>NC_141179.1:1445000-11445000 GCF_055505025.1 Bos grunniens | reverse complement strand
TATGTTATTTATTGTTTTTCCCTTGCTGCTTTTAATATTTGTTCTTTGTGTTTGATCTTTGTTAATTTGATTAATATGTGTCTTGGGGTGTTTCGCCTTGGGTTTATCCTGTTTGGGACTCTCTGGGTTTCTTGGACTTGGGTGATTATTTCCTTCTCCATGCAAACTAGTACAGCCACTATGGCAAACAGTATGGAGATTCCTTAAAAAACTGGAAATAGAACTGCCATACAACCCAGCAATCCCATTGCTGGGAATACACACCGAGGAAACCAGAATTGAAAGAGACACGTGTACCCCAATGTTCATCGCAGCACTGTTTATAAGAGCCAGGACATGGAAGCAACCTAGATGTCCATCAGCAGATGAATGGATAAGAAAGCTGTGGTACATAAACACCATGGAGTACTACTCAGCCATTAAAAAGAATACATTTGAGTCAGTTCTAATGAGATGGATGAAACTGGAGCCTATTATACAGAGTGAAGTAAGCCAGAAAGAAAAACACCAATACAGTATACTAACGCATATATATGGAATGTAGAAAGATGGTAACGACAACCTTGTATGCGAGACAGCAAAAGAGACACAGATGTAAAGAACAGTCTTTTGGACTCTGTGGGAGAGGCAGGGGGATGATTTGGGAGAATGGCATTAAAACATGTATAATATAATATAAGAAACGAATCGTCAGTCCAGGTTCGATGCAGGATACAGGAAGCTTGGGGCTGGTGCACTGGGATGACCCAGAGGGATGGTATGGGAAGGGAGATGGGAGGGGGGTTCAGGATGGGGAACATGTGTATACCTATGGCAGATGCATGTTGATGTATGGCAAAATCAATACAATATTGTAAAGTAAAATAATAATAATAAATTTTAAAAATAAATAAATAAATAAAACCTCCAATGAAATCTATAAACCATCAAGGGTGAAGAAATTTCTGATTCAGAAGTCTCAGAAGGCAAGTCAAGGTACAATGCTCTCCAGACTGCCTAGTTTCTCCTCATAAAGACAAGCCTGAATGTTAGTACATGTTAAAGCAAAAGAAATTTGCATATTTATATGCTTATTTTACCTTTCTGAAAAGTCTATTTCTTCTCATCCTTTCCATATATTAGATTCAGATCTTCAGTTTGGATTCATTATTTATGGTGTATATTTTCTCCCTTTAACCATTACTATGTACACTTTAAGCTTTTTATCTAATTCTGTAATCAGTCATTAATACCACCTCATCCTCCTACTAACACATTTCAAAAGTTAAAGAATAAAAGTTGTATTGAGAACAACTAGGCTCTTTACAGAATCCTTGAGCTCAGAATTTAGGTTTGGTGCACTCACTGAGGAAAAAAAAAAACAAAAAACTAAACCAAAAGCAGGGCCAGAAACAAACTGAAACAATTTTGTTTTTTTTTTCGTACCCTGTTTATTTGCAGATCTGATTCAGTTCACTGCCAAGACCCTGTTTCAACAAATTCTAGATTTTGATATATGTATGACATCTATAGTTAAATAATGCTCTTTTCCATTAGAGTTGATGTATTGTCTTAAAATATAAGAGTTTACAGCCAGCCTAATTGTGGAGATACTTTAGTAGTTGATAGGGAAAAAAAGCACATTAAACTAGCTAGTAAAGGAAGATTTCTTAGCAGTGAAGTGAAAGTCGCTCAGCCGTGTCCAATACTTTGTGATCCCATGAACTATACAGTCCATAGAATTCTCTAGGCCAAAGTACTGGAGTGGGTAACCTTTCCCTTCTCCAGGGGATCTTACCAACACAGGGGTCAAACCCAGGTCTCCTGCATTGCAGGCAGATTCTTTAACAGCTGAGACAAAAGGGAAGACCAAGAATATTGGAGTGAGTAGCTATCCTTTCTCCAGGGGATCTTCCCGACCCAGGACTTGAATCGGGCTCTCCTGCTTTGCAGGCAGATTCTTAGCTAACAAGCTATCAGGGAAGCTAGCACAATTTGAATTTTAAAGAAGAGAAAGTAAGAAATTAAAAGAAAGTTTATTCCAGAAACAGAGCTCACAGGGCAGGAGGATGTTTGTTTAGTGGGGTTCATTAAAGAGAAAAGTAGGGAAAGGTTCATAAGAGATCTATTAAGAGACATACACTGTTACACTAAACTGTTGAATATTACTTTAAATATTATGTGGAGATTTTGGAGAATGTTGGGCAAGGATGTTTATATTACCTGTAGAGTTTACAAAATTCCTGGTTGGTAATATAGGAGATATATTTCAGGTAAAGAAAAGGTATGAATAACAGAAGGGAAGCTGGTTCATAATAATCATGGCGATAACAGGTTGGATTAAATAGATAGTAAAAAATAGACTCTGGTTGTTCTTTTCAACCTCGTGGAGGTTCTTCCTGAAAAGCCTTGTGATTTTACACCATTTTTCCCTAGGATGTATCTTCATTGTTACTGCTATTTAGGACTAAATGATGGAAGCTGTTTTCTAAAACAGTAATCATAGTGTTTTTTTGTTTGTTTTACATATTTGTATCACCATGTATAATTGTATAGAATACTTTTCATTGTTATATGCATTTACCCTAGATGTACTGACCATCCATGTAAGCAAGAGTTTATATATATATATATATATATATATCTGTAAAGAGCAATATTGGATAGGAACCTGGAATATTAGGTCCATGAATCAAAGAAAATTAGAAGTGGTCAAGCAGGAGATGACAAGAGTGAACATCGACATTCTAGATTTCAGCGAACTAAAATGGATTGGAATGGGTGAATTTAACTCAGATGATCAATACATCTACTACTGTGGTCAGGAATCCCTTAGAAGAAATGGAGTAGCCATCATAGCACACAAACGAGTCCAAAATGCAGTACTTGGATGCAGTCTCAAAAACGACAGAATGATCTCTGTTCGTTTCCAAGGCAAACCATTCAATATCACAATAATCCAAGTCTATGCCCCTATGAGTAATGCTGAAGAAGCTAAAGTTGAACAGTTCTATGAAGACCTACAAGACCTTTTAGAACTAACACCCAAAAAAGATGTCCTTTTCATTATAGGGGACTGGAATGCAAAAGTAGTAAGACAAGAAACACCTGGAGTAACAGGCATATTTGGCCTTGGAGTACAGAATGAAGCAGGGCAAAGACTAATAAAGTTTTGCCAAAATAATGCACTGGTCATAGGAAACACCCTCTTCCAATAACACAAGAGAAGACTCTACACATGGACATCACCACATGGCCAAACTGATATCATATTGATTATATTCTTTGCAGCCAAAGATGGAGAAGCTCTATACAGTCAGCAAAAACAAGACTGGGAGCTGACTGTGGCTTGGATCATGAACTCCTTATTGCCAAATTCAGACTTAAATTGAAGAAAGTGAGGAAAATCAAGACCGTTCAGGTATGACCTAATTCAAATCCCTTTTGATTATACAGTGGAAATGAGAAATAGATCTAACGGACTAGATTTGATAGGGTGTCTCATGAACTATGGACAGAGGTTTGTACATTGTACAGGAGACAGGGATCAAGACCATCCCCAAGAAAAAGAAATGCAAAAAAGCAAAATGGCTGTCTGAGGAGGCCTTAAAAATAACTGTGAAAAGAAGAGAAGGAGAAAAGATATACCCATTTGGATGCAGAGTTCAAAAAAGAGCAAGGAGAGATAAGAAAGCCTTTCTCAGTGATCAGTGCAAAGAAATAGAGGAAAACAATAGAATGGGAAAGCCTAGAGATCTCTTCAGGAAAATTAGAGAGACCAAGGGAACACTTCATGTGAAGAGGGGCTCAATAAAGGACAGAAATGGTATGGACCTGACAGAATCAGAATATTAAGAAGAGGTGGCAAGAATACACAGAAGAACTGTTCAAAAAAATCTTCATGACCCAGATAATCACAATGGTGTGATCACTCACCTAGAGCCAGACATCCTGGAATGTGAAGTCAAGTGGGCCTTAGGAAGCATCACTATGAACAAACCTAGTGGAGGTGATGGAATTCCAGTTGAGCTATTTCAAATCCTGAAAGATGATGCTGTGAAAGTGTCACATTCAATATATCAGCAAATTTGGAAAATGCAACAGTGGCCACAGGACTGGAAAATTTCACTTTTCATTCCAATCCCAAAGAAAGGCAATGCCAAAGAATGCTCAGGCTATTGCACAATTGTACTCATCTCACATGCTAACAAAGTAATGCTCAAAATTCTCCAAGCCAGGCTTCAGCATATGTGAACTGTGAACTTCCAGATGCTCAAGATGGTTTTAGAAAAAGCAGAGGAACCAGAGATCAAATTGCCAACATCTACTGGATTATTAAAAAAGCAACAGAGTTCCAGAAAAACATCTATTTCTGTTTTATTGATTATGCCAAATCTTTTGACTGTGTGGATCACAGTAAACTGTTGAAAATTCTGAACGAAAGAGCAATACCAGACTACCTGGCCTGCCTCTTAAGAAAACTGTATGCAGGTCAGGAATCAACAGCTAGAACTAGAAGTGGAACATACTGGTTCCAAATAGGAAAAAGAGTACGTCAAGGCTGTATATTGTTGCCCTGCTTATTTACTTTACATGCAGAGTATATCATGAGAAACCCTGGGCTGGATGAAGCACAAGCTGAAATCAAGATTGCTGGGAGAAATATCAATAACCTCAGATATGCAGAAGACACCACCCTTATGGCAGAAAGTGAAGAAGAACTAAAGAGCCTCTTGATGAAGTGAAAGAGGAGAGTAAAAAAGTTGGCTTAAAGCTCAACATTCAGAAAACGAAGATCCTGGCAGCTAGTCCCATGACTTCATGGCAAATAGATGGGGAAACAGTGGCTTACTTCATTTTGGGGCTTCAAAATCACTGCAGATGGTGATTGCAGCCATGAAATTAAAAGACAATTACTCCTTGGAAGGAAAGTTATGACCAACCTAGACAGCATATTCAAAAGCAGAGACATTGCCAACAAAGGTCCCTCTAGTCAAGACTATGGTTTTTCCAATGGTCATGTATGAATGTGAGAGTTGGACTGTGAAGAAAGCTGAGGACTGAAGAGTTGATGCTTTTGAACTGTGGTGTTGGGGAAGACTCCTGAGGGTCCCTTGGACTTCAAGGAGATCCAACCAGTCCATCCTAAAGGAGATCAGTCCTGGGTGTTCATTGGAAGGACTGATGAAGCTGGAACTCCAATAGTTTGGCCACCTGATGTGAAGAGCTGACTCATTGAGAAGAGCCTCTTGCTGGGAAAGATTGAGGGCAGGAGGAGAATGGGATGAAAGAGGATAAGATGGTTGGATGGCATCACTGACTCAATGGACATGAGTTTGGGTAGGCTCTGGGAGTTGGTGATGGACAGGGAGGCCTGGTGTGTGGCAGTCCTTGGCGTCGCAAAGAGTCGGACACGATTGAGCAACTGAATGAACTGATACCGCATCACTTTTATCCATTTATGTGTTGATACACATTTAAGTTTCTTCTGTATCTTACATATTGCAAATAATGCTACTATGAATGCTAAAGTGTATTTATCTGTTCAAAACTGCCTTTTAATTTTCTTCACATATATACAAATGAGTTGAATCACTGGATCATATAGTAGTGTTATTTTTATTTTATTGAGGCTATGGCATGCTGTTTTCCATAATGCATCAATTTAAGTTCCTACCAACAATGTACCATGTTCTTGTCAATATTTGTTATTTGCATGTATCTGTTGATTATCTGTAGGTCTTCTCCATATAATATTTATATAAATCTTCTGTCCATTTTAAAATGGATTTTTTTGTTTATTTGACATGATTTTCATGAGTTCTTTATATACTTTGAATATTGATGCCTTATAATTCACATATTTTGCAAGTATTTTCTCATATTCAGTAAGTTGTCTGGTCGTCAATGGTTTATTTTGCTCTTCAGAGCTTTTAAATTTGTGCAATTTTGCTTTTGTTTCCTTTGTCTGAGAGGACAGACCCAAAAGAAATTAAAATTTCTAGATCTTATATCAGTATTCTGCATATGTTTTCTTCTAGAAGTTTTATAGTTTAAATTCTTATGTTTAGGACTTTAATCCATTTTGAGTTCATTTTTTGTGTATTTTAGGAAGAAGTGTTCTATTTTTATTATTTTATATGTGGCTGTTTAGCTTTCTAGTAGCACTTATTGAAGAGACTGTATTTTCCCCATTGTATATTCTTATCTCCATTGTCATATATTAATTGCCCACAGGTAACTTGTTTTATTTGGGGGGTATCTATTGTATTCCATGATCTATGTGGCTGGTTTGTGTGTGTGTGTGTGTGTGTGTGTGTGTGTGTGTGTGTGCGCGCCAGTACCGTACTGTTTTATTTACTGTAGTTTTATAAAATGACTGACATCAGGGAGCCTAATACCTCTGACTCTGTTCTTTTTTCTCAAGATTGCTTTGGGTATTCAGAATCTTTGTTGCTAACTTTACCTTTTAGGATTATCTGTTCACTTTCTATTAAAAACACCATAGGTATTTTGATAGGGATTGCATTAAAATCTGTAGATTGCTTTGGGTAGTGTGAACATTTTAATAATACTAATTATTTCTATAAACACAGGACATCTTTCCATTTTTTGACATTATCATCAATTTCCTTCATCAGTGTTCTATAGCTTTCAGAGTATAGATCTTTAACCTCCTTGATTAAGTTTATTCCTGGTTATTTTTTCTTTTTGATCTGGTTTTAAATGGGGTTGTTTTCTTATTTATCTTTTTAATATTTAGTTATGCACTTGGATAAAGCTGGTTGAATTCCAGACATTTAGGCAGCAGCTTTTGAAATATTCATATAGGCCACTTTCAAGGAAAGATTGGGAGGTGAGTGCTTTCTCTCGTCCCTGTGCACTGATCCCTTGGGGATAGCCACAGCTAGTCTTTATGATTCATTTAAGAACCATTTCCTTATTTGCTATGGTCTTGTGGGTCTCATGGCAAAAGTCCCATTATTTTTTAGAACTAGTAATTTGGGGCCCTTCCCTCAGGTGGAATCTTAAGTGTTGGGGTGCTAGATGACAATAAAAATCTTTCACTCCTCAGGGAGAAGCCTGGAGTATATGAATGCCTTCCAAATTAAATGTTGCTGTTCCAGACATGGGGGATGGTCTTTATTGTAAGAGTATGTCTCAGGCTTTCCTATCCTTGATATGCTTATTATCTCATTAGCCTGAGGTATAGGACTCACTTAGCTGGTTGCTGAATTTCTTTCAGGGGATTATTCTATGTATATCTGTAGATTTAATGTGTCTTTGGAAGGCAGTGAGTTTGGCAGCCTTCTATGTCACTATTTTGTACTGGGACATTACTATAGCATTTTCTGTTAACTTTTTACTCTCTCTTTTTCTGACATCTTTTGAAAAATTTGAACAGTTTTTTCACGTTTGATGTCAGTTTATTCTTTTTTTAAACTATATAAACACATATGATGTTTTCAGTGCTTCTGAGTATTGCTCTATGGATGCTTCACATTTCTTAGTCTACATAGGAACCTTACCATCATTTAGATGCTTATCCTCTTTCTCTATGTGACAGCTGTCTATATATTAATTCTTTAGTAGTTATCCCATTAGATAATTTTAAATTGTTCTTTCAATTTCCATACCTGTATTAAAGAATTCAAGAGGAGAGGAATAGTTTATTATATTTGCTCATGTATTTACTGCCACTATTGATCTCTCTTCATTCCATATATTCTCATCTTTCTTTCATCTTATTTCCATTTTGTTCTTTGAAGCTTTTTTTTATAAAATTTTTATGGAGATGTTTTTTTAGAAACAAATTATTAGCTTTACTTAATCTTAGAATTGTCTTTATTTCACTTATTTTCATGAGATACTTACAATGTTTCTAGTTTTACAGAATATGCTATTTTTTTAGCACCTAAAAAATTTCTGTGCCATTTCAGTACCATAATTTCTAATGAGAA
This sequence comes from Bos grunniens, assembly GCF_055505025.1. Taxonomy (NCBI): domain Eukaryota; kingdom Metazoa; phylum Chordata; class Mammalia; order Artiodactyla; family Bovidae; genus Bos; species Bos grunniens. The sequence goes on along the minus strand of NC_141179.1, from coordinate 11,437,060 downwards.
ATCTGCAAACATTCTTGTTGCTGTTTTCTTATAGGCTACCCTTTTTTTTTTTTCCCCCACTTTCAAGAGTTATTCCCTGACTTGCGTTTTTAGCACTTTGCTTATGATGTATTTGAGCACTAATATTTTTATTTACCTACCTTCTTTGGGGCTTTCTGAATGTTTTGAATTATATGTGTGTCACAAAAGTTCAGAAGTTTTTAGTTATAATTTCATTAAATATCTTTTTTTTTGGCCTCACAACCTTCCTTTTTTACTTTCTTAGAGTCTTGGGAATCAAATGGAAGAATTTCTTATCATCCAATAGGCCTCTGTTGCTGCTGCTGCTGCTGCTGCTAAGTCGCTTCAGTCATGTCCGACTCTGTGCAACCCCATAGACGGCAGCCCACGAGGCTCCCGTCCCTGGGATTCTCCAGGCAAGAACTTCATTTATTTATTTATTTATTTTTGCACAGAATGAATGTTTTCTATAGCTTTGCCTTTGGATTTACTTACTCTTCTGTCATATTCATTGGACCAATCTACCTGAGGGTTTCTATTTATATAATAAATTTAGTCACTGTATTTCAGTGCTAGAATATTCAGTTGACACATTTATATGCTTTATTTTTCCATATTTTTCAAAAATATTCATGATTCCTTTAAAAGATATCTTCTTTAATATATTTTTAAATTTTATTTTATTTTTTAACTTTACAATATTGTATTGTTTTTGCCATATATCAACATGAATCTGCCACAGGTATACACGTGTTCCCCATCCTGAACCCTCCTCCCTCCTCCCTCCCTGTACCATCCCTCTGGGTCGTCCCAGTGCACCAGCCGCAAGCATCCAGTATCGTGCATCAAACCTGGACTGGCGACTCGTTTCATATATGATATTACACATGTTTCAATGCCATTCTCCCAAATCATCCCACCCTCTCCCTCTCCCACAGAGTCCAAAAGACTGTTCTATACATCAGTGTCTCTTTTGCTGTCTTGTATACAGGGTTATTGTTACCATCTTTCTAAATTCCATATATATGCATTAGTATACTGTAGTGGTGTTTTTCTTTCTGGCTTACTTCACTCTGTATAATAGGCTCCAGTTTCATCCACCTCATTAGAACTGATTCAAATGTATTCTTTTTAATGGCTGAGTAATACTCCAGTGTACATATGTACCACAGCTTTCTTATCCATTCATCTGCTGAAGTTTGTGTCATCTCAGGTTTGATATCTGTTGATTTTCTTTTCCCATGTAATATTACATGCTTCCTGTTCTTTACATGCAGATTAATTTTAAATTATATAATGGACTTTTTGAAAGTTGCATTATGAGAACCCAGACTTTATTTAAATCCTAGAAATGAATCTTTTTCTGTTTGTTTTAGTAGACAAACAACATGGTAAATTTCAGACTCTCAGTTTCAACTATTTTCTGTAGGCTGTAATTCTAATATCAGTCCAGTTTTCAAAGACTTTCTTGAATCTATACCATTAATTCATCACCTGGTATTCAGTATGGAATGCTTAGTTGGTGGTCTACATTTATTTACCCAGATATTCTTATTGTGGGATGATCAACAGAGGTGCCACTCAACGGTGAGTTCATCAATCCTAAAAAGCCTCGGATTCACTCACTTGAGCTCTGGTATCTACATGAATTTTCTGGGTTTTATGAACTAAATTGCATGTTCTCACAAATTCATATGTTGAAGCCCTCACTTCCAGTGTGGCTATATTTGGAGACAGAGTTGATTTCCTGTGCCTTAAGCCAAAATCAGAGAGCTTTATTTAGAGTTCTGTCTATGCCCTAGTGTCCAATTCCAGATATTGTGTCTGCCTAGGGTATGCTAGAGGAGAAACAAAACGTAACAAAACAAAATACCCAAAAAGCAAAAAACGAAAACCATCAGGTGGGGGACACCGAATTTTTTTATTCATTCTCAATCGACCTATTATTTTCTTTGGAGAGCCTCAAAAAGTTACCCCCATATTAACTGCAGTTAATAATTTGAGTATTTTTATAAATAATTCTGAATCACAATTAGAATACAGCATTTTTATAGGAATATGGTATACGTACCCAGTTCCAGAGAATATGTTTTAATGTGAGTGATAACAGAGTCTTACGTTTTGATATACAGCATTTGTATGTGAAATAAGTATGTAGTCAAAGCAGTATATAGTCAAAACAATAAGACTAGAGCCTTGAAAGAAAGAAAATTTGCTAATATTTTACAGATTGAAAAGAACAATGATCATGAAAAAAAAACCTTAGATTTTTATCTTGTGTATGAGATTTTACTAATGGTCCTCAAGGTTTAGGTTTAGTTAAACCTGTTGTCCTGTAACTCTAAGTTTGCTTGGCTCTCTGGTAAGTTGTTTTTTTTTTTTTTTTCAAATATGACTTAACAAGATTGCCTATGTCCTCTGGAGTAGATGACCATGATAACTTATTTTAATAGAGTTGTAGTAGACAGAAGGTTTTTAAACCTTTGTTCAATATAAGTTTGAGCTAAAATGTGAGAAAATTCATTTTACATCGAGATATTTATGAATAGATTTACTTCGCAATCAATTAGGATTTTTAAAATTGCACTTGGATATGTTTATACTTTTCATTCTACTCAGATAATAAAATTTTATAATAGGTTTTATTCCTGAAATGAATTTAATTATATTCATATGTACTTATATATCAAATATTTTTCATAAACTTCTTTGTATAGTATAATTCATTGTTTTGAAATGTTCTCAAAAATAGCATTGATCTAAAACTATTAAAATTTAACTTCATTCTCTGATTTAAAAAGGATATTGTTTTGTCTTGAGGGATGTTCAATTAATCTCTGATAATCCCTGGCAATTTCCCCAAACATGTTCCTTGATATTAACAAAGAGTTTTCAAAACTTTAAAATTAGTAATAGCTAAGTGGATAAGTCTTAGTCTAGTATAAGGACAATAAATCATGGTAGAACCAGAATTATTAAAATTGGGTTGATAGCATTTCAATCTTCACCAAGGTTTCCGCCTATTGTTATCTTTCCTTTTACCAATTTAAATGCATTAACTTTGAAGCTGGATTTAAATTGAACGTTTAAATTAATGCATTGTCAATTTGTTGTTAAGGTAAAGGAAAAAAAATTAAGTTATAAACATGGATGTAGAGAAATAATGGCACACTCTTGATTTGCTATTTTAATCCCAATATACTCTGCCATTATCCATGTTGCTATTATCCATGTAAATCTAATGACATCTGAAAGCAGTATTGGCAAAGCCCATTAGCAATATGTTCTTTTTAAAAGCTAGACTGAATTGTTGCTCAAAAACAATGTTATTGTGTATGACTGACTTGGTATGCACCTAGTACCTCTTATCACTGTATCTAAAAGAAAGAAATGAAGGAAACATAATTATGTTAATTAGCAGCAAGCCCATGTCGAAGTAGTTTTCTCTTAGTCAACTTCACCTTAAATGAAATATGGAGTAAACTGTTGGCAGAGTATTTAAACATGAAATGAGCTGCAAATAAATTGGTTCCTCAATGTCTTTTTTTTTTTTTCTTTCTGAGTGGAATTTAAATGCCATACAAGCAACATAGCACAAGCCCAGTTTCCTCCTTCTTGGGGGTTAGATATCTTTAGGCAAGAATCAAAATGATCACCATTTTGCGCTCTCTTTCTCTCTCTCTCACTTTTTTTTTTTTTTTCTTTCCTCTAATCCTATTCCTTACCCTTGATAGCTGGAGTTAAGGGAACATGGTGTGCTCTAAATGTCCTTAAGAGGTGTGCAATCCCTAAACTGAAATAGATATGCTTATGAAAGTATACACACATAGTTTGATATAATGAAGCTGTTGGGTTTAGCATAGTGAAATATTTCACTTACAGACCAAGAATAATGGACATATACATACAGACCAATGTGTGTGTGTGTGTGTGTGTGTGTGTGTGTGTATGTTAGTCACTTAGTCATGTCTGAGTCTTTACAATCCCATGGACTATAGCCCTCCAGGATCCTCTGTCCATGGGGAGTCTCCAGGCAGGAATACTGGAGTGGGTTGCCAATTCCTTCTCCAATACAGACCAATAGCTAGTACTTTAATTCTTCATTACTATCATCTAGGTATTACCTCGTCTGCAAGAGGAACTCTAATTATGAGGAAAAAAAAAAGTTTCTACCAGCAATCCTTTGGCCACATGGTGCTTTGGTCTCCTCAATAATTTGGCCACCTGATGCGAAGAACTGACTTATTGGAAAAGACCCTGATGCTGGGAAAGACTGAAGACAGGAGAAGGGGATGACAGAGGATGAGATGGTTGGATGGCTCACTGACTTGATGGAGATGAGTTTGAGCAAGCTCTGGGAGTTAATGATGGACAGGGAAGCCTGACATGCTGGAGTCCATGAGCTTGCAAAGAGTTAGACACCACCTTGCAACTGGACTGGCTGAGCAATCCTTAGGCCAAAATAGATGCCGATAGCATCATTTTGAAAATGCTTATTCCTATATATTCTGTGAACTTTGAATTTTATTTCATTAGTATATTTGTGGATGTATAGTAGAATGTAAAGGCCTCTGATGAACACATTAGGTCTGTGTAAAGTTTTCCTGAAGAAAACTGGGTTGTGGGGCAACAGCTTTTCTCTCATAATGGATGGCATTTAGAAAAGAACTCCATTATGTTTCAGTATTTCCTAAAATAAATCAGTGAACTCCCTTCAATTACTCTTTTTCCCTTTGAAAACCACTCTCTTTTGTTTGTAAACATCAGTTTTTCTCTTCACTTACATCTTTAAACTCTTTGAGTGATGTTAGAATACTTAGAATGGATTCTAATGTTTTATCTTGGTTGATATGATGGACCATTCTGCATTTTCTTCTAAACTTTATTGAAACTTGTTTTCAATGTGCCTCATCTTTTTTCCTGTACTTTAAGAAATGCAAGGGCAAACATCACATTCTTTCTGTGTATGATGATTTTTTTTTTTTTCAGTTCAGTTTGGTTGCTCAGTCATGACCAACTCTTTGTGACCCCATGGACTATAGCACTCCAGGCCTCCCTATCTACCACCAACTCCCGGAGTCTACCCAAACTCATGTCTATTGAGACAATGATGCCATCCAATCATCTCATCCTCTGTCATCACCTTCTCTTGCCTTCAATCATTCCCAGCATCAGGTTTTTTTTTTTTTCCAAATGAGTCAGCTCTTTGCATCAGATGGCCAAAGTATTGAAGTTCCAGCTTCAATATCAGTCCTTCCAATGAACACCCAGGACTGATTTCCTTTAGGATGGACTGGTTAGATCTCCTTGCAGTCCAAGGGACTCTCAAGAGTTTTCTCAACACCAAAGTTCAAAAGAATGGATTCTTCGGTGCTCAGCTTTCTTTACAGTACAACTCTTACATCCATACATGAGTACTGGAAAAATCATAGCCTTGAATAGATGGACCTTTGTTGTCAAGGTCTCTCTTTTTTTTTTTTTAATTTAAATTTATTTATTTTAATTGGAGGCTAATTACTTTAAAATATTGTTTTGGTTTTGCCATATATCAACTTGAATCTGCCACAGGTATACACGTGTTCCCCATCCTGAACCCCCCTCCCACCTCCCTCCCTGTACCATCCCTCTAGGTCATCCCAGTGCACCAGCCCCAAGCATCCAGTATCATGCATCAAACCTGGACTGGCGATTCATTTCATATATGGTATTATACATGTTTCAATGCCATTCTCTCAAATCACCCCTCCCTCTCCCTCTCCCAAGAGAACAAAAGACTATTCTATACATCTGTGTCTCTTTTGCTGTCTCGCATACAGGGTTGTCGTTACCATCTTTCTAAATTCCATTTATGTTAGTATACTGTATTGGTGTTTTTCTTTCTGGCTTATTTCACTCTGTATAATAGGCTCCAGTTTCATCCATCTCATTAGAACTGATTCAAATATATTCTTTTTAATGTCTGAGTAATACTCCATTGTGTATATGTACCACAACTTTCTTATCCATTCATCTGCTGATGGACATCTAGGTTGCTTCCATGTCCTGGCTATTATAAACAGTGCTGAGATGAACATTGGGGTACATGTGTCTCTTTCAATTCTGGTTTCCTTGGTGTGTATGCCCAGCAGTGGGATTGCTGGGTCATAAGGCAGTTCTATTTCCAGTTTTTTTAAGGAATCTCCACACTGTTCTCCATAGTGGCTGTACTAGTTTGCATTCCCAGCAACAGTGTAAGAGGGTTCCCTTTTCTCCGCACCCTCTCCAGCATTTATTGCTTGTAGACTTTTGGATTGCAGCCATTCTTACTGGCATGAAATGGTACCACATTGTGGTTTTGATTTGCATTTCTCACCCCACTCCAGTACTTTTGTCTGGAAAATCCCATGGACAGAGGAGCCTGGTAGGCTGCAGTCCATGGTGTCACTAGAGTCGGACATGACTGAGTGACTTCACTTTCACTTTTCACCTTCATGCTTTGGAGTAGGAAATGGCAACCCACTCCAGTGTTCTTGCCTGGAGAATCCCAGGCAGGGGGGAGCCTGGTGGGCTGCCGTCTATGGGGTCGTACAGAGTTGGACATGACTGAAATGACTTAGCGATTAGCGATAATGAGTGATGTTGAGCATCTTTTCATGTGTTTGTTAGTCATCTGTATGTCTTCTTTGGAGAAATGTCTTTTAGTTCTTTGGCCCATTTTTTGATGGGGTCATTTATTTTTCTGGAATTGAGCTACAGAAGATGTTTGTATATTTTTGAGATTAGTTGTTTGTCAGTTGCTTCATTTGGTATTATTTTCTCCCATTCTGAAGGCTGTCTTTTCACCTTGCTTATAGTTTCCTTTGTTGTGCAGAAGCTTTTAATTTTAATTAGTCCCATTTGTTTATTTTTGCTTTTATTTCCAATATTCTGGGAGGTGGGTCACAGAGGATCCTGCTGTGATTTATGTTGGAGAGTAAAACTCTCACTGTTTGCAAATGACATGATCCTCTACATAGAAAACCCTAAAGACTCCACCAGAAAATTACTAGAGCTAATCAATGAATATAGTAAAGTTGCAGGATATAAAATCAACACACAGAATTCCCTTTCATTCCTATACACTAATAATGAGAAAATAGAAAGAGAAATTAAGGAAACAATTCCATTCACCATTGCAACGAAAAGAATAAAATACTTAGGAATATAACTACCTAAAGAAACTAAATACCTATATATAGAAAACTATTAAACACTGGTGAAAGAAATCAAAGAGGACACTAATAGATAGAGGAATAAATATGCCATGTTCATGGATCGGAAGAATCAATAGAGTGAAAATATGTATACTACCCAAAGCAACCTATAGACTCAATGCAATCCTTATCAAGCTACCAACAGTATTTTTCACAGCTAGAACAAATAATTCCACAATTTGTATGGAAATACAAAAAACCTCGAATACCCAAAGCAATGTTGAGAAAAAAAAATTGAACTGGAGGAATCAACCTGCCTGACTTCAGGCTCTACTACAAAGCCACAGTCATCAAGACAGTATGGTACTAGCACAAAGACAGAAATACAGATCAATGGAACAAAATATAAAGTCCAGAGAAAAATCCACGCACCTATGGACACCTTATCTTTGACAAAGGAGGCAAAAATATACAATGGAGAAAAGACAATCTCTTTAACAGGTGGTGCTGGGAAAACTGGTTAACCACTTGTAAAAGAATGAAACTGGGACACTTTCTAACACCATACACAAAAATAAACTCAAAATGATCAAAAAGATCTACACGTAAGACCAGAAACTATAAAACTGCTAGAAGAGAACATAGGTCTCTGCTTTTTAATATGCTGGCTAGGTTGCTCATAACTTTCCTCCCAAGGAGTAAGCGTCTTATAACTTCATAGCTGCAATTACCATCTGCTGTGATTTTTTTTCATCTGCTGTGATTTTGAGGCCCCCAAAAATAAAGTCAGTCACTGTTTCCACTGTTTACCTATCTACTTGCCATGAAGTGATGGGACCAGATGCCATGAGCTTTGTTTTCTGAATGTTGAGCTTTAAGCCAACTTTTTCACTCTCCTCTTTCACTTTCATCAAGAGGCTCTTTAGTTCTTCTTCACTTTCTGCCATAAGCATGGTGTCTTCTGCATATCTGAGGTTATTGATATTTCTCCCAGCAATCTTGATTCCAGCTTGTGCTTCCTCCAGCCCAGCGTTTCTCATGATGTACTCTGCATAGCAGTTAAATAAGCAGGGTAACGATATACAGCCTTGACGAACTCCTTTTCCTGTTTGGAACCAGTCTGTTGTTCCATGTCCAGTTCTAGCTGTTGATTCCTGATCTGCATAGAGGTTTCTCAAGAGGCAGGTCAGGTGGTCTGGTATTTCCATCTCTTTCAGAATTTTCCACAATTTATTGTGATCCACACAGTCAAAACTTTGGCATAGTCGATAAAACGGTAATAAATGTTTATCTGGAACTCTGTTGCTTTTCCAATGATCCAGCAGATGTTGGCAATTTGATCTCTGGTTCCTCTGTCTTTTATAAAACCAACTTGAACATCTGGAAGTTCACAGTTCACCTACTGCCAAAGCCTGGCTTGGAGAATTTTGAGCATTACTTTGCTAGCATGTGAGATGAGTGCAATTGTGCAGTAGCTTGAACATTCTTTGGCATTGCCTTTCTTTGGGATTGGAATGAAAACTGACCTTTTCCTGTCCTGTGGTTACTGTTGTGTTTTCCAAATTTGCTGACATATTAAGTGTGGCACTTTCACAGCATCATCTTTTAGGATTTGAAGTAGCTCAACTGGAATCCCATCACCTCCACAAACTTTGTTCGTAGTGATGCTTCCTAAGGCCCACTTGACTTCACATTCCAGGATGTCTGTCTCTAGGTGAGTGATCACACCATCGTGTTTATCTGGGTCATGAAGATCTTTTTTGTACAGTTGGAGTCTTGCCAACTCTTCTTAATATTCTGCTTCTGTCAGGTCCATACCATTTCTGTCTTTTATTGAGCCCATCTTTGCATGAAATCTTCCCTTGGTATCTCTAATTTTCTTGAGGAGATCTCTAGTCTTTCTCATTCTATGTTTTCCTCTATTTCTTAATACACGTATAAATTTCCCCTGGTGGGTAAGCAGTAAAAAATCTGGCTATAATACAGGAGACATGGGTTAAAAACCTGGGTAGGAATGATCCACTGGAAAAGAACATGGTAACCCACTCCAGTGTTCTTGCCTGGGAAAACCCATGGACAGAGGAGCATGTAGGAATATGGTCCACTGGGTTGCAAAATGGTCAAATATTACTTAGCAACTAAACAACAGCAACTGCATGTGTGTGTGTGTATATAAAATGGAATATATCACCTTTATCATCCATAAAGATAATGAAATTTTGCCATTTACAACAACCTGGATGGACTTGGACGGTATTCTTAGTGAAATAAATCAGAGAAAAACAAAAATTGCATGTTATCACTTATTGTTGCTATTTAGTCACTAAGTCATATCCCATTCTTTTGCGACACTATGGACTATAGTCCACCAGGCTCCTCTCCATGTGATTTCCCAAGCATGAATACTGGAGTGAGTTGCCACTTTATTTTCCAGGGATTCTTCCCAACCCAGAGATAGAACCCATGTCTCCCGTATTGGCAGGTGGATTCTTTACCACTTGAATAATCAGAAAATATTGTTATCACTTATATGTGAAATTGAAATAATTTGCAAAGAGATCCAACCAGTCCATTCTAAAGGAGACCAGCCCTGGGTGTTCTTTGGAAGGAATGATGCTAAAGCTGAAACTCCAGTACTTTGGCCATCTCATGCCAAGAGTTGACTCATTGGAAAAGACTCTGATGCTGGGAGGGATTGGGGGCAGGAGGAAAAGGTGGATGACAGAGGATGAGATGGCTGGATTGCATCACCGACTCAATGGACATGAGTTTGAGTGAACTCCAGGAGCTGGTGATGGACAGGGAGGCTTGGTGTGCTGCAGTTCATGGGGTCGCAAAGAGTCAGACACGACTGAGCGACTGACCTGAAATGAAAGAAATGGATATGACATAGCTGGAATAGACTAACAGACAAAGAGAACAAAATTAATGATTACTGGTGGGTAATGGGAAGGAGGAAGGGGCAATATAGGGATAGAGGATAAAAACTATAAACTATGTATAAAATAAATAAGCTATAAAGATTTATATGCACCAAAATATAGTAACTAATATAGTAATATATATTAACTTTAAATGCAATATAATATATAAAATATTGAATCACTATGTTATTCGGTTGAAACTAATACAATATTGTAAATTAACTATCCTTCAATTTAAGAAACCTGAAAGAAAAACATTTTAATAAGCAAATAAAATACTGGAAATACAAACTGATGGCAAGTATACCAAGCAGTTGTATCTCTTTCACATTTCTTGTATAAGTGCAAAATGTTACATACATTCGAGGAAGAAGCTTTATAGTTTCTCATAAAGTTGTCCATATATTGACATTGTCTGAGTAATTCTGCTCCTATGTGCTTACCCTAAAGAATTGTAATCTTACATTTACACACAAACCTATATGCAAATATTTATAGTATCTGTATTCATAATACAGTGAATCCCTTACATACAAAGAAGTTCTGTTCCAAGAGTGTATTTGTTCAAAGTTAGCCTAGTTACTCACCTAACACAATTGGGTATATAATACTGTACCATAATAAGTTTATAATACTTCTCACACAAATAATACATATAAACAAAGAAATACAAAATATAAAGAAACCATTTTTAATTTTACAATAGAGTACCTTGAAAAGTACAGTAGTACAGTACAATAGCTGGCATACTGGGGCTGGCATTTCACTCAACATGCATCTGTTAAGTCAATCAAGTTGTCGTAAGTATCAGTAGTAAAGCAAGAAGGGTTACTGACTGAACAAATAAGAGGTGGTAGAGAAGATGATTGGAGAAGGCAATGGCATCCCACTCCAGTACTCTTGCCTGGAAAATCCCATGGACAGAGGAGCCTGGTAAGCTGCAGTCCATGGGGTCGCTAAGGGTCGGACACGACCGAGTGACTTCACTTTCACTTTTCACTTTCATGCATTGGAAAAGGAAATGGCAACCCGCTCCAGTGTTCTTGCCTGGAGAATCCCAGGGACGGTGGAGCCTGATGGGCTGCCGTCTATGCGGTCGCACAGAGTCGGACACTACTGAAGCAACTTAGCAGCAGCAGCAGCAGAGAAGATGATAAAGCTCAAGGATTGTCACTAATAGGAGATAGAGGGCAAGCTCCAATTTCACTCACCTCTGATGTTAATGACACAGATCCTGATTCCTTGCTGAATTCAATCCTATCTATCCTTTTGAAAAAAATGACCCAGTGATGTCTGGGTAATAGCTCTTTTTTTCTTGTCATAGATGACACAGTACACTGGATTGCATTCTGAACAGCTGCTGAAACCTTCTTCTACGATTCTTTATTTGGCTTCTCTTTCTCAGAAACTAACAGTGCTTTGTCAAATAAATAAAATCCCTTTTCCATTTCCTTCATCATGAATTTCTTTGGTTCTTCAAATACTTTTCCATCTCGTCTCTCTTCATTCTCCCTCTGGGCCTCCAATTCCATCAAGTCTTCATTAGTAAGTTCCTCATGTTGAACATCAAGGAGTTCAATGATGTTATTCTCTTGGAGTTCTAGCTTGAAATAAATACTGTACTATTGTACTCTATACAGTACTGTACAGTGAAGTACACAAATCACAACCTCCTGTAGAGGATGCTTACACATAACAGTGTGAAGTAGACATGTGAACAAACTTACATGAATGGACACGCTAAGGCACATTCACATCTTTGTAAGTTCACAACTCGAAAGTTCATATGTAGGGGACTTACTGTATACCCTGGAAACAGCTCAAATGTCTTCAACGGGTAAATGGCTATCCAAACTACACATCAATACAATGGAACACTACTCAGTAATACAAAGGACCATTCTATTGATACTTACAACAACCTGAATGTCTCTTAAGGGCTACATACTGAGTGTAACAAGCCAATTTTATAAGGTTGCATGCCATTTCATTCATATAGTGTTCTTGAAAAGACAAAATTAATAGTGAGGCAGCATAAATCAGTGGTTGCTAGGGTTTCTTGTTATTATTGTTTAGTCACTCAGTTGTGTCTGACACTTCTGCAACCCTCTGGACTGTAGCCCACCAGGTTCCTCGATCCATGGGATTTCCCAGGCAAGAATACCAGAGTGGGTTGCTATTTCCTTCTCTAGGGGATCTTCCCAACCCAGGGACTGAACCCACATTCCCTGCATTGGCAGGTGGATTCTTTACCACTGAGTCACCAGAGAAGCTTTGGTGCTACGGTTAGGAGTTAGGAAAATGTGTGACTTTAGTGGAATAGCATGAAAGAGTTTTGGGGAGTAATAGAACGTGTCTCCATCCTGAGTGTGATGGTGTTGCATGAATCTGTATGTGTGTTAACATTCATAGAGCTGAATCATCAAGCAGCATCAATTTTATTCAAATTTAAACTTCAAGTATAGTAAAGCATGGGGGAAACATAAATGAGAGATCTAAACCCCAAAAATAGTGAATGGTGATATACATTTTGAAACTTAATGCAGTTTTCCTGGTGAAAGTGTTACACACCTCAGCATTAATAAAAGTTAAAGTAATCTGGATTGTTCATACAAATATTGGCATCAAAGATGCCATGATGTTTTTAATTGGATGCATATGGTAATGATAACTACACGTGAATTAAACTTGATTGTGATGTCAGTGTAATTTCAGGAGAAAAATGTAAGGGCAAACATTGAGAATAGTTTCAAAGGAAAGTTATTATCAGTGAATATTTTATCTAGTTTACAATTATATGTCATGCCAGAATATTCTCAATATATTTTTGATAAAATTTATAGGCAGATAAATCTGGGATATGTAATACACAAAGAGTATCCATTTAGCCTGCAATAATAGAAATGATCCTTTAATAAATCTACAATATTCTATTATGTACCAGGATCCCTAGCTTATTAGATTCATATCTCAGAACTACAATTTCAATAGAATAAAGCCACATGTGCATTTAGAATAATAGATTTCTAAGCTTAGCAATATAATTTTAAAAGCTAATAGCACTAACTGACTCATGAGATTGTTTTAAGAATTAAATTTATCACCAGATGCAAATTATCTAATGAAGCATAAGTAGCATTATATAACAACATTATATAATAGAATTATATAACAAATTCTAATATGCTTTACGGAACTTTAGAGTATACAAAATCTCCCAACCTATAAAAAGTTTTTAGTAATTTTCTCTATGTTATTTTGTAAGTTGCTGAATTTAATCAAAGAATATTTCTGATGTTATTGTTGTTCAGTCACCCAGTCATGTCCACCTTTTTGTGACCCCATGGAGTACAGCACACCAGGCTTCCCTGTTCCTCATCATCTCTTGGAGTTTGCCCAAGTTCATGTTCTTTGCATCTGTGATGCCGTCCACCATTTAATCTTCTGATGCCCTCTTCTCCTTCTGCCCTCAACCTTTCCCAGCATCAGGGACTTTTCCAATGAGTTGGTTGTTTGCAACAGATGACCAAAATACTGGAGCTTCAGCTTCAGTATCAGTCCTTTCAATGAAAATTCAGGGTTGCCCTCGCTTAAGAATGATCTCTTTGCTGTCCAAGGGACTTCCATGAGTCTTCTCCAGCACCACAGTACAAAGGCATCAATTCTTTGTCATTCTGCCTTCTTTACAGTCCAGCTCTCACAACTGAACATGACCACTGGGAAGACCATAGCCTTGACTATATGGACCTTTGTCGACAGGATAATGTCTCTGCTTTTCAACACTCTGTCTATGTTTCCCATCAGGTTCCTGCCAAGAAGCAATCATCTTCAGGTTTCATGGGTGCAGTCACAATCTGCAGTGATTTTGGAGCCCCAGAAGAGGGAATATGTCTCTACCACCTTTTTCCCTTCTATTTGCCATGCAATAATGGAGGCAGATGCCATGATCTTAGTTTTTTTAATATTTAATCTTAAGCTGGCTCTTTCATTCTCCTTGTTCACCTTCATCAAGAGGTTCTTTAGTTCCTCTTAACTGTCTGCAAGTAGAGTGGTATCATCTGCATATCTGAGGTTGTTGATGTTTCTCCTGTCTATCTTGATTCCAGTTTGTAACCCATCCAGCCTGGCATTTCTCATGTTGTACTCAGCATATAGGTTAAACAAACAGGGTGACAGCAGACAGTCCTGTCATACTACTTTCTCAATCTTGAACCAAGCACTTGTTCCTTACAGGGTTCTAACTATTGCTTTTTGACATGTTTCTGATGTACATTCTATTAAATGTTGCTTTCATATAATGATCTTAGAAAGAAACAGCTATGTTTAAGCTAGAGGAAGTAATATGATTCACAAGGAAAAGGGGCTTTGACTTAGTCAATTTCAGATATTTGCATTTACTGAACATGAAAGAGGATTTTGTTATTCAACTATCAATTCATTTTGAAAGTGATTATTAACTACCCTCTGGGAGTTATTTAGGCCATAAGAGACATTAGCAATGAAATAATAAATTAAATGATCACCTATTTCCCAGAAATATGAAAAAATAAAACTAAAAAAATATGTTTCTTGAAGGAGTTCTGTGATCAATATTAAGATTTATCTTTAAAAGTTAAGATTACACAAAATACATGTCTCCATTTTTAACAGGACTACCTGTTGTTAGTAATTTAGATTAAAAAGAAAGATTATAATCTAGCTTGTTTCCTTTGAAGATAAGAAGAATTTCTTACTTTTTTATAATTTTAAAAATTATGCATTTCTGAAAGAGGGTGGACATAAGTTATAGTAGAGCTCATTTCGATATTTGGCAAAACTAATATATTGTAAAGTTTAAAAATAAAATAAAATAAAATAGTGGAGCTGAAATAAAATGCCAGTCTTCACATTTCTTTATTATTTCATGAAATAGTCCTAATGAACCTATATTTGCTCATCTTATGCTAAATACTACAGAGATGCTGTCAAAGGATTAGAGTATTCTATATAAATTACCTAGTATAGTTTATAGCAAAATAAAGTGTTTTAATATGTAAATTAGTTACTATCATTGATATTATTTATATTTATAAGTTAACAAGAAATAATAATAACACCAGCACAATTTGATACTCAAGAATGCTGTATTATAATTGAAATTTAATAATATATCACATAAGCAAAATCTGTGCTAAGAATCCAAATTATTAAACAATATTTTGACAGTTTAGCATTCAAATAAATTGTCTGAATAAGAAATTTGTAAAGAATTCATAAATCAGATAGCCAACAGGCCAAATATCTCACTATTTTAATTACTTGATCTAAACCTATCTAAAGAGAGGTTAATTTAAGAGACAAACTCATATTTCCACTTAACTCCAAACCAGCATACTTATACCCTAAGATTATCATCAGTTCAAAGAGCACACTACTTTATAGCAAACTAACCAATACTAAAATTTACCATGTAGCTATACCTATAACACTTCATCTGCATAATGGATCTCAAGGATAAAAGAGAGGGATTACATGGTAAGATGCTGAAAATAGTAGTAATTTATTTAAATAGATGGTGTTCTTCTGATCTTGTCATCTTTTTCAATTATTTTGGAGTCTTAAGTTTTGTCTGTTATATTTTAAAACTTTCCAAGAAATGTATTTAAAATAGAGAATTCTGTTGTCTGTTCAGTTCAGTCGCTTAGTCATGTCCGACTCTTTGAGACCCCATGAACTCCAGCATGCCAGGCCTCCCTGTCCATCACCAACTCCCGGAGTTCACTCAAACCCACGTCCATCAAGTCAGTGATGCCATCCAGCCATCTCATCCTTTGTTGTCCCCTTCTCCTCCTGCCCCCCTGTTTTCTGTAAACCCTATCAAAAAAGCACCAATTTAAATTCAGCTCTTTAGTTTCAAAAAATGGACCCTAGATTTGTAAATTCAACACTCAAGAGTCAAGAGTCAGATTACTCTTTTCTATTCCCCACAGTTCATTTCAAAAAGATATGGTATTAATCTAGAATTAGTTGTCACCTCTACCTTACTTATGCTTTAAAGTAAGTTTCCATCAGTACCTGGTTTCTAACTTTCAGAGTTAGCACCTTCTGTAACTATAACCATGCCTCTCACAGGGCCAAGCCCAGGGGATAAGATAGGGAGAAAATAGTAGTTTTATTCCCAGTTTTTTAAAGGAATCTCCACAGTGGTTTCCATAGAGACTGTATCAGTTTACATTTCCCAACAGTGCAAGAGGGTTTCCTTTTCCACATCCTCTTTAGCATTTATTGTTCGTAATTTTTTGCTGATGGCCATTCTGACCAGTGTGAAGTGATATCTCATTGTAGTTTTGATTTGCATTTCTCTAATTATGAGAAATGTTGAGCATCTTTTCATGTGTTTGTTGACCAACTATATTTCATCTTTGGAGAAATATCTGTTCAGGTTTTCCATCCATTTTTCGACTGGGTTCTTTGTTTTTCTGGTATTGAACTGCATGAACTCCTTGTAAGTTTTATCAGTTTTTTCATTTACAACCTAGAAGGGTGGGATGGAGTGGGGACTGGGGGAGAGGTTCTAGACAGAGGACATATATGTATACTTATGGTCGATTCAACTTCAGCTTCTTCAGCATTACTGGTTGGGACATCAACTTGGATTACCGTGATATTGAATGGTTTGCCTTGGAAAGGAGCAGAGATCCTTCTGTCGTTTCTGAAATTGCATTCAAGTACTGCATTTTGGACTCTTTTGTTGACTATGATAGCTATTCCATTTCTTCTAAGGTATTCTTGCCCACAGTAGTAGATATAATGGTCATCTAAGTTCAATTCACCAATTCCAGTCCATTTTAGTTTGCTGATTCTTAAAATGTTGAAATTCACTCTTGTTATCTCCTGTTTGATCACTTCCAATTTGCCTTGATTCGTGGATCACAATAAACTGGAATATTCTGAAAGAGATGAGAATACCAGACAACCTGACCTGCCTCTTGAGAAATCTGTATGCAGCTCATAAGGCTATATAGTGTCACCCTGCTTATTTAACTTATATGCAGAGTATATCATGAGAAACGCAGGGCTGGAGGAAGCACAAGCTAGAATCAACATTGCTGGGGGAAATATCAATAACCTCAGATATGCAGATGGCACCACCCTTATGGCAGAAAGTGAAGAAACTAAAGAGCCTCTTGATGAAAGTGAAAGAGGAGACTGAAAAAGTTGGCTTAAAGCTCAGCATTCAGAAGACTAAGATCATGGCATCCCGTCCCATCAATTCATGGCAAATAGATATGGAAACAGTGGAAACAGTGGCTGACTTTATTTCTGAGGGCTCCAAACTCACTGCAGATGGTGACTGCAGCCATGATATTAAAAGATGCTTACTTTTTGGAAGGAAAGTTATGACCAACATAGGCAGCATATTAAAAAGTAGAGACATTACTTTGCTAGCAAAGGTCCATCTAGTCAAGGCTATGGTCTTTCCAGTGGTCATGTATGGATGTGAGAGTTGGACCATAAAGAAAGCTAAGCACCGAAGAATTTTTGCTTTTCTTTTTTTTTAATTTAAATTTATTTATTTTAATTAGAGGCTAATTACTTTACAATATTGTATTGGTTTGGCCATACATCAACATGAATCCACTATGGGTGTACATGTGTTGCCAATCCTGAACCCCCCTCCCACCTCCCTCCCCATACAGTCCCTCTGGGTCATCCCAGTGCACCAGCCCCAAGCTTCCTGTATCCTGCATCAAACCTGGACTGGCGATTCATTTCTTATATGATATTATACATGTTTCAATGCCATTCTCCAAAATCATCCCCCTTCCTTCTCCCACAGAGTCCAAAAGACTGTTCTGTACATCTGTGTCTCTTTTGCTGAGACAGCAAAAGAATTGCTGCTTTTGAACTGTGGTGTTGGAGAAGATTTTTGAGAATCCAACCAGTCCATCCTAAAGGAGATCAGTCCTGAATTTTCATTGGAAGGACTGATGCAGAAGCTGAGACTCCAGTACTTTGGCCATCTGATGCGAAGAGCTGACTCATTGGAAAAGACCCTGATGCTGGGAAAGATTGAAGGTGGGAGGAGAAAGGGGATGACAAAGAATGTGATGGTTGGATGGCATCACCGACTCAATGGGCATGAGTTTGAGTAAACTCTGGGAGTTGGTGATAGACAGGGAGGCCTGATGTGCTGCAGTAGGACACAACTGAGCAACTGAACTGAACTGAACTGATGGTTAATTCATCTTGGTGTATGGCAGAATCCAACACAATATTGTAAAGCAATTATCCTCCAATTAAAGTCAAATTTATATATATGCTGCTGCTGCTGCTTGTGTCCAACTCTGTGAGACCCCATAGACGGCAGCCCACCAGGCTCCCCGGTCCTTGGGATTCTCCGGGCAAGAACACTGGAGTGGGTTGCCATTTCCTTCTCCAATGCATGAAAGTGAAAAGTGAAAGTGAAAAATGAAAGTGAAGTCATTCAGTCGTGCCTGACTCTTAGCGACCCCATGGAATGCAGCCTACTAGGCTCCTCCATCCATAGGATTTTCCAGGCTAGAGTTCTGGAGTGGGTTGCCATTGCCTTCTCTGATTTATATATATATTGTCCTCCTGTTTTAAATGATTACTTTTCTTTGGAGCACAGTGCTGGTTCTACTGAGTTTATAGACTGATCAGTGGAGGCAAACTATAAACAGATATGCAAATAAAAAGAAATAACCATTCATAGACTGGCATATGTGCTCCAAAGAAAAGTAATCTTTAAAACAGGAGAATGTTATATAAAAACCTGACCAGACTTTGGTTCAGAGAAGGCTTAGGTAATCTAATATCTCTACATTAATAGACTTTTAGAATTTAACTAGGTGCAGGCTTGCTGGTTTGGGGAGAGGGGCTAATTCTGTCCCAGTAAGCAACATATGCAGACTCTACTGTGGGAAGGAAGAGTAAGGAAATGAAGGGAAACTTCTGCAACTGAAGCTATGGAAAGTACTATGCAAGGAAGACTAGAGCAGGGTCCAACCTGTAAGGTCATAGGTTAATTTTAAGGATATTGACCTTTCTTCAGTCACCAAGTCACATCCAACTCATCATGAACCCATGGGCTGCAACATGCCAGGCTTCCCTGTCCCTCATCAACTCCCAGAATTTGTCCAAGTTTATGTCCATTGAATCAGGGATGCCATCCAACCAAATCATCCTCTGTCACCCTCTTCTCCCTCTGTCTTCAACTTTTCCCAAGCATCAGGGTCTTTTCCAGTGAGTTGGCTGTTCTCATCAGGTAGCCAAAGTATTGATGATGGACATTTGACCTTTATCTTAAGAAAAACAGGAAGCTATTGAAAGGTTTTAAGTTTGAATCAGATAATAAACCATTTAATGGCATCTATTTCTTTTGCCAACAAAATAGGCA
Organism: Bos grunniens; assembly: GCF_055505025.1. NCBI lineage: Eukaryota > Metazoa > Chordata > Mammalia > Artiodactyla > Bovidae > Bos > Bos grunniens. The sequence goes on along the minus strand of NC_141179.1, from coordinate 11,417,564 downwards.
AGAGATATTGGTAGCTTGTCAGGAGTTCATGGCTATGGGAAGAACCGAACCATCATAAATAATACACTGTAAATATGCACATATGCTATCTGTGCAATAAACTTAATAATAATCAAAGTAATGCTGGATATCAAAAAGAAATCTGATCCTTCAAAAGCATAAATGCCCTTGAATTAGGGGAAAAATGGATATTTGCATAATTTGAAGGAGTGAGTTGATTTATTCCATTTCTGGAGTATTCATTCCCAGGAGTCTAGATAATGACACCAAATGCTTCCCCTCTCCACCAAGGCACACTCCATAAACTTTGCAGATAATATGTCTGCCCAAGGTCTAAATATCTGAAGAGTTAAGCTTAAATTTTCCTATTATTCATACAGTCCTAAGGCTGCTTGAAGTTAACTATGATAAACTAGCCATTTTAGTGAATGATCTGAATGGTAGTCTCAGCAGCATTGGGTGCAAATTTATTCAAATTGACGCTAAGGAAGTCATAGATCTCTCATTTGAAACACGCTATAGTATTTTTCTGTGTGCCAAGAAAGTTAAAGAAGATAAAGGTTTGTCTAGCAAGCCAGCATGAATACAGAAATCAACAGCACAGCTGCAATTTATGAGCTGTGCTTGCATGGTGTAGGGTGGATGAATCTACAATTTCTAAAGACTGGTTTCTTGGAATGGGTTTTTAAGTAGTCTGAGAATCTATGGCTCATAAAAGGATATGAAATAAAGGGAAAACTTTTCAGAGACAAAACAGGAAAAGTACTAATTCCAAATGGAATTCGGACAACTGATAAGAGCTGCAACAGTGCTGCATCAACTGTTTCAATTAACAATCAATGCAATGCTTGAAATAGATATGGTTACTATCCCTATTTTATAGGTGAAGATGCATAAGAAGTAATTTGTCCAAGTTATAGAATTTAAAAAATGACATATTAAATTATAGAATTTGAATCTGAGCCAATCATGCCTCTGAATTAAGGATCATTGAACAAAACAATTATGCCACCCTTGCAAGGGTTAACAGAAAAGTTGACCCCAGAAAAGTGTCCCTGCAAAACGGATATTCCCATTCTAGAATATAGAGAATAAGATAATGCTTTGTACTTCCTTTCTAGTTTAAAAACATAAGGTTGATACTGCAATTTGTTAAATGAGGAACATCTACATTTAATCAGCCCCCTGCTATTTTATTTATGCTATGCCTTAAAGTAGCAAAAAGAATTGTTGGATTAGTGAGAAAACAAGAAAAATAATGCTTTCTAGAGAAGGAGATATCTCAGATTGACTACTGATTGCACTTGAAAACTGGGATCTTAAGCAAGATTTATTAATTCAAATGTTTCAAGGAAGCATGAAATAAAAATATGGCTCTGTGTTGTGTACTGAAATAAGAGATTGCTTTGACAGCATTTATTTGACATCACACACCAAAACGAAAATGAAAACAAAACAGAATAACAGAAAAAATGAACCTGGCAGAAAAAGGCACTCAAATATTTGCTTAAAGCACCACAAATTAGAATTCTCTGACAAAGCAAACACAGCTCGACATCTATGGTTTCTCTTTTTACCAAGTGGATAAAAGAAAGTATCTTTTCTTTAATGAAAAATCTCCATTTTCTGGTTGTTACTTACACTGAAGTTATGTTTTGTTAGCCCTCCACTCTGATCCATATTGGGATAAGCATATCAATTGTCCTTTGTCTGCTTTCTTGATTTCATTTTTTCTTTATGCCTCTCTTCTTTGCTTTACTCTAACTTCCCATGTTTCTGCTCAGCCGCTCAGTTGTGTCGGATCCTTTGCAACCCCATGGACGGTAGCCAACCAGGCTCCTCTGTCCATGGGTTTTTTCAGGCAAGAATACTGGAGTGGCTTGCCATGCCCTCCTTCAGGGGATCTTCCATATCCAGGGATGGAAACTACATCTCCGGTGTCTCTGGCATTGGCAGGTGGATTCTTTACCACTAAGGCACCTAGGAAGCCCTATCACAATACCTACCTGCTCACTAGCTAGGCAGCTAGATTGCATAATTTGTTTACTCCTTTATCAGTATTTGGGCTCTTCCTCTTCATTCAATTGAATGTTCATCTGTTTCCTTTCCATCAATCCTTAACTCTCTCATACTTTGCAAAACATAGATAAACTGAATTTTTCAAAAGTTTTCCTGCATTGATATGAAAGAAATGTAGCAACTTATGTAATTATTCTACTAAAAGATTATTTTTAGAAAAATATAAATTAGAACAGTAAATGTAGTACACTTATTTCTTTTTTCTTTCTTTTTTCTGTTCTCATTCAGTTCACTTCAGTCACACAGTCATGTCTGACTCTTTATGACCCTATGGAATGCAGTGTGCCAGGCCTCCCTGTCCATCATTAACTCCCAGAGTCCACCCAAACCCATGTCCATCCAGTCGGTGATACCATCCAACCATCTCCCTCTGTTGTCCCCTTCTCCTGCCCTCAATCTTTCCCAGCATCAGGATCTTCTCAAATGAGTCAGCACTTCGCATCAGGTGGCCAAAGTATTGGAGTTTCAGCTTCCACATCAGTCCTACCAATGAACATCCAGGATTATTCTCCTTTAGGATGAACTGGTTGGATCTCCTTGCAGTCCAAGGGACTCTCAGGAGTCTTCTCCAACACCACAGTTCAAAAGCATCAATTGTTCGGCGCTCAGCTTTCTTCACAGTCCAACTCTCACATCCATACATGACCACTGGAAAAACCGTAGCCTTAACTAGAGGGACCTTTGTTGGCAAAGTAATGTCTCTGCTTTTTAATATGCTGTCTAGGTTGATCATAACTTTTCTTCCAAGGAGTAAGCATCTTTTAATTTCATGGCTGCAATCACCTGTTATCATTCAGATCAGATCACATCAGATCAGTCGCTCAGTCGTGTCCGACTCTGCGACCCCATGAATCGCAGCACGCCAGGCCTCCCTGTCCATCACCAACTCCCAGAGTTCACTCAGACTCACGTCCATTGAGTCAGTGATGCCATCCAGCCATCTCATCCTCTGTCATCCCCTTCTCCTCCTGCCCCCAATCCCTCCCAGCTTCAGAGTCTTTTCCAATGAGTCAACTCTTCACATGAGGTGGCCAAAGTAATGGAGTTTCAGCTTTAGCATCATTCCTTCCAAAGAAATCTCAGGGCTGATCTCCTTCAGAATGGACTGGTTGGATCTCCTTGCAGTCCAAGGGACTCTCAAGAGTCTTCTCCAACATCACAGTTCAAAAGCATCAATTCTTCAGCGCTCAGCCTTCTTCACAGTCTAATTCTCACATCCATACATGACCACAGGAAAAACCATAGCCTTGACTAGACGAACCTTTGTTGGCAAAGTAATGTCTCTGCTTTTGAATGTGCTATCTAGGTTGGTCATAACTTTCCTTCCAAGGAGTAAGCATCTTTTAATTTCATGTCTGCAGTCACCATCTGCAGTGATTTTGGAGCCCCAAAAAAGAAAGTCTGACACTGTTTCCACTGTTTCCCCATCTATTTCCCATGAAGTGATGGGACCGGATGTCATGATCTTCATTTTCTGAATGTTGAGCTTTAAGCCAACTTTTTCTCTCTCCACTTTCACCTTCATCAAGAGGTTTTTTAGTTCCTCTTCACTTTCTGCCATAAGGGTGGTGTCATCTGCATATCTGAGGGTATTGATATTTCTCCCGGCAATCTTGATTACAGCTTGTGTTTCTTCCAGGTCCCCCAAATTAAAAAGGTTTGCCTGAGTACATGAGTTCACATGAGCACAGACACACACACACACACACACACACACACACACATACACACACCATGCTCACACACACAAACACAAAGAACAGACATGGACATACAAGCCCGCATAGTTAGAGAGAATAGTATACTTGATTCCCTAAGTTTTTTGTGTTTTTTTTCCCAAGAAAGAACCAATTAAATGTTTTCTGTGGGAAATATATCATTAATAATGTAGTTCCATCAAAAATTATTGACGTTCTGAGTAACTAGTAGTTAAGCAGACATGGGGTATACCCTTCCTAGAAATGGTACCAAAAGCTACTTGAATATAATAAGGAAAATTAATCTTTGATAGAAATTAAAATATGGATCACCTCTGAAGGTTGAATGTTAAGAAAACTGATGGGATATTACACATCTTAACCTTGTTGATAGTTGCATAAATTTATCCCTTTTCAACTTTACTGTATGTAAGTTACTTTTTATGAAATATTTTAAGGTTAAAAAAAGAGACACATGGAATATACACGCATGCTAAGTCGTTTCAGTCAGGTCCAACTCTTTGCAACCCTGTGGACTGTAGCTCTCCAGGCTCCTCTGTCCATGGAATACTGGAGCGCATTGCCATGGTTTTCTCCAGGGGATCTTCCAAACCTAGGGATCTAACCTGCATCTCATGTATCTTGCATCGGCAGGCGAGTATTTTTTTACCATTAGCAACATCTGGGAAGCTCAACATGAAATATAAATTACTCTCAATTACTTATCTTCAGCAATATGTAGGTAACCTACACATTTCTCATTAGCCTTTTGACTTTCTTGAAAATTGTCTCTTTTCTCCTCTTTTGTAGGAAAGTCACTTCATTTTACAAAATTGACATATTACATTGTAAAATGACAAAAGTCATTTTACAAAATTGACATATAAAGAGGTCAACTTATAAGTTGACTTATAATGCATTAATGTATCAAAAATAAAATCACAATCAATAATAATTATACTACTAGGTCATACAAAAGGAAATTATGTTCAGCAGTTTCTCTTCCATCATTTTTACCCAAGCTGCATACACAATCAGAGAACAATGTATTCCTACCCAGGAGAGAAAAGAGATATTTTAAAAAGTTAAGTATATATCAAAGTTTCATTGACTAGTTAGATAGTTCAGTTCAGTTCAGTCACTCAGTCCTGTCCAACTCTTTGCAACCCCATGAATCGCAGCATGCCAAGCCTCCCTGTCCGTCACCAACTCCTGGAGTTCACCCAAACTCTTGTCCATCGAGTCAGTGATGCCATCCAGCCATCTCATCCTCTGTCGTCCCCTTCTCCTCCTGCCCCCAATCCCTCCCAGCATCAGAGTCTTTTCCAATGAGTCAACTCTTCACATGAGGTGGCCAAAGTAATGGAGTTTCAGCTTTAGCATCATTCCTTCCAAAGAACACCCAGAACTGATCTCCTTTGGAATGGGCTGGTTGGATCTCCTTGCAGTCCAAGGGACTCTCAAGAGTCTTCTCCAACACCACAGTTCAAAAGCATCAGTTCTTCGGCACTCAGTTAGATAGAGGCAATTCCAAATCAGGGTACTTGAAGTTCATACAAATGCAAAAGTGAGGGCTATTCAAAAAATCAATAAATTTATGAATAAATGTAGTGAACTTTGTTTATATTTAGAATGTGTTATAACAATTACAAAATTTTAAAATAACATCAAAATAAAAAATCAGAAAAAATTTTTGAGTTAACTAAACACTAGACAATTCTAAAAATACACATTTCTTTATACTTTTGTCTGTATACACTTTGACAAAATATTGTGATACTATCTTCTTTAGAAAGAAAATGAGACAATTCTTGCCTCTAACATGGTTTTTATTTTTATTTTTTTTTTACTTCTTAATTGCTTAGAAATTTTCTTTTCCTCTTCACAACTTATTGGCAACATCAGTCACATATTTTAGAAAGTTAAATTTGGAAAATAAAATGTACTTTGTATACAAGCTGTAAGAACTTAAAGTATTTCATGTTTTATGCTTGCTTAAGTATTTTTGAATTGATTTTTCTGCAATATATCATTGTATTGGCACATTTGAATTTTTTATCTTACCTACATTAATGCCAGTATTTTATTTTAATTAAGAAAGATATAAAATGTTTACAAGTATACATATGATTTATGCTTTTAATTAATTTGATTATCAAATGAGTTTATTCATCCACAGAAATTTATCTATTCCTCTTAATGATTTACTGTATATGTATTATATATTATTTTCTTCAAAATTGATGCCTGCATGTAAAAATATTTCTATTGGCTTTTTACTTTATTCTGTTTTTCAAACAATATAATTTTATCTGAATTTTCTGTACTTAATTACTTATACATTATCCAACATAATTGTCTTAAGTTTTCTTCATAAGTCAAATCAGGAGTCAATAATTTCTGACTTGATTTATTCAAGTGTCCCAAATAATCTTGCTAAATTCCAGTTAAAAATGACTTATCAAGCTTAATAGATCCTGCATGTGCTTTAAGAAAGGGAAAAGGATATATAGTAATTCTTATAATTATATATTCTATACAATCAAGTTTTATAATTTTACACATATAATGACAGGAGGCAGAGAAGGCAATGGCACCCCACTCCAGTACTCTTGCCTGGAAAATCCCATGGACGGAGGAGCCTGGTAGGCTGCAGTCCATGGGGTCGCCAAGAGTTGGACACGACTGAGCGACTTCACTTTCACTTTTCATTTTCCTGCATTGGAGAAGGAAATGGCAATCCAGGCCAGTGTTCTTGCTTGGAGAATCCCAGGGACGGGGGAGCCTGGTGGGCTGCCGTCTATGGGGTCACGCAGAGTCGGACACGACTGAAGCAACAACAACAACAAAATAATGACAGGAGGAATATCCATAGTCTAACTTTCAGCTCCGTGTCCAACTGTTTTCGACCTGACCCCATGGACGGTAGCCTGCCAAGCTCCTCTGTCCGTGGGATTCTCCTGGCAGGAATACTGGAGTGGGTACCCATTCCTTTTTTCAGGGGATCTTCTCAACCCAGGGATCAAACCCTGGTCACCTGCATTGCAGGCAGATTCTTTATGTGCTAAGCCATCAGGGAAGTCCTAATGTTCAGCTCCACATACTGCAAAAACCTTTTTCTCCTCTACCAAGTACAAACTTGACATCACACACTGGGACTCAGAGCAGGCTGCTGCTGCTGCTGCTGCTAAGTTGCTTCAGTCGTGACCCCATAGAAGGCAGCCTACCAGGCTCCCCCGTCCCTGGGATTCTCCAAGCAAGAACACTGGAGTGAGTTGCCATTTCCTTCTCCAGTGCATAAAAGTGAAAAGTGAAAGTGAAGCCGCTCATTCGTGTCCGACTCTAGTGACCCCATGAACTGCAGACGATCGGGCTCCTCCGTCCATGGGATTTTCCAGGCAAGAGTACTGGAGTAGGGTGCCACTGCCTTCTCTGCAGAGCAGGCTACCCCTATATTTGTCTACATGGCATGTTTATTATTTTTAATTAAAGTTACTAGTAAAACAGTTGATACAAGGAGGACACTCTGACCCTCCTCTCTCCCTCCCTGAAAATAAGAAATTAATCTGCCCTGTGAAAGGTATCCTCCCTGTGCTAGGAAGTAGAGAGACAGGGCTTGTTACTTATTCACTAATTTACTACCCCAAGCTCAAACTCTATTATCTTATCAATTTTTCACAGATGCATTGTTTCTTTGTTTGAAAGTATAAAAACTGCCTGCTTTAGTCATTTGTTTAAGTCATTTAAGTCCCACATAACTGAGATTTCTATATATACATATAAATTTTGTCTTTTTTTACTTATGTTTTGTGTCAATTTAATTACTAGACTAGTCAGAAGAACCTAGAAGGGTATAGGAAATGTTTTCCTCCCAATACTGTTAGAGTAACACATCAGACTTTGCATCTCCCACTTTAATGACGACTGAATCTACAGAGTGAGAGGTACTTGTCTTCCTGGAAACCATTTTAATACCAGGAAGACTAAGAATAACTTAATTATACAGGAAATTGACTGTGAAGCAAATGAATATATTCTACAAAATTTAAATGTGTCAGCAAGTAAATTTCAGTTAGCTAGATCACAAAAGTGCCTGCAGTCATTCCCAGTCACCCAACAAGAAGGGCAGTAAGATGTGGAATAAAATGAAAGCTGGAATGAAAAGAGGTAGCAGCCTTAACTGACTGTGATTAAAATATCTTCCTTCTGTAAATTCTACAAAAAAAAAAAAAACCTCTTTTTTGTAGTCTTAGGATTCCTTCTAATAGTTCAAAACGACTCTTTTTGCAAGGGTTCTGAAGCCTCACATCACCAGCTTCATGGTTAATCTGCTTGTGATTATAAGAAGGACACAATGAAACCACTTGCCTCATTTCTGTTAACTTTTGCATTTCTGTTCATTTACATTTTTGACTCTTCTTTCCAAATTGCATACCATATCTAACCATTTTCCAGTTTTGCATAATGTATAACTGAAATAACTTTTAAATCTGTACTTCTGTTCTCTTCTCATTTGCTGTGTAAGCCCTGACAGTTGGCTTCTCTTTTTGTAATATAAGTGCCTGGCTTAAGCTTTTATTACTGAGACATCCACTTCAAAGAAACATCCACTTCAAAGAGGTCTATCTCAAATAAACACATTGCCAGTCACACTCTAGATAAAGGGCCAGGCCCCCTTTCTTCACTGAAGCTCTTTTGTTTTAGAAATCCTGGTTGATTTTGATAAGCGCCCATTTGGGGCCACTTGTATTTTTATTTTTTTCTCTTCCCTCACTTTAAATTTATTCTTTTATGCTTTAAATTCACCAATAAAGAGTGAGTTTGTGAAACCCTAGGCCCCCACAGTCTACCTCAATAAAAGACCACTAGGCTCCAATGAGCTAACTCATTGGAAAAGACCCTGATGCTGGGAAAGATTGAAGGCAGGTGAAGGGTACCACAGAGGATGACATCACGGACTCGATGGACATGAGTTTGAGCAAACTCCAGGAGATAGTGAAGGACAGGGAAGACTACCATGCCTGCAGTCCTTGGAGTTTCAAAGAATTGGATGAAACAGTGACTGAACAACAACAGGCTTACATGTGCTCTTTCTCTCTCTACTCTCAATCTCACTATGTGGCTTCAGGTGTGCTAAGTAATTTCCAGGTCTCATAAATAAAAACTTCATTTCTTTTCATTTTCCTGATGGCTACAGCTGAAGGATACTTTATAATCATACTAAGAATAAGAAGGGCTGGTTCCACAATAATATTGGTTATTGATAGGATGAAATTTTCATACAGCATCATTATCACCTCTTTGGTTTGAGTATTTTGATTACCATCTATTCTATCATCAGTTCAGGAGAGATCAGTCACTCAGTTCAGTTCAGTTGCTCAGTCGTGTCCAACTCTTTGCGACCCCATGGACTGCAGCACGCAGGCTTCCCTAACCATCACCAACTCTTGGAGCTTGCTCAAACTCATGTCCGTCAAGTCAATGATGCCATCCAACCATCTCATCCTCTGTCATCCTCTTTTCCTCCTGCCTTCAATATTTCCCAGGATCAGAATCTTTTCCAGTAAGTCAGTTCTTCACATCAGGTGGCCAAGGTATTGGAGCTTCAGATTCAGCTTCAGCATCAGTCCTTACAAAGAATATTCAGGACTGATTTCTTTAGGACAGACTGGTTTGATCTCCTTGCAGACCAAGGGACTCTCAAGAGTCTTCTCCAACACCACACTTCAAAAGGATCAGTTCTTCAATGCTCAGCTTTCTTTATAGTCCAACTCTCACATCCATACAAGACAACTGGAAAACCATAGCTCTGACTAGATGGAACTTTGCTAGCAAAGTAATGTCTCTGTTTTTTAATATGCTATCTATGCTGGTCATAGCTTTTCTTCCAAGGAGCAAATGTCTGTTAATTTCATGGCTGTAGTCACCATCTGCAGAGATTTTGGAGCCTAAGAAAATAAAATCTGTCACTGTATCTGTTGTTTTCCCAACTATTTGCCATGAAGTGATGGGACCGGATGCCATGATCTTTGTTTTTTGAAAGTTAAGTTTCAAGCCAGCTTTTTCACTTTCATCAAGAGGCTCTTTAGTTCTTTTTTTGCTTTCTGCCATAAGGGTGGTATCATCTGTGTATTTGAGATTATTGATATTTCTCCAAGCAATTTGATTTCACCGTGTACTTCATCCAGCCTAGCATTTCATTTGATGTGCTCTGCATATAAGTAAATAAGCAGGGTGACAATATACAGCCTTGACCTACTTCTTTCCCAATTTGGAACCAGGCCATGTTCCATGTCTCATTCTAATTGATGCTTCTTGACCTGCATATAGGTTTCTCGGGAGAAGGATAAGGTGGTCTGGTGTTTTCATCTCTTTAAGAATGTTCCACAGTGTGTTGTGATCCACAGTCAAAGGTTTTAGCATAGTCAATGAAGCAGAAGTAGATGTTTTTCTGGAACTCTTTTGATTTTTCTATGATTCAATGGAGGTTGGCAATTTGATCTCTAGTTCTTCTTCCTTTTGTAAATCCAGCTTGAACATCTGGAAGTTCTCAGTTCATGCACTGTTGAAGTCTAACTTTGAGCATTTACTTTGCTAGAGTGTGAGATGAGTACAATTGTGTGGTAGTTTGAATATTATTTGACATTGCCTTTCCTTGGGATTGGAATGAAAATTGACCTTCTCCAGCTCTGTAGCCACTGCTTAGTTTTTCAGATTTTCTGGAATATTGTACACAGCACTTTCACAGCATCATCTTTTAGGATTTGAAGTAGCTCAGCTGGAATTCCATCAACTCTGTTAGCTTTGTCTGTAGTGATGCTTCCTAAGTCTCACTTGACTTCCCATCCCAGGTCACCCAGTCTAGGTGATTGATCACAGAATTGTGGCTATCTGGGCCATCAAGATCTTTTTGAATAATTCTTCTGTGTATTCTTGCCACCTCTTCTTAACATCTTCTGCTTCTGTTAGTTCCATAACATTTCTGTCCTTTATTGTGCCCATTTTTGCATTAAATTTTCCTTTGATATCCGTAATTTTCTTAAAGAGATCTCCAGTCTTTCCCATTCTATTGTTTTCCTCTGTTTCTTTGCATTGTTCACTGAGGAAGCCTTTCTTATCTTTCCTCACTATTCTTTGGAACTCTGCATCAGATGGATATATCTTTCCTTTTCTCCTTTGCCTTTAGTTTCTCTCCTTTTTTCATCTATTTATAAGGCCTCCTCAGACAACTATTTTGACTCTTTGCGTTTCTTTTCCTTGGCATGTTTTGCTCATGGCCTCCTTTACAAGGTTACAAACCTCCACCATTTTCCTTCAGCCACTCTATCAGATCTAATCCCTTGAATCTATTTGTCACTTCCACTGTATAATCATAAAGGATTTGATTTAGGTCATACTTGAGTTGTCTAGTGATTTTCCCTACTTTCTTCAGTTTAAGTCTGAATTTTGCAATGAGTAGTTTGTGATCTGAGCCACAGTCAGCTCCCAGTCTTGTTTTTGCTGACTACATAAGAGCTTCTCCATCTTTGACTGTAAAGAATATAATCAACCTGATTTCGGTATTGACCATCTGGTAATGTCCATGTGTAAAGTTCTCTCTTGTGTTGTTGGAAGAGGGTATTTGCTATGACCAGTGCGTTCTCTCGGTGAAATTCTTAGACTTTGCCCTGCTTCATTTTGTATTCCAAGGTCAAACTTGTCTGTTACTCCAGGTATCACTTGACTTCCTACTTTTGTATCCCAGTCCCCTGTATTGAAAAGGATGTTAGTTCTAAAAGGTCTTGTCATGGTATCTTTCTCATTCATGGCTGCAACTCATAGTTCTTCCCTATTCAGTTTTGTTTTATATGTTGGTACCATATCAATATTCTAAATTATATCAATATTTTCCAATGTTTTTTCATAGTTCTGTTTTCCTCACTTTCCTTTAATACTCCCCCTTGTCTAATGAATTAGGTGCAAACTGCTAAGCATGGTTTCAAAGCCCCTATATTTGGGCTTTATCTTATCTTTGCAAAATAATAATAATAATGATGATCAGCTAACAATAAGTATTTCTATAACTACAGGTAGTTCATACTTTCCAAAGATTGTTGTTTTCTCAACGGATCTCTCAGTGTTAGCATAGTACTTTACAAATACCCTTTTTCCTTTTTTTGTTGTAGAATGGAAGTAAAAGACAAGAGTATACTGAACTGATGTGGTCACAATGAATGTAAATCGAATCTCTCTCTGAAAGTTGTTTTTCGCATCACTCAAGTGTCTAGATATTTGCAGATAAGAAATATGCTAATCGAAATTCACAAGTAATCAAACTTTACCAGTTATCACTTAAGAATATCAAAAGATACTCAGAGAAGTCCAGATTTTATATGTAACTGTATCTCTCTCAGGAAAGATCTCAGAAAATAAGTATTTCTCTCTATAAAGAACCATTTGCAAATGTTGTGATTTACACATTTTCATTATATCTTGATAATTCTATTCGTCTCTCTTCTATTTGCTCTGATCCATCTCCATAACTACTATCCTTCTATTTCAAATAATCATTAAATATTTTCTAAAATAATTCAGAAACAGCCTCCATCGCTGCCTCCAATTTCCTACATGGATAATATATGCCCTTCATTATCATCATTAATCTTTCACATATACAAAATCCTTTATAACCCATGCTCCAAAATGTTTAAAACTTTTTATTAAGCTACTTTTAAAAGTTGCATGCCATATAGTTTACTAGTATCATTCTTTGAAGATTCTGGTTCATTAGTATTAAAATGGCAACCCACTCCAGTATTCTTGTGTAGAAGATTCCATGGACAGAGGAGCCTGGAGGTCTACAGTCCAAGGAGTCGCAAAGAGTTGAACATGACTCAACGATTAACACAAGATAGATAGCTGAATGACTTTCCTAGGTGATTTTTATTTTTAGGCAAGTTTAAGTATTACTGAAGTCTATGTTATGTCCAGATACTGTACAACACCTTATATTAGGATCAGAAAAAGAGTCATTAGCTTATTCATCTAAAGCAATAGTGCAAGGAGATAAAGTGCAAAGTGTATAAATATCAAATAAGTCAAGCACATCCAGTGGCAAAATAGAACTCTGTATAGTAAACTATAGTCCCTTCATAGTTAGCATCCATGTGGATCTGACAGAATTCCTGTCAGCATAGCCAGGAGTCAGGAGGATGAGCTGGATCTGAAGTGGTGGAGAATAGAGATGACATAAGAGCCTTCAAAATTTAAGTCTTTGTGCTTCACATCTGCCTTCAAAAACTTGTGTAAGTTCCTCTTTGGGTCTAGAACCATTCAGGAAAGAGGATTCTGGAAAACATTGTTTTCCATCTTAACCAACTACAATATATTTCACCATTACTCTTGAAGGAATCCTTGTGTATTTGTAAATCCATGACAATTTGTTAATCAGTGGTGGAAAAAATAAATAAGTGAGAGAGTTTTGCTTTGGGGTGCTTGCCAATTTCTATCTTGAAAGTACTCCCATTACGGTCAAGTTCCAATCTGACGTCAGTGAACAGAGTTGAGAAGAGATGCTAACAATAGGCTCAATAGGCTCTCCTGAATCATGAGCCCCCTCAAAACTCCACTGGTACCTACTCTTCTTACCAATTGAAAAAAATCTATATAATATTTTCTTTGTTACACCTCTCAACTCAAATTTTAGAATTGGCAATAAGAATATAGATTTTTCTCCTTCCCACCGACTACATGATCCTGATATAAACTTAAAAATCCATGGAAGAGCTAAGATGGTGGAGGAGTAGGACAGGGAGAACACTTTCTCCCCCACAAATTCATCAAAAGAACATTTAAACGCTGAGTAAATTCCACAAAACAACTTCTGAACGCCAGCAGAGGACATCAGGCACCCAGAAAAGCAACCCAAGTCTTCAAAAGGAGGTAGGAAAAAATATAAAAGACAAAAAAAGGGACAAAAGAGGGAGGGACGGAGTTCCGTCCCAGGAAGGGAGTCTTAAAAAGAGAGAAGTTTCCAAACTCCAGGAAACCTTCTCACTGCCGCATCTGTGCCGAGCCTTGGAAGCACAGAGGGCAACATAACAGGGAGGAAAAATAAATAATTAAAACCCACACATTGTGAGCCCTACGGTAACTCCCCCAGCGGAGAAGCAGCGCAGACGCCTGCATCCGCCATTAGCAAGCGGGGGCTGGGCAGGGAGGTGTGGCGCGGGCTGCATCGCAAGAATCTGTCCTGAATACCCTGAGCGCTATCTGAGTGAAATACTTTGGGCTAGCAAACCAGACTGTGGGATATCTACCACGCGAAATGCCAGCCCTAACCTATGACACCGCCAGGCCCGCGCACGGAACAAAGGACTGAACAGAGATAGCCGGCGGCAGACCATCCCCCTCCAGTGATAGGCAGCCAGAGCTGGAAGGGGACAATTGCAGCCCCAGAGAGACATTATCTATAAAACTGTAAACAGGCTTCTTTGCTAACTAAAACTTCTTGGGGGTCTGGACGGTCAACATCTGCCTGAGAAGGTGTGCCAGTGCACAACTAGATAACTGAGCGGCGAGGAGGCGATAAGTTGCAGCAATCGCGCACGCAAAACACCTCATCACCTGAGCTGCTCGGACCTGGGAAGGGCACAAAACGCAGGCCCAACCGAGAGTCTGCGCCTCTGAGGACTACCCGAGTGCCTGAACCTGAGCGGCTTAGACCTGGGAAGTACAGGCAGCCCAGGGCCGGCCGCGGATGGTTCCCGGCAGAGCAACCTAGAGCCTGAGCAGCGTGGGCAGAGAGGCTCCACGCGCTGTAAATGGGGGGCAGACCCAGTGTGGCTGAGGCACTGCGAGCGCATGCCAGTGTTACTTGTTTGCAGCATCCCTCCCTACCTCCCCTCAGCGTGACTGAACAAGTGAGCCTAAAAAAAAAAAAAAAAAGTGTCCTCCACCATCCCCTTTGTGTCAGGGTGGAAACCAGACACTGAAGAGACCAGCAAACAGAAGAAGCTATAACAGAGGGAACCGCCTTGGAAGCTACAGGCAATAGATTAAAACCCTGTGGTTACTACCATCTACATAGGAAAGGGCCTATAGATCTTGAGAAATATAAGTCAGACCAAGGAACTAGCCAAAAATGAACTGAACCCACAATACTCACAACAAAACTGGAAAAAGCCCTAGATATATTTTTACTATTTGTACAATCATTCTATCTTTCGTTTTTTTTTTTTAATTATTTTTTTTAATTTTAAAAAAATGTTTTTTAAGTCCTCTATTATTCCTATAATTTCCACTTTTATAACCGATTACTTTGCAAAAAAAAATCTTTTTTTTAAAGCAAACTTCATATATATATATATATTTTATAATTTTTTTGACTTTTTTTTCCCTTCTTTTCTTTAACATTGTATTTTTGAAATTCCAAACTCTACTCTAGATTTTTAATTTTAGCTTTTTAGTATTTCTTATCAATTTTGTACCTATAGTTTTTTTGTTTTTGTTTTTGTTTTTATATAATTTCTGTGACCCTTTTTTCTTTTTTCTTTTTCTTTTTCTCTGTTTCTTTCTCTTCTTCTTTTAAATAACATTGTATATCTGAAATTCCAAACTCTACTCTAGATTTTTAATTTATGGTTTTTGGTATTTGTTATCAATTTTGTACCTGTATTTTTTTTATATATATAATTTATGCGATTTTTTTTGTTCTTGTTTTTTTTTTTTTTTCCTAAATTCCAAACTCTACTCTAGATTTTTAACTTTTGCTTTTTGGTATTAGTTATCAATTTTGTACCTATATTTTCTTTATAATTTTTGCAACCTTGTTTGTTTTTGTTTGTTTTTTCTCTCTTTCTTTTCCTTCTTCTTTTCTTTAACATCGTATTTTTGAAATTCCAAACTCTACTCTAGATTTTTAATTTTTGCTTTTATGTATTTGTTACCACTTTTGTACCTTTAAGAACCCAGTCTTCAGTACCCATTTTTCACTAGGGAGCGAGATTACTGGCTAAACTGCTCTCTCTCCCTTTGGACTCTCCTTTTTCTCCACTAGGTTGCCTGTGTCTCCTCCCTAACCCCTCTCTACTCTACCCAATTCTGTGAATTTCTGTGTGTTCCAGACGGTGGAGAACACTTAGGGAACTGATTACTGGCTGGATCTTTCTCCCTCCTTTTCATTCCCCCCATTTATCCTCCTGGCCACCTTTGCCACCTTCCTCCTTCTTCCCTTCTCTGTATAACTCCGTGAACATCTCTGAGTGGTCCAGTTGTGGAGTGCACATAAGGAAGAGATTACTTAATAGCCCACTCTCTCCTCTATTGATTCCACCTCATCTCATTCGGGTCACCTCTAACTCCCTCCTCACTCTTCTCTTCTCCATATAACGCTGTAAACCTCTCTGGGTGAAACAAGTTTCAGGGCAAGACATACCAAGCAAATTCTCCAGCAGCAAGGAACACAGCCCTGAGCTCCAAGATACAGGCAGCCCAAAGTCACCCCAAAACCATAGACATCCCATAATTCATTACTGGACATTTCATTGCACTCCAGAGAGAAGAAATACAGCTCCACTCACCAGAACACTGACACAAGCTTCCCTAACCAAGAAACCTTGACAAGCCACCTGTACAAACCCACACAGAGCGAGGAAACGCCACAATAAAGAGAACTCCACAAACTGCCAGAATACAGAAAGGACACCCCAAACTCAGCAATTTAAACAAGATGAAGAGACAGAGGAATACCCAGCAGATAAAGGAACAGGATAAATGCCCACCAAACCAAACAAAAGAGGAAGAGATAGGGAATCTACCTGATAAAGAATTCCGAATAATGATAGTGAAATTGATCCAAAATCTTGAGATCAAAATGGAATCACAGATAAATAGCCTGGAGACAAAGATTGAGAAGATGCAAGAAAGTTTTAACAAGGACCTAGAAGAAATAAATGAGAGTCAAGATAAAATGAGTAATGCAATAAATGAAATTAAAAACACTCTGGAGGCAACAAATAGTAGAATAACAGAGGCAGAAGATAGGATTAGTGAATTAGAAGATAGAATGGTAGAAATAAATGAATCAGAGAGGACAAAAGAAAAACGAATTAAAAGAAATGAGGACAATCTCAGAGACCTCCAGGACAATATTAAATGCTACAACATTCGAATCATAGGGGTCCCAGAAGAAGAAGACAAAAAGAAAGACCATGAGAAAATACTTGAGGAGATAATAGTTGAAAACTTCCCTAAAATGGGGAAGGAAATAATCACCCAAGTCCAAGAAACCCAGAGAGTCCCAAACAGGATAAACCCAAGGCAAAACACCCCAAGACACATATTAATCAAATTAACAAAGATCAAACACAAAGAACAAATATTAAAAGCAACAAGGGAAAAACAACAAATAACACACAAGGGAATTCCCATAAGGATAACAGCTGATCTTTCAATAGAAGCTCTTCAAGTCAGGAGGGAATGGCAAGACATACTTAAAGTGATGAAAGAAAATAACCTACAGCCAAGATTATTGTACCCAGCAAGGATCTCATTCAAATATGAAGGAGAAATCAAAAGCTTCGCAGACAAGCAAAAGCTGAGAGAATTCAGCACCACCAAACCACCTCTCCAACAAATACTAAAGGATATTCTCTAGACAGGAAACACAAAAACGGTATATAAACTCGAACCCAAAACAATAAAGTAAACGGCAACGGGATCATACTTATTAGTAATTACCTTAAACGTAAATGGGTTGAATGCCACAACCAAAAGACAAAGACTGGCTGAATGGATACAAAAACAAGACCCCTACATATGTTGTCTACAAGAAACCCACCTCAAAACAGGGGACACATACAGACTGAAAGTGAAGGGCTGGAAAAAGATTTTCCATGCAAATAGGGACCAAAAGAAAGCAGGAGTAGCAATACTTATATCAGATAAAATAGACTTTATAACAAAGGCTGTGAAAAGAGACAAAGATGGTCAGTACATAATGATCAAAGGATCAATCCAAGAAGAAGATATAACAACTATAAATATATATGCACCCAACACGGGAGCACCACAATATGTAAGACAAATGCTAAGAAGTATGAAAGGAGAAATTAACAATAACACAATAATAGTGGGAGACTTTAATACCCCACTCACACCTATGGATAGATCAACTAAACAGAAAATTAACAAGGAAACACAAACGTTAAATGATACAATAGACCAGTTAGACCTAATTGATATCTATAGGATATTTCATCCCAAAACAATGAATTTCACCTTTTTCTTAAGCACACATGGAACCTTCTCCAGGATAGATCACATCCTGGGCCATAAATCTAGCCTTGGAAAATTAAAAAAATATATAAATCATTCAAAGCATCTTTTCTGATCACAATGCAGTAAGATAAGATCTCAATTACAGGAGCAAAACTATTAAAAATTCCAACATATGGAGGATGAAAAACACGCTGCTGAATAACCAACAAATCACAGAAAAAATAAAAAAAGAAATCAAAATTTGCATAGAAACTAATGAAAATGAAAACACAACAACTCAAACCCTGTGGGACAGTTTAAAAGCAGTCCTAAGGGGAAAGTTCATAGCAATACAGGCATACCTCAAGAAACAAGAAAAAAGTCAAATAAATAACCTAACCCTACACCTAAAGCAACTAGAAAAGGAAGAAATGAAGAACCCCAGGGTTAGTAGAAGGAAAGAAATCTTAAAAATTAGGGCAGAAATAAATGCAAAAGAAACAAAAGAGACCATAGCAAAAATCAACAAAGCCAAAAGCTGGTTCTTTGAAAGGATAAATAAAATTGACAGACCATTAGCCAGACTCATCAAGAAACAAAGGGAGAAAAATCAAATCAACAAAATTAGAAATGAAAATAGAGAGATCACAACAGACAACACAGAAATACAAAGGATCATAAGAGACTACTATCAACAATTATATGCCAATAAAATGGAAAACATGGAAGAAGTGGACAAATTCTTAGAAAAGTACAACTTTCCCAAACTGGACCAGGAAGAAATAGAAAATCTTAACAGACCCATCACAAGCACGGATATTGAAATTGTAATCAGAAATCTTCCAGCAAACAAAAGCCCCCGTCCAGACGGCTTCACAGCTGAATTCTACCAAAAATTTAGAGAAGAGCTAACACCTATCCTGCTCAAACTATTCCAGAAAATTGCAGAGGAAGGTAAACTTCCAAACACATTCTATGAGGTCACCATCACCCTAATACCAAAACCTGACAAAGATGCCACAAAAAAAGAAAACTACAGGCCAATAACACTGATGAACATAGATGCAAAAATCCTTAACAAAATTCTAGCAATCAGAACCCAACAACACATTAAAAAGATCATACACCATGACCAAGTGGGCTTTATCCCAGGGATGCAGGGATTCTTCAATATCTGCAAATCAATCAATGTTATACACCACATTAACAAATTAAAAAATAAAAACCATATGATTATCTCAATAGATGCAGAGAAAGCCTTTGACAAAATTCAATATCCAATTATGATAAGAACTCTCCAGAAAGCAGGAATAGAAGGAACATACCTTAACATAATAAAAGCTATATATGACAAACCCACAGCAAACATTATCCTCAATGGTGAAAAATTGAAAGCATTTCCTCTAAAGTCAGGAACAAGACAAGGGTGCCCACTTTCACCATTACTATTCAACATAGTTTTGGAAGTTTTGGCCACAGCAATCAGAGCAGAAAAAGAAATAAAAGGAATCCAAATTGGAAAAGAAGAAGTAAAACTCTCACTGTTTGCAGATGACATGATCCTCTACATAGAAAACCCTAAAGACTGCACCAGAAAATTACTAGAACTAATCAATGATTATAGTAAAGTTGCAGGATATAAAATCAACACACAGAAATCCCTTGCATTCCTATACACTAGTAATGAGAAAACTGAAAGAGAAATTAAAGTAACAATTCCATTCACCATTGCAACGGAAAGAATAAAATATTTAGGAATATATCTACCTAAAGAAATGAAAGACCTATATATAGCAAACTATAAAACACTGGTGAAAGAAATCAAAGAGGACACTAATAGATGGAAGAATATACCATGTTCATGGATTGGAAGAATCAATGTAGTGAAAATGAGTATACTACCCAAAGCAATTTATAGATTCAATGCAATCCCTGTCAAGCTACCAACGGTATTCTTCACAGAGCTAGAACAAATAATTTCACAATTTGTATGGAAATACAAAAAACTGCGAATAACCAAAGCTATCCTGAGAAAGAATGGAACTGGAGGAATCAACCTACCTAACTTCAGGCTCTATTACAAAGCCACAGTTATCAAGACAGTATGGTACTGGCACAAAGACAGAAATATGGATCAATGGAACAAAATAGAAAGCCCAGAGATAAATCCACGCACATATGGACACCTAATCTTTGACAAAGGAGGCAAGAATATACAATGGATTAAATACAATATCTTTAACAAGTGGTGCTGAGAAAACTGGACAACCACTTGTAAAAGAATGAAACTAGAACACTTTCTAACACCATACACAAAAATAAACTCAAAATGGATTAAAGATCTCAACGTAAGACCAGAAACTATAAAACTCCTAGAAGAGAACATAGGTAAAACACTCTCTGATATACATCACAGCAGGATCCTCTATGACCCAACTCCCAGAATATTGGAAATAAATGCAAAAATAAAACAATGGGACCTAATTAAACTTAAAAGCTTCTGCACAACAAAGGAAACTATAAGCAAGGTGAAAAGGCAGCCTTCAGAATGGGAGAAAATAATAGCAAATGAAGCAACTGAGAAACAACTAATCTCAAAAATATACAAGCAACTCCTACAGCTCAACTCCAGAAAAATAAACGACCCAATCAAAAACTGGGCCAAAGAACTAAATAGACATTTCTCCAAAGAAGACATACAGATGGCTAACAAACACATGAAAAGATGCTCAACATCACTCATTATCAGAGAAATGCAAATCAAAACCACTATGAGGTACCATTTCACACCAGTCAGAATGGCTGCGATCCAAAAGTCTACAAGCAATAAATGCTGGAGAGGGTGTGGAGAAAAGGGAACCCTCTTACACTGTTGGTGGGAATGCAAACTAGTACAGCCACTATGGAGAACAGTGTGGAGATTCCTTAAAAAACTAGAAATAGAACTGCCTTATGATCCAGCAATCCCACTGCTGGGCATACACACTGAGGAAACCAGAAGGGAAAGAGACACGTGTACCCCAATGTTCATCGCAGCACTGTTTATAATAGCCAGGACATGGAAGCAACCTAGATGCCCATCAGCAGATGAATGGATAAGAAAGCTGTGGTAGCTTCCATGTCCTGGCTATTATAAACAGTGCTGCTATGAACATTGGGGTACACGTGTCTCTTTCCCTTCTGGTTTCCTCAGTGTGTATGCCAAGCAGTGGGATTGCTGGATCATAAGGCAGTTCTATTTCCAGTTTTTTAAGGAATCTCCACACTGTTCTCCATAGTGGCTGTACTAGTTTGCATTCCCAGCAACAGTGTAAGAGGGTTCCCTTTTCTCCACACCCTCTCCAGCATTTATTGCTTGTAGACTTTTGGATCGCAGCCATTCTGACTGGTGTGAAATGGTACCTCATAGTGGTTTTGATTTGCATTTCTCTGATAATGAGTGCTGTTGAGCATCTTTTCATATGTTTGTTAGCCATCTGTATGTCTTCTTTGGAGAAATGTCTATTTAGTTCTTTGGCCCATTTTTTGATTGGGTCATTTATTTTTCTCGAGTTGAGCTGTAGGAGTTGCTTGTATATTTTTGAGATTAGTTTTTTGCCAGTTGCTTCATTTGCTATTATTTTCTCCCATTCTGAAGGCTGTCTTTTCACCTTGCTAATAGTTTCCTTTGAGGTGCAGAAGCTTTTAAGTTTAATTAGGTCCCATTTGTTTTTTTTTTTTTTTTTGCTTTTATTTCCAATATTCTGGGAGGTGTCCATCAGCAGATGAATGGATAAGAAAGCTGTGGTACATATACACAATGGAGTATTACTCAGCCATTAAAAAGAATACATTTGAATCAGTTCTAATGAGGTGGATGAAACTGGAGCCTATTATACAGAGTGAAGTAAGCCAGAAGGAAAAACACCAATACAGTATACTAACGCATATATATGGAATTTATAAAGATGGTAACGATAACCCTGTATACGAGACAGCAAAAGAGACGCTGATGTATAGAACAGTCTTATGGACTCTGTGGGAGAGGGAGAGGGTGGGAAGATTTGGGAGAATGGCATTGAAACATGTGAAATGTCATGTATGAAACGAGATGCCAGTCCAGGTTCAATGCACAATACTGGATGCTTGGGGCTGGTGCACTGGGACGACTAGAGGGATGGTATGGGGAGGGAGGAGGGAGGAGGGTTCAGGATGGGGAACACATGTAAAAATAAAGAAGAAAAAAATAAATAAATAAAAGACCTGTTCCACAAAAAAAAAAAAAAAAGAAAAAGAAAGAAAGCTGTGGTACATATACACAATGGAGTATTACTCAGCCATTAAAAAGAATACATTTGAATCAGTTCTAATGAGATGGATGAAACTGAAGCCTGTTATACAGAGTGTAGTAAGCCAGAAAGAAAAACACCAATACAGTATACTAACGCATATATATGGAATTTAGAAAGATGGTAACAATAACCTTGTGTACGAGACAGCAAAAGAGACACTGATGTATACATCAGTCTTATGGACTCTGTGGGAGAGGGAGAGGGTGGGGAAATTTGGGAGAATAGCAGTGAAACATGTATAATATAATGTATGAAATGAGTTGCCAGTCCAGGTTCGATGCACGATACTGGATGCTTGGGGCTGGTGCACTGGGACGACCCAGAGGGAGGGTATGTGGAGGGAGGAGGGAGGAGGGTTCAGGATGGGGAACACAGGTATACCTGTGTCTTATTCATTTCGATATTTGGCAAAACTAATACAATATTGTAAAGTTTAAAAATGAAATAAAATTAAAAAAAAATTCCAG
Source organism: Bos grunniens (assembly GCF_055505025.1). Lineage (NCBI taxonomy): Eukaryota > Metazoa > Chordata > Mammalia > Artiodactyla > Bovidae > Bos > Bos grunniens. The sequence continues at coordinate 11,394,752 of NC_141179.1, read as the reverse complement.
AGATCTCCAATTTTACTTAATCTCTTTTTCATGACAAAATATTATTTCCTCTATATTATTCAGAGCATGATATGTTATAACATAATCATGCATATAAATTAATTCTATATCAATGTCTGCATACCTTCACCAGAAACTGAGTCATGATCAATGGCGTCTTAGCGTGGGTTTTGTCAAATCTATTGTGCTGGGCACAAAATGAGTTATTTCAATCTAGATACCTATTATCTTTCAGGGATTGGAAATTGTCTTGCATCACTTCATTATCCGTATAATAATGTGTGTATGTTCTAATTTCTATTTCTAAAGCTCTTACATCTCTACTGTAATCAAATTTTATGAACTCTGGTTTCCAAGGAAATTATTAATTTCAGTTGCTTTGAAATTAATTTGAATTTAATTTTATCAATTATTCTCATGCTTCTTTCTCCAAGTAACACATCTTTGTTATTTTACGTTTCCTAAACTAAGTTTTATAAATTTATTTTAGATAAAAACAACATATTAATCTGACAAACAAAACAATTTAGCAACCAATATGAACAATAATTCATGTACCTACTTAATATACATAGATACTAATTATATAGTTTGTAAAAAGAATCATTTTGTTCAAACATATCTAGTTAATTGTGATTTTTTAAATTTCTGCCCTTTCTGACATGCTTTAAGTTATGCTTATCTAGTAGTTAATGAGTGTCTTCTAAAATATCACTTGAAAAGCATTTTTGTTTGAGAAGTTTATTTTTATTTTGAATATGAACTTTTCTTTAAAAACATATGGTTCTTTTTTTATAGATTCTATTTCCATATAGATCATTACAGAATATTGAATAGAGTTCCCTCTGCTATTTAATGGTTCTTATTAAAATCTAAAAAAGAGAGTGGATAGATCTGTATGTATAACTGACTCACGTTCCCTGGTGGCTCAGATGGTAAAGAATCTGTCTGCCCTGAAGACCTGTGTTCAATCCCTGTGTTGGGAAGAAAAGGGAATGGGAAATGGAAAAGGGAAAAGGAAGGCAAAGGGAAAAGGGAATGGCAACTCACTTCAGTGTTCTTGCCTGGAGAATTCCATGGACATAGGAGCCTGGCAGGCTACAGTCCAGTGGGTTGCAGAGTCAGACAGGACTGAATGACTAACACTTCACTTTCACACTATAACTGACTCACTTTGCTGTACAGCAGAAACTAACACAACATTGTAAATCAACTATATTCCAATAAAAATTAATTTTAAATATATATATATATATATGATTCTGTAAATCTTCTCTCATATTCTTTCTAGGTTGCTATCTTTCAATTATAACACCTTGGAATCATGATGATGCCCATCAGCATTCCACTCATTCAATATATATATATATATATATATATATATATATATATATATATATATATATATATATATATATATATATGTAGTTTTCAGCTGTTACTTGTGAGATATTGAACTAAATATTTAGGAAAGAGAAATGAAAGATATGACTCTTACCCTTCAGAATTTCTCAATGTATCAATAAACTGAGGCAAGTTAGCATCAATTTTAATACAGTGTGATGTGTTATAAGAGCTTCCCATGTGGCTCTAGTAATAAAGAAACCACCTGCCAATGCAGGAGACCTAAGAGATGCAGGTTGGATCCCTGCCTCAGGAAGATCTCCTGGAAGATGGCATGGCAACCCACTCCAGTATTCTTCCTGTCTATTCATAGACAGAGGAGCTTGCCAAGCTACAGTCCATAGGGTCACAAAGAGGCAGACATGACTGAAGCAACTTAGAATTCAAGTATGTGTTACAAATTCACAAAGAAGGGGAATAATCTACAATGCAGAAATGAATGTATAACAAAATTGTCAACAAAGGTCTGAGAGTTCAGTTTCCAGAAATCTATTTTGGGAGCAATAATGCATAGACCACATATCTCTTTTGATAGCTACCATTCAGATTTCTGCTTTCATGCCTTTATGATAAAATTATTCTCCATCTCTCTTTTTCATCATATATCAATATTTCATTAATTTTATTCTAAAATTTCAAAAATATTTTCCAGAATTTTGTTGTGAACATTAACAAATTCTTGCAATCTGAAGAATGACATTTTAAGAAAGTGAATTATTTATCTTATATGTGTTTCACATCTTTTTTCTCAGTTGTCTGTTTATAAAAATCCTGCTAGGAAGAGATAGGAAAGCTGTATCGAACCATCCTAAAAGCTGAGAAAGTGGACTAGGGATTCTTTTTGTATTCTTCATGCTCTAAAACGATTTCTTTCTAGTAAGAAGCTAGATTTTTTGAGTATAATAAAAATTTCAAAATTATGAAAATCACTAAAATAAAAAGGAGAGTGAACAAAGATTATTGAAACCATTATACACACTCTACCTTCTCTGACAGCTCAGTTAATAAAGAGTCCTCTTGCAATGCAGGGGACCCCAGTTCAATTCCTGGGTTGGGAAGATCCCCTGGAGAAGGGATAGGCTACCCACTCCAGTATTCCTGGGCTTTCTTTGTGGTACAACTGATAAAGAATCTGCCTGCAATGTGGGAGACCTAGGTTCGATCCCTGGGTTAGGAAGATCCCCTGGGGAAAGGAAAGGCTATCCACTCCAGTGTTCTGGCCTAGAAAACTCCATGGACTATATAGTCCATAGGGTCACAAAGAGGTGGACACAACTGAGCGACTTTCACTTTTCACCTTACATATGTTAATGCATAAGGTCATTTAATTCTAGCCTAATAATACCTTCCATCACCAAAAATTGCTGGAAAATAGTTACACCTTAGTTTTAATTATGTACATGTTATTTTTGATTTAGAGGAAAGTGTGATTCTCTAAAGTAACTCTGTTGTCACTACACTTAGGACTACTTGAAATTGCATTTAAATTACTGTACATATAATCAATTAATTTAATGTGTTCTTCTCTTGGCCTTTCAACACACACATATACACAAACTTGCACACATATCCAGGCACAATTCATGTTTGTTTCAGTTTACTTAAGGACTCATGAGTATAACAGATGTGCTGAGCACACTAATTTAACCTTACTTATCCTTTAACTTCCTCCAGGAATTCTCTTCTTGATCCACAAATCCAAATAAGACTAGAGATATAATCTGTGTAGCCCAGTGCAAAATGAAATTTTGACTCTTGGTCAAAATACATTAAAACTTGAGGACAATGACAGTGTAAAAACTAATAAACAGAAACTTTGAGTAGACTTGGTTGACCAATCTGAGATTGTAGCAGAGCTCAACAGGAAGAAGAAAGATTATTTTTCTTTCCTTACAAGTACTTAGTCAATGAAAATCCATGAAGACTTTGTTAACTCTAGCTGTATCAGTTTCTTCCTCTCCATAGATGTGTTCTCCTCCCCCTTTCTATGTGAGAACTTGAACTTTGCTAATCATGGTTGCAGACCCCAAATTGCAAGACTCTGCTGATCCCAAATAAACCCATCTTGGCTAGAGGAATATCTAGCAGTCTATTCCAAGACAACAGCAAAGCATTAAACCAAATGCAGGGCTTTGTTTGACTGCACAAATAGTATGTTCATGAAGCTGGCTCTCAGTCCAGGTTCAATATCACTTTTTGGTTAATTTATGGTATCTTGTGTTTTACTTATCATAACAAGTATGGCATTCTAAGGTTATCTTCTATATATTATCTATTCCTTGTATTAGGTTGCTTGAATTGTCATTAAAAAAAATACATTTGGTGGCCTACAAAACATCAATTAATTTTCTTGTGTTTCTAAATACTAGAAATGTATTTTGTGTATTCTTGTGTTTCTAAATACTGAGAAGAATGTATGGGCAGGCTTGATTTCTTCTGCGACTTCTGTCTTTGGTTTGTAGATAGCTGTCCTCACTACCTGTCTTTCAGTTCAGTTCAGTTCAGTTCAGTCGCTCAGTCGTGTCTGACTCTTCTCGACCCCATAAATCACAGCACTCCAGGCCTCCCTGTCCATCACCAACTCCCAGAGTTCACTTAGACTCACGTCCATCGAGTCAGTGATGCCATCCAGCCCTCTCATCCTCTGTCGTCCCCTTCTCCTCCTGCCCCCAATCCCTCCCAGCATCAGAGTCTTTTCCAATGAGTCAACTCTTCGCATGAGGTGGCCAAAGTACTGGAGTTTCAGCTTTAGCATCATTCCTTCCAATGAACACCCAAGACTGATCTCCTTTAGGATGGACTTGTTGGATCTCCTTGCAGTCCAAGGGACTCTCAAGAGTCTTCTCCAACACCACAGTTCAAAAGAATCAATTCTTTGATTCTCAGATATCTTTATAGTCCAACTCTCACATCCATACATGACTATTGGAAAAACCATAGCCTTGACTAGATGGACCTTTGTTGGCAAAGTAAGGTCTCTGCTTTTGAATATGCTATCTAGGTTGGTCATAACTTTTCTTCCAAGGAGTAAGTGTCTTTTAATTTCATGGCTGCAGTCACCATCTGCAGTGATTTTGGAGCCCAGAAAAAGAAAGTCTGACACTGTTTCCCCATCTATTTCCCATGAAGTGATGGGACGGGATGCCATGATCTTTGTTATCTGAACGTTGAGCTTTAAGCCAACTTTTTCACTCTCCACTTTCACTTTCATCAAGAGGCTTTTTAATTCCTCTTCAGTTTCTGCCATAAGGGTGGTGTCATCTGCATATCTACATGGTCTTTTTTCTGTATCTGTCTTTGTTCAAATTTCCTCTTTTTATTAGGATACCAGTCATACTGAATTAAGGCTCATCCTAATGATCTCATTTTAACTTCTCTCTTTAAAGACCTCATTTCTAAATAAAGTCAGATTCAGAGGTCTTGAGTGTTAGGAATCTAACATATGAATTTTAGACTATCACAATTCAATCCGTAAGAACCATACTATGAATATAGGCTCTCTTCATTTAGTTATCCTGATAGTGTTGTTCACTAGTAAATTCAGTATCTACCATCCTCCATGGGATAAACTAAACCTTCAATAAATATCTACTAGATAAAGAAATCAATAAATGAATAAGTGCATTATAAATATCAGAAATTATTATGGTCCATAGTCAAAAAGATCCTAACTTTTAGCACTGTCATTCCTAAGATTAGGTGAGTATTCTCTGAGTTACTCTGAAAACAAGTGATGAATTGGTAAATATGAATTTCATGATATGATTAGGTTATTTCCTTAAAATTTTTTCCTTGAACTTTTGTATATATGAACATGGAATGTCAGGTGTGAGCACACTAAGTTGCTTCAGTTGTATCTGACCCTCTATGATGCTGTGGACTGTAGCCCACCAGGCTCCTCTGTCCAAGATATTCTCCAGGCAAGAATACTGGAGTGAATTGCCATTCCTGCTTCCAGGGGATCTTCACGACCCAGAGATTGATTTTGCCTCTCTTATGTCTCCTGCGTTGGCAAATTGATTCTTTACCACAGCACCACCTGGGAAGCCACAGGAGTCAGGTAAAAGATAGCAATTTGGTATTTTTTAAAAAACAAAAATTCGTGTATATATATATATATATACAATATTTTATTTTATATATAAAATATTTTATAAATATATATGTATATATATATTTTTTTACTTTAGAATATTGTATTGGCTTCTCCACACATCAACATGAATCCACCATGGCTGCACACGCGTTCCCCATCTATTAAACTTCAGCTTAAAGGAAAGACATATGGAAAATGATAAATATTTTGAAAATTATTTTAAGTGGGAATGCTATTGTATGCAGGATTTATTTTGAGTTAATGACTAATCTTATTACTTTAAAGGTAAAGGTAGATTTTATAGGATTATCCAAATTTTGGCTCTTCTTTCTAACCAAATACCAGGAATTATAAAAAACTTATTCAGTTCAGTTCAGTCGCTCAGCGGTGTCTGATTCTTTGTAACCCCATGGATTGCAGCATGTCAGGCTTCCCTGACCATCACCAACTCTGGAAGCTTACTCAAACTCATGTCCCTTGAGTCAGTGATGCCATCCAACCATTTCATTCTCTGTCGTCCCCTTCTCCTCCTGCCATCAATCTTTCCCAGCACCAGGGTCTTTTCAAATGAGTCAGCTCTTCACATTAGGTGGCCAAAGTATTGGAGTTTCAGCTTCAGCATCAGTCCTTCAAATGAATATTCAGGACTGATTTCCTTTAGGATGGACTGGTTGATCTCCTTGCAGTCCAAGGGACTCTCAAGAGTCTTCTCAACACCACAGTTCAAAAGCATCAATTCATCAGTGCTCAGCTTTCTCTAAAATCCAACTCTCACATCCACACATGACTACTGGAAAAATCAAAGCTTTGATTAGTCAAATTTCTGTTGGTAAACTAATGTCTCTGCTCTTCAATATGTTGTCTAGGTTGGTGATAACTTTTCCTCAAAAGAGGAAGCTTCTTTTATTATCATGGCTGCAGTCACCATCTACAGTGATTTTAGAGCCCCCCAAAATAAAGTCTGCCACTATTTCCACTGTTTCCCCATCTATTTGTCATTAAGTGATGGGACTGGATGCCATGATCTTAGTTTTCTGAATGTTGAGGGGTTTTTTAATATAAATTTATTTTAATTGGAGGCTAATTACAACATTGTATTGGTTTTGCCATATATTGACATGAATCCTTCATGGGTATACCTGTGTCCCCCATCCTGACCCCTCTCCCATCACCCTCTCCATCCCATCCCTCTGGGTCATCCCAGTGCACCAGCCCCAAGCACCCTATATCATGCATCAAACCTGGACTGGCGATTCGTTTCACATATGATAATATACATGTTTCAATACCACTTTGCCAAATTATCCCACCCTTGCCTCTCTCACAGTGTCCAAAAGACAGTTCTATACATCTCTGTCTCTTTTGCTGTCTCACATATAGGAGCCTAGAAGGCTGCAGTCCATGGGGTCGCTGAGGGTTGGACACGACTGAGTGACTTCACTTTCACTTTTCACTTTCATGCATTGGAGAAGGAAATGGCAACCCACTCCAGGGTTCTTGCCTGGAGAATCCCAGGGATGGGGGAGCCTGGTGGGCTGCCTTCTCTGGGGTCACACAGAGTCGGAAATGACTGAAGTGACTTAGCAGCAGCAGTATATAGGGTTATCATTATCTTCTTTCTAAATTCCATATATATGCATTATTATACTGCATTGGTGTTTTTCTTTTTGGCTTACTTCATTCTGTATAATAGGCTCGTTTCATCTACCTCATTAGAACTGATTCAAATATATTCATTTTAATGGCTGAGTAATACTCCACTGTGTATATGTACCACAGCTTTCTTATCCATTCATCTGCTGATGGACATCTAGATTGCTTCCATGTCCTGGCTATTATAAACAGTGCTGCGATGAACAGTGGGGTACATGTGGCTCTTTCAATTCTGGTTTCCTCAGTTTGTATGCCCAGCAGTGGGATTTCTGGGTCCTATGGCAGTTCTATTTCCAATGTTTTAAGGAATCTCCACACTGTTCTCCATAGTATGTGTAATAGCTTACATTCCCACCAACACTGTAAGAGGGTTCCCTTTTCTCCACACCCTCTCCAGCATTTATTGCTTGTAGACTTTTGGATCGCAGCCATTCTGACTGGCGTGAAATGGTACCTCATTGTGGTTTTGATTTGCATTTCTCTGATAATGAGTGATGTTGAGCATCTTTTCATGTTTTTGTTAGCCATCTGTATGTCTTCTTTGGAGAAATGTCTGTTTAATTATTTGGCCCATTTTTTGATTGGGTCGTTTATTTTTCTGGAATTGTGCTACAAGAGTTGCTTGTATATTTTAGAGATTAATTATTTGTCAGTTGTGCCATTTGCTATTATTTTCTCCCATTCTGAAGGCTGTCTTTTCACCTTGCTTATAGTTTCCTTTGTTGTGCAGAAGCTTTTAAGTTTAATTAGGTCCCATTTGTTTATTTTTGATTTTATTTCCAATATTCTGGGAGGTGGGCCATAGAAGATCCTGCTGTGATGTATGTCAGAGAGTGTTTTGCCTATGTTCTCTTCTAGGAGTTTTATAGTTTCTGGTCTTATGTTTAGATCTTTAATCCGTTTTGAGTTTATTTTTGTGTATGGTGTTAGAAAGTGCTCTAGTTTCATTCTTTTACAAGCGGTTAACCAGTTTTCCCAGCACCACTTGTTAAAGAGATTGTCTTTTCTCCATTGTATATTCTTGCCTCCTTTGTCAAAGATAAGGTGTTCATAGGTGCATGGATTTATCTCTGGGCTTTCTATATTGTTCCGTTGATCTATATTTCTGTCTTTGTGCCAGTACCATACTGTCTTGATGACCGTGGCTTTGTAGTAAAGTCTGAAGTCACTCAGGTTGATTCTTCCAGGTCCATTCTTCTTTCTCAAGATTGCTTTGGCTATTCGAGGTTTTTGTATTTCCATATAAAGTGTGAAATTATTTGTTCTAGCTCTGTTGATAGCTTGAAAGGGATTGCATTGAATCTATAGAATGCTTTGGGTAGTATACATATTTTCACTATATTGATTCCTCTGATCCATGAACATGGTATATTTATCCATCTATTTGTGTCCTCCTTGATTTCTTTCACCAGTGTTTTATAGTTTTATATATATATATATATATATATATATATATATATATATATAGTTTATTTAGGTAGATATAATTCCTAAGTATTTTATTCTTTTCATTGCAATGGTGAATGTAATTTGTTCCTTAATTTCTCTTTCTATTTTCTCATTGTTAGTGTGTAGGAATACAAGGGATTTCTGTGTGTTGATTTTATATCCTGCAACTTTACTATATTCATTGATTAGCTTTAGTAGTTCTCTTGTGGTGGCTTTAGGGTTTTCTTTATAGAAGATCATGTCATCTCCAAACAGGGAGTGTTTTACTTCTTTTCTAATATGGATTCCTTTTTCTGTTCTAATTGCTATGGCCAAAACTTACAAAACTATGTTGAATAGTAGTGGTGAGAATGGGCACCCTTATCTTGTTCCTGACGTTAGGAGAAATGCTTTCAATTTTTCACCATTGAGGATAATGTTAGCTGTGGGTTTGTCATATATAGCTTTTATTATGTTGAGGTGTGTTCCTTATATTCTTGTTTCTGGAGGGTTTTTTTTATCATAAATGGATGTTGAATTTTGTCAAAGGCTTTCTCTGCATCTATTGAGATAATTATATGGCTTTTATTTTTCAAATTGTTAATGTGGTGTATTACATTGACTGATTTGTGGATATTGAAGAATCCCTTCAACCCTGGGATAAAACCCACTTGGTCATGTTGTATGTTCTTTTTATTATGTTGTTGGATTCTGTTTGCTAGAATTTTGTTAAAGATTTTGCATCTATGTTCATCAATGATATTGGCCTGTAGTTTTCTTTTTTTGTGACATCTTTGTCTCATTTTGGTATTAGGGTGATGGTGGCCTCATAGAATGAGTTTGGAAGTTTACCTTCCTCTGCAATTTTCTGGAATAGTTTGAGTAAGATAGGTGTTAGCTCTTCTCTTAACCAAAATTCTACCAAAATTCTAATTCTCTAACCAAAATTCTACCAAAATTCTAATTTTGGTAGAATTCAGCTGTGAATCCATCTGGTCCTGGGCTTTGGGCTTTTGTTTGCTAGTAGATTTCTGATTACAGTTTCAATTTCTGTGCTTGTCATATTTTCTGTGCTTGTTAATATTTTATATTTTTTCCTGGTTCAGTTTTGGAAAGTTGTATTTTTCTAAGAATTTGTCCATTTCTTCCAAGTTGTCCATTTTATTGGCATATATTTGCTAATGGTAGTCTTTTAATATCCTTTGTGGATCACAATAAACTGTGGAAAATTCTGAAAGAGATGAGAATACCAGACCACCTGACCTGCCTCTTGAAAAACCTATATGCAGGTCAGGAAGCAATAGTTAGAAATGAACATGGAACAACAGATTGGTTCCAAATAAGAAAAGTAGTATGTCAAGGCTGTATATTGTCACTCTGCTTACTTAACGTATATGCCGAGTACATCATGAGAAACACTGGGCTGGAAGAAGCACAAGCTGGAATCAAGAGTGCCCAGAGAAATATCAATAACCTCAGATATGCAGATGACACCACTCTTATGTCAGAAACAGAAGATGAACTAAAAAGCCTCTTGATGAAAGTCAAGAAGGGATTGAAATAGTTGGCTTAAAGCTCAACATTCAGAAAACGAAGATCATGGCATCTGGTCCCAGCACTTCATGGGAAATAGATGGGGAAATAGTGGGAAAAGTGGCAGACTTTTTATCTTTTTAGGCTCCAAAATCACTGCAGGTGATGATTGCAGCCATGAAATTAAAAGACGCTTACATCTTGGAAGGAAAGTTATGACCAACCTAGGTAGCATATTCAAAAGCAGAGACATTACTTTGCCAACAAAGGTCCACCTAGTCAAGGCTACGTTTTTCCCAGTGGTCATATATGGATATGAGAGTTGGACTGTGAAGAAAGTTGAGCACTGAAGAATTGTTGCTTTTGAACTGTGGTATTAGAGAGGACTCTTGAGAGTCCCTTGGACTGGAAGGAGATCCAACCAGTCCATCCTAAAGGAGAGCTGTCTTGGGTGTTCATTGGAAGGACTGATGCTAAAGCTGAAACTCCAATACTTTGGCCACTTCATGTGAAGAGTTGATTCATTGGTAAAGACTCTGATGATGCGAGGGATTGGGGGCAGGAGGAGAAGGGGAAGACAGAGGATGAGATGGCTGGATGGCATCACTGACTCAATGGACATGAGTTTGAGTGAACTCCGGGAGTTGGTGATGGACAGGGAGGCCTGGTGTGCTGGGATTCATGGGCTCGCAAAGAGTCGGACACGACTGAGCGACTGAACTGAACTTAACTGATCTGATGATCCTTTGTATTTCTGTGTTGTCTGTTGCAATCTCTCCATTTTCATTTCTAATTTTATTGATTTGATTTTTCTGCCTTTGTGTCTTGATGAGTCTGGCTAATGGTTTGTCAATTTTATTTATCTTCTCAAGAACCATCTTTTTGCTTTGTTGATTTTTGCTATGGTCCCTTTTGGTTTTTTTGCATTTATTTATGCCTTAATTTTTAATATTTCTTTCCTTCTACTAACCTTGGGGTTCTTTATTTCTTCCTTTTCTAGTTGCTTTAAGTGTAGAGTTAGATTATTTATTTGACTTTTTTTCTTGTTTCTTGAGGTATGCCTGTATTGCTTGCTATGAACCTTCCCCTTAGCATTGCTTTTACACTGCCCCACAGGTTTTGGGTTGTTATGTTTTCATTTTCATTCTTTTCTATACAGATTTTGATTTCTTTTTTTATTTCTTCTGTGATTTGTTGGTTATTCAGCAGCGTGTTGTTCAGCCTCCATATGTTGGACTTTTTAATAGCTTTTCTCCTGTAACTGAGATATAATCTTACTGAATTGTGGTCAGAAAAGATGCGTGGAATGATTTCCATTTTGTTAGTTTACTAGGCTTGATTTATGGCCTAGGATGTGATCTATCCTGGAGAAGGTTCCATGTGCACTTGAGAAAAAGGTGAAATTTGTTGTTTTGGGGTGAAATGTCCTATTCAGTTCTGTTCAGTTCAGTCACTCAGCCATGTCCAACTCTTTGCGACCCCATGAATTGCAGCATGCCAGGCCTCCCTGTCCATCACCAACTCCCAGAATTCACTCAAACTCACATCCATCGAGTTGGTAATGCCATCCAGCCATCTCATCCTCTGTCGTCCCCTTCTCCCCCTGCCCCCAATCCCTCCCAGCATCAGAGTCTTTTCCAATGAGTCAACTCTTTGCATGAGGTGGCCAAAGTATTGGCGTTTCAGCTTTAGCATCATTCCTTCCAAAGTACACCCAGGGCTGATCTCCTTTAGGATGGACTTGTTGAATCTCCTTGCATTCCAAGGGACTCTCAAGAGTCTTCTCCAACACCACAGTTCAAAAGCATCAATACTTCGGTGCTCAGGTTTCTTCACAGTACAACTCTCACATGCATACATGACCACTGGAAAAACCATAGCCTTGACTATAGATATCAAATAAGTCTAAATGGTCTTTGTATCATTTAAAGTTTGTGATTCCTTGTTAATTTTCTGTTTAGTTGATCTATTCATAGATGTGAGTGGGGTATTAAAGACTCCACTATTATGTGTTGTTGTCAATTTCCCCTTTCATACTTGTTAGTATTTTTCTTACATGTTGTAGTGCTCCTATGTTGGGTGCATATATATTTATAATTGTTATATCTTCTATTGGATTGATCCTTTAATCACTATGTAGTGTCCTTTTTGTCTCTTTTCACAGCCTTTGTTTTAAAGTCTATTTTATCTGATATGAGTATTGTTACTCCTGCTTTCTTTTGATTTCTATTTGCATGGGATATCTTTTTCCAGCCCTTCACTTTCAGTCTGTATTTGTCCCTTGTTTTGAGGTGGGTCTCTTGTAGACAACATATAGAGGTCTTGTTTTAGTATCCATTCAGCCAGTCTTTGTCTTTTGGTTGGGGCATTCAAACCATTGGGTAATTATTGATAAGTATGATCCTGTTGCCATTTACTTCATTGTTTTGGGTTCGAATTTATACACCCTTTCTATGTTTCCTGTCTAGAGAAGATCCTTTAGCATTTGTTGGAGAGCTGATTTGGTGGTGCTGAATTCTCTCAGCTTTTGCTTGTCTGTAAAGCTTTTGATTTTTCCTTCATATTTGAATGAGATCCTTGCTGGGTACAGTAATCTGGGCTGTAGGTTATTTTCTTTCATCACTTTAAGTATGTCCTGCCATTCCCTCCTGGGCTGAAGAGTTTCTATTGAAACTCCTTTTGATGAGCTCCTGTCGATTAATGTTCCCTGGAGTCAGGAGTTCTCTGGTGTTCTCAGGATTTGGACTTAAGCCTCCTGCCTCTGGTTTTCAGTCTTATTCTTACAATAGCCTCAAGACTTCTCCATCTATACAGCATTGATTATAAAACATCCGGGTTAAAGATGAAAAGTTTCTCCACAGTGAGGGACAACCAGAGAGGTACACAGAGCTACATGGAGAAAAGAAGAGGGAGGAGGGCGATAGAGGTGACCAGGAGGAAAAGAGAGGGAATCAAAAGAGGGGAGAGCAAGCTAGCCAGTAATCACTTCCCTACATGCTCTGCACAGTCTGGACCGCTCAGAGATGTTCGTAGAGTTACATAGAGAAGAGAGGAGGGAGGAAGGAGACAGAGGTGGCCAGGAGGATAAAAGGTGGAATCAAAAGGATAGAGACAGATCTACCAGTAATCAGTTCCCTAAGTGTTCTTCACAGCCCAGAACACACAAAGAGATTCACAGAGTTGGGTAGAGAAGAGAAGGGGGAGGGAGGAAATAGAGGCGACTGGTGGAGAAAAAGGAGAGTCCAAAGGGGCTGAGAGCAGTCAAGCCAGTAATCTCTTTCCCAAGTAAAAATGGGTACTGAAGATTGGGTTCTTAAAGCACAAAATTGATAACAAATACCAAAAAACAAAGATTAAAAATCTAGAGTAGAGTTTGGATTCTCCAAAATGCAATATTAAAGAAAAAAACAAAGTCAAAAAATTATATATATATATATATATATAAAGTTTGCTTTATAAAATAGGATCTTTTTTGCAAAGTAATAGTAGGTTATAAAAATGAAAATTAAAGGAGTAATAGAGGACTTAACAATAACCCTGTATGCGAGACAGCAAAAGAGACACAGATGTATAAAATTTTATATTTTTTAATTTAAAAATGATAATCAGTTCAGTTCAATCACTCAGTCGAGTCCGACTCTTTGCCACCCGATGAATCACAGCACGCCAGGCCTCCCTGTCCATCACCAACTCCCGTAGTTCACTCAGATTCACGTCCATCGACTCAGTGATGCCATCCAGCCATCTCATCCTCTGTCGTCCTTTTCTCCTCCTGCCCCCAATCCTTCCCAGCATCAGAGTCGTTTCCAATGAGTCAACTCTTCGCATGAGGTGGCCAAAGTACTGGAGTTTCAGCTTTAGCTGATCTCCTTCAGAATGGACTGGTTGGATATCTAGGACTTTCTCTGGTGGTATTGTGGACAGTGTGGGGTCAGTTCATTTTCAGATAATTCATTGATCCCGCTTATACTTCTCAAGGTGTATAGGCTCCTTCCTGTGTAGTTGGTGCTAACTAGTGGGTTTTAATCTATTGCACCTGTCACTTCCAAGGCGGTTCCCTCTCTTTGTTTTAGCTGCTTCTGTTTGCTGGTCTTTTCAGTGTCTGATTTCCGCCCTGACCCAAGGGGGCAGTGGTGGTCACCTTTTTAGGCTCACTTGCTCACTCGTGCTGTGGGGAGGGACACTTCAAACAAATATCACTGGCTTGTGCTCACAGTGTCTCGGCCACACTGGGTTTGCCTCCACTCACAGCGTATGTGCTTTCCCAGTCTACACTACTTAGGTCTAGGTTGCTCTGCAGGGAAATGTCTGAGATGGGTCCTGAGTTGTATGCACTTCCCAGGTCTAAGCCACTCAGGTTCAGTTTCTCGGGTATTCCACAGAGGTGCAGACTTGGTTGGGCCTGCGTTTTGTGCCCTTCCCAGGTCCTAGCAGCTCAGGTGACCAGGTGCTTGGCGAGTGCGGTTGCCCCCAGGTATGGGCTGCAACTTAGCTCTTCCCCCGTCCCTGCCACTCGGTTTTCTAGGTGTACAACTGGTGCACCTTCTCAGGTGTGCCATGTGTCTGTCTCTTCTGGGGAGCTGATTTCTGGCTGCGAACTTCCCGGCAGATGTTGACCGCCCAGCATCCCAAGAAGTCTTAGTTAGCAATGAAGCCTGCTTGCAGTTTAGTAAATGATGCCTCTCTGGGGCCATGATTGTCCCCTTCTGGCTCTGGTTGCCCTCACCTGTCTGTCTCTGGCAGGGGATGGGCTGGTCCACAGCTGGCTAGCTCTGCTCAGTCCTTTGTTCTGTGAGTGGACCTGGTGGTGTCTTAGGTTAGGGCATTTCACGGGATAGCTATTCCACAGTCTGGGTTACTATCTCAAGTTAGCTCCCTCAGATTGCCCTCAGGGCATTCAGGCCTGGTCCTTACCCTAAGCAATGCAGCTCCCACTTGCTAGTGGCAAATGTGAGCATCTGCACTGCTTCTCTGCTGGGAGTTGCCATTAGGCACGTTATCTGTGGGTTTTAATTATTTATTTATTTTTCCTTCTGGTTATGTTGTCCTCTGAGGTTTCAAGGCTCACCACAGACTCACCAATGAGAGTGTTTGCTGGTATTTGGAAACTTCTCTCTTTTTTAAGACTCCCTTGGGCTTCCCTGGTGGCTCAGAGGGTAAAGTGTCTGCCTACAATGCAGGAGACCCGGGTTCAATCACTGGGTAGGAAAGATCCCCTGGAGAAGGGAATGGCAACCCACTCCAGTACTCTTGCCTGGAAAATCCCATGGACTGAGAAGCCTGGTAGGCTACAGTCCATGGGGTCGCAAAGAGTCGGACATGACTAAGTGACTTCACTTTCACTTTCCCAGGATGGATCTCTGTCCCTACCTCTTTTGTCTCTCTTTTTATCTTTTATATTATTTTCTACCTCCTTTCGAAGACAATGGGCTTCCTTTCTGGGTGCTTGATGTCCTCTGCCAGCATTCAGAAGTTGTTTTGTGGAATTCACTCAGCGTTCAAATGTTCTTTCAATGAATTAGTAGGGAAGAAAATGGTCTCCCGGTCCTATTCCTCTGCCATCTTAGGCTGAATGTTGAGTTTTAAGCCAACTTTTTCAGTCTCCTCTTTCAGTTTCATCAAGAGGCTCTTTAGTTCTTTGCTTTCTGCCATAAGGGTGGTGTCATCTGCTTATCTGAGGCTATTGATATTTCTCCTGGCAATCTTGATTCCAGCTTGTGCTTCATCCAGCCCTGTGTTTCTTATGATGTATTCTGCATATAATTTAAATAAGCAGGGTGACAATATACAGCCTTGATGTACTCCTTTCCTGATTTGGATCCAGTCTGTTGTCCCATGCCCAGTTCTAACGGTTGCTTCTTGACCTGCACACAGATTTCTCAAGAGGCAGGTCAGGTGGTCTGGTATTCCCATCTGCTTAAGAATTGTCCACAGTTCATTGTGATCCACACTGTCAAAAGTTTGGGTACAGTCAGTAAAGCAGAAGGAGATGTTTTTCTGGAACTCTCTTGCTTTTTGTATGATCCAATGGATGTTGGCAATTTGATTTCTGGTTCTTCTGCCTTTTCTAAATTCACCTTGAATATCTTGTAATGTTGAAGCCAAGCTTGGAGAAAACTCATTAAAAGAATGAAGTGAACAGCATAAAAAAGAGATTAGGCAACTAGATTGAAGATATTTGTATAAAGGCAGTCTACATAATTTTTAAAAATGGTGCACTCCAAATGAAATGAGGTGGACATTTTTTGAAACAATAGATTTAAATTGTTTCTATTCTTCTAACAAAGTAATTGAAATGTATTAGGTAGATGTTAAATTGGAACTTGATTAACTAATACATAACTCTAAATTAAGAGCTATCTCCTGGAATTGAGGATAAAAATGATAATCTAAATAATTTTTCCTCTATTAGGCTCAATTGGAGTCTAGTAATATTATTCTCATGTTTTTCTTTATGTTTGATCTAACGATACTAATCAGTGGCATCTCCTTTCCCTTATGCATTTTTTTTCTAGATGTTTTAATTAGAACCACACTAGCCCAATATGAACAAATCTGAAAATTATCCTATGATGAACTAAATCTGAAAATTATACAATTAGACACTGGTTCATTCATCATCAAGGGATAAAAAGCCTTGGAAAAGTGCAGAGTATCTCCCTTCTAATCCTAAACATTAATCTCTAGATCTAATCTTTATTTCACTCATTTATTTTTCCAAATAAACTATTGAAAATATTATTCTGAGCATTATAAATATAAAGTCCATAAGATAAAATAATAAAAGTAATAATTTTATAATTACAATGAAATGTAACTAAATAGCACTTCTTAAAAGTGTGTAAGATTTCAAGGTATCCATTTGCTTTAAATACATTTTTATTCCATTTTACTGTGTCATTCAAATTTCTCATTAATTGTTTTGTCCACTTTAAATATATATCTTGTAATATATTGATTGTGCAAAGATAGGCTGTAAGTCTAGGTTTTGTGTTTTAATATTTTATCATTTTTCTTCCATTTTAAATTGCTTGCATATAATTAAACAAAATGCAATTATTTTAATATTCACAATGTATAAAGTGAAACCAAAATAAATTATTTTAGGTACTATCACAAATTTAATTTTGGCATTTATCTCTGTAACTTCTAATAATTTCAATAATAATCATTATTCCTTTAGGAAGAATTAGAATAAAATTTTGAGATGTATAATGAGCACAAACAATGCAGTAGTAAACTAGACATATTATAGAGATTGTTTTCTTCCTCCTAACTTATAATCTCCACTGGTATTCTCTTCAGCTGAGTTCAGTTCAGTCACTCAGTTGTGTCCAACTCTTTGTGACCCCATGAATTGCAGCACGCCAGGCCTCCCTGTCCATCACCAACTCCTGGAGTTCACTCAGACTCACATCCATTGAGTCAAGGATGCCATACAGCCATCTCATCCTCTGTCGTCCCCTTCTCCTCCTGCCCCCAATCCCTCCCAGCATCAGACTCTTTTCCAATGAGTCAACTCTTCGCATGAGGTGGCCAAAGTACTGGAGCTTCAGCTTTAGCATCATTCCTTCCAAAGAGCACCCAGGGCTGATCTCCTTCAGAATGGACTGGTTGGATCTCCTTGCAGTCCAAGGGACTCTCAAGAGTCTTCTCCAACACCACAGTTCAAAAGCATCAATTCTTCGGCACTCAGCCTTCTTCACAGTCCAACTCTCACATCCATACATGACCACAGGAAAAACCATAACCTTGACTAGATGCACCTTTCTTGGCAAAGTAATGTCTTTGCTTTTGAATATGCTATCTAGGTTGGTCATAACTTTCCTTCCAAGGAGTAAGCGTCTTTTAATTTCATGGCTGCAGTCACCGTCTGCAGTGATTTTGGAGCCCCAAAAAAGAAAGTCTGACACTGTTTCCACTGTTTACCCATCTATTTCCCATGAAGTGATGGGACCGGATGCCATGATCTTTGTTTTCTGAATGTTGAGTTTTAAGCCAATTTTTTCACTCTCCTCTTTCACCTTCATCAAGAGGCTTTTTAGTTCCTCTTCACTTTCTGCCATAAGGGTGGTGTCATCTGCATATCTGAGGGTATTGATATTTCTCCGGGCACTCTTGATTCCAGCTTGTGCTTCTTCCAGCCCAGCATTTCTCATGATGTACTCTGCATAGAAGTTAAATAAGCAGGGTGATAATATACAGCCTTGACGTACTCCTTTTCCTATTTGGAACCAGTCTGTTGTTCCATGTCCAGTTCTAACTGTTGCTTCCTGACCTGCATACAAATTTCTCAAGAGGCAAGTCAGGTGGTCTGGTACTCCCATCTCTTACAGAATTCTCCACAGTTTATTGTGATCCACACAGTCAAAGGCCTTGTCATAGTCAATAAAGCAGAAATATATGTTTTTGTGGAACTCTCTTGCTTTTTCAATGATCCAGCAGATGTTGGCAATTTGGTCTCTGGTTCCTCTGCCTTTTCTAAAACCAGCTTGAACAACTGGAAGTTCATGGTTCAGGTATTACTGAAGCCTGGCTTGGAGAATTTTGAGCATTACTTTACTAGCAGTTTCATTTTATAATATGTTAAGTTCGGAAAGACACATAATATATATGAGCTAATTCAATTAACTCAGATTATAATTGTTACTATTATTATTGCAAATGATATATCCATTAAATGATTATTAAGCATATGTTAATGATACACATAGCATTCTAACAGTCCTTTACATAACCTTTTGAGTATCTGATATTTAAACTACTACACAATTTACTAAGAACAGCTATTCTCTTCTAAAATTACAGACTCATCCTCCACTTGACTTCTGAAGGCTCTTATTGCTATAAAGTGTGATTGTGATGGATTACCAATTTTAATACTTGAAAGTACAGTTCAGAATCAAAATCCTTATGTAATTTTTTACATTTTTAACAAAGAGTCTGATATTTAATTTGGGCTCTGAAATCATAGCTCAAGTATATAAAAAAATATGATTTTCTATATCCTTGCTCAATTCTATTGGAAAGATTTTATGGTTCTAATTATTGCAAATCTGAAACATCTGGTAAATTATCATTTTGTTCATTAGAGAGCACTGGGTAAAAAGTTCTTGTTATACTTGCTTTTGGCATGTTTTAAGACAGTTAAATTTCATACTCACTTAGACCATATGCTGCAATTATCCAAGTGAGGTCACCAAAAGGCAAGAAAAGTAAAATTTTAAAACAAAATATTTCATGAGAACTTCTTGTAAAAGAGTTAGAGCATTGTTAATAAGGGTAGGGAAAGTCAACAGCCATAAGGAACCCTGACTGTATTCCTTGTTTTAGCAATTTTTACAAATAAGGAGATATGCTCTTTTTCCTTACCCAGTATTTTCTTTGAAGAGGGAAAAATAGGAGGGCAGAGTGCAGATACTAGGCACAAACTAAATGAATAACCTTTAGGTTATCATATATCTATAAACACCCTGATTGTAGGTAATTAAGTCTTTTCTCATCAGAATAAGAAGAAACATGATCAGCATTTTGTATGTGAAGATTTAGCAGGTATTTTATCTTAGCAATATGACACAGAAACGAAATTTTTTCCATTCACTCAATTTATCCTGTATATTAAAAATATCACATCCCTGTTGAAAACTTTTAGAGATAGCTAAATATGCTAGAAATCCCAGTAGACTGTGAAAGACTTAGGAAAGATATCTATGAGGAATAACTATAGAGAATAGTTTTAAATGTTAATAAAGATTTGCTTAATCATTTTTTTCCTTAAAAACTCACTTGAAGATTTCGAGCACAAAATATCTTGGCCTCAATATTGGGTTTTAAATGTATAAAAACAAGTTTAAGTTGCTTAATTAAAAAATATTTTTACATGAATTATGATAGTCATTCTGTTCATGTTTAATGTACTTTTCCTTTCCTGATTTAAGAGTTTTAAAAAATATTTACCTTGCAGTACAATTTTACTTCCTTGTTAAGGGGAAATATGTTTCCTTTTAGGCACTTAAAGCACTAATATTTTCTTAGTTTCTTTTATTTGCTGCATTAATTTCTATTAGTTCTTGGAGGAAGTTATCAAGAGGATGCACATTCTTATTGACCATTAAACTGGATCTAGGCAATCATAGATGCCTCACTTCTTTCTCTGTCCTTGGAATATATGTTCTCCCATCATATGCATAGTGGAAGCTGTTACAAGGACAGAGCCTACAGAGAGTAAGGTACTGTTCCGACCATCTGGATGGTTCAGTTCAGTTCAGTCAGTCAGTCATGTCTGACTCTTTGTGTCCCCATGGACTACAGCATGCCCAGGCCTCCCTGTCCATCACCAACTCCCAGAGTTTCATCCTCTGTCATCCCCTTCTCCTCCTGCCTTCAAACTTTTGCAGCACCAGGGTCTTCTCCAGGGTGTTAGTTCTTGGCATCAGGTGGCCAAAATATTGGAGTTTCAGCTTCAGCATCAATCCTTCCAATGAATATTCAGGACTGATTTCCTTTAGGATGGAATGATTGGATTTCCTTTCTTTCCAAGGGACTCTCAAGAGTCTTCTCCAACACCACAGTTCAAAAGCATCGATTCTTCAGCACTCAGCTTGTTTTACAGTCCAACTCTCACATCCATATATGACTACTGGAAAAACCGTAGATTGACTAGATGGACCTTTGTTGGCAAAGTAATGTCTCTGTTATTTAATATGCTGCCTAGGTTGGTCAAAACTTTTCTTCCAAGGAGCAAGCGTCTTTTAATATCATGGTTGAAATCACCATCTGGAGTGGTTTTGGAGTCCAAAAAAATAAAGTCTTTCACTGTTTCCACTGTTTCCCCATCTATTTCCCATGAAGTGATGGGGCCCAATGCCATGATCTTAGTTTTCTGAATGTTGAGTTTTAAGCCAACTTTTTCACTCTCCTGTTTCACTTTCATCAGAGGCACTTTAGTCCCTCTTCACTTTCTGCCATAAGGGTGGTGGAATCTGCATATCTGAAGTTATTGACATTTCTCTCAGCAATCTTGATTCTAGCTTGTGCTTCATCCAGTCCAGTATTAGAAGTTAAGTAAGCAGTATGACAATATACAGCCTTGACATACTCCTTTCCCCATTTGGAACCAGTCTGATGTTCCATGTCCAGTTCTAACTGTTGCTTCCTGACCTGCATACAGATTTCTCAGGAGGCAGGTCAGGTGGTCTGGTATTTCCATCTCTTTCAGAATTGTCCACAGTTTGTGGTGATCCATACAGTCAAAGGCCTTGGCATGGTCAGTAAAGCAGAAGTAGATGTTTCTCTGGAACTCTGTTGCTTTTTCGATGATCCAGAGGATGTTGGCTATTTGATTTCTGGTCCTCTGCCTTTTCTAAATTCAGCTTGAACAGCTGAAAGTTTATGGTTCACATTCTATTGAAGCCTGGCTTATATAATTTTGAGCAGTACTTTGTTAGCATGTGAGATAAGTGCAATTGTGCATTATTTGAGCATTCTTTGGTATTGCCTTTCTTTGAGGGTAGAATGAAAACTGACTTTTTACAGCTCTGTGGTCACTGCTGAGTTTTCCAAATTTGCTGGCATATTGAGTGCAGCTCTTTCACAGCACCATCTTTTAGGATTTGAAATAGCTCAACTGGAATTCCATCACCTCCCCTAGCTTTGTTCATAGTGATGCTTCCTAAAGCCCACTTGACTTCACATTTCAGGATGTCTGGCTCTAGGTGAGTGATCACACCATCGTGGTTATCTGGGTCTTGAAGATGTGTTTTTTATAGTTCTTCTGTGTATTCTTGCCAACTCTTATTAATATCTGCTGCTTCTGTTAGGTCCGTATCATTTCTGTCCTTCATTGTGCCCATCTTTGCATGAAATGTTCCCTTGCTAAGTGTAATTTTCTTGAAGAGCTCTCTAGTATTTCCCATTCTATTGTTTGCCTCTATTTCTTTGCATTGATCACTGAGGAAGGCTTTCTTATCTTTCCTTGCTGTTCTTTAGAACTCTGCATTCAAATGGGTATTTCTTTCCTTTTCTCCTTTGCCTTTTGTTTCTCTTCTTTTCTCATCTATTTGTAAGTACTACTCAGACCACCATTTTGCCTTTTTGCATTTCTTTTTCTTGGGGATGGTCTTGACCACTGCCTCCTGTACTATTTCAGGAACCTCTGTCCATATTCTTCAGGCACTCTGTTTATCAGATCTAATCCCTTGAACCTATTTTTCACTTTAATTGTAGAATCAGAAGGGATTTGATTTAGGTCATACCTGAATTGTCTAGGGGTTTTCCCTACTTTTTTCAGTTTAAGTCTGAATTTGGCAATAAAGCATTCGTGATCTGAGGCACATTCATTTGCCAGTCTTGTTTTTGCTGTCTGTATAGACCTTCTCTATTTTTACCTACATGATATATAATCAACCTGATTTCAGTATTGACCATCTGGTGATGTCCATATGTAGAGTATCTCTTCTGTTTTTGGAAGAGCGTGTTTGCTATGACTAGTGTGTTCACTTGGCAAAGCTCTGTTAGCCTTTGCCCTGCTCATTCTGTACTCCAAGGTGAAATTAGCCTGTTACTCCAGGTATTTATTCATGCTTTTGCATTCCAGTCCCCTATAAGGAAAAGGGCATCTTTTTTTTTTTTTTTTTTGGATATTAGTTCTAGAAGGTCTTGTAGATCTTCATAGAACGATTCAACTTCAGCTTCTTCAGCATGGTCAGGTATAGACTTAGATTGCCATGATATTGAATGGTTTGCCTTGGAAATGAAGAGAGATTATCCTGTCATTTTTGAGACTGCATCAAAGTACTGCATTTCAGACTGTTTTGTTTATTATGATGGCTTCTCCATTTCTACTAAGGGATTCTTGCCCACAGTAGTAGATATAATGGTTATCTGAGTTAAATTCACCAATTCCAATCCAGTTTATTTCGCTGATTCCTAAAACGTCAATGTTCACTCTTACCATCTCCTGTTTGACTACTTCCAATTATTGCTCTTTACAGCATCAGACTTTACTTACATCACCAGTCACATCCACAAGTGGGTTTTTTTTTGTTTTTTTGTTTTTTTGTTTTTTTTTGGCTTTGGCTCTGTCTGTTCATTTTTTCTAGAGTTATTTCTCCACTGATCTCCAGTACTATATTGGGCACCTACCAACCTGGGGAGTTCATCTTTCAGTGTCCTATCTTTTTACCTTTTCATACTGTTCATGGGCTTCTCAAGGCAAGAATACTGAAGTATGATATACATGACTAAGCCCAGTTAATATCTTTATATAAACTAAGATTCTGGCAGGTGTATGCAGAGATTTGGTCATACTGTGGCTACTTAGTAAGTTTCCTTGCTGATTAAAACTGCCACTTACGGTCTGCTTCTTTTTTCAATCTCCCTTTACCCTTTGTGTACAGGAATCAATTTGTGTACCAAGAATTGGCAAGTGAGCCAGGAGATTAAAGAACTGGGTTTTGGGGAAGAGGCATCTGGGGAAATATCCAGTTGGCCATTGACCTCTGTCTATGTGGAGAGAGGTGACCCTTATATATCAAAGATGTGGCATGCCCTGTGAATACAAGTACACTGAAAGGCATGGCTGTTTTAATGTGTTTGAGAAATTGTTTATCAGTCACTAGTACAAAGAAGGGAAACGAACACCTGCTACAGTATGTCTACTGTAAGCAGTTCAGCTGGCCACTGATGTACAATTAGAAGCTGAAGCTCAAATAAGAAATTTGGAGAAAAACCTGAGGTTAGAAAAGAATGTTCAGACATACCCTATTCTGCCTGGAAAGAAAAGATTCTAGATCTATCAAAATAATTTATTGTATTTTATATTGCCTTTATCAGATCTCTGATTATTTAAGAAAACTGAGTCTTCTCTATTAAAAGAGCTACGTTTTTAACAACTATTTAATTATCTGTATTTATCTTTGAAGTATTTAGTCATCATAATGGCTAAAGGAAAAGTAAGCATTATTTTACAGAGATCACCTCATGCGAAGAGTTGACTCATTGGAAAAGACTCTGATGCTGGGAGGAATTTGGAGCAGGAGGAGAAGGGGACGACAGAGGATGAGATGGCTGGATGGCATCACCGACTCGATGGACATGAGTTTGGGTGAACTCCGGGAGCTGGTGATGGACAAGGAAGCCTGGCATGCTGCAATTCATGGGATTGCAAAGAGTCGGACATGAATGAGCGACTGAACTGAACTGAACTGATTATCCTATTTAAACAAGTATTTTAAAACCTTTTGATATTTTTTGAAAAACTTTCCAAAAATCAAATTCTAATTGAACTCTTGGTGAACTAGAAAAAAAAATTGGATTTTTTAGAAGTTCTTTTTAATATCTCACTAATGGGTCAGAGAAGGCAATGGCACCCCACTCCAGTATTCTTGCCTGGAAAATCCCATCGATGGAGGAGCCTGGTAGGCTGCAGTCCATGGGGTCGCTGAGGGTCAGACACGACTGAACGACTTCCCTTCCCTTAATATCTCAAAAGATGTGTTATCTTTTCTTATAAATGAGAGATATTAAGCTAATTAGGCTTATTTGATACTTTAAATTAGAAACATTATCAAATAAGTGATGCTAAATTTTTATTTAGGCTATATTTGTATGAAATTCCTAAAAATATGATGTGCTGTTGTATAATGTTTTCATTTATAATTTTAAAATACTTGTCACAGAAATGACTAGATTTTCTTGTCAATTGCATTATGGTGAACTCTCATGAAATTTTTAACCATGACTACTTTTGAGTCTTTTGTCTGGGAATTCCCTGGAAGTCCTTTGCTGAAGCCTCTGTACTTCCACTACAGCGGTAATGAGTTTTATCCCTGGTCAGGGAACTAAGATCCTACATTCAGTGAAACACAGCCAAAATAAAACTTTTATGAGTTATGAAAAGCCAGTTTTACTCTGATGCTTTTGCAAACATGTTCCTGCAAAAGTGCTTCATCTTGAAGGAGATTCATGGAAAAGACTCCAATAAGTACAGGTTTTGGTATTAAAATCAATTTGCCTTTATGTTGGAGAGGCCATAATGCATCTTCCAAGTACTTTCCCAAGTCTACTTGCACAATTCCACATTATGTCATGGTATAATAGCCCAATATCTGTCTCATTTCCTATTCCCCACATCAGTAAACTCCATATTATACATATGATATAATGTTAACATATAAATACTTGCTTCTGCTTCAGGACCCTCTGCAAGGTTTTCTGGAACATCTACAAGGGAGTGGATGAGCAGTGTATCTGAATCAAAGGCACCTTTTTAAAGTTTTGGTAAGTTCTAGGTTGGGTAAGACACATATTGTCCCTGCACTGACGACTGAGAAGGTGCAATCCTATCCAGTCCCTAAGAAGGTAGAGGGATACGGATGTTGGGGATTTTATTTCTCATCTCGGTATACTGTCCCTGTCCCTTATACTGCCTGCTGAAGAAAAGGCATATGTGAGAGTCATAGTCCTAGGAACAAACTGCCTTTGAGAAGAAGAAGGAAAAAAAAAAAATATATATATATATATATATATATATATACATATATATGGCAAGCTGAATAAAGCTTGGGGCATCTCTCAAGCAGGCTATCATTTGAGTTAAATGTATTTGTGACTCTGGAAGGTACAGATTGGGTACTATGGCAGAAACAGAGACATTATCCCTAGGATTTTGGTCCCAGCTCTGAAAAGGAGCAGAAACCCAATATACCCCAATAGAGCAACAGCTTCTAATTTCTTCCAGATAAAGCTTCTTAGAAAGGAGCATATTATCATTGTAAGAAATATCTTTCTTATCAAGGGGCAAATTGAGAATATGTTCCATCGACCCATCTTTGCCATGACTCAAATCTCCACTTTGACCAAGTGGTAGTCTATTGCCAGCAGAGGACAACCATGTCTGCTAACTCTCTGTCTCTAGAAATGTGGGTGCTACTAGGCCCTACAGTGTATGTAGGTCCTTTGTAGGCCCCCACCTCTATTTCTACAGTAGACCCTGTGCCCTTTAGGGAGGGAGTGGGGGAAATTCCTACTAATGGCTGGTATAGAAATGCCTAGAAACATGAACAAGTCCATGGGCTGAACTCAAAGCAGTTGGGCTGATGATCACACAGTAACCCTGGTTTTTAAGCCTTTACAATGACAGTTGGGCTGTTTTAGAGGAATTAACTCTATGGCTTAGATGATGGAAAGACAAGGGGTAGATGATCATGAATAAGCCATTGAGGGGTCAGGATATGTGAAGACATTTTGATTCACCTGCAAGAGAATGAGGCATACCTTACTGTTTCCTCACCCTGATTCATAAGGCAGTGACATGTACTGTCAATCAAGAAGCTGATGTGTTAAGTCAGGGTATGAGCACTGGGCAGAATGGCAAATTCCCATGGATGCCAGATTTGTCCTTGAAATACAGTGATTCCGTTATGTGGCAACAGCAGTATGTTCTGTGTGTTCTGAGCAATGCCCAAGGCAACTGCCAAAGGACTCAGGCCATCCACTTCAGTTCCCAAATGAGGGATTGGCAAGTTGGTGTGAGATTGAAAAATTGATCATATTGACTCCCTCACTCTGAGTGAGGGTTTGAAATATGCCTTGATTTTTTGGATACTGTGTCTGGCCTGCCGTAACTTTTCCATTGCCAAGAAAATCAGACCACCATCATTAGAGGATTATGCTGTGCTGTGCTTAGTCATTCAGTCATGTTCAACTCTTTGTGACTCCATGGACTACAGCCTGCCAGGTTCCTCTGTCCATGGGATTCTCTAGGCTAGAATACTAGAGCAGGATGCCATGTCCTCCTCCAAGTGATATTCCCAACCAAGGGACTGAACCCAGTCATCCCCCAATGCAGGTGGATTCTTTACCATCTGAGCCACCAGGGAAGCTGAATACCATGTACAGATACACTCAATCAATAGCTAGAAATTGGGAATAGGGCTTGATGCCCTGTATGTCAGATGGGACCCCCACAGAGATACTCAATGCCCTGAAAGTATGGAAATTGTGGGAAACAACTAGTGCTCCAACTTTCATCATGGATCAATATGCAGTGCACTGAGAACACAAAGCCCCATTATCCCAGGGAACAGCATTATCTCCTCCAGTTTTCAATGAGACATCCCACAGGGATGTCTTGAGACACCTTTCACTTTGGGGTGAGAGACACCTTTCACTTTGGGGTGAGAGAAAACTACTGTCTCCCATGGGACCCCATTTTTTTACTGCAAACCTTTTGAAATGCACTATACTTAGAATGGAACATTGAAAGAGAGGAGAAGGAAGGGTTCCTGGTCTGGCATATCCTGTCATCAGTCCATCTGGTCACATCTGACAGTGCTGCCTCCCTAGGACAACACATATGGTATGCACAACCAGGACAAGTTCCTTAAGCTTCCAACCTCCCTCTGTTCAAGGCCGGATGAGCATGCTCTATTTTCTGCTGGAATAGCCATTTGTCTTTGTCTCCTTACTGCCACTGTCCTGGTCTCTTCAGCTTGCCTGGAGGACATGGCATACAGAGAAGCTCCTACTAAA
Organism: Bos grunniens; assembly: GCF_055505025.1. Taxonomy (NCBI): domain Eukaryota; kingdom Metazoa; phylum Chordata; class Mammalia; order Artiodactyla; family Bovidae; genus Bos; species Bos grunniens. Next base: position 11,367,106 of record NC_141179.1, on the reverse strand, counting down.
TTCACCCCACAAAACTTAAATGGTAGCCAATAGAGTCTGTCTTTACTGAACACAAAAAATGTCTCTAAAGGAAAAAGTTGTGATCGAAAATAAGGTGGGCTTGGATTTATTACTTCTTTAAAAGGAGGTGCTTGTGACATTATCCAAACAGAATGTTGTGTGTTCATACCTGATGAAACTGCTAATGTATCATCTTTATTCATTCACATGAGGAGACAAGTGAATGCCCTGAGTGATCTTGCCTGAGTCTAAAGAAATTAAGAGATCAGTTGTTCAGATCTTAGGATTCTTGGTGGAAAACATTGCTGTCTATCGTGGGAATCCTTATCTGAATCTTTGTTTTTTGTGTGTGCCTAATATCATCGGAAGAACTGATGCTGAAGCTGAAGCTCCAGTACTTTGGCCATCTGATACGAACAATTTACTCATTGAAAAAGACCTACCCTGATGCTGGGAAACACTGAGAGTGAGAGGAGAAAGGGACAACAGAAGTTGAGATGGTTGGCATCACCGACTCAATGGACACGAGTTTGAGCAAGCTCAGGAGTTCGTGATGAACAGGGAAGCCTGGCATGCTATATATAGTCCATGGGGTCGCAAAGAGTCGGATACAACTGAGAGACTGAACTGAGCTGAACTGAACTGAATATCATTGTTACTGTAGTATCCACCTCCAATGGAGACAGATAGCTGCTGAAAACAAACTGCCTCCATTCTAGGAAAACTCCTTGCCGACCATTCAGAGTACAATGAGGAAGTGGGGTATATGAGATTTTAAGAGCTAGTCACAAGAGTTGGAGTATTGGAGAAGATAATGGAGAGGACATAACCACTGGTTGACACTTGGGCTGGACCCTGGCAATAGGAAGCTCCTCATTCCATCCATGTGTCCTTGGAATATACATTCTATCTAACACTCCTGCAGTAGGAGCTGTTTAAAGACATAGCCTTGAGAGGGTAAGGAGTTGTTAAGACCATCTGGATGGTATACATAGCTGAACCCAGGAAAGACTTCTATATCTGGCTCTTTCTTCAGTCTTTCTTTGCCCCATGTGTATGGGTACCAGTTTTCTAAACAACATACTTCTCCTTCCTTATATTAGGCATTATGGAGACAATGTTGAATAAGCATAAGGATTTTACAGTGAGGTTTCAATCAAGTAAATTAAAAAAAAAAAAAAAAAAGGTTTAAGCATCTATCAGAGTTGATTATACAACAAACACCAATGTAAGTTCAAACCAGGACATCAATATATAAATTATATTAGGATAATATGGTTTTTATTTTCTTTAAAAGATCCAACAAGATATTTCACCAAAACTTCCAATGTCATTCTCCTTTTCATAATCAGGTAACCATATATGTTCATTTTAAAGAGTGGCAATCAAATAAATTGCATAGTTGAAGACTTGATTACCTTTCTATCCTTCCTGCCATTTTTTTTTTTTTTGGTCAAATGATCATTTAGTAAAATGTGTTTTGTAGTTCTTCAATAGCAAAACGATTTCCAACCATCTACAAATTTTGTAATGTTAGCAACATACTATGAAAAGTTTTCAATTTTTAAGAACAGTCAAAACCTGTCATTTTCTTTGCACCATGAGATAGACTTGTGGCATTCCTCCATTAGGGATTTTCAATGTGTATACTTATTTTCCAAAATCTTTTTTAAATTGGTTTTATAGTAAAATAAAAGAATATGTTGTGTCCCATATGTAACATTAACTCTGCTAGGAACATAAAATGGAGAAACAAGTACAGCTTATGCTCCTGATTATTTTATATCGTAGCATATGAGTAAACTACAAGTTATGTTAAACAGACCAACAAACAAACTTGGAATCATATTCGTGGGAAGCAAAGAGCCCATGATAAAAGCTGCAGCTATCCAGAAATGGAGCAAAGAAGAGTGTTAAGTAGAATCTGAGTTACATAAGAAGAATTGTAATCCAAGGCCTCCTCCTGAGGGAGTCTTCCCAAGAGAAACTGCAGAAAACAGAGATTCCAAAGACTACTTAAGTCTCTGATCATTAAGCTACAAATTAAGAGGGCAGACTAAAAACAGTTTGGAGATAAAGCTAAAATAATGAAATTGAGATTTGAGCTGCCATCCGTTAAAGACTGAGTTTAATGTATAAGTCTAATCAGAATAATTGACTGATTTAAACAAGCAAATATAAAAACACACATACTCTTTTGAGGTATGTAATAAAATCAGGAACCCCAAATTATAGCACACACATAGTTTGAGAAACAACCAAATTAACAAGCACATAGAGAATAAGAAAAGGTTAATGAATTTCAAGGAAAACAAAAATAACAAATCAGCAACAGAGACAAGGCTTAAGATAAATGACCCAGAGGTTGAAGTGTTCAAAAGAAGTTTAAAGCAACTATTTTAAGTATGTTTTCTTTGCTATTTTTTAAAATATTTTTGATAAATTCAGTAACAAAATATTAACTAAGAAACAGAAAACATAAAAAAGAACCCAGATGGAAATTCTGAAAGAGAAACATGCAGTATCTGAAATAAAAATTTTATGGCCTAGAATTAATAGCAATATGGAAACAATACCAGAAAAAGTGAGTAAACATCAATACAGAAAAAAAATTATATCTTGAAAAATGAGAGAAAATGCTTTAAAAATTTAACAGATCATTGGGAACCTGTGCAACAATATCAAGGACTTAAATACTTGTGTAAATAAAGTTCCAAAGAGAGAGTAGATAGAGATTGGAACATAAAAATTGCTTAAAGGATTAACTGACAAAAATGTCCCAAATTCGCAGTCCCATGAAAATATATGAATCAGAGAAAAGAGTCTCTGTTAAAGCAAATCCTATATGTATTCACCTTTTGAAAAATTGAAAAATTCATTTTAATGTATGTTTTCTGTTGAATCAACATATTAATATATTTCAGACATGGATTTAAATAGATCCACCTATCTGAAATGCTGAATTTATTGTAATACATTTGTTTTAATGTATTTTCCATAAAGGAAACTCCAGCACCATGAAGTTTTAATGATAAGTTCTGTCAAACATACAAAGAGCAAATAATAATACACAATATTTCTCATAAACTGTGAGAAGTTAACACTTACAACTAGTTTTAAAAGATCTGACTGTTATCTGATAGAGAGAATTGAAGAGGACCCTTCCTCTTGGGTCCTTCCCTGCCCACCTTCAGAACAAAACCCAGTTTCCCCCTCAGTCAGTCTCTACAATCAGGAAGCTTCCATAAGCCTCTTATCCTTCTCCATCAAAGGGCAGAGAGACTGAAAACCACAATCACAGAAACCTAACTATTCTAATCACATGGGCTAAAGCCTTGTCTAACTAAATGAAACTATGAACCATGCCATGTAGGGCCACCCAAGACGGACAAGACATTGTCCGAAGAAGAAGAGTTCTGGCAAAATGTGGTCCACTAGAGAAGGGAATGGCAAACCACTTCAGTATTCTTGCCTTGAGAACCCCATGAACAGTGTGAAAAGGCAAAAAGGTAGGACACTGAAAGGTGAACTCCTAAGGTCAGTAAGTGCCCAATATGCTATGGGAGATCAGTGGAGAAATAACTTCAGAAAAAATGAAGGGATGAACAAAGTTGTGGACATGACTGGTGATGAAAACAAGGTCCAATGCTATAAAGAGCAATATTGCTAGGAATCTTGAATGCTAGGTCCATGAATTAAGGCAAATTGGAAGAGATCAAACAGAAGATGGCAAGAGTGAACGTTGACATTTTAGGAATCAGTGCACTAAAATGGACTGGAATGGGTGAATTTAACAGAGATGACCATTATATCTACTACTGTGGGCAAGAATCCCTTAGAAGAAATGGAGTTACCATCATAGTCAACAAGAGTTCAAAATTCAGTGATTGGATGTAATCTCAAAAATGACAGAATGACCTCTGTTCGTTTCCAAGGCAAACCATTCAGTATTACAGTAATCCAAGCCTAGTCTATGCCCCGACCAGTAATGCTGAAGAAGCTGAAGTTGGATCGTTCTCTGAAGACCTACAAGACTTTTTAGAGCTAACACCCAAAAAAGATTTCCTTTTCATTATAGGGGACTGGAATGCCAAAGTAGGAAATCAATAAATACCTGGAGTAACAGGTAAATTTGGCTTTGGAGTACAGAATGAAGTAGGGCAAAGGCTAATAGAGTTTTGCCAGGAGCATGCACTGGTCATAGCAAATAGACTGTTCCAACAACAGAATGGAAGACTCTACACATGGACATAACCAGATATTTACACTGAAATCAGATTGATTGTATTCTTGGCAGCCAAAGATGGAGAAGCTGTATACAGTCAGCAAAAACAAGACTGGGAGCTGATTTTGGCTGACATCATGACCTCAGTTCAGTTCAGTTAAGTTCAGTTGCTCAGTCGTGTCCTACTCCTTGTGACCGCATGAATTAGAGCACGCCAGGCCTCCTTGTCCATCACCAAATCCCGGAGATCAGGAAAACTCATGTCCATCAAGCTGGTATTGACATCCAGCCATCTCATCATCTGTCTTGGCTGTCTCCTCTTGCCCTCAATCCCTCCCAGCATCAGAGTCTTTTCCAATGAGTCAACTCTTCGCATGAGGTGGCCAAAGTATTGGAGTTTCAGCTTTAGCATCCATCCTTCCACTGAACACCCATGACTGATCTCCTTTAGGATGAACTGGTTGGATCTCCCTGCAGGCCAAGGGACTCTCAAGAGTCTTCTCCAACACCATAGTTCAAAAGCATCAATTCTTTGGTGCTCAAATTTCTTCACAGTCCAATTCTCACATCCATACATGACCACTGGAAAAACCATAGCCTTGACTACACGGACCCTCGTTGGCAAAGTAAAATCTCTGCATTTCAATGTACTATTTAGGTTGGTCATAACTTTCCTTCCAAGGAGTAAGCGTCTTTTAATTTCATGGCTGCAGTCACCATCTGCAGTGATTTTGGAGCCCAAAAGAGTAAAGTCTGACACTTTTTCCACTGTTCCCCATCTATTTCCCATGAAGCGATGGGACCAGATGCCATGATCTTAGTTTTCTGAATGCCGAGCTTTAAGCCAACTTTTTCACTCTCCTTTTTCACCTTCATCAAGAGGCTTTTTAGTTCCTCTTCACTTTCTGCCATAAGGGTGGTGTCATCTGCATATCTGAGGTTATTGATATTTCTCCTGGCAATCTTGATTCCAGCTTGTGCTTCCCCCAACCCAGCGTTTCTCATGATGTACTCTGCATATAAGTTAAATAAGCAGGGTGACAATATACAGCCTTCACATACTCCTTTTCCTATTTGGAACAAGTCTGTTGTTCCATGTCCAGTTCTAACTGTTGCTTCTTGATCTGCATATAGATTACTCAAGACGCAGGTCAAGTGGTCTGGTATTCCCATCTCTTTCAGAATTTTCCACAGTTCATTATGACCCACACAGACAAAGGCTTTGGCATAGTCAATAAAGCAGAATTACATGTTTTTCTGGAAGTCTCTTGCTTTTTCCATGATCCAGTGGATGTTGGCAATTTGATCTCTGGTTCCTTTGCCTTTTCTAAAACCAACTTGAACATTTGGAAGTTCATGGTTCATGTATTGCTGAAGTCTGGCTTGGAGAATTTTGAGCATTACTTTACTAGCATGTGAGATGAGTGCAATTGTGCAGTAATTTGAGCATTCTTTGGCATTGCTTTTCTCTGGGATTGGAATGAAAACTAAAAGTTTCCAGTCCTGTGGCCACTGATGAGTTTTCCAAATTTGCTGGCATATTGAGTGAAGCACTTTCACAGCATCATCGTTCAGGATTTGAAATAGCTCAACTGGAATTCCATCACCTCCACTAGCTTTGTTCATACTGATGCTTCCTAAGGCCCACTTGACTTCACATTCCAGGATGTCTGGCTCTAGGTGAGTTATCACACCGTCATGATTATCTTGGTCGTGAAGCTCTTGTATTTGGTACTTTTCTTCTGTGTTCTTGCCATCTCTTCTTAATACTTCTGCTTCTGTTAGGTCCATACCATTTCTGTCCTTTATTGAGCCCATCTTTGCATGTAATATTTCCTTGTTTTAATTTTTAAATCCACCTTTAATTTTCGTGAAGAGATCTCTAGTCTTCTCATTCTGTTGTTTTGTTCTATTTCTTTGCCTTGATTGCTGAGGAAGGCTTTCTTATCTCTCCTTGCTATTCTTTAGAAATCTGCATTCAAAAGCTTATATCTTTCTTTTTCTCCTTTGCTTTTTGCTCCTCTTCTTTTCAGAGCTATTTTTAAGGCCTCCTCAGACAACCATTTTGCTTTTTTGTATTTCTTTTCCATGGAGATGGCTTTGATCTCTGTGTCCTGTACAATGTCATGAACCTCTGCCCATAGTTCGTCAGGCACTCTGTACATCAGATCTAGTGCCTTAAATCTATGTCTCACTTCCACTGTATAATCATAAAGGATTTGATTTAGGTCATACCTAAAAAGGAGAACGTCAAGGCAGTATATTGTCACCCTGCTTATTTAACTTATATGCAGAGTACATCATGAGAAATGCTGGGTGGAAAGAAACACAAGCTGGAATCAAGATTGCCAGGAGAAATCTCAATAACCTCAGATATGCAGATGACACCACTCTTACGGCAGAACGTGAAGAGGAACTAAAAAACCTCTTGATGAAAGTGAAAGTGGAGAGTGAAAAAGTTGGCTTAAAGCTCAACATTCAGAAAACTAAGATCATGACATCTGGTCTCATCACTTCATGGGAAATAGATGGGGAACAGTGGGAAAAGTGCCAGACTTTACTTTTTTGGGCTCCAAAATCACTGCAGATGGTTACTGCAGCCATGAAGTTAAAAGACGCTTACTCCTTGGAAGAAAAGTTATGACCAATCTAGATAGCATGTTGAAAAGCAGAGACATTACTTTGCCAACAAAGGTCTGTCTAGTCAAGGCTATGGTTTTTCCAGTGGTCATGTATGGATGTGAGAGTTGGACTGTGAAGAAAGCTTAGCATCGAAGAATTGATGCTTTTGAACTGTGATGTTAGAAAAGACTCGAGAATCCCTTGGACTTCAAGGAGATACAGCCAGTCCATTCTGAAGATCAGCCCTGAGATTTCTTTGGAGGGAATGATGCTGAAGTTGAAACTCCAGTACTTTGGCCACCTCATGCGAAGAGTTGACTGATTGGAAAAGACTCTGATGCTGGGAGGGATTGCAGTCAGGAGGAGAAGGGAATGACAGAGGACAAGATGGCTGGATGGCATCATTGACTCAATGAACATGAGTCTGAGTGAGCTCCAGGTGTTGGTGATGGACAGGGAGGCCTGGTGTGCTGGGAATCATGGGGTCGCAAAGAGTGGGACACGACTGAGCGACTGAACTGAACTGAACTGAACTGAATGGTCTAGTGGTTTTCCCTACTTTCCTCAATTTAAGTCTGAATTTAGCAATAAGGAGTTCATGATCTGAACCGCATTCTGCTCCTGGTCTTGTTTTTTCTGACTGTATACAGCTTCTCCAACTTTGGCTGCCAAGAATATAATCAATCTGATTTCAGTGTTGACCATCTGGTGATGTCCATGTGTAGAGTCTTCTCTTGTGTTGTTGGAAGAGGGTGTTTGCTATAACCAGTGTGTTCTCTTGGCAAAACTTATTAGCCTTTGTCCTGGTTCATTCAGTATTCCAAGGCCAAATTTGCCTGTTACTCCAGGTGTTTCTTGACTTCCTACTTTTGCATTCCAGTCCCCTATAATGAAAAAGACATCTTTTTTGGGTGTTAGTTCTGAAAGGTCTTGTAGGTCTTCATAGAACCGTTCAACTTCAGCTTCTTCAGCATTACTAGTTGTGGCATAGGCTTGGATTACCGTGATATTGAATTATTTGCCTTGTAAACGAACAGAGATCATTCTGTTGTTTTTGAGATTGCATCCAAGTACTGCATTTCGAACTCTTTTGTTGACCATGATGGCTATTCCGTTTCTTCTAAGGGATCCTGCCCGCAGTAGTAGATATAATGGTCATCTGAGTTAAATTCACCTATTCCAGTCTATTTTAGTTTGCTGATTCCTAGAATGTTGATGTTCACTCTTGCCATCTGCTATTTGATCACTTCCAATTTGCCTTGATTCATGGACCTGACATTCTAGGTTCCTATGCAATATTGCTCTTTACATTATCGGACCTTGATTCTATCACCAGTCACATCCGCAACTGGGTATTGTTTTTGCTTTGGCTCCATCCCTTCATTCTTTCTGGAGTTATTTCCACACTGATATCCAGTAGCATATTGGGCATCTACCAACCCTTTCAGTAGTGAGGGTGCTACTGTTAGGATCAGTTCTACTGATAGGATCCCCTTTCAGTATCCTATCATTTTGCCTTTTCATACTGTTCATGGGGTTCTCAAGGCAAGAATACTGAAGTGGCTTGCCGTTCCCTTCTCCAGTAGACCACATTCTGTCAGACCTCTTCACCATGACCCGTCCATCTTGGGTGGTTCCACATGGCATAGCTTAGTTTCATTGAGTTGGGCAAGGCTGTGGTCTGTGTGATCAGATTGGCTAGTTTTCTGTCATTATGGTTTCAGTGTGTCTGCCCTCTTATGCTTTCTCACAACACCTACCATCTTACTTGGGTTTCTCTTCCTTGGACGTGGGATATCTCTTCATGGCTGCTCCACCAAAGCGAAGCCACTGCTCCTTACCTTGGACAAGGGTTATCTCCTCACAGTCACCCATCCTGATTTTAACATAGAGTACCTCCTCTCAGCCCTCCTAAGTGCCAAATTCATACTTAATTTGAAGAAAGTAGGGAAAAATACTAGACCATTCAAATATGGCCTAAATCAAATCCCTTATGATTATACAGCTGAATTGAACAATAGATTTAAGGGATCAGATCTGATAGACAGAGTGCCTGATGAACTATAAACAGTTTCATGACATTGTACAAGAGACAGGGATCAAGACCATCTCCAAGAAAAAGAAATGCATAAAAGCAAAATGGTGGTCTGAGGAGGCCTTACAAATAGCTGTGAAAATTGAAAAGCAAAGGATAAAAGGAAAGATATACCATTTGAATGCAGAGTTCCAAACAATAGCAAGGAAAGATAAGAAAGACTTCCTCAGTGATCAGTGCAAGAAATAGAGGACAACAATAGAATGGGAAATACTAGAGATCTCTTCAAGAAAATTAGAGATACCAAGGGAAAATATCATGCAAAGATGGGCTCGATATAGGACAGAAACTGTATGGACCTAACAGAAGCAGAAGATATTAAGAAGAGGTGGCAAGAATACACAGAAGAACTATACAAAGCATATCTTCATGACCCAGGTAATTGTGATGGTGTGATCACTCACCTAGAGACAGACATCCTGGAATGTGAAGCCAAGTGTGCTTTAGGAAGCATCACTATGAACAAAGCTAGTGGAGGTGATGGAATTCCAGTTGAGCTATTTCAAATCCTAAAAGATGATGCTTTGAAAGAGCTGCACTCAATGTGCCAGTTATTTTGGAAAACTCAGCATTGGCCACAGGACTGGAAAAATCAGTTTTAATTCCAATCCCTAAGAAAGGCAATGCCAAAGAATGCTCAAGCTCCTGCACAATTACACTCATCTCACACGCTAGTAAAACAATGCTCAAAATTCTCCAAGCCAGTCTTCAACAGTATGTGAACCCTGAACTTCCAGATGTTCAAGCTGGATTTAGAAAAGGCAGAGGGTCAGAGATCAAATGCCAACATCCGCTGGATCATTGAAAAAGCAAGAGAGTTCCAGGAAACATGTTTTTCTGCTTTATTGACTATGCCAAAGCCTTTGACTGTGTGAAACACAATAAACTGTGGAAAGTTTGAAAGTGATGGGAATACCAGACCAACTGACTTGCCTCTTGAGAAATCTGTATGCAGGTCAAGAAGCAACAGTTAGAACTGGACATGGAACAACAGACTGGCTTCAAATAAGAAAAGGAGTACGTTAAGGCTGTATATTGTCACCTTGCTTATTTAACTTATTTGCAGAGTACATCATGAGAAATGCTGGACTGGATGAAGCACAAGCTGGAATCAAGATTGAGTACATCATGAGAAATGCTGGACTGGATGAAGCACAAGCTGGAATCAAGATTGCTAGGAGAAATATCAATACCCTCAGATATGCAGATGACACCACCCTTATGGCAGAAAGTGAAGAGGAACTAAAAAGCCTCTTGATGACAGTGAAAGAGGGGAGTGAAAACGTTGGTTTAAAGCTCAACATTCAGAAAACGAGGATCATGGCATCTGGCCCCATCACTTCATGGAAAATAGAATGGGAAACAGTGGAAACAGTGTCAGACTTTATTTTTGGGGGGTCCAAAGTCACTGCAGTTGGTGATCCAGCCATGAAATTAAAAGACGCTTACTCCTTGGAAGGAAAGTTATGACCAACCTAAAAATCATATTCAAAAGCAGAGACATTTCTTTGTCAACAAAGGTCTGTCTAGTCAAAGCTATGATTTTTCCAGTAGTCATGTATGAATGTGAGAGTTGGACTGTAAAGAAAGCTGAGCACCAAAGAACTGATACTTTTGAACTGTGGTACTGGAGAAGACTCTTGAGAATCCCTTGGACTGCATGAAGATCCAACCAGTCCATCCTAAAGGGAATCAGTCCTGACTATTCTTTGGAAGGACTAATGTTGAAGCTGAAACTGAATACTTTGGCCACCTGATGCAAAGAACTGACTCATTTGAAAAGACTTTGATGCTGGAAAAGATTGATGGTGAGAAGAGAAGGAATGACAGAGGATGAGATTGTTGGATGGCATCACCAACTCAATGGGCATGACTTGAGTAATCTCAGGGAGTTGGTGATGGACATGGAGGCCTGACTTCACAAAGAGCCAAACATGGCTGAGCGACTGAACTGAACTGAACACATATATGGAATCTAGAAAGATGATACTGTTGAAATTATTTGCATGGTAACAATGGATACCCAGACACTGAGTACAGACTATGAACATGTTGGGATGAGGGAAGGAGGAAGAAGAGTGTGGGATGTATGGAGAGAGAAACATGGAAACTTATATCACATCATGTAAAACAGATAGCCAATGGGTTTGCTGTATGGCTCAGGGCACTCAAACCAGGGCTCTGTAACAACCTAAAGGAGTGGAATGGGGAGGGAGGTGAGAGGGAGATTCAAGAGGGAGGGGACGTATGTATAACTATGGCTAATTCATGTTGATGTTTGGCAGAAACCAACAAAATTCTGTAAAGAAATTATCCTTCAATTAAAAAAAAAAGTGTATTTTTTAAATAGCCATTTTGGGAAAAACTTTTAAAAAGTTAAAAATTTAAATCAAATGTTCAAAAGAGTTTTACAGGTGATAATAACTGTACATATAAAGTTAAAACAACATGAAATTCTGTCGTAACTAAAATGTGAATTTAGTAAAGTCAGAAAATACAAGATTAACTAAAAAGCAATTGTACTACATAATAGCATCAAACAATTGAAATGTTTGTGCCCACTTCTCAGATTGAACTTCTTGGTTTATTTTTTGGGATAGGGACATGAGACTTCTTCTAGTAAAAAGAGTTGGGAATAAAAGAAATATGTGTCATGTTCTGATGAGAACATTAACAACCAGTTCAAGACACTCTGACATTATCCTCTAATAAATATTTGTTATCTAAGTTATAAGAATCATGTAAAAAACAAGATTCTACTAGAATTCTATGAACATGTAAAATGAATAAGAAATTAAAGCTTTCATTTTTAGTTACTGAAATTGACATAGAAATTGTCATCTAGAAGTCTGGTGCTACTGTAATTACAAATCTCAAACATAAGATGTTAACTTAGAAGCCAGGAGACAAAGAAACTTACATTTAGTCCATAATATGCAATGGAAACACTAGATAACACATGAATATATATGAAAAATATTCAACCCCACTATTAATAAAAGCAAATCTATAACAAACCAGTAAGGAAATATCTATTTTCTGCAAAATTTGTCGTTTCTAAGTTTTTTTCAAGGATACTTGAAAGTGAAAATGAAGTCGCTCAGTCGTGTCTGACTCTTTGTGACCCTAAGGACTGTAGCCTGCCTGGCTCCTCCATCCATGGGATTTTCCAGGCAAGAATACTGAAGTCGTTGCCATTCTTCTCCAGGGAGTCTTCCTGACCCAGAGATGGAACTCAGGTCTCCTGCTTTGTGGCCCGACTCTTTGACCTCTGAGCCACCAGGGAATCAAGCGTTCTTATGCTCTCATTTGGAATATACATTAGTATGTGTGTATGCCTGTGTGCAGGCTAAGTCGTTTCAGTCACATCCAATTCTTTGCCATGCTATAGACGGTAGACTGCCACACTCCTCTGTCCATGCTATTCTCCAGGCATGAATACTGGGGTGGATTGCCACGCCCACCGCCAAGAGATCTTTCCAACCAGGTGATCAAACCTACATCTCTTATGTCTCCTGCATTGGCAGGCTGGTTATTTACCACAAGTGCCAACTATAACCTCCTGCAAAACAATCTGGCAATACGAATCTTTCAGCAACATGAACGATTGCATTGTATGTGTTTGTTTGTTTAAATTATTCATGCAATGTCTACTTCTAGGGATAGGAATACAATAGTATCAAGGCATGCAAAAAAGCATTTATGTAAAGTGAAATATTACTGTATATTTTGTAATTCCCCAAATTTAAGCCAAATATTCAATATATTTTACATAAAATGAATAACAGATAATATTTAACATTAAATGTACAGAGATACCTACTGATATTGCAAAGTATACTGGTATCATATTAAGAGACAAGTCACAAACTTGTGTGTCCTGTGAGAAATCCACCAGATAAAAATTAATGAGTAAAATAATCAGATAAATATTAAACAGTAAAATAAAAACTTCATGAATAATATTTCTCTCTTTGATGGTGTCATCATCTTTCTGTCACTTTCTTTTTGAATAAAACTGTGTTTTTACTTTTTATAAATAAGAATACATTGCTTTTCATAAGAAGAACTTAAATGCAAATTTAAATTTTTGCATTTAAATTTAATGCAAATTTATGGTGGTCCAGTGGTTAGAACTGGTGGTCCATTGGTTAGGACTATGTACTCTCACTATGAAAGGCCCAGGTTCAATCCGTAATTAAGGAGCTAAGACTCCACAAATCTAGGTGCCACCAAAAAAAATAAATAAATAATTTTTGGATTTTTTATTTGACCCTATTACATGTATAAGTATAATAAAGATTTGTAAGAGCATGAAGAGTGTGTGCAAATATCCATCTAAAAATTTTGTCCTGTATGTAACATGATGTAGCATATGTCCTGCTTAAAAATACTTCTCATTTGTTAAGTCCCAAATAACTCATTCTAAATCCCTCATACCTAATACCACATTCTGATATGATAGTAATTCTCCTTTTAACATATAATTTTCCTTTTTTATTTTCTCAGCAATCATCTTTATGTGGCTGTAAAATCTAGGGGGTCCCTTAAACAGTAGGCAGCAAATCTGTAGGCTCTTTGACAGTGGATAAAATCAAAGATATTCTAGTTTATATTTAGGGACACTGAAATTATATTTTCCTTCTTTGAAGAATTATCTCAAAAAGAAAACAAATTACTTAAGCAAGAAAAGTTTAAGCCATGTATTTTCCAATTCTATGTATATAGGTTGCACAATATTTTTGTGATTCAGCTCATCTGAGACAAAATCTCATCATATAAAAATAAATTCTCACAAGAAAAGTCAAAATATCCAGGAAAACACTTATTTTATTTTTTACTGTTAGTCAAAATTTTGGATTCATGTTGATGTATGGCAAAACCAATACAATATTGTAAAGTAATTAACCTCCAATTAAAATAAATAAATTAAAATTTTTTGATACAGAGCAACACTTTTGGATTAATTATATTTATAAATTCTAAGGCTATATTTTTGGGTATTGACATAAATTTGAAAGTATATGACACATTTTTATATTATTGATAAATATGAAGGTTGATTAATAATGTCAGTTTGAGAATAAAATAATTGTGAAATTTTTATCCTAGATTCTTGAACAAACTCAGCAAACTAATGAATAAAATCTATCCTTTCAAATCACAGACCTTAGTTAAATATGCACACACTAGAATGCACATAGGCCTTCATGCAAGCACATGAATGCAAAGCCCCTAACTAGTGTGAAGTGAAAGAGAGAAAGGATAGAAAAACATGGATGGAAGTACCAATGGGCATTGTGGAAGACAATGTTGGAGTATAGCTTCAGAATAATTTTTACCGACTGAAAAATTTCATGGTAATTAAACCTTTCTATGCATGAAACTTGGCAGTTTCTTGTGCTTCAATGGACAAGATGGGTTTATGATAATTTTATTTAATAAAATACTGTCTTTGGTCTAATGTTCTGACCCTGGCCAAGTTACTGAAGAATATAAACATCAGTTTTCTCACTTATAATATTGACTTTTTGTACATATTGGTGTCCACTAATGGTCAGCTCCTTCTCTAAGTTACCCTTCTACTTTCATGACTGATTTGCTCCTTCTGGACAGTGTGCATTTTACATCTTTCTTTTGGAAATCCTTTGTTTTGATTTCTATCTGTAGCCTATTCCAGCATGTCGTTTTCATTTTGACCATTACTTATCTCTGTTGTTAACAACTCATCATCGTCCTTTTCTGAACTCTTAAATATATGCGGTTGGTCCTAAGGCTCTGGCTTTGATTCTTTTTGTCCTTTGCATACTGTCCTCCCTAAGCCTCACTCATTTCCTACATTTTTAAAGGATTAGAACTTAAGGTTCATGCTTCCAGTTTCTTAATAATTATTTATTGTAAGTGTATTGTGTGAAATAATAGAAAATATGTATATATTGTACTCTTTTCTGAGTACCTGGCACAGATTTCTTAAAACTCTACAACAGTAGAGAACACGTATTTCCTTCATCTCTTGCATGGCAAGTAGCTTCTTTACTGCTGAGTCATCTGCACATCTTTATCCATTCCTCTTTTGATTGACATTGAAACTTCTCAGGTGGCTCAGTGGTAAAGAATCTCCCTGCCAGTGCCGGAGCTTCAGGTGATATGAGTTCCATCCCTGGGTCGAGAAGATCCCCTGGAGAAGAAAATGGCAATGCACTCCAGAATTCTTGCCTGGAGAATCCCATGGACTGAGGAATTTGGTAGTCTACAGTCCATGGGGTCACAAAGAGTTGGACACAACTAAGCATGCATGTGTGTTCAATTGACATTTAGGTTGCTCCCATGTCTTGGCTACTATAAACAGTGCTGCAATGAGCAGCACTGGGTTCATATGTCATTTCAGACCATGCCTTTCTTTGAATATCTACCTAGGAGTGGGATTGCTGGTGGAAGCTCTGTTTCTAGTTTTTAAGAAACCTTCACACTGTGCTCCACAGTGGTTCTACCAACTTACACTCCCACCAATAGAGTAGGAGTGTACCTTTCTCTCCACAGCCTCCCCAGAATTTATTTTTTATAGATTTTTTTTATGCTAGCCATTTTGACATTTTGAAGTGAAATCTCATTGCAGTTTTGATTTGCCTCTCTCTAAGATTTAGAGATGGCAAATGTTTTGTCATTTGCCTGTTGGCCATCTGTATGTCTTCTTTGTAGAAATGTCTAAGTAGGTCTTCTGCCTAGTTTTTGATTGAGTTGTTTGTTTTGATGATACTGAATCACATGAAGTTTTTGAAAGCTTTGGAGTCTAACCCCTTGCCAGTCATATCATTTGCAAATACTTTCTACCAATCTATAGGTTGTCTTTTCATTTGTTTATGGTTTACTTTGTGTGAAAAATGTTTGAGTATAATTAGGTTCCATTTGTTTATTTTTGTTTTTATTTCCATTACTCTGGGGGATGGATCAAAGAAGAAATTGCTGTGATTTATGGCAGAGAGTGTTCTACCTATGATTTTCTCTAAGAGTTTTATCATGTCTGGTCCCACATTTAGGTCTTTATCCCATTTTGAGCTTATTTTTTGTATGGCATTAAAGAATGGCCTAATTATTTTATTTTCTTACAAGTAACTGTCCAGTTTTCCAAGCACCATTTATTGTAGAGACTTTCTTTCTACCATTGTATAATTTTATATCCTTCATTATAGATTAATGGAGCCTAAGAGCGTGGGCTTATGTCAGGACTTTCTATCATGTTCTGTTGAGCTGTATTTCTAATTTTGTTCCAGTTCCATATTCTTTTGATGTAAATATATCAGTGAGAGTGGACGTCTTTGTCTTATTCCTGATCTTAGAGGAAATGCTTTCAGTTTTTCAATGTTGAATGTGATGTTAGCTATGGGTTTGTCATATATGGCTTTAACCACGTTGACCTGTGTTCCCTCTATGTCTACTTTCTGGAAAGTCTTTTATCATAAATGGATGCTGAATTTTGTCACAAGTCTTTTCTGCATCTATTGAGGTGATCATATGATTTTTATTCTTCAATCTTTTGATGTGGTGCACCACACTGATATATTTACAGATATTGAAAAATCTTTGCATCCCTGGGATAAATCCCACTTGATCATGATGCATGATCCTGTTAATGTATTGCTGGATTTGGATTGCTAATATTTTGTTGAGGATTTTTGTGTCTATGTTCACCAGTGATATTTGCCTGCAATTGTTAATCAACTATGTGCATGCATGCTAAGTCGCTTTAGTTGTGTCCAACTCTTTGTAACCCCATAGGCTGTAGCGTGTTCCTCTGTCCATGAGAGTCTCCAGGCAAGAATACTGGTGTGGGTTGCCATGCCCTTCTCCAAAGGATCTCTTGACCCAGGGATTGAACCCACATCTCCTATGTCTCCTGCATTGGCAGGCAGGTTCTTTACCGCAAATGTCACCTGGGAAGCCCCTAGTCAATTATAACCCAATATAAAATAAAACATTAAAATTGAAAAAAAAATGAAGTGTTTCTCAGAAAATCTAAAGAAATTTAAATAAATAAGATGAAGACAGTTTGTTTTTCTCATATAGCAGTATTTTATTCCTAGATGAGAAAAAGAAGTATATAATGTTTTAAATCTACAGATATTCATATATTTGCATTCAGAGATTTCAACACAATAAGTATAAATCTTATCAACCAATATCTCTAACACCAAACTACTCCCTGGAGAGAAATTTCTTGAGATAAAAAACCTTTTTTCTTTTTTTTTTTCTTTTTTTTTTGAGGGGGGTTTATTTTACATATAGAAAATTAAATGGGAGATTTATTAAGGCTTTGAGGTCCAAAAACTGAAATATGAGCACTTGAGTATTCTGTTCACAGTGATGGTGGACTGTCTTTGATGAGCTTATTCTTCTTGTGTATTCATCATGTTCTGCAAACATTTTGGTTATAAGGAAATTAGATACGACATTGAGGTTTCTATGCCAACGATGTCTTTCCTTTAAGTTTTTCAAAATATTTTTGACATTTGTGAATAACTTCTCTATTTTATCTTGTTTTCTTTCATATGAATAAAGCTTAGACTTTTGCCTTTCAAAGAGCACACAATGTCTGTATAGGACAATAATGTTAATAAATGAACAGAAAAAGTATCTTTCAGCTAAGCCTAATCCAGTTAGCAATGCTGTCAATTAGGGAAACACATTGATTAGAAAGATCAATAAAATTCCTATTTGCTGGTATAAATTCAGTTCTTCAAACCTAACAAAAATGTCCTGCCAGTATCTTTTTCCTTCCAATGGAATATAAAATTCATTTAAAATAATGAGGAAGAAAACTGTTTTAATAAAGCATTTCTAAAAGAACATAGCAAGTATATATTGTGTTTATTTGATATTCAGTCAAACTCAGGTAATATTTCTACTCCCCAATCTTCTATTTAATTCCTCCCTGACCCTCACCTGCACTATACTATATATTTCATTTCATACTCAGTTAAATAAATAAGTCAAATTCTCTTAGCCCATGAATTTCTTAGCTATTCTTTGCTGCCAGTAAATCTTACCTTTTATTGTTGCTTGTCAGATCAAGGCCATAAGCTGGAACTGGGAAACATGGTTCTGCTTCTTTTCAGGATCATCAGCAATTTTTTACCCTATGGTTATATATGAATTATTAAGATAGCTGTTGTTTAAAAAAATCTCAAATATAATATTGCAAAGAGTTGGAAGGACTGAACTTCCTATAGAGCAAATACAGATTGTTTCCAACCTCTCAAGTGAACACCAATGAGAGTAAGAATAAACACCTGATGCAAAATGGGAAACTGTCATCATAATTTAGGGATAAAATAGAAGAAAAGTACAATATACACCTGGCATCATACAGATGAAGGCCAACCCAGATCAATTGCCTTTGACTCAGTGCTGAAGAGGTGTCATGAGTATTTATGAGAGCTGTATCATATCTGTAAAGTTTCTACAGACTCACAGGGTCAGAGAGATGCAGAAATCTCTGATAAAATGTGCAGTGTTGTATTTCACTTTGCAAATAGATAGATAGCAGCTTCTAATATGTGACCTTAAACCACTACTTTAGGATTAGCTTCTATTAAGTATTTTTGTCTTAACATAAGCTCACAATTTGATGTTTGCTTATATATAGTTACCAAATATTCCCTTTTCATCCTCATTCTTTTCTCTGTTTTCTTTTTCATCAAATATGGAATGTTACTTTAGTGCCATCATGCATTGAAGCCAGCTATCAGGAACAGAATTCTCAAATTCTCTATTATTTCTTCAAGTAACTTATTGATATAATACATTCCATTACCTTAAATATCAATTATGTAAAGGAGGGAATTCCCTGGTGGTCCAGGGGTTAGGTGTCTGCATTTCCATTTAAAGGAGTATGGGTTCTATCCCTGGTCAGACAACTAAGATCCCACAAGCTGTGTGGAGGAACAAAATATATGTAAAGAATAGCAAAATATATCTTCTCCAGATTTTATGTTATATATATTTCATAAACAACTGTGTTGAATTAATCACACAAAAAAGGATTGAGTGTTTTCTTTTTTTTTTCACTTTCACTTCTCAGTGACTACTAATTTTTTTATTTTTTTTTTCCTACATAGCATCTTTTTTTTTTTTTAACTTTACAATATTGTATTGGTTTTGCCATATATCAACTGAATCCACCACAGGTATACACGTGTTCCCCATCCTGAATCCTCCTCCCTCCTCCCTCCCTGTACTATCTCTCTGGGTTGTCCCAGTGCACCAGCCCCAAACATCCAGTATCGTGCATTGAACCTGGACTGGCGACTCATTTAATATATGATATTATACATGTTTCAATGTCATTCTCCCAAATCATCCCACCCTCTCCCTCTCCCACAGTTTATAATAGCGAGGACATGGAAGCAACCTAGATATCCATCAGCAGATGAATGCATAAGAAAGCTGTGGTACACAGCTTTGGAGTATTACTCCAAAGTACTTTGGAGTACACAATGGAGTATTACTCAGTCATTAAAAAGAATATATTTGAATCAGTTCTAATGAGTGTTTTCTAGTACAGGTTAAGAGAGACACAGAGTCTTTTCTCTCTTGGTTGTTGGAAATCTGATAATACACGGATCAACCTGATTGAAGATATTTTAGTTGCTAACTAATGAAATACAGTACCTCAGATAAAGAGAGGTATATATATATATATATATATATATATAAAATATATTCCTTGTGATATGTTACATCAAGGGAATAAATAAGTACCAATATGATCCAAGAATTATTGAATATTTATAGATATTCTTCTAAATGTAATAAATGAATTAACTCACTTTTCTACATCAAATATAGGAGATATGTGTTATAATTTTATCTCTATTGAAGAAAGAAGAATAAGATACATGGACATTAAGTAGCTTTCAGAATGACAGAGGAAGTAGTGGTAGAGTGGCGTACAAGATCAGGCACTATTAATGTCTCTGGTGGCTTGGATGGTAAAGAATCCACCTGCAATGTAGGAGACCCAGGTTCAATACCTGAGTTGGGAAGATCCTCTGGAGAAAAGGAATGGCAACTCATTCCAGTACCCTTGCCTGGAGAATTCCATGGAAAAAGGAGTTGGCAGTCTAGAGTCCATGGGGTCGCAAATAGTCAGACACAACTGAGCAACAAATACACACGGCATAGTTTTAGAGAGCATCTTTCTGGTGAGATATTTTTCCCTTATTCAAAAGAAGCTCAAACAGTTTCCCAAGACATATATACATCCAGCCTTATAAATATGTTGTAGACTGAATATGTGTCCCCCACAAATTCACATGTTGAAGTTCTAGCCCCTAGAAACTCAGAATGTAACTGTAATAGAGACAGGCCTTTGAGCATATAATTAAGGTAAAATGAGATAATTTGGGTTCAACCTAATTCAGTGTGAGTGAGATACCAGCTGAAGGTATGCACAGAGAAAACACCATGGAGGGGACACAGCAAGAAGACTGCATTCTGCAATTCAGGGAGAGAGGCCTCAGAAGAAACCAAATCTACTGACAACTTTGTCTTGGACTTCTAGACTCCAGATCTATGAAAAGGTAAAATTCTGGTTTTCTGTAAGCCACCAGTTTGTGGTATTTATTACTGTATCACTACAAAACTAATAAAGTATATGTGTACTAACTTTTTCAGGGGGAATATCCGAATACACAAGCACAGTAACATCTACTAACTTAAGGAAATTGTATCTCATTAATAATAATTTGCTACTACAAATAAAACCCACTTATTCCTTTAGGGATATAAAATATATCACAAAGGAAAACATTCTGAGGTTAATTTTAAGCACTCTTTTGGTACTCATCAAGCATTAACAAATGACAATTAAATAGTTAACAAGCCTATGTCAATGACTTACAACTGCACTCATTTCACATGCTAAAGTTATGCTCAAAATCCTTCAAACTAAGCTTCAGCAGTACATGAAATGAGAACTTCCAGTTCCACAAGCTGGACTTAGAAAAGGGAGAGGAACAAGAGATTAAATTGCCAACATTTGTTGGATCAAAGAGAAAGCAAGAGAATTCCAGAGATACTTCTGCTTGATTGACTACATGAAAGCCTTTGACTGTGGATCACAACAAATTATGGAAAAGTCTTAAAGAGATAGGAATATCAGACCACTTTAGCTGTCTCCTGAGAAACCTGATCAAGAGACATGGAAAAATGGACTGGTTCAAAATTGGGACGGAAATACTACAAGGCTGTATATTGTCACTCTGTTTAACTTATTTGCAGAGTACATCAGGAAAAATCCCAGGCTGGACTTACAAGCTGGAATCAAGATTACCAGGAGAAATATCGACAACCTCAGATACGCACATGATACCACTCTAATAGCAGAAAGTGAAGAGGAACCGAAGAGCCTCTTGATGAGGGTGAAAGAGGAGAGTGAAAAAGCTGGCTTAAAATTCAACATTCAAAAAACTAAGATCATAGCATCTTGTTCCATCACTTCATGGCAAATGGGGATAAATGGAAACAGTGACAGACTTTATTTTCTTAGGCTTCAAAATCAGTGCAGAATTTGATTGCAGCCATGAAATTGAAAGGCATTTGCTCCTTGGAAGGAAAGCTATGAGAAGGCTAGACAGCATACTAAAAATCAGAGACATCATTTTGCCAATAAATGCATGTATAATCAAAGCTATGGTTTTTCCAGTAGTCAAGTCCAGATGTGTGAGTTGGACCATAAAGAAGACTGAGGGCCGAAGAATTGATGCTTTTGAATTGTGGGGCTAGAGAAGACTCTGGAGAGTCCCTTGGACTGTAAAGAGATCAAATCAATCAATCCTAAGGGAATCAACACTGGATATTCATTAGGAGGATTAATGCTAAAGGAGAAACTCCAACACTTTGGACACCTGATGGTAAGAGCTGACTTATTGAAAAAAATCTTGATGCTGGGAAAGATTGAAGGCAGAAAAAGAAGGGAATGGCATTGGCAGGCCTGGCATGCTGCAGTCCATGGGGTCAAAAAGAGTCAAACATGACCTAGCAACTAAACAACACCACCATTACAACAATGTCAATAACTTACAAACGATGACATCAATATTCCCCCATTTACACTACCACATTTCATTTGGATTTATAATAGTTCTGAAAGTATGAAATGAGCTGTAGTCAAAATTGATCAAATAGGAGGGGAGGATCCACTATGTGAGTCCATTTGAGGTATTATTAAGCTATGTAAAAAAAACTATTTGAAATGAAATATATATTGACAAAAATTTACCTGTGGGTAAAAACATAATTTCATGAGAGCTTACTATATATATACCAGTTAACTTGCTGATGTTTTATAAACATATTCTCATCTACTCTTCACCATTTTCGTGTGGAGTTGGTATAACTGTTATTTCAATTTTACATATCTTACCTATTGTCCAACTAAGGCTTAAGCAGTTTAGGAACAAAATCCACAGAATCAGAAAAAAAATTTTTAAATAACTTTAATTCATACTCAATTAATCCACAAAAAAAAGGAGACAAGCATATACAAAAGTTAAAATATAGTCTCTTCATAAGTGTGGCTAGAAAAACAGGAGAGCTATGTGTAAAAGGAAGAAATTACAATGTTCTCTAAGACCATACACAAAAATAAACACCGAATGGCTTAAAGATCTGAACATGAAACCAGAAACCATAATACTCTTAGAGGAAAACAAACATAGGCAGAAAACACTTTGACATAAATCATAGCAATATATTTTTGATCCATCTCCTAAAGTAAAACAAATAAAGGCAAAATAAATAAATGAGATCGAATTTAACTGAAAAGTTTTTGCACAGCAAAAGAAACCAACAAAAAATGAAAAAAACCTACTGAATGGAGAAAATATTTGCAAATCATATGATCAAAGGGATTACTGTCCAAAATATATAAAGAGTTTATACAACTCAACATCCAAAACCAAACAACCCAATTAAAAATTGAACAGAAGACGTGAACACACAATTTTTCCCAAAGAAAATATGCAGGTGGCCAACGGGCATATGAAAAGATGTTCAAAATCATACTCTGGTATTCAGTTAAATTCAGTCATTCAGTCGTGTCTGACTCTTTGCGACCCCATGAATTGCAGCACTCCAGGCCTCCCTGTCCATCACCAACTCCTGGAGTTCACTCAAACTCATGTTCGTTGAGTCGGTGATGCCATCCAACCATCTCATCCTCTGCTGTCCCCTTCTCCTCCTGCCCCCAATCCCTTCCAGCATCAGAGTTTTTTCCAATGAGTCAACTCTTCGAATGAGGTGGCCACAGTATTGGAATTTCAGCTTTAGCATCAGTCCTTCCAAAGAACACCCAGGACTAATCTCCTATAGGATGGACTGGTTGGATCTCCTTGCAGTACAAGGGACTCTCAAGAGTCTTCTCCAACACCACGCTTCAAAGGCATCAATTCTTCGGCACTCAGCTTTCTTCACAGTCCAACTCTCACATCCAAACGTGACTACTGGAAAAACCACAGCCTTGACTGCTGCTGCTGCTGCTAAGTTGCTTCAGTCGTGTCCGACTCTGTGCAACCCCATAGATGAAAGCCCACCAGGCCCCCCGGTCTCTGGGATTCTCCAGGTAAGAACACTGGAGTGGGTTGCCATTTCCTTCTCCAATGCATGAAAGTGAAAAGTGAAAGGGAAGTTGCTCAGTCGTGTCTGACTCCCAGGGACCCCATGGACTACAGCCTACCAGGCTCCTCCATCCATGGGATTTTCCAGGCAAGAGTACTGGAGTGGGGTGCCATTGCCTTCTCTGATAGCCTTGACTAGATGGACCTTTTTTGGCAAAGTAATGTCTCTGCTTTTTAATGTGCTATCTAGGTTGGTTATAACTTTCCTTCCCAGGAGTAAGTGTCTTTTAATTTCATGGCTGAAATCACCATCTACAGTGATTTTGGAGGCCAAAAAAATAAAGTCTGACACTGTTTCCACTGTTTACCCATCTATTTCCCATGAAGTGATGGGATCAGAAGCTATGATCTTCGTTTTCTGAATGTTGAGCTATAAGCCAACTTTTTCACTCTCCACTTTCACTTTCATCAAGAGGCTTTTGAGTTCCTCTTCACTTTCTGCCATAAGGGTGGTGTCATCTGCATATCTGAGGGTATTGATATTTCTCCCGGCAACCTTGATTCCAGCTTGTGCTTCTTCCAGCCCAGCGTTTCTCATGGTGTACTCTACATATAAGTTAAATAAGCAGGATGACTATATACAGTCTTGACATACTCCTTTTCCTATTTGGAACCAGTCTGTTTCACTTCCAGTTCTAACTGTTGCTTCTTGACCTGCATACAGGTTTCTCAAGAGGCCGGTCAGGTGGTCTGGTATTCCCATCTCTTTCAGAATTTTGCACAGTTTATTGTTTCACACAGTCAAAGGCTTTGGCATAGTCAATAAAGCAGAAATAGATGTTTTTCTGGAACTCTCTTGCTTTTTTGATGATCCAGCAGATGTTGGAAATTTGATCTCTGTTTCCTCTGCCTTTTCTAAAACCAGCTTGAACATCTGGAAGTTCATGCTTCACGTATTGCTGAGGCCTGGCTTGGAGAATTTTGAGCATTACTTTACTAACATGTAAGATGAGTACAATTGTGCAGTAGTTTGAGAATTCTTTGGCATTACTTTTCATTAGGATTGGAATGTAAACTGGCCTTTTCCAGTCCTGTGGCCACTGCTGAGTTTTCCAAATTTGCTGGCATATCGAGTGCAGCACTTTCACAGCATCATCTTTCAGGATTTGAAATAGCTCAACTGGAATTCCATCATCCCCACTAGTTTTGTTCATAGTGATGCTTTCTAAGGCCCACTTGACCTCACATTCCAGGATATCTGGCTCTAGGTGAGTGATCACACCATCGTGTTTATCTTGGTCGTGAAGATCTTTTTTGTACAGTTCTTCTGTGTATTCTTGCCACCTTTTCTTAATATCTTCTGCTTCAGTTAGGTCCATACCATTTCTGTCCCTTATCGACCAAAAATACAAACTCAATAAGGTATATGCATTCCAATGATCATAGCAGCATTATATATGATTGCCAAGACATGGAAGTGCCCACCAACTGATGAATAGATAAAGAAGATGTGAGATATTTCGATATATAAGCTTCCATGATAGCTCAGCTGGTAAAGAATCTGCCTGCAAAGCTGGAGACTCCGGTTCAATTCCTGGGATGGGAAGGTCACCTGGAGAAGGGATAGGCTACCCATTCCAGTATTCTTGGGTTTCCCTGATGGCTCAGATGGTAAAGAACCTGCCTGAAATGTGGGAGACCAGTGTTCCATCCCTGGGTTGGGAAGATCCCCTGGAGAAGAGAATGGCCACCCACTCCAGGATTCTGGCCTAGGGAATTCCATGAACTGTATAGTCCATGGAGCCAAGAGTCAGATACGACTGAGATTTTCACTTCATATATGTGTGTATATATATATACACACACACATATGTACATGGTGATATTGTTTTCAGACATAAAAAAGAATTAAATTTTGCTATTTGCAACAACATGGAGAGGCTTGAATAGGGAAGATCCCCTGGAGGAGGGCTTGGAAACTCACTCCAGTATTCTTACCAGGAGAATCCCATGGACAGAGGACCCTGGCGGGCTAAAGTCTACGGATTCATAAAGAGTCAGACATGACTGAAGGAACTTAGCGCACGCACACACACACACATGCGAAGTGAAATAAGTTAGTCAGAGAAAGATAACTACTGTATGATATCACTAGTATGTGGAACATAAAATATACAGCAAAGTAGTGATAAGATAAAAAAGAAAGACTCACAGATATATAGAAAAAGCTAGTGATTACTTGAAGGGACAGGAAAATGATGGAGGGGCAATATAAGGTTCAGTTCAGTCGCTCGGTTGTGTCTGACTCAAACCCCATGGACTGCAGCATATCAGGCTTCCCTGTCCATCACCAACTCCTGGACCTTGCTCAAACTCATGTCCATCGAGTTGGTGGTGCCATCCAACCATCGCATCCTCTGTCGTCCCCTTCTCCTGCCTTCAATCTTTCCCAGTATCAGGGTCTTTTTCAAGGAGTCAGTTCTTTGCATCAGGTGGCCAAAGTACTGGAGCTTTAGCTTCAGTATCAGTCCTTCCAATGAATAGTCAGGACTGATTTACTTTAAGATTGACTGGTTTGGTGAAAGTGGGCACCCTTGTCTTGTTCCTGACTTTAGAGGAAATGCTTTCAATTTTTCACCATTGAGGATAATGTTTGCTGTGGGTTTGTCATATATAGCTTTTATTCTGTTGAGGTATGTTCCTTCTATTCCTGCTTTCTGGAGAGTTTTTATCATAAATGGATGTTGAATTTTGTCAAAGGCTTTCTCTGCATCTATTGAGATAATCATATGGTTTTTATTTTTCAATTTGTTAATGTGGTGTATTACATTGATTGATTTACGGATATTGAAGAATCCTTGTATCCCTGGGATAAAGTCCACTTGGTCATGGTGTATGATCTTTTTAATGTGTTGTTGGATTCAGATTGCTAGAATTTTGTTAAGGATTTTTGCATCCATGTTCATCAGTGATATTGGCCTGTAGTTTTCTTTTTTTGTGGCATCTTTGTCAGGTTTTGGTATTAGGGTGATGGTGGCCTCATAGAATGAGTTTGGAAGTTTACCTTCCTCTGCAATTTTCTGGAAGAGTTTGAGCAGGATAGGTGTTAGCTCTTCTCTAAATTTTTGGTAGAATTCAGCTGTGAAGCCGTCTGGACCTGGGATTTTGTTTGCTGAAAGATTTCTGATTACAGTTTCAATTTCCGTGCTTGTGATGGGTCTATTAAGATTTTCCATTTCTTCCTGGTCGAGTTTTGGAAAGTTGTACTTTTCTATGAATTTGTCCATTTCTTCCACGTTGTCCATTTTATTGGCATACAGTTGTTGATAGTAGTCTCTTATGATCCTTTGTATTTCTGTGTTGTCTGTAGTGATCTCTCCATTTTCATTTCTAATTTTATTGATTTGATTTTTCTCCCTTTGTTTCTTGATGAGTCTGGCTAATGGTTTGTCAATTTTATTTATCCTTTCAAAGAACCAGCTTTTGGCTTTGTTGATTTTTGCTTTGGTCTCTTTCGTTTCTTTTGCATTTATGTCTTCCCTAATTTTTAAGATTTCTTTCCTTCTACTAACCCTGGGGTTCTTAATTTCTTCCTTTTCTAGTTGTTTTAGGTGTAGACTTAGGTGGAAGTTTTGGCCACAGCAATCAGAGCAGAAAAAGATATAAAAGGAATCCAACTTGGAAAAGAAGAAGTAAAACTCTTACTGTTTGCAGATGACATGATCCTCTTCATAGAAAACCCTAAAGACTCCACCAGAAAATTACTAGAACTAATCAATCATTATGGTAAAGTTGTAGGATATAAAATCAACACACAGAAATCCCTTGCATTCCTATACACTAATAATGAGAAAACTGAAAGAGAAATTAAGGAAAAATTCCATTCACCATTGCAACGAAAAGAATAAAATACTTAGGAATATATCTACCTAAAGAAACTAAAGACCTGTATATAGAAAACTATTAAACACTGGTGAAAGAAATCAAAGAGGACACTAATAGATGGAGAAATATACCATGTTCATGGATTGGAAGAATCAATGTAGTGAAAATGAGTATACTACCCAAAGCAATTTATAGATACAATGCAACCCCTATCAAGCTACCAACGGTATTCTTCACAGAGCTAGAAAAAATAATTTCACAATTTGTATGGAAATACAAAAAGCCTCGAATAGCCAAAGCTATCTTGAGAAAGAAGAATGGAACTGGAGGAATCAAACCTGCCTGACTTCAGGCTCTACTACAAAGCCACAGTCATCAAGACAG
The DNA here is from genome assembly GCF_055505025.1 of Bos grunniens. Lineage (NCBI taxonomy): Eukaryota > Metazoa > Chordata > Mammalia > Artiodactyla > Bovidae > Bos > Bos grunniens. The sequence continues at coordinate 11,339,280 of NC_141179.1, read as the reverse complement.
TACGGTACTGGCACAAAGACAGAAATATAGATCAATGGAAAAAAATAGAAAGCCCAGAGGTAAATCCACACACATATGGATACCTTATCTTTGACAAAGGAGGCAAGAATATACAATGGATTAAAGACAATCTCTTTAACAAGTGGTTCTGTGAAAAGTGGTCAACCACTTGTAAAAGAATGAAACTAGAGCACTTTCTAACACCATACACAAAAATAAACTCAAAATGGATTAAAGATCTCAATGTAAGACCAGAAACTATAAAACTCCTAGAGGAGAACATAGGCAAAACACTCTCCGACATACATCACAGCAGGATCTTCTATGACCCACCTCCCAGAATATTGGAAATAAAAGCAAAAATAAACAAATGGGACCTAATTAAACTTAAAAGCTTCTGCACAACAAAGGAAACTATAAGCAAAGTAAAAAGACAGCCTTCAGAATGGAAGAAAATAATAGCAAATGAAGCAACTGACAAGGGACTAATCTCAAAAATATACAAGCAACTCCTACAGCTCAATTCCAGAAAAATAAATGACCCAATTAAAAAACGGGCCAAAGAATTAAATAGACATTTCTCCAAAGAAGACATACAGATAGCTAACAAACACATGAAAAGATGTTCAACATCACTCATTATCACAGAAATGCAAATCAAAACCACTATGAGGTACCATTTCACGCCAGTCAGAATGGCTGTGATCCAAAAGTCTACAAGCAATAAATGCTGGAGAGGGTGTGGAGAAAAGGGAACCCTCTTATACTGTTGGTGGGAATGCAAACTAGTACAGCCACTATGGAGAACAGTGTGGAGATTCCTTAAAAAACTGGAAATAGAACTGCCTTATGATCCAGCAATCCCACTGCTGGGCATACACACTGAGGAAACCAGAATTGAAAGAGACACGTGTACCCTAGTGTTCATCACAGCATTGTTTATAATAGCCAGGACATGGAAGCAACCTAGATGTCCATCAGCAGATGAATGGATAAGAAAGCTGTGGTACATATACACAATGGAGTATTACTCAACCATTAAAAAGAATATATTTGAATCAGTTCTAATGAGATGGATGAAACTGGAGCCTATTATACAGAGTGAAGTAAGCCAGAAAGAAAAACACCAATACAGTATACTAATGTATATATATGGAATTTAGAAAGATGGTAACAATAACCTTGTGTACGAGACAGCAAAAGAGACACTGATGTATAGAACAATCTTTTGGAGTCTGTGGGAGAGGGAGAAGGTGGGATGATTTGGGAGAATGGCATTGAAATATGTGTAATATCATATATGGAACGAGTCACCAGTCCAGGGTCGATGCACGATACTGGATGCTTGGGGCTGGTGCACTGGGACGACCCAGAGGGATGGTATGGGGAGGGAGGAGGGAAGAGGGTTCAGGATGGGGAACACATGAATACCTGTGGCGGATTCATTTCGATATTTGGCAAAACCAATACAATATTGTAAAGTTTAAAAGTAAAATAAAATTTAAAAAATAAATAAATTAGATTAAACTAAATTTAAAAAAATAATAAAAATAAAGCTGAAACTCCAATAAAAAATAAATGAATAAAATAAAAAGAGAATATAACAATGTAAAAAAAAAAAAAAAAAAAGATTGACTGGTTTGATCTCCTTGCAGTCCAAAGGACTCTCAAGGATCTTCTCCAACACCACAATTCAGAAGCATTAATTCTTCAGTGTTCCACTTTCTTTATAGTCCAACTCTTCCATCCATACATGACTACTGGAAAAACCATAGCTTTCACTAGACAGACCTTTGTTGGCAAAGTAATGTCTCTGCTTTTTAATATGGTGTCTTGGTTGGTCATAATTTTCCTCCAAGGAGCAAGTGTATTTTATTTTCCTGACTCCAGCCACCATCTGCAGTGATTTTGGAACACAAGAAAATAAAGTCTGTCACTGTTTCCATTGTTTCCCCATCTATTAGTCATGAAGTGATGGGACCAGATGACGTGATCTTCATTTTTCAAATGTTGAGTTTTAAGCCAGTTTTTTTCACTCTCCTCTTTCACTTTCATCAAGAGGTTCTTTATTTCTTCTTCAGTTTCTGACATAAGGGTGGTGTTATCTGTGTATCTTTGGTTATTGATATTTGTCCTGACAATGTTGATTCCAGCTTGTGTTTCATCCAGCCTGGCGTTTTACATGATGTGCTCCGCATATAAGTTAGATTAGCAGAGTGACAATATAAAGTTAGGTGATTAAAAAGTGCAAACTATTATGTACAAAATTATAAGGATATATATAGTGCATAACACAGGGTATATAGGTAATATTTTATAACTATAAATGGAGCACAGTACACTCTTAAAAATGTAAATCACTAAATTGTAGATTTATAACATATTATATTGTGTATCAACTATACTTCAACTTAAATTTTTTAATAAAATAAAACAATAAAACAGAAACAAACACATAAAGCCTTTAGATCTTCTCAACTTTACATTTCCCTGTGAACCAGGCTCTACATTTGCAATTTTACTGATTTGGGGTAAAGTGTTACTAAATGTCTGTTTCACATTTGGGGGCAGGAAATACCAATATGTGAAATTCCACATTAAATCTGTGTTCTCCCCATGTATAGTCAATTCTTTGAAGGTCTACGAAGTCATATCACATAAATTTCTGCCAGGAAAAAAATATTAATCTTTAGAAATAGGTAAAATAGTTTGCTATAAGATCTTTTACTATAGGGCTGAGCTTGATTTTCTGATATTTTCTAGGTTATTTTACAGTTATGTAGCAGCAAAGCTTAATTTGCACACTTTTGCCCAATAAACCAGTAAATATCTTTTGTCCAATGGAAAAAATAACCCTAGAGTCCAGTTTATGAGACTGTTGGACATTACCAGTTTTATGTCTAAAGTGACAAGTTTTTTGAAACAATTAACTCACTTAATAATTAATGTTAACTAAATACAAATATTAATTTATGTTTGAATGTAATTCATAATTTGTCTTTTCAAAATTATATTTTCAACTGTAATAATTTTCTGTTAATTGATTTGAGAAAAGAAAATTTATGGGATAATTATAATATAATTTAGCCATCATTTGAGGTTTTACCTGGAGATATATTATTTAATTTTATGGAACATTCAAAACTAATTTCATAATTTAGGAGATTGGAAAATTTTAACTTTCCAACATGATATCAGTGTTTATTGAGAAAGAGAAGTGAGAGAGAAAATTTACTTCCTACTGAAACATATAGACAATCAATGCTTTCCCCCTCCCCCCACTTTTGTAGGGAAGAGAGTATTTTGAATTATCAGACGGTCACACCTAAGTATATTTACAAGCCTCTTATGAAATTATGATTTTAAGAAGTTATCTTAAAATATGATGGCACAAAATGATGGCACATAGTCAAAACTCAATTTTAACAGTTTGAACCTCAGAAATAGAAGATAAAGATCTATATTTATTTTAAATTTTCTAAACTTTAATTCATAGTGACAAGAATATGTAGACAAAAAAGACACACGGAAGATATTTGTTCAAAGAAAAATTTTATTTCAAAGAGGGACTCAAATTAGAAAATCTTCCTAGTATAATTGAATCATAATATTGAAAATAATTTATATTTCCCTTTTCAGAAAGATCATTCTTAACTACAAGGACAAAGTAGAAAATTAAAGGTGGAAGAATGGCAGTTTCCATTTCTTTGGATGTAAAATAAAATATTCATAGCTAATTTTCCAGCTTTAAAAGGATTTAAGAACTCCATCTACTTATAGTCACATCTCATGGCTAGAGAAATGCTTCTAAGAATAGTTATGTCAAATGCCCATGTCTGTAGTGGACATATAAAAAAATAGCAGTCAACTTCAAGAGTTATAGCAATAGAACATTAACTCTTCTCTTAGAGCTAATGATAAGTTGGTTCTTGGAATGAATGCAGCATTGACTTTTTCACCAAACATCTCCTCCCCCAGGCTTCTGCAACCTTTTGTTTAAAGAAAAGAATTGCTTCCTCTTGGGTGGGTTAGTAAAATATTTGTACTCCTCTGCTTAGGAAATAATGAGCCATCAAATTTATTAATGTTAGCAGTTTCATCAGGCAAAAACTAGGTGAAAGATTGGTCTGACTATAACCAAACTTTCCTTCCTGGTAATTTTTTTTAAAGTTTACTTTGACTTAGGCTTCCTGCTTAATGAGACCTTATATAGTAAAGATACCTCTGAATTTCCCAGGTCTCTCTGATGAGACTTTATCTAGTAAAAATGTCATTCCCTACCTCTGGGCTTCTCAGGTGGAACCTGCCAATGCTGGAGACATAAGAGATGTGGTTTCAATCCCTGGGTCAGGATGATCCCCTGGAGGAGGGCATGGAAACCCACTCCAATATTCCTGCCTGGAAAATCCCTTGGATAAGGGAGCCTAGCAAGTTACAGTCCATAGAGTCGCAAAGAGTCAGACACCAATGGAGTAACTTAACACACAGCGCACCTACCTCTGGTATCTAAAGGTGAAATGAAAATGTGCCTATGATTGAGCAAACATTTGAAACTTAACCTATAGATTATCATACAAAGAAAGGTAATTCAGGAAAATACAAATATCATGTGATATAAAAAATGATGCAAAGAATTTATTTTAAAACAGAAACAGACTCATACACATAGAAAACAAATTTATAGTTACTGAAAGGGAAACAGGGATGAAAAATAAATTAGAAATGTTGGATTAGCAGATACATGATATTATGTAAAAATAAGTTAACAACAAGGTCCCACTGTATAGCACAGGGACCTAACATGACATTGTAAATCAATCATACTTCAATTAAAAGAAAAAAAAAAACTTTAAAATAAAGATTAATAAAAAGTGGTATAACATGCACAGTTTGAGGATCGCTGAATGATCAGGTCAAGAACTCATGCCTAATGACTCCTCATACTTTATACTATTTTTCTACTTCACATTCACTTTCAGAGGTCACTTTTAATCACCATAGGAGAGACATTATATAGTGCTTTTCTGTTTATGGATCTGTGCTTAAACAAAACTCACGATTACTAAGTGAGATTCCATTGCCTCACTTGCATTACAAACTGAAATAAATGGCTAATGAATATTTTATTGTAAATGTTGGATGTGAAATTAGTTATTCCTTGTTAGAAACACATTAAAATGTTATTAATATGGACTAATATGGGCAACTTGCTCTCATTCTAAACTTATAGAAAATTATACACTTTCTACTCCTTTGAAAATATTAGAAGTTATCAATTATAATGTCTTTAAGCAAATATGTACCTCTTTAGTGTATAATGGTTGTTCTTTGATGGAATCTGAATCAATCAATTTGCTCCTAGGAGACAGAACACTCAAGGAAAAGAGAGAAAAGAAAATGAAAACAAGAATTACAGAGGTTTACGAGTTATAGGGCTTAATGTCTTCCAGAAAGTTTCAGAAATAATGAGAGTGAAGGGACATGCTTACCTCACATTTGAGTTTCTCTATTGATTTTAACAGATGATCTCATTTTAAGGTAATTACGAATTAGACCAATTTGAATGCAGTTCAAACTACAGGTTTATGATGGTTGGCACAAAAATTACCTTCAGACATTCATTTGCAAACTCCACTTGATTTATTGCTGTCATTTTATTTACCTAATCCCATAAAGAACTGACATTAGGACAGAAGGTGATAGTTAAACAAATCTGGTTTTATAGTCCACGTCCAGAATTGCCAGCCTCTGTGTGAGATCTGTAAGAGATATTAAATGTTCATTAAGGTAAACCTCTATATTATATATTTGGAGGAACCAAGCTGCAAAAAATGTGAACTAATATGTCCAAAGTTCCACAATCACTAGAACACTACAAAATTCTTCCCACACCTCTCAGGACAAATATCTTTCACTGTGTTTCCCTAAAAATTATTCTCTCTGAGCCCCACTCAAGAAAGATCATTATGTAGAAAACAAGTTTGATTTGAGGTAGCTACTTAAACCTACACATTTCAATGCCTTAATTCAGGTTTGTTTGTTAGGAGAGCTATAAATTATACAAATAGGATAGAAATATTCATATCAGTATTGGACACCAAATAATAATGACTATCATCATTCAAGTTCAAGAAAAAGAGCCTGAAAATCTTACCTGCAAACTCACCATGACAGGAAAAGGAGCCCATCACTCCAGTACTCTTGCCTGGAAAATCCCATGGACGGAGGAACCTGGTAGGCTGTAGTCCATAGGGTAGCTGGGAGTCGGACATGACTGAACAACTTCACTTTCACTTTTCACTTTCATTCATTGGAGAAGGAAACGGCAACCCACTCCAGTGTTCCTGCCTGGAGAATCCCAGGGATGGGGGAGCCTGGTGGGCTGCCGTCTATGGGGTCACACAGAGTCGGACGCGACTGAAGCGACTTAGAAGCAGCAGCAGCAGAGCGTAGAGGTAAGGCCTTTCAACATAACTCCATGAAGACCCTTTAATTAAGTGCAGCAAGTGCCAGAGAAAAAAGAAAGACATCTATCAGCCATACTATCAGTTCTACAAATCTCTGTGTATCAGAATTCTTACTCTTTACCTTCTCTATATTTCCACTTGTACAATGTCTGAACATCTAAGGATAAATCCTTCACTTGTGACTCGTAGCCCATTCCCTTTCAGAATCTACTATGCAAAGATATTGCCACTCAGTTGTTTTCCCACATTTCCACATGATTAATTATTCTGTCTGCCAGTTAATTCCCATCAGCATAAAAATGCATTTTCTAAGCTATTACCTATCTTAAAAACAAAACTAAACTAAAACTAATGTAAAACATTTCCGTGTCAGCACAAAGGAGACAAAAACTTCAGACCAATGTCATCCTCTTCCAGAAAAGCAATCACAAAAATGATAGCTAAAACAAGAAAAACAAACAAACAAACAAAAAAAAATATTTTAAAGTACTTTTAAACTGCAAGAAAATTTTTTAAAAAATTATTGAAGTCAAGAAATAACAAGAAAAAACAATCCCTAAATCACAAGCTTCTGTTGAAACCAATGTTTGTGTCTTTGTCTTTGGAGTATTTGCCTGTCATTATTGGCCTAGAGCAGTGGCTTTAGCTAGCTAAGTACTTGGACACACTACAAAGACTAGGCCTGAGATTTGGAGAGCAGCTAGGTGACCTAAAGTTGAAATCCTAGAAATTCAATATTGTTGACTTATGTGAAATAAGATATAAATAGAAATAAAGAACTTGCCATAATTGCAGATTGTATGCTTGTTAATATAGATAAAGTAATTTTTGAACAAGGTATTTTAACTAATAAGTATTAGAGATTTTGTAGGATAAAATTTAACTCCAAAATTTCAATTACATTTGTATCTTCCAGCAACAAACAAGTAAGAAACACAATTTTCTATCTACCTAGACATAGATAAAACTTTATACTTCTAAATAAGCAAAATAAAATGAGTGAACTTAAAATTCTAGCAAAATACTCTAAAACTGTTTTGAAATATGAAATCTTGAAAAGGACATATGATGTTTATAGAGTGGAAAACACATTATAATAAAACAGCAATTCATTTATCTACATGTCAAAATTATGTATAGATTTTATGCAACTTCTGCTGGTATAGAATTAAACAATTTAAAAATTGATATTGAATATTAAGAGCTATAAAGTGTCAAGGTACTCCTGAATAAAAACCAGTAAGGAAAATTAGCTCTAATAGATGTCAGTAGAGCATCTTAATTAATACAATGTGCTATTAATGTAGCAATAAATGAAAAAATAATGTGAATTTCCATCTAAAATGGAAACAGAAGACAGGAAATAGAGAATCTCACATGTGTGCCTTTAGGAATATAAAGTTTAAGAACTGAGACACTGCTTTCCCATATATTCCTGATTTACAGAAAATGGAAACCTGTTTCCTGACCAATGAACATCTGCTAAGAATTTCTCCCCATCCTCAAGTCAATCAACTTACTGTTTGGACTCTGCCTGGACTCCCACTTCCTTGCACATCTTGCCCATATATATAGCCCTCTCCAAATCTTCAATGCACTCACAACCTGAAGTTTACTCCAGTTTGCATTTCCTGAGCTGAAATTCCTCTGTTATTCCTGGATAAATGTAGTTTCCGATAATTCAAGTTCACCTCAGTTTATATTTTCATTTAGCTCTTGACAATAAGTAAAACAGATGTAGCTTTCAGTACAGTGTGTGTGTGTGTACGCATGATATATTTGGATATAGACTAGTTTAATAAGCCATAGCAAGTTAGGGGGAAGAACAAAGTATTCGGTAAAAATAGAAGGATTTTTTTAACATAATATAGAAAAATCAAGAAAGATCATGACCTCAAACCGATGCAAAAAAATTCCTAATCTAACTTTTCTTACAAGTGAGTAGCAATTTTTTTTAATATGGAGAAATTCTAGAAAATATCTTTTAATGTTAAGATAGAGAAACATTTCTTAAACAAGATCAAAAGCACATATAATAAAGAAAAATACATTTGAAAACATTGCATTTAAGAATTTATTTTGTTGAAAACACAATTTAAAAGTTTCAAAGTAGAAGATATTTGTAATAAAGTTATACTAATAAAGAATTATCATCCAAAATACATAAAGAAATATCTCACAAATTGAGAATAACTGCAAAACAAATCAATATTAATCACACAATTAATTAAGCAATCAAAAGAAATAAATAAGCATTTCCAGAGTAAGAGGCACAATTAGTGAATACACAGATCGAATAATGACCAAACTCATTAGTAACTAGGAAATACAAAATAAAATTATTATGAGATAACATCAAATTAAAACAACTGGCAAAAATTAACATTCAAAATCAAATATCTATTAGGATACAGAGTGAGTGCCAGAGGAGTTCTTCTTATACTGCTGGTGTAAGGGAGCAGCAGTACTACAGAGCCCAGAAAAGCAATTTGCCAAAGTCAATTAAAGTTGATTAAAGCATACCACACAATTAGTGTTAATAGTTTCAGACCTAGAGAAAAAGAAACACTTGTACATGCACACATGCACAAGAAGATAAATAAGAATATCAATTGCAATGTATTTCCGAATATAATTTTTTTTAAAAAATGAAACAATGACGAGAACTTGGAGCAATGGGAGGCGAGGCTGTTTTGAAATGGTATATAAAGGGAAAATGGGGTCTTCAAGTTTTCATTTGATTCTGTTGTTGTTGGTCCTTTACTCTTTGCAGTAATTTATGTTATCATGAGTAAAAAATTATCTATACCATTCTGGGAATTGTGTCTAGTAAAGATGTTGTTTGTACAGTAATCACCAACTAAGAAAACAAGTGGAGATTCACTAACCACAGGTTAACCACTTATTCAACCCCCAATGCACAAACTCCTAGAAATTCTTTATTATAATCTGAGGAATATCTCTCTCCAACTCCATGTTTCACTAGATATACAAAGGAAATGAAGATCTGAAAAGCTTTTTTCAGATAAGGAATGTTTATATTTTCTGACACTTTTGAGGCTTTTAGTAATAGATCTTTTCACCCTATTTATCCACCCTCTTTATGGAAACAACAAAAACAAAATCCAGCTTTCCCCAATACACATTGTTAATAGAAGCTGAAACTCCACTAAAGGACAATGAGACCACAGAACAAAATGACATGATATTTGGGAAGAAGACACTTAAAATACACACGCTTGTATTAGACAAGAACAAGTAGAAAAGTTAGATGAAGCAAGAAAACCATTTTTAATGACATTGAAAAACTTTTAAGCAATGAGGACATTAGGGACCTGGAGTCAAAGAAAATAACAAATGTTCTGCACTCACTTTCTACTAAGGGCATTTGCAGGTTTGTTACATAGGGCAATTTACTTTTGCTTTTCCAGGCATTAATCAGGGAAGGGGATGCTGCTTGAAGAAGAGAAGCCAACAAAGTTTTGTGCAGTTGCTTGGCATTGAGAAAACACCATGGACATTTTGAACAGCCTTAAATACTTGGCTTCCATTCAGTTTGTAAGCTTTTTAAGCTGCATGGAGCAAATAGATAACAAAATTAAGATAAAGACATCTATAAAATAGAGGAGAACTTTTGTTCAGCTTATAGTGCTGAGGAACGAATATCAGAGTTTGGGACCTATCAAGGGAGAGGTCCTAGAGAAAACATCAAGATTTCAGTTGAAAATTATGAAAGACTGTGTCCTAGAAACAGGGTTGAGTCAGGAGTGGACTGAAACATAATATATTTCACTCCGGTTACAAATCAACTCCGCCCAAGATAGTATTAAGGCCATAAGCTCTCACTCTGTCTTGGAGATAAACTTTCCATTGACTCAAAATAATTAAATGATCTCAAAGTACCAAGTATTGGTCAATATATGGATGTACAGGAACTCATACTTAGCTGGTGGAAGAGTAAGGTGGTGAAGCCATTTTACAAAACTGTTGGCTTATCTCACATATCTCATGACACAGCCATTCCATTCCTAGAGAAATTCTTACACAGCACAACCTGTACTAAATGTCATGTATATCAAGGGAGACTCGTACGTGTCAAAAATAACATTCATAGCAGCAAAAACTTGGACATGATCAAAATCCCCATTCACGGAGGGAGGAATGATAAAACTTAGATGTAGTCTCATAATACAATATAATTTAGCATTCAAAGTAAAGATCTTCACCCACAAGCAGCAATACAGATGAATATTCGCAACATGATATCAAGTAAAGAAAATGTCAAAAGATTACACACAGCATGGCATTCCTTTTAATAAAGTTTAAAAACAAATGAATTATTATCTAGCAGATATACAAAAGAATGTATCAAAATTATATAAAAAAGAAAGAATTATTCTGTTTACATAAAATTCAATATTAGGTTAAAAAAGTATTTTAAGGGTGTTTACACATAAGATAAATGTACAGGAAAAAAAAAGAATTATTAACATAAAATCCACCGTTGATAGAGGAGCAAAGTAAGTCATATGAAAATGGAAAAGGTCACTTAAAGAGTGCTACAAAACTGGTAACCAGTGTTCAATGTTTTAAGCCAAGTGCTACTACCTGGTTGTATGAATAATGCTAATCTTTCTGACTACTGTTATGTTGGTCACTACATTTTCAAATATATTAAATAATCTCTTTTTGGAGATATTTTTCACAATAGAAACAAAGGAAAAATATATAACAAGTTAAAAACAATTTGACAACTCATTGGTATCTTGCCTGAGTCTCATTTGTTCTTGTATTGCTGATCCTGTTCGTGATGCCAATTGTCTTGCTGTTCACACTGTGGGCACTGTTTGCTGAACTCCTGTCAGGCAAGGCACGAGTTTAGATGCTGGAAGAAGACTCAAGGGCCTGTAGGAACTACAGACATGTTTATTCTCTCCTGGCTGGCACGGAAGCGATAACACAGCCTCTATCCTGGCTGACGCAGTGGCTGTAGCCGCAGCCACAACATAACCATAACGGAGCCATAGCTAAAACTCATATAACGTAATCATGATGTCGCTCCAGTGTAGCCCCAATGCAGCAGCATCCAGGGCTTTCATAGTGAAGCTCAAACAGGTGTACAGCACAAAGTAGCCCGTGACTGAGTGAGTACCTCGTAACATGCATGCTCAGTTCTGTGAGTGATCTCAGCTGTTACATAAACGTGTAAAGTCATTGTTTACAGAATATGGGGTTCAGTTCAATTCAGTTCAGTCGCTCAGTTGTGCCTGACCCTGCAATCCCATGAATCGCAGCACGCCAGACCTCCCTGTGCATCACCAACTCCCAGAGTTCACCCAGACTCACGTCCATCAAGTCAGTGATGCCATCCAGCTATCTCATCCTCTGTCGTCCCCTTCTAGGAGTGAAAACATAGGGCAAGAAAGTCTGACTGGGTTCATCTTGTTAATTTCCCCACAATTCTTTTCCAATAGTAACAGAACTTCTTAGAAGAATCTTTCATTTATGCCTACTCCATTTTTTTTTTTCTCATCACATTCTTTCAGAATCCATTTCAGTTAGGTTTTAGATTCTGCCTTTCTATTACAGAAATAGCTCTTGTTCAAGTCATGATGACATCCATATTGCAAGGTCCCATTATTATTTTTTAGTCTGTAGCTAATTAGTACTATCAGATATATTTAATAACCCTCCCTTCTTCCTGAAGCACTCCCTTGACCTTTGGGATACCAGTCTATTATCTCTCCTCCTACTTCACTAATTGCTAATTTTCAGCTTTCCTTTCTATTTCACCTCATCATCCTTCTGTATAAATCCTTTTTTATAAGTTCAAAAGGCTCTAGATCTGAACCTATTCTCTTTCATATCAACATTCATTTCCTAAATATTCTCATCCAGATATCCAGTTTGAAGGCTAACAAATTTGTATCTGCATATCTGCATTACGAAACTCAGCTCTGCACTTTTTGCATGCTGATTGGCTGCTCATCATCATGCTTTTACTGTCTAATAGACATCTCAAAATTACTTTATAAAAAATCAAGCTGTTTTTGTCCCTCAATAGCAAACACACACAGAAATCCAAGTTTTCATCCAGTCTCTTCCATTTTAAGAATCACAACTTCTCATTTTCACTGATGTTCAAGTCTGAAATTATGTGCTTATCCCTGTCTACTTCTTTAATACACACACTATGAGAAACACACACTTGTATAATGAAATCTCTTCTTACACTTTCAAAATATTTCCATAATTCAACCATTTCTCTTCATCTCAGCTATTTTCACTGTGTTGCAATTACAATCATCTTTTATAGTGTATTTCAGTAGCCTTCTTACCAGTCTTTTCTTCAACATTGATCTTATCTGTGATAGACAGAATAATGCCCCCCAAATATGTCCACATCACAGACCCAAAAACTTATTAATATTTTAGTGATAAGGAAAGAAAACTTAAGATAGCAGATAAAAATATTTTGCTAATCAGCTGACTTTAACAACATAAATAATCACAAGGGTCCTTGAAATTAGAAGAAGAAAGCAGAAGAGAAAACTAGGAGCATGTAAGGACTTTACCTAAAGTTAATAATGTGAAGATGGAAGAAAAGACCATGAGACAAGAAAAGTGAGTAGCTACAAGAAGCTGAAAAAGGCAAAGAAGCTAAATGAATTTCTCAATAGAGCTTCCAGAAGAGAATATACCTGTCAGTACCTTGATCTTAGCCCAGTAAGGTAGGTGTCCAACTCCTTATTATCAGAACTATAAAATAATAAATATCTTGTGTTTTAAACTGCCAAGCTTTTGATAATTTCTTACAGAATTCATAGAAAACTAACACAGAATTCTATAATTTCCTGTCAATATTGTAATCAAATATTTTGAAAAATAGAAAAGAAAACACAAGTCATTTTTCTGTTAAAAATTTTCCCAAGACTCTACAGCTTTTCAAAACTTAAAAAGAGAATTCCTCAAGATGTTCTCTAAATCCTTACATAATCTGAATCCCTAGTGTCTCTCAAAACTCACCACGTTCCTTGTATTTGTTTTTCACTCCAAACTCACTTGATGTTTTACTCTTTTTAGAATAGAAGAGGCATACTCCCACTTTGCAGTTTTGTAGTTGCTATCTTCCCTGCTGTGAGTCTCAGTGAACTCCTGGAGTTGGTGTTGGACAGGGAGGCCTGGCGTGCTGCGATTCATGGGGTCGCAAAGAGTCGGACACGACTGAACGACTGATCTGATCTGATTTGATCTTCCCTGCCAGTCTTCTCTAAGAAGCTATGCATTTTATCCTCCTTTACTTTCTCTGCTCACATATTACTTCAGCAGAGAAGTCCTTTCTGATTATCCATACAACAACCTTTTTCCACAGCAGTCTTTCCCCCTCTTATCCTAGCTTTATCTTTATCACAGCATTTTTTTTTACCACCTTAAATAACATTCATATAGTTTTAAACTTTTCTTTTTCTTCACTTTCTTAATAATTAGAATGTAAAATTCTTAAGACAGACTGTTCATGTCACCAGTTCCTATGAAGGTTCCTGACATAACTCACCTTAGATTTATAATTAATATTTTTAAATGAATAAATAAACACATGAAGAGCAAATTTTAACCTTGATAAATACACAAAGTACATTCAAAAGGATGTAAGACTAAGCAATCAATCGTCTCAGATAGCTTGATGAGTAAAGTGGGTACAATGGTACAGTTTTTTTTTCCACATTTGGCATCATTGCACTCAGCAAAGAAGTTCAGTATCATAGTGAAAGTCTGGCTATTTCCAAAAGTGTAAAATGAAAACGGAAAAAAAACTATGATTTTAATATTAGGAATCTTTGTGCTCTAATTCCTACTGCTTCTGCCTTTTCCCTTCAAATATCAGAGAACTTTATATTTGACCATAGAAAGCAAATATTAGTGATTTCATATACACAATGGAGTATTACTCAGCCATTAAAAAAAATACATTTGAATCAGTTCTAATGAGGTGGATGAAACTGGAGCCTATTATACAGAGCGAAGTAAGCCAGAAAAAAAAAAACACCAATACAGTATACTAACACATATATATGGAATTTAGAAAGATGGTAACAATAACCCTGTATACGAGACAGCAAAAGAGACACTGATGTATAGAACAGTCTTTTGGACTTTGTGGGAGAGGGAGAGGGTGGGATGATTTGGGAGAATGGCATTGAAATATGTATAATATCATATATGGAACGAGTCGCCAGTCCAGGTTCGATGCACGATACTGGATGCTTGGGGCTGGTGCACTGGGACGACCCAGAGGGATGTATGGGGAGGGAGGAGGGAGGAGGGTTCAGGATGGGGAACACATGTATACCTGTGGCGGATTCATTTTGATATTTGGCAAAACCAATACAATATTGTAAAGTTTAAAAATAAAATAAAATTAAAAAAAAAAAGACTACTACTCTCCCCATGTGTCTCCAAAATTTTTAAATTTAAACTATATAAATTTCATAGTAGACTGAGTGCAATATCGGATTTTAAGTCTAGTTTTAGAAACATGTGAGTAGTAATGATGAAATAGGAAACATTACTAATCATGTGAAAATGCTTGCTACAGAGTATTACAGAATAAACCTGAATAGTTAGCCAAATATCTCCCTATATAGTAAGCTAATGGCAAAAAAAGAAACACTTTCCAAATATCTTGTTTATACAGTAATGATATTAAAGATAGAATTGCATCTATAAAATCTTGATTTTGTTTATATTACTTTGTGATGTTGGTATTTGACAGAAAACAACAAAATTATGTAAAGCAATTATTCTTCAACTAAAAAATAAATTTAAAACATAAAATGTAAAAAACCATTAGCCAAAGTTTAATGTAACAATATTGTAAAGTAATTAGCCTCTAACTAAAATAAATAAATTTAATTTAAAAAATTCATGTCTTTATCCTTAAAATGTAACTTCTTTAGCATTCATACTAAGGAAATATCTTTTTTTAGTGGCCAGAGGTTTACCTACAATATTTTAGAATAGATTTTTACAACTTTTTTATTCCTGCAAACAATTATTGTCATAACCATATGAAGTCTCACTTCATATATATATATATAGTATATAAATATACTATATAATGTATATTTTATAATATGGAAATATGTTTAAAATATATCTAAGTTAATAAGCTAACATCATTATTATCCCTTTTCATAAAATGTGAATATGTATATAAAATATATTAAATTAATAAATTCAAAATTGAGGATCTTGCCTGGAAAATCCCATGGATAGAGGAGCCTGGTAGGCTGTAGTCCATGGAGTCACAAAGAGTCGGACACAACAAGCGACTTAGCAGCAGCAGCAGCAGTGCAATACTTAGAAAAAGAGGAGGAGGAGCCAAGATGGCGGAGGAGTAGGACGGGGAGAACACTTTCTCCCCCACAAATTCATCAAAAGAGCATTTAAACGTCAAGTAAATTCCACAAAACAACTTCTGAATGCCGGCAGAGGACATCAGGCACCCAGAAAAGCAATCCAACTCTTCGAAAGGAGGTAGGAAAGAATATAAAAGACAAAAAAAGAGACAAAAGAGGGAGGGACGGAGTTCCGTCCCGGGAAGGGAGTCTTAAAAAGAGAGAAGTTTCCAAACACCAGGAAACCTTCTCACTGCCGAATCTGTGCCGAGCTTTGGAAGCACAGAGGGCAACATAACAGGAAGAAAAAATAAATAAACAATTAAAATTCGAAGATTGCGAGTCCTACGGTAACTCCCCCAGCGGAGAAGCAGCGCAGACGCCTGCACGCGCCATTAGCAAGCGGGGCTGGGCAGGGAGGCGCAGCGCAGGCTGCATCGCTTAGAGTAAGAATCTGGCCTGAATACCCTGAGCACTATCTGAGCGAAATAATTTGGGCTAGCAAACCAGACTGTGGGATATCTACCACGCGAAAAGCCAGCCCTAACCTAAGACCGCCAGGCCCGCGTACGGAACAAAGAATTGAACAGAGATAGCCGGCTGCAGACCTTCCCCCTCCGGTGACAGGCAGCCAGAGCCGGAAGGGGGCAATCGCAGCCCCAGAGAGACATTATCTATAAAACTGTAAGCAGGCTTCCTTGCTAACTAAAACTTTTTGGGGGTCTGGACGGTTAACATCTGCCTGAGAAGGTGCACCGGTTTTACACCCAGATAACCGAGTGGCGGGGAGGCGATAAGTCGCAGCATTGGCGCTCGCCAAACACCTCATCACTTGAGCTGCTCGGACCTGGGAAGAGCACAAAACTCAGGCCCAACTGAGTCTGCGCCTCTGAGGACTACCCGAGTGCCTGAACCTGAGCGGCTTGGACCTGGGAGGTACACGCAACCCAGGGCCAGCCTCGGATTGTTCCCGGCGGAACAACCTAGAGCCCGAGCAGTGTGGGCAGGGAGGCTACACGCACCGTGAGCGGGGGCAGACCCAGTGTGGCTGAGGCACTGCGAGCGCACGCCAGTGTTATTTGTTTGCAGCATCCCTCCTTCCCTCCCCACAGCGCGACTGAACAAAGAGAAGAAATACAGCTCCACCCATCAGAACACCGACACAAGCTTCCCTAACCAGGAAACCTTGACAAGCCACCTGTACAAACCCACACACAGCGAGGAAAAGCCACAATAAAGAGAACTCCACAAACTGCCAGAATACAGAAAGGACTCCCAAACTCAGCAATTTAAACAAGATGAAGAGACAGAGGAATAGCCAGCAGATAAAGGAACAGGATAAATGCCCACCAAACCAAACAAAAGAGGAAGAGATAGGGAATCTACCTGATAAAGAATTCCAAATAATGATAGTGAAATTGATCCAAAATCTTGAAATTAAAATGGAAACACAGATGAATAGCTTGGAGACGGGGATTGAGAGGATGCAAGAAAGGTTTAACAAGGACCTAGAAGAAATAAAAAAGAGTCAATATATAATGAATAATGCAATAAATGAAATAAAAAACACTCTGGAGGCAACAAATAGTAGAATAACAGAGGCAGAAGATAGGATTAGTGAATTAGAAGATAGAATGGTAGAAATAAATGAATCAGAGAGAATAAAAGAAAAACGAATTAAAAGAAATGAGGACAATCTCAGAGACCTCCAGGACAATATTAAACGCTACAACATTCGAATCATAGGGGTTCCAGAAGAAGAAGACAAAAAGAAAGACCATGAGAAAATACTTGAGGAGATAATAGTTGAAAACTTCCCTAAAATGGGGAAGGAAATAATCACCCAAGTCCAAGAAACCCAGAGAATCCCAAACAGGATAAACCCAAGGCGAAACACCCCAAGACACATATTAATCAAATTAACAAAGATCAAACACAAAGAACAAATATTAAAAGCAGCAAGGGAAAAACAACAAATAACACACAAGGGAATTCCCATAAGGATAACAGCTGATCTTTCAATAGAAACTCTTCAAGCCAGGAGGGAATGGCAAGACATACTTAAAATGATGAAAGGAAATAACCTACAGCCCAGATTATTGTACCCAGCAAGGATTTCATTCAAGTATGAAGGAGAAATCAAAAGCTTCTCAGACAAGCAAAAGCTGAGAGAATTCTGCACCACCAAACCAGCTCTCCAACAAATATTAAAGGATATTCTCTAGACAGGAAACACAAAAATGGTGTATAAATTCGAACCCCAAACAATAAAGTAAATGGCAATGGGATCATACCTATCAATAACTACCTTAAACATAAATGGGTTGAATGCCCCAACCAAAAGACAAAGACTGGCTGAATGGATACAAAAACAAGACCCCTACATATGTTGTCTACAGGAGACCCACCTCAAAACAGGGGACACATACAGACTGAAAGTGAAGGGCTGGAAAAAGATTTTCCATGCAAATAGGGACCAAAAGAAAGCAGGAGTAGCAATACTCATATCAGATAAAATAGACTTTAAAACAAAGGCTGTGAAAAGAGACAAAGAAGGTCACTACATAATGATCAAAGGATCAATCCAAGAAGAAGATATAACAATTATAAATATATATGCACCCAACACGGGAGCACCGCGGTACGTAAGACAAATGCTAACAAGTATGAAAGGAGAAATTAACAATAACACAATAATAGTGGGAGACTTTAATACCCCACTCACACCTATGGATAGATCAACTAAACAGAAAATTAACAAGGAAACACAAACTTTAAACGATACAATAGACCAGTTAGACCTAATTGATATCTATAGGACATTTCATCCCAAAACAATGAATTTCACCTTTTTCTCAAGCGCACATGGAACGTTCTCCAGGATAGATCACATCCTGGGCCATAAAGCTAGCCTTGGTAAATTCAAAAAAATAGAAATCATTCCAAGCATCTTTTCTGACCACAATGCAGTAAGATTAGATCTCAATTACAGGAGAAAAACTATTAAAAATTCCAACATATGGAGGATGAACAACACCCTGCTGAATAACCAACAAATCACAGAAGAAATCAAAAAAGAAATCAAAATTTGCATAGAAACTAATGAAAATGAAAACACAACAACCCAAAACCTGTGGGACACAGTAAAAGCAGTCCTAAGGGGAAAGTTCATAGCAATACAGGCACACCTCAAGAAACAAGAAAAAAGTCAAATAAATAACCTAACTCTACACCTAAAGCAACTAGAAAAGGGAGAAATGAAGAACCCCAGGGTTAGTAGAAGGAAAGAAATCTTAAAAATTAGAGCAGAAACAAATGCAAAAGAAACAAAAGAGACCATAGCAAAAATCAACAAAGCCAAAAGCTGGTTCTTTGAAAGGATAAATAAAATTGATACACCATTAGCCAGACTCATCAAGAAACAAAGGGAGAAAAATCAAATCAATAAAATTAGAAACGAAAATGGAGAGATCACAACAGACAACACAGAAATACAAAGGATCATAAGAGACTATTATCAACAATTATATGCCAATAAAATGGACAACGAGGAAGAAATGGACAAATTCTTAGAAAAGTACAACTTTCCAAAACTCGACCAGGAAGAAATAGAAAACCTTAACAGACCCATCACAAGCACGGAAATTGAAACTGTAATCAAAAATCTTCCAGCAAACAAAAGCCCAGGTCCAGACGGCTTCACAGCTGAATTCTACCAAAAATTTAGAGAAGAGCTAACACCTATCCTGCTCAAACTCTTCCAGAAAATTGCAGAGGAAGGTAAACTTCCAAACTCATTCTATGAGGCCACCATCACCCTAATACCAAAACCTGACAAAGATCCCACAAAAAAAGAAAACTACAGGCCAATATCACTGATGAATATAGATGCAAACATCCTAAACAAAATTCTAGCAATCAGAATCCAACAACACATTAAAAAGATCATACACCATGACCAAGTGGGCTTTATCCCAGGGATGCAAGGATTCTTCAATATCCGCAAATCAATCAATGTAATACACCACATTAACAAATTGAAAAACAAAAACCATATGATTATCTCAATAGATGCAGAGAAAGCCTTTGACAAAATTCAACACCCATTTATGATAAAAATTCTCCAGAAAGCAGGAATAGAAGGAACATACCTCAACATAATAAAAGCTATATATGACAAACCCACAGCAAACATTATCCTCAATGGTGAAAAATTGAAAGCATTTCCTCTAAAGTCAGGAACAAGACAAGGGTGCCCACTTTCACCATAAAAAAAAAAAGAAAAAGAGAAAAATAATTTTAATCAGACAAAACTAACAAAGTATAGATAAAAAGTATAAAAATAAATAAGTATATGTACATATGTTTTTCTTAAATTATAAATTTGTTATATTTAATAAAGTAACAAAGGAAAAAACATTCAGTTAGAAAGTAAAATCTAGGAAACAAAGTAACTTTATTTATTGGGATTATTTAAAATTGATAACAAAATACATATTTGAACTCGTATAATTAAATAAAATTACCTGGGTTCAATTCCTCAGTTGGGAAGATCCCCTGGAGAAAGAAATGGCAACCCACTCCAGTATTCTTGCCTGGAGAATCCCATGAACAAAGGAGCCTGGCAGGCTAAAGTCCATGGGGCCGCAAAAGTTGGACACTACTTAACGACTAAACCACCACCACTAATTAAATAAAAATGCAACAAAAATTATGATTATTTTTGATTAATTATCTTAGGATTTTCCTTGAATTCATTTTATAAATGCAGTCTTTAATCTGTCATAAAATTGTGATAACATACTAACTCATCAAATTATGAGGGTTTGGTTAAGGAGAATAATAGAAGAAACAAACTAACTACGACTGTTTCACAAACTAAATACTGCTACTGTGAGTCTCATTTATTTATATTACTGGGAATAATCATTTATTAGTGCCATTTACCAATAAGCAATAATATAAAAGCAAATCTATAAACAAGAAAGCGATCAAAGTAATGTTGTCAGTTATATTCCATTAAATAATCATGAATCTTAATCATATGAAGAAAATTATATTAAGCATCTATTATTTGGAAAGCATTTAAAAATAAGAATGCTAAACACTCACTGAAGGATTTCCATAGGGCAAATTTATCTAGACAAGTGGTAGAGCTAGGATGTGAAATGAATTCCTGGGTTCACCAGGTCTTTGATTAATCTGAATCTAAAGCCTATAGAGCAGCAATTTTTGAAATATCACTATTATTGGATATTCAGTAACATTGAGAATTCATGTTCTAAATTTTTTGTATGTCTAGATATTTTGGATGTGCCAAGATGAGGTAAAAATATTCTGACCTTTGTAGCAATAATGTATGGGCTTAGCAGTTTGGGGAAATTGTTTTTGTTTTTGCATTATCTAGATTACCATTATATGAAAAATAATGTGCATTCACCAATAGTCACATTTATCTCATTTTTTAAAAATTTTCAAAACTTGCATATTTAAGGAAGAGTAAATCACATTTCCTCAAATGTAACAATCATTATGTGCATGAAATTAATAAGATATCAGAAAAAACATTGCTGCTAGATATACTCCAATAAATTATAACACAGGATAAGTTTATTAGCCACATGATAGTTGAAGACAAAAACTAGAAATAAAAAGAGAAATATTTGAAAAATGAAGACATTAAAATAAACAGAAAAATTATAAACTTTATTCAACAAAGTTTTTAATGTGTTATTGATGTAAACACGACTATTGTAGTCTTCACATGACTATTGGAATGTGAAACATCTGTTTTCCTTTCTTTTAATTAGATGTTCTATATTTTTTTTTAATATAAATTTATTTATTTTAATTGGAGGTTAATTACTTTTCCTAGTGGTAAAGAATCCACTTGCCAGGGCAGGAGACCCAAGAGATGTGGGTTCAGTCCCTAGGTCAGGAAGGTCCCCTTCCCTAAGGAAATGGCAACCCACTCTAGTCTTCTTGCCCAGAGAATACCATGGAAGAGGAGCCTGGCGGCGTACCAGTCCATAGTGTTGCAAAGAGTTGGACACGACTGAAAGCAACTTAGCGTGCATATTTTAATAAAAACAATGCAATCTTAAAGTGACTCATTCAAAGTCTTCTATTTCCCATATTTCATATTTCAAAGTAATGTTTCATTCTATGAAACTGCTGATGACATCATCAACAAACACAAACTTTTGAAATGTTACAAAATCTGAGTAAAACATATAATAAAATTTGCAAAGAAAAATTATGTCTCATAACATAAAATAATGGACTCTCTGCTGACTACAACTGAAAGAACCATGCCAGGGAATGAACTATATTTTCATAACCTTTGATGATTTCCTTTTCAGGATAGTTTGTTACCTATGCACATACTGATTATATTTCTCCCTTTCAAGTGACACATTCAGAATAACTTGAATGTTTAATTATATTTAGTATCTCCATTGTCATTTTGAAATATGATTCATTTAAATGAGGTTTTAGTGAATAATTATTAAAAACTTGTAACTTAAAACTTCCTCTAGCATTGCTTATAAAGGATCAGCTTGCCTTTGGAGTTATCTTGTGTTCCTTTTGAAGAAAATATTTGCACTGACAGCAGCAATATGGCTTAAAAAATTGTAGACTTAAATCGTTAATGGCTAAGTTTTAAAGTACTTAGATTTCAGGCGCCAGGCAAAAGGTGAGGAAATCCTAATAAACTTTTGTCCTTTAGGTCACTACTTTGAATTTCATGCAGTTTAGTAGTCTTGGTAAGACAGTTCCATCAAAAAATTGAGAAATATGAGACTGGTCATATCACAACAGCAATGGTGATGAATGAGAACTTAATGAGAAAGATCATCTGTGAGATGGAGCATGAAGGGGCCCAAATTTGTGATACTATACATATGTTTGATATATCTGTAAATACGGGATATGGTAAACCTGATTACACATAATTATGGAAAGACAAAGGAAAATAAGCCAATTCTACACTGCAATTTAAAAAATTAAGCTTAGAGATATGTTAAGGCAACAGAAAAAACTTTAGAAACAGAAAGAATCAGTATTGGAATTCTGAAAATTCTTAAGTGAATGTTAAAAATAGCACCTCCTAAGTTCTTGAGCTGGAGAAAAGTAAAAGTAAAAAAAAAAAAAAAAAAAAGAACATCTGCTTTCCAAGTCATCCAAATGTTCCCCCTCATGCTGAAATATATGATGGAAAGAGTCATATTTATGCATATCTATCCATGTAACCATATTGGTGATCAACAGAGAATTCAAACATATTTCTAAAACAGAATTAATTCTTCATCAATGATTTCCTATGATATGTTTAACTGAATTTAAAGCATTCTATTAACCATATGTGATACACTAAGATAAATTTTGTTGTTGTTGTTCAGTTGGTAAGCTGTGTCCAAATCTTTGTAACCCCAGGAGCTGCATCACACCAGGCTTCCCTGTCATTCACTATCTCCTGGGTTTTCCTCAAAGTCATGGCCATCCAACCATCTCATTCTCTGTTGCCCCTTCTCCTCCTGCCCTCAATCTTTCCCAGTATCAGTGCCTTTTCCTATGAGTTGGCTCTTTGCATCAGGCAGTCTAAATTATTGGAGTTTCAACATCAGTCCTTCAAATGAATATTCAGAAAAAAAAAAAAACAACAACAACAAAAAAGAATATTCAGGGTTTTTTTGATTTTTTTTTTTTTTTTTTTTTTAGGATTGACTGGTTTGATCTTGCTGTCCAAGGTGCTCTCAAGAGTCTTCTGCAGCACTATAATTTGAAAACATCAATTCTTTGGTGCTCAGCCTTCTTTATGGTCTAACTCTCACATCTGCACATGACTATTAGAAAAAACATAGCTTTGACCTTAGTCAGCAAAGTGTTATCTCTGTTTCTTAATATGCTATCTAGGTTTTCTTCCAAAGATAAAGTGTATTTTAATTTTGTGGTTGCAGTCACCATTCATTGTGCTTTGGAGCCCAAGAAGATACAGTCTGTCACTGTTTCCACTTTTTTTGCTATGAAGTGATGTGACTGGATGCCATGATCTTAGTTTTTTGAACGATGAGTTTAAGCCAGCTTCTTCACTCTCTTCTTTCACCCTCGTCAAGAGGCTCTTTTACTTCCTCTTCATTTTCCACCATTAGAGTTGCATCATCTACATAATTGAGGCTGTTGATATTTCTCCCAGAAATCTTGATTCAAGCTTGTGAGTCATCCAGCCCAGAATTTCACATGATATCCTCTGCATATAAGTTAAATAAGCCACCAAAGAGGATGGGTCATTGTGTAGAGTTCTGACAAAATGTGGTCCATGGAGAAGGGATGGCAAATCACTTCATTATTCTTGCCTCAAGAACACCATGAACAGTATGAAAAGATAAATTTTAGATTGAAACTAATTCTATGTCTTATCTGTGGTTTATTTAATGTTATTAACAATTTGTTACTCAAGATCTCAACAATTTCTTATGAGGTATTACTGCTCTGGCACAAGTAACCAGTGTTGAAAAGATAAATTTACCTATATTTAAAGGAAAAGGGATGGGCTGTGTATTAACATAACCATAGCCAGTTTTAATTGTTCCTCAAGATTGAAAGACACTGAGAGTCATGAGTATTCCATTTTGGTGCCCAATCACTGTTGTTGTTTTCAACTAAAATCCATATTAGTTGAATACCAACTTATTATGAACTCTAGTAAAAAATTTAATTTCAGTGTTCAAATATGTGTAGTGCCAAGAGTTTTACTTAGGAATAAGTGAAATTTTGTTTGAACCCAAGTTTCTGATCAGCTTCATGTATGTGGAGGACTCTAGACTTTGATGAAATACGATGGGTTTGACAGAGTTTTCAAGTTATCAGTGTACCTATAGGCAGTTTGGGAGAAGGCAATGGCACCCCACTCCAGTACTGTTGCCCGGAAAATCCCATGGATGGAAGAGCCTGGTAGGTTGCAGTCCATGGGGTCGCTAAGAGTCAGAAAAGACTGAGCGACTTCACTTTCACTTTCCACTTTCATGCATTGGAGAAAGAAATGGCAACCCACTCCAGTGTTCTTGCCTGGAGAATCTCATGGATGGAGAAGCCTGGTAGGCTGCAGTTCATGGGGTCGCACGACTGAAGTGACTTAGCAGCAGCAGCAGCATAGGCAGTTTAAATTCCTTGACCCCAACACTTGCTATTTTCAAGTGAGTATAATATTACATTTCTTACATGTTACTATCATAGATGACGGTTTTATATGTAGCATAAATAAGTGCTAAAGTGCTAAATAGATGTACTATTTTGTAGAATAATTAATCCAATACTTGAAAGAAAATGACACTTTTTCTAGTGCATCATTTCATAGGTAAAATTATAAAATTTGATCTGATGATCATCTCAGAAAAGGTAATTGCAATTGAGTCACATAGAAAGGGGTTGGGGAGAAAGTAAGTATAGTGTAGAATACCAAGTCACTTATGTTAAACTAACTAGATTGTAAATTTGGAAGCTTGAGAAGGCAACAAAACATACATATACTATAAGGATCAGTCTTCATTTTTATCATCTCTGTTAGTCAGTACTTTAGTAAAGACTCCACAAAACTCTCAGTAATTAAGCTTACCTGACATTTCTGAATTTATTTTTTTTTTTTACTTAGACTAAATTTATTTGTGCATGTAGCTGTGTCATTTGTATTTTTGGTGTAGTAATACTGAATGCATACATATATGTGTGATTGTGTGTGTTTGTGTGTCATACACACATACTCATATATGCCTGCCTGTTTGTGAATCTTTATAATTTAATAAACATTATGATATTTTGTCACACATGTATGTTTTGAGAACCTTCAAGTATAATGAGTGTTATATCATCACTCATCTCTGTTGTGTAAGCAAAGAGAATCTCTCAAGAAATCAAATCTCCACAAAATACTCTCACTAGACTCACACTATTCATAAAGTAGTCAAGGGATTTAAAAATGCTTAGACTGTCTCACAAGGTTCATCATGATCCTGGCCCATTTGATACTACTATCTCTCTCATTTCTGTAAGATTCAGATAATCAATCCCTCTTTTTCAAATAGTCATTGAGAGAGAAGTTTGAGATGAACTTGTTGGGGTAGGAAGGAGTCAGGTAAATTGTGTGGGATGATTCATCTTGGTCTACTTGATATCTGTCCCTCTTCATCACTGAGCCCAGCTTCAGACCTAATTCAAGCAATGAATTTCTTCTTCAGCAATGTCTCTCTCTACAGCAAGTCTTGGCCAGATTATTTTGTTAAACGTGTTATTCATTTCCAGTCCCTCTCTCAATTTTAAATTATACACTCACTTCTGTGACCATTTATATTATCTATTATCTCTTTTTCTCAGTTCAGTTCAGTCACTCAGGCATGCCCGACTCTTTGCAACCCCATGAGTCGCAGCATGCCAGGCCTCCCTGTCCATCACCAATTTCCGTACTTCACTCAGACTCACAACCATCGAGTCAGTGATGCCATCCAGCCATCTCATCCTCTGTCGTCCCCTTCTCCTCCTGCCCCCAATCCCTCCCAGCATCACAGTATTTTCCAATGAGTCAACTCTTTGCACGAGGTGGTCAATGTACTGGAGTTTCAGCTTTAGCATCATTGCTTCCAAAGAAACCCCAGGGCTGATCTCCTTCAGAATGGACTGGTTGGATCTCCTTGCAGTCCAAGGGACTCTGAAGACTCTTCTCCAACACCACAGTTCAAAAGCATCAATTCTTCAGTGCTCAGCTTTCTTCACAGTCCAACTCTCACATCCATACATGAACACTGGAAAAACCATAGCCTTGACTAGACGGGCCTTTGTCGGCAAAGTAATGTCTCTGCTTTTCAATATGCTATCTATGTTGGTCATAACTTTTCTTCCAAGAAGTAAGCATCTTTGAATTTCATGGCTGCAGTCACCATCTGCAGTGATTTTGGAGCCCAGAAAAATAAAGTCTGACGCTGTTTCCACTGTTTCCCCATCTATTTCCCATGATGTGATGGGACCAGATGCCATGATCTCCGTTTTCTGAATGTTGAGTTTTAAGCCAACTTTTTCATTCTCCTCTTTCACCTTCATCAAGAGGCTTTTTAGTTCCTCTTCACTTTCTGCCATAAGGGTGGTGTCATCTGCATATCTGAGGTTATTGATATTTCTCCTGGCAATCTTGATTCCAGCTTGTGCTTCTTCCAGCCCAGCATTTCTCATGATGTACTCTGCATAGAAGTTAAATAAGCAGGGCAACAATATACAGCCTTGACGTACTCCTTTTTCTATTTGGAACCAGTCTGTTGTGACATGTCCAGTTCTAACTGTTGCTTCCTGACCTGCATACATATTTCTCAATAGGCAGGTCAGGTGGTCTGGTATTCCCATCTCTTTCAGAATTTTCCACAGTTTATTGTGATCCACACAGTCAAAGGCTTTGGCATAGTCCGTAAGCAGAAATAGATGTTTTTTTGGAACTCTCTTGCTTTTTTGATGATCCCGTAGATGTTGGCAATTTGGTCTCTGGTTCCTTTGCCTTTTCTAAAACCAGCTTTAACATCTGGAAGTTCACAGTTCATGTATTGCTGAAGCCTGGCTTGGAGAATTTTGAGCATTACTTTACTAGCGTGTGAGATGAGTGCAATTGTGTGGTAGTTTGAGCATTCTTTGGCATTGCCTTTCTTTGGGATTGGAGTGAAAACTTACCTCTTTCCAGTCCTGTGGCTACTGCTGAGTTTTCCAAATTTGCTGGCATATTGAGTGCAGCACTTTCACAGCATCGTTTTAAAGATAGAATTAAAGATAACATGAATATTTGCTTGAATATACTGTTCTTAATAAAGTTAAATTATGCTGGCAACTATGTTATACCCAAATTTTCCCAGCTGGAAAGGATAGAATTTCATATTTTACTACCTTACACAACCTTGTTCTGTAAGAGCAAAACTAGACATTTAAACCATATAAATAAAAGTTCTTTTACATCCCTAAAATTTTATGAATCTACATACCACCTTAAGTCCATGAAGCATTTTATATTAATTCCTTGACCCTTTATTTTTATGATTTTAATTTGTCCTGACACTAGAACATCTTCTTTTATAACTTGAATCCGCAACCACTGGAAATCCTTAAGCTGGTGCTGAGATCCAGTTACCTGAATGGTGAATCAGCAGACTCAAGTTAAGCACCATAAAATATTTAAGATTAAACTTTCCCTCTTCCTGTCATTTATCTAAAGGTCTTATAAGGGATTATCTGATTTAAGTTGTTGGTGCTTTTAAAAATATGTAGCAACACCACATTTTCTCAGGGTTATCTTGGTGCCCTCTCAGCTGTTTGAAGTTGATGGAGCCTCTGTGTGGATGACTATATTATTTCAGAAGCAGTTTCCAAGCAGACACAGAATATGAAGGGGTAGCAATAAACAGATTTGAACTTTTTAATGGTAGGTGCTCCCTAGAGCATTTGATGTTCAAGAGCCCTAGTTAGGATTAGGTATTGGTTTCCCTAGAGGAGTTTTATGATAACACAAAATAGAGTATACATTTTATAGCTCATACCCTTTTGGCTTTAACTTTTGCTGAAAATGTTCAAGATGAATCAGCATAGTATGTTCACCCTAATACATCCTAGCGGTTCTCTAGATAATTTTTTGGAAACATTGGCTTTAGATAGATAGCAACAATGTGAAGCAGACATGCTGGACATAATTTTTAAAAACACTTTATGTCCAAAAGAATGTTCTATACAACTGTGTCTCTTTTGCTGTCTTGCATACAGGGTTATTGGTACCATCTTTCTAAATTCCATATATATGCATTAGTATACTGTATTGGTGTTTTTCTTTCCGGCTTACTTCACTCTGTATAATAGGCTCCAGTTTCATCCACCTCATTACAACTGATTCAAATGTATTCTTTTTAATGGCTGAGTAATACTCCATTGTGTATATGTACCACAGCTTTCTTGATGTATGGCAAAACCAA
Organism: Bos grunniens; assembly: GCF_055505025.1. Taxonomy (NCBI): domain Eukaryota; kingdom Metazoa; phylum Chordata; class Mammalia; order Artiodactyla; family Bovidae; genus Bos; species Bos grunniens. The sequence continues at coordinate 11,310,426 of NC_141179.1, read as the reverse complement.
TACAATATTGCAAAGTAATTAACCTCTAATTAAAATACATAAATTTATATTAAAAAACACTACGTGTCATCAATAATCCTATCTTGTTGCAATCATTGTCTTGAGCCATTATTTTGAAAATAACTATCTTATAATGGCCTAATACAATCAATTTCAAAAGAAATAATCTCAATTTCCTAAACTATATACTATATTGCATGATTTTTGTATGTCTTAATCTCTTAATCTGACCTCTGGGGAAACATACATTTGAACACATATATTTACAGAATATCTTCTTTATACCATACACTGTGAGACACAGATACCTCTTCTGATTTTTATAATGTTCTAAAATACTTTCTACAATGTTTTCTTCAGAGTTGATGCAAATAAGCAGTTTCATTTTAGCTACTACAATCTTGTAGTATATATTAACTAGTTTGTTTCTCTCTCATACACAACAGGTTACTTCAAAATTCTTCTCTTCTTTTATATTATTTACTCCAAATACCTAAGCTAGTATTTTCTATTTTCCCCTAGATGATATCCTATTTATATATGTCCAAGCTTAAAAGATCATCTCCTCTATGATTCTTTCAACAACCCTCTTGCAACAACTCTTTATTCAAATTGTTACATTTATTTTTAACATTTTACTTTCTATACTTGTATTGACATTATTTTATAAATGTTTACTTCTTTATTGCTTGAATAAGTGAAATGAAACTTTTTTAGTATGTAACTCTGTACCTTTATTTTATTTATCACTGTATGGTACATAGTAGTGAATAAATGAATCAAATTATCAATCCAAGTGGAGAGGCAAAGCCTCAGAATTTCTAATGGTATGAATTCATGAACAGAAAGTAGGAAGATAATTAGCAATACAATTATGAATGATGAAATATGTGCAGTTTTTAAGCAGGCATTCTTTGCTTTATTAAATTTGATTAAATATAGCTGCAAGCTAAAATGCAGAGAGATTTTTAGAACTGCTTAATCAGCTCTGCTAGAAAAAGTCAACTATCCATGTTTGGGCATAGAAAAGGATTGCACAGATAAAGTTAAGCTAAAAATGAACAAACAAAACAAAACATCCAAACATACAAAACCAAAGGCTTTAAGTTTTGCCCCTATTTTTATTATAATTGAATATCAGTTGAAAGCAGCTTATTAACTCATATGCCAGTTTTTCATATATTACACTTCTGTTTGACTATGGAATTTTCCAATACAAAATAACACAGGAGGTTTTGAGTATAAGTATGTGAACTGATGAAATTTGACCCATATTTGCAGTATGGGAACATGAAAGTCCAAATTGAATCTTAGATATATAGTGTATCTAGAAAATAATGTCCAAACTACTCTTTCTGGTAGTAAATCGACTCTTATTCAAGCCCTCAAAAATATTGCATAGCTTCCAAGGAAACCACTTGTTAAGAAAACACTCCTGAGAGGGAGACTAGGGATGCTAAATGGAATAATGAGGAAAGCTATGTGGTCAAGGAAAGGTAAAAACTAGAGATTTATGCACATGATAGCAATGAAGCTGAATCTAGTCTCTGTACCCTGGCAGTTAATTAAATCTCAGTGACATAGTTTTTGGTCAAGGAGAAAAGAAGAGCTTTATAGCTTGGCCAGGCAGAGAGCCACAATGGGTTAATTCCTTCAGCATTTTCTGCCCCAATCTGGAGGAAGTAGGGAGATGTTTTATAGTACAAAACATAGAGGTTCAAAGAGGGCATTATTCAGCTTGTGGATATTCTTCTGATTGGTGTTAACTGGGAGGAGTCAGCATCACTCACCAACTGGTCTGGTATCTACGTGCTTATAAGCAGCATACCATTATTAACCATTAACTTCTCCCACGTGGTAGGATTTCAGTATCTGCAAAATAGCTCAATGATATTTTTGAGTGTATTCCTTGATGAGAAACCAGGCCTTGCCATAAGGCCGCGCTACTGTTTTCTTCATGGTTACTCCCTAGTCTTGCATCTCCTCCCTTCTCTCTCTAACCTTTGGAACCTACCATTTTGAACTCAGGGGACATCCTGGAAGCTGAATGAAGCCATTTCTTGTAATCTAAGAAATGGAGGACATAGGAACATTTTATGCACAAGAGCTCCACTGAACCCTGCTTGATATCAGCAACTCTGCCAACTTTAAATATTTTTAAATTCAAGGGGAACCATGAACTGAGCTATTGAAGCTCTTGAAGCTCTATTGAAGCTATTGATACACTCTTAACTCAAAGAATGCATGTCTCGTACACTGAAGTAGGAAAAGTAGGGGAAACGACATCACAGAGTATTTGCAAGAAGGGACAATATCTGAATGTTGTATTTCACAGCAAATAAACCATCTTACAATTGCCACCCAGTTGCTCATGGCAAGATTCAAAAACCATCTCTGGTACTCCAGTAATCTATTATTGTTACCTTTTGGACCATATTTAATACCACTTGTTAGTCCTCTAAGCATTTCCAAAAAAATAATTGCTAACCAAAGAAACTTGATATGATAGATACCTTCAAAGTATTAGTAATGCCAAATTTTCCAATATTAGATCACATAAATTTCCCAAATAATGGTGTGTATACATAAAGGCATGCTATCTGCTGCTGCTGCTAAGTTGCTTCAGTCATGTCCGACTCTGTGCAACCCCATAGACGGCAGCCCACCAGGCTCTTCCATCCATGGGATTTTCCAGGCAAGAGTACTGGAAAGGGATCCCATCACCTTCTCCAAAAGGCATGCTATATATAAAGTTAAAGGCAAAGGAGAAAAGTAAAGATATACCTATTTGAATGCAAAGTTCCAAAGAATAGCAAGGAGAGATAAGAAAGCCTTCCTCAGTAATCAGTGCAAGAAATAGAGGGAAAAAACAGAATGGGAAAGACCAGAGATCTCTTCAAGAAAATTAGAGATATCAAGGAAACAGTTAATGCAAAGGTGGGCTCAATAAAGGACAGAAATGGTATGGACCAAAGAGAAGCAGAAGATATTAAGAAGAGATGGAAGAATGCATAGAAGAACTATATAACAACAACAAAAAATCTTCATGAACCAGATGACCACAGTGGTGTGATTACTCACCTAGAGCCAGACATCCTAGAATGTCATGTCAAGTGGGCCGTAGGAAGCATCACAAACAACAAAGCTAGTGGACGTGATGGAATTCTAGTTGAGCCATTTTAAATTCTAAAAAAAAATGATGCTGTGAAAGTGCTGCACTCAGTAATGCCAGCAAATATGGAAAACTCAGCAGTGGCCACAGGACTGCAAAAGATCAGTTTTCATTCCAATCCCAAACAAGGGTAATGCCAAAGAATGTTCAAACTACTGCACAATTGCATTCATCTCACGTGATAGTAAAGTAAGGCTCACAATTTTCCAATCCAGGCTTCAACAATACATGAAGCATGAACTTCCACATGTTCAAGCTGGATTTAGAAAAGGCAGAGGAACCAGAGACCAAATTGCTATCATCCCTTGGACCATTGAAAAAGCAAGAGAATATCAGAAAAATGTCTACTTCTGCTTCATTGATTACACCAAAATCTTTGCCTGTGTAGGTCACAACAAACTATGGAAAATTCTTCAAGAGATGGAAATACCAGACCACCTTACCTGCTTCCTGAGAAATCTGTAGGCAGGTCAAGAAGCAACAGTTAGAACTGGACACAGAACAACAAAATTCTTCCAAATTGGGAAAGGAGTACATCAAAGGTTGCTTATTGTCAACCTGCTTATTTAACTTATATGCAGAGAACATCATGTGAAATGATGGGCAGGAAGAACCACAAGCTGGAATCAAGATTGTCAGGAGTGATATCAATTACATCATATACGCAGAACACAGCAACCTTATTGCAGAAAGCAAAGCAAAGCTAAAGAGCTTCTTGATGAATGTGAAAGTAGAGTGAAAAAGTTGGTCTAAAACTCAAAAAAAAAACAAACAAAAAAAACTCAACATTCAGAAAACTAAGATAGTGGCATCCGGTCCAGTCACTTCATGGCAAATAGATGGGGAAACAATGGAAACAGCAAGAGATTTTATTTTTGTGGGCTCCAAAATCACTGCAGATGGAGACTGCAGCCATGAAATTAAAAGATTCTTGCTCCTTGAAAGACAAACTATGACCAAACTAGATACTGTATTAAAAAGCGGAGACATCACCTTGCTAACAAAGGTCTATCTAGTCAAAGCTATGGTTTTTCCAGTCTTCATGCTTGGATTTGAAATTTGGGCCATAAAGAAAGCTGAGCATTGAAAAATTGATGCTTTTGAACTGTGCTGTTAGAAAAGACTCTCAAGAGTCCCTTGGACTACAAGGAGATCCAATCAGTCCATCCTAAAGGAAATTGGTCCTGAATAATCATTGGAAGGACTGATGATGAAGCTGAAACTATAAAACTTTGGCCACCTGATATGAAGAACTGCCTCATTTGAAAAGACCCTGATGCTGGGAAAAATTGAGGGCAGGAAGAGAAAGGACAACAGAGGATGAGATGGTTGAATGGCATCACCGGCTAGAATGACATGAGTTTGAATAAGATCCCGCAGTAAATTGACAAACAGCAAAGAAGCCTGGCATGATGTAGTCCATATGGTGGCAAAGAGCAACTCAACCAGTCAAACCTAACATATATATATATATATATATGAGTTTGGGCATATATATATATATATATGTGTGTGTATATATATATATATACACATACATACACACACACACATACAGGACTGAGAAACTTTCACTTTTCATTACATTTATATTGTATATATATATATATACATATATATATATATATATAATAAGTTGAGTGGTTCAATCATGTCCACCTCTTTGCCACCCTACTGACTACATGGTCTGTGGAATTCTCCAGACCAGAATACTTGACTGGGTAGCTCTTGCCTGCTGTGGGGCATCTTCACAATCCTGGGATTGAACTTGGGTCTCCTGTAATGCTAGAGGAGTCTTTACCAAATGACTTACCAGGGAAGCCCATATATATATAGTCAGTCAGTTCAGTTCAGTCCCTCAGTTGTGTCCGACTCTTGGTGACCAAATACACTGCAGCACACCATGGCTCCCTGTCCATCACCAACTCCTAGAGCATACCCAAACTCATGTCCATTGAGTCAGTGATGTCATCCAACCATCTCATCCTCTATCGACCCCTTCTCCTCCCGCCTTCAATCTTTCCCAGTATCAGGGTCCTTTCAACTGAGTCAGCTCTTCGCATCAGGTAGCCAAACTACTGGAGTTTCAGCTTCAACATCAGTCCTTCCCGTGAACACTCAGGACCAATCTCCTTTAGGATGGACTCATTGGATGTCCTTGCAGACCAAGGGACTCTCTAGAGTCTTCTCCAACACCACAGTTCAAAAGCATTAATACTTTGGTGTTGAGTTTTCTTTATAGTCCAACTTACATTCATACATGACAACTGGAAAAACAATAGCCTTGACTAGACAGACCTCTGTTGGCAAAGTAATGTCTCTGCTTTTTAGTATGCTGTCTAGGTTGGTCACAATTTTCCTTCCAAGGAGTAAGAATCTTTTAATTTAATGGCTGAAGTCACCATATGCAGTGATTTTAGAGCCCAAAAGAATAAAGGCTGCCACTGTTTCCACTGTTTCCCCGTCTATTTGCCATGAAGTGATGGGACCAGATGCCATGATTTTAGTTTTCTGAATGTTGAGCTTTAAGCCAACTTTTTCACTCTCCTTTTTCTTTCACTTTTATCAAAAGGCTCTTTAGTTCTTCTTCACTTTCTGCCATAACGGTGGTATCATCTACGTATCTAAGGTAATTGATATTTCTACCAGCAATCTTGATTCCAGCATGTGCTTCATCCAGTCCAGTGTTTCTCATGATGTACTCTGCATATAAGTTGAATAAGCAGGGTACAATATACAGGCTTGATGTCCTCCTTTTCCTATTTGGAACCAGTCTGTTGTCCAAAGTCCATTTCTAATGTTGCTTCCTGACCTGCATACAGATTTCTCAAGAGGCAGGTCAGGTCGTCTGGTATTCCCATCTCTTTCAGAATTTTCCACAGTTTATTCTGATCCACACAGTCAAAGGCTTTGGCATAGTTAATAAAGCAGAAATAGATGTTTTTCTGGAACCCTCTTGCTTTTTTGATGATCCAGTGGATGTTGGCAATTTGATCTCTGGTTCCTCTGCCTTTTCTAAAACCAGCTTCTACATCTGGAAGTTCATGATTCATGTATTGCTGTAGCCTGGCTTGGGGAATTTTGAACATTAGTTTACTAGCATGTGAGATGAGTGCAATTATGTGATAGTTTGAGCATTCTTTACCTTTGTCTTTCTTTGGGATTGGAATGAAAACTGACCTTTTCCAGTCCTGTGGCCACTGCTTAGGTTTCCAAATTTGCTGGCATATTGAGTGTAGCACTTTTGCAGCATCATATTTCAGGATTTGAAATAGCTCAACTGAAATTCCATCACCTCCACTAGCTTTGCTCGTAGTGATGCTTACTAAAGCCTATTTGACTTCACATTCCACGATGTCTAGCTCTAGATGAGTGATCACACCATCATGATTATCTTGGTGGTGAGGATCTTTTTTGTACAGTTCTTCTGTGTATTCTTGTCACCTCTTCTTAATATCTTCTGCTTCTGTTAGGTCCATATCATTTCTGTCCTTTATCAAGCCTATCTTTGCATGAAATGTTCCCTCAGCATCTCTAATTTTCTTGAAGAGATCCCTAGTCATTCCCATTCTATTGTTTTCCTCTATTTCTTTCATTGATCCCTGAGGAAGTCTTTCTTATCTTTCCTTGCTATTCTTTGGAACTCTGCATTCATATGCTTATATCTTTCCTTTTCTCCTTTGTTTTTCGCTTCTCTTCTTTTCACATCTAATTGTAAGGTCTCCCCAGACAGCCATTTTGCTTTTTTGCATTTCTTTTCCATGGGGATGGTCTTGATCCCTGTCTCCTGTACAATGTCACGAAACAATACGCAGTTGTGGATGTGACTGGTGATAAAAGCAAGGTCCAATGCTATAAAGAGCAATATTGCATAGGAACCTGGAATGTTAGGTACATGAATCAAGGCAAATTGGAAGTGGTCAAACAGTAGATGGCAAGAGTGATCGTCAACATTTTAGGAATCAGTGAACTAAAATGGACTGGAATGGGTGAATTTAACTCAGATGACAATTATATCCTGTGGGCAGGAATCCTTTAGAAGAAATGGAGTAGCCATCATGGTCGACAAAAATGTCCAAAATGCAGTACTTGGATGCAATCTCAAAAATGACAGAATGATCTCTGTTCATTTCCAAGGCAAACCATTCAATATCACAGTTATCCAAGTCTATGCCCCAACCAGTGATGCTGAAGAAGCTGAATTTGAATGGTTCTATGAAGACCTACAAAACCTTTTAGAAATAACACCCAAAAATGATGTCCTTTTAATTATAGAGGACTGGAATGCAAAAGTAGGAAGTTAAGAAACACCTGGAGTAACAGGGAAATTTGGCCTTGGAATATGGAATGAAGCAGGACAAAGGCTAATAGAGCTTTGTCAAGAGAATGCACTGGTCATAGCAAACACCCTCTTCCAACAACACAAGAGAAGACTCTACACATGGACATCACCACATGGTCAACACTGAAATCAGATTGATTATATTCTTGGCAGCCAAAAATGGAGAAGCTCTATATAGTCAGCAAAAACAAGACCAGGAGCTGAAACTGTGGCTCAGATCATGAACTCCTTATTGCCAAATTCAGGCTGAAATTGAAGAAAGTAGTGAAAACCACTAGACCATTCAGGTATGACCTAAATCAATTCCTGTATGATTATATAGTGGAAGTGAGAAATAGATTTAAGGGACTAGATCTGATAGACAGAGTGCCTGATGAACTATGGACAGAGTTTCATGACATTGGCTAAACTTATAGGTGGTTAATTATATATCTATGGTATACAAAGCCATAAGACTCCAAGGAATTCCAGACTGCCTACATAAGGAAGCATGGTCAGGAGAAATATTCCAGCTATCAATTCTTTCAGGCTCTCCACCACAGAGCCTACTGACCAAATGTCCTTCCTTTCACTGGTCAGTTCGCATCCAGTGACTGAATGACACAGGGATAAAATGGCCTAACATTTTTACTTTCCTCTAAAAAGAAAACTCAGAGGGACAATGTTACTCCAGAGCTTTTACTAAGTTGAATGAGGCTTTGTTGGGCCTGAATCACAGCTTCAATTGTACCCTGCCTGATCCTGTTCTGTCTATATTCCTTTCACAAGTGTTGATCGCTAGAGAGTATATGGCACTCCAAACTCTGTCACTTCTGCTTCTGGAGAACATATAAGACAGTTTAAAGAGAAATGGTTTTAAAATGCAAGTAATAAAATTTTATAACCAAACTAGTCACCTCACTGGTAATAAAGGCATCATCATTTTTGATAGTTGGAGTACAGACAGTCCCTGGCAAAAGGTGGCAGTTCAATTGCTAAAGCCAGAGATGAATCTTGATGGTGTATGGGTGGAAAGGAATCCATTAGCTGACTGGCCAGGTATTTGAGACTTGCAAAATAAATAGCAGATGTTAGGAAGTGTTATTATATAATCACTCCTGAGCATGATTAATGCTATCTAGAGGAAATGAGCATTTGGGATAAAGAAACTGGCACTTGAAAGACAGATATAGAAGCCTGAGGGTCACTTTGACTACATATAAAGAATTTCTAATCTTCTCTAAGGGAAGGGCAAAGAAAGCTGAATAGAAAATTCAAAACTGTGGTTAAACTTCAAAGACAGGTAAGCACTCAGCCAAAGTAACTTTATTATTATGCCAAGATTAGCGCTCTGGCTGGGAAAAATGAGACCTTCACACATAAATCTTATGAATCTTCTGAGCCTGATCCATCCTTGGTAAGAGTTAATATCTTCCTCTAAGCTGAGAAACAGTGCAGAGCCTTTTCTTTCATAAAGCAGCAGTCTCTAGGAATCAGAATTTACCTTGCCAAATAACCCGAGCAGAAGTCTTTCTTTCCCTTTAAGTTAAATCTATAATCTTTTTTCCTTTACTACTGAAAACAAAACTACAGGGCATTGTATTAGATGTAAATCAATAGTATTAGTGATACTAGTGTTAACCCATTGACATTTTAAAGAATATATCCACAATTAATTTTTTCACGATTCATAGAAAGCCATTTATTTTTATGTGAGTAAAAAATAATCATTTACATGTATTTAAAAAAATAAAAACAACCAAAAAAAAAAAAAAACCTTGAACATAAACCTCAGGATTTTTCCTACCCACCATGTTGTCCACTGTGCCTATGTGCTGTGCTGCGTTTAGTCGCTCAGGCATGTCTGACTTTTTGCGACCACGTGGACTGTAGCCTTCCAGGTCCGTCTGCCATGGGGATTCTCCAGGCAAGAACACTGGAGTGGGTTGCCATGCCCTCCTACAGGAACTCTTTCCAACCCAGGAATCGAAACCAGGTCTCTTGCATTGCAGGCATATTCTTTACTGTCAGAGCGACCAGGGAAGCCCCCAGTTTCCCTATAACTGGTGTTAAATGACAGAATAACCCAAATGAGAGTAACCTCACCCTGAATAAAAAAGGAATGAGCTAAAGCAAAAAGGTAATGCTAATACCTAGCTAACCTTTATCTGGAAGGAACCATAGGAATACACATAAAAGTGTTTATACATATTTATCAAGCCTACAACAAACTTACTGGTGGAGCACCAGCACCACAAAATGTTCAGTGTGTCCTACTGTTGAGTGAAAACTGTATAAATCTTAATTATGTTGAATTCATTCACAGTGCTTTTCAGGTCTACTATATGTTTCTACTTCTCTGTATATTTATTCTGTTAATTTTTGAGAGTGTGATATTGACACTCCAACTAAAAATCTGAATTTATCTGTCTTAAAAAAACAATTGCAATATGTAGTAGAACTATATTTAACCTTGTTGTGTATTTTCCAAGTCTCCTATAATGTGTTATCATATTTTCATAATTTAAAAAAATGAAAACCTAAAAAAAAAAATCAGTGTGGCTCTAAACTTAAATCCACATAATTAAGATTTATACAATTTTCGCTCAACAGTAGGACACACTGAACATTTTGTGGTGCTGGTGCTCCTTCTACCAGTAAGTTTGCTGTAGGTTTGATAAGTGTGTATAAACCAAATCTTCCCATAGAAAATAGGCATCCATCACATAATCTTGCCACACTCAATACAAGTCAAGGCTGTCAATAGGAAAGACTGTTGCAAAACTTAAGTCACTAAAAGAAATTAAGATGAGGGATTCCCAAAACTATAGAAGCAAGTGAAAGGACTAACAGCTTCCATAGGGAGGCCAGAGGTCCCTAAGAGGCAGGAGGAAATAAACTGCAAGTAGCAGCGTTTTGTTTTGTTTTGTTTTGTTTTTCTTTCTCTCTCTCTTCTATTCCTGTGTTATGAGGACACCTGGTTCCCCCGAACTTAACTTTTCTCAAGTCTTCAGCTAACTGCAGCAGTTTTTCTTATGGAAATGTTTTTCTTAAGCTATGTCAGTGAAACTATGTATTTGCTTTGGCATCTGCCTTTCTTCAAATCAGTTCCCCCTAAGACTTACCTTTTTTTCAAACCTTGAGCTAATAATGACTCACAAACCAGTACATCTTACTCTTGGAAAAGTTTTCTTAAACTATATTAATGAAACTATGTATTTGCTTTGAAATCTGCCTTTATTCAAGATTCATGTCAATTGTTTTATGGCCAGAGATGACTTCTCTTGTGCCATTCTACCTCAAAATGCATGTTGTGGGAGCAACTGGGACAACTATCTCAGTCTAGAGGTGTTCTTTTATCTGATTAGCACTTTGTTAACAGGTATAAAATGCCTTGCTAAAACCTAGCATTACTTTACCAACAAAGGTCCTTATAGTCAAAGGTATGGTTTTTCCAGTAGTCATGCTCAGATGTGAGTTTGACCATAAAAAAGGATGAGCATCAAAGAACTGGTGCTTTTGAACTATGGTGTTGAAGAAGACTCTTGAGAATTCCTTGGAATGCAATGAGATCAAACCAGTCCATCCTAAAGGAAATCAACCTTGAATATTCAGTAGAAGGACTGATGCTGAAGCTACAATATTTTGGCCATCTGATGCAAAGAGCTGACTCATTGGAAAAGACCCTGATGCTGGGAAAGATTGAAGGTAGGAGAAGAGGACAATAGAGGATGAGATGATTGGATGGCATCACCAACTCAGTGGACATGAGTTTGAGCAAGGAGCTGATGAAGGACAGGGAAGCCTGGAGTGCCGCAGTCCATGTTGTTGCAAAGAGTCAGACACTACTGACCAATTGAACAATAACAAAATACTATCAAGGAGGCACTCTTTCTGTCCCCTTCTGATGTCTATGTCAGAAGCTTTCTCTATTTCTTTTTATATTGCAATATGTAGTATGCAAATAGCAGAAAATCAAAGATTAAGAAAAAACATTGAAAGAAAGCAAAGTAGTTCTTTTAAAGGGAGAGAAGAGCAAAGATGAGAACTACATCTTACTTCTCAGAAGCTATAAAAGAAAGAATATTGTGGATGGAAATATTTCACATATTGAGAAAAAAAAAAAAGAAAGAAAACATCATCAACCAAAAATGGTGTATCCTACACAATTATTCTTCAAAAATGAAAGAGAAAACTTCCTCACACAAGCAACTTATGTGGGAATTTGTTGTCCAACAATTTGCACTGAAAAAATATTAAAAGACGTTCTTCAGAAAGAAGGAAAATTATACATATCAGAAACTCAGATTTGCCTTGAATACTGCTGGTGAACATGTACATTGGTGTGGCCACTATGGAATACAGTATGGAGCTTCTTCAAAAAGCTCAAAATAGAACTAGCTTTTTGTTGTTGATGATGTTCAGTAACCAAGTTGTGTTCTGCTGTTTGTGACTCCATGGCCTCCAGCACACCAAGTTTCCCTGTCCTTCACTATCTCCTGGAGTTTGCTCAAACTCACATCCATTGAGTCAGTGATGCCATCCCACCATCTCATCCTCTGTCACCTCCTTCTCCTCCTACCCTCAGTCTTCTCAGCATCAAATTCTTTTCCAATGAGTTGGCTCTTTGCATCAGATGGCCAAAGAATCTAAACATCATCTTCAGCATCAGTTCTTCCAATGAATTTCAGTGTTGATTTCCTTTCAGATTGACTGGTTTGATCTCCTTGCTGCCCAAGGGATTCTCAAGAGTCTTCACTAGCGCCACAATTCAAAAGCATCAGTTCTTCAGTGCTCAGCCTCATTTATGGCCCAGTTCTCACATCCAAATATGACTACTGGAAAAACCAGAGCTTTGACTAAACCTACTTTTGTTGGCAAAGCAACGTCTTTGCTTTTTAATGCATTATCTATGTTTGTAATAGATTTCTTTCCAAGGAGCAAGCACCTTTGAATTTCAGGACTGCAGTCACTGTCTGCAATGATTTTGGAGCCCAAGAAAATAAAGCCTGTCACTGCTTCCATTGTTTTCCCATCTATTTGCCATGAAGTGGTGGGAATGGATACCATGGTCTTAGTTTTTTGAATGTTGACTTATAAGCCAGATATTTCACTCTCTTAATTCACCCTCATCAAGAGGTTCTTCAGTTCCTCTTGCTTTCTGCCATTAGGGAGGCATCATCTACATAATTGAGATTGTTGCTATTTCTCCCAGTATTTTGATTCCAGCTTGTGATTCACCTATCCTGTCATTTCATGTGATGTACTCGGACTAGAAACTAAATATGCAGGGTAACAACATACAGTCTTGACACACTCTTTTCTCAATTTTGAACCAGTCTCATGTTTGACAGAATTTTGTCTAATGAACTTTGTTTTGTGTCTGGTTCTAACTGCTACTTCTTAACTTGCATATAAGTTTCTCAGCTTCTCTTACATGCTAAGTCACTTTAGTAGTGTCCAACTCTTTGTGACCCTATGGACCATAGTCCACCAGGCTCCTCTGTCCTTGGGATTCTCCAGGCAAGAGTACTGGAGTGGGTTATCATTCCCTTTTCCAGGGAATCTTCCTGACCCAGGGATCAAACCCGTATCTACTTGCGTCTCTTGCATTAAGAAGCAGGTTCTTTAGCACTAGCACCACCTGGGAAGCCCATAACGTGGTCTGGTATTTCCATCTCTTTACGAATTTTCCAAAGTTTGTTGTGATCCACACAGTCAAAGGATTTCTTCTAGTCAGTGAAGCAGAAATAGATGTTTTACTGGAATTTCCTTGTTTTATCTATAATCTAATGGATGTTGGCAATTTGATCTCTGATTCCTCTGCCTCTTCTAAACCCAATTTGGTTCATGTACTGCTGAAATCTAGCTTAAAGGATTTTTAACATTGTCATGCTAGCATGTGAAATGAGTGCAATTATATGGTAGTTTGAACATCCTTTGGCATTGCCCTTCTTTGATACTGGAATGAAAACTGACCTTTTCCAGTCCTGTGGCCACTGTCAAGTTTTCCAAATTTGCTGGCATATTGAGTTCAGCACTTTCACAGCAACATCTTTTGCAAGTTAAAGTGAACATGTTAGTCACTCAGTTGTGCCTGATTCTTTGCGACCCCTCGGACTATAACCCACCAAGCTCCTCTGTCCATGGAATTCTCCAAACAAGAATACTGGAGTGGGTTGCAATTCCCTTCTTCAAGAGATCTTCCCAACACAGAGATAGAACCTGGTCTCCTGCATTGCAGGCAGATTCTTTACTGGTTGAGGATTCTGAGCCACCAGGAAGCAATATCATTTTGGATTTAAAATAGCTCAGCTGGAATACTATCACCTCCACCTGCTTTGTTCATAGTAATGCTTCCTAATGTCCATTTGACTTCACACTCCAGGATGTCTGGCTCTAGGTGATTGACCACATCATCGAGGTTATCAGGGTCTTTAAGACCTTATATAGTTATTTTGTGTATTCTAGCTTCCTCTTCTTAATATCTTCTGCTTCTGTTAGGTCCTTGCCATTTCTGTCCTTTATTGTGCCCAACTTTGCATGAAATGTTCCTTTTGCATCTCCAATTGTAACGAAGAAATCTCTAATCTGCTTTATTTTTTTTTTTTAATTCCTTAGGATTTTCTACATTTAACTTCACATAACTTGCAACTGAGACAGTTTTAACCCTTCCTTTCTAATCAGAGGGCATTTTATTTCTTCTTCTGCTTTTATTGAACTGTCTTGAATTTCCAGTTCAATGTTAAAAAAAATAATGATGAAAATGGACATATGTGTCTGGTTCCCAATATTAATGAGGATATATCCAATCAGTCATTGTTATTATTTTAAATGATGCTATTTTGTAGATACTTTTTATCAAGCTGGAGGAACGCTCTTGTAATCATTGTCTGCTAAGAATTTTTACCTTGAGTGGGTATTAAATTCTGTTAAACATTTGTTTTTGCCTCAGTTGATATGAATGTGAGTTTTTTTCTTATTTAGCCTGTTACTGTGGTGAAGTTCTCTCATTCAACATTCAACCAAAGAAGCAGTGAAAGATATAATATCAGAAAATCATGTCTTATGGGTTTCTTCTCTATTTTGCTTCATTCATTCAATGAAATTGTATTGATTTAATTTTTCAATTATGTTCTCAGTATTGAAAGAACAATTAAACATGACCTCTTTTCCGATGATTTAATTGTAGCAATATGTTAAGAGCTAAAATAGAAATACGTATGAGAAGCTACCGTAGAAGTTTCTTAAATTCAGTGCCAAGGAACTTTTTACATAAGAAGCATCAGTAAGTTTGTTAAAAATTACTGATTCATGACCACCAGGCCTGTAAATCATAATCTCCCAGAGTTAGGAGCCATAATGTTTACTAAAAATACTAAGTGAACTGTAGAATACAGAGGAGATAATAGTATTTTTTCTTGGTAGTGGGAGAAGTTGGAAATGAGTGATAATAAAGAATAAACTTGAGGGTGACTTTACATGGCTGAGAAAAAAAAAGTGAGTGTGAGCATTCCTGTATAGAAGAAACAACATTTGGTAAGACATACAGGTGTGAACATGCAAGGTGTATTTGGAAATTCCAATTAAATACCCAGGGCAGACAGTGGTAACTCATTTTATAAATGAGGAAGTTCAGAAACAATATACCCAATCAGTTCAGTTCAGTCGCTCAGTCATGTCCGACTCTGTGACCCCATGAACCACAGAATGCCAGGCTTCCCTGTCCATCACCAACTCCCAGAGTCCACCCAAACCCATGTCCATCCAGTCGGTGATGCCATCCAACCATCTCATCTTCTGTCGTTCCCTTCTCCTCCTGCTCTCAGTCTTTCCCAGCATCAGGGTCTTTTCCAATGAGTAAGCTCCTCACATCAGGTGGCCAAAGTATTGGAGTTTCAGCTTCAACATCAGTCCTTCCAATGAACACCCAGGACTGATCTCCTTTAGGATGGACTTGCTGGATCTCCTTGCAGTCCAAGGGACTCTCAAGGGACTTCTCCAACACCACAGTTCAAAAGCATCAATTCTTTGGCACTCAGCTTTCTTTATAGTCCAACTCTCACATCCATACATGACCACTGGAAAAACCATAGCCTTGACTAGACCGACCTTTGTTGGCAAAGTAATGTCTCTGCTTTTGAATATGCTGTCTAGGTTGGTCATAACCTTCCTTCCAGGGAGTAAGCATTTTAATTTCATGGCTGCAATCACCATCTGCAGTGATTTTGGAGCCCAAAAAAATAAAGTCAGCCACTGTTTCCACTATCTGCCATGAAGTGATGGGACCAGATGCCATGATCTTAGTTTTCTGAATGTTGAGCTTTAAGCCACATTTTTCACTCTCCTCTTTCACTTTCATCAAGAGGCTCTTTAGTTCTTCTTCACTTTCTGCCATAAGGGTGGTGTCATCTGCATATCTGAGGCTATTGATATTTCTCCCAGCAATCTTGATTCCAGCTTGTTTCTTCCAGTCCAGTGTTTCTCATGATGTACTCTGTCTAGAAGTTAAATAAACAGGGTGACAATATACAGCCTTGACATACCCCTTTTCCCATTTGGAACCAGTCTGTTGTTCCACATCCAGTTCTAACTGCTGCTTCCTGACCTGCATACAGGTTTCTCAAGAGGCAGTCTGGTACGCCTGTATACCCAATAGTACAAGTAAATTCACATGACTAGTTATGAGTGCCCTAGAAATAAAACCACTTCTTACAAATTAACTAGTGCTACAGTCTCTCCAAATATTTATAGACCTGTAGCGTTTGAGCTTCAGTATCATTTTCAAAAACACTCTGCAATTCTGCAAATGATTAACATA
Organism: Bos grunniens; assembly: GCF_055505025.1. Classification (NCBI taxonomy): domain Eukaryota; kingdom Metazoa; phylum Chordata; class Mammalia; order Artiodactyla; family Bovidae; genus Bos; species Bos grunniens. Next base: position 11,294,112 of record NC_141179.1, on the reverse strand, counting down.
AAATAAAATGCAGTGACTCTTTAGGTACTGCAAATTGTCAAATGACAAAGACACATCAAACTACTTAACATTTATTTTTTACAGTCTCATTATGTACCTGAAGTGAAATGGGAAGCCATTATTCCACTCTAAAACTAGCTTGAAAACATCTTGGCTAGCATGTGCTGCTACAAGTCTAAGAAGCCTGACGAAGTCTTGATAATATCAAATAGACAAATAGTTTAAGAAGGAAATTTTCTAGCCTAAAGTAAGATGGCATCCTGGCATTTTTTCAAAGTTCTTTCCTCAAAAGCGTTATTTCCTTATTTCTTTTTATTGTATATCTGCCAAGGTGTTTTCATTAGAGTTTCCACTTCTGACAAGCCTAAGGACAGCTGGGACCCTGCTGGCTTGAGGTTGATGGTGAGACGTTTTCACAGAGTGTCATCTGTGTACCACAGTGCTGTAAATCTCAGCATTTCATGATCCCTCCTCCCTGAATTCTCAATGAGCACAGAGGGCAGCAGAAAGCACTCCTGGTGGGGTGATACATTTGAAGTTCTTTGTGAGAAGAAGCAGCTATAGGAAGGGGAGATGAAAGCTGCCAATGTGTAATTATAGCCCTAGAACAGGAACTTGTCCAAAACACGGGATTATCACTCTTCTTTCTCAAACATGTTGTTGCAGTGACTGGGGGCTTGGCATAGTACAAGGCTGGCATCAGATTACTCACTGGGGTAATCAGGGGAGAATCAACACTTCCAATGAGGCTCTAATTTACATAATATCTTATTTTTTAGTTTCATTTCTTACCTGAGTTCTACCAGCTTACATTACATTTCATCTCCTTCTATGGTATTATAGCCTTTTCCTTTTTTTTTTTTTTTGGAAATATCATTATTTTCTTTGATTTTATCAAAGTCATGTTGTAAAATATTCATTTATAATTCCTTGTGTAATTCATACAGTAAATATTTGAGAGACTTTTGTTATAAATAAGTGCCTAAGCTATTTTCTTTATGATTACTCATTTTGAAACAGGATCTCCTTTTTAGTCCTGCTGATTTCTGTAAAGTATTTCAGGTAATGGGGTGCAGGAGTGAAATAGGTCACTATGACAGAGGTCTAATGCAGGGCATAATTGTGATTAAGATACTCAGGACTAAACTTCTGAGACATTTCTTTCATGATTTCACCCTTGCGAGTCACTTTTCTTTATTATGATTACTACAGCCTTACTGAATAAAGATGTTTTGCAAATGTAGCTGATTGAAGAGTTTACTGGTTTGCTAATTTATAATATAGTAATGCATACTAAGCTATCTTATTCAGTAAAATGAAAAAGATATTTTATCTGAAAGTGCAGAATCAAGTGTAGTTACTTACAAAATGCTCTGATATTTATAGTGATTATAAATTTTCTGCATGTCAGTTATATTTGCATTCATCTATTTTTGTCAATTTAACAAATACTTATTTAAGATTCACCAACATTAAGCAGGATATAAAATTTATTGTCATGGAAATGGAGGATTCATTTGACTGTATAAATAGAAACTGTTTTTGAGATGTATAAATTAGCTGAAAAATAGAAATAAAATATATTTCAGCTTTTTTAGCTTTTAAAATTTTCTTCAGATAAAAGCAACTCACCTTGAAGCCAGTTTTTGGTTTTTGTTTTTTGTTTGTTTGTTTGTTTTTCCATTAAGAAAGCTTTATTAATTAGAGAGCACATGTAGGTAAACTTTTCACATTTCAAGTCATTTCAAGGAGGCATAAACTAATCACAGTTATAAGAATTTTTTTAAAAACATCATTTTTAGTAAAATACTAAAATATTTGAAAATAAGTTGAACAGCTGGACTAAATCAGGGCATTTTTTTAGAGACAAAGTCTTTTTTTTCCTTTGGAAGAAAATTTAAAAAAAATTCCAAAATACACATAAGATGTAATGGAAAAGTTAAACAAATAATTTCTTTGTAAATAAATTGATAAACCACTGGTAGAAAAAGGAAAGCACTAAGCCCAAGTTGTATATTCTAATGATATAAAAACAAATATAATTTTAGCAAAAAGATGTCAACAGTTCACCTAAAAATATAAAGTGACTAACTCAAAAAAGTAAGCCACATTTTGTATTTACTAATAGATTGCTAAAATTCAACATATTTATAAATCAAAGGGGACTATAATTGCATATTGGAGGGTTGAAATGTCATTAATATTTGGAACATTCAATAATAATATATGACACTACTTTTAATAATATAAGCAATTATTTTCATTAAGTCAATATCTTTACATATATAAATATATATTCTTTGCAGATGATATACTTTAACCATTCTTCAGTGAGTATCATGTTTGTTAAATATTAAGTGAGATTTGTGTTAGGTACTCAGAGTTTAGAAGAATGAATCCAAAATGGTGGTTAGAGGAAGAAAAGCCCATGAAAAGAGACCAAGGAAGAAAAAGCCCACAAAACCTGAAGGTCAAGAGTGAAAACCTCCAGAGGGAAAAACAGGCCCAGCACGTCCCCTCAAGCCCTGCTTGGCATGGGGCAAAACCAATCAGGTTCCAGGGACCAGGGACCACTGAAGGGAGAGAACAAAGGACATAAAAAGGAAAACCTAAAAAGGGAAAACCTGCAGAAGGAGGTGGGGCCACTCCTACAGGGTTGATCAGCTCTTACATCTAACTAAGGTATCACTCCATCCCTTGTTTAATAAGTCCTTCCTGCATGAGCTTTCATGGACTATTGGTTTAAATTTTCATGACTACAAGACAAGGACCTAAGAAGAAACCGACCAGACATAAGTATGCTGAGTGAAAATGTTCAATGATGATCCAGTAAAGCCTAAGCAGAGAAAAAAAAAGGGGGGGGGGGAGTTACAATGGTAGGAGAAGTTTTACTTTTGTCAACAGCTGATAGTTTTTTAGTCAGTAGAGAGAAAGGAAAGGGTGCCTGCAGAGGAAGTACAATCGTCTATTTATCAGAGATAAAGGAGTTATATCTTTAATGACACAAAAAGAAAATATTTGGCCTAGGAATTTTAAAGCTTCACCTCATTCAGGTAGGTGGTTCATTTCCAATTTTGAATTTTGACCTATTTTTGGACCCTGATTCCTATCTAAAGTGTGACTCCAACTCTGCATTCTACAGAGCCCCAGAAAATTTACACACCATGAAGAGTATGCCTCTAGCTGTAATCATTGATTTTATCATCCAATTTGAGTCTAAAAGCCTTAGACAATGGGGCTTTGGTCCTATCTATAAGAATTTTTACTTGCGTACTTATTTTGGGGCTCCATTCAGTGTTTCTAGTTTATAGTTTTCCATTTCTAATATTAATAATTTTAAGGTGCATTTATCCATAATTAAAATGGCCCCAATCATTTCTAATGTAGAAGTGTGTGTGTGTATGCTGGCTAGGAGGCAGTCTTACATGCATACAGTTTACAATCCAGTAGACAGAAGATGTATTACCTAAAAGATATTAAATGCAAAAGCTGTAAATGAAAAATGCAGAGATTATGAAATTTAAATTATTTGGAGGGTGCCATTTTATTGCTGAACTATTGCACAATCTTATTTCAGCACCAGCCAATATGCTTATTGCATGAGTCCTTCAGACCAAAAAATGCACTGAAAAGCCATGGTGGGCTAGACAGTAATATTACGCATTCTTTTCTTTGATTGTTTAATAAACTGTTGTTCAAAGCTGATGGTAGTTTAAGTTGAAAAGATAAGCATAGATATGATTCCAAATCTCTAGTAGATTTTCCTGTTAAGAAATGCTTGGATTATAATTTGTACAGGATGATGATAAAGCATTTAAATGCAAACATGTTGTTCCTTTTCTTCATTAATTTATGTAAATCTATAATTATGTTCGAAAATAATCTCCTCTATTAATTCTGTTTGATGAAATTCAAATTTTATGAATATTGTGAAGTAAATTGCTAAGCTACAGATCTACCATTCATTTTCTCCTCTAACAATGATGTAGTCCAGGAAAGAAAGCAAGTCAGTCAGTCAAACATTATTATAATGCTAATGTTAATGGTAAACCTTCTAGAAATCAAACTAATGATATTTACTACTGGAAGAATCCCTATGAATAGAATGCTTTAGGAAGATGTACCTACAATATCCAGCAATGTTTAATAGTAAACAAGTCCACAATCAATGGATTTCCAGTGCATGGCTTTCACCTATTCTATGTAACTATCTGGGTATAAAATGGAGATGCTTAATAATCAAAACAGATTTATTTTTCTTTGTCACTAATGTACCTGCATACAGTAATTAGGGGATTTCCTATTCAATGTGAGTAAGAAACATCCAAAGTAGCAAGGACAGTTGCCTTGACAATCCCTGAAGTCTCCCAGCTGTATTTATTCCTCAGGGTTATCTTAGTAAGGTCTTAGTAAGATCACTGACTTGTGTGAGTGTGATTCCAGCCTTTGTATTTAAATCCATCACTGTTAGAAACTTATTTTCAAATGTACTTAAAAGTGATATATGAAATAAATACTCCTAAAGAGACTTTTAGGAACACCTGGTGGCTCAAATGGTAAAGGCAATGAGGGAGACCTGGGTTTGATCCCTGGGTTGGGAAGATCCCCAGGAGGAGGGCATGGAAACGCACTCCAGTATTCTTGCCTGGAGAATTCCATGGACAGACGAGCCTGGCAAGCTATAGTCCATGGGGTCACAAAAACTAGAATATGACTGAGTGACTAACACACACACGAAGCGGCTTTCAGCATTCAGCTGAAAAAGATATATCTTTGTACTAATTGGGTTTAGTTTCCTCTGGAAAATTTGTAGTATTGTATAATGTCCTTTCCTGTGAGTTTCTCTTCCATTTTGATAATACCCATTTGATTTCACATTCCTTTTTATCTAATGTTACATTGGTTTGGGCATTTGTTGAATTCATTTTTTTATTATTATTATAACCGTAAGTTTTGATATAGGAGTTTGGTTTTTTTTTTCCCCTTATTTTGGGTCTCTAAAAATAATTAACATATGTGAAAGTCAAGATTGAAGTTGAAAGACATACTGGAAACCTGAGACTATTAAAGTGGATTATTTAAACAAAAAGAAAGATTTGGGGAGCCCAGAATTTTTTCTGTAAGCTCTGTTTAGTAATTAGAATTACAATAAGTTAAAGCCTCAATTTGCTTCTTGAGTGGAAGATGGTATCTATGTGGGGACTTTGTAATAACGAAGCCATATATTATGCTCATGTTAGGCAAGACTCACAAAAGTGAAGCTGTCAATATTCTCCATGTTGATTCATCAACTCAGTGCAATTCCAATAAAAATCTTAGAAAAGTTCTTTGAAAAATAAGATAAACTAATTTTGAACTCATATGAAAAACAAAAGGTCAAGAACTAGCCAGATCACTTTCAAAGGAACAGGAAGTGGGGGATCTTCTCATATTAGATGTCAAGAAATTTTTTTCATAACATGAAGATAAAGTAAATGCATACTAAAAAGTATAACAAGATAGAGAAACCTAGAGATTTAATTTATAGTGAAAGTGTGATTCCAGATTACAAAAAGAAAAGAGGATTATAGATAAAGGTTTCTGGGACAATTTATGATCAATATGTTGTGTGGATCACAACAAACTGTGGAAAATTACTAAAGAGATGGGAATAGCAGACCACCTTAGCTGCCTCCTGAGAAACTTGTATGCAGGTTAAGAGTCAACACTTAGAAGCGGACATGGAACAATGGACTGGCTCAAAATTGGGAAAGGAGTACATCAAAACTGTATATCATCACCTTGCTTATTTAACTTATATGCAGTGTTCATGCAAAATGCCAGGCTGGATGAAGTACAATCTGGCACAACCACAGGATCACCAAAAGAAGTTTAAAAATAAAATAAAATTAGAAAAAATAAATAAATAAAATAAAATAAAAAAAGAAAAAAAAAAGAAATTTCAATAACCTCAGATATGCAGATAACACCACTCTTCTGGCAAAAAAGTGAAGACGAACTAAAAAGCCTCTTGATGAAGGTGAAAGAGGAAGAGTGAAAAAGCTGGCTTAAAACTCAACATTCAAAAAATGAAGATCATGGCATACAGTTCCACTACTTCATGGCAAATAGATGGGGAAACAATGGAAACAGTGAGAGACTTTCTTTTCTTGGGCTCCAAAAACACTGCAGATGGTGACTGCAGCCATGAAATTAAAAGATACTTGCTCCTTGGAAGAAAAGCTATGATAAACCTAGACAGCATATTAAATAGCAAAGACATTACTTTGCCAACAAAAGTCCATTTGAAACAGTGCACTAAGTCATGTCCGACTCTTGCAACCTCATGGACTGTAGCCTTCATTTACTCAAAGCTACAGTTTTTCCAGTAGTCATGAATGCATGTGAGATTTGGGCCATAAAGAAGGCTGAGCACTGAAGAACTGATGCTTTCGAACTGTGGTGTTGGAAGACTCTTGGGAGTTCCTTGGACAGCAAGGAGATCAAACCAGTCAATGCTAAAGGAAATCAACCTTAAATATTCATTGGAAGGACTGATGCTGAAGCTGAAGCTCCAATACTTTGGCCACCTGATGCAAAGAGCTGACTCATTGGAAAAGACCCTGATGTTAGGAAAGATTGAAGGCAGGAGCAATCAGAGAACAAGATGTTTGGATGGCATCACCAATTCAATGGACATGAGTTTGATCAATCTCTGGGCAATGGTGAAGGACAGGGAAGCTTGGCATGCTGAAGTCCATGGGATCTTAAAGACAAGATTGAGTAACTGAACAATAACAAGAGCAATTAGATCTCAATATTGAAAAAAATCATATTTATATCATGCCATGCAAATAAGTCAATTTCACATGGAACAAAGACATAAAAGTAGAAAGCAAATGCTTTTGTTCTTATCACAGGATAAAATGGCCATAATAAAAATGATGGAAAATATCAGGGGTTGGCAAAAATGTGAAGAAATTCAAACCCTCAAATCCTCATATGTGCTGGTGCAATAAAGCATTATGAAACATAAAATTGATGCAGCTGATTTAGAAAATGGTCTAAGCAGTCCCTCAGACTTTAAACATCTATGTACCACATGATCAAGAAATCGCACTCCTGGGTATACATATACAAGTAAGTTGAAAATATACATCCACACAAATACTTGCACATGAACAGTCATAGAATTATTGTATATAATAACCAAAAAAGTCACAATTATCTATCAGCTGATGAACGGGCAAACCCAAGTGGTATATCCTTAAAATGGAATATTAGTCATCCATAAAAAATGAATGAAATACTGATACATGCTACAATATGGATTAAGTCCAAAAACATGCTAAATGGGAAAAAAAAAAAAAACAGACACAAGAGATTCATTTATTGTATTATCCCATTTATATGAAACATTCAGAATAAGCAAATTCACAGAGAGAGAAAGTGTACTGTGACTGTTAATGGGTATGGCCATCCTTTTAAGGGTGATTAAAATGTTCTAATGGGCTTCCCTTGTGGCTCACACAGTAAAGAATCCACCTGCAACATGGGAGACCTGGGTTCATTCCTTGGATTGGGACGATTCCCTGGATAAGGGCATGGCGACCTACTCCAGTTTTCTTACCTGGAGAATCCCCACGGACAGAAGAGCCTGGCAGGCTAGAGTCCATGGAATCACAAAGAGTTGGACACAACTGAATGACTAAGCATTAAGCAGAAAATGTTCTAAAAATAGAGTGGTCATGGTTGTGGTTCAATACTGTGAAGGTTCAATATTATGTGCTTTGTTGACATCTGAAATGAAGGGGAGGTTGTGAGTCTAATCACTGAACTGTAAGCCATCCTCCACAACATACTCTTGTGAATAAGGTCCCCTATCCATACAACATCCATCATCACAGACACAAGGCAAAATTCTGCATATACTTGACTAGCAGGTTGCAGTTCCTTGACAGTCTGTGGAATTATTTTTTTTAAAAAATCTTTCTGTGGAAACTAAGGATCATTCTACCCTCCTGATTTGGCAAAGCTTCCCTCCCACAGTCCCTGCTCCTTCACTGTGTTTCTGAGCACAATTTCTTTGTGACCCAATATGCCATGCTATGTCCTCTCCCTGGGAGTTTGAGTATGTGAGATTAATAAGCTGATATCAGTTTCATCTGCTTAGCTTCAGGTGTCATGTGTTTGGCCATCTCCATATCTCAAGGGTGAAACTATCTCTATCACCCAAGGGATGAAGAGCCAGCAATCAAAATATGGTTGTATACTTCTGTGAATATACTAAATATAACTATTGCACACTCTGAAATAATAAATTTTATGGTATGTAAATTATAACTCATGTTTTAAAAAATTAAAGAAATCTCATAACACAAATTTATGTTATATACAGGCCATGTAACAAAATTCTACAAATCAATAAACAAAACTCCAACAGTCCAGTAGAAAATTGTGGAAAAATATACATAAATAAGACATTTCACATAAGGGAAAAAAGCATAAGTAAAATGCAACAGCCCATAAAGAGTTTGAAACTAGAAAGTGTTCAAGAGAATACAAATTAAGGCAAACTGAGATGAAATACAGATACTCAGTTAATCTGAAATTAAGGATATCAGTGATTGCCAACTGTTGGCAAAATCTGAGCAACAATAGCTGCTATGAACAATTTATAGAAGGAAACATGGTGCAACAATCTGGAACAAATGTGCATAGACTGAAGTTATTTGGTGCAAACATAATCGCAATTTTCACATTGTTGAAATTTTCAGTTTGATATTGGAATATATTCTAAGATAAATGTGGTTATGTTATATATCATTTTATTGCACATTTCTCGCTTTATGTTTTTTCCTAATGACTTATTACTTACTGTTCATTTTATATTTATTTTAGACTTTGGAAATTATGTTAGATAAAAGGAAATTCAAATAATTTTCTTATTCTAGTTCAAAATGGATTGTAAAGCAGCAGAGACAACTCAAAACATCAACAACACCTTTGGCACAGGAGCTGCTAACAAATGTACAGTGCAGTGGTAGTTCAAGAAGTTTTGCAGAGGAGACGAGAGCCTTGAAGATGTGGGGCATAATCAACCATCAGAAGTTGACAATGACCAACTGAGAGCCATCGTTGAGGTTGATCCTCTCGTAACTAGATGAGAAGTTGCTGAAGAACTCAGTGTCAACCATTCTAGTTATTTGAAGCAAACTGGAAAGGTGAAAAAGTTCGATAAGTGAGTGCCTCATGAAGTGAAAGTGAAAGTCATTCAGTCCTGTCCAATTTCTTGCCACCCTATAGACTATACAGTCCATGGAATTCTTCAGGCCAGAATACTGGAGTGGTTAGTCATTCCCTTCTCTAGGGAATCTTTCCAACCCAGGGATCAAACCCAGGTCTCCCACATTGCAGGCAGATTCTTTATCAGCTGAGCCACCAGGGAAGTCCCAAAGCTGACCACATATCAAAAATATTGTCATTTTGAAGAGTCATCTTCTCTTATTCTACTCAACAACAATGAATCATTTTTGGATTGGATTGTGACATGCGACAAAAAGTGGATGTATACTATAACCAGCCATGACAAGCTCAGTGGTTGGACAGAGAAGAAACTCCAAAGCACTTCCAAAAGCCAAACCTGCACCTTAAATGGACTTGATCACTGTTTGGTGGTCTGCTGCTCATCTGACCTGCTACAGCTTATCCTGGAGAAACCATTACATCCGAGAAGTATGTTCAGCAAATTGATGAGATGCACCAAAAATTGCAATGCTTTCATCCAGGATTGGCCAATAGAAAGGGCCGAATTCTTCTCCACAATAATGCCTGACCACGCATTGCACAACCAATGTTTCAAAAGGTGAATGAATTGTGCTACACAGTTTTGCCACTTCCACCATATTAACCTGACCTCTCGCCAACTGACTACAACTTCTTTAAGCATCTTGAAAACTTTTTGCAGGGAAAACACTTCTGCAAACAGCAGGAGTCAGAAAATGTTTTCTGAGAATTCATTCAATACTGAAGCATGGATTTATGTTACATGAATAAGCAAACTTAGCTCCCATTGGTAAAAATGTGCTGATTTAGATTTATAAAGATATGTTTAAGCGTAATTATAATAATTTAAAATTCACAATCTGAAACCACAGTTATATTTTCACCAACCTTAATATAATTGCATAAATCAACTAAACCATAATTAAGGAAAACCATGCTTATGTACATAGACAAGAATGTTCATAGCAGATTGTAAGATTAATAACAATAAAGAAGAAAACCAAAAATGAAGACAATCAATACATAGTCCACTCATACCATATAGCATCACACAGTAGGTAAAACTGATGAAGCAATGTTACACATAAGAGAAAACATACACATAAGATTCAGCATTATCAATAAAAACCAGATAGACTAAATGCTAAGTCCATGGATGCATGTTTTGTTTTACAACCTATGTAAGTAAAAATATTTTCTTTGGTATATATCAAATTAAATAATTATTCTTAAAACAGAGAGAAAACAAAATGCAGGCACTGAGTGTATATAATGTGAGAAATTTTGCTTGAGAAGAAACAAAATAAATATAACTTTAAAAATTGACTTGAGAAAAGAAATGAACATTATTTGGGAAGTAGCATTGACTTTGTGCTGTGCTGTGCTGTGCTGTACTTAGTTGCCTAGTCATGTCCAACTTTCTGCAACACCATGGACTGTAGCCCACCAGGTTCCTCTGGCCATGGGGATTCTCCAGGCAAGAATACTAGAGTGGGTTGCCATGCCCTCCTCCAGGGGATCTTCCCAACCCAAAGATCAAACCCAGGTCTCCCACATTGCAGGTGGATTCTTTACCATGTGAGCCACCAAGAAAGCCCACAGTACTATGTGTGAAATAGATAACTAGCAGAAAGCTTCAATAAAACACAGGGAACACAGCCTGGCACTCTGTGACAAACTAGAGGGGTGGAATGGGAGGAGAGAGGGATGCTCAAGAGGAAGGGGATATAATTATGACTTATTTGCTTTGTTGTATGACAGAAACATGATCACTGACCTAGAGCCAGACATCCTGGAATGTGAAGCCAAGTGGGCCTTAGAAAGCATCACTATGAACAAAGCTAGTGGAGGTGATGGAATTCCAGTTGAGCTATTTCAAATCCTGAAAGATAATGCTGTGAAAGTGCTGCACTCAATATGCCAGCAAGGTTGGAAAACTCAGCAGTGGCCACAGGACTGGAAGAGGTCAGTTTTCATTCCAATCCCAAAGAAAGGCAATGCCAAAGAATGCTCAAACTACTGCACAATGGCACTCATCTCACACACTAGTAAAATAAAGATCAAAATTCTCCAAGCCAGGCTTCAGCAATATGTGAACTGTGAACTTCCTGATGTTCAAGCTGGTTTTAGAAAAGGCAGAGGAACCAGAGATCAAACTGCCAACATCTGCTGGATCATGGAAAAAGCAAGAGAGTTCCAGAAAAACATCTATTTCTGCTTTATTGACTATGCCAAAGCCTTTGACTGTGTGGATCACAATAAACTGTGGAAAATTCTGAAAGAGATGGGAATACCAGACCACTTGACCTGCCTCTCGAGAAATTTGTATGCAGGTCAGGAAGCAACAGTTCGAACTGGACATGGAACAACAGACTGGTTCCAAATAGAAAAAGGAGTACGTCAAGGCTGTATATTGTCACCCTGCTTATTTAACTTCTATGCAGAGTACATCATGGGAAACACTGGACTGGAAGAAACACAAGCTGGAATCAAGATTGCTGGGAGAAATATCAATAACCTCAGGTATGCAGATAACACCACCTTTATGGCAAAGTGAAGAGGAACTAAAAAAGCCTCTTGATGAAAGTGAAAGAGGAGAGTGAAAAAGTTGGCTTAAATCTCAACATTCACAAAACGAAGATCATGGCATCCGGTCCCATCACTTCATGGGAAATAGATGGGGAAACAGTGGAAACAGTGTCAGACTTTATTTTTCTGGGCTCCAAAATCACTGCAGATGGTGACTGCAGCCATGAAATTAAAAGACGCTTCCTCCTTGGAAGGAAAGTTATGACCAACCTAGATAGCGTATTCAAAAGCAGAGACATTACTTTGCCAACAAAGGTCCATCCAGTCAAGCCTATGGTTTTTCCTGTGGTCATGTATGGATGTGAGAGTTGGACTGTGAAGAAGGCTGAGCGCTGAAGAATTGATGCTTTTGAACTGTGGTGCTGGAGAAGACTCTTGCGAGTCCCTTGGACTGCAAGGAGATCCAACCAGTCCATTCTGAAGGAGATCAGCCCTGGGATTTCTTTGGAAGGAATGATGCTAAAGGTGAAACTCCAGTACTTTGGCCACCTCATGTGAAGAGTTGACTCATTGGAAAAGACTCTGATGCTGGGAGGGATTGGGGCAGGAGAAGAAGGGGATGACAGAGGATGAGATGGCTGGATGGCATCACTGACTCGATGGACTTGAGTCTGGGTGAACTTCAGGAGTTGGTGATGGACAGGGAGGCCTGGCGTGCTGCGATTCATGGGGTCACAAACAGTCGGACATGACTGAGCGACTGAACTGAACTGAACTGAACGGATGACAGAAACCAACATAAAATGGTAAAGAAATTATATTCTACTTTAAAATTAATATTTTAATCCACATTTTTAAAAGAGATAAACATTAGTATGTTATACTTTGATTGAAATAATGTAACAGGAAAAACAAAATGATGACTCAGGAGAGAAAGATACTAACTAGGTAAGTGGCATTTTTTTTTTTCAGTAAGGTAGGATGAATAGGAGTAGTTCATAGAAACAGGAATATTATATCCATTGAAATTGAAAGGAAAATATGGTGTAATGACTAAAGCAGATACTAAAGCAGGATGGAAGCCTGGAGATTGTCTTCTGATTGTTTCTATTCTATGTCCAAAACTGAAAGCAAAGTCACCAGTAGATATAAAGCCAATGCAAGGAAATGTGGTAATTTTTAGGAAAACAATTGTATGGAAGAATTGTCTAAGACTAGAGGATAATAACTGTCTAGGGAAATTAAAGCACTTAGCCCTAAGGCAACATTTTTTATTTATTTATTTAAAGAGAGATTTGTCAGCATAACTGTGGGTGTCTTTTCAGCCTGTTGAGTGATCATAATCCAAACTCAAAGTACCAAGGTATTTTTTCTCATCCCACTCCCCACTCCCACTCTCTGGGGAAAATTCCAGTGTTTTGCTAAAAAAAAAAAAAAAAACAGATGCACCATCTATTAACCAGCCATTTCAGTCCAATACTGGCTGGTCTAACACTTATGAAACACCCACTGGGGTCTGTAGATGGAGAGATTTAAAGATGATAATAGATGCCTAGATTTATCCTTTTAAATGAATGAGATTGGAAAGGTGAATAAAGGGTGGACAGATACAAAAAAGAAACATGTATGAAATTATTTACATATAGTCTATTTCAGACTATGTTGCTCCCGTTTGTGGGAAGTTATCTACAGCAAAGTTCCTTGTGACAGTTTTAGGAAGCACAAGGTATGTTTAATAAGTGATTATGAACAGTCTTTTTAGATTTTGTGTGGCATTGCCAATTAAGCTCTCTTCTCATGCCTCACTTCACTTTCTAGGGGTTCCCCTGCATTTACTAGGTAGTAAGAGAGTTGTTTTGGGCCCTGTTGTTATGTTCTACTAGATCCACAAGACAACTGTTTTTACAGCTTAATATGCTTGGCACATTGGAATTCTCAAGCTGCCAAAACTCTAATATACTGAGTTACAATGTGAAGAAGAGTGTTTCTCCTCACTTTTTATTATATTGTGCTGACTGTAAATAAAACCATGCTATGAATGTGGGTCTTAACACTTCAAATAGTTTTTAGTGAAACAGAACTTTTACTTTTATTTAAATTCCCAGTCCAACTCTCTTTAAAGCAGTGAGATTCAGCATAAATTCTACTTATGCTGGGGATGGAAATGAGACTAATCTGAGAAGAATATCACATGCTGTGTCCAGAATGACCCTTATCTAACACTAACAAAGTTTGTTACTGTCATACTTGAAATGCCTAATGCTCTTCCCGTGGAAAGAATTTTCTCATGGATTCCACTGTGGATACAACTTAAGTCCAGGCTAAATCTTCAGCAAAACAAGGTTTTGTTTTTGATTTGTCACAACTGATTCTTGGAATTTCATTCTATAATATTGATCTTGATGCTGCAGCACTTACTGTAGTAGCCAGAGTAGATATAATCAGTCTTCCCCTGCCTTTGCTATCTTTCTTGCACCCTCCCTATTTTTCAGAGATGTCTGACTTTAGTCTGGTAAACAGAATTACTGAAATAAATGACAATACTGGGGAAAAATTAAATGTGTTGGAAGGTCACTCTCACATCCTATCCATTTATCTGTCTGCTCACATTTTGATATTTCAAACCTATACACTTAAGGCTTCTAGGTCAAGCAAGGAAAAACATGAACAATTAAAGAGCAAAACAGTCTACTGGGTAAAGTGGAGTATACAAAGATGATTATGTTGTAGCCCCTCAACGCAGCAGTTCACAAGCTAATGATGAACAAAATTATGTAACAAATAACTTGGGAAAGCAGACTGAAATATGCCAGAAGCACAGACCAAATGTAACTGCAAAATAGTGTTCAGTTCAGTTCAGTTCAGTCACTCAGCCGTGTCTGACTCTTTGTGACCCCATTAACTGCAAAATGCCAGGCCTCCCTGTCCATCACCAACTCCCAGAGTCCACACAAAACCATGTCCATTGAGTCGGTGATGCCATCCAACCATCTCATCCTCTGTTGTCCCCTTCTCCTCCTGCCCTCAATCTTTCCCAGCATCAGGCTGTTCTCAAATGAATCAGCTCTTCACATCAGGTGGCCAAAATATTGGAATTTCAGCTTCAATATCAGTCCTTCTAATGAACACCCAAGAGTGATCTCCTTTAGGATGGACTGGTTGGATCTCTATGCAGTCCAAGGGACTCTCAAGAGTCTTCTGCAACACCACAGTTCAAAAGCATCAATTCTTCAGCTCTCAGCTTTCTTTATAGTCCAACTCTCACATCCATACATGACCACTGAAAAAACTGTAGCCTTGAATAGACGGACCTTTGTTGGCAAAGTAATGTCTCTGCTTTTGAATATGCTATCTAGGTTGGTCATAACTTTCCTTCCAAGGAGCAAGCGTCTTTTAATCTCATGGCTGCAATCAACATCCACAGTGATTTTGGAGCCCAAAAAAATAAAGTCTGACACTATTTCCCCATCTATTTGCCATGAAGTGATGGGACCAGATGCCATGATCTTGGTTTTCTGAATGTTGAGCTTTAAGCCAACTTTTTCACTCTCCTCTTTCACTTTCATCAAGAGGCTCTTTAGTTCTTCACTTTCTGCCATAAAGGTGGTGCCATCTGCATATCTGAGGTTATTGATATTTCTCCTGGCAGTCTTGATTCCAGCTTGTGTTTCTTCCAGTCCAGTGTTTCTCATGATGTACTCTGCCTAGAAGTTAAATAAGCAGGGTAACAATATACAGCCTTGACGTACTCCTTTTTCTATTTGGAACCAGTCTGTTGTTCCATGTCCAGTTCTAACTGTTGCTTCTTGACCTGCATATAGGTTTCTCAAGAGGCAGGTCAGGTGGTCTGGTATTCCCATCTCTTTCAGAATTTTCCACAGTTTTTTGTGGAAATATTGTAGGAAAGATTAATTTCACTGGTGCAGACTCCAGGAGTTTTATACAGGTATCTGAAAATAAATCCTATTTATTTAGCATCTACCATAGTCCAGAATTGTGATTCTACCTCTTTTAATAAGTGAAAAAAATGCAGTTTGTCTAGTATTTGTTTAGTCGCTAAGTCATATCTGACTCTTTGCAACCCAGTGGACTGTAGCCCATCAGATTCCTCTGTCCATGGTATTTTCCAAGCAAGAATACTGGAGTATTCTTGCCCTTTCTTTCTCCATGGGATCTTCCCAACCCAGGGAGTGAACCTGTGTCTCATGCACTGGCAGGAAGATTCTTTACCACTGAACTACCAGGGAAGCTCAAAGATGTAGTTGCAAACCCTTAAAACTTGAAGCATTCTTTTTTATGCTACACACAAACACACATGAAAGTGAAAGTGTTAGTCACTCAGTAGTGTCCAACTCTTTGTGATGCCAAGGACTGAAGCCCAGCAGGCCCCACTGTCCAAAGGATTTGCCAGGCAAGAATACATGAGTGGGTTGCCATGCACTATCCAGGGGATCTTCCTGATCCAGGGATTGAACCCGTGGCCTCTTGCATTGCAGGCAGATTCTTTACCACCTGAGCCACCAGGGAAACACCTATTATATGTATATATATATGCATCATGGGGTCACAGTCAGAGTGACCTAGTGACTGAACACAATGATATATGTGTGTATATATGTGTGAATATGTATTATTCACACATATATAGACACATCACACATATATACACATAAATATATCATTGTGTTCAGTCACTAGGTCACTCTGACTCTTTGTGACTCCATGATGCACCACTCCAGGCTTCCCTATCCTACACTATCTCCCAGAATTTGTTCAAGTTCATGTCCATTGAGTCAGTGATAATATATAACCATCTCATCTTCTGCCACCCACTTCTCCTTCTGCCTTCAATCTTTCCCAGCATCAGGGTCTTTTCCAAAGTGTCAGTTCTATTCACCAGGTGGCAAACATATAGGAGCTTCAGCTTTAGCATTAGTCCTTCCAGTGAATATTCAGGGTTGATTTCCTTTAGGGCTGACTGGTTTGATCTTCTTGCAGTCAATGAGACTCTCAAGCATCTCCTCCAGCACCACAATTTGAAAACATCAATACTTTGACATTCAGCCTTGTTTATGGTCCAAATCTGACATCTGTACATGGCTACTAAAAGAAAAAATAGCTTTCACTATCCAGACCTTTGTCAGCAAACTAATGTATTTGCTTTTTAATATGCTGTCATGTTTTGTCATAGCTTTCCCTCCAAGAAGCAAGTGTCTTTTAATTTCATGGCTGCAGTCAGCATCCACAGTTATTTTGGAGTCCAAGAAAAGAAAACCTGTTACTGCTTCGACTTGCACTTCATGGATCACAGCCTTGTCATGACAAAGGTGTTCATGTAACTCAATGATGCTATGAGCCATGCCATGCAGGGCCACCCAAGATGGCTGGATCATAGTGGAGAGTTCTGTCAAAACATGCCCACAGGAAGAGGGAATGGCGAACAACTCCAGTATTCTTGCCATGAGAACTCCATGAGTAGTATGAAAATTGAAAAAGGTAGGACACTGAAAGATGAGTCCTTCAGGTTAGAAGGTGTCCAACATGCTACTGGGGAAGAGCAGGGGATAATTACTAATAGCTCTAGAAAGAATGAAGTGGCTGAGCTAAAATGTTAACAACACTCAACTGTGGATATAGCTAGTTGTGAAAATAATGTCCAGTGCTGTAAAGAACAATATTGGACCATAGGAACTTGGTCCATGAATCAAGCTAAATTGGACATAGTTAAGCAGGAAATGGCAAGGTGAACATCAATATCTTAGAAATCAGTGAAATAAAATGAATAGAAATAGGTGAATTTATTTCAGATGACCTTACCTGTGGGCAAGATTCCCTTAGAAGAAATTGAGTAGCCCTCATAGTCAACAAAAGACTTTGAAATGCAATAACTGGGTGCAATCTCAAAAATGATACAATGATCTCAGGTATTTCCAAGACAAAGCATTCACCATCACAGTAATCCAAGTCTCTGCCCCAACCCCTGATGCTGAAGAAGATGAAATTGACCAGTTTGATGATCTTCTAGAATTAACACCAAAAAAAAAAAAAAAAAGATGTCCTTTCCATCATAGGGGATTAGAAAGAAAAAGTAGGAAATCAAAAAATGCCTGGTGTTACAGGCAAATTTGGCCTTGGAGTACAAAATAAAGAAGGGAAAAGGTGAACAGAATTTTGCCAAGAGAACACACTGGTCATAGAAAACATCTATTTCGAACAACACAAGAGACTATTCTACCTTTGGATGTCACCAAATGGTCAATACTGAAATCAGATTAATTATATTCTTTGCAGCTGAATACAGAGAAGTTATTTGGAAGGAATGATGCTAAAGCCGAAACTCCAATACTTTGGCCATCTCATACGAAGAATTGACTCATTGGAAAAGACTCTGATGCTGGGAAGGATTGGGGGCAAGAGGAGAAGGGGACAACAGAGGATGAGATGGCTGGATGGCATCACTGACTCGATGGACGTGAGTTTGAGTGAACTCTGGGAGTTGGTGATGGACAGGGAGGCCTGGCGTGCTGCAATTCATGGGGTCGCAAAGAGTCTGACACGACTGAGCAACTGAACTGAACTGAACTGATAGAGAAGTTCTACAGCATTAGGAAAAATAAGCCTGGGAGCTGATTGTGGCTCAAATCACCAAATCCTCACTTCAAAATGCAAGCTTAAATTGAAGAAAGTAGGGAAAACCACCAGGCCATTCCTGTATGACCTGAATCAAATCCCTTATGATTATACATTGGAGGTGACGAATAGATTCAAGGGACTAGATCTGATAAACAGAGTACCTGAAGAACTATGGACAGAAGCTAGTAACATGTTACAGAAGGCACTGACCAAAATCATCCTAAAGAAAAAGTAATGCAAGAAGGCAAAGTAGTTGTCTGAGGAGTTTTTACAAATAGCTGAGGAAAGAAGAGAGGCACCAGGCAAAGAAGAAAGGAAAAGATACACTCAGTTGAATGTAGAGTTCCAGATAATATCAAGGAGAGATAAGAAAGCCTTCTTAAGTGATGAATTCAAAGAAATACAGGAAAACAATGGAATGGGAAAGACTAGAGATCTTTTCAAGAAACTTGGAGATATTAAGGGAACATTTCATGAAAATATGGGCAAGATAAAGAACAGAAGCAGCAAGGACCTAACAGAGGCAGAAAAAATTAAGAAGAGCTGACAAAATACACAGAAGAAGTATACAAAAAAGATTTTAATGACCCAGATAGCCACAATGGTATGGCCACTCACTTAGAGCCAGACATCTTGAAGTGTGAAGTCAAGTGGGCCTTAGGAAGCATTACTATGAACAAAGCCAGTGGAGGTAATGGGATTCCAGTTGAGCTATTTGAAATCCTAAAAGATGATGCTGTTAATGTACTGTGCCCAATATGCCAGCAAATTTGGAAAACTCAGCAGTTATCCCAGGACTGGAAAAAGTCAGTTTTCATTCCCATCCCAAAGAATGACAGAGTCACAGAATGTTCAAACTATTGGACAATTGTGCTCTTTCCCATGCTAGTAAATTTATATGAAAAATCCTTAAAGTGAAGTTTTAGCAGTACATCTACTGAGAGCTTCGAGATGTATAAGCTGGGTATAGAAAAGGTAGAGGAACCAGAGATCAAATTGTCAACATCTGTTGGATCATAGAGAAAGCAAGGAAATTTCAGAAAAACATCTACTTCTGCTTCATTGACTACCAGAAAGTCTTTGCGTGGATCACAACGAGCTGTGGGAAATTTTTGAAGAGATGGGAATACAAGACCATCTTGTCTGTCTCCTCAAAAACTTATATATGGGTCAGAAGCAACAATTAGAACCTTAGATGGAACTTACTGGTTCAAAACTGGGAAATGAGTATGACAAGGCTGTATACTGTCACACAGTTTATTTAACTTATATGCAGTGTACATTATGTGAGATGCTTGGCTGGATGAGATGTAAGCTGTAATCAAGATTGCTGGGGGAAATATAAAAAATCTCAGATATGCAGATGGCAGAAAGAGATGAGGAACTAAATGGCAGAAAGAGATGGAGAACTAAAAGCCTCTTTATGAGAGTGAAAGAGGAGAATGAAAAAGCTGGCTTATAATTCAACATTAAAATAATTAGATCATGGCATCTGGTCCTATCACTTTATGTCAAATAGAAGGGTAAAAAAATAGAAGCAATGCAAATATATATGTACACTATGTATCTCTTATTGTTACTTTTTTTTCTGTGAGTGTGTAGAGATGAGGAATACAATGATAATGTTGCTTGATTCCACAAACTTGAATCATTCCAAAGACTTACAGGTTCACTATCAGGGCACAAGCTAGCACAATGAAAAAGACAAAAATAATGTATTTTAGTATCATTATGAAAATTGTTGTCATTACAGTCTCATGGAATTTTCTCTGAGCTGCCTAGAAGTCTGTAGACACACTTTAAAAACTACTTGTCTGTGTAACCATTTTATGTTACCTTCTTTGGTAATAATCTTAGAGAAGAAATCTTAACTTTAACCAAGTGCTGAGAAGAAGCTTGTACTGTTTCCAGAAAGGAGACAGTGTAATAGATGATATATTGACAGAAAAATCTACGTTTGAATTCTAGCCAAGGAACTTAGTAGATCTATGACTTTAGATAAAGTATTAAATCCTATCTGTTGCTTTTCCCTCATCACTAAGACAAATTTTAAGGGATTATAAGAGACTAAAATGAGACTACAAACAAATGCACTCATTGGCACACAGTATCTGGCATATAGAAAATGCCTGATAGATTGTGCTTTCTATTATTTTTGTTGTTGTCAACAAGGCAAGTGATTAATGGTATTGTGTAAGTTTTGATCCTTCTATCCCGCATTTAGTTAGATTAATTATAGATGAATGTAGCTTTCATTAAAAGCTACATTTTAACTTATGGGCCATGGTGGATGATTTATTCTAAAGATAATAGCACTAGAGAACTAATGCAGGTAGGATTTGTATTATTCGACTGTTTTGGAAATAAGAATAGTATGGCATTTCATCACTGTTCATCCTTGTCGTGCATCATCATTTCAATAATTGACTTTCATGCGTGAGTCATTATAACTCAAGTCAGAAGAAAATGCCACAGGAGTTGGTAGAACTAATTAGCAAGTCTGTGACACAACAAAAGAATAATGGGAAAAAAAGGCACTTTTTTATTTTAGGAAAACTCTTAACATATAAAAATGATTCAACTGCTATAAGAATTCAAGGAAATTGAATTTTTATCTTTGTCCTACATAAGAATCTAAAGTGTGAAAATGAGACTAGTACAGATATATCAAGATCTGGCTTTCATTTGGTCTAAGGCCTATTTCAGTTGCTATTAGCATTAAAAGAAGATTGTAGAAAAGATAAAGAATATTTGAAACTGTCGTGAAAAGGTCATTAACTTCGGAGTCAGAAAGACTGGATTTATGTTCTAGTTCTGTTATTTGATATAAGTACAAGTCTGGATATTTCTTTCATCCCCCTGAACTTTGGTTTTCTCAACTGTTAAGGAATTACAAAATAATTACCTCATGGTGGTTCTGAAAAATTAAATGAGATAAACTGTATAAAGTGGATCCCATGTAATGTCACCTATATGTGGAAATTTAAAAATAAAACAAAGGAACAAACAGAGCAAAACAGAAACAGACTCATAGATACAGAGGACAAACTGGTGGTTGCCAGAAGCAAGAGGGGGAAATGAAGGTAGGGAGAGATGGATGGGGTTAAGAGGTACAAATTTTCAATTATAAAATAAATAAGTCACTGGGACTTATTTAAGGGATATAGCTAATAATGTTGTAATAACTTTGGTGATGGACAGGGAGGCCTGGAGTGCTGCAGTTCATGGGGTCGCAAAGTTGGACACGACTGAGTGACTGAACTGAACTGAACTGAATTGAACTTTGGTGACAGATAGTAACTAGACTTATATGGGGATCATTTCATTATGTATAAAAATATCAAATTATTATGCTGTATATCTGAAACAAATAGAATATTGCAGTTCAATTATACTTCAAAATAGGAGGAATAAAAGAAATCGCCCCTCTTCCTAAAAATGAATAAAGCAGATAACAATTCTCATATGGAATGTGTGTTTACTAAATAGTAATTTAATTTTGCTAGTTATTATAAAATTATTGAAGTGATATATAAGCTAAAATTTCCCTAGTTTTTATCCTCTCACAAAGTTATCCATGAAATACAAGGTTTTCAACATTATTTCAAAAGGATTAATTGATTTGGTCAACTCAACTAGCATGTATTTCAAATAAGGATTTTGGGAACAGACAATAAAAACAATTGTTTGCTTTTCTGTAGATTTATAGAAGTGTAAAACTAAGTTATTATTAAGATTATTTTAATTTTTAAAAAAATTTAACAATTTTAGCCTTATCTTTGAACCTTATTAGTGTTAATCAAAGCAGCAAGAAAATAACACCAAATTTGATATTTCAGCCTGCTTCCTTCCTAGTAAATACTTAACTTGGTCTTCAATATCATATGTTTCATAGTTTTCATTATCATTCTTATGACAGTATGATTTACCTATATAATTATTACTTTTTCTTCCCTGTTAAAATGTAACTTCCTTAAGAAAGGAGGTATTGGTTCTTTTGTTTGGAAGGGCTTAAGTATTTTGAGTGAAATATATGAAAAAAAAATTATGGAACTGCTTCATGTCAGTCCAGGCTGTTATTAAATATATACATATATACATACATGTGTGTGTGTGTGTGTGTGTATATATATATATATAAAATAAACTGAGCAGTTAATCAGTAAGTTATTTCTTATACTGGAGACTGGAAGTTTGAGATCGGGGCCAATATAATTAGGTTTTTATTGCAGGTTCTCTTCCTGGATTGCAGATGCTTATTTTCTCCTTATATCTTTACAAGGTGAACAAAGAGCACTCTCATAAAGGCACCAAATACATTTTTGAGGGCTCCACACATTTGACCAAATCAATGCCCAAATGTTCCATTTCCTAAAACCATTGTATGTGGAATTGCAATTCCAACATATGAATTTGCAGTGTGAGGACACAAACATTTGGTCTAAAACAAAGCCTATTTCATTTTAAATTAATAAAAGTGTTTATTCATTTTGATAAGAAAAATACTATAAAATACTATTCCAAAGATAAAATAAATAAAATATATTTCCACCTATAATAATAATAAATATAATTTATTGGCTACTTTATACTGAGCAACATTATTGAACATGTATACTCTGTACTAGGCACTCCACATAACAGATAATGAATTATCTGACAGATAGGTTATATCAAGTAAATCTATAACAAAAGCACTTGTAAAGCTTTACTTTTTATTTATTTAGAATAGCAGAAATATAAATCATTCCAAATTCTCAGTGGCTATTTTGGTGAGATGGGTTGGGGCACACCATGGAGAGATCACATATTTTGAGAAACAAACTTTCTACAGATATATATTGTATTTGAAAATATCCCTTTGTAACCTGAAACCACTTTTATATATATGAAGCAAATATTTTGGAAGAGTATCTAGGTGAGAAATATTGAAGGTAAATCTGTAGTAAATATATATCACTGCAGGTATCATTCATACTATAATCAGGACTTAATGTAATGTTGTCTGATAGATTTTATCTCTGTCCACCCTCAGGGTGACATTATATGCCTTGAGGCACAGTGCTATGTGTCTGTACTACCGCAGGTCTCATTTATTTGCAAAATGCTAAAAAGTTTTTGCCCTCATTGCATTCACTCATTCATTCTACAAATACTTATTAAACATAATAGCATCTTTGATTTTTAGAAACTTGGATCCTAACGGGTAGATGCCCAAAAACAATGACATAGATGTAAGATAGTTGCGATAATAGGAGGTTAAATACAAGAGCAAAGACTTCAAACTCTACTGGGAGAATAAGCAACGCTTTCAGAAGATGTTTATTCAGAGTAAAGATCTGTGACAATAATAAGATTTTCAAATACTAGTCAGGAAAGAGCATTTCAAACAGAGGAGACACTATATAATTAGGCACACAAATACATGCAAATACATCCTGTCAAAATTTAGTTTTGTCTGGCGTGGAAACATAGGAGATTAATCTGGACAGTGAGGTAAGGGTCAGAATATGAAGAATATTGCATGTCATGTAAAGGGAAATATGATTAGAAGTGTTTCAACACACTATTTTGCTTCTTGGATAATTCCTAAGTACAAGAAAACTTGACAAGAGTGTATAATTAAAGTCACTCATTTGTAATAATATTTTTAAAGTGTTCCATAAGAGTTCAGTAATTTTAAGCCAAGTTTAGACTTAATTAATTTATTTTGAGAAATGCAGCTCTGCTAATTAGGTTTAGCCCTCAGGCTTATGGCAAGTTGTCAATATGGATTTTGATGTGGAAGGCTAGGGACCCCTTATTGTACTATCCTATGAGAAATCTTGTCTTAAATGCTGACTTGCAAAAAAGTTACCAGAGGTATCTGCCAGTCTTTGGTAGGCACTTAGAAGAAGGGAGCTGTGATAAAACAAGCTAATTTTATTCCATGCTAACAATTTACAATTCCAGGTGTTTTTCTATGAGCAGAAATCCAAAATATTCTTAAACCACAGAGGAAGGATTTGAGTAAATTGTGAGTATACTAAAGCAGTTTAAAATATGGCCTTAAATTTTTTAAAATATTGTACAACAAATAAGAAAATTTACCCTGAAAACTATTTTTTTTAAAAAATAAGTTAGACAGAATTGGTAAAATATGGATGGATATTCACTATGTTCTTTGCATTGAAAGTGGTTTATAAAATTCCAAAATGGATACTTTTCCACAAAACTAAAATGCAGTTGTCAGGAAGTACCTTCCTTTTGTTGTCTGATTCAACCAGGTGTCCTTCATTATCTCCAGATCTAAGCTTCAACCAAGTCATCCCTGAATACTCACCATTTGACTTCCAAAAAAGCAACTGATGTGTAAGAACCCCTGGCCCTAGTTACAGGTCTTTTATTCTCACTGATGTCTTCCACATACTCCCACAATTGTGGAAGATGGCTTGATTCCGAAGTCTTTACATGAATTTTGACAGCCTTACTAGATTTCCTCTTGGTTTATGTTTATCAAGTTTTTGAATCACTATTTTGAGTTGATATTTGTTAATGCATTGCTCTGAGTTGCTCATACTCTCGTAAAAAGACTTTATCTATAATTATCTATAATTGTTATTTTTTCCAGTAGGGGTGCTTCCTGAGTTCAGAGACTATCCCAATGACCTTAACTAAGAAATTTACATGCAAGATAACAGACTTCTTTGTGTTTATTTATTTATTTATTTTCAGATAAGTGCAATTTTGAAGAGAGGTGAGTTTGGAATTATATTTAAATATAATATTCCCAAGGGCAAGAATCCCTTAGAATAAATGGAGTAGCCATCATAGTCAACAAAAGAGTCTGAAATGTAGTACTTGGATGCAATCTCAAAAATGACAGAATGATCTCTGTCCATTTCCAAGACAAACAATTCAATATCACAGTAATCCATGTCTATGTCCTGAGCAGTAATGCTGAAGAAGATGAAATTGAATGGTTCTATAAAGATCTTCTAGAACTAACAACCAAAAAATATGTACTTTTCATCATAAGGGACTGGAATGAAAGAGTAGGAAGTTAAGAGATACCTGGAGTAACAGGCAAAATTCACCTTGGAGTACAAAATGAAGCAGGGCAAAAGCTAACAGAATTTTGCCAAGAGAATGCACTGGTCATAGCAGCCATCCTCTTCCAACAAAACAAGAGAAGACTCTACACATGGACATCACCAGATGGTCAATACCAAAATCAGATGATTATATTCTTTGCAGCCAAAGATGGAGAAGCTCTATACAGTCAACAAAAACAAGACCAGGAGCTGACTGTGGCTCAGATCATGAACACCTTATTGCCAAATTGAGGCTTAAATTGAACAAAATGGGGAAAACCACTAGACAATTCAGGTATGACTTAAATAAAATCACTTATGATTATACAGTGGAAGTGACAAATAGATTCAAGAGATTAGATAT
Source organism: Bos grunniens (assembly GCF_055505025.1). Lineage (NCBI taxonomy): Eukaryota > Metazoa > Chordata > Mammalia > Artiodactyla > Bovidae > Bos > Bos grunniens. The sequence continues at coordinate 11,268,249 of NC_141179.1, read as the reverse complement.
GACAGAGTGCCTTAAGAACTATGGATGGCAGTTCATGTCACTGTACAGGAGGCAGTGATCAAGTTCATCCCCAAGAAAAAGAAATTAAAAAAGGAAAAATGATTGTCTGAAGAAGTCTTACAAATAGATGAGAAAAGAGAAGCTAAAGGCAAAGGAGAAAAGGGAAGATACACCTATTTAAATGCATAGTTTCAGAGAATAGCAAGGAAAGATAAGAAAGTCTTCCTCAGTGATCAATGTAAACAAAGAGAGGAAAAAATAGAATGGGAAAGACTAGAGATCTCTTCAAGAAAATTAGATATCAAGGGAACATTTCATGTAAAGATGGACACAATGAAGGAAAGAAATGGTATGGACCTAACAGAAGAAGAAGGTATTAAGAAAAGGTGGCAAGAATACACAGAAGACCTATACAAAAAGATCCTCATGACCCAGATAACCATGATGGTGTGATCACTCATCTAGAGCCAGACATCCTGGAATGCTAAGTCAAAGTGGGCTTTAGGAAGCATCACTTCGAACAAAGCTCGTGGAGGCAATGGAATTCCAGTTGAGCGATTTCAAATCTTATAGGATGATGCTGTGAAAGTGCTGCAGTCAGTATGCTAGCAAATTTGGAAAACTTAGCAGTGGCCACAGGATTGGAAAAGATAAGTTTTCATTCCAATCCCAAAGAAAGTGTAAAAAAATTTTCAAGCTACCACACAATTGCACTCTTCTCACAAGCTAGGAAAGTAATGCTCAAAATTCTCCAAGCCAGTCTTCAACAGTACATGAACCTTGAACTTCCAGATGTTCAAACTGGATTTAAAAAAGCAGAGTAACCAGAGATCAAATTGCAAACACCCATTGGATCATTGAGAAAGCAAGAGAGTTCCAGAAAAAAAAAAAAAAAAAACAAACTCATCTATTTCTGCTTTATTGAGTATACAAAAGCATTTGACTGTGTGAATCACAACAAACTGTGGAAAACTCTTCAAAAGATGGGAATAACAGATCACCTGACCTCGGTCCTGAGAAATCTGTATGCAGATCATGAAGCAACAGTTAGAATTGGACATGGAACAGACTGGTTCCAAATGGGGAAGGAGTACATGAAGGCTGTATATTGTCACCCTGCTTGTTTAACTTACATGCAGAGAACATCATGTGAAATGCCGGGCTGGATGAAGCAAAAGCTGGAATCAAGATTTGGGGAGAAATATCAGTAACCTCAGATATGCAGATGACACCACTCTTATGGCAGAAAGTGAAAAAGTAAAAAGCCTCTTGATGAAAGTGAAAGAGTAGAGTGAAATAGTTGGCATAAAACTCAACATTTAAAAAACTAAGATCATGGCATCCAGTCCAATCACTTCCTGGCAAATAGATGTGGAAACAATGGAAACAGTGACAGATTTAATTTTGGGGGGCCCCAAAATCACTGCAGATAGTGACTGCAGCCATGAAATTAGAGATGCTTGCTCCTTGGAAGAAAAGCTATGACCAACCTAGACAATTCAAATAGACAGATGGATATCCTAAGAAAGAACCAAAAAAAGAATGCTAGAGATAAAAAACTACTGAAAAATAAATGAAGAATGTCTTTGATGGACTTATTACTAGTCTTGATTGGCTGAATAAAGAATCTGAGCCTTAGGATATAACAATAGAAACATCAAATATTAAAATGCAAGGAGAATAAAAGCTGTAATAAGACATAACAGTATACCCAAAGACCATGAGATAACTTAAAAGATGTAATATATGTGTAATAATAATACCAGAAGAAGAAAGAGAAACAGGAGAAACAATAATTGTTTATAATTTACCCAAATAAATGCCGTACACAGAATCCAGCAAGCTTAGAGAAGACCAAACAGGATAAATCTACAAACACTATCACAAGGCATATCATTTTCAAAACAGTAGAAAATCAAACTAAGTGTAAAATCCTGAAAGAAACTTTACCTAATAGAGAAACAAAAAAGGAATTATGTTCAACCTCTGCTTAGAAACAGTGCAAGCGAAACAATAAAGTGAACTATTTATAGTGCAGAGAGAGAAAGAAAAAAAAAAAAAGAAACAAAACTCTGTCCCTGTAAAAATATCCTTCAAAAGTGAAAGAGAAGTACTTTCTTAGGATAAGAAAAGAAGAAGAAATTTGGTGCCAGTAGATCTGTTTATCAAGAAATGTCTCTTTAAAGTTCTTTAGAAAGAAGGATTATGATTTAGGTCAGAAATTCAGCTCTACATAAAGAAAGGAACAGCATCAAAGCAGAAATAAGCAAAGGCAAAAGAGAAATTTTTATATTTTCTTACTCTTAATTGAACAGATAACATTTTCTTCAAAATAATAGCAATATTTTATTTGATTATGTGTGCTTATGTAAATACCTTACATATAAAAATTCCAGAAATTCTTAAGGCAAAATAGCTAGTGAGGTATGAAGAAATGGAAGAAGAAATGGAAAATGAAGTAATTGATAGATAACTATTCCTGAGTATGAAATAACTCTTAATAATTTCTAATCGAAAATATTCAGAAAATCCAACACAATATTGAAGAAGAAAAACAAAGTTGGAATAGTAACACTAACCTGTTTTAAGACTTGTTCTAAAGCTGTAGTAATCAAAAGAGTGTGGTATTGGTAAAAGAACAGACAAGTAGATCAATGGAGCAGAATAGAGAGCCTAAAAATAGAGCAACACAAATATAATTAATTAGTCTTTGAAAAAGGATCAAAGGCAATTCAATGCAGCAACAAATTATGCTGGAACAACTGGGCATTCACATGTAAAGAAATTAATCTAGACAGAGATCTTACATTTTTAACAATAAATAAACTCAAATGATAGTCTTAAATGTAAAACACAAAAATTTAACACTATTAGAAGAATACGTAGGAGCAAATCTAGGTGACTTTGGGCTTGTGATGAATTTTTAGGTATAACACGAGAAGCACAAAGTATTAAAAAATGTTAACAACCTGGGCTCCAAACTAAATAAAATTTAAAACTTGTGTTTTGTGAAAGACAATGTTAAATGAATGGATAAGCCATAGACCGAGAGAAAATTTTTAAAGCACAAAGACTTATCACCATGTAAATTATGGACTTTTACTAATAATAAAATGTAAATTTGGCTCATCAATTATAAAAATATAGTACATTAATGCAAGGTTTTACATATGAAAACTATATTAGAGTGGGTAAAGGGTTACATTAAATATTTTGTACATTCCACCTAATCTTTCTGTAAACCTCTAAGTTTTCTACAAAATAAAATATATTGTTAAAGATATCCATAACATACTGGTAAGTAATAAATCATCTAACTTATTGTATATTATGCAACCTAGTTCTATTTTTTTAATTTTTTAATTTTATTTTTTAACTTTACAATATTGTATTGGTTTTGCCGTATATCAACATGAATCTGCCACAGGTATACTTCTAACTCATTGATAAACGAAGAAACCAACTTGGAAATTTGAAACTATTTTGAACTAAAATAACATAAAAGTTCACATGTAAAAACCTTAACAGTAAAGCTAAGAGAATGTATAGAGAGGAGTGTATAAGCATTTTACTGTATTTAAAAAAATAAGATCTGAAAATCAATTACCTAAACTTCTATATAATAAGGATCTCATTTCAAAAAAAAAAAAAAGTAAAGAAAATGACAATTGCAATAAACAAAAGACTAGAAACATGTGAGACAGAATCTATACCCCCATTAGAAAAAAATTCAAAATACTTCTTAGAAAACGTTTATTGTTTTAGAAATTTAAAAGATATGAAATCTAATGACATAAATCAAGATTTAAAAAAGAACAGACAAAAGAGAGAAATAAAAAGAATTTGACAGATTGTAAAATTCTTAGCAAAAGAATTACTTAAATAAATAATAAATTAATCTGATAATAACCCTTACAACATATCTACAGCCAGAACAAATGTTACTTATATAAAGCTTTTACCTCAAAGAATCTGATGAAACCATGATTCTTTGAATAGCAGTCTACTTTATATTGTATTAGGTCAACAGTTGAAGATCAGTTCAGTTCAGCTCAGTTACTCAGTCGTGTCCGACTCTTTGCGACCCCATGAATCAAAGCACGCCAGGCCTCCCTGTCCATCACCAACTCCACGAGTACACACAGACTCACATCCATCGAGTCAGTGATGCCATCCAGCCATCTCATCCTCTCTCGTCCCCTTCTCCTCCTGCCCCCAATCCCTCCGAGCATCAGGGTCTTTTCCAGTGAATCAACTCTTCGCATGAGGTGCCCAAAGTACTGGAGTTTCAGCTTTAGCATCATTCCTTCCAAAGAAATCCCAGGGCTGATCTCCTTCAGAATGGACTGGTTGGATCTCCTCACGGTCCAAGGGACTCTCAAGAGCCTTCTACAACACCACAGTTCAAAAGCATCAATTCTTCGGCTCTTAGCTTTCTTCACAGTCCAACTCTCACATCCATACATGACCACAGGAAAAACCATAGGCTTGACTAGATGGACCTTTGTTAGAAAAGTAATGTCTCTGCTTTTGAATATGCTATCTAGGTTGGTCATAACTTTCCTTCTAAGGAGGAAGCGTCTTTTAATTTCATGGCTGCAGTTACCATCTGCAGTGATTTTGGAGCCCCAAAAAATAAAGTCTGACACTGTTTCCACTGTTTGCCCATCTATTTCCCATGAAATGATGGGACCGGATGCCATGATCTTCGTTTTCTGAATGTTGAGCTTTAAGCCAACTTTTTCCCTCTCCACTTTCACTTTCATCAAGAGGCTTTTTAATTCCTCTTCACTTTCTGCCATAAGGGTGGTGTTATCTGCATATGTGAGGTTATTGATACTTCTCCTGGCAATCTTGTTTCCAGCTTGTGCTTCTTCCAGCCCAGCATTTCTCATCATGTACTCTGCATATAAGTTAAATAAGCAGAGTGACAATATACAGCCTTGACATACTCCTTTTCCTATTTGAAACCAGTCTCTTGTTCCATGTCCAGTTCTAACTGTTGCTTCCTGACCTGCATATAGGTTTCTCAACAGGCAGGTTCATATGGTCTGCTATTCCCATCTCTTTCAGAATTTTCCACAGTTCCTTGTGATCCACACAGTCAACTGATTTGGCATAGTCAATGAAGCAGAAATAGATGTTCTTCTGGAACTCTCTTGCTTTTACCATGATCCAGCAGATATTGGCAATTTGATCTCTGGTTCTTCTGCCTTTTCTAAAACCAGCTTGAACATCTGGAAATTCACAGTTCATGTACTGATGAAGCCTGGCTTGGAGTATTTTGAGCATTACTTTACTAGCGTGTGAGATGAGTGCGACTGTTTGATAGTCTGAGCATTCTTTGGCATTGCCTTTCTTTGGGATTGGAATGAAAACTGACCTTTTCTAGTCCTGTGGCCACTGCTTAGGTTTCCAAATTTGCTGGCATATTGAGTGCAGCACTTTCACAGCATCATCTTTCAGGATTTGAAATAGCTCAACTGGAATCCCATCACCTCCACTAGCTTTGTTCGTAGTGATGCTTTCTAAGGCCCACTTGACTTGGCATTCCAGGACGTCCTGCTCTAGGTGACTGATCACACCATCTTGATTATCTGAGTCTTGAAGATATTTTTTGTACAGTTCTTCTGTGTATTCTTGCCACCTCTTCTTAATACCTTCTGCTTCTGTTAGGTCCATACCATTTCTGTCCTTTATAGAGCCCATGTTTGCATGAAATGTTCCCTTGGTGTCTCTAATTTTCTTGAAGGGATCTCTAGTCTTTCCCATTCTGTTATTTTCAGTTGAAGATAAGCAGTGGCAAATAAGCATATGAAAGTCAGCAGGCAACTGAAAACTGAAACAACAACAAGATGCCAATACCTAAATATTAGAATCCAGACATCCCAGAATGAGAAGTCAAGTAGGCCTTAGAAAGCATCTCTACAAACAAAGCTGGTGGAGGTGATGGGATTCCAGTTGAGCTATTTCAAATCCTGAAAGATGATGCTGCGAAAGTGCTACACTCAATATGCCAGCAAATTTGGAAACCTAAGCAGTGGCCACAGGACTGGAAAAGGTCAGTTTTCATTCAGATCCCAAAGAAAGACAATGCCAAAGAATGCTCAAACTACCACACAATTGCACTCATCTCACATGCTGGTAAAGTAATGCTCAAAATTCTCCAAGCCAGGCTTCAGCAATACATGAACCATGAACTTCCAGATGTTCAAGATGGTTTTAGAAAAGGCAGAGGAACCAGAGATCAAATTGCCAACATCCACTGGATCATGGAAAAAGAGAGTTCCAGAAAACATCTATTTCTGCTTTATTCACTATGTCAAAGCCTTTGACTGTGTGGATCACAATAAACTGTAGGAAGTTCTGAAAGAGATGGGAATACCAGACCACCTTACCTGACTCTTCAGAAACTTGTATGAAGGTCAGGAAGCAACAGTTAGAACTGGACATGGAACAACAGACTGGTTCCAATTATAAAAAGAAGTACGTTAAGGCTGTATATTGTCACTCTGCTTATTTAATGCCTCTTACTTATTTAATGCCTCTTGATGAAAGTGAAAGAGGAGAGTGAAAAAGTTGGCTTAAAGCTCAACATTCAGAAAACTAAGATCCTGACATCCGGTCCCATCACTTCATGGCACATAGATGGGGAAACAGTGGAAACAGTGGCTGGCTTTATTGTTCTGGGCTCCAAAATCACTGCAGATGGTGATTGCAGCCATGAAATTAAAAGCCATACTCCTTGGAAGGAAAGTTGTGACCAACCTAGACAGCATATTAAAAAGCAGAATTACTTTGTTAACAAAGGTCCATGTAATCAAGGCTATGGTTTTTCCAGTGGTCATATATGGATGTGAGATTTGGACTATAAAGAAAGCTGAGCACTGAATAATTGATGCTTTTGAAATGTGGTGTTGGAGAAGACTCTTGAGAGTCCCTTGGACTCCAAGGAGATCCAACTAGTCCATCCTAAAGGAGATCACTCTTGGGTGTTCATTGGAAGGACTGATGTTGAAGCTGAAGCTCCAATACTTTGGCCACCTGATGTGAAGAACTGACTTATTTGAAAACACCCTGATGCTGGGAAAGATTGAGGGCTGGAGGAGAATGGGATGACAGAGTATGTATGAGATGGTTGGATGACATCACCAACTCGATGGGCATGCATTTGTGTGGACTCCAGGAGTTGGTGATGGACAGGGAGGCCTGGCGTGTTGTGCTTCATGGGGTCACAAAGAGTCGGACACGACTGAGTGACTGAACTGAATTAAACAATTAGAATTACCAAATCCAACATCAACTGCTTACAAGGGTATACAGCAACAGGAGCTCTCATTCACTGCTATTGAAAATGCAAAATGGTACAGACATTGTGGAAGACAGTTTGGCAATTTCTTATAAGACTAAACACTCTTACAGTATGATCCATCACTCTACTTGTTATTTACCCAAAGTCCATGCAAAACCTACATGTGAAGATTTAGACTCTCTTTTTATAATTGCCAAAACTTGGAAGCAACCAACACGGTCTTCAGTCAATGAATGGACAAATAAACTGCAATATATTTAGGACAGTGACATATTATTCAGCACTAAAAAGAAATGAGGGCTTCCCTGGTGTGTCAGTGGTAAAGAATCCACCTGCCAATGTAGGAGACATGGGTTCAATTCCTGCTCCAGAAAGGTCCCACCTGTCTTGAAGGAGCTAAGCCTGTGCCCCACAGCTACTGACCCTGTGTTCTACAGCCCAGGAACCAAAACTACCAAAGCCTGAACACCCAGAGCTAGTTCTCCACAAGAGAAGCCACCATAATGAGAAGTGCATACAAGGAAATAAAGAGTAATCCCTGCTTTCTGCAACTAGAGCAAAGATCCAGCACAATGATAAATAAATAAGTAAAATTACAAAAAAAAAAAAAAGAAAGAAATGAGCTATCAAGACATGAAAAGCCATGGATGAGCTTTAACATACATATGACTAAATGAAAGAAACCAATCTGAAGAGACTGCATACTGTGTGATTCTGTATATGTGACATTCTAGAATGTCAAAATATTCTAGAAGAGGAAAAAATATAGAGACAATAGGAAGATCAGTGGTTGCCATAGTTATGGGTGTGGAAGAAGTGAATAGGAAGAACACACAGAATTTTCAGAGTGTTTGAAGTATTCTGTATTCTACTCTAACTATTCAGTTCAGTTCAGTTGCTCAGTCGTGTCCAACTTTTTGCGACCCCATGAATCGCAGCACACCAGAACTCCCTGTGCATCACCAACTCCTGGAGTTCATTCAGACTCACGTCCATCAAGTCAGTGATGCCATCCAGCCATCTCATCCCCTGTCATCCCCTTCTCCTCCTGCCCCCAATTCCTCCCAGCATCAGAGTCTTTTCCAATGAGTCATCTCTTCGCCTGAGGTGCCCAAAGTACTGGAGTTTCCGCTTTAGCATCATTCTTTCCAAAGAAATCCCAGGGCTGATTTCCTTCAGAATGGACTGGTTGGATCTCCTTGCCATCCAAGGGACTCTCAAAAGTCTTCTCCAATACCACAGTTCAATAGCATGAATTCTTCAGCATCAGCTTTCTTCACAGTCCAACTCTCACATTCATACATGACCACAGGAAAAACCATAGGCTTGACTAGACGGACCTTTGTTGGCAAAGTAATGTCTCTGCTTTTGAATATGCTATCTAGGTTGGTCATAACTTTCCTTCCAATGAGGAAGCATCTTTTAATTTCATGGCTGCAGTCACCATCTGCAGTGATTTTGGAGCCCCAAAAAATAAAGTCTGACACTGTTTCCACTGTTTTCCCATCTATTTCCCATGAAGTGATGGGACCAGATGCCATGATCTTCGTTTTCTGAATGTTGAGCTTTAATCCAGCTTTTTCCCTCTCCACTTTCACTTTCATCAAGAGGCTTTTTAGTTCCTCTTCACTTTCTGCCATAAGGGTGGTGTCATCTGCATATCTGAGGTTATTGATATTTCTCCTGGCAACTGTGGATACTTGTAATTACACATTTGCAAAAACCCATAGAGTATACAACAACCAAGAGTGAACACTAATGCAAACTACAGACTTTGAGTAATAATGATGTGTCCATGAAAGATTATACGTTGTAACAAGTTACAAATTATAGTGCAGAATATTCATATCAGGGGCATATATTCATGTCTGGGCTGGGGTAGGGAGTGCATGAGAACTCTTTCTACTTTCTGTTAAATTTTGCTGTGACCATGAAACTGATCTAAAAAGTATATTAAAAATACAAACTACAACAGCAAATATATATGACAACAATTTTTAAGATTCAAGACATCAAGTAACAGAGGAGAGTGATTCCTTACAGCTAGAAGCAAGCTAGATGAGTTCTGATTTCAAGATCTTCTCCGTTTACTGCACTGATAGAATTTTCAATATATTGAAAGGAGGAGACCAAGTGTAGCCTAAGGGACTCTTCTGAATTGAGTAATGTTTTCAAGTGATAAGAAGACCATGGACGAGAGAATCTGTAGGACATTGTTAGAGGGCAGAGAGCTATATAGAAGTTATCCCTTGTCTATTCAGCAGAGCATTGATGATCATAGGCATGAGAGAAAATGACTTAAGGCTAGGAAAGTAATCTTCTAAAAGGATTAGAAGAAAACTGCAAACCTTTCATGCAGGACTGGGAATGGTGCTGGTTCCCACCAAACAGGCAGAAAAACCTTGATTCCACAGGTCACCTCAGTAATAAGGAACAATTTTCAAAAGCTTGAGAACATCTCTTGTTCTTACTAACAGATTTTTAAGGCAAGATCTGAAGGATCAACGTGTTTCCAAGTGACTTATCTATATCCCAGGAAAGAGCTTAAGAATATTTTACCGGAGTTGAAATTATCCAACACCGAAGATAAAGTTAACATATTTGAAGCCTGTGTAATGTACTGGAAATGTCAGCATGGTCCAAGTATTCTCTGTGACCATCTGTATTGTTATTGCTCTTCAGTTGCTAAGTCGTGCCAAACTCGCTTGTGATCCTGTGGACTGAAGTCTACAAGGCTCCTCTGTCCATGGGATTTTCCAGGCAAGAATACTGGAGCAGGTTGCCATCTGCCTATTCAGGGGATCTTCCAGATCCAGGGATCTAATCCAAGCCTCCAGCACTGGCAATCAGATTCTTTACCACTGAACCACCAGGGAAGCCTGTGACTAGTAATAAGGACTAGTAACAAAGACCCTGTAACAAATGGAGATTCTACAAGTGTAGGACAGAACTAGGTAGGACATATATAAGAAGGTTCAGATAGAACCAACAGAAAAAAAAAAAAAAAAAAAGAAAGAAAGAAAAAAAATCAGTTCACCAGGTTTTTAGTGAGAAAGATCTGGCCACTGACATAAGAATCAAACCTTCTATTCTTTCTTGTATATTGTATATAACTATGTGCAGTTGGATTAATACAGTTTTTATTTCAGTAAGTTAAGTGTAGTCATTCTGAACAAAACTTTTTGATGCTTTCATATTTAATCAAGGGAAAGAATTTCTCATATGCATTAGTGTGTTATTCAGAGAACATTTTTCTCTTAAATCCTGCTGTGTATCAGAGAGATAAGTCACTTCAGTCATGTCTGACTCTGTTTGACCCTATGGGCTTTAGCCAGCCAGGCTGCTCTGTCTATGGGATTCTCCAGGCAAGAATACTGGAGAGGGTTACCATGACCTCCTCCAGGGGATCTTCCCAACCCAGGGATCAAACCAAGTTTCATATCTCCTGCATTTGGCAGGGGGGTTCTTTACCACTAGTGCCAGCTGGGAAGCCAGGCCCACAGAAAAGTAAGGTAAAAAAGATAGTGAATAAAAAAACAATGGTACCTGCTTCTATGGAGTCTACAATATATTGGGGAAGACTGACATTAACATGGAATTATAGATATTTAATAAAATATTATATAGAATATTACATAAAATATAAACTCATTTGTAAAAGCAGCATAGAGAGTTTAGAGGTTGATGAGACTAAGATATACAGATCAGTGGAATCTATGTTAGTGTTATATAGAAGCTGACAGAATTCCAAGAGATAGCAGCAGAGCAGCCTTCCCAAAATCATTTTAATGCATTTGTACTTATCTATATATGTCAAAGGCAATAAATTCAGTTACAGTGATGTAAACTAGAAGTTGGTTAGCTTTAAAAAAATAAATAAATAAAGCTTAGCAGCTGTCTTTAGCTGCCATTATTATCTTCAACAACAACAAAAAGTTATATTGGAATATAGCTGTTAGATGTAATTCAACTTTTTACATGCTGAAACACCTGCTTGAATAGAAGTCTTTTCTGAATTGATGTTTTTTCCCCACCAAGGATATAAACAACAGCTTGTTAATTCCCTTCTATAGAAACTAGAAACGTGCCGAAAAAGAATGGTACCATCATTTAGCTAAAATTTAATGAAATAAAACCTGTGCCACTATATTTGTGTTGTAGCAAGAGGTTATTTTCTAAAGATACATTATAAGAAAAATTAAGTGGAATAAGAGTTGAGCATTTGAATATGTTTATTGCATTTAGAAAGGAAACAGAATGCATCGAGGTAGCTGATGTGTTGTCCCTTCTCCAAGAGGTTAGCACATTCGGTTCCTCTAAGAGTATAGATGCTGCACTCAATGCTTGTGTCCGAGGTACACACTCCCCCTTCTTGGTTTGGACTTTTATTTCTTGTTGGGTTATTTTTTGGCTTGACAGCCCATTGCTGCAGGTATGGAATCCTTTAGTAGTTCTTAGCTTTCCTTTTCAGCACTATGAAAGAGACATAAATCATGCTAACACTGCCCTGCTAAAAAATTCAAACACTAAATTATTCCTTATACCTGTCCCACTGAAGATCCTGTCGAGGTGTTGTTACTAATTTATCACAGTGTGATAGAATAAAACCTTGCCACAATTATGGCAAGGCAAAGCAATTTGGATGACTCCTATTTGGTCTATGAACTGAAGGTAAATTAGATGAAGTTATGAAGAGAAGTGCAGCTGTAGAGGTAAAATCTAAAGAGTAATAAAAAATTTGTTGCAGATCTAAATCAAATCACAAAAGTTACTGTAATTTTATCTAAAATTCTACTTATAAAGTAGTAAGCATGATAAGACAAGTAAAGTTACAATATGGACAGACAATGTTGGGAATGACTAACTTTTACAGGTAAGAAAAAAATTAACTTTTTGAATTAATGCTGTCAATGAAAAACAAAATACTATCTCTATTCTCTGTTGTAATTTGGCCTTGAATACATTATTTAAACCTGTATAGAAGGTCAGGACAGGAGGAAATTAGCTTCCAATGACCCTTGTTCTGAAAATAAACAAATCACCAGTTTTAGTCACTCTTTTGGGGGAAATAATCTGGAAAATGATAATGAACGTGTTCAGTTCAGTTGCTCAGTCATGTCCAACTCTTTAAAACTCCATGGCATGCAGCACTCCAGGCTTCCCTGTCCATCACCAACTAATGGAGCTTGCTCAAACTCGTCTCCATCCAGTTGGTGATGACATCCAACCATCTCATCCTCCATTGTGCCCTACTCCTCCTGCCTTCAATCTTTCCCAGTATCAGGGTCTTTTACAAGGAGTCACTTTCTCACATCAAATGGTCAAAGTATTGGAGTTTCAGCTTCAGCATCAGTCCTTCCAATGAGTATTCAGGACTGATTTCCTTTAGGATGGACTGGTTTGATTTTCTTGCAGTGCAAGGGACTCTCAAGAGTCTTCTACACATTTCAAAAGCATCAATTCTTTGGTGCTCAGCTTTCTTTATAGTCCAACTCTCACATTCATATATGACTACTGGAAAAACCATCACTTTGAATAGACTGATCTCTATTGGCAAAGTAATGTCTCTGTCTTTTAATATGCTGTCTAGGTTTCTCATAGCTTTTCTTCCAAAGAGCAAGCATTTTTTAATTTCATGGCTGCAGTCACCATCTGCAGTAATTTTAAAATCCAAGAACATAAAATCTGTCGATGTTTCCATTACTTCTCCATCTGTTTGTCACGAAGTGATGGGACTGGATGTCATTATCTTAGTTTTCTGAAAGTTGAGGTTTAAGCCAACTTTTCACTTTCCTTTTTCACATTCATCAAGAGGCTTCTTAGTTCTTCTTCAATTTCTGCCATAAAAGTGGTGTCATCTGCATATCTTAGGTTATTGTTATTTCTCCTAGCAATCTTGATTCCATATTGTGTTTCATCCAGCCCAGCATTTCACATGATGTATTCTGCATAGAAGTTAAATAAGCAGGGTGATAATATACAGCCTTGATGTACTCCTTTCCCAATTTGGAACCAGTCTGTCGTTCCATGTCTGGTTTTACCTGTTGCTTCTTGACCGGCATGCAGATTTCTAAAGAGCCAGATCAGGTGGTCTGATATTCCTGTTTCTTTAAGAATTTTCCACAGTTTCTAGTGATCTACACAGTCAAAGGTTTTGGAATAGTCAATAAAGCAAAAGCAGATGTTTATCTGGAACTCTTTTGCTTTTTTGACGATACAATGGATTCAGGAGATTAGACCTGATAGAGTTCCTGAAGAACTATGGATAGAGTTTTGTGACATTGTACAGGAGACAGTGATCAATATCAACACCAAGATAAAGAAATGCAAGAATACAAAATGGTTGTCTGAGAAGGCTTTACAAATAACTGAGAAAAGAGCAGAAGCTAAAGGGAAGGAGAAAAGGAAAGGTATACCCATCTGAATGCAGAATTCCAAAGAATAGCAAGGAGAGATAAGAAAGCCTTCCTCAGTGATCAATGCAAAGAAATAGTGGAAAAAATAGAATGGGAAAGACTAGAGATCTCTTCAAGAAAATCGGAGATACCAAGGCAATATTTCATGCAAAGATAGGCATAATAAAGGACAGAAATGGTGTGGACCTAACATAAGCCAAAGATATTAAGTAGAGGTGGCAAGAATACACAGAATAAGTATACAAAAAAGATTATCATGACCTAGATAAGAACAATGGTGTGATCTCTCACCCAGAGCCAGACATCCTGGAATGAGAAGTCAAATGGGCCTAAGGAAACATCATTGTGAGAAAAGCTAGTGGAGGTGATGGAATTTCAATTGAGCTATTCAAATCCTAAAAGATGATGCTGTGAAAGTGCTGTACTCAATATGCCAGCAAATTTGGAAAACTCAGTGGTAGCCACAGGACTGGAAAGGGTCAGTTTTCATTCCAATCCCAAAGAAAGGCAATGCCAAAGAATGTTCAAACTACTGCACAATTGCACACATTTCACACACTAGCAAAGTAATGTTCAAAATTCTCCAAGCCTGGCTTCAACAATATGTGAACTGTGAACTTCCAGATATTCAAGCTGCATTTAGAAAAGGCAGAAGAAACAGAGATCAAATTGCCAATATCTATTGGATCATTGGCAAAGCAAGACAGTTCCAGTAAAACATCTATTTCTGCTTCACTGACTATTCTAAAACCTTTCATGAACATGTGTTTACATAAGTCAATGGAATCAGAGATTATCATTATAGTCAAACCAAAAACAATGGCATAAACCTGGAGTACATTATGTTAGATCGAATAATCCAGATGCAGAAAAGAAATCTAATTTACTTATAGGGTCAAAAATAGACAAAGTCATAGAAGCAGAGTACATTGTTGGTTGTCAGACCCTCAGGAGGAGGAAGGAGGAGATATTTATAGGTCAAAGGATACAAAGTCTCAGTTATGAAGGATGATTAAATTCTAGAGATCTAAAGTATAGCAATGTGATTATAGTTAACAAAACTCAAAATTGTATACTTGAAATTTACCAGAAGGATAAATCTTAAGCTTTCTTACCACACACACACACACACACACACAAAAGGAAGGAAGGGAGGAAAAGAAGGAAGGAAGGAAATGGTAAATTTTGTGACAAGAAAGAGAGTAAAGAAGGAGAGAAAGAGAAAAAGAGGAAAACAGAAGAAAAGAAAAGAAGAAAGAAAGGAAGCGATGAAGAAAGAAACAAAAGAAATCCATTATCTCACAAAGGTCACCATTTTCCTTTCTTTTTTCTTTGTGGTGATCATTTCACAGAATATGTGTATATCAAACCAAAATATCAAGTTACATATATTAAATATATACAATTTTGATCAGTCATACCTATATAAAATCTGGAAACAGCCCTCAATTTTGAATGTGTTCCTCAAAATGTATGTGTGTTTGTGTTATATAATTTATTAGTGGGACTTTCTGCTAAAGCGAATCTTGCTAAGATAAAAAATTAATTATTCTCTGTCTAATATGCTTCATAGATTTTAGTCTTCTTTGACTTGGATGAAGCAATCTGAACAGCAAACCCAGTGGCATCACACATCAGTGTCTGTTCTCATCTGAGTCTTGGAACAATTGTAAGGAGCTGTGGCTGTTTCAGTGACAACACTTTCACACACAAGTCTCCATCTTTTCAGCAGCAAAACTGCTGCTCTGTGTTGCTCTGTTTCCATGAGTACAACCACAATGAAGAATTTCCACAACTTTCACAACTGGCTTCAGTGAAGGTGAATAATATCTAATTCAGGAAGAACTGGATCTTTCTTTGTCTCTCATCACTAGTGAGAACACAGTACAGTATCTCTAAAGAGTTAGCAAAGGACAAAGGAACTTGGATACTCCCCTGTCAGGCGATGTGATGCTGTTGCAAACTTTTAGAATATTTTTATTATAGCCTCCTTAGTGACTGTTCCTTAAGATACCACAAACAGTGCCCCAACTTGAGTTTTCCATGTGCATTTAACAGCTTTTTAGGTCATTGTGTGAAGAAACAAGAAGGTGAACTTGGAGTAGCTGCCTAAGAGAGGTTGCTAGAATTAGGTGAAATTAATGATGGCATCTGTTCCAGATCACTTCTCTGTTCTCATCAGAGCTTTTTTCTTTTTTTTTTTTTTTTTAATGCTACAGAAGTTTCAGGTTAATTTATGCAAGTATATTACCTATTCTGCATTGGTATTGGAGAAAGGTTACTTGACAAATGACCACTGAAAGTATGCTCTATTATAAATAAGTAAAGAGGAAGTATAAAATGTTAAAGGGTATCTGTCATTATTAAATAGCACAGAAAGTAAATCATTACAGACAAATAGACCAAGGATTACAGAATGATGTTTCTCGCATTGTGCTTCAGAGTATCAGAAGAGAATTCAGTGAAGAGAAAATACTCAGCAATGCTAGAAACTTCATGTTTTTTTAATCACACAAAGTTATAAGATCTGAGGATTCTGTGGTAGTTCTGTTTGCTTAATTAAAAAAGCAGTCAAACTCTCTGAGCTGCTGCTGCATCTAAACAGATGTCTGCACAAATCAAATGGAAAAGAACTGGTTAATTTTTACAGTATCAAAGTTCTGAATTGTCTTCTCTAAAACTGTCATTCATTTGCTGACAAAACCAACATGAAGCAATTGAAAGAGAGACACTGACAGAGAGGTTAGTGTTTTTCCTAACAAATAGTTTATAGTGAATGAGGCAGTTAAAATAACTTAGTCTTAATCTGGAAACACTGAATGGGTTATAAAGGTTAGTCATTTGGACTTTAATGCCTCCCAATGTCTGTTGAAACAGCCCGGTAACAATGCTTAGGGGTACCCTTCTCCAAAAACTCAACTCCTGGATCATTTCTCCCCACATTTAACAAAAGCTGTGAAGCCATAGGCAAGTTACTTATCCATTTTATACCATGGTTATCTCACGTGTAAAATCTGAAAAAAAAATCAAAGACTCTATCTTTGGAGGTTTATCAGATTAAATGAAGCAATACTTCTAAAGTACTTAGAATAGTAACTGGCCCATGGTAGGAACTCAGTAAATGTTAGCTATTACAGTTGAGTTTCTGAGAAGATTGTGTCATCTATCACCCATTCCACTTCACATATTCTACTCTCTGTATAATATTTGTAAACTAATATGGAGAAGTAAAACGTAGTTTCCACTTATCTGGCCCTTTGAGTGTGTCAGATGTTTTATATACTATGGGTTTTATGCTTTCAATAACCTTGCAACATAGAAGTGTTTATGCCTATTTTAAAGATTTTCAAAATGAGACACTAAAAACCAGTGCTGCCTCTAAAGTCACACAGCTTGTAAGTGGTACTATCTCTAACTGAATTAGAACTTTAAAAAACACAAGATTTTTGTGAGAAAGTATATTTCAAATATAATAAACTCTAATAATGTATATATTGAATATATAGATTTTCTGATATTATAACACATTATATATCATGTGTTATAATTGGATAACACAGCATTGATTTGTACTTCTATTCCCAAAATGTTTTAAATAAGTGAGCATGTCTTGCTAGTTTAAATATTCCAGCTCAAATATATTGGCAAGAAAAACAGCGTTGTAAACTTCATTACCTATACCCAAACACACATAAACACAACACACCTGTGGCTTCTACTTGGGAAAAAAAATCATCTTTAACGAATGTTTCTATATTTAGCTAACATCATTGGAAAGACTGGCGCAGAAGCTGAAACTCCAATACTTTGGACACCTGATACAAAGAACTGACTCATTGGAAAAAACCCTGATGCTGGGAAAGGCAGGAGGCAGGAGGAGAAGGGGACCTCAGAGGATAAGAGGGTTGTATGACATCACTGACTTGATGGACATGAGTTTGAGCAAGCTCCAGGAATTGGTGATGGACAGGGAGGCCTGGTGTGCTGCAGTCCATGGGGTCGCAAAGGGTTGGACATGACTGAGCGACTCAACTGAAATGAACTTAGCTAACACACACTGCTTAATATGTCCAAAGCTTTATTGTAATAATTTTAAAGATTCAGATTCATTTAATCCTTATATCAAACCTATGAGATAAGTACTATTTTCCTCATTTAATAGAGGGTGAAATGAGGGATGAAGAAGTTAAATTATTTGCTCAGATTCCCATAGTAAGAAAATGGTAAAGCCAGGATTCAGAGACCAAGATCTCACATCAGGTTCTCATTAGAGATAAGTCTGGCAGGGAAACTCTTGGAAATATCTTTTTTCCAATAGACATTTAATCTGAATTATAGCATTTGCTCTATTGTGTCCTGTACAAGTTTTCTTAAAGGCATGATGGACAGAGAGAACACAAGATCAATGGTTGCTATTCGTCATTATTGACCCCAGATTATATCTTTCAGTGCAACTCGTGAGTACTTAACTGAACTAAAGAAGAAACATAGTTAAGAAGCTAAATTACTTTATACTTTCATATACTTTATAATTCCATAGATTAAACAATTTAATGAAAGAAGAAAAGCCATTTTCCAAAATGATTTAGTTTTTTAAACAGTCACTTGATTAAAACCACTATGGGTGGACCAAATGAGTATGCTTCTTTTTCACTATCAATATGCATGATTTGATACATCATTAAACCTTCTGCTACTGCTAAGTCGCTTCAGTGGTGTCAGACTCTATGTGACCCCATAGAAGGTAGCCCACCAGGCTCTCCTGTCCTTGGGATTCTCCAGGCAAGAACACTGGAGTGGGTTGCCACTTCCTTCTCCAATGCAGGAAAGTGAAAAGTGAAGGTGAAGTTGCTCAGTCGTGTCTGACTCTTAGCAACCCCATGGACTGCAGCCTACCAGGCTCCTCTGTCCATGGGATTTTCCAGGCATGAGTACTGGAGTGGGATGCCATTGCCTTCTCCACATTAAACCTGAGAGGAAGGCTATTAGTGTTTCCATCACATTGTTGCCAAAGATATATTGTCAACCAAGACTGAAAAGTAACTGGAGTAAATATGCTATAAAATTATATAGAAATCACATTATATTATTTCCACAGATCTTTTCTCCCAATTTTTTAATTTCAAATTCTTCCTCATAAAGGAAAAAAAATTGTAAAACCTATTGGTTACAGTGGCAAAATGTACAACAATTTTGGTTAAAGATTATGCATTTCTCAGGTTGGTTCAGTACAAGGTGGATGTTAACTGCCAAATGCAGATTTTAACTCTCTCTAGAGAGCAGCCATGAAATTAAAAGACGCTTCCTCCTTGGAAGGAAAGTTATGACCAACCTACATAGCATATTCAAAAGCAGAGACTTTACTTTGCCAACAAAGGTCCATCTAGTCAAGGCTATGGTTTTTCCTGTGGTCATGTATGGATGTGAGAGTTGGACTATGAAGAAAGCTGAGTGCCGAAGAATTGATGCTTTTGAACTGTGGTGTTGGAGAAGACTCTTGAGAGTCCCTTGGACTGCAAGGAGATCCAACCAGTCCATTCTGAAGGAGATCAGCCCTGGGATTTCTTTGGAAGGAATGATGCTAAAGTGGAAACTCCAGTACTTTGGCCACCTCATGTGAAGAGTTGACTCATTGGAAACGACTCTGATGCTGGGAGGGATTGGGGGCAGGAGGAGAATGGGATGACAGAGGATGAGATGGCTGGATGGCATCACCGACTCGATGGACGTGAGTCTCAGTGAACTCCGGGAGTTGGTGATGGACAGGGTGGCCTGGCATGCTGTGATTCATGGAATCCCAAGAGTCGGACAGGACTGAGCGACTGAACTGAACTGAACTGAAAGAAGAAATATATTGAGAGAATTTATCATCCCACTTATATCTCTCCATCCATTTTTTGTTGGGCAAACTTTCCTGTTGTCAACAAACCTGAAAGATCAGCCAAGTGATGTTATTTATTCAAGCTCTTTTAATGAATGCAAAGAAAGTGGAAAACGACATGGAGTATAGGCAGGTAAGTTCAGGACAGCTGCAGATTCAGCTATTTACCAGGTCCTTTTTGAATGGTGAATCCATGAATCAAACATTCACTTTTTCTCTTATTTACTCTGAACAAATTGTCATGCTATCATTATCATGAAGAATTATGATATGCAAATGTTTTGGCGAACTTCCTTATTGGAACCTTCTCAGGTTTTTACCCCCTTTATCCTCTATTCTTGCTATTAAACAGCACAACATTTTTGCATTTCCAGAGTGCTCCACAAGCCATCTGCTTTTTCCTATCAAAATGTGGAAATATAAATACTTCCCTTTTTAGCTTTGCATGTAATTTGCTTCTTTTATTTAAAATCTCTGAGAACGAATATGAATTTCATATCAGCTGCCAGATATTCAGACATCTTCTAAAATTGGGTGACATTTAGCAATAGTAGTTACATTTTGAATTCACATTCTCTTTCAGTTTAAGAAAATGGAACCAGGCTAAAACATTACATTTTTTCCAAATATTCCTTTAAACTCCAACATGCCAAGAGTAGATGATATCTTCAGGAATTTTTGTTATGAAAACTGAAGAAAAGGAAAGATAATTTCAGAGAATAATAAAAGAAATAAAATGACATCTAGAGTGCCAGGGCAGGAGAGGGGGAGGGGATGAAATAATTGGATATCAGTTATTGGGTTAAATAGGAAATTGCTTCAATATAGTTGGTTAATGTGTTGATAAACCAATAATCGTCATTTTCACTCAATGCTCATGCATTTATGACTATTGACGAAAATATCTTTATATCATTTAGACACCCAATAGACACCAACCACTGAATAACCAATAATCATTTAATTAATTTCAGAAACATGAATTGCATGGATTCTGCACTTGAAGTACACAGACCTATAATTTTCATTATGCCGGTGAGTTGGTACCCAGTCTATTTAGAAACATGTCATACTTTGGATGTTATCTTTGTACAGGCTCCAAAATAATGCTCTTAAAGAGTGCTTTACCCAAAAATTTAGTTATGGTTTTAGGTTTTGAGGGAATTATACTAGCTTTATCATTTCTCTCCACTTTTAAAATGAAAATTTTAAATCTTATTTATCCCTTTGATCATTTAGACACCTACTGCCCTAAATTGTGAATTTAATGAAGAGTCAGAGCCTTCATTAGATAAAACAGTTATCTATTTTCAAACTGTTCTCTTTGCAGAGTCCAATTTGTAGTTATAAAATTCCTACTTTTCACCAGCTTGCCCTATCAATGGATAAATTAATTTTAAACTTAATAGGAAGATTCATGATGGCTTAACTGTTTCATGAAGCTAAAAATTTGGACCAAACTGATTTTAAATCTTATTTCTGGAAAAAGACGGTTATGACCTAAGAATTGTTTTCTAAACTATATCCAATTTTAAAGCTTGGTTTAATTTGTTATATTTTCTTTATGGTTTCCTTACTGGTGCTGGGAAAAACAATCATCCCATCTTATGAATTGTTTTCCATAGTTTCTTCTCTCAAAGATTGATGTTCCAGGGAAAATTTACATCTCATTAAATGAACATGAGGTATAGGCACTCCAAAATTTTATTGTGTATTTTTCCTATAATAATATGGGAATGATCATGCAATTTAAAATCAGTTATTGGTTTTATACTCATGTTTTCTTTAGCTAAACTTTGAATTCTCAAAGGGCTTCCCACGTGGCGTTAGTGGTGAAGACTCACCAAAAGAAAGGAGAGATGAGTTCAACCCGGGAGGTGTCAAAACCCACTCCAGTATTCTTGCCTCGAGAATCCCATGGACAGAGAAGACTGGCGAGCTACAATCCTTAGGGTCTCAAAAAGTCGGACATGTCTGAAGCGACCTAACATGCACTCACATAAATTTTTTAAGATAAGATGTCAGGAGAAATGCTGTGCCAGGAAGTAACAATTTATTACCAAGAAAATATTTACACAGTTGCAAAATTATATGACATGTTTGAATTATACTTTAAATTCCTTTAAAACAGTTGTTAGATATTAATGCTAATTATTCCTTGTGAAACTGCAGAAATATGTCTCAGGGGGCTCTCAGGAGCTCTGGTTCCTTATGTCTCAGCTAAGAAAGAATTCAGCATGAGGCAAAATGAGTTATTAGAATAGGGTGCTTGCGATGTTTATAAGCAGATGGGCAAGAGGTGCCACCCTGAAGTGGGCTACAGTTTTATAATCAAAGGGAAAGTGGGGAGGGGAAGAAGAACACCTTTTTCATTCTTAAGTAGATGTCAAGCTTTCATCATCAGTTCCTTCTCCACTTCTAGCAAGGGAGTTTCCTTCTCCCGGCATGGTCAAACTTCGACGGTTATGGCACAACGGAAATGAGCAAAATCGTCAGTAACATATACTAAAATATAGTAATTTCAAGTTTTAGTATAATGTCACCTTTTCCTTATATTTGTGTTTTTAGTGCATGCAGACAGCATGTCCTAGGGATCATTAACTTACTCACCTTGCTGATCAGCATGTGGGTCTTGTTCCATCATCGTTTTTTTGTTTGGGGGCATGACTCATGCTTCTGTTGCATGGCTTTGTTGCTTAGCAAGGCTGTTTGGTTTTGTTGCTAAGCAAGCCTGCTTTGTTGAATGATCATCAACTTATAGGTGTCTCTCATACTTTTTCCTTTACTTATGATCACTTCCATGGTGGCTCAGACAGTAAAGTGTCTGCCTGCAATGTGGGAGACCTAGGTTCGATCCCTGGGTCAGGAAGATCCTGTGGAGAAGGAAATGGCAACCCACTCCAGTACTCTTGCCTAGAAAATTCCATGAACTGAGGAGCCTGATAGGCTACAATACAGGGGGTCACAAAGAGTCGGACAGAACTGAGCGACTTCTCTTTCACTTTATGATCACTTAGTAGGATTAACTATTTAATCACCTACTTTTTCCCTTAACTCTGTTACTATCACTTAGAGAAATATCAAAAAACAAACTCACTTAAAAATAATTAAACAGTTTCCAGTTGGATGATAATTAAATATGGTATGCAAGTCTCTCTTTTCTTAAGATTTTTTAATGACAGATTAGAATACCAACTCATGCATTAACTATTTAAGTACTATCAGAGTACAATTTATAAAAACGATACCTATTCCAAGAAATATAGAAAACAAGGTATAGATATATATTGTTGGGGCACAGTTTGAACTATCAGAGTTTACTTGAATATGTAGGTGGGGAGGAGAGTGTGTTACTACAGCAAAGACAAAACTTGTTTTTTATTTTTCTCTCAGTAAATTTTAACTTTGAGGAAAATTTTTTAAAGATAACTAAATAAAAACCTTAACTTTAATAAAGATGAAGATGATTCAATAGCTAGACACAATAGTATAGCTATTTATGACACTTTTCATGAGCCTATTGTTATTCCAGTTGTGTTTTAATGAGATCTACTTGACTCTTGACTTTGTCACTTACATCTGAATAACTTTGGCCAAATTTCTTAATATTATCTACCTCAATCATCATCTGGAAACTAGGGATCACTAGTTTGACATTAACTAGGGATAAACTGCTTAATTTATTTATAGGTATTGAAAGAAAAATGTATGTGAAAGTAACTGATATATATACTCAATAAAGTTCTGAAGTTTGGTGGAGTTACCATAACTCAGGTCAGAAATTTTTCTTTGCTTTTTCTCACTCTAAGGTCTAACATTCTAAAATATGGTTTTAAGAACACAAAGACAAACAAACAACAATAACAAAAAAAACAGTGCTTATTTGAAACAATGATATAATGCAACAACAAAAGAAGCAAAGAAGAAAAGAAGCTTAATTCTCATTTACTAAAAAAATTAGGCAATTTGACTATAAGGTTGACTTGTAACTATTTTCATAAATAAAATCAATGTATAAACTATATTATAAGAAATATATGAACAAATATAGTGTGCTTTAAATGTATCCTCAATTAAAGGATCGAGTTGACAACATAGAAATTTGAAGGCTTCACACTGGAGATCACACTTGTGCTCTGTGAAATATGAATACACTTTGAACTATTGAAGGAGATTAGAGAATTCTACGTAAAAGGAGAAGCATTAATGGAGTTATAGAAGTACATGAATGAACATGTCACCTTCAAAAAGTAGGACATAATGGATAATACTTAAGTTTGATTGGATAAAGTGACAGACAACAAAAACACTAAGTAAATAAGATGTCACACACACCAATATGATATATTCAAAAAAACACCTAAGAGTTTATTCAGTCAATTGCTATCAAATCAATTTATACTTGTTCATTTAATAGAGAAAAAATTTTACCAGCTATATTTATCAATCTCTAGGTGGATAAAAACACAAATTGACATATGCAAAATGGCATTCATTATTTTAAATAACTGAAGTTTAAAACTTCCTGTGGGATTCAGTCTGATTCCTCACTTACTATATTTAAATAAATGATCTGCACACTTAACAAGTTATGCCAATGCATATACTGAATGGAATCTCATTTTTATAGTAAGATAGTGACCACTAGGAAATTAAAAAATTATTGGATGATATCAGGTTTATAATTAGAATTAAGCAAAGAATGGAGTCAAATAGAATGCAAAAATAAAACACTCCTCCTTAGAACTGTTCACTTGGGATTCACCTCAGCTCAGTTAAAGGTCAAAACTTCTTTATGCTGACCTTTCTCAATAGCAATGATATTTCTAAATATTCTGGAAGGTGGAAACTTCAAGTTAAAAGAAAGCAAACTAGTTTTAGAGAAAGTCATAGACTTATTTTTAGTGACATATATTATGAAGAAAATATATGTCTATTTAAATAAAATATGTACATGTTTGCTTAAAGGTAAAAACTCAAGAAGCTTCTTGGATGAATAAGATTTTAAATAATTTAGCTGCTAAGTTTTCCATCTCTTTTATTATTGGTCTAAACTCTCACCTCCACGAATTTTTCTAGTTTGACAAATCTAGTTCACTTTGAATCTCTTTTCCATATTGAGACAATAGCTCTAGACAACACATTCCTGGTACTGTCAGAAACAGCTGGTCTGTCAAGACAAAATATGAAAGTGAGTAGAAGTTTGAAATAAAACTTTTATTTATTTTTGTTTGATACTTTGGATTACATTTATTTTTCTGCTTTCCTTACAGCTTACTGGTATGTGAATATTTTTCAGGACTCAGAAGATGAATAAAAAATACTACATTTTAATTAAATGCATGCAAATGAGATTTTGAAATACATACTAAAAAACTAAAAAGCATTTTTGAATGAGTGGAATCATCTGTTAATGTTTCCCCATGCTCTTGTTAGACTATAATCATAGTTATAATGTGCTTATTTTATTACTACAGTTTTCTGTTCAAAATTTCATAGTTCTGATATCTATTTTTACAATGTCTGGGTGAATACTCACAATAATTTGTACGTACATGTACACTTGTTTCTGAGATCTTATAATAAAATCTAAAATTACATCTGTAAATCCAAATACATAAGAATCTACATGTGTGTATTATAACTGATATAGTAGTTGTAAAATATGTTTACTTTACATTATATACATTTTGTTGGGGTTGCAAAAAAGTTGGACATGACTGAGAAACTAAACAACACATATTTGCATATTTATGTATGCTGCTGCTGCTGCTAAGTCGCTTCAGTCATGTCCGACTCTGTGTGACTCAATAGACGGCAGCCCACCAGCTTCCCTGTCCCTGGGATTCTCCAGGCAAGAACACTGGAGTGGGTTGCCATTTCCTTCTCCAATGCATGAAAGTGAAAGTGAAAAGTGAAAGTGAAGTCACTCAGTCATGTCCGACTCTAGCGACCCCATGGACTGCAGCCTACCAGGCTCCTCCATCCTTGGGATTTTCTAGGCAAAAGTACTGGAGTGGGTGCCATTGCCTTCTACAACTTTAATATTTAATACAACTATTTGCATCCTGATATTCATGATAATAAAAATAAATATTTCTTTGCAGTATACATGAGAGAGATGTAAGAATTGACAGAAATAAACATTTTTAAGCATTTAGAAAGTTTAGTATTCAACTCACATAATTTCTCTGTCAACAAATGCACTTCCTATAGCTATAGCATATCTCCTTTGTAATATCTCTAAGATCTGGTATTGGCCATCATTTTTAATTTCTCTGGGAGTCACAAATATCTCCACATCTTGTGGTAAATCATTAATAGTGAAGTTGGTTCCTTTGATCATTTTTTAAATACTCTGTTCAAAGCCTTGTAGAGAAAAGAAATGGTGAAAACATGCTGGTCCTCTTTTTTTGTATGTGACTGTGTTGTAGCCACGCATTTCAGGAAACAAACTCTCAGAAGGACAATGCAGATAGTGGAATGCAGTTTATTACACTGGTGGGCCCAAGGCAGAGTCTCCTCTTAGCCAAGGTCCCCGACCAGTTTTTGTGAAAACCTTATATAACCTAAATGTACGTGTTCAAACTCACCTCCCCAAATTCTCTGAAGCTAGTCTGAGCAAAGGAAAATAAAGATACAATCAAAGTTAACCTGTGATTCATATGCCTTAAACCCGTGATTTGTATGCCTTAAGCCTAGTGAGTTAACAGTGGACAATTATCAATAGGCCTGTGGTCATACTCCAATAAGCATAATAGAATTTATGATTCTATTTGGTTACACAGATAATTAGGGTATTCTTTTAAGCAGCAGAGAGTCTAGGTATGAGCCTTGGGGCTCTTCCATGGGTGGGTGGGTGGGGGCGGCAGCCTGGTTTTCCAATTGGTATTGGTATGTCGTTTCCACGGATACTGGGCATATAGCTCAAAGTCCACAGTAGGGCCCAAGATGGAGCCCTGCTTTCAAGATGGAGCCTGTGCTGTCCATTTCCTCCTTCAACTAGATCTAGAAATTTTTTTGTCTGTTTCCACGTATTGGTTACTACTTTAAATTTGTTTATGCCAGTCAGTGTAAATTCTCCCATACTTTATGGCCTTTATAGAAGCAATTTTTTTTTTCATTTTTCTTGTCCATTTCCTATTTTTTAACAGATATTAAATAACCATGGCTTTCTTCATCCCTGGGCAATGCCAAATAAAATATCCTTTCTATACCAAACACTTTTGTAGTCTTTCAAAAGTCAGGTTATATTTTTCTGTGAAACTTCCTTCTGCAATTCATGCATGTATGGCTTTTTGGGACTGTTTGCTCAGTTCAGTAGAGTTTAGTTGCTCAGTCGTGTCTGACTCTTTGCCACCCCATGAATCGCAGCACACCAGGCCACCCTGTCCATCACCAACTCCCGGAGCTCAACCAGATTCACGTCCATCGAGTCAGTGATGCCATCCAGCCATCTCATCCTCTGTCGTCCCCTTCTCCTCCTGCCCCCAATCCCTCCCAGCATCAGAGTCTTTTCCAATGAGTCAACTCTTCACATGAGGTGGCCAAAGTCCTGGAGTTTCAGCTTTAGGATCATTCCTTCCAAAGAAATCCCAGGGATGATCTCCTTCAGAATGGACTGGTTGGATCTCCTTGCAGTCCAAAGGACTTTCAAGAGTCTTCTCCAACACCACAGTTCAAAAGCATCAATTCTTTGGCACTCAGCTTTCTTCACAGTCCAACTCTCACATGCATACATGACCACAGGAAAAACCATAGCCTTGATTAGACGGACCTTTGTTGGCAAAGTAATGTCTCTGCTTTTGAATATGCTATCTAGGTTGGTCATAACTTTCCTTCCAAGGAGGAAGCGTCTTTTAATTTCATGGCTGCAGTCACTATCTGCAGTGATTTTGGAGCCCCCCAAAAATAAAGTCTGACACTGTTTCCACTGTTTCCCCATCCATTTCCCATGAAGTGATGGGACCAGATGCCATGATCTTCGTTTTCTGAATGTTGAGGTTTAAGCCAACTTTTTCACTCTCCTCTTTCACTTTCATCAAGTGGCTTTTTAGTTCCTCTTAACATGCATATCATTCTATTTTAGTAGAAGCAAGTAGAAAAACCTAAATTTCTTTTTCTTTATAAAAATAATTTTATTGAGCTGAAATTTAAATAAGTTACATTTATTTAAAAGTGAGCAATATGATGTTTTTATACACACTCATAAAATAATTTGTGCAATTAAGATAATAAACATGCATTAATATATCATCTTCATATATTTCCCTGTTCCCTGTGGTAATTATTTCCTGCTGCTCATCCTACTCACACTCCAAGTAAAACTTTTTGCTTCATCTCCAAGCAAAACTTGATCTGCTAATCCTAATATTTTAATTTGCCATTTCTAGATTTTTAAATAAATCAAATGGGTTTTCCAGGTGACTCAGTGGTAAAGAATCTGCTTGCCATCAGGAAACACAGGAGACACGCATTCAATCCCTGGTCAGGAAGATTCTCTGAAGAAGAAAATGTCAACCCACTACTGAAGTAAGTTGCCTGGGAAATCCCATGACGAGAGGAGCCTGGTGGGCTATAGAACATGTGGTCACAAAGAGGCAGACACAAGCCAGCGACTAAACAACAACATAAATTGAATGAGAGTATATGCTCTTTTTTGTTGTTTTTCTGCTTTTTTCACTTAGGAAAATTATTTTGAGATTGACCGGTGGTGTTTTCTGTACCATAGCTCTTTCCTTTGTAAGGCTAGACTGTGTTTCATGATATGGATATGGGACAATCTGTTTATCCATTTACTTGCTGATAGACATTTGAATAGTTTTCAGTTTGGATCACTGCAAATAAAGCAGCTATAAATATTCCTATGCAAATCTGCATGTAAATATGTGATCTTGGGCAAGTACTGAGGATTGAAATAGCTGGACATTATTGCAGATCTACATGTAAATTTTTAAGAAATTGACAACTCATTATCCAAAATGGTTTTAGCAGTTTATGTTCACACTAGGAATCGATAAGCATTCCCATCCCTCTACAACTTCCAAATATTTTGCAGTTTCTTTTTTTATTTCTTTTTCTGATCCATTGGTTTATTTAGATGCATGTAATTTAGTTTCCTAATATTAAGTTTTCTCAGAGTTAATTCTGTTGTGAACCTCAAATTTAATTTCATTAAATTCAGAAAATATATTTTGCATGACTTGAATCCTTATAAATATACCCAAGATTGTTGTATTGTCCAGAATATAGGCTATCTTGGTAAATTCTTTGTGTGCACTTGAACTGAATATATAATCTGCTGTTTTGAGGAAGATAAATCTATCAAAAGATAAAACTGTCAAATTAGTTTAAATTGGGTAATTATGCATTTCAGCTTTTCAGTATATGGACGGTACTCACTTTGTCTGAAAGAGTGGTTAACAAAAATCACTGTTCAGGCTCAAACTTCTGAAATGATGAAACCAACCTTTATTGTCAGCAAGATGTTCTTCTTTGGTTTCCTTGTAATTACCACCTTATGTCAATGTGACAACTAACTTCAACATTTCCATCTGAACGCTAGCCAAACTGATTAAGAAGCTTGTGAAACTGCACTAAAATTAAAAATTTCTCAGAGACTATTCATACGAAGATGAAGTGCTAACTACATTAGATTTTCCTGTTTTTTTTTTGAACCCAAGTACAAGTATCACTCTTTACTAAACTTTGAGCTATTTTTCCAAGATTGCTTCATATACCATGTTGAAGTAAGCCTTGTGATCAATAAATGTAGATGAATTGACACTTAGTACTTGCAGAGTTTCCAATATTAAGATTTCCTATACTCCTTACATTTCTCTATTCATACCTAATCTAATCCTATGTGTCTCCTGACACATATTCTACTGAATCTGAATTGCAGTAACTTCCGAGAATTCTTACTATCTATTCTCAATTCAATTCCTTTAAACCTAAATTGTTCTGCACTATGAATATTGAAATATAATAGTTCTCCTGAAAATAATAAAGTGTAACATACAACTTTAGCTTGGTTTGGGGCTAACACAGAAGCTGAAAATCATATAGCTACCTCATCCAATGAAAAGTAATATTGAAATTCAAGCTAATTATTCAAAATGTTATTTTCTTCAGCATATGCAATTTTAAATTTGTTGATGTACCAATATTTAGGTGCTACTTCCTTTTGAGGTGGTATTTACTTTCCTTCTGGATGTAGGAATAGGCTGAGTATAGCATCAGTGTAGTATCAATCCTTTAATCACTAGCACTATAAATGGCAATCTACTCCAGTACTCTTGCCTAGAAAATTCCATGGATGGTAGGAGCCTGGTGGGCTACAGTCCATGGTATCACAAAGAGTCGGACACGACTGAGCAACTTCACTCACTATGGCATGAAGATTCAAAAAATGCACTAATATCTCATTTGGAGTAAAAAAAAATGCTAATAATTAAAAGTAAAAATTATAATTGACATGAGTGGTAAAGAACTCAACTGCCAAAGCAGGAGACATAAGAAAGTCAAGTTAATCCCTAGGTTGAAAAGATTCCTGGGAGAGGACATAGACACCCACTACAGTATTCTCCCCTTGAGAAGCCCACCGACAGAGGAGTATATTAGGCTACAGTCCATAGGGCCACAAAGAGTTGGACATGATTGAAGCAATTTAGCTCACAAAGCACATCAGACATTTAATAGTTTTAGTCAAGACTAACTTTCTTTACACCATATATACTTATTTATTTTTTACAAAAGCCACTGATAAAAGAAAAAAATAACTGGACTATATTCTATTTTCCATTTACTGTTCAGTCTACATAGAAACATGCAGAAAATAAAATTTAATAAAGAAAAATTATTATTGCTAATGAATTTTTTTTTTCAAACTAAATTAATGCTAAAGAATTCTGCAATACCTGGAAGAGGATTTTTTAAAGTTCTAAGAGTCTTAAAAATATCTTTTATCCATTTAACACTAAAATTGCTTTTAATGTAAAATTATGTGCTTTAATATTGTGTCAAGAAAATTAAATTAGAAGGTTAAAGGAATATGTTGCCAAAGGATGCAGGAAGTAGTATTATCTCCAAATAAGTGTCTAACATTATCGATATATTTGTGGTTATAAAGTATTAATACCAACATCATTCATTGGCCATTAAAAATACAAAAATATCAGGCTGGATGAAGCACAGGCTGAAATCAAGATTGCCAGGAGAAATATCAATAACCTCAGATATGCAGATGACATCACACTTACGGCAGAAAGTGAAGAGGAGCTAAAGAGTCTCTTGATGAAGGTGAAAGAGGGATTGAAAAAGCTGTCTTAAATCTCAACATTCAAAAAACAAAGATCATGGCATCTGATTCCATCTCTTCATGGCAGATAGATGGGGAAACAATGGAAACAGTGACAGACTTTATTTTCTTGGGCTTCAAAATCACTGCACATGGCGACTGCAATCACAAAATTAAAAGAAAGTTGCTCCTTGGAAGCAAAGGTATGACAAACCTAGACGGCACACGAAAAAGCAGAGACATCACTTTGCTGACAAAGGTTTGTCTAGCCAAAGCTATGTTTTTTCTGGTGGTCATGTATGGATTTTAGAATTGGGCCATAAAGAAGGCTGAACACCAAAGAACTGATGCTTTTGAGCTGTGGTGTTGAAGCAGACTCTTGAGATTCTCTTGGTTACAAGGAGATCCAACCAGTCCATCCTAAAGGAAATCGGTCCTGAATATTCATTAGAAGGACTGATGGTGAAGTTGAAGCTCCAATACTTTGGCCACCTGATGTGAAGAGCCGACTCAATGGAAAAGACCCTGATGCTGAGATTGAAGGCGGGAGGAGAAGGGGATGACAGAGGGTGAGATGGTTGGATGGCATCATTGACTTAATGGACATAAGTTTGAGCAAGCTCAAGAGGATGGTCAAGGACAGGGAAGCCTGTGTGCTGCAGTCCAAGGGGTTACATAGAGTTGAACTAAACTGATTGGCTGAACAACAACAAAAAACCAATAATACGATAATATGAATGATGATGATGATGACAATAATAAGAATAGTTATCACATTAGTAAATAAATAGTCATCACAATAGAAATAAATATGATATAAGCTATTTATAAAACATTTTTAATAATTTCATATTGATTTGCCACTGCTTAAATAGATAGTTACATTTAGAAGGCATAATTCTCTTAGGATTCAAAATGGCTGGAGCCAAAATGATTCTTTTGGAAATAGCAGTTTGCATTCTTTCTGGAACTTTCTTTTGCTGTGAAACACCAGGGTAATACTGGGGAAAATATGCCCCTTACAGTTCCCTTGTCATTTATACAAACAGAATACAGATGCTTACTTCCAAGTTTAATATGGATTACCAAAGTTGTAATATATGAGATCTTGGATGAGATCACCAGTTGTCTGGTGAAACCCCTGCATTTCAGGTCACACCAGACTCCAGTTTGAAAAGTGCTTTTGATGTATCAAATACAGTCTGGATTCCCAATAATTGCATCATATCCAACTGAATAATACAGAAGTCATTACTCTTATTGAATTAGGCACCTGCTTTCTCAAACATCTAGGCTGTATTGTTATGCCTGCCTGAGAATAAGCACAATAAAATCTAAATCCAGTATTAAAAGTGTTTCCCTGACTCAGACCAAGCTATTTGTAAATTCTCACCAGCCTCAACTGGAGAAGGAAATGGCAAACCACTCCAGTATTCTTGCCTGGAGAATCTCATGAACAGAGGAGCCTGGTGGGCTACAATCCATGGGATCACAAATAATCAGACATGACTGGGTCTACAGCTGCCACCAGCCACAACAAAGAAACTGTTCCAAAATTTCCATTTCTTTTGCTTCTTATAATCTAATTTCTCTTTCAATTCATACCCTCTGATTATTTTTTCTTTTCATTAATTTTCTCCTTGCAGACTTTCTTATTTTATCAAGATATCAAAGACATTATGTAAACCTCAACTTTGTCAGTACAATGCCAGTTTTCTGAAATCTACAGTACACTGAATTTCTTCAACTGCCCTCCCGATTATAAGACTGCTTAGAAAAGTAAAATTTCAAGGAAATACTGTTTATGATTTACAAACCTAAAGAACAAACTAACAAACCTTAGGTTTGTTCTTTCCCGAGTTCTTTATATCTCTATATCAATACTTTCAGATAGAAAAATAATGTATGACATACACGTGATTTTAAAGTTTCTGGTTTTCATATTTAAAAAGTAAAATTTTTAAAGTTAAATTATTTAAATATTCTACTTAACTTAATATATGTGGAGTTTTGTTATTACAACATGGAGTTAATTTTCAAAATGTATTGAGATATTGAACCTCCCCTTTATCATACTACATGTTTCAGTCTTTGAAACATAATATGCTTTTAACCTTAATATCTCATCTCAATTTACACATGAAACTTTCAATTTTAAAATAAAATATAATTCTGCCAAAAAAATAAAAATTTGTTTATCAGAAATAAAATTTTACTTTATTTGATTTACAAATGTAAGTTTCAGTTAAATTAATTGGTGGTTTCTCAGTTGCAGTAGCCTCATTTCAGGTGCTCAGTGGCTTGGTACCTACATAGCTAGTGGCTTCCATGTTGCATGGCATGGCTATAGATGTTTTCAGTTGAACCTCTTATGTCACAGGGATATCTCTTGGATGAAATCTGTTTCATGAATGTGCTTCATGAATGTGCAGTCCCACAAGTCTCTCCCTTTAGATGGGACCTCTACTTAGCTGGTAAAGAATCCTCCTACAATGTGGGAGACCTGGGTTCTATCCCTGGGTTAGGAAGATCCCCTGGAGAAGGCAAAGGCTATCCACTCCAGTATTCAGGCCTGGAGAATTCCATGAACTGTATAGTCTATGGGGTCGCAAAGAGTAGGACATGACTGAGCGACTTTCACTCACCCACTACTTAGTTTAAGGCTCAGCTGTCACTGTACTTAAATTCATAATCAGAATCAGGTGCCCTGAATAGTCATTTTTATACTGGACTCTGCAAATTATTTATCTGCTTTTATCCTCAGTATGTATCTGATGACCTTGAACTTTAACCAGTAATTAAATAGAACACCTACTACATAAAGATGACATGTAAGTTTTATGTGGAAACTGGTTTAGTAAAGACTTAGTTCAGATGTCTGGGAAATAGAACTGAGAAGTGTAAATTTCAAAGAAATTGACCTAAAACAGTGACTTTTTTTAGAGTAGTTTAACACATAAAAAAATGATTCTTTGAGAAGGAGCTCTGCATTTAGGAGACAAGAAATCTCAAAAGAAATTTAGTTCAATGAGAGTTCAATTTCATTCTCTCCCCCCCTTTCCCACAATCTCTTTCTCTTTTCATTCTCTCATTTTTAAGTGACTTTTTTACATCAGTAATGACTAGTTAAAAATAAAAAAAAATTATTCTATTTTCTGTATTTCTTTAATTGCTTCTCTTTGTCTTTCCACAACTACTTAGATAATATTTTGGATTTTTATCTGAGAGAGCTTTATGAAATACTTTCTTGCTAATCTATATGTTTATTGACAGCATTACTATTTTTCTTTCAAATTTAGTTATTATTTGTTTTTTGTAAAATTCTGCCAGTGAAGGTTAAATACTCCCCAGAGCAATTGAAAAGGTCTTTTAGTTTCACAGTTTGACATCTCCAACAAGGTTATTGATTCATGTGTTAATATAAGCATTTTCCCATGTGAGTTTTATCTTATGGCATCACTGGTTATCAGTATTTCTCAGTGTATTCTACTACTACTATATCTACCACTACTACAGGAAGTTTCTGATGCAAACCGAACTGATGCATACATATGAGCCATACAGATTCTTATGTTTATATAATTATTTAAATAATTTAATTATATTTGTTATTTTATAACATCTTTATTAGATTTAATACAAAAGTAGTAGAAGAATTTTTTTAAGTACGTCTTAATTGTGATCACCTACTTTCATTCATAAAATGATAGGTTAAGTGATATTCAATAATAACAAAGTGTACCTAAAATATTACATGTGCCAAGAGATCTATTAAAAAATAGAGTTGGAAATAAATTAATTAAATGACCTAGATACACATAATCCTTCCTAGTTTTATAACTTCTCAATGACTTGATCAATTATTGACTTGATTAGTTGCAAATTGTAACATTGCTAATAGGAAAAAGTTCTAGTTTATATTGGCATTCTGTAAGCATAAGCATGTATATGAGAATATAAGATAGCAAATACAGTTTGCTGCTGCTGCTGCTAAGTCACTTCAGTCATGTCCTACTCTGTGCGACCCCATAGATGGCAACCCACCAGGCTCCCCCATCCCTGGGATTTTCCAGGCAAGAATACTGGAGTGGGTTGCCATCTCCTTCTCCAATGCATGAAAGTGAAAAGTGAAAGTGAAGTTGCTCAGTTATGTCTGAATCTTAGTGACCCCATGGACTGCAGCCCACCAGGCTCCTTCATCCATGGGATTCTCCAGGCAAGAGTACTGGAGTGGGGTGCCATTGCCTTCTCCAAAATACAGTTTAGACCTCATGAATGAAAAAAATGATAACTAGCAGATTGAATTTTTTTGTTATTTATAAAATGTGGCATTGAATAGTGAAGGGAGGACTGGAAGGAAAAAGAGACAAACAATGACTACAATAAAAAATCTGATATAAACATTTTTATATAGCATGAATTATTTAAAGTGTGTGTGCCTCATTTATCCTCCTCACAAAGTCCTCTGATGGAAGATTCATTTATTTTCTAATTCCATAAATGATTAGCTAGTAATAAAAAATTAATTGACATAAATTTGCACACACAGAAAATGGTACTGATGGCACTTTGAAAGAAAAAAATTTAGATAATCTCTATTATTTTATAAATCCTTGGGGCCAAATAATTTTCAAAATTCTGAATATCAATTTAAAAAGCTATACTATTCATATGCCAAGTATTTGTAGTTATAGTGAAATACACAATAATACCATGTTATTTAATACACTGTATGCTTTGATGCATACAAATATTTATACTCAAAAGTGGAGAGTGAAAAAGTTGGCTTAAAGCTCAACATTCAGAAAACTAAGATCATGGCATCTGGTCCCATCACTTCATGGGAAATAGATGGGAAAACAGTGGAAACAGTGTCAGACTTTATTTTTCTGGGCTCCAAAATCACTGCAGATGGTGACTGCAGCCATGAAATTAAAAGACGCTTACTCCTTGGAAGGAAATTTGTGACTAACCTAGATAACATATTCAAAAGCAGAGACATTACTTTGCCAACAAAGGTCCATCTAGTCAAGGCTATCGTTTTTTTCCTGTGGTCATGTATGGATGTGAGAGTTGGACTGTGAAAGAAGGCTGAGCGCCGAAGAATTGATGCTTTTGAACTGTGGTGTTGGAGAAGACTCTTGAGAGTCCCTTGGACTGCAAGGAGACCCAACCAGTCCATTCTGAAGGAGATCAGCCCTGGGATTTCTTTGGAAGGAATGATGCTAAAGCTGAAGCTCCAGGACTTTGGCCACCTCATGCGAAGAGTTGAGTCATTGGAAAAGACTCTAATGCCGGGAGGGGTTGGGGGCAGGAGGAGAAGTGGATGACAGAGGATGAGATGGCTGGATGGCATCACTGACTCGATGGACATGAGTCTGGGTGAACTCCGGGAGTTGGTGATGGACAGGGAGGCCTGGGGTGCTGTGATTCATGGGGTTGCAAAGAGTCAGACATGACTGAGCGACAGAACTGAACTGAACTGAACTGAAAAATAAAGAATATGTCATATTTTTCCATATATTATGTTTTGTCATCAAATAAGTGTAAAATCAAATTAAACAGAATATTCTTAAATTTTTTTTGCAGTTTTAAATGCAATTAAGTGATAGTGGAAGTGCACCAGCAGTACTATGTCAAGATATAAATTTTAATATATAATGCAATATCCATATAACCTGATATATCAGGTTAAACTATGGAAGTAAGTTAGGGCAGAGCAGAAGCTAAATACTGAATGCCAAGATATATATTCTCTTTACTATAATTTTAATTATCATATACAATTTTAAAACATTCTATGTCAAAACTTCTACCTAATCAGTAGACATGAGGTGTAGGATATGGACCTGATTAAACTTAAAAGCTTTTGCACAGCAATGAAAAGCATAAACAAAATGAAAAGAAATGAGAGAAAATATTTGCAAATGAACAAACAAAAAAAACCTTAATGTCTAAAATATACAAATAACTCAATAAAAAATAAGATCAAAAAAGGGTGGAAAATCTAAATAGATATTTATTCAAAGAAGACATGAAGATGACCAACAAACACACAAAAATATTCTCAATATCAGTAATTATTAGAGAAATGCAAATCAAAACTACAATGAGGTATTCACCTCAAACCATTCAGAATGGCCATCATCAAAAAAATTTACAAACAGTAC
The DNA here is from genome assembly GCF_055505025.1 of Bos grunniens. NCBI lineage: Eukaryota > Metazoa > Chordata > Mammalia > Artiodactyla > Bovidae > Bos > Bos grunniens. The sequence goes on along the minus strand of NC_141179.1, from coordinate 11,231,171 downwards.
ATGCTAAAGAGAGAGTGGAAAAAAAGAAACCTTCCTACACTGTTGGTGGATGCACACTGTGTGTATACTGCATGCTAAGTCACTTCAGTCATATCCAACTCTTTGTGACCTTATAGACTGTAGCCTGGCAATCCTCTGTCCATGGGACTCTCCAGGCAGGAATACTGGAGATGGTTGTCATGTCCTCCTCCAGGGCATCTTCCTGTCCCAGGGATCGAACACAGGTCTCTTATGTTTCCTCCATTAACGGGCAAGTTCTTTATCACTAGCGCCACCTGGAAAGCCCGCACAGTTGGTAGAGATGTAAATTGATATAATTACTATAGAGAACAGTAGAGATATTCCTTATAAACTGAAAACAGAGCTACCATGTCACCCAGCAATCACATTCTTGGACAGAGAAAACCATAATTCGAAAGAATACGTGCTCGCCAGTGTTTAGTGCAACACTATTTGTAATAAACAGGACATTTAAGCAAACTAATGTCCATTGACAGTAATGGATAAATAAGATGTGGTACATATATACAATGGAATATTCCTTAATCATAAATAGGAATGTTGAGTTTTAATACAGCTTATTCACTCTCTTCTTTCACCCTTAACAATAGTCTCTTTAATTCCTCTTCACTTTCTACTGTTAGAGTGGCATTGTCTGCATATCTGAGGTTGCTGATATTTCTCCCAGCAGTCTTGATTCCAGCTTGTGAGTCATCCAGCCCAGTGTTTTGCATTATGTACTCTGCATATACACCACGTTTCTCTGGTGGCTGACCATATAAAGAATCCACCTACAATCTGGAGACCTGGGTCCAATCCCTGGCTTGGGAAGATCACCTGGAAAAGGAAACAGATTGGGACTGGAGAATTCCATGGAATGTATAGTCAAAGGTGTTGCAAAGATTCGGACACAACTGAGTGACTTTTGCTTACTTACTTAATCTGCATATAAGATGAATAAACAGGTTGACAATATCATGGCATCTGGTCCCATCACTTCATGGCAAATAAAAGGGGAAAAAGTGGAAACACTGATAGATTTTATTTTCTTGGGCTCCAAAATCTCTGCAGATGGTGACTGTAGCCATGAAATTAAACATTTTCTCCTTGGAAGGAAAGCTATGACAAACCTAGACAATGTCTTAAACAACAGAGACATCACTTTGCTGATAAAGGTCCTTATATTCGAAGCTGGGAAAGATTGAGGGCAGGAGGAGAAGGGGATGATAGAGGATGAGATGGTTGGATGGCATCACCAGCTCGATGGACATGGGTTTGGGTGAACTCCGGGAGTTGGTGATGGACAGGGAGGCCTGGCGTGCTGCGGTTTATGAGGTTGCAAAGAGTTGGACACAACTGAGTGACTGAACTGAACTGAAGCTGAGTCGAAGCTGTGATTTTTCCAGTAGTCTTGTATGAATGTGAGAGTTGGACCATAAAGAAGGTTGAGTGCTGAAAAACCAATGCTTTTGAACTGTGGTGCTGGAGAAGACTCTTGAGAGTCCCTTGGACTGCAAGGAGATCCAACCAGTCCATCCTAAAGAATAGGACTAAAGAATCAACTCTGAATATTTTTTGGAAGGACTGATGCTGAAACTGAAGCTTGAATACTTTGGACACCTAATGTGAAATGCTGACTCACTGGAAAAGACCCTTTGGAAAATTGATGCTGGGCAATATTGAAGGCAAGAGGAGAAGGAATTGACAGAGGATGAGGTAGTTGGACAGCATCACCAAATCAATGGACATGAGTTTGAGCAACCTCCATGAGATAGTGAAGGACAGGGAAACCTGACATGCTGCTGTTCATGGGGTCACAAAGAGTCAGACACGACTTAGCAAGTAAACAACAGCAACAAATAAAAAAGGAATAAAATAATATCACTTGCTGGAATATGGATGGGCCTCATGATTTTTATACAGAGTAAAGTAAGTCAGAAAGAGAAAGACAAACATAGTATAATAATCCTTATATGAGGAATTTATTAAAATGTACAGATGAACTTATTTGCAAAGCAGAAATAGTCACAAATGTAGAAAACAAACATGGTTACAAAAGGAAGGAAGAGAGGGTGTGGGATGAATTGGGAGATTATGATTGACATATACACACTGCTATATATAAAATAGATAGCTAGTGAGAGCCTACTGTATAGCACAGGGCACTCTACTCAGTTCTCTGTGGTGACCTAAATGGGAATAAAATCTAAAAAAAAAAAAAAAAAAGAGTGGATATATGTATAACTGTTTCACTTTCCTGTACAACAGAAACTAAAATAACATTGTAAAGCAACTCTACTCCAATAAAAATTAAACTTTAAAAAGATTTCTTAAAATGCATACATATACAAAAGGAGTTAGTAAGGAAATCATTTAAGTCAGAAATTTCCATGGATTCTGACAGCCTAAACTCCAGGATGACAGAATAAGAACAATGGAAATTGGCAGCAGAAACAACCCTGAGAATAAGAAGGTCCATGTAATATGCTATGTAGACTTATCACATACATGGAATTCTTTCACTTATATGTGTCTCTGTAAATAGAGTGGGTCCAGTGTATACTTAGAGATGGTATATCTTATTTATTTATTTTTCCCATATTTATGTTTCCTAAAATATCATTAATAGATTTGAAGCAGAGTAAGTTCTCTTACGATTTAAACATATATTTAACTACACAATTAAAAGCAATTATTACATACAAGTTTAATAATTTTTATTCTCAATCTAATTGCCAGAAAGTGAAAAAAAAGAATGAAAGAGAATTGAAAACCACACAAATTCTTAACAATAGGATATTGGTTAATATATGATATGGCCATATCATTGAATATTAGAACATCATCAACAATTTTAAAGAATATAATAATTGTAGGTTGCAAAAGCAATTTCCATAATGAGGTTAAGAAGAAAAATGAAGATATAGGTGTATTTCCATGAATGAATCACAAAATAAACATTACTGGGGGAAATTACTATCAAGATAAAGAAAAAGGAATTTGAAACCCTTGCCTCAAACCATTCACAAATGTCAATTACAGTCATGAAAAATTTTTTATTAAAAGACAGAAGATTAAAACTTCTAAAAGATATTTTTGGCACTGGACAAAATGAAATAACTATACTAGGCTAGCTTTCTCACAGAAGAATAGTAACATTTGAGCAAAATACATATTATAAAAATGTTTAAAACAATGGAGACTCTGGAGAAAAATCAGGCATGAATGATTTGATGACCATGGTCACTGAAAGAAAAGCAACACATGGAACGAGCTCTATTTTCACATCACTTTTTTCTCTAACAGCATTTTCTCTAAATCTTAGTGCAAAGGGAAAGAAAATTAAAATGGAAAACAGCAACCATTCTGGGCTCAGAAAGTAAAGATCAAAGTTTAGGGATTGTAAAGTGGCTAGCATTAAGGGACAAAATCCTGGAGAAGACTGAAATGCAGAGAAGTTCATAAATGCAATATACATACAAATCACTCTAAGCTGTAAGTTCAGCATGTGCAGAGCAAGACTATAAAACAACAGGGAAAGTAAAATCCATCTAGGAAGCAGAAAAGAGCTGAATAGTAAGTTCAGCATTTGGGGGGCAAGAAAAATGTTGAAACTCTGACAAAGTGGCAGGGACTTTGTAAGTACACAACTTTTACTAGAGGCTTCAGAAAGGATGATTCCTAAAAGTGATAGCCAGACCCTAGAAAGGCTAAATTCAAATGTTAAGCCTTTTTAAGAAAAGATAAGTCATTTAATATCTCTCTTTCCAAGTTTTTTTATTAATCCACAATATTCAAAATTCAAGGAAAATTTATGAGAATATCTTAAAAGTGAGAAAAATAGGCAATTAATAGAGCATTTCTACAAGTGATTTGAATACTGACATCTTATAAGAATATTAAATAATCACTATATACTGGAATCATAATTGGGGATTTTAGATCATCTTTCAATAACTGATAAGTGGACAGAAATAAAATCATTAAGAATGTATCAGGTTTAAATAAGATTGTTCAAATTTATTTAATTTACTTATGTTGGTGCTGGTATAGTCGCTAGGTCATGTCTGACTCTTAACAACCCCATGAACTGTAACCCGCCAGGCTCCCTTGTCTTTGGGATTTCCCAGGCAAGAATACTAGAGTGGGTTGCTGTTCCCTTCTCCAGGGAATCATCCTGATTCAGGGATTAAACTCAAGTCCCCTGCTTGAGTGGATACTTTACTGCTGAGCTACCAGAGAAGACCAATTCACTTATATAGAATAGTTGAGCTTATCTGTGTTTCCAGGGGCACTTGGACCATTTACCAAAATAGAAATTACACAGTGCCATAAGGCTATTAGCTACAAATTTCAAAGAATTTAATAATATAGTGTACATTCTCTTACCACACAATATAAATTAATAAAAGTTGCGGGGTATGGTTAAAACTTTGGGCTTCCCTGGTGATTCACATAGTTAAGAGCCCACCTGCAATGTGGAAAGCTGGGTTTGATCCCTGGGTTGGGAAGATATCTTGGAAAAGGGCATCTCACAAATCTTCTGCATTAGCAGGCAGGTTGTTTTACCAGCCTAGTCACCTAATTTCAATATTAGAACTTAAAAGTGGAAAGCAATGATAAAGGACAGTTAAGGACACTTGAATAAGTTATTTTAATCTTCTCTTTTTCTGTAAAAACATGAATATATTACTTATTCATTTAACCTAAATATGCAGTATAAAAAGTGAGAGATTAAACAAAAATATGTTACAATTTCCAAAACAGTAGAAGTATAAGCAATATATGTGATTAATCCTAAATAAAGCAAACATGAAAAATAAAATATATGCAATGGTCAGGATAAACAAAATCTCAAAACCATAAGGATAGTTCCAAATATCTTAGGAATAACCCCTAAAAAGACAACTGGACAAAGCTCACTGGATAAAGGATGGAGATTGTCAAATTTAATTTAAAAATCAACTATGTTCCAACTAATCATCTCAAACACAGAGAAGTAAAATAATTTGAATAAAAAAGTGAGTAAATTATTTTAATGTCTGGCTCTAAGTTCCATGATAAATCATTGGAAGTTTAAAAGACACATATACTAAAAAAAATTTCTTCCAGACTCTCAGTTTGAATTCATTTCTATTCAATGTGCCAATTCTAATTATCATTTTTTTTGTTGTTATTCATTGTAGTAGAACAAATTAGCACAAAGTTGTTTGCTCTTTATTATAAATGAAATGAAAGTCGCTCAGTTGTGTCCAACTCTTTGCAATCCCATGGACTATACAGGCCCAAATACTAGAGTGGGTGGCCTTTCCTTTCACCAGGGGATCTTCCCAACCCAGGTATCAAACCCAGGTCTCCCCCATTGCAGGTGGATTGTTCACCAGCTGAACCACAAGGGAAGCCCTTGATATAATATGTCTGATCCATAAAGAATTGACTTGCCATATATGAAGGCATGATATATAGTTTATTTGTTTAGAACCATAATTTAACTAAGCATCTATAAGCCATTATTTAATGACAACATTATTCATATTAAGAAATATACCCTACCATTTCAAGAGGTAGCAAGGGAACCGAAGAACAAGATGCTATTAGTTGAACAGTCTCTCTATTCACTAAATTACTTCAGAAAGAGAAAAAAAAAAACAAAACTCAGATTCATGAAAAAGCACAAACCCATGTTTTATATTTACATAAAAATTTTAACCTATTTTTATCTGTGGTTAGCTTCACAGTACTTTACAAATTGATGTGTAATAATTTATTTCAAAATATATACTGAATATATTTGGGGTAATTTAAACCTTGAAACATTTTAACTAACTTTCTCTGTGGTTTAAGTATATACATAGCAACATTTATAAGGAAATTTGGAAAATTTGAAGTTAAAGTTCTGTGTGTGATATAAGCACATATAAGATTTGAATATCTTCACTTACTAATATAAAGATTCAATAGTACTTGCTTTAGAATCATTAGCTTCTATTGTGCAACATTTTTTTAAATTATTCTGAAATGTAGGTAAATCCAGAATCCCCTAGATTCCTAATATTATGCATTAATATCTCTTTTATAAAAGATATTAAACTTACATCCAGCCTGAATGCATATTATAACTAGAGAGGTGAATATTTACATATTCATATGTAACTTTATATGAAATTCATGGAAATCATACATGTGATAAAAATGTGCTATTTACAATTTCTGACATTTTTTATCACTAATCGTCTTCATTCATAATTTGCTCTTTCTTTCTATGCAATTGTTTTTCCTTGGATGAAATCCATATTTCCTTGAGCAAAAATTAGTAATACATGATCAAAATCTAAAACTCTGATTTGCAAAAGCATTACCCACCAAAAAAAGGCCTGGTGACTTTGTTTCGCATTATTGTGCCTTACTTTCTTCATCTATAAAATAAGAAAACTCATATTCATTATTTCTATCAAAATAAAATTATATATATATGTATATACACATGTTATAGCTTACAGTGAATGGTGTAGGAATTAAGATCTCAAAATAAGAAGATTTAGCTTCCGGATCAGGGACCAGGCTTGACCACTCAAAGCTTTTGTATGGTAGAAGTCTTATTACAGAGAAAAAGGACAAGAAAGCCTCTGACATAGACATAAGGGGGCGGAGAGTGCCTTGTCACTAGTCTTAGCAAGGGAGCTATATACTTTTTCAATTGGTTATTCGGTTAAGTTCAGTATCTGAGTCGTGTCCGGCTCTTTGCGACCCCATGGACTACAGCACGCAAGACTTCCCTGTCCATCACCAACTCTCGGACCTTGCTCAAACTCATATCCATAGAGTTGGTGATGCCATCCGACCATCTCATCTTTTGTCGTCCCCTTCTCCTCCTGCCTTCAATCTTTCCCAGTATCAGATTCTTTTCCATTGAGTCAGTTCCTTGCATCAGGTGGCCAGAGTATTAGAGTTTCAGCTTCAATGTCAGTCCTTCCAATGGATATCCAGGACAGACTTCCTTTAGGATTGTCTGGTTTGATTTCCTTGCAGTCAAAGGGATTCTCAAGAGTCTTCTCTAACACCACAGTTCAAAAGTATATATTCTTCAGCACTTAGCTTTCTTCATAGTCCAATTCTCATATCCATACATGACTACTGGCAAAACCAAAGCTTTGGCTAGATGGACCTTTGTCAGCAAAGTAATGTCTCTGGTTTTGAATATGCTGACTAGGTTGGTCATGGCTTTTCTTCTAAGGAGCAAGCATCTTTTAACTTCATGGCTGCAGTGGTTTTGGAGTGCTCAAAAATAGTCTCTCACTGTTTCCATTGTTTTCCCACCTATTTGCCATGAAGTGATGGAACTGGATGCCATGATCTTACTTTTTGTTTGTTTGTTTGTTTGTTTGTTTTACTTTTTTGAATGTTGAGTTTTAAGCCAACTTTTTCACTCTCCTCTTTCACTTTCATCAACAGGCTCTTTAGTTCTTCACTTTTTGCCATAAGGGTGGTGTCATCTGCATATCTGAAGTTATTAATATTTTTCCTGGCAGTCTTGATTCCAGCTTGTGCTTCTTCCAGCCTGGCATTTCTCATGATATACTTTGCATATAAGTTAAATAAGCTGAGTGACAGTATACAGCCTTGACGTACTGCCTTCGCAATTTGTAACCAGTCAGTTGTTCCATGTCTGGTTCCAACTGTTGCTTCTTGACCTGCATACAGATTTTTCAGGAGGCAGGTAAGGTGGTCATGTATTCCCATCTCTTAAAGAATTTTCCACAGTTTGTTGTGATCCACACAGTCAAAGGCTTTGGCATAGTCAATAAAGCAGAAGTTTTTCTGGAACTCTCTTGCTTTTTCTATGATCCAACAGATGTTGGCAATTTGATCTCTGGTTACTCTCCCTTTTTTTAAATCCTTTTCTAAATTAGTTAGTTATTATGGGCAAATCAAGGAATGTTTCAAGGTTGTAAAGATCCTACCAGACCCACTCGAATAGTTTACATTTTAAGATGACAGGATTAGAACTAACAATAGAAAGATCTTAACAGACCTACTCCCACAATATATATTTTAAGATATCAGGCTTAGTGAGCAGTCCTTATGAAGGAGAAACATGTCCTCAAGCAGGATTTATTCTTGTTATATAATCCTTAGTAAAGACTTTAAAATGAGATATTTTGTTGTGTAATCATCAGCTCTGGGCTTAAAGAAAAGAGAAAAAAAAATTTATGTGACTAAGACTAAGAATGTAGGGGGGAAAAAAAATTGTCCTTTTTGCCTCCTCAGGACCCCAGACTTCTTAGCAACCTACCTAAGAATTAACTCTCTCACATGTTATATATAATGCTTAGCACAATCTGTTATGAAGTAACAGCTGAGAAAACGTTAGCTATGAAGAACCAGTTATATCTCATTTTAAAAATAATTGTCTAGAATTCTAATAAAAATTAAATAGCAAAACAAGAACATATTTAAAAGACATAAAAATAATATAAAATGTACTACAGGTTAAGTAAATTTATCAAGTTTCTTCTTATGTTTTTTAACAGAAGCTTTAATTTATTACACAGTTACTCTCATTTACAGAAATTCTGGAAGCTGGAATTATCTTCCAAATACACTGTAGAAAAAGTTCCAATAATATTCAAAAATAATCCTGGATCCTACAGCCTATCATATTACCAAAATAGAGTTGTAGATGGAGTTTCTTAACTTCACTATGTAGAGAGAAAATGATTATAAATCATTGGTTAAATTATGGGACAATGGTCTGCATTCACTAGTAAGTGTAATCACTGTGTCTTGAAGGTCACATCCTTTCTCTTCTACTTTCTTTTTCTTTGTCAACAGGTGATAAATTTAGTGCCTATTTTGCTGCCAAGATCTGGTGCCTAGCTGTCTTTATTTGCTCCCTGACCTCATGTAATATTATTATTTGCTTTGTCATTTCATATTGCATTAAATTACATATATAGTATTGCTTTAGTAGGGTATAATGTAAGTTGCCCTACAAATCATTGAGCATTGTGTGTTTCTAATAAACATTTGGTTCTATTCCCTTTCCTACTATCCTTATTCTTATCCAATTGTATTTGATATTAAAACTACTTCAGCATTTGGTACTTGAAAACTTGACAAGTTTATCAGACTCGTGAAAGGATGGACAATTAGGTAAAATATGAAGTGTGTAAAGTAAATGAAAGTGCTAGTCATTCAGTCATGTCCTACTCTTTGCAACCCATGGACCGTGGCCCACCAGGCTCCCCTGTCCCTGGAATTCTCCAGGCAAGAATATTGGAGTGAACAACCATTTCATTCTCCAGGGGAACTTCCAACCCAAGGATGGAACTTGGGTATCCTGCATTGCATGCAAATTCTTTACTTTTTGAGCCACCAAGGAAGCCCTTGTGTAAAGTGGCTGTAATTTGTATCAGGATCCAGAAGTTGAGTTTTGTGTCTGGGAATAGGTTTAAGGAAATGCTAGTTAAAGTCTCAAAATTCTTCACTGATAATGAAGTGATAGTCACTCAGTCATGTCTGACTCTTTGTGAACCCATGGACTGTAGCCTGCCAGGCTCCTTTGTCTATGGAATTCTGCAGGCAAGAATACTAGAGTGGGTTTCCATTTCCTTTCCAGGGGATCTTCCCAATGCAGTGACTGAACCCGGGTCTCCTTCATTGCAGGCAGAATCTTTACCTATTGAGCAACGAGGGAAGCTTCACTGATAGTTGTAAAAGTGTACATTTAGAAGACAATCCCAATAGCCTCCAATTAAAATAAATAAATTTAAATTAAAAAAAAAAAAGACAATCTCATCCAGAAAACCAGTTTAGGACAATAACACCCAAAATCTCAAGGCAAATAAGCACAGACATAGGCCAGTGTTCAATAAAGCAACACAGGGTTCAGGCAGGAATTCTGGTATGTAACAAAATTAGATGCTAAGCAGAATTTTATGTTAGAAACCATATTCTATGGAATGTTCAACATGGCAGGCAAGAGTTGATGCTGTAAGCAGAGAGTTGCCCAGTTACATTAAATAGAGGTTGCTCAGTTATGTTACATTAAATAGAAGTTCATGACAATAATAATTTCATGCAGAATAATTGTGTATTCAGTTCAGTTCAGTTTAGTCACTCAGTCGTGTCCGACTCTTTGTGACCCCATGAACTGCAGCACACCAGGCCTCCCTGTCCATCACCAACTCCCAGAGTTCACTCAGACTCACATCCATCGAGTCAGTGATGCCATCCAGCCATCTCATCCTCTGTCGTCCCCTTCTCCTCCTGCCCCCAATCCCTCCCAGCATCAGAGTCTTTTCCAATGAGTCAACTCTTCTCATGAGGTGGCCAAAGTACTGGAGCTTCAGCTTTAGCATCATTCCTTTCAAAGAAATCCCAGGGCTGATCTCCTTCAGAATGGACTGGTTGGCTCTCCTTGCAGTCCAAGGGACTCTCAAGAGTCTTCTCCAGCACCACAGTTCAAAAGCATCAATTCTTTGGTACTCAACTTTTTTCACAGTCCAACTCTCACATCCATACATGACCACTGGACAAACCATAGCCTTGACTAGACGGACCTTTGTTGGCAAAGTAATGTCTCTGCTTTTCAATATGCTATCTAGGTTGGTCATAACTTTTCTTCCAAGAAGTAAGCATCTTTTACTTTCATGGCTTCAGTCACCATCTGCAATGATTTGGGAGCCCCAAAAAATAAAGTCTGACACTGTTTCCACTGTTTCCCCACCTATTTCCCATAAAGTGATCGGACCAAATGCCATGATCTTCGTCTTCTGAATGTTGAGCTTTAAGCCAACTTTTTCACTCTCCTCTTCCACTTTCATCAAGAGGCTTTTTAGTTCCTCTTCACTTTCTGCCATAAGGGTGGTGTCATCTGCATATCTGAGGTTATTGATTTTTCTCTGGGCAATGTTGATTCCAGTTTGTGCTTCTTCCAGCCCAGTGTTTCTTATGTACTCTGCATAGAAGTTAAATAAACAGGGTGATAATATACAGCCTTGACGTACTCCTTTTCCTATTTGGAACCAGTCTGTTGTTCCATGTCCAGTTCGAACTGTTGCTTCCTGACCTGCATACAAATTTCTCGAGAGGCAGGTCAGGTGATCTGGTATTCCCATCTCTTTCAGAATTTTCCACAGTTTATTGTGATCCACACAGTCAAAGGCTTTGGCATAGTCCATAAAGCAGAAATAGATGTTTTTCCAGAACTCTCTTGCTTTTTCCATGATCCAGCGGATGCTGGCAATTTGATCTCTGGTTCCTCTGTCTTTTCTAAAACCATCTTGAACATCTGGAAGTTCACGGTTCACGTATTGCTGAAGCATGGCTTGGAGAATTTTGAGCATTACTTTACTAGCATGTGAGATGAGTGCAATTGTGTGGTAGTGTGTGCATTCTTTGGCATTGCCTTTCTTTGGGATTGGAATGAAAATTGCCCTTTTCCAGTCTTGTGGCCACTGCTGAGTTTTCCAAATTTGCTGGCATATTGAGTGCAGCATTTTCACAGCATTGTCTTTCAGGATTTGAAAAAGCTCAGCTGGAATTCCATCATTTCTACTAGATTTGTTCGTAGTTATGCTTTCTAAGACCCACTTGACTTCACATTCCAGGATGTCTGGCTCTAGGTGAGTGATCACACCATCATGATTATCTTGGCCATGAAGACCTTTTTTTGTACAGTTTTTCTGTGTATTCCTGCCACCTCTTCTTAATATCTTCTGCTTCTGTTATGTCCATACCATTTCTGTCCTTTATCCAGCCCATCTTTGCATGAAATGTTCTCTTGGTATCTCTAATTTTCTTGAAGAGATCTCTAGTCTTTCCCATTCTGTTGGTAGGTGTTGCAAGAGGGCCTCAGAGGGCAGACACACTGAAACCATAATCACAGAAAACTAGTCAGTCTAATCACACTAGGACCACAGCCTTGTCTAACTCAATGAAACTAAGCCATGCCCTGTGGGGTCACCTAAGATGGGTGGGCATGGTGGAGAAGTCTGACAGAATGTGGTCCACTGGAGAAGGGAAAGGGAAACCACTTCAGTATTCTTACCTTGAGAACCCCATGAACAGTATGAAAAGGCAAAATGATAGGATACTGAAAGATAAACTCCCCAGGTCAGTAGGTGCCCTATATGCTACTGGACATCAGTGGAAAAATAACTCTGGAAAGATTGAAGGGGTGGAGCCAAAGCAAAAACAATACCCAGTTGTGGATGTGACTGGAGATAGAAACAAGGTCCAATGCTGTAAAGAGCAATATTGCATAGGAACCTAGAATGTCAGGTCCATGAATCAAGGCAAATTGGAAGTGGTCAAACAGGAGATGGCAAGAGTGAACATTGACATTCTAGGAATCAGCGAACTAAAATGGACTGGAATGGGTGAATTTAACTCAGATGACCATTATATCTACTACTGTGGGCAGGAATCCCTTAGAAGAAATGGAGTAGCCATCATGGTCAACAAAAGAGTCTGAAATGCAGTACTTGGATGCAACCTCAAAAACGACAGAATGATCTTTGTTCGTTTCCAATTGTGCATTAGAGTCTGTAAATTTATACAGTGTAAGAGTTTTGTTGAATGGGAAAATGAGCATGAATAACTCACAGAGCAAACCTAGAGGAGAAACAACGGAAATCATAGTGCTAGGATTATGCCCATCAATTCATCTTTTCCACAATAAATGGCCCAGTAATTATTTCAGAATCACAAGCAAATAAACAATAATTCATTCCATAACATCAACTATCAAAATACTCATCCTTAATCTTTTTAACAGTAGGGCAATGGGAATAATTCTTTACTGACTTTTTTTGCCTTTTGTATTTTAGGAGCAGAGAATAATTTTTTTTCACAAGTATTTTATCACATGACATTTGCAGTTATTTGGGGCTTTAAATATTAGTTTTTTTTTACTGTTCTTGTGGAAATAATTATTTTTTTAATTTCCTGTAATAAAAATGAGGACTTCCTACTTAATACTTCCAAAGCTGTGAATATTTGACTTTTTGATTTAATACTGAATTTTGTTCTTTCCTCATTGACTGAAATCTTTCAAAGGCAAACTGTATTAACCCTTTTGGGTTACTAAACTCTTTGTTTGGTATTCATTGCTTATAGCTCAGTTAGTAAAGTATCTGCCTGCAATGCAAGAGACCCTGATTCTATTCTTGATTCTAGAAGATCTGCTGGAGAAGGGATAGATTACCCACTCCAGTATTCTTGGGCTTCTCTTGTAGCTCAGCTAGTAAAGAATCTGCCTGCCATATGGAAGACCTGGGTTTGATCCCTGGGTTGGGAAGATCTCTTGGAGAAAGGGAAGGCTACCCACTCCAGTATTCTTACCTGGAGAATTCCATGGACTCTATAGTGCATGGGGTTGCAAAGAGTTGGACATGACTGAGTGACTTTCACATACATATGCAATGTACATTATGTGAAATACTGGCCTGGGTGACTTACAAGCTGGAATCAAGACTGCCAGGAAAAATTTCAACAACCTCAGATATGCAGATGGTATCACTCTAATGGCAGAAAGTGAAGAAGAACTAAAGAGCCTCTTGATGGAAAGAGGAGAGTGAAAAAGCTGGGTTATAAACTCAATATTCAAAAAACTAAGATTATGGCATCTGGTTCCATCACTTTATGGCAAATAGATGTGGAAAAGTGGAAACAGTGGCAGATTTTATTTTCTTGGGCTCCAAAATCACTGCAGACAGTAACTGCAGCTATGAAATTAAAAGAGACTTGCTTTTTGGAAGAAAATCTATGACAAACTTAGACAGCATATTAAAAATCAGAGACATCACTTTGCCAACAAAGTCTGTAGAGTCAAAGCTATGATTTAACCAGTAATCATGTGCAGATGTGAGAGTTGGACCATAAAGAAGGCTGAGCACTGAAGAATGGATACTTTTGAGTTGGGGTGCTGGAGAAGACTCTTGAGAGTCCCTTGGACAGCAAGGAGATCAAACCAGTCAATCCTAAAGAAATCAATCCAGAATTTTCACTGAAGGACTGATGTTGAAGCTAAAGCTCCAGTACTTTGGCCACCTGATGAGAAAAGCTGACACATTGGAAAAGACCCTGATGCTCGGAAAAGATTGAGGGCAAAGAAGCAGGCAACAGAGGATGAGCTGGTTGTATGGCATCATCAATTCAATGGACATGAGTTTGAGCAAACTCTGGGAAATAGTGAAAGACAGGGAAGTCTGATGTGCTGCAGTTCATGGGGTCACAAAGAATCAGCCATGACTTAGTGACTGAATAGCAACAACATTCTACTAGAAAAACAGAATGCGTGCATTTATTTACATTTACAGTACCATCTGCCAGTTCCATGGGATAAATTTCAGTTTGAGAGTTTTTGTGTTCATTGGTTTTTACTCTTATTGCTGGGGGGAAAGAAGGCATTTTACAGTTTAGAATTTTTTTCTTCTTCTTCTTCTTCTTTTTTTCTTTTTTTAATTTAAACTCAGTTCTAAGGGACACCATACTTTGTTTTCCTGAGAATTGTCATTTGAGCTACTGAAGCTGAAGCTCAAATCCTTTGGCCACCTGATCCAAAGAGCCAATTCATTGGAAAAGAACCTGATTCCGGGAAAGACTGAAGGCAAAAGGAGAAGGGGTCAGTAGAGGATGAGATGGTGGAATAGCAACACCGAGTCAACAGACTTGAATTTGAGCAAACTCCGGGAGATACCAGAGGACAGAAGAGGCTGGTGTGCTGCATGACATGTAGATGCAAAAAAATTGGATACAATTCAGCAACTGAACAAAAATAACTTAAGTGGACCCATTTAGTTACAGAAATGTAAAAAGATATTCGTTAAATTCTTTAGGAGGCTTGAATGTATAGAAGAATCTCAAAACAGAAGTGATGTATTGCTGTGTAACATAAATTGGATGTATCAGGTTTTACAACTCTATTTTTGCAGCTAGAGTTCCCTTACAATAATCTTTCAGATAGTGAAACCATCCTAATATTCTGAGCATGTATTTGTATTTCAGACAGGTTTGGCTTTTCATGGGTGTATGACCTGTGTAGTAGAGTCACATGATTAAATAGACCCCATACTTGATTTAATGTTCTGTGGTTACTGTCTTGCAACTGTTAACAATTTTTAAATAATAGAATCTATCTTTGCACTCAGGAAAAAGTATAAAATAATTTCTGATTTTATTTATATATTTTAGGCATATCTATCATGGACCTTAATCATGAATATTTGTAAAATTATCTTGGTAGATTTAAGTGAACATTTATGGTTATGTGCTACTCCATGACATAAGCTTAAAATATTGGTATGAGCATCATGCATACCCAATTGGAATTTCACTGTTTGAAAGGAAAGAAATAATTATCCTACCAATTCTAAAGAACACATCTATAAAAGCAGGCAGAAGCATAGAATTTTGGCATCAATAGGCTAAAAAATGTGAGAATTACTTAAAAGATGAAATTTGGTGAGGAATAAAATGAGGACTGGAGAAGGAAATGGGAACCCACTTCAGTATTTTTGCCTGAGAATCCCATGGGCAGAGGAGCCTGAGAGGCTACTGTCCATGGGGTCACAAGAGTCTGACACGACTTAGACAATAAATCACCACCAAAATGAGGATAGTCTGCAAATCTAAGTCTAAGCTGAGATAGATGGCTGTTGAACTGGTCACTTATCAGTGCTCCTCAAGTTAAGTGTCCCTGACAAAGAAACAAGAAGATCCTCTGTCTAGTGACTACAAGCATTATCTTAGATATGGTAGCCATGAGCATGTACTGTTCAGATCTCTTTCTGTGGGGAGCATTGCTGACTGAGTCATATTCTTGCTTTTATGAGTCTATGAGCACGTCCATGCTGAGGACTTGCTTTCTGCTGACTACTTCCAGCCCATATCTGAGCATAGCAGGATACTCACTCAGGCCTATTCCTGCCTCCCATTACTAAAGCAGGACTCCTCCAAAAAAACACATAGGCTAAGGGACTCTCAATCAAATTGGCTTAATCTTTCTTAGAACTGTGCTGCAGTCTGATTTTCCCCCAATCTTCCTATCATCCCCTTATCCTCTATTAGTGTCAGATCTTCATTGGACTGTGTAGATAGACTCACTCCATCTTCTTCAATTTCTTCCTCTTTATTCTTCAGTAGTATATTCCCCATTAAATTTACTCAAGGTTTATTCCTACGTTAGTAGTTGCTCCTCTGAGCTAGTTAGCTCTTGAAGTCCAGAGTATTTTGTACTCAAAGGCCAAACTTGCCTGTTACTCCATGTATCTCTTGACTTCCTGCTTTCACATCCTAGTTCTCTATGATGAAAAATACATCTTTTTTTGGTGTTAGTTCTAGAAGGTCTTGTAGATCTTCAAAGAACTGATCAACTTCAGCCACTTCAGCGTCAGTGGTTGGGGCATAGACTTGGATTACTGTGATGCTGAATGGTTTCCCTTGAAAATGAACTGAAATTAACCTGTTGTTTTTGAGATTACACCCAAGGACTGCAGAAACTTGAGAAAACTCTGGGAGATAGTGGAGGACAGAGAAGCCTTGAATGCTGCAGTCCACGGGGTCTCAAAGAGTTGGACATGACAGTGACTGAATATCTTCCCATGAGGTTCTCCAGGCAAGAATACTGGAGCAGGTTGTCATTTCCTTTTCCAATGGACCACATTTTGTTAGAACTCTTCACTGTGACCCATTGCTGTGGATGGCCCTACCTGACATAGCTCATCACTTCATTGAATTATGCAAGCTCCTTCCCCATGATCAGACTATGATCCATGAAGGGGAAAGCAAGCATTATCCCATCACCAAAACAAGACAAAGACACTACAAGAAAACTACAGGTCAGCACCCTTGATTAATATTGAAGAAAAAAGCCTCAAAGAAATACTAGCATATCAAATACAGCACGATGTTAAAAGGATATATACTATGACGATGTGGGATTTATCTCTGGAAATTAAGCATGATTCAGCATATAAAAATTCACCAAAGTAAAACATCACATTAATAGAATTGAGGAAAAAATTACAATCATCTCAATTGTTTCAGAAAAACATTTGACAGAATTCAGTATCCTTTCATGAAGTGGAAACAACTTTGACAAAACAAATAGCATTTATGAAAAACTTACAGCTTAATATTCAGTCATGAAAGATAATGCTTTTCCTCCAAAATTAGAAATGTAACAAAGGTGCTCTCTCTCTCACCATTTTGAATCACCATAACACTGGTCATTCTAGCCATGGCAGTTAGTCAAGAAAATGATATAAAAAGACTCCACATTGGAAAGGAAGAAGTAAAATTATTTCATATAAAGTTACAAGATCTTCTATTTAGAAAACTCTAAGGATGCCACAGAAAACTGTTAAAGCTTAAAAAAAAAAATCGGCAAATTTTTCAGAATACAAGACCAATGCACAAATATCAGCTGTATTCTATAGACTAACAATGAACAATGTAAAAAAAATGTAAATTAATTCAATTTGCAATAAAAATCAAATAAAATACTTAGAATTTAATCTAGCCAAGGAGTTGAAAGATTTGTAAACTGAAATTTGTAAAATTGAAAATTTGTAAAGCTGAAAATTGTAAAAATTGCTGAAAAAATTAAAGAAGACATAAAATGACAGAAAGACATTAAGTTCACAGACTGGAAAACTTACTATTGTTACAATCAATGTCAATACTAACCAACACAATCTATAGATTCAGTGGAATCCCTCTAAAAATCCTAATTATATTTTTGGCAGAAATAGAAAGAAATTCATCTTAAAATTCATCTGGAATTTCAAGGGTCTCCAAATAACAAAAACAGTTATGTAAATAAATAAAGTTGGAGGATCATATACTAAAGAGAATAAAAAAAATAGTCAATATTGATAGAAGCTAAATAAATTAGAGTTAATTCTATATATGTGTTATTACATAATGAAAACATTTTTAAAACATCAAAATCACTATGATATGAAAACAAATTCCAAGATTGTTACAATTTAGGGGATGGGATGGTTGGAAGATTCCAAGAGAAAAGTGAAAATGTTTCAGAGTCCTGAATTATCTATAAATATTTATAAAATTATAAGTGAAAATTTTTCACTATGGAAGTTTAGAATCCTTTTGTCTTTGTGTTAATCCTGTTCTTGCAGAGATGTATGTTTGTGTTTGTCATATATTGTATTGTAAGCACCTGTATTTTTTTTGTTAGGGCAATTTATCATAGAGAATGTAGAATAAGATAAATGAGACAACAGACCAATCTGCTCTTTTGTCCTTGAGCTAGAGAAATGGTAAAAGGAATAATGAAGCAAAGAAGGACTAACTTGACTTGTATATGCTAGATTGTTATTGTATCTAGTATGCTGGTTTTTTATGTATGAAATGTATCAGAACTTCTAAACTGTGTTATTAAAAATTGTTCTCTAAGGTATTCTTAGGCAACAAAGCAAGACAACAAATCAATGAACAAAGATGAATTGTAAGAATTGGAATTGAGATTCCAAAGCAAGAAATAAACTTAAGATTTTTCTCTTTCTCTGAACTCTGAGGGGTGTTTTGGGGTCCTGGATACAGAGATGTGTGAAAAAATTTCATTGCTTTTGTATAAATTGGCCTTGCCATTGCTGTGTGTCAGGAGGCATATAGAAATAAGATTCTCACCATGACTGGAAAATATGCCATGAGTCACATATATCAAACACCTTCATTTTCTATCTTATTTTTTCCTTCCATTTTTAATATTTCAGTAAATTCCTAGGAAAGTTATAGCCTTGCCAGTGCTATATTTTGTTGTTGTTGTTTCATGCTCATGGAGAAGTAGCAGTATTTTTGCCTAAAGCTTCTTCAATGTGAAAAATGGCATATACTCTTCAGCTCTGGTGAAACATTCATTTCTTTCAAATTGGAGTAACTGTGAGTATTTCTCAATTCATTGCTTTTTACTTTTTAATTATATTTTCAATTATTTTCTTGTTTACCTTCCTACCTGATTATTATGACTGAGATTAGGGACAGGGTCTGCTTGATTTGAACCAATATAGTTGTCTGTATCTTTCCTAACATTTAAATTTCCTGGCATACCTATAAAAGATCAAATATGTTTTCTTAATAAATAAATATATTTATATAGTTGAGAAAATGGCACATACAGTAGGTATTTTATGATTTAAAAAATTATATACTTAAGAATATATAGTGCACCATGCTTTTTCAGGACACATACAGAGAGAACAGCATCACAGAACACTCTAAGAAACACATAAACATTTAGCAAAGTGTTCACAGAACACTCTAAGAAAACACATAAGAATTTAATAAAGATAGATGTCAAACTTTTGAAAAGGATCCCCAATCCCTGGGTTTGAAATTTTTATGTCACATAGAGGAAGACCAGCATTGTCAAATGACATGATAAGGGATTGGCAGAACACTGTCCAGCAACGATGTTCACCTTATAACTTTCATGAGATAGAAGAATACCAATATCATAAGGGATGTTATCAAAGAGACAGGTTCATAGTCTGTGTCTGCAAAGATAGAACATAGTGGAAAAATGGCCTTGTGTCTTCTTTTATCATTTATAGTTCAGGGAGTATCAGCTATTCCCCTGATTCATCAGGTGACTAATATCCCAGCCTTTAGATTGCAGTTATATAGTATTGTGGATTGCTAATTTCCTTTATGAAAAGTCACCACACAGGACATAAATTTTGACAGTTGACTTTTATCTCTAAGATATTTACAAGCATTTTAATACAGAATTTGGAAACACTGTGATCTTTTCCTTTGCCACAAATTTATATAAGAATCTAATAATTCCCTTGTAGCAAAGCAAGTAATTATCTCTGGAAAAGTGTTAGGGAAATGAAATCTGGTTATGTTTATTATAGGAGGGATAATGATGTATGATTCAGTTAAACTAAAAATACTCCTGAAAAAACACTGATAAAGGAGTCTACCATTAAAGTGAAAGAACTACTATTCACCAAAAGAAATGAGAAAATCCTCTTCAGAAACACCATGGCTTCAATAGTACCAAAAAACTCATTTTATTAGTCTTTATTGATTATTAGCTTTTCAAAAAATTGCCTTTCAAAGTAAATTAGAATGATGATTCTAAATCTTTCAAATGCATAATTATCACAAGAAGGTATTCTCAAACTACAGCTTTTGATTCAGTGAATATGGATGGGGACTGAGATGCTGCATTTATAACACTCTCCCAGATCATATAATGTTACTGGTACTTGAATCACATAGGCACAATAAAGAGAGAAAAGTGATGATGTATATTCCTAAACTTATTCATCTATCATGTTTATTATGAAACTTAAAAATGACCTTTAAGATAGCAACACACTGTGAGGTTTAAATTTTAAGTAGCAATAATACCTATGGCAACAAAGCACAGAAGATGGAATAGAGAAATGAAACTACATTGTTGAAAGTTTAATAACATATATTATGTGGCATAATAATAATAAATATAAAATTACTGAAGTCAAATTGGTAATAATTTATCAATATATATTGCAAACTTTATAGCAATAAGCAACAAATTATACTAGTATAGCTTATAATCCAATAAAGGATTCAAATTTTGACATTAAACAGTATACAATCCAAAAGAAGGCATCAAATAGAATTTTTTAAATTGAGACATAAAACAAAATAAATATAAATGTTAGTATTATCTCCAATATAATTTTATTATAGAATTAGTCACAACAATGCAATAAAAAAAGCAGATACTGTTAGGCAGTATACAAGACCAAGATCTAACCTTATGCTTTCTAAGAGAAGGATGTTTTAATAGAAAAATATAGGTAGGTAAAAATTTGAAAAGATGGAAAAGATATAAGGCACACACAAATTGTAAGGAAGCTATTTTTATATTGTATCCAATATAAAATTATATTTATATTGTATGTGATAGAATTTAGAATAAATGATTTACCAAAGATAAACAAATATTATCATTATAGATAAAAGTCATTTTACAAAGAAGAGATAACAGATTGAAATGTGGCTAATTATAGTTTAAAATAAATAAAGTAAAAATTGAAAGAATTCAAAAAGTAACAAAATGTAATGGAAGATTTCAACAATCTCCTTTTAACAACTGATAACAGTATAGAGAAGTATCAGTGAGGATAAACTAGAACAACCCTGTCAACCATATCGGTCTCAAAGACTCATGAAACATAACATATGCAATAACAAACTGCATATTCTTTTAAAATGAGCATTGAACATTGGTTGATGTAGATAATATAATGGACCATAAAATAAGTTTGATACATTTCAAAATACAGAAATCATAAACAGAATGTTCTTTTACCAAACAAATTCTTACAAATCAGTTTAAAAATTACAAGAATTAGACAGCAGTACAAACTAAATAATAGTTAAAACAAAACATCAAAATCATGGTATATGATTTTGATCATACATCTAGAGTAGTACTTTGAGTGAAATGTATAGATTTCAACATTTACTTTAGAAAAGATAAGATTTAAGTCAATAATTAAATTTCTACCTTATGAAGCAAGAAAAAGAGGTGTAAATTGAGCTCAATGTAAGAAATAAGTAAGCAATAAAAATAAGAGCAGAGATCAATAGTAATAAATTGACAAAGAAAAAGAATTTCAAAGACACTCAAATCTGATTGGGGAAAAAAAATAAATTTGCTAAACTTCTAGCTAGATTGATAAACAACAGAAAAAATTGGAAAAACCCAACAAGAAAACAAGAGCCATCAATAGAGATATTAACTGATGTTGTTTAGTCGTTAAGTCTTGTGCGACTCTTTTTGCACTCCATGGATCTGTAGCCTGCTAGTCTCCTCTGTCCATGGGATTTCCCAGGCAAGTATAATGGAGCACCACTTACTTCTCCAGGGGATCTTCCAGACCCAGGTATCAAACCCACATTTCCTGCACTGGCAGGCGTATTCTTTAATATTGAGTCACCAGGGGAGCCCAGAGCTATTACTTCTGCTGCCATTGCTGCTAAGTCATGTCAGTCATGTCCGACTCTGCGCAACCCCACAGACGGCAGCCCACCAGGCTCCTGTCCCTAGGATTCTCCAAGCAAGAATACTGGAGTGGGTTGCCATTTCCTCCTCCAATGCATGAAAGTAAAAAGTGAAATTGAAGTCATTCAGTTGTATCAGAATCTTCCCGACCCCATAGACTGTAGCCTACCAGGCTCCTCCGTCCATGGGATTTCCCAGGCAAGAGTACTGGAGTGGGTTGTTATTGCCTTCTCTGAGAGATATTACTACAGATATTTAAAAGATATTATGACAACTTCATGAACAGCTTTATGCTAATAAATTATATGATATACATGGAATTATAGATGTGTTGAAAAACACAAATTCATAAAACTGGAAAAGGATACTAAGCACAAGCTTGAATCAAGATTGCCAGGAGAAATATCAGTAACCTCAGATATGCAGACGACACCACCCTTATACCAGAAAGTGAAGAGGAACTAAAAAGCCTCTTGATGAAAGTGAAAGAGGAGAGTGAAAAAGTTGGCTTAAAGCTCAACATTCAGAAAATGAAGATCATGGCATCTGGTCCCATCACTTCACAGAAAATAGATGGGTAAACAGTGGAAACAGTGTCAGACTTTATTTTTGGGGGCTCCAAAATCACTGCAGATAATGGCTGCAGCCATGAAATTAAAAGACGCTTATTCCTTGGAAGGAAAGTTATGACCAACCTAGATAACATATTCAAAAACAGAGACATTACTTTGCCACCAAAGGTCCGTCTAGTCAAGGCTATGGTTTTTCCAGTGGTCATGTATGGATGTGAAAGTTGGACTGTGAGGAAAGCTGAGCGCCGAAGAATTGATGCTTTTAAACTGTGGTGTTGGAGAAGACTTTTGACAGTCCCTTGGACTGCAAGGAGATCCAACCAGTCCATCCTAAAGGAGACCAGTCCTGGGTGTTCTTTGGAAGGAATGATGCTGAAGCAGGAATTCTAATACTTTGGCCACCTCATGCGAAGGGTTGACTCATTGGAAAAGACTCTGATGCTGGGAGGGATTGGGGACAGGAGGAGAAGGGGACGACAGAGGATGAGATGGCTGCATGGCATCACAGACTCGATGGACAAGAGTTTGGGTGAACTCTGGGAGTTGGTGATGGACAGGGAGGCCTGGCGTGCTGCAATTCATGGGGTTGCAAAGAGTCAGATAGGACTGAGCGACTGAACTGAACTGAACTGAACTGAAATAGTCCCATATATAGTAAATTAACTGAAGGTCTAATTAGTACCTTTCTTTAAAGAAAACTTCAGGTCCAGATAGTTACATTAGAAAATTCAAGTAAGCATTTAAAAATAAATATCAAATATATTACATTTCTTCCATGAAATATAGGATGTGAGAAAAATCATCATTCTATTTAATGTTTTCTGAGAGCCAAATCTTAAAAAAAAAAAAAAACTTAAGGAAATAATAAATTCAATCCATAAATGTCATTGTTCCTTTCCATGTCAGAAGTCTACTCAATTTATTTAGACATTATTTTGTTTACTTTGAATAACTAATTTTATTTCCATGCCCCATGTACCTTATGTCTATTTTTTTTTTTTTTTTGTATGCACAATGAGACTTATAGGATCTTAGTTCCCTAACCAGGGATTGAATCCATGCCCTCAGCAGAGAAAATAGAGCATTCTAACCACTGGACCACCATGGAATTCACAGCACTATGTTATTTAACATCCTTGTTTCCTAACCTATGGATGAGAATCCTAAAATTCACTAAGCAACCCAGCAAGAAAGTTTAGAGCTCTGATAGCAAAGCCAATACATACCCAATATGCCATCTGTCCCTTCTTAAAAATGCTTTTTAGAATCACACTAATATAAAAAGCAAACAAATAAAAAAGAATTATGCTGATGTCAATCTCTATGGTCGTACTCATCAGCCCTAAAAAGCAAGCAAATTTTTCTGTCACATGTCATTATGAATCGAATTCCATTATGTAGTAAACATTGGTCATAGGCAGTGATGGAGTGACTTATTCTGCTCAGAATGTTATTTTTTTTCACTAACAATCTAATAACAAAGTAGGGCTCAACATTTTCAGTAAATCAAATGTCAAAAAGCTATATAGAAAGAAATACCAGCAATAGATTAAACCTAAGGGACAGATATTCCCTAATCCCCAAATCCTTAGAGTCAGAAGAATGCCTTTTAAAATAGAGAAAATAATAGCAAATGAAGCAACCGACAAACAACTAATCTCAAAAATATACAAGCAACTCCTACAGCTCAACTCCAGAAAAATAAACGACCCAATCAAAAAATGGGCCAAAGAACTAAATAGACATTTCTCCAAAGAAGACATACAGATGGCTAACAAACACATGAAAAGATGCTCAACATCACTCATTATCAGAGAAATGCAAATCAAAACCACTATGAGGTACCATTTCACGCCAGTCAGAATGGCTGCGATCCAAAAGTCTATAAATAATAAATGCTGGAGAGGGTGTGGAGAAAAGGGAACCCTCTTACACTGTTGGTGGGAATGCAAACTAGTACAGCCACTATGGAGAACAGTGTGGAGATTCCTTAAAAAACTGGAAATAGAACTGCCTTATGATCCAGCAATCCCACTGCTGGGCATACACACTGAGGAAACCAGAAAGGAAAGAGACACGTGTACCCCAATATTCATCGCAGCACTGTTTATAATAGCCAAGACATGGAAGCAACCTAGATGTCCATCAGCAGATGAATGGATAAGAAAGCTGTGGTACATATACACAATGGAGTATTACTCAGCCATTAAAAAGAATACATTTGAATCAGTTCTAATGAGGTGGATGAAACTGGAGCCTATTATACAGAGTGAAGTAAGCCAGAAGGAAAAACATAAATACAGTATACTAATGCATATATATGGAATTTAGAAAGATGGTAACAATAACCCGGTGTACGAGACAGCAAAAGAGACACTGATGTATAGAACAGTCTTATGGACTCTGTGGGAGAGGGAGAGGGTGGGAAGATTTGGGAGAATGGCAATGAAACATGTAAAATATCATGTAGGAAACGAGTTGCCAGTCCAGGTTCGATGCACGATGCCGGATGCTTGGGGCTGGTGCACTGGGACGGCCCAGAGGGATGGTATGGGGAGGGAGGAGGGAGGAGGGTTCGGGATGGGAAACACATGTATACCTGTGGCGGATTCATTTTGATATTTGGCAAAACTAATACAATTATGTAAAGTTTAAAAATAAAATAAAATTAGAAAAAAAAATTAAAAAAAAATAAAATAAAATGTTATTCTGCAGAAATGAACTTTTTAAAGTAGAAAGTAGACTGGGATTTCTCAATGTTTAGAATGGAGTACTACATGGAATACCACATTGTAGAAATTATTGACCACCTAAAACACAAATATTTCCATCAAAAGTTTTAAAAGATACCCCAAAAAAAAAAAAAAGTTTTAAAAGATACATAAACCAGCTTTAAATATTACCTTGAAATTTTCACTCTGCATGTTTTATATACTTCACTCTCATTGCAGTTTTTTTTTTAATTGGATTATAGCTGACACATAACATTATATTAATTTCAGATGTACAACATAATGAGTCAATGTGTGTATAAATTGCAAAATGATCACCAAGATTAGTTAATATCCACCACCATATACTGTTTTTCTTGTGATGTGGACTTTTAGGATCCACTCTCAACAATTTTCAAACATGCAATAAAATATTGTCAGCTTTAATTACCATACTACACATTATATTTCCATTACATTTGTTTTATAACTGGAAGTTTAATTCTTTTGAACCCCCTCCCTTCATCCATAAAACCTACAGCTAACATTGCACTTAGAAGTGAAAGAATGAGTGCTTTTCTATTAAATTTTGGAACAAGAAAATGTTGTCTTCTCTCCTATTTTTTTTAACACTCTTGGACTGAAATCCCCAGACAGTGCAATGAGGTAATAATAAAAAAAAGAATGGTTTGCAAATTGGGAAGAAAATAACTTTAGGAAATCTACAAAAATAATGAATTTTACAGAAAACAAGATCTGTATACAAAAAAAGTTCATTTATATGTACTAACATAATATCAAATTTTATTCTATGATTTAAATAACATCAAAACTTTTAAAACACTTAAACTTTAATGATTAATGTGTAAGATCTCTATTAAAATACAGAAGCAAATTTTAAATATGATATAAATAAATAGAAAAATGGATGTTGTTCATTATTTGGAAGACTCAATATGGTGAAGATGTCAATTCCCCCAAACTAACCAGCAAGTTTAATTCTAAAATTCAACATTTTTTAACTGAAAAACTGACTCTAAACTTGTTCTCCAAACCAAAAAAACCCAGAATGTCCAAAAAATGTTGAAGGGAAAAAAGGCTAATTTGGAGGACTCACGAACCATAAAACTTACTACAAAGTAAAAGATAAAAAAAAAAAAAAAAAACTATAGCATTTACATACACACAGACAAAAATGGATAAATGAAACAATATAAAAACCAAATTATGAAGTATATATATATATATATATATGTATATATTTATTAAACTGATTTTTGAAAAAGACCCCCAGGTAACATAATGGGAAAAAGGAAAATCTTTACATTTGATACTGTAATGTTTGGATATCCTTGTAGAAAAAAAAAAAAAAAGCTGAAACATTTTCTAAATCTATGTACAATATAAGAAATTTAAGATGGATAATAAATATAAAAGCTAAAATAATAATAAATCTTCTATAAATAACATAGTAAAATGCCAACACAATGAAAAGTGAAATAATAAATGGGACTTAAAAGTAAATAATTTTGCTCTTCATATGCTATCATTAAGCATATTAAAAGGCAAACCACAACTGGGATAAAATACTCAACACATATATTTAACAAGTACTTGTTTTCAAGATATGTAAAGAAAAATTTAAATGTCCACAATAAAAAAGCAACGAATAAAAAGAAAACAAAAATAAACAGACATTTTTCAAAATATAATATGATTGCCTGAATATGTATGAAAAGATAATTAACATAGTTTCCTTAAATAATATTGCATCAACTCTCTAGAAGAGCTAAATTAAAAATGTGGTAATATCAGGTTAACAAGGCTGTGAAACAATTTGAATGGTCATAAATTGCTGGTGGGAATACGAAAGATTTTAACCACAGTAGAAAATAACTGCAATTTTCTGTGACAACTATATCCTCATTATAATACTCACCAATTCCACTACAGAAATTTTATGGACATATATTTGGTGTTGCTGTTCAGTCTCGCAGTCATATCCAACTATTTGTGACCCCATGAACTCCAGCACACCAGGTTTCCCTGTCCTTCACCATCTCCCAAAGCTTGGTCAATCTCACGTCCATTGAGCAGGTGATGCCATCCAGCCATCTCGTCCTCTGTCTCCCCCTTCTCCTTCTACCTACTATCTCTCCCCGCATCACGGTCTTTCTAATGAGTCAGCTTTCACATTAGGTGTACAAAATATTGGAGTTTAAGCTTCAGCATTAGTCTTTCCAATGAATATTCAGGATTGATATCCTTTAGGATTGACTGGTTTGATCTCCTTGCAGTCCAGGGTCAACACACGATACTGGATGCTTGGGGCTAGTGCACTGGGACGACCCAGAGGGATGGTATGGGGAGAGAGGAGGGGGGAGGGTTCAGGATGGGGAGCACATGTATACCTGTGATGGATTCATTTTGATATTTGGCAAAACTAATACAATTATGTAAAGTTTAAAAATAAAATAAAATTTAAAAAAAAACAAAACAAAACAAAGGACACTCGAGTCTTCTCCAACACCACAGCTCAAAATCATCAATTTTTCTGTGTTCATCCTTCTTTATGGTCCAACTATCTATTTATATCTCTAAATCTTTACATATATATTTATTAAAATACACACATATATATGTAATATATATATAATGAAAATTATGAATAGTCATAAAATTCTGAGGCCTGAATTCTTATATCCAAAAAATATTTAAAAATCTTATGTTCATTAACAGGAGAGTGAATACAAAATTTAAGTTATACAGTAAAATACTACTCAGCAATTATAAGTAATACAGAAAGTGCTGTGAAGGAGCTTTGTAGTAGAAGCATCTGAATATTGGGCTCATTGCCTCTCTCAGGCACATAAGCTGCTTTCCCTTCACTGGACTGTCATTTGCTTATCTGTAAAATGGGGTTGTAAAAATTATCTTGAGACTCTTTGTGTTATAAAATGATTTTTATTAATTCAAGATGTTTACTTGAACCCATTTAAAATATTTTAACTTACTTTAATTCTCAATACACTCCTATGAGGTAAATAGTCTATTACTAGTTCCTTTTTATAGAGAGGGTCAGTAACTGCCCATAGTCACATTGCAAATGAAAAATACAGAATTTGAACCAGGCAGTCTGCCTCCTGGGTCTTTGCCCTTAACTGATGTATAGCCTTAAGGTTTAATTTTCCATTCTGCTCTAGAACATTTAAGCTGTTTTGTTTTGTTTTCTTTTTTTATCTTGCAAATACAAATACTACTTCAATAGACATGCCTCCATGAAATTCTTTGTTTTCACATAAAAGCAATTCCCACAGATTAAATTAAACATGGGGGTCATTAAACTGAGGTAACTCTAATGCATTAGTTGCCTACA
The DNA here is from genome assembly GCF_055505025.1 of Bos grunniens. NCBI lineage: Eukaryota > Metazoa > Chordata > Mammalia > Artiodactyla > Bovidae > Bos > Bos grunniens. The sequence continues at coordinate 11,202,476 of NC_141179.1, read as the reverse complement.
TAAGCAAACCAAAGCCTAAGCCTAAAATGACTTGAACTTGAGAAATCAAAGCTTAAGGATAACCAATCACAGTCAATAGGCTTTTCCAAATAAGGCAATGCTTAAGTACAACAAAACACTTCATGGAGATAAAAATATTGTATACCTTTATTGAGATAATGGTTGTGACGGTATATATCAGATCAGATCAGATCAGATCAGTCGCTCAGTTGTGTCTGACTCTTTGCGACCCCATGAATCACAGCACGCCAGGCCTCCTTGTCCATCACCAACTTCTGGAGTTCACTCAGACTCACGTCCATCGAGTCAGTGATGACATCCAGCCATCTCATCCTCTGTCGTCCCCTTCTCCTCCTGCCCCCAATCCCTCCCAGCATCAGAGTCTTTTCCAATGAGTCAACTCTTCACATGAGGTGGCCAAAGTACTGGAGTTTCAGCTTTAGCATCATTCCTTCCAAAGAAATCCCAGGGCTGATCGGTATATATATTTAGCAGCAAATATTTGACCTTTTCTCCTAAACTCTGTGAACCTTATTTTTAATAAAGCTGATTTGGAAAAATATAAGTACTCATTACAATTTTATGCCTATAATCAAGAAATCTATAACAGCATCTGAAGCTTAAATTGAAAGTATGTGATATATTTAAAAATTTTGACATTACTATAAAAAAAGTATATGTAAATAATATACTTGGAATTGTAGCTTTTTCAGATATTCTCTATGTCTCTCTTGTTTCCTTCTGTATAACTCTTTAATTTCCTGTATTCTCTTCAAATATATTATTCATTTTTTTTCCTTTTTCAGTCTTGTTTCTCCATTCACCAGTCTTTATATATAATGGTATAATATCTGTATTACCTACATTATTTCATGGTATAACTCTGTATATGGTTTCTGTATAACTCTTAAATTTCCTGCATTCTCTTCAAATAATTTATTCATTTTTTTTCCTTTTTCAGTCTTGTTTCTCCATTCACCAGTCTTTATATATAATGGTATAATATCTGTATTACCTATATTATTTCATGGTATACTGTATTATATTGAGTCTAGTCTATATTGTTTCATAAGAAAATATGTGTGAACTTTTGTGATTTATTTTAAAATTTTCTTTAAAAAATAATTCCTCAAAAATTAGGCTTTATTTTTTGGTCTTTTCTAATTTCTGGACATAATAGAATTAATAGGAATATAGATAGAGTGATTTTCACTGTTGCTTTATTAATTTCATATTTGGAAAGAATCAAGAAATTTATTGAATAATTGTAAAATTCATATTTCATTTTATTTTCTATTTTTATAAAACATTAACATAACTCATTTGATAAACTAAGAGAAAGTTACTTCAACTCTTTAAATATACCATTATTTTCTCACAAAAAGTAACAAATCAAGATCATCATTCAGCTTAATGAAAGTGAGGCATTAAGTTTCCAGTAATATTGCATTGAACCAATATTAAACAATATTTTCTACCTTTCAATCAGTGCATAAAGTGTAAAGACTTCATTACTCTTCTACAGGAGAAAATATCATGAAGTCAATGTTGTTGCTTTTTGCAAAGAAAAGTAGAAAATTCTGACATGTAGCAGTTTTATTGGCTTTATTTAAGTAAATTTACACAAAGATAATTGTTCTTATAAGAAAAAATCATCCTAGTTAGTCTCTTCACAGTCAATTACTCTAGGATAAAAAATTAATAGAAAGAGTGTATTGCCTCTATATTTCTCTAAATGTCTTTGATTTGGCATTTAACTTCAGAGAATATGCTAGGAGTGAGTTTCCCAAATTACAGCAAGTTCTTAGAAAAGAAAAAGTTTCATTACATGCTGTTATAAAAAATAATTTAATGTCACTATTTATCACTAGTGTTCAGGTCAGTTCAGTTCAGTTCAGTCACTCAGTCGTGTTCGATTCTTTGCGACCCCATGAAACACAGCACCCCAGGCCTCCCTGTCAGTCACCAACTCCTGGAGTTCACCCAAACCCATGTCCATTGTGTCAGTGATGCCATCCAACCATCTCATCCTCCGTTGTTCCTTTCTCCTCCTGCCCTCAGTCTTTCCCAGCATCAAGGTCTTTTCAAATGAGTCAGCTCTCCGCACCAGGTGGCCAAAGTATTGGAGTTTCAGCTTCAAAATCAGTCCTTCCAATGAACACCCAGGACTGATCTCCTTTAGGATGGATGGGTTGGATCTCCTTTCAGTCTAAGGGACTCTCATGAGTCTTCTTCAACACCACAGTTCAAAAGTGTATCTTTCCTAATATTGCATATGTTAGAAACATCTGTGAATCTCTTGGATACCCATTTTTATTTTGTTGCTGCTGGTCATAATGAATATATCAACATAATGAATATATCTAAATCCTTATAGAATGTACAGGCACATATGTGGTGTCATAATGTTGAGAAGTTAAAAAGAGAAAGACAGACAAATACACAGATTTTTGAAGAATGCAAGTCCCAACATATAGCAGTCAAAATGTCAACAGATTCCGAGTAAAGACAATTTCTGGGATTTGAGTTCAAAGCTTGAATGTATTTTATGAAATGAGGAAATCAGTCTGGAAAGTGATGTAAGAATGTTCCAACTTTAAAAAATGTAGAGGTCAACAGAGAACAAAATATCACACGTGGAAAATACTACTGACACTTTCAGTATTCTGTGCATTACTCCAGAGGAAAACATAGTCTTTGGCAAGGGCCCCGATTCCTTGAAGTTTTCTCCATGGCTCTTAGCTCCCCTTTCGGGAATGCTTTCCCTTTTCTACCTTGACCACTTTTGAAATGGAACTCTAATAGGCCTTTGACCAACTTTCTTAACCTTCTTTTAGGCTATAGAAAATTGGAAAACAAAGTAAACTTTGTTGTTTGTTTATTTTTTAGAATTTTGAACAATTTCAGTGTTTCTTAGTAAGACTGATAGAACTTTTAACAAATCTTTCAAATTTTGTGTACTTTGTCCATGAATTTGACTTAAGGACTTAATTTATTTTAAGCCACCTTCTCTTTCAGAAAGTCAAGCTACTGTGTGTATAATCTAGTGAATTTACATTGTAGTCCAATAGTCTTATTATTCCTGCATGAATTTGGGTTTTGAAGTGTCCCTACAGGTTATTTAACATGAATAATTTCAAAAGTTTTATAAAAGTGATCTAGATCCATATATTTGATTCAACTTTTAGACCAAATCTATTTTTTTTTTCTTACAACACTGTTGAATTTTAAAAGTTGGATACAGAAATGCTTTCATTTTCTAATTTATTAAGTTATAATCCATCTATGGACTTCCATTCTGAAGGAGATCAGCCCTGGGATTTCTTTGGAAGGAATGATGCTAAAGCGGAAACTCCAGTACTTTGGCCACCTCATTTGAAGAGTTGACTCATTGGAAAAGACTCTGATGCTGGGAGGGATTGGGGGCAGGAGGAGAAGGGGACAACAGAGGATGAGATGGCTGGATGGCATCACTGACTCCATGGTCATGAGTCTGAGTGAACTCTGGGAGTTTGTGATGGACAGGGAGGCCTGGTGTGCTGCAATTCATGGGGTCGCAAAGAGTTGGACACGACTGAGCGACTGAACTGAACTGAACTGATGGGCTTCCCAGGTGGAATAGTGGTGAAGAATCTGCCTGCCAATGAAGGAGACATAAGAGCCTTGAGTTCAATCCCTGGGTCAGAAAGATCCCCCAAAGGAGGACATGGTAACATACACCAATATTCTTGCCTGGAGAATCCCATGGACAGAGGAGCCTGGTGAGCTACAGTCCATGGGATTGCAAAGAATTGGACACAGCTGAAGCCACTTAGCACACAATCCCTCTGTATTTCTTCCAAATTCTGCTTACAAATTGGAGAGGTTTTTCTTTAGCTGCTATATTTCTATTGAGACATTATCATATGGAAATTAACTGGACTTTCAACATTGTGCTTCACTGTTTTGTTTCTCAATTCCAAATGTTCATTGTGTATTTTCTATATTTCTAGTTACAACAGGTGACAGTTTTACAAATTATCAGAAAAAACAATATGGGTTGCCATTTTTGCAGTAAACTTCTCCAGCCCCTCTTTACAGCCAATGCCAAAGACACATATTTTATGCTTTTGTTATGACAATACCTCTCTTCTAGTTCTCAATTTTGAATCAGATGGCTTTTACTGTATAACAAACCATCACAAAAAATAAAGACTTAAAAAAAATGTGTTCAGTTCAGTTGCTCAGTCGTGTCCGACTCTTTGCAACCCCATGAATCACAGCATGCCAGGCCTCCCTGTCCATCAACAACTCCCGGAGTTCACTCAAACTCACGTCCATCGAGTCAGTGATGCCATCCAGCCATCTCATCCTCTGTTGTCCCCTTCTCCTCCTGCCCCCAATCCCTCCCAGCATCAGAGTCTTTTCCAATGAGTCAACTCTTCACATGAGGTGGCCAAAGTACTGGAGTTTCAGCTTTAGCATCATTCCTTCCAAAGAACACCCAAGACTGATGTCCTTTACAATGGACTGGTTGAATCTCCTTGCAGTCCAAGGGACTCTCAGGAGTCTTCTCCAACACCACAGTTCAAAAGCATCAATTCTTCAGTGCTCGGCTTTCTTCACAGTCCAACTCTCAAATCAATACATGACTACTGGAAAGACCATAGTGTTCTAGTTAATTTAATTAGCTCAAAATATGAATTTGTGGTTATCAGATTAGCATAAATGTTTTATATAATGCAAAAGACAGATTACTAGTAGATTTTATAAAGTTTAGGGAATTGGTTAAAGAAGACGTACAAACAATTAGTGTAAGTCTAATCAGTGTTAGAAAGATCATATGAAATTCTGATATTATTTATTCTGCTATTTGTTTATAAGTATATACATGCACACAAACACAAATTTTGTACTGATATTGGATAGGCAATAAATTAAATGGCAATAAATGCATCTTAGAGTAATTTCAGAGTTTACCAACACCCTCCAAGACCAAAGAAGCCAAGTGGGTGGGGACATAATGTATGCATTCAATTCATAATTTAATCCCTTTAAAATCCAGATGAATCATGGTTGTGGATACTATGTTTAATGTGTTATCTTTACAGAAATAGACCAGCATAGCTTGTGTTGTTCATATGTGCACATTAACTTGAAAAATATTTCTTTTCAATTCCCATTGAAAGTGAGTGTGGTAAATATAAACTGGCAAATACTCCAGGTGCCATTTTAACACATGTGTGCTAGAGAGTAAAATACATAGAAAATTTAGACTAAAGGCCCATTATGATTTTCGAGAAACATTATGCTTTAGACATTTCAAAAAAGTGCTGTTTGAGAAGGCTGAGACCAATATGGTAGAGCAGGAGAGCATGAAACTTCCCTCCCCCTGTGCACATTAAAAATGCATTTGCATATGGAACAAGTGTCACTGAAAACTAACTGGATTTACTTCACTCAGTATGACAATCTCTAGGATCATCCATGTTGCTGAAAATGGCATAGAAGAAATATCATACGTCATCCTTTATATGTGGAATCTAAAAATAAATGATACAAATAAACTTACTTATAAACTTACTTCCCTATTATCAGTTAGAGGGAAAGTTAGGGAGTTTGAGGTAGACTGCTGTATTTAAAATAGATAACCAAAAGAACCTCCTATATAACACATGGAACTCTGCTCAATGCTTTATGGCAACCTGGATGGGAGGGGGTTTTCAAGAAGATTGGATACATGTATATGTATGGCTGAGTCCCTTCGCAGTCCGCGTGAAGCTATCACAACATTGTTAATTGGCTACACCCCAATACAAAATAAAATATCTAAACCAAAAAAACAGAAAAATAAAATCAACTGGAAACTGGCAGAAAGACTCCCAAACAACTAAGGATGAAAGAAAGATCCATGTGGAATCAGATAGGAAGGAAAGGTAAGTGACCAAGTGACAACCTATGGCCCTGGAAGGGATTTCAGAGGAAAAGGACGAATAAATAGATGAAGAGCCTACCTAGGGAGTGAGTAGTTGAAGCCACAAATTGGATCCTCCAACCCTCAGGTCCAAACAGGGAACACCAGTTGCTTGCTGACTGGAAGGCCACTGGTACTATCAAGAAGGCCATGGGAAGCTTGAACATTACTCATTAAAAGCACATACATAACTGGGCTGGGTTGTGTTTTGTCACTCAGTCATGTCTGACTCTTTGTGATCCATGGACTGCAGCCCACCCAGCTCCTCTGTCCATGGAGATTCTCCAGGCAAGAATACTGGAGTAGGTTGCATGCCCTCCTCCAGGGGATCTTTCCAACCCAGGGATGGAACCCATGTTTCCCACAGTGCAGGTGGATTCTTTACTATCTGAGCCACCAGGAAAGGCCAAGAAAACTGGAATGGATATCCTCTCCTTTCTCCAATTGAACTGGAGACTCCTGCATTGCAGAAGGATTCTTTACAAGCTGAGCTACCAGGGAAGCCCACATGCATAACTACTTGCTCCCAAAGAAGGGAAGGGGACCAGAGTGAGACTGCCGGGGTGGCTGGTTCCAGCATGAGCCAAGTGAATTCTCCAGTGCCGGAGTCTAGCCCTAGCAGCCAGGGAATCAGCCTGAAGGGGTGAGTGGTGTCGGCTGACGATGATGTAGCCTCTGACTCATAGTACGGAACTATATGTTTATTTCAAGCTTCAGATTTTCTTTTATACTTTGACAAAAGCATTAGGTCAGAGGTTTGACATTTTTAGTTTTCCCCACCCAGATTTATTGTCTCCAGAAATCATTGTTGTCCTACAAACAGAGTTCCTGCTTCAGCTATTCTCTCAGAATCTTTTACTATCTATTTACTTTCTTAAATAACAGATAGCTTTACTATCTGTTATCTACTTTCTCTTATGTGTCCTATACTTAACTTGTGATTGCACTGTAACTCATGCCACATTCCTCAGTTTATTTCTTATCTTTCTAAATCCTGTTTGCCCCAAGTATCTTAAGATCACTATCTCCTAAAAAGTCTTCTAGCTATTCTTAATTATTCCTAAACCCTAAACTCAGAGAACTTCTTTTGCCATAAACATTCCCCTCACAAACAGGTCTCAGATCATAATCCTCCCCATGGCCTCAAGTTGCAGCCTACATGCTCATCCTGGAACATTCTTTGTAAAGATCCTTGAACAAATGTCAATGGTTATTTTATAGATTATTTTCTGGGCATAACTGCAGAAGTCTTTGTGCTTTCTCATGCTTCTCTCAAGCACTTTAACATTCTTTCCAGCCAACTCAACTGAAGAAAGGAAAGAAAAAGTCAGAATCACAAGGCCTAACTCCTTCATCCAGGGACCATGCTTGCGAGATGAGGAGAGGGGTTTGGGGCCATGCCTCTATTTTGTCAGTAATGCCTAACATGGCTCCTGACACTCCAGTACTGCCTGCTTCACAATGCAACTCCAAACTAAGAAGAAGGTTTGATTCAAACAAAGAGATGGGATCAAAGCAAGGTAGGAGCATTCATTACAGGTACTTATACAAAGCAGTGCATCAGGTGAAGCTCCAATCTCTATCTATAACTGGACCACTCCAGTTCATACCCTGAACACCAGCTGGAAACACACAAAGGACTCACAGCCTTGTGTAGCAAATCCACAACAGGGTGAAGTTGGCAGCAGCTAAGGGAAAGACCGGCAGTGAGACAAAGGGAGATCAGACCTGAAGTGGCAAATATGAGCAGGGTGGGAGCAGCTATTACTGGTACTTATTTAAGCAGTTCATCAAAAGAGCTCTGATCTCAGTCTGTAGCTGGAAAGCTACAGCCAAGATAATGACCCATGCTTTGAAGTGGCACAGATCCTTCTTGCTCCAGCACTCTCCACTCTGGGGTACTGGTGCTGGCAGGGGGAAGGAATTGGGCCAATAAATATCAAACATTCAGGATCTTTGCTGTAGCACTTGGGGACAAACTCCACACCTACTAAGGCAGTGATAGACCCTGAGCATAGAGGAGATCTGGCTCACACCTGACTCCTTCCTTCAGTTCAGTTCAGTTCAGTTCAGCCACTCAATCATGTCTGACTCTTTGCAACCCCATGAATCACAGCATGCCAGGCCTCCCTGTCCATCACCAAATCCACGAGTACACACAGACTCATGTCCATCGAGTCAGTGATGCCATCCAGCCATCTCATCCTCTGTCGTCCCCTTCTCCTCCTGCCCCCAATCCCTCCCAGCATCAGAGTCTTTTCCAATTAGTCAACTCTTCACATGAGGTGGCCAAAGTACTGGAGTTTCAGCTTTAGCATCATTCCTTCCAAAGAAATCCCAGGGCTGATCTCCTTCAGAATGGACTGGTTGGATCTCCTTGCAGTCCAAGGGACTCTCAAGAGTCTTCTCCAACACCACAGTTCAAAAGCATCAGTTCTTCAGTGCTCAGCTTTCTTCACAGTCCAACTCTCACATCCATACATGACCACTGGAAAAACCATAGGCTTGACTAGACGGACCTTTGTTGGCAAGGTAAAGTCTCTGCTTTTGAATATGCTATCTAGGTTGGTCATAACTTTCCTTCCAAGGAGTAAGCATCTTTTAATTTCATGGCTGCAATCACCATCTGCAGTGATTTTGGAGCCCAAAAAAATGAAGTCTGACACTGTTTCCACTGTTTCTGCATCTATTTCCCATGAAGTAATGGGAAGCCATTATCTTTGTTTTCTGAATGTTGAGCTTTAAGCCAACTTTTTCACTCTCCTCTTTCACTTTCATCAAGAGGCTTTTTAGTTCTTCTTCACTCCTTCCTTAGTCTCTCAAAATTTACCCCACCTCCCAGCAAGGTAGCAGACAGCATATCCTGAGGAAATATGTGGCATGTTCACAGCAAATCCATGTCTCCCAGCAAAGCAACTGGGCACAAACTGCACTGAGACTCTCTCACATAAGGACACTCCTTCAAGACCACATTAGGTAACTATTTCCAAGATTCATAGAAATATAAAGGTTAAGCAAAATGAGAAGACAGAAGAAATGATCTTAATTAGAAGAGGAAGACAAAACTTGTGTAAAAACAAGTAATGAAACAGAAATAAACAATTTACCAGATAAAGAATTCAAAACATTAGAAAAAAGAAAGCTAACTGAATTTGGGGAAAGAGATGAATACAGTGAGAATCTTAACAAAGAAGTGGAAAATATTAAAATGTACCAGACAAAACTAGAGAATACAATAATAGAAATGAAAAACATAATACAAGGAATTAATAGCAGACCAGGTGATACATAAAAATGTTTAAGTGATCTTGATATAATAATGGAAAACACCCAATTTGAACAGAAAAAAAAAAATTTTTTTAATAAAACAGTGTAAGGAATCTATGAGATAATATTAAGTCTACCTACAGTCATGAGTAGTGGTCCCAAAGGATAAGAGAGAAGAATATTCAAAATATATTTGATAAAATTGTGGCTTAAAACTTCCCAAACTTAAAGAAGAAAACACATATCCAGGTATTAGAAACAACAGAGGGTCACAAAAAGATGAACCCAAACAGACCTACACCAACACATATGATAATTAAAATGACAAAAGTTAAATAAAAAGAATTCTAAAGACAAAAAGGCAAAAAAAAAAAAAAAAAAGAGTTACAAGCACGGGAAGCTATCTTAAGGCTTGATTTTCCAGCAGAAATTTTGTAGCCCAGAGGCTATTGGCATGATATATTCAAAGTGCTAAAAGGGAAAAATTTGAAACCTAAGATACTCTTTGAAGACTTCCCTGGTGGCTCAGACAGTAAAAACGTTTTTTGTTTTTAATATCCCTCGTCCAATGTAAGGAGCAGCAGCTGTGCTTTGCTGGAACAGCCATGAAGAGATACCACACATCCAAGGTAAGAGAAACCCAAGTAAGGTAGTAGGTGTTGCGAAGTGCATCAGAGGACAGACACACTGAAACCATAACCACAGAAAACTAGCCAATCTGATCACATGGACTACAGACTTGTCTAATTCAATGAAACTAAGCCACGCCATGTGGGGCCACCCAAGATGGGCGGGTCATGGTGGAGAGGTCTGACAGAATGTGATCCACTGGAGAAGGGAATGACAAACCCTTCAGTATTTTTGTCTTAGAACCCCATGAACAATATGAAAAGGCAAAATGATAGGATACTGAAAGGGGAACTCCCCAGGTCAGTAGGTGCCCTATATGCTACTGGACATCAGTGGAGAAATAACTTCAGAAAGAACGAAGGGATGGGGCCAAAGCAAAAACAATACGCAGTTGTGTATGTGACTGGTGATAGAAGCAAGGTCCAATGCTGTAAAGAGCAATATTGCATAGGAACCTGGAATGTCAGGTCCATGAATCAAGGCAAATTGGAAGTGGTCAAACAGGAGATGGCAAGAGTGAATGTCGGCATTCTAGGAATCAGAGAACTAAAATGGACTAGAATGGGTGAATTTAACTCAAATGACCATTTTATCTACTACTGTGGGCAGGAATCCCTTAGAAGAAATGGAGACGCTATCATGGTCAACAAAAGAGTCCGAAATGCAGTACTTGGATGCAATCTCAAAAAAGACAGAATGATCTCTGTTTGTTTCCAAGGCAAAACATTCAATATCACAGTAATCCAAGCCTATGCTCCAACCAGTAACACTGAAGAAGCTGAAGTTGAACATTTCTATGAAGACCTACAAGACCTTTTAAAACTAACACTCAAAAAGATGCCAACTAACACTCAAAAAGATGCCTTTTTCAGTATAGGGGACTGGAATGCAAAAGTAGGAAGTCAAGAAACACCTAAAGTAACAGCAAATTTGGCCTTGGAATATGGGATGAACCAGGGCAACGGCTAATAGAGTTTTGTCAAGAGAATGCACTGGTAATAACAAACACTCTCTTCCAACAACACAAAAGAAGACTCTACACATGCACATCACCAGATGGTCAACACCGAAATCAGATTGATTATATTCTTTACAGCCAAAGATGGAGAAGCTGTATACTTTCAGCAAAAACAAGACCGAAAGCTGACTGGCTCAGATCATGAGCTCCTTATTGACAAATTCAGACTTAAATTGAAGAAAGTGGGGAAAACCACTAGACCATTCAGGTATGACCTAAATCAAATCCCTTATGATTATACAGTGGAAGTGAGAAATAGATTTAAGGGACTAGATCTGATAGAGTGCCTGATGAACTACAGATGGAGGTTTGCAACCTTGTACAGGAGACAGGGATCAGGACCATCCCCAAGGAAAAGAAATGCAAAAAAGCATAATGGCTGTCTGGGGAGGCCTTACAAATACCTGTGAAAAGAAGAGAAGCAAAAAACAAAGTAGAAAAGGAAAGATATAAGCATCTGAATGCAGAGTTCCAAAGAATAGCAAGGATAGATAAGAAAGCCTTCCTCAGCAATCAATGCAAAGAAATAGTGGAAAAGGAGTCAACTCTTCGCATGAGGTGACCAAAGAACTGGAGTTTCAGCTTTAGCATCAGTCCTTCCAAAGAAATCCCAGGGCTGATCTCCTTCAGAATGGACTGGTTGGATCTCCTTGCAGTCCAAGGGACTCTCAAGAGTCTTCTCCAACACCACAGTTCAAAAGCATCAATTCTTCGCCGCTCAGCCTTCTTCACAGTCCTACTCTCACATTCATACATGACCACAGGAAAAACCATAGCCTTGACTAGACGAATCTTTGTTTGCAAATAATGTCTCTGCTTTTGAATATGCTATCTAGGTTGGTCATAACTTTCCTTCCAAGGAGGAAGCCTCTTTTAATTTCATGGCTGCAGTCATCATCTGTAGTGATTTTGGAGCCCAGAAATATAAAGTCTAACACTGTTTCCACTGTTTACCCATCTATTTCCCATGAAGTGATGGGACCGTATGCCATGATCTTCATTTTCTGAATGTTGAGCTTTAAGCCAACTTTTTCACTCTCCACTTTCACTTTCATCAAGAGACTTTTTAGTTCCTCTTCACTTTCTGCCATAAGGGTGGTGTCATCTGCATATCTGAGGTTATTGATATTTCTCCTGGCAATCTTGATTCCAGCTTGTGTTTCTTCCAGTCCAGCATCTCATGATGTACTCTGCATAGAAGTTAAATAAACAGGGTGACAATATACAGCCTTGATGAACTCCTTTTCCTATTTGTAACCAGTGTGTTGTTCCATGTCCAGTTCTAACTGTTGCTTCCTGACCTTCATACAAATTTCTCAAGAGGCAGATCAGGTGGTCTGGTATTCCCATCTCTGATCAAATAAAAAACCTACAATAAATACATAAAACAATAGAGGGAAAAGAACACAAGTACATCACTAAAGAAAGTTATCAATCCACAAAAGATGAAATGCAAGCATACCACTAAAAAAAATTATAAGACTGCAAAAGATGAACTCAAAAATGAAAAGAACAGAGAACTGAAAAACAAAAAACAAAAAAAACAGAAAACAAGTAATAAAGTGGTAATGAGTACATAACTATCAATAACTATTTTAAATATCATTGAATTATGTACTCTAATCTAAAGACATAGGGTGGCATATTGGATAAAAAAAGAAGAACCATTTATACATCTTACAAGAGATTCACTTCAGAGTTAATGACAAAGGAGACTAAAATTCAGGGGATGAAAATGATATTTCATGAAACAGAAAAACCAAAAATTAGGGACAGCAAAACTCATATCAGACAAAATAGACTCTAAAACAAAGTATATACAAAAGACAAAGGAAGGCATTGTTGATGATATAAGGATAAATAAAAAAGATATAAAACAGTATTCATGTGTCTAATTCAGAAGTACCTAAATACAAAAAGCAAATATTAACAGATAGAAAAATAGAAATAAACCTTAACAAAATAGTATGGAAATTTACCAGCCCAATTATCACCCAGACAAAAAATGAATAAACAACAAAGTTCTTTTAGGACAATGGCACCCCACTCCAGTACTCTTGCCTGGAAAATCCCATAGATGGAGGAGCCTGGAAGGCTGCAGTCCATGGGGTCACTGAGGGTCGGACACGACTGAGCGACCTCACTTTCACTTTTCACTTTCATGCATTGGAGAAGGAAATAGCAACCCACTCCAGTGTTCTTGCCTGGAGAATCCCAAGGATGGGGGAGCCTGGTGGGCTGCCATCTATAGGGTCACACATAGATGGGCTGCTATGGAGTCGGACACGACTGAAGTGACTTAGTAGCAGTAGCAGACCAGTTAAACTTAATACATATCTACAGATGTTCATGTGTGCTAAGTGACTTCGGCTGTGTCTAACTCTTTGTGGCACTATGGACTGTAACCTGCTAGGCTCCTCTGCAAAGGAGGAGAGGAAAGATATACTCATCTGAATGCAATGTTCCAAAGAATAGCAAGGAGATATGAGAAAGCCTTCCTAAATGATCAATGCAAAGAAATAGACGAAAACTTAGAATGGGAAAGACTAGAGATCTCTTCAAGAAAATTAGAGATACCAAGGGAATATTTCATGTGAAATGGGAACAACAAAGAACAGAAATGGTATGGACCTAACAGAAGCAGAAGATATTAAGAAGTGGTGACAAGAATACACAGAAGAACTATACAAAAAAGGTCTTCATGACCCAAATAACCATGATGGTGTGATCACTCATCTAGAGCCAGACATCCTTTAGTCTGAAGTCAAGTGGGCCTGAGGAAGTATCACTACAAACAAAGCTAGTAGAGGTGATGGAATTCTAGCTGAACTATTTCAAGTCTTAAAGATGATGCTGTGAAAGTGCTCTACTCAATATGCCAGCAAATTTGGAAAACACAGCAGTGGCCACAGGACTGGAAAAGGTCAGTTTTTATTCTAATCTTGAAGAAAGGCAATGCCAAAGTATGTTCAAACTTCAGCACAATTGCACTCATCTTACATGCCAGCAAAATAATGCTCAAAATTCTCCAAGTGAGGCTTCAACAGCACATGAATCAAGAATTTCCAGATGTTCAAGCAGGATGTAGAAAAGGCAGAGGAACCAGAAATAAAATTGGCAACATCCGTTGAATTATCAAAAAAGCAAGAGAGTTACAGAAAAACATCTACTTCTGCTTTATTGAATACAGCAAAACCTTTGACTGTGCAGATCACAACAAACTCTAGAAAATTCTTCAAGAGATGGGAATACCAGACCACCTGACCTGCCTCCTGAAAAATCTGTATGCAGGTCAAGAAGCAGCAATTCAATTCAGACATGGAACAATGGACAGTTTCCCAATTGAGATAGGAGTACATCAAGGCTGTATATTTTCACCCTGCTCACTTAACTTATATGCAGAGTACATCATGTGAACTGCCAGCCTGGATGAAGCACAAGCTGGAATCAAGATTTCTGGGAGAAATATCAATAACCTCAGATACGCAGATGATACCACCCTTATGGTAGAAAGCAAAGAGGAACTGAAGAACTTCTTTATGAAAGTGAAAGAGGAGAGTGAAAAAGCTGGCTTAAAACTCAGCATTCAAAAAATGAAGATCATGGCATCCAGTCCCATCACTTTATGGCAAATAGATGGGAAACAATAGGAACAGTGACAGACTATCTTTTCTTGGGCTCCAAAATCATTGCAGATGGTGACTGCAGCCATGAAATTAAAAGAAGCTTGCTCCTTGGATGACAAGCTATGAGAAAGCTAGGCAGCACATTAAAATACAGAGACATTGCTCTGCCAACAAAGGTCCATCTAGTCAAAGCTATGGTTTTCCCAGTAATCATGCATGGATGTGAGAGTTGGACTGTAAAGAAAGCTGAGCACTGAAAAATTGATGCTTTTGAATTGTGGTGTTGGAGAAGACTCTTGAGAGGCCCTTGGACTACAATGAGATCAAACCAGTCAATCCTAAAAGAAATCAGTCCTGATAATTCATTAGAAGGACTGATGCTGAATCTGAAGCTCCAATACTTTGGCCACCTGATGCAAAGAGCTGACTCACTGGAAAAGTCCCTGATGCTGGGAAAGATTGAAGGCGGGAGGCAAAGGGGACAACAGAGGATGAGATGGTTGGATGGCATCACCAATGCATTGAATATGAGTTTGAGTAGGCTCCAGGCATTGGTGATGGACAGGGAGGCCTGGCTTTCCGCAGCCCATGGGGATGCAGGGAGTCCTGCCTGACTGAGCAATTGAACTGAACTGATGGAAACTTCTAACACCATGTGTATCTTCAATTGTTAGACTGCCAAGAATATTGACTCGAACTAAAATTATATAGTCTTCCAGTGTGCTTATGAAATTCTCCAAAGTTTTATATCCTATAGCAAATACTTTGCCATGTATTTGTAGAAATTTTCAGAACCTTAAATATTTAAAGCACTTTAAATTTAAATGAGGGGAGATTTTACCACAGGAGGGCCTTTTAAAAGAGATACACAGATGTATTTAAGGGCATGAGAAGGCGATGGCACCCCACTCCAGTGTTCTCGCCTGGAAAACCCCATAGACAGAGGAGCCTGGTAGGCTGCAGTCCATGGGATCGCCAAGAGTTGGACACGACTGAGCAACTTCACTTTCACTTTTCAATTTGATGCATTGGAGAAAGAAATGGCAACCCACTCCAGTGTTCTTGCCTGGGGAATCACAGGGACGGAGGAGCCTGGTGGGCTTCCATCTATGGGGTCACACAGAGTCGGACACGACTGAAGCAACTTAGCAGCAGCAGCAGCAGCACTGAGATTCACAAGTTACTTTGAGATACAGCAAAAATGAAATGAATTGATGGATGGATAGATGGAGGGATAAATAGTTTGATACATATGAGGAAACCAATCATATTAAAATATTAAGGGCAAAATATCTAGAGTGGCCAAATTAACATTCATTAATTTTTTTTTTTTTTTAGTTTTTCTACGTTTGAAAATTTTATAATAAAACTTTGAAAAAAATGAGACATTTAGGGATAAGAAAAATTATCCATTTAGAACGTGTGTCTTTTCCTCACTCTGTCATTTTCAGAATTGATTTCTTTCAGTATTTGTCAGCATCTGGTGGCCTATTTGCTGCCTAAAGCACCCATCCACCCCACTTCTTCTAATCCCTCCATTCCTCACTTTGTGTACAGTTTCGGTTTTCTTGGTGCTGTCTCCTTTCAGAGACAATTTGCCAATGATTTGGTTCTGTTGTCAGGTGTGCTGCTTCAAACTCTACATCTTCCTCCTAACTGGCTCCACTACAAATATCCATGGGGACTGGGTTAGCAATGCTACATCCCCCAATCCCAAGAAAACCTATGGGACAAAGAAGAAAACACCAAAAGCTGGAGATATCAATCATTCTATGAGGACTTAATTTTCACATCAAAAAAATATTTTTAGAAAACCATGATAATATATTGGAGCAAAGTGTTTTGATAACTGTTTACCAAATGACTGTCCTTAATAATTCTAATATTTTGACACACTTGCACAGCCGTTCCTCGTTGTGGGCTACCAATAATTTTAATTTCAGGATGGATGAATCAGTCAGTGGTAGATTGCTTTAATCATTGTTATTTGTTGCTCCTAGAGTAGAAATTCTCAGAGCAACTTAACATTTGTTAGGACTGTGCCATATGGTAGTCTACCTACTCCAAACAATCAGATATTTTGATGTAAGCTTGTGACAGATTTTAATTTCCTTCTGTATTTGATGTTATTTCTCTCTTTTCTATTTCAACAAAGTTCTGTATTTGTCAGTCTCAGTTTTCTGCTTGCTTTCTAAAACTACAATCAGTGATGTATGATGAAAAGAACTCTAAATAGGGGACAGAAGGCAAATTTTAGGAAATAATTACCCATGTGTTTTTATAGATATTTTGGAGTTACACAAGTAGTTTAAGTTCTATCTTCATTTGTAAACTGAAGAGGCAAACCTGACTGATTTCTAATGTTAGTACCAGTAGTATCATTTCATCTATTTTGTTTTTTTTAAATTTTATTTTATTTTTAAACTTTACTTAATTGTATTAGTTTTGCCAGATATCAAAATGATCTAAAACCATTCATTGTGTGAAGCAAGGATTAATTGCCTAATATTATTAACATGTTTTAACAACCAAAATCAAATTCTACTTACACAACAATTTGCCTATTGATAATTATTTAGTCTATATTTCAGTATTTTTCACTTGTTATCCAGATCCTATTACAGCTAATTTTTTTAATATCATTACATTCTAAGGCTGATATTTAACCCATAAACTTCAACTTAACTTCAAATTTCATTTTGACACTGTTCTAGATTAGAACATATACTAAAACATGAAAATGGTTCCTCATTCTTGAAGCTCTCTGAAATAATTAAAGTCTCTGCCCAACTACTTCCAAGATTGCAACGAAAAGTATAACACTGGATGACACAATAGAAAGACTACAATTATCTTCAAGGCCCAGTTCAGATATGTGGATTTTGTGTGCCTCTGGGTGAATTACTTCTCTGAGCTCTATCATGATAATAATATTGACTCCCTATGATTGCTTAAGTATTGGAATAACATATTCACAAAATATTTGGCATAATGTGCTTTTCATAAAAGAAAGCTTTAAAAGAAATCAAAATGTGAAAAATGGTCTCAAATTTAGATAGCAAAGGTCAACAGCAACAGAATATTAATCAGATAAAGCAAGAATAACACTTGATTGAAAAGGGTGATTTTAGAGGTCTTTAGTCAGGTTGAAGCAAACTTAATGAGTATTTGAATCTCATGTACCTGGAATCATTTTTTTCTCTTTTAAAAATATCATTTAAACGTACTCTAAATAACATCAATTGTTTCTTTATATTAATTTTACAATAGGATCTCACATGATGTACTAAGTATAGCTAAGCGTGGTCTTTATTCCAGCTATGTATTTTCTTTTTAAAACTTCAGGCACACTATACTTGAAGCTCCTTGATTTTTTCCTTAAATATATTATATGTCCAAGTATTCAAAGAAGAAGTATCAATCCCTTCTCCAGTTTCTGTGCATAACACACTCACTACCATTTCTACACATGAGTATAAGCAAAATCTGGGAGACAGTGAAGGAGAAGGAAGCCTGGCATGCTGCAGTCCATGGGGTCACAAAGTGTTGGACACAAATTAGAGAATGAACAAACAAAAAAATTATTCATCTTGATATGGTTCCATGAATTTTTCAGTCAAGGGCAGTGCATGGTTTTTTTTGTTTGTTTGTTTTGTTTTCATATTTTTTAACTTTTTTAACTTTTTCTGTACACCATAGAATCTGTAAGACTTCTGGTCACTAAATTCTGATTCTGCTGCTTGCTAGTTATGGGACCTTGAATATGATAGTTGAATTTCCTCAGTCTTGGTTCCTGTTCTGAGAAACAAAGGGGATTATATCAATATCATAAGATTATACTAATAGTAAGAAATGCATGAACTAATTCTGTCCAATTTCTTGTTCATTTTTTTAATACTGACTAATTTGAGCGATTGGTTGTGTCAGGTCTTAGTTGCAGCATGCCAGCTCTTCGTTGTCAGGTTTCTCTCCAGTTGTCAGGCACAGGTTTAGCCACCCCAAGACTTGTGGGATCTTAGTTCCCACAGAGAGATTGACTACACATCCCCTGCATTGGAATGCAGACTCTTAACCACTAGGCATCAGGGAAGTCCCTCCACTTGGTTCTAACTGTAGTCAAAGTATCTATTAATGAACCTAATGAAAGACAGGCTCAGAAAATTTTTATAGATATGTCATTAATTTATGTACCATATTCATTTGTTTTGTTCTTTCCTAAGGTGAGAGTCTTTTTAAATAAGCCTTTGTACAACTAAGGAATAATCTCCAAAATTACTTGCAATGTTTACAGATTAGCATATGTTAACTTTTATACACTACAGCTATGTTGCTATCATTTTAATTACTTAAATCATATTGCTGTGCAAGTTAAATATTTTATCAAAATTTCTTCATATAGTAGATATGGTATTCTTTTGTAATAAAACAATATTCTAGTGCTGATCCACTCACTTTCTAGTCCATTATATGTAGTACATATTTTCTTGTTCCTGGAGTGAAATTTCTATCAATATTAAAACTAAATTAACAATTTTCTATAAAGTAATTATTTACAGCAACACATAGCAAATGACCTGCCTAGTGGAATACGATATACATGAAAATTTCTCTCTTCACTCTGTATTTAAAATGTCCTATCAGTTTTTCCATGAAGTTCCTCAAATTATTTACTTCTTTATGTTCAGTTCAGTTCAGTTCAGTCACTCACTCATGTCTGACTCTTTGCGACCCCATGGACTGCTGCACGCCCGGCCTCCCTGTCCATTACCAATTCCCAGAGTCTACCCAAACCCATGTCCATTGAGTCGGTGATGCCATCCAATCATCTCATCCTCTGTCATCCCCTTCTCCTCCTGCCCTCGATCTTTCCCAGCATCAGGGTCTTCTCAAATTAGTCAGCTCTTCACATCAGGTGGCCAAAGTACTGGAGTTTCAGCTTCAATGAACAGTCCTTCCAGTGAATACCCAGGACTGATCTCCTTTAGGATGGACTGGTCGGATATCCTTTCTGTCCAAGGGACTCTCAAGAGTCTTCTCCAACACCACAGTTCAAAAGCATCAGTTCTTCGATGCTCGGCTTCCTTTATACTCCAACTCTCACATCCATACATGACCACTGGAAAAGCCATAGCTTTGACTAGACAGACCTTTGTTGACAAAGTAATGGCTCTGCTTTTTAACATGGTGTCTAGGTTGGTGATAACTTTCCTTCCAAGGAGTAAGTGTCTTTTAATTTCATGGCTGCAATCACCATCTGCAGTGATTTTGGAGCCCCCAAAAAATAAAGTCTGACACTGTTTCCACTGTTTCCCCATCTATTTGCCATGAAGCAATGGGACCAGATGCCATGATCTTCGTTTTCTGAATGTTGAACTTTAAGCCAACTTTTTCACTCTCCTCTTTCATTTTCATTAAGAGACTCTTTAGTTCTTCTTCACTTTCTGCCATAAGGATGGTGTCATCTGCATATCTGAGGTTATTGATACTTCTCCTGGCAATTTTGATTCCAGCTTGTGCTTCTTCCAGCCCAGCGTTTCTCATGATGCACTCTGCATATAAGTTAAATAAGCAAGGTGACAATATACAGCCTTGACGTACTCCTTTTCCTATTTGGAACCAGTCTGTTGTTCCATGTCCAGTTCGAACTGTTGCTTCCTGACCTGCATACAGGTTTCTCAAGAGGCACTATACAGTGGAAGTGAGGAATAGATTTAAGGGATTGATCTGATAGACAGAATGCCTGATGAACTATGGACAGAGGTTCATGACATTGTAGAGAAGACAGGAATCAAGACCATCCCCAAGAAAAAGAAATGCAAAAAAGCAAAATGGCTGTCTGAGAAGGCCTTACAAATAGCTGTAAAAAGAAGAGAAGCAAAAAGCAAAGGAGAAAAGGAAAGATATACACATTTGAATGCAGAGTTCCAAAGAATAGCAAGGAGAGATAAGAAAGCCTTCCTCAGTGACCAATGCAAAGAAATAGAGGAAAACAATAGAATGGGAAAGACTAGAGATCACTTCAAGAAAATTATATATACCAAGGGAACATTCATCCAAAGATGGGTTCAATAAAGGACAGAAATAGTAGGGACCTAATAGAAGCAGAAGCTATTAAGAGGTGGCAAAAATACACAGAAAACTGTACAAAAATGTCTTCATGACCCAGATAATCACGATAGTGTGATCACTCACCTAGAGCCAGACTTCTTTAAGTAAATAATTTAAATATTCATGTTTTCAGATTACCTGTGGATTAGAAGGGTAATATATGAATTCATAATCAGTTTTTTATACTTTACTTAAATAATGAGATTATCTCTTCCAAAATTCAGCATTGTTCACATCACCATAACACTTTATGTATGCCACCTCTTTCCACTCACTTTTTTACAAAGAAAATGTTTGTGAACATACATGTATATTCAAACAGTTCCTTCAGAAAAGGAGCCCTGGGTTTATCACTTTTGAGTATGCATTGCCTGGCATTTTGTCTTGAACATGATAAGTACTCAAACAATAACTTGAAATGAGCCAAAGTGAGAGGGTAGCACACAAAAGAAGGTGCACTTTTACTAAAATAGAGTCATGGATCAACTATAGATGGGGTAATGAGATCCCAGTATACCATCATGCAAAAGCGTTAAGGAATAGGAAGTTGGGAGTATGATGTGACATTTCTCAGATTTTCCTTGCTGTTACACATACACAGAAACAGAATTTATAGATATGAAAAGGGACACCGCAACCTGTCATCTCCTTGAATGCCATTATATTTAGTGAAAAAAGCTGTCTACAATTTTAACAGCACTATAAACTCAAACAAAAGTCTTTCAATACCATTTTAAGCCTAAGTCTAACCATTTGTGAAAAGCTTGCTGTTCATAATAAGCACCTATAAAATGAAAGCTTGTATTACAGAGGAGACTCTAGGTTTCAATGCATTTGTTTATTTTCATATCCCCAAGATGTAAACACAACCTGTTTTTAAGATGTCAAAAACCTATAATGATCAACAGCACAATGAGCGTTAAAACACTCAGTTTTCACAGACCTTAAATAATATATGCTCAAGGCAGACTGTTCATGCTATAGAATTTCATTAGCTGTATTATATTTATCTAATATATACCTTCACAAATACGTTTCAACATTGATTTAACCATGTAATAAATCCTCCTTTGCTTTAAACACAGGAATATTTTATATGGAGAAGTTTTAAGTAAATATGTTATTCTTGTGAGTGTGATTGTCTGTGAATGTACAATTCCAGTGTTGGATGTTAGCTTTTGTCTTAGGATACTGAATACTTACAAATATTTTGATAGATATTAAATTCAGAAGATCATAAAATTGGGATGAACCTATGACAAGATATAGTGGGGAAAATACTTGCAGCTGAGAGTTCTACATCCCTTTACCAAATATTTTTGGCATTTAATTTTCATCTGAAATATATTTTTGGTACACAAATTGCTTGAAAACGATTTGTTTTGCATGATAGGAACATGAGAGTGGAGACTGCAAAACTCTTCACTTCTTACAAACTCCATTTACTAGCAACAGCTATGTTCGAAAGAGAAAAAGGAAACACAAAGAATATAACAAGCTAGGTGAAAAATAAATTTATCAAGACAAGGAAAGGAATTTTTAAATCTCAGCCTGTCACCCCTATATCTAGTAACAGTGATTCAGTCTCCCCAACAACAATTGAGGGCCTACCTTGCTGCAGGATCAATCAGATTGGTTAATGCAGAATCTCTTGGTCCAGCAATGAAACAGACAACTCACACTGTACAAATATGCATGCACAGAGCAAGTCAAATACATTTGTATATATGTATACATGCACACATATATGCTGTTGCTGCTGCTAAGTCACTTCAGATATGTCTGAATCTCTGTGACTCTATGGACTGTAACCTTCCAGGGTCCTCTGTCCATTGGATTCTCTAGGCAAGAATACTGGATTGAGTTGCTGTGCCCTCCTCCAGGGGATCTTCCTGACCCAGGGATCGAACCCACATCTCCTGTGTCTCCTGTATTGCAGGAGGTCTCTTTACCCACTGAGCCTCCTGGGAAACACACACACATATATAGATATACACTAAATATATATGCACTGAAGTCTCAACTTTTAATAGTTGTATAAACAATGTAGTTGTTTAAAAAATCATTAATGATAGCCATTAGAAAATTAAATTGACTTTTAGCAGTAACATTAGATGCCAGAATAAACTGAACTTTATCAAAGTTTTGAGTGAATATAAATTAGAAATTTAGCATTCTTAGTCAAACAAGTGGAATCAAAATGTCATAAAACTGACTCATTTGAAAAGACCCTGATGCTGGGAAAGAATGAAGGCAAGAGAAGGGGACGACAAAGCATGAGATGGTTGGATGGCATCACTGACTCCATGGACATGAGTTTGAGTAAACTGCAGGAGTTGTCGATGAACTGGGAGGCCTGGTGTGCTGTAGTCCATGGGGTCGCAAAGAGTCAGACACAACTGAGCAACTGAACTGAACTGAACTGAAGCAAAAATTCATGTTTTTGAAAACATATATATTATACATACAACACAAACACACGTGCACACACACACAAAGGGCTTCTCAGGTGGCTTTCTTGGTAAAGAACCCACCTGTCAATGCAGGAGATTATCCCTGAGTCCAGATCCCCTGGAGGAGGGCATGGCAACCCATTCCAGTACTCTTGGCTGGAGAATCCCATTAGACAGAGGAGCCTGACTTGCTGCAGTTCATGAGGTCACAGAGACAGACATGACTTAGGGACTGAACAGCAATCATTTAAGTGGACCCATTTAGTTATGGGGCTTCCCAGGTGGCGCTAGTGGTAAATAACCCGCCTGCCAAAGCAGGAGACATGAGACGCAGGTTCAATCCCTGGGTTGGGAAGATACTCTGGAGGAGGGCATGGCAACTCACTCCAGCAGTCTTGCCTGGAGAATCCTTTGGACAGAGGAGCCTGGCAGGCTACACTCCATAGGGTCACAGAATCGGACAAAACAGAAGTAACTTAGCATGCATGCAGGCATGTATACAAAAGCCTTTCTACTATACTTGATAATGCTTGAGAAAGAACAACAACAACAACAACAAAAATAGATGGGAAAATTGGAAAACATAAAGTAAGTGAAATGGGAGACCTAAATTAAATGAATATGAAGTAGAAAAAGTGAAACAAACTATATAAAAGAAAAGATCATCATATAGTCCAGTTGTTTTTAAACCTGTCTGCTCACTAGAATCACATCTGGTGCTTTGGAGAGAAAAAAGGCAATACCTGGGCATTTCTATTTTTCAATAAGTTCCAATACTATTTTAATATGCATCTGGATTTTTAAAAAAGTGATTACAGGGTTTTCTTTTTTTAATTTATTTATTTTAATTGGAGGCTAATTAAAATATTGTAGTGGTTTTTTGCCATATATTGACATGAATCAGCCATGGGTGCACATGTGTTCCCCATCCTGAACCCCCTCCCACCTCCCTCCCCATCCCATCCCTCTGAGTCATCCCAGTGCACCAGCCCTGAGCACCCTGTCTCATGCATCAAACCTGTACTGGTGATCTGTTTCACATATGATAATATACATGTTTCAATTTCTATTAAATGGTAGTTCTAGTGATATGGCTTCCCTGGTGGCTTAGATGGTAAAGCGTGTGCCAGCAATGCGGGAGGCCTGGGTTCGATCCCTGGGTGGGAAAGATCTCCTGGAGAAGGAAATGGCAACCCACCCCAATACTCTTGCCTGGAAAATCCCAAGGAGAAGGAGTCCATGGTGTCGCAGAGAGTCGGACATGATTGAGCAACTTCACTTTCTTTCTTTCTAGTGAATAGAATTATATTATTTTCTGTTGACTAATAATGATAAAATGGTATTATATTTTATGCTTCCCTGGTGTCTCAGATGGTAGAGAATCTGCTTTCAGTGCAGAAGACCCAGGTTCAATCTCTGGGTCAGGAAAATCCCCTGAAGAAGGGAATGCCTACAAACTCTAGTATTCTTGCCTGGAGAATTCCACTGACAGCTTATATTATATCTGATATAACAGAGTGGTATTATATATTATATAGTCTAAAAAATTATTATTTTTTGAAAATTTTGAATGAGGCTTGAAACTTCTAATTGAATTTTGAGACTACCAATAAATATACATTGTTAAAAAACAGGAAATCAATGTGAAACAGTATCATTAACTAAAGTATAGATTTTGTTCAAATTTCACAAAATTTTATGCTACAGTCCATTATTTGTTATTATGTCATTAAGATTCTACATTGTAGTTGCATTGAGCACCTTCAGCTGCATGCAACATATTCTGATAAATTCTCTTTTCATTTTCATTGTTACAAATATTTTCTAATATCCATCATTTAACAGTGGACATTTAATTTCCAAATACATGGGGTCTTTACAGGATCTTTGATATTAACTACTGATTTTGATATTAATTTCTCAATTAAATGCTTTCTTCTCTGTAATCACCCTCTGCGTTTTTTTTAGTCTTTTAATTTTATTGAGACTTTCAATGGCTAAGTCAAAGATGTCTCTTGGTAAATGTCACGTTGCACTTGAAAATATGTGGATTTTTTTCAAATATGTTTTCATATTCATTGTTAACATGATTTCATAGTGATAAGAGAACAGGTTCTGCATGATTCCAAGACTTCCAGATCTTGAAGGTTTTGCACCTTGTATTATGCCCCTGGATATATTCCAGTGACTCCTGGTTTATAGTCTATGGGGACTCAAATAACATTTGTGTCCTGCTGTTGTGTGAAAATTGTATAAATCTTAATTATGTTGAAAAAAATAAAATGAATTTTTGCACTCCTCTCACACGCTAGTAAAGTAATGCTCAAAATTCTCCAAGCCAGGCTTCAGCAATATGTGAACCGTGAACTTCCTGATGTTCAAGCTGGTTTTAGAAAAGGCAGAGGAACCAGAGATCAAATTGCCAACATCCGCTGGATCATGGAAAAAGCAAGAGAGTTCCAAAAAAACATCTACTTCTGCTTTATTGACTATGCCAAAGCCTTTGACTGTGTGGATCACAATAAACTGTGGAAAATTCTGAAAGAGATGGGAATACCAAACCACCTGATCTGCCTCTTGAGAAATTTGTATGCAGGTCAGGAAGCAACAGTTTGAACTGGACATGGAACAACAGACTGGTTCCAAATAGGAAAAGGAGTACGTCAAGGCTGTATATTGTCACCCTGTTTATTTAACTTATATGCAGAGTACATCATGAAAAACGCTGGACTGGAAGAAACACAAGCTGGAATAAAGGTTGCCAGGAGAAATATCAATAACCTCAGATATGCAGATGACACCACCCTTATGGCAAAAAGTGAAGAGGAACTCAAAAGCCTCTTGATGAAAGTGAAAGTAGAGAGTGAAAAAGTTGGCTTATAGCTCAACACTCAGAAAACAAAGATCATGGCATCCGGCCCCATCACTTCATGGCAAATAGATGGGAAAACAGTGGAAATAGTGTCAGACTTTATTTTTCTGGGCTCCAAAATCACTGCAGATGGTGACTGCAGCCATGAAATTAAAAGACGCTTACTCCTTGGAAGGAAAGTTATGACCAATCTAGATAGCATATTCAAAAGCAGAGACATTACTTTGCCAACAAAGGTCCGTCTAGTCAAGGCTATGGTTTTTCCTGTGGTCATGTATGGATGTGAAAGTTGGACTGTGAAGAAGGCTGAGCACTGAAGAATTGATGCTTTTGAACTGTGGTGTTGGAGAAGATTCTTGAGAGTCCCTTGAACTGCAAGGAGATCCAACCAGTCCATTCGGAAGGAGATCAGAATGCAAAGAGTTGACTCATTGGAAAAGACTCTGATGCTGGGAGGGATTAGGGGCAAGAGGAGAAGGGGACAACAGAGGATGAGATGGCTGGATGGCATCACTGACTCGATGGACGTGAGTCTGAATGAACTCCGGGAGTTGGTGATGGACAGGGAAGCCTGGCGTGCTGCGATTCATGGGGTCGCAAAGAGTTGGACACGACTGAGTGACTGATATGATCTGATCTGTTGTGTGAAAATTGTATAAATCTTAATTATGTTGAAAAAAATAAAATGAATTTTTAAAATAATTAAATTGACTAAGAAAAAATATGCTATTGAAAGTATAAAGAGGTATTTAAAAAGAAAAAAACAGTCAATATCTAACTACCTGAAATAAAGAGGATTTATTTTTTAACTATGCAAATGTGGTTCAGTAAATGAAATAGTGGACAATAATATCAATATTTTTACACACCATGATCATCCAATCACCACATAGCAATAGCAATAAAACTGATATTTTCATAGCTCTTCTCAGTTATTTTCCCTCCATTTGAAAGCTGTCATGTGGCAGTTATTCCAGTTAAAGTTAGAATAAAATCTGAATTTTCTGTGTAGGTGAGGCCATGCAGCCTGAACTTTTTGTCTACATCCCTGATTTCTTGTGGCTCAGCTGGTAAAGAATCTGCCTACAATGTGAAAGACCTGGGTTCAATCCCTGGGTTGGGAAGATCCCCTGGAGAAGGGAAAGGCTACCCACTCCAGTATTGTGACCTGGAGAATTATCAGAGTTGGACACAACTGAGTGACTTTTGCTGATTTCATCCTTTCTCCATGACCATAATTCTTTAGCAACAGTTACATTCTTTCACTTCCTGGAAAATCTCTTCCTCATTCCCATTTCATATCATTGCACATTTTGTACCATATACCTAGAACACACTTCTTGTACATGTTAGTATGGTTGGTCTTCCTCGTTATCAAAATCAGCCCAAGTAAAATCTTCCAGAGAGACCCTTTCTGCCCACCCAAGTAGATGATATTCAGTTCCTTCCCATTCACTATCATATTACTTGATTTTTATTTTCTTTCTTATTTTTATCATGTTCTTGTATTATACTGTTTCCAAGTTTATTGTTGTAAACAATAGACAGTAAGTTCATGGGTGCAGGTACTTAAGCTTTTTCATGGCTTAATTACACTAGAATATCAATACCTACTGAGTATTTAATAAATATGTTTATTTATTCATTCATTCAATGCATGTTTCTTAAAAGCCTACTATGTTCCAGATACTCTTTTAACATCAGGTGATATAGTTGCTTGAAAACAGAGGGGAAAAAAAAATCTGCCCCTCATAAACATTATAATAGTGGTGACAAACAGGAAAGTTTTTGAATTAGGGACTCCAGAAAGCAAGGACAGGACCAAACAATTTTGAGTCTCTGTATATTCTCATTTAATTTTTTCTTCCAGTTTTATTGAGATAGAACTGACATATACCATGGTATAAGGTGTACAGCAGAGAGATTGGAGTTACACACATTATGAAATGATTATCACAAGTTTTGTGAATAACTACTATCTCCTATAGATACTAAATAAAACAATAGACACCTTGTTTTACCTTGGGATGAGGATTCAAGATTTATTCTTTTAACAACTTTCATATATTACAAGCAGTAGTGTTAATCATATTTATTATGTTGTACATTATATCTCTAGTACCTATTAATACTATAACTGGAAATTTGTACTTTTGACTACCTTCATTCAAATCCCCCTCCCCCAGTCCCTCACTTGCCCATCTCTCCATCAATGATAATCACAAATTTGATCTCTTTTTCTATGACTTTTCTTATTTTGGAAGTATAATTGGCTTACAACACTATGTTGTATCTTGTTACAAAAAAAAGTAATTTGATATTTCTATAGATTTCAGCATGATCACCACAATAAGCCTAGTTACAATATGTCACCATGCAAATTTCATAGTTGAATATAATACCCCTAATGTACATTTTGTACCCATATCAGTGACTCATTTATTTTGCAGCTGTAAGTTTGTACCTCTTAATCCTCCTCAGCAATTGCTTTCCTCCACCTACTTACCTCCTGTCTGGCAAACACATGTTCTCTGTATCTTTAACTATGTCTATCTCTGTTCATTTCCAAGGCAAACCATTCAATAGCACAGTAATCCAAATCTATGCCTTAACCAGTAATGCTGAAGAAGTTGAAGTAACACCCCAAAAGATGTCCTTTTCATTATAGGGGACTGGAATGCAAAAGTAGGAAGTCAAGAAACACCTGAATAACAGGCAAATTTGAACCAGGGCAAAGGCTAATAGAGTTTTGCCAAGAGAAAGCACTGGTCATAGCAGGCACCCTCTTCCAACAACACAAGAGAAGACTCTACACATGGACATCACCAGATGGTCAACACTGAAATCAGATTGATTATATTCTTTGCAACCAAAGATGGAGAATCTGTATACAGTCAGCAAAAACAAGACTGGGAACTGACTGTGGCTCAGATCATGAGCTCCTTATTACCAAATTCAGACTTAAATTGAAGAAAGTAGGGAAAACCACTAGACCATTCAGGTATGACCTAAATCAAATCCTTTATGATTATACAGTGGAAGTGAGAAATAGATTTAAGGGACTAGATCTGGTAGATAGAATGCCTGATGAACTATGGACGGGGAGGTTCGTGACATTGTACAGGAGACAGAGATCAAGACCATCTCGATGGAAAAGAAATGCAAAAAAGCAAAATGGCTGTCTGGGGAGGCCTTACAAATAGCTGTAAAAAGAAAAGGAAAGATATAGGCATCAGAACGCAGAGGTCCAAAGAATAGCAAGGAAACATAAGAAAGCCTTCCTCAGTGATCAATGCAAAGAAATAGAGGAAAACAACAGAATGGAAAGACTAGAGATCTCTTCAAGAAATTTAGATATGTCAAGGGAACATTTCATGCAAAGATGGGCTTGATACAGGACAGAAATGGTTTGGACCTAACAGAAGCAGAAGATATTAAGAAGAGGTGGCAAGAATACACAGAACTGTACAAAAAAGATATTCATGACCAAGATAATCATGATGGTGTGATCACTCACCTAGAGCCAGACATCCTGGAATGTGAAGTCAAGGGGGCCTTAGAAATCACTATGAACAAAGCTAGTGGAGGTGATGGAATTCCAGCTGAGCTATTTTAAATCCTGAAAGATGAGGCTGTGAAAGTGCTGCACTCCTTATGCCAGCAAATTTGGAAAACTCAGCAGTGGCCACAGGACTGGAGAAGGTCAGTTTTCATTTCAATCCCAAAGAAAGGCAATTCCAAAGAATCCTCA
This sequence comes from Bos grunniens, assembly GCF_055505025.1. Taxonomy (NCBI): domain Eukaryota; kingdom Metazoa; phylum Chordata; class Mammalia; order Artiodactyla; family Bovidae; genus Bos; species Bos grunniens. The sequence continues at coordinate 11,172,798 of NC_141179.1, read as the reverse complement.
AACTACCGCACAATTGCCCTCACCTCACACGCTGGTAAGGTAATGCTCAAAATTCTCCAAGCCAGGCTTTAGCAATACGTGAACCGTATACTTCCAGATGTTCAAGCTGGTTTTAGAAAAGGCAGAGGAACTGGAGATCAAATTGCCAACATCCACTGGATCACTGAAAAAGCAAGAGAGCTCCAGAAAAACATCTACTTCTGCTTTATTGACTATGCCAAAGTCTTTGACTGTGTGGATCACAATAAACTGTGGAAAATTCTGAAAGAGATGGGGATACCAGAGCACTTGACCTGCCTCTTGAAAAACCTGTATGCAGGTCAGGAAGCAACAGTTTGAACTGGACATGGAACAACAGACTGGTTCCAAATAGGAAAAGGAGTACGTCAAGGCTATATACTGTCACCCTACTTATTTAACTTCTATGCAGAGTACATCATGAGAAACACTGGACTGGAAAAAGCACAAGCTAGAATCAAGATTGCCAGGAGAAATATCAATAACCTCAGATATGCAGATGACACCACCCTTATGGCAGAAAGTGAAGAGGAACTATAATGCCTCTTGATGAAAGTGAAAGAGGAGAGTGAAAAAGTTGGCTTATAGCTCAACATTCAGAAGATGAAGATCATGGCATTTGGTCCGATCACTTCATGGGAAATAGATGGGGAAACAGTGGAAACAGTGTCAGACTTTATTTTGGGGAGCTCCAAAGTCACTGCAGATGGTGATTGCAGACATGAATTAAAAGATGCTTACTCCTTGGAAGGAAAGTTATGACCAACCTAGATAGCATACTCAAAAGCAGAGAGAGACATTACTTTGCCAACATAGGTCCGTCTAGTCAAGGCTATGGTTTTTCCAGTGGTCACGTATGGATGTTAGAGTTGGACTACGAAGAATGCTGAGCACAGAAGAATTGTTGCTTTTGAACTGTGGTGTTGGAGAAGACTCTTGAGAGTCCCTTGGACTGCAAGGAGATCCAACCAGTCCATTCTGAAGGAGATCAGCCCTGGGTATTCTTTGGAAGGAATGATGCTAAAGCTGAAACTCCAGTACTTTGGCCACCTCATGCAAATAGTTGATTCACTGGTAAAGACTCTGATTCTGGGAGGGATTGGGGGCAAGAGGAGAAGGGGATGACAGAGGATGAGATGGCTAGATGGCATCACCGACTCGATGGATGTGAGTTTGAGTGAACTCCGGGAGTTGGTGATGGACAGGGAGGCCTTGGAGTGCTGCGATTCACGGGGTCGCAATGAGTCATACATGACTGAGTGACTGAACTGAACTGAACTGATGCCTTGTTATGTCTGTTCCTTTTGTTTTATTGGATTCCATATATAAGTGAAAACACACAATATTTGTCTTACTCTGACTATGTCACTTAGCATGGTAAACCCTCACAGTTCATTCTTTTGTTGTAAATAGCAAGACTAATTTTTTCCTTTTTTGTTAAATTGTCTATTAATGGACATTTAAGTTGCTTTCATATCTATTATAAATGAATTCATATAAATTTCATATCTTATCTATTATAAATAATAGTGTAATGAATATAGGGGGTATATATCTTTTTTAACAGTGTTTTTGTTTCATTTGTATAAAAACCTAAGAGTGGTGTTGCTGGGTCATAGTTAGTTAAGCCACTCAGTCATGTCCGACTCTTTGTGGCCCTGTGGACTGTAGGCCCTGTGGACTACCAGGCTTCTCCATCCAAGGGATTCTCCAGGCAAGAATACTGGAGTGGGTTACCGTTTCTGGGTCATACAGTAGTTCAATTTTTAGTTTTTGAGTAATCTCCATAATGTTTTCCATAGTGGCTGTATCAGTTTACAGTCCCAGCAACAGCACATAAGGATTATCTCTTCTCACATCCTCATCAATAATTGCTATTTTTTGTGTTTTTGACAATAGCCATTTTGACAAGTGTGAAGTGATATGTTGTTGTGGTTTTAATTTGCATTTCACTGAAGATTGATGCTATAGAGCATCTCTTCATGTGTCTATTGGCCATCTGCACACCTTCCGCAGAAAAATGTCCAATCAGATCCTCAGCCCATTTTTTAATTAGGCTATTTGCTTATTTTGATGTTGAGTTGTATTAGTTCTTTGTATATTTTGGATATTAACCCTTTATTATATATAACAATTGAAAATATCTTCACCTATTCAGTAGGTGGTCTTGTCATTTTATTGCTTCCTTTACTATGCAAGAGCTTTTTAGTTTGGTATAGTCCAATGTGGTTTTGCTTTTGCTCCCCTTGCCTGAGGGGACATATAAAAAAAAAAAAATGAATTCATGTACTTTGGTTATGGTGTGAATTTGTATTCACCTGATGTGTATCATGGAGAAGGCAATGGCACCCCACTCCAGTACTCTTGCCTGGAAAATCCCATGGACAGAGGAGCCTGGTGGGCTGCAGTTCATTGGGTAGCAAAGAGTCAGACAGGACTGAGCGACTTCACTTTCACTTTTCACTGTCATGCGTTGGAGAAGGAAATGGCAACCCACTCCGGTGTTCTTGCCTGGAGAATCCCAGGGACGGGGGAGCCTGGTCGGCTGCCGTCTATGTGGTCACACAGAGTTGGACACGACTGAAGCGACTTAGCAGCAGATGTATATCAACAAATAACTGAAATTAAGAGGTTTATTAGGGCTGCCATTACAAAATAACATTGGAATTTATTTTCTCACAGTTCTGCAGACTAGAAGCCCAAGATCAAGGTGTTGGTAGATTTGATTTCTTCTCAGTCCTCTTTGTTTGTTTTTCAAAGGTTACCTTCTTGTTATGTCTTTATTAAGAGGGAGGAAAAGAGAAAACATTCTGAAAGACTGAACATTTAAACTGAAAAAGACAATTTCAAAGAATATTCTTTAAATTTTTCAAATGCCCTGAATGTATACAATGGTAGAGTATCAAATACTACTCAGATTTTAAAATAATTAGAGTTGAAAAATGCTGGCTATAGAAATTACCATAATTTTAACCTATCATTGTCTTTCAAGTTTAATCAGTCATATTTTCTTCATATTTCCATTAAATAATATGTTTTACTAAAGCTATCTAAAGATCTGAAAGGTGTCAATAAATGAAAATGTGATTTTTTTTTTTTTAAGGTATGAATTTGAGTCAGTTAAAATGAGGTGGATGAAGCTAAGCCTGTTATACAGAGTGAACTCAGAAAAACAAACATTGTTAAAGCATATATATGGGATCTAGAAAAACTGTACTGATGAACATATAGGCAGGATAGGAATAGAGACACAGACATAGTAGACAGTCTTGTGGACACAGTGAGGGAAAAAGAGGGTGGGATGAATTATGAGAGTAGCACTGACATATATACATCACAATGTATAAAATAGATATAGCTAGTGAAAAGCTGCTGTATACACAGGGAGCCCAGTGCAGTGCTCTGTGATGACTTAGAGGGGTGAAATGGGGGTGGGTGGGAGGGAGGCTCAAAACAGAAGGGATATATACATATGTATACACTAATGGATGATTTGCATTGTTGTACAGCAGAAACCAATGCAACACTGTAAAGCAACTCTCCTCCAATTAAAATAATAATGATGACAATGGTGGTTGAGCAACATCATGAAAGGACTTATGCCATTTTAAAATAACTAAATCAGTAAGCTATCCATATTTTTCCATAATAAAAATAATTATACAAAGAAAAATAAATTTCTAATTAAATGAACTGATACTAAATAGCATAACTTCTTAATTGTTTAACTAGATTTAAATTTTCCTGAGAATTCCCCACATTTATTTTTAATGTGTGCTGTTCACTGTATAAAATTGCTCCCACTGAAATAATTGGATGAGCAAGAACAGAAGAATGGGGGTAGTATGTATAACTGCTTGATTCGCCTTCCCTGATGCTTTCTGCTTTTCTTCATCCAATGGTACATCTTTATTTGAGCTCAATGAGTGTTCTTTGCAATACAGTGATAGAGAGGAGTACATAAGTGATAATAGTTCAGCACATGGAGTGAAGACTAGAAGTATTTTACCTTCAAAAGAAGTCAGTCTTCAAAATAGTAGCTCCCATCAACAACAGACTTAAAGCCAAAAGGCAGAATAGCAAAGAAGAGAGCAAGGAAGTAATTGAGCAAATCACATTCTCATGTTAGAAATGGAGAAAAATAATTTATATGTAAGTAGCAGAAACCTCAGGTTTCTCCAATATATCAAGGTAATCCAGTTTGACTTAATCTCAGCATTTATGCAGACTCTACAAAAGACTTAGCACACCGGAATTAGAGAGGCATATTGTAGACACACACAATAAGGGCTGCAGCTGGAAGGTTGGGTTTTCCTGGTTATGTAATATCAAATGTCATGCTTGTGTGACCTGAGTCCCTGTTTGGCCCTTATTACTCCATGTTTCTTACAATTGCCTATTCATTGTAAGTAAGTGTGTACATCAATTAGTTCAGTTGCTCAGTCGTGTCTGACTCTTTGTGACCCCATGAACCACAGCACGCCAGAGCTCCCTGTCCATCACCAACTCCCGGAGTTTACCCAAACCCATGTTCATGAGGTGGTGATGCCATCCAGCCATCTCATCCTATGTCATCCCCTTCTCCTCCTGCCCTCAATCTTTCCCAGCATGAGGGTCTTTTCCAATAAGTCAGCTCTTCGCATCAGGTGGCCAAAATATTGGAGTTTCAGCCTCAACATGAGTCCCTCCAGTGAACACCCAGGACTGATCTCCTTTAGGATGAACTGGTTGGATCTCCTTGCAGTCCAAGGGGCTCTCAAGCATCTTCTCCAACACCACAGTTCAAAAGCATCAATTCTTCAGCGCTCAACGTGCTTTATAGTCCCACTCTCACATCCATACATGACTACTGGAAAAAACCATAGCCTTGACTAGACGGACCTTTGTTGACAAAGTAATGTCTCTGCTTTTTAATATGCTGTGTGGGTTGGTCATAACTTTCCTTCCAAGGAGCAAGCATCTTTTAATTTCATGGCTTCAGTCACCATCTGCAGTGATTTTGGAGCCCAGAAAAATAAAGTCAGCCACTGTTTCCACTGTTTCCCCATCTATTTGCCATGAAGTGATGGGACCGGATGCCATGATCTTAGTTTTCTGAATGTTGAGCTTTAAGTCAACTTTTTCACTCTCCTCTTTCACTTTCATCAAGAGGCTCTTTAGTTCTTCTTCACTTTCTGCCATAAGGCTGGTGTCATCTGCATATCTGAGGTTATTGATATTTCTCCTGGTAATCTTGATTCCAGCTTGTGCTTCCTTCAGCCCAACATTTCTCATAATGTGCTCTGCATATAAGTTAAATAAGCAGGGTGAGAATATACAGCACTGATGTACTCCTTTTCCTATTTGAAACCAGTCTGTTGTTCTTTGTCCAGTTCTAACCGTTGCTTCCTGCTCTGCATACAGGTTTCTCAAGAGGCAGGTCAGGTGCTCTGGTATCCCCATCTCTTTCAGAATTTTCCACAGTTTATTGTGATCCACACAGTCGAAGGCTTTGGCATAGTCAGTAAAGCAGAAATAGATGTTTTCCTGGAACTCTCTTGCTTTTTTGATGATCTGGTTCCTCTGCCTTTTCTAAAACCAGCTTGAACATCTGGAAGGTCATGGTTCGTGTATTGCTGAAGCTTGGCTTGGAGAATTTTAAGGTTTACTTTACTAGCGTGTGAGAGGAGTGCAATATTTTGCACATTTTTTGACATTGCCTTTCTTTGGGATTGGAATGAAAACTGACATTTTCCAGTCCTGTGGCCACTGCTGAGTTTTCCATATTTGCTGACATATTGAGTGCAGCATTTTCACAGCATATGTACATATATTTGTGCAAAAAATATTATTATGAGATATTGGCTCATGTGATTATTGAAGCTGAGAATTTCAGCAATCTTCTGCATGCTAGTTGGAGGCCCAGGAAAGCCAGAAACACTTCTGAAGGCCTCAGAGTCACAAAACCAGTGGCAGGAGAATATTGATGTCCCAATTCAACAGTCAGGCAAAGAGCAAATCTGACCTTCCTCTGGCTTTTTTTTTTTTTTCTTTTCCCCTGACTGAAGCCCTCAAAGGACTGGACGATATCCACTCTAATTGGGGAAGTCAATCAGCTTCACTCAGTCCGTGAATTCAAGTACTATTTTATTCTGCAAATACCATCACAGACACACCCAGAAATAATGTTTAATCAGCTACCTGGGTACTCCATGTACCAACTGAGTTGATACACAGAATTAACCAACACAAGTCCAAGTGGTCATAACTGGTATTTACAATTACCTTCTTCCACTATCTTTTCCATATTCACTCTGCCTTCAGCAAGCATCTCATGGTCACAGTGAATGGTCTAAGCCATTATTATTCCTGTCTGGTCTGGACTGTTGTAATTTAAAATTGACCTTAGTTATAGGACATAATAATACTAAGAGATTCCCTGAGGGATCTGCTCTATTCCAAACATGATCTCTTTTAGTCCCATTGTGGAATAATAGTACAATTTTCCCGTTGATAGTCAAGATCGGTTACTCCAGTAACTCCCTCCTTCATCTGTTGACTCAGAGGTATGAGAAGAACAAAGTAACTGGACCACAGTCTTAAATTCCAGTTTAATAGAATCAATGTGTTTTCTGGTAGAAGTAAACTTCTCTCTAAAACTAAGATCTCTGGGCCAACGGATCACAAAATCATGGGAATAGATAGCAAAGTTTTTGCTGATGGATAGCTAGGAGTAATAATGAGTGGTGCTACTTCAGTTTCCATCTCCTGATTCCTGGACCAGTGAATATTGGATCAGAAAGAAACAGTGCCACAAGTTGTATACTGAGAGTAAATAGTCTTCTGGAGAAATGTGTCCCAGACGTGCCAAACATTGCCATATAGCTGGCAAGGTAACAAACTTCAAGAGGTCATTCCACTGCTCTGTCAAGCTAGCTGCTCCAAAATGGTGAAGAACACGGTAACACCAGTGAATTACTGGCCCATTGCTGCACTTCATTTGTGGTGAAGTAACTTTTACTCATTAGAAGCAATGTTGTGTGGAATACCATGGCAATTAATGAAACATGTAACTGCACACACTGTGATTTTTGAAGAAGCACCACATGCAATGAAGAGAAATCCATATACAGAGTATCTATTCCAAAGGGAAAAAATGCTGCCCTTTCATGATGAAACAGCCCTAGTATAATCAATCCAATACCAGGGAGCTCACTAATCACCCTGGGGAAGAGTGCCATATCTAGGACTCAGAATTGATTTCTACTGCTTGCAGATTGGGCTCTCACCAGTGACTGTGGTCAGGTGGCTTTAGTTACTGGAAGACCATGTTATAAGACCAGTGGTGGCATAACCTCCACCCCTGTGTGACTGACAACTTTATCCACATTTCTTTGGGGAATTACAAGGTTAGTTGGAGAAAGAGACTGAGTGGTATACATAGAAAAGTTTATCCTATCCACTTGAGTTGGACTGAAGAAGGCTGAGTGCCAAAGAATTAATGCTTTTGAACTGTGGTGTTGGAGAAGACTCTTGAGAGTCCCTTGGACTGCAAGGAGATCCAACCAGCCCATTCTGAAGGAGATCAGCCCTGGGGTTTCTTTGGAAGGAATGATGCTGAATCTGAAACTCCAGTACTTTGGGCACCTCATGCGAAGAGTTGACTCACTGGAAAAGACTCTGATGCTGGGAGGGATTGGGGGCAGGAGGAGAAGGGGACGACAGAGGATGAGATGGCTGGATGGCATCACTGACTCAATGGATGTGAGTCTGGGTGAACTGTGGAAGTTGGTGATGGACAGGAGGCCTGGCGTGCTGCGATTCATGGGGTCTTCTCAAAGAGTCAGACACAACTGAGCCACTGAACTGAACTGAACTGATCCACTTGACTATAAATATTTTTTTCTCTGCTGAGGTCACCTTTTGATGAGAATTTACATGGGACACAAATATATTCATGTTTTTTGCTCATACAGAAAATTCTATCCATATACCTATTTTCCAAATTTCCTTCTCACCAATTTTTAAATCATATGAGTTCCAAGTCCATGACAAAAAAAAAAAAAAAAACAGCTCATCATGAGCAGGAATCAGTAATTGCATATCTGGTCATTTCTTATTTCAAACAATGTGGATAGTCTTGGGCACTGCTCAAGTTTCTGCCCACTGGGAGGATTCCCCATTACCACTATTTTTTCAGGAATATCCTAGAAAGAGTGTATAATGATACAGCTGTCCACTTTTGAATAGTGCCTGCATATTGCACAGAATCAAATGTTAACAAAACCCAAAGCTTCTTTTCCTCTGTCAACTGAGCATAGGGAACTCCCTAGCAGACCATAAGCTTGGAGTGAGGAGTATGTGACATATGAGTGAAGACCACAGGCTACTTGTTGAAGTAATTTACTTGTGCCTTCAGGAGTGGCTTGAGCCCGATCATATACTTACCACTTCCTTCTGATGATGGACAGCTATTGTCCATGACTAAATTTATGGATTGGCAGGTCAGATGACACCCAGTTTATTGTGGGCAGCTCAGGTTGCATAACTTGGTGGCCCATGATTAAATATTCAATCTCTACTAAGGCCTACTAGCAGGCTGAGAGTTGTTTCTCAAAAGGAGACAGCTGTCAGGAGAGTATGTTAGAGCTTTTCTTCAAAATCCTAAGGGCTTGTGTTGCAATTCACCTATGGGGTCCTGTCAAATAAACTAAACTGAATCCCTTGAATGAATATGAGTATATACTTATAAGTTAGCCCCAGTATTTAGGAGTTTAAGAACATTGGATACACTGCTATGGAATTTAGCCTAATGGTACATCAGAGCCAGGGTTTCCCTTTACAGGGAAAAAAAAAAAAAAAAACACGTATAGCAGTTCATTGGCAACAACTGGATTCACTGGTTTTATTACATGGGGTATCATATATGAAATATACTGGCCTAAAAGAAATTATTGAAGGCATAGGTGATATGTAACTTGGAGTTAACAATCTACAGCTTTTTATTCCATTCTTCAAAACAGTATACATGATAAATCATCAAATATTATAAAGTTCTAATCCAAAATAAGTAAAATGCTTAAGTCCAGAAACTGGGTAAAGTAAGTTCCTTCTTCCCATATCATTAGTCACAGTGATCTATCTGGGGGATTTGTGTTTTCTATCTATACCACTCCAGGTGTATAATCCTTTTTTAATTTTTAATTTTGGCTTGCTAACATTTTGTTAGGCACTTTTGCATCCATATACACAAGAGATACTGGCCTGCAATTTTCTTTTTAAATTTTGTCTGGTTTTCACATCAACGTAATGATGACCTTGTAGAATGAATTTGAGAGTGTTACCTCCTCTTCAAAATTTTAGACTCATTTGAAAAGGATAGGTTTTATGTTTGGTAGAATTCCCCTATGAGATCAAATGAGTCAGTCCTGAAGAAAATCAACCCCGAATATTCATTGGAAGGACTGATGCTGAAGCTGAAGTTTCAATACTTTGCCCACCTGATGCAAAGAGCCAATTCATTGGAAAAGACCCTCATGCTGGGAAAGATTGAAGGCAGGAGCAAAATAGGACAACAGAGGGTGAGATTGTTGGATGGCATCCCTGACTCAATGGACATGAGTTTGAGCAAGCTCTGGGAGATGGCAAAGGACAGGGAAGCCTGGTGTGCTGCAGTCCATGCAGTCGCAAAGAGTCAGACACGACTGAGTGACTGAACAGGATGACAACACCCTACCAGGTTCTGCTTCACTTTCACCTTACTCACATGATTGTGTGCCTGTGTACTAAGTTGCTTCAGTCGTGTCTGACTCTGTGCGACCCTATGAACTGCAGCTCTCCAACTATTCATGGGATTCTCCAGGCAAGATTACAGGACTGGGTTGCCTTTTCCTTCTCCAGGGGATCTTTCCAACCCAGGGATCAAACTAGAATCTTTTAAGTCTCATGCATTGGCAGGTGGGTTCTTTACCACCAGCACCACCTGGGAAGCCCCTGATTGCATCACTCTCCTAATCTTATCAGTAACTGCCTGCATGATCCCTTAACTTTCAGCTAAGAATTGTTCTGATTCTCAGATTTGAGGCTCCATTATTGGGGGATCAACAATGTCAGTCCCCTGGATGGTTGCTATCCTGAAGGCTTGTGGGGAATGCGTTCCTTCCACAGTTCCCCTGGTAACTAGGGAGCCCTTCTGATGTCATTCACCCTGTAATTGGTAGCCTCTTCCTCTCCTGAGTAGCAAAGCTGGCTGTGGAGTCCTGCCTGCCCTTAGCCATACAAGGCAGTGTGTTGCTCCTGGGTCTTTGCCTCTGACTTGTAAGACTCCCTGTTCAACAAATTATTGATGTCTCTGTCTCTGACTCTGAGTTCTTCTTTAGTTTCGAGGCTGGATAGTTGCAAAGGCTGCAGTACTGTGGGATGCAGCCCAGCACAAGGTAGTTGATCTTTCAAGTTTCAGATGTAATATAAGGAAATCATAATTGAATGTGTTTGTCATTATCACAAAAAAATTTAAATATTGTTCTATGGAACATAATAAATAAACCCCAGATAAAGAACCAATAGTAGATTGGGATTTAATTTATATTAAATATCATCTTTTACTCACAGGAGACAATGTGATGTTTCAACAAATTTTGGGACAAATGGTATACATTTTTAAAAAAACAAAGTCAGACACTCTGCTTCACACACTGAATAAAGTTAAATATATTTCATTTACATTAAGTAAATTTTAAAAATGTGCTCATAAAGAGAAATCACAAAGTTAAAAAGTAAATGAAAATCTTGAAGTAAATATTTTTAACATATATAAAAGTTTTAATATAAAAAAGAGTGCAAGGGGAAAAAATTGGCAAAGCTTACAATTATGCAATTAATATAGAAACTATAAATACAAAATAAGCATATTAAATATATTTATCATCTTAGTTCTGAAAATGCTAATTATAACATATATATCATATAATATTACATGTATGCAGTGATATAATAAATGATATAATGCATTGCAATATACTATATATATGCTATAATACATAAATATATTTGATAATGCTGCTGCTAAGTCGCTTCAGTCATGTCCAACTCTGTGCGACCCCATAGACAGCAGCCCACCAGGCTCTCCCATCCCTGAGATTCTCCAGGCAAGAACACGGGAGTGGGTTGCCATTTCCTTCTCCAATATTTGATAATAATTTTGGCTAAATTATAATTGAAAATAATGAGAATATATGTATATTTTATATATAAAATACTACATAATATACTCAATACAATTGAAAAATATAGGCATATTATATATTTTATAAAGCAATTTGATAGTAAATTATACATATATAATGTATTTCAAAGCGATTTGATAATAAATATATATATCTCAAGTCTTTTGATCCAGCAATTCTATTTCCTTAACCTAATCTACAGAAAATTTTAAAATACACAGCAAACATCTATGAATTGAGATGTTGGAAGTTAAACAAATAGGAGCTGGTAGGCAGCCTATTTTCTTGACAAATCACAATATGTTTATGTGGGATTGGCATCAAATTTATACAAAAAGCTTGCAAAGTTATGGACTTAATATATATAAAAGGCATGTAGAAGACTTTTAGAGTTATGTTTTTTTTTTTTCTCCAAATAAGTCAACAATGGTGTGAGTGTGTGTGTGTGTGCGCGCGCACTCATGTGCCAAGAGCTGTGGATCACCATAGGGCTAGGCAGATATGGCCTTAAGCCTTCTATCTGAATGACTATATTAAGCATAAAAGGAAGAGCCCACTTAACTTTATCTGTATAAAAAACGGTTACAATGTTCATTAAACATTGAGTTTGTAAAACTCACCTGGCAATCTATTTATCTTTCTAATCTATTGAAAGGACATGGTTTTAACATTGCCAACATTATTCAGATTCTATGTTCATGAATCTGGGAATTTGACTCAAACTAGAGATTTCAGGGTTAACTATTTGGCTATAAAGATAGATTTTCTTGGAAAGGAGTGTAGTTTCTGTGGTTTCATAGAAAATAAAGACTATTTCTTTCTTGGACAAGTACCAACCTCACATCAGTGTAGAAAGACCAGAATGTGCCTAGCATTCCAAATGGCTGTTTGCCAATTTGAAAGATTTTTGAAAAGAAAAGGGGCTATTGTAAGTTATTTTCTTTTAAATCACAAAGTGTATGGTTTGTGGAACAGACCACAGAGGAGAAAAAAGAAGAAAAGAAATGAACTTTGCTGACCCTCCACACAAATTTTGTCTGCTTCACTTAGAAAATTGTACAGTATCTTTTCCGTTTTTCTCTCTCATTTTAACCTTTTGTCTTCTCTCTGGGCTGTCATTCTGTTTTTGAGGGGGAAAATCATCTTGGCTAGAATATTAGCTCCCAGTTAGGAACAGCCAGCCACTCCATCATGACTTAGTTTTATTACATATACCAAAGATTGGCTACATACAGAAGGCACTTCAGCAGCATTCATATTTGGAGTTAGGCAATGCCAGAGAAAGGCAATGCCAAAGAGTGCTCAAACTACCACACAATTGCACTCATCTCACACGCTAGTACAGTAATGCTCAAAATTCTCTAAGCCAGGCTTCAGCAATATGTGAACCGTGAACTTCCTGATGTTCAAGCTGGTTTTAGAAAAGGCAGAGGAACCAGAGATCAAATTGCCAACATCCGCTGGATCTTGGAAAAAGCAAGAGAGTTCCAGAAAAACATCTATTTCTGCTTTATTGACTATGCCAAAGTCTTTGACTGTGTGGATCACAATAAACTGTGGAGAATTCTGAAAGAGATGAGAACACCAGACCACCTGATCTGCCTCTTGAGAAATTTGTATGCAGGTCAGGAAGCAACAGTTAGAACTGGACATGGAACAACAGACTGGTTCCAAATAGGAAAAGGAGTACGTCAAGGCTGTATATTGTCACCCTGCTTATTTAACTTCTATGCAGAGTACATCATGAGAAACGCTGGACTGGAAGAAACACAAGCTGGAATCAAGATTGCCAGGAGAAATATCAATAACCTCAGATATGCAGATGACACCACCCTTATGGCAGAAAGTGAAGAGGAACTCAAAAGCCTCTTGATGAAAGTGAAAGTGGAGAGTGAGAAGGTTGGCTTAAAGTTCAACATTCAGAAAACGAAGATCATGGCATCCGGTCCCATCACTTCATGGGAAATAGATGGGGAAACAGTGGAAACAGTGTCAGACTTTATTTTGGGGGGCTCCAAAATCACTGCAGATTGTGACTGCAGCCATGAAATTAAAAGATGCTTACTCCTTGGAAGGAAAGTTATGACCAACCTAGATAGCATACTCAAAAGCAGAGGCATTACTTTGCCAACAAAGGTCCATCTAGTCAAGGCTATGGTTTTTCCTGTGGTCATGTATGGATGTGAGAGTTGGACTGTGAAGAAGGCTGAGTGCTGAAGAATTCATGCTTTTGAACTGTGGTGTTGGAGAAGACTCTTGAGAGTCCCTTGGACTGCAAGGAGATCCAACCAGTCCATTCTGAAGGAGATCAGCCCTGGGATTTCTTTGGAAAGAATGATGCTAAAGCTGAAGCTCCAGTACTTTGGCCACCTCATGTGAAGAGTTGACTCATTGGAAAAGACGCTGATGCTGGGAGGGAATGAGGGCAGGAGGAGAAGGGGATGACAGAGGATGAGATGGCTGGATGGCATCACTGACTCGATGGACGTGAGTCTCAGTGAACTCCGGGAGTTGGTGATGGACAGGGAGGCCTGGCGTGCTGCGATTCATGGGGTTGCAAAGAGTCGGACACGACTGAGGGACTGATCTGATCTGATCTGAATGCCAGAAGAGAGAGGTTTGGATCAGAGTTATGGACAAAGAAAAGGCAGTTGATGAAGATAAAGTGAAAAATATAAATCATCAAACATTAACTACCTTTCAAGGTGAAAACCAGAACGTCAATGATAATGCTTAAGAGCCCAGACTTTGAAGATGAACAGAAGCCGAAACCCTATCTGATACCATTAACCCCATCTGTGACCTTGGACAACTTAGCCATGTTGTTAACCTCTGTTTCTTCATTGGTAAATTAAATGAATCATTTGTCAGAGTGTTTTGAAGTGGCTGATAAACATACGACTCATAAATTGCTGAGTCCAACATATGGTGAACAATAAATGTTAAGGTGGGCTTCCCAGGTGAATCAGTGGTAAAGAACCCACCTGCCAATGCAGGAGCCAAAGGAGATGCAGGCTCGATCCCTTGGGTCAAGAAGATTCCCTGGAGCTTTGGAAATGGCAATCCACTCAAATATTCCTACTGAGATAATCCCATGGGCAGAGAAGCCTGTCAAACTACAGTCAGTGGGGTTGCTAAGAGTCAGACATGACAGCAACTGAGCATACATGCACAGAGAGGTGTTGAACACATGTCAGTTGTTAGTTCCACTAGGTTGTTATCATTGTTAATATCACTTTTAAAAATAAACTTAGAAAGATATTTACTTTTTAAACATAAACATAGTCAATATTTAAATTGTTACTATACTTCTAAGAACTTTTTACTAGAAAGTGCTCATACAAACTGAAGAAAAATCTCCATATAATCAAATATGTAGTGGTATCTAAGCATAAATTAATCATAAATTATCATTCACTTGGACTACCAAATGAGAGACACTAAAAATATCTTAATCTAGCAAGAATTTTCCCTTTCATATGAAGATATTGCAAGATCTCAGATGCTGTGTAGTCATGAAAACAGTATAAGTTCTCATTCTACTGCTAAGGCATTGAAATGCTGGTTAAAATGATTATTTTTGTAATACTACAAAATACAAAAGCTTGCATTTCTTAATTTTTCTATCTAGATAAGATATGGGAGAGATCTTTCCATGTAAAAATACCTGAGCAAGCATAACAAAGAATGTCTTTTTGTAAAATTATAGAAGAATTAGTAATATGCACAAATACCCTCTATACACTCATTGCACACACACACGCAGACACACAAGTCTAGAATACATTAAGACTACATATCTAAAATGCAAGTTTATGATTATAAGTATTATTTTATGGAGTCTTATTTGCATATGTCAAAAGATGAATCCTAAAAATAAATAAGTCAAATAGGTTCAATATAATTGTCCCCCCAAATCATAAAAACACAGGTCTGGAAAAAGTAAACCCTATGCCTATATGCTATTCTGGTAAATCAGTCCTCCACATTGAATAACTGGAATTTCTTGATACTGATATATGCTGATAACAAATGTTAATTATGTTATGCACTATTGTATGCTTAAAATCTCATGATGTATACATTCCTGATAGCGCATTTGGTAAATAATCCACCTGCAATTCAGGGGACCCGTTTGATTCCTGGGTTGAAAGATCCACTGGAGAAGGGATAGGCTACCCACTCCAGTATTCCTGGCCTTCCCCTGTGGCTCAGCTTGTAAAGAATCTACCTGTAGTGCAGGAGACCTGGCTTTAATCCCTGGGTTGAGAAGATCCCCTGGAGAAGGGAAAGGCTACCCATTCCAGTATTCTGGCCTGGAGAATTCCATGGACTACAGTCAATGGTGTCTGAAAGAGTCAGACATGACTGAGCAACTTTCACATACATCCAACACATTGTGTCTCCAACAAAGCCTACCGTTTGAATTGCTCCATTGTAACATATCGCCATTCCATTAACTTGGTTTCTGCCTATTCTATACCCTGGGTCCTTATAGCAGTTTTGGTTTATAACTGGATTTCTGCCTGTTATATACTGCCTGAGACTCTGATTTGAAGTATTTACTTTTTTTTTCTCAACATGGAAAAAGATTAAATCAGTAAAACTGCCTCATATCCAGCATAATATGGGAATACAATCTTCTGTTTAGTAGAAAGTTACCTATCTATACAGGTTCTATACCTATCTATACAGCTCCTGAATGCTACAGTCTTGTTCGTGATTCATGTATATAGAGATCAATTCTGTTATCTGCTGCCAGTACAACCTTATCTCCACTTACTATCTGCCAGACTGACGTTCCTTACACTTCTGCCTTCACAGATATTTCTGTGACCACGTCATTTAACTCAAAAATGTTACATTTCTTTTTTAATTTCTAGATGCCATTACATGTTCAGTTGCTCTCATTGTATAAAATAATTCCCTGATTCTCTGCATTTCTGTCTAAATACTATCTATTCTCCTTCTTATATCATCCACCATTTTTGACAATGTAGAATACACATCTCCAGAGTAAATTTATGCCCTGACTTTGGTACAATAGTTCTAGTTTTATCTGTTTACCTGCTGAAATTGTTACTAACTCTCACTGTTATTCTTAAAGTGTTCTGATTTAGATGGTAAATTTTATTCTCATTCTACTCATTCAATACATTCCATAAACCACTGTACTTAAGGTCCTGCCCTAACTGGTATGGAACAAGGCTCACTAAATTTATCAAAGATTTATATTTGCCGTGAAAAACATTTCAGTCTTAACCTTGTCATATTCTGCTCCATTTGACACTCTATACCGTTCCCTCCTTCATAGACCTCTGCTCTCTTGAGTCTATAGTTTCATATTACATAGATTCCTTTGGGCTTCCTTTGTGGTTAGGATGGTACGGAAAATCTCTGCAATGCAGGAGGCTCAGGCTCCATCTCTCGGTTGGGAAGATCCCCTGGAGAAGGGAATGGCTATCCACTTCAGTATTCTTGCCTGGAGAATTCCATGGACAGAGAAGCCTGGTTGGCTACAGTCCGTGGGGTCTCATAGAGTTGTTTACCTTTCTATCCCTTATTCTACGCCCCCCCCCCCACCTTGCTCACTTTACTTCTTATTCCTCTCCTTCAAATATTGATGTTGCTCAAGATTTTTTTTATCACCTTCCTGCTCTTGTGTATACTTTCCTAAGATGACTCATGACCTTCTTCATTCCACTTACCTCCTGTCACAGATGATTCCTTAATTAATATTCCCAAACATGCCTCCTTGCCTCATATCTCTTTCAACAGATTTTACAGAAATAAAAATGTGCCTCTTAAATGATAATATCTTGGTCTGGGCCTTTTTTTTCATTAGTTTTCACTTCTGTACATTTAACGCTATAAAAGCTATCTTCTAACTAAAATAAAAGCCTATTATTTTTGCTTAAATATTTCAGTTTTTCTTTCACTTCAGAAACGTAAATTCTTATACTGGCAAATAAGATCCTTTATCACAGGACCTTTGCCCACTTCTTTGCCTTTTCTTATCTCTCCACATGTTTTATCCTTAATTTTACCCACTAACACCCCATCTAATTCCTTATCTAATATTTAATTTAATTGCACTCATGGCTTTGCTCCAAATACATAATATATATATATATATATATATATATATATATATATATATATATACACATACATACACACACCTTAGCAGGCTGACAATTCTGTTTATTTTCCCATTTCTTCAGTAGACAAAGAAATGTTCTTAAAAGTAGATACCACACCATCTCTGTTGTGTGTGTTTTTTTTTTTTTCTTTCTAGTGTTATGGGAGTCCAAACTGGCAATGGCTTCCCTGGTAGCTCAGACGGTAAAGCATCTGACTACAATGTGGGAGACCAAGGTTCAATCCCTGGGTCAGGAAGATCCCTTGCGGGGGGGGAGGGGAATGGGAAACCACTCCAGTATTCTTGCCTGGAAAATCCCATGGACCTAAGACCCTGGTAGGCTATCCTCCATGGAGTCACAAAGAATTGGAAACACTTTCACTTTCAACTGGCAACGAAACCTCTATTTCTTGCTAATACACCCAAGGGTGGCTGCAGCTGCCGAAGTGGCAGGTATTACAATGAAATCTGCATTTCCTTCTTGTAAATCTGTAATATTGAAGAAAATCAAATATGTTTGTTTTAGAAACTTTTGGTCATATTTCAAATTGGAAAACTGTTTCATTAAGAACTGGTAACATTATACTATTTTCATGCATGTAGATCTGACTCAATGATTATATTAGACATAAGCATAAGATTTAATAAAGTTTAATGGATTTGCATTAAATGAGCCCATAAAACTTTAATTTTTCTTGACATATTGTGAACCCAGAATTTACATTTTTTATCACATCTACAATGAATTTGTTGACAGGAAAGTTTTTTTTGTTTTTTTTTTTTAAATAGTGAAACTTTTTACAAAATGTTTCATTATGCTTAAAAAACAGATTATCTATATTCCAAGAAAAACTACCCAAATTTGTAAAAGATTTTACTTTGGGTAGGAGTTGAAGTTGGATGAGAAGAGTAAAATAATACATTTAAAAGATTAGGGCTCCCTCAGTGTATATACCCAGCAGTGGGATTGCTGGGTCATAAGGAAGTTCTATTTCCAGTTTTTTAAGGAATCTCCACACTGTTCTCCATAGTGGCTGTACTACTTTTCATTCCCACCAACAGTGTAAGAGGGTTCCCATTTCTCCACATCCTCTCCAGCATTTATTGCTTGTAGACTTTTGTATAGAAGCCATTCTGCTGCTGCTGCTGCTGCTGCTAAGTTGCTTCAGTCGTGTCCGACTCTGTGTGACCCCATAGACGGCAGCCCACCAGGCTCCCCCGTCCCTGGGATTCTCCAGGCAAGAACACTGGAGTAGGTTGCCATTTCATTCTCCAATGCATGAAAGTGAAAAGTGAAAGTGAAGTTGCTCAGTCATGTCCAACCCTCAGCGACCCCATGGACTTCAGCCTTCCAGGCTCCTCTGTCCATGGGATTTTCCAGGCAAGAGTACTGGAGTGGAGAAGCCATTCTGACTGGCATGAAATGGTACCTCATTGTGGTTTTGATTTGCATTTCTCTGATAATGAGTGATGTTAAACATCTTTCCTTGTGTTTGTTAGCCATCTGTATGTCTTCTTTGGAGAAATGTCTGTTTAGTTCTTTGGCCCATTTTTTGATTGGGTTGTTTATTTTTCTGGAATTGAGCTGCAGGAGTTGCTTGTATATTTTTGAGATTAGTTGTCAGTTGCTTCATTTGCCATTATTTTCTCCCATTCTGAAGGCTGTCTTTTCACCTTGCTTATAGTTTCCTTTGTTGTGCAAAACATTTTAAGTTTAATTAGGTCCCATTTGTTTATTTTTGCTTTTATTTCCAATATTCTTGGAGGTGGGTCATAGAGGATCCTGCTGTGATTTATGTCAGAGAGTGTTTTGCCTACGTTCTCCTCTAAGAGTTTTATGGTTTCTGGTCTTACGTTTAGATCTTTAATTCATTTTGAGTTTGTCTTTGTGTATGGTGTTAGAAAGTGTTCTAGTTTCATTCATTTACAAGTACCCCAATGTTCATCACAGCACTGTTTATAATAGCCAAGACATGGAAGCAACCTAGACGTCCATAAGCAGATGAATGGATAAAAAAGCTGTGGTACATACACACAATGGAGTATTACTCAGCCATTAAAAAGAATACATTTGAATCAGTTCTAATGAGGTGGATGAAACTGGAGCCTATTATACAGAGTGAAGTAAGCCAGAAAGAAAAACACCAATATGGAATTTAGAAAGATGGTAACGATAATTCTGTATGTGAGATAGCAAAAGAGACACAGATGTATAGAACAGTCTTTTGGACTCTGTGGGACAGGGAGAAGGTGGGATGATTTGGGGGAATGGCATTGAAACATGTATAATATCATGTAAGAAATGAGTCACCAGTCCAGGTTCAATACAGGATGCTTGGGGCTGGTGCGCTGGGATGACCTGGAGGGATGGTACGGGGAGGGAGGTGGGAGGGGTGTTCAGGATGGGTAACACGTGTATGCCCATGGCAGATTCATGTTGATGTGTGGCAGAACCAATACAATATGGTAAAGTAATTAGCCTCCAATTAAAATAAATAATTTTAAATTAAAAAATATACAAATAAATAAAAAATAAAAGATTATGGCAACTTTTACACTCTAGAAAGGAAATTGCCCTCAATTTATCAGATATAATTCTTGTTGGTTATACTTAGACATTTTTCTTACAAAGGTTGAAAGCAGTTTTCTTCATCGTTTCTTTTAAGTTTGGGTCTTGTATGAATAAAATCTAATAAACATCATTAAATTGTAATATTTACACACAAGTGCAAAAACTACACTAACTTGATCTCTACAGGTGTAACTATGGGAAGGTACGTGAATTCATACAGGAGTTTTACATAGTCTTAGCGGCAAAAATGATTTTTTCATATCAAAATTACATAAATAATGATTTGGATCTTTGGTCTGTTTATTGCTGTGTTCTATTACAAACATCTACAGAATACCTAATATCAAGGCACTCCATGTGCATAAATTTTACCACATTAATTATTAAAGTGTTAGTCACTCAGTCTTGTCCAACTCTGCAATCTCACAGACTATAATCCACCCCGCTCCTCTTTCCATGGAATTTCCAGGACAAGAATACTGGATTAGGTTGTCATTTCCTTCTCCAGGAGATCTTCCCTACCCAGGAATCAAACCTGCATCTCCTACTTGGCAAGTGGATTCTTTAAGGTCTGACCACCTTTGGTAATTTAATACCTCATTTTGTTAATGAATATTAATTAATAGTTATAGGATTTTATGAAGAATATAAAACAGAAAGGTGTTAAGCATAAAATAATCTCTTGATAAAAACTGAGCAACAGCTATGATATCTACAAGTTGTATTTAGCAGTGTGGATATGACTAGATATGGCTAGATGAGAAGCCCTAGATATTCAGTCTTATGATACAGTTTGCAGATACAGAGTATTAGGTAAACAATAACCAGTGAGGTTAACTTGGACTGGAACACTTCCATAGCACATTGACTATTGTTGCCCTGTTGACCACAACTATTGTTGCCCTGTTGCCCTGTTGTTCTCCCATAAAAGGATTGGAAAATTAATGATATCCTTAGTTATTTATTCATAGGCTTCATACCACTTACTTTTGGGGATCTGTTGTTGTTCAGTCACTCAGTTATGTCCAACTGTTTGCAACCCCACAGACTGCAGCACCCCAAGCTTCCCTGTTCTTCACCATCTCCCAGAGCTTGCTCAAATGCATGTCCATCAAGTCCAACCATCTCTTCCTCTGTCGTCGCCTTCTTCTCCTGTCTTCAATCTTTCCCAGCATCAGGGTATTTTTTAATGAGTTGGCACTTCGCATCAGGTGGCCAAAGTATCAGAGCTTCATCTTCAGCATCAGTCCTTCCAATGAATATTCAGGGCTAACTTCTTTTAGGACTGGTTTGATCTCTTGTAATCCAAAGGACTCTCAAGTGTCTTATCCAACACCACAGTTCAAAAGCATCAATTCTTCATTGTTCAGCCTTCTTTATGGTCCAAGTCTCACATCCATATATGACTACTGGAAAAACCATTGCTTTGACTATAGGGACATTTGTCAGTAAAGGTCTACTTTGAGGAGCAGATGATTAGTACAACTTTCAGGATTATCTGTCATATCCAATGACAACAGAGTCTTTCATTTGTTCAGGTCAAAAAACTTGGTATTCCTGGCTCTTCTCTAACATTTCTATTTTCAAACCCAACTTATAATCAAATCACATCATACCAGTCAAGCCTAAGACAGAAAAATCTCTTGTTTAAATTAGTCCCACATCTCTACCTTTGTGCTTTCCTCTGTTTTTTGTTTGTTTGTTTTTCCATCACAGCAGCCAGACCATCCTTTTAAATGTAAGTCAGAAAAAAAATAAATAAATAAATGTAAGTCAGATCATGACACTTCTATGTTCAAAATCTTTCAACATTTCCATGTTTGAGTAAGGCAGTGACATACAAATTCCTTACAATACCTTAACAAATCTTGTATCTGTATCATACTGCTCCATAAATTTAGAAGACTTAAAATCACACATATTTATTATCTCACGATTTCTCTGGGCTGTGTCTGGATACAGCTTATCCAGGATTTTTGTTTCAGGTCTCACCAGGCTGAAATCCTAATGCTGACAGGATTATGGTCTCATCATGAGTTGGGTGTGCTTCCAAGCTTCCTCAGTTTGTTGGCAGAATCCGCTTCTAGTTTGTGATTGGTTGTAGGACTGAGGTCTATTTTTTTCTTTTTGGCTGCCATGCACAGGTCACTCATTGCTAAGGGTCACCTGCATTTCTTCTCATGCGACCCTGTCCATAGACTCTATCAGAACACAATAATTTATTTTTTCAAAACCAACATGGAGAAAGAGAATCTCGTGTGTGTGTGTGTGTGTAAAATCATACTGCATTTTCTAAAAAAATTATTGGAGTATATTCCATGAGGTCACAAAAAATAGACATGACTAAGTGACTGAGCATGCACACACATGGTTGTTTTATAACATTATGTTAGAGTCTGCTGTACAGCAAGGTGAATAAGTTATAAGTATACACTTTCCCCCTCTTTTTTGGATTTCCTTCCCAACTAGGTCACTACAGAGCACTGAATAGAGTTCCCTGTGCTATACAGTAGGTTCTCATTAGTCATCTATTTTATACATAGTAGTGTATACATGTCAATCCCAATCTCCTAATTCATCTCACCCTCACTTTCCCTACTTGGTGTTCATACATTTGTTCTCTATATCTATGTCTCTATTTCTGCTTTGCAAATAGGTTCAGCTGTACCATTTTTCTAGATTCCACACAAATGTTCTAATATATGATATTTCTCTTTCTGACTTACTTCACACAATCTTTAGATCCATCCATATCTATGAACATGGCACAATTTGGTTCCTTTTTATTGCTGAGAAATATTCCACTGTGTGTGTGTGTGTGCACATGCATATGTGTGTATGTATACACATATGAATATGTGTGCTCAGTCTCAGTCATGTCTTATTCTTTGAGATCCCATTGACCATAGCCCACCAAGTTCCTCTGTCCAGGGGATGTCCCAGACAAGAATACTGGAGTGGGTTGTCATTTCTTTCTCCATATGTATACACAACACATCTTCTTTATCCATTCCTCTGTTGATGGACATTTTCATTGTTTCCATGTCCTGGCTACTGTAAACAGTATTGCAATGAACATTGGGGTGCAAGTATCTTATGAAGTCATGAGAGTAACAATCCATCACCTTTGCCATCTTCTAAGAGTGAAAAGCTACGACAAGTCATACCTATGCTCAGGGAAAAGACATTATACAGGACATGACTATGGAGGCCACCATCGTGTCTGTCCACAAGGCTCTACATGACCTCTTACTAACTGCTTCTCTGATTCATCCTCTACCATTCTCTCTTTTCCCCACTGTGTTCCAGAAAGATATACATACTTCTTGTTCTTTTTATCACAATGGAAGCTGACAATTTAGGGCTTTAATGCTATCCCTTTTGCTGGTGGAAAATCTCTTTCTGAGGAAACAAATCCAGATAACTGCCAAGTGTACTGCATTTATGTCTGTCCTCAAATATAATCTTATCAAGGAGAACACCCTTAAACACCTATAGAAGGCAGCAACCCCCATCCCCCCTAACAGTACCCAGAAATACTTTTCTCCATAGAATATGTCATCAGTTGGCATTTTATTTATTTTATTGGTTCATTGTTTATCTCTCCAACATCATCATAAGAGCACAAGATTTTTGTTTACCATTGAATTTCTAGCCTAAGAACAGTGCTTGCTGTGTGTTTATAGAGGAAATTCTTAATAAATATGTATGCAATGGACTACTGGCTTGTTCCCCTGCTTTCTGAATAGGGACTGAATTGGACCAAAATGAGGATGTCATTTCTGATAGAAAAGAATGTTTAAACAAATAGTCCATAACATACAAAAATATCTTACTCTTGATTATTTGAGATTTCCCTTTATTTTATGTGTGTTTCCCCTCAGATTTGATTGATGCACTTGAGGTCTAGCTTTATTATGTGTATAATCTGGTTGTTAAGAGCCTTGCTGGAAGGAAGACAGAAAACCCATGAATCCTGGTGTAGATCTATTTACAAAATTTTGCAGAGGGGCTTCCCCAAGATAGGTTTTCAATAAATATTCACTGAAATAAGTAGGGCCAGTTATTCACAGCTCTGCTGACTGTAATCTTCAGTCATCTGGAAATAATACAAAGTGATCACATAGAACTGTGGTGTATTCCTAATTTTTATTGCATTGATTATTGAATGATAGTTATTAACCTAGACCATTTCTTCAAAAGTGTAGCTATCAATATTTTTGTCATCTCATTTGAATGGGCAGTTGAAGTGCAGATTGTCAGTGTTACAGTTTTGCATTTATACCTGTGTTTGTTTCATTTTCATGATAATTCTATAGTGCCTGAGAAAACACCATTTGATTCATATACACAAGTATGCACATCCAAACAAAATGACTTGAGCTTCCCAAGGGAAGAAATATTATGCTAATTGGGTCAAGAGAATTCGATGTGTGCCTTGGCAATAATAAGGAATCCTGGAAAAAGTAATTGGGATCAGGGTTATGAATATAGAAGAGGTTAAATCAAAGTATAAATGCACGATAGGTCAAGATATTAGAATATGCTGCCAAGATATATTTCCTGGATAAAATGAAGATCTGTATCCATATTAGAATTACCCATACAAAGAGATCTAATAATAATAGAAAGAAGACAAGATTATGAATTTGATTTAATTATAGTTTATAATGGAGCTAACTTGCCATAAGAAGAAAGAAGATGAGGGATACATTTTTCTTAAGACAAACAAGAAAGGAAGAAAAGCAATTAGGATTATTATTATAGCATGATCTCTGATAAAGGGGTTACTATAAGTAATCAACAAGACCCTTGATTTTCTGTGCACTTCTCAAAAATTGTCTTTTATGGAATATCAATAAATCATTTGAATCTGCTGTCTGTGGTATAAATAAAATAACCTTAATATTTAAAAGTCTTCACCTTGAGAAAAGACACTGTCATACAGTGTGGAGGGATTTTAAATTGTTTCAAGATTTTGACAAGAGATTTGTCAGTGACTATACAAATCTTTTATTTACATATGTTAACCTAGCAATTTCTCTACTACTTAGTGAAATAATAGCAATTTCTCTATTAATATTTCCCCCAGAGAAATAAAGAATTAAAAAAGTGGCATAAGCCATGCTGTTCGTTACAGCAATGATTGTAATATAGGGGAAAAAGCTAAGGTCAACCTAAGTGACCATGAATTTGGAGAAATTTAAATAAAAAATGATACATATAGACTATCAAATCCTATGCAATAATTTTAGAATTAAGGTAAAACTCAATGTTTTGGTGTAGATATATCTTTATTATGTGTCAAAGTTAACACAATATAATTCTGTAAAATGTAGTCATATGTATTTTAAGTGTAGTGTGTACATACACTTTAAAATGCATATGTATTATATATAGTAATATATATATATTTGCATATGTATTATATATAGTAATATATATATACTATATATATATGTATACACGTATATGTGTGTGTATACATGTATACACATACATGCATGTGTGTATGCTCAGTCACTTCAGAGAGGTCTGTCTTTTGCTACCCTATGAACCATAGCCCTCTAGGTTCCTCTGTCAATGGGAGTCTCCAGGCAAGAATACTAAAGTGCGTTGTCATGATCTCCTCCAGGTGGTCTTCCCAGCTCAGGGATCAAACCCTCATCTCCTGCATCTCCTGCATTGCAGGTGGATTCTTTACCCATTGGGCCACGTGGGAAGCCCATACACATACATACATAAATACAAAGAAGGAACACCATCTAGCCTGTGAAATCTTGAATTCCTTTATTTAACTAATATCTTCATGGTTTGGGGAAAGTGACCCCCATTTGTAATACGAAATGTAAGATTTAATATACTGTAAAATGAAAATAATAACATTTACTCCATGGTTTATTTTGAAGAGTAAATGTTATTAATAGTATGTGTGCACATTTAGAACACTGCCTGTGACATTGTAAATAAATAAGTCATCATTGTCATCACCATCACCATCATCTTTATCATTATTATGATTCTACTTATATTAAAGGAATCCTTCTCTAGAAGGATTTACACATGGAAATGTCAGTATTGCTTTTTTATGTAACTCTAATGAAAAGAAAGAAAATCTAATTTTGATTTTTATTTCTGTATAGTTTGGGAAATATATGAGTATATGTTTGTGTATAATTACTGGTTTAGCATTTAAACTATTAAATGGTAAGCCTATTTTAAAACAGAATATAAAGCAGAAAAATAAATTACTGTTTAAATGTACTTCGTATTTGTTTGCTAAGGCTGCTGTAACAAAGTACTACAGACTGGGGGGCTTAAACAACAGACATGAGTTTTCTCATGGTTCTGGAGGCCAAAAGCCTGAGGCCAGTGTCAGCAGTGTTCCCTTCTGAAGGCCATGAAAGAAGGATCTGTCCCAGGCCTCTCTCCTAGGCTTGTAGATGAATATCTTCTTGTGCCTTCACATTAGCTTTCTTCTGTGTCTATATCTAAATCTCTTCTTATGAGAACATGGGTAATATTGGATTAGGGTTTACCTTAATGACTTCATTTTACTTTAATTTCCACTGTAAATTACTCAAACTCCAAACACAATCACAATCTGAAGTGGTGGTAGGACTTAAGTATATGAATTTTGGTGGGCAGGGAGGAAAAGGGGGCATAATTTATTGTTAGAATTTAATCATTTAAGAAATAGTGATCACAAAATGCAGAAGGAAAGAAATTTTATCTTTGGAACTTTAGAGTTTAGTTCAATCTCTGCCGTATTAGTAAGAGCTTTCTTAGTGGGGGTTTTATAATAGTTGGGACAGGGTATCATAATGAAAATCTCAAGTTCAATTTTTAAAAAAAGAAGCACCAGATTTCCTTTGTTCTCACTAGGTAACTAACATGTGTTATATATGATGCCCCCTCTCTCTTACTCAAGGATGATAAATAGACCCTTTGTGTTTCTAACAAACTTGAATCATCCTTATCTCTGAGAATGGTGTAGTGTGTTGTCTGTGTGTGTGTGTTTCTAAAGAAAAACACTATCATATAATGTCTCTTTCTCTCTGCCTGTCTCTGTCTCTCTTTCCTCTCTCTCTCTGTCTCTGTCTCTCTTTCTTCTCTCTCTGACCCTATTTACATCTAGATATAGAGACAGATATTCATTTTTTGTCTCTGGAAAACCCAGACTAATACTCTCATTTATATGGATCTTTTTTCATAATTTACGTGGGAGAGTTATTTATGTATTCTAAATACAAGTTCTGAGTAAGAAATACATATAGCAAATATTTGCTCACAGTCTGTGGCTTTTCTTTATACGTTCTAAAATGTGACTTTTGATGGTTTATCATATCGATGGAGTATAATATATCAATTTTTAAATTTTATATTTTGAGTTTTGTATGTCTTTTCTGAGCTTCCCTGGGCTCAGACGGTAAGGAATTTGCCTGTAATGTGGGATACCTGGATTCAATCCCTGGGTTGGGAAGATCCCCTGGAGAATGGAACAGCTACCCACTCCAGTATTCTGGCCTGAATAATTCCACTGGCAGAGGAGCCTGGCAGGCTACAGTCCATGGGGTCGCAAAGAGTCAGACAGGACTAGCTAATTCAAAGTAGTGAAGACAACTTTTTATGCTTTATTCAAAATAGTTTTTCTAAGTTACATATAATAGAAAATAGATATGTATTTTTCTGCACTGAAATCCAGTTTTTTGTTGAAAAGTTTTTTTCTCCACCTTTTAAATTTCTTCAATTTGGTGCTGTTATATTTCTTACATATTTATGTTACATTGACAGTATTGTGTATCTTAATGCTTATACTGCACTCTTCTGATGCTGCTGCTTCTAAGTCGCTGCAGTCATGTCCAACTCTGTGCGACCTCATAGATGGCAGCCCACCAGGCTCCACCCTCCCTGGAATTCTCCAGGCAAGAACACTGGAATGGGTTGCCATTTCCTTCTCCAATGCATGAAAGTGAAAAGTGAAAGTGAAGTCGCTCAGTCGTGTCGGACTCTTCTAGACCCCATGGACTCCAGCCTACCAGGCTCCTCTGTCCATGGGATTTTCCAGGCAAGAATACTGGAGTGGCTTGCCATTGCCTTCTCTGCACTCTCCTGATATTATGAAGTCATGTGGAGTAAGTCTTCCAGATTAGCCCTCTTAAAATTATTCTTGTGTATACCTGTGGTGGATTCATGTTGATATATGGCAAAACCAATACAATATTGTAAAGTTAAAAAATAAAATTAAAAAAAAATTATTCTTGTCATTTGAATCTTTTGTAATTCTATGTAAGTTTTATAATTAGTCGCCAATTTATATCAAAATAATTATTCATATTTTTATTGCATTATATCAAATTCATGTATCAATCTTAGACAAATTAGCTTCTTGACAATCATGTATATGACATGCATCCATGAATTCTATATTTATATAAGCTTTAGTATTGTAAAACTTAATAAACACAAATCTCAGTTGAACAGAATTGGGAGTCCAGAATGGGGAATTCTCATGTCCTGCAACAACAGAGCCAAACAGGAAAAAAAAAATCTTCTTCATTCCTAGCAAGAACTTAGCCAATGAAAAGTCATGGTCTCTGTTCCATATTGCCCTCCCATCTTCCTTTTCCTTTTTACCAAAGTGTTCTCCTTCTTTTGCCAAGTGAGACTTTAAATATGGTTCATCTGGGGGCTTTGCACGTGGCACTGGTGGTAAAGAATCAGCCTGCCAATGAAGGAGATAAAATAGACCTGAGTTTGATCCCTGGGTCGGGAAGATCCTCTGGAGGAGGAGATGGCAACCCACTCCAGTATTCATGTCTGGAGAATCCCATGGACAGAGGAGCCTGGATTGCTACAATCCATAGGGTCTCAAAGAGTCGGACATGACTGAAGGGACTGAGCACACATGCTCTTCATGGTTGCAAAACTCAATTTGTAATTATCTGCTAATCCCAAATAAGCCCATCTTTGCTGTAGAAATGTCTCTGTCAGTGTAAATTTCAGATAAGAGAATAAAACTCTTGCACATCTTTTGGTGGATCTACTCCTTGATATTTTATTTTCTTTTGCTATTAAAAATACATGTTTTTTGGTTCACTTTCTAGTAGTTTGATCCAAACACAGCAAAATAGATTAAAATTTTGTGTAATGACATTATATTCTATCACCTTGGTAAATTACCTACTTAGTTTCAGCAGTTAATTTTAGATTCATGAAGATTTTCTTAATAAAAAGCGATGTTATTTGCAAATAGTTCTAACTTTTGAATCTATAACCTAATTTGTCTACATTTTATTGGACTGATCATCGATTATAGCATTAAATCAGGCTGTGGAAAAATATCTTTGCCTTATTCCTATTATAATGAGCATGTATTAAGTAGGTTACGTTAAATGTATCTTTGTGGTTTTTTTCATAGATATTATCAATTGTATTTAACAACTTTCCTTCCGTTCAAAGTTTGCTGAGTTTTTATTGTAAAAAAATTGTGACAAGCAGCAAATGATTTTTCATTTTCTTTTGTAATATTTTTTTAATTTTATTTTATTTTTAAACTTTACATAATTGTATTAGTTTTGCCAAATATCAAAATGAATCCGCCACAGGTATACATGTGTTCCCCATCCTGAACCCTCCTCCCTCCTCCCTCCCCATACCATCCCTCTGGGTCGTCTCAGTGCACTAGCCCCAAGCATCCAGTATCGTGCATCAAACCTGGAGCGGCAACTCGTTTCATACATGATATTTTACATGTTTCAATGCCATTCTTCCAAATCTTCCCACCCTCTCCCTCTCCCACAGAGTCCATAAGACTGTTCTATACATCGTTGTCTCTTTTGCTGTCTCATACACAGGGTTATTGTTACCATCTTTCTAAATTCCATATATATGCGTTAGTATACTGTATTGGTGTTTTTCTTTCTGGCTTACTTCACTCTGTATAATAGGCTCCAGTTTCATCCACCTCATTAGAACTGATTCAAATGTATTCTTTTTAATGGCTGAGTTGTGTTTTGTGTGTGTACATACACGTATGTTTTCCTTTTGATGGTGTGAATTACTTTCACTGATTTTAAAACATTAAACCAACTTCACATTTCTAGGATAAATCTCTTTGGTACTCAATGTACTTTTGTGCTACGTTTGTTTGTTCTTTATCATATTTTACTTTGCACGTAGTCCTGAATTTTGCTGATAATACTTTGTTAAAATTATTTGCATCTATACTTATGGAGGTGATTTTTATTTTAGTGTTTTTGTCAATTTTAGTATCAGGATTATATGACTTCACAAGAGATTTCAAATTGTTTTCTCTTTATCCTTTAAAAATTTTCATTTAAGTGTGCTGTATAGCTTCCTTAAATGACTAAAATAATTTACCAATAAAATCTTTTGATCTTGAAATTTTACTTATAGGAGGCTAAATGTGACTAAAATATATAGCAAATTTCTTGGCATATAATTATTCGTAATATTTCTTATAATTTAAAAAAATAAATAAATTGCATAGATAAAATAAAAATATATTTTTGCATGCAAAAAAATTCCACTTTTATGTGATGGTGGATTGTGTTTCTATTATTTTTCTTTTTTGTGTGTGACTGTTACAATGACTTTTTTTTTTCTTATATTGGTGTAGATCAACAATGCTGTGTTGGTTTCAAGTATATCAGTTCAGTTCAGTTCAGTCATTCAGTCGTGTCTGACTCTCTGTGACCCCATGAATAGCAGCAGGCCAGGCCTCCCTGTCCATTAGTGATTAACTTATACATATATAAGTTCATGTGTTGATAAGATTTTATTTGTTGTTCAGTGTTGATAAGATTTTATTTACTTTATTGATATTTATAAAAAAATAAACTTCAGCAAATTAAATATATTTTTAAGCTTTTTCATTTATTTTATGTTCTTACTCCTCTACACTCTGTGTAAAATTTGCTGATTTTTTCTACCAAATATTTCTTTTTATTTGTACTAAAGAACCACTGTTGATTTCATAGCAATATAAAAGGTCAACAACAAGGAAAACTTGGTGAGACATTTATGAGAACTCTCTGTATTATCTATGCAACTTCTCTTTAAATCAAGAACTTTAAAAAACTAAGTTTATTTTAAAGTAAATAAAAATCATTTCATTGAATGTAGAGGTAGAGCTTTCTTCAAGTCTAAAATGTAAACAATTAAACCTAAACGTTTTCCTCTTAGCACCGCTTTGCATGCATCCACCAACTTTTGATATGTTATACTTTCTTCATCTCCCAGGTTGAAATAGAATGCAATTTTAAATTTTGACATTTTTTACTCATACGTATATTAAAAATGTGTTTTTTTTTTAATTTCTAAGATGTGAGCATTTTAAAGATATCTTATTGCTTTATATTATAACACTTCTCCTTTGGTAACATAATAGCAAATATCTGTAATACTACAATCTTTCTAAATTATTAACACTTTTTTTATGCTCCAATAATAAGTACTTTTTGTTGAATAGCATGCTAAAGAAAGAGTATTTTGCAGTTTTTAGGTGTACTTGCCTTATAAGTTACAGTTAGGTCAAGATTTTTGATAATGTTGTTCAGATCTATATCTTTATGACTTTTGTTTTTAACATTTTCATCAATTATTGAAACTCAGTGATATATTTTCAGACTATGTTTTAGATTTGTCTATTAACTTTCATTTTGGTCAATGTATGATCTGTTTTTATGATCGTTTTCTTCCTACTGAATTAATTTTCCTATCACTATGAGATGACTTACTGTAGTTCTTATAATAATTTTTACTTGAAGATAAATTTGTTTGATATTATAGCCATACTAGAATTAATAATCTTATTATTTGCCTGGGATATGTTATCTCATCCTTCTACTTTCAACTTACCTGTGCATTTATATCTAAACTGCCTCTTAGTTACATAGCATATGGTGATGCCAAGCTTTTAGTAGATTATGAACAACTTCTAAGGGCAATCCTTATTATTATAAATGTAATTGTAGACATTAAATACAATTACAGACATTGCAATCTGGAATTAAGATTGTTGGGAGAAATATCAATAACCGCAGATATGCAGACGACACCACCCTTACGACAGAAAGTGAAGAAGAACTAAAGAGCCTCTTGATTAAAGTGAAAAGGAGAGTGAAAAAGTTGGCTTAAAGATCACCATTCAGAAAACAAAGATCATGGCATCCAGTCCCATCACTTCATGGCAAACAGATAGAGAAACCGTGGAAATTGTTGCAGACTTTATTTTTTCTGGGCTCCAAAATCACTGCAGATGGTGACTGAAGCCATGAAACTAAAAGACGCTTGCTTCTTGGAAGGAAAGTTATGACCAACCTAGACAGCGTATTAAAAAGCAGAGACATTACTTTGACAAAGGTCCATCTATTCAAGGCTATGGTTTTTCCAGTAGTCATGTATGGATGTGAGAGTTGGACTGTAAAGAGAGCTGAGGGCCAAAGAATTGGTGCTTTTGAACCATGGTGTTGTAGAAGACTCTTGTCTCTTGGAATGCAAGGAGATCCAATCAGTCCATCCTAAAGGAGATCAGTCCTGGGTGTTCACTGGAAGGACTGATGTTGAAGTTAAAAGTCCAATACTTTGGCCACCTAATGTAAAGAGCTGACTCATTTGAAAAGACCCTGATGCTGGGAAAGATTTAAGCAAGAGGAGAAGGGGATGACAGAGGACGAGATGGTTGAATGGCCTCACTGACTCGATGGACTTTAGTTTGAGTCAGCTCTGAGAGTTGATGATGGACAGGGAATCCTGCTGTGCTGCAGTCCATGGGGTCACAAAGAGTTGGACACGACTGAGCAACTGAACTGAACTGAATTATAGACATAATTATGTTTAGTTTATTATTTTACAACTTTTTGCTTTTATTTGAGTAATACAAAATTTAAAGATAATACACATTAAGTATTCTCTTTATCCATAATTATCATTGTTTGATTTAGAGAGGACAATATGCTATATATGTAGAATTCACTTGGTTAAAATTTTTCTGTGCTCTGCCTATTCATCTCTCCCTCCCTTTGAATACCTGCAACCACTATTCTACTGCTCTATAGTTTTCACTTTTCCAGAATTTAAGATAGATAAAATTAGATGGTGTGTAGGGTTTAAAGATCAATTTATTTCATTTAGTAATATGTACTTAAATTTCCTCCATATCTTTGTATGGCTGTATAGCTCATTATTTCTAGAACTAAAAAATATTCCATTGTCTGGGTGTATCTCAGTTTATTTATCCATTTACTTACTGAAGAAAAATTTTATTGCTAAAAACTTTTTGGCCATTATAAATAAAGCATAAATATTATCAGAATTCAGGTTTCTATGTAGATATAAATTTCAAATTCATTTGGTGCATCACATCCTTGTCAGCATTTGGTGTTGTCAGTGTTTCAGATTCTGGTCATCTCATCAGTATTATAAAAGTGTTATTGCATTGTAGTTTTAGGTTACATTACTCATGTGACACAAATTGATGTTGAACACGCATTCATATGCTTGTTTGTCATCTGGGTATATTCCTTGTTCAGTTCTTTTGCTCATTCTTTAATCAATTTTTAAAGTTTTTTTTATTGTTCAGTTTTCAGAGTTCTTTGTTTATTTTGGATAACAGTCTTTTATTAGATACTTCTTTTCCAAGTATTTTCTTCCAGGCTGTGGCTTATATTCAAAATCTCTTGACACTGTCTTTCACAGAGCTGAAGTTCTTAATTTTAATGAAATCAGGTTGTCAAATATTTCATGGATTTTAACTTTGGTATTGCATTAAAAAAGTCATTGCAATATCCAAGGACCTCTAGGTTTTCTTCTAATTTACATTCTAGATGTTTTACAGTTGCATGTTTACATTTAGATTGATGACCTACTTTGAGTTAATTTTCCTGAATGGGGTAAGGTCCATGTCTAGATTCATTTTTCTTGGATGTGAATGCCCACCTGATCCAGCACCATTATTAATAATTACTTGGCTCCATTGTATTTCCCTGCTCCTTTGTCAAAGACCAATTGACTATATATGGTTCAATTTGTGGTCTTTCAATACTGTCCTGTTGTTATATTTGACCATTGTTTCACTAATATCACACTACCTTGAATATTGTAGTTTGACTACTGTTAAGTCCTGAAATAGGATAATGTCAGTGCTCCAACTTTGTTCTTCTCTTTAAATAACAAGCTGATTATTCTCAGATTTTGCTTTCCATAAAAACTTTATAATGTTTGTCAATATCTACAAAATAACTTGCCGATTGCATTGAACCTATCAATCAAGTTGGGAAAAACTATACCTGAGTCCTCTTTCCTTGAACATGGAATATCTCTCCATTTAATTAGTTCTTTTATATATTTTCTGTCCTTTTAATATCCACAGAATCTACAGTGATATCCCCTCTTTCATATCTTATAGTGCTAAGTCGTGTCTAACTCTTGCAAGCCCATAAACAGTAGCCTGCCAGGCTCCTCTGTCCATGGAATTATCCAGGCAAGAATACTGGAGTGGGTTGCCATTTCCTTCTGTATTTCCTTCTTCATATCTTATATTGATATTTAAATCTTCTCTTTTTTTGTTTTTAGTTAGCTTGGCTAGAGGCATCAGTCTATTGTCTACTTATCTTTTCAAAGAACCAGTTTTTATTTGAATTGCTTTTTCTGATAATTTCTGCTATGATTTTCATATTTTCTTTTCTTCTGCATACTTTAATTTGCTCTTCCTTTTCTGATATTCTAAGGTGGGAGCTTAGACTATTGATTTTATATCTTTCTTTATTTCTATTCAAATATATGCTTTCAATGCCATAAAATTTCCTCTAAGCACAACTTATAGTATATGAAACAAGTGTTGGAGAGTTGCAATTTTTTTTTCATTTAGCTCAAAATAATTAAAAATATATCTTGATACTTACTTTTTGACTGTATGTGGCTTAGAAGTGGATTTAATCTGGAAATATTTGGGGATTGTCCAGTCATACGTCTGATACTGATATCTAGTTTAATTCCAATGTGGTGTGAGGGCAGATATTATATGATTTATATTATTTTTAAATTTGTTAAGGTGTGTTTATGACCCAAAATGTTGTTTATATTTGGGAATGTTTCATGTGAGCTTGAGGAATGTATGTTTTGTTGTTTCAGAATGAAGTAATCTGTAGATGTCAACTAAATCAAGTTGATAGTGGCATTACTGAGTTCAACTATATCCTTACTGTTTATTTGTCTGTTGGATCTCTCCATTTCTGATAAAGAGGTGTTCAGTTCAGTTCAGTTCAGTTGCTCAGTCGTGTCTGACTCCTTGCAACCCCATGAATCACAGCACGCCAGGCCTCCCTGTCCATCACCAACTCCCAGAGTTCACTCAAACTCATGTCCATCGAGTCGGTGATGCCATCCAGCCAGCTCATCCTCTGCCGTCCCCTTCTCCTCCTGCCCCCAATCCCTCCCAGCATCAGAGTCTTTTCCAATGACTCAACTCTTCGCATGAGGTGGCCAAAGTATTGGAATTTCCGCTTCAGCATCAGTCCTTCCAATGAACACCCAGGACTGATCTCCTTTAGGATGGACTGGTTGGATCTCCTTGAAGTCCAAGGGACTCTCAGGAGTCTTCTCCAACACCACAGTTCAAAAGCATCAATTCTTCAGCGCTCAGCCTTCTTCACAGTCCAACTCTCACATCCATACATGACCACTGGAAAAACCATAGCCTTGACTAGATGGACCTCTGTTGGCAAAGTAATGTCTCTGTTTTTCAATATGCTATCCAGGTTGGTCATAACGTTCCTTCCAAGGAATAAGCATTTTTTAATTTCATGGCTGCAATCACCATCTGCAGCGATTTTGGAGCCCCCCAAAATAAAATCTGACACTGTTTCCACTGTTTCCCCATCTATTTCCATGACGTAATGGGACCAGATGCCATGATCTTCATCTTCTGAATGTCGAGCTGTGAGCCAACTTTTTCACTCTCCTCTTTCACTTTCATCAAGAGGTTTTTTTAGTTCCTCTTCACTTTCTGCCATAAGGGTGGTGTCATCTGCATATCTGAGGTTATTGATATTTCTCCCAGCCATCTTGATTCCAGCTTGTGCTTCTTCCAGCCCAGTGTTTCTCATGATGTACTCTGCATATAAGTTAAATAAGCGGGGTGACAATATACAGCCTTGACGTACTCCTTTTCCTATTTGGAACCAGTCTTTTGTTTCATGTCCAGTTCTAACTGTTGCTTCTTGACCTGTGTTAAACTCTCCAAAAATAATAGTGGATTTGTCTATATCTCCTTGTAGCTCTATCACTCTTAGACAAAGTACAATTTTAACAAGTAGGAAAAAAAAAATAAGTAGAAAAAAGCAACAAAAAAATAGGGTTGATTTTTCTGATTATGTCAATATTCATTTTAAATGTTAATATTAATATAAAACAACAAATAAAAGACAGAGATAACCAGGGTAGATAAAATACTTCAACATTCTGTTGCCAGGTGCATGCATATCAAAGATTGGTATGTCTTCTTGGAGAATTTATCTTTTTGTTATTATGTAATGTCCATCTCTACTCCTAATAACCTTCCTTACACTGAAATCTGTACTGTCTGAGTGAGTATAGCTGGACTTGCTTTCTTTTGATTAGTACTATATCTTTTTTCCATTTCTTTACCCTTAGCACTAATTGAAACAAAGCAGGTCCAGCTATACGACATGTGTATCTCCTTAATTAAATCAAGGCTTTTATAGACAACATAAAACTAGATCTTGTATTTTGATCCACCCTGCTTATCTCTGTCTTTTATTTGGTGTATTTAGACCATTAATATTTAAAGTGAATATTGACATAGTTAGAATAAAATCAACTTTTTTTTTTTTTTTTACTGTTTTCTGTTTATTGAAATTGGTCTTTGTTCTTATTTTTGTCTTACACATTTTGTATTTTATGGTTATAATGGAAGATTTTCAATGATTTCAATTTCTCTCATTTCATAGTACATCAGTTATACTTTTAATTTTACAATTTTTAGTGTTTTCCTTAGAGTTTATCATTTTCATTTACAGCTAATCCAAATCCACTTTGAATTAACACTGTACCATTTTCCACATAAGGCAAGCACTCTACAAAAGCAAAATTTTCCTAGCTCTTCATTCCATACCTTGTATCATTGCTGTCTTTTATTTTAAATATATATATATACTCTATATAGGTGACTCTTGAACAAAGCAGCAAAGCAGGGGTTGGAGTACAGACCCTCGGCACAGTTGAAAATCCACATAAAGGTTTGCAATTGACCATGAATAAATAAGTGGGAGAGAGAGAAAAACTTTTCTGGAAGTACATTTCGCTGTAGATGAAAATTTCTTCCCTTTTTCTAAACTTTGAAGACAGTATGACTTAGCATAATTTTTAGTCCTTAGCCTGCTTGCTGTTTCTGAGCTATTTGTATTTGTGGTTTGGTCTTTGGCATTAGTTTAAAACTGCTCAGTTTTCATTGCTTCACATATTGCTTCTTATCCTTTCTTTTCCTTTTAGCTCTCCC
This sequence comes from Bos grunniens, assembly GCF_055505025.1. Classification (NCBI taxonomy): domain Eukaryota; kingdom Metazoa; phylum Chordata; class Mammalia; order Artiodactyla; family Bovidae; genus Bos; species Bos grunniens. Next base: position 11,135,320 of record NC_141179.1, on the reverse strand, counting down.
ATTATGTGTATGTTACATCCTTTGTAGATGTTGCACATCTTTTTTTTTTAATTTTTATTATTATTATTTTTTTTTACTTTACAATATTGTATTGGTTTTGCCATACATCAACATGCATCCGCCACGGGTGTACATGTATTCCCCATCCTGAATCCTCCTCCCACCTCCCTCCCCATGCCATCCCTCTTGAACACTGTTCTGGTGGAATTTTTTTCTTTGTTTTTTAGTTTTGGAAGTGTCTCTTGTCATATCCACAAGCTCAGAGTTTCTTCAGCCATGTTCATTCTGCTAAGGAGCCCATCAAAGGCATTCTTCATTTGTGTTGTTAGCATTTTTGATCTAGCATTTATTTTTGAATCTTTCAAAATTCATTCAAAAATAAATGCTAGAATTTCTACTTTTACGTTTACACTACCTGTTCTTTCATGTTGTTTACTTTAGAATTAATGCCTTCAGTATATTTGTTACTTTTTTAAAAAATCCTAATCTGATAAGTTCAACATATTTGATGTATTTGACTCTGGTTCTGAAGCTTGTTTAGTCTCCTCATTATGCTTTGTTGTTTTTGTAGAGAGTTGAGTATAACATTCTGGTTAAGACCTGCAGTAAGCAGGCCTTTAGTATTGCAGTAGTATTCTGTGGGGGGAGGGGAAGCACCTAATGCCCTGTAATGAGGTCCTAGTTTTAGATGGGACAGGATAGCTGGAGCGTGCTGGAGTTGAGTTTTTTCTTTCCCTCAGGTAGGTTAAGCTCCAGTTATATAGTTTCTCCTAAAGTCATATCTTGTTAAGATGAAAAAAATGCTCTGGCATATTTCAAAAGGTTGACTTCCCCCCATCTTTTGTTGGAAGCATGAGGGAATTTTTCTCTGATACAATCTGTGTGATGGTAATAGAGCTCCTGGTGTTAAAACTCAAAAGCATGGGACAACTTGTATTACTGCATCCTGGTGGAGCTTCTTAATTTTTGGAACTGTCTACACTTAGCATCCAGTGATTAATCAATTACAGTTGAGGCTTCCCTATCTCAGTACTGGTTCCTGCAGAGGTTTCTTCCCTGTACGATAATGAATGTTGCTGTTACTGTTGTGTTTAGTCACTAAATTGCATCCCACTTTTCAGCGACCACACGGACTGTAGCCTGCGGGGACTGAATCCACATCTCCTGCATTGGCAGGTGGATTCTTTACCAGTCAGCCACCAGCAAAGCCCCTATAATTAGTGCAAAACATTAAATTAAAACTGTGTTGAGCATAGCTAAAGGAGGCCAAAATTGAAGTCTTTACACTTATATGCTTATATTAGGAAATACTTAAAAGCTTATATTAAGAAACAAAACCTGAAAATCAATAATCTCACTATTTAAATCAAAAAGTTAAAAATAGAAAAGTAAGCTCACATAAAATGCAAAATTGGAGTCAGTTAAAAAAATTAAATATAATATAAATACATAATAGAGAAAACAAAAAATAAAGTTTGCTCCATGAAAACATTAACACAATTGAATGATACTTTTGAATAAAATAGGAGAAATACAAACATTTGTATCAAAAGCAAAAGTAGTCTTCCTATGGATGTTTTTATTAACAAAATGATAAATTATAATAAACAACTTTATGCCAGTATATTTTTAAAATAAAGTCAACTTAATAAATTCATAAAAAATAAAACAAATAGGAAATTCTGAAATTTGTATGTGTTTTACAAAAATTGATATATATCACTAACATAGTTCCATTTAAGAAAAGAAATGATAACTCAGACATCTTCAGTGCTAAATTCCAAAAATCAATTGAAGAAGAATGGATAAAGATGAATATGCAACAACATTGACAATCAGAGCTTGTGAAGAATGAGAAAGAAGACAGAAGTCACATCTGATTGTTCACGTGGTGGTGAGGATGATGCTATGTGACTCATGGCTTGGGCTAAATATGATGCTCAGTATTTTGCACATTACCTCTTGCTTAATCCTCACAGCAAGTAGTGAAGCACGTAGAATATTTCCATTTATAGATTTTTAAGGGATCTTGAGTTATTCACCCAAGACTTGTAATTAATAAACTGCAGAGTTGAAATTTAAATTCATGACTATTTTGTATGATTTCAAAGTTGTTTCATTTCTAAGATGCTGTTCACCAATCAGAGTATGTTTAACAAACATCTGATACTTGATATGTGCTATGAAAATCTGGAGGAAGAGGAGTCATAAATACAAAAATAAAAAAAAATAATAAAACACTATATCTGAAGCTACCAATGTTAAAGCCTGGAGATACAATCTTCTAAACTATCTTGACATAAAAGTGGTAGGTACATACACCACCTGGAAGCTTTGGAATAAAAGGAATAACAAAAATAGCATTCTCATTGGATCAAAACAAAGGGGCAGAGCTAATGAATGTATCAATTTGTTTTTCTAGTAGCCTATAATCACAAAATATACCAAATCATCACTTGCATCCATTTTACTGAAGTTTCAAATTGTATTTTCTGAATTTACTTAAAGGATTCATTTTCTGTTAAATAGAAGGGTCATATATGAGCAACAAATAAGAAGCAAAAAAAAAAAAAGGAAACACGAATGTTAAAACTTCTCTGAAATACTTTTTTTAATTTTTAAAAATTAGCATCTCTAGTCTAGCTAAATCTTGAATGACTTTGGTTTTCTTGTATACTATAAAAATAAATCTGATTCAAAATAATCTGTTTTCAAGTTCATGAACGTATTAAGGCGTTTAAAGAAAAGGCAGTATGAGAGGTAGAGGTTTATAAGAGAATGTGAAAGTGAAAGTCTCTCAGTTGTATCTGACTCTTTGCGACCCCATGGGCTGTACAGTCCATGGAATTCTCTAGGCCAGAATACTGGAGTGGGTAGCCTTTCCTTTCTTCAGGAGATCTTCCCAACCCAGGGATCGAACCCAGGTCTCCCTAATTGCATGTGGATTCTTTACCAGCTGAGCCACAAGGGAAGAATATCTGTGAAATAAAATCTGTGAAAAATTTGGTGGTAGTCCTAATGTTGCAAAAAGTATAGAATGGTTTAGACAGAATAAAGAAAAGATAAAACCAAATGTTTCACTTGTTTTAAAGAAGGTGCCAAAATCAGAAATAAGGGCATATATGACTTTGAAGATGTGAGGAAGTTAACTTTATTCACTCACTTTGCAAATGATTAATGAGAGACTTATAGTATAAAAATGGCTTTGTAAAATCATTATAATTTAAAGGAATGAGGGTTTAGTGTAAACATGTCTTTAAGTATGTTTACTTCTTTGATCAAGAATTGAGATGTCCCTCTGTTACTTAAGAAAGAAAGAGAAGGAAATGGAGGAGAAGGAGGAAGAGAAGAAACTCAGTTAAGGCTCAGAAATGTATGTTTCAATCATTTCTCTGTGAATGGGTGCTAAAGTTTGAGAATGACTGATTGAAATTAAAAGGGAAATTGAACAACAACTTTATGTTAGCAAATTTAGATGACGTCTTCAACTTTGACAAGAAAGTATTAAAGTAATAATTGAAGGGGAGGAAAAAACTGAAAAAGAATAAGCATTCCATACTTCAGATCATTTTGTGTCCAAAAATCCCTGGTTTTTTAAAGATAAAAGAATACAATAGAATTTCAACATGTGTTTATAAATGGGAATAGATAATTATAATAAACCATCATAGAAAAAATAATGGTATAAAAGAGGTATGAAAAATATTTATTAATTGCATGCTATACGTAAGATATTCAAATGTGTTCTCTTATTTAATCTTTACAACCCTCTCGTTAATGGATGAGGACAGTGATATCTGCTCAGAAGATGAGCAGATATCTGCTGGTTTATGGTGACTACATATATATGAAACATTATTCAATAAGAAATATTTCACCCTATGATGTGAATTTTCAAGATATTCAAGATTATCTAATAGATCAACTCTGAAAATAAAATATGCTAGAATACATTTCTAGATACTGTGATATAAATGGGAGTAGGATGTTCATTGCCAATATTAAAGCAAAAATATATTAAAGGTCTATTTGAAATAACACAATATTGGCTATTAGTGTTTAGTAATTACTTTTAGTCTACATGCAGTAGGTTGATACAGATTATTTCATTAATTACATAAAAATAGAATCACTACATTTGTCACGCTTGATTGTTTGAGATGTCATTTATAGTATTTTGGTAGGATATTCTGTACTTAAAATTTTCTTTGAAGCAAGTGATAGAAGTTCAATGCAGATTGATTTAAGTGAAAGAGGGATCTACCAAAAGACCATGAACAAACTCAGAGAAACCAGATTGATGGGCAAGCACCTAGAATCAAGCACCTAGCATCAGTTAAATGCATCTTGATGGGAACCAGTAGGGTCTACTAAATAGACATGTGCAGCTCAGCCTCAGGAACAACAGGGACTTAACTGAATGTTTTTGAGTGTGTCTCCCATTTCTACTCTGTGTGATAGATTTCTAATTTTCAGTCTGTAAAGTACTTCTTTCTGCAAGGTGTTAGGCATCACCTCTGTGTTTTATATATTGCAAGTTCAGTTGATGGAAAGAGACAAAAATCTCTCATCTTAGTTCCAGAACCAGAGATCCCAGGGAAAGATTCATTGACCTTATTTTTTCTTGACTCATCTTCAACTGGAGGTCAAGAGGTGAAGTGGTTTGTACAAATATGCCAAGTCCCTTCTGGGTGACTGGAGTGTGGGAAGAGAGAAATACTTCCCAGAAGAAAAGATTGATGCTTGGAAATTGGTCCTGTGGTTCCAAACCACACTGATAAGTTTAAACAATGTAGACTTATATGCTGAATGACACCTTCCCCCTGAATACTCCTCTGCAGTACTTAAACTAAGATAAAGAAACACAATTAAAGATTACCAACAAAGACTTAAGTTTCAAAAGTAATAGCATTGTAAATGTAAGTAGGAAAAAAAAAGAAGGTGGAATCTGAATCTATATAATTTTCAAGGATAAGAAGGATAGTTAATTTATATTTAATAATAATACATATATGTATATGCATGCCCTGTGGATACTAATATTTTCAAGAATTTCCCTTCATTTATTTTGAAATTGTCTACTTTCTGGCACATGAAATAACTTGTTAAATAATTACGTATGCCTGTTTGCATGCTTAATTATCAAGACAGATTTTTAAAAGGCTCATTTTTGGTTCATTCTCTCAGTAGAAAGCAGTGTATGAAATTGCTTTTATTATAAAATAATAATGAAAAGATATTTCCATTCTGATGAAAATAACCAGTATCTTTGAAAGGCATATATATTTTTGTAATTGAAAGAATAGTGTCATATTTTTTTTCTGACAATTTCAATTCCTTTGGTAAAATTTTAATATTTGTAACATTTGAAAGAGAAAACTCTCCTTTGAAACTAAACCTGTATATGCCATATGAGTCTAAGCAAAATTTATCACTTAAACCAGGCTCAGGCAGTGATTGACAATTCAAATTGCCTTTCATAACTTAGATCACTTGCAAAATATGAATAAAATCAGAAATAGATTTTGCAAAATGAGGAATACTTTCATTATAATGTTCTTCCCTATGGCACTTCAAAAAAGAAAACTGAACATCACTACATTTTATTTGAGGCATTGCAAATAATAAATGACATGCAATAGCTAGTAGACTCTATTTTATATGAATATTATATGCATGAATTAATAATATATCATTTATATTCTATAATGAATTAAACAGAAGGAGATAACTCTCTATGGATAAAAGTTTATCCAAATGTGTGCTTTTGTGTATCTCAGAAATTTGGTCAAATGGCCAAATCTGTTTATGATTAAGTTTGCCATAATTTCATTTATGTACTAAGCTTCCTCTCTGATACTGTTATGCTTCTGCATTTGCAAGATATAACTTTAAATATTCTTTATTAGAAATAAGAGCCCCAAATATGTCACCTTCAATGTAATTAAACTTCAAGAAAATCATTGACTTGATTGTATGGATTTTTGTGCAAAGATCCAAAAGACAGCCAATATAACTTTTTTTTAAATAAACTTTATTGGCAGTTAGATTGAGATGGTGGGGTACGAGGATGTGAAATTCACTTCCTCCCATGAACACATTAAAAATACATATACATGTGGGCAACAGGAAAAAGGTGACAGAGGAGTAGGTGGACATGGAGTACATCTCTCTCTGTGGATGCATCAGGAATACACCCTCAGACACAGAAGTGCTTGCAGAACACCAGCTGAGAGTGGACAGGAGTACGTAAGCACTGGAAAAGAATATATAGAGCCACGCAAAGCTCTGTAGGACAAAAGAATCGGGGTGGGGGTGGGGAACAGGAGTGTTAGTAGGACTGAACCTTCCCTTGGCAAGTAGGGGAACTGAAGCAGGGGTCCAATCCCCACATCAGGACAATTGTGTGGTTCAGAGGAGAAACATTTACAGCTGAGAGTGAAACAACTGATCTGTGGCAGCCTAAATGGAATGAGAATCAGACAGTCCTTGCCACAGCCATACATGCCCTGGGATAGGGACACAGGTCTCCTGGAAGGAGCAGCAGTCAGGAGCTGGAGCATAGGGATTGTGGAGGAATCCCAGGGCAAGGGCTGCTGTTGACTATGGAGAAATGGACTGAGAAGACATGAGGGAAGAGATCCTGGTGAGAGATGCCTGTGGAGGAAAGCCAGGCAGCCATGGAAGCAAGGCGATACTGCTGAGTCACAATTAGAGGGTGGAGCCATCACCATAGCACCTCTCTCCCCTGACATGCCAGCTTTGGTAGCTGAACAATACAGAGGCTGGCCCATCAGGTGCCTAACACAGGAACAACAGAGTAGGACCCCACCTAGGGTGCCCCTTGAAGTGACTGATGCACCAAATTACAGAGTAGGACCCCAACCAGTGGTGCTGAGGCAACAAACAACAGAGAAGTACCCCTGGCAAGGGAGCCCACTAAGTACCTGAAAGGGTGGAGCTACAAAGAAAGACCAGCCAAAGAGGTCTTCTGATTGCCAGCTACAGCTTGAAAAAAGACTCTGATAGGGCCATAACTCCTGTGGCTGAAGAAGTCTTAATCCCTGAACACTTGGCACCATCAGGGTCCCTGCGACCCAAGCAGCTGCACTAACTTCATGCTCATCACTCACTGTGACAGAGGTATAACAGGCAAAAAAAAAAAAAAAATCTTGCATTTATGTACAAGGGGTCAACTTTGATCGTGTCCAACTCTTTGCAACCCTGTGGAATGTGGCTTGCCAGGCTTCTCTGTCAGTGGGATTCTCCAAGCAGGAATATTGAAATGTATTGTCCACTGCTGGTTGTGATACCCTTCTAGAGCACTATATTTCCTGATGCCTTAGCCGCCAACTTCTCTTGAGTACCTGGTGCTGCCAGAACTCCTGTGACCCAAGGAGCTACCCCACATCCCACCTGGCCCTCACCAGGACAAACCCAAGTCTTCATGGCAGCCTCAGCAGCAAACCTCAGTGGACGACCCACTTGCAGAGGTGGAAATAAAACCACAACTGAAACCCAGGGGCAGTGTGTCTAAGGAAGACTCAAAACCTTTCCACCAGCTGTGGAAGCTGATAATTAAGTTCACACAATCACCTAGGCAGACTCTATGTCTATGGAATATATAAAAGGACACTGAGAGCTCCCACAAAAGAAAATGAACTATTTCTGATAGCTTTGGACATTGGAGACAAGAACACACAGGAGTAGGGCCAGATTACAGTCTGAGCTGCTCCCACAGCAGGTCCAGAGTTCAGCACAGTGTTGGAGGCCATCCTAGGGAGGTGAAGTGGACTGTGACCCCCAGAAAGGGAAAGGATTCTGACACCAGATAGTAAATAAAAACATTATTCTTATATTTTGACTTTTTCTGTGGTTACTTTTGGACTTTTTTCTTTTCTTTTCTTTTTTTCTTTCATCCCCCCAACCCCGTTCTATTTGTTGATTTTATTAGCACTATGAAATCTAATTAAGGTTTTGAGTAGCACTATGAAATCTAATTAAGATTTTGAGGTTTTTTTTCTTTAATCACACTTTTTATTGCTGTTATAAACCTCTGCCTCTATATTGGCTTTTTGCAGTTCTATGGAATTTCCTTTCCTTTTTTTTTCTTTTTTATTTTAATTTTAAAATTTTAACCTATAATTTTTATCTACATTTATTCCTTTGCTTCTCCTACTGTTCTTTTCCCCTTGAAGTTAATCTTTAATATATATAAAAATTCTTTATCTACTCCTATTGAACTTTGAATTTCTATTCTTTCTTTTCAATCTTTTTCTCAGCATATTTGTTAGTTTTGGTTTCATTGTTTTATTCCCCAATTGGCACCTTGCTTTAGCTTTGTTTTCCAGTTTTGTTCTTAACTTCTGGTTTCCTTTGCTCACTGGGTCAATATATTGTACTTTATTTTTGTTGGACTGTTTTGATTTTGCTTATAAGTGTATATGTGTGTGTGTGTGTGTATTCCATTATTTTAATTATTATTTGCCTGACTTTGTAACTGTCACTTGACTGGGGTTTCATCTTCGGTTTCTAACTTCTGGGTATTTGTTTTAATCTTATTTAATGCCATAGCAAGCCACCTGTGGAATCTCTGTTCTTGGCCGGAGATCAAGCCCTGAGACTTTGGAGTGGGAGCACTGACTCCAAGACCCTAGACTACCAGAGAACTTCTAGCCCTAGGGAGTATCAAATAGTGAGAATTCCCACAAAGGAAACCATTTGAAAAAGAGAGCCAGCATCATCCAACTACCAGTAGCACCCTGTACGGGATGCCTCATCCAAACAACAAACAAGACAAAAATACAAACCTACCATCAGCAGACAGGATTAGCACCTCACTCAACCCTGCACATCAGAGGGGGGGGGGGGGGCGGGGAACCTCAGCATGTATCTCACTATATACAAAGATTACATAAACCACTACATGAACCACTGGACCAACCTTAGGAGGACAGAAACCAAACGGAAGAAAGAGTTCAACCTTGAAGCTTGGGAAAAGGATATCTCAAACAAAATAAGCTTTAAAAAATAATGAAAAGGCAGAGAAACATTGTCCAAATGAAGGAACAAACTAGAAATACAGAACTCCAGATAAATGAAAAGGAAATAGGCAAAGTGCCTGAAAAAAAAATTCAGAATAATAATAGTAAAGATGATCAAAAACCTTTAAAATAGAATGGAGAAAATGCAAGAATCAATTAACAAAGACCTAGAAGAATTAAAGAATTAACATACAGAGAAAACACAATCACTGACATTAAATATACCCTAGAAGAAATCAATAGCAGAATATCTGAAGCAGAAGAATGAATCAGTGAGCTGGAAGATAAAGTAGTGGAAATAACTGCCGAAGAGCAGAATAAAGTAAAAAGAATGAAAAGAGCTAAGAATAGTCTCAGAGACCTCTGGGACAATATTAAATGCAACAACATTCGAATTATAGGGGTCCCAGAAGAAGAAGAAAAGAAAAGGTATGAGAAAATTTTTAAAGAGATCATAGTTGGAATCAAAATGATGGTACGGGGAGGGAGGAGGGAGGGGGGTTCAGGATGGGGAACACGTGTATACCTGTGGCGGATTCATGTTGATGTATGGCAAAACCAATACAATATTGTAAAGTAATTAACCTCCAATTAAAATAAATACATTTATATTTTTTTAAAAAAAAGATCATAGTTGAAATTTTCCCCAACATGGAAAAAGAAATAGTCAATCAAGTCCAAGAGGTGCAAACAGTCTCATACAGGGTAAATGCAAGGAGAAACATGCCAAGACCCATACCAATCAATCTTACAAAGATTAAATACAAAGAAAGAATATAAAAAACCTCAAGGGAAAAGCAACAAGTAACATACAATGGAAACACCATATGTTTAACAGCTGATCTTTCAGCAGGAACTCTGCAGGCCAGAATGGAATGGCAGAACATATTTAAAGTACTGAAAGGGGAAAATCTATAACCAAGATTACTCTACCCAGCAAGGATCTCATTCAGAATTGATGGAGAAATCACAAGCTTTCAGACAAACAAAAGTTAAAAGAATTCAGTACCACCAAACCAGCATTACAATGAATGTTAAAGGGACTTATACAGTCAGGAAATATAAGAGAAGGAAAAGATCCACAAAAACAAACCCAAACAATTAAGAAAATGGCAATAGGAACATATATATCAGTAATTACTTTAAATGTAAATGGATTAAATGCTCCAACCAAAAGACACAGATTGATTGAATGGATCAAAAAAACAAAACCCATATATATGCTGTCTACAAGAAACCCACTTCAGACCTAAAGACACATATAGACTGAAAGTGAGAGGATGGAAAAACATATTCCATACAAATGGGAAGTAAAAGAAAGCTAGAGCAGCAATCCACATATCAGACAATGTAGACCTCAAAATAAGAAATATTACAAGAGATAAGGAAGGACACTACATAATGATCAAGTGATAAGTCCAAGAGGAAGACATGACAATTATAAATATCTATGCACCCAACATCTTGATACATAAGACAAACACTAACAGACATAAAAGGAGAAATTGACAGTAATATAATAATAGTAGGCGACTTTAACATCCCACTCAAACCAATGGACAGATCATTCAAACAGAAATTTAATAAGGAAACACAAGTCTTAAATGGTACATTAGATGAGATGGATCACATTGGTATCTTCAGGGAATTTCATCCAAAAGCAGAAGAATAAATCTTATCATGTGCACATGGAACATTCAAGATAGACCACATCTTGAGTCACAAATCAAATCTCAGTAAATTTAAGAAAATTGAAATTGAATCAAGCATCTTTTCTGACCTCAACACTATGAGACTAGATATTAATCACAAGAAAAAAATTTTGGTAAAAAATGGAGATTAAGCAATATGTTTCTAAATAAGAAACAGGTTACTGAAGAAATCAAAAAGGAACTCAAAAAAGCCTATAAATAAATGACAATGAAAATATGACAACTCAAAACCTATGGGAATACAATCCTATCTCAAGAAACAAGAAAAACACTGAATAGACAACCTAACTTTACACCTAAAACAACTGGAAAAGAAGAACAAAGAAAAACCCAAAAAATAGCAGAAGGAAAGAAATAGAAATCAGAGAAGAAATAAAGGAAAAAGAAATGAAAGAAACAATAGGAAAGATATATAAAATTAGAAGCTGGTTCCTTAAGAAGATAAACAAAATTGACAAACTTTTAGTCTCACTCATCAAGAAAAAAAGAGAGAAGACTCAAATCAACAAAATTAGAAATGAAAAGGAGAGGTTACTATGGGCAATGCAGGAATATGAAGGATTATAAGAAACTATTATGAACAACTATATTACAATAAACTGGATAACCTGGAAGAAATGGACAGATTCTTAGAAAAGATCAATCTTCCAAGACTTAACCAGGAAAAATAAAAATTATGACCAATCCAATTACAAGCAATGAAACTGAAACTGTGATCCAAAATCTCCCAAAAACAAAAGCCTAGGACCAGATGACTTAACAGGTTAATTCTATCAAACATTTAGAGAAGAGCTAGGCATTATTATTATTATTATTATATAAATATTATTATTATTTGGAGAAGGCAATGGTACCCCACTCCAGTACTTTACCTGGAAAATCCCATGGATGGAGGAGCCTGGTAGGCTGCAGTCCATGGGCTCGCTAAGAGTCGGACATGACTGAGCGACTTCACTTTCACTTTTCACTTTCATGCCTTGGAGAAGGAAATGGCAACCCACTCCAGTGTTCTTGCCTGGAGAATCCCAGGGACGGGGGAGCCTGGTGGCTGCCATCTATGGGGTTGCACAGAGTGGGACACGACTGAAGTGACTTAGCAGCCATTATTATGTTTGTATGTGTGTTCATCTTATATGCTAGTACAAATAAACAGACAACAATAACAACAATAATAAAAATATCTCTACCCCAAAATACAGCAGTTAATCTTCCAATGTAATACTATCATTAAGGCTTTTTTTCCCCTTGGTCCTCCCAACCACCTCAAAACCAATAAAGAACTCTGATTTGAAACTCCATGACAGGCAAAAAGATACAACTATTAAGAGAAATGTGTTACTCTGCCACTTTCTAGTCTTGTGCTTGTAGCAGGTTACTTAAGCTGACCTAGAATATATTTATTTCATATTGTTGTTGGGAGGATTAAGCAAGACAATGTATACAAACTTGTTAGCATAGAATTATCAAATAAAAACTTAGGGAATTCAAACTGCTGTGCTATCTGTATTATTGCCTTCTAGCACCTCAGTAAAGAGATAGAGGCAATTTGCTCAACTTCAAAGGTGTTTTAGGAGGAGGTTTTAGCAGTAGATATGAGAAGATTCTCCACAGTCCAGAATCAGGGGCTCCAGGCCCTTTAAGTTAAGAAGAGCTTAAGGAGATATAATGAGTAAATGTAATGTGAATCCTGGAAATGAAAAAGGGCATTAGGCAAAATCAAAGTGACTTTGAACCCAGTGTGGGCTTTAGTTGATAATAATGTATCAATATTTATTCATTAATCATAAATCAATATGCAATAGAAAATATAAGGTATTAATAATAGGGACTGATGCTTTTAATAATAGGATTGATGCTTTTGAACTGTGGTGTTAGAGAAGACTTTTGAGAGTCCCTTGGATTGCAAGGAGATCCAACCAGTCCATCCTAAAGGAAATCAGTCTTGAATATTCATTGAAATGACTGATGCTGAAGCTGAAACTCCAATACTTTGGCTACCTGACTCATTTGAAAAGACCCTGCTCATATACTAATGCATATATATGGAATCTAGAAAGATGGTGCCAAAGAATTTATTTTCAGGTCAGCAATGGAGAAACAGAAATAGAGAACAGACTTATGGACATGGAAGAGAGGAGGCGAGGGTGAGATATATGGAGAGAGCAACATGGAAACTTACATTACCATATGCAAATTAGACAGCCAAGGGGAATTTTCTGTAGGTTTCAGAAAACTTAAACAGGAGCTGTGTATCAACCTAGAGGGGTGGGATGGGGAGGGAAGTGCGAGGGAGTTTCAAGAACGAGGGCACACATGAATACCTGTGGCTGATTCATACTGTAGTCTGACAGGAAACAACAAAATCCTGTAAAGTAATTTCCTTCAACTAAAAAATAAATGAATTTTAAAAAGAAAAAAAATAATGCATATACACATGGAACAGTTCTCACTGAAAACTGAATGGAAATTGGTAGAAAGACTGTAAAAACGATGAACATGTAAGAAGGAATGACAATTGGGTTGGGACCTGAGACTCTCAGAAGGAACTCGAAGGGAAAGAGAGAAACCTGCCTGGAGTGAGTATCAAAAGTCACAGACTGGAAGGCCCAATTCCCATATCCTACATCCACCATCCCCCACCCCCATGGGAGATGATGTCTTTGGCTATCTGGAGGACCACTGAAACTAGCAGGAGGGCTATGATAAGCCAGCCTTCCACTTATGAGAAGCACATTGTTTCTAGATTGCACCTAAGGAAAGGTGAAGGGTGCAGTCTGGAGACTGCTCTAATGGCTTTCAGGTTTCCCACACCTGCCTTGACATGCACCAGAACCTGAGCAGAGCAAACACTTCATCCCTATTTACTGCACTTCGCAGTGTGGCACGGGATCTAGGAATGCTGTAACCAGGGAGAAAACTTGGCCCTGGAACACTAAGGCAACCTGGTCCTGGGGTGAATCATGGGTAGGCTGGTGACCATTGTTGGCACCTACTCAAAAGTCCCTCAGAAAGAGCCCAGAATTCTGACAGTGGCTGCTTTATTAGAGATCACACCTTGATATACAAAAGTGCCCACATGGGCTCCCTTGCACTATAGAGAGGCTCCATAGAGGGGATGGGGGGACAGTGGAGGCTGGGGGCAGTGATCAGCTGTGAAAGACAAAGGGGACTTTCACCTGAGTCTGCATCTGTTCAGATCAAGACAAGCAATTGTAGGCACTTGTACAAGCAATGCGTTGAGGACACCTTGCATCTCACTATTGAAAACAAACAAACAAACATGCATAGGCATTCCTTATTTCAGCACTATCCCCTGCTGGGACAAGAATTTCTATGTTGGAAGTACACACTTGAAAGGAACAGAGCCAACTCAGGGCCCTTTCTCAGAACTTCTAATCCAGTACCCTACCCCATGAGGGTGATGACAGAAACTGAACAGAAAGGAAGTCATGTCTCACACCCAGCCATTGCTCTAACATCTCCATCTCCAGCCCCAAATATTACCAAAGTGATAGCTGCCATAACAACATGGGGAAATCTATGACTTCACATCAAACCCAGTTTGAGAGTGACCAAATGCACTGGCTATACATAGTCTGTATATAGATGCTCCCACATAAGAACACTACTTCAAGATTACAATAGGTAACTGTTTCATCTAAATTAATAGAAGGAGAGAAAGTTAAGCAAAATGAAAGTGTAGAGAAACTGGTCTCATTGAAATAGCCAGAGAAAACCTCTGAAAAAATAATGAAATAGAAAGAAGCAATTTACCTTATAAAGAACTCAAAACATTGGTAATAAGAATGTTAACTGAATTAGGTAAAAGAATAAATGAACATAGTAAAAATTTAACAAGGTTTTAAAAATAAGAAAAAGACCCAAATCTAAAAAATAAACAACTCAACAACTGAAATTAAAAACAAACACTACGAGGAATGAATGAGTAACTTACTAAGTGATACAGAAGAACACATAAGTGATCTGGAAGAGAGAATAATGGAAATCACCAAATCAGAACAGCTAAAAGAAAACAGTTTTTAGTTTGTGGTAGTCTTTTACAACTGCTGTAGGAGACTAATACACCATCTTAGGACTTTTATGATTTCTTTTGCAACTTATCTGATGAAAACTCTTGCCCTCTCTCTTGCTTCTGAGCTTTCTGAAACTCTTCAGGGACAACTTCCCTGATCATTGGAGTTAAGGTAGCCCACCCCACCTAGACATTCTTTATCACATCACCTGTTTTATTTCCTTCATCATTGAAAATGATTTATGTTTATTTTTTCTTTAACTTGTTTATTTTATTATTTCAGCACATAAAATAATATCTGGTATGTAATAAATGCTTACTAAATATTTGTTGAAGGAAGAAAAGAAAGAAAGATTATTACTAATTGCTTGATGATAAAATGTCATTTAATAAACATCTGGACTATCAAAATATGAAAAAAGTTTACGAGATTTATGAGATAAAATTGAGCTTACATATATTTGCATTATTGGAATTCTTGAGAAAGAAAGAAAAGAGAGAAAGAAGGGGATCAAAAATGCATATGAGGAAATTATGGCTGAAAATTTCCCAAACCTGAAAGAGGAAACAGATATTCAGGTACAGAAAGCATGGTGGGGTGGGGGGTTTCAATAAAGATGAAAAGAAAAAGAATGATTGGCACAAAGACATATCATAATTAAAATAGTAGCGGCTATGCTATGCTAAGTCACTTCAGTAGTGTCGGACTCTGTGCGACGCCATAGATGGCAGCCCACCAGGCTCCTCCGTCCCTGGGATTCTCCAGGCAAGAACACTGGAGTGGGTTGCCATTTCCTTCTCCAATGCGTGAAAGTGAAAAGTGAAAGTGAAGTCACTCAGTTGTGTCCGACTCTTAGCGACCCCACGGATTGCAGCCTAACAGGCTCCTCCATCCATGGGATTTTCCAAGCAAGAGTACTGGAGTGGGGTGCCATTGCCTTCTCCGTAGTAACAGCTAAAGATAAAGAAAGAATTCTAAAGGCAGAAAGATAAAAACAAAGAGTAATATTTATAAGGTAATCCCCATAATGCTATGAGCTGATTTCTCTGCAGAAAAATTGTAGACCATAAAGGAGTGGCATGATATACTCAAAGTGCTGCTGCTGCTGCTGCTGCTAAGTCACTTCAGTCGTGTCTGACTCTGTGTGACCCCATAGACGGAAGCCCACCAGGCTCCCCCGTCCCTGGGATTCTCCAGGCAAGAACACTGAAGTGGGTTGCCATTTCCTTCTCCAATACTCAAAGTGCTAAAAGAGGGTACACCTGAAACTTAAGATACTACACCCAGAAAAATTCTCATTTAGTATCAAAGGAAAGATAAAAACCTTTCAGACAACCAAGAACTAAAAGAGTTCATTAATACTAAATTTACACTAAAGAAATGTTAAGAGGTCTGCTCTAAATAGAAAAGAATATATAGGAAAGGGGAAAAGCCCACTAGGAAAGGATATATATATATATATATATATATATATATATATATATATCCCAGTCCCTAATATATATATATATATATATTAGGGACTGGGATTCAATCATGTGATTGAGCCATAAAAATATTAAAGGCAAAAAAAGATTGTAACAGCATCAATAACTACAATCAACAATTAAAGGATAAGCATGAAGATGTAAAACATGACAATAGAAGTAAAAATGAGGGAAAAGGGAGCAAAAATGTAGGAGTTTTAGAATGTGTTTGAACTTAAATGACTGTTTAAAACAAGTAGATATAAACTGTTATAAGCCCACGTATGTGAGGGCTTCCCAGGTGGCACTAAAGGTAAAGAACCAGCCTGTGAATTCAAGAGACATAAGAGATGTGGGTTCAACCCCTGAGTCGGGAAGACCCCCTGCAGGAGGGCATGGCAACAACCCACTCCAGTATTCTCTCCTGGAAAATACCATGGACAGAGAAGCCTGGAGGGCTGAAGTCCATAGGGTTGCACAGAGTCAGACATAACTGAAGCAATTTAGCATGCATGCATACCACGTATATAAACACTATACTAGCCACAAATCATCGATCTACTATATATATATATATAGAAACTAAAAAGAAATGAACATAGGTATTTTACTAAAGAAAATCTTCAATCGACAAGGAAAGAAATAAAGAGAGAATAATTTATAAAACCATCAGAAAACAAGTAATAAAATGGCAATAACCATAAACCTATCAATAACAATTTTAAATGCCAATGGACTAACTACTCCAATCAAAAGACATACGGTGACTGGCTGGAATAACAACTACATGCAAAAAAAAAAAGATTAGAACATTACCTCAGACCATATATAAAAATAGACTGAAGATGAATCAAAGACCTAACTGTGAGACCTAAAACTGTAGAATTCCGAGAAGAAAAAATAAGTAAATAGAATACTCTTTAACATATAGCAATATTTTTTAGATGTTTCCTAAGGCAAAATAAATAAAACTAAAAATAAACAATGGAACCTAATTAAGTATAAAAGTTTTGGCACAGCAAATAATAACATGAAAAGACAATCTACTGACTGGTAGAAAATATTTGCAAATGATACCACAGATGATAATAAGATGATAATATTCAAAATTTATAAACAGCTCACAAAATTCTACATATAAAAGAAGCAATAAGTTTGTTTTAAAAATGAGCAGAAGACCTGAATAGTCCCTTTTTCAAAGAAGACAAAAAGATTGCAAACAGGCACATGAAAAGATTCTCAACCCCATTATTTACTAGAGGTGTGCAAATCAAAACCACAATGAGATAACATCTCACATCAGTCAGAATGGCTATCATCAAGAGGTCTAATAACTATAACTAATATAACTTTAACTATAGGTAATGTAGATAAAGATGTGGAGAAAAGGGAGCCTTGTGCACTCAGTTGGAATGTACATTTATGTTGTCACTGTGGAAAACAGGATGAGGTTCCCTCAAAGAACTAAAAATAGAACAATTATATGATATATTCATTCCTGGGTATATATATAAAAAAAAGTAAAACATTAATTAGGAAAGATACATATCTCCCAAAGTTCATAGCAGCACTATTTACAATATCCAACACGGAAGCAAATGTCCATCAACAGATGAATGGATGAAGAAGACATGGCTCATACGTACAACAGAATGTTAGTCATAAAGAAGGAATAAAATCCCACCATTTGCAGCAATGTGGATGGACCTAGAGAATATTATGCTTAGTAAAGTAAGTCAGACAGAGAAAGGCAGAATGTTCTATGTCATTACTTTATGTGGAATCTAAAAAACAAAACCTACCAATGTGTATAGAGAAACAGAGATTCACCTATGTAGAAAACAAACTAGTGTTTACCAATGCGGAGAGGGAAGGTGCCAGTAGCAAGGTAGAAATATGGGACTTAGTTACATAAGCTACTAAGTATAAAAGAGAGAAGAAATAATGACATACTGTACAGCACAGTGAATTTAGCCATTACTTTGTAACAAATTTTGATAGAGTATAATTTATAAAAATATTGAATCACTGTACTTTTTTTTTTTTTTTCGAGAAACTGATCCCAATTCTTTATTTTCCATGGTCTACTTTTATACACTGAGATGTTATGCAAAAGTCACGTGGGGTCAGCAGTCCTGACTTTTATCAAAGTCAGGTGCTTCATACAAATGTATACAGAGGTCTTAGGGGTGTTACATCATCTTCTGGCCAGGGGGCCTGCTGACAATTTATGACCCTCTCCTTGTGACAGTGGTCAGTCAACCAGGACACTTATTTCTCCAGGGGTGATTATTCTTAAAACAGACACCACCCAAATAAAGTTACATTCCTATAGGGTGAGGGTGTAGTGGGTTTTAATTAAGGAAAGAATTTACTTAGCCCAAGGTCTAATGTGAATCACTGTACTTTAAATCCACTATTTCTATACAAATATAAATGTATACACTTTATTTTTTAGATCAATTTAATACATAGAGAAAATTACAAAGGTACAACATAAAGTTTCCATTTATCCTGTACCTGATGCCCCTATTATTCAGTTCAGTTCAGTCATTAGGTTATGTCCAGCTCTTTGTGACCCCATGAACCACAGCATGCCAGGCTTCCCTGTCCCTCACGAACTCCCAAAACTTACTCAAACTCATGTCCATTGAGTCAGTGAAGCCAACCAACCATCTCATCCTCTGTCGTCCCCTTCTCCTTCTGCATTCAATCTTTCCCAGCATTAAGGTCTTTCCCAATGAGTCAGTTCTTTGCATCAGGTGACCAAAGTATTGGAGTCTCAGCTTCAATGTCAGTCCTTCTAATGAATAATCAGGACTGATTTCCTTTAGGATTGACTGGTTTGATCTCCTTGCAGTCCAAGGGACTCTCAAGAGTCTTCTCCAACACCACAGTTCAAAAGCATCAATCCTATTATTAAAAGCATCAATCACTATTATTAATATCTTACATTTATATTACATATTTTTATGGTTAATGAATAAATATTGATACATTATTATCAACTAGAGCCCATACTGGGTTCAAAGTCTCTTTGATTTTGCCTAATGCCCCTTTTCAATTCCAGAATTCATATTACATTTACTCACCATATCTCCTTAAGCTCTTCTTAATTTAAAGGGCCTGGAGTCCCTTATTCTGGACCCTGGAGACTTACCCTCGACTTCTTCTCATATCTACTGCTAAATCCGTCTTCTAAAACATCTTTGAAGTTGCACAAAGTTGCATGTCTTTACTGCGGTGCCAGAAGGCAATAATACTGATAGCACAACAGTTTGAACTCCCTAAGTTTCTATTTGATAATTCTATGCTAGCAAGTTTGTGTACATTGTCTGACTTAATCCTCCCAACAACAATATGAGATAAATATATTTTAGGTCAGCTTAAGTAACCTATTACAAGCCGAAGACTAGGAAGTGGCAGAGCATTCCATTTCTCTTCATAGTTTTATCTTTTTGCCTGTTATGGAGATTAAAATCAGAATTCTTTATTGGTTTTCAGGTGGTTGGCAAGATTGATTAGGGGAGAAAAAAGGCTTAATGATAGTATTACATTGGAAGATTAACAGCTATATTTTGGGAAGATTTTTATCATTATTGTTATTATTGTCTTTATTTGTATTAGCATATAAGACTAATACACATGAAAACATGATATTATTTCTGAGAAACTGCATTTCAAATAACCAAATTTCTCTTTTCTCCTTTAGTGATGGTCAATGCTATGGTACACATGTTTTATATCACAAAGTGTTTGATTGAAGTTTTGATTCTGCTTCTTGGTAATTCTGGGACCTTGGACATATGATTTGAATTTCCTCAGCCTCAATTCCTCATGTGAGAAACAAGGAAAAATTGTATCATTGCCAAAGATTTATGGAAAGAGCTAAATGAGATAATTCTAATGTTCTTCTTGCCTTAACTGTCATCAAAACACCTATTCAATAACCTCAAAGACGGGCTCAAAAATTTCAGATTAATATGACCTGAACTCTTTCATTTTGATTACTGTTCATTTTTCTGCCATCTGTAATAATAGGGGTTCTAAATACAACTTTCTTTTATGCCTGTTGACAAATTACTACATAACACATAAATAAATAATTTACTATGTTTCTCTGAATAATATTCCTTCCTAGGGACTAACCTAACTTTCAATTCTCAGTTTTACAGGTCTAGGTTTTGTCTTAGCTTATCCTGGTTTCTTCCTCATAATTTATGAGTATCGGAGTGGTATACCTTGTTCTAAGTCAACACATAAAGTATTCTTTTCACAACAGTGACAAGTGAGATTGAATATACTTTATATGTAGTAATTAATTAAAACTGAAAAATCCTATTTGACAAATCAGAGATCTGACGGTATAAACTATTGATAATCATAAATGGAAGACTTCTTTCTGTTATAATTTCAAATTTATGTTATTTTCACTACAGCATGATGCTGTTGGCATTTTTATGTACTTAATACTATGACTCTTATTATATAATTGAATGTAGCTATCACTAGAATAAAATACAGATATTATAAAATGAAAATGAATGTTCCTTTAAGAGACATTACCTGTATACTAGCATTAATCTCTACACTGATTGATTTAGTAATAATGGGCTAGCTATTTAACCTTTCTTATCACAATGCCTGTTTTCTCTCTTACTTTAGCATTTAATCTCTGATCTTTTAAATAAGAATTGGAAAATATTTTCTTAAAAGTCAGATAATAACTATTGTAGAAATTGGCGAACAAATGATCCATATGGGGACCACTGGACTCTGCCATTGAAACAAAAAAGCAGCCATAGACAATATGTAAAAAAAAAAAATAGGTGAGGTTTTCTTCTGATAATATTCTTTTAACAGGAATGGATTATTGGCCAGATTTGGCCCATGAGGCACAGTATCCTTGAGTTGGGCTAAATGAATTTTAATGTTTCATCTTTTGCTATATTCTCCAAAAGAATCATAAAAAAATTGACATGAGTTTAAATAAAGTGATCTGACATATTACAGCAGAGTGCTTACACAGACCATGTCAATTCTGTCTCAAGTGTGGCTCCATAGAAGAGTGGTTACATGTAATGTCCCAGGAGCTGGAATGGCCTGGGTTTAAATACTAGATTCCCCATTTAATTTACTTTACCTCTTTCTACAATTTTCTCAACATCGGTAGGGAATTGTGACAATTTAAAACAAATCAAAACCATTATGAGGTACCATTTCACACCAGTCAGAATGGTTGTGATCCAAAAGTCTACAAGCAATAAAGGCTTGAGAGGGGGTGGAGAAAAGGGAACCCTCTTACACTGTTGGTGGGAATGCAAACTAGTACAGCCACTATGGAGAACAGTGTGGAGATTCCTTTAAAAAATGGAAATAGAACTGCCTTATGACCCAGAAATCCCACTGCTGGGCATACACACTGAGGAAACCAGAATTGAAAGATATACGTGTACCCCAATGTTCATCGCAGCACTGTTTATAATAGCCAGGACATGGAAGCAACCTAGATGTCCATCAGCAGATGAATGGATAAGAAAGCTGGGGTACATATACACAATGGAATATTACTCAGCCATTAAAAATAATACATTTGAATCAGTTCTAATGAGGTGGGTGAAACTGGAGCCTATTATACAGAGTGAAGTAAGCCAGAAAGAAAAACACCAATACAATATATATACTAATGCATATATATGGAATTTAGAAAGATGGTAACAATAACTCTGTATACGAGACAGCAAAAGAGGCACTGATGTATAGAACAGTCTTTTGGACTCTGTGGGAGAGGGAGAGGGTGGGATGATTTGGGAGAATGGCATTGAAACATGTATAATATCATATATGAAATGAGTCACCAGTCCATGTTCGATGCACGATACTGGATGCTTGGGGTTTGTGCACTGGGACGACCCAGAGGGATGGTATGCAGAGGGAGGAAGGAGGAGGGTTCAGGATGGGGAACACGTGTATACCTGTGGTGGATGCATGTTGATATATGGCAAAACCAATACAATATTGTAAAGTTTCAAAATAAATTTAAATTAAATTAAAAAAATAAAATAAAAAAACCAAATGGAAAAAAAAATAAATAAAACAAATCTATAAATTCTTTGACACTCCCTCTACTGAGAAGTATAGTCTATATTTCTTATTCTTGACTTTAAACTACTCTTCATGATTTAAATAACCAGCACAATACAGCAAATATGATGCTTTGTTTGACAAAGCTGAATCAGAAAAAGCTATTGAGTTACTTGATTATCTCTGTTTGCTCTGGTGAAAGTCAGAATGAATGTACAAAATACAACTGGCCTGTGATCCACATGTATTTATTTCAGTCAACAACTCCAGCTGATCTCCCAGCCAATAACCAGTAACAATTTCCAGCTGTATAAAAGAGCCACATTAAAAATACAGTCAGTTCAGGTATCTAATAAGAAAGACTGCAAGGAAGAACTATCCTGGTGAGCCCTTGGTGTTTCTTAGTTGCTTAGTTGTGTCTATTTCTTATGTGACCCCATGACTTGTAGCCTGCCAGGCTCCTCTGTCCATGGGATTTCCCAGGCAAGAATACTGGAGTGGGTCGACTCCAGTGGGTCCTTTCCCAGGGGACTTTCCCAACTCAGGGATGCAACCAGTGTCTCCTGCATTGGCAGGTGGATTCTTTACCACTGAGCCACCAGGGAAGCCCTTAGCAAATTCCTAATGCACAAAATGTGAACAAAATAAAATAATTGTTGTTTTCCATTGTTTTGGAGAAATATTTTATACAACAGCAGAAAACAGAAGAGAAATCATGAAAATTATACTTCCTCCATATCTTGACTACTGCAAATAATGCCACTATGATCATTGAGGTGGATATATCTTCTTGAATTAGCTTTTTTGTTTTCTTCAGATATAACTCAGATATATACAACCAGAAATTTCTGGTTCCTGTAGTAGTTTAATTTTTAATTTTTTGAGGAATCCTCATTGTTTTACAGATACATAGGAAAAAACAGTGGCTAACAGTGGGAAGAGGAACGGGAAAAGAGGCAAGATAGGTGAAAGGGATTAAGAGGTACAAATAACTAAACAGCAAGTAAGACATGAGAATGCAATGTACCACAGGAAATATAACCAACATTTTATACTAACTTTATATGGAGTATAATCTATAAAATTACTGAGTCACTATGTTGTGGACCTGAAAATAATATAATACTTTGTCAACTACTCAATTAAAATTTTAACAAGTAATACTTCCTCTTATGCTTGTTATAAAAATTAAATGAGCTTATATATGTAAAAGTATTTGGAACAATGTTTGAGTGAGTATTGCACATAATAAGTACAAGTGGAAAAAATGTTAGCTATTATTAATAACCAGGTCAATTTCAGCTTCCTAACAGAATGGGAAGCAGTAAATCTTAAGAATGAAATTTGAGATAAATAAAAACACTAAACTAATTAATAAAAGTATTACTATGAGGTAGAGTGACTTATCCATTAGTCACAGTGCAGCAGGCCCTTGATACTTTCAGGGATATAAAAAATATTTTAATTTTCACTTTTTTTTTTAAGGAAGGAAAATATGTCTAACAGTGAATGTCTGATAGTACATAGTCTGGTTATATTCCTTCTTATACTAAGATACGCATCAGTCACTCAGTCATGTCCGACTCTTTGTAAACTCATGGACTGCAGCACACCAGGCCCCCTGTCCATCACCAACACCCAGAGTTTGCTCAAACTCATCTTCATTGAGTCAGTGATGCCATTCAACAACCTCATCCTCTGTCATCCTCTTCTCCTTCTGCCTTCAATCTTTCCCAGAATCAAGGCCTTTTCCAATGAGTCCATTCATCGCATCTGATGGCCAAAGTATTGGAGCTTCAGCTTCAGCATCAGTCTTTCCAATGAATACTCAGTACTGATTTCCTTTAGGATGGACTGGTTTGATCTCTTTGCAGTCCAAGGGACTCTAAGAGTCTTCTCCAACACCGCAGTTTAAAAGCATCAATTCTTTGGTCCAAGCTTTCTTTATGGTACAACTCTCACATCCATATGTGACTACTAGAAAAACCATAGCTTTGACTAGTTGAACTTTGTTGGCAAAGTAATATCTCTGCTTTTTAATATGCTGTCTAGGTTGCTCATAGCCTTTCTTCCAAGGAGCAAGCGTCTTTTAATTTCATGGCTGCGGTGATTTTGGAGCCCAAAAAAGAAAGTCTGTCACTGTTTCTATTGTTTCCGCATTTATTGTCCATGAAGTGATGGGACCAGATGCCATGATCTTAGTTTTCTATATGTTGAGTTTTAAGCCAACTTTCTCACTTTCCTCTTTCACTTTCATCAAGAGGCTCTTGATTTCCTCTTTGCTTTCTGCCATAAAGGTGATGTCATCTGCATATCTGAGGTAACTGATATTTCTCTTGACAATCTTCATTCCAGCTCATGCTTTATCCAGTACAGCATTTTGCAAGATGTACTCTGCATATAAGTTAAATAAGCAGGGTGACAATATACAACCTTGACGTACTCTTCTCCCAGTTTGGAACCAGTCCAAATTTGGAAATGTACTCATAGCATATTTAAATATAAATGTACTCATAGCATATTTAAAATATTTTTCCTTTAGAGGAAGGAGGTAACAAAGTCAATAATTCACAAAAGTCATATATGTTTCCAAATAAGAACATATCAATCTAGATTTATATTCTCTTTTTAGAGTTTCTAATTGATGTTACTCTAAAATTCTTGGCTTTAAACTTGCAATTAAAAGAAAAAAAAAAGCTCATCTGCTTATTTAAGTCATTATTCTGCTCCCCATTAAGCTAATATTTTGTGACAGCAATTTATATATGCAAGATAAACTGAAATTCCTATTGTTTAAAAGTCAAGTGCTGGTGATGTCAGAAAATATAACAATGGAACTTGCAAAGCATTTAGGGTATACGATTGCCAAAAAGATGCCAGAATTCTTGGAATCTCATCCAAAATCTTCTCAACTTTTTGCTTAGTGTCAGCTCCACCAAAAATAGTTTCATCTCTAAGATTTCAAAGTAGAATGATCTCTAAGAACTGTTAGAATTTTATATATTTCATTGGCTCAGATTCATTTAGATATGAGATGTTTTCAGATTTTGAAAATATTTTTGAATCTGTCCTGTGGAAAACAATAAGCTACAGCTTGGGGGAAAATATTTACAAAAGACCTATCTGATAAATGACTATTATCAAAATATAAAAGGAACTCTTAAAACTTAATAACTCAATTTTTAAAATAAGCAAAAGATTTTAATACATACCTCGTCTAAGACAATATACAAAGTACAAATACACATATGAAAAGATGCTCAATATCATATGTCATTACAGAACTGCAAATTAAAACAACAGTGAGATACCACCACATGCCTGTTAGAAAATCTGGAATACTGACATCAGCAAATGCTGACAAGGATTTAGAGCAACAAGAACCCTCATTCAGTGCTGGTGGGGATAAAAATGGTGCATCCACTTCAGAAGACAGTTTGACAGCTTTTTACAAAACAAAACATGCTTTATTCACACAAAGGAGTTAAAAATTTATGTCCACTCAAAAATCTGTACATGGATGTTCGTAGAAGCTTTACTTATAATTGCCAAAATTTTAAAGCAACTTTCTTTTTTTTTTCTTTTTTTTTAATTTTTTTTAATTTTTAAACTTTACAATATTGTATTAGTTTTGCCAAATATCGAAATGAATCCACCACAGGTATACCCGCGTTCCCCATCCTGAACCCTCCTCCCTCCTCCCTCCCCTACCCTCCCTCTGGGTCATCCCAGTGCACCTTTTCAATAGACTAGTGTTCAATTCCTGGGTTGGAAGAACCCCAGAAAGGAATGGCTACCGACTCCAATATTCTTGAGTGGAGAATTCCATGGACAGAGGAGCCTGGCAGGCCACAGTCCATGGGTCATGAAGAGTCATACATAACTGAGTGAATATCACTTTCACAGGTGAGTTGAGGCTATATATGACTGGATGCAGGGGGTATATGGGCTACCTCTGCATGTTTCCCTCAGTTTTGCTGTGAACCTTAAATAGCTCTAAAAAATCAAGTCTTTATTTTAAAAAATTATTTTAAGGTGGCAAAATACATATAGACCATTGTTGGTATGTTCAGTCTCCAATTTACACAAAAGTATATTCTTCTGTGATTTTCTTGACACTGTACTTTGCATCAGCATTCAGAGAATGCCTTTGGATTTTAAGTGAGATCCAAGATTTCCTGTAGCAGAACAAACTAGAGCTTAGTTGATCTTAAATTAGCTCTAAAAAGAAAGGTGATCGAGAGACCTGAAACCATGCAGCATGTTCATGCATTAAGCATGGGTAATGATGAATGATAGCTTGAAAATTGTATACCTAAATCAAATTATTCTAGTTATCTGATATAATATTGACCAAAGTAATTTATTTGACAAGTCTGAAAGAGTATCCTGATTTGATTGCTGTTGTTTAGTCATGTCTGGCTCTTTTGCAGCTATGGACCGTAGCCTGCCAGGCTCTTATGTCCATGGGATTTCCCAGGCAGGAATACTAGAGTGGATTGCCGTTTCCTTCTCCAGGGTATATTCCCAACCCAGGGATCAAACCCAGGTCTCCTGTAATGGCAAACATATTCTTTACCACTGAGCCACCAGGGAAGCCCCATCCTGATTTAGGACTCTCCAAATATTAACTACAGACTTCTTTAACTGACTCTCTTTGATTGTGTTATATTAAATTGTATTAGAGTATAGTTGCTTCACACTGCTGTGTCAGTTTTGACTGTATGGTATAGTGAATCAGTTACATGTGTACATATATCCCCTCTTTTTTGGATTTCTTTCCCATTTAGGTCACCATAGAGCACTGAGTAGAGTCCCCTGAGCTATACAGTAGTTTCTCATTAGTTATCTATTTATACACAGTATCAATTTACCCTGTTGATTGATACTATGTGTAAAAGATTATTATTACTTTTTAGATCTTCATATGTAGGGCATTTGTACTACCTCTGTGAGAAAGTATTCAAAATAATCCTTAACAATGTGGGGCTTATAAACTAGTTTGAGTTAGAGAAACCTGAATATGACATGGCGCTGTGTTCACTAGGCTGACAAAAGAATCAGATTCTGATTCCAACTCTATAACTTAATAATTGAAGAATTGTTACCAAATATTTTATCTCTCTGAGCTTTAATTTCTTCTCCTGCTTTATTAAAATAACTGAATGTGCCCCATCTGCTGCAACATGTGTTTATGAGGAAAAAGAGTGGGAGATAATACACATGAAATATTTAAATGGTAATGTAAGACAGCAGGTTTGTAATTGTAGCAATAATAGCAGGACTGTTGACAGCAAGAAAAAAGGTATAAATTTTGGACTGACAGAATGTTACAGAAAATTTGGATTTAGAAAGAAACCTTCACAAGTATGTCTCTACATTCAAAAGCAATATTAAGCCTGCGCTACAAGCAGAAAGTATAATGGTCCCAATAATGTGAAGTTAAATAGAAAATGACTAATCCTTAAAGAGTTTTTACAGTATAGAAGAAAATCTGTACATAAATAAATATAGGGTCCCATAAGACTTCAGTGTAGACCATGGTTTTTCAGATTATGAGATTTCATAATTTATTAACATCTTAAGTAGAGGGCTCAAACTGCTTTTATTTTTAAAGGATATTTAAAAGTGTATTCTCATTTCATATGAGAAACAAAATTTTGATATCTCAAAAGGAGGACCAATATTTCCTTTAGCAAAGGATCTTTGCTGTGATAAATTATTTTCAATTTAGCAACTTAATGTATACTCCATCATTGATTTTATTCATTTTCTTTTACAATAGAATTTTAAAATGTAATGCATCAGAAAGCACAGCTCATAAACTGAAGTTTCGGAAATGAAAAAAAGCTTAAAATACAGTGAGATTATATTTTACAAAAGTGTGGTTAGCTTATTTGATAAAGTCAGAATAGGTATATTTTAGGAAAGTTCCATGAAAGAGGCTACTCACAAACTGAATCCTGAATTTTGAAAAACAGTAGAGGATGAAGCAAAGATAAAAAATCTAAATTGTGTGGTATAGTCATTAAGAGTTTGCCTTTGTGCCAGGAATCAGGTTAAATACTGCCTCTGCTCTGTAACTTTGAGCAAGTAATTAGATATATTAAACATATCTTTCTTGGTCTATGAAATGGAATTTAAAATATGGATTTCTTAGAGAATTGTGATA
Organism: Bos grunniens; assembly: GCF_055505025.1. Lineage (NCBI taxonomy): Eukaryota > Metazoa > Chordata > Mammalia > Artiodactyla > Bovidae > Bos > Bos grunniens. The sequence continues at coordinate 11,106,808 of NC_141179.1, read as the reverse complement.
ACATAAGAAAATTCTCTTAAAAAGCTTAGCATATCTGCTATATATTAAATACTAAATAAATACTGTTAATAGTTCTTTTTATTATTATTTTTAATTACTATTATCTTTATACAGTGGAAGTGACAAATAGATTCAAGAGAATAGATCTGGTAGAATGCTTGAAGAACTATGGTAAGAGGTTTGTAACATTGTACAGGAGGTGGTGATCAAAACCATCCTCAAGAAAAGAAAATGCAAACATCACTCCTGAATATTCATTGGGAGAACTGATGCTGAAGCTGAAGTTCCAATACTTTGGCCACCTGATGCGAAGAGCTGACTCATTGGAAAAGACCCTAATGCTTGGAGAAACTAAAGGCAGGAGGAGAAAGGCACGACAGAGGATGAGGTTATTGGATGGCATCATGGACTCAATGGACAAGAGTTTGTGCAAGCTCCAGGAGATGGTAAAGGACAGGGAAGCCTGGTGTGTTGCAGTCCTTGGGATCTCAGAAAGTCAGACATGACTTAGTGACTAAACAACAAATATTATATTAGTTTCATTTATATTATATTATTTTCATTATATTTTATTATTAGTAGTAGTACTAAATTTATTACTTTTATTTTATATAGTTAAACTGCAAAGTTCAGCAAGGTGTGTTAAAAGTCAAGAGAATGACATGTTTCAGAACAAATAGCATATTTTATGTCATATGAAGATCCTGGGTATTTGGGAGGTCTAACCCTTATTTTGGAGAAGGCAATGGCACACCACTCCAGTACTCTTTGCCTGGAAAATCCTATGGATGGAGGAGCCTAGTAGGCTGCAGTCCATGGGGTCCCTAAGAGTCAGATACGACTGAGTGACTTCACTTTCACTTTTCACTTTCCTGCATTGGAGAAGGAAATGGCAACCCACTCCAGTGTTCTTGCCTGGAGAATCCCAGGGACGGGGGAGGCTGGTGGGCTTCCATCTATGGGGTCACACAGAGTCGGACACGACTGAAGTGACTTAGCAGCAGCAGCAGCAACCTTTATTTTGCTCTTAGAAAATCCTTTTTAATATTACTGTGTTTGTGTTTATCACTAAGTCATGTCCAACTATGCAACCCCATGGACTGTAGCCCACCAGACTCCTCTGTTCATGAAATTCTCTAGGCAAGAAGACTGGAATGGGTTGCCATTTCTGACCCAGGCATTGAACCTGGGTCTCCTGTATTGCAGGCAGATTCTTTACTGACTGAGCCACCAGAGATATTACTGTATAGAACCAAGTAGATGAGGCAAGAATTTGCAGCACATATACTAGATTGGAGCCTGTTTCAATAGTCCAGGTGACATGGCATGATGGTATACTACAGTAAACTACAGTGAACATGGCCATGAGAAGAAAGGTAATAATAAGTATTGTAGACATATTTTAGGAAAAGTTGAACATGTTGAATCAGCATGCACTGCTATGTTTTTGAAGGAGAAAGAAGAGTTTTCTAAGATTTATGTTTCATTCTATGTACCTTGATGTAAAAAATTCTAGATATCAGAATTTACTATTTTTGGCATAGTGAGAATGCATTATTTAAAAACAAATTATGCCATTGATCTCTGATATTCAAAACAATAACTTGCATTGACTTTTATGGTACACAAGGTGGTAGATATCAGGTTTAAAGTGCCTATAACCCCTTCATGTGGAGAAAATTAAAGTCAAGTGGTAAAATCATGCAAGACTTGCCTTACATGCCAAAGTTTTAAAGGAAAGGATATTGGTTCAGTTGTCAGTTGTTATGTGAAATTGACGGATATAAATGAATGGTTGGTTTTATAATAAGGCCAACATTTGTCAAAAACAAATGCAAACACTGTTTAAAGTAAAAGGCTGGAAGCATTCAGTGACAGGAAGAAATACATTAAAATACAGGTTTAGTTAAGGAAATTATAAATTGAAGTCTCCAGTTATAGTTTGGAAAATAACTCTTTAGCTTTGCAAATAACAATATTGACTATAAAAATAAAAGCTATTGGCATTTAAACTTGACTTCTATATAATACTTCATGTTTGTCAATTAAAGCAATGAATTTGGGCTTTAGTAATAGAATAAAAAGGGTAATATACAGATACACTAGCTATCTATTGGATTTTCCATATAGAATTAGTGTCATCAGGTTTGTGGTAATTTTGACATTTTACTAGATAAGATATAAGATGCAAGAAGCTTAAGCGGTCATCTCTTAAAACTATGAGGAGGACCATAAACTTAGATGTTAACAGAATTCTGCTAACTGAAATACTTCCAAAATTCTCTTCATACTTAAAGTCTTCTAAACATTCTTAAAATTACATTTTTTCCACAAATATCACAATTATATCACTGAATGAACAGTCTATCAATCTTATGGAAGAGAATAATTATTGCACTGGCATTATTAGCTCAATAGTCTTCTTAAGATTCCATGGAACAATGAAGGATTATAATACTCCTGAGCAGATTAATACCCAGAAGAGATGTTTGAGTGTAACCACACATCTTTCAAGGCGATTCAACAAAATAAAGTTTCAAAAAGGAGCAACAAATACTTTGGATAAACCTGGTTCATGGTATGGTTTATATATCTTTATATATTTTTTTAATTGGAAGATAATTCCTTTATAGAATTTTGTTGTTTTCTGTCAAAACTCAACATGAATCAGCCATATGTATACATATATCCCCTCCTTTGTGAAGCTCCCCTCCACCATCTCCCTCCCCATCCCATCCCTCTAGATTGATACAGAGCCCTTGTTTGAGTTTCCTGAGCCATACAGCAAATTCCCGTTGGCTATCTATTTTACATATGGTAGTATAAGTTTCCATGTTACTCTTTCCATGCATCTCACCCTCTCCTCCCCTCTCCCTATGTCCACAAGTCTATTCTCTATATCTGTTTCTCCATTGTTGCCCTGTAAATAAACTTCAGTGTCATTTTTTAAGATTCCATTTATATGTATTAGAATATGATATTTATCTTTCTCTTTCTGACTTACTTCACTCTGTATAATAGGTTCTAGTTTCATCCACTTCATTACAACTGACTCAAATGTGTTACTTTTTATGACTGAGTAATATTCCATTGTGTGTATGTACCACAACTTCCTTGTGAATTCATCTGTCCAAGGATGTCTAGGTTGCTTCCATGTTCTAGCTATTGTAAATAGTGCTGCAATGAACAATGGGATACATGTGTCTTTTGCAATTTTGGTTTCCTCAGAGTATTTGCCTAGGAGTGGGATTACTGGGTCATATGGTGGTTTTATTCCTAATTATTTAAGGAATCACCATACCGTCTTCCATAGTGGCTGTATCAATTTACATTCCCACCAACAATGTAAGAGTGTTCCCTTTTCTCCACACCCACCCCAGCACTTATTGTTTGTAGACTTTTTGATGATGGCCATTCTGACTGGTGTGAGGTGATATCTCATTGCAGTTTTGATTTACATTTCTCTAATAATGAGTGATATTGAGCATCTTTTCATGTGTTTGTTAGCCATCTTTACGTCTTCTTTGGAGAAATATCTGTTTAGATCTTTTTCCGACTCTTTGATTGAGTTGTTTGATTTTCTGGTATTGAGTTGTATGAGTTGCTTGTATATTTTTGAAATTAATCCTTTGTCAGTTGTTTCATTTCTCCCATTTTGAGGGTTGCCTGTTCACCTTCCTTATAATTTCTTTTGCTATACAAAAGTTTTTAAGTTTAATCAGGTCCCACTTGCTTATTTATTTCCATTACTCAAGGAGCTGGGTCATAGAGGATCTGGCATTGATTTATGTCTTTGAGTGTTCTGCCTATGTTTTGTTCTAAGAGTTTTAAAGTTTCTGGTATTACATTTAGGTCTTTAATCTATTTTGAGTTTAACTTTGTGTATGATGTTAGGAAGTGTTCTAATTTCATTCTTTTACATGTAGCTGTCCAGTTTTCCCAGCACCATTTATTGAAGAGGCTGTCTTTGCCCCATTGTATATTCTTGCATCCTTTGTCAAATATAATAGACCCTTAGGTGCATGGGTTTATTTCTGGGCTGTCTATCTTGTTCCATTGGTCTGTATTTCTGTTTTTGTGCCAGCACCATACTGTCTTGATGACTGTATCTTTGGAGTATGATCCGAAGTCAGGAAGGTTGATTCCTCCAGCTCCATTCTTCTTTCTCAAGACTGCTTAGGCTATTCGGGATTTTTTGTGTTTCCATATGAACTGTGAATTTTTTTGTTCTAGTTCTGTGAAAAATGCCATTGGTAATTTGATAGGGATCACATTGAATCTGTTGATTGCATTTGGTAGTGTAGTCACTTTCACAATATTAATTCTCCTACCCAGAAACATGGCATATCTCTCCATCTGTTTATGGCATCTTTGATTTCTTTCATTCAGTTCAGTTCAGTCGCTCAGTCGTGTCCGACTCTTTGTGACCCCATGAATCGCAGAACGCCAGGCCTCCCTGTCCATCACCAACTCCCAGAGTTCACCCAGACTCATGTCCATGATGCATTCCAGCTATCTCATCCTCAGTCATCCCCTTCTCCTCCTGCCCCCAATCCCTCCCAACATCAGAGTCTTTTCCAATGAGTCAACTCTTCACATGAGTTGGCCAAAGTACTGGAGCTTCAGCTTTAGCATTATTCCCTCTAAAGAAATCCCAGGGCTGATCTCCTTCAGAATGGACTGGTTGGATCTCCTTGCAGTCCAAGGGACTCGCAAGAGTCTTCTCCAGCACCACAGTTCAAAAGCATCAATTCTTCAGCACTCAGCTTTCTTCACAGTCCAACTCTCACATCCATACATGACCACTGGGAAAACCATATCCTTGACTAGATGGACCTTTGTTGGCAAAGTAATGTCTCTGCTTTTCAAATAGCTAGGATTTCCAGAACTATGTTGAATAATAGTGGTGGAAGTGAACACACTTGTCTTGTTCCTGATCTTAGGGGGAATGCTTTCAGTTTTTCACCATTGAGAACAATGTTTTCTGTAGGCTTATCACATATGGCCTTTACCATGTTGAGGTAGGTTCCATCTATGCCCATTTTTTGAAGAGTTTTAATAATAAATGGATGCTGAATTATATCAAAGGTTTTTTTCCTTCATCTATTGAGATTATCATATGATTTTTATCTTTCAATTTGTTAATATAGTGTATCACATTGATTTATTTGCATATATTGAAGAATCCTTGCATCCCTAGAATAAATCCAACTTGATCACGGTGTATGAGCTTTTTGACATGTTGCTGAATTCAGTTTGCTAAAATTTTGTTGAGGATTTTTGCATCTATGTTCATCAGTGATATTGGCCCATAGTTTTCTTTTTGTGTGTTGTCTTTGTCTGGTTTTGATATCAGGATGATGGTGGCCTTGTAGAATGAGTTTGGAAGTTTCTTATTCTGCAATTTTTTGAAAGAGTTTTAGAATAATAGGCATGAGCTCTACTCTAAATGCTTGATAGAATTCTCCTGTGAAGCCACCTGGTCCTGGGCTTCTGTTTTTTGGGAGATTTTTGATCATAGCCTCAAATATATTTTATTTATTTATAAATATAAATACGTTTTATTTATAAAAATAAATATATTTATTTATTTTAATTTTATTTTATTTTTAAACTTTACAATATTGTATTAGTTTTGCCAAATATCGAAATGAATCCGCCACAGGTATACCCACGTTCCCCATCCTGAATCCTCCTCCCTCCCCTACCCTCCCTCTGGGTCGTCTCAGTGCACCAGCCCCAAGCATCCAGTACCGTGCATCGAACCTGTACTGGCAACTCGTTTCATACATGATATTATACATGTTTCAATGCTATTCTCCCAAATGTCCCCACCCTCTCCCTCTCCCACAGAGTCCATAAGACTGAATTGGAGGATAACTACAATATTGTGTTGATTTCTGCCATACATCAACCCGAATCAGTTATAGGTATATATATATATGTATATATATGTCCCTTCCCTCTTCAGTCTATCTCCCACCTCCCACCCTATCCGACCCCTCCCACCATCCCAATTCTCTTGATTGTCACAGAGCACTGAGTTTGAGCTCTCTGCGTGTATGCATGCTAAGTCACTTCAGTTATGTCCATGGACTGTAGCCAGCCAGGCTCCTCAATCTACAGGATTCCTCGGCAAGAATACTGGGGTGGGTTACCATGCCTTCCTCCAGGGTATCTTCCTGACCCAGGATACCTATGTCTCTTAGGGTCCCTGCATTGACAGGTGAGTTCTTTTACCACTAGCACCATCTGGGAAGCCCTGAGCTCCCTATATCACACAGCAAATTCCCACTGGCTATCCATTTTGCAAATGGTAATGCACATGTTTCAATGCTATTCTCTCAATTTGTCCCACTATCTTCTTTCCCCACTGTGTCCACACGTCTGTTGTCTATGTCTGCATCTCCATTGCTGCCCTGCAAATACGTTCATCAGTACCATCTTTCTAGATTTCATATATATGTGTTAATATGTTATATTTGTTTTTCTTTTTCTGGCTTGCTTCACTCTGTATAATAGGCCCTAGATTTATTCACCTCGTTAGAACTAACTCATATGTGCTCCTTTTAATGGCTGAATAACATACCACTGTATATAGGTACCACAACTTTTTCATCCCTCATCCGTCGATGGACATCTAGATTGCCTCCAATTCTAGCTATTGTAAACAGTGCTGCAATAAACACTAGAGTACATGTGCCTTTTCCAATTACGATTTCCTCAGGATATTTACCCAGTAGTGGGATTTTGGGTCATATAGTAGTTTTATACCTAGTGTTTTAAGGCATGTCCATACTATTATCCATAGTGGCTGTGTCAATTTACATTTGCACCAGCTGTGTGAGAGGGTTCCCTTTTGTCTACACTCTCTCCAGGATCTATTATTTGCAGATTTTTTTTTTTTTAATAATGGCCATTCTGAGTGGTGTGAGTTGACAGCTCATTGTGGTTTTGATTTGCATTGCGATGTCCTTTTCATTATAGGGGACTGGAATGCAAAAGTAGGAAGTCAAGAAACACCTGGAGTAACAGGCAAACTTGGCCTTGGAATATGGAATGAGGCAGGGCAAAGGCCAATAGAGTTTTACCAAGAGAACGCATTGGTCATAGCAAACACCATCTTCCAACCACGCAAGAGAAGACTCTACACATGGACATCACCAGATGGTCTACACCAAAATCAGATTGATTATATTCTTTGCAGCCAAAGATGGAGATGCTCTATACAGTCAGCAAAAACAAGAACGGGAGCTGACTGTGGCTCAGATCATGAACTCCTTATTACCAAATTCAGACATAAATTGAAGAAAGTAGGGAAAACCACTAGACCATTCAGGTATGATCTAAATCAAATCCCTTATGATTATACAGTGGAAGTGAAACATAGATTTAGGGACTAGATCTGATAGATAGAGTGCCTGATGAACTATGGATGGAGGTTCATGACATTGTACAGCAGACAGGGATCAAGACCATTCCCACGGAAAAGAAATGCAAAAAAGCAAAATGGCTGTCTGGGGAGACCTTACAAATAGCTGTGAAAAGAAGAGAAGCGAAAAACAAAGGAGAAAAGGAAAGATATAAACATCTAAATGCAGAGTTTCAAAAAATAGCAAGGAGAGATAACAAAGCCTTCCTCAGCGATCAGTGCAAAGAAACAGAAGAAAACAACAGAATGGGAAAGACTAGAGATCTCTTCAAGAAAATTAGAGATGCCAAGGGAACATTTCATGCAAAGATGGGCTTCATAAAGGACAGAAATGGTATGGATCTAACAGAAACAGAAGATATTAAGAAGAGTTGGCAAGAATACACAGAAGAACTGTACAAAAAAGATCTTCACGACCAAGATAATCACGATGGTGTGATCACTCACCTAGAGCCGGATATCCTGGAATGCAAAATTAAGTGGGCCTTAGAAAGCATCATTATAAACAAAGCTAGTGGAGGTGATGGAATTCCAGTTGAGCTATTTCAAATCCTGAAAGATGATGCTGTGAAAGTGCTGCACTCAATATGCCAGCAGATTTGGAAAACTCAACAGTGCCCACAGAACTGGAAAGGGTCAGTTTTCATTCCAGTCCCAAAAAAAGCAATGCCAAAGAATGCTCAAACTACTGCACAATGGCACTTATTTCACATGCTAGTAAAGTAATGCTCAAAATTCTCCAAGCCAGGCTTCAGCAATACATGAACCATGAACTTCCAGATGTTCAAGCTGGTTTTAGAAAAGGCAGAGGAACCAGAGATCAAATTGCCAACGTCCGCTGAATCACCAAAAAGAAAGAGAGTTCCAGAAAACCATTGATTTCTGCTTTATTGACTATGCCAAAGCCTTTGACTGTGTGAATCACAACAAACTGTGGAAAATTCTGAAAGAGATGGGTATACCAGAGCACCTGATCTGCCTCTTGAGAAACCTATATGCAGGTCAGGAAGCACCAGTTAGAACTGGACATGGAACAACAGACTGGTTCCAAATAGGAAAAGGAGTATGTCAAGGCTGTATATTGTCACCTTGCTTATTTAATTTCTATGCAGAGTACATCATGAGAAAAGCTAGGTTGTATGAAGCACAAGCTGGAATCAAGATTGCCAGGAGAAATATCAATAATTCAGATATACAGATGACACCACCCTTATGGCAAAAAGTGAAGAGGAACTCAAAAGCCTCTTGATGGAAGTGAAAGTGGAGAGTGAAAAAGTTGGGTTAAAGCTCAACATTCAGAAAACTAAGATCATGGCATCTGGTCCCATCACTTCATGGGAAATAGATGGGGAAACAGTGGAAACAGTGTCAGACTTTATTTTTGGGGGCTCCAAAATCACTTCAGATGGTGATTGCAGTCATGAAATTAAAAAATGCTTACTCCTTGGAAGGAAAGTTATGACCAATCTAGATAGCATATTCAAAAGCAGGGGAATAATTTTTCCAACAAAGGTCCGTCTAGTCAAGGCTATGGTTTTTCCAGTGGTCATGTATGGATGTGAGAGTTGGACTGTGAAGAAAGCTGAGCACCGAAGAATTGATGCTTTTGAACTGTGGTGCTGGAGAAGACTCTTGAGAGTCCCTTGGACTGCAAGGAGATCCAACCAGTCCATTCGGAAGGAGATCAGAATGCAAAGAGTTGACTCATTGGAAAAGACTCTGATGCTGGGAGGGATTAGGGGCAAGAGGAGAAGGGGACAACAGAGGACGAGATGGCTGGATGGCATCACTGACTCGATGGAAATGAGTTTGAGTGAACTCCGGGAGTTGGTGATGGACAGGGATGCCTCACGTGCTGCAATTCTTGAGGTCGCAGAGTCGGACACAACAGAGTGACTGAACTGAATTGAACTGAACAATGAGCAATTTTGAACATGTTTTTATTTGTTTATTAGCCATCTGTATGTTTTCTTTGGAGAAACGTCTATTTAAGTCTTCTGCCCACTCAGTAGACAATGGAGCATTCTGCTTTCTTATGCTCAAGTAGTGAGAAAAGTTGTTAAATTTGTATTTAAGTAGGAATATTAATTGTCATGTAGACATAAATGAGCATGTAATAAAATAAATTACTGGTTTCAAGTACTTCTTCCATTTTTTAATCAGGTGTTTTTGTTGTCATTGATTTGTAAGAGTCCTATTCAAATTCCAAATAATAACCCCTTGTCAGATATATGATTTGTAATTATTTTCTTCCATTGGCCACCGAATTTTCAAGCAGTATGAAATCAAGGACCCTATCTATCATTTTCATCACTTTATCAATATCCAACAGCTGGCACATGTGTGTGTGTTTGTGCTCAGTGAAATCCAACTCTTTGCAACCCCATGGACAGTAGCCCACCAGGCTTCTCTGTCCATGGAGTTTTCTAGGCAAGATTACTGGACCGAGTTGCCGTTTCCTACTACAAAAGTAGCTGGCATACATTATGTCATTTATTTGTATGCTTTCAATTATATGGTTTCATATTTTAACTCATGTAAGAAAGAAGACTGAAAGCAAACTAGCCAATATTAACTGATTATCTCTGATGGTGAAAATAATTATTTTTAATTCCAGTTTTTTTTCTATATTTTTTCTTATTTTATGTATTGAAATGTACATTTTTATAGCAGAGAAAGTTATTAATGCACACAAAATGTTCAATTTCGAGAATAAATTTCATTGTATAATATATGTAAATAAAATTTGAGGTTACACTGAGACCTCACTTAGGTATTCTGTCTGGTAAATTTGTAAGACCTTCTGAGAAAACATGCTAGACTCAGTCGTGCATACATTTATACCTATGTTCACAGCAGCCTTTAGTGGCAGATGCTATTATTACATTACTGCTAGAGAAAGTGAGGGTTAAAGATATTAAGTAAAACAAACACAGACATAATTATTGGAGCTAGATTCAACTGCGGATATTAATAGGGAACCTGCCTCCTACTACCACACTAAATTTTATTGTCCTAACCAAATGAAATTTGCTCTGAGTTATCACTGGTGATCATTACTCGTTTTTTGTTTTTTTTTTTAATTTGATTGAAACATCTCTGATCCAATACTCAGATTAACTAATCTTCATCATGAAGCACAATATTCCAGTAAGAACAAAATGACTATTTCCTTCAAAGGCCATACATAAATTAGAATTAATCAAAATATAAAGACACCTCAACTGCATGTACTTAAAAAAAGATTCAATTATTACTTGTTTAAAATAAAATAATTTACATTTAAGTGCATAAATTTTGATGATTTATAATGTTGAAGAAATTATTAAATATAAGTAAAAATAAGATATTCAATTATTTGCAATGAAAGCAAATAAATATAAATTATCAATATTTTGGTTAACACTTTAGTTCTGTTAAATAAAACAGAAAAGGTAACAGAATTATATTTGTTATCATTGTTTAAACAACAAAGCAAACTAGTTATTTTTGAAAGGATATTCTTTTCTTAGACACCAATTGCAGCATATTTTGACTATACAGTTTTTTTATAAGGAACATTAAGTAATATAATGAGGAACTGATCTAATATTGACTTTGCAGAGGATAGATGTCATTTGCAGATATCATTAAGGCATGCATGATTTAGAGTTAGTTTCTCCTAACTAGACTGCACTTGTTTTCCTACATAGTAAAATGCTTTGCATATTATATATTGCATAAGTCCTCATTCTACCACATGTTAATCAAAGCTTTAGCTGAAAATGCTAACAGTAATGGGGGACTTATTTATAAGGGATCTAGAATATAATAAGTTATTCACACCAGTACCATCTGTAACTAATAGTTTCTGCAGCTTTTATTTGTGCTGTGCTTGGTCTCATAACTAGTTTGCCCATCTTATTATGGACAACAACAACAGAAAATAATAATATCCTTGCTCCTATCTTTGATTCATGACTTAGATTCCAAACTAGGATGGACACAGCACTATAAATTGGAAATTAAAAAAAAAATGTGCAGAAAATATCAAGTTCTTTCACATTTATTAAGGTTATATACATTTGTGAAACTTTTTTTTCAGCTAAGTGTCTGGGATGGGTGAATTTAACTCAGATGACCATTATATCTACTACTGTGAGCAAGAATCCGTTAGAAGAAATGGAGTGGCCATCATAGTCAACACAACAGTCCAAAATGCAGTACTTGGATGCAATCATCAAAATGACAGAATGATCTCTGTTCATTTCCAAGGCAAATCATTCAATATCACAGTAATCCAAGTCTATTCCCCAATCAGTAATGCTGAAGAAGCTGAAGTTGAATGGTTCCATGAAGACCTACAAGACCTTTTAGAACTAACATCAAAAAAAGATGTCCTTTTCATTATAGGGGACTGGAATGCAAAACTAGGAAGTCAAGAAACACCTGGAGTAACAGGCAAATTTGGCGTTGGAGTACAGAATGAAGCAGGGCAAAGGCTAATAGAATTTTCCCAAGAGAACGCACTGGTCATAGGAAACACCCTCTGCCAACAACACAAAAGACTCTAGACATGGACATCACATGGACTCTACAGATGGCCAACACCAAAATCAGATTGATTATATTCTTTGCAGCCAAAGACAGAGAAGCTCTATACAGTCAGCAAAAGCAAAACTGGGAGCTGACTGTGGCTCAGATCATGAATTCCTTATTGGCAAATTCAGAGTTAAATTGAAAAAAGTAGGGAAAACCACTAGACCATTCAGGCATGACCTAAATCAAATCCCTTATGACTATACAGTGGAAGTGACAAATAAATTTAAGGGACTAGATCTGATAGACAGAGTGCCTGATGAACTATGGATGGAGGTTTGCAACATTGTATAGGAGATAGGTATCAAGACCATCTGCAAGAAAAAAATGCAAAAAAGCAAAGTGGCTGTCTGAGAAGGCCTTACAAATAGCTGTGAAAAGGTGAGAAGTGAATAGAAAAGGAGAAAAAGAAAGATATACCCATTTGAATGCAAAGTTCCAAAGACTAGCAAGGAGAGATAAGAAAGCCTTCCTCATTGATCAGTGCAAAAAAATAGAGGAAAACAATAAAAAGGGAAAGACTAGAGATCTCTTCAAGAAAGTCAGAAATACCAAGGGTATATTTCATGCAAAGATGGGCTCAATAAAGGACAGAAACGGTATAGAACTAACTGAAGCAGAAAATATTAAGAAGAGGTGGTAAGAAAATACAGAAGAACTGTACAAAAAAGATCCTCACGACCTAGATAATAACAATTTTGTGATCACTCACCTAGAGCCAGACATCCTAGAATGTGAAGTCAAGTGGGCCTTAGGAAACATCATTATCAACAAAGCTAGTGGAGGTGATGGAATTCCAATTGAACTATTTCAAATCCTGAAAGATGATGCTGTGAAAGTGCTGCACTCAACATGCCAGCAAATTTGGAAAACTCAGCAGTGGCCACAGGACTGGAAAAGGTCAATTTTCAGTACAATCCCAAAGAAAGGCAATGCCAAAGTATGCTCAAACTATCGCATAATGGCACTCATCTCACATGCGTGTAAAGTAATGCTCAAAATTCTCCAAGCCAGGCTTCAGGAGTATGTGATCCATGAACTTTCAGATGTTCAGGCTGATTTTAGAAAAGGCAGAGGAACCAGAGATCAAATTTGCCAACATCCGCTGGATCATCGAAAAAGCAAGAGAGTTCCAGAAAAACATCGATTTCCGCTTTATTGACTATGCTGAAGACTTTGACTGTGTGGATCACAATAAACTGTGGAAAATTCTGAAAGAAATGGGGATACCAGATCACCTGATCTACATCAGGAAAAATCTGTATGCAGGTCAGGAAACAACAGTTAGAGTTGGAAATGGAACAACAGACTGGTTCCAAATAGGAAAAGGAGTACATCAAGGCTGTATATTGTCACCCTGCTTATTTAACTTATATGCAGAGTACATCATGAGAAATGCTGAGCTGGATGAAGCACAATAGGAGAAATAATAATATCTTTTGATATGTAGATGACACCACCCTTATGACAGAAAGTGAAGAACTAAAGAGCCTCTTGATGAAAGTGAAAAAGACAAGTGAAAAAGTTGGCATAAAGTTCAACATTCAGAAAACAAAGATCATGACATCCAGTCCAATCACTTCATGGCAAATAGATGGGGAAATAGTGGAAGCAGTGACTGTCTTTATTTTGTGGGGCTCCTAAATCACTGCACATGATGACTGCAGCCATGAATTTAAAAGATCTTACTCCTTGGAAGGAAAGTTTTGATTATCCTAGACAGCATATTAAAAAGCAGAGACATTACTTTGCCAACAAAGGTCCATCTAGTCAGGCTGTGTTTTTTCCAGTAATCATGTATGGATGTTAGAGTTGGACTATAAAGAAAGCTGAGAAGCAAAGAATTGCTGCTTTTGAACTCTGTTGGAGAAAACTCTTGAGAGTCCCTTTGACTGAAAGGACATCCAACCAATCCATCCTTAAAGAAATCAGTCCTGAATATTTATTGCAAGGAATGATGTTGGAAGTTGAAACCAATACTTTGGCCACCTGATGCAAAGATCTGACTGACTTGAAGATCTGACTCATTTGAAAAGCCCCTGATGCTGGGAAAGATTGAAGGCAGTAAGAGAAGGGGACAACAGAGAATTGGATCATTGGGTGGCATCACCAACTCAATGGACTTGAGTTTAGGTAAACTCTGGGAGTTGGTGATGGACAGGGAGGCCTGGAATGCTGTGGTCCATGTGGTTTCAAAGAGTCAGACACGACTGAGTGACTGAACTGAAATGAAGTGTGTGTGGATATGTATGTTTGTAAGTGCATGTTTGTGCATGCACAAGCACTGTGGGTCCATATATAAATATATTGCTCACTAGGTTTTGAATGTTTAAAATTTGAAAATGATGGCCTATCCAGGCTACTATTTGAATTGAATGATTCTCACTTAGTATCAAAGTTATAGGGTCAAAGGTGAGGGATATGGGGCCAATCAACTCTATAATCTACTTTTGTTTGAAGTTAAGAACACTTACTTAGAATTAAAAAAGTAAAATTCCTCGGGTACCCAAATAGCTTATTAGAGATTATCTGCTAATAATAAAACAATCTCTTGCCTATTTTTCCAGTACTTTTTTTGTATATATTAGTTTTGTCTACTTCCCAAGTTGAAGACTAGCTAAAACAAGGCAAATATCCAATTTTTTCTATATCTGCTCTATGTACATCTTCATAATGTAATGGCTGAATGGGTCAAACTGAAGTAATCTAGGAAGCAAGGTTTTATATTCTCTGGTTAAGGAATTTCTTAGAATATTTCCTCTATACAAGATCGTGTTCAAATTTTAGATATAAGATTGTTCTCCTCCCAAAATAAAATATTAGAAATATATCCAGCAGTGATAATAACAACAAAAACATAAGTTAACTTGTATCTGAAAGAAAACAAAAAAGAATAAGTTAATAGTTATGTTTATTGACCAGAAAATATGTAATCTTCTTATCCTCACAATAACCCTTTAGTAATAGTATTCTTTTTTGAAAGATAAAGATTGCCCAATTTAGAAAGTTTAAATAACTGGTACTGAACCAAGCATTTACTGTTAGTTGGTAACGTGTGTGTGTGCATGCACACTAAGTCAGTTCAGTCGTGTCTTACTCTGTGCAACCCTCTGGACTATAGCCCACCAGGCTTCTCAGTCCATGGGATTCTCCAGGAAAGAATACTGTGGTGGGTTGCCATGCCCTCCTTCAGGGGAATCTTCCTAACCCAGTGACTGACCCCACACCTCTTAAGTCTTATGCATTGTCAGATTCTTTACGACTAGTGCCACCTGGGAAGCCCAGTTGGTAACATGTTTATTACTTAAACCTAGCTGATCCCCAAAACTGTGATGATGTACTAACAGTCTATTGATGCTTTTATATTTTTAAGGTTTATTATTTAAGTTTACTGTATTAGTTACAAATATCTATGCCTATTAAAAAGGAAGTCAGAGGATGAGATGGTTGGATGGCATCACCAACTCAATGGGCATGAGTTTGAGCAAGCTCTGGGAGATGTTGAAGAACAAGGAAGCTTGGTGTGCTGCAGTCCATCGGGTCACAAAGAGTCGAATATGATTGAGCAACTGAACAACAACTTGACTATTAAAAAGTAAAAGTATTCATGATGTTATATGAATAATTATATTTCTATTATTTTCTCTTTATATATTAAGGGAGAACAATAAATTCTACTCTTCTTTATTCTTGCATTTAGTCAGGAAAAAATTAATTTAATTTATGACTCACATAGATCAAGATGGTGAAGTAGGAAGACTTCAAACTCAATTCCTCCTAAAAGCACACCAAAATTACAACTACTCACAGAGAAATGGAAATAATCTAAAGGCTGACAGAAAAGATTTTCCACATTTGAAGACATAAAGAAGGAGACACAGTCAGTGGGTCAGAGGGACAAAAAGGCAGCCTAGACAAGACCCACACACACGAGCACAAACAGGAGGAACATCACAACCACAGAGTTTCTCCTCATTAAGTGAGGGGTCCTAGCCACAAATGTAAGCTGAATTTCTCAGCCAAGAAATTCAGCAACAGAAACACCAATTTCCAGAAAGCTGAGGTTTGAAAAACAATGGGGCTTCAATCAGAAGAACCAGAGCATTACTGGAAAGACAGAACACTTCTAAAGAGCATGCTCAGAAATTCATGTTCTGAGTCCCAGTAAAGAGCATGAGTTTGAAAGGTACTTGGGTCAGATCCACTTACTGACTTTGGTGAGCCTCCCATAGAGACAGAATTTCTGCTGGGTACTGACAGGATGGTATTAGTCATTTGGTATCTTGTTTTACCATGTTGACACCAGCACTGGCAAGCCTATTAGTCATTCTTCTAGCCTATTAGAGGCCTGCAGCAGCCAGGCCTGAGGATGCATAGCCATGAGTGTGGGGAGACTGCCCCACCCACCAGAGAGTCCAAGGAAGCCACGTGAGACAGGGCATCTTAGTCAATTAGGCCTGGAGCCAACCTTCACTAACAGTGATTCTATTGTATTTGGCCCCAACACAACAGATGGGTCCTGCAGCCCACAGAGGAGAAACACCTAGATTATTTAGCTGTGGTAGCCAGAAGGAATCGTTCTAATAGGTGCACTGGAAATCTTTACATAAGGCCATTTCTCCCATATCAAGAGATGTAACAAACCTACCTAATACCTACAAATAAATACAGAGAATTAGACAAAATAAGACAGAGAAAGATGCTCCGAATGAAGGAATAAGACAGAAATCTCAGAAAAAGACCTAAACATGGTTAGAGAAGAAACAATCTACCAGATAAAAAGTTTAAGATAATGATTATAAAGATGCCCAATGATTTCAGAAAGAAATAAAACACAGTGAGAACTTCAACAAAGAGCTATAAAACATGAAAAAGAATCAATAAAAGGTGAAGAATACAATAACTGAAATTTAAATTATACTAGAGGAAATCAGTATTAGCTTAGATGTTATAGAAGAGCAGTTACATCTATTTGAAAGACAAAGTAGTAGAAATTAACCAAGCTAAAGAGGGGAAAAATTTAAATGAGGATAGTTTAAGGACATCTGAGATAATATCACATATACTAATATTTGTATTATAGGGATCCCAGAAGAAGAAGAAAAGAAATAGGCAGATAACTCATTTGAATAAATAATAGCTGAAAACATTCCTACATCTGGGAAAGAAAAAAAATAAGACATCCAGATCTATTAAGCACAGAGAGTACCAAACAGTTCAGTTCAGTCACTCAGTCGTGTCCGACTCTTTGCGACCCCATGAATCGCAGCACTCCAGGCCTCCCTGTCCATCACCAACTCCTGGAGTTCACTCAAACTCACGTCCATCGAGTCAGTGATGCCATCCAGCCATCTCATCCTCTGTCGTCCCCTTCTCCTCCTGCCCCCAATCCCTCCCAGCATCAGAGTCTTTTCCAATGAGTCAGCTCTTCGCATGAGGTGGCCAAAGTACTGGAGTTTCAGCTTTAGCATCATTCCTTCCAAAGAACACCCAGGGCTGATCTCCTTCAGAATGGACTGGTTGGATCTCCTTGCAGTCCAAGGGACTCTCAAGAGTCTTCTACAACACCACAGTTCAAAAGCATCAATTCTTCAGCGCTCAGCCTTCTTCATAGTCCAACTCTCACATCCATACATGACCACTGGAAAAACCATAGCCTTGACTAGATGGACCTTTGTTGGCAAAGTAATGTCTCTGCTTTTGAATATGCTGTCTAGGTTGGTCATAACTTTCCTTCCAAGGAGTAAGCATCTTTTAATTTCATGGCTGAAATCACCACCTGCAGTGATTTGGAGCCCAAAAAAATAAAATCTGACACTGTTTCCACTGTTTCCCCATCTATTTCCCATGAAGTGACGGGACCAGATGCCATGATCTTCATTTTCTGAATGTTGAGTTTTAAGCCAACTTTTTCACTCTACTATTTCACTTTCATCAAGAGGCTTTTTAGTTCTTCTTCACTTTCTGCCATAAGGGTGGTATCATCTTCATATCTGAGGTTATTGATATTTCTCCTGGCAATCTTGATTCCAGCTTGTGTTTCTTCCAGTCCAGCATTTCTCATGATGTACTCTGCATATAAGTTAAATAAGCAGGGTGACAGTATACAGCCTTGACGTACTCCTTTTCCTATTTGGAACCAGTCTGTTGTTCCATGTCCAGTTCTAACTGTTGCTTCCTGACCTGCATACAGATTTCTCAAGAAGCAGGAACCAGGGTCATCCCCAAAAGGATCACACCAAGATCAATTGCAATTAAGTGGAAAAAATTAAAGATAAACCAAATACTAAAAATAGCAAGAGAAAACAACTAGTCATGTATAATGGAAATCCTATAAGGCTACATCATCTGACTTTTACCATAAACTCTGCAGGTCCAAAATTAGTGGTATGATATATTTAAAGTAAAGAAAGGGAAGTAATTACAACCAAGAATGCTGTATCCACCAAGGATTTCATTTATATTTGAAGGAATAATAAAGGATACTACAGACATAAAAACATAAAAGACATTAACACCACTAAACCAGCTTTACAAGAAATGTTGTAAGGATTTTTACAAGCAGAAAGAAAAGGTAACAAGACATATGAAAAATATTAAAGGAAAAAATTTCATTGGTAAAGGCAAACATGGAGTAAAAGTAGTAGATCAACTACTTGTAAATGTAGTAGGAAGGTTGAAAGACAAAAGTAGTAAAACCATCTATAGACATAGTCAATATTTAAGAGACACTAAAACATAAAAATCATGAAATATCACATCAAAAACATAAAATGGGGAAAATTAAAAGTGTAGGGCAGTTTAAGACTGGTTTTAATCTTAAGCTTAATCTTAAACTTGAGTTTAAGAGCTCATCAATTTAAAACATGTACCAAAAATTTAAAGGATTTAACAATAAACATTTGGTAACCACAAACCAAAAGCATATAATAGATATACAAAAATGAGAGAAATTAATCCAAATATAGCACTTAAAAATTGTCATCAGATCACAAGGCAGGAGACTAAGGGAAGAATACACAAACAAAGAAGAATGACAAAACAACAAGAAAGCAATCCACATGTGATCAATAAGTACATCTATCAATAATTATGTTAAATGCAAATGAATTAAATGCTCTATTTAACTCACAGAGCTGCTGAATGGATGAAAAACCAAGACTTATGTGTGTGCTATCAACAAGAGACTCAAATCAGATCTGAAGACACATACAGGCTGAAAGTGAGGGAAATGAAAAAGGCATTCTGTGAAAATGAAACAAAACAAACTAAAAGGCTAGGATAGCAATACTTATATTAGATAAAGTAGACTTTAAAACAAGGACTGTAACAACAGAGGGCTTCCAAGGTGGCTTAGCTGTTAAAGAATCCGTTTGCAATGTAGGAGACCTGGCTTCAATCCCAGGGTTGGGAGGATCCCCTGCAAAAGGGAAACGTACCCATTCCAGTATTCTGGCCTGGAGAATTCCATGGACTGTATAGTCCATGGGGTCACAAAGAGTCGGACACCATTGAGCAACTTTCACTCAGTTAACAAGACACAAAAAGATGTTACAAAATGACAATGGGATCAATCCAAGATTAAGATATAATATTTGTAAATATATGTGCACCCAAAATAAGAGCACCTAAATACATAAATCAAATATTAACAGATATAAAGGGAGACATTGACAGTAATAAAATAATATTAAGGAACTTTAACACCCCACTTACATTAATGGAAAGATCATACAGAGAGTAAAACCAATATATAAAAATTGGCTTTATCTGACATATCAGTTGACTGAAGAAATATAAAGACAACATTCCATTAAAAAACAGCAATATACATATCCTTTTTAATATATGTGAAATTTTCCTGCAGATGGATCACATGCTAGGCCATAAAACAAGTGTTAGTAAGTTAAATAAGAATAAGGATATTAAGCATTTTGTCCAATGATAATGTTGTAAGAATAAAAATTAACTGTAGGGGGAAAAACTGGAAAAAATTTAAACTTGTGGAGTTTAAATATGTGACTATGGCACTAAACAACTGATGGGTGGTTAAAAAATCAAGTAGGAGATTAGCAAACACCCAGAAACAAAAGAAAATTAAAAGACAACAATTTTAAATCAGTGGGAAACATCAAATCCAGTTCAACAAGGGAAGTTTACAGAAATTCAGACCTACCTTCAGTTCAGTTGAGTTCAGTCAGTCAGTCGTGTCTGACTCTTTGTGACCGCATGAACTGCAGCAGGCCAGGCCTCCCTGTCCAAAACCAACTCCCGGAGTTCACTCAAACTCACGTCCATCGAGTCGGTGATACCATCCAGCCATCTCATCTTCTGTCGTCCCCTTTTCCTCCTGCCCCCCATCCTTCCCAGCATCAGTCTTTTCCAATGAGTCAACTCTTCACATGAGGTGGCCAAAGTACTGGAGTTTCACCTTTAACACCATTCCTTCCAATGAACACCCAGGACTGATCTTCTTTAGAATGGACTGGTTGGATCTCCTTGCAGTCCAAGGGACTCTCAAGAGTCTTCTCCAGCACCACAGTTCAAAAGCATCAATTCTTCAGTGCTCAGGTTTCTTCACAGTCCAATGCTCACATCCATATATGACTACTGGAAAAGCCATAGCCTTGACTAGATAGACATTTGTTGGCAAAGTAATATCTCTGCTTTTGAATATGCTATCTAGTTTGGTCATAACTTTCCTTCCAAGGAGTAAGCATCTTTTAATTTCATGGCTGCAGACACCATTTGCAGTGATTTTGGAGCCCCCCAAAAATAAAATCTGACACTGTTTACACGGTTTCCCCATCTATTTCCCATGAAGCGATGGGACCAGATGCCATGATCTTAGTTTTCTGAATGTTGAGCTTTAAGCCAATTTTTCCACTCTCTTCTTTCACTTTCATCAAGAGGCTTTTTAGTTCCTATTCACTTTCTGCCATAAGGGTGGTGTCATCTGCATATCTGAGGTTATTGATATTTTTCCCAGCAATCTTGATTTCAGCTTGTGCTTCTTCCAGCCCAGCGTTTCTCATGATGTACTCTGCATATAAGTTAAATAAGCAGGGTGACAGTATACAGCCTTGACGTACTCCTTTTCCTATTTGGAAACAGTCTGTTGTTCCATGTCCAGTTCTAACTGTTGCTTCCTGACCTGCATACAGGTTTCTCAAGAGGTAGGTCAGGTGATCTGGTATTCCCATCTCTTTCAGAATTTTCCACAGTTTATTGTGATCCACATAGTCAAAGGCTTTGGCATAGTCAATAAAGCAGAAATTGATGTTTTTCTGGAAGTCTCTTGCTTTTTCAATGATCCAGAAGATGTTGGCAATTTGATCTCTGGTTCCTCTGCCTTTTCTAAAACCAGCTTGAACATCAGGAAGTTCATGGTTCACGTATTGCTGAAGCCTGGCTTGGAAAATTTTGAGCATTACTTTACTAATGTGTGAGATGAGTGCAATTGTGCGGTAGTTTGAGCATTCTTTGGCATTGCCTTTCTTTGGGATTGGAATAAAAACTGACCTTTTCCAGTCTCCTGGAAGCCTCCTGCTCTCTGAAGCAGGGAGGGTCTCCTGACGCCTCCTTCTGTCTGAAGCAGGGTCCCGGGACCAGACCTACCTTAGAAACAATGAAAATCTCAAATAAACAATCTAACCTATACCTAAAGGAATTAATTTTTAAAAAAAATCCAAGTTATTAGAAGAAGGAAATAACACATATTGGAGTATGTATAAATGAAACAAAGACTAAAAAAAAACACAAATAAAAAGATCAATGAAACCACCAGTTTCAAAGCTGGCTCTTTGAAAAGATAAGCAAAATTGATAAACTTAATTAGACTTAGATATGCAGATAACACTACCCTTATGGCAGAAAGTGAAGAAGAGCTAAAGGGCCTCTTGATGAAGGAGAAAGAAGAGAGAGGAAAAGCTGGCAGTTTGAGTAAACTCCTTGAGATGGTGAAGGACAGAGAAGCCTGGCTTGCTGCAGTCCACTGAGTGACAGAACAACAATAACAGTTAGATACCTTGAAAGAAAAAGAGACTGAACCTAAAAGATAAATCATAAATTAAAGAAGAGAAGTTACACTCAGCACTTCAGAAATGTAAACAAATAAAAGACATGACTATGAACATTTATATAGCAATTAATTGGAAAACTTAGAAGAAATGGATAAAATCTTAGAAGTATTCAACCTCCTAACACTGATTTAGGAAGAAATAGAAAATATAAACAGGCTGATTATTACCAAAATTGAATCAAAAGTTTTAAGACTCCAACAAATTTCAGGACCAAAAGGATTCACAGGTGAATTCTACCACACATTCTATCAAATTTCAAAAGAATAGAGTCCTTATATGATAAGCCCACAGGTAATGTCATTCTCAATGATGAAAAGTTGAAATCATTTTCTCTAAGATCAGGAAAAAGACAAGGATTCCCACTCTTATACTTTTATTCAACTTTATTTTAATCACAGCAATCAACTGAGACAAAAAAAATAAAAAGGAGTCCAATTTGTAAAGGAGGAAGTAAAATTGTCACTGTTTGCTGATGAAATGTTACCATATGTAGAAAATTCTTATGACTCTACAAAAAAAAAAACAAAAAACTTTTAACAATGAATCCAGTAAATTGACAGAATACAAAATTAATATACAGTGAAGAGAATTAAGATGTATAGACTTTTAGTTATAAAATAAATAATTATGGGGATGTATTATATAGCATATGCTTTTGAACTGTGGTGTTGGAGAAGACTCTTGAGAGTCCCTTGGACTGCAAGGAGATCCAACCAGTCCATTCTGAAGGAGATCAGCCCTGGGATTTCTTTGGAAGAAAAGATGCTAAAACTGAAACTCCAGTACTTTGGCCACATCATGTGAAGAGCTGACTCATTGGAAAAGACTCTGATGCTGGGTGGGATTGGGGGAAGGAGGAGAAGGGGACGACAGAGGGTTAGAAGGCTGGATGGCATCAATGACTTGATAGATGTGAGTCTGAGCAAGCTCCAAGAGTTGGTGATGGACAGGAGGCCTGGCGTGCTGCATAGGGTCGCAAAGAGTCAGACAAGATTGAGCAACTGAACTAAACTGAACTGAACTGATGATCAATAGTATAATAACTATGTATGAGGATAGATAGTACCTAGATTACTGTGGTAATAACTTTTTAAATGTATTTAAATATCTAATCAATCTGCTGCACACCTGAAACTAACAAATACATCAATTTTATTTCAATTTTAAGAGAAAACTTAAAGAGATGTAAGATACATTTAATACTAGTTATTTTTGATACGGATTTTAGTTTAGGATGTCCACATTTTTCTATTTGTTATTACTAGAATGTGTTTCTCTCAACTTCGTTAATGACATTGCATTAATTAGAATTTATATTGGGTAATATTGCCACTGGCCTTCCCCAGTGGCTCAGATGATAAAGAATCTGCCCCCAATGCAGGAAACACAGATTCAATCCCTGGGTTTGGAAAATCCCCTGGAGGAGGGCATGGCAACCTATTCCAGTGTTTCTGCCTGGAGAAACCCATGGACACAGGAGTCTGATGGGCTAGAGTCCATAGGGTCGTAAAGAGTTGGACACGACT
The DNA here is from genome assembly GCF_055505025.1 of Bos grunniens. Classification (NCBI taxonomy): domain Eukaryota; kingdom Metazoa; phylum Chordata; class Mammalia; order Artiodactyla; family Bovidae; genus Bos; species Bos grunniens. The sequence goes on along the minus strand of NC_141179.1, from coordinate 11,083,190 downwards.
GAAGCGACTGAACACATACACAGTAATGCCACTAGGCAATGCTTTCTGGTAATAGAGACTTGGAAATTTATTCTATTTCTAAAATGAAAATTGAGATCAGAGAGACTTGTTCTTCATGTAATTATTGTATTCTTTTTTTAGATTTAAACCAAGTTCTTCACTGAAAGACTATAGAAATGTATATTGTGTCTATATAAATCTTATAGAAAATGAAATACCAGTTTAAACAAGAATGTTAGAAATCTATAGCTACTAGAAGTTTTGACTTGCTTCTCCCTATCTAACTTCAAGTTTTTATTCCTACTACAAGTGTTTATTTTATTTAATCATATTTGCAGGCAAATATGATTAGTTTCCTGGAGAAGGAAATGGTAACACACTCCAGTATTCCTGTGCTTAAGAATTTATGCTTTTGAACAGTGGTATTGGAGAAGACTCTTGGGAGTCCCTTGGACAGCAAGGAGATCAAACCAGTCCATCCTAAGGGAGATCAGTCCTGAATATTCATTGGAAGGACTGATGCTGAAGCTGAAACTACAATACTATGGCCACCTGATGGGAAGAACTGACTCCTTGGAAAAGATCCTGATGCTGGGGAAGATTGAAAGCAGGAGGAGAAGGGGACGACAGAGAATGAGATGGTTGGATGGCATCACTGACAAGAAGGACATGAGTTTGAGCAAGCTCTGAGAGTTGGTGACAGTCAGGGAAGCCTGGTGTGCTACAGTCCATGGGGTTTCAAAGAGTTAAACACAACTGAGTAACTGAACTGAACTGATTTTTGCCTGGGAAACCTGTTTCCTCATGCTTTGAAATCCTAAATTTTAATCTACTAGACCTGCTTCCTGGTTACTAGATGATATTAGAATCTAAGGGTCTCCATTATTTTCAAATACCTTTATGCTTCTCTGTGAACTTAGGACTAGCTCTCTTGTTTTTCCAGCTATGCTGTATTGTAAGCACTGAAGCATTCATGTGCAGCAGCTATTCTCACATTTTAGTGTCTACGAATCACACTAAAATCACACATTTCTTATGTACAGAGATTCTGGCTTAAGAAGTCTGATATGAGCCATAAAAGTGCACTTTGAAAATCTACTATGTCTTTTGCTGCCAATGGCCTTGGGATACTCTTTGAGAAACATTGCATTATCTCTTGCCCTCAAATGCCACAATGTAGACTGCTGCAGCCAGCCTTGGGAACTAGTTCTAAATTCAGTGCTGATCTTGCTGTCACTTTCTGGGCCCCACCTCATTGCAAATCCCATAAATCATTACCTGAGCCCTAGATGTTCCTCTTAGCTGAGAATGGACAGATTAGGATAAGATGAATGTTTCTCTGCTGTGTTCTGGGCTTTCTAAAATTCAGTAAAAAGGACGATAACCTTCCAATAAGATGCTTTACCACCCACTCCTCTCATGATAGCTTTTTGTTTAACATTTCTTGAGTAAAAGACGTGGAACAGAAGGAGAACTACATCTTCTTATCCTCTCTGGTATATCTCCCAGATTCCCTTATTTACAATGCTTTAAGGGATGCAGAGAAGACTTCTTTAACCTTATATGAGACCCTTCTATTTCAGCAGTATAGGTCAATTTCACACGTAATGAAAACTGTTTACTTCCTTCTATTTCAGTAAGTAGGCACTTGCTGTGTCTTCCTGATTGAAGCTGACAGCAATTACTTTTTAAATGACCAAAAACTGTTTTTGAACAATTTCAAATGTATCTCATGTAACTTTTGAGCAATTATGCATAACTGTGAGCTTTGTCAGACATACTGAAATGATATTCATGTATATTATATTTATAAAGTGCCTAAATAAGTGTGTCTATAAGTATCACTTGAAATCAATTAAAAGACTTAAAAAAGAAGAAAGAACCCAGGGAAGGAACTAAGATTTATGTCTAGATACACAACTTTAGTATCTTTCCAGTAAAATAGTTCCATCATTTTAGAGGTCATTTCTTTAAAATGAAATAGAGTTGTAAGTGAAATACTGCTGTTAATAAAAAATACTGCATTTGTTAATAAAAATACTTGCTAAAAAAATGGAATAATTTAGATCAGTGAGAAACTCAGTTCCATGTTTCTTCATTACACTTACTTCAGGGAGTGAAGAAGAAGATTACTCAAAGCCTTTACCAGATCTTATGTATGCTGAACAGTTAGATCCAGAGTAGATAGATGTTGGTTTGCTTGAGTTTTATAATTAATCATTAGATATGTGGAGAGTGATCAGGAGTCAAGAAGCTGGTTACATTTTTTTATAAGAATATAAAATTGAATTCTCAAGATATTATCTTAAGAAAGAGGTGATGAATGAGATAGAAAAATGTGAAAAGGATAAATAATCACAAGGCCACAAAATAATATGGAAAAAAATAAAATTCAGTAAGGTGAACAGAAATGGCCAAGGGATTTTTACAAACAAGGATTTAAGTTTCTCCTGTAAGATACTGTTTTATAACCATTGTCTTAAAAGTTCCAATAAGTCAGTAAAACATGAGCTTGTTTTTAGTCGTTAGTTATGGGAGAGCAGTAACCAACCATAAGATGAAAGCCTAGTAAAAGCAAGCATTCAGTAGGTGTTAGTAATTTGAGAGAGAAGTAACTAGAAAACCTATAAGCTTTCAGTATTCTGAGAGATACTGAGGTAGACAGCATGTGGGGTTTCCCATAAGTGATATGTGAATTTAAATGATTTTCACTTCAGTAAAACTGAATGCGTAAATTCTAGTGATAAAAACAGGGTGTTTCTAGGCAACTGCTGATTATGTGCATTTAGCAATACAGTTCCTGTTTTACAGGTTTGCTTTGTAGCTCAACAACATACTGTATATGAATCTATGCTGTACTCTGTAAGGTTATACACAAATATAAAGCCATCAAAATAGCTCATCATAGCAGAAAAGGCTTGTGACTACAGAAAAGAAATTAGCAAACACATTTCATCACAAGACATTCTAATCAATTAAATCTAGACAAGTTTTTTATTTTCTTTTTTGTGTTTTTAATAGTTTTTTACATCGACTTAGAAAAAATGTATATAATAAGAGTGCAAGTGCATAGAAAAGTTTAAAAACATTTAACATGAGTTCAAGGGAGTTCATTAACCATTGTTTTATCTTTAGAGTCCAAAGTAATCTTAGAAAAGTCTAAGTCTAAAACTCTAAAGACACAGTGATAGGAAACAAAAATAAATTAATTATCACTGACTCAAAACAAGACATCAATTTGTTGCCATGGCCATATAGATTGAACATATGTAACATTAAAGATACAGGTCATGCAGTATGACTTGAAGTTCAGTTTTCATGACTGGTCAGTCAGCTTTAAAAATGCCTATTAAAGGTTTTTAAATGGGTGGGAGTCAACTGCTAACATGCTGCTGCTGCTGATGCTAAATCGCTTCAGTCGTGTCCGACTCTGTGCGACCCCATAGAAGGTAGCCCACCAGCCTCCCCCATCCCTGGGATTCTCCAAGCAAGAACACTGGAGTGGGTTGCCATTTCCTTCTCCAATGCATGAAAGTGAACAGTGAAAGTGAAGTCACTCAGTCTTGTCCAAATCTTAGTGACCCCATGGACTGCAGCCCACCAGGCTCCTCCATCCATGGGATTTTCCAGGCAAGAGTACTGGAGTGGGGTGCCATTGCCTTCTCCGAACTGCTAGCATATTGCTTTATTAACACAGACTTTTAGATTGTTATCTAATTATGGTATAACAATAATAAATTACAATAAATTTTTGAAAGACAAGAATATCAGAGAAGAGTTTATGTCAAAGAAGATAAATTTTTAAATAAATACTTTGAGTTTTGAGTACTTTAACATGAGACTAAAAGTAGAAGTAAGATTTATATAAAAGTATCTAATGAGACTGATTAAGTTATATGAAGCTTATATATTTATTACAGCTAGGAATAATAATTTAAAAACTTAGGTTCAAAATACTCTAAAACATATAAATTATTTCAGAACAGACTTGAGATAAACACCAAATTTAATTTAGTTTACTTTCATAGTTATATTTCAGGGGCTTCTGTGATAGTTCAGTATAGAAAATAATCTGCCTGCAATGCAGAAGTCCCTGGTTCAATTCCTGAGTCTCGAAGATCCACTGGAGAAGGGATAGGCTACCCACTCTAGTATTTCTGGGTTTTCCTTGTGGTTCAGCTAGCAAAGGACCTGTCTGCAATGTGGGAGACCTGGGTTCAATCCCTGGGTTGGGAAGATCCCCTGGAGAAGGGAAAGGCTACCCACTCCAGTATTCTGGCCTGGAGAATTCTTTGGGGTGCAAAGAGTCAGACATGACTGAGCAAATTTCACTTTACATTTATGTATTTGAATATTTGTTTAAAAGATTTTTGATTTGGACCATTTTTAAAGTCTTTATTTAATTTGTTACAATGTTGCTTTTGTCTTGCATTTTGTTATTGGTGTGGAAGCATGTGGGCTCTTAGCTGCCTGACCAGGGATCAAATTCTCATCCTCTGCTTTGGAAGGGGTAATCTTAACCACTGGACTTTCAGTAAGCCCCTGCATTTGAACATTTTTTTCCTTTTTTGGTATGCTATGAACCTCACAATAGTTTTATTACTTTATTCCTTAAGATTGCAATGAATTTTCTCCACTATCTATATGTACAAATATATAATTTTACTATCAGATATAGAGATATCATAACTTAAAAATGAAGATATTTACCTCCCCATTTTGTCACCTCAGACTGATGTATAATAATGCTTTAATGAATACTATTTAATAATTCTCAACTTTGACACACAAAAAAGCTTATATATTTCTGGAAATGTTTCTAAAAATGTTTTTCTACCATAAAGTATGTTTTAAACACTTGACTATGATTTTAAGGATAAATTAATGTTTATGAAAGGTATAACCAACAAGTAGAAGATGAGGTTAAATATCAAATTCTTCTGCTGATCTCTCTAGTAAGGAAGCTCAAACTCTAAAGATACAGAGAGGAGAGTCATAATACTTAAAACAAGGCAGTCTACATAAGAGAAACTATGGAGAAGCCCTTCTCAATCAACAGTCTATTCTTCCTTAAAAGTGCTTCTGACTCAGCTTTAACAGCACTTATTTTCCCTGAACTCAATGAGAAGCCAGCAAGTGCAATGACTAAGATTTTAGCATCTAACTTCAGCAATCCTATCTTTGAATCCTTAATCTGGTCTAGTGATTTAAGCAATATACTGAATTGTTCTGTGCTTGAGATAGTGTCTTAAATCAGATATAGATTTAACTTTGTGTATGTATGTATGCTTAGTTGTGTCTGACTTTTTGAGATCCCCCATGGACAGGAGCCTGTGGGGCTTCTCTGTCCATGGAATTTTCCAGGCAAGAATATTGGAGCCGGTTGCCACATCCTTCTCCAGGAGGTTCCCCAACCCAGGGATTGAACCCATGTTTCTTGCATCTCCTGCATTAGCAGGCAGGTTCTTTACCAGTTGAGCTACCAGTTAGGCCCCAACAGGTTAATTACAAGCATGTGTGTTAGTCAGTCTCATGTCTGACTCTTTGTGACCCCATGGATTAAACCCTTCATGTTCCCCTTGCCTGGAATTCTCCAGGCAAGAATATTGGAGTGAATAGTCATTCCCTTCTCCAGGGGATCTTCCCAACCCAGGGAATGAACTCCGGTCTCCTGCATTGCAGGCAGATTCTTTAGCATCTGAGTCACCAGGGAAATCCATGATTTAACTTTAGCATCCAAGTATTTTGAAGTAGACTTTTTGATTAGGCATTGTCCATGTTTTATTAATTTTTGTATTTTCTGAACTTATTGAGCAAAAAGAGGAAAAAGAGGAAACCAGGACAAGTAGAGAGTAGGAGAGAATAGCCAAGCCAATTAATTTTGATTATACAAATGTCCACTGTGAGTGCTGAAGTGTTTGCTAAAAATTGAGCTAGGATATGATTCTGGGTGTATTAGAATGAAGATAAATTTATGGTTATTAGGACACTGAAGGTCCATATCCTTAATTTGGTATTCACATATTGACCCAGAGTGTTAATTGACAGATAAAAGAGGGTTTTAAGCTCTAATTAAAACACACAATATAACTCAAAGCCTGCAGTTAGGGGAAAAACCCACAGAATTAGCTTTAGAATTAAAACTGACGTGAGAGTTTTAAATTTGCCAAGAAAACAGTGATTGGATCATTGAAGAGTTTCCAAAAAAAAAAAAAAAAGAAGAAGAAGAAAAAACAAATTTGCTATTGAGTAATTCTTAAAATGGGAATATCTTTCCTTTTCTCCTTTGCTTCTCTTCTTTCACAGCTATTTGTAAGGCCTCCTCAGACAGCCATTTTGCTTTTTTGCATTTCTTTTCCATGGGGATGGTCTTGATCCCTGGCTCCTGTACAATGTCATGAATCTCTGGCCATAGTTCATCAGGCACTCTATCTGTCAGATGTAGTCCCTTAAATCTATTTCTCACTTCCACTGTATAATCATAAGGGATTTGATTTAGGTCATACCTGAATGGTCTAATGGTTTTCCTGCTTTCTGCAATTTAAGTCTGAATTTGGCAATAAGGAGTTTATGATCTGAGCCACAGTCAGCTCCCGTTCTTGTTTTTGCTGACTGTATAGAGCTTCTCCATCTTTGGCTGCAAAGAATATAATCGATCTGATTTCAGTGTTGACCATCTGGTGATGTCAATGTGTAGAGTCTTCTCTTGTGTTGTTGGAAGAAGGTGTTTGCTATGACCAGTGCATTCTCTTGGCAAAACCATATTAGCCTTTGCCCTGCTTCATTCCGTATTCCAAGGCCAAATTTGCCTGTTACTCCAGGTGTTTCTTAACTTCCTCCTTTTGCATGCCAGTCCCCTATAATGAAAAGGACATCTTTTTTGGGTGTTAGTTCTAAAAGGTCTTGTAGGTCTTCATAGAACCATTCAACTTCAGCTTCTTCAGCATTACTGGTTGGGGCCTAGGCTTGGATCACCAGGATATTGAATGGTTTGCCTTGGAAACGAACAGAGATAATTCTGTCGTTTTTGAGATTGATTCCAAGTACTGCATTTTGGACTCTTTTGATGACCAGGATGGTTAATCCATTTCTTCTAAGGGAATCCTGCCCACAGTAGTAGATATAATGGTCATCTGAGTTAAATTCACCCATTACGGTCCATTTTAGTTCACCGATTCCTAAAAAGTTTATGTTCATGCTTCCCATCTCCTGTTTGACCACTTCCAATTTGCCTTGACTCAGGCACCTAACATTCCAGGTTCCTATGCAATATTGCTTTTTACAGCATTGGACTGTTTCTATCACCAGTCACATCCACAACTGGGCAAGAATACACAGAAAAACTGTTCAAAAAAGATCTTCATGACCCAGATAATCACAATGGTGTGATCACTCACCTAGAGCGAGACATCCTGGAATGTGAAGTCAAGTAGGCCTTAGAAAGCATCACTATGAACAAAGCTAGTGGAGGTGATAGAATTCCAGCTGAGCTATTTCAAATCCTGAAAGATGATGCTATGAAATTGCTGCAGTCAATATGCAAGCAAATTTGGAAAACTCAGCAATGGCAACAAGACTGGAAAAGGTCAGTTTTCACTCCAATCCCAAAGAAAGGCAATGCCAAAGAATGATCAAACTACCACACAATTGCACTCATCTCACACGTTAGTAAAGTAAAGCTCAAAATTCTCCAAACCAGGCGTCAGCAATACGTGAACCATGAACTTCCTGATGCTCAAGCTGGTTTTAGAAAAGGCAGAGGAACCAGAGATCAAATTGCCAACATCTGCTGGATCATTGAAAAAGCAAGAGACTTCCAGAAAAACATCAATTTCTGCTTTATTGACTATGCCAAAGCCTTTGACTATGTGGATCACAATAAACTGTGGAAAATTCTGAAAGAGATGGGGATACCAGACCACTTGACCTGCATCAGGAAAAATCTGTATGCAGGTCAGGAAGCAACAGTTAGAACTGGACATGGAACAACAGACTGTTTCCAAATAGGAAAAGGAGTAAGTCAAGGCTGTATATTGTCACCCTGCTTATTTAACTTCTATGCAGAGAACATCATGAGAAACGCTGGGCTGGAAGAAGCACAAGCTGGAATCAAGATTGCCGGGAGAAATATCAATGACCTCAGATATGCAGATGACATCACCCTTATGGCAGAAAATAAAGAGGAACTCAAAAGTCTCTTGATGAAAGTGATAGAGGAGAGTGAAAAAATTGGCTTAAAGCTCAACACTCAGAAAACTAAGATCATAGCATCTGGTCCCGTCACTTCATGGGAAATAGATGGGGAAACAGTGGAAATAGTGTCAGACTTTATTTTTGGGGGCTCCAAAATCACTGCAGATGGTGACTGCAGCCATGAAATTAAAAGACGCTTACTCCTTGGAAGGAAAGTTATCACCAACCTAGATAGCATATTAAAAAGCAGAGATATTACTTTGCCAACAAAGGTCCGTCTAGTCAAGGCTATGGTTTTTCCAGTGGTTATGTATGGATGTGAGAGTTGGACTGTGAAGAAACCTCAGCACCGAAGAATTGATGCTTTTGAACTGTGGTGTTTGAGAAGACTCTTGAGGGTCCCTTGGACTGCAAGGATATCCAAAGAGTCCATCCTAAAGAAGATCAGTCCTGGGTGTTCATTGGAAGGACTGATGCTGAGGCTGAAACTCCAATACTTTTGCCATCTCATGCTAATAGTTGACTCATTCAAAAAGACCCTGATGCTGGGAGGGACGGGGACAGTAGGAGAGGGGACGACAGAGGATGAGATGGCTGGATGGCATCACCAACTCGATGCACATAAGTATGGGTGAACTCTGGGAGTTGGTGATGTACAGGGAGGCCTGTCATGCTGCGATTCATGGGCCCACAAAGAATCGGACATGACTGAGCGACTGAACTGAACTGAATTCTTAAAATGAGAACAAGTGCACTCCAGTGTAAACCAGTTTGGTATTTCATTCAAAATTTATTTCTAGGATTTCATGGGAATGATGAGAAACAGAAGCATTCTATAGTTATGGAAATATGCAAAATGAACTGTCATATAATTTCAGGATGAAATATTGTCAAGTTCAGTCCAAAGGTATATATACATCCTCTATAAGGAGAAAGAGTGTGATTTAGTCAAAAAGTTAGTACTTTTCAAAGAATTTGAAGCAACTAAAATTTAACATGGATGTTTCCAGATGTCTTAAATATTAAAAAAAAGTCATGTTTATTTCCTTTCTTTCTTTCTTTTTTTATTATTAATTCTCCAGAGAGCATGAATTATGGGTCTATTACAAGGCACTATTTCATGTTTAAGAAAAATAGATTAAGAAGTAGAAAAGTGCCTTCAAAGAACACAGTTTACTCAGGGGGAAAATGCCTATAATGAATTGTTATATAAACATAGAACAGTATTAAAGCAAAGGATTAATGGAATAATTGACTCATTCAAGCATAAAGAAAAAAAAATTCACAATCCTTTGTCCGTTACTTTGTTTGCTATTATTTTCTCCCATTCTGAAGTCTGTCTTTTCACCTTGCTTAGTGTAGAAGATTTTAATTTTAATTAGGTCCCATTTGTTTATTTTTTATTTTATTTCCAATATTCTGGGAGGTGGGTCATAGAGGATCCTGCTGTAGTTTATGTCAGAGAGTGTTTTGCCTATGATTTCCCCTAGGAGTTTTATAATTTTGGGTCTAATGTTTAGATCTTTAATCCATTTTGAGTTTATTTTTCTGTATGGTGTTAGAAAGTGATCTAGTTTCATTCTTTTACAAGTGGTTGACTAGATTTCCCAGCACCACTTGTTAAAGAGATTGTCTTTTCTCCATTGTATATTCTTGCCTCCTTTGTCAAAGATAAGGTGTCCATAGGTGCATGGATTTTTCTCTGGGCTTTCTATTTTGTTCCATTGATCTATATTTCTGTCTTTGTGCCAGTTCTATACTGTCTTGATGACTGTGGCTTTGTAATAGAGCCTGAAGTCAGGCAGGTTGATTCCTCCAGTTCCATTGTTCTTTCTCAAGATTGCTTTAGCTATTAGTTTTTTTTGTCTTTCCATACAAATTGTGAAATTATTTGATCTAGTCTCTGAAAAATACTGTTGGTATCTTGATAGGTATTGCATTGAATCTATAGATTGCTTTGGGTAGTGTATTCATTTTCACTATATTGACTCTTCCAATCCATGAACACGGTATATTTCTCCATCTATTTGTGTCTTCTTTGATTTCTTTCACCAGTGTTTTATAGTTTTCTATATATAGATCTTTTGTTTCTTTCAGTAGATATATTCCTAAGTATTTTATTCTTTTCATTGCAATGGTGAATGGAATTGTTTCCTTAGTTTCTCTTTCTGTTTTCTCATTGTTAGTGTACAGGAATGTAAGGGATTTCTGTGTGTTGATTTTATATCCTGCAATTTTATTATATTCATTGATTAGCTTTAGTAATTTTCTGGTGGAGTCTTTAGAGTTTTCTATGTAGAGGATCATGTCATCTGCAAACAGTGAGAGTTTTACTTCTTCTTTTCCAATTTGGATTCCTTTTATTTATTTATTTTTTTCTGCTCTGGTTGCTGTGGCCACAAATTTCAAAACTATGTTGAATAGTACTGGTTAGAGTGCACACCCTTGCCTTGTTCCTGACTTTAGGGAAATGGTTTCAATTTTTCACCATTGAGGATAATGTTTTCTGTGGGTTTGTTATATATAGCTTTTATTATGTTGAGGTATATTCCTTCTATTCTTGCTTTCTGGAGGGTTTTTTTTTTATCATAAATGGATGTTGAATTTTGTCAAAGGCTTTCTCTGCATCTATTTAGATAATCAAATGGTTTTTATTTTTCAATTTGTTAATGTGGTGTGTTACATCGATTGATTTGTGGATATTGAAGAATCCTTGCATCCCTGGGATAAAGCCCACTTGGTCATGATGTATGATCTTTTTAATATGTTGTTGGATTCTGTTTGCTAGAATTTTGTTTAGGATTTTTGCATCTATGTTCATAAATGATATTGACCTGTGGTTTTCTTTCTTTCTTTTTTTTTTTTTTGTGTGGCATCTTTGTCAGGTTTTGATGGCCTCATAGAATGAGTTTGGAAGTTCACCTTCCTCTGAAATTTTCTGGAAGAGTTTGAGTAGGATAGGTGTTAGCTCTTCTCTAAATTTTTGGTAGAATTCAGCTGTGAAGCTCTCTGGATCTGGACTTTTGTTTGCTGGAATATTTCTGATTACAGTTTCAATTTCTGTGCTTGTGATGGGTCTGTTAAGATTTTCTGTTTCTTCCTGGTTCAGTTTTGGAAAGTTGTACTTTTCTAAGAATTTGTCCATTTCTTTCAAGTTGTCCATTTTATTGGCATATAGTTGCTGATAATAGTCTCTTATGATTCTTTGTATTTCTGTGTTGTCTGTTGTGATCTCTCCACTTTTATTTCTAATTTTGTTGATTTGATTTTTCTCCCTTTGTTTCTTGATGAGGGTGGCTAATGGTTTTTCAATTTTATTTATCTTCTCAAAGAACCAGCTTTTGGCTTTGTTGATTTTTGCTATTGTCTATTTTGTTTCCTTTGCATTTATTTCTGTTGTAATCTTTAAGATTTCTTTCCTTCGACTAACCCTGGGGTTCTTCATTTCTTCCTTTTCTAGTTGTTTTAGGTGTAGAGTTAGGTTATTTATTTGACTGTTTTCTTGTTTCTTGAGGTAAGCCTGTATTGCCATGAATCTTCCCCTTCAGATCAGATCAGATCAGTCGCTCAGTCGTGTCTGACTCTTTGCGATCCCATGAATCACAGCACACCAGGCCTCCCTGTCCATCACCATCTCCCGGATGGTGAGACTTCACTGAGACTCACGTCCATCGAGTCAGTGATGCCATCCAGCCATCTCATCCTCTGTCATCCCCTTCTCCTCCTGCCCCCAATCCCTCCCAGCATCAGAGTCTTTTCCAATGAGTCAACTCTTCGCATGAGGTGCCCAAAGTATTGGAGTTTCAGCTTTAGCATCATTCCTTTCAAAGAAATCCCAGGGCTGATCTCCTTCAGAGTGGACTGGTTGGATCTCCTTGCAGTCCCAGGGACTCTCAAGAGTCTTCTCCAACACCACTGTTCAAAAGCATCAATTCTTTGGTGCTAAGCCTTCTTCACAGTCCAACTTTCACATCCATACATGACCACAGGAAAAACCATAGCCTCGACTAGACGAACCTCTGTTGGCAAAGTAATGTCTCTGCTTTTGAATATGCTATCTAGGTTGGTCATAACTTTCCTTCCAAGGAGTAAGCATCTTTTAATTTCATGGCTGCAGTGAGTGTCCCACAGGTTTTGGGTTGTTGTGTTTTCATTTTCATTCATTTCTCTGTATGTTTTAATTTCTTTTTTTATTTCTTCTGTGATTTGTTGGGTTATTCAGCAGCGTGCTGTTCAGCCTCCATATGTTGGAATTTTTAGTAGTTTTCCTCCTGTAATAGCCATATAATATTACTGGATTGTGGTCAGAAAAGATTCTTGGAATGATTTCACTTTTTTTTTTAATTTACCAAGCATAGATTTATGGCCCAGGATGTGATCTATCTTGGAGAAGGTTCCATGTGTGCTTGAGAAAAAGGTGAAATTCATTGTTTTGGGGTGAAATGTCCTATACATATCAATTAGGTCTAAGTAGTCTATTGGATCATTTAAAGTCTGTGTTTCCTTCTTAATTTTCTGTTTCGTTGATCTATCCATAGGTGTGAGTAGGGTACTAAAGTCTCCCACTATTACTGTGTTATTATTAATTTTCCCCTTCATACTTGTTAGCATTTGTCTTACATATTGCAGTAATCTTATGTTGGGTGCATATGTATTTATAATTGCTATATCTTCTTCTTGGATTGATCTTTTGATCATTATGTAGTGTCCTTCATTATCTCTTTTCACAGCCTTTATTTTAAAGTCTATTTTATCTGATATGAGTATTGCCACTCCTGCTTTCTTTTGGTCTCTATTTGCATGGAATAACTTTTTCCAGCCGTTCACTTTCAGTCTGTATGTGTCCCTTGTTTCAAGGTGGTCTCTTGTAGACAACATATATAAGGGTCTTGTTTTTGTATCCATTCAGCCAGTCTTTGTCTTTTGGTTGGGTCTTAAACCCATTTACATTTAAGGTAATTATTGATAAGTATGATCCTGTTGCCATTTACTTTATTGTTTTGGGTTAGAGTTTATACACTCTTTCTGTGTTCCCTGTCTAGAGAAGATCCTTTAGCATTTGTTGGAGAGCTGGTTTGGTGGTGCTGAATTCTCTCAGCTTTTGCTTGTCTGTAAAGCTTTTGATTTCTCCCTCATATTTGAATGAGATCCTTGCTGGATACAGTAATCTGGTCTGTAGGTTATTTTCTTTCATCACTGTAAGTATGTCCTGCCATTGCCTTCTGGCCTGAAGGGTTTCTATTGAAAGATCAGCAGTTATCCTTATGGGAATCCCCTTGTGTGTTATTTGGGTCCCACCCCACCCTTGCTGCTTTTAATATCTGTTCTTTGTGTTTGATCTTTGTTAATTTGATTAATATGTGTCTTGTTGTGTTTTGCCTTGAGTTTATCCTATTTGGACTCTCTGGGTTTCTTGGACTTGGGTGATTATTTCCTTCCCCAATTTAGGTAAGTTTTCAACTATTATCTTCTCAAGTATTTTCTCATGGTCTTTCTTTTTGTCTTCTTCTTCTGGGACTCCTATGATTAGAATGTTGGGGCATTTAACATTGTCCCAAAGATCGCTGAGGTTTCCTCATTTAATTCTTTTTTCTTTTTTCCTCTCTGTTTCATTTATTTCTACTATTCTATCTTCTACCCTACTTATCCTATCTTCTGCCTATGTTATTCTATTGTTGGTTCCCTCCAGCTTGTTTTTGATCTCATTTATTGCATTATTCATTACATATTGACTTTTTTATTTCTTCTAGGTCCTTGTTAAACCTTTCTTGCATCTTCTTGATCCTTGTCTTCAGGCTATTTATCTGCAACTCCAATTGTTTTCAAGATTTTGGATCATTTTCACTATTATTATTCAGAATTCTTAATCAGATAGATTCCCTATCTCTTCCTCTTTTGTTTGGTTTGGTGGACATTTATCCTGTTCCTTTGCCTGCTGGGTATTTCTCTGCCCTTTCATCTTGTTTATATTGCTGTGTTTGGGGTGGCCTTTCTGTATTCTGGCAGTTTGTGGTTCTTTTTTATTGTGGAGGTTCCTCGGTGTGGGTGGGGTTGGACTGGTGGGTTGTCAAGGTTTCCTGGTTAGGGAAGCTTGTGTCAGTGTTCTGGTGGGTGGAGCTGGATTTCTTCTCTCTGGAGTGCAATGAAGTGTCAAGTAATGAGTTTTGAGATGTCAATGGGTTTGGTGTGACTTTGGGCAGTCTGTATATTGAAGCTCTGGGCTATGTTCCTGTGTTGCTGGAGAATTTGTGTGTTATGTCTTGCTCTGGAACTTGGTGGCCCTTAGGTGGTGCTTGGTTTCCGTGTAGGTATGGAGGCGCTTGATGAGTTCCTATTGATTAACATTACCTGGATTCAGGAGTTCTCAGGTGTTCTCAGAATTTGGACTTAAGCCTCCTGCCTCTGGTTTTCAGTCTTATTCTTACAATAGCCTCAAGACTTCTCCATCTATACAGTACTCATGATACATCTAGGTTAATGATGAAAAGTTTTTCCACTGTGAGGGACACCCAGAGATGTACACAGAGTTAATGGAGAAGAGAAGAGGGAGGAGGGAGATGGAGGTGACCAGGAGGAGAAGAGGGGGAATCAAAAAGGGAGACAGCAAGTTAGCCAGTAATTACTTCCCTATGTCCTCTCCACAGTCTGGATCCCTCAGAAATGTTCCCAGAGTTACGCAGAGAAGAGAAGAGGGAGGAAGGAGATAGAGGTGGCTAGGAGGATAAAAGGGGGAATCAAAAAGAGAGAGACAGATCCAGCCAGTAATCAGTTCCCTAAGTGTTCTCCACAGCCCAAAACACACAAAGAGATTAACAGAGTTGGGTAGAGAAGAGAAGGGAGGAGATAGAGGCAACCTGGTGAAGAAAAAGGAGAGTCAAAAGGGGGAGAGAGCAATCAGGACAGTGATCTCGCTCCCAAGTAAAAATGGGTACTGAAGATTGGGTTCTTAAAGGTACAAAGTTGATAACAAATACCAAAAAGCAAAGATTAAAAACCTAGAGTAGAGGATAGATTCTCAAAAATACAACATTAAAAAAAAAGTCACAAAGAATTAGAAAAAATATGTATGTGAAGTTTACTTTAAAATAGGGTCTTTTTCTTTTTTTGCAAGGTATAGTGAAAGTGAAAGTGAAGTTGCTCAGTCATGTCCGACTCTTTTCGATCCCATGGACAGTAGCCTGCACCAGGCTCCTCCATCTATGGGATTTTCTAGGCAAGAGTACTGGAGTGGGTTGCCATTTCTTTCTCCAGGGAATCTTCCCAAATCAGGGATCGAACCCAGGTCTCCCGGATTGTAGACAGATGCTTTGCCATCTTACCCACCTTATAGTAGGTTATAAAAATGAAAATTAAAGGAGTAATAGGGGGCTTAAAAATAAATTTAACTTAAAAAATGATAATAATAAAACTATATCTAGGACTTTCTCTGGAGCTGTTGGGGACAGTGTGGTGTCAGTTCATCTTCAGATACTTCCTTGGTTCAGCTTGTACTTTTCAAGGTCTATAGGCCCCTTCCTGGAGAAGGCAGTGGCACCCCACTCCAGTACTCTTGCCTGGAAAATCCCATGGATGGAGGAGCCTGGTGGGCTGCAGTCCATGGGGTCGCTAAGAGTCAGAGACGACTGAGCAACTTCACTTTTACTTTTCACTTTCATGCATTGGAGAAAGAAATGGTGACCCACTCCAGTGTTCTTGCCTTGTGAATCCCAGGGACGGGGGAGCCTGGTGGGCTGCCATCTATGGGGTCGCACAGTGTCAGACACGACTGAAGCGACTTAGCAGCAGCAGCAGCAGCAGGCCCCTTCCTATGTAGTCGGTGCTAACCACAGGGTTTTAATCTATTGCACCTGTCCCTTCCAAAGCAGTTCCCTCTGTTTATTTTAGCTTCTTCTGTTTGCTGGTCTCTTCAGTGTCTAATTTCCACCCTGACACAAGGGGGGCGGTGGTGGTCACTTTTTTTAGGCTCACTTGTTCAGTCGTGATGTGGGGAGGGAGGAACACTGCAAACAAATACCACTGGTGTGTGCTCACAGTAATTCAGCCACACTGGCTTTGCCCCCGCTCATGGCGTGTGTGCTTTCCCAGTCTATACTGCTCAGGCTCTAGGTTTTTGCTCTGCCAGGAACTGTGATGCTGGCCCTGGGTTGTATGCACTCCACAGGTCTAAGCCACTCAGTTCCAGGTTCTCGGGTACTCCACAAAGGCGCAGACTTGGTTGGGCCTGCGTTTTGTGGCCGTCCCAGACCTGAGAACCTCAGGTAACTAGGTGCTTGGTAAGCACAGTTACCCCCAGTTGAAGGCTGTGACTTATTACCTCCCCCGTCCCAGCCGCTCAGTTTTCTGGGTGTACAATGGGTGCGCCTTCTCAGGTGTGCAGTGTGTCTCTTCTGGGGAGTTGATCTCTGGCTATGACCTTCCTGGCGGATGTTGACCATCCAGAATCGCAAGGAGTCTTGGTTAGCAACTAAGTCTGCTTGCAGTTTGGTAGATGATGCCTCTCTGGGGCCACAATTGCCCCCTTCCAGCTCTGCCCTCAGCTTCCTGTCCCCAGCGGGGGATGGGCCGGTCCACAGCCAGCTAGCTCTGCTCACACCTTTGTTCTGTGAGCAGGCCTTGGTGGTGTCTTAGTAACCTAAGCCCTAATGGGCTTTTTGCAGCATAGCTGTCCCACAGTCTGGGTTGCTATCTCAAGCTAGTTCCCTCAGATTGCCCTTGGGGAGTTCAGGCTGGGTCCTTACCTTAAACAATGCAGCCTGTGCTTTCCTGTCCTGTCCCTGCTTGCTAGTGGGAGATGTGAGCGTCTGGGCTGCTGCTCTGCTGGGAGTTGCTGTTAGGCATGTAATCTGTGGGTTTTAATTATTTATTTATTTTTCCTCCTGGTTATTTTGCCCTCTGAGATTCCACAGCTTGCCACAAACTCACCAGAGAGAGTGTTTCTTCATGTTTGGAAACTTCTCTCTTTTTTAAGACTCCTTTCCCAGGACAGATCTCAGTCCCTATCTCTTTTGCCTCTCTTTTTTTTTTTTTTTAATTTTTATTTTTTTTTCTAATTTTATTTTATTTTTAAACTTTACTTAATTGTATTAGTTTTGCCAAATATCAAAATGAATCCGCCACAGGTATACATGTGCTCCCCATCCCGAACCCTCCTCCCTCCTCCCTCCCCATTTTGCCTCTCTTTTTATCTTTTATATTTTGTCCTACCTTCCTTTCAAAGACATGGGCTGCCTTCTGGGTGCCTGATGTCCTCTGTCAGCATTTAGAAGTTGTTTTGTGGAATTTGCTTGGCATTCAAATGTTCTTTCGATGAATTTGTGGGGGAGAAAGTGGTCTCCCAATCCTATTCCTCCACCATCTTAGGACTGCCCCCCTAGGAGGATTCTTAAGCTACTTCAGTGGTAAGAAGGAATTTTACAAGTAGAGCAGATGAAATCATTTTTGCCCTAGGAAATAGTATACTCTTTTAAAAGGAGCTAAGCAATGACATAATTAGCATGATGCTTATACATTATTATTTTTTTTAATCTCCAGTGTAAGTAAAATAATTGTAACTATTTTCTAAAGAAAGATAAGATTTATTTTTACTTTCTTCTGAAATTAAATAGCAATTGATCACCTTGATCCTGCCTGATATTTTTTAAGGTGGTTCTATTTCAGATTTTCCCTTACTCCTAAGGTACAGTGCTTATTCCTAGGGTTAGGAAATTACTTTTAGGGTATGTCTCCTCCTCAAAGTTTTTGGCCTTGGGGATTTAAACCCACAGTGTAACAGCTGGTCCACATTGATATGGAATTAAGGTATAGCCTTGCTTTTCAGAAATCTGCAGTTTCTGAAACCTCTCTTTAGTAATTTCTGCCCCCAGCTGTTGGGTTCTACTGGGTAACTTTGCATATGTACAGCTCAGAATTAAAAAAAAAAAAAAAGTGGCGTTTTTATACAGATTTTGGTAACAGTGTTGGAGTCCATCCCCAGAAGATCAAGGCGTCTGTTAATTAACAGAGAAAGGTTTAGGTGTTGGATTCCATTCCCCATCCCAGTTGGGACAGTTATCTGCTAGTACCCACAGGTTTTGATGACTTTCTCTCTGGAGTCTATACTTTTGCATTGGAAAGGAAAGAGGTGACTCAAGACAGATTTCAGTAATGACTGCTGTTCCCCTCCCCCAGTAAGCAAGGGTGGAGTGTTGGGATGGTGGGAGGTCTTTATCTAGATTTTTATGATCCACTGAGTAAGATTCCAGTGAGTTTCCTGAAGACCATGTAAGGGTTTGAGAACCCCATGTGTCTGTCCCATCAAGCCTACATCAGTTCACACTTGATCATTAGAAATTCATTAAAAATTTCTAATTTACTCATCCTACTGGATTGTTTGGCTTCAGATAATATCTACCTCAGGTAATCAAATGTTCAGGTAATTTTACTCCCCGAAGGTATCCTTTTTCCAGACTTGTTGTTTGTTTTGCAACTTTAGTTCTCTGATGAATTTTAAAAAAAGTTAATTTGTAATTAGCACAAGACGTTTAGTTGTGAAAATGTTTTCAGTTCTCTACTTCTTTGAGTTGCAAACCAGAATCCAGAATATATACTTTAAGTCCTTCCTGAACTGAGATGGAGAATCAGTAGAAAATTTTCTAACTTAACCCAAATATTCTAATAAATTAATAAATTAAAAATAGGAAATATGATTTTCAAATATTTACCTGTCAGGAAAATGATATATTATGTTTACTTATACAATTGTGAAATTTGAAATTACTTTTAAATTTTAATCTATTATTTTCTTGACATACTGCTCAGAATAAAAAATGTCAATTTATTGATTAACATCCACCTAACAATGGCACCCCATTCCAGTACTCTTGCCTGGAAAATCCCATGGACGGAGGACCCTGGTGGGCCGCAGTCCATGGGGTCGCTAAGAGTCGGGCATGACTGAGCAACTTCACTTTCACTTTTATGCATTGGAGAAGGAAATGGCAACCCACTCCAGTGTTCTTGCCTGGAGAATCCCAGGGATGGGGGAGCCTGGTGCGCTGCCGTCTATGGGGTCACACAGAGTCGGACATGACTGAAGCGACTTAGCAGCAGCAGCAGCAGCAACTAATCAGAAAACTCTATCTACCCTACTTCATCCCACTTTATTTGGAAAATTGGATTAGAACCTGATTTATAACTCAAAGACTTGGTTATAGAGATATCAATCATTAATTGAAAGTACCTTAGAAATAAGATCAATTTTTAATGAGGACATAAATGATTTGTCAAATCATGTTCCTAGATATTTCTGAAATATTCTGAGGAATAGGCTATTGTATTTATTAAGTTTTAAAAGGTATTACAGCATACATATCCCATATTCCTAGATTTATCCTGCTGCTCAAAGTCTTAATTTTTATACTTAACATTTAGAATTCAGATAATATGTTCTTTCCAAAAAATCAAAAGAAATGAAAAAATAAGGAAACCGGGTTTTGTATACCTGAATTTGTGTTAAGATCAAAATCCTCAGGATCTTTTCTCAAAGAAAAGAATTTACCTGTCATGCTCCATGATGATGACTATGGCTTTGATTTGCCCCATTGGTGAGTTTGCTACACTAGGACAGTAAATCAGCACAATTAATAATACTGATAAGTATATTGATTACATAGGAGATATATCATCTCACAAGTCAAATTTATGTAATTGAGAGTATCTAATTCACTTTTTTTATTTATTACTATAATAAAGAGGTATATTATGATGAAGTTTTTAGAGTTCTGAAATGAATATTATAAGAGAACTTTTATTCACAAAAGAAAAACATTGAATAATATTAAATATTAATAAATGCTTGAAGCATTTAGTAGAAAATATTGATAGCTAAATGATTCTATAAGAACAAGAAAAATATGAGTACATTAATAATATTAAAAGTATATTATAAGTAGAAATAAGTGCTAAAAATGAGGCCATAAATTTAAAACATCCAAAATATTGAGGATGTACAAATTCCAATGGGCTCAAATGTAGTTAGCTTAGAAATTGAAAGGAATATACCATTGCAAACTGTAGCACTGAGGCTCATCTAGACCTAGTCAAAGAATGAAATAACTGAGTTCATTTTCAAAAGTACCCTGCAGTCATTTGTTCATTCCTATATAGCATGGCATCACCTATACAAAGGACATGAACTTGGGTAAACTCTGAGAGATGGTGCAGGACAGGGAGGCCTGGCATCCTGCAGTCCATGGGGTCACGAAGAGTCAGACAAGACTTGGCAACTGAACCAAAAGTTATTAGACTGGCATGTCCTATGGAGCTGTGTATTTTTATCCCCATTGTGAAGCTAACTGTACAGCATAAAATTGGCGTGCTTAATCTATGTTAAAGTAAAGTGTTAGTTGCTCAGTCATGTTCAACTCTTTGCAACCCAATGGACAGTAGCTCACCAGGCTCCTCTGTCCAGGGAATTTTCCAGTCAAGGATTCTGGTGTGGGTAGCCATTCACTTCTCCAAGGGATCTTCTTGATCCATGGATTGAACCCTGGTCTCACCCATTGCAGGCAGATTCTTTACCATCTGAGCCACCAGGAAAGCTCAATACTTGATAATAACTGGATGATTGACATCAAAGTATTATGGTTTTACTATCATTTGTATTGTACAGGATTTTCTGAAACTACCTACAGACTTCTCTGTGCCACTAAAACTTAATTTTTTTCTCTCTCATGTCCCCTTGACTTTAATTTAGAAAAAAAAAAAAAAGGTTAGTTAATTCAATATAAGATATAAATGGCTAGGTTGAATTTAGTATGCCAATGTTTCAAGAGGAAAGAGGCCTTATTGTATATACCTTTCTATTCTCGAAGAAATTTGGTTCAAGTAGAAAATGGGGTGGTTGAAATAAATAGTAGATATTATAGTTCTATGGACTGCAATGTATGAGTTACCAGCTGCATTCTAATCCACCAATGTCTGTCCATGTATCCATTTTTTGTCAAACTGGGATTGGTTGGTTCTCTCACTGAGTACTTTTATAATAATGGAATAAGTTTATAAGTGAAGTACTATTTATTATTTAATGATTGCTTACCTTTAAATGTTTGCTTTAATTTAAAAATACTTTTAAAGCACAAGTTCATTCTAACAAGGAATTTTCAAGATATTAAGTATTCTACAATAAAATCAATTTATAAACTTACAATTGAACTTTAATTTACATAATGTGTGTTCCCTAAAGTAATCAAACATTTTTGAGCATTTCTTTAATCCATAAAGTCTAACTAATTCTATTTTTGTAGCTGGTTTGTTTTCAATATGCCAAATAACTTCCTGTAATTAAGCTTTTAAGCACTGGGTTATAGCTTTTAATTTGTTCTTTGAACTTACTATTAGTCAAAGAAGATAGCATATTCACTTAAGTACTCTAGAAAAAATATTATATACTGACTGAAAAATATTCTTCAGGAAAAAGGTGAATTTAAGTATATCTAAATGATTTTAAATGTTTATAGTTATTCAACTTATAAAGCTTTACAAGTTCCAAGCAGAGTGTCATGCTACATTAAAAGATTTTCTAACAAAGAAAATACTTATCTGAGTCATGATAGCATTCAAAGAACAAATACTGTAAATAAATATATAAGTGGAAAATTATCTTTAGATAAATTTTAATCTCCTTGAAGTTCTCTTTCATTTTTTCCCTAAATCTCAGAATAGTGGCACAGAATGGGTTATGAATAATTTATTAGCTGGCAATTAAAGTCAATTGTTGTAACTACTCATGTTAGTAAACATTAAAAGTGAGATAAATCAAATAGTCAGGAGAAGGTTAAATACCTTTTGAAACACAAAATATATTTATCAACTCAACATTATGAATGTTATCTAATTTCTCCTCTGACAAAACAGAAAACTATCAAATTTATTTTAAAATAAAGACTCAAAGACAGGCATTTAAGACTCTACTTTTTTTTTTTTTTTCCAGTTACTTGAGCCCAATCATATAAACTCAGTTTTGGAAGAAACTGGTACATATTTGTTAATGAAAATGAATACATGCATATATATGCAGAAACACTGATAACAGCTTACAAATATGTTTTAATATGGTATTAAGTATTTTCTATGTATCTACTCATTTAACTAATACTATAAATTTATACATTAGGTATATTCTTCTTTTCCTATTTTCATATGAAGGAAATGAGACACAGTAGGGTAATTTACTCTATAACTCACAACGAAAATATATTTTTAAAAGGTTGGTTCTTCCTTATCTGGCACTGGATTTTTCACTTTCAGTGCTTTCATGCACTTCAGTGTTCAATGCAGCACTACAATAGCCAAGACATGGAAACAACCTAAATGTTCGCCAACAGATGGATGGATAAAGATGTGGTATATCTATATGAAGGAATATAATTCAGCCATAAAAAAATGAAACAATGCCATCTGCAGCAACATGGATGGACCAGGAGATTGTCATATTAAATAAGTAAGCCAGACAAAGACAAATACCATATGATATTACTTTTATGTAGAACCTAAAATAAAAGAAAAAAAAAGATACAAATGAATTTATATAGAAAACAGAAATAGACCCTCAGACATAGAAAACAAACTTAAGTTTACCAAAAGAGAGGAAGTGATAAATTAGAAGTTTTGGATTAACATTTACACACTACTGTATATAAAATAGATAACCAAGGAGACCTACTGTATAGTACAGGGAACTATATACTCAATACTTTGTAATGACCTATAAGGGGCTTCCCTTATGGCTCAGATGGTAAAGAATCTGCCTGCAATAAGGGAGTCCCAGGTTCGATCCCTAGATTGGAAAGATCCCCTGGAGAAGAGAATAACAATCCACCCCAGTGTTCTTGCCTAGAGAATTCCATGGACAGGGGAGGCTGGCAGACTTCAGTCTATGGGGCTGCAAAGAGTCAGACACGACTGAGTGACAACAATTTTACTTTCATAAGGAAAAAAAATCTGTGTGTGTGTGTATATATATATATATATACACACACATATATATAACTGAATCAATTTGCTGTACACCTGAAACTAACACTACTTCGTAAATCAGCTATATTCAATTTTTTTTTAAAGGAAACAAAATCTTTCAGTGCTTCCTTAGAAATGAAAATTCCACAGGAATCTTTTGTGTCCCCTACTCTCCATCATAACACATAACATTTCATGGGAAACATGGTACGAACTTGATGTGAACCAGAACATTGCTTAATTAGCTGTTCTTTAAATCAAAAGGTTCTACATTAATAATACACTCATTCAATGTCTAAATAAATATTCTGGTCTGTTGGGTTTTCATGACAATTAAATAAGTGTTTCTCTGCTATTTGATTCATTTCTTAGTTGCATGTTGACTTGGATGAAGAAATCTTCAATTCTTTCTTTAAGGGAATATTAAGGAACACCCCCAAGTAAACTTACTAAACTTCAAAGTTTCAGAAAAAAGATGAAAATATGTTATTTGTGCTTATGCATGCTATTGCTATTGGTTTTCTGCTAACAAAAAATATGATTATTCTTTCCAGCCTGTTCTCTGTGATATAAAATTTAAACTATAATAGTAATAGTAAAAAGCATGAATAATAATTTGGTAATGCAATAGTTGATAAAATGTTAATGTTTTTCTAGCAGGTGATGGTGGTGTCCAGTAAATCTCTGTGTTTTCTATTACTTTAATGCACACTACCTAAAATTCTTCCACTAGGGCATGTATTTCTTTGTATTTTCCTGAAGTCAGGTCATTGAAATACACTTTTCTTTTCTTGTGCTCCATATCAGAGTGTTGAGGAGTCAGTGCTACCTGTTAGCAGACTTCACCTAGCTGATGAAAGTTGGTATACAAATTCCAGCTTTCAGTTCTCAAGAAGGATAGATCTGAAATGTGTGTTCTATGCAATCAATTTTGTGGCTCACAGTAATAAGCAGCTCAGTAATAGCTTATTCCTTTCCCTTCTGTTTGTCTAACTTACTTCCTTATCCTCTTTTCCAATTACTTCCTCTTTTCCAATTACTTGCTTGCAGTTGAATCCTTGCCTCAGGGACTACTCCTAAGGGAGCCTCTATTATTAGCATCTTTAGATTAATCTAAAAACTTAACATTCAGTTTAGACATATTAGACTTAGATTATTAGACTTGCATGGAACAGTACATCTCACCTGTTTCTGATAGTCTGGGTAGATTCATAACTGCATAATCATGAAATATCTTTATATAACAAAGAATGCCTTAATCTGACTTTGCAAGAATGACAGTTTCCATGATAATGTTAAAATAAATAATTTTTAATAAATAAAGAATTTTATAAATATCATAGTACCTAAAAAAACTCACAATCTTGCTTATATTTCTGTTTCAAAGGAATTCAGTAATGTGTATATGTACGTATTTAGTGATATTTCATTCAGTTTTTTGGTTCATTTTTTAATCTATAGAATTTTAAAATTTATTCACTGATCTCTGTTGCTTAACATTTTCTCTTGGTATTTCACAGAAAAGACTGAAAAGTGACACTAGGAAGTTATTAGCTCTGATACACATTTTTATGATCCTTACTTTTCTCCACACACAGTGTAATACAAGGACTGCATAAAATAAGTATTATATGATAGGCTATATGTATTATATACATAATCTACTGGATCCTGATATAGACCTACAAAGTAAGTGTTGTAATTATTGTTTGGTTTTTAGTTGCTAAGTCATGTCCAACACTTTTGCCACACATTCTTGTCAATTTTGACAAGGATACTGGAGTGGATTCACATTTCCCTACTCCAGGGGATCTTCCTGATCCAGAGATTGAACCTGCATCTTCTGCTTGGCAGGCAGATTCTTTACCACTTGGGCTAGGAAGCCCAAGTTTGTAACAGGACAGACAAAATCTGACACCATCTTAGATTTATTTCTTTTACTTTAACCTTTATGTTCTACTGCTTTTGCTACAAGTTAATAACTAAAAGAATGGTACCTATAGCCTGAAACATACAGGATAGTCCATTGTCAAGGCTCCAAACTTTTGCTTTTTCTTTTCATGTAGAGATAAAAAGTTGCCAAACAGAGAATAACATTTGTGTTGTTGGTTTATAGGAACACTAAAATCAGACCTAAGTGGACAAATGTTAGAACAAAGGATTCTGGCACCAAGAAGTTTGAAACAACCAACCACATTTCCTTCCATTTTACTATAAAAGAAACCTGAAATCTAACTCTGGTAAGATGGTTCTTTGGGACACTAATCCACCATTTCCTCAATCTCTTGGTTTTCTGGATAAAACTATGCATAAATTGATTGCCCCAACCACTTGTTGCTTGACACTATCACTTGCCCCAACAATTCATCTCTCTCAATTTTTGTTATCATGTGAGAAGCAGTAAAATTTAGACTCAGCAATAATATTATCATTTCTATTTTATTGGCTAGGATACTGAACCTGAAAACATTGTGCAATTTGTCGAAAATATACACTCACATACACACAATCATGTTTTTTATTGTGTTATAATCAATTTAACATAAAATTTACCATTTTAACCTTTTTTTTTTTTTTTGCTAAATGATCCCCTTTATACTCATGGTATTAAAATCAAGTATCAAATGAAAATGTGATGTAGATTGAAGTATAATTCTGTGGCAACTTACAACAAGGTCTACAGTTTTTAATTTTATTATTTCTTATGAAACCTATTTTTTCATGATTTCCTATGGAATTTTAGTCCTGATTTGAAGTGAACTCAATATTTTTTTTATTTCTTATATAATGTAAAATGATCAAAATAAACCTATTTCCATCTGTCACCATAAAAAGTTATTACACTGATATTGACTATATTCCCTATGATGTACATTACATTCTCATGATATTCATTTTGTAACTGAAAGCTGGTACTTCTTGTTTTCCTCACCTATTTAACTCATCCTCCCAATTTAATCCTCTCTGGCAACTAGCAGATTGTTTTCTGTGTCTGAGTCCGATTCTATTTTCATGTATTTGTTCGTTCTGATTTGGCTTTATATTCCACATGTGAAATCATATGGTATTTATCTTTCTCTGTCTGACTTATTTTACCTAATTTACTTAACCTATTGATTCACTCATTTTGTCACAAATGGCAAGATTTCATTCTTTTTTATGACTGAGTATACTCTGAGAGATAGTGGAGGACAAAAGAGGCTGATGTGCTGTGCTGCAGTCCATGGGGTTGAAAGAATTGTAAATGACTCAATGACTGAGTAACAACAACAATATTCCATTATATATATATATATATATATACACACTTATCCATAAGCATATATAGATACATCAATATATAAATATATATATTTAATTTATTTATCAATGAACACTCAGGTTGCTTCTATATCTTGACCACTGTAAATAATGCTTCAATGAACATAAGGGTACATACAACGTTTTGAATCACTGAGTTAACCGTTTTTCTTTCTTTAAGTAAAAACCCAGAAGTAGAATTGGTAGGGTACATGGTTATTGTATTTTTAATTTTTTAAGAGTCCATCATCAAATATTCCATAATAACTGCAATAATTTACATTTCTTACCAACATTACACAAGTTTCTAATTTTACCACATCCTCACTAACACTTGTTATTTGTTGTTTTTTGATAATTGCCATTGGGCCAAGTATGAGGTAATATCTCCTTGTGTTTTTGATTTGCATTTCCCTGATGATTGGTAATGTTGAACACGTTTTCTTATCTGCATTTTTTTTTTGTGAAAAGTCTCTATTCAGGACCTCTCTCCATTTTTAAGTTTTTTTATGTTGAGTTGTATTAATTCTTGGTATATTTTGGACATCAACCCCTTATTGACGATACCATCTGCAAGTATCGTCTCCCATTCAGGAAACTGCCTGACTAGTTTGTTGATAGTTTCATTCACTGTACAAAACCTTTTTACCTTGATGTGGTTTCATTTGTTTTGTTTTGCTTTGGTTTTGTTTCCTTTGCTGGAGGAAAAATATTTAAAATTTTGATAAGAGCAATGTCAAACAGTGCTCTGACTATGTTTTCTTCTTGAAATTTTATGATTTCAAAAGTTACATTTAAGTCTTTGGCATAAGAAAGTAGTTCAGTTTGATAATTTTGCATGTAGCTCTCCATTATTCACAACCCTATTTATTGAAGAGACTTTCTTTTCCCCATTGTATATTCTTGTCTCTTTTGTCATAGACTAATTAGCCATATAAATGTGAATTTATTTCTGGGTTCTCAACTGTATTACATTGATCAATGTGTCTGTTTCTGTGCAACTACCATGCTGTTTTGATTACTATAGCTTTAGGACATAGCTTGAAGTTAGGAAACATGACACTTCCAGGTTGATTCTTCTTCCTCAAGATTGTTTTGGTTATTTGGGTTCTTCTGTGTTTCCATACCAAATTTTACAATTATTTGTTTTAGTTATTTTTACAATGACATTGGTATTTTAATAGGATTTGCAATTGAACCTATAGATTGCCTTGGGGAGTATGATCATTTCAACAATATTAATTCTTCCAATACATGAGAACAGTATATCTATTCTTTTGCTTGTGTTCTGATATTCATCACTTGTGTAAAGAAATATGACAGATGTCTGTATATATATATTCTGTATATTAATTTCTATTTTTTCATTTTTCATTTTGTTTGTTTGGGTTCTCTTTCTTTTCTTCTTTGTAAGTTTGGCTAGAAGCCTGGCAACTGTATTTATCTTTTAAAAAATCAACTCTTGGTTTCATTGATTTTTTCTACTTTTTAAATTTCCATTTTATTTATTTCCTCTCTAATCTTTATTATTTCCTTCCTTCTGCTTAGACCTTGTTTGTTCTTTTTACTAATTCTTCTAGATGGTAAGTTTGGTTATTTATTTGAGATTTTTTGTTCCTTTTTGTTCTTTCTTTTTTTCTTTTCTTTTCTTTCTTTTTTTTTTTTTTTTTTGAGGAAGGTCTATACCACTATGAACTTCCCTCTTGCTGCATCATACAGAATTTTTTATGGCTGTGTTTTCAAAATATCTTTTATATATCCTGGGAAACAAACAAACAAAAAAGATGTTATTCTTTTTATTGTGTTATTCACTTTAATCTGATGGTAGGAAAACAAACCCACAATGTCTCTGAAGTATGCTTATACTTATATTTTAATGGTATTAGTACATCTACATTGTTGCAAAAATGTCACCACAATTTTCAGAAATTTTTCATTATTCCTAACAGAACCCTGTATTAGTGAAACAATACGGTCTCATTTCTCTTTCCCTTCAGACTCTGGTAACCTTTATTTTGTTTCTCTATGAATTTGCATAGTCTATATAGTTAATATAATTACAATCATACAATATTTTTCCTTGTGTGTCTGGCTTATGCCATTTACCATAAAGTTACCAGATTCTTTCATGTTGTAGAATGTATGTATCAGGATTTCTCTCTTTTCATGTCTGCATAATATTCCATTGTATGTATATACACACACAATATGTAGTGTAGAAGACCCAAGGTGATTTATCCAATTTATTGCTGTCTGCTAAATGTGTATAATAGCAATGGAGATACTATATAAATACAGAAGAATGAGGTAAAAAATCATTTCTATATTATATCCAAAGCATAAAAACACATATCCTAAAATAGATGGATCTTTATAACTATGTATTCATTTCATTCTCTTCATTAAAATACTATAAGGAATTACCTTGCAATTATAATTTCTTCATACTTTGCCTACCATGATTTTCACATTAAAATTAAAATTCATAAATAATATTACAAAAGATTGATTGAAAACTAATCCATAAACTTTGTAAGAAAATGGAATATGTCTATCAGATGAACCCTAGTATCTCTATAGCAAGACCAAGCACAAAGTTGGCACCCAAAATAGTATCTTGAATGCATAAATGAAAGGATGCTCATTGTAAATATTTTTGTGACTTTAATATAGTTACAAATGTACAGATAAGTTATAAGAAGAGTGCAAATAAGTCCTATACACTCCCTAAGTAGATTAATAATTAGTCGATCAAAGATACGTTGCTCCATTTATTTTATCTTTAGTTTTCACTCTTGGTGATTGAATTTCTTCTCTTCTTTGATCTTTATTTTCTTTCTGAATCATTTAACCATAAATTGAAGATAATACTGTGTTCTTAAGTTCCAAATACTTCAACTTTTTTTAAAGAACAAAAGGTTCTTTTTCATAACTGTAGTACAATGATCAGAATCAGAGATTTACAGTAAAATACTTACCTAATCCACCTTAGACAGTCAAATTTAATTAATTTTTGCAGTAATGTTCATGGCAACTATATTTTCCATGTCCACAATTTAACCTAGTATCCCACATCGTATTTAGTTAATCTGTCTCTTTAGCCTTTATTCTGGTTTATTTTCTCATCCTATCCTTGTCTTCTATGACCTTTAAATTTTCTGGAATACAGACCAGTCATTTTTTAAATATCATCCAAATCTGGTTTGTCTCATATTTCTTCAAAATATTCAGAATATTCATTTTTGGCAGGAATATTACAATTTTAACAAGACTAAAACTATAATCCATTTTTATCATTGCAATCTTACTTATGTACTCTAGTTGTTTTACCTTCTTCCCATAGAAAAACTTCAGTCTTAATTTCAACTGTCCTTCTGACTATTCCATGCCTTTACTTCTGTCGCTAAATATGATGGACAAAAATATCTCACAAATTATGGTAAATGATGTTCTTTATTTTCATGTTTCATATATAATGTGTAAAATTATGTTATATTTTCCTTATATTTTAAGACAGAGTTTGGTTTTCTAGTCCTGAGCTAACCAATATGGTAGCCAAAATCTGTTGGATCATAGAAAAAGCAAGAAAATTAAAGAAAAACATCAACTTCTGATTCATTGACTATGCTAAAGTCTTTTACTGTGTGGATCACAACAAACTGTGGAAAATTCTTAACAAGATGGGAATGTCAGATCACCTTATTTGCCTCCAGAGAAACCTGCACACAGATCAAGAAGCAACAGTTAGAATCTGACATGGAACAATGGACTGGTTCCAAACTGGAAAAGGAGTACATCAAGGCTGTATACTGTCACCCCGTTTATTCAGTTTATATGCAGAGTACATCATGCAAAATGTGGGCTGGATGAAGCACAAGCTGGAAGAAATACCAATAACCTCATATATGCAAATGACACCACCCTTATGGCAGAAAGCAAAGAGGAACTAGAGAGCCCTGATAAAGGTGAAAGAGGGGAGTGAAAAAGGTGGCTTAAAACACAACATTCAGAAACTAAGATCATGGCATCCAGTCCCATCACTTTATGGCAAATAGATGGGGAAACAATGGAAACAGCAACAGACTTTCTTTTCTTGGGCTCCAAAACCACTTTAGATAGTGACTGCAGCTATGAAATTAAAAGATGCTTGCTCCTTGGATGAAAGATATGACCAAACTAGACAGCACATTAAAAAGCAGAGACATGACTTTGCCGACAAAGGCTCATCTAGTCAAAGCCATGGTTTTTCCAGTGGTCTTGTATGGGTGTAAGAGCTGGACCATAAAGAAGGCTGAGGACTGAAGAATTGATGCTTTTGAACTGTGGTGTTGGAGAAGACTCTTGAGAGTCCCTTGGACTGCAAGGAGATCAAATCAGTCATTCCTAAAGGAAATAAACCTTGAATATACATTGGAAAGACTGGTGCTAAAGATGAAACTCCTATACTTTGGCCACTTGATGCAAAGAGCCAACTCATTAGAAAAGACCCTGATACTGGGAAATATTGAAGGCAGGAGGCAAAGAGGATGACAGGGGATGTGATGGTTTGATGGCATCATCGACTCAATGGAAATGAGTTTAAGCTAGCTCCAGGAGTTCATAAAGGACTGGGAAGCCTGGCGTATTGCAGCCCATGTGAGGCAAATAGTCGGACACAACTGGCTGAACAACAACAACAAGCTACATGTTGATCATTTGAAATATGACTCAAGGGACTGAGGAACTGAATTTTAAAATTCACTCAAGTTTTATTTTAAATTTGTCCATTAAAACTGATTGTCAATTCAGTTACTTGAAAACTTTGAAGTACATTTGGAACAACTCATGTGTGTAAATCTACTCTTTCAACTATAAATTTTATTACTTATAAATGCAAATTAGGTTTTTATTATGAAATTCAGCATTTGAATTGAGTGGTGCTATAAATGTAAAATACACACTAACTTTGGAAGACTTTGTACCAAAAGGAAAAAAAAAAAAAAAGGCATGAAGAAAACCACATTGATTGTTTTATATTGAT
This sequence comes from Bos grunniens, assembly GCF_055505025.1. NCBI lineage: Eukaryota > Metazoa > Chordata > Mammalia > Artiodactyla > Bovidae > Bos > Bos grunniens. The sequence goes on along the minus strand of NC_141179.1, from coordinate 11,051,683 downwards.
TATATTTTTAAATAGTAATGTTTTTGGTAAATCAGGATAAATAAAATATATAATAAAATTAATTTCAGCTGTTGGTTTTAAATTTTGTTTTCATTGTTAGTTTCAGAATATTTAAACTTACATATGTGGCTCATTGAATTTCTGTTGGACAGTACTCTCTAGATCCTCTAACGATCTCAGTGCACAAGAAATATTGGTAAGAACTGCAAAATATGCATAGAATGTTCAGGGTATGCATGAGGAGAGATTAACTCAGAGTAATGGCAAAACATTTCTTCAATTTGCATTGAGAAACAGTTGCAGACAACTAAAGAGAAAAAGATTAATGTGATGATGCATTATTCTTTCATTCAGCAAATATTTTGAGAAATTTATATTATGTAAGATACTGAGTGACTGAACTGAACTGAAGATACAGGATGGGCTTCCCAGGTGGCGCTAGTGGAAAAAAACCTGCCTACCAATCCAGGAGACTTAAGAGATTTGGGTTGATCCCTGGGTCAGGAAGATTCCCTGGAGAAGGGCATGGCAACCCACTTCAGTATTCTTGCTTGGAGAATCCCCATGGACAGAGATGTCTCACGGGCTATAGCATACAGGGTCTCAAAGACTTGGACAAGACAGAGCCGACTTAGCAGACATGCATGCAGGATACTGGGTACACAAGTATAAATTTGGCAAGGTGTGCTTTTAAAACACATTCAGTATCTGCTCTTTCTTGTACTACAGTTAAAACACAGCCCCTCAGTCACCACCACCTCTTCTCTATTGGATTATGGTAATTTTTTTTTTAATTTTAATTGGAGGTTAATTGTTTTTTAATTTATATCCATGCTTATCTCTACAGTATTTCTCTCACCACCACCACTACCAACACACACACACACACACACATTTAGGGTCTATTTTGAAAACACTGAATCTCCAGTGATCCATTTGAAAAACAATACAAAAGCATTTCACCATGAAGTAAATATTTCAAAATATTACTTTTTTTAAAACTGGAAGAAAGTCAGGTATCATGGTACAAATACTTAAGTTATAGCTTTTTGTAAGTTAAATATTAATGTCAGCATTTCATCAAGACGATAGCATTAAAAACATAATTATAGTGCCTCTGTTGTTAACTAATGCAGATGCATATTTGTTCTGCAAGATCCTTAGAGGAAATCAAGTTATTGTATTACAAATTTCTACAAGTTAATTAAAGTCTTATTTTGATGATATATTTGAGATGTAATAATTGAGTAAAAAAGTGAATGACAAGAAATAAACATTAATTTTGAAGTGCAAACTGATGACAGTGACTAAGTGACTAAAAGGTAAAAATGTTTGTGTAGTTCTATATAACACATTAAGCATCAATGATCAAACATAAAATACTCAGATATAAATATTATCTAAATTTAAATATATTGGGAATATTTTCAACATTCTATATTTATAAAGGTTTCTTTAAAGTCTATAGATATTTTCATTAACAGGAAGCATACTATTTTCAAGGTACAGAAGACAAGCTGAAATTTATGTCTAACTTTAAAGAAACAAAGAACTAATAATGGGCTATAAGGTTATGGTAATGATAAGAAATGGAAACCTATGAAAAAGAAGTTGAGTTAATGTAAAACTTACAGAGGAAGTCATAGAATGAATTAATTTTAACATTATATTAATGTGCCTAATTTCACACATATGTATATCAAATGTGTTCGTGTGTGTGTGTGTGTGTGTGTATGTAGTTCAGTTCAGTTCAGTTGGTCAGTCGTCTGACTCTGTGACTCCATGGACGGCAACACACCAGGCTTCCCTATCTATCACAAACTCCCGGAGTTTACTCAAACTCATGTTCATTGAGTCAATGATAGCATCCAAGCATTTCATCCTCTGTCATCCCCTTCTCCTCCCACCTTGAATCTTTCCAAGAATTGGGGTCTTTTCAAATGAGACAGTTTTTCCCAACAGGTGGTTCCCAACAGCTTCAACATTAGCTCTTCCAATGAGTATTCAGGACTGATCCCTATAGGACGGACTGGTTGGATCTCCTTGCAATCCAAAGGACTCTCAAGAGTCTTCTCCAACACCACAGTTCAAAGGCATCAATTCTTTGGCACTCTGCTTTCTTTATAGTCCAAGTCTCACATCCATACAAGACTACTGGAAAAACCATAGATGGACTAGATGTCTTTGTTGACAAAGTAATCTCTGCTTTTTTATATGCTGTCTAGGTTGGTCATATATTTCCTTCCAAGGAGTAAGCATCTTTGATATGGCTGCAGTTAACATCTTCAGTGATTTTGGAGCCCCAAAAAATAAAGTCTGCCACTGTTTCCACTGTTTCCCCATTTATTTGCCCAAAGTGATGGGACCAGATGCCATGATCTTTGTTTCCTGAAAGTTGAGCTTTAAGCCAACTTTTTCACTCTCCTTTTTCACTTTCATCTTTAGTTCTTCTTCACTTTCTGCCATAAGGGTGGTGTCATCTGCATATCTGAGGTTATTGATATTTCTCCCGGCAATCTTGATTACAGCTTGTGCTTCCTTCAGCCCCACATTTCTCATGGTATACTCCGCATATAAGTTAAATAAACAAGGTGATAATATACAGCCTTGATGTATTCCTTTTCAAATTTGAATCAGTCTGTTGTTCCATGTGCAGTTCTAACTGTTGCTTCCTGACCTACATACAGGTTTCTCAAGAGGTAGGTCAGGTGATCTGGCATTCCCATCTCTTTCAGAATTTTCCACAGTTTGTTGTGATCCACACAGTCAAAAGCTTTGGCATAATCAATAAAGGAGAAATAGATGTTTTTCTGGAACTCTCTTGCCTTTTTGATGATTCAACGGATGTTGGCAATTTGATATCTGGTCCCTCTGCCCTTTGTAAAACCACCTGGAATGTTTGGAAGTTCACGGTTCATATAGTGTTGAAGCCTGGCTTGGAGAATTTTGAATATTACTTTACTAGCATGTGAGATGAGTGTCATTGTGGGGTAGTTTGAATGGTCTTTGGCATTGCCTTTCTTTGTGATTGCAATGAAAACTGACCTTGGCCAGTCCTGTGGCCACTGCTGAGTTTTCCAAATTTGCTGGCATATTGAGTTCAGCACTTTCACAGCATCATCTTTCAGGATTTGAAATAGCTCAACTGGAATTCCATCACCTCCACTAGCTTTGTTCATAGTGATACTTTCTAACGCCCACTTGACTTCACATTCTAGAATGTCTGGCTCTAGGTGAGTGATCACACCATCATGATTATCTTGGTTGTGAAAATCTTTTTTGTTCAGTTTTTCCATGTATTCTTACAACCTCTTCTTAATATATTCTATTTTCATCCTTTTTTTGAGGCCATTTTTGTCCTTTATTGAGGCCTTCTTTGCATAAAATGCTCCCTTGATATTTCCAAAAATTTTTTAAGAGATCTCTTTTCTTTCCCATTCCATTGGTTTCCTCTGTTTCTTTGGACTGATCACTGAGGAAGGCTCCCTTATCTCTCCTTGCTCTTCTTTGGAACTCTGCATTCAAATAGGTATATCTTTCCTCTTCTCCTTTGCTTTTCGCTTCTCTTCATTTCATAGCTATTTGTAAGGCCTCCTCAAACAGCCGTTTTGCTTTTTTGCATTCTTTTTCTTAGAGATGGTCTTGCTCCCTTTCTCCTGTACAATGTCACAAACTTCTGCCCATAGTTCATCAGGCTCTCTGTCTATCAGATCTAGTCCCTTAAATCTATTTCTCACTTCCACTGTATGATCCTAAGGGATTCAATTTAGGTCATACCTGAATGGTCTAGTGGTTTTCCCTGCTTTCTTCAATTTAAGTCTGAATTTGGCAATAAGGAGTTCATAATCTGAGCCACTGTCAGCTCCCAATATTGCTGACTGTATAGAGCTTCTCCATCTTTGGCTGCATAGAATATGATCAATCAATCGTCAGTATTGACCATCTGGTGATGTCCATGTGTAGAGTCTTCTCTTGTGTTGTTGGAAGAGGATGTTTGCTATAACCAGTACATTCTCTTGACACAACTCTATTAGCCTTTGCCCTGGTTAATTCTATACTCCAAGGCCAAATTTGCCTGTTACTCCAGTTGTCTCTTGATTTCCTACTTTTGCATTTCAGCCCCCTATGATGAAAAGAGCATCTTCTTTGGGTGTTAAGTCTAGAAGGTCTTGTAGGTCTTCATAGAACTGTTCAACTTCAGCTTCTTCAGCATTACTGGTTGGGGCATAGACTTGGATTACTGTAATATTGAATGGTTTGTCTTGGAAACCAACAGAGATCATTCTGTCATTTTTGAGACTTCATCCAAGTAATGCATTTTGGACTCTTTTGTTGACTATGATGGCATTCCTGACCACGGTAGTAGGTATAATGGTCATCCTAGTTAAATTCATCCATTCCAGTCCATTTTAGTTTACTGATTCCTAAAATGTTGATGTTCACTCTTGCCATCTCATTTTACCCCTTCCAATCTGCCTTGATTCATAGACCTACCATTTTAGGTTCTTGTGCAATATTGCTCTTTACAGCATAGGAACTTGCTTCCATCACCAGTCACATCTATAACTGGATATATATGTACATATATATATTTTTTTTTTTGAGGGGGGTATTGTTTTTGTTTGGCTCCATCTCTTCATTCTTTCTGGAGTTATTTCTCCACTGATCTCCAGTAGCATATTGGGCACCTACCGACCTGGGGAGTTCATCTTTCACTGTCCTATCTTTTTGCCTTTTCATACTGTTCATGGGGTTCTTAAGGCAAGAATACTGAAGTGGTTTGCCATTCCCTTCTCCAGTGGACCACATTTTGTCAGGTTATAGATATATATAGTTATAGATATATATAGATAGATAAATAATCACCACTCAAATTATTAGCTTCTCAAAATCTTCTTTTTATATCTCTTCTAATCCCTTTCCCCATTTCATAGGGTTACAATTACTTTGACTTATAACAACATAGATTAGCTTTGCTTATTTTTATATTGGATAAAAATTGATTAGCACGTACTTTTTTGAAAAATGCACAGTTCTTTCATTCAACATTTAATTATTAATTTCAACATAATGTTGCTGTATAGTGTTCTGTCCTTTAAATACATTACAATTTATTTATCCATTCAACCAGTGGATGTTTGGCCAATTTCCAGGTTAGTGGCGTCTGTAAATAGGGGTACTATAAACACTCTAGTTCATATTTATGTGCATATACTATATATATATATATATATATATATATATATATTCACACACATATATGTATGTGTGTGTATACACACATTTATAATGCTTTGGGGCTTCCCTTGAGGCTCAGCTGGTAAAGAATCCACCTGCCATGTGGGAGTATTAGGTTCTATCCCTGGGTCAGGAAGATCCCCTGTAGAAGGGAAAGGCTACCCACTCCAATATTCTGGCTTGGATAATTCCATGAGCTATATAGTCCATGGGGTCGCAAAGAGTTGGACACAACTGAGTGACTTTCATAATAATGCTATTAGGCATATTACCAGGATTGTATATTTGATAAGACAACTCTCATGAGTCCTATTGATTGTAGTTGGTGGGATAGTAGAATCTACGCAATAATTAATTATTGGGAATCATTTAGAAGGGTATCAGCAAATATGTAGTAAATGCTTATTATTAGTAGTAGAAGTAGTATGTCAAATTATCAGAACAAATGTCTTTTTGCAATATGGCAAAGAGGTTAAATATTTGAACTCTAGACATAAAAAGACCTCAGTCAGACTCTTTACTGTGTCACTTCCAAGATGAGTGATGTTTAAGTAAAATATTTAATAATTGTCATTTTCCTTACCTCACTGGAAAATTTACAAAACATAGATTGTTGTGAATGATGATGAAGAAATTAAATGTAAAGACTTAGCACAGCAATATTTGGAATGGATATTCAATAATTATTAGTATTTATTAGTACATTATGTAATTAATAGAGCAGCTAAGATTATTACATTTACTAACACTGTCTTTGTAATGTAAGGAGTTTGAACAGAGGCTATGCTTAATATTTTACTTCTATCTCTGAACACAGGATGTGTTGTCCAAGAAACCATCTATCTCTTAGCAAATCAATGTCTCAGTTCCCTTCTAACTTGGAACTTTTTCAGAGGCCATACTGGATCCTTTTGAACTTCTGGATGAGATGGTAATATCCAGGTACCAGAGAGTTAATATAAAGTGACTAGAGTCAAGAATAATCTTATTTGTTTGACTTTAAAATGCATGAAAGACAAGGTTGCTTATCATGCTAAAATTAATATGAAGTAAGTCTGAAAGTAGAGACTCAAAACACTCAGCATTACTGAGAAGTATATCCCAGGGTTTATAAGCTAATTAAAATTCTGCTTAAACTTATATTTCAAATGACTATATTTAAACTAAATTCACTTGAAACAAAGAGGCATAATTCTTTGTTTAACTAAAGCTCACTGTTGCATTTTATCAAGGAAACATCCATAATGTGATGTTCTTTAGAACAAATCCCTGGGTTTTATTAAGGAACTAAAAATACCAATATATGTGACAGTGGATTTTCTAAGAGAAAGGGATTTTTTCTTTCTCCTTTACACTAATGAAAAATGAGGCATATATATTTCTTGAAGGAATCTGTGTGGAAAAAATAAACACCACTTCTAGAGCATATCTTATTTCTATAGCTGCCAAATCTTTCTATCAGCTTTCTCTCTGACAGAAATGCAGCTATTCCTAAATAAGGTTGGTTTTTAACTAAACATTCTGTCTTTGCAAGTGAAAAATGAGCCTATAGGAATATATTTATATCAACACATCAGAATTTTCTTTCTAAAATCTGTTACTAATGATTGATTGTTTGCACTAATCTTGTATACAAGGGTTAAGTAAGAGCTATTACAATATATTAGGCACAGACACTATGCTAATAATGGTTTTTGAAAGCACACAGGACATTCAAAAATGTCATAAAGAAGCTAGCAGTTCGTGCATGGATTTCCAAGTCTCAAATAGTTTTATTTTAATTAATTTAACCCTACTTAAAGATAACTACAGAATGAAGGGACATGTCCACATTTTAGGAGGTATGCAATGTATGTCATGATCTTTTCTTAATGAATCCCTTAAGAATGGACCTGTTCTAAGAAATGTAATGCCTGTTTTTTATTATAGTTTGTCCAACGTTAGTGAGAAATTCTATAGGGAATATTTACCTCTTAAAATAATAATAACCTATGACAACTATATTTCTTTGTTAAACAATAAAACCTAAAAGTTTTCCAATAATCCAATTCATTACTAAAAAAAAAAAAAAAAGCATCACAAAAAATATTTCTTAAGGCTTACCACTAACTTTAAAAGATTTGAAAGTTGAGTAAATATAACATGAAAGATCCCTTATGCATATGTGAGATTCTCTATACTACATATTCTTCCTTCCTGGTCTTGTGTCCTAGTTAAATACTGCTTAGAGTAGATTTGAGAAGTGATCATATCTAAGGCCCAAATTTCCTATTTCTATGGCTCAGAGACTCTTAGAAAAAATAACATTTGACCCTTTCATCTTTTTTTTTTTTTTTTAATATAAATTTACCCTTCCATCTCGGAGAAGGCAATGGCACCCCACTCCAGTACTCTAGCCTGGAAAATACCATAGATGGAGGAGCCTGGTAGGCTGCATGCAGTCCATGGGGTCACCAGGAGTTGGACGGGACTGAGCGACTTCACTTTCACTTTTCACTTTCACGCATTGCAGAAGGAAATGGCAACCCACTCTAGTGCTCTTGCCTGGAGAATCCCAGGGATGGAGGAGCCTGGTGGGCTGCTGTCTCTGGGGTCGCACAGAGTCAGACACGACTGAAGTGACTTAGTAGTATAGTAGTACCCTTCCATCTTAATTCACAAGTGAATCCCAAGGAACCTAAACATCACCTCATCAAACTTCAGTAAATGTAAAGTTCAAAATATTCCTTTTTCTCCAGCCCTCCCACTCATGGAATATTTTCAGTTTTAGGCTTTATTTGTTTATTCATTTGTTCATTCATTCATTCATTTTTCCCACCAACTCAACAGGTCATCAGGAAGCTCCTCTATCCAACACAGACAACACTGGAAAGGAGAACTGCAAGGAGAAGAACCTAATGTTTTATGACCTTCCTCATCTAAACTGAACTGTCACATGCAAAGAAGAATTAAGACTAATGTACAGTATTGTAAAGTAAAAAACAAATAATAATTAAAAAAAAGAATTAATGTAAAAAATAGGAAAAATGCTAAAAAAACAAACAAACAAACAAAAAAGACTAATGTACAATTTAGAGCTAAAGTTAGCAAAAATAGTCCCTTGTTTAAAAAACAGTGACAAAAGAGGCTCTTTCAAAGGAGAGATTACTTGAGGTTTTTGTGGCCTAATAATGTATATACTTGGAGAAGGAAAAGGCAATCCACTCCAGGACTATTGCCTGGAAAATCACATGGACAGAGGAGCCTGGTAGGCTACAGCCCATGGGGTCGCAAAGAGTTGGACACGACTGAGTGACTTCACTTTCTTTCTTTCACTTTCAATGTACATACTAAATAATTTCTCTCTGATAATGTGTTGCTTCACATGGACAATAACTTAATCTGTGTAAGCCATATATAATCTGATAATATAATTTAAATCTTCCTCACAGACATCAGTTCAACTCAATTCAGTCACTCACTTGTGTTTAACTCTTGCAACCCCATGGACTGCAGTATGCCAGGCTTTCCTGTCCATCACCAACTCCCAGAGTTTACTCAAACTCATGTCCATTGAGTCCGTGATGCCATCCAACCATCTTATCCTCTATCATCCCCTTCTCCTCCTGCTTTCAATCTTTCCCAGCATCAGGGTCTTTTCCGGTAAGTCAGTTCTTCACATCACATGGCCAAAGTATTGGAGTTTCAGCTTCAGCATCAGTCCTTCCAATGAATATTCAGGACTGATTTCCTTTAGGATTGACTGGTTTGATCTTCTTGCAGCCCAAGGGACTCTCAAGAATCTTCTCCAACACCACAGTTCAAAAGCATCAGTTCTTCGGTGCTCACCTTTCTTTATAGCCCAACTCTCACATCCATATATGACTACTGGAAAAACCATAGCTTTGGATAGAACTTTGTTGGCAAAGTGATGTCTTTGCTTTTTAGTATGCTGTCTAGGTTGGTCATAGCTTTTCTGCCAAAGATATAGCTTCACATTTTTTGCCAAATGACACTTTCCTGGTTATTATTTGTATAGAGTAGAAAACAAAATCATTGTTTATCACCTGCAGCTGAAGGAATATATTATGTTTATTATACTTAAAAGGATGCATATTTAATTAAGTATGTTAAATGCACAAAATAATAGGCAATACTATTTTATATCACAAGAATCTATGCTCATACTCCTCAGAAAAAATAATTGTCATCTAATATATCTATTTAATGTTTACATTGAAAACTTTGGTATTATATTGGGAATGCATCTTATGAATATTAAGTATATCTGTTATATATGTTATGAATTAATTTTTTAGCTACTCATCAAATGATGCCCCAGGAGTTTTCTAAATGAGAATTGGTGAGTATAGAAAGCAGATTAATTTCTCATCTGTGTTATTCTGAGTCAAATTGCATGGTATGTTTCTCTTTGTGAGTAACTAGTGTTCTCTGGATATCCTGGAAAGGACATACATTTGTTTATTATAATTCCGTATGTAGAATGCTCTATCTCCAGACCTGAAATGTATAGCCTTACAAAATGATGTATTTATAATTAAGGGAATATTTTAAGGTTAAAACGTATGATTCATCACCTCACAGCAGTTTTTTTGGCCTCATCTGGAAGGTTTTTAGATGAAGTCCAGCTAATTAAGTTAAACAATCTCCACTTCTTGCCAGTCCCAGAGTGGTGTGCTGACAGTTTCCTTTTATTACACTCTGAATGTTGGCATGTCTGTCATGAGACATTAAGGATTCATGGATTCACAAGAATTCCTTCAGAATCCTTTCTTTCTTCCTATAATGTCTGTTCTATTTGTCTCTGAGTTTCTCTACTAGTAAGATGATCACAGATGCCCTGCTGCTGCTAAGTTGCTTCAGTCATGTCCGACTCTGTGTTACTTGATAGATGGCAGCCCACCAGGCTCCTCTGTCCCTGGGATTCTCCTGGTAAGAATACTGGAGTGGGTTGCCATTTCCTTTTCCAACAGATGCCCTAGATCCCACAATAAAAATATAGATATAGATATAGATATATGGATATATATATATAGATATAGATATATTTATCTGTAACTGAAAACATTGCCAAAGGAAGATGAGCTTCCAGAATTTTATGGACTTTAATATCAGAATTAAAATTAATACCAAATACCAAGTTTTCCCTAATATCCATACACATAAGGAAAAAGCTTAAGAAAAAAAACTTCCAAATACCATCCGTGTATTTAATTTGCAATAAAATAGGACATTTAAAGATAATTAGGTAAAAAATGCTCACATATAGTAACAGAACCCACATAATATGAGGAAAGTTTAATGAAATAGGATATTTAGAAGGAATACATAACAAGGTATGCTTAAAAATATTCTATAATTGTTTTTAAAATGTGGAAGGAAGATGTCAAAAACAATTCAATCACAGACACATACAAATTATTTGTAGTCCTTGCTTGATTGGAACTATTTCAGGTGTGCTGATCAATAAGTAAAAGTAAATTATGTGAATTGTCTACTTATATATACCATAGTGTTTGAATGAGTTTTGATAAAATGAAAGAGGTACATAATCATAATGGCCCCCGGCTTGTTTTTTTTTTTTTTAAGTATACAACTTTAGAATGAAGAGAATAATTTTCAAATTGTTGTTTTATTTGTTAACTAGCTATAACTCAAGAAGGGTAGAAAGCAGTCAGGTATTATGGTTTATATTGGAGTTTTGAAAATTAAAATTATAAGCCATTTGCCCTGTGATTATAGAGTCAGAATTTTAAAGAGCCACTTGTAGGGCCCATCTGTTACAAATATCTTTCTTTCAGACATAGAAAGGATATCAAAGAAAACAAATGAGATAATCTGTTAATATGTTTTGCCTTAAACATGTGTTAAGTACATAAAATATATTGGTAGTTAAAGAGCTATGAATTAACTATTACTAAAACCTGAATATCCTGATTTTTTATTAAGTTTTTTATTCATGATATCATGCAATGATAATTAAAAAATTAAAGTAAAAACTACTTGGGAGGTGGGAAATTTGGTCCATCATGATCTCTATGGCTTTCTGGACCCATGGACCCACCCAGCCAGCCTTACCAGTGGAGAAGACATTTGAGGAATTTGTATGAGACAGCTGTGCAGAATGAAGCTGGAGGAGCATTAATCGTGCACAGAGATACTCCTGACAATAACCTAGATATTCCATTTGATTTCACAGTGGAAAACTCTTAAGAGGACAGAGACAATTGTTAAACAAACAAACAAAAATACGACTTCTGCTTTATTGACTATGCCAAAGCCTTTGAGTTTGTGAAACACAACAAACTGTAGAAAATTCTTAAAGAAATGGGAATACCAGGTCACCTTACCTGCCTCCTGAGAAGTCTTTATAGGACTGGGCATGGAACAGCAGACTGGTTCCAAAATTGGAAAAGAAAGATATCAGGGCTGTATATTATCACTCTACTTATTTAACTTACATACAGAGTACATCATGAGAAATGCTGGGCTGGATGAAGCACAAGCTAGAATCCAGATTGACGGGAGAAATATCAATAACTTCAAATATGCAGATGACATCACCCTTATGGCTGAATGTGAAGAAAACCGAAGAACCTCTTGATCAAAGTGAAAGAGAAGAGTGAAAAAGCTGGTTTAAAACCCAATGTTCAGAAAACAAAGATCATGGCATCTGGTCCCATCACTTCAGGGCAAATATATGGGGAAATGATGGAAACAGTGATAGACTTTCTTTTGTGGGGCTCCAAAATCACTGTGGACAGTGAATGTAGCCATGGAACAAAAAGATGCTTGCTCCTTGGAAGAAAAGTTATGACAAACCTAGACACATATTATAAGTTAGAGACATCACTCTGTCAGCAAAGGTCTGTAAAATCAAAGCTATGGTTTTTCCAGTAGTCATGTACAGATGTGAGAGCTGGACCATACATAAGGCTGAATGCTGAACAACTGATGGTTTTGAATTACAGTGCTGGAGAAGACTCTTGAGACTCCCTGGACAGCAAGATCAAACCAGTCAATCCTAAAGGAAATCAACTCTGAATATTCATTGGAAGGACTGGTGCTGAAGTTTCAAGATTTTGGACCTCTGATGCGAGGAACCAACACATTGAAAAAGACCCTGATGCTGAGAAAGATTGAGGAAAAGGGGGCAAAGAGGATGAGATAGTTGGATTGTGTCATCGACTCAATGAACATGAGTTTGAGCAAACTCAGGGAGATATTGAAGGTCAGAGAATCCTTGTGTGCTGCAGTTCATGGGGTCACAAAGATTCAGAAATGATTGAAGGACTGAACAACAACACCTAAAAGGGCATAAAGCAGATGCTATGCTTCTAATCCTGGATTTAGCTCAAAGAAAAAATGGATGGCTGCCCAACTCTGCTATGAACAAGGTTGAAGAAATTTTACAAGTACCTTCAATAAGAGTGTATGATGTACCAACCTTTTAGACAATATATATTGCAAAGCCACTTGGAAAATATATTTAAGTATGCACTACTATGCCTCACATGCACTGAAAGTCTGACAGCACACTGGAGGTCATTTAGACCCCCCCCCCCAAAAAAAAAAAAAAAAAAAAACACACTTGAAATAAAGTTTGGAGAGACAAACTTTTCACTCTTATAGAAGTGGAATGTTTAGGGGCTTGTGTAAACCCACCAATGGTTCAAATAAATGACAACTACTAGGAGGATCTGACACTTAAGGATTTTGAAGAAACTATTAATGAACTCAAGGCTGGCAGAATCCCGAAACCTGGGCCAAGGAGTGACTGCATCTCATGTAAATCAGCCACAGGTCTTACCTCTTTGACTGAACCACATAAAGGACCTGGATTTCTTGTACAACCAGGCCTTTAATTTATATTTAACTGTATAATTATTTCAACTGGAGAAATAAAGTATGAATCTCCTATCAAAAAAGGAAGAAACACTTGGCAGAATATATAATTTGCAGAAAATTGAGCCACATATAGTGAGGTTCTTAGTTCAGCATGCATAAAGAACATAATATTTTAAAATATTTTCATATTCAATCTGTCATTTAGTCTATATCACCTCAACCACTGAATTTTCATAGAAAATTATTTTCTATGTATTTTAAATCTGATTTTTTAAGTCATAAGTCATTATCTCAAAATCTAAGCTTTATTCAAAAGAATTTCCGAATTTCCCAAATCCACATTTTAATATGAAGAACCAGACCTAAGATTCTTAAACTTATAACTTTACAATTTTTAGCAAAATCATATAATTTAGCAAAACTGAAAACAGGGAGAGCCTTTCCTTTGCAGCAAGGTGGAGGACACCAGGAAGTGAGCCCAGAAAGGAAGTACAAGAGAGAAAGTACAACCAGAATTAGATTTGAAGATTCTGACTCGTGCCTTGAAATAAAAAATTTAAATAGTAGATTGAGATTCAGTAAATACCTTGAACAGAGATATTTACCCTTCACGTAATTACCTTTTTGAAAATAAAAGAAATCCCTAGATTGCTTGTAGCATCAGAAATGTATAGTGATCCTCAGGAAGAATATTCAGAAATTCTTGCATATTGTGTATAAACTCACTATACTGAGAAATAAGGGGAAAGATTGAAGCATTTATCCTGTGGCTCCTATATGAGCGTTACTAATAACTATAAAATAGTAGATCAGAAGTTTCTTTTGTGAAAGATTTCATCCTTTGTTCTTTTATTTCTGCTGTCTGTATCATCCTTTACTTTTCATGACAGATAACAATCACATGTTGACATTTGAGGAGTTTTCTCAGTTTGCTTCCTGCCAACAGTTTTTAGGGTTGAAATAAGCTCTTCACTTTGTAGTCAGTATCCAAGATGACAGTATTTCTAATACAATTCTCTTGAAATATGTTGGGTGGTATGGGGAGGGAGGAGGGAGGAGGGAGGAGGGTTCAGGATGGGGAACACATGTATACCTGTGGTGGATTCATTTTGATATTTGGCAAAACTAATACAATTATGTAAAGTTTAAAAATAAAATAAAATTAAAAAAATATATATGTTGGGTGTCTTCCAAATCATATGAGGTTTTACCTCATTTAACACAAAGGTTTATATATGTTTTCCATTCCCATTCCTATATAATGTAAATTGTATTAATAATGAGTAACAAAATCTCAGTTCATAAGTTTCAAGATATCAAAGACAGATGCGATTGACAGAAGAGAGGAAATATATCACTCAAAGATGGATAAAATGATATTTAGGTCCTTCTTTCTCACTTTGGGAAAAGGCTAGTATGCTTTCAGTTGTACAAGGTGATGTTTGCTTCAGGTAATGTGAAAATATGGTTTTCTATTTTCCTTCTTTGGAATTTAAATATGGTTACAGAAATTATGTATGGATTTCAGATTTATAAGAGTGGGTGATGGTGATGATGTTGTAATATTCCTTAGCTAAACTGAAACTACGTGTTCCAGAATTTCTTGGTAATGCTCAGACTGGGTTGGCCACAAATAAAATAACATCTCATGTGTTCTCAATTACCTTCGAAATGAACTCTGAATGATAAACCAAAAAGCCTCATCTCTCATCAATACCCTCCAGCTGTGTAAATTCAGACTCACCCAAACTACTTCCCTTTTTTGAGAGCCACCATGTTTGTTAAGGCACCTTGTCTTTACACGTGTTTTTCCTCTACCTGAAATCATCTTGATTGGCCTTTTCTTAGCTAATGCTTTGTGATATTTTAAGAATAATGTCATGAAACTTAAGTATGTGAGTTACACTCTTCTCTTTGTTTCCACATTGTTTCATATACCCTAACAAGGAATATATTTCCTGCATCTCACGTCTTTGTCTTCTTTTTTCTATTCTGATTGCTAAATGAAGGAGTAGATGGAATAATTTATATGGAATTGGTTATAAATATGAAATACTAATTAACAGGACAGCCTTGGCAACTTGGAACTTTTATGGTCAGAGACTGCTGCCTTCCTTAAAAAAGAAATTTTGCTGCCTTTCTAAACAAATATATTTTTGTGTGGATTCTCCCCAATGCTTAAAACATTGAAGACATTCAGAAAATATAAAAAAGCAGAAAACAGTTTTAATACCAACAACAAAAATGGACAGCTAGACAATAAACTTCTGAAGCACTACACAATGAAAGTAAGTAAAATGTTGTTTAGGGCTTGAAATGTAACAATTTTCTTTATTATTTGAAATACCTGGGAAAGCTGCTGATATCTGAGTTTTGGCATAATAGAAGGGTAGAGAAAGACATTAAAGACAAGGAGGAACCATGAAATGTTTTGCTGCAAATACTTAATAATCATCACATGCAATTCTCTTACTAATGTCTAGTATTAAACATTGTGATTTAGAGTTTGCTCCTAAGAACGAGTCTATGCCTAATACATAATATGGATCCTTCCCGTACAGAGCTACATATTTAAGGAGTTATGGATATAACTCCACATGAAACTTTGGTCATCAAAATGTTTTATTTTCTCAGATATGTACCACCACCACCACAAAAATTAAAACAAATGCAGCCTAATGAGGCAGTTTTCATGGAGGATTCAGAAACCTATTGTCTAATTTTCCATACCCATTAATTAGCCAGGTGAGTTATAAAAATAATGACTAAAAAAGCAATCACCTAAAATTGCATTTAGTATAAAGGATAGAATAAGTAGGAGTTTCATTTGTTCTACTTATGGCATTCCTGTACTGTCATTTTATATTCACGTGAAGACTCCATTGTTCATTGTCCAAAGTCCTCAGATCCCTGAATACTTTATCATATACTTACTGATAGATGACATTTTTAATTAATTCATTTATTTTAATTGGAAGCTAATTACTTTACAATATTTTAGTGGTTTTTGCAAACTTATGCACAAATTACACCTTCAGTATTCTTGCCTTGAGAACTACATGAACAGTATGAAAAGGCAAAAAGATATGACACTGACAAATGAAGTCACCAGGTCACTAGGTGTCCAGCATTACTGGATATCAGTGGAGAAATAACTCCAGAAAGAATGGAGAAGAAAAGGAGTAGCCCTCATAGTCAACAAAAGAGTCCAAAGTGCAATATTTGGGTACAATCTTAAAAATGAAAGAATGATCTTTG
This sequence comes from Bos grunniens, assembly GCF_055505025.1. NCBI lineage: Eukaryota > Metazoa > Chordata > Mammalia > Artiodactyla > Bovidae > Bos > Bos grunniens. Next base: position 11,035,339 of record NC_141179.1, on the reverse strand, counting down.
TTTGTTTCTAAGGCAAGCCATTCAATGTCACAGTAATCCAAGTCTATGCAACAACCAGTGATATTGAAAAAGCTGACACTGAACGGTTCTATGAAGACCTAAAAGACCTTCTAGAACTAACACCCCCAAAAGATGTACTTTTCATCATAGGGGACTGAAATGCAAAAGTAGGAAGTCAAGAGATACTGGAGTAACAGGCAAGTTTGGCCTTAGAGTACAAAATGAAGCAAGGCAAAGGCTAGGAGAGTTTTGCCAACAGAGTGCACTGGTCAAAGCAAATTCCCTCTTCCAACAACACAAGAGAAGACTCTACACATGGACATCACCAGATGGTCAATACCGAAAACAGATGGATTATATTTTTTGCAGCCAAAGATGGAGAAGCTCTCTACAGTCAGCAAAAATAAGATTAAGAGCTGACTGTGGCTCAGACCATGAACTCCTTATTGCCAAATTCAGATTTATATTGAAGAAAGTAGGGAAAACCACTAGACCATTCAGGCATAACCTAATCAACTCCCTCACGATTATACAGTAGAAGTGACAAACAGATTCAAGGGGTTAGATCTGACAGACAGAGAACTTGAAGGACAATGGACAGAGGTTAAAGACGTTGTACAGGAGGCAGTAATCAAGACCATCCCCAAGAAAACCAAATGCAAAAAGGCAAAATGGATGTTTGAGGAAACCTTACAAATAGCTGAGAAAATAAGAGAAGCTCAAGGCAAAGGAGGAAAGGAAAGATATACCCATTTGAATGCAGAGTTCCAAAGACTAGCTAGGAGAGATAAGAAAGCCTTCCTAAATGATAAATGCAAAGAAAGAGAGGAAAACAATAGAATGGGAAAGACTAGAGATCTCTTCAAGAAAATTAGAGATACCAAGGGAACATTTCATACAATAATGGGCACAATATAGGACAGAAATGGTATAGACCTAACAGAAGCAGAAGATATTAAGAAGAGGTGGCAAGAATACACAGAAGAACTATACAAAAAAGATCTTGATGACTCAGATAATCACCATGGTGTGATCAGTCACCTAGAGCCAGGCATCCTGAAATGCAAATTAAAGTGGGACTTAGGAAGCATCCCTATTGAACAAAGCTAATAGAGATAATGGAATTCCAATTTAGCTCTTTCAAATCCTAAAAGATGGTGCTTTAAAGTGCTGCACTCAATATGCCAGCAAATTTGGAAAACTCAGCAGTGGCCACAAGACTGGAATAGGACAATTTTCTTTCCAGACCCAGCAAAGGCAATGCCAAAGAATGTTGAAACTAACACATAATTTTACTCATCTCACACACTAGCAAAGTAATGCTCAAAATTATGCACTGAGGCTTCAACAGTATGTGAACTATGAATTTCCAAATGCTTAAGCTGGATTTAGAAAAGGCAGAGAAACCAGAGATCAAATTGCCAACATCCATTGGATCATTGAAAAAGCAAGAGAGTTCCAAAGAAACACCTACTTCTGCTTTGTTGACTACAGCAAAGCCTTTGACTGTGTGGGTCACAAAAAAACTGAAAAATTCTTAAAGAGAATACCAAGTGACCTTATCTGCCTCCTGAGAAATCTGTATCCAGGTCAAGAAGCAAGAGTTAGAACTGGACATGGAACAACAGACTGGTTCCAAATTGGGAAAGAACTACGACAAGACTGTATATTGTCACCGTGCTTATTTAACTTACGTGCAGAGTACATCATGCAAAATGCCAGGCTGGATGAAGCACAAGCTGGAATCAAGATTTCTGGGAGAAATATCAATAACCTCAGATACACAGCTCACAACACCCTTATGGCAGAAAGTGAAGAAGAACTAAAAAGCCTCTTGATGAAAGTGAAAGAGGAGAGTGAAAGACTGGTTTGAAACTCCACATTCAAGAAGCTAAGATCATTGCATCTGGTCCCATCACTTCATGGCAAATAGATGGGGAAACACTGGAAACAGTGACAGACTTCATTTTCTTGGGCTCCAAAATCACTGCAGATGGTGATTGCAGCCAGGAAATTCAAAGACATTTTCTCCTTGTAAGAAAAGCTATGACCAAACTAGACAGCATACTAAAAAGCAAAGACATTACTTTGCTGACAAAGGTCCATCTTGTCAAACCTATAGTTTTTCCAGTTAGTCATGTATGGCTGTGAGAGTTGGACTGTAGAGAAAACTGAACACCGAAAAATTGATGCTCTTGAATTGTGGTGCTGGAGAAGACTCTTGAGAGTCCCTTGCACTGCAAAGAGATCAAACCAGTCAATCCTAAAGGAAATCAGTCCTGAATATTCATTGGAAGGACTGATGCTGAAGCTGAAACTTCAAATATTTGGCCACCTGATTTTAAGACTGACTCATTGAAAAAGACTCTGGTGCTGGGAAAGATTGAAAGCTTAAGGAGAAGGGTATGACAGAGGATGAGATTGTTGCATGGCATCACTGACTCGATGGACATGAGTTTGAGCAAGTTCCAGGAGTTGGTAATGGACAGGGAAAACTGGTGTCCTGCAGTCTATGGAATTGCAAAGATTCAGACACGACTGAGCAATTGAAGTGAACCGAGGTGCATACTTCTTAATTTAATACAGGAAAGTAAATGGTAATATCTGTGTCATAATTGATGAAGTGGTAGTATAGCCAAGTATTCTGGATCTTTGCTGTTAAAACAAAAACAAAAATAGATAAAGCTACCATCCATCTGATAAAGTTGTTGTGAGGAGTAAAAAACATGAATTGCTAGGCAACTCCACATAATAATATATTTTAGGTATTATGGTTCACTTTTTTGTCTAAATATTCACCATCAGATTATTGTGGAAAGTAAGCTTGAATGGCAGTGGAGATGAGTGAAAACTGAGAAACTTTCAAATCATAGGATAGCAAGGCAGGAACAGAGAGTTGCAATAAAGTTTCAATAAATAAATCCTAGAACCAAAGTATGAGACCATCAGAACTGACTTGGGACTGCCAGGACCCAAATCATTTTAGACCATTTCACAGTGTTATATTCCAATGAGTTTATTGATCTTTTCAAAGTGCAAGTGAATGTCACTGAGACATGTCTGACTTTATGAGACCCCATGGACACACTCCATGGAATTCTCCAGGCCAGAATACTAGAGTGGGTATCTATTCCCCTCTCCAGGTAATCTTCCCAACCCAGGGATCAAATCCGGGTCTCCCACATTGTAGGTGGATTCTTTAACTGCTGAGCCACCAGGGAAGCAATATCTTAGATGTTCAATTTTATCGTTTTATAAGATGATATATAATAGCATATATTTAATTAACTGATATGTCCCAAAGCCCCCATCATAAATCACATTTCATTGGGTTGCTTTCATAATGATGGAAAATTTTTTATCAAATATCAGGTCCATTTTCTTATTGTTCAGTCACCAAGTCGTGTCTGACTCTGCTACTCCATGTACTGCAGCATGCCAGGTTTCCCAATCCCTCACCATCTCCTGGAGTTTGCCCAAATTTATATCCATTGAATAGGTGATTCCATCCAACAATCTCATCCTGTTACCTTCTTTTCCTTTACCCTTCAATCTTTCCCATCATCAGGATCTTTTCCAATGATTTGGCTGTTTGCCTCAGTTGGCCAAAATATTGGAGCTTCGGCTTTAGCATCAGTCCTTCCAAAGAGTATTCAAGATTGGTTTTCTCTAAGATTAGCTGGTTTGACCTCTTTGCTTTCCAAGGGACTCTCACGAGTCCTCAGTGCCATAGCTAAAAATAAATTAACAGATAAATTGCTTGCTTCAAAAATATATGCTGAAACTATCTCATAAGTTTCAGGCAGAAATAGTGATTGATAAGTTTGTTTTATCTCTATCTTCTAACACAGTGATTGGCACATGGATTGGAGTCTATAAATATTGAATGATTTGATTAAAAAATAAAGAAATGGCCAAATGGAAATTTTGTTGCTAAGCATGTATTTGAATCCATGAAGTCCACCTTCCTTGGGTTAGTAATTCTCCCTTCTCTAATCTCCCTACCACGTTCTTCCATTCCTCCACTACAGTCATTTTTTCCCCTTCTATTCTCTTTTCTCTTCTCTTCTTTTCTCCTCTTCTCTTCCAAACACAGCATGTTGAGTGGATAACTACTGACATGTAATTGTTACTATAGATTTTGAGTATCTGTGAAAAAGCAAATCAATGGCATGCAACCAATATGTATCTCACTAACTCTAAGTTTGTTCTAGAACAGAAAGTGGTATTAAACAACGTCATTTAAAAAAAAAAATCAGATTCACTATGTTTAAAATATAAGGGAAGGATAAATGTTTTCAAGTAGATTTAATGAACAGGATAACAAATTCTGAAGTTCTATTTAGCAAAAATATACCACTTCAGCAAGACTCTGTACCTATTTATGACCTTTATTTATCTAAGGAGCTGTCTCCCCAACCTTGTGTGTTGCTTGCTAGATTACAAAAAATCAAAATTTAAAAACCTAACATCTTCAAGAGCACTCAAGCTGTTTTTAGGAGTTAGCACATTTGTCTGTAGGATGTGGGGAAACTAACTGCCACTACACCTACAACTTTTCTGAATTGATGACTCTTCTGAAAAAGAATCTCAGGAATGTGGTTATTTCCTACCTAGAGAGTGGAACTGAAAAGAATGTTGATTAGGCTGGCTCAATTCTAAAGAAATTCTGGAAATAAACCTTTATAAGTTTCACTATGCCCATCATAGCAGGAAGTAGCTATTCCATTTGGTTCAAAGATTTGAAGTGCTCTTTACAGCACATTCTTTGGAGATATGACCTTTGGGTATGAAGGATATAATCGATTCATTGACAGGCAAAGGCAAAATTTTAATGATGTTATCTAATATGACATTTTACCTTTAAATTCAGATTTCTAGACTTCATGTCTTCATTTCATGAACAAAAGCGATGTAATACAATAATTCAGCTTACTAACAATCTGCTTTTCTAAATGGAAGGTTAATGCTGGCCTGCCAAATTTTTTCTGAATTGCATTTATTTATTTACTTTTCTAAAAATACATTAGTCATCATTAACAACCATTTTCTCCATATTATGTTAAATCCTAAGGTTACTGATATTACTAATGCTCAGTGGTAAATCGAATTATGCTTCAGAACTATGCTCTTTCACCTCATCTTATAAGACTGATGGATACTCTCACTTCATTGATGTAGTAATTGACCTAGTGACTCTTGTTAAGAAATAGGATACTGTAGATACTCAAAATCTGCTTGTGTAGAAGGACTTATGCTCTTGACATCTTAACAACAGAGTCCCTTCCAATCTGTAAACATGTTATATTTATTCACTTACTTAAGTCTCCTTTAGTTTATCTCAGTAATGTTTTGTAGTTTTTAGTGTACTTATATACATTTTGTTACTTTATTTCTAAATATTTCATTTTTGATACTATTATAAATGGTATTTTTCTCTACTTATATTTGTAGAACAGTGTCTGGTATAAGTAGGAGCTCAGTAAATATTTATTGGCCCATTACTAATTGGATTCTATGTTCATCTGTTATATCTCATTATTTTAATAATTTTAGTAGGCAAACAAGATTTTTTTTTTTTAATTAAAGGAAGGTAGGCCTCTCATGGGAGTGATTACTGACATATCTGTTCTTTTTTCTGTTTTGTTTATTTTCTTAATTCATTATGATATTTGGATATACTTTCCTAGAACTATGTCCTTCTGTTTGGCCACACTACTCTTATTCTTTTTGGAGCTTTAGGTAATTTAATTACTCATTTTTAGCTGTTGTGATTACTGTTCAACACCTAGCAACACAGTATTACAGTCAGAAGCTATAAATATAGAACATATAAGCCTCTATAGTAAACAAGTTCTCCCTGGATTTTCCTTATTATGATATCTTTCTTTAATGCATTTATTTCTGGATTTCTGGGTGTTTGTTGCAGTGTGTTGGGTTTTCTCTAGTTTTGGGGAGCATGGGCTACTTTTTATTGTGGTACAGAGGCTTCTCATTGCAGTGGCTTCTCTTGTCACTGAGCATGGTACACCACAGGCTCGATAGTTGTGGCACAGGGGATTAGTTGCTCGCTGGCATGTGGGATTTTCCTGGACCAGGGATGAAACCCTGTCTCCATAATTGGCAGGCAGATTCTTTACCACTGAGCCAGCCAGAAAACCCCCTTTATTATATCTTTAAGTAAAATGTGTATTTTAAAGCAGAATTGCAAAGTATAAATTCTACATGTGTAATCTGAACAAATACAATGAATGTATTTATTCATACATTTAAGAAACATTTAATATTGCAAGAGCCACATAATATATAGACACTGAGGATAAAAAGATGAGTAAGATACAATAACTAGTTATATTGTATTATCTATAATTACATTGTTACATAAGAATATATGGATATATGCATAACAAGTAAGTATATATATAACTCATATCAGCATATAAAAGATATTAACTATGGGTATAAATATTGTGAAAACATTTAATTTTATCATAGTCACTGTAATTTTCTCAAAGGATAAAAAAACTTCAGTGACTTTTGGAGTTATACCAAGACCAAAAAAAGTTTGGTGGTTAGAATGTCAGCAGCATAAAAGTTGAAATATTGTATCACATAATTTGAATAGTCAGTTTAAAATGTTATATTTATTGGAATCCATCATCCAAAGTGGTGAAACTGTTCAGAGATCCAGCCATTTGTATTCTATTACTTCAGATAAGACTTGGATTTGCAAATTCAGCTTCATGGCTTTCTTTTATGGTTAAAATTTATAACCAAATAAAATATGAATCAAAGAAAAAAATCCTCTTGTCTATAAATATATTGTCATTTAAATGGATGCTATCCACATAGTAGGCTCTCTGCAAATAAGTTAATTATTAAATGTACACATCAGATTAATAAAAGTTTAAGTTCCTTATAAAAAAATACTTGGGGAATTAAAAATAATCATCATACATAAAAATTCACATTAAGTATTTGTGTTTCAAATTCAAATTTTCAACAGCAAATGAAAATCTCTTGTCACTAGAAAAGACTACCTTACTCTGTGTGTGGGGGAGGTATTCACAATATATTAATTATCAATTACTATACATCTCAGGCACAATTAGTTTGTCAAATGTGTTTTATTTTTAGTAGATGTATCAGAAAATATTATTTTACAGTAGTAATGATAATAATTAAATACAACTTTTTGTATGGTATATAAAAAGTCATATCATCCCAATTTTCTTTTGAGAGTCAAAATTATAAACAAAATAAATTGATTATATTACCAAAGGTTTGATTACAGTTATGATGAATGAGAATAACAACATTCCTACCAAAACCAAGTTTAAAAAGCTAACATTTTCCTTTAAAAAAAACTTTGGTTAAAGAATAGGAAAGAAGCTGAAGCACAACTTGACAGAGATAAAATTCTGGAAAAAGAAGTAGCAACTCAAAAAAAAAAAAATGAGCTCAAATTTTACAGCCCACTTTTTTCTTAGGACATTTGTCAGTTCTAAATAAAGAGCAAGAAGTTGAAGTCTGGGAAAGAGCCTTGGCTAGGAGCAGCCACCAAGAGGCAGGAAAATTAACAGAGATGCAATATTTCCCCTAGGCTATGAGGGAAAGCTGATAGAGATAAAAGAATGCTCCATTTCCAGTGAGAAGAAAGGATTGGGAATTGATTTCACTACCCTGTCAGTTTTCACATCAAGGCATTCAGTTAATTCTGAACTTTTGCAGTGTTGGAGGTTAACACACTACCTATGGCTGATTTTTGTTGATGTATGACAGAAAACCACACAATTCTGTAAAGGACTTATCCTTCAATTAAAAAGAATAAATAAAATGGAAAAAAAAATATAGACAAGTCTCTTGGACTTTCCTGGAGATCTAGTGTTAAGACTCCATGCTTCCAATGCAGTGGGTGTGTGTTCAATCCCTGATCAGGGAACTAAGATCTCACATACCCAATCTGGTAATCATCTCAGATTCTCAGAACACACAGTAGGCTGTACCTTAGCAGGAGTAACAGCTCCAGAGACAGAGGTCAGCTTTGTTTCTTACAAATGAACTTTGAAACCTGTCAAAAAATCTACTTTTTTTGAAATATAAAGCTCAGAATTTATTATTTTGTTAAGAGACGGGTTGAAATTCAAAAGACAATCAGATATAAACAGACTCAGTGACAAATTTGACATTGTATTTCTAAGAAAATTTTTTAAATAGATATGATTAGTATATTTTAAATATAGGATAAAATATATCATCTGAATAGCCTACCTTGACAAATGACTCTGATAGCAGAATGGACACAATAGAAAAAGGAATGAATGTACTGAAAGAAACTGAAAGGCAGAGTAATAGTAAGTATCCATATTGAAGCACACAGAGAAACTGAAGAATAGAAAAATACCATAAATGATATATGAAACAAAATCAAAAGACTAGCATATATTTTGTCTTTAGTTTTTTTTTTATTTAAATAAATACTTAATTTAAGAACAGTTTTCTAATTATAGGAAAGTAATATAAAGAGTACAAGCAGTTCCTGTATACTTCTTACCCAGTTTTCCCTATTGTTTTCCTTTTTAACTTTTATTGGAGTATAGGTGGATTCACAATGTCTTATTACATTCAGGTATACAACAAAGTCACAGAAGGCAATGCCAACCCACTCCAGTACTCTTGCCTGGAAAATCCCATGGGCGGAGGAGCCTGGTGGGCTGCAGTCCATGGGGTCACGAAAAGTCGGACAGGACTGAACGACTTCACTTTCATTTTTCACTTTCATGCATTGGAGAAGGAAATGGCAACCCACTCCTGTGTTCTTGCCTGGAGAATCCCAGGGACAGGGGAGCCTGGTGGTCACACAGGGTCGGACACAACTGAAGCAACTTAGCAGCAGCAGCAGTATACAGCAAAGTGAATCAATTACACATATACATATATCCACTAGTTTTTAAATATTCTTTTAAAATTTTTAGCATATTTTTAACCAGAGTAACAGACAGTGAGAAGGGAATAAAGAAATACTTCAAGAAATACAGGGCAAGAATTTCCTTAAATCAAATACTAACATCAAATCACAGGTGTAGTAAATTCTGTACTCCCAGCAAGATGAATACAAAGAAATCTATATCTCTGTACATCATGATAAACCAAGCAAACACCAATAATATAAAGATGCTTTAATAGCAGCTATAAGCAGGGACACATTACACTTGTAAGAGCAACAGTAGCACTGTTCATAGAAATGCATTGCTGAAAAATTCAAGAAATTTCAAAAGAGTCAAGTAACTCAAGATACATTCTTTGATATAGTCAAATTAATAAAAAAATAATAGCCGAAAAAAATAGAGAAATTTTAAACTCTATAGACATTGATAATTTTCCAGCAAAAAAAACTACATTGTCAAAATAAATTATGAAATTAGTACTGCTGCTGCTACTAAGTCGCTTCAGTCGTGTCCGACTATGTGCAACCCCATAGACGGCAGCTCACCAGGCTCCCCTGTCCCTGGGATTCTCCAGGCAAGAACACTGGAGTGGGTTGCCATTTCCTTCTCCAATGCATGAAAGTGAAAAGTGAAAGTGAAGTCGCTTAGTTGTGTCCGACTCCTAGCGACCCCATAGACTGCAGCCCACCAGGCTCCACCATCCATGGGATTTTCCAGGCAAGAGTACTGGAGTCGGGTGCCACTGCCTTCTCTGAAAGTTAGTACTATGTTGAACTAAATGATTAAAAAACAAAAACAAAAAAAACTTCATGCCAAAATTAATAATTCACTTAATGCAGGAAATTTAGAATAGTATAGGGAATTCAGAACCTATAAGGAAATTAGGATCTTAAAACTCATATAGCAGGTGGTTCTAAGATGGTGGAGGAATAGGACAGGGAGACCACTTTCTCCCCCACAAATTCATCAAAAGAACATTTAAACGCTGAGCAAATTCCACAAAACAACTTCTGAATGCCAGCAGAGGACATCAGGCACCCAGAAAAGCAGCCCATTGTCTTCGAAAGGAGGTAGGAAAAAAATATAAAAGACAAAAAAAGAGACAAAAGAGGTAGGTATGGAGCCCCATCCCAGGAAAGGAGTCTTAAAAAGACAGAAGTTTCCAAACACCAGGAAACACCCTCACTGCTGAGTCTGTGGTGCGCCTTGGAAGCACAGAGGGCAACCATAACAGGGAGGAAAAATAAATAAATAATTAAAATCCACAGATTACGAGCCCAATGGTAACTCCCCCAGTGGAGAAGCAGTTCAGACGCCTGCGCCTTCGAGTAGCAAGCGGGGGCTGGGCAGGGAGGTGCGGGCTGCCTTGCTTAGACTAAGGACCAAGCCTGAATGCCCCGAGGGCAATCTGAGCAAAATAACTTGGGCTAGCAAACCAGAGTGTGGGATAGCTACCATGCGAAAAGCCCTAACCTAATACACCACCAGGCCCACACACAGAACAAAGGACTGAACAGAACTAGCCGGCCTCAGAACATCCCCCTCCGGTGACAGGCAGCCAGAGCCAGAAGTGGGTAATCGCAGCCCCAGAGAGACATTATCTACCAAACTGCAAGTAGGCTTCTTTGCTAACTAAGACTTCTTGGGGTTCTGGATGGCCATTATCCGCCCAAGAAGGTGTGCCAGTTGTACACCCAAAAAATCAAGTGGCAGGGACGGGGGAGGCAACAAGTCGCAGCAACCATGCTCACCAAACACCTCATCGCCTGAGCTGCTCGGAACTGGGAAGGGTACAAAACGCAGGCCCAACTAAGTCTGTGCCTCTGAGGACTACCCTAGTGCCTGAACCTGAGTGGCTTAGACCTGAGAGGTGCATGCAGCCCAGGGCTGGCCTTGGACGGTTCCCAGCAGAGCAACCTAGAGCCTGAGTAGTGTGGGCAGGGAGGGAGCACACGTCGTGAACGGGGGCAGGCCCAGTGTGGCTGAGACACTGCGAGCATACGGCAGTGTTATTTGTTTGCAGCATCCCTCCCTCCCTGCAGCGTGACTGAACAAGTGAGCCTAAAAAAAGTGTCCACCACCGCCCCCCTTGTGTTAGGGCGGAAATCAGACACTGAAGAGACCAGCAAACAGAAGAAGCTGAAACAGAGGGAACTGCCTTGGAAGTGACAAGTGCAATAGATTAAAATCCTGTAGTTAGTACCAACTACATAGGAAGGGGCCTATAGATCTTGAAAAATATAAGCCAGACCAAGGAACTATCCGAAAATGAACTGACCCCACACTGTCCACAACACCACCAGAGAAAGTCCTAGATATATTTTTTACTATTTTTATGATCATTCTTTTTTTTTATTTTTAAAAATTTTGAGTCCTTTATTACTTCTTTAATTTTCATTTTTATAACCTATTACTTTGCAAAAAAAAAAAAAAACAACCTATTTTTTAAAGCAAACTTCATACATATATATATATTTAATAATTTTTGTGACTTTCTTTTTTCTTTTTTTTTTCTTCCTTTCTTTAATATTGTATTTTTGAAAATCCAACCTCTACTCTAGATTTTTAATCTTTGCTTTTTGGTATTTGTTATCAATGTTGTACCTTTAAGAACCCAATCTTCAGTACCCATTTTTACTTGGGAGCAAGATTACTGGCTTGACTGCTCTCCCCCACTCTGAACTCTACTTTTTCTCCACCAGGTCACCTCTGTCTCCTCCCTCCCCCTTCTCTTCTCTACCCAGCTCTCTAAATCTCTGTGTATTCCAGACAGTGGACGACACTTAGGGAACTGATTACTGGCTGGATCTGTCTCTCTCCTTTTCATTCCTCCCTTTTATCCTCCCGGCCACCTCTGTCTTCTTTCTCCCTCTTCTCTTCTCTGTATAACTCCGTGAACATCTCTGAGTGATCCAGACTGTGGAGCTCACATAAAGAAGTGATTACTGGCTAGTTTGCTCTCTCCTCTTTTGATTCCACCTCATCTCATTTGCGGCACCTCTAACTCCCACTTCCCTCTTCTCTTCTCCATGTAACTCTGTGAACCTCTCTGGGTATCCCTCACTGTGGAGAAACTTTTCATCTTTAACCTAGATGTTTTATCAATGGTGCTGTATAGAAGGAGAAGTCCTGAGACTACTGCAAAAATAAGACTGAAAACCGGAAGCAGGAGGCTTAAGTCCAAATCCTGAGAACATCAGAGAATTTCTGACTTCAGGGAACATTAATCAATAGGAGCTCATCAAACACCTCCATATCTACACTGAAACCAAGCACCACCCAAGGGCCAATAAGTTCCAGAGCAAGACATACCATGCAAATTCTCCAGCAACACAGGAACACAGCCCTGAGCTTTAATATACAGGATGCCCAAAGTGACTCCAAAACCACTGACATCTCATAACTCATTACTGGACACTTCATTGCACTCCAGAGAGAAGAAATACAGCTCCACCCACCAGAACACCAACACAAGCTTCCCTAGCCAAGAAACCTTGACAAGCCACCCATACAACCCCACCCACAGAGAGAAAACTCCACAATAAAGAAAACTCCACAAACTGCCAGAATACAGAAAGACCACTCCAAACTCAGCAATATAAACAAGATGAAGAGACAGAGGAATACCCAGAAGATAAAGGAACAGGAAAAATGCCCAACAAACCAAACAAAAGGAAGAGATAGGGAACATACCTGATAAAGAATTCCTAATAATGATAGTGAAAATGATCCAAAATCTTGAAATCAAAATGGAATCACAGATTAATAGCCTGGAGACAAGGAGTAAGAAGATGCAAGAAAGGTTTAATAAGGACATAGAAGAAATAAAAAAGAGTCAGTATATAATGAATAATGCAATAAATGAAATAAAAAACACTCTGGAGGCAACAAATAGTAGAATAACAGAGGCAGAAGATAGGATTAGTGAAATAGAAGATAGAATGGTAGAAATAAATGAATCAGAGAGGAAAAAATAAAAACGAATTAAAAGAAATGAGGACAATCTCAGAGACCTCCAGGACAATATTAAGCACCACAACATTCAAATCACAGGAGTCCCAGAAGAAGAAGACAGAAAAAAAGACCATGATAAAATACTTGAGGAGATAATAGTTGAAAACTTCCCTAAATTGGGGAAGGAAATAATCACCCAAGTCCAAGAAACCCAGAGTCCCAAGCAGGATAAACCCAAGGAGAAACACCCCAAGACACATACTAATCAAATTAACAAAGATCAAACACAAAGAACAAATATTAAAAGAAGCAAGGGAAAAACAACAAATAACACACAAGGGGATTCCCATAAGGATAACAGCTGATCTTTCAATAGAAACTCTTCAGGCCAGGAGGGAATGGCAAGACATACTTAAAGTGATGAAAGAAAATAACCTACAACCAAGATTACTGTACCCAGCAAGGATCTCACTCAAATATGAAGGAGAAATCAAAAGCTTTACAGACAAGCAAAAGCTGAGAGAATTCAGCACCACCAAACCAGCTCTCCAACAAATGCTAAAGGATCTTCTCTAGACAGGAAACACAACAAGGGTGTATAAATTCGAACCCAAAACAATAAAGTAAATGGCAACTGGATCATACTTATCAATAATTACCTTAAACATAGATGGGTTGAATGCCCCAAACAAAAGACAAATACTGGCTGAATAGATACAAAAACAAGACACCTAAATATGTTGTCTACAAGAGACCCACCTTGAAACAGACCCACCTCAAAACAGGGGACATATACAGACTGAGAGTGAAGGGCTGGAAAAAGATATTCCATGAAAACAGAGACCAAAAGAAAGCAGGAGTAGCAAAACTCATAACAGATAAAATAGACATTAAAAAACAAAGGCTGTGAAAAGAGACAACAAAGGACACTACATAATGATCAAAGGATCAATCCAAGAAGAAGATATAACAATTATAAATATATATGCACCCAACATAGGAGCACCACAATATGTAAGACAAATGCCAACAAGTATGAAAGGGGAAATTAACAATAACACAATAGTGGGAGACTTTAATACCCCACTCACACTTATGGATAGATCAACTAAACAGAAAACTAACAAGGAAACAAAAAATTTAAATAATACAATAGACCAGTTAGACCTAACTGATATCTATAGGACATTTCATCCCAAAACAATGAATTTCACCTTTTTCTCAAGCACACACAGAACCTTCCACAGGATAGATCACATCCTGGGCCATAAATCTAGCCTTGGTAAATTCAAAAAAGTTGAAATCATTCCAAGCACCTTTTCTGACCAGAATACAATAATATTAGATCTCAATTACAGGAGAAAAACTATTAAAAATTCCAATATATGGAGGCTGAACAAAACGCTGGTGAATAACCAATAAATCACAGAAGAAATCAAAAAAGAAATCAAAATATGCATAGAAACGAATGAAAATGAAAACGCAACAACCCAAAACCTGTGGGACACTGTAAAAGCAGTGCTAAGGGGAAAGTTCATAGCAGTACAGGCATATCACAAGAAACAAGAAAAAAGTCAAATAAACAACCTAACTCTACACCTAAAGCAACTAGAAAAGGAAGAAATGAAGAATCCCCAGGTTAGTAGAAGGAAAGAAATCTTAAAAATTAGGGCAGAAATAAATGCAAAAGAAACAAAGGAGACCATAGCAAAAATCAACAAAGCCAAAAGCTGGTTCTTTGAAAGGATAAATAAAATTGACAAACCATTAGTCAGACTCATCAAGAAACAAAGGGAGAAAAATCAAATCAATAAAATTAGAAATGAGAATGGAGAGATCACAACAGCCAACACAGAAATACAAAGGATCATAAGAGACTACTATATGCAATTATATACCAATAAAATGGACAACGTGGAAGAAATGGACAAATTCTTCGAAAAGTACAACTTTCCAGAACTGGACCAGGAAGAAATAGAAAATCTTAACAGACCCATCACAAGCACAGAAATTGAAACTGTAATCAGAAATATTCCAGCAAACAAAAGCCCAGGACCAGAGAGTTTCACAGCTGAATTCTACCAAAAATTTAGAGAAGAGCTAACACCTATCCTACTCAAACTCTTTCAGAAAATTGCAGAGGAAGGTAAACTTCCAAACTCATTCTATGAGGCCACCATCACACTAAAACCAAAACCTGACAAAGATGCCACAAAAAAAGAAAACTACAGGCCAATATCCCTGATGAACACAGATGCAAAAATCCTTAACAAAATCCTAGCAATCAGAATCCAATAACATATTAAAAAGATCATACACCATGACCAAGTGGGCTTTATCCCAGGGGTGCAAGGATTCAATATCCACAAATCAATCAATGTAATACACCACATTGACAAACAAAAAATAAAAGCCATATGATTATCTCAATAGATGCAGAGAAAGCCTTTGACAAAATTCAATATTCATTTATGATAAAAACTCTCCAGAAAGCAGGAATAGAAGGGACATACCTCAACATAAAAAAAGCTATATATGACAAACCCACAGCAAACATTATCCTCAATGGTGAAAAATTGAAAGCATTTCCCCTAAAGTCAGGAACAAGACAAGAGTGCCCACTTTCACCACTACTATTCAACATAGTTTTGGAAGTTTTGGCCACAGCAATCAGAGCAGAGAAAGAAATAAAAGGAATCCAAATTGGAAAAGAAAGTAAAACTCTCACTGTTTGCAGATGACATGATCTTCTACATAGAAAAACCTAAAGACTCCACCAGAAAATTACTAGAGCTAATCAATGAATATAGTAAAGTGGCAGGATATAAAATAAACACAAAGAAATTCCTTGCATTCCTGTACACTAATAATGAGAAAATAGAGGGAGACATTAAGGAAACAATTCAATTCACCATTGCAACAAAAAGAATAAAATACTTAGGAATATATCTACCTAAAGAAACTAAAGACCAATATACCAGTTCAGTTCCTTTCATTCGTTCAGTCGTGTCCGACTCTTTGCAACCCCATGAATTGCAGCATGCCAGGCCTCCCTGTCTATCACCAACTCCCGGAGTTCACTCAGACTCACGTCCATTGAGTCAGTGATGCCATCCAGCCATCCCATCATCTGTCGTCCCCTTCTCCTCCTGCCCCCAACCCCTCCCAGCACCAGAGTCTTTTTCAATGAGTCAACTCTTCGCATGAGGTGGCCAAAGTACTGGAGTTTCAGCTTGAGCATCATTCCCTCCAAAGAAATCCCATGGCTGATCTCCTTCAGAATGGACTGGTTGGATCTCCTTGCAGTCCAAGGGACTCTCAAGAGTCCTCTCCAATACCACAGTTCAAAAAGCATCAATTCTTCGCCGCTCAGCTTTCTTCACAGTCCAACCCTCACATCTATACATGACAACTGGAAAAAGCATAGCCTTGACTAGACGGACCTTTGTTGGCAAAGTAATGTCTCTGCTTTTCAATATGCTATCAAGGTTGGTCATAACTTTTCTTCCAAGGAGTAGGTGTCTTTTAATTTCATGGCTGCAGACACCATCTACAGTGACTTTGGAGCCACAAAAAATAAAGTCTGACACTGTTTCCACTGTTTCCCCATCTATTTCCCATGAAGTGATGGGAAAAGATGCCATGATCTTCGTTTTCTGAATGTTGAGATTTAAGCCAGCATTTTTACAATCCTCTTTCACCTTCAAGAGGCTTTTAGTTCCTCTTCACTTTCTGCCATAAGGGTGATGTCATCGGCACATCTGAGGTTATTGATATTTCTCCTGGCAATCTTGATATCAGCTTGTGCTTCTTCCAGCCCAGCATTTCTCATGATGTACTCTGCATATAAATTAAATAAGCAGCATGACAATATACAGCTTTGACATACTCCTTTTCCTATTTGTAACCAGTCTGTTGTTCCATGTCCAGTTCTAACTATTGCTTCCTGACCTGCATACACATTTCTCAAGAGACAGGTCAGGTGGTCTGGTATTCCAATCTCTTTCAGAATTTTCCACAGTTTATTGTGATCCACACTGTCAAAGGCTTTGGCATAGTCAATAAAGTAGAAATAGATAGTTTTCTGAAACTCTCTTGCTTTTTCAATGATCCAGCAGATGTTGGCAATTTGATCTCTGGTTCCTCTGACTTTTCTAAAATTAGCTTTAACATCAGGAAGTTCACGGTTCATGTATTGCTGAAACCTGGCTTGGAGAATGTTGAGCATTACTTTACTAGTGTGTGAGATGAGTGCAATTGTGCAGTAGTTTGAGCATTCTTTGTCATTGCCTTTCTTTAGGATTGGAATGAAAACTGACCTTTTCCAGTCCTGTGGCCACTGCTGAGTTTTCCCAATTTGCTGGCATATTGAGTGCAGCACTTTCACAGCATCATCTTTCAGGATTTGAAATAGCTCAACTGGAATTCCATCACCTCCACTAGCTTTGTTCGTACTGATGCTTTCTAGGGCCCACTTGACTTCACATTCCAGGATTTCTGGCTCTAAGTGAGTATTCACACCATCGTGCTTACCTTGGTCTTGAAGATCTTTTTTGTACAGTTCTTCTGTGTATTCTTGCCACCTCTTCTTAATATCTTCTGCTTCTCTTAAGTCCATAACATTTCTGTCCTTTATCGAGCCTATCTTTGCATGACATGTTCCCTTGGTATCTCTAATCTTCTTGAAGAGATCTCTAGTCTTTCCCATTCTGTTGTTTTCCTCTATTTCTTTGCATTGATCGCTGAGGAAGGCTTTCTTATCACTTCTTGCTATTCTTTGGAACTCTGCATTCAGATGCTTATATCTTTCCTTTTGCCCTTTGATTTTCACTTCTCTTATTTTCACAGCTATTTGTAAGGCCTCCTCAGAAAGCCATTTTGCTTTTTTGCATTTCTTTTCCATGTGGATGGTCTTGATCCCTCACTCCTGTACAAAGTCACGAACCTCCGTGCACAGTTCATCAGGCACTCTATCTATCAGATCTAGTCCCTTAAATCTATGTTTCACTTCTACTGTGTAATCATAAGGGATTTGATTTAGGACTGGCAATGCCAAAGAATGTTCAAACTACAGCACAATTGCACTCATCTCACATGCTAGTAAAGTAATGCTCAAAATTCTCCATGCCAGGCTTCAGCAATATGTGAACCATGAACTTCCAAATGTTCAAGCTGGTTTTCGAAAAGGCAAAGGAACCAGAGATCAAATTGCCAACATCTGCTGGATCACTGAAAAAACAAGAGAGTTCCAGAAAAATATCTATTTTGCTTTTTTGACTATGCCAAAGCCTTTGAAAGTGTGGATCACAATCAACTGTGGAAAATTCTTCAAGGGATGGGAATACCAGACCTCCTGACTTGCCTCTTGAGAAATTTGTATGCAGGTCAGGAAGCAACAGTTAGAACTGGACATGGAACAACAGACTGGTTACAAATAGGAAAAGGAGTACGTCAAGGCTGTATATTGTCACCCTGCTTATTTAACTTATATGCAGAGTACATCATGAGAAACGCTGGGCTGGAAGAAGCACAGGCTGGAATCAAAATTGTCTGGAGAATTATTAATAACCTCAGATATGCAGATGACACCACCCTTATGGCAGAAAGTGAAGAGGAACTCAAAAGTATCTTGATGAAAGTGAAAGAGGAGAGAGAAAATGTTGGCTTAAAACTCAGCATTCAGAAAGCATATATCATGGCATCTTGTCCCATCACTTCATGGCAAATAGATGGGGAAACAGTGGAAACAGTGTCAGACTTTATTTTGGGGGCTCCAAAATCACTGCAGATGGTGACTGCAGCCATGAAATTAAAAGACGCTTACTCCTTGGAAGGAAAGTTATGACCAACCTAGATAGCATATTCACAAGCAGAGACATTACTTTGCCAACAAAGGTCCGGCTAGTCAAAGCTATACTTTTTCCAGTGGTCATGTATGGATGTGAGTGTTGGAGTGTAAAGAAGGCTGAGCACCAAAGAATTGATTCTTTTCAACTGTGGTATTGGAGAAGACTCCTAAGAGTCCCTTGGACTGCAAGGAGATCCAACCAGTCCATTCTGAAGGAGATCAGCCATGGGATTTCTTTGGAGGGAATGATGCTCAAGCTGAAACTCCAGTACTTTGGCCACCTCATGTGAAGAGTTGACTCACTGGAAAAGACTCTGATGCTGGGAGGGATTGGGGGCAGCAGGAGAAGGGGATGACAGAGGATGAGATGGCTGGATGACATCACTGACTCGATGGACGTGAGTCTGAGTGAACTCTAGGAGTTGGTAATGGATAGGGAGCCCTGGCGTGCTGCGATTCATGGAGTCACAAAGAGTCGGACACGACTCAGCAATTGAACTGAACCGAACTGAACTGAATGGTCTAGTGGTTTTCCCTACTTTCTTCAATTTCAGTCTGAATTTGGCAATAAGGAGTTCATCATCTGAGCCACAATCAGCTCCTTGTCTTGTTTTTGTGGACTGTATAGAGCTTCTCCATCTTTGGCTGCAAAGAATATAATCAATCTGATTTCACTGTTGACCATTTGGTGATGTCCATGTTTAGAGTCTTCTCTTGTGTTGTTGGAAGAGGGTGTTTGCTATGATCAGTGCATTTTCTTGCAAAACTCTATTAGTCTTTGCCCTGCTTCATTCCATATTCCAAGACCAAATTTGCCTGTTACTGCAGTTGTCTCTTGAGTTCCAACTTTTGCATTCTAGTCCCCTATAATGAAAAGGATATCTTTTTTGGGTGTTAGTTCTAAAAGGTCTTGTAGGTCTTCATAGAACCATTCAACTTCAGCTTCTTCAGCGTTACTGGTTGGGGCATAGACTTGGATTACTGCGATATTGAATGGTTTGCCTTGGAAACGAACAGAGATCATTCTGTCGTTTTTTTAGATTGCATCCAAGTACTGCATTTCAGACTCTTTTGTTGACCATGATGGCTACTCCATTTCTTCTAAGGGATTCCTGCCCGCAGTAGTTGATATAATCGTCATCTGAGTTAAATTCACCCATTTTAGTTCGCTGATCCCTAGAATGTTGACGTTCACTCTTGCCATCTCCTGTTTGACCACTTCCAATTTGCCTTGATTCATGGACCTGACATTCCAGATTGCTATGCAATATTGCTCTTTACAGCATCAGACCATGCTTCTATTACCAGTTGCATCTGCAATGGATATTGTTTTTGCTTTGGCTCCATTCCTTCATTCTTTCTCGAGTTATTTCTCCACTGATCTCCAGTAGCATATTGGGCACCTACTGACCTGGGGAGTCCCGCTTTCAGTATCCTATCATTTTGCCTTTTCATATTGTTCATGGGGTTCTCAAGGCAAGAATACTGAAGTGGTTTGCCATTCCCTTCTCCAGTGGACCACATTGTGTCAGACCTCTCCAGCATGCCCGCCTGTCTTGGGTGGCATGGCTTAGTTTCATTGAGTTAGACAAGGCTGTGGTCCTACTCTTATTAGATTGACTAGTTTTCTGTGATTATGGTTTCAGTGTGTCTGTCCTCTGATGCCCCCTTGCAACACCGACTGTCTTACTTGGGATTCTCTTACCTTGGATGTGGGGTATCTCTTCACGGCTGCTCCAGCAAAGCACAGCCGATGCTCCTTATCTTGGATGAGGGGTATCTCCTCACTGCCACCCCTCCCAACCTTGAATGTGGAATAGCTCCTCTAGGCCCTCTGGCACCCGCACAGCAACCGCTCCTTGGACGTGGGGCAGCTCCTCCCGGCCGCCGCCCCTGGCCTCAGTGGGGGTAGCTCCTTTGGGCTGCTCCTGCGCTGTTGCAGCCTGGCACTCTCAGCCGCCGCCCCTGACTTCAGACACGGCGTAGCTCCTCTCGGCTGCCTCCCTGACCTCAGATTCAGGGTAGACCTATATATAGAAAACTATAAAACACTGGTGAAAGACATCAAAGAGGACACTAATAGATGGAAAATATACCATGTTCATGGGTCGCAAGAATCAATATAGTGAAAATGAGTATACTACCCAAAGCAATCTATAAATTCAATTCAATACCTATGAAGCTACCAATGGTATTTTTCACAGACCTAGAACAAATACTTTCACAGTTTGTATGGAAATACAAAAAACCTCGAATAGCCAAAGCAAACTT
This sequence comes from Bos grunniens, assembly GCF_055505025.1. Taxonomy (NCBI): domain Eukaryota; kingdom Metazoa; phylum Chordata; class Mammalia; order Artiodactyla; family Bovidae; genus Bos; species Bos grunniens. Next base: position 11,014,318 of record NC_141179.1, on the reverse strand, counting down.
GAGAAAGATGAATGGAACTGGAGGAATCAACCTCCCTGACTTCAGGCTCTACTACAAAGCCACAGTCATCAAGACAGTATGATACTGGCACAAAGACAGAAATATAGATCAATGGAACAAAATAGAAAGCCCAGAAATAAATCCACGCACCTTTGGACACCTTATCTTTGACAAAGGAGGCAAGAATAAATGAAGAAACAAAAATCTCTTTAACAAGTGGTGCTGGGGAAACTGGTCAACCACTTGTAAAAGAATGAAAATAGAACACCTTCTAACACCATACACAAAAATAAACTCAAAATGTATTAAAGATCTAAACTTAAGACCAGAAACTATAAAACAGCTATAGGAGAACATAGGCAAAACACTCTCCGACATAAATCATAGCAGGATCCTCTATGACCCACCTCCCTGAGTATTGGAAATAAAAGCAAAAATAAACAAATGGGACCTAATTAAAATTAAAAGCTTCTGCACAACAAAGGAAACTATAAGCAAGGTGAAAAGACAGCCTTCAGAATGGGAGAAAATAATAGCAAATGAAGCAACTGACAAACAACTAATCTCAAAAATATACAAGCAACTCCTGCACTCAATTCCAGAAAAATAAATGACCCAATCAAAAAATGGGCCAAGTAACTAAATAGACATTTCTCCGAAGAAGACATACAGATGGCTAACCAACACATGAAAAGATGCTCAACATCACTCATTATCAGAGAAATGCAAATCAAAACCACTATGAGGTACCATTTCACGCCAGTCAGAATGGCTGTGATCCAAAAGCCTACAAGCAATAAATGCTGGAGAGGGTGTGGAGAAAAGGGAACCCTCTTACACTGTTGCTGGGAATGCAAACTAGTACAGCCACTATGGAGAACAGTGTGGAGATTCCTTAAAAAATTGGAAATAGAACCGCCTTATGACACAGCAATCCCACTGCTGGGCATACACATCGAGGAAACCAGAATTGAAAGACACACATGTACCCCAACGTTCACTGCAGCACTGTTTATAATAGTCAGGACATGGAAGCAACCTAGATGTCCATCAGCAGATGAATGGATAAGAAAGCTGGGGTACATATACACAATGGAGTATTACTCAGCCATTAAAAAGAATACATTTGAATCAGTTCTAATGAGGTGGATGAAACTGGAGCCTATTATACAGAGTGAAGTAAGCCAGAAAGAAAAACTCCAATACAGTATACTAATGCATATATATGGAATTTAGAAAGATGGTAACAATAACCCTGTATGTGAGACAGCAAAAGAGACACAGATGTATAGAACAGTCTTTTGGACTCTGTGGGAGAGGGAGAGGGTGGGATGATTTGGGAGAATGGCATTTAAACATGCATAATATCATATAAGAAGCAAATTGCCAGTCCAGGTTCGATGCAGGATACAGGATGCTTGGGGCTGGTGCACTTGGATGACCCAGAGGGATGGTACGAGGAAGGAGGAGAGAGGGTGGTTCAGGATGGGGAACACGTGTACACCCGTGGCAGATTCATGTTGATGTATGGCAAACCAATACAATATTGTAAAGTAATTAGCCTCCAATTAAAATAAATAAATTTAAATAAAAAATAATAAATGATATCTGCTGCAGCAATTTTATTTCCAAATCAACATGTACAATTAATGGTAAGATTAATACATTACAATTTGAGTGTTAGAAGTGCACGTTTCTTAGCAGCAAAGTTTATTTGTAATATGTTCACTACCTAGAGAAAAAATATCTCTAAATAAACATTTTCCTCATTCAAAAAAAAAAAAAAAAACAACAACAAAAAAACTCATATATAAAAGAAAAAAAGAAACACCCCAATATTGCTAAAGCTATCTCAACTAATTTAAAAAAAATTAACCTAAAACTTAAAGAAAGGAAAAATAATAATGTAAATTAATAAAATAGAAATTAGAAAATCAACTGAATCAGTTAATTTTACACATTAATAAAATAATAAAACTCTATTAAGATTAACCAAGAAAAAAGAATAGGTACAATAAACCTTTATAAGCAATGAAAAGTGGTCATTCACTACTTATCAATTAGATTCTAAAAAGATATAATTTAATATTAACAATCCTGCAGCACTGAATTTGAAAATTTCAGTTAAATGGAAAAAAATTCAAAAAATAGAGGAATTAAAAAGACCAATAAATTGGTAAAATATTGAATTTGTTTTATATCTATTTTAAAATTGAACCCATGTTTACAGCTTAACTTATAAAGATTTCTAGGAACAAACTGATTCACCAGTAAAATTTCTCCTATTTTAAGACAAAAGAGCACCAACTTTTCTTTGGACAAATGCAATGTATAGAAAAAAAAAATGTTTTTGAACTAAGGAGGACAGCATAACTTTAACATCAAATATGACAATAAAATACATGAAATATAATTAACAGTCAAATATTTTCTTTGAAATAAATGCAAAAATTCTAAGCAAAATATTAGTAAGTAGAACACTGGGATGTATCAAAAGGATAATGCCTCAGGACAAAGTTGAATTAGTTCCAGAATGAAACATTATTTTAAAACAACACAGGTCAGACAATGTAACTGGTCAGTTCAGTTCAGTTCAGTCGCTCAGTCGTGTCGACTCTTTTCCACCCCTTAAATTGCACACTCCAGGCCTCCCTGTCCATCACCAACTCCTGGAGAGCAGCCAAACCAATGTCCATCGAGTCAGTGATGCTATCCAACCATCTCATCCTCTGTCTTCCCTTCTCTTACTGCATTCAATCTTTCCCAGCATCAGGGTCTTTTGAAATGAATAAGCTCTTTGCATCAGGTGGACAAAGTACTGCAGTTTTAGCTTCAACATCAGTCCTTCCAATGAACACCCAGGACTGATCTTTAGGATGGACTGGTTGGATCTCCTTGCAGTCCAAGGGACTCTCAGGAGTCTTCTCCAACACCACAGTTCAAAAGCATCAATTCTTTGGCACTCAGCTTTCTTCACAGTCCAACTCTCACATCCATACATGACCACAGGAAAAACCACAGCCTTGACTAGATGGAACTTTGTTGGCAAAGTAATGTCTCTGCTTTTGAATATGCTATCTAGGCTGGTCATAACTTTCCTTCTAAGGAGTAAGTGTCTTTTAATTTCATGGCTGCAATCACCATCTGCAGTGATTTTGGAGCCCAGAAAAATAGTCAGCCACTGTTTCCATTGTTTCCCCATCTATTTGCCATGAGGTGATGGGACCAGATGCCATGAACTTAGTTTTCTGAATGTTGAGCTTTAAGCCAATTTTTCACTCTCTTCTTTCACTTTCATCAAGAGGCTCTTTAGTTCTTCACTTTCTGCCATAAGGGTGGTGTCATCTGCATATCTGAGGTCATTGATGTTTCTCCCTGCAATCTTGATTCCAGCTTGCGCTTCCTCCAGCCTAGCGTTTCTCATGATGTACTCTGCATATAAGTTAAATAAACAGCATGACAATATCCAGCCTTGACGTACTCCTTATCCTATTTAGAACCAGTCTGTTGTTCCATGTCCAGTTTGCACTGTTGCTTCCTGACCTGCATATAGGTTTCTCAAGAGGCAGGTCAGGTATGGTATGCCCATCTCTTTCAGAATTTTCCACAGTTTATTGTGAGCCACACAGTCAAAGGCTTTGGCATTATCAATAAAGCAAAAATAGATGTTTTTCTAGAACTCTCTTGCTTTTTTGATGATCCAGTGGATGTTGGCAATTTAATCTCTGGTTCCTCTGCCTTTTCTAAACTGGCCTTGGAGTACAGAATAAAGCAGGCAAAGGCTAATAAAGTTCTGCCAAGAGAACCCACTGGTCATAGCAAACACCCTCTTCCAACAACACAAGAGAGCCCATTTGAATGCAGAGTCCAAAGAATAGCAGGGAGAGATAAGAAAGCCTTCCTCAGCGATCATTGCAAAGAAATAGAGGGAAATAGAATGGGAATGACTAGAGATCTCTTCAAGAAAATTAGAGATATCAAGCGAACATTTCATGCAAAGATGGGCACAATAAAGGACAGAAATGGTATGGATCTAAGAGAAGCAGAAGATATTAAGAAGAGGTGCCAAGAATACTCAGAAGAACTGTACAAAAAATATCTTCACGTCTCAGATAATCACAATGGTGTGATCACTCACCTAGAGCCAGACATCCTGGAATTTGAAGTCAAGTGGGCCCTAGGAAGCATCACTACGAACAAAGCTAGTGGAGGTGATGGAATTCCAGTTGAGCTCTTTCAAATCCTGAATGTTGATGGTGAGAAAGTGCTGCACTCAATATGCCAGCATATTTGGAAAACTCAGCAGTGGCCGCAGGACTGGAAAAGTTCAATTTTCTTTCCAATCCCAAATAAAGGCAATGCCAAAGAATGTAACTGATCAAATCAAAATAAAAAATAAAAAAGGAAGAGAAAAACGATTTTTATGTCATTATAATATGATGTAGGTACTATTAAACACTTATTTAAATTAAAATCTCTCAGCAAACTAGCAATAGAAAGAACTTCCCAATTATTGAATAAAGAGCTTTGTGTTAGGCTGCTTTGAAAATGGAGGGCAATGATCTCTGTTTTTTTGGTACCATAGTTACCCCTTATCTGCAGTTCCACTTTCTATAGTTTCATTGTCTGCAAATATCAAATAGAAAATTCAGGAAAGAAATAAGCAAGCCCTATGTTTAAAATTGCTTGCTATTTTTAGCATGATGAAATTTTGACGTGTCCCACCCCGTTTTTCCCACCCTGAAAATTATTCATCCTTTTGTCTACCGTAACCTGCCAGTTAGTCACTTAGTAGACATCTAAGTTGGCTGTTGCAGCATCACAACAGTTCAGTTCAGTCACTCAGTCATGTCCAACTCTTTGTGACCCCATGGACTGCAGCACGCCAGGCTTCCCTGTCCATCACCAACACTTGGAGCTTGCTCAAACTCATGTCCATTGAGTCAGTGATGCCATCCAACTATCTCATCCTCTGTCATCCCCTTCTCCTCCTGCCCTAAATGTTTCCCAGCATCAGGGTCTTTTCCCATGAGTTAGTTCTTCACATCAGGTAGCCAAAGTATTGGAATTCCAGCTTCAACATCAGTCCTTCCAATGAATATTCAGGACTGATTTCCTTTAGGATTGACTTGTTTGATCTCCTTCAAATCACGTTTACTGTACTTCATTTTACTCAAAGTGTTAAAAGCAATGATAATAGAAATCTGGACAAGTCAAAGAGGAGCTGCAAACTACTTCCTTTAAGGGGAAAGAGGTAAGTTTTAAACTTTAGGAAAAAAAATATGGTGAGGTTGCTAAGATTTTCAGTAAGTACAGATCTTCTATTCATGAAATTGTGAAGAAGTTTGTGCTAGTTTTGCTGTTGCACCTCAGACTGCAAAAGTCATAACCACAGTGCATGTAAGTGCTTCGTCAAGATGGAAAAGGGGTCTTCCCTGGCGGCTCAGTGGTAAAGAATCTGCCTGCTAACACATGAGATCTCTGGTCCAGGAAGATCCCATGTGCCACAGAGCAAGTAATCCAGTGCACCAGGACTACTGAGCCTGTGTTTTACAGCCCAGAAACTGCAACTACTGAGCTCATGAGCTGCAACTACTGAACCCCATGTGCCCTAAAGCCCATGCCCCCTAACAAGAAAAAGCCTCTTCAATGAGAAGCTTGCATACTGAAGGTAGGGAGTAGCACACACATGCTCAGAGCAACTAGAGAACCCACACAGCAACGAAGACTCAACACAGCCAAAAATAAATTAATAAACAAAAAGAAGGAAAAGGATTAAATTTGTAAATATGATATTTTGAAAGAAAGAGACCACATTTACATAGCTTTTATTACAGTATATTGTTAGAATTGTTCTATTATTAGTGATTGTTGTTTATCTTCTATGGTGCCTAAGATAACGTAAACTTTGTCATATATATGTATGTATAGGAAAAAAACATAATACAGCGTACAGTTCTATTTTCAGTTTCAGACATCTACTGTGGGTCTTGAAAAGTATCCCCTGTAGATAAGGGGTAGGCTGGCTACTGTATTCATGACCTTGTTTAACATTTCATCTTGTGTGACAACCTGACCCAATAATTTTTAACCAATAGATTATGATAAAATTAATGGGATGATTCTTACAAAGTAAAGTTTTAAAGACTGTGACTTCTCTGTTTCTCTCACTTGCTCTCTTTCTTCTTTTCTCACATTGATTAAAGCCAGCCACCATTTTGTGAGCTGCCTTGTGAAGAGGTCCAAGTAATGAACAAATGAGTCACCTCCTGCCAATGTCATGTGGGGAACTCAGGACTCCCAGTTCAATAATCCACTGAGGACCGCATTCTGCCAATGAACAGAGTGAGCTTGGAAGTGGAGCCTGTCTGGGCTGCCTTTTTGATTGCAAACATGACAGAGACCTGAGCCAAAGGAATTATTAATAGCTAAGCCACACCCAGATTTCTCACACCAGAAATTGAGAGAAAATAAATATTTGGTTTTTTTAATCATTAGGTCATGGCAATAAGTCTTAAAGTGGAAACAGATAGCTAATTCAAATATCTAAAACATTTAAGAAAAATCTACAGCAATTTTAATAATTGTCAAAAGATACATTCTTAAGATTGAGAACAAAACACAAGTAACTTCTTACCACCACTTTACTTAGAGACCACTTTTATAGGAAATTCTAGGTAGAAAATAAGCTATTTTAAAACATAATTTTGCATTTATTTCAAAAACATTGAAAATTTAAAATAAATGTAATAAAATGTGTTCAAATCTCTTCAGTGAAAACATCATTAAAAAATTAAATTCTAAGGAATATACCATGTTGAAGGTTATAAAAATCAATCTTTTCAAATAATAATTCACCCTAAATTCATCTATGGAATCATTGAAATGCCAATTAAAATTCCAGGTGGATTTTTCAACACACTCACAAGCTGATTTTAAAATTGATATGGAAGAGTAAAAGGCTAAGAATAACCAAGACAATTTTGAAAAACAAAATTAAAAAATGGAGAGTTTATAGTATCAGATCTCAAAGCTTCTTATAAACTCAGCAATTAAACCTATGTATTGGGGAAAGGATAAATACACAGATCAGAACAGAGGTCATATATAGGCATCTGATTTAAGAAAATGTGACACTGCAGAAAGGAGGGAAGAAAGGAGGGTCTTTTCAACAAAGTTTGAAAATGTTTAATTTTATATCCATATGAAAATATGATTCTTTTCCCTACTTCACACCATAAACAAATATCAATTCCATAATTTATCAGGAAATACTTCTTAAATGAACACATTCATTCACACACCACAAACATTAATCATAATATGATTTTTTAAAAAACAGGTGACATTAAATCTTTCCTGTGCTTTAAGCAATTTTTAAACTGTTAAATGTCAACTCAAGATAGGAAGAAAAAGTACATATAACATAAATTTGAAAACAAATTGATACACCAAATATAGAAAGAATCATATTTATCAAGGAGAAAATAGCAAATAACTTTAAAAAACAATATCCAAATAAGAAAATAAAATCACTAAAACATGAAATTACATGGATGATACCAAACAAAGTAAGCCAAGTTGAAAATGCATATATTGTAAGATTTCATCCATAGAAAGTTTGATAACAGGGAAAACTAACTTGTGGTGTTGAAAATAAAGAGAGTCATTATCCTTGGTGTGTTAATTAGGAACTGGAAGAAAGCACAATGAGGAATCTGGGGTTTTAATAACACCCTATTATTCAGCCTACCACTAATTACATTAATATGTTCAGTGGATAAAAACCAACAACTCTACACTTGCCCTTTGTAATTTTATAGATGTTTTCTGTATGATATACTTAATAAACGCATTATTATTATGTCTCTATATTCTAAAAGATATTACAAGCCTTCCAACCCAAAATAAACTTTAACCCAAGATTACCATTCACCATAGCTTCTGGCAAGGCTGAACCTAAAGTGAGACAGGCTTCTAAATTTTGTTCAGAAGTATCTTGCCTCTGGGCTTCCCTGGTGGCTCAGTGGTAAAGAATCTGCCGGCAATTCAGGAGACCCAGGTTCAGTCTCTGGGTCAGAAAGATCCCCTGGAGAAAGAAATAGCAACCCACACTAGTATTTTTGCATGGGAGATCCCATGGACAAAGGAACCTAATGGGCTACAGTCCAGGGAGTTGCAAGAGTCAGACATTACTGAGCAACTAAACCACCACCATCTAGGTGATGTGTAAATTTATAGATAATTTTTATTTTTATTACACATGTGCACACACACACATGTAATTGGAAATTTAATTTGTGTAGTAAACATTTCTCCAGGCTTTTCTCCAGGTTTAGGAAGTAGAGATGAGGTGGGCTTATACTAAATATTATTGTACAAATTCAGTAACAATTTCTGAACCTCAAGTCTCTATGTGAAATTTAAGTCATCCCAGCCCTGTACATTGTCCCTTCAAGTTATATTCCATAGTGCCCAGGTGTTCTTGTCAACTTACAAAAGCCCTGTCAGCTCATTTTCTATTATTTTCTCCCTTGTCTCTTCTTTTATCAAAGCTAATGCAGAGGCATGTGCTGTGCATAAAATTTCATAAGATTACCCACTGCGGTCATTGTTTCAGCTGGCACTCATTCTAAAGTGTTTTAAGGCTCCTTCACTGTGAGAAAGTCACCATGCTGTGACAAACCAATCATGCCTGACTCTCCTCTGATGTACTTGGGTCCAGGGGGTATCGATGCCCCTGTCACTTTTGCAGATGCCCAGTGCTGAATTCTGTGCCATGATTCAGAACTTAAGTCTGGATTTAAGGACAATAATAAAAATCAACATGTACAGAAACCTCATGTACATGAGCAAACCAAAAATACTTCAACACAAGCAAACTCCATGGGTGTGTGGTATGTATTTTGTCAAAAATATGAATTGAGATAAAATAACATTTAAAAACATTTAAGTGCAGTGCTCAGACATTTCAGGAGCACAATTGAAAGGAAGTACGTGTAAATTCCATATACAAATATTTATAGAAAAATTTAGTGCTAATTTTCCTTCTTTATTATGTTTCATACACACTCAAAAGTTAAAACTGAAAAGAAAGGATTAAAAAGTAGCAAAGGGAAGAGATTATTAGCTTTAAAATTCAAGATCAATAAAGACAAGCATTAATATATAATAAATATAAAATAATAAATATATATTTATTATTAAATCTATAAAAATAAATATAAAAATATTTTATATTCTAAAATCTACATTCTGAAACAACTGAAAAAAATATCAGTTTTGAGGAATACTCTGAACATAAATGCAATTCATTGTTACCATACTGATTATTTATTTTTAAACAAGCTTTAAATTAGAAGATGAAAATAATTATAATAATGTAAACTTTAAATAATTAAAAGTAAATTGCTATAATAATTGTTATTCTAATGGTGAATTAAATGATTATTATAAGAAACGCTTCAGGAAAAATAAAATTTTTAAGTATTTGAAAACATATGTGACTGAATAAGGTTGACAAAGAGTAGTTATTCCAAAGAAAAATTTCACAAAACTCTCTATACCAAGAAACGTCCAAAATATCCCACTTGTCAAATTGCCTGAAAATATCAAGACTGACTGACAAGACTTTTTGTGGCCAAAAATTACAGGTTTACTAGATATCAGGTTTCCCTAAGAGGCTGAAATATTCTAAAATTAGTATAATTGTTAACTCTTCAAAAAAGTCTAAAAGTTGTTGAGTTGAAACAAGATAATGCTTTCAAGATATAACTTGTACCATGCGAGAGTCCCTTGGACTGCAAGGAGATCCAACCAGTCCATTCTAAAGATCGGTTCTGGGTGTTCTTTGGAAGGAATGATGCTAAAGCTGAAACTCCAGTACTTTGGCCACCTCATGCGAAGAGTTGACTCATTGGAAAAGACTCTGATGCTGGGAGGGATTGGGGGTAGGAGGAGAAGGGGACGACAGAGGACGAGATGGCTGGATGGCATCACTGACTTGATGGACGTGAGTTTGAGTGAACTCTGGGAGTTGGTGATGGACAGGGAGGCCTGGCGTGCTGCATTTCATGGGGTCTCAAAGAGTCGGACACCACTGAGCCACTGAACTGAACTGAACCATGCCACAAAATTGCATGAGGCAAACCACTGAAAATGAAGCTCTTTGAAGATATTTCATTGGTATTACAGACTTTCATAATTCTTATTTTCTAGTAGAGTCAGCCATTCCAATAAACCTACCTACTAACATAGCTTCTCACCTAGCAGATTAGATCAAACTAGGAAAAAAAAAAAAAACAAACCTAGAAAATGACCTGGAAATGCCCCCCCCCCACCCCCCATGAAGGGCTGTGCTACCTAAGTCCAAAATGAGTCTGACCCATGAGGAGACTGAATTGGGGCTGAAATCAAGCTTTTATTTATCATATCTCTCATACAGCTGTGTTATCAGGCTTAGGAAGGACAGGTATACTCCCTCAGAAAAGGTGGGGATACTTAGAATTAGCTCTAAGGTAATTCTGTATATTCACTGGAAAGACTGATGGTGAAGCTAAAGCTCCAGTTTTTTGGTCATCTGATGCAAACAGACAACTCCCTGGAAAAGTCCCTGATGCTGGGACAGATCAAGGGCAGAAGGAGCAGAAGGTGTCAGAGGATGTGATGGCTGGATGGAGTGACTGATGCAGTGAACATGAACACTTGGGCAAACTCTGGGAGATGGTGAGGGACAGGGACACCTGGCATGCTGCAGTCCATGAGGTCACAAAGTCGACATGACTGGGTGACTGAACAACAACAGGATAGGGTGGCCATGTGGAGATATCTTGAATGTGTATGTGTGTTAAGGGCGATTAAGGATGAATTCAGTAAGTTGCATTGTATGGTCTATTTCAAATACCTACCATATGCATAAAAGACAGTAAAGGGAAATCTTAGTGTCTAGTAAATTAGGAAAAAATGGCTTCATAATTTTCACTTTTAAGAGATAGTAAGGATAGCAAGGAGAGATAAGAAAGCCTTCTTAAATGATCAATGTAAAGAAATAGAAGAAAACAATAGAAGGGGAAAGACTAGAGATCTCTTCAAGAAAATTAGAGATACCAAGGGAACATTTAATGCAAAAATGGGAACAATAAATGACAGAAATGGTATGGACCTAAGAGAAGCAGAAGATATTAAGAAAAGGTGGCAAGAATACACAGAACTATACAGAAAAGATCTTTATGACCCAGATAACCATGATGGTGTGATCACTCACCTAGAGCCAGACATCCTGGAATGCAAAGTCAGGTGGGCCTTAGGAAGCATCTCTCCTAGAACAAGGCTAGTGGAGGTGATGGAATTTCAGCTGAGCTATTTCAAATCCTAAAATATGATGCTGTGAAAGTGGTGTGCTCAATATGTCAGCAAATCTGGAAAACTCAGCAGTGGCCACAGGACTGGAAAAGGTTAGGTTTCATTCCAGTCAGAAAGACAATGTCAAAGAATATTGACATTCTTTGGTAATTCTGTGGTAATGTGTTCATATTACCACACAATTGCACTCATCTCACATGCTAGCAAAGTAATGCTCAAAATTCTCCAAGCCAGGCTTCAACAGCATGTGAACTGTGATTCTAGGTGTTCAAATTGAATTTAGAAAAGGCAGAGGAACCAGAGTTCAAATTGCCAACATCTGTTGGATCATAGAAAGAGCAAGAGAATTCCAGAAAAACATCTACTTCTGCTTCATTGACTACACTAAAGCCTCTGACTGTGTGGATCACAACAAACTTTGGAAAATTCTTAAATAATTGGGAATAACAGCCCACCTAACCTGCCTCCTGAGACCGGTTACAAATTGGGAAAACAGTATGTCAAGGCTGTATACTGTCATCCTGCTTATTTAACTTCTATGCAGTATACATCATGCAAAATGCCAGGCTGGGTGAAGCACAAGCTGGAATCAAGAATGCCGGGAGAAATATCAATAACCTCAGATGTGCAGATGACCAACACTTATGGCAGAAAGTTAAGAGGAACTAAAGAGCCTCTTGATGAAAATGAAAGAGGACAGTTAAAAAGCTGGTTTAAAACTCAACATTCAAAAAATGAAGATCATGGCATACTGTCCCATCAGTTCAAGGCAAATAGATGGGGAAACAATGGAAACAGTGACAGACTTTATTTTGGGAGGCTCCAAAATCACTGCAAATATTGACTGTAGCTTGCTGCTTGGAAGAAAAGCTATGACAAACCTAGGCATCATATTAAAAAACAGAGACATTACTTTGCCAACAAATGTCCATCTAGTCAAAGCTACGGTTTTTTCAGTAGTCATATATGGATGTGAGAGTTGGATCATTGATGCTTTTGAACTGTAGTGTTGGAGACGATTCTTGAGATTCCCTTGGACAGCGAGGAGATCAAACTAGTTAATCCTAAAGGAAATCAGTCCTGAATATTAATTGGAAGGTCTGATGCTGAAGCTTAAACTCCAAAATTTTGGCCATCTGATGCAAAGAACTGACTCCTTAGAAAAGATCCTGATGCTGGGAAAGACTGAAGGCAGGAGAAGGGGATGACAGAGGATGAGATGGTTGGATGGCATGGCATCACCGGACATGAGTTTGAGCAAGCTCCGGGAGTTGGTGATCGAGAGTTAAGCCAGGTGTCCATGGAGTCGCAGAGTCAGACACAATGAGGGACTGAACTGAAGGAAACATTTCATCAAATGATAATTTAGAGTTGCATATTTCACTTCTCACTCTGGCCCCACCTGCTTGTGACACTTACAAAGTTATAAATGACATGAAATTAGTTAAAATATTCCCCACTGTTCAATGAACTGTTAATTTAACCTCTTCTCTTTCTAGATGAACAGATATGAAGTTTGCCCCATTCTTTAAATCAAAAGTAATCCACTCTATATCATAGCCTATAAGGCTAGGAGAAATTCAGTCTTTATAACTGCATTCCTTTTTTTAGGTTCTATCCATGTGTTCAATTTACAGCTTCAGGCAGGTATCCCAGGTCTTTCATCCATACTAGTTATATGGATACCTTCATTGTCCATGACACCATGATTTCTGAAAGGCAGGAAGTAAATAAACCCTATAGCTGTCTGACAATGCAGATGTTTGCCAGGTCAAGCATTCTTTCTCCACAAAGTCATTCTTCTCTATGGCTTCACTATATCACTATGGACTTTCAAAGTAGTGAGGTACATTTAATTTTGAGAATAATAAGCCCCCTCCCACTCTTTCCTGACCAAAGGATGGACTTCTACCCCAAGGATAGGCACAATGATCCTTGGGGCCCCAAGTACTCATTAATCTCCCTTTCCCATCTGAGAAAACTCTTGCTTAATCATCTCAATGAGGACCTAAGAAAACAGATATTAAAGAGGATACCTCTTCAAGAAGATTCTTTTTTAAAATAATACAAATGTGTTGAAAAGCAAAAATAAATGAATAAATAAATAAAAATTGTCATGCTTTGTTATCTCACAACAAGGAGCAGCAAAATAACACAAACTAAAAATACAAAATAGTATTTTACTAAATCATCTTGTCATTCTTTTAGAGTAAACATAACTTTACTGCCAAAAAAATTCATTTCTCATTCTGAGCTTTTTCTCATGCATAGAATAAAGTAGACTTTTCTAGCCAATAACTCTCTTGCATGGTGCTAAACATTTATTTTCCTTGTTGCATTAGGTTCAAGCCTCTGAGGAACATGTCATCATGTTAATAGGTCAGTCGTGTCTGATTCTTTGCAATCCCATTTCCCCCTGATGATACACCTTAATGAATTTGGAGCACCATGATAGTGGTGACAACTTGATCCTTCTGATGTGTGATGAACTTTCTCTTTTGCAGACCTATTACAAGGGTTCAATATATATTTAGTGAATGGATGTATGGATAGATGGATGGATGTTCCAAGATGGAGATCTGTTGGTTATTTATTGAGAAGAAGTTAAGCTTTCACTCTTATCTGGATGAATTTGTTATATACATATAAAATGTATAAACATCCTCTGGAGAAAATAACTCAAATCCAATAGTCTGAAAGTAAAACCTAGCTTCAAGTAGAATTATTTATCAAGCACAAATAAAGCACAACTAGAAATTGATTTCCTGCTAAAAGACAACATATTATGCCAACCCAAATATGCCACTTTGGTATATTGATTATTTTGAGCTATACGCACATTATAAAAAAGCAAATGAAGAGAAAGAGGTTTTGTATGAATTCCCTACATCTCTGCCTAAAAAGAAATACTCCAAAAGGAATTCAAAGATCATAAATCCCCTCTTTGAGAACTTCATCCATCAGGAAAGATTAATTAGGAGACTAGAAGTCAAGACCACAACCAAACTTTGTCACAGGCTATCATATCTCCAATCTATTCTTATAAAATCCCATTCATTTTTCCTAAAAGTCATTTACTCTCACCTAAGAAACCTACTCCCCCCTCCTTTTCCCTATTAAGATGTTGTTCAAACTTGAGTTCTATAAGACATGCCTTTGAGTTACTGATCTTGCCCTGGGTACCTCTCATGTATGCATGAGGAATGAATGTTAATACATTTCTGTTTGTCTTTTGCTTGTTAATCTGTGTTTTATTATAGGAGTCTCAGATAAGAACTCAAAGGATAGAGAGAAAACTTATTTTCCTCTTCTCCACACTTTAAATTCTTCCAGAGGAAGAGTGGTCTATTCAACAGCCTCAACTGAGTATCTGCCTTTTATTAGCAAGGAATATTTTTAGGTACCCAAGTGGCTCTGGTTAGAAGGGTGAAACTTTCATAAATGTGTTCAACAGGATGTGTTAGGTGCTGCCATTGTGCAAACAACACACAAATCTCAGTGGCTCAGCACAATATAGTTCTTGTGTCACTCAACTACACATTCAAAGCTGATCAAGTGAAGGCTCTGCTTCACATAATCCTTCAAGGTCTTGCTCTGAGAGATATGCCACCACTTCATAACTGCAAACATGCAGCATCTTTTGACACCATGATTGAGGATCCTATGTCCACACTTAGCATGGCACACATCATTTCCCTTCATGGATCACTGGACAGAACTATTCATACAGCCTCCACTAATTACAACAGGTCAGGGAAGTGAAATCTTTCTTTGTTCCCAGGAAACAACTTGGTATAAAAGGGCCTAGTGGCTCAGTGGTAAAGAATCTGCCTGCAATGCAAGAGCCACAGGAGACTTGGGTTTGATCTCTAGGTCAGGAAAATCCCCTGGACTAGGACATGGCAACCCATTCCGGTATTCTTGCCTGGAGAATCCCATAGACAGAGGAGCCTGGTGGGATATACAGTCCATACGATTGCAAAGAGTCAGACATTACTGAAGCAACTTAGCACACATGCACACAGAAGTGAAGCAGATCATTTTAACACTGTATGTCATATGCAATAAATAAAATTGTGCTTACAGGCCTGAATACATACCTCAGCATTAATTCTTGCATGCTATATAAGTTGTGCAAATTACTTTATCTCCCTGAGTCTACTTTATTATCTAAAAGTAGAAATAATTAATACATATGGTTATTGTGATGATAATATAAAATAATGGAATATATGAAACCCTGACACACAAAAGTTTTTCAACAGATGGTGGTGGTAGTAGTTTTTCTTATAATATATAGCACAACAAAGTCAATCACTTACTGTCAGGAGTAGTCATCATCCTTAGCTATATAATATATTAAACTGGAGAGCTTAACAAATGATCATGCCTAGACCCTACTCTCGGATTCTTATAGAAGTAAAGCCAAAGCATTAGTATTTTCTTTTTAAAATTATTTTAAATTAAAAAAATAAAAAATAAAAATAAAATTACTTCTAGTTTTTAATTGGAGGACAATTGCTTTATAATGTGTTGGTTTTTGTACAACAACACAAACCAGTCATAACTATATATATATATATGTATATGTATGTGTGTGTGTATATATATATATATATATATATATATATCCCATCCCTCTTGAACCGCCTTCTCACCCTGCTTCCCACCCCTCTAAGTCATCACAGAGTTCCAGATAGAGCTTCCTGTGTTATATAGCAACTTCCCACTAGCTATCTATTTTACATATGAGAGTGTATATAGGTCAATGCTACTTTCTCAATTCATCCCACCCTCTTCTTCCCCCACTGTATCCACAAGTCCATTCTTGTGCAAGAATGAGTCCTATGATTCTTCCCTTTTTGATTCCTTTTTGCTCTCAAAGCATTAGTATTTTCAAAATTACGTTTGTTTCAGCATGAAAACAGGGTTAGATACCTCTCTAGTAAGATGAAAAATAAAGTATACATATATGGTTGACATAAATTAGTTGTCTTTCTCAGAGATTCTTTACTTTTTAAAATATATAACTAAACAACCCACTACACTGTTTGAAGAAGGAAATAATCATGTTTTCCACAGCAAAATATTTTTCTATTACAGTTTAACAATCACAGTCTCTCTTACAGCAAACAGATAAGAAGGTAGATGCTATAAGAATATTTTTCTCATGGTAGAGTAAGAGCAAAAAAAATCCATAGAAATAACACATCTAGATATAAGTGTAGCTATGTGGCATCACCTTGAAGTGCAATATCTATTTCAAACTAAAACAAGAAATCTAGTTTACATTTTACATATACCCTCAATAAAAGACTCTCAGAACATTTTTTGATGGAGATATACTAATGAGAAAAAAAAATGTTACCTTAAATTCTATACTGGCACAAACAGTAAGAGAATATTATATGAAATAGCCTAGGGCATAAAACATACAATTTAAGTAATTATTCACGAGCTAAAAATGCTTCTATTTATTTTGTTTAAGAGGGAGAAAAAAAAAACATTGGTAGCAAAAGTACAAATTATATAATATCCTAGCAATTTTGGAAGCCACTTTAAAATTGTAATTCTGCACATAAAGATATCATGATTAATTGATAACACTCCATTCCCTTCACTTATTTTTAAAAATACCACTAAGGATTCTAAAGCGTATTACCAGTACGTTATGGCTGGAAGATCATCTCTATCACATCTATGCTACACTTTGGTACTTGCTTTAAGTCGCTACTAAGGCATCATGAATGATCAAGCTATTTAAAGTATGAAAGGATTTTCTCTGGATACAGAGATATGACAATATAACCTCTGAACTTAGGTTAAAACATGACAAAATCGTTCCATGTATGGTTCTTTTCCTTTATTTAGTTTGGGATTTAAATCAACAAATGTAATGAACATCTATTCCATCTAAAGCAACATATTTATAATTTTATTGTTTAAAATATTCATTTATTAAAAGCTTCTTAATGTATTATGCATATATTTAAAGTGCATAAATTCATTTTCATGTATAAATGTACAAGTATTACATGTGTTTACATGCTTAAATATTCTACATATTTAAAGTACATTAATAAACAAAATCTATTTCTCCCCAAATATTTATTGAATACTTAGCATATTCAAAGCACTAGTATCTTATGCTATTTTTGGCATTTTTTTCTGTTTTGTTTTTGTTGGTTATTCTTTCAATTCTTCCTAAATTATTGGAGTGGTCAACAAAAGGAAAACACTAACATCAAAGAGATATAAAAGTGAAAGTAAGTATGCGTGACACACTTTTACAACACTAAAACTGTTTGAATATGTAGGGAAGAGCAAAGGTAGAGTGTGCATAATCTTTAAATGTGTCAATCAACTTATAAAATGATGGCAAAATATTGTTATTACTATTTATATGAATAAATCCTATACAAATTGTGAAGAAACAAAATAAAAATGTAAAATTAAGAAGTAAATATGTATATTATATCTAATTCAATTTAAATATACAGAGCAATTTGAGAATATAATGAAGAAAAAATATACGAAAAGAAATATGAAAATAAATGATAAATACCAGCATTAAAATGATGTATTATGACGTTGTAATGGCTTATTTGTTTAACCATTATTTATGTATGTAGAAGCCAAAGAGTGCAACTGTTAAGAGAAAAGCTTTCAAAGCATACAGATATGACTTACAAATTAAATTCTACTACTTGGAGCTCTACAGCTTTGGACATGTTTGAAATCCTTTCACCACACGGTACTTAGTTATACAATGGAGACTTAGTACTATCTATTTCAAAACTTTGTAAGGATTAAAAATAGCATTATTTTGACTATAACATATGCCAACAGATAAATGTGGATAATAATACTATAAAATAAAAATAAAGAAATATAGTAAATGTAAAGCTAATAAATAGGAATAAAAAAATGTGGACACAAGTGTTTATAACTTTAAGTGCTAAACATAAAAGTTTATTGCCCTGGACCTCCAAAAGAGTAAAGACTTGAAATTTAATAAGTCCAATTAAAGGACAGCAATAATGATTATAATAAAACAGTTGGATAGAAAGTAGCATTATTGAAATCTGTATAGCTAATATTAATAGAACAGTCATGAGAATAATTTGACCAATATTAACACATTGACATTGTTTTTATATATTTCAAGATTGAGACATTTGAATTTTTTCAAGTCTGTCTTCTCACTCTCTTCTATATCAAATATGCTATTATTAAATTTAAAAACTTGTTTGCTAAGGTTTCCCAGGTGGCTTAGTGGTAAAGATTTCACCAGCAATGCAGGAGATGGGCATTCGATCCCTGGGTTAGGAAGATTCCCTGGAGAAGGAAATGGCAACCCACTCCAGTATCCTTGCTTGTGAAATCCCATGGACAGAGAAGCCTGGCAGTCTAGAGTCCACGGGGTCACAAAAATTGGGCACTACTTAGCGACTAAACAACAACAGGAATAAAAAATTAAAATTTAAAATAATGATTCTTGGGGCAGTCCTAAGATGGCAGAGGAATAGGACAGGGAGACCACTTTCTCCTCCACAAATTCATCAAAATATCATTTGAATGCTGAGCAACTTCCACAAAACAACTTCTGAACACTGGCAGAGGACACCAGGCACCCAGAAAGGCAGCCCATTCTCTTTGAAAGGAGATAGGACAAAATATAAAAGATAAAAAGAGAGACAAAGAGTTAGGGATGGAGACCTGTACTGGGTAGGGAATAGTGAAGGAGGAGAAGTTTCCAAACAGTAGGAAACCCTCTCACCAGTGGGTCTGTGAGGAGTTTTGGAATCTCAGAGGGCAACATAACTGGGAGGGAAAACACACACACACAATGGGCACCTAACCACAACTGCCAGCGGAGAAGTAGCCCAGACACTCGCTTTTGCCACCAGCCAGCAGGGGCTGAACAGGGATGTGGGTTGCATGCTTAGGGTAAGGATGGGGACTGAATGCCCTGAGGACAATCTGAGGGAGCTAACGTGAGATAGAAACCCAAACTGTGAGGTAGACAGAGAGTGAGAATGAGAAAAATAAAAGAGAGAGAGAGAGAGAGCTTTCCCAGAAAAACTCTAACCAAGGTGAAACCTGGCCCGCTCACAGAACAAAGGTCTGAGCAAACACCAGAGGACAGCTAGCCAACTGTGGACTGGCTCTCCCCAACCAGAGGCAGAGAGGCAGGCAGGCAACAGCTAGAGCCAGAAGGTGAGGGGCAATCTCAGCCCCAGAGATGGCATCCTCCACCAAACTATGAGCATGCTCCCAGTTGCTAACCATGTCTTCCTGGGATCCTGGACAGTTGACATCTGCCAGGAGTGTCACAGCTAGAGATCAGCTCCCCAGAGGAGACACACGGCACACCTGAAATGGTGCTCTTATGACGCACCTGGGACCAGCACCCAAGACACAGCCCAGCAGAGACAGTGTGCTCACCAAGTACCTGGTCACCTGAGTTGCTGGGACCTGGGAAAGGCATAAAATGTATGCCTAATGGAGTCTGTGCCTTTGTGGAGTACCAGAGAACCTGAACCTGAGCAGCTTAGACCTGGGAAGTGCATGCAACCCAGGCCCACTTTGAACAGTTTCCCTGCAGAGCATCCTGAAGCCTGAGCCGCATAGACCAGGAAAGTACACATGCTGTGAGCTGAGGCAAACCCAGTGTGGTCCAGACACTGCGAGCACTCCCCACACGTCCCAGTGATATTTGTTTGCAGTGTTCCTCCCTCTCCACAGCACAACTGAACAAGTGAGCCTAAATAAGTGACAACCTTCACCCCCTTATGTAAGGGCAAAAATTAGACACTGTAGAGACTTGCACACAGAGGAAGCCAAAATAAACAAACAAGAGGGAACTGCTCTGAAAGTGACAGGTACAACAGATTAAAACCCTGTAGTGAGCATTGACTAAGCATTGGAAGGGGCCTATAGACCTTGAGAACAAGTGCAAGTTGGAACAAGGAACTATATGAAACTGAACTGACCTCACACTTCCCTCAACAGCTCCAGACAAATTCCTAGATTTATTTTTATTATCATTTTTTTATTTTTTAAAATAGTTTTATTTTTAGTTCTTTATTACTCTTCAACTTTCATATTTATAACCTACTATTATCTTGCAAAAAAGACCCTATTTTTTAAAGCAAATTTCATATATATATATATATATATATATATTATAATTTTTATGATTGATTTTGTTTTGTATTTTTAATATTGTATTTTTGAGAGTGTAACCTCTACTCTAGATTTTTAATATTTGCCTTTTGGTATTTCTTATCCATTTTGTACCTTTAAGAATCTAATCTTCAGTACCCATTTTTACTACTGGCTGTGATTACTGGCCTGATTGCTCTCTCCCCTTTTGACTCTCCCTTTCCCCCCCAAGGTCACATCAATCTCCTCCCTACCCCTTTTCTTCTCTACTTAACTCTGTGAATCTCTCTGGGTGTTCTGGGCTGTGGAGAACACTTAGGGAACTGATTACTAGTTAGATTGTTCTCTCCCTTTTTGAGTCCCCATCTTCTCCTCCTGGTCACCTCTATCTCCCTCCTCCCTCTTCTCTTCTCTATATAACATGAACCTCTCTGGGTGTTCCAGACTGTGGAGAGCACATAGGGAATTGATAATTGGCTAGATTGCTCTCTCCCCTTTTGATTCCCCCTCTTCTCTTCCTGGTCACCTATATTTCCCTACTCCCTCTTCTCTTCTTGATATAACTCTGTGAAACTCTCTGGGTGTCCCTCACTGTGTCAATGTTTTCACCATTAACCTAGATGTTTTATCATCTGTGATGTATGGATGGAGAAGTCTTAAGGCTACTGTAAGAATAAGACTGAAAGCCAGAGGCAAGAGGCTTAAAGTCAAAACTTTAGAACACCAGAAAACTCCTGACTCCAGGGAACATTAATCAACAAGAGCTCATTCAAAAGCCTCAATACATACACTGAAACCAAGCTCCACCCAAGAACCAACAAATTTCAGAGCAAGACATACCATGCTAATTCTCTAGCAATATAGGAACACAGCCCTGAGGCTGCCCAAAATCACACCAAGCTCATAGACACCTCAAAACTCGCTACTGGACACTTCATTGCACTCCAGAGAGAAGAGACCCCAGCTCCACCCGCCAGAACACTGATGCAAGCTTCCCTAATCAGAAACGTTGACAAACCACTGGTCCAACCTCACCCACAGGTAGCAACCTCCACAATAAAGAGGAACCACAAACCGCCAGAATACAGAAAGGTCACCATAAACACAGCAATCTAAACAAAATGAAAAGGCACAGAAATATTCAGGAGGTAAAGGAACATGATAAACGCCCATCAAACCAAACAAAAGAGGAGGAGATAGGGAGTCTACCTGAAAAAGTATTCAGAATAATGATAGTAAAGATGATCCAAAACCTTGAAAACAAAATGCAGTTACAGATAAATAGGCTAGAGACAAGGACTGAGAAGATGCAAAAAAAAAAAAAAAGTGTTTAACAAGGATCTAGAAGAAATAAAAAAGATTCAATCAGTAACGATTAATGCAATAACTAAGATCAAAAGAACTCTGGAGGGGGCCAACAGTAGAATAACTGAGGCAGAAGAGAGGATACGTGAGGTGGAAGATAGAATGGTGGAAATAAATGAAGCAGAGAGGAAAAAAGAAAAAAAGAATTAAAAGAAATGAGGACAACCTCAGAGACCTCTGGGGCAATATTAAATGCCCCAACATTTGAATCATAGGAGTCCCAGGAGACAAAAAGAAAGGCCATGAGAAAATAGTTGAGGAGACAATAGTTGAAAAATTCCCTAAAACGGGAAAGGAAATAGCCACCCAAGTTCAGGAAACCCAGAGAGTCCCTAACAGGATAAACCCAAAGCAAAATACCCCAAGACACATATTAATTCAATTAATGAAGATCAAACAAAAAGAGAAAATATTAAAAGTAGCAAGGGAAAAGCAACAAATAACACACAAGGGGATTCCCACAAGGGTAACAGCTGATCTTTCAATAGAATCTCTTCAGGCCAGAAGGGAATGGCAGGACATACTTAAATTGGTGAAAGAGAAAAACCTACAACCCAGACTACTATACCCAGCAAGTATCTGGGTATGACACAAATTCAAGTATGAAAGAGAAATCAAAAGCTTTACAGACAATCGAAAGCTGAGAGAATTCAGCACCACCAAACCAGCTCTTCAACAAAGGCTAAAGGATCTTCTCTAGATAGGAAAAACAGAAAAGGTTTATAAAACAGAAAAGGTTTATAAACTAGAAACCCAAACAACAAAGTAAATAGAAACAGGATGATACTTATCAAAAATTACCTTAAATGTAAACGGGCTGAATGTCCCAACCAAAAGACAAATACTGGTTAAATGGATAGAAAAACAAGACCCCTATATATACTGTCTACAAGAGATTCTTTTCAAAACAAGGGATGCATACAGACTGAAAGCGAAGGGCTGGAAAAAGACATTTCATGCAAATGGAGACCAAATGAAAGCAGGAGTAGCAATACTCACATCAGATAAAATAGACTTTGAAATAAAGGCTGTGAAAAGAGATGAAAAAAGACACTACATAATGATCAAAGGATCAATCCAAGAATAAGATATAACAATTATAAATGTATATGCACCCAACATAGGAGCACAGCAATATGTAAGGCACATGCTAACAAGTATGAAAGGGGAAATTAAAAGTAACATAATAACAGTGGGAGACTTTAATACTCCACTCACACCTATGGAGAAATCAACTAAACAGAAAATCAGTAAGGAAACACAAACTTTAAGTGATATAATGGACCAGTTAGATCTAATTGATATCTATAGGACATTTCACCCCAAAACAATGAATTTCAGCTTTTTCTCAAGTGCACACAGAACATTCTCCAAGATAGATCACATCCTGGGCCATAAATCTGGATTTGGTAAATTCAAAAAAGTTGAAATCATTTCAAGCATTTTTTCGGATCAAAATGCAGTAAGATTACGTGTCAACTACAGGAAAAACAAACAAACAAAAAACTACTGAAAATACAAACGTATGGAGGCTAAACAACATGCTTCTGAATAACCAACAAACCACAGAAGAAATCAAAAAAGGAATCAAAATATGCATAGAAACAAGTGAAAATGATACATGACAACCCAAAACCTATGTGATTCAGTAAAAGCAGTGCTAAGGGGAAGGTTCATAGCAATCCAAGCTTATCTCAAGAAAAAGAGAAAAATCAAATAAATAACCTAACTTTACACCTAAAGCAACTAGAAAAAGAAGAAATGAATAACCCCAGGGTTATTAGAAGGAAAGAAATAATAAAAATTAGGGCAGAAATAATTGAAAAAGAAACAAAGGAGACTACAGCAAAAATCAACAAAGCTAAAACCTGTTTCTTTGAGAAGATAAATAAAACAGGCAAACCATTAGCCAGATTCATCAAGAAAAAAGGGAGAATAATCAAACAAATAACAAACAAATAGCAAATAATCAATCAACAAAATTAGAAATGGAAATGGAGAAATCACAACTGACAACACAGAAATACAAAGGATCATAAGAGACTACTATCAGCAACTGTATGATAATAAAATGGACAACTTGGAAGAAATGCACAAATTCTTAGAAAAGTGTAACCTTCCAAAACTGAACCAGGAAGAAATAGAAATCTTAACAGACCCATCACAAGCACAGAAATGGAAACTGTAATAAAAAATCTTCCAACAAACAAAAGCCCAGGACCAGATGGCTTCAGAGATGAATTCCACCACAAATTTAGAGAAGTGCAAACACCTATCCTACTCAACTCTTCCAGAAAATTGCAGAGGAAGATAAATTGTCAAACTTATTCTATGAGGCCACCATCACCCTAATACCAAAACCAGACAAAGATGCCACAAGAAAAGAAAACTACAGGCCAATATCACTGATGAACAGATGGAAAAATACTCGACAAATTTCTAGCAAACAGAATCTAACAAAATATTAAAAAGATCATACATCATGACCAAGTGGGCTTTATCCCAGGGATCAAAGGATTCTTCAATATTTTGCAAATCAATCAATATGATACACCACACTGACAAATTTAAAGATAAAACATATGATTATTTCAATAGATGCAGACAAAGACTTTGACAAAATTCAACATTCATTTATGATTAAAAAATCTCCAGAATGCAATAGAAGGAACATACCTGAACATAATAAAAGCCATGTATGATAAACCTACAGCAAACATTATCCTCAATGGTGAAAAACTGAAAGCATTTCCCCTAAAGTCAGGAACGAGACAAAGGTGCCCAACCTCACCATTACTATTCAACATAGTTTTGGAAGTTTTATCCACAGAAATCAGAGAAGTAAAAGAAATAAAAGAATCCAGATTGGAAAAGAAGTAAAACTCTCACTGTTTGCAGATGACATGATCCTCTACATAGAAAACCCTAGAGACTCCACCAGAAAATTGCTAGAGCTAATCAATTAATAGAGTAAAATTTCAGGATATAAAATTAACACACAGAAATCCCTTGCATTCCTATACACTAACAATGAGAAAATAGAAAAAGAAATTAAGGAAAAATTCCATTAATCATTGCAATGAAAAGGTTAAAATACTTAGGAATATATCTACCTAAAGAAACAAAAGACCCATATATAGAAAACTATAAAACACTGATGAAAGAAATCAAAGATGACACAAATATATGGAGAAATATACCATGTTCATGGATTGGTAGAATCGATATAATGAAAAGAAATATACTACCCAAAGCAATCTATAGATGCAATGCAATCCCTATCAAGCTACCAATGGTATTTTTCACAGTACTAGAACAAATAATTTCACAATTTGTATGGAAATAAAGAAAACCTCAAATAGCCAAGACAAACTTGAGAAAGAATGGGACTGGAGGAATCAACCTGCCTGACTTCAGACTATACTACAATGCTACAGTCATTAAGACAGTATGGTATTGGCCCAAAGACAGAAATATAGAAAAATGGAACAAAATAGAAAGGCCAGAGATAAATCCATGCACCAATGGACACCTTATCTTTGATAAAGGAGGCAAGAATATACAATGGAGAAAAGACAATCTCTTTAACAAGTAGTGCTGGGAAAACTGGTCAACCACTTGTAAAAGAATTAAATGAGCACTTTCTAACACCATACACAAAAATAAACTCAAAATGGATTAAAGATCTTAATGTAAGATGAAAAATTATAAAAGTCCTAGGGGAAAACCTAGGCAAAACACTCTCTGAAATAAATCACAGCAGGATCCTTTATGACCCAACTCCCAGAATATTGGAAATAAAAGCAAAAATAAATAAGTGGGACCTAATTAAACTTAAAAGCTTTTGCACAACAAAGGAAACTATAAGCAATGTGAAAAGACAGCCTTCAGAATGGGAGAAAATAATAGCAAACAAAGCAACTGACAAAGAATTAATCTCAAAAATATACAAGCAGCTCATGCAGCTCAATACCAGAAATATAAACAACCAAATCAAAAAAATGGGTCAAAGAACTAAACAGACATTTATCCAAAGAAGACATACAGATGGCTATCAAACACATGAAAACAAGACATACAGATGGCTAATAAACACATGAAAAGATGCTCATTATCAGAGAAATGTAAATAAAAACCACAACGAGGTACCATCTCATGCCAATCAGAATGTCTGCTATCAAAAATTCTACAAACAATAAATACTGGAAATGGGGCAGAGAAAAGGGAACCCTCTTATACTGTTAGAGGGAATGCAAACTAGTACAGACACTATGGAGAACCAACCGTGTGGAGATTCCTTAAAAAAACTGGAAATAAAACTTCCATATGACCCGGCAATCCCACTGCTGGACATACACACTAAGGAAACCAGAATTGAAAGAGACACATGTACCCCAATGTTCATCACAGCACTGTTTACAATAGCTAGGACATGGAAGAAACCTAGATGTCCATTGGCAGACGAATGGATAAGAAAGCTGTGGTACATATACACAATGGAATATTACTAAGCTATTAAAAAGAATGCATTTGAATCACTTCTAATGAGGTGGATGAAACTGGAGAATATTATACAGAGTGAATGCAGAAAAAAAGAAAAACACCAATACAGTATATTATCGCATATACATGGAATTTAGAAAGATGGTATCAATGACCCTATATGCGAGACAGCAAAAGAGACACAGATGTAAAGAACAGACTTTTGGACTCTGTGGGAGAAGGAGAAGGTGGTATGATTTTAGAGAATAGCATTGAATTATGTATATTACCTTAAGTGAAATAGATGCTCGTCCAGGTTCGATGCATGAGACAGGGCGTTCACGGCCAGTTCACTGGGACAACCCTGCAGGATGGGATGGGGAGGGAGGAAGCAGGGGGTTCAGGGTGGGGGACACATGTACACCCATGGCTGATTCATGTCAATGTATGGCAAAAACCACTACCGTATTGCAAAGGAATTAGGCTCCAATTAAAAAAATGAATTAATTAAAAATAATGCATTTGATAAGATGGAAAATATTGATTTTTCTCCTTCAAACAACAATAATTAATACTTGTGTTGTAGTGAAAAAGTTTATTATCAGTAGAATCATTATTGATTTTGCTAGAAGTTACAGAGTGTTATTTTCAAAACTCTATTGTCCTTTTACTAAAAATAATCTGAAGTTATATATTAAATGTATGCCCTTTATCTTTTTGATTCTCTTTACTATTCAGTGTCTGCTTGATAAAATTTGGGTTTTGTGTCAATGAGAAAAACTATTCTTCAGATTTACATTGCAGTAACTTTCAACAGTGTATGACTATAGACTGGTATTAGAGGTAAGTAAGATTCAGTTTTTACTCTTAAAAATTATTTATATAGTACAAAAATATTGAAAAATACATCACATGTATGCTTTAATTTTCAAAGAATGAACATGAACATGAAGTCGCTCAGTCGTGTCTGACTCTTTGCGACCCCATGGACTGTAGCCTACCACGCTCCTCTGTCCATGGGATTTTTCCATGCCATAGTACTGGAGTGGATTGCCATTTCCTTCTCCAAGGGATGTTCCCAACCCAGGGATCGAATCTGGGTTTGGAAGATCGAATATTTTCAAAGAATATTCAGTAGAATTATAATCTGTTTGTTTCCAAGGCAAACCATTCAATATCACAGTAATCCAAGTCTATGCACCAACCAGTAATGCTGAAGAAGCTGAAGTTGAATGGTTCTATGAAGAACTACAAGAACTTTTAGAACTAACACCCAAAAAAGATGTCCTTTTCATTACAGGGGACTGGAATGCAAAAGTAGGAAGTCAAGAAACACCTGGAGTAACAGGCAAATTTGGCCTTGGAATACAGAATGAAGCAGGGCAAAGACTAAGAGAGTTTTGCCAAGAAAATGCACTGGTCATAGCAAACACCCAATTCCAATAATACAAGAAAAGACTCTATACATGGACATCACCAGATGGTCAACACCAAAATCAGATTGATTATATTCTTTGCAGCCAAAGATGGAGAAGCTCTATACAGTCAGCAAAAACAAGAACAGGAGCTGACTGTGGCTCAGACCATGAACTCCTTATTGCCAAATTCAGACTTAAATTGAAGAAAGTAGGGAAAACCACTAGATCATTCAGGTGTGACCTAAGTCAAATCCCTTAGTGGAAGTGAGAAATAGATTTAAGGGCCTAGATCTGATAGATAGAGTGCCTGATGAACTATGGAATGAGGTTCGTGACATTGTACAGGAGACAGCAATCAAGACCATCCCCACAGAAAAGAAATGCAAAAAAGCAAAATGGCTGTCTGGGGAGGCCTTACAAATAGCTGTGAAAAGAAGAGAAGTGAAAAGCAAAGGACAAAAGGAAAGATATAAACATCTGAATGCAGAGTTCCAAAGAATAGCAAGAAGAGATAAGAAAGCCTTCTTCAGCGATCAATGCAAAGAAATAGAGGAAAACAACAAATGGGAAAGACTAGGGATCTCTTCAAGAAAATCAGAGATACCAAAGGAACATTTCATGCAAAGATGAGCTCGATACAGGACAGAAATGGTATGGACCTAACAGAAGCAGAAGATATTAAGAAGAGATGGCAAGAATACACAGAAGAACTGTACAAAAAATATCTTTACGACCCAGATAATCACGATGGTGTGATCACTGACCTAGAGACAGACATCCTGGAATGTGAAGTCAAGTGGGCCTTAGAAAGCATCACTATGAACAAAGCTAGTAGACGTGATGGAATTCCAGTTGAGCTATTCCAAATCCTGAAAGATGATGCTATGAAAGTACTGCACTCAATATGCCAGCAAATTTGGAAAACTCAGCAATGGCCACAGGACTGGAAAAGATCAGTTTTCAATCCAATCCCAAAGAAAGGCAATGCCAAAGAATGCTCAAACTACCGCACAATTGCACTCATCTCACACACTAGTAAAGTAATGCAGAAAATTCTCCAAGTGAGGCTTCAGCAATATGTGAACCGTGAACTTCCTGATGTTCAAGCTGGTTTTAGAAAAGGCAGAGGAACCAGAGATCAAATTGCCAACATCCACTGGATCATGGAAAAAGCAAGAGAGTTCCAGAAAAACATCTATTTCTGCTTTATTGACTATGCCAAAGCCTTTGACTGTGTGGATCACAATAAACTGTGGAAAATTCTTCAAGAGATGGGAATTCCAGACCACCTGATCTGCCTCTTGAGAAATTTTTATGCAGGTCAGGAAGCAACAGTTAGAACTGGACATGGAACAACAGACTGGTTCCAAATAGGAAAAGGAGTACGTCAACGCTGTATATTGTCACCCTGCTTATTTAACTTATATGCAGAGTACATCATGAGAAATGCTGGAGTGGAAGAAACACAAGCTGGAATCAAGATTGCCGGGAGAAATATCAATAACCTCAGATATGCAGATGACACCACCCTTATGGCAGAAAGTGAAGAGGAACTCAAAAGCCTCTTGATGAAAGTTAAAGTGGAGAGTGAAAAAGTTGGCTTAAAGCTCAACATTCAGAAAACGAAGATCATGGCATCCGGTCCCACCACTTCATGGGAAATAGATGGGGAAACAGTGGAAACAGTGTCAGACTTTATTTTTCTGGGCTCCAAAATCACTACAGATGGTGAATGCAGCCATGAAATTAAAAGACGCTTACTCCTTGGAAGGAAAGTTATGAGCAACCTAGATAGCATATTCAAAAGCAGAGACATTACTTTACCAACAAAGGTCTGTCTAGTCAAGGCTATGGTTTTTCCTGTGGCCATATATGGATGTGAGAGTTGGACTGTGAAGAAGGCTTAACGCCAAAGAATTGATGCTTTTGAACTGTGGTGTTGGAGAAGACTCTTGAGAGTCCCTTGGACTGCAAGGAGAGCCAACCAGTCCATTCTGAAGGAGATCAGCCCTGGGATTTCTTTGGAAGGAATGATGCTAAAGCTGAAACTCCAGTACTTTGGCCACCTCATGTGAAGAGTTGACTGACTGGAAAAGACTCTGATGCTGGGAGGGATTGGGGGCAGGAGGAGAAGGGGATGACAGAGGATGAGATGGCTGGCTGGCATCACTTACTCGATGGATGTGAGTCTGAGTGAACTCTGGGTGTTGGTGATGGACAGGGAGGCCTGGCATGCTGCGATTCATGGGGTCGCAAAGAGTCGGACACGACTGAACAACTGATCTGATCCGATCTGATAATCAATTTGTTAGACTGAGTTAGTTTTCTTTCACATTTCAACTTTAAACACATAGTTTGACAAAATACAGGAAACATTATTCAAAATATGAATCAATGAAAAAAATGCCAATAGGCACAGACCCCCCCAAAAAAATATTCCCAACAAGAACTGAAAGGAGCAAGAAAGGAAGACCCTATCAAACTGTGCAACTCTTAGCTAATAACCACTCCACTCCAAGCATGGCCCTACTCATTACAGAAAGACCCAGATGCCCCCACAGCCAGTCCCTCCCATCAGGAAGCTTCCACAAGCCTCTTATCCTTATCCATCAGAGGACAGACAGAATGAAAACAACAATCACAGAAAACTAACCTAACTGATCACTTGGATCATAGCCTTGTCTACTTCGATGAAACAATAAGCCATACTGCGTAGGACCACACAAGAAGACGGGTCACGGTGGAGAGGTCTGACAGAATGTGGTCCACTGGAGAAGAGAATGGCAAACTACTTCAGTATTCTTGCCTTGAGAACCCCATGAACAGTATGAAAAGACAAAAATATATGACACTGAAAGATGAACTCCCCAGGTCAGTAGGTGCCCAATACACTACTGGAGAAGAATGGAAAAATAATTCTAGAAAGAATGAAGAGATGGAGTCAAAGCTAAAACAGTGTGCAGTTATGGATGTGACTGATGATGGAAGTGAAGTCCCAAGCTATAAGAACGATATTGCATAGGAATCTAGAATGTTAGGTCCATGAATCAAGGTAAATTAGAAGTGGTCAAAAAGGAAATGGAAGTGAATATTGACATTTTAGGAATCAATGAATTAAAATGGACTGGAATGGGTGAATTTAATACAGATGATCATTGTATCTACTACTGCAGGCAAGAATCCCTTAGAAGAAATGGAGTAGCACTCATAGTTAAGAAAAGAGTCTGAAATGCAGTAATTTTGTGCAATCTCAAAAAAGACAGAATTATCTCTGTTCATTTCCAAGGCAAACTATTCTATATCACAGTAATCCAAGTCTATGTCCCAATCAGTAATGCTGAAGAAGCTGAAGTTGAATGGTTCTACAATGACCTACCATACCTTTTAGAACTAACACCAAAAAAAGATATCCTTTTCATCATAGGGGAGTGGAACGAAAAAGTAGGAAGTCAAGAAATATCTGGAGTAACAGGCAAGTTTGGGCTTGGAGTACAAAATGAAGCAGGACAAAGGCTAACAGTGTTTTGCCAAGAGAATGCACTGGTTATAGCAAACACCCTCTTCCAACAGCACAAGAGAGAATCTACACGTGGACATCACTGGAATGTCTATGTGTTATTCTTTGGAACTCTGCATTCAGATCGATACATCTTTTCTTTTCTCCTTTGCCTTTCACTTTTCTTTTTTCAGCTATCTGTGAGGTGTCCTTAGATAACCATTTTGCCTTCTTTCATTTTTTACTCTGGTATGGTCTGAAATATATACAATAATAATAACTGAAAAATACATATTTACTAGTCTACCTTGTATTCTTTCTAGGTTAATATTTCTTCACTCATGGATACAGCATTTCTTCATGTCAAAAACATACACTAAGATACCAACTACACCAGTACCAAACCCTCCTTAACCACAGGCCTGCATCCTTTGTGCTTTTCTAGGTAGGCCTGGAAGCCACTGAGCCAGGGGGCATCCTCTCCTATGAGCATGCCCACAGTATTCAGCCCTGCTACAACAGAAAGGCCCTTGTAGTGCACATAGGGAGCAGCTCTAGAGTATGCAGACCTCATGAACCGAGAGGAGTGAGTTGCTGGGTCCCATAAAATATATTATTCATAAGGTCACTTCTCCAAGAATGGAAATATAACAGCCCTAACTGAAATAAAAAATACACTGGAAATAATCAAGTCAATTAAATAAAACAGAGGCACATAGAGAATCAAAAGATAGAGTAGTGGTAATCACCACAGGTTAACAGTAAAAGGAAAAAAAATAAAAGCATGACAAGTAAGAGACTTCTGCAGCAACAATAATTTACTATCATTTGGATTTTAGAGTTCTCAGAAGGATAAGAGAGAAGAAAAGGAACAGAGAAGATATTTGAAGATATAATAGCTGAAAATTTCCTCAGCTGGGTAAGAAAACAGACATCCATTCCCATACCAAGATGAAACAGTCATCTGGGAACACATCAAGATACATTTCAATTAAAATGGCAAAAATTAAAGATAAAGATAGAATCTTAAAAGAATCAAGAGAAATGCAATTGGTCATCTATAAGGGAATCCCCATAAAACAATTGGCTGTTTCTGTTTGCTTGTTTTTTGGCAAAAACTCTGTAGGACAGAAGGGAGTGACACAATATATTTAAAGTCATGAAAGGAAAATGAAAAACTGTGATCAAGAATACTCTACATGACAAGGCTATCACTTAGATTTGAAGGGGAAAAACGCTAAAAGTGTTCAGCACAACTTAACCAGCTCTGTAAGAAACATTAAAGTGATTTATCTAAGAAAGAAAAAGAAAAAAACTGTAACAAGAAATATGAAAATTGTAAAAGGAAAAATATCATTGATAAAGGCAGTTACACAGTAAAAGTAATGGAACAACTGCTTATAGTAACAAGTTTAAAAGATAATAGCTCTAAAATTATCTGTATCCCACTATAAGTAGTTATGTTATACACAAAATAAAAATGTGTAAAATCTGATGTCAAAAACATGAAATATGAAGGAAGAGGGGTAAAAATGAGGTGTTAAAATTTAATATATCATAATTAAACATCAAAAAACAGAAAACCTCATTAAAAATAGGCAGAGGACCTGCAAAAGTATTTCTTCCAAGCAGGCATAAAGATATTAAGTAGGCAAGTGAAAAGATGCTCAGCATCACTAATCATCACAGAAATGCAATTCAAAACCACAAAAAGGTATCACCTCATTACTTTTCAGGATAATTAATGTCAAATAGACAAGAAATAACAAGCTATTGAGGATATGGATAAAAGAGGACACTTGTGCCCTGTTTGTGGGAATGTAAACGAATGCAACTTCCATGGAAGTATGGAGATTTCCCAAAATTAAAATATAACTAATATACAATCCAGCAATTCCATTCTTGGGTATTTAGCCAAAGAACACTAAGACACCAATGTGAATTCTAAAAAAAAATCGTGTGGATTCTAAAAAAAAACAAAAACAAAAAACAACTAAAAGAAAAACAAATGAACACTTATAACAACAATGGCAACAATAATGTTATAGACACAGAGAAAAAACTGGTGCTTTTCAGCGAGAAATGGGAGCAAAAGAGAAATAGGTGAGGAACGTAAGAAGGGACAAAATTTCAGTTGCAAAGTAAATTAGTCAAGGGGATGAAATGTACAGTGTGGGAAAAATAGTCAATAATATAGTCTTTGTTTAGTGATACGGTAACTGGACTTACTGTAGTGACAATTTTGTAATGTATAGAAATATTGAATCACAATATTGTGCACCATGGGGTCTAACACCATGTTATGAATCTACTGTACACCAAAAGCAAACCAAGAAATAGAAACAGAGACTAGATTTTGTGGCTGCCACAGCAAATGGAGAAAGGGTTGGATGAAGAGTTAATAGGTATAATCTTCTAGCTATAAGTTAAATAAGCACAAGGAATGTAAAATACAACATGATAAAAACAATAAATAGTGCTATATGAAAAAAATTAAAGTTAAGAGAAAAAATCTTAATAGGTCTTATCACAAGTAAAATATTTTTCTTATAATTTGTTTCTATATATGGTGATGGACATTTATTAACCTTATTTTGGTAGTGATTTCGTGTTTTCTATAAGTTTAATCTCTTTGTGTACATTTTATTATAAAGTAATATACATCAAGTATATCTCAATAAAACTGCAGGTAAATACTCAAAAATATTATCACTGAAAACATCTCAAATTTGTCCAGACAGAAGCATCCAGATGAAAAAAGTTGAGAAAATTTTAAGATAAATAAACCCTATGAAATCTGCATCAAGACACCATGATATTTTTCCTAAGCACAGAAAACAGCATGAGGATGGCAGGAGGAAATGAAAACTTCTGAGATCTTACCTGTAGAGATAAGTAGTTTCAGTGGCAGTAGATTTCTTACCAGAAACATGGAAGTTAGAAGTGGTACAATATCAAAAACTGAAAAATACTATTAACTAGAACCATATCCTAGTAAAATATACTTCTTCAATGAAGGAGAAATCAAAATATTCCAGGTGAAGGAATACAAAAATAGCTTCTTTGTAACAGACCTCATAATAAAAGAATGACTAAAGGAAGTTCTCTAAACAAGAAATAATGAGAGGTGGAAACCTGGAACGCTAGGAAGGGAAAAGATACTAAGTAAAAATATGGATAAATGCAATAGGCTTTTTTTTTTTTTTTCTCCTGTGGATTTTCTAACTTTTGCACTTGAAGCAAAAATTATAGCACTATGTGATGTGGTTCCATACACAGAGAAAATACTTGATAATTATACTATAAACGGGGTAAGGGCAATGGCACCCCACTCCAGTACTCTTGCCTGGAAAATCCCATGGACGGAGGAGCCTGGTGGGCTGCAGTCCATTGGGTTGCGGAGAGCGAGACACGACTGAGCGACTTCATTTTCACTTTTCACTTTCCTGCATTGGAGAAGGAAATGGCAGCCCACTCCAGTGTTCTTGCCTGGAGAATCCCAGGGATGGGGGAGCCTGGTGGGCTGCTGTCTGCGGGGTTGCACAGAGTCAGACACGACTGAAGCGACTTAGCAGCAGCAGCAGCAGCAGCAGAAGTGATGTACAAAGAGGCAAGTGTTCCGTACTCCACTAAAAGTGGTAAAATAATGATGTTAGTAGATTGTGACATTTTGTATTAATATATATACTGAAATACTCAGAATAACCATTAAATATGTATGTAAAAGGAGATATCCTAATCAAAAGTGTAGATAAATTAACATGAAATTCTAAAAAGTGCTTAAGTATGAAAATAGAATAAAACAGAAACAAAAATCAGAAAAAAGTAAAATAGCAGAATTACTCGTTAATATTTCAATAATTACACTGAATATAAAGAGTATAACTACAGTAACTACTAAACAGGGATTGGCAGAGTATTTTTAATGGCCCAACTACATGCTCTCTCCATGACAATAACTTTAAATATAAAACATAGTAATTTATATTTTATAAAGGAAAAGCAATAGAAAATATATCATGAAATATTAAGCAAACAAAACTATGATTGTGTATATTATTATCAAAAAAATTTGACTTCAGAGCAAAGAAGATTATGAGAGACAAAGTTAAAAAGGTCAACCTACCAAGAAGACCTGGTACTTTTAAACTTGTATAAGCCAAATAACACAGATGCAAAATGAATGAAGTGAACGATAATAGAATTAAAAGGAGAAATAGACAAATTCACACTTACAGATAGCAAGAGTTTTCTCAAAAATTTAAAAAAACACATAAATGGAAAATCACCAAGAATATAAGAATCACTATCAACAAACAGGATAAAATAGGTATTTATAGAACACTCCATCCAACAAACAATATACACTTTTTTTCAAGTATGCAAAGAACATATGAAAAGTAGATCATAAATGGACGATAAAACAAACCTCAAGCAATTGACAATAATTGAAATCATATAAATTGTGTTCTGTAACTACAATGAAATCAGACTAGAAATCAAATAAAGTTAATAGGAAGATAACGTAAAATGTGAGCAATAAATATTGGACTTCTAAACAACCCATGGGTCAAGGGAGGTAAGTCTCATGGGAAATTAAAAAATATATATATCTACGTGAAAATGAAGACACAGCATATAAAAATGTATTGGTCATAGATATAGCAGTATTGATAGGACCTTTTAGCTCTAAATGAATATATTACAAAAGAGGGCAAGTCTCAAATCAATAACATAAGCTCATATGTCAAGAATCTAGGAAAAATAGAACAAAAATATTAAACAACAAAAAAGCAAGCAAGAGGTAAGTAATAAAGAGTGGAAATCAATGAAATAGAAAAACAATAGAGAAAAATCAATGAAACAAAGAGCTTGTTCTTTGAAGAGATCAATAAGTTTGACAAGTAAGAAGAAAAGATTAAAATTGTCAATAGTGAGAATAAAACAGAGGACGTAAGTATTGTCATTGTAGTTACCAAAATTAAAGAAATTGAATATTCATAATTTAAAACTCTTCCAAAATGGAATTTTCAGACCCAGATTTCACTGAAGAATTTAATCAACTATTGAATGAGAAATTATCACCACTTCTACCCAATCATTTTAAGAAATGGGAGAAAAGGAATACTTCCTAATATAGTTTTTGAAGTTAGTATTATCATGCTACTAAACTCAAAGTACAGAAAAAAAAAAAGAAAGAAAAGTAAAAGAAAATGACACATCAATAACTCTCATGGATATAGAGGCCAAACTGCTTAGGAAAATATTATCAAGGCAATAAATATAATTTAGCAATACATAGGAGGATTTATAGGAAATGATCAAGCAGTGTTTATTCTATGCATTTGAAACTGGCCAGGTATTCAAAATTCAATCAATATAATCTACACTGTTAGGCTAATGAAGAAAAAACACATAATCATTTCAATTATTGAAAGAAATCACTTGATAAAATTCAGTATTAATTTTTTCATAAATATCAGAAAATTAGAATAGAGGAAAACTTCATTAATTTGATAAAGAATACTTAAAAATGTTGACATTTAACATTATACTTAATGTTCAAAACAGCTTTTCCACAAGATCAGGAAGTAGGCAAAAGTATTTTCTCTCACCATTCTTATTCAACACAGTACTTGAATTTTGAGCAAAGGCAATAGGGCCAGAGATACTGAAGGACTGGGAAGCCTGGCATGCTGCAGTCCATGGGGTCACAAAGAGTAGGACACGACTGAGTAACTGAACAACAACAGCAGACAAGGCAAAAGGAGGAAATAAAAATGCATACAGATTGGAAAGGAAAAAATAAAACAGTCCCTATTTTCAGATGATATGATTATCTATAGGAAATTGCAGCAATCTAAAAGTTAAAAAAAAAAAAAAATCCCTACAACTGGCTCATTGTGAGTTCAGTAACTTAAGAAGATGCAAAACAAATATATACTGCTGCTGCTAAGTCGCTTCAGTCGTGTCCGACTCTGCGCGACCCCATAGACGGCAGCCCACCAGGCTCCCCAGTCCCTGGGATTCTCCAGGCAAGAACACTGGAGTGGGTTGCCATTTCCTTCTCCAACGCATGAAAGTGAAAAGTGAAAGTGAAGTCGCTCAGTCCTGTCCGACTCTTCGCGACCCCATGGACTGCAGCCCACCAGGCTCCTCCATCCATGAGATTTTCCAGGCAAGAGTACTGGAGTAGGGTGCCATTGCCTTCACCGCAAATATATACAAATTCATTGTATTTCTACATATTGGCAATGATACTTATAATTTCTGCATCAGAAGGAAAGGTCAAAACATAAAATATGGAAGTTTAAGAGCAAATACAATGCAAACACAAAAATAACTAGGAAAAATTCAAACAATCTGTATACCATGCATTTGTAGAGAAAATTTTTTTGATTTCTCATAGACAAAGCTGTCATACAGTTTTGTGAGCAACTTGGTAAGATAAAGTGTATAAGAAGCACAAATAAATAAGAACAATCAAGACAGTTCTGATAAGTAAAATTAATATGTGAAGTTTTGCCTATAAGAATCAAAAAAATTATAAAACTATATCAATAAAATAGTGTGGTATTGACTCAAAGAATTACCAATTTGTCAGTGGAACACAATAGAGATCCCAGAAACAGTCATATATGAGTGTGCATACAAGTGTATCACACACACAAAAAAGGTACTACTGAGGAATGGGAAGTATGGAGTTCTTAAAAATTTAGACTTGTAAAAAATATTCTCCATATGAAAAATAAAATAATTTGTTAAACACACACCTGTATGTGAAAGGAAAACCTTTTTAAAAATTGTGCACAACAAACAAAATCCACAACATTTTAGAAAACAACAAAAAAAGTATATCTTATCATTTCAGCACAAGGAGCACTTGTCAATGAATACATTTTATTGTTAACACTAACAGAAAATCTTGAAATATTCAATTCATTACATGTAAGAAAACTGGTTTATCAAAAGTACTATAGATAAAAAATTAAAAAAAAAAAAAAAAAAAAAACCTCCACATTCTCGAAGAGAAGATATGTGCAGTACATATAGCTGGCAAATAATCTGGATCTGAAAAAATGTAAAGCAAGGCTATAAAGGGCAAACCTATACCAAATGAACAAAAACATAAATCAGCTTCCTCTACCATGGGGTATTATCTCATACATAGTCTATGGGGTCACACAGAGTCAGACACTACTGAAGCGACTTAGCAGCAGCAGCAGTAGCAGACTGACAAAAATGAAGTGTGACTGACAAATTTAGTAAAAATGTGGATCATGAGGGGCTTCCCAAGTGGCACTATGGTAAGGAACCTGCCTGCCAACTCAGGAGATTTAAGAGACACAGGTTGGATCCCAGGGTCAGGAAGATGCCCTGGAGGAAGGCATCAAAACCCACTCCAGTATTTCTGCCTGGAGAATCTCATGGACACATGAACCTGGTGGGCTACAGTATATGGGGTCACAAAGAGCTGGACACGACTGAAGTGACTTAGCATGCACAGACATTGGAATAAGAGATCACTTCTAGCACAGGGATTTCAAGAGGAATCATTAATTGAGTAGGCAGAGGGTAGTCTCTGAATGTAAGGAAGTTAAGAGTGAAGAAGAGAGATGGCAGCCAAATCATATATGACTGAATCACACTGTAGTGTACTCAGAAATGAGAGGAAATTTGAGTAATTTAAGTGACTGGCCTATCAGATTTATGTTTTATAAAGAAAAGAGGAGGTTGCTTTAAGGATAGTCCAGAGAAGAGCTATAGAGGAAACAACCACCAACACCAGAGTGAATAGCAGATGTTTAAAAATGGAGAAAGTGGAGAGTGAAAAAGTTGGCTTAAAGCTCAACATTCAGAAAATGAAGATCATGGCATCCGGTCCCATCACTTCATGGGAAATAGATGGGGAAACAGTGGAAACAGGGTCAGACATTATTTTTCTGGGCTCCAAAATCACTGCAGCTGGTGATTGCAGCCATGAAATTAAAAGATGCTTACTCCTTGGGAGGAAAGTTATGTCCAACCTAGATAGCATATTCAAAAGCAGAGACATTACTTTGCCAACAAAGGTTCGTCTAGTCAAGGCTATGGTTTTTCCTGTGGTCATGTATGGATGTGAGAGTTGGACTGTGAAGAAGGCTGAGCACCAAATAATTGATGCTTTTGAATTGTGGTGTTGGAGAAGACTCTTGAGAGTCCCTTGGACTGCAAGGAGAGCCAACCAGTCCATTCTGAAGGAGATCAGCCCTGGGATTTCTTTGGAGGGAATGATGCTGAAGCTGAAACTCCAGGACTTTGGCCACCTCATGCGAAGAGCTGACTCATTGGAAAAGACTCTGATGCTGGGAGGAATTGGGGGCAGGAGGAGAAGGGGATGACAGAGGATGAGACGGCTGGATGACATCACTGACTCAATGGACGTGAGTCTGAGTGAACTCCGGGAGTTGGTGATGGACAGGGAGGCCTGGCATGCTGCGATTCATGGGGTCGCAAAGAGTCGGACACAACTGAGCAATTGAACTGAATGGAGAAAATAAGAATAGTAAGTATGAGAGAAATACTATTTCCTAAACAAAAACTTGACACAATTTTAAGTATTTTATTACTAATTCAAAATTACATTATGTCACAGGGGTAGTGAAGAATCCCTGAAGGAGTTTTTAATCATGTTTTTATTTCCTCAAAATAAATTATTTGATTAGAGACTTGTTACTAATTTAAGAATTTTTAATTAATGCCTTATGGCCTAAAGGATTTCTTAACCAAGTACATTACAAACCTATTTTGCAATTAATAATAATTTAATGAGTCAAGTGACAATTTTCTAAATTATTATATTTGATAGGTTTCATAGATTAAGCCTACGTTATTTTAAAATTTTGTTATTTTAAAATTTTATATTGATACTGTAAGCTGTCTGCTCCCAAAACTGCTCTAAAACTGTATAAGATAATTCCTGCCTCCAGATAGACTCTATTAATATAGGAAACAATATGTATTTAACCTCCAATTAAAATAAATACATTTATATTTAAAAAGAATTATAATAATTGAATACATTTGTTTTCATTAATCATATACTTATTTCCTCTAATTAACTATGAAAAATAATTGAGTAAAGCAAAGAAAGCAAATTGTTAAGAATTCTTATCTCTACACTTCTATTTTTATATTTCATAATGTTAAGCATTTCACCATTTTTAAGCAGTTTGGTTTAGTCCTTTGGCTTATTCTTTGGTAGGGGTAAGATGACTGATACAGTTAGAGAAACCACATTTTCAGACTGTGCCCATAGCTGGAGGAAGGGTGAAGAGGAACAAATGAGCATTCCTCATGCCGCTCTTGCCTCCATGAGGGAGGAAAATCTTTTACAGAATCTCTGAAGCAGTCTTTATTTATATATCATTGCCCTTTCCTCAACCAGTCCCAAGCAGAGGCATAGAATCACCATGACTGGCTCAGGCAAAATCATGACATGTCCCTTGGAGCTGAACATGTTACTTCTCAAAAAAAAAAAAAAAAAAAAAAAGAAACAAACTGAGAGTGGCAAAGAATAAAGACTGATCAGTTTACTGCAATAGGAATGATGCTGCCATTTGGGGTAGCGATGGAAGGGCAGGGCTAACGTTTTTTGAAGGCCCACCTGTATCATCTACTAAGCTGTAAAATTTATATGGGTTAGGAGAGAAGACAACAAATCTGGTATTTAAAAAATAATATTCATGCAGTATACTGCATCTCTTTTATCTTGTTTAACATATATATTTAAATGTTAATTCATTTAAAAACAATTCAAAAAATACAATATTTGTAAAAAGATGTTGAAAATGCAGATGTAGGCAACATTTCAATCACTTCTGCATTATATTTTATTTTCAATTAATTTTTATTATAATTGCTTTAAAATATTGTGTTTGCTTCTTCTATTTAGCAAGGTGAATCAGCTATACATATACATATATTCCCTCTTTCATTTTTGGATTTATTTCCTATTTAGCTCACCACAGAGTTTTGAGTAGACTTCCTTGTGCTGTAGAGTAGGTTCTCATTAGTTATCTATTTTAAACATAGTAGTGTATATATATCAATCCCAAGCTCCCAATTCATTCCACCCTCCTTCACCCCTGGTATCCATATTCCCAGTCTCTACACATGTGTCTCTATTTCTGTTTTGCAAATAAGTTCATCTGTAATATTATTATTTTTTGTATTCCACATGTAAGTGATATTATATGGTACTTATTTTTTCTTTCTAACTTCCTTCCGTCTTACAGCCTCTAGTTCCATTCATGTCTCTGCAAATAGCACAATTTTGTTCCCTTTTATGGTTGAGTTAATATTCCATTTTATGTATGTACAACATCTTTGCTATCCATTTATCTGTTGATGAACATTTAGTTAGCTTCCATGTCCTGGCTGTTGTAATGAAAATTGGGTGCAAATATCTTTTTGAATTATAGTTTTCTTCCAGGAGTGGGACTGCAGAGTTATGGTAGTTCTATTTTTAGTTTGTTACAGAATCTCCATTAAGTTCTTCATAGTGTCTGTATCAATATACATCCCCATCAACAGTGTAAGAGGGTTCCTTTTTCTCCACATCCTCTCCAGCATTTATTGGTAGTAGATTTTATGATGATGGCCATGCTGCCTGGTGTGAGGTGACACCTCATTGTACTTTTGATTTGCATTTCCCTAATAATGAGTCATGCTGAGCATCTATTTTTTTTGTATTTCTTGGCCATCTATATGTTTTCTTTGAAGAAATGTTTATTTAGGTCTTCTGTCCATTTTTGGATTCAGTTGTTTATTTTTGTTCTTTTTTTTTTATTGAGCTGCATGAGCTTTCTGAATGTTTTGGAGATTAATCACTTATTAGTTACCTCATTTGCAAATATTTTCTCCCATTTTGAGGATTGTCTTATTTATTTATTTGTTCATTTATTTATTTGGCCGTGTTAGGTCTTCATTGTTGCATGGAGTCTTTTCTCTAGTTGCAGGAAATGGGGGATATTCTCTGATTGCATTCTGTGGGCTTCCCATTGCAGTGGCTTCTCTCATTGCAGAGGATGGTCTCCAGGGTGCATGGGCTTTAGTAATCGCAGCACATAGGCTCAGTAACTGTGGCTCCCAAGGTATAGAGCACAGGCTCAGTAGTTGTGTCTCTGGGTTTAGCTGCTCTGCCACACATGGGATCTTCCTGGATCAGGGATCAAACCCATGTCTCCTGCATTGGCAAGTGGATTTTTTTTTTTTTTTTTTTATCAGTGAGCCACCAGGAAAGTTCTTGAAGATTTTCTTTTTGTCTTGTTTATTATTTCTTTTTTTATTTTTTTATTTTATTTTTTTAACTTTACAATATTGTATTGGTTTTGCCATATATCAACATGAATCCGCCACAGGTATACATGTGTTCCCCATCCTGAATCTTCCTCCCTCCTCCCTCCCCATACCATCCCTCTGGGTCCTCCCAGTGTACCAGCCCCAAGCATCCTGTCTTGTTTATTATTTCTTTGCTGTGAAAAAGCTTTTAAATTTAATTAGGAACAATTTGGTTATTTCTCTTTTCATTTTCATTTCTCTAGAAAGTGGGACAAGAAAATCTTGTGGGGATTTATGCCAAAGAGTGTTCTGTCTTTTCCTCTAAGAATTTTATAATTGCCTGGCTTTACATTTTAGGTCTTTAATCCATTTTGAGTAAATTTGGTGTATGGTTTTAGGAAATATACTAATTTCATTCTTTTACATGCACTGCATATTAAAGGGTCTGTCTTTCTCCATGGTATATTCTTGCCTCATTTGTCATAGTTTAGGTGACCATAGATGTGTAGGTTTACCTCTGGCCTTTTTATCATGTTTCATTGATCTACATTGCTGTTTTTTGTGCCACTAACATATTCTTTTGATTACTGTAGCTTTGTAGTAGAGTCTGAAGTCAGGGAGCCTGATATCTCCAGTTCTGTTTTCTTTCTCAAGATTCCTTGGCTGTTTAGTGTCCTTTGTGTTTCTTACAAAGTACAATTTTTTTTTTTTTTCTGCTCTAATTCTGTGAAAAATGCCCTTAGTGATTTTGATAGGAATTGCATAGAATCTATAGATGGCTTTGGGTAGTATATCATTTTTATAATATTTATTCTTCCAACTGAAGAACATGGACTATCTCTCCATTTGTGTCACCTTTGATTTCTTTGAAAGAAATCAAAGCTCATTCCATGAGGTTACAATCACCCTGGTTTATGCCCTGTTATTTTATTATTTTTGCTGAAATGGTAAATTGGATTTTTTCCTTTATTTATCTTTATGATTTTTCATTGTTAGTGTATTGGAATACAAGAGATTTCTGTGTATTAATTTTGCATCCTACACCTTTACCAAAATCACTGGTTAGCTCTAGTAGTTTCTGGTAGCAGCTTTAGGATTTTCTATGAAGAGTATCATATCATCTACAAACAGTTGCAATTGTACTTTCCCAATTTGGATTCTTTTATTTATTTCTTCTCAGATTGCTATGG
Organism: Bos grunniens; assembly: GCF_055505025.1. Taxonomy (NCBI): domain Eukaryota; kingdom Metazoa; phylum Chordata; class Mammalia; order Artiodactyla; family Bovidae; genus Bos; species Bos grunniens. The sequence goes on along the minus strand of NC_141179.1, from coordinate 10,970,516 downwards.
CTACAATTTTCAAAACTATGTTGAATACAAGTGGTGAGAGTGAACATCCTTGTCTTGTTCCTGATCTTAGAGGAAATGCTTTCAATTTTTCACCATTGAGAATGATATATTCTGTTGGTTAGTCTCTTTAAAATGCTTCTATTTATAGAGCTAGCTTCCCTCTAATAATCATCTGGTTTTTATTCTTCAGTTTGTTAATATGGTGTATCACATTGATTGATTTGTGTATATTAAAGAATTCTTGGATCACTGGTATAAATCTGGTTGATTATGGTATATCAGCCTTTTCATGTGTTGTTGGATTTTGTTTGCTAGTACTTTGTTGAGGATTTTTATGTATATCTTCATCAGTAATATTGGCCTTAATTTTCTTTCTACCTCTGGTTTTGGTATCAGGGTGATTGCAGCCTCATAGAATGAGCTTAATAGTATTCCTTTGTGAGTTTTTTGGGAAGAGTTTGAGATAGATAACTGTTATTTACTTTCTAAATGTTTGATAGAATATACCTGTGAAACCATCTGGTCCTAGACTTCTGTTGCTGGAATATTTTAATCACAGTTTTAATCATTTATGATTGAATGTTCATATTTTCTATTTCTTCCTGGCTCAGTCTTGGAAGGTTATACCATTCTGAAATGTGTCCATTTCTTCCAGGTTGTCCATTTTTTGGAATATATTTGTAGTAGTCTCTTAGAAATCCTTTGTATTTCCTGGCATCTTTGTTGCTTCTCATTTTTCATTTTAATTTTATTGATTTGAGTCCTCTTTCTTATTTCCTTAATGAATCTGTCTAAAAGTGTATTGATTTTAACTTCCAGAAGAACCAGATTTAGTTTCATTGACCTTTGCTATTGCTTTATTTCTATTTTATTTATTTCTTATCTGCCTTTATGCTTTCTTCTACTGACTTTGAGTTTTGTTTGTTTTTCTTTCTCTAGTAGCTTTAGGTGTAATGTTAGGTTGTTTATTTGAGATTTTTAATTTCTTGAGATGAGACTATATAGCCATAAACTTCCCAATTAGAATTATTTTTGCTGCATCAAGTAGTTTGGGGTCATCATGTTCTCATTGTCATTTGTTTCTAGGAAATTTTTTTTTTGCTATTTTTTCTTTAATTTCTGCAGTGAACCATTGGTTATGTAGTATGACACTGTTTAGCCTATATGTGTTTGTGTTTTTGCAGCTTTTTTTCCTGTAATTGATTTCTAATCTCACAGCATTGTGGTTAGAAAAGATGCTTGATATAATTTCAGTTTTTATGTTTTCTTAAATTTACTTAGATTTGACTTGTGACCCAAGATAAGATCTATCTTGGATAATGATTTGTGTGCACTGGAGTAGAAAGTGCATTCTTTCTACTCCTATAATGAATGAAATGTTCTATAAGTATCAACTAAGTCTATTTGATCTAATGTGCCATTCACGTTTGTTTGTTCTTATTTGAATTGATTCTTTTGAGGGCATCAAATTGATGCTTTTGAACTGTGGCATTGAAGAAGACTCTTGGAGTCCCTTGGACTGCAATGAGATCAAACCAGTCAATCCTAAAGGAAATCAGTCCTGAATATTCATTGGAAGGACTGATGCTGAAGCTGAAACTTCAATATTTTGGCCACCTGATATGAAGAACTGACTCATTGGAAAAGACCCTGATGCTGGGAAAGATTGAAGGTGGGAGGAGAGGAGATGACAGAGGATGAGACAGTTGGATGGCATCACTGACTCAATGGACATAAGTTTGAGCAAGCTTTTGGAGTTGGTGATGGACAGGCAGGCCTGGCATGCTGCAGTCCATGGGGTTGCAAAGAGTTGGACACAACTGAGTGACTGAACTGAACTGAACTGTCCTTATTAATTTTCTGTCTGTATGATCGGTGTTTTGGTGTAAGTGGGGTGTTATATTCTCCCACTATTATTATGTCACTGTTGACTTCCGCTTTATGACTGTTTACATTTGCCTATGTATCAGTTCAGTTCAGTCGCTCAGTCGTGTCTATTGTGTAAATATTTACTATTTTTATATCTTCTTTTTCAGTTGATCCCTTGATCATTGTTTACTGTCTTTCCTTGTCTCTTGTAATGTTGTTTATTTTAAAGTCTATTTTTTCTGAGATGAGTCTTGATACTCCAACTTTCTTTTGATTTCTATTTGTGTGGAATATCTTTTTCCACCACCTCACTTTCAGTCTGTATGTGTTCCTGGGTCTGAAATAGGCTCCCATAAACAGCATATATATAGGTTTTGCTTTTGTATCCATTCAGGCAGTCTGTGTCTTTTGGTTGGAGCATTTAATCTATTGATATTTAAGGTAGTCATCAATATGTATATTCCTATTACCATTTTCTTAATTGTTCAGGGTTTGTTTTTATAGGTCATTTTCTTTTCTTGTATTTCTTATTAGAGAAGTTCCTTTAGCATTTGTCATTACACTGGTTTCTTTGTACTGAATTCTCTTAGCTTTTGCTTGCCTGTATAGACTTTGGTTTTTCCATCAAATCTGAATGAGATCCTTGCTCAGTAAAATAATCTTTGTTGTATCTTTTTCCCTTTCATCCCTTTAAATATACCTTGCCTATCCCTCTTGCACGCAGAGTTTCTCCTAAAAAGTAAGTTGTTAATATTATAAGGATTCCCTTGTATTTTATTTGCTTTTTTTCCCTTGTTGATTTTAATATTTTTCTTTATAGTTAGTTTTTGCTTGTTTAATATGTATTTTGTCATGTTTCTTCTTGGATTTATTCTCTGTGGGGCTCTCTGCACTTCCTGGAATTGGGTAACTATTTTTTTTTCCATGTTAAAGCATTTTTCAATTATAATCTGTTAAAATATTCTTTCAGGCCCTTTCTCTTTCTGTTTTTCTTCTGGGATTCCTATAAATCAAATGTTGGTTAATTTAATGTTGTCCCAGAGGTCTCTGAGACTGTCCTAATTTCTTTAAATTCCTTTTTTTAATCCGACTTCATGGAAGTTATTTCCATTATTCTATCTTCTACTTCACTTACTTGTTCTGTCTTAGTTATTCTATTATTGATTTCTTCCAGTGTGTTTTTCATTTAAGTTATTGTGTTGTACATCATTGCTTGTTCTTTAGTTCTTCAAGGTCCTTGTTAAACATTTCTTGTATCTTTTCAGTTCATGTGTCCATTCTATTTTGTAGATCTGGATCATCTTTACTATCAATATTCTGAATTCTTTTTTTTTTCATATTTTGACATTTTTTAATTTTATTTTATTTTTTAACTTTACAATATTGTATTGGTTTTGCTTCAGGGAGATTGCTTATTTACTCTTCATTTATTTGGGCTTGCAAATTTTTACCTTGTTCCTTCATCTGCAACATATTTCTGTATCATCTCATGTTGTCTGACTGTATTTCTAGTTTCCTCTCTGCAGACTGCAGTGTTATAGTTCCTCTTGCTTCTGGTGTCTGCCCACTGATGGGTGAGATTGGTTCACTGGCTTCTGCAGGCTTCTTGGTGAGAGGGAATGGTGCCTGCCCTCTGGTGTGTAGAGCTGAGTTTTTTTCCTCTGATGGGCTGGGCTTCATCAGGTTCTGTGTGTTCAGGTGTCTGTGATATTAGTACCACTTTTGCTGCTGCTGTTGCTGCGTCGCATCAGTCATGTCCAACTCTGTGAGACCCCATGGACTGCAGCCTACTAGCCTTCTCCGTCCATGGGATTCTCCAGGCAAGAACACTGGAGTGGGTTGCCATTTCCTTCTCCAGTGCATGAAAGTGGAAAGTGAAAGTGAAGTCGCTCAGTCGTGTCTGACTCTTAGTGACCCCATGGACTGCAGCCTACCAGGGTCCTCCATCCATGGGATTTTCCGGGCAACAGTACTGGAGTGGGGTGCCATTGCCTTCTCCCTAGTACCACTTTAGGCAGCCTTATCTGCTAATGGGTGGGACTGTGTTCCACTCTTGCTTATTGTTTGGCATGAGGCATCCACCACCAGAGTCTGTACCTCTAGGGGGAACTCAGCCTTTTTGAGATGGAGTCCTCCAGGAGAGTTCATGCTGATTAACATTTCCGAGGGCTGGGAAATCTCTGGTGATCCAGTGTCTTGGATTTGGAAGCTCAGCCCCAAACCCCAGATGGGAAATCAAGACCCTACAAGTCACATGGTGCAGCCAAAAATTAAATAAATAAATAAGAGAGGAAAAGAAAATAGACAAACAAAACATAAGATACATGGTAAAAGCAATAACAAACAAAAACACTGGAACAGCCAATGACTGAACAATAAAAACAAACAAAAATAAATCTAACAAGAACAAAAATAAAAAACAGAAAGCAAACTCAAAATAAAAAAAGAAAAGGAAAGGAAACATAAAACAAAACACAATAACAATCAAAAGAAACAAGAATTAAAGAAAGAAGAAAAACAAAAACAAGAAAAAGACATAAAACAACCAAACAGTAAACTAAAAAATATAAAGATAAAAAAGTAAAAAACACAAACTAACAGAACAAAAGATAAAATGTAACATTAATAATAATATGTTCCTGAGGCCTCCACTCTCAGTTTTTTTACCCATACAGTGAACTATAGCCAATCCCCATTGCCCTATGAGGCCCGCTAATACCTTATCAGAGCTACGGACCAACTCTGGGCACTGTGGAGGCACCACACTCTGTCCTCGCCTACTGCCCATGTGTACATGCCCCCAAAGTCCACTGTTGCCAAAGTTATACCAGTTATATCACAACTTTCTCCATTGTGGGGTTACTCATTGTCCATTTATATATTCCACAAACACAGGGTTTACCAAGCAGACCAAGGGGATTTAATCTGTTGGGGAGATAGCTGCACAGAGAGATTGCCATTCCTCTTCCTTAGCCTCACAAACCCTGGGGCTGCACTTTTTTTTTTTTTTTTTTTGGTCCCACCTCTGCATGTGTGCCACCCTCAGGCATCTGTTCCCTGCCCAGTTGAGATGGGGTGAAAGCAGTGGCTGATTGGGACTCTCAGGCTGATCAGGGCACTTATGCACTCAGGCCAGTGTGAGATAGTGAAGTGAAGTCGCTCAGACGTGTCTGACTCTTTGCGACTCCACGGACTGTAGCCTATCAGGCGCGTCCGTCTATGGGATTTTCCAGGCAAGAGTGCTGGAGTGGATTGCCATTTCCTTCTCCAGGGGACCCTGCCGACCCAGGAATCGAATCCAGGTCTCTTGCATTGCAGGCAGACGCTTTACCGTCTGAGCCACCAGGGAAGCCCAGTGTGAGATAAGGCAGCCACAACTGGGGTGTGTGTGAACTTCCTGTGGTGGCATGGGCCAGCAGGAAGTTGCAACAACTTGGTAATGCTCCCTCTGGGGGACATCCCTCCCAGTGCCCAAAGAGACAAGCTCTAGTGGTTAGAGAGGGGTGCTGCAGTGGTGGCCCAGCCCCTTGCATGCCACTCAACAATGACGCCTCATTTTTAGGGTAGACCAGGCTTCCTCGAGGAGCATTTCTGGCCATAAAGCCCTTTATTTCAGTTTCCTCAGTTTGTTTCTGTGCAGCCAACAGCAGTCTTCTCCCCAGATCTGCTCTCCTAAAATATGCTTTAGCATGTAGCCCCCTGCCAGCATTACTGGCTTCCTGCCTCAGGCAGGGGCACCCATGACTGATTCTGGTAAGGCTTTGGCATGGGAAGCATGCAGGCCCACATGCTTTGACTGGATTCTGTGCAGTCAAAAGGAGACTTTAGCAGTATCAGTGCTCAGGACACCAGAGTCTGCACTGGCTAGCTTTTGCATTTTAATTTAATTGTTGTTTTAGAAACACAGGTAATTGGAGAATTCAGATACAGGTAAAAGGAACCTGAATATTTGCATAAGAAAGATGTATATATATGGAAACAATGAAGTTCAAAACCTAAATTTCAGTAAAATAAAGAAGTAAGGTAAAAAATTAAATTTGGAAATACTAGGATGAACTTTGAAAAAACGAACACTGATTAAAGCATTTCTTGTATGTTGTATTTATTGTTTCTTTTCTGACTTCTAGATTTTATACTCCTTTTTACTTCTCATCTGATACTAGTACACTGTATTCATATGTTCATTCAAAGTTATCCTTTTTGTATTTTCCTGTATTTTATTTCATATTATTCCATTTCTTTTTATTGTGTTGTTTTCCTCCTTTTCTTCTGGTCTATTTGCCTGTACCTCTCCATTCCCATATGCACCTATTTCCTTACCTAATGTACTCTGAAATATGCATGAAACATTATCAAATATGGGATGCTGTTGAGGGTGTGTGCTTTAATTTAAAAACATTATATTTAAATATGAATTGTTATTTTGTTGCTTGTAGTCTCAACACCAATATTTGGAGATATACTCATGCTTCTTTATATGTTTCTAAGTTGTTACTTCTTTCCACTTAAAAATATTCAGCTCACCACATTTTACTTATGTGTTCTCCACAAATTGCTCAGGTTTGAGCCTGTGACTAAAAGAATGATGAAGTGATAAACCCTTTCAAAAAGGTGTGTTTTTTTCTTTTTTTAGTTTGTCCAAAAATGGAATTGGTTTGTGTTTTAGATGATATACAATTTAAGGCCACTCTACAGTGTTAGTTAGTTCAGTTGCTCAGTCATGTCCGACTCCTTGTGACCCCATGAATCACAGCACTCCAGGCCTCCCTGTCCATCACCAACTCTGGGAGTTCACTCAAGCTCACATCCATCGAGTCAGTGATGCCATCCAGCCATCTCATCCTCTGTCGTCCCCTTCTCCTCCTGCTCCCAATCCCTCCAAGCATCAGAGTCTTTTCCAATGAGTCAACTTTTCGCACGAGGTGGCCAAAGTACTGGAGTTTCAGCTTTAGCATCATTCTTTCCAAAGAACACCCAGGGATGATCTCCTTTAGAATGGACTGGTTGGATCTCCTTGCAGTCTGAGGGACTCTCAAGAGTCTTCTCCAACACCACAGTTCAAAACCATCAATTCTTTGGTGCTCAGCTTTCTTCATAGTCAAACTCTGACATCCATACATGACCACTGGAAAAACCATAGCCTTGACTAGATGAACCTTTGTTGGGAAAGTAATGTCTCTGCTTTTCAATATGCTATCTAGGTTGGTCATAACTTTTCTTCCAAGGAGTAAGCATCTTTTAATTTCATGGCTTCAGTCACCACCTGCAGTGATTTTGGAGCCCTCAAAAATAAAGTCTGACACTGTTTCCACTGTTTCCCCATCTATTTCCCATGAAGTGATGGGACCAGATGCCATGATCTTCGTTTTCTGAATGTTGAGCTTTAAGCCAACTTTTTCACTCTCCTCTTTCACTTTCATCAAGAAGCTTTTCAGTTCCTCTTCACTTTCTGCCATAAGGATGGTGTCATCTGCATATCTGAGGTTTTTTATATTTCTCCAAGCAATCTTGATTCCAGTTTGTGCTTCATCCAGCCCAGCGTTTCTCATGATGTACTCTGCATATAAGTTAAATAAGCATGGTGACAACATACAGCATTGACATGCTGCTATTTAACTAGAAAACTAGGTTAACAAAACTCTTGGAAGGGCTCGAGTAGGTAATATCAGGGAACATTGCTATCACCTCTCAGAATCACTCCTAGACTCCATAACATCAGGAAGTGGAGTTGTATCAGGAAGCAGAGTGAAAAAAATGAAGCAAATAAGAAAAAACCTTCCAATGTTCATGTATAGTAGAAGCAACTGGAAAACTAAAGTTGAAATACCATCCTTCATTTTTTATTTCGGAATTCATTATTTTGCTTCAACAAAAATAAAAATCAAACAAAAATTCATAGCTTTTACACCTACCCAGCCCACTCACTACAAATTTTGTTCCTGCTTATTCAGCCTCTCAGTATTTGCTGTCCCTATTTTTGGTGAAAGGAAGGAAAATGGAACTGTCAGAGCCAAGGGTTCTATACTGAGCCATATTATGAAGCAGAGTTGGTGTAAGAAGAGAAATTTAAAGGATGATGGAAAGTAGAAAAAGAAGAAATAAGTGCACTAAACAAAACAGGAATATATGTGATCTGAGAATCGGAGGATTTAGAAAAATAGAGCTATTCAGGTGACTGCTGGGCTTGTGAAATGATGAGAGAGGACTTGGGGAAAGGAGATGGGAGAGAGAACTGGTAAAAACATTATTAAAAACATCTATGTCTTAGGAGGAGATTTGCTCCTTTTAATCTTTTCAGAGTCGTAAATACTTAAACTGCCTTTCAATTTTCTATGCAAGTCTGGTGATTATTTAATTATAATTGTACTCAAAGTTGACTAATGGTAGCTCAAATTTATATGGGTTCACGTAATTAATTTTAGCCTTAGAACAAAAATTTCTAAAATGTAATTGTGCCATTAGGTTATATTCCTTTACTTATTAGGTTTTTGTATGCATTTGCATATGCATGTGTGCCTGTAAACCCTAGAAGACTTAATTGTCATGTTAGTTTTCCTACTGATTATATGGAATGTTGTGCCACACTGCTGAAGTATTTGCTTTATAAGGAATAGAAAAGTACCTTGTACAAAATGCTAGTTACCACTGAAGCCTGTATTCCTATAAACTAGGTAGCTAAATGCTTTCTTTTTAAAATTTTTATTATTTTTTGCCACACTGGGCTTCACTGATGCATGTGGGCTTTCTCTAGTTGTGGTGAGCGGAGGCTACTCTCTAGTTCTGACATATAGGCTTAGTTGCTTCCCAGCAGGTAGAATCTTCCTAACCAGGGATTGAACCTGTGTCCCATGCAGTGGCAGGTGAATTTTTGACCACTGAATCACCAGGGAAGTCCTAAATGCTTTCTATACAGCGAATTCACATTAGCTATTTTGGCTTCCCTGGTGGCTCAGACAGTAAAGAATCTGCTTGTAAATGCAGGAGTCCCAGGTTCGTTTGCTGGGTCTGGAAGATACCTTGGAGAAGGGAATGTCTACTCACTCTAGTATTCTTTCCGGGAGAATTCCATGGACAGAGGAGCCTGGCAGGCTAGAGTCCATGAGGTCGCAAAGAATAAAATATGACTGAATGACTAACACATGCAGACAAAGAATCAAATCTGTGTAAATATATGGATATAATAATAAATGTTTTAATCTTAACACAGCTAAATCATTCTGATTTATAAAACTGACATTAACCAACATTAGTGGTTTCTAAAAGGGGGTCCTAGGATCTGGGGTGTTGATGACCCTTTTAGGAAGTATAGGAAATCAAACTATGTTCATAACAGGGCTAACATTTGCTTTTTTTATACTTTAAGTCTCTCATGAGTGTAGAGTGGAGTTTTCCAGCAGCTACATCCCATTTATTGCAACAGATTAAATGCAGAAGCAGACATGAGAATCCATCTGTCTTCTATTAAGGCAGATATTTTTTAACTTTTGATAAACATAAGATGATGCTAATCTTTTCACTATTTTTTTGAAAAAATACAGGCATTTTCATAAAATGTTTATTCTAGCAAAAAATGATTCATTATTGCTAGTTCAAAATGGATTATAAATAACTGTTTTCAAGTTTCTCATTTTAATTTCTTAAATTATGAAAGTCAACAGATGTAATCAATAACAACAACAAAAATTTGGGGACATTAACATATTAATTAAGAGTGCAAAGCAGTTCTTAGACCATAAAGATTGACCATCTCAGTCCTTAAAGCTTTTAAAATAATTACATTTTTCAGAATAGAGAGGCTACTGTTTGTTTGTTTGTTTGTTTTGGAGTTTCATATATATCTTTGCTGAAGAATTAAAAACCAAAGATAACAAAAAGAGAAGGAAGGACTGATGAAAGGGTGGGAAGACAATAAAGAACACTGCAAACAGAACAGAAGGAAACAAATTCATTCGTTCTTCATACATCACATGTCAAACAGACACTGTTTCTTTTATATGAATAAATAAACTACAAGAAATATCAGAATTCCACTGCCTCTACTTTCAAAACAACATTCATGCCAGACTCTTTGGATAATAAAAAGTATGAAAGGTAAAATATATAGATCTTTAAGATGAAAAAGTCATGTTGTTATTGTTTAGTTGCTCGACTCTTTTGCTACCCCAAGGACTGTAACCCACAAAGCTCCTCTGTCCATGGGATTTCCCAGGCAAGAATACTGGAGAGAGTTGCCATCTCTTTCTCCAGAGGTAATACATTTCTTATAGTTCATTTTTGGAGTCATTAGGGGACAGTGCTTTTATTTCATAACACTTTCTAGTTCTTTATCACTTAAATAAATGCATGCAATAATCAAAAATCTTAGAAGTCATTAAGTAATTTTAAGAGTATGGCATAGAGACACTGTACCTATGGCAGAGTTAGCATGTTTTTAATCTTTCTAAAATAGGCAAAATTAATGTTGCAAAATCAAGTTTTGCAGTGGATATAAAGTCATGGAAAATATTAACAAGCCAATCACCAAGCCAATGTAATACCAAATCAGTAAGTCTAGTGCTTAAAATGTAGTGCTAGATGACTTAATGATGCTATTAGTGATATTTGCAGTTATTGCGCTGGCACAAAATGATTAGTATTTAGGATACAGTTTTTTGGTAGGAAAAAAAACATGAATTCCACTAACTGTCTCTAGTTCTGCTTCTATTAACTACATACATTCTATATGCTACTAATCTTATTATCACCTGTTTCTGAGTTAATTAAAATTCATGTATACAAGCATAAAACAAAATAAAAAGACATATTCTGCTCATTTTTATATGTTAAACAAATAATTTTGGAAGACCAAATTTAAACATTCATCTCCAGAAAATTCAAGAGAATTAAAAATATGCATATGCCAAATTAAACTTGTAAGAAGTTGTAAAAAGGTTGTAAAAATAATTTTGCATTCTCATTATAATAGTTAAGAATCATGCCAGTCCATCAATTGGTTTAGAAATACATTCTTTGTTTTCAGAAAAGAATTATTTATGTATTTTTTTGAATGAAGGAATTTACCCCCAAAAGACTTTTTTGATTTGGGCTTTTTTTCTGAACAGCTAAAGTATATTTTAATTTGCTCTGTAAGTTCCTAAATCAACCTGAGGTACGTTTTCTTTTGGGTTGGTATTTTATTTCATCAGTTTTAGTAAATAATTTCTAAACAATAGTATAAGTTGCATGGAGGACTCTTTTTTACTTTTTATATGTTAGAAGGAAATCATATATGGTGTCACATTTGCATCTAGCAGCAGTGACTTGAGTTTTAAGACTCTATTATATATAACTCATCATTTGTGACAATGTATTTATAACAGACAGTGTTTTACAATTAAGACCATAACAGTACACTTTAGTTATGTTCATTTGTGTTATTAATAAAGACATAAAGATGTTAGGTATGACTAATCTTAGCAGATTTTATTCGAGGAGAATCACTCTAATTGGGACCAAATTAAATGAGTAAATTTTCCTGTGACTTTAATTTATTCTGTAAACATTCAAGCTGCCTGGCTTCTCTCAAATGGGAATTGGCAAGTGTCGTGTTGTTATAAGCTGATACACATCCTGTAGTAAGGGCTCTGTGTTATAATGTGCTTTTTGTTTTAAGAACAAATCATTCTTAAATTGTCAGAATAAAGTGTTATATATTTATATGTTTGTGTTAGTCAGTCTGGAGTGGATTGCCATTTTTCTCTGCACTTTTCCAGGGGCTCCAGGGGATCTTCCTGACCTATGGATCAAACTAGGGTCTCCAGCACTGTAGACAGATTCTTTATTGTCTGGGCCACCAGAGAAGCTCATATACAATATTTTGATAAACAAAATATCTATATCCATTTCATGTATGGACTAGGCACTAGAAATTGAATTCCTAAAATACAATCTTCCTTGTAACAATGACAAAGATAAGGATAGAAAAAAAGTAAGATGCTATGTTTGAAAAATATCTCTTTAGAAAAACAAAAACAAAAAATCTTCAACTATATATATGTACAATTGATCTCAAGTGAAAATTCAGCCAAATAAAGAGTTTTACCGGGTAGAATTTTCACCCCCTAATATTTCTCTATGTTCTACTTCATTAAAACAACTATGTCAAAAATTTGGATGATCTGTTCATGTTCTCCATTGCTTATTAAGCATTTTTTAAATAACTGCAACACACCTGTGTAGATTTCCAACCTCCTTGAAGCCAGACCAAAAACTGGTTTTTCATTCTTATTTCTTTGAACTTGATGCATCTATGAATGGCCCTATTTCTTGAAGTTCTTTCCAGCTTTGGCTTATTTGACATCCTTTTAAGTGATTCTCCTACATACATGATATTGCCTCAGCAGTATCCAGTTTTAGTTCTTATTTCTCTATGTCTCTAAAATATGGTGTTCTCCAAGTTTCCATCTTTGTCCCTGACCTCTTTTGTGCCCGACCCTTTGCGACCCCATGGATTGTAGCCTACTAGGCTCCTCCATCCATGGGATTTTCCAGGCAAGAGTACTGGAGTGGGTTGCCATTTTCTTCTCCAGGGGATCTTCCTGACCCAGGGATTGAACCCAGGTCTCCCTCATTGCAGGCAGACACTTTACCATCTGAACCACCAGGGAAGTTCCCCTAAAATATGGTGTTCTCCAAGTTTCCATCTTTGTCCCTGACCTCTGCTTAAGATATCATTCTTGAGATACAAACCCACTTATTCCATGCATCAGCTAAACTATACCAACTGACTTTCAAAGCAAGATCTATTACCTTAAACACAGACACTCAGTTTTATCTGGTCCGCTTCCTTTGGCACTGCACAATTGAATCCATATTAGTATCTCCAAAGTTTAACTCAATATTTTTCCTCCAAAGAATGCATCTCCACTAAGCCCACTATTTTTGAGCAACAAGGGTTCTCCCACTGTTCCACTTAGCCCAGTGGGTTCCATGTAGTGTCTTATTTACTTATCTACATCTTTCATTGAAATAGAACATCTGAGAGGGCAGAGTTTGTTTCTTGTTTGTTTTGTTCACCATGGTGTACCTAGGTCTGCTGTCCAAGAAGATAGAGCTAATGCTCAGTCACTCTTCCCGGTTACCCTCCTGCATGCCCAACTACTCCACAAGTCCTCTTGATTTTTCATCCTAAAAGTCTCTGGAATCCAATGCCCTGCCACATTTTTAGTTTTTTCTTTTAGTATCTATGGCTACAAATATTACAACAGCTCCCTAACTGATTTCTTTGCTTCATGGCTATTCATCTACAGAATTGCCTCCTTTTAATTACAACTACACAATGATTCCATTTCCTTAAGACGATGTATAAGTTTTTTCACAATGGAGCTGCTACTTACTTCAGTATCATTTTAGGCTCTGCACTTTTCCAGGGGCTCCAGCATCAACCCATATTCATTAACTTTACAGAACACATGAATTTGAAACAGCACATTGTGCACCTATCATGGTGCTGGATAGACATTGATATAGGTATAAGTTCAGATATCTATGAATATAAAGGAGAGATAAGAAAAACTTCCTCAGTAATCAATGCAAAAAAACAGAGAAAACAATAGAATGGGAAAGACTAGAGATCTCTTCAAGAAAATTAGAGATACTAAGAGAACATTTCATGAAAAGATGGGCACAATAAAAGACAGAAATGGTATGGACCTAACAGAAACAGAAGATATTAAGAAGAGGTGGCAAGAATACACGGAACTATACAAAAAAGATCTTCTGATCCAGATGATCATGATGGTGTGATCACTCACCTAGAGCCAGACACCCTGGAATGTGAAGTCAAGTGGGCCTTAGGAAGCATCACTAGGAACAAAGGTAGCGGAGGTGTTGGAATTCCAGTTGAGCTATTTCAAATTCTAAAAGACGATTCTGATAAAGTGCTGCACTCAATATGCCAGCAAATTTGGAAAACTCAGCAGGGGCCACAGGACTGGAAAGGGTCAGTTTTCATTCCAGTCCCAAAGAAAAGTGAAAGTGAAGTCGCTCAGTCGTTTCCAACACTTTGCGACCCATGGACTGTAGCCTGCACGTGGAATTTTCCAGCAAGAATAGTGAGGTGGGTTGCCATTTCCTCCTCCAGGTGATTTTCCTGACCCAGGGAGTCGAGCCTGGGTCTCTCCCATTGCTGGCAGATGCTTTACCTTATGAGCCACCAGGAAATCCCAAAGAAAGGCAATGTCAAAGAATGCTCAAACTACTGCACAACTGCACTCATCTCACAAACTAGTAAAATAATGCTCAAAATCCTTCAAGCCAGGCTTCAACAGTATATGAACCGTGAACTTCCAGATATTCAAGCTGGATTTAGAAAAGGCAGAGGAACCAGAGATCAAATTGCCAACATTCGTTGGATCATCAAAAAATCAAGAGAGTTCCAGAAAAACATGTACTTGTGCTTTATTGACTATGCCAAAGCCTTTGACTGTGTGGATCACAATAAACTGTGGAAAATTCTTAAAGAGATAGGAATACCAGACCACCTGACCTTCCTCTTGAGAAATCTGTATGCAGATCAGGAAGCAACAGTTAGAACTGGACATGGAACAACAGACTAGTTCCAAATATGAAAAGGAGTACCTCAAGGTTGTATATCGTCTGCCTGCTTATTTAACTTCTATGCAGAGTACATCATGAGAGACACTGGAATCAAGATTGTTTGGATAAATATCAATAACCTCAGATAGGCAGATGACACGACACTAACGGCAGAAAGTGAAGAAGAACTAAAGAGCCTCTTGATGAAAGTGAGGAGGAGAGTGAAAAAGTTGGCTTAAAGCTCAACATTCAGAAAACTAAGATCATGGCATCCAGTCCCATCACTTGATGTCAAATACATGGGGAATCAGTGGAAACAGTGACAGACTATTTTTTTTGGGCTCCAAAATCACTGAAGATGATGACTGCAGCCATGAAATTAAATGATGCTTGCTCCTTGGAAGAAAAATTATTACCAAACTAGACAGCATATTAAATACCGGAGACATTACTTTGCCAACAAAGGTCCACCTTTGACAAGCTATGGTTTTTCCAGTAGTCTTATATAGATGTGAGAGTTGGACTATGAAGAAAGCTGAGTGTCAAAGAATTGATGCTTTTGAATTGTGCTGTTGGAGGAGACTCTTGAGAGTCCCTTGGACAGCAAGAAGATCCAACCAGTTCATCCTAAAGGAAATCAGTCCTGAATATTCATTGGAAGGACTGATGCTAAAGCTGAAACTTCAATATTTTGGCCACCTGATATGAAGAACTGACACAATGGAAAGACCCTGATGCTGGGAAAGATTGAAGGCAGGAGGAGAAGGGGACGACAGAGGATGAGATGGTTGGAAGGCATCACTGACTCAATGTAAATAAGTTTGAGTAAGCCTCGGGGATTGGTGAGGGCTGGTATGCTGCAGTCCATGGGGTTGCAAAGAGTCAGACATAACTGCACGACTGAACTGATATAGATATAAGCATAGATATGGATGTATAGGTGCTTCCTCAGTGGCTCAGTAGTAAAGACTCGACAGGAGATGTGGTTTCAATTCCTGGGTCAGGAAGATTTCTTGGAGGAGGGCATGGCAACCCAGTCCAGTATTCTTGCCCGGAGAATCCTATGGACAGAGGAACCTGGTGGGCTACAGTCCACAGGGTCGCAAAGAGTTGGACATGACTGAAGCAGCTTAGCACAAACTCACAGACAGATGTATAGATGTAGAAGTGGATATAGATGTAGAGGCTGATTAGATATTTTTAGTCACTTTGAGTCAACTCTTCTATTCATTCTAAGCCAATTCAAATGCATGTCCTTGGTGAAGAACTTCCTTCAACACACAGAGCAGTGTTCTCCCATGTCATTCTACAGAATACTGAGAATATCTGTGCTAAGGCACTTCGGACTTTGCATTTACATGTTTAGAGTATAAACTCCTTAAGAGTCAAGACAGTGTACCATGGTATATGACACAGTGTAACATAATCAGTAGTAGAAACATTTGTAAAGGTATGCGTCAATTAAAAAAAAGACAATTTATAATAATTATCAAATTAATCTATCAAATGAAGAAAAATAAATTTAGTTTTTAAAACAGCTATCCAAGTATCAGTGGCAAAAACATATTCAAATTAGAGATCTTAAAATAAAAATCCATTTAGAACTCTTTTCATAAATACAAGACTATTAAGTAATACTTAATATAAAAAATAAATGCTGAGATAGGAAACAAGAAATAAATATTTACTTACATGAAAAACACTTGGAACACTCCTCTCGTCTATTTTTAATTTTAACTGGTAAGTATATGAGATATTAAAAAGGTTTATAGTTGAAAATGTGATTTTTGCTAACACCCACATTGCTCTGAGAATTCAACATTAAATTGTTAAATGACTTAAAACTGTTTAATGGCTATTCTATTAAAAGTTTTCAAAATTCTCCTGGTCAAACATGCAGTTATCACCAATAGTATAGACCATTACACATTAAGTGTGCTGATTTCCACTGTAAAACAAAGATACTGTTACCCTTCAGGGCCTGTCACTGTTGGTGGCATCGTCCTAAGGCTCACTATGAGTGTAGAACACCCACTGCTGTCATTTTCCAACAAATATTGTGAATTTTTTCTTGTTTCATATTGTTTTCCACTGAGTTTTGATATAATTTCTTCTTCTGCTGGGTTCTTATCACCATCTCCTCTCTCATTAGCAGAAGCCTGAGCTGACATGATGCCACCTTGTTCAGCCTTCTGGTTTTCCTTGGGACTATCCATCAGAGATTCCTTTCTCTTCAGTATAAGACTGCCAACCTTGGCCAGCTAATAATTAAGTACTGGTTAATGCTGGATGAAAAAATTGCATTATATTGTAATTGGATATCTGAAGTGATTTATTTTCATCTCATTAGGAATGTCTCTTCACCAGTTGCAACTGAAAGCAAGTTCAGTGTATTATTCTCTCCCTTCGTATAGTTTGTGTACCTTCGCAAATGATGTGGCACAGGAAATAATGAGAGGTGTATAAAAGCCGTGTCATGGAGTTATACTATATGATTAATTTTGTCGCTGTATTAAATAGGCCTGGTATCCTTACAAGAAAGATGCTATTTAAGCACAAAATAATGGCGTCGTGTCTGTACTTGCATAGTTTATAAATTATATCTCAAAATTTCACAGATACAAAGCAAGTTTTTACCATTGTCAGCAGCAAAGCCAGAGAGACTTTCCAGAGAGAGCCTTCTCCATTAAGGAAACAATTGCCAGTGGAGTACTAATCCCTTCATTGTTATTAGTTACCTTGAGTGAAGTCTGGTTGTGAGTCAGAAAGAACACAGCCCAATTTCTGGATGCTAGGCTGAAACTGACATGGTGACAGGAAAATACTTTTTTTTTTTTTTTAATCTACAAAGAGCACAAATCAGATATAAATAGAATTGATGACAAATACATTTGGATCACTAAAATGTAGTATCTTCTAAACAAACAGAACATGTTGTGAAAACTCTGTATTTTCTTCCACAACTGTGGACTGTCTTGTGCCAATTAGCAGTTTGAATCAAGTATTATCCAGGCAAAACACTAGAATGAGAGAATCTATAGTTATTCACTTTTTGAAGTGTTGACATGGAAGTTTCACTAAAACCTCACTTCATGTATGTATAGTGTTTAGAAAAGTAAGTTCCTAATACATGTCACTTGAATGAATGTCTCTGAGAATAAACAAAAATGCTACAAACTGCCAACCAGTACGTTTAATATGGCATTAATCTTTTTATACACTTGTACTAAAATTATTTTCCATTTACTGCATTTTCTGTACATCAGGTCTGTTCTTTGGATCTGGTACTTGTTAGTGGTGATTTGATTAATCAAAATAGGGTTTGGGTTAGTGAACTGGTTAAGAACACATGGTGGAGGCAGGCTATTTGAGCTTGAGTTTCAGCTAGACTACTAAAATAAAATGGACAGTTCATCTAAAGCATACCTGTTTCAATGCCTTGCGTATAGTTGGTGGTGGTGGAGTCATGTCCAACTCTTGTGACCCCGTGGACTGTAGCCCACCAGGCTCCTCTGTCCATGGGATTCTCTAGGCAAGAATACTGGAGTGGATTGTCATTTCCTTCTCCAGGGAATCTTCCTAACCCAGGAATTGAACCTGGGTCTCCTGCATTGCAGGTAGATTCTTTACCAACTGAGCTACAAAGGAAGACCCAAATGTATATAGTTAGCTCTCAACAAATGTTAATAGCTCTTAATTTAAGTGCAAGATCACCTATTAAAATTTTGACACTTTGCATCTTGTTGATGTTTTTATTAGATGTTGTATGTTAAAGTATATATATAACTCTTCTTATAGTCTCAATTACTAGTTTGGGGGTTATTCTGAGTTCCCTAAAAATTCAGAAAATCCCTAGGACAGAAACTGACATTCCTAATTAGAACACGATTGCCATCTAGTGGTAACAATTGCTATCTACAGGCTTACTGGTGAACAGAAATGTAGGTGGTGAAAATGTTCTGCTTCTGCTTCATAATGCAGGCTGTTGGAGAGAATCTCTGACAAACTAATGAGGCTTACTATATGGAGTAAGTAAGGCTTACTATATGGACTTACTATCCAACCAATAAAGATATTTAAAGACACATTTCATCAGAGCGTGGGGGAAATTTAGTTCCTGGCCCACAGGAAGCATACAGTCTAGTTTTATACAGAAAGACCTCTGGTGGTGGTGGTAGAGTCGCTAAGACGTGCCTGATTCCTTCGACAGCATGGACTGTAGCCTGCCAGGCTCCTCTGTCCATGGGATTCTCCAGGCAAGAATACTGGAGTAGGCTGTCATTTCCTTCTCAAAAAAAGACCTATATACAATGCTTAAACTGGATTATAACTACAAATTTGAAAAAATAAAGCTGTGAGTCCACATGTAAAACAGACAAAGGAGAGTTGAAGAAAGATGGGTATTTAAGGAAGATTATTTTCATTTGGTGCAAAATGTCAAAAAATGTCAAGTTAATGCACCCGAGAGATAGGAAAGTGATGGAAAATAGGAAAGAGATGGGAAATAATCAAGGTGCAATACACATAAGAAAATCCTTTAAAATCATTTAGAATATAAGAAGCCATTAGAAATTTTTATCTCAGATTGAGAAGATTGGTGTGTAAACAGAGACAAGAGCTTATAAACAAATAGATCCTAGTTCAAATTGATCCTAGTTCTTTCTTCATATAAGAAGATCTCGGTAATGCAATGCTATATGGAATGGAGGTTAGACATCTATAAATGTATTAAAATAGATAGGCATTCTTGTACTGAAGACTTATCTAAGAAAAAATGGAAGTGCTTATCTAAAGAAAGCTACCATATGTAAACTAATAAGTAAACTTTATTTTTAAATTTTTAAGATTTAAAGTTTTACTTCTGTTTTCTAAATTATTTGTTTAACTTCCAATGTTTTCTGTTATCTTCTAAGGAAGAACTTTTTTGCTAGACAAAGATGTTGCAGAGGGTGAGCACGAGAACCTCTTAGAAGTCAGTTATGTCCACGGCTTCTGTGAGCATAGGCTTACACTATGAGCAGCAAAACAGCCAAATAAGAGCTCTCTCTCTCACACCACTTAATGGATGCAGTTGCAGATGTTATCAAGACATCTACAAAGTAGGCTATGTTCTTTAGTGTTGGTAACTGAAACAGCTGTTAAATTAATTAAGTCAGTATATTTTCCAAGTCTGATTAGGATATGTTTATTTCTGCTTTCACAAAACAGCTGCGATGTAAGTAGTAAAACTGATGTTTTAAGAAACCTAAAATAAAATCAAAATCATCGTAAGTTGTCCAGTTCAAGTAAAAGCTTACTTTTGGATCTTCATGTTTTATTCACTTATAGGAACACTAGTGTATATGGGCAAAGCAAGATTTTAATGTCTTTGTAAGTATTTTCACATTTGTTATTCTTTTTAACATATAGTATAGAGGACTGAAACATCAAAACAGAATATGATATGCAAATGCTGAAAGTGGCTTTATTAAGCAAAGAAGGCAATCCAAGAAAAAGGACTAAACTTGAATTGAGTATTGCTCTGGGTTTCCCTATGTTTTATGGTACAGTTTGTTGGAATATAACTGTAGTTATGGTCTGTTAACAAGAATCTAGAAGCTTATTTGAGTCATATGAAAGGAGAGAAAAAAAAGAGGGCACAGTTTAAAGAAAAAAATCTGTAACAAAAATAAGACAAAAGCTCAGAGGCAACTCAACTGCTCCAGATGTTCTGCATCTGCTCACTTGCCCACTGGGGACCACGAGATAAAGAGATTAACACATTTACACAAAGATGGTTAGACAACAAGCTCAGATAAGGAACATGACAGCTAGGTCCAGGTACCCTAACCAGAGTATGGAGAAAATGACTCACTAAACCTCTTAACTCACTTACACATGATATTTTAATTGATTTAATGTTCAAATGCTACCATGGTAGACTATGAACTGGTTATTAAAAAAAAAAAAGTCACTTTCATTCTGAACTAGAAACATAAGATGTTTTAATAATGACTTTTCAAAGGAAACAGAATTAGGATAAGAGGTAATGAATAATACTTGTTTTTTAATTATAATTTTAAGTGAGGACAGTATTTTAAAATCCCATTTTCACATGAGAATAATAGAAAATCTTAGTTTTGATGCATGTGAGAAAATTTAGAAAACAGAGGAGTTAGTTTCCTCTTGGCAGACCTACTACAAGGAATTTTTTTTTGTTGTCGTTTCCTACTTTATGCAGTTTTTTTTTTTTTTCTAATTTCAAACGTTGAACTGCATATTCCTGAACCCTGTGGATGTAATAGGATACCAAGGTGAACATGATCTAAATAAATACTTTTCATACATTTCAAATATGCAGCACAAAGATATAGTCCATCACAGCAAAATTCTCAAAATTTCAGGAAGATGTTGAAGTAAAAAAAGACTCATATAGCCACATATAACACATGAGAGGATGTTAATATATAATATATAGTATTAATATAGAATACCATAAAATGGAACAATATAAAGTCATCTATCATGAAATCTTGCTGAAATGTGTCCATATAACCCAGTGACCCTTAAATTAAGACTTGGAGCTAACAGTCTAAATTTGAAATAACAGAAATTAACCAGGTTCATCCTTTCCTTTCTTCCTCTCTAAATTATCAGATACCCTTAAAAGTCCCATTATGTCATCTTCTTGTTACAAATGTTTCTGGCCCATTCTTACAATATCACTTCCTTTATAAAAGTCAAAATATATCTTTATATATAAGCCTTTATTAAAAAAGGAAAAAAGATTTAATCCATCCACATTATTTGAAACATAAATTTCCTTATTCATGTTAATTATAGGGGGTGCCATGAATCATGTGACTGGTAGTGTTTCCTTGTTTACATTGGCTACTATCTTCATGGTACACTGAGAGGGCCATTTCTAACACAATGTAAATGGATTTTTCTCTTGAAACCTCATTCCTGGCTTCATATCTCTCCTACTATTATCACTTTACCCTATGTCTTGATATGACTGACCTACATTTTTGATTAATTTTTTAGTTGAAAAAATTCCTGTAAGCCAATTTAAATCCTTTCTGAAACAACACTAGTTGAAAGAAAATACATGAAATACATGAGATAATGACTCAAATGCCAAATTATCAAATCACATGTAATATAAAGGTGTTCTAGGAAGTGAAGCAAACTATAAACAAGCTCAACCTCTGTACCCCCCATTAACGCTGGATGTGCTTAATTATAATAAACACTTAAAGACAAAAACCCCACTGCACAATAAAAGAAAATGCTTTAAGCTTTTAGACTTTGAATCTATTTTGTAATATATTTAAAGAGGTTATAAAAGTCCTGGTGATTCTCTCCGTGAACCAACAGCCTGACTCCAGAGTGGAACCAGCGAAGCAGAAAAAAAGCCCAGAGAAGTCGAATCTCGGCAACGATCCCTCAGTTAACACATAAAGAAAATAACCTAATTACTTGAAAGTGGGGAAAAGAAAATAAAAAAGTATGGAAGGGTAGAGAAGCATTAAATGTGAACACACACATTTGTCTTCGCTATGGAACAAGAAATCAGCCCAGATCCTAAGGGTAGCCATAAAAAGCAGAGACTGGCTGTTTGTACAACATGTGTGGATGAATGAGAAGCAGCCAAGAAACAGGAAAAAGACTAATTTTAATTACCAGAAAAGCTGCAAAATAGAGAACACAGAGCTAGTGGCAGGAAGGCTTCCGGCTACAGGCTGCACGACACTGAACTCTTCTCGCCAATTAGAGCCGTCAGACCCCATCAGGGGATTAAGTGAGCAGGAGAAACAGCCTCCGTGAGGGTGAGGCTGGACTCGTCACACGAGAGGCGGCCGCCGGCCGGCAGCGGGGGCGGCCTGCGGCTCGCTCCCAGTTCCAGAGACCGACAGGCAGAAACAGCCAACAGTGGGTGGGACTGCCGTCTCATTACAAACAGGTGCTAACCCCGCCATCTATGGAAATAGGTTGCCAAAAACATGTAGCATAATTTAACCAACAATTACATCCAGGGAGAGAATTCGAGAAGGACTCAGGAAAAGTAGGAGGGGATACTGGCTGAACAATGGCACTAAAGCTGCCACACTGTGGATTTACTACCTGTGTTATGTTTCCAATTACATCCATCGGGAAAGGAAAAAATCAGAAAGGAAAGGGGGCTGCTGTCTGAGACTAAGCCCACTCGGTCTTGAGTTTATTTTGAAGTGAGCCGGGGCGGGCGGGGGATCAGGGAGACACAAACACAAGAGCGTCTAAGAGCCCTGAGATAAAATTCGCAAGTGTAGAAACAAAGAGAAGCGCTTCCCAGGCAGGACCTGAGGGGATTCTCCGAAGTGGGAAAGTCCACTCAGGAGCCCGCCTCAGCGAAGGCAGCAGCTGGTGCCGCCTCGCGAGGTTAAGGCGCCGGGGCTCTGAGAATCCGGGGAGAAGGGAGACGGCCGACGGCCAGCGGCCGGCGCGAGGCGTAGGAACTCAGCGGAGGGGCCCCGCGCGTTCGGCCGCGGCCGCGCTGGAATCTCTGACTGAAATTCGCGCAGGTTGCGGGGCGGGGTTCGGAGTTGGGCCGCGGGGGAAATAGCGGCTAGCGAATGAGACGCTGAGACCCAGAGAAATCCCTTCCAGGGGCGAGGGGACCTGCTCGCCAGGGGACGCGCCGACTAAAACCGGCGGCAGGAGACGCGGGCGGCGGCGGCGCGGGGGGCGGGGCGGGAGCGGGCCGCGCGGGGCCGCACAGCCAGTCAGAGGCGCGGCGCGCGAGCCTCGCGGACGCATTGGCCGCGACGCCCGGGCCCCGGACGCGCCCGCCGGGGGAGGCGCCGCTCCGGCCCCCTGATTTAACCAACTACAGAGTGGGGGAGCGTGTCGGCCAGGAGGCGGCCGCCGAAGTGCCGTGGGAGCGCCGCGCGGGAAGGATGCGTTACCTGCGTCCCCTCCTCAGGGAGCGGCCGGGCGAGCTGGAGGATTCTCTGTGAAGGACTCGAAACTCCGCAGTTGGTCTCCTGCCACAGGCTGGGGTGCACCTGAGCCTGGGCTCTTGTCTGAGCTGTGCCGACGGGCAGGAGGATGGTAGACGGGAATTGAGAGGCGCGGAGGAAGGACGGGGAAGCCTGGCGTCTCCTTGGTAAGTGGCTGACATTCCTTCGCCGGTGACTGCTGTCTGCGATTGTGCACTTGGCTTCCCAGGCGCTGACAGTTTGTGACACGCTCGCTTCTGCAAAGCCATCCTTTCTTGCCGTGTTGCCAGAATTTTTAAACTGTCACATAAAGCTGCTTTTCCCCCCGCCCGCCCCCCAACCTTCTTCTTCTTTGAAATCAAACGTGCTCTTTTTCTCTGCTGGGATTGTAGGTCAGAAAAGTTGAGGCAACGCTAAGCATAATGTATTTGTGTACCTCGTAATGTCATTCAGAATGCGAGTAAACAGTTCCTACAACTGGAAGGTGACAGATGTCAGGAGAGGGTAGGAAATTATCTGCAAGAGAAACTAAATGTTCAGAAAATAGGCTGTCGTTCTCAGGTACTGAATGTGTGTCTTCTGACTTAGCAGTGTGTTTGTGAGAATAGAGCCTAGATCACTGGACATCTGGCAGTGCGATAACTTGTTAAAATTCAGTAGAGATGCTCTATAAGTGGAGTTCTACAAAGTTCAAGAGACCGAACAAACAAGTATCTTGCATTATGCTAAGGTGTTTTCTCAGTGTTGTGTAGGAAGGTGATAGTTTTTTTTTAATGAATATAAAAATACGCTCAGACATATACTCAAAACTCCCGAGTTTTTTATTGAAAAAATTGGAGAGAACATTAATTTGCATATATATGAACATAGTATACAGTAAATTAAGAATAACACTGACAACCTCAAAAATTTTCAGTTTTTTAATAAACCTTATTTTGAAAATAAAAGTATTCACTAAATGAGAATTATTTTATTTTTAAATTTCATAACCTTTGTCATGAAAACTATAATCAATGTGGTAATTAAAGCACAGGTTTGGAAGAAAAAAAAACCTTTTAACTGTTTGTGAATTGCCTCAACCTGTGTTCAGTTCGTCTGCTTTTCTGTTAATTTAAAAGATAAAGTCATTTAAAGATGGCATTCTTCTATTTTGATTCTCTATTTTCACTGGAAATATGATGAAAGAAATAGATGTTCATTAGAATACTAGCATTGAGAACTGCACACAAATAGTGGGTCAAATTTTAAAATCAATAGAGGTATTTTTGTGTACTGTTGAACTATAACAAGACTGCAGAAATAACTTAGGACTATCAGCAAGCTTTAAGAGTTCATCATGATTAATATTGTGACCCTAAACATAAAAGAATTAGTAATGATTAGGTCATTATTTTTTTTCAAAGTGCCTGTAATGCATTTTAAGCCACT
Source organism: Bos grunniens (assembly GCF_055505025.1). Classification (NCBI taxonomy): domain Eukaryota; kingdom Metazoa; phylum Chordata; class Mammalia; order Artiodactyla; family Bovidae; genus Bos; species Bos grunniens. Next base: position 10,945,683 of record NC_141179.1, on the reverse strand, counting down.
CACAAATGTTTCTTTGCATATTTTTGTACTTCGTGTTCAGATTATTATAAGTTTTCTGTGGAGTAGTATATTGAATCTTATACTTGACAGGTATATGTTCCTTTGATTCAAGTGGAAAAAACAATATGACTATGTAACAATACATCACATGAAACAAATGAATAAAAAGTAAAAGGTGTTACTAAGACCATCTAGGTTAGTGAAGAAAACAAAGTCCAAAATTCAGTTACAAAAAGGAAATGAGATATAAAAAATAGAATTTGAAAAGTAACTGGAGTGTGGTGAGATGGTATTAAAGTGTATTTGAAAATAGAAAATCAATAAAATGTTTGTTACAATATAAGTGCCAATGTTTTGTGCAAGGATTGGTGGCATTTTTAAATTGTTCTTATTTAAAATATCTGAAAACTAAAAAATGAGGAGGAAAAGCAATTCATTTTTAAGTTCTCTTTGATTCCATACACAGCTGCATAGATAGTTTGAGTTCTCAAAGTTTAGAAAAAAGAACATTACCCCAATAGATTAGCTGAATGCCAGATTTTGCTTGTAAATTGTGAGGCACAAGCATAGGAGGATGCATTTGAAAATAGACCTGAGAAGCTACAGTTGTGTGATTTTTCAAATGAATTCCTAAAATACCTTAGTGTTTCCCAAAGTGAGTAATACTTCAAATATTAGGTGGTCTGAAATCTTTGGTTAGTTAGGAAGATAATCTAAAATCACACCTTGAATGTAGACATATGCTATGTTTATTTGAAAAATAATTAAAACTAGTTTCTTGGAAATGTTTAATCTTATGTGTCCAGTTAAGTGACACTATTACAAATGAACCAGGTCTGGTTAATATATAATTCTTTATATATCTTTTTTATTTAACAGTTTAGGAAATGTTTACCACCTGGGAAGAGGTTGGAGTGTGGTTTAATATCAAAACTGACTTAGTGATCAGGACCAGAGGGTGTCAGTAAAGGGTAGAGGGCTCTCCAGATGGAGAAAGTAAGAGCATGTGGTGCTAGTCAAGTCATTTTGGGAGTTTGTCTTTTAGTTCCAACAGAAAGGTATACTTTTATGGAATTAAAAAAACAACAACAAAAAAAAAGGATGAAAACTTGTCTGGATGACTGTTCTAGATTAAAGTTGTTTTAACTATATTTAAGTTCCTTTGGTTAAGACGAAGTTTTACAGAGGAACTTACTGTCCTGTAACCATTAAAAACTAATTTAGGAATTTGATGAGACTAAGATACTTAAAATATAGTGAGATGCCAATTTCATCCTTGAACACCTATTTTGCTTACCTGTAGTCCTTGAATTGCCTCTCTTTTTAAATATGGTTAAAACAGTTTTTTAACTAAGAGGTTGGAAATGTATTTGTCTTAATTTAAGTAGACTTGTATATTTATATTATTTGATATCTCAAAATTCCAACTTTAAGACTTCAGATTTATTCATCTATTTATTTCTGAAGATACAAACATAAAGTTGGAGAGGTTTATTTCTGACAAGATATTTTAGATAAGTGTTATAAGATTGTGCTTATATGCTGCATAAACTTCTTAGCACTTTATAGCAGGAAAGAGGCTGGTCGGAAGCTCAAAGCGGTGGGATCTTTGCAAGGTCTGTTTTCTGAGCATTTGTGATCAATAACTCTACATCAGAGACTGGAGCATTTTAAAAAGTAATGAAGTATACAAAAACTCTGTAACACTTAAGATTTAGGGTTAATGACTATCATTAACGATGTCTCATATCTCTACTCAGACCCTTTCAAGTAATTTCTGTTTTATATTTTTTAATATTCAAAGTATAATGTTAGAAAGGTTCTGAAAAATGGAATGCTATCAGTTAATATTCCTCTTAGATATTTTTACAGTTTTTTAAGTTAATTATTTTCATGAAAAGGAATAAAACAAATTTGGTAGTATTGCTCTGATGTAGATATGAGGAATTTTTAAATGGCTTTATTATATATTTGCTTTTTAGAAAGATATTAAACTTTTATTAATCAGTTGGTGGTTAAATTAAAATTATATCCTATGAACTTGATTTAAGAAAATATATTTAACTTCATTTGATTTTTACTTATTATAAATCTGTGTATGTAGTAAATGTTGAACATTTTCATCCTTATCAACCTCTTAAGTGAAACAGTCTTTAATTTCATATTCCAGAGTATTGCATATTGTATTTTTGACTTACAGACTTCTTAACTTTAAATGTTTCAGTGGAATCATCAGCTCATAAGACTTACTGAAACTGAAAATGTTAGTTGCTCAGTCATGTCCGATACTTTGCGACCCCATGAGCTGTAGTCTGCCATGTTCCTCTGTGCATGGGATTTCCCAGACAAGAATATTGGAGCTGCTCAAAAAATGGAAGCTCTTCTCTTCTTTAGTACAGGGAAATGGAACTCTAGAAATAGGCCTTAAGGTAATTCTGAAAAATAATCAAAATTCTGTTCTTTTTGGGTAACAGAAAAAAATCAATGAATCAACCATTTCTTAATCTAATATAAAACAGTATGGTATGAGCAACTTTAGAAAGTATAGTCATGTTGTTTTACCATGTATTTCTTGACCTGGAGTTTCTTGTGATTACTGTCATTTCTAAATAGTTCCAAAAATGTTTTATTGGATGGATTTGACAACACAGGTACAAAACTGATTTTTATTCTGGTCTTCTCAGTGGTCACTGATTAACTTGCTTCCCTTTGGATACCACTTTTTAACAAGTGGACTTCTCTTAAAGATCTTAGTAGCACTTGCACATTTTCTCTTATTCCACTCATAGTTTCAAATATTTCTTATACTCACTTGTATAGACCAAAAAAGTTAAAATCTTGAAAGAAAACAACATATTAACATATTGTACTAATGTATATGTCCCACAGGCATACCTTTACAGTTTGTGTCTTTACTGAAATATGAACCTGCCTATGGTTAAAATGACTAATTTGAGGGTTATCCAAAATTTAAGACAGTATACATCAGGCAAGGAAGAACTAGAAAGTATTTCATTCATCTGAGTAATCAAAAACTCTTGTTTGTGACTATTGACTGGGAAAGTGTAATTATATGAATAAACATTTTATGATGGGGAATAAGAATCTGCTTGCTCCTTATCATCCTTATAGCTGTTAAATGCTCAAAAAGGAGATCATCTCATTTTCTGTTATGATCCAGTAAAGTAACTATAGCATATGGAGTTCAGGAAGAGAAATTCTGCTGATCACTTAGGTGATAAAAGGTAGATTGAAAGTCTCTTTCTCTTGATACTCATAATATTGGCAGAAATATTCATCATGAGGCTAAAAAATTTAAGGGCTTCTTATTGAGAGAGATTTCATAATGTGGTAATTATAGTTATAATGTCTAGAGTCAAAAACACATTTTTAATGTGTTTTCACAGATATTTCACTAGTTGCAGTAGTTTGTGTTTAGTCGGTAAGTAGCAGAGAAACAGTACATTTATTTGTTGAAAAATTTACTTTTGAGTATATGAGGTTTCATCTTTATTTTCTCAGATATTTAATTTCATATTTATAAATATTAAAGAACAAAATTTTCTGAAACTAAACCAAAGGTAACAAAGAGTTTAATTTTAAACTTACTAGGTTTCCGATTTAATTTCTCTTTATATAAGAACTGACTTTTAAATAATACAATATTTGATAAGTTACTCTTATACTTTGAGAATAATAAGAAATTCCTGGTGATTAAGATGACTATTGGAAAATACAGATTGGAGTGTAAATGTAAAAAGGAATTATAGTTTTCTAGAAATACATTTTTATTTAATTGGCATTTATAATCATTAAATGTAAAATTGTTTCCTGGGCATCTAAATAATGTTAAGTGCCCCTCCCCAATATTTCTGAAACCTTAGAAAAATGTCATATTTAATCTTAATTAGATTTTGGCTTTGTCTTATTTTTTTATTTTGAAACTTATCTCTTTATATTCTTTTCTAAAAGATATAAACAAGGTTAATCTAGTCTCTTATGTTCAAAAATTAATAAAACTATGTTAGTGATGATTAATTTTGCCAGTTTTGAGTATATATGATGATAAATTTATAAGTTACCTCTTTTGTAATAGAATTGATACTTATACTTCATAATCTGACACTCTTCCTGTTTCAGTGCCATTATTCAAATGGCAGTGTGTGGAGCTACTGATGGAGAGTTCTTAAGGCTAAAATAAGCATCTCATTAAATATAAGCATACATCTCATGAGTTACAATGATGAATAATGAGAACATTTAGAAAAAGGTGACAAAATAATACCACTTAGTGTTGATTCTTTGTCTACCTGATGTGAAGAGCCAACTCATTGGAAAAGATCCTGATACGGGGAAAGATTGAAGGCAAAAGGACAAGGGGGAGGCAGAGGATGAGATGATTTGATAGTATCACCAACTCATTGGACATGAATTTGAGCAAACTCTGGGAGACAGGGAAGGACAGGGAATCATGTTGTGGAAGTGACTTAGCAGCAGCAGAAGTCCATGGGGTCACAAAGAGTTGAATATGACTTAGCAACTGAAGAACAACAATGAAAGTCTCGGGAGGAGTCTTAAAGAGCTAGTATTTTATTTAACATAAAGAGTAAAGAGATGAAGTTATATGTTTAGCATTACATTTGATGCAAAAATGGGAGGTCTCTTTAATATATAAATCAAAGATTTTTATAGTTTATACCTTTGTTTTTTTGCTGTGAAAATCTTATTTTGATTTCTACTCAAATCAAAACTAAGATATATGTAATATTCTTTTGCCGTTGATTATCTGTAAAACTAATGTTTTACAGTTTTTAAGACTAGAAAATTAAAAATCCAGTTATATTAACTCAGAGAAGATAGCTATGCCCATATTCTTTTAACCAAAGGCTGAATGTCTAGACAATTAAATTGCTAGCTGTGAACTTTTTCACAATGAACTTAGTGTGCACTCAACAGCTGAATCAAATGGGAGAAGATTTTTGACAGTTTGAGTTAAGAAACCTGGGAACCCAAGGAGGAAAATAATTGTAGTTGTTTTTTTCTGCAGTATATTTAGAAAGAATTTTCCATTTCTTTTGTTAATATTTTTCTCTGTATTGGCAATTGTTTTCTTCAGTAATTCATGTTTAGAGATACACTAAATGAAATAGAAAATCAATGAAAAATGTGAGGAGAGAATATTCCTGTGACTTGACAAGTTTGGATAAAATTTAAATTATGGGCTCCCTTAGGACAGTAACAATTTTAGCATTTAATAAAATGCAAAACAGAAAGTGAAATAAAAGTTTTTTTAGAAATAGGCAGTAATTTTCAATTCAAATATCAACTTTTATATAAATTCTAGTTTTACTGTTACAGTAATAAAGGAATTAAACAGAGCAATTTTGAGCCTATAATAGTATTTAGTTATCATTGTTTCTGAATCAAAGTTCCTCTGTGCTTAATTTTAAAAACATGATGTAAATTATTTTAGAATGAATATATGCTAAAATTTTTCTTCTGTAGAGCTGAACATGCTAAACTGTAAAATTGGCACAGTGCAACTCAGTGGAAAGGCAGTTATATATTGCTGGGTTCCTGCTATAATAATAGTTTTACAGATGTCTTCTCTCAAACGTTTGTTTGTCTAATTAAGACAGTAATTGTTTTGTGTGTCCATGTGGGGTGACTTCATATTTAAGACTCTCTTTTTCTTTAAATACTGAGTATTTGAAGGCAATAAAATACATGTACAACGATGAGGTAAAAGATTGGTTGAAATGATTGATGGCTGATCTGAGATTTGTTCTACTCTGTGCATACAACCAAACATTGCAAATAACTCTAGTAGAAAATATAAAATATATTCTCAAACTTCAAAGTATAAATGATCCTTAATATTCTTTGACTTTTTACTTTCTTTATTTACTCACCTACAACTTAACTGTGAAATTTTTGGAGAACAGCAACCTTAATATGTAATATTGAGATTTAAGTTAAATGATCCAGAATTGATTTTATGAAAATTTACTATTATAAGTATGTTTGAAAACTTATGACTACGTATGTTTGTTTTTCATTCCTTAATGTGGTCTTGGTGGTTTACACTTCAGTGATTAAAATTAAATAAAAGTAGTTCTTTTCACATTCAAATTAATTTTTACATTATTTCCTCACTCAAATGGTCCCTGGTGGGCAGTTGTTGTCAAGTAAGAATGTAAAGGGAAATAAGTAGCTCATGGGCTGGTGGAGGAAATAAGCACATAGGGTGAATACAATTCAGTGTGAAATGTGCATTTAAGAGTTATATACAGCCGAGATACAAATTTTCAGTATTTCTCCTTTTGGAGATGGCTGTTTACTCCTACTGCGACTTTCTGGCATACAGTGTTTCATGCTAGCATTGGTTCTAATTGCTGTGTTTACTTCCTAGTGCCTAAGTTGTTCTGAAGTACCTTTGGTTTCAAGATTCACCTAACCACTTTAAATGAATGTTGTATTTTTCTACATCTCATTATAGTGCTAACTTTAGTATCTTAAAACCGTCTAGTCTCTAATGACATAGACGGATTTGTGGTGAATGTGGCTTAGATGCTGTGAAAAAAATGCAGTTCTTTTATGTTATAAATAAGCTTGATTTCCTTCAGTTATTAAGTATGGAATATTTATGGTACTGGTGTTGGCAATAGTCATTTTGCAGGGGTGGATTAACCGTGAGGCTGTGAGGCTTTGCTTACACAGTCCCTACTATATAGTAGTAGTAATAGTAGTAACAGAAGCAGGTGGTAAATGTTATTTTGATCATTATAGTACTATATCTAATATAAAGAGGCAGTATGCATTAGGGGGTTTGGTGTTTGAATTTTAGGATTCAGTCTTGGCTCTATGATTTATTAGCTGTGTAATTTTAGAAAAGTAACTTAACCTTTATTTATGTGCAACATCAGAATAGTAAAATGTCATGCAGTTGTGATAATATAAAAGAAAAAGATTGACTTTTCAGTGACAAAAAAATGACGTTAGAAACATCAAAAGCATAAACCTGGGAAGAAATTTTGATTTTACATCAGTCCCTTCTAACATATAAGCTGTAAATTATCTGTCTACCAAAATATTCTGTCCTTGTGTGAGGCACAATGCTGTTTTACCTGTGGACAGTGATACTGACATGTGTAGACCAAAATCCTTAAAAGATTATTCTGTGTCTTCTTTTTCATTTGAATAATTTACTTCAGTAGACATTTCTTAAAAAAATTGGTATTTATAGTACCACTACTTTTGGAGATCTGAAGGAAGTGAAAGTTTTGATCCCTGACAGTGGAGACATGGAAAATAGTCAGAACACAGTAAGAAACTTAAGAAAATGTACAAGTAAACATAATTTTGAGCTATTGCTCACACATTTCTCACTACCTTGGAGGAACAGAAATTGTCATTGTGGGGATGGATTTAACTGACTTCCCAGGTAAAACAAGAAACACTGGGACTTGAAGGAAGTTTCAGTTAGGGATTGTCAATGTCTTTTTCAGTTGGTGAGAAGAGAGGCAGAAATGATGTGGATATTTAGAAGGAAGTAGGAAATGGCAACCCACTCCAGTGTTCTTGCCTGGAGAATCCCAGGGACGGGGGGCCTGGTTGGCTGCCCTCTCTGGGGTCGCACAGAGTCCGACACGACTGAAGCGACTGAAGCGATTTAGCAGCAGCAGCAGCAGCAGAAAGATTACTTAATGTGAAGGCAACTCTTTGTAATGCAAAATGTTAATATATGCTAAATGAGGAAATGTAAAGGATTCCAGGAGACAATTGCAGAATTGGAATTTTTTTCAAAAGCAAGATGTAAACAGTTCATTTTAAGATTAGGTGGTATTTAAGACGAAGTTCAGCCCCAGTTTTTCAGCTTGTTGTTAGTTGGTCAGGTCACTTCCTCAGTTTATTAATATTTACTTTCTCAAGCAAAAAAGTTAAAATCAATGAAAGAAAAGAACTTTTTCTCTTCAAGTTTTGATCACCTGTGATTCAGAGGCTGTGTATGATGTGAAGTTTTGATGAAGAGGAAAATTGAAACAGAACTGTAGTTGTGGACAGCTGAGTTTAGGATAGAGTCCACCAAATAGAGATAATATGAAAAGGGATCATATTCCTGGCATATGGGGAGGCCATGGAAAGAATATGGACTTGTTACACCCATGCTTGGTCCTGGCTCAGCAGCTTATGTTCGTTTCCCTGAACAAAACAATAACCTTTCTGAGCTTTCAGTTCTTTTCCTGTTGAAGGATGATGTTAACTACTAACAACTTCTCTTTTTTTTTTTTTTTTCTTTTTAAGGAAGGCAATGAGACTGTAGATTCAGAAGGCAAAATCATATTCTTCACATCTATAGGTCTAGTTGCTTATAAAAATCTCATTTTATGCTTAGGTTCAAGAAATATTTAAAGGCAGAAAAATCATTTGAATTTTGTACAAATATACATGGGTACAATCATTCTAGTTTTCCAAATATGAGGAAAACCACTTAATTTGTAGGCACAGCCTTGTAAATTTGCTCATAGGTGCTTTCTTTTCATTTTCTTAATTTAACTTGGACATATTTAAAGAGATGATTTTGTTCTTAATTGTCTTTTTATTTGCTTAAAAACGTAGTTGTTGTCAAAAAATAAGTCTTTAATGTCCCTTTACAAAATTATTTAGAACATAGGATCTATTTTGGTAGGAGGGGGAGATGTTTCAAATATTGTTTTTGAATCTCATGTGACATAAAATGGTATAAAGTATATTCATTTGAAAATAAGTTCCTTCAAATTTTATTATATTCTTGTTAATTAAAAAAATTATGAGAGTGGCTTATGCTGTAATCATTAAATGATAATTTACTGCTAATTCATTAAAGCAAATATGTATGTGTATCTTTTAAACTGTGAATTGTCATTTAATAGTAAAAATAAAAAGATTTCATTTTGCAAACATTTTACAGGTGTATTTTTATAAAGTAATATTTGGTATATTGCTTTTATTGGCTTGGCTGCTATGACAAGAAGTTATTATCAGCATATTTACGATCAGTGTGCTACTTTAAATATGTATATGTTTTGTATCTGTACAACTAATCCAACTACTTCCTCCAGTATATACAGATCATTTTGTTATTGCAGAAGATTTGACACATTATTTACAAAATGGAAGAAATTAATATAAAAAATAGTGTCTTTCAAAAAGGTATGGTCAAGCTATACTGTGTCTGGAGATACTGGCGAGAGAGGGAAAATGAAAGGCGGAGAAAGCTGCAAAGCAGACAGGAGAGGGAGCTGATAGAAAGCAGTTTTACACTGTTCAATAAGGATGTGATTAAGTAAGTATTCATATCTTGAGATACTTTTCAAAATGCCTGGAGCTGATATTTCACCTGAAATGAAAGTGTCTTTTCATCTTTTTCTGCATGTAGTTTTCTTATAAGATAATAGGCTTTAGGTATAAATGTATGGTTGATCTTCCAAGATTGAATATACAAATGCCATCTGTTAAAATATATTGTCTAGTTGTTCTGATAAATACTAATTTAGAATAAAGAAATTATTCAGTGTTCTCATTCTAATTCTTATTTTCCCTGTTTAGATATTCTGCATGATCAGGTGTCTCCTGCATATTACAACTTTAATAGATGCTTAAAAGTTAAGACAACTGTCTTGATTTATTTTCAAGTTAACTACTTTTTCCAAATGTTAATCTTTATTTAGTTAGTGTTTGCCTTTAGCCAGTGTTTAGATAAATGGTCTATCTGAGATCAATTTCTTTTTTATTTGAAGAAATTACTCTATAATTAGGTTCTTTTATCCTTTTTATTTCAAACACAGTAAGGTAATTCAGGTTTTCTCAAGAGGAGAAAGGAAAATGCAAATTAAAATAGATATATCTTATTAATTTTTCCCCAGGTAAAAATAATAGAAACATTATATTAAGAATTAACTTAGAAAACCATTGTTTTGTAGAGGAATTACTTTCCAGTAACAAAAAGGTGCTTATATTTTTATCTAGCCCTTCATTGATAAAGAGTGGAGTGCTGTCTGACAATTATTTTAAATATGATCCTGAGATACTTTATGTTTGAGTACAAGTGATTTGCTCCATTGGGTGCGTGATCAACCTGGCCACTGCAGAATAAAGCAGCTCTCACAACTCAATGTAGAGAATGAATACTGTTGTCATCTTTTTTTTCCTAACATCCTTGAATTGACAATGAACAGTATAAAAAGAATATAATCAAAGCCCTGAAATGTCTTCTAGCTCCTCTAGAAAGTAGCCATCCTCAACAGGACTTTGTATCTACATCCTTTATGAAGCTGTTACAGTATGTCTTTTTTTTTCTTAAAATAATTTTGGTTGTGTGCATTACAATTCAAAAAGGTATACAATTTTTGAACACTTTAAACTACTCCATAATAAAGATATATCATAGTTTATATAAATAATTATTGACTTGAAATTCTTCGTCAACTTATTTTATAAGCAAGTATGAATGAATATGAAATGAAAATTCTTATATATGCATTTTTATACAAGTGTGGGTAGATCTAGAAGTAGAGTTGCTGGGTCAGTGAGAACATGCATTTAGAATATCGGTTTTACTGCCAAATTGCCTTCCACAGGGATGTTTCCAATTAGTACTCCCACCAACAATGTATTAGAATGTCTGCCTCTCCATATTGTAGCAGTACAGTGTATACCAAACTTCTCAATCTATACCGGGTGGAATAGATGAAAAGTATCTTGTTTTTGCTTTAATTTATGCCTAATATTTTGAACATTTTATATATTTAATAAAACATTTTTCTTTTTGCCCTTCCTCAGTTTAAGTCTATTAAATTGATCTTTTTCTTATTCCCTTTACATATTAACTGAAACCAACAAACACATAGCAGCAAGAAGTCAATTAAAAATGATTTGAGGCATTGCCAAATTTTTGAAAAAAATAAAATGCACATCTGTGAAAAGTCAGAGATGTTTTGTAAATAACATTGTTTTCCCTTTCCTGTGCTGTGTGTAAAAGATTCAGTGGCATTAAAATGAGGAGGAGACAGTTTTACTTGGGTAGACTGGGAAAGGCTTCAAGCATAGGAACTTCTCTCAACAAATATGCCCTCTCATTTTCAAACTAGTCTTCCAAATTTTATTTACCCAGCACTAGTTTAGGGCATCTTTCACTAGAGTAACATCTCCAGATTGCTTTATCTCTCTGTATTCTCCCATGTATCAATCTTTCTGATGGAATAATCTTTCAGTAATCTTTCAAATCTTTCAAGTCTTGTCATGCCATTTCCTTGCTTTGAAAGTTCTAATGGCTCCGGCTGTTTGAAGAACACATTTCAGATTCTGCAGCATGCCGAGGAGTTCTATAACCGTCCTTTAGAAACCCTTTCAAGGCTCCTCTGCAGCTACACCAATGAACACATTGTGGATTGAGCCACAACCTACATCAAAACCTGTCATTACATTTCCCATCTCTATACTTTTGCTGACATTATACTTCTGCCCCAAATGATGCTTCCAGATATCTCCATGCAAAAACTACTTTTTCTACCTGGAAATAATAAACTGCTTTAAAGATAGGAACATATTTTGATCTTTTTTTGGAACTACTTTGTATAACATCAACAAGTGAAATATTTGTTTGATTATATTAGCCCTTTGTCCTAACATAATTCACTATAAATAACAAGGCTTTGAAGATTCCAGTATTGAGAAATGCTGCATAAGAAGCAAATTACCTTTAGTATAGTATAACACAGAATGATCTCTCAGCAAGTATTCTTTACTATGACTCTGTGTAAGTTTGGGTTTGAAACTGGACCTGATAAAGTCAGTAAAACTCATTATTTGTCCAAGTTATCTTTTCCTAATTATAATAAAGAAACCAAGGTTGTATATCCTTGAGGAATTTGTATTGAAGGTTTTTAAGCATTTTTAACATTTTTATTTCAGTTTCAAAATCCATTGAGTTTATGAATTTTGTTGTATCTGCATTTCTCATTATAGAACATGTAATATTATGTGTTATAAAAATATGGGCAGTAGACCAATATTACTTTAGCACTCCTGAAACATGGGCACATGTTTTTCATTTTATACATTATTTATAAATCAGTTCCACAAAGTTGAAACTTCTTAGCACAATGAAATCAAGAAGGATATATACTATTTTATACTTTATTGTAAGATACTACATAGGTAAAGTTTATAATGAAAAATGATATATCATGTTTGAATTTCACCATTGAATGAGATCTCAAGTAGCAATGAGTAAAATGTCCTGTATAAACTTATTTCTTCCTACCATATAATTCTATTCCAATTCAACAAATTAGCAATCTGCTAACATGTGGTGTATGTCTATTAGATACCAAAGTTATCATAATAATAAAAAATTAGCTGGAAAAGCATTTTCTACATCTTTTCATATAATTAAATTTTTGTCATAGATATATTTTGGGTTCTATTTTTTTTTTATTTTTTATTTTTTAGCTGCACTGGATCTTTTTGCTGTGCACAGGCTTTCTCTACTTGTGCCAGCAGGGACTACTCTTTGTTGTGGTAAGCAGGGACCACTCTTCATTGTGATGTGTGGACTTCTCATTGTGGTGGCTTCTTTTGTTGCTGAGTGTGGACTCTAAGTGTGCAGGCTCAAAATTTGGGGCACAAAGACTCAGTAGCTGCAGCTTCCAGGCTCTAGAGCACTGGCTCAGTACTTGCAGCACACAGGCCTAGTTGCTCTGTGGCATATGGGACCTTCCTGGACTGGGGAGCGAGCTTAGATTCCCTTCATTGGCAGGCAGATTCTTAACCACTGGACACCAGAGAAGTTGGGGTCTATTTTAAATAAAACATAATTATCTTATCCTAAAAAATAATGTTTTCCCCATTCTGGTGTATATTTTCAGTTCAGTTGCTCAATCATGTCTGACTCTTTGCGACCCCGTGCACTACAGCATGCCAGGTCTCCCTGTCCATCACCAACTCCTGGAATTTACTCAGACTCCTGTCCAATGAGTCGGTGATGCCTTCCAACCATCTCATCCTCTGTCGTCCCCTTCTCCTCCTGCCTTCAATTTTTCCCAGCATCAGGGTCTTTTCAAATGAGTTGGCTTTTCACATCAGGTGGCCACAGTATTGGAGTTTCAGCTTCAACATCAGTCCTTCCAATGAATATTCAGGACTGATTTGCTTTAGGATGGACTAGTTGGATCTTGCAGTCCAAGGGACTTCTCCAACACCACAGTTCAAAAGCATCAGTTCTTCGGTGTTCAGCTTTCTTTATAGTCCAACTCTCACCTCCATACATGAGTACTGGAAAAACAGCCTTGACTAGACGGACCTTTGTTGGCAAAGTAATGTCTCTGTTTTTTAATATGCTGTCTAGGTTGGTCATAACTTTTCTTCCAAGGAGTAAGTTACTTTTAATTTTATGGCTGCAGTCACCATCTTTTTGATAACAATTTAAAATTGAATCCATAAACTTGATGTCATAAGGTCATAGAAACATCAGGAATACAAAAATAGTAAATGCGTTTTAGGAGAAAAAAGAACAGGGAACTACTAGAGAGGATTTTGATCCCAACAAGCCTAAAAGTATTTCTCAGTTTTTCAGATCATTGACACTATTTAAGTCTTGGGGTGTTGTTAACTCCTTTATCTCCTGCTCTTCTTTCTTCTTTATCTTATTATTCCATTCTATGAACCCGTTCCCTCTGAACAAGAGCTGTGTGTCATCAACAGGAAATACTGTGTAAGGATCTATATTATTTTTTCCATCACTAGACAAACACAGGAAAGCTAAGCTGCTGTTCGTTGTTTTCTCTCTGCCTCAATAGAAAACACTAAAAGTAAAAACCAAATAGAAGACCAACACTCCTTTCTGAGATTAGGGAAAAAATGAGTTTGCAAGTGCAAATACAAAGACACTAGCTGGAGTCACAAACATTTCAGTGTGCACAGTTAAAATTAATTTATCATTTCTGTGATTTTACTGAATAGTAGGCAGTTGGTTAACAAGGGAAAAGACGAATGAGTGTGTATACTTCCTGCTTGCTGAGCACTGACTCCAAAAGCAGGAAAGAAAACAATTGTATTAGCTTCTGTGGTCCTAGTGCTGAGAAATAGATGGCCTGGGGGAATCAGGCCTATCAAACATTAAAAAGGAATGTTCTTTGGCATTCCTAAATGTCTATGAAAGAAATTGAGAGTTTTTTTTGACATTAAAAATGGTGTAGCATGTCAGTATCAAAAAGAAAATCCCTCAAATAAGTTGAATATACATATGTTAATTTGTTTTTTAATTTTAGACTTAGCATTTTTTAAGGTGAAAGAGGGGTTAAGAATTTATTTTTCATTTGGGCATAGAATCAATTTGATAAGAACAATTCCACAGCAGATCTTTACTAACAGCAGGGGGATAAGATTTGGACAGTTGGACTATGGTTAACAAGGTGCCAATTACTACAAAAAAAGCAAGAGATGATTAATTATGACTCAAATATATGTAAATTTTGAAAAAAAATTAGAAAATTTAATGATTAGAACCCAAACCATTTTTTTAATATTTAAATATATTGTTTTTTTATTCCAAATACTATGAAAAGTCTCAAAGGTCGAAGACATTACTTAAATTATTAGTCTTGGAGAAAAGAAATTCCTGTAGCAAAGGTTTATCATAAAAATGATTATATACATTAAACACATTATATGTGAATATAATGTGAATAAATATTGCACCTACCTGATTAATGAGCATAATACATATGTTTGGTAATATTTGATGCCCTTATTCTTAGGCTTTATATTTACCAGTTAACTATGTTACTTTCCATATAATTTAAATTTAAAAACCTGAAATTATAAAAATTCAAAGAAAAGACCAAAGAAAAAAGAAATATTAAGAGCTCATGCAAAAATAAAAGTAAAAATTGAGTACACTTCAATTCATCCTGTGTTTATTTGCTGTTTATTATGTTGAAGGCAAGTTGACATGTAGATGGAGGAAACTCATTTTTATATATTAGCAATGTATCAAGTTTACTCTGAACTTTTTATTCATAAATCAGAACCTCACAATATCCATTATATAAATGGTTTTGCTGATGCATGTATAGAGATATTGTGTACGCTTTCAACATCTTTTATGTTCAGTTCAGTTCAGTCATGTCTGACTCTTTGTGACCCCATGAATCATAGCACACCAGGCCTCCCTGTCCATCACCAACTCCTGGAGTTCACTCAGACTCATGTCCATCGAGTCGGTGATGCCATCCAGCCATCTCATCCTCTGTCATCCCCTTCTCCTCCTGCCCCCAATCCCTCCCAGCATCAGATTCTTTTTCAATGAGTCAGCTCTTCACATGAGGTAGCCAAAGTATTAGAGTTTCAGCTTTAGCGTCAGTCCTTCCAATGAACACCCAGGACTGATCTCTTTCAGAATGGACTAGTTAATCTCCTTGCAGTCCAAGGGACTCTCAAGAGTCTTCTCCAGCACCACAGTTCAAAAGCATGAATTATTCGGTGCTCAGCTTTCTTCACAGTCCAACTCTCATATGCATACATGACCACTGGAATTGGCAAAGTTCTGTCTCTGCTTTTTAATATGCTATCTAGGTTGGTCATAACTTTTCTTTCAAGGAGTAAGCGTCTTTTAATTTCATGGCTGCAGTCACCATCTGCAGTGATTTTGGAGCCCTCAAAAATAAAGTCAGACACTGTTTCCCCATCTATTTCCCATGAAGTGATGGGACCAGATGCCATGATCTTAGTTTTCTGAATGTTGAGCTTTAAGCCAACTTTTTCACTCTCCTCTTTTACTTTAATCAAGAGGCTTTTTAGTTCCTCTTCACTTTCTGCCATAAGGGTGGTATCATCTGCATATCTGAGATTATTGATGTCTCTCTCAGCAATCTTGATTCCAGCTTGTGTTTCTTCCAGCCCAGTGTTTCTCATGATGTACTCTGCAGAAGTAAAAACTGTCATAAATCTCAAGTATTAACCACTAACATTTTTCTGCTAGCCATAATCTTAGGGCTCAATGAAAAATTAAAAAACAAAACCGCAAAATTTAATTAATGCCCTTTTTGAAGTATTAGTATTAATGATAGTAATAAAAGCAATTTAGGAGATATAAACAAAAGGTATAGGGGCTTCCCTGGTTGGTGCAGTAGGTAAAAAATCCGCCTGTAATGCCAGAGACCTGGGTTCTATCCCTGGTTTGGGAAGATCCCCTGGAGAAGGAAATGGCCACCTACTCCACTATTTTTGCCTGGAGAATTCCATGGACAGAGGAGCCTGGCAGGCTACAGTCCATGGTGTTGCAAAGAGTTAGACACTACTGAGCAACTAAGCACAGTGCAAACAAAAACTTTATAGATAAAGAAATATGACTTTGTTTTAAACTGAAATGGTATCCTTGAATCTAGAAATCTCTGTTTCTCATTTATTCAATGAGAACACGAAACTAGTAAGACAGGCTGTGATGGCCTTGAATTTTCAGAATATGGCCTTAACTTTGGTAGAGTAGGTATTTACCCTTACAAACCATCTCTGTGAATGTTTTTATTATTTCAAAACTTACCTGAAAATTTTACCTTTTCAACACTTTTGTTTCCACATCTGCTTTTATTCAGTCATTTTATTTTTCCTTCTGTTGGGTCTCCATCTCTCAGGTTTTTGCCCACTCTTTAGTATCTTCAGTTTCTCCTTTTCGCTGGCTTAAAGAAAGTGAAGTCACTCAGTCGTGTCTGACTCTTTGCGACCTCATGGATTGTAGCCCCCCAGGCTCCTCTGTCCATCGAATTTTTCAGGCAAGAGTACTGGAGTGGGTTGCCATTTCCTTCTCCAGTGCATCTTCCCGAGCCAGAGATCAAACCTTGGTCTCCTGCATTATAGGCAGATGCTTTACTGTCTGAGCCACTATGGACGCTGCATACATTCACTGACTTGCTTTTGTCCTAAAAGAATAGAAGCTGATCCAGTATAGGGAGGGAGGAAGGAGGAAGGAGGAGGGTTCAGGATGGGGAACATGAGTATACCTGTGGTGGATTCATGTTGATACATGGCAAAACCAATACAATATTGTAAAGTTAAAAAAAATAAAAAAATAAATTAAAAAAATAATTCAAAGAGAAAAATAAAAGCAAGACACTTTCTTGTCCTGCTTTTGCTTGAGCTAATACCTATGTGTACTTTCACACTTCCCTTCTCCAGACTCATTTGTTGGCATACTTTACCTCTCTTCTTGTTAATTCAGTGAAGATCAATTTACTGAAGTCCCTATTCCCATCACCAAAGACTTAAGACCTTTGCCAAATGCTTACTGAAGGCATACACAAATCCTACCATGTTGTATAATTTCAATACACTTGTGCTCATTTCCCATGCTAGTAAGGTTATGCTCAAATTCCTTCAATCTGGGCTTCAGCAGTACATGAAATGAGAACTTCCAGATGTACAAGTTGTATTTAGAAAAAGCAGAGGAACCAGATATCACATGGCCAACATTCGTTGGATCATAGAGAAAGCAAGGGAATTCCAGAAAAAAATATCTACTGCTTCATTGAGTACACGAAAGCCTTTGCTTGGGTGGATCACAACAAACTGTGGTAAATTCTTCAAGAAATGGAAAACCCTTTCCTGTCTCTTGAGAAACCTGCATGTGGGTCAAGAAGCTACAGTTAGAACCGGACAAGGAACAATGGACTGATTCCGAATTGGGAAAGGAGTATATCAAGGCTGTATATTGTCACCCTTATATACAAAGTACATCATGCAAAATGCCAGGCTGGATGAATCACAATCTGGAATCAAGATGTCTGGGAGAAATATCAACAACCTCAGAAGAGGATTAGATGGTTAATTAACATTACCAACTGACATGAATTTGAGCAAACTCCAGGAGACAGTGTAGGACAGGGAAGCCTGGTATGCTGCAGTCCATGAGATTGCAAGGAATCAGGCATGATTAAGTGACAGAACAACGACTCTCATTAAATGTATTTTTAGATAGCCATAGATTTTGTTGTTTAAATTAGTTGGAGTCTAAATAGCATGCTATCATAAAAAATAGCCCTTAATCTTTGAGTTTTTAGCACATATGGAAATAACTTGGTGATAGTTATGGGTAATATACAAAGTCCTATTTATTACATGATTAAGGGCCATAATTTAATTTAAATGTCCAAATCAGTAATACTTATTTGAGTTTTGTAAAGTAACAAATTCTAATCTATTAGCTAATCTATTATAGCTAGCGCCACTAGCTATGGTGGTAGTCTAATTTTGTAATGATGGTTTCAGTGAGAAAATACAAATAGCTCATGGTATATAGAGCTATTTGTTGGTATATATGCCAACATGTTTCCCTCCTCACTGTCTCTGTGCATTGTATTCCTTGGGCCTGAAATATTCCTTCTTCTTTCTTTATCTAAATAATTCCTACTGTTTAGATCTAGAGTATTACTTCATCAGAAAGGCAAACCATCTGTCTGATAATTTTCTCTTTCAGTAAAATTTGTTCCCATTATAATATTTATCAAATTATGTGATTATATGAAACTTAGTTACTCAGTTGTATCCAACTCTTTGTGACTCCACAGACTGTAGGTCACCAGGCTTCTCTGTCCATGGAATTCTTCAGGCAAGAATAGTGGAGTGAGTAGCCATTCCCTTCTCCAGGAAATATTTGAGACTCGGATCGAACCCAGGTATTATGCATTGCAGGTAGATTTTTTACCATCTGAACCAGGGAAACCCATGATTATTTGATAAATAACACACTTGTATTTTTGAAAATCTGTGAGTTCAAATTTTGTTTTATGGATTTTTCAAATTGTGCATTACCTGTAATATGTTGCATACTTGATAATACTTATTAAATGAATGAACAGGTGAATGAACACAAGGACAGTCTGGAATAGTTCTTTAATGCACAGTTCCAATAGCTGAGGAATTAGCATTTCCATTGATCTCCTTAGTGTACTGCCACGACTTCAAGGGACTGTGATTCCTTCTCTAATATTTACAATTTAATTTAAATTTCTCAAGATCTACATAGCTTTCTTTGTTTTCAGCCCCCAAACCATTTTAACCATACAGCTTGCATTCTTCAGTAGAGTTATCTCCTTGAACACTAAATTAATTTGACTAAAACCTTTCCTATCCTTGATTAGAAAATGGAGAAAATAGCTTAGGAAAGGAGATGTAGGAGGGGAGATATGTTTTCTAAACAATGTTTGCAAAACTCATTTGCTAGAATGTTGCTAAATATTAGAGGAATAAAATCATAGTGCCATAGGAATTAACTTCTAAATTTCATTATTTTGTCTGAGTATTTAGAAGTTGCACTATTGAAAATCAGGTGTGTTATACTTTAAAGAATAGTAAAAAAGTATAATAATGCCTTATAATTAAGAAATGGTCATTTGATGTACGTGAAAATAGAGATATCTTAGAAAGTGGCTAAAAATTGCTGATATTTAATTCTGTAGTGTCTTTAACCTAAAAAAGCTAAATTTTCTATATAATGTTGACTGAATCTTAATAATTTCCTAATATTAAATATTATTCACTTTCACATTTTTCTCCTCATACCATTTTTCTTATGATAAAATTAATATAGTTTTAAAACAGA
This sequence comes from Bos grunniens, assembly GCF_055505025.1. Taxonomy (NCBI): domain Eukaryota; kingdom Metazoa; phylum Chordata; class Mammalia; order Artiodactyla; family Bovidae; genus Bos; species Bos grunniens. The sequence goes on along the minus strand of NC_141179.1, from coordinate 10,926,047 downwards.
AATAATACTAGAATTTCAGTTACACAGTATTAACTAAAAATCTGAATGTTTAGACGTAGATTTCTGTATGATATTGATTCTGAATGCAACCCAAAGTGAGTTGTCCTCTTTATTTCTATTGTTTTTATGATTATCTGAATTCTGTGGATGTTCTGATGATAAATGAGAGAATATTAGAGAGTTGTTTTAATGTCTCTAAGTATAGTCTACCAGTTATTCAATAAACAACATGAAGTACGTTTCTATTGTGCTATGCTCTCTCTTAAAGCATTAATTATGTTCATATTCACTGTAGAGAGAAAAGAAAAGTCTTTCTTATACCAAGTAGGTGAAGAATATGAAGTAACAGTCGAATACTCTTATATGAAATATATATATGTTATATGAAATAAATATATGAAACCAGGCCCTTCCCTAATATTTGAGAGTCAGGGACAAGAATATTTATTGGTTCACATACCATGTGTAAATACTTAAAAGTTTTAAGCTAAGCTAATGAACTTCTGCTCTTCAATTTGATAAATATCTCTCTATATAATTCCTGAGAAATCAGTTGTGAATTTACAATTTTTTGTTCTCAACATTGGTAAATATATAATTTTTTTATTTTTTAAATGTTGTAAGTCTTTATTGTTTACTTTTGTATTTGTAATCATTACATATGTTTTCAACATTTCATTTTTCTGCTCCATTGTATTCCATTTACACGAATGACTTAATAAAATTGATTTGGATTAGTAGATAGAATTTTTAAAGTTTCTCAAGGTTAAAGTTTATTCATACATCTGTAATAAATATAAAATCATTCACTTCAACATTTATTAACTTATCTCTGTTGAAAAATAGAATATTATCATTTAAACATTGCAGTCATTACCTATTTTTAAATGATTAATCAAAACAAAAATATATGGGTAGAACATGTTTCCCATATGAAATCAAAAAGTAATGGTTTCAATAATAATAGCTGAAGTTTATTAAAGACTTACATTTTAATAGCCTTTTCTATTCCAGTACTCTTAACTTGTTCATCCTATGTGAGTGAAATACATATCTCAAAAATTTATGAATATTGAGAAGTGGTAATACATGAGGCTGATCTTATTATTTGATCTTAGAAAAAAACTAAAAAGATGAGTGTGTGTGTATGGTGTATCTTGCAAAATTAGGGCATTTAGAGTGCAATAATATATAAATTGTAACTGTCATTGTGTACATGAAAAGCATGTAATTTCAGTTTTTTAAAAGCTCCTGAAACAGTGTATGGGGCTTCCCTTATAGCTCAGTTGGTGAAAAATCTGCATACGATGAAGGAGACCCTGGTTCGATTCCTGGGTCGGGAAGGTCACTGGAGAAGGAATAGGCTACCCACTCCAGTATTCTTGGGCTTCCCTTGTGGCTCATCTGGTAAACAATCCGCCTGCAATGTGGGAGACCTGGGTTTGATCCCTGGGTTGGGAAGATCCCCTGGAAAAAGGAAAGGTTACCCATTCCAGTATTCTGGCCTGGAGAATTCCATGGACTGCATAGTAGTCCATGAGGTTGCAAAGTTGGACACAACTGAGTGACTTTCACTTCACTTCAAAACAGGTATATATTATAAAATTTTTCCATATTGATCTTATGTTTCCAGTAATTCACCCAGTAAAAGCTAATCAAGAATTCCAACCATCTGAACAATGAAAATGACTTCTTAAGGAACTGTTCCTCTTTTGACTTTGTGAAATTTTACCCTAAAAGAAAAAACAAAACAAAACAAAACAATGAAATCTTAGGTAACAGCAACGCAAATCATAGCACAAGCTATTTCCATAACTCATACATAAATTAAACAAGTGTTCTGTTGTTCCTATTACAAACTTTGCAACTTTCAGATATATTTTCATACAGTTATTTTCATACTTCCGTTGTTGCTCAGCTGGTAAAAGAATCCGTCTGCAATGCAGGAGACTTGGGGTCAATCCCTGGGTTGGGAAGATCCCCTGGAGAAGGAAGGGGCTACCCACTCCAGTATTGTGACTGGAGAATTCCATGGACCTTATAGTCCATGGGGTCACAAAGAGTTGGACACAACTGAGTACTTTTCACTTTCATTTTCATCTTACATAGTTGTGGAAATTTATTTGTACTTGTTAAAAAATATAGCTTATGAGATTTTCACATAGTTTGTGAAGTTAAATGTATCTAACATTTTAAAAATGTGTTTTGAAAGTTAATTCTTTTTCCATGCCTTTTTATAAAAAAAATCAGGTATATTTCATTTTTACAAAAGATAATTGAAAACAAAGCAAGCTGTTTGACAGACATATACAACTGTAAAGTTATAATAACATAATGCCACCCTTTTTAAATTTTTTTGGAATAACTTTCCCTTTTCCTTATGTTTTGCCCAGTAGGTTTCACAGTCAGTGCACAAACTCTTAAAATGATAGTAAATCAGACTACTGATGTCAGTTTACAGATAAAATTGAAGGTGACCCAACACATTAAATCAATGGAGTGACTTTAATATCTGCTCTAAAAAGGTCGAGGTACTGCTATACAACCTAGGGCAGAGCAAGGCTATCTCAGTCCAGAGGTGATGTCATGAGTTGTGCTCCTTTTATTTATATGATGTTAGAATATCAGTTATTTTTTAAAAGAATATTGACCAATTTTACAATTAATATCAAAATGCTTCATTATTTCCAGTTTTTTCTCTATTTTCAGGAATTACTCTGTTCAAAGGACCACAGAATAAAAATCTTACTTATCCAGTATCTTTATTTAAATATTTTCACATTATTAGCTATGAAATAAATTACTGTATAGGAGGCATATACAAGTTGGTTGTTCTTATTGTTTATACTATTTGTGTTTAATTGGCTTCTACATTCTAGTGCATCACATGAAGCTTTCAGTTTTTCAACTCTTTAGAGACTACATTGTCTTGCAGGCTTAGTTTAGCAAAGCCAGATTCTTATTAATAGCTGGTACACCAAAATTTTTTTATTATTGAGAAAAGCAATTCAAGAGGAATTTACCTGTCTTAAATAAGTATTAGCACTGTGTCATTAGTTACGTTCTAAGTCAGGAGGACCCCCTGGAGGAAGGCAAAGCAATCTACTCCAGTATCCTTGCCTGGAGAATCCCATGGACAGAGGAGCCTGGAGGGTTATGGTCCATAGGGTCACAAAGCATCAGACATGACTAAAGTGACTTGGTATGTATGCAGTCTACATCTTAGGCAAAGGTTGTTTCTGTTCTGAAATTCACCAAACGTGGTTCATCCTTCCTTTTTCCTTAGTTTGCCTTTCATTGTATAATTGGACTAAAAACCAATAATAATGTTCTTGGAAACGCTGTTTATTTTGTGTTAATTCACAAGCAATTTTAATTTTACTGTGGCTCTGCTCTTGTCTCAAAAAAGGGATACCTCTTCCCTTTCTGGAAGAGATTTCAGAAACATAGTAATAGCATAATACTATGGCTGCTCTATCTAGTCAAACAGTAGACTGGAGCCAAATCACCCAAGTTCACAATTTGGTGCTTGCGTTTTAAGAAGTTATCTTCTCTTAGTTTCATTCTCCTCCTTTGTAATGATCTTAATTACAATACTTAGTAAATTGAAGGTGGCTTTTGTAGTTGACTTAACCTTAGCAATTGACTTAATTTTGTTTGCACATTCACCTCAGCTAGGTAGAGAAGTAAAACAAAAGTAAATGCACAAGATGTCAGGTTTTCACAGATTCTCTGGCTGTCTTTTGAAATATGACTTAAATGAGCATATGCCTTATACTGATGACAGTACATGGTCACCCTGATTCCTTTAAGGGCTAGTTACTCCAGAAGTATATCTAAAATCTATTCATTATTGCAGAATGAAAACCTACATGAAAAACATTAATATTTTTTTCATATGAATAAAGAATGGAAAGTGAGAGAATGGAGACAAATTAATAACAATTTTCTTCAAGTCCCAGTATATATATTTTCACATATTCATGTCTATATAATCCTGTTAGTTCTTTAAAAGAGAATGATAAAGACTGAAAATCAAATATTTTATATTTTCATTTTGTCACAATCCTACATGACAATGATCCTATTTTTCACATTTCCCATTTTACAAAGGAAAGAATAAAATCTTGCATGTTCTTTTTTGTTTTATTTCCAAAGACTAGGTAATATTGTGAATCTAGTTGATGGTGAAAGTGTTACGCAATGAATTAGTTTCTAGATAACTACTTTTTGTTGTATAGCACAGTAAACAGCTATTAATTTAAAACTTGCAAATTGGAAATCTGGGGCCCATTGCAGTAGAGCTAGTAGAAACATTCTTTCAGAATGTGATTACTAACATAATTCTTAGGTATGGAGAATTACTCTCAAAACAGTCAACTCTCCACAGTGAGATGAGTTGACTGACACTTTAGTAGGAGAAAAAATAGAAAATGAGAACATAAGAAGAATATGTATTTTTGAAAATATCATGTAAAAGACAAACTAAAACAATTTATGCGTTTTTTTATATTTAAGAGAGTAAAGAAAGCTAAAAAATTATAACATTTATGCTATTTTAAATATATGTGCTTTCATATCCTAATTTGGTGGAAGATCTTCTATTCTTTACTTAGATTAATTCAGTAATTAGTGTTTTTCAGAAACAGAGATCCTTTATATCAGAATTAATATTTCAAATAGAATAAGCATTAGAGAAAAAGAAGGCCATACCTTAAGGAAATAAGGATTCAATTTTAAATTGAAGTAATAAATCCATTTGTAGTATGCAGTTATTCATGTTCAGCTTAAGACTTTTCTTGGGGAAAACAAGCTCTTTAATGGTGATCTAATATAAGTGTTTGGCACATAGTTAATATTTTGGTGCTTTTCATATATTTAGCAATTTGTAAACTTGAGCAGTATTTTGAAGTTTCAATATTTTCATTCCTATCTCAAGAAATAATCATGTGATGAAACATGAATGTATTCTCATATTAAATAATGCTTTTTACATGTAATATGTTTATTACAGCTTTTTTTTGAATCATAGCTTATTTCCTTAAGTGAATCTCAGTATGTAGCAATTAATATCCTATATATATACTAATATCACACATGCATACATATATATACACACTATACATGTGAATATATGTGCTTTGAGTATATATTAATATCCTATTTGTATACTATATCATATTCTAATATTTCATAACTCAAGTTCAGAATAGTATTATTTCACATGGCCAAATTAATCATAGGAGGATGAAATAAAATTAGTTCAGTTTAGTTCAGTCACTCAGTCATATCCGACTCTTTGTGACGCCATGGACTGCAGCATGCCAGGCCTCCCTGTCCATCACCAACTCCTGGGGTTTACCCAAACTCATGTCCATCAAGTCAGTGATGCCATCTAACCATCTCATTCTCTGTCATCCCCTTCTCCTCCTGCCTTCAATCTTTTCCAGCATCAGGGTCTTTTCAAATGAGTCGGCTCTTCGCATCAGGTGGCCAAAATATTGAAGTTTCAGCTTCAACATCAGTCCTTCCAATGAATACCCAGGACTGATCTCTTTTAGGATGGACTGGTTGGATCTCCTTGCAGTCAAGGGGAGTCTTCTCCAACACCACAGTTCAAAAGCATCAATTCTTTGCTGCTCAGCTGTTTTTATAGTCCAACTCTCACATCCATACATGATCACTGGAAAAACCATGGCCTTGACTAGACGCACCTTTGTTGGTAAAGTGATGTCTCTGTTTTTTAATATGCTATCTAGGTTGGTCATAACTTTTCCTTCCGAGGAGTAAGTGTCTCTTAATTGAAGTCAAATAATCTGTATAAATATGGAAAATAATAATTTCCTGATTTCAGTCTTATTAGTGGAAGCTATTTTAGGAGGCATTTATATTTCTCTCCTACATCATATTACTCTTACTAATTATAAGCCAGATATCCTTTTTATAGTGCATTTGAAGAACATCATTTCTAACTGTTTGTTTTTGTTTAATGCAGTGTAGTGGCATCAGTGTACTTGGTCCCAAAGGGAAAAAAATCAAATAGATGAATCATTACTGCCATCCAGAATTTTCTCACTTTTGAGACTTAAATTTTCAATATTTCTAGCAATTGCAGCTAGCGGTGGTATATCTGAAAGTATGACATTCACTTGAAATATTCAGTGTATCATTCATAAACTTTCCTGTAGTGATTTCATTTAGCATGCCAAAAATCACCAAGGGGAGTTCTGTTACTAGAAACAAGCTTGGCTTATTTTTGTAAATTTATTTTAGTTCAACAGTCAACAGTGAGTATTGATTACCCACTGTGTTGATAGCATTGTACTGTGTATTGTGAGGAAGTCATTACATAGGAAGTAAAATATTTGCTTAGAGACTCATTTACTTATCATCTAATGAAGGTAGGATGGAAAACGTTATACAAATGATTAGGCATCAGTCAATCAATCCATTTACTCTTTATTCATATGTACATTGAAGTTTACTATTTATTTACCTTTTTTTAAGCCTTTGGAATTTATACAGATACACAAAAAAGTATTTATGGCCTTCAAAACTTACAGAGTCACAATATAATTACGTCCAGAATAATATAACAATTTATTATCACTAGGAATTCTGGGAAGCAAGATTGGAAAAGTAATTTTTACTGTGGTCTTAAAGGATGAATTGAATTTTGACTGTGAGAGATTGAAAAAGTAAAGTTCACTAGAAAAATCTCATAAACAAAGGCACAGAATTTGGAAGAAGAGTCATACTAAGGTATTAATAATTGTGAAACTGCAAATAGGAGTTTAGTTGGGCAGAACAAAGATTGTGCTACTGAGGAGGCAGATAAATATGGGGGTATATGGTTATATGTATAATAGTATGTGTATTTATTGCGTATTTATGTGCATTCCTAAAAGATGCAAAGTACGAGTGGGTGAGCTTTGTTGAGCAAAATTGATGAAACATCTTGAAAAGTACTGTTAGAAGTTTCAAGAACTAATGAATTGCTAAACCTTTTCAAAACAGTAGTTAATGTGTTCAAGTGTTCACTTGTAAAACATATCTAATCATTATATGTGGTATGGATTGACTTTATGAGGAGACAGCAGTTTTATTATATGACCTGCAAATGTTCTGAATTTAGGGAGAGTGTTTTTAAGTCATGTAGGTTCTACTTGGTTGGTGGATTTAGTCTTGTCCTTTTTTGAACTTTAATGCTATCACAGATAATTTTCTAATTCTTAAATTTATTATATCTTATATACCACGTTTAAAACAGCTACAAATTAGACTTCTTCAAAAGTTTGAGTTGGTACATGGTGAAATCCAAGCATCAAAGCATGATATACAAGACTACGTCCTAGTTTTAGACTCAAGTCCCTCTACATCCCCCACCTCCATGTCCTTATGTTCTTTTTTTTCCCCTAGAGGAATGAAGTTTATTTTCCTGAATAAACAATAAAACAGCAATATGTTTTCCTGAATAAAGTATATGAAACAACAGTTTTTAAGACATCAAACATTAGGCAATAAAGGGTGGTGATCCATTTCGCTATATAAACATATGAGATAACACCTACAATTGTCCTGGCTTATTGCCTGCAGGTTTCCCAAGCCACAAGGGAGAAAACCCAGACAAATTGTGAAAGTGAAGCTAGGAGTTTGGGGAGACCTCAGAACTTAGAGTTCATAGATAAGAGTGTAGCAGAGGAAAAAGCTTTTCTGAGAAAGGGGGAGAGATCTCTGTAGGTTAGCAGAGTCCTCTGTGAGTCTTCAGCTGAGTAGTCATTGCTGTCTGAGGGTGAGGAAATTGCTCAGTGCAGAAAGGATTAGAAGGAATAATACTCAGTGTTTATGGAGGGCACTGGCCAAAATGGAAAACCTCATAATTTATGAGGAATTTTGGGTAAAGTACTCACAAGAGTTTTGCCTCAGCAGTAGCAAAATCATTCCATCATTCCTAAACTAAATGCTGCTCTGTTTTCTCCTAACAGTGCTTGTAAGCAAGACCTGAATGGCTCAAACTATTCCTAAAGAAAAACATCATGAAATAGAGCTCAAATATATTTATACTAATTCAAGAATATATAGCATCTAAGAAGATAAGATTAATAGTTATCAATCAAAAATTATCGTGCAAAGAAGCAAAGTATAATTGGTCCGTAGAGAGAGATTATCAAAACCAATACAAATGGAACACACAAAATAGAATTAGTAAATGAGAACAATAAACAATTACTGTATTCTCTAAGTTTAAGAGGGCTTCCCTGATAGCTCATGGTTAGGAATCCATCTGCAAAGCAGGAGACCCTGGTTCAATTCCTGGGTGGGGAAGATCTGCTGGAGAAGGAGTAGGCTACCTATTCCAGTATTCTTGTGCTTCCCTTGTGACTCAGCTGGTAAAGAATCCACCTACAATGAGAGAGACCTGGGTTTGATTCCTGGGTTGGGAAGATCCCCTGGAGAAGGAAAAGCCTACCCACTCCAGTATGCTGGCTTGGAGAATCCCATGGACTGTATAGTCCGTGGGGTTGCAAAGAGTTGGAAACAACTGAGCAACCTTCACTTTCACTGAGTTTAAGAAGCTGGAGTAAATATTGTACATGTTAAGTAAAGACAGAATATGTTAAGGACTCAAATTGGACTTGAAGGGATGAAAACAGCAATGTGTGAAATGAAAAAAAGTACTATATGGATTAATGATGTATTAGACATTGGAGAAGAGATGTTTATTGAACTTGAAGACATGGTAAGTGAAACTATACAAATTAAGCACATAAAAATGACTGAAAAAGAGTGCCTTGTCTTTAAATATTTCTTACAGTACAAATCTGCCAGAGATATGATAAATCCTTTCAGTCTTTGCCTGCTTTCAAATGGCTGTATTTTGACTTCATGTTGAAAGGATATTTTTACTGGATATAAAATTATATTTTAGCAGTTTTTCTATAAGGACTTTAAAGATGCATTTAATTGCTTCTCCCCTTAGTTGTTTTATTCTGATAGGATTTGTTTCCATTCTCCTGCTTTGCCTTCAGCCTTCCTCAGACACTGCTTGTCTGCATCTCAGAGGGATATCTTTAGGCTCTCTTGCCTCTGCCCCAGCCAGAATCAGTCATTGCTTTGTACCTATTGAAGACCTCATGTACCTGAAGAGTTCAGTTCAGATTTTCCTGTGCTGCCTTTAGACTTTTAAGAAATCCCCTATGCTTACACTTTAGGGAAGAATCTCTTTCATCTTCCCTACCCCTCTCTCAGTCATAAGATTATTATTGCTCTTACTTAGGGTACAGCCTGGAGAACTTAAAATTCTGCACAACTGTGCCTTTGTGGAGGAGGTCTCTCTCAGTATTTATGCTTGACTTCACCAAACTTGGTCCCTTTACGCTTTGTATCAGTGTGAAACCTGAGTGCTTGAAAGTTTCTTTCAGCATTTCTACTCTAGCCCCCCAAACAGGATAAAAGAACAGGACAGAAAGAAATACTGGAAGAGATAATTACTGACAATTTTCTAAAACTGAGGAAAGACATCAACTCACAGACCTAAGAAATTTGGTGAAACCCAGGAACAATAAATGTTGAGAAAATTCCATCTAGGCATATCATGGTTGTACTGCTGAAATCTAAAGCAATGCATAGACAGTCTGTTTATTTTTGATGGTGAGGTGGCTGAATGAAGAGATATCTTTCAGAACCAGACTTTTAGAGGCAAAATAAAACAGGTCTGAGAAAAATTCTCCCAAGTTTTATCATGTGGGCTATAAGGCAGGATTTGTTCTGTAGAGGCTAATTCAGTGAGAACTTCTAAACTCATTGGCCCTTTGGAGATGGCTCTTGGATGAACTTATACTTGTCCTCGTTCTTACAAACTTCTACAGAAAGGAAAGAAGAAAACGTATTAAGACAAATAGTAATTTTGTTAGTAATAAAACATGCTTCCATTGAAATGGATGTTTTCCAAAAGGACTTCCTAAAAGTATTCTAATAATACATATAAACATTCATAAATATGTATGCACATATTATATATTATACATGTATATATATATACACATATATATACACACACACATATATATATTTCTTTTAAGAAAAAGTCCTCTTTACTCCTAGAAGTATTTGGGGAGTTTGGAAAGAAAAAATACGAGTTCAAATCCAACACAAGTTTTACTTTATTGCCAAGATTCAAGGGTTGACATTTTCATAGTTGTATTAAAAGAAGCATTTAAGAGTAAACAGTTGTATGGATGAGCCTAGTTGAATAATTTTTCCTAGAAGAAGAATATAACTCATATGAAGGGTTGGTGCATAGTTTATTTTTCAAATGTGTTAGAAAGTTCCTTAAAAAAGTAAAGCTATATGAAAATTCATCTTTTGGGCTAGCATTTTTTTGGATTAGTAGTCATGCTAAAAATAATGTAGAATGTACCTTAAAGTACAGCCACCCAAAAAACCACATATAACTAGGCTTTATTCCCAGAATTCAAAATATCTGAGCTGATGCCCTGGCATTTGCAGTTGTAAGAAGTTTCTAGTTGATTCCAGTATTGCTGATCTGTGAGAACACCTTGAGAACCACTGATGCAGACAGTCTTACTCATTAACTGTTTTAAGCCATGTGACTGGTGATATAAAAACTAAATAAAAATTTGAATGCCTATGAATTCACAGCTCACATTTCTGTTTGTAGTATTCAAGATGTTTATTACTTAAGAGAAATATATTGGGATCTTACTGTTCTGCATAACTAACCTTAAGATATGCTTGTTTTTTGGGTTTTTTTTTTGTTTGTTTGTTTTTTATTCCTCTATACTGTAAAGAGATTTCTCCAACATTAATTACTAACTCAACATCAGCTATCAGGATACAGTTTATTTTGATTCTTTAGAGGTCTGTTACATTATGAAAATAGATCAGTCAATAAGAATTAATATATACTGATTGAGGAGATGTGCACATTGGCTCTCTGGCTTACAGTGTTGCACTCAGTATAGGTTTTTATCAATATGTGCTGCTCACTGTCAATCCGTTTTCTCTTTTTCTCTTTCATTGTCTAGTTTTCTCATAAGCCATATGCTGCACATTTAAATGCTTGCCACATCCCAGCTCTTAGCAATCAGACTTACTATCATTTTATACAAAATGCAGGCTGCCCCTAGTTATATGCTTAGTTTTTCAATTCCAGGGCATTAAGCATGCTGCCTCAAAGCTTGGTCCATCATAACTTATTGCTAGAGCCAAAATGAGTCTTGCCCTGAAGGGATCCTTTCAAACTCATTGTTGGGCCTGAATGCATTTTTGGCCTTAGGCTTTCTCTATTCCTTCAGCCTGATCATCCAGGCTCCGGTGAATGTTGCCTTTGGGTTGTCTCCCTCAGTTTCAGTTTCAAGGCTTGCATGCTTTTTACCCTCAGGTTTTCCCTTTTTACCTTCTGTGTTTTAAAGGCCTGGTGGCTTTAAACACATTCTCATTGCAATATTTTCCTGTTTCATGCTTCAGTAACATAGATGTGTAGTACTGTTTCATTGATCTGATCTTCCCTGTTAAGAATTTCAATATTCTGTCTTCTTATTTACTTGTTTTTATGTTATACCTTATTTCAAATCTTAGATTTAATCTGTGATAAAGTATGTAGCATATAATCACCCATCTCACTGAATACTTATTTTCTATTAGAAGAAAATCACTTGCACATCTATACTGTTATAACCAGCCACAGTGCTGGTAATAAACAAAAAATACATGCTTGTTTTAATTTAAGCAGAAACAGGCTTATTGGAAAGTATTCAAATAGGACACTGAAGTAATGTTAAGCTGAGAAACATGCTCCAAAAAACCAACAAAGGGAAGGTAGAGGGAACCAACTAAAACTAGGCAGTTTGAAACACAGCCTCACATACATCAATTGTACAGCTTGGTTAGGGCATGGCTAATGCAGATGATGAACACTGCTGCCAGTGTTTGCTGGATGACACCCCTCTCCTACTGAAACAGTTACTAAAAGTTTCTCCTTTTGAATCACTAGTTTTGTATTCAAGGTCCCATCTTGGAACCAGACTGACTGAACTAAGCCTGCCCCTCCTTATTGCCTTCTTGTGGGATAAGTGGCCCTGCTACTCATGGCTTTCCTGATTGCGGCATTCCCCACACCCAATACCAGAAGTGACTTAGATTTTGTGCTGAAGAAAACATGATTCTTAATCATGGAAAAGATTTACAGGATCATTATGTTAGAGTATGTCATTGGGAGATTGTGACCACTATTTGACTCATGACCTGGATCCCCATAGTTGGAGACTCATTTCCTTTATCCCCTCTGTTGTCCTTTTATGCACATCCCACCTACTATTCCCATGCTAACAGCTATGTCAAGGATGTACCCTTGAAAGAATAAAGTGTTGTGATACCATTTGGACTGAACATGTGACAACTCAGTTAAGGCTACTCTCAGTTCAGTTCGGTTCAGTCACTTAGTCATGTCCGACTCTTTGTGACCCCTTGAATCACAGCACGACAGGCCTCCCTGTCTATCACCAACTCCTGGAGTTCATTCAGACTCACGTCCATCGAGTCAGTGATGCCATCCAGCCATCTCATCCTCTGTCGTCCCCTTCTCCTCTTGCCTCCCCCCCCAATTCCTACCAGCATCAGAGTCTTTTACAGTGAGTCAACTCTTCACATGAGGTGGCCAGAGTACTGGAGTTTCAGCTTTAGCATCATTCCTTCCAAAGAAATCCCAGGGCTGGTCTCCTTCAGAATGGACTGGTTGGATCTCCTTGCAGTCCAAGGGACTGTCAAGAGTCTTCTCCAACACCACAGTTCAAAAGCATAAATTCTTTGGCACTCAGCCTTCTTCACAGTCCAACTCTCACATCCATACATGACTACAGGTAAAACCATAGCCTTGACTAGACGGACCTTTGTTGGCAAAGTAATGTCTCTGCTTTTGAATATGCTATCTAGGTTGGTGATAACTTTCCTTCCAAGGAGTAGGTGTCTTTTAATTTCATGGCTGCAGACACCATCTACAGTGATTTTGGAGCCCCAAAAAATGAAGTCTGACACTGTTTCCACTGTTCCCCCATCTATTTCCCATGAAGTGATGGGGAAATGATGCCATGCCGGATGCCATGATCTTCGTTTTCTGAATGTTGAGCTTTAAGCCAACTTTTTCACTCTCCCCTTTCACTTTCATTAAGAGGCTTTTTAGTTCCTCTTCACTTTCTGCCATAAGGATGGTGTCATCTGCATATCTGAGGTTATTGATATTTCTCCCAGCAATCTTGATTCCAGCTTGTGTTTCTTCCAGTCCAGCGTTTCTCATGATGTACTCTGCATAGAAGTTAAATAAGCAGGGTGACAATATACAGCCTTGACATACTCCTTTTCCTATTTGGAACCAGTCTGTTGTTCCATGTCCAGTTCGAACTGTTGCTTCCTGACCTGCATACAGATTTCTCAAGAGGCAGGTCAGGTGGTCTGGTATTCCAATCTCTTTCAGAATTTCCCACAGTTTATTGTGATCCACACAAAGGCTTTGGCATAGTCAATAAAGCAGAAATAGATGTTTTTCTGGAACTCTCTTGCTTTTTCCATGATCCAGCGAATGTTGGAAATTTGATCTCTGGTTCCTCTGCCTTTTCTAAAACCAGCTTGAACATCAGGAAGTTCGCGGTTCACATATTGCTGAAGCCTGGCTTGGAGAATTTTGAGCATTACTTTACTAGTGGGTGAGATGAGTGCAATTGTGCGGTAGTTTAAGTATTCTTTGGCATTGCCTTTCTTTGGGATTGGAATGAAAATTGACCTTTTGCAGTCCTGTGGCCACTGCTGAGTTTTCCCAATTTGCTGGCATATTGAGTGTAGCACTTTCACAGCATCATCTTTCAGGATTTGAAAGAGCTCAACTGGAATTCCATCACCTCCACTAGCTTTGTTCGTAGTGATGCTTTCTAAGGCCCACTTGACTTCACATTCCAGGATGTCTGGAAGGCTACTCTATAAACTTTGAATATTCTTGTGAGTCAGTGTGAGACGCACTGGTCTTGAAGTCACCTAAGACTACTCTCGTTTGTAAGTTCCCGTGATTATTAAAACTTGCCACCTTCCAGTCTTCAATGGTCTGTGCTTTTTTTAATTCTTTCCTTAACCTCTATGTGTGGAAACAACTTTGGGATACAACACATAGTCATTCATATAATACATATAAATAGTATCACATGTAACTTTTGACAGGCTTTCATCCTTGAATTTCTCATTCAGTAGGACACATAGTGTTATTTCCTTTACTGGTTGCTCATCATCATTTTTTCTCTCTTTGGTCTTAACTCTCCTGGAATATAAGGAAAATTACAAACACTACCTGTAGACCAAATTTCAGCTTCTCATTAAAGGTACAAGCTTGAGCATCCTTGAGAAGCACAATTTAATCTGGTCAGAGCTAACTTAAATTATTCTGTCACTTGGGATAGATGGTTGTGTTGCCTTTGAAACTCTTATAGGATTCTGTCCACCGCTGCATGCTCTTAAGTTGCCCTCAGTGCACCTGGTGTGTTTATCTTGAAGATTTTCAGTAACAGTCATCTATCTTTACTTCCAATTTCCTGGCTTTCACATAGTTCTGAACTGTGTCCACCCAAAGTCTGTATATAACCTGCACAATGCAGGCTTATTCGTTTTTTTCCAAATGTATTGAAAAGTTGTCCTTATAGTAAATAATAGTATTTGCTTATTTCAGACTGGGAGAGACCTGATTCTTCCTGTTCTTTCTAAGTATGCTTTTAAGTAAAGGGAGATGACACTTTTAGACAGAAAAGAAGCCCAGCTGTAACCTACAAGTACGTCTGTGTGTCTAAAATCAATCCAATGGATGGACTGTTTAATTCAGTTATACATGACTCAACTGTGTGTCATTGAATGTATTTTAAAGTAAAATTTTTAATTGTAGTTCATTTCTTCATTCAGTAAACGCTTAAGTACCTACTTTGCACAAGGCACTGTTCTCAATGATAAAGATGAAATATTGAAAAAAGGAAGGTGAAAAATGCCCACTTATATTAGAGCTTACATTCTAATAGGACTGTCAGACATATATGTAATAAGTAAGTGAAACAAATACTAATATAATGTAGTGAGATGGCCATAAGTGCTGAGGGGGAAATGTAGAGAAGAGAGTTGGCAGTGTTGGGAGAGACAGAGTAGAAACGTTTAACAATTTAGCTAGAGAAAAAGGTGATATTTAAATACATACAGGAGAGAGTAAGACATGTAGACTTAAATGAACATTCTAGTTAGAGGAAAAAGGGTGTAAACATCTCAGGCAGGAACTTCCCTATATTTCTGGGGACATAAACGAGTCAGGTTCGGTTGACTAAGTATGAGTTTGGGAGAAGATGAGGGGATTAAGTCAGAAAACAGGTCAGTATAATGACACTGGGTTTTACTGTGAGTGAGATAAGAATCTATGGAGGCTTTTGAGTACAGAAGCGTATATTCTGACTGATACTCAATAACACAATTTTGGTTCCTAGGTGAAGCATAAATTATAGGGAGAGTAGGCAAAAGTGCGAACATTCAGAATATTAAGAAGGTTACTGCAAATTAAAAAAAAATGGTGCGGACCTTGGCTAGGTGGTACTGATGCAGGTGGTCACATTTTGGATATATCTACAGACAGCACTTGCCATTTTGATCTTGAATGTGAGGGGAAGGAATAGGATGACTTGAATTTTTGGCATCAGCACATGGGGTGGTGCAGTTTACTTTGAGGTGACTATATATATATATATGTATATATGTGGATATGGATTACACACATATATATATATTACATAAATACATATATATTACATATATATTACATTAATATATATAATATATATTACATTAATATATATAATATATATTGCATTAATGTATATTACATTATATAATATGTATATATTATATATATTATGGCAGAAAGTGAAGAGGAACTCAAAAGCCTCTTGATGAAAGTGAAAGTGGAGAGTGAAAAAGTTGGCTTAAAGCTCAACATTCAGAAAATGAAGATCGTGGCATCTGGTCCCACCACTTCATGGGAAATAGATGTGAAAACAGTGGAAACAGTATCAGACTTTATTTTTCTGGGGTCCAAAATCACTGCAGATGGTGACTGCAGCCATGAAATTAAAAGACACTTACTCCTTGGAAGGAAAGTTATGATCAACCTAGATAGCATATTCACAAGCAGAGACATTACTTTGCCAACAAAGGTCCGTCTAGTCAAGGCTATGGTTTTTCCTGTGGTCATGTATGGATGTGAGAGCTGGACTGCGAAGAAGGCTGAGCGCCAAAGAATTGATGCTTTTGAACTGTGGTGTTGGAGAAGACTCTTGAAAGTCCTTTGGACTGCAAGGAGATCCAACCAGTCCATTCTGAAGGAGATCATCCCTGGGATTTCTTTGGAAGGAATGATGCTAAAGCTGAAACTCCAGGACTTTGGCCACCTTATGTGAAGAGTTGACTCATTGGAAAAGACTCTGATGCTGGGAGGGATTGGGGACAAGAGGAGAAGGGGACGACAGAGGATGAGATGGCTGGATGGCATCACTGATTCGATGGATGTGAGTCTCAGTGAACTCCAGGAGTTGGTGATGGACAGGGAGGCCTGGTGCGCTGTGATTCATGGGGTCGCAAAGAGTTGGACACGACTGAGCGACTGATCTGATCTGATACATTACATACAATATATATATTACATATATATATGTGTGTGTGTGTGTATATATATATATGTGTGTATATATATATATGTGTGTGTGTGTGTGTATATATACATATATGAAGGGAAAAGCGGATTTGGAAGGAAAAATCAGTAGCTCCGTTTTTGATACATAGTTTGTGTTGGCTATTATATAATGAAGAGTAGATGTCAGGAGATGTCAGTTAAGTGTCTAGATATTCAAGTCTAACATTTATAGAAGAGGTCTAAATAGGGAGGTAAATATGAGAGCCATATGCATACAAATAATGTATATTCTCAACACTAATGTATTCTCAACACCATAACCTATTACTACGTAACAAAAGCACCCTTAAATTAGCTCCTTAGGTTGCAAATTAAAATATTTTCTCAGTTTTAGAGATGAGGAAGCTACAAGTTGGAGATTTAAATAGCTCAATCACAGACACATAGGGTGTTTTGTGCCAGGGCTTGGTTTCAGAGGTCTTTATTTCTGAAGACTCAGTTCCTTCCATTACACAGCTCTGCCTTCTGAGCATCTTCTTTGAGCTGGCTTCTCTTATCACAGCTCCTACCCAGTCTGCTGATGTGTCCCACTCTGCCTAATTCTCCCACTTGCCCAGTTTGCTTTATCTGCATAAACTCTCTTCACTGTCATTAATCAAAGATCGTCACTCTGCAAGTCATCAGAGCAGATAGGTGGGCAAAAAAGAGGAATGGACAAGGTGCCTCAGAGCTCAGACAGATAATGAGATCAGACTCTTTAGACAGTTTTAAATGATTAGAATTGAATGGAGAATGGGGAGAAGGGGAAACTAATGGTGGGCATTTTATATATATTATCCACACACACACTTTTTAGGAAAGCAGAGAAGTAATTTTTTGTTGTTGTTTTCCAACCAAATTGAATTACTGAACTCACAGAAATTACAGAAAACAGCTCTTCAAGTTTCCACAAGAAATAAAATATGAATGAATGCATTCAGCAGTGTATGGATTTCAAAAGGTATTTCCCTCATTGTCCATTTATCGCCAAACTCTAGAAATTCCTTCTAGACTATTCTCCATTCCATCAAATTATTTCCTCATGATCCGCAAAGATTACTGACTCAAATTTCTTTGAGAAATGAGAAATGTTAAAACTCAGATTACCAGGTGGTACAATAGAGTGCTGTGGTATCTATAGTGAACTTGAGCAGATTCAGTTCAGTTCAGTTGCTCAGTCGTGTTGGACTCTTTGCAGCCCCATGGACTGCAGCATACAAGGCTTCCCTGTTACTCAACAACTCCCAGAGCTTGCTCAAACTCATGTCAGTCGAGTCAGTGATGCCATCCAACCGTCTCATCCTCTGTTGTCCTTTTCTCCTCCTGCCTTCAATCTTTCCCAACATCAGGAGGGTCTTTTCTAATGAGTCAGTTCTTCTCATCAGGTAGCCAAAGTATTGGAGTTTCAGCTTCAGTATCAGTCCTTCCAATGATTTCCTTTAGGGTGGACTGGTTTGATCTTCCAGTCCAAGAGACTCTCAGGAGTCTTCTCCAACACCAAAATTGAAAAGCATCAATACAACTCTTACATCCATGCATGATTACTTGAAAAACAATAGCTTTGCCTGGATGGACCTTTATCAGGAAAGTAACGTTTCTGCTTTTTAATATGCTGTCTAGGTTGGTCATAGCTTTTCTTCTAAAGAACCTCATGTCTCTTAACTTCATGTCTGCAGTCATCATCTGCAATGATTTTGGAGCCCAGGAAAATAAAGTATGTCACTATTTCTATTGTTTCCTCATCTGTTTACCATGAAGTGATGAGGCCATATTCCATGATCTTCGTTTTTTGAATGTTGAGTTATAAGCCAGCTTCTTCACTCTCCTCTTTCATTTCACCAAGAGGCTCTTTAGTTCTTCTTTGCTTTCTGTCAAATGGGTGGTGTCATTTGCATATCTGAGATTATTGATATTCTCCCAGCAGTCTTGATTCCAGCTTGTGCTTCATCCAGCTTGGCATTCTGCTTGATGTACTCTGAATATAAGTTAATTAAGTAGGGTGACAATATTCAGCCTTGATGTACTCCTTTCCCAATTTGGGACCAGTCCATTGTTCCATGTCTAGTTCTAACTGTTGTTTCTTGACCTGCATGCAAATTTCTCAGGAGGCAGGTCAGTTGGTCTGGTATTCCCACCTCTTGAAGAATTTTCCACAGTTTGTAGTGATCCACACAGTCAAAGGCTTTGGCTTGGTCAATAAAGCAGAAGTAGATTTTTTTTTTTCCTGGAATTTTCTTGCTTTTTTGATGATACAGTGGATGTTGGCATTTGATCTGTCATTCCTCTACCTTTTCCAAATCCAGCTTGAACATCTGGAAGCTTCGGTTGGCATACTGTTGAAGGCTGGCTTGGAGAATTTTGAGCATTACTTTGCTAGTGTGTGTGCTGTGTGCAATTGTGCAGTAGTTTAAACGTTCTTTGGCACTACGTTTCTTTATGATTGAAATGAAAAACCGACCTTTACCATTTCTGTGGGCTTTCTTTGCTGAGCTTTCCAAATTTGCTGGCATATTGAGTGCAGCACTTTCACAGGATTTGAAAGAGCTCAACTGAAATTCCATCACTTCCACTAGCATTGTTCATAGTGATGCTTGCTACGTCCCGCTTGACTTCACATTCCAGGATGTCTGGCCCTAGGTGAGTGATGATACCATCGTTGTTGTCTGGATCTTAAGATCTTTTTTGTCTAGTTCCTCTGTGTATTCTTGCCACCTCTTCTTAATATCGTCTGCTTCTGTTAGGTCCATACCATTTCTATTCTTTATTGTGCTCATCTTTGCATGAAAAGTTCCCTTGATATCTCTAATTTTCGTGAAGAGATCTCTAGTCTTTCCTATTCTATTTTTTATTCTCTATTTCTTTGCATTGATCACGGAGAAAGGCTCTCTTATCTCTCCATGCTATTCTTTGGAACTCTGCATTCAAATGGGTATATGTTTCCTTTTCTCCTTTGCCTTTTGCTTCTCTTCTTTTCACAGCTATTTATAAGGCCTCTTCAGACACCCATTTTGACTTTTTGCATTTATCTTGGGGTTGGTCTTCATCACTGCTTCCTGTATAATGTTACAAACCTCCATCCGTAGTTCTTCAGACACTCTATCAGATCTAATCCCTTGAATCTGTTTGTTGCTTCCACTGTATAATCATAAGGGATTTGATGTAGGTCATACCTGAATGGTCTAGTGGTTTTCCCTACTTTGTTCAATTTAAGTCTGAATTTTGCAATAAGGGGTTCATGATCTGAACCACGGTCAGCTCCCGGTCTTGTTTTTGCTGACTCTATAGAGTTTCTCCGTATTTGGCAGCAAAGAATAAAATCAAACTGATTTTGGTATTGACCTGGTGTTGTCCATGTGTTGTTGGAAGAGGATGTTTGCTATGACCAGTGCATTCTCTTGGCAAAAATGCTAGCCTTTGCCCTGCTTAATTTCATACTCAAGGGCCAAATTTGCCTGTTACTCCAGGTATTTATTGATTTCCTACTTTTGCACTCCAGTCCCCTGTGGTGAAAAGGACATCTTTTTTAGGTGTTAGTTCTAGAAAGTCTTGTAGGTCTTCATAGAACTGTTCAACTTCAGCTTCTTCAGCATTAGTGGTTGGGACATAGGCTTGGATTACTGTGATACTGAATGGCTTGCCTTAGAAATGAATAAAGATCATTCTTTTGTTTTTGAGATTTACCCAAGTACTGCATTCAGACTCTTTTGTTGACTCTGAGGGCTACTCCATTTCTTCTAAGGGATTCTTGCCCACAGTAATAGATGTAATGCTCATCTGAATTAAATTCACACATTCCAGTCCATTTTAGTTCACTGATTCCTTAAAGTATCGATGTTCACTCTTGCCATCTCTTGTTTGACCACTTCCAATTTACTTTGATTCGTGGACATGGCCTTCTGGGTTCATATGCAATATTGTATTTTACAGCATCAGACTTTACTTCCATCACCAGTTGCATCCGCAACTGGATGTTGTTTTCACTTTGGCTCCATCTCTTCATTCTTTCTGGAGTTATTTCTCCATTCTTCTCCAGTAGCATATGGGGCACCCACCAACCTGGGGAGTTTATCTTTCAGTGTCAATTGATTTTTCCTTTTCATACTGTTCATGGGGTTCTCAAGGCAAGAATATTGAAATGGTTTTCCATTCCCTTCTCCAGTGGACCATGTTTTGTCAGAACTCTCCACCATGAACCATTTGTCATGAGCAGATTAGTCTTGCAAAAAAGTCTCTGTTTGTCTGTCTCTCTCCCTCCTTAACACTGTGTTTTCCAAGATTAATACAGCCCTGTCCCAGATGTAGTCTACTTCAAATTTCTATTCAGTGAATTTTAAAAAATAGTTTCTTAATCTTTTTAATTTATAGTTTAAATAGGTTTATTTAAAAAACAATGGCCTCCTGTTCTCTAGGAGCTAACTGAATCTTTGCACTTTCCATTATTGGTTTAGGTTTCTTCTATATGAGTGAATTGTACTTAACATTGAGCAGAGTTCCATATGCATACAAATAATAATCAACACTATATTGCCTATACAATAGATATATTGCTATATAATACATTTTTATTGATTTCCATTTTAAATATAGCAGTGTGTGCATGACCTTCCCAAAGTCCTTAAATGTCCTTTCCTCACTGGCAACCATGGTTTCGTGTTCTAAGTCTGTAAGTCTCTGTTTTGTAAGAAAATGTTCTTGGTGTTAAAAGAACATGAAAGTTAAATTAAAAAAAAAAAAAAAGAGTGAACTGTACTAATGGATATGAGGGCTGTGGAAAATTTCTTCCAAGCACTTCTCCTTCATAAGTACTTTTATAATGCAGTGTTTATTTATTTTTTTTAAATTTTATTTTATTTTTAAACTTTACATAATTGTATTAGTTTTGCCAAATATCAAAATGAATCCATCACAGGTATACATGTGCTCCCCATCCTGAACCCTCCTCCCTCCCCATACCATCCCTCTGGGTCGTCCCAGTGCACTAGCCCCAAGCATCCAGTATCGTGCATTGAACCTGGACTGGCATCTCGTTTCATACATGATATTTTACATGTTTCAATGCCATTCTCCCAAATCTTCCCACCCTCTCCCTCTCCCACAGATTCCATAAGACTGTTCCATACATCAGCGTCACTTTTGCTGTCTCGTACACAGGGTTATTGTTATCATCTTTCTAAATTCCATATATATGCGTTAGTATACCAAATTGGTGTTTTTCATTCTGGCTTACTTCACTGTGTATAATAGGCTCCAGTTTCATCCATCTCATTAGAACTGATTCAAATGTATTCTTTTTAATGGCTGAGTAATACTCCATTATGTATATGTACCACAGCTTTCTTATCCATTCATCTACTGATGGACATCTAGGTTGCTTCCATGTCCTGGCTATTATAAACAGTGCTGCGATGAACATTGGGGTACACGTGTCTCTTTCCCTTCTGGTTTCCTCAGTGTGTATGCCCAGCAGTGGGATTGCTGGATCATAAGGCAGTTCTATTTCCAGTTTTTTAAGGAATCTCCACACTGTTCTCCATAGTGGCTTTACTAGTTTGCATTCCCACTAACAGTGTAAAAGGGTTCCCTTTCCTCCACACCCTCTCCAATGCAGTGTTTAATTAGCAAATAACTTCTACACGCCAAATATGTTGGTCCATGTCCTATATTACCTACAATTTGCCAAACACACACGTGTACACACACACACACACACATACACACACACACACATGAAGCATGGGAATGAGAGATGTTACATATTCAAGTCCATCAATCTTTAAAATGATGGGATATGGGACTAGACATAATATCCATTTATGATAGTATTTTGGAGAAATGGCCCCTCTGTTTGTTCTCCCCTCCCTCCCTGACTCCCACCCTACCTTCCTTCCTTCCCCCTTTCCTACTTTTTTCTTTCTCTTTAATTTATAGACATGACACTTACAGTGGTCATTTTTTTAAAATTTTATTTTATTTTTAAACTTTACAATATTGTATTAGTTTTGCCAAATATCGAAATGAATCCGCCACAGGTATACCCGCGTTCCCCAGTGGTCATTTTAATTATATGAGTAAGGCAACCATTTAAAAATTGAATACATAATGTTAGGAAAACTGGTAGGATTGTCTTTATTAAGCTTATATGTAGTCCCTATAAATAAATTATTGTTAGACTTTCTTGTCCTTCATTATCATAGAAACTAATGTAGATTAATATTTTACAGAAAGCCCAAACTGTTGTTTAGTAGAAAAATTTACTTCACTGCTCCTCTGTTATGTTCTGTGATGCTGCTGGTAGTGATTGCTTCCTTAGTGTTAAATTCCTTAAATTTAACAAATTTAAAATTAATACTACACTTTATTTCAGGTTAGTTCCCAGAGCTAAATATTCTCAGGATAAGAAAAATAATTTTGTTTAGTCATTTATGGGCCTTAATGACCAATAGATTTTCTACTCTGAAAATCTCTGCAGTCCTTTTTCTGACCATTCATTATTATCAAGTGTAGTTCACATACACTTTCCACATTCTCATTAAAAGTGTTAGAGGCTTCTTGCTGCCAATATTATTGACTTTCCTGTAACATCCTATTTACAATATGTATTCTGAGTTTCCAGTCTCTCTATTAATATTTCTATTAGCAATTCTATATGTTTTATCTCCTCTCATTAATAATAATGTCATATGTACTGGTTCCAAAGTGCTTATTTTATTTTCTCATTAAGGGATTCTGTGCATCCCAAGCTTTCTTTTGTACATATGTGATGGATCAAGTTTGCATATAATTCCAGAAAGATCATTATCATTTATATGAATGCAATTTGTAATTGTACTAATTGCTCATAAATTAATCAAACTGTAGAAGTAAGTTTGTAAATTGTGAGCCTAAGGTCAATATGTAATTCAAATGCAAGTCATAGTGAGATATATTTTTTGTTTGTATTTTCCATTTACTGATTTGAATTTATTTTAAAATATTAAAATTTAACACTGGAATGGTAATGTAAGAGAGAAAAAGATTGGTTTAAATTTTACACTAGTAAATATGGGTATGCATGGGACTGCAGTTAATCTCTTGATTGGGAAATAAGGAGTTTTATTTGATTAACTATAGTAAAACAACAACACAAACATATTTCTTAGTACTCCTTGGTTAACTACTGGAGTAGTAAGCTTTGGCTATGATGAAACAGGAGGAGTACTAATCAAAGGTTTGTTAAGGATTGTGTTAGTTTGAGGTGTGGTTTTTGTTGGACTAAAAGATCAGACAATCACAATACAGTAGTTTTGAAGAAAAATGAAATCAATGAAAATATTTTAGGTTAAGAGATTTTTTCTAATCTTAGGAATTCCCTTGCAGTCCAGTGGCTGGTACTCTGCAGTACCACTGCAGGGGTCACAGGTTTGATCTCTCATTGATCTAGCAAGCTGTGTGACGTGGGGCCCCCCCAAAAATGTGTCCAGACTTGTGTATGTGTGTGTGAATGCACAGTAGTAAATTACTGAGAAAATTCTTTATTTAAAAAAATCTAGATTTACAAAGAAAATACAAAATTCACATAACTCAGTACTGAAAACCAAATAACACTAAAGCTATCGTAATTGGAAACATGATTATGATCTGATTAATAATTAACTGGCTTATAATCAGATCGATCGTTGGTATTAAGATAATGTAGAAGATTCAATTAGTAACAGACAGGAGGAAAAATATGAGCTTGATATAGGAAATGATTTTTTTAATTATAGAGAAACAATGCAAAAAAAATTTTCATAGATCTATAGTGGAGAGAAAAGGGCTTAAATAATACATTGTTTTTCACTAAATGCATTTTAGTATTTTGTTGGTGTTAAAAATACATAAACAAAATAAAACTCGGCCTCTGTTTTAAATTAAGATTCATCCTCAGATAGCTTTAAAACCCTCAAAAGGAAAAAAAAAAACCTAACACAGAAAGCTCTTCAAAGTACTATATGTTTAGGGAGGGCTTTTGAAGAGATGGCAGTAGGGTATACCACAGTGTACAGATTAAAATGCCTCTACTCATCTCTTTCAGTTCTTCACACAGTATTGCTATCATAGTCTCCATTATGGCCATTCCCTCCAATAGCCTCTCTGCATTTCCCTTCTCCATTGTCATAAATCCATTCCCAGTTTTGAGAATTTTATTTTTAAGTAGTTTTGTGTTAATTAGAAATTAGTTTATATAACCTGGGAACAATTCAGTTAGTCATTGTCCATTGGTCTTCCTGTACGACTGTGATCTGATATCTGCTAATAAATAAATTCTCCTTTGATGACTGGGAGGAGGGGCGAAGGCTGTGAATATCTATGCTTTTTTCCCCCAGCTGAGTATCACTGCACTGGAAAATTGTTTTCATTCTTTAAAAACAAATATCCATGAAATATGCCTCTGGGAACAGGGAGTTGTGGGCAGTATCAGGGAACCCATATGAGCAGCAGTGGAAATGAAAATCTGATCCAGCACAAATGAGTCTGCAAAGAGGAGAAGCTTTATGGGATGTGGGCCCACAAGGGTGTTACATGGATTGACCTTGGCTTTCTTCTCTTGCTGCTGTTAATAGTCTGATCCATTGCAGGCTCTTGGGCGAGATACAAAAAATAAGGTGTACTCCATGTAGAAAAAAAGGAAAACCACAGTTTTCATAAATGGAAAGAAGAGATTACAGGCATGGATAATGAGGCAAAATTTCAGCTGGATTTAACTTTAAAAGGTGACAGAATCTTTCTGAACTTATAAACTTCAGGCAGGTTCAGTAATTAAAATCAGTGACTTCTGATTAAATTGGACTCAGTTGGAGAATTTTGGAAACTATTGGAGTTAGTCAATAGTAGGAAGAAACTTCCTGACAATTTTGAAGTAAATGATCTTTCTGAAAATGAGAACATGACCCAGATTCAGACTATGATGATGCTACAGCAGATTTAATTAAATCTAAACGGTTCCATACAACAGTCAGCATTACAGAGAAACAGACAAAATAATCTGATGTGGATAATTCAAAGGAGACTATAAATTGGTTAGCATATGAGAACCAACATTTGTTTCAGTCATTTATGTATAGCAGCCTACCTGGAACTAGGAATAGGGATGTTCCAGGTACTTCCAGGTCAACAAATATATTGCCCATACAGTTATTGTTAATTTTTGCTGTTCAGTTGCAAAGTCATGTCTGCCTTTGTGACCCCATGGACAGCAGCACACCATGCTTCTAATGTCCTTCACTATCTCACAGAGGTTGTTCAAATTCATGTCTATTGAGTTAGTGATGCCATTTAATTGTTGCATCCTCTGTTGTCTCTTTCTCCTCATGCCATCAATCTTTCCCAGCATCAAGGATTATTCCAGTAAGTTGGCTCTTTGCATCAGATGGCCAAAGTATTAGAGCCTTAGCTTCAGCATTAGTACTTCCAATGAATATTCAAGGTTGATTTCCCTTAGGATTCACTTGTTTAATCTCCTTGATGTCCAAGTGACTCTCAAGAGTCTTCTGCAGCAGCACAATTCAAAAGCATCATTTCTTTGACATTCAGCCTTATGGTCCAGCTCTCACATGATCTGTACATGAACTCTGGAAAAACTATAGCTTTGGCTATATGGGCCTTTGTCGGCAAAGTGTTGTTCAGTCACTTATTCATGTCTGACTATTTGCAATCCTTTGGGCTGCCTCATGCCAGCCTTCCCTGTCCTTCACCACCTCCTGGAGCTTGCTCAAACTCATGACCACTAAGTCGGTGATGCCTCAAACCGTCTCGTCCTCTGTCATCCCCTTCTCCTCCTGCCTTCAGTGTTTCCCAGCATCAGGGGCTTTTCCAATGAGTCAGCTTTTCACATCATGTGGCCAAAGTATTGGAGCTTCAGTTTAAGCAACAGTTCTTCAAATGAATATTCAGGATTGATTTCCTCTAGGATGGACTGGTTTGATCTCCTTGCAGTCCAAGGTACTCTCAAGAGTTGTCTCCAATACCACAGTTAAAAAGCATCAGTTCTTTGGTGTTCAGCCTTCTTTGTGATCCAACCCTCACATCTATACATGACTACTGGAAAAAACATAACTGATGGTACAGACCTTTGTTGGCAAAGTAATGTCTTTATTTTTTAATATGTTGTCTAGGTTTGCTGTAACTTCTTCCAAAAAGCAAGCATCTTTTAATTCCATGGCTGTAATTAACCATCTGCAGAGATTTTGGAGCCCCAAAAAATACAATCTGTCACTGTTGTTCCACTTTTTCCCCATCATCTATCTGCCATGAAGTGCTTTGACCAGTTGCCATGATCTTAGTTTTTTGAATGTTGAGTTTTAAGCCATGTTTTTCAGTCTCCCTCTTTGACCCTCATCAAAAGACTTGTTAGTTCCTCTTGGCTTTCTGCCCTTAGGGTGGTAACATCTGCATATCTGAGGTTGTTGATATTTCTCCCAGCAGTCTTGATTCCAACTTTTGATTCATCTAGCCTGGCATTTTGCATGATGTACTCTTGCATAGAAGTTAAATAATCAGTGTGACAATATATAGCTTTGATATTATTAGCCTACAGATATATTTGTTGTAAACTGACAGATATTTTGATTGTTCAGTTAGTAGCCTGCAAATGAACTCTGGTAGAGGACTTAAATAACCAGGGATATTTAGCACAGGAATGATGGATGAAAAGAAACTAACATAACAGCCAGTATACAGCTCTGTACAGATGAAGCCCGAGAAATTATCTAGCAGAAGATGTTGGAGAAGCATTATTTTGTAACTCTAGGAATTGGGAGATGCATAAAGATATAACTGATAGTGTTAACAATATCTAATATTTATTGAGATATACTATGTACAAAATTTTTGTATATGGATCAAACTTTATATTTATATGCTGTTTTTATGCACTTGCTCCCAGTGAGAAAAACAAGGCCCACAAATATTGAGTAACTTGCTCAAGATTATACTGTTTAAGGGCATCAGAGCCAAACTTTGGATTCAGAGAGTTCGGCTTTGGGATGTGTGTTCTGAGTAATTGTATAGTCTACCTCTTAATTTAAGGTACACTTTAGTAGTTCAAAAGATTAATAATGAGAGTAGGTTGAATTCTTATTAATGAAAGCCTTTAACTGAAATTCTGTAAAATTAGAAAAAGTATATATAACCATAGTATCATAGTTCCTGATTTCAAAACTTATTAGCTCTGTAGAATTTACTAGTGATACAAGTGAGTTAACACACGAATGTTTCTACATGTGTAAAGCAGGGATTATATTTACATCATAGAATTGCTATATGAACTAATGAAAATAATCCATATAAAGCACCTGGACTTCCCTGGTGGCTCAGTGGTAAAGAACTTGCCTGCCACAGCAGAAGCAAAAGATATTAAGAAGAGGTGGCAATAATACACAGAAGAACTATATTCAAAGAAGAACACAAAAAGATCTTAATGACCCAGATAACCATGATAGTGTGATCACTCACCTAGAGCCAAACATCCTGGAATGCAAAGTCAAGTGGGCCTTAGGAAGCATCGCTATGAACAAAACTAGTGGAATTAATGGAATTCCAGTTGAGCTATTTCAAATCCTAAAAGATGATGCTGTGAAAGTGCTACAATCAGTATGCCAACAAATTTGGAAAACTCAGCAGTGGCCACAGGACTGGAAAAGGCCAGTTTTCATTCCAATCCCAAAGAAAGGAAATGGCAAAGAATGTTCAAACTGCCACACAATTGCACTCATTTCACAAGCTAGGAAGTTAATGCTCAAAATTCTCCAAGCAAGGCTCCAACAGTATATGAACCGAGAACTTCCAGATGTTCAAGCTGGATTTAAAAAAGGCAGAGGAACCACAGATCAAATTGCCAACATCCATTGGATCATCAAAAAAAAAAAAAAAAGAGAGTTCCAGAAGAACACAGAAGAACATCTATTTCTGCTTTATTGACTTTAACTGTATGGAAAACAACAAACTGGAAAATTCTTCAAGAGATGGGGATACCAGACCACCCTACCTGCCTTCTGAGAAAACTGTATGCAGGTCTAGAAACAACAGTTAGAACTGGACATGGAACAATGGACTGGTTCCAAATTGGGAAAGGAGTACATCAAGACTGTATTTTTTCACTCTGTTTATTTAACCTATATGCAGATTACACAATGTGACATGCGGGGCTGGATGAAGCACAAGCTGGAATCAAGATTGCTAGGAGGCATGATGAAGAAGTGAAGTCGCTCAGTCGTGCCTGACTCTTTGCGACCCAATGGACAGTAGCCTGCACCAAGCTCCCCTGTCCATGGGATTTTCTAGGCAAGAGTACTGGAGTGGGTTGCCATTTCCTTCTCCAGGGAATCTTCCCAACCCAGGGATCAAACCCAGATCTCCCACATTGTAGACAGACGCTTTACCATCTGAGCCACCAGGGAAGTCTAGGAGGCATGATGGCCCTTAGTAATTATCAGCAATTTCTCATATTATTATTTGCACACTAGACATACGGGATGGGGGAGCCTAGTGGTCTGCCATCTGTGGGGTTGCACAGAGTCCGACATGACTGAAGTGACTTAGCAGCAGGAAATCTAGATAGAGCTTAAAGTGTTTGGTGTTTAGAACAGAGGTTGAGTCTGGACATATTTTTTAGCAAGTCAGCAGCATAGAGATGATAAGTGAAGCCCTGAGAATAGATGATCCTGCTTAGAGAGTAAAGGATGATTGGAAGGAAGAGGTCAGTGACACCAAGGGGGAGGCCCAGGGCATTAGTATTAGTTCACCCTATAAGGGGATCAGTTATCAACTAGAACTTCAGCAGGGCTTTTAGCAGCGACAGTGAAGACAGATGCAATGAAGCTAGCGAGACTGGACTAGGATGAAAAGTGAAGAGTTGGCATAGCCAGTAAAAGGAGCTTTCAGGAAAGGTTTCTTAACAATGGAAGGAGAGTTAAAAAAAAAAAAAAAATATATATATATATATATATACATACATACACATACAGGACTCATCTAATTGGGAAGGCCCTTTGTGTTTTAGCTGGTGGAGACTTAAGCATGTGTATAGAAGTAGATGGGGTTCCAGAGGATACCAGGGAGAAGATTGAGGAAGACAAACAAAGAGCCAGATAAAATGAAAGCTACAGTTCAAGGAGCAAAATTGTATTGTTTGCTATCTTTCTGAGTGGTAGAAATTATACCAAACAAGAAAACTTAGCTTATTTAGAAATGCAAAAGTACAGAGAATACAAATCTAAAGAGAATAGTTAACAAAAACGTACTAAATAGAAAAAAAAAATTTAGATGTGTTCCATGTACACTCACACATGTATGTATACTTTTTGGAAACCATGAATGTTAAAGGAGTTACAATTTGATGAATGACCAAATACAAAAGCAACATTTTTTCCTACTCTTGCCATTTTTAACTTATTAGCCTAGAGCCAGCCTTCTGTATGTAAGGTTAAATTATTAGTCTTCCTTTTGGAATTATATGAGTCTATGAAGAATTCCAATTATTAAAAAAAATCTACTTAATTTCACACCCCTGGAATTATGCCTGTCCCATCAGACCCCCCCCCCCGCGAAATTGCTTTTTTCTAATGTTATCAGACTTCTAAACAAGTTTTGAAAAACTGAGTAGAGGCTATTGTGCTAGCAAGTTATGGTAGACTTTGTGTGAGGAACACAATTTCTAGGAATCATTTCTATAAGGTCACTTCTATAAGAATCTCTATACCTTTGCAGTCCAATGCAGCAATTTCAATGTAGTGACTCCAAACTGAGATATGCTAAAAAGGAAAAATATATATATATGTCAAGTATCAAATACTTAGTATGAAAAAAAGTAATCGATCACAATAATACTTGTGCAGTATTCAGTTCAGTTCAGTCACTCAGTCTTGTCCGAGTCTTTGCAATCCCATGAGTTGCAGCACGCCAGGCCTCCCTGTCCATCACCAACTCCCAGAGTTTACCCAAACTCATGTCCATCCAGTTGGTGAAGCCATCCAGCCATCTCATCCTGCCCTCCCCTTCTCATACCCCCAATCCCTCCCAGCATTAGGGTCCTTTCCTTATATATGCATATAATATTTTGGGTTCAGTTCAGTCTCTCAGTCGTGTCCAACTCTTTGCAACCCCATGAATTGCAGCACGCCAGGCCTCCCTGTCCATCACCAACTCCCTGAGTTCATTCAAACTCATGTCCATCGAGCTGATGATGCCATCCAGCCATCTCATCCTGTCGTCCCCTTATCCACCTGCCCCCAATCCCTCCAAGCATCAGTCTTTTCCAATGAGTCAGCTCCTCCCATGAGGTGGCCAAAGTACTGGAGTTTCAGTTTTAGCATCATTCCTTCTAAAGAACACCCCCGACCGATCTCCTTTAGAATGGACTGGTTGGATCTCCTTGCTGTCCAAGGGACTCTTAAGTTGATGTATGGCAAAACTAATACAATATTGTAAAGTAATTAGCCTCTAATTTAAATAAATAAATTTAAATTAAAAAAAAAGAGTCTTCTCCAACACCACAGTTCAAAAGCATCAATTCTTCAGTGTTCAGCTTTCTTCACAGTCCAGCTCTGACATCCATATATGACCACTGGAAAAACCATAGCCTTGACTAGATGAACCTTTGTTGGCAAAGTAATATCTCTGCTTTTGAATATGCTATCTAGGTTGGTCATAACTTTCCTTCCAAGCAGTAAGCGTCTTTTAATTTCATGGCTGCAGTCACCATCTGTAGTGATTTTGGAGCCCAGAAAAATAAAGTCTAACACTGTTTCCACTGTTTACCCATCTATTTCCCATGAAGTGATGGGACCAGATGCCAGGAACTTAGTTTTCTGAATGTTGAGCTTTAAGCCAACTTTTTCACTCTTCTCTTTCACTTTCATCAAAAGACTTTTTAGTTCCTGTTCACTTTCTGCCATAAGGGTGGTATCATCTACATATCTGAGGTTATTGATGTTTCTCCCAGCAATCTTGGTTCCGGCTTGTGCTTCTTCCAGACCAGCGTTTCTCATGATGTACTCTGCATGTAAGTTAAATAAGCAGGGTGACAATATACAGCCTTGACATACTCCTTTTCCTATTTGGAACCAGTCTGTTGTTCCATGTCCAGTTCTAACTGTTGCTTCCTGACCTGCATACAAGTTTCTCAAGAGGCAGGTCAGGTGGTCTGGTATTTCCATTTCTTTGAGAATTTTCCACAGTTTATTGTGATCCTCACAGTCAAAGGCTTTGACATAGTCAATAAATAGAAATGGATGTTTTTTTGGAACTCTCTTGGTTTTTCCATGATCCAGCAGATGTTGGCAATTTGATCACTGGTTCCTTTGCCTTTTCTAAAACCAGCTTGAACATCTGGAAGTTCATGGTTCGCATATTGCTGAAGCCTGGCTTGGAGAATTTTGAGCATTATTTTACTAGAGTGTGAGATGAGTGCAATTGTGCGGTAGTTTGAGCATTCTTTGGCATTGCCTTTCTTAGGGATTGGAATGAAAACTGACCTTTTCCAGTCCTGAGGCCACTGCTGAGTTTTCCCAATATGCTGGCATATTGAGTGCAGCACTTTCACAGCATCATCTTTCAGGATTTAAAAGAGCTCAACTGGAATTCTATCACCTCCACTAGCTTTGTTCGTAGTGATGCTTTCTAAGGCCCACTTGACTTCACATTCCAGGATGTCTGGCTCTAGGAGAGTGATCATACCATCATGATTATCTGGGTCATGAAGATCTTTTTTGTATAGTTCTTCTGTGTATTCTTGCCACCTCTTAATATCTTCTGCTTCTGTTAAGTCCATACAATTTCTGTCCTTTACCAAGCCCATCTTTGCATGAAATGTTCCCTTGGTATCTCTAATTTTCTTGAAGAGATCCCTAGTCTTTCCCATTCTGTTGTTTTCCTCTATTTCTTTGCATTGATTGCTGAGGAAGGCTTTCTTATCTCTTCTTGCTATTCTTTGGAACTCTGCATTCAGATGCTTATATCTTTCATTTTCTCCTTTGCTTTTCGCTTGTCTTCTTTTCACAGCTATTTGTAACCAGCCCCCCATAGCCATTTTGCTTTTTTGCATTTCTTTTCCATGTGGATGGTCTTGATCCCTGTCTCCTCTACAGTGTCACGAACCTCTGTCCATAGTTCATCAGGCACTCTTATCTATCAGACCTAGTCCCTTAAATCTGTTTCTCACTTCCACTCTATAATTATAAGGGATTTGATTTAGGTCATACCTGAATGTTCTAGTGGTTTTCCCTACTTTCTTCAATTTAAGTCTGAATTTGGCAATAAGGAGTTCATGATCTGAGCCACAGTCAGCTCTGGGTCTTGTTTTTGCTCACTGTATAGAACTTCTCCATCTTTGGCTGCAAAGAATATAATCAGTCTGATTTTGGTGTAGACCATCAGGTAACGTCCATGTGTAGAGTCTTCTCTTGTGTTGTTCGAAGAGGGTGTTTGCTATGAGCAGTGCGCTGTCTTCGCAAAACTCTATTAGCCTTTGCCCTGCTTCATTCTGTATTCCAAGGCCAAATTTGACTGTTACTCCAGGTGTATCTTAACTTCCTACTTTTGCATTCCAGTCCCTTATAATGAAAAGGACATCTTTTTTGTGTGTTAGTTCTAAAAGGTCTTATAGGTCTTCATAGAACTGTTCAGCTTCTTCAGCATTACTGGTTGGGCCATAGACTTGGATTACTGTGATATTGAATTGTTTTCCTTGGAAACAAACAGAGATCATTCTGTCGTTTTTGAGATTGCATCCAAGTACTTTTGTTGACCATGATGGCTACTCCATTTCTTCTAAGGTATTCCTGCCTGCAGTAGTAGATATAATGGTCATCTGAGTTAAATTCACCTATTCCAGTCCATTTTAGTTTGCTGATTCCTAGAATTTCGACAGTCACTCTTGCCATCTCTTGTTTGACCACTTCCAGTTTGCCTTGAATATTTTGGGTATGCTGCTTTAAATGAAATATATTCTTAAAGACAGTATTTTCTCTTTGTTTTTACTGCTATGCTGTAGAGTGCTGCTTTAGGTCTCATCTAGTAAAAGTGGAGTAAATTCATTAAATCTCCTATATTGGCAACACATTGTGGTCAATCTATACTTGTATATGATTAAATAAATGTGCTTTTTTGGTTTTATGTATGACTACCAAACTGCATGAATTAGTTATGTGTCTATCTGTGGGTGTGATTCTGCCACTGCTCTTCACTGGCTGATTGACTTGTTCAGAACACGTTGATTAAGCATTGCTTTGTTCATGTCTTGAGTCATATTCACAGTGACTCAGAGCATCACTTCCTCAAAGACAAACTCCTTGTTTTAAAGTGAATCAATTTATTTGTTCAGACAGTCAGTCTGCCTAAGCTCTAATACATTGGCCACATGATGCAAAGAGCTGACTCATTGAAAGAGACACTGAGGCTGGGAAAAACTAAAGATGGGCTAGTTACATAGTATCACCAACTCAGCAGACATGAATTTCGAACAACCTCTGGGAGATAGTGGAGGACAGAGGATGCTGGTGGGCTACAGTGCATGGGAGTCAGACATGAATTAGCAACTGAACAACAGCATCTTGGGTCTTGAGTCAGACTCACAGTGGCTCAGAACATCACTGCCTCAAATGCAGACTTCTTTTGTTGAAGTTAATCACCGTATTTGTTCAGATACTCCGTCTACCTAACCCTCTTGCTTTGCAGTTCTTCACAGCCAGATTACACTATGTGAACTCTTCTTTCTAATGTGTTCTTATAGTTTCTCTTCTACTTGTCTCTTCAGGAGCTCTTGACAAGCTCTTCACTTGTCAGTGTAATGGCTGCTTGAGCATGTTTTGCCAGTTATTTCTGTGCACACACCACGGATTCTCTTGGTATCACATCCTGAGATTTTAGAGTCCTGTGTATACAACATATCAGGAAATAACTTAAATCAGTAAAATGTGTAGATCATTTGAGTTTTTTTTTATTATGGAAATAACAGATTTTGTCAGAAAACATAGTCAAGAGGAAGCTGTTTATATAAAGTAATGACATACAAGCTAAATGAGACTTGTTTTTTTATATTAAAATTTTTTGGTAAGTGGCTAATGATCATGAACATATCCATCTCTTCATTCACCATATGAATAAGTTGTGAGTTGAAGGTCTCATAGTCTTTAGTATTGAACAAGTCTTTAACCCAAATGTTTTTAATGAAATTTATATTAAAATATCACAGACTTTGTTAATAAATTTTTAGTATATCAAAAATAGTTTCATGTTGTCCACAAAGTATGTGGTATCACAAAGAGAGGAGCAAATTTTCACTTTAAAAACTCATGTAAAAACAAAATACTTAAAAACAGTGTTATTTTTGTTAAAAAATCATCTTTAAATTTTTTAGAAGTGTTTGTAGGGGATGAAAAAGTTTTCCTTAACATTCCTAGGATTCCTGACTAGGTCAGAGAATTAATCTGTCAGAGATAAATTAACAGGAGAAAAAAACACCAATTTATTTAAGAGAAGTTTTACATATACAGAATTCCATGGACAGAGGGCCTGGTAGGCTACAGTCAGAGGGGTCACAAACAGTTGGACACAACTGAGCGGTTAACACTTTATCTTTCACCTTTACATGACATGGGAGCTTTTCAGAAAGAAAGGAAGACATGAAGAAACAGGCCTGTGTATTTTTATGCTAGGTTTGAAGCATGAGTGCACAGTATGGAAGAATATGTTAGTTTATGGGCAGAAAACTTTTCCCTTCTTTTCTAAGTTATTTGGCTGGTCTACTAATTAAATTGATACAGGACACATTAGCAGAAAGAAACCAAATTTTGTATGTATGGGGATATTATAAAAATATGAAATTCCAGGACATCCAAGTAATTGAGGCTTATATAACATATGAGTTAAGGGTACAGAGGGAAGGAAGGCCATTCACAGGAAGTTGTGTGAGGACTTTGGAAAACAGAGTTTGCCCTGTGACACAGATAAGTTTCTTAGGTAAATGGGTGTCCCCTCAGTAGCTCTTTTTTCTGGTACGGGATGCCTTTCCTGTGTAAATTTAGTCAGTTGAGGGGGCAGTAACATGTTTTCCTGAATCTGTAGGGTTTTGATTGCCTTTAGCTCAAAATACTCCCTATGCCAAAGTGACGTATGTTGGGGTGACAAATTCTGCTCCCCTTCAATAGGTTAAGGAGTATGGGGTTTAATGGCACCCCACTCCAGTACTCTTGCCTGGAAAATCCCAAGGATGGAGGAGCCTGGTGGGCTGCAGTCCATGGGGTCTCTAAGAGTTGGAGACGACCGAGCGACTTCACTTTCACTTTTCACTTTAATGCGTTGGAGAAGGAAATGGCAACCCACTCCCGTGTTCTTGCCTGGAGAATCACAGGGACGGGGGAGCCTGGTGGGCTGCCGTCTATGGGGTCGCACAGAGTCAGACATGACTGAATCGACTTAGCAGCAGCAGCAGAGGAAACTTAGCAATACTTGTTTCTTAGGGTCCTTCTTGACATCCTTTGGTCTTTGAAAGTAAGGATGCCCTTGGGTATCCTCTTCCTCTGGGGAAGAGAGAGGACAGGGTATATGGAGGAGCTTCTCACATGAGGGTTCTGTGACTTTTCTCAGAGGCAGAAGGAGGGCCTGGGGGAGGGCACAGTGGCCTTCTTGCTTCTGCTATTTTCTCAAGCTACTTTAACTTAAAATGTTCCGTATGCCAAGGTGCCGTATTTTGGAGTAGTGTGTCCTCTAAACACATCGTATTTTTTTATTTCTAAAGTTTTATTAAGATTAAATAATATATAAATGTTAAGTTGATATTAAAACATTTTATAGAATAAAATATTATTTATATTTTGTAACCCTTAATAAAATTATTTGGCCTAAGATTTAGAAAGTAAGAATAATTTCCTCGTAAAGAACATGTTTGCCCTATAATTTGATTTTATAATGAAAACCTTATGATACCATTTTAAAAGCATTTCAGTTTTTCAATTAAATGCCTGTAAGAGTTTGTGTTTCCGATTATAGATGAAAATAGAATTGCAAAGTAAAGCTACACATAAAAGAGTAGGAGACATACAAATTAATGGGAAATCTTCAAATTCACAGTGATCATGTGGAAATCTGCTCTCACTCAAGTGTGCATTTATCTTAAGGATATGTGAGGCAAAAAGGCAGTAAGCGAGGTTTTCAGTAGTGAATCACAGTGACAGTTATCCTTAAAACGGTAAAGGAGACAGAATTACCAAATTTAGCAAGGACTATACAAGTACAGAATGGAGAAGGCAATGGCACCCCACTCCAGTACTCTTGCCTGGAAAATCCCATGGACGGAGGAGCCTGAAAGGCTGCAGTCCATGGGGTTGCTAAGAGTTGGGCACTACAGAGTGACTTCACTTTCACTTTTCACTTTCATGCACTGGAGAAAGAAATGGCAACCCATTCCAGTGTTCTTGCCTGGAGAATCCCAGGGACGGGGGAACATGGTGGGCTGCTGTCTATGGGGTTGCACAGAGGCTGACACGACTGAAGCGACTTAGTAGCAGCAGCAGCATACAAGTACAGAAGTATTAGGATTAGGAGTAAATAGAGATCAAATTGCCAACATCTGCTGGATCATGGGAAAAAAGCACGAGAGTTCCAGAGAAACATCTATTTCTGCTTTATTGACTATGCCAAAGCCTTTGACTGTGGATCACAGTATACTGTAGAAAATTCTGAAAAAAATGGAAATACCAGACCACCTGACCTCCCTCTTGAGAAACCTTTATGCAGGTCAGGAAGCAACAGTTAGAACTGGACATGGAACAACAGACTGGTTCCAAATAGGAAAAGGAGTATGTCAAGGCTGTATATTGTCACCCTGCTTATTTAACTTCTATGCAGAGTACATCATGAGAAACGCTGGTCTGGAAGAAACGCAAGCTGGAATCAAGATTGCCGGGAGAAATATCAATAACCTCAGATATGCAGATGACACCACCCTTATGGCAGAAAGTGAACAGGAACTAAAAAGCCTTTTGATGAAAGTGAAAGAGGAGAGTGAAAAAGTTGGCTTAAAGCTCAACATTCAGAAAACTAAGATCATGGCATCTTGTTCCATTACTTCATGGGAAATAGATTGGGAAACAGTGGAAAGTGTCAGACTTTATTTTTCTGGGCTCCAAAATCACTACAGATGGTGATTGCAGCCATGAAATTAAAAGACGCTTACTCCTTGGAAGGAAAGTTATGACCAACCTAGATACCATATTCAAAAGCAGAGATGTTACTTTGCCAACAAAGGTTCATCTAGTCAAGGCTGTGGTTTTTCCAGTAGTCATGTATGGATGTGAGATTTGGACTGTGAAGAAAGCTGAGCACCAAAGAATTGATGCTTTTGAACTGTGGTGTTGGAGAAGACTCTTCAGAGTCCCTTGGACTGCAAGGAGATCCAACCAGTCCATTCTAAAGGATATCAGTCCTGGGTTTTCTTTGGAAGGAATGATGCTAAAGCTGAAACTCCAGTACTTTGGCCACCTCACGCGACGAGTTGACTCACTGGAAAAGACTCTGATCCTGGGAGGGATTGGGGGCAGGAGAAAAAGGGGATGACAGAGGATGAGTTAGATGGCTAGATGGTATCACCAACTTGATGGCTGTGAGTTTGAGTGAACTCCAGGAGTTGGTGATGGATAGGGAGGCCTGGCTTGCTGCAATTCATTGGGTTGCAAAGAGTCAGACATGACTGAACAACTGAACTGAATTGAATTTGAAAAAACAGTGAATCTTAAAATCATAGATTTTTTATAGAACAGAAACATATCTCTTTTCTACAGTTTCCTTTATCTTCAGTGAAAGAAAATCAATGATTTCATAGTTTTGCCATCTCTTTATGTTGTATTGAATTAATAACAGCAATATTTATATGCAGATAACTTAAAACCCAGAGATCATTTTAAAAGCACATGTAGTTTTATTAGAAAATGTGAAAAATTACACATATTTTGAAAGGACACCACCTATACATGCAGATCCATACACAAATGTGCTGGCCTTATTAGGGCTGATTCATCCCCTATTTGACAAAAGCAATGAGTGAAAAGTTTGATATTTTTAACTTTTCTGTTGAAGTATAAACACAGTTAATA
The DNA here is from genome assembly GCF_055505025.1 of Bos grunniens. Taxonomy (NCBI): domain Eukaryota; kingdom Metazoa; phylum Chordata; class Mammalia; order Artiodactyla; family Bovidae; genus Bos; species Bos grunniens. The sequence goes on along the minus strand of NC_141179.1, from coordinate 10,887,182 downwards.
ATGAGCCACATTTTAAAACATATATGTTTAGCATCTGATTTTGAATTCACAGTTTTGAACTTACTAATAAGTGTAACCAAGCAAAAGGTTTCTGTGCCTGTAGTACAGAAATCCAAACTCTCACAGTGGGAGTTTGGATCAAAGTAAGGGTTTATGGCAGGGCACCAAGCCAAGGAGTGGGAGGGAGGCAAGTCTCAGATCCACTCCAGCTTGGTTTCAGTAGTTTGGCTTTACTGCATGTGAGTGAGTGGACCCGGGTTTGGTTGCATAACAAGTAGATAAAATAACTAACAAATATAGATGATATGTTGATTAATGTTATATCAAGGAAATTTCCCAATGATGAAAGCCATGCCATGTAAAACATACTGTGGGATTCTAATTGACCAGCTCTTAAACTCTAAAATATATCATTGTATTTAAGCTGATGCTTCATTTCCCACCAGCTATACCTGACCAGTTGCTAAGCACAGCAGGAATACTAAGGCAGGTTTGTTCCTGGGAGATATGGAGCTTTAATGATCCTGACTCGGACTCAAGGACTTACCATTGTCCTTGCCACACTTTTTTCCAGCTGCACTGCAATTTAAGATCTTCTATCTCACTTCACTTTTCTTCACATAATCAGAACCTTGTTATACTCTGTCAGCTCTCTTGACTTCCCACCTCCTTTCCATTTTCTATCATAGGCATTTTCCTCAGTAAATCACTTGCATAGCTAATTCCATTTTGGGGTTTGTTTCATTGAAGACCCTGACTAACACCCACATACTTTGGTATTTTGGGAATTTCATAGGAGGAAAACTACTTAGACGTTCCTTTCTAGGTTTTTTATTTAGTTCTAAAAAGCATCATTTTGGTCTTTCAAATACTAATGGCATGCATAGTCAGATAATTTGTAAGAATTATAGTAGTGACCAGATGCTGATGCAGCTCTTGGCAGCCCCTTACTTTTTATGCCTTCTTTTTAAAGAGCGTTTGTTCTCCTAAAATAAATATTGGCAGTTCTGCCAATAGAGAGCTGTGCAAGGGAAGCAAGCAATCAATTTGAATTAAACATAAATGGAAGTCTTCCCTAGAAGCCTGAGAATGGGATGATTGACTTGTGTCATCTTTGCCATTGAAATGCAAGAACATATGAAGAGGAACGTAGGGATGTGCAATGAAGAGGATGGGGAGACTTTAGAGTATTCAGGAGAGGAAAATAAAATGAAAATTAAAAAGCTTTGAAGTTTGAGGAAAACTTGACAGATCACATTTAGACAAGCAAAGCAGATTTCTACCTCTGTAATGTAAGGATGGGCTTCCCAAGTGGTGTCAGTGGTAAAGAATCTGCCTGCCAGTACAGGAGACATAAGAGATAAAGGTTCAGTCACTGGGTCGGAAGAACCCCTGGAAAATCCCATGGACAGAGGAGCCTGGCCAGCTAGTTAATGGAGTCACAAAAGAGACACAATTGAAGCGACTTAACACAACATAAGGATATAGTAGATGATCTCTAATATCGTAAGATGAAGTGTAAATATTCTAAGACTCCATTAATTTAGTACATATTTACACAATGCCTGTTATATACCTGCTTTGTGCAAAGTGCCAAGCTGTAGATCTTTAACAGGGAAGAAAGACAAGTAATCAACATTTGAAATACAGGGTGGTGCATACAATTAAAAGGTATGCCTATGATGTGATGGCATATAGGATAGTTTAATTCATTCATGTGAGAAAACTCAAAAAAGAAATTTCAAGTAAAAGAATGTATGGTTAGACCTTAAACATGAGGTCAGTTCCTGCATGGTTTGGAGCAGGGGACTGTGCATCTAGACAACAGCTTGTTTAAAGACACTAGACCATCTGGTGGCATAATCTATTTGGAGACATTATGAAAAAGCACATCTTGAGCAAGTGATGCAGGTGAGCGAGCAAAATGCATGAGACAGGAGATAGAGACAGGCCGGGTCTCTAAGCTCTTGGGAAACCAGAACTTTCATCCTGAAAGCCATGAAAAGTATTGGAGGAATTTTACGAAAAAAAATGTTCCATAATCAGTTTTGGCTTTTAGAAAGATTGCTTTGAGTGTAGTGTCTGAAGTATGTGGCGACAGGCAGGGAAATCTTTTAGAAGTTTACATAAGATGAAGTAGCACGTAATATGATTGAGTATATTTTGGTTGGACAAATAGAAAATTAGTTGCAAAAATGCATAGGATATGAGTTCTAGAAATTGAATACATTTAATAAAGAAATTAGATCTCACCATAGTGAATGAAAAAGGAAAATCTGTCTTGACTCTTTTCCTGGACTCTCGCCTTGTGATAGCCACGATTCTAGCAGAGTTCCCCTCCTTAGCTGGCATCACTCACTGTAGTTGGCAATGATTCATTCTTCCCTTATTTGAAAGCAGTAATGGGAAGCTGGCATGGTTGAAAGTTATTGCCAAACAAAAGAAAATCATCCATGAGGAGTCAGTTGATAGAAAATTGAGCCTTTCAGAGTTGGTCCTCTATAAAATGAGGGTTATCCCCAGAAATTGACTCTTGGATGATAAATATGCCTGTCCTAATGGTAGTTTCTTAATGTACAATCATCCGAATTTTCTTATCACTTAGATATAAACCAGCCTTAGGATAAAGGGGCAGATAAGGGTCAGGAGACTCTTAAGTGGGGGTAGGGGGGTGTCAGTAAAAAAATAGGAATGGAAGGGTGCCTTCAAAAGAAAGTCTAAGTCCAAGTCAAATATACCCTCCGTTTTGTCCTCAAAAGGCAGCATTAGATTGGTAGATACCATGAGATCACCTTGTGCTTATATTCCTTCCATGCTGTTATTGTGAACATCTCTGTGATTACTGTGATCGTTAGTTTTGTTAGTTTACAAGTCTGTCTCTCCTGCTGGACCATAATCTACTACAGAATAGATACTGAGTGTTGTTAACTTATTTATTGTCTGCACTTTTCATCAGTACTTGGCATATATAAGATATTTAGTAACTTTTTTCTGAGAGTACATAGCTTGATTGTTACTATTTTTAAAAGAGAAAGTGGTCTTTTAAATGCTTTGAAAGTGGTCTGTTTCATTAATACAAGTTTCTTATCTTTAGTTTTTCTTGTCTTCCAAGAATTACTCTGCTAAGCATATAAACCTCACTCATGCTCTTTGCTTTAGGTGGTGATTTCAAGATCTTTGCTCATGTCAGTGTTGCTGCTTACAAAAGTGCACAGGGGTTAAAGTGAGCCCTCTGGCTTGTTTCCTGGTGTCAGCAGGGAAGGATTTAATTAGCCACTTAACTTCTTCAGGTGTAGGGGACAGCTCTCCCTCTTCTGTTAATGAGGTCTGAGATGCCAGCCAGCCACACTCAGGCAGAATCTCTCCTACACAGCTGGTAGGCTGGCTTCCTGATGACTACTTAGTCCCCACTCGTATGAAAATAGCTCTGTCAGTATCTACCCTGGCTGTGCTCTGGGCAGTATCGTCTCCCTAATAACTTCAGAAGAGTTGTAACTCCAAAATCTATCTCCTGTCATTGACTGTTCTACTTTATTGAGTGAGGAGCAGGATCTTCTCCTCTTCCTCTTTTTGTCCCAGGTCTTCCACTTTCTTCCTTCAAGGAGATTTGTATACATAGAGAGTTTTGGTTTAGAATTAAGGTGTGTTTAAAAAAAAAAAAAAAGAAAACTTTTATTTGTGTTCAGGAATAATGACTTTTTTTCTGAAAATAATTTTAGATGCTTTCTTTGTATTAATAAAAATGCAAGCAATGCAGAAAAGTAAAGAGAAGAAAATGAAAAATACATCAGGTCCTCTATCCAGATGGAACTATTTAAGCATTTGACAGAATTACCTTCAGATATATATTTGTATGTGTGCAGATAAAAAATTAGATGAACCAAGGGATAGGCAAATCAGATCTTTATATGTATGTTTCTTGGAGAAGGCAATGGCACCCCACTCCAGTACTCTTGCCTGGAAAATCCCATGGATAGAGAAGCCTGGTAGGCTGCAGTCCATGGGGTTGCTGAGAGTCGGACACGACTGAGCGACTACACTTTCACTTTTCACTTTCATGCATTGGAGAAGGAAATGGCACCCCACTCCAGTGTTCTTGCCTGGAGAATCCCAGGGCCTGCAGAGCCTGGTGGGCTACCGTCTATGGGGTCGCACAGAGTCGGACACTACTGAAGCGACTTAGCAGCAGCAGCAGCAGCATGTATGTTTCTATTTACTTCTAATTAAGTAAAAACAATTATTATATCTATGTTCTAATGTATCTATGTTTATATATAGGATATACCTTCTAGGACAGAGTGGGTATTTTTTAAACTTTAAATATATTTTGAACATACATATCAAATTATACCAATGTTTTTTTTTCTCTTTTATTAATAATATTTCAAGATTTTTATTCATATATCTTCCTATTTATTTATTTTTTTAAATTTTATTTTATTTTTAAACTTTACATAATTGTATTAGTTTTGTCAAATATCAAAATGAATCCGCCACAGGTATACATGTGTTCCCCATTCTGAACCCTCCTCCCTCCTCCCTCCCCATACCATCCCTCTGGGTCATTCCAGTGCACTAGCCCCAAGCATCCAGTATCGTGCATCGAACCTGGACTGGCAGCTCGTTTCTTACATGATATTTTACATGTTTCAATGTCATTCTCCCAAATCTTCCCACCCTCTCCCTCTCCCACAGAGTCCATAAGACTGTTCTATACATCAGTGTCTCTTTTGCTGTCTCGTATACAGGGTTATTGTTACCATCTTTCTAAATTCCATATATATGCGTTAGTATACTGTATTGGTGTTTTTCCTTCAGGCTTACTTCACTCTGTATAATAGGCTCCAGTTTCATCCATCTCATTAGAACTGATTCAAATGTATTCTTTTTAATGGCTGAGTAATACTCCATTGTGTATATGTACCACTGCTTTCTTATCCATTCATCTGCTGATGGACATCTAGGTTGCTTCCATGTCCTGGCTATTATAAACAGTGCTGCGATGAACATTGGGGTACACGTGTCTCTTTCCCTTCTGGTTTCCTCAGTGTGTATGCCCAGCAGTGGGATTGCTGGATCATAAGGCAGTTCTATTTCCAGTTTTTTAAGGAATCTCCACACTGTTCTCCATAGTGGCTGTACTAGTTTGCATTCCCACCAACAGTGTAAGAGAGTTCCCTTTTCTCCACACCCTCTCCAGGATTTATTGCTTGTAGACTTTTGGATCGCAGCCATTCTGACTGGTGTGAAATGGTACATCATAGTGGTTTTGATTTGCATTTCTCTGATAATGAGTGATGTTGAGCATCTTTTCATGTGTTTGTTAGCCATCTGTATGTCTTCTTTGGAGAAATGTCTATTTAGTTCTTTGGCCCATTTTTTGATTGGGTCATTTATTTTTCTGGAGTCGAGCTGTAGGAGTTGCTTGTATATTTTTGAGATTAGTTGTTTGTCAGTTGCTTCATTTGCTATTATTTTCTCCCATTCTGAAGGCTGCCTTTTCACCTTGCTAATAGTTTCCTTTGTTGTGCAGAAGCTTTTAAGGTTAATTAGGTCCCATTTGTTTATTTTTGCTTTTATTTCCAATATTCTGGGAGGTGGGTCATAGAGGATCCTGCTGTGATGTATGTCGGAGAGTGTTTTGCCTATGTTCTCCTCTAGGAGTTTTATAGTTTCTGGTCTTACATTTAGATCTTTAACCCATTTTGAGTTTATTTTTGTGTAAGGTGTTAGAAAGTGTTCTAGTTTCATTCTTTTACAAGTGGTTGACCAGATTTCTCAGCACCACTTGTTAAAGAGATTGTCTTTAATCCATTGTATATTCTTGCCTCCTTTGTCAAAGATAAGGTGTCCATAGGTGCGTGGATTTATCTCTGGGCTTTCTATATTGTTCCATTGATCAATATTTCTGTCTTTGTGCCAGTACCATACTGTCTTGATAACTGTGGCTTTGTAGTAGAGCCTGAAGTCAGGTAGGTTGATTCCTCCAGTTCCATTCTTCTTTCTCAAGATAGCTTTGGCTATTCGAGGTTTTTTTGTATTTCCATACAAATTGTGAAACTATTTGTTCTAGGTCTGTGAAGAATACCGTTGGTAGCTTGATAGGGATTGCATTGAATCCATCAATTGCTTTGGGTAGTATACTCATTTTCACTATATTTATTCTTCCAATCCATGAACATGGTACATTTCTCCATCTATTAGTGTCCTCTTTGATTTCTTTCACCAGTGTTTTATAGTTTTCTATATATAGGTCTTTAGTTTCTTTAGGTAGATATATTCCTAAGTATTTTATTCTTTCTGTTGCAATGGTGAATAGAATTGTTTCCTTAATTTCTCTTTCAGTTTTCTCATTATTAGTGTATAGGAATGCAAGGGATTTTTGTGTGTTGATTTTATATCCTGCAACTTTACTATAATCATTGATTAGTTCTAGTAATTTTCTGGTGGAGTCTTTAGGGTTTTCTATGTAAAGGATCATGTCATCTGCAAACAGTGAGAGTTTTACTTCTTCTTTTCCAATTTGGATTCCTTTTATTTCTTTTTCTGCTCTGATTGCTGTGGCCAAAACTTCTAAAACTATGTTGAATAGTAGTGGTGAAAGTGGGCACCCTTGTCTTGTTCCTAACTTTAGAGGAAATGCTTTCAATTTTTCACCTTTGAGGATAATGTTTGCTGTGGGTTTGTCATATATAGCTTTTATTATGTTGAGGTATGTTCCTTCTATTCCTGCTTTCTGGAGAGTTCTTATCATAAATGGATGTTGAATTTTGTCAAAGGCTTTCTCTGCATCTATTGAGATAATCATATGGTTTTTGTTTTTCAATTTGTTAATGTGGTGTATAACATTGATTGATTTGTGGATATTGAAGAATCCTTGCATCCCTGGGATAAAGTCCACTTGGTCATGGTGTATGATCTTTTTAATGTGTTGTTGGATTCTGATTGCTAGAATTTTGTTAAGGATTTTTGCATCTATGTTCATCAGTGATATTGGCCTGTAGTTTTCTTTTTTTGTGGGATCAATGACACTTTTTTTTCAAACTCACACTAGAGACCTCATTCAGATGTTATGCACATTTATGTCAGATTTCAATATTAATATAATCAGCCTAGAGAATATCAAAAAGGATCTCAAAATAGCCAGAGCAATGTGATTACAAAGTAAGAGTACTAATAATACTATTATAACAATAGTACTAATAGTAATTTAGAAAGTGATTCTGAAACGGGGATGAGCATACTGATCATGTGGAAATTTGTTCAAATGCAGATGATGATGATTCAGTAGATCTGTGATGAGGCCTGACATCCTTCAAGCTCATAGGAGATGTTGATGTTGTTGGCTTTGGACTGTGAGCAGCAAAATTTAGAAAGCACACAAAGTTTTAGGTACTGTGTTAGGCTAATTCATCAGGGTTCTATTCATAATCTCATTGAATCATCACAAAACTTATAACTATTGCATTTATAAGTATGAAACAGAGTCTCAGAAAGCATAAAATTTGTATCTTAGGTCACTCTACTAGTAGGGTGCGAATAAGTGTTTGAATCTAGGCCTGTCTCTTGACAGACGTGTTTTGCCTTTATAAATTCCTCTGATGCTTCGTTTTCGAAGGCTTATTGCTGGGAATGATAAGAATTAAAATCTATAATATCATTAAATTATGTATGAACTGGAAATATCACAAACAGTCCATAAAATTAGGAGAACAATTTACTTAAAAAAAATGCTTAGCTAAGTCAAGTAAAAAAAGAATTATCAGTGAATTTTGCATGTATTATATGCATTGAAGAATATTTTAAAGGAATTTTTAAGGTTTATAAGTCAGTGTGGTAAAAATTACAATTTAGGAAAAACTGGACTATACTTAGCTTTAAGTTTAATATTCAGTTCAGTTCAGTCGCTCAGTTGTGTCCAACTCTTTGCGACCCCATGAATCGCAGCACGCCAGGCCTCCCTGTCCATCACCATCTCCCGGAGTTCACTCAAATTCACGTCCATCCAGTTGGTGATGCCATCCAGCCATCTCATCCTCTGTCGTCCCCTTCTCCTCCTGCCCCCAATCCCTCCCAGCATCAGAGTCTTTTCCAATGAGTCAACTCTTTGCATGAAGTGGCCAAAGTACTGGAGTTTCAGCTTTAGCATCATTCCTTCCAAAGAAATCCCAGGGCTGATCTCCTTCAGAATGGACTGGTTGGATCTCCTTGCAGTCCAAGGGACTTTCAAGAGTCTTCTCCAACACCACAGTTCAAAAGCATCAATTCTTCAGCACTCAGCTTTCTTCACAGTCCAACTCTCACATCCATACATGACCACTGGAAAAACCATAACCTTGACTAGACGGACCTTTGTTGGCAAAGTAATGTCTCTGCTTTTCAATATGCTATCTAGCTAATATGTAAACCACAAGTATCAAGTATTTGCCATGTAAATTATTATGAAATCTAAATTAACTGTTACACAAATAATTGGCCTTATTTGTACACCTAGATTTCACACTCGAATTTTTTTTCAGTATTTCTCAAAGAAGCCATCGTTACAGATTACATTTGCAGGATTTGCTGCAACTTAGATAAAATGAATGTAGTACTTGAAAAATATAATTGTCAATATTGGCACAAGAATAAATAGGACGTCTGAATAGTTAAATAAATGAAATTTGTTATCAAAAACTTTTTCATAAAGGAAACTTTTTGCTAACATGGTTCACTGATGAATTCTACTGAAAATTTAAGGAAATAATAATACAATCACACAAATTCTCTCAGAACACACTTAATGAGCATAAGGAGTCAGACATAAGAGTACGTATTCTATATGTGTGTATGCGTGTGTGCATGCAAAGTCACTTCAGTCATGTCTGACTCTTTGTGAACCTATGGGCTATAGCCTGACTGGCTCCTCTGTCCACGGGATTCTCCAGGCAAGAATACTGGAGTGGGTTGCCATGTCCTCCTCTAGGGGATATTCGTGACTGAGGGATCAATCCCACATCTCTCAGTCCCCTGCACTGGTAGGCAGATTGTTTACCACTAGTGCCATCTGGGAAGCCCACATATTGTGTAATTCCACTTACATAAGTTGAAAACTTGCCTAAAGTAGTCAATTATGATAGAAATCAGAACAGCTATAGCCTATGACGGTCTTGGAGTAAATGTGAAAGAAGCGTGAGGGGATGTTCTTTTAATGAAGGAAATGATTGGGGTGTTAAAAGGGTATATACATTTTCCAGAACTCAAAAAAATCATACAGTTCCTAAACCTGATTTATTTAAGGTGAAAAAGAAACAAATACCATAAAAATGTTCTTGGTTCTCAAATTGATCCATATGCATAGTAAATTAAACTGTTATCAGGTTTGGGGGAAATATGCTGTCATTAAGAATAACTGAATAATCTGGAAACAGGGAGTAAGAATTTTTTGAAAGATGATATTGTTATTGATATTGTTATAGATGATATCTGAATGGTTGTCTGTTATTGATGATATAATGTTGTTATATTATAACAATATAATATATAGTATTAATATATATATTATAACAATATAATGTTGTTATAATGAATGATGATATGTTATTGATATTGTTATAGATGATATCTGAATGGTTGTCTAAAGTGATTACTTTGAAAGAGATAATGCATATTTGGATTAAAAGTCCCATTATATTTAGTTAAGAGTTACGTTATTTTGTGGACTTCCCTGGTGGCTCAGATGGTAAAGCATCTGTCTACAATGCGGGAGATCCGGGTTTGGTTCTGACAGACCCGACATAACAGAGGAGCCTGTCCGGCTACAGCCCTGGGTTGGGAAGATCCCCTGGAGAAGGAAATGGCAATCCACTCCAGTACTATTGCCTGGAAAATCCTATGGACAGAGGAGCATGGTAGGCTACAGTCCATGGGGTCACAAAGAGTCGGTCACAATTGAGAGACTTCACTTTCACTTTATGTTATTTTGTAATTGCAACATATACTTTTTATTGTTCTCTAGTTTTCCATGTTTATAAATGTGTCTTTTTTCTTACCCACGTGTTAATTCTTCTAGATAGGAAATAAATTTCTCATATTACTGATTATTAAAATTAAAACTAGATGTCACTGAAGTTAAATGTCTCCTTTCTATAATGTATTTTTATAAGGATCCCAATCAAATCTTTACAGGCTGGTTTATTTTTTATTGCAATTTTTCAAATGTGTTTGCTAGTGCAATTCTCTCCAGCAAGGGTTTCTTTGGTGTTTCTTTGCTTCCAGGATAAGCTCAGTGAATTGAACACTATAAAAAAACAAGGCATAAGTCTCAAGGTACAATGTTCTTAAGTTAGAATATATACCAGCTATTAGATGGTGTGTGTCTGTTGACTAAAATAACTGAGATGGTATAAAACCTATTTGGCATTGAAAAACACACTAAAGATAAAGTAATATTTTCTCTCTGAAACATGATGTGTATATAAAAATGAAAACCCAGACCGTCTCTCTATATGCTCAGGACAGACACCCATGTGACAACCAGAACAAAGTTTAGAGCTGGTTATAAACTCAGCACTATAATGAATTACTGATTTTAACAGATCTCTTTATACATCAATAAACTGCAAAAATTTGTTTTTACATTTTCCAATGACATCCTTCAAAATCACATTTTGTTTCCCAACAAAACAGATCATAAAATAATTTAAAATTAGAATATTAAATGTTCATATGTAAAGGTTTGCATATTTTTCTGATGTATAAGCCTAAATTAGAAAGTGCTGTCTTTAACGGTTTAAAGTACTATTTTAATGTCAGTGAACAAGTATTTTTGAAATTAAAGATGCAAATACCATGAAGATAAATTGTCTCAAAACACATGATGAGCAATTCAGATACAGATTGTGCAAACATTATTCTTTTTATTTTAGATCTGTTTTTAGTAAGAATCAGTTCAGTTCAGTTCAGTCACTCAGTCATGTCCGACTCTGCGACCCCGTGAACCACAGCACGCCAGGCCTCCCTGTCCATCACTAACTCCCGGAGTCCACCCAAACCCATGTCCATTGAGTTGTGATACCATCCAACCATCTCATCCTCTGTCATCCCCTTCTCCTCTTGTCCTCAATCTTTCCCAGCATCAGGGTCTTTTCCAATGAGTTCTTCGCATCAGGTGGCCAAAGTATTGGAATTTCAGCTTCAACATCAGTCCTTCCAATGAACACCCAGTACTGATCTCCTTTAGGATGGACTGGTTGGATATCCTTGCTGTCCAAGCGACTCTCAAGAGTCTTCTCCAACACCACAGTTCAGAAGCATCAATTCTTTGGCGCTCATCTTTATTTATAGTCCAACTCTCACATCTATACATGACCACTGGAAAAACGATAGCCTTGACTAGACGCATCTTTGTTGGCAAAGTAATGTCTCTGCTTTTTAATATGCTGTCTAGGTTGGTCGTAACTTTCCTTCCAAGGAGTAAGCATCTTTTAATTTCATGGCTGCAATCACCATCTGCAGTGATTTTGAAGCCTAGAAAAATAAAGTCAGCCATTGTTTCCACTATTTCCCCATCTAGAGATTTATATTTTTTTGGTCTCATCTAGACTTTGAAATAAATGCTGATAAAATAAAGGCAATGCTGGAAGGAATATTTCAACTTGAAGCCATCTCAAAGCTTTGAAATATAAAAGAAAATAGCACTAATATTCCTTACTCCGTTATCAAATTAACCTTATTTTATCTCCTATAAATAATGTTTACCTAGCAGCCTTATAACATTCTTTCCATTTAATTCATACTGACAGCTGTAGGGGAATTATAAAATACTAAATGATCAAATTCTGGTTTAGGAATGGAGGTGTGTTATGTTAGTATCACTGTGTTGTTATTTGTTTGCTATTAATACTGATGTTGCATTTGTGAAGTACTTGCTTTTTAGCTTTCCATATTTCCCTAAAAAGTAAAATATTTAAGATTAGTGAAAAAAATTATTGCAGTTTTGGACTTTGAAATTTAAATCATTATAACTAGGCGCAAACACATCTTTATTAATCAAAGTAGGAGCCATTACTATCAACACGTTTCTGCCAAAGAGAAATAAGTTTATTCATTCCTGTAACATAGAAATCCATGCTTTGGGATTTGACAAAATCTTGGAAAGCATTTCTGCCTCCTACTGGTTGTGGAAGCATTTTCATTGCAGAAAGTTGTCAAGATGCTTGACAGCTTGAATAAGCTGGTAGTCAGTTGGTAGACGACAGGTGAATATGGTGGGTGAGACAAAAGTTCTATCCCGATTTGTTCAACTTTTGAAGCATTGGTTGTGCAATGTGTGGTTGGGCATTGTTGCAGAGAGGTATTAGTCCCGTTCTGTTGACCGATGCTCGCTGTAGGCACTGCAGTTTTCAGTGCTTCTCACCAATTTGCTGAACATACTTCTCAGATGTAATGGCTTTTCCAGGATTCAGAAAGCTGTAGAGCAGATCGGCAGCAGACCACCAAACAGTGGCCATGACCTTTTTTGGTGCAAGTTTGGCTTACCTAAGTGCTTTGGAGCTTCTTCTCGATCCAGCCACTGAGCTGGTCATCACTGGTTGTTGTATAAAATCCACTGTTTGTCACACATCACAATCCAATTGAGAAATGGTTCATTGTTTTTACATAGCATAAGCGAAGACAACGTTTCAGAACAATGACTTTTTTGGTTTCTGGTCAGCTCATGAGTCACGCACTTATCGAGTTTTTCACCTTTCCAATTTGCTTCAAATTCCAAATGACCATAGAATAATTGACGTTGAGTTCTTTGGCAACTTGTTGTGCAGTTGTAAGATCAGCTTCGATGATGGTTCTCAGTTGGCCACTGAGCTCCTCATCTTCAAGGCTCTTGTCTCCTTTGCAAAACTTGAACCACTACTGCACTGTAAGTTCATTAGCAGTTCCTGAGAAAAATGCACAGTTTATGTTGTGAACTGTCTCCACTGCTTTATGACCCATTTTAAACTTGAATAAGAAAATTGCTCAAATTTGCTTTTTGTCTAACATCATTTCCCTAGTCTAAAATAAATATAAAATAATAGCAAGTAATAAATCATTAACAAAAAATTTTAAAAATGCACATTAAAATGAAGCAAAACATAACCACCATTATTTAAGAATGTATTCCAGTATCAAACATCTAAGCTCAAAACAGTGCAAAATGGCAATCCACTCCAATACCATTGCCTGGAAAATCCCATGGACAGAGGAGCCTGGTAGGCTATAGTCCATAGGGTCGCAAAGAGTCGGACACAACTGAGCGACTTCACTTTCACAACAGAATCATTAAGGAAAACTTGTTTCAACAAAAATACAAAATCTTTTTACTGATACAGATTGTCATGTAACATTATGTAGGGTGTCATTTGTGAACTGTTACTACTGTATAATTGACCTCACTTTTATGATTTGGAACAATTTTTGTCCTCAGAATAAGTAATTTACTTTTAAGGAGGTTTTTCCTGTTAGTAGAAAAAATACTTAACATTTTCAAATATATAGATAGAAACTTGAAAAAAACACACACAAATATACATTTTACCTAAGGAATACTGATTGAGCTGAGAAGTGAAGTGTGTGATTTCCTGTGTATCTAAATTTCCAGGCATTTAATATCACATGATAAAAAACATTGAGTTTTTTAAATAGATGAAAAGTTCTTTAAAAATTGTCATCCTATAGTTATGTTCACAAATATGAAAGCTGGACTTTTATGTCTACTTTATATGACTTGGGAAATATTTTCTTATATATTCCATGGAAAATGCAGTATCTCATTTTCTTTGGTATTTGGAAAATGAATATTATTTGCATGAAATTTTCACCGGGCACATAGGAGGTTAAAGGAATGCATATGATGGAAAAACATTAGGAAACCTAGCTCTGTTTCCTGATGAATGAAAATTATAGCCCATTGTGTAGGTTTGTTTTTTGTTTCTTTGAATTGTCTATGGTATGTCCTTCTCCTTAAAGATTGGTTATTTTGTGATTCTTCTGCTTCTAGCCAGTCGAACCATGACTTTTTTTAAATTTTTAATATATGGTACTGATTAGATTTGAGTACCACTGTGGTTCTTGTAGCTCCATGTGCAATATAGTTTCCTTTGATACTCAGGAGATAGAATAAGCTATGCTAGCATATCATATTTCTTGAAACTTAGTGAATATATTGAGTTTATGTGGCCTTCTGTGACATACCTAAGCTTCAAACTCGGGTATTTGGCAGAAGGCATCTGGGATCTGTTGCCACTCTTAACACTGTTATGGAATGTAAAGTTTTAACAACTGATTCAAATTTAAAGTAAAATTTATATAATGTTCCAGGGGAAGAAAATCTGACAAACATTGCTGCTGGTATTTATGTAACAACAAGGAAGACAAACTCTTTGCCAACACTGTGAGCCAGCTATATTTAATAGCATAACTGCAAGCAAGAATTACATATGGTGATAATCACCACATGTTTAACACTATCAATAGATTCTAGACACAATTTTAATTTTATCTCAGTGGTTTGCAATGATACACATCTAGTTGAAGTGACTATTTCTATTGACACATACTTTTTCTTCTTGTGTAGGAAAGTAACTATTTTCTAAATATACTTCTTTAAGAAATAAGTATTAAATAGTGATTTATTATTTATTAACAATAATCTGTGTGTCCATAAACTTAGATAAAGACAGTCTATGCAAAGAAAACTTTTGGTGGATTTATGTTTGAGGAAATTTTATGGTTCATTTCCACCTACAGTAAAACAAAACTTAAGGAGGCAGATGGGCTTTCCAGGTGGTTCAGTGGTAAAGAGTCCGCCTGCCAATGCAAGAGATGCAAATTTGATCCCTGGGTCAGGAAGATCCCTGGAGAAGGAAATAGCTACTCACTTCAGTATTCTTTAAAAAAAAAAAAAAAATTATTTATTTATCTGTATTTTTGTATTTTTGTCTGTGCTGAGGCTTTGATACCAAGGGATCTCCTCTAGTTGTGGCAGGCGGGGGCTGCTCTTCGTTGGCGGTGCACAGGCTTCTCATTGCAGTGGTGTCTCTTGTGGAGCACAGGCCCTAGGTGCACCGACTTCAGGAGTTGCAGCACGTAGGCTCAGTAGTTGCGGTGCCTGTGCTCTAGGAGTGCAGGCTCAGTGGCTGTGATGCATGGGCGTAGTTGTTCCATGGAATGTGGGATATTAAGATTCACTCTAAAAACAGAAAATTAAATTACTAATAATGAGGAAATACCATAGTAAATCTTCACTGCAAGATTTTCCTACTCTATATAACCAACATAGCTAATTCATTAAGAAGTAGAATACCTGCAGTGTTCACTGAACAGTTTTAGGTGCTATTGATTAAAAAAAAAAAAAAAAAAAAAGTGAAGTAGCATATAATGGCAATACTATCTTAAAATTCAATGAATCAAATACTCTCAGACTAGTTTAAGTAAATCTGTGGGCCAAACATGCAGGGAGTTTGAAATCATTATCATTTTGCATTTCTGGAATATGTTCACTGAAAGCATAACTGACCTCAAAATATAATTGGAGAACAAATACAGAAAATAGTTTTTTTTTTTTTTTTGAAGTATTCATTGCCTACCTTTCCAGCTTAATTTATGAGCCCTTTCCTCATTGGAGTTTATTCTCAAACCAAAGCAAATTAACTTCAGGTCCTTGAAGGTGTCATGCTGTTTCACACTTCTTTGCCTTTGTATATCATATCCTTTTTGACTATAAAGCCCTTAATCACCGTTGTCAACCTGATGAACTCCAACTCGTTCTTTAAGACATGGCTCAGAGTTTCTGGCTGCCCCCAGATAGACCAGATTATTGTTCTTTTCTGCCACTGCCCTTGTACATACGTGTATTCCAGTCTTTGCAGAAAAGAGAAGTTGCTTTTATTTGTTATTTCTTCTAGCCTTGAGCTGTTTGTGGACAGGAACAGAGTACTACTACACTCTGTATCCCACATATGTATCACTGGGCCTGACACACTAAAGATGCTCGGCATATGCTGAATACATAATTTCATTATAAGGCAAATACTAAACACTAAAATTTTATGCCAGTTGTCTTTTATTGACCATGAGTGCTGTGCAAATTCACAGAGGGAAAAGAAAGGTGAAGGCAATTATGTTAAGCCTAAAATTACAGAGGAGGTGAGCTTCTTGTTATTTCCTGAATACGTTAAGAATTTGAATAGGCTTAAAGGAAAACATAGTGTTTTCAAAGCAAAGGGAACAAGGTACTAATGGAGAAATATGAATATTATATTGCACATTTCAATATGATGTCTGTTACGACGTTCTTGGTAGCAAATAACAGAAAATCCAACTCAAGAAAGTATAAATTTAAAGGGAATATATTACCTCATTTAACAGTTACCACCATAGCAGTCAAGAAGTAGAGTGGAGAGAAGCTTTGAAAGAAATTTCCAACATTTAATCTGTCTTTTTTGAACTTTGTCTTTGAATTGTGGACTTAGTCCTCAGGTTGACTGTTTTATAGATGGCTAGATTTCTACCATAGTACAGGGCAACATATTCAGTTACAGTTCTACAGAGCAGAAGAAACAGGGTGGATTTTCGGTGTGAGGAAATATTTTCTCAGATTTCCTCAGCAGAATCCCCTTAATTGGCATAACTAAGTCACAGCCTTCATTAGAATTGGGAATTGAATTAACATAACTGACTAATATTTATGATTTATCCCTGTGCCACACTGAGAGGGAGCAGAAAACTGTTAAGAAGGAAAATGGAGCAAACGGCTATTGAATAGGCAACCAGCAGTTTCTGAGACATTATGTTTTGAGGAAAATAGAAAACAGATTTGTATGCATGTGGTGAGAACAGTTTAAGGAGAAATGTAGACTTAATGCAAGAGGAAATAAGAGGGCTTTGAAAGTTTTAGAAAATGTGTGTAACATATTGAGACAGAAGATTTTCTTTGGAGAGAGCTGCATTAACTCTTTTTAAGACTTGCTACAAGTTTTTCTCACCTATTGAGAAATAATATTTCTTTTCAGAAGAACATATTTATTCTTGTCATGAAGCTGTAGAGTATATGGTGAAAATGGAAAATTTTACTTTCTAAATGCATGTGTGATCCTCTGAAATATAAATTCATGTAGTAGATTTTAAACATTTGTAAACAAAATATCTCATTGCATTCACTTTAAAAATTATTATAACATGTTTTCTTTTACATTTCTTAATAATATGGAAAAGGTTACTTGTCAAAGAAATAAACTCCCTCCTTGCAGTCTCTTCCATATGTCAGTGCCTTTTATTGAATGGTACTCTAAAGAGTTACCTGTGACACTACAACCTTATAAATTTAACAAAGAAATGTTTTTACTTCAATAAACATTAAGCATAGGCAAGTGTATAGGAAAGATATCTCAGATTTTATTCACCCGAATACACATGCTATAATGATAATTTCTGCATATGCCCAGGAAATTGTCTAGTTTCTATTGTCTGTTTTAAATTAATCTATAATTTAATAGGAAAATAATCACAGATGCATTTCTCAGAAGTTTCAGTCATCATACTTACACAATGATTTCAAGATGATATCATATCTATTTATTGATCCTTTTAGCACCAAAAAATTGAAATAAACCACTTTTAGACACTGTGTTAATGTTCCTAGTTTTTACTACTCATTTTCAAATTATCATATTTTAATAAATCATTTCCTCATTTATACTTCTGTTTTAAAAACAAAGTCAATACACATAACACAGTTTTAATGTATAGGACTTAGTTTAAAAATAAACACACTGAGTCTTATATTAGGTTAGCAAGCAGGTAGATGACGTATCAATTATTAATAAGGAATTTTGAGTATAAAGGCCTGAGACTAATCGTTGTTATCTGTCAGAGCCAACATCCCCTTCCACAACCAATATTTGTCATATCTACTTTATTATCCTAAGATAAAATTCACAGATAATATCTACCCACACAATTTTAAAAAATCAATAAAAAAGAACTAATTGTGTCATAAAGGAGAAATAAACTGAATGCAATTCTAAACTAGCATTCATTTAAATATGGATATATTCTAATGGAAGAGTTGGGTGTTTGCTCTTACAAACAAAATCATGACCGCAGATACAGTTGCCAGTGTCTGTGGTGCCTAATCACTGTGAAGTCCAATATCCCTAAAAACAAACATTCAAAATGTGGTCAGAGAGAACCCTTGCTTTGGACTGAGACTCTTGTTTCAGTGCAAGGAATGATGTAATCTGGGAAAGCATAAATATCAAGTAAAAAACTTTTAGCTTGCATTTACCAGTTCATTGGGATTTAGGCTTGCTGATCTTTTTTTGCTTATAAAGAAAACATGCATGCTATTGAGCATTTTTCTTAAAAGGCATAGAAAAAGAAATACATTTAAAATGTACTTATGAGAAGATGTGGAAATTATGATCTAACTTCTTATATAGATAAAAGGTGGATATTATGCCTACATTCACATACTGTTTAAAAGAACTTGAATGAAATGAGAAATATAAACAAATGAAAATGTAGCTAAAATATGGCATTGTATGTTCAGTATGCATTCACAAAAGTAAAAATTGTTTTTATTTAATTGCTAAATCATGTTCACCTCTTTCTTCAACCCTATGGACTGTAGCCCTTCAGGCTCCTCTGTCCATGGAATTTTCCAGGCAAGAATACTGGAGTGAGTTGCCATTTCCTTCTCCAGGGAATCATTCTGACCCAAGGAACGAACCTGTCTCTTCTGCTTGGCCATTTGGACACTGATTCTTTACCACTGAGCCAGCAGGAAAGCCCTAAAAGTAAAAGTACATGGAGGGAAATAGGCCAAAATCTTAATAATGGTTAATTCTGCATTTTAGGACTACTCAACGATAATGTTTCTACATTTTCCCTCTACTTCTGTATGATTTAAAAAATATCACAACAGATGATCAATATATAAAAAACTTAAACATTAGATGAAGTGAGAGAATTGAGATAAATTTTTGTCCAGTTATTTACTTCTTATATTTTTAATCCCCACACATCACCAGATTTCCCTTATCCTACATAGGCACTAGCCTGCATTTCTTCTATGATTCTTTCTTCTTCTTTCATCTGTTAAATTTGGGTATTCCCTGATGTTCTTTCCTTAGTCTCTCAGTTCTATCCCTTTCTTTTTCTCCATATTAGTATTAACCCACCCCTATATATTCTCTGGGCTCTAAAACAGTTTATAGATTACTACTTGATAACTTCCTCTGGGTATCAAGGTGGCACGTGAGACATATTACACCTTGTTTTAAACTCATCTTGCATTCCTGCACACTAGCATATAAAGAAAGCTGAGCACAGAAGAATTGATGCTTTTGAACTGTGGTGTTGGAGAATGCTCTTTTTTAAAAATTATTTTTTATTTTAATTGGAGGCTATTTACTTTACAATATTGTAGTGGTTCTTGCCATACATTGAAATGAATCAGCCTTGGGTGTACACGTGTCCACCATCCTGGACTTCTTTCCCACCTCCCTCCCCATCCCATCCTTCAGGGTCATCCCAGTGCACCGACTTTGAGTGCCCTGTTTCAAGCATTGAACTTGGACTGGCGGTCTGTTTCACATATGGTAATGTATATGTTTCAGTGTTATTCTCTCAATCATCCCACCCTCATCAAAAAGTCTGTTCTTTACATTTATGTCTCTTTTGCTGTCTTGCATATAGGATCATCGTTCAGTTCAGTTCAGTTCAGTCACTCAGTCGTGTCCGACTCTTTGCGTCCCCATGAATCGCAGCACGCCAGGCCTCCCTGTCCATCACCAACTCCTGGAGTTCACTCAGACTCACGTCCATCGAGTCAGTGATGCCATCCAGCCATCTCATCCTCTGTCGTCCCCTTTGCCTCCTGCCCCCAATCCCTCCCAGCATCAGAGTCTTTTCCAATGAGTCAACTGTTCGCATGAGGTGGCCAAAGTACTGGAGTTCCAGCTTTAGCGTCATTCCTTCCAAAGAAATCCCAGGGCTGATCTCCTTCAGAATGGACTGGTTGGATCTCCTTGCAGTCCTAGGAACTCTCAAGAGTCTTCTCCAACACCACAGTTCAAAAGCATCAATTCTTCGGCACTCAGCCTTCTTCACAGTCCAACTCTCACATCCATACATGACCACAGGAAAAACCATAGCCTTGACTAGACAGACAGACCTTTGTTGGCAAAGTAATGTCTCTGCTTTTGAATATGCTGTCTAGGTTGGTCATAACTTTCATTCCAAGGAGTAAGCGTCTTTTAATTTCATGGCTGCAGTCACCATTTGCAGTGATTTTGGAGCCCCGAAAAATAAAGTCTGACACTGTTTCCACTGTTTCTCCATCTATTTCCCATGAAGTGATAGGACCGGATGCCATGATCTTCGTTATCATCTTTCTAAATTCCATATAAATGTATTAATATACTGTATTGGTGTTTTTCTTTCTGACTTACCTCACTCTGTATAATAGGCTCCAGTTTCATCCACCTCGTTAGAAGTGATTCAAATGCATTCTTTTTAATAGCTGATTAATACTCCATTGTGTATATGTACCACAGCTTTCTTATCCATTCATCTGCCAATGGACACTCTTGACCATCCCTGGGACTGTAAGGAGGTCAAACCAGTCCTAAAGGAAATCAGTCCTGAATATTCATTGGAAGGACTGATGCGGAAGCTGAAATTCCAACACTTTGGCCACCTGATATGAAGAACTGAGTCATTGGAAAGGCCCTCATGCTGGGAAAGATTGAAGGCAGGAAGAGAACGGGACGACAGAGGATGAGATGGTTGGATGGCATCACCGATTTGATGGGCATTAGTTTGAGCAAGCTCCAGGAGCTGGCATTGGACAAGGAAGCCTGGTGTGCTGCAGTCCATGGGGTCACAAAAAGTCAGACACAACTGAGCGACTGAACTGAACTGAACTGAGCATATTTCCCAATTACTATCACTCTACATACTTATTTTCAAACTAATGGATAGCATTGGTTATTTCTTAACAATTTTTTTCTGCAATAGTGGCCCAGAATTTCTGTCAGAGGAACTTAAGGGTAAGAGGAAAAGCTGTGATTACACAGTAGATTACACTTTAGCAGATATGGATGCTTTGGGGGAATGTGAGTGGTTAAATTCCTACCCATAATCTGCCTTTGCCCTTTTTTCTATTCCTAGAATGAGCACCACACTAGACCCTTCATACTTCATTGCTGTATTCCTGCAGTGATCCTTTATCTAGAGTTGAGAGCTCTTAAAATGAGGTCCCTGACATCATATGTTAGGCTGTTTTGGTTTTACTCTGTTAAGGGTTTATTGCACTCCTTTAGTGGCATTATTCGCTTGTCCAAAGGAAAAAAAAAAATTGCCTACAATTTCTCTGCTTACCAGTGAAATAGAGATCTTTATCTTGTTATTCAGAGCACTTCAAAACCTTATTGAGGTCTTATATTTTTCTGCTTCCCCACCAGCAGCTTATCCACAGGTGCTAGACTTGATCCTTAATTAAGTTGTTATTACCCATATATACTTGTTTTATTTTCTGTTATGCAACATCCTATTTTCCTGCTCTATCTGTAAAACAATCTCTTCAAGAGCTGCTTTCCATATGCAACAATCTTTGACTTTTCTATCACCATCACAGTTGGTCTGTATGCTACTGTAAGTCTTCTCTCTGATCTGCATTGTGGTTATTTATGTTCATGTATTAGAATTTCTGTTTGACTCCAGCTAATTTAAGGGCAGGTCCCTGAATGATTATTTTTAATGTTTCCAAAGCATAGATCATTGCCTTATACATAAATAGGTCTCACTAAAAATGCATTGAGTGAATCCATAAGTAAATATAGATGATAATATTTCTGTTTTCCAATCCACTGTTAATTTTTTCAAATGATTTTACTTTTATATGATATAGTTCTCATACATTTGACTTTTCCTGTTAAATTTACCCCTATGGTTTTTATATATTTCTGTTTTTATTTTCTTCTACTTCTAGGTTTTCCTATGTGTTTACCCTTCTTTATTAGCTCTTTCAAACAATTCTGATTTTCTAGTGCTAAAAGTCTGTTTTGAATTTCAAGGAATAGGAAAAAAATTCTAATTTTTAGGTAACATTGCATTAAAGAGCTGTAGAAGTTGGTAAAATCTTACCTTTTCTGTTTTATTTCCTTTTATTAACCACACTTTCAAAATATTTTATCAATTCAATACCCAAATTCTACTTACTGTAACAGATAACCACATATTTTTTCTAAGATGTTGTTTATCAGGTCAATATACATTTCTTTATTTATTAATCAAAATATGATTATAATTGTAGTAGTTTACTCTTCATTTTCACATTATATCAGCTCTGCTGCTGCTAAGTCACGTCAGTGTGTCTGATTCTGTGTGACCCCATAAATGGCAGCCCACCAGGCTCATATCAATGGGGTTCTCCAGGCAAGAACACTGGAGTGGGTTGCCATTTCCTTCTCCAGTGCATGAAAGTGAAAAGTGAAAGTGAAGTTGCTCAGTCATGTCTGACTCTTTGCGACCCCATAGACTGTAGCCTACCAGGCCTCTCCGTCCATCATATTTCCCAGGCAAGAGTACTGGAGTGGGTTGCTGTTCAGTTCAATTCAACCGCTCAGTTGTGTCTGACTTTTTGTGAACCCATGGGCTGCAGCACACTAGGCTTCCCTGTCCATCACCAACTCCCAGAGCTTGCTCAAATTCATGTCCCTCGAATTGTTGATGCCATCCAACCGTCTCATCCTCTGTTGTCCCCTTCTCTTCCTGCATTCAGTCTTTCCTACTAATTTTCCCATGAGTCAGCTCTTTGCATCATGTGGCCAAAATATTGGCGCTTCAGTTTCGGCATCATTCCTTCCAATCAATATTCAGGGTTGATTTCCTTTATGATTGACTGGTTTGATCTCCTTGCAGTCCAAGGGATGCTCAAGACCCTTCTCCAACACTGCAATTTCACCTTTTTCTCAAGTACAATTTCAAAGAATCAGTTCTCCGGCTCTCAACTTTCTTTATAGTCCAACTCTCACATCCATACATAACTACTGTTAAAACCATAGCTCTGACTATATGGACCTTTGTTGGCAAAGTAATGTCTCTGCTTTTTAATACGCTGCCTAGCTTTATCATAGCTTTTCTTCCAAGGAGCAAGCTAGGAAAGGTTTATTGCTGAGTACATTTTATACCCAGGATCCTGCATATAAAAAGCTCATTTTGTATATGATTGTCATTAAATAAAAGATTACGACTTAGACTTTGAGTACAGCTTAGTATTATGAATTTCTTTTTCATTTGTAAAAATGTGAAATCATCATAATAACACTAATTCATATTTTTGTTCTAGTACCTTTTAGAAGATTTTCTAATGATGATCAATGGTACATTAGTTTCTTAATTAAAAGAAAATGTGTTAAGTGGAAGGAAAATATTTTTATTAATTTGGAATATTATTATAGTAATGAATAATATAAGTATGGCTCATATTTATTGTAATACATGAAAATATTTGATATATTTATATTAAAATCTTATAATGTCTCTAAGTTTGTTAATCGTCATTTGAATATCTTGGTTCTCACAATGTCCCTGTGAATTAAATAGAAAAAGTATTCTTTTCCCTTTGTTGATAGGGAAGGAAATTAAGGTCAGAAGTTTTAAGAAATCTTCCCAGTGTCAAAATGGTCAGAAAAAAGATCGAGATACAAATTTTTATCTCAGTTACCTTCCATTTACTCTTTTTGTCTTTAAAAAAGTAACTCTTTTAGTTACTTTCAAACAGTTTTGACTCTGTCGATAACAGTGAATATGTAATATGAAAATGTTTGTTAACTGGTTTCACAGTTTTAATTGGTTTCACTAAGGGCCTATATGTCAAATGATAAATCATAATAAACTTACTAGCTTCCTATGTACCTGTCAAAATATGCAAAGGTAAATAAGGAGCAAAATATAAAGGTTTAACAATATCCTTATAAATATATGGACACTGATAATAAATTTTTAATCTGTATTTGAAGTTTACATATAAGAGATTTCAGAGACCAGAAAATAGAGAGGTGATTCAGAGGGTTTTTTTTTTTTTTAATATTTATTTTTTAATTAAAGGGAGAGCTAATAGAAGTGTTTGTATATCAGGAGAAGCAATGTGCTATTTCATTCAGAAAAATACACATGTGTGAATTTGAATGAAGTCATTGTGGAATGAATATATGTGAGAGCTATTTTGATGAGATCCCATATAAGGAGTCTAATAAGAATTTGAGGTTTTAATACTGCTCCAATTAAATAATGGTGAGCTCAGTTGGTAAAGAATCCACCTGCAATGCAGGAGACCACAGTTCAATTCCTGGGTGAAGAAGATCCCCTGGAGAAGAGATAGGCTACCCACTCCAGTATTACTGGGCTTCCCTTGTGGCTCAGCTGGTAAAGAATCTGCCTGCAATGCGAGATACCTGGGTTCAATCACTGGGTTTGAAGGATGCCCCGGAGAAGGGAAATGCTACCCTCTCCAGTATTCTGGCCTAGAGAATTCCATGGACTGTATAGTCCATGGAGTCGCAAAGAGTCAGACATGACTGAGAGAATCTCACTTTCACTTTCACAGTAATAATACTAATTGCAGAAACTCTGAAATACTTACCATGGGTCAGATATAGTTTCCCAATGCTTTACTTACAAAACTTACATAATCTCCATGAGAACATTGTGGTAATGGTTTTATTTTTTTTTCCTTGTTTCATTCATGAAGAAAATTGAGGCCTATAGAGGTTAAGTTAACTGCTCAGGATAACACAGCTCTTCAGTTCATTTGCTCAGTTGTGTCTGACTCTGAGACCTCATGGACTGCAGCACGCCAGGCCTCCCTGTTATCACAAACTCCCGGAGCCTGCTCAAACTCATGTTCATTGAGTTGGTGATGCCATCAACCATCTCATCCTCTATCATCCCCTTCTCCTCCTGCCTTCAATCTTTCCCAGCATCAGGGTCTTTTCAAGTGAGTCATTTCTTTGCATCAGATGGCTAAAGTATTGCAGTCTTAGCTTCAGCATCAGTCCTTCCAATGAATATTCAGAACCTATTCCCTTTAGGATTGATTGATTTTATCTCCTTATAGTCCAAGGGACTCTCAAGAGTGTTCTCCAACACCACAATTCAAAGTATCAATTATTCAGCGCTCATCTTTCGTTATAATCCAACTCTCACATCCCTACATGACTACTGCAAAAACCATATTTTAACTAGACAGACCTTTATTGGCAAAGTAATGTCTCTGCTTTTTAATATGCATTTAGGTTGGTCATAGCTTTTCTTCAAAGGAACAAGTATCTTCTAATTTCATGGCTGCAGTCACCATCTGCAGTGATTTTGGAGCCAAGAAAAGAAAGTCTGTCACTGATTCCATTGTTTCCCTATCTGTTTGCCATGAGGTGATGGGACTGAATGACATTCATCTTCATTTTTTGAATGTTGAGTTTGAAGCCAGCTTTTTCACTCTCCTCTTTTACTTTCATCAAGAGGCTCTTTAGTTCTTCTTAACTGTGTGCCATAAGGGTGTTGTTATCAGTATATCTGAGGTTATTGATATCTTTCCTTGAAATCATGATTCTAGCTTGTGCTTCATCCAGTCCTACATTTCGCATGATGTACTCAGCATATAAGTTAAATAAGCAGGGTGATGATATACAGCCCTGATGTACTCCTTTCCTGACTTGGAATCAGTCTGTTGTTCCATGCCTGGTTTTAACTATTGCTTCTTGACCTGCATACAGATTTCTCAGGAGGCAGATGAGATGGTCAGGCATTCCCATCTCTTGAAGAATTTTCCAGAGTTTGTTGTAATCTACACAGTCAAATGCTTTGGTGTAATCAATAAAGTGAAAGTAGATGCTTTTCTGGAATTCTCTTTTTCAATGATCCAGCAGATGTTGGCAATTTGACCTCATTTTCTCTCCATTTTCTACATTTTGCTTGAACATCTGGGAATTCATGGTTAATGTACTGTTGAAGCATGGCTTGGAGAATTTTGAGCATTACTTTGCTAGCGTGTGAGATGAGTGCAATTGTGAGATAGTTTGATCATTCTTTGGCATTGCCCTTCTTTGGGATTGGAATGAAAGCTGACCTTTTCCAGTCCTGTGGCCCCTGTTGAGTTTTCCAAATTTGCTGGCATGTTGAGTGCATCACTTTCACAGCATCATCTTTTAGGATTTGAAATAGCTTAACTGGAAGAGTTGACTCATTGGAAAAGACTCTGATGCTGGGTGGGATTGAGGGCAGGAGGAGAAGGGGACGGCAGAGGATGAGATGGCTGGATGGCATCACTGACTCGATGGGCGTGAGTCTGAGTGAACTCCGGAAGTTGGTGATGGACAGGGAGGCCTGGCATGCTGCAATTCATGGGATCGCAAAGAGTTGGACACGACTGAGCGACTGAACTGAACTGAACTGGAATTCCATCACCTCTGCTAGCTGTGTTCATTGTGATGCTTCCTAAGGCCCACTTGACTTCACATTCCAGCATGTCTGACTCTAGGTGAGCGATCACACCATCGTGGTTATCTGGGTCATAAAGATCTTTTTTGTATAGTTCTGTATATTCTTGCCACCACTTCTTA
The DNA here is from genome assembly GCF_055505025.1 of Bos grunniens. Taxonomy (NCBI): domain Eukaryota; kingdom Metazoa; phylum Chordata; class Mammalia; order Artiodactyla; family Bovidae; genus Bos; species Bos grunniens. Next base: position 10,860,540 of record NC_141179.1, on the reverse strand, counting down.
ATATCTCTGCTTCTGTTAGGTCCATACCTGTCCTTTATTGTGCCCTTATTTGCATGAAATGTTCCCTTTGTATCTCTAATTTTCTTGAAGAGATCTCTAGTCCTTCCCATTCTGTTGTTTTCTTCTATTTAACACAGTTGTGGTAAAATTTAAATTCAGACTTTGTGCTCCTTCCCACTATGCTAAATAGAGAGAAGGAAGATCAGAGAGGAGTGTGATTCATTACAGCACTTGGATTGAGGAGAGGCCAAGCACTATGTGTACATTGTTTCTCATTCTCATAGTGGTCTTCAGGCTAATGAACCCTCCTGCTGTAAAAGAGCAGAACAAGCTACCTCTCTTGAACAGGCTGTAAAATAAATAGGAGTCAGAATTCTAATTCAGACTCAGTTAGCAAGTGATTCAAAAGACAATACTTTTTCAGACATAAACCTAAAAAAAAATTACAATTATAGATGAGTCTTCTCTGGACCACTTATTTACTCTTAAATTTAAAATCTTGAGTTTTTATACACAGAGTACAATATTAGGCACTGATGTTAATGTAATAAAAAGGACTTTGAGGACTCGGGCTACAGATGAGCAAACAATATATTGCAATATGGCAGGAGCAGGTGAAAGGAACAGCTAATATTCATAGCTCTGTTGCAGCATTTCCCACAGTCTAATGTTTATTTCAGGTGCTGTATGTAATTCTCTCCCTAGTACTCTTTGATCTCCTTTAGGGCCACAGTGTATACTTTTTTCTTTGCCAGTAATAAATGTGGTATTCTATACAAAGTAACTGCTCTATAAATATTAGTGAAGTGAATTCAATTCAGTGCAAGCTGTAGTTTTAAAAGGCTTTGCAGGTATGTCTGTTACCCATGGCTGCGTATAGCAAGGAATTTTGCAACAGAAAATAGAAAGGAGGAATCTTACTGTTCTTGAGAATCATTCTTCCTTCTGACCAGAGCCAACTTCATGGGCATTTGACCTGTGCAGTCACAATGCCCCATACTCAGAAGGGCCCACTGTCTTGAGATTCATAATAATTTTGTACTAGGAGTCCCACCATTTTGTTCTGCCCTGAGCTTCATAAAATATGCCCCCTGTCCTGCTCCTGATACTTCTTGTTTGCTTAAAACTGTGCGGATGTTGTGAGGAGCCTTTTTGGAGGACGGGCTCACAGAGCAGATGGTAAGAGAATATTGAAACTTTGATTCAGATGCAACTACCTTATCTCTTTCAGAAGTCTTCCCCTACCATGCCCTTATACACATATACCATATTGGTGTCTGTACCTCTCCTGTATGCATCCACCACTCAGGTTGCCTCACTGTGTGTGTGTGTGTCCTCATCTGTACACTGGTACTGCCAATGATGGGGTGTCTCAGAGGGTAATAATTACTGTTGAGTTACTGGCAGATGTGCTTGCAGGATACTGGGGATACACTTATTTAGAACCTAGTATATGACCTGTTAAGGAATTGCTCCTGTGTTCTTGACTTCACAGTTGTGATCCTGAAGAGCAAGCCTGAGGTTTTCCTTATATATCAAGTGACTTAAAGAAGAAATAAAAAGAAACGTGAATCTTGAGAGAGAATGATGACTTTGTCAGAAGGATGCAGCTTGTGATAAAAGGTCACTGAAGTGTAATGAAATGCAGAAAATGGGAGAAATACAACACAAATATAATAAACAGAAGCTTTAGAAAGGAACAGCTCTTGATTAGAGTGGCAAGTGCACCTTTTATGTAATAACTGTACATTGAGGCAACCCAGAGGAGTCACGGATGACAAAAAGTGAGGAGCCAAAAGAGAAGCAGCAGTGGGAAAGTCAAGAAAGCACTGTGCAGAAGAGAAGGAAGACATGATAGCAAGACCTTGAATTCAGCTATGTTTTTCCATGTAAAGCATTTATCATATTTTTAAAATTATTCACTTAGATAGGTAAATCAGTGTTTATTAGTATGTACTCTCAGTATGAAAGCTTAGTATCCTGTGCACAAAAGAAATATATGATAGAGTTACTAGTCTCTTGAGTGGGGAATCAATAAAAATGAATCAACACAAAAACAACTATTAAATTTTTCATTGATGGATTCATTATTATTAATAACTGATTCTAAATATTAAATTTAATATTTTAATCTTAAAACTGATTATATCTGTTCATAAATACCAGTTTAAGTCACTGAGCCCGGGTGTGATTCCCTGGGTCAGGAAGATCCCCTGGAGAATGGCAACCCATTCCAGTACTCTTGCCTGGAAAACTCCGTGGGCTACAACTCATGGGGTTGCAAAGAGTTGGACATGACTGAGTGACTTCACTTTCACTTTAAGTACTGAAGATTTTTAAAAATGTCAAATATCATGTGAAAAATTATGAAGTAATCTGGACCCACCTTGAAATTTGTCACATTAAGTATTTACTTACGTGATAGTAGTACATTTATGAGAGGGAATGGCAGTTATGTTTAACATAGAAGGTCTTTTGTTTTAAATGTGTAGTTTCAATGAGAGTAATATCAAACTCCATGTAATTTCTGCACTGGATCTACCAGCATTATATTAACAACTGTATTATAACATAATACACCAACTTTTATCAGTCACTACAGAAAACACTTATTAATAATACTTAACGTAGCACTTCTTGAGACCTGGAAGAGACTTGATATTAGTTCACCTTACATAAATATGACTTCATGTAGATCAACTCATTAATCATCATTTACATTAATTCTGTAAGATAAGTGCTGTCATTGTCTCCATTGTTTAGATGAAGAAGTAGGCATTAGAGTGCTGATGCGGCTTGCCTGGAGTCTCATTACTACTAAGTGAGGGAGCCAAGGTTTAGTCCAGATTCTGTACTTTTTGACAGCCCTGTTTGGCTCAGCAGTAAAGAATCCACCTGCCAATGCAGGAGATACAGTTCAGTCCCTGGGTTGGGAAGATCCCCTGGAGGAAGGCATGGCAATCCAGTATTCTTGTCTGGCAAATCCTATGGCCAGAGTAGCATGGAAGGCTACAGTGCATAGGTTCACAAAAGACTTGGCCATGACTTAATGACTAAACAGTAACAACTGTGTTTTAAACCACTTATCTATATATCATTTCTAAAGAAAAGATTATTTAGCATTAAAAAGTGAAATGAGCTGTCAACTGAGGATTTGTGTTATCTTTAGAACACACTGTCAATTTTAGAATAAAGTATTTAAGTCTATTTTAATTACATTTCAGATAAAGAATAAAGCTATAAACAACACAAATGCAAATATGCATGCTAAAGACATTTAGTATATAACTTTACTTTTTGTATTACATGAGTATTTAAATTTTAAATCTGAATTTTTGGATATGGGCAGAAACTAAGTTCAAAAATCATGAAAGTATCTAGGCCAGTCTTGACATTTATTGCATTAAGTATTAGCTTACATGATTGGCTTCTAGGTGCTTGTTTGTGATAATGATTAAATGTGTTTTTCAATGAAGTTTCCCTATCGATCTATACCCTGAATGGATGGACATTCACAAAAAAGAACATGAAACATACCTCTTTTAATATACTGATTTTTTGAGCAATCCTGTTTGCTAACATTTTGAAGTCTGATTCTTGTGTATGCATGTGTGTGTATGTATGTATGTGTGTATGTTGTGTGTATATATATATGTGTGTGTGTGTGTGTATGTATATGTGTGTGTATTTTGAAGTCTGATTCTTGTGTATGCATGTGTGTATATGTCTGTATGTCTGTATGTGTGTATATATATGTGTGTATGTATGTATATATGTGTGTCTATGTATGTGTGTATGTATATATATGTGTGTGTATGTGCTCAATAATTTTTTTTACCATGATGATTGTTTGTATTAGAAAAATGTTAAAACATCAGGAAAGCCCAAAGCTTCAAGTATTTTTTACATCTACATGTCAGTAATTTTGAATGTTATGTAAAAAGAGGCAATAGGGATGTTCGTTTATGTTAAAAGTTACCCTCTTAAAATGTAGAATCACTCCTTTCTTTTGTTTACGGTGGTCCCTCAGTCCATGGGTACTGGTTCCATGACCCACCTCTCACGAATCTACTCAAGCTGCTTTTACAGAACAGCATAGTATTTACATCTAACCTATGGCACATACTCCCGTATATTTTAAATCATCTTTCAAATACTTATATTAATAATACCTAATACATTGTAAATGCTAGGTAATTAGTTGCAAGCATGATAAGATTAAGTTTTGCTTTTTAGAACTTTCTGAAATTTTTTTTGTCAAAATATTTTTAGTCCAGAGTAGGTTGAATCCACAGATACAAAACCTAGGGATACAGAGGGCCAATTGTATATAGGATGGCTTTTACAGTAAATCTAGACCATCAACCTTATGAAGTTAGTGTGTGTGTTTATAGAACAGAAAAGGGGGAAGAGGCACAAAAGAAGAAAGCAGGGCCAAAAAAGATTTATTAGATTTTACAGTTTTCTCAGAACTAGTTCTGCACATAGCTCCACATGACTAATGTAAGATATTATTGGTCAGTGTCTTTCCAGTGAAAGAACTTATAAAGTTCCAAAATTATTTGCATTAGATGTTTTTTCCAGGAAGAACAAGTGATGAAGACAGTCAAAACAAAACATCCCCACAAATCTCTTATCCTTATGCATGTATATTTTAAATTACCTGTATATTAAAGGGTCTTGACTATAAGAAACAGAGAAATTACAGCCTGAATAGTGTGCCAAAGCACAAACTCCTTGGTACTTCTTGGAAGGTGATTTCTAACATATTCTGGTGGCTAGACAGAAGCTTACATCTCTGGAAGATTCATGACCTTATAGAAAATACAGGAAATGAAATTGAGAAGGTCTAAAGTAATGGAAGTGATAGGATATTTGTGTATTCTACATGTACCTGCCTCTTTATGCAGAAGAATTTATAGAGTGAATAAAGTCTGTAATTTCCCACTGTGGTCCTGTTGCTATTACTTTGCTCACTTTCCCCTTTGCTCTATGAGTAGGAACTACATGGACATTTCTGTGTGATACACTGGAAAGACAGCACCCCTCGGTTTCAGATAGACCTGGATTTGATTACTAGCTCAACTGTTGGGTCTAGGCAGGATAACTGAATCTGTGTCGAATAGTTTGGTGTTGGTATTAGTCGCTCAGTCATGTATGACTCTGCAAACACATGGACTGTAGCCTGCCAGGCTCCTCTGTCCTTGGAATTCTCCAGGCAAGAATAGTGGAGTGGGTTGCCATTTCCTTCTCCAGGGGAGCTTACTGGCCCAGGGATTGAACGTGTGTCTCCTGTACTGGGGCAGGTGGATTCTTTGCCAGCTGAACCACCAGGAAGCTTATGTATGAAATACCATTAAGTCATTAAAATGATATTTATGTACATTTAATAATATGAAAAATTGTATATATTACTGAGTATAATAAGCATATTACAAAATAGCATGGTTCTATTTTTGTATGGATGTATTTGTATATACAGAAAAAGAAGAAATGAAATTTAATAATAATAGTTGTTATCTCAGTGAGGTGATGTTATAGGTTATTTTTACTTTGTCATTTTTATATTACAGTACTTCCTGGTATTTTTAAACAATTTTGTGCAATTAATTTTGTCTTATTGTTTTTAAAAGCAAATTGTTAATTTTACTTTGAAAGTGAGTCTTCCAGTTCTCAGTTTTTTTTTATTCTTATGTATGGAATTTTAATGTAACTATTTTGTATGTAATTGTTATCCTAGGTCACGCAATAGATATCAGTTAATTGAATGAAAACATAAATACATTTGAAACCCTAGGAAGTTTATACATTAATTCCTGGCTTGTTGATGAATAGAAAGATGTTTTCTTTAATTTAAATTTGGAAACTTTCACATAGACAAAGAGCAAAATCAGATTAAATTCTTCTAAGGCATGATTATTTCTGAATTAGTTTTGATAGTAGTAAAAAAAAAAAAAAGTGAGCTTTAAGCTCTAAGATAGATATTCCCCTGTGATTTTTGTTTTAAGGCACTAGGTGTTACTAGGCAATGGTGGATAGAATCAAAGGAAAAGCATAGATAAAATGAGGCAGTCTTGGATGTATACTGTAGAGTCCTCAGAACATTGAAGATGTGTTGTAATTGCTTTCAATTTGTTTTCATTTTTCTTTTTTATTTTGGTTGTCAGTATGTAATTATTTAGTTAATATTTAACCAACAGCTGTTTTCTATTATCATTAAATATGACCTAATTGTGAAAGCTAAATGTCAGCTAAATTTACAGTGTTGTAGGTCAGAAAAATAAACTGAGACCTTGAAGTTGACAAATATAAGAATAGGAAGTGATGTCGAATAAATGCTTCTGTGAAATTAACAGTGACAAAAGTAGGGACAGTTTGTAATAACAAAGTTTGATTATGTTGTATCCAGTATAATATATCATTATATTTTTTATTTTATATCGCTGAGTCAGGAAAGGGAAATATAAGTTAACATAAGTACAGTTATCTTTATGATGGACCTGAGGTTCAGATCCATCACTGACTTGATGGACTTGAGTTTGAGCAAGCTCCAGGAGTTGGTGATGGACATGTAAGCCTGGCGTGCTACAGTCCATGGGGTCACAGAGTCGGACATGATTGAGTCGCTGAACTGAGGCTCAGAGAACTTAATAAATTATGTAAATCTCTGATTTTCAAATTAGTTGCCCTTTTCCTAAAGTGCTTCATGATTTTCAAGATAGAGGGCTGTATAACTACTTCAAGTAAGTATTTAATACATTGTAAGTCATTTTGAAAAAACAGTGATAAAGAAAATATGAGATAATAAAATTCAGTAGATTTCTGACTACTACTGATAATAGTTTGTATCCAGTTACTGTCAGTACACTTATTTATCTTTAAAGAATACAGCTTCAAGTGTACCCTGCTTCTATTAAGTATCTTTGCATTTTATCATGATGTATTGAATATCTTACAAGGATAAATCATTTTTGTTCATTAATATCTATAACTATCATAAGAATAACAATAATTATAATATGTTGTCAATATAATGCATTATTGATTAATCTCATTAATATGTCATAATTATTGGTAGTACTATCCATGTATAATTTAAATTAATGTATATCTAAATTATTAATCCAGTCTGAGGGAATCTAGAAGTCTAATTGTTAAGAATTATGAAATATTAACATGTAAATCCTATGCTTTTGAAAGATATCTAGAAATACTGAGGAACTAACTAAGAAACACTCTATACCAAAGAAACCTTTTCTGACAAACACATGACCATGTAAATGTAGAAATAAAATCCCAATGATAAAATCACTGCTCTGTTGAGAAGGATAGAAACATCTTGTAATATCTTTGAAAGATAAAATAGCTCCAGCACATGGCAACTATGGCAGAAAACAGCTATGACAAGAAAAAATAAGCATCTACACAAGAAGAACAATAGTGACAGTGTTACAATGGCAGAGGGAAATGTAGCCGCTTGTGGAGAAGACATCCCCTGAGTAGGTGGAAAATTGCAAGTTTTTTTTTTTTTTTAATCAATGTCCCCTCCTACAAATACTAAAGACCTCTCGATATTAACACATTAAGCTTGTGTAAAATATATCAGTTTAGTGTGAGAAAGGAAATTTCATGGTTAGAAAAAAATATATATATATATTATTTATTTTCTACCTTGAGTCCTAGATAGTCTCAATAGCCAGTCACATTTGTAACCTACTGTGTCTAGAAAATGTTTAACCTAATGTATAGTGGCTATTTAGAGCCCTCCACTTGAATATTTCCTACTCCCCTAAGCAGTTGTTCAATATTTTGTTCTTGCCTCTGTAAAGAAGACTTTACTGAAGAATATGAAATGCTAACAAAAATGTGTTCAACTAGAAATAAGTGATGAGATGAAACATCAATATAATTATGTTTTATGAAACCTATTGACTGTATCTGGGGTGTTTAGTAAGACTAGCATTTGTTGTGGACTTTGAGTGAGAGAAGGAATGTCAGTCAAGAGCCAAAATAAGAGCAGAAAATCACCATGAATAGATGTAGTGTGTGAGACATAAAGGTACTTAGCATGAGGGTAGTTTAGGGGTAGAAGAGACTAAGAGGTGTATGTGTCTATGTTATGGTGGAGTCTGAGATTTTTAATGGCTGGGTTTTATAGGAGTATAAAGACTGAATTGGCAAATACAGTTGGAACTGTAGTATAAGGACAGATTTGGATGACAGACTAAGGGCTTCAGACTTTACTCTTAAGCAATTAATTAGGTGTATAAAATATTTTTACAGAAGAGTGATAAGAAAGAGGTAACTTTTACTAGGGAGATGCTTTTTCAAAACTAGTAAATATTTACTGTTTTTCAACTGGTAAACAGATCTTATTTCTTTTTCTTCTATTGTGTTTAAGTACAGTGGTTTTAAACATGATACAGTGATATTCATTCAATTTTATTCAAATAGCAACAAAATTTAAATTGTCTTCAATTTACATGAATAAACAGATATGTTTTAAATGAGCTAACAGTTTGCAGTAACTTCATTGAAAATGCTTTTGTCCCTTTGAAAAATTTCTACTAGTTAAATATATCCAACTGTGAAAAGAATGTGATAAAAACATCTTAATATATATTAAAGTTCATTGGTTTTAAAAATAATTGGTTTTAGATAAAAAACTATTAGAATTAGTTAAAATGTCTACTTTAGAATAAAAGTTTTATTTGTATGCAATTACTTTTTGTTAGAATGTATTTGTGATGAAAAGAACAATTTGTTCTTGATGACAGTAATGCTTCTTTATAGGAAAAATGAAATTGATTATATTTATAAATTTAATAGATCAGTAATTGCATTAAAATAAATATCCAGGATGGGAAGAATATTCAAATATGTGTTTCCTTTAACTGGAAATGTGCAAAATATAACAATAGCACTGAGTTGTCTAGTATTGCATAGATTTTTTTAAATTTGTTTAGTAATTTTTGCCTGTGTGGGGTCTTCGTTGCTGCACAGGCTTTTCTCTAGTTTTGGCAAGTGGGGAGTGCTTTCTAGTTGTGGTGCACAAGCTTCTGGTTGCAGTGTCTTTTCTCTTTGCAGACCACGGGCTCTAGGGCATGTTGGCTTCAATAGTTGTGGCATGTGGGCTCAGTAGTTGCAGCTCCTGGACTTTAGAGCACAGGCTCAGTAGTTGTGGTAAATGGGGGCTTGGGTAGTCCTTGGCATGTGAGATCTTCCTGGATCGGATATCAAACCTGTGTCTCCTTCTTTGACAGGTGGATTCCATACCACTAAGCCACGGGGAAAGCCCTGCATAGATTTTTGAAGTATTTTACTTCACTTGATCCCCAGAGTAATCCTTCAAAGTAGGAAAACTGCATGGTGAAATGTAGTGCTATTTTAATGATTTGCCTAGATTTTAGATCTAGAACTAAGATCTAGTTGTGTTTTTCTTCTTCATATTTTATACTGGAATTAGACTATTATTACACTTTTTTTCCACACAGGATTATTTCATCTTTTATTTTTAAAGTCAAATATTTCAAAAACTCAGTCAAGTGAATACATAAGAAGAGTTTGTCAGATATTTCCCATTGTCATAGTGCTTGCATCAGTTCAGTTTAGTCTCTCAGTTGTGTCCGACTCTGCAACCCCATGGACTGCATCATGCCAGGCTTCCCTTTCCATCACCAACTCCTGGAGTTTACTCAAACTCATGTCGATCAAGTCAGGGATGCCATCCAACCATCTCATTCTCTGTCATCCCTTTCTCCTCCTGCCTTCAATCTTTCCCAGTATAAGGGTCATTTTTAGTAATTGAGTTCTTCACATCAGGTGGCCAAAGTATTGTATTTTCAGCTTCAGCATCAGTCCTTCCAATGAATATTCAGGACTGATTTCTTTTATGATAGACTGGTTGGATCTCCTTGCAGTCTAAGGGACTCTTACGAGTCTTCTCCAACTCCACAGTTCAAAAGCATCAAATCTTCGGTGCTCAGCTTTCTTTATAGTCCAACTCTCATATCCATACATGATACTGAGAAAAACCATAGCCTTGACTAGACAGACCTTTGTTGGCAAAGTAATATATTTGCTTTTTAATATGCTGTCTAGGTTGATCATAGCTTTTCTTCCAAGGAGCAAGAGTCTTTTAATTTCATGGCTGCAGTCACCATCTGCAGTGATTTTGAAGCCCCCCAAAATAAAGCTGCTGATTATTTCCACTGTTTTCCCATCTATTTGCCATGAAGTGATGGGACCAGATGCCCTGATCTTAAGTTTTCTGAATGCTGAGTTTTAAGCCAACTTTTTCCCTCTCCTCTTTCACTTTCATTAAGAGCCTTTTTAGTTCTTTGCTTTCTGCCATAAGAGTGGTGTCATCTGCATATCTGAGGTTATTGATATTTCTCCCAGCAATCTTGATTCCAGCTTGTGTCTCATCCAGCCCAGCATTTGCATGATATACTCTGTATATAAGCTAAATAAGCAGGGTGACAATATACAGCCTTGACGTACTCCTTTCCCAATTTGGAACCTGTTTGTTGTTCCATATCCAGATCTAACTGTTGCTTTGTGACCTGCATAAAGATTTCTCAGGAGACAGGTTAGGCGGTCTGGTATTCCCATCTCTTTGTTTGTTTGTTGTGAGCCACACAGTCAAAGGCTTTAGCGTAGTCAATAAAGCAGAAGTGAATGTTTTTTTCTGAACTCTCTTGCTTTTTCGATGATCCAGCGGGTGTTGGAAATTTCATCTCTAGTCCTCTGCATTTTCTAAATCCAGCTTGAATATCTGCAGGTTCACAGTTCACATACTGTCGAAGCCTGGCTTGGAGAATTTTGAGCATTACCTTGCTAACATGTGAGATGAGTGCAGTTGTGGGGTAGTCTGAACAATCTTTGGGATTGCCTTTTTTGTGATTGGAATGAAAACTGACCTTTTTCAATCCCATGGCCACTGCTTAGTTTTTCAAATTTGCTGGCATATGGAGTGCATCACTTTAACAGCCTCATCTTTTAGGATTTGAAATAGCTTAACTGGAATTCCAGTGCTTGCATAGGCTGTGCATTTTTTATTGTTCAGTCATTAAGTCATGTCCAACTCGGCAACCCCATGGACTGCATGCAGCACTCCAGGCTTCCCTGTCCTTCACTATCTGGCAGAATTTGTGCAAATTTATGTCCTTTCAGTTGCTCATGCTATCTAACATCCTCATCCGTTGCCACCCTCTTTTCCTTTTGCCTTCACTCTTTCCGAGCATCGGGGTCTTTTCTGATGAGTCATCTCTTTGCATCAAGTGGCGAAAGTAATGGATCTTCAGCTTCAGTGTCAGACCTACATTTATTATTGATACATAGCAGACTTTAGTTTCCTTTCTGATATACTTAGCAGAAAATAATTTTAAGATTGTTTGAAAAGCACTGTAGTTCTCAAGTTAGAAATTTAATTATGGGGAAATGTCCTATGAATGCAAGAATTATAAAGCTACAGTTATATTTGCTGTATATGATATGAAGTGCTGCATTGTGTTAGATATCAATTTCAGTTGTGCATCCGCAGTGTGTCCAACCCTTTGTGACCCCATGGATTGTAGACTGTCAGGCTCCTCTGTCCATGGGATTTTTCAGACAAGAATACTGGGCATTTCCTCCTCCAGAGCATCTTCCTCACCCAGGGATCAAACTCAGGTCTTCTGCATCTCCTGCATTGGCAGGTGGATTCTTGTTCCCTTGTGCCACCTGGGAAGCCCCAGATATCACTATATCCTGTGCTTATTTTTAAGTAACGTGTCTGCATTTATATATATACACACACACATATATATACATACTGCTAAGTCGCTTCAGTTGTGTCTGACTCTGTGCGACCCCATCGACGGCAGCCGACAAGGCTTCCCCATCTCTGGGATTCTCCAAGCAAGAACACTGGAGTGGGTTGCCATTTCCTTCTCCAATGTATGAAAGTGAAAAGTGAAAGTGAAGTCGCTTAGTCATCTCCGACTATATATATATATATATATATATATATATATATATATATTTCAAACAACCTGTATTAACTTCAGTTTTCTTATAATCCACATAATTGATTTGAAGGTCTGTGTAGAGGAAATCATTGGTTTATTCGTTCATTGACAGTTGCTTTCTGAATTTTAATCCAGTACTCCTAGCACATACCCTCTTAACAATTTTTTAGTCTTAGGAAGGCATAAAATGTGTCAAAGTCATTGATCAGGAGACAACGCAGAAACAAAGTGAAATGTATTATAGGATATACATTTTCCATCAAAAAAGATAAAAGGAGCCAAACAAAAATGACTATAAAATGATTATAGTATCACTAATTTAATACATTAATATAATCTATAGAATGTATCTCATTTAACTATACACTATTCAATGGGTTTAATTTTAGTAAATATTATATGGCAGTTTTTTTCCTAAGGTATTTGTGTGGTTTTGAAGTCTAATAATAGCATATGATAAACAAAAAGATTTTATAATGTCAATGTATCTACACAGGCAGTACATTTCTTAATATTTGAAATTGTTAAAAATCTCTTTATACTGAGTGAATCAGTATTAGATTACCAAACCAAAACCTTTAATTGCATCTATTTTTGAAAACTTATCAGTTTCAGTGATGTTAATAATGATTAAAAGGGGTATTTGTTATTTTGAAGAACAGTGTTTTCTTAATTTTAGTAAAACAAATTACCTTACTTTTAGATAGTAATACCTACAAAAGAAAAACTAATATATACTTTATTTTGGATGATATCTTCCTATTATAATTTAAATCTCTGTAAACTGAAGATGAAAGATCAGTCTTCCTATTAATAACAGAAAAGAAAGGAGGCAAGATTTTAAAAGTCTGTATAACGTTAAACTAAAAGGCAGCAGTTTTAGGGAACTACACTAATTACATATTTGTGAGTTTAAAAATATACTTCTTTGATGTAAAATAAGTCAGATATATTTGTTTTTTTTTTAGAAATGAGAAATTTTGTGTACCTTATTTACTGTTTTGTGGGGGAGGGAAATAATGGGTTCTTTCTCCAAGTAAATAATTAAGTAGTATCTATTCAGCTAAACATATGTAACATTCATGGCTTTAATAATATCGAGATACATTTTTTGACCATAAATAAATATTTACTGGCTTGTTATTGATGAATGCTTAAACCTGTAAACTGGAAGGAACCGGTTGAATTTCCATCATGCATATGTCATTACATCTGAAGAAGTGGGTATTAACCTTGGAGAGTGACACATTTGACAGAGTAGGCTGTTTAAGACAGTATAATCAGAGCTGTATATGTTGGGTGTCTGTTATATTTCCTTGGGGTAGCTAAAGCTAGTTTCCACTTATTAGTTTCCTCAGGGGACAGCTGGGTGAAAAGGGGAAAAATCAGCTGTGCTATAACATTTTTTAGCCTAACTTTGTAGCAAAATAATTGGTAGTAACTGCTATACTTCTTGGAGGATAGAAGACTATAGTCCTGGATTGTTTAAAGGGTATGTCTGATCCATGAATTCTAAGTACAACTGTGGGTCACTCTGCCTTAGTCTTTTATGAACTAAACATTTTCCCTGTCAACTACATTTTTCTAATTCATATTCATAACAGGCTTAAATTGCCCATCAGTCTTTAATAGAAAGTGTTTCTCAGGGACTAAAAGGTTTCCACAAGAGATACTAATGGTTTCACACTAGTCACCAACATGACTTTTTCTGCTTCTCAGCTGTCTTTAGTTTCACAGTCCAGAGACCATCTGTCTAGACAGGTGTTATCTCACTGGTATCTAAAAGTAGAAACTGAACATCATTATTTAAAAAGTGCAACTCTAGTGATAACAGTTCTGGTCTGAGCTGTGCACTGTTACAAATGTCTTTCTTAGAACAAATGAATGACAAAATGACTTATTTTGCATGGACCAGCTGTGAACTTAATTAGTGTATAGGAACTGTGGGTGCTACTTACATTGCACAGAAATATCAAGATATTTAATAAATATATATCAGAAAGTATTTGAATCAAGAAAGACATTTAGGAGGTGGATTTAATCTTTAGAAAATATTCACTGTCTGCAATACAGGAAAAAAACAAGTACAGGTGTCATCAGTCTTAAAGCTATCACTATGAAAATAAATTCTGCTAAAAAATATTTTAAAGCCTATTCATTGATGGATCTTGACTATGCACCATACCATGACTTTCAGTATAGAATCTATAATTCATTTATTCAAAGTTCAAACAGACCATATGCTAATTGTTATATGAGTATTTTTATTATTTTGCACTAAAGAACTAACTTTTATGAACATAAATGATTTAAAGAATCTGATACAAAAGGATATGGGTTATGGAATCATATTCTCCTTCTACACTAGGGACTTAACACACACACATACACACATGCAAGCATGCACATACCCCTTACAGAGGCACTCACTGTCTCAGAGATGCAGTTGGTACAGTAGTTGTATACTTGTAGCCCAATATCTTATTCAATGCCCAGATCCTCTATTCTTAGCTGTACTCAATTGGGAATGTTATTTAACATATAGGTGCCCCTGTATTGATGTTTTCCTTTGTAAAATAGGAATAATAATAGTTCCCAAATCATAAATTTGCTATGAAAATATGTTACATGATACATATAATTATCTTAGGAACAACCTGACATTTAATATGTGGACAATGAACTTTAGTGGTTATAGTTGCCTTTATTTTGGGGGAGTTCTAAAAGTAGGTTGATGTGTTTTGTCACATGCCACTTGAACTCAAAAACTTTTTTTTTCTGCAGCAAAAATAGGTACCAAGTTTGTATAGGTTAAGTTTAAGTTGGATTCTATTATTTTATAGTTAAGTTTCATTTGTTTTGCTATCTTGGTAAATTAAATTCTAATTTAAAGTGGTTTTATGACAAAGTAGTTTTGGGTTAAAGCTATCAAATTAAATTGAATATTTGGGAAGAAAAGTTTATAAATTAGTGACAGAGATAAAGTAGTTTTTCTGATCTATGTATGACCTGCAGACAGTATTTTTAAAGAAAGGAAACAGACTGTCTTCATGACTAAATATTTTTTGTGTATCATTTAAAAGGTTTTTTCTTTCAGGTTTTCTCTTTGTTTCCATGCCAGCCTTGTTTCCAAGGAAAACTATAGATAAGAAATAGTATAAAGTGCATCTTTGAGTACTAAGGGAGTCCATGAAAGAAGCAAATGGATCACATCAGAGAAGTGTTCCTGAACTTCTTGATGTATGCACTAAAATATATTTTATATGAATTTTGAAAAGGAAATAAAAAATTATATGAATCATTTCTGTATTGCTGCTAAAGAATACTTGTTTATTGCTATTTCTGAATAGGAATAGATGGTATAATGTATGTGTGTAATAGTAACCCTCCTAGGCCATACTGTTGCATGTCATTCAGTCCTTACATTCTGTTCCTGAGCTCAAAATATTTTGACTATTTTAATTCTCCAAAATATTTCTTATACCATCATCTTCATCTTTATTCAGAATATCTTATGTAGTCATTAACAAAATTTCTTTCATCAAGTTTAGAATGACTTTCATATCATGTGCCAGCAAAAAAAAAAAAAAAAAAGAGGAATTTGCACTTAATACTAATTTATTGATCTAGTAATTTGAATTGTCCCTGCCCACCCCCCAACCAATTTATATATCTCTGGCCTTAACCACTGGATCTGTAACATAAACGTATTTGGAAAAGAGGTCTTTGTAGTTGTAATTAAGTAAATTAGAACTCAAGATGAGATCATGAAGGCTTACCTGAACTGGCCCTAAATCCCATTGCATGCATCCTTATAAAAAGAATACACAGTAAAAAGTGAAGACACAGAGGAGAAGCCAGATGAGACAGAAATTGTAATCATTCAGCTCTAAGGCAAAAAATGCTTGCAGTTACAAGAAGATGTCTCCCTTAGAATCTTTAGCAAGACTTCTGCTATGATGACATTTTAATTTTGGTCTTCTAGAACTATGAGAAAATACAAATATGTTGCTTTAAAGCTGCAGGTTTTTGGCAATGCATTTTGAGAACTGTAGAACCTTAATATATGAGTTTTGATCTCTATAGGCATAGAAACAAGCTTTCTTTTTTAAATTTGTTTTTATTTTTAAGCAATTTTATTGGAGTATAGTGGATTTGTCATGTTGTGTTAGTTTCTGCTGTATCACAAAGTGAATCAGTTACAAATATTTTCACTCTTTTTGAGATTCTACTCCCATATAGGTGAGTACTGAGTAGAGTTGCCTGTGCTATACAGTAGGTTCTTAATAGTTATCTATTTTATATAGAGTAGTGCATATATGGGGCTTCGCTGGTGGCTCAGGTAGTAAAGAATCTGCCTGCAATGTGGGAGACCTGGTTTGATCCCTGGGTTGGGAAGATGCCTCGGAAGAGTGCATGGCAACCCACTCCAGTATTCTTGCCTGCAGATACCCCATGGACAGCGGGGCCTGGTAGGCTGCAGTCCATGGGGTTGCAAAGAGTCAGACACGACTGAGCAACTAAGCATGACACAGGAGCAGTGTGTGCATGTCAGTCCCAATCTCCCAGTTCATCCTTCCTGCCTACTATTTCCCCCACGGTAACTAAACATTTACTTTCTATATCTGTGACTATTTCTGTTTTGTCAATAGGTTCAATTGTGCCGTTTTTTTTATTGTCCAGATATAAACAGTATCATATGATATTTGTTTTTCTCTGTCTGACTTATCTTACTCACCATTCAAAATAAATTACACAGCAAATGTAGAAGACAGAGAAATGGAGACAGAAGTAGGATTAAAAGTATTCTTAAATACATCTTACTTAATGGTTGATTCAAATTAATTAATGATTATCAAAATTCTTTGTAATGCATAAAGTACTTACTAACCCTGGATTTCTCAGCAGAAGCACTATTGACATTTTGGGCTGCATTATTTTTGTTTTAGGAGGCTGCTCTTTGCATTTGGAATGTATAGCAGTATCCCTAGTCCCTACCTGTTAGAGGCAGTGTGTACACTTCTAAGTGATGACAACCAAAAGTTTCACCAGAACTTCAGGTGTAGGGTGAGATCAGTGAAATCTTGACCATAGGTTCAAGACTAAGGGGATGCTAAAAGCTGAGTAATCAAGGTATATAATATTTAATACAATATTTTAATATAAATTAATGCAAAAATGAATGATGAAATACCAAGCTTTAAATGAAGATAAAATAGTACCATTATTAAATATCTGTGGCAAGGGAGATAGAATTTCCCTCTGTGAGAAGTATTGCACAAACCTGTCATGTTGTTGTGATGATTATTTGATCTGTGTTAGCCTTCTAGTTAATATCCTCACTTCTAGAATGAGAGATTAAGAATTTTGACTCTGGAGGCTGACATATCTGAGTTTATGTCATATAAACTTACTGTGCATATGCTTACTATGTGTCCTAATATATATGTTAAGTTCTCAGCATTTTTATATATACATTAGGTTAATGAGTACACTTACTATATGGAGTTTACATAAATACCTGAAATCATTTTTGTTGAGTATGTAGCATAGTGTTTGAAAAGTGCAGATAGCAGCAGCCATAAACATCAAAAAGTAATAAGAAACCTCCGTCCTCCGATAATCAAAGTGAAAGTGAAGTTGCTCAGTTGTGTCCAACTCTTAGGGACCCCATGGACTGCAGCCCACCAGGCTCCTCCATCCATGGGATTTTCCAGGCAAGAGTACTGGAGTGGGGTGCCATTGCCTTCTCCAGATAATCAAAGCTTACTTAAATTTTAGAAGCCCCTTGTGCAAAAACCATGATGTGTCCTGGGCATATTAAGTGTGTTAAATAAGGACATACTACTGTATATTCTGTCTTCTAAATGAAAATAACAGAATCTTGAATTCAGACTTAGCTCCAAAGGGAATTATCCCTGTAGATACATAACAGCATCTAATCATGCAACAGGACTTCCCTGGTGGCTTAGTGGTAAAGAATCGACCCTCCAATGCAGGAGATGCAGGTTCGATCGATGGGCCAGGAAGACCCCTGGAGAAGGAAATTTCAACCCACTCACTGTTCTTACCTGGGAAATTCCATGGACAGAGGAGCCAGATGGGCAACAAACAGTCCATGGGTTCACAAAAGAGTTGGACACAACTTAACGAATAAACAACAAATTGTGCAATGACTGTTTGAAGTGGTCTTTTAACAGATCTTGTGAATTAGGGTGTTTTTTAGCTCCACTGCTATACTGCAGATATGACAGAGACAACTACATCATTTGTATGCTGTTTTATGTTTAAATGGTTGCAGTAAATAGAAGGCAAGGGCCTAACATTAGGGTAGTAGCAGTAGTTGAGGACAACCTCAACTTGAGTTGAGGTTAGAATTAAGAATGTAATACAGAACCTGCTTTGGGAAAAAATTACACCAAAAAAACAAAAACAAAAACCTTAGAGTTAATAGGGAAACTGGTATCCTCTGTGACAGGACTGTAATCTGAGAATTGTTCAGTTGCTCAGTTGTGGCTGATGCTTTGTGTCTGAGAATACTCTCAGAATTGCAAATTAACTTAGGCCTGCGAATTCTTTTCAACTTTTCAAAATTATGAACATAAAAAAATCTGGCCTATTTGAAAATTTAAAACATTTTTCCTGTTGGAAATTACATTGCTCCTGTCTTAGCTTTTAGTCACACATGAAAAACCTACTGAAAGAGCATTGCACTGTGGGTATTATTTGAAAAATTCATGATCCTAGAAAATCTCTGTTAAATCTCTGTAAATGGTCTTAAAAAATGTAGCATTTGCCATCTGAACCTCTTTGAGTATAAATTTGAAGTGCAGAGTTTAAAATTTTATTATTTACAATGGAAAAAAATAGTCCAAAATCTGAAATAGATTTTAACAGTGAAGTCACATGTGGAATTGTTTAAAAAAAAGGGGCCATAGAAGGAATAAAAAATATGCAAAATATTTAAGGATATACAATAACAGAATTAGAAAACCTACAGTGGGGTACATAGTTCATATGTATTCATTAGTGTGACACTTTTATTTGAACTTACATTTTAATACTTATTGAACAAGAAGATATGTTAATAGTTTGGTCATTAGAAATTGTGAGTGGTATTATAAAAATTATGAGTATGTAGTTTATTGCACAGTACATTAATAATAAATATGTTGCACATATATAAACTTATGGAAAATATGAGATAAATATGTGATTATTTTCTTAAGATTAAGGTTTAGATATTATAATAATATATTTATATATCATTCATATATTATAGATTATTTTGATGATATAGATGCAAACACATACACCACATCATTATGGAACCTCAAATGAATTATAATTAGTAAAAAATTAAAGATCATATTAATACTTTAATAGTTTCATCTTTAAGCCATTGGTAGTAATGCCTGGAGTTGTTGAAAGCATGGAATATTAGTATTACTAATGAAATTGATTATGGTGCACTTTTCCTTTACAAGTGAAAAAAAAGCATGCCATAGGATTTAGTTTGTAACATACTCTTTCTTCTCAAGAGCACTCTTAAGATCTCCAATAAGAAATATCTAAGGGAAATAGTTTTTCAATGAATGAAAAAATAAACATTTTATACATCTTTCTTAGCATCAATAATTCAATATTTATTCTACAGTATCAAAAACCACTTGAGAAAAAGATAAGCAGAACCATAAAATTCAACTTAAGAACAAAATTTCACCTTAGATAATATCTGTCCAAAATTTTATCAAAAAAGTGATAGCTATAAATGTTTCCCCATTTTTATTATCCATGGCTTTCTTGGAACTCATGAAGCTATATAGATTTTTCATCATGTGTGCTAGGGATACTTGAAAGTGATACCCCCAGCATATTGAAAAATGATAAAAGAGAAATATCTTTATAACCTTGTTTAATGGAACTGATAGTAGTACAGAAAAATAAGGGAATGCACATGCATACATACAAAAGTGCTTCTCTGTTAAATTGTACCTATATATGAGCATATTGATAAGACAAATTAATATTAAAATGGCTGGTTTATATTCAGATATTTTTGAAGGAGTTTTAACATTTTTACTGAAAAGAAATGTGAATAATACAGTGTTCTTGGATTTGTCTTTTAAAATTCCGTATTTCATCTTTGTTTTAGTTCAGTCTTTGCATACATAAAAAATAGTTTTGCTTAGTTATTTCTCCATATCAAAAGTCTTTAAGGAAATTAACTTTTGAGTTTCCATGGAATATATTAACTTAGAAATATTAATAATTATGATCAGTCCAAAGCTGCATTGCAGGAATAATCCAGGACAAGGTGGGTCTTGAATGAAATCAATGTCATGATTTTTACTGGAGAGAAAGGAATCTGGTTGTGTTTGATATAACTGGAGTATGCATTGTTTGGCTGCTGTTTATATTGCCTTTTTAAGGAGTTCAATTTCCTTCTGCTTTAAAATTATAAAAGTTTTTCTTAAGTTGTGATGGTTTCTGGTAGATTACCTGAAAGGAAGGATGCAACGGAGATTAAAGCAGACTAGAATTTTTGAAAGAAAAAGGTTGCTATAAAAGTTTACCTTTCATCAAAAAGCACACTGACTCTAAAAGTACTATAATGCTAAAGGCACGCTTTGAAATTTTGAATTAGTTTAGGTCTAATTTGGTTTCTAAAAATGCCGATACTAGGGTATAATATGATTCTGGCATATCAACAATATGAGAAAGGCTCCTCTCTTCAGTTAGTTTATCATGGAAGCTATACAGTTGGTTTGGATTTACATAGTTAACTGGAAAGATAAGAATTCTTAAGGTTGAACCTTTATGTCTGTACTGTAAGTGACAGTTCTGGAGGAGTTATTAGATATGATGTAAATACTATTTTCTTGTATTTTTAAACTGTATATCCTGTGATATGAATGAGTCTTTAAGAGCAAATGCTTTCTAATAGTACAACAAAACATATAAAATTTATAAAAATATAGATAATATCTTTGTATTCAAAAAGAGAAAAAAAATCAGATTTTGTGTTGAATTTGATAATAAAATTAACTCATTAAGTATCTATGTTCCTCTTCTAGCTTTCTAAGAACTTCAAAATAATTTTACATATTTTTGACCACAGTAAAATTATCATCAAGATTAAGAAAACTAAAAACTAAGTACAGTTACATACAAAATAAGTAGCTCATTATAATCATTATCCATAAGCTTTTCTTAGCCAATTAACTATGAATAACGGACATATATGTATATATACTAATATATATGTATATGCACATAACAGTTGGACTTTTAACTTCAATAAATGCTCCCCATATATACGTATATAGGGTGTTTATGCATGTATCTTTTTGAACACAAGTATTAACCCAGTGTGGTATATTTTATACTCTTGAAAACACAGGGTTATGTCTTTTTAGTGAATAGTGTAAGTTTTGGTATTTTAAGCAAAACTTTTTAATTATTTGTTTTTCATGTGTATACAAATCTTTTCAGTTCACACACTGTGTCTATGCATATTTCCCCATGTGGTGCTCATAGTATTCTTGTGATATAATATTATTATACTCATTTTAAGGAAAGGGAACTAAAAATGAAAGTACATAGAGATTTTCCAAGGTCATATACAAAGACAAATTCAAAACTTCCAGTTACTTATTTATATTATATATGCCATTATATCCATATATCCTGTTCTATCATCCTTGTTTTTAAAATAAGAAAAATGTGTCTGAAAAACAGAGAATGATTACATATTGTTGTACATCACCTTAGAAGCAGAGGTAGTAGAGCCATCAACATTTGAATTATCAGTTTACTTCCAAGCCGCTGTTGGATATTGCTTCCCTAGGCATAATGGCTTCCAGTAAAACATTCTTTGCATTGCTTATATGTAATGGTAATAAAAGTGGCCATAAACAATTCTTTTTTCCTTTCAATTATAGCAAAACCCCCATAAAAATGTGAACATAGAGAATTACATCAAATAAAGAGTAGTATTTTCAAACTATTAAAAAATTATTTTACTAATTCTTAGGATCTTTCACAAGCTGATCTACTTAATTCAATTGAAATAATATTTACTATAATAAGTGCTAGAAATTTGGTGATTAAAATTGTAACCAGGCCCCTCTCCACTCATAGTTAATCACCTAATGACCACAGGCAAGTATGCACACATTTGAAAACAGATCAAAAACTGTATGCATAGTAGGAATATTAGCATATTCAAAAGCAGAGACATTACTTTGCCAACAAATGTCCGTCTAGTCAAGGCTATGGTTTTTCCTGTGGTCATGTATGGATGTGAAAGTTGGACTGTGAAGAAGGCTGAGCGCCGAAGAATTGATACTTTTAAACTGTGGTGTTGGAGAAGACTCTTGAGAGTCTCTTGGACTGCAAGGAGATCCAACCAGTCCATTCTGAAGGAGATCAGCCCTGGGATTTCTTTGGAAGGAATGATGCTAAAGCTGAAACTCCAGTACTTTGGCCCCCTCATGCGAAGAGTTGACTTATTGGAAAAGACTCTGATGCTGGGAGGGATTGGGGGCAGGAAGAGAAGGGGACGACAGAGGATGAGATGGCTGGATGGCATCACTGACTCGATGGACGTGGGTCTCAGTGAACTCCGGGAGTTGGTGATGGACAGGGAGGCCTGGCGTGTTGTGATTCATGGGGTTGCAAAGAGTCGGACACGACTGAGTGACTGAACTGAACTGAGCATGGAAACCCAAAGTACCTACTCTACCAGGGTTTCTTAAGGAATTTACTTTTCATAGGAAATTTGAAGAATGCAGTATTTACACAAGATGATTGGAGCTGTTAAGGATATAGGAAAAGAAAGACTAAAGTATTGAGACAGGGAATAGCATGTATGAAGAGAAGAAAATACATAATTCTTTTTTTAATTTTTTAATTTAAATGTATTTATTTTAATTGGAGGCTAATTACTTTACAATATTGTATTGGTTTTGCCATACATCAACATGAATCCGCCACGGGTGTACATGTGTTCTGAATTGAATACAGTGCTAAATAGCTTGGTTATGGACTGGGGCATGGTGAGGAGCAGTAATGAAACACTGGGTCAAATTTAGCATGGAATATCTCACTTTTCTAAAGCATGCTTAATAACATTAGGTAATAAATCCTGTTGAAACATTGAAAACAGTGTTTACCTTGGAGAACAATACTGTGAGAACCTCACAGTGCTATAGTAGATTTGCTATGTTTATGTTACTTATTCAGTTGCATCCGACTCTTTACAACTTCATAAACTGTAGCCTGCCAGGTTCCTTTGTCCTTGAAATTCTATAGGCAAGAATACTGAAGTGGATAGCCATTCCCTTCTCCAGATTATTGGGGTATAATCATTCAAAAATACTCTAATTTAGCATTTTAGACTTTCTTCAACAGCACAGATTTCATAAGTTCCCTTATCTTTCATTCACTTATTAGTAATGAGTTATTCTGAGTTTTAATAAAGGGGGAGTTGATTTTTCTCATTATTGAAGAACTTTTGTCTTCTCCTGGCAAGGAATTCTGATCACTATAACCTTTTATCTCTAAAGGTTAAAATCTCCTGTTTTTAATGGCTTAGAAACATTTTAGAAATTGATATCAGGAATAATAAGATAGTGTGAATCCCCAGATATCATATAACATGGCTAAGAAATCAATCTTTTTATTTGTTGTTTAAGTCACTGAGATTTTAGTAGTTTGTAACTACAGCATAATTTAGCTCATCCTGACCAACATAGATGGTCAGGAAACAGTCTAATGTGTCTAATTTTTCATAGATAATATTAATAAAATTAAAGAAAAAATATGGATCTTTACTATCAGCTACATAATTTTCAGAACCCAGTTAAAAGTGAAAAATGAGAGCCCCCTAGTTAAAATATTAAGACTTTCAAGATGGTGATAATGGAGTCTTAAAACAAGCATGGGATCCTAAGTATGTGGCTCTATGCAACTGCACAGGACACACCATGAACTTTGTCCCATGTATATCAGAAGTCGAGCCTTTGTCTATAGTATGTATGAGTGAAATAATGTGTTTTGTATGTGGCGGTATTGTGAATGTAGGAGTTGTTGAGCCAAGAAACTTAGAAGAGAAGTGATTCCTGACCTAATTTTCCTATACTGGATGCTTGGGGCTGGTGCACTGGGATGACCTGGAGGGATGGTATAGGGATGGAGGAGCGAGGAGGGTTCGGGATGGGGAACACGTGTATGCCTGTGGTGGATCATGTTGATATATGGCAAAACCAATACAATATTGTAAAATTAAAAAATAAAATAAAAAATAAATGAAAAAAAAATAAAAAGAGGATATTTGAAAGGTGTTCCTGATATTTCCAGAATATAGATAGTGATATAATCTGATAAACTTATTTTCTTTTGTGGTGATTTTTATGTTTTGGGGTTAAGGACTACAGAGAGTTAGGAAGAGTCACTGGTGTACATAATTGCTGAAATTTGCAGACAAGAGCTTCTTTTGATAGACATATGTGTCAGGAACCTATGTATTAAATCATGGCCTCTTTTATTCCATCAGATTATAATTATTTTTTTTTATATTTAGTTAAAATTCTTCATTGGAATTTTGAAAATACAGGTGGAAATAAGATATACATATATGTATATATATTTATTATGTCAAGTTATATATATGTATATATAGTTTTAGATTAAGTAGTATAAATGCAGTAAGCTGATGAGGTTTTGAATACTATGAATCCTTTTAATGTATTATATAAAGATTTTGTGGATTCCTTGTGAATCCTAATTAATAAGATGGATTCTTCATGCTTACAGCACTTGGATTAGTATGACTATAGGTCTTCACTAGACAATCATGCTCAGAAAACTTTAATGGCAAAAGTATTCAGCTCTTCAGTTCACTGAACATGTTACTTTACATGCCTGTATTTCCTACAAAGTAATCTGTTAATTTTCTCCCACAAGAAAGTAATTAGATTTATTTTCTAATATCATAGGTTAAGATTCTACCTGAAAATTACATTCAATAAAATATACATTAATGAAAACTATAACAACAGAACTTAACCTATGACTAATGTTTAACAAAGTAAAAAACATAATGACTACAACAAAGATTTCAGCATCACACTGAATTTTACGCTATACCTTTGAGTCAGTGAGATCTGTAAAATAGCGTATTTTTCAGTGTTTATTGAGAATGTTCAATGTTTTATTAATTATTAAGACTTATTAAATACCTATTATATACTGCATATGAAATGGAAGCATTGCAAATTTTACCAGAAAAATAATTGAGGAATTTCTGACAGCATGAAGTTTATATCATAATCTAAAATATATTTTTCATAGGAAATGAACTAAATTTTCCAAAGACATAAGGTGTAGATTAGGGTTAGAATTCTAATTGAAAGTGTCAAGACATGAATTTATAAAAATAAAAACAATTTAAATGAGAATTGTCTATTACAGAAAGAATTAGCAAGAAAGACTAGATTCTGAGTGCATAGACTTTTGTTGGAACAATTATTGACTAAGATATTTATAGAGATAATACATTTACCACTTCCCTGAAAGCCTAAAATATCCATGAATTATATTAAGTTTTGAGGGAGGTAGCTAACCAAATTATATTTAAGTGCCCTTCAGGGATCTAAAGCCGTAGCTAATTTCAATATTGTGAAGGTAATGTCGAAGCTAGAACACTGTATTGTGTTAGGTTATTTTATTTTTTCACACTAAATAAAATGAGTGCCTTACCAATATTCTGCAGATAACCATCACTGAAATTTTGTCTAACTAAGATTGATTTCCAAATCAGATATAAGAAACTTCTGCTGACTTGCATTCTCTTTTCTATCTATTTTCCATTCTATCCCTTTATAATTTCAGGTGAATTACATTAGACTTTTAAATAATGAGGCTTACAAATATCATTTATACAAACTTTGTAAATACCAATATTAAAGACACACCTAAAATTTGCTTCAGTAGTGATATGAAAGGCTATTGTCACATTCTGGGGAAAATATATATTAACTGAACGGTAATTGCAATTATTTTTCTCGTAATACATACAGCATGTAGAAAGATTGTCTCATCAAACCTGAAAAACTGTACCCTTTGCAAGCAACAGGTTTACCTTGTAGGTGGTCTTATCCGTGATATTCAGTATTTCATGGTGGATATAGAAACTAACATCCTCATACATTTATCAGCCCTTAATTTATCTAAATTATTCTTGAATTTAATTTTTAATACTATAACATCTGTATTTGTAAGACTTGCCTTTAAAGCAAAACCTGAAGGTCAGGAAAGGTGGTGGTGAGGATATACCCCTCATCCAAAGTAAGGAGCAATGGCTAGGCTTTGCTGGAGCAGCCGTGAAGAGATAACCCACGCCCAAGGTAAGAGAAACCCAAGTAAGATGGTAGGTGTTGCAAGAGGGCATCAGAGGGCAGACACGCTGAAACCATACTCACAGACAACTAGTCAATCTAATCACACTAGGACCACAGCCTTGCCTAACTCAATGAAACTAAGCCATGCCCGTGGGGCAACCCAAGACGGGAGGGTCATGGTGGAGAGATCTGACAGAATGTGGTCCACTGGAGAAGGGAATGGAAACCACTTCAGTATTCTTGCCTTGAGAACCCCATGAAAAGTATGAAAAGGCAAAATGATAGGATACTGAAAGAGAAACTCCCCAGGTCAGTAGGTGCTCAATATGCTACTGGAGATCGGTGGAGAAATAACTCCAGAAAGAAGGAAGGGATGGAGCCACAGCAAAAACAATACCCAGCTGTGGATGTGACTGGTGATAGAAGCAAGGTCTGATGCTGTAAAGAGCAATATTGCATAGGAACCTGGAATGTCAGGTCCATGAATCAAGGCAAATTGGAAGTGGTCAAACAAGAGATGGCAAGAGTGAATGTCGACATTCTAGGAATCAGCGAACTGAAATGGACTGGAATGGGTGAATTTAACTCAGATGATCATTATATCTACTACTGCGGGAAGGAATCCCTCAGAAGAAATGGAGTGACCATCATGGTCAACAAAAGAGTCCGAAATGCTGTACTTGGATGCAGTCTCAAAAACGACAGAATGATCTCTGTTCGTTTCCAAGGCAAACCATTCAATATCACAGTAATCCAAGTCCATGCCCCAACCAGTAACGCTGAAGAAGCTGAAGTTGAATGGTTCTATGAAGACCTACAAGACCTTTTAGAACTAATACCCAAAAAAGATGTCCTTCCATTGATACCTCCTCTAGGCCCTCCTGCGCCTGCAGGGCCACGGTTCCTTGGATGTGGGGTTGCTCCTCCCGCCCGCCGCCCCTGGCCTCGGGCTTAGGGGCGTGGGGTAGCTCCTCCTGTCCTCCGCCCCTGGCCTCGGGCTTGCTGCATGGGATATCTCCTCCCAGTCGCCCCCCATGGCCTTGGAAGCTGGATAACTCCTCTCATCACGGCCCATGGCCTCGGACGCTGGGTAACTCCTCTCGTCGCCACCCCTGACTTTAGACACTGGGTATCTCCTCTCAGCCGCCCCCCCTGACCTCGGACGCAGAGTAGCTCCTCTCGGCCCTTCTTGCGCTGTCGCAGTCTGGTACCCTCGGCCGCTGCTCCTGACCTTGGACATGGGGTAACTCCTCTTGGCTGCCGCCCTTCGGACATGGGGTCCTCCCAGCTTACACAAAGATAAACTCAAAATGGATTAAAGATCTAAATGTAAGACCAGAAACTATAAAACTCCTAGAGAAGAACATAGGCAAAACACTCTCCAACATACACCACAGCAGGATCCTCTATGACCCACCTCCCAGAATATTGGAAATAAAAGCAAAAATAAACAAATGGGACCTAATTAACCTTAAAAGCTTCTGCACAACAGAGGAAACTCTAAGCAAGGTGAAAAGACAGCCTTCAGAATGGGAGAAAATAATAGCAAATGAAGCAACTGACAAACAACTAATCTCAAAAATATACAAGCAACTCCTACAGCTCAACTCCAGAAAAATAAATGACCCAATTAAAAAATGGGCCAAAGAACTGAATAGACATTTCTCTAAAGAAGACATACAGATGGCTAACAAACACATGAAAAGATGCTCAACATCACTCATTATCAGAGAAATACAAATTAAAACCACTATCAGGAACCATTTCACGCCAGTCAGAATGGCTGTGATCCAAAAGTCTACAAGCAATAAATGCTGGAGAGGGTGTGGAGAAAAGGGAACCCTCTTACACTGTTGGTGGGAATGCAAACTAGTATAGCCACCATGGAGAACAGTGTGGAGATTCCTTAAAAAACTGGAAATAGAACTGCCTTATGATCCAGCAATCCCACTGCTGGGCATACACACCGAGGAAACCAGAATTGAAAGAGACACGTGTACCCCAATGTTCATCACAGCACTGTTTATAATAGCCAGGACATGGAAGCAACCTAGATGTCCATCAGCAGATGAATGGATAAGAAAGCTGTGATACATATACACAATGGAGTATTACTCAGCTGTTAAAAAGAATGCATTTGAATCAGTTCTAATGAGATGGATGAAACTGGAGCCTATTATACAGAGTGAAGTAAGCCAGAAAGAAAAACACCAATACAGTATTTTAACACATATATATGGAATTTAGAAAGATGGTAACAATAACCCTGTATACGAGACAGCAAAAGAGACACTGATGTATAGAACAGTCTTTTGGACTCTTTGGGAGAGTTTGAGGGTGGGATGATCTGGGAGAATGGCATTGAAACATGTGTAATATCATATATGAAATGAGTCGCCAGTCCAGGTTCGATGCATGATACTCGATTCTTGGGGCTGGTGCACTGGGATGACCCAGAGGGATGGTACAGGGAGGGAGGAGGGTTCAGGTTGAGAACACATGTATACCTGTGGTGGATTCATGTTGATATATGGCAAAACCAATAGAATATTGTAAAGTTAAAAAATAAATAAAAAAAAAAAACAACAAAAAATTAAAATAAACTATCTCCTTATAATACAAAATCCAAGAAAACTTGACTGCATTTTTATTTTAGTTGTGTCTTGATGCTCTTTGAAAAACTCCACACTACACTGAAATCATCTCATATCTATTTATTATTTATTCACTTTTGTTTCATTTATATTACAGCTCATAATACTTGAAAGTGAACGTCACTGAGTTGTATCCGACTCTATGTGACCCCGTGGACTATACAGCCCATGGAATTCTCCAGGCCAGAGTACTAGAGTGGGTAGCCTTTCTCTTCTTCAGGGGATCTTTCCAACCCAAAGGTTGAACCTAGGTCTTCTGCATTGCAGGCTGATTCTTTTCCAGCTGAGCCACAAGGGAAGTCCAGCAATACAGGAGTGGGTAGCCTATCCCTTCTCTAGTCTTCCCGACCTAGGAATTGAAACGGGGCCTCCTACAGTGCAGGCGGATTCTTTACCAACTGAGCTATCGGGGAAGCCCTGATGCTTTTCTGAATCCCGTACTTTAAGGATTTGAGGGAAGGTTCAACACATAGGCATGATCAATTTTTAACTCCCTGTTAAGTTCCTCCCCTTATCTGGAGGATGAGAGTTTGGGCTGAAAATTTCAAGTTCCTAATCATGGTTTAATTTTTCAGTGACCATTGCTCATCCAGGTGCCATCTAGGGGCCCACCCAAAGTCACCTCAGTCGGGCAAAACATGCTTCCAGTGCTCTTGTGACTTCAGAGCCTTTGTCAGGTACAGTGTCAACAACAAATACTAATACGAGAGTTGCTGTTAGCATTCTTATCACTTAGGAAATCACAAGGCTTTTAAGAACTCTGTGCCATGAGTTGGTAGCAGACCAAACCCATGTTTTTTTCTTTTTTATCACACAGTTATCTTACATATAGTAGTTATTACAAGCATGATAACTGTTTAATCAGCAACCAGGACTAAGGTTTTTTTCTAGTGAGCATTAATCTATCAGACAATCTCTGTATATATACATATCTGCAAAGCCATGTATAACAGGTTGTCATGACAGCAATACAGTAGAGTGAATATCAAACAGACTGGGATTACATTCTGGCACTCCCTGCAATTAGTAAACTGTATAGCTTTTGGCAAAGGACTTTAATTAATTGACCTTCCATTTATTCATATGGAAGTTGACATAAAAATAACAACTTTGTAACATCTTTTAAAGGACAGATTAGTTAAATATAATAACACATGTACAGATGTGTCATGTTAGCCTAATGTCTTGCACAAAGTATACAATTTAAAATGGGTAGAATTAAAATATAAATGGGAAAACAATAGAATGGGAAAGACTAGAGATCACTTCAGGAAAATTAAAGATACCAAGGGAATATTTAATGCAAAGATGGGCTCAATAAAGGACAGAAATGATACGGACCTAAGAGAAGCAGAAGATATTAAGAAGAGGTGGCAAGAATACACAGAATAACTGTACCAAGAAGATCTTTATGACCCAGATAAGGACTATGGTGTGATAACTCACCTAGAGGCAGAAATCCTGGAATATGAAGTAAAGTGACTATTATGAAGCATCCCTGTGAACAAAGCTAATGGAGGTGATGGAATTCCAGTTGAGCTATTTCAGATCCTAAAAGATGATGCTGTGAAAGTAATGTACTTAATATGCCAGCAAATTTGCAAAACTCAGCAGTGGTCACAGGACTGAAAGAGGTCAGTTTTCATTCCAGTCCCAATGAAAGGCAATGCCAAGAATGCTCAAACTACTACACAATTGCACTCATCTCATGTGCTAGTAAAATAATGCTCAAAATTCTCCAAGCCAGCCTTCAGCAATATGTGAACCATTGAACTTCCAGATATTCAAGCTGGTTTTAGAAAAGGCAGAGCAACCAGAGATCAAATTGCCAATATCTGCTGGATCATGGAAAAAGCAAAAGAGTTCCAGAGAAACATCTATATCTGCTTTATTGAGTCTGGCAAAACCTTTGATTATGTGGGTCATAATAAATTGTAGAAAATTCTGACAAAGATGGGACTAACAGACCACCTGACATGCCTCAGGAGAAACCTATATGCAGGTCAGGAAGCAACAGTTAGAACTGGACGTGGAAAAACAGACTGGTTTCAAATGGGAAAAGGAATACATCAAGGCTGTATATTGTCACCCTGCTTATTTAACTTGTGTGCAGAGTACATCGTGAGAAACGCTGGGCTGGAGGAAGCACAAGCTGGAATCAAGATTGCCGGGAGAAATATCAATAACCTCAGATATGCAGATGACACCACCTTTATGGCAGAAAGTGAAGAAGAACTAAAGAGCATCTTGATGAAAGTGAAAGTGGAGAGTAGAAAAGTTGGCTTAAATCTCAGCACTCAGAAAACTAAAATCATGGCATCTGGTCCCATCACTTCATG
Source organism: Bos grunniens (assembly GCF_055505025.1). NCBI lineage: Eukaryota > Metazoa > Chordata > Mammalia > Artiodactyla > Bovidae > Bos > Bos grunniens. The sequence goes on along the minus strand of NC_141179.1, from coordinate 10,829,131 downwards.
GCAAATAGATGGGGAAACAATGGAAACAGTGGCTGACTTTATTTTTTGGGGCTCCCAAATCACTGCAGATGGTGATTGTAGCCATGAAATTAAAAGACGCTTGCTCCTTTGAAGGAAGGTATGACCAACCTAGACTGCATATTGAAAAGAAGAGACATTACTTTGCCAAGAAAGCTCCATCTAGTCAAGGCTATAATTTTTTCCAGTAGTCATGTATGGATGTGGGAGTTAGACTATAAAGAAAGCTGAGCACCAAAAAATTGATGCTTTTGAACTGTGGTGTTGGAGAAGACTTTTGAGAATACTTTGAACTGCAAGGAGACCCAACCAGTCTAACCTAAAGGAAATCAGTCCTGGGTGTTCATTGGAAGGACTGATGTTGAAGCTGAAACTCCAGTACTTTAGCCACCTGATGCAAAGAAGTGACTCATTTGAAAATACCCTGATGCTGGGAAAGATTGATGGCAGGACGAGAAGGGGACGACAGAGGATGAGATGGTAGGATGGCATCAGCGACTCAATGGACATGCGTTTGGGTAAGTTCCGGGAGTTGGTGATGGACAGGGTGGCCTGGTGTGCTGCCGGTCATGGGGTCGCAAAGAGTCGGACACAACTGAGCAACTGAACTGAACTAAAAAGATAAAACTAGTAATCAGTATTGACATCAAGGAACATACTCTTTTTAGAAAAGAAAAAAATGTCAGCACATAAATACTAGTCCCACAAAGTAAAATGTGTGAAGCAAAATAAAGGAGACAATGTTCAGAAAAAGAAATGAGCATAATGTTGAAAATTAAGAATTTTGATTGCAATGCCTTTTAAATGGACTCAGTTAATAAATAGGAGGTTTGATGTGAGAGATACTATAAAAGTTATCTAATTTGAGAACCACCACAGTATGCTGTATAGAATTTGTTAACCTTTTCATTCATATGATCAAATTTCCCTCCAGATGCATTTACTAATTTTTCCCCTAGAATGACATTGGCATGATTTCTGAACCCTTCACAATTCAAAGCTGGTAATAGTACAAATAATTTTACATTTTACTTCAATTCACTTTTCTTTAATTGCTAGAGAATTTGAAATTTTTTTGTGTTTTCATTGATCATTTGAATTTCACATTTTATTGTGTGCGGTCTGTGTCTGTATTTTCATATAAATTAATTTTATATAAAACTATACTGCTTTCCCTTCAATTAATCTATATACTTAACAATGTGAAGAATAAATGAACGTTTTAGGGAAAACACTTGACATTCTCTTTTAAATTCATTTTTTTTAAGTCTTAGCCCTAGCATATCATCTTGGATGTTTGGATCTCTTCTGTATGGTTAGTGGCATAGTTCATAGTGCTTCCTTTAAAATGCTTGTTTCTTGATGTTGTTTTGTCACGATTTATGCGTACAAGAAACATGCAAAGGACCAGCAGAAGAAATACTGCTTCTTTCCTCATACAGTTTATACCTAGTGAGAGGAGATTTGTGGCTTCATTTGGTTTATCAGTTGTTTTCACAGTTTTTTTCTGAAAGTTGTATATCACATTCATCTGAGAATGTGTGGAAAACATATAGAATATCATTTTTTAAAAGAGTACATTTGCAAAATAGTTTACAAAACTGTAACCTCAGTTATAGCTCTGATTGACACATGAAATTATATTTTCTTAAAACATCTCATCTAATTATGTTTCTTAAAACATCTAATCAATTAAAAACTAAGTTAAAATTGCAATGCTTCTGAAATAATTCTTGAAATTTTAAATCAATTATATTTGCTCTAATTTCCCAACAATGTTGGAAGTTAAGTAGTATAATTTAAATATTTCTTGTGAATATTATAGATAAGATTTGGGGTTGAAAGAATAAATAAATTATATATATATCAGTATAAATATCTTAAATTATTTAAACTTGTTTAAAGTCTTGAAATGCATGTTTTATATCTTAAGTCCATTAATTTCACCTTTACCAATCCTGCTGCCAACTAAATATTCTTTCTGTTGTCAGGCTCGTGGGCGGTGGGTTAATAGTGTACATAGTGGCTGAGAAAGACTGTGGCAGCAGAGGTTAGAATGGGAGGACATCTAGATCCTGGCCCTTGTTTGGAAAACAATTTCAATAAATCTAAAATACTTGATGACTTTTACATACCATTTTTGGAAGTAAATCTTAATTTCATAGCAAAATAACATGTAATAACTCCATTGATATTTATCTCCTTTAATCTCTGATAGAATACCATAGTATAAGGCTGTAAAGATTATACACGGTTAGTAAAGTGCAGTCTGCATGAGTTACAATAGTTTATTACACCTGTCTCTTTATCACAAAATTATAGTCAGAGATGCAGATGAACAAAATTTGTTCATCCGATTTTCTCAAGATTTTGAGAAATAGAGATTCAGCTTTATTATCATATATCAGAATCCCATACATTGTACATGATTTATCAGGGCTGTATATGTGTTGTCTGTGATCCACACACACACACACACACACACACACACACACACACACACCCTATTAGTTAAAAATAAAATGTTTCCAATCAAAAACAACTTTACTTAACAGCACAACTACACAATGAAACATTATTGTATTTTCAGTCAAGAGCTTGAACTCAGCTTCAAATATATCTGTTGTTACCTTGTTTTATTTTCCCCTGCCCACCACACCAATTACTTATGGGCTTCCCTGCTTGGGTAGCTCAGATGGTAAAGAATCTGCCTGCAGCACAGGACACCTGGGTTCAGTCCCTGGCTTGGGAAGATCCCCTGGAGGAGGGCATGGCAACCCTCTCCAGTATTCTTGCCTGGAAAATTCCCGGGGACAGAGGAGCCTGGTGTGCTATAGTCCATGGAATCACAAAGAGTCAGATACAACTGAATGACTAAGCACAGCACAGCACAAATTGGTATAGCAGGAAAATTGGAAGTTTGTTCCTAGGTTATTTCATTTCTGATAAAAAAATAACATTAAAAGCTCTGCTACTTAACTTACACAGAGTCTGATCTCTGCCGTTGGTGGAATTGTTAGGTTGTCTAAAGCAGCCTCAACTGCCCAGGGTGATAGAGACATTTAGACGGAGAGCCTGTAAGATGGGTTTGCCCACAACTCACTGCAAAATCTCTCAAGGAATTGAAACTTTTTCCAAGGTAAACTGTGTCCTTATCCCTCTTATTACTTGTTCTGGGACAGACATGCCAGAGGTTGTGTACAGTCAAAGTTGTATGTCTGTTTAAAATAGTCTTGATGTTAACATTGAATCATAGATTCTGTATCTCATTCAAGGCACCAGGGATCAGAATCCTTTATTTATTCATAAACACATTAAACAAATCAAAAATTCAGGTACGTATAACTTTTAAATATAGGGTGACTTTCTGACAAGAATTTTGTATTTGTCTGTATTCTTTTTTCTTCTTGCAATCTATGTAATTTATTTTCTTGGAAGGGCTATGCTGAGCTTTGGTGTACCTTGCTTTAGGAAAAATTGCCACAGTTTATTAATCCCATTTATTTTCAACAAGAAGGAAGACATGTTTGTTGAGATCATGAAGATGCTCAAGTATATAAAACCATTTTCCTTGAGTATTCCATTACATGAGTTGAAAGGCTAAAAAAATTTTGTATTAAAACTGTCACTTCTTAGAGAAGTTTAAATGTATTAGAATAGAGATTTAGATATAATATATGCAAACTGAACTGATATGCAAATATATTCTTAGCTCAATAGCAATCTAAATATTATTTTCATTCATAAAGAAAGTCCTAGTAAACTCAAGTTTAGAATGGTTTTTAAGGTTAAATTTGCTCTATTGCAACAACTATGGTGGCTCAGCTGGTAAAGAATCCGCCTGCAATGTGGGAGACCTGGGTTCAGTCCCTGAGTTGGGAAGATCCCCTGGAGAAGGGAAAGGTTACCCACTCCAGTATTCTGGCCTGGTGAATTCCATGGAATATACAGTCCCTGGGGCTGCAGAGAGTGGGACACAAGTGAGCGACTTTCACTTTCACTTTCTAAGCTAGGCCAAGGTTTTTCTCTGTCAGCGCGTGCTTTTGGGTCTCCTAAGGCAAGTCCCACTGGCTTTCAGAGTCTGGCAGGCCAGGACCTGTCCTCAGGCAGCAGCCACAGAAGCTAGGCACAGGGGAGTGTACAAGCACCTTCCAGGGAGATACTGGCAACTTGGATGAGGCTGGAGGGAGAGGGCAGGGAGGGTCTGCCACCTTTTGTTGTTGTTTAGTCACTAAGTCGTGCCCAACCCTTTTTGTGACCTCATGGACTGCAGCCCACCAGGATCCTCTATCCATGGGATTTCACAGGCAAGAATACTGGAGTGGGTTGCCATTTCCTTCTCCAGGGAATCTTCCCAAACCAGGAATCAAACCCAGGTCTCTTGCAATGACAGGCAGATTCTTTACCACTGAGCCACCAGGGAAGCCCCTGCCACCTGATTTCCAAGTCTTGCCACTGGTCCTGAGATATGTGCTATAAAAAGATCCTGACTCTCACAGCAGCTTTTAAAATATTACAGTTAGACCATATTTGCCTGATCTCTCTGCTCTCAGCCCTGGGGTAATAATAGCCAAGGTGAGTGCTCAGGTATCCACCAAGAAGTGCCTTGTTTGCTGAAGTCTTTTGTGTATTGTGGATGGAAATCCTATTGGCTTTCTAAGCTATGAGTTTGGAGGCCTATCTCCTGGGTAGGAGTTGATGTCCCCTCTTAATTTTATAACACCGTATCAAGAGTGGTAATTATGGTGAGAGTGCATCTCAGCCTTTTCTGATTGTTTCATTGTATGTATTTTCTCATTTGCTGGATGTGTAGAGTTCCTGAGTTGGTTTCAATGTATCTTTGAGAAGGAGTTACTTACTTCATTTGTAGTTGTACACTTGCTAGGCATGTGGGAGGATGGGGGATCAGATGCCACTTAGGTTGCCATCTTGGTTAACTCCCTGAAAGTCTGTATACATTTTTTTTTTTTAACCACTTATCATCTGTACTAATATTTGAAACTTAATCGTAGCAGTGGTTTGTTTCAGGGAAGTTTCTGTGGAGAGATTAAGTCCTTTTATAGCCCCAGGCTTTTATTAGGCAATGATATAAACAGATTCAATATAAATGTTTCAGAAGAGTTGAATAATAAGTGGTTTTCTAATTAATCTCATCCATGTCTTTTAGGTATTTTTAGTGTTCAGGTGGGTTGTCAGACAAGACAGTAAAGTCCACTTTGAGATGTTACTGTTAACTACTATTTCTAGATCTCTGCTGCCTTTTAACTCCTGTTAAAATCAGTGAGGTTGTCTGTGGAATACTTTGAGTGTTCTATTATGAGTATGACTTAGAAGAAGCAGGCACAGGATGGTGAAGGAAATTTGTTAAATGATGTTTTCAGCCTTCTGAATGGGCAGAAGAAGAGGTCTGTGCACTGTATACTGTTTGGTGTTCTGTATCTGTATAGTAAACAGTCATTACTGGATGTTTAACTAGCTATTGGCAGCTAAGAGTTAATAAAAACAATCAGTGTATTTTCCTTTTAACATTCTCTTGAATTCAGTTTTCTATTGTTTTATTGAAGTTTTTTTTTTTTTTTTGCATCTATATCCATCAGGGATATTGGGCTGATTTCTTTCCTTGTAGTGTTCTTTTCTGGTACCCTTTTGTTATGAGGGTAATTCTGGCCTCACAAAATAGTTTGGGAGTGTTTCTTCCTCTTCTGTTTTGGAAGATTTGAGAATGATTGGTATTAATGTCTCTTTAAATGTTTGGTAGAAGTCATCTGTGAAATTGCCACATTCTAGGCTTTTATTTGAGACTTCCGTGGTGGCTCAGATGGTAAAGCATCTGCCTACAGTGTGGGAGACCCGGCTTCAATCCCTGGCTCAGGAAGATCTCCTGGAGAAGGGAATGGCAACCCACTCTGGTATTCTTGCCTCCCCCCGCCAAAAAAAAGTGGGTGAAGAAAGCTGAGTGCAGAAGAATTGACGCTTTTGAACTGTGCTGTTGGAGAAGACTCTTGAGAGTCCCTTGGACTGCAAGGAGATCCAACCAGTCCATCCTAAAGGAGATCAGTCCTGGGTGTTCATTGGAAGGACTGATGCTAAAGCTCAAACTCCAATACTTTGGCCACCTCATGTGAAGAGTTGACTTGACTCATTGGAAAAGACCCTGATGCTTGGAGGGATTGGGGACAGGAGGAGGAGACAACAGAGGATGAGATGGCTGGATGGCATCAGTGACTCAGTGGACATGAGTTTGAGTGAACTCCGGAAGTTGGTGATGGATAGGGAGGACTGGTGTGCTATGATTCATGGGTTCGCAAAGAGTCGGACATGACTGAGCGACTGAACTGAACTGAACTGAACCGAGGCTTTTATTTGTTGAGACATTTTTGATGATTGCTAAAAGTTCCTTAGTCATTATTAGTTTGGTCAGATTTTCTATTTCTTCATTATTCAATCTTGGTAGGTCATATGTTTCTAGGAACCTGTCTATTTCTTCTATTAGAAGAACACATATGGAGAAAATTTCTTGCTATTGGACAGGGTAGTCATTTTTCTGGATATGAGCCCTGAAGCAAAGGCAGCAAAAGAAAAAATAGAAAAAAATATTACATCAAGCTAAAAAACTTCTGCATGGCAAAGGAAATGGATCAATGGAAGAAAGATACAGTCTAAGGAATGGGAGAAAATATTTGTACATTATACAGTTGATAAAGGATTAATATCCAAAATACATAAGGAACTCTAGCAACTCAATAGCAAAAACAAACAAACAAAAAACTCCCCAAAAACTCCAAGGGAAAATGGGCAAACAACTGTATAGAAATTTTTCAAAAGAGGACATGCAGATGGCCAAAAGATATGTGAATAGGTGCTCAACATTATTAATCATCAGAGAAATGCAAATCAAAACCACAATGAGATATCTTCTCATAGAAGTTAGAATGACTGCCATCAAAAAGGCAAAAGAAAATAGCTGTTGGTAAAGATATGAAAAAATTGGAACCCTTGTATACTGTTAGTGGTAATGTAAATTGGAATGGCCATTATGGAAAACAGTGTGGAGTTTCTTCAGAAATTAAAATTAGAACTCACTAATTAGAACTCACTCACTAATGATCCAGCAAACCCACTTCTGGGTGTATATCCAAGGGAAGCTAAATCAGTACCTTGAAAAGATATCTGCACTCTCATGTTCATTTCAGCAGCATTCACAATAGCCAAGACTTGGAAAAAACCTAGGTGTCTGTCAACAGATGAGTGGATAAAGAATATGTGATGTGACATGTGTGTGTGTATATATATACACACACACACAAGTTTTCTCTCTCTCTCTTTCTATATCTACATATATATATATATGTATATGTATATATGTATATGTATAGCTGAGCTATCAGCTAGTAAAAATCTGCCTGCAGTGTGGGAGACCTGGGTTTGAAAGATCCCTGGAGGAAGGCATGGCAGCCCACTCCACTATTCTTGCCTGGAGAATCCCCATGGACAGAGCAGCCTGGCTGGCTACAGTACATGGTGTCGCAAAGAGTTGGCCATGACTGAACAACTAAGCACAGCGTATATAAAATTTCATTCAGCCATGAGAAAGAAGGAAATCTTGCCATTTGGAACAAGTTGCATGAATCTGGAGGACGTAATGTTAAGTAATATAAGCCAGACAAAGAAAGACAAATTCTATATGATGTCACTTATACATCGAATCTAAAATAAAAAAAAAAGGGGGGGGGAGGGAAAACTCTTAGAAACTGAGCACAGAATAGTGGCCAACAAAGTGGAAGTAGAAGGGATTTATGGGGATCTGGTGGTCAAAGGAACACATATGCATTTATGTAGGATGAATAAAGCCAGAGATCTTATGTACAGGTATGATGACTATAATTGATGATATTAACTGGAGATGTACTCAGAGTAGAGTTCACATGCACTCATCACAGAAACAAAGTGGTAACTGTGAGGAGTTGGTATGTTAATTAGCTTGACCATAGTAATCATTTCACTATGTATATTTATAACAAATCATTATGTTGTGCAATTTAAATGAATATAATCTTTATAAAAAATTTAAGATTTAGAAAATAATAGAGTGAAGTTTGGGTAAAAAGGCCTGACTCTTTTTAGGGTGGCATATCACTACTAAATATCAAGGTAAACTATAATGCCACTGTTGTAAGAGGTATGCATACACAATGAAAGCACGTATATTGTTTCCCTAATCTGATGTATTACTTACGGTTCTTCATTTCTACTACTTTAACCTCACCGTCACTATAACTCACACAGGTCCAGTGTAGGAATCATATTAGCCCAACTTCTCCTATTATTTTTATTTTCACTCATGTGTCTCCCCCACCACATCCCCACCAGTGAAATATCGAATTTGCTTCTTTCTTATCTGCATCCTGTCTTCTGTGGCATAGGTATTTTTCCACAAATCTTACTTGGGCTACTTAGGATATTTTTTCTGCTTTAGTCTTATTCTTGTGTTAGCCAGGATGAGCCCCCTGCTGTATCTGTGCTCCTACAGTTTCCAAACTGCCTTTAGGCTCAAGTGTAAAACCATTGCATAAAACACAGTACAGGGTCTCACTTCACTCACTCTTTCCAGCTCTTATCCCTCTGCCTCTCTCATGCACTCTAGCTGATAAACTCTGTCCACATCAGATTCCTGGTCTTACACTTCAGCTCTTCTCAGCGTTCTCAACCGGAAACCCTCCTCTACCCTTCAGCTACTCCTTGCTCTGCAAATTGTTCTTTAGGATTCTTCTTTCATGTCTTTAACAAAGCGTGCCTTCATGTTTAGGCTGGATGAAGTGTGTGTGTGTGTGTGTTTCCCCATTGGGATCACCCATCACTGTATCACGTTGAGACAAATCTGTGATGTAGAGTGAGATTTATTAATAATTTCATTGCAGTTTATTCAGCTTACATTTTTATGACTAAAATCATTTACAGCTCCCACTATTCATAGAGAGCTTCCCAGGTGGCTCAGATGATAAAGAATCCACCTGCAATGCAGGAAACCTGGGTTGGAAACATACTCTGGAGATGGGGATGACTATCCACTACAGTATTCTTGCCTGGAGAAATCTGTGGACAGAGGAGCCTGGTGGGCTGCTGTCCATAGCGTCACAAAGAGTTGGACATGACAGAGTGACAAACACACACTGCATGAAAGTGAAAGAGAAAGTGTTAGTCACTGAGTCTTCTTGGACTCTTTGCAACCCAATGGACTGTAGTCCACCAAGCTCCCCTGTACACAGAGTACTCCAGACAAACATACTGGAGTGGGTTACCATGCCCTTCTCCAGGCGATCTTCACTACCCAAACGGAATCTTAGTTTCCCGATTGTTCTTTACCAACTGAACCACAGGGAAGCTCACATTCTCCCTAGAAGGTGCTAATTTTTTCCTAAGATTTAATCAGTTGTTAATTATTTAGTAAATAAATGTGATGAAATTAAAATAGTTGATAATCACTTGACAAATAATCAACCTCACCTTACTAATATTAAAAAAATTAATATATATATACGTTTAAAAAAACTGAGATATAATTTTAGATATTATTTGCAATTAAGACATATTGTAATAACATTTTAGATGTTGATGACCATGTTAAAATGGACATTTTCATATTTCACTAATATAAGTCCAAGTCTAAAAAGCTTACTAGATGTAATTTAGTAGTATGGATCAAAAGCCTGTACTTCATCATGCCCTTTAACTCAGTAATTCTACTTTTAGAGGTTCATTATAAGTTTTATATATTGAGTTGTAGACAGTTATTGCGTGTCAAGATGGCTCTAGAGTTTTATGAAAAAGAAGAAAATAGCAACTATGTATGAAACTTCTATACTGTGAGATAATACACGATGTGATGATATTTAGAAAATTTCTAATGACATGAAACATGATTATGACATCTGCTAGGTAAGAAATACGGTATTCAAAAACATAATTGAAACTATGTGAAAACATGAATAAAAATAGAAGTAAATAAAACAAACTGTAAAGTCACTTGTTTTTTGATGGATGTATAGTAGATTTGTATTATCTCCTTTTATACATATTCTAAAATTTCTATTATATACATGTATTCCTGTTACAAATCGGAGAAGGCAATGGCATCCCACTCCAGTACTCTTGCCTGGAAAATCCCATGGACGGAGGAGCCTGGTAGGCTGCAGTCCATGGGGTCGCTGAGGGTCGGACATGACTGAGTGACTTCAATTTCACTTTTCACTTTCATGCCTTGGAGAAGGAAATGGCAACCCACTCCAGTGTTCTTGCCTGGAGAATCCCAGGGACGGGGGAGCCTGGTGGGCTGCTGTCTGTGGGGTCACACAGAGTCAGACATGACTGAAGTGACTTAGCAGCAGCATTCCTGTTACAAATAGAACATAATAATGTAAGCCTGTCAATGTTCTGCTAATTGTAAGTATACAAATTCTTACCTATCATTTCATTCATTCATTTACTAAATCTTCATTTAATTGACTAGATTAAATAATACAGACAAGGTACATCATGTCTCCATTCTGCTGAAAGGAACAGAAGCAAGCAGGGAAATACATACCTTAATACAGTCAAGAAAACATGTACATAAATAACTGATAATTGTAATATGTGCTATGCATGAAATAAGTAGGCCATCAGTTCAGTTCTCAGTTCAGTCATTCAGTCATGTGTGACTCTTTGTGACCCCATGGACTGCAGCATGCCGGACTTCCCTATCACCAAATCCCAGAGCTTGCTCAAACTTGTGTCTTTTGAGTCGGTGATGCCATCCAACCATCTCATCCTCTGTCGTTCCCCTGTCCTCCTGCCTTCAGGATCTTTTCCAAAGAGTCAGTTCTTCGCATCAGGTGGCCTAAGTATTGGAGTTTCAGTTTCACCATCAGTCCTTCCAGTGAATATTCAGGACTAATTTCCTTTAGGATTGACTGGTTGGATCTCCTTGCAGTCCATATGACTCTCAACAGTCTTCTCCAACACCAGTTCAAAAGCATCAATTCTTTCTCGCTCAGCTTTCTTTATGGTCCAACTCTCACATTCATACATGATTACTGGAAAAACCATAGGTTTGACTAGACAGACCTTTGTTGGCAAAGTAATGTCTCTGCTTTTTTATATGCTGTCTAGGTTGTAGACCATACTAGTAGGTCAAAGTAGGCCAGAATGGCATGATAGAATGTTACTCATGGGGAAGTATGATAGGTGACAATTGATAATTAAAATAGATGAACCATGTAAAAGGCTGGAAAAGGGTATCCCGGACAGATGAAACAGTGGGTGCAAACAGTTCTAGTACAATAAGCATGATATGCTCCTAAAATGGAAAGAAAAGACTGGGTGACTAAAAAGTATGGAAAGTTAGGAAGGAGAAGATCATCTGTGTTGTCTTTGGTAAGGGGTTTGGATTCTCTATGTAATGGAAAGCCCATTAAGGTCTACCTACCCTAATTATTTTTTTGATACCATTAGTTTTTTCACATTACTGCTCAATAAAGGTAAATACATTTATTGCTAACATTCCATTTTTTGGTAAAATTCGTATAGATTTATAGCAGTCACTTTACCAATTATATTGTTGCTATTTAGTCACTAAGTATTGTCAGATTCTTTTGTGACTCTGTGTGCGTGGCCTGCCAGGCTCCTCTGACCATGGGATTTCCCAGGCAAGAAGAGTGGAGTGGGTAGCGATTTCCTTCTCCAGGAGATCTTCCTGACCCAGGAATTGAACTCATGTCTCCTGCATTGCAGATGGGTTTTTATTATGACTGAGCACCCAGGGAAGCCTGCCAATTACATACTATATTTAATAAAGTTAAATAGGTATAAAGAGAACAGTGTCTGAAATTATCTTCACTGAAAGCTTAACTCTGAGATTCTTTCCATTTTGCATCACTGTATTCCCAATGATATCACTGTTTCATATAATACCTAATGAACAATTTTTTAGTATGTGAATGTAGTCACCATTTTCAGTAGATTGAATGTTATATGAGTATAATAATACTGGTAGCTTTATTTAACCACTTCTATGTTTGGAGCATCTACTTTAAAATTCTTTCAACTAGCTTCTTGGCATTTCAATCCCCAGTATTCTAAACTCATATTGTTCTGGTTGTGCTTCTAAAGTGGCCATTCTTCTTACACCTCTTCTTTTGAAAGTGCCATTTTTCTCCTTCTCTAAGCTGTTCCACTTGAAAATCTCATGTGTTTCAATAGTTTCTCTATCAAAACTCTCCTCAGCCTCCTCTGTCCTTGGAGGTAAAGGCACTTTAATTCAGTTCGTTGCTCAGTAATTTCTCTTTGCGACCCCACGGATTGGAATGGGTGAATTTAACTCAGATGACCATTATATCTACTACGGTGGGCAGGAATCCTTTAGAGGAAATGGTCAAAAAAAGAGTCCGAAATGCAGTACTTGGAGGCAATCTCAAAAACGACAAAATGATCTCTGTTCGTTTCTAAGGCAAACCATTCAATATCACAGTAATCCAAATCTATGCCCCAACCAGTAATGCTGAAGAAGCTGAAGTTGAATGGTTCTATGAAAACCTACAAGACCTTTTAGAACTAATACCCAAAAAAGATGTCCTTTTCATTATAGGAGACTGGAATGCAAAAGTAGGAAGTCAAGAAGCACCTGGGGAAACAGGCAAACTTGGCCTTGGAATATGAAATGAAGCAGGGCAAAGGCTAATATGTGCCAAGAGAACGCACTGGTCATAGCAAACACCCTCTTCCAACAACACAAGAGAAGACTCTACACATGAACATCACCAGATGGTCAACACTGAACTCAGATTGATTATATTATTTGCAGCCAAAGATGGAGAAGCACTATAATGTTGACAAAAACAAGACCGGGAACTGACTGTGGCTCAGGTCATGAACTCCTTATTGCCAAATTCAGACTTATATTGAAGAAAGTAGGGAAAACCACTAGACCATTCAGGTATGACCTAAATCAAATCCCTTATGATTATACAGTGGATGTGAGAAATAGATTTAAGGGACTAGATCTGATAGAGTGACTGATGAACTATGAACAGAAGTTCGGGACATTGTACAGGAGACAGGGGTCAAGACCATCCCCATGGAAAAGAAATGCAGAGAAGCAAAATGGCTGTCTGAGGAGGCCTTTCAAATAGCTGTGAAAAGAAGAGAAGCGAAAAGCAAAGGAGAAAAGGAAAGATATAAACATCTCAATGCAGAGTTCCAAATAAAAGCAAGGAGAGATAAGAAAGCCTTCCTCAGCAATCAGTGCAAAGAAATAGAGGAAAACAACAGAATGGGAAAGACTAGAGATCTCTTCAAGAAAATTAGAGATACCCAGGGAACATTTCATGCAAAGATGGGCTTGATAAAGGACACAAATTGTATGGACCTAACAGAAGCAGAAGAAATTAAGAAGAGATGGCAAGAATACATGGAACTGTACAAAAAAGATATTCATGACCAAGATAACCACGATGGTGTGATCACTGACCTAGAGCCAAATATGCTGGAATGTGAAGTCAAGTGGGCCTTAGAAAGCATCACTATGAACAAAGCTAGTGGAGGTGATGGAATTCCAGTTGAGCTACTTCAAATCCTGGAAGATGATACTGTGAAAGTGCTGCACTCAATATGCCAGCAAATTTGGAAAACTCAGCAGTAGCCACAGGACTGGAAAAAGTCAGTTTACATTCCAATCCCAAGAAAGGCAATGCCAAAGTATGCTCAAACTACCGTACAATTGAACTCATCTCACATAGTAGTAAAGTAATGCTCAAAATTCTCCAAGCTAGGCTTCAGCAATACATGAACCGTGAACTTCCTGATGTTCAAGCTGGTTTTAGAAAAGGCAGAGGAACCAGAGATCAAATTCCCAAAATCCGCTGGATCATGGCAAGGGAAGAGAGTTCTGGGAAAATATCTATTTCTGCTTTATTGACTATGCCAAAGCCATTGACTGTGTGGATCACAGTAAACTGTGGAAAATTTTGAAAAAGATAGGAATACCAGACCACCTGACCTTGAGAAACCTATATGCAGGTTAGGAAGCAACAGTTAGAACTGGACATGGAACAACAGACTGGTTCCAAATAGGAAAAGGAGTACATAAAGGGTGCATTTTGTTACCCTGCTTATATGCAGAGTACATCATGAGAAACGCTGGACTGAAAGAAGCACAAGCTGGAATCAAGATTGATGGGAGAAATATCAATAAACTCAGATATGCAGATGACACCACCCTTATGGCAGAAAGTGAAAGGAAATAAAAAGCCTCTTGATGAAAGTGAAAAAGGAGAGTGAAAAAGTTGGCTTAAAGCTCAACGTTCAGAAAACTGTGATCATGGCACCTGGTCCCATAATTTCATGGGAAATAGATGGGGAAACAGTGGAAACATTGTCAGACTTTATTTGGGGGGGGCTCCAAAATCACTGCAGTTGTTGATTGCAGCCATGAAATTAAAAGATGCTTACTGCTTGGAAGGAAAGTTATGGCCAACCTAGACACCAAATTAAAAAGCAGAAACATTACTTTGCCATCAAAGGTCCGTCTAGTTGAGGCTATGGTTTTTCCAGTGGTCATGTATGGATGTGAGAGTTGGACTGTGAAGAAAGCTGAGTGCTGAAGAATTGATGCTTTTGAACTGTGGTGTTGGAGAAGACTCTTGAGAGTCCCTTGGACTGTAAGGAGATCCAACCAGTCCATTCTAAAGATCAGCTCTGGGTGTTCTTTGGAAGGAATGATGCTAAAGCTGAAACTCCCAACTTTGGCCACCTCATGCAATGAGTTGACTCATTGGAAAAGGTTCTGATGCTGGGAGGGATTGGGGTCAGGAGGAGAAGGAGATGACAGAGGATGAGATGGCTGGATGGACATGAGTTTGGGTGAACTCCAAGTGTTGATGAGGGACAGGGAGGCCTGGCATGCTGCAATTCATGGGGTCGCAAAGAGGCGGACATGACTGTTTGAACACAACTCAACTGAACTGGACTGCAGCACACCAGGCCTCCCTGTCCATCCAGCTCCCGGAATTTATTCAAACTCAACATCCATCGGATCAGTGATGCCATCCAACCATCTCATCCTCTGTCTTCCTCTTCTCCTCCTGCCTTCATCTGGTCAGTATCAGGGTCTTTTCCAATGAATCGGTTCTTTACATAAGGTGGCCAAAGTATTGATGTTTCAGCTTCAACATCAGTCTTTCCCATGAGTATTCAGGACTGATTTACTTTAAGATGGACTGATTGGATCTACTTGCAGTCCACGGGACTCTCAAGAGTCTTCTCCAATACCTCAGCTTAAAAGCATCAATTATTCACCAGTCAGCTTTCTTTATAGTCCAACTCTCACATCCATACATGACTATCGGAAAACCATAGCTTTGACTACACAGACTTTTGTTGGTAAAGTAATGTTTCTCCTTTTGAATATGCTATCTAGATTGGTCATAACTTTTCTTCCAAGGAGCACACATCTTTTAATTTCTTAGCTGCAGTCATGATCTGCCGTGATTTTGGAGCCCCCCCAAATAAAGTCTGTCACTGTGTCCATTGTTTCCCCATCTATTTGCCATGAAGTGTTGGGACCAGATGCCAGGATTTTCATTTCCTGAATGCTGAGTTTAAGCCAACTTTTTCACTCTCCTCTGTCACTTTCATCAAGAGTCTCTTAAATTCTTCTTCACTTTCTACCATAAGGGTGGTGTCATGTGGTATCATGGAAGATACACGGTGTGTATCTTAAGTTATTGATATTTTAACTGTAATCTTGATTCCAACTTGAGCTTCATCCAGCCCAGAATTTCTCATGATATACTCTGCATAGAAGTTAAATAAGCAGGGTGACAATATATAGCCTTGATGTACTCCTTTCCCTATTTGCAACCAGTCTCTTGTTCGATGTCCAGTTCTAACTGTTGCTTCCTGACCTACATACAAGTTTCTCCTGAGACAGGTCAGGTGTTCTGGTATTCTCATTTTTTAAAGAATTTTCCACAGTTTATTGTGATCCACACAGTCAAAGGCTTTGCCATAGTCAATAAAGCAGAACTAGATGTTTTTCTGAAACTCTGTTGCTTTTTTGATGATCTGGTGGATGTTCAGAATTTGATCTCTAGCTCCTTTGCATTTTCTAAATCCAACTTGAACATCTAGAAGTTCACGATTCAAATACTGTTGTAGCCTGATTGGAGAGTTTTAAGCATTACTTTACTAGCGTGTGAGATAAGTGCAATTGTGCAGTAGTTTGAGCATTCTTTTGCTTTGCCTTTTTTGGGATTGGAATGAAACTGAGCTTTTCCAGTCCTGTTGCCACTGCTGAGTTTTGCAGATTTGCTGGCATATTGAGTCAGCACTTTCACAGCATCATCTTTTAGGTTTTGAAATAGCTCAACTGGAATTCCATCACCTCCACTAGTTTTGTTCATAGTGATACTTTGTAAGGCCCACTTGATTTCGCATTCAAGGATGTCTGCCTCTAGGTGAATGATGATACCATCGCAATTATATGGGTCATGAAGATCTTTATTGTATAGTTCTTCTATGTATTCTTGCCTCCTCTTCTTAATTTCTTCTTCTGTAAGGTCCATACAATTTCTGTTCTTTATTTTGTCCATCTTTGCATGAAATATTTCCTTGGCATTTCTTATTTTCTTGAAGAGATCTCTAGTCTTTCCCATTCTTTTGTTTTCCTCTATTTCTTTGCATTGATCATATAAGAAGGCGTTCTTATCTCTCCTTGCTATTTTTTTTGGAACTCTGCATTCAAATGGGTATATCTCTCTCTTTCTCCTTTACCTTCCACTTCTCTTCTATTCACTGCTATTTTTAAGGCCTCCTCAGATAGCCTTTTTGCCTTTTTTGCATTTGCCTTTAGCCTTATTTTGCCTTTTTGCATTTCTTTTTCTTGAGGATGGTCTTCATCCTTCCCTCCTGTACAGTGTCATGAACCTCTGTACATAATTCTTCAGGCACTCTGTGTATCATATCTAATACCTTTAATCTCTTTCTCATTTCCACTGTATAGTTATAAGGGATTTGATTTTGGTACTACCTGAATGGTCTAGTGATTTTCCCTACTTTGTTCAATTTAAGTCTGAATTTGCAATAAGGAGTTCACGATCTGAACCACAGTCAGCTCCCAGTCTTGTTTTTGCTGACTATTTAGAGCTTCTCCGTCTTTGGCTGCAAAGAATATAATCACTCTAATTTCAGTATTAACCATCTGGTGATGTCCATATGTAGAGTCTTCTCTTTTGTTGTTGGAAAGAGGGTGTTTGGTATGACCAGTGCATTCTCTTGGCAAAACTCTATTAACTTTTTCCCTGCTGCTTTTGTTCTCCAAGGCCAAGTTTGCCTGTTATTACAGGTGTTTATTGACTTGCTACTTTTGCATCCCAGGCCCCTATAATAAAAAGAACATCTTTTTGGGGTGTTAGTTCTAGAAGGCCTTGTAGGTTTTCATAGAACTGTTCAACTTCAGCTTCTTCAGCATTACTGGTCGGGGTATAGACTTGGGATTTCTGTGATATTGAATGGTTTGCCTTAGAAACAAACAGATCATTCTCTTGTTTTTGAGATTGCATCCAAGTACTGCATTTTAGACTCTTTTGTTGACTATGAGGGCTACTCCATTTCTTCTAAGTGATTCCTGCCCACAGTAGTAGATATAATGGTCATCTGAGCTAAATTCACCCATTCCAGTCCATTTTAGTTCACTGATTCCTAAAATGTTGATGTTCACTCTTGTCATCTCCTGTTTGACCACTTCCAATTTGTCTTGCTTCATGGACGTAACATTCCAGGTTCCTATGCAATATTATTCTGTACAGCATCAGACTTTTCTTCCATCATCAGTCACATACAAAACTGGGTGTTGTTTTCACCTTGGCTCCGTCTCTTCATTCTTTCTGGAGTTATTTCTCCACTGACCTCCAGTAGCATATTGGGCACCTACCGACCTGGGGAGTTCATCTTTCATTGTCCTATCTTTTTGCCTTTTCATACTGTTCATGGGGTTCTCAAGGCAAGAATACTGAAGTGGTTTGCCATTCCCTTCTCCAGTGGACCACATTTTGTCTGAACTCTCCACCATGACCTGTCTGTCTTGGGTGGCCCTACAGGGCATGTCTCATAGTTTCTTTGAGTTAGATAAGGCTGTGGTCCATGTGATTAGATTGGTTAGTTTTCTGTGATTGTGGTTTTCATTCTGTCTGTCCTCTGATAGAGAAATATTAAGAGGCTTATGAAAGCTTCCTGTTGAGGGGTAAACTGGGTCCCTCCTGATGGGTGGAAGGATGCTCAGTAAATCTTTAATCCAATTTTCTGTTGATGGATGGGGCTGTGTTCCCTCCCTATTTTTTACCTGGTGCCAAAACATGGTGGAGGTAATGAAGATAATGGCAACCTCCTTCAAAAGGTCCCATGCAGGCACTGCTGCACTCTGTGCCCTCAACCCTTCAGCAGACCACTGCTGACCCACGCTTGCACCAGAGACTCCTGGGCACTCATGGGTAAGTCTGGGTCAGTCTCTTGGGTGTCATTGCTCCTTTATCCTGAGTCCTAGTGTGCCCAAGGTGCTGTTTATGCCCTCCCAGAGTCTGTTTCCCCAGTCCTGTGTAAGTTGTGGTGGCTCTGTGGTAGGTTATTGGTGACCTCCTTCAAGAGGGCTTATGCTATACCCAGATCTGCTGTACCCAGAGCCCCTGCCCCTGCAGCAGGCCACTGCTGACCTGTACCTCCACTGGAGACACCCAAACATAGTTCTGGCTCAGTCTCTATGGGATCCCTGGATCCTGGTATACACAAGTTTTGTTTGAGCCCTCTGAATGTCTCTGGCAGGTATGGGGTTTGATGCTAAATGCGATTTCACCCCTCCTACCATTTTGCTGGGGCTTCTCCTTTGCCCTTGGACGTGAGTTATCTCCTCACAGATGCTCCAGCGCCCCAATATTTTGCACTCTTCCTTTTCCATATTATTAGGTGTCATTTCCTCACTTGGTAAACTCAGGAAGGAAGTTAACTGTCATGAGTGCCAGGCAAAATCTGGTTGCCAGGCCACTGGATATAGCATTAGTCAAGTCCAAGTGGGTGCCAGCTGGTTTAACAGCTGATGCTGCCAGGTCACATAGGGAACAACCCTTCATGAGTGCCAGAAGATGAAGTCTCAGGTCACAAGGAATGACATGTCTGTCATTTCCAGTGAAGACCAGTGAGGGATCCTAAACTAAGATGGACAACAAGATTAGACCCCTGATGTCCTGGAACCAGCGAGTTATGGGGACTGGCGTGCTTGAATCCTTGAGGAGCACCGACTTCCAGCACCAAGAAGTCAGTGGTTCTTCCGCAAGCAGCTCTGTGGGCCCTCATGGATTCCCCAGCAGTTTCGTCCTCATAGAGGCACTAATCCTCCACGTTTTATTTCTAGCATAGATGAATCAGCAGAAACAAAGCAATGCATTTCTTTGCCTCAGATATCTCTACATGGATGCTGTCTCAATTGTTCCTACACAATATATCTGAAATCTGTTTTTTGTCCCTTGAATTGGCATTTTTGTTAAAACAAACAATTCTATTAATGGAATCACTTAAATTCAAAACCACAAGTACACATTTCACATGTCCTTGTATCTCTTCCTCTGTCGTCTTATTTCCTCCATTATGTCATCCTCCCAAATCATGTGTAAACCCCGCCTCACATGTATACACAACATTTCTTTTACCAGCAGCATCACAGTTCTGTGTTTGAAGTATGTCTTTTATGTATCTCTTCTATTTCCAACTTTATCTTCTTTATTTGCTGAAGCTGTACCTTATCAGCCATCACATAGTAGATAAGTAGCAAAAGGAAATAACAGTATATAATATTGGGTTGGCCAACTAGTTCATTCAGGTTTTTCCATACCATCTAACAGAATTTTGGCTAACCCAGTAGAACTGTAATTGTCATAGGGTGGACAGATGTACAGAATAATGAAGACATAATAGGACTTTAGATTTAAATGGATCATAGATACCTGGATTTAATTCCACTGTTAATGGCTTTTCACAGACACCAAGATCATATAACATGTAAAATGTAATATTCCCTCAGTGCTTTATTATGAGTAAATTAGACCCTATAGGGAAAACATAACATTTTATTTTTAATAAAATGTTACTTAGATATTAAAAATTTTGATCAGGTATTGAGCAAGCAATATATCTAGTTATGAGGCATCAGATAACATACACTCATGCTGATATTTGTTTGCACAATTATGTTATATAATTATATAAAAGTTTTCTTTATGTTGCCATAAATTGACTTGACATTTCAGTTTACTTATTAAGATTTGTGGGAATGACCCTGAGAAAGGCTGTGTATATATTCTGTGTTTCAACTTTCTACATATCAAATACTTCAGATACATTAATCATTAAACATGTCAGTTAAGGGTTTTGAAACAAATTTAAGTGATGTAAATCAGACTAGTTTTAAAGTGTCTTCTAAAAAGCAGGAGCAAACTATGTCTCCGCTGCTGCTGCTGCTGCTGCTGCTAAGTCACGTCAGTCATGTCCGACTCTGTGCGACCTCATAGACAGCAGCCCACCAGGCTCCCCCGTCTCTGGGATTCTCCAGGCAAGAACACTGGAGTGGGTTGCCATTTCCTTCTCCAGTGCATGAAAGTGAAAAGTCAAAGTGAAGTTGCTCAGTCATGTCTGACTCTTTGCGACCCCTTGGATGCAGCCTACCAGGCTTCTCTGTCCATGGGATTTCCCAGGCAAGAGTACTGGAGTGGCGTGGCATTGCCTTCTCTGTACTATGTCTCTAGGGATATAAAAAAAGTCTTCATATTTCCATTAGAACTATTCTATCCTATCAAATTTGCCCTGGTCCACCGACAGTCATTTCTCTCTCTACTGCTTTCTCTTTCGTTGATACTCATTATATGAGGTAGTTTCCACTCCACTAAAGTAAAGTAAGTATGGAATAATTTTAATTAAGACAGAATAAAAGAATATACCTACACAGGGCCAACAGAAATCTTATAAAAGTTAATTGATTTCCATTTTTTTAATCTAATCTATTTTTGTATGAACTAAAGAAGTATTTTTTTAATTGTAAGGAGATACACTGAACTGAAGCTTAGTTTCCAGCCATTATTTTCAGAAATAGTTTCACCTTAAGACACCCTCACCCACGACTTACTAGCTTGAAGCACTACAGGGTCTGTCAGGTCTAAAACACTAATTCCATCTGCATTCACTTTTCTTTTCCCTGGAAATGCATGATTTATATGTAAGTCTTCTAGTCATGGAAATTACGAGAACAGAGGAAGAGGAAGTTTTCTTTTTTTCTCCTCTTCTTTAACATTGAACTTTCAGGTTATGGACATTTTCTTGTCTTTGAGAAATAAATGACAATGATATTTGTGTACTGTCTTCTATCTGTAATATAAAACCAGTATTTAGGTCTTCCCTTGATTTGAAAAACATTTTTCATAAAATAGTATAATTAAAATTTTTTCACATTGTGTGAGCAAAAGTTTT
Organism: Bos grunniens; assembly: GCF_055505025.1. NCBI lineage: Eukaryota > Metazoa > Chordata > Mammalia > Artiodactyla > Bovidae > Bos > Bos grunniens. The sequence goes on along the minus strand of NC_141179.1, from coordinate 10,807,573 downwards.
AAACAGTCTCTTTTGAAGCATTATTTATGTAAGGTAGTTTAATTTTATATTGAATATTATGTAAGTGCATCCTTTCTCTTTTTATTATCTCAATATATCTCCCAGAAACATTTTAATCAATACATATACACATACCACAATTCAACATGATTGGTGTTAGATGGTTCTGTTTATTATTAGCATTTTTTTTCCTTTAACAGCTTTAGCTTTTTTTTTTTTCCTTTTCTCATTGTATACTGTCTTCTAGGTATAAATCTTTCTCAGCCCATAAGGAAGATGGATGAAATGTTAAGCAGAAAACTAAAAGTTCCTATTTGGCAGCTTTGATGCACAAGCACTTGGAGGTTATATTAAATGGGAATGAGTGATTTTTAAAAATTGTATATATAAATCTAGGTACATTTCAAAAATTTCCTTCAATCACTTACAGCTTTTAAACTAATCTTGTTTATCTTCAAACCATGTTGAGATACATTATAGGATGTTTTTGACTTTTAAAGCAATAGTTGCTTCAGCTATTGAATACTTCCCTGTAATTAATTTTTATACATTAGAAGTAGAACTTTTATGTAATAAGATTACCAACCTTGTTAAAGTAGTCCCTTCACTTTTAGAATGTCTTAATTTTGAGTAAAATAATTAGCTCTTCAAACCCACAAAAATTCAGAAAGTCAGCTCTAAAACGTAAAAGAAGGCATTCATTTGCTGAATAGATAGGGATATAATTAATTTGAAGATATTGAAACTGAAAAATTGGTCCTCACTGAGTATACAGAGTTACTTTTCAGTCAGATATTTTACTTCTATAAGATCCTATTTTTCTCTTCTGAGCTAGAATAGATATTGTAGGAGCTGCTGCTGCTGCTGCTAAGTTGCTTCAGTCGTGTCCGACTCTATGTAACCCCATAGATGGCAGCCCACCAGGCTCCCCTGTCCCTGGGATTCTCCAGGCAAGAACACTGGAGTGGGTTGCCATTTCCTTCTCCAATGCATGAAAGTGAAAAGTGAAAGTGAAGTCGCTCAGTTCTGTTGACTCTTAGCGACCCCATGGACTGCAGCCTACCAGGCTCCTCCGTCTGTGGGATTTTCCTGACAAGAGTACTGGAGTGGGGTGCCATTGCCTTCTCCATATTGTAGGAGAGAAGGAAACAAACGAAATTACAGCTACTTTGCTTAAAGAACAGGTGTGGCTTTTGCAGAGAAAGTAGTAACTGCCAGATAATAATAGTTCTACAGAGGAGGAAAAAAGCATAAGAAGCCTAATATTCCATACATTTAGTATTAAAAGGTTATGTGAAATGTGGGATGCTCTAAATACAAAATACTAATTGAAAGAAAATAACACTGCATTTGTGTATTCCACTAAAAATTAATCATATCTTATTATTAGAAAACTGGGTAGCTAATTTGACATCAATTAAAGAGCATCTGAAACACATTCCCAGGGTAAAATTGAGTTATTTTGAGACTCCTACAATTACATAGTGCTTTATTTTTCCTATTATAATATGTGTTTAATGTTTCATAGCTTTCATTTTTAAATTACTTATTGAATGTTTCTTTAGTGAAAAGTAGCTGGAAGAAATTGATATTTGGTGTAAAATAATAAGACTTCCTGTCTGGCAAATTTAACGTACAGTCACTTTGCAGTCATGCTAAATGGGAATGAGAGATATACAATGGATTAAAGACAATCTCTTTAACAAGTGGTGCTGGGAAATATGGTCAACCACTTGTAAAAGAGTGAAACTAGAACACTTTCTAACACCATACACAAAAATAAACTCAAAATGGATTAAAGATCTAAATGTAAGACCAGAAACTATAAAACTCCTAGAGGAAAACATCGGCAAAACACTCTCCGACATACATCACAGCAGGATCCTCTATGACCCACGTCCCAGAATATTGGAAATAAAAGCAAAAATAAACAAATGGGACCTAATTAACCTTAAAAGCTTCTGCACATCAAAGGAAACTATTAGCAAGGTGAAAAGACAGCCTTCAGAATGGGAGAAAATAATAGCAAATGAAGCAACTGACAAGCAAATAATCTCAAAAATATATAAGCAACTCCTACAGCTCAACTCCAGAAAAATAAATGACCCAATCAAAAAATGGGCCAAAGAACTAAATAGACATTTCTCCAAAGAAGACATACAGATGGCTAACAAACACATGAAAAGATGCTCAACATCACTCATTATCAGAGAAATGCAAATCAAAACCACTATGAGGTACCATTTCACACCAGTCAGAATGGCTGCGATCCAAAAGTCTACAAATAATAAATGCTGGAGAGGGTGTGGAGAAAAGGGAACCCTCTTACACTGTTGGTGGGAATGCAAACTAGTACAGCCACTATGGAGAAGAGTGTGGAGATTGGAAATAGAACTGCCTTATGATCCAGCAATCCCACTGCTGGGCATACACACTGAGGAAACCAGAAGGGAAAGAGACACGTGTACCCCAATGTTCATCGCAGCACTGTTTATAATAGCCAGGACATGGAAGCAACCTAGATGTCCATCAGCAGATGAATGGATAAGAAAGCTGTGGTACATATACACAATGGAGTGTTACTCAGCCATTAAAAAGAATACATTTGAATCAGTTCTAATGAGGTGGATGAAACTGGAGCCTATTATACAGAGTGAAGTAAGCCAGAAGGAAAAGCACCAATACAGTATACTAACACATATATATGGAATTTAGAAAGATGGTAACAATAACCCTGTGTATGAAACAGCAAAAGAGACACTGATGTATAGAACAGTCTTATGGACTCTGTGGGAGAGGGAGAGGGTGGGGAGATTTGGGAGAATGGCATTGAAACATGTAAAATATCATGTATGAAACGAGTTGCCAGTCCAGGTTCCATGCACGATACTGGATGCTTGGGTTTAGTGCACTGGGATGACCCAGAGGGATGGTATGGGGAGGGAGGAGGGAGGAGGGAGGAGGGTTCAGGATGGGGAACACATGTATACCTGTGGCGGATTCATTTTGATATTTGGCAAAACTAATACAATTATGTAAAGTTTAAAAATAAAAGAAAAATATTTTATGAACAAAAGCCAGTATATTTTGAAATTGATACTGGCTTTCCATCATTTATAGTTAAAACTGATGTATCCTTCTTTTAGATCTCAAAATGTAGTTGGCTGTTTTTATCGTATTTTGTTTATTGTGGAAGCCAAAAATTTTACATCAAAAATAGATGTTTTACTGAATCTTTTGGCTCTCATGATCTCCATGCTTGTTCAATTTATGCTAATTTTAATTTTGTGTTTCTATTTAATAATTTTAGAAGCTACTTTAAGTTCAAGTGGAATGGCCTAGTCAAATAAAATATTGTGATTTTGAAATTACATTAATGATTTACATGAAATCAGTAAAAATATTTAGAGCAGTTAATTCAAAAATTATAAATATACAACTTAAGATCAAAAACATTGTTTTTAATCAAATATTTTAGAAGGTTTCAAAGATAATTTTTTAAAGGCAGACAAAAACAAATATAAAAAAAGAGAGCTACATAGTCTCTAAAACATTCTACATAGAAAAATAATGGATACTAGTTTACTTCTCTTATGCAGGTAGAAACCTAATTGTTAAAAATAATATAGAAGTTCATGAAGCATTGAAAGAAAATGGCAAAGCAACAATTTAACAGAGCCAGAGTTCATGACCAAACTAGAGAGGTGGCATTATATATTTCAGTAGCACCCTAGAGACCAACATTTCTTTCCTTTCTTTCTCCCTTCTTCCTTCTCTCCTTCCTTCCCTCCCTTCTTTCCTTCCATTTTTCCTGCTTCCGTTTATTCATTTGTTCATTAAAATACATGAAACATTTCTGTATGTAAAGAGGAAAGCTATGGCTCATTTTAAAGTTAAATATATCAACATTTTGTGAAATACTAATTTTACCTTTTTTAGTGACTCTAAACCTAACATTTTGGAGATTTAGAAAAAGATCCTTTTAATAAGTAGGAAAATTCTTTCTAGATGCTGTCCAGTCATTTCCATTCACAACATATTACCTTTATTTCTCATGTAACATACGTTTTGTACTTCCATGCATTGAAAACAGCTCTTCTAGAGTTCATGGACAAATTGAGGATCAGAGAAAGCTATTCAAATACATATTCTGCAGTTTTGTTTGCTTCATTTTGAAGTTTTATAAAAGGCAGGACCTTAGGTAGACCTGATTCCAATGACCATATGATATTTTCTTATTCTTATTTTTCAAAAAAAAAAAAAAAAACAGGATATTTCATGAAGTATTGGAGTTACAATCGCACTTTTTAAACAGCCTTATTTATCATTTCTAAAGCTTTAAATATTATAATCAAAAGTCAACATTCAACATCCTTGTAGAATTGTAACTGAATAAGCCTACCACATTTTCTTACACTTTTTATTTTAGAATGTTTTAAGGATTGAAATTTATTCTTTTGTTCAACATTGTACTCTCTTGTCACCTACAATCCAGGCAAAATTAAAAATTTATAATCATCCAGGAAAATAGCATAGGTGTAAGGGACTATTTGGGGCTTTTGTGGTAGCTCAGCTGGTAAAGAACACATGCAGGCCATGCAGGAGACCCTGGTTCAATTCCTGGGTTAGGAAGATCCACTGGAAAAGGAAATAGGTTACCCACTATTTCCTGGAATTAGAAGTTCATGGGATTCCCTGGGGGCTCAGAAGATAAAGAGTCTGACTGCAATGCAGGAGTCCTGGGTTTGACCCAGAGTTGAGAAGGTTCGTCTAGTCAAGGCTATGGTTTTTCCTATAGTCATGTATGGATGTGAGAGTTGGACTGTGAAGAAGGCTGAGCGCCAAAGAATTGATGCTTTTGAACTGTGGTGTTGGGGAAGACTCTTGAGAGTCCCTTGGACTGCAAGGAGATCTAACCAGTCCATTCTGAAGGAGATCAGCCCTGGGATTTCTTTGGAAGGAATGATGGTAAAGCTGAAACTCCAGTACTTTGGCCACTTCATGCAAAGAGTTGCCTCATTGGAAAAGACTCTGATGCTGGGAGGGATTGGGGGCAGGAGGAGAAGGGGACAACAGAGGATGAGATGGCTGGATGGCATCACTGACTTGATGGATGTGAATCTGAGTGAACTCCAGGAGTTGGTGATGGACAGGGAGGCCTGGCGTCCTGCGATTCATGGGGTCGAGAAGAGTCGGACACGACTGAGCGACTGATCTGATCTGATCTGGGAAGATTCCCTGGAGGAGAGCATGGCAACCCACTCCAGTTTTCTTGCTGGGAGAATCCCCATGGACACAGGAGCATGGAGGGCTACAGTTCATGGCCTAAGAAAGAGTCAGACATGGCTGAGTGACTAAGCACACAGCACACACAAGGGACTGTTTTACTGAATGTTCCTGGACATTGTTGTTGTTCAGTCGTTGTCATATCTGACTCTGCAACTGACTGAAGCGACTAAGCACACATACTTACTTTGTTGTTACAGTTGTTCAGTCACTCAGTCATGTCAGACTCTTTGCGACCCCAGGGACTACTGCATGCCAGGCCTTCCTGTCCTTCACTATCTCCTGGAGTTTTCTCAAAGTCATGTCCATCGAGTTGGTGATGCCACTGAACCATCTTATCCTCTGTCACCCTGTTCTCCTCCTGCCCTCAGTTTTTCCCAGCATCGAGTTCTTTTCCAGTGAGTCAGCTCTTCACATCAAGTGTCCAAAATATCGGAGCTTCTATTTTAAAATGAAGGATGTTCTAAGTCCCTTATTTTTAAGGAAAAGTATTCATCTGAAGGAGAGGTATTGGAATAATATAGCATCTCATTTCCATGTCACATGTAGAAAATTAAAGAAATTTAATATTTTTTAAACAGGAGAACTTAGAAGGATAAATACTAACCTTTTTTTAACCCAAAGAATTATGAAAGTAGAATTATAGTTTGTCTGTGAAACTGAGGTCAGTGGAAAGAGGTTAGAGGGACATATTTTAATCTATGATCTACAGGTGCATGTAGAATAGACCACTATTGGTCTCTGTCTCCAACTTATTCTCAAGATGTTGTAAGTTTGGAATTTGTAAAGTTTATTAGATGTAGAATTGATAATGTCTAGCAGAGGGATGTATGTATCTAAAGTTCAAATAAAGGCAACACGTGAAATAGACATTTGGAGATTATTGGATAAGTGCATCTCTAGAGAACATGTGGAGAAGGCAATGGCACCCCACTCCAGTACTCTTACCTGGAAAATCCCATGGACGGAGGAGCCTGGTAGGCTGCAGTCCATGGGGTTGCTGGGAGTCGGACACGACTGAGCGACTTGACTTTCACTTTTCACTTTCATGCATTGGAGAAGGAAATGGCAACCCACTCCAGTGTTCTTGCCTGGAGAATCCCAGGGACGGGGGAGCCTGGTGGGCTGCCGTCTATGGGGTCACAGAGAGTCGGACACGACTGAAGTGACTTAGCATAGCATAGAGAACATGCAGTTATAGAAAAGAGTGAATTCCAGACTAGACTGAAGAAAGATGCCAAAAGCTAAAAGCTGAACAATGGAGACAGGAGAAAGAGACAGGGAGAAAGAGAATATGAATTAACAGGCTGTGTAATAGCAAGAAATCTATGGAAATGTTCATTTTGGGATATTTAGTTTTGGAAGATATAGAAAATTCATTAATAAATATTTTATGATAGTTTCTATAAAAGATATAGTTTACAGAATACTTACTATCCCCCAAGATACTGTAAGTCACTATGTTTTACTCCATATTATTACTGCAGGGTTAATTAATATAAATAAGTGTAAGTAGTAATTTAACATTTTAATTTTGATTCATAAGCTTGTTATTTCACTCAAAGGGAAATTTGTGATAGTGATAATAGCATCTTTGTGAAATAGTTGAATTAATGTAGAGATTAAAGAAAATAAGCATGAATTTTATAAGGTTATATAGATAAACAATTGGTGATAAAGTGAGATATTTCACTTGCTCATTATATCTGACCAAATCTAAATTTGGAGTATAGTGATGTTTTTCTTTTTTCCTCTGCTTTCAAGAACAGATCTTGATTTACAATTATTGACAACTGAATTCTCTGCCACTAGTTTTTATTTTGTTGATAACAGCCAACAGATGATTCATTCAGATCTGTGGGTTACTGAAAAAAAGTAAATAAAGAGAAATATTGAAGAAGTAGGAGTACAAGAATGAATGGAGCATTATTGATAAAAACTTATATCTGTCTGCTTTAGAATAACCATCCCACCTTATGATCCTGCAGTAGATCTTTCTGTTTTTGCTGCCTCCATTGGACAAACTGTTAGAACAGTACAGAGCAAAGCAGAAGGAGTATGCTATACCTTCTTGTGTTTGCAAAATATTAAATGAAAGGGCTAAAACCAAGAAAAGCATTCCATTTGGAAATGAGGCAATACATTGGCAGAGCAGCACAGAATGCATCTACTGACCCATCTACAAGAAAAGTAGTGTTCGTTTTACAAGTTTTGCATAGTTTTTTCTGACATAAGCTCACTTGATCATACATTGCACAGAGCCTGGTAGAAAATTGGTAAGAACAGTTTTAATCATTATTATGAACAGTTGTGATCATTATAGCTGAGAAATTAAGATTACATTCTCAGAATGAAATTTGGATAATTTTATCTTTCTCTGCTAAGAAATCCATGAAATCATGTGACTAGTAACTAAAAAGGAAACATTTAAAATTGAGAATCTCAGCTATTATTGTTTTAGAGGGAGGATATTTTGATAATGTATTATATCTCAATAAAAACAAATAGGAACCTTGTAAATTATAATCTGAGCTTTAGTAATATGTCACTGATATTATTGGATAAATTTCTTGATTATATTGGTTAACAAAAAATGTTCTGATACAATGAATTATAAGACTGGAATATCTAACTTCATGAGCATTTCTTTTTCATTATCCATTTCATGAAACAGATTAATCATTCTGCAGGATTTGTCCATTCTGTATGCATGAAAGTAATTCCTTTTACTCATGATCCTAGATTTATCTTTTTGAAAATTAAATTTAGTGTCAGTGTCCTCTAGGCAATTTGTTACTGTGAATCACATCCAGTTATAAGTAGTTAGGACTATTTTATTTTTCTCTACTTATCTTACCAAATTAGGTTGTGAGCTTCTTTTGGACAGATAAAGAACATGCCTACTCAAACACAACCATGACAAGTCTTTTCACAAACAATGAGGATGATTTTGATAAACAGGAGTGATGGGGCTTTATAGACTATAGGACCAGTTCCTGCTCCTCAACTGATTAGCTGTATGACCTTGAGTAACTTTCTTGAATTATTTCAGCGTCAAAGTCTTCAGCCTTGATGAAGGACAGTACTGCATTGCCTAGGTTAACAAGTGTGATAAAGATCAAATGCAGTCACTCATGAAAATTCTTTTTTTTTTTTTTTTTTGCCATTTTATTTATTTATATATTTTTTTACTTTATACTATTGTATTGGTTTTGCCATACATCAACATGAATCTGCCACGGGTGTACACATGTTCCCAATCCTGACCCCCCCTCCCACCTCCCTCCCCATACCATCCCTCTGGGTCATCCCGGTGCACCAGCCCCAAGCATCCTGTATCCTGCATCAAACCTGAACTGGCAATTCATTTCTTATATAATATTATACATGTTTCAATGCCATTCTCCCAAATCATCCCACCCTCGCCCTCACCCACAGAGTCTTAAAACAAGTATAAGTACACTGATTTATTTCTCAGTGGTGTTCAATTTAAGCAGCCATCTCCTCTTTTATTCTCACACAAAGTATCTGAGCAGTTTGGTGCCATAGAATTGATTTATATTATATGTAAACTTAGTGAATACATGTTCCTGTAAAAATCTTAACTCATTAGCACCCTAAATAATTAATTAAGCTAATAAATCCTAGCTTCAATTAATCCTAATTAATATTGAAATGATATATTTATGTAAGTTACAAAATATCTCCAGGATGTTTGCACAGTATTTTCTAATTCAAGGTAAGATTGGATAACTAGGTAAGAAATTCATGAGAGGCAAAGATAAATTATATTGAAAATATATAAAGTAGAAATACGCAGCAGTACAATTCAGTTATCCATGTGTAAAATGTTATAAAGATAAATGAAAATAAATTATGTATTATAGATTTTGGGGCTTTGTTTATGTTTTTATTTAAAGTGTACTGAGGACAAAAATTATATAATCCTTAGAAGTTGTGCCTGCAAGTTAAATCTATTACACAAGAAGCAAAGTACCATATGTACAGCGAGTCAATTAGAAAACTGATTGGTTAAGGAGAAAATAGAGGTTATAATTACAGTGTCATTTATAGCAATTTAGAAAGTAAAGTGCTAAACATGAGCACTATTAAACCAACACCCATTGCTTGGCAGTGAACATTTTCAAGGAAAATGATAAAAAAAAAAAAAAAAAAATGCTTCCTGATGTTGTTGCTGCTAAGTTGCTTCAGTCGTGTGCGACCCCATAGATGGCAGCCCACCAGGCTCCCCTGTTCCTGGGGTGCTCCAGGCCACAACACTGGAGTGGGTTGCCATTTCCTTCTCCAGTGCATGAAAGTGAAAAGTGAAAGTGAAGTCGCTCAGTCATGTCTGACTCTTAGCGACCCCATGGACTGCAGCCTACCAGGCTCCTCCGCCCATGGGATTCTCCAGACAGGAGTACTGGAGTGGGGTGCCATTTCCTTCTCCATTCCTGATGTTAATTATTCTCAATTAAATGCTCATATGCATTTACAATGAGAGAACATTAATTGGAAGCAATGCATTTTTACTTCTTAGAAGTTGTGTTTAGGACTACTACACAGTGGATAAAAATTTTAAAATATAATGCTTTGTTGAAATTTATAAAATTATGTTTTTAACAAGGTGATACTGTTCTTACTTTCTGACTCTGAGACCTTAATATATTTTTCAACAGTTTAGGGTATGACACAACTAAAATCACAGTGTGATGTCTCCTTTTTTCTCAAGTTAGTATGATGCTTAATGTTACACATAATTAGCAGACTGTTTATTACTGAAAGGGAGATTAATTTTAAAAGCAGAGGAGGTTGAATAACCCTTCTGATACATCTACAGTTCTGATTTGCTAATTTTAATGGAGTAATTAAAATACAAATGGAGTTTATTTGGTGATGTTATAAATTAAAAAGAACATTTTTAGAATATTAAAATTGGGATAGGATTTCAGATGCAAAAATTAATTTATTTTAACTTTATAATTTGTTTCTGAAGTTATATGCCAAATTTAGTTGTTCTTCTAAAAGAAGTAAATTTGCTTTCAAAAGCAGTGAGACTCTTTTATGTCAATGGACAGATTACACCTAGCAGAAAAAACTACACACAATTATTGTTTTTAACATTCTCAGCTTTCTTCCTCTTAGGCCCTCAATTTTAATAAAAATTAATAGTTATTATAGGGAGTATTTTTAAAACTTTCAAGCTAAATTAAGAAAGGGCAGAGAAACCAGAGGTCAAATTGCCAACATCCATTGGTCATAGAAAAAGCAAGAGAATTCCAGAAAAACATCTGCTTCATTGACTACTCTAAAGCCTTTGACTGTGTGGATCACAACAAACTGTGGAAAATTCTTAAATAAATGGGAATACCAGACCCCCTTACCTGCCTCCTGTGAAACATGTATGCAGATCAGGAAGCAACAGTTAGAACCAGATGTGGAGCAATAGACTGGTTCAAAATTGGGAAAGGAGTATGTCAGGCCTATATATTGTCACCCTGTTTACTTAACTTACACTCAGAGTACATCATGCGAAATGCTGGGCTGGATGAAGCACAAGCTGGAATCAAGATTGCTGGAAGAAATCTCATTAACCTCAGATATGCAGATGAAACCAACCTCATGGCAGAAAGAAAAGAGAAATTAAAGAGCCTCTTGATGAAGGTGAAATAGGGAGAGAAAAAAAGCTGGCTTAAAACTCAATATTAAAAAAATTAAGTCCAGTCTCATCACTTCATGGCAAATAGATGGAAGAGACAATGGAAACAGTGACAGACTTTATTTTCTTGGGCTCCAACATCACTGCAGATGGTGACTGAAGCCATAAAATTAGAAGATGCTTGCTCCTTGAAAGAAAAGCTATGAAAAACCTAGACAGTGTGTTAAAAAGCAGAGACTTTATATTGCCTACAAAGCTCTGTATAGTCAAAGCTATGGTTTTCCCAGTAGTTACATATGGATGTGAGAATTGGCCCACAAAGAAGGCTGAGTGCCAAAGATTTGATGCTTTTGAACTGTGGTGTTGGAGAAGACTCTTGAGAGCCCCTTGGGCTGCAAAGAGATCAAACCCATCACTCCTAAAGGAAATCAATCCTGAATACTTATTGGAAGGATTAATGCTGAAGTTCCAATACTTTCACCACCTGATGTGAAGAGCCAGATCATTAGAAAAGACCCTGTTGCTGGGAAAGATTGAAGGCAGGAGGAGAAGCGGATGACAGAGAATGAAATGGTTGGATAGCATGACTGACTCAATGAGCATGAGTTTAAACAAGCTCTGGGAGATGGTGAAGGACCAGGAAGCCTGGAGTGCTGCAGTCTGTGGGGTCTCAAAGAGTCAGATGCAAGTGAGTGACTGAACAACAATAACAAGGTTATTCTTGGTTTTAGTCTGTTCACAATTTAATTTAAAAAAGTAGCAGAAGAGAGACTCTGGCCAGTTAGTTTCTCAGGAACATTAGAGTTTGTCTCAGGATATTTACCTATAGGCTAAATGTTTTACCATTTGAAAAGCTATGATGTGTATTCTAGCTACTTGTGAGGCCAGTGAATGCATTGACTTCAGCCTCATAAGATCCAAAACTTACACTGCAGCCTCTCTAGTTAAAGATACTGTGTCTAAGTAGCAGCAACAGAGAACTCCCACTTAGGTGGAGATGGGAATTAGAGAGGGAAAGGGGTCTCAAAAATATAAAGAGGGTTTCCTCAGCAGAATCACCATCTTATAGCTGATCACATCTCTTGTATGAAGAATAAAGAATTCTTAATTAAATTATTAATTGTTTAAATGTACTGCATATATTAAAGCGTATAATTATGAAGACACATATTCACAACTGCCATGCAACACTGAGGGAATATTTTAAATTTAGAAAAAGAGAATCAATAAAACTGATTCCAACAGCTTAACAACCATCAGCAAAGCCAATTACTCTGTGTGAAATTGTGACCCCTTGATTTAATTATTTTGGATATAATTACAAGTGTATTCTTAAGCATTTTAAAAATCCCAAACAGGTTGTATCTGTATTTAACTTTCCCCTAAGTGACCTCACAATTCTAGAAGTGTCTGTAAAGTATAAACCTTTTTTTTTTTTTTTGTTAAGTAAGTTTTCAATCATGAAAAAAATGATGCAAATGAGCTTATATATAAAACACAACTAGACTCACAGAAATAAAGAACAGATTTATGGTCACTGAAGGGAAAGTAGGAGGGGAGTGAATTAGGAGTTTGGAATTGACACACATTACAGCAGACTGAACCTCTGAGCAGGCTGAACTAACTGCTAGATTGTGTTTTAAACACAAAAGATGCAAAATAAAAGCAAACTTTTCTAGTTTCAAAATTACAGCAGCAGAGAATATTGACATAAAATCATTTAGAAACAGAATGACATGTATTAAAACAGAGGTTTCTACAGGGAGTTGAAAGGACATAAGGGCATGATAATCAGCTATACATGGAGAAGTTAGGAAAAGCTTCTCTGTTCTCCTAATTAGTGATCTCACTCTCTTAATAGAATTGTTATAATAGATCCATATCAAGATTAGACAAATGATCAATTTAACTTAAAAAAAAAAAAAGACAACCTGTAGGCATAAATGCATCCACCTGCCTTCCTGAGCTCTCCACTGAAATGTCTTATTTGGTATCAAATTTAGCATATTCATAACTGAACTCTTGGTGTCCCATTCTTAGCCTGTTCCTCTCTAGCCTTCTAAAGTTAGTGAGTGATCTTCATGTAGGTCCAGCCAAGAACCTAAGTATCTTTTCAAGTGTGCTTCATCTCCATCAAATGTTCTGGCTCTGGATTTCCGCAGCCCTCCTTGTCATGACCTTCACTAAGGATTTCCCTAGCCTCCAGTGGTCATCTTGTTTTGCTTATCTGTTTTCTAGTTTTGTATTCTTATTTATTTTACTTCTTTTCCCCCAACTTTAAAAACATTACCCTGAGATGTCCTCTTCATTGACTGGCATACATTTTGATTTTCTTTAAATACTTGGCTATTAATTTCTGTGTATTAACAAAAACTGTTTAAATTCCAAAATAAAATAAACTTAGGTACTTAGGGAAAAATTTTATGTAGTTAAGCAGTTATAGTCTTATACATACTACTGAGGAATAGGTAAAAAATATAGCCCTTTAATTAAGAAGAATTAATTTCCTAACAATGTAATTTTATTACATGATAAGTTAAATTTTAGAAGCTCACATGATAAAACATTCCACTGTAGAACAATTTGAATTCTATTTCTTGTGAAGATTTATGTGAAAAAAATCAATGCTTTTGGAAGACCACCATACATAAAAAAGGACCGTAGTACAAATAGTGTTTCTGGGTTATAATTTTAAGCGTACTGATTATTGAAATTTTTAAAACTAAATATTCCTTTACAAAATTTGTCTGATTACTCTAATTTTACTTGGGTATTTATAGAGGCAATATTACTAGAATTTATGAATTCTGTCATGTAATGTTACTGTGTATCTGCTCATTGAAATGGAAAAGTTATGTTACTTCTGAGGCCCCAGTTTTCTCCTATAGCTCAAAAATAACAATTTTTTAAAGACTAGATTGGATAATTCTTTGAGATTATCTCTTCCTTCAGGTAGTATTTTGAGTTAATTTTTAACATGCATATTTACTGGATAGCTAGTAATCAGATTAGATGTTTTGCTAATATATGTGCATAACATGGAGAAGGAAATGGCAGCCCCCTCCAGAATTATTTCCTGGAGAATCCACGGGATAGGGGAGCCTGGTGGGCTGCCGTCTATGGGATTGCCCAGAGTCGGACATGACTGAAGTTACTTAGCAGCAGCAGCAGCATGCATATTATATACTTTTATTAGATTCTTTACCTATTATGTATTTTATCAGATTCAAAAGGGAGATGCAGCACATAGTGTTTAAGATTTGATGCAATCATTATAGTATAATAATCTAAAACAACTCACGAGACACAGTATGAGAAAGCTAAATTTTAAAGTGAAGATTTCATTAATTTTCCAAGTTTTATGGCATAAGGCATAATAATAAATTCATTTTGAAAGTTAAATATGTAAAGGGAAAAATATTGAAAGGGAAAACCAAGAAAAAGCACCAGTTTTACCTCAATAATTTGTTTGGTTGCTAGTTATTTGTGGTATTTAACAGTTCAATGAAATTTGGTCTATGAAGTAATTGGATCAAGAAAGAAATTGCGTTAATTGTTAGAAAGTCTCTTTTCTTAAAATTCCTTTGTTTAATAATATTTATTATCCAGGTTCTGTCTTAAAACCAGGGATCACAGGTGAATAAAACTGGAATAATTCTGCCTTCATGAAATTTAAACTTTAATGAGAGGATACACACAATTATAAAAATCTCTTGATTTTTCTGATGTTGAAATTAACATATTTCCTTCTAATCTTTCATAAAAGATGTTGAAGTAATTGGACTAGTTTAGGAAATGAAAATTATATAAGCCAGTAATTTTACTTTCTTAGGCCAGTTTTAAGAAATTGACAATTTGGGAAATATCTAACTAAGCTTATAGTTCATTGCTTATATCCTAATGACAACATGTGGGAAAACACGTATCATAGTACCTCCTTTCCATCGTCAAAACAAGTCTGTGGCTTATATCCTACATCTGCCGTGTTTGTACCAGTCTCCAATTTTGACACTAAGTCTCATCTAGACATGTCACTAGGAGTGCATAATATGACAAATACTTCACTTTTTGCTGTACTGAACTGCTAATGATCACTTATTGCAACTATTTCTATGTTTAAACTTTTTTTTTTAATTTTATTTTTTAACTTTACAATATTGTATTGGTTTTGCCATATATCATCATGAATCCGCCACAGGTATACATGTATTCCCCATCCTGAACCCTCCTCCCTCCTCCCTCCCCGTACCATCTCTGTGGGTCGCCCCAGTGCAACTATTTCTTTAAGACCCAAAGAAGAGTGCATTCAGTCTCACATGCCAAAAGTGCAGACTTGCCATTTAGTGATGACAGAAGGTAACTATAGAATATAAAAAACTATCTACAAATATTTATGAAGTAGTTACTCTGAAGCACTGGCAAAGATACAGATATGGATTAGATACTTAATTTGAGCTAAGGAGCTCAAAATACAGTGAGGGAGACAAGGCACATAAACAACTAGTTTTAAGAAGAGCAAATTTCAAAAACCCAGAGTGAATTACATAGCATGTGCTGAACATGCACATGATAAAAAATGAACTATGATAAGTAGAACTAGGAAGGTTGGTTGTCAGCGTTGGAATTTGAACTGTTTTCCTACAAGACTAGTAGAGTTTTAATGGTCAAGAAACTGGGGGCAAGTTTATTATTTTATCACATTTATACAGTAAAAAGTATTATGAATTAAAGGAGAAATCAATAGCAGACACATTGGATATAGGGAAGGTTAACTAGGGAAAAGCACCTTTAGAGGAGACACCCCACCATATTCCTCTCATTTCATTGTGGTATAGAATAGTCTACATCTACCATGAATTTGGGGTTTCCTGGTAACTCAGCTGGTAAAGAATCTGCCTGCAAGTCAGGCGACCCCGGTTTAATTCCTGGATTGGGAAGATCCCCTAGAGAAGGGATAGGCTACCCACTCCAGTATTCCTTGAGCTTCACTGGTAGCTCAGTCAGTAAAGAATCCACCTGCAATGTGTGAGACCTGGATTGGGAAGATCCCCTAGAGGAGGGCATGGCAACCCACTCTAGTATTCTTGCCTGGAGAATTTCATGGACAGAGGATCCTGATGGGGTCACAGAGTCAGACATGACTGAGTGACTTAAGCACAGCACAGCACCGTGAATTCATTGAATATTTGTTTGAATGTTAATTAATTATTGAAAAAATAATTAGACCAGTTATAGAATGGTCTTGGAAACTATACATAGGAATATTTAAAATATGTTCTTTTAATTTATGAGAAATGGGGCACATTTTTAAATATTTTGAGGATATGTGACAGATACTACTAATTGGATACTGAACACCTAAATGACTATATCTCTTTCAGTAATACAGTCTCCACTTTTTTTACAGAGCAGTACATTTAAAGAATAACATTTGTCCACCTTCCATCCAAGAACAATCAGATGACATAGTTCTGGTCACAGATAAAGACTGAAGTCACTGGATGGTGCTTGCAGGAGACCCTGTAAAGGATGCCTTCATGGGTGGTTTATTCTCTTGACTTTTCCCAGTATGTTTGGTTCTCCAGCACCCCAGTTTTGAAAATGGAGAACCATGTAACTCTTTATGAATGGTAGAGCAGAACTCTGTAAATATAAGACTAGCTTCCTGGTGACATCTTGGAACTGTCATAAGAATCCTAGACTGATATATTCCAAAATTCTTATTTATGTGTGAAAAGCAAAACTAATTTGTTTAATCCATTGTTCTCAGGTTTCTTTAATTTGGAATTAAATAAGTTTGAAATGGTATAGACACCGAATGAAATGACCTAATTTAGAAAGTTAACACCATTGATGTGGCAAAGAATGGATTGAAATTTGGAGATGTTTGCACGAAGATTTGGAGATTTGCAAGAAGAGACTGGCTAAAATTATGTTACTCAGGTTTAATGACACCTTTCCCACTGTTTAAGCTGACATTTTCCCTATCACTCTGCAAAAAGTAGTCCTTGTAAAGTGTCACTATTATGCCTCTCCCTAGTCTCCATTCAGAATTAATCCCTTTTTTCTGTGCTTATTTTGGTCATAATACTCTTGCTTTCCCAAACCTAAACTCCCTTCTTTGGTGAATAGAGCCTAAATTTTTTTTTTTCTAGAAAACAAATGTATCCTGGGAGGTGTGCCATACATGGTCTAAACCAATAATAACCATCCTGTTTGTTTTGAATGATACGTATTTTCTTTGGTTTGTGTGCAGTTAGGAATGCCTGTTATTATACAGGGAGAGTCTTCTTAAGGATTCCAATAAATGTTTTGTTTCATTGAGAAAATGAGAGCCTTTGTATAAAATTAACTTTATCACTCTCTTGCTTCTGCTTTTGAATGTACTGCTGATGCTTGAAGCTACAGCAGCCATCTTGGGACTATGAGGCAATAAACCTAAGCATGAAATGTCAACATGCCACTGATGGAAAAATTCCAGGTTCTTGGTGAATCATTCCTGAAACCATCTCTAGACTTCACTTCTTGTTGTTAAAAGATGTCTCCTATTTGCTAAAATTATTGACCAATACAGAAAGCAAATATTTATTAAGTTTTACTGTGCAATGCTTGTTTTAATGCATTATCTAATTTTCACAAATACTGTCACATAAAAAGAAAGACACTGAAAACATCAAACCACATGTCTGAAGTTGCACAGCTTAGAGGTAGATATTAGGTAACTTAGGTAACTCAAGCTTTTTCCATTTTATTGAAAATACCTATGAATAGTATTGAGCCTGGCTCATAAAATAAATGGTTTGCAGTTTTATTTTACCTTGAGACCTTAGAAACAAATGATCAGCGAATCTCATTAGTGGAAACAGGTAATTCACTTAATCGTAATTCTTTAATAAACATCCATGATGATCATTTGTCAGTTTAAATAGTAGATAAGTCTTACTCTTTGTTAGAAACAGTGTAGTTGGTCAGATGGTAGACTTCTTTTACGTATTCCTAATTTGATACGTGACATTCTACTTTTAGCTTCTCTCTTCACACCAGAAATAGTCTTTTCTGAAGAAATTATGTAAATAGGAACATGAAAATAGGATTTGTTGTTTTTGACACATCATTTTATTGACCTCACATATTATTCAACATTCTATATCACAGTAGCTCTTAGGTAATTTGCAAAGGTAAAATTCATAAATAACTAACAGAAATTCATACTGAAATTTCCTAAGTTTTGATTAGTTTCCACTGTTTAAATTTTCCTGGAATGTGACTTTTCAAAACAGAAAAACAATTTAGACTGTTTTCTGAAATGCAACTTATTTGATCTATTTGTAACAGAACAAAAAGATTTTTAAGGTCATACTTAAAAAATCTGCTGGTTTTTGATTAAATTGAGTCTTCAAAAAGGCTTTATCCTTCACTGGAATAACATTTTTGAGCATTTATGGCAGTTTTATCCATTATTTTAATAATTACTCTTTAATAATTTTCAAATCATCTATTTCTCAATTAAAATTTAATAAAGTGAATTATCTATATATTTAGAATCTCCATTTAAGAGATTTTTTAGCAATATCATGGTTTGTTCATATATTCCCTAATATACTTGTTTATATAGACTTTCTTTATATGTTTCTCATTTGATTAGTAATCTACAAATTATTTTCTTAGTAATATTATAAAGATTGTCACATTTAGAAAGTAACTGAAATTTCAGTTTCTAGTACTCTGCATAGGAATTACTAGACATGACACACACTAAAAACTGGTATGCTTTATTTATTTCTTGATTTGAATATATTTAACCACTGCTTTTGGTTTCCTGCTGAGATATTCTTGAGTGTATAACATCATTTTGTCTAGGTAAATAATTCACTGATATTAAGTCTCTTGGTTAGTGGTGAAAAGAGTGCAGATATGAAGAACTAGTTCTCTTGCCTGGAAAATCCAATGGACGGAGGAGCCTGGTGGGCTGCAGTCCATGGGGTCACTAAGAGTTGGACACCACTGAGCAACTTCACTTTCACTTTTCACTTTCATGCATCGGAGAAGGAAATGGCAACCCACTCCAGTGTTCTTGCCTGGAGAATCCCAGGGACCCGGGAGCCTGATGGGCTGCCATCTATGGGTTTGCACAGAGTCGGACACGACTGAAGCGACTTAGCAGCAGCAGCAGCAGCAGTTATAAATTGGGCCTTAACTTCTGTCAAGTTTATTGTGATTTTATGTAATATATTAATCTTAATTTCAAAATTAAATGCTTCTCTGATTAATATGAGTAATGTAAAATTTTATTTAGAAAAGAGTTCTGATGGAAAAGTAATTAGTTAGAAGTATTTATGAGATTAAAGGAGAAAAATTTAAAAATTTATGTGTTAGCCGAGTCAAATGAATATAAACTATAAATTAAAAATTAAGAATAAACTGTGGTATCTGTGAATATTCAGCTGTTTGGAACTTTATTAGAACTCCTCTGTTTATAATATGCCGATACATTATACTAGAATTTTGGTCTGCAGAGTAAATTTGTTTATAGTATACTTAAATTCATTGGAAAATTAACTTGAGAAATAAAAATTCTAGTGTAATTATTAAAATATACAAAATGCTGATAAACTGCAAGTAAATACTTTCCCTAATAATTTAATAAATAAAAATATAAAATAATAAATACAAACCAAATAATCATTTGTTTCAAACATTGATTTATTGATTAAGCACCACAAGTTGGATATGGCTGACATTGTACCTGTCTGTAGGTTTGTGTGTATATATGAAAAATGCATATAATATATGCTAACATACATGTTTTATATGTGTACATGTAAATATATAAATTTATACAAAATGTGAAATAATTGTCCTTTTTTAATTAGATGTGTTTTGTGTGTATGTGCATGCTTGTTCGCACATGTGTATATTTTACTATGTAGAGAGACCTTCAAGTTTCTCTTCTATTGATAAAGTCAAGTAAACAATTTTACCTTGTTTAATTAAAGTTTATAAAAACATTTTTATTTTTTTATAAGTTGAAATTGTTCAGTCTCTAAGTTGTGTCTGACTCTTTGTGGCCTGATGGACTGCAGTACGCCCGGCTTCCCTGTCCTTTAATGTCTTCCAGAGTTTGCTCAAACTCATGTCCATCAAGTTGATGATGCCATCCAACCATCTCATCCTCTGTCACCCTCTTCTCCTCCTACCTTCAATCTTTCCCAGCATCAGGATCTTTTCTAGTGTGTTAGCTCTTCACATCAGGTGGCCAGAGTATTGGTGCTTCAGCATCAGTCCTTCCAGTGAATATTCAGTGTTGATTTCCTCTATGATTGACTGGTTTGATTTCCCTGCTGCCCAAGGGACTCTCATGGGTCTTCTCCAGCAGCACAATTTGAAAGCATCAATTCTGTCGCAGTCAGCCTTCTTTCTAGTTAGTCCAACTCTCTCATCATACACAACTACTGGAAAAACCACAGCATTGACTATATGGACCTTTGTCAGCAAAGTGATATCTCTGCTTTTTAATATGCTGTCTAGGTTTGTCATGGGAGAAGGCAATGGCACCCCACTACAGTACTGTTGCCCGGAAAATCCCATGGATGGAGGAGCCTGGTAGGCTGTAGTCCACGGGGTTGCTAAGAGTCGGACACGACTGAGCGACTTCACTTTCACTTTCACTAGGTTTGTCATACCTTCCTTTCTAAGGAACAAGCATCTTTTAATTTCATGGTTGTAGTCACAGTCTGCAGTGATTTTGAAGCCCAAGAAAATAGTATCCATCACTTTCTACTTTTTCTCCTCCTATTTGCTATGGAGTAATGGGACTGGATGCCATGACCTTAGTTTTCTGAAAGCTGAGTTTTAAGCCAGCTTTTTTACTCTTGTCTTTCACCCTCACCAAGAGGCTGTTTTATTTCCTCTTTGCTTTCTGCCACTAGAGTGGTATTATCTGCATATCTGAGATTGTTGATATTTCTCCCTGCAATCTTGATTCTAGCCTGTGTTTCATCCTGCCCATCATTTCGCATGATGTACTCTGGATATAAGTTAAATAAACAGAGTGACAATTTGCAGCCTTGTTGTACCCCTTTCCCAATTTTGAACCAGTCTGTTATTACATGTCCGGTTCCAATGGTTGCTTCTTAATTTGCATACAGGCTTCTTAGGAGACAGGTAAGATGGTCTGTTATTCTCATCCCTTTAAGAATTTTCCAGAGTTTGTTGTGATCCACAGAGTCAAAGACTTTAGCATAGTCAATGAAGCAGAAGTAGATGATTTTCTGAAACTCCCTTGCCTTCTGTGTAATCCAACAAATGTTGGCAATTTGATCTCTGGTTCTTCTGCCTTTTCTAAACCCAGCTTGTACATCTGGAGGTTCTTAGTTCATGTACTGCTGAAGCCTAAGCTTGAAGGATTTTGAGCATTACCTTGCTAGCATGTAAAATGCTCTCCAACATAAAAATGCTTAAAATATTTTGTTTATATTAGTGTTTAATGAATAGGTGTTTGTGTGGCATGAAATTTATTACAGAATGCAAATTAGCATTTATCTACCAATCAGTAGTTAATGGGGTTGTAAATCTGATAGTTGTTGTGATTGTTACACATCTTATTAAACCATTAATAAGAATTCATAAAACAGAGTTGAAAGTTAAACTTTTTTGTTGGTGCTTAAATAGAGGCTATTATTCTGAAACAATAAAGGACTCATTCATTAAATTCTCTTAAGTAAGCAATATTTCAGACAAAAATTAGTGGATTATAATTATTAGGTAGAAGCAAGTTATCTTACTATTACAGGAGGTAAAGTTCAGTCTTTCATGTATTTTGGTAATATTCTAATTTTCATAGATATACTTGGTTATTAATAAGTTTTTTTTACATGTCTATAAATAGACTGTCATGTTTCTCAGAGAAGAGAGGAAAGGGAGGACACTATTTTAAAACAAGCATTAATTGTGGCTAAAATCAAGATACATTTGAGTATCTGAGCAAAATCAGGCTCAGATAAAAGTAAATTCTCTCACATAACGGGCTGTCCAGAGAGAAGAGAGACTTTACAGTTTCGTGATTTGGTGGCTCAGTGACATTACAGAACCCAGGGACTTTTCAGTTTTCCCTTTGAATCAGTGTTTACCTTCCTCATTGCTGGGTTCATTCTCAGGCTCATATAGAGATCACAGCCAGAAATGATACCTCTTTCATGGTAAGGCAACTTTCCCCAAGGACTTCCTAATACAAACCTTCCTATCATACTGTCAGATTTGGATGTTTGTCCCTCCCTGAAGTTATCACTGGAAGTGGAAGCAGGATTTTTAAGACTGGCTTAGGTTCATCATCTGGTGTGAGATGGTGACATTTTGATATTTTCAAACTTTTATTTATTGAATCAGTATAAAGTAATAATGCCTGGACCATAATTTTCTTGTCTCCCAATATAAACATATTATAAAAATGGGAACTTTTATCTCAAGACTCCAAACCTAGTAAAGGTTTTCAGGCACTGAGTCCAAATTGTGCCCAGTGTACCCTAGAGGGAGATGTGGTTGACCTGAATGACATAGTAATACATAAGAGTATTTTTTAAATACTTTATAATACTAAATATTTTTATTTAAATACTAAATATTTTAAAAGTACATAGACTTTTTTAATATCATACACTGATTTTTAAAAATATATCAATTTACATTGTAACGGCACAGTATAAAGTGGCCTAAACTTAACAAAATTAATAAAGTTTTTATATTTCAGTCCAATTTACAGTGGTCACGGTTTAGTATTTTCTTTTGGATTTTTGCCCATTGTATTGTGGTCAGGGTGATCTGGAAACACATAGATCTATTTGAAGAATATCTTTCATTGATTTACATCATGGTTTTAATTCCATAAATTTTCATTGAAAAATTCTGTAAGAAACAGCCTTAAAAACTCATTTTTAAAAGTTGCATAGATGTTATTGAAAACACTGTCCACCACAGTTCTATAAAAGCCAAGTGAAAACTTTCCTTTAGAATTAATCACTTTAAAGTTTTTGTATCTCTGAAGCATCAACATGTTTTTCTTTTCTATTAACTGAAAAGCATGTGACAGGTTTGTGAATCTTTTTGTTTTGATTGTCAGAAGGTTCACAGCCAAATTTAAGGAGAAATTTTAAATATCAGAAAGTAAATTAAAGGTTGAGAAATGTTTTATATCTCAATCTTAGCTTTCTGGTACTTATATTCTCTGTGGTTCAGTCATTTCTAAAATATTTTATTAAATTTGATAACATTTCTACAAGCTGACTCACAAGTTAGTATTAAAAGGCAAGAGACAGAACAGTCTTATGAACTCTATGGGAGAGGGAGAGGGTGGGAAGATTTGGGAGAATGGCATTGAAACATGTAAAATATCATGTATGAAACGAGTTGCCAGTCCAGGTTCCATGCACGATACTGGATGCTTGGGGCTAGTACACTGGCATGACCCAGAGGGATGGTATGGGGAGGGAGGAGGGAGGAGGCTTCAGGATGGGGAACACACGTATACCTGTGGCGGATTCATTTTGATATTTGGCAAAACTAATACAATTATGTAAAGTTTAAAAATAAAATAAAATTAAAAAAAATTAAAAAAATAAAAGGCAAGAGACAGATCAACATGCAGGTAAATAGCTATATTTTGTATTAGGTAAATTATGAAGGTAAGTTGACTAGTCCTAGAATGTTGTATAAAAAGTAAGAGTTATACAGATGTTTGTTATTGTTATAAGTGGCTCATTTGGACAGCACTTAGAGTGATCTAGCCTGTTCCCATTTCTGTTTCAACTATAAATGCATCCACAAAATTTATCACTTTATGTAAGTTAAACTTTAGTTGCTATGATACTTGAGAATTAATTACTTCTGAAATTGGGAACAAAAATCTCATATAAGGTAAAACCAAAATAAGAATTTCTGTTGCTCTCTTTATAGTGGTTAATTCTCGAATAAACTCAGTTATGGATAGAGTTTTGTAACACCATGGTATGGAAAAACTTATGTGTTTATTCACTTTATAATTAACACAAGGTAAACAAACACCTTAAATATTTAGATCCAGTATATCTTCATTATGATTCTGACCCTACTCAACTGTACGTCAAATCCATCTCTCTTATAATGGATTATAGTCCATCATAATATATTTTGATATAATTATAATGCAATGAAGATTGAATATTAAAAAGTATATTGTGATATCCACAACCTAGAGTTTAAAAATAGATCTGGTACAAGAGATAATTTTTATAAATTTATTCTTATCAAGTATTTGTTATAGGTAACTACTACTATAAGTCATGGCTAGATATTATGAGTAAATCATAACCACTTTTGATAAGAAAATGAAACAGAAATGATGTATATACTTATAGTTAGCCTCAAGAGTAATCTCTGAATATGTTTATGCTGATACTTGGAAAAGAACTAGTGCTCCTAGAATTTCTACACTGTTTAATATTTGTGGCTTGGAGAGGCATGCTGTTGTTAAGTCACTTCAGTTGTGTCCAACTCTGTGCGACACCATAGACGGCAGCCCAGCAGGCTCGCCTGTCCCTGGGATTCTCCAGGCAAGACACGAGTGGGTTGCCATTTCCTTCTCCATGGAGAGGCATAGAAAAGTATAAATATAGGGACATGTAAAATATAATATACTTATTTTATATGTATATCTATTTCCATATATAATATGTAATTTTTTGAGATAACTCATTTCAAAACACAAGGATGAAACTAAAAAGGAACAAGATCAAAGAGTGTGTTGGTGTAATATAAACTATATATCATTATTAAGGAACATAAAGGCCTTTGCAAGTATTTGATCTACTGAGAGAAGGAAAAGAAGACTTTGGGTACTACTTTGGCAATGCCCTGATTGGAGTGATGGCCCAACGTAAGACAGTAATAAGGAGTAAAGAGAAAGAAGGAGAAAGAGAAGAAGACAGAAAAGAAAAAAGAGAGGAAAAAGCGGGAGATATTTTGTGTACAGTTGAATTAATTCAAACATTTATAGGTAGATTGAATTTTCATAATTTTAACAGTGTAAAATCGTATCTCCATATATTTGGATTAAGTTATACAGAATCTTCATCTGGAAGATAATGTACAAAACTAGGTTAATGTAATGTGCAAAGACAAGAGCATAATTGGTATTGGTTCAAGTATACAAATAATTGAAGAAACATCCTGTAAATATTTAGAATAGGTAATTGGGTAATTTGTCAAGAAAGATAAGTTGCATAATGTGTAATGAAAT
Organism: Bos grunniens; assembly: GCF_055505025.1. Classification (NCBI taxonomy): domain Eukaryota; kingdom Metazoa; phylum Chordata; class Mammalia; order Artiodactyla; family Bovidae; genus Bos; species Bos grunniens. The sequence goes on along the minus strand of NC_141179.1, from coordinate 10,782,359 downwards.
TAATAGTAAGGGGGGGGGTTTGTATTTGGAATAAGGATTTTCCAAGTAATAACTGGTAATACTTATAGCACTTATTATATGCCATTGTCCTGTTTTAGAATATCAACTAAGTATCTCAACAATCATCTGAAGTAGTTCTAATAGCATTCCTATTTGCATGTAAAGAAAATAAGTCTCAGAGAGCGTAAGTGTATTTCCTAAGGTCACACATAGAGTATATTTTAAAAGGCGGAGTTTGGTGCCTCACCTAAAGGTAGGTTGGGTCTGGATTTTTGTTATTTAACACTATGAAGATACATTTGTTGTTGTTCAGTCACTAAGTTATGTCTGACTCTTTGCAATCCCATGGACTGCAACATGCCAGGCTTCCCCATCTTTCACTCTCTTCTTGAGTTTGCTCAAACTCATGTCCCTTGCGTCAGTGATGCTATCCAACCATCTCATCATCTGTTGCACCTTTCTCCTTCTGCCCTCAATCTTTTCCAGCATGAGGGTCTAAGGTATAAAAGATTAAAAAGACAAGAAATACAACAGCTTGATAAACTGAAGAGTAGAGTTATTATGGTCGTGGTTTAGGAATGAGCATATTCTTGTTTTGTGTTGTAGTTTGGGAAAATATTCCAAAAGTTTGAATAATTGAATGACAAAAGCAGCTAGCTAATCAGTGACTATTAGCTTATGGAGAATTGGGCTCATGCTTTATTCTTGGTATCTCCACATCTTAACAATGTGGTGTACAGTAGGAGTTCAGTAACAGGTTACTGAAGGAAGAGAGTTTAAGAAAGGCTGAAGCAAATAAGATTTGGAAATACCAAGAAATCTGATAACTTTAAGGGTAAATATTTACATTAAAACTTTTGTGAAAATAATACTCCCATATTGAGAGTAATTGTAAATAATTAGATAATATAACTTTGGGAAAATGCAGAATATTGCAGTACTGTTAAAAAGGAAACATCGAGAAAGGGACTTGAGAGATGATCGATATATTCAATGTCTAAAACCTGCAGATGAACAGATGACACTTAGAAGAAATTCTGACTAAGGAAAAGAAAAGTAAACCCAAACCTAAATGTAAACAATGTAATACAGACAAAAATTAAATATACTAACAGGTAGCAATAAATCAAAAAGTAAGCATAGATACAGTAATTCTTTTTAAAATTTTCCCATTTGCAATGCATTTCTTGCAATAAGAGCATTGGTCTAGTTTCTGAACTTGGGAGTTGTAGTCAAACCCAGAAGCAGGCTAGCATAGTATGACAGGTTGGTCTACTGATCTTGTAATCTACAGGGTGTGACCTTGGGAAAAATCACTTTAGGTCTCAAGGGTTTGGATTCTTGATGTTTTAAATGAGTAAATTGTATTAGGTTATCTGTAATGTGGGTTCTAGTCCTGAGATTTATTACAATGTATTAGAAGTAACACATTCCCAGTTTGACAGGCATACTCTAGATCATTACCATGTAAAGTGTGTACTAAAGAGAACATAATGAATATCTTTTTTTTTTTTTTTTGAGAAAGGAAAGGTACAGAGGGAAAAATAATGTTTACAGAAGTAATTAATTCTAGGTTGAAAATAGAAAAGAAAAACTTTTTTGTTTTTTGTTGCAAATGATTTATAAGCCATTAAATAAGGCTGAGGAGATGCACATTCAATTTTACTTTATTCCTTAATTCAAAGGAGACTGCAGGTTTCCAGCAGCTGCCACATTAGCGTTTTGCAGGCACATGTACAGGCTTGAACTTTTTTTAAAATCCTTTTTTCTCAGTGCTGATTAGTCAGTGATCATGAAATCGTAGTGTTGGTACCAGCAAAATAAAAAGAATGTCATGTCAATTTACAGCATTAGAAATGCATTTCTAAATTAAATGGAAAAATATGCTAATACAATATTAATGCTTCAACTTTAAAGATAGAAAAGTCAACACCTACAGAAGTTATGGGTTACATTATTATCATTAACATGGCTGCATCACATACGAAATATATATTAGGCTTTTTTCCATGTAGCTTGCAGTCCAATATATTATGTATCGAGCTTAATTGTAATGGCTATATTAGAGGAATTGTAGCTTATATTTCATGAGTTTGTACTTCATGTTTGCATTCTTAACTTTATCTAAAATTTTATTTTATAGATATAATATGCCACACATGATTAATATAATAATAATAAATAAGCAGCATAATATTCTAGGTCATGTGTAGTATTTATTAATACATGGAGAGTGGTGTCAAAATTTGTTTATGGACACAAGGCCAAGTTGTTTGCTACTAAAAAGCTTTAGTTATCTAGTTTAGCTCTGTAGATTGCATATATTAGTTCCTTAAATCCTTTCTGTCTTTAACAGTCTTTATCTGACCAGTTAGTTCCTTCCCCTTCACGGGTTATTCAGCTACTTCCCTGTGTCCTGTGTCCCTTATTCCAGTTCTGTCTTAAGGACCTTTCATCATTAAAACTAACCTGCTCTGAGTCCCTATTAATTTTAATTTTATAACAAATGAATTCTTCACTGTGTTGAAATAGACAGGACATACAAGTCTCCTGAAGAAGGAAATGGCAATCCACTCCAGCACTCTTGCCTGAAAAATCCCATGGACAGAGGAACCTGATAGGCTACAGTCCATGGGGTCACAAAGAGCCAGACAAGATTGAGTGACTTCACTTTCACAAGTCTCCTGAAATGCTTAAAACAAAGTTATCCAGACTACTCGAGGACTTTTGGAAATGGTTTCTAGGAATACACAGTTTTTTTTTTTTTTTTTAAAGCTATTCATCTGGTTCTGTTGGATTTCTTTTTGCTTATGGTTTCTTGAGAAATCTGTATGTGGTCAAGAAGCAACAGTTAGAACTGGACATGGAACAACAGACTGGTTCCAATCTGGAAAGGGGTATGTCAAGGCTGTATATTGTCACCCTGCTGATTCAACTTATATTCAGAGTACATCATGAGAAATGCTGGACTGGATGAAGTACAAGCTGGAATCAAGATTGCCGGGAGACATAACAATAACCTCAGATATGCAGATGGCACCACCCTTATGGCAGAAAGCAAAGAAGAACTAAAGAGCCTCTTGGTGAAAGTGAAAGAGGAGAGTGAAAAAGTTGGCTTAAAACATAACATTCAGGAAACGAAGATCATGACATCTGGTCCCATCTGGTGATAGATGGGACCAGCAAATAGATAGGGAAACAGTGACAGACTTTATTTTTGGGGGCTCCAAAATCACTTCAGATGGTGACTGCAGCCATGAAATTAAAAGACATTTACTCCTTGGAAGAAAATTTATGACCAACCTAGACAGCATATCAAAAAACAGAGACATTACTTTGCCAACTAAAGGTCTGTCTAGTCAAAGCTGTGGTTTTTCCAATAGCCATGTATGGATGTGAGAGTCAGACTGTAAAGAAAGCTGAGTGCTGAAGAATTGATGCTTTTGAACTGTGGTGTTGGAGAAGACTCTTGAGAGTCCCTTGGACTGTAAAGAGACCCAGTCAGTCCATCCTAAAGGAAATCAGTCCTGAATATTCATTGGAAGGACTGATGCTGATGCTGAAACTCCAATACTTTAGCCACCTGAAGCAAAGAACTGACTAATTTGAAAAGACTGTGATTCTGGGAAAGACTGAAGGAAGGAAAAGGGGACGACAGAGGATGAGATGGTTGGATGGCATCACCAACTCAATGGACATGATTCTGAGTGAATTCCGGGAGCTGATGATGGATAGGGAAGCCTGGCATGCTGCAGTCCATAGTCCATGGGGTCACTAAGAGTCAGAGATGACTGAGTGTCTGAACTGAACTGATGGTTTCTAAGTTAGTTTTTCATTACTATTATTTCCATTATAATTGTTAATGATAAGTAATGATAATATGTTACCTGTTTTTAGTTACATTACCATTTCTGAAACACATTCAATATTTTTAATCTCAGAGAAAGAATAGTTGAAAATTTTACGCAGAAGCAATGGAATGTTTCTCCAGAGTTAACTTCAGAAACTAGGTTAATGCACTTGTGCCTGACTCCTATTGAAATTCCTAAAATAGACCAATTTAATTTAAAGCCATAACAATATCCATTACAGAAGTTCATGGCAATAAATACAGAAAGGTGATTTGATGCACATCTGTGCATCCTCCTATGCAGGAAGCAGTTATGGTGGGAAGCAGTGCGTCTAAAACTTGCGATAACAGTTCAAGTTCTGCCATGGTGGCTAAGTAATCATTGAAAATTGCAAAGATTCAGTTTTCTTACATAGAAAAATGTAATAACTATACTAATTTCTGATTAAGTGCTAAGAGGACGAAAGGAGGCTGTATTAAAATGATAGTTTAATTCAAACTATAGTTGATTTTTGAATAAGGAGGGTTTGAACCGTGCAGGTCCACTTATATGTGGATTTTTAAAAGTTAATTTGTTTTAATCAGAGGATCATTGCTTTATAATATTGTGGTGGTTTTTGCCATACATCAACATGAATCACCCGCAGGTCACATGTGTCTCTATATCTTGAACCCCACCCCACCTCCCTCCTCACCCCATCCCTTTGGGTTGTCCCAGAGCACTGGCTTTGAGTTCCCTGCTTCATGCATCAAGCTTGCCCTAGTCATCTATTTTACGTATGGTTTCAGTGCTGTTCTCTCAGATCATCTGACCCTTGCCTTCTACATAGTGCAAAAGTCTGTTAGTTATATCTGTGTCTCTTTTGCTGCCTTGCATATAGGAATGTTGTTACCATCTTTCTAAATTTCATACATATGCCTTCATATTCAGTATTGGTGTATCTATTTCTGACTTACTTCACTCTGTATAATAGGCTCCAGTTTCGTCCACATCATTATAACTGACTCAAATGTGCTCTTTTTAGAGCTGTGTAATATTCCCTTCTGTAATATGTACCATACTTCCTTATCCATTCATCTGCCGATGGACATCTAGATTGCTTCCATGCCCTAGCTATTGTAAACAGTACTGCAATGAACATTGGGGTGCATGTGTCTATTACAATTCTGATTTCTAGAAAGCAAATCTGTTTGCTAGAATTTTGTTAAGGATTTTTGCATCTGTGTTCATCAGTGATACTGGCCTGTAGTTTTCTTTTTTTGTTTTTTTTGTGACATCTTTGTCTGGTTTTGGTATCAGGGTGATGGTGGCCTTATGGAATGACTTTGGAAGTTTGCCCTCCTCTTTAGTTTTCTGGAAGAGTTTGAGTAGGTTCAGTGTTAGCTCTTCTCTAAATTTTTGGTAGTACTCACCTGTGAAGCCATCTGGTACTGAGCATTTGTTTGTTAGAAGATATTTGGTTATGGTTTTGATTTCTATGCTTGTGAATTATCTCTTCAGATTTTCTGTTTCTTCCTGGTTCGATTTTGGAAGGTTATACTTTTATAAGAACTTGCCCATTTCTTCAAAATTGTCCATTTTATTGACATATGGTTGCTCATAGTAGTCTCTTATGACCTTTTGTATTTCTGTGTTGTCTGTTGTGATTTCTTCATGTTCGTTTCTAATTTTATTGATTTGATTCTTTTTCCCTTTTTTTCTTGATGAGTCTTGCTAATGGTTTGTCTATTTTATTTATATTCTCAAAGAACCAGCTTATAGTTTTGTTGATCTTTGCTATAGTCTTCTTTGTTTCTTTTTCATATATATCTGCTCTGATTTTTATGATTTCTTTCCTTCTACTTATTACTTTGTGGTTCTTCTATTCTCTTTCTAGTTGCTTCAGGTGTAAAGTTAGTTTGTTTATGTAATGTTTCTCTTGTTTCGTGAGGTAGGCTTGAATTGCTATGAACTTGCCTCTTAGCGCTGCTTTGTACTAAATCCTGTAGGTTTGGGGTTGTCATATTTTCATTTTTATTTGTTTCTATGCATATTTTGATTTTTTTTATTTCTTCCATGATGTGTTGGTTATTCAGAAGCATACTGTTTAGCCTCCATATGTTTGTGATTTTATAGTTTTTTTTTTTCCCTGTTAGTTGATATATAATCTTGCTGCATTTTGATCAGAAAAGATACTTGAAATGATTTCAGTGTTTTTTTGTCTTTTCCTTTCTTTCATTCTTTTTTTTTTTAATTTAACAAGGCTAGATTTGTGGCCCACGATGTGATGTATCCTGGAGATTGCTCTGAGTGCACTTGAGAAAAAAGTGAAATCCATTGTTTTTTGGGTGAAATGCCCTGTAGATATCTATTAAGTCTAACTGGTCCATTGTATCATTTAAAGCTTGTGATTCCTTGCTAATTTTCTATTTGGTTGATATATCCATAGGTGTGAGTGGGGTATTAAAGTCCACCACAATTATTGTGTTACTGTTTATTTCTCTTTCATACTTGTTAGCACTGAGGTGCTAATATTAGTATTAGTATTGAGGTGCTCCTATGTTGGGTGCATACATATTTGTAATTGTTATATCTTCTTTTATTGATCCCTTGATCGTTATGTAGGGTCATTCTTTGTCTCTTAACATGGTCTTTATTTCAAAGTCTATTTTATCTGATATGACTATAGCTACTCCTGCTTTCTTTTGGTCTCCGATTGCATGAATATCTCTTTCTAGCCCCTCACATTCAGTCTATGTGTATCCCTAATTTTGAGATAGGTCTCTTGTAAGCAGCATATGTAGCGGTTTTGTTTTTGTATCCATTTGGCTATGCTTGATCTTTTGGCTGGCACATTTAACCCATTAATAAATTTATTTATTTCCATTAGTAAATAATGTAAAATGTATTTACATTAATAAATGTAATTAAATAATTATATATAAGGAAATTATTGATAAGTGTGATCCCGTTACCATTTACTTTGTTGTTCTGGGTTTGTTTTTATAAACTTTTTCTGTGTTTCCTGTCTAGAGAAGATCCTTTAGCATTTGTTGAAGAGATGGTTTCATGGTGATGAATTCACTCAGCTTTTGCCTAACTGTAAAGCTTTTTATTTCTCCTTTATATATTTATGAGATCTTTGCTGGCTAATCTTCATTGTAGGTTTTTCTTTTTCATCACTTTAAATATGTCCTGCCATTCCTTTTTGGCTTGAAGAGGTTCTATTGAAAGATCTGTCTTTGTGCTGGTACCATACTGTCTTGATGACTGTGGCTTTGTAATAGAGCCTGAAGTCATGCAGGTTGATTCCTCCAGTTCCATTCTTCTTTCTCAAGATTTCTCTGGCTATTCGAGGATTTTTGTATTTCCATACAAATTGTGAAATTATTTGTTCTAGCTCTGTGAAAAATACCGCTGGTAGCTTGATAGGGATTGCATTGAATCTATAGATTGCTTTAGGTAGTATACTCATTTTCACTATATTGATTCTTCTGATCCATGACTATGGTATATTTCTCCATCTATTGGTGTCCTCTTTGATTTCTTTCACCAGTGTTTTATAGTTTTCTATATATAGGTCTTAAGTTTCTTTAGGTATATATATTCTTAAGTATTTTATTCATTTCCTTGCAATGGTGAATGGAAAGAATGAAACTAGAAACACTTTCTAACACCATACACAAAAATAAACTCAAAATGGATTAAAGATCCTAACATAAGACCAGAACTATAAAACTCTTAGAGTAGAACATAGGCAAAACAGTCTCCGACATACATCACAGCAGGATCCTCTATGGCCCACCTGCAAGAATATTGGAAATAAAAGCAAAAATAAACAAATGGGATCTAATTAAATTAAAAGCTTTGCACAACAAAAGAAACTATAAGCAAGGTGAAAAGACAGCCTTCAGAATGGGAGAAAATAATAGCAATGAAGCAACTGACAACTAATCTCAAAAATATACAAGCAACTCCTACAGCTCAACTCCAGAAAAATAAATGACCCAATCAAAAAATGGGCCAAATAACTAAACAGACATTTCTCCAAAGAAGACATACAGATGGCAAACAAACACATGAAAAGATGCTCAACATCACTCATTATCAGAGAAATGCAAATCAAAACCACAACGAGGTACAATTTCACACCAGTCAGAATGTGATCCAAAAGTCTACAAGCAGTAAATGCTAGAGAGGGTGTGGAGAAAAGGGAACCCTGTTACACTTTTGGTGGGAATGCAAACTAGTACAGCCACTATGGAGAACAGTGTGGAGATTCCTTAAAAAATTGGAAATAGAACTGCCTTATGATCCAGCAATCCCACTGCTGGGCATACACACCAAGGAAACCAGAATTGAAAGAGACACGTGTACCCCAGTGTTCATGGCAGCACTGTTTATAATAGCCAGGACATGGAAGCAACCTAGATGTCCATCAGCAGATGAATGGACAAGAAAGCAGTGGCACATATACACAATGGAGTATTACTCAGCCATTAAAAAGAATACATTTGAATCAGTTCTAATGAGGTGGATGAAACTTGAGCCTATTACACAGGGTGAAGTAAGCCAGAAAGTAAAACACCAATACAGTATACTAACACATATATATGGAATTTAGAAAGATGGTAATGACAACCCTGTATGCAAGACAGGAAAAGAGACACAGATGTATAGAACAGTCTTTTGGACTCTGTGGGAGAGGGAGCAGGGGGATGATTTGGGAGAATGGCATTAAAACATGTATAACATTATATAAGAAATGAATTGCCAGTCTAGGTTTGATGCAGGATACAAGAAGCTTGACGCTGGTGCACTGGGATGACCCAGAGGGATGGTATGGGGAGGGAGGTGGGAGGAGGGTTCAGGATGGGGAACACTTGTACACCCGTGGTGGATAGATGATGATGTATGACAAAACCAATACAATGTTGTAAAGTAAAAATAAATAAGTAATAATAAAATAAAATTTAAAAAAAGAAAGATCTGCTGTTATCTTTATGGGGATCCCCTTGTATATTATTTGTTGTTTTTCCTTTGCTGCTTTTAATATTTGCTCTTTGTGTTTAATTGTTTTTACTTTGCTTATGTATCTTATGCTGCTTAACCTTGTGTTTGTGCTGTTTGGGACTTTGGTATTTTGGAGTTGGCTGGCTATTTCCTTCCCCATTTTAGGGACGTTTTCGACTATTATCTCTTCAAGTATTTTCTCATGCCCTCCCTTTTTGTCTTCTTCTGGGACACCTATGGTTTGAATGTTGGGGCATTTAACATTGTCCCAGAAGTGTCTGAGGCTGTCCTTATTTCTTTTTTATTCTTTCCTCTCTACTTCATCTATTTCCGCTATTTTATCTTCTACCTCACTTATCCTCTCTTCTGCCTCAGTTATTCTACTGTTTATTCCCTCCAGAGTGTTTTTAATCTCAGTTATTGCATTGCTCATTATTAATTGACCCTTCTTTATTTCTGATAGATCCTTGGTAAACATTTCTTGCATCTTCTCAATCCTTGTCTCTAGTATATTTTTCTGTAACTCCATTTTGTTTTCATGATTTTGGATCATCTTTACTATTATTATTCTGAATTCTTATTCAGGTAGACTCCCTATCTCCACCTCTTTCATTTGGTTTGGTGGAATTTTATCATGTTTCTTCACCTGCTGAATATTTCTCTGCCTTTTCATTTTGTTTAGATTGATGTGTTGGGGCGCCCTTTCTGCAGGCCGGAAGGTTGTGTTTCCTCTTAATTGTGAAATCTGCTCCCTGTGAGTTGGACCAGTGCCTTGTCAAGGTTTCCTGGTTGGGGGAAATTGTGTTGGTGTCCTGGTGGGTGGAGCTGGATCTCTTCTCCCTGGAGTACAATGAAGAGTCTAGTACTGAGTTTTGTAGTGTCTATGGGCTTGGTATGGCTTTGGGCAGCACATCTTTTAAAGTTCAGGGATGTTTCCTTTTTTTTCTGGAGAATTAGCATGGTGTGTCTTGTACTGGAACTTGTTGGCTCTTAGGTGGAACTTGATATCTGTCTAGGTATGGAGACTTTTGGGTGGGCTCTTGCCTGTTCGTGTTCCCTGGAGTCAGGTGTTCTCTGATGTTCTGGAGTTGAGCTTCCTGCCTCTGGGTTTTGGTCCTCCTCTTACAGTATGCCCAAGACTTCTCCATCTATACAGTGCAGAAGATAAAACCCCTAGTTTAATGTGGAAACAACTCTCTACAACCAGGAACACCCAGAGGGATTCACAGAGTTAGATAGTGAATAGAAGAGGGATGAGGAAGATAGAAGTGACCAGGAGGACAAAATGGAGAGTCAAAAGGGGAGAGAGCAATCAAGCCAGTGATCAAATCCCTAAGTGCTCTACAAAGCCAGGAATACCCAGAGAGATTCATAGAGTTATATAGAGAAGAGAGAGGAAGGAGAGGTGAAACAGAGGAGAAAAGGGAGAATCAAAGGGGAGAGAGCAATAAAGCCAGTAATTAAATTCCTAAGTGAAAATGGATACTGAAGATTAGAGTCTTAAATGTACAAAATTGATAGCAAATATGAAAAAGTAAAGTTCAAAAACTTAAAATAGAGATTAGATTCTCAAAAATACCATATAAAGATACAACAAAATTGATCACAAAAGTTAAAACTATATATTTATGCAAATTGTTTTTTAAAATAGGATTTTTTAAAGAAAGGTAATAGTAGGCTATAAAAATGAAAGTTAAAGACATAATAAAGAACTAAATTTTTTAAAAAGTGGTAATAGTAAAAATATATATAAGGATTTCTCTGCAGCTGTTGTGGTTAGTGTCGGGTTAATTCAGTGTCAGATAGTGCTTGTTCTGGCTTGTACATGTTCTCAAGGTTTATAGTTGCACCTCAAAAAATGCATAGTCTGGGCATTAACTGCATGGTTTTAATCTGTTGCACCTGTCACTTCAGGGGCACTTCTCCCTTCTTTGTTTACTTTGGCTTTCCTATGTCTCTTCTTCAGGTCTCTTCAATGTCTAATTTCCACCCTGATGTGAGTGGATAAGGTGGCCACTTACTTAGGCTCACTTGTTCAGTTGTGCTCTGGAGAGGGAGGGATGCTACAAACAAATACCACTGGCATGTGTGGGGAGTGCCTTCAGTGGACTGGTTTGTCACAGCCCAAGGTGGCGTTTATTTCCCAGGTCCACACTGCTCAGGCTCCAGGGTGCTCCACAACAGCACTATCTCAAGAGAGCCCTGCATTTCATGCCCTTCTCGCTGCTCACATTCTCCGGTGCTCTGCAGGGGCATAGAGCCAGATGGCCTGTGCATTTTGTGCCCTTCCCTGGTTCAGGCAACTCAGGTGAACGAGTGCTTTGTGAGCATGCTGTCCCAGTTGGGCCGGGCGTCTTATGCCCCTCCCTGATCCCGGCTGCTTGGTTTCCCAGGTGCACTGTGAAGGCACAGTCCCAGGTGTGCAGTGTGTCTCCTATGGGGAGCTGATCTCAGGCTGTGACACTCCTGGTGGGTGTGAACCATCCAGGATCCCAGGAAGACATGGTTAGCAACTGGTAACTTGGTCAGTTTGATGAAAGATGGGGACAAGATTGCAACAGCCCCTTGCCTTCCGGCTCTGGCTTTTGCACACCTGCCTCTGTCTCTGGGGAAGGAGGACTCTAAATGGGAGCAAACTTGCTCTCCTTTGTTTTTGGCTAGGGCACAACCCTTTGTTCTGTGAGCGCACCTGGAGTCTCCATGCAGCCTTAGACCCTTTTGCAGGTTAGATTTTTTTTTTGGGGGGGGGGGCGTGGTCTCTGCCAATCCCACGGTTTGGGTTGCTATGTCATGTTAGCCCCCTCACATTGAGTTCAGTACATTCAAGCCCAGTCCTTACCCTACAGACTGACAATATAGGCTGTGCCTCCCTACTGAGGCCCCACTTATTGCTGGTGGATGTGAGCATCTGAGCTGCTTCTCTGCTGGTAGTTGTGGTTAGGCACATATTCTGTGTGTGTGTGTGTGTGTGTGTGTGTGTATTTCTTTTTTTTCCTCAGTTATGTTCTCTGAGATTTCAAAGTTCCCTACTGACGTGCCTGTGAGAGGGTTTCCTATTGTGTGAAAACTTTTCCTCCTTCAAGACTTCCTCCCCAGGACAGGTCTCCATCCCTAAATCCTTTGCCTCTGTTTTCATCTTTTATATTTTCTACCGTCTTTCGAAGAGATCAGGCTGCCTCTGGATGCCTGGTGTCCTCCACCAGTGTTCAGAACTTGTTTTGTGAAAGTTGTTCCACATTCAAATGATCTTTTGATTAATTTGTAGGGGAGAAAGTAGTCTCCCCTTCCTATTCCTCCACTATCTTGGAACTGCCCTGGGATTTTTTTTTTTTTTTGTATTAAATACTATAGTCCTACATAATCTGAGGTTGGTTGAACCCATGAATGCAGAACTGCACACAGAATGACGTATATAGAGGGCAAACTCTAAGTCATATGCAAAATTTAAACTGTGCATTGTTGAAGAGCCTTCTGCATTTATAAAACTATCAATGTGGGTGGGGATAAATTTAAACATGTTGCTGTTCAATCGCTAAGTCATAAATATAAGATTTCTTTTTTTGTTTAGTAAGTTTGTTTTGAAAGTGCTAAAGAAGTAGTTTTATCTGATTAAGAACAAAGAGTCCTGTCTAGGGAAATTTACTGGAGAAGAGTCAGGAACCATATGCTGGATGAGGGTCCTGGATGATGAAGAGGGAGTTCAGGCCACAAGTCTTAAGAAAGATTGAATAAAAGTTGCCTTTCTTCTTTCTGCTAGAGAACTTGGCAGGCCAGAAGATATCTTCAGATAGGTGACTTGGCAATTTACTTTTGGATAAAACAATTCCAAAGGAGTCAGATGTAATTTTGACATAGATTATTTAAGGACTCTTTCTCAGCAATACTAAATTTTTCAGGGCAAGGAAGTGGAAGCTAGGAGAACTAGAGCTACTCTATAGTTTTAGAATCATAAATGGAGTGGGGGTGAATGTGACAACTCTATTACATTAGTTATACTATTATTATTTATTTTTATAATTAGTTTTATAATTTTTATAATAATTATTTATAATTAGTATAATTATTATACTATTAGTAGAAATTATTTCAAGGCTTAAAATTTTAGTTTGTTTGACTTCAGTGTAGTTTACCATTGCTGCATACACTATTATCTGAAGTCTGTTGCTCTGGCAAGTAGTTCTTTTCCCTGCAGAACAGTGTTTACCTCACTACCAGGTGGTTTCCTTGATCTTGGAAGGTTCCCAGTGATTTTTATTTGCTAAACCCCATCGTAAGTTCTTGTATTTTCCATCAAAGAGCAGCTTTGATACAATTTCTCACTATTTTATTTTTCAGTTCTTTTGGAAATCACCTTGGAAAAATCAAGGCTTTTTCCTTCTATTCCAGACCTTATAAGGCTTAGTCTTTAGACCATGTCTTCTCTCTGTGTTACCTCACTGCATTGTTTTCTTTAATATATTTTTCTATTGAAATATAGTTGATTTAAAGACTGCTTTAAAAAAATATTGAATATAGTTGATTTACAACACTGTATTACTTTCTGCTGTATCACAAAGTGTATCAGTTCTACATAGGATGACCTTCCCATTGATAGTCCAGAATTCTCCCTAAATTTGAGATGTCTATATTTAGTTTCCTGTGTAAATTTGTGTATTCAATTTGCCTCACTGCTTGAATGTACAATAGGCATCTCAACTTTGGTGCTTTAGTCTCTAAGTCGTGTCCAACTCTTGGGACCCCATGGACTGTAGCCTACCAGGCTTCTCTGTAGTATTCTCCAGGCAAGAATACTAGAGTGGGTTGCCATTTCCTTCTCCAGGGGTTCTTTCTGAACCAGGAATTGAAACCAGGTCTCCTGCATTGGAGGGAGATTCTTTACCGACTGAGCTATGAGGGAGCATTAAAATGTCCAAAATCAAAGTCATAATCTTTTTGTCAGGTTTGCACATCCTTCTGGCTTGCCTTGCCCATCTGTATAAAACAGGCTCCACAATTCCTGTTGTGAGTTCCACAGGCCAAAAACCTTGGAGTCATTATTGATGCCTCTTTGTCTTATATGCCATTTGCAGTCTGTGAGCAAAATGTTATGGCACTATACTGAAAAATGTTTAGAATCTGATAGCTTCCCACTACCTCAATTACTATAACTTTTGACTAAGTCCCACTGTTTCTCTGCATTTTTGCAGTAATGCATGCATGCTAAGTCACTTCAGTTGTGTCCAACTCTTTGGAACCCTATGGACGTTAGCCCACCATGCTCTTCTGTCTGTGGGGATTCTCCAGGCAGGAAGAATACTGGAGTGGATTGCCACTGAAGAGTTTAAACAGAAGAGAATGGAATCTGATTTGGGATTACTAGATAGGTGTGGCAGGTAGGCCAGTGTTGGAAGCTCAGGATAAACTAGAAGTTTATCTGCTTAAACTCTTCAGCACTTTCCAACATTTCTTAGAGTAAAGGCTCTCATAATAGTTTACAGAGCTTGACAAGATCTTGGTTATATGTCCATTGTGACCAAAACTTTGGCTTCCTGTCCACTATCTAGCTGTTTATTTTATAATAGCAGTGACATTTCTGCTGTAAATAAATCCAGGGACAAGTCAAGGATCTAACCCAGTTCCCTAGTACCATGTCTAGAATATCATACTAATAATACTGCATGGAAACCTACCCCTTCATGTATTTTCAAGCTTTCTTGCAATACTACCTTATCAGTGAAAGCTGAAGACATTACTAAAATAGTATCTTCACCATCAGTACTCCTTGTCCCTTCCCTGCTTATTTTCCCTTGACACTTTTCATCATCTGACTCCCTAAAACTTTTGCTTATTTGTCGATTTTCTGTCTCTTTCCACCACTCCATTCTATAAGGGCTATATAGTGTCATCAGGTAGAATAGTACCCGACACATGGTAGATACCCAATACATACTTTTTGAAATAAAGACTCAAGTAATTAATTGAAATACAATAGTATTATCATATCTAAAATAAAAGGAGTAGAAAAGCCAAAACACAGATTCTTTTTATTTCTTTGAAAATCACCATTATGTGCTTCTTTTTAAGTAAAATCTTTTTTTTTCTCACACAAAAGCTTAATGTTAAGTATGCATGTAAGTATGTCAGAGAAGTTAGAATAGAGTGTGTGATATCAGTACAGTGAATTACACTGAAGAGCTGGACTGGTAAGTGGGTTACATGTCCAGAGTATGTACCTAACCCTGGAGAAGAGGGAAAGTTGTATGTATAAGTGGTGAAGAAATTGTCCTCAGTTACTAGATTTTAGCCTGTGTAGAGCCAGGAGGCCTGAGGCCTATTCCTCATGAAATAAATAAAAGTACAGGATATTACACAAATAAAAAAGATGAATTTAGAAAAAGTACTGATATATAATGTACATAGAACAGAAAACTAAAGATATTAAAACATTAAAAATCTGTGAGTTGTTCAGGAACCTAGATCAACATCAAAAGCAGCATCAGCAGGTAATGTCAACCTCTTAGGGAACTTGATGGAAACAGGCCATGTTCTTAAATTGGAATGGCTGATCAGGGGTAACAATCAGAAAGAAATTTTAAGTTTAGGTGATGTTATAATGTATTAAACACTGTTTATCAGGTAATTGTATATGAAGTAAGCAGGACAGAAGGAAAATAGCTGATGAGAGAGATAAACTTGGTAATTGAAATATTAAATAGGCACAACTGGCAACTTTAAAAAAAAAAACTACCAAATCTAGAACCAGGAAAAGTGAGTAATATTAATCAAAATTACAGTTAAACACAGAATTAATTTGAATGATACATTATCTAAAAAAAATATTTAGGATGCTTTTAGAGTATATTTTGGTCATTCATTCTTAATTATTTCTTTGTAACTGTCAGATAATTTAAAAACATTAGAAATGTATACTGTGTGTCATGGAACACTTTTATCTTCCTGTTATTAATTTTATTTGTTTGAAAAATGAATGGTTCGTAATAGTCAATTATTTCAGTTGTAATAGTATGTTTTTTTTAATGTATATAAAAATCCTAGACATCTGAAATATGTATTTTGGTGTAGGGAAAAGAAATCCATTTCACATACATGTATTTAATGCCAAAAATGTACCAGTATTGAAACTAAATTTATAAGATGAAGTGATATGACATTAATTATATGGATACATGTATATAATATGCTTTATAAATGTATATATATATATATTTTTCTGTGTGTATATACCAAAAATATACATATATTATATACGATAAATTATTTTCCTTCTTATAGAATACATACAAATGTATGTGTGCCTTCATATAACAAATGTTAATTACATTAATACACTACACATAAAAGTAAAATATAACTGCTGCTGCTAAGTCAGTTCAGTCGTGTCCGACTCTGTGCGACCCCACAGACGGCAGCCCACCAGAATCTGCCATCCCTGGGATTCCCCAGGCAAGAACACTGGAGTGGGTTGTCATTTCCTTCTCCAGTGCATAAAAGTGAAAGGTGAAAGTGAAGTCGCTCAGTCATGCCCGACCCTCAGCGACCCCATGGACTGCAGCCTTCCAGGCTCCTCCGTCCATGGGATTTTCCAGGCAAGAGTACTAGCTTTACGTAATTTCGGAGGCTTCCCTGGTGGCTCAGATGGTAAAGCATCTGCCTGCAATGCAGAGACCTGGGTTCGATCCCTGGTTTGGGAAAATCCCTTTGAGAAGGAAATGGCAACCCGCTCCAGTATTCTTGCCTGGAAAATCTCATGGTCAGAGGAGCCTTATAGGTTATAGTTCATGGGGTCACAAAGAGTTGGACACGACTAAGTGACTTCAGATGGTGATTGCAGCCATGAAATTAAAAGATGCTTACTCCTAGCAAGGAAAGTTATGACCAACCTAGACAGCATATTCAAAAGCAGAGACATTACTTTGCCAACAAAAGTCCGTCTAGTCAAGGCTATGGTTTTTCCAGTGGTCATGTATGGATGTGAGAGTTGGACTGTGAAGAAAGCTGAGTGCCAAAGAATTGATGCTGTTGAACTGTGAGTGGTGTTGGAGAAGACTCTTGAAAGTCCCTTGGACTGCAAGGAGATCCAACCTGTCCATTCTGAAGGAGATCAGCCCTGGGATTTCTTTGGAAGGAATAATGCTAAAGCTGAAACTCCAGTACTTTGGCCACCTCATGAGAAGAGTTGACTCATTGGAAATGACTCTGATGCTGGGAGGGATTGGGGGCAGGAGGAGAAGGGGATGTCAGAGGATGAGATGGCTGGATGGCATCACCAACTCAATGGATGTGAGTCTGAGTGAACTCTGGGAGTTGGACAGGAGATGGACAGGGAGGCCTGGGGTGCTGCGATTTATGGGGTCGCAAAGAGTCAGACACAACTGAGCGACTGAACTGAACTGAACTGAAGCGACTTCACTTTCACTTTTACTTTACCTAATTTCTATAGTTATTTCTAAAAAGTTGATGTGATTTTACAGTTGTATTTGCACCACTTCTGCAGCGCAGGATTTAATATAATCTTTATGCCCAAAGCTGTGATCAAAGGGCTATATAGAATTTACTTTGTAATTTTTTCATTTGATTTAAAGATTCACAGCACAATAATTCCAATAACTCGCACATTTACCTCAGGTTGGGTGCTTCTCACTTTGGGTTTTATCCTCATGTTGACACATTCTCCTTGAGACAGAAATGCAGTAAATATTTTTACAGCCAGATACAATTTGGAAGTGGTGGTGTTTTTTCTTTGTATGTCCATAGTTATGTGTGTCCTTTAGTGTTGAGGTGTAAATTTAAATAGCACTCAGATCCTTAAAAAATTGGAAGTTGACCAATATTCTTATTCAGTTATAGTTATTATATTTGGTTACTATATTCAAAAAATTATAATCTCTCTATAATATCTTCTTGAACCTTATCTTTCATTAAAGGTGCCCTTACCTTTAAGTAGTGATAAACTCTTTTGATTAGTAATTACTTATGCTTTGAAGTGCAGGTACATTGCTTTTATTCCACATTAATTTTTCAATATTTCATACTATTATTTTGAAAATGGAGTCTTTGTTACCACAAAGTATATGTAAAGTGGCAAATTCAAGTAAATGCCACTTTCATTATTTTGTCACAAAACTACTTGATAATGAAGTGGATTGAAGCACCATTGAATTCTGTACCTCACAGTTATGCTCTACAGGAACCCTTTGGTCATTAAAATAATAGTTTGCTGTTAAGATTCTTTTGGGGATTGCTGGCAACATGGCTTCAAACACAGACATTTTTCAGTGACAGTTCACTAACAAATTATGGATACAAATGCAGCTACTCAAACCAAGTAACATTTTACTGGAGCACAACAGGGCAGTGATGGTGATTCCTGTGTCAGAGCATCATAGGATTTTGTCTTGCACTGTGTCTAGACCCATTCCGTACTCTGGATGTCATCCAACAGTTGGGGTTCTGGAACAGAGGGAATGAAAATTCAGACATAAAGTTTACCTTTTCATAGGTTTCAATATTTAAAGTAAGTGGGCTGCATTATTTAATCATCAAATCATGTGTTTGCCAAGAGAGGTGCCACAACTTGCCTCAGTAATAATAACCTATTACAAAAGAAAGTGGTGACATATATTCTAAAATGTAATTTCTGTGATTGAGTTTAACTTGTGGCTCAGACTGTAAAGTCTCTGCCTGCAGTGCAAGAGACCTGGGTTTGATCCCTGGGTCTGATCAAACGCTTCTCCTGGGTTTGATCCCCTGGAGAAGGAAATAGTAACTTACTCTGGTATTCTTGCCTAGAGAATCCCATGGACAGAGGAGCCTGGAAGGTTACGGTCCAGGGGATTGCAAAGAGTTGGACACAACTGAGCAACTTACACTTATCTATTAAAAATTAACCGTAGCATTCAAAGTACACTATTCACTTCAGTTAAGTTAGGTTGCTCAGTCATGTCTGACTTAAAAACCATATGAAACACAACACACCAGGCCTCCCCATCCGTCACTAACTTCCAGAGTCCACCCAAACCCATGTCCATTGAGTCGGTGATGCATTCCAACCATCTCATCTTCTGTTGTCTCCTTCTCCTCCTGCCCTCAATCTTTCCCAGCATCAGGGTCTTTTCCAATGAGTCAGCACTTCGCATTAGGTGGCCAAAGTATTGGAGTTTCAGCTTCAACATCAGTCCTTCCAATGAACATCCAGGACTGATCTCCTTTAGGAGGGACTGGTTGGATCTCCTTGCAGGCCAAGGGACTCTCAAGAGCCCTCTCGAACACCACAGTCCAAAAGGATCAATTCTTCGGTGCTCAGCTTTCTTCACAGTCCAACTCTCACAACCATACATGACCAGTGGAAAAACCATAGCCTTGGCTAGATAGACCTTTGTTGGCAAAGTAATATCTATGCCTTTTATTATGTTGTCTGGGTTGGTCATAACTTTCCTTCCAAGGAGTAAGCGTCTTTTAATTTCATGGATGCAATCACCATCTGCAGTGATTTTGGAGCCCAGAAAAATAAAGTCAGCGACTGTTTCCACTGTTTCCCCGTTTATCTGCCATGAAGTGAATGCATGATCTTAGTTTTCTGAATGTTGAGCTTTAAGCCAACATTTTCACTCTCTTCTTTCACTTTTATCAGGAGGCTCTTTAGTTCTTCTTCACCTTCTGCCATAAGGGTGGTGTCATCTGCGTGTCTGAGGTTATTGGTATTTCTCCTGGCAATCTTGATTCCAGCTTGTGCTTCCTCCACTTCAGTGTTTCTCATGATGTACTCTGCATATAAGTTAAATAAGCAGGGTGACAGTATACAGAGTTGACATACTCCTTTTCCTATTTGGAACCAGTCTGTTGTTCCATGTCCAGTTATAACTGTTCCTGACCTGCATACAGGTTTCTCAAGAGCCAGATCGGGTGGTCTGGTATTCCCATCTCTTTCAGAATTTTCCACAATTTATTGTGATCCACACAGTCAAAGGCTTTGGCATAGTCAATAAAGCAAAAATAGATGTTTTTATGGGTCTCTTTTTTTTTTTTTTTTTGATGATCCAGCAGATGTTGGCAATTTGATCTCTGGTTCCTCTGCCTTTTCTAAAACCAGCTTGAAAATCTGGAAGTTCACGGTTCCAGGATTACTGAAGCCTGGCTTGGAGAATTTTAAGCATTACCTTACTAGTGTGTGAGATGAGTGCAATTGTGTGGTAGTTGCCTTTCTTTGGGATTGGAATGAAAACTGACCTTTTCCAGTCCTGTAGCCACTGCTGCATTTTCCATATTTGCTGGAATGTTGAGTGTAACACTTTCACAGCATCATCTTTCAGGATTTGAAATAGCTTATCTGAAATTCCATCACCTCCACTAGGTATGTTTGTAGTGATGCTTCCTAAAGCCCACTTGACTTCATATTCCAGGATGTCTGGCTCTAGGTGAGTGATCACACCATCGTGATTATCCGGGTCATGAAGATCTTTTTTGTACAGTTCTGTGTATTCTTGCCACCTCTTCTTAATATCTTCTGCTTCTGTTAGGTCCCTACCATTTCTGTCCTTTATCGGGCCCATCTTTGCATGAAATGTTCCCTTGGTATCTCTAATTTTCTTGAAGAGCTCTCTAGTCTTTCCCACTCTACTGTTTCCTTTATTTCTTTGCATTGAGCGCTGAGGAAGGCTTTCTCATCTCTCCTTGCTATTCTTTGGAACTCTGTGCCCAAATGGATATATCTTTCCTTTTCTCCTTTGCTTTTTGCTTCTCATCTTTTCACAGCTATTTGTAAGGCCTCCTCAGACAGCCATTTTGCTTTTTTGCATTTGTTTTTCTTGAGGATGGTCTTGATTCCTGTCTCCTGTACAATGTCATGAACCTCCGTCCATAGTTCGTCAGACACTCTGTCTATCAGATCTAGGCCCTTATATCTGTTTCTCACTTCCACCATATAGTCATAAGGGATTTGATTTAGGTCATACCTGAATGGTCTAGTGGTTTTCTCCAGTTTCTTCAATTTCAATCTGAATTTGTCAATAAGGTGTTCATGGTCTGAAACACAGTCAGCTCCCGATCTTGCTTTTGCTGACCCAAAATGGATGGCTCATGGTGGAGAGGTCTGACAGGATGTGGTCCACTGGAGAAGGGAATAGCAAACCACTTCAGTATTCTTCCCCTGAGAACCCCATGAACAGTATGAAAAGGCAAAAAGATAGGACACTGAAAGATGAACTCCCTAGGTCAGTAGGTGCCCAGTATGCTACTGGAGATCAGTAGAGAAATAACTCCAGAAAGAATGAAGGGATGGAGCCAAAGGAAAAACAACACCCAGGTGTGAATGAGACTGATGACAGAAGCAAGATTTGATGCTGTAAAGAGCAATATTGCACAGGAACCTGGAATGTTAGGTCCATGAATCAAGGCAAATTGGAAGTGGTCAAACAGGAGATGACAAGAGTGAACATTGACATTCTAGGAATCAGTGAACTAAGATGGACTGGAATTGGTGAATTTAACTCAGATGACCATTATATCTAGTAGTGTGGCCAGGAATCCCTTATAAGAAATGGAGTAGCCATCATAGTCAACAGAAGAGTCCGAAATTCAGCACTTGGATGCAGTCTCAAAAACGACAGAATGATCTCTGTTCGTTTCCAAGGCAAGCCATTCAATATCACAGTAATCCAAGTTTATGCCCCGACCAGTAACACTGAAGAAGCTGAAGTTGAACGGTTCTATGAAGACCTACAAGACCTTTTAGAACTAACACCCGAAAAAGATGTTGTTTTCAGTATAGGGGACTGGAGTGCAAAAGTAGGAAGTCAAGAAACACCTGGAGTAACAGGCAAATTTGGCCTGGGCGTACAGAATGAAGCAGGGAAAAGGCTAATAGAGTTCTGCCAAGAGAACGCACTTGTCATATCAAACACCCTCTTCCAACAACACAGGAGAAGACTCTACACATGGACATCACCAGATGGTCAACACTGAAATCAGGTTGATTATATCCTTTGCCGCCAAAGATGGAGAAGCTCTTTACAGTCAGCAAAAACAAGTACACTATTTGTGAAGTGAAAAAAATATATATATATATATGTATAAGATGATATTAGGAAGCATTAACTTTACCTTACCTATAGTAGTTTACCACTACATTTGGGATCAAGGCTTTCTTATTTATACATATATATAATTATCTGTAACAGTGTCTGCAATGTAGTAGATACTCCATGTTTTATTTAGTTCGTGACTGCTTAGACTCCTACTTAACCAATGTCCTTATGCAGTTAGCATTATTAATATTAGTTTCTATATTCAAAACATTGTAATTTTCCATAATATCTACCTCAACCTAATCTTTCACTAATGATGTTCTCAGATACTTAGATTCAAGACAGAGATTTTTGCATCAACTTCTCTCATCTTTCTGGTTTTGTGGCGAAATTCCCTTTGACATTTTCAGTGAAAGATAAATTTGAAAAGACTACTTGAAATTTAATTCAGAAGTAGCAAGAACTCCAAATCATTACATGAAAACTGTTTGAGAAACCAGATAGAAGTTGTTCCTCTAAGTGATAGTCGTCTGAAGTTCTTGTCACCAAGATGATGATAACTATCCTTGTTTTTAAGCCGTTAATTTTTTAAGTTAATATGTTACTCAGACCCCTGGTACATTCATCACCATTAGTCATCTGCTCCTATCTCCTTAAAATTATCTTCCATCTTAGCATTCATGGTAGTAGTTTTCCTGGTCTTCCTCTTATGTCTGAGTATTCCCTTCTGTCTTCCTTGCTAAGTTATCTTCTTTTAACTCTAAAGTGTTTTTATTCTCCAAAGTTCCTTCCTCAGTTCTCTTATTTTCTTGTGATATCCTAGTGGCCGAGATAATTCCATCCCTCTTTTATTTCAGCTGGCACTACTATGTGGACAGCTCTGAAACTGGCTGCATGCATGCTCAGTCCTGTCCAAGGCTTTGTGACCTTATGGACTGGAGCCTGCCAGACCCCTTTAGCCCATGGGATTTTCCAGGCAAGAATACTGGAATGGGTTTGCTATTTCCTTCTCCAGGGGATCTTCCTGACCCAGAGATCAAACCTGCGTCTCCAGAGTCTCCTGCACTGGGGACAGATTCTTTACCACTGAGCCACTGAGGAAGCAGCCCTGAAACTGGCTATTCCAACCCAAATAAATAAATTCCAAATCCATATATATAATTTTCTACTGGATATTTATTTTTTGGTTTTACATGAAATCCCTTGTCTAAAATTTAATTCAAGATCTTCACCTTAAAATTTATTTCTATTTTCAAATGGCTTAGCCACTCACTGTGTTATCCAAGTCAGTCCAAAAAATATCATTTTCTTCCTTACTCATGTGCTTAATAGATGAGCACTTATCAGTTTTACTTAATAGTCTTTAATCTGTCTACTTTATACTCAATTTTATTGCCTTCACTATGACTTTCTTGTCTTATTATACAGTGCTCTGTTTTCCTAATATCCATTGTTTCAAACTTCTAATTTATGTTCTCTTTTAGTGTAGTGAAGTGTCTATAAAGTAAAACTGATACTTGTCACTCTCTACCTAGAATTCAAGGTAAAATTCAAAGTATTCATCTTGGGTCCAGGATTTGTTTTTCTTTGGTTTGTCTATTCTTTGTATCCTGTCCACATACCCATTGCACATTACACTAAGGCTATACTTAATTACTGAAATGCTTGAATATTCATGTTTTGTTATAAATCTGTGAATTCATTCTTGCTATTCCTTCACATGGAAGAAATCCTGCTTATACTATTTAATTTGGCCAACTTCTAGTTCTTTTTGAAAATGGACTTCTTGATAATGAAATCCAGTTCTGCTGGCCCTCTTCATCCAAGCAGCCATATTCTTCATACCCATATAGAGCCTTATCTCTATTATTATACCACTGTATATAATAGCATTTCAAAATATATTTGTCCTCTAACTCACATCTGACATTTAAAATATTCATATTTCATAATAAATGTTATGAAATCTTGTTTAATGAGTTATTTATGCTGTGTAATTTCACTGTTATCTGGAGGTACAAAGTTGGTATTTTAGAATAGTACACTGCCAAAGTGTTGTTCTATTTGGAAACAGTAACATAGAATTGTTGTTGTGAGATGATGGAAAATACAGTAGTTGTTTTGAGAAAAAAGCTCCAGCCCTACTGGAAGTCTAAAGAAATACATAAAAATAGAAGTAGCTAGGAGAAATAGTATTTAGCACTCTAAATTAAAACCTGATGTTTTTGGAAACACACAGATAAAAACACTTTTTTTCTTTTTAGATTCTCAACAGTATGTGTGTGGTGTTTAAATAAACCCAAATTCAGTTTTAATAAATCAATCCCAGATAAAGAAACTTTCTGAAAGTAGATTAGGAAGAAATTAGATGTTTGAGTACATATCTAAGGAGATAAATAAACAGAGGAAAAAAATACTGTAAACCGATAAAACAAGTTGCTCCAATCTTATTTTGGGGAGGACGCAACAAAAAGCAACCAAAAAAAGTTAAGAAAGAAAATATCAATAAAACAGAAAAATGAGTCCCTTTTCTAATGGTGTGGTTAGCAAGACTTGCATGAAAAGTCTGATTACTATGTTAATATCTTAAATATTTTTTGATTCATTCACTCAAGTATGTTTTGAGTTCTTATCTTGAAAAATGATTGCTAAACATACCTAAAATAAAACAATAGAATGGTAAGTTTAAAAGTAATCTTGATAGGATATCTGGATGAGAGTTAAGAAAATGGTCACTAAAATAGACTAATTTCTTTAAAGAATAAAATTAATTGGTCTTTTGAACTCAGAGGCAATGGACAAATTTTTTCTCAGAAGTTGATTGCCTGTACAGTGAAATCCTGAAAAACAATCTTTACTTGTGACCTTAATTAGGATCATTGTGAAATACACTGAACTTTTCTTCTCACCTTTTGTCTATTAGAATACATTTGTAAAGAAATAAATACATTAAAGCTGAACTGAATATTTTCAGTGACTAAACAATAAGAGCTAATGAATCAAATTTTACTCTTTGTTGGAGATAAAAGCATTTATTTTTGTTTTTGATGAAGAAGTAGGGGGAATTAAATACAGAGAAGCATCATGATTTAAAAGTAATCCCTCAGTACATAGGTTTATTAATATATCAGAAGACAGTATTTTTTTTTCCAAATGCCAAACAGTGTCACATATTATTTAAAAGCAGAAATAGGAAGCAATTTAGAATTTGTGATTATACAAAAATAAAATCTAACTTGCAATTGAATTCCTACAAACATATCCTATGAGGTAAAAATGATTGTTGATTCTAGATTTTGTTTGCTTTCCATCCAAACCACATACAGAGGAAATGGTCCATCATTCATGGTCCTAGAAACACAATAAAGAAAAATTTTTTCTACCTTGAATTATCTTTTACATCAGAGCACTCACAGCCTTATGCAATTTTTATTAAAGTTTTTAATCTCAGGAATGCTTTTTTTTTGATCATGAATACTTATCTTTCCCAGGAATTTGTAATTGTATTTTTAAAATACTCATTATATTTTTCAGTTTTCAGTGTTCCTTAATGCAAAATTAAACTTTAGTTTTAAAAATATCTTTGCTTCACAGCCAGTTGAATGAATGTAAACATCATTCATGACTCAATGGACATGAGATTGAGCAAGCTCTGGGAGATGGTGAAGGACAGGGAATCCTGGCAAGCTGCAGTCCATGCTATAACAGAGTAGGACACGACTAAGCGGCTGAATGACAGTGAACACCATTCAGTTATATAGGAGCTGATTTTATTTCAATGTAGAGATCTTTCATTTTCCAGATCAACAATACTTTATTGCATAGGTATACCACAGTATATTTGCTAAGTTGCTTCAGTCATGTCCAACGCTTTGGACTGTAGCCTGCCAGGCTCCTCTGTTCATGGGATTCTCCAGGTAAGAATACTGGAGTGGATGGCCATTTCCTTCTCCAAAAGTATATTTAACCAGTCCTATGATGATGAACAGAGAATAGTTGTGTTGACTCAGTCTTACTGTAAATGATGCTGGAATGCATAATCATGTATATGTGTTATTTCATATTTTGGCCGTATAACTTTCATATGGATCTCTTCGAATTTATTGCTGATTCAAAGGTGACTGCATGTATAATTTTGTTAGACACAGTCAAGTTCTCTCCATTTTTTAGTCTCACCATCTGCTGAGAATGCCTCTTTCCTTAAATTCTTGACAACAGACTATTGTCAGGCAGTTTATGTTTTGTCATTCTGATAAGTGAGGAATGTTATCTCAACATATGTAAACAGAGGATTCCTCTTAGAGTAAGGTTAGGCAACTTTTTTTGTGTATAGATTCACCTTGCAATTATTTGAAACATCATTTTTCATGCTTATTTTGTACCTTATTATATTAAAGTGCCACAGTATATTTAATATTTGGTTTGTTTAGCTATGAGGTAAACAGTCAAATACTTAAGCCATTTTTCCTTTAAAGCATTTCTACTTTCTTGAGGTTTTTTCATTTCAAGTTAGTTAAAGGAAAAGTTTTATAAAATTAGAAACAGTATATAAATAGGATAATTAAATGTGCTAGCATAAATTGTATAATAAAATATACTTAAATGGCATTTGATACTAAGGTTACAAATTGTAATCATTTTAAAAAGATTTTTAAAAATTACCAAAAAATGAAACATCTCATAATTATAGTATTAATATGTACATTATGAATTTTTATGCCACATAAGCTTTAAATAAAACCACTTTTCAGAAGCTTAGCTAAAACAGGCTTACCTATCTACCATATGGAAATATTATATTGAAAAAGAACATTCCATAGTTGGTATTAATCCTGAAGACAGGATGACACATTTATACTATTTGTTTTTTGGGAACTTTGGTTAAAAGTAATATTAAGTTGTGTCTGCCAGAAACAGATGCACATATAGCAGCACCAAAATGCTAACTCCAACATAAATGACCATCTCCATATGTTCCTGGAATTCATTTCTTTTGGCACTTTATGTTGCACATAATTATAAACTGTGTTTAATGCTTGAGAAAACTAATTTGATAATCTGGTCATGAAGACTCACAGACCTGTTCTATTCTTATTAAAACTTTTTGTGATTTTTAAATGTATCTCATTAGTATATAAACATAAGTATAATTGTATTATAAAATGTTTATTTTATAAAATATCTACTAAGGGTTTCCTGTAGTAGATGTTTTTATCAGAAGAAGAGATGTTTTTATCAGATTTTTCATCAATTTGATAGGGACTAATATACAAAGCCTTGTATCACTATAAACATGAAAATTGAATTAAAATGTGTTTTTTAATGCATGGTGAAGTTGAAAAATCAGAAAGAAAAAGCACTGGGAACCAAAAACAAAACAAAACAAAACAGTACATACAAAGTAAGAACAAACAGAAGTCAAATTTGAATGATTAAACAAGCTTGGGAATTGTGCATTGCATATACTCTAGGACTCAGGATCTAAGAATGTGTGGGAATGGTAATCAAGAGTATCAGCCTGTGTGCACAGGAGAGTAATAACTGGTGTCCTTGATAAATCAAATAATTGAGAAAATATCTAAATATAGGACCTATCTTTAAATGCAGGACTACAAAAATCTTGCCTTAGTTGCTTGAGAATGAGGCATACAACATGGTCTTTACTTGACTTGTAAATGACAGAAGAGTGATAATTAAATGACTTATACTCCACACTGGAGAAGACAATGGCATCCCACTCCAGTACTCTTGCCTGGAAAATCCCAAGGATGGAGGAGCCTGGTAGGCTGCAGTCCATGGGGGTCGCGAAGAGTCGGACAGGACTGAGCGACTTCACTTTCACTTTTCACTTTCATGCATTGGAGAAGGAAATGGCAACCCACTCCAGTGTTCTTGCCTGGAGAATCCCGGGGACGGGGGAGTCTGGTGGGCTGCCGTCTATGGGGTCGCACAGAATCGGACACAACTGAAGTGACTTAGCAGCATACTCCACACATGTGTTGGGACTTTTCACACTGCCTTCAAGATGCTGAAATTTTGACATTAAAAAAAAAAAAGAAATACATTATGATGCTGATACAGCAAAACCCATGGGCCCATAAACTGGCAAAA
Source organism: Bos grunniens (assembly GCF_055505025.1). Taxonomy (NCBI): domain Eukaryota; kingdom Metazoa; phylum Chordata; class Mammalia; order Artiodactyla; family Bovidae; genus Bos; species Bos grunniens. Next base: position 10,754,383 of record NC_141179.1, on the reverse strand, counting down.
GCAAATGAAAACTGAAATGCAGAGAAAGCTATTTCAAGGGAATTACATTAGAACCCATAGCATCAAACTACTGAAAACAGTTTCTACAGAGGTGATTTCACAGTTAAAATATTATAGACTTAAGAGGCAAATAAAATAGACTATTTTGGAAAAACAAACAAACAAGACCTTTACAATAAATGTGTTTTAAAACTAGCAGAGAAAATGGCTTAGATAAAATCAAAGTAAGGACTCTACATAGCTTATTCAAAACTGAAGAGAAAATTCATGAATTTAAAAGAGATTCGAGGAAATCACCTAAGGCATAAAGAAAATTTTCAAGGATATACAATTAAATTTAAGAAGCAAGGACAACAAAATGAATATCTTTAAGCAATGTTTAATAGGTGTTGTAGTAGAGATGAATTCAACAAGATAATGGTAAATAAGTGTTAAGAACACTAGAGACACAAAACTGCAAAGATAATATTAAAAATCATTAAAACTATCAGAGCAAAAAAAAAAAGATTACTTGCAAAGTCATACAGCAGTTATTTCTCAGTAACAATAGAAACCAGAAAACAATGCAACAATATTCTAAAAGAGCTAAATTTCATACTCAGAGTTTTATTTTTCTTTATTAAATGTGGTTCAAAATTGTGAAATCCAAAATCAATATGACTGAAATATTGGGTTTATTAAAGATACAGTTTTCTAAGAAAACAAAGCCATAAAAAGAATTAGGTTAAATATAATGGTAAATAAAGAAATTGGTAGAATATATTGTAATATATGAATATGTAAAAACTAAAAATATAAAAACTAATCTCAGGAAAATCAAGAGTAGATGTAACTAAATTATTTTACAGTAAATTGTGGAAAATAGTAAGATTGTTATAAGTGATAGAGTATACTGTGATAGAGTGATAGAGGAAAATGTACTTTTTTCACAATAAAAATAGGATTATATTTCTTAATTATATAATGGTTTTATTGTATAAAGTCAAGTAACTTTATAATAAAAGGAATAGTTTGTGTATAAAATCAACACACAAAAATGAAAAATGTAAAAAATAAAAATGTCAAACCAGTCTTTCATGCGTTCTCAGTTGTTTCCAGCTATTTGGGACCCTATGGACTGAAGCCTGTCAGGCTACTCATGGAATTTTTTAGGCAAGGATACAAGCTGGGATTGAACCTATGTCTCCTGTGTCTCCTGCATTTGCAGGCAGATTCTTTAACACTGAGCCACCTGGGAAGCCCTTAGAAGGTCACTAGTCTGAGATAAATGCATAGACATTTTCTTAACCATTCCTCATACTGCATTTTGTATATTTACATACATAATTGAATAAAAAAGAATGAATATTTTTATGCCTATATATAATTTTATTTTGCAAATGTAGTTTTTTATCGTGAATTATTTTCTGTTCACCTTTACTCTTAGTCTCTCCTTTTCCTTAATCCGCTCCACAGATTTGATACAACTTTATGCTTGTTCTTTCCAGCTTGATGGGTATCCTACTATAATTTCTTATGGGAATATATACATTATTTTCATATTTGAACAAAGTAATAGATTATAAGTCATCTATTAGCACTTTGACTATCTGAATTTATTCTTTATGCAGTTCACTATTGTATAGTAAAATTTACTAAAGTTCATTTTTTTCTGAATGGCTGAATAATGCATTTAAGTATTTATCTATTGCTAGATATTTGTTTTCATTTTATATCACTACAAAATAAGCAACTAATATTGATGTGATATTCTTATTTATATATGTTTTTATTTTTATAGAATATATTCCAAGAGTTGTGATTTCTTGGTGAAAAGATATATATAGTTAATTAGAAGACAAGTTATCATGTTTATTCTGTTCAAATTTTTAAATATTCACAAATCGACATAGCAATATATAAAAGGACCCTTTATACTAAACTTCTTCAGAAAGTAGGTTGGATTGGCCAAAAAGGTCACGTGGGTTTTTCTGTAGCATTAGAAAAGATGTTATAGAAAAACCAAAAAAACTTTTTGGTCAACCCAATATTTTTCACATAGAAACTTTTAGAGATAGTACTTTATTATTAATTATATTTCTCTGATATCTAGTAAAGGTTGATATCTATTCTTACCTATTTGTTGCTACGATATCTTCTTTGCTGAATTTCTTATTAATGATATATAAGATTCCATTTTGTCAATAAACCTGTTCCTCTGTAAGATTCTGCTTAATAGAAGGACTAGAATTGGGGTGCTTCTAGTATACACTAGTTCAAAAATGGACTACAATTCTGTGATATTTATAATAGGTTGTATGTGGATCTAAATTATAAGTTAAGTGTATTTATTTTCTAAAAGTGATTGAGCTGTTACACTTTTATGCATATTTTAGGCTAATTTTTAAAAGTTTTATAAATACAAATATGTTCTAAGAAAATCTGAAATCTACTTAAATGTCATCACTGATGACTTTTACTTCTTTTATGTATTATTTTAATTAATTCTGCATCACCAATCCTTGTGTTGTCACAAAGGACTGTGTAGAGCATAAAACAATAAACACTCTGAATCCAATTCAATAAGTGATCCAGAAGAAATAGATTTTGAATGTGAAGAAATCCTAAACATGTCTATATAAATTTATTTGCTTACATTTTCTTTTCCCATAAGCAATGAATGATTTATTGTAAAAAACTCATAGGTATTGAAAGGTAAAACTATTATTCCAATGGAAGAAAATACATATATCATTTTGTCACATTTTTGTTTTATATATTATATTTTATTTTTAATATAAATTTATTTAAATTGGAGGCTAAAAAATAAATAAATAAATAAATTGAAGGCTAATTACTTTACAGTATTGTATTGGTTTTGCCATATTACAACATGAATCCACCATGGGTGTACACGTGTTCCCCATCCTGAACCTCCCTCTCCATACCATCCCTCTGGGTCATCCCACTGCACCAGCCCCGAGCATCCTGTATCATGCATTGAACCTGGACTGGCAATTTATTTCATATATGATATTATACATGTTTCAAAGCCATTCTCCCAAATCATCCCACCCTCTCCCTCTCCCACAGAGTCCAAAAGACTGCTCTATACATCTGTGTCTCTTTTGCCATCTCGCATACAGGGTTATGGTTACCATCTTTCTAAATTCCATATATATGCGTTAGTATACTGCATCGGTGTTTTTTCTTTCTGGCTTACTTCACTCTGTATAATAGGCTCCAGTTTCATCCACCTCATTAGAACTGATTCAAATGTATTCTTTTTAATGGCTGAGTAATATTCCATTGTGTATATGTACCACAGCTTTCTTATCATTTGTCTGCTATTTTTTAAATTAATTTTATTGGAATATAGTTGCCTTATGATTTCCCTGGTGGCTCAGTTGTAAAAATCCACCTGCTAATACAGGAGACATGGGTTGGATCCCTGGGTCGATAAGATCCCCTGGAGAAGGAAACGGCAATCCATCCACTGCAGTATTCTTGCCTGGAAAATCCCATTGACAGGGGATCCTTTCCAGCTATAGTCCATGGCGTAGCAAAATGGTCAGACATGACTTAGCAATTCAACAGCAACAGCAATAGTTACTTTAAAATGTTGTGCTAATTTGTGCTATCTAATAAAGTGAACCAGGCAAATGTATACATGTATCCCTTCTTCCTTGGATTTCCTTCTCATTTACCAGAGTGTTGAGGAGAGTTCCCCGTGCTACACAATCACTCTTATTAGAGTTCCCTGAGCTGCACAATCTGTTGTATACATAGTAGTGTATATACGTCAAGCCCAATCTCCCAGTTCATTCAATGCCCCTTCCCTCCTTCGTATCCATACATTTTTCTCTACATTTATACTTCTGTTTCTGCTTTGTAAATAAGTTCATCTATAACATTTTTATAGATTCCACACATCAGATCAGATCAGATCAGTCGCTCAGTCGTGTCCAGCTCTTTGCGACCCCATGAATGGCAGCACTCCAGGCCTCCCTGTCCATCACCAACCCCCGGAGTTCACTGAGACTCACGTCCATCAAGTCAGTGATGCCATACAGCCATCTCATCCTCTGTTGTCCCCTTCTCCTCCTGCCCCCAATCCCTCCCAGCATCAGGGTCTTTTCCAATGAATCAACTCTTCGCATGAGGTGGCCAAAGTACTGGAGTTTCAGCTTTAGCATCATTCCTTCCAAAGAAATCCCAGGGCTGATCTCCTTCAGAATGGACTGGTTGGATCTCCTTGCAGTCCAAAGGACTCTCAAGAGTCTTCTCCAACACCACAGGAGTTAATATATGTGTTTTTTTTTTTTTACTTCACTCTGTATAACTGTCTCTAGGTCCATTCGTCTCAGCAAATGACACAATTGTTCCTTTTATGGTTGAGTAATATCCCATTTAGTGTATTAATTTCATCGTCTTTATGCATTCCTTTCAATGGATATTTAGGTTGCTTCTATATACTGGCTATTGTATATAGTGTTGCAGTGAACATTAGGGTACAAGTGTCTTTTTCAATTATGTATTTTTCAGGGTATTTGTCCAGTAGTGAGATTGCTGGGTCATAAGATTATTTTATTCGTAGTTTTTTTGTTCCTTTGTTAGCTTTTGTTTTTTTAAGAAATCTCCCTAATGTTTTATATACTAGCTGCATCTCTATACTGTTCTCCATATTGGCTGTATCAACATGCATTCCCAGCAACAGTGCAAGTGGGTACTTTTTTCTCCACTTTTTTCTTCCCAGCATTTATTGTTTATAGAGTTTTTGGTGATGGCCATTCTGGCCATTGTGAGGTGATACTTCAGTGTACTTTTGATTTGCATTTCTCTAATAATGAGCGATATTGAACATTTTCATGTGTTTGTTGGCCATCTGTATGTCTTTGGAGAAATGTCTAGTTATGTCTTCCACTCATTTCTTGACTGAGCTATTTGTATTTCTGGTATTGAGCTACATAAGCTGCTGGCATATTTTGAAGATTAATCGTTTGTCAGTTGTTTCATTTGCTGTTATTTTCTCCCATTCTGAGGGTTGTCTTTTCACCTTCTTTATAGTTTCTTTTGCTCTGTAGAAGCTTTTAAGTTTAACTAAGACCCACTTGCTTTTTTTTTTTTTTTTTTTGCTTTTGTTTCCACTAGACTAGGAGATGGGTTAAAGAGGATTTTGCTGTGATTTATATCAAAGAGTATTCTGCCTATGTTTAAAATTTCTGCCCATACATTTATGCCTTTGATCCATTTTGAATTTATTATTGTATATGGTGTTAGGAAGTGTTTTAGTTTCATTCTTTTACACATAGCTGTCTAGTTTTCCAAGCACCACTTATTGAAGAGTCTGTCTTTTCTCCATTGTATATTCTTGCCTCCTTTGTCAAAGATAATATGCCCATAGGTGTATGAGTTTATGTCTGAGCATATTATCTTGTTGTATTGATCTATATTTATATTTTTGTGCCAGTACCATCTTGATTTCTGTAGCTTTGTAATTTAGTCTGAAATCAAGAAGATTGATTACTCCAGTTCTGTTTTTCTTCTTCAAGATTGCTTTGGCTATTTGGGGGTCTTTTGTGTTTCCATGTAAATTGTGAAATTTTTTTAATAGTTCTGTGAAAAATACCATTTTTAATTTGATAGAGATTACACCAAATCTAAATTGCTTTGGGTAATATAGACATTCTCACATTGTTGATTCTTCCAATGCAAGAACATGACATATTGTGTTTGTGCTGTCTTTGATTTCTTTCATGAGTGTCTTACAATTTTCTGTATACAGGTCTTTTGACTCCTTACGTGGATTTATTCTAGGAATTTTATTCTTTTTGTTGCAAGGGAAAATTATATTATTTCCTTAATTTCTGTGTCTGATTTTTCATTGTTAATGTATAGAAATGCAAGGGATTTCTGTGAATTGATTTTGTATCCTGCAACTTTCCTAAATTAATTGATTAGCTCTAGTAAATTTTTGGTGGCATTTTTAGAGTTTTCTCTGTATAATATTATGTCACCTGCAAACAGTGAGAGTTTTTCTTATCTAGTCTAGATTCCTTTTATTTTCTTCTCTTCTCTGATTTCTGTGGCTAGGACTTCCAAAACCACATTGAATAACAATTGTGAGAGTGGGCACCCTTGTCTTGTTTCTGATCATAGAAGAATTGCTTTTAGTTTTTCACCATTGAGAATATTGTTTACTGTGTATTTGTAATGTATGGGCTTTGTTATGTTGAGGTAGATTTATTCTATGCTGATTTTCTGAAGAGCTTTTAATCATATATTGCTGCTGAATTTTGTCAAAACCTTTTTATACATCTATTGAGATTATCATATGATTTTATCTTTTAATTTGTTGATATGGTGCATCACATTTATTGATTTGCATGTATTGAAGAATCCTTACATCCCTGGGATAAACCTAACTTAATCATGGTGTATGATCCTTTTCATGATGATGTTGGATTGTTTCCTAGAATTTTGAGAATTTTTGCATTTGTGTTCATCAATGAAATTGGATTGTAATTTTCTTTTTTTGGAATTGAACATACTTTTTACAGTCTATTTCATGTGGTTTTGTTTGTTGTATAGTTTAACTTTCAGAAAAAAAAAAGAAAGTAAATTCCTATGTGTCCATTTTTTTCTTTAAAGATTTGAGCTTTATTTCTCACATGGATATGTTAAATCATGTGTGTTTGTATATGTGTATTTTTTCCTTTTTTGTTTTGTTTATATTCAACTGTTTTGTCCATTTAGAATTTTGTGAAACTCATTTTTGTATATGTTACTTGCTAGGTGATACTTTAGTTCTTTTGTGCAAGCAAAATTAGTATCTACTATTTTTCTACTGTGTCAGTTCCCAGTAGCTAGAATTTTTTAGTATATTGAGTTCTTATTTATATGCTTTTTATTTTCTGTTTTTTTCTATTTTAACTCACATATGTATATTTCTAATATGTGCACTAATATTATATACTTCATATAGTGAACATGTTGTGTACTAGGGTGACCAAGTTCCCTCTCAATGTTCCTCCCAGTGCTTCTCTTTTCAAAATTAACTTTGTGAATAAGTGTGGTACGCACATTAAAAATACAAAGGTAGCCCATGAAAGAATAGGAGTATGTATATCTTCCAATCTATTATGGGAAGAGACTGAAGAAAATATTATATAATCCTATTGAAGTCAAGAAAAGAGAAAATAAAAAGCACAGAGACATCACAGAGCACAATAAATACACAAACCAGATAGTTTCTAATCAGGAATTCATGAGACAAATTGATTTGGAGGATAGATATGACAAGTTGATTATGCAAGTAGTAATTTTAACAGAGGTGAAGGAATAGATGGATCAGAGACAATACTGTCTAGACTTACATATTTAACTATTATCACTTGATCTATTTGACTGCCTTCTTTTCTCCTAGCACCTGGCCATAAAAAGTTCAGAATATAAAATAGTCAAATTTCTAAGCACATGTGGAATATTTTTAAAATTGAAAGCATTAAAACACAAGCAGTTCTTAACAAATTCCAAAGAATGAGTGTTATATATATATGTTCTTTGACCATAGTATTATAAAATTAAAAATTTTATAATTTCCACCAAAAACTTACAGCCTACAACAGCAACATACTAAAAGAGGTTTGAAACTATATGCACACATAAGAAAACATATAAGTATTTTTATAAATTATCGCATGTCAAACTCTTAGGAGCTAATTTCTATGAAACAAACAAACAAAAAAAAGTTATTGCCCCAAATTTGAAATCCTCTAGTTAATTAAGAAAGAAGGTCTGGAATATAGAAATTCAATTTAAATTTTTTAATATATTCATTCAAAAATACATGAAATTCAGAAAATATGACATTTTCTCCCTTTTTTCACATTCACAGTGTAAAGATTATCTAAAAAATATATAAAATTAAAAATGTAGAAAAACATAAATTATCCAGTAAAATAATATTTTTACAATTTTACTCCAAGAATATAACTGAATTATGTGTTCTTCTTTACCTAAACTCATGTTTTTATTTTGTCTTGCTACTGAGTCTGTCATTCCCAGTGCTTTGAATGGAAGAAACATTGGATTTAAGACAAAGGGGAGTCTTAAGTTCAATTCTCAATTCTACCTCTTAAGTATTGGGTGACATTTAGCACAAGAATTCACTTATATAATGCACTAATTTCTAATTTTAAAGTAGATGTTATTATAAAACTTTGGTTATTATAATGGAAATGAAATAATGTGTCTAGTAAACATTAGTGCTTAAGGCATACCACATGGTTACAGATGGACTTTCTCTTATCACTGATTGGAGAAACCATTTATTTTAAAAAACTAAAATTTATCTTTCTTTGATTTACTTCATTCAATATGGCAATCTCTAGGTCCAACCGTGTTGCTATAAATGGCATTATTTTGTTCCTTTTTATGGCTGAGTAATATTCCGTTGTATAAATATTCTACATCTTATTCCATTATTGTGTTGATGGATAGTAAACATTATGTGGAATCTTAAAAAGAAGGTAGAAATTAACTTATCTGTGAAACATAAATAGAGCTACAGATGTAGAAAACAATCCATGATTACCATGGAGGAAAAAGGGGGAGGGATAAATTGGGAGGCTGCTGCTGCTAAGTCGCTTCAGTTGTGTCCGACTCTGTGTGACCCCATAGATGGCAGCCCAACAGGTTCTTCTGTCCCTGGGATTCTCCAGGCAAGAATACTGGAGTGGGTTGCCATTTCCTTTTCCAATGCATGAAAGTGAAAAGTGAAAGTGAAGTCACTCAGTCGTGTCCAACTCTTAGTGACCGCATGGACTGCAGCCTACCAGCCTCCTCCATCCATGGGATTCTCCAGGCAAGAGTACTGGAGTGGGGTGCCATTGCCTTCTCCGAATTGGGAGGCTAGGATTGACATATATACACTACATATATCAAATAAATAACTAAGTAATAACTAAGGATCTACTATATATCACAGAGACCTCTACTCAATACTCTGTGTCATGGCCTCAATGGGAAAAGAATCTAAAATGAATGAATATGTGTAACTGTTTCACATTGATTTTGATGTACACCTAAACTGACACAACATTGTAAATCAACTATAGTCCAGTGAAAATTGAAAAAAGAAATTTGATGTTCCTGCTTCTGTTGAGGATTCCACAGTGGCTTTATTTGCTCTTTCTCTCCACACATCAGTAAAGAATGAAAGTTTCTTCTCCTCACCCCCGCCATGTCATCTCACTCTTCTTGAGTATGCATTTTCTTTGCACTTACCCCACATAGTTGTGCCTAGTGGTAAAGAACCAGCCTTCCAGTGTAGGAGAGTAAGAGATGTAGGTTTGATCTCTGGGTCAAGAAGATCCCCTGGAGCAGAGCACAGCAGGCCACTCCAGTGTTCTTGCTTGTATAATATTGTGGACAGAGGAGCCTGGTGGGCTACAATTCATGGCATCACAAAGAGTTAGACATGACTGAAGCGACTTAGCACACACATAGTTGCAGTTTTTGGTTATATATCTATGTTTGCCTAAAATGGTGAAATCTTGAAGTATAAGCCTTATACTTTATCAGTGTTAGATATAGGATTGTAAGACAGTTTTATCAGTAGGGAGTTTACTGATAAGTAGAGAGTCAGTAATCTTGTTTGGCTTAAGTACATAGAGAATTTTGAGTACTGTGATGAAGTACTCTCTTTCTCATAATTTCCTAGATTATGAGAAAGAGAGATTATACAGTGCTTGTAGAACTGTGACCCTGAGAGTAAGATAAACCAAGGACCATTTCAGATAAGATAAAAATAACATATTATTTTCCTAGTTAACCTGCTTATAGATACTCTATGCTAAATGATACTTAAAGAGAGGCTGAATCAAGATGTTGAAAAAGACATAACTGACAAAAATGTCTTATAAACTTTTTGCCAGAAGATTTATAGGGTTTAACAATTTATGTTGAACATTCTGTGAATTGTAAAATATTGTAGATTTCCCTGCAAAGTGAATAAAAGGGGAATACTCACTCTTTTGTAACTAATTTTAAACTAAAGACTATTTACAATTTCTTGTTGAGGGGAAACATTACTTTTTGTTTGTTTTTGGTTACTGTTAGTTTTATTTTATTGAAACTGTCCCTGACAGATTTGATCTCAACATGATGCAGAGCTCTAAAAATAAAAGCTGATTGTGACCTTGAAGATAGTTTCAGTTATATTGTAGCTTGTATCCCCAACATCACCTATGATTTAGTGCATCAGTTCAGTTCAGTTTAGTCACTCAGTTTTGTCTGACTCTTTGCGACCGCATGAATCGCAGCACACCAGGCCTCCCTGTCCATCACCACCTCCCGGAGTTCACTCAGACTCAAGTCCATCGTCTAGTCAAGGCTATGGTTTTTCCAGTGGTCATGTATGGATGCGAGAGTTGGACTGGGAAGAAAGCTGAGCACCGAAGAATTGATGCTTTTGAACTGTGGTGTTGGAGAAGACTCTTGAGAGTCCCTTGGACTGCAAGGAGATCCAGCCAGCCCATTGTGAAGGAGATCATCCCTAGGTGTTCTTTGGAAGGAATAATGCTAAAGCTGAAACTCCAGTACGTTGGCAACCTCATGTGAAGAGTTGACTCATTGGAAAAGATTCTGATGCTGGGAGGGATTGGGGGCAGGAGGAGAAGGGGACAACAGAGGATGAGATGGCTGGATGGCATAGCATGTTATTAATAATAGCTTATGAAAAGTATGAATTAAAGTCTAAAGAAAGAGAGAAGCAGGAATGAGAAAAGTGGGAAATGTTACTGATGTTGATGATAATTACAAGGAAAGATAAGCTCTAAAACAGGACCTTCAAGTAAAGTTCACTAATATCAATATAATAATTTGATGATGAGAATCTAGATCTAGAATGTTGGCATGATAGCTTAAGCAAAAAAGATGATACTCAGTTTTTTTTTTTTTTTTCCAAATAAAATTCCATAAGTCCTACTGGTGAATAAAGGAGGAAAAAGAAGTCAAATATTATTATTAGATTTCAATTCTGAGGTCTAGGATTGTTTGTGCTCTGATGATATCAGGTAAGATAAAACACAGACATAGAGAACAGACTTTATGGAAGTGGCTGAGGGAGAGGAAGAAGAGGGTGGAGTGTATGCAGAGTAACATGGAAACATACGTTACCATATGTTAAATAGATAGCCAATGGGAATTTGCTGTGTGACTCAGGGAACTCAAATCAGGGCTCTGCTTGGTAACAAGCTAAAGGGTATAATGGGAGGGAGGTGGGAAGGATGTTCATGTGGGAAGGGGCATGGGTAACCCTATGGCTGATTCATGTTGATGTTTAGTAGAAACCCAACACAATACTGTAAAGCAATTATCCTTCAATTAAAAAAAAAAAAAAAAAGTGAGCCCTGTAAGCATTTGGTCATTTAGTTTTAGACTAAATTTAGTCAAAGCTGAAATTATGATAGAAAATGTGTGGAAAATGGCTTTAGTAGCATTTATTTCTATAAGAACATTATATGACAAACCACGAGAAATCTAAGAGCCCTAAAAAAGCAACCAGTTAGTCTTGTACTTGCTTGTGTGGGTCAGCTGCAAATGAGCTGAAATAGATTGATCTTACCTGTATTTGGTTCCATGTTATGATGTGCTCAGGTCTTATTCAGATGCCTCTTATTCTCTGCTATCAGCAGGGCACTTGGGGCACATTTTTTCATTGATACAGGTTAGGGAGAGGGTCGAAAAGGACCCTCCCTTGTGGGGCTCCATTCTTGGTATGTACACAAAGAGGAATCTGAAGCCTTATCCATGGCAGAAAGAAGTTTATTAGGGAAGGAACAGAAAAAACAGAAAGATTGCCTCAAGGGAGAGGTGGGCCAAGCCACGAGAGGCACTGGTGCTGAAGTGATGAGGAACGGGGGGGTTTTAATACAGCGTTTTATGTATTCATTTAGGCAGGCGTGGACTGACAGTTTTGTTTGACAGTTTCAAGTTACTTAACAGTTTTTATTGCACATGTCTTTCCCGTAAGTCAGTCTGTTATAATCAAATATATGTATGCATAGTATATTTATGAACCCTTAATAGGCTCCAAGCTGCCTAAGGTCACTTGAAGACACGACTGTGCATCAGGGGCCAGTTGCTAGAGTTGGAGAAGTCCCAGTGATCAGTTTGTATTCACTGTGTGCCTAGGGCGCATGTGCAGGAGTTGGAGACCTCTCTGTGGTTATTTTGTAGCTTATCTATTAGCTCTCCTGGGCCTCACTGTGGCTGTGTTAATAAAGAGTCAGACATGACTGAGCGCACATGCACATTGCTGTTATACAGAAAAATCTTTGGGCCTTATGAAAGTTCAGTTCGCTTTATGTACCACCTGACAGCAAAATATTGACTAACTGGTTTGTCTCTGAGATATAAAATGTAGTCTAGAAGGTGTAGTCTGCTTTATTTAGGAGATTAATTCCTGAATATATACCATAGATTTCTCAGTCCCATTTTAAATTAGTACCAGATAATCAGTACAGTAGAATTTACCATCTGAAAAATACTAATGATAAATCTTTTTGTAAACATGATCTCATTAAAAGACAATATTAACTATCGTTGCAGAATTGCATGTAACATCTCTTACAACAAGGGCTATCTATATCATACCTCTACTGTTACTGTTATAACCTTGAAATGACATTTCACATTTAGAAACATGTCATAAAGATTATATATTAATTCAAAATAAATCTTTAATTATCTTCTAAATGGATACTTTTAGTTTAAAATAATTACTACAAAACTATGTCAATACAAATAAACTTCATAACAGTTTATAAAATCCATAATAAATATTATGTGTATAGTTTAACATGCTTTGGGAAAATCTCTGTCATTGCTTATGCAAAGGTGGTTGTTAGTTCTTTCTGATTCTTGAAATATAGAGCATCAGAACTCAAAGATCTCATTAAGCAATATTTGCACTACATTTGTAAAGCAATATTTAAGTGTCCGACAATACTGCAATAGAAAATCAAGTGTAGATGAGACAAATACTCCAAGTTAATATAGCCTGTCATTATCTGCCTGAGATCCCTTTACCTGGATGTAACTAAGAAAGGATTAGAATGAGAAGTCACTCATTCCTCTCTTTTTCCCCTGTAACAGTTAAGAATGTTCATGTTATTGAACCTAATATTGACATAACTCCTCCCTGTAGCAGATCAATTAAACCAATTCTCAAAAGAAATTTAACCTTTAAATGAAATGGGCAATATTATTTTTTCTTCTGCTGTTTTGTCAGAAAATCATGACTAGCTTCTGACCAAGACCAAAGTTATGTCAGCATCATTGTGTAACACCTGTGATAGGTGCAGAATGGAAAAGGTTTAAGAGCCAGAACTGAATATATAGCTGAAAAGTTTCTCTTTAGTGTTAAATGTGCTGCTCAATTCCCTAAAGTAAAGTAAATGGCCTGCAGCGAGGTCTGAAGGAGGCTCTGCTGTGGCATGAGTATAGCCACATGAAAGCTGGCACAGAGGCATTCAGTCCTGAATCAGCTTTGCTTCAAAATATTAAGCCTGCAGTTGCTAGAAGCTTTTATTTCTGAGGCATTTTTAGCTCATTGTGCTGAACAGTTGTACTTTCTCAGCTTGATTGACATTCTGGAAAATATTGATCTGACAGTTTGGTGAACTTACATTCTGGTAAGTAAGTAAGTAAGTGTGCATCATATAACACAAATAACACAAAGCTCACTCAGTCCAAAATGCAAAAAAAAAAAAAAACCTGCATTTTTAAAGAAAAAAGTTAATATCTTCATATTTATTTTGAAACCCATCTAATAATTTAGAATTCTAAATGTCTGAAAATTTAGATTATTTAATTTGGAATAAATATCTGACAAAAACAAGAAAAACACACAAGAAATCACTCTGTAATGAACGTTTTCCTAATTACTGAACAGTATCAAATTTTCCCATAAAAGTTTCTCCCAGTGGATCGCATTTTGTCCTGTGGATGAGACATGTTATCATGTAACGCAGCATTTCCCATGACTCTCTTTGTTGGATTCATCTTTACATTAGAATAAGCTACTTGCTCTCAAGACCCAGAGCCATGTTGCTGCCTTCCTGGGACTTCCCTTAACTTCCCAGTTTGGATAGAATCTGCTGTTCCTATAATCAACATCTTGCTTCTTCTTTGTTTTCCCTTCTGTTTTGGGATCATAGTCTCAAATTGCTTCCACTGAAAATGTGTATCAGAATTAAAAGTTTTCTGAATCCTCAGTTTTCTAAAAATCACTTTATTCTATCTTTTTATTGATTGTTTTTCTGGTTATAGCATTGTGGCTTGAAATCATCTTTGAGTTTCAGTTCTGAGTTACTCAGTGCTGTGTGAGGGTAAAGTGGCCTCCCTTTTGTTTATAACATATCCTCTGTGAGTTCTGAAAATAGTCAAATCCTGTACATACCAAGCAGTATAGCCACTTTTGATTTTCCAGAGTTTTTTTTTTTTTTGTCAGAAACCTTGAGCCCCTCTCCACTCTGGATTTCCCATCATTTTTCCCCTTTGTTTTCATTTTATGATGTCTTATTTTGTGGAGAGAAAATTACATGTTTTTAATTTATTGTCTTTACCCTGAATTTCATACTGTTACTTGCTAAACTGGTATATTTAAAAACCATTCTTAGGTAAATATTTAAAGAATAATTTCTTATAAGCAAGATAATCATTCATAATGTGTGATTACTTGTTTATATTTTAGGACCAGTAATGCAGTACAATTTTTGATCTGTGTGATATTATGCTTGCATATTTCTTATTTAAAATAAAAACAGACATACATTAAATAAAATAGAATTTTAAAACACTGTTTCCAAGTAAGATGATACATCATCCCACAGTCTCTGTTGGTTTTGGCAACTTGAATCCAAGACAAGGAATAAAACAAAACAAAACAGAAGAAATCTTTGATGGAGACCATCAAAGACTTACCATCATGAGTACTGCTCTCAAATAAGCTTACCCATAATATTGAAATTCCTCTCTTCCACTTCTGAAATCTTTTAATGGTAATTACTTACTCCTAGACATATAGTTCCCTAAGGTTTCCTTTTACCAAAACCAAATCTTCATATTCCCTTTTCTGCCTACCCTGTCTATAAACTCAGGAAAGTAATGTTATTTGATCGACTCTCATCCAAGCAAACGCCCAGTTCATATCCTTACATTGATTTGTAAAAGATGACACTTCCTTTGTCAGATTCAGGATATTATTTATATACCATCACCCCAGCACAGAGATAGGAGCTTTATATTAGTTGGTCAGAGATATAATTCATGTATAGGAATTTTAAGGCTGAAGCAGAGTATTCATATATCTTAAGAGATAACTGCTTCCAGAGGGTAAGCTACTCTTCGCAAATCCAAGTTTCTTTAAAAGTGGCTGGCTACAGGGTTCCTGTTATTTATTGCTGTGAAACAAATTAGCTTAAAACTGTGACTAAAAACAAACATTAATTATTATTTGTTTACATAGGTTGATTGAACTCATGTGGACAGTTTTTGCCTAGGGTCTGTCATGTAGGTGTGAGCAGGTAATAGTTGAGGTTAGAGGCTTCTGAAGGCTCAGTTGAGCTGGACACAATGATAGCTCATTCACCTGGCTATCACTTACTGCTGGCTTCTTCGTGGTCAGTTGAGGCAGGTGACTAGAGCACCTGCAAGTGACCTGCATGTGCTTTCCCATAGCAGAGTAGCTGGATTCCAAGGAAAGGGTAATAATGCCTGAAAAATAAGTATTGCAAGAAACCCAAAAAGAAGCTGAAAAACTTATGACCTAGCTTCAAAAGCCACTGAGTTGGACTCCCTTTGTTATACAGCAACTTCCCAGTAGCTATTTCTTTTACATATGGTAACTGGCATCTGGTCCCATCACTTCATGGGAAATAGATGGGGAAACAGTGGAAACAGTGTCAGACTTTATTTTTGGGGGGCTCCAAAAATCACTGCAGATGGTGATTGCAGCCATGGAATTAAAAGACACTCCTTGGAAGGAAAGTTATAACCAACCTAGACAGCATGTTGAAAAGCAGAGATATTACTTTGCCAACAAAGGTCCGTCTAGTAAAGGTTATGGTTTTTCCAGTGGTCATGTATGGATGTGAGTTGGACTGTGAAGAAAGCTGAGCACCGAAGAAATGATGCTTTTGCACTGTGGTGTTGGAGAAGACTCTTGAGAGTCCCTTGGACTGAAAGGAGATCCAACCAGTCCATTCTAAAGGAGATCAGTCCTGGGGGTTCATTGGAAGGACTGATGCTGAAACTCCAGTACTTTGGCCACCTCATGTGAAGAGTTGACTCATTGGAAAAGACTCTGATGCTGGGATGGATTGAGAGAAGAAGGAGAAGGGGACGACAGAGGATGAGATGGCTGGATTGCATCACCGACTCAATGCACATGGGTTTGGGTGAACTCCGGGAGTTGGTGATGGACAGGGAGGCCTGGCGTGCTGATTTATGGGGTCACAAAGAGTCGGAGACCACTGAATGACTGATATGAACTGAACATGTATGTTTCAATTCTACTACATCAGTTTGTCCCACCCTCTCCTTTCCACACTGTGTCAGTAAGTCATCGTATGCTAGAAACCAAGACAACATTGTAAAGCAGTTATCCTCCAATTAAAAATAAATTTTATTTTTTAAAAATTTTCTTTGCTTTATTGATTAACAAGTAAATTTGCTATTATTTTGATTTATCTATAATTCTTTATAAACTTAAATTTGACATTTATTCTCTAATAAGGAACACTGTTTTAAAAAACATCAATAATTATATATCCTAAAAAATGTATATTACCATTAGATAAGAGCATAAAGGGGTTTCCCTTGTGGCTCAGCTGGTAAAGAATCCACCTGCTATGTGGGAAACATGGGTTTGATCTCTGGATTGAGAAGATCTGCTGGAGAAGGGAACAGCTACCCACTACAGTATTCTGGCCTGGAGAATTCCATGGACTATATAGTCCATGGGTTTGCAAAGAGTCAGACAGGACTGAGCAACTTTAACTTCACAAGAGCATAAAGCTCTTGAAAGGAAAAAAAAAAAAATAGATGCAGAGATGCAGAAACAGGTGGCTAAGCTTAGAGTCAGATACATGTAGAGAAAGGAACAAGATGGCAACCTATAGTGCATGAAGTCCAGGGAAGAAGAAAACTCTGAAAAAAGGACAACTTTTTTAAAAAAGCCAATATGGAAAGGGATGGAATTTGGTTACTAGATGTCCTGGATAGCCTGGCTGTTGCGGTAAAGCTTTCCATATAGCACAGCATGGCACAATGACTCTAAAAATGCTAAACATTGAAAAATTATTTTACAAGATATGGCTCTGGGCAGACAGGGTATACTTGCAACCTATTAAGTAGCTAAAATTCCTTAAATAAAAAGTAGAAATGAACCTTCTGCCCCCCCCATGCTAAAAAACAAAAACTGAAAAAAAGAAAAAACAAACCCAAAGACTCCAAATAAGCCAGTATATTGATTAAAGAGGTTCCTCTTTTAGTAATTGTTAAGGATCTAGTTTTGGAAAATTGGGAACAAAAGATAGATTACAGGTACAATATTTGGATATTTATGGAAGAAGTATATAGAAATTATCTTTAATAATAAATTGGAGAGGTGCTATTTCTTTTGCTGCTAATAGTGCTAATTTATACAAAGAAGGGCTTGTATGCTATACCTCCAGAGTAAAAATCCTGTCCCCAAAATCCCAGTTGCTTAACCCAACAAAGATTTATTTCTTGGTCTCATAACATGTATATCTTGGGTCAGTGGGGCCTTTGCTATACTTAGTGACTCAGATATACAGGATGGGAAGGCTTCATATATTGAACCTGTTCCATCTGAGATATGAGGCCCCTGTGGCTTCCGGGGATTCGTGTTTTACCAGTAAGACATTTTGACCAAAGGACACACTATTTTTGCACACACTTTATTGGCCAGAGCTAGATATTTGATCCTGTAGGTACGCTAAGTCACTTCAGTCGTCTCTGACTCTTTGCGACTCCATGAACTATATATAGCCTACAAGGCTCCTCTGTCCCTGGGCTTCTCCAGGGAAGAATACTGGAGTGGGTCATCATGCCCTCCTCCAGGGAATCTTCTCAACCCAGGGACCGAACCTGCATCTCTTCTGCCTCCTGCATTGGCAGACGATTCTTTTTTATTTTAATTTAATTTTATTTTTTTTAAAGTCACTGATGATTACTTTATCCATATTCTCTTGGTCAAAAGGGAGTCACAGGACAATCTCATAGATTCAAAGAAAGATTATACAGAGCACTGATTACAAGAGTTTCGGTACACCGATGGAAGGGAGATATTCTGGAGACCAGCTCCCTAAAAGTATTTAGAATAAGTTGCTATAAACTGTTGAAGGATTATCCCTTGCTAGGGACTGGATGTTCGTAACCCACGAAATTTATATACATTGATTCACCTGATGAATCACCAATATTTAGTATTAGATATGGTTATTAGGATGAGGCTTTCATGATGGGGTTAATTCTCTTGTAAAAGGAAGATTAATTCTCTTGTGAAAGGAGGAAGAGAGTGGAGAGCTCTCTTTCTCTGCCATGTGATGACACAGTAAGAAGCCAGTCCACTGCAAGTCAGAAGAAAGCTTTCACCATGAATCAAAATTCATCAGCACCTTGATCTTGGACTCCCAGCCTCTAGAACTGTGAGAAATAAATTTATGTTATTTAAGTCAGCCAGTCTGTGTTATTTCATTGTAATAGCCAGAGCAGACTAAGACATCCCACCTTGGGATAATTAGAGTACTCATGTTACAGCTCTTTTGAAATACCTTTCAGTGAGTACTGGGAATTATCTATTATATTTATTTTAAGCATTTAAAATTATTTAGCCTACTCCATCTGTACAAATAGTCACATTTAAATAGTACAGAATATCAGTGGACTTCCCTAGTGGCTCAGATGGTAAAGAATCTGCATTACTTAAGACCTGGGTTCAATCCCTGGGTCAGGAAGATTCCCTGGAGAATGGAATGGCTGCCCACTCCAGTGTTCATAGATACCCATAAAATTCCTCTCCAACTTTAGTTCCACTGCTCAGAGATAGCATTTTGGGTTATTTCTGATTTTAGCTTAAATTTCTTTACATTTTGTTTGCTATATCATTTTAATTTCTACATTGCTAACATTAAAATCTTGAAATCAGATATTTAAATATCTTTCTTTTCCATTTTTTTTCTTGGCCTGTGGTAAGAAAGCGATTCATTTTTCTTAATGGAAACTTTCTGTTTTTTAATTAATTAGGTGCAGTTTTATTCTTATTTTACACAAGGGGGGATTGAGGTCCAGAGAACCTCGACATTAGTTATCGTCATCTTTCAGTCACTCAGTTATGTCTGACTCTTTGCGAACCATAGACTTCCTTGTCCTTGCCAGGCCTCCCTGTCCATCACCAACTCTCAGAGCTTGCTCAAACTCATGTCCAATGGTTCGGTGATGTCATCCAACCATCGCATCCTCTGTCATCCCCTTCTCCTACTGCCTTCAGTCTTTCCCAGATCAGGAATTTTTCCAGTGAGTCAGCTCTTCCCATCAAGTGTCCAAGGTATTGGAGCTTCAGCTTCAGCATCAGTCCTTCCAGTGAATATTCAGGATTGATTTTCTTTAGGATTGACTAGTTTGATCTCCTTGATTGTCAAAGTCAGTAATCTGTTCAAACCTAAGCATTTGGCTCCATTACGCATGCTTTTAACCCTGAACCAAACATCCCATTTCCAAGGAAGGAAGGAAACTGAGACATTCTGAGTCAGTTAACTTTTCTACAGTTCTATAGATAATATATGTCAGAACAAGAGTTTGAGAAAGGGACCTGATCGTGAGCCCAACCTCTTAACTGCACTATACGGATGATAAACATTATCCTAGGTGGTTCTCACAGCCTCTGTATGAGGTTACTGCCATTATGCCCATTTTACAATGTTGAACTTCAAGAAAGCTGGTTAATTTGCCCACATGTGGGTTAATTTTCCCATGGGCAGATCATAAATGACAGATCCAAGTTATAAGTCCAGATTTTCTGACTCTTAAGTTCAGTACTTGTTTGTTTATATTCTTCTTCAACTTCCTCTGTTGTCATTCAAAATTTTCAATGCTGTTTAAACAAAACACAGGAACCATTTCCTACTCTATTCATAATTTCATATAATTCAAGAACACTTTCTCTACTTACTAGGTAGTTTCCATAGTTATCATTGTATTGGCACTGATAGCAGCCAGCAGTGATAAATCATAATGTATTTCAATACCATGTTCATTTATTTATATTTTATCTACTATTTTAAATTAATTTATTTTAATTGGAGGATAATTACTATACAATATTGTGATGGTTTCTGCCATACATCAGTATGAATCAGCCACATGTATACATGTGCCCCTTTCATCCTGAACCCACCTCCCACGTCCCTCCACATCCTGTCCCTCTGGGTTTTTCCAGACCACTGAATTTGGGTGTCCTGCTTTATGGATCAAACTTGCACTGACCATCTATTTTACATATGGTAATATACATTTTCAATGCAATTCTCTATCATCTCACCCTGGCCTTCTCTCACTGAGTCCACAGAAGTCTGTTCTTTTCATCTGTGTCTCCTTTGCTACCCTGCATGTAGAATCATCGGTACCATCTTTCTAAATTCCATATATATGTGCTAATATAGGCTTCTTAGGTAACTCAAACAGTAAAGAATCTGCTTGATCCCTTGGTCAATAAAATACCCTGGAGAAGGGCATGGCGATCCTTTCCAGTATTCTTGCCTGAAGACCCCATGGACAGAGGAGCCTTTTGGGCTACAGTAAGTGGGGTTGCAAAGAGTTGGACACAAGTGAGCAACTCACACACAGATATGCATTAATACAAAGTATTTGCTTTTCTCTTTCTGACTTACTTCACTCTGTATAATGGGCTATAGGTTCATCCACCATATTAGAACAGACTCAAATGTGTTCCTTTTTATAGCTGAGTAGTATTCCACTGTGTATATGTACAACAGACTCTATCCATTCATCTGCCAGTGGACATCAGGGTTGCTTCCATATCCTAGCTATTGTTTATAGTGCTGCAATGAACATTGGGTATATGAGTCTCTTTCAGTTGTTGTTTCATTGAGGTGTATGCCCAGCAGGGGGATTTCTGGGTCGTATGGCAGTTCTATATCCAGGTTTTTAAGGAATCTCCACACTGATCTCCATAGAGTGTGAGCCAATTTGCATTCCACCAACAATGTAAGAAAGTTCCCTTTTTCTACATCCTCTCCAGCATTTATTGTTTGTAGATTTTTGCTGATGGCCATTCTGACCAGCGAAAGATGATACCTCTGTGGTTTTGATTTGCATTTCTCTAATAATTAGTGATGTTGACCATCTTTTAAGGTAATTCTTAGTTGTTTTGTTTGCTAGTATTTTCTCCCTTTCTGAAAACTGTCTGTTCACCTTGCTTATAGTTTCTTTCATTGTGCAAAAGCTTTTAAATTAATTAGGTCCTATTTGTTTATTTTATTTTAATTTTTTCCATTACTCTGGGATGTGGGTCATAGAGGACCTTGTGTGATTTATATCAGAGAGTGTTCTGCCTATGTTTTCCTCTAAGGGTGTCATTGTTTCTGATCTTGCATTTAGGTCTTTAATCCATTTTGAGTTTATTTTTTGTGTTTGTTTTTAGAAAGTGTTATAGTTTCATTATTTCATGCATAATTGACGTTTTCCCAGAACCACTTGTTGAAGAGACTGTCTTTTCTCCATTGTATATTTTTGCCTCCTTTGTCAAAGATAAGGTGTCCTTAGGTACATGGATTTATCTCTGGACTTTCCATTTTGTTCCACTGATCTATATTTCTGTCTTTGTGCCAGTACCATACTATCTTGATGACTGTAGCTTTGTAGTATAGTTTGAATTCAGGAAGATTAATTTCTCCAGTTCCATTCTTCTTTCTCAAGATTGCTTTGGCTATTCAGGGCCTTTTGTCTTTCCAAATTGTGAAATTATTTGTTCTAGTTCTGTGAAAAATACTGTTGGTAGCTTAATAACAACTACATTGAATCTATAGATTATTTTGTGTAGTATGCTAATTTTCACAATATTGTTTCTTCGACTCCAAGAACATGGTATATTTATCTATCTATTTGTGTCATCTTTTATTTCTTTCATCAGTGTTTTATAGTTCTCTGTATACAGGTGTTTTGTTTCTTTAGGTAAATGTATCCCTAAGTGTTTGATTTTGTTGTTGTTGTTGTTGTTGCAGTCTTAAATGGGATTGTTTCCTTTAGTTCTCTGTATGATTTTTCATTGTTAGTGTATAGGAATACAAGGTATATCTGTGTATTAATTTTATATCCTACAACTTTATTATATTTGTTGATTAGCTCTAATAATTTTCTGGTGGCATCTTTAGAGTCTTCTAGGTAGAGGATCATGTCATCTGCATACAGTGAGAGTTTTACATTTTCTTTGCCAATATGGATTGCTTTTATTTCTTTTTCTTCTCTGCTATGGCTAGGACTTCCAAATATTTGTTGAATGGTAGTGGTGAGAGGGGGCACCCTTGTCTTGTTCCTGATTTTAGAGGAAAAGCTGTCAATTTTTCTCCATTGAGGATAATGTTTGCTGTTGTTTTGTTGTATATTGATTTTATTATAAGTAATGTCACAAGAAAGAGATCTGTACAATATCATATTTCTTTTTAAGTGTTTCTTCAGGAATAGTTAGGTACAGCTTCTCTCATTTTGTTGGATTTTTTAAAAATTATTCAGCCTTATGCAGAAAATTGAGCATCACCTCCTTGTAGACAACAATAGCGACAGATGCATTCCCTGCAGCCCTCCCTGTGTGAGCTGCCTAGAGTGATCTGAATTTTTCTACTCTACATTTGCTTCAGATGCATCTGACAAATCAAGTTATGCCACCCACTTACTGGTAGAGTGTCCATTAGCCAGAACATGGCCTTCTGTCTTTTTCTAACAATTTTCCCCAGTGACTCAGCAGATAAAGAGTCTGTCAGCAATGCAGGAGACAGGGGTTTGATCCCTGGGTCAGGGAGATACCCTGAAGAAGGAAATGGCAACACACTCCAGTATTCTTGCCTGAAAAATCTCATGGACACAGGAGTCTAGCAAGTTATTGTCAGTCTATGGGGTTAGAAGAGTCAGACACGAATTAGCAGCTAAGCAACTGTTAGAATGATAGTCTGAAATCCCATGGGGATAAGCACTGTAATTTTTAGCTATTTTATTCACAGTAAAGAGAACTTTGTTTTTGGTAAAGATATTTTGTACTTCTCTTTTAATTATTTAGCTAATCATTCTTTCCTCTTTAATTAACTGGATTGCTCTTCTGTATTTTTTTCTTTATATATTTTATTTATTTTCCTATATATTATCTATTTTACATAGAACCATATTTCAGTTTAGTATATATATTTTTTTTATTTTAGCAAGAATTTCTATGATTTGTCTTTTTTGCTGATTTGTTCATTTATTTATAGTTTTTTTTTGAAGGATGCAATACCTTCTTGAATCTCAATATAAAATTTCAAATGCTTTTTGTTATTACTAGTTTCCTTCTGTTCCCTAACTTGTTTCCTCTAGTGTCAGTTTATTTGAAAATTTATTTTTAATATTTTTCTGTGATGTGTCTGCTTTTCTTCTGTGTCTTCTGACCTTTTATTCCATAGTCTGTTCATTAATTATAATATACTTAGTGCTGGTTTCCTTTGGCCTTGTGAAAGAAGATCTATTTTTAAAAGGCATCTTTGTAAATGGAACATCTTCCTGATAAGAGATTTATATAAGGTGAAGAGAACTTTTCACTGTCCACAGATGGTTTGTCTTTGTTCTTTTAAATTGAAATACATCTTGCTTTGATTTGATTTGTGTATTTGTTTTGTTATTCATTCTGGGGTTAAATAATTGCCTGCATGTGCTTTGTAAGATAGAAGATCCAATTCATCAACAAATTTAGCTTTTTGTACTCTGTTTTTTCCATGTGTGTGTGTGTGTAATTTTTTTAAGACTTTCAAAAAAAATGTACCCCCATTTCCCTAGATGACCTTAGTATAATTTTAACTAATAGTCTCTGCAGTTTTCAGAGATTTGTCTTTGTAATCTACCTTTTTGCAGGTTTTCATTCACTTGTTGAAATCTCTTTCACTGAAATATGTTTAACAAAGTCAAGCAAAGATTTTGGAATGCAATTTAGGATACAAAATTGTTCATTCAAATTTTTTGCCAAGACTTACTTTCGTATGTGACAAAGTATAAAACAAACAAATAAATAAACCAACAAAAACTAACAAATAAACCAAAGCAGAACTCTGGCCTGATTAGTAATTTCCTAGAAGACATCAAATTACTGTTTTCTGAGCAGCAAAAGTGATAGAATTCCAGCTGAGCTATTTCAAATCCTAAAAGCTGTTGTTGTCAAAGTGTTCCCTTCAATATATCAGAATTTGGAAAACTCACTAGTGGCCAGAAAACTGGAGAAGGTCAGTTACATTCCAATTCCAGAAAAGGGCAATGTCAAAGAATGTTCAAACTATCGTACAATTGTGCTCATTTCACATGCTAGCAAGGTAAAGCTCAAAATCCTTGAAGCTAGGCTTCAGTGCTACATGAATGGAGAAATTCCAGATGTACAAGCCAGATTTAGAAAAGGCATATGGACCAAAAGTCAAGCTGTCAACATCCTTTGGATCATAGAAAAAGCAAGAGAATTATAGGAAAACATCTGCTTCATTGATAATGCTAAAGTCTTTGTGTAGATCTCAACAAACTGTGGAAAATTCTTCAAGAAATGGGAGTGTCAGACCACCTTACCTGCCTCCTGAGAAACCTGTATGCAGGTCAAGAAAAAATAGTTAGAACCAGACATTGAACAATGGACTGGTCCAAAATTGGGAAAGGAGTATGTCATGGCTGTATATCGTCACCCTGCTTATTTAACTTAAATGCAGAGTACATCAGGAGAAATGCCAGGCTGGGCAAATCGCAAACTAGAATCAAGATTGCTGGGAAGAATATCAATTACCTTATATATGCAGATGATACCACCCTAATGGAAGAAAGCAAAGAGGAACTAAAATGTCTCTTGGTAAAGGTGAAAGAGGAGAGTGGAAAAGCTGACTTAAAATTCAACATTCAAAAAACGAACATCATGGCATCTGGTTCCATCGCCTCATGGCAAGTAAATGGAGAATAAATGGAAACAGTGGCAGATTTTATTTTCTTTGGCTCCAAAATCACTGCAGACGGTGACTGCAGCCATGAAATTAAAAGACACTTGCTTCTGAGGGAAAAAAGAAAAAAAAAAAAGCTATGACAAACCCAGACATATTAAAAAACAGAAACATCACTTGGCTGACAAAAGTCCATATAGTCAAATTTATGCATTTTCCAGTAGCCATCTATGAGTATGAGAGTTGGACCATAAAGAAGACTTATTGCTGAAGAAAGGATGCTTTCAAAGTGTTGTGCTGGACAAGACTCTTGAGAGTTCCTTGAACAGCAAGGAGATCAAACCAGTCAATCCTAAAGGAAATCAACCCTGAATATTCATTGGAAGGACTGGTACTGAAGCTGAAGATCCAATATTTTGACCACTTGATGTGAAGAGTCAACTCACTGGAAAAAACTCTGATACCGGAAGAGATTGAGGGCAGGAGGAGAAAGAAGTGACAGAGAATGAGATGGTTGCATGGCGTCAGGCACTCAATGAAGATGAGTTTGAGCAATTGTGAAGGACAGGGATGCCTGGCGTGCTCTCCAGTCCATAGGGTCACAAAGAATTGGACATGACTTAGTGACCGAAAAACAACGTTTTCCAAGAAATTATGACAAATTATTTTTATCAATACAATAAAATATTAAAAGATTCATAAAATTATTTTATGGCTATTAGCCTTGTCCACAAGCAGTATTTTATGAGCCCTTACCATAATTATTTTATTTGCTTTTTATTTGAAAATTTATATGTTGTGATGAGATGTCACAAGTCTTCAGAATCTGAAATGGGGAAATGTGAAATCTTTTTCTTTTGTAAAGTTGATGTAAATTGAATAATTTTGAGATATATAAAGCAATTTGAAATACTATAAAGAAAAAAGTTCTGTAGGATGTACCACATGCAATAATTATAGCAACAGCTCTCAAAGGATTAAAACACTAGAAATTGTAGTGTACCAATCTCCAATCAGGTAAATTAATCCTCAGAGGAGTCATGTACCACAGTCTCAAGTAATCAGTAACAACTGTGTCATATTGCTAAAGCACACTCCAAGAAATATAGTTTTCCCTACCTGTTAATTGGCCTACAACAACTGAAATTTATTAGGCTGTGACAAAAATTCAGGCCCATGATCAATGGAAACCCAAGAGATTAAGCTACAAAGGTAATACTACTATTATAAGTTTATCTTTTCCTTCTCTTTCTGTTTTAGTTCTGTTTTTATGAGACAAATTTTGTTAATAATATATTTTCATTTACCATGATAAAATAGTTTCAAGTGTTTTAATAATTGAAAACATAGAAAATAGTTTTGTTATAATAAATACAAATACTTTGATAAAAAGATTTAGCTATATTTACACTTTTTTTTTTTTAACTTTAGAAGTGTCTTCATTTTTAAGCAGTATCTAGTGTATGGCCATGTAACTCTTCGCATTTTGCAGAAGCATACATAAACTGTATATAAGAGTAACATTGGAACTTACATTACCATATGTAAAATAGATAGCCAACGGGAATTTGCTGTATGGGTCAGGAAACTCAAACAGGGGCTCTGTATCAACCTAGAGGGGTAGGATGGGGAGGGAGATAGGAGGGAGTTTCAAAACGGAGGGGATATATGTATACCTATGGCTGATTCTTGTTGAGGTTTGACAGAAGAGAGCAAAATTCTGTAAAGCAATTATCCTTCAATAAAAAAGAAATTAAAAAAAAAGTTGTACTGCAGTAAGTAATACTAAAAGCCTAGGTTAATAAATTTAACTGTGATTTGAGTTATTTGAAATGTCTTTGTTAATAATAATGTCCTTTCCAGAGCCATCAAATAATGTTAATTAAATCTCTGCTTAATTTCACAGTTGTGTTTAATTAGCTCAATCACTTTTTGAAATGTACCAGGCTATAAAAAGAATGATCTATTGACAGAATGTTTAATGGCAAATTGTTAGCTGCCAGATTTGATCCCTGAATGATTGTTGGATATGTGGAAACATAAAATGCATTAAAATCATTGCGTTCATAAACAAGCTTTGTAGATTAAGAGGTTAGTGCACGCAGTTCAAATAGTTTTCTCTCTATATCAGAAAGGAGTAATTACAAGATGACTTTAATGGTATATACTGAAGCTTTTCAGTAAAGGAAGAAGTTACACCTATAGTTTCACTGTAGTTATTTGAAATATGCTTTTACAAGAAAGACTTTAATCTTTGGCAATATAAAGAAGTGCTGTAACGTGAATATGACCTTTAATACTGCTTATGGGAAAGTTAAATTAATACCCTAAGGGAAAAATTACCCTAAGGATACCTCTTCTGTCAAGATTCATACTTATTACTAAGCCAGAATAATAATAATAAATTATTTCTTGAACAAATTATCATAGGTTTACAAACAAGATTTCAATTAAAGTTCAAGTCCCATATTATTAGAAAGTAAGGTGCTTTCTTTTTTTGCTGTATTTTGTAAAAATGCAATTCCAAATTTATTTTTTTAGCGGGTAGGAGTTACTTTGTTTAACCTAGGAAATCCTCAATTTTCAGATTATTGTTTAGGGTATGGTGAGGTGAGATGGGATTCAAACATGAGACTACTATAATTATGTCAATCAAACACAATTTTACTATCTAAATAGTTGACTTTGAAATGTTTTTGGCTTTGAAATGATGACAAAATACAGTTTCTTCAGGGAAGTTTTTGAAAGTAGTGTGGAATAAAATGTTTATTATGGATTAAGAGAAACAACTATGTTTATAGAATATAAATCAAACAATTACCATTAAGCACTTTCTTTATGCATCTTGATTTGCATGTCAAATTTAAATAGAGGGCAATTATATTTTAATAATATTTAAAATGTTATAATAAAACACTAAGACCCCAAATTTAAACATTTAACATATATATATATTCATTAAATATTAAAGTTATTGTACAAATACAACTAAATATCCATTCTCTACTAATATGAAACTTAACAGAGAGTAACCTGTGATTAATTTATAATAAGCATATGTTTATTTCCGTATTCTGAACTCTAAAGATGACAGGGAACCTTTTTAAGAAAAAAGAGTGAAGTCTTATTGAAAGATTCGAGATTTTCTGTTTGTCACTATTTGGATTATTGAGTTGGGAATAACCACCAGTTTTATTTTTTTATTTTTTTTATTTTTTTTGACTAAATTGCCTTTTATTAAGTGGATAAATGGCTTTATATTTTAAATAAATAATAAAAGACTTTAATTTCAATGGTCTTTACAAATATTAGTTTTTATAACTTTAAAGCTTAAGTCTTACTAAA
Source organism: Bos grunniens (assembly GCF_055505025.1). Taxonomy (NCBI): domain Eukaryota; kingdom Metazoa; phylum Chordata; class Mammalia; order Artiodactyla; family Bovidae; genus Bos; species Bos grunniens. The sequence continues at coordinate 10,725,797 of NC_141179.1, read as the reverse complement.
CAGATCTCTTTTTAATCAGTTCTTAACCTGTACTGAATGAGAAGTTATATTCATAAGGATAATCCCTTTATGGTACATGTATTTATTATTTTCTGTATCTCTTTTCATAGCTTTATTGAGATATAGTTGACATATAAGTAACCACCTGTGAACAAATAAATATTCTTGTAATGATTTCTATTTAAAAATAAAAAACTGATATCAAATTATAGCACAAGATAATTCACATCCCAATCTGATCTTCTGTTCTCATTTGTACCACTCTGATCCTTCTCAATTTTTGCAGAATTTTATCTCGTAGAATGTCATATACTAATACTTAAACTATTTCTATAATGTATGATCAAGAAAGTGATTTAGAGATCATTTAGTTGGGGGATGGTTGGTATATACTTTTCATGCATCAATAACTTCAGTAGCAGCTGCCTAGAGGTCTGAGTGGAGAGGGATTCAAGGGGAAGCTGGTTTAACCTCCTCAGAAAACTGTGTTGATGTGATGGGTGACATTGTTAAAGATTGGGGATGAGCATGTATGCCTACATAGCTTTTACTTCATCTTTTTTCCAGTTATATTTATTTTGTATTGATTTCTCAATCTAGGTCCCAGTATCACTCTCTAAAAAGCAAGAACAAAAACCCAAAATAAAAGTGTTTTAGCATATTTGTTAAAATGAAGTGAAGAGAGTGAGAGTCGCTCAGTTGTGTCTGACTCTTTGTGACCCCATGGATTATATAGTCCATGGAATTCTCCAGGCCAAAATACTGGAGTGGGTAGCCTTTCCCTTCTCCAGGGGATCTTCCCAACCCAGGGATCAAACCCAGGTCACCCTCACTACAGGCAGATTATTTACCAGCTGAGCCAAGGGTTAAAATGAAATACTGTATTAAATTATTATGACTCTGTAAAAATTGTTCTTAAGCTATTCCATGTAGTGTAGTATGATTACATTTTCTTTCTTGGACAGATTTTTATTTTGTTTTCTCTGGAGTTAATCAGTGCCTAATGAACGTTTTTTTCTTGATTGCAAGCTATTTTAAGGTAGATATCATTCTTTCTTTTGTTCACTGATACATCTTAAAGTATCTAGTACAACTGAAACATGTTACAAGCTCAATAAACGTTTTTGTCAAATTAAAATTATTTATTATTTAAACTCAAATAGAACTATAACATTTCTCTCTTTATGATCAGTTGCATTAGCTAATTCTTTGGTTCCATTTTTATTCTTAAAGACATATCCTGTAAAGCCCTATATATTGTTCCCATTGGATAAGTTCCTACTGCATGGCTGTGATCCTAGAATATCCCTTTATTTGTCATACTGGAAATTTTTGGGTTTTTCCCCTATATGAGTTGTCTTTTTCATGGATTACTTCATACTCTTTCTTTGTTTATTTTCTTGTATTGGTGAAGCCTGGCCTTCCCTGGTGGTTCAGATGGTAAGGAAAATGCCAGCAGTGTGGGAGACCTGGGTTCAATCCCTGGGTCGGGAAGATACTCTGGAGAAAGAATGGCTACCCACTCCAATATTCTTGCTTGGAGAATTGCATGAACAGAGGAGGCTGGTAGGCTACAGTCCATAGGGTCACAAAGAGTTGGGCACAACTGAGAGACAAGCACTTTTGACTTTTTTCTTTTGGTGAAGCATATTCTTTAGTATCCTCCTATGAAAGAATGTAAAGATGGGAGAATTTTTTCAGCTACGTATCTAGAATTGGTTACGTGTTAGAGTGGCTAGAAAGTAAATTCTACATAAGAAAATAGTTTCCTCATTTTACTGAGTTTCAGATTTCCAGTAATGCTTTTGCAAATTCTGATGCCATATAATACGTGTGTGTGTGAAGTCACTTCAGTCATGTCCGACTCTGCGACTCTGTGGATCGTAGCCGACCACGTTCCTCTATCCATTGGGTTCTCCAGGCACGGTAAGAGAGTGTGTTGCCATTTATATATGTGGCACATTTTGTGATATGTATTTCTAATCTAGAGAGTTTGTTATTTGGAAAGCTCTGTCCTACAAATCTATTTCTTAAATTACTTGCTCCATTTATTTTTCTGCCTTTAGGCTAGTTTTCCGTGTTTGGACTTAGCATCTCTTGATTTAATCATATAAGCTTATTATCTCATTTTTATTATTATTTTTTTAAATCTGCTTGGTGGAAAATTTGCTCAATATTTTTCCAACCGAATGATTACATTTTTTAAATTCATGCTATCTCATTTTCAGTTTTGAAATTCAGATTCTTTGAATATCAATTTTTATTATTTTAATAGCATCTAGTTAGTAACATAGATGCTTTATATGCTCATATTTAAGTGAAGATATTTATCACTTTTATTTTCTTAAAATCAACTTCTGGTCTGTTAAATTTTTTTTTCTTTAATTTTGTTTAGATTTCTCTATTTTTTTAGCTTAGAAGCTTTTAGTGCTGATTGATTTTATATTTTTTAAATGAGGTACAAAAACACCCTTTGAAAGCATTGTGTATGTTGGCATAACTTTCCAATAAAATGTAGTTTAGGCAACGGAAAAATATTCAGAGGCACAAAATCTTGAGAGAGCATAGCATTTTAGGAAACAAAGTTATTTGAGTATGATTAGAATCTTAGGGTCAGAGGAAAAATTAATCTGTGGAAAGAACTCTCAGAAAATTAAAGCATCAAAGCATAAAATAATGCAAGGAGTATTCCAGTGTTGATCTGTATAGTAAATGATTTATTATTTGGACTAATTACCAGGAAATGTAGTATATTGGCTGTTTGAGTTTTGATGAATCTCTTAATCTGTGTAATGAATTTTTTGGTTTGAGACTACTTTCATTTATTTTTCCAACTCTGATTTAATTGAGATGTTCACAACCACAAGAATAAGGCACAATTGGCAGATCCTTTTGGAATTTCAGACTCTTCTGCATCTTCCTAGTAATCTGATGGTCCTCAGCCAATCTGGTGAAAATTCTTTTTTCCTACACTCACTATAAAATGTTTTATGTAGAGTCACTTAGTTCCATTCTGGCAAAGAATTTTAGGTTTCAGTGAATCACAGAACTATGGTATTCTAGTAATTCTGTAAGCATTAGTCATCATCTAGCCCAAATACCCAGCTGATGCTTAAATTATTTCTAAAACATCTCTGCCAGTGGATGTCTTTACTAAGATTGAATATTGCAAGTTATATTTAACTAGATATTCTCAAATAAGTCCATGCTTTAGACTGCTCTAATTAAAAGTTATTTCTTATATCATTCCTGTTTTTTTAGTTCTAATTTTCATGCCTTTGAAGGTTGTAATTAAAAGGAAATTATCATAAAATGTTTTTTTAAGAAGAGAGCTAATGGATTTCTAGTGCCTAACCCAGTGTGTAACTCTTTGACAGTCAGAAAATGTTAGTGGTTATTTTTCCTCAAATATTTGAAGACAAGAATCAAATTATCTTCCTCTCATATTCAGGCTTATCTTCTTAGTGCAAACCAGCCTAAATTCCTATAATTATGGCTCAGCTGAGAGGGTTTGTAGCCCACTAAAATTTGAGATTGCTTCATCTAGTTTGTGTGTGTGTGTGTGTGTGTGTGTGTGTGTGTGTGTGAATCATTCTTAGAATGTGGGGAAGTCACTATCAGGCTTTGTAAGTTGAAACAAAACTAGCAACTGGAGAAGCAGTTGAAATCATCCAGGAAGAGATGACAGAGATTAGGCTAGGATAGCAGTTGAGCAGGTTGTGGTAGTAAAGTATGAAGGACTTCCTAGTGGATTAGGGGAGAACAAAAGGAATAAAGTTGATTTCTCAATATTTAACTTCAACAGCAGAGGGGATTGTGGTACCATTTACAAAATGGGGAAGACTAGTGGGGAAACAGATTTTATTTTGAATTTAAGTTTGAAATGACTAAAAGATATTCTGGAGGAGATCTTAATTAGAATTTTGACTAGATATGACTAATGGAAACTTACTTATCTCAATTTAAAATTATGACCACTAACCCCAAAGTGCAGCTAGTCATTTGAAAAGCTCTGCTGCATTTCCCATATCAGTTTGCTCTCCTGTTCTTTTAGTTTCTCAAAGTAAAGGTACACACTTGGGGACCTTATAAAAATGCAGGTCCTAAAAATCTTGTGAGATGCCTGATAATTTGCATTTCCAACAAGCTGTAGGGGATACCAGTGTTGATTGATCCTCAGATTTACTTTGAGTTGCAGCTCTTTTACACTTCCATTTAATTTGGCATTTCCTAATCATCCTTCCTTACTGACGATTGTCCTTGTCCTTTTATGTGTATGCTCAGTTGTGTCTGATTCTTTGCAAACCCATGTACTGTAGCCCACCAGAGTCCTCTATCCATGAGATTTTCCAGGTAAGAGTTATTGAAGTGGGTTTCCATTTCCTTACCTAGGACATCTTCCTGACCCAGGGATCGAACCCACGTCTCCTGCATTGGTGGGTGTGTTCTTTACCAGATATTGTGCCTTATTCAAGGCAAGATTAGAGAAAAAAAAATCAGAGAATTTTTTATGTACTTTCATCATTAAATCTACGAACCTAAAAATGTGACAACATTTGTAACCTTTCCTTATTCAAGGAATGATTAGAGAAAAAAATCAGAGAATTTTTTATGTGCTTTCATCATTAAATCTATGAATCAGTAGGTCTTCCTTCTTTCAATGGTGGGCTTCTAACTAAGTTCAGTTACTCTGCTTATTTACTAGATTGCATCCACTCTTATCCCATCATTGCTACCTCTAAGCACCATTACATTTTTACTATTTACAGAATTATTCCTTCAGCATACTTATATGTTGAAATTTACCCTAGCTTTAAGATTTAAATAAAAAGGAAAATTATAGTGATGCTCCCTCTACTGCCCTACATCTTTGGATCCTTTTAATGTAAAACTTTCCACAAAAGCATATATGAGTGTTTCTTTTCTCTATTGTTTTCTTTCCATTATTTTTTAGTGATAGTTCTAGTAAATAGCTATTGTTAAAATCAATCATTAACTTTACATTGCCAAATATAATGGTAAATTCTCAGTTCTTATTTAATCTAGTTTATCAAAATTATTTACATAGTTTTTAAACACTATCTTTCCTTGGCCTTTGTGACACCAACTTCTCTTTGATTTTCCTCTGACTTGACTGGTTTGCTTTCTCTGCATTTTTGTTATTGTTCAGTCGCTAAGTCATGTCTGACTCTCTGTGATCCCATGCACTGTAGTACACCAGGCTTCCCTGTCCTTCACGGTCTCTCAGAGTTTGTTCAAACTCATGTCCATTGAATCAGTTAAAATATTTTGTGTCTCAGTTATAGGCCCTCTTCTCTTTTATATCTGTATACCAACTCTAGGTCAGCTCTTAATTTCATGTCTTTAAATTCTATATATATTCTTGATTCCTGGAAATACATTTTTAGCCCAGATATTTTCAGTGACCTACAGTCCCATATCTAAGGTGACTGTGTAATCTATTGTTTAAACTAGAGCACTTTTGAATATAGAGTAATTATTTTGTGACATTTATAAAACAGGACTGATACTGTCTAAACTGTTTCATATGATTTATATCCAGTTCCTCATTCATCATATGCATTTGTGTTTTATGACAAAGGTGGTTCAGATAAGATCAGATCAGTCGCTCAGTCGTGTCCGACTATTTGAGACCCCATGAATCGCAGCACACCACACCAACTTCAGGAGTTCACTCAGATTCACGTCCATTGAGTCAGTGATGCCATCCAGCCATCTCATCCTCTGTCGTCCCCTTCTCCTCTTGCCCCCAATCCCTCCTAGCATCAGAGTCTTTTCCAATGAGTCAACTCTTCACATGAGGTGGCCAAGGTACTGGAGTTTCAGCTTTAGCATCATTCCTTCCAAAGAAATCCCAGGGCTGATCTCCTTCAGAATGGACTGGTTGGATTTCCTTGCAGTCCAAGGGACTCTCAAGAGTCTTCTCCAACACCACAGTTCAAAAGCATCAATTCTTCAGCACTCAGCCTTCTTCACAGTCCAACTCTCACATCCATACATGACCACAGGAAAAACCATAGCCTTGACTAGACGAACCTTTGTTGGCAAAGTAATGTCTCTGCTTTTGAATATGCTATCTAGATTGGTCATAACTTTCCTTCCAAGGAGTAAGAACCTTTTAATTTCATGGCTGCAGTCACCATCTGCAGTGATTTTGGAGCCCAGAAAAATAAAGTCTGACACTGTTCCCACTGTTTCTCCATCTATTTCCCATGAAGTGATGGGACCGGATGCCATGATCTTCATTTTCTGAATTTTGAGCTTTAAGCCAACTTTTTCACTCTCCACTTTCACCTTCATCAAGAGGCTTTTTAGTTCCTCTTCACTTTCTGCCATAAGGGTGGTGTCATCTGCATATCTGAGGTTATTGATATTTCTCCCAGCAATCTTGATTCCAGCTTGCGTTTCTTCCAGTCCAGCATTTCTCATAATGTACTCTGCATATAAGTTAAATAAACAGGGTGACAAAATACAGCCTTGACATACTCCTTTTCCTACTTGGAACCAGTGTGTTGTTCCATGTCCAGTTCTAACTGTTGCTGCCTGACCTGCATACAAATTTCTCAAGAGGCAGATCAGGTGGTCTGGTATTCCCATCTCTTTCAGAATTTTCCACAGTTTATTGTGATCCACACAGTCAAAGGCTTTGGCATCGTCATAAAGCAGAAATAGATGTTTTTCTGGAACTCTCTTGCTTTTTCCGTGATCCAGCGGATGTTGGCAATTTGATCTCTGGTTCCTCTGACTTTTCTAAAACCAGCCTGAACATCAGGAAGTTCACAGTTCACATATTGCTGAAGCCTGGCTTGGAGAATTTTAAGCACTACTTTACTAGTGTGTGAGATGAGTGCAGTTGTGCGGTAGTTTGAGCATTCTTTGGCATTGCCTTTCTTTGGGATTGGAATGAAAACTGACCTTTTCCGGTCCTGTGGTCACTGCTGAATTTTCCAAATTTGCTGGCATATTGAGTGCAGCACTTTCACAGCATCATCTTTCAGGATTTGGAATAGCTCAACTGGAATTCTATCACCTCCACTAGCTTTGTTCCTAGTGATGCTTTCTAAGGCCCACTTGACTTCACATTCCAGGATGTCTGGCTCTAGGTCAGTGATCACACCATCGTGATTATCTGCATTGTGAAGATCTTTTTTGTACAATTCTTCTGTGTATTCTTGCCATCTCTTCTTAATATCTTATGCTTCTGTTAGGTCCATACCATTTCTGTCCTTTATCGAGCCCATCTTTAGTTGTCAACACATTTCCACTTTTTAATTTCTTTAAAAAGTTTTATTGGAGTATATGTGAATTCTGATGTTATGTTAGTTGCTGGTGTATAGGAAAGTAAATCACTTATAGATCTTCAATTAGCCATGCTTTTTAGACTCTTTTCCCATATAGCTCATTAGAGTATTGAGTAGACTTCTCTGTGCCATGGAGTAGAGGTACTTGAATTATCTTTTTTATATATGGTAATGTGTATATGTCAATCCCAATCTCCCAATTTATCCCTGAACATCTGTAACTCTATTTTTGTTTCATAAGTAAGTTCATTTGTACTATTTTTTAAAATTTCATATGTAAGTGATATCATATGCTATTTGTCATTCCCTGACTTACTTCACTCATTATGACAACCTCTAGGTCTCCAGTGATAGAACATCAGATCTTTGGGCGCATAACTTCCCGGAATAAGAACACACTATCCAATTGTCTTTTACAGTTGAATGTGATAAGGTGATTAAGTTTTGGGCAATAAATTACAAAGTACATTGCTATGTACAATTTCTAGATAGTGACTGAAATATAATGTCTGTGCCCTCCTTTTGTCTTTTTTCTGTTCTTTTCCTAGATTACAAGTGCAGAAGCTTTAAGTATAAGCCATGTGTGGAGAATAGCAGTACAGAAAAATAGAAGCAGCTTGAATATTGATACTTTTTGAGTCATCAGACTATCCCACTGAACTACTTTTTTTAATGTGAAATATAAACACCTATATTGTTATAGCCATTTGTTAATTTAACATTCATTAGTTGATTTTAGGAGAAGGCAATGGCACCCCACTCCAGTACTCTTGCCTGGAAAATCCCATGGGTGGAGGAGCCTGGTAGGCTGCAGTCCATGGAGTCACTAAGAGTCTGACACGACTGAGCAACTTCACTTTCACTTTTCATTTTCATGCATTGGAGAAGGAAATGGCAACCCACTCCAATGTTTTTTCCTGGAGAATCCCCGGGACGGGGGAGCCTGGTGGGCTGCCGTTTGTGGGGTCGCACAGAGTTGGACACGACTGAAGTGACTTAGCAGCAGCAGCAGTTGATTTTAACCCTCATTAATAGAAGTGTCAAACGATTTATTAATTTATATGTCAAATATTTATTAAATGACTTGTATTGCTCTAGACATTTGAAATACAACAGTCAACAGAAAAGGGATCTCCTCAGGGATTATGTGCTAGTAGATACTGTCTTACAGATATATTCTAATAAAAGATTAAAGCATTAAATAACAAATAGTTTAATAACTAGTATAGTACGATATACTTGGAGAAAGCAATGGCACCCCACTCCAGTACTCTTGACTGGAAAATCCCATGGATTGAGGAGCCTGGTAGGCTGCAGTCCATGGGGTCGTGAAGAGTCGGACATGTCTGAGAGACTTCACTTTCACTTTCATGCATTGAAGAAGGAAATGACAACCCACTTCAGTGTTTTTGCCTGGAGAATCCCAGGGATGGGGTAGCCTGGTGGAGAATCCCAGGGAAGGGGTAGCCTGGTGGAGAATCCCAAGGATGGGGGAGCCTTGTGGGCTGCCGTCTATGGGGTCACACAGAGTTGGACACGACTGAAATGACTGAGCAGCAGCAGCAGCATTATTATATACTAAATTATAAAAGCTAAGGAAAAAATAAAAAGTAGAGAATGATTAAGGGTTTTAGAAGTTATGTCAATAGGAACAAGGTTGACAGTAAGTACAAGGGGCTTCCCAGATGGCACCCTGGTAAAGAATCCTCCCACCAAGGCAGGAGGCACAAGAAACTCAGGTTGGATCCCTGACCCAGAGGGATGGTATGGGGAGGGAAGAGGGAGGAGAGTTCAGGATGGGGAACACATGTAAACCTGTGGCGGATTCATTTTGATATATGGCAAAACCAATACAATATTGTAAAGTTAAAAAATAAAATTAAATTAAAAAAGAAAAAAAAAAAAAAGAAATGGCAACCCACTTCAGTATTTTTGCTTGGAAAATTCAGTGGACCGAGGAGCCTGGCAGGCTACAGTACATGGGCTGCCAAAGAGTCGGATCTGACTGAGTGACTGATCACACACAAGAGAAGACCAGCTGAGGTGATCTCTTGAATAGGGTAGACCTCAATCTTCAGCAGCTGACAGTGAGCACAGTGATAAACTAGGTGACTAGTTACCTATGAATATATCTGGAGGAAAGTCCTTCCTGGCAGAGATCCATCCAGAGTCCCTAATTTAGGAATTTGCTTGTTCAAGGAAAATTAAGGAAGATAATGAAGCAAGAATTGAGTATTTTGTGGAAGAGCACTGTGATGAGTTCTGAGAGGTAATAGAATCAGTCAGTCAGTCAGTTAGGTTGCTCATTCGTGTCTGACTCTTTGCGACTCCATGGACTGCAGCAGGCCAGGCTTCCCTGTCCATCACCAACTCCCAGAGTTTACTCAAACTCATGTCCATTGAGTCAGTGCTGCCATCCAACCATCTCATCCTCTGTTATCCCCTTCTCCTCATCTTTTCAAATGAATCACTTCTTCGCATTAGGTGGCCAAAGTATTGGAGTTTCAGCATTAGTCCTTCCAATGAATATTCAGGACTGATTTCCTTTAAAATTGACTGGTTGGATCTCACTGCAGTCCAAGGGACTCTCTCAAGAGTCTTTTCCAACACCACAGTTCAAAAGCATCAATTCTTCGGTGCTCAGCTTTCTTTAGAGTCGATCTTTCTTTTTTCTGACTACTGGAAAACCTATAGCTTTGACTAGACAGACATTTATTGGCAAAGTAATGCCTCTGCTTTTTAATATGCTGTCTAGGTTGATCATAGCTTTTCTTTCAAGGAGCAAGCATCTTGGTAATAGAGAGCCAGATCATAAAGGGTCTGTGGACTGCAGTAAATATTGGATTTTACTCTTGAGTAAATAGAGAGCTATTGCAGGATTTTGAGTAGAAGGGTGCTATGATCTGACTTAGGTTTCAGTAAGATCTCACCAACTTCATTGTAAAAATATATTGTGGAGGGAAAGGGTATGAGAAAAGGGTGTAAACAAGGAGACCATTTTGTAGGCTACTGCACTAATCTGTGTGAGGGATGATGATTATAAACTCAGCACAACCTAATGCAATGCTTGATTTCTTACCACTGCCTCTCATCTAAATATCTATTCCTGCAGGCTCTGTATCTCAGTAAATAAACAGTTTCATTCTTCCTAGAAGTTAAGTCAAGAACTTTTGGTTCATTTGGAATCATTCAAGATGACAGCTCAGAGAAACTTGTTGATATATATAGATTTTTAAGTGAGTTTTCCTGAGGCCCAATTGTCTTACTGTCCTCAGTTTTGTTTTGCCACAGTTATTCTTGATAATATAATATTCTCCGCAAAAATCCTCTATGTCAAAGCTAGTTCACAACAGTTTTCTATCTCTACATTTGATCACCAAGTGTGTATAATTTTATATAATTACAAATCATTAATTTTGTTAACTTGAAATAAAATATAATTAATATAATTTCTATTAATAATTCACTTGCTAAGTAGTTATTAAGTGCCTACAATGTGCTATTTTAATACAAATATTAAAAAAACAGAGTACAGGCTTGGCTTGTAACTCTATAAAAGTGAAGAGAAATATTCATTAAAACTTTTGAATTTTGAGTATATATGCAAACACACACACACACACACACACACACACGTGTGTGTGTGTGTGTGTGTTGTGTGTTATTTCACCAAAGAAACAAGAGTTGGTTGAGGAATATGAACACAATTATCAATTATGAATTGCCCCTGTCTCTTAACAATTGAATTCCTCACCTGGAATAAGCTATACAGATGAAAATCATAAATAATAAGTTTAAAAAATACATGATTTGCCAACAAATAGATGGCAGTGATTATTAAAGTTATATTTTAAAGATTTCATTACTATTACTTGCACTTAACCTTATATAATAGAAGAGGTACGTTTGAGAGGAATATATATAATTTCACTTGTGTTTATTAAAGTGGTACAAATCAGAAAAGTCTTTACTACCAGGGCCAGGCTAATATCAGGAGACACTTTGTTCAGAAATATTACAGTGTTTCCCTTAACACTTTTGCCATAAAGACAATATAAAAGTATAAGTAAATATAAGGGACTCAGATAATTCTAACTCTTCACCTGATGAATTAATAATTTCTGTAAATATCAGTTTCTTAGGCTATCAAGTGGATAATGCCACACAGGAAGAAATAAAATATTCTGGGATTGATTGTCTCACTTGTCCTGAAATCTATATGATTTAAAAATAAATTAAAAGTTTTAGCAGCCAGAGGAGTAATTCAGTTAGTTTGAAATTTGGGTAAATAAAATTCAGTTGGTTAAAAAAAGAGAAATAAACTAATTGTTCAGGGATATGGTTATTAAACTGAATGTCAGTATAATTCTAGAATGCAAGCAAATATTTGTTGATGTTTTAACTCATTTTTAGATCATTATACATTTTCAAATAAATTTAATTCAGCTTTAGAAAAAAACAAAATAATATTTGCAGCAACATAGATAGACCTAGAGGTTGCCATACTGAGTGAAGTAAGATACAGAAAGACAAATACCAGATGATATTGTTTATCTGTGGAATCTAAAAATAAAGGGTATGAATGAACTTATTTATAAAACAGAACTAGAGTCATGATGGAGAAAGCAAACTTTTGGTTACTAATGGAAATAGGGGATCAAATGGGAAATTTAGATTGACACACACATAATATTATATATAAATAGATATCTAATAAGAACCTGCTATATACAGCACAGGAAACTCAATACTCTGCAATGATCTATATGGGAAAATATTATTAAGAAAGTGGATATATGTTTATGTGTAATTGATTCACTGTGCTGTACACCTGAAACTAATGCAGCATTGTAAACCAACTATATTCCAATACAAATAAAATTGATGCTTGAAAAAAGGATATATTTCCAGTTTATTTAATTCTCAATGGAGAAATAATCTGAGGAAATAATGAAATTTGTTTATACTACCTCAACGAAACAGATTATAGACAAAAAAAAATCAATTTATCTCTGAAGTTATACTCCTCAGTTTACTAAGGAATACATAGAACTGTTTTTTGTTTTAAAATTGGAAAGACAGATTAGGCTTATGCATAATATTACAGTTACCTAAATTCTTTTTTGTGTCTCAAGAGTGATATAAGTGTCATATGCATTTAAATAAGTACATCTTTACAGTTTATTCTTCCCTGTGGAAAACAGTTATTAAAAGTTATGCCTTTTTTTTTTTTACTGTCTTATTATGTTTAATAGTCACAAACCTTTTATTATTTTGTGTCCCAGAAGCATAGTTTAGATTGGAGTATATTTTATGTGTTTTAAAATGAAATAAAAATAAGTATCTCTAATAATATCCAAATTTTATGGCATTTTATATTAATTTTATTTAGAGGAATCCTTTTGTACATGTAAATAATTCATAAACCATTTTAAAATTCTGGGAAATAATATGTCTTCATTCTGTTTGTTGCCGTACAACACACACATGTAATACGTGTCACCTTTCTGTTATCATTTTTTCTCTCAATTTTGGTTTATAAGTGAAAATTTTATTTTTTAATGGAAGATATGAATAACAGGAAAAATCATTTAAAATGCTGCATCAATATATTTAAAGTAACAAAGGTGTACAAAATTATTTTTTATCATTAGAGACCTGCCTTTTTTGCCTTTTCATATTGTTTATGGGGTTCTCAAGACAAGAATACTGAAGTGGTTTGCCATTCCTTTCTCCAGTAGATCATGTTTTTCCAGAACTGTCCACTATGAGCCATCTGTCTTGCACGGCCCTACGTGGCATGGCTCATAGTTCATTGAATTAGATGAGGTTGTGGTCCTTGTGATCAGTTTGGTTTTCTGTGATTGTGGTTTTCCTTCTGTCTGTCCTCTTATTGATAAGGATAAGAGTCTTATGGAAGCTTCCTGATGGGATAGACTGACTGAGGGGAAAACTGGGTGTTGTTCTGATGGGTGGGGCCATGCTCAGTAAATCAGCATTCAGAAAATTAAGATCATGGGATTCCATCCCATCACTTCAGAGGCAAGTAGATGGGGAAACAATGAAAACAGTACAGACTTTATTTTCCTGGGGTCCAAAATCACTACAGATGGTGACTGCAGCCATGAAATTAAAAGACACTTGCTCTTTGGAAGAAAACCTATGGCCAAACTAGACAGCATATTGAAAAACAGAGACATTACTTTGCCAGAAAAGATCTGTCTAGTCAAAGCTATAGTTTTTTTTAGTAGTCATTTATGGATGTGAGAGTTGAACCATAAAAAGGCTGAGCACCAAAAAACTGATGCTTTTGAACTGTGGTGCTAAAGAGGACCCTTGAGAGTCCCTTGGACTGCCAGGAGATCCAACCAGTCCATCCTCAAGGAAATCAGTCCTGAATATTAATTGGAAGGACTGATGCTGAAGCTGAAACCCCAGTGCTTTGGCCACCTGATGAGAACCGACTCATTGGAAAAGACCCTGATGCTGGGAAAGGTTGAAGGCAGGAGGAGAAGGGAACATCAGAGGGTGAATTGGTGGGATGGTATCATGATTCGATTGACATGAGTTTGCGCAAGCTCTGGGAGTTCAGTGATGGAGAGGGAGCCACGTCTGAGTGACTGAACTGAGCTGAACCTGAACCTTTTATTTTTATTTATTTATTTTTTACATATTTATTTATTTATTTATTTTGTGTGTGTGTGTGTGTGTGCAAAACATAAGTATGTTTACTTAAAGACAATATGTACAGTAAAGAAATGAGGTCTCTTAAGTAGGAGTGGCCGATGGAAATACCTTGCAATGAGATTCCATTACCTTTAGTAAAGTGAGATGTCCATTTCTTTCTTTTTTTTTTTTTTTTACTGGAAACATCCATGTATTTTATTTTATTTTTATTTTTTATTTTTTTTACATATTTACTATTTTTTTAATTTTATTTTATTTTTAAACTTTACATAATTGTATTAGTTTTGCCAAATATTTAAAATTTATTTATTTTAATTAGAGGCTAATTACTTTACAATATTGTATTGGTTTTGCCATACATCAACATGAATCTGCCACGGGTGTACACATGTTCCCAATCCTGAACCCCTCTCCCACCTCCCTCCCCATACCATCCCCCTGGGTCATCCCAGTGCAACAGCCCCAAGCTTCCTGTATCCTGCATCGAACCTGGACTGGCAGTTTGTTTCTTATATGATATTATACATGTTTCCATGCCATTCTCCCAAATCATCCCCCACTCCCTCTCCCACAGAGTCCAAAAGACTGTTCTATACATCTGTGTCTCTTTTACTGTCTCACATACAGGGCTGTCATTACCACCTTTCTAAATTCCATATATATGTGTTAGTATACTATATTGGTGTTTTTCTTTCTGGCTTACTTCACTCTGTATAATCGGCTCCAGTTTCAACCACCTCATTAGAACTGACGCAAATGTATTCTTTTTAATGGCTGTGTAATACTCCATTGTGTGTATGTACCACTGCTTTCTTATCCATTCATCTGCTGATGGACATCTAGGTTGCTTCCATGTCCTGGCTATTATAAACAGTGCTGTGATAAACATTGGGGTACACGTGTCTCTTTCAATTCTGGTTTCCTCAGTGTGTATGCCCAGCAGTGGGATTGCTGGGTCATACGACAGTTCTATTTCCAGTTTTATAAGGAATTTCCACACTGTTCTCCATAGTGGCTGTACTAGTTTGCATTCCCACCAACAGTGTAAGAGGGTTCCCTTTTCTCCATACCCTCTCCAGCAATTATTGCTTGTAGACTTTTGGATTGCAGCCATTCTGACTGGTGGGAAATGGTACCTCATGGTGGTTTTGATTTGCATTTCTCTGATAATGAGTGATGTTGAGCATCTTTTCAGGTTTTTGTTAACCATCTGTGTGTCTTCTTTGGAGAAATGTCTATTTAGTTCTTTGGCCCATTTTTTGATTGGGTCGTTTATTTTTCTGAAATTGAGCTGCAGGAGTTGCTTGTATATTTTTGAGATTATTTGCTTGTCAGTTGCTTCATTTGCTATTATTTTCTCCCATTTTGAGCCTGTCTTTTCACCTTGCTTATAGTTTCCTTTGTTGTGCAGAAGCTTTTAATTTTAATTAGATCCCATTTGTTTATTTTTGCTTTTATTTCCAGTATTCTGGGAGGTGGGACATACAGCATCCTACTGTGATTTATGTTGGAGGGTGTTTTGCCTATGTTCTCCTCTAAGAGTTTTATAGTTTCTGGTATTATGTTTAGATCTTTAATCCATTTTGAATTTATTTTTGTGTATGGTGTTAGAAAGTGTTCCAGTTTCATTCTTTCACAAGTAGTGCACCAGTTTTCCCAGCACCACATGTTAAAAAGATTGTCTTTTCTCCATTGTTTATTCTTGCCTCATTTGTCAAAGATAAGGTGTCCATAGGTGCGTGGGTTTATCTCTAGGCTTTCAATTTTGTTCCATTGATCTATATTTCTTTTATTGTTCCAGTACCATACTGTCTTGATGACTGTGGCTTTGTAGTAGAGCCTGAAGTTAGGCAGGTTGATTCCTCCAGTTCCATTCTTCTTTCTCAAAATTGCTTTGGCTATTTGTTTTTTTTTTTTTTTTATTTCCATACAAATTGTGAAATTATTTGTTCTAGCTCTGTGAAAAATACTGTTGGTAGCTTGATAGGGATTGGATTGAATCTATAGATTGCTTTAGGTAGTATGCTCATTTTCACTATATTGATTCTTCCGATCCATGAACATGGTATATTTTTCCATCTATTAGTGTCCTTTTTGATTTCTTTCACCAGTGTTTTATAGTTTTCTATATATAGGTCTTTTCGTGAAGGCAATGGCACCCCACTCCAGTGCTCTTGCCTGGAAAATCCCATGGATGGAGGAGCCTGGAAGGCTGAAGTCCATGGTGTCGCTAAGAGTCGGACACGACTGAGGGACTTCACTTTCACTTTTCACTTTCATGCATTGAAGAAGGAAATGGCAACCCACTCCAGTGTTCTTGCCTGGAGAATCCCAGGGATGGGGGAGCCTGATGGGCTGCATCTATGTGGTCACACAGAGTCGGACACGACTGAAGCAACTTAGCAGCAGCAGCAGCAGCATATATAGGTCTTTAGTTTCTTTAGGTAGATATATTCCTAAGTATTTTATTCTTTTCGTTGCAATGGTGAATGGGATTGTTTCCTTAATTTCTCTTTCTATTTTCTCATTATTAGTGTATAGGAGTGCAAGAGATTTCTGTGTGTTGATTTTATATCCTGAAACTCTACTATATTCATTGTTTAGCTCTAGTAATTTTCTGGTGGAGTCTTTAGGGTTTTCTATGTAAAGGATCATGTCATCTGCAAACAGTGAGAGTTTTACTTCTTCTTTTCCAATTTGGATTCATTTTATTTCTTTTTCTGCTCTGATTGCTGTGGCTCAAACTTCCAAAACTATGTTCAATAGTAGTGGTGAAAGGGCACACCCTTGTCTTGTTCCTGACTTTAGGGGAAATGCTTTCAGTCTTTCACCATTGAGGATAATGTTTGCTGTGGGTTTTTCATATATAGCTTTTATTCTGTTGAGGTATATTCCTTCTATTCCTGCTTTCTGGAGAGTTTTTATCATAAATGGATGTTGAATTTTGTCAAAGGCTTTCTCTGCATCTATTGAGATAATCATATGGTTTTTATTTTTCAATTTGTTGATGTGTTGTATTACATTAATTGATTTGCGGATATTGAAGAATCCTTGCATCCCTGGGATAAAGCCCACTTGGTCATGGTGTATGATCTTTTTAATGTGTTGTTGGGTTCTGATTGCTAGAATTTTGTTAAGGATTTTTGCATCTATGTTCATCAGTGATATTGGCCTGTAGTTTTATTTTTGTGTGTGTGTGGCATCTTTATCAGGTTTTGGTATAAGGGTGATGATGGCCTCATAGAATGAGTTTGGGAATTTACCTTCCTCTGCAATTTTCTGGAAGAGTTTGAGTAGGATAGGTGTTAACTCTTCTGTAAATTTTTGGTAGAATTCAGCTGTGAAGCCGTCTGGACCTGGGCTTTTGTTTGCTGGAAGATTTCTGATTACAGTTTAAATTTCCGTGCTTGTGATGGATCTGTGAAGATTTTCAATTTCTTCCTGGTTCAGTTTTGGAAAGGTGTACTTTTCTAAAAATTTGTCCATTTCTTCCACGTTGTCCATTTTATTGGCATATAATTGCTGTAGTCTCTTATGGTCCTTTGTATTTTTATGTTGTCTGTTGTGATCTCTCCATTTTCATTTCTAATTTTATTGATTTGATTTTTCTCCCTTTGTTTCTTGATGAGTCTGGCTAATGGTTTGCCAATTTTATTTATCCTTTCAAAGAATCAGCTTTTGGCTTTGTTGATTTTTCCTATGGTCTCCTTTGTTTCTTTTGCATTTATTTCTGCCCTAATTTTTAAGATTTCTTTCCTTCTACTACCCCTGGGGTTCTTCATTTCTTCCTTTTCTAGTTGCTTTAGGTGTAGAGTTAGGTTATTTATTTGACTTTTTTCTTGTTTCTTGAGGTATACCTGTAGTGCTATGAACTTTCCCCTTAGGACTGCTTTTACAGTGTCCCATAGGTTTTGAGTTGTTGTGTTTTCATTTTCATTCATTTCTATGCATATTTTGATTTCTTTTTTGATTTCTTCTGTGATTTGTTGGTTATTCAGCAGCGTATTGTTCAGCCTCCATATATTGGAATTTTTAATAGTTTTTCTCCTTTAATTGAGATCTAGTCTTACTGCATTGTGGTCAGAAAAGATGCTTAGAATGATTTCAGTTTTTTTTTTTTTAATTTACCAAGGCTAGATTTATGGCCCAGAATGTGATCTATCCTGGAGAAGGTTCTGTGTGTGCTTGAGTAAAAGGTGAAATTCATTGTTTTGGGGTGAAATGTCCTATAGATATCAATTAGGTCTAACTGGTCTCTTGTATCATTTAAAGTTTGTGTTTCTTTGTTAATTTTCTCTTTACTTGACCTATCCATAGGTGTGAGTGGGGTATTAAAGTTTGCCACATTATTGACTTATTGTTAATTTCTCCTTTCATACTTGTTAGCATTTGTCTTACATATTGCGGTGCTCTTATGTTGGGTGCATATATATTTATAATTGTTATATCTTCTTCTTGGATTGATCCTTTGATCATTATTATGTAGTGTCCTTCTTTGTCTCTTCACAGCCTTTGTTTTAAAGTCTATTTTATCTGATATGAGTATTGCTACTCCTGCTTTCTTTTGGTCTCTGTTTGCATGGAATATATTTTTCCGGCCCTTCACTTTCAGTCCGTATGTGTCCCCTGTTTTGAGGTGGGTCTCTTGTAGACAACATGTATAGGGGTCTTGTTTTTGTATCCATTCAGCCAGTCTTTGTCTTTTGGTTGGGGCTTTTCAACCCATTTATGTTTAAGGTAATTATTGATAAGTATGATCCCATTGCCATTTACTTTATTGTTGTGGGTTCGAGTTTATACACCCTTTCTATGTTTCCTGTCTAGCAAATCTCCTTAAGCATTTGTTGGAGAGCTGGTTTGGTGGTGCTGAATTCTCTCAGCTTTTGCTTGTCTGTAGAACTTTTGATTTCTCCTTGATATCTGAATGAGATCCTTGCTGGGTACAATAATCTGGGCTGTAGGTTATTTTCTTTCATCACTTTAAGTATGTCTTGCCATTCCCTCCTGGCTTGAAGAGTCTCTATTGAAAGATCAGCTGTTAGCCTTATGGGAATCCCCTTGTGTGTTATTTGTTGTTTTTCCCTTGCTGCTTTTAATATTTATTCTTTGTGTTTGACCTTTGTTAATTTGATTAATATGTGTCTTGGGGTGTTTCGCCTTGGGTTTATCCTGTTTGGGACTCTCTGGGTTTCTTGGACTTGAGTGATTATTTCCTTCCCCATTTTAGGGAAGTTTTCAACTATTATCTCATCTAGTATTTTCTCATGGTCTTTCTTTTTGTCTTCTTCTTCTGGGACTCCTATGATTCGAATGTTGGAGCATTTAACACTGTCCTGGAGGTCTCTGAGATTGTTCTCATTTCTTTTAATTAGTTTTTCTTTTTTCCTCTCTGATTCATTTATTTCTACCATTCTGTCTTCTACTTCACTAATCCTATCTTCTGCCTCTGTTATTCTACTATTTGTTGCCTCCAGAACGTTTTGGATCTCATTTATTGCATTATTCAGTATTTTAACTCTTTTTTATTTCTTCTAGGTCCTTGTTAAACCTTTCTTGCATTTTCTCAATCTTTGTCCCCAGGCTATTTATCTGTGATTCCATTTTAATTTCAAGATTTTGGATCATTTTCACTATCATTATTCAGAATCCTCAGGGAGATTCCCTATCTCTTCCTCTTTTCTTTTTTTTGGTGGGCATTTATCCTGTTCCTTTATCTGCTGGGTATTCCTCTGTCGCTTCATCTTATTTATATTGCTGAGTTTGGGGTGGCCTTTCTGTATTCTGGCAGTTTGTGGAGTTCTCTTTATTATGGAGTTTCCTCACTGTGGGTGGGGTTGTATAGGTGGCTTGTCAAGGTTTCTTGATTAGGAAGCTTGTGTCGGTGTTTGGTGGGTGGAGCTGGATTTCTTCTCTCTGGAGTGCAATGAAGTGTCTAGTAATGAGTTATGAGATGTCAGTGGTTTTGGAGTAACTTTGGGCAGTATGTATGTTGAAGCTCATGGCTGTGTTCCTGTGTTACTGGTGAATTTGTGTGGTATGTCTTGCTCTGGAACTTGTTGGCCCTTGTGTGATGCTTGGTTTCAGTGTAGGTATGGAGGTGTTTGATGAGCTCCTATTGATTAATGTTCCCTGGAGTCAAGAGTTCTCTGATGTTCTTAGGATTTGGATTTAAGTCTCCTGCTTCTGGTTTTCAGTCTTATTTTTAAAGTAGTCTCAAGACTTCTCCTTATATATAGCACCATTGATAAAACATCTAGGTTAAAGATGAAAAGTTTCTCCACAGTAAGGGACACCCAGAGAGGTTCACAGAGTTACATGGAGAAGAGAAGAGGGAGGAGGGAATTAGAGGTGACCCAAATGAGATGAGGTGGAATAAAAGAAGAGAGAGCAAGCTAGCCAGTAATCACTTCCTTATGTGCGCTCCACAGTCTGGACCACTCAGAGATGTTCATGGAGTTATACAGAGAAAAGAAGAGGGAGGAAGGAGACAGAAGTGGTCAGGAGGGTAAAAGGAGGGCATGAAAAGGAGAGAGACAGATCCAGTCAGTAATCAGTTCCCTAAGTGTTCTCCACCGTCTGGAACACACAGAGTTTCAGAGAGTTGGGTAGAGAAGAGAAGGGGGAGGGAGGAGACAGAGGTGACCTGGCGGAGAAAAAGGAGAGTCCAAAGTGGGAAAGAGCAATCAAGCCAGTAATCTCACTCCCAAGTAAAAATGGTTACTGAAGATTGTGTTCTTAAAGGTACAAAATTGGTAACAAGTACCAAAAAGCAAATATTAAAATTCTAGAGTATAGATTGGATTTTCAAAAATACAATATTTAAGAAAAGAAAAAGAAGGAAAAAAAAAGTCATAAGAAAACATTTATATATATATATATATATATGTGAAGTTTGCTTTAAAAATAGTCTCTTTTTTTGAAAATAGTAGGTTATAAAAATGAAAATTAAAGGAGTAATAGAGGACTTAAAAATTTTAAAAAGTTAAAAAAGAAAAGAATGATCGTAAAATAGTAAAAATATCTAGGACTTTCTCTGCTGTTGTTGTGGGTTCAGTTCATTTTTGGATAGTTCCTTGTTCCGGCTTATATTTCTCAAGATCCATAGGCCCCTTCCAATGTAGTCGGTACTAACTACAGGGTTTTAATCTATTGCACCTGTCACTTCCAAGGCAGTTCCCTCTGTTTTAGCTTCTTCTGTTTGCTGGTCTCTTCAGTGTCTGATTTCCGCCCTAACACAAGGGAGGCGGTGATGGACACTTTTTTTTTTTTTTTTAAGGCACAGTTGTTCAGTCGCGCTGTGGGGAGGTAGGGACGCTGCAAACAAATAACACTGACTTGTGCTCGCAGTGTCTCAGCCACACTGGGCCTGCCCCCACTCATGGCGTGTGTGCCCTACCTGCCCATACTGCTCAGGCTTTAGGTTGCTCCACCAGTAACTGTCTGAGGCTGGCCCTGGGCTGCATGCACCTCCCAGGTCTAAGCCTCTCAGGTTCAGGCACTCGGTAGTCCTCAAAGGGGCAGACTCCATTGGGACTGCGCTTTGTGCCCTTCCCAGCTCCGAGCAGCTCGGGTAATGAAGTGTTTGGCGAGCGCAGTCACTGCAACTTATCACCTCTCCCGTTCCTGCCACTCGGTTTTCTTGTTGTACAACTGGCGCACCTTCTCAGGTGGATGATGACTGTCCAGAACCCCAAGAAGTCTTAGTTGACAAAGAAGCCTGCTTGCAGTTAGGTAGATAATGTATCTCTGGGGCTGCGATTGCCCCCTTCCGGCTCTGGCTGCCTGTCACCAGAGGGGGATGATCTGCAGCCGGCTAGTTCTGTTTAGTCCTTTGTTCTGTGCACGGGCCTGGCAGTGTCTTAGGGTTTTTCACTTGGTGGCTATCCCACAGTCTGTTTTGCTAGCCTGAATTAGTTCACTCTGATTATCCTTGGGGCATTCAGGCCCGATCCTTACTCTAAGCAATGCAGCCCGCGCCTCCCTGCCCAGGCCCCGCTTGCTAGTGGCGGGTGAGGCATCTACCCTCCTTCTCCGCTGGGGGAGTGTCTGTTGGGCTCATAATCTGTGGGATTTAATTATTTACCTATTTTTCCTCTCTATTATGTTGCCCTCTGTGTTTCCAAGGCTCGCCACAGACTCCGCAGTGAGAGTGTTTCCTGGTGTTTGGAAATTTCTCTCTGTTTAAGACTCCCTTCCTGGGACAGAGCTCCGTCCCTCCCTCTTTTGTCTGTTTTTTTGTCTTTTATATTTTTCCTACCTCCTTTTGAAGACAATGGGCTGCTTTTCTGGGTGCCTGATGTCCTCTGCCGGCATTCAGAAGTTGTTTTGTGGAATTTACTCAGCGTTTAAATGTTCTTTTGATGAATTTGTGGGGTAGAAAGTAATCTCCCTGTCCTATTCCTCTGCCATCTTAGGACTGCCATGAACCTGTCTTTTAGAGATAATCCGCATGCATTTATTTATGCCACACATGTTTATATTTACAAAACAATTAAAATAAAAAAAAAAACCTTGTTTTTTTTTCTATATGCCACTTGCTAAGACAAAATATTCATATTTTACACATAGACAACAAATGGATGCAACTAATGTAAATTATTTGCAGTTTATATGTGCATAGATTATATCCTTCTATTAAAATGTACAAACTGCACAATGAAAATGAGAAAATGTATATACAGATACCAGTAAGAAGAAGAAAGGGAGGGAAAGAAAAGGAAAGAAGAAAAACAGAAAAAGTACTAAATTATGAATAAACTACAAATGAAAATATGTTTTATTTAGACTCAACTTTACCAAGGTTTATTCTATTTGGAAATTTCTGAGAAATTTAATTCTGCATATGATTAGAATATTAAAATAGAATTTCCCAACCAAGCTTATGAAGATTTTTTAAAAATAATATATTAGATATTACATATTGCATTTATAAACGGTATCAATATATCATTGTTCATTTATAAACCTCTACATTTTGACACTGATTCAAACTCAAGTTCCAGAGTTTTTAAGACTCAGATGTCTTTTATTAAATTGATTGTCTAGTTTCTTGTCATTTTACATTATAAACCGTTCCAATTCTTGTAGATGTTATACAGTTTCTGTTACAAAATCTCTTCTGTTTTACATCAATAAAGTTCATTTTTATTTTCCCTGTATTAATTGGTAATAACTGTTAATAATTGATTTAAGCTTTCTTTTAATACTAAGCAACTAAAATATAAACATATGCTATTTATTAGATTTGTAAAAAAAATTAAAAAGAAAAAACAGTCATAGCCCCGACCACTCATTCTTCATCCTTTGGTCCAACTACACTTCCCCTTAAGTGCCAACAGTGATCCTGGCTCTGTAGGAACTCCGCTTCAGTAGTCGGCATCATCATGGTTTCTTTCTCAAATAGAGATGGAAGTGGGCCTGAAATTGATAATAAATCAAGTGTAGTGCTTACCATAGTAGTCTTGTGTTCGTCAGAGGAAAATAAAATCTCAATGATTCTTTTCCACAACATTTAAATCATAAAGAGAGAGAGAAAATGGGGGCACATTAACCCATTTAAGTAGATAAATTTAATAAATCACAATGCATTTCTTGTTTCATAATAATATTAATCTAAAGTAATCTTTGGATTCATTTTAAATTAAAATGTATTTGTCCCTCAAATCTGAAAAGTATCATGAATTTAATCCACGTTTTGTCTCTCTGTCTTTCTCTTTTTAAAGGAGCAGTATCAAAGTTTTGCTTCAGATTCTTATAACTTAAAAGAATGTACAAAAAAAAAAAAAAAAAGAATGTACAGAGGTTGATGTTGAATTATTGAATCTTAAATGTGGAAAGGTTGTATAGTTTATCTGGAAGTATAAACAATTTTTGAACCTTGTTTCTGTTATCCCAACAAAATTGTCTTCTGTCTTATACTTGAAAAGCTCCAGTAATAAAGAATTTCTCAACCCTCGAGAAACTCACCCCGTTGTTTGATGATACTAATC
Source organism: Bos grunniens (assembly GCF_055505025.1). Taxonomy (NCBI): domain Eukaryota; kingdom Metazoa; phylum Chordata; class Mammalia; order Artiodactyla; family Bovidae; genus Bos; species Bos grunniens. Next base: position 10,701,799 of record NC_141179.1, on the reverse strand, counting down.
ATCAGGAGTTCTTCTTCACATCAAGTAGAAATCTGGCCTCTGTAGCTTCTTTTCATTGATAACTGTCACTTGAAACCAGTGATATTAAATCTAAAGTTTGTTGCCACATGCGAGCTTCTCAAATAGTTGGAGGGGCCTTTTATGTTCTTTCTGAAATACTTAATTTTCTAGCTATTTTCCCATTTATTCAGTCATTTGTTATAAATTATATATTTTAAGTACACTAATTTACTGTGGTCTATGTAACGGTTTTATCTCCCCATACACCATGTATCCCAAACAGAAATTAAAAAAAAAAAAAAAAAAAAAAGAACTTCCATGTTCCTGACAAAAAGCTACAGTGCAGAGAATACCATTCAAGGTACTAGTTGTTGTTCATTCGCTCAGTTGTGTCCAACTCTTTGCAACCCCATGGACTGCAGCATGCCAGGCTTCCCTGTCCTTCACCATCTTCTGGGGTTTGCTCAAACTCATGTCCATTTAGTTGCTGATGCCATCCAACCATCTCTTCCTCTGTCACCCTCTTCTCTTCCTGCACTCAATCTTTCCCAGCATCAGGGTCTTTTCCAATGAATCAGCCATTTGCATCACAAAACTAAAGAATTGAAACTTTAGCGTCAATCCTTCCAATTAATATTCAGGGTTGATTTCCTTTGGGATTGATTGGTTTAATCACCTTGCTGTCCAAGGGACTCTCAAGAGTCTTCTCCATCACCACAGTTCAAAAGCATCAATTCTTCAGCACTCAGCCTTCTTTATGGCCCAACTCTCACAGCCATACATGACTACTGGAAAAACCATAGCTTTGATTATATGGACTTTGTCAGCTAAGTGATGTCTCTACTTTTAAATGAGCTGTCTAGGATTGTCATAGATTTTCTTCCATGGAGCAAGTTTGTGTGTGTGTGTGTGTGTGTGTGTGTGTGTGTGTGTGTGTGTATGTGTGTTTTAATTTTATGGTGGCAGTCACAGTCCACAGAGATTTTGGAACCCAGAAAAATAAAATTTGACACTGTTTCCACTTCCCCCCTTCTATTTGCCATGAACTGATGTGACCTGTGATCTTAATTTTTTCAATGTTGAGTTTGAAGCAAGATTTTTCCTTCTCCTCTTTCACCATCATCAAGAAGCTTTTAGTTCCTCTTCACTTTCTGAAATTAGAGTAGTATCTGCATGTCTGAGGTTGTTGATATTTCTCCCAGAAGTCTTAATTCCAACTTGTGTTTCATCCAGCATGGGATTTTACATGATGTACTCTGCTTGTAAGTTAAATAAGCAAGTCACAATATATAGCCTGGACATTATCCTTTCTCAATTTGGAACCATTCCATATTTGGTTCTAACTACTGCTTCTTAATCTGCATATAGGTTTCTCAGGAGGCAGGTAAAGTGGTCTGATATTCCTATCTTTTAAGAATTTTCCACAGTTGTGATCCACACAGTCAAAGACTGTAATGTAGTGAATGAAGCAGAGGTAGATTTTTTTTTTTTTCCTGAAATTTCTTTGCTTTTTATATGATCCAGTGGATGTTAGCAATTTGATCTTTCATTCCTTTGCTTTTTCTAAATCCAGCTTGCACATCTGGAAGTTCTCGGTTCAGGTACTGCTGAAGGCCAGCTTGAAGGGTTTTAAGCATTATCTTGCTACATGTGAAAGGAGCGTGGTCCACTGGAGAAGGGAATGGCAAATGACTCCAGTATTCTTACCTGGAGAACCACATGAACAATTATATTATATTACATATTCTAAAATAACCTAATGGATGTTCAATAATAAGTCTGCAGAAAAGATGCTTAATACATCCTGTATTTATTATAAAACAGCAGAGGTAAACTTTAGAAGACTTACCTACGACAAAAATAAGCTCAGACTTAGCAACTCCTCTCTGTGACATAATTATCATGTGAAAATAATGAAATTAATTTTTGTGAAAAGACCCCAAATTTCCAATTGCTCTAGAAGGTATTTGTAGTGGATGCAGTGATGTGTAGCATAGATGGCATCTCTTTCTAGATGAAATAATCTATTATGCCAGCTCATGAGAATGTTATTGAATGATCGATTACAGCTGGGTCCCTACCAGACTGGAAAGTAGTATCATTCAAGGACACATTCTTTTTCCAGGGCAATCCATGTCTCCAGTGACGAGTCAATGCCGAAGCTTACAGGCCTAGCCCTCAGATCAGTGATGACTTCAGTGCATTTATTCTGAAAAACAGTAAAGTAGAATCATAATTGTGAGAAGAGGGGATGGTATTTTGAAGCCTCAGTTTTGCCTAAGGGACCATTAGTTGTGAAAAGACTATCTGGAGCTCATCTGGAGACATGTTAGTTTGACACAACTCTTACACATGCAAGTGGAGATTTCCAGAAATTAGAAAGAAACAGAGTTTAGGATTCAGAGGATACATTGAATCTAGTAATACAGATTTCTTGGTTTTGAATAATAGGCAAATGGCATATAAAGCCAAAGGACTAGATAAAGTATCCAAGGCAGTAAAGATCAAACCAGTCAACCCTAAAGAAAAACCACCCTGAATATTAATTGGAAGCAATGATGTTGAAGCTGCAGCTCTAGTACTTTGGCCACCTGATGCAAAGAGCTGACTCATTGGAAATGACCCTGATGCTGCAAAAGATTGAAGGCAAAAAGAAAAGTGGATGACAGAGGATTAGATGGTTGGGTGACATCACCAACTCAATGCACATGAGTTTGAGCAAACTCTGGGAGATAGTGAAGGGCAGGGAAACCTGGTGTCCTGCAGTCCATGAGGTTGCAGAGTCGGACTCAGCTTAGCGACTGAACAATAAGTATAATTCAAAAAGGGAAGAAGCACTCCAACATTTATGGAATGAGGAAATGAAGAGAAACCAGTAGGAAAAAAAAAAAAAAATCAGAAGGAATAGACCTAGTAGGAAATTGAAGCAAAATGGGAAGGTGGCTCTCCATTAATAACACAGAGGTCACAGCAACAGGCCGCTAGAAGCTTGAGTGAATAAAAGAGAGAATGGCTACTGCTTAAAAGAGAACAGGAACGTTCAATGATTCATATTTCTTTTTATATTTCACAGAGTGATTTTTCATGCAGTAGAACCAAATAACCCAGTAGAACTTGTCTCTTAGAAATGTTTCTTTATGAATGTTTCAGAAGTTTAGACATCCACTTCAGAAGCATTCAAAAATTTGGATTTGTTTAGATTCCCTTAGATAATCATTACCTATTATCATTAAGAATCTTCACTCTGTTGGATAGGCCCCAAATATTCCCACTAACATTTCTTTGACCTACCTGCATTTGAATATGTTCCATAAATTCTTAAAATCAAATCTGTGGGACACAACTCATATTTCTAATATGGTGCTCTGTTGAAAATGTACATGTTTTTTCATTAATCATTTAAAATGCAATTTATTTAATGCTTTTTTCCATATATGCTAGTGAAAGTACTACTAACAAAGACATTTTGGTATATTGTTTTAATAAAACACTGTTTTTATTTATTTTAATTTTTAACATGTACTTAAAATATCTAAAGTGGATTGAGGTATGAGTTTGTTTGCTTTACAGATAAGCATGTAATGCATAGGAGAAATATATTTGATTCTTAATAATAAATGAGGAAATGTCTGAATGACAACTTAGTCATGGATTTAATAATATTTTACTGAGGTCATTTGACATCATTATGAAAATAATTATATTTTATAATGCCTTAGAAAACTGTTAAACACATTTAAGAGATACTGATATTCTATTTGAAAAACCTTGGATAGAATTTAAGTGCCTTTAAAATATGACTGTGCTGTGGTTAATTGCTCAGTTGTATCTGACTGTTTGAGACCCCATGAACTGTAGCATGCCGGGCGCCTCTCTCCTCCACTATCTCTTGGAGTTTGTTCAAATTCATGACCATAAAAAGCTTTAGGCACTAACAGAGTAACTAAAAATGGATTCTAGTCAATCTATCATATAATTTCAGCCCTGAATTAAATTTTTTTTCCCTTTTAAAATAGCTTTATTGAGATGTAGTACACATACCATACAATTCACTCATTGAAGTATACAATTCAATAACTTTTAGTATAGTCACAGAATTGTGCATCCATTAGCACAATTTTATTATTATTATTATTATTTTTTTTTAAGATTAAGATTCTCCCTCCTCCCTCCCCACACCATCCCTCTGGGTCGTCCCAGTGCACCAGCCCCAAGCATCCAGCATCGTGCATTGAACCTTGACTGGCAAAGGTATGCTAGCGAAGTAAAGGAACACTAATGTGTGAATTTGTAAAACACGTTTACACATACTTCTGGTGTAACATAAACATATTACAGATGAAGTACCAAATATTTATTAATTCAGCATAATCCAAACAGTATAGGTCAAATCTACTTTTTTTCACAGATGACTTTAGATGGTATTTGTGTGCACATTTCACTAAACAACTGTCTAGTCACTTCTCACTTTTTATCTTCCAACCTGATACTTAGCCTCCTTTGTATGTTTCCTTCCTCACATCCCTCCACAAAATCTGCCTGCTAACATTACTTGGCTAAAAGGCCATCTCCACTGTGAAGTCTTCTTTTACCTTTTGAAATCAAGGTAAAACTCTACTAGGTTACCTTAACACATGTCATATCTTTGTATAGAAAATCACTGTGACTAAAATGGATATATGTTCCTCTCCCTCTAAATATTAAGTTCCTAATAGTCCAAAGTCACACATATGTGATGAGCTCACATTTATTCACCTTTCTGTATCTTGTATCACTTGATATATGATAACTGTGCTCAATAAATTTTGTGAGGTCCAATTAAATTATTGAAAAAAAGAATTCTTTTCCGGCACACCTTTACTAGTTGTTTGGAGTTAGGTAAATTGTTACCTTTGTAAGCATTAGATTTCTCAACTATGAGATAAATTCTGAGAGGAATTCTGCAGTGTGATAAGTGTAAAAATGACTATCATTGTGCTTTACATGTAACAGTAGAGAATTAACTAAGAAATGTTAATGCCTTTCCTTCAAAAGAACGCATAAAATATAAGATATACGTATGTGTGAGTACAATATTGTTTGTGTTTGATAGCATCATTTTATTAATTGCCTGGAGGCTGTTATAGTTCATGTTGGTCAGTTTAGTTCAGTTCAGTTGCTCAGTCATGTCTGACTATTTGCAACCCCATGAATTGCAGAATAGCCTAAAAACATGCAAACTCAAAAATCTTGCCAGCAGTCAGAAAAATTATCTTTTATCTCTTCTTAAGGTAATTATTTCAAGATGTGGATAAAGGAAACAAAATTATTTCTGAACAATTTTGCATACCATTTATTTTGAAAATTTCTGAGCATGATGATAATCCTTTAAATCTTATATTTATATAAATTATTAATAATGAAAAAGGAGCTTGTAAAAATGTGTAATTTGCATACAAATTTATTTTTTATTAAAAAGAACACTTCTTATTTTAAGAATGACAGAATACTTAGAAAACATGGAGTCATGCACAAAAGGAGGAAATATATGATCTTTTCATTTAGGGCTATACCAATATAATGTTAATGTTTTATTGTTCTTTCCATCTAGTTTGTATATTCATGACATAGTTATACTTAAATATACATGAGCATATACCTGCTTATTTATATGCAGTGTGGCTACTGAAACAGATTTCTTTTGTCCCACACACAAGAAGTCAAAATGATGGGATGGGGACGTTTGCAGCAGAGAGAGTTTATTCACAAGGCAGCCAAGGGAGGCAAGGAGTCAAGGTATTTATGTGACAAAGAATAAAGCAGCAGCATGATCTGAGGCATGGGGAGTGTGTGGAAAAGTGATTGGAAAAAGATATGATGGTTTTCATTCTGCACAAGCATAACTAAACTACCAGCTTCTGCAAGTTCAAAAATCACTAAGAAGCTTGTCCATGCCCGGTTGAAGCATCACTGGTCCTACCCATCCATTCTTAACCAACTCAGTCAACTAGAGGCTGCTGATTCCAAGCTCTTGGATATAGCTTGGATAAACATCTTATTGTTTGGACTACATGTCTCTTGGAGAACATGTAAGTCTTAAAATGATGATGAATAGTGAAGGCAGGTAAAATTGATTTGTATGATAATTTCCCATGGTTTTAGGCTTCCCAGGTGGCTCAGTAGTAAAAAAAGATCCACCAGATGCAGGGGATAAGGAGACTTGAGTTCCATCTCTGGGTTGGTAAGATCCCCTGGAGAAGGAAATGTCAACCCACTCCAGTACTCTTGCCTGAAAAATCCCATGGAGAGAGAAGCCTGTCCATGGGGTTGCAAAGGGTTGGACACAGCTGAGCACACATGAATATGTGACCTATGGTTTTGCTACTCAACTTTTTTGTCAATGTAAAATGTGGATATTTTCACATATCATTAAACATTTTGGTAATACATTAATTTTTAGATATCATTTGCTGTACCCTATGATTGATTGGAATACTACTCAGTTATTGGATAGTTCCCCTTTTTGAGGCAATTATAAAGAGAATTGGATTAACCATTACCCGAATATAGTATTATTAGGTTTTAAATATTCTGTTAAATCAGTTGTGTTCTTTGAAGTAAAGATTTTTCACATAAGTATGTATTGCTTTTCTTAAGTATTGATATTTCAATTTTCTCATAGGGCAAACCATGTGTCACATTTGTCTGCCTTTTTATATATGTTATTTTATGCTGTACATAAAATTTAAAAATGCACATAATCAAATATATTGATTTTATTTCTTTTTGATTATTTAATTTGCATTTATATTTAGCCTTGCTGGTTTATAGATACACAGATAGATAGATAGATATAAGATGTATGTGCTGAGCCACTTCAGTCCTGTCTGACTTTTTGAGACCCTGTGGACTGTAGGTTCCTCTGATGAATGCCAGGTTCCTCTGTCCATGGGATTCTCTAGGCACAAATATTGGACTGTGTGGCTATGCCCTCCTCCAGGGGATCTTCCCAACCCAGGGGATCATCCCAACCCAGGGATCAAACCTGTGTCTCTTACATCTCCTGCATTGGCAGATGGGTTTTATGTATATATATATATATATATATATATATGTGTGTGTGTGTGTGTGTGTGTGTGTATATATATATATATATATATATATATATACATTTGTTTATTTTAGGGGGCCTTCTCTGGTGGCTCTGTGGTAGAGAATTCACCTGCCAATGAAGGAGACAATGTGTGTGTGTGTGTGTGTGTGTGTGTGTATAAAACTTGCTGATATATATATATATATATATATATATATATATATATATATATATAAACCTTAGAATGATAATTTCTACTCACATTTTAATTATCATCATAAGCATTTTTTTAAATGATTATGATCATACTAAGTTTTGTATTTTGTAATTTTTCAAACATATAGTGAGCAATTTGTTGTGTCATTAGATATACAGGATAGCAGCATGCATATTATTATCAGCAAGTAAATTTACAAAATTGTTTCATAATTTAATATTATATATTTTATCTAAAAGCTATCCTTAGTTTTGAATTCTAGATAAAACTTATAAATATTACTGATTGTGTTAAATATGACAAACATCAATTTTTATTGGATATATCCTAAATTAATGAAATGATATGTTTAAATCACTTTTGTAGGTCATACTATTATCTACTAATATTAATAGTTAGCATTAAATACTGCACAGATTTTTCTGTTACTTAAATATTAGTTTCTTCACCTTAGTCATGAAGTTTAAGAAAAGAACTGCTATATTTTTAAAATTACTGTTTTTATCCCTTGAATGATAAAAACTGTATCACAATTTTAAGAAAAAACACGACACAGCATGAAGCCAATAAGAGGAAGAACAAAGTAAAGCACATTTTATTTCCAGAATAGAAGCCAGTAATTGTTACTCAGAACACATAAGAGGAGCGTGATTTTAAACATTTAGAGGAAATCATGAAAGCTTGAAGGGCTTTCCTCCAGGGGCACCTTGGAGGAATTCATGTTTCTAAAATAGGAAGCATTTATCAAGACTTTGAATACAGGAGCTGTTTCATGCTACAGTGTCAGCATAACTAGAGCAAATGAACTTTCTAGCCTCAGTGTTCACTGTGCTACTTTCTGTCAACATAGATTGTTTTTCTTAAAAATGTATACATACATACATATGGTAAAAAAAATAAATAATTTCCTCTCGCTACCAAAATACTGATTTTTTCAGGATAACAGGTCAATTGCTAACTATAAATAGCATGCTTTTTATTAAAATTTCCTTACAAACTTTTGTGACTATTTTCTAATGGAATCAAGTTCATATTCAAATGTTTCTTTTATTGTTAAATATTCATACTTAAAAGAGTCTAGAAAGTGCATTTCTCCAATAGGAATGGTCATTTGAGAATAATGTATTTTGCTTTATATGGTTGGAAAGATTATTCATGATTTTCTGGCAACATCACAGTCATACTGGCCTTGAAGTTAGCAGAATGTGATTGCAAAAACGATTGACAGACCTTTTAAAAACAAACAAACAAAAAACACAATTAACCATGAAATCTGACCTTTCAATTTTGAAGGTGAATTCACTTAATTTTATGGAAATTTTTAAATTAGCAAAATATGTTTTCCATTTTTAGATATGAAAAAATTATGTTATATGGCATCTGGGTGTTTGCATGTTCGCTTGTTCACTTTTTACTTATTATTTTAATATTTAATGAGCATGCTCTGGAAGAAGCAGAACAAGAACTCAATCACATACGTGAAAGATTTATCACAATTTAAAGCAAATCATCAATGATTATTAAGCTTTTTGGCATTATAATAGCCTGTTACCATATAAGCATATTTTTTTCCTTTTAACTCTAAATTACTCGTGGGATACTTAATGTGGGATACAGGCATCTTATATCTTCAGTTTTGTAATAGATAATTGCCAAAATGACATAGTACTAATCTAGTATTAACTAGAATTGATATGTACTTGTCCCTATGACCTGTTACTTCCCTGTAGTTCATACAATAAAGAATCTGCCTGCAATGTAGGAGACCTGGGTTCGATTCCTAGGTCAAGAAGATCCTTGGTAGAAGTGCATGGCAACCCACTCCAGTATTCTTCCCTGGAGGATCCCATGGACAGAGGAGCCTGGTGGGCTACAGTCCCTGGAGTTGTAAAGAGTCAGACACAACTGAACAAGTAACACTACTACTGCTATCCCTGTGATCTAATGGCTTTAGTTTACTGTTTAAATTTTTGGAATGCCCTACTCATTTTCCCAATTCAGTTTATCAGAATGTGAACTCCTCTTTCGTGTCAGTTTTTGGGTCTGGGATGTGAGATTATGGAAACTGTTAAACAGATAAAATTATGAAATATGATTCTTTAGTAGAAAAGGAAGGTAAAGGTCTTTACTGAAGCACAAATGCAGGATGGCTTGCCCAGCTAGAGAGAGAGAGTGGAGAGAAAAGGTTTCCTGAAGAAAGTCATCTTCTTTTCTGTAAAGCAGGTGTTTGAGGTTTTTCCCCTCACTTTACATGTCCACATGGCTACATTTAATTTCAGATAACTCACATAGAAGTTCTTCATAGTGCTTTCTCATGACTGAATTGAATTATTGTATATGACTTTTTTTTTCTTTTTATTTTTTTAATTTAAATTTATTTATTTTAATTGGAGGCTAATTACTTTACAATATTGTATTGGTTCTGCCACACATCAACATGAATTCACCCCGTGCATACACATGTTCCCCATCCTGAACCCCCCTCCCACCTCCCTCCCTGTACCATCCCTCCAGTCATCCCAGTGCACCAGTCCCAAGGATCCTGTATCGAACCTGAACTGGTGATTTGTTTCTCATATGATATTATACATGTTTCCATGCCATTCCCCCAAATCATCCCACCCTCTCCCTCTCCCACAGAGTCCAAAAGACTGTTCTGTACTTCTATGTCTCTTTTGCTGTCTCGCATACAGGGTTATCGTTACCATGTTTCTAAATTCCATATATATGTGTTAGTATACTGTATTGGTGTTTTTCTTTCCGGCTTACTTCACTCTGTATAATAGGCTCCAGTTTCATCCACTTCATTAGAACTGATTCAAATGTATTCTTTTTAATGGCTGAGTAATATTCCATTGTGTATATGTACCACTACTTTCTTATCCATTCATCTGCTGATGGACATCTAGGTTGCCTCCATGTCCTGGCTATTATAAACAGTGCTGTGATGAACATTGGGGGTACACATGTCTCTTTCAATTCTGGTTTCCTTGGTGTGTATGCCCAGCAGTGGGATTGCTGGGTCATATGGCCATTCTATTTCCAGTTTTTTAAAGAATCTCCACACTGTTCTCCATAGTGTCTGTACTAGTTTGCATTCCCACCTACAGTGTAAGAGGGTTCCCTTTTCTCCACATCCTCTCCAGCATTTTTTGCTTGTAGACTTTTGGATTGCAGCCATTCTGACTGGTGTGAAATGATACCTCATTGTGGTTTTGATTTGCATTTCTCTTACAATGAGTGATGTTGAGCATCTTTTCAGGTGTTTGTTAGCCATTTGTATGTCTTCTTTGGAGAAATGTCTGTTTAGTTCTTTGGTCCATTTTTTGATTGGGCCATTTATTTTTCTGGAATTAAGCTGCAGGAGTTGCTTGTATATTTTTGAGATTAATTGGAAAAGAAGTAAAACTCTCACTGTTTGCAGATGACATGATCCTCTACATAGAAAACCCTAAAGACTCCACCAGAAAATTACTATAACTAATCAATGAATATAGTAAAGTTGCAGGATATAAAATCAACACACAGAAATCTCTTACATTCCTATACATTAATAATGAGAAAACAGAAAGAGAAATTAAGGAAACTATTCCATTCACCATTGCAACAGAAAGAATAAAATACTTAGGAATATATCTGCCTAAAGAAACGAAATACCTGTATATAGAAAACTATAAAACACTGGTGAAAGTAATCAAAGAGGACAGTAACAGATGGAGAAATATACCATGTTCATGGATCGGAAGAATTAATATAGTGAAAATGAGTATACTACCTAAAGCAATCTATAGATTCAATGCAATCCCTATCAAGCTGCCAATGGGATTTTTCACAGAGCTAGAACAAATAATTTCACAATTTGTATGGAAACACAAAAAACCTCGAATAGCCAAGAAAATCTTGAGAAAGAAGAATGGAACTGGAAGAATCAACCTGCCTGAGTTCAGGCTCTACTACAAAGCCACAGTCATCAAGACATTATGGTACTGGCACAAAGACAGAAATATAGATCAATAGAACAAAATAGAAAGCCCATAGATAAGTCCACACACCTATGGACACCTTATCTTTGACAAAGGAGGCAAGAATATACAATGGAGAATAGACAATCTCTTTAACAAGTGGTGCTGGGAAAACTGGTCCACCACTTGTAAAAGAATGAAACTAGAACACTTTCTAACACCATACACAAAAATAAACTAAAAATGGATTAAAGATCTAAATGTAAGACCAGAAACTATAAAACTCCTACAGGAGACCATAGGCAAAACACTCTCCAATGTAAATCACAGCAGGATCCTCTATGACCCACCTCCCAGAATATTGGAAATAAAAGCAAAAATAAACAAATGGGACCTAATTAAAATCAAAAGCTTCTGCACAACAAAGGAAACTAAGCAAGGTGAAAAGACAGCTTTCAGAATGGGAGAAAATAATAGCAAAAGAAGCAACTGACAAAGAACTAATCTCAAAAATATAAGACTTTTTAAGTCAGGGGAAATATATTGTTCACTCTCAGCAAGGGAATAATTATTTATAGTTTCTTAAAACCTTTTTCTGTTGACTCTCCTGTAGTTATTAAAAATTCTGTAAGAGGAATTTTCCTAGCTTTCTGTTTGAAATTCAGACAAAACAAAGAAAAACATATCCAAAAATGTATTCTGTGTGGAAATCTGAAATTTTGGTAGTGTACTGATTAACATACAGGCTCAAATAGCATGTAGATACAAAAAATCTCCTCAAGTAAAAATGTTTTCAGTTTATCCATGTTGACATTCCTTGACCTTTTGTATTAAGCATAAAAGAACTGGTCAGAATTAACCAACAGGAGGAAGAGATAACTTGTACTGAGAGGATAAGATGATATAGTGATGGAATAACCTTTAAATTTTAATCATATGTGAATAAAACAACTTGTTTCTGTATAATAATAATTATTTGCTAATGTAATTTCACATATAGAGGTGAAAAGAAGGGAGATGAAGAATTGTCTACAGAAGGATGGGAAAAGTCTAGAACATGTAAAAGCAGAAAGGGATTCAAAATGGAAAATTCTGTTTCTCTCTACTCTATGTCTAGAGTTTAGCATTATATCCACAAATAGAAAATACTCAGTACAGTTTGTAACTGTTAACAGGTGTTGCAGATATTGCTACATTTATTAAGTTTTATTATGTAGTTCTGCCTGTAATCCTGTAATCGTATACTCTCTATCACTATTCCTATTTGCAACCCCATAGACTACAAGGTTCATGGAATTCTCCAGGCCAGAATACTGGCATGGGTAGCCTTTCCCTTATCCAGTGGATCTTCCTAACCCAGGGATCGAACCCACGTCTCCCACATTGCAGGCAGATTCTTTATCAGCTGAGCCACAAGGGAAGCCCACTCACTTACTTATGTAGTTCTACCTTTAATCCTGTATACATCTCTATCACTTCCTATTGCATGACTGGATTATTTGTTTTGTGAGTTTGTTGCTTCCATCACTCAATAACTATTCTAGGGTAAGTGAACAGGATAATAATTATATTTTCATTCCACTACCGCTGGATTTTTCTGCCTAATAGACAATCATATGTTAAATAGGCTGAAGTAACAAAGGTAGTATTACATGAATAAGCAACACCATCATCAACAACAACAGTTCTGAGCAACTGCTCAGCTTGCCATGACCACTTCATGGGAAAACAAAGAATTGCATTGCAGTCTCTGATCTACAGACACTTTTAAAGTGACTTTAAAGCCAGATGAAATGGTTTTCTGAGGTATGCCTTTTTTTATATAAAACAAACAAAAGTAACCCATTTTTTGAAAACCAAGAAAACTAAAATTGTTTTAGTAGTTCCCACATATATGTATAATCAGATATTAACTCACCTTTAATGGTTTAGTAAAGTGTTTGATTTATTTATTCAATCATTGTCTCGTGTGGTATTACATTGTTGTGTTTTTGTCGCTGAGTTGTGTCTGACTCTTTTGTGACCCCATGGACTGTATCCCATGAGCTCCTCTCTCCATGGGATTTCCCAGGCAAGAATACTGGAGCGGATTGCCATTTCCTTCTCCAGTGCAGTCTTGCTTACAAGATATAAAAAATGAGGAAGCCGAAGAGAGCACATAAATGAAACTTTAGTATATATGAAAATGGAGGTGAAAGATGAGTGAAAAAATAAGCAAAAGAAATAAAAACATTAAAGATTATATATAAAAGGTAATCATACATGAGGCTAAATGTATATACTTTATTTTACATGTCAACTTTTGAAATCTATTCATTGATGAGCCACATATGTAAACCAAAGTTATGTAGTTGCTGAGGGAAAATAAAAAAAATATATATCAGTTTCATAATTTAGTATCCCTATAACTTAAAACATAAAAATTACCATGTTCCCAGGAAAATTAATTATATTATTCTTGAATTATGTACAGAAAAGTCTGTAATAATAGTGAAGAGTGTCCTTGATGATACCTTATAATAGGCATTTCTTATGGCAGCCATCAATACACTATAGTCTGAATACATTGGTTTGTCGAGATCTCGTTAAATCTAAGAATACTTCAAACTATTTCAAAGAGTGACGTTTTCCCTTTGAATTATAATCTCTTAATAGGTTTTATCTTTGTTGAATTTTGAACGAGTCTTATGAGTTAATTGAGCAAGGAAAATATCTGGAATGCCAGTGGAATTTGCTTGAATAAAGTTTGGACTCCTTTGTTTTAGAGGACAACTGAACTGAGATTGTTTAATTAATTGCACTAACAGAAAGTGACTGAATCTGGCCTTTGGGGTGAATCAAAAGGAACTTCCCATCATGGGACATGACAGTCTTTATTTTTTATTTTAAAATAGATATGAAACTGTTCCAGTGCAGAATTAAATGAACAGTATAGACTCCACCATTATGGAGTAATCAATATGCTTTTATTATGGAAAAAAAAATATAGTCAGAAAAAGATATTTGCTATGAGTAAAATACATTCTCTGTAATGGAGCACCCAGCATTGTGCACCAATATTTCATGATATACAGTTCACAATAATGCTGAAAATCCCCAGAGTAATGATGTGAGTTAATTTGGTTTAATAATTTGTGTATTGGAGAACACTGGTCCTTCTTTCTCTGCTTGTTCCGTTCTTTTTTCTTTTCCTTTATCACTACTGTGGGTTCCTTCTTTCTTCCCTTATTCTGTTCTCCAGTACTTTCCTTTCCTCTTTTCTTTTCCTCTAGGCATGTCATTTCAATGTTTCTTAGATGCCAATATTTCTAGATGCTGTGTAACTAAATAAACCCTATTTAGTTGTTGGTTCAGGCCATCTAATTTGAGATAATAAAATCATAGCAATTGCAAATACTGTTGTTTAGTTGCCAAGTCGTGTCCAATTCTGAAACCCCATGGACTACAGCATGCTAAGCTTCCTTGTCCATCACTGCCACTTGGAATTTGCACAAACTCATGTCCTTTGAATTGATGATTCCAAATATCAAGAGGTATAATTTTTGGTTCTCTGTCTCAAGAGAACATTTACCAGTGTATGCAAGAGCTTTATCACATAGTTAAAAAAAAAAAAAAAAAAACACTATGAAGATTGAGAAGCCTTCTAGATTTTTTTAAAAATATCAATTTTGAGCATTTTTTAAACAAGATTTACAAAACTTAGGATTCCCTGTCTCCATACCAAACACACACACACACACACACACACACACACACACACACACAGCAAAAATAATCTGTTAGATTAGGCCAAATTCTCACTCAACTGCTTTCTGTATCTACAATTGTAGAGAAATTATTTATTTTCTCCAAACCTTAGTCTCCTCATTGGTAAAATAGATATAAAAATAATATCTTACTTATAAAGATTGTGTGAGGATTATTAAATGACAGGATCCATATATGCTTAGGTTAATCCCTGGGAAATAAAATGTTCTTTAGAATATCAATTAATAATAATGCTACTGCTGCTGCTGCTACTGCTAAGTCACTTCAGTCGTGTCCAACTCTATGCGACTCCATAGACGGCAGCCTACCAGGCTCCCCCGTCCCTGGAATTCTCCAGGCAAGAATACTGGAGTGGATTGCCATTTCCTTCTCCAATGCATGAAAGTGAAAAGTGAAAGTGAAGTCGCTCAGTTGTGTCCGACTCTTAGCGACCCCATGGACTACAGCCTACCAGGCCCCTTCCCCCGTGGGATTTTCCAGGCAAGAGTACTGGAGTGGGGTGCCATTGCCTTCTCTGAATAATGCTACTACTACTTTTTATATTAAACTATGTACAAATGCACCACTGTTGTAATATGGAATATGGCCTTTTCGTTTTTTTCTGTCAATACCAAACACTGTATTTGGCAGTATCTTCTGAATACACTCTTGCAGTGTGCATTTTTACTTGACAGTTATCGTGGATGTTTTTATTGTCAATTATTGGGAATATTGATCCATATCATTAATATGCAATATTAATGTGATATTTAATGGCATAATAGCTATCTGTTATAATGATGCTTAATGATATTCACATTATTTTCAAATTATCTGTCCTAAGTATAATGCTGCTGCAGACATACTAGTAAATAATTTTTTTTATTAACTTATCTAATGTTTTTCCTTAAATCCATCATTAAACCTGAAAATGCTCAATCAAAAGTTATTTACATTTTAGGACCTGTAAATATATAGAGTCCCTGCCTTCCAGAAACAAATTAAAAACATATACTATTATCAATATTTTAGAGCATCTATTCTAAAGTCTTACTAACACAAAAAAGTTTCATGATAATTGGGCTATATAAATATAGATTTTAGAAATTCATTGTTGCTTTAATATGCAATATTTAATAATGGAAGTTAATTTGTATAATTAAATATTTAATAGGTTATACTCCACTTAATATTATTATCAAAACTGGCTGTATTTCTATGTGCTGCACAATATATCCTTGTTTCTTATGTGTTTTACACATAGTAATTTGTATCTGTTAATCCTATACCCCTATTGTACACCTTCTTTTCCTCCCCTCATTGATAAACACTTGTTTGTTTTCTGTGTATGTGAACCTGTTTTTGTTTTGATATGTGCAATCATTTTTTTTTTTAATTCCACATGTAAGTGATAAAATAAGAGTATCTGTCTTTCTATGTCAGGCATATTTTACTAAGCATAATACTGTCTAGGTCCATCCACAGTGTTGCAAATGACATAATTTCATTCTTTTTGTGGCTGAGTAGTATTCCATTCTGTGAATGTGTGTTTGTGTGTATAATGCCATATGTGTGTGTCTGTGTGTGTGCTTTTGTGCTAAGTTGCTTCAGTCATGTCAGACTCTGTATGACTCCATGGACTTTAGGCTTCCAGACTCCTCTGTCCATGAGATTCTCCAGGCAAGAATATTGGAATGGGTAGCCATACCCTTCTCCAGTGTGTGTGTGTGTATCATATTTTCTTCAATCCATTCATCTGTTGAAGGACACTGCATTCTTCCATGTCTTGACCATTATAAATATTGCTGCTATCCTTCTATGAACATTGGGTTGTACGTGTCTTTTACAATTAGTGTTTTTCTTTTTTTTTTTTTTTTTATTCTGGACATGTAACCAGGAGAGGGATTTCTGCATCATATGGTAGTTTTATTTTTAGTTTTTTGAGGAACTTCCGTGTTCTTTTCCATAGTGGCTGACCTAATTTACATTCCCACCAACAGTGTAAGAAGAAAAAGAAGTGAAGTCGCTCAGTCGTGTCCGACTCTTTGCGACCTGAGGGACTGTAGCCTACCAGGCTCCTCAGTCCATGGAATTTTCCAGGCAAGAGTACTGGAGTGGGTTGCCATTTCCTTCTCCAGGGCATCTTCCCAACCCAGGGATTGAACCTGGGTCTCCCGCATTGCGGGTGGATGCTTTACCATCTGAGCCACCAGGGAAGCCATGTAGGAGGGTTCCATTTTCATCATATCTTCACCATCATTCATTTGTAGACATTTTAATAATAGCCATTCTGACAGCTGTGAGGTGATATCACATTGTTGTTTTGATCTTCATTTCTTTTGATTAATGATGTTGAGCATCTTTTCCTGTGCCTGTTACAATCTGTAAATCTTTGTAAAAATGTATATTTGTGTCTTCTGCCCATATTTAATTATTAGGTTGTTTTTGGATACTGAATTTTATGAGCAGTTTATATATTTTAGATATCAACATCTTGTCGGTCTTATTATTTGAAAATATTTTCTCACATTGAGTAGTTTTTTTTTTCCTCTTGCTGATTATTTCTTTAATGTCCAGAAGCTCAAATTTAATTGTTTCATCTGTTAATTTTAGGGTTTATTTTTCCTTAACAGACAGATCCAAAAAAATGCTGCTATGACTTATGCCAGAGAGTGTTCTGCCTATGTTTTCTTCTAGGAATTTTCTGGTTTCTGTTCTTACATTTAAGTATTTAATCTGTTTTAAGATTATATGTGTGTATAGTATGAGGAAATATTCTAATATTATTGTTTTACATCTTGTTGTCCAGTTTTCTCAGCACCACTTATTGAAGAGAATGTCCATTGTATGTTCTTACCTCCTTCTTTGTAGATTAATTGACCATAGGTATGTGGGTTTATTTCTGGACACTCTATTCTGTTCCATTGGTCTGTGTATTTGTCTGTGTGTCAGTGCCATACTTTTTTCTATATCTGTAACTTAGTAATACAGTCTGAAGTCAGAAGGCATGATATCCCCAGCTTTGTTCATTTTTTCAAGATTGCTTTGGCAGTTTGGTGACTTTTGTAGCTCTCTACAAATTTTAGAATAATTTTTTTTTAGTTCTGTGGAAAATGTCATGAGTATTTTGATAGGCATTACATTAAATCTGTAGAGTACTTTAGGTAATCTGGCCATTTTAGCAGTATTGATTCTTCCAGTCCATGAACACATGATATTTTTACATTTTGTATCACTTTCAAACTCTGTTTTCAACATTTTATAGTTTTCAGAATATAACTCTTTTGCCTGTTTAGTTAAGTTTATTCCTAGATATTTTATTCTTTTGATGTGATTTTAAATGAAATTGGTTTCTTGCTTTCTCTTTATTATAGTTCATGATTAGATAAAAGCAATGGACTTCTTTTTATTAATATTAAATCCCACAACTTTACCGAATTCATTTATTAGTTCAAATGGTTTGTGGATGGAGACTTTAGGGTTTTCTTTATAAAATATATCACCTGTAAGTAGTGACAGTTTTACATCTTCCCTTCCTATTTGAATGGCTTTAATTTCTTTTTCCTTTCTGATTACTGTGACTGGGACTTCTAATTCTATAAAATAAGAGTGTAATGATGGGCATCCATGTCTTGTTCTTAGATTTAGAGGAAGGCTTTCAGTTTTTCATCATTGAGAATGATGTTACCTATTGGTGAGTCATAGTGGCCTTTATTATGTGAAATATATTTCATTTCTAACAACGTTAATGAAAGTTTGTATCATTAATAGATGTTGAGTTTTGTCAAATGCTTTTTCTGTCTCTGTTGAGTCAGTCATGCAATTTTAATTCTTGCTTTTGTTAATGTTAATATCATGTTATTTGATTTACAAACATTAAACCATTCTGTCTCCCTGGAAAAAATCCCACTTGATCAAGGTGTACTATATTTTTTTAATATATGGTTGGAAAAGACTCTGATGCTGGGAGGGATTGGGGGCAGGAGGAAAAAGGGATGACAGAGGATGAGATGGCTGGGTGGCATGACTGACTCGATGGACATGAGTTTGAGTGAACTCCGGGAGATGGTGATGGACAGTGAGACCTGGCGTTCTGCGATTCATGGGGTCTCAAAGAGTCGGACATGACTGAGCGACTGAACTGAACTGAACTGGATTTAGTTTGTTAATAATTTGTTGAGAATTTCTGCCTCTATATTCATCAGAGCTATTGGCTTACAATTTTATTTATTTATTTTGTAGTGTCTGTCTGGATTTTGCTAATGGTGGCCTAGTACAATGAACTGAAGTGTTCCATCTTCTTCAACTTTTTGGACTAGTTTGAAAAGAGATACAAGTTAGATCTTCTTTATATGTTTTGCACAACTCCACAGTGAAACCAACTAGTTCTCAAGTTTTGTTTTTTAGGTGTTTTCTTTTTATAATGAGCTTTATTTATTTATTCTTTTTTTTTTTTTTTTCTTTGCTGGATTTTCGCTGCTGCATGTAGGCTTTCTCTAGATGAGGTGAATGGAGACTATTTTTCATTGTGATATTCAGGCATTACAGTACACAGGCTTTAGTAGCTGTGGCACACAAGTTCAGTAGTTTCAACTTACAGGCTTAGTTATCCCTCAGCATGTTGAATCTCCCTGGACCAAGGATTGAACCTGTGTCCCTGCATTGTCAGGTGGATTCTTAATCACTGGACTGCAGAGAAATCCTGGGTGTTTTTCTTTTTATTACAGATTCATTTTCTCTACCAGTGATTGATGTGTTCAGATTTCTATTTCTTAGTGATTCTGTCTAGAAATGTGTCTGTTTCTTTTAGCTTGTCTAAATTATTGGCATATAACTATTCATAGTATTATCTTATTTTATTTTATTTTATTTTTTGTATCTAGAAGGAAATGGCAACCCATTCCAGTATTCTTGCCTAGTAAATCCCATGGACAGAGGAACCTGGTGGGCTACAGTCCATGGGGTCGCAAAGAGTAGGACACGACTGAGTGACTTCACTTCACTAGTATTGGTTACTATTTCTGCTCTTTCATTTTTTATTTTATTTGGGCCCTCTCTGTTTACTTTTTGATGTGCCTTCCTGAAGCTTTATCCATTTTTTATCTTTTTTGAAAATAAAATTATTGAGGATAATTGCTTTACAATATTGTGCTAATTTATGCCATACATCAACAAGAATCAGCCACAGGTATGCATGCGTCCCCTCCCTCTGGAACCTCCCTCCCATCTCCCACCTCATCCCACTCCTCTAGGTTATCACAGAGCACTGGGTTGAGCTCCGTGAGTCAACCATTTGTTTTACATGTGGTAATGTGTATGTCTTGCACTGCAAGGAGATCCAACCAGTCCATTCTAAAGGAGATCAGTCCTGGGTATTCATTGGAAGGACTGATGTTGAGGCTGAAACTCCAATACTTTGGCCACCTCATGCGAAGAGTTGACTCATTGGAAAAGACTCTGATGCTGGGAGGGATTGGGGGCAGGAGGAGAAGGGGACAACAGAGGATGAGATGGCTGGATGGCATCACTGACTCAACGGATATGAGTCTGAGTGAACTCCGGGTGTTGGTGATGGACAGGGAGGGCTGGCGTGCTGCGATTCATGGGGTCACAGAGTCGGACACGACTGAGTGACTGAACTGAACTGAATGTGTATGTTTCCGTTCTACTCTCTCAGTCCATCCAACCCTCTTCTTCCCCACTGCATCTGCAAGTCTGTTCTCTATGTCTGCATCTCCATCACTGCCCTGTGGATAGATTTGTTAGTACCATCTTTCTAGAGTCCATGCATATGTGTTAATATGCAATATTTGTCTTTCTCTTTCTGACTTCCTTCACTCTGTTCAGTAGAATCGAGATTCATCCACTTCATTAGGACAGCTGGCTCTTGGTTTCATTCATCTTCTACATATTTGTCTCTTTTTTATTTCCTCTCTTATCTTTATCATTTTCTTCCTTCTGCTGACTTTGGAATTTCTTTATTCTTATTTTTCTAATTCTTTAAAATGGAAGAATAGGTTTTGTATTTGACATTTTTCTAATTTCTTAATAAAAATCTGTATTGCTATAATCTTCCCTTTTAAAACCATCTTTGTTGTGTCTCATAGATCTTGGATGTTTTGTTTCTATGTTTATTTGGCTTGTAGTATTTTCTTATTTCTTCAATTTCTTCACCAACACTTTTTATTTCTTTCTTTTTGAAGTAACATGCTATTTACTCTCTGTTTGTGCTTTTCTCTATTGTTTCTTTAACTAATTTCTTCTTTCATACTTGTGTTCAGAAATAATGCTTGATGTAATCTCTACTTTCTTAAACTTACAGATTTTGGCCTACTAACGTGATATATTCTGGAGAATGTTCTATCTGTACTTGAAAAGAATGTGCTTTGTACTGTTTTGGGATGAAATTTCCTGTAAATTTTTTTTTTTTTTTTTTTAAGTTCAACTGTTCTATTGTGTTATTTAAGACCACTCACCTTATTCATTTCTCTCTGTATGGTGTGTTTCTTGATGTGAATTGGGTTTTAAATCCTTTATTATTATTAATTTATTGTTTTCTTTTTATATCATTTAATATTATTTTACATATTTAGGTGCTCCTATATTGGGTACATTGGCTTCCACAATGGTTTGGTGGTAAATAATCCACTTACAATGCAGGAGATGCAGCAGATATGAGGTTCCCTGGAGGAGGAAGTGGAACCCACTCCAGTATTCTTGACTGAAATATTCCATGGACAGAGGAGCCTGGTGGGCTGTTGTCCATGGGATTGCAGAGTCAGACACAATCAAGCACTTACACATAGACAGGTTATTGGTTACACAAATGTTAACAAGTACAATATTATCTTCTTGTGTTATACCTTTATTGTTATATAATGACTTTCTTTGTCTTTTGTTACAGGACTTGTTTTTCAGTCTGTATTGTGTGACATGAGTCTAGCTATTTTCATCATCTTGTTTCTGTTTCTATGAACATCTTTTATCCATCCTTCACTTTCAGTCTGATTATGTCTTTTTTAAATTTATTTATTTTAATTGGAGGCTAATTACTATACAATATTGTATTGGTTCTGTCACACATCAACATGAATTTGCCATGGGCATACATGTGTTCCCTATCCTGAACCCCCCCTCCCACCTCCCTCCCTGTACCATCTCTCTGGGTCATCCCAGTGCACCAGCCCCAAGGATGCTGTATTGAACCTGGACTGGCAATTCATTTTTCATGTGATATTTTACATGTTTCAATGCCATTCCCCCAAATCATCCCACCCTCTCCCTCTGCCACAGAGTCCAAAAGACTGTTCTGTACATCTGTGTCTCTTTTGCTGTCTTGCATACAGGGTTATCATTACCATCTTTCTAAATTTCATATATATCAGTTAGTATACTGTATTGGTGTTTATCTTTCTGGCTTACTTCACTCTGTATAATAGGCTCCAGTTTCATCCACCTCATTAGAACTGATTCAAATGTATGTCTTTAGCTATGTTGTGCTATTGGTGTGCTTTCCTGGTGGCTCAGATGATAAAGAATCTGCCTGCAATACAGGAGGCCAGAATTTGATTCCTGGGTCAGGAAGATCCCCTGGAACAGGGATTGACAATACACTCCAGTGTTCTTATTTGGAGAATTCCATGGACAAAGTAGTCTAATGTGCTACAGTTCATGGGGTTGCAAAGAGTTGGACAAACCGTGCGAGTAACACTTTTAATTTTAGTATTGGTATACTTTTTAAATTTTTGCTTGTGTGAGAAGTTTTTCATCTCTTCTTCTATTCTAACTAGTAATCTTGTTGGGAGAGTATCCTGGGTTGCTTATCCTTTTAGTGCTTTGAATAAATTGTGCTATTTATTCTGACCTGCAAATTTTCTGTAGAAAAATCAGCTGATAGTAGGTTCCATTCTATATGACTTTTTGTTTTTCTCCTACAAAGTTTAAAATTTTCTCTTTAACTTTTTCCATTTTAATTATTATGTATTTTGGTATGAGTCTGTTGGGGTTCATCTTTTTTGGTGCATCTTATACCTTGATATCTGTTTTATTCTTCAGGTATGGAAAGTTTTCAGCCATAATTTCTTCAATACATTTTCTTTCTTATATTTTGACCTACTTCTATGTCTATTCTCCTTCTGGGACCCCTATAACATGAGTCTTGCAAAACTTCATGATATCACAGAAGTCTCTTAAACTGTTTTCCCTTTTAAAATTGGGTTTTCTTTTTGCTGTTCTGATCAAGTGATTTTGATTATTCTGTCTTCTAGATCACCTGTGCACTCTTCTATATCACCTAATTTGCCATTAATCCATTCTATTTAGTTTTTAATTTCAGTTATTGTATTCTTCAGTTGACTAGTTCTTTTTTAAAATATATTTCCTAGTTCTTTGTTAAAATTCTCACTGTTTTCATCTACCCTTTTCCCTAATTCAGTTAGCATTCTTTTAACAAATACCTTTAAGTCTTTCTTAATTGTTTATTTCCCACCCACCACCCCCCCCCTTTTTTTTTTTTTTTTTTGGTTTTGTTTTTCAGGTGCTTTCTTTCGCTCTTTTTTGAGATAAATTCTTCTGTTTTCTCATTTTTCTTAACTCTCTTTGTCCCTTTGAAATTAGATGAAACAGTTTCCTATTCTGTTCTTGAGAAGTAGTACTTATATGCAGGTGTCTCTCTATACAGTCTGCATGTGCCCAGTCACTTTGGTGAGAGAGCTGGATTTGACATGAACATGGGTCATGTCTTTCTTTAGTTTGCCCTGGCAGGTATCCCATTAGTAGGAGGTAGGGCTGGAGGAGGAGATAAAGGCTGGAGCAAGGTATGAGCTGGGACTTTATTTCCACTCAGTGCTCTTCACCATCTTATTGGGATGAGGGTAGGTCCCTGGTTTAAAAGGTCCCTAGTTGAGGAAGGTCCCCAGAGCAGAAGCCCTGAGGATAAGTTCTGAGCTGGCTCTGTTTCCTTAAGTGTCTGTTCTCCCCTCTTTTGACACCAGCACTCTTGCCCTGAAGGGGAGCAGTTTCTGTAGGAAGAGGAGTCTGTGCAGGTTCTTGCTGAGTGCTGCTTCAAGAGCTCTGGCAATCTGGTCACAGAAGAGTTTAGGGCTCCTTATGTGTCAAGTGTTGTTAATGCCTGCTGCTGCCCTGCTTAGATGTCCCTTTGGGGCTATTTGCTGCTGTGTCTCTCAGACAAGGTTGTTCCCTGTTCTTTTAGCCCTCCTTCCATTGTAGAACTGCGAAAAGTATGTGCTACTGCTAAGTCGCTTCAGTAATGTCTGACTCTGTGCGACCCCATAGACGGCAGCCCACCAGGCTCCCCCATCCTTGGGATTCTCCAGGCAAGAACACTGGAGTGGGTTGCCATTTCCTTCTCCAATGCATGAAAGTGAAAAGTGAAAGTGAAGTTGCTCAGTCGTGTCCGACTCTTAGCGACCCCATGGACTGCGGCCTACCAGGCTCCTCCGCCCATGGGATTTTCCAGGCAAGAGTACTGGAGTGGGGTGCCATTGCCTTCTCCAAAAAAGTATATGGGGCTGGACCAATTTCTCAGCTTAGGCTGGGCATGCTGAGGCGAGCTCAGGAAACCAGCTACCTGCAGTTTCAGTGCACCTGTCCACCCCACTTAAGAATAAGCAGGCATTCACAAGCTTGTCCTAAGCAAAGTCCCTGCTTGCCACTGCCCTCCTGGTAGTCTCACCACCCCTCCAACCAGCAAAGGGGCTTGTCTCCCCTGTGTTAGGCACCAGGATTGGAGTTCCCAATATGTGCTTTGAACCACCTACTCCCAGGGAGGGTCTCCATGTAATCTCCCTTTCCCCTGAGTCATCTCCCTAGGGCACAGGTCTTGACCTAATCACTTATCTTCCCTTCCTGCCTGATTTCTTTTTTTCAGCCTTCATTATACTGGAGTCTTTCCATTAGTTTCTTGTTAGTTTTCTGTGACAGTTATTCCATATGCATATGTATTTTTGTTGTGTTTGTGGGAAAGATGAGATTGAGTTATATATCCTGCAGTCCACCATTTTGATCTCTTTCCTAAATATTTTATTTAATTCTTTAATTCAAATAGGCAAAACTGGAATTCTATACTGTTAGAAATACATTAGAAAATACATAACTAATTATCATAAGTACATTTGCTTAAAAATTCATTTGTTCTTGAATAATTTAGAGGTTCACCATAGTCCGGAGTTTCCCCCATAGCTCAGTTGGTAAAGAATCTGCCTGCAATGCAGAAGACCCCAGTTCTATTCCTGTGTCAGGAAGATCCCCTGGAGAAGACATAAGCTACCCACTCCACTATTCTTGGGCTTCCCTTGTGCCTCAGCTGGTAAAGACTCTGCAATGCGGCAGATGTGAGTTTGATCCCTGGGTTGGGAAGATCCCCTGGAGAAGGGAAACGCTACCCACTCCAGTATTCTGGCCTGAGGAAGTCCATGGAGTCCCAAAGAGTCAGACAGGACTGAGAAACTTTCACTTACCATAGTCTAAATTACAGAGTGCCTAGTAGGTGCCAGATATTTTATCAGAATCTTAAAATTAGTATACGATTATAGAAATGATTTAATTTTTAAAATAGATCATGTAAAAGTCATGGGATCAATCTATATAAGCAAAAAAATGTAATCATATTTAAAATTTCCTGTCATCTTTCTCATTACTGGCTACCATCTATATAATTAAGGCCAAGAAAAAGTAAGTAGCAGCTGTAAATTGTTGCTTTGTTCATGATGCATTTTTTTCTAAAGTGATGCTGTGCTTTGCTAAGTTGCTTTAGTTGTATGACCGTGTGAAACCCCATGAACTAAGTCCACCAGGCTTCTCTGTCCATGAGATTTTCCAAGTAAGAATACTGGAGTGGATTGCCATGCCCTCCTGTTGGGGATCTTCCCCATCCAAGAATTAAACTCATATCTCTATGTCTCCTGCATTGTGAGGTGGCTTATTAACCACTAGTGCCACCTGGGAAGCTTCCTTAAGTGGTACACTGAATAGTGGCTTTCTATGTAGAGTAACTGTATAAGATTGAAATCATTTGTTATATAATTTTCAAAATAGTTGCAATTTTATGTTGGAAAGTGTGACTTCTAAAGTAATTTGTGTAGGGAAATTATACAGTAATATGTATCATGTTCAATATCAATAGAATACAATGTCTTTGGAAAATCGGATAAATCATTTTACACATCTGTCTACATGGGATCATGCATATGGGTCTAAAAAAGAGGAGCAAATTTAAATACGTCTCATGAGTCCACATGGAGGCAAAAAGCAATCTCCCCTGCAGGACTGTTTGGCTGAATGTCTTGTAGTGGGAATAGTCAAATGCCTTAGAAAGTTACTGAATTCTGTTTACAATTAAAAAAAAAAAAAGGAACACTTGACTTTGGTTCTTAAATGAGGAGGATTATAATTTTCCAGATATGAGTTGGAGTCTGAGTCTGTGCAGTCTCAATTACCAGATTCATTCTTAAATTATGTTCCAAAAGGATCTACCATTGCTGAGTCTGAAACATGCCTTCAGGAACCTTGAATGTTTTTAATTAAGAAATATTTTTTGAAATCATTTTAGTTTGAG
This sequence comes from Bos grunniens, assembly GCF_055505025.1. Lineage (NCBI taxonomy): Eukaryota > Metazoa > Chordata > Mammalia > Artiodactyla > Bovidae > Bos > Bos grunniens. The sequence goes on along the minus strand of NC_141179.1, from coordinate 10,675,226 downwards.
AAATTGATTGTGCATGCATCCTCAGTTGTGTCTGATTCTTTTATGACCCCATGGACTGCAGCCCACCAGGCTTTTCTGTCCATGGGAATTTCTGAGCAAGAATGAGCCACCTGGGAAGCCCAAGAAATTCATTATGGCTTTGTTAAATGAATATTTTATAACATTATACATTTTGGAAGCACTGGTGATTTTGGAAGGTCACCTAACTTGACAAATGAAACAGTTTATAATGGTCTTGGTACTATGCTAGTTCTTTCAATTTTTCAGTTTCTGGATAAATGATACTATGTTTCTTGGAAATGCTACAATTGATTATAAGTGTATTCTATCTAGATAAAGTGTATGATCTGCATCTCAAGAGAACTTTATACAGTTGTCAAAGAAATGTCCTTTAGAATGAGTAAAATTCTGTCATGCTCTGATTAACGTAAGGGTGTGACAAGTATATTCTTAAATTTATAAACATATTGATAAGAAAATTATTTCTAATTTTTGTGACTATTGAGATCTTGACAAATGCAGAAAAGTAATGAGGTAAGTTAAAACTACATATAACCCTAACTCCTGCTATAATATTTGTTGACTCTATATTTCATCATAGGTTTATGTAGTAATTCATTTCTCTATTCTTATATACTCTTCACTTGGCTTATTTCCAATTTTAATTAATTATAAACAACAGTGTAAGAAAACTACTGTATAATAATGTTTAACCATGTAACTGATTAATAAAATATATGATTTTTAAAATAAAAATTCATTAACCAGGGAGGTGTGAAATTTTATAAAGTAATGGAACTGAAACAGTGTAAAGCTTAGTTTCTGATAATATTTTAAGAGATTAAATTAAATTTAAACTTATCAGGTTTAATTATTGAATGAAAAAGTATTAAATTATTTTCTGATTTCATTGTATGAGTTTTGAATGATAATGTTTATGCAAGTTGGTTTTATTATGGATCAATGATTTAAAAAGCTTTAGTTCTTAATCCAATTTAATGGGACATTTTCTAATATAGTCATATTGTCTCCCACATATTAAGTGACCTCCATTTTCCTATATGAATTGCTTTTAAGATTGTTGAGGGATGGAGAATGACTATGGGAGAGTGATTCTGTAAACCAACTGTGGCTTTTCAAAGACAGTAGTATACTTGTTCACATCCCATAACCACTCATCTCTTTTCATAGAGCTCATGTAGAGATTTATCAATGTTATGACAGCTCAGATGGGACTAGAAGCCATGAAGAGTCACATTAGAGAATTTAGAAAAAAAGTTAAACGTTGACTCATCCTATTTTAATATTTTATTCATGTATTTTTGAAGAATCTACACCTAGTCATAATAATATTTTAGTAGCCCTTGTTCCAGATGCACAAAAAATATAGTATGGTAGGTATTGTGAATCTTAGGTCACAAACTAAAGCTCACATATCATATATTTTAAAAAAATCATTTTTCTATTACTATTTCAAATGCTCATTCTTTTACATGGTAAAAACTTCATGTCAAACAGTTTGAGGATTCTCAGTTTTTGACTAGGGTAAATCCCACTGAACTTTGCAACCAAGGTCTTAGGAAAAACATTAAGAAAAGAATGAGAAAAAATAATTAAATATGTACAAGGAAGAGTAAACACTAGGAAGGAATTAAAGGAAGCAGACACTTTCTGATCCTGTAGGTTAGTCCTGTCTGTATTCCCCTGCTCTATCCAAAGAGTATAATGAGATTCTTGCTTATTATTTGGGGCTTCCCTGGTAGCTCAGAGGTTAAAGCGTCTGCCTGGAATGCAGGAGACCCGGGTTTGATCCCTGGGTTGGGAAGATCCCCTGGAGAAGGAAATGGCAACTCACTCCAGTTCTCTTGCCTGGAGAATCCCATGGAGGGAGGAGCCTGGTAGGCTACAGTCCATGGCATCACAAAGAGTCGGACACGACTGAGCGACTTAAGCAGGCACTTTCTGATCCTGTAGGTTAGTCCTGTCTGTATTCCCCTTGCTCTATCCAAAGAGTATAATAAGGTTCTTGCTTATTATATATGGCTTGCTGTGCCATAACCAAGCTTGGATACATAAGAAAACATTTACCTACTTCCACAACATATAGGACTTTTTCAGGGCTGACTTAGACCTTAATGCTGTGAAACAAGTCTCTTCTTCCTTCCCTCCTCCTCCTCCTCCTCTTCCTTCTCTTCCTCCTTCTCCTCCATCTTTGCCCTGGTCAAAGAGGAAAGAATCTGGGATCCTGCAACTTTTGGATCTCTAAATGTATCTGAAAAGTTGTATCATTGTTTTGGATTCTTATTCTAAACACTGAACAAGACAACTTATAATATGTGCATTTTTGTAATGGTTGTAACATACTATAAATGACAACATGAATGATCAGCTTCTGTGGGTGGGCTCCATGCCAAAAAAATATGCCACTTCAAATCCATTGGTCAACTGTTGTTATAGTTTCCTGAAAAAATATTGATGCAAATATACTGAAAATGTATTTTACTTAGGTATCTTATAACTTCTTGTTTATCACTTATAGCAGAGATCCCCCCATCTGGTCTACTGCCTGATGATCTGAGGTGGAGCTGATGTAATAATAATAGAAATAAAGTGCAAAATAAAATGTAATGTACTTGAATCATTCTGAAACCATCACCACCCAAGTCTATGGAAAAATTATCTTCCATGAAACCTGTCCGTGCTACCTTAAGAATTGCATTATAGTTTTATAATGTCAAGTAAAAGTACTGGAGAGAAGAAATTTTCCATGCTAAGGTTTCCATTAGCATCTTTAGAAATTCCTGAAAATAGTTCATGTGTTTTATCAGTGATTCTCTAAGTACCTAGGAATGAATCAGCGTGATCTAAGGACCTGATAGATATTGAAATTTAAAAATGAGAAACTTAATAAAATTAGAAATTAAAATTGTCAAGCACTACCCCAGACCTATTGTAAAAGAAATTTGGGGGGCAGGGCCCAGAAACTTAAGAATCATACTAGATGATTCCGATGGAGCTAACGTTTGAGAATCCACTATATTACTTTTTCTTTTTCTGTATGTATAACTATGCTTTTCTGTTTTTCTTCTATCTGGACATAAAGAAAAATGTAGGAAAAATAATTTGTTTTTGCACCATTATCAAGAGAAGAGACATTTGATAAGTTAATATAACAGATAAAATTCTAATTAATATTTTAACACAGCTTAAAATGGATGCTTCTGTACCTTCATGCCTTCATTTTCTACTGCATTTTTGAATTTTCTTTTTCATATATCAGCTTTTATCCCTTTTCTGACTTTTCTGATCACATTCCTTGAACTTTTGCTCTACATTTTTCTTACACTTTGGCAGCACTCGAAAGCTGTGTATAAGAAGAAGGTTTCTTTGTTTTTTGCCCAGCCAAATGATACTTCTTAGTGACCTGGCACAATGGATTTCCCACAAGGAAATAAGTATTTGAGCAGTCATGAAAAAGGAAGCAGCTTGCATTTTCTTAATATCTAAGGATCACTATCATAAGTATTATTTATCATTGCATCTATAATATTATTTTGTATTATCCAGCACAAATATAATACCAGAATGCTTGACTTTTTTGATTTAATATTTTTGTCATTAATTGTTGTTTATAATGATTAATTTCTCTGTGCTTACACGTATGTGACACACATGCATGCATACACATTACTATTTCTAAAATAAGTCAGGATAAGATCACCAAGTAACTAATTTTTTATCATTTTATATGGTAAAAATAAATTCTCAATGGGATCTGGAGTGACTGAGCCATAAATAAATTAACTGAGGTTCAATGCATGCTGACTCTGTAATATTCTGTAATGGAACAGTTTCACTGAGACAGTGTTTTGAAAGGTGTTGAAAACCTTGCTTTGCTAACTTGACACTGGGGTCCTAATGCAAGGACCAGGTGGTAGTGTTGTTCGGTCTCTATCTAACTCTGAGACCCCATGGACTACAGCACTCCAGGGTTCTCTGTCCCCAGGTGGTACTAAAAAAATGCAAGGAAATGTACAATGATACCTAGATAGACACTTTGAATTGTAATATGATAGAAGCACGTAAACATTTAGTATTTTTTGAATTAATAAATGAAAGTAAAAGTTTATGAAGATAAGATGCTTTGTGAACTGATAGAACTGAACCCATTGAATGAGAACTACCTGAAGTTTATTACATTCAATTTAAGCATAAAAACACATACTATTAAGAATAATAATCATTGAAATTATGACCTAGATCATCTGCCACAGTGGGCAGATTAAAAACAAAATAAAACAAAACCCAAAATCCTTGACTGGTGTGACTAAGGGGTGACTTCTGTTTGGGTTGAGATTTATTTTATGATAGGATTTGGCCTGGTAACCAAACAAATATTATATCAGTGTAAGAATTTTGTATTTTTCACTGCTTAAAAATTAAATATGCAGCAAAGAAATCATAAATAAGAATTTTATAATTTAAAATGGTCTTAAATTAGTAGTTACTCTAAATCTTTCCTGCAGCAAGTCAGTGTATAAATATACACAATCCCAGATTTAGAGGATTTTTTTTTTAATGGATCATCTATTTCATTTAATCATAACCCATTAGTAGTGAAATTAACTCATTTTTAAACCTTTATTTTTATTTTAAGATCTATTTCCATACTTACTAATGTGTGTGTTCAGAGAATCTTTCTGCATGTACCTTTAGGTATTTATTTCTGTGGATTGTGTGCTTATTCCAGTCTATTCTACCAGTCTATTCTTCTCCCAGTGTATTCTATACCAGTCCAAATTTACATATTTTCCAACAAAATATTTGATGTTCTCTATTCTGACTACTCCTGCCTTTTATTGTATTCTTTCTTTTGATACAATTATCTCTAATGTCTTGATGTGTGTCTAATGTCTAATGAACTCTTCTGTGTTCTCCTGAGAGAGAAGAGTGACAATGATTAGGAAATAATCTCAAAATTATTTCTTCTTTAGATTGAAATGCAAACACTAAAATCACTAAATTTTAAGATAAAATAGAAAGGGAGTATTTCTGCTTAACCTTTTCACACTTAATGAGATTCCTGCCATATAATTATATAATTATACTTGTTTGTGTCTGTGTGTGTATATAACATATTTTTTAATTTGGCTTTTCAGATTTAAAAAATATTTTCCATATTTCCCTGTGTTCTTAATCACTTTTTCACAGCATATGGTCCTTTTGTAAGCTCAATGAAAAGGAATCCACGATTGAGTATGTTTAGATAACACTGCTTATTTTGTCTTGTCTTTGAGGATTAGAATTCACAATCATGATAAAAGCTATAAGAAAATCTGTGGTAAATAAATAGATTTAAACTTTGTATTCTACATTTCTTAAATTTTCAGTGGTTTTTTTTTTTGTTTGTTTGTTTTGTTTTATTGACTGGAATGCTTCTCAAATTCTCCAAATTTATTGCACTAGATAGTTGAATCAGAAAAACAAACAACAACAACAACAAACAAAACACGTACACACACATAAACACATATTATAGTTTCTCTTTGTCCTTCAAATCAGAGAACTTAAAAAAATTGAGTCTTGTTAGGTAATAAGGTGATAACATCTCATTATACCACACCAAAAATATAATTATAAGAATGTATGTAATTCTAAGAGAGAGGTATAAAGGCAGCAAAAATAAAACATGCAGTAGGTTTTTACAAGTGGAAAATAAATGTCAGAAAGATTTTCCAAGATTGTTACTTTTAGTTACAGTGTGACAAATGGAAACAACCTCATATAAGAGTCAGATATAGTACTGCTTTCAAGTAAACATTAGCCTTTTAATTTGATATTAATTAATATTTTTAAAAATTGACTGATAGAATTGTGGGTCTATGGAGAGAGATGTGGAGAAGAAACATATTTCAAAGGAAAGAAATTCTTAAATGTTCTAGAGTTTACTAATAAATCATCCCAAAATATGCATCTGAAGAAAACTATTAATTTTCTCTTCCATATGTTAGTAATTCATTCTCTGTTTTCTCCACTGGAATGTAAGCTCCATCAGAGCAGATTATTTTTTTGTTTGTTTGTTTTATTCATAACCATATCCCCAGTGCCTAGACTACTTGTGGCAGATAAATTGCTTTCAACAATTGTTGAATCAATAAATTATTGTTATAAAGTAATAACAATGTATTGTTCACAAGTCTTTAAAATTTTTGACCTGCATGACTCTTCCTATTCAGTTTCTCACAAGTAGCTTGTGAATTTAGAGTTGAATCTCTGAAACTATGGTTTGAAATTATCAGCATGAAATCACCAAAAAAAAAAATTTTTTTTTTTAATGCCTACTTTTGTATCTTATTCTACACCTACTAAATCAGGCTCTTTCTTGCTCAGGTCCAGGAATATGAAAAAAGTACCCACAGTGTTTCTTAGGCAAAACATAAATAAAGAACTACAGGCTCTGGCAACTTAACAAGACTTAGAGGTATGACACTCAAGTGCTTTTCTCCTTCCTTTTGAGTGAACTAGATTCCTTATAGCCAGAACAGGCTTTTAGAGTAATGAAAAGACAGTGATAGGCACTTTGGTCCCACTTAGAAAAGTACTATTGAGTGATTGATTAGTTGGAATCTAAAGTCAGATTCCTTAATAACTTTTGACAAAGTCTTTATGGAAAAAACAAATTTGAAAATTGATTATCAAAAATAGTGTTATTTTCACCAGTCAGAATGGCTGCGATCCAAAAGTCTACAAATAATAAATGTTGGAGAGGGTGTGGAGAAAAGGGAACCCTCTTACACTGTTGGTGGGAATGCAAACTAGTACAGCCACTATGGAGAACAGTGTGGAGATTCCTTAAAAAACTGGAAATAGAACTGCCTTATGATCCAGTAATCCCACTGCTGGGCATACACACTGAGGAAACCAGAAGGGAAAGAGACACGTGTACCCCAATGTTCATCGCAGCACTGTTTATAATAGCCAGGACATGGAAGAAACCTAGATGTCCATCAGCAGATGAATGGATAAGAAAGCAGTGGTACATATACACAATGGAGTATTACTCAGCCATTAAAAAGAATACATTTGAATCAGTTCTAATGAGGTGGATGAAACTGGAGCCTATTATACAGAGTGAAGTAAGACAGAAGGAAAAGCACCAATACAGTATACTAATGCATATATATGGAATTTAGAAAGATGGTAACAATAACCCTGTGTATGAGACAGCAAAAGAGACACTGATGTATGGAACAGTCTTATGGACTCTGTGGGAGAGGGATAGGGTGGGAAGATTTGGGAGAATGGCATTGAAACATGTAAAATATCATGTATGAAACGAGATGCCAGTCCAGGTTCAATGCACGATACTGGATGCTTGGGGCTAGTGCACTGGGACAACCCAGAGGGATGGTATGGGGAGGGAGGAGGGAGGAGGGTTCAGGATGGGGAGCACATGTATACCTGTGGCGGATTCATTTTGATATTTGGCAAAACTAATACAATTATGTAAAGTTTAAAAATAAAATAAAATTAAAAAAAAATAAAATTGAAAAAAAAATAGTGTTATTTTGCTACAGTTCTAATACAGAACGGTGCATGCAAAAATTATTGACATCACTGTCAAACTACATACACCCAAGTTCTTATTGTTTCAAACACAGGCTTAAATTTAAAATAGTTGTATTTTTAGTGTTGCTGTATTTTTGAATGTTTCTGTCTGCCATTAACTCTAGAGGAAAGGTGCTTAAGACTTCTTTTCCTGAAATATATTCTTATACTGTATATTATATCCTTTTCCACACTTCTGTAATTTAAATTTTCACTGTACCAGCATTTATGGACTATATGAAGAGGGGAGACCAGAAAACAACTTTATAGTATTCTAACTATATTCTCCTGAAGGGCATTAGTTGAAATTCAGATTTTTGTCACCTAAAGTCAGAATCAGGCTTCCCAAGTGGTTCAGTGGTAAAGAATCTGCCTGCAAAGCAGGAGAAATGAGTTCACTCCCTGGGTTAAGAAGATTCTTTGAGGAGGAAATAGCAACCCATTCCAGAATTCTTGTTCAGAATTCCATGAACAGAGGAGCCTGGTTGGATACAGTCCATGGACTCGCAAAGAGACACAACTTAGTGACTAAACAACAAAAGTCAGGATTATCACCTTTAGCACTGTTAACATCTTGAGTCAGATAATTGTTGGAGGGGATGAAAGGACTGTTCTATGTGTTGCAGGATCTTTATCAGCATCCTCAACCTTTACTCACTGTAGCACCCCCACTGCACACATGATGACAATCAAAAATGTCTTCAGACACTTCCCAGTGTCTTCTGGAGAGCACAATTATGACCGTTGAAACCTAATTATCTACAAGGACCTGGGGCTGTGTTATTTCTAGAATATCACCTTAAGTGACATTAAATGAAATGATAGGAGCTTATGTCACCTTACATCATAAACCTGATTAGTTGAGCCAAAATTAATTGTCCATTAAGTTCCAGAAGTTGGGTTAAATATGAGTTTACTTGATTCCACCTATTAAGAAAGATGAGATCTAAGATCGTATCTTCATATCATAGATTTAACTGGAGCATTGGTTGGTATCCAGTGAACACATTTTGTGCTGTTAGCCAAAGCAGGTAATGCAATAAGAACTAGAGTTGTTCATCATCATTATGAATGTTGAAAGGTCTGAATTACCCTACCCACACATAATTTCATCTAATTGTGTAATAACTGACAATGGCAATAAGGCAATGGCTGTAATCCAGCAGGTTCTTGGAGAATTGTCATACTGACTATATGATGAAGTTGGCCTCAGTACTAGAAGTTTACAGATTAATGACAGAAGGGAACTTTTTATATTGTCACAGGGCAGACACCATCATTAAAGAGAATTGCAGTGCAAGTAGCACCACTCACAAGTTCTGTAATGTAGCCATGATATCAAAATTGAAGCTGCTGCTGCTGCTAAATCGCTTCAGTCGTGTCCAACCCCATAGATGGCAGCCCACCAGGCTCTGCTGTCTCTGGGATTCTCCAGGCAAGAACACTGGAGTGGGTTGCCATTGCCTTCTCCATTGCGTGAAAGTGAAAAGTGAAGGTGCAGTCACTCAGTCGTGTCCGACTCGTAGCGACCCCATGGACTGCAGCCTACCAGCCTCCTCCATCCATGGGATTTTCTAGGCAAGAGTACTGGAATGGCTTGCCATTGCCTTCTCCAAAAATTGAAGCTAGGAATGCCCATATAAATGTTTCCAAATGTGCAGGGTGATTATGGTAGAATAATGCAACAGCTCCCAAATAGTAAACTCAAGTGTGGAATCAGTGTATTTTTAAAATATCTTTATGAAATGAGCCTTAGCATAGAAATGCTAGGAAAGACAAACCACCCTAATCTGATTTTTTTTTTTTTAATGAATGAGTTGGTTTTCTCTGAGTATAAACAGTACTCAGAGAGGTTAAGTACCACAACAACAGAAACCAACAGTTGGCAAAAGCAGAAATAATTGCTAATTATGGGCTAGTCTCTTTATTTACTTGATACAAAAATATGTAAATCAACAGGTTATAATAACAATATTAATACATGCTGTTGATTTGCAACTTAATTTTTGGCTGAAAAAGTATTAGACACTTTGCTTGAGAATTTATCTTGGTAGAAGTTTATATCTTTACTAAATATTGAAAAGTTAGAAAGTCAAAATAGTGTAGTCAAATACTCATATGGAATTCTGCATGTGCCTTCAACTCCCTGATAACTCAGTTGTTATAAGAATCTGCCTGCAATGCGGGAGACCCCGGTTCGATTCCTGGGTCGGGAAGATCCCTTGGAGAAGGGATAGGCTACCCACGCCAGTGTTCTTAGGTTTCCCTTGTGGCTCAACCGGTATAGAATCTGCTTGCAATGCGAGAGACCTGGGTTCGATGCCTGGGTTGTATTCTGGCCTGGAGAATTCCATGGACAGCCCATGAGGTCGCAAAGAGCTGGACAAAACGGAGCGACTTTCATTTTCACTCACTTCGCCTCAACTCCTCTATAACATAAAATTTAAAAAAAAAAAAAAAATCTTTGAAACTTCCTTGGATACTTTTAAGAAATTATTAACATTTATTATCATAATGAATGTTAAAAGTAGGGAGAAGACACAATGTAACAACAACAACAAAGCAAGAGATTTAGACTTAGAAAATTGAGATACACATTTTGACTCCATTCTTAATTTAGAAACACGGTTTGTTTCAGTTTTGTGATTTGATTTTTTCATTTGTAAAATTGAATTTTGCAAGGAATAAATATCATTAACCAGATATGTGCATTTAAAGAACTTACTCCGAACTATCAGATCAGATCAGATCAGTCACTCAGTCGTGTCCGACTCTTTGCGACCCCATGAATCACAGCACGCCAGGCCTCCCTGTCCATCACCAACTCCCGGAGTTCACTCAGACTCTCGTCCATCCAGTCAGTGATGCCATCCAACCATCTCATCCTCTGTTGTCCCCTCCTGCTCTTGCCCCCAATCCCTCCCAGCATTAGAGTCTTTTCCAATGAGTCAACTCTTCGCATGAGGTGACCAAAGTACTGGAGTTTCAGCTTTAGCATCATTCCTTCCAAAGAAATCCCAGGGCTGATCTCCTTCAGAATGGACTGGTTGGATCTCCTTGCAATCCAAGGGACTGTCAAGAGTCTTCTCCAACACCACAGTTCAGAGGCATCAATTCTTCAGCGCCCAGTCTTCTTCACAGTCCAACTCTCACACCCATACATGACCACAGGAAAAACCATAGCCTTGACTAGACGAACCCTTGTTGGCAAAGTAATGTCTCTGCTTTTGAATATGCTATCTAGGTTGGTCATAACTTTCCTTCCAAGGAGTAAGAACCTTTTAATTTCATGGCTGCAGTCACCATCTGCAGTGATTTTGGACCCCAGAAAAATAAAGTCTGATGCTGTTTCCACTGTTTCCCCATCTATTTCCCATGAAGTGATGGGACCGGATGTCGTGACCTTCGTTTTCTGAATGTTGAGCTTTAAGCCCACTTTTTCACTCTCCACTTTCACTTTCATCAAGAGGCTTTTTAGTTCCTTTTCACTTTCTGCCATAAAGGTGGTGTCATCTGTGTATCTGAGATTATTGATATTTCTCCTGGCAATCTTGATTCCAGCTTGTGTTTCTTCTAGTCCAATGCTCTGCATATAAGTTAAATGAACAGGGTGACAATATACAGCCTTGATGTACTCCTTTTCCTATTTGGAACCAGTCTGTTGTTCCATGTCCAGTTCTAACTGTTGCTTCCTGACCTGTATACAAATTTCTCAAGAGGCAAATCAGGTGGTCTGGTATTCCCATCTCTTTCAGAATTTTCCACAGTTTATTGTGATCCACACAGTCAAAGGATTTGGCATAGTCAGTAAAGCAGAAACAGATGCTTTTCTGGAACTCTCTTGCTTTTTTGATGATCCAGCAGATGTTGGCAATTTGATCTCTGGTTCCTCTGCCTTTTCTAAAACCAGCTTAAACATCAGGAAGTTCACGGTTCACATATTGCTGAAGCCTGGCTTGGAGAATTTTAAGTATGATGTATCATTAAAAACACAGTTTATGATAATCACATTCCTTTATTTTACTGCAAATAAGAGGATAGAATCCTACTATTTCCTTCTGTATTTCATGGATTTGAAAATTGATGTGGGCAAGACCTTGCTGATAGGTGTAGGCATCTAGTACTGTAGCTGATATACAAGAATAAAATAGGTGTGATCATCTAACAAATTGGTATATTTTGGCAAAAAAAGGCAAAATGCAATATTTAGATGGAGTGCTTACAAATTTAATATATGTAATAAGAGTCGTAACTCACCAAACACAAGCTGTATGCCAGAGATAGTCTGAATTCTTTAATAGGATTATGTTGTTAAAATCTAGATTATTATCTTAAGTAAGGACTTTTATTATTCCCCTTTTAACAGTGAGGAAACTGAGGCAAAAATTTATCTAATATCTTATATCTAACATGTGAGAATCTGGGATTTAAACCCAGATAGGAGATTTCACACTCATTCCACCATGGTATATTTATTCTCTGTTCAGATTTTTATAAAGCTAAAATTTCCTCTCATGTTTGTAAAGGAACATTGCAAACATGTTCTTTATGAACAATCTAAACAAAAATAGAAAAATCATAAGTAAATTTTAAAAAATCACTTAGTCGTGTCTGACTCTTTGCCACCCCATGGACTATACAGACCATGGCATTTTCCGGGCCAGAATACTGGAGTGAGTAGTTTATCCCTTCTCCAGCAGATCTTCCTGACCCAGAGAACCAGGGTCTCCTACATTGCAGGCAGATTCTTTACCAACTGAGCTATCAGGGAAGCCTTCTGCCCTCTCATGTTTCTCAAGAAACATTACAAATCTGTCAGTTTGAACAATCTAAAGAAAAATAGAAAATCATAAATAGAGGCCACTTTTTATCCAGTCACTACATTTAAATGGATTATAATAAACATTGAATCCTGAGAAGGGTTATTTCTGAGTTTGTCATATGACAGGTTAAAACATTGATTTTGACTCTATACTGTTGGAGGGTTTGGTGATGGATCCTATTGAGATTGCTAGTTGGCTTTCAATGAAGACATCCCAAGAACTGTTTTGCATTTTTGTCATAACCTAATTGAATAGACATCTTGACATAAATATGGTTATTATGTGATGAAGCACTAAGTAGTGATGTCTCCTCTGTTCCAATAATCAAATCACTTACATCTACACTGCCTGCATGGCAAACCTATTGAACTTACCAGCGGTTGCTTTAGACAAGGTCTTTCTTAACATTGAAATTGTGTTGTCATTACTTTCGATTATAAATTCATTAAATGTCGATTAATGTCCAATGCTCAATGCAATACCAGGAAATGCATTAAGTATATTAAACCTTAAAAATACTTTAAAGTGATAAATTCTTAATTCATTAATAAATTTAAAATAGCACCGGGAAAATTGCTTGATATAAGTTCATCAATAGTGTCTGTTCCAAAGAAACCATATATAATTGTATTAAAAAACTAAGGAGGTGCAACATATTTGCTACTTTTTGTAAAGTTCATCTCTTAAATGCCTGAGATTCTAGTATAAACAGTATTGTTTGAAGAAGACAGCAATGAAGCTACTGGAATTGATAAATCTGGTGTAATTTTGATTACTATAGATCTCCCTGGGGTAAAAAGTTTTTCTTGGGGGAAAAAAAAAATAACTGTATATAACTACTTTCTAAAGTTAAAATTTCACTCAGACTAGATGGTAATAATCTTGCCGATGTCATAGTAACCTAGAAGTGAGATCTATCTCTTTAGAAAAGCGTAATACATTACTCTCCAACCATGTATTGTTGTTTAAAGTTCTCCATACTATAAAATAATGAATGCCATATAGGAATTTGAAAGAAATGGTTTATTTTTTGATTGTCTCAATTTTCTTTCATCTGTATGATGTGCCAAAGTGAAAATGATTTAATATAGAAGAAGAGTATGATGTTACCCTGTCAGGGTAGGTGATAACAATGCTTCCAGGTATACTTTTATGTAGAGAGTATATGTTTGAGGGAAACAAAGTAAACCAGGTCAAGCAGAATTATTTTAAATACCTACACACACAAAAAAAAGCAAAAAGGCAACATCAACTAACTGCTACTGCTGCTAAGTCACTTCAGTCGTGTCCAACTCTGTGCGACCCCATAGATGGCAGCCCACCAGGCTCCCCCATCCCTGGGATTCTCTAGGCAAGAACACTGGAGTGGGTTGCCATTTCCTTCTCCAATGCATGAAAGTGAAAAGTGAAAGGGAAGTCGCTCAGTAGTGTCCGACTCCTAGCGACCCCATGGACTGCAGCCTACCAGGCTCCTCCGTCCATGGGATTTGCCAGGCAATAGTACTGGAGTGGGTTGCCATTGCCTAGAGTATCTTCTATATCAGTATTTTAAAAGTACAGCACTAATATTCAACTTAGCAAACAATTTAAACAATAAATGTAGGTTGTCATATGCAGAATAAAAATCATTCTATATATAATAACTTGATTTTCTGGCCTACATTACTGTTTGTAAATTGCTAATTATTAGGCTACAGCTAACCCAATAGTCAGGTAAGAGTAATAAGTTCTTTATTTTATTTGAAAGCATAAATACTGTCAATCCTAAAGGAAATAAACCCTGAATATTCATTGGAAGGACTGATGCTGAAGTTGAAGCTCTAGTACTTTGGCCACCTGATGTGAAAAGCTGACTTATTGGAAAAGAACCAACTTATTGGAAAGAATACTCTGATGCAGGAAAAGATTGAAGGCAAGAGAAGAAAGGGATGACAGAGGATGGGATGGTTGGATGGCATCACCAACTCAATGGGCATGAATTTGAGCAAACTCTGGGAGATAGTGAGGGATAGGGAAACCTGTCATGCTGCAATTCATGAGGTTGCAAACAGCTGGACACAGCTTAGTGACAACAACAATAAATCATTATTTTGGCTAATAATCCAATGTGAAGAACAAAGTGTGAATGTTAAAAGTTGAGTTTTTTCCAAAATATGGTGATAATATTTTCTTTCATAAAATGTAGAAATGGTGGTTGGAAAACTTGCCTAAACATCCATGATTATATAAATAAGCTCTTTTGTCTTGTCATGAAGAAAACAATAGGAATAAATATGATAGATAAAGGCTTAATATGAACCTAACTGAAATTAGGTAGATAATAATTTCCTATATTCAAGTTAATACAGAATTATTTATTAAAAATCAGTTTACATTTCTCTCTCAAATAGCATCTTCACTGGGGCCTCAGGACTCATCATTCTTAAAGATTCTTCTTTGGTTTCTGAGACCCATCTGTCACCTGATACTCCATTTTCTTTCTTCACTCCTTACTCCTTTTTTTTTTTTAATATAAATTTATTTATTTTAATTGGATGCTAATTACTTTACAATATTGTATTGGTTTTGCCATACATCAACATGAATCTGTCACAGGCATACACGTGTCCCCCATCCTGAACCCCCCTCCCTCCTCCCTCCCTGTACCATCACTCTGGGTTGTCTCAGTGCACCAGCCCCAAGCAACCAGTATCATGCATTGAACTTGGACTGGCGATTCGTTTCATGTATGACATTATACATGTTTCAATGCCATTGTCCCAAATCATCCCACCCTGTCCCTCTCCCACAGAGTCCAAAAGACTGTTCTATACATCTGTGTCTCTTTTGCTGTCTCGCATACAGGGTTATCATTACCATCTTTCTAAATTCCATATATATGCATTAGTATACTGTATTGGTGTTTTTCTTTCTGGCTTATTTCACTCTGTATAGTAGGCTCCAGTTTTATCCACCTCATTAGAACTGATTCAAATGTATTCTTTTTAATGGCTGAATAATACTCCATTGTGTATATGTACCACCACTTTCTTAATCCATTCATCTGCTGATGGACATCTAGGTTGCTTCCATGTCCTGGCTATTATAAACAGTGCTATGATGAACACTTGGGTACACGTGTTTCTTTCAATTCTGGTTTCCTCAGTGTATATGC
This sequence comes from Bos grunniens, assembly GCF_055505025.1. Lineage (NCBI taxonomy): Eukaryota > Metazoa > Chordata > Mammalia > Artiodactyla > Bovidae > Bos > Bos grunniens. The sequence continues at coordinate 10,659,641 of NC_141179.1, read as the reverse complement.
CCAGCAGTGGGATTGCTAGGTCATAAAGCACTCCTTACTCTTTGTTCTCTTTGACTGATTCTTCCACTGACAATAATACTTATTTCCAGGGGACCATTCATGAGTCTTTCATCTTTTCATATATGTCTTTCTTGTTATTTTATAATCTCAGACTTCACTATAACTCATCTCTTCAGGCTAGATATTTTTTAGTTTGACTTCTCAATTTATAATGAGTATCTCCAACAGTTATTAAAACGAATCACATTCTAAAAGTTATTTTTTAAAAAGCTATTTTCTGCAATTTCTTCCTGAACTTATTCTTTACATTCCCTCTTTCATCAGTCAAGAGTTTTTCTAGTTTTTCTTCTGTTAAGTGATCAAATTGTCAACTCAACTGGCTTACAGAGGAGGAGTTGGTAGGAAGGAGATTCTATAGTCTCATGTAAATCAGTGGTAGGAATTTATACTCCCATCAACAGTCTGTAAAAGCCTCTATAGACCTATCATTTCACAAGCAGTTGACTCTAAACTTTATAACATTTTTTTTTCTTATTTGGAGAGTGTGAATTGCATTTTAAAGTTTACATCAATGATTACTAACCAGCTTCGTTGTTCTTTCATTGGCTATTCATATTTTTTTCTTTTATGAAGTGCTACTTAAAGTTTTCTGCACATTTTATACTGAATATGGAAAAATAAATAGGATTTTACACTGGTAAAAATATGTCTTTACTTAAAATGAAACTACAAAGTAAAATAATTATAATTAGCATTAATTTTATCTTGTGCTAACTTTATCTTCTTGTATTTTTAAAGGCAAGAGTAGAAGTAATAATATTAACTATATTTGCTCCAGATTCCAAGTCAAATTGTTGATATCTTGAACAGATACTTTTTTTGTATCCCTATTTTAATAATCTTAGCTTCATAAAAAATAAAATCAAATCTCAGTATCACTTATTTTATATGTTTAAGGTATAGTTTAAAGCATTATATTGTGCTGTATGTTTTTATTATAGTTCATGCTTTATATTCAATGAATATTGTTAACATGATAAATATTTCTCATGTTGTCCTGATATTAACAAGTTGTGAAATGTAGTTACTAAAAGCTAAGCATAGAAAATGAGCTTCCCAGGTAGTGCTAGTGGTAAAGAACCTGCCTGCCAATGCAGGAGACTCTAAAAGATGTGGATTCAATCCCTGGGTCAGAAATGTCTCCTAGAGGAGGGCACTGCAACTCACTCCAGTATTCAAGCCTGGAAAATCTTATGAACAGGGAGCCTGGCAGGCAATGGCCAATAGGGTTGCAAAGAGTTAGACATGACTGAAGCAACTTAGCACACTACACAGTGCAAGCATAGAAAACTGGCACCATTAACAGCATTTGTTCACTTCCTTTTTCTATGTTAAATCTGGATAATTCTCACAGTATCTTAAACTTTAAAATTGTTATTCTGTTTGTTATGGTGATATGTGTCTAGTGATCTTTGATATTACTATTGTAATTCTTTTAGGGGCATCACAAACCTGCTCATAAAAGATGGTGAACTCATCGGCTAAACAATTTTTGTGTTCTGACTGCTACCCTGAGTGTTCTTCCTCCATCTTTCTCCCTCTGCTCAGTTCAGTTCAGTTCAGTCACTCAGTCATGTCCAACTCTTTGCAACCCCATGAATCGCAGCACACCAGGCCTCCCCGTCCATCACCAACTCCCGGAGTTTACTCAAACTCATGTCCATCGAGTCAGTGATGCCATCCAGCCATCTCATCCTCTGTCATCCCCTTCTCCTCCTGCCCCTAATCCCTCCAAGCATCAGAATCTTTTCCAATGAGTCAACTCTTTGCATGAGGTGGCCAGAGTATTGGAGTTTCAGCTTCAGCATCAGTCCCTCTGCTCAAGCCCCCCTAATCCCTGAGACCCAACAATATTGAAATTAGACCAATAGTTAACCCTGTAATGCCTGATAAGTGATCAAGTGAAGAGTCAGAAGAATCACATGTCTTTTGCTTTAAATCAAAGCTAGAAATGGATAAGCTAAGTGGGAGCACACATAGAAAGTGGAGACAGGCCAAATGCTAGACCTCTTACACCAATCAGTTAGTTAGGTAGTAAGCACCACAGAACAAGTTCTGCAAAGAAATTAAAAGTGTTACTTCATTGAACACATGGATGATAGGAAAGCAAAACAACCATATGGCTGATATGAACAAAGTTTTAGTGGTATGGATATAAGGTCAAATTAGCCATGCTGCTGCTGCTAAATCACTTCAGTCGTGTCCGACTCTGTGTGACCCCATAGACGGGAGTTCACCAGGCTCCCCCATCCCTGGGATTCTCCAGACAAGAACACTGGAGTGGGGTGCCATTGCCTTCTCCACAAATTAGCCATAACATTCCTTTAATGAAAGTGGAGTGGGTTGCCATTTCCGTCTCCAATGCCTGAAAGTGAAAAGTGAAAGGGAAGTCCCTCAGTCGTGTCCAACTCTTCGCAACCCCATGGACTGCAGCCTACCAGGCTTCTCCATCCATGGGGTTCTCCAGGCCAGAGTACTGGAGTGGGGTGCCATCGCCTTCTCCACAAATTAGCTATAACATTCCTTTAATGAAAGTGTTAGTCACTCAGTCATGTAAAACTCTTTTTGACCCCATGGGACATAATCCTTCAGGCTCCTTTGTTCATGGAATTCTCCAGGCAAGAAAACTGAAGGGGATAGCCATTCCCTTCTCCAGGGGACGTTCCTGACCCTGGGATCATACCAGAGTCTACTGAATCGCAGGCAAATTCTTTACCACCAAGCCACCAGAGAAGCCCAACCCAAAGTTTAATCCAAAGCAAAAACCCTAACTCCCCTCAATTCTGAAGAGAATTGAGAGAGAGGTAAGGAAACTGAAGAAGAAAAGTTTGAAACTAGCAGAGGTGGGCTCTATGAAGTTTAAGGATAGAAGCCTTCTCCATAACATAAAAGTGCCAGATGAAGGAGCCAGTGCTAATGGAGAAGCTACAGGAAGTTACTCAGATATAGTTAAGGTAATTAATGAAAGTGGTTCCATTGAACAACTGATTTTCAGTGTAGATAAAATACTTTCTATTTGAAGAAAATACCATCTGGGACTTTCATAGCTAGAGAGGAGAAGTTAATAAATGACTTCAAACTTCAAAGGACAGACTGAGTCTATGTTAGGGATCAGTAACACTTCGTGACTTTTCGTTGAAGTCAGTGAACATTTACCTTTCCAAAAATCCCAGGGCACTTTATAGTAAACCCACTCTTCTTCTGCTCTTTAAATGGAATAACAAAAGACTGAGTGAAGCACATCTGTTGACAAATTTTTGCTGATTGTTGAGACTTATTACTCAGGGTGGGGGGAAAAAAATTCTTTCAAAATACTACTGCTCAATGGCAATTTAGCTGGTCACCCAATAGGTCTAATGGAGATGTACAACAAGATTCATGTTTTTTTCACACCTGCTAATAAAAATTCATTGGTTGCCCATGGATCAAGGAATAATTTTGACTTTCATGTGTTATTTTCATATATACATTTCATAAGGTTAAAGCTGCCATAGTGATTCCTCTGATGGATCTGGGCAAAGTAAATTGAAAAGTTTCTGGAACAAGTTCAGCATTTTTTATTTCATTAATAACATTTGTAATTCAAAGTAAAACTGAAAGTCACTCAGTCATGTCCTACTCTTTGCCACCCCATGGACTATACAGTATAGTCCATTGAATTCTCCAGGGCAGAACACTGGAGTGGGTAGCCTTTCCCTTCTCCAGGGGATCTTTCCATCCCAGGGATTAAACCCATGTTTCCTGCATCACAGGCAGATTCTTTACCAGCTGAGCCACCAGGAAAGCCCAACAATACTAGAGTAGGTACCCTAGGCCTTCTCCAGAGGATCTTCCTGACCCAGGGATTGAACAAGGGTCTCCTGCATTGCAGGTGGATTCTTCAATAACTGTGCTATCAGGGAAGCCTGAGGCCAGAGGTTAATATCAACACTAACAGGAGTTTGGAATAAGTTGATTCCAACTTTCATGTATGACTTGGAGGGATTCAAGACGTTCAGTGTAGGAATTAGAATTAGAAATAGAGCCTGAAGATATGACTGAATCACTGCAATTTATGGCAAAACTGAATGCATGAGGAGTTACTTTTTATGGATGAACAAAGAATGTTGTTTCTTGAGATGTAATCTGCTCCTGGTAAAGAGGCCATGGACATGGTTGAAGTATTTAGTTGAGGAAACAGCAACAGTGTTTAACAGCTTTAACTTCAATTTTGAAAGAGGTTATTCTATAAATAAAACACTATGGAGCAGTATTACATGCTATAGAGCAACTGTTCATGAAAGGAAGAGTCAACTGATGTGGCAAAAGTTTACTGTTGTCTGATTTCAAGAAATTGCCACAACCACCCCACCTTTCAGAACACACCATTCTAATCAGTAAGCAGCCATCAACACTGAAGCACTACTGTCTGCCAGCCAAAAGATGATGACTTGCTGAAGGCTTAGGTGACAATTAGCATTTTTAAGCAATAAAATTTTTTTTGATTTTATTTTCTTTTTAAAATTTACATAATTGTATTAGTTTTGCCAAATATCAAAATGAAACCGCCACAGGTATACATGTGTTCCCCATCCCGAACCCTCCTCCCTCCTCCCTCCCCATACCATCCCTCTGGGTCATCCCAGTGCACTAGCCCCAAGCATCCAGTATCGTGCATCGAACCTGGACTGGCAACTCGTTTCTTACATGATACTTTACATGTTTCAATGCCATTCTCCCAAATCTTCCCACCCTCTCCCTCTCCCACAGAGTCCATAAGACTGTTCTATATATCAGTGTCTCTTTTGCTGTCTCGTACACAGGGTTATTGTTACCATCTTTCTAAATTCCATATATATGCATTAGTATACTGTATTGGTGTTTTTCCTTCTGGCTTACTTCACTCTGTATAATAGGCTCCAGTTTCATCCACCTCATTAGAACTGATTCAAATGTATTCTTTTTAATGGCTGAGTAATACTCCATTGTGTATATGTACCACCGCTTTCTTATCCATTCATCTGCTGATGGACATCTAGGTAGCTTCCATGTCCTGGCTATTATAAACAGTGCTGCGATGAACATTGGGGTACACGTGTCTCTTTCCCTTCTGGTTTCCTCAGTGTGTATGCCCAGCAGTGGGATTGCTAGATCATAAGGCAGTTCTATTTCCAGTTTTTTAAGGAATCTCCACACTGTTCTCCATAGTGGCTGTACTAGTTTGCATTCCCACCAACAGTGTAAGAGGGTTCCCTTTTCTCCACACCCTCTCCAGCATTTATTATTTGTAGACTTTTGGATCGCAGCCATTCTGACTGGTGTGAAATGGTACCTCATAGTGGTTTTGATTTGCGTTTCTCTGATAATGAGTGATGTTGAGCATCTTTTCATGTGTTTGTTAGCCATCTGTATGTCTTCTTTGGAGAAATGTCTATTTAGTTCTTTGGCCCATTTTTTGATTTGGTCATTTATTTTTCTGGAGTTGAGCTGTAGGAGTTGCTTGTATATTTTTGAGATTACTTGTTTGTCAGTTGCTTCATTTGCTATTATTTTCTCCCATTCTGAAGGCTGTCTTTTCACCTTGCTTAGAGTTTCCTTTGATGTGCAGAAGCTTTTAAGGTTAATTAGGTCCCATTTGTTTATTTCTGCTTTTATTTCCAATATTCTGGGAGGTGGGTCATAGAGGATCCTGCTGTGATGTATGTCAGAGAGTGTTTTGCCTATGTTCTCCTCTAGGAGTTTTATAGTTTCTGGTCTTACGTTGAGATCTTTAATCCATTTTGAGTTTATTTTTGTGTATGGTGTTAGAAAGTGTTCTAGTTTTATTCTTTTACAAGTGGTTGACCAGATTTCCCAGCACCACTTGTTAAAGAGATTGTCTTTAATCCATTGTATATCCTTGCCTCCTTTGTCAAAGATAAGGTGTCCATATGTGCGTTGATTTATCTATGGGCTTTCTATTTTGTTCCATTGATCTATATTTCTGTCTTTGTGCCAGTACCATACTCTCTTGATGACTGTGGCTTTGTAGTAGAGCCTGAAGTCAGGTAGGTTGATTCCTCCAGTTCCATTCTTCTTTCTCAAGATAGCTTTGGCTATTCGAGGTTTTTTGTATTTCCATACAAATTGTGAAATTTTAATTAATGTATATACTCTGTATTTTTAAACATAGACAAATGCACAGATAGACTATAATACACTGTAAACATAATTCATATTTGTGCTGAAAAACAAGCAAACAAAATGTGACTCATTTTATTGACATATTTGCTTTACTGAAGTGATCTAGAATGTTACCTATAATATCTCCAAGATGTTCCTGCACTATTTTGAGTAAGCTGATGTTTTCTTAATGAAATTTTGCAGTGTTAACACTGTGCAAAACGTAAAGATATTGAACCATTTCAGAAAGAAAAAGATGAACAAAGGGAGTGAGGACAAAATTTTATCAACAAATTATTTTTATAATTTATATCGTCCTTTTGTCATTGCTGTTGTTCAGTACCCAAGTCATGTCTGACACATTGCAGTCCCATGCACTGCAGCGTGCCAGGCTTCCCTGTCCCTCACCATCTCCCAGTGTTGTCCTTTGTCCTTAGCAGAATTTATTAGGAGAGTAATTCAGTCATCACTTGATGAGAACTGAGCGTTAAACGTTTGTTAGATGAGTAATACAGTGAATATTAATTAATAGCAGAAGTCATTTAGGGGGAAAGATTTAGGGAGAATTACTTAAAAGAAAAATGTGTCCATAAAAATGAAACTGTTGATGAAGTATAACTGAGTATATATGATAATATTGTGGGTGAATTTAAATGAGTAAATAAAAAAGTGACTGTGAACATTTGGAATGAGTATTTTACAGTGCATCAGTTAAAGAAAGTTTATACTCTAAATTCTGTTCAAAGATTTTACAATGATTAAATTTCAGGCCTTCCCTGGTTGCTTAGTTGTAAAGAATCTTCCTGCTAAGGCAGGAGATGCATGTTTGATCCCTGAATTGGGAAGATACCCTGGAGATGGAAATGGTAACCCACTCCAGTATTCTTGCCTGGGAAATCCCATGGACAGAGAAACCTGATGAGCTACTGTCCATGGGGTCTCAAAAAAGTCAGATATGACTTAGCAAATCAACAAACAAAGCAAAACAAAAAATGATATTTCTTTGATGTTGCCAACAAATTAATCATATGAATATCCTAGAGGCGTGTATATTAAGGTCAAGGTATGCCTGCATGCCTGCTCAGTTGCTTCAGTCATCTCTGAGTCTTTCCAGTCCCACAGACTATGGACCACCAGGTTGTTTTGTCCATTGGGTTCTCCATGCAGGGATACTGGAGTGAATTGCCATTACCTCCTCCAGGTGTTCTTACCAACCGAGGATTCAAACCCACATCTCCTGCCATCTCCTGAATTTCAGGTGGATTCTTTACCACAGAGCCACCAGGGAAGCCTAGATAAAGATATATATGAATTTAAAATAACTAGCCTTTTTTCATATAGAATTAAAAACTACAAAAAATTATTCAAGAAAATAACAAGTGTAATAAAAAATTGTATCCTTTGTTTAGTCATTAATAATAAAGGGTTGATTTTCAAACCTAATGTCTGCATAGTAAATATGCATTCAAAGAGTTGGTATTTTTACAAAATAAAAATATGATCCCTTTTTTTTTTTTTTCTTTTCTTTTCTTTACCCCAGTGTGTTATCTATAGGTAGTTCTTTCATTTCTCCAGTGTTGTTAATTGCTGGTCTGTTTCAGTAACTGTTGTTCCTAAAGCTCAATAATGCTGTGAATCAATAGCCATAAATTTAAATTATGTAAATCTACATAGATTTTGTTGAGGTGAGTAGTAATTGTCAACTGGCTAGAAATACTTGAATATATGGAGTTCAGTTCAGTTCAGTCAATCAGTATGTCCAACTCTTTGCTACCCCATGGACTGCAGCACACCAGACTTCCCTGTCCATTACCAGCTCCAGTGGCTTACTAAAACTCATGTCCATTGAGTCAGTGATACCATCCAACAATCTCATCCTGTGTTGTCCCCTTCTCCTCCTGCATTTAATCTTTCCCAGCATCAGGGTCTTTTCCAATGAGTCAGCTTTTTGCATCATGTGGCCAAAGTGTTGGAGCTTCCGCTTTAACATCAGTCCTTCCCATGAGTCTTCAGGATTGATTTCCTGTAGGATTGACTGGTTGGATCTCCTTGCAGTCCAAGGGACTCTCAAGAGTGGTCTCCAGCACTGCAGTTCAAAAGCATCAATTCCTTGGTGCTCAGCTTTCTTTATCGTCTAACTCTCACATCCATACATGACTATTGGAAAACCCATAGCTTTGACTAAATGGACCTTTTGTCAGCAAAGTAATGTCTCTGCTTTTTAATATGCTGTCTAGTTTGGTCATAGCTTTTCTTCCAAGGAGCAAGCATCTTTTAATTTCATGGCTGCAGTTACCATCTGCAGTGATTATGCAGTCCAAAAAAATAAAGTCTCTCACTATTTCCATTGTTTCCCCATCTATTTGCCATGAAGTGATGGGACCAGATGTCATGATCTTAGTTTTCTGAATATTGAGTTTTAAACCCGCTTTTCAACTCTCCTCTTTCATTTTCATCAAGAGGCTTTTTAGTTCTTCACTTTCTGCCATAAGTGTGGTATCATCTGTGTACCATAGGTTATGGGTATTTCTCCCAGCAATCTTGAGTCCAGGTTGTGCTTCATCCATCCTGGCATTTTGCATGATGTACTCTGCTTATACGGATAAGGCAATGGCACCCCACTCCAGTACTCCTGCCTGGAAAATCCCATGGATGGAGGAGCCTGGTAGGCTGCAGTCCATGGGGTCGTCCAGTGTTCTTGCCTGGAGAATCCCAGGGATGGCGGAGCCTGGTGGGTTGCCATTTATGGGATCACACAGAGTCAGACACGACTGAAGTGACTTAGCACTCTGCCTATAAGTTAAATAAACAGGGTGACCATATATAGCATTGACATACTCCTTTCCCAAATTGGAACCAGTAAATTTTCCATGCACAGTTCTAATGATACTTCTTGATCTGCATACAGATTTCTCAGCGAGCAGGTAAGGTGGTCTGGTATTCCCATCCCTTGAAGAAATTTCCAGTTTCTTGGGATCCACAGAGTCAGTGACATTGGCATCCTCAGTAAGTAGAATTAGGTGTTTTTCTGGAATCACTGCTTTTTCAATGATCCGGTGGATGTTGGCAATGTGATTCTGGTTCCTCTGGCTGTTCTAAATCCAACTTGAGTATCTGGAAGTTCATGGTTGATGTACTGTTGAAGCCTGGCTTGGAGAATTTTGAGTATTATTTTGATAGCATGTGAGATGAGTGCAATTGTGCTGTGGTTTGAACATTGTTTGGAATTGCCTTTTTTTTGGGACTGGAATGAAAACTGACGTTTTCCAGTCCTGTATTCACAAAGAAAAGGCAGTATTTCTTCTTTCATAGTTTTTTTTTTTTTTGAAGAAGAAGAATATGTTTTACAATTAGTAAACATACTTTTTACTAGTCCTAGTGGTTTTTCCTACTTTCTTTGATATAAGCCCAAAGTTTGCAATCAGGAGCTAATGATCTGAGCCACAGTCAGCTCCAGGTCTTGCTTTTGCTGACTCTGTAGAGGTTCTCCATCTTCAGCTGCAAAGAACATAGTCAATCTGATTTCATTCTTTACTTATCTGATGATGTTCATGTGTAGCGTTGTCTCTTAGGTCATTGGAAAAGGGTGTTTGCTATGAGTAGTGTATTCTCTTGGTAAAACACTGTTAGTTTTGCCCTGCTACATTTTATACTCCAAGGTCAAACTTGCCTGATACTTTAGGTATCTCTTGACTTTCTAGTTTCGATTCCCACCCTTTGTGATTTAAAGGGCAACTTTTTTGATGCTAGTTCTAGAATGTGAACCAGAGATCAAATTGCCAACCTTTGTTGGATACTCGGAAAAGCAAGAGAGTTCCAGAAAAACCTCTGTTCTGCTTTACTGACTATTCCAAAGACTTTGATGGTGTGGATCACAACAAAGTATAGAAAATTATTCAAGAGATTGGAATACCAGACCACCTTTCCTGCCTCCTGAGATATCTGTATACAGGTCAAGAAGCAACAGTTAGAACCAGACATGGAAAAATGGACTGGTTCCAAATTGGGAAAGGAGTATGTCAAGGCTATATATCGTTACCCTGCTTATTTAACTTATATGCAGAGTACATCATGCAAAATGCCAGGCTGAATGAAGCACAAGCTGGAGTCAAGATTTCAGGGAGAAATGCCAATAACCTCAGACACACAGATGACACTCAGTTCAGTTCAGCTCAGTCGCTCAGTCATGTCCAACTGTTTGCGACCCCATGAATCGCAGCCCGCCAGGCCTCCCTTTCCATCACCAACACCCAGAGTTCACTCAAATTCATGTCCATCGAGTTGCTGATGACATCTATCCATTTCCTCCTCTGTCATCCCCTGCTCCTCCTGCCCCCAAATCCCTCCTAGCATCAGGGTCTTATCCAATGAGTCAACTCTTTGCGTGAGGTGGCAAAGTATTGGAGTTTCAGCTTTAGCATCATACCTTCCAAAGAACACCCAGGACTGATCTTCTTTAGACTGAACTGGTTGGATCTCCTTGCAGTCCAAGGGATTCTCAAGAGTCTTCTCCAACACCACAGTTCAAAAGCATCAATTCTTTGGTACCGAGCTCAGCTTTCTTCACAGTCCAACTCTCACATCCATACATGAACACAGGAAAAAACGTAGCCTTGACTAGATGGACCTTTGTTGGCAAAGTAATGTCTCTGCTTTTGAATATGCTATCTAGGTTGGTCATAACTTTCCTTTCAAGGAGTAAGTGTCTTTTAATTTCATGGCTGAAATCACCATCTGCAGTGATTTTGGAACCCAAAAGAATAGAGTCTGACACTGTTTCCACTGTTTCCCCATCTATTTCCCATGAAGTAATGGGACTGGATGCCATGATCTTCATTTTCTGAATGTTGAGCTTTAAGCCAACTTTTTCACTCTCCTCTTTCACTTTCATCAAGAGGCTTTTGAGTTCCTCTTCACTTTCTGCCATAAGGGTGGTGTCACCTGCATATCTGAGGTTATTGATATTTCTCCCAGCAATCTTGATTCCAGCTTGTGTTTCTTCCAGCCTAGCGTTTCTCATGGTGTACCCTGCATATAAGTTAAATAAGCAGAGTGACAATATAGAGCCTTGACGTACTCCTTTTCCTATTTGGAACCAGTCTGTTGTTCCATGTCCAGTTCTAACTGTTTCTTCCTGAACTGCATATAGGTTTCTCACGAGGCCGGTCAGGTGGTCTGGTATTCCCATCTCTTTCAGAATTTTCCACAGTTTATTGTGATCCACACAGTCAAAGGCTTTGGCATAGTCAACAAAGCAGAAATATGTTTTCCTGGAACTCTCTTGCTTTTTTGATGACCCAACAGATGTTGGCAATTTGATCTCTGGTGCCTCTGCCTTTTCTAAATCCAGCTTAAACATCTGGAAATTCACGGTTCATGTATTGCTGAGGCCCAGCTTGGAGAATTTTGACATTACTTTACTAGCTCACACTTTACTAGTGTGAGATGAGTGAAATTGTGTGGGAGTTTATGATCTCTTCAAGAAAATTAGAGATATCAAGGGAAAATTTCATGCAGAGATGGGCTTGATAGAGGACACAAATAGTATGGGCCTAACAGAAGCAGAAGATATTAAGAAGAGATGGCAAGAATACACAGGGAACTGTACAAAAAAGAGCTTCACGACCCAGATAATGATGATGGTATGATCACTCACCTAGAGCCAGATATCCTGGAATGTGAAGTCAAGTGATGGAATTCCAGTTGAGCTATTTCATATCCTGAAAGACGATGCTGTGAAAGTGCTGCACTCAATATGCCAGCAAATTTGGAATACTCAGCAGTGGCCTCAGGACTGGAAAAGGTCAGTTTTCATTCCAATCCCAAAGAAAGGCAATGGCAAAGAATGCTGAAACTACCACACGGATGACACAGCCCTTATGGAAAAAGTAGTTAAAAAGGACTGAAAAACCTGATGAAAGTGAAAGAGCACAGTCAACAATTTGGCTTAAAACTCAACAGTCAACAAACTAAAATCATGACATCCAATCCCATCACTCCATGGCAAATAGATGAGGAAACAATGGAAATACTGAGAGACTGTGTTTTGGGGGCTCCAAATCACTGCAGATGGTGACTGCAGCCATTAAAATAAAAGATGCTTGCTCCTTGGCAGAAAAGCTATGAACAAACTGGACAGCATATTAAAAAGCAGAGACATTACTTTGCCAACAAAGGTCCGTCTAGTTAAGGCTATGGTTTTTCCAGTAGTTATGGATGGATGTGAGAGTTGGACTTTAAAGAAAATTGAATTCCAAAGAATTGATGCTTATGAACTGTGGTGTTGGAAAAGACTCTTGAGATTCCCTTGGACTGCAAGGAGATCCAATCAGTAAATCTTTCCTGAATATTCACTGGAAGGACTGGTGTTTAAGCTGAAACTCCAATACTGTGTCCGCCTGATAGAACTGACTCATTTGAAAAGACCCTGATGCTGGGAATGATTGCAGGCAGGAGGAGAAGGGCACAACAGAGGATGAGATGGTTGGATGACATCACCAACTCCATGGACATGAACTTGAACAAGCTATGGCAGTTGGTGATTGACAGGTAAGCCTGGTGTGCTGCAGTCTATGGGGTCACAAAGAATCTAACAGAACTGTGTAACTGGACTGGACTGAACTGAGTTAGAAGGTGTTTAAGTCTTCAGTGAACTAATCAACTTCACCTTCTTCACTGTCAGTGGTTATGGCATAGACTTGCATTAGTGTAATCTTAAATGTTTTGTCTTGGAAAGAAACATGTATACACCTGTGGTGGATTCATGTTTATGTATGGAAAAACCAATACAGTATTGTAAAGTAATTATCCTCCAATTAAAATAAATAAATTTAAATTAAAAAAAAAAAAAGAAACAGATCGTTTTGTCATTTTTGAGGCTGCACCGAAGTACTACATTTCATACTCAAGCCTTTTGGGAGAAATATCAACAACCTCAACTATGCAGATTATACCACTCTAATGGCAGAAAATGAAAAGGAATTAAAGAACCCTTTCATGAGTTTGATAGTTGAGACTGAAAAATCTGGCTTGAAACTCAGCATACAAAAAAAAATATGATTGTGGCAACCAGTTCTATCACTTCACTGCAAACAGAATAAGTGGAAGCTGTGACATTTTATTTTCCTGGGTTCTGAATTCACTGCAGATGATGACTGCAGCCACAGAATTAAAAGGTGCTTCATCATTGAAAGAAAAGTTATTAAAAAAAAGCTATACACATGTTTAAAAACAGAGACATCACCTTGCCAGCAAAATTCTGTATAGTCAAAGCTATGGTTTTTCCAGTAGTCATGTGCAGGTGTGAGAGTTGGACCGTAAAGAAGGCTGAGTGCCAAAGAATTGATGCTTTTGAACTATGGTGCTGGAGAAGACTCTTGAGAGTCCCTTGGACTGCAAGGAGATCAATCCAGTCCATCCTACAGGAAATTAGTCCTGAATATTCATTGGAAGGTCTGATGCTGAAGCTGAAGCTCCAAAACTTTGGCCACCTGATGCAAAGAGCTGATTCATTTGAAAAGACCCTGATTCTGGGAAAGATTAAAGGCAGGAGGAGAAGGGGAAGGCAGAGGATGAGATGATTGGATGGCATCACCAACTCAATGGACGTGAATTTGAACAAGCTCTGGGAGATCGTGGAGGACAGAGGAACCTGGCCTGCTGCAGTCCAAGGGGTCACAATAACGAGTCATACAGAACTTAATGACTCAACAGTAAAACATAGTCATTTCCTTAGTTTTTTTCTAACATCCAAAATGAAAAAAAAAATAGGCAATCTGGATGTTGAGAGACAAGTGAGCTATGTTGTAGGTTTGTTTGTTTCATATCTGGACATCTATACTCTTTATAGTGTATATAAATGCCAGGCATTTAAATTTTTATAAATACAGACTTTCTCTTATTTCCATGCATAGTTTCTTAGAGAAATGAGTGTTCTTTTGAAATAGAAGTGTCCTGCAGCTATTTTTGATATAGCTGCCAAAAGCTGTCTATGAAACTATTAGGAATGAATAGCTAGTATACTTGAGTTCAGCATTGTTTAGGAGAGCAAATTATATATATGGTGATGTTTCATTTGATCACCAGTGGCAACTGGATTATAAAATCTTTGAGTTACTTAACATCAGTTATTTCATAATGTTTATGAGATTTTAATATGCTATTTTAATGAAATGCTAGAAAAATGGTAGTTTCAAAAACTACAGTGGGTGCATAACATTGAAAATATATATGAAAATACGTTTATACCAACTCTTCCAGTAAGCAAGTGATTTATTTCAGTAGCTTCTGTGAAACTTACAGAACAATTAAAATTACAGAAATAATATAAATATAGAGCTTAAATTAATGTAAGTGATTTCACAACCTGTATACAAACTGGTATTATTATTTTGTTGATAGAATCTCTTAGGTATTTTTGTGGTATTATTTTTTAAGCTGTAATCACACATGAAGTATTTTTCAAAATGTTTAAGCAATACATAAAGCAAGTAAAAAGTCAGTGGTTTCAAAGGACAAATGTACTTATTCCATGTATGATTAGGAAAGCTTTGGGATCTAGATATTATAAATAGCTTCAGGAAAAAGGATAATTACATTACAATAGTGATGAGGAAGATACTGATAAAACCTATAGTTGAACACGTACCAAGTACTTACTGTCTACTAGGCAATATTTTGCTCATGTTATCATGAGCAATATTTTGCTCATGTTATCTAATTGAGGGTCCATTACAACCCTATGAAGCAGATATTATATTAATTTTATTATGCCATTTATGAAGAAACTTTAACTTTAAATTTAAACTGTTCAAAATCACTCAGATGCTAAGTGGTAGAGTGAATCATTCTCTGGGAGTGATACACATGTTAAAGTAGTTGCAGAATGTATAAAAGCAAAAGTAGGAACAAGATCTGAGGGAATAGGACAAATTTGTTTGTATTCTTCTTTCACTAAGTTTGTTTTTAATACCTCTATTATTTTCACTACTGTTTTTCACACATACTAAAAAAAAAAAAAAAGTGTTTCATGGGTATAAAGCAAGATAATACAATCCTTTTACTTAAGACTAAGTGACCTATTACAGGTTAAGAGGATTGCTCAAGAAAGTACAATCCAGTTTTAGATGAGTGGAGAATAAAGAATAATTTCTGCAAACTGCATTAAAAATAATGTTCTTTTTTACTAATCTGTCAGTGTTCTGGTTTACTAACCTATCAGTTCCTAAATATATATATTAAAAGGAGCTATAATTAAACATATGTTTAAAGCAGCTGGAACGTCAGGATGAGAACACTTTAATGAGGTTGATGAGGCCAATTTAAAGGATATTATTGATTTTTATTGATTTTTTGATAGGCCAAAGTCCTTATTCCTTTATATTTTTTATTCCTAATATTAAAGTGGTTATACTTCTCTGATTCTGTCATAAGAGGTGTAGATTTTAAGTAAAGTAATAGAAAAAAATGTACTCATTTCTGAACCTAAAGAGAGTTGCATGAAGACCATCTTGTAATTATCATCTTAACTATTTATGTCTGCATAGGAATAGTATGCATGTGAAATTAGGGGAAGAGCTTTAAGAGAAAGTCCTGTAAAGGAATGGAGAATTCAATTTTTTGAAAAAATATAAGCAGAAGTATATGAAAATCATAATTGTAATTCTCTATTGTTCTATAATATCTATGAAATAATCATCAAGTTCATCACATTACATTTTTAAACTCAAGTTTTTGAAAAAGTGTCATTTCTGTGTTACAGAGAGATGTGAGAGGTTGACTCATCAAAGGTCCAGCAAAGATATAATGGAAGCTTAGCAAATTTAAATCTTACATTCCTTGCTAGACCATAGTTCCCCTTCATGTCTAGTTTTGCTTTCCAAGTTTTTAGTTACCTGTGGTCAACTATAGTACAAAAATATTAAATGGAAAATTCCAAATATAAACAAAAATTAAACTTAAAATTTGACTTCCCTGTTGGCTCAGACAGTAAAGTGTCTGCCTACAATGTGGGAGACCCAGGTTGATCCCTGGGTCAGGCAGATCTGCTGGAGAAGGAAATAGCAACCCACTCCAGTACTCTTGCCTGGAAAATCCCATGGACAGAGGAGCCTGGTAGGCTATAGTCCACAGGGTCACAAAGAGTCAGACATGACTGAGTGACTTCACATAACATATATAAATTTAAAATTATGCACTGTTCTGATTCATATGATGAAATTTCACCTCATCCTACTTTATCCCTCTTGGCATGTGAATCATTGCTTTGTACAGCATACCCACACTCTGTATGCTCCCTACCTGTGAGTCACCAAGTAGCCATCTTGGCTACTTGGTCTACTCAGGTCATCAGGTCTACTGTTCCTCATACCACAGTGCTTGTGACCAAGTAACCCTTATTTTAGTTTGTAGTGTCCCTGAATACCAAGAGTAGTGATACAGACAATTTGGATTCTCTCTTACTGTGCCTAATGTATAAACTAGACTTTATCCTAGGTATGTATGTGTCAGAAGCATATGTACTATCTGTACAGTTCTGTACTGTCTGTGGTTACAGGCATCCACTGGTGGTTTAGTTGCTAAGTCGTATCTTACTCTTATGACCCCACTGACTGTAGCCTGCCAGACTCATCTCTCCATGGGATTTCCTATACAAGTATACTGGAGTGGTGGATTGTTCACCAACTGAATCACCAGGGAAGCTGTCAAGCATTCACTGGAGTCCTTTAAATGTAACCGCCGCAGATAAGGGAAGGCTGCTGTATCACGCTGTCTTTCTCTTCTTGAACATTTAAAATTTAAATTCTCACTAAATGCTAATACCAAATTCAGGTGAAAACAATCTTAAACTTTTGTATCTATGTTCAGACAACACAGACAACATAGTATCAATATATTCATAACAGTTTATCATGAAACATATATTAGTTATTTATTGTGCTTGTGACATCATATTACACATTACATTTAGTTTTGTTTATGCATGAGTATTTTAGGCATACTGTTTTTGATTGCCAGGTAGAAATTTTTTAATTTATGAAAAGGTTTTCCATCTTTGGACATCCAGATAGTAGTTTAAAATTAGTTTAAAATTTGGATTGATTCAGATCAATATATAAATATACCCTGATTTATAACAATGGTAATGCAGTACCAAATAGGATATGACTATCTATATACAGGATATTGTTGTTATTGTTGTTTATTTTTGCTAATTTGAATTGCAGACAAATAATTTAGGACTGAATCAAATTTCATTGTGTATACTATAAGTAGATGGAATTGCATTTTGGAAAACAGAAAAGACACTCAAATTTTTTCTAATCACCAAAAACATGTTCTCAGGTAGATTTCAGATTGTAAAGTTACTGTATCTAAGAAGATACTTATTTTCCTCCAAAAAGGTAATACCTGTACCTTCTGGAATTAAATATTTATAGCTGGAGTATAATATGATAATAAGATAACACTTTAATAAAAAACATACTATTATGCTCAAGTTATGATGTAGCAAGTTGCTTTTAAATTTAATTTAACACAATAAATAATATCAGTGTAAATATAGTATCACAAACAGTCCCTGCACATATTATGGCATGTGCTTACATGATATGTGTATATTAAGTATAATGCATTTGTGTTTTTGTTTTCTATGCAAACAAATTATATATCAATATACATATTTTTTCATGAATAAATATAATCACATATTCGTGCTTTTCTGTGCATGTCCCTTCTTTTCCAAGTTAACAGTCTAGTATTTTTCCTCTGTGCACCTATTCCTAAGATTCTATACACATATATGAAGGCATTTTTACATAAACATTTATACAATATGCATATACTAGGTTTTGGAAAATAACCAGTTTTTTGCTTAAAAGATGAAATCATACTAATTATGCTTTCTTTGTGACTTGATTACTTAATATATTTATCTTCAGTAGTGCACTGGTATAGTTGTAATTCACTTGTTACTGGCATATGGCACAAACATGTCATATGTTTCTCTATTATTCAGAATTCTTTATTTTGAAATGTTTTCTCCCTGAACCATAATGTTTTTATATCCAGGGTACAGATTCTAAGGATAAGAACTGTTGATATTTGATTAAAATATATGTCTGTCTCTCTGTGTGTTATGTACATTCTAAAACATAACAGAGGTTTTCAAAACTGACTTGAAATTACTGTAACATTTCACATTTCTAGTAACAGTGAATGAAAGTACATTTCACTCTCCATTTCTTTATTTTTTTTTAACTTTTGTAAATTTAAATTTATTTATTTTAATTGGAGGCTAATTACTTTACAATATTGTATTGGTTTTGCCATACATCAACATGAATCTGCCACGGGTGTACACGTGTTCCCAATCCTGAACTCCCCTCCTACCTCCCTCCCCATACCATCCCTCTGGGTCATCCCAGTGCACCAGCCCCAAGCATCCTGTATTCTGCATCGAACCTGGACTGGCGATTTGTTTCTTATATGATATTATACATGTTTCAATGCCATTCTCTCAAATCATCCCACCCTCTCCCTCTCCCACAGAGTCCAAAAGATTGTTCTATACATCTGTGTCTCTTTTGCTGTCTTGCATACAGGGTTATCGTTACCATCTTTCTAAATTCCATATATATGTGTTAGTATACTGTATTGGTGTTTTTCTTTCTGGCTTACTTCACTGTGTATAATCGACTCCAGTTTCATCCACCTCATTAAAATCAATGCACGTTATAGCTTTTGTTAATTTTTTTGGATTCATGTTTTAGGAAATAAAGTCTTGTTATTATAATTTTCAATTTCTAATCTACTGGTAAGCTTATGCATGCTTTAATGTAATGTTGGCACTTTGAATTTGATGTTCTTTTAAGTGTTTATTCATAACCTTTGATCATTTTTCATCTTTTTTGTCTCATCATTTTGTTAGTCCTTTTTATATTATATGTGGTAATCCTTTGTCTAGTATCTGAATTTAAAATATTTTCTAGATATGTTGCTCTCCTACTGACTTTGTTTTAGTCCTTTTTCATCATGTAAGTGTTTCAAGTTTCTGTATAATCAAATGAGTCTTCTTATACGTTTTAATGTTTTATGTATATGAGCATTTAATTCAATGTCTATGTAATGTATGTACGTGTGTGACTTGCTTTAAATATAATTTAAAACAAAAATTTTGGAGGGATTATATTTTCTTATATCTCAGGTACTTTTAACCAAGAACCTGAGAGTATAAGATGGATTTCTATTTACTCATACTTTGTTTTATTGGCCCTCAGTTTAATTTATATAGTAGTCTTCACACATATCCCGTATCTTTCTTCTTAAAGCTTTAGAGCCTTGTGTCTGTGAGGAATAGAATGTGTTTTTTTTTTAATTTAAATTCATTTATTTTAATTGGAGGCTAATTACTTTACAATATTGTATTGGTTTTGCCATACATCATCATGAATCTGCCACAGGTGTACATGTGCTCCCCATCCTGAATCCCCCTTCCACCTCCCTCCCTGTACCATCCCTCTGGGTCATCCAAGCATATTTCTATTCCTCTTTGCTTATTTCTAAGGTATAAGAAAGGATATGTTCAATATCATAATGATAGTTTTGTATGTGAAATATTTTTAAATTTTCTCTGTTTACAATCATGCATTCAAAATCAAATTTTTTTTATCTCTTTTTTAAATGCTACAAAGTATAACTAGGTTTTGTCTCAAAGCTTGGCCCAAGTGATTATATTTTAAATCTCTCTCTCTCTCTCTCTCTCTCTCTCTCTATATATATATATATATATATACACACAGTTAAAATTAGCATTAGAGATTTTATTTCATATTATTATTCTTTTTATATTTAGGGAATTAATGTGTAGAAAGGAGAATGGTACTATTGGTTGATGATGAGGTTTCTACATATTCATAATCACTAACTGTATGTCCTTGAACAAACTAAACCACTTCATTGTCTGTAAACTGAGGATAGTAAGTATAAGTATATTTTCTAATATCAATGATACCTATGATGACATTAGGGATAATATAGACACTATGCTAATATAAATTTACTGTCTAGCAATTTCAAAATCTTTGAAAGTAGGGATTAATTATTTCAAACTTTTATTTGTACCATGCAGGCCTTTAGAATTAATCTAGTTGAACTTGTCTTTAAAAACTAAATTTAAAAAGATTATAGATATAACACCTTCTTTCAGTTGACATAACTGCTATTTATCATCAAGTCCACCATGCTGTTATATGCAATGAGTAAAAAGTATATCAGCAAAAAGAGCATATATCAAATACTGGAATGAAAACTAATAATTCAAAAAAATTAATGTATGGAACATTACATATCACATGTCTCATGTATTGGGTAAAATAATAAGTAATTGAAAAGTTAAATTGAGTCAAAGTTTATTCATGATGTATAATTGAGGTTTTTTATTAAAATGTATAATGTTCAATATAATATCTTTATAAAGACAAAAAATAAAATACCAGTTCGGTAGACTCTGTTTACTGGATTTAATATGTTGAATCATTGATTCTTTAAAAAGCTTATTATAGAAGATATTATGCCTGATATGCACATATTAGAAGTCTTATATTTATGCTGCTGCTGCTGCTGCTAAGTTGCTTATGGGATTTATTTAAATAGATGTTTGTAAGAAATCTCAGTGACCTCCAAAATCATTCAATATCACAGTAATTGAAATCTATGGAAACAGTGAGAGACTTTATTTTGGGGGGCCCCAAAATCACTGCAGATGGTGACTGCAGCCATGACATTAAAAGACAGTTGCTCCTTGGAAGAAAAGCTATGAACAACCTAGACAGTATAGTAAAAAGCAGAGACATCACTTTTCCAACAAAGGTCCACCTAGTCAAAGCTATGGGTTTTCAAGTAGTCATGTATGAATGTGAGAATTGGACCATAAAGAAAACTGAGTGCCAAAGAATTGATACTTTTGAACTGTGGTGTTGGAGAAGACTCTTGAGAGTCCTTTGGACTGCAAGGAGATCAAACCAGTCAGTTCTGAATATTCATTGGAGGGACTGATGCTGAAGCTGAAACTCCAGTACTTTGGCCACCTGATGTGACAAACTGACTCGTTAGACAAGACCCTGATGCTGGGAAAGATTGATGGAAGGAGGAGAAGGGGATGACAGAGGATGAGATGGTTGGATGGCATCAGTGACTTGATGGACATGAGTTTGAGCAAGCACTGGGAGTTGATGGTGGACAGGGAAGCCTGGCATGCTGCAGTCCATTGGTTGTCAAAGAACTGTATGCAACTAAGCGACTGAACTGAACTGATGCCCCAACCACTAATGCAGAAGAAGCTGAAGTTGAATGATTCTGTGAAGACCTACAAGACCTTCAAAAACTTAACAGGAAAAAAAGTAGCCCTTTTCATCATAGGGGACTGGAATGCAAAAGTAGGAAATCAAGAGGTACATGGGGTACCAGGTAAGTTTGGCCTTGGAATACAAAATTAAGCATGGCAAAGGCTAACAGAGTTTTGCCAAGACTGGTCATAGCAAACACCCTCTTCCAACAACACAAAAGACACCTCTACACGTGGACATCACCAAATGTTCAGTATTGAAATCAGACTGATTATATTCTTTGCAGCCAAAGATGGAGAAGCTCTAAACAGTCAGCAAAAACAAGACCAGGACTTGACTGAGACCATGAACTCCTTATTGCTAAAGTGAAATTGCTCAGTTGTGTCTGACTCTTTATGACCCCATGGACTGTAGCCAACCAGGCTTCCCCATCCATGGGATTTTCCAGGCAAGAATACTGGAGTGGGTTGCCATCTCTTATCGAGGAGATCTTCCCGAGCCAGGGATTTCACCCAGGTCTCCTACATTGTAGGCAGACATTTTACCATCTGAGACACCAGGGAAGTCCAAAATCAGACTTAAAGAAAGTAGGGAAAATCACTAGCCCATTCATGTATGACCTAAATCAAATCTCTTACAACTGTCTAGTGGAAGCGATAAATAGATTCAAGAGATTAAATCTCATAGACAGAGTCCTTGAAGAGCTATGGATGGAGGTTTCTGACATTGTACAGGAGGCATTGATCAAAACCATCCCTAAGAAAAAAGAAATACAAAAAGGAAAAATGGTTGCCTGAGAAGGACTTTCAAAGAACTGAGAAAAGAAGAAAAGCAAAAGGCAAAGGAGAAAAGGAAACATATATCCATCTGAATGGATGGAGTTCCAGAGAATCACAAGGAGAGATAAGATAGCTTTCCTAAGAGAACAATGCAAATAAATAGAGGGAAACAATAGAATGGGAGCGACTAGAGAGTTCTTCAAGAAAATTAGAGATACCAAGGGAAAATTTCATGCAAAGATGGGCACAATAGGGGTCAGAAATGTTTTGAACCTAACAGAAACAGAAGATATTAAAAATAGGTGGCAAGACTACAGAGAAGAACTATACAAAAAATATCTCAATGACCCAGATAACCTTGATGGTGTGATGACTCACCTAGAGCCAGACATCCTGGAGTGTAAAGTCAAGTGGACCTTAGGAAGCAACACTATGAACAAAGCTACTGGAGGTGATGGAATTCCAGCTGAGTTATTTCAAATCCTAAAATATGATGATATTAAAGTGTTGCACTCAATATGTCAGCAAATATGGAAAACTCAGTAATTCCAATCCCAAAGAAGATAATACCAAGGAATTTCCAAGCTACCACAGAGTTGCACTCATTTTACACATGAGCAAAGTAGTGCTCAAAATTCTCCAAACTAGGCTTCAACAGTGTGTGAATGAATAAGCTGGATTTAGAAAAGGCAGAGGAATCAGGGATCAATTTGCCAACATCTGTTGGATTATAGAGAAAGCAAGTAAATTCCAGAAAAGCATCTACTTCTGCTTCATTGACTATGCCAAAGCCTTTGGTTGTGTGGCCACAAAAACTCTGGAAAATTCTTAAAGAGATGGGAACACTAGAGCACCTTATCGCCTCCTGTGAAACCTGTATGCAGTTCAAGAAGGAACAGTTAGAACTGGACATAGAACAACAGATTGGTTCCAAATTGAGAAAAGAGTATATCAAAGCTGTATATTGTCACACTTCATATTTAACTTCTATGCAGAGTACATCATGCAAAATGCCAGGTTGGATGAAGCACAAGCTGGAATCAATTGCTGGGAGAAATATCAATATCCTCAGATATGCAGCTGACACCACCTTTATGGCAGAAAGCCAAGAAGAACTAAACAACCTCTTGATGAAGATGATGCTTACTCCTTGGAAGGAAAGTTATGACCAACCTAGATAGCATATTAAAAAGCAGAGACATTACTTTGCAAACGAAGTTTCGTCTAGTCAAGGCTATGGTTTTTCCAGTAGTCATGTATGGATGTGAGAGTTGGACTTTAAAGAAAGCTGAGTGCCAAAGAATTGATGCATATGAACTGTGGTGTTGGAGAAGACTCTTGAGAATCCCTTGGACTGCAAGGAGATCCAGCCAGACCATTCTAAAGATCAGTTCTGAGTGTTCATTGGAAGGACTGATGTTGAAGCTGAAACTCCAATATTTTGGCCACCTGATGCGAAGATCTGAATCATTTGAGAAGACCCTGATGCTGGGGAAGATTGAGGGTAGGAGGAGAAGGGGATGATAGAGGATAAGGTCATGGGATGGTATCATTGACTCAATGGACATGAGTTTGGGTAGGCTCCGGGAATTGGTGTTGGACAGGGAGGCCTGGTGTGCTGCAACAGCTCATTTTGTTGCAAAGAGTTGGACATGATTGAGTGACTGAACTGAACTTATGAAGATGAAATAGGAGAGAGACCAATCTGGCTTAAATCTCAATGTTCAACAAATGAGGGTCATGACATCCAGTCCCATAACTTCATGGCAAATAGATGGAGAAACAATGGAAACAGTGAGAGACTTTATTTTCTTGGGCTCCAAAATCACTGCAGATGGTGACTGCCGCCATGAAATTAAAAGACACTTGCTCCTTAGAAGAAGAGCTATGATCAACCTAGACAGCATATTAAAAGGCAGAGACATTTCTTTGCCAACAAAGATCTGTATAGTCAAAGCTATGATTTTTCCAGTAGCCGTGTATAGATGTGAGAGTTGGACCATAAAGAAGGATGAGTGCTAAAGAATTGATGCTTTCAAACTGTGGTGTTGGAAAAGACTCTAGAAATTTCCTTGGACAACAAGGAGATCAAACTATTGAATCCTAAAGGAAATCATTCATGAATACTCATTGGAAGGACTGATGCTGAAGCTGATGCTCCAATGTTTTGCCCACCTGATGCAAAGAGCTGAGTCATTAGAAAAGACCTCGATGCTGGGAATGATTGAAGGGCAAAGGAGAAAGGTACAACACAGAAATAGGTGGTTGTATGACTTCACCAACTCAATGTACATGAGATTGAGCTAGCTCCAGGAGAAGGTGAAGGACAGGGAAGCTTGGTGTGCTGCAGTCCGTGGGGTTGCAAAGAGTCAGGCAAACTGACTGACTAAACCATGAGTACCAAAACCCTCCTAAACATCAAAATAAGAAATTTAATTATAAATCATAAAATTTGGGGGTGGGAATACAGTGAATACTGGTGGCACAACACCTTACTAAAGAATTCTAATAACTCATTTTATATAAATAGGATAATTTATTTTTAGTTGACTTTGCCTTGTAGTTGGGAAGTCAGGTTCTGATATATACAAGTGTGACAATTTTGATGTATACATTTTTGTAACAAATATCAACATAAATATCTTTGAAGATAGATATAGCAGTGTAAAGATAATTTTCCCTCTATGTGTCTAGGATTTTGGATGAGACCTGTTCATAGTTAAAAGGTGGATTAATGGGAGAAAAACAAAGAGAAGTTTAAAGATACATGAGAGGTACTCAGGGGAACTTGAGTAACTCCCTGAAATGGTCCAAGACACCACTTTAAATATCATCTACACCTAAGGACAAAATAAACTTTTATAAAGAGTTCCCAGGATGGCCAGGAAAAAAACCCTGAGCTCACCTGCTGTCATAGAAACACCAAAATAACAGCATTGTATAGAACATCTGGCAATGAAAAGGACTCAAACCTGCCAGAAAAGATCTTCTATAACTAAAGACACAAAGAAGGAACTACAGTGAGACAGGTAGGTGAGGCAGTCACAGCGCAGTCATTGCCAATACTCTTTGTGAGCAGCCCCCAACCATGAGAATGAGTACACTTGCAGATGATCTGCAAGCAGCTAGGAAGTCAGACTCCCTGTTGAGGTCCCTGACTCAGGTTTCCCATGCAGGGAAGGTGAGTTCTGAGAATGTTTGACTTTGAAGGCCAGATGTACAGAACTGTCTTTTGGACTCTGTGGGAGAGGGAGAGGGTGGGATGGTTTGGGGGAATGTCATGGAAACATGTATAATATCATATAAGAAAAGAATCGCCAGTCAAGGTTCAATACAGGATGCTTGGGGCTGGTGCACTGGGATGACCTGGAGGGATGGTACAGGGAGGGAGGTGGGGTTCAGGATGGGGAACACGTGTACGCCCGTGGCAGATTCATGTTGATGTATGGCAAAACCAATACAATATTGTAAAGTAATTAGCCTCCAATTAAAATAAATAAATTTAAATTAAAAAAAATAAAATGTAAATGGACTAAATGCTCCAATCAAAATACATTGGCTGAATGGAGAGAAGAAAAGTTCTGTATGTAACGCTGCCTATGAGTGACTCATCTCAGGTCTAAAAGTTACACACAGTCTGAAACTGAGAGGATGAAAAAATATATTCTATACGAATGGAATTTTTTTTTTTTTGAAAGCACTAGCTATACTTATACTTACATCATAAAACACAAGCTGTTACAAATGTCAGAGAAGAACATTATATACTGGTCAAGGGGTCAATCCAAAATGATATTCCAATTATAAATATATATGCAACCAATATAGATCTACTTAAAGGTATAAACCAAATATTGAGAGACATACAGGGAAAAATTGGCAGTAATATAGTAATAGTAGGAGATTTTAACTCCCCATTGACATCAGAAGGCAGAAAATTAATAGGAAAACAATGGTCTTAAATGACACATTAGATCAAGTGGAATTAGTAGATAATACATACACAACACAGTTCATGAAAGGCAGCAGAATACACATCTTTTCAAGTATATATGGAACATGCTCCAGAATAGATCACATATTAGGCCACAAAACAGCCTCTGTAGATTTAAGAAAATTTATAACAAGCATGTTTTTCAGCCACAGCACTATGAAACTAGAAAACAACTATAAGAAAAGAAAAAAAAAAAAAAAAAAACTGCAACAAAACACAAACATGTGGAGGCCAAACAATATGGGACTAAATAACCAACAGATACCAAGAAAATGAAAGAAAGAAAAAGAGATGAGGAAAAATAAGGAAAGAAAGGAAGAAAAAAATATATATCTTGAAGTTGCCTCGCCTTCTTAGATAGCCCACACTTTCTGTAGAGTGTGTTTCTCTCTAAGTCAATCCATTTCTTAACTAAAAAAGTACTTGGAAATACATGAAAACAGGAAAAATTGATCCAAATCTATGGGACACAGCAAAACAAATTCTAACCACAAAGTTTATAACAACACAAACTTATCTCAGGAATAAAGAAAAAATATCTCAAATATATAACTTAACTTTACACCATAAGGAACAAGAAAAGTAAAAACAAAATCCAAAGTTAGCAGAAGGAAAGAGCTCAAAAAGATCAAAACAGAAATAAATGAAAGAATAAAAAATAATTGAAAAGATCAATGAAATTAAGAGCTAAATTTTGAAAACATAAACATAATTGATAAATGTTTAGCCAAATTAGTCTGGAAAAAAAGAGACAGAGACCCAGAACAATGAAATTAGAAATGAAAGCAGAGAAGTACAACGGAGAACATAGGAAAACAAAGGATCATAAGAGATTATTTTGAAAATCTATATGCCAATAAAATGACAGTGTAGAACAAATAGACTAGTTCGTAGAAATGTACAATTTTCCATGATTTAAACCAGGAAGAAATAGAAAATATGAAATGATCAATTGCCAGTAATGGAATTGAATCAGTAATAAAAAATGCTGTCAACCCACAAAAGTCCAAGAGTAGAAGGCTTTAAAGGCAAATATTATGAAATATTTAGAGAATTAATGTGTATCTTTTTCAAATACTTCAATGGAAAGAACATTTCTGAAAGCATTCCGTGAGGCCAGCTTCACTGTGATATGAAAACGAAAGCTATCACAGAAAATGAAAATTACAAGCCAATGTTACTGATGAACATAGATGTAAAAGTCCTCAGCAAAATATTGGAAAACCAAGTCAAACCAACCACTGATTAAAGTAATCATATACCATGATAATGTGTGTCTTATCCCAGGGATACAAGGATGCAAAGGTATGTATTTAGATATTAATAGATGGATAGATGTTACAGGGAGAGAAAAACCAGGTATTGAAGCTTTTCATGCAAAGCATAATAAACAAAGGAAAGGTTGTTGTGCAGATTGTTAGTTATCTTCTCTGTTGATAAAAATATCTAGAGTTTTAGTCATTGCCCTCTTCGTGGTACAGAGAAAGAGACACCCTTGTTTCCCAGGTGGCTCAGTGGTAAAGAATGCTTGACAGTAGAGGAGATGTGGATTCAATCCCTGGGTTGGGAAGATCCCCTGGAGAAGAGCATGTTAACCCACTCCAGTATTCTTACCTGGATGATCCATGCACAGAGGAGCCTGGCCAGCTATAGTCCATGGGGCTGCAAAGAGTTAGATATAACTTTGCATATGATAAACAAATTAATATTTATATTTTATAAATGTGAATATCTCTCTCAGAGTAGTAATTTTAAATATTCAGAGATTCTCCTGTGTTTTCTTTTTCCTAAAAAAAGTAATCAGCTCAAGAGCAAACCTTAAGCCAAAGAGGCATATTTGGGAGTGTGACATATTCTACTCACCATCCTGGGTAAAGTGACAGGTAATATTTGAATGTGACATAATTCTTTGCTAGCTACATATAGAATGGTCTCTCTGAAGTATGTAATTTTAAAATTTTGTTTGTGGTAGGCACTCTAAGTACTATCTGTTTGAGCTAGGACTCTAAAACTCTGTAAATTTCCATATAATAGAATTTTCCTAGTACAAGTCATAAGAATTCAATGTTTGTGTTCAACATCCCTCCATCAATTCCAGTTGTATTCCATATACCCAAGCCTTCTCTAGGGATATACTCTAGGGTGATTCTCTTGGTCTGAAATCTGTTTTATCTTATATAACTAAGATTTATTTTCCAAAGTGAACCAACTAAAAACGCATATGATTGTATGGTCCTGAGATTCATCATGACTGTTTCTACCTCTCAATATTTTCCTTTAAGCTGGGGTGTAAATAGTGATATTTGAAAGTGTGGTCTTTGGAGACAGAGCATCTAGATATGCTTTTTGCCTCTGACAATTCTTAAGTCTGTGGTCTTAGGAAAGGTGCTTAATCACTCCTGTTTTACACATACACGGAAGGAATTAGTGATAAATAAATAAAACAATCTGTATGAAACCTTTAATATAAAAATTGAAATAAACATTAAAAATTGGTTTTCCTATTGTGATCACTATGGTAATTATTATAATGATAACATTGAAACTAATAATTATTGAGTTATCTTCTACGAATACTTCTTCATATTATTTTTTCTTTAATTTTCACTTATTTTTCAAGGCTCATCTTAAATTCAGCCTACTATATAAGATTCTTTCAAAAGTTTG
Source organism: Bos grunniens (assembly GCF_055505025.1). Lineage (NCBI taxonomy): Eukaryota > Metazoa > Chordata > Mammalia > Artiodactyla > Bovidae > Bos > Bos grunniens. The sequence continues at coordinate 10,630,656 of NC_141179.1, read as the reverse complement.
GCATAACCTAACTTCTGAACCAAATAAGCATTTGCTTCTTATAAATTGATTTTCTCTTTTTCACTTTGTCTTATCTTGTATATACATATGAATTGACAGTACCATGAATGAAAAACAAGTGAAGTTTGTACCAATTATTGGAAATTGTATTAACACGCAGCCATGTATTACTCTACTGTGTTTTCAGGATACTGCTGCTGCTGCTGCTAAGTCGCTTCAGTCCTGTCCGACTCTTTGCGACCCCATGGACTGCAGCCCACCAGGCTCCTCCGTCCATGGGATTTTCCAGGCAAGAGTGCTGGAGTGGATTGCCATTAACTTCTCCATGTTTTCAGGAAGCAATAGAATTCAATTTTATATTTTAAATTAATACTTCCTGAAAACATGGAGAAGGCAATGGCACCCCATTCCAGCACTCTTGCTTGGAAAATCCCATGGACGGAGGAGCCTGGTGGGCTGCAGTCCATGGGGTCGCAAAGAGTCGAACAGGACTGAAGCGACTTAGCAGCAGCAGCAGCAGTATCCTGAAAACACAGTAGAGTAATACATGGCTGCGTGTTAATACAATTTCCAATAATTGGTACAAACTTCACACAGAGTTGAAGTACCTGAGGGTGACAGTAGTGGCTTACACTTCTCTATATGTCCCTGCAACACCTAGCACAGAGTTACATTATCATAGGTTTTTAATAAATACTCAATTAGGCCAAATGCATTAAGAAAGTAAGGAAGGGTGAATGGATTCATCTATTATAACTCCTTTTTACCTCTCCAAGACAGAATGGATTTTATTTAATGCTATGGGTTTGACTGCATAAAATACACCAATTTATATGCTCCCTAACTAATTTAAAATAATTAATGTTAAATCCAAAACTATCTTTAAAGCAGTTAAGAGTACTGTTATCTTAAGTCTTTGAACTATGATGTTAATAATTTGGATTTGTGCTTTCCTTGTAGCTCAGTCAGTAAAGAATCTGCCTCCAGTGCAGGATACCCGGGTTCAATCCCTGGGTTGGGAAGATTCCCTGGGGAAGGAAATGGAAATCTATTCCAATATTCTTGCCTGGAGAATCTCATGGACAGAGGAGCCTGGTGGGCTGCAGTCCATGGGCTCGCAAAGAGTCGGGCACAACTGAGCGACTAACACTTAAAAATAGGGAAATAATTTTTCTTTCCCATGTAAGATTTTTCAATTTGATGCATCACTAATGAGCGTAACTGCTGTCCCTGCCTATTTTGTTTCTCAGTCATATATATATATATATATATATATATATATATATATATATATACATACATACATACATACACACACACACATACATACATACATACACATAAACATGAAGATCATAGCGGTCCGTCCCAAAGAAAATGAACCCTGAATATTCATTGGAAAGACTGATGCTGAAGCTAAAACTCAAATACTTGGGCCACCTCATGTGAAGAGCTGACTCATTTTAAAAGACCCTGATACTGGGAAAGAGTGAGGGCAGGAGGAGGGGAAGGGGGCAACAGAGGATAAGATGGTTGGATGGCATCATCAACTCAATGGACATGAGTCTGAGTGAACTCTTGGAGCTTTGGTGATGGATAGGGAAACCTGGCATGCTGCAGTCCATGGGATCGCAGAGTTGGACATCACCGAGCAACTGAACCACAACAAAATGTATATACTATTTTCTAGAAATATATTGTATGTGGTATGCCTCAGTATGTTTTGAAACTAAATATATCAAACCGGAAATTAATTCTGTTAATGACAGATACTCATTATACGGTGAATATCTAGGAAAAGTATACAATGGTAATAATTTCTTAAAAATCTAGCTTTAGAGGGAAAAGAAGAAAAGAAATTATTTTATTTCACTTATGAAAAGTAGCCAAATCTACTTTAGTTATCGTACAAATCAACAATATTATACAAATTGGAAATTAACAGAATAAATCATCTAATCAGTGTTTATTATCCCTTATTTGGTATTATACTACTAGTTCTGATAGTAGTTTACTGGTAGCTTTATTGAGCCTTCTCCTTAATAATGCTAAAATTTTAGTATAAAATTATCAATTATTGATTTAAATAAAATATACAGTAACCAAAATGACCACACAATTTTAAAATAGTGTGGGTTTTTCTCAGATGATACCTATTTTTCTAAGTTTCAATAAGGAACAATGATTATTCAAAGTTGCACAAGAAGACTTTTGCTTATTCCTTCTTGTCTTCCTAAGTATATTACATTATATTTTATGAACTAAATAATTTACATGCAAAATTTGTTTGTACATAGTTCAACCTTTTAAATATTTTTATTTAAATATTTTTTCATTTTATTAAAATTAATTCAACATAATTTTAAGATAAAAACATATATAGTATATGAATCCATAGATATATGTATTATTATAAACATGGAATTCGATCATTTTGGCCACCAATGGATAGATAATTTTGTGAGGTGCTGTGTTTTTTTTAATTAATTTATTTATTTTAATTGGAGGCTAATTACTTTATAATATTGTAGTAGTTTTTGCCATACATTGACATGAATCAGCCATGGATGTACATGTGTTCCTCATCCCGAACCCCCACCCACCTCCCTCCCCATCCCATCCTTCATGGTCATCGCAGTGCTCCGGCCCTGAGTGCCCTGTCTCATGCATTAAACCTGGACTGGTGGTCTATTTCACGTATGGTAATATGTATGTTTCAATGCTGTTCTCTCAAATCATCCTACCCTCGCCTTCTCCCACAGAGTCCAAAAGTCTGTTCTTTACATCTGTGTCTCTTTTGCTGTCTGGCATATAGGGTCATTGTTACCATCTTTCTAAGTTCCATATATAACTGGAGGCTATTAAACAGAGTGAAGTAAGTCAGAAAGAAAAACACCAATACAGTATATTAACGCATATGTATGGAAGTTAGAAAGAGGTGCTGTGTTTTGAGGGTCATGGTGAGAAGTTACTGGGTAGTTGAAGGAACAGATGAAGTTCTAAAAGCAATAGCAGAAGTATAGGAAGACAGACTTGGACTACTTCGTGTGATGCAACTTGAAGATGACATTTAATGATACCATGTAGTTTATGGAAACCTACTTTAGAAAGTACTCAGTAGTATAGAAGTTTTTAAGGGATTTATGTCTAAAGCTGAAGCTTTTGAAACCTGCTGTTTCCTTTTTTTCATATTTCATAAACTATTTCTTAAGAAATTATTTTTGCGTGAGTAATATATTGTCCAAGGATAGTTTCTACAGTAAAATAAAATTTGTCATTCTTTTCCTGGCAAATGAATATTAATTTATCTTCATTTTGGCAATGTTAAATTTTAACATGACTTGGTAGCTATTACTATTGATTAAATTAAACATCAATTAATTTAATGTTTCTATAAATCTTTAAGTGTGTTGAAGATTCTTAGTATTTTATTGCAAAGATTATGAACATTGACTACTAAAACAAAGTGAAATCCCCTAAATGAATATTTAATGAGTATAAATTAAAATGATACACTGACTTTGCTTTTTTCAAACAAATTAAAACTAATTAAAAATATTAGCTCAAAAGATACTTGAAAGAGTAAGGTTTGTAGAGAAAACTATTTCAAAATCTGGAATAAGAGTAACATTGGGGAAAGAAATGTTATTTCATGGAACTCTATGAAATCAGAGGAAAAAATGGTGCATTTTGTAGAACTGAGCCCACATATATATTTTTACTGATTCATTTATAATAGGTGCTCAAATATGTATTTTTACTGATTCATTTATAATAGGTGTTTAGAATGAGGAGTGTAGATTTATCTTTGTTATCATTGCTTTGCCACTGGCAACAGGATGATGGTATTTCATGTTAATTTGGGACCCTGGCCCTATTATTTGGCACTCTAATTACTTGGCTTAGTGCTTAATGTAGCCTTAAGGACAACAGAACCAGGAATGACAGTATGTCAGAAGTTGAAATTATTGAAACTCTATGAAAAATGATAAGAGCTGTTTCAGTTTGCAAAAAGAAGGTGAAATATTGGGTATCTTGTTTGAAGGATATTGTTCCCTAATGTTGAAAGGAAACTTCTGCTTGACTTCCTGTAAGTAAAGTTGCTTGACTAGCCATGTATATGGCATTTGCTATCTGTCACCATCTTCAGTGATTTTGGGAGCCCACGAAAATAAAGACTGTCACTGTATCCATTTTTTCCTCATCTATTTGCCTTGAAGTGATGGGACTGGTTGCCATGATCTTAGTTTTCTGAATGTTGAACTTTAACCCAACTTTTTCACTCTCCTCTTTCACTTTCATCAAGAGGCTCTTTAGTTCTTCTTCACTTTCTGCCATAAGAGTGGTGTCATCTGCATATCTGAGGTTATTGATATTTCTCCCAGCAATCTTGAATCCAGTTTGTCCTTCTTCCAGCCCAGCATTTCTCATGATGTACTCTGCACATAAGTTAAATAAGCAGGTTGACAATATACAGCCTTGACATACTCCTTTTCCTATTTGGAACCAGTCTGTTGTTCCATGTCCAGTTCTAACTGTTGCTTCCTGACCTGCATATACGTTTCTCAAGAGGCAGGTCAGGTGGTCTGGTATTCCCATCTCTTTCAGAATTTTCCACAGTTCATTGTGATCTACACAGTCAAAGCTTTGGCATAGTCAATAAAGTAGAAGTAGATGTTTTTCTGATATCCTCTTGCCTTTTTGATGATCCCATGGATGTTGGCAATTTGATCTCTGGTTCCTCTGCCTTTTTAAAATCCAGCTGGAATATCTGGAAGTTCTTGGTTCATGTACTGTTGAAGCCTGGCTTGGAGAATTTTGACCATTACTTTGCTAGTGTGAGATGAGTGCAATTGTGCGGTAGTTTGAACATTCTTTGCCACTGCCTTTCTTGGGATTGAAATGAAAACTGGCCTTTTCCAGTCCTGTGGCCACTGCTGAGTTTTCCAATGTTGCTGGCATATTAAGTGCAGCACTTTCACAGCATCGTCTTTTGTTATTTGAAATAGCTCAACTGGAATTCCATCACCTCCTCTAGTTGTGTTCATAGAGATGCTTCCTAAGGCACACTTGACTTCACAATCCACAATGTCTGGCTCTAGGTGAGTGAGCACAACCTCGTCATTGTCTGGATCATGAAGATCTTTTTTGCACAGTTTTTCTGTGTATTCTTGCCACCTCTTCTTAATATAATATTGTTTGCTGCCTAACTGAATGAGGTAGGCTGTCAAATAATAATAAAATCTCATTCATACTGTAAGTAGCTATTGAGTGCCTGCTGTATTCTAAACTCTGCTTTTGACATTAGTAATATAAAGATGAATACTGTGCATTACTGAATTTGAATTTCAGTGGGGAAACTAATTGCATAAACATTATAAAAGTGTATTTTGTGTGTGTGTGTGTATGTGTGTTTGGTATGAATACATAGTGCAAAAGGAGAGCAGATACTTAGTGTCTAACTTTGGATAAAGGAAAGTAGAAGTAATTTGTTAGTTTTGAATCATAGGACTTCTCGTTTGGTAATATACAGCTAATAGCAACTTGAATTTATTAGTTGTTTTAAAGATAAAGCAGAATAATGGAATACTTTTAGAATATGTAGAATAAAAAAAAATAGAAATTATCATTCTCTTTTTTCTCTAATTTGTCCTCCTAATGTAAAATTCAGTCTTGATAAAGACTTCTGCTTTTGGTTTTTAAATTATAATCCATGTATATTAACACTGATCCTCTTCCCTCATTATGAAGGCTAGAGGATGAAATTTAATTAAACTGCTTCCTTCATTCAATAGTAGAATCTTGTCAGTTTAATTGACACTTGGGCAAAGCAATATTGACCTGATAAAATCAAATCTATTTCTAACTCCAGCAATTAAAGCTCCCATCTTCTTTTAATGAAAGGACATAAGACCACTCTCAACTGCACATAAAATCAATGGCAAACATTAATAAATGAATTGGCATCCATTTTGTTGGATTGCATTTGTTTAACATTCTAATGTACTAATACATAAGTGTATGGACTCCACTGTAGAATACTCATTCTCCATACTCAGCTCCAAATACTCATTCTTTCTCTCTCTCTCTCTTTCTCTCTCTCTCTCTCTCTCGTGCACATACACACACACACCTGAAATGCTATTAAATTTCATAGAATCACAAGTCCCATATTCTAAAATGTATATTTGCATCTTCAGCAGGAACTCCAGGAAGTCCTTAAGAAGTGCACTTCGGTACAACTGAAAAGCACTCTCCTCTTAGAGCAAGGATTCATATGTGGTTGTTTTTATCCTAAATTCTAGCATTTTTAATATCTAAAGCATGGGACCAGTCCTACATGGACACAAATTGGACCAACAGCATGGATATATACACAAGAGCATTATTTCTTGTTTACTTAATCTGTCAAACACAAATTTAAATATTCACTTTGTTGTTTTCTAGCTATTTGGTCTTTGGAAAGTTCTTTAATCTCTCTGACCTTCAGTTTTCTTAACTAAGAGTTATTATAGGATTTAGAAACTTAATGCATATAATGTTGTTTAGGACAGTGCAGTAAACCAGAATAAAAAACTATTTTAGTTAAATAAAGGTACATAGAAGATAATATCTGGGGCTGGAAAGTAGAACCAAAAAGTCATAGAATCTATAAAAACAAAGCCAGGACTAAGCAAATGAAAACCTGCCAAAATATTTTGACCATTTTTAAGGATCACGATCAGTTTAATGAGACTGTTTTCACGGTGGTTGAGTATTATTAAAGTAGGACTTTGAAAAGATGTTGAACAAATAACTATCATTATTCCCTGCATTGTTTGCCTGAAAAGATGTCCTCCAACAGTGAATTTATTTCTTGTATTTTATGTAAAGAAGAAAGAGGTCATAGTATCTTTAATGTGAAAACCAAAAAATTTTGTTTTATAGTGTGCATCCTCAATGGGGAATCATTGAGTTAACACATGTCAAATATATTTTCAAACAAATATATTGTTAGATCTGTTGATTTATCCTTATGGAAAAAGTATATAGATAAAAAAGGTTTTACTATAGATGGGTAATTCCTTTTAAAGTATTGGTCTTATGCTTGTCTGATTCCTTTTAAAGCATGTGTTTATACAGGCCAAGTCATTTAGTTTTACTTTCATGTAACCTGGATAGAATTTAAGGGAAAATTCTGTTGTGAAAAGGATGCTGATCTCCAATGACCCTAAAATCAGAGTAGAGTCATGCTGTGCAAAATCAATCTCTTGATGTAAGCATTTGGCTGGTTTATGCTGAAGAGTGGGATCACAGCAATTACAGGCTTGTATTTCCTGGCAGAGAGACAAGCAAGGATAGATTTCCTCTGTTTTATGTTTGTGTTAATTTAACCTGTCAAAATTAATCATCCTGTTGAAGAGCTGAAGCACCGCAATGTTGAGCACTGGTGAGCTGCCTAGTACTGTCCTCTTATTTCCATTTCTGCTGGAGACTTCCTGAGTGTCCTGTAAACCATTTGTCTCTTTCACTTTACTTTTTTTTAATGGAATAATTAATAATTGTCTTCTGTCTTAATGTATGATATGTTTGATCACTGTAATAATTTTTAATAATATAAAACCTGAAGTTCTTTCTGTTTCCTGATTTTTTTTTTTTTTTTAATTATGAGGGAAAAGAAAAACAGGCTATGGATACAAAAGTTACTTGCTAAACAATGTATTTAACAGAGTTGATATGTTTGTTGATTGATATTCAACATAAAACTGCTAACAGAGGGCAGTTTTTCTTTTAAGCATACATATTTGCAAAGAAAAGATGCTTCACTGTGTATATGGGTCAGGGAAGGCCGTTCTTAAACCATTTCACTTTCCTCACAGTAAGAGTCGGGGTTGGAGTCTGCCTTTTTGTCCTGCTGCTGCTGCTGCTGCTGCTAAGTCGCTTCAGTCATGTCCGACTCTGTGCGACCCCACAGACGACAGCCCACCAGGCTCCTCTGTCCCTGGGATTCTCCAGGCAAGAACACTGGAGTGGGTTGCCATTTCCTTCTCCAATGAATGAAAGGGAAAAGGGAAAGTGACACGACTCTTAGCGACCCCATGGACTGCAGCCTACTAGACTCCTCCGTCCATGGGATTTTCCAGGCAAGAGTACTGCAGTGGGTGCCAGTGCATTAACAAAGATGTTGACTGACCTTCCGTTGGACGTATTCCGTTTGGTACTGAAGCCTATCAGTCTGTGTGGGAGACAGCACTACTTGAAATATAAACACATCTATGATATGAACGTAGATTTCTCAGGGAAGTGATATAAGCCACTCCTCTGGGAGGATTGTTTTTCATGAATATAAATATTTTATAGAGCAAAGCAACTCTATAAGAATTAGATATAAAATAAGGAAATATATTATCCAAGACTTCATTTTGTAAGTGATAATATTTAATTATCTAAATTGGTTAGTTGCTATGCCTTTCTTCCTACATATCCAGATATTTATCTGTCAAAAAATGCAAAGGAAAAGGAAGACTTTATAAATAGATGTTTCAATGTTATAAACCAGCATAGAACTGCTTAAGGTTCATCTGAATCTTTCTCAGTCTCTTTATTTACATGCCGGTCCTTTACTTTAGCCCTCTACAATAATTCTACCCCTGTACTTGCAGGCCTCCAAATGACCTATCCTTATTTTTATATTATGACTTGAAATACGTTTATTTAGTAATACATATATGGAAGTAGTGTTAATAACACTATTTTAACAGTAAGAGTGTTCCAAAAAAAAAAATTCCCAAATTAATCTGTAAAGTTCTTCTATGTAAGTATATCTCTTCTCATTTTGCTATGATTCTGAAAAAATTTTGTCTGTCAAATAATTTTTCAACATCTTCTTACCAAGGGATTATCAGTCTGAGCCTATCTGTAAGTCAGTGTCCTTGATCCATCTCCTGCCTTCCTCCTTATATCACAGTTAGTACTCTAAATGTATGGGTTTTTCTCTTGAGTATAAATATAAGTTTACATAAGACCTTTACCTACAGCTGTCATCTTAAATTTTGGAACATTGATTTTTTATGTTAATAGGAATTTGTGATTTATCATGGAGATATAATGGGGATTTAGGAGCAGAAATTCACTCCCAGAATTTCTAATATTATGTCTATAAGCTATTTTGTATTTTTTAAAAAAGAATGCTAAATTCAGATTCAATATGAAAGGTGATGCCATATAATTTTTATGGCTCTCTTCTAGGCAATGTATCATACAAATTATCTCTGTGAGACAGGGACTCTGCACAGAGTGCATTTTTCTATTCATTATGATAGCAGTGATCCAAATAAAGCTTTTGTGTATCATTAAGATGACAGTCAGTGTTATGTTACCAAGTATGTTACCAGCATACTTTTCTAGAATGTAAGCTCCCTAAGGCAAGCAATCATGTTTGTCTTCTTCACCATTACATCTTCAGTAGGTAGAACTATGTATGTAACATGATAAATATTTGCTACAAGACTGGGTTAAAGAGTGCATGAAGTGTTAGAATTTACCTGGTACAATTTCCATTTCTAAAATGACTTATCAATAAGAAAAATCATTTTATGTTACAATAAAAATATGTATCTTATAATAAAATTAATTTCATTAGACTCTTGAATTCTGAACTGGAAGCACTCAAGTAATTGCTCAAGTTAAATAAAACATTAATGGAAAAAATACATTTTCTATTTGTTTTAAATATTTGGTGAAAACATTGGTAAACAAAATAGTAGACTTAAATCAGTATTATGTTAAAGTTTTCATTCTAAAAAAATTTAGTGTTACTTTTCATTTGTTATAAAACATTATAAACACATAATTTGTGGAGTGGGAAAATACATTAACATATTAATTCACTTTTAAGTAATGCTTTAATGCAGTATTCAGTTCAGTTCAGTCGCTCAGTCGTGTCTAACTCTTTGCAACCCCGTGAACCGCAGCACGCCAGGCCTCCCTATCACGAACTCCCGGAGTTTACCAAAACGCATGCCCATTGAGTCGATAATGCCATCCAACCATCTCATCCTCTATTGTCCCATTCTCTTCCTGCCCTTAATCTTTCCCAGCATCAGGGTCTTTTCAAATAGTCAGCTCTTCGCATCAGATGGCCAAAGTATTGGAGTTTCAGCTTCAACAACAATGCTTCCAATGGACACCCAGGACTGATTTCCTTTAGGATGGACTGGCTGGACCTCCTTGCAGTCCAAGGGACTCTCAAGAGTCTTCTCCAACACCACACTTCAAAAGCATCAATTCTTTGGCTCTCAACTTTGTTTATAGTCTCAACTCTCACATCCATACATGAGTACTGGAAAAACCATAGCCTAGACTAGACGGATCTTTGTTGGCAAAGTAATATCTCTGCTTTTTAATATATTGTCTAGGTCGGTCATAACTTTCCTTCCAAGCAGCAAGTGTCTTTTAATTTCATGGCTGCAATCACCATCTGCAGTGATTTTGGAGCCCAGAAAAATAAAGTCAGCCGCTGTTTCCACCGTTTCCTCATCTATCTGCCATGAAGTGATGGGACCGGATGCCATGATCTTAGTTTTCTGAATGTTGAGCTTTAAGCCAACTTTTCCACTCTCTTCTTTCACTTTCATCAAGAGGCTCTTTAGTTCCTCTTCACTTTCTGCCATAAGGGTGGTGTCATCTGCGTATCTGAGGTTATTGATATTTCTCCCAACAATCTTGATTCCAGCTTATGCCTCTTCCAGTCCAGCGTTTCTCATGATGTACTCTGCATAGAAGTTAAATAAGCAGGGTGACAATATACAGCCCTGACATACTCCTTTTCCTATTTGGAACCAGTCTATTTTTCCCTGTCCAATTCCAACTGTTGCTTCCTGACCTGCATATACATTTCTCAAGGGGCAGGTCAGGTGGTCTGGTATTCCCATCTGTTTCAAAATTTTCCACAGTGTATTGTGATCCACACAGTCAAAGGCTTTGGCATAGTCAATAAAGCAGAAATAGATGTTTTTCTGGAACTCTCTTGCTTTTTCGATGATCCAGTGAATATGGGCAATTTGATCTCTGGTTCCTCTGCCTTTTCTAAAGCCAGCTTGAACATCTGGAAGTTTACAGTTCATGTACTGCTGAAGCCTGGCTTGCAAAATTTTGAGCATTACTTTACTAGCATGTGAGATGAGTGCAATTGTGCAGTAGTTTGAGCATTCTTTGGCATTGCCTTTCTTTGGGATTGGAATGAAAACTGACCTTTTCCAGTCCTGTGGTCGCTGCTGAGTTTTCCAAATTTGCTGACATAATGAGTGCATCACTTTCACAGCATCATAAGGGTCAGTTATTATTATTAATGCAGTATAGACTCAAAATAATAACTTACACTTGTTTTGGTTACCTAATTTGGGTTAACAACCTGAAAACTTTTAGCAGGCTGAAACAGCATATATTTATTACCACAGTTATGAGAGTTTTTAGTTTCTCATGAAGTTGTCTAGGTGTTGGCTGGAACTGCAGTCCAGAGGCTTGACGTAAGTGGAAGGTTCACCTTCATGATGACTCACTCACATATCTGTCAGCAAGTGACCTCTGGTCCTTGTGGAATGTTTTTAGGAGGACTCCAGGACCTTTTCTTAGGCTTGTGTTAGTGTCCAAATGATGCTGCAGCATTTTTCCTCTAAGTAAGTGCTGCAAGCGAGAAGAACAATAAATAACTCAGTGTCTTTTATAACCTACACTGAGAAGTCACATACTCAACCATTTCTCCCACATGTTGTTGTTAGAAGCAAGTTATTAAGTAACAGTTAACATTCAAATAGAGGAGGGTTGAGGTCCACTCAATATAGGTACATCAAAGATTCTGTGATCATATTTTAAAATAACACAAAATATATAGTACTTATGTTACTGTCCATCCTCCAAGGTATATACATGAAAATTTACTTAATTCTCACTTCAACTTTATATTGTAGGTGTTATTATTAATCCATTAGTACATAAGAAACTGAGGCACAGAGAACCTAACTGCATTTCCCAAGATCACAAAACTAAATTTCTGTGTCACAGTTCAAGCTAGGATTAATTGTTTCTGGAACGTATGCTTTAAACACCCACCTCTATAATTGTATTTGGCATAATCACAAGCAGTGATTTTACTTTTTAAACTGTAAATCACAATTCATTGATTTGTTAACTTACTTTGAAATTTTGTCATTAAGAACTTGTATAAAAATAGCTAGTGCAAACTTCTCCTTTAATTTCCAAGAAATGCTATTTTTATTTAATTATATTTCACCTACATTAATTTGATTTCAATAATGTCTTTCCTCTATTTCAGATATTTTATATTATGTAACAAAGGTGAAGTGCACACAGTCTTATAAATTAATCTGTACTATGTGACTTAACATTTAAGAATGTATTGATGTCATTCAAATAAAGCAGACACATACCATTTCAATGTGACTGCTGAAAGAAATGGTTCCAATAATTACTAAGTTGTGATATATTCAGTAATGCAAATATTTATTTTTCAAAATAAATTAGTTAAAATTCAAATTAATATTAGCAGAAATATATCCCAGTATATCTTTTACAGGGATTACATCCTTATTATTGATTTTTTAAGAGGAAGTAATTTACAACAACATTTGAAGAATGTTGTCTGTGTAAGATTTCCTGTTGGATTCAAATTAGGAAATTTACATTGAGAAAGTTGAGTATGTGTTAAATTTCCAAAGGAGACATTGAAAGCATATCTCAGTGGTTTTAAATTTTCACAATAAAAACAGAAATGATTGCCATGAGCATGCCTTTGCCTTTATAGCTAAGAATATTCTAGAAAGAAAGAAAAGTGACTCGGGAGGTAAGAGGAACTAGTGAGTCCTGTAATTCTGAGGGAGGTGTTTCTAGATAGACTGAGGGAAAATCTGAGATGCAGCACTTAAACACTGATTTCTTTTTTGAATCTTGTGAAGGCTATCACCTATTTGATTTTATCCTCCAAACTGATTCATGTGCATTAACATTGAGAGAAAAGAAGAAAACAGTTAATTTTCTTTACCACCTTGTAGATGATTCTCAACACAAAACGCTAGTTCACTTAAAAGTTGAAGGTCATTGAATGCAAGACCTGTTTCCTTACTGTATTCCAAATGAATAGGAGTCAGATTTATTTGTACAGAACTATTTTTCTTGGGAAATGAAAATTATTGATTTATACTTCTTCCTGGTGTTTTTCTCTCTCCTGCTGCCTGCTTAAGTGAGAGTAGATGTGAATGAGAAAAGAAATTCTGCCTTTTCATAGCTAAGATGTCACACACCTGCGGTACAGAAAAATAAATCATTTTCAAACTTCCCTATCTTCTCTGGCTTAATATTTGATTTTGATACTTTGTTTGAGGGAATTTAATGTAGTTGAAAGTAAAAGTGAAAATTGCTCAGTCTGTCCAACTCTTCGTGACCCATGGACTATACAGTCCATGGAAATCTCCAGCCCAAAATACTGAAGTGGGTAGTCTTCACCTTCTCCAGGGGATCTTCCTGACCCAGGAATTGAACCCAGATCTTCCACATTGCAGGTGGATTCTTTACCAGCTGAGTCACAAGGGAAGCCCAAGAATACTGGAATGTGTAGCCTATCCCTTCTCCAGGGGATCATCTTGAGCCAGGAATTGAACCAGGGTCTCCTGCATTACAGGCGGATTCTTTATCAACTGAGCTATCAGGGAAGTCCCTAAAGTAATTGAGGCATGTCTAATTTGTTCTGTGTATTATTTCATTCATTGTAATTCATAAATACAATTGAATTTGAAAAATAACCATGCGTTATTAAAAATCTAATTTTACTTACGTTGTATGATGTTCTGAATAGTCAAATCACCTTCAAAGCATAAAAGTATACAACTATTTATTACTTTTGTTGTTTTTTTCATTGGTATAAAATATACTTTGGTTCTTGGGAACTTTGGGGGAAGAGAAAGTTTCTATCTTTCAGAATCCTTCCTCTGTAACTATATTTACAACCAGTCACATAAACTTTTTTATTATTACATTTAACCTAATTGAAATACAATAAAATAAAAAAATGTACTTTCTTAGTAACACTGACCACATTTCAGCTCCTCAAATAGCCTATGTGGCTAGTAGCTACCATATTCGACAGTGCAGTCATCAAACGTTTTCATCATCATAGAAAATTCTATTGGACTTCTATCCGATACATGCGAATGCCTTTGGAGAATAAAATCAAATAGTTGATAACCTTCACTAGATCCAAACAGAAATCAGTGTAGAAGCCTCTTTCGCTATTTTCACCATTTACATGTGAAGTCTTAATAATTTAGAGACAGTAATTCTAGCTTTCTTATTAATTATCGTACTTATTTTGAACTGTTTTTCTCTATTGTTAAAACACATCTCTAGTTTGAGTTTATAATCTTGCAATGACAAACATTAATCTCAAAATCTTATATTTTTTTCTTATTTATCTGAAATATTTGTCAAAGTTCTTATATGTTGAATGACTTTGTTCTTTTTAATAGAGGAGAGAATTTTGAATTACTAGGTGTTGAATTTAGAAGATATGATTTGTTTTGCTCATTTCTTAAGTCTTTAGCTTAATTCTTATAGAATCTGTCTATAATAAAGTAAATGGGCAAACATTCAATTAATAATTAATCTCTGTTGAATTAATTGATTCTAATATTATGAAGAGAAAAATAATTGTGATTTACTTTTTTATGATCTCATACTCTTGATGCAGGTGGAAATACTCATCTAGAGGTTAGTGTATAAATAAAAACTACTGTACAGGCTTCCCTTGTGGCTTCCCTGGTGGCTCAGACAGTAAATAATCTGCCTGTAATGCAGGAGACCTGGGTTTGATCCCTGGGTCAGGAAGATCCCATGGAGAAGGGAATGGCTACCCACTCTAGTATTCTTGCTGGAGAATTACAGTCCATGGTTCACAGAGTCAGAAATGACTGAGCAACTAACTCATATACACATATATAGTACATTTTAATAGGCATATACAGTGTGTGTATGTGTGTGAGAGAGTATTGTAATGCCAGGTCACCACTTTATATTGTGTGACCTGACAAAAATTATTTATGTGTTCAAATCCTATTTTGCAAATAAGTAAAAGGAGAAATTACCGTTGTTCAAGTAACATGAAAATATGCCTTCAAAACACTCAGCACAGTGTCAGAAATACTCAAAAAATTATTATTCATCATTAATAGTAATAATAATATAACAGTCACAAAGTATAGTATATTTTTATGAATATTTTGTAACATGGAAGTACAAACTATGTAGACATCCAGTGTTTTATATATTTTTAAGACAAACTTGGAAATGTTTGGAAATGAATAAATATAACTATATTTATGTATATGCCATAGTTATAAAATATTTTCTAATGTATTATAAATGGAATAAATGATTAAGAATAGTATCCTCATGAAATTCTATTTATTTTCATACACTAGCAGAAAAACCAGGTTTGTTGACAACTAACAACTCAAGAAGCACATCTTTCATTTTTATGCTTTTAACTCTTTTTTGTACTTGTCTTTCTTCTCTAAATATATATGCACATCTTAAATTAACCATTATTCTTGGGCAGAGGAGGGCTTCCCTGATAGCTCAGTTGATAGAGAATCTGCCTGGAGTGCAGGAGACCCCAGTTCGATTCCTGGGTTGATCCCCTGGAGAAGGAATATACTCCCCACTCCAGTAATCTTGGGCTTCCCTTGTGGCTCAGCTGGTAAAGACTCCACCTGCAATGCGGGAGACCTGGGTTCGATCCCTGGGTTGGAAAGATGCCTCAAGAAGGGAAAGGCTACCCACTCCAGTGTTCTGCCTGGAGAATTCTACGGACTGTATAGACCATGGGGTCACAAAGAGTCGAATATGACTGAATGACTTTCACACTTCACTTGGACAGAGGAGCCTGGCAGGCTACAATCCATGGGGTCATAAATAGATATGACTGAGCACACACACTTCATGTGGTTAAAACACTATGTGTTTTACTTACATTTTGCGTACATAGATTATGTGTTTATATTTAATCTCTCTGTCTATGCCATGCTTAGTACAGTGTTTGTTCATCTAACATGGCTAACAAAAATTTTTGAATGAGTAAACTCTGAGAATATTGCAGTGATTAATTATTGCTTCATAATAAACCAGTCCTAAACTAAGTAACTTAAAGCAATGACCTTTTATTATTGTTTATGTGTTTATTAATAAGCTGGATTCCTTATGCAGCCATGGGTAGCTCTGAATTGGGTGGGTAGCTTTGCTGCTCTTGGTTGGCCTAGCATTACTTGGGCCTTCATTGGATCAACTACCCTTACCCAGTTTTGACCACTTATTCCTCATCACCCAGCAGTCTAGCATGTGCTTACCTTCATGGTGGCTGAGCAGGGTGTTAAAAGAAGGAAAACATCTTGTGGTTTAGGCTCAGAACCTTAAGTGCATACATATACTTGTTCTATGCTCTATTTGACTAGAAAAAGAAGAAAATTACAAGGTTCATTAACTTAATAGAAGATGAAGCACAGTCACATTGAAAGGTCATAGATACAGAAAGTGAAATAATTGAAACCATTTTTGTAAATAATCTGCCACAGGCTAGTCTACATTATTCTTTTCTGGCCTGTTCTTGCCCCAGGAAGCTGGCATTATGAATTCCATAAAAAGAATTCTGTGACTCACTGGATTTCCTGTTGTCTTCACAGGCGAGGTACCCCCAGGAAAAAGGGCAAGGAGTGTGAATTTGTGGGTATCAATTTTTCTACTGTTGTCTCTATTGAGCTGCTGTGGATTGGCTTTGTTCCTCTACCAAGGAGCACTAATGCTTTAGTGCTCACTTAAAAGTGTATATCTTCTCTCTGGAGTCTGCTAATTGCTTTATCTACTTGCCCTTCAAGACTTTGAGTGCAAAAGGCGCTCTGGCTCCCAAATTTTGCCAGTCTTTGGATTCTTTCTCACTTTGCCTACTTCTTGATTCTCTTACAAACAAAACAAAAAAATGAAAAAGCTGATCACACCTTCCTAAATACTCCATGATTTAACTTTCATCAGTTATCTCATTGAGTATGTTGTTCGTTTCCCGCTGAAATCCTCACACAGGTACAATGCTTATTTTGTTTCAAACTTTAACTTTTATATTCAGTTGAGGTATCTTTACTTTAAGAAATTAACACACAGTAAAAAAAAAAAAAACTACGTATGCCCAGATGTTTTCATGTATTTACATTTCATGAGCCTTGAAATCATAAAAGCACATAGCAAAACATTTATGTATCTGAATAAACAGATGCTTAATGATAAAATAATAAAAAGTACTTAAAATTATAGGTCATCCATTTGAATCTTGCCTAGTGTCTGCATCTTTCCAGAAACAATTAAAAATATATTTATATATATTTTTAAATTTTAATAGCATATATTTACTTTTCACAGTCCTAGAGAATGGGAACTCTAAAATCAGTTTGCCAGCATGATTGAGTTCTGGTGAAAGTTTTATTCCTGACTTGTAGATGACTGCCTTCTTGTATTCTAGCAGGTAGAGAGAGCTCTGGTGCCTCTTCCTCTTCTTGTAAAGGCACTAATTACATCAGGAGGGCTCCACTCTTATGATCTCATCCAAACTTAATTACTTCAATTTGAAATAATTCAATTGTATAGCTCCAAGTCCCAGATCAACTACTTGTTTGTGGCTTTCTTTTATCTGTGATATGGGACTTACATTATACGGTTATGATGAGAATTAGGCATGCATGCATGCTAAGTTGCTTCAGTTGTGTCCAACTCTTTGCAACTCTATAAACTGTAGCCCTCCAGGCTCCTCTGTCCATAGGATTCCCCAGACAAGAATACTGGAATGGGTTGCCATCCCCTCCTTCAGGGGATCTTCCTAATCCATGGATTGAATCCACGTGTCTTATGTCTCCTGCATTGGCATGTGGGTTCTTTACCGCTAGTGCAATCTGAGAAGCCCCAAGGAGAATTATATGTAATATTAAATATAAATTGCTTGAAGAATGTCTGAGAAATTTTAGCTGCTTAATAAATTTTATCTATTAGTATACCAATAGCAGTAGCATTCGGAGAAGGCAATGGCACCCCACTCCAGTATTCTTGCCTGGAAAATCCCATGGATGGAGGAGCCTGGTAGGCTGCAGTCTGAGGGGTTGCTAAGAGTCGGACAGGACTAAGTGACTTCACTTTCACTTTTCTCTTTCATGCATTAGAGAAGGAAATGGCAACCCACTCCAGTATTCTTGCCTGGAGAATCCTAGAGATGGGGGAGCCTGGTGGGCTGCCATCTATGGGGTTGCACAGAATCGGACATGACTGAAGCAACTTAGAAGCAGCAGCAATAGCATTAATTGTAGAATAAAAACCCTGGTTAAGAAATGTGTGAGTATGGACACATTTATACACATGTATAATCTTCATAATATTATTTTTAGGACTATGATTCTATAAAGTTTTATGACATAAATTAATCATTCTACTTTTATAAAATATTTTAGACATTTCTAATATCTTCCTATAAAAAAACAGCACTATAATCAAAATATTTGCACATAAATATTTTGTAATTAAGATTATTACAAAAAAAGGAGACCCACAGAATTGTAATTATTAGAACAAATTACACAAACTTAAAAAATATCTTACATATATATTCCTATTGCTGTCCAGTTTCATTTGACTGCTTAAACCATTATGACTCAAGTATGAAGGGCCTCATTTACTACAGCAACATACATGTCATCATTTTATAAGTGTTTACTAATCTTATAGATGGAATAACATGCTTTATATTATTCTTTGTGTTATGGGGAGATCTTTTGTATTAGATGCAGCCCCTATACCCTATGAGAAGTTTAATTTTTTAAATATTTTAAGCCAGACATTTTTCCGTATACTTGTTAACCAGTAGTATTTTCTTCTACTCTGAAATAACCACTTCTGTCATTTGACTCTTTATGTACTGCACCCATCAGAGAAGGCAATGGCACCCCACTCCAGTACTCTTGCCTGGAAAGTCCTATGGACGGAGGAGCCTGGTAGGCTGCAGTCCATGGGATCGTGAGGAGTCGTACACGATTGAACAATTTCACTTTCACTTTTCAGTTTCATGCACTGGAGAAGGAAATGGCAACCCACTCCAATGTTCTTGCCTGGAGAATCCCAGGGTGGGGGGAGCCTGATGGCCTGCCGTCTATGGGGTCACACAGAGTCGGACACGACTGAAGCGACTTAGCAGCAGCAGCAGCAGTACTGAACCCATAGTGTTTGAATACTAATACTCCAGCTTCATATTATTTATCACCTCTCAAGGTCTATATTTTATATAGCCATTCCCTGGACTTTGGTGCTAGATTTAACCTCTTCAGGGCATGCGCTTACAGCATTGAGGCTCACTCTGCTAGTAATGTTCCTTGTAGAAGTATTGCTCACTGTAATTACCACATTGCTCTGTAAAGACCAGTGACAGCCTGTGGTTTTATCTCTCGAATTGTGCTGACATGGTTGTTTTCTTTCT
This sequence comes from Bos grunniens, assembly GCF_055505025.1. Classification (NCBI taxonomy): domain Eukaryota; kingdom Metazoa; phylum Chordata; class Mammalia; order Artiodactyla; family Bovidae; genus Bos; species Bos grunniens. The sequence goes on along the minus strand of NC_141179.1, from coordinate 10,611,107 downwards.
GGGACATTGTGTTTGTAGTTCATGACAAGAGAAGACATGTTTCCTTTTTTTACTGTCTCATTTCTGATAGCAAAATAATATTTTGATATTTGCAGTACAGAGCTATATTTGTAATGCCTCCAGGCATAGTGGAAGGACTGATGTATAACTAAAGGGATGTTTGGCTTTTTTGATTCCAATTTTAAATATAGGTCTCTGAAAACCAGTATGTATCACAGGTAAAAAATTATATGTTAAAAAAATAAAGCAACATTAGGAACTGTGATGTATACATGGCTGAAAGTTGACTAGTTTTCTTTACTGATGTATTTATAAAACCAAGAAAGGGTTTATAAAATGTCTCTGGATCACTGTAACAGAATGCGGTCAGGTAAATCCATAAATGATTTATAAGGAAGGGAAGTAAAAATTATTGAGGTCAGGTTTTCATGGAGACAGATGTGAACTTTAGCATGGATTCCAATGAGTGATATTTCATGTAAGCTGTTTATATACAAAGACATAAAACAAACCTTTGTGTTCAGACTCAGGAATCTGGGTGACTTCAATATTAACTCAGATTGTCCCTCCATATACTGACAGTGGTTTCCTTTGCAGAACAAGAATCTATTTCTATTAAATGAAAATATTTAGGGGGGTTAAAGGTGTCGCTCAATATGATATTTATTATGTGCTCACTGTGTATTAGCACTAGCCAAGGCTTTCAAATACAATTTCAATTACTACCCTGTGTATTACATGTGTGATACAGTAATGAAGATGATGTAGGGAATTAAATAATATAAAAACAGAGAAAATGGAAATCAGTACATCCTATTCTAAAATCCTTTTTTTCCACTATGACACATTTTCTAGAAAGTGAGATACATCATAGAAATCTGAGATATCTTTATAATACACTATTTTAAAATCTTATGTTCTTGAGGGCAAATAAAGAGATGAGAATAATGAAGATGCAATACTAAATACCTCATATGCCAACCAGTTAGAATAAATAAATTTAAAAAATAAAATTTCAATATATACTTCATATATCTTACTTTCATTAATTTTCAAAAGAGCCATTATCACAGAAGCAATGTTATGCACACTTTATAAGATTATATCTTACCACCCATGATCATCCTAGCTAATAAATATCTCTGCCAAAGTCAAGACATATGGCTTATTTACACATGACCATAATTATTATAATTCTACATAGTGATCTGTATTAAATAAAATTACTCAAGTGTACATAAAAGACATATCACAGGCCAAAAAGCATATCACACATGTAACACAGTTCAGTTGTTCAGTCCTGTCCTGACTCTTTGCAACCCCATGGACTGCAGCACGCCAGGCTTCCCGTCTGTCACTCCTGGAGCTTGCTCAAAACCATGTCACTCTAGCCAGTGATGCCATCCAATCATCTCATCCTCTGTCGTCCCCTTCTCCTCCTGCCCTCAATCTTTCCCAGCATCAGGGCCTTTTCCAATGAGTCAGCTCTTCACATCAAATGCCAAATTATTGGAGCTTCAGATTCATCATCAGTGCATCTAATGTATATTCAGGACTGATTTCCTTTAGGATGGACTGGTTTGGTCTCCTTGAAGTCCAAGGGACTCTCAAGAGTGTTCTCCAATGCCACAATTCAAAAGCATCAATTATTTGGGGCTCAGCTTTCTTTATGGTCCAACTCTCACATGCATACGTGACTGCTGGAAAAACTATAGCTTCGAATAGATAGACTTTGTTGACAAAGTGATGTCTCTGCTTTTTAATATGCTATCTAGGTGGTCATAGCATTCCTTCCAAGGATCAAGTGCTTTTAATTTCATGGCTGCAGTCACCACATGCAATGGTTTTGGAGCCCAAAAGGGTAGTCTGTCACTGATTCCATTGTTTCCCCATCTGTGTTTGGGGATATGTTTCCCTCTCACAGCCATGCAGTGATGGGACTGGATGCCATGATCTTAGTTTTTTGACCTTGAGTTTTAAATCAGCTTTTGCACTCCCCTATTTCATTTTTATCAAGAGGCTCTGTAGTTCCTCTTCGATTTCTACCATGAGGGTGGTGCTATTTGCATATCTGAAGTTATGGATATTTGTCCTGGCGATTTTGATTCCAGCTTGTGCTTCATCCAGCCCAGCATTTCACATGATGTACTCTGCATATAAGTTAAATAAGCAGGGTGACAATATACAGCCTTGACATACCCCTTTCCTGATTTGAAATCAGTCTGCTGTTCTATGTCCAGTTCTAAACTGTTGCTTCTTGACCTGCATACACATTTCTCAGGAGGCAGGTCAGGTGGTCTGGTATTCCCATCTCTTTAAGAATTTTCCACAGTGTGTTATGATCCACACAGTCAAAGGCTTTGGTGTAGTCAATAAAGCAGAAATAAATTTTTTTTTTTAGGAATTCTCTTACTTTTTCTATGATCCAACAGATGTTGACATTTGATCTCTGGTTCCTCTGGCTTTTCTAAATCCAGCTGGAACATCTGGAAGTTCATAGTTTACATACTGCTGAAGCCTGGCTTGGAGAATTTTGAGCATTACTTTGCTAGCATGTGAAATGACTGCAATTGTGTGGTACTTTGAATATTCTTTGGCATTGCCTTTCTTTGGGATTGGAATGAAAACTGACCTTTTCCAGTCCTGTGCCTGACAGTTCTGTGACATCACCCATGTCACTTTCATTATATTCTTGGGGTTAATGAGGTCCTGATAATATAATGTACTTCTCCCTGCTCCCTTGCAATTTGGATAGCCCCACATACTTTCTCACATTTTTTAAAGGAAAAATCAGAGCTTTAGGTACAATGACAATTGAGAAAAAAACAATATAGTGAAGAATCCAGGAGATTAAATATCACTCTTAAAACACATGTCACTAAATTCTATATTCTTACCACTCCCACATTTCAGCAGTTGTGTGTCTTGTTACTTCAGTATTTTCTCTTAATGCTTTTTAACATAGTTGCATTTAATTTTTCTGTTAAATTAACTGCCTCCTGCTTTGCATGCTTCACCAAAGTCTGTCTAAATTAGGAGTGGAAGATTCACATAAATACATGTGTGTCTCAGCTAGTGAATCTCAGTTTGCTGATTGGCTGAGACACATTCTGGCTCTCATTAGAAACCTAGATTGCTGGAAATGTTTCACTCTTTATCTACCAGAGGAAAAACAACTGGAGCTTGCTATGCTGCACTGCATTCTAAGGCAGGCTAATCAATCTAATTCTGTCTAAACCTATTTACCATGTCCAAGAGATCTGCTAATAAGGAATGCCAGTGACTTCTAGTTCTTGACACTGCTCTCCAAAAGTGTGTTAGTGAACCAATTTAAAGGGACATGCTTGACATTTGCAAATTAGTTTAACTTGCTTGTTGGGGAAGCTTTGTATTGTACTGAACTGATAGGGTTGTCAATTAAACCATTCCTTAATGTGAGGTTTATATATATATATATATATATATATATATATATCAGAAAAGTTTAAAAGATATCTTAATCATTGAATATGTTCATGCTATCATCTAGTATTTTTAAAGTTCCTTGTTCATTTATGACACTGATGTTTAGAATTTTAAAAATATTACTCCTTCAATCTCCACAGTAATATTGGTCACTTGTGCTGATATCTATTCCCGAATGAAAACAGCAGTATTTTCACTAAAGTGTGTATTGTCAGCAATTATAGGTAGTTTGATGCTTCCACCAGAAGGTACATATGGTGGGTTTGGTGATGGAGAAAATGGACTAGCAAAAATCAAATGAATAATTAAAATTTTATATATTTTCAAATATATGAAATAAACCATTAGTTATTGAGAAAATTAATGAATATAATGGACAGTTTATTCTGTCTGAGTTAAATTGATGCTTAATAGTAATAGCAGAAGCATTCAATCAAAAGATCATAGGAGATGTTTGTGGGTCTGTCTTAGGTAGATGCCTTTGGTAGAGAGTTGAAAGACAACCCCACATAAAGCTAAGAAAATTAAGAATATATGCATTTAGTGGAAAGCTTGCCTAGAAAAATTCAGTTGTCAACAAGGAAAAACACTGTGGAAATGTGTCTTTCTTAAACTGAGATCTAAGTGGAAAAAACAAATGAACAACAACAAAAAAAAGCTTCTACTTTCAAAGGTAAATATAGATCCACTGTCTTATGTGTTTCAGTTTATTTGATTCTTGTACAGTCCTTATATAGTCTTATATAGTCTAAGAAGCTGCAAGCTGCCCGATTAATTTAAAGAGATTGGGTTTAGCAGTCCTCTGTGGAGGAACATACCCTCAATTCTCGCCCGTAGACTTCTTTCTGCAGATGTGAACCAATAATGATTTAGTTATAAGTCGACAATCTAAAATTAAGAAAAATAAAAAAGCACCATGAAACTGGTGACTATTTATGAAATCAGAAGTAGTAATATATAGCAATTCCATCTCCAAGTGATACAAATTATTAGTTTGTAATTCATCAATTATAACATGTTTAAAAATGCATATTGTTGAAGGAAAGAACTAAGAATGAACATGACAAAAAAAAAAAAAAAACAGATTGGAGAAAAGAAACAGAATTTCTAGTTAATCACTAAAATTTAAAAATCAGTTTATGGAATCAACATTAGATTAACAAACCAGGAACATGGTTGATAAAATTGAAGATGAATTTGAAGATATTAACCAGAATGAGGTTCCCTAGTGGCTCAGAGGGTAAAGAATCTGTCTGCAATGTGAGAGACCTGGCTTTGATCCTGGGTCAAGAAGATCCCCTGGAGAAGGAAATAGCTACCACTCCATTATTCTTTCCTGAAGAATTCCGTGGACAGAGGAGCCTGTCAGGCTGTAGTCCACAGGGAACAATGAACTGGTTCAAACTTGAGAAAAGAGTATGTCAGGGCTGTAGATTGTCACCCTGCATATTTAATTTATATGCAGAGTATGTTATGCGAAATGCCAGGCTGAATGAAGCTCAAACTGGAATCAAAATTGCTGGGAGGAATATCAAAAACTTCAGATATGCAGATGATACCACCCTAGTGCCAGAGAGCAAAGAGGAACTAAAGATCCTTATTGATGAAGGAAAGAGGAGAGTGAAAAAAACTTGCTTAAAACTCGTAATTCAAAAAATTAAGATTATGGCATCTGTCCCTAACACTTATGACAAATAGATGGGGAAAAATGGAAACAGTGACAGACTTAATTTTCTTGGGCTTCAAAATCACTGCAGGTGGTGACTGAAGCCATGAAATTAAAAGATGTTTGCTCCTTGAAAAGCTGTGACAATCCTGCTGCTGCTGCTGCTAAGTCGCTTCAGTCGTGTCCGACTCTGTGCGACCCCAGAGATGGCAGCCCACCAGGCTCCCCCGTCCCTGGGATTCTCCAGGCAAGAACACTGGAGTGGGTTGCCGTCTCCTTCTCCAATGCATGAAAGTGAAAAGAGAAAATGAAGTAGCTCAGTCGTCTCTGACTCTTAGTGACCCCATGGACTGCAGGCCACCGGGCTCCTCCGTCCATAGGATTCTCCAGGCAAGAGTACTGGAGTGGGGTGCCATTGCCTTCTCTGGTGACAACCCTAGATAGAATATTAAAGATATAACATTGTCAACAAAGTTCTGTTTAGTCAAAGCTGTGGTTTTCCAGTAGTCATGTACGGGTGTGAAAGTTGGACCATCAGGAAGGCTAAGCGCCAAAGAATTGATGCTTTGGAACTGTGGCATTGGAGAAGACTCTTTAAGAGTCTCTTGGACAGCAAAGAGATCAAACCAGTCCATCCTAAAGGTAATCAATCCCGAATATTCATTGGAAGTTAATTATAATTGTCCCTAGAGTGGTAGCTCTGAAGACAAAGCTAAGTTTTTTTTTTTTTGTTTTTTTTTTTTAAGTGTATTTATATATATTTAATGTATTTCTGAGACTCCTGTGATACATGACTGTTGGAATGTGGTGGCATGACAGGGAAAGCTAAATGAAAAATACTTGCAAACTCAAATAAATGATATGGGGAAAATACAGAACAGCCTTAAAATTGTATTTTTCAAAAAGTAAATAGATGCCTTCTATATACTTCTCCTGCACTTCCTTTTTAACTTGCTTAATATTTGTGTTTTCAGTGTATCTTCACATATTCATAATCTGGCTAAAAGCCAAACTAATCTATTCTGCTTGAAGCTTTCTTCATTGATATGAAAAACAAATAATGAATACAATTATTTACTGTTCATCCTTAGTTCAGGATCATTACATTTGAACTTTCATTTCTAATAAGATTTTTTAAAAGGTTTCCAAGTGAGCCATAGTTCAGCTTGAGTTCCTAAATATACAGTAAAATTCTACTGAATTTTACTATTACATAAAACATTTTTCAGGTCAACATGGTTTTTCTATATGATATAGTTCTAACTTGTCAGTATTCTCTGTGAAAATCATCTGCATTTGTGTTCAGATATCTTTCTTAAATTTTAGATGTTAAGCTTTTTAAATAAAAAAAATGATGTTTGCAAGTCTCAAGTTAAACAATCTATGGAAAGTTATGATAATATCTTTGTTCATTTAAAGTGTATATATATAATATCCAATGACATGTAATTATTTTTTTTATTTTTTCATTAATAGACATTATAGATTCATTAAAATAACTATGATATAATTGAGTGTTACCTGGTTATACCACTATATTTTTCACTACTTTAATTTTCTGGTTGTATGATCATTAGCGTCATTGCTAATATCCATTGCGTGTTTCAGTGTCGATTCTGCTTATAGAAACTGACAAATCCTAGAGAATAACTGAGTCCTATATTCTGTCATGTCATATAATTCTGCCTTTCAGCTGAATTTTTCTTTCATCCACCCTTTCTTTCTGGCACCTTATGCTTTGGAAATAATTTTTAAAAAGTAATGAACAGCAATTATATATATATATATAGTTATATATATATATATATATAATGACCTTTAATGCTTTCATTAATTATTTTATAAATATTGTTCCTTCTGAGCATTATTTTCATGAATTCTTATTTATCCTGATTAAGGCAGCTAGACATTACCTTGGAGAATGCATTCCCCAGTGCTTTTTCCTTGTTTCATCTCTAGATCTAACACAATGATTTTATTGGCTTTGGTCTTTAGTAAGATGTTGTAATTTTTTGTTTTCTTTTTTGTTGTTGTTCAGTCATTCAGTATGTCCTGACTCTCTGTGACCCCATGGACTGCAGCATGCCAGGCTTCCCTGTCCTTCACAGTCTCCAAGAGTATGTTCAAACTCATGTCCATTGAGTCAGCGATGCCATCCAACCACCTCATCCTCTGTCCTCCTGTTCTCCTCCTATCTTCAGTCTTTCCCAGCATTAGGATCTTTTCTAATGAGTCAGCTCTTTGCATCAGATAGCCAAAGTATTGGAGCTGAAGCTTTAGCACCTTCCAATAAATAATCAGGGTTGATTTCCTTTAGGATTGACTGGTTTGATCTCCTTGCTGTCCAAGGGACTCTCAAGAGTCTTCTCCAGCACCACAGTTGGAAAGCATCAATTCTTCTGTGCTCATGGCTCCAGTCGGTAAAAAACCCGCCTGCAATGCAGGAGACCTGGCTTCAATCCCTGTGTTCGGAAGATCCCCAGGAGAGGACATGGCAACCCACTCCAGTAGTCTTGCCTGGAAGATCCCCATGGACAGAGAGGCCAGGCAGGCTCAGTTCATGGGGTTGCAAAGCATCAGACATGACTAAGCACAGCACAGCATAGCACGCAGCAGCCTTTTTTTATGTCCTAGCTCTCACATTTACATTGTGCCTTCATTAAGAACAGAGATTTTTCTCAGATTTTAGCTAACTCTTGGACAAATAATGTGAAATAAATATCTGTTAAAATAAATTCTACACAGAATGTTATTGTAAGTATTAGAGTGTATGTGTTTAAAATTATACAGCCCAAATCTTGCATAACAGTGGACTTTTCCTATGGAATTTTATTTTTAAATGGCCTGCTAAAATAAGTAGAAAGTGTTTTATCATATGGAATTTTTTTTTTTCTGTTTCAGAAAAAGGTATAAATTCAGTCTGAGAAAACTTATTCACAGGTTTTGCAAATTTTGCAAAATTTTGAGAATATATTTTATTTTTAATTAGAAATAATTTTTGGAACAAAGTTTCACTGAATTATTTGATAGAAATTCATTTTTGCTTATTTTTAGTAAGTAGCTTATTTTTTATAATCTTATACAATTATAAAATCAAGTAAAATAATAGATTAAAAAACAGAAGTGAAATCTGTATCCTTTGAGGTCAAGGTTTGGATTCTGGAGTGACTGTGTGGGAAGCAGACACATAGGAAAGTTAACACTGTGACTGTTAGTTCAGTTAGGGATAATTTCAGCTACAATTAAAGTGAATTCTAAAGTAAATTAGATAAGAAAATGTCACTCTTCCTTATATGAAGTAGTACTTTTAAAATGGTTGGTAGTCTTTATGCTCTCAGTAATGTCAGGTCTTTGGAAAGACAATTATGGAATTGTGGGAGCATTTGCAAATGACTGCAAGGTGGCTTCAGTCTTGGGCCTTTATAGGGATCCTCAGTGAGAAAACCCTACTAGATTTCTACCACCACCAAGAAAAAACTCAAGTAATTCACTTTTGCTTTCTCTGATCTTCTAAATCAATGACAACTCATTTGTCTTTGTTCCACCTTCCAAATTTTTGCTAACGTTTCTCTGTCAGCTGCTCACTTTTCCATGTCCTCAGTGTTTTCTTATTTTTTTTATCCCTCTATTTTAATTTTAATTTGGTTTTTGAAGAAAACACAAAAGTATTTTCAATTTGCCATGCTTGTTTTTTAATAATGCTTCTAGTGTTTGTAGACAATTCAAGGATTATTGTTGCCCCAAACTAAATTTATGAAATATCAGTTCCATGTAGTTAGAGAAGAGAAAAATCGTTGAGGGCATCCATGCCATATCCATTTACATGAATACCTAAAGGGCTCTTTACATGAAGAAAAGCAATTGTTAAATATGATGACTGATTTTTGCTAATCATAAGAAATAATTTTCCAGTTGTCAGAATTACTTAGGAAAAAAATGCATTGGAATGCACTGAATTCCCTTTGTGAGCGTAGTTAAATACCTGATGCCCAATAGTGAGTAATACTAGAACTTACAGTGGAATTGGAAAACTTCTAAAGAGTGAATTTCTGGAATATTTGAGAAAGACTCATCAATTAATTCAACAAGTATATAATGAGAACCCATTAAGTGCAAAATTGGGTTCTAATTCTCCCAGCAGTTATAAAAGATCTAGAAAAGGGGCACTAATCCGACACTATCTTAAATGAATATGTACTTTTTGCTTTGCATTGAGTTAAGCATTTTATGTGTTTTTTTCTCATTTAATCATTACAGCAACTCAAGTTTGTTCATCTCTAATTCAGTAGTGACAAAATCAAGGTTTAGGAAAGTTCATTATCTTGCCCAAAGCTACACAGTAGTATGTAGCCAAACCAGTATTTATAACCAGATCTGTCCAGCATCATATATAGAAAACTATAAAACACTGATGAAATAAATCAAAGATGACACAAATAGATGGAGAAATATACCATGTTCATGGATCAGAAGAATCAATATAGTGAAAATGAGTATGCTACCCAAAGCAATCTATAGATTCAATACAATCCCTCTCAAGCTACTAACGGTATTTTTCACAGAACTAGAACAAATAATTTCACAATTTGGAAGGAAATACAAAAAACCTTGACTAGCCAAAGCAATCTTGAGAAAGAAGAATGGACCTGGAGTAATCAACATACCTAACTTCAGTCTCTACTACAGAGCGACAGTCATCAAGACATTATGGTACTGACACAAAGACAGAAATATAGATCAGTGGAACAAAATAGAAAGCCCAGAGATAAATCCATGCACCTATGGTCACCTTATCTTCGACAAAGGAGGCAAGAATATACAATGGGGAAAAAACAATCTCTTTAACAAGTGATGCTGGGAAAACTGGTCAACCACTTGTAAAAGAATGAAACTAGAACATTTTCTTACACCATACACAAAAATAAACTCGAAATGGATTTAAGATCTAAACATAAGAGCAGAAACTATAAAACTCCTAGAGGAAAACAGGCAAAACACTCTCTGACATAAATCAGAGCAGGATCCTCTATGATCTGCCTCCCAGGGTAATGGAAATAAAAGCAACCCAGAGGGATGGTACGGGGAGGGAGGAGGGTTCAGGATGGGGAACACGTGTATACCTGTGGTGGATTCATATTGATACATGGCAAAACCAGTACAATATTGTAAAGTTAAAAAAGAAAAAAAGAAAAAGAAAACTTGTTGACCAAAAAAATAAAATAAAATAAATGGGACTTAATTAAACTTAAAAGTTTTTGGACAATGAAGGAAACTATAAACAAGGTGAAAAGACAGCCTTCATAATGGGAGAAAATAGCAAACAAAGCACTGACAAAGAATTAATCTCAAAAATATACAAGCAGCTCCTGAAGCTCAATTCCAGAAAAATAAATGACCCAATCAAAAATTGGCCAAAGAACTAAACAGACATTTCTCCAAAGAAGACATACAGGCTAAAAACACCTGAAAAGATGATCAACATCACTCATTATCAGAGAAATGCAAATCAAGACCACAATTACGTACCATCTCACACTGGTCAGAATGGATGCTATCCAAAAGTCTACAAACAATAAATGCTGGAGAGGGTGTGGAGAAAAACCCTCTTACACTGTAGGTGGGAATGCAAACTAGTACAGACACTATGGAGAACAGTGTGGAGATTCCTTAAAAAACTGGAAATAGAACTGCCATATGACCCAGCAATCCCACTACTGGGCATACACACCGAGGAAACTAGAATCGAAAGAGACACGTGTACACCAGTGTTCATCACAGCACTGTTTATAATAGCCAGGACATGGAAACAACCTAGATGTCCATCAGTAGATGAATGGATAAGAAAGCTGTGGTACATATACAGAATGGAGTATTACTCAGCTATTAAAAAGAATGCATTTGAATCAGTTCTAATGAGGTGGATGAAATTCAAGCCTATTATACAGAGTGAAGTAAGTCAGAAAGAAAAACACCAATACAGTGTACTAACGCATATATATGGAATTTATAAAGATGGTAACGATGACCCTATATGTGAGACAGCAAAAGAGACACAGATGTATAGAACAGTCTTTTGGACTCTGTGGGAGAAGGAAAGGGTGGGATGATTTGAGAGAATAACATTGAAACATGTATAGTATCATATGTGAAACAGATCACCAGGCCAGGTTCAATGCATGAGACAGGGTGCTCAGGACTGGTGCACTGGGGTGACACTGAGGGATGGGATAGGGAGGCAGTTGGGAGGAGGGGTTCAAGATGGGGAATACGTGTACACCCATGGCTGATTCATGTCAATATATGGAAAAAGCCACTACAATATTGTAAAGTAGTTAGCCTCCAATTAAATTTTTTTTTTAAAGATACATTACTTTTTCTCTCCTTTTCTTTTTTACCCTTCTTACACCTGAATATGTTTCCACATCTATTTATTACTTCTTGGGAGTTGTTGGAAAATGATGTGGATCATTTTAGGCAGAGATAGGAAAAAAAGAAAGCCATTTAGTCCCTTTTATTTTTTTAAAGTGTTCACCTTTAATGAAGTATAATTAACAAATAAAATTATATTTAAAGTGTAAAATGTGATGAATTAGCATAAATATACATTATGAAGTGATTACCACAATCAGGTTAATTAACACAACTATAGAATAAAGTTTCCTTGTGTGTATGTGTCTGTGTGTGAAAAGAGTAAAGTTTACTCTCAGAAAATTTTGAGTATATTACGCAATATTATTAATTATAATCACCATGGTGTACATTAGATCCTCAGAGCTTATTCATCTTATAACTGAAGGCTTGTGCCCCTTGACTTCCATCTCTTCATCTTCCACAACTCCTAACTCTTGATAACCACTGTTAAACTCTATCTTGCTGTGAGTTTGATTTTTTTTTATTTCAAATTATGAGTGAGAGCATACAGTGTTTTCTCTGTCTTACTGATTTACTTAGCATAACGTCCTCTAGATTCATCCCTGTTGTTGCAAATTGAAGGATTTTCTTCTTATGGTTGAATAATATTCCATTATATAAATATGTGTGTGTGTGTGTGTGTAATATTATAGGTGAAAGTGAGTCACTCAGTCATGTCCGACTCTTTGTGACCCCATAAACAATATAGTCCTTGCGATTCTCCAGGCCATAATACTGGAGAGTGTAGCCTTTCCCTTCTCCAGGGGATTTTCCCAACCGAGGGATCGAACCCAGGTCTCTCGCATTGCAGGTGAATTCTCTACCAGCTGAACCACAAGGGAAGTCCAGTATTATTTGTAATATTACACACACACACACACACACATATACACACACACCCATCTTTATCTTCTTTATTTATTTATCTGGTGATGAACATCTCCATATCTTGGTTATTGTGGATAATGCTGAAATTAAGAAAAATGAAGATGGAAGCACAAATATCTGGCTATTGTTTCCTTCAGATGTATATCTCGAAGCTGAGTCATACGGTGTTATTCTGTTTTCACTTTTTCTGTGAGCCTAAATCCTATTTTCCATAGTGGCGTTACCAATTTACATTTCCGTCATTAGGTATCTTAGGTACCAATTTACATTTCCATCCTTAGGTACCTCATGGACACTTTATTTATTGTATTTTTGATAAAAGCCGTCCTAATATTAACATTTGTAAAGTGATATTTCACTATGATTTTGATTTGCATTTCCCTGGTGATTAATGGTGTAGAGCATCTTTAAATGTACCTTTTGGCCATTTTTATGTTTTCTTAATATCTATTCAGGATTTTTACCCATTCTAAGTGGATTACTTTATTTTTATATAGGTTTCATAAGTTTTTCAATATTTTGTATATTAGCTTCTTATCAGATGTGAGGCTTGCAAATATTTTCTCCCATTCTGTAGGATGCCTTTTCAGTTTTCTTGATGGTTTCCTTTGCTTTGCCAAAACTTTCATTTGATACAATCCCACTTGTGTATTTTTCTCTTGTTGCCTCTTTTTTTGATATCATATCCCCCCCCAAAAAAAAGTCATTGCCAATATCAAAGTCAAGGAAATTTTTTCTCTATTCTCCTAGAAGTTTTAAGGTTATGTTTAAAAATTTAATCAATTTTGAGCTAATATTTGTGAGTGGCCCAATATTGTTGTTTGGCATGTGTATATCCAGTTTTACCAACACCATTTACCAAAATGACTATATTTTCCCTATTGTGTGTTCCTGCTTGAAAGTATTGTGTGAGTTTCTATCTGGGGTCTGTATTCTGTTTCACTGGTCTGTATGTCTATTCTTATGCCAGTACTATACTGTTTGTATTAAGAATTTGATGAAAGAAGTTGAGAAAGACACTAATAAATTGAAATCAAGTTGATACTTCAGTAACACTGTTTGAACTTTGTGGATGCATCTATACATGGATATTTTTCAATAAATAGATTTGTGGGTTTTGCATATGCAGGTTCAACAAACCACTGAAATTTCAAAAATCTATCCAGGGAAAATAGTGAGTTTAGGCTTATTTCCTCCTCTTGTGACTTTTAGAAGTATGAGAAAGTTTATATTGATTCTTATATGCATGTTTGTTGGAATTCACCTATAAACCAATAGGACCAGTACTTTTTTGTGTATGTAAGGGTTATTTATTTTTCCTTCGATTTCTGATTGAAACTTTTACTTAATATTGGTCTGTTCAGGTTTGCTATTACTTCATGGTGCAGTCTTGCTAGATTATATGTTTCTAGGAGTTTGATCATTTCATATAGTTCATCCAGGATATTGGCATAGTAATTATAGTTGTTTATAGTAATCTCTCATGATCATTTGGATTTTTGTGGTATCATTATAATTTCTCATAAGGCATTTCTAATTTTATTTATTTGAGTTTACTATCTTTGTCTTAGCCTATCTAAAAGTTTGTCAATTTTATCTTTGTTTGTTTGTTTGTTTAATTTTATCTTTTCAAAAAAAAAAAGAAAACACAGCTCTTACTTTCTCTGTTTTTTTTCTATTATTTTTCTGTTCTCCATTTTATTTATTTTTCTCATATCTTTGCTTTTTCCTCCCTTTGCTAACTTTGGACTTAGTTTGCTCTTTATGTTTTAAATTGAAACATAGTTGATTCACAATGTTGTATTAATTTCACGTGTATATAAAGGTGATTTGGTTATTTTTCAAATTATTTTTCATTTTAGGTTATTATAAGTTATTGAGTACAGTTCCCTGTGCTATACACTAAATCTTGCTGCCTATTTTACAGTAGTAATTTGTATTGGTTAATCCCTTAACCCTAATTTAGCCCACCCCCACACCTTTCCCCTTCGTGTTTGTAAGTTTGTTTTCTGTCAGTTTCTATTTTGTTTATAAATTCATATGTATTAGATTGCACATATATGTGGTTTCATATAAATATTTGTCTGACTTACTAATATAAATTATCATATTATAAATATTACAGTTTCTAGGTCCATTGCCATAATGGCATTATTTCACTCTTTTTTTATGGCTGAAAATATTCCATGGATATATATGTATTTTTTCACAACACAAAGACATGTACCAAAACACTTCTTCATTATTCATTCATCTGTTGATGCACACTTAGGTTGTTTCCATGTCTTGGCTGATGTAAATAGTGCTGCTGTGAACATTGGAGTGCATGTAGCTTTCCAAATTAGTATTGTTTTTTTTTTTTTTTTTTTTCTGTATATATACCCAGGAGTGGATTTGCCAGGTAATATTGTTCTCCATAGTGGCTGCTTCAGTTTACATTTCCACCAACAATGTTGGAGGGTTACCTTTTTCTCCATATCCTCTTCAGAATTAATTATTTGTAGACTTTTTGGTGATAGCCATTCTAACTGGTCTGATGTGATACTACAATATTGTTCTCCATAGTGGCTGCTTCAGTTTACATTTCCACCAACAATGTTGGAGGGTTACCTTTTTCTCCATATCCTCTTCAGAATTAATTATTTGTAGACTTTTTGGTGATAGCCATTCTAACTGGTCTGATGTGATACTACTTTATTGTGGTTTTGATTTTTATTTCTCTAATGAATAGACATGTTGAGCTTTTTATGTGCCTATTGGCTATCGGTATGTCTTTTGGGGAATATGTATATTTAGGTCTTCTGGTCATTTATTTATTTGCTTTTTATATTGAATTGTATGAGTTATTTGTATATTTTGCATATTAAACCCTTTTTGGCCACATTGTTTGCAAGTATTTTCTCCATAATGAATATTATGCTGTCTTTTTTGTTTTCTTGAATTTTTTTCTTGGATCTGCAAAAATTTTTAAGTTTAATTAAGTCTGATTTGTTTATTTTTGTTTTTATTTCTTTTGCCTGGGGAGAGATTTGGATCCATTCTTGATTTTATAGTTTCTTGAAGTGTAAAGATGGATTGTTTATCTGAGGTATTTTTCCTTTTTTTCTTAATGTAGACATATATAATTACAAACTTCTCTCTTAGAACTGCTTTGCTTTATCTGAGAAATCTTGGTATGTTGGGTTATCATTTTTGTTTGTTTCAAGATATTTTTTTATTTCCCTTTTGATTTCATTTTGAATCATTGGTTTTTTGAAAGTGTATTTGATTTGCACATATTTGAGTTTTACAGTTTTCCTCTTGTTATTGCTTTCTATATTCATAACAGTATGATCAGAAAAGATACATGGTATGACTTCAATATTCTTAAATTTGTGAAGAAATGTTTTCTGACCTAACATAGGATCTATACTGAGAATTTTCCTTGTGTACTTGAGAAGAATGTATACTCTGCTGCTGTTGGGTGGAATGCTTGTATATTTATATTGGGTCAGTTTGGTCTAACATATATTTTAAGTTCATTGTTTCCTTATTGATTTTCTGTCCAAATGATCTTTTAGTTCAGACAGTGCAGTATTGAAGCCCCCTACTATTATTGCATCGTTGTCTATTTCTCCCTTCAGATCTGTTAGTATTTGTTTAATATGTTTAGGTGCTCCAAATTTTGTTTCATATTTACAGTTGTTATGTTCTGTTCATGTATCGACCCTTTTATTATTATAAAATGGCTTCCCTCATAGCTCAGTTGGTAAAGAGTCTGACTGCAATGCAGGAGACCTGGGTTCAATCCCTGGGTTGGGAAGATGCCCTGGAAAAGGAAATGGAAACCCACTCCAGTATTCTTTCCTGGAGAATCCCATGAACAGAGGAGCCTGGCGGGCTCCAGTCTATGGGGTCACAGAGTCGGACCCCACTTGAGTGAATAAGCGCACAGGATGCATTATTATATAATGACTTTTTTCAACTCTTGTTACAGGCTTTTGCTTGAAGTCTTTTTGCCAGATATAAGTAGAGCTATCTCAGTGTTTTGGGGGTTTCATTTGCATAGAGTATGTTTTTCCATCTCATCACTTTCACTCTGTGTGTCCTTAAAGCTTAAATGATGCACTTGTAGGCAGTGTATACTTGGGTATTGTTCATTTATCCATCCGGCCACACTGTGCCTTTCTATTGGCAAATTTATTGCATTTACATTTAAATTAATTATTCATTGATTAGGATTTAATAACACCTTCTTATTAATTGATTTCTGACTAATTTTGTGGCTCCTCTATTTCTTTCTTCCTCTCTTGTTGTCTTCCTTTGTGAATTTATGATTTTCCATAGTGGTATTTTTTAATTTCATTCTCTTTATCTTTTGTGACTCTGTTGTTAGTTTTTGTTTAACGGTTACCATGGGACTTACACAAAGCATTTTATAGTTATTTTAAGTTAACAACTTAGTTCAATTGCATACAAAACTTCTACCTTTCCCCTCCCAAATTTTATTTTTTATGTTAAATTTTATATTTTTACCTTGAGTATCCATTAAAATATTATATCTATAGCTATTTTAATATGTTTGTTATTTTATCTATATATTAGAGTGATTAACATCCCACCATATTGCAGTATTAGAATATTCTGAATTTGACTGTATACTTGCTTTTACAATGTACTTTTAATTTCTGTATGTTTCCATGTTTCTAATTAGAGTCCTTTCATTTCAACTTGATTAATTCCTTTCAGCATATCTTATAACACAAGTCTAGTCATAATGAATTCCCTCTGTTTTTTTTTTTTTTTGGTATGGAAAAGTGTTTTTTTCTCCTAATTTCTGAAGAACAGCTTTGATGGGTAAAGTATTCTTGGTTGAAAGATTATTTTTTTTCAGTACTTTGAATATATCATTCCTCTCTCCTGATCAGAAAAATTTATTTTAAAGAGTTTTCTGATAGGCTTAAAGGTTTTCTTGTATGTTAAGATAGTTTTATGTTGTTTTTAATTTTTTTCTCTATGTCTTTAATTTTATATTTTTACTTTTAATGTGCCTTAGACATTTTTGTGTGTGTGAGGGGGAATCTTTTGGAGAACTTATGAGCTTCATGATGCCTAAATCTCTCCCTAAATATTGACATTTTTCAGCCATTATTTCCTTGAATAACTCTCCTACCCCTTTTTCCCTGTATCTGTGTATATTTTTCACTTAATGGAGTCCCATAACTCATATAAACTGTTCATTTTTAATTTTTTTTTCTTCATTCTCTTGTGCCCCTCTGACTGGATAATTCCAAATGACCTGTGTTTGATTATCCAGACTCCTTCTTCTGCTTGATCATGTTGGCTTTTAACATTTTTTATTATATTTGTCATTTTTTTTTTTCATTTTCTTCATTGAATTTTTCAGTTCTAGGTAATGAAAGCAAAACTAAGCAAATGCGACTAAAACAGGCTGAAAGTTCTGTCCCTGTCTCACAGAGCCACACCTCCTTTGCCATTTGCACTATTTTGCAACTGCTATACTTATGGGTACACACTTGGAACTGTCAGTGGCATCGGAATGTGTGTGAGTGAGGTACAGTGTTAGGGGTGCCCATTGCCCAGTTGTGGGAGTGTGAAAGTGATGCATCCCTAGTGGTAACCTCAGTGGACTTCCTGATGGAATCTGCCAAGTCGTTAGTAGGGTCTGTGTCCCTTTGGTGTCCTCTGAGAGCCCACCAGACTTCTCTTCCCCAGCTCTCTCCACTCCCAGTTGTGCAGCACACCTCATTATTCTGAATGGGACAAGGAAGAAGTGGGTATCTTTGGCAGCATTCCACTCACCCAGGGAAACTGGACACTCACTCTAAAACTCGCACTTTTCCCCATGGGAGAAATCAGAGTCCAATAAGGTTTTTATTGGCAATGAGGTGCACTACCTTGAAGGAGGGTACAGGTAGAGTGAAGCAACTCCTCTTACATTCTTCTCTGTTTATAATCTCAGATTTTTTTTTTTTCCAACAGTGTGTTAAACTTTTCTACTGAACACTTAGACTTCCACAGTCACCATTTTTGGTGCATGTTTATTAAAATTGCTTTTCTTGGGGGGGGAGCAAAATGTGTGAAGGTGTCTGTTCTATCATTTTTCTGACATTACTCTCATCAAGCCTGAATTCAGGGTCTCAAGGAATTTATGATTAATAATCACATTCAATGATTAATTTTATTTTGTCCATAGGATGGCAATGCAAAAATCTTTTCTGGTGTGAGGCCAGATTTTTGCTAAATAATCCAGATATCACATTCATGGCATTACCACAGGACACGGAGTTTTATAGTATAGAAAACTTTAGCTTAAAAAAAAAATACCTTACTGCCCTGAGAAGAAAAAAATAATGATTTCGATTCAACACTGTGTGTGTGATTAAAAAAAAGTCAGATATTAAGCTCTCTGATTACTTAGAAATGTTTAAAAAGGGTACCAGATGCTCTTAAAAATGATTTAAAAGAAACATGCTTCATAGCAATACAGGGGAGTAGATTAACTTTCCAAGACTGCTTCAGACATATATATCACATTTATATATATGTGTGTGTGTGTGTGTTTGAAGAAGCATTTCTCTGTCACACATATGCATCTGATCTTCAAAGTAAACTTTAGCATGAAAACATTACTGAGATAATGTAACTAATATAGGGTGTCTCTATGCTAGCAGTTAACTCTATGTATACTCTGAGACTTAAAATGAATCAGAGTTCTCTTATTAAATGATATCCTAGTCTTTATTAGCCTAGCATTTACCACCAAATTATCCATACAATAGAGACATACAGTTAATTGAACTTATAGGGATTTGAGTCCCACCATTCTGTTAACTTCCAGAGCAATATTATCAACAAATGATACACATAACATGATTCACACATGCACACATACATACACACACACAAAGCAGGGCATATTTTTACAGCTATAGAGTTCTATATTAATAAATTTTTATTTTTCACTATCTATAAATAAAATTTTTTAAATTATTTTCTGTCCATGATAATTATATCTTTAGTACCAGGTCTGTGGCTCCAATTTTGAAATTTTTTTCTTGTTTACTTTGTATTCCAGTGGTCTACTAGGGATCTTGATTTCAGCTGCCTTTCCTTTGCTTTTTTGGATTTTTTTATACCATAGATAATTATTAAATATATGCGACATATAATGAATATGGCATGAACAAATATATATATATATATATATATATATATAATCACTATTAATTATCTGTAGTTATTGATACCCTGAATACATATACATACATATATTGATATATATGGTAAATGGCATGGTAATGGTAAATGGCACTATGCCTGTAAGATGTTATTCTAGTAAGCTCTAGTTAATTATATGGCTGTCTTCCTCATAAGATGGCTAATTGAGAAAGGGGCTATAGCTTATTAATCTTTGCATTCCCAAGGCTTAGAACAGTGTCAGGTTTATATTATGCCCTACATATATGTTTGCTGTCATTCTCTAAAGAGTGGTATAAACAATTTGTTTGAAATTCTATATTGCCAGTAGTTGGTAAAGTAGTAAGATAAAGTTACTAAATAAAATGTCACTTTTTTTCATAAGGTATTTGTTAATGATCACATTTCCAGCAGTCTTTTACTTTAAGCACAGATGGTGGTTCTGAGATAGATAGATAAAAATGGTGATAGATAGATAAAGAGGAAAGCATTAATATTGAAAATTGAATAAAACATTTAGGTTGCTTCCATGTCTTGGATATTGTAAACAGTGTTTCAGTGAAAACTGGAGTGCATGTATCCTTTTGGGCCATATTTTTCTCCAGATATATGCGCACGAGTGGGATTGCAGTGTCATGCGGTGGCTCTATTTTTGTTTATAAGGATCCTCCATGCTATTATCCATAATGACCCATATGAGAAAAGAATCTAAAAAAGAGTCGATATCTGTATATGTATAACAGATTCACTTTGTTTACACCCGAAACTAACACTTCATTGTAAGCCATTGTATCCTTTTGGGCCATATTTTTCTCCAGATATATGCACAGGAGTGGGATTGCAGGGTCATATGGTGGCTCTATTTTTGTGTTTAAAGGATCCTCCATACTATTTTCAATAGTGGCTGTACCACTTTGCTTATTCCAATAAATTTTTTAAAAGAAATTGAATAAGAATGCTTCTTGTCTATTTTTTTTTTATTATTTTTCTGTAGTCCAGCAAGTTAAAATTATTTCAAATATCTGTTACATGAATTCCTATATTTTATTTTTTAAACTTTGGTAAAATATTTATTTAATTTACTTTGAAACTCTATAAAATCATAACAGATAAAAATCAATGTGAAAAAAAAAAAATCAATGTGAATGTAAAAAAAAAGTAAATGTCTTTTTGTACTTTCTTAAAGTCTACCAGGGAGGTATATAACAGTCTCTCAGAATTTCACTGTGGACACATATATTCAGATGAGGAAATTTTTTAGTTTCTGTAACTAACATATCCTTGTTATTACACCTCTGTATCACTGAATGGAGAGGTTTAGGGGAAATAAAACTTGACAATTAAATTATTTCATTTCTTTCAGGTTTAACTGCCTATATTTAAAAGCAGCGACTATTGATTAAAAATATAATTCTTTCAGAGATTTTTCCTTCCCATCTTACTGTTTCCGTCAATCAAGAGTTTATCTGGTGTTGTAGAAAGCTTTTGAGATTTTGTGCAGAATGGAGCAGGATCTTGTCCTTACATGTGTGCCCTTGCTTTGAAGTTCACCAAGGGAGGGGGCTCTTAATTTCAAAAGAGAGATTCAGTAAAGAAAGGCTCAGTTACTAGGTATAAAAAATTTAAATGAGCAGAGAATGGATTTAGAGATGCGTGTTCAAGGTAAAGAAAAAAAAAAAAAAAATACAAAGAATTGAGGATGACTTTGGGACTTTGGATTGAGGTCTAGTAGAGAATTAGGTTTCCCAGGTGGTGCTAGTGGTAAAGAACCCACTTGCCAATACAGGAGACACAGAGATGTGGGCTCAGTCCCTGGGTTGGGAAGATCCCCTGGAGGAGGGCATGGCAAGCTACTTCAGTATTCTTGCCTGGAGAATCCTGTGGACAGAGGAGCCTGGCAGGCTATGGTCCAGAGGGTCAGAAAAACTCAGACATTACTGAAATGTCTTAGCATGCACGTACAGTCATTCTCTATGAATGTAGAGAATGATAATTTAGGAAATGGCAGTGGTCAACCTGAATGATCTACTGCAGTAGCAGCTGTGGACAGACAGTAAGGGCTTGTGGCGATCTAAGATAAATGTGGAAAGCAGAGAAAATGGGGTATCAAAATCTTTATATATTCCTCTTTACTTTTAATGTGATCATCATTCCTTTCCACTTTCTATTATTCCTGTTTGAGGCAGATTTGTCAAAATTGTCTGTTGTTATAAAGAAGAGGGATGGGCTGCTTTTTCTATTTCAGTTCTGCTCTCATATCTGTAACAGCACCTGTGACTTTTCTACACCCAATCTTCTCTCTGGCTCTACTACTGAAGATTCTTGTTTTCTCACCTATTTCCAACTCATCTATTATGCTGAGTTTCTAAGGCATCAAACCTACAGAAATAGAAATACTAGTAGAGAGGTGAGATCTGATTCAGCAGGATTTTGAACTTAACAAACTATAGCAAAGCTGACAGTTGTCTTATATTTTCAAGACAGATGAAGAGGATTTGAGTGACATATTAGTGTACCTCATGGGTGCAATCGGAGAAGGCAATGGCAGCCCACTCCAGTACTCTTGCCTGGAAAATCCCATGGACAGAGGGGCCTGGTGGGCTTCAGTCCATGGGGTCGCTAGGAGTCGGACACGACTGAGCAACTTCACTTTCACTTTTCACTTTCATGCATTGGAGAAGGAAATGGCAACCCACTCCAGTGTTCTTGCCTGGAGAATCCCAGGGACGGGGGAGCCTGGTGGGCTGCCGTCTATGGGGTCGCACAGAGTTGGACACTACTGAAGCGACTTAGCAGCAGCAGCAGCATCATGGGTGCAATAAAAGACTTAAGGTTAAAATGTTATTTAATCTGTGCTGTGCTTAGTCACTTAGTCGTGTATGACTCTTTGTAACCCCATGAACTGTAGCCCGCCAGGCTCCTCTGTTCATGGGGATTTTCCAGGGAAGAATACTGGAGTGGGTTGCCACGCACTCCTCCAGTTAACTGATCTAGTCCTATAGGAAATACTTTAAACCTGATGTGCTAGCAGTGTTTTTAAAAACCCTTAAAGATTAGTAAATATGCATTATCATTTTAATAATAAAATAAACCTAATATTTACAGAAATTGCTATAAAAATGCCTTGGTAGTTCCTGAAACTAAATAAAACAACCTATAAAAAATGAAAATTATTTCACAGTACATTCATATGTTCAATGAAACAAAAATATTTCTTGCATTCCTTGCATGTATGCTCAGTCATGTCAAACTCTTTTGCAACCCCATGGACTGTATAGCACGCCAGGCTCCTCTGTCCATGGAATTCTCCAGGCAAGAATACTGGAGTGGGATGACATTTTCTTCTCCAGGGGATCTTTGTGATCCAGAGATCAAACCTGTGTCTTCTACCAGTCTCCTACACTGGCACGTGGATTCTTTACCACTGTGCCACCGTAAGCCTTTTACAAAATCTTCTAGATCCCATGCTAAACTTAGTTGCACTGTTTTTTGAATTTAGAATATGCCAAAGGTATCTCTTCCAATAATAATTTTAAATTTTTGAAGAATTTATGTATTTTCTGGAAAGAGAGGCTTTTGGAAGGCATGACTGTCTTTAAATACTTGAAAACCTATTATTACAGATAGCAAACTTTATCAAGTTTCTTTCATTGAAAACATTTAAAGCAGAAGCTGTGTAAAAAATTAGGATACTGTAAGCAGAACACTTAAATAGGTGATTGAACTTGTTGACATTTACTTCTCATTTTGTTTTATATATTCAAGAATTGTATTGTGGTTTTTAAAGACATCACTATGTGTTTCTGAACAATAAACAAAAGAGAGAAGGCTACGTGAGGTTTTTATGAAATATTTTAAGAAATGTTAAAAAAAAAGAGTGTGGCTTTATCCAGGAAAAATAGTGCCATCTAAGTTTTATTTACAAAATTAGTCCCATTACTCAAATACCCTTTCCTCACATTCTCCTGAAAGACCAACGTATTATAGGCTGAGAAACTGCCATCCTTAGAGCTATTGCTCATCCAAATTATAACATTCAATTAACTCCTTCCTATTACAAGTGTGTTATACATTACTATGGAGGATTAACACACATTGAAAGAGTTACACTTATGTATTGAGTGTCCAATAATTACTTTGAATAATTCAATAATTTACCTTGAAAAAATGGTAATGAGATTAAATTACATCATTGTGTATTTCTCTGTCATTTGAAGATAGCATACTCACCATAATCTAATGAAAATATATTCTACTATTACATTGTAAATTATTCTTTTAGGAACTATTTTAATGTCACCAGTTTACACCTTTTCAACAGCTAATGTGAAAAATATGATATTAATGATATAAATGAATAAATTATATTAATAAGAAGACAGAGGAAAAAGAAGGGGATGCATAAAGAGGAAGGGAATGAAAGAAAAATGAAATAAAGGTCAAGAAGGAGGAGAAGGTAGTGAAGGAGAAAGAGACAGAAAAGGAAGAGGAGGAGGAGGAGAATTGTTCTAATACTTTCTTCTCATTTAATTCTACCTTCTCTAGACCCTTTATCCTCTTTTCACTTTAGTATGTTCAGCATGTTTTATCAGCTCTGTGTGGCAGATATCTATGCTTACATGGTAAAATAAACAGGAAAATTTTATTTTCTTTGTATTTTTCCTTGCTGACACCCTAGCATAAGCAACAATGTACATAAGCAAATGAGCCAAATGATTATATGGGTAATTAGCTGGTGGAATATATAAAAGCAAATTGTTTGCTATATATAACAGAAGCAGTGTTTTGGAGGTTTTTTGTTTCTTTTTTCTTTATAAAATTATATTATCCTTAAAGTATATCTGGAACCAGCCAGTTAGGACACTCACTGAAATTTAGCCAATTAGAAATAAACTCTGAGCATTTCTGCAAGAAGTTTTCTAGAATGTTCAAGTGGTTTTGTAGTTTTGAAAATGATGAAATTTTATCATGTTCATCTATTGATATTAAAATAATGTAATAATTTAATCTCTTAAATGATAACCTTTAAATTAGTTTTTGTCATAGTATTTGCTTTCATTTCTAACTCTGTAATGTGGTAATTGATCTTATTGTTATTGTGTACCAATTTCAAGATACATAATTTGCTTGACTGTCATTTATCACACTTTATAATCTCCATTGATGATGACTACAGCTTTAATGTAGTTCTGTTTTGATAAGTGTAGTGTCATTTCCAACTTTCATTATCTTCAGAGGATATAAGAATTGTGTCTCTTTTCCTGTCAAGTCTTACACTTTACATGAACACCAAATTCACTTCAAAGGGTCTATTAAAACAAGTCTTATTAAATAACCCTTGTTTAAATACAATGTGATGTCATCTTAAAAAATTGAATATAGAATAGTAAGAACCTTTGAGTAGATTTAAGAGCTAACATATCTAGGTTAGTTCAGTTCATTCTCTCAGTTGTGTCTGACTGTTTGCGACCCCATGGACTGCAGCACGCCAGGCTCCCCTGTCCATTACCAGCTCCCCCACTTGCTCAAACTCATGTCCATTGAGTTGGTGATGCCATCCAACCGTTTCATCCTTTGTCGTCCTCCTGCCTTCAATCTTTCCCAGGATCAGTGTCTTTTCCAATGAGTCAGTTCCTCATATCAGGTGGCCAAAGTATTGGACTTTCAGCTTCAGCATCAGTCCTTCCAATGAATATTCAGGACTGATTTCCTTTAAGATGGACTGGTTTGATCTCCTTACAGTCCAAGGGACTCTCAAGAGTCTTTGCCAGCATCACAGTTGAAAAGCATCAATTCTTTGGTGCTCAGGTTTCTTTATGGTCCAACTCTCACATCCTTACATGACTACTGGAAAGATCATAGCTTTGACTAGATGAACCTTTGTTGGCAAAGTAATGTCTCTATTTTTTAATATGCTGTCTACATTGGTCATAGCTTTTCTTCCAAGGGGCAAGCATCTTTTAATTTCATGGCTATAGTCACCATCTGCAGTGATTTTGGAGCTCAAGAACATAAACTCTGTCATGGTTTCCATTGTTTCTTCATCAGTTTGCCATTAAGTTATGGGACCCGATACCATGATTTTAGTTTTTGAATGTTGAGTTCTAAGCCAGATTTTTCTCTCTCCTCTTTTACTTTCATCAGGAGGCTCTTTACTTCCTTTTTGCCTTCTGCCATAAGGGTGGTGTCATCTGCATATCTAAGGTTACTGATGTTTCTCACAGCAATCTTGATCCCAGCTTGTGCTTCATCCACCCAGCATTTTGCATAATGTACTCTACATATAAGTTAAATAAGCAGGATGACAATATACATCCTTGATGTACTCCTTCCCCAATTTGGGACCAGTCAGTTGTTCCATGTCTGGTTCTAACTAACTGTTGTTTCCTGACCTGCATACAGATTTCTCAGGAGGCAAGTAAGGTGGTCTGGCATTCCCATCTCTTGAAGAATTTTCCACAGTTTGTTGTTATATCCACACAGTCAAAGACTTTAGCATTGTCATTGAAGCAGAATTAGATGTGTTTCTGGAATCCTCTTGATTTTTCCATGATCCAGTAGACGTTAGCAATGTGATCTCTGGTTCCTCTGCCTTTTCTAAATCCAGCTTGAACATCTGGGAGTTCTTGGTCCACGTATTATTGAAGCCTGGCTTGGGATAATTTTGATCTTAGCCTGACTTGAAGAATTTTGAGGATTACTTTGCTAGTGTGTGAGATGAATGTACTTGTACTGTAGCATTTCCCTTCTTTGGTATTGGAATGAAAACTGACCTTTAGAATTTCACTAGTTCGTGAAATTTTCAGAAAAAAGCAGGCTAAATATATATCACTTGTTCTTGTTTACATTCTCAGAGCGTGGAAACATCTTTACTGGGATTTGAGTTCTTTATTTAGTTGCCAGATTCTCGTGCAGGCATCATGAAAGAGCAAGATTTATGTAGTCAGATCTAGATTGTATTTGCAGTTCTACCACTTACTACTTTTTTTTTTTTCCCTTAGAAAACTTACTCATTTTATGATTCTGAATCCCTGATCTATATAATGCAGATAATGACATCAAGTTCTTAGAGTTACTGTGAGGTGATAATATACATAAAAGGACCTAACATGTTGTCTGACTTAATTCGATTCAACCTATGTTAAATCTCTTCCTGCCTTTATAATTTTATCAAGATATACCTATACCATTCATTATGATTGTTAGTGTTTGTGTCTTTATTTTCTATTTAAATTGTTTTTATTTTCACAAAATTTCTGTTACTTATGATAAACTAGGAGTAGATTATTTGGTTAGATAAGAAATAGTCTATAACCCAGCTTTTTTTTTTTTTTTTTAACTCTGTTGTTATTCCTGGGATACATACGCACATTGTGTATTGTAACATTCTCAAATCATCTCAGAAGGAAGATTATATTATTTGGCAATCAGGTGGTAGACATTGCTAGCTACCCACTTAATATTATATCCTTTTTCTGTTCTTCCTCAGTGACATATATTTATTCATTTGGATAATCACCAATATAATCAACAAAAAAGACAATTTTTCTAACCTTCCTTTTTGAAGCTTTGAAATATTCTTGTCTCCTCCTGTATATTCAGTCTTCACCAAATTATGAACATTCTGCTACAGTTATCTGAAACTTTTTTTTCATTTTAATGCTTCCTGTACCTAGTCATGGGCTTCCCTGGTGGCTCATAAGGTAAAGAATCCTCCTGCAATGAAGGAGACCTGGGTTCGATCCTTGGGTCAGGAAGATCCCCTGGAGGAGGGTACAGCAACCCATTCCAGTATTCTTGCCTCAAGAATTCTATGGACAGAGAAACCTGGCAGGCTGCAGTCCATGGGGTCTCAAAGAGTTGAACACAACTGAGCAACTAAGCACATACCTAGTCATAACCTTTCTTTGATTCACTGAAGAACCCTTCTGTTTCCTTTTATTTTAATGTGTCATATTTTCTTTTAATTGAAATCTGTTTCCCAGATTTCAAGAGCATTTCTCAAGAAGTATCAATCATTTTTACAGATCTAATTTTAACTTTATATGGTCATGAAATAATTGATAGAAAACTACATTTTGATAACAAACATGTTGTTGTTGTTTAGTTGCTAAGTCATATCTGGCTCTTTTGCAACCCCATGGACTGCAGCCTGCCAGGATCCTCTGTCCATGGGATTTCCCAGGCATGGACACTGAGTGGGATGTCATTTCCTTCTCCAGGGAGTCTCCTAATCCAGGGATTGAACCCACATCTTGCACCCTTCTCATAGTTAGCTTTCACAAAACTGTCATGTTTATGACTGGTATGGCTTCATTTTGCTGCAGTAATCCTGGCTAAGTATCTATGTTTTCTTATATGGGTGATTGTAGTTTCCTTGTGACATTACACTACTAAGTGGTTTTAAAATATAGATGCATTTATAATCACCTTTTTTGATGATACTACTCCTTTCCTCAGAATTGCATAGTGACTATCTGCAACAATCCAAAAAAAAAAAAAGAAGAGCTGGATATTTTTCAATACTCCCACGATGATTTTCCTTCATGTTTAAAATGTAAATACGCACTTACTAGGCACTTACTGAATGCTAGGAACCTTATTTAATTTATTTAATCTTTACAAAATTTCAGGAAAAATAGCTATTATTATTCTTACTTTAAAGGTAAAGATACAGAGACTTGCACAATTTAGGGAAAATGCCTTGTAAATAGTAGATATTGAATACAAATGTTTGTCCTTATAATTCTAAAGCAGGAGGCTACCCATGGTAAGTTTCTGGTAACCTGGTATTGTTTCAGAGCCCAGGTGCTCATCCAGTAATGCGAGACTTCGTCTTTCTGGTCATATATACACATAAATTTTAGTAAAAAGGAAAGATGATCATATGTTGGGTCTGGAGACTGAGTAATGAAGAAATGGATTCCTTTTCTAGATGCTGGATGTTTTAGGTAGGAGACAGTGAGACTCCAATTCCAAAAAGATCAAAAAGTATTTTCTTAATCATTGGAACTGAAAGATGCAAACAGGCTTTTCAAGGAATGTTTCTCCTCTACTAGATATATCCTTCTTATGTTTAGTAAATAATATCTATATGTGTCTGCTTCTTATAGTAATCACTGATGAAATGCTTTCTTGGCAATGTTCTTTAACTTTTGGTAGTTTCATTAAAGTTCATTATTCATTTAAGAATTTTGATAATTTCCTATAATTTCATATGATACTGCTATCAGAGCATAACTGTTATGTAGTAGGCATTTTATCCAGGATATTCTAGCCATCAAGTTTATTTTATAGCTGGTATCTGCAGATCTGTGTATACAGTTAACACGGCTTTCTTTCCAAATATGTCACTAATTCTTGCCTATAAAACATTTCAAAAATAATAGGTCTAAAATTGTATTACTATAACTTATGTAATAAAGTGGAGTAAAAATATTATAAATATGTGAGAGATAATTTTTTAAAACCTAGGATGTTTTCCAGCAAAATATTTGGATAAATCCATTACATTTATGGTTATAATTTTCTTCTTTTATCTAATGAAGAGTTTAGAGTAGAGGTTTTCAAAAGTTACTTCTTGCTTAACCTTTATTAAGGATGATATTTTGGCAGAAATGGGATGTAAACTATATTTTTAAGACAGTAGAATAATGAGATCTATAAATAAATATACTGTCTTTGTTTGTTAATTCTGCCATAAAAATATAGCCTTCTCACAGCTCTGGAGGCTGGAAAGTCAAGATAAGAATGTTTGCTGATTCAGTTCCCTAGTGAGAGCTCTCATCTGAGCTTGCTGATAGGGCCTTCTTACCATATTCTCCCAGGGCCTTTCTTTGCTTTGGGCATCTCTCTCTATTTTTCTTTCTTAGAATGCCATTAATCCCATCATGAGGTCTTCATGTCATGACCTAATGTATCCCTAATTATCTCTCAAAGGCCCCATCTCTATATCATCCCATTGGTGGTTATGGCTTAAACCTGAAAAATTTTGGGAGGCGGACACAAACGTCCAACCCATACACATACAGTTAAATTGTTAACACATTGGATGTAACATATTATGTCTTACAGTTACTGAGTCTCTTCTAACTACTTTTGGTTAAGTTTTCGTTATGTATTAGTTAGAAATTAGGATCTAATTTAACTTCTCAAAAATTTGCTTTCTAAAAACACAAATCTTCAGACTTGAGAAATTTAAGTAACTAGATTAATTAAAAGAAGAATCATTAAAATAAAAGTCATCAATTAATGTAAACTATAGCTACATGTTATATGGCTACATATTGTAAAAGTGCTATTAGAAAATTGAATATTTTCTCTGTTCTTTAATCCATAAGAAAAAAAAATAGCTATCTTCCTATAAAGTGCCTAAAACAGAAAAATGTTGTCTTGCATGTGATAAATGAGCAGGTGGCTAAGCAATACATTTTGACTGAGCATAGTGGATTCCCACTGAGGCTAACAACACTTTTTATTGATAATCTTCCACCATCTGTTCTGAAGACTTATTCATATAAAGAAAAAGGTAGGTGAGAAGAAAGAATGCAAATAAGTGGCAGTACTTAAATTCTGAATCATGCTGTGATTTTGCAAAGTGGATCAATGCTACTGTTGCTTTTAAAACCATTACAGTGTTTGAGCCAGAAAATCTGATGGATAACTACCATTGTTAGTACATTTAGTAATATGAGGAGAAAAGTACTTCCAGAAATGTCAGACTCAAATTTAAAAGGTTGGTGAAAATAGTCCTAGTGTAATTTATCATTTCTATAGGGTTGACACTTTGGCAAAAGGAAAAGAATAATTTGCATAGTCATGAGCATCTCAATTAATAGAAGTAAAAGGGCAAAGTGATACTATACACAGAAGAGAAAAATTTATGAAAGACTGCAAGGTTAAAAACAGAGTTGCCACAGTTAATCGATACTTATTAGGCAGAAACATTGAAAGGTAGTAATCAGTGAAAGGTGAAAATGTAGTGGGTCAATGTAAGATTAAATCTGGAAGACAAAGGGAAGAGGGATTTACTAGTGAAATCAAAGAAAAATAGAGCACCTGTGAGTAAGGAATTAAAGAAAAGAGCTGAAGATGGGGGATGGGCTGGTGGTGAAAATAAAGAGATAAACTACTTATAAAGAGATAAACTACTTATCCACAACTAGGAGGAGGAATAACAACGTGTTTCAAGAGGTACCAAATAGGTTGACATCTCAAAAGAAAGAAAAATTGCCTGAAATGATTATTATTAGGATAAGAGCTATTGACTTTAGAGTGACAGTTCAAAACAGAGGTTCTGACATTGTATTCTGGAATACTGGACTGTGGATCTCAGTGACTCTTGTCAACAAAGCAGTGAAAATATGGGGGAAATCAACCAATTCAGAATTCTGGCAGCTAGTCAAAGCTACAGAACTAACTGAAGACCCAGGAGAAGCTACATAACCTCCGTAACACAGTGAGAGGTCTGTGATGCGTCAGATTCAAGGCTATCCCGTCTCTCCTCCCTTTCCAGCTGAAAGTTCAGTAACCAAAAGCCAGAAGCACTGCAAATGATGAGAGAGATGTAATCATGTTTAGAAGTCTGTGAAAAACCCTATCTGTACAGCATAGTCAGTATTTCTGTAAACTTGCATTTCTCTGGGAAATCTCCATTCTCAAAGAATGGTGACTTTTTGGTTTGACTTGAGTTCCACTGTTATAGGAGAAACCTACTTCAAATGCATTACTGAAACTTAGCAAACTGCTGGCAGCATCTCCCAATGCCTAAGGCTGTGATCTGGCCTAGACCAGGACTCCAACTCCCTTCAGCAAGTTTGCAGCAGCCCAGGCCACAGCCCATCTGCCTTCAGAAACCAGCTTGTCAGTGGAGTGATAACAAGGCAGGAGCAACAGTCAGTGATGGTCCCTCCCCCGAAATCCTAAGGGTGCATGGCAAAGCCCAGAGGAGCCATTTTCACAGCCCAAGCCCCTGGATAGTGCCCATCTCAGCCAGCAGAAGCTCTTCTTCAAGGGATAGTCAACCATTGTGGGGTCCCTGCTGATCATTACTGGCTTGATTCATGTTGGCCATGGGGATATTCTAGCTGCTGCCCTGGACTTTGTGGATTTTTCAAACACTTACCTGGTAACCCCTGGCCAGAGGATTGCTTTTCTTCATTTCAGGAGCAGCCATCCTAACTGTGAAGACAAATTGCACAAGTCTAGAATGAAGGTCAGCATAGGGATGAAGCTGGTCAGCTCCCTGTGTGCCTTGGAGGCTGGGCTTTGGCAGTGGGACTGGCTGCTGGCAGCAGGTGTGCCCAAGTGCCCCAGAAGAGTCTCTTGGTGCTGCTGCTGCTCTTCTCCATCCTGGAGCATACAATCACTGCCGTGTCTACTCTATGGACTTTCATGTCACCTTCTCCTGTACATGGATGACCTGAGTCCATCTGAGAACATTCCCATGGTTTATAGCCCCTCCTGAAAATCCACCACAGCAAGTGAAGCCTCCTGAACCTAAAGCAACTGCTGTTCCTGAGAGTTGAGCTCAACATAGCCTCTGAGGACTTTTCTCCTGATCCCAGCCCCTCTGAGGCTCTGCCCTCTCCCCTCTATTAAGACTCCATGGGGATGGCCCATGGAGTCCCAGTTCATCACTCCCAGTTTCACAGATTACTCCTTTATTCTTAGCACACACATGCACACTCTGGCCAGTCCTTAGTGTCTGGGAAACATCCCTTAATATTGCTGCTTTGCTATCAATGAAAGGTTGACAATTAACTGGAATTTTTTTTTTTCTTTCTTTCTTTTTCTTAAATTTTTCTTTCTTTTTCTTTAATTTTTTCTTTCTTTCTTTCTTTTTCTTAAATTTCAGTTAGTATAAACCAAAACCCTTCTAGGAATTTAAAGATAATCCCAGAAAATAAGACTACCACAGGAAAATCTGAAAATTTTCCATATATTTCTGTATTTATAAAAAAAAGCTTGATATGTGCTCAAAGCTGTGTATATGCCCTAAAAGTATCTGGGAGGGAAAAGGCACCAATCCTTAAACTCTGGCAGAACTTAGAGGTCCTAAGCAAGCAAGAGATAAATTCAAAGTCTGTCTTATAAATTGATGACACTAACAAAGAGTGGAAGATGTACATACAAGACATCTAGGAAATCTTCTGACCAGTCATTAGCTAAAAAATTATACTAACCCAATATTGGACTTTATAAAGTCAGTTTAAACTAATAAAGCACAATAAGTTTAAAAAATAGCAGAGTAGCAGAAAACTCTATGGTTATACGTTACAGACAACAGAATCCACAGCAATTATTCCAAGAAAGTGCTAGAATAAACAGTACAAATAAAAACACAATGACCCACTCCCAAAATCAAAACAAAACATCACAAGAAACCTTAGAAAGAGGAGTTGGATACCAAAGTTGTTATAACATATGATTCAACTCCAGAAAAATAAATGACCCAATCAAAAAATGGGCCAAAGAACTAAATAGACATTTCTCCAAATAAGACATACAGATGGCTAACAAACACATGAAAAGATGCTCAACATCACTCATTATCAGAGAAATGCAAATCAAAACCACTATGAGGTACCATTTCACGCCAGTCAGAATGGCTGCGATCCATAAGTCTACAAGCAATAAATGCTGGAGAGGGTGTGGAGAAAAGGGAACCCTCTTATACTGTTGATGGGAATGTAAACTAGTACAGCCACTATGGAGAACAGTGTAGAGATTCGTTAAAAAACTGGAAATAGAACTGCCTTATGATCCAGCAATCCCACTGCTGGGCATACACACTGAGGAAACCAGAAGGGAAAGAGACACGTGTACCCCAATGTTCATCGCAGCACTGTTTATAATAGCCGGGACATGGAAGCAACCTAGATGTCCATCAGCAGATGAATGGATAAGAAAGCTGTGGTACATATACACAATGGAGTATTACTCAGCCATTAAAAAAAAATACATTTGTATTGGCCAAACTAATACAATTATGTAAATTTTAAAAATAAAATTTAAAAAAATACATTTGAATCAGTTCTAATGAGGTGGATGAAACTGGAGCCTATTATACAGAGTGAAGTAAGCCAGAAAGAAAAACACCAATACAGTATGCTAACGCATATATATGGACTTTAGAAAGATGGTGACAATAACCCTGTGTACGAGACAGCAAAAGAAACACTGATGTATAGAACAGTCTTATGGACTCTGTGGGAGAGGGAGAGGGTGGTAATATTTGGGAGAATGGCATTGAAACATGTATAATATCATGTATGAAACGAGTATGCCAGTCCAGGTTCGATGCACGATACTGGATGCTTGGGGCTGGTGCACTGGGACGACCCAGAGGGATGGTATGGGGAGGGAGGAGGGTTCAGGATGGGGAACACACGTATACATGTGGCAGATCCATTTCGATATTTGGCAAAACTAATACAATATGGTAAAGTTTAAAAATAAAATTAAAAAAAAAAAAGTCCAGTTTTCAATACAAAGAGGAAAATTTGTCGCAATGCACAGAAAAATAAAGTGCAGCTAATAGAAAATGTACATGAGACGGTACAGATTTTGGATTTATCAGACAAAAGACTTTAAATCTACCTGCGTGATACTTCATGCTCCCTGCTTGCTTCCTTCTTTGTTGTTCAGTTGCAAAGTCATGTTCCACTCTTCATGACCCCATGGACCACAGCACGCCAGGATTCTCTGTCCCTTACCATCACCCAGAGTTTGCCCAGGTTCATGTCCACTGAATCAGTGATGCCATCCAAACATCTCATCCTCTGTCGCCCTCTTCTCCTCCTGCCTTCAATCTTTGCCAGCATAGGGTCTTTTCCAATAAGTCAGCTGTTCACATAGGTGGCCAGAGTATTGCAGCTTCAGCTTCAGCATCCGTCCTTCTAAAGAGTATTCAGGATTGATTCCCTTTAAGATTGACTGGTATGATCTCCTTGCTGTCCAAGAGACTCTCAAGAGTTTTCTCCAGGACCATAGTTTAAAAGCATCACTTCTTCGGTGCTCTACCTTCTTTATTGTCCAGCTCTCACATCCATACATGACAACTGGAAAATAGCCTTGACTATACAGACTTTTGTTGGCAAAGTGATGTCTTTGCTTTTCAACACACTGTCTAGGTTTGTCATAGCTTTCCTGCCAAGAAGGAAACATCTTCTAATTTCATGACTTCAGTCACCATCTGCAGTGAGTTTAGAGACCAGGAAGATGAAATCTGTCATTGCTTCCACCTTTTCCCCATCTGTTTGCCATGAAATGATGGGACTGGATGTCATGATCTTAGTTTTCTTCATATTGAATTTTAAGCCAGCCCTTTCACTCTCCTCCTTCACCCTTGTCAAGAGGCTTTTTAGTTCCTCTTAGCTTTCTGTCCTTACAGTGTTATCATCTGCATACCTGAGGTTGGGTTGTTGGTATTTATCCCGCGTATCTTGATTCCAGCTTGTAACTCATCCAGCCAGACATTTTGCATGATGTATTCAGTGTGTAAGTTAAATAAACAGGATGGTAATAAATAGCCTTGTCATACTGCTTTCTCAATTTTGAACCAGTCAGTTGTTCCATACAGGGTTCTAGCTGCTGCTTCTTGACCCACATACAGGTTTCTCAGGAAGCAGGTAAGATGGTCTGGTATTCTCATCTCTTAAAGAGTTTTCCACAGTTTATTATGATCCACACAGTCAAAGGCTTTAGCATAATGAATGAAGCAGAGGCAGATGTTTTGTGGAATTCCCTTGCTTTCTCAATGATAGTTGGCAATTTTATCTCTGGTTCCTCTGCCTTTTCTAAACATAGCTGAAAGTTCTTAGTTCATGTATTGCTGAAGCCTAGCTTGGAGGATTTTTAGCATAACCTTACTAGCTTGGAACATGAGTGCAATTATCTGGTGGTTTGAACAGTCTTTAGTACTTCCCTTCTTGGGTGTTGAGATGAGGATTGACATTTTCCAGTCCTGTGGCCACTGCTGACTTTTTCAAATTTGCTGACAAATTGAGTGCAGCACTTTAATAGCATCATCTTTTAGGATTTTAAATAGTACAGCTGGAATTCCATCACCTCCATAAGCTTTACTGGCAGCAGTGCTTCCTAAGTTCCACTTGACTTCACAGTCCAGAATGTCTAGCTCTGAGTGAAACACTACACAGTCATGGTTATTCAGGTCATTAAGGTCTTATTTTGTACAGTTATTCTGTGTATTCTTTCCATCTCTTCTTGATCTCATCTGCTTCTATTCGATTTTTACCATTTCCATTGTTTATTGTGCCCATTTTTGGATGAAATGTTCCTCCTATATTTCCAACTTTCTTGAATAGATCTCTAGCCTTACCCTTTCTTTTCTTTTCCTCTATTTATTTCCGTGTTTCATTGAAGAAGGCCTTTTGTCTCTGCTTGCTATTCTCTGGAACTCTGCATTTAGTTGGTTGTACCATTCCCATTCGCCTTTGCTTTTCCCTTTTCACCTCTCTTCAGCTATTTTTAAAGCCTCCTCAGACAACCACTTTGCCTTCTCACATTTCTTTTTCTTTGTAATATTTTTGTTTGCTGCCCCTGTACAATATTACGGATGTCTATTCACAGTTCTACAGGTACTCTGTTTACTAGTGTCTCTTGAATCTATTCATCACCTACACTGTATATTCTTCTTACTTCTAACAAATCCTTAATAAGTGGTTGTTGAACTAAACTGAATGGTAAATGACATTTTATTGTATGTTACAGCTTTATTGAGGCATAAATATGTAAAAATAGCACACATTTAAGGTATGCAATTTGATGAATTTGGACATGTGCATATACCTGTGATGCCATCACCACAATGAAGTAATAAACATATTCATCAAGTTCAAAAGTTAGATGATAAACAACACTTTTGAACAAATATGCCCCACTCTAAGAAAACTCAAAGAACTTTAAAATTTGTTAAATAGATACATAGGAATGTAGTGCATTTTGGACGCATGGGAAGTTACAATTACACTGCAAGTTCTTATTTAAAATAGTAACAGTATGTTTAAAGCAGCAGTTTATTTATTAAGTAAAAAATAAGGTTCACTTTGGGAAATTCATTTTTGTATCCCTTTTGGGGAACTCATTAGTTTCATAAATTAAGAAGCAGAGACATTTCTTTTTTTACTAAGATCATTTGAATGTGTGCGTGTGTGTGTGTGTGAGTGTGTGTGTGTGTATTTGACACAAAAACAGACAAGAATCAAGTAACAGAGGGGAAAAGACATAAAACCCATAGGAAAAAAATGATATACGTCAGATTCAAACTTAACCTTAGTAGTAATCACATTAAATGTGAATGATTTAAATACTCCAAAAAGCAGAAATTGAGATAATAGATTTAAAAAATGACAGAAATCTTAAGTCTAACAATATGCTGCTTACAAGAGACATATGTAAAAACACAAGTGGGACTGAAAATAAAATGAGGTGGAAAGATATTCCATGTAGATAAAACCAAAAGAAAGTTGGAGTACCTATGTTAATATGAGACTAACAGACTATAGGACAAAATATTTTGCTAGAGACAAAAGGGGGCATTTAGTAATAAAAATAGCACAAATCCATCAGGAAAATATGATTACAAATATTATTGCAACTAACAGAAGAGCCCCAAAACACATGAAACAAAAACTATAACCAAAGGGTCAGTTCAGTCACTCGGTCATGTCTGACTCTTTGGGATTGCACGGACTGCAGCATGTCAGGCTTCCTTGTCCATCACCAACTCCCAGAGTTTTCTCAAACTCATGTCCATCGAGTAGGTGATATCATCCAACCATCTCATGCTCTGTTGCCCCTTTTTCCTCTTGCCTTCAATCTTTCCAAGCATCAGGGTCTTTTCCAATGAGTCAGTTCTTCACATCAGTGGCCAGAGTATTGGAGTTTCAGCTTCAGCATCAGTCCTTCCAATGAATATTCAGGACTGACTTCCTTTAGGATGGACTGGTTTGATCCCCTTGCAATCCCAGGGACTTACAAGATTCTTCTCCAATACCACAGTTCAGAAGCATCAATTCTTCATCAAACATTATGTGAACTTTGAGATGTTCAAGCTGG
Organism: Bos grunniens; assembly: GCF_055505025.1. Classification (NCBI taxonomy): domain Eukaryota; kingdom Metazoa; phylum Chordata; class Mammalia; order Artiodactyla; family Bovidae; genus Bos; species Bos grunniens. The sequence continues at coordinate 10,573,396 of NC_141179.1, read as the reverse complement.
ATTTAGAAAAGCCAGAGGAACCAGAGATCAAATTGCTAACATCCTTTGTATCATAGAAAATTCAAGAGAATTCCTGAAAAACATTTATTTCTACTTTATTGACTACACCAAAGCCTTTGACTGTGTAGATCACAACAAATTGTGGAAAATTCTTCAAGAGATGGGAATACCAGACCATCTGACCTGCCTCCTGAGAAATCTGTGTGGAGGTCAAGAAGCATCATTTAGAAGTGAACATGGAACCACAGACTGGTTCCAGTTTGGGAAAGGAGTATATCAAGGCTCTATATTGAGCACCGAAGAACCAAAGGGAGAAAGAGACAATTTAACAGTAATAGTTAGAGACTTTAAACCCTAGTTTCAATAATACATAGATTTATGCAAAATAAAAGCAAAAAGTTGAAAACTTGGTCATTACTATAACTAACTAGAATAGACAAATATCTACATAATACTCCACCCAACAACAGAAATATATATATATATATATATATGTAAATATATATAAATATAAATATATATATATATAGATAGATAGACCTTCCCAGGTCACTCAAATGGTAAAGCATCTGCGTACAATGCCTACCATGTGGGAGACCTGGGTTCAATCCCTGGGTTGGGAAGATCTCCTGGAGAAGGAAATGGCAACCCACTCCAGTATTCTTGCCTGGAAAACCCCATGGATGGAGGAGCCTGGTAAGCTACAGTCCATGGGGTCGCTAACAGTCGGACACGACTAGGTGACTTCACTTTCATTTTTCACTTTCATGCATTGGAGAAGAAAATGGCAACCGACTCCAGTATTCTTGCCTGGAGAATCCCAGGGACGGGGGAGCCTGGTGGGCTACCATCTATGGGGTCACACAGAGTCGGACATGACTGAAGTGACTTAGCATAGCATAGCATATATATTTCCTCCAATGGCCATGGAACACTCTCATGAATGAAACATAAACCAAGCCACAAAATAATTCTCAGATCAGACCAGATCAGATCAGTCACTCAGCCGTGTCTGACTCTTTGCGACCCCATGAAGCGCAGCACGCCAGGCCTCCCTGTCCATCACCAACTCCCGGAGTTCACTGAGACTCACGTCCATCGAGTCAGTGATGGCATCCAGCCATCTCATCCTCTGTTGTCCCCTTCTCCTCTTGCCCTCAATCCCTCCCAGCATCAGAGTCTTTTCCAATGAGTCAACTCTTTGTATGAGGTGGCCAAAGTACTGGAGTTTCAGCTTTAGCATCAGTCCTTCCAAAGAAATCCCAGGGCTGATCTCCTTCAGAATGGACTGGTTGGGTCCCCTTGCAGTCCAAGGGACTCTCAAGAGTCTTCTCCAACACCACAGTTCAAACGCATCAATTCTTCAGCGCTCAGCCTTCTTCACAGTCCAACTCTCACATCCATACATGACCACAGGAAAAACCATAGCCTTGACTAGACGAACCTTTGTTGGCAAAGTAATGTCTCTGCTTTTGAATATGCTATCTAGGTTGGTCATAACTTTTCTTCCAAGGAGTAAGTGTCTTTTAATTTCATGGCTGCAGTCACCATCTGTAGTGATTTTGGAGCCCAGAAAAATAAAGTCTGACACTGTTTCCACTGTTTCCCCATCTATTTCCCATGAAGTGATGGGACCAGATGCCATGATCTTCATTTTCTGAATATTGAACTTTAAGCCAACTTTTTCACTCTCCACTTTCACCTTCATCAAGAGGCTCTTTAGTTCCTCTTCACTTTCTGCCATAAGGGTGGTGTCATCTGCATATCTGAGGTTATTGATATTTCTCCCGGCAATCTTACTCATAGCTTGTGTTTCTTCCAGTCCAGCGTTTCTCATGATGTACTCTGCATATAAGTTAAATAAACAGGGTGACAAATACAGCCTTGACAAACTCCTTTCCTATTTGGAACCAGTCTGTTGTTCCATGTTCAGTTCTAACTGTTGCTTCCTGACCTGCATACAAATTTCTCAAGAGGAAAATCAGGTGGTCTGGTATTCCCATCTCTTTCAGAATTTTCCACCGTTCATTGTGATCCAAACAGTCAAAGGCTTTGGCATAGTCAGTGAAGCAGAAAGACATGTTTTTCTGGAAATCTCTTGCTTTTTCCATGATGCAGTGGATGTTGGCAATTTGATCTCTGGTTCCTCTGCCTTTTCTAAAACCAGCTTGAACATCAGGAAGTTCACGGTTCACATATTGCTGAAGCCTGACTTGGAGAATTTTGAGCAGTACTTTACTAGCGTGTGAGATGAGTGCAATTGTGCGGTAGTTTGAGCATTCTTTGGCATTGCCTTTCTTTGGGATTGGAATGAAAACTGAACTTTTCCAGTCCTGTGGCCACTGCTGAGTTTTCCAAATTTGCTGGCATATTGAGTGCAGCACTTTCACAGCATCATCTTTCAGGATTTGGAATAGCTCAACTGGAATTCCATCACCTCCACTAGCTTTGTTCATAGTGATGCTTTCTAAGGCCCACTTGATTTCACATTCCAGGATATCTGTCTCTAGGTCAGTGATCACACCATCATGATTATCTGGTCGTGAAGATCTTTTTTGTACAGTTCTTCTGTGTATTCTTGCCATCTCTTCTTAATATCTTCTGCTTCTGTTAGATCCATACCATTTCTGTCCTTTATCAAGCCCATCTTTGCATGACATATTCCTTTGGTGTCTCCGATTTCTTGAAGAGATTCCTAATCTTTCCCTTTCTGTTGTTTTCCTCTATTTCTTTGCATTGATCGCTGAAGAGGGCTTTTGTATCTCTTCTTGTTATTCTTTGGAACTCTGCATTCAGATGTTTATATCTTTCCTTTTCTCTTTGCTTTTCACTTCTCTTCTTTTCACAGCTATTTGTAAGACCTCCCCAGACAGCCATTTTCCTTTTTTGCATTTCTTTTCCATGGGGATGGTCTTGATCCCTGTCTCCTGTACAATGTCACGAACCTCATTCCATAGTTCATCAGGCACTCTATTTATCAGATCTAGGCCCTTAAATCTATTTCTCACTTCTACTTTATAATCATAAGGGAATTCTCAATAAATTTAAAAAGATTGGAAGCATGCAAAGTATGATTTCAAATACAGTGTAATTAAGTTTGGAATCAATAGGAAAAGAAAAATTTTAAAAATTCACAAATACATCAAAATAATCAGCACATTCCTAAAAAAACCTTTGTGCCAAAACTGGGGGGAAGAGAATGGTATTTAAAAAATACTTTGAAATGAATTAAAAGAAAAATATAACACATCAAACTTATAAGATACAATCATAGCAGTCATCAGTGGAAAATTTATAACTATACATACCTATATTAAAAAAGATGCAGCATCTTGAATTACTAATCCATGTTTCTTCCTTAAGAGACTAGAAAAGAACACAATACAAATTCAAAGTAAGCAGAAGGAAATAAATGACAAATACTTGAGATTAAAAATCAAATGGGGAATATAAAAGTAATAAAGTCAATGACACCAAAAGTTAGATCTTGGAAAAGGTCATCAAAATAGACAAAGTTACCTAGAGCCAAGGCAAAAGTATAGGGCTCAGTTTAATGAAATAATGAATGAAAGGAGACAAAGCATTTCTGATCTTATAGAAATAAAAATATAATAAAATACAGGAATGGAAAGTGAATGCTAAATGATATAGTATTTCTTTCTGAAGCAGTGAAGTCTCTTAAATTAGTTTTTGTTGCACAGCTCAGTCAATATACTACAAATGGCTGAACTATACAGTAAGCCCCCTACATATGAACCTTCAAGTTGCAAACTTCAAAGATGTGAGCATGTGTTTGCAAATCCAGTCACATAAGTTAATTCACATGACCAGCACACATCGTCATATGCAGGTGTCCTCTATAAGTGGTTGTACTTTTGTGTACTTTCCTGTATAGTACTGTGTAGTGTAGAGTAACATAGTATCTTTATGAAAAGCATGGAATATCTGTAAGGAATCATAAAAGTGGAGGTGTTGTAGCTGATACTACTAAGAAGTGTCAGCTGTTGTGCTGTACTATTGTACTTTTCAAGGTCCTGTATTGTAAGAATAAAAATGTTTTCTTTATTTTTTGTTTGTTTTCTATGTATTATTTGTGTGAAAAAATATAATAAACCTATTACAGTACAGTACTATATAGCCAATTATGTTAGTTTGGTACCTAGGTGAAAAAAAATTTGGACTTACAAATGTGCTTTCAAAATAGAACTTGTTCATATGTAGGAGACTTGCTATACACTTTAAATTGATGGATATTATGTTATGTGAAATATATTTCAATAAATTTTTTAAAAAAATTTAATAATCCTATATTTGAGAAATGTACCAAAAAATGTTAAGAAAATTCTGGTTTTTAGAAATTTCTCAATATGAAGTGGTGCCCTAGAATGCATTGTGATTTTCAAATAGGAATATTCATAGCTGTGAAGTTGAGAATGAATTTCCCTGTGAATGTCATTATAATTCAAATAAATGCAAATTTATTATTTAATATTTTTATAATATAGTTATATTTGATTTATAATTGTTGAAATATGTATGTAACACTGTATACTGGTATTCTCTGATTCTCAAAGGTTCACTTGATATCACTTCACTTTTACAAAGTCTCTACATTAGTAATTGTTTTACCTAACTGAGACAAATGCCAAGAGAATTTTAGCTTTTACAAAAAAAGACAAAAATGAAAATAGTGTTCATTCATTATAGAGGAGAATCCACTTCAAGAAACAAGAGTATCAATGTCAAGATTCTTCCCAGGATCCACACTTAGCATCTCAGAAGTGTGTTTATAAGTATCTATACTTTATCTCCATTTACTTTATGCATCCCTTAGGAATATGTTTCTTTAGATAATTTCATCCTTGCTTTATGCCATTTTTGGCTTATAAAGACTTCATGGGAATGCTTTGAGATGATGGAAACCTACAGATTCCTATATGCACAGGTACATAGATGTAAAATAAAGATACATACAATATCTGAATATAACTATGTGCATGTGTGTGTATTAAATTACATAAAATAACAGTTGTCAGGATGTTTCATAGCTCTCAAGCAATAAAACATAAAATTTACATAAACACTATTTTAATATTTATTCATTATTCTATTTTTTTCAGCAATAAGAATCATATACTTTATGCATTTATTTATTTATTCATCAGCAGCATATTGACCTTATATTACTGTCTGTATGCTTAGAAGAGAATTAATCATAAAAATTTTTAAATGTTATACTCTATAAGCTAAGCTAAGTCACTTCATTCGTGTCCAACTCTGTGTGACACCATAGACAGCAGCCCACAGGGCTCTGCCGTCCCTGGGACTCTCCAGGCAAGAACACTGGAGTGGGTTGCCATTTCCTTCTCCAATGCATGAAAGTGAAAAGTGAAAGTGAAGTTGCTCAGTCGTGTCTGACTCCCAGCGACCCCATGGACTGCAGCCCACCAGGCTCCTCCGTCCATGGGATTTTCCAGGCAAGAGTACTGGAGTGGGGTGCCATTGCCTTCTCCAGTTATGTGTGTTCAAATAAACTGGTATGCTCATAACTTTTATAAGCACTAGACTCATTTATACACATTTATAAAATGTCCTGAGTAAACAGTGTTATAAAATACTAAACTTAGAATTAGAACACATGACTTTAAATAGTGGGCAACTGTACAGATATCAATTAGTATTACAAATTTGAAACACATTTATCTTCAAAGCAATTTAATACAAATTGGAACAAATGATTATGTAGCAGCATAATTATATCTACCTTGTGACCTACAAAAGATTGGAAATCACACTTGAGATTAAAACTGGAGGAAAGAATAGAAAATGCTGAACCAAAGTGCCATCTCTTTAGTTCAGTTGCATGGCACTAAATGCCAATTGTGCCCTCCACTTTCTTTAGCTGGAAAACTTCAGGGCTATCATCCTTCTAGTAATCTTTGTTCAAAGTGCTTCAGCAAGTACTCATCAGTACTAACGTTAACATTCTGGGAATGGAAAGCATCTCCTAAATGACTGTATCAGAATTTCTACTAGTTATCTTTGAAAAAGATAACAAGGTAACTATATTGAGGATCAGGACATCAACTTATCCCCATCTGATTATTTTCCTTTTTGAAAGGTAACTTTGGTCTATCATAACACCATACTAGTGAGTGGCATATTTGCTCATACCTTTAAGTGGCTTAATACAGAAAAACCCTCCTTCTAAACACAACCTTCAGAGCTTATTTGCCCAGATGCTTCTTTCAGTTTAATGCCTATATCAACAGAGATAAAGTCTCCTTTCTCCAAGTACCTTATACCTTGAAAATCACAACATCTAAAATGATTTAGAGCTAAATCAAGTGTCTTGATTTGAGATAAGGGATAAAGAGAGCAAAACTGAGCCTAAGAGGTTTGTGATAGAAATTAAGTTTGTCTTTGAATTGCCTGAATTTTCTTCACCCAGGACCTCTCTCATTGTTTGCCCTAACTCCAATAACCTAATGATTTTATCAAGAGTTGTATGAATTGATCTTCCCAGACCAAGTCTACCTTGAAGAGTCCAGTATGACACAGTTACCTCTTGTTACCTCCAGCTCTTCCATCAAAAAGCCTTATTTTCCTAGTACATTTTGTACAAGGAAAGGACTCTGATTAAAATAATTCCTGTATAACTCAGTTTGCCTTATTTTACCAGTTGAGAGTACAAAGAGCTTCACATATCTTTAAATAAACAGTTTAGGACAAATTCCAAACTCCCTGCACCCTCTGCAAAAAGAAATCCTCCATTCTGAAAATAATTTAAATACTATTCTGTGGTCTTGGTAAGGAAAAGAAAGAAAACGTTATGCTCATTAATGGTTGCTAATCGATCTATCCATTGGCCCACTGATAGGTTAATAATTTTTTAGATGTTATTTTATTTTCCCATGTCTAACCAATAACCCTAAAGTAAAGACAGTTTTAAAAATAGCGCTGGGGTTTGCTTCAAGAGATGATTTCAGCAATTACCATTTCAGAATGAAAGAAGTACATGACTCTAGTAGAAATGAAACTGTTACCTTCAGACAAAAACAAAATGAAACATGGGACCAGAACACTGCCTTAACAAGGCTTTGTCTCTCGGAATGAATTATGAAATAAAAATAGATGAATATGTAAATATATTTCTCAGTACAGTTTAAAGTGTTCTAAGAAAGCAGGTAGTCTCTATTTCTCATATTTTTTCCTAACATAGGAGACACTCAATAACATCTGGTAGGCTTTCACACACATCAAAAGTTGGCAGTCTGTGAAGTTCTAAATAAATGAAACCAAAAGATTTTGTGACTTCATAACTTTTCTTGGTTATGGATGCCTAAAATTTATGTAAACAGGGAAATAATTCTAGGCCAAGTTTTCATTGGTGTTTTAATAAAAATGACTTACCTTTATTTCTACATATGTAGCCTTCCAAACAACTGAGAAAAGCATTTTCCTTTCTGTAAAATGAAGTGGTAAATTTAAAATTTGTAGCAATGTTTGTAGTAGTCAGCATTACCATTTTAGCTTTCTAAATAGGAAATGATTGTTGTTGTTTGCTTGAAATGGTTTTATCTTTGATAGAAGAGTTATTTTAAAATAGCTGAAAGTTCATACCATTTTTAAATGTTGAAATTTTGTCCAAAGCAACCACATTTTTTTCTAGGAAACTATGTAACTTAAGTTACAGGGAAAAAACAATACCTTAAGTTTTAAAAATAAACAGCATAATATTGAGCTTTGGATAACAGTAGAAAAGTTGAATTTAACTATCCAATAAATGATTTTAAATCCAAGCTATGGTGACTGTTACCTTTGGACACTGAGTGATTTACTCATTAAATATTAGTTTCAGTTTTCTTATTTATAAAGTAATAGCTTTTATAGTTGTTGTGCATCCATAAAAGAAGTGAGGTAATGGATATAAAAAGAAGGTAAAAATAGGAAGTGTATGAATATAAGATAAACCTGTATATATGAGATATTTAAATGAAGTAAAGAAAGTAAAGTAACTACCATAAATATCATTGTTAGTGTAGTAATTAGAAATATAAAAATGTTTCCAAGTTACTGTTGTTGAACCCAAGTTCCTGTGCCCAACTAGTCCTGAGGTCAAATAATCTCAAATGTCAGACTTTAGACAGAGAAAGGTTTAGTTATTGCAGGCCCAAGCAAAGAGAATGGATAGTTCATGCTTCAAAGGCCCGAACTCTCTGATGGGTTTCAGGAAGAAATTTTTATAGGCAAAATTTGTGGGGAGGGCGTTTAGGGTGGGTATCCCTCCTCTGATTGGTTGGTTGTGAGCTAACAGCATTGTTAGGAGAGTCTCAGTTACCAAGCTTCTGCTTTCAACCAGCATTCGGTTCACTGCTTGTGCTCAGCTAGAAGTTACCATCCTCCACCTGGATGGGAGCCTTGCTGCTGCTGCTGCTGCTGCTGCTGCTGCTAAGTCGCTTCAGTCGTGTCCGACTCTGTGCGACCCCATAGATGGCAGCCCATCAGGCTCCACTGTCCCTGGGATTCTCCAGGCAAGAACACTGGAGTGGGTTGCCATTTCCTTCTCCAATGCATGAAAGTGAAAAGTGAAAGGGAAGTCGCTCAGTCTTGTCCGACTCTTAGCGACCCCACGGACTGCAGCCTACCAGGCTCCTCCGTCCATGGGATTTTCCAGGCAAGAGTACTGGAGTGGGGTGCCATTGCCTTCTCAGTTCTGGTATAACTCAGAGATTCCAATCAAGCTGTGCTCCCCTCCCTTCCCCACCCCAGGAGGAACAAGACCAGGCCCCATGGGTGCACTATTGTTTCTTTCTGCATTCCCTCACTCTCCTGAATAGTAACTCTTTGAATCTGGCCTTTGGAACTCAGAGTAGGTCTAGAAAGCTGAGTTTTTTTCTCCTATAAACAAGAAAAAGGGACATAGAAAGGTTTTTATGCCTGAGAGGGCACTAAAGGGCCCTGCTGGGTTTCATTATTTTTCTACACTATGAATAGTTTATATGCACTCCTATATCCTTTAATATAAAATCAACAAAAACTTAAAAAAAACTTTTGTATATTTAAAAAAGTTTTAATTGTCGTAGAATACACATAACGGAACTTACCAACTTAAATATTTATAAGTATAATGTTTAGTAAAAAATCCTTAAAATTTGAAAGTATTAAGAAATCATAAACCCTTGTTTCTCAATTTTTTTGTACTTCCTTGTAGTAAAATGTAATATCCTTATGAGTATGATTTAATTTCTCCTTCCCCATTGCTGTGACCTGCATTCAAACCTTCTATTAGCATTCAAATTAGAAATGAAAATAAAACAAATATACTGACTTATTTCGATTACTAGTGAAATATAAAGTTAACTTAGTTATGTAACAATATAATTATCCAGCACTAGAACTAAAGAAAACTGACTTCTAGTTAAATATCCTTTCTAAAACTTTAGCACATTTTCATTTAAATAAAAGTTGTTGAAGTGAAAATAACAAATTTTTTTTTTCTTAATTTTTTTCTTTTGTTTTCATGTTAATTTCCCTTTGACTCTGGAAATTCCAAGATGACTCTTTAGTGTTTTTTTATTTTGTTTTATTTCTAATGAGACTTTTGTTATTTTGTTCACTTAATGAAAAATCTAAAGAAATATATTCTCTCTCTCTCTCTATGTATATCTATATATATGTTTTCTCTCTGAAAATATTCAGCTTTATCTAGCTACAGTACTGGGATAACTATATTATGCTTCTATCATTTATCACAGATTCATCTGCCTATACTGAAATTAGTGCAAGAGGCTTCTGTTTGTTGGATCAGAGCTCTAATATTATTATTCAATCTGTGAGCTGCTGCCCATTTGAATCAATGAAAGGCTGAGAGGTCCTGACAAGCTATATTTTTTTCTGATATTGATCTTGATGACCAAGCTGGTGCCCTAGAGTCTAACCATCGATTTTTGAAGGGAAGGCCTGTCAAGTTGGAGGCCAATTTTGTGCTATTAAACAGATCAGGTCTTGTAATTAAAGGAAATGTCAGGCTGTCATATTTTACAAGAGGGCCATGGGAATATTTTCACGCAGTTTTCAAGCAAATTAGAAAGTATGCAGACCTGCTGGAGCCAAAAGGTTGTGTAGCCAACCAGCATAAGGTTGTGCAGAAGCTAAGTCAGTGCTCAAATGGTTTGTGATTCATTGAATTTCTATTTTCCCAAGACTCGATGATTTAAGGAATAATTTATGATTCCTGGCTTTAATAACATGCACTACTGCATCAGCTTAAAATGCATCAAACTCTTCTGAAAGAAAGTAACATCCAAATGAAAAGCAAATTTACTGTCAGGATAATGGAGAATATCCAAACCATAATCTGTAGCCTTTGCTTCTGTTTCCTCTTAGTACCAACTGTAAAACATAACTTCTTACCCTATTTTATTATATAATTCCTATATTCAACCAAGAAAGATTTACAGAGAAACTACAAATAGTTGCTGAAGAACTCAGAGTAGAAAAAACAAACTAATAAACAAAAATTATATCACATTTTTGTAATATGTGTATAGTTGTTGCTGTTATTGTTCTGTCACTCAGTTGTGTCCTACTCTTTGCAACCCAATGGACTGTAGCCTGCTAGGATCCTCTGTCCATGGAATTCTCAAGGCATGAATACTGGGATGGGTTGCCATTTCTGCCACCAGGGAATCTTCCAGACCCAGGGATTTAAACCACGTCTTCCTGCATTGGCAGGCCAGGCTTTCATATCCTTCACTATCACCAAGAGTTTACTCAATTCATGTCCACTGACTCAATGATGCCATCCAAATATGTAATCCTCTGTTGTCCCCTTCTCCTCCTCAGTTCAGTAACTCAGTCATGTCCAACTTTTTGCAAACGCATGTACTGCGACATGCCAGGCTTCCCTGTCCATCACCAACTCCCAAAGCTTGCTCAAACTCATGTCCATTGAGTCAGTGATGCCATCCAACTATTTCATCCCCTGTTGTCTCCTTATCCTTCTGACTTCAATCTTCCAGCATCATGATCTTTTCTGATGAGTCAGTTTTTTGTATGAGGTGGCCAAAGTTTAGAGTTTCAGCTTTGGCATCAGTCTTTCCAATGAATATTCAGGACTTATTTCCTTTAGGATTGACTGGTTGGATATCCTTGCAGTCCAAAGGACTCTCAAGAATCTTTTCCAACACCACAGTTCAGAAGCATCAGTTCTTGTTGCTCAGCTTTCTTTATAATCCACCTTTCACATCCATACATGAGTACTGGTAAGCCATAGCTTTGACTAGATGGACGTTTGGTGGCAAAGTAATGTCTCTGCTTTTCGATATGCTGTCTAGGTTGGTCATAGCTTTTCTTCCAAGGAGCAAGTGTCTTTTAATTTCATGGCTGCAGTCACCATCTGCAGTGATTTTGGAGACCAAAAAAATAAAGTCTGTCACTGTTTCCATTGTTTCCCCATCTATTTGCCGTGAAGTGATGGGACTGGATGCCGTGATATTAGTTTTCTGAATGTTGAGATTTAAGCTAACTGTTTCACTCTCCTCTTTAACTTTCATCAAGGGACTCTTTAGTTCTTCTTCACTTTCTGCCATGAGGGTGGTGACCTCTGCATATCTGAGGTTACTGATATTGCTCCTGGCAATCTTGATTCCAGCTTGTGCTTCATCTAACCTGGCATTTCACATGATATACTCTGCATATGAGTTAAATAAGCAGGGTGCCAATATGCAATGTTGATGTACTCCTTTCCTCATTAGGAAACAGTCTGTTGTTCCATACCTGGTTCTAACTGTTGCTTCTTATCCTGCATATAGATTTCTCAGGAGATAGGTAAGGTGGTCTTGTAGTCCCATCTCTTTAAGAATTTTCCAATTTTATGTGATCCACACAGTCAAAGGCTTTGGGCTAGTGAATAAAGCAGAAGTTGATATTTTTCTGGAAGTTTCTTACTTTTTTGATGATCCAGTGGATGTTGGTAATATGATCTCTGGTTCCTCTGCCTTTTCTAAATCCAGCTTAAATATCTGGAAGTTCATGGTTCATGTATTGTTGAAGCCTGGCTTGGAGAATTTTGAGCATACTTTGCTGGGGTTTGAGAGGAGTGAAGTTGTGTGGTAGTTTGAACATTCTTGGGCATTGCCCTTCTTTGGGATTGGAATAAAAACTGACCTTTTCCAGTCCTGTGGTCACTGCCGAGTTTCCCAGATCTGCCATTTTGCATGTAGCACTTTAACAGCATCATTTTTTAGCATTTGAAATAGTTCAACTAAAATTTTGTTGCCTCCACTGACTTTGTTCATACTGACGCTTCCTAAAGCCCACTTGATTTCGCATTCCAGAATTTTTGGGTCTAGGTGAGTGATCCCACCATCGTGACTACCTGGGTCAAAAAGATTTTTTTTTTTTTTTTTTTTGTATAGTTCTTCTGTCTATTCTTGCCACCTCTTCTTAATATTTTCTGTTAAGTCCATACCATTTCTTTCCTTTATTGTGCCCAAGTTTTCATGAAATGTTTCCTTGTTATCTCTAATTTTTCTGAAGAGATCTGTGGTCTTTCTCAGAATATGATTTTCCTGTATTTCTTGCATTGATCACTGAGAAAGGCTTTCTTATCTCTCAGTGCTATTCTTTGGAACTCTGCATTCAGATGGATATATCTTTCCTTTTCTCCTTTGCCTTTACCTTGTCTTCTTTTCTCAGCTATTTGTAAGACCTCCTCAGACAACAATTTTGCCTTTTTGCATTTCTTTTTCTTGGGGATGTTCAGTGATCACTGCCTCCTCTACAGTGTTACAAACCTCCATCCACAGTTCTTCAGGCACTCTGTCTATAAGATCTAATCCCTTTAATCTGGCACTTCCGCTTATAATCATTAGGGAGTTGATTTAGGTCATAACTGAATGGTCTAGTGGTTTTCCCTACTTTCTTTAATTTAAGTCTGAATTGGGCAATAAGGAGTTCATGTTCTGAGCCACAGTCAGCTCCCGGTCTTGCTTTTGCTGACTGAATAGAGCTTCCCCATTTTTAGCTGCAAAGAATATAATCAATCTGATTTCAGTATTGACCATCTGGTGATGTCCATGTGTAGAGTCTTCTCTTGTGTTGTTGCCCTCAGTCTTTCACATCATCAGGGTGTTCTCCAATGAGTCAGCTCTTCCCATCAGGTGGCCAAAGTATTAGAGCTTCATCTTCAGCATCATTTATTATATTCTGGACTTATCTCCTTTAGGATTGATTGATTTGATCTCCTCGCTGTGTAAAGGTCTCTCAAATTCTTCCCCAGAACCAGTTTGAAAGTATCAATTCTTTGATGCCAAGCCTTCTTTGTGGTTTAATTCTCCCATATATACATGACTTTTGGAAAAACCATAGCTTTGACTTTGTGGACCTTTGTTGGCTAAGTGATGTCTCTGCTTTTTAATATGCTGTCTAGGTTTGTCATAGCTCCTTATCCAAGAAGCAAGCATCTTTTAATCTCATGGCTGCAGTCACCATCCTCAGAGATTTTGGAGCCAAGACAATAAACTTTTCACAGTTTCCATTTTTTCCCCATCTATTTGCCTTGAAGTAATGCAAGTGGTTGACATGATAGTACAAGTGCTTTTAAAAGATAAGAAGTGAGTGACTTATTTAGGGATATTTATGGAAGTATTCACAAACCATATTGAGTTGAGTTTGGGTTTACTGTATGAAAAATTGAGAATATTTATACATTTATAAGAAAATATACAGGCTTATTAATGTTTTAGAGTTGACTTCTGAGGATACTCTAAGATTGATAATAATAAAGTATAGAGCTTTTACAAATGGAAAGAAAATATTAAAATAGTGAGAAGGAAGTGAAACAATAACACAAATGGACAGATGTCCAAGGAAAAAATAAATATGCATACAAAACTTAAAAAATGTTTACTTATTATTTCCTCAAATTTTGCTTTTGTTCCAATCACACTCCTCTATTTCTGGAATTCTAATTACATTTATGTTAATACTTTTGCCCATTTGATTACATGGTATCATTCATGCTCTATTTCTCTCTTTCTTATTATTCTCTCCCAGATTCAGTTCACTTCAGTCGCTCAGTCGTGTCAGACTCTTTGTGACCCCATGGACTACAGCATGCCAGGCCTCCGTGTCTATCACTAACTCCTGGAGTTTACTCAAACTCATATCCGTTGAATCAGTGATGCCATCCAGCCATCTCATCCTCTGTGGTCCCCTCCAGCCTTCAATCTTTCCCAGCATCAGGGTCTTTTCCAATAGGTCAGTTTTTCACATCAGGTGGCCAAAGTATTGGAGCTTCCACTTCAGTATCAGTCCTTCTACTAAATATTCAGCACTGATCTCCTTTAGGATGGACTGGTTGGATTTCCTTGCAGTCCAAGGGACTCTCAAGAGTCTTTTCCAACACCACAGTTCAAAAGCCTCAATTTTTCAGCATTCAGCTTTCTTTATAGTCCAAATCTCATATCCATACATTACTACTGGAAAAACTGTAGCTTTGACTTGATGGATCTTTGTTGACAAAGCAATGTCTCTGCTTTTTAATATGCTGTCTAGTTTGGTCATAGCTTTTCTTCCAAGGAGCAAGTGTCTTTTAATTTCATGGCTGCAGTCACCATCTACAGTGATTTTGGAGCCCTCCAAAATAAAGCCTGTCACTCTTTCCATTGTTTCCCTATCTATTTGCCATGAAGTTATGGGACCAGATGCCAATCTTTCCCAGATTAAGTATGCATATTTTATGTTGGCTGGTCTTCAAGTTTATTAATATTATTTTTTTGTTTTGCTGAATCTGCTATTAAGTCCAGTGAATGAATTAGTAATTCTTGATATTGTATGTTACCACTCTAAAATATAAATTTAAATTTTTATATAGTATAATTCTGTTAAGTACTTCATCTTTTCATCTGCTTTTCATATTTTCTCTTTATTTAATGTAAATCATAGTTTTTTGAAATTATTTTTGCTAACTCTAATATATGGATTATTTGTGGGTCTATGTCTATCATTTATTTTATTTTATCCATCATTTTTTTCTCTTTGTTTGTTGTTGCTTTTGTAACCCAGCAAGTGGGCTCATTCTCCACTGGGCAGTGGAGAGACCAAATATTGAGGCAACGGTCTTATACAGAGAGAAAATAATTTACTGCAAGGCAGTCAAGCATGGAAACAGAAGGCAAAGTGCAGATCTGTTTCTTCATTGGCTTTTGAGCAGGATATTTATTGTGGGAGTCAGATGGGGTCAGGGCTAAGGAATGATTGGTGAAAGAGTAAAGGAATGACTCAAGAGTCTGTGCAGATATAACTGTCTATCTGGTGTTTTCATGGGTAGCATGAAATTTGGAACAGGGGAGTTTCCATGTGTGACATATGGTGGATTTTTGGCCTGTGACATCCAGAGTTCACTGATGGGTCATTCTAGTCCTTCATTGCCTTCACTGCATTGGCTTAGAGAAAGTTTTGGCAGTTTTCTTCCACATCTGTGGTGGTTCTGTTGTTCTATATGTTAAATTTGTTTTATTTAGTCATTTACCCAGTGTGTGGGGGGCACACTTTCACTGTTTGATTGTATTTTCTATGCTGGATATTTTGATACATTGAGATCCCAACAGGCACCTTTACTCGGAAAAGCCCTAGATATTGCTTTGATAAAAGGGTCTGTATTAGTGCTTTTCCTTTAGTCTTAGTGCAAAGTTCTTATTCTTGTGTCATGGTTCTTACTCCAGGTGCATGGCCTTGTGGGGTTCTGATGGACAGAATGGGATGTCCACTACAATCCTGTCTTAGCCAGAAGACTAGTGTCTTCTATTTGTTGGGAGATCCCATTCTTCTTCATTCTTCAGAAGCTGATGCTTTTAAGAATTTCCATATTTTTTGCTCTGTTCCTTTTGCAGTCTAGAATCTGATCAAGGATAGGAGAACTATTTCCATATGAATATATAAAGTACTCTATACACAACTTGCCTTGATTCAGGACTGCTCCATCAGTCACCATCTTATTGGTATGGCAGCCCTAACCTATAAGATGTACCATCTCTGTTTATCAAGATTGTCATTTCTTGTTTAGGCTCTACCTCACTACACACTAAAGCCCAGAAATATCTCAAGATGTAGTACTTGTTTTGTATACTTACATTCACCACCTATTTTATTCTACTATGCTTTATTAGTTCGATTGGTTTTTAAGTAGGAAATCCATCTAACTTGCATTCTTATTATGCCACAATATACTAGAGTTTTGTATATCCTGCTGTGTCAAAATATATTATAATTTCTTAATAAGTTGCCAGGTTTGCTTTGCTAATTTTGTTCATTTTTCTTTCAAAGAACTTTGTGTCTGTCTTTAGGAAGGATATGTGTGTGTGTGTGTGTGTGTGTGTGTGTGTGTGTGTGTGTATATACACATACATATACATATATATACATTTATATATGTGTGTGAGTGTGTATGTACTTAGTCATGTCCGACTCTTTGCAACCCCGTGGACTGTTGCCTGCCAGGCTTCCTTGTCCATGGGGATTCACCAGGCAATATACTGGAGTGGGTGGCCATTCCCTTCTCCAGGGGATCTTCCCAACCCAGGAATGGAACCCAGGTCTTCTGCATTGCAGGCAGATTCTTTAGTTTCTGATTCACCAGGGAAATCCTTATATGTATGTGTCTATGTGTGTGTGTGTACACACAGGCACATACACACACTTTATTTTTAGATCAGATCAGATCAGTTACTCAGCCGTGTTCGACTCTTTGCAACCCCATGAAGCGCAGCACTCCAGGCCTCCCTGTCCATCACCAACTACCGGAGTTCACTCAGACTCACGTCCATTGAGTCAGTGATGCCATCCAACCATCTCATCCTCTGTCGTCCCCTTCTTCTCTTGCCCCCAATCTCTCCCAGCATCGGAGTCTTTTCCAATGAGTCAACTCTTCACATGAGGTGGCCAAAGTACTGGAGTTTCAGCTTTAGCATCAGTCCTTCCAAAGAAATCCTAGGGTTGATCTCGTTCAGAATGGACTGGTTGGATCTCCTTGCAGTCCAAGGGACTCTCAAGTCTTCTCCAACACCACAGTTCAAAAGCATCAATTCTTCAGTGCTCAGCCTTCTTCACAGTCCAACTCTCACATCCATACATGACCACAGGAAAAACCATAGCCTTGACTAGACAGACCTTTGTTGGCAAAGTAATGTCTCTGCTTTTGAATATGCTATCTAGGTTGGCCATAACTTTCCTTCCAAGGAGTAAGTGTCTTTTAATTTCATGGCTGCAGTCACCATCTGTAGTGATTTTGGAGCCCAGAAAAATAAAGTCTGACACTGTTTCCACTGTTTCCCCATCTATTTCCCATGAAGTGATGGGACCAGATGCGGTGATCTTCGTTTTCTGAATGTTGAGCTTTAAGCCAACTTTTTCACTCCTCTTTCACTTTCATCAAGAGGCTCCTTAGTTCCTCTTCACTTTCTGCCATAAGGGTGGTGTCATCTGCATATCTGAGGTTATTGATATTTCTCCCAGCAATCTTGATTCCAGCTTGGGTTTCTTCCAGTCCAGCGTTTCTCATGATGTACTCTGCTTATAAGTTAAATAAACAGGGTGATAAATACAGCCTTGACGAACTCTTTTTCGTATTTGGAACCAGTCTGTTGTTCCATGTCCAGTTCTAACTGTTGCTTCCTGACCTGCATACAGATTTCTCAAGAGGCAGATCAGGTGGTCTGGTATTCCCATCTCTTTCAGAATTTTCCACAGTTTATTGTGATCCACACAGTCAAAGGCTTTGGCGTAGTCAATAAAGCAGAAATAGATGCTTTTCTGGAACTCTCTTGCTTTTTCCATGATCCAGCGGATGTTGGCAATTTGATCTCTGGTTCCTCTGCCTTTTCTAAAAGCAGCTTGAACATCAGGAAGTTCATGGTTCACATATTGCTGAAGCCTGGCTTGGAAAATTTTGAGCAGTACTTCACTAGCGTGTGAGATGAGTGCAATTGTGCGGTAGTTTGAGCATTCTTTGGCATTGCCTTTCTTTGGGATTGGAATGAAAACTGACCTTTTCCAGTCCTTTGGCCTCTGCTGAGTTTTCCAAATTTGCTGGCATATTGAGTGCAGCACTTTCACAGCATCATCTTTCAGGATTTGGAATAGCTCAACTGGAATTCTATCACCTCCACTAGCTTTGTTCGAAGTGGTGCTTTCTAAGGCCCACTTGACCTCACATTCCAGCATGCCTGGCTCTAGGTCAGTGATCACACCATCGTGATTATCTGGATCGTGAAGATCTTTTTTGTACAGTTCTTCTGCGTATTCTTGCCATCTCTTCTTAATATCTTCTGCTTCTGTTGGGTCCATACCATTTTTGTCCTTTATTGAGCCCATCTTTGCATGAAATGTTCCTTTGGTATCTCTGATTTTCTTGAGGAGATCCCTAGTCTTTCCCCTTCTGTTGTTTTCCTCTATTTCTTTGCATTGATCGCTGAAGAAGGCTTTCGTATCTCTTCTTGCTATTCTTTGGAACTCTGCACTCAGATGTTTGTATCTTTCCTTTTCTCCTTTGCTTTTCACTTCTCTTCTTTTCCCAGCTATTCGTAAGGCCTCCCCAGACAGTCATTTTGCTTTTTTGCATTTCTTTTCCATGGGGATGGTCTTGATCCCTGTCTCCTGTACAATGTCATGAACCTCATTCCATAGTTCAGTTTAAGAGGTTGGTTTCAGCATTGTGTTGACATTATAAAATTAGTTATGATGTATGGCAATACCAGTACAATATTGTAAAGTAAGTAGCCTCCAATTAAAATAAATAAAATTATAGTAAAAAAAAAGAAAAAAAAATGATTTGTGGATGGTGATACCTTAGCCTTCAATTAGGGAGCCCCATCCTCTTGGACACGATTATCAGAGTGGCCCCCTTCATCACAGTACAGCAGGTGTGTGTGTGGAGGGCGGGTTATGTATAGGAGGCATTGAATGAAGGAGTAAGTCATGGCTCTAGGACCATGGACTCTGGCACCTGTACCATAGATATAGTAGATTTCCTTGAATAAGGATATCTGTGTATTCATTTGCTGTGTACCCTTAGGACAGTTTCTAGAGACTTGAAAAAGAATTTTAAAAATTATTTTCACTAGTTTTTACTGTTTCACTGGGGAGAGACTTCAAAGAGCTCATCATACTACCATTCTCAAATATGTCCCTTTATTATCCTTTTTATTCAAAACAAAATATTCTTATTTTGATATTTTCCAAATGTATAAAAATGACCTAAAGTTAAATTTGTTTTTAGTAATTCTTGAAATATAGGCTGTTTTAAAAAGTCTAACTCTTGAAATCAATAGCTTTGTAATTTAATGCATGCATGCATGCTAAGTCGCTTCAGTCATGTCCAACTCTTTCCGACCCTAAGGACTGTAGCCCATCAGCTTCTCTGTCTGTGTGATTCTCCAGGCAAGAGCACTGCAGTGGGTTGCTATGCCCTCCTCCAGGGGATCTTCCCAACACAGAAATCTAACTGTATCTCTTAAATCTCCTGCATTGGCAGGTGGGTTCTTTACCATTAAGAACCACCCAATTTTAGGGCAGTTATACTTCATTCTTCATGCTACTTTGTTATAAAATTGACCATAATCTTAGTTCATTTAATATTCTAGTACCTTTATTTCTCTGACTATTCTCAAAACCCTGAAAAATGAATAAGAACAATTTTCTTTTAGCTTCTTATCTTTGTCTGAAACATTATTTTAACCCTATTTACTCTAGAGATATAACTTGTTGCAAAATTCTCTCAGACTTTATATCTCTTAAACCACTGTCTCTGAAGACATCAGAACAGATGGCTGTTTTGTTGCCTGCCACTGCCTTTCAGTCAAGAGAGAAATTCCAACAGTCTATCAACTCATTATTTGACTATGATCAGATCTGCATCATCTGAAATTAAGTATCAGAAATGCAATAGAGAAAATTTGTTCCAGTAAGATTTAAGTAACCATTTTATATAAGCCCAATAAACAAAAGCAAAACCAAATACATATATAATTTGCTTCCTCAAAAATTACAATGAAATGATGAGGCTTGAGAGCAAAAATATTACTATGATGTCTCTGAATTAAAGGCAACATGTATTATTTTTAAAAATGACCCTGCCCTATACTTGCTCTTTGACCTGAAGTAAATTAAAAACACTCCACAAGCCTTAGATTTTTTATATGGTAAAAATCAGAATGATTACTTATATATGACTTATTTATTGTTGGCAACATTAAATAAAGATGATATAGGACATCCAATACAGATAATTATAGGAAGTTAAATAGTATACATAAGTTTCAGGGAATTTATTTTTTTCCTCCACATGATACTTAATAGTTTCTATTATAACATCCTTCCTTCTCATTCAGCAAAAGGAAATATGAAATATCCTGGAAGTTGGTGAAATGGGCTCTACTCAGTCTGTCCGTCTTGAATTTTATTATGTTGACAAATTATTTGGCCTTTCTACTTAGAATTGTTTAAATGGTATCAGTGATATTCTGAGAAGACTCTGCAACAATTAGTAAGGATACAATAATTATTGTTATTCTCAAAGAAATCTTGTATGATAAATGGCAAAAAACAACCAAAGGAATTCGGAGAAATTAAGGTTTTGTTCCAAGACCTTAAACAATTAAATGGCAAAAGCAATCAGAAGAATGAAGATGCAATTTTTAAATCTGCTATTAAGAAGAGAAGAAAATAAGATTTTAATGATTGTAGTCATTCTATTCATAGGCAGAATATAAGGGATTGGGTTTATTAGAAAGAGAGTAGTACAGAAGGAAAAGATAAAAGAGCAGGAACACCAGAACTATTTGGAATCATAACTTCACCTAATTTTCCAGAGCCCAGTTAGACTTTCTCTCAGACACCATCATGCTATCCAAGATCAAGCTTGTTGTTGTTTTCCTGGGATACTAAGCTCAAAGAATAGACATTGAATGTGAGCCAAATAAGGTTTAAAAATCAGCATCTAGGATCACACTAGCAAAGTAATTTCATAAATGTAGGTCATGATTTAGGAGTAAAAGCAAATTAACTTGAAATATGTAAATCATTGTGACCCATTTTTTAGCTTGAATTATTTGTAGTTTGACACAGATCTTCATTTCTTTGGGTATAAAGGCGATCTTATTAATCCATTTTCTATTTGAATCTTTAATATCTGATATCAACACATCCGTCCACTAATTTATTCTACACTGAAGATTTCTATAGACAGCTGAAAATGTGCTAAGAATGTGTTAACACTGAAACAGCAGGAAAATTCTCACCTATTGGGTGATGAGGACAACATGATTTATTTGAGTATTTTATGGGGATTCGTCTTGCTTATGTGAATTTAATTTACCACATAAAACAGACCCTGCATATGATATAAAGCATCTTGCTTCAAGTTCATGTGTATGTCTTCAAAGAAGAAAGTTTGTATCAAAAAGGATTGACTTACATATAATTCATAAATTTTGTATAGCTTGATTGTAAAGGCCTTTTACCAAAGCTCATTTAAATTGTGCCTCTAATAATCAAGACAACTGAAAAGCAAATATATGATCTAATAATTTTCATCAAGAGGAATAAATAATGTGTTTGCAAAATTTTACCATAAATTTATATCACTTCAACCCTGATCATAGGTCAGATTTTGTTCACTCAGTAAGGAATTTGTCTATAAGGAGATATTCCAAAATAAGCATATGTTTGGCTTTCAATAAGGAAGAATGATGAGGACTGTCTTGCTCTTAGGTATCTGAGAACATGAGCCAGAAAATAGATGTGAACCCACATTAGCTGCAAAGGGGTCAGAGCTAGTTGGTATATGAAAGGCATTTGACCATGTAGAAGCAAATGTAAAGATTCAGGCGGTCAAAAAACACTTATAAATTGAATAATGCCAGGTGTACTTCCCTGGTGACTCAGACAGTAAAGAATCTGCTTGCAATGCAGGATATCCTGCTTTGTTCCCTGGATCAGGAAGATCCCCTGGAGAATGGAATGGCTACCCACTCCATATTCTTGCCTGGAGAATTCTGTGGATAGAGCAACTGGCAGATTGCAGTCCATGAGTTCACAAAAAGTTTTATATACCTAAGAGATTAACACTTTCACATTCATAGGTTCTTATTGTGTGTTTTATAGCATATTTAAGAAAGTAAAAATATTTTAGCAATCTACAATTACTCTTCTAAAATGCAGACTTCATACAACTATACAGATATAGTTTGGTAGAAAGGGTATGTACTTTTATTCTAGCACATGAAAATTTTTGAATTGTTTCATTTGTTATATGAATATGGCTATATCATACCATGTATAATTAGAAATATAGTATCTCATTCTATATAACTACTTTCACTGGCTCACTAGTAGCAATCTTTGTAAAGGCTAGTTTTTCTTTTATCATCAAACTGCAAAATAATATTTAATTTCTGGGCGAAAAAGAAAAACTCAACTTTCAATGGAGCAACATTGAAAGAAGATTCAGGTTGGAAGAAAAAATTCTGAGAGATAAATTGACCCTCAGCCAGAGGTGTATGTTAATGCAACAACTACTACTGTTGCTGCTATTAACAATAGGAAGTGAAATAGAGTAAGAAAAGAAGAAAAGAGGAAAGAGGGGGAGAAAATGAAAAATGAGAAGAGGAAAAAGATGAGGGGAAGGAGAGTCTGAGTATAATTAAAATATCCAGCAGTCTTTACGATGTTCACCATGGTAGGACGTGAAAAGAATATAGTGGAATGATAAAGAGTGGCTTCCTGAAAGAGAGAGTGTTCATAGTGTATAATACAAAGTGGAGTTTTGTGAAATGGAGGTTTCTGATTCAGTACCCTGGCATGGCCCTGAGATTCTGCATTTCTAACAGTCTCCCAGGCAATGCTGATGTTGCTGTTCTGCAGACCTTACTTTGAGTAGTGAGGTACTAAAGGTAGGGGAGATGATGTCTATTTCAAGCAGAGCAAAGAGTCCATTTTACATCACAGAAAAATGAAAGCATTGGTCTGATGAGTAGTTCCATGAGCATAGGGGTATGCGTTTAGCCGCTCAGTTGTGTCCGACTCTTGTGACCGCATAGATGGTAGCCTGCCAGGCTCCTCTGTCCATGGAATTCCCCAGGAAAGAATACTGGAGTGGATTGCCATTTTCTTCTCCAAGGGATCTTCCCCACCCAGGAATCGAACCCAGGTCTCTTGCATTGCAGGCAGACTCTTTACCGACTGAGCTATGAGAGAAGCCCTAGGGGAACTATCAGATAATGAAGCCGGAAAATATAGATGGTAAATAGCCATGGGCTAAGGATTTGAACATTATTTTTTGGCAAAGGGAAGTTCACAGATGCCTCTGTTTGTAAGTGTGGCACTGTATATTTGTTAATAAGGAAGAAAACAGGTTTTAAAGGACAGGATGCATTGCGGTAGTAAGAGAAAGAGGGATGGGAAGAAACTGTCAGGAGACTGCTGCTGTTGTCCAGGATAGAAAACCTCCAGGCTGAATTTTAGTATTGAGGATAAAAAAAGGGTCCGGATTTGGCACCTATTATAATTGGGGAGTATAGTCAATTATTAGTTGGGTTAAAAAAATCTGTCAAGGAAAAAAGATGCTTTATATTTTATTTTATTTTATTTTTGCCAAAGAATTGCATTCATGAAAAGTCATAGGAAAGTGGGCAACATGAAAAGTAAAAGTTATGGGGTGATAAGAAAATAATACGTTTGCATGTTGTGTGCTACGTTGCTTCAGTTGTGTTTGACTCTTTGCGACCCTGTGGACCATAGCCTGCCAGGCTCCTCTGTCCATGGGATTCTCCAGGCTAGAATACAGGAGTGGGTTGCCATGCCCTCTTTCAGGGGATCTACCCAACCCAGGGTTTGAACCCGAGTATCTTAAGTCTCCTGCATTGGCAGGCAGGTTATTTATCACTAGCACCACCTGAAAGGGATCTATAAGATGCCCATATGGGTATATCAATTAAATACTTAGAAGTTTGGAAGATAAATCACAAAAATAGGACACTTATGTTGATAATTAGAGTGAAGAGGACTGCATTAATTGAAAATATACCACAAGCCAGTGAATTTTTCCATAATTATTTTTTTAATTGAATGAATACTGTAATGTCAGCCAAGCAGTTTTGATAGAATGATACAAAAGATAGAGATTTGCACCTCATGGGAATGGGCATATGTGTGTTTATACATATGCGATACAGTCTTGGGAAAGTAATGCCTGTGACACTTGCCCTGTTAATTGGAAGATAAAGGCAATATAGTTATTTCCTTCTTGAGAGGTTATTATTTTCTGATTATGTGCTGTGGTGCCAGATGTCTCCAGAAAAAGTGTCCACAGCTTAGCTCCAAGGCCAAGGACATCCTCTGTTATTGCTGACAAATAGTTTAGTAAATTACCATATCCAAGAGTAAAGTTGATGATAACTGCAAATCGTCAAGTGACCTGTGATGTCCAGCAATTTGTCGATATTCCAGTCCCTGGGGTCCTATCCCTGGGGAGAGGCCTCATCCACTGTCCCTCTTCCCACTGTGGCTTTGTACCAGATCAGGTGAGAAAAGTCTTAGGAAAGACACAATACGGTAAGATTCTTTATACATTTTTGTAATAAACTCTAGAATCTCTCGAAGTCTGAGAAATCTCTTCA
The DNA here is from genome assembly GCF_055505025.1 of Bos grunniens. Classification (NCBI taxonomy): domain Eukaryota; kingdom Metazoa; phylum Chordata; class Mammalia; order Artiodactyla; family Bovidae; genus Bos; species Bos grunniens. The sequence continues at coordinate 10,548,716 of NC_141179.1, read as the reverse complement.
TTGATTTTTTTTTCCTCTAGTTAGAACTCACAGAGTTTCAAAATATGCACCATGTGTTGTATATCTTTCATCCGTTTGAAGAAGTTTTCAATTGTACTCTCTTCACAGAAGACTCTAGTTGGGGAATTGGGGAACACGGTTTGATTCAAGCTATTTCCTCCCATGACACACAGTTTATGAATTACAGAAAGCTGAACCATAATATTTTAAGCACCTCAGTTAGTTTTCAGCTTTGAAATTACACTTTTAAAGAGTTCAGAAATACCCTTTCAGTCTATTGATGTGAGGCAAATCCCTTTGCTTCAATTAAGAGCTATCGGAGGGAATGGTGATAACAGAAGTCCGGCTCCGAGCAGCATATAACAAGATGATTACGGGCGCTGGCGGCCAGCCAGACTGCCAGGCTGTTTTTCACGGGTGTTACTTTACTGACAGTACCTCCATGACATTTGTACCTTGACACCAGAAGTGCTAACAGCTGCAGCGGCAGTGTTAGAAAGGCACGAAAGACCTTTTTCAGCGTTACTTGCTCTCACAGATTCTCAGCGCCCTAGGAGAATAAAGTCTATAAAAACTGACTTCAGCCTGCTGTCTCCTTTGTGAAGATATTTGCTGCAGAGTCTGAAAAACAGTTTTGTTCCATGACATTGGACTTAGGGGAGATACAAGTTTTTCAAGGTAGAAGATGTATGTGGTAAGTGTATGACAAAAAGCAGTAACAAGGCTAGTCTGGGAGTTCATGGTTTTGTGAAATAGAATATTTCAGCAACGAATTCTGCACTTAGTTACTTGCTGTAGGCAACCCTTTTGACCCCCTCACTGAGGAAGCAAAAATGACTAAAGGAGAAATATTCTAGTTTTCTTGACATTGGATGGTATTCTTAACTAATAGTGACAGATGTAAGAGTATGGCTTCTAGTGGTTGCTGCTAATGCCCGAGCTTCACGCTGTTGGGAAATGAGGAAGGTCTGAAGACGTGTGAACATGTGTGAGAAAGGAATTCAGATGATGAAAGGTGAACATGGGTTTAGAAAAGTTTTATTTTTGCAGCTCTACCAATCTCTCTTACTGTTTTCATATATATATATATATATATATATATTTTTTTTTTTTTGGTACATCAGTGTGCCAATAACATTTGGACACATTTTTCAGAACCAAGGTCCTAAAAGGCACATATTACAATTTACTATTATGAAGTCACTGCACTGAGAACTCTTTTTTGTATGTTAAGGTTATTTCTTATCATTTTAGTGTTGCAACCATTTTGGTCTTAGAAATGGGAAAATTTTTTTAGCTAAAGATTATTAAATTTCCACAGTTTGAAGTGCCTTTAGGAGACATTGCACAACTATTAACTCACACTAAAATTTTTCTATAAATGTTTCAATCATTAATGCTTTGTAGCATATGAGACATTTTTATAGTAAGTCTGTATTTTTAATTTCATGAAAACTGAGCTTGTCTTTGCACTTTTCTGAAAACTCCATTTTGAAGATTCAGGCATAAAACTTTGTCTTTATTACTATTTCATATACCCAATGAAAAGATCTTTAAATAGTATAAAATCTACAAATATAATATGCTGAAGTCCAGCCCCAGCTGATCCAGGGAGTTCGAAAGGGAGATGGCGTTGGCGAATACACTGGCTTTAATTAGATATTAATTAGAGATATAAAGAGTAATAGAATGAGGATAGCTCAGCAGGAAAATTCAGTGGAGAAAGGCTGAGTAGCTTGGTTTACGCGGGAAACCAATAAAACTTCAAGACAAGAAGTTTGCACCACTTACGTAGGCCACAGGCCTCCTTCTGTTCTCCCGAAGGAGAGGAGGCACTGAGGCCTCCCCGGTCGGATCTTAGAAGCCCAGGCAAAATTAGTAAGCTTGGCGGGCTCCGCTCTCCAGATGGAAACTCAGCCAGAGTTTGAGATAAAGAACGACATGAGGAGACCAGTATTTTGAGGAACTGATCCCCTTCTTTATTTTCCAGGGTCTGTTTTTATACACTGAGATGTTATACAAAAGTCATGCGGGGTCAGCAGTCCTGATTTTTATCAAAGTCAGGTGCTTCATACAAATGTATACAGAGGTCTTAGGGGTGTTACATCATCTTCTGGCCAGGGGGGCCTGCTGACTATTTATGACCCTCTCCTTGTGACAGCGGTCAGTCAACCAGAACACTTATTTCTCCAGGGGTGACTATTTTTGAAACAGACGCCACCTTTTGAAGGTACCGGATAAAGTTACATTCCTATAGGGTGAGGGTGTAGTGGGTTTTAATTAAGGAAAGAATTTGCTTAGCCTAAGGTCTAACGTGATTAATATCAAAGGTTAATACTTATTTCTTCTATATATTCATTAATGTGTATAAGGGCAGGGGATGTGGAGACTTAGCAGTAAACATTAGCTCAACAAATAGAAAACGCTTCACCAATACAATTTCTAATCAGCTCACTATACTTATACTAACAGTTTTCTAACTTCTCTAAGGAACATGTTTGTAGAAGGTTTAAAGCATCCCATGCCTCTCACGGTTGGGAAGCTGTGAGCAATCACATGTGGCCGGACAAGCCTGTCAGTCAGGCTAGAGAACCTTAAGAGGAGTTTGTAAGTTTGGAACACTCCTGTCATGCCCAGGAATTAATGTTAACTGGTGCTCTAAGTTAACTCCTTCTCCAAAAGAGGTGGTGGGGGACAGCCCCCTGTAAAGTCACAGGTGTAGGTGAGAGCACAAAGTAGTAAAGTAGGCAGGCTCTGATTATGGGGGTAGATGCTCAAGAATTTCCAGGGGGACTCCTGAGGCTCGATCCCGCTTTTGTGTATGTCGAGCCTCCTTCCTCATGACCTTTGCCATGGGCGGAGCGCCTCATGCTGGCCCCCGACAATAATAGATATTTGAGAGGAATAAGTAATCTATTAATAACTTCAAGTAAATAACAGGAAAGGGAAGTGAAATGTTAGTCACTCAGTTGTGACCGGCTGTTTGCGACCCCATGGACTGTGGCCCACCAGGCTCCTCTGTCCATGGAATTCTCCAGGCCAGAATACTGGAGTGGGTTGCCATTCCCTTCTCCAGGGGACTGAACCTGGGTCTCCTGCATTACAGGCAGACTCTTTACGATCAGAGCCACCAGAAAATTCCTAGGAAACAGAAGAGATAAATATCTATAATTAAGCACAATTTAATCACTGTGCTCATTTAGTTCTCTTTTCTTCACATACTATCTGATGTCCAGGGGAGTTAAGAGAACTGTGTGGTTTTGTGTAGTTAATGAATGACTAGAATTCAGTGTGATAACTCCCTGTCTCAGGGTTCTTTCTAATGCAGTAACCTTGGACATGCACAGAAAGCCAAAACATCAGGGTATTTATCTTTCAGCCTTTAGGATTCATGTCCAAATGGAAACCTTAACTGGTTTTGAGGAAATATAAATAAATTAAATCTGAAGGCATCACATCATAGTAACTTCAAAACCTTTATAAAATTAAGTACATTATTATCATCATTTTGCAATTAGCTTTCAAACAGAACACAGAGAGAGAAGCCTTGGGAAAAAAACCTATGCTTCATCCAAAATGTCTGTGGGGTAGTCTGCACATTTTTTCCATTTCATTGCTAATGAGTCATTTTCACCTGATGCCTGCTTGCCCCACTCCCCTCTGAAGAACCAGCTGTCAGTGTCCACAGCTGAGTGAGTTTGGTATCAGACAGGTGGCAGCAGGGTGGGGAAGAAATCGTGTCAGTGGGATGTAGTTAATCTGAAATTAGGATGATCCACCTGGTATCATTAAAAATTGACTATATTTCCTAAATGGTTCACTACAATATAACCAATACTTAAAAGTTAAAGTTTTAAATATCCTTGAAGAGATAAATAAGAGTATTTGTCTTTAATTAAATATTTGGGTAGTTTTTACAGTGTTAGATCAATGAAGTCTGTTTAATAATGCCAGAATTTTATAACCTGTTTACAGGAAAAAAAAATGAATTGATTTGTGATTTTCTGGATTCTGGCATTTACTCACTCTGTAAACTTCTGTGTGCTATGGGCCTCTGGAAAAAGAAAAAACAAACAAACAAAAAAAAAGATTTGACATTAGTAAAACCATGTTGAGGCTTAAATGACCCGTTATTGGAAGTGTTTGTGATACTTAATGTGTGTAGGTATTCAAAATTGCATTGCCATCGGTAGTTTTTCAGTAAACTATTTTTTAATTCTCATAACCACCTGGGAAACAATTCTAAGTTACTTAATGAAGCAAACAAGATCCCTAACCACATAATGCAACTCATATCCCTAGCTACAAATATACCCATTCATGTTCAACTGTCATCTTCAGCATGAAAGTCTCCTCCTCCTGAAAGCCTTCCCTGAATGCTCAACAACGGACTGGATACCTTCCTGTGATTCTTAAGTGCCAGGCTGACCTCTTACAGAACTTATCAAACAGCACTGACTGAAACTGGCTGTTCACCAATCTTGCTGTCTCACTGGATCCACTTAACTACAGGTCTTTATTTTGTTCACATTTGAAATTCCAGTAACTAGCACAATGAATAGAACATAATAAGAAAATTATATACACACAGAGGAAATAAATGTTAGGCATATAAATTACAAAAACATATAAATAAGAAAAAAAAAGAACTCCAGCCTCTTATCTGATTTTCAGTTTAACTATCATTCCAGCTACAGAATGAATAATATTTCTTTTTTTTTTTTTTTAATTTTGTTGGAGTATAGTTGCTTTACAGTGTTTTGTTACTTTCAGGTGTACAACAAAGTGAATCAGTAGAATATACACGTATATTCATTCTTTTTTAAGATTATTTTCTTATATAGGATATCACAGAATGTTGAGTAGAGTTCTCTGTGATATACAGTGTGCCCATGTTGGTTATTAATATGTATATAGTAGTGTGTGTATATTCATTCTAAGCTCCTGATTTATCCCTCCTCCCACGTTTCCCCTTTGGTAACCATAAGTTTGTTTTTGATAACTGTAGGTCTGTTTCTGTTTTAAAAAAATTAATTTGTATCATTTAAATTGGATTCCACATATGAATGATATATGATATTTGTCGTTCTCTCTCTGACTTACCTTAGTACGATAATTTCTAGTTCCATTTGTGCTTATGTATACTCACTCACTTCAGTCTTGTCTGACTCTCTGCGACCCTATGAACTGTAGCCCACCAGGATCCTCTCTCCATGGGGTTCTCCAGGAAAGAATACTGGAGTGGGTTGCCACGCCCCTCTCCAAGGGATCATCTTGACCCAGGGATCAAACTTATGTCTTCTGTGTCGCTTGCATTGCAGGTGGATTCTTTATCACTGAGCCACTAGGGAAGCCCCCAATGGCATTATTTCATTCTTTTATGGCTGAATATACAATATCCCACTATATATATGCACCACAGCTTCTTTATCCGTTCCTCTGTAGATGGACATTTGGGTTGCTTCTGTGTCTTGGCTATTGTAAATAGTGCTGTAGTGAATACTAAGGTGTATGTATCTCTTAGGATTATGGTTTTCTCTAGATATATGCCCAGAACTTGGATTGCTGGATCATACAGTAAGTCTATTTTAGTTTTATACAGAGCCCCATATTGTTCTCCATAGTGGTTATACCAATTTACATACCTACCAATGTTGCAGGAGGGTTTACTGCTTGTGGACATTTTGATGATGGCCATTCTGACTGGTGTGAGGTGATCCAGTTCAGTTCAGTTTAGTCACTCAGTCATGTCCAACTCTTTATGACCCCATGGACTGCAGCACACCAGGCTTCCCCAAACTCATGTCCATCAAGTTAGTGAAGCCAACCAACCATCTTATCCTCTGTTGTCCTCTACCTCTCCTGCCTTCAATATTTCCCAGCATCAGGGTCTTTTCCAATAAATCAGTTATTCGCACCAGGTAGCCAAAGTATTAGAGCTTCAGCTTCACGATCAGTCCTTCCAAAGAATATTTTGGACTGGTTTCCTTTAGGATTGACTGACTTGATCTCCTTGCAGTCCAAGGGACTCTCAAGAGTCTTCTCCAGCAGGAGAATTCAAAAGCATCAATTCTTTGGTGCTCAGCTTTCTTTATCGTCTCTCTCATCCATTGTAGTTTTGACTGTACTTCTCTGATAATTAGTTATGTTGATCACTTTTTTCATGTGCTTTCTGGGCATTTGTATGCCTCATGAACAATATTTTAAAGTGGATACAGAGTGAAATGCAAAGAGGCTGATTCAATAGCAATGCAGAAAATATGTTCATTTAAATGAATGGTAATGGGAATAGAGAAGACAAAGTTCTGAAATGTATAGGGATCAAGTAAACATGATTTGATAAACTACTGAATTCATGGTTGAGGAAGAATGAGATATCTGAGAAAGCCTTAAGGTTTGTGGCTTTTGCAAGATGGAAAGATGATGGAATCATTCACTGAGATAGAGAATGCTGGAAGGTGATATGATTGTTAAGGGTTGACAGGGAAGCAAACATTGAACAAACAGGTGAAGGGAAGCAAACATTGTTCCTGGTTTCAATTTTAGATATGTTAATTTTATCATGAGTTTGAAAAATCCAAGAGAAAAAAATGGTTATAAAGTTGGCACTTGTTTTTGTTTAGGTAATGTAATGAAATCAAGGATTACCTCAGAAGAGATTATATCGTAAAGATTAAAGGCCAAGAATGAATTTTGATGAAATGCACACTTAAGAGTCTGATAGAGAATAAGATAAAGTTCCAAAAAGCAAAATAGAATATTGGGAATGAAGGGAGATATTAATGGAAAAAAGGAATGAATGTGAGGTGTGAAAATGAAAACAGTCATAGATACCTCTTTTGAGGAATGTGGTTGTATTGGGTAAAATGAAATAGGGAAAAGTGAAAGGAGGATGTGGGGTTAAGAAAATGTGATACTTAGTGTTTTGTTGTGTACTTTACTGGGACAGTGTTTGCAGAGATATTTGGTCAAACATTTTTCTAGGTGTTTCTGTGAGTGTGTTTCTGAAGGAGATTGATACTTTAATCCTTTGGCTAAGTATAGCAGATTGTACTCCCTAATGTGGATGAGTCACATCCAGGGAATTGAAGGCCTGAATAAAGCAAACAGTCTAATTTTCATGTAAGAGGGAATTCCTCTGCCCACCTGCCTTCAGTTGGAATATCAGTTTTCTCCTGCCCACAGACTTGAACTGAAACATTGGTTCTTCTTGGGTCTGAAGCCTGCTAGCCTTCAGCAAGGAATATGCCCTTGGATCTTCTGGTTGCTAACTCCAAAGGTTAGTTTTCATTCCAATCCCAAAGAAAGGCAATGCCAAAGAATGCTCAAACTACCGCACAGTTGCACTCATCTCACACGCTAGTAAAGTAATGCTCAAAATTCTCCAAGCCAGGCTTCAGCAGTATGTGAAGCGTGAACTTCCTGATGTTCAAGCTGGTTTTAGAAAAGGCAGAGGAACCAGAGATCAAATTGCCAACATCCACTGGATCATGGAAAAAGCAAGAGACTTCCAGAAAAACATCTCTTTCTGCTTTATTGACTATGCCAAAGACTTTGACTGTGTGGATCACAATAAACTGTGGAAAATTCTGAAAAAGACGGGAATACCAGACCACCTGATCTGGCTCTTGAGAAATTTGTATGCAGGTCAGGAAGCAACAGTTAGAACTGGACATGGAACAACAGACTGGTTCCAAATAGGAAAAGGAGTACGTCAAGGCTGTATATTTTCACCCTGTTTATTTAACTTATATGCAGAATACATTGTGAGAAACGCTGGACTGGAAGAAATACAAGCTGGAATCACGATTGCCGGGAGAAATATCAATAACCTCAGATATGCAGACGACACCACCCTTATGGCAGAAAGTGAAGAGGATCTCAAAAGCCTCTTGAAAGTGAAAGTGGAGAGTGAAAAAGTTGGCTTAAAGCTCAATATTCAGAAAACAAAGATCATGGCACCCGGTCCCACCACTTAATGGGAAATAGATGGGGAAACAGTGGAAAGAGTGTGAGACTTTATGTTTCTGGGCTCCAAAATCACTAGAGATGGTGACTGCAGCCATGAAATTAAAAGACGCTTACTCCTTGGAAGGAAAGTTATGACCAACCTAGATAGCATATTCAAAAGCAGAGACATTACTTTGCAACAAAGGTTTACCTAGTCAAGGCTATGGTTTTTCCTGTGGTCATGTATGGATGTGAGAGTTGGACTGTGAAGAAGGCTGAGCGCCAAAGAATTGATGCTTTTGAACTGTGGTGTTGGAGAAGATTCTTGAGAGTCCCTTGGACTGCAAGGAGATCCAAGCAGTCCATTCTGAAGGAGATCAGCCCTGGGATTTCTTTGTAAGGAATGATGCTAAAGCTGAAACTCCAGTACTTTGGCCACCTCATGCGAAAAGTTGACTCATTGGAAAAGACTCTGATGCTGGGAGGGATTGGGGTCAAGAGGAGAAGGGGACGACAGAGGATGAGATGGCTGGATGGCATTGCTGACTCGATGGACGTGAGTCTCTGTGAACTCTGGGGGTTGGTGATGGACAGGGAGGCCTGGCGTCCTGCGATTCATGGAGTCTCAAAGAGTCGGATACGACTGAGTAACTGATCTTATCTGATCTGATAGTCACTTTTTATGTTAGCCCAATTCCTATCCATGGCCCATTTATATATTCTTACTTTAACCTTCTTCTCTTTAAACACAAATGTAATGATCAGGTCTACTGTTCTTTAAAAGAATTTCTACCATGAATGTCTTCAAGAATCAGCCTGCCATAATATAGCTCATTTTCATGACATTCACACAAATCAGATCTGTCCCTGACTCACTCTTGGCCTTTCTCTGTCTTGGTCAGCTGGTCACAGGACCTCTGAAGATACAAAACTAAGTGAAAGCACTATTGATCCAGTAATGAAAGTCAGGGCTACCTCCTCTGACACAGATCTTGAATAACATTTAATGGAAAAAACAGACTACAAGAAAAGTGGAATGCAGGTAGACACATGGCAATGGGAACCATTGATTCAATTCACTTTATCACTCTGGTTCTGATCATGTCTGATTTGGGATGTGGTGTCTACATCTTTCAGGGCTTTCCAGGTGGCACAGTGTACAGAATCTGCCTGCCAGTACAGGACATGCAAGAAATGCTGGTTTGATCCTTGGGTTGGGAAGATCCAATGAAGAATGCAATGGAAAGCCACTCCATTATTCTTGCCTGGAAATTCCAGGACAGAGGAGCCTGTCAGGCTACATTCCTTGTGGTTACAAAGACTCAGACATGACTGAGTGACTGAGCACACACACGTCTACATCTTTACCTAAAATGGGTAAACCACATCAGGAGGCTCAAAGGGTATATGGGATTCAGTATTTCTGAGTGGTTTAGCCAGATGTCCCTATTATGAATCTCAGCATCTAACTCCTTCCCAATCAAAACTCTGACCCTGGGGTAACAGACTTGTTAGATATGCAAATTCATATTTCTGGAGCTCAGCTACTTTTATAATTAACTCATGGACCTGAGCCTCAATTTTTTGCCCTCTGCCTCTAAGAGATGATAGTCTTCACATGCTAATTAAAATGTGCTGTGGTTTCACACTTTGAGGTGGTGATTAGCAGTGATGTGCTGGTAAAACAACCAAATGAGTAAGTTTTAAAAATCCTAATTTATAGTGTTTACTGATTCTGGGTTTAAATATTCCCATATAGGCTGAATTGAATATTAATGTACCTTAAAAACTTTCTTAATATTTATCAGTTGGCTATTGTAAGTGAGTTGTCTCAGTATACTGCTGGAATCACTCCAGGTCTCTCTTTGTTTTTCACAAATGAAGTAATAGAACCTAATTCATTCTGGAAAGATTCAATATTGTTATGCCTTGCTTTCAGTGGCAACAATATTTGAAGAAAGAAAAATCAATGGATTAATTTCCAAATTAACAATTAGAAAAAGTAAATGATATTTATCCAATGAGAGGAAACATATGTTAAATGTAATTACTTCTCTTTTAAATATGAAATAAATCATTAATGAATGCTATTATATTTTTTCATCCAGTTTTATAGAGATATTATTTAGATGTTTGTATAAGTTTAAGGTGTTCAGCATAATGATTTGGCTTCAGTTCAGTTCAGTTCAGTCGCTCAGTCATGTCCAGCTCTTTGCAACCCTATGAATCTCAGCACGCCAGGCCTCCCTGTCCATCACCAACTACCGGAGTTCACTCAGACTCACGTCCATTGAGGCAGTGATGCCATTCAGCCATCTCATCCTCTGTTGTCCCCTTCTCCTACTGCCCCCAATCCCTCCCAGCATCAGAGTATTTTCCAATGAGTCAACTCTTCACATGAGGTGGCCAAAGTACTGGAGTTTCAGCTTTAGCATCATTCCTTCCGAAGAAATCCCAGGGCTGATCTCCTTTAGAATGAACTGATTGCATCTCCTTGCAGCCCAAGGGACTCTCAGGAGTCTTCTCCAACACCACAGTTCAAAAGCATCAATTCTTCGGTGCTCAGCTTTCTTCACAGTCTAACTCTCACATCCACACATGACCACTGGGAAAACCATAGCCTTGACTAGACTGACCTTTGTTGGCAAAGTAACGTCTCTGCTTTTCAGTATGCTATCTAGGTTACATACATGATTATCAATGGTTATCACCTTGAGGTTAATGTATATTTATCACCTATAGACAGAAAAAGAAATAATAGAAAATATTTCTTTGTAATAAGGAAGCTTGTGACTTATTCTCATAACAACTTTCTTATATAGCATACAGCAGTGTTAATTATTGCAAACATCCACTGGATCAAGAAAGCAAGTGAGTTCCAGAAAAAATATCTACTTCTGCTTTATTGACTATGCCAAAGCCTTTGACTATATGGATCACAATAAACTGTGGAAAATCTGAAAGAGACTGGAATACCAAACAACCTGACCTGAGAAAGTTTTATGCTGGTCAGGAAGCAACAGTTAGAACTGGACATGGAACAACAGCCTGATTCCAAATAGGAAAAGGAGTACGTCAAGACTGTGTATTGTCAACTTGCTTATTTAACTTATATACAGAGTACATCATGAGAAATGCTGGGCTGGATGAAGCACAACCTGGAATCAAGATTGCCAGGAGAAATATCAATAACCTCAGATATGCAGATGACACTACCCTTATGGCAGAAAGTGAAGAACTAAAGAGCCTCTTAATGAAAGTGAAAGTGGAGTGTGAAAGAGTTTACTTAAAGCTCAACATGCAGAAAACTAAGATCATGGCATCCAGTCCCATCACTTCATGGCAATTATATGAGAAGACAATGGAAATAGTGACAGACTTTATTTTCTTAGGCTCCAAAATCACTGCAGATGGTGACTGCAGCCATGAAATTAAAAGATGCTTGCTACTTGGCAGGAAAGTTATGACCAACTTAGACAGCATATTAAAAAGCGGAGACATTACTTTGCCAACAAAGGTCCATCTAGTCAAAGCTATGGTTTTTCCGGTAGTCATATATTGATGTGAGAGCTGGACTAGAAAGAAATCTGAGTGTCAAAAAACTGATGCTTTTAAACTGTGGTGGTAGAACTCTGGAGAGTCCCTTGGACTGCAAAAGATCCAACCAGTCCATCTTAAAGGAGATCAGTCATGAGTGTTAATTGGAAGGACTGATGTTGAATCTGAAACTCCAATACTTTGGCCACATGATGTGAAGAACTTACTCATTTGAAGAGACCTTGATGCTGGGAAAGACTGAATGTGGGAGAAGGGGATGACAGAGGATGAGATGGTTGGATGGCATCACCAACTGAATGGGCATGAGTTTGAGTAAACTCTGGGAGGTGGTGATGGACAGGGAGGCCTCCCATGCTGCAGTCCATGGGGTTGCAAAGAGTAAGACAAGAGTGAGTGACTGAACTGAACTGAAGGGAACGTTTCATGCAAACATGGGCACAATAAAGAACAGAAATGGTATGGACCTAAGAGAAGCAGAAGATATTAAGAACAGGTGGCAAGATTACACAGAATAACTATACAAAAGTGATCTTCACAACCCAGATAATCATGATGGTGTGATCACTCACCCAGAGCCAGACATCCTGGAATGTGAAATCAAGTTGGCTTAGGGAAGCATCACTATGAACAAAGCTGGTGGAGGTGATGGAATTCCAGCTGAGCTATTTCAAATCCTAATGGATGATGCTGTGAATGTTCTGCACTCCTTATGCCAGTAAATTTGGAAAACTCACAGTGGCCACAGGACTGGAAAATGTCACTTTTCATTCCATTCCCAAAGAAAGGCAATGCCAAAAAATGCTCACACTACTGCATAATTGCACTTATCTCACATGCTAGTAAAGTAATGCTCAAAATTCTCCAAGCCATGCTTCAACAGTGCATGAACATTGAACTTCCAGATGTCCAAGCTGGATTTAGAAAAGGCAGAGGACCTAGAGATCAAATTGCCAACATCCTTTGAATCATTGAAAAAGCAAGAGAGTTCCAGGAGAACATCTACTTTTGCTTTATTGGTTACATCAAAGCCTTTGACTGTGTGGATCAGAAGAAACTGGAAAATTCTTCAAGAGATGGGAATACCAATAATTACATACACTTACATGATTTTCAAACATATTTAAAAATGAAGGTCACAAGCTTTTAAGATTAATAAATATTGTAAATCCTCTAAATAAATGGAAAATAAAAACAACTTAATTATGTGAATGCTAACAACAGTACAGGATTACTATAAAAGCTTTCCAAAAGCTGAAATACAAGAATTAATAAATGTGCTATTTTTATTTCAGTTTTATTGAGGTATACTTGACATATAAAGTTGTAAGATATTTACAGTGCACTTCGTGATGATTTGATATCTGTATACATTGTGAAGGACTTCCCAAGTGGCACTAGCAGTTAATAATCGGCCTGCCAGTGCAGAGGATTCAGGAGACCAGGGTTCAGTCCTTGAGTCAGGAAGATCCCCTGGAGCAGGAAATGGCAACCCACTCCTGTATTCTTGAAGCTTTTGAAATCCATGAAAATTTACCTTTGATATCCTTTTCTGTTTCTTAGTAAATACAAATTATAAAGGAAAAATTAAATCTGGTGATGTAACAACTCAGTAAATATACAGTATTTAGACAAACTATAAACATCTATTGATACTGTTAAATAGCATAGTCATTTTCTGAATAGCTAAACTGAACAATTATGTAAAATATTTAGTAAGAAAAGTAGATTTTGTTCAAATACTGGAAAGTTAAAAAAATATTTGTAACCGTAATAGCAGATATATTTTCTTAACAGGTGACCTTAAAGGATTGCTGTTTAGTGTCACTCAAGATCTACTAAGCATCATTTTTTGGATGACTGTGGCAAAAGGATATCTGTACAAAACCAGTTCCTTTCTGAAGTTTATAGTTGGGGCCCTGTTTTCAGACAGAAGGTACAGTTTATCTTTTATTAATATACCTTTGAAACTTAAAGGAATGTTGAAGGAAAATAATAATAAAATAATGTAAAATAATGTAAAAGTAAGGTAAAGCCTGTGTCTGCCAGTTATGGAATTCCTTAACAACAACTCAATATTTTAAGGATTTTTTTTTACTTGAAATAACTTTCATTTTAAATGAAAAAAAAAAAAACTTAGTTGTATTGGTAAACACATTCTACAAAATATTATAGTAAAATATTGAAGTGAAAATAGTAAAATATTTTGTTTTTATTAAAATTTTAGTTTGATATGAGCTTGGTAAGTACATAAATATTGTGTTAAATTGCTGAAAAGTATAAGAGAAACAGTACTGTCATATAGCCTCCTGTTTGATATCTTTATCTACCAACATCCTTTTGGTTGGATTTTATGTTTATTGACAGCTTGAGTTTGAAGGAAGTACTTAGGTTATATTAGCAGAAAGTCATAGATAGAAAGAACATCAACCTAACAACATCCCAAATCATTAAATGTCAGTTACATCTATTTTGAGTAAATATAAGCATTGTGTAGTTAAATAATAATCATTTAAAATGAATAAACTGTTTTATAATACATGATTAGAAACATGTTTAATATTCACAAGTGTGCATGAAGAGATTATTTCAATTTAATCCACTGTGTGCTACTTAACTATAAAATGTATGATATATTTTGAGATAATCAACTCAGGAGGTCAATCCATTTTGGATATAGAATTGTCTGTTCTTGTTTTCTAATTATTCATAAAACATTGACAATATCATTCCTAATTTCAAGGCTACTATGGATTTGTCCTTTAATTTGTCAGGTTAATTGAAGTTAATTGATTTGAAAAATTGTAAAGTATTTTCTATATCTATTCTATGCTTTCAGTTTCCTCAGGCTTGAAAATTACAGGAGGAAAGTGACTAAATCTAAATTAGAGAACAGTTCTGTAGAAGAGTGTGAAGTCAAGAGTCTAACGTGCAGTTTACTTTCTGCCAGTCACAGTCATGTTCTGGCAGATCACTATAGAAAACTTTACATTTCAAGTGTTTTAATTCATTCCGTGAAATGATACCAGTCTTTCATTTTTATTGAAGGTCTTAACTGCACCAGGTATCTTTAAATTAATTTTATGGATTAAAAACAACATTAATTTTTCATCTTTTCAAACACTAGAAAATAAGGGGAGAGAAAATTTAAGGAAGTAGATTGAAACTCTCTGACAGTGAAACCCCAAACTGTAGAAAAGAGTTAGTTCCCCATGAATTAGTCCACTGGCATATTCTAATATTGGACAGACTTTTCAGCCAAATTTTGCCATCATAATTCTCCTTGTTACTACAAGAATTATCTGAGAGTATGTTGCTACTGCTGCTGCTGCTGCTAAGTCGCTTCAGTCATGTCCGACTCTGTGCAACCCCATAGACGGCAGCCCACCAGGCTCCCCCGTCCCTGGGATTCTCCAGGCAAGAACACTGGAGTGGGTTGCCATTTCCTTCTCCCATGCATGAAAGTGAAAAGTGAAAGTGAAGTCACTCAGTTGTGTCCGACTCCTAACGACCCCGTGGACTGCAGCCCACCAGGCCCCTCCGTCCATGGGATTTTCCAGGCAAGAATACTGGAGTGGGGTGCCATTGCCTTCTCCAGAGAATATGTTACATATATAGAAAATGAAATTAATGATTTGTGTTCTAACTATAAAAGATATATACACATTTGGAAAGTGTTATTTCCTGTACATCAAGCATTTTGTCTTCAACTCTTAATCATTGGAGGATCTTAGCAAATGAAACTCTATATTAACATGTGACTTATCTAATATCAGTGATATCAGAGATAAATTATATGCAGACACCTTAATTGAATTTTGCAGTTTTAGGAACCTTATTTATGGTGCTTGTGATATTTTTAGAGAAAGACAACTGAACACAGCATAGCAGCTGCAGGTAAGAGGATTTGGGATCTAATGCTCACTTCCAGTTGGATGATGGATATTCAATTCTAAATTTACGGTAGACATATTAGCAGATGGAAATAGAATAGAGTAAATGCCTATGCCACCTGTGAGCAAGTGCATTTTATCAATTACCAGGTGAACTGTGTTAAATTCAAGTCATTCAACAGAACTCTAATTCTTGAGAAGAGACTTTTTGTCAGCCTATTAATATATTTAGATTTCACATTGAGGTTGGAAACATTTTACTATACAGGGAACCTATGGACACAGGTTTGAGCAGAGCATACTTAACTCTTGTTGTGTCACTCATGTTATTATTCTGTCTGTATAATTGAAAAGAATATTGGTAGAATAGGAAACAGTTGAAACAAATGAGACAAACTGAACGCTCCAAAAAGACATAAGTGAATTAGAATTGATGCATCTGATGAGAGTGAATTCACAGTGTCACTTTAAATAAAGCCCTGTTTCATTTAGGTACCTAGTCTGTCACTACAACTACTAAAAATATTCAGGGAAGGCACTGACAGTTTCATTTGACACAATCAATTAAATTCCTCCCATACTAAAAGTTAACATGTGTGTGTGTGTGTGTGTATTAAAAGGGGTCTTGAGTTCAGCCTCTGACAATGAAATGTTTCACTGAATAGCTTACACAGTGCTATTTAATAGACATTGGCTCAGTTCCAAGAGAAAGAGCTTCATTCCATTAGAGAAGAGCCCGAGTTTGGCTCTAGGTTTATAGATTTTCAGAATTGGCAGAATTATTATCACCTAATAAAAAAAAAATAATTCCCAATTCTTGGTATCGGTGTGTGTAAATAAAAGAGTCCAACAACTAATAAAAATAGAGTGGGGTGTCTTGTTTTAAAGAAATGAGAAATTTAATTCTTCATCCTTAATATTCTTGAAAATTGCATAGAAATTTGAAAGAAAAGTCCTTTTCACATGCTTTAGTTGCATACATGTATTGTGTATGTTAACAGCTTTGCTACTTGTTATGATATCCAGAGTTGGCAGCTTAAAAAATGAGGACATCGCATAAAAATAGTTTTGGCTGCATATTAGGACTTTCTAACAATTGCAATGTCCACAATAGTCTTTCAAGTGTAGTGTGTCCAAATCAGTGGGAATGTATGATTCCTAATGGTCACGATGGGAGATGGAAGAGTTCTCTCCAAAATTGTTATTCACTAATATAACCTTAATTTGTCCTAAGATGTTTGTTATCAGTTCAGTTCAATGTTTGTTATAAAGATAAGTATTTTGCCACTTGTAAAAATCAGCTATTTAATGTTAACTATATTTTAGATTTCTCTCTTTTGGAAGATACTATTTTCAAACACTTCTTGGAAAATCTGTTATATGAAGTATACAAAAATACATAGATACATGAATGAAAATAGAATGACTTAAATAATTTGTTCATTTCAGTTCAGTCACTTGGTCGTGTCTGACTGTTGCAACACCATAGACTGCAGCATGCCAGGCCTCCCTGTCTATCACCAACTCCCAGAGTTTACCCAAACTCATGTCCATTGAGTTGGTGATGCCACCCAACCATCTTATCCTCTGTCATCCCCTTCTCCTCCTGCCTGCAGTCTTTCCCAGCATCGGGGTCTTTTCCAGTGAGTCAGTTTTTCGCATCACGTGGCCAAAATATAGGAGTTTCAGCTTCAGCATCATTCCTTCCAATGAACACTCAGGACTGATCTCCTTTATGATGAACTGGTTGGATCTCCTTGTAATCCAAGGGACTCTCAAGAATCTTCTCCAACACCACAGTTCAAAAGCATCAATTCTTCAGCACTCAGCTTTCTTTGCAACTCTCACATCCATACAAGACTACTGGAAAAACCATAGCCTTTACTTAGACAGACCTTTGTTGGCAAAGTAATGTCTCTGCTTTTGAATATGCTGTCTAGGTTGGTCATAACTTTCCTTCCAAGGAGTAAGCATCAAATATTATATAATTTTAAGTTGTATGAATTTCTTGGCATTTATCTAAGCATTTATCTATCTGCCAGTTGTAGAGTTGAGGGGGTGGTTTAAGTTCACTACCAAGGGGTGATCTTCAATATGAGATTTTTCATAGAAGATATATTGGTGAATTAATGTTTTTCCAGTTGGAGTACCTACGGATACAAAGAAAACTAAATTAGCCTAAAGCAAGAGGGGAAATAACAATAATCAGTTTGTGTAGTAATATAAAGGAGTGTGTAGGTTTTATATTACATATACTTTTGCTAGCATGATAGAAGGCATTTAAAAACTATAAACATTCAAACACTTCTGGTGATATGAATGTATTCAAAAATGTCATACATGATACCTGACAAATAGTAATGTTTACTGAATATTTCTATTGTTGAAAGAATTCATAACAACAGGGAATGTTGACATTTTGGCTATGCCATGTTCTTCTATATCTTTATATAGATGCCAGGGAAAACTGAGTGTGGAAAATAAGAACCAAAATGATTTTTCTGGAGTAGTTTTCAAATATAAGAAAGTTTCTGTTTAATCTTGCTTATATACAAGCAATGGGACCCTCAAATGCTTAGTTAATTGAATGTCTCAAGTCTATCCTACAAAATATATTAGGGGCTCTGTCTCTGCCACAGAGAAGGAAATGGCAACCTACTCCAGTATTCTTGCCTGCAGTATCCTGGGGATGGAGGAGCATGGTGGGCTGCCATCTGTGGGGTCTCACATAGTCGAACACGACTGAAGCGACTTAGCAGCAGCAGCAGCTTGCTGCTATCTCTCCCAGTAGATGTATGAAATTGTTGCTCTTTCTGTACTAAGCTTAGTTTACATAGACAATCCCAGACAGAAAAATTATTAGTAAGATATAGATCCTTTTCCCTAAAAACTGTCATCTTTTTTTTTTTTTTTTGAGAGTTCTACTGAGTTTATCTTACCCTTATTTATTTGGTTCTTTGACATATTCTGTAGACTTTGAAGTTTGAGCATAATCTGAGATAGCGTTCTAATCCTAGCTTTGTATTTATTTTTAGTATAAATTTATTAATTTTAATCGGAGGCTAATTACTTTACAATATTGTATTGAATGCACTGATGTGATTTTGACAAATGGAAAGACTACAGGCTTTGGAATAATAAAAAGCAAGGCTTGAATTTCTGCTGTAAATTTACCAACTGTGGAAACTTGGCCTTAATTGTTATGTACTTTGTTTCCTTCACTTTTAAAGAGTGGGTATCTCATTTTACAACTCCAGTACTCTTGCCTGGAAAATCCCATGGACGGAGGAGCCTGGTAGGGTGCAGTCCATGGGGTCACTAGGAGTCAGACACGACTGAGAGACTTCACTTTCACTTTTCACTTTCATGCATTGGAGAAGGAAATGGCAACCCACTCCAGTGTTTTTGCCTGGAGAATCCCAGGGGTGGGGGATCCTGGTGGGCTGCCATCTCTGGGGTCGCACAGAGTCAGACATGACTGAAGCGACTTAGCAGCAGCATCATAATCTGTTTATCTGTCTACCTACTTATCTATTCATCTATCATCTATCCATATACACACTTGGACTTTGGTATCTGGAAGGTGTTTTTTATTATTGCTATTGTGATAGAATGTGTAGCACATTATTTTACCACTAAGTAGAATAAAATTTCACTTGAGAGTCTGGTGAGATTTTAAAAAGTAAAGATGGAGGGAAGTTTTAGTTTGGTTTACTCCTCTCCATTAGTTCCTGTCTTGCTGTAGCAAAGATTTAGAATAGTGGACCACTTGTAACTCAATCAGACAGCATTTTATGAAGAAGACATCAGGCAGTATTTGTAATGACAAACTAGTTACAACTCAGATACAGCTCAGTTTCAGCTCAAGTGGGAAGCAGGCAGCACACTCCTGATATGCAATGGCAGGCCAAGTCATGAAGAAGCACACTGATAGCTCTTGGCTTCCCTTTTTATACCTTCTGTATCCTCCCCCTGGTGTCTGACTGGATAAGCCCAATGCAGACAGAGCTTGGTATCAGTGTTCTCCTTATTGGTTATGCCCAGGACCAATCAGGGAAGGGGGTGTGTCCCCTCTCCAGTCTTCAACCTCCTCTTTCAAAGGCGTTTTTAAAAATTTTACCTGTTGCATAGTTCCACCATCATGGACTCTTTTTTCCATTCTAACTACCTGATAGAAAGAAAGAAAGGAAAGAAGAGAAGGGAGGAGTAGGGATAAGAAGTAGAGAAGGTAGGAAAGGGGTAGAGAGGAATGAAGGAAAGAAAGAAGAAAAGCAAAAGAAGGCAGGAAGAAACAAAAGGAAGAGTAAGGAAAGAAAGGATGAAGTAATACAAGGAAAGAAATAGAGATGTAGGGAGGTAAGAAGGCAAAGAGCATAAAGAAAAATAGATATGACTCTTTCATAACATTAATAATATTTAAATCCTGGCGCTGTTGTGGGATATGAAATAAACACAGAAAAGTGACTCACTTGTCATAAGTTTTTAGAAGATGGAATACCAAAAAAATGCTCCTGATCTCAATAGAAACAATGATTAAATAATACTCTGACTTATTTTTGCCAGCACATAGCAATATTTCCTCATTCTCTCTAGTACATTAGAGAGCCTGGAGATGTAATAACTGCACTTCTCAGAAGACCTGCCAGCAAGACTCAAGGTTAGAGTCCACTCAACAGGAGACATGAGATATGGAAGTTATAAGAGAAGTAGAAATCTTACATGATCTTTCCAGTTCTAGTCACCCCTGATGCCTTCCTTAATATCTTATGTCTTAGTGTTGGAAGCAATGATCATTAGTGACAGCTATATATAATTTTTGCAAATCATCTTTGAAAGCTAATGGTTAATTGAAGGTTTAGCAGCAATCTTTCTGAGATTCGTTTGTCCAGCCCTTTTTAACAGTTTATTTTGTTGTTGTTCAGTCGCCACGTCATGTCTGACTTTGTGACCCCATGAACTTCAGAATACCAGACTTCCTTGTCCTTCACTATCTACCGGAGTTTGCTCAAATTCATGTCCATTGAGTCAGTGATGCCATCCAACCATCTTGTCCTCTGTCACCCCCTATTCCTCCTGCCTTCAATCTTCCCCAGCATCAGGGTCTTTTCCAGTGGGTTGGCTCTTTGCATCAGGTGGCCAAATTATTGGAGCTTCAGCTTAAGAATCAGCCCTACCAATGAGTATTCAGTGCTGATTTCCTTTAGTATTGACTGGTTTGTTTTCCTTGTTATCCAAAGGAGTCTCCAGAGTCTTCTCTAAGCACCACATCTTGATAGAATTCATTATTCAGTGCTCAGCCTTCATTATGGTCCAACTCTCACATTCATACATGACTACTGGAAAAACTATAGGTTTGACTATATGAACCTTTTTTGACAAAGTGACGTCTATGCTTTTAAATATACTGACTAGATTTGTCATAGCTTTTCTTCCAAGGAGCAAGTGTCTTTTAATTTCATGGCTGCAGTCACCATCCACAGTAATTTTTTAAGCCGAAGAATATAAAATCTGTCATTGTTCCCAATTTTTCTCCATCTATTTGCCATAAAGTAATGGGACTGGATGCCATGATCTTCATTTGTTGAATGTTGAGTTTTAGGCTAGCTTTTCTACTCTCCTCTTTTACCCTCATCAAGAGGCTCTTTAGTTCCTCTTCACTTTCTGTCATTAGAGTCGTAACACCTGCATATATGAATGAGGTTGTTGATATTTTTCACTGAAATCTTGTGATTTCAGAGTGTGATTTATCCAGACCTACATTTTGCATCATTTACACTTCATAGAAGTTAAATAAGCAGAGTGACAACATACAACCTTGTTGTAATCTTTTCCCAATTTTGAACAAGTCCAGTGTTCCGTGTGTGGTTCTAACTGTTGCTGCTTGTCCTGCATACAGCTTTCTCAGGAGATAGGTAAGGTGAACTGGCATTCCTGTCATTTTAATAATTTTCCGCAGTTTTTTTGTGATCCACACAGTCAAAGCCTTTAGTGGAGTCAATGAATCAAAGTAGATTTTTTTTTCTGATATTCCCTTGCTTTTTCTATGATCCAGTGGTTGCTGGCAATTTGATCTCTGATTCCTCGCCCTTTTTTAAATTTAGTTGAATGTCTGTAAGTTCTTGGTTCACATCATGATGAAGCCTTTTGAGTATAATCTTGCTGGCATGTGAAATGATCATATTTAGTAGTTTGAACATTTTTTGGCATTGACTTTCTTTGTGATTGGAATGAAAAGTGACCTTTTCCAGTCCTGTGTCCACTGCTGACTTTCTCATATTTGCTGACATATTGACTGCAATACTTTATCAGCATCATCTATTAGATTTTGAAATAGTTGAACTGGAATTCCATCACCTCCACTAAAATTGTTCATAGTAACACTTCCTAAGGCCCATTTGATTTCCCATTCCAGAATGTCTAAGTGAGTGACCACACCATCGTGATTATCCATGTCCTTGACATTTCTGTCCTTTATTGAGCCCATCTTTGCATAAATATTCCCTTGATATCTCCAATTTCCTTGAAAAGATCTCTAGTCTTTCCCATTCTATTGTTTTCTTCTATTTCTTAGTATTGATCACTTAAGAAGGCTTTCTTATCTCTCCTTGCTTTTATCTGGAACTCTGTATTCATTTGGTTGTATCTTTCCATTTCTCCTTTACCTTTCACTTCTCTCTCTCTCTTTTTTTTTTTTTCTCAGCTACTTCTAAGGCCTCCTCAGACAACTACTTTCCCTTTCTTTTTGTGGGGGATGGTTTGGTCAACTTGTCCTGTACAGTGTTACCAATCTCAGTCCATAGTTTTTCAGGCACTCTCTCTACCAGATCTAAACCTTTGGATATATTTGTCACCTTCACTGTATAATGATAAGGGACTTGACTTAGATCATACCTGAATTGCCTGTCCTTTACTGTGCCCATCTTTATATGCAATGTTCCCCTGGCATCTCTAATATTCTTGAAGAGATCTCTAGTCTTCCCCTCTATTAATTTCCCCTTTTTTTCTGCACTGATCACTCAGGAAGGCTTTCTTATCTCTCCTTGCTATTCTTTGGAACTCTGCATTCAAATAGATATATCTTTCATTTTCTCCTTTGCCTTTAGCTTCTCTTCTTTGATCAGCTATTTTTAAGGCCTCCTCAGAGTACAGAAATGGAATGGACATAACATAAGCAGAAGATATTAAGAAGAGGTGGCAAAAATACATAGAAGAACTATACAAAAAAGAACTTCATGACCCAGATAACCACGATGGTGTGATCACTCACCTCGGGCCAAACATCCTGGAATGCTGAGTCAAGTGGGCCTTAGGAAGCATCAGTACGAACAAAGCTAGTGGAGGTGATGGAATTCCAGTTGAGCTATTTCAAATCCTGAGAGATGATGCTGTGAAAGTGCTGCACTCAATATGCCAGCAAATTTGGAAAACTCAGCAGTGGCCACAGGACTGGAAAAGATCAGTTTTCATTCCAATCCCAAAGAAAGGCAATGCCTAAGAATGCTCAAACTACCACACAATTGCACTCATCTCACATGCTAGTAAAGTAATGCTTAAAATTCTCCAAGCCAGGTTTCAGCAATACATGAGCCGTGAACTTCCTGATGTTCAAGCTCGTTTTAGAAAAGGCAGAGGAACCAGAGACTAAATTGCCAACATCTGCTGGATCATAGAAAAAGCAAGAGAATTCCATAAAAACATCTATTTCTGCTTTATTGACTATGCCAAAGCCTTTGACTGTGTGGATCACAATAAACTGTGGAAAATTCTTAAAGAGATGGGAATACCAAAACACCTGACCTACCTCCTGAGAAATCTGTATGTAGGACAAGAAGCAACAGTTAGAACCAGACCTGGAATGGCAGACTGGTTCCAAATCAGTAAAGGAGTATGTCAAGGCTGTATACTGTCACCTTGCTTATTTAACTTATATGCAGAGTACATCATGTGAAATGCCAGGCTATATGAAGCAAAAGCTAGAGTCAAGATTGCTGGTAGAAATATCAATAACCTCAGATATGCAGATGACTACACCCTTATGAAGAGGAAATAAAGACCCTCTTGATGAAAGTGAAAGAGGAGAGTTCAAAAGTGGGCTTAAAACTCAACATTCAGAAAATTAAGATCATGGCATATGATCCCATCCCTTCAAGGGGAATAGATGGGGTAACAATGGAAACAGTAACAGACTTTATTTTCTTGGTCTCCAAAATCACTGCAGATGGTGACTGCAGCCATGGAATTCAAAGATGCTTGCTCCTTGGAGGAAAGCTATGACCAAACTTGACAACATGTTAAAAAGCAGAGACATTACTTTGCCAGCAAAGGTCCATCTAGTCAAAGCTCTGGTTTTTCCAGTAATCATGTATGAATATGAGAGTTGGACTACGAAGAAAGCTGAGTGTGGAAGAGTTGATACTTTTGAACTGTGGTGTTGGAGAAGACTCTTGAGAGTCTCTTGGACTGAAAGGGGATCCAACCAGTCAATCCTAAAGAAATCAGTCCTGAGTGTTCATTGAAAGGAATGATGCTGAAGCTGAAACTCCAATACTTTGGCCACCTGATGTAAATAACTGACTCATTGGAAAAGACCCTGATGCTGGAAAAGATTGAAGGCTGGAGGAGAAGGGGATGACAGAGGATGATGTGGTTGCCTGGCATAACTGACTCGGTGGACATGAGTTTGAGTAAGCTCTGGCAGTTGATGATGGACAGGGAGGACTGGCATGCTGAAGTCCATGGGGCCCCTTTGAGTCAGACATGACTGTGTGACTGAACTGAACTGATACCTGAATTGCCTAGTGGTTTTCCCTACTTTCTTCAATTTTAGCCTGTATTTTGCATTAAGAAGCTGATTATCTGAGCCACAGACAGGTCCGTGTCTTATTTTTGCTGACTGTATAGAGCTTCTCCATCTTTGGCTGCAAGGAATATAATCAATCTGATTTCAGTGTTGACCCTTCTGTGGTGTCCACGTGTAGAGTCGTCCCTTGTATTGTTGGAAGGAGGTGTTTGCTATGACAAGTGCATTCTCCTGGCAGAACTCTTGTTAGCCTATTCCCTGCTTCACTTTGTACTTGAGGCCAAACTTGCATTCTACTCCAGATATTTCTTGATTTCCTGCTTTTGTATTCCAGTACCCTGTGATGAAAAGGACATCTTTGTTGTTGTTGTAGTTGTTTGTAGAAATTCTTGTTGGCACCTAATATCTAAATCTCTTTCTGCTTTAAATTGTTCTTTTTATCATTTAATGACTAAGTCATGTCTACCTCTTTTGGGACTGTTTGGACTGTACCTTGGCAGGCTCCTTTCTCCATGGAATTTCCCAGGCAAGAATACTCGATTGGGTTGCCATTTCTTTCTCCAGGTCATCTTCCCCACCAAGGGATCAAACCCATGTTTCCTGGATTGGCGGGTGGTTCTTTACCACTGAACTACCATGAAAAAATGAAAGGTAGTTCAGTGGTTCCATTTTTATTTTTTAACTGTCCTTGGCAGATTAAGAAAATGCATAAAAATAAAAAAATGTAAAAAAGCTGACAGCATATATATAATAAATATATACTAAACCATAAAGAAATGCATAAAAACATAGAGATATATCATGTTCATAGATCTGGACTCAATTTTAAAGAAATCTTAGTCCTCCCTCAGGAAGTATAACATCACTATAACATAGTGTGTTAGGAGGATAGATTAGACTCCTGAGGCAGTGTTTTGAGAACCCAGAAAACTTTATGTGTCTCTATACAAATTTGATGTACAGATCAGTGGAGAACAAATATGCTGTCTCACAGGTTTTTCTAATAAAATAGTTTTCCATTATAAAAAATAAATAAAATCAGATCTCTCAGCATTCCATGCAATAAAGAAATAAATAACTCTAGGTACATTTTTAAATTAAACTTAAAAAACAAAGTTTTAAACAATAAGGATAAAATACTGGTAGGATTTCATTCCTTCAAGATAGAGAAATATCTTTAAACATGGAAAATAGTCTATTAATAAACAAAATAATACATGTCATTACAATTTGAAGAAAAAAAGAAGGTAAAAATAAGATTATGGTGAAACATCTTGGTACCAAACTCTTAACAGCTCTCTTTTGTTATGAAATTAAACAAACACAACAAAAACTCTGATATTGGCAATCAATACTTTTACAGACAAATGTACTGTAGAATAACTTTCCAAGTTTACAGTTTGCCAGCAGGATAGATTGTAATATTGTTTTTAATTTGTTATATAATTTAAAATGTGATTTACTATATAATTTGTCATGTGATTAACCTGTCCTTAGACTTTGGGCTTAGCCATGTGACTTTCTTTGGCCAATAGAATGAGGCAAAAGTAATAGTATATCAGCTTTCCCTTAGGCCTTCAGATACTTTGTGCATTTTCACTCTGTTGTTCTTTTTTCATCACCGTGAGAATAAGGAGAAAAAGAGAGTAATGCCACCCCAGGTCAACTACTCCAGGCAGTTCAGTTCAGTCACTCAGTCATGTCTGACTCTTTGTGACCCCATGAACCGCAGCAAAACAGGCCTCCCTGTCCATCACCAACTCCCAGAGTTCACTCAAACTCATGTCCTTTGAGTCGCGATGCCATCCAGCAATCTCATCCTCTGTCGTCCCCTTCTCCTCCTGCCCCCAATCCCTCCCAGCATCAGAGTATTTTCCAATAAGTAAACTCTTCGCATGAGGTGGCCAAAGTACTGGAGTTTCAGCTTTAGCATCAGTCCTTCCAATGAACACCCAGGACTGATCTCCTTTAGAATGGACCGGTTGGATCTCCTTGCAATCCAAGGGTCTCTCAAGAGTTTTCTCCAACATCACAGTTCAGAAGCATCAATTCTTTGGCGCTCAGCTTTCTTGACAGTCCAACTCTCACATCCATACATGACCACTGGAAAAACCATAGCCTTGACTAGACAGACTTTTGTTGGCAAAGTAATGTCTTTACTCTTTAATATGCTATCTAGGTTGGTCATAACTTTCCCCATCTGTTTGTCATGAAGTGATGGGACTAGATGCCATGATCTTAGTTTTCTGAATATTGAGCTTTAAGCCAACTTTTGCACTCTCCTCTTTCACTTCCATCAGGAGGCTCTTTGGTTCTTCTTCACTTTCTGCCATAAGGGTGGTGTCATCTGCATATCTGAGATTATTGATATTTACCCCAGTCATGTTGATGCCAACTTGTGCTTCCTCCAGCCCACCATTTCTCATGATGTACTCTGCGTATATGTTAGATAAGCAGAGTGACACTATACAGCCTTGATGTACACCTTTTCCTATTTGGAAAAAGTCTGTTGTTCCATGTCCAGTTCTAACTGTTACTTCCAGGCAAGCCTAGCCTTAATCAGCTGACCTTCAGCCACTCAAAATAAGTAATGATAATAAATATATTTTTAAAAAACATTGAATTTTGGGATGGCTTATTGTACAGCAATGACTAACTAATATAACTATTACTCACAAAGAAATTTCTGTTCCACTTGTTCTTGACATTTATTTTCCCTAAACATGTATTTTTGCTGCCCTTCTCCAATTCTACCATTCTTAAATTATTAAGTCTATCTGGCGTATCCTATATCCCCGGTTTTCCCTCTTTTCATGTTCAAGATTAAGGTCACATGCATCTGTTTCCACAATATGTGTCAGACTCTTTTTGCATTAAATAAGGATCATGACCCATACTGACTGACATTTATCAATTGTTTGTTCATCTGCCCTATTTCCTATACAATATTTTGTAAAGCTAGGCATTTTAACCTTCTACTAATCTACTCTCTGTAAAGCTTTACACATAATGCATTCTTAGTAACTGCACAAAAAGCCATAAGTTGTGATTTATATAGTTGATGTTCATCACTAAAATGACCGATTTTTATATTAGGCAGAGAGATTAATTTCATTTACAAGTTAGTCCTCCAGATTTAAGTTTCCTCCTTATTTTTCTATGAGGATTGTTACAAAGTGACAGAAAGTGAAAGTGAAGTTGCTCAGTCGTGTCCGACTCTGCGACCCCATGGACGGTAGCCTACCAGGCTCCGGGATCCATGGGATTTTCCAGGCAAGAATACTGGAATCGGCTGCCATTTCCTTCTCCAGGGCATCTTCCCAACCCAGGGATGGAACCCGGGTCTCCTGCATTGGAGACAGATGCTTTACCTTCTGAGCCACTTGCCAGGTTGACAGTCATGCCTTTACACATGTTAATTATTTTCCAGATTATGTTCTGCCATCTTCAGGGCTAATGTGTTAAATTAAGGAGGTTGAAAATCCCTGTCACTAATGTATGGTGAATTAAATAATTATACTACTAGCAGTAAAGACTACACTGTAAATGATTCCTAAGTGACAGTATTCTGCCTTGGTAAGCTTTGAGGCAGTACTTGCATTTCAAAAATTTTTTGAATATTATTTCAAGTAGGATATACTTTGTACAAATATATATTGCTTCCCTTGAAAAGAAACTAACCACATTTTCTTGTGTTCTAACTTAGAAATTGGTATCTCTATAAGTTTTCTAGTGATTAGCTCATATATAAAACATATAATAGATTGTCTATAAAATTTATCTTGTAGCTTGTAAATTGCATATAGTGGCACCAGATCCTGTGCTTACTCAAATCTAGTCTATGACCATGGTTGCAAATATCTTCAATACTATCTTATTTATTTTTCAAACCATTTTCCTTACCTAATTTACCCCTGACATGTTGAAGATAGAAAAACAAGAAATACAATACTTTCAGCAAAGTTTTTGATCACACATGATTTAGGTGATTCAGGGGGCCATGCTTATACATAAGATGGAACAGGTAGGTTTCAGGGACATGAAGAAACTTGAAATATTTGTGGTTGATTATAGTACTTACTTTTAAATACTCATTCCTTTTTTCTGCTTTATAGAATGTTGGAACTCTCTAAGACTGCTTGACCACCATCTCATATACTTAATCAAGGACAATATATTATGCTAGGCAATTCATACTGCCTATGTATTTCTCAAATAAGTAAATTTTTGAAATAATAAAACATTTCATTATTACATACTTAATGTAAAATTTAATAACATTTCAACATTTAAAATATTTGATATTACTCTAGCATATGGAATAGAAAGTATTAAAAGATCTCTGAGATTTACTTGGGATAAAGAACAAGGTGAAAAATGACCTTCGTGTTTATATGTCAGTATAGCAAATCATATTGTTCTAAGATTTCAGTGATGCGTAGCAGTGGAAATAACAGAGATAAGTACGATAGACTTTTCCATAGACTGAGTTTTCCAGGTCATTTAGTCCTCTCTAGTGTCTTCAAAATAATCCAACAGAGGTAATGATAACAGATTGCCACATTTTTGTCTATATGATGACCTGTTTAGGTAGAAGAGAAAAAAACAAAAAACAAAAAACACTACTCTCAATGCTATGAGTAAAAATACAGCAGTAGTTAGATCATAAGTTTTGTGCACTCTCTCTCTCTCTGTCTCAACATACACACACATACATGCCATGTGGATTGGTGTACTATGTCTTTGTTAGAAAGCATGTACTACTGAGAATGCTATCAAGAGCTGGGAAAAATCAGAATAGTCAAGTTTGATAAAAGTTATGTCCTCTGCTCGTGGAACTTCTCAGAATCTCACTTAAAAAAATATGTAAGCATCTTTTAAAATAATTCTAGTAGATATTATGATAGTTCTAATATTATAATTATTTCATAATCCTAATGTATTAAAAATAGAATGCAGCAAGATAATTGGGCCTCAAGATAGAGGACCATTCTATGACTTGAGAGTTGATAGTCTCACAGTGTTAGTCAGAAGAACCTGTAAAGAATTCAACATGCAAAGCAGAAGTAATTCATAAAGGTTTTGTTTTTAGTCACTAAGTTGCTATATCTTTTGCGACTCCCTGGATTGTAGCCTACCATCCTCATCTGACATGGAATTTCCCAAGCAAGATACTGGAGTGGCTTGCCATTTTCTTCTCCCGGGGATCTTCTCCACCCAGGGATCAGAAGCACTTCTCTTGCATCAGCAGGTGGATTCTTTATCACTGAGCCACCAGGGAAGACCAATTCATAAAGTAGCAAATATCTAAGAGATTACTGTAAAGAAAATATCAGGCTAAGCCAGAGTTGTGCTGTCCAATAAAATCAGCCAGATGTGGGTATTTAGCACTTGAAATGTGGCTAATTTAAATTGAAATATGTTGTGAAAATAAAATACAACACAGATGTCTGAGAATCAGTATGAAAAACATTATTTTCTTAATAATTTTATTTTGATTATGCAAAAAAAAATTGATTACATATTGAAATGGTATTTTAGATGTATTAGTTTACCAAAATATATTATTAGATTTGCCTGTTTCTCTTTCTTTTTTAAATATAAATTTATTTATTTTAATTGGAGGCTAATTACTTTACAATATTGTATTGGTTTTGCCATCTTTTTCTTTAATATCACCCATTTGGCTTTCACTCGTGGCTCTTAAATTTATATCAAACAGGGCCGGTCTAAGGAATTTCAGCAGGATCATACAATTACTAATTAAGACAGTCACAACTTATCTAAGAATTGAACACATTCATTTTTCATCAACTATCTATTGTATAGCTTTTATCATAAATCTATTAGACACATTCCCTCTCTAGGAAACATTAAGGTAATAGTTAAACACTATTGCTTGAGCTGGAGACTTGTCTCCTGGGTAAGTCAATACCATAGTCCACAGTTGTCTGTGATTGTGGTTTCCATCCGTCTGACCTCTGATGCCCTCTCTCAGTGCCTACTGTCGGTTGGGTATATCTTTCCTTTTTCCTTTGCCTTTAGCTTCTCTTCTTTTCTCAGCTATTTTGTAAGTCCTCTTCAGACCACCATTTTGCCTTTTTCCATTTGTTTTTCTTGGGAATGATCTTGATCACTGCCACCTGTACAATGTCATGAACCTCTGTCCTAGTTCTTCAGGCACTCTATCAGACCTAATTGCTTGAATCTATTTTTCACTTCCATTGTATAATCATAGGGGATTTGATTTAGGTCATACCTGAATGGACTAGTGATTTTCTCTAACTTCTTCAATTTAAGTCTGATTGTTAGTTTCTACTGTATAGCAAAATGAATCAGATATATATATATATATATATATATATATATATATAACCCCTTTTATGAATTTCATTTTCATTTAGGTCACTCCAAAGCTGAGCAGAGTTATCTGAGCCATATACTAGGGTTTTATTGGTTATCTATTTTATACACATTATCAGTAGTGTATAAAATCCCAAATCCCAATTCATCCTTCCCCCTCAGTGTCCATACATTTCTTCTCTATGGCTGCTGTCTGTATTTCTTTGTGGCAAGTAAGATTATCTATACCATTTTTCTAGATTCCATGTATTTATGTTAATATACAATATTGTTTTTTCTCTTTCTGAGTTACTTCACTCTACCAATAGTCTCTAGTTCCATCCATGTCTCTACAAATGACACAATTTCATTCCTTTTTATGACTGACTAATACTCCACTGTATATATGTACCACATCTTCTTTGTTATTCCTCTGTATTTTTAATAATTTGTTTATTTTTGGTTGTGCTGGGTCTTCATTGCTGTGAGCAGATTTTCTCTAATTGCAGTGAGCGGGGCTTGCTCTTCATTGCAGTGCTCAGGCTTCTTATTGTAGTCATTTCTCTTGTTGCAGAGCATGGACTGTGCAAGTGGGCAAGTGGGCTTCATTAGTTGCAGTCCAGGCTTTGTAGTTGTGGCACATGAGTGTAATTTTTCTATGGCATGTGAAATCTTACCAGACCAAGTATCATACCCATGCCCCCTGTGTTGGCATGTAAATTCTTAACCAGTGAACCTATGTCAGGCTCCTCTGTCCTCCACTATCTCCCAGAGTTTGCTGAAATTCAAATAGCAGTAATTAAATAAATAAATTTAAATTAAAAAAAATATATATATATATTCAAAAAAATTGAAACAAATAACTATATTAAAATTAATTTATTTTCTTCTTATGTAAGAAGAAAAACGATAGAGTCAGAGTAATTTTTCTTAGATTTGTGAACAGTTGAGTTTCCCTTTCACGAGTCTGAACCAAATTGATCTATTTTGAATTTAACTTGGCTGTGAAAATAAGAAATTAAGATGTGTAACCTAGGTAAGCAGTTACTTGGTATTTATTAATTAGAAGTTTCTTATAACTAAATTCCAATTCTGCCATGATATAACCCACAATTATCTTTGGATCTGAGTGATATAGGGATTGATTATATCAGTGGAACTCTAAACTAAATGATATAACCATCATGTCTTGTCTAATTTGGTTAACAGAAAAGGGCATCCCTCTGTTTTTATAATAACTTATGTGAATTATTTGGAGAATATGGTCAAGGTGTGGAGTTTATTGTAGGCAAAAGTACTAAGCTTCAATTTTTGAACACAAGCAGAAATACGTGTTGAAAAATAGATTTATTTATATATCTGGATTATCATTAGTAAACCATCTTTTTATTTGATTAAAAATGTCTTAGGTTTCTAATAAATTAAATTTAAATAAACTCACAAAAGGATCACAGCTATGAATCTAATATTCTGAAAATATATGAGAACATTCTTCTGAAGAAGATAGAGTCCTTGACGTATGACTGGTTCAAAGTGTAAGGTCTAGACCATAGTGACCACTGTACTGCTACCATTTTGTTTTAATACTATTGATCTTATTCCAAGAGCTCTATTGAGTGAGACTCTGTGCTTTAACAACACCCCCTAAAAGTTGTCTGATCTTCAGTCTAGATTTAAGAAGCAATTGATATCTAAGGCTGCTAACTTCTGTTGGAAAACTTTCAGTTAAAGACTTCCTTCTGACATTTCCCTGACTCTTCATTATCTCTTACTCAGTCCCTCTCCTGGGTGAGCCTTCATGCCCGTTTACCACTGGTTCAACTTTCTCTGGCTTGTTCCAGATGATCCTATGCTGCTTCATCTGCTGTTTGACAGTGTTTATATAACAAGTATATTACTTTTAGCTCTAGAAGACTCCCTCATGTGTGCATAGCATTGATATAAATTTTTCTCCTGAAACATGATCCAGTGTTGCCTTAGTAGTCTTCAAATGTCCATTTGTTTATACATGGATACACAGGTATGTAGAAGCACTATGTGCCACAAATGAGTGAAGCAAGTAAGAAAGCAAGCAACAAAGATTCCTTCCATCACAAAGCTTATAATCTACTGGGTGATTTCAGTGAATAAAAAAATGAATAAATTGCATGTTTGTTACAAAGTGATAAATGTTATACAGAAAGTGAACAATGATATGGAGGCCTAAAGTTGGGATGGTGATCATAAATACTTTCTGGGAAGACAGCTTTAAAGCCATGTCTTGACCAAGGGGAATCTCTTCTAATGAAATTTCACATATTTGCCCATAAGGAAATTAAATCTTTCAACATTCTTTCATAGTTGAGCTGTAGCCTTCTTATTTTTCTGGTTGACAGGGAAAATATCTGTCAGAGATGTGGGTATATTGGCTATTCCTCTCCCCATCACCCTTAAGGGAAATATCATTTGGCTCTGTGGCTCATATGACAGATTCTCCCCCCCCGCCCCCTAGTTTTGATCCAGTTTCTTGGCAAGCTGGATATAATCTGATTCAGTCCTTACATTGTGAACTGTACATGTTTGGGCATATGGTCTTGTTTTTATGATCTTTTAACCTTTATTTATTTTAGATACACCATGGTGTAATGGATCATTTGGGTGTATTGAACACTTGGAGTGGCAGCAGGTCTGGTTGAAGCCATCTGGAGATGCTGAGGATTGGGAAGTTTTCCTCCCTGTGGAATACGCTTTTAAAGGAGGTTTTATAAAATTAACTAGAAAACTTGCAATAATCTCATTTAGGAACAGGTATATAAGGTAGATGAATGGATCATGGAACAGATGAATGGTTAAGTATAAGGTAAAGCAAATATATAAACCTTTATTCTGCACTCCAATATTCTAGAATAATCAGTAAGCTTCCTACATCTGATGTCTTAGATTTTAGAAAGTATTTATTCTAACATGAACAAAATTGTTCATTTTCTTTTAGTTTTAGACATAGGCGTAACATTTCCAGAGCCTACCTGTATACATAATTAGAATGAAGGCAATAGAATTTTGAAAAAATAAATACATGTGAAAAATATTTTTAAAAAATTATACTTTTGAGGTCCATTTAAAAGTCTATTTTGTATATTTTGATAGTAACTTCATCCAACAGTAATCATGTTTTTTGATATTATAAAACACCTTTAAGTATATTGCAGCCTGTGTGATCAACCTGATCTCATTTTCCTAGCATCCACTTTCACTGTTCAAGAATTACTAAGTAGAAAAAGAGCAAAAGAACCATATATTACTCACATTTCCACCTGAATGTCTAAAATTAAGACATGCACACTGCCAACAAATGGGTTCAACCACTTTGGAGAAAGTTCTTGCAATTTTGTATAAAAATAAATATGAACTTATCCTATGATCTAGCAATTTGACTCCTAGGTATTTACCAAAAACAAATGAAACATATATCCACACACATAAATGTACAAGAATATCAATATCAGATATAGTCATAATAGCCTAAAACTAGAAACAGTCCTGGTATCCACCAAAGGTCAGTGAATTAAATTGATATTTCCTATGCAAAGGAATCGGAGAAGGCAATGGCACCCCATTCTGGTACTCTTGCCTGGAAAATCCCATGGACGGAGGAGCCTGGTGGGCCACAGTCCATGGGGTCGCTAAGAGTCGGACACGACTGAGCGACTGCACTTTCACTTTTCACTTTCATGCATTGAAGTTAATGGCAACCCACTCCAGTGTTCTTGCTTCGAGAATCCCAGGGACGGGGGAGCCTGATGGGCTGCCGTCTATGGGGTTGCACAGAGTCGGACACAACTGAAGCGACTTAGCATAGCACAGCATAGCATACAAAGGAATGGGTTTCCCAGGTGGCGCTAGTGGTAAAGACCTTGCCTGCCAGTGCAGGACATGGCTTCAACCCCTGGGTTGGGAAGATCCCTGGAGGAGGGCATGACAACCCACTCCAGTATTCTTGCCTGTAGAATCTCATGGACAGAGGAGCCTGCCAGGCTATAGTCCATAGCATACAAAGAGTCAGATATGACTCAAGTGACTCAGCAACTTTGCATGCATACAAAGGAATACTACTCAACAATAAAAAGGAATAAGCTACTGACTATTAAATAGTATGAGTGAATCTCAAAAACATTATGCTTTATGAAACAAACCTTACTCAGAGGAGTAGGAACCATTCAATTCTGTATATGTAAGTTATCAAATGGACAAGTGGCATCTATAGTGAAAAAAAAATAGAACAGTGGCTATCTCTGTGGACCACGATGGGTGATTACTGAGAAGGCAATAAGAGAAGTTTCTGAAACAATGCCCAGTGATTCTCTTAAGTGATTAAAAAGCACCTATCTTATCTAGGCAACTAAAATATGTTGTATTATATAAGAGCTCAAAGTCCTTTCCTCTCCAGCAAGTGTTTATTCCAAGTGAGAAGCCAATAAATAATATGAAAAGGTGTTTTTATTTTTCCTATAATTCTCCATTTTGGGCATTTCAACTCCTTTGTCCATTAAATAAACTTAATCTCCTTTAGGATTTAAATAGTGATTAGGTAGAGAGGTAAAGTTTAGGAAAGGTATTATTTGATTGCTAATGTCATGAGCTATTATTGTTTTCAGTGCCTGAACATATATTTAATTCTGAATCTTTATCTGTGAGTAAATTTGAGATGTGGCTTCCCTAATGGCTCAGTAGGTAAAGAACCTTCTGCAGTGTAGGAGACACAGGAGACAGGGGTTCAATCCCTGGGTTGGGAAGATCGCCTAAAGGAGGAAATGGCAACCCACTCCAGTATTCTTGCCTGGAAAATTCCATGGACAGAGGAGCCTGGCAAGCTACAGTCGATGTGCCACTAAGGGTCAGACACAATTGAGCAACTAAAACAAATTTGAGGTATTTTAAGTATATTTCAATGTCCAGTCAATTCCCAAATTCTTGAGATCTCTTATCTACAGTTCTCTTCCCAGAGACAAATGTGTTTATTCTAGGTGGCCATTTACAATTTCTTACTTCCTGTCCTTGTATGATCCTACCACTCTTCTCTTTACTTAACTACTAGCTTAACTCTACCTCTAGCTTAACTCTACTCACTAACCCTGGCAAATCTCTTTGGAATATTATAAGATAACCCCAGGCAGCCCTACTCTTATAGGGGGTCTACATGAAAATAGTTGATGTGATCTATGGAGAATATGTGCTTTTGGTCTATTTTAAGGAGAATGAAATTATTTCTTTCTCTTAGCGCCCATATTCTGCCATGGCATATTCCATCCAGGCACTCACACCTTTGTTTTCTCAGACATGACTCAGAAACAGTCTACTCTAACTTATGTATATCTAAGTATATATTATGTGTGTGTGTGTGTGTGTGTGTGTGTGTGTGTGTGTATAATGCCCAAGGATCAATATTCTATGAAATAAAATATAGTGTAAACAAGAAAATTAAAAAACAAAACAAAACATAATAATCCTTGATTTGGCCCCCATTTACCTGTATTTATCTCTGTGACTGGTTCCCCAAATTGAATACAACATTCCAGGCTCTTCAGTGAAGTCATATATAATGAAATTTGAAACATTGCACCATATATTTTATCCCTTTGCCAAACAGACGAAACATCTGCTTAGGAAGCTTAGATCTCCAATGGAGCATAAGTTGAATCTGAAAATATAGTGTTAAATAGCCACTATAGCTAGAACCTGATTAGAATGTGCTGAAGGGTTATAACATTTCTTTTTACTCTTCGCCAAATAGACTTTACTCCTGCCGAGGAAATTGAAATCTAAAGCAGATGACATTGACAAGACAAATGCCATTAACAGAGAGGGATATGTGCCATGTTCAACACAGATTGAGACATTAAACGTCCAGCATTAAATGAAACTAGAAAGTTCAGAATTCTTCAGTGTGTCAGATTTGTACATGATAGCTGTGTGAATATCCAGGAATATCAATAGCCCTGAGTAATCTTGCAAGAGCCTGTTGTGTTGCCATAGAGCTTGCTTTTCTGAAAAGCTGTGAAGTGACCTTCCAGCATTGAAAAGGCAGTCTGGAAATAAATGTTATCTATTTATGATGCTTATTACAGCTGAAGTATTTTATTCTTTAAATTGATGGTCTCCTGCACAGAAAGGTATTTTGAGAGTATCAGTTGAAATGGCTTTTACTGCTCCTTTTTCTTTTCCATAATACATTTATTTTTCTTCAATAGCTCTTATAATTTACATAAGAGTAATACCTTATGTAGAAAGATAGAAATTGAAGCATGATAAGTGAAGTGTGCCAAAATTTTAGGTTTGTTTTTCTAAAATTGATCTCTGTTTCTTTGGAGCCCCTATTCCTAAAGGCAGAACAAAGAAAACAACAAAAAATTATACTTGTTAAATAAAATTCAGTCTTCTCTAATTGCCACAGTTTTAATGTGAGTAAATGCTCAGTTAGTTCATGGAATGCTCTAGTAGAGCATTACGTCTGTAAGCAGGAGGCATCATCTTCCACCACTCCTTTCCAAGATGTGTCTGGGAGCACAAGAGAGCTCATAAATCCTGTGT
Organism: Bos grunniens; assembly: GCF_055505025.1. Lineage (NCBI taxonomy): Eukaryota > Metazoa > Chordata > Mammalia > Artiodactyla > Bovidae > Bos > Bos grunniens. The sequence goes on along the minus strand of NC_141179.1, from coordinate 10,511,609 downwards.
CTTTTTGCTGTCCTTGTGGTTAGACTGTCTGACCTGTCCTTGTGGTTAGAGTGTCTTTTCCCTATCAGTCAGCATGCTCTCTATTCTTGGTTGCCAAGTATCAACACCTATAATAGCTCAGGGGTTGTTGTGTTGATTCTGTCAGTTCATAGGGATGACCGTCTCCTTTCCCTGCCTGGAAGAGCCACTTCTGCCTCTCTCTCATACCACAGATACTTTGAAATCCAGACCATGAATCTCCTGCCTTTTCTTCCTTTTGTGACATTGCTAGCCACCTGCCACCCACCCCTATTCTCTCAGTAAACTTGAAGATGCTCTGTAAGTCCTGGCAGACGATGACGAGGAGGCCCTATTTAAGGCCCATTGATGCTTCTCTCTTGCATCAATTTTTTGCAAGTTTTTGCATCAACTTTTGCTCATTTCCAGCCCTTTTGGCAGGATGGAGAGGAGGCACAAACCTCATATGAATAATTGTATTTTTTATATAAATTCCTGGTTTCTCTTTTAAAGTGATGAAAATTTATTTTAGTTGCATTTATGTTTTACAGTTATTAGATATAATTTTTACAAAATAGGATGACTCAGAAAACTCTGGATACCTGACCATGTTTTAAGTTATACAAAATTAGGTATGTCCTTGTCCCAAAGGCTGAGTGGTGAATGGTGATTCTGTTCTAGTCTATGCATGTGTTTTACTGTACATGGGAGTTATATTTTATAACTCTGAGACTGATAGGGTGCAGATAATCCAGTTTCTATGGTCTCCAGCATATGCACCAAAACAATTGAATCATGGTCGAATTTAGGCTTGTGTGTTTTAAGATTGAGTCAGAAGAGGAGTGTTTCTTTCTCTCAGCCGTGTTATCTTCAACTCTGTTCCAGTAGTGAGGATGACTGGCAATTACCAGGACATTTATGTCTCTGTCACTGGACAATGTGATTGATTTGTCTGCTGTATGTTCTGATTTTGCTGACTCCTTTCTCTAGCCTTTAGATAAATAAGGCTTGTTTTATATCCCACATCATATCTATGTTTGGGCTGACCAGTCTGAATTTATTATTGACATCTTTCAAGACAGTGGTTGATTTAATCTTGTTTACACATAACTGCTTTACAGAGAAATTCTTGCTACCCATTATAAGGTTGTTATTGAGTTGTTTAGTTGGTTGATGAATATGTGTTCGACATGTCTGACGTTATGACATTCTGTCAGTCCAGAAGATCATCCAAGCATTCATGCAATTAATTCAATTATTGTTTAATGTTTTAGAATGTGATATTATTTTTAGCAATGATTGCACATCTATGGAGAAGGCAATGGCACCCCACTCCAGTACTTTGCCTGGAAAATCCCATGGATAGAGGAGCCTGGTGGGCTGCAGTCCATGGGGTCGCTAAGAGTCAGACACGACTGAGTGACTTCACTTTCACTTTTCACTTTCAGGCATTGGAGAAGGAAATGGCAACCCACTCCAGTGTTCTTGCCTGGAGAATCCCAGGGACAGGGGAGCCTGGTGGCTGCTGCCTATGGGGTCGCACAGAGTCGGACACAACTGGAGTGACTTAGCAGCAGCAGCACATTCTAAGATGTCAAACAATAATTGAATTAATATTATGTCACCTCTCTTAACAATAGGTTTCTTATGGACAGTTAATTAGACTTGTATATCTTATTGACTTATATTGACTTATATCTAGATGTAAGTCAATATTCAGTTAATACAGTTGTGCATGTACATGAATACATACAAGCATGAGAGATGAATGCATACAAGCTTGAGTTTACCATGCTTGTTTACCATCATCTCTCTCCTATGGCAATCATCTCCTCACTGGTCCCCATGATTCCACTTTTGCCACCTAAGTTTATCTCAAAGCAGTAAAAGTGATTCTTTTTTAATTGTTTACAATTTATTTTTTAATTGAAGGAAGTTTGCTTTACAGTGTTACGTTGGTTTCTGCCATATTATAAATGAATCAGTCATAATTATAGATATAGCCCCTCCTTCTTAAGCCTTCTTTCCCTCCCCTATCCTAGAGTGCCAGGCTGGGCTCACTTTGTTATACAGCAACTTCTCACCAGCTACCTATTTTACACATGATGGTGTATATATGTCTATCCTGACTCTTTGCAACCCCATGGACTTTAGCCTGCCAAGCTCTTCTATCCATGGGATTTCCCAGGCAAGGAAACTGGAGTGTTTAGCCATTCTATTCTCCAGGGGATCTTCCTAACCCAGGGATAGAACCCAGGTCTCCTGCATTGTAGGCAAATTCTTTACCTTCTGAGCCACCAGGGAATCCCAGTGAATATATGTGATTCTTTTAAAAAATATAAATCTGATTAGAGCAGCTCCCTGCTCAAAACCCTGCCACGGTTGTAATAAAACAAGATAACATTAAAAAAAAAAAACAACTTTATCATGGCCCACAGTACCCTCGTGAGATATGATTTCTAGTTAGTATTTCCACCCTTTCTTCCTACTCTTTTCCTTCATTCAATATACTGTAGAAACACAGGCTTCTTTGTTGTCCCTTAAATACACCTATCTCAAGACCTTTAAAAATCGCTGTTAACTGTCTTGAATGCCCCAAAGCCCTGATATACTCCTGCCTTGCACTCATTTAAATCATCATTCAAAGGTCAACTCCTCAAATAAGCCTTTTCACACCACTTTATCTTAGGTAACAGAGTTTTTAATTTTTGTCCATCTTAACACAATTTATCTTTTTCAGATGCAGGTATCAACACATATATTGCTTATTTTTTTGTTAGCTTACTGCTTACTGTTTGTTTACTGTTTGTTTGTAATACTACAAATGCTCCCCATGTGGTCAACAATTTTATTTTGTTTTGGTAACATAATCTCAGTCTGTAGAGCATTTTTTGCTGATAGTAAGCATTGAGTGCATAAATGTATGTTGATACAATTAATTAATTAATTAAAGCATGACTACATGAATCCCATTCTCCATGAAGTCTCCCTGGGACTGATTTCCTATGCTATCAAATAAAACTGGATAACTTCAATTCAGAATCAGTTCAAGAGCCCCTCCAATGCAATTAGAATCTGATCTGGTAGCCACAGAGACCTCAAAACTTCCCTAGACCTGGGAAGGATAGAATTATAAAACCTCCCTCTCTGGCACATACTAAACGGGGTTCTAGGGTGATGAGAATGGGATGGGGGATGGGCATGATCTGGAAAAGGTAGAGTATTTGACACATTATTTTCTTATAATTCAGTTTCTTTGTTTAAAAATATTTTACAAAGCTTGTCTTCTTACTCTTCTTGGGCTAACTCTAATATTGTCAAAAGTGCTTTTCTTCAGTGTCTTTAATCAGGCTTTAGTTCCCAAGTGCCTAAGTCTCTTACTGTTATGACTGACCCAGGTACTCTTTAGACTGTGACCCATAATACAGGCCTTTAATTTTTCATTCTCCCTGTCATCCCAGATGCATATGTCATGTTCCATATGATTCTAATAGGGACATATTTTCTTTAAATTAGATTTAGGGCCTTTACCACCACCTCCCCCAACACATAAATTTAAAATGGCTTTCAGGGTGCTTGATGGTATTGATAGAAACAATTTAAAGAAGTAACTTTCAGAAATCTGCAAATCGTACATGACCATATGTCAAAGTAATCATAACAGGCACTCTTTATTGAGCAGTTCCTATGTGGTTGACATTAGCATTTAACTAAAAATAATGCAAGTTGCCATCTCTGCTTTTTAGCTGAGAAAAATGGGGTAGAGAGAAGCTTATTTATAAACCATGGTCAAGATAAATCAGGTAATCTTACTAACCCAATGCATGTTTTTACAAACTTGTCAGTAGGATGTTACCATTTCCACCTTTCATGGACTTCCATTTCCATTTTATCAAGAAGCATATGGAGCACTTGCAGTATAAACTGACTTTCATTTGCAGACGTGTAACTGGAAGAAACTTGTACATGATCCTATCAGCATTCTTAGGGTATGTTTTACTTTTAATAATAAACCCAGGATAGCCAAGCCTAGTACATATAATATTTTAAAAATTCACATTTAATGAATATTCATAAGAACACAAGAGATAAAATATTATTACATTTTGTTGGCCATATTAATGAAATTATTATTAAAATAAATGGACTTTCTGACTTGGCAGTATTTGAAAAAGGAAATAATTAGTTTCTTTATTTGGTCTTTTTTCTCTTTTTTTTTTTTTAATTTTATTTTATTTTTAAACTTTACAATATTGTATTAGTTTTGCCAAATACCGAAATGAATCCACCACAGGTATACATGTGTTCCCCATCCCGAACCCTCCTCCCTCCTCCCTCCCCATACCATCCCTCTGGGTCGTCCCAGTGCACCAGCCCCAAGCATCCAATATCGTGCATCGAACCTGGACTGGCAACTCGTTTCATACATGATATTATACATGTTTCAATGCCATTCTCCGAAATCTTCCCACCCTCTCCCTGTCCCACAGAGTCCATAAGACTGATCTATACATCAGTGTCTCTTTTGCTGTCTAGTACACAGGGTTATTGTTACCATCTTTCTAAATTCCATATATATGCGTTAGTATACTGTATTGGTGTTTTTCTTTCTGGCTTACTTCACTCTGTATAATAGGCTCCAGTTTCATCCACCTCATTAGAACTGATTCAAAATGTATTTTTTGAATGGCTGAGTAATACTCCATTGTGTATATGTACCATAGCTTTCTTATCCATTCATCTGCTGATGGACATCTAGGTTGCTTCCATGTCCTGGTTATTATAAACAGTGCTGCGATGAATATTGGGGTACACGTGTCTCTTTCCCTTCTGGTTTCCTCAGTGTGTATGCCCAGCAGTGGGATTGCTGGATCATAAGGCAGTTCTATTTCCAGTTTTTTAATGAATCTCCACACCGTTCTCCATAGTGGCTGTACTAGTTTGCATTCCCATCAACAGTGTGAGAGGGTTCCCTTTTCTCCACACCCTCTCCAGCATTTATTGCCTGTAGACTTTTGGATCGCAGCCATTCTGACTGGCGTGAAATGGTACCTCATAGTGCTTTTGATTTGCATTTCTCTGATAATGAGTGATGTTGAATATCTTTTCATGTGTTTGATAGCCATCTGTATTTGGTCTTGAATTAAGTTTTTATTTTTAAAGACTATCTTACCTCTACATTTGCAAGAATGAATAATTTTTATTTAAATCAGTGATAAACAGATATAGATAGCACCAAGCTTTAAGATAGTCAAGTATAGGAAAAGAAAACTAGCAATCAGTAATTATCTATTTTGTGCCAAGCTCTTATTTTTTTAAATGTAATAACCCAATTAGCTTATTATTGGAAATTTTAATATTTCTGTTGAAAAAATGGAAAACATATTTAGAACATTTACATAATTTTCCCACAGACACCTAACAGATCAAAGACAGAAGTGCCATTTGCAGTCCCAGCTATGTTACTCCAAATTCTACTTTCTTGTTATTAATATCTTGTTTCTTCACAAGCCTCATTTATTTTTCCTGTTCCCAACCTCCTACATTCCCTTCATCCTCAGCAGTACTGGGGACAGTATATAGAAATTGCTGAATGATGAGCTGTTATCTTAGAGAAGATGTTTCTTTGTAACTGAAACTAAGTAAAGCACAAAAATATATATTTGAAATCACAGAAGTCCTTTGAAAGCTTGAAAATACACACACACACACACACACACACATTTATTCCTGACACAAATAAATGACACAGCATTGAGAATTATAGTAAAAGGAAGAATCATCCTCAATGGAATATTAAAAATCAAAAGTGATCTCTATAGTATATGCATAACAATGGAACATAAAATTTCATTATAGTGGGTTTTGGCTCACTTCTATAAATCAAACCTGATTAAGTGAAAATAACTTCTGAAGAGACCAGCCTTATAATAAATACAAATTAGTACTATTTATTGTTACTTTACAATAGAGGATACTTAGAAATTAGATATAAGAAAGCTCAAGATATTTTACACCACATGTGCCTCCACTGGCCACCACTCCACAACTGATATACATTTTGACATGTTCCCAACATTCACATTAGTCTTTCCTTTGAAAGATTTCAAAGACTGAAACAACTCTAAGGATGAAAATAGAATGAAATAATCTGTCCTTCAAGTGTTTCTCATTTTCGATACTAATATATTTCTTCTGTTTACAGTTTGTAGAATGTCTTAATTCTGTTAATGATCTTTAAGAACTGTCATTCCTAATCTACTAAAAATCTCAACCCATGATGAAACTGCTGCTGCTGCTGCTGCTAAGTCACTTCAGTCGTGTCCGACTCTGTGCGACCCCATAGACGGCAGCCCACCAGTCTCCCCCATCCCTGGGATTCTCCATGCAAGAATACTGGAGCGGGTTGCCATTTCCTTCTCCAATGTATGAAAGTGAAAAGTCAAAGTGAAGCCACTCAGTCATGTCTGACTCTTAGCGCCCTCATGGACTGCAGCCTACCAGGCTCCTCCGTCCATGGGATTTTCCAGGCAAGAGTACTGAGGCACCAGTAAACCAGAAGACCACTGAGAATAAGAAGGCAAGCATTATTTCAAATTAAATATAAAATTCAACTTATGGAATAAAAATTTGCTTGTTTTTAGCAAGTATTAGATTATATGTAGTTATATTTACCTTGAGTCCTTCAGTCTACTAATATTACTTGTTAGTATTTTTTTATTTTGTAAATTATTTCTTTTAATGGAAGGCTAATTACTTTAAAATATTGTAGTTGTTTTTGCCAAACATTCATATGAATCAGCCATGGGTGTACATGTGTCCCCCGTCCTGAACCTCCCTCCTACATCCCTCCCCATCCCATCCCTCAGGGTCATCCCAGTGCACTGGCACTGATTGCCCTGTCTCATGCATCGAACCTGGACTGGCGATCTGTTTCACATATGATAGTACACATGTTTCAGTGCTATTCTCTTAATTCATCCCACCGTCACCTTCTCTCACAGAGTCCAGTAGTCTTTTCTTTACATCTGTGTCTCTTTTGCTGTATCACATATAGGGTCATCATTACCATCTTTCTACATTCCATATATATGTGTTAGTACACTGTATTGGTATTTTCCTTTCTGACTTACTTCACTTTGTATAATAGGCTCTAGTTTCATCCACCTCATTAGAACTGATTCAAAGGCATTCTTTTTAATGGCTGAGTAATATTCCATTGTGTATATGTACCACAGCTTTCTTATCCATTCATCTGCTGATGGACATCTAGGTTACTTCCATGTCCTAGCTATTGTAATGGTGCTGCAGTGAACACTGGGGTACATGTGTCTCTTTCAATTTGGGTTTCCTTGGTGTGTGTGCCCAGGAGTGGGATTTCTGGGTCATATGGTAATTGTATTCCCAGTTTTTTAAGGAATCTCCACACTGTTCTCCATAGTGGCTGTACTAGTTCATATTCCCACCAACAATGTAAGATGATTCTCTTTTCTCCACACCCTCTCCAGCGTTTATTCTTTGTAGACTTTGATAGCAGCCATTTTGACATGTGAGACATGGTACTTCATTGTGGTTTTGATTTGCTTTTCTCTGATAATGAGTGATGTTGAACATCTTTTCATGTGTGTGTTAGCCATCTACATGTCTTCTTTGGAGAAGTGTCTATTTAGTTCTTTGGCCCATTTTTTGATTGGGTTGTTTATTTTTCTGGAATTGAGCTGCATGAGCTGCTTGTATATTTTTGAGATTAACTCTTTGTCAGTTATTTCACTTGCTATTATTTTCTCCCATTCTGAAGGCTGTCTTTTCACCTTGCTTATAGTTTCCTTCATTGTGCAAAAGCTTTTGAGTTTAATTAGGTCACATTTGTTTAGTTTTGCTTCTGTTTCCATTACATTGGGAAGTGGGTCATAGAGGATCCTGCTGTCGTTGTGTCAGAGAGTGTTTTGCCTATGTTTTCCTCTAGGAGTTTTATAGTTTCTGGTCTTACATTTAGATCTTTACTCTATTTTGAGTTTATTTTTGTGTATGGTGTTAGAAAGTGTTCTAGTTTCATTCTTTTACAAGTGGTTGACCAGTTTTCCCAGCACCACTTGCTAAAGTCATTGTCTTCTTTCAATTATATATTTTTGTCTCCTCTGTCAAAGGTCAGGTGTCCATAGGTGCGTGGATTTATCTCTGGGCTTTCTATTTTGTTCCATTGATCTATCTATCTTTGTGCCAGTACCATACTGTCTTGATGACTCTAGCTTTGTAATATAGACTGTAGTCAGGCAAGTCGATTCCTCTAGTCAATTCTTCTTTCTCAAGATTGCTTTAGCTCTTCGAGGTTTTTTGTATTTCCATACAAATTGTGAAATTATTTGTTCTATTTCTGTAAAAAATACCATTGGTAGCTTGATAGGGATTGCATTGAATCTATAGATTGCTTTGGGTAGTATACTCATTTTCACTATATTGATTCTTCCAATCCATGAATAAGGTATATTTCTCCATCTATTTAAGATTTTTTATTACAGTTTCGATTTCTGTGCTTGTGACGAGTCTGTTAAGATTTTCTATTTCTTCCTGGTTTAGTTTTAGAAGGTTATACTTTTATAAGAATTTGTCCATTTCTTCCAAGTTGTCCATTTTACTGGAATATAGTTACTGATAGTAGTCTGATGATCCTTTGTGTTTCTGTGTTGTCTGTTGTGATTTCTTCATTTTCATTTATAATTCAGTTGATTTGATTCTTCTCCCTTTTTTTCTTGATGAGTCTGGCTAATGGTTTGTCTATTTTATCTTCTCAAAGAACCAGATTTTAGTTTTGTTGATTTATTCTGTAGTCCCTTTGTTTCTCTTTCATTTATTTCTGCCCTAATTTTTATTATTTATTTCCTTCTACTAACCCTGGGGTTCTTCATTTCTTCATTTTGTAGTTGCTTTAGGTGTAGAGTTAGGTTATTTATTTGAATTTTTTCTTGTTTCTTGAGGTAAGCCTGTATTGCTATGAACCTTCCCTTTAGCACTGCTTTTACAGTGTCCCTTAGGTTTTGGGTTGCTGTGTTTTCATTTTCATTAATTTCTATGCATATTTTTATTTATTTTATGATTTCTTCTGTGATTTGTTTGTTTTTCAGAAGCATGTTGTTTAGCCTCCATATGTTTTTATTTTTAATAATTCTTCCCCTGTAGTTGACATCTTAATCACCACATTGTGATCAGAAAAGATACTTGAAATGGTTTCTTTTATTATTAATTATTTTTTAATTTACCAAGGCTAGATTTATGGCCCAGGATGTGATCTATCCTGGAGAATGTTCCATGTGCAGTTCAGAAGAAGGTGAAATTCCTTGTTTTGGGATGAAATGTCCTATAGATATCAACTAGGTCTAACTGGTCCATTTCATCATTTAAAGTTTCTGTTTCCTTGCTAATTTTCTGTTTTGTTGATCTCTCCATAGGTGTGAGTGTGCAATTAAAGTCTCCCACTATCATTGTGTTACTATTATTTCCCCTTTCTTACTCGTTATCATTTGCCTTACATATTGTGGTGCTCCTATGTTGGGTGTATATGTATTTATAATTGTTACATCTTCTTTTTGGATTGATCCTTTGACCATTGTGTAGTGTCCTTCTTTGTCTCTTTTCACAGCCTTTATTTTGAAGTCTATTTTAACTGATATGAGTATTGCTACTCCTGCTTTCTTTTGGTCTCCATTTGCATGAAATATCTTTTTCCAGCCCTTGACTTTCAGCCTGCATGTGTCCTTTGTTTTGAGGTGGATCTCTTGTAGACAGCATATATAGGGGTATTTTTTTGTATCCATTCAGCCAGTCATTGACTTTTGGTTGGTACATTCAGCCCATTTACATTGAAGGTAATTATTGATAAATATGATCCTGTTGCCATTTACTTTGTTGTTTTGGGTTCCACTTTATAAACCTTTTCTGTGTTTCCTGTCTAGAGAAGATCCTTTAGCATTTGTTGAAGAGCTGGTTTGGTGGTGCTGAATTCTCTCAGCTTTTGCTTGTCTGTAAAGCTTTTGATTTATCCTTCATATTTGAATGAGGTCCTTGCTGGGTATAGTAATCTGGGTTGTAGGTTTTACTTTTTCATCGCTTTAAGTATGTCCTGCCATTACCTTCTGGCCTGAAGAGTTTCTATTGAAAGATCAGCTGTTATCCTTATGGGGATCCCCTTGTGTATTATTTGTTGCTTTTCACTTGCTGCTTTTAATATTTGCTCTTTGTGTTTGATATTTGTTAATTTCATTAATATGTGTCTTGGGGTGTTTTGCCTTGGGTTTATCCTGTTTGGGACTCTCTTGATTTCTTGGACTTGGGTGGCTATTTCCTTCCCCATTTTAGGGAAGTTTTCAACTATTATCTCCTGAAGTATTTTCTCATGGCCTTTCTTTTTGTCTTGTTTTGATTATTGATATAGATCACACAATAAGATTATATCTGAAAAATTCAGCACTCTCAGAATTGTGTGAACAGTGATTGAGAGTATTTCTTTTACAATATAGAAACAAACTCAAAACAAGACTAGACATAAACCAGCTGACCTTCCAATTTTAAAAATAAGTAGGCAAAAATTTAGCTGTGTTGCTTCCATGTTCTAGCTATTGTAAGTAGCTAGATAACCATTTAAATAATATCTAGCTATTAAATAGCTAGAAAGCTAAATAGCAACCTAGATATCCATCAACTAATTAATGTATAAAGAAGTTGTGGTACATATACACAATGGAATACTACTCAGCTATAAAAAGGAAGGCATTTGAGTCATTTTTAATGTGGTTGATGAACCTAGAGCCTATTATAGAGAGTGAAGTAAGTCAGAAAGAGAAAGATAAATATGATATTCTAATGCATATATATGGAATCTAGAAAAATGGTACTGAAGAATGTATTTACAGGGAAGCGATGGAGAAACAGACATAGAGAATAGACTTATAGACATGGGGAGTGGAGAGGAGAGGGTGAGATGTATGGAGAGAGTAACATGGAAACTTATATTACCATATGTAAAATAGATAGCCAACAAGAATTTGCTGTGTGGCTCGAGAAACTCAAACAGGGGCTCTGTATCAACCTAGAGGAGTGGGATAAGGAGGGAGATGGGAGGGAGGTTCAAAAGGGAGGGGATATATGTATACCTATGGCTGATTCATATTGAGGTTTGACAGAAAACAACAAAATTATTAAAAATAAATTAATTAAAAATAAAATTAAAAAATTAAAAAAATTGGATGGAAAATTTGTTCAATATTTCATCTGCATTAAAGGATGTTAATCTGCCTTTTTGTTTATTGTTCCACTGATTTTTCCTTTAATGCAATTTTCCTATTTCCTCTGAACAGTTATTTTAAAGAAGTTTAAAAGTTTTTTCTAAATTTCAAAAATTTACTTTAGAGCCATGTCAATTGAAATCATTTCCATTGAAATCAACAAATAAACATCATCTACACAATATCTTTTGTATAAAATGATAGACTTTTTCATATCTGTAGATTGAAGTATGTACTCTAAGAAGTTTTTGGTTCTTTTTTTATTTAGGATTGTACTGTCTAATAGAGACATACATATATAATAAACAAGTGCATGATATAGTATAATTAAAATAAAGCCTAATATGTGAGATTACTTGTGTTTGTATGTCACTTGGGAAAGTTTGTATGTCATACTTGTGAAAGTATGTCACTAAACATACTTTCATCCAAAAGTTTAAAATACTTAACCCTATAAAAGCATATTAGATAGTATAAAAGTACATCAAAATTATTCAGATAGGTTCAGTAACTTGCCCATCATCTCTTAGCAAATCAGTCAGTGAAACCAAGGTTGAAGCAACATCTCATTTTAAAGCGAGAATTTGTAATTGCTTCACCATTTAGTTTTATCCTGGCTTTCTATTTTATCATTATATGGATTCAGATCAGATCAGATCAGATCAGTCACTCAGTCGTGTCTGACTCTTTGCGAACCCATGAATCGCAGCATGCCAGGCCTCCCTGTCCATCACTGACTCCCAGAGTTCACTGAGACTCACGTCCATGGAGTCAGTGATGCCATCCAGCCATCTCATCCTCTGTGATCCCCTTCTCCTCCTGCCCCCAATCCCTCCCAGAATCAGAGTCTTTTCCAATGAATCAACTCTTCACATGAGGTGGCCAAAGTACTGGAGTTTCAGCTTTAGCATCATTCCTCCCAAAGAAATCCCAGGACTGATCTCCTTCAGAATGGACTGGTTGGATCTCCTTGCAGTCCAAGGGACTCTTAAGAGTCTTCTCCAACACCACAGTTCAAAAGTATCAATTCTTCAGTGCTCAGCCATCTTCACAGTCCAACTCTCACATCCATACATGACCACAGGAAAAACCATAGCCTTGACTAGACGAACCTTTGTTGGCAAAGTAACGTCTCTGCTTTTCAATATGCTATCTAGGTTGGTCATAACTTTCCTTCCAAGGAGTAAGCATCTTTTAATTTCATGGCTACAGTCACCATCTGCAGTGATTTTAGAGCCCAAAAAAATAAAGTCTGACACTGTTTCCCCATCTATTTCCCATGAAGTGATGGGACCGGATGCCATGATATTTGTTTTCTGAATGTTGAGCTTTAAGCCAACTTTTTTACTCTCCACTTTCACTTTCATCAAGAGGCTTTTTAGTTCCTCTTCACTTTCTGCCATAAGGGTGGTGTCATCTGCATATCTGAGGTTATTGATATTTCTCCCGGCAATCTTGATTCCAGCTTGTGCTTCTTCCAGTCCAGCGTTTCTCATGATGTACTCTTCATATAAGTTAAATAAACAGGGTGACAATATACAGCGTTGACATACTCCTTTTCCCATTTGGAACCAGTCTGTTGTTCCATGTCCAGTTCTACCTGTTTCTTCCTGACCTACATACAAATTTTTCAAGAGGCAGATCAGGTAGTCTGGTATTCCCATCTCTTTCAGAATTTTCCACAGGTTATATGGATTAACAGGTAGTAAATCTCAGTTTTATATCAGTGGAAACAATCAAATATTATTTAGACTTATGAGACTGTAATGAGCTACCCTGTTAATGTGCTTGAAAAATATTAGTAAAATATTAAAAAAAAAAAAAAAAGGTGAATTGCACCCTTAAAAAAATTCATGTTCTGGGAGTAAGGATGGATATGGAAACACTTATTTGGAGGTAGCATATGAAATCAAAAGAACATGGGCTTTGTGTCTAGGCAACCATCTTGGGCTGTGTCACACTTTAGTTGTATTACACAGTAGCTGTGTGTCGTCAAATTGTATGACATCCCTACTCTCAAGTTCCTCATCTATTAATATAGGAAGAGTACCCTTTCATCGAGTGTCTGTGATCATCAAATAAAGTAAGATGGGTTATGTGCTTTGAACAGAATCTGAGCCAAATATTACACTCAATATTAATTTGACCTGTAGTTTTGTCCTGTTAGAAATTTACCCTCCTGTTAGGTGTGCAGAATATCTCTTTGTGGTTTTGATTTATATTTTCCTAGTGACTGATGATATTGAACATCAGGTCTTGTGCCAAGATTCAAGTTCCTTGACCATTTTTTAAATTAAATTGTTTTCTCATTGTGGTTGAGTTGCAGGTTCTCCTATATTTTTTTATAGTCTCTTATCAGATGTATGAGTTGTGAATATTTTCTGCTGTTCTCTTGGTTGTCTTATCATTCTGCTCTCCTGATGATATCCTTTGGTGCACAAGAGGTTTTAACTTTCAGTTCAGTTCAGTTGCTCAGTCATGTCCAACTCTTTGTAACACTATGAATTGCAGCATACCAGGCCTTCCTGTCCATCACCAACTCCCGGAATTCACTCAAAGTCATGTCCATGGAGTCAGTGATGCCATCCAGCCATCTCATCCTCTGTCGTCCCTTTCTTCTCCTGCCCCCTATCCCTCCCAGCATTGGAGTCTTTTCCAATGAGTCAACTCTTTGCATGAGGTGGCAAAGTACTGGGTTTCAGCTTTAGCATCAGTCCTTCCAAAGAACACCCAGGACTCATCTCCTTTAGAATGGACTGGTTGGATCTCCTTGCAGTCCAAGGGACTCTCAAGAGTCTTCTCCAACACCACAGTTCAAAAGCATCAATTCGTCAGCACTCAGCTTTCTTCACAGTCCAACTTTCACGTCCATACATGACTACTGGAAAAATCATAGCCTTGACTAGACAGACCTTTGTTGGCAAGATAAATCTCTGCTTCTTAATATGCTATCTAGGTTGGTCATAACTTTCCTTCCAAGGAGTGAGCATCTTTTAATTTCATGGCTACAATCACCATCTGCAGTGATTTTGGAGCCCCAAAAAAACACAAAGTCTGACATTGTTTCCACTGTTCCCCCATCTATTTCCCATGAAGTGATGGGACTGGATGTCATGATCTTCGTTTTCGGAATGTTGAGATTTAAGCCAACTTTTTCACTCTCCACTTTCACTTTCATCAAGAGGCTTTTTAGTTCCTCTTCACTTTCTGTGGTATCATCTGCATATCTGAGGTTATTGACATTTCTCCCGGCAAACTTGATTCCAGCTTGTGCTTCTTCCAGTCCAGCGTTTCTCATGATGTATTCTGCATGTAAGTAAAATAAGCAGGGTGACAATATATAGCCTTAACGTACTCCTTTTCCTGTTTGGAACCAGTCTGTTGTTCCATGTCCAGTTCTAACTGTTGCTTCCTGACCTGCATACAAATTTCTCAAGAGGCAGATCAGGTGGTCTGGTATTCCCATCTCTTTTAGAATTGTCCACAGTTTACTGTGATCCACACAGTCAAAGGCTTTGGCATAGTCGATAAAGCAGGAATAGATGTTTTTTCTAGAACTCTCGCTTTTTTCATGATCCAGCAGATGTTGGCAATTTGATCTCTGGTTCCTCTGCCTTTTCTAAAACCAGCTGGAACATCTGGAAGTTCACGGTTCACGTATTGCTGAAGCCTGGCTTGGAGAATTTTGAGCGTTACTTTACTAGCATGTGAAATGAGTGCAGTTATGCGGTAGTTTTAGCATTCTTTGGCATTGCCTTTTTGGGATTGGAATGAAAACTGACCTTTTCCAGTCCTGTGGAAATTTATGATTTTTGTTGTTGTTGTTGTTGTTGCCTCTGCTTATGGTGTAGTATCCAAGAAATCCTTGTCAAATCCAAGTTCATAAAGATTTCCCCATATGGTTTCTTCTGATTATCATGTTTTTGACTTTTATGTTTGGGTCTTTAATACATTATGAGTTAATTTGTTGTATGAGGTAAAATAAGAGTGCAACTGTATTCTGCTGAGGGGGTGTTCAATTTTCTTAGCAGCATTGTCTTTTACCCATTAAATGGTCTTGGCACTGTCAAAAATAACTTAGCCAAAAATTTGAGGATTTATTTCTGAATTTCCTGTTTTGGTCTGTAGGTACAAATATCTGTCCGTATGACAGTACCACATTGCTTATATTACTGCTGCTATATAGAAAATTTTTCAACCAAAAAGTGGAAGTACTCAAACTTTGTTCTTTTTTAAGTTTCCTTTATTCAAAGTCACTTGATATTTCTGATGAATTTTAAGATGAATTTCCCACCTTCTGAAACAGGCAAACAATGAAGACAAAAAAACACAATGCCATTGGAGTTTTGATAGAATTGCACTGAATCTGTAGATCCTTTGTGTAGCACTGTCATCATAACATTATTAAGTCTTCCAATCCATGAACACAGAATGACTTTCCATTTTTTTTCTTATCTAATTTCTTTGATAAGTGTTTTGTAGGTTTCAGAGGATGTCTTTTATCTCATTGTTTACATTTATTCTTAAATTTATTTTAAATGCATTTATAAGAGAATACTCTACACATGGACATCACCAGATGGTCAATACCGAAATCAGATTGATTATGTTTTTTGCAGCCAAAGATGGAGAAGCTCTATGCAGTCAACAAAAACAAGACTGGGAGCTGACTGTGACTCAGACCATGAACTCCTTATTACCAAATTCAGATTGAAATTGAAGAAAGTAGGGGAAACAACTAGACCATTCAGGTATGACCTAAATCAAATCCCTTATGATTATACAGTAGAAGTGAGAAATAGATTTAAGGGCCTAGATCTGATAGATAGAATGCCTGATGAACTATGGATGGAGGTTCGTGACATTGTACAGGAGACAGGGATCAAGACCATTGCCATGGAAAAAAATGCAGAAAAGCAAAATGGCTGTCTGGGGAGGGTTTACAAATAGCTGTGAAAAGAAGAGAAGCGAAAAGTAAAGGAGGAAAGGAAAGATATAAGCATCTGAATGCAGAGTTCCAAAGAATAGCAAGAAGAGATAAGAAAGCCTTCTTCAGTGATCAATGCAAAGAAATAGAGAAAAACAACAGAATGGGAAAGAGTAGAGATCTCTTCAAGACGATTAGAGATACCAAGGGAACATTTCCTGCAAAGATGGGCTCGATAAAGGACAGAAATGATATGGACCTAACAGAAGCAGAATATATTAAGAAGAGGTGGCAAGAATACACAGAAGAACTGTACAAAAAAGATCTTCATGACCAAGATAACCACAATGGTGCGATCACTGACCTAGAGCCAGACATGCTGGAATGTGAAGTCAAGTGGGCCTTAGAAAGCGTCACTACGAACAAAGCTAATGGAGGTGATGGAATTCCAGTTGAGCTATTTCAAATCCTGACAGATGATGCTGTGAAAGTGCTACACTCAATATGCCAGCAAATTGGGAAAACTCAGCAGTGGCCATAGGCCTGGAAAAGGTCAGTTTTCATTCCAATCCCAAAGAAATGCAATGCCAAAAAATGCTCAAACTACTGCACAATTGGACTCATCTCACACGCTATTAAAATAATGCTCAAAATTCTACAAGCCAAGCTTAAGCAATACGTGAACCGTGAACTTCCAGATATTCAAGCTGCTTTTAGAAAAGGCAGAGGAACCAGAGATCAAGTTGCCAACATCTGCTGGATCATGGAAAAAGCAAGAGAGTTCCAGAAAAACATCTATTTCTGCTTTATCGACTATGCCAAAGCCTTTGATTGTGTGGACCACAACAAACTGTGGAAAATTTTGAATGAGATAGGAGTACCAGACCACCTGACCTGCCTCTTGAGAAATCTGTATGTAGGTCAGGAAGCAACAGTTAGAACTGGACATGGAACAACAGACTGGTTCCAAATAGGAAAAGGATACGTTAAGGCTGTATATTGTCACCCTGCTTATTTAACTTATATGAAGAGTACATCATGAGAAACGCTGGACTGGAAGAAACCCAAGCTGAAATCAAGATTGCTGGGAGAAATATCAATAACCTCAGATATGCAGATGACACCACCCTTATGGCAGACAGTGAAGAGGAACTAAAAAGCCTCTTGATGAAAGTGAAAGTGGAGAGTGAAGAAGTTGGCTTAAAGCTCAACATTCAGAAAACAAAGATCATGGCATCTGGTCCCATCACTTCATGGGAATTAGATCGGGAAACAGTGTCAGACTTTGTTTTTTGGGGCTCCAAAATCACTACACATGGTGACTGCAGCCATGAAATTAAAAGACGCCTACTCCTTGGAAGGGAAGTTATGACCAACCTAGATAGCATATTAAGAAGCAGAGACTTATCTTGCCAACAAAGGTCCGTCTGGTCAAGGCTATGGTTTTTCCTGTGGTCATGTATGGATGTGAGAGTTGGACTGTGAAGAAGGCTGAGCACCGAAGAATTGATGCTTTTGAACTGTGGTGTTGGAGAAGACTCTTGAGAGTCCCTTGGACTGTAAGGAAATACAGCCAGTCCTTTATGAAGGAGATCAGGCCTGGAATTTCTTTGGAAGGACTGATGCTAAAGCTGAAACTCCAGTACTTTACCACCTCATGCAAAGAGTTGACTCATTGGAAAAGACTCTGATGCTGGGAGGGATTGGGTGCAGGACGAGAAGGGGACGACAGAGGATGAGATGGCTGGATGGCAACACTGACTTGATGGACATGTGTTTGAGTAAACTCCAGGAGTTGGTGATGGACAGGGAGGCGTGGCATGCTGACATTCATGGGGTCGCAAAGAGTCGGACACGTGTGAGCGACTGAACTGAAATCAACTGAGTATTAAATTAATCCTTTATTATTTTGATTACCCATGTCTTTTAAAAAGAGCCTTTTCTGTAATTTGTCAGGTAAAATGTTTAAACTTATAAATTTCTAAATACACTTTAAAAAAGCAGTATTAGTTATTTAATAGGTTATATTGTAAAACAACAATTTCAGTGTTAACCAAGGTTTTGTTGTTCATATCAGGCCAACTTTGGGCTTAAGGTTGAAGCCCTAGGTTCACTGATGATATAGAATTGCTCCATTTTCTTCTTTATTTTGTACTTTCCCTGGTGGCTGAAAGGGTAAAGCATCTGCCACAATGAAACAGACCCAGGTTCAATCCCTGTTTTGGGAGGATCCCCGGAAATGGCAACCCACTCCAGTATTCTTGCCTGGAGAATCCCATGGAAGGTGGAGCCTGGTAGGATAGAGTTCACGGAGATGCAAAGAGTCGGAAAAACCATAGCCTTGACTAGACGGACCTTTGTTGGCAAAGTAATGTCTCTACTTTTTAGTATGCTGTGTAGGTTGGTCATAACTTTCCTTCCAAGGAGTGAGCATCTTCTAATTTTATGGCTGCAATCACCATCTGCAGTGATTTTGAAGCCCAGAAAAATAGTCAGCCACTGTTTCTTCTGTTTCCCCATCTATTTGCCATGAAGTGATGGGAAAGGATGCCATGATGTTAGTTTTCTGAATTTTGAGTTTTAAGCCAACTTCTTCAGTCTCCTCTTTCATTTTCATCTAGAGGCTCTTTAGTTCTTTGCTTCTTTGCCATAAGTGTGGTGTCATCTGAGTATCTGAGGTTAATAATATTTCTCACAGCAATCTTGATTCCTGCTTGTGCTTTATCTAGTCCATCATTTCTCACAGTGCAGTCTGCATAGAAGTTAAATAAGCAGGGTGACAATATACAGTCTTGACATACTCCTTTTCCTATTTGGAACCAGTCTGTTGTTCCATGTCCACTTCTAACTGTTGCCTCCAGACCTGCATACAGATTTCTCAAGAGGCAGGTCAGGTGGTATGTTATTCCTATCTCTTTCAGAATTTTCCACAGTTTATTGTGATCCACACAGTCAAAGGCTTTGGCATAGTCAGTAAAGCAGAAATAGATATTTTTTTATGGAACTCTCTTGCTTTTTTCAATGATCCAGCAGATGTTGGCATTAGATGATTCTAAATTAAATTGCTTGTTTGCAAAGTTCAGATATATTCATGTGATGTATTAACTTCCTCAAGTATTAGAGTTTAAGCAATAATAAATTCTTATTTTCATTCAAATACTCAGGTGGTTTTAGAAATAGCATAATATTGTTTTTTCTAGTTTATTCAACATATCTTTTTCATATTTTGCTCACTGAAGTGCCCACAGTGTTTTCCAAATGTTTGCATATAAACTATCTCCTTGCTTAAAGGTAATTCAAGATCCTCATTTGAAATTTGGTCAGAGGAATTGAATTGGATAATTGAGTGAGGAGATAAGGTCAAGATTCCACATTCGTTCTTAGAACAAGCAATGGTTCAACATTATTTAATATTTTAAGCATCAATAATGCCCATAATATCAGAGGATAATATTTTGTGAAAAGTTGAATTCACATTTGAACAGAACTCTCCAATCTTTTTGCGAGAACACGATTCCTTTAATTTGTTTAAATCATGGGCTTTATGTTAGAATATAGTGAAATGCTAAGGGGTGGAGGGGGGGAAGTAAAGGAAATGACACTAAGAGTGTTGATCCTGTACTCTGTGATCCATGGTGGAGGTGGGCATTTATACTTAAGAGAATTTCTCCTCTTGAAAGGCCTCACAAGGTACTATTGAGAGATTTAGGCAGCACTGGAATATGGTCAGATCTACATTTTATATAGATCATTTTGGCAACTGCATAAGGCTGACTTTGAAGGTAAAAAAGACTGGAGGCAGAGACATTATTGTGAGGTTTTTGCTGAAATGGAATGAAGACCTGATCTAAATCAGACCAGTGGGAAGGGGCCAAGTGACCCAAAAGGTAAGAGTGTGGGTTTTGCTTTCAGATGAACCTTGTTTCACTGTACTCCCCAGCTCTGCTATTTAGAGCTTTGATACCATAGAAAATTCTTAATCACACTATCCCTCAATTTCTTTTCTCATCTGTAAAGTGTGTATGATAGCAGTGCATTTCTTATAGAGAGGTTATAAGGATTTAATGAATAAAACACCCACATTTATCAAGTGTAACATATAATCAATATTCAATAAGTGAGAAGTAATGTTGTTAGGGAGGAAACTTTTTTTTTTTAGGTTCTTTGGCTCTTCTATAATGAATTAAATTAAGACAGACTAGCTTAGAGAAAAAGAGAAGTCAAAGGCAAAGGAGAAAGGGAAAGATATACCCAACTGAATGCAGTGTTCCAAAGAATAGCAAGGAGAGATATGAAAACCTTCTTAAGTGAGCAATGCAAAGAAATAGAGGAAATCAATAGAATTGGTATGACTAGTGATCTCTTCAGAGATATTAGAAATATGAAGGGGATATTTCATGCAAAGATGGGCACAATAAAGGACAGAAATGGCAAGGGCCTAACAGAAGAAGAGATTAAAAAGTAGCAGTATAAACAGAAGAAATCTACAAAAAAGGTTTTATTGACCCAGATAGCCATGACGGTGTGCTCACTCACCTAGAGCCAGACATCCTGGAGTGTGAGGTCAAGTGGGCCTTAGGAAGCAGTACTGCAAACAAAGCTAGTGGAGGTGATAGAATTCCAGCTGAGCTACTTCAAACCCTAAAAGATGATTGCTGATAAAGTGCTGCACCTAACATGCCAGCAAATTTGGAAAACTCATCATTGGCCACAGAACTGGAAAAGGTTCGTTTTCATTCCAATCCCAAAGAAGGGCAATGCCAAAGAATTTTGAACTACTACAGTTGTACCCATTTCACATGCTAGCAAGGTTATGCTCAAAATCCCTCAAGCTAGGCTTCAATAGTACATGAACTGAGAACTTCCAGGAGTACAAGCTGGATTTAGAAAAGGCAGAGGAACCAGAGATCAAATTGCCAACAGTTGGGGGATCATTGAAAAAGCAAGAGAAATTCGGAAAAAATATCTACTTCATTGACTACATTAAAGGCTTTGACTGTGTGAATCACAACAAACTGGAAAATTCTTCAAGAGATAGGAATACCAGATGACCTTGTCTGTCTCCTGAGAAACCTGTATGCAGGTCAACTGTTAGAACCAGACATAGGAAAATGGACTAGTTCAAAGTTGGGAACAGAGTACGACAAGTCTGTATATTTTCATTCTGTTTATTTAACTTATATGCAGAGTATGTCATGTGTAATGTGAGGCTGAATGAATCACAAACTGGAATAAAAATTTCCAGGAGACATATCAACAACCTCATATATTCAGATAATACAGACATAGTAGAAACCGAAGAGAAACTAAAGAGCCTGCTGATGAGGGTGAACGCTGCTGCTGCTGCTAAGTCACATCAGTTGTGTACAACCCTGTGTGACCCCATAGATGGTAGCCCACCAGGCTCCTCCATCCATGGGATTTTCCAGGCAAGAGTACTGGAGTGGGTTGTCATTGCCTTCCTCGTGAGGGTGAATGAGAACAGTGAAAAAGCTGGCTTAAAACTCTGCATTCAAAAAACTAAGATCATAGTGTCTGGTCCCATCTCTCCATGGCAAATAGAAGGAGAAAAAGCAGAAGCAGTGACAGACATTATTTTCTCAGGTTCCAGAATCACTGTGGATGGTGACTGCAGCCATGATATTAAAAGATGCTTGCTTGTTGGAAGGAAAGCTATGACAAATCAAGACAGTATATTAAAAAGCAGAGACCTCACTTTGCTGACAAAGGTGTGTATAGTCAAAGCTATGGTTTTTCCAGTAATCACGTACATATATGGGAAATGGACCATGAAGAAGGCTGAGTGCTGAAGAATTGATGCTTTCAAATTGCAGTGTTGGGGAAGACTCTTGGAGTCCCTTGGACAGCAAGGAGATAAAACCAGTCAATCCTAAAGAAAATCAGTCCTGAATATTCAATGGACAGACTGTTGCTGAAGTTGAAGTTGGCCACCTGATGCAAAGAGCTGACTCATTAGAAAAACCCTGCTGCTGGGAAAGATTGGGAGCAGAAGGAGAAGGAGGCAACAGAGGATAAGATGGTTGGATGGCATTCACCAACTCAATGAACATGAGTTTGAGCAAACTCTGGGGGATAGTTAAGGACAGGGAAGCCTGGTGTGCTGCAGTCCATGGGGTTGCAAAAAAACAGACACAACTTTGCAACTGAACAACAGCAAGAAGACAGATTAATAAAAGAAAAACAAATTTAATTATGTACATACAGGGTCACTTAAGAATATGAAACCTTCTAGGAGTCAGACAATTGCAACTTAAATGCCACCGAGAGCTAAGGAGAAAGGCATAGGAATGTGGGACAAAGGGGAAAAAGGAAGATGATTTAATGGAATGTGGGAAAAGCAAGTGTTTGATAAGCAGATGTTTGTCATGCCATGCAAAGACAGTGAAACAGAGAGAGGAGTGTGAATAGGTAGGTCTTACTAAATCCACCAATCTACTATACACATTGTTCATATTCTTTGCCCTTATCTCTGGTGATTGTTCCCTTCCCAGAAAAGACACTCATTTCTAAATTCTTTTAGGCAGTTAAGGGGGAGGTTAAAAAGGAAAGGAATTCTCAAATGGCACAATGGTAAGGAATCCACCTGTTGGTGCAAGAGATGCAAGTGACACAGGTTCGATCCCTGGGTTGGGAAGATCCCCTAGAGAAGGCAATGACAACCTGCTCTAGGATACTTGCCTGGAAGATTCCATGGACAGAGGAGCCTGGAGGTCTACAGTCTGCTGCTGCTGCTGCTGCTAAGTCACTTCAGTCATGTCTGACTCTGTGTGACCCCAGAGACAGCAGCCCACCAGGCTCCCCTGTCCCTGGGGTTCTCCAGGCAAGAACACTGGAGTGGGTTGCCATTTCCTTCTCCAGTGCATGAAAGTGAAAAGTCAAAGTGAAGTTGCTCAGTCTCGTCCGACTCCTAGCGACCCCATGGACTGCAGCCTACCAGGCTCATCCGTCCATGGGATTTGGACTACAGTCTATGGGGTCCCAAAGAGTCAGATACAATTTAGCAACTGAGAATTTAACACAAAAAAGAAAAAGTTTTTGAGACTTCTATCTTTTCTATCTTTTTAAAACCAATCAGCCTAAAGTAATCCTTATGCCAAAGTGACACATTTTGGAGTGGCAAAAATCTGACACCCTGCATCGTATTAAGTAAAACAGTTTTCTAAATTTGCACTTTTAGAAAGTGGCATAGCACTAACCTGCATCTAGGCCTTCTGATTCTAATTTTGTAGATTTTCAACGGTACCATCCCACCACAGTGACCATGTTGAGAGGATAGAAAACAATTTTAGAGAGCTTTAGAGGTAGTCCAGTATTAATGCTGGGAATCCTCTGAATTACCTTGCCAATCCATTTTGTTTAATTTCATATACTCTAACAGAGTTAGTTATGATCCAAGCTCTAAATCTGATATGATATTTCTAAATAAATGAGATATGATATGGAACAACTTTAGCTCCTGGAGAACACAGATTGTTCCCAATTGAATTTGTCTTAGTGTTTTCAGTGCCTACTGTGGGATCTGACAGATGACAGCCCCTCAATAAAGGGCTATTATATGAATACATTGCACTTTTTTTTAGAAACAGCTAATCAAATGTAGCATAATTTATTTGAAATAAGTTAGATCAGGAAACCGATCAATGCAGATAACAGTGAGAGAATGGTCAGGGCATATAAGCAGTTATTCCCCTCTACTCCTCTGATAATATATCGTGGATGCTTTTACTTAGAAGTTCTTTTCTGTCAGGGTTGGCCCGGGGAATAGGGTTTTACAGAAGGTTTTAGCAATGCCATCGTAAACTTAAAAGTTGCCAGAGGAAAGCCCTGAGGTGCTAGCATCCCATCCATCTTCATTATTAATGGATCCTCCATATAAACCAGCTTTAATACAAAGAGGAGTTACTGAAAGCTTTAAAATGATTTCTGGTTTGCTCATTAATGATTATTTTTTATCCCTCTGTTTCATAATGATCTGCCTGGAAAATCTGTTGCAAGTGAATGGCTGGAATTATAATTCTCCTAAAGAAGTGTTTTCCACACCTAGTTAATGAGTTTGTGTTTGCTCAGCTCAACTTTCACACGCCTTCATTCCTGCCCAATTCATTTGGTCATGGATATGAATCACAAGCGCAGGATAGGGAATGTTTTATTTTAATGTTTAATAAGTTTACAGCTCTTCAAATTGATTCTTGCAATGTGAGTTTTGGTAGTTATTACACTTTAATACCATAAGCATATCAGAAAAGGCTGAAGAAGGAAGGCATCCACTGATACCAAGGATGACATGACAAATATTCATGCAAAAAGACAAAATGTCCTTTTGGCAGCTTTTAAAAACATTAAGAGTATAATGAATGGTCACCCCATCTGTGTACATTGATTCAAACCTGGCTGAGCTCAGCAAACACTGCTCACAGGCCAAGACCAACTCTGCACATTGGCAAATGCCTCTGTAACGTCACCATAAGGAGTTGATTCTCTCTCCATTGACAGAAATGAGGCAGCAATTAGAAGTGACTGACAAGGTGCTTTTCATCTTTGACGAGGAAAGATTTTTTGTGTCAAAATATCTCACCAGAGGAGTAATTTTCTCAGTATGAATTTCTTGTCCTGACATATTTTGCATAATAATAGAAATGGGGAAATTGTTTCTGAATGTTTCTTAGTGACAAATGGCAGATACACTGCCTTTGCAGATAACAAGTGTCTGAATGCTGTCATATTGTGATATCGACAGATAGGACCCATAGTAAGCTGTGGATATTTATACTGGAAAAATAATTTGTTTTTGAAAGAATTAAATCAAAGATATTAAAATGCTTTTTATGTCATTATGCCTGTAAAGGTTTAAAATTACCTGACAATCTTTAATCATCCAACTCTAAAACACATTTTAAGGATTTAATCACCTGAAATTTTCAGCACAATGAAGAAACAAAGTAGTATAAAACCTTTGCTGTTTTATAGAACCTGCCTTGTCACCCAACATACGGCTGCTGTTAGTTTATACCACTTTCTAACAATTCATCCTTACGCTGGGAAATGGTCTGCATTAACTGTACTAAACTAGAAAACTTAAAACCAGTATTATTCATTAAAATTAAATGGTTTTACACTTTTAAAAAAAAAAGAAGCATTAATAAAAAAAAAAGTATAGGGGAAAAATGTTTTTCCTCTAGGTTCTTTAGTGGACCTAATAATTAAATCAGTATATGAAAGATTAACAAGGGAAAAATGAAAGTTGTTGAAAACAAATTTATGGTTACCAAGTGTGACAGGTGACGGGGAGGGATAAAATGGGAGATTGGGGTTGACATATACACTTTACTATATTTATTGTTCTTGTTTAGTCTCTAAGTTGTGTCTGACTCTTTTATGACCCCATGGACTATAGCCTACCGTACTCCTCTGTCCATGGGATTCCCTAGGCAAGAATACTGGAGTGGATTCTCATTTCCTTCTCCAAAGGATCTTCCTGACCAAGGGCTTGAACCCATGTCTCCTGTATTGGCAGGTGGATTCTTTATCACTGAACCACACTGAAACCATCATATTCATCTCTGTTGAAGCAAAGGTGGGATGACTGCATAAAGATGGCACTGAGTGGGCTAGCAGAAAAGTTGTTGTTTAGTTGCTAAGTCACATCTGATTCTTTTGCGACCCTATGGACTGTAGCCTGCCAGGCTCCTCAGCCCATGGGATTTGCCTGGCAAGAATACTGGAATGGGTTGTCTTTTCCTTCTACAGGGGATTTTCCCAACACAGGGACTGAACCCACATCTCCTGCATTGGCAGGCAGATTCTTTACCATTAAGCCACCAGCAGAAAAGTACTAGAGTACCTTAGCAAGGAGGTTGATCAATGGGATGTGTTAAGCACAAAGCACATGGAGTTACTTCTGAGTTTGCAGAGTTTTTTCTCACTGCTTAGGTGGGTTACTGTGTTTCCTAACTGGTACCCATCAAACAGGCTCCTACCCTCCCACAGAGACAGGGAAATAAGATGCTATCTTCCTTGATGAATACATTTCAAAGAGATGATTCCTGGTCCTTGACAAAAGACATACTGTGGGTAATAAAGCTGACAAGAGGTTAGGAGAAGATTTATATACATTTCAAATAGGCAGAGGAGTAATTTATAATCACAAGTTTTCTAAAGTAAGTATTACAAGAAAAGGAACATAGGAGCCTATAATGGGAAAGAAATCTGTGTAATTAATAATAGATAACTAATAAAAATCTACTGTATAGCACAGGTAATTCTATTCAATAATCTGTAATAACCTATATGGGAAAATAATCTAAAAAAGAATGGGAATATGTATATTATATGTATAATCAATGCATTTTGCATTGCAGAGGAAAATTACATAACATTGTAAATCAAGTATACTCCAATAAAAATTAATTTAAAAAATTAATGGCATGTTTACATGGACAGACCCAGAAAAACTAAAAATGTGGGAAACCTTCACCTCAAAAAAAGATGTTGAGAGTGAGGATTCAATTATGAGAGGTTACCAGGAAAAGTACAATAAAGAAGGGTAAGGTTGTTATGCACATCTAAGTAGTCTTCTTTATTGAAAAGAGTATTGAGAAATTTCGAATCATCACCCTCTTCTTTGTAAGAAGGACAGACGTCCTTATGAACAGATTTTTCTTATTCATATATGTCTTACAAAAGTCTTATGTCTACTTGACTTTCAGAGCTTCTGTGTTTATAGGTTCTTAAAAATGAACCAGCCTAAAATGATGCTTATACTAAAGGGACACAGTTGGCGGTGGCAAATTCTGCTGCTTTATTATAGTTTTACCTAGCATTATAGTCTCTGCATGTGAAAGGCAGAGTTTGATCCTGAACTTGGAATTGATACTATCAAAGAACATAGTGCTTTCTTCCATTGTTTCTTTCCAATGTAGCAGGAGCATTTTACGGAATGTAAATTAGTATTACAGGTGATCAAATATAATAGCAGGTGGAAAAAAAGACAGTGCTTATCTGAAAATATGAGTCTGATTACACATTGCTGTTTGTGTAACACAGGTGTACCATTATGAAAAATGTAGTAAGATCAGCAATTTCTAAAGAAGTCATTAAGATCGTCCCACTAAGAAATTTTCAAAGTGTATTCTGTCAAAAAGAGAGGGAAAAGGAAGAGAAGAAAAATACTTACTATTGGAATTTAAAGAAGACATTGAATAAGTTAAGATCATGAACACCCACCTATGAACATCTTAAGCTGTAACCCATTTTAGGCAGCTAGGGGGAAAATGATTTCAGTCTGTTGTAGTAACTCTGAGATAAAAAGTAATTGACTTGGCACTATGTTACTGCCCGGTTCCTAAAATTCAATTTTCTGAATATCTATATTAAATTGAAACTGATGATATTTTCTGACACCAGTTTGCAGTAGACATTTGGACTTATTTTTCAAGATCTTATGATTCAAAGAATTTTGATGTGATCACAATTCTTAAAAAAACTGGGATCACAGTGCTAACGTGTGTCCAAATCAGCTGCCTAGGAAACTAAATAGCTTTGTGTTTTTTTCCCCCCATTTTACTGTTCTCACATTCCCTTTTTCCAGTTAATTCAAAATAATTGGGAAAACTTAGTGTTCATTGGGTCATTCAAGAATCCCTTGAATATGCTATTCAGAACTCTCAGCCCAAAGGAAAAACAGCTACATATAATTTTGAAATGCCCACAGTTATTTTCAACTTAAAATTCATTTTGAGAATATTGGTTTTATATTCAGATACTAAAACAATCAATTTCATTATACAAGATCTTACAGTGACAATGATGTGTATTATTTAATTAGTAATAAGCCAGTACTTGTAATATGTCACACAAGGTTTATGTTGAGAACTTTACATGTATAATTCTCATACTAGTGCTGGGTACATTACACATGTAATCCCCATTTTATCAATCAGAATAGTGATTGATAAATTGCCAAATAACTTGTTCTAGTTCCTGTGGTTGCTAAATTCCTCACATGGGGTTTGAATTGTCACAGCAAAAATTGCACTGGACAAAGTTACACAGCAAAAGAAAGCTTTCAAGGTTATTGCAGTAAAGGAGAACTGAACTCATCTCTGTTGAGACAAAGGCAGGATGATTTCACAAAGATGGTACTGAGTGAACCAGCAGAAAAATTGTTGTTGTTTAGTCACTAATTCATGTCTGACATTTTTGCGACCCTATAGACTGTACCTGCCAGAATCTTCTGCCCATGGGATTTACCTTGCAAGAATGCTGGAATGGGTCACCATTTCCTTCTCCAAGGGATCTTCCCAACACAGGGACTGAACCCATATCTCTTGCATTGGCAGGCAGATTGTTTACCACTGAGCCACTAACAGAAAAATACTAGAGGACCTTACAGAGGAGATTGATCAATGGGATGTGTTAAGCACATTGAGTTTCTTCTGAGTTTGCAGAGTTTTTTCTCAGTGATTAGGTAGGTCACTGTGTTTCCTAATTGGTACCCATCAAACTTAGGCTCCTACCCTCCCACAGAGACTGAGAAATAAGATGCTATCTTCCTTGATGAATACATTTCAAAGAGATGATTCCTGGTCCTTGACAGAAGACATACTGTGGGTAATAAAGCTGACAAGAGGTTAGGAGAAAATTTATATACATTTCAAATAAGCAAAGGAGTAATTTATAATCACAGGTTTTCTAAAGTAAATATTATAAGAAAAGGAATGTCAGGAACCTATAATGGGAAAAAAATCTGTGTAATTTAGCCAAGCTAAGGGGAATGCTAAATTTATCTTGGAAAATGTCCATGTCTGTTAGACACAGATGCAAGAGCTCCTAATCCTGATTTTATACTGAATTTTATTTATACTGGTTTCTCATTAGCAATTAGGAATATTAGCTGTTTGTTCACAGAATGGCAACTTATTTGCTGATATGTTCCATCAAATTGTGGTATAATTATAAGTCATTTTCCATTAATATTTATTTGCTGGATATGTTCTAAGTTTAAAATATCTTCAAGACATTTTGGTAAAGTTTTGACTATCTCAAAGTACAATTGAGAAATTTGCCTCTATAAACACATCTGCTGCTGCTGCTGCTAAGTCACTTCAGTAGCGTCTGACTCTGTGCAACCCCAGAGACGACAGCTCACCAGGCTTCCCCATCCCTGGGATTCTCCAGACAAGAACACTGGAGTGGCTTGCCATTTCCTTCTCCAATGCATGAAAGTGAAAAATGAAAGTGAAGTCGCTCAGGTTGTCTACTTGAAAGTTACACAGTTGTGTCCCACTCCTAGCGAGCCCATGGATTGCAATCTACCAGGCTCCTCCGTCCATGGGATTTTCCAGGCAAGAGTACTGGAGTGGGGTGCCATTGCCTTCTCCAATAAACACATCTAGGTAATGGTAAAAAATAAAGTTAAAATTTCTAAAAATATGATAACCCATGCTCTTTTCCCATTATCTAGAATATATGGGGATTTATTATTGTACTTAATAAGTAAATATTTACATATTCATTCAACAAAAAACTTTCATTTAACAATAATTTAAACAGAAATATGGCCTAGTACCTGTATCTAGCACTTACCATGGAGCCTAGAACTATGCGAGGTGCTAGATATATATATATATGTGAGCAAGAGAATTAAGATCTGTTCCTATTGGAACTTAGAGTCTAAGAAGAAGCAGATATTTTATAGATACTTTTGTAAATAAATAATTATCATTATGAGATGTGCTGTGAAAAAAAAAAGGAAACAGTGCTATGAGTACATATATGATAACACACTTGTCAACCATAGACAAATTACATTTCCCCAGGAATGCTATTGGGGCCTGAATCGACCAGGTGAAGGGAAAATCTGAGAGCAGTTGCAAAGATCTTGAGCTATTTGTGCAAACAAATAAAGGCCTTTAATATTGACAACAAAATAAACAAAACATTTTTATTTTATATTATTTGGAGGAATCGAAAGTTGTAGCAAAATTTCAAACAAACAGACAAATAATCAGTCAAGAAACCTAAATCAAGTTTGAAACAGTTAGTTGCTCAGTCATGTCTGACTCTTTGTGACCCCATAGACTGTAGCCTGCCAGGTTCCTCTGTCCGTGGAATTCTCTAGGCAAGGATACTAGAATGGGTTATCATTCCCTTCTGCAGGAGATCTTCCTGACCCAGGGATGGAACCAGGGTCTTCGGGCAGAGGAGCCTGGCAGGCTGCCATCCATGGAGTTGCAAAGAGTTGGACAGGAATGAGCAACTAATTAACTTTTAGCTTTCCTTCCCCCCCCGCCCCCCCAAAAAAAAGAAAAAATTGGGAACCAAGTTCATCTACACAATAATCTTTGGATTAACTCTCACAAATATCATCATTGCACAGTTTGGGGCTTTTGCTTTGTTTGTTTTCAGTCTAGGTTGGATGGAATGACATTTAATTATCAGTTTTTAGGTAACCAAGAAAAATGTTGTCATTGAGTTTCGGTTGTGACTAAGCACAGTATTAACAAAACTAAGTAGAACCCTATAGAGCACTCCTGGGTACAGAAGCCTTTCCTGTTGCTTGTTTGAAGAAATAGTGTTTCAAGCTCCTAGACCTTCTCTGAGTTCCAAAGGGCAGATTCAAATAATTACTGAATAGAAGAGTGAAAGAATGCAGAAACAAAGGAAAGACAATCAGTAAACAATAGTGTAATATGGGACAGAGACCTGGCCCCTCCTCAAGAGATATGTATATAACAATCATTGAGTTATTCCACAGGAACTCAGGACCACACTCAGGTAGAGGATAACTTAAGGCTGAGCACAGATGAAGAAAGCCCAGACTAGTTGGAACCTGAAGGCTGATGACTGAGATTCCTGGATCACTACCCTGTTACCTCACTATCAACCAATCAGAGGAAAGTTACAACCACTCCACCACCACCACCACCACCACCACCACCACCAAATTTTGCTTGTAAAGCCACCCAGGAGATTGGGTCTTTTGAGCCATCTGTTCTCCTTGCTTGGCCCTGCAATAAACCTTTGTTCCAAACTCTGATGTTTCAGTTTGTTTCGCCTCACTGTGCTTTGGGCACATGAACTTGGGTTTGATCACATTATTTAAATTATTCACATACCTTATTTTCCATGCTTGACTTTGAAGAATTGTCAGCTACCTCTAAAATGCAAACCTACCATCAAAAGATGAAATGTTGCTGCTATTGAGAAATTCAAATATTTCTGCTATATGCTGTAATTGAAATCCTGTCGTAAGTCGTACTATCTTTGAAGTTACGTTTCTTTGTGTAAATATAAATCACATTTTTTAATGGTCACATTTAATGCATATTCCTTGACTGAGAGAGTTGGCATTAAAGTACAGAAATGGGAAAAAAAAAAAAAATAAATGGGATAGGTGGCCTCTAGAATCAGGCATGGATGAAAACAAGTGATATTGTCACTGCTCTGTGTTGCAATTGGTACATTATAACTGCTTAAATTTGATCAGGGCTAGTTTGTACACAAGATTCTTGTGGTAAAACTGAAATGATTTGCTAAACTTTTGAAAAGACTGGAATATTATGAATTAAATATTTGTAAAGAATAACAAAGACTAATGCCTGTGGGCGTTTGTTCCCTTACCCCTTCTCGTATGGTGTTGGGAGAACAGGCCTGGAGGCATTAGTGGCTGATTTCCAGCAGCTGTCACAGAGGCAAGGTGCCACCCTTTATCAGGATACATTGGCTCAGTTCACAGTAATTGGCTCTGCAGGTCTCTGTTGAAAGGAGGAGCCTGACTCCTCAGGTTTCTATTTTTGCCCATTTGTTGTTTGTTTTGAGAAAGTGTATGTTTTCTATAGTGCATAAAAATCCTTACCTCATAAATAAATATTTATTTACATATATAAGAAAAAACTGGTGGATGAGTTATAGGGAATATTTTTAAATATAGCATGTGTCACTCTACTCAAATTATATTCATTTTATAAAACTATTCATATAAAAACTATAAATTTTAAAAATTATATATAACATAGTTATATAAAATGCTAAAAAATATATTCTTTGTATATATTTATATAGCTTTCCCTGAAATTTTATATGTATATACACATCTATACATATACTAGTTGCAACAATATATATTGAGCTATTACTCAAAAAGTAAGATATGCAGGCTGGAGAAATATACAAATAAGATGTTATTGTTCAGTGTTTTTACATGATTTCAATAATATTAAGATGAGGATTAGATGGACTATTTTCTTACAGGAAAATTTAAATTGATGATGTTTTACCTTTATTTTGATATCCAATATTAAAGGAGAAAAGAGAGCCAAACTTTTCTGGGTACAGGGATAAGGCTTTAGGTGTCAGATTGTTCCCAAATTTTGTTTTCAGTTTGAGATCTCTTTGTTCTGCTACATGCTATTTTTAGTTATCCTTAATAATGCTTTAATTTATATATTTTAATATAAAAACTCTCATCAAGAAAAAAAAATCACAAAAATTGAAGTATAATTTCTGTGGCCTTAGGTATTATACTGTCCTCTTTCCTTTAGACAGCTAAGTATGAAAAGCCCCCTATGCATTTTTCACTGTGCATGTTTCTGTGTACATGTTTAGCTGTGAAGTACCAAACCCACTGAGAAAGAATGAGACTTCACAGGAAGTTATTGACAGCATATGAAGCTGAGCGCTCCTAAAACCGAGTTCTACTGCTAAGTTTATTATTAACATTTTCATCCAAAACTTTCTTTTCTTATTCTACTCCTGTCCACTTCATGATTGAGGTGTGTCAAAGAAAAGGGTAGAGCGAAATTGAGCATCACCTTCTGGGGCTCTCTTGGGTACAGAAGCTCCTCTTTGTTTCCTGTTTCTTGTTTGCAGAAACAGGCTTTAGTCTTCTGGACCTTCACGGAGTCCAAAGAGCAAAGTCAAGTAGTCACCAGTTAGGGAAGTGAGAAAACACAGAACAAAGGAAAAGCAGTCAGGAAACCTTAGTTCAGTGATAAAGCAAGAGTCCTAATTCCTCCTCTAGGAACATGTATAACAATCTGACACACATCTTTGAGTTGCTCTGGGGAAGGTGGTGACTACCTGCTGACCACAAGCTCATAATAAACCCCCATACTGGTTGGAACCAGAACATTGATTAAATTCCCAAAACATCGCTTGTTATATCATCAACAAGTCAGAAGAAAGTCTACAAGCTGCAATGTTCACATCAAGTGGTGCCTTTCAGAATCCTTCACTGAAAGCTATCAAGGAATTTGGGTCCTTTGAGCATGAGCTGCCCATTCCTCTTGCTTGTTGTTGTTGTTTAGTCACTAAGCAATGTCCAGCTCTTTTGCAATCCCAAGGTCTGTAGCCCACCACATTCCTCTGTCAAAGGGATTTGTCAGACAACAATCCTGGAGTGAGTTGCCATTTCCTGCTCCAGGGGTTCTTCCCAACCCAGGGATCAAACCCTCATCTCCTGCATTGCAGGAGGTTTCTTTACCAATGAGCCACCTGCGGATGCCCTGCAAATAAACACTGTACTTCTCTTCACTATAGCCTACTGTTAGTAAACTGGCTTTGCTGCATGGCAGATTAGTGGTGGACCCAAGTTCATCTTGGTAATACATACAAGGAGAAAAAGAACAAAAAATACATATCAACTACTAATATGGAAAAAAGGCAAAAGAAGCTCTGCTTTACATGCTTATGATAAATGCATTTTACAGTGGAGCAACTCTCATCATTGCCCATACACTTATACTTGCTATTAATGAAAACATTATCAAATTATGTTTTAGCTTTGATCTTACATTTATATAAATTTCACATTTACCGTTTGTTGGCCCTTTACAAATATCCCAGTTGTCCTATTTTGATAGCCCTTAGGTCATCATTATATTATCAAAACGTATGTATTTAGAAAAACAAATGTCTGTGTTACCATATAAGATGTAGTGCAAAGTGAATGAAAGTAATAATTTTTAATATGACTCATATGTCACTGAATAACAATAAAAAACTAACAAACAAAAATATAAAGATATTTAAAAAAAATCTGAAGGAAGGCAGTATGTACTCCAGGTGCCTGGTGTGATAGAGGACCTTTAAGTGAGGGGAAAGCAGGGGTAGTTTCATATCTGGATGGAGACTCCTCAGTGATTTACAGAAAACTTGCAATTTTTAGATCCATTTGGGGGAAAAAAAAAAAAAGAAATTTTAGCTGGAAATCAAGATTTAATTAAACTATAAGACATTTCTCAAGTACTTTTTTTCCCTATATAGCTTGGGATGATGCTCTGACTTAAAAAGTCTGGTTCACATTGTATACAGGTTATGCCTATGTTTACCTACAAAATCCTCTATTAAACAGTTTGACATCTAAGATTATGTTGAAGGGGGGGGCGGCAAATTTTCCTCTACCCTTCTAGGTTCTTCTGGTTGGTCTACGAATTAAATTGGCATGAGACACATTAATAGGAGAAAATGAAAAGAAAAAAAAAGGTTCAAGAACATGTACACATGGGAGAAACCAATGAAAACTGAAAAACTTGCTAAAATGACTGAAATCTTCATCTTAAATAGCACCCTCAGCTAAACACAGAAGAGAATATTAAGTGTGAGGAATAGTCATTTATGGCTTCCCTGGTGGCTCAGACAGTAAAGCGTCTGCCTACAGTGCGGGAGACCTGGGTTCAATCCCTGGATTGGGAAGATCTCCTGGAGAAGGAAATGGGAACCCACTCTAATATTCTTGCCTGGAAAATCCCATAGACGGAGGAACCTGGTAGGCTACAGTCCATGGGGTTGCAAAGAGTCGGACACGACTGTAGGACATTTACTTTACTTTACCAGGAAGAGCACAATAAACAAGGGTAAGATTGTTATGTAGATTTAAGTATTTTCTATTGTTAAACTTAAAAATATTTGATCATCCTTCTCTTTCTGATACCAAAGAGGAAGACACCCTTAGAAATGGAGATTTCTTTAACAAATGCAAATGTTTCTTACAAAAGGGAAACTCCTACTTGGTTTTCTGACACTTCCATGGTCTGTGGTTTCTCAGAAAACAACTGATTTAAAACAATATGCCAAAGAGATACATAGTAGAGTGGCAAATACTTCTCCCCTATAATTACAAAACCTAACATCACAAATTCATGAAGTACTTTTTATCAGTTACTTTTGAAACATTCAATCTAAACAGGGTCATATGTATGTTTTAATTTAGATGTTTAAAAATATATATTAACAAACATCTAAACTGTAATTAGACTCTGATGCTGGGAGGGATTGGGGGCAGGAGGAGAAGGGGACAACAGAGGATGAGATGGCTGGATGGCATCACCGACTCGATGGACGTGAGTTTGAGTAAATTCCGGGAGTTGGTGATGGACAGGGAGGCCTGGCGTGCTACGATTCATGGGGTCGCAAAGAATCGGGCATGACTGAGTGAACTGAACTGAACTGAACTGAAACTGTAATTAGCCATTTTTTAATAAATATATTTTAGGAATTCAGAATGCATATGAAAAGAAAATAGCATAAAATAATTAGAGCATTATGTAATGTAAGAAGTAAGAAAATAATTTTGGGGAAAGTATTCAGTATCTTTCAGTAGTTTGTTCCTATCTCTAATGTAGTGCTTACCATACTATGATGTATCTGTCAAGGGAGTGTGTAATTTCCTCGGTTCTGTCTTGTCACAACAAAAATTTGAAGCGACGGACCTGCATTACAGCTCTCAGATGAATCAGTGTTACAGCTCTGTGTTACGGCTCAGTTTTATTTAGAAAATAAGGGAAAATACATATAAAAGAGGAGCCAAAGGGCCTGGTTGGGGTGGAGGGGGTCTCCCTCCCACGCATGCTCTCTCTCTCTCTCTCTCTTCTCTTTGTGTCTTTTGGGTTGGCATGCCCTCATGCCTCGAGGATGTATTTTCCTATTTTGCGGGGCAGGAACCCACTGTGTCCACATTTGCCTGACAAAAACGTAAAGCAACTCTAAGGTTCAGTTTGGCCCAATGTACAGAGGCCAAGCTTTTGGCATCATATTTGACAAAAAAGCAATTGTATATACTTAAGGTGTAAAACTTGATGTCTTTTTCCCCCCAGATACCAAGATTCATTTTATTTATTATTATTTTTTGAGCTTTATACATATATATATATATATATATAAAAAGTTGAGCTTTATATATATAGTTGACTTTCAGTGTTTCAGGTGCACAGCAAGATGATTCAGTTATACATATGCACATATATTATTTTTTTAATTATTTTCCATTATTGGTTATTATAAGATATTGACTATAGTTCCCTGTATTACAGTAAATCTTTGTTGCTTGTTGAATATCTTTTTTTTTTTAATTAGAAATCTGGCATTCTATTTAACCTAAGTAAAAAAAAAAAGTGGAATAAAAATGTCATAATTTTTATTTAAGCAAAAATTCATAAGTTTTGTAAACTATGTATATATAGATATTATACATTTATGTATATAGAAGCTTTCCTACTATGCTTGATAAAGGCCTGGGAAAGAACCTTATTAAAAAAAAAATGAAGAGAGTGGAGAAATTTGAAAACATAAACTAGATGAAATAGCACTGAATATGAAATAGAAAATGTGAAACTAGATAAAAGTAAAAGATCATCATATAGTCCGGTTGTTTTTAAACATGGTTGCTCATTAGAAACATATCTGGAGCTTTGGAGGAAAAGGAATATGTGGCATTTGTATTTTTCAAAAAATTCCAAGATAATTCTGATATGCATCTGGATTTTAACAGGGGATTACAGGTGTTTTCTATTAAATGGTAGTTTTGGTGATACAGATTTCTATAATTTTTCTATTGACCAATCAAGATACAATAATATTAAATAAGAGTTACATAATCACGATAGTAAAACATGTTTATCAGTTTCACAATCAATAGCCAGACACAATTGCAAGCCATAATGGGAATATGATTAGCCTCGTAAAATAAAATAATTACATACAATAATACGAGATCAAGCAGAGTGTTGTGGTAAGTGCATACATGTACATATTTTTGTCTGCCCAGCCAGTCTATATCTTTTGGTTTAATCCATTATTTTGCATTCATTCCATTTCCATTTAAGGTAATTATGTATGACCTTATTACCATAACTTAATTGTTTTCAGTTTATTTTCTATTAGTCTTTTCCTTCTGTTATGGTTCCTGCCTAGAGAAATTCCTTTAGCATTTGTTGTAAAGCTGATTTGATGGTGCTGAATCCTCTTAACTTTTGCTTGTCTGGAAAGGTTTTGTAATTTCTCCATCAAATTTGAATGAGAGTCTTACTGGATAGAGTATTCTTGCTTTTAAGTTCTTACCTTTCATAGATTTAAATATTTTGTGCCATTCCCATCTGGCTTGCAGAGTTTCTCTTGAGAAATCAGCTGATAACCTTATGGAAGTACCCTTGTATGTTGTCATTTTTCCCTTGTTGTTTTTAATATTTTATCTTTGTCTTTAATTTTTGTCAGTTTGATTGCTATGTGTCTTGGTGTGTTCTTCCTTGGGTTTATCCTTTCCAAGACTCTCTGTGCTTCCTGGACTTGGTTGACTATTTCCTTTCCATGTTAGGGACATTTTCAGCTGTTAGATAACAAATATTTCAAATATTTTCCCAGATCCTTCTCTCTCTATTAATTATCCTTCTGGGACCCATATAATGTGAATTTTCATATGTTTAGTTTTGTCCCAGAGGTCCCTTCAGTTGTCTTCATTTTTTTTTTTTAATCTATTTTTAATATTCTGTTTGGAGGTAGTGATTTCCACCATTCTGCCCCCCAGGTCATTTATCCATTCTTCTGCCTCAGTTATTCTGCTATTAATTCCTGTTTGTTCTCTAGTTCTTGCAGGTCTTTGGTATACATTTCTTGCATTTTGTTCATTGTTTTCCTGAGATCCTGGATCATCTTCACTATCATTATTATGAATTCTTTTTCTGGAAGGTTGCCTATCTCCACTTCATTTAGTTGTTTTTCTGGAGTTTTATCTTGTCCCTTCATCTGGGACAAAACCCTCTGTTTTTTCATCCTGATTAACTTTCTGTAGGGTGATTTTTTTGTTCTAGCCACTGTGGGATTGTGGTTCTTCTTGCTTCTTCTTTCTGCTCTCTGATAGAGGAGGCAAGAGGCTTCTGTAAGCTTCTTGATGGGACAGACTTGTGGTGGGGAAAACTGGGTCTTGCTCTGGTGGGAAGGGCCTTGCTCAGTAATGCTTTAATCCAGTTTTCTGCTGATGGATGAAGTTGTGCTTCCCCCTATTGGTTGGCCTGAGGTGATTCAGCCCTGGGGGTCTACTGACTCTGTTGTAGGCTAAATGGTGACCTCCAAGAGGGCTTAGCTAGTTGATCCTTCCAGGATTGTTGCTCCCAATGCCCCTGTCCTTGTGATGAGCCCCTGCTGACACTTGCTTTCACAGGAGACCCTCCAACACTAGCAGGTACTTTTGGTTTGGTCTCCTGTGGGGTCACCACTCCTTTCCTCTTGGTCTTGGTGCCTGCACAATTTTGTTTGTGCCCTCCAAAACCAGAGTCTCTGTTTCCCCCAGTCCCATGGAAGTCCTATTATCAAACTTTGCTGACCTTCTAGGTCAGATTCCTTGGGGATTCCTAGTCCCTTTGTCAGATCCCCAGGCTGGGAAGCCTAACATGTGGTTCAGAACCTTTTAAACAGTGAAATAACTTCTTTGATATTACTGTTCTCCAGTTTGCGGCTCACCCACTCAGCAGGTATAGGATTTTATTTTATCCTGACTGTACCCCTCTTACCACCTCAGTGCAGCTTCTTCTTTATCTTTGGATATGGAGTATCTTTTTTGGTAGGTTCCAGCATCCTCCTTTCAATGCTTATTCAATAGCTAGTTACAATTTTGGTGCTCTCACAGGAGGAGATGTGTGCACATCTTTCTACTCTGCCATCTTGAACCAGAACTATAACTTGATGTCTTGATAGATGTATGCACTTTGAAATGATCACCTCATACAAGCTAGTTAACATATCTGTCACTTCACAAATTAGCTTTGTGTTTGTTAGTTTTTATGGTGGAATACTTAAGATCTACCCTATTCACAAATTTCAAATGCTATAATACAGTATTGTTAACAGTAGTTACCATACTGTACATGAATTTCCAGAACTTATTTATCTTACCTAACTGATTTTTCACCCTCATTTTAAAATATGCATCTATATATCAAATCGTAATATTTAAAGAGTTGTTTAGTAAAGGAAAATTTGAACTTATCCTCTATGAACCAGGGAACACCTATGTGCTTAATATAATGGACATCAAAATTATTTTTTGAAAGAGTAGCTGGTGGGAGGGCAGGAGATCTCTCCCTGGACCCCAGGTTTCTAAAAACAGAAAAGGGTTGTCTGCAGACTTATGCGACCTCACCATGGGGAAGGAATATAGATGAAAATTTGGTATACAGAAAAGCAGGGGTTAAATGTGCATGAGGAAGTTAAAAATTTTTTTCTAAAAAGCTCCTTCTCATAGTAGGCACTAGATCCTGTGGTTTCCTTTGATAGCTTGAGGTCTGGCTCTTATTTATTTCACTGTAAGGTACATATCAGATTCCTTTATCAGTAAAGGATGACTAGCATTATCAAGATTTTTCATGTTTGGGAGATAATCAAGCTGAGAAAAAAAATATATATATATACATATTTATATATATTGGCAATGAGGAGTAAGACAATGCCAAATAAAACAAAGAAGAAAAAACAAAAAGTTAAGATTTTAATTAGAGGTTTTAAATCCAGAAAAGCCTAATGATGAGGGTATAAAACTGGATGGACTATTGAAAACAGAAATATAAAGAAAAATAATGAGGCACCCTTAAAGAATAAGAGGAGATTGTCTTTAAGAGATGTCTTCAGTACATCATATCTCATGCTTACATCTCATGTTTTTCTATTTTTATTTAATTAAAATTAATATTTTCATTATTCTTAATTATTAAAAAATTGCATTGGTGGGAGAGGGGTTCAGGATGGGGAACACGTGTATACCTGTGGTGGATTCATGTTGATGTATGGCAAAACCAATACAATATTGTAAATTAATTAACCTCCAATTAAAATAAATAAATTTAAAAATTACATTAAAATAAAATCATTCATATACATAGTTTTGTGATTTCATTAACAATTTTGTATTTTTAATGAAATAAAAATATCAATTTATGCTTTCATCACCAATATAATACTTAAAAATTCACAAATACATTTTTCTTTAAAAAACACTGGAAATTTACCACATATTCTTCTAAATTATGGCAAATATCCTCTAAAGTATGACAAAAATCAATGACAAATGTATTATTTCTTAAATTCAATTTTAAATGTCATACATATAACCCAAAAGTATAAGCAGATAATAATCACGGGATTTATCAGAATATTTCACTGTTATTCAAAGGAGGTCATTTACAATTCACTAACTGGTAAATGATACAACAGAATTTAATACACTCTAAGCTCTAATTATCTGACTAATGACCAATAGTTAAAGGTCTAATTTCAACACTGGAAAAAGATCTGCTATTTTTTAGCACATCTATTTCAAATTTCATGTTTATTTTTCCTCCCATATAAGTTTAAAAGGAAAAATAACAACAATAAGCAACCTATCCATTTGACTAAATTTAAAGCAAAAACATTGACATTAAATACATCTGAACTTT
Organism: Bos grunniens; assembly: GCF_055505025.1. Taxonomy (NCBI): domain Eukaryota; kingdom Metazoa; phylum Chordata; class Mammalia; order Artiodactyla; family Bovidae; genus Bos; species Bos grunniens. Next base: position 10,470,684 of record NC_141179.1, on the reverse strand, counting down.
GGTACCAACTTTTATTGGCCGTGAAGCTCTGAGTGTAGTTATTTAGTCACTAAGTCCTGTCTGACTCTTGTGACTCATAGACTGTAGCCCTCCAGAATCCTCTGTCCATGGGATTTCCCAGACAAGAATACTGGAATGGGTTGTCATTTCCTTTTGCAGGGGAACTTCCTGACCCAGTGATCAAACCACGTCTCCTCATTGCAAGCAGTCTCCTGCATTGCAGGTGGATTCTTTACTAGCTGAGCTACCAGGGAAGCTCTATGAAGTTCTGCACAAGTCATTTGATCTCTCTTGTTTTCAGTTTCCCAGTATATAAAATAGAGGGAGCTAACATAAAATCCGCATGTTTGATTATTGAGATAAAAAGATAGTGAGAGAAGGAGATAAGTCATTTGTGATTTCCATAACTGGGTGGTGAATAGTACTTCCACCAAATATACTAGAAATCTCTGGAAGGATGGAACTCTTGGAAGGAAAGTGTCTGTGGAACATGCTGTATGCCAACACAAGTGTGTGTTACATTCTCAATTGTGGTTTCCAGGTTACACAGGAAAGAAGAGGGATATAAAGGAAACTAGATCTGGAGAGGAAATGGCAACCCACTCCAGTGTTCTTGCTTGGAGAATCCCAGGGACGGGGGAGCCTGGTAGGCTGCTGTTTATGGGGTCAAACAGTGTCAGACATGACTGAAGCAACTTAGCAGTAGCAGCAGCAGACCTGAAGAAAATGTAAAGCCATGTGACTGAAGAGTGAAAAAAAAAGGAGAAACAGTATATTTTAGTAGGAGGGATGAAATTGTTGACCTGAAGTTATCAGAGAATAGTCTAATTGATAACAAGGCTGAGACTATACCCAAGATAATTTATTGAGAAGTGAAGATTACTGAAAATGAGGTTATTAAAGAACAGTAAATGAAAGTTATTGGATGAAATTTTTGTTAACTATTGCTCTATAATAAGCAATCCAAAAATTTAGTGGCTTAAACCAATAACAGGTTAGTATTTCTCACATATCTGACACTTGGTGATGCTTGGTCTGGGAAATATTGTTCTCCCTTCAGTAAGCTAAACTGATCTTACGGCAGTGTCCCAAACTGGTAAAGCTGGACATTGCAAGACTTATTGAACTACACATAGCAGAATTCCTGCAGAAAAGCTTCCACCATATCCTTTTGATCATAACAATTCAGAAGGTCAGCATAGATTCAAGTAGTGAAAATAACGATCTGTCTCAATGAGACAAGATTAAAAAAATATACATCCAGATTTAATCTACCACAAATGGATTATCTATATGAATCATAGGATTTCCCTGATAGCTCAGTTGGTAAAGAATCCACCTGCAATGCACAAGACCCCCGGCTCCAGGTGGCTCCATACCTGGGTCAGGAAGATGAGCTAGAGAAGGGATAGGCTACCCTACTCCAGTATTATTGGGCTTCTCTTGTGGTTTAGCTCGTAAAGAATCTGCCTGCAATGCAGGAGACCTGGGTTCCATCTCTGGGTTGGGAAGATCTCCCAGAGAAGGGAAAGGCTGCCCACTCCAGTATTCTGGCCTAGAGAATTTCATGGACTGAATAGCCCATGAAGTCACAAAGAGTCAGACACAATTGAGTGACTTTGACTTTTCACTTTCTATATGAATCATAAAATTATCCAGCAATGTGGCTAAATCTGAGTTAGAATGAAAATGATCCATCTGGTGAAGATACCAGGAATATTGTATTTGCAGATGACTCAGAAGAAAGTTAAGGGAGGTGAGAGGAGTCACAAAGAAGGAAATATTGTATGATTATAAAAGTATTTGGATGTTGTATATTGAGAATTTTGATCCAATTTCCACTTGCAGCTTTTTACTCTAGAGAGTCGGTATATTAGTTATATGCTGGTGGCTTAGATGGTAAAGAATCTGCCTGCAATGTGGGAGACATGGGTTTGATCACTGGTTTAGGAAAATCCCCTGGAGAAGGGAATGCCAACCCAATCCAGTATTCTTGCCTGGAGAATCCCATGGACAGAGGAGCCTGGCAGGCTACAGTCCATAGGATTGCAGGGAGTCAGACACGAGTGAGTGAATAACATAACATTTCATCTTCTGATAACTGTCATAATAAGCTGTGTTTAGTTGCTCAGGCTACTCTGTCCATGGGATTTTTTGTTTGTTTGTTTGTTTTTCATTCAAGAATCCTGGAGTGGGTTGCCATTTCCTCCTTCAGGGATCTTCCCAACCCAGGGACGGAATCTGCATCTCCTGTATTGCAGGCAGATTCTTTACCTGTTGAGCCATCAGGGAAGCCCATCTGTCATAATAAACAGCCCCAAAATGTCAGGAGCTTAAAACAGTGTATAGACATTTCTTGCTTACATTATCTGAAGACCACAGTTCAGCTGACGTTTGACTCCAAAATTTGGGTTGAATGAGAACTATTTCATGTATCTTTTCCTTCTGGGACCAGGTCATCCCAAAGTAAATGTGCTTAAAAACAAATATAAATGTAGTTTTTGTTTGTTTGTTTTTCTTTTTCAGGCATCCTATCTAAGGTATCTAACAATGGCATTGTTAAGACACAGTTGACTTGCTTTTTCAGGGATTATCTGCCCATGTTATGATCAGAATTCTTTATCCATGCTGGATGGCAAGAAGTATTCCCCAGCATACTGGAAAGTATTGGCAATTTGAGTTTCTCCCAGTTATCCTAGTCACTTATTTACTCAGCCTGCTATAATGAGAGTGCAAAGGAGAAAGAAATGTGCTGAGCTGATAATTATGCCTCTTGTCTGATGAATATTTCAAAAATAACACTTCAAATGTAGTAACTAATTCCTGTTATTTCTATATCAGAGACTACAAACAATTGAAACTCTTTTCTCATCTCATAATACACAATGACAGTCCATTCTGCTTGACTTAGCTGATATTGAACAAAATTAGATTTACTGACTTGTTGCAGCAAGGGAGATCATACATCACAGTGAACCACAGAGTGTCACTAACAATGAGTTTCAATGGGCTTGATATACAGTATGTGCTTTTGCTGAATGGTCTAGAAAGGACTCAATGAAGTGAGGGTCTGTTTTGGATTAAGCTCTGTCAGGATATAGGGCATTTTCACGATTAAGTATATTATTCAGTTCAGTTCAGTTCAGTCGCTCAGTCATGTCCGACTCTGCAACCCCATGAATAGCAGCACACCAGGCCTCCCTATCCATCACCAACTCCTGGAGTTCACCCAAACTTACGTATATCACTGAATCTCATCCTCTGTCATCCCCTTCTCCTCCTGTCCCCAATCCCTCCCAGCATCAGGGTCTTTTTCAATGAGTCAACTCTTCCCATGAAGTGGCCAAAGTATTGGAGTTTCAGCCTCAGCATCAGTCCTTCCAATGAACCCCAGGACTGATCTCCTTTAGGGTGGACTGGTTGGATCTCCTTGCAGTCCAAGGGACTCGCAAGAGTCTTCTCCAGCACCACAGTTCAAAAGCATCAATTCTTCGGTGCTCATAGTCCAACCCTCACATCCATACATGACCACTGGAAAAACCATAGCCTTAACTAGATGGACCTTTGTTGGCAAAGTAATATCTCTGCTTTTTAATGTGCTATCTAGGTAGGTCATAACTGTCTTTTAATTTCATGGCTGCAATCACCATCTGCAGTGATTTTGGAGCCCAAAAAAATAAAGTCGGACACTGTTTCCACTGTTTCCCCGTCTATTTCCCGTGAAGTGATGGGACCAGATGCCATAATCTTCGCTTTCTCAATGTTGAGCTTTAAGCCAACTTTTTCATTCTCCTCTTTCACTTTCATCAAGAGGCTTTTTAGTTCCTCTTCACTTTCTGCCATAAGGGTGGTGTCATCTGCATATCTAAGGTTATTGATGTTTCTCCCGGCAATCTTGATTCCAGTTTGTGCTTCTTCCAGCCCAGCGTTTCTCATGGTGTACTCTGAATAGAAGTTACATAAGCAGGGTGACAATATATAGCCTTAATGTACTCCTTTTCCTATTCGGAACCAGTGTGTTGTTCCATGTCCAGTTCTAACTGTTGCTTCCTGACAGGCATATAGTATATTATTAGGTTAGTGGAAAATTAATTGCAGTTTTGCATTTTTGAACTTTGATGTTTGATATTGGAATACATTCTTAAATAAATGTGATTATGTTATGCATCATTTTAATGCACATTTCTCACTTAATGTTTTTTTGCAAATGACTTATTACCTGCCATTTATTTTATATGTATTTTAGACTATAGATATTATGTTAGACAAAAAGCAAATCTGAGTAATTTTTATTTGAGTTCAAAATTGATCATAAATCAGCCAAGACAACTGGCAACATCAATGACACATTTGGCCAAGGAACTGCTAACAAACATAAAGTGCAGTGGGGAATCAAGAAGTTTTGCAGAGGAGATGAGAAGAGAGCCTTGAAGATGCTGAGCACAGTGGCCAGCCATCAGAAGTTGACAAAGACTAGTGGAGAGGATCATCAAAGCTAATTCTCTTTCAACTACACCAGAAGTTACCAAAGAACTCAAGGGGAATCATTCTACCATCATTCAGAATTTGAAGCAAAGTGGAAAGGTGAAAAAGTTTGATTAAGTGGCTGCCTCATGAACTGACGGAAAATTGTTTTAAATCACTGTTTTGAAGTCTCTTTTCTTATATTATGTAACAACAATGGACCATTTCTCGATTTAATTTTGATGTGTGATGAAAAATGGATTGTACACGACACCTGGAGATAACCAGCTCTGTGTTTGGACTGAGAAGTTCCAACCCACTTCCTAAAGCCAAACTTGCACCAAAAATAGATTATGGTCACTGTTTGGTGGTCTGCTGCCCATCTGAGCCACAAATTTTTTTTATATATAAGAGAAAATCTTGCTGTTTTTAATTTATACATTTTTTTAAATTTTATTTTATTTTTAAACTTTACATAATTGTATTAGTTTTGCCAAATATCAAAATGAATCCACCACAGGTATACATGTGTTCCCCATCCTGAACCCTCCTCCCTCCTCCCTCCCCACACCATCCCTCTGGGTCGTCCCAGTGCACTAGCCCCAACCATCCAGTATCGTGCATCGAACCTGTACTGGCATCTCGTTTTCATGATATTTTACATGTTTCAATGCCATTATCCCAAATCTTCCCACCCTCTCCCTCTCCCACAGAGTATGTATGTATAATTTATACATTTTTAAATCTCTAGAGTTTTTGCTGTTGCTGTTTGTCTGTTTTTAAACCTTATTGTATGATCATCTTTCTATGTCCCTGGAAGATTGGTCTCAGGACCCTATACTAACACCAAAACTGCAGTTTCTTATAATAAAATGGAAAGTATTTGCATGTAACCCATGTACATCCTCCTGTATAGTTTAAATTTTCTCTAGATTGCTTATAATAACAAATACAATCCAAACGCTATAGAAATAGCTATGAATACATTTACAAATGCTATATGAATAGTTTGTAACACTTGGCAAATACAAGTGTGCTTTTTGGAACCTTCTGGATTTTTTTTTTTTCTTCGATTTTTTGGTTGAATCTACAGATGGCAGAACTATGAATATGAAGGACCAACTGCATTACTTTATATCCTTTATTCTAAGCAAGTCCTAATTTGCTTTCTTTATTCTCAACTTATTCTAAAAATTGAAGACCTCATTTTCTAAAATAGATTTATTAATTTATCTTCATCATTTAGATCATTTAGACTGTACACCCATCCCTGACATTGAAATACAACCTATTCCTACTCTCACAACCTCCATTTACAAATATGAAAATATTAGTAGTAACTCCACTAGCAACTGGAGTGTTAGGAATGTTTTCTGTCTCTTGAAAGTGCCTGAAGCTATCTGTCTTTGGTTTGATGCTTATGAAAAAACAATATGGAGACACAGAAAAGCACAGATTAGTTCCTTGCTGAATTTTAGAATACACTCTTCACTTTTTCTTTTCTCTCACTGGCTAAAGCAAACCACTCCACAAAATTATTTCTGCTTTTTTAATAGACAGCCGGAAGGCTTTTCATCCTAAATGTTAAATGATTTCTGTTTGTTCTCTTGAAAACACATATGATAAGGGAACCTTGCATCTTTCACAGATTGCATATAATGTAAGGCAGTGAATTCCTCATAGAGTTGAAAGAGAATTTTAGACTATGTCATTAGCTTAAATACCATGTGTAATATATTTTGGATCCAAACCTAAGAAGAATTATAATTAATTTTAACTCTTCTTTGGCCTTGCCCATTACATAATTTTCTTCCACACTTTACCTTTAAAGTTTGTGGGAACCCTTCTGCTACTCAGACCCATGGACTTTATAGATGCTTTTATCCCCATGCTGGAAACATTTCAACTGAACTTTTGGGTTAACATATTTCTATCTTCCTAAGCTATTTCATGATATTACCTCTTACTTGACACTCCTTTGCCAGTCATCCTTTTCTATTTTTACTTTTTCACTAGATTTATTTATCAAATGATAAAAGAGAACTTTCTAATAGGCATAACTGTCTGACTCTGATTTGGTCTGTCTCCCAGTCAGTATCATTGGCTGTGTTCACGTATTCCATTCATATGTCAGCTTGGCTCTTGTAGAGGGAATATAAGCATTGAAGAATACATTATAATAGATGATATTAGAATGGAATTCCAATGTTGAAGATATATGGTTCATAAAACTATGATAGAATCACAATATAATTTTGTGTAAACTTTAAATATATAGTTTACCATCCTATACAAAGACCACTGGCAGACCGAAGGTCTTACGCTAAGCATAACCCCTAGAATGAATGAATACAATATGGTGAATGAATTCTCTGGTATAGTGTGCTGAACATATAAGCAGTTGACTAGATGTATGTATAGAAAAGCTTAGAACTAGATAAAAACAGAAGTGAGAAAGAAAATGAGATCTATAAAGTCACTACAACTAGTTAATCTTATAAAAACTAGTTTATGAAAACATACTCAAGCAGTATGATATACACTGAGACTATTAGAACAGTTGTTTTTATCTGAGAAAGCAATGTGGGGAAATGAGGAAAAGAATAAAATAAACTAATTAATTAAATAAAATGGCAACAAGGCAGTACCACTGACAATAGTTTGGTAAGAAAAGGTATTTGTTAAATATAATCTTCTGCATATGATATCCAATAATGAGCCCACTTTATTTCCATTGTCTGTTTATATTTCTCTTTAGTATTTATGACACGTGATACAAACTTTTTTTTAATGGTCATGCCATGTGGCCTGTGGGGTCCTAGCTCCCAAATCAGGGATTGAATCCATGCCCTCTTCAGTGGAAACACAGACTCTTAACCACTGGTTGCCAGGGAAGTCTCCAGAATTTACTGATTTATTCTTTACTATTTGTCTCTGCCCTTCTTCCCTGACTAAAAAGTTACCTCTTTAAAAACAAGTGATCTTTTATTCTTGCGTTTTTGGATTTTGTCCTCAGTACCAAAATCAAAGCCTCACAACTAATATGTATGTAAATATTTATTTGTGAATTAATGAATTACATGAATGACTACAGTGAATTTGAGATCATCTCACAAGTTCTCTCTTTTGGTTAATATTATCTCTAACTGAAAATTTAATAATACAAAATTCTGTGGTGGGTGTTAGGTAATGATGTTTATGAGGAATCAAAGACATTTAAGTAGTTATCAGTGAGTAATTGATTTCTGGTTCAATAGCTTTCTCAGTTGAGATTCAAATCAAATTAGTATTTCAGTTTAAGTGCCACTTGAGGCTTAATAGAATATAATCAATATGACATGAAAGGAGATATTAATAATTGAATGTTATATCTGACCCAGAGAACACACTACCAGCTATGCCCTATATTACTAATTCTGAACATTAGATACTATAAAGGTTTTATAAACTAAAAAGTGAATTTAGACCCAAAATATATAGAAACATAGAAAAAATATATGTGTGGATGCATATATAGGCTTCCCAAATGGCACTACTGGTAAAGATGCCACCTGTAATGCAGGAGACATAAGAGACATGGGTTTGATGCCTGGATAGGGAAGATCCCCTGGAGCAGGGCTTGGCAACTCACTCCAGTATTCTTGCCTGGAGAATCCGATGGGCAGAAGCTTCATGGGCTTCTGTGGTTCATAGGGTTGCAGAGTCATATATGAATGAAGCAACTTAGCACGCATACACATACATACACATATACACACACACTCACACACATATATGCATACATATATATGTGTGTGTTGTGTGCTATGTGACTGTGTATGTATGTGTGGGATAGACCTCTATATATCCCACACATACATACACGGTATATATATATATATATCCTCTATATATACTTGTGAAAACATTTATATATATATGTAAACATATATACATAGTTATGAAAACATTTAAGTATTCTTATGACCAAGATGATAATTTAAAAATTATTTATCTGCGTCTATTTATATTGTTCAGTCACTAAGTCATATTTGACTTTTTGTGACCCCATGGAATGCAGCATGCCAGGCTTCCCTGTCTTCTGCTATGTCCCAGAGTTTGCTCAAATTCATATCCATTGAGTTGGTGATGCCACCTAACCATCTCATTCTCTGTCTCCCTCTTCTCCTTTTACCTTTAAGCTTTCTCATCAGTGTCTTTTTCAATGAGTTGGCTTTTTCATAGAAGTTGACCAAAGTATTAGAGCTTCAGTAACAGTCCTTTTAATGAATATGGAAGTACTATCCAATTAATATTCAGGATTGATTTCCTTTAGGATTGACTGGTTTGCCCTCCTTGCTGTCAAAGGTACTCTGAAGAGTCTTCTCCAGTACCACAATTAGAAAAGCATCAGTTCTTGAGTGCTCAACTTTCTTTATAGTCCACATGTCATATCTGTACATGACTACTGGAAAAAACCATAGCTTTGACTGTACAGACTTTGCCAGCAACGTAATACCTCTGCTTTTTACTACACTGTCTTGGTTTGTCATAGCCTTTCTTCCAAGGAGCAAGCATCTTTTAATTTCATGGATGCAGTCACCATCTGCAGTGACATTGGAGCTCAAGAAAATTAAATCTGTACTGCTTTGATTTTTTCCCCTTTTATTAGCCATGGAGTAATAGGATCAGATGCCATGATCTTAATTTTTTAGTGAGTTGTAAGCCAGCTTTTTCATGCTCCTCTTTCACCCTCCAGAGACTCTTTAGTTCCCCTTTGGTTTCTGCCATTAGAGTGGTATCATCTGCATATCTGAGGTTGTTGGTATTTATTTCAACAGTCTTCCAGCTTGTGAGTCTTCAAGCCTGGCATTTCATGAAATATATACTCCATATAAGTTAAATAAACAGGGTGACAATATACTGCCTTTTCCAATTTTGAACCAGTCAGTTGTTCCATGTCTGGTTTTACCTGTTACTTCTTGACCCATATTCAGATTTCTCTGGAGACAGGTGAGGTCATCTGGTATTCCCATCTCTTTAAGAATATCCCACAGTTTGGTATGATCCACACAGTCAAAAGCTTTAGTATAGTCAATGAAGCAGAAGTAGATGCATTTTTGGAATTCGTTTGCTTTCTCTATGATCCAACTAATGTTGGACAATTCAATCTCTAGTTCTTTTGCCTTTTCTAAACCCAGCTTGTACTTCTGGAAATTGTCGGTTCACATACTTCTGAAGCTTAGCTTGAAGTATAACCTGATTAGAACATGAAATAAATGCAATTATATGGTAGTTTGAACATTCTTTAGGCTCAGTTGGTAAAGAATCCGCCTGTAATGCAGGAGACCCTGGTTTGATTTCTGGGTCAGAAAGATCCTCTGGAGAAAGCATAGGCACCCACTCAAGTAGTCATGGGCTTCCTTGTAGCTCAGCTGGTAAATAATTCACCTGCAATACAGGAGACCTGGGTTTGATACCTGGGTTGAGAAGATCCCCTGGAGAAGGGAAGTGCTACCCACTCCAGTATTCTGGCTTGGAGAATTCCCTGGACTGTATAGTCCATGGTGTTGCAAAGTTGAACATGACTGAGCAACTTTCACTTTCACTTTCCCATCTTATTAACCATGTTTATTTTCTATATATGTGACTCTGTTTCTGCTTTGCCAATAGATTCATCTGTACCTTTTTTTTTTTTCTAGATTCCATATATAAGCAGTATTATATGATATTTGCTTTTCCTTTTCATTTACTTCACTCTGTATGACAGTCTCTGGGTTTGTTCACATTTCTGCAAATGGCACTATTTTGGTCCTTTTAATAGCTGAGTAATATATATGTACATCTTTTTTATCCATTCCTCTGTTGATGAACATTTCAGTTGCTTCCATGTCTTGACTTATTGTAAATAGTGCTGCAGTGAACAGTGGGGTGCATTCATTCTTTCAAATTATGATTTTCTCTAGATAAATGCCTAGAAATGGGATTTCTGGGTTATATGATACCTCTATTTTTGTTAGACACTATGAAGAGCAGTATGGAGCTTCCCTAAAAAGCTACTCAGAAATATTTTTAAAATTTCAAATCAACATGTTAAGTGCTATCATATGGAAAGTATTTCATAGAAACATTGGGATAAGGAACATCAGGTAGGAGGAGGATTGTCTTAAAAACCTTCGCAAAGGAAATGTCATTGAAGCCAAGATTTGAAGAATTAAAAAAAAAAAAAAAAACTAATGAAAATCAGTGGGGGTTATTTACATGAAAAATCAAAACAAAGAATATTATACAGCTTAATGTCACATTAAGAAATATGAATTTCATTCTAAAAGAAATGGATATACCTTGATAGATTTTCAGTAGGATAGTGACAAAGAATTTTTGATTCTCAAGATTACTCAGAAGATGTCTTTTTCCTCTTCCACAGTATTTTTTAAGTGTGCTTTTCTACATAATTTTTACATGATATAGGGTTCCATTTTTCATGGACAAAAGAGCATAGTCAAGTTTCTCAGATAGAAACTTCATATGGCTCCTATTATTTATGAATCCTGTGTCTTTAGATCTCACACGCTAGTAAAGTAATGCTCAAAATTATCTAAGCCAGGCTTCAGCAATATGCGAACTGTGAACTTCCTGATGTTCAAGCTGGTTTTAGAAAAGGCAGAGGAACCAGAGATCAAATTGCCAACATCAGCTGGATCATGGAAAAAGCAAGAGAGTTCCAGAAAAACATCTATTTCTGCTTTATTGACTATTCCAAAGCTTTTGACTGTTTGGATCACAAGAAATTGTGAACAGTTCTGAGAGATAGGAATACCAGACCACCTGATCTGCCTCTTGAGAAATTTGTATGCAGGTCAGGAAGCAACAGTTAGAACTGGACATGGAACAACAGACTGGTTGCAAATAGGAAAAGGCTGTATATTGTCACCCTGCTTATTTAACTTACATGCAGAGTACATCATGAGAAACACTGGACTGGAAGAAGCACAAGCTGAAATCAAGATTGCCAGGAGAAATATCAATAACATCAGATATGCAGATGACACCACCCTTATGCAGAAAGTGAAGAGGAACTCAAAAGCCTCTTAATGAAAGTGAAACTGGAGAGTGAAAAAGTTGGCTTAAAGCTCAGCATTCAGAAAACGAAGATCATGGCATCCAGTCCCATCACTTCATGGGAAATAGATGGGGAAACAGTGGAAACAGTGTCAGACTTTATTTTTCTGGGCTCCAAAATCACTGCAGATGGTGACTGCAGCCATGAAATTTTTATAAAAGACGCTTACTTCTTGGAAGGAAAGTTATGACCAACCTAGATAGCATATTCAAAAGCAGAGACATTACTTTGCCAACAAAGGTTCGTCTAGTCAAGGCCATGGTTTTTCCTGTGGTCATGTATGGATGTGAGAGTTGGACTGTGAAGAAGGCTGAGTGCTGAAGAATTGATGCTTTTGAACTGTGGTGTTGGAGAAGACTCTTGAGAGTCACTTGGACTGCAAGGAGATCCAAGCAGTCCATTCTGAAGGAGATCAGCCCTGGGATTTCTTTGGAAGGAATGATGCTAAAGCTAAAACTCCAGTACTTTGGCCACCTCATGCAAAGAGTTGACTCATTGGAAAAGACTCTGATGCTGGGAGGCATTGGGAGCAAGAGGAGAAGGGGACGACAGAGGATGAGATGGCTGAATGGCATCACTGACTCGATGAACGTGAGTCTCAGTGAACTCCGGGAGTTGGTGATGGACAGGGAGGCCTGGCGTGCCACGATTCATGGGGTTGCAAAGAGTTGGGCACGACTGAGCGACTGATCTGATCTTATCTCATGTCTTTAGTGTTTTTCTTAGAGCTCATTTATTTAGCTTTAGGACAGTGGTTCTCAACCTTTTTGCTGGTACAACATATTAGAAATAATGACTGACTATAGCAATTATTTTCATGAAAAGGTATAGACAGACACAGGGCTAAGCTATTCATCTGGGCAGTGGGGGCGCCTGAAGTGTGAAGATGGCACACACCCCCATTTAATATAACCCTATGGGATTGAGGGAGGAGTGGATCTTAGTCTCTGCAAAATACAAAGGGAAACTTCAAGCTTGAATTTGGCATTAACGATTTCAAAGTTGTCTTCAGAATTTTCTGATGCTCAGAGAAACTTTGTATAGATCCTTGCTGTGAGAGTCCAGTGTTTGGCTAAGCATGATTCGTGTTTGCTCCTCTTGTTAATGACTAGGATCAGAAAGGTGATAGCTTCCTCCCAGAACATGTGAAACTTGAGCTAGGAGTCTTGCCATCTGTGAAAGCCCAGACACAGTCATTGAAGAAACTGGATGGTAAACAAGCTTTTTTGACTTTTAGCTTTTACAGAAAATAATTATTACCTGAAAGTGAAATCTGGCAGAGAAATGAGTATGCAGAGGGATAGCAAAATGTAATTAAAGAGACTTGTTGTTGGATAAAGACTGGAAGCCACTGTCAACTACACACTGAAATTTGCTATGGGCACTTGCCATCTACCTCTACAAGGATTAAATCATGCGCTACTGCAGCTGTTTATTTTCAACAACCCCTCATAAGAATTCAGGGTGGAGAGCAGAAATGAGGCACTCTGTACTTTAGGGAAAAGTGCAGAACAGCTGTTCAGACAGATATTTTCAGAAGCCAATTCATATGTCTCCTTGTATCTGGAAAAGCACTAGAATCCATGGTGACATCTGCTCCTCATGACTAACAGAAACCTGCAAAAAATATGTGTGCTTGATTGCATGTACTCCCCTTCCACCAAACTCACATGTGTACTGGTGTTCTCCTCCACCTCTTTGGACCAGTTTCTCAAGCTATGTATGTAGTCCTCCATTTTGACCCAAAGAAAACTTAATTCACAATTTCACATTGCACATTTTTGTAACTCAGCACCACCAATTCTAAATTTCATAGCTCTGATATGAAATAATATACAGCTGTAGGAATTCTTCTTTTTTTTCAGGTATTTTGAGACTAAGGATAATAAGTACCTGCATGTGCTTGAGGTCATTTATTTGCTCTTTTCCTTCATATCCACCTTTCATCTCATGTGCAATTTTATGAATAGCCAGTTGACTTAACATTAACTCTAACATTTGCTGGTCATGAGACAAGGAGAGACAGGAAGTCTAAAAATAATATCGGTTTTTTCAGTTTTGTTTTTTTTTTAATTTATTTTTTAATTGAAGGATAATTGCTTTACATAATTTTGTTGTTTTCTGTCAAACTGTGACATGAATCAGCCATAAGAATACATTTATCCCCTCCCTTTTGAACCTCCCTCCCATCTTCCTCTCCACCCCACACCTCTAGGTTGATACAGAGCCCCTGTTTGAGTTTTCTGAGACATACAGCAAATTCCCATTGGTTATCTATTTTATATATGGTAATGTAAGTTTCCATGTTACTCTTTTCATACATCTCCCCCTCTCCTTCCCTCTCTCCATGTCCATAAGTGTATTCTCTATGTCTGTTTCTCCATTGCTACCTTGTAAATAAATTCTTCAGTAGCATTTTATTTTATTTTTTAACTTAACAATATTGTATTGGTTTTTCCATATATCAACATGAATCCGCCACAGTTTTATACATGTTCCCCATCCTGAACCCTCCTCCCTCCCCATACCATTCCTCTGGGTCATCCCAGTGCACAAGCCCCAAGCATCCAGTGTCCTGCATCAAACCTGGACTGGCAACTCGTTTCATATATGATATTATACATGTTTCAATGCCATTCTCCCAAATCATCCCACCCTCTCCCTCTCCCACAGAGTCCAAAAGACTGTTCTATATATCAGTGTCTCTTTTGCTGTCTTGTATACAGGGTTATTGTTACCATCTTTCCAAATTCCATATATATGCATTAGTATACTATATTGGTGTTTTTCTTTCTGGCTTACTTCACTCTGTATAATAGGCTCCAGTTTCATCCACCTCATTAGAACTGATTCAAATGTATTCTTTTTAATGGCTGAGTAATACTCCATTGTGTATATGTACCACTGCTTTCTTATCCATTCCTCTGCTGATGGACATCTAGGTTGCTTCTATGTCCTGACTATTATAAACAGTGCTGTGATGAACATTGGGGTACACATCTTTCTTTCAGTTCTGCTTTCCTCATTGTGTATGCCCAGCAGTGGGATTGGTGGATCATAAGGCAGTTCTATTTCCAGTTTTTTAAGGAATCTCCACACTGTTCTCCATAGTGGCTGTACTAGTTTGCTTTCCCACCAACAGTGTGAGAGGGTTCCCTTTTCTCCACACCCTCTCCAGCATTTATTGCTTGTAGACTTTTGGGTCACAGCCATTCTGACTGGCATGAAGTGGTACCTCATAGTGGTTTTGATTTGCATTTCTCTGATAAGGAGTGATGTTGAGCATCTTTTCATGTGTTTGTGAGCCATCTGTATGTCTTCTTTGGAGAAATGTCTATTTAGTTCTTTGGCCCATTTTTTGATTGGGTCATTTATTTTTCTGGAGTTGAGCTGTAGGAGTTGCTTATATATTTTTGAGATTAGTTGTTTGTCAGTTGCTTCATTTGCTATTATTTTCTCCCATTCTGAAGCCTTTCTTTTCACCTTTATTATAGTTTCCTTTGTTGTGCAGAAGCTTTTAAGTTTAATTAGGTCCCATTTATTTTTGCTTTTATTTCCAGTATTCTGGGAGGTGCGTCATAGATGATCCTGCTGTGATGTATGTCGAAGAATGTTTTGCCTATGTTCTCCTCTAGGAGTTTTATAGTTTCTGGTCTTACATTTAGATCTTTAATCCATTTTGAGTTTATTTTTGTGTATGGTGTTAAAAAGTGTTCTAATTTCATCTTTTTACAAGTGGTTGACCAGTTTTCCCAGCACCACTTGTTAAAGAGATTGTCTTTTTTATGTACTTGCCTCCTTTGTAAAAAATAAGGTGTCCATATGTGCATGGATTTATCTCTGGGCATTCTATTTTGTTCCATTGATCTGTATTTCTGTCTTTGTGCCAGTACCATACTGTCTTGATGACTGTGGCTTTGTAGTAGAGCCTGAAGTCAGGCAAGTTGATTCCTCCAGTTCCATTCTTCTTTCTCAAGATTGCTTTGGCCATTTGAGGTTTCAGTAACATTTTTCTAGATTACATATATATGTGTTAGAATACGATAGCCATCTTTCCTTTTTTGACTTACTTCACTCTGTATAATAGGCTCTAGGTTCATTTACCTCATTAGAACTGACTCAAATGCATTCTTTTTATTGGCTGAGTAGTATTCCATTGTGTATATGTATCACAGCTTCTTTATCCATTCATCTGTTGATGGACATCTAGGTTGCTGTTGTAAATTGTGCTTCAATGAAGAATGGGATACATGTGTGTTTTTCAATTTTGGTTTGCTCAGGGTATATGCCTAGAAGTGGGATTGCTGGGTCATATGGTGGTTTTATTCCTCGATGTATAAGGAATCCCCATACCATCTTCCATATTGGCTGTATCAGTTTACATTCCCACCAACAGTGCAAGAGTGTTCCCTCTTCTCCACACCCTCTACAGCATTTATTGTTTGTAGACTTTTTGATGATGTCCATTCTGACTGGTATGAAATGATATCTCATTGCAGTTTTGATTTGCATTTCCCTGATAATGAGTGATGTTGAGCATCTTTTTCTGTGTTTGTTAGCAATCTGTATGTCTTCTTTGGAGAAATGTCTGTTTTTATGTCTTTTTCCCATTTTTTGATTGGGTTGTTTGTTTTTTCTGGTATTGAGTTTTATGAGCTGCTTGTATATTTTGGAAATTAATACTTCGTCTGTTGTTTCATTTGCTATTATTTTCTCCCATTCTGAATGTTGTCTTTTCACCTTAGTTATACTTTCCTTTGCTATGCAAAAGCTTTTATGTTTAATCAGGTCTCACTTGTTTACTTCTGTTTTTATTTCCATTACTTTAGGAGCTGGGTCTTGGAGGATCTTGCTTTGATTTATGTCATCAAGTGTTCTGCCTATGTTTTCCTCTAAGAGTTTTATAGTTTCTGGTCTTACATTTAGGTCTTTAATACACTTTGAATTTATCTTTGTGTATGGTGTTAGGAAGTGTTCTAATTTCATTCTTTTACATGCAACTAGCCAGTTTTCCCAGCACCATTTACTGAAGAGGTTGTCTTTGCCCCATTGTATATTCTTGACTCCTTTTTTCAAAAACAAGGTACCCATAGCTTCATGGGTTTATTTTTGGGCTTTCTGTCTTCTTCCATTGGTCTTTGTTTATGCTTTTGTGCCATACCGTACTGTCTTGGTGACTGGTTTTGTAGTATAATCTGAAGTCAGAAAGTTTGATTCCTCCAGCTCCACTCTTCTTTCTGAAGACTGTTTTGACTATTTGGAGTCTTTTGTGTTTCCATATGAATTGTGAAATTTTTATTCTAGTTCTGTGAAGAATGTCATTGGCAATTTGATAGGAATCACATTGAATCTGTAGTTTGTATTTTGTAGTATAGTCATTTTCACAATATTGATTATTCCTACCCAGGAACATGGAATCTCTCTCCATCTGTTTCTGTTGTCTTTGATTTCTTTCATTAGTGTCTTATAATTTTCTGTGTACAGTTTTTTGTCTCCTTAGGTAAGTTTATTCCTAGATACTTTATTTTTTGTTCCAATGGTTAATGGAATTGATTACTAATTTCTCTTTCTGATTTTTCATTGTTAGTATATAGAAATGCAAGTGATTTCTGTGCACTGATGTTGTATCCTAAAACTTTGCTAAATTCACTGATTAGCTCTAATAATTTTCTGATACTATATTTAGGGTTTTGTATATATAGTTTCATGTCATCTGCAAAGAGTGAGAGCTTTACTTCTTCTTTTCCCATCTGAATTCCTTTTATTTCGTTTTCTTCTCTGATTGGTCTAAGTAGGACTTCTAAAACCATGCTGAATAATAGTGATGAAACTGGACACCCTTGTCTTGTTTTCGACCTTAGGGGGAATGCTTTCAGATTTTCACCATTGAGAATAATGTTTGCTGTAGGCTTATAATATATGGCCTTTACTATGTTGAAGAAGGTTTCTTCTATGCCTATTTTTTGAAGAGTTTTAATTATAAATGGGTGCTGAATTTTATCAAAGGCTTTTTCTGCATCTATTGAGATTATCATATAGTTTTTATCTATCAATTTGTTAATATGGTGTATCAGATTGATTGGTTTGCATATATTGAAGAATCCTTGCATCACTGGAATAAACCCAACTCGATCATGGTGTGTGAACTTTTTGATATGTAGCTGAATCCTGTTTGCTAAAATTTTGTTGAGGGTTTTTGCTTCAATGTTCATCAGTGATATTGGCCTGTAGTTTTCTTGTGTGTGTGTGTGTGTGTTGTCTTTGTCTGGTTTTGTTAACAGGATGATGGTAGCCTCATGGAATGAGTTTGGAAATGTTCCTCCCTCTGCAATTTTTTGAAAGAGTTTTAGAAGGATAGGCATGATCTCTTATCTAAATGTTTGATAGAATTCTCCTGTGAAGTCATCTGATCCTGGGCTTTTGTTTTTTGGGAGATTTTTGATCACAACTTCATTTTCAGTGCTTGCAATTGGATTGTTCATAATTTCTATTTCTTCCTAGTTCAGTCTTGGGAGATTGAACTTTTGTAATTATCTGTCCATTTCTTCCAAGCTATCCATTTTATTGCCATATAGTTGTTCATAATAGTCTCTTATAATCCTTATGTATTTCTGCATTGTCTGTTGTAACCTATCCTTTTTCATTTCTAATTTTGTTGATTTTATTCTTTTCTCTATTTTTCTTGATGAGTCTGGCTATATGTTTGTCAATTTTGTTTATCTTCTCAAAGAACCAGAATTCAGTTTTATTAATCTCTACTATTCTTTCTTTCATTTCTTTTTTATTTATTTCTGCTTGGATCTTTATGATTTCTTTCCTTCTACTAATTATGTTTTTGTTTTTTTCTTATTTTTCCGATTGTTTTAGGTGTAAAGTTAGGTTGTCTATTTGGTGTTTTTCTTGTTTCTTGAGATAAAATTGTATTGCTATAAACTTTCCTTTTAGGACTGTTTTTGCTGCATCCCACTTTCCTGGCTCAGATGGTAAAGTGTCTGCCTACAATGCAGGAGGCCTGGGTTTGATCCCTGGGTTGGGAAGATCCCCTGGAGAAGGAAATGGCAACTCACTACAGTACCATTGCCTGGAAAATCTCATGGACAGAGGAGCCTGGACAGTCCTTGGGGTCACAAAAAGTTGGACACGACTGAGTGACTTCACTTTCACTTTCATAGGTTTTGACTTGTCATGTTTTCATTGTCATTTGTTTCTAGGAATTTTCTGAATTTCCTTTTGATTTTTTCAGTAACCTGTTGGTTATTTAGAAATGTATTGTTTAATCTCCAGGTGTTTGTATTTATTAGTGTTTTTTTTTTTTTTTTTTTTCTTGTAATTGATATCTAGTCTTATAGTGTTGTGGTCAGAGAAGATGCTTGATATGATTTCAGTTTTCTTAAATTCACTGAGGTTTGATTTGTAACCCAAGATGTGGTCTATCCTGGATAATGTTCCATATGCACTTGAGAAGAAGGTGTATTCTGCATTTGAATTGAATGTCCTGAAGATATAAATGAGATTCACCTCATCTACTATAGCATTTAAGACTTGTGTTTCCTGATTAATTATCTGTTTTGATGATCTATTCATTGGTGTGAGTGTGGTATTAAAGTTTCCTACTATTATTGTGTTACTGTCAATATCTCCTTTTATGTCTGTTAGTGTCTGTCTTATGTATTAAAGTGCTCTTATGTTGGGTGCATAGATATTTATAATTGTTGTGTCTTCCTCTTAGATTGATCCCTTGAACATTATGCAGTGTCCTTCCTGTTCTCTTGTAATCTTCTTTATTTTAAGGTCTATTTTGTCTAATATGAGGATTGCTACTCCACCTTTCTTTTGCTTCCCATTTGCATGAAATATACTTTTTCATGCTCCTACTTTCAGTCCATATGTCTCCTTTTAATATTCTTTCTTCCTGTTTAGTCTCTATTAGTTTGATTGGTATGTGTCTTGGCATTTTTCTCCTTGAGTTTACCCTGTATGGGACGCTTTGGACCTCTTCGACTTCACTAACTATTTCCTTTTCAATGTTGTGGACATTTCCAACTATAATCTCTTCAAAAATTTTCTCATACCCATTCTTTTTCTCTTCTTCTTCTGGATCTGCTATAATTCAAATGTTGCTGTGCTTGATATTGGCCCAGAGGTCTATGAAACTATTCTTAGTTATTTTAATTGTTTTTACTTTATTCTGCTCTTCAGAAGTTATATAAACCATTTTATCTTCCAGCTCACTGATTCGTTTTTCTGCTTCAGATATTCTTTTATTGATATTTTCTAAAGTATTTTTAATTTCAGTAATTGTGTTGTCTCTGTATCTTTATTCTTCAATTCTTCTAGAGCTTTGTTAGGTGATTCTTACGTTTTCTCCATTCTGTTTTTTCATGATTTTTGTTCATCATTATTCTGAATTATTTTCAGGTAGTTTGCCTATTTCCTCTTCATTTATTTGGACTTCTTTGTTTTTAGTTTGTTCCTTCATTTGTTTAGTATTTCTCTGCCTTTTCATTTTTAACTTAACTGTGTTTGTGGTCTCCTTTTCCCAGGCTTCAAGTTGAATTCTTTCTTCCTTTTGGTTTCTGCCCTCCTAAGGTTGGATTTCTGTGATTTCTAAGATTGAAACTGTGATTTCTGCTGAGTTTTTCTGTTTCTTTATTTTTTCTCTGATAAGCAAGGCTGAATGAGGTGGTAATCCTGTCTGCTGATGATTGGCTTTGCATTTTTGTTTGTTTTGTTATTTAGATGAGGTGTACTGAAAAGGATCTTTCTAGTGGTTGGGTGATACTGGGTCTTGAATTCAAGTGCTTTCCTTTGTGGGAGTTCTCACTATTTGATACTCCCTATGGTTAATTCATGGGATGTGCACAATAAAGGACAGAAATGGTATGGTCCTAACAGAAGCAGAAGATATTAAGAAGAGGTGGCAACAATACACAGAAGAACTATACAAAAAAGATCTTCACGATCCAGATAATCATGATTGTGTGATCACTCACCTAGAGCCAGACATCCTGGAATGCAAAGTCAAGTAGGCCTTAGAAAGCATCACTGTGAACAAAGCTAGTGGAGGTGATGAAATTTAAGTTTTGCTATTTCAAAAGATGATGCTGTGAAAGTGCTGCACTCAGTATGCTAGCAAATTTGAAAAACTCAACAGTGGCCACAGGACTGGAAAAGGTCAGTTTCCATTCCAATCCCAAAGGAAGATAATGCCAATGAATGCTCAAACTACCACACGATTGCACTCATCTCACATACTAGAAAAGTATTGCTCAAAATTCTCCACACCAGGCTTCAACAGTATATAAACCATGAAGTTCCAGATGTTCAGGCTGGACTTAGAAAAGACAGAGGAATCAGAGATCAAATTGCCATCTGTTGGATCATTGAAAAAGCAAGAGAGTTCCATAAAAACATCTAGTTCTGCTTTACTGACTATGCCAAAGCCTATTGTTGTGTGTATCACAACAAACTGTGGAAAATTCTCCCAGAGATGGGAATACCAGACCACCTGACCCGCCTCCTGAGAAATCTGTATGCAGGCAAAGAAGCAACAGATAGAATTGGACATGGAACAACAGACTGGTTCCAAACTGGGAAAGGAGTATGTCAAGGCTATATGTTGTCACCCTGCTTATTTAACTTATATGCAGAGTACATCGTGAGAAATGCTGGACTACATAAAGCACAAGCATGAATCAAGATTGCTGGGAGAAATATCATTAACCTCAGATACTCAGATGACACCACCTTCATGACAAACAGCAAAGAACTAAAGAGGCTCTTGATGAAAATGCAAGAGGAGACTGAAGAACTTGGCTTAAAACTCAACATTCAGAAAACTAATATCATGGCATCTGTCCCCATCTCTTCATGGCAAATAGATGGGAAAACAGTGGAAACACTGGCAGTCTTTATTTTTGGGGGGGTGAGGGGGCTCAAAAATCACTGCAGATGGTGATTGCAGTCATGAAATTAAAAGACGCTTGCTCCTTGGAAGAAAAGTTATGACCAACCTAGACAGCATATTAAAAAGCAGAGACATTACTTTGCCAACACAGGTCCTTCTAGTCAAAGCTATGATTTTTCTAGTAGTCATGTATGGATAGGAGCATTGGACTATAAACAGAAAAAAAAAAAAAAAAAAGCTGAGTGCCAAAGAATTGATACTTTTGACACCACAGTGTTGGAGAAAACTCTTGAGAGTCCCTTGGACTGAAAGGAGATCCAACCAGTCCATCCTAAACGAAATCAATCCTGACTATTCTTTGGAAAGACTGTTGCTGAAGCTGAAACTCCAATACTTCGGCCACCTGATGCAAAGAGCTGAATCATTTGATAAGACCTTGATGCTGCGAAAGATTGAAGGCAGTAGGAGAAGGGGATGACAGAAAATGAGATGGTTGGATGTCATCACCGACTCAATGGACATGAATTTGCATAAACTTCAGGAGTTGGTGATGGAAAGGGAGGTCTGGCATGCTGCACTCAATGGGTTTACAAATAGTCACAACTGATCCACTAAACGAACTGATGGTTAGTTCTCTGGTAGTCCAGTGTGTTGGGGTCAGTGCTACCACTCCAAAGTTTCAGGGTTTGATCTCTAGTCAAGAACGGAGATCCTCCAAGTGGCTTGTTATGGCATTATATCAGATCAGATCAGATAAGTCGCTCAGTCATGTTGGACTCTTTGCGACCCCATGAATCACAGCACGCCAGGCCTCCCTGTCCATCACCAACTCCCGGAGTTCATTGAGACTCACGTCCATCGAGTCAGTGATGCCATCCAGCCATCTCATCCTCTGTCGTCCCCTTCTCCCTTGCCCCTAATGCTTCCAAGCATCAGAGTCTTTTTCAATGAGTCAACTCTTCGCATGAGGTGGCCAAAGTACTGGAGTTTCAGCTTTAGCATCATTCCTTCCAAAGAGATCCCAGGGCTGATCTTCTTCAGGATGGACTGGTTGGATCTCCTTGCAGTCCAAGGGACTCTCAAGAGTCTTCTCCAACACCACAGTTCAAAAGCATCCATTCTTCAGCACTCAGCCTTCTTCACAGTCCAACTCTCACATCCATACATGACCACAGGAAAAACCATAGCCTTGACTAGACGAACCTTTGTTGGCAAAGTAATGTCTCTGCTTTTAAATATGCTACCTAGGTTTGTCATAACGTTCCTTCCAAGGAGTGTTTTTTTAATTTCATGGCTGCAGTCACCATCTGTAGTGATTTTGGAACCCAGAAAAATAAAGTCTGACACTGTTTCTGCTGTTTCCCCACCTATTTCCCATGAAGTGGTGGGACCGGATGCCATGATCTTCGTTTTCTGAATGTTGAGCTTTAAGCCAACTTTTTCACTCTCCACTTTCACTTTCATCAAGAGGCTTTTGAGTTCCTCTTCACTTTCTGCCATAAGGGTGGTGTCATCTGCATATCTGAGGTTATTGATATTTCTCCCAGCAATCTTGATTCCAGCTTGTGTTTCTTCCAGTCCAGCATTTCTCATGATGTACTCTGCATATAAGTTAAATAAGCAGGGTGACAATATACAGCCTTGACGAACTCCTTTTCCTGTTTGGAACCAGTCTGTTGTTCCATGTCCAGTTCTAACTGTTGCTTCCTGACCTGCATACAAATTTCTCAAGAGGCAGGTCAGGTGGTCTGGTATTCCCATCTCTTTCAGAATTTTCCACAGTTTATTGTGATTCATACAGTCAAAGGCTTTGGCATAGTCAATAAAGCAGAAATAGATGCTTTTCTGGAACTCTCTTGCTTTTTCCATGATCCAGCGGATGTTGGCAATTTGATCTCTGGTTCCTCTGCCTTTTCTAAAACCAGCTTGAACATCAGGAAGTTCATGGCTCACATATTGCTGAAGCCTGGCTTGGAGAATTTTGAGCATTACTTTACTAGCGTGTGAGATGAGTGCAATTGTGCGGTAGTTTGAGCATTCTTTGGCATTGCCTTTCTTTGGGATTGGAATGAAAACTGACCTTTTCTAATCCTGTGGCCACTGCTGAGTTGTCCAAATTTGCTGGCATATTGAGTGCAGTACTTTCACAGCATCATGTTTCAGGATTTGGAATAGCTTAACTGGAATTCTATCACCTCCACTAGCTTTGTTCGTAGTGATGCTTTCTAAGGCCCACTTGACTTCACATTCCAGGATGTCTGGCTCTAGGTCAGCGATCACACCATCGTGATTATCTGGGTCATAAAGATCTTTTTTGTACAGTTCTTCTGTGTATTCTTGCCACCTCTTCTTAATATATTCTGCTTCTGTTAGGTCCATACCATATCTGTCCTTTATTGAGCCCATCTTTGCATGAAGTGTTTCTTTGGTATCTCTGATTTTCTTGAGGAGATCCGTAGTTTTTCCCATTCTGTTGTTTTGCTCTATTTCTTTGCATTGATCGCTGAAGAAGGCTTTCTTATCTCTTCTTGCTATTCTTTGGAACTCTGCATTCAGATGTTTATATCTTTCCTTTTCTCCTTTGCTTTTCACTTCTCTTCTTTTCCCAGCTATTTGTAAGGCCTCCCCAGACAGCCATTTTGCTTTTTTGCATTTCTTTTCCCTGGGGATGGTCTTGATCCCTGTCTTCTGTACAATGTCACGAACCTCATTCCATAGTTCATCAGGCACTCTGTGTATCACATCTAGGCCCTTAAATCTATTTCTCATTTCCACTGTATAATCATAAGGGATTTGATTTAGGTCATACCTGAATGGTCTAGTGGTTTTCCCTACTTTCTTCAATTTAAGTCTGAATTTGGCAATAAGGAGTTCATGATCTGAGCCACAGTCAGCGCTTGGTCTTGTTTTTGCTGCCTGTATAGAGCTTCTCCATCTTTGGCTGCAAAAATATAATCAACCTGATTTTGGTTTTGACCATCTGGTGATGTCCATGTATAGAGTCTTCTCCTGTGTTGTTGAAAGAGGGTGTTTGTTATGACCAGTGCATTTTCTTGGCAAAACTCTATTAGTCTTTGCCCTGCTTCATTCAGTATTCCAAGGCCAAATTTGCCTGTTCCCCCAGATGTTTCTTGACTTCCTATTTTTGATTCCAGTCCCCTATAATGAAAAGGACATCTTTTTTGGGTGTTAGTTCTAAAAGATCTTGTAGGTCTTCATAGAACCGTTCAACTTCAGCTTCTTTAGCATTACTGGTTGTGTCATAGACTTGAATTACTGTGATATTGAATGGTTTGCCTTGGAAACGAACAGAAATCATTCTGTCATCTTTGAGATTGCATCCAACTACTGCATTTCAGACTCCTTTGTTGACCATGATGGCCACTCCATTTTTTCTGAGGGATTCTTGCCCGCAGTAGTAGGTATAATGGTCATCTGAGTTAAGTGAAATTAAAACAAATACCCAAAAATGAGAAACCAAAGATGAACTCCAGGAAAATGACAGTTGTGAAATCAGGCAAATAATAATTAAAATAATGGAATAAGCACTTATACATATATACCCATAAGCAAAATCAAAAGTTTATTAAAAAAAAATAGTAGATTTACCGGGCAAACAAAGGAAATTAAAAATTATGTCTACCAATTATGTCTTCAAAACTAACTAAATCACCAACTGGAAAACAAAACTAAAGCAAAGTTCCAAGTGGGGCATAAAGCAATGAAAACAGAGCCAACAAATATGTTGAGAGGAAAGAAAGAAATAATAGATATGCAAGGTTAAATAGCAGTAGAGAAACATTTATATTCATTGGAGATTAACTGCAAGGGGAAGAGTACACTAGGAAAAGCAAAGAAAGGAATAAATGTAGAAAAATGAGGTGGATGAAAGTGGAGCCTATTATACAGAGTGAAGTAAGCCAGAAGGAGAAACACCAATACAGTATAATAACGCATATATAAGGAATTTAGAAAGATGGTAACAGTAACCTTGTGTACGAGACAGCAAAAGAGACACTGATGTATAGAACAGTCTTATGGACTCTGTGGGAGAGGGAGAGAGTGGGAAGATTTGGGAGAATGGCATTGAAACATGTAAAATATCATGTGTGAAACGAGATGCCAGTTCAGGTTCGATGCACGATACTGGATGCTTGGGGCTAGCGCACTGGGATGACCCAGAGGGATGGTATGGGGAGGGAGGAGGGAGGTGGGTTCAGGATGGGGAACACATGTATACCTGTGGCGGATTCATTTCGATATTTGGCAAAATTAATACAATTATGTAAAGTTTGAAAATAAAATAAAATTTTAAAAAAAGAAAAATAGAATTGATTTTTAAAAATTCAAAATTAAAAAAAGAGAAAAAAAAAGGAAGATGAAAGATAAAAAAAAGTAAAATTACAGTAAAACTCCACAGAACTTCAGAAGCCCAATGTAGCAGCTGAGGTTTATAACAACAATAAAAAGTGTGACTGAATATAAATATATACATATAACCCATAATCAAATCAGTCCAAATCAAAACAGTCCAACAATAATAAAGTACAATAGATTGACCCAATGAACAAAGGAAACCAAAAATTATATCTACAAATTAAGAACAAAACTAACTAAAACACAGACTGGAAAACAAAACTAAAGCAAGGTGCCAAGTGGGGAATAAAGCAGTGAAAACAAAACTAACAAATATGTTGAGAGAAATTCCTCAGGAAAGAAAATAGTTGTGTAAAGATTAATAGAAGTAGATAAAGAAGATTTATCTACATTAAAGATTTATTTATAATTAAAATTCAAAAAGAGTTAAATAAAATAAGAAAAAATAAAGGAAAACTCCACAGAACTGCAAAAGCCCAAAGTAGAGGCAGGTGTTTATAACAGCATTAAAAAATGTGACTGAGAAAAGAAAAGAAAAAAAAAAAAAAGCTCAGAAGCTTAATTAGATTTCATAGTGCCAATAAAATCGACAACTACAGTAGAGCGGGGAGGAGGAAAAAAAAAAAAAGAAAAGAAAAGAAAACAGTAAAAAAAAAAAAATCTAAATCCAAAAGAATCTATAGAACATGTCAAAGCATAAGAATAATACATGTTTTTCTTTTTTTTTTTTTCTTTTATTTTTAAACTTTACAATATTGTATTAGTTTTGACAAATATTGAAATGAATCTGCCACAGGTATACATGTGTTCCCCATCCTGAACCCTCCTCCCTCCTCCCTCCCCACACCATCCCTCTGGGTCGTCCCAGTGCACCAGCCCCAAGCATCCAGTATCGTGCATCGAACCTGGACTGGCGACTCGTTTCATACATGATATTATACATGTTTCAATACCATTCTCCCAAATCTTCCCACTCTCTCCCTCTCCCACAGAGTCCATAAGACTGTTCTATACATCAGTGTCTCTTTTGCTATCTCGTACACAAGATTATTGTTACCATCTTTCTAACTTCCATATATATATGCATTTGTATACTATATTGGTGTTTTTCTTTCTTGCTTACTTCACTCTGTATAATAGGCTCCAGTTTCATCCACCTCATTAGAACTGATTCAAATGTATTCTTTTTAATGGCTGAGTAATACTCCATTGTGTATATGTACCACAGCTTTCTTATCCATTCCTCTGCTGATGGACATCTAGGTTGCTTCCAATACATGTTTTTCTTGAGTCAAGTGCTGTCAGAGTCCTTTCCCTCACTGGGAGTCATAGTCCACCTGACCTCCCTAGGATGCACTCCAACACTGTGCTGATCTCTGGACCTGCTGTGGGGGTAGCTGAGGTTCTAATCTGGTCCTACTCCTGTGTGTTCTTGCCTCTGATGCCCATGGCTAATAGAAATAGTGTGTTGTTTTGTTTTGTTTTTTGTTTTTTTGGTGGGAGCTCTCAGTGTCCTTATATATATTCCATAGACAGAAAGTCTGCTTAATTGATTGTGTGGGTTTAATCTGCAGCTTGTACAGCTGGTGGGAAGTTTTTGGGTCTTCTTCCTTAGCCACAATGGCCCTGGGTTTCAGTTGTGGTTTTATTTCTACTTCTTAATGTGGGTTGTCCACTGGGGTTTGCTTCTGAGGCTGCCCTGGAGGACTTGGGTTAGCCCCTGCGAGGGTCAGATTTGAAGGTGGTGCAGCTGCTTGGGTTGTAGGGGTTCTGGCAGCACCAGGTACTCAGGGGAGTTGATGGCTAGGGCAGCAGGAAATATGGTGCTCTAGAAGGGTGTGGCAAACAGTATTGGCCAATATGCTCCAGTATTCTTGCCTGGAGAACCCCCCTCCCTGACAGAGAAGCCTGGCAGGCCACTGTCCACAGGGTCGCAGAGTTGGATATGACCGAAGCGACCCCGCTTGCATAGACGCAAGCCTTTTTTTTTTTTTTTTGCCTGTGACAGCTCTGTCCCAGTGAGGGTTGAGCGTGAAGGTGGTGCAGCTGCTTGGCTTGACCCTGGCAGCACCAAGTGTGCAGGAACATGGACTGCCTCCACTGCAGGAGTTACGGCCCTATCAGAGTCTTTTTTTCAAGCCTCTTGTAGCTGGCGATCAGAAGGCGTCTTTGGCCCATTGTTTCTGTACCTCCACCTGTTCAGACACTTAGAGGGCTCCCTTGCCTGGGGTCCTTTTCTGTTGTTTGGCACATCAGGCACTGAAAGGAGTACCCTGGATGGGGTCCTCCTGTAGTTCAGGGCATCAGGCGTTTGATGGGCCAGCCTGTCTGTTGTTCAGCTGCCAACACTGGCATGTTGTGGGGAGAGAGTCTATGGTGATGGCTCCACCACCTACGCGTGACTCCGCAGTATCCCCTTGCCTCCTTGGCTGCCTGGCTTTCCTTCACCAGCATTCCCCACCACAGTCTCCTCCCTCACATCGCTCAGTCCATCTCTCCATAGTTAACATCAGCCCTCACCCAGGGATTGCTCCACAAGCCCTAAACTCCAGCTCCCAGATGCTGTACCTTCTAGGGGACCTGTGTCCCTATCCAGGGCATGTATGGCTGCAGCAAGGACTGTCTGGTTCCCATTCCATTTAGGCTGCCACAGATCAGCTGTTTCACTCTCAGCCTTAAATATTTCTCCTCTGACCCACACAATTGTCCTGAAGTGGGGATTGGGCCCCTGCTTCAGGTCCCCCAGCCGCAGTCCTGTTTTTCCCCCTAGTTCCTTCATCCTACCAAGTTTTTTGTGGTTCTATATATTCTTTTTCCGCTGGTCAGAAACTCCTGTCAGCTCTCAGCTGGTGTTCTCCCTGCACTTCTGTGTCTGAAGGTATATTCTTGATGTATCCGTGGAAAGAGACATATTCCATGTCCACCTACTCCTCCACCATCCTGGTCTCTCACTATTTGTTAATGTTTTCTTTTTTTGGCAGGGTCTTAGCTTCTGACAGGATTCAGTAACACAAAGTTCATTCTTACACAAGCCAGAAGAATTTGGCAAAATATATCTCACTAGTATCTGTAAGTTATT
This sequence comes from Bos grunniens, assembly GCF_055505025.1. Taxonomy (NCBI): domain Eukaryota; kingdom Metazoa; phylum Chordata; class Mammalia; order Artiodactyla; family Bovidae; genus Bos; species Bos grunniens. The sequence continues at coordinate 10,441,755 of NC_141179.1, read as the reverse complement.
TTTATTTTATTAAAAACTGTATTCATGAAAAATGAAGTAATCGCTTTTATCATTAGTCTCTTATATATATGAATATTTAAAACTCTCAGAGCAACAGAAACCAAAAGACCTGAAGAAATGATGAGTAACTAGCTTTATTGTTTTTCTGACAGTCTGGTCCCGTATGTCTGTGATTATTGCTGAACAGGAAAAAAAGAAAAATACAAGATATATCAGAAATTGTTTTTTCTATGTACTGTAAAGGGAATATTATAATACAGACTGTCATTTATCTCAGGTTAAGTTGTTGGTTTTTGCTAGCTTTCACTTCTGAGTGATTTTGTATAAGATCAATTATACCTTAGGAAGCAAACAAGTTAGTTATTCAGGGGAATTATTACTTTCCCACAGTTGGTACTTATTGAATTCTCATATGCTTAGTTTGAAAAGATTTTTTATATTAAAACTAAATATTTCTAGAAATTATATTTCTATTTTACTGGGCAGGAGGGTCTATAATTTGCTTCAAATAGTCTTGTAAATTTCCATGGCCACTGTAATTTTTACTGTATAGTAGTTGGAAACACTTGTCTTAACAAGGCAGAAGCTGCTTTACTCTAGGCTTTTCCACATGGAAGATCATCTGACGATAATGACATGTTCCCAACAGTGGCAGGGAAGCTACTGGAGACACAGAAAGCCTGTGCAGATGTCAAGACTGCTGGGTACCACACTGCCATGGCTGATGCACCCAGACTCTGAAGTCTCTTTAAATTCTTTTCACGTGAAAGGGAAATTTTGAAGTTCAGCTTCCAAGAAGGAGTATTAAAAAGACCAGGAGGGTTTCATCCAAGTTCCATGGGCGATAAAACACATCCATCTGAAACATTACTAGTGCATTGATGATTCCCTAGTCATTCTTCCATTTGCTGTAGCTGAACAATGATAGTGCTGTTGCATCAAGGCAGAATGATCCCTCTCCCCCTCAAAAAGCTTTTTACAATGAAAGCTATAAAGTGCTAGATTTATTAACAGTTTCCATTTCAAGAGAGGCACTATTTGTGTGGCAGTAAAACTGTGCTTTAATGCAAATGCAGCACTTCAAGCCTGTTTTTCTAATGCCTTCACAACTCCTGTAAATAATGCATCCCTGGATGGCATCCTTCACTTTTAAACAATTTTGGCAACCTGGTTCAAGTTTTAAAACTACAAATGTACCTCCTTTAACATAATGATAGTTTTGAAAACACTCTGGAATTTGCCAATATGCTTTTTTAAATCTGATTGCTATTTGATTGCAAACTGAGAATACACTTCAATGAGTTTCACCTCCAACCAAGAAGCTCAGGACAACAGAAAAATGTGGATATATTACAATGAAATTTAAACTGATAAAACTGTTTCATGAAGTTCACAAGAACTGTGTCCAAGTTTTGAAAGTAGTATAAGAAACTTCTTTATTTCCATACCCCATGATAGATCTCTGAATCCAACAGGTACTCATTGCACTATTATAGTATCTTAAGGAAAGAACACAGGTTTCCTGCATTGCAGTTGGATTCTTTACCAACTGAGCCACTATGGAAGCCCTAGAAAACAGGATTGGGTAGCCTATTCCTTCTGCAGGGTATCTTGCCATCCCAGAATTTGAACCGGGGTTTCCTACATTACAGGCAGATTCTTTACCATCTGAGCTACCAAGGAAGCCCAAAGAAACCTAATTCAGCCTTATTATAATCTTGATTTACTCTTCATATTTGCTTTTAAAAATATCAAAACTCAGTGTATTGGTTGAAAGAGTAAAATATTGCAACTCTCAAAATGTTTATTACTTTGCAAATAAGAAATTCCTTCTTGTTGAGCACCTAAGGATTATTTTCAAATTAAACTTCATGAAAAGAAGAATAACAAATTTTGAAAAAATGAAAGTCTCTCCAAAAGTGGCATTGCCTGGCTTGGATCAGGACATGCCTATAACTGGGGACTAAGGACTTGAACTGAGATATGATAGGTGTTATGTTTTATTCATAAAACAATAATTTTATGGTAGTATGTTAGCAAAAGAGGAAAATACATCAGATACTCAATTTGTTCAGAAATTGAGTTATGGTAGGATTGTCCAGAAAATAAATCTATAAGGCAGACATAGTAGAGTGAGAGAATTTGGAAGTAGGAAGTCATAACCATGAACTCTACTGCTTTTCCTTAGATTGCCTAGGTGTCATTTTGTTACCAAGTCCAAGCTCACTCTGCTTGCTTTGTGACAGGCCAGTGATTTGGAGTTGAGGCAAGGGACAAAACTTTATTCAGAAAGCTGGCTGACCAAGAAGATGGCAGACTAATGTCTCAAAATAACCATCTTATCAGGGTCTGGATGCCAGGTTCTTTTATAGATTAAAGATGAGGGAGGTAAGGAAACAAAATAATAAGGTCATTAATCTTGCAACTATTTCCTAGATTGGTAAGCCTCAAGCATGGGATGTGTTAATTTCTTCCTTCTCCTGCCAACTACAGGTGGATAGGATTCTGAAAAAAGGCACTTTAGTTTAAAAGGCAGAAAGGCAGGATTCTTTGAAGCAGGCAATTATGTATGATTATAATAACAAAATCAACAACAACAAAAAAACAAGTCAAATAAATAGATCCAACAGTGAGTCAGATTTGCTTTTCCCTGAAACAATTTTTAGTCTGTTTTTGATTGTTATTTCAAGTGTCAGACAAACCAATTAAAAATAACTTAGACAATAAAGAAGACCTATCAACGCATATGCCTGGAATGTCCATGTTTTAAAAGTTTAGCTCAGGAGGAATGTTAGGGGGCTTCCCTGGTAACTCAGCTGATAAAGAATCCACCTGCAATGCAGACCACAATTCAATTCCTGGGTTGGGAAGATCCCCTGGAGAAGGAAAAGGCTACCAACTGCAGTATTCTTGGGCTTCCCTGGTGGCTCAGACCATAAAAATCCTCCTGCAATGCAGGAGACCTGGACTTGATTCCTGGGCTGGAAAGATCCCCTGGAGAAGGGAACGGCTACTACCTACTCCAGTGTTCTTGCCTGGAGAATTGCATGGACAGAGAAGCCTGGCAGGCTACTGTTCTTGGAGTTGTGAAAAGCTGGTCAAGATTGAGCAGCTTTTACTTTCACAGGAACGTCAGGGGAATCTCTTCTGTACATTCTTATAAGGTCAGTTTACTACCAAACCGAACATGGATCAGCTTGCCCAACATGCGGCCAAGGCAGTTTGTGACACTGAATAGGAGACAAGGAAAGTACAGCATTTATTTGCTGGGCACCAGTAAGGAGAATCGGAGAAGTCAAGGGCACCCCACTCCAGTACTCTTGCCTGGAAAATCCCATGGACGGAGGAGCCTGGTAGGCTGCAGTCCATGAGGTCGCTAAGAGTCGGACATGACTGAGCGACTTCACTTTCACTTTTCACTTTCATGCATTGGAGAAGGAAATGGCAACCCACTCCACTGTTCTTGCCTGGAGAATCCCAGGGACAGAGGAGCCTGGTAGGAAGCCGTCTATGGGGTCGCACAGAGTCGGACACGACTGAAGCGACTTAGCCGCAGCAGCAGCAGCAGCAGTAAGGAGAATGGGCAGCTCATGTGCAAAAGACCCAAACTCCCTCTTGGCTTTCAGGGAAGGATTTTTTAAAGGCAACATTTGAGGTGAGGGTTACAGAGTGTAACCCAACACTTTCTTCTGATTGGTTGATGGTGTTGTAAAAGGGTGATGTTTTGGGAATCTTAATCATCAACTTCTAGTTCCATGCAGTGTGCAGTCTATGTTCTTGTGGTTAGCATATACTCAACATTCTCCACTGGATAGGTGTCTTAACTTCTACAGAACAACTCAAAAATTGAGTCAGATTATTATGTATATCCATTGAGGAGGAGCTAGGAGTTCTATGATTCTGTTTTATTGTGGAACTTTTGTTTAAGCTTTTGTCATTTTTCTTACTCTAATGCTTTTTCTTTGTTTTGTCTTTTCCTCACTTCTCTAATCATTAACTATTTTAGTCTACTCTTTGCAGCTGGGGAAAGTCAAACAAGAAGTATGAGGACTGGTGGGGTTTGTTCCCAGGATGAACCCACAAAGTTCTACTGGGTTTCAGACTTCCTCCACACACAAATTTCCACAGGTTTTCAAAATGGCTACAGCAATTTTAAGCTACACATCCATACAGGGAGCAAGACCGTCTCTGGTATAGCGTTTAAAGAAACTTAATGGCACTTCATAACACGGAATCTTTAGCGCAATTTCCTTACATAGAGATTATATGGCTTCCCCTGAACAAATTTATGAGGACAAGAACCAATGGTATATATATATATATTGATGGACTCCAACCACTTTTTCTAAATCAAATTCCATGGAGGACTGGATAGCATAATCCTTATTGGCCTTCAGTAAAGCGAGGCCCACCTCTTGTACTTGGGTCATGTCAGTTTTGTCTGAAGCACTCCAGAAATGTGGGATAAAGAAAGCTAACAGAACATAATTAGTACTTAGGAGGAGCTGGACATTGGGAAACATGCTGGTTAAACAACCAAGAAATTTTCACTATTTGTAAGCATTTCTCCTCAAGATAAAGATATCTTCTTATTGCCATTTAAACAGTAACATTTATGATAATTCACTTGACTTAGCCATTTATTTCACTATATTAATGTCTTTTTCCCAGATATCTGGTGCTATGCCTGTGGGACTTTTTATTTATTTGACATTTCATGTTTATTTTATTGATACTGTAATCAGCTGTAAAGCTTTGTCCAGCTAGTCATATGTTTTTTCCAGTCTCTTCTTTCTGGCCACATATACTCCCCTCATCTAAGCTGTGAATATCCAGATAAACAATAAAGACTTTTATTATAGATTTGTTTACCTTGTGAAAACAAATATAACAACTGATTGACATTACAGTTGCCCATTAAAAATTCTACCCACTTATTTTTATTATTCCTCAGTTAAGATGTACAATTTACTGGATTCTCTGCTGTTTGGACATGTGTCATTGCATATCCAAACTACATTGTTTTATCTTTGCAAGGCCTATTTGTTACCATACTGAAATGGCAAGACATTTCAATGAAAATTTCATAAATCTCAATTCATTATTCGATACCATCTCCAATTAGCTATAATTTACCTTTTAAATGGTTTGCAAACTATTTTATTGTGGGTGAAAGTGAAAGTCACTCAGTCGTGTCCCTCCGACTCTTTGCAACCCCATGGACTATACTGTCCATGGAATTCTCCAGGCCAGAACACTGGAGTGGGTAGCATTTCCCTTCTCCAGGGGATCTTCCCAACCCAGGCATCGAACCCAGGTCTCCTGCATTACAGGCAGATTCTTTACCAGATGAGCCACATGAGAAGCCCAAGAATACTGGAGTGGGTAGCCTATCCCTTCTCCAGGGTATCTTCCCGACCCAGGGATCAAACCAGGGTCTCCTGCATTGCAGGCAGGTTCTTTACCAACTAAGCTATGAGGGAAGTCCTTATTGTGTGTAATGGTATATTATAATCTACAGAAAGTTAATACTAACTGACTGGAATTGGTTCAGGATTAACCTGACACCAGGTAATCATGAGATGTCTGTCTGTTCAACAGAAATGCCCCTTCCAGCTCACCTGTAGGTCCTGCCTCTTCTTTCTGGACCCCAGTCTGCCCAGCCGCACTTCTGCCCCTGCTGCAAAGGCTCTCTTCCTCCATTCTCCAGACCACTACCTCCTGTCTTCTTGGACCCAAGCTGCAATATTTTTAGGTGTCTAAACATGTCCTTCAATCCTTGATCTTTCCCATGCTGTGGCCACTGCCTGGAATCATTAAATGGTTTTTACCTCTGCTGCACATTGGAATCACTGATACTGCTTTTAAAAATCTCACCCAACCAGCACTCGAGACAAATTAAATAATAATATCAGGAGGGTGAAGCCCATGTAACAGTAACCTTTTTTAAAACTTCCCAAGTGAGTCCATTGTGCAGCTAACATTGAATACTCCTTCTTCATCCTCTCAACCCCTGATTCTCTTCCACATCTGCACCAGTTTAAGATCTACCTCACTGGTTTTTATTTTCTATCCCAAGTTAAACCCTTTCTCAATGGAATGGGTAATAGAAATAACCATTACCTTCAAGCAACATCCTACCTAGACCCATGTTGTGTATAATGAAGTTCCTGTAATAATTCAGCAATTACTGATTCTAGATTATTGAGTCCTATAACTAATACCTTGCAGATAAACATTATTGATTAAAGCAAATGGATTTTTTTTTTTTTTCTGTGCAGGTTAAAATAGTCTTGTATAAATGTTAGCTTCAAATAATTTTGCATTGCACATACAAACTCACAACTAAATATACAAATAAAATTGTAGTATATTTTAGTTAGGCATAGTAACATTTGGAAAGAAAGTAGCAGAATGACTAACAGGACATGAAATGTCAAAATACAGGTGGATGCAAATCAGAACCTGGTATTTGCCCCAAGTGGTAGGAACAGAATGTGATTAGAGATTTAAATTAATTTGGAAAGTTATGGTGTAGGATTTCATCTAGTTATTCCTTAATGAGTTCTTAATTAATAAAAATCACATTAACCAGAATAGGCCTTTCCTTTAATCGAATCTGAGAGTTTGATTACTTTTGGCTTCAAGTTAAAATTTAATTTTTAAGCCAGTTATTATAATTCTTAACTCTCAGACTGTCCAGTTCTAAATATCAGATGCTGAAGCATGCCTTAATTATCTAATTGGCGCTAACACATAGTGCAGTGACAGACACTTAGTAAATATCTGATGAATACTGTTGAATGGTTTCATGTTTAAGCAAAATAAAATCTTTGCAATCAAATGGAAAAAGGAGGGCAAAACTGAAAAAAATATATACTTGTTATATGTAAGGAAAATAATTTATTTTTAAACAAATATATCTTTATCTTACAATGCATTGATGCCATACTTAAAGTGTATAAAATAATATTATAATTTGATTCATGAAAGATTAAAATAGTCTTGTCATAGATTTTTACCATATTATGTTAAGCTTATAATTTTTTATATTTCTGTAGACTAATAAGGTGTTAGTAATTTAATTTTTTCAACTTTATTGAGATATAATTGACAAAGTTATAAAATATTCAAAGTACATGACATGATGATTTGATATATGCATACACTGTGAATGGTGGCCCAGTGATAAAGACTCTCCCTAGGTTGGGAAGATCCATTCGAGGAGGAAATGACAGCCCACTCTAGTATTCTTACTTGGAAAATACCATGGACAGAGGAGACTGGCAGGCCACAGTCCACGGGGTCACAGAAGAGTAGGACATGACTTAGAGACTCAACAAAAACAATGTAAACTATACAATGATTGCATCCGCAAATTAATTAACAAATCTATCACCTCACATATTTTGTATATACTTTTTTTTTGTGAGAACACTTAAGTTTTGCTATCTTAACAAATTTCAAATATACAATGCAGTGTTAGCAGCTATAATCAACATGCTATAAGTAGATCTTCAGACCTAATTTATCTTATAATTGAAAATATGTATGCTTTTCAACCTCTTCCTATTTCTTTTTCCCACTAGCCCTTGGCAACCACTTTCTACTCTCTGTTTCTATGAGTTTAACTTTTGTTTTTGTTTAAGTCAATTCCACATATAAGTGATACCAAATAGTGGTGTCTTCCTCTGGCTGATTTTATTTAGTCTTAAGGTTCATTCATAATGTTGCAAATACAGGATTCCATCCTATTTAAAGGATGAATAGTATTTCATATATTTCATGCAGGCAATTCTTTATCAACTCAGCTATTGGGGAAGCCCTATATATATCACATATTATTGATCCACTCATGTGATGACAAACACTTAGATTGTTTCCATATCTTGGCTATTGTGCAAGTCTGCAATGAACATGAGAGTACAGCTATCTCTTCAAGATAATAGGATAAGTGGATAAGTTATCTATTAACATTTGTTATATGTTATCATATGTGAACCGTGAACTTCCTGATGTTCAAGCTAGTTTTAGAAAAGGCAGAGGAACCAGAGATCAAATTGCCAACATCCGCTGGATCATAGGAAAAGCAAGAGAGATTGGGAGGAGCTAAGATGGCGGAGGAGTAGGACGGGGAGAACACTTTCTCCCCCACAAATTCATCAAAAGAGCATTTAAACGTCGAGTAAATTCCACAAAACAACTTCTGAATGCCGGCAGAGGACATCAGGCACCCAGAAAAGCAATCCAACTCTTCAAAAGGAGGTAGGAAAAAATATAAAAGACAAAAAAAGAGACAAAAGAGGGAGGGACGGAGTTCCGTCCCGGGAAGGGAGTCTTAAAAAGAGAGAAGTTTCCAAACACCAGGAAACCTTCTCACTGCCAAATCTGTGCCGAGCTTTGGAAGCACAGAGGGCAACATAACAGGAAGAAAAAATAAATAAACAATTAAAACTCGAAGATTGCGAGTCCTACGGTAACTCCCCCAGGAGAAGCAGCACAGACGCCTGCACGCGCCATTAGCAAGCGGGGGCTGGGCAGGGAGGCGCAGCGTGGGCTGCATCGCTTAGAGTAAGAATCTGGCCTGAATACCCTGAGCACTATCTGAGCGAAATAATTTGGGCTAGCAAACCAGACTGTGGGATATCTACCATGCGAAAAGCCAGCCCTAACCTAAGACCGCCAGGCCCACGCACGGAACAAAGAATTGAACAGAGATAGCCGGCTGCAGACCTTCCCCCTCTGGTGACAGGCAGCCAGAGCTGGAAGGGGGCAATCGCAGCCCCAGAGAGACATTATCTATAAAACTGTAAGCAGGCTTCTTTGCTAACTAAAACTTTTTGGGGGTCTGGACGGTTAACATCTGCCTGAGAAGGTGCGCTGGTTTTACACCCAGATAACCGAGTGGCGGGGAGGCGATAAGTCGCAGCATTGGCGCTCGCCAAACACCTCATCACTTGAGCTGCTCGGACCTGGGAAGAACACAAAACTCAGGCCCAAATGAGTCTGCGCCTCTGAGGACTACCCAAGTGCCTGAACCTGAGCGGCTTGGACCTGGGAGGTACATGCAACCCAGGGCCAGCCTCGGATTGTTCCCAGCAGAACAACCTAGAGCCCGAGCAGTGTGGGCAGGGAGGCTACACGCGCCGTGAGCGGGGGCGGACCCAGTGTGGCTGAGGCACTGCGAGCGCACGCCAGTGTTATTTGTTTGCAGCATCCCTCCCTCCCTCCCCACAGCGCGACTGAACAAAGAGAAGAAATACAGCTCCACCCATCAGAACACCGACACAAGCTTCCCTAACCAGGAAACCTTGACAAGACACCTGTACAAACCCACACACAGCGAGGAAAAGCCACAATAAAGAGAACTCCACAAACTGCCAGAATACAGAAAGGACAACCCAAACTCAGCAATTTAAACAAGATGAAGAGACAGAGGAATAGCCAGCAGATAAAGGAACAGGATAAATGCCCACCAAACCAAACAAAAGAGGAAGAGATAGGGAATCTACCTGATAAAGAATTCCGAATAATGATAGTGAAATTGATCCAAAATCTTGAAATTAAAATGGAATCACAGATAAATAGCTTGGAGACAAGGATTGAGAAGATGCAAGAAAGGTTTAACAAGGACCTAGAAGAAATAAAAAAGAGTGAATATATAATGAATAATGCAATAAATGAAATTAAAAACACTCTGGAGGCAACAAATAGTAGAATAACAGAGGCAGAAGATAGGATTAGTGAATTAGAAGATAGAATGGTAGAAATAAATGAATCAGAGAGGATAAAAGAAAAACAAATTAAAAGAAATGAGGACAATCTCAGAGACCTCCAGGACAATATTAAACGCTACAACATTCGAATCATAGGGGTTCCAGAAGAAGAAGACAAAAAGAAAGACCATGAGAAAATACTTGAGGAGATAATAGTTGAAAACTTCCCTAAACTGGGGAAGGAAATAATCACCCAAGTCCAAGAAACCCAGAGAATCCCAAACAGGATAAACCCAAGGCGAAACACCCCAAGACACATATTAATCAAATTAACAAAGATCAAACACAAAGAACAAATATTAAAAGCAGCAAGGGAAAAACAACAAATAACACACAAGGGAATTCCCATAAGGATAACAGCTGATCTTTCAATAGAAACTCTTCAAGCCAGGAGGGAATGGCAAGACATACTTAAAATGATGAAAGAAAATAACCTACAGCCCAGATTATTGTACCCAGCAAGGATTTCATTCAAGTATGAAGGAGAAATCAAAAGCTTCTCAGACAAGCAAAAGCTGAGAGAATTCAGCACCACCAAACCAGCTCTCCAACAAATACTAAAGGATATTCTCTAGACAGGAAACACAAAAAAGGTGTATAAATTCAAACCCCAAACAATAAAGTAAATGGCAACGGGATCATACTTATCAGTAATTACCTTAAACGTAAATGGGTTGAATGCCCCAACCAAAAGACAAAGACTGGCTGAATGGATACAAAAACAAGACCCCTACATATGTTGTCTACAGGAGACCCACCTCAAAACAGGGGACACATACAGACTGAAAGTGAAGGGCTGGAAAAAGATTTTCCATGCAAATAGGGACCAAAAGAAAGCAGGACTAGCAATACTCATATCAGATAAAATAGACTTTAAAACAAAGGCTGTGAAAAGAGACAAAGAAGGTCACTACATAATGATCAAAGGATCAATCCAAGAAGAAGATATAACAATTATAAATATATATGCACCCAACACGGGAGCACCGCAGTATGTAAGACAAATGCTAACAAGTATGAAAGGAGAAATTAACAATAACACAATAATAGTGGGAGACTTTAATACCCCACTCACACCTATGGATAGATCAACTAAACAGAAAATTAACAAGGAAACACAAACTTTAAATGATACAATAGACCAGTTAGACCTAATTGATATCTATAGGACATTTCATCCCAAAACAATGAATTTCACCTTTTTCTCAAGCGCACATGGAACCTTCTCCAGGATAGATCACATCCTGGGCCATAAAGCTAGCCTTGGTAAATTCAAAAAAATAGAAATCATTCCAAGCATCTTTTCTGACCACAATGCAGTAAGATTAGATCTCAATTACAGGAGAAAAACTATTAAAAATACCAACTTATGGAGGCTGAACAACACGATGCTGAATAACCAACAAATCACAGAAGAAATCAAAAAAGAAATCAAAATTTGCATAGAAACGAATGAAAATGAAAACACAACAACCCAAAACCTGTGGGACACAGTAAAAGCAGTCCTAAGGGGAAAGTTCATAGCAATACAGGCACACCTCAAGAAACAAGAAAAAAGTCAAATAAATAACCTAACTCTACACCTAAAGCAACTAGAAAAGGAAGAAATGAAGAACCCCAGGGTTAGTAGAAGGAAAGAAATCTTAAAAATTAGAGCAGACATAAATGCAAAAGAAACAAAAGAGACCATAGCAAAAATCAACAAAGCCAAAAGCTGGTTCTTTGAAAGGATAAATAAAATTGACAAACCATTAGCCAGACTCATCAAGAAACAAAGGGAGAAAAATCAAATCAATAAAATTAGAAACGAAAATGGAGAGATCACAACAGACAACACAGAAATACAAAGGATCATAAGAGACTACTATCAACAATTATATGCCAATAAAATGGACAACGAGGAAGAAATGGACAAATTCTTAGAAAAGTACAACTTTCCAAAACTCGACCAGGAAGCAATAGAAAACCTTAACAGACCCATCACAAGCACGGAAATTGAAACTGTAATCAAAAATCTTCCAGCAAACAAAAGCCCAGGTCCAGACGGCTTCACAGCTGAATTCTACCAAAAATTTAGAGAAGAGCTAACACCTATCCTGCTCAAACTCTTCCAGAAAATTGCAGAGGAAGGTAAACTTCCAAACTCATTCTATGAGGCCACCATCACCCTAATACCAAAACCTGACAAAGAACCCACAAAAAAAGAAAACTACAGGCCAATATCACTGATGAACATAGATGCAAAAATCCTAAACAAAATTCTAGCAATCAGAATCCAACAACACATTAAAAAGATCATACACCATGATCAAGTGGGCTTTATCCTAGGGATGCAAGGATTCTTCAATATCCGCAAATCAATCAATGTAATACACCACATTAACAAATTGAAAAACAAAAACCATATGATTATCTCAATAGATGCAGAGAAAGCCTTTGACAAAATCCAACACCCATTTATGATAAAAACTTTCCAGAAAGCAGGAGTAGAAGGAACATACCTCAACATAATAAAAGCTATATATGACAAACCCACAGCAAACATTATCCTCAATGGTGAGAAATTGAAAGCATTTCCTCTAAAGTCAGGAACAAGACAAGGGTGCCCACTTTCACCATTACTATTCAACATAGTTTTGGAAGTTTTGGCCACAGCAATCAGAGCAGAAAAAGAAATAAAAGGAATCCAAATTGGAAAAGAAGAAGTAAAACTCTCACTATTTGCAGATGACATGATCCTCTACATAGAAAACCCTAAAGACTCCACCAGAAAATTACTAGAACTAATCAATGATTATAGTAAAGTTGCAGGATATAAAATCAACACACAGAAATCCCTTGCATTCCTATACACTAATAATGAGAAAACAGAAAGAGAAATTAAGGAAACAATTCCATTCACCATTGCAACGAAAAGAATAAAATACTTAGGAATATATCTACCTAAAGAAACTAAAGACCTATATATAAAAAACTATAAAACACTGGTGAAAGAAGTCAAAGAGAACACTAATAGATGGAGAAATATACCATGTTCATGGATTGGAAGAATCAATATACTGAAAATGAGTATACTACCCAAAGCAATTTATAGATTCAATGCAATCCCTATCAAGCTACCAACAGTATTCTTCACAGAGCTAGAACAAATAATTTCACAATTTGTATGGAAATACAAAAAACCTCGAATAGCCAAAGCGATCTTTAGAAAGAAAAATGGAACTGGAGGAATCAACCTACCTGACTTCAGGCTCTACTACAAAGCCACAGTTATCAAGACAGTATGGTACTGGCACAGAGACAGAAATATAGATCAATGGAATAAAACAGAAAGCCCAGAGATAAATCCACGCACATATGGACACCTTATCTTTGACAAAGGAGGCAAGAATATACAATGGATTAAAGACAATCTCTTTAACAAGTGGTGCTGGGAAATCTGGTCAACCACTTGTAAAAGAATGAAACTAGAACACTTTCTAACACCATATACAAAAATAAACTCAAAATGGATTAAAGATCTCAACGTAAGACCAGAAACTATAAAACTCCTAGAGGAGAACATAGGCAAAACACTCTCTGACATACATCACAGCAGGATCCTCTATGACCCACCTCCCAGAATATTGGAAATAAAAGCAAAAATAAACAAATGGGACCTAATTAAGCTTAAAAGCTTCTGCACATCAAAGGAAACTATTAGCAAGGTGAAAAGACAGCCTTCAGAATGGGAGAAAATAATAGCAAATGAAGCAACCGACAAACAACTAATCTCAAAAATATACAAGCAACACCTACAGCTCAACTCCAGAAAAATAAACGACCCAATCAAAAAATGGGCCAAAGATCTAAATAGACATTTCTCCAAAGAAGACACACAGATGGCTAACAAACACATGAAAAGATGCTCAACATCACTCATTATCAGAGAAATGCAAATCAAAACCACTATGAGGTACCATTTCACACCAGTCAGAATGGCTGTGATCCAAAAGTCTACAAGTAATAAATGCTGGAGAGGGTGTGGAGAAAAGGGAACCCTCTTACACTGTTGGTGGGAATACAAACTAGTACAGCCACTATGGAGAACAGTGTGGAGATTCCTTAAAAAACTGGAAATAGAACTGCCTTATGATCCAGCAATCCCACTGCTGGGCATACACACTGAGGAAACCAGAAGGGAAAGAGACACGTGTACCCCAATGTTCACTGCAGCACTGTTTATAATAGCCAGGACATGGAAGCAACCTAGATGTCCATCAGCAGATGAATGGATAAGAAAGCTGTGGTACATGTACACAATGGAGTATTACTCAGCCATTAAAAAGAATACATTTGAATCAGTTCTAATAAGGTGGATGAAACTGGAGCCTATTATACAGAGTGAAGTAAGCCAGAAGGAAAAACACCAATACAGTATACTAACACATATATATGGAATTTAGAAAGATGGTAACGATAACCCTGTATACGAGACAGCAAAAGAGACACTGATGTATAGAACAGTCTTATGGACTCTGTGGGAGAGTGAGAGGGTGGGAAGATTTGGGAGAATGGCATTGAAACATGTGAAATGTCATGTATGAAACGAGATGCCAGTCCAGGTTCAATGCACGATGCTGGATGCTTGGGGCTGGTGCACTGGGACGACCCAGAGGGATGGTATGGGGAGGGAGGAGGGAGGAGGGTTCAGGATGGGGAACACATGTATACCTGTGGCGGATTCATTTTGATATTTGGCAAAACTAATACAATTATGTAAGTTTTAAAAATAAAATTAATTAAAAAAAAAAAGAAAAAGCAACAGAGTTCCAGAAAAAACATCTATTTCTGCTTTATTGACTATACCAAAGCCTTTGACTGTGTGGATCACAATAAACTGTGGAAAATTCTGAAAGAGATGGGAATACCAGACCACCTGATCTGCCTCTTGAGAAACCTGTATGCAGGTCTGGAGGCAACAGTTAGAACTGGACATGGAACAACAGACTGGTTCCAAATAGGAAAAGGAGTACATCAAGGCTGTATATTGTCACCCTGTTTATTTAACTTATATGCAGAGTACATCATGAGAAACGCTGGACTGGAAGAAACACAAGCTAGAATCAAGATTGCCGGGAGAAATATCAATAACCTCAGATATGCAGATGACACCACCCTTATGGCAGAAAGTGAAGAGGAACTCAAAAGCCTCTTGATGAAAGTGAAAGTGGAGAGTGAAAAAGTTGGCATAAAGTTCAACATTCAGAAAATGAAGATCATGGCATCAGGTCCCACCACTTCATGGGAAATAGATGTGGAAACAGTGTCAGATTTTATTTTTCTGGGCTCCAAAATCACTACACTTGGTGACTGCAGCCATGAAATTAAAAGACGCTTAATCCTTGGAAAGAAAGTTATGACCAACCTAGATAGCATATTCAAAAGCAGAAACATTACTTTGCCAACAAAGGTTCATCTAGTCAAGGCTATGATTTTTCCTGTGGTCATGTATGAATGTGAGAGTTGGACTGTGGAGAAGGCTGAGCACAGAAGAATTGATGCTTTTGAACTGTGGTGTTGGAGAAGACTCTTGAGAGTCCCTTGGACTGCAAGGAGATCCAAGCAGTCCATTCTGAAG
Organism: Bos grunniens; assembly: GCF_055505025.1. Lineage (NCBI taxonomy): Eukaryota > Metazoa > Chordata > Mammalia > Artiodactyla > Bovidae > Bos > Bos grunniens. Next base: position 10,426,359 of record NC_141179.1, on the reverse strand, counting down.
GAGATCAGCCCTGGGATTTCTTTGGAAAGAATGATGCTAAAGCTGAAACTCCAATACTTTGGCCACCTCATGTGAAGAGTTGACTCATTGGAAAAGACCCTGATGCTGGGAGGGATTGGGGGCAGGAGGAGAAGGGGACGACAGAGGATGAGATGGCTGGATGGCATCACTGACTCGATGGACGTGAGTCTCAGTGAACTCCGGGAGTTGGTGATGGACAGGGAGGCCTGGCGTGTTGAGATTCATGTGGTCGCAAAGAGTCGGACACGACTGAGCGACTGATCTGATCTGATCATATCATAGAATATGTTCCCAGAAGTGAAATTGTTGGATCTTGCAATAGTTCTTATTTCCTCAGAAACCTCTACACTGATTTTCATATGGTAATACCAATTTGTTGTTGTTGTTCAGTCACTAAGTCATGTCCAACTCTTTGCAACCCCATGTACTGCAGCATTCCAGGCTCTTCTGTCTAAACTGTGTCCCGCAATTTGCTCTAATTCATGTCCATTGTGTCAGTGATGCTATCTAACCATGTCATCCTCTGCCTCCATCTTCTTTTGCCTTCAGTCTTTCCCAGGATCAGAGTCTTTACAGTATTCCCACTTACAGTGCAGAAGAGTTCTCTTTTCCCCATATCCTTGCCAACACTTATTTTCAATTTTTTGATAATAGCCATTCAGATGGGTATGAAACAGTATTTATCTCATTATGGTTTTGCTTTGTATTTCCCTAATAATTAATGATGTTAAACATCTTTTTATGTACCTGTTGGCCATCTATGTATCTTTTTTGGAAAAATGTCTATTCAGTTATTCTGCCCAAGTTTTAATTGGACAGTTTGTTTTATTTTAGTGATATTTTAATGATATTAGCTTTTCACCAGATGTAAGATTTGCAAATATTTTTTTCCTCACTTAGTAGTTTGCTTTTTTATTTTCTTTATGGTTCTATTGCTGTTAAGAAGTGATTTAGTTTGATATAGTCCAAGTAGTTGACTATTTCTTGACACCTTTGCTTTTGGGGTCAATTAAGTCATCAAAACCCACATAAGGGAACTTATCACCAATGTTTTCTTCTGGGAGTTTTATAGTTTATAGTCTTACATCTACGTCTTTAATCCACTCTGTGTTAATTTTTATGTTTGATATAAAGTAGTAGCCCATGACTTTTCTGGACAGCATATGGCTGTCCATTTTTTTTTAACACTGTTAATTGAAGAGACTGTCCTTTTCCCATCATATGGAATGTTCTCTAAACATTTGGTAAAGTCATCTGGTCTAAACTGTAATTTAAGTCCAGTGATTTTCAGTCTGGATGATCTGTCCATTTTTAAAAGTGTGTTGTTATTTTTCCCTTCAGGTTAGTTAGTATTTGCTTTAAAAATGTAGGTGTTCCTATGTTGGGTACCTAAATATTCCACATGTTATATTGCCTTATTGAATTGCCTTCTTCATTGTTATATGATTTCCTTTGTTTGCTGTTACAGTCTTTGTTTTAAAATCTATTTGCTTCTAATCTGAATATTATTATTTCATTTTTTTTTTCATTTTATGCAATATCTTCTTCCATCTTTTAACTTTCAATTTGTGTGTGTCTTTGGATCCAAAGTGAGTCTCTTGTAGGATTTTTGTAGATGAATTGTGGATTTTTTAATCCTTTCATCCATGCTGTTCCTTCAGTTGGAACATCATAAAACAATTACTGATAGATCTGTACTTATTGCCATTTTAAAAATTATTTTCTGATTTTGTGTTCTTTTCTGTTCATTTTGTCTTGTAGAGGTTTTCATTATTGTTTGAGTTACCCTAGAGTTATGTTTGGGTACCTTTCTCTTTAATTTCTGTGTATCTATGGTAAGTTTTTGGTTTGCGGAAACCTCATGGTAACCGCAAACCAAAAACGGATGGACGTGAATCTGAGTGAATTCCAGGAGTTGGTGATGGACAGGGAGGCCTGGCATGCTGCGATTCATGGGGTCACAGAGAGTCGGACACGACTGAGCAACTGAACTGAACTAATATATTGGTTTTAGGCTAATAGTCACTTAAGTTTTAATGCATTCTAAAAGCACTACATTTTGTGTGTGTGTGTGTAATAAAGTTTTATTAAAGTATAAAGGAGATAGGGAAAGCTTCTGACATAGGCATCAGAAGGGGGAGGAAAGAGTGCCCCCCTGCTAGTCTTCAGCTGGATGTTATATAGTCACTGCTGCTTCTAAGTCGCTTCAGTCGTGTCCAACTCTGTGTGACCCCATAGATGGCAGCCCACCAGGCTCCCCTGTCCTTGGGATTCTCCAGGCAAGAACACTGGAGTGGGTTGCCATTTCCTTCTCCAAAAGCACTACATTTTTATACCTTCATCTCACATTTTATGAGATTCCCTAGTGGCTCAGATGGTAAACCATCTGCCTGCAATGTGGGACACCCACGTTTGATCTCTGGGTTGAGAAGATCCCCTGGAGAATGGAATGGCTATCAATCCAGTATTCTTTCTTGGAGAACACTATGGAAAGAGGAACCTGGTAGGCTACAGTCCATGGGGTCACAAAGAGTCGGACACAACTGAGAGATTAATGCTTTCACTCACTGTTTATGTTTTTGATATCATATTTTACATCTTTTAACTTTGTGTGTCCCTTAATTGCTTATTACACTGATAGTTGGTTTTAAGACTTTGTCTTTTAACCTTTATACTTCCTTTTTAAGTGATTGATTCTTTATAATGTGTTTGCTTCTAAAAGTGACATTTTTCTTTCTTTTAAAAAAAAAAAAAAAATCTAGTTATGTCCTTTTCTTTTTTGTTTGAAGAAGACCCTTTAACCTTTCTGCTTAGTCTGCTTTAGTGGTAACAAATTCCTAGTTTTTTGCATTTATAGGAAACTGTTTTACCTCTTCTTTATCTGAATAGTAGCATCACCAAATGGAGTAGTCTTGATTTTAAAGTGTTTTTGTTGTTGTTGTTGCTAGCACTTTTAATACATCATGCTATTCCCTTATAACCTGTAAAGCTTCTGCAGAAAAATTAAGCTAATAATAGTACTGGGTTTCCTTTGTATATGACACAGTATTTCTATCTTGGTGCCTTTAAAATTCTCTTTTAATTAATGGCATTTTGATTATGATATGTCTTTGTGTGAATCACTTTGTTTTATTTGGGAGTTTTGTGCTTCCTGGAGCTGGATATGTGTTTTCTGCCCCATGGTAGGAAAGTTTTCGACTGTTATTTCTTTAATTAATTTCTATTCCTTTTTCTATTTTATCATTTTGGAACCTGTATAATGGGAATGTTAGTACACTTGATGTTTGCCCAGAAGCCCCTTAAATTATTCTCATTAAAAATAATAATAATACACTTTTTTTTTTTTTTTTTTTTGCTACTCTGATTGAGTAATTTTCACTACTTTGACCTTTAGGTAACTTATGAGTTCTTCAGCTTTCTTTTATTTGTTTGTTTAGTTTTCTTTTTTTTTTTTTTTCCAATTTTCCGTCTCTTTTCTGAAATTCTCATGTGCCATCATTCTTCTCCTGAGTTCCACTAACCTCTTTATGACTGCCACTTTAAATTCTTTATGTGGAGGGAGGAGTCAAGATGGCAGAATAGGAGGATATGGAATTTGTCTCTCATCACAAGTGGATCCAGAATACATGTACAAATGGAACACATTATCACACAGCACTTGCTGAACATTAATGGAAAATTTGCAGACACCTTAAGGGTAAGAAAAATCCCCTTGTAAAACAGATAGGATGAAAGAAAGAAAAAAAGTAAGAGAAATCAGAAAAAGGACCAACACCCCTGGCAAGAGCCTTATGGTAAGGAGAGATTTCCACACTCAGAAAAGCCTCCTCATGATGGGGAAATCAGATAAGACAGAAAGGGACCTTTGGGGGGTTGAAGGGGGACACATTGGACAGTCTGTGAAAGGCATGTCAAAGCTCCAGTGCTGCACACCTCACACCAAACCACCAGCAAGGCAGGGAACACAGCTCCATGCATCACCAAGCAAGCTGCCTAAATTCATACTAAGTTCATAGACACCCACAGCACACCACCTTACACAGGCATGCCCATCAGATAGAAGAATCTCAGTTCCATCCACCAGAGTGCAGGCACCCATCCCTCCCAACAGGAAGCCTGTGCCGGCACCTGGACAAATTTCACCCATCAAATACCAGACAGTAGAAGCAAGAGGAACTACGACCCTGACAACTATGAAAAGGAGACCACTGAGACAAGAGAGAAATATGCAGTAGGCAAAGGATCAAGGTAAAAACCTACAATACCAGATAAACAAAAAGGAAATAGGCAACCTGTCTGAAAAAGAGTTGAGAGTAATGATAATAAAGATGGCCCAAGATCTTGGAAGAAGAATGGAGTCATGAATTGAAATGATACTAGAAATATTTGACAAGAACCTAGAAGAACTAAAGAACAAACAGTGGTGTACAACACAATAACTGAAATGAAACAGACTTAAGAAGGAATCCGTAGTAGAATAACTCAGGCTGAAGAATGGATAAGTGAGCTGGAAATAGATTGGTAGAAATAACTGCTGAGAAGCAGAAGAAAGAAAAAAGGAATAGAAAGAAGTGACAACAATCTCAGAGACCTCTGGGACAACATTAAACACATCAACATTCAAATCATAGGGGTCCCAGATGAAGAAGAGAAAAGAAAAGGGGTCTGATAAAATATTTAAAGAGATTATAGTAAAAAAAAAAGAAAGAAAGAAAAGAAAAGAAAATTCTCTAACATGGTAAAGTAAATAATTACCCAGGTCCAGGAAGTGCAGAGATTGCCATACAGGATAAGCCCAAGGAGAAACAAGGTGAGACACACATTACTTAAATGAACAAAAATTAAATACAAAGAAAAATATTAGAGGCAGTAAGGACAAAGCTTCCCTGGTAGCTCAGTGGGTAAAGAATCTGTCTGCAATTCAGGAGGCCCTGATTCAATCCCTGGGTCAGGAAGATCCCCTGGAGAAGGGATAAGTTACCTACTCCAGTTTTTGGGGGCTTCCTTGGTGGCTCAGAGGGTAAAGAATCCACCTGCAATGCAGGAGACCTGGATTTGATCCCTGGGTTGGGTAGAACTCCTGAAGAAGGGAAGAGCTATCCACTCCCAGTATTCTTGTCTGATAATTCCATGGACAGAGGAGCCTGGCAGTCTATAGTCCACAGGGTCACAAAGAGCTGGACATAACTGAGTGACTTTCACTTTCAAGGGCAAAGCAGCAAATAGCATGAAGGGAATCCCCATAATGTTATCAACAGATTTTTCAGCAGAAACTCTGCAGGCCAGAAAGGAGTGACAGGATATATTTAAAGTGATGAAAGGGAAAAATCTACAACAAAACTCTACCCAGTGAGGCTCTCATTCAGATTTGACAGAGAAATCAAAAGCTTTACAGACAAATAAAAGTTTAGAGACTTCAGCACCATCAAACCAGCTCTACAGCAAATGCTAAAGGAGCTTCCTTAAGGCAGTAAACACCAGAGAAGAAAATGACCTAAAAAACAGACCAAAAACAACTAAGAAAATGTAATGGGAACATGAATATTGGTAATTACCTTAAATGTAAATGGATTACATGCTCCAATGAAAAGACTGGCTGAATTGATACAAAAACAAGACCTATATATCTCAACAGTTGTGCTGAGGAAACTGGACAGTTACATGTAAGAAAATGAATTAGTCATTATTTAACACCATACACAAAAACAACTTCAAAATGGATTAAAGTCTTAAATGTGAGATTGACACTATAAAACTGATAGAGGAAAGCAGATAGAGTACTCTGACATAAATCAGCAGTATCTTTTTCAATCCCTCTCCCAGAATAATAGAAATTAAAAACAAAAATAAACAAATGGGGCCTACTTAAAATCAAAAGATTTTGAATAACAAAGAAAACAATAAACAAAATGAAAAGACAACCACAAATTGGGGGAAATTATTTGCAAATAATGTGACCTACAAGGTGTTAGTCTTCAGAGTTTACACACAGTTTATGATGCTTAAAAGCATCAAAACAACCAAATCAATCAAAAAAGGTGGATAAGACCTAAATAGACATTTCTCCAAAGAAGACACATAGATGGCCAAGAGGTACATGAAGAGATGTTCAGATTGCTAATTATTAGAGAAATGCAAATCAAAACTACAAAGGGATATCACCTCACACCAGCCAGAATGCTGCTGCTGCTGCTAAGCCGCTTCAGTCGTGTCCGACTCTGTGCCACCCCATAGACGGCAGCCCACCAGACTCCCCTGTCCCTGGGATTCTCCAGGCAAGAACACTGGAGTGGGTTGCCATTTCCTTCTCCAAAAGCACTACATTTTTATACCCTCTTCTCACATCAACAGTAACACTATATAGTGGGGGACTTTAACACATCACTTACACCAATGGATAAATCATCCACATTGAAAATTAATAAGATAGCACAACCTTAACACATTAGACCAGGTAGGCTTGATATTTAGAATTGATATTTATAGGAAATTCCATTTGAAAGAAGCAGTATACACTTTCTTCACAAATGTATATGGATCATTATCCAGGATAGATCACATCTTATATCACAAATCAGGCCTCAGTAAATTTAATAAAATTTAAATCATATCAAACATCCTTTCTGACCACACTGCTGACACTAGATACAATTATAGGGAAACAGCTATAAATACACAAACATATGGAGATTAAACAATATGTTTCTAAATAAACAATAGTTTTCTGAAGAAATAAAAGGGGAAATCAAAAAATACCTAGAAACAAATGACAGTGAAAATACAATGATTCAAAATCTATAGGATGCAGCAAAAGCAGTTCTAAGAGGGAAGTTTATAGTAGTACAATCCTACCTTAAGATACAAGAAATCTTAAATAAACAATCTAATTTTACATCTAAAGCAACTAGAGCAAGAAGAAAAAAACAGAAATCCAAACTTAGTAGAAGGAAAGAAATAAAAAAGATCACATCAGAAATAAATAAACCTAGAAAAGGAAAACAATAGCAAAGATGAATATAACTGAAAGTTGATTCTTTGAGAAGCTAAACAATACTGACAAACTTCTAGCCAGAACCATCAAGAAAAAAGGAAAAGGACTCAATAAAATTAGAAATTTAAAAGGAGGAGTTACAACTGACACCACAGAAATATGAAGGATCATAAGAAACTACTACAAGCAACTACATGCCAATAAAATGGACAACATGGAAGAAATAGACAGATATATCCATGACTAAACCAGAAAGAAATGGAAAATATGAACAGACCAAGTACAAGTAATGAAATTGAAACTGTGATTGAAAATCTTCCAACAAACAAAAGTTCAGGACAAGATGACTTCACAGGCAAATTCTATCAGTCATTTAGAGGAGAGGTAACATCTATCCTTCTGAAACTATTCCAGAAACTTGCAGAGGGGAGAAGACTCCCAAGCTCAACCTATGTGGCCACTGTCATAATGATACCAAAACCAAAGATTCAACACAATGAGAAAAGCACAGAGCAATATCACTGATGACTACAGATGCAAAATCGTCAACACAATATGAGGAAACGAAATTCACCAACACATTAAAAATATCTGACATCATGGTCAAGTGGGATTTATCCCAGGGATGCAAGGATTCAATATATGAAAATCAATGTGATATTAGCAAACTGAAGAATAAAAATGATATAACCATCTCAATGACAAAATTCAGCAATACCTATTTATGATAAAATCTCTCTATAAAGTGGGCATAAAGGGAACCTTCCTCAGCAATAAAGGTCATATCTGACAAATCCACAGCAAACATTATTTCAATGGTGAAAAATTGAAAGCATTTCCTCTAAGATCAGGAACAAGACAAGGGTATCCGCTCTTGCCACTTATATTCAATAGAGTTTAGGAAGTCCTAGCTACCCCAATCAGAAAAGAAAAATAACTAAAAGAAATCCAAATTGGAAAAGAAGAAGTAAAACTGTAAGTGTCTGCAGATGACATACTATACATAGAAAACCGTCAAAATAATACCATAAAACTATTAGAGCTGATCAACAAATTTAGTAAGGTTGCAGGATACAAAATTAATACACAGAAATCTCTTGCATTCTATACACTGTCAATGAAGGATTAGAAAGAAAAAGAAATGGTCCCATTTATCATCACAACAGAAATAATGAAATGTCTGAGAATAAAGCTACCTGTGGAGGCAAAATATTGTACAAAGAAAACTATAGGATGTTGATGAAAGAAATCAAATATGACATAAACAGGTGGAAGAGTATATCATGTTCTTGCATTAGAAGAATAAATATTGTGAAAATGACTATAATTCAAGCGCTTCAATATAATAAGTTTCAATATAATCCCTATGACACTAGCAATGGCATTTTTCACAGAATTAGGAAAAAAGAAATTACAATTCATATGGAAACACAAAAGACCCCAAATAGACAAAGTAATCTTGAGTAAGAAAAATGGAGCTTGAGGAATCAAGCTCCTGGCTTCAGAATATGCTGTAAAACTACAATAATTAAGACAATGTGGTACTGGAACAGAAAAACACAAGGAAACAAAACAATTGGAACAGGATAGAAGCCTAGAGATAAACCCACATGTCTAGGGTCACCTAATTTATGACAAAGGAGGCAAGAACATACAATGGAGAAAAATGCACTGTCTTCAATAAGTGATGCTGGGAAAACTATATAGCTGCATGTAAAAAAAAAAATGATGTTAGATCACTTTCTAATACCATACACAAAAATAAAAATCAAAATTAATCAAAAACCTAAATGTAAGACTGGACACTATAAAACTCTTAGAGGAATACATGGACAGAACAATCTTTGACAAAAACTGCAGCAAGATCTTTTTTTGACCCACCTCCTTGATTAATGAAAGTAAAAACAAAGATAAGCAAATGGGACCTAATTAAACTTAAATTTTTTGCACAGAAAAGTAACCATAAAAAAGATGATAAGACAACCCTCAGGATGGGAGAAAATATTTGCAAATGAAGCAACTGACAAGGGATTAATTTCCAAAATATACAAACCATTCATGCAGTTCAATATCAAACACAGAAACAACACAATCCAAAAATTGGTATAATACCTAAATAGACATTTCTCCAAAGATGACATTCAGATGGTCAACAAACACATGAAAAAATATTCAGCATCACTAATTATTAGAGAAATGGAAATCAAAACTACAATGAGTTATAACCTCACATCAGTCAGGAAATATATAGACAATAAATTCTGGAGAGGGTGTGGAACAAGGGAAATCCTCCAACATTATTGGTGAAAATGTAAATTGGTACATCCAATGTGGAGAACAGTAACGAAGTTCCTTAAAAAACCAAAGAGAGAAATATCATATAACCCAGCAATCTCTCTCTTGTGCTTATGCCCAGAGAAAACCATAATTCAAGAAGATACATGGACCCCAATTTCACTGCAGCAGTATTTACAATAACCAAGACATAGAAGCAACCTAAATATCCATCAACAGAGGAACCGATAAAGAAAAGATAGTACACATGTATAATAGAATATTACTTATCCATAATAAGAACAAAGTTGTGTCATTGCAGAGATGTAGATGGTCCTAGAGACTGTCATACAAAGTGAGGTAAGTTAGAGAAAAACAAATACTGTATATCAATGCATATATGTGAAATATAGAAAAATAGTATAGATAGAGACACAGCTGTAGAGAACAAACATATGAATACTAAGATTGGAAAGGGGGTATGAGATAAATTAGAAGATTGGGATTGACATATACATATATAGCCATTTATAAAATGGATAACTAATGAGAACCTACTGCATAGCACGGGGGAAGTCTTAAAAGAAATGAAAGAAAATTAAAGTGAGAGACATAAAGAACACATTTGTGGTGGTCATGGGGGAGCTCAGGGTAGTAGAGGGATGGATCGTTTTTTTCAGTCACTAAGTTGTGTCCAACTCTTTGTGACCCTGTGGACTGCAGCATGACGGCTCCTCTGTCCTAAACTATCTCCAAGAATTTTCTCAAATTCAGGCCCATTGAGTCAGTGATGCTATCTAATCATCACATCCTCTGCTACATCCCCCTCCCATTGCTTTCTCTCTTTCCCAGCATCAGGGTCTTTCCCATATGTCGGCTCTTCCCATCAGGTAGCCAAAGTGTTGGACCTTCAACATCAGTCCTTCCGATGAATATTTACGATTGGTTTCCTTTAGGAATGACTGGTTTGATCCCTTGTAGTCCAAGCGACACTGAAAAGTCTCCTCCCTCACCAAAATTCAAAGGCATCAGTTCTTTGTTCTTGGACCAGCCTTCTTTATGATCCATTTCTCACATCCGTACATGACTAATGAGAAAACCATAGCTTTGACTATACTTATCTTTGTCAACAAAGTGATGTCTCTGCTTTTAAAAATTATGTTTAGTTTTTTCATAGCTTTCCTTCCAAGGAGCTGCCACTGGTAAGTCACTTCAGTGACTTACCATTTCCTTCTCCATTGCATGAAAGTGAAAAGTGAAAGTGAAGTCGCTCAGTCATGTCCGACTCGTAGCGACCCCATGGACTGCAGCCTACCAGGCTCCTCCATCCATGGGATTTTCTAGGCAAGAGTACTGGAGTGGGGTGCCATTGCCTTCTCAGAGTCCAAGGAGCTAGCATCTTTTAATTTAATGGCTGCAGTCACTGTTTACAATGATTTTGTAATCGTTGCCACTGCTTCCTCTTTTTCTCCTTCTATTTGCCATGAAGTATTGGGACCCAATACCATGATCTTAGTTTAACATTGAGTTTCAAGCGAGCTTTTTCACTCTCCACTTATACCTTCATCAACAGGCTCCTTAGTTCCTCTTTGCTTTTTTGTGATTAGAGTGGTGTTATTTGCATATGTGAGGTCCTTGATATTTCTCCAGGCAATCTTGATCCCAGCTTTTGCAATTTATCCAGCCCAGTATTTTGCATGATGTACTCTGCATAGAAGTGATACAAGCAGGGTGACAATATTCAGGAGCCTGTTGTACTCCTTTCCCAATTTTGAAGCAGTCAGTTGTTCCATGGCTGGTTTTAACTGTTGCTCTTTGACTTGCATACAAGTTTCTCAAAAGATAGTTAGGGTGGTCTGGTATTCCCATCTTTTGAAGAATTTTCCAGTTTGTTGTGATCCACACAGTCAAATGCTTTAGCAGAGTCAATAAAGCAGAAGTAATTTCTGGAATCCCCTTACTTTCTCTATGATCCAGTGGATGTTGGCAGTTTGTTCACTGGTTCTTCTGCCTTTTCTAAACCCAGCTTGTACATCTGGAAGTTGTCAATTCATGTACTGTTGAAGCCCAGCATGAAGGATTTTGAGCATAACCTTACTAGCGTGTGAGATGACTACAACTGTACGGTAGTTTGAGCATTCTTTGCAATTGCCCTTCTTTGGGATTGGAATGAAAACTGACATTTTCCAGTCCTGTGGCTACTGTTGAGTTTTCCAAATTTGCGGCAAATTGACTATAGCACTTCATAAGCATCAACTTTTAGGATTTTAAATAGCTCAGCTGGATTTCTATCAATTCCATTAGCTTCGTACATAGTAATGCTTCCTTAGGCCTACTTAACTTCCCACTCCAGGTTGTCTGGTTTAGGCAAATGATCGCACCACCACAGTTATCCAGGTCATTAACACCTTTTTTGTTTGTTTGTTTAGTTCTTATCTGTATTCTTGCCCGGTCTTCTTAATCTCTTTTTCTTCTGTTTGTTCCTTACTGCTTCTATCCTTTATTATGATCATGAAATGTTCCCTTGGTATCTCCAATTTTCTTGGAGATCTCTAGTCTTTCCCATTCTATTCTTTTCCTCTATTTCTTTGCATTGTTTATGTAAGAAGGCCTTCTTATCTCTCCTTGCTATTCTCTGAAACTCTGCTTTCTGTTAGGTATGTCTTTTTCTTTATCCCTTGCCTTTCACTGTTTTTCTTTCCTCAGGTATTTGTAAAGCCTACTCAGACAACCACTTTGCCTTCTTGCATTTTGTTTTCTTTGGAATGGTTTTGGTTTCTTTGAGGGATGGATTTTTTGTTTGAAATTAATTGATGGAAACTATTATATATATATACTGGATAAGCAACGAAGTCCTACATATAGCATAGGGAACTATATTCAATATACTGTGATAAACCATAATGGAAAAGAACATGAGAAAAGAATGTATATATTATACAGTATAACTGAATCACTTTACTGTACAGCAGAAATTAACACAATACTGTAAAGCAACTATATTTCAATTAAAAAAAATTTAAAAATATTCTATGTGGAAAATTACCTATCTCTTCCATTATTTTTATTATTATTATTATTTTTTTCCTCTGCAGATTCCTCTTGTTCTTTCATTTGGAGCATATTTCTCTATCTTTTCATCTTGTTTACATTTCTTTGTCTGTTTCTATGAATTAAGTGAAAAGTTTACCACTCCTGGACTTAATGTCTCGGCCTTGCATAGAAGTTTCTCCTATGTAGATTGCATGTCCTGGGTGGCATTTGCAGGTTATGAGGATATGAAGCAGGTATAGTCTAGAGTTTTCCTGGGGTGCACTGGATTCTAACGAGGCCACCTTTGTGGAAAGACTGAAGCAGAAGTGGACATGGGCTGGGGCTTTTCCAAGTACCCCAAGATAAAGTCAAATTTGTTAATGGAATTAGTAATTCCATATCATAGACAAAACAACAGAACATATCTAATCATTAAAAGTGTAGATGCAGAATAGTTAAATTTATTATAAAATAGAAAACATTTTTTAACATTTAACAACACATGGAAATAAGAATATTAATATGAATAAGGTGCTCTACTGGGGGACACACATATGCAAACAGGAAAATTATACCAAAAGTTAGAAATGGAAATCTATAAATAAAATAATAAATTCTTCCTGGTTAATTTGAGAAAAGCCTCTTTGAGGAGGAACATTCAGGCTTTATATTGAAAGAATAGCAAGGATTGTCCAGTAATAAAAATCCCCAACTGGAAGGGAAATCCATTGAATGGTTATAGAAATAATAAAGGTAAAAACTCACAAGCATGGAAATGTGAGAAGTTTGATGCTAGAGAAGTATACTTCAAGAGGTGTGGAAGAAGGTATGTTGTAACCATGTATTTGAGTAAAAGCCAGTAGGTTTTGGATAATCAGAGTGATTTAACGGTAGCTGGAAACTGAAAACATGGGCCAGGCTCTGTGGTAAATGTGTGGTACTTGATATCATTAATCTTCAGAACTATTGATGGTAAACATTATCGGGATGTTTTTTGAAAGTCATGCTCTAAAAGTGTCAGTCACTCAATCGTGTCCGACTCTGGGTGACCCCATGGGCTGTAGCCTGCCAGGCTCCTCTGTTGAGATTTTTCAGGCTAGAATACTGGAGTGGGTAGCCATTCCCTTCTCCAGGGAATCTTCCTGACCCAGGGATCAAACCCAGGGCTCCTGCATTGCAGAAGGCTTCTTTACTGTCTGAGGCCCTGGGGAAGCCCTATGTGCTGTTCCCCCCACTGGGAGTGTTGAAAGAACTAGGTAAATCGGTCAGGGTCACCCAGCTAATAACTGGTACAGCTGGGATGCAAACCTAAGTGCTCTAAGACCCCATGCCATGCTTTTAAACTCTGTCATAGTCCTTTTTCTTCTGATTTTCCTTTTCTGTCAGTTACTCTTCAGTTTTTCCCCTTTTCCCATTTTATCTTCCTCCATCTTATATATGCACTAAATATTGGAATTCCCTAGAATTCCTTTTTTAATAGAGCTAACGGAAAGTATATGTGTCTCTATGGTAAATGTATGTGAACTGTGCAAGCATTGTGCTTAAAAACAGAACTGTGCATTAAAAAACCTGTCATGATTTGATGATGGGCCCACAGTAAACTGTAGAATAAAGTACAGAAAACCAGGTAAATAGCCTACAGGTACCCATCAAGCTGTTTAATTAGTGTGAGAATAAAATGATTAAAAATTAAAATTACTTCAGAAAGTTCTCAGGCAAATTCTCATTTCTATTTCTTTCTTAACGAGTCTTTAATTAGCTAAAATTACATTAGGGAAGTATCATGCCTTCTATATCTTTGCCAGTGTACAAAATACCATTTTTATTCACAAACGATTGGTGTAAGTGGATAATGAAACATATTCCTCAAGAGAAAGGGAAATTGAAGTCTATTTAGTGTTATTGAATATCAACTTGTGTATATTTTTTGGCTGAGCAAAATTAAAGTCAATAGCAAGCAGGGGAAAATTTGATCAGAAATATTTCATGTTATGGTTATTTTTAATAATTTCACTACAAATACTTTAAGAGAAAAAGTGTAAAAACCATTTTATTATAAAGATTTCATCTATATTTGTAATACTAGAATAAGCAAAGGAATTACTTATTGTCCACATTAAAATCATCATCCTTGAAAATATAAAATAGACACTAAGTTAAAATTGTACAGTAACTTACTTTTTCTTCTATTCCAGAATCAAAGTAGATGCTAGCTTTTTCATGGTTTATAAGAAACTGTGTTATAAGATAATTTTCAAACCAATGATTGCCTTGTCCTTATTTTTAAAGACAAGCACAGAAGAGATCAGATTTTCTAAAATCTAATACAATAGTAAACAACTAAAAAACTTAACAATTCTTGAGGTTATTTTAAGTCTTTTAGTGAAATACTTAAGTGATTTACAATCATTAAAGTAATTTTGTTTTTAGATAAAATATGATACATCTGATTGTAGTCCAGATGATTGTGACTCTTTGCATTTTTACAAACCCAGAAAATATACAATAGGGACATTTATACTTGTTGTTGTGAAACCACAACCTGTTTTAATAAACCTTAATCAGTCAGTACTCTTAAAATTTTACAAATGTTAATAAAATGTTTCCCCTTGTAATTAATGAAAGTATAAAACATTTGATGCAAATAATAAGTTACTGTTACTATAAGATATATAAAAACTCATGAAACTGGAGCCTATTATACAGAGTGAAGTAAGCCAGAAGGAAAAACACCAATACAGTATACTAATGCATATATGTGGAATTTAGAAAGATGGTAACAATAACCCTGTGTATGAGACAGCAAAAGAGACACTGATGTATAGAACAGTCTTATGGACTCTGTGGGAGAAGGAGAGGGTGGGAAGATTTGGGAGAATGGCATTGAAACATGTATAATATCATGTATGAAACGAGATGCCAGTCCAGGTTCGATGCACGATACTGGATGCTTGGGGCTGGTGCACTGGGACGACCCAGAGCGATGGTATGGGGAGGGAGGAGGGAGGAGGGTTCAGGATGGTGAACACATGTATACCTGTGGCAGATTCATTTTGATATTTGGCAAAACTAATACAATTATGTAAAGTTTAAAAAAAAAAAAAACTCAAAGTGTAAATAGAAAAAAAAATTGTGAAAATATTTTGATGGAGGAGCACATTTTCAAGGAAGCTATTTCTGTTATAAGTTAGATACATATTTAAGGATGCTATAGAAAAGCACAATGGCACCCCACTCCAGTACTCTTGCTTGGAAAATCCCATGGACGGAGGAGCCTATTAGGCTGCAATCCATGGGGTCGCTAAGAGTCAGACACAACTGAGCGACTTCACTTTCACTTTTCACTTTCATGCATTGGAGAAGGAAATGGCAGCCCACTCCAGTGTTCTTGCCTGGAGAATCCCAGGGACAGGGGAGCCTGGTGGGCTGCCATCTATGGGGTCACACAGAGTCGGACACGACTAAAGTGACTTAACATAGCATAGCATAGAAAAGCAGCCCAATACTGAAAAGATAAAGCACCTTTCATATTTTACTTTAATAATGAGAAAAAAGATAAAGTGACATCTACCTATCTGGAATGTGATGTCAATGTTTAGCACTTTAGCATAAATTAAATTCCTGGTGGTATATAAAAGTAGATGGAAGAAGAGGACCAATATCTCTTTAATGCCTCCAGCATTGCAGGCATCTAAAAAATGCGTGGTCTCTTACCTAAATCATTCCATTTAATATATGCACTTTGTCTCAGGTGTTTTCACTCCAAATTATTAATAGATAAAAAAACTGAGCATCTAAGAAAGTTTGACAGCTTGCCTAAATCAAATATCCAGCAAATACAAAGTCAGTATTTTCCCCTAGGACTCTGACAACAAAGGCCAGGTTCCTTCAGGTTTGAAAGTCTCTTCCTCTTCTCTAGTTGATGACTATGACAGTTGAGCAGTATTGGTCAACTGTTTGGTAGAATGTCACTGAATTGAAATTTGACTGATTTTTAATGAGAATGGGGTTAGAGATTTGGAAGGAAGATCATAGAAATGAAGTAGAATTCTTAACAGTCGTATCGTATAAAAATACATTATGGCAGCATGATTTATCACAGTCTATGTTGACCTTCATCAATAAACAGACATTTTTTTTCATCTGTAATGTTACTCATTTTTCTGTTTTGAGTTTTTACTCTCAGGAATAAGGACATTATGCACAGCCCATACTTACTAAGTGAGAAGTTATGAAAATATCTACATAAATTACTTGGCATTCTTCTGTACATTTGTAAGTGGGGTGCAACTCTTTGTGACCCCAGGATTGCAATGCAAGGGTTTCCCTGTTCTTCAAAATCTTCCTAATTTTTCTCAAACTAATATCCATTGAGTAGTGTTGCCACAACTGTCTCATCCTCTGTGACCCCCTTCTCCTCCTGCCCTCAATTTTCCCCAGCATCAGGGTCTTTTCAAACATAGCTCTTGACATCAGGTAGCCAAAGTATTGAAGTTTCAGCTTTAGCATGAGTCCTTCAAATCAACACTCAGGACCATCTCCTTTAGGATGGACTGGTCGGATCTCCTTGCAGTCCAAGGGACTCTCAAGAGTCTTCTCCAACAGTTTAAAAGCATCAGTTCTTCCGTGCTCAGCCTTCTTAATGGTCTGACTCTCACATCCACACATAACTACTGGAAAAAACATAGTTTTGACTATATGAACTTTCATTGGCAAAGTGATGTCTCTGCTTTTTAATGCACTGTCTAGATTTGTCATAAATTTTCTTTCAAGGAGAAAATGTCTTAATTTTATGGCTGCAGTTGCCATCTGCAGTGATTTTGGAACCCAAGAAAATAAAATATGTCACTGCTTCCACTTTTTCCCCTGCTATTACCCATGAAGTGATGAGCCTAAGTGCCATGCTCTTAGGTTTTTTGATGTTGAAGTTCAAGCCAGCTCTTTCACTGTTGACTAACTCTCATTAAGAGGCTAAACTAAAGGAACTAAAGTTCCTCTTCACTTTTTGCCATTCAAGTGGCATCATCTGCATATGTGAGTTTGTTGATATCTTTCCTGCCAATCTTGGTTCCAGCTTGTGATTTATCCAGCCTGGTATTTTACATGATGTACTCTGCATATAAGTTAAATAAGCAGGGTGACAATATACAGCCTTGTCATATACTCCTTTGCCAATTTTGAAACAGTTAAAATAATATCCTTGCTAAAGGCCTAGTTTACAAACCACATTTATAAACTGATAGTAACAAAAAAATGTTAAATATCTTGATGTTGTTATTATTTAGTTGCTATGTTGTGTCTGACTCTGTTGTGACCCCATAGACTGTAGCCCACCATGCTCCTCTGTTCATGGGATTTACCAGGCAAGAATACTGCAATAGGTTGCCGTTTCCTTTTCCAGGGGCTCTTCCCAACCAAAGGATCAAAACTGCTTTGACTGAATTGTCAGGATGATTCTTTCCCACTGAGCCAGCACAGTTGGTAAAAATGCCAAATATATCAGAGGATTGTTGAAGAAGTAGCGTTTACTCCTTGGGTTGTATCTTAGAGTTTCTTACATAAAAACTCTAAAATTTAAATGTATTCCAGAAAACATACATCCTTGCTTTACTTGTTTCAACTTGTAAAAATATGGGAAGTCCTTATAGAGTTTTTGGAAGAACTGGCACAGTTAATGCAATAGGGGAAAAAAAAATCCCAGTAGTCAACTTGTAGGATTAAAATGAATATACCTTTCCCTTCATATGAGTCTGTAAAGCTAGATCAATATTGCTAGAGCTATGAAAGAGTGATCTAATTAGATCTAACTAGATGCTTGGATGTGAGTCTTAACTATGGAACTAAAAGCTTCTAAATGTAATTTATGAATGTTTTTTCTTGGTGATTAAAGGAAAGAGATCCAAAACCAGAAAGAAAGAGAGAGACAGAGAATAGAGAACTAAACAGCTGTGAATTTCTCCAGAAAGTACTATTCAGTCCTCCCTAATTTTCCCTGAGCAACAATCAGCAAACTTCTCATTAGAAGGAATTTTAAAAGGTTTGCTGATTTGCAAAACATGACATGAGTGATGTATATACACTACTTGTATAATTGGTTTTGTGCATACATATGGCACGTGCTATTTTGGAAATGTATCCCCTCTGTGGTCCTTATAGCTATTGCTCACTCTATTCCCTGATAATTATTTATAGTTACTTGTCACAGTTTTATTATTAGGAAAGTAATGAATCAGCAGTTTTATGCACTCTCCTTTAACAACCTAATCTTAGAAGTTTCCAAACCACAGTGTATATATAGTAATAGAAAGGAAGCAGATTGCCCAAAGTTATTTATAGATATTAGGCAGAACATTTTTCAGAGATCATCTAAGCTTTAGTAAGTCTTCTATTTCAGTGTCCTTAACAAATTCTACTATTACTCTCAAGGTAGTTTGGTTTATATAATAAAACATGTTAAACTTTCAATAAACTTATACTAATGTTGATATATTTATATTGATAATATAAATTTATTTCTATGTTTTCTGTAACTTTTAAAATTTATAGGAGGATAAATGCCTCACAATATTGTGTTGATCTCTGCCATATATCAATATGAGTCAGCCGTATGTATCCATGTGTCCCCTCCCTCTTAAATCTCTCTCCTACTTCCCACCCCTTCCCACCCCTATATGTGTCACAGGGCAAAGGATTTAAGCTCCCTACGTCATACAGCAAATTCCCACTGGCTATCTGTTTTACATAAGGTAATGTAATTGTTTCTATGCTATTCTCTCAGTTTGTCCCACCCTCCCCTCCCCACTGAGTCCACAAGTCTGTTCTCTATGTCTGTACCGTAGCTAGGTTCTTCCCCAAACTGGTGAGATACACACAATATAGTTGTCATTTTCAATTACAGAAGTTGAAGGACAGATAAGTAGGAAAAGTAGAGTGTCTGCTCTTATTTCCACAGTTCTCAGATTTCTGTATGGCTTGGAGAAGAACTCAAGAAAAGCATGTTCCAGGAGACTGTTTTTATTTGAATGTTTCTATTTCAAATTACCTTTATTTCTATAGTTTAGGGGGCCAAGGTATCTGAATGTTTGCCTTCGCTATTTTTCAGATCCTAGGACAGAAATTTTAAAAAGTAAACAGTTTACAAATCACTGTGCTAACCACTATCATATTTTAACAAGTAAATCATATTTAACAAGTAATCAGAAAAGGATGAATATAATTCATTTAATTGTTTTAAACTTCTAGAGTAAATCAGCAAGCAGACATCACCAACAAGCTGCACACTGAACTTATAAATTACTTTATTGTAAACTGCAGTCGCAGATGGATTCCAAGACCGATGACATAGCTTATTTGTTGATACCCTGTTAGCCTTTTATTTCACTGTTCTTTAAAGTGAGAATTCAGGAGTCAAGGAAGTATCTGCCTCTGCTGTTTCTCTAGAGGCAAATTAATCTAGTTCAAAGCATCCTGGAGAAAATATTTAGAATAAAATATTAATAGGGAAGGTAGAACTTTATAGAATGATTAATGCACAGCAGAAAACCAACCCCTAAGCAAAAGACATAATCAGAAATTTCCTGGTATAGCAGAGAGTAACTGATAATAGGATAAATTATCACTGTGGCATTCAGCAAAGGTAAAACATCAGTAGTCCTATTTTGAAGTCTATTTTTCCTCATGTCTTTGTTGTGCTGAGAATTAAATCTCTATAGAATCTATAACTCTCTTATGACATGTTTGTAAAGTTGCTAAAAGTTTCACAGTAAGAAACTTCTCCATCTGCAAGGAAAAATACTTGTATTTATAATCTCAAGTAGTCTGCTACAGCCAATTTTTCTGTTTAGAATAAATTGATTTTTGGCTGTGCATAAATTAAATGTCAACACATTTCTCACATACCTACTTATGGGCAGCCAGAAACCAGGCTGTTGAGCTAGAAAACAAATTTAATACAAATAACTAGATCTTCTGTTTAATCAACAAATAGATAGAAAAGGAGCTTTAGTGATGTTAAGTATGTCAGTGTTAATTAGTTGATCTGTGAAAAGAAATTCTGCCTGTTTCCCTCCTCCCATCATGGAACAGGAGAGCTGTTATATATTATCTTTCTGTTCAGCTATGTTTTATAATGCATTAGCTCCAGCTGAACAAACAGTAAGAGTTAATAAAAAGTACTCGTATGGTAGCTTTGGTATCACTTGAGGCTTCCCAGGTGACAGAGTGGTAAAGAATCCTCCTGGCAATGCAAGAGACTACAAGAGACACAGGTTCAATCCCTGGGTTGGGAAGATCCCCTGGAGTAAAAAATGGTAACTCACTCTAATGTTTCTTGCCTGTAAAATCTCATGGACAGAGGAGTTTGATAGACTATAGTCCTTGGGGATGTAAAGAGTCAGACACAACTGAGTGACTGAGCCATGCATGTATGCACACACATTGGTGTCTCTGTTTGAATATATTCTATTTAAATTGACTGACTATTTCCTCTAGAAAGATTTCAACTGACTGCATGCAACTGATGCTATTTTCTACCCCCACTGAAACAGAAAGATGTGTGTGTGTTTGTGGATGTGTGGGTATCTGTGTGTGTGTACATATTTAATAGGTACCTACTGAGTGCCAAGAACTATTCTAAGCAGTGTGTCTTGGAGGTACAGTAGAAAAGAAAGCAAGAGTCTTTCAGAGAAGTCCAGCAATGAACACATATACAGTATGTCATGGACTGTGAAGAAGGCTGAGCGCCGAAGAATTGATGCTTTTGAACTGTGGTGTTGGAGAAGAGTCTTGAGAGTCCCTTGGACTGCAAGGAGATCCAACCAGTCCATTCTGAAGGAGATCAGCCCTGGGATTTCTTTGGAAGGAATGATGGTAAAGCTGAAACTCCAGTACTTTGGCCACCTCATGCGAACAGTTGACTCATTGGAAAAGACTCTGATGCTGGGAGGGATTGGAGGCAGGAGGAGAAGGGGACGACAGAGGATGAGATGGCTGGATGGCATCACTGACTCGATGGACGTGAGTCTGAGTGAACTCTGGGAGTTGGTGATGGACAGGGAGGCCTGGAGTGCTGCAATTCATGGGGTCGCAAAGAGTCGGACACGACTGAGCGACTGATCTGATCTGATCTGATGAAGGAGATAAGTGCTAGGAAGAAGAACAGAGCAGGATAAGAAGGATAGGTAGTGGTAGAAATAGGGGGAGTATTTTGAGAGATTCTCTTGGTTAGGGTGACATCTGGGCATAGAGTTGAAGTTTGGGAGGAAATAGGCAGCTTGTATATCTGGGGAAAAGTGTTACCAATAGAAAAATAAGTGTCCAAAACCTTGAGACTAAAGTAAACTTATTGCTCTCAAGAATTGGCACGGAGGTATTTGTGTCTGGAGTGGAATGACAGAGGAGAGGATGGGAGGCAGTCAAAGATTAAGGATGTTTAATTTTATTTTAATAGAGCAAGAAAGCTGTTAGAAGACAGTATTATCCGTGGTTTTTAAATTGCCTTTGGCTCAATATTATCAATTGTCATTTATATTATGTTTCAAAAAAAAATTCAAATAAATTGGAAACGCAGTATTGTACTTCTCTAAATATTTGCTGTCCTGAATTGTGTCAACAGGCATCTGAAAAGATAAATTCTGTGATAACCTTGCACCACTGTTGTGTTAACCTATTAACACATTGTTACATAAGATTCATGTCAGATTCCCATTATCATCAGTTCATAATTTTTTAACACTTTAGGATGGTAGAAGGACACCAAAGGAATATTATGGAGTAAGAAACTGAGATCCATTTGTTGAATGACTTGCCCACATTGAAAAAGTCAGTTTATTCTGCAGTTGATTTTTGTCAATAATGTTTATTTCATTTCAAAACACTGAAGTTTTTCAAATAAAATCAGAGCGTAACAGACAGTGACGTGCTGGAGCTAGCACATATCCAATCTCAGTTTTGTGCACCTGTCTTCCCCACTCAAGATTTAATGACATCACATTGGCAGCTTGAAATCAGCCGTGGGGGTAGTACTTATACCATGGAGATTGGTAAATGCTACATACCAGGACTGTGTTTTTTTTTTTTTTTTTCTTTTCTGAGAACCTAATTACCATGCACATTTTCATGAAAAAGGAGCATATTAATATTAGTCCTGTATTGTACTTCATACATGTTATTGAAAGTATGTGCTTTGAGAGCTTAAATTCCAAAGAGGGAGAAACTAATCTAGTCATCTCTGTATCCATCCTATAATCTAGGAAAGGTGTGTTGATGCTAAACACTGTTACCTTAGTGGAGAAAATGTTTGATAAATTATCTTTTAAATTATTGCTTTTCTAATTGCAGTATTGTCAAGTAAATAATAGGTCTACTATGTCAAATAGAAGTTTGATTGTATTTTGTTTTTATTTTTTTTCAGGAAGCCATTCTTATATTAGGTAGACTTGGTCTTATTTTTGAGTGGTAATTAAATACATTCATGGGTTTGGTGGGCAAAACTTGATTTGTTGATGCTACAGATTATTAAAACACATTTTTAGTAGCCACTGATTATAACCAGAGTAGAACTAAATGTACAATAATGACATGAACAAATATGTCAGTGTATACTTGTTGTTGCTGTTGTTCAGTTGCTAAGTCACGTCCGACTCTATGTGACTCCACAGACTGCAGCACGCCAGACATCCCTGTCCTTCACTATCTCCTGGGGTTTACTAAAGTTCTTGTCCAAGTATTGTTACATTTAATAGGCTTTATTATTATTATTTTGTTGAGATGAAGCCCTCAACTTGATGAGATGAGATGTATTTCATTATGATATCATAAGAAAACTTTTGTGTTTAAGCATAGCTCTGAGAGTTATTCTGTTAACTTTGCCTTATGCTGATATGGGCACCAGTTTTATAGATGTTGAAAATATAGCCTTGGTCACAGAAGTAATTTAAAGATTAAACTATTCAGGATCTTTGAAGTATCTGATACCTTGCTTTTATATTTCTGCTGGTTACAGTAGTGTTAGAAAAGTCAATCTTGCAAAGGTTAATCCAAGATTATATATGCAATTTCCTCTTGGTTTTAGCTAGCATATTAGGGAAGAACATAGAAAAAAGCTATTTAATGAACAGGTTGCTCAGAATAAGTAGTTTCTAGTTTGTGAATGAAGGGAAAAATATTAAACACCCAATATGGAAATGACTTTAACAAAAGATGTAGAGCTAGTCTTACTCTCTATGGATAGGAAATTGTGTGAAGAGTGTTTTCTTTGTTTGTTTGCTTGCTTGCTTGCTTCTTTGTTTAACTAGATCCAAAGGCAAGAAAAAACAACAAATATCAAGTTGACATCACAACCATTAAATATCTAGAAAGATCAGTTGTGTTTAACTCTTCAATATTATGTCTAAAGGGGCAACTCATACTGCAAATGTTTAGCTAGCTATGAATGAAGACGATTATTTGCATGTTTCCAATTCCTCACATGGTAACCAAAAGGCACTATGAAAGATTTTCTAAGTATTTCCTTTTCTTCTCCTTATGACTTCCTAAAATATAGTTCTTATACCGAATGCCAGAAAGATATGCACTGATATCTTTTAGACTTGAAAGAAGATACATATGCCAGCAGTCATAAGGATGAGGAAATTTTTCCTGGTTTTCAAATAGTTCTGGGAGTTGGTTGGAGTATCCCTCTAATGCTTAGATACTTAGATATCTCTGCTTTTCTGTCTGCTTCTCACCCCTGAATTTTCCATGTAGAGAACATTTGATTGAATTATTTTATCTTCAGCCAAAAGTAATTTTCTTATTGGAGTCTTTTAGTATAGACAGTGATTCCGAATATTGATATTAACTTGGTACACTTGGTTTTGAAAGCCACATCAACTGCCTTTAGAAATAATTCCTTGTAGTTTCTTTCTTCCCAAAGAACTATTATACCTGACAGGCAATTTGAGTCTCATTGGCCTCTTCAGTAAATTCCACCCAGTATCCTTTCCACTCATGCCAGTTAATCTTCTAAATTATCTATATAATTGTGTCATGGTCCTGAATAAATATTCTTGTATCTCCCTAGAACCTTCACACAAAGTTCATATTCACTTGGGTGACATGCAGGTTCTTTGTTACAAAACCTATGTGAATTGTAGAATATGGAGTTAGGCAAATCATGTATGTTAACGTATGTTTTTCTACTTATCTAGCTATAGCAATTCTACTTATTCCTTCCAAAACTCAATATCCCCAACTGTAAAAGTGAAGATTACACACGGTAAGGGATATAGAGAGTCTGCATAGCATAGTGCCTGTCACTAAGCAAATACCAAATTAAGTGAGCAACAAAAATTATTTTCACTTCCTCACCTCCTATTTCTCAGAAAAGCTCTTCACCTACACAGAGAGGAGAGATCCTGCCACCATCAACTGTATCAGAGCAGCTGCACTCCACAGCCCCAGGATGCTTTTGAAACTTCAGTCAACGTGAATTGTACCCTCTGGAGATGTGAACAATCCATGTCACTTTACATGGTGACCTCACTCATTTTGTAGAACTTGTGCTTTGCCTTTTGGTGGGTTGAAAGAATATGAAATAAATGGAAATTCTCAGAAGTTGAAAGGTTTATTTTATATTATTGAAAATTATTTTATAAATTATTGCATTTCTTTATTTTTGGTTTAAATGGTTGCTTCTGCTTTTATTTTCTAACTTTGAATGAGTGTTGAAGCCATGTTTTGCCCAGAAAGACTAATTGATTGTTTTAGCTTATTAGGGCTTGAAGTGTTAAATATAGAGCTTCACAGCAGTGAAATTAGGGACAATCCTAAGCCAGAGTTATATGGACTGTAGCTAATGAATGGTATGTATCAGGTCCAGCTTTTGAATAGTATCTTTTATTTACAATAGTTTGGGCTGCACAGTGTGGGAAGAATGAAGGGAGGATAGAGAAACTGTTGTCAGTTTCTGGGGAAATTCAAGGTAGTAGTAGATTGGCAATTCTTGTTTCAAGATTTTTCTATTGTGATATTTCCCTGACAATTAAGCGATTACATAAATTCTTGTTATCCTTATATTTCAGTGAATTACTTTTCTGAATAACTCATAGAGACCCATTAATTATTTTTATTACATTAGTAAATATTCAGCAAATGCTATGCAACAAGAATGGTGTTCTTCATTGAGTATGTGGCAGGGAGCAAGATGGAAGCTCTGTTCACCAGGCAGTCATAGCATAAAGAAGAGGATAGATAATTAAAATAGAGCACTGTAAGACTGTAATCAGGGTAAATGCAGGGTGCTAGGAAAATGTGTCCAGTGCTGAAAGACTGTTAGAAATGATTTAAGTACACTCTCTATAATGCAAAACTATGAATCTATTGACTGTTACCTTGGTTTGGTTCAAAAGACCTCTTCAGTGAATTTTGGATAAACGGTTGTGCAGTTTCCTTTGCAAAAAAGAATATACAGCTGTATTTTACTTCAGTGAAATGTATTTGGAAAAAATAAATTTAAAAATATGTGGAAAAGATTCTCCCCAAAAGTATATATCAAGTATGAGTTGCAGTTAAAATAAATATGTCTTTTTTCAGTGTGCATAAAAACACAGATATTAGACATTTCAACTTGAAATGCAACATAAAGAATTTCAATGTTAATGGTAATAATTAGAACAGTTATTGTACTGTTGTAATAAAAAAAGCAAGATTCTAGAGCGCAAATCCTGGCACTTCCAGAACTTGAACAACATATCTCTCTTAAGCCTCAAAATCCTTGCCTGAAAGGGGGCATAATAATGCTTACATAATTGAGTTACAGAGAGGATTAAATAAGATGATGATGGAAAAATACTTCATTAAGTACCTGATATATTGAAAGCCATGAATCAGAGGGAGTTTAAAAGAAATTGCTACCTAACTAATAACTGTCAGATCTTATGGTTACATAAGAAAATGTAGGCAAAGTAGAGCTTTTTTTACCTGAAATAAAATTCTGACGGTATTTTCCATTTCCAACTTGAGTTTAGCCCTTATGGGGCCCGAAAATTGGAGCAGTTCTCAGCATTGTAGCCATTTGTTGTCCGTGGAAATGCAGCGCCACTCCCCAGCTGCACTGTCTCAGAAATGTAGCTTCTGGGAATCATGCACAGCAGGACCCCACGTTCAAATGCCTCCTCATCCTTCTCCTCCTTCTTTTATTGCCTGAACTTTATAATTCATTTTTTTCATCAGAAATAATATTTTTTTTATCAGAAAGTGCCCACAAAAGCAGTATATGAAGAGCTTTATTTTATAGTTGGGGTATGATCCTAGCTGTATATTATTAATTGAATTTTTTCTCCCAATACATATTGAAAGAGTTCCTACCGTGTACTAGGCACTCTTTTAAGCTCTGGAGATACTGGAGTGAACAACTGACTTCATATCCCACTACTGAGTTTACATAATACTGAAAAGTGAAATGAATGGAATAAACAAATATTTAGAACATAATTTATAATGCTGAATGATTTTGACAATAATTCAATGACCAGTGCTCCAGTTTCATTTTAAAGAAGCTATCAAGGGAAGTAGGAAGGAGAAGATTTACTCTATATACTCTTATTGTTGAAAGAAGCTGTAAGAAAGGTGACAGAAATTATTTTTGAATCCAAGTTCAAGTGCCCAATGAACAATGAGAAGTTCAAGAGCCCAGTGGAGAGTGAGGTCATACAAACCAGAACATGAGAGTCTGGAGAGGAGAAAGGTTTATTGCAAGAGCCAAGCAAGGAGTACAGGCTGCTCATGCTCAAAAGACCAAACTCCCTGATGGATTTCAGGGAAACGTTTTTAAAGCAAGGTGAGGGAGAGCATTGCAGAGTGCATGATCAGCTTGTGCATGATTCTCTAGTTGATGGTGACGTCACAGGATCAGTATTACACATGTTAACATCATCAATTGTTAGGCTCCAGCGGGTCTGGAGGCTATGTGCTCATGCTCATTGTACAGTTAACTTCTATCTGGTGGGATTTTAGTATCTGCAAAACAACTCAAGAATGTGCATCAGTCACTGTTATCTATGCCTTTCAGGGAGGAACTAAAGATTCTGTGACTGCCATATGACTGATTTACTGTTTAAATTGTAACCAGTTCTCCTCACCTGACTGCTTTTTTTTTATTACTATGTGTTTACATTCTTTAAACCATTAATTCTTGAGTCAGCCATTTGTGACTCAGGGGAGCCTGGGAGACTAAAGTTTTTCTTCAAATAAGAAGCAGGCAGGGGACGTGTGAATGGGGGAATCTATTTGAGGGAATTCCAATAGGTTCCTGATTAGTTATAGATACAGGACTGAAAGCATTTTTCTCTCCTTCCCTGCTGCAAGTATCTACCTTAGAAACTCCCAAAATGGAACTGATTTCAGATAAAAAAAAAAATTCTAGTACATTCAGATTTATAAATAGTGGGATTTATGTTGTATAATTTTGGTTTATGACAGTATTGAGGTATGAAAATAATTTGCCATTTCTATGATTTTTCCCATTTCTGAGTGATAATGCATTGCATGTTTCAGAATTTATGATATGTGTGTGTGTGTGTGTGTGAAGTCTCTGAAAGATTTCCTTAGTCCAATAAAATTAACTTAGAATGAACTTTTCTTTGTAAGTCTAATTTAGAAATTTGAGCAAATCTACTTTCTCCAAATCCAATTCACTCCCTGATTTAGTCTGGCTTTTAGAAAGATGGCTTTTAGTGAGGGAAAAAAAAATAGCTGCCCTGCAAATAAATCAACAACTTGTCATGGATTTTACATGCATCACAAATTTCTAGAGTCAAATTTTGTGGTAATAATGTCATCCTGAAAAGAACTGCAGCTATTTAGGTATGTTCAATTTCTGCTTGATAGGAATAATTACCTTCCACCCTCAGTAGGTAATTGCCTTTTGATTGAGGTCATCAGAGCAATCAAGACAGCCAGAGGTAGAAATCTCAGGTTGGATAAGAGGCAAAGGGAAGAATCACGAACAGAAATTTAAAAGGAGAACAAGAAAGAAGAGATTTAATTTGCTTCTAATATTTTATTTTGCAGCAATACCTTGAATAGTAGTTGTCATTAAAATCACCATATTGTACAACCTAGGTTAATTGGTTTGATAGATTTATTTTTTTGAGTGGAAAACTAAATATTTTTAAGCATTTGATTAGGGTCATTAACACATTCATATGAATGACCACTTACACTCCAAAATAGGTTGCAATAATTCATTGCACATGTATCATGAAAAAGGGAACTGTTCTAGGTGCTGGGCTAGATAAAGATGAGAAAAAAATAAATAATATTTCTGTCCTAACATAGTTAATATTCTGATGTTTGAAAAAACAAAAGAGATTTTAAAAAATTATTATTTTAGGTATTTATAAAGAAAGGGAAATTAGAAACAAGGGAAATGGGAAGTTGTTTTTTTTTTTTTTTTCCAATAAAATAATGAAGAAAAATATTTGATAAGTTAGCAGTTTTCTTAACTGAAACTCATCTTGGGGATGAGTGTGCGTGCAGAGAAAACAGAAGCAATTTAAAGTATTTACAGTATTTAAGAAACTTAAGGATGCCAAGGTGGTTAAATTTAGCTTGAGCAAAAGATAAGATTTAGATATCTGAGGGAAAGTGAACGTTTTAGTGGCTCAGCAGCCCCATGGACTAGAGCCCACCAGGCTCCTCTGTCTGTGGAATTTTCCAAGGAAGAATAAGCTACTGGATTGCCATTCCCTTCTCCAGGGGATCCCCAACCCAGGAAATGAACCCAGGTTCTCCTGCATTGTAGGCAGATTCTTTACAATCTAAGCCAGTGGGGAAGCCACTAGGGAAGATTAATGAGTGCAGCCCCTAAACTTCCAGGTTATGACTTGTGAATGTCAGGGAAATAAAATTAAAAACAAAACCTTCTCCCGTCCCAGGAATCTTCTCCACAAAGGCAGTAGAGAAAGAAAACAACTTTTTATGAATAAACATTGAACTAGAATATGATATTGCATCACAAATAATCAGCTAAGTAATTGCAGAAACAGAAATCTCACCTCTTATTTAGCCAATCAAATACTACTCATTTTATATGTGTTCTAAAAATAAACAGTAAATAGTTCTCAAGTAAGAAGTCATATATTTAGTTCAGTTCAGTTGCTCAGTCATGTCCAACTCTTTGCGACCCCGTGGACTGCAGCATGTCTGCCTTCCCTGTCCATCACCAGGTCCCAGAGCTCACTCAAACTCATGTCCATTGAGTGAAGCCATCCAACAATCTCAACCTTTGTTGTCTGCTTCTCCTCCTGACTTCAATCTTTCCCAGCATCAGGGTCTTTTCCAATGAGTCGGTTCTTTGCATCAGATGGCCAAAGTATTGGAGTTTCAGCTTCAGCATCAGTCCTTCCAATGAATATTCAGGACTGATTACCTTTAGGATTGACAGGTTTGATCTCCTTGCAGTCCAAGGGACTCTCAAGAGTCTTCTCCAACACCACAGTTCAAAAGCATCAATTCTTTGGCATTCAGATTTCTTTATAGTCCAACTCCACATCGATATATGACTACTGGAAAAATAGCTTTGACTAGATGGACCTTTGTTGGTAAAGTAATGTCTCTGCTGTTTAATATGCTGTCTAGGTTGGTCATAGTTTTTCTTCCAAGGAGCAAGCGTCTTTAATTTCATGGCTGCAATCACCATCTGCAGTGAATTTGGAGCCCCCTAAAATAAAGTATCTCACAATCTCTGTTGTTTCCCCATCTATTTGCCATGAAGTGATGGGACTGGATGCCATGATCTTAGTTTTCTGAATGTTGAGATTTAAGCCAACTCTTTCACTATCTTCTTTCACTTTCATCAAGAGGCTCATTAGTTCTTCTTTGCTTTCTGCCATAAAGGTGGTGTCATCTGCATATCTGAGGTTTTTTGTATTTTTCCCAGCGCTCTTGATTCCAGCTTGTGCTTCATCCAGCATGGCATTTTGCATGATGTACTCTGCATAAAGGTTAAATAAACAGGGTGACAATATACAGCCTTGACGTATTCTTTTCCTGATTTGGAACCAGTCTATTGTTTCATGTCCAGTTCTAACTGTTGCTTCTTGACCTGCACACAGATTTCTCAGGAGGCAGGTCAGGTGGTCTGTATTCACATCTCTTGAAGAATTTTCCACAGTTTATTGTGATCCACATGGTCAAAAGCTTTGGCATAGTCAATAAAACAGAAGTCATACATAGTTCATCCTAATTTTACCATTAATGTGAGTGACCATCTATGCTACCTTCTCGGCTTTATCTGTACCAAAACAAACAAACTTCTACTTTTGTAGGTAGTTTTTCAACTTAGAGTAGGATAGCCACTGAAGTTAGGCTCCTGCCTTTCCAGAAAAATTGGGAGATAAGGACACTATTTTCCTTGATATTTACATTTTAAACAAATGGCTTCCAGTTCCTTGAGAAAGCCATTTTTAAGCCTTAAAACTGACAAAAGTCTTCTTTTCAAAAATTTTCTAAAAATATTCATATACATTTCAAAGAGACTGACATGTTTTCTAAGGTAAATGTTCTAACAAAAATAGAAAACAAGGAAATCTCTTCCTTCATTTTGAATAAGGGGAATTAAGCTTATTTTTAATTGATAACATCAACTAAAATATCCCTACACAAGTAATACCTCATCTGTGATCTTCATAAAGTGCATACAGATTGTCCAGTGATCCTTTTAAAATGCAGATTCCAGGTTTTTTTCTTTTGTTATTTAGCCATTCCACATGAATTATGGGATATTAGTTCCCAGGCCTGAGATTGAACCCATGCCCCTGCAGCTGAAGTACAGAGTCCTAGCCACTGGACCACAGGAGAATTCTCATGCATATTCTGTTTTAAGGAATGTGCTGTGGGGCCTGAATGCCTGCAATCATAGCAATCTCCCTGGTGATGTGAATGCTGCTGGTCAGGGGAGCATGCATTGAGGAGCAAGGTTAGATGTGGCACTAAAAGAGGCAGTGAAGGAGCAATGACTAGGATGAGGGTGTGGGTAGATGGGTAGAATCAGGTCATGTAGGCTCTTGTAGATTATCTAAAAGACTTTTGGTTTGACTGAGACTGAAGCCTTGGAGTAGTAAGCAGAAGAAAAACAAGTTTTGGTATAGTTTTTTTAAAGAATCATTCTGACTGCATCAAGGAAAATAAACTACAGGGTGACAAAGGGATTAGAAAAGACCATTGCATTAATCCCAGTGACAGTGGATTGTGGCTGGACCATGGTAGTATGGAGGGGCTGAAATGTAGTGTGAGTCTGGATATATGAGGTGGGATATGAGAAACAGAAGTTGAGGGTGATCACAAGGATTTTGGCTTGAGAATTTAAAAAAATGTATCTGTGCTATGTATTTCTGCCATGAACATCAGCAGAGGGAGCAAATTTGAAGGAGGGAGCAAATTTGGAGGAGAAAATCAAGAGATGTACAATGAGAAGTTAGATACAGTATTTGGGGGACTCTGTATTTTGTCTCTAGAAATTATCAGTTGCTCAGATACAGAAAAGAGCAACTAGGTTAAAAATTAACCAGAGTCAGGGATTTGTTAGAGGAAAGAAGATAGGGATATATTGACAGCGTATGCAAGGGAATGTTTATCCAAAAAGCTATACTATTTATGTTGAGTAAGGATGTAGCAAGAACAGGAGAGGAAGAAGGAGAGTGGAAAGCTTCCAGGGTCAATAGATTAGAGGTTTTTTCTGGAATCAAGTACTAGAATGAGTGATCCAGAAAATAGAAAGTGGAGGTTGAAGAATGGGCTGTGTAAAATTGCTATAGTATAGCAAATGAAGTTCTTGATAATGATGTCACACAGTATTGAGTGGTTGTAATACCTAGTGAGTAGCTAGATTATTAGCATAAAGAAGGTTTTTGAACTGAAAGGAAAGGTTATTGGAACAATTGCTGTCTTGTTACTTTTATCACGTAAGATGTCCAGATTCCTGTGGGAGGGAGGAGACAGTTGCTAATTGTTAAAATCAAAGAATAACGGTAGTGACTCTAGAGGTATGAAAGACCAGGAAGTTTAGAGGGCTGTGTAGATTGATGGCCTGATCCTCCTTCAAAATTAGGCTACTTAGAGGATAGTAGGCTAAACTTCTGGAAGCAGTAATGAGGAACAAAGAATATATTTATCTCACTTCCCAGCCTGCAGAGTACTGTAGAGAGAAGATGACTACTGAGAATGCAACAGAGGAAGCATGGAGAAAACCAAGTTTATTTAGAACAAAAAGGTGAAGGGGATGCAAAAAAAAAAAAAAAAAAAAAGATGTTGAAAATATAGTAATCTTGCTAATAACTAACTGATTTAAAAGACACAGAGAAAAGTCAATAATTGTGATTGTCCTTATGCTTTATTTGGTAAAATAGAAAGTTTGTAGGTATGTGTGTGAGAGTGTATGCACATATACATTATACTTTGAATATCATATTGCTTAAGTAAAATCAGATTGTGTTCACATCTATAATGATTAGTATTAAAGATGTATTTTTCTTTTAGTTTAATATGTAATAGTATATATAGGTTAATTTCTAATCTTGCCTTCTAGGTATTGAATTAAGTGTTGCTCAATCATATGGTAGCTCTATTTTTAGTTTTTTAAGGAATCTCTGAACTGTTCTCCATAATGGCTATACCAGTTTACATTTCCACCAACAGTAGTATGAGGGTTCCCTCTTCTCCACAACTGCTCCCCAGCATTTATTGTTTGTAGATTATTTGATAATGGCCATTCTCACATGTGTGAGGTCATAATTCATTGTAGTTTTGTTTGCATTTCTCTAATAATTAGTGATGCTGAGCATCTTTACATGTTTGTTGGCCATCTGAATGTCTTCTTCTGAGAAAAGTCCATTCTACGGGTTGATTTTTCATTTTATATTTTCCTTTGCTGTGCAAAAGTGTTTAAATTTATTTATGTCCCATTTATTTATTTATTGTTTTCATTCTTCTAGGAAGAGTATCAAAGAAGACTTTGCTGTGATTTATGTGAAAGAGTGGTCTGATATGTTTTCCTCTAAGAGTGTTATGGTATCTGATCTTACATTTAGTTTTTTAATCCCTTTTGAGTTTACTTTTCTGTTTGATGATAGAAAATGTTTGAATTTCACACTTTTTCCTCAAGCTGTCCAGGTTTCCCAGCACCACTTATTGAAGAGACTGTCTTATGTCCATTGTATATATTCTTGCCTCTTCTGTCATAGATTCAATGATCATAGCTACATGGATTTATCTCTAAATATTCTTTCCCATTCTATTGATCTACATTTTTGTTTTTCTGCCAATACCATGCTGTTTTGATTACTGTAGTTTTGTAGTATAGCGTGAGGTCAGGGACTCTGATTCCTTCAGCTCTGTTTTTCCTTCTCAAGATTGATTTGGCTATTTGGGATCTTTTCTGTTTCCACATATCCAGAGAAAACCATGGTTCAATAAGATGCATGCACCCCAATGGTCATTGTAACATTATTCTCAATAGACAGAACATAGGAGCAAACTAAATGTCTATCAGCAGAGGAAGGATAAAGACAATGGAATATTACTTAGTCATAGAAAGGATTATATAATGCCATTTGCAGTGACATGGCTGAACCTAGAGATTGTTATACTGAGTGAAGTAAGTCAGACAAAGACAAATATCATACAATGTTGCTTATATGTGGAATCTAAAGAAATAGTACAAATGAGCCTATCTTCAAAACATAGAGTCGCAGATGTAGAAAACAAAATTTTGGTTACCAAAGGGTAAAGGCGGGGGGAGCAGGGTGGGATAAACTGAGAGATTGGGATTGACATATACACACTACTATATATGAAATAGATAACTAATAAAGACCTACTGTATATCACAGGGAACTCTACTCAGTACTCTGTAATGACCTATATGTGAATAGAATCTTAAAAAGAGTGGGTGTATGTATATAACTGATTTACTTTGCTCTACGGTAGAAAGTGACACAACATTGTCAATCAGTGTTACCCAGGTACCAAGAGAACTTGTGTAGTTCTTTAACTTGTGTAGTTCTTAAGATTATCAATCACATGATGTGAATTCAATCCATCTGAGAACTGACAGACAGGAACAAACGTGATTTATGGAAAGGGTGGTTTCTTGAAGAAATATTGAAAAGGAGGGGTGGGTTTGAGATTTGAATATTGATTATAAATACCAAGCATGATGACCCAGGGTTGCTGTTATTTTGGATATGCCTAAAGCAGATTGTGTTTTACTAACTGTTACTTGTGTTTATTGTACTAAAACAACTGGAAGTCTGTTTCAGAAAACAAGGAAGCAGATCAAATAGGACTTGTCAGAAAATATTGAGAAGTTATTATCATTACTGATGTCTGTTATATATTCAGTGTCATAATATACTCAATGCCATGGCTATCATAAAGGTTACAATCCCAAACCCAGGCATATATAATTTTAGACCAACAGACAAATGTTTTAATTTCCTTAATTCTTTAACTAGCTCATTAAAGAAGGTAATGAATGAATCAGGTTTTGGAGTAGACAGTGTGTTTGGCTCCACAACTTTGATTTTCTCTCCAACATCAGGAGAAAATTTGAAAAAACACGTTTTGATGCAATGACATGTCATATTTATCACCTAGCATATTGCTGATAAAAACAGTAGATAATAGTCATTCTTTTGAAAATATTTTTATGTTTTTCTAAATTATATACAGAAACCAGCCATATTCCATGCTTAAGTTAGCATAGTAAATCTACTTTAGTCTAGTGAGTTGAGGTTTAGAGGTTTTGTTTAAGAAACAAGGTACACCATAATATTTTATATTGCAGGTAAAGCAATATTTTATATCACATTTAAATCATTTCCTCTGGTTTTATGAAACAGAATAACATGCATAGCTTTTAATTTTCTTTGCTATTCTCAGAAGGCTTTAGTATAATTTAAGTTTTCTCACACCTTTTGGAGTCTGTGTTAAGAAATAACATAAGGCAAATTTATTCAATATAGGACATAGTGTCTCTAATAAGAATCCTTTTTAAGTATCTTCTTTTTACCAGCATAAATTCTTTAAATCTACTGATAGTAACTGAGGAGATAAAGCAACTTATCTTTAACAGCTGTGTTTGTTTATATTCTTCATTTTCAGAAGCATGTTCCTATGTAATAGGTGCCAAAAAATTGCTGTGGAAATGGTATACATATTTAGAAAGTCCATATTTATACTAGGCATTTTGTTTTGACAATTTAAGAAAAATTTCTTAATTAAAATGAACACCATACTAGTTTCTCAGCAAAGTCAGTAATCAAGAGCATTTGGTATATATTATTTAAAAATTTAATCTCATGTTCAATTTCAGGATCATAGTCAATATATCTCTTAACAAAGAATATAACTCAACTATGTAATCTGAATGCTTGAAGGAATGATAGATTTTAAATCTAAATAAATTTATTTGTGCAATTGATTATAAATTTCCTTATAGTAACAATGTCATCTTTTAAATCTGAAATGATAGTTATTAGGAAAATATTGCAAGGTGATATCAGAAGTACAAATGTATTCTTTCTTTCATTATATGAAAGGCAGCTTGACAATTCTCTTATGACATGAGTCAAAAAGACTTACTTCCTAATAGCAATATTCATAATTACCATTTATTGCACATACTTATTTTGCTAGTTTATTCATGTTCATTTTCTCTATGTTTACAACAACCACACAAAACTGTCATCTTTTTCTGGATGAGAAGTAGATTTGTCAAGATAGCATGGGTATGCCATATTAGTAAAATATCTCCAAATCTCAGTGGTTTAAGAAAAGCAAAAGTTTATATCCTGCTCAGGAAAATTCTGCTGTGGTCTAGGTGACTCGTCAGCTTTTGCTCTTGAAGTCTTTCAGGAATTAAACCTTCTGGGATTTTTGTGGTTTTACCATCTCAGCAGGGAAGCTTTGCACTACAGAACACAGCACAGAATTCACACTGAAACTCACACCTACTCCCTTTATGCTTCACCCTAGAAATGACATGTCTCTTCAGTTTGTAACACTTGTTCCCATATCCAGCTTCTCACTCAGCTTCCTCTTTTGGATACCTGAAAGATATCTTTTATTTAAATTCAGTTCAGTCACTCAGTTGTGTCCAGCTCTTTGCGATCCCATATACTGCAGCACACCAGGCCTCCCTGTTCATCACCAATTCCCAGAGTTTACAGAAACTTATGTCCATTGAGTCGGTGATGCCATCTAACCATCTCATCCTCTGCCGTCCCCTTCTCTTCCTGCCTTCAATCTTTTCCACCATCAGGATCTTTTCCAGAGTCAGTTCTTCACATCAGGTGGCCAAAATTTTGGAGTTTCAGCTTCAGCATCAGTCCTTCCAAAGAATATTCAGGACTGATTTCTTTTATGACAGACTAGTTGGGTCTCCTTGCAGTGCAAAGGACTCTCAAGAGTCTTCTCTAACACCACAGTTCAAAAGCATCAACTCTTTGGTGCTCAGCATTCTTTATAGTCCAACTCTCACTTCCACACATGAATACTGGAAAAACCATAGCTTTTACTAGATGGTCCTTTGTTGGCAAAGTAATACCTCTGCTGTATAATACGCTGTCTAGATTGGTCATAACTTTTCTTCCAAGGAGTAACCCTCTTTTAATTTCATGGCTCCAGTCACCATCTGCAGTGAATTTGGAGCCCCCCAAAGTAAAGTCTGTCATTGACATTGCCCAAATTTACATTGTAAATCTCTCATTTACATTGTCCAAACGTGAAATCCAAGTTCCCCTCTAAATATTTCACTGTCTTTATTATTATTTGAAGAAAACAATTGAAAACAAAATTTTTTTTAAGGTTACATGGGCCTGGTGATTAGTATGTTACATGTCAAAGACTTCTCACTCAGATCATGACAGATAAATGTTGATGATCTTTGGGTTGGCCAAAATGCTCATTTGCCCATGTCATATGGAAAAATCTGAACAAACGTTTTGGCCAAGCCATACAACTATGTGATTTCCTTAAAGTCACATAGCTTGGAATGACTTTCATGGGAGTTGCAGATAGATTTGTTGCTATGTATTTCTAACATGGTTTTCCATTTTTATGATCATTTAAACTTGATTTCAAACATTATTATGTTTAAATATATATTTTATGAAAATGTTAATTCTGGAATTTCATCCAAATACTCTGATTAAATCAGATAAAATCAGTTGTAACATCAGTAATATAAAATGCTGAAAAATTATTTTTCATTTTATATAATTTTTGTTTGTTTAGCTGACCATAACATATTTACCAAGTAATTTGAAGGGTTAAAAGCTCTACAACAATTTGTAAGAACACCTTTTAACTTTCCATCACTATGAGGCAATCACTGGTGTGTTTCATATTTAATTATTTTTTATATATTTTTTTAGATAAGGTCATGTTCAACATACAGTAGTGTATCCTGTTTTTGTTGCTTAGCAAAAGTGTTTATATATCAGATTGAATCAGATCAGTCGCTCAGTTGTGTCCGACTCTTTGTGACCCCATTAATCGCAGCACGCCAGGCCACCCTGTCCACCACCAACTCCCGAGTTCACTGAGACTCACGTCCATCGAGTCAGTGACACCATCCAGCCATCTCATCCTCTGTCGTCCCCTTCTTTTCCTGCCCCCAATCCCTCCCAGCATCAGAGTCTTTTCCAATGAGTCAACTCTTCACATGAGGTGGCCAAAGTACTGGAGTTTCAGCTTTAGCATCTTTTCTTCCAAAGAAATCCCAGGGCTGATCTCCTTCAGAATGGACTGCTTGGATCTCCTTGCAGTCCAAGGGACTCTCAAGAGTCTTCTCCAACACCACAGTTCAAAAGCATCAATTCTTTGGCGCTCAGCCTTCTTCACAATCCAACTCTCACATCCATACATGACCACAGGAAAAACCATAGCCTTAACTAGGCAAACCTTTGTTGGCAAAGTAATGTCTCTGCTTTTGAATATGCTATCTAGGTTGATCATAACTTTCCTTCCAAGGAGTAAGCGTCTTTTAATTTCATGGCTGCAGTCACCATCTCTATTGATTTTGGAGCCCAGAAACATAAAGTCTGACACTGTTTCCACTGTTTCCCCATCTATTTCCCATGAAGTGGTGGGACCAGATGCTATGATCTTCGTTTTCTTAATGTTGAGCTTTAAGCCAACTTTTTCACTCTCCTCTTTCACTTTCATCAAGAAGCTTTTGAGTTCCTCTTCACTTTCTGCCATAAGGGTGGTGTCATCTGTATATCTGAGGTTATTGATATTTCTTGTGGCAATCTTGATTCCAGCTTGTGTTTCTTCCAGTCCAGCGTTTCTCATGATGTACTCTGCATATAAATTAAATAAGCAGGGTAACAATATACAGCCTTGACATACTCCTTTTCCTATTTGGAACCAGTCTGTTGTTCCATGTCCATTTCTAACTGTTGCTTCCTGACCTGCATACAAATTTCTCAAGAGGCAGATCAGGTGGTCTGATATTCCCATCTCTTTCAGAATTTTCCACAGTTTTTGTGATCCACACAGTCAAAGGCTTTGGCATAGTCAATAAAGCAGAAATAGATGTTTTTCTGGAACTCTCTTGCTTTTTCCGTGATCCAGCAGATGTTGGCAATTTGATCTCTGGTTCCTCTGCCTTT
Source organism: Bos grunniens (assembly GCF_055505025.1). Classification (NCBI taxonomy): domain Eukaryota; kingdom Metazoa; phylum Chordata; class Mammalia; order Artiodactyla; family Bovidae; genus Bos; species Bos grunniens. Next base: position 10,387,383 of record NC_141179.1, on the reverse strand, counting down.
TCTAAAACCAGCTTGAACATCATAAAGTTCACAGTTCACATATTGCTGAAGCCTGGCTTGGAGAATTTTGAGCATTACTTTATTAGCGTGTGAGATGAGTGCAATTGTGTGGTAGTTTGAGCATTCTTTGGCATTGCCTTTCTTTGAGATTGGAATGAAAACTGACCTTTTGCAGTCCTGTGGCCACTGCTGAGTTTTCCAAATTTGCTGGCATATTGAGTGCAGCACTTTCACAGCATCATCTTTCAGGATTTGGAATAGCTCAACTGGAATTCCATCACCTCCACTAGCTTTGTTCATAGTGATGCTTTCTAAGGCCCACTTGACTTCACATTCCAGGATGTCTGGCTCTAGGTCAATGATCACACCATCGTGATTATCTGGGTCATGATCTTTTTTGTACAGTTCTTCTGTGTATTCTTGCCATCTCTTCCTAATATCTTCTGCTTCTGTTAGGTCCATACCATTTCTGTCTTTTACTGAGCCCATCTTTGCATGAAATGTTCCTTTGGTGTCTCTGATTTTCTTGAAGAGATCCCTAGTCTTTCCCACTGTGTTGTTTTCCTGTATTTCTTTGCATTGATCTCTGAAGAAGGCTTTCTTATCTCTTCTTGCTATTCTTTGGAACTCTGCATTCAGATGTTTATATCTTTCCTTATCTCCTTTGCTTTTCGCTTCTCTTCTTTTCACAGCTATTTGTAAGGCCTCCCCAGACAGCCATTTTGCTTTTTTGCATTTCTTTTCCCTGGGGATGGTCTTGATCCCTGTCTCCTGTACAGTGTCACGAACCTCATTCCATAGTTCATCAGGCACTCCATCTATCAGATCTAGGCCCTTAAATCTATTTCTCACTTCCACTGTATAATCATAAGGGATTTGATTTAGGTCATACCTGAATGGTCTAGTGGTTTTCCCTACTTTCTTCAATTTCAGTCTGAATTTGGCAATAAGGAGTTCATGATCTGAGCCACAGTCAGCTCCTGGTCTTGTTTTTGCTGACTGTATAGAGATTCTCCATCTTTGGCTGCAAAAATGTAATCAGTCTGATTTCGGTGTTAACCATCTGGTGATGTCCATGGTTATAAATCATTATTTTAGTGCTACATTTAAACTAATAAGTAAAGATTTAGTCGTGTTAGAATGGTCAAATAAAAATAATTTGTTCTGGGTCCCCTTAAAATGCACCTCAACTTCACAAATCGCCAGTTGATTCAACAAACATTTAATGAGACATGATAAAAATACCGTTGGCCCTCAGTATCTGTGGGGGTTTGGTTCTAGGACCTACCAAGGGATACCAAAGTTTGAGGATTCCCTTAAAATGGCACACCATTTGCATATAACCTGTGAGCATGATCCAGTATACTCAGTCACCTCTTAGTCACCTGTATAATACCTAATACAATTTAAATGCTGGGTAAATAGTTGTCAGTGCGTAGTAAGCCCAGGTTTTACTTTTTTAAACATTTTGGATTTTTTTTCAAATATTTTTGTTCCATGGTGATTGAATCCATAGATAAAGAACCCATGGATACTGAGTGTGAACTGTATTCAGTGATAATTTATTTCATGTCCAAATGTCAAAGTGACTTTTGTACACTCAAGTAACTAAAAGATCAGTATGATTATAGCACAGACAGTTGCAACAGAGGAAAGATGAGATTAGGACTCAGATCAGAGGTAGCTCATGTAGATGTGTAGGATGCCACATATAATGAGGATTTAGGGGCTAAATACATGTGTATTAAGTTACTTCAGTCCTGTCCGACTCTTTGTGACCCTTTGGACTGTAAATTGTTAGGCTTCTCTGTCCATGGGATTCTCCAGGCAAGAATACTGTAGTGGGTTGCCATACCCTCCTCCAGGGGACCTTCCTGACTCAGGGATTGAACCTGCGTCTCTTAACATCTCCTGCATTGGCAGGCAGGTTCTTTACGACTAGCATCACCTGGGAAGCCCAGGGACTAAATATGCACCTTTAAATAAAAGATATGTCAATTAAAAAAAATTAAGATCTCCAATTTTAAATAGACCTGTTCAAATGTGCCAAATTGAACTTTTAGTAACACTTCATATTTATCTCTAAACCTAGATATATATTATATATTTAGGTGTAGATAAGAAGCACTCATTTGCCTCCTCCTACAATTAAGATTCTTTTAAAAATGTATATAAGGAAACACACTAGCATTTGGAATAGATTATACAATATGCCCAAAATATCTAGATAATGCAGTTGTGAGTGGAATAAAGGAAATAAACTATATGAAACAACATAGATAATTCAAATGAATTAGAAAAATAGAAAGTGTTAAAGCACTAAAATGATTGAATATAGCAATGAATGTATTAGTTTGTGTGTATGTGTGTGGTTATGCTGAGGATTTAATTCACTATAATATATTTTCTTCAGTTAAAAAATGTTTTCTTCACATGTTTTCCATAATTTTCAATAAATGAGGATAATTACCTCTACAAGTGATTCATCTCAATAAGTGCTCTTATAAATTACAGCAGCTAATTTTTAGTGAATTATGTTTATTGGGACACTGCTGTGTTAAAAGGGGTATGTTTTTCTGTTGAAATTTTCTTATTAAGTTAATGACTTCTTATGCAAATAAAATGACAACTGGAATTATTACTAACCTTTAAAATCTAAACTCTTTTGTTTGGACATAAAACATAATTTATTTCCTTGGTTTTGGCACCTATAATTGAGAACATTCTCTATTTATTTTATTTAAAAATGTTGTTAAGAAATTGTTTACATACCATTATACCTAACATGAATAGACAACTTAGTTTTCCCAATCCACTGTGCTTTCTCCATAGATGTTCAGAATTGTCTGTTGGATAGCTAGTTATGGATAGTTACTAATCCAGCTAACTAGTGGATCATTATTTTTATTATTATTAATCCACTAATCCAACTAATCTGGATTATTAAAACCTACAATTGTAATATTATTTTTCTACATGTTTCATATTTGGTAAAGAGTAGTGAGGATCTTGGAAAGATTAGCAAAATTAGAAAGAGCCTCTGCTGCTGCTGCTGCTGCTGCTGCTGCTAAGTGGCTTCAGTTGTGTTCGACTCTGTGCGACCCCATAGAGGGCAGCCCACCAGGCTCCACCGTCCCTGGGATTCTCCAGGCAAGAACACTGGAGTTGGTTTCCATTTCCTTCTCCAGTGCATGAAAGTGAAAAGTGAAAGTGAAGTCGCTCAATCATGTCTGATTCCTAGCGACCCCACAGACTGCAGCCCACCAGGCTCCTCCGTCCATGGGATTTTCCAGGCAAGAGTACTGGAGTGGGTTGCCATTGCCTTCGAGAAAGAGCATAGATGACTAATTTTTGGAGTGGGAAGGAACCAGACCTGAAAGTCACATTGCAATGCCTAGAATCCAATCACTTGACCACATACCTAATGGCAAAAAAGCCTGGGAAATGCAGTTAGCCCTGTTCTAGTAAGAAGAACAGCTTCTTCTACTATCTAAGTAGTATTATGGAAAAGCAACTAAGAGAACATCTTGAATTTGACAACTTATTCTAACGCTAAAATTATGTGTCCTTTGTCCTTTATGTTTAGCAATAAATTTATAAATGAGGCTTACATTGGATCTCCAAAAAAGGCATCAAAATATCGAGAGTAATTTCTTTTGAGGACAGTTCTGTCTAGTTACCTCCATTAAACCTGTTTTAAACAATAATATATAGAATTCTCTTCTGTCCTTAAAAAAAAAACAAACAAACAACAAAAAAAAAAACAGAAGTTCATACAAAAACAAAAAAATTTGTAGCATCAAACAATATTTGATTTGCCCTAATTTTTGTTTAGATATTCCCTAGAAATTTCGGACATAAGAACTAGGAAACTCTCCCACACTAATATGCACCATCTAATATGGTCTCTTTTTCCATGCCCTGAACATGTGAATTATATTCTGGGGCAGTCATACATAATATCTTGAATGTGAAACTACCAAATTGTCAGCTCCTACATAAGGGACAGCTTTAAACCAATATTGTCGTCCTTTTATTACTGAGGACAGGATTCAGGTGAACCTAAAGTAACTATCAGAACATGACACAAAATATGAGTTAAGAAATACAGATTGTCTTCTCTAGAATTTAAATTAGAAATTTGTAGTGAACCAAACATTTAGGTATCAGCAGAAGATATCTTGACTTTATTAGGTACTCTATACCACTGTGATAGTCTTACAGCTTGGCTCAAATTTAGTTGCAAGGAAAAGACTAAAATATTTAAAATCCTACTTCATTTCTTTTGCATCCTGATCCCACATTCTTTTCCATTAATGTCCAGTCCAATTAGACTAAAAGATTGAGCTTTGGACTACCCTGTATCCCTACTTTTACTTCTGGTTGGTCCCTTGGACTGCAAGGAGATCCAACCAGTCAATCCTAAAGGAAATCAGTCCTGAATATTCATTGGAAGGACAGATGCTGAAACTGAAACTCCAGTATATTGGACAGCTGATGTGAAGAAACTGACTCCTTGGAAAAGACCCTGATGCTGGGAAAGATTGAAGGCAGGAGGAGAAGGGAATGACAGAGGATGAGATGGTTGGATGGCATCACCGACTCAATGGGCATGAGTTTGAACAAGCTCTAGTAGTTGGTGACGGACAGGAAGGCCTGGGGTGCTGCAGTCCATGGGGTCACAAACAGTCGGGCATGACTGAGCAACTGAATTGAACTGAACTGTAGTGAATGAGGAGTTGATTTCAGGAAAATACACTATGCTATCTCTCCAAAGTGTGAGTCAGCTATTGTCTCCACCATGGCTATTTCCTGATCATCCTGTGAAGACTTCAACTTCATTCCTACCTTTTTGTTGGTATTTTCACATTTTTTCCGTGTATATTGTAGTTACTTGTGTATGTGTCTTGCTAACCTTGTTTCATGGCAAGTATTAGACTCATTTAGTTTACCAAAGGTTATGATGATTACTAAGTATATGTGCTTAGTTGCTCTGTCGTGTCTGACTCTTAGCAACCCCATGGACTGTGGCCCTCCAGGTTCCTCTGTCTTTAGTGATTCTCCAGGCAAGAGAACTGGAGTGGGTTGCCATGCCCTCCTCCAGGAGATCTTCCCAACCCAGTGATTGAACCCAGGTGTCCTGCATTAGAGGTAGGCTCTTTACCATCTGAGCCACTAGGGAAGCCATTGTTTAAGTATACTTATGTGAACTGTGGTGTTGGAGAAGACTCTTAAGAGTCCCCTGGACAGCAAGGAGATCCAACCAGTCCATCCTAAAGGAAATCAGTCCTGAATATTCATTGGAAGGACTGATGCTGAAGCTGAAACTCCATTATTTTGGCCACCTAATGTGAATAACTGACTCATTAGAAAAGACACTGATGCTGGGAAAGATTGAAAGCAGCAGGAGAAGGGAACAACAGAGGATGAGATGGTTGGATGGCATCACCGACTCAATGGGCATGAGTTTGAGTAAACTGTGGGGTTTGATGATGGACAGGGAGGCCTGGCATGCTGCAGTCCATGGGGTCACAAAGAGTCAGACATGACTGAGCAACTGAATTGATGTCAATTAAGAGTGAGAATTTTTTGTTGTCGTTGATATTATGGGGACAGAGCTCAGTGGTTCCTTTCTTCATTTTATTTTATCTTAACATCTATGATTTTTTGATGTGATTATGTTTGTCAGTGTGGATGCATATCTATGACACTTAGGATAGACCAAAGACATTAACAACATTATTTGACTTTGTAAAATCTATGCTTTCTTTCTCCTCATCTATGCCCAGCCATGGGAGGGTGTGGGGAGAACAAACCATGTGTTTCAAGCCTCTGTGGTCAATAGAAAAATAAACAGGGGGGAGATAATGCAGCCAGTTTTTGTTATTTAGTGGCTCAGTCATGTCTGCTTCTGCGACCCCATGGACTGCAGCACACCAGGCTGGCCTCTCTTTCATTGTCCCCAGAGTTTCCTCAAATTCATGTCCATTGAGTCAGTAACCAGTACTGCTGAGATGTCTGTGGCATGGGATCAAGTTTGTGAACCCAGTAGTGTTCAATACAAACCATGAATCCTTATAAATGGTTAGAGGTTGAGGTGGCCAAAGGGTAACATTCAGGGAGGGATTGACCCATGTAATGCCATTATGATTGACCCATCTTAAATATGTCTCACTGCCTATATGTGCATGCTCAGTTGTGTCCAACTGTTTACAACCCGATGGATTGTAGCCCACCAGGCTCCTTGTCCATGGAATTTTTCAGGCAAGAATACTAGAATGGGGTACCATTTCCTTCTCTAAGGGATATTCCAAACCCAGGGACTGAACCTACGTCTCTTGTGTCTCCTGCCTGGACAGACAGATTCTTTACCACTGTGCTGCCTGGGAAGCCTCACTGCTTATGTGTGTACATTCATGCTAAGTCTCTTCACTCCTGTCTGACTCTTTGCAACCCTACAGACTGTAGCCCACCAGGGTCCTCTGTCCATGGGATTCTCCAGGCAAGAGTACTGGAGGGGGTTGCCATGCCCTTCTCCAAGGGATCTTCTTGCCCCAAGGATGGAAGCCGTGTCTCCTATGGCTCCTGCCTTGCAGGCAGATTCTTTATCACTGAGCCACTGGGGAAGCGTTCATTGCCTGTGTATGATGTTAAAAACATCCTCCAGGTTTTTCTTCTTTTGTGGCCTCTAGGACCATGCCACTCATATAGTTGTATTCAAAACCAGTTCAATAAACTGATAAAATAATTCACAAAAGAATCAATGTATGAATTTGAAAGTGCTTTAAAAGTAAAAAAAAAAAAAAAAAAAACATTAAAGGTCATAGATGGAAGAAAGTAAGGCAAAGACTGAAGTCCCTACTGGCTTTTTGGTTAAAAGAATAGCCGCATCTACTCATCAAAGTGCTCAAACAAATGAAAACATGGAAATATTTTCTTTGATCCTTGCAGAGGTGGATCTAAATTACAATTATTCAAAAATGATTAGCTGCTGCCCTTTTTTATCTCCATATGTAATTGTAGTGAATTAGTAAGAAAATGCAAATCTCAAACAAATTATTGTTGATGCTTTATTATGCAAATATTTAAACACTGATTTTTTTTTTTTTTTTTAGAGTGAGTAGCCAGTATACATTTTGATGATATTTTGACAAAACCTTTGCAATAAATGTCATAGGTCAGTTTTGCTGACAATCAAAACCAGACCTCTAAGAAAAATGCAAATAGATGTCACTTCTCATTTATAAGAGGTCTGAGAATTATGAATTTATAAATTCTTAATAACGATGGGTCAAACAGAAATCTGCTCTTCCCATTACAGTTTATGTCTGCTTATGCATGTAGTATATATAAAGGAGCTTTCCTGAGTCAGTGGTACATGGATTAAAAAATTAGAAACAAGATATCGTTAGGTAGTTTTCTGGGAACTGGGTCATTGTTTGGTGACCTAAACAAGTACTTGGAATACTTGTTTATGGATCGTTAATTTTCCTCTCTTTGAAACAGATAGGACTGCCAGTGATATTAAAGTTTATCCAATTTGAACATAAAGTAGAGTGACAATTAGAATCTTTTCTATTTAGACTTTATTTTTTTTAATTTTATTTTATTTTTAAACTTTACATAATTGTATTAGTTTTGCCAAATATCAAAATGAATCCGCCACAGGTATACATGTGTTCCCCATCCTGAACCCTCCTCCCTCCTCCCTCCCCATACCATCCCTCTGGGTCGTCCCAGTGCACTAGCCCCAAGCATCCAGTATCGTGCATCGAACCTGGACTGGCAACTCGTTTCTTACATGATATTTAGACTTTAAAATAACATTATTGAAAGCACTGTTTATTCACTGTGGAGAATTTCCCATAAAGTTATGTTAAGTCAGAAGTAAACTACTTCTAAGAAAATAGTGCATAAAATGAAGAAAATAATAAAGAAAATATGAAGGCTTAAATGATATTGTGTTGTTTAATTAACAAGGATGTTCAGAGATAGACGGTGACACTTGTGTGGAAAAAAGTTAAGAGCTGAAATGCCTAATCTTACCAAGTTTGTACTTTCTGTGCACATAATTAGTAGGGAAAAATTGGATATAAAAACATCTAACATACTTTTCTTCAACCATTGTCTATCCTTCTTTTACAAGCAGATATAATTTTACTGTTTACACATATCCATGTTACTTTAGCTGGAGAGGAGAACAACTACCCACTCCAGTATTCTTGGCTGGAAAATCTCCATGGACAGAGGAGCCTGGCAGGCTACAGTTCATGGGGTCACAAAGAATCAGACTCAACTGAGTGGCTAAGCACACAGCACATGTTACTTTAGAGGGAGAGAAAATTTAAGTCTGCATTAAATACATTGCCTTATTTTACCTGAGTGAACACTTCAAAATGCTGAGCATAGATATGTAGATACATACATTCTTTCATATATTTGGTTTATGTGCATATATATATATATATATGTGCACATATATATTATTTTGTTTTATATTTATATTTGAAAAATTAGGTTCATTAAAAACCCTCACTTATTTTCATCTTTCAATTTTATTTTCTATTTTATTGAACATAACCTAAAATATAAAATATTATAAATGAACTCATCTCCAAGATTTTAAGAGTATGGGAAAAGGAATGTGGACAGTTTGGGTCGTTTGAATAATTTTAATAGATTTCTTAGAAATTTAGAGAATTTTTGGAAATCAAATGTCAAAAAATTCATATTATCCCTTCCAAAAGAGTGTGTGTTTGTGTGTGTGTGTGTGTACAGTTAAAGTTCAGGTACATCTCTGAGATCTCTAATATAATCTTTAAAGGTTATTGTGCTTTATACATGGTCAATTCTAATCCCTTTTTTTTCCCCAGTAAATATTCATAAAACAAGTGCATCACCATGTTGACAAGGGTAGTTAATACAGTTTTCCTTCATCTTCTATACATGTCTGAATATTAATGTGCTCAATAACTTAATGAGAAAGTTAATTAATTTGCTTTGCAGTTTGTGATTTAATTTTCTACCTTACAGGATGATGATACTATATACTACTTTTATTTTATTATAAAGAATTTGGTTTTCCTGCAGCTAATGAAGAAAGATATTAGTTTTAATATTAATGGCAAGAAGTTCATAATAAGTATGACTTTAAATTTTTCTAGCAACTTTTCAAAGTATCATGTAGCCTGGAAGATAATACTTGCTCAATAAATGTTAGTTTCCTTCATGGCTTAGTGAGGAAGTTCTCTCTGCTCAAAGGGTGGTTCAGGTTCCTTTATTTTACATTATATCTTTAGTAGCAAACATTTACTAAGCACTTAGTGATGGGAGTACATGTACATATTTACAGATTCACTTATGTTTCCCAAATGTAAAATAGTTTTTCTTTGATCCTTTTTATTATTATATCTCTTGCTCTTGTCTTCTACCTTCAAAGAATTAGAATGTTGTTGGATGAAGCAGAAGTCTTAACTAAGGAAATGGACAGTGTCCTCTATTCTTCACCCATTCAGTCCTCTTTTTTCCCCACTTTCAGAGGAAATATTATTTAATATTCAGTTTGATGAGTTTTCCTTCTTTAAAATAATGATAACCCTGTATGCAAGACAGCAAAAGAGACACAGATGTATAGAACAGTCTTTTGGACTCTGTGGGAGAGGGAGAGGGTGGGATGATTTGGGAGAATGGCATTGAAACATGTATAATATAATATACGAAACAAATCGCCAGTCCAGATTCGATGCATGATACAGGATGCTTGGGGCTGGTGCACTGGGATGACCCAGAAGGATGGTACGGGGAGGGAGATGGGAGGGGGGTTCAGGATGGGGAACACATGTATACCTGTGGCGGATTCATGTTTATGTATGGCAAAACTAATACAATATTGTGAAGTAATTAGCATCCAATTAAAATAAATAAATTTATATTAAAAAAAATACTTCCCTGGATTCGCAGAAGCCTTGTGATGTATCCTGCCTGGGTTTCTTCCCTGCCTCTCAGATGGCTCCTATTCAGTATCCTTTGTTGATTTCTCTTTGTCCCACATTTCAGCTGTGGCATTTCTGAGGGTGCACATAGTATTCTTCTCCATGATATTTTTTTCATAATACATCAATTTTTGAGGATGTGCTATTGATCATAATATTTAGATACTGTCTGTTCTCCTGAATCTGGTCAAATGTTCCTATTTTTTTTTTCACTTGCTATCTCAGTTATCACCTCAATTTCAACACATTTCTCACTGATTTCATTACCATTTTAATCCACAAATTATTTTATCCTTCTATTTCTTTGTCTATTCCAGTCAATGAAACTATCAGCTTGTACATAAGATTTAAAACTAACCTTGATATTATCAGGTTTTTTATTATTCTCTTTCACTTTTACATTCAGTCAGTAAATTTAGTCTACATACTATATATAAATATCATTTGAAAAATGCTCTATTTAAGTAATATTTTTGTCAGGATGAGTATAATTCGTTATGTCTGAATCTTTCTTTGCATTTCTATTTCCGTAACCAAAGTTCTCTTGCCTATTAATTTGCTAGGCTACAGTCTCAGATGAATTTCCTGCTCAATTATTTTTTTTAAATTTTATTTTATTTTTAAACTTTACATAATTGTATTAGTTTTGCCAAATATCAAAATGAATCCATCACAGGTATACATGTGCTCCCCATCCTGAACCCTCCTCCCTCCTCCCTCCCCATACCATCCCTCTGGGTCGTCCCAGTGCACTAGCCCCAAGCATCCAGTATCGTGCATCGAACCTGGACTGGCATCTCGTTTCATACATGATATTTTACATGTTTCAATGCCATTCCTGCTCAATTATAGTCAATATAATCTAGGCTACTCTACCTTTAAGAAATCTAACTGACGGTCATCCTTTCTTCAAAAACTTCTAGCACCCATTTCTACTCCTCAGCCTGATTTTTTTTTCCTCCCCAAAACCAAATATATCCACATAGCTTTTCTCTATTTTCTGAAAAGCCCTTCTTTCTGTTTTGAATCTGTTACAAATTTCTCTCTCTCTTAAAGCTGAGGGAAACACCCTGCCACTCTTTCTCCAGGCCTCTTGTCATTGATATTATTTTCTGTGTTCTGTATTATTTTCTGTGTGCTGTAACAAAGAGTGAACATACTTTGAGCCACACTTAGATATTAGCACTGTCATGTACTGAATGACTAGCCCTGGTAAATTACTTAAACTCTGACCTTCAATTTCTTCACTTATTAAAAGGCGATAATTAATTTGCTTTATAAGATTGTTGCAGAGATTGACGTTCATATATGGAAAAGAAATTCTGTTTCTTAGTGCTAGTAAGCATATTTTTTATAATTATTCGCTGTTACATAACTCAGTGTTAAACTTGATGCTTTATTTTATGCATGCCATTTTTCATATTTATTAAGCATTTCTCAGTTGTTTGTCTCTTTGGTCCTTTAAACTTAAAAATTGTGTGTTGTAGTTCTCTTCTGTCTCTCTGAGTGTGTGGCGCAATGCTGAGAACAGAAGAAAATACATGTTAAGTCCCCTGGGTTCAGTTTCTACCTCTGCTGCTTAACAGCCATATAACCTGAGGAAATTACATAAACACCCTATTCCAGTTTTTTCATTTGTAAAATAAAAACAATAAACTTCGTAATGCGAGAGTTGTTGTAGTTATGTTTACTCACAGTCAGTGTGAGTAAAGCATTTATAAAATGTTAATTATATGGAAATTGCAGTGTGTCAGCTCTTATCATAAACACAATTAGCATGAGCTCCTTGAGTGAAATACTTTATAATAATTTTATGCATTTATTATACAAATAGTTTTATAATAAATTAAGATTTATAAATTTTTTGAAATTTGTTAAATGTTTTAGATAAGCCATAAATATGCAAAGGATGAGGGGCTTTCAGATGTCATCCATTGTTGGGAAAATATAACTAGAAAGCATCAGGCAGAATCTTACAATATATTATTACATGAGAACCAAGAAATGATAAATAAAATTGCTGTGTACTATGCCTACAAAAGAAGCAGACTTTGTTGAACTACATTAATGAACAAGATGTTTAGCTGACATAAGCTGTGAGAGGCTAAAATCTATAAATGATTTTGTTGTTCAGTCGCAGTCTTGTCTGACTCTTAGTGACCCAGTGGACTGAAGCATAACAGGCACCCTGTCCTTCACTATCTACTGGAGTTTATTCAAACTCGTGTCCACTGAATCAGCAAAGCCACCCAACCCTCTCATCCTCTGCTGTCCCCTTCTCTTTCTGCCCTCAATCTTTCCCAGTATCAGAGTCTTTTGCAATGAGTTGATTCTTTCCATTGGGTAGCCAAAGTATTGGAGCTTCAGCTTCAGCATCAGCTCTTCCAATGAATATCCAGTGTTCATTTCCATTAGGATTGATTTTTTTGATCTCCTTGCAATTTCAAGGGATGCTCAAGAGTCTTCTCTAGCATCATAATTTGAAAGCATCAATGAGTGCATCATGCATATGCACATTTTAATTTTTAAAGAAAATTGTAGAGAAATATTTAAAAAAAAAGAAACCATTCAGAGCCTAGAAGCCATTCCATTTTATAAACTTTATGTTATTTATTTTGTTACAAATAATCATGTCAAAATATATCATAATGACAGTTTTTTTGTAACCATCCAGAGTGAGACTCCACCTTAGGAACTTCCATTCTTTGGTTTCATGATATTCTGCACAAGAGATTTCCTAGAATAGAGAATTATTATTATTATATATATAAATGTCTCACTACCTAAGATGAGCTTGCCATTATACTAGTGTACACAAAAAGGAACTGAAAATTACCTATTCCTTCAAGGAACTTCCAACTGCTCAACAGACGTTTTAATGAGTTTTTACAGTTTTCAGAATTATGTTGAACATTTCCAAATTTTCCTAACTGCATGGAAAGTTCATGGATAATGATCTTGAACATTAATTTAATGCTGGCTTAAATAGAAGCCATTAGCAAAATAGAAATTATTGAATTTTGGTCTTCTTCTGCAATCTGTTCCCTAGGAAAAAGAAGGAAATATTAAAGAACTTAATTTGCTTACTTAAAACTTATAAATTTCTGTGGTTTGAAAATTAGTAACAATATTTAAAATGTCATTTCCACTATGATCAAATAATACTTGAGAGATTTGGTAAATTTGTGTATAGTTTCTTAATTCAGTTAGCCTTTCCTGTATCATAAATAAACACAAAATTTAGTACCTTAAAATAAAAAATATATATATTATTTCTCACTATTCTGTGGGTTAGTTTAAGTTCATCTGTAGTTCCCACATGAGCTCATATTTGTGATGTCTTCAACTGTAAGGTCACTTTAAGAGTGTCTCATCTGGGAAAGTGTGAATATGAGGGTCTGTTTCTCTCTCAGGGTGACCATACCAGGCCTCCTCCTGTGGTAGTAGCAGCATTCCAGAATGCTATCTCCCCAGCATTTATCCAGACTCTACTGACTTCACTTGGTCTCATGTCCAATTATCTGAAGTTAAGTCGTAAGTCATGTTGGTGAGGCCCAGAGTCAGTGTAAACAAGGCTTACATAAGAAAACAGACAATTCTCTTTTAGCTGTGAACAAGACTATTGGCCAAATCTGGAGATTTAAAAAAATAAATACATAAAGCTAAAAGGGATGGTACAAAATGATCAAATAGTTGATACATATTTAAAAAGTAATTTACCAAGGTTAAAAGTCCAGTTTAACAGGGAGGCCTGGCGTGCTGCGATTCATGGGGTCGCAAAGAGTCAGACCTGACTGAGCGACTGAACTGAACTGAACCGAAAAGTCCAGTTTCCTTCTCTGCTAGCTCAGCGGTAAAGAGTCCGCCACTAAACCCAGCTTTGATCCCTAGGTTGGGAAGATCCCTGAAGAATGAAATGGCGACCCACTCCAGTATTCTTGCCTGGGAAATCTCATGGACAGAGGAGTCTGGCAGGCTCCAATCCACGAGGTTGCAAAATAGTAAGACATGACTGAGTGACGAAATAACAAAAAATTTCTGGTTACATGCATGGATAGATTTAACATTAGGTCAGTTAAATCACAAAGTCTTCTAATTCAAAATATTATGTATTTTTAAAGTTATTCTTAGTAATCAGTAATGGTAGTAAGATATTTCTAATGAAAGAAGAAGGTAGGGAAACACTAAACCATTCAGGTATGACCTAAATTAAATCCCCTACAATTATACAGTAGAAGTGACAAATAGATTCCAGGGATTGGACCTGATAAACACAGTGCCTGAAGAACAACAGACGGAGGTTTGTGACATTATCCAAGACGCAGTGATCAAGACCATCCTCAAGAAGAAAAAATGCAAGAAGGCAAAATGGTTGTCTGAGGAGGCATTACAAATAGGCAATAAAAGAAGAGAAGCTAAAGGCAAAGGAGAAAAGGAAAAAGGAAAGATATACCCATCTGAATGCAGAGTTCAGAGAAGAGCAAGGAGAGATAAGAAAGCCTTCCTCAGTGATCAGTGCAAAGAAATACAGGAAAAAAATAGAATGGAAAGACCGGAGATCTCTTCAGGAAAATTAGAGATACCAAGGGAACATTTCATGCAAACATGGGCACAATAAAGGAAAGAAACAGTATGGACCTAACAGAAGTAAAGGTATTAAGGAAAGGTGGCAAATAGATGGGAAAACAATGGAAACAATGAGAGACTTTATTTTTTCTGGCTCCAAAATCACTGCAGATGGTGACTGCAGCCATGAAATTAAAAGATGCTTGCTTCTTAGAAGAAAAGCTACCACCAACCTAGACAGCATATTTAAAAAGCAGAGACATTACTTTGTTGACAAAGGTACATCTATTCAAAGCTATTGTTTTTGCAGTAGTCATGTATGGATGTGAGACTTGGACCATAAAGAAAGTTGAGTGCCAAAGAATTGATGCTTTTGAACTGTAGTGTTGGAGAAGTCTCTTGAGAGTACCTTGGACTGGACGGAGGTCCAACCAATCAATCCTAAACGAAGTCAGTCCTGAATATTGATTGCAAAGACTGATGCTGAAACTGAAGTTCCAGTACTTTGGCCACCTGAAGAACTAACTCATTGGAAAAGACCATGATTCTGGAAAAGTTGAAGGCATGAGTTTGAGCACAATCCTGGAGTTGGTGATGGACAGGGTCGCCCAGTGTGCTGCCATCCATGGGGTCATAAATAGCTGGACATGACTCAGAGACTGAACTGAACTAAATTTCTAATGAACATGCAAATGCATGGTAATGCAGGAATATTCTAGAACACTGTTAGGGGTATTCCTTACTGCCTGGGGAAATGCAACTCCTCAGAAGAATTAGTCATGCTGCTTAATTAATGAAATGGAGATTTGTTTTAGAAGTGTTCAAAACTGAAAGTGATAATCTTTTATATATTTAAGTACTATAGATGATTACTTTCTTTTTTCAGATTTTATATTTAGAGAAGTTTTATATTCACAGCAAGATTAAGAGGAAGGTAGAAAGATTTCCCATAGACACTCTGCCCTGATATATGCATATTTTTCATCATCAACAAACCTACATTGACACTCCACAAGCATTTAAATTCTATGATTATATTTAGAGATCACTCTCAGTGGTGTATATTATGGGGGTTTGAATAAATATATAATGACAGGTAGACATCATTATAGTATCATTCAGGTTATTTTCACTGCCCTGAAGCTCCAACTATTTATTCCTCCTTTCATTCCACCCCCAAGTCTATGACAAGCACTAATCTTTTTTATTGCTTCCATAGTGTTGCCTTTTCCTAAGTGAAAAAAGACAATTTGAAAAGGTTACACAACTTGGAATCATAAGATGTGTATCATTTTTTCACCTACTAATATGCATTTAAGTCTTCTTCACATCTTTTCATGACAGTTCTTTGTTTTTAGTAATTACCTTTTTTAATGTATTTACTTTTGATTAAAATTATTTATGAAAAAATTCATTTGAAAGAGTGATTACAGAATTTCCTTTTAAAATATTATTTGGTTTTCAAATGACTCCTATCATAAAAACAACTATTAACAGAAAAATCAAGGAAAAATATAATTATGCCAATATAAAGAACACACTTGTGCCAAAAGAAAGATCATGATAGAAATAGTTCCATTCCAGGTAAAAAATCCAGAAGGATATTTAAACAGTTAATGTAAAGATTTTAATTTAAAATTTTAAAGGAAGGAAAACTGCAAGAATAAAAAAATCTCACTTCTAGAATTATACTGTTAAAACTCTGTTATTCATTTGTTGTATCAGCTCAGATCAGTTGCACAGTTGTGTCCGACTCTCTGCGACCCCATGAACTGCAGCACACCAGGCCTCCCTGTCCATCACCAACTCCCAGAATTTACTCAAACTCATTTCCATTGAGTCAGTGATGCCACCCATCCATCTCATCCTCTGTCATCCCTTTCTCTACACGCCTTCAATCTTTCCCAGCATCAGGGTCTTTTCAAATGAGTCAGTTCTTCGCATTAGGCAGCCAAAGTATTGGAATTTTAGCTGCAGCATCAGTCCTTCCAATGAATATTCAGGATTGATCTCCTTTATGATGGACTGGTTGGAACTTCTTACAGTCCAAGGGACTCTCAAGAGACTTACTGAACACCACAGTTCAAAAGCACCAATTCTTTGGTGTTCAGTGTTCTTTATCATCCAACTCTCACATCCATACATGATACTGGAAAAACCATATCTTTGACTAGATGGACCTTTTTTGGCAAAGAAATGTCTCTGTTTTCTATGATGCTGTCTAGGTTGGTCATAACTTATCTTCCAAGGAGCAAGTGTCTTTTAATTTCATGGCTTCTGTCACCATCTGCAGTGATTTTGGAGCCCAAGAAAATAAAGTCTATCACTGTTTGCGCTGTTTCCCTGTTTATTTGCCATGAAGTGTTGGGACCACATGCCATGATCTTAGTTTTCTGAGTGTTGAGTTTTAAGCCAAGTTTTCACTCTCCTCTTTCATCAAGAGACTCTTCAGTTCTTCCTTACTTTCTATCATAAGGGTGGTGTCATCTGAATATCTGAGGGTTTTGATATTTCTCCCAGCAATCTTGATTCTAGCTTGTTCTTCATCCAGCCCAGTGTTTCTCATGATGTCCTCTGCATATAAGTTAAATTAGCAGGGTGACAATATACCACCTTGATGTACACCTTTCCCAATTTGGAACCAATCTGTTGTTGCATGTCAGTTTCTAACTGTCGCTTCTTGATCTGCATACAGATTTCTCAGGAGGTGGGTAAAGTGGTCTGGTATTCTCATTTTTTTCAAAAATTTTCTATCATTTGTTGTGATTCACACAGTCAAAGGCTGTGGCATAGTAAGTAAAGCAGAACTAGATGTTTTTTGTGGAACTCTCTTGCTTTTTTGATGATCCAAAGAATGTTGGCAATTTGATCTCTGGTTCCTCTGCGTTTTCTAAATCCAACTTGAACATCTGCAAGTTCACGGTTCATGTACTGTTGAATTCTGGCTTGGAGAAATTGAGCATTACTTTACTACTGTATGAAATGAATGCAATTGTGCAGTAGTTTGAGCATTCTTTGGCATTGCCTTTCTTTGGGATTGGAATGAAAACTGTTTTTTCCAGTCCTGTGGTCACTGCTTAGTTTTCCAAATTTACTGGCACATTGAGTGCAGCACTTTCACAGCATCATGTTTTAGGATTTGAAATAGCTCAACTAGAATTCCATCAACTCCATGTGCTTTGTTCATAGTGTTGCTTCCTGAGGCCCTCTTGACCTCGCATTTCAGGATGTCTGGCTCTAGGTGAATGATATTGTGATTATCTGGGTCATGAAGATCTTTTTTATATAGTTCTTCTGTGTATTCTTGCCACCTCTTCTTAATATCTACTGCTTCTGTTAGGTCCATACCATTTCTGTCCTTTATTGTGCCCATCTTTGCATGAAAATTTCCCTAGCATATTCAAAAGCAGAGACATTACTTTGCCAACAAAGGTTCGTCTAGTCAAGGCTATGGTTTTTCCTGTGGTCATGTATGGATGTGAGAGTTGGACTGTGAAGAAGGCTGAGCGCCGAAGAATTGATGCTTTTGAACTGTGGTGTTGGAGAAGACTCTCGAGAGTCCCTTGGACTGCAAGGAGATCCAACCAGTCCATTCTGAAGGAGATCAGCCCTGGGATTTCTTTGGAAGGAATGATGCTAAAGCTGAAACTCCAGTACTTTGGCCACCTCATGGGAAGAGTTGACTCATTGGAAAAGACTCTGATGCTGGGAGGGATTGGGGGCAGGAATAGAAGGGGACAACAGAGGATGAGATGGCTGGATGGCATCACCGACTCAATGGACGTGAGTTTGAGTGAACTCGGGGAGATGGTGATGGACAGGGAGGCCTGGCATGCTGTGATTCATGGGGTTGCAAAGATTCAGACACAACTGAATGACTGTACTGAACTTAACTGAATTCTAATACTAGATTTTAAAATCATGGAGCAAGACATTTAGGTAAGCTGACTAGTAGGTAGTTAGACTTACAGAAATGATCCTAGGATAGAAGCCAAGGCAAATTAAATAAAACTTGCAATGTTGTAGTTATAATATACAATATAATCTATCCTTGGTATAACTTTATTTTTTTCCTTAACAAATTATTGAACAGTGGTTCTTGCAGAAAATCAAGGAATGACTATTTCTTACTGGCATAAACTCTTACTGCTGAAAATATATAGGCAGATGAGTGGATTAATAGATTGATAAATAAATGATAAATTCTGCAAACAGGTCATCCTAGCAGATTATACTATTTTTATTTTTCAAGAAAAATAAAGTTCAGAATTTTAAATGACTTTCCTGAGGCCACTCCACTAACAGACACCTGAGTTTGGATTCAAATACCATTTAAGTGACCCCAGGTCCCAAGCTTCTTGCAGTACACTGCACTCTTCATCTTCTGGTCGTCTCTGTATTAGAGTTGAAACAAGTTGAAATAAGGTAAGGCATCACCTTGTTTAACCTTAGCTGAGAATGTTCTCATGGGGTGACTCTTTTTTTTTTTTTTTTTTTTTTTTGCCACTCTGCACACATCTGTAGCTCTGGAGAAGGAAATGACAACCTACTCCAGTATTCTTGCCTGGAAAATTCCATAGATAGAAGAGACTGGTGGGCTACAGTCAACGGGGTCACAAAGAGTTGGACGTGACTTTGAGACTGAGCATGTATGCGTACATATGTAAACAATCAGGAAAACACTTGGAATGTTGATTTCAGAGTTACAAATAAATGTTAATGAGTAAAAAAATTCTCAAATACAAAAGCTACAAATAATGAAGATTGACTATATCTAAAAAAATAAGATTTATTCTATCCTGAATGAATCAGTAGAACAGAAGTAGTAATGTGAAAGGAACATGACAGGGAAGTTATAAATATATACTAACTAAAGTTCTAACATGGTCTTAGAATTGTCTCTTGTTTTCCATAGCAAATCAATAAAGTAACAATTTATGAAAGCAGATGCTTACAGAGAATGAAAAAAGTACACTGTCCTCATTAATATGTGTGGCCATAGCTTTAAATAATAAAAAAATTAAGGCGAATAATAAGAAAAATTTTTTAAAAAGTAAATCACTATCTAAATTCAGTGGCCTGAAGCCATTCCTTATTGTTTCCACCAAAAGTTTAGAATTAAACCTAGAATAAACCTAAGCCAAGACATGGCATTAAAACAGAATAAAGCAAATGAAGTTTCCATGTTCCATTAAAAAGCATTATAAGGTGGAATTCAGATTAACATACTCTATGAAATTTAGAAGGGCCTAAAAATCTACAAATAATATACCAAAATATTTAAAATGTAAAGTTCTTGGCTTGTTATATGGGAACCAGCCTTCTTTAAGAATTTGTCTTATATAGATCCTCAAATCTTAAAATTCCACATAAATTATATCAAATGGTAAATATGTTAGTATCTGCTGCAAATCAGATTTTTATATAACAATTTTTTATCTTAAAACAAATTATTTTATATATTAGAAAGCATTGTAACAGCATAATTATTTTGTTATTACACCTGAAGGACTAGATGATAGATTAAGAAATGAAATTAGGCTTGTATGTGATGTAAGATATTTATTAATAATATTTTATTCATCTTTTACACACAGTACCTAGATAAAAGCCTAACAAACAATAAAAACTTAGAATTTCTAACTTGAACTAAATTAGTTTTGGAGTCATAATCTTCCTATGTTTTAATCTTTCAATGTAAAGTTTTTCAACTTGGATGGTTCCTCACGCTTTAAGTCATTTGACTATTTCCATATGCCTTGAAAGAATAATTCAATAAATGACACCCTTAACTGACAAAGAATCAATTTCCTTCTAAATATGTGATGTATTTATTTGTAGAATTTGCTTCAAAGTAAAAATTCTATGAGTTAAAGCTTCATAGTAAAGCTTTGATGCAATTAATATTAAGTACTAATTATTCATAAGGAATAAGAATAAGTGGAACTTCAGTTCAATTCAGTCACTCAGTTGTGTCCGACTCTTTGAGATCCATTGGACTGCAGCACGCCAGGTTTCCCTGTCCATGACCAACTCCCAGAGTTCGCTCAAACTCATTTCCATTGAGTCGGTGATGTCATCCAACTATCTCATCATTCCTGCTTTCAATATTTCCCAGAATCAGGGTCTTTTCAAATGAGTCAGCTCTTTGCATCAGGTGACCAAAGTATTGGAGCTTCAGCTTCAGCATCAGTCATTCCAATGAATATTCAGGGCTGATTTCCTTTAGGATGGACTGGTTGAATCTTCTTGCAGTCCAAGAGACTCTCAAGAGTCTTCTCCAACACCATGGTTCAAAAGCATTGATTCTTTGGTGCTCAGCTTCATTTATAGTCCAACTCTCACATCCACACATGACTACTGGAAAAACCACAGCTTTGACTAGACAGACCTTTGTCTGAAGTGGAACTTCAGAGATTATGAAATTCAAATCATGTAAATTTCAAATGATGAAAGCAAAGACCAAAGAAATTTATTAAGTAATTGATATTAAACAGGTTAGAAAATCAATTGTAAATTGTAAAATACTAAATAAAACTGAATTAATGTATTATTTTTGAAATTTAGACTGTCAGAACTAATACAAAATTTTTCATTCTCAATCCAAAGTCCTAAGTCCTTTGCCAATCCTATATTTATCTGCTGAAACAACCAAGTGAACAAAATTGTGGTTTATACTCAAATACAAATTTTAATGTAATTACCATTCTTGAGCTGTCTTTTCACCTTGCTCATAGTTTCCTTCGTCATGCATAATATTTTAAGTTAAGTAGGTCCCGTTTGTTTATATTTGTTTTTATTTCCATTACTCTGGGAGGTGGGTCATAGAGGATCTTGTTGTGATTTATGTCAGTGTTCTGCCTATGTTTTCTTATAAGAGTTTTATAGTTTCTAGTCTTACCTTTAGGTCTTTAATCCATTTTAAGTTTATTTGTGTGTATGGTGTTAGAAAGTGTTCTAGTTTCATTCTTTTACACATAGTTGATCAGTTTTCCCAGCACCACTTGTTAAAGCGACCATCTTTTCTCCATTGTATATTTTTTGCCTCCTTTATGAAAGATAAAGTGTCCATAAGTGCATGGATTTATCTCTGGATTTATTTTGTTCCACTGATTTATAGTTCTGTCTTTGTGCCAGTGCCATATTATCTTGATGACTGTAGCTTTGTACTATAGTATGAAATCAGGAAGGTTGATTCTTGCAGTTCCATTCTTCTTTCTCAAGACTGCTTTGGCTAGTCAGGGTCTTTTGTGATTCCATATAAATTGTGAAATTATTTGTTCTAGTTCTGTGAAAAATACCTTTGGTGGTTTGATAGGGATTGCATTAACTCTATAGATTGCTTTGAGTAGTGTACTATTTTCAATATATTGATTCTTCAAATCCAAGAACATGGTATATTTATCCATCTATTTGTGTCATCTTTGATTTCTTTCACCAGTGTTCTGTAATTTTCTGTACACAGGTCTTTTGTTTCTATAGGTAAATTTATTCCTAAGTATTTTATTTATTTTTCTGCAATGGTGAATGGAATCTTTTCCTCAATTTCACTTGATGATATTTCATTGTTAGGGCATAGGAATGCAAGGGGTTTGTGTGTATTGATTTTATATCCTATGAGTTTACTATATTCACTAATTAGCTCTAGTAATTTTCTTGTGGTGTCTGTAGCGTTTTCTATATAGAGGATCAGTGAGAGTTTTACTTCTTCTTTTCCAATCTGGATTCCTTTTATTTCTTTTTCTTCTCTTATTTCTGTGGCTAGGATTTTAAAAACTATGTTGAATAGTAGTGCTGAGAGTGGGCACACTTGTCTTATTCCTGATTTTAGAGGAAATGCTTTCAATTTTTCTCCACTTAGGATAATGTTTGCTGTCGCTTTGTTGTATATGGTTTTTATTATTTTGAGTTATGTTGGTTATATGTCTGCTTTCTGGAGAGTTTTTATCATAAATGGGTGTTGAAATTTTTAAAGGCTTTCTCTGCATCTATTGAAATAATCGTATGGTTTTTATCTTTCAGTTTGTTAATATGGTGTATCACATTGATTGATTTCCAAATATTGAACAAGCCTTGCATTCCTGGGATAATGCCCACTAGATCAAGATGTGTGATCTTTTTAATGTGCTTTTGGATTCCGTTTGCTAGAATTTTGTTGATGATTTTTGCAAATGAAACATCTGACAAAGAATTAATCTCCAAAATATACTAGCAGCTCATGTATCTCAATACCATAAAAATGAACAGCCCAGTCAAAAAGTGGGCAAAAGACCTAAACAGACACTTCTCCAGAGAAGTCATACAGATGGCTAACAAACACATGAAAAGATGTTCAACATCACTCACTATTAGAGAAACACAAATCAAAAGCACAGTGAGGTATTATCTCATACCAGTCAGAATGGCCATCATCAAAAAGTCTACAAACAATAAATACTGGAGAGGGTGTGGGGAAAAGGGAACCCTCTTACACTGTTGTTCATAATGCAAACTAGTACACCCACTATGGAGAACAGTATGGAGATTCCTTAAAAAACTGGGAATAGAACTGCCATATAACTCAGCAATCCCTCTGCTGAGCATATTTCCCAAGAAAACCAGAATTGAAAAAGACATATGTACCCGATTGTTCATTGCAGCAGTATTTACAATAGCTGGGACATGGAAACACCCTAGATATCCATTGGCAGATGAATAGATAAGGAAGTTGTGATACATATATACAATGGACTATTACTCAGCTATAAAAAGGAACACATTTGAGTAAGTTCTAATGAGGTAGATGAACCTGGATCCTGTTATACAGAGTGAAGTAAATTAGAGAGAGAAAAGCAATTACCATATATTAATGCATATATATGAAATTTAGAAAGATGGTGCTGATGATCCTACATGCAGGACAGGAAAGGAGACACAGATGTAAAGAACAGACTGTTGGACTCAGAAAGGTAAGCATGGGATGATTTGAGAGAATAGCACTGAAACATACATTACCATATGTAGAATAGATGACCAGTGTGAGTTTGATGCATGAAGCAGGTAGCCAAAGCTGGAGCTCTGGGACAACCCAGAGATATAGAGTGGGGAGGGAGGTGAAAGGAGGGTTCAGGATGGAGGGGACACATATATATATCTATTGCCAATTCATGTTGATTTATGGCAAAGGCCATCACAATATTGTAAAGTAATTAAAATAAATTAATTTTTAAAAAATTATTGCCAGATTGTATATCTTCCTTAGGGCTTCCCAGGTGGCACTAGTGATAAAGAACTCAGCTGCCAATGCAGGAGACTTAAGAGATGTGGGTTCGATCCCTGGATTGGGAAGATCCTCTGGAGAATGGCATGGTAACCTACTTCAGTATTCTTGCCTGGAGCATCCCATGGACAGAGGAGCCTGGCAGGCTACAGTCCATAGGGTCGCAGAGTTCAGCAGGACTGAAACGACTTAGAATAGCATAACACATGTTTAAGTATTGTGGATTGTTATGGTAAAATAATACAACAAATCATGCCAATAGCAGTAGCTAAAATGAATCAGTGATAATTATAGGAACTTTTTTTTTTTTTTTTAAAGACTAGGAATAGATAGCATAAATTATTGGGATTAGCCTGAAACAAAAAGACTTCAAGATACTTCTCCAACAAAGATGGTTTATTCAGGATCAACAGAAATTGCAGTTTGGGGCTTGCAACCATAAGGAGCCAGGGGCAAGTCCCCACACAGTGGGGAAAGGAAAATTCTTCTATAAATAGGTAAAGGAAATGTTCTTCTCTATAAAATAAAACTAAGAAGTGTCAAGCCCTGGGTTTGAAACTGTCATTTTGTATAGCATTTCCCAGATTCACAATATTTTGCCTCTTAAGTTTTTGTTTTTTTATTTTTCTTATTCGGATTAGATCATATAAAAATTGCAACAAAAGTGAAATTGTGTAACAATGTGGAAAAGGACAGTCTTTATGAAAGGCAAGAAACTCAGAGAGTGAACTGAGAATGGTAATGAAGAAGGTACTTGAAGCAATTCCTATGATTCATCATTGAAATCACTTCCTGAAAATTTCCAATGCTAGAGGGAGTTCATTCTGATGAATATTGGTTTAAGCAAAGGAAGATTCAATCATTATTACAAAATTTATTTTATCTAATATCTAACAAACAAAATATAAAAAACAAAGCAAGTGAAAAATTTAGCAACAGTTCCAAATACCACTGTAACTCAAAGCTAATGCAAGAAATCACAAAACTTCTGAGAAGAGACCTGAAAAGTTGCAAAACAGAAGATCTGAAGCAAAAAAAGCAACTAATTCTTGAAAATTATGTTTACTATTCCAGATTTGGAAAAAAAACTAAGTTTATGTCTTTAGGTTCCTTCTTTTATAGTAGTATATAATAGGAATGGCTGTGGGAAAGAAATGAGAGAAACAGGGAAGGTGGACAAAGGTAACGCCCAAAGATTGCAGGGCTAACCTGCAAGCTGGAATGGCCTCCAGCGCACCCCTGCGGGAACTGTGTACACCTTCAAGTGGTGTGAAGCTTAGTGCAGGGCAGATAAGCATATCTCAGCAGTAAGAGCATTCAATTATTCTATTAAAGTTTACTTCTTCACTCGATTTAGTACTCTGACCTTTATTCAGGCTGTAGAAAGGTAGGTAATATGAAATACCCAGCTCTCAAACTTAGCTTAAAGGGCTATGACATACAGATAACACAAGAAATTACCCACAGGATATCTGCCCAAAGAGATATGTGAACAGAGTTTCTGGGGAAAGCAGAATGAAAGGACACTACATTGAACTGTCAAATATTCTAAGTGGAGAGAGGAGGAGAAACAGAAAATTAAATATATATATATATATATATATTTATTTATAAATATGTAAATATATTTAAATTTCAAATATATAAACATATTTAAATATATGCATTAAATTTAAATATATTTATATTTATATAAATATATAAAATATATTAAGTTTAAATATATATATTATATAAATATTAATTTTAAATATATTTAAACATATATGTGTATATATATATATAATATATATAAAGATATATATTTATTTTTATATAAATATAAAAAATATGTATATATATAAAGATGCCAAACTGGGGAGAAAAAGAAAAACAGACAAAGGTAAATCACCACAGTTGTTTCACTCTCTCCTGATTAAATTAAAAATCAAAACTACATGTGAGATACTAAAGAAGGAAATGACAGGACTTCCACTTGGCATTGGTTGAGTAACCCCTGACGGTTACTCTGGAGCAAAGCTATACCTTGCATAGTAAAACATTTGTGCCCTTACTGAAAGGCCAGTTGCTTTTGCTTCCATCCCAGCAAACAAAAATGTGGTTAACCTCACAGGGCAAAGTAGTAAGCATTAAGCAAACACAGTGCCATTTTGTTTCTTTGTCTGATTGGTTTTGAAGGCAAATACACAGTACCTGGAATCTTCATCTTATCAAGCGTTGGGTGGATTTGCTGAACCTGAGATATTCAGGGTAAACCAATAACTTTGAAAGTGCCCAAAGTCAGATTAACAATGTTTTTTGGCTCACACAGAAGGAAATGCAAATTCTTTACAGAGAAAAGTAACTCCAGATTTGGCCCTAAAGTTCTTTTCACAAATAAAGATCAATAAAGTATGACATCAAATTCATAAAAGATTCCTTGGCCTACAAGAAAACATGCCACCAGAAATAACGGTATAAACAAGATTCAGAAGTTTAGTTCACAGTCCAAAAGTCTTTGGGATTGCTGAAATAGTATATAAACTTTCAGTAGACAACTAAAAATAAAAGACAGTAATCAAGGAGAGAAGACTGCATGAGTAATAAAGACTTTTAATTTCCTGGAAAATATTCAGACTTTAAAGGAAAGCATAAGTAATAAACTGTTCCCCAAAAAGGGAACAAACAAATAAGACTGGTGCAGAAACTGGGGAAATGACTGAGAGAGTATGGTATTGCTGAATCACGGGACGCATATCAATAGGGAAGCTGGAACTCAAGAACACAAAAAGACCACTGAATTTAACACTGCAGTCAGTTTAAACTTCTTCTCTTGTTTGACTGACTTTTGCAAACACTATTGTATTTGCCAACGGCAGCAGTCACAAAAGAAATGATGGGACTGTGGAGACCCTGAATTTTCTTCAAAATTATCATTAACAAGAAACAAAAAATATTTGAAATATATCCAAATGAATACTTTATTTCAAACAATTAGAGAAAAGTTTGATATTACTTATTTTAGGCATTATATGCTTTAATTTGCAAACATGTTATTTTTCTCCATTTGTCCTGTAGTTTCTTCTCAGGAGTGTACCTTTTTTTTTTTTTTTTTTTTAATTCCCAAAGGATGGTTTTTGCATTGCTCATAGTCAGAGGAGTTGTCATGACAACCAGGGGCTTTGTCAACACAGAAGACTTTTTTTTTTTTTTTTTTTCTGGAAGTCCATTTGTTGCAGAAAATTAATTGTATAGTTTCTAAAGACAGTTTTTCTTGAAATTTTCCACTACTGATTTTTATTCTGAATCTTTTCTCATTCAGATAATTTCTGAAAATATTTTATTTCAAAAGTCATGAAATGAAACTATGGTGTAAAGTCAGATACAAATTTTTTTATTTAAATTTATTTATTTTAATTGGAGGCTAATTACTTTACAGTATAAAACTAACAAAAATGAATATGAAAAGTCAACTGAAGAGTATACTTTAATGGATCATCAAGACACCTGCAAAACAGGTGCTCCTCCGAGGAACCACAATACAGTTTTATGTGGTTCATCGTGATGAAAATTGAAGAAAGAAAAATATATTACCAATCTGTTATCTCTGCATATAATTTGTGGAAGAAGAAGGAATATTAAATATCCCAAAGTGAAGTGCATTTGAAATATTAAGGACACCTTGTAGAGAATTATTAAGAGAATAAATTAATCCCTTATGCTCAGAGCTATCTAAATCAATCTCCAGGACTAACCATAAACCTTTCTGTCATGTGTCTAACCAAGGGTTCAGGAGACAAAATGACAACTTTAATTGAATATTGTGACAGAAGAGTTCATCTCAGAAAAATGTAGACTTCTCTGGCACTTACGTTTTCTTATACTGCCTTTCCAACTATTTGCCCTTTTACATTTGAGATTGAAGGCCTAAGTTCTGTTTAATACCTACTTAAAAAAGTTAAAGCCCTTATGGTACTAAACTTCATCAAGTGGATGACATAGTTTCAAGTGGATGATAGTCTCAATATCTCTAATTATTAATGAATGACCATTTCAACCCAAAGGTGCTTATTATTATTTTAAACCTGAGAAAATTAAATTTTTGGATATATTCTCAAAAAGCACTCCTAGACATTTTAATATAAAAATGCAGTAAATGCAGTTATTGACTTTTAAAAAATATATTCAACAAATGTTTGAATACCTGCTGTGTGTCAGGTAAGGATACACATGCTGTGTATCTTTGGCGCATGTAGAAGAAGACAGGCAAGACCCTTGTTCTAATGGAACTTACTTTTAATCAATATGAGAAAATGTATTTTCTATAGATTTACAAATTTATTTACAATTAGTGAATATTAATAATGTAAAAGTATGAATGAATGTGTGTTTGTCAATGTGTATTTTTTTAAAGAATTTCTCTTTGATTGGTTTTAATTGGCTACGCCACTTGTGGGAACTTTAATCTCAAGCAGGGAACTGAACCGAGCCCCTTGGCATGAAAGCTCAGAGTCCTAACCACTGAACCATCAAGGAATTCCCTTGTCATATATTACAAATAGTGAAATATCCAGCTCTGGTGAGACAGAATAGATATACTTTGCCAGAATAACACAAATAGTAGTGACCAACAGAATTTAAAGGGAGTAGTTTTTGGATTATCTCAGGTGATCAGAGGGAGTTTAAAAAAGAAGTAGGATATGATATGTCTCTTTGAAAATGGTTAGAATTTCAATACTTGTAGAAACAAAGAACTCAATTATGAAGGGAAAAGAGCAGGGAAATAATTCCCTACCCTTGCCACTCAGAGTCTTATTGTTTAGTGAAGGAGGCAAAAATTAAACTTTGGGTACATTTAATAATTTTATAAAAGTATATAATTACTGTGTTTAAAATGAAATGTTATTTTTATCAAAAGTTTAAATAGCTTCAGGAGGTATATTTCTAGGAATTATAAATATTGTTCTTCACAAATATGACTGATAGAATTCAAATATTTATTGGTAACATGAAAATAACCATTACCTATTACAAAATAAATGATCAAGCTTATCTTTAGCATTCAGAAATTGTAATCTATTTTTTCCGTGAACTCAGATTTTCAATTAGTTGAAAGAAACATACTTTGATCTTTAAAATTCTTGTATTGACTATCTCATCTCAGTTCACAATAACTCTTCATTTAAATTTCTTATAATGTAATGGACTCTAAATCTCAGAAATTTATAAGCTGAGAAATCATGACAGTTATATTATTACATAACTCATAAAATATATGAATATGTTAAAATTGTGCTAAATTATTGATGATAAAATATTATTTGCAATGGATAACATAAGGCATCGAATTAAACTCCGTTTAGCTAGTTTTAGTACCAAAGGACAAATATTAATTAAAACAAAGACAGATTTCACCATAAATTCTATCTTTATTTTTAATAGATTTAAGGTCTGAGAAAATTTATTTACATAAGTATGTATATAGAATAAAAGAGCTTTGAAATATCAATTTGTTGTTGTTAAGTTGTATAAGATTCTTTGCAACCCCATGGACTGCAGTACACCAGGGCTCACTGTTCCTCACTAACTCCCAGAGTTTGCCCAAGTTCATGTCCATTGAGTTTGTTATGCTATCCAACCATCTTGTCCTCTGCTGCCCTCTTCTCCTTTTGTCTTCAATCTTTCCCAGCATGAGGGTCGTTTCCAATGACTTGGCTCTTCCCATCAGGTAGCCAAAATATTGGAGCTTCAGCTTCAGCCTCAGTCCTTCCAATGAATATTCAGGGTTGATATTCTTTAGGATTGACAGATTTGACCTCTTGGCTGTCCACAGGACTCTGAAGCGTCTTCTCCAGTACTGCAGTTTGGCACTCAGCCTTCTTTATGGTCCAACTCTCACATCCTTACATGACTAGTCATGATACTGGATGCTTGGGGCTGGTGCACTGGGACGACCCAGAGGGATGATATGGGGAGGGAGGAGGGAGGAGGGTTCAGGATGGGGAACACATGTATACCTGTGGCAGATTCATTTTGATATATGGCAAAACCAATACAATATTGTAAAGTTAAAAAATAAAATAAAAAGAGAAAAAAATAAAAGAAAAAAAGAAAAAAAAAGTAAAAAAAAAATAATAATAAAATAATCAGCACAAGGGGAAAAAAAAAAAGAAAGAAAGACCATAGGTTTGACCATATAGACCTTTGTCAGCAAAGTGATGGCTTTGTTTTTAATATGCAGCCTAGGTTTGGCATAGCTTTCCTCCCAAAAAGCAAGCAACTTAAATGTCAATACACTTAATTATTTAACATCCTTTAGTGTTATATGTTTGGAGAAGGCAATGGCACCCCACTCCAGTACTCTTGCTGGAAAATCCCATGGACAGAGGAGCCTGGTAGGCTGCAGTCCATGGGGTCTCTAGGAGTCGGACACGACTAAGCGACTTCACTTTCACTTTTCACTTTCATGCATTGGAGAAGGAAATGGCAACCCACTCCAGTGTTCTTGCCTGGAGAATCCCAGGGACGGCGGAGCCTGGTGGGCTGCCGTCTATGGGGTCCCACAGAGTTGGACATGACTGAAGCGACTTAGCAGGAGCAGTAGCAGCAGCAGCAGTGTTATATGTTAAAATTTTTAGATCTATAATCAAATGTAGGGCTTCCCTCCTAGCTCAGTTGATAAAGAATCTGCCTGCAAGGCTGGAGACCCAGGTTTGATCCCTGGGTCAGGAAGATCCCCTGGAGAAGGAAATGGCAACCAACTCCAGTATTCTTGCCTCTGTCCCATGGACAGAGGAGCCTGTCAAGGCTACACTCCATGGGGTCGCAGAAGACACACTACACCACCACATAATCAAATGTCATTTTCAATTATCAAGCAGCTTAAACTCAGGGCTCACACATGATTCATATGGTATAGGAAAGCCTTAAGATGATGGGAAGTAATGCATTTTTTATAATAATTAAAAAAAAAAAAGGTGAGAGTAAGAGAAATTTAAGTGTGAATCAGGAAATGGTAAAGAAAATCTAATCTCCATTACAGTTGTGTTGTCATCTGGACCAAATTCAGTAAAGAAGGTGCCTATAACCTGAGGTTCTGACAACTGATTTCTTGAAAGGAATAAGTGCCAATATCACATGCTCTGTGGAATATTTTTGCAAACACACATGGGTGCCCATATTTCAGTTTGAGAACCATAAGAAGTCTATCTGGAACATGCAGCCTCGGAGCAGCAAAATTTCGAGGAAAAGGGAGTAGAAGGGTGACATGAAGTCTCTGAGAGACTGACCAAATAGTTAGGATTTGGGGTAGGGGGTAGGCAATTTATTAGGCAATGGTGATTGCATTTGCAAAGAATTGAGTTAAAATACAAAGTACTGTTAGAACGAAATGCAAGAAGCCCTGAGTCATGATGCTGTGAAAGTCTGTACTCAATATGCCAGCAAATTTGAAAATCTCAGCAGTGGCCACAGGACTGGAAAAGGTCAGTTTTCATTCTAATTCCAAAGAAAGGCAATGCCAAAGAAGGTTCAAAGTACTGCAAAACTGCACACATCTCACACACTAGCACAGTAATGCTCAATATTCTGCAAACCATGCTTAAACAGTGCGTGAACCGAGAACTTCCAGACGTTCAAGCTGGATTCAGAAAAGGCAGAGAAGCTAGAGATCAAATTGCCAACATCCATTGGATCACCAAAAAAGGAAGAGAGTTCCAGAAAAAATCTACTTCTGCTTTATTGACTATGCCAAAGCCTTTAACTGTGTCAATTCAGTTAAGTTGCTCAGTCGTGTCTGGCTCTTTGAGACCCCATGGACTGCAGCACCCCAGGCCTCCCTGTCCATCACCAACTCTCGGAGTTTACACAAACTCATGTCCATTAAGTTGGTGATGCCATCCAGGCATCTCATCCTCTGTCATCCCCTTCTCTTCCTGCCTTCAATCTTTCCCAGCATCAGGGGCTTTTCAAATGAGTGAGCTCTTCGCATCAGCTGGCCAAAGTATTAGAGTTTCAGCTTCAGCATCAGGCCTTCCAGTGAATATTCAGGACTGATTTCCTTTAGGATGAACTGGTTAGATCTCCTTGTAGTCCAAGGGACTCTCAAGAGTCTTCTCCAGCACCACATTTCAAAAGCATCAATTCTTTGGCACTCAGCTTTCTTTATAGTCCAACTCTCACTGGAAAAACCATAGCGTTGACTAGATGGACTTTTGCTAGCAAAGTAATGTCTCTGCTTTTTAATATGCTGTCTAGGTTGGTCATAACTTTTCTTCCAAGGAGTAAGTGTCTTTTAATTTCATGGCTGCAGTCATCATCTGCACTATTTTTGGAGCCCAACAAAATAAAATCTGTCACTGTTTCCACTGTTTCCCCATCAATTTGTTGTGAAGTGATGGGACCAGATGCCATGATCTTAGTTTTCTGAATGTTGAGCTGTAAGCTAACTTTTTCAGTGTCCTCTTTCACTTTCATCAAGAGGCTTTTGAGTTCTTCTTCACTTTCTGTCATAAGGGTGGTGTCATCTGCATATCTGAGATTATTAACATTTCTCCCAGCAATCTTGATTCTAGCTTGTGCTTCATCCAGCCCACCGTTTCAAATAATATACTGTGCATCTCTTCTTGGAGAAGTCTTCTTGAAGAAGACTCTTGAGAGTCCCTTGGACTGCAAGGCGATCAAACCAGTCAATCCTAAATGCCATCAGTCCTAAATATTCATTGGAAGGACTGATGCTGAAGCTAAAACTCCAGTACTTTGGCCGCCTGATGCCAAGAACTGATTCATTGGAAAAGACCCTGATGCTGGGAAAGATTGATGGCAGGAGGGGAAGGGGACTATAGAGGATGAGATGGTTGGATGTCATCACCGACTCAATGGACATGAGTTTGAGCAAACTTTAGGAGTTGGTGATGGACATGGAAGCCTGGTGTGACAAAGTCCATGGGGTGGCAAAGATTCAGCCCTGACTAAGTGACTGGACTGAACTGAACTGTTTATATAAGTTCAATATAAAACCTTGATGTACTCCTTTCCCAATTTGGAACTAATCTGTTTAATGATTATCTTGAGATAGATCACTAAAATAAAATATTCCTTGTGTTTTCCCTTGCCAAATTCTTTAATTCTTAGTGTTTATACCAGTTTTATATTTTTCCATATTATCTCAAGTATTGCTGTATTATACTGAAGATGGAAATAGATTTCTAAAATTTCCTTTTGATTTGATATAAATACATTTCCAAGATGTTTACTCCCAAGTCCTCAAGATAATGTTCTATGCATGCTCTTTGTGATGAGATAATTTACTAATTATTTTATTGTTATTTGTGTCTTTTTTCCTTTCATTAAGGGATGCTCTATTTTATCTGGTAGGTAGATAGAATAAGAGAGTGGATTGCCTTTATCTGTGCTCAGTATGCAAATTGAGTAAACTCCCTTCTCATAGACACTGATGACAAAAAAAAACAAAAGTGTGCATAGCTATCTAGTGTCTGATAATCTTCCATGCACCCATTGTGTGAGCCCCTACTAGACTTAATAGTATCTTCTGTCCCAATTATCTGAACTAATAGAAGGGTGACTTCCTACAGTGTCCAACATGAACTATGTACTTGAGCCCATTTATCTCTCTATTTGCACTGTGAATACCATTAATGAGGACTGAAGTCCAACCGGAGAGTGTAATTAATTGCTGGTAAATCGCCCCTTCCCCTTCCCAGCAAACCTATCTCTAAGTCAACACTGTAAACACTAACTGCCTCAAACTGCTGTAATTACTGGTCTACGTGATGGATGGTTACACAACGTAACCTATGTGAACACTGCAGCATTTCCTTACTTTCTTTCCAGTCATCTCCTTTCTATCATCCCAGTTTTATATTATTCTGACTTTAATGAAAGCGTGGGTTTTCTTGTTCTTTGTTTTGTATTCTCATAGATATGTTAGTGGAGATTTTGGAGAAGCTGAATTTTATATTTATGGCTAGAAACCATTTCATATAAATATTTTATTAGTATTTTAAAGAATAACTTGTTTAAATATCACTGCTATCACTTTGTAATAACTTGAGTAAATGGAAAAAAGAGACATATGAAATTCAAAATTACTTTTGTTTATCTTTGATATTTATTCCTTGACATCCTCAGCATTAATACCATGGTATTTAATTGAGATTTATAAAATTTGAAATTTATTAGTGTCATTTATTTTATTTATCTATTTCAATTTACTTTATATTCTCTAACAAGCTTTTCCAAATTATTTTTCCAAGCTGCCAAGAGTCTACCCACCTCTGTGTTCCAATCTTAGGAAATCAGAATGATGGAGGCCTCAATGAGGTCTCAAAATTCAAATATTTACCTGTGTTTCTATACTTATGCTGCTTTTATTCACACAAATTAAAATAATATTCCTCCTCTTTCCTGTGTATTGATTCTTTGTATTCTTAAATCTACCCATCCATATTCTTTTACATATTTATTTTTTTAGATTTAGAAAATGAAAAGGTAGTACATTTTCAACATATTTCATTTTCTTAATCTTTCTCTCCATTGGTTTATTTTCCAAGTAGAAAATTTTAAGTCCTTTCATTGACCACTAGTACATACTTGAGAGTGTGTATCTTATCTGTATCAGCCACAACTAGTATTCATTTCAGTTCTTTGTCGATTTGAGGTACCCAAATTCACATATGGAAAGAGTTCAAGTTATGGATATAAATCTGATAAAAATGTACATTATGTAAGCTCAGTCTTGCAAATATGCTTAAATTTTAGTTTAAAATTGAAATATAGACAGAAAATCAAGGTCTTAAAAAGGTTTTTTTTAATCATTAAAATTACATCCCAGTTAAATTTACAATTGAACATTTTAAAACTTTCACAATTATTGAATATGGAAGAATTGTAAATGAGTCAAACATTCAATAGATCTAGTTTGTTGCTCTAAGTTTTCATGAATCAAGGTCTTTCAGCATCCTGGAATGAGCTATCATTGGCACATTATTTCTGGGTTCAAAATAGGGGCTGTACATACCCTCAAGATGACACATTCTGAAATCATGGAGATCTTCTAGTCTCATTTTACACATACATCAGATAGATGTATAAATATTTTAGAACTGCAATAACAAGAAGTATACTTTATATTTGCAGTAATATGGCTAATAAAACAAAAATTATAATAAATTGTCAAAATGCAATAAAATGTAACACAATGCTAATTAACAATGTTACTTTATACTCCCCTAAAAATTCATCTGCTTCAAATGTATAAAGTCTTCAAAACCCAATTAAATGTTAGATATAAGAAATATACATATCCTCAATTTGAGTCACAGATGTATTTTAATTTTGTTAAAAATAAAGTCAATTTTTTACTTTCATGTATTTTCTGTCTAAATTATATTCCCACACCTCTCCTTGCTGGGGTAGATACTACCTACCTTTCAGTTGTCACTTCTCCAGGAAGCTCCTTTCCTGGTCTTATGATGACCTACAAGACCATCTAGAAATAACACCCCAAAAAGATGTCCTTTTCATTGTAAGGGAGTGAAATGCAAAAATAGGAAGTCAAGAGATACCTGAGTAACAGGCAAGTTTGGTCTTGGAGTACGAAATGAAGCAGGACAAAGGCTAACTGAGTTTTGCCAAGAGAAAGCACTGGTCACAGCAAACACCCTCTTCCAACAACACAAGACTCTACACACAGACATCACCAGATAGTCAATACCAAAATCAGATTGATTATATTCTTTTTTTTTTTTTAATGCATATATATGGAATTTATTTTTTTTTTAATTTTTTTTATTCTTCCAATTTTATTTTATTTTTAAACTTTACATAATTGTATTAGTTTTGCCAAATATCAAAATGAATCCGCCACAGGTATACATGTGTTCCCCATCCCGAACCCTCCTCCCTCCTCCCTCCCCATACCATCCCTCTGGGCCGTCCCAGTGCACCAGCCCCAAGCATCCAGCATCATGCATCGAACCTGGACTGGCAACTCGTTTCCTACATGATATTTTACATGTTTCATTGCCATTCTCCCAAATCTTCCCACCCTCTCCCTCTCCCACAGAGTCCATAAGACTGTTCTATACATCAGTGTCTCTTTTGCTGTCTCGTACACCGGGTTATTGTTACCATCTTTCTAAATTCCATATATATGCCTTAGTATACTGTATTTATGTTTTTCCTTCTGGCTTACTTCACTCTGTATAATAGGCTCCAGTTTCATCCACCTCATTAGAACTGATTCAAATGTATTCTTTTTAATGGCTGAGAAATATTCTTTACAGCCAAAATGGATAATCTCTGTACAGTCAGCAAAACAAGGTCTAGAGCTGACTGTGGCTCCAATCATGAACTTCTTATTGCCAAATTCAGACTTAAATTGAAGAAAGTAGGGAAAGCCCCTAGACCATTCAGGTATGACGTAAGTCAAATATCTTATGATTATACAGTGGAAGTGACAAATAGATTCAAGGGATTAGACCTGATAGAGTTCTTGAAGAACTACAGACAGAGGTTCATGATATTGTATATGAGACAGGGATCAAAACCATTCCCCCAAAAAAAACAAATGCAAAAAGGCAAAATGGTTGTCTGAGGAGGCCTTACCAATAGCTGAGAAAAGAAGAGAAGCTAAAGGCAAGGAGAAAAGGAAAGATATACTCATCTGAATGAAATATATCTATTTCATAGATATACTCATCTAAAGTGAAGTTGTAAAGAATAGCAAGGAGAGATAAGAAAGCCTTACTCAGTGATCAATGCAAACAAATAAAGGAACACAATAGAATGGGAAAGACTAGAGATAACGTTAAGAAAATTAGAGATATCAAGGGAACATTTCACGCAAAGATGGGCTCAATAAAGGACAGAAATGATATGGACCTAACAGAAGCAGAAGATATTAAGAAAAGGTGGCAAGAATACACAGAACTGTACAAAAAAAGATCTTAATGACCCAGATAACCATAATGGTGTGATCACTCACCTACAACCAGACATCCTGGAGTCTGAAGCCAAGTGGGCCTTAAGCTAGAGGAGGTGATGGAATTCCAGCTGTGCTGTTTCAAGTCCTAAAAGATGATGCTGTTAAAGTGCTGCACTAAATATGCCAGAAAGTTTGGAAAACTCAGCAGTGGACACACTGGAAAAGGTCAGTTTTCACTCAAATCTCAAATAAAGACAATGCCAAAGAATGTTCAGACTACTGTACAATTGCACTCATTTCACATGCTGGCAAAGTAATGCTCAAAATTCTGCAAACAAGGTTTCAACAGTATATAAACTGAGAAATTCCAGGTGTTCAAGCTGGATTTAGAAAAGGCAGAGGAACCAGAGATCAAATTGACAACATCCACTGGATCACTGAAAAAGCAATTGGTTTCCAGCAAAATTATCTGTTCTGCTTTATTGACTATGCTAAAGCCTTTGACTGTGTGGCCACAGCCAACTGTGGAAAATTCTTAAAGAGGTGGGAATACAAGCATCTTACCTGCCTCCTGAGAAATCTGTATGCAGGTCAAGAAGCAATAATTAGAACTGAACATGGAACAATGGACTGGTTCCAAATTAGGAAAGGAATATGTCAAGGCTTTATATTGTCTCCCTGCTTATTTAACTTATATGCAGAGTACCTCATGAGAAATGCTAGCCTGAATGAAGCACAATCTGGAATCAAGATTGCTGGGAGAAACATCAATAATCTCAGATATGCAGATGACAACACCCTTATGGCAGAAAGCAAAGGAACTAAAGATCCTCTTGATGAAAGTAAAGGAGGAAAGTGGAAAAACTGGCTTAACTCTCAACTTTCAAAAAAGCCTATGTCATGGCATCTGGTCCCATCACTTCATGGCAAATAGATGGGGAAAGAGTGGAAACAGTGACAGACTTTATTTTCTTGGGCTCCAAAACTAGACAGCTTGTAAAAATGCAGACATTACTTTGGTGACCAAGGTCCATCTAGTCAAACCTATGGTTTTTCCAGTAGTCATGTATGGATGTGAGATTTGGATTATAAAAAAAAAAAAAAAAAAAAGCTGAACACTGAAGAATTGATGATTTTGAACTGTGGTGTTAGAGAAGACTTTTGAGAATGTCTTGGACTGCAAGAAGATCAAATTAGTCAATCCTAAAAGAATCAGTCCTGAATGATGCTGAAGCTGAAACTCCAATACTTCGGTCACCTGATGCGAAGATCTGACTCTTTGGAAAAGACCATGATGCTGGGAAAGATTTAAGGCAGGAGGAGAAGGGGATGAGATGGTTGGATGGCAACAGAGAATGAAATGGTGAGATGGCATCACTGACTCGATGGACATGAGTTTGAGAATGCTCTGGGATTTGGTGATTGATAGGGAAGCACAACGTGCCACAGACCATGGCATCACAAAGTGTAGGACCTGACCAAGTAACTGAAATGAACTGAGGGAAACTGAGCCTCAGTCTCAATAGCTATATGACAAACTGAAGCTACTTAAAATCGATACCAAATTTCTTCACTGCATAATGATTTCTTAGAAGTTCAGTGGAGACACAATGTCAAAGCAACCAAAAGATAAGCAAAATTTAAATATTACATCTACATGAGAGGTCATCAGTTTGGTAAAATAATGGCTAGCTAGTCATTTTTCCAAAATGAAGATTATTTGAAAATGTGGTAATAACACCTCCTAGATTCTGGCTTTGTATGTGAATATTATATCATAATGGCACCTCCTTTTCTCATTTGCACCTTAATTGTTTTAAAAATTTATTGAAAATTTTGTGTACTCTGCTTCATATTAGTGACAGAGCTTTCCCCTCTATCACTGATTCTGCATTTCTGTGATTCTGTGATTTTATATATATATATATATATATATATATATATATATATCTCACATATTTTACACTGAAGTTCAGTCTTGGTCATTATTTCTTTTTCTCTTTGTTCCTTGCTTTTAGTTGTGCTTGAGTAACACTTCCTCTGAAATTTTCTTCTCAATGACCAAGTTTGCATGGAAAATTTGCAGTCAAGTGGTATCCATATATTGAAAGTAGATAGAGACATCAATATCCAATAACATATTTTTAAAACAAATTCTACAGTACTATAATTAACATTGATGTACAAGGTATTTACTATCTATTATATATATATATACACACACATGTAGCAAATGTATGTCTCATATGTGTTTTTCCAGTTCCAGTTCAGTAGCTCAGTTGTGTCTGACTCTTTGTGACCCCATGAACCGCAGCACACCAGGCCTCCCTGTCCATCACCAACTCCTGGAGTTTACCTAAACCCATGTCCATTGAGTCCGTGATGCCATCCAACAATCTCATCCTCTCTCGTCCCCTTCTTCTCTTGCCCTCAATCATTCCCAGCATCAGG
Source organism: Bos grunniens (assembly GCF_055505025.1). NCBI lineage: Eukaryota > Metazoa > Chordata > Mammalia > Artiodactyla > Bovidae > Bos > Bos grunniens. Next base: position 10,348,190 of record NC_141179.1, on the reverse strand, counting down.
GTCTTTTCAAATGAGTCAGCTCTTCACATCAGGTGGCCAAAGTATTGGAGTTTCAGCCTCAACATTAGTCCTTCCAATGAACACCCAGGACTGATCTCCTTTAGGATGGACTGGCTGAATCTCCTTGCAGTCCAAGGGACTCTCAAGAGTCTTCTCCAACACCACAGTTCAAAAGCATCAATTCCTCAGTGCTCAGCTTTCTTTATAATCTAACTCTCACATCCATACATGACTACTGGAAAAACCATAGCCTTGACTAGACGGACCTTTGTTGAGAAAGTAATGTCTCTGCTTTTTAATATGCTGTCTAGGTTGGCCATAACTTTCCTTCCAAGGAGTAAGCATCTTTTAATTTAATGTGTTTAATTTCATATGTGTTTACATACATATACTTACTTGAAAATACTTGGAATGTTTACACAATATTATATTTGAATATATATATATGTATATCTTTTTGAAAAGTTTTAAATATTTGATTCTTGAAATAAATTTATGAAGCAAATAGCTTAGGTCTTGTTAGGCATACCTAAGTGTACTGATTTTCTTCCTGAGGCATATCTAGTATGTTACATACTGAAACCTCAAATATTTTTCAGATTTGAAGCTTATATCTCCTATTAACAACTTGAGAAAGCATTACTTCTAAATTAATCCATTTACACAATGTTCAATAGTTCTTATCAGTGCTTCTCCATGCTGGCTACCAGTGAGAACCACATTTAAAACTTTTGAAAAGTATGTATTATAGAGCCTAACCCTAAGAAAATTTTGTCTAAACTACTCTTGATTTGTCTGTCACCCTCCACTGAATTCTTTAAACCCTCTGAATTAATTTAATATGAGGCCAGTGTTGAGAATGTGAGTATATATTGATAAAGTTTAATAATTTTTCCTCATCAAAATTTACTTTTTAGTTTCAATAAATGGATATGTAACTTACTATTAGATATTTCTAGTGATGTATACAACAAACACTTCAAATATAACGTCACAGAATAAATTATTTTTCCCTTCTTTCCACCCCAAGTGCTTTGTCCTTCTTAACGTTGTCATGCTACTCTCTTTTAAGTCATAAGCTTTTTGGAATATCTTTAAATTATCCCTGCCCCTTAAAGATGGTATGCAGTCTCTATATCCATTGATTCAAGAAGAATAATAGCTCTAAAATCCAATCTTTATTTCAGCCCAATTATTATAGCATAGGCTTTTGTGCAGATATCTAATTTTCCTTTGCTTCTATCTAGTCCATATGTGATGAAGTCTCTTTATTCCAATATATAAATCTGTGTACTGTACTGATCAAATTGCCAACATCCGCTGGATCATGGAAAAAGCAAGAGAGTTCCAGAAAAACATCTATTCCTGCTTTATTGACTACGCCAAAGCCTTTGACTGTGTGGATCTCAATAAACTGTGGAAAATTCTGAAAGAGATGGGAATACCAGACCACCTGACCTGCCTCTTAAGAAACCTGTATGTAGGTCAGGAAGCAACAGTTAGAACTGAACATGGAACAACAGACTGGTTCCAAATAGGAAAAGGAGTTCGTCAAGGCTGTATATTGTCACCTTGCTTATTTAACTTCTATGCAGAGTACATCATGAGAAACGCTGGGCTGGAAGAAACACAAGCTGGAATCAAGATTGCCACAAGAAATATCAATAACCTCAGATATGCAGATGACACCACCCTTATGGCAGAAAGTGAAGAGGAACTAAAAAGCCTCTTGATGAAAGTGAAAGTGGAGAGTGAAAAACTTGACTTAAAGCTCAACATTCAGAAAACGAAGATCATGGCATCCAGTCCCATCATTTCATGGGAAATAGATGGGGAAACAGTGGAAACAGTGTCAGACTTTATTATTCTGGGCTCCAAAATCACTGCAGATGGTGACTGCAGCCATGAAATTAAAAGATGCTTACTCCTTGGAAGGAAAGTTATGACCAAGCTAGATAGCATATTCAAAAGCAGAGACATTATTTTGCCAACAAAGGTCTGTCTAGTCAAGGCTATGGTTTTTCCAGTGGTCATGTATGGATGTGAGAGTTGGACTGTGAAGAAGGCTGAGCGCCGAAGAATTGATGCTTTTGAACTGTGGTGTTGGAAAAGACTCTTGAGAGTCCCTTGGACTGCAAGGAGATCCAACCAGTCCATTCTGAAGGAGATCAGTCCTGGGATTTCTTTGGAAGGAATGATGCTAAAGCTGAAACTCCAGTACTTTGGCAACCTCATGCGAAGAGTTGACTCATTGGAAAAGACTCTGATGCTGGGAGGGATTAGGGTCAAGAGGAGAAGGGGACGACAGAGGATGAAATGGCTGGATGGCATCACCAACTTGATGGACGTGAGTCTGAGTGAACTCGGGGAGTTGGTGATGGACAGGGAGGCCTGGCGTGCTGCGATTCATGGGGTCGCAAAGAGTCAGACATGACTGAGGGACTGATCTGATCTGATCTGAAAGAGTATATTATATTAGTCTCTGCATAATGGATTCTATAATCTAAAGAAAAAAAAATCTAAATGCTTGAAGATGTTCAGAAAACCTCTTCACACAAAATTTCTTATCATCTATCTTTTTATAAATTCTATCCTATTTCTGGCAAAGTTCTGCTTATTCTGTGAGTACTAAATTAAAGTGCACATCCTTTCTTTGATCTTTCCTGAATTCTTCCAATAGAATTAGAGAGTGAAGAAATTTAGAATGGACAACTGAGCAACATGATTTCGGGAAGGCTTGGTTAGTGGCCCAGTCAGTTTACTGACAATCTGTCTGGTTGGCTCTGCAACAAGATAATATCAGTGTCCCAGAGCTGATGGCATTCCGGGATGATGACTCAAGTGCAAATGTGATTACAATCCAAAAAGTGATTTACTACCAAGGACTAATACATCAGTCTCATGGTCGCACCTGGCCTTTTCTGCCTGCAGGCAAAAAATACATGGAAAGCCAAATTTTTAAAAATATGTATAAAACAATCTAATTTTATATTTTATTACAATTTACAGCATATTTTAGTCCATCTCAATATTGGACTTCCCTGGTGGTCCAGTGGCTAAGACTCCATGCTCCCAATGCAGGGAGCTTGGGTTTGATCCCTGGTCAGGGGATTAGATCCCACATGCTGCAACTAAGACAGAAATAAATAAATATTTTGGGGCTTCCCTGGTGGTTCACAGGTTAAAGCGTCTGCCTGCAATGCGGGAGACCTGGGTTCGATCCCTGGGTTGGGAAGATCCCCTGGAGAAGGAAATGGCAACCCACTCCAGTATTCTTGCCTGGAGAATCCCATGGGCGGAGGAGCCTGGTGGGCTACAGTCCATGGGGTCACAAAGAGTTGGGCACGACTGAGTGACTTCACTTTTCACTTTTCCTCCAAAATTTAAACCTCTTCTACTTAAAAGTGTCTTTAATGAAAATATAGTTTGTTGTATACATTTAGAAAAAATATTCAAAAATGATTTCATGAGTTATAGTAAATGTCATATAGACATGTCATACAAATTATGCTACACAAAATTTGGCACACATTTTATTATTTAAACATTTTATTCCAATTTTGGCAAAGAAGTCTACTAGGAACCTGAGTTAGTGTCTTGAAATCTGGTCACAAACATAGCATCCTGTTACCTCTGTTGTATTCTATTAATTCAAAGCAAGTTTCTAAGCCAACTTGCCCTCAGAGGGAAGAGATTACAAAGAGGTATGAGGAGGGGATCACTGGGAATCATTTCAGAGTCAACTTGCTGCAATTTCCTTTCTTTTTCCCTTCTATTTCTCCAAAATAGGCACTCTGACAATGGGGATATATGGGATCATCTTTTCTGAAATGCTTGTTAATCCAAAGACAACATCTGTTAATGAAATGTATGCTGTGCTTTGTTGCTCAGTTGTGTCCGACTCTTTGCTACCCTCTGGACTGTAGCCTGCCAGGTTCCTTTGTCCATGGGGATTCTCCAGGCAAGAATAAGAGAATGGCTGGACATTCCCTTCTCCAGGGGATCTTCCCAACCCAGGGATCAAACCCAGGTCTCCTGCATTGCAGGCAGATTCTTTACTCTCTGAGCCACCAAAATACATAGTAAATGTAGGAAAAAATATTTTTAAAATTCAGTTATTACTAAGTTGTTTGAAGATAAACTATACTTTAGGAAATTTGCATAATGTATTTCTTATTTAAAAAAAGTAGATGTGCCTTTTGATGTTTGTCTTCAATAAAGTGTGAACGTGTTAGTTGCCCAGTCATGTCCAACTCTTTGTGTCCCTATGGACTGCAGCAGGCCATATCCTTCTGTCCATGGAGTTATCCAGGCAAGAAGACTAGAGTGGGTTGCCATTCCCTTCTCCAGGGGATCTTCCTGACCCAGGTATCGAACCTGAGTCTCCTGCATTGCAGGCAGATTTTTTACCATCTGAGCCCCTAGTGAAGCCCTTCTCTTTAGTAAAAACCTTTATGTTTCATAGAGAAAACAATTTAATTTATGCATTATTATACTCTAATCTGAAAAGATTTTAAATTTGATGTTTTAGATTCCTTTGGTTGATTTTAAATTGTCTTTGGGATTTCTTTTAGTCTCTCGATGCTAAATAATTGTTTGAATGAGTATAGAAAGAGAATAGTACCCATTCATCATAATGAACACTAATACAACTGGCGTATATTAAAATGTAAAACAATGGATTAAAATTCATATGGCTTTTCTGGCCTGTGAGGAAAGTAGAGCATGAAGAGATCAGCTGTTCATACTCTGCTAGTTCCATTAATATTTCTTTTTTAAAAAAATATTTGTTTAAATATGTGAATATTGGTAAGAATGGAAACAAATTACATGTAATCAATGAGGCTCAGAATGACCTGAACACTCTCATTTTTATTGTGTAGTGAAGTATTATTTATCATAATATGTAAGTAATACTTTAATAATTTAATATTTAAAGTTATTTTTGTCCATTTACAGTTTCTATCCTCAATAAGCATAAAGGTTATTTACTAGACTTATCAAAAAGAGAAACTCATTGATTGGTTTTATTTTATTTCATTTGGGTAACATAGTATGACTTTAAACATTTTATAAATGATGAAATTAAGAATATGGATGATTTTTTTCATCTGAATCAAATTTAAAAGTAGATACAACTTAATTAATTAGAAATATACACTGACCATAATTTTCTATCCTTTAAATTATACATCTAGAAATACTCAATATGCCACTTGAGATAAAGATATAGAAAAAAAAATTGCTCTAATGTGTTTTATATTTATATTTATTTTGTATTTACAAATCTCTTAAAATTTTAAGTAATATAGTGGGCTCTGTTTTTTTTTTTTTTGTATAATAATAAGAAAATTACAACCTGCATCTTTATTAATGATGACCTCCACTAACAGGTGTGTATATTCTGAGATACAGAAAAAAAAAATTAAATTATTTATGGAATACTTTAGTTGAGTGCTACTTTAAATTTTCTTTTCATTCATTTCTTTTTTTGTCCATTTTTATTTATATTATTTATCAGAGCTCGATAAAGACCTGTTAGACTGAATTCATTGCCAGAGGTAGGAAAAAACAAGCTAGATCGTTTATTATAGGACATAAAACTTTAGTTTGGCTAAGATAAGACATACAGACTAAATATAGATAACATATTACATTTAAGACTATAACTACTCAACCCTGGGTTTCCCAAGTGGCTCAGTGGTAAAGTATCCACCTGCAAAGCAGGAGATGTGGGTTTGAATTCTGGGTCAGGAAGATCCCCTGGAGAAGAAAATGGCAACCCATTCCTGTATTCTTGTCTGGGAAATCCCATAGAAGCAGGAGCCTGGAGTGCTATAGTCCATGGGTCACAAAGAGTCAGACAGGAATTAGAAACTTAACAACAACTCAACCCTAGTCAGATATTGAAATCCTTGACCTTCACTATAGACTGGAGTCATCATTTTCCTAGCACACATTAATTATATGATAGAATATGAGTTGTCTGTGAAACTATACCTATTGATAAAGAATATGATCTAAACAGGTTTAATTACCTGCTCTGATTTTTAGCTTCTCTTTATCCCTGCTTTGCCATTTAACTATAGCCTATCAGTATCAGTCACTTGACTCTTTCCAAAGAAATAATATAGACTCTGAAGCCAGATAGCTGTTTCACATGCATTCAGGGCCATCTTTGGCAATTTATTTAACCTCTCTGTGTATCAGCTTCCTCATTTGTAAAACAGAGACATTAAGGTATCAAGTTCATAGGATTGTTGCAAGGCTTCAGTGGTTTGATACCTATAAAACACATACAAAAATGACTGATATATGTATTATAAGCATTTCTGTTCAGTTCAGTTCAGTTCAGTTGCTCAGTCATGTCCAACTCTTTGAGACCCCATGGACTGCAGCACACCAGGCCTCTCTGTCCATCACCAACTCCTGGAGTTTACTCAAACTCATGTACATTGAGTCGGTGATGCCATCCAACCATCTCATCCTCTGTTGTCCCCTTTTCCTACTGCCTTCAATCTTTCCCAGCATCAGGGTATTTTCCAGTGAGTCATCTCTTCACATCAGGTGGCCAAAGTGTCGGAGTTTTAGATTCAACATCAATCCTTCCAATGAATCTTCAAGACTGATTTCCTTTAAAATGGACTGGTTGGATCTCCTTGCAGTCCAAGGGACTCTCAAGAGTCTTATCTAGCACAACAGTACAAAAGCATCAATTCTTCCACACTCAGCTTGCTTTATAGTCCAACTCCCACATCCATATATGACTGCTGAAAAAAACATAGCCTTGACTAGATGGACATTATAAGCTGTCTAGGTTGGTCATAACTTTTCTCCAAAGGAGTAAGCATCTTTTAATTTCATGGCTGCTGTCACCATCTACAATGATTTTAAGGCCCACAAAAATAAAAGCTATCACTGTTTCCACTGTTTCCCCATCTATTTGCCATGAACTGATGGGACCAGATGCCATGATCTTAGTGTTCTGAATGTTGAGCTTTAAGCCAGCTTTTTCACTCTCCTCTTTCACTTTCACCAAGAAACTTTTTAGCTCTTCTTTGCTTTCTGCCATAAGGGTGGTATCATTCTGCATATCTGAGGTTATTGATATTTCTCCCGGCAATCTTGATTTCAGCTTGTGCTTCATCCAGCTTAGCGTTTCTCATGATGTACGTGGCATATAAGTTAAATAAGCAGGGTGACGATATACAGCCTTGACGTACTCCTTTCCCTATTTGGAACCAATCTGCTGTTCCATGTCCAGTTCTACTTGTTGCTTCCTAACCTTGCATACAGATTTCTCAAAAGGCAGGTCAGGTGGTCTGGTATTCCCATCTCTTTGAGAATTTTCCACAGTTTGTGGTGTTCCACATAGTCAAAGGCTTTGGCATAGTTGATAAAGCTGAAATAGATGTGTTTTTGTTTTTTTTGTTTGTTTGTTTTCTGAAACTCTCTTGCTTTTTTGATGATCCAATGGATGTTGGCAATTTGATCTCTGGTTCCTCTCCCTTTTCTAAATCCAGTTTGAACGTCTGGAAGTTCACAATTCAGATACTGTTGAAGCCTGGCTTGGAAAATTTTGAGCATTACTTTGCTAGCATGTGATATGAGTGCAATTGTCTGGTAGTTTGAGCATTCTTTAGCATTGCCTTTCTTTGAGATTGGGGTGAAAGCTGACCTTTTCCAGGCCTGTGGCCACTGCTGAATTTTCCAAATTTTATGGCGTATTGAGTGCAGGACTTTCACAGCATCTCCTTTTAGGATTTGAAGTAACTCAGCTCAAATTCCATAACTTCCACTAGCTTTGTTCATAGTGATGCTTCCTAAGGCCCATTTAACTTTGCATTCCAGGATGTCTAGCATAGGTGAGTGATCATACCATTGTGATTATCTGGGTCATGAAGATCTTTTTTGTATAGTTCTGTGTATTCTTGCCACCTCTTCTTTGTATCTTTTGCTTCTGTTAGGTCCATGCCATTTCTGTCCTTTATTGAGCCCATCTTTGCATGAAATGTTCCCTTAGTATCTCTAATTTACTAAGCATTACTCTCTTGGTATCTCTAATTTATCTAACATTTACTACTGTTTTTACAAGATTCTTAAATTTTTACTTATTCTTGAGATTCACTATGCATTTATTCTTCTGCCCTTGCTTTATAACGTGTTCCCCAACATCTAAAATATTGATATGTTTAACTTGTTATCATCCAATCTACAGTTTTAATAAATGAAGTAGTACCATCTACTTTTTTCTACCTCTGACAAGTGACCCCATGCAACACACATTCATAACCTGATACATTGAAAATGATGAGTTTCTTCCTGTGGCTTAGGTAATGATCAAGAGTGTTAGTTTAATGTCAGGGCATCTTTTACTCCAACAGATTCTGAAAGAATGCTCCATGCAAGGAAAGTAAGGAGATGATTTTTGGCTCAACAAGAATTGATCAGGAATAGTGTGAGACAGGTAGTTATGAAATTCATTTGCATCCATTCTTCAAATTTGTGAGAAGAGTGTGCCCCTGCCCTCACTCTGCTTACTACAGTCTATGATGAAGAGAATGGGTTGGAAATTTGCCTATATCATATCTTCTATTTCAGTTCTATACTCAACCTGATATTATATTCTACAAATATTTCAACAGTTGCTTTGTTTCTACTGGACATTTGCATTCAAAAGTTCTTGACACTGGAATTTCAATAATCAGGTAATATTCAGTTCAGTTCAGTCTCTCAATCATGTCTGACTCTTTGCAGCCCCATGAATCGCAGCATGCCAGGCCTCCCTGTCCATCACCAACTCCCAGAATTCACCCAAACTCACATCCATCGAGTCAGTGATGCCATCCAGCCATCTCATCCTCTGACGTCCCCTTCTCCTCCACCCCCAATCCCTCCCAGCATCAGAGTCTTTTCCAATGAGTCAACTCTTTGCATGAGGTGGACAAAATATTGGAGTTTCAGCTTTAGCATCAGTCCTTCCAAAGAACACCCAGGACTGATCTCCTTTAGAATGGACTGGTTGGATCTCCTTGCAGTCCAAGGGACTCTCTCAAGAGTCTTCTCCAACACCACAGTTCAAAAGCATCAATTCTTCAGCACTCAGGTAATATAGTTATTTTAAATGACTTTATTAAGTCATATAAAGTACATATTAAATACATATAACTGATAAGTCATATTAAGTACATAAAATTAATATATAAAAAAACTACACACATTTAACTATGCAACTTGATGATTTTAGAGACATTTCCTATGAGACCATCACCACAACCTGTGCTATAAATATATCCTTCACCTGCAAACGTTTTCTGCCATCCTCTTATTTATTTACTTATTTTGTGATAAAAACGTTTAGCAAAAGGCCTACTCGTATAGCAAAATTTTAAGTATATAATTTGTTATTGTTAACTATAAGTACTATAGTACAGTAGATCTCTAGAGCTTATTCATCTTGTCTAACTGAAACCTTGAATCCTGTGACTACTACTTCCCCAAGCAACCACCATTCTCTTCTTTATTTTTATGATTTTGACTATTTTAGATTCCTCATATAAGTGGTATTATGTATTTGGACTGTGTCTTGCCTGTTTCACTTAGGATAAGGCCTTCTAGATACATTCATATTGTCCCATGTGGCAGTATTTCCTTTTTCAAAGGCTGAATCTTTTTTTTTATTATATAATTCTACATTTTCTTTGGTTTTATCAATGGCTCAGCAGATAAAAAACCCACCTGTAATGCAGGAGACACAGAAGATGCTGGTTCAGTCCCTGGGTTGGTAAGACACCCTGGAGAAGGAAGTAGCAACCCACTCCAGCATTGCCTGAAAAATCCCATGGACAGAAGACCTGCTGGGCTACAGTCCAGTGGGCCAAAAAGTGTCAGACACAACTGAGCATGCATGCTACTTTATCCATTCATCTATTAATAGACATTTAGCTTGCATCCATGTCTTGTCTATTATGAAAAATGCTGCAAGAAACATCTGACTCTTTGTGACCCTATGAACCGTAGCCTGCCAGGCCCCTCTATCCTTGGGATTCTCCAGGCAAGAATATTGGAATGTGTTGCCATTCCCTACTCCAGGATATCCTCCCAAAGCAGAGATCAAACCTGTGTCTCTTGCATCTCCTGCATTGGCAGGTAGATTCTTTACCACTTGTGGAAGCCTCTTTGAGCACATGCTTTTTATGAATTCATGATTTTCATGAATGTGTGACTTTTTCAATTATCCTTTTGTTATTTCTAACTTCATACTAATTTTTTCAGAAAAGATACTTTAAATTATTTTAAACTTTTTAATCTTATTACGTTTTTTTCACCTAACATGTCATCTATTCTGTATTCTGTATGAGTTTGAGAAAATCATGTATTTTGCTGTTAGTGGCTGGAAATTCTATATATGAATGTTAGGTCCATTTGCCTCTCTGTTGTTTAATGTATTTTTTGTTGTTGTTGTTTTTGTTATTGATTATCTGTTGATCTATCCATGATTGAAAGTAGGATTAAAAAAAAAAAAAGAAAGTAAGATATCAGAGTCTTATACAATTATCATACTGTTGTCTTTATCTCCTGTCAGGTCTGTTAGTGTTTGCTTTACATATATAGATGCTCTGCTATTTGGATTATACATATTATATCTTCCTTTTAAATTGACCTTGTATCATTATGTATGAAATTTGCCTCTTATGAAAGTTTTTGACTTAAAAGTGCATTTTGTCTAAAATATAACCACCACTGCTTTATTGTGGTTACCGTTTTCATGGGATATTTTATATTCCTTCACTTTAGGCCAATGTATGTCTTTAAAGTGAATCTCTTGTAAATAGAATAAAGTCAGCTTTCTTTTTTTGTTGTTGTTGTTCTCATTTATTTATTTTTTATCAATGCCAGGAATTCTATGTCTTTTTAGTTGGTGAGTTGGATTCATTTACATTTGAAGTAATTATCGATGGATAAGGACATAAAATTGTTAATTGCTTTCTGTATGTTTTGTGGTTATTTTACTTCTTCCTCTCTTGCTTTCTTCCTGTTGTTTGGTGATTTTCTAAAGGTATACTTTGATTCTTTTCATATTTCTTGTGTCTATTATAGGTTTTTTCCTTTGTGGTTACCAGGAAGCTTGAATAAAATTGCAAATTAAAATCTTTTTAAGCTGATTGCAATTTAACTTTAATTCATTGGAAACATGAAAAGGCTTTTAATACACACAATAACTTAATACCTATGTTATCAATTTCAGATTTTTTTTGATTTTTTAAATTTATTTATTTTAATTAGAGGCTAATTACTTTACAATATTGTATTGTTTTTTTGTAGTTATAGTTATGCTTAGTATTTTTATCTATTATGTTAAGTTCAAAAATGATTTCTGCACCACCATTGCAGTATTACATTATTCTGTAGTTGTTTTTATAATTAAATTTATCATTGAGATCTATATTTTTATATGCTTTCATGTTTAGGTTTCCAAGGTGGCTTTAGTGGTAAAGAACCTGCCTACCATTGCAGAAGACTTAAGAGACACAGGTTCAATTCCTGGGTCAGGAATATCTCTTAGAGAAGGAAATGGCAACCCACTCCAGTATTCTTGCGTGGAGAATCCCATGCACAGAGGAGCCTGGCAGGCTACAGTCCATAGGGTCACAAAGAGTCTTACACAACTGAAGTGACTTCTTATGCACACACGTTGCTATATAGTACTATTTTGTTTCAACTTGAATAACTCCCTTTAACCTTTCTTGTAAGGCAGATCTAGCTGATAGAAAATACCTCAGGTTTTATTTAGAAAATTCTGTATCTCTCCTTCATTTCTTTTAAAATTAATGCTTTTGTTTTCTTCAGATTTACACCCCAGAAGTGGAATTGTTGTATCTTATAGCAGTTCTCTTTTGAGTTTTTTTTAAGAACTCCCCACATTGTATTCCATAGCAGCTACATCAACTTCCAGTCTCATTATCAATGCCACTTTTCTCCACATCCTCACCAATATTTGATACTGATATTCACCATTCTGACAGGTGTGAGGTGATTTCTCATTTTGGTTGTTATTTGCATTTCTCTGATAATTAGCACTGTTGAGCATCACTGAGTATGATGTTAGCTGTGGGTTTGTCATAAATGGCCTCTATTATTTTGAAATGTGTTCTCTCTATCCCTACTTTTATGAGAATTTTTATCATGAATGGATGTTAAATTTTGTCAGACATTTTTTTGTGTGTGTGAATCTGTTGAGATAATCATGTTATTTTTGCCCTTCCTTTTATTAATATGAATGCATCACATTGTTTGATTTATGAATACAGTACTATACTTACATCTATGGACTAAATTCCACCTGATCATGGTGTTTGATCATTTTTATGTTTTTGAGCACAATTTGCTAATATTATATGGAGGATTTTTGCACTGTATTTACCAAAGATACTGACCTGTGTTTTTCTTTTATAATTATCTGTCTGGTGTTGTACCAGGGTAATGGTGGCCTAATAAAATGAATTTGAAGGGGGTTCTGCCCTCTTCAATTATTTGGAACAGTTAGACAAGGATAGGTATTAGCTCTTCTCTATAGGTTTGTTGGAAATCCCCTGTGAATCTGTCCTGTACTGGACTTTTATTTCCTGAGAGTTTTTTAAATTATAAATTCATTTTCACTACTAGTGACTGGTCTATTCACATTATCTGTTTCATTCTTATTCAGCCTTGGCATGTTGTATGTTTTCAGAAATTTGTCAGTTTCTTCAAGGATGTTCACTTTGTTGGCGTAGTATTTTATTATTATTATTGTTGTATCTTTGTGATATTGTTATTTCTCCTCCCTCATTTCTTATTTTGTTTATTTGGGTCTTCTCTCTTTTCCTCTGGACAAGTCTGGCTAAAAGTTTATCAAGTTTGTTTGTCTTTTCAAAAAAAAAACCCTTTTGTTTTCATTGATTTTTTTCCATCGATTTTTGATCTCTATTTTATTTATTTCCTGTATGATCTTTAGTGTTTCCTTCCTTCTGTTGACTTTTTATTTTGTTTATCTTTCTTTAATTCCTTCAGATGGCAGGTTAGGTTGTTTATTTTAATTTTTTCTTGTTTCTTGAGGAATGCCTGTATCAATAGAAACATACCTCTTAGAAATGCTTTTGCTTCGTCCCATGGATTTTTGGAAAATTGTGTTTCCTTTTCATTTGAAGAGGCAGTCATCTCTTTCAGTTTTACAAAGTGTTGCAGAGAAAGTCCTTCTCAGTCATCATGATCCAGAGATCTTTGGTGGGTCAGTTGCCAGAATCCATGGGTGATCCAGTCTGCCTGCTTCTGGGATCTTCATTTGAGTGAAGATCCAGTGGACCAGGTGTTGAGATATGTGGTATTAAAAGCCTCTGCTTCTTCTCCTTGTCCTTAGCAATTCAACCATGTCAATACCCTCAATACATGTGGAATGACAAAATCAGCCCTCTCAAGTAACACTCTAAAAGCCTAGGAAACCCACATGCTCACTTCTCTCTCTCCCCTACAATAGAACTTGCATGCTGAGGGTGTCACTCTTTCGTGCTAAACTGTGCTAGCTTAAGTGAGAGGTAATGTGGGTAATGTGAAACTACTTTTCTTATTATTTTCAACACTTCTTTTCTTGACTTGATGCATTACTGTGATTCTGTAATCTTTTTCCTGGGCTCTAGAACTTTTGTGAAGGTATTTCCATTCTTGTATGGTTGTTAACTTGATGTTTCTATGAAAACAAGAGCTTAAACTTTCTATTCCATCATCTTCCTGACATCAGTGCCCTCGTGATTTTTGAAATGTTCAGTTCTATCTGAAGAACATTATTTTTATTTATCCATATATATTATATAGCAATTTTATCCTTATATGCTATTTCAGCATATTTCTATACTAAGGAATACCTGAAAAATCAATTTCTAAATATTTGTTCTTTTTTGTTCAGGGCATCTTTCTTAGATGACCAAGTGTTATACAAAATATCTTAGATTGGTTCATCTTCTGAGCTCTCTAATCATTTAGCTTGTGTTCTGTTTGTGCTCAAATTATAGGCCCTTTGATGTTTTCACTGCTGTACCTCTAACATTCAGCACTAGTGAGCACTAAAATAAATTGAACATAAATGAATATACTTAGGTTATTATTTGAGAAATCTTTTAAATTACAAAGTTGATGTTGTTTCACTGTGAAAAATATTAAAACAATTTGACCAGCTAAGTGTTGTTACAAATTTATTATGTTGGCATAAAAGACTGGTTATTTTTCAAAGCTCCCCAGTGATTTTCTCTTCTAAGTGCTGACAGCCTATCTCACCTCTTCTCCCCTTGAATGATTATATTTAGCCTTCAAATAGTTCAGCTCAAATATTTATCTCCTTAATTCTTTCAACAGTTAATTATTTTCTCTCTGCACAAGTATAATCTGTAGCTAACTCTATTAAAATTGTAGTCCACTATACTGGCATTATATTATTATATATCTGGTTTCCCTTGAAGTGATCATTATTAATATATATGGAAGGAATTCAGTTTCTTTAAATAAATCTTATGTGTTGAGAACGTAAATAGTCTCAACAAATGGTATGTGAATAAGTAATAAATAAATAAATAAAAATAATCCTTAAGATAATATTTTGGGTCAGAAATTCTCAGTATTTACATGTAAGGGAAAAGGCAAATATGAAAGTTGTTTCAGGGAGAATAAAAAGTCCATTGAAAAGTACTATTACTTGCCCTGTGGATTGAAGATATAGAGAGATTTAATCCAACTATGAGTGATTATTATAAAAAATAAGAAGTTATAAAATTAAGTTTAATTCAATTTTGTATCATTACAGTACTCCATTTACTTTCTTTTAGATACTGAACGAAACAGCGCAATGAAATAGATTGTTTATTGTGTACATAATTAATCAAGTTAACAAAAATGCTGCTTCTAATAAAAAGCTTCTAGTTTCTCACAGACAAGGTACACATTTATGAAACAATGAAGAACAAAGCATTTCTATATTACTTAAATGATAAAGAATTCCAGCTAGTCCTTTAATGTTAGCTTTGTAATGATAAGTATCATTTAGAATCCATATATATTGTGTGGACCTGTAATAACTTTTAACAGATCTATGTAAATGTAATTTTGGAAAACCAAAAGAGTTAATTATTTTATTTTTTAAAATAACAGCTATAAATATTTCAGGTGTACAGCATGATATTTTTTATTTAAATATACATAACAGAAGATTATTAACATCAGGCTAATTAATATATCCATCTTCTCAGTTTCATACTTTTTATGGTTGGAAGACCTGAGATTACTCTTAACAATTTTACAGTATACAATATGGAATAATTGACTATAGTCAACATGCTGTGGGCTTCCCTGGTAGCTCAGATGGTAAAGAATCTGCCTGCAATGCAGGAGATCTAGATTCAATCCCAAGTTGGTAAGATCTCCTGGAAAAGGGAGTGGCAATCCACTCCAATATTCCTGCCTCGAGAATTCCATGGACAGAGGAGCGTGATGGCCTACAGCCCAGGAGGTCTCAAAGTACTGGACATGACTGAGCAACTAACATACACATAAGATACTTGTATTGCTCACAGCACCAGTTATACTGCTGATCCTGCTTACAGTATCAGTTGTCTCACTGTTCACAGTGTCATCACTGTTTGCTGAATCCAAGGTAGGCAAGGATGAGCTAAGAGCCTGGAAGGAGACTCAAGGAGTCGTAGGAACTGCAGACACATTTATTCTCTCCTGGCTGGCACAGAAGCTATAACACAACCTCTCTCCTGGCTGATGCAGCAGCCGTAGCAGCAGCCACAATATAACTATAACATACCTCAAATAACAAAACCATGATGTGATTATGTAGCCCCAATACAGTGTAGCCCCAACACAGCAGACAGGGCTTTCATGGTGATTCTCACAAAGGTGTACTGAGCAGAGTAGTCAGTGTCCAAGGGCACTGTGCCTGTGATGCCCTTGCACAGTGTTATAAATAATCTCAGCTGTTACATAATCATTATTTACAAAACGTGGGAGGAGAGAGCCTGAGCACACCACCTTGGCTAATTTGCTTTCTCCCCCCAATATGGTACGATTTATGATTTGTGTAAATTATTCATCCCATGTAACTGAATGTCCGTACTCTTTGACTATTAGCTCCCCTTCCCCTCTACCCCTCTGCCTCTAGTAAATACCTGAGGAATTACTTTATTATAGCAATTGTAACTTTATTGTCTTTTTGTTCTTATTCATGTTGACCTAAATGTAAGATACAAAGCTATAAAACTCTTAGAAGGTAACAAAAGAACAAGTAGATGATATTGAGTACGACAATTATATTTTAGGCATTACCAAAATAATTGATACACTGGACTTAATTAAAATTAAACTTCTCTTTTGCAAAAAATGATGTCAAGAGAATGAGAAGATAAAGCACAGATGGAGAGAAAATTTGCAAAAGACACAACTGGTAACGGATTGTTTTCTAAAATATGCAAAGAAGTCTGAAAATGCAATAAGAAAATTTGCAACTTAAAATATACAATTTAAAAATGAGCAGAAGGCCTGAACAAACACCTCAATAAAAATAAATAAACAGCAAGTAAGCATATCAAAGAACGTCCAACATCTAAGTCATATGAAATTTGCAAATTAAAGCAACAAGATACCACTGTACAACTATTAGAATGGTCAAAATCCAAAACACTGACTACACCAAATGTTGGTGAAGGAGTGGGCTAGCAGGAACTCTTCTCATTCATTGCCAGTGGGAATGCAAAATAGTACTGCTATTTTAGAAGACAGTTTAGCAGTGTTTTAAATGACTTTTTAAAAAGACACTCTTACCATAAAATCAGGTAATCATTCTTCTTGGCATTTGATCAAATGAATTGAAAAAACGTGTTCACATATAAACCTGAATACAGATTTATAACATTGAAAAACAACCGTGATGCCCTTCAAAAAGTAAACAGATTAAGTACACCATTGTACATCTGGACAATGGAATGTCATTTGGTTTTAAAAAGAAATCAACTATCAAGTTATGAAAAGATATGGAGGAAACTTGAATGCATGTTGCTAACTGAAAGAAGCCAACCTAAAAAGGCTGCATACTATATTATTCCAAAAGACATGCTGAAAAATGCAAAACTGTAGAGACAGTAAAAATATCAGTGATTGCCAGGGATTTGGGGGTAGGAAGTATAAATAGGAAAAACACAGAGGATTTTAGGTCAGGAAAGTACTCTGTATAATATATAGTGATGGATACAGCCCACTGTACAATTCAAAACACATAGAATGCACAACACAAAGAGTGAACCATAGATATAAACCACAGACTTCAGGTGTTAATGTGCTAATGTGTCAATGTAGTCTTATCAATTTGTAATAAATGTAGGATTGTGGAATCAGTAGTAGGGGAAGTTTTGCATGTATAGGGATAGGAGGCATACAGGAACTCTGTACTTTCTACTCAACTTTTCTATAAACCTAAACCTGTTCTAAAAATTAAAGTTTGTTATTTAAAAATTATTGAGCTGAAAGAAAGATTTGCTAGCAATAAGTGAGATTTTTTTGTTATTGTGTAATCATGGTGATTGTAATAAACTTGAAAAGAAAAGAGAAATGGAGATCCCATCTTAATATTATTATGTCCAAATTATATTTTGGACATCAAACAACCACTTGCTGTATTCTTTCTTTGTGGTAGTAGTAGTACTAATGAAACAGTCATTTTAATTTACTTATTTTGGAAAACCATAAACTTTCTTTGTAATTGTGGATTAATAATTACACAGATTATTTTGTCTTTGATTCTTTATCTTAACCTTATAATTGTTATGTATCTTTTGGCTTCAGTCACCCCACCACTGATCACAACTACTGTCTGTCTGATTCTTTTTTTTTTTTTTTGTCTGATTCTTGCAATGTTTATTTTTACTGAGTAATATTTTTATCAGTTCAGTTCAGTTCAGTCGTTCAGTCGTGTCTGACTCTTTGCAACCCCATGAACCTGTCCATCACCAAATCCCAGAGTTCACTGAGACTCACATCCATTGAGTCAGTGATGATATAGTTACTTGGACTTTCCAGATTAATTAGCCCAATTCAATAAATAATATATATTTTTTTAATGTCTGTTGTATGTCTTTCACATATGTCTAGGCCATATTGATTGTATTATACTGAGTGTGGTATCATATTTTGGTTTTTATTATTTAATGTGAATTTAAATGATAGTAAATTGTAATTATGTGTAAAACTGCAACCAGAGAACACAGTGAAAGTAAAAAAGAGAAAAATTGATTTGATTTTTAAAAAAGCATTAAAAACTATCAATTTCAGACACAAAATCTGCAGTGTGTTTAGCTGTTTGGTTGTTAAAACACTATTGTGACCATCAACAGATGTCTTTGAAAATCAGAGTGCAGAGGTTAACCAAAAATTATAAAGTGAGGAGAGTATGACATTTAGGAATAGTTTCTTACTATTCAGATAGTATATTTAAAAAAAAGGCATAACTGGCTGTAAAGCAATGAAAAAGAAGGCTGACAGATTGGAGAGCTGCATTATAGAATCCTTGAATAAGTTTAGGGAGGTCAAGAACACAGAGGACTTGTGTCTGTCTTTCCATTTCTGGGAGGAGTCATCCTTAACAAACGTTCAACAATAAAATGAGACAGATATTGCAGAGTAGGAATCATAGCAGAGTAGGCCTTGACAAGATGAAACATGTATAATATCATGTATGAAACAAGTTGCCAGTCCAGGTTTGATGCACGATACTGGATGCTTGGGGCTGGTGCACTGGGATGACCCAGAGGGAGGGTATGAGAAGGGAGGAGGGAGGAGGGAGGAGGGTTCAGGATGGGGAACACATGTATACCTGTGGTGGATCCATTTTGATATTTGGCAAAACTAATACAATATTGTAAAGTTTAAAAATAAAATAAAATTAGATTGGGTACCTAAGAAATACAAAAAAAAAGAAAAAAGAAACATTTTAAAGAGAGACCTAATCTAGGGAACAGAAATCTCCCCAGGTGACCCTTTAGCTCAAGGATGCCACACAATAAAGCATTCTATAAGAGGGAACATAAAAAAAAAAGAAAGAAACTATCTGAATTCTTCTTAGGTCTGGTAGATCACAGATATTTAATTTGGTTTTGCATGATCAAACAGGGAATTTCATGTTCTTATTATGTATTCAATATATATTAAGTTGAAGAGACCATATAGAAAAGACTAGTGGATTAACAAACTGGTAGGATATAGGTGAGAACTGGAAAACCATAAGAAGAAAAGGCATCCACTATTCAATAAAGAGAACTGCAGAATTCCTAGAAGCCATAACTATTCATGATCTCTGCACTATGACAATTTCTTTACTGTAACCGATGCCTGTAGAAAAAGGACCACAGACAAGATGTTCATTATCGGATGCCAATATTGGATAATAAATACTGGATGATTGTAGGGATAAGGAAAACATTCAGTCATAATTTGGGATGTCAGGTGTCCCTGTAGTACAGTTTATAAGGCTCTTATGTTTTTGAAGAAGGGAATGAAACTCTTTGCCAAATTCATCTTCTTAAAGATTTCTTCGTCTTCCTTCATGTCAGTTTTCCTGTTTGCTGTTCCTAATAGAGTTCTTCTTCTTCATGAATCATATCCTTCTTGTGGTGAAGGGCCTTGTATAACTCAATGAAGCTGTAAGTCATACCGTGCAGGGCCACCCAAGACAACAAGTCATAGTATAGAGTTTTGACAAAATGTGGGCCACTGGAGGAGGAAATGGCAACCCACTCCAGTATTCTTGCCCCAAGAACCCCATTACCGCTATGAAAAGGTAAAGAGACATTAGCCACACACCCCCACCCTGCCCAGGTTGCAAAGTATCCAGTATGCTACTGGGGAGAGTGGAGGGTAACTACTAATAGCTCCAGAAAAAATGAAAGTAACTGGGCCAAAACAGAAATGGCAGTCAACTGTGGATGTGGCTGGTGGTGAAAGTAAAGTCTGATGCATTAAAGAAATAATATTGCATAGGAACCTGGAATGTTAGGCCCATGGATCAAGGTAAATTGGAGGGGGTCAAACAGGAGATGGCAAAAGTAAACATGTTCAGTCTTATGGACTCTGTGGGAGAGGGAGAGGGTGGGGAGATCTGGGAGAATGGCATTGAAACATGTATAATATCATGTATGAAACGAGTCGCCAGTCCATGTTCGATGCACGATACTGGATGCTTGGGGCTGGTGCACTGGGACGACCCAGAGGGAGGGTATGGGGAGGGAGGAGGGAGGAGGGTTCAGAATGGGGAACACAGGTATACCTGTGGCAGATTCATTTCGATATTTGGCAAAACTAATACAATATTGTAAAATTTAAAAAATAAAATTAAAATTGAAAAAAAAGACATAAAGATGGCTGATAAACACAAAAAAAATTAAAAAAAAATAAAGTATAGAGTGCTTTAATAAATTACATTTTCCTTGGGAAAAAAAAAAGTAAACATGAACATTTTAGGAATCAGTGAACTAAAATGGTCAAGAATAGGTGAGTTTAATTCAGATAGTCATTATATCTACTACTGTGGGCAAAAATGCCTTATAAGAAATGGAGTCATAGTCAACAAAAGAGTCTGAAATGAAGATCTGAATGCAACCTCAAAAATGACAGAATGATCTCAGTTTAATTCTAAGGCAACTTGTTCAACATCACAGTAATCTAAGTCTATACCCCCACCACTAATGCTGAAGAAGCTGAAGTTGACTGTTTCTATGAAGACCGGGACTAGAATGTAAAAGTAGGAAGTCAAGAGATAGCTGAAATAACAGGCAAGTTTAGCCTTGGAGTACAAAATGAAGCAGAGCAAAGGATAACAGAATTTTGACAACAGAGCATACTGGTCATAGCAAACACCTTTGTCCAACAACCCAAGAGATGACTTTATGTATGGGCATAACCAGATAATCAATATCAAAACCAGATTGCTTATGTTCTTTGCAGCCAAAAATGGAGAAGCTCTATACACTCAGGAAAAAAAAAAAAAACAAGACTTGGAGTTGACTGTGGCTCAGATCATGAGCTCCTTATTGTGAAATTTAGGCTTAAATAGAAGAAAGTAGGGGAAATCTCTAGGCCATTCAGTTATGACCTAAATAAAACCCCTTATCATTATATACTGGAAGTGACAAATAGATTCAAGAGGTTAGATCTGGTAGACAGAGTAACTGAAGAATTATGGACTGAAGTTTGTAATATTATACAGGAGACAGTGACCAAAACCATCCCAAAGAAACAGAAATGCAAGAAGGCAAAGAGAAGAAGCTTTACAAATAGCTGAGGAAAGAAGAGAAGCAAAAGGCAAAGGGGAAAGAGAAAGACAGACCCAATTAAATGCAGAGATCCAGTGACTAACAAGGAAAGTGTAAAAAGGCTTTCTTAAATGAAAAATGCAAAGAAATAAAGGAAAGCAATAGAATGGGAATGATTAG
The DNA here is from genome assembly GCF_055505025.1 of Bos grunniens. Lineage (NCBI taxonomy): Eukaryota > Metazoa > Chordata > Mammalia > Artiodactyla > Bovidae > Bos > Bos grunniens. The sequence continues at coordinate 10,326,684 of NC_141179.1, read as the reverse complement.
AGATCTCTTTATTTTATTTTTTTATTGTTTTTTTTATTTTATTTTATTTTTAAACTTTACATAATTGTATTAGTTTTGCCAAATATCAATATGAATCTGCCACAGGTATACATGTGTAAAATGGAGTTATAAGGGGAACATTTCATGCAAGGATGGGCACAATAAAGGACTAAAACAGTAAGGACCCAACAGAAGTTGGACCCAACAGAAAAGAGTTGGAAGAGGAGGGAAGAATACACATAAGTAATTTACAAAAAAGTCTTAATGACCTGGATATCCACAATGGTGTGGTCACTCATCTAGAGTCGGACATCCTGGACTATGAAGTGTCAAGTGGAAGCATTACTATGAACAAAGCTTGTAGAAATGACAGAATTCCCCCTGAGCTATTTCAAATCCTTAAAGATTATGCTTATAAAGTGCTGCACTTAATATGCCAGGAAAATTGGAAAACCCCGCAGTGACCACAGGATTGGAAAAAATTGGTTTTCATACCATCCTGAACAAGGATAGTGCCCAAAATATTCCAACTACCATACAGTTACACTCAGTTCACATGCTAGCAAGGTTTTGTGCAAAATCCTTCAAGCAAGGCTTCAGCATTATGTGAACCAAGAACCTCTGGAAGTTAGAGTTGAATTTTGAAGAGACAGAGAAACCAGAGATCAAATTGCCAACATTTGTTGGATCACAGAGAAAGCCAGGGAGCTTACAGAAAAACTTCTGCTTCATTGACTATGGTAAACCCTTTGACTGTGTGGATCACAACAGCCTATAGAGAATTCTTAAAGGTGTGAGAATACCAGACCACCTCATCTGTCTCCTGAGATACCTGTATTTGGGTCAAGAGTCAACAGTTAGCATCAGGCATGGAATAACTGACATATTCAAAACTGGGGAAGAAAAAAAAAAAAAAAAACTGGGGAAGGAGTATCACAATGCTCTATAGTGACACCCTGCTTATTTAACTTAGGGCTTCCCTGGTGGCTCAGATGGTAAACAGTCCATCTGCAATGTACAGAGTACATCATGGGAAATGCTGGGCTGGGTAAATCACAAGATAGAATCAAGATTGCCAGGATAAATATCAACAACCTCAGGCATGCAGATGATATCACTGTAATGTCAGAGAGTGAAGAGGAACTAAAGTGCCTCATGATCAGGCTGAAAGAGGAGAGTGAAAAAGCTGCCTTGAAACTTAACATTCAAAAAACTAAGATCACTGTATATGGCCCCATCACTTAATGGTGAAGAGAGGGGGGAAAATTGAAAGCAATGACAAATTTTAATTTATTGGACCTCAAAATCACTGTGAAATGTGACTGCAGCCGTGAAATTAAAAGACTCTTGCTCCTTAGAAGGAAAGGTGTGACAAATCTAGACAATGTATTAAAAAGAAGAGATGTCACTTTGCCAACTAAGATCCATATAATCAAAGCAAGGTCTTTCTTGTAGTCATGTACAGATGTTAAGAGTTGGACCATAAAAATGGTAAGTATTGAAGAATTTATGCTTTCAAATTGTGGATCTGGAGAAGACTCTTGAGAGTCACTGGACTGCAAGGAAATCAAAACAGGTGATCTCTAGGGAAGTAAACCCTGAATATTCATTGGAAGGACTAATGCTGAAGCTGAAGCTCCAGTACTTTGGCCACCTGATGTGAAGAACTGACTCACTGGAAAAGACCCTGATTCTGGAAAAGATTGAAGGCAAAAGGAGAAAGTGTTGGCAGAGAATGAGATGTTTGGATAGCATCACCAACTCAATGCACATGAATCTGAGCAAACTCAGAAATAATGGAGGACATAGAAGGCTAGAGTGTTGCATTCATTGGGTTGCAAAGTGTCAGACAGGACTTAGTGACTGAACCACAACTACAACAAGTAGAGTTCTTGCCAGGAGATATCCTTAGATCATATCCAACGTTCAGCAAAATAAAATCTAATAACATGAAGCATCAATAATATTTTCATCTTTTTTCTAACCAGGAGGCTCCTGACTTTTATATAAATTCGCCTACTGCCTCATCCAAAACCAGATCCTTAAGTCCAAATATGCATAAAGAAGCAGTTTCTAATAAGTTAATAATTTCTGGTGTTCTATTCACTCATTAACCAAGACAGCATACTCAAATGCCACGAAATAGCTGGAGAAGGGCTACCTTATGCTATTTGTCCATCTGTTTCCATCTATAATTGGGAGTAGTCGGGGGTCTCTAAATATGCCATGTTTTGTCTTGTCAGGCAGTCTGCTTTCTGATCAGTACTTTCTTTTAAGTTCTGCTTTCTGTTAGTCTTCTTTTTTATTTCCCTTTTCTCTTAAAACTTCTGTCTCATTAAAAGAAAAGAAAGAGGAAAAAAGTAATATATATATATATATATATATATATATTTAAATACCAAAAGCAGTTATAAAAAGCAAATGTCTATTGATATAATTCCCTTTACTGGCATTTATTTTTTACAAGTAAACATATTTCAGCACTTACTTTCTCTTTTTAGTTACCTCAATAGTGTTAAATAACATACTTATTTCACTAGTTTTTGCATTAGTTCTAGACATTATTTATTGATTTTTAGCTATGACACATGAAGCTGTGAATCTCTTACATTATTTCCAGTACCCTTTTACCAGTGTCTTCCTACAACTATTGACGTCTTAATTCTCCATAGTAGTTGCTGATTCATCTCAATGTAAATATGGAGATATTAGCACTACTACATTTCTGTTTACCTGTACTTAATCCTCTTATTTCTCAACTTTTGGAACTGTATCTTTACTTTTTATCATCCATGTTAAAACACCTACTCTGTACTCTGTGTACTCTGATGATATCCTTATCCTTTGAGTGTTATACTGTACATTAATTCTAAAAGTGATAAAAACAAGATTTATGTAAACTATATGTATATACATATTTAGGAATTCCCTGGTGGCTCAGATAGTAAAGAGTCTGTTTGCAATGTGGGAGAACCAGGTTTGATCCCTGGGTTGGGAAGATCCCCTAGAGAAGGAAATGGCAACCCACTCCATTATTCTTACCTGGAAAATCCCATGGATGGAGGAGCCTAGCAGGCTACAGTCCATGGGGTCACAAAGAGTCAGACAAGACTGAAACAACTTCACTACACTTCATAAAGGTATTTAGTTATTTACAGCAGAACAAATAAGTTGTATGATTTTATATTTTCTGTATAGGTCCAATGTCTCTATCCTCTCATTCTCCACATGATGTTTATAAGTTTTCAGTCATCTTGAAATTGGTCATGGTCTGATCGACATCATCTTGATTGTTCTAAGTACATTGATCCTCAATTCCTGAGTTGGTTTGGTTCCATTTCCTTGAGGCAAGTTCTCGGAATTGTGTAAGAGGGAGAAGCTTATGTCATGGCTACAGTCTGATCATCATGTAGTTAACCCTTTTCCCTGGTAGGAGTTTCAACATCTGTAAAACAACTCAAAAGATATGGCTCAGAATATTATCTATAGCTCTTGTCGAGGAACTAAAGATCTGTGACTTTAGTGACTAACCTATTATTCTTTGGTCTTATTGACTGCTTTCCTTTGCTTCAGTATTTTCTCCCTTCTCTGACTAAATTTATTCTTTAGCTAAGATGCTTTTATGCAGACAAGAAGCAGGCAGAGGACATGGGAGTGTCTGTCCTGGGAGGGCTCCATAGAGTTTGGCTTGGTTTCATTATTAAAATCATTACATGTTTTACTTTGCTTCAAATATGTTTCTGTAAGTTTCCTTTGTGCTATCTCCACACACAGTTCCTCCAGAATACCTTATTGATTTTTTGTTAATTAAAAATAATAGCATATAATATACTATTATTATATGCTATTATATGCATATTATTTGCTATTATTTTTAATTAATAAAAATCAATAAGGCAATTAAAAATAATAACATATTTTAGCATTTCATTAATATTTTCAATATATTGTCATACTGTTTTTTTTAAATAGCTCTCTCCACAATAATCAATATCTCTGTTTTCACAAATAGCTATAAATTAAAATTCTAGGAAGACATATTGTCAGAGTTGTAGGAGAAGACAGAGTAACATATCACTTCCTGGTGATAAAATAACTTCAAGTAAATTTCTGTGGTTGGAGGCTAGAGATGGAGAAAGTTCATTTTAGGTCACAGTAAGGATTATATTTTTCCATATTTCAGGTGTTCAGATTCTTAAAGAACCCACCCATCATGGTCAAATATCCTATTTTTGTTCAATAGAATTGCATTAGGTGAATACATATGAAATTATCAAAGTTACACAAAAATTTGCACACTTGAACTTGCCCTCTAACTGTAGAAATGATGACTATATTTGACTTTCACAATCACCTACAGATCACTGTATTTGACCCTACATAATGAAAGTGTTTACCATTGGCTGCTACAATGTTCAGTTTCCAAACTTCAATGGATCAGCCAAAATGGATTTTTTTTTCCTTTACTTAACTGTCTGATGCTAGTAAGGAATCTCTCCTGGGAACTATTCACCTAGTGGTGATTCTGGACTGCAGTGTCCTTCTGTGTGGCTTTGACATCTCAAATCCCTTACTTAGAATCATAGGGCTGAGGGTTACATCCCTAATCCACTTCCAAGAAATGTTAAGAAACAAGATAAAGTGGGGTACATCACTACCTGCCACATTCTGTTGTTCAGAAACAGGCATCGGGTATCAATTTGATCACATAGAATTGTGGAAAATTCAGTCTCTCTGTGTACAATGCAAGAGGAAGCAAGACAGATGAGAATCTACCCAGTCATGTTACCAAAAGTCCACATATTTTATTACTAGATGCCTCTGGATAGATTGCTTCTCTTTGGAGGGTCAGTAATGTAATTGTCAAAAAATTTGGGAATTGGTTGAAAAATATTGAAAAACAAGAAAAAAATCAACACTTTTATGAAGGCTAGAAGTTTAAAATACTTTCTTGTAAAAATAAAAATATTAGAATATCATCTTTAAATCTCAGTAGAACGCCATATAACACAGACTTTATCAAACAAGGCAGAAAACCATAAAGAGGCTATTCTATGATTTACCAAGTATAAAAGTATTTTCTTTACTCTTTCTCTAAAAATCAAATGACTTTGCTTTTCCTTTTTGCTTTTTCCTTTATGTATTTGTATAATTGAATACTTTCTTTTAGTTTGGGTTTCTCTGGATATAGAGATATTCCTCTTGGAGCATGTAAGCACCCATCAAATTATTTCTATTCTATGTTAAACTACAAGCAACTCAACCAAGAATTGGGATAAATAAAATTTAGGGACCCCAGAGAGTCATGTAACTGGATAAAATCAGCCTTCAAATTCAATAGCGCATTATTTATTCTGGTGTGTATGTGTGTAAATATGACAAAGGGAAGCTGTTAAAACAATGAAATATTACCCTTCTAAAGAGTTAGAACACAATTTAATATTACAGCATTAGACTTCCTCTTAAGAGTATCTGATTTTGTTATACATATCTTTTGACTTATACTCTCTAGTGGTCCCTGCCTTTAAGGAACCACAAATGTTGCTTTATTCATTCATGTTGACATCTATGATTAATGAAGGCTTATCACGTGAGATCATTTGCTCCCACTTTTCCCTACAACACTGCAGAGTCCATATATACTTTATGACACATAGTCTTTTAACACAAATATCCAACTAAGGTAATATTTATATTAATTATGAAGCAAGATATCTATTCTGTAATATGGAGTATCTTAAGAGATAATACAACAGGAATTCAAGAAGATTCTGGTGTTGTCATATTTTTGTTGCACATCCTTAGCCAGAGTTTGAGAGGAGAGGCAAGAGATGAAAGAGCAAGAAGGAGAGCAGGCCAAGAGACTGAGAAAGGAATGGAATTTAAAATAGAAAAACCTGAAAAAAAAAATGAAGGCAGATAAATTTCTATGGTATGAATGGTTTGAAATAGGTGTCTTGCCCTTACATTTCAAACTTTAAACTGTATTTAAATCTTTTAGTATATCTGGACATACTCATGTCTAGTATTTGGACATATTATTTCACTTCTTAGATTCCTTACTTGGTAATATGATAGATTGCACAAAAAGAGTTACTCTTTCTTTCAAAAATATATTGGGACATTGTTTAGTATACTCATTACTCTTCAAATATTAATGTCTTTTGTGATATTAATTAATTAATCTTAAAATTATTATTAAAAATAAGTACTAAATTTGACCAGTATTTACAGATTTTTATCAACAAAAGAAGTATAATTTAGGTCTGCACTATTTGAACCTTAAGTTATTACATACACTAATAAAATGAGAGAAGTTAAAAATAATGTGTCTGTAAACAATATTATTCTGAACATAGAGTCTATACACAATCATTTGGTAGAGAATACCCATTCCATTTCTACTCACAGTTCCTATATCGTTAAACCGTATTTTCAGTGCACTGTTCTTACTTTAGAAATACCATGCAATTCAAAAAGATATATTTATCTTAAACTATGATTGTGTTCTAGTTTAGTCACTAAGTCGTGTCCAGCTCTTGTGAACACATGGACTGCAGCACACCAGGCTCCTCTGTCCGTGGGATTTTCCAGGCAAGAATACTGGAGTGGGTGGTCATTTCCTTCTCCAGGGGTTCAACCCCTGGGTCTCTTGTGCTGCAGGTGATCTCCTTCATTGCAGATGTGGTTTTGTTTGTTTGTTTGTTTTGTTTGTAACCAAAGAGCCACTAGAGGAAACCGAGAACCTTAACCCGGGTTCCCCAGAAATCATAGCATTCTTCTATGACAGCTGCTAAATGACTAATTGATCCCCCTAGAATTCAAATACATAGGGCTGACTATCCTGGCTTGAGAAAAGCAGAAGAATTTATCCATAGTCTCCCACCTCTCAGTGATAATCGTTTGGCTCCACTGGGTGTTAACACATGACTGCTTCTTGGTGCATATGTGAGCACGAAGAACAGTCCCATGGAGCCATTCTTAGGGGGTCCCCAGAATAGGAGGTGCAGACACAAGGCAAAGAGATGTGAAGCTGTCCTGTAAGCAGTATTTGAGCCCACAACCCAGATCAAATCTTCATGGTGGCAGCTAAAAAAAACCACTATTAAGGTTGGAAGATCTGAAGTAGTTAATGTGAAAGAATGATGCCTCTCAGCCCTAGCACCAGAGAGATACACTAGTGCCCTTCATGTACAGTTTTTGTTCAACAATACAGGACCTCCATCTCTGTGAAAACAAAATAATCCTCATTTCTTTTTTCTAGAAGAACAGGGAGGGCAGGTATAAAATTCAGTCGTTCCTATTCTCCCCCAAGGTGTTAGCTCACCTCAGTCTCTTAAAGATATCACTGAGGCAAGCTACAGCCTCTACAGCTTCATCTAGGCTTCTTACATCCTTACTAATTGATATTCAGTGTCTCTGTTCTACTTCTTCTCTAGATTCCCCTCACCTTTAGCCAGTACTTCAGGCTAGCCTCTATGCTTTACTAGTGGAGTGACCTCAGACCTTCATTCATGAGCGGTCGGATTGTTAGTTGCCCTGCCTTTGTTGCTGAAGTTTTCACACACTTGGTCAGTGGGCCAGGCAGAGCAGCACCAGGAGTTGCCCTAGTGAACCCCCTCGATTTCAGACATTCTCCTTCCTAACCCTACTGTTCTGTCTTCAGAGCTGCAAACCTAGCTCCACATAACAATGTGACCACTAGCTTATTGTCACAAGAGACCCAAAGCAAACTGCTTATATTTGCAGCATCATGTTCAGAGGAATTCTTATTATAACTCCTGGTGGAAATATTTCTCCCCTAGTAACTAAACTTAACATAGCAACGTCTGAGTTGGTGAGGATAGGAAAAACATATATTATGCAAAGATATAAAAATAAGGAAGAAGGAATCAATTCTATTTGCACCCCTTGTTTTCAAGACCAATATGTTATTGGACTTGATATAGTCAGTGATTCAGCAAATACATATGTCTGGAAGGAGTGCATTTCAATTCTACTGAATATTTTCTCTGGGATGGCATCTTAACTGAGGCTTTTGTAGGCCAATTCACTATTGTTCTGCTGTCTTAATAAAGAACATAGTGCTGCCAGTGCATTTTGTGTTTTTATGCCCATGATAACAGCTACTTTCTTAGAAAATGGGGCCTTTAGTCTCAGGCAACAACATTTGGAATTACATATCAATAGGCCAGATATTACGTTAGGCCTTGGATGGTGGTGCAGTTAGGGGCACCCCAGGCAGGAAAAATAAGTATTGAGGCCATTAAAGATAAACAGTTATCCCTCTCAGGGTAGAAGGGATCCTGTGTAACCAACTTGAGACCTGGTCTCTTCAAGGAATTTTGCCATATTGAAAACTTGTTTTTGGTCTCTATTGTTGGAAAGTCTCACATTCATCAGTGATAGTAGCGTCCCCAACGTGTCACCATGGTTACTCTTCCCCTGTGTCATCACATAAACACTGGAGTAGGGTGACTGAGGAGAGAAGCTGTCTGACACCTTGGGATGGGTCATGTCCATTCATTGTTGAAAGTCCCCTCATTAACTTTCTCTGATGAGCATTACCATGAAATACAAATATCTACATGCTTTGTGATCATGTCTAAAGGAATATTAATTATGTCTTCTCTACAGCTTCTTGCCCGTAATCTTTCATTCTTATTTTTAAACTTTTTTTAATTGGAAGATAATTGCTTTACAGTGTGTGTTGGTTTCTGCCATACATCAACATTAATCAGTCATAGGTATGTATATATATACTTCCACTCCCTCTTGAACCTCCCTCCCACCTCTCATCCCATCCCACCCTTCTAGGTTGTCACAGAGCACTTATTTGAGTTCCCTGCATCAGCAAATTCACACAGGCTATGTAGTTTACATATGGTAACGTATATGCTGCAATGCTACTCTCTCAATTTGTCTCACTCTCTCCTTCCCCACTGTGCCCTCATGTCTGTTTTCTATGTCTGTGTCTCTATTTTTGTCCTACAAATAGGTTCGTCATTATCATTTTTCTAGATTCCATATATATGCATTAATGCACGGTATTTGTTTTTCTCTTTCTAATTCACTTCAATCTGTGTAATAGGCCATAGTTTCATCCACCTCACTAGAACTGAATTGAATTTGTCCAAGTTTATGGCTGAGTAATATTCCAGTGTATATATGTACTGCTACGTCTTTATCCATTCGTTGTCAATGAATATCTAGATTGCTTTCATGTCAAGACTATTGTAAGTAGTGCTGCAATGAACATTAAGATGCATGTGTCTTTTAGAATTCTGGTTTTCTCAAGGTATATTCCCAGTAGTAGGATTGCTCGGTCATATAGATGGAGGAACCTGGTGGGCTGCAGTCCGTGGGGTCACTAGGAGTCAGACACGACTGAGCGACTTTGCTTTCACTTTTCACTTTCATGCATTGGAGAAGGAAATGGCAACCCACTCCAGTGCTCTTGCCTGGAGAATCCCAGGGATGGGGGAGCCTGGTGGCTGCCGTCTATGGGGTCATACAGAGTCGGACACGACTGAAGTGACTTAGCATAGCATAGCATAGCATAGCATGGTAGTTTTATTCCTAGATTTTAAGGAATCTCCATACTGTTCTCCATAGTGGCTGTATCAATATATATTCCCATCAGTAGCAAGAGGATTCCTTTCTTTCCACATCCTCTCCAGAATTTATCACTTTTAGATTTTTTAAATTATGGTCATTCTGACTGATGTGAGGTCATAGAAATACAAAACTCATTGTAGTTTTGATTTGCATTTCTTTAATAATAAGTGACCTTGAGCATATTTGCATGTGCTTATTAACCATCTGTATGTCTTGTTTGGAGAGATGTCTGTTTAAATCTTCTCCCCACACCTGCCCCCAACAGTTATTTCTACTATTCTATACTCCAGCTCACTTATGCGTTCTTCTGCCTCAGTTTTTCTGCTATTGTTTTTTTCTAGAGTATTTTTAATTTCAATAATTTTATTGTTTGGCACTGTTTATTAATTGTTTATTTCTTCTAGGTCATTGTTAAATGTATTCAGTGATTTTTGCCTTTTTTTTTTTTTTTTTTTACATTCTGTTTCCAAGATGTTGGATCATCTTTACTGTCATTACTCTGAATTCTCTTTCTGGCAGTTTGCCTATTCCCTCTTTGTTTATTTGGTCTTGTGGGTTTTTATCTTATTCTTTCATTTCCTGCATGATTATCTGTCTTTTCATTTTATCTAACTTCCTATGTTTGAAGTCTCAATTCCCCAGGCTATAGGGTTGTAGTTCCTCTTGCTTTTGATTTTTGCCCTCAGAGGGTGAGGTTGATCCAGTGGTTTGTGTAGGCTTCATGTTAGGAGGTAATTGTACATGTGTTTTGGTGGGAAAAGGAGTGTTTTTTCCCTCTGATAGGCAAAGCTATGTGAGATGGTGTGTTTTGAGGTGTCTGTGGGAAGCCTGTCTGCTGATGACTTGGTTTGTGTTCTTGTCTTGCTTGTTGTTTATGTGAGGTGCTGCTGGTAGTTGGATGGTAGCTGTCTTGGATATAGGATGAGGCCTTCGTGGGAGTTCTCACTAATTAATACTTCCTGGTTCAGGAGTTCTCTGGCAGTCTAGTGTCCTGGACTCAATGCTCCCACCCCAGAGGCTCAGGCCCTAACTCTGGCCAGGGAGCCAATTAAGATCCCACAAGAATTTGTTAGGGCAATGGATTAAAACAATCACATACACAAAAAATGAACCAAAAACGAGCCCTAGACAAATGGTAAATGAAAATCAGACAAATAGTAACAAAAGCAGGAATGTAAACACACATACACACAGAGAGACAAAAACAGTCCAAAGGAAACCAGGTGCAAGAGAGTGACCTGGTGAGTAAATGAAACCAAAAATGATATCAAAAAATTAAAAACAAAACTATAACAGAAAATAGAAAACAAGAGCAAAGCAAAGCGCTAACTGAGGAAGAAAGCAAACAAAACAGACTAAAAACATGAGGGGAAAATGAAGAAAAATAATTGAAAAGCAAAGTTAAATAGGTGTGTATAAAATATTTGTATATATTATGGAATAATGACACCAAGAAGTGAACAATAAGGAAAAAAAAAAAAGAACACACACACACCAAAAAAAAAAAAAAAAAAAAACCCTGCAAAAGCCAAAATAGAGGTAGAAGTATATAAAGGAAATACTGTTATAAAAGTTTAAATAAAATTAATAATAATAATGAAAACAATAACCACAGAAACAGTGGGAGAAAAAAAAGAGGAAAAAAAATCCAGAACCTACTACAGAACAAATCAAAATCTTAAAAAAATAATAACTTATTTTCTTGGGTTTCAGCTGTCAGCATCCTTTCCCAAACTGTGAGTCACAGCCCATTTCTACCTAGCAAGGAGGCCTTCCAATACTGAGGGAGAGCTCTCCCCTGAACCTATTGTGGGGACAACTCAGAGTCTAAGTTGGCCCTGCTCCTGTGTGTTCTTGCCTCCTCCACAGCTGCCAGACCTAAGGCATTTTCTTGTGTGGGAGCCCTCATTTGCCTTTTATATATTCCGTAGACACAGTATCTCTAGTTGATCATGTAGAGTTAATCTGTAGATTGTACAGCTGGTGGAAAGGTTAGTCACTCTGGCCCTGGAACTCAATTGTGATTTTACCCCACCTCTGCTCGTGGGTCATCCAGGGAGTTTGTACCTGGAGGACTTGGATCTGCCCCAGTGAGGACTTGGTGTGGAAGTGTCATGGCTGCTTGTGCAATGGGGACCCTGGCAACTCCAGGTGCACAGGGAAGCCAGTGGCCATGGGTACACGAGATATGGTGCTATTAGAGTTTTGTCTATCCTCCAGCAGCTCTGCCCCAGTAAGAATCAAGCCTGGAAGTGACATAGCTAGCTTGGATCACAGGGACCCTGGCAGCTCCAGGTGCTCAGGGAAGCTGGTGACCATGAGTTCAGAAGATATGATGCTATCAGAATCTTCCTCTAGCCTCTGCCATTCAAAGGGCTTCCCTGGATGGTCCTTCTCTCTTGCTCGGAGCATCAGGCACTCAAAGGTCCACCCTCTCTGGAGTCTTTCTCTATTGGCCAGCTGCCAGCACCAATGCGTGGGGAGAGAGAGGCTACAGTGATGGCTCTACACTCTGCACATGACTCAGTAGTAACACCCTGCCTCCATGGCTGCCTGGCTTTCCTCCAGAAGCATTGCCCACCGTAGAATCCTCAGGCCTGTCCCCTCAGGCCTTCTCCCTGTAGTTAATAGCAGTCCTCTCCCTGGATTTGCTCTCCAATCCATATGCTACAGCTCTCATCCACTGTGTATTCCGGTGGACTTGGGTCCCTCTCTGGGGTACATAGGGCTACACTATGAATTGTCTCTGTGGATCTCAGACTGTCATTCAGACTGTCACAAATCGGCTGTTTCATTCTGCAACAGCCTCAAATGCTTCCCCTCTGTCCAATCCTGTTGCCCCTATGTGGATATCTCACCGCTGCTTCAGCTTGCCAGTCCCCTGAGTGTAGGTCCAGTCCTGCTCACTCCCTCTTTTTCCCTTCCTTCATCCTCTGAGTTTTGCATGGACCTGTATATTCCTTTCCAATGATCAACGACTCCTGCCAGCTCTCAGCTGGTGCTCTGTGAGATCTTCTGCATCCGAACATGTATTCCTGATGCATCCGTGGCGAGAGATGTACCCCTCCTCCACCATTTCGTCTCTTCCCCTATTCTTGTTTTTTTCAGGCCTCTAAGCTAGGAGAACATTCTTTATTACTCAGGAATCCGTGTTTTTATCTACTTCAGCAATGTTTTCTTTTCTGGCTACTGTTGATGAAAAGCAACATATATAAAAGTTAAAAATGTTTAGAAAGATATCTCTCTAAAGAAGGTGGTAGGTATAATAGAAATATGATAGAGTCCAAATTTTATCTTTTTTTTTTCAGTTTGAGTATTTGCTTATACTTTGTTACATAATATGTAATATATGAGTTGAAGCAGGATTATCTGAGGTGGTTGCTGCTGCTGCTGCTGCTGCTGCTAAGTCGCTTCAGTCGTGTCCGACTCTGTGCGACCCCATAGACGGCAGCCCATCAGGCTCCCCCGTCACTGGGATTCTCCAGGCAAGAGCACTGGAGTGGGTTGCCATTTCCTTCTCCAATGCATGAAAGTGAAAAGTGAAAGTGAAGTCGCTCAGTCGTGTCCGACTCTTAGCGACCCCATGAACTGCAGCCCACAAGGCTCCTCCGTTCATGGGATTTGCCAGGCAAGAGTACTGGAGTGGGGTGCCACTGCCTTCTCCGATACGAGGTGGTTAGGTTTGTTTATTCCTTTTGTAATACAATATGGTTTGAATAATGTGATAGAATTCAAAGTTAAGTCACCGGTTCAAAAAATAAAATGAGAGCAATGACAATGATAACAGATAATCTTAGTAAATGTTAGAGCACTGTACAGAGTACTTTGATCTGGGCTCATTTGATGCTGTCAGCTTGCAATCCTGGCAAATGGCATTATTAGCATTTTCATTTTGTGGATAAGGTTGAGTATCAATAAACCTTCACCTTTTATTATAATGAACAGTAGCTCCAGCCAATGCTGATTAATTCCAAATCCACAGATCTTTAAAATATATTATTATGAGTTTATGCATTCAGTTACAAAATATTAATTTAGAGTCTTAAGTGTTAGACATATAGCAGTAACTCAAATCTTGTTCTAGTGAAATTCAGAATAAGCAAATTAATATATAGTTTCAGTAAAAGTGGGTCTTGAGAAGAAAGTTAAGGCAGGGTAGACAATAAAAAAGTAGGAAATTGGGATGTTTAGGGAAATTCCCTGTGAGAAGATAAAATTTGAATAAATGTTTGGCATATATACATATATTTGTTTGGCATATATATATATATATATATATACACACACACACTAAGATTTTGCTTTTTTTACATATGCTTCATACCTTTAATTATTGTGATCATGAATTATAATACAATATTTAAATTTTTAAAAAATTTTAGTAAGATTTACTAAGTATAATAAAATTCAGAAAGTGTCTATAATCATATTAAATGTACATTACTTCTCATATTTGTGGCTATAGATTTTTATTAAGTTCCTAACAGTCATTTATTATTAAAAAAATATTGTAGGAAGTAATTTTCCTGAGAATTAAAATCTATGGAGGTGCCTACACATCCATTTAATTTTTATATTGTGCCATTCTGAGAAATTCAGTTCAGAGCTTTAGAATTCTCCCCTGTAACTGATGAGACTCACTCTACAGGTTTCTATCAAATTTAGAAGTAATCAACTCCATGTAGCAAACCAAGGACTAAATAAAGTGCTTCTTAATCTTTAGAGGAGTGTGTGTGCTCAGTATTTAAGGTTTAACTCCAAAATAATGGAATTGCATACCTTTTCACTTTCCTGCCAGGCTTTATCACATAAGTAAAGCTAAAATAGATTTAATCCTAAAATATATCCATTTGTGTAACATATTTAATGGCAATGCTAAATCTTTTGAACTGCATACCTTTTATCTTAATTGGAATAAATAATTGCTTCACAATACACTAGAATTTCTTTAGATCTTGAATTTAACAGGTGAAGAAAATCTTGTTACCTTCTGGTAATGAGGTCCAAGAAACTGATGTAACTTTAATAGCTTAGAGTATAACTCTTTGAGGATTCTGGAGAAAATAAAAGTATATGTGTAAAATAAAAGTTTTAAACAAAATGTTCTAGTCTGTGAGTCTGAGATAGTCCGTGAGAATTAGGTTACCATGGATGACTATGGTAAAGTCACATACTTATTTTATGGCTAAATCAATGCAGGTTAACAGAGTTGACAGGTCTGTTCCCACTTCTATCACCAGGTAAAGGCCTTACTTAATTTTCTAGCACTTTGTATCTATCATTTCTTCCCATAATATTCATCTCAACCTTAAAAAAAATAAGTAAAAATTTATTTTTAAAAAAGAAAGAACAAATAAATGGATAATTTTTTGTACATTTAAAAAGATGGCAAGTGCTTGCTTATATTTTGAATTAATTCTAATTAATATATAGATAAGCATTTTGCAATTTAAAATCTTATAGATGTAATAAAAATGTTAAATCATTGGTTGATCCAAGTTCTTAGTATATCAAAATTATCATATATTATATGCAATAGAATAGAATCATGCCTTCATATATTTCATGTATGCTGTTAACAATGTACCTATTTCATGAAATACCATGCTTTCTGAAATTAACAAGTATTGTGTAAGTACCATTCATTCAGTAGGTCAGAGAGAAAAATAATAGCTAGAACACAGGATATATTGTATTATACTATAAAGTTTGGATTTTGTTCTGAAGGCAATGAAAAATTTCTAGCAGTAAAGAATCTATTAATCCTTTAGAAAGACTATTCTGATAGCAGGATAGAAAATGAATTGGAAAAGGGGTAAATTCAATTCTAGGGAGCAATTCAGAGGCTAGTGCACATGTCTAGGAAAATAATTAAAAATTTGATCTATGAAAGTAAGAAATGTGGAGGGAGATTTAAGACAGAATAAAAATACAAAACGGATGAGATTTGGTGGCTGAATAGTGGGAATAAGAAATAAAGTTTACTTTCCCTGGCTTGAGTGAAGCTGTGGACTAAAAATTACCTGTATCGACCCTGAGAATGAGGAGGAACACCTTGAAATAGGCTATGCATTCTCCCTTAGCCTTGCTAGTTTGAAATGTCTGTAGTATACCCAAGTATAAATGTTTTGTAAATTATTTGACATATTAGATTACAAACAGGCTGAAACAGAGATTTGGAAGTCAGTGATTATTAAATCACATGGAAATGTTCTGGCAGCCATTTTAGAGAGAAGAAAAGAAGACTGAGGTCAAACGCTGTCAGGGTTAACATTTAAGGGATGTGTAGCAGACTAGGAATTCATGAAAATGGTTTTTGACAAGTGGTCAGAAATAAGAGATGAAAGGTGGGATTTGACTTCGCGTAAATCAAAGAAAGAGAATGTTTCTTTTTATCTCATTCTTGTTATTTAATATTTGATTGATATATTAAAAAGTTCCCCATGTGTTTTGAAAGAAGAAATCCAACTTCAACAGCCAAGTCTTTCTCAATGGAGGGTTCCTAAGAGGTATATGGAAACAGGAAATAAATTTTAAGAGAGATCATTCTAAACATCAAATCAATGTCTGACTAGCAAGATACTGAGGAAGTAAAATGCAATCATTAAACAAATTCATTCTTCCTCTATGCAATCATTCATACACTAGATAAGATATTTGATGATGAATGTGCAAGAATCTCTGTGAGGTTGTTTGGAAAATGTCATGAATAAGTGAGATAAAATATAGTGAAAAATCTCCTGTTGATAAATAGCTAGAGACTTTGATATATGTTCATTCTATCTGAATTCAAAGCATGAAACCTAAATGTAGATACTGACGATCACACTAAAAGAAGAAAACAGAGAAGAAATAAGTTATGCATAAGTATATCACAGTTGTAGTCTGATAGACTGGAATTCAAGTGTAGGTTCCAATACTTCCTTATTGTTTGATTTAGAATATTTTACTCTTATGGGGCCCCATTTACCCATATATAAAATATGAATGCTTGTGCTATTTACATCACAGACTTAAAGAGAGAAAAATAAAATACTGTAAATTGCCTTACACAAAGCATGGCACATTAATCATTAAAAAAAAAAAAAAAACTGAGCTGTGCTCAGTTCCTCAGTTGTGTCGGATTCTTTGCAAACCCTGTACTGTAGCCCACAAGGCTCCTCTTTGCCTGGGATTTTCCAGGCCAAAATATTAGAGTGGTTGTCATTTCCTGCTCCAGGGGACCTTCCCAACCCAGGGATCTTCTTTGCTTCCTACAATGGCAGGCTGATTCTTTACCACTGAGCCCACTTGGGAAGCCCAAAATACACCAATAATTAGAGACTCCCTACAAGTATATAGCAATTCCAGATAGAAAGAAGTTAACTTAATGTTGCTCAACTAATTTCTATGGAAGCAGATTGTCTTTTAGTATTATAAATATATACATTTTCTAAAAATAGAATAGAGAAAATTAAGGATACATTAAAATATTTATAAAAATGAACTTAGAAAAACCAAATTAGAAATCCAGGAAAGATTAGTCAGAAGTCATTTTTGAAAAAACACAAGGAAAAATTATCTTTGATGGAAATTCTGGCTATTAGAAGCAAATGATTTTAGTTGAAGTCAAGGAAAAAGTTAGTGAACACAAATAGAAAATTACCCTTTTTCTCCTTGGGCTTACTCTTAGTAAAACATAGAAAGAGCTTAATCCTACTTTTCCAAGAAAAAGTAATAATGGCATGAGCTAGGGAGAGAAAACTAGCTAATAAGAGGGAGGGAGCAAAAACAAGCAAAGCTGCAGAATATCCTAGAAGGGCTGGAATGACAGGCATATAGCTCAGCTCCAACAAATGGCTAAATGTTCACTGTTTGTAATCAGAGACTTTTTACATAGCTATAAAAAGTAGGATGCATTTGACAAGTTACAGCTGTAGTGAGAATATGAGGAAAATATCTTATTAAGTGAAAGTGGAAATGTATTAGGAACAGTCAAGCTTTGCAGCAAAAACAAAACTCCATTTTTTTAAATTTTTTAACTTGACAATATTGTATTGGTTTTGCCATATATTAACATGAATCCGCCACAGGTATACATGTGTTCCCCATCCTGAACCCTCCTCCCTCCCCATACCATCCCTCTGGGTCATCCCAGTGCACCAGCCCCAAGCATCCAGTATTGTGCATCGAACCTGGACTGGCGACTCATTTCATATATGATATTATACATGTTTCAATGCCATTATTCTGTAATGATGCTGTCAGAAACTTACCTAGGAAAGTTGGCAAAAAAAAAAAAAAAACCTGCTTATATTACTATTTGAGTTATATTCTAAATGATCCTAAATTTTCCTAGAGTTGATTTTGACCAGTGATTTTATTCTCTACATCACTAGCTACTGTGTGTTCAAGTTCATGCTCTTCGCCTTTTTATAATTGCTGTCCTTGTAATATCTTTTTGGTTACCTAACAGGTCCCTGAGTAGCCAAAGTGGGTTTAGAGTTGAAACACGGGTCACATTGTCTATGTCTTTTTACCAATTTTGTTGTTTTCCTGCTGTTGATACTGTTTAGTCACCCAGTCATTTCTGATTCTTTTCATACCCATGGACTTTAACACACCAGGCTTTGCTGTCCTTCATCATCTCCCAGGGCTTGCTGAAACTCATTTTCATTGAGTCAGTGATGCCATCTCATCCTCTGTCATCCCCTTCTCCTCCTGCCTTGAATCATTCCCAGCATCAAGGTCTTAATCAGTCACCTCTTCCCATCAGATGGCCAAAATAACAGGGATTCAGCATCAGCATCAGTTCTTCCAATGAATATTCAGTACTGATTTCCTTTAGGATTAACTGGGGTGATTTCTTTGCAGTCCAAGGGATTCTCAAGAATTTTCTCCAACATCACAGTTTGAAATTGTCAATTCTTTGGCTCTCAGCCTTCTTTATGGTCCAACTCTCACATCCATACATGACTACTGGAAAAACCATAGCCTTGACTAGACGAACCTTTTTTGGCAAAGTAATGTCTCTGCTTTTTAGTATGCTTTCTAGGTTGATCATAGCTTTTCCTCCAAGGAGCAATTGTCTTTTAATTTCATGGCTGAAGTCACCATTTGCAGTGATTTTGGAGCCCCCCAAAATAGTCTGTCACTGTTACCATTGTTTCCCATCTATTTGCCATGAAGTGATGGAACCAGATGTTAAGTTCTATGTTTTTTGAATGTTGAGATTTAAGCCAGCTTTTTCACTCTCCTCTTTCTCCTTCATCAAGAGGTTCTTTAGTTCCTCTTTGCTTTCTGCCATATGGGTGGTGTCATATGCATATCTGAGGTTATGGATATTTCTCCCAGCAATCTTGACTCCAACTTGTGCTTTATCCAGCCCAGCATTTTGCATGATATAATCTACATTGAAGTTAAATAAGCAGGTGACAACATACAGCCTTGACATACTCCTTTCCCAGTGTGGAACCAGTATGTTGTTCCATATCAGGTTCTAACTATTGTTTCTTGACCCACATGCAGATTTCTCAAGAGACAGGTAAAGTGGTCTGGTATTCCCATACCTTTAAGAATTTGCCACAGTTTGTTGTGATCCACACAGTCAATGGCTTTAGTGTAGTCAATGAAGCAGAAATATATATATATATATTTCTGAAACTCTCTTGCTTTTTTGACAGTCCAAGGGATGTTGGCAATTTCATCTCTGGTTCCTCTGCCTTTTCTAAATCCAGCTTGAACATCTGGGAGTTCTTGATTCATGTACTATTGAAGCCTCACTTGGAGGATTTTGAGCATGTGAAATGAATACAGTCATGCAGTAGTTTGAACATTCTTTGGGATTGCTCTTATTTGGGATTGGAATGAAAACTGACCTTGTCCAAGCCTGTGGCCACTGCTGAGTTTTTACAAATTTGCTGGCTTATTGAGTGTAACATTTTAACAGCATCATCTTTTAGGATTTGAACTGCTTTTTTGTAGTTCATCTTAAAATTGTACTTTCTTCTAAGGATCAATTTTTTTATAATAAGTATAGTGTATAAAATTACACTGACCTTCCAGGTGGCACTAATGTTAACGAATCCACCTGCCAATGCAGGAGGCTCAAGAGATGCGGGTTCAATCTCTGATTTGGGAAGATCCCCTGGAAGAGGGCATGGCAACCCACTTCAGTATTATTGCCTGGAGAATCCCATGGACAAAGGACCCTGGTGGGCTACAGTCCACAGGGTCTCAAAGAGTCAGACATGACTGAAGTGACTTAGCGCGCACACACATACATTTTTTACTGCATTTCCTTTTTGTAGCTTAGCAGCATTATTACAGTTCTGGGCAGATTCAGTGTGCCATCTATTGTTGTTATAGTTTTAGGCTTCCTATGTCTGTTTATCTCTTTATTACCACAGCTAACTGCTCAGTCAATTTTGCTTTGTTTTGCTTTGTTTTTTTTTTAATCTTGAGTCTGCAATTATCACAATTATTTCTTATCTAATATTCTTCATTCTTATTCATTTTTCTCACAAGTAATCTTTCTTAAGCAAGTGTCATGTCAATTTCTTCTACCATCCTCCTTCTAAGTAGCACTAGTCTCTACTTTTCACAGATTTTCTTTTAGAAAACTTGTCCATAGTATTCAGACGTGGGATCTAAATAAGTTTGACTTCCTGGCAAAGACATGAGTTTTGAAGCCACACATTATACTTTAGACTTCTGTCTCCAGGGATGAGTTTAAGAAAGAAGGCATAACACAATAAGAAGATTGACATGTCAGGAGTTTTTTAGGACTTTTGGAGGAAAAATTTTTTCTCCCTTTGCATGTGTACATGCATGCGCAGTCACTCAGTTGTGTCCAATACTTTGCAACCCCGTGGGCTGATGGACTGTAGCCACCAGGCTCCTCTGCCTCTTAGGAAATTCCTAAGAAAGAATACTGGAGTATGTTGCCATTTCCTTCTCCAGGAGATCTTTCCAACATAGGGATTGGACCCATGTCTCTTGTGCCTCCTGCATTGGCAGGTGGATTCAGTACCACTGAGCCAAAATAAATGATTTATCTTCATGTTAACGTATCCTGAGAGTGTATGAGGTCTGAAATGACTGCAGCCATTTTTGTTATCAGGGGAACTAATTTTAGGATGAAACTGACATGTTAAGAGTGAGCAGAGTGAAGAGAGGGAGCTTTGATTAAAGCCATTCCTACTTCTAATACTTGCAATCATACAAGTAAATAAATGCCCATGTTGGTCTAGTCAGTATTGACTTTCTGCCTTCCTTCCCTGTTAAAATAATTTGTCAAAAGAAATTTTTACTAATATTATCAAATCTAAAATATTTCAATGCTGCTTTGAATTTTACAATTACTAAGATAGTTAACATCCAATTTCCAAAATTTGAATTGAACAATGTTTCTTCTGAATTTTTAACCAAAAAAAAAAAAAATGTTAAAACTAGTTAGTATATATGTTGTGTCAGATCAAATTCCTACATGGGTCACTGATAAAAAAAAAATATTTTAATTCTAACTGTGAACTAATCTCTTATTTAAAGTTACTCAATTTTGATATTTGTCACACTGGTCATACTTCCTTTAGTTGAAAGGATTTTTTTTTTCAGTTTTATTGAGATATAATTGACACATACCATTGTATATTTGTTGTTTAGTCATTGATTTGTCCCCAATTCATTTGTGACCCCATGGACTGTAGCCCACCAGACTCCTTTGTCCATAGGATTTCTAAGGCAAGAATACTGGAGTGGATTGTCATTTCCTTCTCCAGGAGATCTTTCCCTCTCAGGAATCAAAGCCATATATCCTCCATTGGCAGGAAGATTCTCTGTCACTGATCCACCAGGGAAGTATTAGTTTAGATTGTACAGTGCAGTGATTCAGTATATGTGTATAATGTAAAATGATTACTGCACTAAGTTTAGTTAACACATAATCTCAACTGGTTGCTGTATTTCTCATATCAAAACTTTTAGGATGTGTTCTCTTAGACAATCTCAAATATTTAATATAGTATTGTTATCTGTAAAGAGCAATATTGCATAGGAACCTGGAATGTTAGGTCCATGAATCAAGGGAAATTGGAAGTGGTCAAACAGGAGATGGCAAGAGTGAATGCTGACATTCTAGGAATCAGCAAACTAAAATGGACTGGAATGGGTGAATTTAACTTAGATGACCATTATATCTACTACTGTGGGCAGGAATCCCTTAGAAGAAAGGAAGTAGCCATCATGGTCAACAAAAGAGTCCGAAATGCAGTACTTGGATGCAGTCTCAAAAATGACAGAATGATCCGTTCGTTTCCAAGGCAAACCATTCAATATCATGGTAATCCAAGTCTATTCCCCAACCAGTAATGCTGAAGAACCTGAAGTTGAATGGTTCTATGAAGACACACAAGATCTTTTAGAACTAACACACAAAAAAACATGTACTTTTCATTATAGGGGACTGGAATGCAAAAGTAGGAAGTCAAGAAACACCTGGATTTGATTTGCATTTGTCTGATAAAGTGATGTTGAGCATCTTTTCATGTGTTCGTTAGCCAGTCCAGGTTCTATGCATGAGACAGGGTGCTCGGGGCTGGTGCACTGGGATGACCAGAGGGATGGGATGGGGAGGGAGGTGGGAGGGGGGTTCAGGATGGGGAACACATGTACACCCGTGGTGGATTCATGTCAAGTATGGCAAAAACCACTACAGCATTTTAAAGTAATTAGCCTCCAATGAAAATAAATAAATTTAAAAAAAATAATAAACTAAATTCTTTTGCTAAAAAAAAAAGAAAGAAACACCTGGAGTAACAGGCAAATTTGGCCTTGGAATACGGAACGAAGCAGGGCAAAAGCTAATAGAGTTTTGCCAAGAGAATGCACTGATCATAGCAAACACCCTCTTCCAACAATACAAAAGAAGACTCTACACATGGACATCACCAGATGGTCAACATCGAAATCAGATTGATTTTATTCTTTGCAGCCAAAATGGAGAAGCTCTATACAGTCAGCAAAAACAAGAACAGGAGCTGACTGTGGGTCAGATCATGAATTCCTTATTTCCAAATTCAGACTTAAATTGAAGAAAGTAGGGAAAACCACTAGACCATTCTGATATGACCTAAATCAAATTCCTTATGATTATACAGTGCAAGTGAGAAATAGATTTAAGGGCCTAGATCTGATAGATAGAATGCCTGATGAACTATGGAATGAGGTTCATGACATTGTATAGGAGACAGGGATCAAGACCATCTCCATGGAAAAGAAATGCAAAAAAGCAAATTGGCTGTCTGGGGAGGCCTTACAAATAGCTGTGAAAAGAAGAGAAGCAAAAAGCAAAGGAGAAAAGGAAAGATACAAGCATCTGAATGCAGAGTTCCAAAGAAGAGCAAGAAGAGATAAGAAAGCCTTCCTCAGAGATCAGTGCAAAGAAACTGAGGAAAACAACAGAATGGAAAAGAATAGAGACCCCTTCAAGAAAATTAGGGATACCAAGGGAACATTTCATGCAAAGACGGGCTCGATAAAGGACAGAAATGGTATGGACCTAAGAGAAGCAGAAGATATTAAGAAGAGTTGGCAAGAATACAAAGAAGAACTGTACAAAAAAGATCTTCACAACCAAGATAATCACAATGGTGTGATCACTGACCTAGAGCCAGACATCCTGGAATGTGAAGTCAAGTGGGCCTTAGAAAGCATCACTATGAACAAAGCTAATGGAGGTGATGAAATTCCAGTTGAGCTATTCCAAATCCTGAAAGATGATGCTGTGAAAGTGCTGCAATCAATATGCCAGCAAATTTGTAAAACTCAGCAGTGGCCACAGGACTGGAAAAGGTCAGTTTTCATTCCAATCCCAAAAAAAGGCAATGCCAAAGGATGCTCAAATTACCACACAATTGCACTTATCTCACACGCTAGTAAAGTAATGCTGAAAATTCTCCAAGCCAGGCTTCAGCAATGCATGAACCGTGAACTTCCTGATGTTCAAGCTGGTTTTAGAAAAGGCAGAGGAACCAGAGATCAAATTGCCAGCATCCGCTGGATCATGGAAAAAGCAAGAGAGTTCCAGAAAAACATCTATTTCTGCTTTATTGACTATGCCAAAGCCTTTGACTGTGTGGATCACAAGAAACTGTGGGAAATTCTGAAAGAGATGGGAATACCAGACCACCTGACCTGCCTCTTGAGAAATTTGTATGCAGGTCAGGAAGCAACAGTTATAACTGGATATGGATCAACAGACTGGTTCCAAATAGGAAAAGGAGTTCGTCAAGGCTGTATATTGTTACTCTGCTTATTTAACTTCTATGCAGAGTACATCATGAGAAATGCTGGGCTGGAAGAAGCACAAGCTGGAGTCAAGATTGCTGGGAGAAATATCAATAACCTCAGATATGCCGATGACACCACCCTTGTGGCAGAAAGTGAAGAGAAACAAAAAGCCTCTTGATGAAAGTGAAAGAGGAGAGTGAAAAAGTTGGCTTAAAGCTCAACATTCAGAAACCTAAAATCATGGCATCTGGTCCCATCACTTTATGGCAAATAGATGGGGAAACAGTGGAAACAGTGTCAAACTTTAATTTCTGGCACCCAAAATCACTGCAGATGCTGAGTGCAGCCATGAAATTAAAAGACACTTACTCCTTGGAAGGAAAGTTATGACCAACCTAGATAGCATATTCAAAATCAGAGACATTACTTTTCCAACAAAGATCTGTCTAGTCAAGGCTATGGTTTTTCCAGTAGTCATGTATGGATGTGAGAGTTGGACTGTGAAGAAAGCTGAGTGCTGAAGAGTTGATGCTTTTGAACTGTGGTGTTGGAGAAGACTCTTGAGAGTCTCTTGGACTGCAAGAAGATCCAACAAGTCCATTCTAAAGGAGATCAGTCCTGGGTGTTCTTTGGAAGGAATGATGCTGAAACTCCAGTGTTTTGGCCCCCTGATGAGAAGAGTTGACTCATTGGAAAAGACACTGATGCTGGGAGGGATTGGGGTCAGAGTAGAAGGTGACAGCAGAGGATTAGATGGCTGTATGGCATCACTGACTTGATGGACATGAGTTTGAGTGAACTCCAGGAGTTGGTGATGGACAGGGAGGCCTGGCGTGCTCCAATTCATGGGGTCGCAAAGAGTCAGACACGACTGAATGACTGAACTGAACTGTTATCTGTAGTTACAAAGAATAGCTAGGAGAGATAGCAAAGCCTTCTTAAGTGATCCATGCAAAGAAATAGAGGATACAATAGAATGGGAAAGACTAGAGATCTCTTCAAGAAGATTAGAGATACCAAGGGAACATGTCATGCAAAGATGTGCACAATAAGGACAGAAACCTTACGGACCTAACAGACGCAGCAGACATTAAGAAGAGGTGGCAAGAATACACAGAACTATACAAGAAACATCTTAATAATCCAGGTAACAATGATGGTATGATCACTGGACTAGAATCACACATCCTGGAGTGTGAATTCAATGGGCCTTAAGCATCACTAGAGCAAAACTAGAGTAGGTGATGGAATTCCAACTGAGCTATTTCAGATCCTAAAAGATAGTGCTGTTTAAGTGCTGCACTCAAAATGCCAGCAAATTTGGAAAACTCAGAAGTGGCCACAGGGCTGGAAAAGGTCAGTTTTCTAAAGAAAAAGCAATCCCAAAGAAAGGCAGTGCCAAAGAATGTTGAAACCACCACATAATTATGTTCATCTCACACACTAGTAAAGTAATGCTCAAAATTCTCTAAGCTAGGCAGCTCAGTTAGTAAAGAACACATCTGCAATGCAGAAGACCCCGGTTTGATTCCTGGATCAGGAAGATCCACTGGAGAAGGAATAGGTTGCCCAATCCAATATTCTGGCCTAGAGAACTCCATGGACTGTACAGTCCATGGGGTTGCAAAGAGACAGACATGATTGGGTGCCCAAATCAGGCTTCAACAGTACGTGAAACAACTTCCAGATGTTCAAGCTGGATTTAGAAAAGGGAGAGGAATCAGAGATCAAATGGCCGACATCCATTGGATCACAGAAAAAGCAAGATAATTCCAGAAAAATATCTATTTCTTCTTCAATGACTAAAGCCTTTGGCTACGTGCATCAAAAGAAACTGTGGAAAATTCTTAAAGCGATGGTAATGCTAGACCACCTTACCTGCCTCCTGAAAAATCTGTATGCAGGTCAGGAAGCAGCAGTTGGACCCAAACATGGAACAATGGACTGGTTCCAAATTGTGAAAGGAGTACATCAAGGCTGTATATTGTAATCCTGCTTATTTAACTTATATGCAGAGTATATCATGCAAAATGCTGGGCTGGATGAAGCATAAGTTGGAGTCAAGATTTCTGGGAGAAATAACAATAACATTAGATATGCAGATGACAGTATCCTTATGACAGAAAGCCAAGAGGAACTAAAGAGCCTCTGTTGAAGGTGAAAGAGCAGAGTGAAAAAGATGGCTTAAAACTCAACATTCAAAGATGTAGATCTTAACATCTGGTTCTATCAGTTCATGGCATATAGATGGGGAAACAATGGAAACCGTGAGAGACTTTATTTTCTGGGACTCTAAAATCACTGCAAATGGTGACTGAAGCCATAAAATTAAAAAAACACTTGCTCATTGGAAGAAAAGCTGTGGCAAACCTAGACATCATATTAGAAAGCAGAGACATTCCTTGGCTGACAAAGGCCCATCTAGTCAAAGGTATGTTTTTTCCAGTGGTCATGTATGGATGTGAGAGTTGGACTGTGAAGAAAGCTGAGTGCCAAAGAATCTCTGCTTTTGAACTGTGGTGTTGGAGAAGACTCTCCAGAGTCCCTTGAACTACAAGATCAACCCAGTCAATCCTAAAGGAAATCAATTCTGAATTTTCATTAGAAGGACTAGATACTGAAGCTGAAGTTCCAATACTTTGCCCACCTGATGGGAAGTACTGACTCATTTGAAAAGGCCTTGATGCTTGGAAAGATTGAAGGCAGGAGGAGAAGGGGATGGCAGAGGATGAAATGGTTGGATGGCATCATTGACTGAACTCGTGTACATGAGTTTGAGCAAGCTCTCAGATTTGGTGTTGGACAGGAAGCCCTGTGTGCTGCAGTCCATGGGATTGCAAAGAATCTGGCACGACTGAGTCCTGAATGACTGACTGACCTGTAGTTACCATGTTGTAATCATATGTCCAGAACTCATCTTAAAATTGGAAGTTTGTACCGTTTTCCTGCCTTCACCCAGGTCCCACCCACTCACCCACCCACCATGTCCTCCAGCAAACACAAATTGTTTCCCTATTTTTATAGTGTTGGTTTTGTTTTAAATTCAACTATAGCTGAGTTCATATGGTATCTGTCTTTCTTTTTCCTGACTTATTTTAATTAACATAATAAACTCAAGCTTCAGCTATGTTGTCTCAAATGTTATTGTTGTTTAGCCCTAAGTTGTGTCCTACTCTTTTGCAACATCATGGACCATAGCCCATCAGGCTCCTTTGTCAATTGGATTTCCCAGGCAGGATTTCTGGAGACCCATCAATTGAACCTGAGTCTTATGCAGGTGTATTATTTACCACTGAACTACCAGGGAAGACCTGTCACAAATGGCAACATGGTATTATTAATAAGTTTGTCACATTTTTTTATTCCATGTATCCAAAAACACTTGGATTGTTTTTATGTCTTGGCTGTTGTAAATAATGCAACAAAAATGAAGGGGGAGATATCTCTTTAAGATGATAAATTTATTTCCTTCAGATGTATCCTCAAAAGTATATCACTGATATCAGGGAACTACATTCAATATCTTATAAAAATCCATAATGGAAATAACACATATAAGTGTATATAAAGATATACATATATATATATTAATCATTTTGCTGTATACCTAAAACTACCACAATATTGTAAAGCACAGTTCAATTAAAAATTAAAATAATAATAATAATAAGCTGAGCACCAAAGAATTGATGCTTTTGAACTGTGGTGTTGGAGAAGACTCTTGAGAATCCCTTGGACTGCAAGGAGATCCAACCAGTCCATACTAAAGGAGATCAATTCTCGGTATTCATTGGAAGGACTGATGGCTGAAGCTGAAACTCCAATACTTTGGCCACCTCATGCAAAGAGTTGACTCATTGTAAAAACCCCTGATGCTGGGAGGGATTGGGGTCAGGAGGAGAAGGGGACAACAGAGGATCAGATGGTTGGATGGCATTACCGACTCAATGGAGATGAGTTTGAGTAAACTCCAGGAGTTGATAATGGACGGGGAGGCCTGGCATGCTGTGGTCCATGAGGTCACAAAGAGTCAGACACGACTGAGTGACTGAACTGAACTGAACTGATTATATATATATATACACACATACATATACATACATGCATCAGAGAAGGCAATGGCAACCCACTCCAGTACTCTTGCCTGTAAAAATCCCATGGACAGAGGAGCCTGGTAGGCTGCAGTCCATGGGGTCTCTAAGAGTCGGACATGACTGAGCAACTTCACTTTCATGCATTGGAGCAGGCAATGGCAACCCACTCCAGTGTTCTTGCCTGGAGAATCCCAGGGACAAGGGAGCCTGGTGGGCTGCCGTCTATGGGGTCGCACAGAGTCAAACACGACTGAAGTGACTTAGCAGCAGCAGCAGCATTCTGACCAATTTGAGACAATACCTCATTGTGGATTTGATTTGCATTTCTGTAATAATTAACAGTGTTTAACATCTTATCATGTGCTTGTTGACCATCAGCATGTTTTCTTTGGAGAAATGTCTGGGTGTTCCTCCCTTTTTTTGATTGTGTTGCTTGTTTTATTTATTTTTAGCAGAGTGAAAAATTTTAATTCCACTAAAACTCAGATGTACAGAGAAAATGTGTTGTATGTCTTTATTAATTTATTTATTATAATTGAAGGCTAATTACTTTACAATATTGTGGTGGTTTTTCCCATACGTTGATATTGAGTGGTATGACCTGTTTGTGCATTTTGAAAAATAAGCACTTTTCAGTCACATCACTTATAATTATTCTGTCCCATTCCAGAGATTGTTTTATTGTGGTTTATGGTTTCCTTTGCTGTGCAAAGTCTCACAAATTTGATTAGGTTCCATTTGTTCGTTTTTGCTTTATTTCCATTGCAATGTGAGCCTTATCTAAGAAGACATCACTACCATTTATATGAGAAAAAGTTTTGCCTTTGTTCTTTTCTAGTATTTTTTGATATGTGTCTTATGTTTAAGTCCTGAAGCCATTTTGAGTTTGTTTTTGTGTATGGTATGAGGGAGTGTTCTAATTTCATTGATTTACTTGCGACTGTCCAGCTTTCTCAATACCACCTACTATACAGACTGTCTTTTTTTCATTGTATGTTATTACCTCCTTTGTTGAAGATTAACTGTAGATTTGTGGGCTTATTTCTGGGGTCTCTATTCTATTCTGTTGCCCTTTACATCTGTTTTTGTGCCAATACTGTGTCATTTTGACTACTGTAGCCTTGTAGTATGTCTAAAGTCTGGATTATGCCTCCAGCTTTGTTCTTGGTCCTCAGTATTGTTTTGACAATTCTGGGTCTTTTGTGGTTCCATATAAATTTTAGAATTGTTTGTTTTAGTTCCATGAAAAATTCCATAGGTAATTTAATTGGGATCACATTAAATATGTAGGTTATTTTGTGTAGTATGTCATTTTAACAATATTAATTCTTTCAGTTGACGAGCATGTAATATCTTTTAATTTATTTCATCTATCATCTATTTTTTTTTTTTATCAGTGTGTTCTAGTTCTCAGGTTTTGGGTCTTTTATCTCCTTGGTTAGGTTTATTCCTAGATATTTTATATTCTGATACATTTTTTAACTGTATATATATATAAACTTTCTCACATTTCTTTGTTGGTGTAATGAAATGCAACAATTTCTGTATTAATCTTTATCCTGCTACCTTACTGAATTCATTTGCTAGTTCTAATAATTTCTGTGTGGTATCTTTAGGGTTTTCTCTATAGAGTATTATGTCATCTGCATATAATGGCAATTTTACCTCCTCTTTTCTAATTTTTATACCTTTTATTTCTTTTTTCTTGTCCTACTGCTGTGAGTAAGACTTCCAATCCTGTGTGAAATAGAAGTCATGAATGTGGGCATCCTCATTTTGTTACAGCATTTAGTGGGAAGATTTTCAACTTTTCACCACTGAGTATTACTTTGGCTGCTGGTTTTGTCATAAACAGTATTTATTATGTTGAGATATGTTCCCTCTATACCGACTTTGGTGAGAGTTTTTATTATGAATGGATGTTGAATTTTATCAAAGGATTTTTTTTTACATCTGTTGAGATAATCATGTTTTTTTTTCTTCTTCTTCTTTCCTTTTGTTGTTGTGGTGTATCACATTGGATTATTTGTATATGCTGAACCATCCTTTTGACCATGGAGTGAATCCAACTTGATAATGGTGTATCCTTTTTATGTGTTATAAGATTACTAATATTTTGCTGAGGATTTTTCCACCTACATTCATCAAAGGTATTGGCCTGTAGTTTTACTTTTTTTTTTTTTTTTATTTTGCAGTACCTCAGTCTAGTTTTGGTATCAGGATAATGGTGGTTTCATAGAATAACTTTGGTAGTGTTCCCACTGCTTCAGCCTTTTTGAAGAGTTAGAGAAGGATAGTTGAAAGTTATTCTTTGTGTGTTCCCTAGTGAAGCCATCTACTCCTGGACTTTTGTTTGCAGGAAGATTTTTTGTTTTGTATTTTGTTTGATTTTATTTCACTTTTATTGATTGGTCTGTTCATGTTATCTGTTTCTTCTGATTCAGTTTTGACAGCCTGTGTGTTTCTAGAACATTGTATATATCTTCTAGGTGTAAAACTGTAATATTTTTTCTTATGATTTTTTTTTTTTTTTTTGTATTTCTGTGTTAAGAGCTATTTCTCATCTTTAATTTTTATTTAGTTTATTTGTGTACTCTCTCTCTTCTTGGTGAAACTTATTAGAGGTTTGTTTTCCTTCTGAAAAGGTAGCTTTTGGTTAATTGACTTTTTTTTTCTTCTGATTTTTATCTCTATTATAATTATTTCTTCTCTGATCTTGATTATCTTCTTCCTTCTGCTGACTTCAGGTTTTGTTTGTTGTTCTTTTAAATTACTTTAGGTGGTAGCCTAAGTTTTTAGGACTTCCCAGGTGGCACAGTGGTAAGGAACCCACCTGCCAGTGCAGGAGACACAAGAGATGTGGGTTTGATCCCTGACTTGGGAAGATTCCCTTGAAGAAGGAAATGACAACCCACTCCAATCTTCTTGCCTGGAGAACCCTAGGGATAGGGGAGCCTGGTGGGCTACAGTCCATGGGGTCACAAGGAGTCAGGAATAACTGAACAACTGAGCACACAGGCTAAATTGTTCATTTTAGACTTTTTTATTTCTGAGGAAGACAATTATTGCTTTGAATTTCCCTCTTAAGACTGCTTCTGCTGCATGCCATAGAATTTGTATTGTTGTGTTTTCATTGTCATTTTTCTTGAGGTACTATTTGTCATTTCATCATTGATCAATTGTTTGTTTTTAGTAGAAAGTTACATAGTCTCCATGAATTCTTTTTTTTTTTTTTTTTTCATTTTTCTTTATGAGGTTCATTTCTAGTTCATGCCATTGTGGACAGAAAAGATACTTGAAACAACTGCTATCTTCTTAAAGTTATTGAGACTTGTTGTGTGTCCTAATGTGTGATCTATCTTAGATTATTTTCTTTGCATACTCAACAATAATTGCATGATATATATATATGTACATAGATATAGATATTATATATATAGTCCTATAGATAGCAATTAAGTCTAATTCTTCTATTGTATAATTTAGGATCTCTGTTGTCTTACTGATTTCTGTCAGAAACATTGATATTAGTGGGGTGTTTAAATTCTGGTCAATTTCTCTCTGTATGTCTATTACATTTGTTTTATATATTTAGGTGCTGTTATATTGGGTGTATATATTTAACAATTGTAATATCAGCTTCTATAATGATCCTTTTATCATAATATAGTGTTCTCCTTTACCCTTCTTTATGATCTTTTATTTAAAACCTATTTTGTTTGATATAAGTGTTGCTTCCTGGCTTTCTTGTCATTTTCTTTTGCATGAAATAGCTTTTACCTTCCCCTCACTTTTAATCTATGTTTTACTTTTACCCTACAATGGGTCTCTTGTAGGCAGCATATTTTAGGTTCTTATTTTATTATAACTTCCACTCTATGTCTTTTGTTTGGAGCTTTTAGTCCATTGAGAATAGTGTAATTATTGATTGGTGTGTATTTATTGCCATTTTATTTAATAAACCATGTTTCCCAGTTGACTTTATATTTATTCTTTTTTCTTTTCGTGTGTGTGTGTGTGGTCTGATAGTTTTATTTTGTATTATGCTTGAATTCATTTATTTTTCATTTTTTGCAAATATACTGTATATTTTTTTTTTTCACTCTGGTTTTCAAGCATGTTAACCCATAAACTTTATCTACTTACTTCAGACTGATAGCTATATAAACTCACATGTGTTCCAGAAGATTTACATTTTCTTCTTTCCTTGCTTTGTAATAAAACTACCTATGCACTGGCTTATTTAAGTAACATTCTGTCTTTTTACGTAGTTGCATTTCCTATTGTGATTTTCCTCTTTCCTATAGGTTCTTGCTTCTTTTATATATAAAGAAGACTTTTCAATGTTTATTTTATGATAGGTTTAGTATTGCTGTATTCATTTACATTTGCTTGACTGAGTAATTTATCTCTTTTTTTATTCTACCTGATAATTTACTGGGTAGAGTATCCTGGGTTATAGTTTTTTTTTTTTTTTCCTTGCTTTTAGGATTTTGAATGTATCTCACCACTCCCTTCTGACTTGCTAGGATTCTGTAGAGAAGTCAGCTAATAGCCTGATGGAGGTTCTCTTGGAACCAACTCTTTGTTTTTTCCCTTACTGCCTTTAGAATCCTACATCTTTAACTTTTGCCATTTTATTTATTATGTGTTTTGGTGTGAATCTGCTTGCTTTCATCTTGTTTAAGCTACTCAGTGCTTCTTCAATATCTGTTTCCTTGTTTAAGTTTGGTAAGTTTTCACCAATGACCTCATCAAATAAATTTTTGATCCCCATCTCTCTTCCTTCTCCTTCTGGAATCCCATAGGTTACATGGGTTACATATACTTTTATATATATTATATTATATTATATTATATATATAATATATTATATATATACTTTATATATTATCCCATAGATATTGCTCATATATTGCTTTTATTTAATTTATTCCTTTCTGTCTGCTGTTCTGATTGGGTGATTACTATTAATTTATTTTCCAGATCATTTATTCACCCTTTTGTATAATTTAGTCTGTTATTCATTGTTATTCATTGCCTTTAGCTCAGTTTTTATTTCAGCTGTAATCTAATTTTGATTGACTTCTCTTTATAATTTGTAGTTCCTTGTTACAGTGATCTGCATTTCCTTCTATAGTCCTTCTTAATTTCTTTGACAATTTTTATCTCTTTTTGAACTCAGGGTTCTGGTAGACTGGAAAGGTATGTTTCATTATTTAGGGGATTTACTTTGTTCCTTCCATTTATTATAGTTTCTGCTTATTCTTTTACATGCATTTCTCTGACCCTCTGAATTTAGGAAAAACAATGATCCAGTGTGGTCTTGAAGGGCTATTTTTGTGTAATGTATCTCTTTTGTATTCTACCTGATAATTTGCTGGGTAGAGTATCCTAGGTTGTAGTTTGTTTTTTTGTTTTTTTTTTTTCCCCTTTTTAGGATTTTGAATGTATCTTGCCACTCCCTTCTGCCCTGCCATAAGATTTATGTGTTACTGTCTCTGTGCAGCTTGTGTGAGTATAATATTTTTGGTGTGACGATTGACTTTTGTATGGATACCTGCATTGTCTTTCCTCAGAGTACGATCGTCATTGTTCTCTTGATAGGAGGTGTGTTTGGTATTGTGGTAACCAGAGCCTACACTGACTATCAGGTGGGCCTCCTCTTTGTTCTGTGGTTAGAATAGCCCTATGGGAGCAGTGAATGTGCCCCAGTTGTTGGAGCAAAGGTGTATAGATCAGGTTCTGAGCTGTAGTATGAAGTAAGTGGGATCAAAACTCTCCCACTGGTAAAAAGTGGCTTCATATTCTCCCTCAATAGCTATCAGCAGGGACTTGTGACCCTAGACTTCTCCTGACACTTTAGTGTGTGCGCCCACAAAGACTGATCTTGTTTTTGACACCTCCCCTGGAACCAACTCCTCTGTGGGAAGTATGATAATTGGTTTGGACCCACTTCCAGTACATGTGAGCTCCCAAAGTCAGCTGAAGCCTGTGGGAGTGCAGACAATCATTATAGATGCCAGCCCCACCTTTTGGCTTGTGTGTATTCCCAAAACCCATGGCTGCCAGCACTTCACCTAGCCATGAACATGCTGACAATGAGGCTCTGATGGCAGAACCATGCCATGCCTTTTATACCATAATAATGGGTTTCCTATGGTAAGCTTCCAATCTTTCCTGGAGGCTCAGTGGCAAAGAATCTGCCTGCCAATGCAGGAGACACACGTTCAGTCCCTGGGCTGGAGAAGATCCCCTAGAGAAGGAAATGGTAACCTTCTCTGGTATTCTTGCCTGGGAAATCCCATAGACAGAGGAGCCTGGTAGGCTACAGTCCATGGGGTCGCAAGAGTTGGATATGACTTAGCGACTAAACAATAAACAACAACAATGGTAAGCCCACATTCCATTCTGCACATACCTCCAGAGCAGCCTCTATCACAATCCAGGCCCTGTGGGCGGTCTCTGCATTACCAATCAGAATCCTCTCACCAAGTCTGCCTGCTGAAGCTGGAGTTTCAGCACCCAGCTGCAGCATAAACTAGGAGGTGCAAGTCTTATGTGGGAGAGTGTGATGATGTGGCAAGGAATACCTGTGCTGCCCCTCTCTACCCTGCTGGAAAGGAAGCCAGTTCTTGCACCCTGCTTTTGAGCAAATTCTAGACAACTGCAGCTCCCTATATGACCCAGTAAATCTCCCAGCAGGTGAAGGAGGTTCCCAGGGTGAGAGAACCTTCTCTCTTCCACAATTCCCTCCCAGGGGTGCAGGCCCTTTCCAGATTTTATTTTTCCCTCTCATTCTACCTGGATATATAAGGATCATTCTTATTACTTTGATTGTATAAAATATCTTCTGTCAGCTTTTAGTTGGTATTCTGGGTAAATTGTTCCATTTGAAGATGTGTGTGCATGTGTGTGTGTGTGTGTATGTGTATGTATGTATATGTGTGTATATATATATATATATATTTATATGTTTGTGGGATGAAGTGAGACACACATCCTTTTATTCTGCCATCTTCAACTCCTCTCAGTAATAAAGTTGACCAAGGGGGTGAAAGATCTGTACATTGAAAATTATAAAACATTGATGAAGGATATTGAAGAAGACACAAATAAATGGAAGACTGTTTTGTAATTAGGGACTGGAAGAATTAATGTTTTTAAAATATCATATTACCCAAAATTGTCTATAGATTCAATGCAATTCCTTTCAGGATTCCAATATCAACTTTTAGAGAAACAGAAGAATCTTATAGTTTACATGGAATTATCAAATATCCCAAATAGCCACAATGATCTTGAGAAAGAAACCTAGAGACATCTCACTTCTTGATTTCAAGCTTTATTAGAAATGAATAGTAATCAAAACAGTATATTACTGGCATAAAATAAATATATCAATAATGGGATAGAATTGAGAGCTCAGAAATAAAATCATATGTTGTCAACTAATATGTCTGTCTTAACAAGGGAGAAAGAGTGATTGCATAAAGCCATGGATTTTATTTGTTTTACCCAGAAGGCCAGTAAAACCAAAATTTCTTACGATAGTAAAACAAACAAACCTTCAGTGAGTTGAAGAACACTATTTTAGTATGTAATCCATTATATGACAAATTCACACAGGTGAAAATGACATTGATGGTTAAGTTTATTAATAATTCTTCAGGCCAAACCATCACAAAAATCAAGAACATTCTTTGATCTTATTTGAAAATCATAAGTAATAAGATTGTTCATATTTAGTGATAGTAACCTCAAGCATATACACATATGCATTAACCTCCCTTTTAAATCATTCTGTTGATACTGGTGGTAGCTTTTAAAAATATATAATAAAACTAACAGTTCATTATAATTAATGATACATAAATAAATGAAGAGACTTGAGGACTTTTAAATGAAAAATGAAAACGTCTCTTTCCACAATTCATTTTTAACTTTTCAGGTTCTTCAAATTTTTTTCAGGAATTGTTTATACATACACAAAAAGATATGTGTAATTTTTCTCTCATTTAATCATTATTTCTTTCTTCCTCTTTCCCTCTCTTCCTTCTTTTTTTCCTTTCTTCCTTTCTTCTTTCCTTCCACCCCTTCACCTTCCTCTTTCTTTCTTTCTTTCCTTCTTTTTCTTCCTTTTCTTTATCTTTTTCTTTTCTTGCCTTTTTTCACATGCATTTTGTGTAACACTTGCTTGTGTTTTGCATAAAACATATATTGGGGCTCTGTTATATGAGTACAAATCATTGATTTTAATGGCAACATAATATTCCATAGTATGTAAATACCACAAATTATTATTTATATATGTAGCCATATTTTTGTTATTTTCAAAATTGTGTTCATACAAATATAATAGCAATGGATATATTTCCAATTCAAGTGTCTTTTATACATAGTATTCTATTTTTCTGTATATTGCTGAACTAAAATTAATTGTTAAAATTATGTTCATTTAAATGTTCTAAATATTACAACATTCCTACAAAAATGTTGCGTAATTTTTTTATTCTAACAGAGCCATATAATAGTGCCTTTTCTCTACATGCTAATCTGTGTGCCTTTGGAATACAATGTCTTCAGATTTTTGTTCACTATTAAAATGCTTTATATATATGTGTGTGTGTGTGTATTGAGGTGCATGCATGTTAAATTATATATATATAACGCATTTATTATTCATTTGTGTGTGCATACACAAATATATACACACACACTCACTGTTTTCCTGGGATGTTCATGTAATTGAAAGTAGAAGTTCCCTCTTGAACCTGTTCAGGTGGATTGTAATTGGAGCATTCATTGACAAGCTTCTTTTCAGCAATTTGCTATTCCGGTAATGATTGTTCTCCTGCTCCTTTGTGAAATGAACAAGGTCCAGGTCAAGTCAATTATGAAGGAAGAAAACACTGAAATTAATGCAAATCACTCAAAATAGGTTTAAGTAACCCTAGATTTGTTTAAGTAACACTTAATTTAAAGAATGCTTGAAATCTTAATTTGTCAGTGACTCCTTTTCCAACTAAGTAAACCTGAAATGTAGATGCAGCCTTCAAGAAATCACTGACATAGCAATACTCTTTCCTAGCATCCAGCAAAATGCTGCAGTTGCAAAATTACTGATTTCCATCTTCAACAGCAAGGGGGCCTATTTCTAGACAGAAAAAGTTCTGTGCTTTATAAGCAGGTAAAAATATGCTGATTCCTAAGGGGATCAGTGATTCAATCATTCATTCAACCATCCACTCAGCAAACACTTTTAGTATGTTATTTCTAAGAGAATGCTATCATCCTTCCTTAGAAATAAGGCACACCTGCTTTGAAAGCTAACTTTATCTCTGGCTCTTTGACTTTGACTAAGTCATTCAAATTCTCAGAGATAACATTCTCACCTATAAATGGAGACAAATAATCCTTCCCCTGAAGTACCTTCAGTATTTAACAAGAACGTGTGTATAAGACCTGATGAGTAGGCACTTAGTAGTTACTCT
The DNA here is from genome assembly GCF_055505025.1 of Bos grunniens. NCBI lineage: Eukaryota > Metazoa > Chordata > Mammalia > Artiodactyla > Bovidae > Bos > Bos grunniens. Next base: position 10,289,210 of record NC_141179.1, on the reverse strand, counting down.
ATTCTCCTGCTCTCCATCATTCATCAGTGTCTATGATTGTCCCAATAACCCAGTCATCAGCGGTAGATTCCTGATTTAACAGGATCCATAAGTATAACACTGATGTCTATTTTTAAATTGCTCATGGATCATTTAATACTGCATATATAGATATTCTTCTCATTTTATACACTATACTTCCTTAACACTTTAATCTTGCCTCTATATTTTCTATACTTGTAACAGATGATTGAGTTATATTTTGTTGTGCCTTGCTAACAACCAAACTTGATGGTTTCCATAAGCATTCTATGTTGTAAAAAAATTTTTAAAAGTACATGCTGTACTTCTAAGAATGTACATGTACATTCTTAGCTTTACCTAAATTTTTAAGAATTTTGCTTTTCCAAATATTGCCATTTTTTTTGTCCTATCAGTTATTTCTTTTAAACAAAATGTAGCTCTGCTCTAGATCCCTGACCTTCTCAATTCATGTACACTCCTAAAGGTGAAAAAAAAAAAAAAAAACTTGTTATTTCCTAGTTTGCATTTCCACCTAAAGGCACTTCACACTCATCTGTCCTTTATTTAACATATTATTTCCTTCCCAAAATCATTTCCTTGACCTTCAATCTAAATTTCAGTGAACAACTCTGGAGTAATTCTGACAGCACTCATGGGAAATTGGGAGTCATCTTTTGGTGGCCTTTCCCTGTCTATTTATATTGAAAAGTTACTTAACACTGTCTGTTTCACATCCTAAATATCTGTTATCAATCGTATCCTCTCTATATTTACTATTAGCACCTTTATTCAAGTCATATTTAATTTTTACCTGAAATTCAACAGATATGGTTCTTACCATACAGGGATGTACATATTCCTTCATAATCTTTTCTCTGTGTTACTCTTTATCCATCTTCTCTTATCTTCACTTCCTCGATGTATTTTGTTATTCCAACCCTACAATGTTTGCACATAGTAAGTACTAGAAAGTGAGGACATCCTGAATCCTGTCATCCCTGCAAAGAATTCATGCAGATGACCATAAAGCAATGAAAAGATGCTCAACATCACTGATTATTAGAGAAATACAAATTAAGACTCCAATGCAGTATCACTTCACACAGTCAGAATGGATATCATCAAAATGTCTACAAACAATAAATGCTAGAGTGGCTGTTGAGAAAAGAGAACCCTCCAACACTGTTGGTGGGAATGTAAATTGGCATAGCCACTATGGAGAACAGTATGTTGTGTTGTTGTTTAGTTGCTAAGTTGTGCCTGTTTTGCAATCCCATGGACTCTAGCCAAAAAACTTTAATGGAGTGATATAAATCTTTCTTTCCTGTATTCATTCTTTATGTGTTAATTGTTCAACTCCAGCTGTTGGACTTACAAGTTTTTCTTCAGCCACGTCCAAGTCAATAAGTTTGAATGATAAATCTGTAGTGAACAGGGGTTGAAAAGGTTTAAAGTAATATTTTTATTGAAAAAGTAGAGTAGCACCATAGTTCAATATTTTAATAATAATCCTAGTACCTCTGTGTTTAGACATGTGCTTTTTATCTCATGTCATCCAAAAGAAGTTGAGATGGTTATGTAGTGTTAGACCTGTACAATTCAGTGTGTTGTGTTGTGTGTATGTGTTCATTCATATCCAGCTCTTTGCAGTCCCATGAACTGTAGCCCACCAGGCTTCTCTGTCCTTGGAATTTTCCAGGCAAGAATACTGGAGTTGATTGCCATTTCCTCTTGCAGGGGACCTTCCTGACCCAGGGATCAAACCCTCCTCTCTTGTGTCTCTTGCATTGGCAAGAAGAGCCTTTACCACTGTGCCACCTAGGAAGCCCAACAATTCAGTAGCTTGCTTTAACATTTCTACTCTGGTTTTTATGGACATCTATACTTTAAATTAATTTTTGAATTTTAAGCAGGAGCTTACTGTGAGTGCAACAAATAGGAAGGCATTCTTCAAGCTCTAAATGGAATAAGCTTTGTTTGGTGATGCCTTTCTTTGCTAACGACATAAACTTAAACACTTATTGCTAAGGGTCCCCTTGACATTGAGATTGGATTAGAGTTATTTGCCTTTGATGTTCTTTTCCATAATCATCCATGAACTCCTTGAGTGCAGGGAGCATATTTTATTGCTCTCAAAACAAGTAAAAAGGGAGAAAATGTAGGAAGCAAGGGAATGGGTTGAATAAAATAGTCTCTGAATATTTTGTAACTATATAATACGTTATCTCAGATCTCATTTCTCCCTTTAATGACTTCTGATTGTCTCTGTGTCTACCAGGACCCTATCTAGACTAATTTGTATCCTAGTATTTTTCCTTTTCTTTTCTTGCATTGTATCTACCATTTCTCTCAGGCAACTGTGAACTAGCTGTTTGTAAGAAAGCATCTCATTTAATTAATTCATATTAAGGATTGGCTAACAGATAATTTTATATGGTGTCCATTAAGATCTTAGTATTTAAAAAAATACAAAGTATGGATCTCTGCCTTAGCTCATTCAGACTACTGTAAAAAGGTACCATGCAATACTGTTCTTTGCAATACCAGATTTTACTTTTGTCACCAGGCTCATCAGCAAATAAGCATTCTATCCACTTTGGCCCAGACACTTCATTCATTCTGGGGCTATTGGTAATTCTCCTCCACTCTTCCCTAGTAGCATATTGGACACTCATCTTTTTGATATAATATATTTTTGGCCTTTTATATAGTTCATGAGGTTCTCACGGCAAGTATACTGGGGTGGTTTGCCATTCCCTCCTCCAGTGGATCATGTTTTGTCAGAACTCTCTCTGCTGTGACCAGTCCGTCTTGGGTGGTCCTGTGCACCATGGCTTATAGCTTCATTGAGTTATATAAGCCCCTTCTCCACAACAAGGGAGTGACCCATGAAGGGGAAAGTGTTAGTCACTCAGTCGTGTCCAACTCTGTGCAAACCAATGGATGGTAGCCCACCAGGCTCCTCTGTCCATGGGATTCTCCAAGCAAGAATACTGGAGTGGGTTGCCATTCCCTTCTTCAGGGGATCTTCCCAACCCAGGAATTGAACCCAGGTTTCCTGCATTGTAATCAGATTCTTTATGAGTAGCCAACATGATGTCACCTGCCAAAAATATTTTAATCATGAGAAATATTGGGCTGGATGAGCTACAAGCCAGAATCAAGATAGGTGGGAGAAACAGCAACAACCTCAGATATGCAGATGATATCACTCTAATGTCAGAAAGCAAAGAGGAACTAAAAAGCCTCTTGATGACGGTGAGGGAGGAAAGTGAAAGAGCTGGCTTAAGGCTAAATGTTAAAAAAACTAAGATCATGATATCCAGCCCCATTACTGCATGGCAAATAGAAGGGGAGAACGTGGAAGTAGTGACAGATTTCCTCTTCTTGGGCTCTAAAATCACTGTGGACAGTGACTGCAGCCATGAAATAATAAGACAACTGCTTCCTGGAGGAAAGCAGTGACAAACCTAGACAGCGTGTTGAAAAGCAAAGACATTATTCTGCCGACAAAGGTCCGTATAGTCAAGGTGATGGTCTTCCCAGTGGTCATGTAAGGTTGTGAGAGCTGGAATGTAGAGAATGCAGAATGCCAAAGAATTGAAGCCTTCAAACTCTGGTGCTGGAGAAGACTCCTGAAAGTCCCTTGGACAGCAAGGAGATCAAACTAGTCAATCTTAAGGAAGATCAACCCTGAATATTCACTGGAAGAACTGATGCTGAAACTGAAACTCCAGTATTTTGGTCATCTAGTGCGCACAGACGGAGAAGGCAATGGCACCCCACTCCAGTACTTTTGCCTGGAAAATCCTGTGGACGGAGGAGCCTGGTGGGCTGTAGTCCATGGGGTCGCTAGAGTCAGACACGACTGAACGACTTCACTTTCACTTTTCACTTTCATGCATTGGAGAAGGAAATGGCAACCCACTCCAGTGTTCTTGCCTGGAGAATCCCAGGGATGGGTAAGCCTGGTGGGCTGCTGTCTCTGGGGTTGCACAGAGTCGGACACGACTGAAGCAACTTAGCAGCAGCAGCAGCAGCAGCAGCATTGCACACAGACAATTCATTGGAAAAGTCCCTGATGCCAGGAAAGATCAAGGGCAGAAGGAGAAAAGGGCATCAGAGGATGAGATGGCTGGATGGCATCACCAACTCAATGAACGTTGAACTTGGGAAAACTCTGGGAGATTGTGAGGGACAGGGAGGACTGGCATCCTGCAGTACATAGGGTCGCAGAGTCGGACACAACCAGGCAACTGAACAACACAGTACCATAGACTGGATGGCTTATAAATGCCAGAAATTGATTATTCACTGTTCTGGAGACTGGAAGTCCAAAATCAGAGTGCCAGCATAGTCCCCTCTAGTGAGAATCCTTTTCTGAGCTGCAGATTGCCAACTTCCCCTTTATCCTCACATGATGTACAGGGGCCTAGGGAGTTCTGTGAGATCTCTTTTATAAAGACATCAATCCCAATATGAAGACTCTGCCCTTATGACCTAATCGTCTCCCAAAGGCCCCAGTCCTTCACGCTGTCATATCAGGGGTTAGCATTTCAATGTATGAATTGCGAGCAAGGGGACACTAATCTTCAAGACATACTAATCTCTAATTGTAGAAATTAACTGTTCAATTTGGAAAAATAAAGGCATTGGTTGTTAGTACCTGTCACAATCCTACTCTGATTACTATTTTCAGAAGGGATAAAGAACATGCTCACTAATTTTAGAAGCTAGTATATATGGAGAGCTGTTAGAGTTTTTGGCTTAAAGGTTTTTTTCAATATGACTTTTGAATAATTCACTCTGGTTATATAGGCAGTAGGCCCAAACATCAATGTTATAAAACTGGAAGAGAGTTTGCTCTACAGGATAAATCTAGCCATTGGAAAATTGTGTGGTCGTCATAGCTGCCTATCTGTTTCTTTATAAATGCAAGGCTTGGAGCCTGGAAGATAACACAATTAGTTCCCTTCCTCCTTAAATTACATATACTTTCCAGTTTTGCCTTTTTTTTTTTTTTTTTTTTTAATAATGTGAAACCTCTGTATTTCTCCAAGTCAGGGAGAGCACAGGCCTCAGTGTGTTGTAGAAGGATCATCTTCTTTTACCCGCTTAGAATTTTCTGAACCTAATCAGCAAGGAGCCTGATTATTGGCCCATAAATGAATGGCACGCTCCAGGCTAAGGGCAAGCTAATTGCCAAGTTGAAATTCTATGTGAGCTTATACTGTGTGTTCTTTTAAATTTTCCAGGTAACAATAGATCAGGTACAGTGGCTTCTGCTTCCATGTTTGAGGTGCTTGACTAAACAAGAGGTAATCCCTCACCTTAGGCTACTGCATTATGCATCCCAGTTTGTTGCTCTGAGTATTTTTGACAGTTTTAACATTTGTTAAATGTTAAATGGTTGATCTTGGACTTTTTTTGATCCATGAATCTGAATGGCCTGGCTTGTCCTCATGCTCATTTTTCCTTGACCAACAAAGCTGTCCAGGAGTCTGTCAGGGTCTGAGCCAAAAATCAAAGTTTCCACAAAGATAAATAAAAATAAATTTATTTTCCAAAAAAAATGTGTTTATGATTATGTTTAAAAAAGAAAAGTAGAAGAAATTGTGTATGTATCTGGTTCTAACAGTGCAAATGTTTCTAGGTTATTAACAACAGGAGAATAACTAAATTGCAGTCAGTCAATAGCTGTAAGTCTTGAGAAGCAGAGAATAATGTAGCCTAAATGGATTACTAAAATGTATTATACTTACAGAAAACTTTAATACCTATATGGTTTTTAATAGAAGAACAAAGTACTTTGACAGAAGTACTGTTTTTGGAACATTGTGTTTTTAAATCCCTTGGGAAAAAAAAAAAAAGAAAAGTACTTCTTTAGATGTAGTGGCACACGACAGTTATTCTCTGACGTTAATACATTTATAATTGTCATTATATGGGAGTAATTACACTGCCTCCCTTTAAAATATGTATATTATGCAGATTTTTATACATAAAACCATTATCTTTTTGGAATGAAGGCTGTTCTGTGCACCTAGTCTTGTGACTGCTTTTCTGTGTACCATTATGTTATTCTTAGCATTCTGTGTTGCTATTTGTTTTAGATAATTTGTGTTTTATAATAGTCATTGAAAATTTAAGTAGATACATAAGTGATGAAACCAGTAATAGGGTCTGTGTAGGAACATTAACGGAGAAGGCAATGGCACCCCAACTCCAGTACTCTTGCCTGGAAAATGCCATGGATGGAAGAGCCTGGTGGGCTGCCGTCCATGGGGTCGCTAAGAGTCGGACACGACTGAAGTGACTTAGCAGCAGCAGCATCAGGAAGATTAAAAGTATTTTCTCATCTAAATTTTTGTAATATATTCAATTTGTAAAAATATGAATTTTAATGTAGCAAAGATAAACATAAGTATATTTAAATAAATAAGAGTTATGCCTTTTAAAGTTGCCATCTATTCACTTCATAATAGTAATTCAAGGCATCTATTTGAAAAAATATATAAAAAATCTAAATAGACATTTCTCCAAAGAAGACATCCAGATGGCTAACAAACACGTGAAAAGATGCTTAACATCACTCTTTATCAGAGAAATGCAAATCAAAACCACAATGAGGTACCATTTCACACCAGTCGGAATGGCTGCGATCCAAAAGTCTACAAGCAACAAATGCTGGAGAGGGTGTGGAGAAAAGGGAACCCTCTTACTCTGTTGGTGGGAATACAAACTAGTACAGCCACTATGGAGAACAGTGTGGAGATTCCTTAAAAAACTGGAAATAGAACTGCCTTATGACCCAGCAATCCTACTGCTGGGCATACACACCGAGGAAACCAGAACTGAAAGAGACACGTGTACCTCAATGTTCATTTCAGCACTGTTTATAATAGCCAGGACATGGAAGCCACCTAGATGTCCATCAGCAGATGAATGGATAAGAAAGCAGTGGTACATATACACAATGGAGTATTACTCAGCCATTAAAAAGAATACATTTGAATCAGTTCTAATGAGGTGGATGAAACTGGGGCCTATCATACAGAGTGAAGTAAGCCAGAAAGAAAAACACCAATACAGTATACTAATGCATATATATGGAATTTAGAAAGATGGTAACGATAACCCTGTATGCAAGACAGCAAAAGAGACACAGATGTATAGAACAGTCTTTTGGACTCTGTGGGAGCGGGAGAGGGTGGGATGATTTGGGAGAATGGCATTGAAACATTTATAATATTGAAAGGTTGTTGTTGAATCACGCGAATACACCAGGATTCTTGGCCCCCGGAGGAGAAGAATTCAATCCGGGGCCAGAGACGAGGCTTGATCGCTCAGAGCTTTTGTGTAATAAAGTTTTATTAAAGTATAAAGGAGATAGAGAAAGCTTCTGACATAGGCATCAGAAGGGGGCAGAAAGAGTACCCCCTGCTAGTCTTTAGCTGGATGTTATATAGTCACTAGCAGTCTGTTAATGAAAGAAAGGAATATCTTAAAATTCAGAATGGCACCAGGCCCCTCACCCATAAGATGCATTTTGGGATAATCTTGGCACCAAATGGTTTATCCTGGGCCATAAAATGATTAACTTGAATCTTGAAGAAGGGCAGACCACCATACAAATAGTTTCATTTACATAGATTAGGGGAACAATATCCATACTGGTTTGTCAAGTAGGTTCTGGGCCAAGAGGCGGAACCAACTTGGAGACAGAGTTTGGGGTAAAGGCATAGTACATTAGCATAGCTTAAGACAAACATTTCCATAAGAAAAAGGCATTGGTTATCTCTAGACTCGAGAATAGTTAACTTCAGGCGAAACCGGGTGTCATTATGGCAACACAATATTTTAAGAGAAACCTCCCTTTAAATTTGTATAGAGAAGGAAAAAATATTGCTAGTTTGTTTCCTCCTGCCGCTTAAGAGAGATAAAAATGTCTGACACTTGCAGGCTATTTCCTCTATTTGGAGACCCCTGGCCTTCCTGCCTGTTACCCTCTCAATATCATATATGAAACAAATTGCCAGTCCAAGTCTGATGCATGATACCAGTTGCTTGGGGCTGGTGCACTGGGACAACCCAGAGGGATGATATGGGGAGGGAGGGAGAAGAGGGGTTCTGGATGGGGAACACGTGTATACCTGTGGCAGATTCATGTTGATGTATGGAAAAACCAATACAATATTTTAAAGTAGTTAACTTCCAATTAAAATAAATAAATTTATGTTTTTAAAAATCCAGCAAAATTCGTTATAGTAAAAGTCACAAGAACAAAATGCCCAGGCATAGAATAATTGTTAACACCGTGGTGGAGTAATCTGAAGAAATACTCCATGGCCATAGGAAACTGTGTGATTTAAAATAGCTGAGGATATAAAAAACATTATTTATATGGAAAAAAAAATTAACATTCAACTTAGGATACAATCTAAAGCAATGTTATTCATATGTTTTGATCTCTTCCTTAACCAATACATTGTATATATGACCCTCATATACACATAAATAAATTGCATATTAAAAATATTTTGAAGCAATGTCATCCTACTACATACAATGCATATTGTCATTTCCTTTTTTCCTGTAGTTTAGTGTTTTAAAATTTTTAAGTTGTGACTCATTAAAGGGATTTCTTTGCCAACAAGTAAGTTGTGACATGTAGTTAACCAAACACTGGTGTAAACTGTGTAAATAATATATTTAAGGCGATTCTAGAAGGAAATGCAATACAATATTAATATTTTTATATCTGAGCCACTTGGATTTGGGGTTTTTTTTTTCCTCATTCTGTTCTGAATTTTTTAAAAAAATATTGTCAGTAAAACATTTTGATACTACAACCATGACTCATTTTTCACTTGCCATAGTTTCTCATCAATTGTAAATGTGTTTTGCATTTAAAGTTTTCCTTCCAACTTCCTTCTAGTTTTCAGTAGGGTAGAGGCTAGACATTAAATACCATATTGTTTTCTTGGGCATAGTAAATTAAAGGTAAGTAACTACTACATAAATGAATGAGTACATAAGTTATTAATGGCTTATAGCACTTAACCCACATTTACTTTTATAAGGTAAATATGAGATTTTCTTCTTTTATTCATTTTACTGCAGAGCACTGTACAGAAATGGGAGTTAATGTAATCAAATATAATTACATTTTTGAATTCTACACAAATTCCTGCCCAAAATATGTGTTCAGTGTTAGGACAGAGTTATGTTTTAGAGCTAATATGGAAAATGCAATTTTTCAGAAAAAGTGTAGATGTCGAATCCAAAGCAGGATAGTATGAGTCCTGGCTATGTGACTGCCTCCATGTGTCACTGGAGAATTTATTGATCTTATTGAGCTTTTGTTTCCTTTGTTGTAAAATGAAAATAATATTTGTCTCATAACCTTTTTGAATAATTAATGGAACTAATACATACAAAATACCCAGGTTCATTCCTACTATATACATTAAGTTCTATCTTTTCCTCTTGCCCAGCTACTTGAATAGTATTTTTAAATATAATAACTGGTGTTTAATTAAAATGTAAAAACATAATTGTTTAAATGTAGATTTTTATATCAACCCATATCTTAGGTTCAACGACACATAGGGTGGAGTTTTAAATATAAATACATGAAGTATAAATGGCCATGACCCCACAGAAACATAATTAAGAAAATGTGTATAGTTATATGTCTGTGGGGTACAAAGTATTTCAGAACCAAAAGCAGTAGGTTGAATGTAAATCATCAGATAGAATCATCCTTATGAAAAGTGAATGTTCATGTATATTTCTGAAGTTTGAGGTCACAAGAATAAGAATGTTCTGTGAGCTCAACCCTACATTCCCTATGATTCTCACTAAAGAAGTAGGATTGTTGCCATTATAGTCTTTTGTTGCTGTTTGTTCCTTTGTTCTTTTTCAGAGTTTACTAAGAAAGTGAAGTCATTTTGTGTCCTTGTTGGTATGTCACCCCAGGTGTTAATTTCTGGACTAGGCCCATTGACAGATTAAAGATTCTTTGGATCCTCTGTCTTCTACCCTGTTAGTATCCAGGAGATATTTCCCTCATTCCTTCTTCTCATACCTAGAATCACACTATTAAAATTACTGATGGCATACAGAACCATATTTTTGATCAATTATTTCAGGTCATCTAGTCATTATTAATGGCACCCCACTCCAGTACTCTTGCCTGGAAAATCACATGTACGGAGGAGCCTGGTAGGCTGCAGTCCATGAGGTTGCTAAGAGTCAGACATGACTGAGTGACTTCACTTTCACTTTACACTTCCATGCATTGGAGAAGGAAATGGCAACCCACTTCGGTGTTCTTGCCTGGAGAATCACAGGGACGGGGGAGCCTGGTGGGCTGCCGTCTATGGGGTCACACAGAGTCAGACACGGCTGAAGCAACTTAGCAGCAGCAGCAGCAGTCATTATTACATTTGTTGAAGGGTTGGTCACTTACTGTAAGAGATAACAATCTTATAGATATAAGTACTGTAGCTAGTAAAATTGATAGAGTCATAGTGTAGCAGAGACACAAGTATAAACACTTTTTGAAACAAAGGATGTCACAGTCATCAGCAGTACTGGCCCTCCAAATGTGAATTTCTGAGCTTCAGGAGGGTGCCTAGGAAGAACAGTGCCTTTGATCCAGCATCTCTCAGGATGCTGCCACTCCTTATGGTGAGCAAGGAACTAAGGATGTGAAAAATCAGATTGTAAGATGTTGACCCCAGATAGCTGAGATGCATATGAAAGAATGATTACAGTAAGCCCAGACTCTTGCCTGTTCCCATACATATAAAATTGGGTTTCCCTGGTGGCTCAGCAGTAAAGAATCTACCTGCAATGCAGGAAATGCAGGAGACTTGGGTTTGATCCCTCAGTTGGAAAGATCCCTTGAAGAAGGAAATGGAAATTTACTCCAGTATTCTAGCTGGGAAAATCCCACAAACAAGAGGAGCCTGGCAGGCTACAGTCCACAGGGGGGAGAGTCGAGCACAACTGAGCATATACATAGAAAAGCGCTGAATTCCTTAACTTAAGCTATCTGGTTTTACTTAATTAACAATAATCTTTTGATGTTTAGACTGCCTGTCCCTTGTTGAAAAATTCTGTATAGCCAGACTCTTGCCCCTACCTCCTCAGAAAAGTTGTATCAGTGTCATTTGAGATGCTATCTCCCAGGCTTGAAGTCCTAAAAATTCCCACCAAATAAAACATAACTCTCAACTTTAAAAAGGAGGAAAGAAACTGAAGTCATTTCACCAGATCACATGAAAAATGTGCAAAATAAGCATTGAAAATAAATGTTGAAGATAATAAAATAATAAGATTTATTTAATACTGATCTCTATGCATGTATGGATGTGAGAGTTGGACTGTGAAGAAGGCTGAGCGCCAAAGAATTGATGCTTTTGAACTGTGGTGTTGGAGAAGACTCTTGAGAGTCCCTTGGACTGCAAGGAGATCCAACCAGTCCATTCTGAAGGAGATCAGCCCTGGGATTTCTTTGGAAGGAATGATGCTAAATTTGGCCACCTCATGCGAAGAGTTGACTCATTGGAAAAAACTCTGATGCTGGGAGGGATTGGGGGCAGGAGGAGAAGGGGACGACAGAGGATGAGATGGCTGGATGGCATCATTTGAGTCAATGGACGTGAGTCTGGGTGAACTCTGGGAGTTGGTGAGGGAGAGGGAGGCCTGGCGTGCTGTGATTCATGGGGTCGCAAAGAGTCAGACACGACTGAGCAACTGATCTGATCTGATCTGATGCACATTGAAAACAGGAATGACAAAGTATGCCTTGTGTTAACTAAGAATAGTTAAAGTTATTGGATAATTAGCAAAACGGAAAAGGAAACAAAAAACTGTTACTGAATTCACTTTACATCAGAACTGGTAAAATAATTGTGAAACTCCAAAACAAAACATGCAAAAAAAAAAAAAAAAAAGCAAAACAGCAAAATGGCTGTCTGAGGAGGCCTTAAAAATAGCTGTGAAAAGAAGAGAAGCAAAAATCAAAGGAGAAAAGGAAAGATACACACATTTGAATGCAGAGTTCCAAAATAGCCAGGAGAGATAAGTGATCAGTGATCACTTCCTCAGTGATCAGTGCAAAGAAATAGAGGAAAACAACAGAATGGGTAAGACTAGAGATCTCTTCAAGAAAATTAGAGATATTAAGGGAATATTTCATGCAATGATGGGTTCCATAAAGGACAGAAATGGTGCAGACCTAACAGAAGCAGAAGATATAAAGAAGAGGTGGCAAGAACATACAGAAGAACTATACAAAAAAGTTCTTCACGATCCAGATAATCACGATGGTATGATCACTCACCTAGAGCCAGACATCCTGGAATGTGAAGCCAAGTGGCCCATAGGAGGCATCACTATGAACAAAGCTAGAGAAGGTGATGGAATTCCGGTTGAGCTATCTCAAACCCTAAAAGATGATGCTGTGAAAGTGCTACACTCAATATGCCAGCAAATTTGGAAAACTCAGCAGTGGCCACAGGTTGGAAAAAGTCAGATTTCATTTCAATCCCTAAGAAAGACAATGCCAAAGAATGCTCAAACTACTGCACAGTTGCACTCATCTCACACGCTAGTAAAGTAATGCTCAAAATTCTCGAAGCCAGGCTTCAACAATACGTGAACTGTGAACTTCCATATGTTCCAGCTGGTTTTAGAAAAGGGAGAGGACCCAGAAATCAAGTTACCAACATCCTATGAATCATGGAAAAAGAGAGTTCCAGGAAAACATCTATTTCTGCATAATTGACTATGGCAAAGCCTTTGACTGTGTGGATCACCATAAAATGTGGAAAATTCTGAAAGAGATGGGAATACCAGACCACCTGACCTGCCTCTTGAGAAACCTATACGCAGGTCAGGAAGCAACAGTTATAACTGGACATGGAACAACAGACTGGTGCCAAATAGGACAAGGAGTACGTCAAGGATTTATATTGTCACCCTGCTTTTTAACTTATATATAGAGTACATCATGAGAAACGCTGGGTTGGATCAAACACAAAGTGGAATCAAGATTGCTGGGAGAAAAATCAATAACCTCAGATATGCAGATGGCACCACCATTATGGCAGAAAGTGAAGAAGAACTAAAGAGCCTCTTGATGAAAGTGAAAGAGGAGAGTGAAAAAGTTGGCTTAAAGCTCAACATTCAGAAAATGAAGGTCATGGCATCCAGTCCCATCTCTTCATGGCAAATAGATGGGGAAACAGTGTAAAGAGTGTCAGACTTTATTTCTGGAGGCTCCAAGATCACTGCAGATGGTGATTGTATCCATGAAATTAAAAGACGCTTACTTCTTGCAAGGAAAGTCATGACCAACCTAGATAGCATATGAAGCAGCCTAGATGTCCATCAGCAGATGAATGGATAAGAAAGATGTGGTACGTATACACAATGGAGTATTACTCAGCCATTAAAAAGAATACATTTGAATCAGTTCTAATGAGGTGGATGAAACTGGAGCCTATTATACAGAGTGAAGTAAGCCAGAAAGAAAAACACCAATACAGTATACTAACACATATATATGGAATTTAGAAAGATGGTAATGATAACCCTGCATGTGAGACAGCAAAAGAGATACAGATGTATAGAACAGTCTTATGGACTCTGTGGGAGAGGGCGAGGGTGGGATGATTTGGGAGAATGGCATTGAAACATGTATAATATCATATATGAAATGAATCACCGGTCCAGGTTCAATGCAGGATACAGGATGCTTGGGGCTGGTGCACTGGGATGACCCAGAGGGATGGTACAGGGAGGGAGGTGGGGGAAGGGGGTTCAGGATGGGAAACACGTGTACACCTGGGATGGATTCATGTTGATGTATGGCAAAACCAATATAATTTTGTAAAGTAATTACCCTCCAATTAAAATAAATATATTTATACTTTTAAAAAAGCAGAGACATTACTTCACCAACAAAGGTCTGTCTGGTCAAGGCTATGGTTTTTCCAGTGGTCATGTATGGATGTGAGAGTTGGACTATAAAGAAAGGTGAGCACCGAAGAATTGATGGTTTTGAACTGTGGTGTTGGAAAAGACTCTTGAGAGTCCCTCGGCCTGCAAGGTGATCCAATCAGTCCATCCTAAAGGTAATCAATCCTGAGTGTTCATTTGAAGGATTGATGCTGAAGCTGAAACTCCAATACTTTGGCCACCTGATGCGAAGAACTGACTCATTTGAAAAGACTCAGATGGCTGGGAACGATTGAAGGCAGGAAAAAAGGGGATGACAGAGGGTGAGATGGTTGGATGGCATCACTGGCTCAATGTATTGGGGTTTGTGTAAACTCCGGGAATTGGTGATGGTCAGGGTGGCCTGGCATGCTGCAGTAAGGGGGTCTCAAAGAGTCGGACACTTCTGAGCGACTGAACACAAAATATTTGTTTGAAATTTTGAAAATTCATAAATTAAATCAATAGCATATGTGCCAGAGATTTTTGTTTACATTTAAGTAATACCCCTCATGCAAATAAGTATGTATAAACAAAAAATCAACAGACCAATGGAAAAAATAGAAAAACTATTATAGATCTTTTAATGTAGGGCTAATTTCCTTGGTATATATTTTCTTAATTTAACGGTTTAATTTTCTTCATATAGAAAATGTATTCCTAAAGTAATATGAAAAATTCAAACAACTTAATACCAAGAGGCAACCACTGCCCAGCAGGTAAGCACAGGAACACTCGGTTTGGCTTCAAATCCTTACTCCATCTGTTACAGTTCTATGACCCTATATGCGTTTTTTAAAAATAGAGATTAAAATGTTTTTTTGTGTGTGAGGCTTAAATAAGGTAATGCCTGCATATTACACAAAATAGTACTTGACCGATATAATAAGTACTCAATATGTTTTAGCTTTTATGATTTTTGTAGGAAAATAGTCAAAATACATGAGCAGAGAGTACTCACAATAAGGAATATATACAGACAACAAATATGTGAAGTTTAGTCGACCACTTTGGTAAAAATCTCTCAGTCATGTCTGACTCTTTGCAACCCCACGGACTGTGGCCCACCAGGCTCCTCTGTCCATGTGAATTTCCAGGCAAGAATACTGGAGTGGGTAGCCAATGTCTTCCTCCAGGCGATCTTCTCAACCCAGGGACTGAACCCAGGTCTCCCGCATTGCAGGTGGATTCTTTACTGTCTGAGCCAGCAGGGAAGTCCAGTTGACCATGCTTGTAAACAACAGTGAAAATAAAAGACACTTCTGATAAATGGGTTTAAAGATTTCTCTGTTAGTAATACACAGGGGAACAAAAAGAGATACACACTCTTGGTGAGAGTATAAATTGATATAACCTTTTGAGGGCAATTTAGAAACAACAATAGAACTAAAATGCCCATGTCTTTTGACTTAGACATTTCATGCCTAATATTAATGATATTTAAAATATGTTTACAATATTATTAAAGGATAAACTAATGGATACAATATAGTATTAATAGTTACAGTATGAATTGAATTGCATGTGCTTCCAAAAAGTGCATATACACATTTGTGCATAATATGTGTGTATATTTATATATGTAATGAAACCTACTAGGAAGGTAAATTAAAAATACTTGATAATAATTCCTTGCAATAAATGGGTCTATGAAGGCTGGAACCAGCTGTGGTGACAGGAAGGAAAACTACATTTCCATTTTGTACTTTTTATAAAACATGAACATTTATGATTTTCATAATAAAATTTTTATATTTCTTAAAGTATAATATTTCAACCACAAATTAAGTATCATCACACAGATTAAGCAGAATAGAAGCCAAGTACCTGATAAAAAATGTCATTTAAAAGCTCCACTTTTCTTAAAAGTATTTTTCATTCTACTCTTATGTTTAAACATATTTATGTAGCAAATTATTTTATATATTTTTCATAAAAGAATCAGTGAGTATATAACATTCTAAATATGAGCCCAACTGAAGTAAAAAATAAAAAGCAGTAAAGATCTTGTGGTTTATGATAATGTTTGATAAAATATATGAAAAATTACAATTGATATTCACAGCCTGAATAGATTTAGCTGCATTCCTAGAGGAAAAACACTTGTTTTCTTGAAACTGTTTGAACTCTGAGATTCAGAGAAAAAATTCATTTTGTAGTATTAGGTAAAAGCTCACTCAGCTGACCACCATGTTGTCTGTGTTTTTCAGTAGTATATTTATACCTATGTTATACCTATTTATAACAGGAAATCATTAAGAGGTCATAAGATTTACTTATAGAAAACTGATGCATTTTATAAAATTCAAGTTGTGGACATTTTGAAAAATATGAAAGCTTACCCTTCATCCTTCTCTCTTGTAGTCACTCTATTAGAATTTTGATTTACATATTGGGGATTTCTATTTAGCCATAGGTGCATGAATTTTCTAAATCTAATGATGTTTTATTAAAAGATGTATAAACAAAACTAAAAGCTAAACAATTTTTTACATCAATTGCATTACCCTTATTTATGATGGATAATTGTTAGCTACTTTAAAAAGTATATATTTTTAAAATATATTATGGAGAGTCATACACTTAAGGCCACTAGAGTTGTATGTGTATATGTATATATATATATATATATATATATTTGTAAAATAAAGAAACAAGAGTATATCTATATTCCTTGACAAACTGAACATTTTCTGGTCAGCTAGGTTTTTCTGGAAATTTTCTCTATAGTAGACAGCGGCTCACATTTTATTGATTATGGTATGAACTTAGCAGTTGCTATGTAATATGCAATATTACATATAAGTGACAGAATAAAAAGAAAGTATTGTTAAGAAAATGGTTGATTTGGCAAGATGTAATTTCTAAGTCCAACTTGTATTCTTAAGTTAAAGTGAGATATTATAAACAGTAAGACATGATAATTAAAACTTACTTTTACCATTCTAATGGTCTATATCTTATTGATGTTCTAAGCTACTGAATTTTTTTCATATTAGCAGAACCTATTTTGTGTCAGTGAAAATTTTCCTTTTAACTTTGGAATTAAAATCAATATTTGACTCAATTTTTATGGTAAGAGAAGGCCAACTCCTTACAGATAGTCTAGTCTCTGTGGTAAATAATACACTCTAATCTTTTCAGTTTTGTCTCTTTTTGAAAAGGGGGATGGTCAATGAAGCAATAAGAATGGCACACACGCACGCACACACACACACACACACACCTTCATCTAAATTGTTAACATTAGATCAATGACACCAATGAGAATTACTTGAAAATGTGAGTTTCTTTAATTGCTATTGATGTAGTTGATACCAGTTTTTTATTTTGATTGTTTTTAAAATAGAATTACTTTAAACTATTCCAGCTTTAACTCAGTCTTCTATTTTAAATAAATTTCCAGCAGGTGATTTTATATTTTAATAAAATTTAATTCCATGTTCAAAAATTTTGACATTAAAAGAATATTTTCTTCCATTTCATTTGGAATGCACAAAATATTAGTTTGAGATACTTATGTCAGATGACATTTTTATGGGATTTGTTTTAATCCCAGCAGGTGAAATAAGTAACCATTTATATAATGAAAAATAAATTGTCACTAATTGTGATCAGCATTAAGAGTACTTCTGTGACTATTTAAAATTATCTGAAAAGGAGAAAAAAAGGGAAAAGGAAACTAAATCTGTTTGAAATTTTTCTATATGCTGTACACGGTGATAGATTCTCTGCAAATGCTATCTAAATTTATTCCTTACAAGATCGTATAGGCAGTTTTTAAAGATAATCATTTTAAAGATAAAGTAATCAAATGCAGGGAAATTAAGTATGAAGTCAGAAATATGAGAGGTATCCCACACTCTTCTCTTTACTGCAAATATAATCAGTTACCAAGCTCTATCAAATGTTTCTTCTTAGCATTTTTCCTTTTTCTGTTTCTCCCCTATTATTGCCTTTGACCTTCATCACCTCTGTCCGCATCACTGCAGTAGTCCCCGGAAATTGCCACAGATCTTTGTCTACTGCCTCTCTTTTCCTGCAGTGTAAATGAATTATGTGAATTCTTTGCTTAATACCCTTCAGTGTGTCTCCATTTTTCATAGGATGTAGTCTGAAACTCTTGGCAAGCTCTACAAGATTTTCTGCAATCTGGTACCTGCTCATCACTCAAAGTTTATTTTCACAGCACTCTCATTTTATTCCTCTCCCAGGCTTCAGACTTCTCAGCCATCCCAAGACAATTGCCGTTTCCAGTCTATTTTCTCCTGCTTTGCATCTAAATATTTTCTTACCTGTCTCCCTCTGACTTAAGCTGTCCACCCACTGAGTCCCAATCTCTACCCTAATTGTCTTCTGTAAGCTAGTGATAACATCACTTTCTTCATGAAGCATTTTCTCACTTGTTATCCCTGGTCTCCAATAGCTCTTACATGTCAACTGACAATTCCACACACATATTTCTGTTGAGGGCACAGCTTACATAGTTTCCATGGATTCAGTTCAGTTCAGTCACTCAGTCCTGTCTGACTCTTTGCGACTCCATGAATTGCAGCACGCCAAGCCTCCCTGTCCATCACCAACTCCCAGAGTTCACTCAGACTCATGTCCATCGAGTCGGTGATGCCATCCAGCCATCTCATCCTCTGTCATCCCCTTCTTCTCCTGCCTGCAATCCCTCCGCACATCAGGGTATTTTCCAATGAGTCAACTCTTTGCATGAGGTGGCCAATGTACTGGAGTTTCAGCTTTAGCATAGTCCTTCCAATGAACATCCAGGACTTATCTCCTTTAGAATGGACTGGTTGGATCTCCTTGCAGTCCAAGGGACTCTCAAGAGTCTTCTCCAACACCACAGTTCAAAATCATCAATTCTTTGGCATTCAGCTTTCTTCACAGTCCAACTCTCACATCCATACATGACCACTGGAAAAACCATAGCCTTGACTAGGTGGACCTTTGTTGGCAAAGTAATGTCTCTGCTTTTGAATATGTTATCTAGGTTGGTCATAACTTTCCTTCCAAGGAGTAAGTGTCTTTTAATTTCATGGCTGCAATCATCATCTGCAGTGATTTTGGAGCCCCGCCCCCCCAAAAGTCTGACACTGTTTCCCCATCTATTTCCCATGAAGTGATGGGACCAGATGCCATGATCTTAGTTTTCTGAATGTTGAGCTTTAAGCTATCTTTTTCACTCTCTTCCTTCACTTTCACCAAGAGGCTTTTGAGGGCATGTTATATTTTATGTGCAACTATGATAAACAGTACAGTTATTGTGACATAGCAGAAAATTCTATTTTTGTTGTAAAATAATATTGTTGGAGGAAAGGAAAAGTTAGATCAAAGGAAGGTTTGAATGACCATGGTCAACAATGGCCCAGAAGGGTACTAATTTGGAGTTAATTCAGGATATCTTGACAGTTATCATTTGTGAACCGTCTTTAAGAGTTTTGTAATTAATGTGACTCAACTTTAATTGTTCTATATCTGTGTGTGTACACATGTGTGCATATATGTGTATGTTAGAGGTTTCAAATTTCCAGTAGACTAAGTCTGGTTTGCTTACACTTAGTAAGGCTTGTACAACTGAATGAATGGCAATAACAGGTTTATGCAATTGACATGACCAAAAGTTCCCATTCATAGTGAAGGAAGGTTATTGAGAGCCAGGCCATCACCTTACATATTGTCTACTAGCAAATCCAGTGCATTTTAGGCAACTAGATAGTTGTCTGGTGCTAGTGGTAAAGAACCTGCCTGGCAATGCAAGAAATTCAAGAGACTCGGGTTTGATCCCTGGGTTGGAAGGATTCCCTTGGAGTAGGAAATGGCAACCCACTCCAGTATATCTTGCCTGGAAAATTTCATGGACAGAGGAACCTGGTGGGCTACAGTCCACTGGACCACAAGTGAAGTATGAAGTGAAAGTTGCTCAGTCGTGTCTGACTCTTTGTGACCCCATGAACTTTAGCCTGCCAGTCTTCTCTATCCATGGAATTCTCTAGGCAAGAATACTGGAGTGGGTAGCCATTCCTTTCTTCAGGGGATCTTCCCAACCCAGGGATCAAACTCAGGTCTCCTGCATTTCAGGAAGATTCATTCCCATCTGAGCCATCAGGAAAGGCCACAAAGAGTCGGACACAACTGAGCACACACACACAAGAAGACTAAACAACAAGAAAATGTTTACCAGCAGAAAAATGATAAATCTAGAAGCATAAAACCACTAAAATGTCTGAGACTTTAGGAGCCAAAGCAACAAGAAAAAAATCAACAAGATCTTCAAAACTCCTTGACCTTAAATTATGTGTGTAATTACAGTGACTACAATTATGAAAAGTGTTTCATTCCAAAATGAAGTAATTAGCCTCCAATTAAAATAAATAAATTTAAGTTAAAAAAAGAAAGTAGTAATGATAAGGTAAATTCTTTGTATTGCAATTACAATCTTTTGCCAAGCCAATATGGCAACAATGGATATATTAAGTACTGACCCAAAATATCATAGGCTTATCATCTTTTTCCTTTTTTTAATTAAAGTGAATGCTATTGCCTTCCATTTTGTTTATAATTAAGAAAATATGAAGCCATTCTTAGTACCTTCTCTTTTTCTCCATTGCACATTTAGTTTCTCACTCAATTCTAATAATTATGGCTAAGTAAGATCGGCATGCTGCAATTCATGGGGTCGCAAAGAGTCGGACACGACTGAGCGACTGAACTGAAGATCTCTAAAAATTTTCGTTTTGCCCATGTCCACTGCAACACTTTACTTCAAGTTACCATCACTTTTCATCTACAGTTTGAACTAGCCTCCGAACTTATCACTAACTAGCTTAAATCATCCATGCTACCATTCTTCTTTTCGATTTATTCTTCATACTTCATCTAGAAGGAACTTTTGAAAATGCAAATCTAAACATGCCCCTATCCCATCTGATATCTTTCGGTAGGATCCCATAACTGTACCCTATCTCCAGCTCCATCTGACGCCTGGCTTAGCCAAGTCAAACTCCTCTTGCAGCTTTTCTTTGTGCTTGGCCTCTCTCCTTATTGTCGGGATTGTTCTCTACATCTGGAATTCTTTTTCATTACTGTTTGACTTAATGAGCTTCTCCTTATCCTTATGTTCTCAGCTCAGGCTAATTTCCTTAGAGAATACTTCCTTGATCATCCTGATACTAACTACTCCCATTCTTGGTATTATGCTACTTTCCCAAGAATTTGTCACAGAACCAGTTTTACTTTTCTTAATTTGATGATTGGGTTAGTATCTCTTTACTATACTACTCTCAGGTCTATGAAAGTAGGGATGTATATGTGTGTTTTTGTTATAAGGTGTCTGCCACATGGCAACAGTAGGTGTTTGTTGAATGAATGTATAAATGATAGCTCACGAAAATGCTACAGATCTCTGAATAGCAGGGTTTTACATTATTTTTTATGGTCTGGTGTATTTTTATAATTTATTATTGAATTTTTTAAATAAAAAAAACTTTCAAAGATGATTTGAATGCATTATTTTCCTTTTTTATTATGTTTTTGTTTACAATATATGTGCACAATAATGCTTCTACTTTTTATGTCTATTAAAGACAGTTATTGATTGATAATGCTAAGGTTTAATTTTAACTTCATTTCTGAATAGATAGACTTCTGCTTGTTTAGCCAAATAAAAATAAAGATGTCCCATTCAGTGGTTATTCAAACTAGTCTAGGAAAATAGTCCTATGATTTACAGGAAAAAAAAGGGGGGGGGCACTTTGTCCTGTCAATAGAGTTGATGTGCCCTAATTCTAACCCTAACCAGACTGTAAATTTCTCTGCCAGAGACCATGCATTTAATATATTTTACCCTCAAAGGCCCAGAAGAATTCTAGACTCTAAGTATGTAGTCAATAAATAATTTACTTTATTTTTCTTTCCACATTCATGCTTCCTTGGCTGTTTTAGATTACTTATCTGCCATTTCTGCAGCAACCTTTTATGCTAGTTCACTGATTCAGAATATTTAAATGTGTCCATATAGTGTTTATTTTATGCTTGCCCTGGCTTTTACAGTGTGTGAGAATTCAACACAACCAGAGAAATATTTTGTGAATTGAAAATTAAAGTGTTTATGTTAGATTCTCTTGCAGAATATTTACATTTGGATTTATATACAGGTATTAAAATAATGTAAATGTGAAGTGAGAACTTAATATTTCCAGTAACTTAGAATATATCAATACAGCAGAATAAACTAATACAACTAAATGTATTTGATCTCTTCTATGAAGCGGCTTCTAATAAACTGCTATGTATCATCTTCATTCTCTTTTTTGCCCTCTCAACCTCCGTCAATGATGCTTAAGTTGAACTCATATGTTCTTTGTGCCATTGAAATGTTTTCACAAAAGAAATAGGGGACTCCTTACTAGAATGATTGAGGAAAATTATGTGGGGGAAGATGTTGGTTAAACTTTTTATATTTATAGCCAACTAAAGCCTTTGAGTCTACCTCCTGCTTTTCCCCAAGCATCAGAAGAATATTAAAGCAGGATTTAAAGTTTCTCCTTCTGAGTCATTCAAAGTATCCGATGCTGAGGAACCAATAGTTTTGCAGCAGTAATTCCTATCAATTCATTAGAAAAAAAAAAAGAGTAAGAAATCTCACTGATAAAAATATGATATTGGGAAAGGGATGTGGCAGAAGGCAGAGGCATGGATACATACTCCCTTCTGCCTCTTCCCTCTTCTTCAGCACATATTTTGAAATCCAAAGAGAGAACAAAAATATTCACCTTGGCCAAAATAAACAGTGTATGGACAAGGACACAGAGATGTGGAGGTAAGCTTGAATAGTTCAAAACTGCCAACTGGGGACCTTGCTTGTACACCTTGCTGTA
Organism: Bos grunniens; assembly: GCF_055505025.1. Lineage (NCBI taxonomy): Eukaryota > Metazoa > Chordata > Mammalia > Artiodactyla > Bovidae > Bos > Bos grunniens. Next base: position 10,266,306 of record NC_141179.1, on the reverse strand, counting down.
CTCCTTGAAATCATCATCAAATAATTATCAGTTAAGGCAGGATGCGTTAAGGAGGTAAATGAGTGATGACATGATCAGAATAATAACTTTCAATTGCATGGTTGCATGTAGTTATATAGCTCTTTCAAATCCATTATATATTTTAAGTCTCATCACAACTCAAGATTATATTATTAAAATTCAAAAGATCCAGAAATAGAACTTGAGTTTTCAAATGTAAGTTCAGTAAGCTTCCCACTGTGGAATGCTGAATCCTTCTCCCCACCCCCTCACTTCCCTTCCCTTCCCCCTCTCCTCCTCCTGCTGACAACCACATTATTTATATTTAGATATGATAGTATGAATGAAGTCATGGAAAAGGTGTGGTTAAGGGTGAATTACTTCATTTCTTCACTACCCACTCAGCTTCCAGACATTAGGCTTTCCACTTAACCTGGTAACATGTGACTCTAACTTTTATGAGAATAACTCTATAAATAATCTCACGCATGCTCACAAAATATTTTAAAGTTTGATACAGAATACTTTATGTGAATACACTTTATAAACCCCCTGATGTACACAAATTTCAAGTTATTTTATTTAAACATTTATTTTTTCAAAGAAAATGAATGTAATACTAATTCCATGTAATATGTAAAAATTCCAAATGATGAAAAAAAAGTGAGTCACTGTTTTCTTTAGAGAAGAGATATTCAAGCTAACAGCAACAAAAAAGATCACTTTCACAAATAAAGTTTGCTTTAACTTGGCTTAATATCTCCCACCATCACTATATTCTCCTTTTTGCTCTTGATATCATTGCTGTATATGGTTGTGAGTGGTAATGGCCTTTTCTGCAACATGCAGGAAGAGCTCCAGCAATAGTCAGTAATCAATTTTCTTCTTGCATTTTCTTTTTCTTTCCTGGGACCTAACAGTTACTTTCAGAGAAGGCGATGGCACCCCACTCCAGTACATTTGCCTGGAAAATCCCATGGACAGAGGAGCCTGGAAGGCTGCAGTCCATGGGGTTGCAAAGAGTCAGACACAACTGAACGACTTCACTTTCACTTTTCACTTTCATGCATTGGAGAAGGAAATGGCAACCCACTCCAGTGTTCTTGCCTGGAGAATCCCAGGGATGGGGGAGCCTGGTGGGCTGCCGTCTATGGGGTGGCACAGAGCCTGAAACAACTGAACCAACTTAGCAGCAGCAGCAACAATTACTTTAGAACAAAATTTGTTCATGTATAGTTCACTATTAATTAGCTTGGAAAGAGTTTCTGTCACTAGGAAGAAGAATAAGCCATGTGCTCCACATGTAGAAACATTTGCTATGTCTTCACCTTTGTAATATGTTTCTGCTGTTCATATTCTCATGATACTTAGCATATGAGGAGTTCGAAATTGTATAATGACGAGAAAGAATGATGCTCCTGTTTTTTTTTTTTTTTTTCCCCAAAAAAATATATCCTTTAAGTAGAATAGAAAAAAGGTGATTACTAATCTGATTGCTCTAAAGGGTGCACGCATACACATAAATCACTGGAATAGGAAAAAGAAATGAACCTTCTTTAATTATGGTAAAGCAAGACTACTGTTAAAAGCCTTTTATTTTTAATTTTTGTATAAGTAACATTTATCCTTTGAGGTGAAGACAATTCATCTCATTGGCTTTGAAAGTGAAAAGAAAGTTACTTTTTAGATTAAGCCTTTAACTATAAGACTATATTAGAGTTTGTTGGTCTGTTGATATTCAGTAGGGTTTCTGATTGTGCTGTGATAATAACTTGATTTAATAAGATGAAACAAAAATTGATAGAAAAAAGAAATGTGGTAAAAGAAGAAAAGAAATAGATAATGTGGTTGTCTTCAAATGCTTCAAAACAGAGCTCTTCCCACTGACATATATCAGACCTTGGGGACCAAATCCTGCCAGCCACTGTGTGGTCTCCTTTGATACTTAGAACTGCCCAAAATACCTTATTCAATTCATTAGATGACTTCATTTCAGAAATCATGGTTTTTACTGACGTTTGAAAGCAAAGAAGCCCGGAACTGACTTTACAAAGAGATGAAATGGTTTATGCAAGAATAGCTCAAAAGGAATGCAAAAGGTTTTGGATCCCTAGAGGCTTCAGAAATGGCAGTGCATGAATAGTTTGTGTTTATATCTACCTGGATTAAAGCTTATAAACAAGTGAGAAACTTCAGCAAATTATCTCAAGTCACAGTGATTGATTCTCTGAGATATAATAATACTTTGTTAAGGCAAATCAATGAATGCTTATTTAGCACCTAACTATATATAAGACATGCCATTTTATGTGTAAATCTGCATTTACTGTTTCTTCACAATGGATACCAGCATATTCAGCTTTGATGCATGCATTATTCCTGATCCAAGTGAACTTAATGTCATATGAATCCACAGTTGTGAAGTTCAGACCAACATGCAGAGAAAGACACTGCTGCTGCAATTGCTAAGATCACAAAACTGTTCTGATGTTTTGGTCACAGAGAGAAACACTTATACCATTTCCATAATTGGGTCTGATTAAACAAACAGGCTGTGCATTTGTAATTAAGCATGCACACTGAGAACACAAAGTACCCAATTACCTGTGTGCTCATTGTCAGCCTGTTAACATCCCAAATGTCTCCTGAGATCCATTGCCCTTTTAACTAAGAGTAAAGCCACCTGTCTCCCCTGAGCAGGCTAGTATGTCTGAAATAACTGATTGTTTGCTTTTGGGCTAAACACCTCTCCTGCTTGCTAGTTTATCTATTGATTGTGCTTTAGTTTATGACTGCTTTTCTCTGAGATTTCCCCCAAGGATTATAATCTATTGAACACTTATTCAGCATACCTGATGCCACTAACCCTTCGGGTTCTCTGCGTAGCTTTTGACATTGTGTTCATTTTAAGAAATTACCAGAATATGTGCACAAGGGATATGAAGGTTAACCCTAGTTAAACAGCCTGTCAATTCTTTTATTCATGTGCTGTCTTAAAATAAATGGCATCATATGTTAAAGTAGTTTCTTTAAAATTATAAAAGTGAATTTTGATAAGTTGCAACAAATTTACCAATACAAAAGAATGTAGAGTAAAACTTAATTTCAAGACTTCCAGTCTGAACATGGCAGGAGAGACATAATAATTTCCCTCTTTTTCTGCATATCATACATACAAAAGCATCACAGAAAATAGGAAAAGAAAAAAATAACATATTCATTGAAATCCAAAGGCATATATCATTTACAGACTGGCCTAGAAGCTATGACTCTCACAAATTCTATGTGAAATGTAATGCAACAGAAGCCTATCAAGGGGAAGTGAACACAGTGACAATAAAACTGTCCAGGAAACGCTAGTAAAAATAAACTTTCATGAAGGCATTATGCACACCCAGAATTGGAATATCCTGTAATTTGCATCAAACAAGATCTGCAGGATCTAATGGAAGTAGGCAGGGATCAAGCAGAACCTGCATAGGAAGAAAGTGCAAAAAAGACCCTCAGAAAGTGGCCGCATGATTCAGAGGAACAGATTGAAGAAAAGGCAACAAAACATGCACTCCTCAGAGGAAACACCAACAAATAACCAGTCAGGAATCCAACTAATTCTTTGATGAGCAGTATAGGAGAAATTACAAAGGCATCACTATAAAAGTTGAAAAAGAATCAATATAAAAATAGTAGAAGAAACCTTTGTTAGAATAAATGCCATGAAACAGAAATTCAAAACATTTTATCAGGGCCTAGAAAAGGTAACAGCTTCCCTCCCAGCTCAGTCGGTAGAGAGTCTGCCTGTAATGCAGGAGACCCAGGTTCAATCTCTGGGTCAGGAATATCCCCTGGAGAAGGAAATGACAACTCACTCCATTATTCTTGCCTGGAGAATCCCACTGACAGAAAAGCCTGGCGGGCTACAGTCCATGGGGTCACAAAGAGTCGGACACTGCTTAGTGACTAAACCACCACAGAGAAGGTAGCTAAATAATTGTTTCATTGAAGGCATATCAAAAAGATTGGAATTAAGGAACTCATGGAAAAGATAGTTTTATTAAAATGAATTTGTAGCAGTTCAGTTCAGTTCAGTCACTCAGTCGTGTCTGACTCCTTGCAACCCCATGAATTGCAGTACATCAGGCCTCCCTGTCCATCACCAACTCCCGGAGCTTACCCAGACTTATGTGCATTGAGTCAGTGATGCCATCCAACCATCTCATCCTCTGTCGTCCCCTTCTCCTCCTGCCCCCAATCCCTCCCAGCATCAGGGTCTTTTCCAATGAGTCAACTCTTCGCATGAGGTGGCCAAAGTATTTGGAGTTTCAGCAGTTAGTATAGAAGAAAAAGTCAAAACAGTAAAAAAAAAAAAAAGAAAAAGAAAGACATGGTAGAATGGACAATGTGGAAAATGTAATTACCATGGTGTATAGAAATAGAAAGGAAAATGAAAAGAAAAAAGTGAAATAGCATTACAAAATGCTAAACATAGAAACAGTAAGCAAAAAATCCAAAATTATATAATTTCAGTTTTCCATAAAAACAAAAATAAAATATTTAAATTGTAAAATTATTAGGGGAGTATAGACATTTAATAAAGCCATTATGTTATTTTTCTGGATTTTGTATATTTGATATTTGTCAGTCTTTATAGTTTGCAATGCATTGTGGTATTTTTATATGACTGTATAAACATTTACTTTATACCTAATCATGTAGTCATAATTGTATATTCTTTTTCTAAAGAAGATTATGCAATTACAGAAGCTTCAAGTCCACCAACTCTTTGACCTGCCCTTTTGTAGTTTTACCTCCTTCTCTTAAAAGAACATAAATACTAGAGACATTTTTCATCACTTCTAATCATCTTTTTGAAATCAGTCTGTAATGAAAACTGTAGACTAGTGAGAGTCTGATTTTCCAAGGTAAAATGATTTTGTCACATTGGCCTGAAACCATAAAGGAAAGGTCACATTTTACAGGAATGATCATGCTTTTCTCTCGTTGATTCATGTAATAACAAATATTTATTGAAGACCTGCTGCATGGTACAGCTTTAAACTAGGCAAGAAAAAAAGGAACAAAATAAGAAAGGAACCAGACTACTGTGGCTCTGAACCTCATAGAATGCACACCCTAGTAGGAGGATAGAATAAAAAGAATAATTATACAGGTCTGATAGTTCACCGTGTTACACACCAATCCATATAAACTAGTTGATTATTACGTACCTGCTGGTAATTAGCTGCTGTCCCAGGGGTACTATCTCTTCTTTCCCCCTTCACCACCCAGCGGCTACAGCATTAACACCAGGCACAGAATCAGGTCTCCAGTACCCAGCTTCCACATCTGTTTAGATTGGTCAGTGCAAATGACACACAGCTGTGCCCCTACTCCCCCACCAATGCTACTTTCTTGGCTGATTTTAGATCCAAGGAAGGCAAAGGAAAACAGACATCCCACTACCTGATCTCCTGATTTGTTCCAAGGAGAGGCAGTGTGTCACCACAAGAGCAATATGGTGCCTGTCAACCTAAAGCCAGCATTGCTCCACTCATATACTTACACCACCGCCAATGCATGGGTTATTGGGGTAATTGCTCAAGTGTGGGACCTAGGAATGGGTATTTTGCCGGATGTTCATGGTAGTCAGCATAGACAACCACCGGACTGAAGGAATTCTTTTGTTTCTTTGTGGTTAACATTGTCCCCCCTCAGTGAAAACTTTATAAAAATAGATGCTGAAGTATCACTGTACATCAAGGTATTGCTGGCTCAAATTGTATCTCTGCACCCCTAGTTTGGTTAAGAAGCTTTTGTAGTGAGGATGATAGAACACCAGTAGCCAAAAGACAGAGCTCATATAGCCCCAAGGTGTGCAGGCAGCCATTGCCAGCCAGCAAGCTCACCACTCCCTTCACTGCAGGGAAGCTATAGCTTCCTTAGAATATTAGCTTTTGAGGACCCCAGAGAGACCAAGAGAGCCGGCTGTCTAGATTCATGGGAGCAGCTGAGGAAGGAGGCACTTCCGGCTCTGTGGACATTGAAAGGGTTCCCTAGGGTTTGACTGAGAGGAGATTAAAACTGGGGTTGATAAGTCCCTCTTTACATCATCTCTGTTAATTTATACCTTTTAGTGCAGTGGGTTTATTAAAACCCATCAAGTGCTTGCCCTCTTGGCCAACAACAAAATAAATTTGTAAATAAAACTTGGAGCTTACTGCTATACTGTTCTACCTTACATATTTGACCTTAAGGATTAAGCTGAACTTAAGTAAATGAGATGTTCCAATAAATAGAGTTTATAACTTAGTCAGTGATAGTGATATAGGATATATTTTTAAATATATGTTGTATGGTATTATAAGGGCTAAAAACAAATTAAATGTAATTGCTGGTAATTCAGCAGGAACTGAAAGGATTTAGTATCATGCAAACTATTAATGATATAAAGAGAAACAAATTCTCTGCTTATTGACATTGTCACTAATGACTATCATTTTAATGGAATTGTTGTTCAAAAAACTTTATATAATTCCTTATGTTCAAGTCATGGCTTAGAAAGGAACTTAATTTAGCTCATAATAGCTAGTTTAAACAAAATATCATAAGGCATGTTTTCTAAAAATCAGCAAATAATATGGACATTATTATAATAATTTGATGAATGATTTGTACAATGCATGACACTTTGTAAATGGCAGTTTACCAATAAAATCACACATATACACATATATGTATATGAGTGTTCTTAGAAAATGAATGTATTTGATGTTTTATTTATAAGTTAATCAAGTATTATTTTATATTACTATCCAAGTTGTTACATAATTGGAATATCACACTAATAAATGTATAGTGCTAGTTTGGGGTTACCATTCTACAGGAGAAGAGTAAAGTTCTATAGGCATATGAAAAGTAATCTTCCTCATATTGGAATTGTCTATGAGGGCTTTCCTGAGTAGTGATAAGTCTCTACTTAGAAATTTCTCTATGTAGAAATATAAGCATTTCAGATTTAAACAAGGCATGCAAAAGGTAGTATACTGAAAGGAAACCAGTTGTGTTAAAGAAAACTGAAAAAAAGTCTAGATCACCAGAGTGGAGTGAATAAAAGGAAGTGTGTTGAGGTTTGAGAAGTAGTGAGATGCCATACCATGTAGAATGCCATGGGCCACGAAGGTGAACATGGTCTACATTGGTACCTACATTGTAGAGCATGGTCTACCAAAACTAATAAAGGGATTTTATGAATTTTGTGATGTGAATATATTTGAAGATATTACTGTATGTTGAGAACTGGAGGAAGACAAGTGGTGATGTTGGAAGACTAGATTGTAGGAACTTGCGGTGGTCCAGGCAAAAAAGGACAGTAGCCTCTTTTGGATAGAGTAAGCCATTAGGTAGCAATGGAATAAAGGACTAAACTAAGGGAAACTTTGTAGAATTGGTGAATATGTTGGATGTGGAGAGTGAGAGAAAAGAGGATGGGGTAGGAAAACTCAACTTCAGCCTTAGTTTCTTTGAATGTGAGCTGATAATATGGAGTTACATGTTAATTCTATTCCTTCCTCTGGGGGTGCTATCAGTTCAGTTCAGTTCAGTCGCTCAGTTGTTTCCGACTCTTTGCGACCCCATGGACTACTGCATGCCAGGCTTCCCTGTCCATCACCAACTCCCAGAGTTTACTCAACTCATGTCCATCGAGTCAGTGATGCCATCCAACCATCTCATCCTCTGTCATCCCCTTCTCCTGCCTTCAATCTTTCCCAGCATAAGGGTCTTTACCAATGAGTCAGCTCTTTGCATCAGGTGGCCAAAGTATTGGAGTTTTAGTTTCAACATCAGTCCTTCCAATGAATATTCAGGACTGATCTCCTTTAGGATGGACTGGTTGGATCTTCTTGCAGTCCAAGGGACTCTCAAGAGTCTTCTTCAACAGCACAGTTCAAAAGCATCAATTCAGTGCTCAGCTTTCTTCATAGTTGAACTCTCACATCCATACATGACCACTGGAAAAACCATAGTCTTGACTAGATGGACCATTGTTGGCAAAGTACTGTGGGTGCTATAGAAGAAAAAAAAAATGAGACACTAAAAATATTGTTGCCAGAAACCACTCCAAATCCTGTTAGAATAACCTGGGAAGCTCCTCTATCAGAGATTTGAATAAATTGGTCTCTTAATGAGAATGTTTTGGAAGTTTCCCAGAGGATTCAAATTTATAGCTAGATTAAGAGCAACTGATCTAGAGAGAAATGAGGTTGAACTGAACTAGGCATTTGTAATAGAAGTTGAATAGTCAGAAAATTATACATTTTTCAGGTGGCCATAAATATTATACCATCTTTGTAAAAATGTATTATTTCTCTTTCTTTCTCTGTCCCCTAGATTAGATTTAATCTCTCTAGATTATATTCGTTTTCCTTCAGAATATAAATCCTTCCAGATAGGATAGGCCCAAACACACTGAGAATAGCAAGCATTAGGATTGTTTTTAACTCACTAAAATTGTGCAGCTACTTAATTCCTCCCTTTTTTTTTTTTTTTCTTTAGAGTGTAAAAGAGAAAAAAACATATCAATTAGATGAAACCTAATTAGGCCAGTTTATCAGATCATAGTTTGTCAATTACTGAATCTTTAAAAAATAGTATTATCAGCCACCTTCTAAGGTAAGTTATAGATTAAATGGAATATACAGGTCAGCAGAGAGTATGTGTGTGTGTGTGTGTGTGTGTATACACACAGACTTACATGAATGTATTCACACACATACATGAGTACATATGTTTGTGTGTGTAAGAGAGACAGGGAGAGAGATTGACAGAATCTAGATGAATAATTTTATAGGTACAAATTTACTGGGATGACTCTTTAAAGCCTTTCTTTTAACCTCAGAAGCTAATTATTCTAAAGTGGCATTATCAGGTAATGATTGCATTTATCAAGTTATTTATATTTGGGGGGGCATTATTTGAATAGATAAAGTAGACTATCAGTCTTTAAATCAACTCTTTATACTGTAATTGGTAACCAGTATGTTTAGTTTTAAATACCAGTGTTTCTTTCAGCAGATATATAGGAATTCTAAAATCTGTAGCAACAAATATGCAAATATTAGTTATTTCAGAACAACTGAAAAGACAAAGCCTGGTCCTGAAGATGTTAAAATGCAGGTCATATATTCACCTCCCATGAATCTTAAAAATAAAAACAGATTGTATGAGTATCACATCATTTGAAAGTAGTGACAGTTTTACCTCATCTATTCCAATTTGGATGCCTTTTATTTCTTTTTCTTATATGATTGCTGTAGCTAGGACTTTCAATACCATGTTAAACAGAGGCAGTGAGAGTGGGAATCAATCCCTGGGTTGGAAAGATCTCCTGGAAAAGGAAATGCCAACCCACTCCAGTATCCTTGCCTGGAAAATCCCATGGACAGAGGAGCTTGGCTGGCTACAGTCCAATGGGTTGCAAAAGAGTTGGACACAAATTAATGACTAAACAACAGCAGCATTTTCCCTCTATATCCATTTGATGATAGTTTTCATCATGAGTGATGTTGAATTTTGTCAAATGCTGTTCCTGTATATGAGATGATCATGTGATTTTTATTGCTTCCTTCTGTTAATGTGTTGCATCACATTGATTGATTCACATATGCTGAACCATCCTGTGTCCCTGGAATAAATCCAAGTTGATGATGATGTATAATCCTTTTTATACATTGTTAGATTCAGTTTGCCAATATTTTGTTGAGAATTTTTGCATGTATATTCATCAAAGCTATTGGCCTTTTTTTTTTTTTTTTTTCCCTTTGGAGTGTCTTTCTCTGATTTTGGTATTAGGGTGATGACGGCCTTGTAGAATAAATTTTGGAGAGTTCCATACTCTTCAATTTTTTGGAATAGTTTGGTAGAATCACTATTTATGATGCCCAAGATATTAAAGCAACCCAAGTGTCCATCAACAGACAAATGAATAAGGAAGACATGATATGTATATAATGGACTATAAGGCATAAAAAAAATGAAATTCTGTCATTTGCAGCATCATGGATGGACCTAGAGAACATCATGCTTAGTAAAATAAGTTATACAAGTAAAGACATATATATCATTTATATGTGGACTCTAAAATATAATACAGGGACTTCACTGAAAGTCCAGTTGTTAAGACTTCACCTCCAATGCAGGGAGTGAGGGTTTGATCCCTAGTTGGTGGAATGTGAAGAAAGCTGAGCACCGAAGAATTGATGCTTTTGAACTGTGGTGTTGGAGAAGACTCTTGCAAGTCCCTTGGACTGCAAGGAGATCCAACCAGTCCATTCTGAAGGAGATCAGTCCTGGGTGTTCTTTGGAAGGACTGATGCTAAAGCTGAAACTCCAGTACTTTGGCCACCTCATGCGAAGAGTTGACTCATTGGAAAAGACTCTGATGCTGGGAGGGATTGGGGGCAGGAGGAGAAGGGGATGACAGAGGATGAGATGGCTGGATGGCATCACCGACTCGGTGCACATGAGTTTGGGTGAAATCCGGGAGTTGGTGATGAACAGGGAGGCCTGGCATGCTGCAGTCCATGGGGTCTCAAAGAATCGGACACAATTGAGTGACTGAACTGAACTGAACTGAACTGGTGGCCAAAAAACCAAACTATTAAAAGAAAATAGAAGCAGTATTGTAACAAATTCAATAAAAATTTTTTAAATGGAATAAATCAATAATAATAATACAGACAAATGTATATAATAATACAGACAAATGTATATAACAAAACAGAAACAGAGTTACAAATATAGAAAAATAAAAAGAGTAGTGGTTATCAGAGGAAGGAGGGAAGGGAAGGGGCAGGTTAGGGGTATGGAATTAAGAGATGCAAACTACTATGTACTAAAGAGATAAACAGCAAGATATATTGTATAGCACAGGGAATTATAGCCAGTATCTTATAATAACATTTAATAGAGTATAATCTGTAAACATATCAAATACTATGCTGTTCATCTGAAAGTAATACAGTTTTGTAAATCAACTATCCTTCAATTTAAAAAGACAGACTAGTAAATAAGCTAACTCAATAATATATTAAATTTATAGATATAGCATGTAGGATGAAAAACTTTGCAGATAAACAATACTGCCTGTGCTTTCTATTCTAAGTATATGAACTAGAAGAATGCAGTAAACACAATTTCCCTCATAATTTAGGGAAACTGCTCTCCCTCCCACATGGAGGAGGAAATGATGAACTATGTGTTCTAATAGCTACTGTGTTGTAAGCACTGTGATTTTTTTTTCATGAATGATATTGTTAATACTGATAGAAACTCTTTAGAAAAATTATTGTTATAAATTAAGTTTTACAGATGGGGTTTTTTCCCCCCATCTTAAATAAGCACTGCCCAGTAGAAATATAAAATAAGTCAAAAAAGCAAGACATAAATGTAATTTTAATTTTTCTAATAGTCACATTTTTAAAGTAAAAAACAAATGAAATCATTTAAATAAAACATACCAAAATATAAAAAAAAAAATACAGTGGCATCCAATATCTGAAGTTCAAAATATAATTATTTCAACATATGATAAATGTGCTGCAATGTTTTATATTTCTTTTTTCGTAGAGTCATTGGAATCCAGGGTTTATTTTACACTTATAGAATATCTCAATATGTTCTGACCACATTTCAAGTGCTCAGTAGCCATACTGGCTAGTGCTAGCCTTGCTCAGAGATTTTAAATACGTTGTCCAAGGTTTAGTTACTAGAAAAGAATAGAGTTGAAATTCAAATTTGGGCATTCTCACCCCACAGCATGAACTCTTAACTACTATCCTGTGCTACTTAGGAAAGTATCATCCTTGATTCATAAATTTAACTTGAGATGTTCTTATTAGTACAGGATTTTCAAAAGCATTCACAGAATTATATGTATCATTACTCACATAAGAAAAGAAATAGTCTTAAAGGGGTGCAGTAAAAGTCCTGAAGGATTTACAGTTAGTAATACTTCAGGTATTGAACTTATATCTCTCTGGTTCAAATGTCATATTTCAACCAGATTACAACCATAAAGAACTAGATTCACTGAGAAGGAATTCAAAGAAAAATCTGGCTCCTAATGATATAATAGAAAATAGTCACAAACAAAGCAGGATATTTATATGATCAATCACCCCACTCTTTTTTTATATATATAATTGTCTATGCCTTTTCATTCTCTTTAAACATAAAACATAATCATTGCCATCACTACTACCAGCACAATGAAAAATTCAATTAATAACTTACTGCCTGAAGGGTTCATGTTGTCCTAGGTTTTTGGCTGACAAGCAGGTGTATAAGAGGTGTATAACCAAGCATGCCAAGTGATCAGGCTATACACGTGTGTTAGGAATACACTACCCCATGCACATGATGTAGCAGTAATGAGACTTCTGGGAAATAACAGGTAGCCTCAGGCAACAAGGAGGTGGGAGAATACCTTCATGCTATGTCGTTAATGACCTAGAAGATTTCATGTTATGGTGTCTTGGGTTTTAAATTAAATGTCAAATACAATTTGCCACTGGAAATGTGAAGTGTGGAACTGTCGTTAAGAGACTCTGAGAACTCTCTTGTAATTGGTGACTGCCTAACACTAAGTAAAAATAGTTAGAAATCATTATTTGATGAATCATCATACCAATCTGCAGAAATGTGTGGACTTTTAGTTTGAATCTTAGTAAATTCTTGGGTTAGTATTTAAAACATGCAGCGTTCAGTGTAGTATTAAATACAGTGGAACTGGTAAACTCTCCCCTCTGGGATCATGCCACCATTTATGTCCTGATCTCACATTTAGCCTATAACATCAGAAAATGTGTGAAAGAAACTGAAGCAGCACATATTCCACATGTAGTAGGTTTCATTTTGCCTGCTGACAAGGGTCTATGTTAATAATAAGACTAATAATAGGACTTCCAATCCACTTTAATGTATTAGCATTATTTCTTTCTGAACTATCTGTATATTAGTGCTAATTATGAGGTATGTTTAACTCTAAAATTGTAGGCTTAAACACGAAGATATAATTTTTACTGCTGGTTTTAATTAGAAACCTAAAGAAACACGTGCAATTAAATATGCCCATAAAAATAATAGATACAGGGGCGTCCACGCAGGCGCGCGCTGCTCGGGTTTCGCTCCCGCGCGGGCAGCGGGACGTTCTTCTGCTCCCTCAGTCAGGGCTGAGGGCAAGAAAAAAAAAAAAATAATAGATACATTCCCATAATACTAGTCAATTTGTTGCACCATTAATATCTTTCCGTGTGGCAGTTTTAAAAATGCATTGGAGTAATTCAAGGGGAAAGTGGCTATGAACAAAATCATCACCATTTAAACCACCATAACTGGTTTAGAACAGTGAGTGCCACTCTCAAGTCTGTGCCAATAGCTATTTTGCCTTGCAGTCATGTTGTAAAGTTAACTGTTGGCCTGTCTCATTTGTATCCCTTTCCCCTAAGAACAATTTATCTTGTTCTAGAAGTATACAGCTTCAGAATAAAATTCAGAAAGTTGTAGTTGCGAAAGTAGTTCACAAGGGAAATACTAATGTGTCTAAATTTGCCTTATGCCAAGTGAGTGACTTGTTTTACTTTCAGAAATATACTCTTTGACAAGTCTCCTCCTGGAGGAGGTAAACCCAGGTTAATCCCAATGAATCCTTTTGGGATGTCTTGTGGGCCATGGGAAAGGGTACATATACTAGGGCACAGGTGCCAGGCAGCAGACTTCACTGACAGTATATAAGGATGAGATGTATAACCTGACATCATTCTCCTCTTTCCGTTGAACCTCAACCTGGAATCACTCTCCTCTCTTCCCTTTAATCCCAACATTCTGAATATAATAAAGACAAGCTCTCAAATATGCTTTACTTCCAAAGCATTGTCACATACATACTTTTATTGAATCATGTTAACCTTATGTTCAGGTATTATAATTCCATTTTAGAGATAACGAAGTCTCATGACTGTTCCATATCACAGTACCAACAACAAAAGATTAGGATACATGCTAGATTTATTCATAGATGACTTGAACTTCTAGTCTAAATGATCATGAATTTTAAATTGGTAAGTTTGAAATTAAATTTTATCACAGTGTTATAGTTCATTGCAAAGTGAAACAATCTTATGTTGCCAGTTAAAATGTAAATGTTACTATGAGACTCTTTATGATATAATTTTCTGTTAAACATCATTTGGTAAAATTAAAAGGACAATATTCTAAGATTTCAAATTTATATTAAATAGAAACATTGCATTTGAAATCTAGAGCAAGTGTTTTTATTTTCTCCCTTGTGGCTCAAATGATGGTTGTATCCAATTGTTTTGTTTTGTTTTGTTTTTGAGCTGTTAGTCTAAGTATTCTCTAAATATTGTTTACACCTAAAACTTAAGTTGCAAAAGCTAGATTAGGATCAATTAACACTTATTAAATGCTTATTATATTACTGTCTTCTTTCATTTATTTCATCTATATATTTTAAATATGCATGCAATATCTTTACCAGTTACTATCATTCATTTACAGAAGTTAAATTCTAGAGTGATTAAAGTTTTTAACAATGTCACACAACTAACTAGGTATCTAGCTGAGATTTATTTTTTTTTTTTCTAGCTGAGATTTAAACTCATGTATGTTGTCTCAAAATTTCATTTTTTCCCTTAATATTACAAATATCTCTCATGCTATAGCCACTTAAGGGAAAATATTAAAAGTTGCTAAAATTTTATAGGAAATGTGCTCAACATAAAATAGTTCTTTTCCCCACCATATATTTCTATCATTTTTGTCACAAATCGCCTCAGCGTTCAAATCATAGTGTGTGTTCAGTTGTGTCCAGCTGTTCGCAGCCCCACGGACTAAGCCTGCCAGACTCCTCTGTCCATGGCATTCTCCAGGCAAAAATACTGGTGTGAGTTGGCATTTCCTACTTTAGGGAATCTTCCTGACCCAGGGATTGAAACCGTGTCCACTGTGTCTCCTATACTGGCAGGCAGGTTCTTTACCTCTAGCGCCACCTGGGAAGCCCCTCTAATCACTGCTGCTGCTGCTAAGTCACTTCAGTCGTGTCCGACTCTGTGCGACCCCATAGTCGGCAGCCCACCAGGCTCCCCCGTTCCTGGGATTCTCCAGGCAAAAACACTGGAGTGGGTTGCCATTTCCCTCTCCAATGCATGAAAGTTAAAAGTGAAAGTGAAGGCTCTCAGTCGTGTCCGACCCTCAGCGACCCCATGGACTAAAGCCTTCCAGGCGGCTCCGTCCATGGGATTTTTCCAGGCAAGAGTACTGGAGTGGGGTGCCATTGCCTTCTCCGCCTCTAATCACTAAATAGGCTTATAGATTTAGTACTGTTGATGTGTGACCCACACGAGTTTGAGCTGTGTGAGTTCGCTTATATGTGGATTATTTTCTTATTATCAATAAAAGCTACAGTACTACATAATCTGGAACTGGTTGAATCTGCAGACACAGAACCACGGATATAGATAGCAGACTGTGGGACTTGAGTATTCACAGATTTTGATATCTATGCAGGTTCTGAGTACTGAGGGATGGCTCTAGTTAGACTCCAGGATTCCCATTTTCGTAATATATCTTAAATCTTAGATGCTCTTTCTTTTGTGAAATTGTTGAAGTGATAACACAGAGTGTATACAAAACTGGAGAATTGCCTTGGTTTTAGATTCCTCATTCTCACAATTTATCTGGAAAAAGTACGCCTGTGTGTGCCACAAGTACTCTTCTCAGCATGCTTTGTCCTTGACTAAGGTAGCCTGCTTTGCTGGATATTAGGAGAAACAAGTTACATGGACATCTGTGGAGTAAGAAACTTCTGTATTTGGTGAATAAAGGAATAAGAATAGTACAGAGAAATGTCCTAGAACTAATGATGATTAAATAACATTGATTGCCAAGGTGGCTGAGCAGTAAAGAATCTGCCTGCCAATGCAGGAGACACAGGTTCAATATGGGTCAGGAAGATTTCCCTTGAGAAGGAAATGGCAACCTGCTCCAGTATTCTTACCCGGGAAATTCCATGGACAGAGGAGCCTGGCAGGCACCAGTTCATGGAGTTGCGAAAGATTTGGACACTACTTAGTGACTAAACAATGACAACTGAAGAGAGGAAAGAGTTTATACAGTACAGATTTTACACTAGAATTTCTGTTATCATTTGCTTTGTTGACAATTTGATGATAAATAAATATGGTCATTTGTATGAATATTTAACTATGGCAAGCCCTTTTCTGCGTGCCTGGCAAGATATGTCTTATACCTTCAAGGTTAGGTTATACCACAAGTTTAGGTTAGGATACAAACTCACAGTTGTCAGACTGTTATATGTGAAAACTGGGATACAAACAGAGGGCAACAAAAACACAGCAGAAGTCCTAGATGAATGTGCAAGTCAAAGAATCATTTTTGAAAGATACAAGACTTGAAGGATAAAGAAAAAGTCATCAGACTAAGGAGATCTAAAGGAATTTTAATCATGAGAAGGAACTAAAATATTGAGGAAGATTTTGAAAGTACTGACTCCTAGATGCTATCAGCTAACTGCTCTGAAGTTGAACAGAAAATTCTTCCTTGAATGGAGTTCAGAGCAGCATATCCAGGATTGCCACATAAAGGCCACTATATCTCCCTTTGCAGTTGGTGGCCTCGTGTGTGACATGCCTGATATGCTTTATTTGGTCACGTCTGTTTAACCTTTTCCAGGACTTGAAATCTATGTTCTAAATTCCAGGAACATAATTATTTCAATCTGAAATTTGCCTAACACTAAACTTTAACTGGTTGTAGACTTTAACTGGTTGGCTTTCCTGTGCGATTACAACCTCAGCCTGACTCAACAGAACTTTATTTCTCAGCATTCAAAAGTTGAAATAGATAGTTCTTAGACCTTGGAAATAAAGTAAATCCTGCAATTGAGCCATACCAAAAGAACAGTAAAAATCTATTCTCCCATTAGTTTTATACGGTGTGTCTGGTATATAGGTCACTGCCTGATTTACAGTGGACAATTTACAGTGGTCATTTTTTTTTAATTTAAATTTATTTATTTTAATTGGAGGCTAATTATTGGTCCCATCACTTCATGGGAAATAGATGGGGAAACAGTGGAAATAGTGTCAGACTTTATTTTGGGGGGCTCCAAAATCACTGCAGATGGTGATTGCAGCCATGAAATTAAAAGACACTTAGTCCTTGGAAGAAAAGTTATGACTAACCTAGATAGCATATTGAAAAGCAGAGACATTACTTTGCCAACAAGGGTCCATCTAGTCAAGGCTATGGTTTTTCTAGTGGTCATGTATGGACGTGAGAGTTGGACTGTGAAGAAAGCTGAGCGCTGAAGAATTGATGCTTTTGAACTGTGGTGTTGGAGAAGACTCCTGAAAGTCCCTTGGACTGCAAGGAGATCCAACCAGTCCATTCTGAAGGAGATCAGCCCTGGGATTTCTTTGGAAGGAATGATGCTAAAGCTGAAACTCCAGTACTTTGGCCACCTCATGCGAAGAGTTGACTCATTGGAAAAGACTCTGATGCTGGGAGGGATTGGAAGCAGGAGGAAAAGGGGATGACAGAGGATGAGATGGCTGAATGGCATCACTGACTCGATGGACGTGAATTTGAGTGAACTCCGGGAGTTGGTGATGGACAGGGAGGCCTGGCATGCTGTGATTCATGGGGTTGCAATGTCAGACATGACTGAACTGAACTGAACTGAACTAATTACTTTACATGGTCACTTATTTATTGTACCTTCTATTTTGGTAGTATACCTCTGCAAAATATTTAAGATATCTGTCAAGGAGGTCTTCCTGGTGAATGGTTATGGTGAACATTACATCTGTTTGCACTTCTAATATAAAATTCAACTGTGCTTTAAATTTGCTAGATTTACATTCTTCATATGGAAATGTAAATATTTCTCAGAGTCTAGGAGCATTTAAAAAATGTATGGGCCAGTCATAACAGCCTAAAAATATCAGTATACAATGAACATATATAAGGAATATTTATTTATTCAGAGTTGCTCTAGTAGATACTATACAAAATAAATGAGTATAATTCTGATTTTTTAACATTTCCAAAATATCCTGAATCAGCATGTTTTGATAACATCAGCTATTAAAAGATATATATTTAAACATAGTAATTAAATATGCTATTTATACAATATAGAATCATTGCAGCAGATAATGTTGGTGTGCTAAGAAAATAATGAAATTATGATCTGCTTGTGGAGATGGGAAATGTCAATAGTTTAATTTTTTAAGTATCAGAATGTGTTGCAAATACATGGATAATGTCAAGAAACTTGGACTCATTAAACACATATCTCATCTAACTTTGAGGGACAATGCATTTTAGATATTTCTCTTTAAGAATCAGAGTTTGTGTGAGCAGAGAAAAGTGAAAAGGGCACAGATCAATTAGCTTACCAATGAATATATATTTACTCCTCACAATATATTTATAGTGAATGCCATACTATAATAACTATAAGAAAATATACTGTTTGTGGCTGGAGGAGGGCTGGAGGAGTGGAAACCCACTCCAGTATTCTTGCCTGGAGCGTCTCATGGATGGAGGAGCCTGCCAGGCCACAGTCCACAGGGTTGCAAAGAGTCAGATGTGACTGAAGCAACCTAGCGTGCACACACTATTTGTGGACTATTGTATTAATCACGGTCTTCAGAGAAACAGAAGATATATATACATTCAACAGAAAGAAGAAGAGAGAGATTATAAGGACTTGATTCTCCTGATTACAAAAGTAATCAGTAGGTATTAATAAAAAATTAAAATAGTCATAAATCCAGTAAAACATGTCATGATACATATCCTGAAAATTATCAAATGTGATGAAGAACATCCAAGGGGATATAATAACAGGAGACACATAGCTTGTTCATTGACAGGAAGAATCAACATAGTACAAATGCCAAATATCTGCAACTCTATGAGTGTAACATAATTCCTATCACAAACTGTGCACACGTTTCTTGTAGATATAGAAAATTTGCTTCAAGATTTATATGGAAAGTCATAGAAGCAGAATAGCTAAAACAACTTTGAAAAAGAATAAGGTGAAAATAATCACCCTTCCTTATTTTAGCCTTAATATGAAGATACACCAATCAAGGCAGTGGGACAAAAGACAGACACATAGGTCAGTGGAAAAGAAACAGAATATAGAAATAAACCCACAAAAATATGCCAGGCTTATTTTTACAAACAGTGCAAAAGAACTTAATAGAGAAGAGTAACTTTATTTTGACAAATGGTGCTAGAACAATTTTATATCTTTTCGGACTTAGGACTAGGTGAACAGTCTTTAGACTTGACTCCAAAAGCACAATTCATAAAAGGAACTATAGATAAATCGGACCTCATCAATATGGCTTTGGTCTATAAAAGACCATTTTAATTCATCTCTGGCTTTCTATTTTGTTCCATTGATCTATATTTCTGTCTTTGTGCCAGTACCATACTGTCTTGATGACTGTGGCTTTGTAGTAGAGCCTGAAATCAGGCAGGTTGATTCCTCCAGTTGCATTCTTCTTTCTCAAGTTTGCTTTGGCTATTCGAGGTTTGTTGTATATCCATGCAAATTGTGAAATTATTTGTTCTAGCTCTGTAAAAATTACTGTTGGTATCTTGATAAGGATTGCATGATTCTATAGATTGCTTTGGGTAGTATACTCATTTTCACTATATTGATTCTTCTGATCCATGATAGAAAACCCAGAGATAAATCCACACACTTATGGGCACCTTATCTTTGACAAAAGAGGCAAGAATATACAATGGATTTAAGACAATATCTTTAACAAGTGGTGCTGGGAAAACTGGTCAACCACTGGTAAAAGAATGAAACTAGAACACTTTCTAACACCATACACAAAAATAAACTCAAAATGGATTAAAGATCTAAATGTAAGACCAAAAACTGTAAAACTCCTAGAGGAGAACATAGGCAAAACACTCTCCAAAATAAATCACAGCAGGATCCTCTATGACCAACCTCTTAGAATATTGGAAATGAAAAAAATAAATAAACAAATGGGACCTAATTAAACTTAAAAGCTTCTGCACAATAAAGGAAACTAAAAGCAAGGTGAAAAGATGGCCTTCAGAATGGGAGAAAATAATAGCAAATGAAGCAAGTGACAAACAACTAATCTCAAAAATATACAAGCAACTCCTGCAGCTCAATTCCAGAAAAATAAATGACCCAATCAAAAAATGGGCCAAAGAACTAAATAGACATTTCTCCAAAGAAGACATACAGATGGCTAACAAACACATGAAAAGATGCTCAACATCACTCATTATCAGAGAAATGCAAATCAAAACCACAATGAGGTACCATTTCATGCCAGTCAGAATGGCTGTGATCCAAAAGTCTACAAGCAATAAATGCTGGAGAGGGTGTGAAGAAAAGGGAATCCTCTTACACTGTTGATGGGAATGCAAACTAGTACAGCCACTATGGAGAACAGTGTGGAGATTCCTTAAAAACCTGGAAATAGAACTGCCTTATGATCCAGCAATCCCACTGCTGGGCATACACACTGAGGAAACCAGAATTGAAAGAGAAACATGTACCCCAATGTTCATCGCAGCACTGTTTATAATAGCCAGGACATGGAAGCAACCTAGACGTCCATCAGCAGATGAATGGGTAAGAAAGCAGTGGTACATATACACAATGGAGCATTACTCAGCCATTAAAAAGAATGCATTTGAATCAGTTCTAATGAGGTGGATGAAACTGGAGCCTATTATACAGAGTGAAGAAAGCCAGAAAGAAAAACACCAATACAGTATACTAACGCATATATATGGAATTTAGAAAGATGATAACGATAATCCTGTATGCAAGACAGCAAAAGAGACACAGAGATATAGAACAGTCTTTTGGACTCTGTGGGAGAGGGAGAGGGTGGGATGATTTGGGAGAATGGCCTTGAAACATGTATAATATCATATATGAAACGAATCGTCAGTCCAAGTTCGATGCATGATACTGGTTCCTTGGGGCTGGTGCACTGGGATGACCTAGAGGGAAGGTACGGGGAAGGAGGAGCGAGGGGGGTTCAGGATGGTCAACAGGTGTATACCTGTGGTGGATTCGTGTTGATGTTTGGCAAAACCAATACGATATTGTAAAGTAATTACCATCAAATTAAAATAAACAAATTTATATTAAAAAAAGACCATGTTAAGAGGATGAAAAGACAAGCTACAGACTGGGAGAAATATTTGTAAAGTAAACCACATATCTGATAAAAGGCCTGTATATAGCATTTATAAAGAACTTTTAAAGTTCAATAGTGAAAATATAAACACCCTAGATAGAAAAAGAGTAAGCAATACCACAGACATTACAATGAAGAACATATATAAATGGAAATTAAGGATATAAAAAAGTTTTCAAAATCATTGACCATTA
This sequence comes from Bos grunniens, assembly GCF_055505025.1. Classification (NCBI taxonomy): domain Eukaryota; kingdom Metazoa; phylum Chordata; class Mammalia; order Artiodactyla; family Bovidae; genus Bos; species Bos grunniens. Next base: position 10,244,792 of record NC_141179.1, on the reverse strand, counting down.
AAGAAATGGAAAATAAAGCCAGTATGAGTTATTATTAATACTATACATCAACTGGGGTTTCCCTGGTGATTCAGATGGTAAAGAAAATGCCTGCAGTGCAGATGACCCAGGTTGGATGCCTGGGTTGGGACGATGCCCTCAAGAAGTGAATGGATCCCCATTCTAGTATTCTTACCTGGAGAATGTCATGGACAGAGGAGCCTAGGGTGCTACAGTCCATGGGTTGCAAAGAGTCAGACATGGCTAAGTGACAAACACTTTCACTGTCATATATGAATTGGAATGGCTAAAATTAAAGATAATAATAGTTAAAACCAAAACTTGGTTAGAATACAAAGAAATTGATCACTCAGTATTTCTGATGAGAATTTAAAATGTATGGCCACTCTGAAAAAATATTTTGGTTTTTTTTTTAATTGAAAGTGGATTTAACAGATGACCCAGTAGTTGCAGTCTTGCTCACTTATCCCAAAGAAATTTAAAAAAAAACATGCATACTTAAAAACCTTTACATTGAAACATGTAAATTATCACATGTGAAATGAATCACGAGTCCAGGTTATATGCATGATACAGGGTGCTGGGGCCTGGTGCACTGGGATGACCCGGAGGGATGGGATGGGGAGGTAAGTAGGAGGAGGGGGGTGGGTCAGGATGGGGAACACATGTACACCCGTGGTGGATTCAAGTCAATATATGGCAAAACCAATTCAATATTGTAAAGTAAAATAAATAATTAATTAAAAAAGAAAACCTTTACAAATATGTCAATAGTGGTTTCATTTACAATATTCCAAACTGGAAACAACCCAGATATTTTTCAGTGGATGAATAGGTAAGCCAATTGTGATAAATCCACACCATAAATTGCAGTTCAGCGTTACAGAGGAATACATGCAACAACTTAGACAAACCACTAGAGGGAAGTATGCTTAGTGAAAAGCCAATCTCAAATAGTTTCCTGCCCAATGATTGTATTTATATAACACTCTTGAAATAATGTAATTATTGAGATGGAAAACAGATTAGCGGCTTCTGGGGATTAGACTTAAAATATTATAAAATATTAGAGGAGGCTAAAAAGCGTAGCGTGATGATGCCTTCTGGTGATGGAACAGTTCTGCACTTGATTGGGGTGGTAGTTACATGATACTTGTCGTTGTTTAGTCACTAAGTCGTGTCTGACTCTTTTGTGACCCCTTGGGCTGTAGCCCATCAGGCTCCTCTGTCCATGGGATTTCCCAGGCAAGAGTACTGGAATGGGTTGCCATTTCCTTCTCCAGGGGAATTTCCCCATAAGGTATGAAACCTATGTCTCCTGCATTGGCAGGCAGCTTTACCACTGAACCACCTGGGAAACCCTACGTGATAATTCACATGTAATAAAGTTGTATAGAAGTACACACACACTCCACAGATGAGAGCATGCAGTGTATTGAAATTTGAGTAAACTCTCTAGACTGTACCAACACCATTTGTGGTTTTTAGAGTTCTATAGCTATGCAAGATGCTAACAATTTACAACAGGGGAAGAGAGGTAAAAGCTGCACGGAACTCAGGACCTTCCTGTACATTTTTATTTTTTTACAACTACTTGTGAATCTATAATTATTTAAAAATATGTAGTGTATAAAAATCTGTTGCTACTTATTTTAGATTATGAAATGAATCAATCTGCTTATTTTTCCCTAAGTTCTTTAGTTCACTGATATGAAAACTCAAGAAAATCTTCCCCAAACAATAAAATAGTGTCTTGTTGGCTTGTTAAAATGTAAAAAGATGGAAAATTATTACTACACTTGAGTCTGGAAAATATATAAATTTAATACTTTTTAAGGATTCAAACCATCCTAGAATAGCTATAAATATTTTGAATACAAACTAAGCCTCCAATGTAACTCTACAAAAAAGTTACCATTCCAATTCTCTCAGATACCAGACCATGATAATCTATTTTTACTCACCTGCCAAAAAGTGAAGCAGTCCCTTGGGACTCCTGTCCGCTAAGGCTATGATACACAGTCTCTGAACATCATAGTCCTGCCAAGTTCTAGACACTTGTATAAATTCTCCCCTGAATTAACTGGTCATGAGGAGTAGGATGAATTGAAGTACATTTTTGTCTTTGATAACTTACTTATGTTTGGAGCTCTGTGAACTGTAGTAACTGATTCTGAAGTAAATGTTCCTTTGGTATCTCTGATTTTCTTGAAGAGATCTCTAGTCTTCCCCATTCTGTTGTTTTCCTCTATTTCTTTGCATTGATTGCTGAAGAAGGCTTTCTTATCTCTTCTTGCTATTCTTTGGAACTCTTCATTCAGATGTTTGTATCTTGCCTTTTCTCCTTTCCTTTTCGCTTCTCTTCTTTTCACAGCTATTTGTAAGGCCTCCCCAGACAGCCATTTTGCTTTTTTGCATTTCTTTTCCATGGGGATGGTCTTGATCCCTGTCTCCTGTACAATGTCATGAGCCTCATTCCATAGTTCATCAGGCACTGTATTTATCAGATCTAGGCCCTTAAATCTATTTCTCACTTCCACTGTATAATCATAAGGGATTTGATTTAGGTCATACCTGAATGGTCTAGTAGTTTTCCCTACTTTCTTCAATTTAAGTCTGAATTTGGCAATAAGGAGTTCATGGTCTGAGCCACAATCAGCTCCTGGTCTTGTTTTTGCTGACTGTATAGAGCTTCTCCATCTTTGGCTGCAAAGAACATAATCAATCTGATTTCGGTGTTGACCATCTGGTGATGTCCATGTATAGAGTCTTCTCTTGTGTTGTTGAAGAGGGTGTTTATTATGACCAGTGCATTTTCTTGGCAAAACTCTCTTAGTCTTTGCCCTGCTTCATTCTGTATTCCAAGGCCAAATTTGCCTGTTACTCCACGTGTTTCTTGACTTCCTACTTTTGCATTCCAGTCCCCTATAATGAAGAGGACATCTTTTTTGTATGTTAGTTCTAAAAGATCTTGTAGGTCTTCATAGAACCGTTCAGCTTCTTCAGCGTTACTGGTTGGGGCATAGACTTGGATTACTGTGATATTGAATGGTTTGCCTTGGAAATGAACGGAGATCATTCTGTCATTTTTGAGATTGCATCCAAGTACTGCATTTTGGACTCTTTTGATGACCATGATGGCTACTCCATTTTTTCTGAGGGATTCCTGCCCGCAGTAGTAGATATAATGGTCATCTGAGTTAAATTCACCCATTCCAGTCCATTTGCGTTCGCTGATTCCTAGAATGTTGACATTCACTCTTGCCATCTCTTGTTTAACCACATCCAATTTGCCTTGATTCATGGACCTGACATTCGAGGTTCCTATGCAATATTGCTCTTTTCAGCATCAGACCTTGCTTCTATCACCAGTCACATCCACAGCTGGGTATTCTTTTTGCTTTGGCTCCATCCCTTCATTCTTTCTGGAGTTATTTCTCCACTGATCTCCAGTAGCATATCGGGCACCTACTGACCTGGGGAAAATGGTATGGACCTAACAGAAGCAGAAGACATTAAGAAGAGATGGCAAGAATACAAAGAAGAACTGTACAAAAAAAGATCTTCACGACCCAGATAATCACGATGGTTTGATCACTGACCTAGAGTCAGACATCCTGGAATGTGAAGTCAAGTGGACCTTAGAAAGCATTACTACGAACAAAGCTAGTGGAGGTGATAGAATTCCAGTTGAGCTATTCCAAATCCTGAAAGATGATGCTTTGAAAGTGCTGCACTCAATATGCCAGCAAATTTGGAAAACTCAACAGTGGCCACAGGACTGGAAAAGGTCAGTTTTCATTCCAATCCCACAAAAAGGCAATGCCAGAGAATGCTCAAACTACCACACAATTGCACTCATCTCACATGCTAGTAAAGTAATGCTCAAAATTCTCCAAGCCAGGCTTCAGCAATATGTGAACCGTGAACTTCCTGATGTTCAAGCTGGTTTTAGAAAAGGAAGAGGAACCAGAGATCAAATTGCCAACATCCGCTGGATCATGGAAAAAGCAAGAGAGTTCCAGAAAAACATCAATTTCTGCTTTATTGACTATGCCAAGGCCTTTGACTGTGTGGATCACAGTCAATTGTGGAAAATTCTGAAAGAGATGGGAATACCAGACCACCTGATCTGCCTCTTGAGAAATCTGTATGCAGGTCAGGAAGCAACAGTTAGAACTGGACATGGAACAACAGACTGGTTCCAAATAGAAGGAGTATGTCAAGGCTGTATATTGTCACCCTGTTTATTTAACTTATATGCAGAGTACATCATGAGAAACGCTGGACTGGAAGAAACACAAGCTGGAATCAAGATTGCCGGGAGAAATATCAATAAACTCAGATATGCAGATGACACCACCCTTATGGCAGAAAGTGAAGAGGAGCTAAAAAGCCTCTTGATGCAAGTGAAAGTGGAGAGTGAAAAAGTTGGCTTAAAGCTCAACATTCAGAAAACGAAGATCATGGCATCCAGTCCCATCACTTCATGGGAAATAGATGGGGAAACAGTGGAAACAGTGTCAGACTTTATTTTCAGGGGCTCCAAAATCACTGCAGATGGTGACTGCAGCCATGAAATTAAAAGACACTTACTCCTTGGAAGGAAAGTTATGACCAACCTAGATAGCATATTAAAAAGCAGAGACATTACTTTGCCAACAATGGTTCATCTAGTCAAGGCTATGGTTTTTCCTGTGGTCATGTGTGGATGTGAGAGTTGGATTGTGAAGACGGCTGAGTGCTGAAGAATTGATGCTTTTGAACTGTGGTGTTGGAGAAGACTCTTGAGAGTCCCTTGGACTGCAAGGAGATCCAACCAGTCCATTCTGAAGGAGATCAGCCCTGGGATTTCTTTGGAAGGAATGATGCTAAAGCTGAAACTCCAGTACTTTGGCCACCTCATGTGAAGAGTTGACTCATTGGAAAAGAATCTGATGCTTTGAGGGATTGGGGGCAGGAGGAGAAAGGCATGACAGAGGATGAGATGGCTAGATGGCATCACTGACTCGATGGACGTGAGTCTCAGTGAACTCTGGGAATTGGTGATGGACAGGGAGGCCTGGCATGCTGCAGTTTATGGGGTCACAAAGAGTCGGACACGACTGAGCGACTGATCTGGTCTGATCTGATCTGAAGTAAATGTTGAAAAAATTGAAAACTAAGAATTCTCAAAGTCATCTGATTGAGGGAAATAATGTGAGGAAGCTATAATGGCCACTTAGAGGTTTTAGATATTTTGCTATGAGACTTCAAACACCTTCATGAAATCAGGCAACTAGGCCTTAAGAGTCTAGAAAAGCAAGTGCTCATGACTGAGTACATTGAGGCGGAGAAATTTAGGTTTCTTCACTTTCCTTCCTCATCCCTATTGACTTGATCATGTCCCTTTTCAGTAGTTACCATATGGGGGAAAAATCAATAATAATCAATCTGATTGAATCTTTTGATATAAAAATCAACTGCACTTCCCTATTGTTGTTGTTCAGTCCCTAAGACATGTCTGACTCTTTGCAACCTGATGAACTGCAGCACACCAGGCTTCTCTGTCCTTCACCATCTCCTAGAGGTTGCTCAAACTCATGTCTATTGAGTCGGTGATGCCATCCAACCATCTCATCCTCTGTCATCCCCTTCTCTTCCTGTGCTCAATCTTTCCCAGCATCAGCGTTTTTTCCAATGAGTTGGCTCTTCCCAGCAGGTGGCCAATGTATTGGAGCTTCAGCTTCAGTATCAGTCCTTCCAATGAATATTCAGAGTTGATTTCCTTCAGGATGGACTGGTTTGATATCCTTGCTGTCCAAGGGACTCTCAAGAGTCTACTCCAACACCACACTTCGAAAGTGTCAATTACTAGGTGCTTAGCCTTCTTTATAGTCCAACTCTTACATCCATACATGACTACTGGAAAAACCAAAGCTTTGATTATATGGACCTTTGTTTGCAAAGTGATATCTCAACTTTCTAATCCACAGTCTAGGTTTGCCATAGCTTTTGTTTCAAGGAGCAAGTGTCTTTTAACTTTGTGTCTGCAGTCACCATCCACAGTGATTTTGGACCCCCAAATCTGACACTGTTTCTAATTTTTCCTCCTCAATTTGCCATGAAGTGTTAGGACTGGATACAATGATCTTAGGTTTTTAAATGTTGGGTTTTAAGGTAGCTTTTTCACTTTCCTCTTTCACCTTCATCAAGAGGTTCTTTAGTTCTTCTTCACTTTCTGCCATTAGGGTGGTGTCATCTGCATATCTGAAGTTGATGATATTTCTCCTGGCAATATTGATTCCAGCTTGGGATTCATCCAGCCTGGCATTTCACATGATGTACTCTGAATAGAAGTTAAATATGTAGGGTGACAATATACAGCCTTGACGCTCTCCTTTGCCAATTTTGAATCAGTCTGTTGTTCCAGGTCTGGATCTAATTATTTCTTCTTGATCTGCATATAAGTTTCTCAGAGGCAGGTAAAGTGGTCTGATACTCACATCTCTTTGAAATTTTTCCACAATTTTTGTGATTTATGCAGGCGAAGGCTTTCACATGCTCAATAAAGCAGAAGCATATGTTTTTTTTTTTTCTGAAATTCTCTTGCTTTTTCTATGATCCAGTTCTTCTGCCTTTTCTAAATTTAGCTTGAACATTTGGAAGTTCTCTGTTCACATACTGTTGACACCTAACTTGAAGAGTTTTGAGCTTTAACTTGCTAGCATATGAAATGTGTGTAATTGTGCAGTAGTTTGAACAATATTTGCCATTGCCTTCTTTGAGATTGGAATGAAAACTGACCTTTTCCAGTTATGTAACCACTGCTGACCTTTCCAGATTTGCTTGCATTTGAGTGCAGCACTTTCTCAGCATCATTTTTTATGATTTGAAATAGTTCTGCTGGAATTCCATCACTTTGACTAACTGTGTTCATAGTAATTCTTTCTAAGGCCCACTTGACTTCATACACCAGGATGTCTGGCTTTAGGTGAGTGAGCACACCATCGTGGTTACTCTGTATCATTAAGACCTTTTTGTACAGTGCTTCTGTGTATTCTTGCCACCTCTTCTTAATATCTTCTGCTTCTCTTATGTCCATGCTGTTTCTGTGGTTTATTGTGCCCATCTTTGCATGAAATATTTCCTTGGTAGCTCCAATTTTTCTTGAAAAGATCTCTCAGTGCATCCCTGTAGTCGCTCTTTTTTAAACTCACTGTTTCTTTGTAAGTTCCCGGTCAACAACATAAAAAGCTACACTTACAACTTTTGACCTATGGCAAGTAAAATTTCACCTAGGAGCTACCTAATATTTTATAACAAATTGTACATTGTATGGAGAGCTTCCCATGTGGCTCAGTGGTAAAGAATATTCCTGCCAATGCAGGAGACACAGTAGATGCAGGGTTGATCCTGGGGTCAAGGAGATCCCCTTGAATAGGAAATGGCAACCCGCTCCAGCGTTGTTGCCTCAAGATTTCCATGGACAGAGGAGCATGGTGTGGTTGCAGAGTCTAATACAACTGAGCGACTGAGCATGCATGCACATTACATGGGATATGTTTCCAAGTTTTTGTTTGTTTGTTTCTTTGGTTTCCTTTTTTTTTTTTTTTTTATCTTTTATCAGCCCTATTTTACTTGTCTTTTGAGAATTTAAATATTTCAGAGGAAAGGATTTAATATGGAAATGAAGAACAAAGTTGTATATGATACCTGTGGGGATTGGTATTACCTGTTTCAAACGTTGCCTTGGAATTATCTACAATTCCCATTTTAACCATGTGCCTATAACAAAGCATTGTTTAAATGCAGTTTAGCCCCGTGGTATCAACTGCCAGATGACGATAATGATTCAAAGTGCAATTTTCTGAGAAGATACAGGTTCAATTTTAAGTAAATCATTAAAAACTTAATTGAACCAAGATTAAGTGAGCACAATGATGCTTATTTTAAATGTCTTCAAAAGATTCTTGTTTTCATATTTAAATACATTAGAAAAAAATTAAATACCAAGATAAATAATGGCTCCATCTATCTTGCTAGAGACAGTGACTCTAAAATTGTATTCATACCATATAGTTACATAAAGGAAACCTTTAGGACTCTAAACCCTTTGGGCTTCCACAGTATCTACACTGTGCTACCTATCTAGCCATCACAACTCCGTCAGAGCTTTCCTTTATTTCGTCAGAAATCAAATTAACTCTTCTTAAACATTTGCCACCTCCCACCGTTTGGTGGGAAGAATATATACACCTAAAATTATGCTTTTAAAACTCTTTTACACAGAATTTAGTTCACCTACCTTCCCATGTGGAACCCTGAACAAGAGCTCTCACTGTTTGTTTTCCAGGATGGGCTGCAGTAACTCAGGTCTCCTTTTCCATCATTACATTTAGCCTTTCACTGAGGTCCTGTTATTGCAAGAAATCAGATTTTAAGTCACAAGTAATTCCATTCATTTTTACAAGAACTTCTAAAATATATGCGAATGTGTTCTCTTAAACTTTCCAGCAACTGTGAATTTAAAATACATTTGCTCATCAGTAGAAAATGGAAAATGAAACTTGCAAATAAATGTAGCTCTCTGTACCAGGAATCAAAAGACAGGAGAGCTGATTCCCAAGGCTGACATTAAATTATAGAGATATTACGCAAGTGCCATCACTTTTTCATGTTTGTTTTCCAGTTTGTACAGAGTGTCATTTGTCCCTGTGCACTTTGTATGGCAGAATTAGATATTATTGGAAAGTAGAACTGAGTGTGTGTTAGAAATAGTTTATATTTATTATGATGTTTTTATTACATTTCAAACTAATTTCTCAAACCTATGAGTACTTTGCAGTCTGGCCCTATGTAACTCACTGATTTGATTCCCTACCTCTCCCTCCCTACAGCCATTCTAACCATATCGCTGTTGCCTCATACTCCAAATACATTTTCAAATTAAGACTTGCATGGCCTCAATTAAGCCATTTAATAATGTCTTTTATCCCTTCCTAGCTAATTTGAAATGAGGCATTTTATGCCAAGGAATGTGTGAGCAAAATTTTTTTGAAAGATACACACTACAAATAGGACTTGTGAATGAAAAATTATTTTCATTAGCTGGGCTCCTAAATGAGGTGGAGTAGTAGATGATATGAGAAGATGTGCACTTTGAGTGAAACTTAAAAATCTCAAATGTTAGACTAAACAATTAGTACAGTTCAGTAGCTCAGTCGTGTCTGAGCAACATACATAAAATTATGTATATGTATATGTATATATCGGAGAAGGCAATGGCACCCCACTCCAGTACTCTTGCCTGGAAAATCCCATGGATGGAGAAGCCTGGTGGGCTGCAGTCCATGGGGTCGCTAAGAGATGACACAACTGAGCGACTTCACTTTTACTTTTTACTTTCGTGCATTAGAGAAGGAAATGGCAACCCACTCCAGTGTTCTTGCCTGGAGAATCCCAGGGACGGGGAGTCTGGTGGGCTGCCGTCTATGGGGTCGCACAGAGTCAGACACGACTGAACTGACTTAGCAGCAGCAGATGTCTCTGTGTGTGTGTGTGTGTGTGTGTGTATATATACATATGTATATGTATATATATATATATAAAACAATTTATTTATCCATTCATTTATCATTGGATATCTAGGTTGTTTCAGTGTCTTTCCTATTGTAAAATGATGCTGCAATGAACATGGGGGTGCAGTAGCTTGTTTTTTGTTGTTATTATTGGTTTTTAATATTTTATTGAAGTATAGCTGATTTACAATATTGTGTTAATTTCTGCTATACAGCAGAATGATTCACTTACACATACACACATTTTTTTCACATTCTTTTCCATTATGTTTTTTTTTATTTTATTTTACTTTTAAACTTTACAAATTGTATTAGTTTTGCCAAATATCAAAATGAATCCGCCACAGGTTTACATGTGTTCCCCATCCTGAACCCCCCTCCCTCCTCCCTCCCCATACCATCCCTCTGGGTCGTTAAATTAATGTTTTGTTTCCCTTGTCTATGTCTCTGAAATGGATTATGTAGTAGTTCTATTTTCAATGTTTTTATGATCCTCCTACTCTTTTCCATAATGGCTATGCAAACTTACAGTCCTATGAACAGTGTACAAGATTTCCTTTGGCCACATCCATGCCAGCATTTGTTATTTGTCTTTAATGATGGATATTTTAATAGGTATGGAGTGATATTTCACTGTGGTTTCAATTTGCATTTCCCTAGTGACTAGTGTTTGCTTGGTATCTCTAATTTTCTTGAAGAGATCTCTAGTCTTACCCATTCTATTGTTTTCCTCTATTTCTTTGCATTGATCACTGAGAAAGGCTTTCTTATCTCTTCTTGCTATTCTTTGGAACTCTGCATTCAGATGCTTATATCTTTCCTTTTCTCCTTTGCTTTTCACTTCTCTTCTTTTCACAGCTATTTGTAAGGCCTCCCCAGACAGCCATTTTGCTTTTTTGCATTTCTTTTCCATGGGGATGGTCTTGATCCCTATCTCCTGCACAATGTCACGAACCTCATTTCATAGTTCATCACGCACTCTATCTATCAGATCTAGGCCCTTAAATCTATTTCTCACTTCCATTGTATAAGATATTAAGAAGAGGTAGCAAGAATAAACAGAAGACTGTACAAAAAAGATCTTCACGACCCAGATAATCATGATGGTGTGATCACTCATCTAGTGCCAGACACCCTGGAATGTGAAGTCCAGTGGGCCTTAGAAAGCATCACTACAAACAAAGCTAGTGGAGGTGATGGAATTCCAGGTGAGCTATTTCAAAACCTAAAAGATGAGGCTGTGAAAGTGCTGCACTCAATATGCCGGCAAATTTGGAAAACTCAGCAGTGGCCACAGGACTGGAAAAGGTCAGTTTTCATTCCAATCCCAAAGAAAGGCAATGCCAAAAAATGCTCAGACTACCACACAATTGCACTCATTTCACATGCTAGTAAAGTAATGCTCAAAATTCTCCAAGCCAGGCTTCAGCAATACGTGAACCATGAACTTCCTGATATTCAAGCTGGTTTAGAAAAGGAAGAGGAAACAGAGATCAAATTGCCAACATCTGCTGGATCATGGGAAAAAAAAGATAGTTCCAAAAAACATCTATTTCTGCTTTATTGACTATGCCAAAGCCTTTGACTGTGTGGATCACAATAAACTGTGGAAAGTTCTGAAAGAGATGGGAATACCAGACCACCAGATCTGCCTCTTGAGAAATCTGTATGCAGGTCAGGAAGCAACAGTTAGAACTGGACATGGAACAACAGACTGGTTCCAAATAGGAAAAGGAGTATGTCAAGGCTGTATATTGTCACCCTGCTTATTTAACTTATATGCACAGTACATCTGCATGTAAGATGAGAAACGCTGAACTGGAAGAAACACAAGCTGGAATCAAGATTGCTGGGAGAAATATCAATAAACTCAGATATGCAGATGACACCACCCTTATGGCAGAAAGTGAAGAGGAACTGAAAAGCGTCGATGCAAGTGAAAGTGGAGAGTGAAAAAGTTGGCTTAAAGCTCAACATTCAGAAAACGAAGATCATGGCATCCGGTCCCATCACTTCATGGGAAATAAATGGGGAAACAGTGGAAACAGTGTCAGACTTTATTTTCAGGGGCTCCAAAATCACTGCAGATGGTGACTGCAGCCATGAAATTAAAAGACGCTTACTCCTTGGAAGGAAAGTTATGACCAACCTGGGTAGCATATTCAAAAGCAGAGACATTACTTTGCCAACAAAGGTTCGTCTAGTCAAGGCTATGGTTTTTCCTGTGGTCATGTATGGATGTGAGAGTTGGGCTGTGAAGAAGGCTGAGCGCCAAAGAATTGATGTGTTTGAACTGTGGTGTTGGAGAAGACTCTTGAGAGTCCCTTGGACTGCAAGGAGATCCAACCAGTCCATTCTGAAGGAGATCAGCCCTGGGATTTCTTTGGAAGGAATGATGCTAAAGCTGAAACTCCAGTACTTTGGCCACCTCATGTGAAGAGTTGATTCATTGGAAAAGACTCTGATGCTGGGAGGGATTGTGGGCAGGAGGAGAAGGGGATGACAGAGGATGAGATGGCTGGATGGCATCACTGACTCGATGGATGTGAGTCTGAGTGAACTCCGGGGGTTGGTGATGGACAGGGAGGCCTGGTGTGCTGTGATTCATGGGGTTGAAAGAGTCAGACACGACTGAGCGACTGAACTGAATTGAGTTGAATTGAATGACAAGTTATCCTGTCCTTCTTCTTGTGTAGATGTTCAGTTCAGTTCATTCACTCAGTTGTGTCCGACTCTTAGTGACCCCATGAACCATGGTATATCAGGACTCCCTGTCCATCAACAACTCCCGGAGTTTACCCAAACTCATGTCCATTGAGTCGGTGATGCCATCCAGCCATCTCATCCTCTGTCGTCCCCTTCTCTAACTACTCTCAATCTTTCCCAGCATCAGGGTCTTAGCAAATGAGTCAGCTCTTCGTATCATGTGGCCAAAGTATTGGAGTTTCAGCTTCAAAATCAGTCCTTCCAATGAACACCCAGGACTGATCTCCTTTAGGATGGACTGGATGGATCTCCTTGCAGTCCAAGGGACTCTCAAGAGTCTTCTCCAACACCACAGTTCAAAAGCATCAATTCTTCAGCATTCACCTTTCTTTAAGTCCAACTCTCACATCCACACATGACCACTGGAAAAACCATAGCCTTGACTAGACGGACCTTTGTTGGCAAAGTAATGTCTCTGCTTTTCAATATGCTATCTAGTTTGGTCATAACTTTCCTTCCAAGGAGTAAGGGTCTTTTAATTTCAGGGCTGCAGTCTCCATCTGCAGTGATTTTGGAGCCACCCAGAAAATAAAGTCTGACACTGTTTCCACTGTTTCCCAGTCTATTTGCCATGAAGTGATGGAACCAGATGCCATGATCTTAGTTTTCTGAATGTTGACCTTTAAGCCAAATTTTTCACTCTCTTCTTTCACTTTCATCAAGAGGCTCTTTAGTTCTTCTTCACTCTTTGCCATAAGGTGGTTTCATATGCATATCTGAGATTATTGATATTTCTGCCGGTAATCTTGATTCCAGCTTGTGTTTCTTCCAGCCCACAGTTTCTCATGAGGTACTCTGCATATAAGTTAAAAAAGCAGGGTGACAATACACAGCCTTGACGTACTCCTTTTCCTATTTGGAACCAGTCTGTTGTTCCATGTCCAGTTCTAACTGTTGTTTCCTAATCTGCATACAGGTTTCTCAAGAGGAAGGTCAGGTGGTCTGGGATTCCCATCTCTTTCAGAATTTTCCAGTTTATTGTGATCCACACAGTCAAAGTCTTTGGCATAGTCAATAAAGCAGAAATAGATGTTTTTCTGGAACTCTCTTGCTTTTTCCATGATCCAGCAGATTTTGGCAATTTGATCTCTGGTTCCTGTACCTTTTCTAAAAGCATCTTGAACATCAGGAAGTTCATGGTTCACGTATTGCTGAAGCCTGGCTTGGAGAATTTTGAGCATTACTTTACTAGCATGTGAGATGAGTGCAGTTGTGCAGTAGTGTGAACATTCTTTGGCATTGCCTTTCTTTGGGATTGGAATGAAACCAACCTTTTCCAGTCCTGTGGCCACTGCTGAGTTTTCAAAATTTGTTGGCATATTGGATGTAGTACTTTCACAGCCTCATCTTTTAGGATTTGAAATAGTTCAACTAGAATTCCGTCACCTCCAGTAGCTTGTTCATAGCCATGCTTCCTAATGCCCACTTGACTTCACATTCCAGGATGTCTGGCTCTAGGTGAGTGATCACACCATCGTGATTATCTGGGTTGTGAAGAACTTTTTTGTATGATTCTTCTGTGTTGTGTATTCATGCCACCTTTTCTTAATATCTTCTGCTTCTGTTAATTTCTTAATCTCTTCTTAATTCTTCTGCTTTGTTTGGTCCATACCATTTCTGTCCTTTATTGAGTTCATCTTGCATGAAATGTTCCCTTGGTATCTCTAATTTCTTGAAGAGATCTCTAGTCTTTCCCATTCTGTTGTTTTCCTCTATTTCTTTGCGTTGATTGCTGAGGAAGGCTTTCTTATCTCTCCTTGCTATTCTTTGGAACTCTGCATTCAGATGTTTGTATCTTGCCTTTTCTCCTTGGCTTTTCACTTCTCTTCTTTTCACAGCTATTCACAAGTCCTCCTTAGACTGCCATTTTCCTTTATTGCATGTCTTTTTCTTAGGGATGGTCTTGATCCCTGTCTCCTGTACAATGTCAAGAACCTCTGTCCATAGTTCATCAGGCACTCTATCTAGTGCCTGAAGAACTATGATCTAGTCCCTTGAATCTACTTCTCACTTCCACTGTATAATCACAAGGGATTTGATTTAGGTCATACCTGGATGGTCTAGTTGTTTTCCTCATTTTCTTCAGTTTAAGTCTGAATTTGGCAATAAGGAGTAGATGTTAGCCTTTCATATATCCTCTGGAAAAATGTTTCCTCAAACCCTGGGCTCATTTCATTTTTTAATTGCATTTTTTGTAATTGATTTATTAATACATGAGTTTTGAATATATTTTGGAATATCCAGACTATATATGAGAGGTTAATAAAACCTCTCATCAAACACATATTTATAATTTTTTCCCATTCTATAAAGAAAAATGGGAAATATTTTCACTTTGTTGAAGGCTTCCTTTGCTGTACAGAGGTTTTTAGTTTGAAGTAGGCCAACTTGTCTGTTTTTCATTTTGTTGCTTGTGTTTTAGGTGTCATATCCAAAAAGTCATTTCCAAGACACATGTAAGCCAAACTTTTCTTAAATTTTCTCTCACATCATATTTTTACGCTCAATATTTTTTCAGGCACACTATACTAATGTGTTATTTAAAATCATGGACTCTATACTCAGACTCTCTATATATAAATCTCAAGTTTATGCTATAGCTGTTTTAATATTAGAAAATTTACTTTACCTTTTTTATACCTCACATATATTGTCCTTAAAATGAGAATACTAGATTTATCTCATAGAGCTCTATGTATTGAATCAACTTCCAAAGTAAAGCACTTAGAATAGTTCCTGGAATATAGTAAATATTATATGAGTTAGCTTCTGTTATGTTCCTTTTATATATTTTGGTGCTTCCCTCTGCAATTATTTTTCCCTCTATCTGATGAATATCACTTTTTATTTTTCTTGGTAAAGATTTATTTTGAAAAATTCAGTTTCTCCTTCAGCTTTATTAAGATATAATTGACCTCTTAGATTTTTGTTGAGTAGAAAGAACTTTATTTAATTCATGTCCTTCAAGACAGTCTCACTGTTTAGAATTACAAATTGACCATTATTTCTTTTTTATTGAAATATAATCAACATACAATTTTATGTTAGTTTCAGGTGAACTACATAGTGATTTAACATTTACATGCATTACAAAATGAATACTTCAATGTCTTTCAACAACCTGTTCCCATACAGAGTTAGTAGTGTTATCAACAGTATTGCTTGTGGTGTATGTCTCAACCGTTTATTTATTGTACAACTGGAAGTGTGTACCTCTCAATCCCGTCTACCTGTCTCACTCACCTACCCCACCTCTGGCAACTGTTTTTTTTTAATTTTAATTGGAGATTAATTACTTTACAATATTATATTGGTTTTGTCACACATCATCTGTATCTATGAGTCGGTATCATTTTTTTTTGTTTTGCCTGTTTAGATTCCATATTTAAGTGGGATTGTATGGCATTTTTTTTCTCTGACTTCTTTCACTTAGCATGATATCCTCTAAATCCATCTGTGTTGCTGCAAATTACAAGAGTTCTGTTTTAACCAGTTATATGCATACATACATATATATATATCAGAGTTATATATTAAACTATATATAGTTCTGTTTTTGGATTTTTTTTTTTTTTTTTTTGAGAACATTCTTAACCAAATCCTATGCCATTCAGTTCAAATCCTGGGTGTCACCTCCTCAGAAAGACCTTCTCAGACCACACGTAACTTCTCAGTCATACTGTCTAGATTTACCAATATGTGTGTGTGTGTGTATGTTAAGCTACTTCGGTCGTGTCTAACTCTGCGACCCTGTGGACTGTAGCCTGCCAGACTCCTTTCTTCCTAGGATTCTCCAGGCAAAAATGCTAGAGTAGATTGCCATGCCCTCCTCCAGGGGATCTTCCCAACCCAGGGATTGAACTTGTGTCTCTTACATCTCCAACACTGGCAGGCAGGTTTTTACCACTAGTGCCACCTGGGAATGGCACCCCACTCCAGTACTCTTGCCTGGAAAATCCCATGGATGGAGGAGCCTGGTAGACTGCAGTCTATGGGGTTGCTTAGAGTCGAGCATGACTGAGCAACTTCACTTTCACTTTTCACTTTCATGCATTAGAGAAGGAAATGGCAACCCACTCCAGTGTTCTTGCCTGGAGAATCCCAGGGACGGCAGAGCCTGGTGGGCTGCCGTCTTTGGGGTCGCACAGAGTCAGACACGACTGAAGCAACTTAGCAGCAGCAGCAGCCACCTGAGAAATCTTGTATATATTTGTATATGTACACATACGTATAAACATGTATAACATATGTATAAACATATGTATATGTTTAACATATGTATAAACATATGTAGACATATATATGGTCTCATGTTGCTTAAGTCACATCCAATTATTTGCAAACCCTATGGATTGTAGCCCACCAGGCTCCTCTGTTTACGAGACTCTCCAGGTAAGAACACTGAAATGGATTGCCATTTCCTCCTCCAGGGCATCTTCCCAAACCAGGGATGGAACTCATGTCTTTTATGTTCCTGCATTGGCAGGGAGGTTCTTTACCACAAGCACCACCTGGGAAGCCCTGCACACACACACATATACATATATATCACATGTTGTTTATCTATTCATCTATTTATCGGGACTTAGATTGTTTTCATATCTTTACTGTTGTTAACAATGCTTCAGTAATCATAGGGGGCACATATGTCTCTTCAAATTAGTGTTTTTATTTTCTTCAGATAAACATCCAGAAGTGGAATTTCTGGATGTTATAGTAGTTCTGTTTTTAGTTTTTTGAGAAATTGCCATAATGTTTTCCACAGTGATTATATCAGCTTGCAGTCCCACCAACAGGGCACAAGCATTTCCTTTTTTTCCTTATCATTGCTTGCTATTTGTCGTCTTTTTAATAATAGCCTAACTGACAGATTTGAAGTAATATATCATTGTGGTTTTGATTTAAATTTTCCTGATGATTAGCAATGTTGGATATATTTTCACATGCCTGTTGGTCACCTGTATATATGTTCTTTGGAAAAATGTCTAACTCAAAATGGATTAAAGACTTAAATGTAAAACCTGACATCGTAAATCTCCTAGAAGAAAACATAAGCAATATGATTTTTGACATTGATTTCAGCAATAGTTTTTGACCTGTCTCCTAAATCAAGGACCACAATGCAAAAATAAACAAATGGGACTGCATCAAACTAAAAAACTTTTGCACAGTGAAGGAAACTCAACAAAATGAAAAAATTACCTGCTGAATGGGATAAGATATTTGCAAACAACATATCTATAAAAGTGTTAATATCCAAAATGTAGGGGTCTTCCCTGGTTGGTCAGCAGTAAAGAATCTGCCTGCAGTGCAGGAGACACAGGTTCCACACCTGGTATGGGAAGATCCCCTGGAGAAGGAAATGACAACCCACTCCAGTATTGGTGCCTGGGAAATCTTATGATCAGAGCAGCCTGACAGATTACAGGTCTTGGGGTCACAAACGAGTCAGACACTACTGAGCAACTAAAGTACCACCACCATCCAAAATATATAAATAACTCATTCAACTCAACACCATAAAAACAAACAAGCAAAACAACTAAATTTTTAAAAAATGGGCAGATGACCCAAGTATACATTTTTCCAATGAAGACATTCAGATTGACGGCTCCTTGTTACTGACACAGTATTCTAATGTTTTTTGGATTCCATTGCTGCTGTGGTTGACTCAACTGTTAGTCTGATTTTCCTACTTTTATTATGAAGGCTTCTTTTAATTGCTGGCTCTTTTTTTGTGTTGAGTGTTCAGCATTTTCACTATGATTTGTCTAGGTTTTAATTCTTTTTGCTTTTTTCCCCTACTGTTATAAACTTTAAAACTGATAAATTTCATCAGTTCTGGAAATTTTTAGCAAGTATCTGTTTATTCCCATATTGCTTCATCCTATTATTTCTCTCTTTCTGGAAATTTATTTAGGTATATAAAATATTCTTACAATATACTTCATTCTCTTTACCTTCTTGTCTTATTTTTCCATTAATTTGCCTTTCCTGGCTACATTCTAAATAATTTCTTCATCTCTATTTCTTTTTTTTCTTCTCATAATGCCAATGCCTATATATTTAAAAACAGATCAAATACATTTAATTGATGATTTGTGTCAGAAAAGTCAAATGTCATTTCTTTGCAGGTCAGATTCTGATCTTTATTGCTTCATTTGATTCTCATTTATTGTGATTTGTTTGCCTGTACATGTTGTGAATATCGATTATTAATTTTTCACCAAGAATTTTGTTTTCCTTTCCATTCAATCTCCTGGTTTAAGACTGATTTTTTTCCTTTACTATTCCTAGATAGAGTATCCCTCTGGAGTGATATTTCTCATTCACCTTCACTATAATCTTGAGGGCTTCTCTGGTGGCTCAGACAGTAAAGAATCTGTCTGCAATGCAGAAGATCTGGCTTTGATCACTGCATTGGGAAGATCCCCTGGAGAAGGGAATGACTACACACTTCAGTACTCTTTGCCTAGAGAATTCCATGGACAAAATCCTAGATACAGGGAGTTTCCTATTTGAAGACCCATCTTATGTGGGCCCTAAGCTTTGAGTTTGGTCCCATTCTCCCAGAGAAGCTGTGAACCTCAACCTAATGTTCAGTGAAATTTGATGAATAGTCTCACAGTGAAAGTTAGCTTCATTTTTCAACTTGCTATTTTTAGTTAGTTTTGGTCTTTAATAAGTTATTCCTTTTAAACTAGCTCATTTGAAGCACTTAAAATATTTTATAATCTATTTTACATTATTTTTTAAAGGTTGTGGCTCAGATGGTAAAGATTTGCCTGCAATGTGGGAGACGTGGGTTCGATCCCTGGGTTAGTAAGATTCCCCTGGAGAAGAGAAAGGCTACCCACTCCAGTATTCTTGCCTGGAGAACTCCATGGACAGAGGAGCCTGGCTGGTTGCAGTCCATGGGGTTGCAGAGTCGGACACGACTGAGCAACTAACACCTCACTACTTCCAAAACTACTGAAGGGAAATCTTCTGTTTTGATCCTAACTTAAGACTTGTCAGAATTTTCATGGAAGCTGGGGTCAGACTCAATTAACCACAGTTCCATCTCCATCCTTTCCTTACACCAATCACCAGGCAACAGGAATTACAAAGTATTTCTGACACCAAATTCCTAGTGTGATTGTCATTTATTTTTTTTTCTGGTCCCTGTCTCCATTAAGTATACTATGTCGTATTAATTACTGTTGAGTCATATCTTTCTCTACCCTTGTGTTTTAAATAAAAATAAAATTAAACGTTGGCTTGAAGTCTCAGAAGACTAGTGCTGACCCTTCTTAAAACTTTGCTGTACACTTTTCCACAAGCAGATCAACAGATCTCTAGAATCTGTTGGGATCAAACGAAATTCTTAAATGAGAAAAATAGACCAGAATTGTGATTAGCTACATACTACAGAAAACCATTAAAATATAATACCACCAATATATGTAAACACTATGAGCTCAGTCTTCCATCTACAACCCCTACCACTTTGTCCAGGATACAAAATGTAATTTATAATTCTTGTGATTCACAATGTCATAATTCACTCTGATTATTTTTGAAGTGAGAATTCTGTGTATCCATCTCCTGACTTTGCTGCTTGGTCCTCAAGAGATACATGATAGCAAACATAACAAGACCAACACACATTCTTTTTATTTTTTTCTTGCTAGGTCTTCTGCTCCATTTTATTCTCTATTGTTTTGTGCAGGTGCCCTGGGCTAGAAAAATTCAAGGACATCTAGAATACAACTTCCCATAAAGTTTTGTGTTTTTTTTCATGATTCTTCTCTATGAGTCCCTGGCCTTACTCAACTGTTAAAGGTTATCTTCCAGCAAAACTGCCAGTAGCTTCAGCCTTAGCAAGAATCATTGTTGAGGTGGAGAACAAGTTACACAGAAAAAAAAAGAGAGTTGATCATCTTACTCTTTTCACTAAAATGTACACCCAGCCTGTCAAATGCTAGTTGGAACAGAACCTTACTCAATTTCTGTTGTTCTAACTTGCTAAGTAACTAAAAACTTTTATTGTCCCTTTAGATGAAAATAATTTGTAGCTCTTTAGAAGCTGATGGTTAAGTAAACACACCTCTAGTTTACTCACTGCCACTATGTAAGTTGTATACTTAGAAAGGTTCATTTTGTGTTATCTGTTTGTAGAGGTTGTAGATGTTGATCTAATCAGATAATTCAAAGAAACATATGCAAATCAATGACATATGAGTGAACCAAGAGTGAGAGCATTCAAAAAAAAAAAAGGATAAAACACAAAACAAAACAAAAGCCAATAGTCTTGGACAAACAATAAAATGAGTGACCTAGGACATACTATAAAATAGGTGTGTGTGAGATAACTGTATAAAATGAAACCTCAAGGATGATATCATTAGACAACTTCACATATCCTATACCACTCTAAAGAAATTTAAAAATTATATATAATGCATTACAGAGAAGACTTCTTTGAAAAGGACTTATATAATGTTCAGATAAAATAAATAATTTTTTCACCAGAATATTGAAAAACAGAAAAAAAAATCTCATTCCTATATAATAAGATAGGCCAAAGGATATAGGGCTAAATAGTTAAATGACAAAATTTAATGTGTGTGTGTACGATTTTAAATGATATTTTTACTAACTTAATACCATCCCAATTGTGTTAGATAAGAGGGTTTCTTGAGACTTTGTAGAAATAACTGGGGAATTCTGTAAAAGATGATGTAGCTTGAGAGTCAACCGCAGTTCTGACTTTTACTACTTGTATGATCTTGGGCAAGTTATCTTGATCAATAGGTACTGTCAAGTTAATTAATAGACGCTGTGTAGGTCAAGTCCATGATATGATACCTCATACATAGGGTTTCATACATGGTAGCTGTTGTCAGTATTATGGAAATTTAGGGAATAATAATTTTTCTACTTGTATAAGCTTGTGCCAAATTATTTATTCAGTAGAGGTTCCAGTTTATTCAATAATTATTATTCAAAACTGTAACTGAGTATCTACTAAAACCAACCAGATTCTCTTCTAGATGCTGGGTTTACAAAGATGAATGAGGAAAAAAAGTCTTGCTTTCATTGATATCACATTCCGGTAGGAGAAAAAGATAATTAAAAAGTAAATAAATAAATACAATAACTTTAAGCATTAATGATTGGTAAGAAGGAAAATAAAGTAGGGGCGATGTAAAGAAAGCCAGTGACAGGGCTGACAGGAAGCAAGGGGTGGCTATTTTAAGGGGATCAAGAAAGACCTGAGAACCAGAGTCTTCACTGACTTAAAGCTCTACAGTCTAGAAAGAACTGATGGTGGAGGTGTCCAGGCAAAAGAAACTATGAGGACAAGGCATAAATGAGGAGCAGCAAGAAAGTCAGCCTGGTAGGAATCTAGGATGCCGAAAGGTGAAATCAGAAAGTTAGGCAGAGGCCAACTTGGATTTGACCTTGAATGCTATATGAGGAATTTGGATTTTATTTTAAGAAAAAACCACTGAAACAGGGGAATTATGTAGCTTGATTTATGTTTGAAAATATAATTCTGACTGCTGTGTGAATAACCAGTCAGAGGTCAAACTGAAGGAAACCTTTGCTGTAAAGGAGAGAGATTGGTAGACGTTGATAGAAATCTCTCTCTCAATATCTTCCTCTGTTTATGCACACTCACATACACAGGCCATTAACTAGGCAATTTCCTATATGTGTCTGTAAGAAGAAAAGCTAGCTTGCCTTCACGTGGCAGCATACTGTCACTTGACTTATTTTTATATAACATATGTTTAGCAATCCTATTTCAGATTCCAATTAAAGTGTGATGTTTTTAAATACTTGCCTATGCATTTAACTGCACAATGCATGTATGATTTATGATTTATGACCTAATACTAACACAATGATCTACTTATTTTTACTTCACCTGCAAATATTTACATTAAATTAGGGAAAGATGCAAAAGAACATGTCATTTCATACATTTTATTTTAACATCACAAGTGAAAATAGGTATGTATAATAAACATTGAAATAACCTATTTAAAAAAGTTTCTTTTAAAGAAAATATCCAAATACTCATATGTAACTTATTATTTATGACTCTTCAATCTTGATAAATAACAATTTAATGTACAACTGTCAGTTTCCATTAAGGTATTTCTAAAATATATATCCTAATATGCTTTAGTAACATTTGTTAACTAATTATAATTTAACTTGTCATGTAGTAGGCCCTTAATGTATGTCTGCTTATTTATGTTATTTTATTACCTTGATACAAGTATTTTATTAAAGACATGGTATAAATGTGTTTTCCAGAGAAGCATATACAAACTTATTTCAGATTATTTCATTTATTTTTTATTTTACTTCAGAGACAGAGTGAGAAGAAAGCAAGCAAGCAAAAAGAGACTGTCAGTTAGGCATCTTAAAAAAGAACAGCTTTTGAAGAACTATTATTTTTTTGCATTTAAGCCCTAAAGACCAAGCACTGATGTTTGAAAATTAATACACACACATAGCCACACACACAAACACAGGATATTTTTGTCTTTGAAGAAATTCTAACATAAAATATATTATTTTAGTTATAAAATTCACTATTCTTATTTGAGAACTTAAAAATGTGCCTGGAACATAAGGATTTTTCTATAATGCCATGTTGAAAATGAAAACTGAACCTAAGTGTCATCTATCAGAACTGCCTTCCATGAACCCTTACAACAATAACCTCTATCCTCTGCCCTCTTACTGTCCCTTCACTCTGTTGATTTTCTCAGTGTCAATCACTGTCTGATACTGATTTATTCATCTGTGTGTTCATTTCTGTCCCGTGCAAAAGTAAGACATGTGTCTAAGCTCAATATCTTCTTGAATTTGTGTTGTACACTTCTGCACTATTCCCAGCTCCTGCTGTCCTTACCAATGTATTTCTCTTTTGATGGCTCTGCATCTATGCTACACTCGCATTGCCCTGCTTATTGGCCTCATGTTGTTGTTCAGTTGCTAAGTCATGTTCAATGCTTTGCAACTCCAATGACTGCAGTGCACCAGGCTTCTCTGTCCATGGGATTCTCCAGGCAAGAATACTGGAGTGTGTTGTGATTTCCTTCTCCAGGGAATCTTCCTGACCCAGGGATCAAACCTGCATTAGCTGGTAGATTCTTCAGCACTGAGACACCAGGGAAGCCCTTATTTGCCTCATAGCCCATGGTTAACTTCTGTGTACGTGTGGGGGTGTTGTGTGACCATGTATGCATGCATGTGTATTTTCCCTTTGATGTTTGCAGTGTACAGCGTATAAATGCTCTGAAAATATTTGCATTTTGATGAGGAATAAGACATCAGAGTGAAAGTTGCTCAGTCGTGTCTGACTCTTTGCAACCCCATGGACAATACAGTCCACGGAATTCTTCAGGCCAGAATACAGGAGTGGGTTATCTTTTCCTTCTCCAGAGGATCTTCCCAACCCAGGGATCGAACCCAGGTCTTCTGCATTGCAGGCAGATTCTTTACCAGCTCAGCCACAAGGGAAGCCCTAAGACATCAGAAGAGGTTGTAGATAGAGAAGGAAAATACCCGTTTGCAAGATGTGGACTAAGCTCATCAAAATAAGTTAAGCAAAACTGTATTAATATCTCAGAACTCTCACAATTTGATAAATACCTATTTTGTCATGGATTAATAATTCACTAATTTAAATATGCAGTTTCATAAATCATAATTGTTATTCCAACAACTTTAAGTCTCTATTATGTGTGAAGTGCTGACTTTCTTCTTTGCTTTCTGGTGAAAAGCAATGTATAAATAATGAAAATATTTTAAACTGTAAAAATTAGTGATAAGGTCATTTTGTGCTTCAAACTGTGTTTATTCCTGATATTTACTTGAAAAAAAATGATGAAAAGTATCTTTTTGAAGAGGGTGTCTATGAAACAAGTCTTATAACTCATTAACTTTTTTCTCCATTAGTGATCCCTCACCTTGTGATTAAAGTAGATTTTGAAGGCTTAGATTTTAAAATGTAAATAAGATGAAACTAACATTTCAGTAGAAGACTCACTAATGAGATTTCCCTCTTTGGGTCTGTCTATATTGAATTGACCTAACTAGAGGAAAAATGCTTTTCTATATTTTTAAGTTGTTTCCTGAATGAAAGAGATGACCTGAAATTCTAAGTCTATTGGGAAGAATCAGTTGCAAAGAAGCAGTTGTTATTTAAAATCAACACACTGCACAATTATTTATCAATTTAGTTGCTTTTACCCAAGGACACTGATAACTGACACCTGAAAACTCAGACATTGCTTGTCTATTACAAGAGTTTCTAGTGCACATTTTCAAGTTTTTGAGTATTAAGTTTTATGCTGGAATTTTGTGGTTTCATCTTTATTGTGTGTTTCAGGACAGATAAAGGAAATATTAATGTGCTATACTAGTTATTGTTATAAAAATGGCATTGGACAGAAAGTGTTAAATATTCATGAAAATCCCTATTTCCCTTTGGTTCTGGCTAGCAAAGGATGCTGAGAAAATAACTCACAAAAAGAGGGAACTATAGTACAGTACAGATAATCACAGGAGTTATAAACAAAGGCAGTTGACATTAATAATTAAATGAAAAAAATTCCCTGTGGAGGTTTAGATGAGCTACAGACACAATATGTAAAATCACTTGCTTAACTGATCATTAGTTATGTTCTAGAGTAGAGGAGTATATATTAATGTAACTGGTTCTTCTACCCTATTTTTCTACTCCAGTAATTTGTCTAACATAATAAATATAGCTATTATACATTCCCTGTGAGAAAAAATCATCCCCATTAGAACTTGATGTTTTTATTATCTGTGAGGGAGTATTCAATATAAATAAATGTGATAGGGAAGGTTTATCACTTTTCCAAAGTTTTTGTGTTGTGCATTCATTTTAATGGAAATTTTATTATTATTGTCAATATACAAGTATATATTAATCTGACCTTGGCACTGAAAGTTATTTATCACTCTATTATGAGTTTTTTGGTTTCTATTTGTTGGTCTTTTTGTATGTTTACTTTCTTTTCTGTTTTTGAAAAGTATTATCTGTCTCAACAGGGCATTTTTTAATGAAGAAACATCAGAGCCGCTAAACACACTGGGACACAGGGAATCCTAGTCACCAAGGATGGCTTCCTCTTGGAAACTTATTCTGTTTCTGTCAGTCACTGGGTGTCTTTCAGGTAAAAAAGCCTGCCTTATGTATCAAATAAAAATATAAAGGTCTTCATTAAATACAGCCTTGGGTGTTCATTTAAACTTATATCATGATTCACCCTTTACAACAAAAGAAGATAAAGCAACCCTTAAACTTCTGTTAGCACTGCACATATAATAAGGTACGTAGAAAAATGTCATATAAATGTTAGTAAAATGAGTATCCATCCCATCTTATTGACTTTAATTTACAATCTAAACCATCATTATAAAATATGGGTAGAGACAATTGTGAAAACATGAGAAATAAGTGAATGGTTTCAGACATTCAAAGTTTAAGTGAACACCCTGGCCCATTATGATTATAGTTATTTACAAAAGATATGGAATCCTTAAATACTATATCCTATCAGGTTTTTTCTGTGCAGAATTATCTTTTCTGATGATCTGGTCTCCCTTTCCCCTTGTCAATACCATTCTCCTCTTGAACTGATAAAGTAACTGAGAGAAATGGGGGTGGATTTAGAAGATGAAACAAAACATACTCAGCTAAAGATTGAATTTCAAATAAATAGCAAATAATTACTTTAGTTTAGTATGTTCCATGCAATATGTTATTTTATCCAAAATTGTAATTTTAACTGGTATCCAATGTTTTTATTAATAAATAATAAAATGATGATGCCAGATGGAGGAAGAGTGACAGATTGTAATATAACTCCAAAGTTTTATTTTCATGCACTGACCCAACTTATCCCCCTGCAATAAACTGTCGCTTCAAAGAAGGTATTTTATCTTAGTCATGGAAAGACAAAATCTGTCAGCCTGAGGTGGTGTCCCTGATGGCCTGATGACTAGATTTGCAGCTCATAAGGGAATCTAGGTACTGTTCTTTCCAGTGAAATGAGGCTGAGCTTGGAGGTAAGTTGCTATTCAAATACTATAAATGAAGACAAAAATGTCAAAAACAAAGGCCATTTCTAATTATTACATGAGATTTGATCTTTAATCATCTGCATTTAATATGAAGCATATATATATATTAGTTATATTTAAAACATGAATTCATCTGATGTTTGAATAAAACTGATTAGATACTTGAAATGATACCTTATCAAAGATAATTATTTTCAAAACCTTTCTTTCACCTTCACCTTCTTATTTAAACAAATTATTCTAGAAGTACAGTCCTTATTAATCCTCTTGTTACTTGGCAATATTTATGTTCAGTATTTATTATTCTTTTATTATTATTCTTTACTTTTTTTTCCTGGTTATCTGTTTGAGTATCATATTACAGGACCTATTTTGCATGGTACCTTGATTATTATTACAGATAATGTAGGTTATCAAGGTCATAAGCATATTTTATGTTGATGATGTTATTTGAACCAAGAAAACTGATTTAAAAAATAAGACACAGATTGTGTTTTCTCTTTGTTCTTTTTATTCATTTTTTAATGCATGGAGTATCTTTTCTGTGTTTAAGTAGGAAATATAGAACTCTTACACAACCTTAGATTTAAAAACTGTCTATTGGAGCAATGAAAATTTGACAGCTTTCATAGGGATATACAACTTTATATTAAAAATATACTCATAATTGAAACAATAATAAGATACCATTATACATATGAAAATGGCTAAGATCCAGAAAAAAACAATGCCAGTTGCTCTTGAGGATGAAGAAAACATGAACTTTGTTAATTGCTGGTAGGGAAGCAAAATGGTACAGCCACTTTGGGAGACAGTATGGCAGAATTTACAAACCTAAATAGTTTTACCTCTAACAAAGCAATTGAACTACCAGAGATTTACCTAACTGATTTTAAAATTGATGGCACACAAAATACCCACACACAAAAAGTTTACAGAAACTTTAATAATCATCATCAAAAACTGGAAATAACCAAGATGCCCTTCAATAAGTTAATGAACTGTAGAAATTTTATATAATGCTATATTACTCAGTAATAAAAATAAATGACCTGTCAACTCATGCAAATACATGAATGAATACTATATGCATATTGCTAAGTGAAAGAAACCAGTCTGAATATGTTACACACTGTATGTTTCTTTTATATATATGATCTTTTGAAAGGGAAAGACTATAGAGAGTGCATAGATCAGTGATTTCCAGGGCTTGGGGTCAGACGGTCACTAAATAAGTAAAGGAAGCACAGGCATTTTCAGTTTGGGAAAACTATTCTGTGTGATACTGTAACGGTGGGAAAATAACACACATTTATCAAAACCAATAGTACTTATAACACAAAGGAAACCTTAATGTGCATAATTTTAAAAATATCTCATTGTAGTTTTGATTTGCATTTCTCTAATAATGAGCAATGTTGAGCATCTTTTCATGTGTTTGTTAGCCATCTGTATGTCTTCTTTGGAGAAATGTCTGTTTAGGTCTTCTTCCCACTTCTTTATTGTGTTGCTTATTGTTCTGGTATTAAGTTGTGTGAGCTGCTTGTTTTATTTCGGAAATTAATCCTTTGTCAGTTGTTTCATTTACTATTATTTTCTCCCATCCTGAGGGTTGTCTTTTCACCTTGCTTATAGTTTCCTTTACTGTGCAAAAGCTTTTAAGTTTAATCAGGTCCCACTTCTTTAATTTTGTTTTTATTTCCATTATTCTAGGAGGTGGATCATAGAGGAGCTTGCTTTGATTTATGTCATACACAATGGAATATTACTCAGCCATAAAAAGGAATGACTTTGAGTCAGTTCCAATGAGGTGGATGAACCTAGAACCTATTATGCAAGTGAAGTGAGTCAGAAAGAGAAAGAAAATACCATATTCTAACACATATATATGGAATCTAGAAAAACAGTACTGCAGAATTTATTTATAGGGCAGCAGTGGAGAAACAGACATAGACAGTAGACTAATGGACATGGAGAGAGGGGAGGAGAGGGTGAGATGCATGGAAAGAGTAACATGAAAACTTATATTACCATATGTAAAATAGATAGCCAACAAGAATTCGCTGTATGGCTCAGGAAACTCAAACAGGGGCTCTGTATCAACTTAGAGGGGTGGGATCGGGAGAGAGATGGGAGGGAGGTTCAAAAGGGAGGGGATATACATATACCTATGGCTGATTCATGTTGAGGTTTGATAGAAAATAGCAAAATTCTGTAAATAATTATCCTTCAATAAAAATAAATTAATTAAAAAATAATAATAATTTAGGAGGTTAGATGATCTCAGAATGAAATGCAGAATATAACAAAAATTCTATTACAAATGCATTCCAAATGTATGAAGCAACCTCTACTTAGGGGAGTAGGGGGAAAAAAGAGACTGATCCACATAACTTTCAAACAAACTGTTTTTGAGACTGTACTCTAGTTAAGAATGCTATTTCTCTGTGTTAGCAACTCTAAAAGCTCATACATGGATTTGAACAATTAAGTTAATGAATGATGGATGGTGGGAGCCAATTGTCTCATTGTTGAAGTTAGAGGTCACCAATGAGCAGAGAAGAAGGCTTGAATGATCCAAGTGATAATGGTTTAGAGTTGGGAGACTTCAGTATGAACTCATGCTTAGCTTAATGTAGATACAAATGGTTACATATCACAAGTATTTATAGCAATGCATATATATGGCTATGTATTTATAGCTATATATATATATATATATCTCTCCAATAACTGTCATATTGATGTAAATAAGTGATTGAATAATTGAAATAATAAACAAGATTCCCAGGTAGGTAAATTTCAATAATTTAGGTAGATGCTATGTTCTCAAGGAGCTGGAATGTAACTTGCCCTTCTTTAACTGTGGACTGTACATAGTGAGTTGTTTCCAAAATGTACAGAATGGAAAAGGGGGATTAAAAAAGTAGCTTTACAGTGGAGGAAACTGTTAAGAACTACATCAACCCAGTGATGAGTAAGGCCAGTATCAGAAGAAATAGCATTTACCCTGGATATAATGTAATGAGGATGGCACCTCCTTTCTGTGGTTTTCCTTCTTAAAGCATGTGACTCTAGTCTGACTATGAGAAAAATATCATAAAAATCCCATTTTTTCATTCTATGAAACACTTGAACCATGCTCCTCAATATTTTCAAAGTCATAAAAAACTAGGAATATTGGAGAAACTGTCACAGAAAGGAAGGCTAAGGAGGTGTAATAAATAAGTGAGCCTGGATAGGATTCTGCAAAAGAAAAAAAATACGTAAAAAGCAAGGAGATCTGAATAAAGTATGTATTTCAGTTAAAAATAAAATATCAATACCAGTCTATTATTTGTAACACATGTACACTATTAATATAAGATACTAATAAACAGGAAAACTGGTTATGAATTTATGGGGAAAAAAATGGACTAAGAATTGCATTCTAAATGTTTCATCTAGACAAAATATTGATATGACTAGAACCCAAAATAAGACAGTAGTGAAGGGCATCAACAGGAGATGAGAGATTCAAAATTTTTTGGCAATAAAATATATAGAAGTTGGTAAATGATTAATTTTTTTGTATTAGAATAATTATTTAAGGTTATCTGTTTTTTTATGGAGTAGATGATATTGCCATTTGCTTGGGTACTAATTAAAAAGGGAGTGCAGTTTAGAGTGAGGAAATACTGAACTAAGTAATGCACATGTTGAGCTTCAAGTATCTGTGACAGATTTTTAAGAAAGATGACTGAGCTAAAAGTTAAGTGTGGATGAAACTGAAGCTCTGGGAAGGAAAATAATCACCCAAGGGTTATATAGATAACAATGAGTCTAAGGCAAGGAAATAATTCTGAGAAGTATGCACTAAAGAGGCAAGAGAAGGTGTAGGTTGAAATGGATGGAGGGTGAGTTGGAGGAAACTCTAAAGTGTGATGGCTTTCCAGTGGCTAAGCAGTAAAGAATCCTGCTGCAATGCAGAAAACCACAGGTTTCATGTGTGGGTGGAGAAAATCTGCTGGAGGAGGTCATGGAAACCCACTCCAATAGTCCTGCCTGGAGAATCCAAAGGACAGAGGAGCCTGGCAGGCTACAGTCCATAGGGATGCAGAGAGTCGGACATGACTGAAGCGACTGAACACATATGCACGCTAGGAAAATGATAATGGACCAGATTCAGAGACGGAATGATCAGCAGTGGCAATGCTGTAGGAAGGTTACATCAGATTAGCATTAAAACCGTTTCCTTTTAATGCTAATGAAAGTTATTTTTAACAAAGTAGTGGGGTAATCTCTTATAATAACAAGCTGTGAAATGATTTGTATAGGAGGAAAATTAGATAATTACTATTAACTTTGTTTTCTGAGAGGCTGAACTGAGGAAGAAAAAAGAGGAAAAAAAACGACAGATAACTTGGAAAAGAGAAGTTCAGGAAGGAGTGAATTACATCTGTACATTTGTGGGTGTGTGTTTTAAGACTAGAGAACTGCTGGTTACAGAAATTCAATCCACATAGTATATTAAATATGAATTTATTGTATAGTGCACTAATTAGCTTTGAAAATGTTAGTCGCTCAGTCATGTCCGACTCCTTCCAACCCTATGGACTGCAGCCTGCCAGGCTCCTCTGTCCGTGGAATTCTCCAAACAAGAATACTGGAGTAGGTTGTCATGCCCTTCTCCAGGTTTAACTCCATAGCAAACCACCCTTAAATTTATGAACTTAATGACAACAACAACACAGAAACTTCAGAAATATTCTTTTTCACAGTTCTGAAAGTCAGCTTGATGTTTCTTTTGGTTTGGGCAGGTTCAGCTGATTTCTGTAGTCTCCAAGAGCGTTGCAAGAGTAGAATTGGATGGTGTCATTTGTGGTCTCAGCCATGCTACTGATGATTGGGTCCTAGAAAGGCAGTGTGAATGACCTGCTTATGCATCTGATCATTCAGTCGTCTAGACTATATGACACCATCTAATTTGCAAGCATATTTCAAACCACTGTGTCATGTTTACTAATGCCTCATTGACTGAATCAAATCATGTGGGTCAAGACCAGATTCATGCGGTAGAAAACTAGATTTGATCTCTTGAAGACAGTAGCTGTAAAAGCATACTGTGAACAATATTCAATACCATATCACTAACTATAGGCACTATGCTGAATAGTAGATCTCTAAGAAGTATGCATGTTGTATAATTGAAAGGTTGTACCCTTGGCCCAATACTTCCTGTTTCCCCCACTCTCTCCAGCTCTTGGTTACTACATTCTACTCTGATTCTATAAATTTGACTATTTTAGATTACTCGTATAAGTGGTATTCTTTAAAAATTTGCTAAGAGGATAGATCTTAAGTACTCTTACCACTAAAAGACAACAGTAACACCAACATTAAAAACAATAATAATAGATTATAAAGAAGGCAGGAGAAAACTTTTGGAGGTGATAGATGTGTTTATGGCATAGATGCTGGTGATTTCATGCATATTAACTTATTGCATACTCATCAATTTGTATGCACTAAATATTTACAGCTTATATCCCAAAGCCTTTCACTGTGTGAATCACAATAAACTGTGGAAAATTCTGAAAGAGATGGGAATACCAGACCACCTGACCTGCCTCTTAAGAAACCTATGTGTAGGTCAGGAAGCAACAGTTAGAACTGGACATGGAACAACAGACTGGTTCCAAATAGGAACAGGAGTATATCAAGGCTGTATATTGTCACCCTGCTTATTTAACTTATATGCAGAGTACATCATGAAAAATGCTGGGCTAGAAGTACACAAGCTGGAATCAAGATTGCTGGGAGAAATATCAATAACCTCAGATATGACACCACCCTTATGGCAGAAAGTGAAGAGGAACTAAAAAGCCTCTTGAAGAAAATGAAAGAGGAGAGTGAAAATGTTGGCTTAAAGCTCAACATTCAGAAAATGAAGATCATGGCATCTGGTCCCATCACTCCATGGGAAATAGATGGGGAAACAGTGGAAACAATGTCAGACTTTATGTTTTGGGCTCCAAAATCACTGCAGATGGTGAATGCAGCCATGAAATTAAAGGACACTTACTCCTTGGAAGGAAAGTTATGTCCAACCTAGATAGCATATTAAAAAGCAGAGATATTACTTTGCCAACAAAGGTCCGTCTTGTCAAGGCTATGGTTTTTCCAGTGGTCATGTATGGATATGAAAGTCTGACTGTGAAGAAAGCTGAGCGCCGAAGAATTGATGCTTTTGAACTGTGGTGCTACAGAAGACTCTTGCGAGTCCCTTGGACTGCAAGGAGATCCAACCAGTCCATCCTAAAGGAGACCAGTCCTGGGTGTTCATTGGAAGGACTGATGCTGAGGCTGAAACTCCAATACTTTGGCCACCTCATTTTGAAGAGTTGACCCATTGGAATAGACCCTGATGCTGGGAGGGATTGGGGGCAGAAGGAGAAGGGGACAACAGAGGATGAAATAGTTGGATGACATCACCGACTCGATGGACACGAGTTTGGATGAACTCTGGAGTTGGTGATGGACAGGGGGCCTGGCGTGCTGCAATTCATGGGGTCACAAAGAGTCGGACACGACTGAACTGAACTGAACTGAACTGATATATCAGTAACACCTCAATAAAGTGGTTTTAAGTGTGCATAAGACAGTAAAAATAGCCATGCCTAGTCTTCATTTCTACCTCATATTTATTGCTATCTGTGAATGTTTTAATGTGTGAATGTTTTAATCTGTGAATGTTTTAATCTGTGAATGTTTAATAATAATAATCTTGTATTAGTCAACAGTAAATAAAAAGGAATTTCTTTGTATCTTTATTTCTGAAACAGTCACAGTGCAAGCACTGTGATCTAATAACCTCATTAGCTGAGCTTAAAAAAGTTTTAAAGATCAGTCAAACTTTTTTTATCAATATGAAATTAATTAAGTACAGTAAAATTTAAGCTTTTCAGGAAAGAACGTGTGAAATCATTCAAGGGAGGAATCCTAATTACTGAATCCTAGTTATGAATATACATGTGACAAGAAACATCAACATTTCAACCTCACTGTGCCAAAATCCATGTCGTTGTATTCTCTAAAAGTGCTTCTTCAAAGATATACCATCTTCCAAATATGTATAGAGATAGTGATTGGAGGAGACAGTAAGTTTCTGGATTTACAAGCAACTTGATTGACATTCCAGTTCAGTTCAGTTCAGTTCAGTCGATGAGTCGTATCCGACTCTTTGCGACCCCATGAATCGCAGCACGCCAGGCCTCCCTGTCCATCACCAACTCCCCGAGTTCACCCAGACTCACATCCATCGAGTCAGTGATGCCATCCAGCCATCTCATCCTCTGTCGTCCCCTTCTCCTCCTGCCCCCAATCCCTCCCAGCACAGAGTCTTTTCCAATGAGTCAACTATTTGCATGAGGTGGCCAAAGTACTGGAGTTTCAGCTTTAGCATCATTCCTTCCAAAGAAATCCCAGGGCTGATCTCCTTCAGAATGGACTGGTTGGATCTCCTTGCAGTCCAAGGGACTCTCAAGAGTCTTCTCCAACACCACAGTTCAAAGGCATCAATTCTTCAACGCTCAGCCTTCTTCACAGTCCAACCCTCACATCCATACATGACCACAGAAAAAACCATAGCCTTGACTAGACAAACCTTTGTTGGCAAAGTAATGTCTCTGCTTTTGAATATGCTACCTAGGTTGGTCATAACTTTCCTTCCAAGGAGTAAGCGTCTTTTAATTTCATGGCTGCAGTCACCATCTGCAGTGATTTTGGAGCCCAGAAAAATAAAGTCTGACACTGTTTCCACTGTTTCCCCATCTATTTCCCATGAAGTGATGGGACCGGATGCCATGATCTTCATTTTCTGAATGTTGAGCTTTAAGCCAACTTTTTCACTCTCCACTTTCACTTGCATCAAGAGGCTTTTTAGTTCCTCTTAACTTTCTGCCATAAGGGTGGTGTCATCTGCGTATCTGAGGTTATTGATATTTCTCCCAACAATCTTGACATTCCAGAGTTCTTTGTAATTGCTTTTCATTCAAATCTCCATGTTGAAAGAAATAAACAATAGCAACAAAAGCTAAAGGGCTTAATTTTTCTGCTCTATTATGTGGAATAGTCTATTCAATGGATTTCATAATCACTACATTCCTTTTGAAATGTGACTAGTAATTATTTTAATTTCTTTTTAAATGTTTAACAGTTGGGGAAATTTATTACAGTGACGTTTATCGCAAATAGATTTCTTTCTGTGAAATGTAATGGAATGGTCTGATAGGACCCTTAGATTAGGGGAGATTGTACATGTAAAACATGTCATATACAAATATTTATTTTTTAATATGTATTATTAGAATAATTCTGATTGAAAGCAGCTATTCTTAGACTCATTAACACACATTCTTTTGTTTGAAGATTTTTGAAAAATGTTTTTGTACTCCCCAGTACTAGAGTATATTTGTTAACATCACAAGTCTATTTATATATTTCTGTGAAAGTTATAGACTTAATATATAATTTGATTTATCAAAGCTAAATATATCTATATCTCTTCTAAATTTAAAATTGTATTCATCTTACTACATTTATAAATCTTTAAATTAAAAATAACTTGGAGATCATAAGGGCCAATTCCTTGTACTTGGGCAAGTAAGATATCGTTCACTCTCAATAGGGATGAGGCTCAGGGAGATTCTGTTATATGCCCAACATCACATATATAATAACCAGTGGGAGAATAATGAGAAAGCTGCCTCCTACAGCAATGCTTTCAACATGATGGGTAACATGAAGGTGAGGCAAAAGGGGAAATCCCGTTGCTCAAAGCTGCACTGACCTCCTTCTACGTAAGTACATCTAGTTACTTTCCCTGGATTACTTTCAGATGCTTTTGATATAAGCTGTATTGCTTTAAAAAATGACCTCTGTACAGGAAACAGAAAAGTTCTGTAAAGCAATTATCCTTCAATAAAAAATGAATTAATTTAAAAAAGACCTCTCAAATAAAGCTTTTTTTTTTTTTCTCTCTCTCTACTTTGACCCCATTCTCCTCCATTGGGTTAAATCAATTTTATTGGGAAGGTGACAGTCTGTTCTTTCTGCCACAAGGATGATACACTATTGAACAGAGAATGTCTGTCATTGATAAGGTTATACAAATATTCTTCTTCTTCTTACTGGCAGTGTGGTAAATAGCACAGAACTTTGTCACTGTCAGCGAGTGCTGCCTAAGAACTTTAAAAGAAATATGAAAACAAAAGTGTTACTGAAAACAGGTGCCTGATAATATTAAGTCTGACTGGCCTATGGCAGTTGAGAAAGAGAAATGGATTATAGCTCCTCTGTGATCATTTTGAAATTGTGCAAGTGCACATTGAATTGGTCCCCCAGGAAGTCATGATGATAACAGAGCCTACCTCAGTGCAGGAAACCAAGCTGACTCTTATCAGCTGTGCACTGGTGGTATTAGATGTGTAATTAATCAGAATACAGTTTAATTTCTCCTTGTGAGCACGGTGGTGGGCTGCAGGTGAGGGGTAACTGTCTCTTAGAGAATTTTATTTGTTATTTTAATCTTAAAGACAAATAAAATGTTAAAAGTTATCTAAAATTGTCAGTAATTCCTGGGGTGATATAAAATTAAACCATCAACTAAAGAAAGCCAGATTCAGCATCCTCGAGAAATGAGAATAAATATTAATAAATGTTCTCAGTATATTTGAGATTAAACAGAGAACTAACTAATTTATTAGGTCATCTAAATGTTATTCATCTTACATAAACTATATTAAAAATAAATATTTTTCCACTGGATTCATATTAATATATGAAGCAATATACATCAAAGTATGTTTTAATCTAGACAGTACCATAAAAATTACCTAATGCTTCTTAAACTGGACTGGCATTATTATTTCAGTGTACATGTACATTTTCTATTAGCAAATATTATTTGCTAATAGAAAATTAATCATGTACATTGGTTCTCTTTGTTATTTTAAAATAATGATAAAAAATGTGTATTGTATCAAGTAACCACAGGAACATGTATACAGTTGTTCACAATATCATTTTTTACACAGAGATAAATTTGTACCATGGTAATACAACACTCAAATATGTTTATTTTTGATGGAGATTGTCTTACCTCTTAGCATGGACTTCAGGGGAGCTATACCTGTGCAGTAATTTGAGTAACTGTTAACAAGAAAGCAGCTACTTTTTTCATCTCTTTGTTTCATATACAGATCAATTCTGTCTGTAAAATGGAGAGAGAGCTAAATTCACTGAGTACCAAGGCAAGCTGGACACACTTGAGATATAGAAGAAATGCAAGGAAAAATTTATGTTCTCCTTAATTTTAAATAAATTGTTTAGGTTTATCAGGATACAAATTCTGAAAGTATAACAGGCATGACTAGTTGTTGAGAATGAAAAAGGGTTAAGTGCTATATAGTCTTATGTTTATTTTGGCTCATGGGAATATCTTATTTTTAATAGCTAATCAAATTAACTGCAGATTTATTGAAATTTGGTCAGCTTCTATATTTAGAAATATGTATTTGGTAGAAGTGTCAAAAACAATGCTTTTTTTCTATCCAGCATTTGAAAAACAAATACTTTCCATTCTAATTTTCAGTGTTGTTTTAACACTGAAAATTTTCAGAGAACTTAACTATTCCTAATGATCTGTTTATGATGGTGTCTAGGTTTCAGCATGACCTTAACTGACTGTGGGTTTTAGAGTATGTTGGAACCATCTGGATGGTGATGATTTGGGATAAATTTGGTTGTAAGTGATGATCTTTCCCTTTTTAGTACTTGCATATTTTGTGATTATGAATTTACATGTTTAAATAAAAATTATAAGGCCATCTTCTCTATAAAACAGAGGCAGTATATTTTATTTGATGTTCCATACATAAAATCTAGCATAATACTTTCTGTAAGTTTGGGTACCTATTTTTAAGTGAATTAAAGGAAACAATTAATTGTTTGATTTGTTTCTTCTGTTAAGAGAGGAATAAGCTTTGCTTTTGGTTAATTTCTGGTTAAGAAACATCCAAAAGGTATGAATGAATTTGGATTCTAACCTGATCATTCTGATGTGTGGATAAATGTTTTTATTGAGGTATCATTGATTTACAATATTATATCAGTTTCAGATCAATTCAGTTCAGTTGCTCAGTTAGGTCCGACTCTTTGTGACCCCATGGACTACAGCATTCCAGGCCTCCCTGTCCATCGTCAACTCCCGGAGTTACTCAAACTCATGTCCTTTGAGACATTGATGCCATCCAACCATCTCATCCTCTGTTGTCCACTTCTCCTCCTGCCTTCAATCTTTCCCAGCATCAGGGTCTTTTCCAATGAGTCAGTTCTTCGCATCAGGTGGCCAAAGTTTAGGTTTATAATATAGTGAATGCATATTTTTAGAGCGTACTCCATTTAACATAATGGCCATGTTTCCCTGTGTTATACAATATATCCTTGTTGCTTATCTATTTTATACATACTAGTTTGGTGTCTCTTAATTCCAAGCCCCAATCTTGCCCATCTTCCCTTTCCTCTACCCACTAGTAACTGTTAATTTGTTCTCTGTATCTGTGTTTCTATTTCTGATTTGCTATATATTTTCATTTGCAATTTGTTTTGATTCCACAAACAAGTGATAATATACAGTATTTGACTTTCTCTGTCTGACTTATTCCACTAGCATAATTCTCTCTGAAAGTTGCTCAGTCTTGTCCAACTCTTTGCAACCCCAAAGACTCTACAGTCCTTGGAATTCTCCAGGCCAGAATACTGGAGTGGATAGTCTTTCCCTTTTCCAGGGGATCTTCCCAACCTATGGATTGAACCCAGGTCTCCCACATTGCAGGTGAATTGTTTACCAGCTGAGCCACAGGAGAAGCCCATAATTCTCTCTAGATACATCTAAGTTACTGCAAATGGCAGAATGCCTTTTTTTTTTTAGCTGAATGATATTCCACTGTGTGTATGTATGTGTAGATTCCATTGTGTGTGTATACACACATACCACATCTTCTTTGATGGACATGTTGTTTCCATGTCTTGACTACTGTAAATGATGCTTCTATGAACATTGAGGTGCATACGTATTTTTAATTTACTGTTTTCGTTTCTTCAAATATATACCCAGGAGTGGAATTGCTGGATCATATGGTAGTTCTGCTTTTAGTATTTTGAGGAATTCCCCATACTATTTCCCACAATGACTATACCAATTTATATCCCCACCTGCAGTGTCCTTTTTTCCATGCCTTCGCCATTCCCATTTATATTTGTAATTTTGATAAGAATGAGGTGATTTCTCATTTTGTTTTTTTTTATAGTTTTACTTTTTTTAAAATTTTATTTTATTTTTAAACTTTACATAATTGTATTAGTTTTGCCAAATATCAAAATGAATCTGAAATGCATCTCCCTGATGATTAGTACCATTGAGTATCTTTTCAAGTACCTGTTAGCCATCTCTATATATTCTTTGGTAAACATTATTTCAAATCCTCTGCTCATTTTTAATCAAGTTTTTTTCATTTTTTCAATATTGAGTTATAAGAGCTGTTTATATATTTTGGATATTAACCCCATATTTTTCATATCACTTGAAAATATTTTCTCTCATTCAGTAGTTTGTCCTTTTGTTTTGTCGATGGTTTCCTTTGCTGTGCAAAATCTTTTCAGTTTAATTAAGTCCAATTGCTTTATTTTTGCTTTTATTAATTTTCCCTAGGAGACAGATCCAAACTATATTGCTACAATTTATGTCAGAGAATTTTCTGCCTATTTTATCTTCTAGGAGTTCTATGGTTTCAGGTGTTACAATTATATCTTTAATCCATTTTGAGTCTATGTTTATATATAATGTGCAAAAACATTTTAATCTCATTTTTTTAACATGTAGCTGTCCAGTTTTCCAAGTATCACCTATTTAAGAGTCTATCTTTTCTCCATTGCATCTTCTTCCCTCCCTTGTCATCAATTAATTGACCATAATGTGTGGATTTATTTCAGGGGCTCTATATCATTCCATTGATCTATGTGTCTATTTATGAGCCAGTACCATGTTGTTTTGAATA
The DNA here is from genome assembly GCF_055505025.1 of Bos grunniens. Lineage (NCBI taxonomy): Eukaryota > Metazoa > Chordata > Mammalia > Artiodactyla > Bovidae > Bos > Bos grunniens. Next base: position 10,205,248 of record NC_141179.1, on the reverse strand, counting down.
TTTTAGCTTTGTAGTACATGTGGAGACTAAGCAACATGTTACTTAAAAAAAAAAAAAAATGGGTCAGTGAAGACATCAAAGAAGAAATAAGAAAATATATGGAGACAATGGAAATGGAAACACAACTTTCTAAAATCTTTATGTTGTGTTGTGTATTCAGTCATGTCCAACTCGTTGCAGCCCCATGGACTGTAGCCTGCCAGGGTCCATGGAATTTCCCAGGCTAAAATGTTGGAGTGGGTTACCATTTCCTCCTCCAGGGGATCTTCCCAATCCAACCACCATCTCTTGCATCCCTTGCATTGGCAAGTGGATTCTTTACCACTGTACCACATGGGAAGCCTCCTAGAATCTTCAGGGTGCAGAAAAAAACAATTCTAATACAGAAGTTTATAGCAGTACAGGCCTAAGTCAAGAAACAAGAAAAGTCTGAAATAAACATATCATCTAAAGGAATTAGAAAAAGAAGCACAAAATCCAAAGTCAGCAGAAGGAAGGAAATAATAAAGATGAAAGAATAAATAAAATAGACACTGAAAAACAATGAAAAGATCAATGAAACCAAGTACTAGTTTTTTTTGAAAAGATGAACATAATTGATAAATGTTTAGCCAGGCTTTTAACGAATAATATAAAATATTATTTTATATTAACCTCTTATTTGTCCTATCACTTGAAAATAATAAATATGGAAAAGGAAACCAGGTGAATATCTGAGTGAAAGTGTTTCAGCAGCAGTGTCAGTCCACCAAGATGAAATAGACTTATTGTGTTTGAAGAAGAACCAGTATGGAAGAAGGGAGAAAACCCAAATAAATGAAGAGAGTATATAACAAGAAGAATAATAAGGGGTAGGATAGACAGGCAATGATCAGATCACATTTTAAGAAGAGGAGAGATGTAAAATGATAACATGTTGAAAGATCATGCTTGGTTCTTTATGGAAAATAGATTTTAGAGCTTGGGAAATAATGTAACCAGGGTGAATAGGTAGGTTACTACTGCAAAAGTCTGGAAGAAAGAAAAGAGCAACAAGGATTTAGACCTGCAAGTATTCAGTGTTTATTTATGGACTTCATTGTAAGTCAGCAGTGGTGTATGCTTACCAAAAAGAAGCTAATGTGATCTTCAGCTGTATTGACAGTGTCTAAAATAAGGGAGAGGTTAGATCTACTTTGGATCTACTTGTTAATAATGGCTATAGTATTATGTTCAGTTCTAGGCTAGATTGTATCATGGAAACTAGGTAAACAATAAGTTCAGTGGAAGGAAGCAAAGTGATAAAGAAAAAAATTGAAACCATAAGAGAAAAGATAAAATGGATTAAAGAAGTGAGAACTAAATTTAAAAGATTCAGCTAATATTTAAGGCAGTTTTTTACTAGATTCAGGGGAGACCTCCCTCTTACAATGTCTTCCCTGAATTAATTACTGAATAACTTTTGTAAACCAATGAGTAAAATATTCAGAACTCCAATATTCATATGTCTTAGGATGGGCAGGCAAAATGTTTTTGCTTGTTTGTTTGTTGTTTGGTAATTGAACTTTGAGTCTAAAAACCATAATATAAAAGATAAAATGGATTAAAGAAGTGAGAACTAAATTTAAAAGATTCAGCTAATATTTAAGGTAGTTTTTTACTAGATTCAGGGGAGACTTCCCTCTTACAATGTCTTCCCTGAATTAATTACTGAATAACTTTTGTAAACCAATGAGTAAAATATTCAGAACTCCAATATTCAGATGTCTTAGGATAGGCAGGCAAAATGTTTTGCTTGTTTGTTTGTTGCTTGGTAATTGAACTTTGAGTCTAGGATATGATCTGCCCCTATTATATCCAGATTAACAGTAATGACTTTCAATTGTAGATTATCTTCTGTATTTGGAATATTGATAACTTGCCTTTGTATATTGCCTAACAAGTAAGTATACTCATTCATGGCATAAAATGAGATGCAAAAACTTTGAAAAAAATAACCTATTTTCCCCTTTATTATATCATACATAAGTATCATTTTCAGGATCCAAATATCTTGGTAAGATGCATCAGCTTATTATTTCCCATAGCAAGAAAGAATCGTCACATGGCAAATAGGCCAGAATCTCAGCTCAAAATACAGATTTTTTTAAGGTTAATACTAACAACTGCTATATTAAAATAGCTAAAACTTTGTTGTATATAAGTAGCTCACCCTTATTCTAAAGAAATTCAGTGGGGCAAACCAATCAAAGTGTACTAAATGAGAAGTACAACTAACTTGTCTAAAAAGATCATTCTAAGCAGTCAGTGTTGCTCAGTGATACTTAAAATTGACTGTATCTCAGGAGAGTCTGTCAGTTCCCAAGCATGAGCTAAATGATCATTATGTAGAGATAATTTTAGCATCAAAGGGCTTGCTAGATCAGATGATAGCAATTTTCCCTCTAATCCTGAAATCTATGATTCTGAAAATTTTACTTAAGAAATAGTTACAAATTTAAAATTTTATTTAGTCATGTTTTTGTTAATAATAACATAGGATGTTTAAAAACAGGGTTTACCTAATAAGAAATTGATAAATAGTTATAGGTAGAACTGAGAATGGAAAGAATAGGTTTGAGGTTAGAAACAATATATGGATACATCCAATAGACTTTCACTTATTGGACATGAGGGATAAAAGAGGATAAAATGAAAGAATATTCTGTCTGTTATGTTGATGAAGCATGTAACAGAAGAATGAAACCCACAGTAGAAATAAAGACCAAAAAAGAGATTAGTATGAAGATGGCAAACTATGATGGAATACTGTATTTAAGAAGCAAACGGTTGTTATTGTCAAATGAATGCAATGAATTGGGGGAAAATAATGCACTAGAATCTCATTATGGATCTTAAATTGTCAAGAACCTAATCTGTTTTGGATTCCATCCCTTGAGATTTATTTATTTATTTATTTTACTGTCTTTTTTATTTTATTTTTTTATTTTTAAACTTTACAATATTGTATTAGTTTTGCCAGATATCGAAATGAATCCGCCACAGGTATACCTGTGTTCCCCATCCTGAACCCTCCTCTCTCCTCCCTCCCCATACCCTTCCTCTGGGTCCTCCCAGTGCACGAGCCCCAAGCATCCAGTATTGTGCATCGAACCTGGACTGGCGACTCGTTTCATACATGATATTATACATGTTTCAAAGCCATTCTCCCAAATCTCCCCACCCTCTCCATCTCCCACAGAGCCATAAGACTGATCTATACATCAGTGTCTCTTTTGCTGTCTCGTACACAGGGTTATTGTTACCATCTTTCTAAATTCCATATATATGTGTTAGTATACTGTATTGGTGTTTTTCTTTCTGGCTTACTTCACTCTGTATAATAGGTTCCAGTTTCATCCATCTCATTAGAACTGATTCAAATGTATTCTTTTTAATGGCTGAGTAATACTCCATTATGTATATGTACCACAGCTTTCTTATCCATTCATCTGCTGATGGGCATCTATGTTGCTTCCATGTCCTGGCTATTATAAACAGTGCTGTGGTGAACACTGGGGTACACGTGTCTCTTTCCCTTCTGGTTTCCTCAGTGTGTATGCCAAGCTTCTGCACAACAAAGGAAACTATTAGCAAGATGAAAAGGCAGCCTTCAGAATGGGAGAAAATAATAGCAAATGAAGCAACTGACAAACAACTAATCTCAAAAATATACAAGCAACTCCTACAGCTCAACTCCAGAAAAATAAATGACCCAATCAAAAAATGGGCCAAAGAACTAAATAGACCTTTCTCCAAAGATGACATACAGATGGCTTGCTCAACATCACTTATTATCAGAGAAATGCAAATCAAAACCACTATGAGGTACCATTTCATGCCAGTCAGAATGGCTGTGATCCAAAAGTCTACAAGCAATAAATGCTGGAGAGGGTGTGGAGAAAAGGGAACTCTCTTACACTGTTGGTGGGAATGCAAACTAGTACAGCCACTATGGAGAACAGTGTGGAGATTCCTTAAAAAACTGGGAATAGAACTGCCTTATGATCCAGCAATCCCACTGCTGGGCATACACACTGAGGAAACCAGAAGGGAAAGAGACACGTGTACCCCAATGTTCATCCCTTGAGATTTATTTTTATAGCAGCAAAATAGACGTGATTATAAAAATGGTCTTTTCATAAACTCAAGCGATTCCATTATGTGAAGTTATTCTGTTTGGTCAGAACCTTGTTTTAAATCAAGATTACTGTGAATTTCCATAAATGATTCCCTTCAGAGTGTAAAATAGCCCATGGCAGGGCTGGGGACATAGACTAGAATTAGGAGGGCTGTGTACTACTTTAAACTTTGCCACAAATCATGGGAATTTGGGCAAGTCCTCATTTCTTTCTTTGTGAGTCCTAATTTCATTTTTGTGAAAATGAGGCTACTTTATTTTAAATCTTCTTCAATATTCTAATAGTGTTCTCTAATCATCTCAAAAATTTTACTACACCTCAAAATTGAGAATAGACATTGTGTTGCAATATTTGAAAGGAAATTGCTAGACATGTCCATATGCTATTGACTCAAGTCAGTTCAGTCAACTTGTGTCCAACTCATTGCGACCCCATGGACTGCAGCACGTCAAGTTTCCCTGTCCATCACAAACTGTCAGAGCTTCCTCAAACTCATGTCCAATTACTTGGTGAAGCCATCCAACCATCTCATCCTTTGTTGTCCCTTTCTCCTCCTGCCTTCAATATTTCCCAGAATCAAAGTCTTTTCTAATCAGTCAGCCCTTTGAATCAGGTAGCCCAAGTATTGGAGCTTCAGCTTCAGAATCAGTCCTTCCAATGAGTATTCAGGACTGACTGCCTTTAGAATGGACTGGTTGGATCTCCTTGCAGTCCAAGGGACTCTCAAGAGTCTTCTCCAACACACAGTTCAAAAGCATCAATTCTTCGGTGCTCAGCTTTCTTTATAGCCCACCTCTCACATCCATACGTGACTACTGGAAAAACCATATCTTTGACTAGATGGATTTTTGTAGGGAAAATAATGTCTCTGCTTTTGAACATGCTGTCTATGTTGGTATAGCTTTTCTTCCAAGAAGGACGTGTCTTTTAATTTCATGGCTGGAGTCACCATATGCCGTGATTTTGGAGCCCAAAGAAATAAAACCTGTCATTGTTGCCATTGTTTCCCCATGTATTTGCCATTAAGTGATCGGACCAGATGCCATAATCTTTGTTTTTTTGAATGTTGAGTTGTTTTTTTTTTTTTTTTTTGAATGTTGAGTTTTAAGCGAGCTTTCTCACTCTCCTCTTTCACTTTCATCAAGAGGTTCTTTAGTTCTCTTTCTGCCATAAGTATACAGTTATCTGAGTATCTGAGTTTATTGATATTTCTCTCTGCAATCTGGATTCCAGCTTGTGCTTCATCCAGCCTGGCGTTTTGCTTGATGTAATATGCATAGAAATTAAATAAGCAGTGTGACCATATACAGCCTTGACATACTCCTTTCCTGATTTGGAACCAGTCCATTGTTCCATGTCCAGTTCTAACTTTTGCTTCCTGACCCGCATACAGATTTCTCAGGAGGTAGGTAAGGTGGTCTTGTATTCTCATCTCTTTAAGAATTTTTCACAGTTGGTTGTGATCCACACAGTCAAAGGCTTTGGCATAGTCAATAAAGCAGAAGTAGATGTTTTTCTGGCATTCTCTTGCTTTTTTGATGATAAGTCCTGGGTGTCCATTGGAAGGACTGATGCTGAAGCTGAAATTCCAATACTTTAGCCACCTCATGCGAAGAATTGACTCATTGGAAAAGACTCTGATGCTGGGAGGGATTTGGGGCAGGAGGAGAAGGGGACGACAGAAGATGAGATGGCTGGATGGCATCACCGACTCAATGGACTTGAGTTTGGGTAAACTCCAGGAGTTGCTGATGGACAGGGAGGACTGGCGTGCTGTGATTCATGGGGTCGCAAAGAATCAGACACAACTGAGCGACTGAACCGAACTGAAATGAATGGATATTGGCAATTCGATCTCTGGTTCCTCTGCCTTTTCTAAATCTAGCTTGAACATCTAGAAGTTCACAGTTCATGTACTGTTGAAGCCTGCCTAGCTTAGAGAATTTTGAGCATTACTTTGCTAGCATGTGAGATGAATGCAATTGTGCAGTAGTTTGAACATTCTTTGGCATTGCCTTTGTTTGGGGCTGGAATGGAAACTGACCTTTCCCAGTCCTGTGGCCACTGCTGAATTTTCCAAATTTGCTGGCATAATGAGTGCAGCACTTTCACAGCATCATCTTTCAGGATTTGAAATAGCTCAACTGGAATTCCATCACCTCCACTAGCATTGTTCGTAGTGATGCTTCCTAAGGCCCACTTGACTTCACATTCCAGGATGTGTGGCTCTAGGTGAGTGATCACACCCTCGTGGTTATCTGGGCCATGAAGATCTTTTTTGTATAGTTCTTCTGTGTATTCTTGCCACCTCTTCTTAATATCTCTTCTTCTGTTAGGTCTTCTGTTACTATTAGGTCTGCTTCAGCTTCTAGTCTATCTATTGACTACAAGAGGTCAAATATGGTCCTGCCTAAACAATCATACAGTTTGAAATTTAAGGAAAGTTAAGGGAAGTTTAAAAATAATCATCAGACTATATAAAACTTATGGAAGAGAAGTGAATTTTCTCTTCCCATCACTAAGGGGAAAGAAAAAAGATACCCTCTTCACACCAATAGAAAAGGCTTCGGGAAACTCCTTTTGGTAATGAGAGTGTCTCCAGTAGAAGAGGCATGTCTTTCACTCCACCGCCAAATACTTGCTAAGCTACAGAAATTCAGATGTTCCTTCCAAAGAGAGTGATGGAGCAGAACATGCAAGAAAAATCCTCAGAAAACCTGAAGTGTTTTCCTTAGGCTTTGAAGGTGGGTGATATAGTAGTAAGAGTATAGAAACTAAATCCTGTTGTTTAAAGTCATGAAGTCAATAGGATTTAACTTAAAGGCTGAATGAGATGAAAAGATCACCGATGATACACAGAGTCCTAGCATTTAGAAGGGCAAAAGTTCACAAACTTCCTGGAGGACAAATGTAAATCCTGCAGAGGTGGCTGGGCTTGAGTCATCTTGATGAATTCTAGTCAATGCCAAGTGATAGGAGCCGATGACCTCTGACAAAGAAAAGGAGGTAGCCTCCTAGGGGCTAGAACTGTAGGGGGAAAGTGAATAGAATGTCAGCCAGAAAGTGGATTGCCATATCCAGGAACTGGGCAGCATAATGTTTTGTAAGAAGTTTCTAAAGATCATTATGTGTAAGGCACCAGAGAATCAGCATTTTGTTATCTGATGTACAGATAGTCTCGGTGACCATATCACAGCAGTGGTTAGTCAACTAACATTTTTGCTTTTGATCTTTCCAACAACATCTGAAAGATTCATGAGGAGACAGGATGACAGGGAAAAAACAAAAACATCACTTTGGCCTTACATCAGGTCTCCTTGCACAGGGCAAACCTCATCTGGGGAAATGAGGGATGGCAGATTGAAGTTTGAGTTTGGCAGGGCTGGATATATTAGTATACTTAAAAATTAATTACAGTTGCAAAGCATATCTTGTTTTAATACCTTAAAATATATGGAAAGCTGGTGACTCATTGAGAATGTCATCTAATGCAGGGGAAGGAAAACCTAGTGTGAGATGTTTAAAGGCAGTAATTAAAGAAAAGTAAGTCTTTGCAGTTCCAATCATGAGTTCATTCTGTATCACTGGATAGTCTCTCTTTATTGACATATAAATCTCCAAGTAGCCTTTCACTGATATTATTCTTTCAGTAAAAAACATTAGATGCTACTCTGAATTGGACAATGTCCTGGGTGCTGTGGATCAACTGGAGATTTAAAAGAATAACCTATATAATCTTTGTTCACCAAGATTACAGATATTTGGACTGATCAACAAATCTGGAACTACACTGAGGAAGGAACAATACTCAGGAATCTCTATGGTATATGTGCATGCATGCTAATTTGCTTTAGTCGTGTCTGACTATTTGCGATCCTATGGACCATAGCCCACCTGGCTCCTTTGTCCACAGGATTCTCCAAGCAATAATACTGGAATGGGCTTCCATGCCCTTCCCCAGGAGATCTTCCTGACTCAGGGATCGAATCCACTTCTCTTATGTCTCCTGCATTGGGAGGCAGGTTCTTTACCACTAGTGCTACCTGGGAAGCCCCTCTATGGTATAGAGGATCCCTTATATTAATATTAATCATGGTTTCATTAGAGATCTTTTGAAGACTCTCTCTTAGGACATTTATTAATGCACACCAAAAACCTTCAGGTAAAGCCCGGGCTTAAGTGAATGGGGAGCTATTGAGTGTATCTGAATGAGCAGAAAGAAAAATGCATTAAAGTGGAAGGAATGTATTAGCATTTTGCACAATAAGCGCTAGCTCTGCCTGCTTATTTCCTTCAGTACACAATCTCCCTTCATTTCCCCCAAACACTCATATTCCACAACCATATGCTCTAAATGGACACTTCACAGTTAGGAAAATAAATTGAGAGTGTATTACTTGTTTATCTTCAAATGATTAACCTTAATGTTTAGAGAAAGCACGGAATCCAGAACAAATAGATGTTTTTATTGGATTAATGTGCAGAGTTATGGCATTTATTTTTCTACTAGGTATTGTGCTGTCAGTTTAGTTCAGTCACTCAGTCATGTCTGACTCCTTGCGACCACGTGGACTGCAGCACGCCAGGCTTCCCTGTCCATTGCCAACTCCCGGAGTTTACTCAAACTCATGTCCATTGAGTCAGTGATGCCATCCAGCCATCTCATTCTCTGTCATCCCCTTCTCCTCCTGCCTTCAATCTTTCCCAGAATCAGAGTCTTTTCTAATCAATCAGCCCTTTGAATGAGGTAGCCAAAGTATCGGAGCTTCAGCTTCAGAATCAGTCCTTCCAATGAGTATCTAGGACTGACTGCTTTTAGGATGGGCTGGTTTGATCTCCTTGTAGTCCAAGGGACTCTCAAGAGTCTTCTCCAACATCACAGTTCAAAAGCATCAGTTCTTCGGCACCCAGCTTTCTGTATAGTCCAACTCTCACATCCATACATGATTCCTGGAAAAACCATAGCTTTGACTAGATGGACCTTTCGTTGGCAAAGTTGTAACTTGTGTCAATACAGTAGTTTGTTGTAGACTGTTATGATTTTCGTTTAATTAAAAATGTGAGTGGGAGATAATTGTTTTATCTTTCGAGAGATAACATAAAACTATTCTTAGAGTAATAAATAAAGTAGAAAAAAAAGTTTAACATAGCCTACAGGGATATCACATAATAATTACTAAAGAGATGTTTTCAGAAGAAGTTGGACAGTTCTTCAACTGTTGCTTCTAAAATATTTAAAGATAGTCCTTCATTCTTGAAGACTTTTATAGTGATGAATTAATTCTCAAAGTTTTCCACTATGCTTATTTATTATTATCTGTGAATAAAAGTCATAATCATAAAATAATCTTGTGAAATAGGTCAGAAAATTATTTATCAGTGTTGAAGGCATTAGCAGGAAAGATATGATTTCTATTCCAAGGGTTCTAATTTGACTTCCTCTAACCAATTTCTCAATTCAAATCTATTCATTTTAAAATTGAATATTTAAGTTAGATAGCTTTGTTCTCTCTTTTGAGAAAAATGTAGCTATGTTACCAGGTCATGCACTTCAGCACTAAAATTGCCTTAATATTCCCCTACCTAAAAGAAAAAAAAAAAAAAAACAAAGCAAACACTTTCCTCCTAGCTTACCATGCTTCAGCCACATTATCCTTGATTACTGTTTTAATTGGTACAAACTTTCTCACAGTGTGGGACACAAACTACAAGATCTCAGAGTCACTTCAGGCATTCAGTGTCAAACTTTTCATCATAATATAAATATGTTGTGGGTCATTTTCACTGCCTCAGTATATTTAATGATGGAGCAAAAGTAATGGTGAAGAATTTGCTGGGGCCAGGCTCAAATAAGGCAGTGACACAAAAGCATATTAAATACAATTTAAAAGCTAGTCCAACTTAATAATATCATTGATGAAACCATGAAAAATACCAATTTTACTAAAAAAAAAACACTTGAATGCAAATCTTTTAATAATCTGCATGACAAAATAGAAAGTTTGTATTAAGTACCCCCCCAAAATCACTGCAGACATGTGACTGCAGCCATGAAATTAAAAGATGCTTGCTCCTTGGAAGAAAATTTATGACAAAACTATACAGCATATTAAAAAGCAGAGACATTACTCTTCCAACAAATGTCTGTATAGTTAAAGCTATGGTTTTTCAAGTAGTCATGTATGGATGTGAGAGTTGGACCATTAAGAAGGCTGAGTACTGAAGAATTGATGCTTTTGAACTGTGGTGTTCGAGAAGACTCTTGAGAGTCCCTTGGGCTATAAGGAGATCAAACCAGTTAATCCTAAGGGAAATCAACCCTGCATATTCATTGCAAGGACTGATGCTGAAGCTGAAGCTCCAGTACTTTGGTCACCTGATGCAAGGTGCCAACTCATTGGAAAAGACCCTGATGCTGGAAAAGATAGAAGGCAGGAGGAGAAGGGGACAACAGAGGATGAGATGGTTGGATGGCATCATAGACTGCAAGGACATGAGTTTGAGAAAGCTCTGGGAGGTGTGAAGGACAGGGAAGACTGGAGTGCTGCAGTCCATGGGGTCGCAAAGAGTCACACACAACTGAGCAACTGAACAACAACACAAATGCATACAGAAGTCCAGTGCTTGCCTCAGGGAAAAACTTTGTGTTTTTGTTCACCATTATGTGTGTGTGTGTGTGTGTGTGTGTTTTAATTGTGAGACAAACTAGCCATCCAGTCTTCCATAGAACATCATTTCTACTTCAAAGAAAGACTGATTGAGAAACTTTAATCAAGCTTGAATATATCTTGGCAGATATTTTCTTTAAAATGAACTGAGTAGGTCTGCCACTTCAAGGAAGAGTAACTGACAGAATTTGTTATCAACCACAAACAGAATTCATTGTGAATTTATTGTATTTCTTTTAAGATATATGTGTGTGTGTGTGTGTGTGTATAAAACGTTTGATTTCTAACATAGTGAAAATATAAATAATACACCTTACTTAAAGGAATATCCTTTGAAAATCTCAATAATTTTTCAAATTATAAGTGATCTTTAAAAGCAAAAGTTTTAAAAAACAAGGTTTGAAACATTGTAGACTCTCAGTCTATCTGTTCATTAAAATGAAAGGAGTAAAGGCTAGAGAAGTTATCATGTGTAAGTTCATGAAGATCATGTCTGAAGAACCTTGTAGTCCATGATAAAGACTTTGGCCTGTATCTCATATAAACTACTGATATACTAAGTGAGATATTGGCATTTAAGATTTTGAAGATGAAACAGGTGCATGTGCGTGGTAAAGATGAGTTGTGGTTGAAAAATAAATTGTTCATCGTCCTTCCTTCTTCTGAATTCAGTCATATAGTAAGGTACTTGATTGTTTCTATTATAATATCTCACATCATTTATCCCATTCTTTTATTTTTTATTCATTTAATTAAGCCCAGGCCCAGACCACCTCAGGTCTAGTCTGCCCATTTCTATCATTCCTGTGCCATCAGTCCTTTGTTCTTCCAACTCATCCTAAAATCTGCTAACTGATTAGCTTTCTTAAAGTCGGACTTGCCTGCATAATCATCAACTTTAAACTCAATCAGTTATAAAACAAACCGATTTAATGAGATGATAAGTTTTAAGTTTCTCAATAATGGCCAAAGGCCTAAGAACCTCTTTAAGTATATATTTTCCTCTTTCTTTAAATAAAAAGTACTTCAGTGAAAGAAAATTATTATTTTTCTATTTAAATATACTAGATCTACTTCAGTCTTAATGCCTTTCTTTATATCATATTATCCCACATGAAATGAATAGTCCTTACCTCATCATCTTATCGGAGAAGGCAATGGCACCCCACTCCAGTACTCTTGCCTGGAAAATCCCATGGATGGAGGAGCCTGGTAGGCTGCAGTCCATGGGGTCGCTAAGAGTTGGATACTACTGAGCGACTTTACTTTCACTTTTCGCTTTCATGCATTGGAGAAGGAAATGGCAACCCACTCCAGTGTTCTTGCCTGGAGAATCCCAGCGATGGGGGAGCCTGGTGGGCTGCCGTCTATGGGGTCACACAGAGTTGGACACGACTGAAGTGATTTAGCATAGCATCATCTTATATACAGATTTAATGAGATAATCCTTATGAAGCAATTGGTACAATCCCTGAAACGTCTATTATTTTTATCCTTACTTTTAGCATTACTGGTGTAATGTAAGAACCTTCAAGGCAAAGACTATGCCTTGTTTCTTATTGGAGACTCCATTACATAGTAGATATTTGTACATATAATGCATGTTCACAAAATGTATGTGATTGATAGTAATTCTTATCCACATGTTGATTAAGTGTCTTTAAAGATTTGAAGAAAAGTCACTTATCTTAAAAAAACCTGCTTAACAAGGCATAAACTTTTAAGAAATATATCAAAGTAAAGTATAATACTCAACTTCAGGGCAGCAAAAAAGCATTAGACATGTAACTCTGTCCAAGAATATTAAATATCTTCATCACCTAAGCAAAAAAATCATCATAAATATCATAGTAGTTTGGGAACATCTAATTAATCAACTTTTTCTAGGTAACTGAAGTTAAATCAGAGTTCAGTTTAATGAGAATACTGGATTGGGTAGCCATTCTCTTCTCCAGGGAATCTTCCTGACCCAAGGATCAAACCCGGATCTCTGGTCTGAGCCAACAAGGAAGCCCATATTGAAAACTAAGTAGCATCAAAAACAAGAAGGCTACATTGGCTGTTAAGAGATAGTTTTCCAAAACTGGAGAGTTTGACAATTCTCTTGACATTGTGCCTCTGACACTAGAGAGTGAAGCAAGTGTAGAAGTCCGCTCTATTCTACCCACGTCATTCATGTAGAATAGTACTCAAAAACACTCTTCCAATTGTAAACCTCACAGGAAGATGGGACATTTTTTGGAATAAAATGTATATATTGAAGACCTGAACAGAGTAATGTAGAAAGGGAACTGGCTAAAAGAAATAATGTCTTTTTGTAAATTTCAAAGAGACAGAAATTTAATCACAGATTAACCAGAATATGAGGAGCTAGTGCCCTGAAAAGAAGAGCAATCAGGTTCAGTTACAGGGCATGTGGGAGAAACACCCACAGTTTGATGCCATTTGATGCCAACAAAAAGTCACTCTGTCTGTAATCCGTCTGTGTAAAATAATGTGTGTAGTTCTGTTAAATGGTATGCTTGACTTCTAATCAAATACCACTCAGATAATTTAAAATCTGTGTGAGAGAGGGTGTATGTTCTCAAGATAGAAGTCATTTTCAGGTAATAAAAAAATTTGCTGAAGGGAAACTGTGGAGGGAATAAAACAAAATAGCAATCAGATGAAAAGCTTGTAGCAAAATTGTCTCTTAAAACGTCAGGTTCATAAAATGTTTTGATGGACTATTTTGGTTTTCAAAAGAGTATGCTTAAAGCTTGGAAAAACAGGCTAACTTAAAAGACAGAAGGAGCTAAATGATTCTACTTAATGAAGTGGGAGGAATTTTTTAAAGTTTTACTTTAGCCAAATTAGAGAAGAAAAGAGAGACAGAGAGAGAGAGAGAGAGAGAGAGAGAGAGGATCAATAGAGCAAGAGGACAAGAGCTGGAAGAAAATATTTGTCCAGTGAGAAAGTCCTCAGACTACTATCCCTTCTCTACTGTCAGCCCTAAATCTTAAGACTCTATACCATACACAATCACCTAATATAAATAGTACTTTGCAGAACTCAAGGTAAAATCTCTCTGTTCTGTATTTTTGTCATTGTAAGATAAAGAAAGTAAAAAGAGGGTTCCCCTTTCCCTCCTTGACCACCACTGTAAACTGTGAGGCCACTGTGGAGAAAGTAAGGCGGTTCCTCAAAAACTGACCAATTTCACTTTCTAAAGTCAGTATCTCTAATAGAAATCCAAGCTTCCAAGGTCACTGCTCGTTGTTCACAAGAGCCAAGGTATGAAAAGAATCCAAGTTTCCATCAACAGATAATGGGTAAAGAAGATACTGATACACACCCATACCACAAGCTGACAAACACTCTTCAGCCTTGGATAAGGAACCCTGCCAAGGGTAACAGTATGGACGAACCTGGAGGGCATTAAGTTCAGTGAAATGAGCCAGATACAGACAGACAGATACTACACAGCTCACTTATCTGTGAAACTGAAGCAGTGAAACTCATAGAACGAAGCAGAATGGTGGTTGCCAGCAGCTGGGGGGATGGGGAGATGTTGGTCAAAGGGTATGAAGTGTCAGTTATACAGGCTAAGTCCTGGATGTCTAAAGGACAGCATGACAATACACATATATTACACTGTAAAAAAAAAAAAAAAATGAAAGTAAAAAGAAATTATTAATGAATGAAATTAGTAATTTGGGGAGACTAGAACTTTAGGAACAAGATGTAGTAACAGACATTAAACTCCCAGTGAGCTCTCAGAGACACTGAAGACACATGGCTGGACTTTGCTTAGTGGCAAAAATTGGAAAAATCTAGGGTGGTAGAAATGACATCAATGTGACACAATAAAACAGATCTCAGCACAGACCAGCATGGTAGACGTATCCCTGCCTGTGTTGGGAGCTAAATAATTGGATCAAGTTTCTGTACTGTGATTGTGCTTTCTTAGAATGAGTAATTGTCAGAGTTGCTGTTGTGGAAAAGTAATTAATTATGTGAAGTAATTATAGTTTTCCCTCAAGTATACTTAGGTTTGATTTTTTTCCTAGAAATTAAAAAAGCAATGTTGTTTGTATATTGATAGGTAGTGTGCTATTTAGGGACAGAATTACAGAGTAGAACACGGCATTGACAGAATGTGGAAGCAAGTCTTTGCAACTCAAGCAGTGATAGAGTGACATGTTAACATAAACAGTATCTTTGAGTTTGAAGAGATGGCTTAAAATGGATATCTTATTTGGTAGAGGGAAATGCTTTATAAAAAACTGTATGTCTAAAGAAAAGGATTGGCATAAACAAGGCAAATATAGTCATATCAGTTGCAGGTTTGCAATTGCACAGAAAATCATCATGAATAAGGTGCAGAAATGCAATAATTTTGGAAGTGTGTTAAATGTGCAAATTTAAGTGTCTTGATTAATTTCAACCTAGAATTCAGTAAGTTCTACCATGATCATTCAGTATTCATGTATTCAGCATGCTGAATTACCAAAACAAAAATAAAATACTTCTTTGGAAGAAGGATTTGAAATAAAGCACTTGTGTATTTAGAATATTAAAACAGTCATATTTCTTTGAAGAAATGTTGTAATGGAAAGTGAATCAGGGGTTATTATGGGAATATGTTGTCTACAGTGAATTTCACACCATTAATTAATACGATTATATATGTGTGAAGAAGAGCATAATAGAGGCAGTTATATAAAGAAAGATTTCAAAATGAAAGTGAAAGTCACTCAGCTGTGTCTGACTGTTTGTGACCCCCATGGACTAGTCAGTCCCTGGAATTCTCTAGGCCATAATACTATAGTGGGTAGCCTTTCCTTTCTCCAGGGGATCTTCCCAATCCAGGGATCAAGCCCAGGTCTCCCCCAGTACAGGTGGATTCTTTACCAGCTGAGCCACAAGGAAAGCCCAAAAATACTGGAGTGGGTACCCTATTCCTCCTCCAGTGGATCTTCCCAACCCAGGAATCTAACTGGAGTCTCCTACATTGCAGGTGAATTCTTTCCACCTGAGCTATAAGCTGTTATTGATATTAAAAACAAAAATAAAATAGAAAAGATTGCTAGATGCATAAATGAAAAAGTCATGAATAATCTCAGAGATTAATGAAAAGAAGCAGGGATTTGAAATTAGGAACCCTGGGGTTTAAACCTTAGCATTACTGTTTATTAACCCTATTATTTGCATAAGAAACTAATATGGAAATAATAACGTTAATGAATCCACATTTGTACGCTCAATGTGCAATGAGGCTAACCAAACTAGAAACATTATTGGACCAGAGAAAAGTTTATCTCGGGACCCTGAAAGGAGGTGGGGCTAGTGATAAAGAACCCACTGGCCAATACAGGAGGCATAAGAACCACGGGTTCAATCCCTGGGTCAGGAAGATCCCCTGGAGGAGAGCATGGCAACCCATTCCAATATTCTTACCTGGAGAATCCCATGGACAGAGGAGCCTGTTGGACTACACAGACCATAGCATCACTGAGTCAGACACGACTGAAAGGAATTCACATGCATGCAAGGAAAATGGGTGGCTCATGCTCCCGCAAATGCCAAACTCTCCAAAGAGTTTCAGCAAAGCATTTCTAAAGATCAGGTGATGGAGGGCTGACTCAGGATATATGATCTGCTGGTACACAATTCTCTGATTGGTTAATGTTGAGCTGAGAGGGCTGTTGACATCATCAATCCTTACCTGCTAGTATGTCAGGGGCTACATGCTCATTATCATCAAGAAGATACTTTCTTCAATTTGGTGGTGGTGTTAGAATGTGAAAACTCAGAAAATATGAATGAGATACTACTATCTAAGTACTTAAGAGATATAGCAAAGGATATGGCAGGGGAGGGGGAGTCTGTTCTGGGCACACCCCCTATGGTCAGGCTCCAGGTGCAACAGTAATTGACATGCAATGATTTTAAGATAGAAACATGTTTTTCAGATCATATAACATGATGTCTGACATAATTGAAATGTATGCCAAATAAGTGTTGAATGTGATTCTGGGAAGGAACTTTGAGTTTGAGGTCCAAATTGAGTGTTGTAGATATGTGTTAGAGTAGAAAAAGAAAGAAGTAATATTAAGAAGCTCATGGAGCAAAATATATTTTATGGTTTGTTTCATTTCTTTCCCAAAGTAGTGAGAAATTGAATATTTCCTGCCATATCCATAAAGCAAGGATGTTACAATTCAATTCAGTCGCTCAGTAGAGTCTGACTCTTTTCAACCCCACAGAGTGCAGCATGCCAGGCTTCCCTGTCCATCACCAATTCCTGGAGCTTGCTCAAACTCATGTCTGTCGAGTCAGTGATGACCTCCATCCATAACTTCCTCTGTCGTCCCCTTCTCCTCCTGTCTTCAATCTTCCCCAGAATTGGGACGTTTTCCAATGAGTTAGTTCTTCACATCATTTGGCCAAAGTGTTGGAGTTTCAGCTTCAGCATCAGTCCTTCCAATGAATATTCAGGAATGATTTCCTTTAGGATTGACTAGTTTGATGTCCTTGCAGTCCAAGGGACTCTCTAGAGTGTTCTCCAACACCACAGTTCAAAAGTGTTAATTATTTGGCACTCTGCTTTCTTTATAGTCCAACCCTCACACCCATACATGACTACTAGAAAAGCCATAACTTCGACTAGATGCTACTTTGTTGGGGAAGCGGTGTCTTTTCTTTTTAACATACTGTCTAGGTTGGTCATAGCTTTTCTTCCAAGGAGCAAGCGTCTTTTAATTTCATGGCTGCAGTCACCATCTGCAGTGATTTTGGAGCCCCCCAAAATAAAGTCTCTCTGTTATCATTGTTTCCCCACCTGTTTGCCAAGAAGTGATGGGACCAGATACCATGATCTTTGTTTTCTGAATGTTGAGTTTTAAGCCAACTTTTTCACTCTCCTCTTTCACTTTGATCAAGAGGCTCTTTAGTTAAGAAAGTGAAATAAAGGAAAATCACTGGAGCTGATGGGTAGAGGCCATTTTCCTTAGAATTTTTGGTTTGAAGGAGAATAAAAAATTGGAAAACTGCAAGGACATGAGGATAATTCTTTCTATGTGAAATGAAATATTTTTGCATTGTTTTACTCATTGTTTAAATGGAAGTAGAACAAGGTCATAGTTTTGTGTCCGTGAGTATAATACAATCCAGTAGAAAGAGGGAAATAGACAAAATGAAGAAGAGAAAGTGAAAAGTACTGGAATAAAATCTTTGACAAAGAAAGCAGAATCAGAGTCAACACAAAAGGAAGACTTAGCATAAAGCAAGGATAAAGACTTCTCTTAAATTGTAAAAGGAATAAAAACAGAACACTGGAGTAATTGAATGAGCTTGCAGATGTGGTAGTGGATATAATCACTTCTAATTAAGTAAGTAAGGGCTGTAAATAAAGTGGAAGCTCAAAGTGGAAAAAGAACACATGGACAATTTAAGGAGACTTAAAAAATATTCACAATAGTTATTTTAAAGAGTGTGAAAACCATATTATGGAAATGTGTTTGAATGTAAATTTGACGTTTAGGTTCTGGAATTTAAAAGGAAATCAGTAAGTTTAGTTGTGAATTTTCGCTAGTGTTCCCCAGCTGGTTGTTGCATCTATATGTGGATATAACAATAGCAGTTACTGGAATTAACTGGAGCTGGAAGTCCAATGGACAAGTACAGTAGGGGAGTGAGGGCTACAAGGGCATGGAGATACCTGACATTATGGAATGTATCCAAGGAAAAGAGGATAGCAAGGGAGACTGAGGGCTTGCATAGTGAAAAATAGGTGGATTTGATAAAAAATAAAAAAATTTGAGCCCGGGGTTTCTGAGCAAATAAATCAGTTGGAAGGACTGGAGGTGCTGTTAAAAGGATGTTGCTGGAAATTGATACTTTGGTGGGAATACAAACTAGTGATAACAAGTTCTTAGATGACTGTGGAATTATATTGCAGATTTAGTGTGGATGAGTAGGAAACACTTATTTACTAGACATTTTTCCAGGTGGCAACAGTTACTATGGGTTTTTGTCCTTATCCTTGACTCTTCCCTGATTTCTCTAAGTTTTACCTTCAGCCAGAATAGTCACCAAATTCCCACAGCTACCACTTGGAACATTACATTCTTCCTTGCTCACATGCTTTAGAGCAATATTGCTTCATTCAAGAACACTCAATGTATCAGTTCAGTTCAATCAGTCACATCCGACCCTTTGCGACCCCATGGACTGCAGCATACCAGGCCTCCCTGTTCATTGCCAACTCCCAGAGCTTGCTGAAACACATATCCATGGAGTCGGTGATGCCATGCAACCATCTCGTCCTCTGTCATCCCTTCTCCTCCCACCCTCAATCTTTCCCAGAATCAGGGTCTTTTCCAAGGAGTCATTTCTGTGCATCAGGTACCAAAGTATCTGAGCTTCAGCTTCAGAATCAGTCCTTCCAATGAATATTCAGGACTGATTTCCTTTAGGATGGACTAGTTGGATCTCCTTGTAGTCCAAGGGACTCTCAAGAGTCTTCTCCAACACCACAGTTCAAAAGCATCAATTCTTCTGCACTCAACTTTCTTTATGATCCAACTCTCACATCCATACAAAACTCCTGGAAAAAGCATACCTATGACTAGAGGGACCTTTGTTGGCAAAGTAATGTCTCTGCTTTTTAATATGCTGTCTAGGTTCGTCATAGCTTTCCTTCCAAGGAGCAAGCATCTTTTAATTTCATGGCTGCAGTCACCATCTCCAGTTATTTTGGAGGCCAAGAAAATAAACTCTCTCACTGTTCCATTGTTTCCCCATCTAACTGCCATGAAGTGATGAAACCAGATGCCATGATCTGCGTTTGAATGTTGAGTTTCAAGCCAACTTTTTCACTCTCCTCTTTCACTTTCATCAAGAGGCTCTTTAGTTCTTCTTTGCTTTCTGCCATAAGGTTGGTGGCATACGCATATCTGAGGTTATTGATATTTCTCCTGGCAATCTTGATTCCAGATTGTGCTTCATTCAGCCTGGAATTTCACATGATGTACTCTGTGTATAAATTAAATAAGCAGAATGACAATATACAGCCTTGACGTACTCCTTTCCCAATTTGGAACCAGTCTATTGTTCCATGTCTGGTTCTAACTATTGCTTCTTGACCTACTTATAGATTTCTCAGGAGATAGGTAAGGTGGTCTGGTATTCCCAGCTTTTTAAGAATTTTCCACAGTTGGTTGTGATCCACACAGTCAAAAGCTTTAGCATAGTCTATGAAGCTGAAGCAGATATTTTTTTCTGGAATTTTTTTGCTTTTTCTATGATCCACTGGATATTGGCAATTTGATCTCTGGTTTCCGCTATACATTGAATGTATAGCATACAGAATTTGTTTGACACACATCTATCAAACATCTTCTGTTACCTTTATATATCATGGTGCTTTGTCAGTGTAGGCTAACTGCTGAAACAACCAGAAAATAACCCAATGGTTTAACAATATTATGTTTATTTTATACTCAGTTTATGATCTCAGAGGGGAGGTGTCCATTCAGGGGTCTAAGCTCCTTATCCCAAGTGACTTGTAGCTTTTAGGTCTCTTCAGTTCAGTTCAGTTCAGTCGCTCAGGTGTGTCTGACTCTTTGCGACCCCATGGACTGCAGCATGCTGGGCCTCCCTGTCCATCACCGACTCTTGGTGTCCGCCCAAACCCGTGTCCATTGAGTCAGTGATGCCATCCAAACATCTCATCCTCTGTCATCCCCTTCACCTCCTGCCCTCAATCTTTCCCAGCATCAGTGTCTTTTCCAATGAGTCAGCTCTTCGCATCAGGTGGCCAAAGTATTGGAATTTCAGGTTCAACATCCTGGGAATCCTCTAGAGAATCTTGGTCCTTTGACCCAGCCACCTAAACCAAAAAATGAGAAAACTGTTTGTTTAGGGAGTTACATTGGAGTTAATGTAAAGACTTCAGCTTTTACTCTCAATGAAGAATAGTGTCATAGCAGGATTTTGCCAAAGAAAGTATACAATTCAACCTTAGAATTCTAGGAATTTAGTGTAGAGTAGTAAGGATGCCAATACAGTACAAATGATTGGAACAACAGGGTGACTGCTGCTAAGTTCAGTCTCTCAGTTGTGTCCGACTCTTTGAGACCCCATGAATCACAGCACGCCAGGACTCCCTGTCCATCACCAACTCCTGGAGTTCACTGAGACTCACGTCCATCGAGTCAGTGATGCCATCCAGCCATTTCATCCTCTGTCATCCCCTTCTCCT
Organism: Bos grunniens; assembly: GCF_055505025.1. NCBI lineage: Eukaryota > Metazoa > Chordata > Mammalia > Artiodactyla > Bovidae > Bos > Bos grunniens. The sequence goes on along the minus strand of NC_141179.1, from coordinate 10,184,174 downwards.
CTTGCCCCCAATCCCTCCCAGCATCAGAGTCTTTTCCAATGAGTCAACTCGTCGCATGAGGTGGCCAAAGTACTGGAGTTTCAGCTTTAGCTTCATTCCCCCCAAAGAAATCTCAGGGCTGATCTCCTTCAGAATGGACTGGTTGGATCTCCTTGCAGTCCAAGGGACTCTCAAGAGTCTTCTCCAACACCACAGTTCAAAAGCATCAATTCTTTGGTGCTCAGCTTTCTTCACAGTCCAACTCTCACATCCATACATGACCAATGGAAAAACCATAGCCTTGATTAGACGGACCTTTGTTGGCAAAGTAATGTCTCTGCTTTTCAATATGCTATCTAGGTTGGAGAAGGCAATGGCACCCCATTCCAGTACTCTTGCCTGGAGAATCCCAGGGACGGGGGAGCCTGGTAGGCTGCCGTCTATGGGGTCACACAGAGTAGGACATGACTGAAGTGACTTAGCAGGTTGGTCATAACTTTTCTGCCAAGAAGTAAACGTCTTTTAATTTTATGGTTACAGTCACAATCTGCAGTGATTTTGGAGTCCAAAAAAATAAAGTCTGCCACGGTTTCCACTGTTTCCCCATCTATTTCCCATGAAGTGATGGGACCAGATGCCATGATCTTCATTTTCTGAATGTTGAGCTTTAAGCCAACTTTTTCACTCTCCACTTTCATTTTCAGCAAGAGGCTTTTTAGTTCCTCTTCACTTTCTGCCATAAGGGTGGTGTCATCCGCATATCTGAGGTTATTGATATTTCTCCCAGCAATCTTGATTCCAGCTTGTGCTTCTTCCAGGCCAGCGTTTCTCATGATGTACTCTGCATATAGTTAAATAAGCAGGGTGACAATATACAGCCTTGACGTACACCTTTTCCTATTTGGAACCAGTGTGTTGTTCCATGTCCAGTTCTAACTGTTGCTTCCTGACCGGCATATAGGTTTCTCAAGAGGCAGGTCAGGTGGTCTTGTATTCCCATCTCTTTCAGAATTTTCCACAGTTTCTTTTGATCCACACAGTCAAAGGCTTTGGCATAGTCAATAAAGCAGAAATAGATGCTTTTTTGGAACTCTCTTGCTTTATCGATGATCCAGCAGATGTTGGTAATTTGATCTCTGGTTCCTCTGCCTTTTCTACTACCAGCTAGAACCTCTGGAAGTTCACGGTTCACGTATTGCTGAAGCCTGGCTTGGACAATTTTGAGCATTACTTTACTAGCGTGTGAGATGAGTGCAATTGTGCGGTAGTTTGAGCATTCTTTGGCATTGCCTTTCTTTGGGATTGGAATAAAAACTGATTTTTTCCAGTCCTGTGTCCACTGCTGAGTTTTCCAAATTTGCTGGCATATTGAGTGGAGCACTTTCACAGCATCATCTTTCAGGATTTGAAATAGCTCAACTGGAATTCCATCACCTCCACTAGCTTTGTTTGTAGTGATGCTTTCTAAGGCCCATTTGACTTCACATTCCAGGATGTCTGGCTCTAGGTCAGTGATCACAGCATGGTGATTATCTGGGTCATGAAGATCTTTTTTGTACAGTTCTTCTGAGTATTCTTGCCACCTCTACTTAATATCTTCTGCTTCTGTTAGGTCCATACCATTTCTGTCCTATATAGAGCCCATCATTGCATGAAATGTTCCCTTGGTATCTCTAATTTTCTTGAAGAGATCTCTAGTCTTTCCCATTCTGTTGTTTTCCTCTATTTCTTTGCATTGATCGCTAAGGAAGGCTTTCTTATCTCTTCTTGCTATTCTTTGGAACTCTGCATTCAAATGCTTATATCTTTCCTTTTCTCCTTTGCTTTTTGCTTCTCTTCTTTTCACAACTATTTGTAAGGCCTCCCAAGACAGCCATTTTGCTTTTTTGCATTTCTTTTCCATGGGGATGGTCTTGATCCCTGTCTCCTGTACAATGTCAGGAACTTCAGTCCATAGTTCATCAGGCAGTCTATCTATCAGATCTAGTCCCTTAAATCTATGTTTCACTTCCACTGTATAATCATAAGGGATTTGATTTAGGTCATACCTGAATGGTCTAATGGTTTTCCCTACTTTCTTCAATTTAAGTCTGAATTTGGCCATAAGGAGTTCATGATCGGAGCCACAGTCAGCTCCTGGTCTTGTTTTTGTTGACTGTATAGAGCTTCTCCGTCTTTGCCTGCCAAGAATATAATCAATCTGATTTCCGTGTTGACCATCTGGTGATGTCCATGTGTAGAGTCTTCTCTTGTGTTGTTTGAAGAGGGTGTTTGCTATGACGAGTGCAGTTTCTTGGCAAAACTCTCAGTCTTTGCCCTGCTTCATTCCGTATTCCAAGGCCAAATTTCCCTGTTACTCCAGGTGTTTCTTCACTTCCTAGTTTTGCATTCCAGTCCCCTATAATGAAAAGGACATCTTTTTTGGATGTTAGTTCTAAAATGTCTTGTAGGTCTTCATAGAACCGTTCAACTTCAGCTTCTTCAGTGTTACTGGTTGGGGCGTAGACTTGGATTACTGTGATATTGAATGGTTTGCCTTGAAAAGGAACAGAGATCATTCTGTCATTTTTGAGATTGCATCCAAGTACTGCATTTCAGACTCTTTTGTTGACCATGATGGCTAATACATTTCTTCTGAGGCATTCCTGCCCGCAGTAGTAGATATAATGGTCATCTCAGTTAAATTTTAGTTAACTGATTCCTAGAATGTCGATGTTCACTCTTGCCATCTCCTGTTTGATCACTTCCAATTTGCCTTGATTCATAGGCCTGACATTCCAGGTTCCTATGCAATATTGCTCTTTACAGCATCAGACCTTGCTTCTATCACCAGTCACATCCACAGCTGGGTATTTTTTTTCCTTTGGCTCCATCCCTTCATTCTTTCTGGAGTTATTTCTCCACCGATCTCCTGTAGCATATTGGCCACCTACTGACCTGGGGAGTTCCTCTTTCAGTATCCTATCATTTTGCCATTTCATGAAAAGGGTGACTGCTGAGGTAGTGATAATTTATGGATATATTTGAAAAAGTTATAGCCAGCAACATGTCCCAAAGATTTTCATGTGCAGTATGAGAGAGGGAAAGAAAAAAAAAAAAAAAAGAATCAGAAGTGATAAGGATGACAATACCTAGAATATGACAACATAGGCATTCAACACATCAGTTTGAAAAAGAAAGTAAATGATTTTCTTTTTTCCTAGCCTGATTGTTTTTATAACTAACTTTGATATCCCTCTGACTTCTGGCCTTAGGTTTTCTTGTATTAGTGAGAAGTGTTTTTTCCTCCATTATAATCCTAAAACCCAAATGTGTATTTTAGGTATTTTTAGATTAAGAGCATAAAGATTTTTTAACTTCTCTGGTAATATTATCTTGATTACTAGAATGCCCAAAGGATACATAATCAAAAAAGCAGCTTTATGTTACAGACCAACAAGGCACATAAGATATAAAAATTGAATGTAAACCCTTGTCACTTGTGTGAAGGAGGCTGTCAGGTTTTACTTACGTTTAAGTAATTCTGTCACACACCGGAGACCCCCATCAGTGGAATTTCATCATGTAGCCACAAAAGCTTGATATACCAGAATACTGTTTCTTTCTCTTGTTTTCACTAACTGCACCATAGTAAAAAGTTGTATGTCTTTATAATTCAGGGCTGATTAACTATATATGAAGCAGATTTTAAAGTTGAAAAGGATTTTTAGATATGGCAAAACAATGTTAATATATCAACATATATTTAAGTCGTTCTTACCTTCCTATGAACAAAATCCCACAATGTAAAATATGTTCATGTATTATTGTTTTTAACTGAATGTGTTCTTCTCCCTTATCTATGTTCACAAAGGATCTGGCAGCTTCTGCCAGATCCCTGTGGTTTGGATTATGCCATTCCTATTTTTGAATGTTTTCCAAAATCTCTCTCTTACTTCCAGCATAATGACAAACTGAAGTCAATCACTAGGGTGTCCAGTTAGTTTAATCTATGCCTTTGCCAGGAGTACACAGGGTGAAGTGCATCTTCTCTTTTATATACAAAGATTGTGGGGTAATTAAGAATATGTGTCACTCCAGTATTGGTACACTTTAACCATGACTTTCCATAGAAGTATCAAATGGTTATAATTGCTGATCTACCCAGCATAGTTTCTATTTTTTATGCACAGTATATGCAGTTTACTTTTTATTGGCTTCAGCAGACAATTTTACTTTATTGTGAAAAAGCATTTTAGTTTCAAACTTACATGACCCAGCGTTGTTCACTCTTCTAGTGCTGTGGAAGCTAGTATTTATTTTATTTGCTGCCAGCTTTTGACTCAGAACAGCTTTCCTGAGTGGAGTGCTTTGGTCGGTAGCTTTTTCCATTAAGTGCACTAGTGTGAAAAGCTCCAGCTAATGCAGTCAAGTGAGGCTTTAACATCCTGTCTGTCTAAGGGATGTTGCTGATGTCTGGGCAAAGCTTGCACTTAGAAGGTAGCGTTGGTCTGTTTCTTTGTGTTCAGATGCTTATGTAAGTTCAATTCATATCATGATGTTTTCTTCACCTGTACACCGTTGAGAAGGGCACTGCACTTTAGGAGCAGGTAAAGGTTAACTATTGCAATCCACCCATCATATAATGGGATATAGTGGGGTGTTAGATTTGCCTTGGCCTGTTCTCTCAATATGAGCTCTTAACATGGAATGCAACTGTGAAAAGAAGTACTTTAGTTACAAAGCAGTAGGTGTATCAGTTTTGCCCAACAAAAGCTGTAGGTGGTTAACAATGGCTTGTCATACTGCTGTTAATGGTGGTACTTTTAGATCAACACAACTCTATAAGTGGCAACATTTAAACTCCACACAACAGTGTAAGAGGTAGTGCTGTTATTGCATTCAAAATGATTCTGGTCAGTTATCTTCACTTTCCAGTTGAGTTTTGGTAATACCCTTAGGTGATAATGTAGACTTATTTCCATTACCATTCTCATCATGTCACAGGACATTAATTTAATGTTAAGTGAAAATATTTGTAGAGCTTTCCTCAGTATCAATTGTTTCCTCATATATGTGATTCATTATTTGTTTTAAAATAAGTAAATTCAATGTGACAATAATTTAAACCTCTCAAAGTATTAACTCTTTTAAACAAGTATTAACTTAAAATGCTAATGAAAATAGTAGAGTGTGATTTTGAAAAGCAATCTACAGTAGCAAAGTTTAATATACAAGAGGACTTAGGACTTTAGGGAAAGCTATAGCATATATGGGAAATGCATGAATTTTCCCATCTTTTCTTCAAACTCTTCTTCTAAGTAAAGAATAACTTATGATACAAAGGCTGTGTACATGATGCTATGATGGTCAGTTTTAAGCTTCATTGAATTCCTTCTTTTTATTAAATATATTTGTAGTATATATTTACTACTAATAAAAAAACTACAGTGCCATCTTTGAAGATGGCAAAAAGATGGCATCTTTTTGTTGTTGTTAGTAAATGAATAAATATGAAAGTTTAGTGTGGTACACTTCATCCCTGAAAAGAGTGTTAAGCCTTTTAAAATCTTGCTGTTCAAAGCATGAGTCCTGGCCCAGGCCCATGACTGCCACCTGGGAGCTTGTTAGAAATGCAGAATCTTACCCTCATCTACTGTCTCAAAATCTGCATTTAAACAAGGTCCCCCTGACTTGGACACACTTTAAAGTTTGAGAAGTACTGAACTAAACAATCTAGAAAATCTTTAGGGTCTTGCTTAATGAAGATTCTGTCTGGGGCCCAAGCATTACAATCAAACTTAGAGCTTTTGCGGAAAAGGTCAAGGAAGCTGTTAATTAATTATGCCACTGTGCTTGGTTTTACTTTTTGGAGCCACTTCAGGACCTTTTTAAAATTTCCAAAGATCACCCACTTCCTGACTAAGAAATGCTACCGCACTGGGATGACCCAGAGGGATGGTACGGGGAGGGAGGAAGGAGGAGGGTTCAGGATGGGGAACACGTGTATACTTGTGGCGGATTCATGTTGATATATGGCAAAACCAATACAATATTGTAAAGTTAAAAAATAAAAAAAAATAAAAAAAGAAATGCTCCCTTGAACCAAAAGATAGGATTAGCATGTCATTAGTTCAAATGAGTAGTCTGGAATCCTACTCAGAACTGAATTCTACCACAGACTGTCCTACAGTAAGACAATCAAGGAAGTTCTCCTGGAAACTCTAAAAAACGTAAGAGACTTCTGTTCTCATAGATGTATTCTGAACAAAAGAGAGTGCAAATGTTTGAAGCAAATTAAAGCAAGAGTATTTTCTTATATATTTTTGTCTCAGAATTAAAATTAACATGGCATTTACTAGTATACTTAGAAATGATTGAGATTGGCATTAAACAAACGTTCAGGTGGAAGAAAATACTCATTCCAATTAGACTTTTAGTATTAGTGGAGAGTCAATTCACTATTCAGAGTTTCCTTATTGGAGTGCTAGAATTTGACTACTTCCATGAATTTACAAAATACATATTGCTTTTCTACACTGGGGAGGATCATTTCATCAGTATACTTCTGTTTGCCAAACTGTAAAACCAAAAGTGTCCATCAGATGAAATGATTCACAATCTTACAAATACACAAATCATAATAATCATAATTAATTATATTGGGTTGAAACAGTAATGTATATAAAATGAATATAATTGAAAAATGATTACATACTCTGGTCGATTACTGATTCTGTTATAATGAGACATTTTCTTCAACCAAAAATTAAAAGGAAAAATAAATAACATTTTGTTCTGAGAGAATTTTCTTTATATATCTCGATTTTCAGATACTATAAAAAGCTCTTTCAGACCTCAACTAGTGTGTTAGAAATAAATGGTTTCTGATCTAGAAGACCCTTCTATTGTTATGAAAAGATATAAAGATATATTAAAATACCTATGTTATAATTCATAACAAGTATGATTCATGTTCAGGTAACAAGTATAACTGACTTGCTAACAGGTATAAGCAAATACACATGTAATACATTTGCCATCATATATATATACATACATATATAAAATTCAAGTTCCTTGAACTGTTCCTGGCTCTAAAGTTTTAGTCTTCCCATGTCATGTAACAAGTGATTGATTCTAACCAAACCAGTTAAATTTGCTCTGTCATTAAGTCACCAAGTCATGTCTGACTCTTTTGCAATCCCATGAACTATAGCCACCCAGGCTCCTCCATCCATGGAGCTCCAAAAATTTGGGGGCTCCAAAATCACTGCAGATGGTGACTGTAGCCATGAAATAAAAAGACATTTACTCCTTGGAAGCAAAGCTATGAAGAACCTAGACAACATATTAAAAAGCAGAGACATTACTTTGTCAATAAAGGTCCATCTAGTGAAGGCTATGCTTTTCCCAGGAGTCATGTATGGATGTGAGAGTTGGATCATAAAGAAAGTTGAGTGCAGAAGAATTGATGCTTTTGAACTGTGGTGTTGGAGAAGACTCTTGAGAGTCCCTTGAACTACAAGGAGATCCAACCAGTCCATCCTAAAGGAAATCAGTCCTGAATATTCATTGGAAGGACTGATGTTGAAGCAGAAACTCAATTACTTTGGCCACCTGATGCGAAGAACTGACTCATTTGAAAAGACCCTGATTCTGGGAAAGATTGAAGGTGGGAGGAGAATGGGACAAAAGAGGATGAGATTGTTGGATGGCATCACCAACTCAATGGACATGAGTTTGAGTAAACTCTGGGAGTTGGCGATGGACAGGGAGGCCTGGCATGCAGCAGTCCATGGGTTCAAAAGAGTTAGACACGACTGAGTGACTGAACTGAACTGATAGCCCACCAGGCTCCTCCATCCATGGGATCCTCCAGACAAGAATGCTGGAGTGGGTTGCCATTTCCTTCTCCATTAATTTTCTCTACCCTGGTCGTATTCTCAGTCCTTTCAGATTTAAACAATCTCATGTAGAATAGTAACTGGAAAATTCAACTATTTCTAATCTATCTTCTTCCTGTTGCTGACTGTAAACTTCCAAAACAGTTCAAGCCCACTCAAAAGGAGGGCAGTGATGGCAGTTTATAGGAAGAAGAGTCTCTGTTATTGTTTAGGACCCTCTGAGGAAAGCCTGAGATCACTTTATTAGTTTGTCCTCACTTACCCACAGGTAATCAATCACCAACTGCCAGGGGCCACACCCAGTCTGTCTTTTTGGCACTGGCTGCATCCAGATGCTGATTTTCAGATGCTTTGTTTCTCAACTAAGGAAACATCTTTTCCTTGCTTGTCTGTATGGACCACTAAGTGTTCCTCCAGTTCCCAATTGACCACTCTCCTGTAGAAAGAATTTTATGGAGAAATGACCACTTTCCCCCAAAATCCTCAATGGGTGGTCTGCCTTACAGATTTGTTGGGTAATTTTTCATCTCTGGATGCCTTCTTGGGGTAAAGTCAGGGAAGAAAGAACCCAGAAAATATCCTAGCATCTTTCCCTAGTTCTCTGGGTCACTTTGCCCAGTGATTGCTTTCCAGGCCATCTCAGTGCTTCAAGATAGGAAACTCTCCATGATGTCTTTCTTCTTGCTACTGCAATCTGTCATCTCTTTCTGGTATTCAGCCATAGTTTGAGTCACTGGGATGTGTCTAAAGAGTCAAATGGCTGAATGAGTCTGTGTAGGGAATATGGTGCCAGTATCCCTTGCTTCCAGATACCCCTCCATATTGTGAGAGTTATGTCAAGAAATACAATTTAGACTCACCAATAATTGCTCTCTGAAATTCTATCCATTGCCATTCCTATTCTGCAGGCCCTTTTCATACTGTGTGTGTATGTCTGTGTGTGTTTAAAATCTTTTTGCCTCTTTGATAACTTAGTGGAAAATTAAGAAATCATGCCCTTTGAAAGGTACTTAAAAAAAAAAGGTTAGAATCCAAAATTCAGCTAATTTTTTTCTCAGATGTGAGCTGAAAGTCCAGCACTTGCCATTTAACTCAGATGGGAAAGGAAATAACGTAGCAGGGCAGAAGAGGACATATCTAGGTTATACTTCACATCATCATGTTCTATGAGATCATAAAATGTTCCTAACATTACTGTAGAACTTTAGGACGTTCACAGTAGGGAACAATTTGTATTTTAATATACATGTAAAACGTCATAGTTAATGACAAGCAATGATATATTTCATTTTCATCCATGATAAATGTTAGTTAAAACTAATTTTTACAATGTTGTAAAACTCAAAACTATGCTGGTGAAATATATATATATATATATATGTCTTTATTAATGTCTTTTATTAATCAAATAAGATGAAAGAAATTGGATACAAGTAATTTACAGGCGTGCATGCTTAGTCACTCAGTCGTGTCTGACTCTGTTTGACTCTTTGGACTGTGGCCTAGCAGGCTCCTCTGTTCATTGGATTTTTCAGGCAAGAATACTGGAGTGAGTTGTCATTTTCTTCCTCCAGGGGATCTTCCTGACCCAGGGATCAAACCTATGTCTTCTCTGTCTCCAGCATCGCAGGAAGATTCTTTACCCACTGAGCCATCTAACAGATTAAAATCATGAATCATAGTTGTTCTTCTTTGATTCTATTTCTAAAATGCCTCAGGTAGATGGTCAGTGGTTTTCAAAGCAGTAGAACATTGTATCCTCATAATACAGACTGTGTCTAAAATAAGTATTTTTTTATATATACTTTTTTAATGTATAAAGAAAATACCTACATTCTGAGGCATTGAGAAAATTGGATTTTTTTTCCAGATAACCATAGTAACCCTGTTCAATCATTTTACTGAGTTAATTTTTTAAAAAATAAATGCATCCACTTTTCATAGGTTGCATATCAAAATATAACTTTAGAAGAGAATCCTGACAGTTTAACACTGATTTTAAACACAGATTCATCCATGTAGGAAATGCATTCTAATCTGTAATTGATTTGTCTATTATGTTACATATTACATCTATAATGTAACAAAAACAAACATGCCTGCTAAGTCAACCTCAATTTGAAGTCATTTATTTATAAATGCACTGTTTTGTGTTATAGAATACAAATGTTATTACATATATGTTTTGAACAAAACAAAGATGTTACTTAGATTCAATGCAATATGTATCAAATTACCAATGACAAATTAGAACAAAATTTTTACAATTTGTATGGAAATAAAAGACCGCAAATAGCCAAAGCAATCTGATGAAAGAAAAACGGAGCTGGATGAATCAGGTGCCCTGACTTCAGACTAAACTACAAAACTACAGTCATCAAAATAACTTGGTACTTTTACAAAAACAGAAATATAGACCAATGGGACAGGACAGAAAGTTCAGAGATAAGCCTATGCACCTATACGGTCAACTAATCTATGACAAAGGAGACAAGAACACACAGTGGAGAAAAGACAACCTATTCAATAAGTGGTACCAGGAAAACTTGACAGATACATGGAAAAGAAAGAAATCATAACAGTCTTTAACACCACACATAAAAATGAACGCAAAATGGATTTAAGACCTAAATGTAAGGCCGTATATTATAAAACTCTTAGAGGAAAATGCAGGCAGAACACACTTTGACATAAATCACAGCAATACCTTTTTGGATCCACCTCCTAAAGGAATGAAAATCAAAACAAAAATAAATGAATGGGACCTAATTAAACTTAAAAGCTTTTGCACAGCAAAGGAAACCATGAACAAAAAGAAAAGACAATCCACAGAATGGGAGAAAGTATTTACAATTGAAGTGACTGGCAAGGGATTAATCTCCAAGGTATACAAATAGCTTATGCAATTCAATATAAAAAAAAAAAAAATCAAAAGGTGAGTGGAACATCTAAATAAACATTTTCCCAAAGAATACATTCTGATGGCCAAAAAGCCCATGAAAAGATGTTCAACATCAGTAATTATTAGAGAAATGCAAATCAAAACTACAATGACGTATCAATTCACACCCCTCAGAATGGCCATTATCAAAAAGTCTACAAACAATAAATGCTGGCAAGATTGTGAAAAGGGATCTCTCCTACATTGCTGGTGGGAATGTAAATTGGTACAACCATTATGGATAATAGTATAGAGGTTCCTTAAAAAACTAGAAAGAGAGCTATCATATAATCCAGCAATCTGACTCCTGAGTTTATATCTGGATAAAACCACAGTTCCAACGGATACATGAACTCCAGTGTTCATTGCAACACTATTTACAATAGCCAAGATATGAAAAAAACCTAGATATCCATCAACAAAGAATAGTTGAAGAAGGTGTGGTATGTATGTACCATGCGATATGACTCAGCCATAAGAATAATGAAATAATGGCATTTGTAGCAACATTGATGGATCTAGAGTCTGTCATACTGAGTGAAGTCAAGCAGAGAAAGACAAATATCTTATGATATTGCTTTTATGTGGAATCTAATTATCTATAAAATATTTTAAATCTCGTATTGAAGTTTTTCCTTCCTTTCCCACCAAATGTCAAACTTAATATGCTTACATCCCAACCAAGTCCTGTGGGCAGATGTTTCTCACAGTCCTTACATGGCCATTTTCAATGCCTTGATCAGACAAGAATTGAATTTATTGAATGTTTACAATATATCAATGGTGTTTTACTTTATTTATTTAGCAGACACTTTGTTAAAAGCTTAAATTCCATATGGAAAACAGCAGGCTTATGAAACATTTCAAAATAAAAAAAAATAGATAATAAGGAAACTTACCAATGGTTAAACTACTTTAAAATTTAAGAAGAAAATATCCTCCTGATGACTGCAGGACTCAAGATTGACTTTTAAGAACTAATACATAATAAATAGTTTATCTATATTTTAGAAGTATTAACAAGTTACATTTTATGTTGGCAAAATAAGACTTCCATAAGAAGTTCATGTCCCCTCCTAAAGTAAAATGTGAGCTAATATATCTTACCACAAAATAAATATAGCACGTTTAATGATTTGCATTATCATTATCAGGACTTCCCCCAATGACACTAGACTCTGCCTGCAGTGCAGGGCCACAGGAGACTTGGGTACAATCCCTGGGTGAGGAAGATCCCCTGGAGGAGGGCATGGCAAGCCACTCTAGTATTCATGCCTGTAGAATCCCATGGACAGAGGAACCTTGGGCTAAGGTCTGTAGAGTCTCAAAGGGTTGGGCACAACTGAAGTGATTTAGCATGCATGCATCATCATTATTATGCTTCATGTTGATTAACTGTTAATTATATGGATAAGGGAAAGCCCAATGACTAATTGTGTTCCCTTCAAATGTTGCCTGAGCATGGGTAGGCTAAGGATCCACTCACTCTACCCCAGCTTCCCAGGACAAACTATCCTTCCTCAATCCTAGGGCAAGGGGTTAAACCAGAAGGATTAGGATACCTCATTCTGGAATCCTCAGCCAGCATTCTACAACTTTCAACTTCAAGATAAGCTCAAGAGAAGATAAGCAGCCTGTATTTGTATAACAGTCTTGTAGACAGAGTTTTCCTAGCATTGAAACATCTAGATGACTTGAAGTAAGGCTCTCCACCTCATCAGAAAAAATGGATGAAAATGGTATATCACTTAAGTTGTAGACAATTAAGAGGCCCATACTTTCTCTGTGGGCCAGCCATTTCACAAGGCTTCATATTATATTTATGTTTATTGGAGGGACTGATGCTGAAGCTGAAACTCCAATACTTTGGCCACCTGATGCGAAGAACTGACTCATTGGGAAAGACCCTGATGCTGGGAAAGATTGAAGGCAGGAGGAGAAGGGGACGACAGAGGATGAGATGCCTGGATGGCATTACCGACTCAATGGACATGAGTTTGAGCAAGCTCCAGGATTTGGGGATGGACAGGGAAGCCTGGCGTGCTACATTCCAGGGGGTTGCAAAGAGTTAGACATGACTGAGCGACTGAACTGAACTGACTGATGTAAACATCATACACCTACACTTAATTTTCTCAAGGATAGGAGCATGTCCCATACCTTTATAATTATTACAAACTAGCTTGTATCTATACAGTGAAATGACATTTAAAATATGTATTATAAATGTTTTGAATATCATGTAGATATACATATATAATATAAATGGGCTTCACTGGTGGCTCAGTGGTAAGGAATCCACCTGCCAATGAAGAAGACCTGAGTTCAATCCCTGGGTCAAGAAGATCCCCTGGAGAAGGAAAATGGCTACCCATTCCAGAATTCGTGCCCAGGAAGTCCCATGGGACAGACAAGCCTGGTGAGCCCTAGTCCATTGAGCCACAAAGACTCAGACATGTCTGAGTAACTAAATCACCACCACTACCATATAATCATTATACTATAGAGATTTTGAATTTATCAAATGAAGTGCAAGTTCTCAAGAATCTAGTAATAGATATGAATCATGTAGATAAATGAAGAGATGTAGGCAAGATAATTATTATGAGATAGAGATAAATTCTTTTTTTAAATTTTTTAAAAAATATTTAATTGGAGGCTAATTACTTTACAATATTGTAGTGGTTTTTACCATGCAAATTCTTAGAGGACTCTGTGTTATATACAATAAATTTGAAAGCCTGATTTTGTATATTCACTTCTAGCTTCCTTTATGATTATTTACTTTGTATAGAATATTAATCAGAACCAAAATATATTTTTGTTGGAAAATAGATATAGTTGATAGAAGTAAAACTGAAACTTGTTAACTTATTGAATTCAAATGTTTAATGGAATGTACAATATTTATACTTTTCAACCATGAGAGTGAGCTGAGCCAAGAACACAACTGAAGTTCCAACAAAAGGAGCAGAAAAAGCAGAGGAGATTATACTGATCAGAAATAATTTCTGGTTATCCCAGTTAAAAGCCTTATCCATAGGTTAATGATACTATAGTGAAGAGAAGATAGCTATCTACAAACCAAGGAGAGAAGCGCGGAACAGACACTTCTCTCACAGACCTCAGAAAGAACCACACAGTCCACACTTCAGACTTCTAGCTTCCAGAAGAGTAAGATATTATATTTCTGTTGTGTAAGCCACCTCGTTTGTACTTCTTTGTCACAGTAGCCCTAGTAAACTAAAATTTCCATGTCTTTATTCATATATGTGTGCAGATTATTATGATGAGAACACTGTGCTTCTTTGTGAGTTTTAAGTCTCAAGACAATAGCTGTGCATATTAATTAAGTGGAGATCATAGAAGTGTAGGAATATCGCAGCCTTGCAGTGGGAATAAGTATTGTATCATGACCTGTTAAAATTAGTTTCAATGTTATTCTCCTTCCTCACTGATAAGTATACAGTTCCATTTCTTAAGCCTGCCCTTCACCTTTCTATGCCAGTTTCGCGTGATTATTCCCAAATGTACACTTTCCTCCCCAGATTTGACATTGGTGTGACAGATGATGCAAATAGCTTAGAATGGATTTGTTTGGATCAATGAACGTATGAAAATCCAGGTGGAATTCAAAATTTTGTTCTCTTACTCTTTGCTTATTCATATTTATGCAAGCTGGCCTTGCATTACAATCCTGATATCTATCGTTAAGGGACTTATTTTTTGTGACTTTGAAGTCTTAGGCCTTTTCTTCCCCTAAAATGCTCAGTTATCTGTAAATAAATGTGGAGGATATGTTGAAAAACAAAGAGCATCAAAGCAATATTTAAGAGGAGTATATAATAGCTATTTTTGTTTCTGTAGAAACACAGTCTTTTAGATTAGAAGTTTAAAGAAAAGTGTGTCCACTTGGAAAGGAATCTGCTTTCTCCATGAGAATCTAATGCAGAAATTTTAGCCAATGCCATTAAAGTGTTTTAGTAAGAACTTTGGAATACTTTTTGAAAAGAATTGTCTTGGACATACAATTCTGTATAGAAATGGATATTAAAAGACATTACATGTTCCAGAAATACTAATTTCTGGCAGGCTATACATCACCTCTGTATATGTGTGCTTGTAATGCCTCTACAACTCCAGCATTTCCCATGTTTATTCCTTAGACATTTTTCATCTAGCTGTGGGATTGTACTCAAAGGTACTGATGATCTATTTATTATTAGCCATCAAATCACAATTCTACACTGGCTCAAGTAGTGTTGGGTTAAGGTCAAGCCAGAAAAAGGAGAAATCAGTAAGTCACAGAAATCTTGTCAATCTTGCAATATTCTAAAATGTCAAGATTAGATTAAAGTAAAATATAAATATTGCCTTTGAAAGATCCACATTAAATGAAGCACCCAAAAAAGAAGGGTGTATGAAGAAAAATCCAATTGTTCATTGCTTATCTTCAATAATATGGATGTATCATTAAAGATGTACCATGTGTCAGCTTCCCTGTGAGCTCAATGGTAAAGAATCCACCTGCCAATGTAGGAGACTCTGTTTCAACCGTGGTCCAGGAAGATCCTACATGCGGCGGAGCAACTGAGCCTGGGAGCCACAGCTGTGAGCTTGAGCTCTAAACTCTGGAGGGGCCACGGCTGTGAGCCTGCGCTCTAAGGCCAGGGGGCCACAGCTGTGAGCCTGTGCTCTAAGGCCTGGGAACCACAACTGTGAAGCTCATGTGCCCTAGA
The DNA here is from genome assembly GCF_055505025.1 of Bos grunniens. NCBI lineage: Eukaryota > Metazoa > Chordata > Mammalia > Artiodactyla > Bovidae > Bos > Bos grunniens. Next base: position 10,168,629 of record NC_141179.1, on the reverse strand, counting down.
GTCCATGCTCTGCAGCCAGAGAAGCCACTGCAGTGAGAAGCCCTCACACTGCAAGTAGAGAAGAGTCCCTGCTCACCAAAACTAGAGAAAGTCCCGGGCGGCAACAAATACCCAGCATGGCCAAAACTAAACATAATGAATAAATAAATAATATTAATTTTAAAAGATATACTGTGTGATAGACACACATTAGATCATTCGCCTCACATTGTATAAGCTTCACAATCTTAGGAACATCAGTATGTGACTTGATTTTGTTGTTGTTCAGTCATTAAGTTGTGTAAGACTCTTCACGACCCCAGTATCTGACTTGCTCTGTGCTTAGTTGCTCAATCATGTCCAACTCTGCAACTCCATGGACTGTAGCCTGCCAGGCTCCTCTGTCCATGGGATTTTCCAGGCAAGAATACTGGAGTGGGTTGTCATGCCCTCCTCCAGGGGATCTTCCCAACCCAGGAATTGAACCCAGGTCTCCTGTATTGCAGGTAGATTCTTTACCGTTTGAGCTACCAGGGAAAACCAGTATGTGACTTAACCATGTTCAAATCTTATACAAAGCTGTTTAAAGCAGGTTCTGCCCAGATTCAAAGCTGAAGTTTTTCATGTACCAGGATAATAGAAAGAAATCAGGGATCAGTATTCATCCAAATGGCAGTTAATTGAGTCTAGATAAGCATCTTGCTACAGATTTGGCCTGACGATGGTATGTAACAGCAGAAATCTAATAATGGGATCAGTAAAGGCAGACATTGATTATAGGTCTGGTGATTAGCTATAGAACATTTCAGGTAGACATTCTTGTCACCCATTTACCTGAAATGATATGATATGAAGAATCTATTCCATTTGTATTTGAGAGAAGAATACAAACAGTACAGTTAAGAGGAATACATAGACTCAAAGAGATGAATGGTAAGCAATTAGGCTGCACATCTTACTAAGAGCTTCCCATGATAACAGTGATTATAGTAACATCTGTACAGATAAAAAAGATCCCAACTGTCTAGGTTACTTTTTTCTTTCATAAGGTTATCAGCTGAATTTAGTTGCTCAGTTGGGTCCAACTCTTTGCAACCCCATTGAATGCAGCACCCCAGGCCTCCCTGTCCATCACCGACTCCTGGAGTTTACTCAAACTCACATCCATTGAGTTAGTGACGCCATCCAACCATCTCATCCTCCGTCATCACCTTCTCCTCCTGCCTTCAAACTTTCCCAGCATTAGGGTCTTTTCCAATGAGTCAGCTCTTCGCATCAGGTTGCCAAAAGACTGGAGTTTCAGCTTCAGCATCAGTCCTTCCAATGACTATTCAGGACTGATTTCCTTTACAATGAACTGGTTGGATCTCCTTGCTCTCCAAGGGACTATCAAGAGTCTTCTCCAATACCAGCATTGATTCTTCAGTGTTCAGCTTTCTTTACAGTCCAACTCTCACATCCATACATGACTATTGGAAAAACCATAGCTTTGACTACACGGACTTTTGTTGGCAAAGTCAAGTCTCTGCTTTTTAATATGCTATCTAGGTTGGTCATAACTTTTCTTCCAAGGAGCAAACATCATTTAATTTCATGGCTGCAGTCCCTTGTGCAGTGGTTTTGGAGCCCAGAAAAATAAAGTTTGTCAGTTTCCACATCTATTTGCCATGAAGTGATGGGACCAGATGCCGTGATCTTAGTTTTCTGAATGTTGAGTTTTAAACCAACTTTTTCACAGTCCTCTTTCACTTTCATCAAGAGTCTCTTTAGTTCTTCTTTGCTTTCTGCCATAAGAGTGGTGTCATATGCATATCTGAGGTTATTGATATTTCTCCCCGCAATTTTGATTCCAGATTGTGCTTCAACCAGTCCAGCATTTCTCATGATGTATTCTGCATATAAGATAAATAAGCAGGGTGACAATATACAGCCTTGATGTACTCCCTTCCCGATTTGGAATCAGTCTGTTGTTCCATGTCCAGTTCTAACTGTTCCTTCCTGACCTGCATACAGATTTCTCAGGAAGCAGGTCAGGTTGTCTGGCATTCCCATATCTTGAAGAATTTTCCACAGTTTGTTTTGATCCACACAGTCAAAGGCTTTGGCATAGTCAATAAAGCAAAGGTAGATGTTTTTCTGGAACTCTTCTTGCTTTTTTGATGATCCAAAGGATGTTGGCAATTTGATCTCTGATTCCTCTGCCTTTTCTAAATCCAGTTGAACATCTGGAAGTTCATGGTTCACATACTGTTGACCTGGCTTGGAGAATTTTGAGCATTACTTTGCTAGCATGTGAGATGAGTGCAATTGTGTGGTAGTTTGAGTATTCTTTGGCACTGCCTTTCTTAGGGATTGGAATGAAAACTGACTTTTTCCAGTCCTGTGGCCACTGCTGAGTTTTCCAAATTTGCTGGCATATTGAGTGCAGTACTTTCACAGCATCATCTTTTAGGATTTGAAATAACTCAGCTGGAATTCCATCATCTCCAGTAGCTTTGTTCATAGTGATGCTTCCTGAGGCCCACTTGACTTCACATTCCAGGATGTCTGGCTCTAGGTGAGTGATCACACCATCATGATTATCTGGGTTGTGAAGATATTCTTTGTATAGTTCTGTATATTCTTGCCACCTCCTCTTAATATCTTCTGCTTCTGTTAGGTCCATACCATTTTTGTCCTTTATTGTGCCCATCTTTGCATGAAAATGTCCCTTGGTATCTCTAATTTTCTTGAAGAGGTCTCTAGTCTTTCCCATTCTGTTTTCCTGTATTTCTTTGCATTAATCACTGAGGAAAGCTTTCTTATCTCTCCTTGCTAATCTTCGAAACTCTACATTTAAATGGGTATATCTTTCCTTTTCTCCTTTGCCTTTTGCTTCTCTTCTATTCTCAACTATTTATAAGGCCTCCTCAGACAACCCTTTTGGCTTTTTGCATTTCTTTTTCTCGGGAATGGTCTTGATCCCTGCCTCCTGTACATTTTCACGAACCTCCATTCATAGTTCTTCAAGCATTCTGTCTATTCAGTCTAATCCCTTAAGGTTATAGGTGTTGCTTAATATAATGATTGTATTCAGGGTTCTATGGAACATATGGGAGTTAAGGACAATCCAAGTAGAAAAATAGAAATTGATTGTTAGAGAAAAGGAGAGGTAATTGAATAGTTGATACTTATATCCCGCCTCAAGCTGATGTAGCATGTGAAATTTAGGGACAGACTTTCAAGGCTCTCCACTTAGAATTTTAGATTGTTGAGACTGGATGTGTGTCATCATCCCTCAGAATTGTTGTAGAAATAGCATCTATATTGGGTATAAGATTATAGTGGAAAGAACATAGGCTTTGGAAAAAACAAATTGATATTCTGGTTTTACTGTTTTCTAGTTGTCCTTCTTTCTTTAAGGACTTTGTTTTTACAGATTGCCACTTTCCTTTTTCTGTGATTACTGGAAAGACTAAGTGAGATAAGAGTTAATAATTGCATATTATGTACTGTGGGCTAGGCACTGTGTGCACTGACTCAAATGTGTCATTTTGTTTATCCACATAACATACTTATACAGCAAGTCATACTGTTACTGTTTTAATACAAATACAAATACCGTTTTAATACTTTATTTGTATTAAATTAAAATTTATTTGTATTTGTATTGTTACTCATTCAGTACTATAATGATGGTGAATGGAAGAGTTTAGGCAGTCTTATTCTAATGTTTCAACACTTCGCTCTGCATTCCAATGTGTGCAAACCACTTACCGTGATATTTGACACTCAGAAGGGTTATGAACAAATATTAAATCTCTTCTTTCCAAGAAACTCTAAAATACTAAGACTGTGGGACTTTTATTAATGATTAATCTGTCAGTTGGAAAATTTCACTAATATAGTGGTCTAATTTTGATCCTAAAGCAAACTATTCTCTGTGGCTGGTATTATTTCTCATCCAGGTATAGATGTTCAAACCTATAACAAAATTTAGGACCAGGCTTGGGTATGATGATACCATGATGAGGAATAATTGATGGAAGAAGGTGGAAACAATTCCTAAAATATATCTTATTTTACCAGAGAGTGCTATAGTCAGGGTCAAGGACTGGGGACAAAATTAAACATAGTAGGGGGTTTAGAAGAAAAACTGGTATATAAGAGATAAGACCATTAATCTGGGAAGTGGGTCTCCGAGAGAAAAGTCAGTACACTTGTTTTATTACCAGATGAAAGTAAAGTATATGGTTATGGTTATGAGGTGAAAAGAACTACAAGGAAAAGTGATAACACCTGACATTCAGTAAAGCAGGAGTTTCAGTGGCTACTTGTTAAGGAAATAATGGAAGGCAGATGGAGAGTTACAGTGAAAAACAGTAGGTTTAGTTTGCATATGTGCTCTGTCACTCAGTCGTGTCCAACTCTGCGAGTCCATGGACTGTAGCCGGCCAGGTTCCTCTGTCCATTGGATTATCCCAGCTAGAATACTGAAGCAGGTTACCATTTCCTACTCCAAGGGATCTTCCTGACCCAGGGATCAAACCCACCTCTCCTGTGTCACCTGCATTGGCAGGCAGATTCTTTACCACTGAGCTACCTGGGAAGCCCATTAAATGGTCTTCATTAAATGTTCCAGATAATGGGAGCAGATCTAAGAGGTTTTCCCAATGTCAGTGTATAGCATGGAGGTGGAAACAATGGTTTGAGAAACAAAGAAGTGGTTATTAAAGAGCAATAAAGAAATAGAGTCCTATACCTACAGAAACGCAGGGAGAGCGCACATAACTCTAAGTGCACAAGTATGCATGCACATGTAAGTTCATGGTTGAAACTACTTATTACTGTGGTTGGACCTCTTCGGTGCTTTTCTTTCCCTGCCATTTTATTGAGATATAATTGTCACAAAGCACTGTAAAAGTTTAAGGTGTATAGAATAATGATTTGGCTTCCACATGTCCTGAAATTATTATCACCATATCCATCATCTCATATTGATACAAAATCAAAGAAAGAGAAAATTGTGTTTCTTTATGATGAGAACTTTTAGGATTTACTCTCCTAACCAATTTAACATATTAATATATAATGTTCAGCAGGATTAACTGTACTTGTCATGTTGTACATTACATCCCTAACACATATACATCTTGTAACTGGGAGCTCCTACTTTTTGATTGCCTTCATCAAATCCCCCTTTTCCACATGCCTTGCCTCTGGTAACCACAAATCGGATCTCTTGTTCTATGAGTTTGTTTGCTTGTGTGTTTTTTGAAGTATCAGTGACCTTCAACACTATCTTAGCTCCTGTTGCACAACAAAGAGATTCCATATTTCTACACATTTCAAAATGATCACTTCAATGTCTAGTTATGTCACTATACAAAATTATGTAGTTAACTATATTCCCCACACTGTACATTTCATTCCCTCAGGGCATTTGTTCTGTAACCGGATGTGTATACTTCTTTATCTCCCTGGTTTATTTTCCAGCGTGCCCGTCAGAGCTCAAGACAGCTCCTGATCTGCTGACTCTGTGAACACCGACCAGCAAAAGCCACCCTCATCCTGTTCAAATGCAGTGCTGGATCCGAGCCAGCTCTGTCCTGCCCACGTGTGTTTTCTCCTTGGCGATTACAGCAGGGGCCTTTGCTCTAGTGGAGAGGTGCCCTGGGGATCCTACTGGAGGAGTGGTCACAGTAACCAGCCAGGGCCCCAGGTAGTTTCATCTCCCTCTTCCCTCTGGCTTTTAAAGCCTCTGACCTTAAAAGCCAGTTATTCTGAAGGATCATCTTTTCAGTGCAGGACCCATTATGGTCTGGGGAGCTTGACATAGGGGCGGGCCCATCACTCACCTGCTGAACCTCTGCGAGTGTAATTACCTCACCAGGCTCCAGTCCCAGAAGTTGCAAGACTTGGGCATGACTTAGCGACTAAACCATCACCCCACCACCCCCAGGGATGGGTCTTGAGTATACTATGTCTCTGCTCCTCCTATCTGTCTTGTTGTTTTTCCTTTTTTTTTTTAATTAATTAATTTATTTTAATTGGAGTCTAATTACAGTATTGTAGTTGTTTTTGCCATACATTGACATGAATCAGCCATTTTATCTTTAGTTGTAGATGATCTTTTTTATTACTCTCAGATCTGCCTCATTAACAATTGCTCTGCAAGTAGTTACAATTTTTGTGCGACTGTGGGAGGTGAATTTAGGATCTTCCTACTCTGTCATCTTGGCCCAATAATCTGAACCTCCGTGTTTATGTGATGAGTGATCAAACAATAAGGCTTTTTCCTGCATTTTTTAGGATGATATTGTCCCTGGTGAATTTAAGCTTCTTTCTTTGCTGTGAAAGAGTTCAGAGATAAGCAGAGAGGTTAAGAAAGTAAAGTTTTATTTAAGCAAGGATATACTCTCAAACGGAGAGTAGACAGACAGGTGAGGAAATACTGCCCTGGGTTTCTTTGGCAAGCAGGTTATGAGAGGCATACAAATGAAGGCGTGGAATACTCAACTGAGGAAGGAGGAGTTTGAGGGTTGACTTTCCAGATTTGGGGATTTTTGTCCTTAGTTAGCTTAGGTCAGAAGTAGTCATGGCTGGGTGCGTGATGAGTACTTCTTATCTGTAAGGCTAATTTTATTGTAATGAGAGAATAATGAGCAACAGGTTACATTAGGATGCATAAGATTCCTGCCTTTCGCCACCTTTCTTTGCCCAAAATATTTGGTTTCCTGTCAGTCTGAAGGTTTCTGCTTTCCTCTGTCTGCCTGTGGACCCCTGCTGCTTTCAAGATGTGTGATTTTTCTCTGCTCATACATAGCTACATGTCTACTGTAACAATGTGAACTATTTTATATTTTTATTTCTCAAGGTGCAAGCAGACACAATGCAGATATCATTTTCCTATAGATGCTTCTGTATTATTTTACATCAGAAATCATATTTGAATATTTACACTTCATGTGCTTTGTGAAATTAAACATCCATCTCTTCACATTCACAGTATTTCCTATCACAGGAGTTCTCTAACCCATAATAACTATACCAAACAAATACTGAATTATACTATATTTCACTTCAATAGCATAGTTGGTTCATTACAGATACATTCCAAAAGCTGTTTAAAGCCACGAATAGAGATCCCAATTACAGACATAATTCATCTAAGTAAAATAGATACAACTGTAATTTATCAAGTTGACTCAAGGGAGACAAATCTTACTAAATATATATAGGTAATCTCAACACTTCTTATATTTATCTGGCAATATAGAAAAGTTAAATATTAAATAAAAATTGGTATAAATAAAATTTCAGATTCTTTGCATGCCAAGTCAGTTCGGTCATGCCCAACTCTTTGCAACCCCATGGACTGTAGCTCACTAGGCTCGTCTGTCCATGGGATTCTCCAGGCAAGAATAGTAGAGTGGGATGCCATGCCCTCCTCCAGGGAATCTTTCGTATTGAACCCACGTTTCCTGTGGCTCCTGCATCACAGGCAATTCTTTAACACTAAGCCTCCAGAGAAGCCCCTCAGCTTCTCTAAGCATCCTGTTAATAGGATCTGTGAAAGTGACGTCACTCAGTAGTGTCCGACTCTTTGCAACCCCATGGGCTGTAGCCTACCACGCTCCTCCATCCATGGGATTTTCCAGGCAAGAGTACTGGAGTGGGTTGCCATTTCCTTCGCCAGAGGATCTTTCCGACCCAGGGACTGAACCCAGGTTTTCCACATTGTAGGCAGACGCTTTACCATCTGAGCTACCAGGGAAGTCCAATAGGGTCTGTAGTTGAGAATAAATATATAGTAGAGAATAGACTTTCATTCAATTTATTTAAAGTAAAACTATATTTAAACAGCAGTCCTGTTCGATAGCTATGAATCTGCCAGATTCAACTCTTTCATGATTAATGTATAGTATAATCAACCCATGTAATTGAAAAAAATGTGGACACAAATATATATATATTTTCACTGCAGGGAGTGCTTCCTTTCTCTAGCATTATTCTAATAGCTTCATTTGAGTAGGAAGCAGCACTGTAGACAAGAAAGTCATGTTTGTAGAAAGTGTTCCAGGATGACAGTTTTGTACCTTGTGATGCCATAACTTCAATCAAACATTGACACATATGGGTGGAGACTTCTGTTACCCTACAGTATTGATCTTAGGTGGCCTCAGTTTGCAGCAGCTTGAAGTGGGGCTTCAGTTCTCGGGCCAGAGACTAAGGCCAGGTTGAGACAGTGAGAGCTCCAAATCCTGGCCCCTAGACTGGGGATCAGTGAGCAGGGACTTGGTTCTGCACAAAAGAATTCCCACAAAGTCAGAATGTAGCAAAATGAGTAAAGTATTTATATGGAGGAAAAAGAGTACAATACATGTTGATAGACACATAGGTGAGCTTAGACGGAGAGAGAAAGTCCCTGATTCACATCCTTGAGTCCGTTTGAATTATTTTTATGGGCCATGTTTTTCCGAGTTTACTTTGGCCAGTCATTTTGATTTGTCTGGATCACGGTCCACATTTGGTGTATCTTAGGAGCCTCCCATGTGTGTGCACGCTTCTCTTAGCCAAGATGATGCTGTGTGCAGGGGCGTTTGAGTAGAGCATCCCTCAGCACCACTCCGCTTGACCTCCAAGGATCCTTTCTGCACATGTGTGGTCTGGGAGGTCTCCTGACTTTGAGAATAAGAAATATGTGATCCGGGCAGGGCCCAGCCCCCTCTCTTAATTGTCCTGCTATTCTCATCCTGGAGTTTAGATTCACAGGGAATGAATCTCTAATTGCTTTACCCTCGAGGGTAGGCATCTACCTCCTGCTTCAATATAAAGTGTGTTTTGGGAAATTTATTTTATGTGAAAGAGCCAAAAGCAGAGTCAAAAGGGATTATCATCCACACCTACTATTGCATTCTGCATTTTTAAGTACTTTGCAGAGCCACAACCTTCCAAGAAGATAATAACATTCACCCACTAATATATTAACAGCCACTTGCATTAATATTTTCTCAGTCTTTATGAAGTAGATCATATTATTTAGACTTCTCATATGAGGAAATGGAAGCTTATAATTGCCAAGTTGAGTGTTCAAAGTCATAAAGCTACTAAATTGCACAACTGAGATTCAAACCCAGATTTCACTCTAATCCCAAGACTAGTGTTCTTTCTACTTGAAGCAAGATGTGATAGAGCATGGGACTTGGGAGTTTGAGGTCAGGTGAACTTGTGTTGAAAAGATTCTCCTATTTACCACTTGTGGATCCAATGTCAGTAACTTAATCCTTTTGATACCATAGAGTGAAAGGCATTATATCCCTTGCAGAGTTGTTATAAGGTTTACAGATAATAAATACAAGATACCTAAAACAGCATCAACATTTAGGTGCTTTGGATGGACGAGGCTAAAAGCTATTATCTTGTGAAATCTTAACAATCACATCGCATCATCTGTACAATGTAAATACTCTAGTGATTTTTATTCTTAGTATATTGAATGCCCTTTTTAATGTATAGTCATTAAACTCATATTGTCTTCTTTAGTTTTTGTGTTTTTTTTTAATACTTTTGATCAGAAGAATCCTTTCATGAATTGACCATGTTGTAGCCTGGGATCTCAAATGCAGCCTTTACAAAATGAAGGAAATACTTTTTTTTTTTTTTTTTCCTCCAAACATGGACATTATAATTTTGCCAGATATTTGTCCAGTTAATCACAGTTTTGTCAATATTCATCCCATGCATTCAATTAGCCATTCATTATTTTATTTTTTATTTAGCAACTATCATCTGTTACTTGAAAGGTACTCTGCCAAGACAACAGAAATTCAACCTGCATAAGACAGAATTCTTGTCTTAGAGACAGTAATGCTGTCAAGAGGTTGACACATGAGTAAACACGTGAGTGCTAAAAAGAGGAGTGGATGAACTGAGAGCACTAGACTCAGGGGCAAGACAAAGACTGACATTAGAACCTTGCTGAAATTTGGAACCCAAGGAAATGGAAGGTATCAGAGCTGACTAGCCTCTAGGAAGTGTGAAAGCTGAATAGCAAATACATCCAGAGTTTGGGCTTAAGGTCATTAGTCCAGAGCTGTGATGTTCACAGATACCATCAACAAGAACAGCAGAAGGTCAATTGCAATCACAAGAAGTAAAGCAAAAATAAAATCAGGCAGACAAGAACCAAGTAATAAGGAAAATTGACAAAGGAAGAGAAAGAAAAGTAATGTTGAGGATCGGGAACAAAAAAGATCGAAAATGTCCTTTGATTCTAACATCAAATATTAAAGAAAAATACACCTGGAACAATTAACATAATATTGAAGGGAAAAAAAAATTTTTTTTTAAGTTGGAGGGCTGAAACTAAGTATATTTTTGCTTTATGTTTGCTTAATTGTAGAGCAGCAGGTTTCATTTAACTCTCCAGATTTTGCTTAAAATGTTGAAATAGGAGTCAAAAATGTTGCCTGAATTTTGTTTTCTACACTTTATAACTATAAAATGATTATAAAAATCTATTATAGTTACATAGCTTGTAATTTGTAGCTTCAGAAGACCAGCAATAAAATTACATATGCTTGAAACACTATTTTTTGTTGGTTGAAGCAAACTTCTTACAAGAATTTAAGTGAGACAATATTCCTATAATTTTATATAATTTTACTTTTATCCAAATATATTAACAAGATGTAACTCCAAGTTTTCATATAAGCATTAGATCTTTATGTCCTTGCTTTTTTATATAAATACTAAGTACTTATGTCAAGTATTTTCATCCATTATTTATTTTTCCATTTAAATATGATCATCTCTCAGTGTTTGGAATCAGGCCATAAAAATGGAACAGACAATATAAAGTGTAATTCTAAACATAATTATATATTTTCAATTAATATTTGTAATAGCTGTTCTTTATATGGTTTAGACTTACAAAACATACATACTTTATGCATTGTCTCCATGAGGACTCAATAAATTTCCATAAAGCTGAGTTCCATGAATAGATGGAAAATTGGAAGATAAATTTCAGTAAAGATTATTGTTAAATTATCCTTGAAAATGTATTTTAACTCTCTTATTTTCTTCACTGAAAACCTAGGAAATAGACCTAGGATCCTTATAGCTCTGGGAAACTTTTTCCTGATATGCTGAGCTGTACTGATATTAATGTATCATTCTCTAAATTTATGCATTAACTATTAACTTATGAAGACAAGCCAAAGAAAATATGAATAAATAAATTTGTAAAATGAAGGCGCTTGGACTAGTCAGTTTCGTAAAATGAATGTCGAGGCAAAAAGAAAAGGCAAATCTAACAGTTCCTCTGTAGTACCCTATACATAGTTTAACTGCAGAAATTTATCACTTGCTTTTTTTTTTAATTTAATTTTATTTTTTAACTTTACAATATTGTATTTGTTTTGCCATCTATTGAAATGAATCCACCACAGGTATACATGTGTTCCCCATCCTGAACCCTCCTCCCTCCTCCCTCCCCATACCATCCCGCTGGGTCGTCCCATTGGCTAATGTTTCTGTGTTCTATGCTAGAAAACAATTTAGTCAATGACAGAGTCCACATCATATTTATCTGTAATTATAACATTTAATATAGTATCACACAATAACCTAAACTCAACAGAGTCCAATTTAGAATAACAAGAGTTGATAATTCAATAATCTCCATGAAATGGTTATATTGTAAACTAATTGAGGCATGTAGGGGCATGATGGGTGGAATTGGTTTCATTTCTTTGAACTTCTGAGCAATGATTTCATGTGCCAATCATTTGACAAATATATTGACCTTTTTGATTCTTCATTCCCTTTTTCATGAGTCTAATCTTCCTCTGCTCTGTAATCTCGATGAAAGTAGATATTATAATATATTTAACAGTTTTTTGTCATCAGAAGAGGAAATGGATTTTTTTTTAATTTTTTGGCCATACTATGCGGCATGTCGGAACTTAGTTCCTTGACCAGGAATCCAACCCAAGTCCCCTGGAGTGGAAGCATGGAGCCCCAACCACTGGATTTCCAGGGAATTTCCTGGGATAATATTTTTTAAATCTCTATCTTCAGCGCCCACCAGGCTCCTCTGACCATGGAATTCTCTAGGGAAGAACACTGGCGTGGGTTGCCATTTCATCCTCCAGGGGATTTTCCTGACCCAGGGATTGAACCCATGTCTCCTGCATTGGCAGGCTGATTCTTTACCACTAAGCCACCTGGGAAGCTATATCTTCATCACATAATTTCAATCAAAACATGCTATTAATTTTTAATCAAAGATTTACTAAGGAAAGCTAAAGTTACTAAAACTAAAGTTTAGTGACTGAAACTAAAGTGAGTGTTATCAGTTCTATTAAAATATGTCTCATAAATAAGGTGACCATATATTCTTGTTTATATGTGTTATACAGGGAATTGTTAATAGCTTTTCTTTTCACTCTTGACTCTCTGGTTTTGGATAACTAATTAGTTGGTTAACTGTACCTTAGTGCATAATGTCAAAGTCTGAAATAATGAATCTAACTTACTGTGCATTCTAAATGGAAACTAGATTATCCAATTTTTAAAATGTATATTTTAGTTATGACTCATGAACTCATAGAATAGCCTATATTAATAACAAAAAATGGAAAAGCAAAAAAATACAGAATGTGGGTAGAATGTTTGCCATGATAACAGTTCTTTGTCATCAGAAGAGGAAATGGATTTTTTTTTAATTTTTTGGCCATACTATGCAGCATGTCAGAACTTGAAGGTTTTTTAACAATAAAATATTTTCTTTATTATTATACTTCTTTGCATCAAAATGAAATTTAAGTAAATAACTCAAGAAATAAAATATTTTAGTTTCTAAATTCTGTGAAGTTGACCTAAAATGGTCAAGAAATGAGTTTGTCTTTCATTAGATTGAGTTTTATAGATTAAAATATATACATATATTCTTTCAGTTTTAGAAAACCTGTACAATAGTAAAAAATAAATACAGTTAGATTAGCTCAGGGAACTGAGAAAATTTAATCTATAATTATTGTTTATTTGCACATAAATATTCACAACCTTTTAGCAAATGCTGAAAGTGAATCTGCAAGATAATATTGGTTAATTGCTGAGAAGATTTATTTAGCTTTAGAGCCATACCACTGTTAAACATTAGATCTGTCCTTAAAGTTAAGTATTATCATTCCAACTCTTTATGCTATTTGTTTATCTTATCTATAATTAGTGCTACAATCTCTTTTATAGTATTTTTAATTATGTCTTTATTTCAAAATATGCATTTTAAAATTCCTTAATAGTTTCTAATTAAATGAAAATAAACATATACATGATTTGCATGTATACAATATTTTAACACTGCAAAAATCTTACACTCTTGAAATTTGAGAAATATCTTACTCTCTGTGTGATGAGTTAATGACTTAGCAGGATTTTAAATCTCTCTTATTTTCTTTGAGTTTTTACCACCAAAAAACATAAAATTAATAAATAAAGCCATGCTTAATATAGTTAACTACATGCCTAGTTTTAAAGATTGATGGCCCAGCAGTTAGTACCAGCAGAAATCCCAGGAAAGCTATATGTAACATATCAAATTGTGGGCATGGAGAAGCCAAGCAGTGGAAAGCTAGCCTCTCTCACATTGCTTTTTCATTGTGTAGACAAACAGGGAACACTTAAGGATCAGAAAACACTTTCCTGAGCCTCTGAGTTTATCAGTTTAAAAAATAGTGACTCCACTGAAGAAAATACTAAGTACAGTGATCAGAAAAAGAAATAATAAAAACTTAAGATTAGAGAAATGTAAGCATCTAAATATATTTAAAAATGTTTTTCCTTAACTTTTTTTAATTCTTAAAAGTTATTTATTTTTCTCTGTATTGAGATCTTCCCAGATCAGGGATCGAACCTGTCTCCTGCATTGGCAGGTGGATTCTTCACCACTGAGCCACCAAGGGGAGGCTTCCCTAAATTTTTCTAAAATTTTCCTCTAGTAAATCCAATAAACATTTGAATGCCTATTTGTGCAAGGCACTGTGCTAACCCAAAGAAATACAAATGCCAGACAAGATATCTTATCTCTACCTATATGGAACAGAATCTATAGGGAGAGATCAGATAATCTAAAAACATTAACTGAAATATATAAAAGTACCAAACCAATATATTGTATAAGTTAAACTTACACAGTATTATATGTCAATTACAACTCAAGACATTTATCATAGTGCAAGGGCTGTGATAAGCATAGGTACAGGTTTCTGTGATGGATACACAGAACCAGTGCTCAATCATAACCAGTATTGAAGGACTACCCCAAAAAAACTGCACTTAAGTTAAGGTCTTTAAGTTGAAGAAAGAACAAAAAGAACAGACCAGTCAGACACAGCATGATGTGTAATAAGCCTGGAATCAAAAGATGGCTTAAATATTAAAGCCAAACAATTGAAGAAGCAAAACCAGTGTCCTTGATATTAAGAGAATGTTATTAAAAATTGTAAGCTATCTACAAAAAAAAAAGCTATAACAAAGGGGTAACTGTAAGTATAGAATAAAAATGCCAAAATCATCAAAAAAGGCTCAAATAATAACATTTTTTCATTTCAAAAATAATGAATAATATATATTAATAATATGAATGCAGGAATTGTATTGTCAATACATATTGATTAAACTTTGTTTATAATTTGGGGAATAATGCTTTTTATATTGCTCTATGTTCTATTTAGAGGATTTCATTTAGGCAGTTTAAATACTAATTAATCCTTTTTTTATTTTTTGCATGGGTTATATAAAAGGACTTCATACTATTTATGACTAAAATGTATTATTTCTTCATTAGTTATCCTTACAATAAGTGAATTATCTTGAAAATTATAAAAGCTTAGACATATAAAATCAGCTTCCCAGTATGCTTATCATTGCCCACAATATGTCTAGAGGAAAATATCATAGAACATTTATCAGTAAACATGGAATTGAATGTCATGGTTCTATGGCATGATTTTCTTTAAGGAACTAGAAATATTGGCAACATTTTTTCTCTGGGCACTGCTGTTCACTCAGCTTTTGAATGTTATTATCTCTGCTATTTCCTAAAGAGCTAACTGATTTTTCTAACATGATGGATAAAATCTGACTCATTTTATCTGAAACACTTCAGAAGTACACACAGTTGGGTAGTTTACACCTGATTCAGTACAGGCACCTACACAATGAATCTTTTTAAAAGTGTTCTGTTATACTTTTCTCCCCTACCAAGGCACTAATTAAACAAATCTTATTTCTGTTGCTTAGTTCCTGGAAATGTGGAAATCCTGGTTCATTTACATAACTTTTCATTATCATGTGGGATTCAGTAAGTTAATAACTGTATATTTGCAACAGCAGGAGATTTTTCCCCTTAATTTTTTTGGATCATGTATTCCAGCCAGTTAAAGTAAAATTTACAACACCCTGCTGCCTTAAATGTAAATGAGCTTGCAATCAATTTGTTTTAATGAAATTAAAGCCATGCACTGTGACTAGAGAGAAGAAGGCCTTTGGTTCTGTTTTGAATACATAGTGGAACAAATGGTTGTGGTCTAAATAGATCACGAGAAACGGTTATTTCAAACACTAAAAAAAAAAAAAAAAAAAAAGGCACGATTTTTTTCTGTATTAACCAACAAAGTAGAAAATTCTATTTTTCTTTTCTGGGGAAGATTTAGAGATTGAATTTTCAACTGGTTCATTTTGAGACACTTTTTAATGCCTTCTGTACATTTAATTGAGCTGTGGAAAAATATCAGTCACTCTTTCAGTAAAAAGATGCTTCAAGAATAGATGCTGATCAAACTTCTGTAAGCTTTGTTTTTAGTAGAATACTAATTACCAGAGATGGCAATCTGAATTTGACTGTGTTCTTAGATTTGGGAACAGGTGTTATAGTATTGATTATTCAATGAAAAGGTCTCTTCCCTGGAAAGGTTATACACATGACTTCTGCTAACTTGTTAATCGATTTTCCCCTCTTGGTGTTTTGCTTCACCTTTTTATTGAAAGACTAAGAAAACCAAATGCCAAATGAACATACATATATACACCCTATGCTCTTTTAAAAAGTTTTTAGCAGTCCTCCAAATATACACCTCCACTATGACCCAAGTCCAACCCAGTCGTCCAGTTTTAACTCCCATTATTCTTTAAGTTATCTCTGCCTTGTCCAGTCAGAACTACTTACCATTCTGTTAAACACTCCCCATACTTCTTGACTCCTTCCTTCATGTTGGAATTACCTCCCTTACTATATAGAAATTATATATATATATATATAATATTTATTTTACTGATTTTATATTTTATTTTTATATAATATTATATATGCATGTTCAGTCATGTCCAACTCTTTGCAACCCTGTGGATGCCCACCAAGCTCCTCTGTCCATGGAATTTTCCAGCAAGAACACTGGAATGTGTTCCCATTTACTCCTCCAGGGATCTTCTCCACCCAGGGATCAAACCCATGTCTCCTGCATCCTTGAATTGCAGGCAGATTCTTTACTGCTGAGCCACGGGGGAAGCCCCGGTAATATATATATACATATACATATATACATATATATATATATATATATATATATATATAGGAGAAGGCAATGGCAACCCACTCCAGTACTCTTGCCTGGAAAATCCCATGGAAGGAAGAGCCTGATAGGCTGCAGTCCATGGGGTCGCTATGAGTCAAACACAACTGAGCGACTTCACTTTCACTTTCCACTTTCATGCATTGGAGACTGAAGCGACGCAGCAAATATATATATATATATATACATATATATATATATTTAATGATACACATATAGATTTTACTGATATACATTTTTTTTTTGTTTTTTAAGATCCTGTTCAAATGTTGTTTCTATTAATACTCCACTTGGTCAAGCCTTACTTAATAATCTTTCTCTAGTGAAGTGATCACTTTTTGAGTTAAAATATTCTTAGTACCTATTGCTGATTAGAATTATGGTAGAGTTCTTTCAGCTACAGGCAACAAAAATCTCACTTAGAATAGTTTATACAACAAAGAAAGGGCAGACTGTTGCTCCCAGCAAGAGAGAAGTTCAAGGAGCAGCAGTGATTTTAGGCTCAACTGAATCCAAGGCCTCAAAGAGTATGTAGTTGTCTGTCTGTCTTTGATTTAGTTTTCTGTTTCTTTGAATGGGAGAAAGGCATGACAACCCACTCCAGTATTCTTCCCTGGAGAATCCCATGGACAGAGGAGCCTGACAGATGAGTTACAGTCCATGGGGTCACAAAGAGTCAGGCTTGACTGACATGACTTGATTCTCAGTCATTTCATATCCAATGGGATGACATAGATACCTACCTGTCTCTCTAAGCTTAAATTATTTAGAAGATACCATTCTTTCCAATTATTTCAACAAAAGTTCCAACAAAATTTATTTTCACATTGGCCTGTTTAGAGTCAGATAAATCACTGTGAATAAGACAATGGAGAACCCTGTCCTAACAGATCAGCCCCACAAACATTATATGGATTGTAAAAGTGGGGTAGATAGTTGTACAAAATAAATCTGGGTTATTTTTACCTACAAAGGAGTGGTGGAGAGATGGGATGTTTAGCTGAGAAAGAAAAAATATAAAAGCTGTGTGCTGTAGATATATTTGTTGTTACTTATATACATGTAGTATCTGATTTATAAAGTGAAGTTGTAAGGCATGTTTTATTACTCTGTATAATCAACCAAAGCTTAGTTTCTAATAAACATTCATTTATATAACTGGAGTTCTCATTTTAAAAATAGGGTTAAATAAAGGTTAATAAAGAATGAATAACACAGAATTCACCCAAACTTACAAATTAAGAATGAGAGGTTGATATTTTGCCTTCAGTTTTTAAATATGATGATCAAAAGACAAAATGTATATCAATATATTAAATTAAGAACTAAATAAAAGTCAGAGCCTTTCCTGGTGGCTGAGACGGTAAAAAGTCTGCCTGCAATGCGGGAGACCTGTGTTTGATCCCTGGGTCATCTCCCGGAAAAGGAAATGGCAACCCACTCCAGTATTCTTGCCTGGAAAATTCCATGGATGGAGGAGTCTCGTGGCCCACAGTTCATGGAGTCTCAAAGAGTCAGACACGATTGAGCAGCTAACACTTTCACTTTCAAAGAAAAGTCAAAGGGGAAATGTCATGGCAAGCTTCTGCACTGACATTTCATAATAAATGAGACACTGGTTAAAAATGTTTGTCAATTGGCTTTCTCTCCTTACTGTAGTGTAGCAAGCACACTGTGTCCTGTATACTTGACGAAACTGGGAGCTTGTTGAGGCAAAACCTTTTTACTTGGGACTCTCTCTACCTCAGTGCCTCAGTGCCTCACATCCAGCAGTTGATTTAAAATGATTCTTTTATTGTAAAGGTAAAACTTTAAAAAATAACAGTTCAATCCCTTTTAAAATAATATTCTATTTACTTCAAATATTCTCACTGCTAGCACTTGAGCTAGCTAGCTAGCACTTTACAAGCTTTCCTTTTGATTGACTAAATAGTTATTTCATGTCTACTTACAATTTGCTGGTTGCATTTGCTTTCTGAGCTCACTTCAAGTAATCTATATGGATTTTTAGGTGAACCTTCATTCTCCTTGTCAGAGGATAAATTATTGTTCTTACCTGATAGTGTTCAATAAGAATTGATGTTTTATATCTATTTACATATTTTGGCCTTCATATACCTTTATGCAAAATCATTTTTTTAAAATATAGTGTAAATCATTTTCAAAAATCTCTCAAGAAAAGCTGGTAGATGATATAGTGAGTTGTGACAGAGAGAATGAAGGGATTTAAAGAATAAAACCAAATAGCCTTGACCGTATATTGCCAGAAGAGAGTTTTAGTCAGTTAAATCTAAAACACATTAAATGGCTACATGAGTTATAAATTGACAATAATTAGTTATCATTTCTAATTTTCAACAAATTCCTCTAACATTCTTCATATATGAGAAAGCATAGGATGGTGAGATCCATTTCTGATAAGCACCTCTCTATAGTAGTGAAGTCGCTCAGTCATGTCCACCTCTTTGCGACCCCGTGGACTATAGCCCACCAGGCTCCTCCATCCATGGGATTCTCCAGGCAAGAGTACTGGAGTGGATTGCCATTTCCTTCTCCATAGGCAGTATTTATTAGACCACTGGGCTAATGTAATACTGATAGTGATATTTTGTTTCATGTACATAAACTTTATTTTTATGCAAATATAGACCATTATTTCTGAAAATACCATCCATCAGTTACAGGGAGAGAACATGAAGATGATTTAGAAATTCATCCCCACTAAAGGAGAAATACTGAACAATAGTTTAAACCTGTGCCAGCTGGTGCTACAATTTTCATTGACAAGATCACCATGCTGTTTCGGTTACCTGAGAATTTTGTTTTCTCTTTTAATAATTGTCATTTTATTCTCTCTTACATCTAGTCCAGTGTCTCATACATGGTAGGATAACTAAATAATTGTTCCAGAATTAATGAATGGATATCTAAGTTTTAAAGCCAATATGAAAGAAAGGGAATGGACTCGATAAGTGTCTTTTTCTTTTACATTCATCTACTAAACTTTCCAGTGATCTGATGTTTATTCAAAATTTGTGTCTTGTTTGATTACCAAATGGTGGGAATTAAATTAATGGAAGAGAGATGGTAGATGCCATGAATGAATTGGAACAGTACTTTTATTCTTTTTATAGTAATTAAGGTGCAAGGAAATTGGGTTTCATGGGAAAAAAAAATTTGGAGAGTCATGAGACTAAATAGAACACAAACATCCCCAGTAGCATAATTCATCTTTCCTTAGTAGATGCTCTACAAATATTGCATCTTTCCTATAAAGGTGGAATTACCCTTTAATTTATACTTGTGAGATTTAAAAGAGAGAAAGGAAATACCAGTTTGTACTAATGTAAAAATTGCACTGAACTATTTCTTAATTCATGGTCCAAATATTTTAAAAGTATGTTCGTATTTTACCTATGTTTTTAAAATAATTTTTGTATTCCCTAGATACTTAGAAGCTATTGCAGTAATAAATTACTGTAGAGATACATCATTAAATCCCATAAATACCTCCCACCCTTACTACATCCTGTTGCTTTCCTTCAGGAAGGTAATGAAACTATTGACTCCTTTTATGATAACATAGTTCAGGTCTAAAGATACTTTCTGAGATGCTGTTTCATACAAGACCCTTTCTTAGATGTTGTAGCTGAAGTAGGGAGTGCAAGATGAGTGACGTGATCTTTTCATCACGTATCATATGAGCTCATGGCTGGGGTAAGATATAGTTACACATGAACCTAATCAAATTCAGAATGAATGAGCATTCTCAAAGCACAAAAGAGCAGTTAAAAACAGAGAAAAATACAGAGTGGGGACAGGAAGAGGCAGACTTCATGGACATTTGCAGTAGACTGAGAAGCACAGGTTGTGTTATGTGTAATGTACAGTCGGGGGCAAGGTGTAGAAGTTGTGGACAGAGAATCCAGTAAGGGTGTGGAG
Organism: Bos grunniens; assembly: GCF_055505025.1. Classification (NCBI taxonomy): domain Eukaryota; kingdom Metazoa; phylum Chordata; class Mammalia; order Artiodactyla; family Bovidae; genus Bos; species Bos grunniens. The sequence goes on along the minus strand of NC_141179.1, from coordinate 10,148,089 downwards.
TGAGACTGAGGCTTCCTCTACACGTAAGGGTTGATTTGGCCTGGCAAAACTGGAGTGTTTATGTAGGATATTAATGAGGACTGACAATGGAAAGGTCGGTTGGGTCTGCATTGTCTCATATTTGGTGAAGAGTTTTTAAGGAATTTGTTGGGACATGAGAAACTATTTAATATTTTTAATGTCACAGAATGACATGATTAGAATGACACTTCTGGGAGATTATTTTAGCAGCAGTATTAAGAACATTTATAGGATTTTGCTTGTTCATTCAATTTGATACAGCTTAAATTCCTCTTCTTTCTGTCTCTGTCTGCAAATCCTTTCTCTCTTTGAAGTCTAGTGTAAATGTTACCTCCTGCAAGAAATCTTCCCTCACCCTTCCAGACTAAACTAATCACTACTAGCAGTTGCATTGCTTGTTTTCTCAGTTTAGTATTTAAACTTGCAGTATGTCATGGTCTGTTCTAATACCAAAAAAAAAAAAAATATATATATATATATATATATATACACACACATATTGTATTAGGGTGAAACAAATATACAATCTAAAACCTAAAACATTTACATCTTAAGGGACACCTAGAAAGTACCATGCTGTACTAAAGTTTCAAGTTGAGAAAATTTACATGTATTTAAAAAACTTCAGTAATTGCACAAGCTCAAGACGATGAATAAAATGGTGATCAATAAAGCACTGTCTTATCTGTGGTCAATTCAACATTATTATGCCCTGTTTCACAGCTGCCTGAGCATTGTAGAGTAATGCCTGAAGGACATTTATTAGGATTCCTTTCCCCTATATGGTTCCAGTTAGAATCCACCAAAGAAAAACATGTGCAGAATTTGAAAGATAAAAGAGGTCGGTTGTTAGGCAGATTTACTGATAGACCATCTCCACAGAGCCTCTTACTTCTGTGTTGCAAGCAGTAAAAGTTGGTGGCACTCCCTGTCCTTGAAATTGTTGATTTGGCATAGGTCTCTTGAATCACCAGAATCTAACAGTTATGTCCCTGGGCTTACTTTCTCAGTCCTTTCAAAAGAATCCTTGCATTTCCCTATTTTGAACATTCCATTTGGACTATCAAGAGTAGCTTTCTTTCTCCTGGTGAAAACTTGACAGATGCTGCTTCTATTGCAAGAATAATTCCTATTCTAGACATAGATTTACTTAACAAGTAGAATACAACCATGATGGTACCAAACTTGATTAAGATTGTAAAATTATGTTTTGTAAAATGAAAAAAAAAGCACACAATACTACATTTAAAAAATAAATCACAAGAACAAAAAAATCACATTCCTACTAAAAATGAAAATTATTTAAAAAGAGCATCTCAAAGTTACCAACCAAGAGATGGGATTGATTGAAAATAAGTTGATTAGAAAAATGTACAGTTAGAAAGAGGGCTTAGAGCAAATGGTGATTTTATTGCACAAAAATACACTCTGAACTGAAAGATGACACCATTGATAGAGTTTAGATTCTTGACTGGTTTTTCAGTTCAGTTCAGTCGCTCAGTTGTGTCCGACTCTTCGCGACCCCATGAATCCCAGCACGCCAGGCCTCCCTGTCCATCACCAACTCCCGGAGTTCACTCAGACTCATGTCCATTGAGTCAGTGATGCCATCCAGCCATCTCATCCTCTGTCGTCCCCTTCTCCTCCTGCCCCCAATCCCTCCCAGCATCAGAGTCTTTTCCAATGAGTCAACTCTTCACATGAGGTGGCCAAAGTACTGGAGTTTCAACCTTTAGGAGTACTGGTCTCCTTTAGGATGGACTGGTTGGATCTCCTTGCAGTCCAAGGGACTCACAAGAGTCTTCTCCAGCAACTGGTTTTTAAAATATATTTAAAAATTAACTATTATTACTTGTTTTATTCTTTAAATCTTTTAAACAATTTGTTTAAATGAATAAATTTATTTTTCACAGATTAGTTTATTTTCAAAGAATTCTTCATTAATTTTACTAACATTAGAATTTTGTGTTTAACATTTTATGTGTTAATAAATGTGTTTTACACTTATGTTTTCATAAATGTATATTTTCTTAATATTTTATAATTCCCTTATGCATTTTTGTGTTTGAAATACATTAAATGATTGGCTTTACTGGTTTTAAAAATGTTTTAGGGCATATATCCCTGTTCTTATATGTTAACTCTTTAGTAACAATATCTTAGTTTGGTTTCTTCCAAAAGAAGACTTGGAGAAAAATTCAGTTCAAGTGGTTTACGTAGCTTATTTGGGAGGTGCTTAAATGTTTACAATAGAAGAAAGCAGTTGTAGCACAGTAAGGAAATGTAGTCAGAGAATATGGGAGAAGAAATTGTTGTTAAGCAAATTACCACTGTATGTACCTGACAATAATCTTACTGGGGAATTTTGGAAAGAGCACATTTCTCAGAATTAACTGGAGGGACAAGATGGAGGTAGGTACATACCAACTCTTGCCAACTATTAAAGTCATATTTAATGAAAACATAACTATTTCTGGTCCTTGGAAAATTATGCCACTATTTTAAAGTAAATCAGCTCTTATTCTTAAGATCCTGGTGCATGATTCAGTCAGCATCAATACTTTCTGACCTGATAAACTGGTTTCCTACTTGGTCACAGTGTACCAAATAGAAATGTTACTAATCTAAACAAAACAGAAATCTGCTTAAAATTTTGAATTATATCTATCTAGACGTCCCTGGTGGCTCAGATGGTAAAGCGTCTGTCTACAATGTGGAAGACCTGGGTTCCATCCCTAGGTTGGGAAGATTCCCTAGAGAAGGAAATGGCAACCCACTCCAGTACTCTTGCCTAGAAAATGCCATGGACAGAAGAGCCTGGTGCAGGCTACTGTCCATGGGGTCGCAAAGAGTAGGACATGACTGAGCAACTTCACATACACACTGCCATGGAACCAGAAATAAAAGAGTGTATTGCTCTTCACGCTGTTCCTGATGCCAATTGTCTCACTGTATCTCACTGTGCCCACTGTTGGCTGGATCCAGGGTAGGCAAGGTGCGAGCTAAGAGGCTGGAAGGGGACTTGAGGAACCCTAGAAACTGAAGATTCACTTATCCTCTCCTGGCTGGCACGGCAGCCGTGACACAGTCTCTCTCCTGGCTGACGCAGCAATTGTAGGGGTATTCTCCCCCTGCTGACACAGCAGCATGAGTAGCCAGAGCATAACCTAACACCACATGACCTCTCTCCTGGCTGGCGCAGAAGCCATAGCAGCAGACACACTGTATTCCCTCCTCTCATGGCTGACCCAACAGACACAGCCGTGACACAGCAGTAATGCTGCTGCTTCCTAGGGGAGCTCACATACACGTACTGTACACAGGCCATGACCGAGCGAGCACCTCCTGACGCACATGCGCAGTGCTATACGTGATCTCAGCTGTTAACATAGTCTTTATTTACAAACCATGGGGTAAGAGCCTGAACACACCGTTTGCTCTCTCCCCACATTACACGCCTTCAGGGTCTCTTGCCTCACATTCTATATGCAGTCCATCTTCTGTGATATTTCGTTGGCAAGTAACACTGACCCTTCGATTTACATCTTGCAACAGCCGTGCTACAACAACAAACAGTTACACCCCCAACACACAGCAAAACCCAACACCAGGTATCACCTGGAACTCATGTTGCCGTCCTTGCCCTCGTGGGGCTAGAAGAGCCACACACCGCATGTGGAGTGCCTTTATCTTCCATGGCCAAGTCCAGTCCACAGTCCTTGTGAGATTGCAGAAAGGCCTCCACAAGGGCAACTCCACTCCTGTGGGATTTTTATGAAGGATCCACAAAACCCCCCACAGGTGCCAGGTCCGCCGCTTCACGAAGGGGATCTTTTGCAGCATTCATAGTCCACCCACATGATTTCACTTTTCTAAATCTGAGGACACAGTCTTTACAGTACAACGTTCTACTATATCTGCATCACTTTTACAGTACACCTACACACAAATCAGCCCACATTTGCATCTGTGTAACCCAGATAGGAAAGTTATGACCAACCTAGATAGTGTATTAAAAAGTATTACTTTGCCAACAAAGGTCTGTCTAGTCAAGACTATGATTTTTCCAGTAGTCATGTATGGAAGTGAGAGTTGGAGTTGGACTATAAAGAAAGCTGAGCGTCGAAGAATTGATGCTTTTGAACTGCGGTGTTGGAGAAGACTCTTCAGCATCCCTTGGATTACAAGGAGATCCAACCAGTCAATCCTAAAGGAAATCAGCCCTGAATATTATTGGAAGGACTGATGCTGAAGCTGAAACTACAATACTTTGGCCACCTGATGCGAAGAGCTGACTCATTTGAAAAGACCCTGGTACTGGGAAAGATTGAAGGTAGGAGGAGAAGGGGATGACAGAGGATAAAATGGTTGGATGGCATCACTGACTCAATCGGCATGAGTTTGAGTAAACTCCGGGTGTTGGTAATGGACAGGGAGGCCTGGTGTGCTGCAGTCCATGGGATTGCAAAGAGTCTTACACGACTGAGTGGCTGGACTGAACTGAACCCGGATAGGACCCCTGCCGGCTCAGGCTCCTTTCAGTGTCTTTACACTTTCAAAATGGTGTGTCATCTGCCACCCCTTACTCCTCTCAGTAAGGACCCGAAAGCCCCCCACAGGCACCGGCCCCACCCCTGTGTCCCAGAGTCATAAAGCCCATGCTGCCTAGGGTTCCTCTTGCTTTTGTGGAAATTGTGTACCCAAATCAACCTACTCTGCTGGAGTATAGGGTCGATAAGACGTGAACTCAGTCACATTGAGGGCCCCTTGCGGATGATCCCCATAGGCCATAGGCTGCTCCTGTTTCACTTTCTGCTGTACAACAGGCCTCGCTGCCAAGCAGGGACCTACAGTCTCATAACTTTCATCATCACCGTCACTTTCCGCCTCAGAGATGCTGGGTTTTTCAAGGCCACAGGGTCCTTGCTCTAATGCCAATACATTTATCTAGTTCTTCCAAGTGTCTCTCCACATTGCACAGCAGCACAGCATCACAGAGGGCACAGTCCACATTCACCTTCAGGGCAGTCAGAAAAATCCATCTCACAGTGCCAGCGGCAGTCCATGCCACCTTGTTCGACAAAGAGAAACTCACCACCTGTAACGCCTTTTCAATGGTATCGGGTGAACCATCCACTGCTTCCCAATCTTCCAGTGGAGCCCACACCGAGAGGATCGCAGCTACACAGAATCACATGCTCTCTGGTGGCCACTGGCTTCCTCCATCCAGTGGAGCCTCAGGCTCCCCAACCAGCTGGGTATCCTGCCGACTACACCGGTTGTATTGCTCTTCATTCTGTTTGTGAGGTCAATTGTCTTGCTGTATCTCACTGTTTGTTAAACCCAGGGTAGGCAAGGCATGAGCTAATTGGCTACAAGGAGACTGGAGGAGCCATAGGAACTACAGACACGTTTATTCTCTCCTGGCTGGTGCAGCAGCGGTGGCAGCAGACACACTGTATTCTGTCCTCTCTGACTGACCCAGTAGACACAGCCGTGAGACAGCAGTAATGCCACCACTTTCCAGGTGGACCTCACATACACATATTGCATACAGCCTGTGACCAAGCCAGTAACTCGTGACATCCACGCACAGTGCTATACACGATCTCAGCTATGACATACACCTTGTGATATGCGTGTGCAGTGCTACAAGCTGTTATATAGTCATCATTTGCAAAATGTGGGGTGACAGAGCCTGAACACGCCATCCTGGATAATTTGCTCTCTCCCCACCCACAAAGAGTTAACATTCCATATATATATATATACACACACACACACACACACACACACACGTATGTATATGTGCTCAGTCTTGTCTGACTCTTTGCAAGCCCAGGAACTGTAGCACTCCAGGTTCCTCTGTCCATGGAATTTTCCAGGCCAAAATACCGGAGTGAATTGCCATTCCCTACTCAGAGGGACCTTCCTGACCAAATCCATGTCTTTTGCATCTCCTGCATGGGTAAGCAGATTCTTTACCACTATGCCACTGTAAAGCCCCATATATGTGTACACACACACACACACACATATTGTGGAGAGGGGAAGAACATATCCACAAAACTTATATGTAACTGTTCAGAAGTAATTCTTATAGGTAAGGAAATACTTGAAGAGCTAACAAAGAGCATAGAGAAAAGTTAAAATACATAGGCATCGATTACATTTGTTTCTTTGTTCTGCTTTGTCAATTAAATGGAATTACATCTGAATAATTACTGACCCTTAAACTTTAGAATCAGAGCTGTTTAAAAAAGTTCAAACAAGTAAAAGTTGTGACCAGTTAATTTATAGACAATTTACTGTTAAGATAATTGAGCTCGTGACAGAATCTTAGAAAACAGCATTTAAAGAACATAACACAAGAAACGAATTTATGAAGGCATTTGGATTGTTGCTTAGCTTGGGGAACATAAAAAACAAATAATTTAAAACAATGATATTTCATTACCATGTTGAATGAAGTTTTTCCTATTGTCTCTATTTGGGTTAGAGTTCCATGGTTGAAAAGTTAATAATAGCATTTCCCTGAATTCTTAAAAAGCATATATTGTTCAAGGAATTTGTTCTTTGAGGCAAATATTTCCCTTGGAGCTATTAAGAAGTGACTTAAATGACCCTATTACCCCTCTATCATCTTAACATCTTTCTCCCCAGTTTATGTAGTAAAACATTAATATATCCATAGAATTAGCTGGGAGAGAAATCATCAGGGGTGCAGGATTTATGGGAAAAGAATATTCAAATCAAGTTAGGATAATCTCAGTTAAAGAGTCATTTGTAATAAAAAATTACATGGTCTGCAAGAAGGGAAGAAAACATCTCATTCTCCTTGTTGAATCAATAACTTTTAACCAATTTACTTTTTGTCTCTGTTAATTGATTTAACTATAATTTCTAGGGAAATAGAAAGAAGTGATGGAACGGAGAGGAGTCTATAATGAGGCAGCCTATGCTTCGACCACTGGGCAAGCTGGTGGACACTTAGAAGGGAGCTGCGCTTGCACCGCTGTGCCGACCATTATCCAATCAGACTACACTTGGATGAGTGGTCCAATAGCAAGATTCTCTGTAGTGCACTTTCAAGGGTTGGAGGTGAAAGAGAAAAGTCAGAAATACTTAAAGCAAAGCTGACTTCCCACATCAGCAAACCAGTCACTAAAGAAACCCCCATAATCTGATCTGAAAAAAGCTCATATGGATCCCGTAACATGCCTAATAATTCTGTGCTTGCCTCTTGGAAGGCATCAACAGCTCCAGAAGGTATATTAGCACCCGTCCGTTGAAAGGCAGTTATCTGGTTGCTTTCTCTTTCTGGCATTCTGCCAGAGAATCTGAACCTTAAAAGTGATAGCAGAGAATGGTAAAAAAGAAGACTCTCTCCTGTGGTCTCAGGCCAAAGCTTAGCTGGCCCTGGAGATGAGAATAAAATGATCATAACATAGGAAATTAAATCGAAATTTACAACTTGAGCAGACTTTTTATATTTAAAAATATTCAGGAATCCCAAGATGTCAACGAACATGTCAGGGAGAGAGCTTAGGTGAAGACAGTAATTAGAATAACTATCAATGAATAAATGAAAATTTCTATTTTGTACCCTAGTTAAGTTCAGAATATCCAAAAGAACTGATTGCAGTCAATAATCAAACATCAATATATGATACAATTAATTAAAAATATCTTGACAGTAGCAGTTTTCACAACAATAAAATAAAGATATATCTAATAAAGTACTACATCACTGGCTCAAGAAAAACAATCCAAGCCTCTCCAGATCCCAGGAGATCCCCACTAAGGTATTGCTCAAGCTCTGCCCAGTGGACTTGGATATCCTGTTCTTCTAAACTGCAGATTTCCCATGTGGCACTAGTGGTAAAGAACCTCCCTGCCATTGTAGGAGACCTAAGAGACTCAGGTTCCATCCCTGGGTCAGGAAGATCCCCTGGAGGAGGGTGGGGCAACCCACTCTGGTGTTCTTGCCTGGAAAATCCCAATGACAGAGGAGCCTGGCAGGCTACAGTCCAGGCGGTTGAAAAGAGTCTGACTCGACTGAAGCAACTCAGCATGCGTGCACGTGTGCCTCCTTTACCAGTTCTGAAATGATCAGGCAGCTTTTGTTGACTGTAATAATGATCTCTTTTGATCCTGACCCTATGAGTCACTCTCCTGAAGTGGTACAAAACAGTTTCCTCTTCCTGTGTTTCACTTTGTCATGGCTCCCAAGGCATGGTTCTGTCAATTTTGAGATCTTCACAATGCCTTTAATAATAAAGCATTTTTATTTTACTTATTTTTGCAATTACTTTCTACAAGTTGGTAATAGGCTCTTACCAATTGAATGTCTTGTTCTAAATGTATTATCTATACTAGCTTCGCTTGTGAAATTTGTTTATTTCATCCTCACAACAACCCTTAGTGATAGGTGTTTGTTACTCCAATTCCTTGAGGAAAAGGGAGACACAGAGAGGATAAACAACTTCCTGTAGGTTACACAGCTACTGTGTATTCAAGAATTCAAGTGCATTCAAGAATTCACAATCCTTGCTTTCTTTCTCTATGAACATATGTCTTCTACTGAATAGCAGAAGTGGAATTGAAACCTGGGTGAACTTTCAGTAAAGATCCTGCTATTGTCTCCTTGTGCTGTGCTTACTTGCTCAGTCATGACCAACTCTTTGCAACCCCTGGACTGGAGCCCACTAGGCTCCTCTGTCTATGTGGATTCTCCAGGCAAGAACATTGGAGTGGGTTGCCATGTCCTCCTCCAGGATATCTTCTCAACCCAGGGATCAAACCCAGGTCTCCCACATTGCAGGCTGATTCTTTACCAGCTGAGCTACCCGGAAAGCCCTATTGGCTCCTTCAGTTCAGTTCAGTTGCTCAGTCATGTCCGACTCTTTGCGACCCCATGGACTCTAGCCCACTAGGCTCCTCAGTCTGTTGCATTCTCCAGGCAAGAAAACTAGAGTGGGTTGCCATGCCCTCTTCCAGGGAATCTTCTCAACCCAGAGATCTCGGCCTGGTCTCCTGCATTGGCTGCTGGATCCTTTACCACTGACCCACATCATAAAATGCATACTCAGTTGGAAATTAGAAACTAAAGCCAGATAAGCCTCCCAAAATAACAACAACAACAAAAAAAATTTATCAGAAGAAAAAATAGAAAAGCGTAAGTTGATAGTAGATCATATTGAGAAGTATATTCAAGAATTCACAATCCTTGCTTTCTTTCTCTATGAATATATGTCTTTAACCAAGCATTTTTCATGTCTGAAACTCAGGTTTTTGCCCACAAAAGGAGGTCAAGAAGTAAAGAATTAAAAAACATTTTTAATGTATCTTTCTTTAAAACTTAATGTGTACTTTATTTAATCTTTACTTAAAGAATAAGATTTTTTAAATTAAGTATGACATCTGTCACATAACATTTTTAAAGTATGTAATTTTATAAAGTGAATTGTTACAGAGAGATTAACGAGTAAAATAAGCCTTTCATCTGGTTGGAGGACATGTATTTTCGAAGACAATATTTTATTCATCAATATGACTTTTGCTAGAAAAACTCAGTGGACTGAATTGCCACCTAGAGTCAAGAATTCTTATGTCTAACACCAAATTTTTGATTATCATGTTGTGTTTAAAATGAGGAGTTTTGAGACTCTCATAATATTATCCATGTCTTATACTGTGGATTCTCTGTCTTTAAAAACTGAAAGTATTTAATCATTAAAAGTTATTCTATCAAAGTATAAAAAGATCCATCAACAATCTTTTATTTGCATATAATTTGTAAGAAATTATCACAGTAACATTAAGTTTATGTAAATGCTTTGTTGTCACATTTATTCAGTCACATACTGTGAAAATTAGAATGAATTTCCTGATCCACTTCTTGACAATTTGCATATATTGTTTCAGACACATAAAGGTTAAAGGGATGATTGATTTTTATTAAATTTGAATATAAATCTCAATATGTAATTGAGATTTAATTGATATATAACCTAATATAAAGTTTATATTAAGTTTTAATATAAAATATCAAACTTGAATATTCAGATGATTATTATTATTAGATAATAATGTTTCAATAGGCATCTTCAAATGGGCTTTAATTAAGTTGAAATGGGTTGATGATATACACACCTCTACACTGTGGGAGAGTGAAAAGATATAATTCATACTTTCCATTTAAAACTGAAAAACACAAGCAATTTAAAGTCCATCAAAGGTAAATTACTAAATTATATTAAACTCAATAATTAAAATATAAAGTAGATAGTTTTATACTGATAAAAATAATAATCACCAAAATATTTTGCTGTATTGAAGACAAGTTTCAAAGCATTGTTTTGCATTGGGGATGTATCTATGTATGTCTAGAATATTGCTGGGGACATCCTTAAGAAAACTGTTAGTAGTGATTACTCCTGGGGAAGGAGTAACAGGATATCAGGTGGCAGAGGTGTGGGGAAGACTTCACGCTATGTACTTTCCCTTTCTCTATTGGTTGATTCTTTTAACCATGTGAACATGATTTTCATTAATTTTCTTGCTATGGTTTCACCAGTGATTTAAATAATTATACTGGTGCACTGAGACAACCCAGAGGGATGGGGGACACTTGTATACCTGTGACGGATTCATGTTGATGTATGGCAAAACCAATACAATATTGTAAAGTAATTAACCTCCAATTAAAATACATAAATTTATATTTAAAAAATAATAATAATTACACTTGCTGTCTTTACACAGACAGATGCACACATGCACGCACACACACACACACACACACACCCCACATCATCATCACTACCACGCCTCACTCCTTGTTTCACACAGTTAACACTTACGGTCACACATGGTAAAGAACATGATTTTTCTCAAGATGAAATCTTATTTCTTAGTCACAATTTAGATCTGCTGTTAACACTTAGCCATTAATTCTATGTGATAGAGTTGGCACTTTGCTTCAGCAATATAGCATAGAGTAGCAATTCCCTTATCCAGAGATATACTCCTGGGTCTTAGTAATTTGTAGATTAGACAGTAGAAACTTTATGTCAAGTCCTTGGCCAATCTCTTAATTATTTACCATGTCAAGGATTCTTTAATGTTGTTGCTTTTATTGCACCCTTGTGGACTATTTGCTCAAAAGCGATTTGCTATTTTGAAGATAAATTAGGTTTATTCCTGTTCATGTACATTGAAAAGCACTGTGGATTGTAAATTTCTCTACTCCATCTCCTACCCTCAGTGTCAATGCACCTGTTAAAATTAAATCTACCTTTCATATCACAGAAAAGTAGAGTCTGGGTTATTTCTCTTGATTATATCCATAAACTATTTTTCTAATTTATCCTGCAGAATTGTTGATTTTTGTTTCAGTAAATTAATTGTACAGGACCTGTGAGGGAGTTGGGGAAACTGAGTGCTTTTCAGAAAAGTGAAATAAACTGGAAACCTGTATTAAAAAAATGAAGTTTAAATTCTTTCTCATAGTATACACAAAAAATAATTTGAGATGAAGCACATGTCTAAATACGAAAGATAACCAAAGTTAAAAAAGGATCTGTCCATCAAAAGACACCATTTAAAAATGACTGACAAATGTGAGAAAATATTTTTCTTTCTTCCTTTTTCCTCTCCTTTGTCACATGTGCACATACACTCTCTATCTTGCTAGCTCTAAATAGATCGATGAAATCACATCTAATTTTATGTGACTGTTAATCAAAATATTACAAATCAACAGAAAACAACCATTTAAAAATGAGCAAAAGACTGAACAGACTCTTCACAAAAGAAGATATTCCAGCAGCTAATAACCATATGAAAAGGTCCTCACACTTTTCGGTCATCAGTGAAATGCAAACGTAAAACATAGTTAAGATATCACTACACTCTAAGCAGAATGGCTAAATCAAAAAGAATGACAGCACCAAATGTTGGCAACAATACATGGCAAATGGTATTCTCATACACTGCTGGTGGCAGTATAAAATCACTTTGGAGAACTAGTTTCTCATAAGGTTAAATGTATATCTAATCTATGACTCAGCAATTCTATTCCTAGGTATCAACACATAGAAAAAAAAATTAGCTTTTATATGTATACAGAAGAATAAGAGTTTGAGATGTCCACACAGGAAGAGGCACATGGAATTGATTTCACCTGGGAAAGAAGACAGGAATGGATGAAAGACCATTCTTTATACCTTAAATAAATTTGATATGTTTTAGAACCACATAGGTGAACAGCTTACTTAAGTGTAGGGTAATATGAGCATGTATAATGATAACATTAGAGAAGTACAGAATGGATTCTCTAATTTTTCAAGATATTTAAATTGCTTACATTAGCTGAGAAAAACTAAATCAGTGTAATAAATATTTTTCAATAAAAAGTATATAATTATAATGCTGTAAAAGGAATAACATCTGTTTTTTACTAGAAAAAACCTATAGTGTTCTGTTCATATTCATTTTCCTTTAACTTATATATATATATATATATATATTTTGATAATTTGTAATGTGACATTGCTAGGCAGTATTAACTGATTCATCTGAAATACAAACTAACATCTATCTGACTGCATAAATCACCCTATTATGATCTTCTTGTGAGTATCTAACTTTATAATTTAGCACTTAATGGAATGAGATATAAAATAAAAATATGTACATATAATCTAATATAGCTAAACATATATTTATATTAAATAATCATAGTTATTGTAAGCCTTAAGTTTCCATAATGCAAGTAACTTTTTAGCTTTACTCCAACTGAATTGCAACCAGAGCTGTGTGATTACTTTTATGGGAAAATGTGTCATCTTTCCTATGTCACTGCTGAAGTCCAGGGATTGAAAAACTCTGCCAAGGTGGAGAGGATTTAGAAAGACTCCAAAACCCCAGAATTACACACACATCTTTGGAATGTACCTGCTTGGTGTTCTAATACACTTGCATCCTTCTCATTCTTGATTTCAAAACTAATGACTGCTTAATACCCTAGGCATCTAGGCTTGTCACTTTCAGCTTCACAGAACTGGAAATAGAGATTTTTTTGAAACTAGTTTTATACAGATATTTAAAAATATTATTATTAGGAGATAAACTATGAGGTTTTGTGGGTTTAAATTATGCAGATTTGAATAATTCTTAATATTTCCGATAAACTCAGCAAGAGTCTCAGGAATCCTGCCCTATATTGGTTAGCACTAGATTTTAAAATTCAAAAAGTTATTGGGTTTTTAAGTTACTACCTTTTAACGTATTATATGGGTTTTATTTAAACCATCATTAGTGTGCATACTCCTAAAGGTTATTTTCAAGAGACCAAAAAAATGACCACCTTCTTTTAGTTCTAAGACAAAGATTATATTGCAAAAGTAATTATTATATTATTTACCTGAATGTGAATGGAAATGAAACTGATTGCATGCTAAGAAAAGGTACCCCTCCCTAGGTAGTTCAGCGTTTGTGTGTACTTAGGACTATAAAGGAAGTATAGGTCAAATCTTGGTGGGATGTGGAGCTAGCTCCAATTTGAAACTTACAGAAGTTACTCACAAGTCAATGGCTATAGATTCCTAAAAAAAAAAAGGGGGGGGGGAAGCCCTCCAATTTCTCAGTAACCATTTTTCAGTGTAAAACGAATCTATTCGATTTGTATTCCTAGAATTATCAGTTTGACACATTTCATGAACACAAGCTGATCTGTTTAAAACCAGCCTATGTAGACTTTGTCCCTGCTTATGCCTGTTTACTACAGTAATAGCATACTTAGAAATATTTTTTAAAGTAGAGCTATTTTACTAATTTTCAGGCTTAAAAAGGCTTTTCTTAATAGAAAATGAATAGCAGAATTGTACTGCATAGTCAAAAATTGAAATTTACCCAGCATAGTTTGGCCTTGAGATACATGTTTATCAAAGCAACTTCTATAAACAAGAACATCTTCTAGGTACTTGCTTCTAAAAAGTGAAGACAGACTCTCTCCTCTCAAAACTTTGAGTCTGGAGTAGAAGTTAAGACAATAATAATAGCAAAGCCAATTCCATTCAGAAAAGCAAGCCCTTTAATAGAGAAATGCCCTCAGTGATTTAGACCACAGCGGAAAATCCCACTGCTTTCTCTTGAATGGGAAGAGAGCAGTGATAGGAGGATAGTATAAAAAATATATATTTTATTTAAAATAGAAGTTTAGATCTTTTGAAATATTGTGAGGAAGAATGCATCAAAATGCATATAGGCATTGGAAAGCATTGCTCTTGTGACACATATTTCAGTATGAGAGAAGCAGAGACCATGCATGATGGCTGGAGAGGCTACAGGTCAGAAAAAGAGGGAGGTGAGACCTAGATCATGGAAAAATATTACACTGGTCAAGATATTGACATAAACACCATCTCAGTCCAAATGACAGAGCTTCAAGCAAAGGTTTTTAATTTAGAAACTTCATCAGTTAATGATACACAAGTTACATTGGAGGTTGGACTATAGGGAGTTTACTGGAAAGAGATGCTCCTAGAAGATAATATGCAGTGTTTAAAGAGTTTTAAGGGCTAAGTTCAAGTCTGATTAATATCTATACTTAAAGAATAAGTGGAAGATGAATGCACCCAAATACAAGTGGGAAGAAAGGTCTCGGAGACAAGAAAGGAAAATGATGAAAGTTGAGGGATAAAATAATGTAAGAAATAGTGTATTCATCAGTGCAAATACCACTAAGAAATGTATTTTGCACACATCAAGAAGATACACTAAAATATTGTGTTTGCATTCTAATCTTGTTCTTATATTTAGTACTTGCTTCTTTCTAACTGAATGTGTGAATAGATTAGGGTTTCTTAACATTCTTGTTAAGCACAAAGAGGTATTATTAATATGCAATATTGTGACAACTGGAGAATTCACCCAAAGAGAAGGAAATAACTAGTAGCTAGTGTCTATGTAAATATTACATAGACATGTATATAAATATTACACAAGTACTCTAGTATGCTTGAGCGTGTGGGTCAGTAGCCAGAATGCCTGGATTTATATTCAGTTTCTGACACCGTGATACTACTTTGGGCAAGCAATGTAATCTCTCCTTGAGATTTCAGAAGTGATAAAGATATTATTTAACTAAGGGATTGGTGTGAAATTTAAAAAAAATAAACTGGTGGTAGTAGTGATATAGAATTCTAAATTGAAGTATTTGCATTAACAAATGTTATAGTGTTTCCATTGAGAAATTCTCAGCATCAGTGTTTATCACCACTCACAGTTTTCCCAGATTAAATTCCTATTCTGAATCCTTCCAAATATTAATTCCCAATTCTAACTATCTCTGGGAAGTTTTGGCTGGATATGTTAGTTTTTCAAGGTTACCATAACAAAGTATCACAGACTAGGGCTAAGTGGCTTGAACAACAGAAATTTAATTTCTCAAAGTTCTGGAGGCTCAAAGTATGAGATCAAGATCAAGATGTCAGCAGGGTTGGTTTCTTCTGAAGCCTCTCTCTCTGATTTATAGATGGCTGTCATCTCTTGTGTCTTCAAAAAGACTTCCGTCCATTGGTGTCCTTATCTCCTCTGCTTGTAAGGACACCAATCTTTTGGATTAGGGCCCATCATAAGGACCGCACTTCAACTGAATTATCTCTTGAAGACCCTGCTTCCATATGCACTCATGTTTTGAGGTACTAGGAACTTCAACATGTGAATTTGGAGGATATATTCAAGTCCATAATACTGTGTATTCATTTAGCAGATCAGATTTAATAGACTCTTCCCAGATCTTCTCCCTCATCTGATAACAATATTTATCAAAGTCCATTTTCTAAATTTTAGAATATTTTGACGGTGTTTGTGCCTCTCTCTCTTGCACACCTACATCTGATTAATTTCAATGCCTTGATTCTGTTGCCATACAATTTTGCATTGTCCACGGTCATCTTCAGGATGGTGCTGGTTGTGGTGCTTAGTCACTCAGTCATACCAACTCTTTGCAACCCTTTGGACTGTAGCCCACCAGGCTCCTCTGTCCATTAATATTTCAGGCAAGAATATTGGAGTGGGTTGCCATTTCCTTCTCCAGGGCATCTTACTAACCCAAGGATCAAACCTGTGTTTCCTAGGTCTCCTGCATTGCAGAAGGATTTTTTACTCACTGAGCCATCAGGAAAGCCCCTTCTTTCTCGACTCATGAAAGCTGTTGATAATTATCACATGGATTAGTACATGTGATGATCTGATTCTCTGTCTCTAGTTTCTCTTATTCAGGCTAATCTATAACTGATTCTTGGAGAAGTTTCTTAAAACACACTCCCTCTTCCAAACACCTTCCATTTTTTAAATAGGAAGGATGAGGAACTCTGGCAAGTCACTTCCCTATCAAATCATTTTACATTTCCGCACAATCAGTAGTGGCCAAGAATAGTGATGGATTGGGAAAAGTAGGAAAGATAAGAGCTTTCCTGGGGGTAAGTGGCCCCTGTCACTACCACTGCCCTCAAACACTCACTTGCTCCACCCTATTGCCTAGCAGGTGGGAGCTATGCAACTTGGAATCTTTCTCCCTTATCACTGTAATGATGGAAGGATTTTGTGATCACAATGAAATTAGGAAAGACTGAGTTTCCTGATGATGTTACAGAAAAACCCAAAGGAACTTTTTGGTCAACCCTGTAGATTGATAAGGGCTTCCCCAATATCTTAGCAGTAAAGAATCCACCTGTAGTGCAGGAGAGACAAGAGACAAGGGTTTGATCCCTGGGTTGGGAAGATCCCCTGGAGGAGGAAATGGCAACCCACTCCAGTATTCTTGACTGGAAAATCCCATGGACAGAGAAGCTTAGTGGGCTACAGTCTGTGGGTTCACAAAGAGTCAGACACTACTGAGTGATTGAGAACCCACATATAGATGGATAGAAAAGAGAATATATATTTGGGGGAAAAAATAAGACAATATTTTTAACCATACTATTAACAATAATTCTCAGGTCAGAATGGAGAGGGTGAATGAATTGGCTATGAAGAGGATACTTTTACTTTTCACTTGTTATAATATTGCTCAGGAATTTCAAGAAACCATTTAAAATTTTTCAGTCTATTACTAATGAGACAATATTTAAACTATAGCTTATGTATGTCACTGTATACTGTAAAAGTCATAGAGTTGTATGAAATCCCAAAGCAATAAACTCAACAATCACAGAGATCAGCACATCCTCATTGAATATTAGATTTAGCTGTTCTGCCTTATATAGGTCAGATTCTTTGAGGCCCAATTTCTTCTTTAAGATGAGGACTGTACTACCAAAACTTCATCATTATTTTATTAATAAGGCTAGAGATTAGGTAAAGACACTGGGTTGGATCCCAGAGCTAGTATATGAAAAAACTAGAAATTGTCTTAATAAAAGTCATGAAAAAATTTAGCCCAGGACTTGTTACTATTATTCTTCCTACCTTTTCATCTGCCAAATTCTGAGTCTGGGAACATTTTTATTTTATGAGATGGAACCTCGGTAGGGAATCTGAATCCCAGAGATGTGGTAGTATTTTTACTTCTACAAATTTGTTTATTGGTTGTTTGTATAACTGTGAAAACAAAGAAGAGACAGAAAAATGTCCTTTAAATGACAGCATCCCTGGGGAAAATGACAGGTTCAAGGTTGGTAAATAAATTATGTTTATATATTTATATGCTCATGTCAGTTTTGTTACTGTTTTCAAGCTGGCACTTAGGGTTCACAGCTTTCATTTTATTATAGTCACTTTATATATAAAAGTATGAAACCCAGGAAAAGCGAATGTCCCAAGCGGTATGCTGAAACAATGTTTTGAAACAAGAAAACGCTTTTGTCTGCTTTCTTTGATTGCTTTTCAATGGAAAATAAACAACAAAATCTAAAATGGATAAAATTCAATTAAAATTTATTTTTACTCTCTTAAATACATTTCATCTTTAGAAAACTAAACTAGAAAACTATATAAATAGGAAAGTATTTTTTATGTTCCATAAATTCCTGAGTTTTGAAATCGGATGCACATGTGCTTATATCAATGAAACACTTTGTAGTTCAGTTAAGAACAAAAAAGATGGAAATTCTATTTTTATTGTTAGCTATTTTTATATTTTTAGTACTGCAGCTGTTTGAGGGGGATGGATGGCCTAACTAAACCGTTGGTAACTGCCCTGAAAGTGTTAGTTGCTCAGTCATGTCCTACTCTTTGCAACCCCATGGACTGTAGCACACCAGGCTCCGGGGTCCATGGAATTTTCCAGGCCAGAATACTGGGGTGGGTTGTCATTCCCTTCTCCAGGGGATCTTCCCGACCCAGGAATCAAACCCAGGGTCTTCCACATTACAGGCAGATTCTTTACCATCTGAGATACCAGAGAAGCCACCAGTAATCTGATATGTTAAATGGTAAATGGTTTCCCACTGCTGCTTTCTGAAGAATATTACACTACTGCTTTCATGGCTTCTGAAACTCTAGTAACTCTTCAGTAAATTGCCCAATCATTTAACACTTGTACACCCGTGGCGGATTCATGTTGATGTATGACAAAACCAATACAATTGGTAATTGTAAAGTAATTAGCCTCCAATTAAAATAAATACAATTATGTAAAGTTTAAAAATAAAATAAAATTTTAAAAAAATAATAAATAAATGTATATTAAAAAATAAATTGTCCAATTATTTTAAAATAATAGCAATCCATTAAAATTTAACTAAGATTCTTTTCCAATTCTATCCAGACTTCAATTGATACACTTTATAATAGCAAAATTTTGGAAATTACTTAAACCACTATCAACTGAATAAGAATAGATAAATTATGGTACACTCACATGAATAATATATATCTATATGGGATATTATATAGCACTGAAATGAATAAAGATAATCTATGTAGATCATTGTGGGTGAATCACAATGTATAAGGAAAAACATTAAATTACAGTGTTGTTCAGTTCAGTTCAGTCACACAGTGATATATGACTCTCTGCAACCCCAATGGGCTGCATCATGCCAACCTTCCCTATCCATTACCAATTTCTCGAGCTTGCACAGACTCCTGTCTATCGAGTCGGTGATGCCATCCAACAATCTCATCCTCTGTTGTTCCCTTCTTCTCTTGCCTTAAATCTTTCCCAGCATCAGGTCTTTTCCAATGAGTCAGTTCTTCCCATCAGGTGGTCAAAGTATTTGAGCTTCAGCTTCAGCATCAGTCTTTCCAATGGATATTCAGGACTGATTCCCTTTAGGATTGACTGGTTTGATCTCCTTTCTGTCCAATAGACTCTCAAGAATCTTCTCCAATACCACAGCTCAAAAGCATCAATTCTTCAGCACTCAGCTTTCTTTATAGTCCAACTCTCACATCCATACATGACTCCTGGAAAAACCATAGCTTTGACTAGATGGACTTTTGTCAGCCAAGTAATGTCTTTGCTTTTCAGTATACTGTCTAGGTTGATGTCTGCCTTTCAGTACACTGTCTAGGTTGGTTATAGCTTTTCTTTCAAGAAGCAAGCCTGTTTTAATTTCATGACTGCAGTCACCATCCACAGTGATTTTGGAGCCCAAGAAAACAAAGTCTGTCACTGTTTCCATCATTTCCCCATCTATTTCCCATGAACTGATGGGATGCCATGATCTTAGGTTTTTGAATGTTGAGTTTCAAGCCAACTTTTTCACTGTCCTCTTTCATTTTCACCAAGAGGCTCTTTAATTTCGCTTCACTTTATGCCATAAGGGTGATATCATTTGTGTATCTCAGGTTATTGATATTTCTCCCTGCAGTCTTCTGCTTAATCCAACCCAGCATTTCACATGATGTACTGTGCATAGAAGTTAAATAAGCAAGGTGGTAATATACAGCCTTGAAGTACTCCTTTCCCAATTTTGTACCAGTCCAATGTTTCATGACCGATTCTTACTGTTGCTTCTTAACCTGCATACAGATTTCTCAGGATGCAGGTAAGGCAGTCTGGTATTCTCATCTCTTTTAATAATTTTCCACAGTTTGTTGTGATCCACACAGTCAAAGGCTTTGGTGTAGTCAATGAAGCAAAGTAGATGCTTTTCTACTGGAATTCTCTTCCTTTTTTTATGATACAATGGATGTTGCCAATTTGATCTCTGGTTTCTCTGCCTTTTCTAATTCCAGGTTGAACATCTGGAAGTTCACGGTTCATGTACTTGTTGAAGACTCACTTGCAGAATTTTGAGCATTACTTTGCTAATGTATGAGATGAGTGCAATTGTGCTGTAGTTTGAACATTCTTTTGCATTGCTCTTCTTTGGGATTGGAATGAAACCTGACCTTTTCCAGTATGTGGCTTCTGCCGAGTTTTCCAAATTTGCTGGCATATAGTGTGCAGCACTTTAGTAGCATCATCTTTTAGGATCCGAAATAGCTCAACTGGAATTCCATCAATCTCCACTAGCTTTGTTCCTAGTGATTCTTCCTAAGGGCCACTTGACTACACACTTCAGGATGTCTGGCTCTAGGTGAGTGATCACACCATCGTGATTATCTGGGTCATGAAAATCTTTTTTATATAGTTCTTCTGTGTATTCTTACCACCTCTTCTTAATATCTTCTGTTTCTGTTAGGTCCATACCATTTCTGTCCTTTTCTTGTGCCCATCTTTGCATGAAATATTCCTTTTTAATCTCTAATTTTCTTGAAGAGATCTCTAGTCTTTCCCATTCTATTATTCTATGTTTTTTCCCTCTATTTCTTTGCATTGATCACGTAGGAAGGCTTTTTTATCTCTCCTTGTTCTTCTTTGGAACTCTGCATTCAGACGGGTTTGTCTTTCCTTTTCTCCTTTGCCTTTTGCGTCTCTTCTTTTCTCAGCTATTCATAAGGCCTCCTCAGAGAACCATTTTGTCTTTTTGAATTTCTTCTTCTTGGAGATGGTTTTGATCACCACCTCCTGTACAATGTTATGAACCTCTGTTCATAGTTCTTCAGGCACTCTATCTATAGAATCTAATCCCTTGAATCTACTTGTCACTTCCACTGTATAATCATAAGATATTTTATTTTGGTCATACCTGAATGATATAGTGGTTTTCCATACTTTATTCAATTTAAGTCTGAATTTTAGAGTAAGGAGTTCTTTCTCTGAGCCACAGCCAACTCCTCCTCTTGCTTTTGCTGACTACAGTCTCCACCTTTGGCTGCAAAGAATATAACAACAGAAAATTGGATTAAAGATTTGTTGGGCATGGCCCCACCCATCAGAGCAAGACTCAAATTTCCCCACAGCCAGTCCCTCCCATCAGGAAGCTTCCACAAGCCTCCTATCCTTATCCATCAGAGGGAAGGCAGAATGGAAACCACAATTACAGAGAAGTAACCAAACTGATCACATGGATCACAGCCTTGTCTGACTCAGTGAAACTATAAGCCATGCTGTGTAGGGCCAGTTTGTACAGTGTTGTACAAAGCATGAACTGACTCATTGAAAAAGACCCTGATGCTGGGAAGGGTTTAAGAAAGGAGGAGAAGGGGACAACAGAGGATGAGATAGTTGGATGGCATCACCATCTCAATGGTTATGAATTTGAGCAAGCTGCGGGAGTTGGTGATGGACAGGGAAGTCTGGCATGCTGAAGTCCATGGGGTTGCAAAGAGTCGGACATGACTGAGTGACTGAACTGAACTGAATTTTGACACAAGCACCCAAGAAGAGTGTTTATTAGAGAAGTATTTTATCACTGTTGTTTGTTCTCTATTTGCTCTTCTAGATTGCCTCCCTGGTGGTTCAGATAACAAAGAATCCACCTGCAATGCAGGAGACCCAGATTTGATCCTTAGGTTGGGAAAAGCCTGGCAGCTACAGTCCATGGGGTCACAAAGCATCAGATACAACTGAATGAATTAGATTTCATTTTTGACAGTAAAGGAGAATATGTGTCAATTTTATTTTTAGTGTTATTTTTAAAAGTTAAAATACTATGTATAGGGAAACTGAAACAGAATAAAACCAATAGTAATGTTTTTTCTGTTGTTGAGAAAAGGACTGGTTCTTATATTATGGTTTGGACTTTTTAAAAAATTTTCTCAGAACTAATCTGTTTTGGATATACTCACATCTTAGTAGCTAGGCTATAAAATGTGGTCAATAATTTTGTAATTATCATTTATATTGTCACTTTAAAATTAACTATTATAACAGTCTTCTGTATGCTTACTAACTTCTTGGCTCTCCTTATTATTACTTATATACTTGTATTATATACTTATGTTACTCCTTATATACTTATTAATAATAGACAAAGGATATCATTCATCATTTATCCTTGTCCCTGGACCATGTCCCCGGACCAACCTTTGTGCCTTTCCTCTCCTTGGTTTTATGTAAGAGTTGAATGTTCTTTTATTTTTTTTTAATTTAATTTTATTTTTTAACTTTACAATATTGTATTGGTTTTGCCATATATCGAAATGAATGTTCTTTTAGATTTTATTTTTAATTTATTTTTATTGGCGTATAATTACTTGACAACGTTGTCTTAGCAGCTACTGTACAACAAAGTGAGTCAGCTGTATGTGTACCTGTGTCCCTCCCTCTTGAACCTTCCTGCCACCCCACTCCCTCATCCCACCCCTCTAGTTCATCACAGAGCGCTGAGCGGAGGTCCTGTGCTACACAGCCCCTGCTGTTTCATGTATGGCAATGTATGTGTGTCAGAGCTACCCTCCCAACTCTCCCTACCCTTCCGTTTCCCCACTGCATCTCCATGTCCGTTCTGCACACCCGCATCTCTATTTCACACGGCAAATAGCTTTGTCTGTACCATTTTTGTTTAGGTTCCATACATATGTGTTAATATATGATATTTGTTTTTCTCTTTCTGACTTACTTCACTCTGTTTGACAGACTCTAGGTCCATCCATGTCACTACAAATGACCCAATTTGATTCCTTTTTATGATTGAGTAATGTTCCATTGTTTGTATGCACCGCATCTTCTTTATCCATCCATCTGTCAATAGACATTTGCACTGCTTCCATGTCCTCGTTATTGTAAATAGTACTGCAATGAACATTGGGGTAACATGTGTCTTTTTTAATTATGATTTTCTCAGGGTATATGCCAAAGAGTGAGATTAGATATGTCTGTGAGAAAAATTCTTGTTCTCAAAGAGTCTGGCTCTTGTATTTTCCTACTTTGACACTCCTGTATCTGTGTTTGCCTAAAAGATCAAAATCACACTGATTCTCACAAGTGATAAAGTGAGAGGCCCTCACATATAAATTCAACATTTGTTCCAGTTCTTTCTTTCTCTTTCTTATGTCTCCCATCTCATGATATCTGAGAGAAAGTTAATTCACAGTGCCCTTGAATTTTAAGAAAGATATCTAGAATGAGTCATGTTCTCCTCTTATATTTCATAATCTCATCTGAAAATGATACTGAAAATGAGGCTTTTACAGACAGAGCACTGTGTCCTGAGGTTCTAGTGTTGTGTCTAACATATGATGAGTAAATAAATATTGAAAATGTATTCATTTTTATGTTTAAATAAATGAATAGCACAAAATATTTTAGTGAATTTTCAATGTTTCTGTACATATATGTCATCTTAGTCAGCACACACATTGGGCAGACTCAGTAAGATGGGGGTTTGCAAGTCAAAGTCTGGAAAGTACTCTTGAAAACAGTACCTGTAAAGGGTGAGGGAGGCAAAATTAGAGAGGGGATTTTTAAATGTTGTCACAGTTGCAACAGAGACCTCAGCTGATCATACAGAAAGCCTTGAAACTGGGATGGCTACTTAGATTCATCTTAAATTCAGTGAAGGGGCTGAATCTTGGAATTCCTGCATACAGGAGTCGTTGAAAGTGGGCTGGCTTACATCCATCTCTTCACCGAGAAGAATTCCCAGACAAGCACATACAGAGCCAGGAAAGGAGTGCCTGTCTTGAAAGCTGGAAGGAAATAAGGAGAACCAGAAAGTAAGTTCTTCACTGGGAACAGTGAAGAACTTGATTCTGAAATCTTTTTTTGGTCCCATAAATGGAGTGTGCTATCAGGTTGTGAAATTTTAATAATTTAATTTTTTTAATACTTTTGAATTCAATTTTTTAAATTTTATTTTAAATTTTTAATAATTTTAATGAATTTGATAATTAAATTGTTAATAATTCAGCTATGAAGATTTATTAAGAGATGCAGAGAGAAAACTATATACCCAGAATGTGGGCCAAAGTACTGCATAGAACATAACAGTCAAAGACTGCTTGAATAGACAAGAGTGTAGTCCATTAATAGAAATATAGCACAAAAAAATCAACCTGTGTCAGTCCATAAAAACTAAATTCTAGTAACTAAATTGTGAATTGGTTCCAGTCCTTCTGAGCTAGATTCTCAAAGAGAATGAGCCTAAATTCTTATCTCTGAATGGAGAGTAGGGAGGGGTGCTTTAAAGGAGAGGATATACGATGTCATGCCCTGGAGTTCAAGGATGAAGAAATGACAAGCAACCTATCTTGGGAAATAAAAATACAGATAGTGAATCTGTAACTCCTAAATCCATTACCTGGCTGCTAGCCTATGAAAGAGATACCAACTAACAGGGAGATTTATGTAGTCAGTGTCACTAACTCCAAAATCTCAGCCAATCATGGGCCTATTATATTTCCATTAATATTTAAGCTGGGGAGGTCACTGCTGCTATGGGACACCAAACCTCAACTGAAAAAAGGGCAAATTTGATTTGGAGCTCAGCTATTTGGACAAGTTTTCCTCACTCCCCTTATCCCTCAGTTACCCCTTCCACAACTCAAGTTTTATTAAATGTCCTAATAACACACATGTATGTGTGACCTCATTTTGGGGACATCTTAGTTGGAGAATTGATGTGCAAAATCCTAAATTAGATTATCCAGAATCCTACTCTAGGACTTTTTTTTTTTTTAAGTGAAACTGATGGAAAAGATTTCATTCTACGCAAAAGAACACCAGTCTTGAGTAGCCTCTGGTCATGTTCCTTGCTGTGCTGGAAAAAATTTCATTTGATGTGCTTTATGTAATTGTAAAGGCTGGTGCTGACAAAGACAGACTTGATTTAGAGAGTTAATGAGAGTCCACATAGTACCCAAGTTTCTTGCCTCCATGGTCCCCAGGTGACTGATTGTACACTAGTATTCTGTAATTTTGTTACATGAGCCAATAAATTCCCTTGCTTTTTTGATTTTTTATTCTTCATCTGGTCCAAGTTGGATTGCTATCATTTGCAATAGAAATTTTCTTATTATATGGACTTCATATGCTCCAAATGATGGATTAAGCTTTTGAAATGTATTATATCTCATGTAAAACTCAAATAATCCTATTGAAGCAAAAATAATTTATTATTATTATCCTCAGGTATTCATTTCAGGAAATTCAACCATGGATGTGAGAAATACTTGTACTTGTTCAGTTGCTCACTCATGTCTGACTCTTTGTGACCTAATGGATTGCAACACCTTAGGCTTCCCTGTCCTTCACTATCTCCCTGAATTTGCTCAAACTCATGTCCATTGAGTCGGTAATACCATCCAACCATTTCATCCTCTGTTGCCCCCTTATCCTTTTGCCTAGCAATCTTTCCCAGCATCAAGGTCTTTTCCAGTGAGTCGGCTCTTGGCATCGGGTGGCCAAAGCATTGGAGCTTCAGCTTCAGCACCAGTCCTCCAATGAATATGCAGGGTTGATTTCCATTAGGATCAACTGCTGTACAAGGGTCTCTCAATTATCTTCTCCAGCACCACAGTCTGAAAGACCAATTCTTAAGTGTTCAACCTACTTTTTGTTCCAGCTCTCACATCCTCCATACATGACTACTGGGAAAACCATAGCTTTGACTAAATGGACCTTTGTCAGCAAAGTGATGTCTCTTCTTTTTAACATGCTGTCTAGGTTTGTCATAGCTTTCCTTCCAAGGAGCAAGCATATTTTAATTTCATGGCTGCAGTCACCATCTGCATTGATTTCAGAGCCCAAGAAAATAAAGTCTGTCAGTGTTTCCGTTGTTTCCCCCTCTATTCACCATGAAGTGATGGGACCAGATGCCATGATCTTAGTTTTCTGAATGTTGAGTTTTAAACCATGCTTTTCACTCTCCTCTTCTACTTTCATCAAGAGGCTCTTTAGTTCCTCTTCCCTTTCTGCCACTAGGGTGGTTTCATCTGTATATCTGAGGTTATTGATATTTTTCTCCTAGCAATCTTGATTCCAGCTTGAGCTTCATCTAGCCCAGCATTTCACATGTGTACTGTGCATATAAGTTAAATAAGCAGGGTGACAATATACAGCCTTGACATACTTTTTTCCCAAATATGAACCAGTTTGTTTGTTGTACCATGTTCGGTTCTAACTGTTGCTTCTTGACCTACATACAGGTTTATCAGGAGGCAGGTAAAGGGGCCTGGTATTACCATCTCTAAGAATTTTCCACAGTGTGTTGTTATCCACACAGTCAAAAACTTTAGTATAGTCAGTGAAGCAGAAGTAGTTTTGTTTTGTTTTGTTTTGTTTTCTGGAATGCTCATGTTTTTTGTATGATCCAATGGATGTTGGCAATTTGATCTCTGATTCATCTGCCTTTTCTAATTCCAGCTTGAACATCTGGAAGTTCACATACTGTTGAAGACTAGCTTGAAGAATTTTGAGCATTACCTTGCTGGCTTGTGAAATGAGTGCAGTTGTGCAATAGTTGATCATTCTTTGGCATTGCCCTCCTTTGGGAATGGAAAATGTCATTTTTCCTTCCACTCCCAAAAACTGACATTTTCCATTCCTGTGGCCACTGCTGAGTTTTCCAAATTTGATGGAATGTTGAGTGAAGCACTTTTACAGCATCATATTTTAGGATTTGAAATAGTTCAGCTGGAATTCAATCACCTCCACTAGCTTTGTTAGTAACAATTCTTCATAAAGCCTATTTGACTTCTCACTCCAGGATGTCTGGCTCTAGGTGACTGATCACACTACTGTGGTTGTCCAGGTCATTAAGACCCTTTTTGTATAGTTCTTCTGTGTATACTTGCCACCTCTTCTTAATATCTTCTGTGTCTATTAGGTCCATAACATTTCTGTCCTTTATTGTGCCTATCTTTGTATGAAATATTCCCTTGGTGTCTAATTTCTTGAAGTGATCTCTAGCCTTTCCCATTCTATTATTTTTGTCTATTTCTTTGCATTGTTCACTTAATAAATCTTTAAGGAACTGGAATAATTGCACATATACATGTGTATATATAAATATATATGTTTTTGTATGTGTGTGTCATATGTCTTTGTACAATGTATATATATATACAGATATTTGCTATGCAGATAATAGATAAATAGATTTGTAAACAAGCAATACCTTGTGATGATTAAAAGCATGGATCTATAGTCATGTTACATGAGATAGAATTCTGTTTCCAGTACGTGTTATTCCAATGATATATTCTCTGGACTGCTTTGGATTTTGGTGTTCATATTCACACATCCAAATAAGAATAAGGATTCTGTACTCACTTCATAGATTTACTGAGTATTAAATGAAGTAATACACATAACTTTTTAGAACAATCAGGGATTTATAAGCATTCAGTATAAATGTTTTTTTATACGATGCCTAAGAATATATATATATATATACACACACATAAATACGTTTATATGTAATTTAAATGCATCAAAACAAGTAATAGATATAGATTGTACAGACCTGTTAATATTAATAATAACTATAATCACAACGATAGCTACTACTGCTTGTGTACCAGGTGTATGTTAAGCACAACCAGCACAATTTGTGATTGTGATCCACACAACCATACATAGATCCCAGTTCTATGGTGCTTTGAAAGGAACTGAGTTTCTCAGGTGACAGACATTATTTTCAAATAACATCTTATGTATTTAAATTCAAATATTTTTAGGTGGTTACACTGTTGTAAATCGTTTTTATTTTTTTAACCATTAATCATTTATTTATTATTATTATTATTTTACTTTACAATATTGTATTGGTTTTGCCATACATCAAGATGAATCCACCATATAGTTTAAAACAGTTTTCACTAAAATAACATCAAAGAGAACAGTATTCACCTTTTGAAACTTAATACACATGTTCCTAACACAATTTTACTAACTTTAGTGAATTTTAAAATTCACTAATTTAAAAAACAAATGGTTTTCTCAATATTTCACATACAGCCTATATTCTATATACAACAGATTTGTATCATAGAGACTATATTCTATATGTCATACAAAGCCTATATTCTATATACAACAGATTTGCTCTTAAAAAATGTTTTTGAGAAAAAAGGTATAAATATTTCTCTGCATAAAACAGAACTTCATGTATAAAACTATATATAAACCAATGTGTTTTGCCCCCAAACCGTGCTCATGTCCCTAGTGACTATCTGAATAGCAAATGCAGATACTTTCTCCAGCACTTAAAGAAAGAATAAAAATTAATATACAACAAAGACCTACTGTATAGCACAGGGAATGCTACTCAATATTCTGTAGAACCTATATGGGAAAAGAATCTGAAAAAGACTGGGTTTATGTATATTTATAACTGGATCACTTTGCTGTATACCTGAAACTATTGCAACATGGTAAGTCAACTATACTCCAATATAAAATAAATTAAAAAAGAGTAGAAACTGATATTGTATATTGTCCTTCCCCATCATGCCCAGATGAGATGTGTTACTACTCATCTTGCTATGAGCTCTAGTTGAGAACTTCTGAGCTCATTTGAGAGGAAGAAAACTGAACTCATTTTTTTCCCCTCTTTTTCTCTTTCTCTCTAACGATAGTCAAGCTATTTGTTTCTTTCTTGTATTGCACTTAGACTGCATTGTCATTGAGATCTGTGGTAAGCTGAAGAAGATAGGATAAAAAAGAGTTGGGACAGAGTCTGCCTTGTATCACTGTATAGCTCAAAATTTAGAAAACCATCTCAAATCTAATAATTAATGAGCTATAAATAATTTATTCTATCTGTCAGGCAGGGGTATTAGTTACTCAGTTGTGTCCAACTCTTTGTGACCCTATGGACTATAGCCCACCAGGCTCCTCTGTCCATGGAGTTCTCCAGTCAAGCATACTGGAGTGAGTGACCATTCCCTTCTCCAGGAAATCTTCCCAACTCAGGGTCAAACTTGAGTCTCCCGCAATACAGGCAATATTTCAAATAGACAAACTTGGCATTGTTAACATTAGAATTTAGACTTTTAAATTTTTCAGTCACTGGTTCTTATCAATATTGTGAAAAATTTTCAAAAGTAAGTTAAAATATTAGGACAAGGAAGCAGCTAAACTTAGCCACTTACATCAAGTTTTTACTTGTTGATCAATTCACCTGTTTATTTCAGCAAATCTTTATTAAACATTCACTAATTTAACAACTGACCAAAGTTATAGTATGATTAGCTTAGTAAGATTATGACTTGAAATTCTTAATTTTTTGTAATACTAGAGGTTAGAAACTAAAGGAAATTTCAGAAGAAGACTAATTTTGAAATACTTATTTTCTTTCATCTAGTAGTCACACATTCTCAGATTCTTAAATGAAATATCCTGCTTTGCAGTTTACATACATTACAGATTGTCCTAGAAACTAACTTTGACATTATAAAGAAATAAAATGACAGCAACAACAAAAATATTTGGAGATGAAAGTGTATGGATTTTTTAGTATATGGATTTTTGAGACTTATACTACAATGAAGGTTGCTAATGAAAGAATCAGTTAAATCTATAATCTATTCCTTGATTGAATTGCTCTCACAAGAAGGATTAAATAAGGGTTAATAAGGGTTAAACAACATCAGAACAAAAGTTTGCAGAACAAGTCCAAGTCACTAGTGCAGTTAATTTATTTTTTCAGAGTCTATTTCTCAGTATTGATTTTTGATCTGGGCAATACATTGCCAGGAGCTAGAGTTATTTGCCGTTGAAAGCATTTGCTCCGTTTTGTTTATTTTGTTGGGCAGCTCATGTCTATGTGCAATCACTGCCTGAAAGAAAAATTGGAAAATCATGTCAAAAGTGGAGGAGCTTGATAGCAAGGTAGATTAATACCTATTTTCTATCTGGAGGGATTACATCTACTTTATTATGTACATGTAATGAACTTGCTATCCCATTTTTCCTATCATTTGATTGTGGAAAACTCAGTCTATTTGTATTGACACTTTTCATGTGTCTTCAGCAAGACAGACAAATGTCTTTATAGTAATGATCTTGCTACACTCTATCAGAAGCAAGGATCAACCAAAAAGTAGCATGCAAAAACTCGAGGCGATATCTTGCACATCTGTGCCAGAAAATGCAAGGGAGCTGCTCACACTGATGCCTAGTTGACTGTTCAATATAATTGCCATTTAGGAAATACTGTTGTCATGTACTTGTTTTGTTCATGTATCTGTCTTCTACAATATGCTGAGAAGTCATTGAAGAAAAATTTTAAATCTTATTTATCTCTGTAATTCTCCATCAGGTATATTTTCTATCACATAAAAGATATTCAAAATACATTTGTTGAATAAATGAGTATTCGATGAAAAACATTAACATTTTCATTGAACAAATAAGTAATTGGAAATAGTTAACAAAGAGCGAATAAAAACAGATACTTTTTTAAAAGAAAGTTTGAAGCCTTTCTGTCAATGTCAGTTACCTTACCAAGAAACTTACTTATACTTACTTACTTATACAAATAGTTCCCCACCTTTTCATAAAATCATAAAGTTATTTTCCAAATTACTTCTATTAATTGAAACCTATTAAAATATTCTGGGTATGTATTCATTCAGTCATTAAGCTTGTTTCTCATCAAAATCAATAAGCATCCCATTTGAATTATGACACAGGAGAAATATGAATAAGAAAGACTTTCTATTAGAAAATTCAGAATAAGAAATTTCAGAATATATTAATATATTGATTATTATAAAAATAAAAATACCAATATTGCAACTTTAGTTTCCCTGGAACAAACTTCACATGTTTTACAAATAGAAATTGAATAGAATTATATGAATAATGAACAAATACTAAAAGACAAATATTTGTTTCTGGACTGTTTAGAACTAGCAAAATTAAAGTATGTGTTGGTGATTACTTTAGTCTCGAATAGCTAGATGTTTATTACTTAAAATATAGAAAACAAAAACAGCAAAGCAATAGGTCAAATATTTTACCTCCATTACTACTGATTCCAGAGTGTATTTTCAATCATTTTACAAATGAATATTCCTCATGGAAAAACTATACTATTTTTCATTCTCATAGATATGACTTCTGGAACACATATGTGAGATCAGTATCCTTTTCTGTGTCAGGAAGAATTACAGTCTACCTGAAATACATATTTTCCTTTCATTTGGAACATGTCAAGAATATGAAACATATTTTTTATTAACTAGTACATAAATCTGAAAATGAAAGATATCTCTGTATTGAAGTTTTTGGTGAACATTTTTACTTAAGTTGAAATATTATTACAGAGCAACAGGACAAGTATAAATGCCATAATTTTAATGAATTAATTTACAGTGAGAAATTTAACTATCAAATAAGCTACTCATGTTCAGGGTCAGTGTTTTCTTTCCCTTTCAGCAAATCTAGTGGGAAGTCAAATATTATTCAGAATGGTGTTTAGCAAGCTTGAACTCTGTGCAGATAGATCTAGTTCATTATCTGAACAGCTGATTACAACAAAATAAGGTGACACAATGCATCCACCTCTATTATAAATACATCCATGCTGCAAGAATAAGACCCAGGCTTCAGTGGGCCAGATCACGCTCCCCAAACAGCACTGTAGCAAGACCACCCATGTTTTTGTCCTGATTACAGATTTCACTTTCCTTACATAAAAAGTAAGCACTTTTATGGCATAACTTTTTTCTTAGTTTTAAGTATTTAGCTACTCTTCTCTGAGATTATACCATCTCACCTTACCTGAATTTTCGATGGCAATCTCTCAAGTGATCCTTCTACTACAAATGGGACAACAGCTGTTAGTTTGATCCTAGCTCTGAAATCAAATTATCTAAGTTTAAAGCTGTGGGATGTTAGACAACATAAAAAAAAAATTAAACAGTCTATTTAAGGAGAATATGTCTAGGACCGAAAAAGTGCTAAAAAGTGTTATGTACTTTTTTTCACAGCTGTAAATAGTGAGAGAACATGGATTTTGAAATCAAATGGATATTATATTCATTTAGCCGTTATTCAACACATTTGAAAGCCTCTGTGTGCTATTTAAGAAATAGAGTGGTAGACAAAAACAATGAGATTTGAAAAATATCTCAGAGAGATTCTTACATTTTCTCATTGGCAGGTCATTTATCCTAAGACTATAAAGACAGAAAAGAAGCAGGTTTATTTTCATGTTTATCCTCCTCTATCTCTACAAGTCAGAGCAAGGAAAATAATAGTGGTGGAGGGAGACAGCTTTGTGTCTTTAACAGCTCTATGGACATCAAAGATAATCTTCATAATACGTCTTCCTAGAGCAAAAGTCGCTGTTCTTCACCTTAGAGTGACTGCTTGAAACATGAACACATTCAATGGGGAGTTCCTGTGGCCTGGGAAATTGATATCCATGGGTCCCAAGTAAAGGCATTTCAGCCAAAAGTGGTAGTCCAGGCTTTCCCAGGTAGCCTCTCTCTTCTCTGAAAACCCGGCTTTATACTTTTTGTTTTGTTTTCCAATTCAGCTCAGGATGTCTTCAATTATTTAGAAACAGTTGTAATAATGATTTTTGTATCTGTCTCTTAAAGAAAATAAAAGCAAAAATAAATGGAACCTATTTAAACTTAAAATCTTTTTGTGCAACAAAGGAAAGCATTGACAAAATTAAAAGACAACCTACTGAATAGTAGAACATATTTACAAATGATATGACAAATAAGGGGTTAATATCCTAAATATATAAGCAACTCATACAACTCAACAACAACAGAAAACAAACAACCTAATTAAAAAATAGGCCAAAGACTTCTCCAAAGAAGACATACAGATGGCAAACAGGGATATGAAAAGATGCCAAACAGCACTATTATCAGGGAAATGCCTATCAAAACCACAGTGAGATATCACCTCACACTGGTCAGAATGGCTGTCATGAAAAAGAACACAAATAGCAAATGTTGGTGAAGGTGTAAAGAGAAGGGAACCCTTGTACACTGTTGATTGGCACATTCAGTGTAGAATATAGTAGGGAGGCTTCTCAAAAAATTAAAAATAGAACTTACATATGGCCTAGCAGTTCCTGGGTATATATCTTAAAGAAACAAAACAGTTTGAAAAGATACAGGAATCCAATGTTCATAGCACATTATTTACAATTGCCAAGTTAATGGAGCCTGGCTAGTTCAGTCAGTAGAGCATGAGACTCTTAATCTCAGAATCGTGGGTTTCGGGCACCACATTGGGTGCAGCTTTTGGGGTTTCCCTGGTAGCTCAGCTGGTAAAAATCCACCTGCAGTGCAGGAGACTCCAGTTCAGTTCCTGGGTCAGAAGATCCACTGGAGAAGGAATAGGCTACTCACTATAGTATTCTGGCCTGCAGAATTCCATGGAAGCAACCTAAGTGTCCATCAATAGAAAAATGTATAAAGAGTGATATACATATATAAAATATATATATATATATAATACATATATATATAAAAAATGAAGTACTGCTTAGTCATAAAAAATGAGATTTTACCATATGCAACAACATAGATGAACTTGAAATAATTCACACAGAGAAAGACAAATACTATATATCACTTATATATGGAATATACAAAATAAAACAAGCTAGTGAACATAGCAAAAAAGAAAGATTCATGGATACAGATTATAAACAACTGGTACTAATAGAGAGGGGAAAGAGGGAAGAGGAATACAGGGGTAGGGATTAAGCAGTACAAACTATTATGTATAAAATGAGCTACAAGAAAATATTGTACAACACAGAGAATATAACTAACATTTTAACTATACTGCATTTAACTATAAATTTAACTATAAATGCAGTATAATCTTTAAAATTTGTGATTCACTGTACTATGTACCTGTTATATTGCATGTCAAATTTACTTTAATAAAAATAATTTATCTTTATAAATAGTATTTTCAAATAGTTTCACTCTAAAAGTTCATTCTCAAAAAATGTTGTTAATGGATAGAAGAATGAATCCTTTTTCTAAAAATACATTTGGGGCAAGGAGATAAAATAGTCATCAATTTTCTTGCCTCACACGCTCCTTGAAACATGACCTTATCCCATCCATTTCTTGGTACTCTTTAGAGAGCTATTGCTATAGTTTGTTTAGAGAGCGGGTTCTGACGTTGCCTCAATAGAAATCAGTGTGTCACATCCTGCTGGATGCTGGGTCCTTAGAGCCCAACAAATGGAAAGATACTGTGTTTGGAAGAGTTGTCAGTCCTGCTTAGCATGTTGGGGAAATTTGCCTATAAAAGACCCAAGGTATATCTCAGTTAATATTCTTCTCTATCCTTCCCTACTTAAAGCTTTGAAGGAACCAAATTGCGATCAACATTCCTTAAAAAGGAAAAAGTTGCTTTGTGTAAAATACTAAGATTATATATGTGAATAAATTGAGCACATATATCTTAGTTGATGAGGTTTGAAATTTGAACATGAAACAGAGATGCCATAAACAATGATCACGAATTCAATGATTTCTGTAAGATACCTTCTTCAACCATTCTATGAAATACTGATTTCTGATAGTAATTAGATACTTTAAAAGACAAAAGAAGTTGAGGAGTTAAAATATGAAGAGTGAAAAAGTTGAAGTTATTTTAAAAAGAACAATATCTATGCTAAAACCAGTTCCCCCCTGGAAATGCTGATAGAAATTCTATGCTGTAGGCAATGGGATCCAAAGCACATTTAAATTTAATATCGTGGAACAAGCTCTTTTCATGCCCCTAGTAAGAACTGAAGTGACAGATATAAAGTGTTTTAGCTATTAGACTTTCATGAATGATATTCCAAATTATAAAATATTGTGTGTTTTATTTTGATCAGATTACTGTTTCATCTTTGACAGCAAACTTATTCCCAAAACCCTTCTAGTTAAAATGACATGTTACATAAATTAAAACTGAGTCACTTTTCTATTATGCTCTCATCAGAACTTTTTTTTTTAACATCCACTATGTGTTAGATATGGAGAAGGTAATGGCCCCCCACTCCAGTACTCTTGCCTGGAAACCCCATAGATGGAGGAGCCTGGTAGGCTGCAGTCCATGGGGTCACTAAGAGTCTGACAGACTGAGCTATTTCACTTTCACTTTCACTTTTCGCTTTCATGTATTGGAGAAGGAAATGGTAACCCACTCCAGTGTTCTTTCCTGGAGAATCCCAGGGACAGAGGAGCCTGTTGGGCTGCCGTCTATGGGGTCGCACAGAGTTGGACACAACTGAAGTGACTTAGCAGTAGCAGCATGTGTTATATATAAACTTTCTTTAAGATAACAGTTGACTATAAAATTAACTTTAAAATCCTTACCTCAAAGTATATTTTTTTCCTACTTCTTCATAGAACTAAGACAATGACTTAATAAGAATTGTAGAAAATGGGAATTATAGAAAATGTTAGATTGTGGTTAAGAATCTGAAAAAATACTTTGAATTAGAAATGAATACAAAAAAATAAATACATACAATTCATCAACAATCTCAGATAAACTGATGATATTACTCTAAGGCAGAAGTGAAGAGGAACCTAAGAGCCTATTGATGAGGGTGAAGGAGAAAAGTGGAAAAAGCCACTTAAAACTCAATATTACAAACACTAAGTTCGTGGCATTCGGTCCCATCACTTCACGGCAAATGGAAGGGGAAAATGTGGAAAGAGTGACAGATTTCTTCTTCTTGGGATCTAAAATCACTGCCGATGGTCACTGCAGCCATGAAATTAGAAGATGGTTGCTTCTTGGCAGGAAAGTTATGACAAATCTAGACAATTTGTTAAAAAGCAAAGATATCACTTTGAGGCAAAATTCCATATAGTCAAGGCTATGGTCTCTCCAGTAGTCATGTATCGATGTTGAAATATAGACCATAAAGAAGGCAGAACATTGAAGAACTGATGCTTTCTAATTGTGGTGCTGGAGAAGACTCTTGAGAGTCCCTTGGAGAGCAAGGATATCCAACCAGTCAATCTTAAAGGAAATCAACCCTGAATACTCATTGGAAGGACTGATGCTGAAGCTCCAGTATTTTGGCCACCTGATGAGAATGGCCAGCTCATTGGAAAGGACCCTGATGCTGGGAAAGATTGACGTCAAAAGGAGAAGAGGCTGACAGAGGATAAGATGGTTGGATGGCATCAGTGATGCAATGGACATGAACTTGAGAAAACTCCAGGAGATAGTGAGGGATAAAGTGGCCTGAAGTTCTGCAGTCTGTGGAGTCGAGAAGAGTTGGACACAACTTGGCAACTAAACAACAATTCATTGATGGTATTGCTTTTCTGATGGGGCATAACAAATTACTACAAATTGTGCTACTTAAAACAATACAAATGCACTTTTTCACAGTTTCTGTTGATAATAATATAAAGTCTACCACAGGTTAGTTGCTTACTCTGTTCAGAGTCTTGTCAGATATCATGTTGGCAGGGGCTGCAATCTCATGTCTCATCTGAAACATGGGGTCCTCTTCTAAGGCCATTTAGATTGCTGGCAGGATTTAGGTCCCTGTGATTGTAGGACTGAGGCCTCCATTATCCTGTTGGTGGTCCAACATGGGGGGGTCCTATTTTCTAGAGGTTGCCCTCAGGTCCTAACTACATGACCCTTTCACAACGTGACAACTTACTTCTTCAAAGAGGTTGGGCATCCCAGAGGCTATGGCAGAGTCTTACACAATGTAATCACAGGAGTGGCACACTATCTCATTGCTGTTTTCATTAAGCATAAAGTAATCAAGAATGTGTCATCTCATCATACAACAGGTCCTCACCATATTCAAAAGGAGGGCATATATACCAGAAAGTGGGATTCTCCAAGTCCATCTGAGAAGTTTGCCCACCATAGTGACATATCAGAAGTCTATAGTCGCTTATTCTCAATTATGCACTTTAAAAGCTCTAAAAAGTGCCATCCTAACTCATTTGATGACAAAATCTGAGCAGAACTGAGAAATAAATCAGAATTTATTTAACCCATTTAGTACACATATACATGTGCAATGCCAAAATATGAATATGTCTTATGTAAAGTGTATAATTTGTACATTGTTTTATAAATATCTATTATATGTTTTATGTTTTATGGAACTCTCTACTGGGGATGTTTATTAAAATACCAACTGTGTTCAGTATTACTTTTCTAAAATCCAAAAAATCCAAATTCTGAAACACATCTGCCCCCAAGGATTTCAGATAAAAAACCATTGCATTTGGACCAAATGTACTAAATCTCTCTGACAAGAAGATCATTGGAAAAGGGATTATTTCAAAGATATAAACCTTCAGGTAAGGCTCACTATTTGCTGAATTAAATTGACCTTCATCACAATAAGGATGAGAAAAGATAGAAAAGAAATCACTGCTGTTTGCTTATATTTCAACTCTAAATTCACTGACTCCAATTGCATTAATGACATCTTTCAACACAGGGCAGTATCAACAGGGGTGTATATTACATACAAGGTGAGGGGAAAGATTTGTTTTACTAGTTTGTTCACATTTTCAACAAATGACCTTATAAGGGGGAAGATTAGATCTGTACAGAAAAGCGTAGAACAGAGGAGATTTGTCTTTTTATTTTCCTCAAAATCTACAGCACATTAAAAGTAAAACTTAAAACAATATATTATGTTTATCTCATTCTTCACCCTTAGGCAAAATATCTGGCTTTCAGGGCAAAATTTCTTTCACTTAAGAGTCTAATTTATCCAGATTTTCAGTCAACTAATAAAAATTTTACATGCTTGTAGATCCCCCTTCCCCTCCTTTAAAA
This sequence comes from Bos grunniens, assembly GCF_055505025.1. NCBI lineage: Eukaryota > Metazoa > Chordata > Mammalia > Artiodactyla > Bovidae > Bos > Bos grunniens. The sequence goes on along the minus strand of NC_141179.1, from coordinate 10,110,021 downwards.
TATTGGGCCCCAGATTTCAAGCTTAAATCAGTAATCAGTTATATTTGCTATTGTCAAGTCTATGGTTTTTCCAGTGGTCATGTATGGATGTGAGAGTTGGACTGTGAAGAAAGCTGAGTGCCGAAGAATTAATGCTTTTGAACTGTGGTGTCGGAGAAGACTCTTGTGAGTCCCTTGGACTGCAAGGAGATCCAACCAGGTCATTCTGAAAGAGATCAGCCCTGGGATTTCTTTGGAAGGAATGATGCTAAAGCTGAAACCCCAGTATTTTGGCCACCTCATGCGAAGTGTTGACTCATTGGAAAAGACTCTGATGTTGGGAGGAATTGGGGGCAGGAGGAGAAGGGGACAACAGAGGATGAGATGGCTGGATGGCATCACTGACTCGATACACATGAGTCTGAGTGAACTCCGGGAGTTGGTGATGGATAGGGAGGCCTGGCATGCTGCGATTCATGGGGTCACAAAGAGTCAGACACGACTGAGAGACTGAACTGAACTGAACTGAAAGGAGTTAATGTATATCTTGGTGACAATAGCAAGCGAAACAAAAAACCTCAATTTGTATCAATGTTAAATGTATAATGTGAGAAGGAGAAAATGCTTATAGCCAAGAAAGAAATGTAAATTAGACTGCCACCAAACTCTCTCTCCTCTGAAATGTCTTATAATTTACATTTAATATATGTGAATTTACAAGCAACACCGTAATGCGTACTTGAAAGCAATGCTTGAGTTAATTAAATGAGCTCCTCGGAGAGCACAGATCTCATTAGTTCTTTGCTGTAGTCAGGTTGGACTTTGAGAATTTAATCCAGGATATTTGATTCCTCATAATAAGCCAACTGATCTTACAGAGACTTTTTTTTAATGTCATTTCTGCAATGGATTGTTATGCAGCTTTTTAAACTGCTAGTTAAAATGATATATCCCTCTTCGTCTAAATAGTGCCAAAGCAGTCAGTCAATCAAGTCAGTTAAATCACACTACTGTTATTTCCAGTAAAAGACTAATAAATCCATCAAATTAAGTACAAAAGAAAACAAAAGGCTGTTAATGGATTTTTTTTCACTCTTTAATAGTCATATAAATGTCTCACTGTCATGTAAACAATCACATGAAAACTCAAAAGGAAGTTATCAGAGCAGGACCTTTCCTTTTCACATAAACATCTCAACTCATCAGAAAAGTGAATTCTGGGTCTTAGAGAAAGCACTCAGTCTGATGGAAAATATATCATCTTAATTTTTTTTTTCCACTTGAAATTAGCACATTTCCACAGATAGTAATGCATTAGCATTATTTACTTATGGAGCTAAAATACATAGGAGACAAAATCTGAATAGTGATAGAACTTTGGGGTTACCAGCTTCCCTTTCCTAAAAGGGTAGTTTGATAAGGAATCCATCAGATTTTTACAAAGGCAATTGACATTCCACAGAGGCCTAGCATAGCTGAAATTGTATAAAGGTGGAGTTCCATTTAGGAGTTCTGATAATGTAAGAGATAGTGGAAGAGGCAATTAGGAGAACCAATGATATATGGCATGGTGCTACAGGCATAGTACCAAATTGTTCAGGCTTCAGTTCGTTCAGCTTTTCTCATAGAGGGTTACTCTGCTGCTGCTGCTGCAGCTGCTGCTGCTGCGGCTGCTGCTGCTACTGCTGCTGCTACTGCTGCTAAGTTGCTTCAGTCGTGTCCGATTCTGTGCGACCCCATAGATGGCAGCCCACCAGGCTCCCCCATCCCTGGGATTCTCCAGGCAAGAACACTGGAGTGGGTTGCCATTTCCTTCTCCAATGCATGAAAGTGAAAAGTGAAAGTGAAGTCGCTCAGTCGTGTCCGACTCTTGGTGACCCCATGGACTGCAGGCCACCAGGCTCCTCCATCCATGGGATTTTCCAGGCAAGAGTACTGGAGTGGGGTGCCATAGCCTTCTCTGGTTACTCTGCTGGGTGGGTACAAGTGAGGAACTGAGTTTTATAATGAAATTGCTTGTTCTATAAGAAAATCACTTACCTAAAATTATGCCTACAAAGGATTGAAACAGTTCCCATTAACAGAATTTTTTGCAATACTTTTTCTTTTTTTAAAAGAAGGAACTTATTTGTATCAAATACATCTTGGAAGCTGGATTGCATTAAAAAAATCCCAAGCATTTATATGTAGGCTTTAAACAGAGATTTTTGTAGCTTAACAATTAAATATGTTGGCTTATGGGCAGGTCCTTTCTTCCTGGGGTTAAAAAACAAAGTCTCTTGCATGCTTCCTTTAAGGCAAGTTGCCCACCTTCTCAAAGCCCCAGGTTCATAGGCTTCTTATAAAGATCTGAATCCTTTGGGAAGCAAGCAACTGCAATGTTAATCAGTCATCCCACAATGTGATATTGGACAATGTAAGTTTGATTTGACCTAGGAGTCTACTCAACTATCAGTCTTGTCATAGAACCTGGGCCAAAGACAAGTAGAATATGGTGGCATTTGATTTAAAAATTGGTGACATTATAGCTTTGCTAAAGTGACAAGACAAAAGTGGTTTCTTGCTAAAGGTGGTTTCTTGCAAAGAGCTGCTTATATCTGCATAGCAAAATGGAAAAAAAAAAAAAAAACATAAGTTTGTTTGGAATCATGAATAAACCCATCCCGGTCTTCCATCTACCCTTCTATTTTGCTATAACCACTTCATAAATGTGAATTATGGGGATAAGTTAGAAACAAATTTGTCTTAACCTCTTTGGGGATGTTAATTTGCATTTCTCCTACTGTCTCCCCTCTTTAAATTCCAAACAGTTAGCTGGACCTTTTATATTTCCTTCCCTCAGGAAATTTTACACAACATGGAGTAGAAAATGCTGAAAAACAAAATTTCCACCTGTCTACAAATTTAAGATTATTGAAAAGATGATGTAAACTGTCAGATGTAGGAGGAAAAATGGATGGTTTCCTTTAAAGCAATACTTGAGAAGAGGGGGATTCCTGGATGTTGGGAAGAGTGGAAGTTTAGGAAGTTGCTAAGACCATCCTCGGACAAGATGAGCAGATGATGGCAAGATGAGCTGGAAAAATCTCAGTGGGTACAAGTTATACAGGATGCCCAGGTGAGCTAGATTCTCTACTCAGAGATTCTCAGCCTCAGCAGAGATACCTAAGTTCCATTAAGAGACAGGAAAGCTTGGAAGCCAAAAGAAATATGGCTTAAAGGGACCACAAAAACAGGAGTTCAGCAACAGCCACAGTGCACTGGAAAGCAACAGCTCTTCCGTAGGTTTTGGGGCCTCTCTGGTTCTGTAGTGTGTCTCTAAAATACCCAACAGAATAGTTTTCTGCTATCCCAGGAAGCTAGGTGTTCAGCATCTTTTATTTTTAAGGAGTTTTTCAAAGACAGTGTTTCTTGCACATTTATGTTTGTGGACTGAAAAATATATTCCCTCAAAAGGTCAAAGATTAAATAAAGAAACATGCTCAAATAAGTGTATATTAACTATTAGAAAGCTTGATGAAAAAACATAAACCCCCAACAAGCAAAGTCTACACAAATAATGTATTGTAATATATATATATATATATCTTTTATGTGTCCATATATGCCCTTCTCACATGGCACTAGTGGGAGAGAATGCATCTGCCAATGCAACAGATGCAGGTTTGATCCCTGCATTGGCATCAGTGGATCTATGGAGGAAGACATGGCAGCCCACTCCACTCCACTATTCTTTCCTGGAGAATCCACAGAGGAACCTGTTGGTCTACAGTCCATAGGGTTTCAAAGAGTTGGACATGACTGAAGTGACTTAGCATGCATGCATGAATATACATGATATATAGATAGATATAGAGATATAGATATCCCTTAAATTGTTTATGAGAGTTACTAGAGCTAGGAGACAATGTAAAATAATATTTCCAGAGATATTAAAAAAAATCATTAATATCACCACAATCACATAACTGATGTAAGAAGTAGTAGAATATACCTGTAAAACTATGCCTTCATTTATTTGGGGCATTTGGAGGTATGGGGTATTTTTAGATATCCAACTCATAGATAACCTAGGAACTGGAGGTAAGCATTTGGCAAGGGCTGCATGAGATCCATTGAACCAGTCTTGGTGGTATTCATGATTGCTCTATACAGTGACAAAAATTTCTTCTCATTTCACCTGAAAGTGAACTGCTTAATACTACCTAGTAATGAAAGTTGCTCTTAGAAAACTATCTTCAACTTTCCTGTGTATTCCATAGGAATATTTTTTAAACTATGAGTTCCCTTAAAAAGACACCTAGAAGAATTTCTAGGTACTTGACAAGTTGCATGGGTGTGCTGTCAATTATGACATATTATAATGAATGGTAATACAAATGAAACATCTGTTTAATCACTCAGTGACTACATCTGTTCTGTCACACTTGACACATTGAGCAGGAGTACATGAAAAATTCAAGGAAAATTTGTAAATGTGAGTGCTAGGTCACTGATTTTGAAGGGTGAGATGAGTTAAAATGACTAGACCCTTTCAGAATGTATATAAAAGTGCCAGATCCTCAATTGACTTTGTTTCAGCACTCACTTTCTTTAATGGATAAGGTCTTTCTAAATGCATTATATTCTTTAAAAATAATGACAAAATATAAATGGTCATAATTTATATTTTATTTTTGAATTAAAAATTTGCAAAAAGCACTCTCTTTGGTGGGGTATAGCCCCAGCTGTTGTGAACTTTACATTCTTAAATATGAATGTGCAAACACAGAAAAAAGAAAACTCAATGGGAGGTCTGAAGAAGATGGTGGAGGAATAAGATGGGGAGATCACCAGCCTCCCCACAAATACATCACAAATTCATCAGATTATGGAACAACTCCTCCAGAACAACTTCTGATTGACAGCAGAAGACCCCAGATTTCCGCAAAGGCAAGCCAGTCTCCTTGCAATGAAGTAGGGCAAAAGATAAAGAAATAAAAAGAGATAAAGGATTTCAGGACAGGGACCTGTGCTTTGAGGGAGGGAGCCATGAAGGAGGAAAAGTTTCCATACTGTAATAAACCCCCTCACAAGTGGGACCAGTGGGGAACTTCTGGGATTCAACAATAGCGGCTCAGAAGACAAAACAGGAAATTCACTACAGAAATCAGCTAGCTTCACTGATAAGTAGCTAGCAAGCCTCCCCTTGCCCAGAGCAAGCCTCGCCTAGCTCAGGGGAGGGAGCAAAGGTGGCTCCCTGGCCTCAGGCTGCAGCAGAATGCAGGGGAGGAGTGCTGAGTCTCCAGCAGGGATCCCAGGGAGAGGTCAAGGGTTGGTAACCAGGAAGAAATGCTAAGAGGGGCGTCTCCCAACACAGCAGAGGGATTGGATGTGACCGCCACTGCCAAAGCCAGAAATGGTACCTGAGGTAGCAGACAAAACACTGCTGATCCAGTCCTGACCCCAGAGGTGGCAGCCACCCCCAGACTGTGTACAGACTACTGCCTGCCCCTTGCTGGGAGCTTGAATAGCCTGGCTCTTACTAGGGACCCACAAACTGGGGCTGTTTCCTCTGGGAGAGCTCCTGACCCACGTTAGACTGTAACATCCCACAGGTCTCTATTGCCTCAGACACTCCCTGATACATCTCTAATGTGGCTGCTTTATAATTCCCCTTCCCCAGACCAAGCAAGTGAGCCCTAATGAGCCTTGGCCTTCACCCACTTGTTTCAGGTTTGGGATCAGACTGTGAAATTTAGGGGCAACTGTGAACTTCAAAATCACTGCAGATGGCAAATGGTGACTGCAGCCATGAAATTAAAAGATGCTTACTCCTTGGAAGGAAATTTATGACCAACTTAGATAGCATATTAAAAAGCAGAGACATTACTTTGGCAACAAAAGTCTGTATAGTCAAGTCTATGCTTTTTCCAGTAGTCACGTATGGATGTGAGAGTTGGACTATAAAGAAAGCTGAGGCCCGAAAAACTGATGCTTTTGAACTGTGATGTTGAAGACTCTTGAGAGTCCCTTGGACTGCAAGGAGATCTAACCAGTCCATCCTAAAGGAAATCATTCCTGAATATTCATTGGAAGGACTGATGCTGAAGCTGAAACTCTAATACTTTGGCCACCTGATGCAAAGAGCTAACTCATTGGAAAAGACCCTGATGCTGGGAAAGATTGAAGGCAGGAGCAGAAGGGGATAACAGAGAATGAAATAGTTGAATGGCATCACCAACTCAATGGACATGAGTTTGAGTAAACTCTGGGAGTTGGTGATGGACAGCGAGGCCTTGGGTGCTGCAGTCCATGGGGTCGCAAAGAGTCGGACACGACTGAGCAACTGAACTGAACTGTGAACTTTAGGAGGAAGTAAAAACTGGAATAAGGCCATATCTGAGACTGAGCTGACTTCACACTGCCCATAACAGGTCCAGAGAACTTCCTAGAAATGTTAGAGGACTCTGGTGTAAGTCTCAGTGGGTGTTCTGGGATATTGAGTGTTGCCTTCACCAAGAGTCTTGGGATTTGTCTTCTATGCTATCAGGCGTGTGAGGTCTTGGTGCTTCAATAGGAGTAAGGCCTGAACCCCTGAGGTAGGAGAACAGAGCTCAAGACTTTGATTCACCAGAAAATGGCAGACCCCAGGGAACATTAATAAGCAAGAGCCCTCCTAAAGGCCTTCATCTCAACACTAAAATCAAGCCCACCCCAAGACCAGCAAGCCACAAAACCCAAACACACCACACTGATCCTTCAGGAAAACAGGTATACAACACTGCACATTAGTAAACAGGCTGCCCAAATCCATGCCAAACCCACCAAAACCCCCAGACTCACTGATGGAAAAGACACTGCCTTTCAAAGAGACGAGATCCAGCTCTATCCACCATAATACAGGTGCAAGTTCCCTGGATCAGGAAAACGTCAGAAGACACTAGTTTGACCCCACCCACAGGGGGCAGATGCCACAATTAAGTGGAACTATGACCTTCCAGCCAGCAGAAATGAGACCCCAAAGACAGTAAACTAAACAAGATGCAAAGAGAGAAATACGCAGCAGGTGAAGGAACATGACAAAACCCACCATACCAAACAAATGAGAAAGAAATAAGGAGTCTGCCTGAAACAGAATTCAAAATAATGGTAGTAAAGATAATCCAAAATCTTGGAAACAAGATGAGGCTTGCATAAATAGACTGGAGGAACAGTAGAGTAACTGAGGCAGAAGAACAGATAAGTGAGCTGAAAGTTAGAATGGTGGAAATATCTGAAGCAGAGCAGAATTTAAAAAATAATAATAAAAAGAATAAAAAGAAATGAGGACAGCCTCAGAGACCTCTAGGACAACATTAAACACCCCAACATTCAAATCATAGGCATCCCAGAAGAAGAAGACAGAAGAAAAGGGCATGAGAAAATATTTGCGGAGAGTATAGTTGAAAACTTCCCTAAAATGGGGAAAGAAATAGCCACCTAAGTCAAGGAAGTCCAGAGAGTCCCACACAGGATAAACCCAAGGAGAAACACTCCAGGACACATATTAATCAAACTAACAAAAATTAAACACAAAGAACAAACACTAAAAGCAGCAAGGGTAAAGCAACAAACAACATACAAGGGGATCCCCAGAAGGCTAATAGCTGATCTTTCAGCAGAAACTCTACAGGCAAGAACAGAATGGCAGGATATACTTAAAGTGATGAAAGGGAAAAACCCACAAGCAAGATTACTCTACCCAGCAACAATCTCATTCAGATTTGAAGGAGAAAAAATCAAAAGCTTCACAGATAAGGAAAAGCTAAGAGAATTCATCACCACCAAACCCGCTCTTCAACAGATGCTAAAGGAACTTCTCTAGACAAGAAACACAGAAAAGGCCTATAAAAAACAAACCCCAAACAATGAGGTAAATGGTAACAGGATCATATTTACCAATAATTACCTTAAATGTAAATGGGTTCAATGCTCCAACCAAAAGACACATTGAATGAATACAAAAACAAACAAACAAAAAAAAATCCCTATAATTGCTATCTAGGAAAGACCCACCTCAAATGAAGGGACACATACAGACTGAAGGTGAGGGGCTGGAAAAAGATATTCTATGCAAACAGAAACCAAAAGAATCCAGGGAAAGCAATATTCATATCAGATCAAATAAACTTTAAAATAAAGACTGTTAGAAGAAACAAAGAAGCATACTACATAATGATGAACCCCACAAGAATACATAATAATTATATATATATATATATATATGCACCCAGCATAGGAGCACCTGAATACACAGGCAAAGTCTAACAAGTATTAAAGGGGAAATCAGTAGTAACACAATAATAGTGGGGACTTGAATACTTCACACATGCCAATGGACAAATCATCCAGAGAGAAAATTAATTAGGAAACACAAACTTCAAATGATACATTGAACCAGTTGGACCTAATTGGTATCTACAGAGTATTTCTTCCTAAAAGAATAGATTTTCTTTTTCTTAGTGCACATGGAACGTTCTCTAGGATAGATCACATCCTGAGTCACAAATCAAGCCTTGGTAAATTTTGAAAAACTGAAATTATTTCAAACGTCTTTTCTGATCAAAATGCTGTAAGATTAGGTATCAACTATAGGAAAAAAGCAAACTATTAACAACCTAAAAAATATGCTTCTGAGTAGCCTACAAATCACTGAAGAAATAAAAAAGGAATTCAAATTATGACTAGAAACAAATGACAATGAAAACAAGACAACTAAAAATCTATGGGATGCAGTAAAGGAAATGCTAAGTGGAAAGTTTTTATCAGTACACACTTACCTCAAGAAACAAGAAAGACATCAAATAAACAACGTATCCTTACACAGAAAGTAACTAGAAAAGGAAGAAAAGTTAGTAGAAGGAAAGAAATCATAAAGATGAGAGCATAAATAAGTATAACAGAAATGAAGGAGACTATAGCAAAGATTAATAACACTAAAAGCTAGTTCTCTGAGATAATAAACAAAATTTACAAACCATTAGCCAGGCTTATCAAGAAAAAAAATAAAAGACTCAAGTTAATAAAATTAGAAAAGAAAAAGGAGAAGTTACAACAGACCACACAAATAGAAGGATCATAAGAGATTACTGTGAACACCTTTATGCCAAAAGAATGGACAACTTAGAAGAAATGGACAAATTCCTAGAAAAGCATAACCTTTCAAAAGTGAACCAGCAAGAAATACAAAATATGAACAGATCAATCACAAGCAAGAAATCAAAATTGTATAAAAAATCTTCCAACCAAAAAAAAGCCTATGGCCAGATGTCTTCACAGGCAAATTCTACCAAAAGTTTAGAGAAGAACAAACACCTAACCTGCTCAAATTCTTCCAGAAAAATATAGAGGAAGGAAAACTCCAAAACTCATTCTACAAAGCCACCATCACCCTGATACCAAAACCAGACAAAGATGAAACAGAAAAAGAAAAATACAGTCCAATATCACTGGGAAACATAGATGCAAAAGTCATCAACTAAATTCTAACAAACAGAACTGAAAAATACATTAAAAAGATCATACATCATGATCAAGTGGGCTTTATCTCAAGGATACAAGGATTCTTCAATATATGCAAATCAATCAATGTGATGCACCATATTAACAAATTGAAAGATAAAAACCATATAATTATTTCAATAGATCCAGAGAAAGCCTTTCACAAAATTCAACATCCATTTATGATAAAAACTCTCAGAAAGTAGGGATAGAAGAAATATACCTCAACATATTTTATTATTATTGGCCATATATGAGAATTCAGTTCAGTTTAGTCGCTCAGTCATGTCCAACTCTTTGCGACCCTATGAATCGCAGCATGCCAGGCCTCCCTACCATCACCAGCTCCCGGAGATCACCCAAACTCATGTCCATTGAGTCGGTGATGCCATCCAGCCATCTCATCCTCTGTCGTCCTGCCCCAAATCCCTCCCAGCATCAGAGACTTTGCCAATGAGTCAACTCTTCCCATGAGGTGGCCAAAGTATTGGAGTTTCAGCCTCAGCATCAGTCCTTCCAATGAACACCCAGGACTGATCTCCTTTAGGGTGGACTGGTTGGATCTCCTTTCATTCCAAGGGACTCTCAAGAGTCTTCTCCAACACCACAGTTCAAAAGCATCATTTCTTTGGTGCTCAGCTTTCTTTATACTACAACTCTCACATCCATACATGACCACTGAGAAAACCATAGCCTTGACTAGACGGACCTTTGTTGGCAAAGTAATGTCTCTGCTTTTGAATATGCTATCTAGTTTGGTTATAACTTTCCTTCCAAGGAGTAAGCGTCTTTTAATTTCATGGCTGCAATCACCATCTGCAGTGATTTTGGAGCCCCCAAAAATAAAGTCTGACACTGTTTCCACTGTTTTCCCATCTATTTCCCGTAAAGTGATGGGACCAGATGCCATGATCTTAGTTTTCTGAATGTTAAGCTTTAAGCCAACTTTTTCACTCTCCTCTTTCACTTTCATCAAGAGACTGTTTAGTTCCTCTTCACTTTCTGCCATAAGGGTGCTGTCATATGCATATCTGAGGTTATTGATATTTCTCCTGGCAATCTTGATTCCAGCTTGTGCTTCTTCCAGCCCAGCATTTCTCATGATGTACTCTGCATATAAGTTAAATAAGCAGGATGACAATATACAGCCTTGATGTACTTCTTTTCCTATTTGGAACCAGTCTGTTGTTCCATGTCCAGTTCTAACTGTTGCTTCCTGACCTGCATATAGGTTTCTCAAGAGGCAGGTCAGGTGTTCTGGTATTCCATCTCTTTCAGAATTTGCCACAGTTTATTGTGATCCCCACAGTCAAAGGATTTGACATACTCAATAAAGCAGAAATAGATGTTTTTTTTTTTGGGGGGGGGGGAACTCTTGCTTTTTCGATGATCCAGCGGATGTTGGCAATTTGATCTCTGGTTCCTCTGCCTTTTCTAAAACCAGCTTGAACATCTGGAAGTTCATAATTCACGTATTGCTGAAGCCTAGCTTGGAGAATTTTGAGCATTACTTTGTTAGCATGTGAGACGAGTGCAATTGTGCGGAACTTTGAGCATTCTTTGGCATTGCCTTTCTTTGAGATTGGGATGAAACTGACTTTTTCCAGTCCTGTGGCCGCTGTTGAGTTTTCCAAATTTTCTGGCATATTGAATGTGGCACTCTCACAGCATCATCTTTCAGGATTTGAAAGAGCTCAACTGGAATTCCATCACCTCCACTTGCTTTGTTCATAGTGATGCTTTCTAAGGCCCACTTGTCTTCACATTCCAGGATGTCTAGCTCTAGGTGAGTGATCACACCATTGTGATTATATTTGTCGTGAAGCTCTTTTATTCTTGCCACCTCTTCTTAATATCTTCTTCTTCTGTTAGGTCCATACCATTTCTGTCCTTTATCGAGCCCATCTTTGCATGAAATGTTCCCTTGGTATCTCTAATCTTCTTGAAGATATCTCTAGTCTTTCCCATTCTGTTGTTTTCCTCTATTTCTTTGTATTGATCGCTGAGGAATGCTTTCTTATCTCTCCTTACTCTTCTTTGGAACTCTGCATTAAGATGCTCATAACTTTCCTTTTCTCTTTTGCTTTTTGCTTCTCTTCTTTTCACAGCTATTTGTAAGGCCTCCCCAGACAGCCATTTTGCTATTTTCCATTTCTTTTCCATTGGGATGGTCTTGATCCCTGTCTCCTGTACAATGTCATGAACCTCAGTCCATAGTTCATCAGGCAGTCTATCTATCAGATCTAGTCCCTTAAATCTATGTTTCACTTCCACTGTATAATCATAAGGGATTTGATTTACATCATACCTGAATGGTCTAGGGGTTTTCCCTACTTTCTTCAATTTAAGTCTGAATTTGGCAATAAGGAGTTCATGACCAGAGCCACAGTCAGCTCCCGGTCTTATTTTTGCTGACTGTATAGAGCTTCTCCATCTTTGGCTGCAATAATCAATCTGATTTCAGTGTTGACCATCTGGTGATGTCCATGTGTAGAGTCTTCTCTTGTGTTGTTGGAAGAGGGTGTTTGCTATGACCAGTGTGTTCTCTTGGCAAAACTCTATTACCCTTTGTCCTGCTTCATTCCATATTTCAAGGCCAAATTTCCCTGTTACCCCAGGTGTTTCTTGACTTCCTACTTTTGCATTCCAGTCCCCTATAATGAAAAGGACATCTTTTTTTGGGTGTTAGTTCTAAAAGGTCTTGTAGGTCTTCATAGAACCATTCAAATTCAGCTTCTTCAGCTTTACTGGTTGGGGCATAGACTTGGATGACTGTGATATTAAATGGTTTGCCTTGGAATCGAATAGAACTCATTCTGTCGTTTTTGAGATTGCATCCAAGTACTGTATTTTGGACTCTTTTGTTGACCATGATGGCTACTCCATTTCTTCTAAGGGGTTCCTGCCCTCAGTAGTAGATATAATGGTCATCTGAGTTAAATTCACCCATTCCAGTCCATTTTAGTTCACTGGTTCCTAGAATGTCAACGTTCACTCTTGCCATCTCCTGTTTGACTACTTCCAATTTGCCTTGATTCATGGACCTAACATTCCAGGTTCCTATGCAATATTGCTCTTTACAGCATTAGACTTTGCTTCTATCACCAGTCACATCTACAACTGGGTATTGTTTTTGCTTTGGCTCCATTCCTTCATTCTTTCTGGAGTTATTTCTCCACTGTCTGCAGTAGCATATTGGGTACTTACTGACCTGGGGAATTCCTCTCTTAGTATCCTATCATTTTGCCCTTTCATACTGTTCATGAAGTTCTCAAGGTAAGAATACTGAAGTGATTTGCCATTCCCTTCTCCAGTGGACCACATTCTGTCAGACCTCTCCACTTTGACCCGCCCATCTTGGGTGGCCCCACAAGGCATGGCTTAGTCCCATTGAGTTAGACAAGGCTGTGATCAGTGTGATTAGATTGACTAGTGGTTTGCCATTCCCTCTCCAGTGGACCACATTCTGTGAGATATGTTACTGACACAAAAACAGAACTAAAGATCAATGGAACAAGAGAGAAAGCCCAGAGATAAATACACACACCTGAGGGCATCTTATCTTTGAAAAACCTGCCAAGTACAATGGAGAAAAGATAATCTCTTCCACAAGTGGTGCTGAGAAAACTGGTGAACTACATGTAATAGTATGAAATTAAGACACTTCCTAATACCATACATAAAAATAAACTCAAAGTGGATTAAAGACCTAAACATAAGACCAGAAACTATTAAACTCTTAGAGTAAAATATAGGCAGAACACTCTCTGATATAAATCACAGCAAAGTTCTCTATGACCCACTTCCTAGGGTAATGGAAATGAAAACAAAAATAAGAAAGTTGAAAAGACAACCCTCAGAATGGGAGAAAATAATAGCAAACAAAACAACTGACAAATAATCTCCAAATATACAAGCAGCTCATGCAGCTCAATACCAGATTAAAAAAAAAAAAAAAAATCTTTTTCCAGCCCTTCACTTTCAGTCTGTATGTGTCCCCTGTTTTGAGCTGGGTCTCTTGTAGACAACATATGTAGGGGTCTTGTTTTTGTATCCATTCAGCCAGTCTTTGTCTTTTGGTCAGGGCATTCAACCCATTTATATTTAAGGTAATTACTGATAAGTATGATCCCGTTGCCATTTACTTTATTGTTTTGGGTTCGAGTTTATACACTGTTTTTGTGTTTCCTGTCTAGAGAATATCCTTCAGTATTTGTTGGAGAGCTGGTTTGATGGTGCTGAATTCTCTCAGCTTTTGCTTGTCTGAGAAGCTTTTGATTTCTCCTTCATATTTGAATGAGATCCTTGCTGGGTACAATAATCTGGGCTGTAGGTTATTTTCTTTCATCACTTTAAGTATGTCTTGCCATTCCCTCCTGGCTTGAAGAGTTTCTATTGAAAGATCAGCTGTTATCCTAATGGGAATTCCCTTGTGTGTTATTTGTTGTTTTTCCCTTGCTGCTTTTAATATTTGTTCTTTGTGTTTGATCTTTGTTAATTTGATTAATATGTGTCTTGGGGTGTTTCGCCTTGGGTTTATCCTGTTTGGGACTCTCTGGGTTTCTTGGACTTGGGTGATTATTTCCTTCCCCATTTTAGGGCAGTTTTCAACTATTATCTCCTCAAGTATTTTCTCATGGTCTTTCTTTTTGTCTTCTTCTTCTGGGACCCCTATGATTCAAATGTTGTAGGGTTTAATATTGTCCTGGAGGTCTCTGAGATTGTCCTCATTTCTTTTAATTCGTTTTTCTTTTATCCTCTCTGATTCATTTATTTCTACCATTCTATCTTCTAATTCACTAATCCTATCTTCTGCCTCTGTTATTCTACTATTTGTTGCCTCCAAAGTGTTTTTAATTTCATTTATTGCATTATTCATTTTATATTGACTCTCTTTTATTTCTTCTAGGTCCTTGTTAAACCTTTCTTGCATCTTCTCAATCTTTGTCTCTTACACTGTTGGTGGGAATGCAAACTAGTACAGCCACTATGGAGAACAGTGTGGAGATTCCTTAAAAAACTGGAACTAGAACTGCCTTATGATCCAGCAATCCCACTGCTGGGCATACACACTGAGGAAACCAGAAGGGAAAGAGACACGTGTACCCCAATGTTCATTGCAGCACTGTTTATAATAGCCAGGACATGGAAGCAACCTAGATGCCCATCAGCAGATGAATGGATAAGAAAGCTGTGGTACATATACACGATGGAGTATTACTCAGCCATTAAAAAGAATACATTTGAATCAGTTCTAATGAGATGGATGAAACTGGAACCTATTATACAGAGTGAAGTAAGCCAGAAAGAAAAACACCAATACAGTATACTAACACATATATATGGAATTTAGAAAGATGGTAACAATAACCCTGTGTACGAGACAGCAAAAGAGACACTGATGTATAGATCAGTCTTATGGACTCTGTGGGAGAGGGAGAGGGTGGGGAGATTTAGGAGAATAGCATTGAAACATGTATAATATCATGTATGAAACGCGTCGCCAGTCCAGGTTCGATGCACAGTACTGGATACTTGGGGCTGGTGCACTGGGACGACCCAGAGGAAGGGTAGGGGAGGGAGGAGGGAGGAGGGTTCAGGATGGGGAACGTGGATATACCTGTGGCGGATTCATTTCAATATTTGGCAAAACTAATACAATATTGTAAAGTTTAAAAATAAAATAAAATTAAAAAAAAAAATCAAATCACCCTCTGGGTATACATTAAAGGAAGTAGCATCTCCAAAAAAAAAAAAAAAAAATGACCCAATCAAAAAGTGGGCAAAAGAATTAAACACATTTCTCCAAAGAAGACATACAGAGGGCTAACACATGAAAAGATGCTCAACATCTCTCATTATTAGAGAAATACAAATCAAAACTACATGTGAGGTTATCATCTCACACCAATCAGAATGTCCATCATCAAAAAGTCTACAAACAACAAATCCTGGTGAGAGTGTGTGGGAGAAAAGGGAACTTTCTTACACTGTTGGTGGATATGTAAATTTATAAGGCCACTATAGGGAACAGTATGGATTCCTTAAAATCTGGGAATAAACCTATCATTCAACCCAGTAATCCCACTTCTGTGCATATACCTTGAGGAAACCATAATTTAAAAAGACACATGTACCCCCAGTGTTAATTGCAGCACCATTTCCAACAACTGGGACATGGAATCAACCTAGATGTCCTTTGACTGATGAATAGATCAAGAAGTTGTGATACATATACACAATGGAATATTACTCAGCTATAAAATGAGATGCATGTGAATCAGTTCTAATGAAGTGGATGAATGTAAAACCTATTATTCAGCATGAATTAAGTCAGAAAGAGGAAGGCAAATATACTATTTAACACACACACATGTATATATGTATATATGTGTGTGTGTGTATATATATATATACATATATGGAATCTAGAAAAATAATACTGATGATCCTATTTACAGTGCTGCAAGGAGACACATATTTAAGAATAGAATATGGACATAGTGGGAGAAGGAGAGAGTGGGATGATATGAGAGAACAGCATTGAAACATATACATTACCATATGTAAAATAGATAGTCAGTGGGAGTTTGTTGTATGGTGCAGGAAACCTAAAGCCTGTGTTCTGTGAAAACCTAGTGGGGTGGGCTCAAGAAGGTGGGGACATATGTATACCTATGGCTTTTCATTTTTTTACCCCATATCGCCCTTTACTCATCATACTGTAAAGAAGGCATATTCTTACTTACATACCTACCCCAACAAATTGTAAACTTGTGAACACAAAGACTATGTTTATCTTGCTTATAGTGGTAATTCTAATACCCAGCACAGTGCTTGATATGTGTGATATATAATAAATGTCTGTGGCTAAACAAATAAGGATAATCATAAAGGATTTGACTTAGGTCATACCTGAATAGTCCAGTAGTTTTTCCCTACTTTCTTCAATTTAAGTCTGAATTTGGCAATAAGGACTTCATAATCTGAGCCATTTTCAAACCTTAAAAGATGATGCTGTGAAAGTGTTGCACTCAATATGGTGGCAAATTTGGAAACCTCAACAGAGGCCACAGGACTGGAAAAGGTCAGTTTTCATTCCAATCCCAAAGAAAGACAATGCCAAAGAATGTTCAAACTACCACACAATTACACTAATCTCACACACTAGCAAAATAATGTTCAAAATTCTCCAAGCCAGGCTTCAACACTGTATGAATCATGAACTTCCAGAGGTTCAAGCTTGATTTAGAAAAGGCAGAGGAAACATAGGTCATATTACCAACATTCGTTGGATCATCAAAAAAGGAAGAGAGTACCACAAAAACATATACTTCTGCTTTATTTACTACAACAAAGCCTTTGTGTGGATCACAACAAACTGTGGAAAATATTTAAAGAGATGGGAATACCAGACCAGAGATGCTGCCTGAGAAATCTGTATCTAGGTCAAGAAGCAAGAGTTAGAACTGGACATGGAACAACAGACTGGTTCCAAGTTAAGAAAGGACTATGTCAAGGCTGTATATTGTCACCCAACTTATTTAAATTATATGCAGAGTACATCATGAGAAACGCTGGGTTAGATGAAGCACAAGCTGGAATCAAGACTGCCAGGGTAAATATCAAAAACCTCAGATATGCAGATGACACCACCCTTATGGCTGGAAGAACTAAAGGGCCTCTTGACGAAAGTGAAAAAGTTGGCTTAAAACTCAACAGTCAGAGAACTAAGACCATGGCATCTGGTCCCATCACTTTATGGCAAATACATGGGGAAACAATGGAAATAGTGACAGACTTTATTTTGGGGGCCTCCAAAATGACTGCAGATGGTGACCCCAGCCATGAAATTAAAAGATGCTTGCTCCGTGAAAGAACAGTCATGACCAACATGGACAGCATATTAAAAAGCAGAGACATTACTTTGCCAACAAAGGTCCTTCTAGTCAAGGATATGTTTTTTTCAGTAGTTATGTATGAATGTGAGAGCTGGACTACAAAGAAAGCTGAATGCCAAAGAATTGATGCTTTTCAACTGTGGCATTGAAGAAGACTCTCTAGAGTCCCTTGGACTTCAAGGAGATCCAACCAGTCCATCCTAAAGGAAATCAGTCCTGAATATAGATTGGAAGGACTGATGCTGAAGCTGAAACTCCAATATTTTGGCCACCTGATGTGAAGAACTGACTCAATGGAAAAGACCCCAATGCTGGGAAAGATTGAAGGTGAAAGGACAAGGGGAAAACAGAGGATGAGATGGTTGGATGGCATCACAGACTCAATGGGCATGAGTTTGAGTAAACTCCAGGAGTTGGTGATGGACACGGAAGCCTGGCGTGCTGCAGTCCATGGGGTCGCAAAGAGTTAGACACGACTGAGCAACTGAAATGAACTGAACTGAATCTGAGCCACAGTCAGTTCCTGTTCTTGTTTTTGCTGACTCTATAGAGCTTCTCCATTTTCAGCTGCAAAGAGTATAATGAATCTGATTTCAGTATTGACCATCTGGTGATGCCCACGTGTAGGGCCATCTCTTTTGTTGTTGGAAGAGGATGTTTGCTATGATCTGTGCATTCTCTTGACAAAACTCTGTTAGCTTTTGTCCTGCTTCCACTTTGTACTCAAAGGCCAAACTTGCCTGTAACTCCAGATATCTCTTGACTTCTTACTTTTGCGTTCCAGTCCCTTGTGATGAAAAGGATATCTTTTTTTAGTGTTAGTTCTAGAAGGTCTTGTAGGTCATCATAGAACATAAAACTGTTCAATTTCAGCTTCTTTGCCATTAGTGGTTGGGGTATAGACTTGGATTACAGTGATCTTGAATGTTTTACCTTGGAAAGTAAGAGAGAACATTCTGTTATTTTTGAGATTGCAACCAAGTACTGCATTTAGGACTCCTTTTTTCATTATGAGGGCTACTGCATTTCTTTTAAGGGATTCTTGCCCACAGTAGTGGGTATAATGGTCATCTGTATTAAATTCACCATTCCAGTCCATTTTAGTTCATTGATTCCTAGAATGTCAATGTTCATTCTTGCCATCTCCTGTTTGACTACTTCCAGTTGACTTTGATTAATGGACCTAACATTCCAGGTTCCTATGTGATAGTGTTCTTTACAGCATCAAACTTTACTTCCATCACCAATCACAGCCACAATTGGGTGTTGTTTTTGCTTTGGCTCTGTCTCTTCACTCTTTCTGGAATTATTTCTCTACTCTTCTCTAGTAGAATATTGGACACCTACTGACCTGGGGAGTCCATCATTCAGCATCATATATTTTTACCTTTTCATACTTTTCATGGGGTTCTCAAGGTAACAGTACTGAAGTGGGTACAATAAAGGACAGAAATGGTATGGACCTAACAGAAGCAAAAGATTTTAAGGAGAGGTAGCAAGAATACACCGAAGAACTATACAAAAAAGATCTTCATGACCCAGACAACCACGATGGTGTGATCACTCACCTAGAGCCAGACATCCTGGAGTGAGAAGTCAAGTGGGCCTCAGGAAGTATCACTACAAAAAAAGCTAGTGGATGTGATGGAATCCAGCAAAGCTATTTCAAATCCTAAAAGATGATGCTGTGAGAGTGCTGCACTCAATATGCCAGCAAATTTGGAAAACTCAGCAGTGGCCACTGGACTGGAAAAAGTCAGTTTTCATTCCAATCCCAAAGAAAGGCAATGCCAAAGAATGGTCAAATTACTGTACAATTGCACTCATCTCAGTTCAGTTCAGTTGCTCATTCATGTCCAACTCTTTATAACCCCATGGACTGCAACATGCAATGCTTCCCTGTTCTTCATCAACTCCCAGAGCTCGCTCAAATGTATGTCCATTGAGTTGGTGATGACTTCCAACCATCTCATCCTCTGTAATCACCTTCTCCTCCTGCCTTCAGTGTTTCCCAGCATCAGGGTCTTTTCCAGTGAGTCAGTTCTTCACATCAGGTGGCCAAAGTATTGGAGTTTCAGCATCAGCAACAACATTCATCTCACACAGTAGTAAAGTAATGCTCAAAATTCTCTAAGTGAGACTTCAACAGTACATTAACCAAAAACTTCCAGATGTTCAAGCTGGATTTACAAAAGGCAGAGGAACCAGAGATCAAATTGCCAGCATCCATTGTTTCATAAAGAGCAAGATTATTCCAGAAAAACATCTACTTCTGCTTTATTGACTATGCCAAAGACATTGACTGTGTGGATCACAAGAAACTGTGGAAAATTCTTCAAGAGATGGGAATATCAGACCACCTGACCTGCCTCCTGCAAAATCTGTATGCACGTTAAGTAGCAACAGTTAGAACCATACATGGATCAATGGGCTGTTTCTAAATTGGGAAAGGAGTACATCAGTGCTGTATATTGTCACCTTGCTTATTTAACTTATGTTCTAGTTTCATTCTTTTACAAGTGGTTGACCAGTTTTCCCAACACCACTTGTTATAGAGATTTTCTTTTCTCCATTGTATATTCTTGCCTCCTTTGTCAAAGATAAGGTGTCCATAGGTGCGTGGATTTATCTCTGTGCTTTCTATTTTGTTCCATTGATCTATATTTCTGTCTTTGTGCTAGTACCATACTGTCCTGATGACTGTGGCTTTGTAGTAGAGCCTGAAGTCAGGCAGGTTGATTCCTCCAGTTCCATTCTTCTTTTTCAAGATTGCTTTGGCTATTCGAGGTTTGTTGTATTTCCATACAAATTGTGAAATTATTTGTTCTAGCTCTGTGTCAAAATATCGTTGGTAGCTGATAGGGATTGCCTTGAATCTATAGATTGCTTTGGATAGTATACTCATTTTCACTATATTAATTCTTCTGATCCATGAACATGGTATATTTCTCCATCTATTAGTGTCCTGTTTGATTTCTTTCACCAGTGTTTTGTAGTTTTTATATATATAGGTCTTTAGTTTCTTTAGGTAGATATATTCCTAAGTATTTTATTCTTTTCATTGCAATGGTGAATGGAATTGTTTCCTTAATTTCTCTATTTTCTCCTTATTAGTGTATAGGAATGCAAAGGATTTCTGTGTGTTGATTTTATATCCTGCCACTTTACTATATTCATTGATTAGCTCTAGTAATTTTCTGGTGGAGTCTTTAGGGTTTTCTATGTAGAAAGAAATTTCTTTCTATGTAGAGGATTAGGCCATCTTCAAACAGTGAGAGTTTTACTTCTTCTTTTCCAATTTGGATTCCTTTTATTTCTTTTTCTGCTCTGATTACTGTAGCCAAAACTTTCAAAACTATGTTGAATAGTAGTGGTGAAAGTGGGCACCCTTGTCTTGTTCCTGACTTTAGGGGAAATGCTTTCAATTTTTCACCATTGAGGATAATGTTTGCTGTGGGTTTGTCATATATAGCTTTTATTATGTTGAGGCATGTTCCTTCTATTCCCACTTTCTGGAGAGTTTTTAATCATAAATGGATGTTGAATTTTGTCAAAGGCTTTCTCTGCATCTATTGAGATAGTCATATGGCTTTTGTTCTTCAATTTGTTAATGTGGTGTGTTACATTGATTGATTTGCAGATATTGAAGAATCCTTGCATCCCTGGGATAAAGCCCACTTAGTCATGGTGTATGATCTTTTTAATGTGTTGTGGATTCAACCACTTGTAAAAGAATGAAACTAAAACACTTTCTAACACCATACACAAAAATAAATTCAAAATGGATTAAAGATCTAAACATAAGAACAGAAACTATAAAACTCCTAGAGGAGAACATAGGCAAAACACTCTCCGACATACATCACAGCAGGATTCTCTATGACCCACCTCCCAGAATATTGGAAATAAAAGCAAAAATAAACAAATGGGATCTAATTAAAATTAAAAGCTTCTGCACAACAAAGGAAACTATAAGCAAGGTGAAAAGACAGCCTTCAGATTGGGAGAAAATAATAGCAAATGAAGCAACTGACAAAGAACCAATCTCAAAAATATACAAGCAACTCCTGCAGCTCAATTCCAGAAAAATAAAAGACCCAATCAAAAAATGGGCCAAAGAACTAAATAGACATTTCTCCAAAGAAGACATACAGATGGCCAACAAACACATGAAAAGATGTTCAACATCTCTCATTATCAGAGAAATGCAAATCAAAACCACAGTGATGTACCATTTCACAGCAGTCAGAATGGCTGCTATCCAAAAGTCTACAAGCAATAAATGCTGGAGAGGGTGTGGAGAAAAGGGAACCCTCTTACACTGTTGGTGGGAATGCAAACTAGTACAGCCACTATGGAGAACAGTGTGGAGATTCCTTAAAAAACTGGGAATAGAACTGCCTTATGACCCAGCAATCCCACTGCTGGGCATACACACCAAGGAAACCAGAATTGAAAGAGACACGTGTACCCCAATGTTCATCGCAGCACTGTTTATAATAGCCAGGACATGGAAGCAACCTAGATGTCCATCAGCAGATGAATGGATAAGAAAGCAGTGGTACATATACACAATGGAGTATTACTCAGCCATTAAAAAGAATACATTTGAATCAGTTCTAATGAGGTGGATGAAACTGGAGCCCATTATACAGGGTGAAGTAAGCCAGAAAGAAAAACACCAAAACAGTATACTAACGTATATATATGGAATTTAGAAAGATGGTAACGATAACCCTGTATTTGAGACAGCAAAAGAGACACAGATGTATAGAACAGTCTTTTGGGCTCTGTGGGATAGGGAGATGATGGGATGATTTGGCGGAATGACATGGAAACATGTATAATATCATATAAGAAACAAATCGCCAGTCCAGGTTCGATGCAGGATACAGGATGCTTGAGGCTGGTGCACTGAGAAGACCTGGAGGGATGATACGGGGAGGGAGGTGGGAGGGGATTCAGGATGGGGAACACGTGTATGCCCGTGGTGGATTCATGTTGATGTATGACAGAACCAATACAATATTGTAAAGTAATTAGCCTCCAATTAAAATAAATAAATTTAAATTTAAAAATAAAACAAATAAAAAAAACTCAACGTTCAAAAAACTAAGATTATGGCATCCAGTCCCATCACTTCATGGCAAATTGATAGGGAGACAATGGAAACAGTGATAGACTTTATTTTGGGGGCTCCAGAATCACTGCAAATGATGACTGCAGCCATGAAATTAAAAGACACTTGCTCCTTGGAAGAAAAGCTATGAGAAACCTTGACAGCATATTAAGATGCAGAGACATTACTTTTCCAACCCTTTCACACCAACCTCTGGTTGCTGACGAAGCCTTTACAGTGTTCTTGGTTCTGTGTTGTAGCTCCATTGTTCATTCTCTTAATTAAGTGTTGAAATCAAATTTGCTTCATGCCCAAAAATACTCTGAGAGGTTACTAACAAGTACTTATCTAACAGATGCGATCCTGTAGGATACTTATTTTAATAAAGAGCAAACTCTTATAACCAAGTTATAATTTGCACCCACAGTGTTTAGTAGGAAAGATTTTTCACAGATTTCTGATGACACTGAAATCTTAAACTAGAGGGGAACAATACTAGCCCATGTCATTCTAAAATCACAAATACGTTTTGACAGAAGAGTAAAAAAAACAAGCAGCTGTCAATAAAAAATAGGAACATACTAATCTTAAAGTTATTTAAAACAATGGAGGAAAAACTGGAAAGGGAACATAGTCCCTGAGTACTCAATTGTAGCTGCCAAATACTAGTTGTGGAACTTTAAGGATCTCATCTCAGCTCCTTGCAAAATGAACATCACTGTATTTGATTTATTACCACACACGGCTGTATATGATCAAATGACATGTAAGAAAATATTCTGAAAGTATAAAGCTCTCTGTAGATATAATTATTAATAATAATTTTCAGCGCATCATCTCAGAGCTATGAGAAAGTTTGAGCATGTTACACTTATCTCACTTCTGCCTCTCAGGGATGTTGTGGTTTTTGGATGAAGAAAAAAAGACCTGAAATAAATATCTTACTTAAACATATCTGAATAAATATCTTAAGTGTCCAGCATGTAACAAATAATAACTAATGACAACATTAGTATTCTGGTGATTGCTAATTGCTACTTAATTGCCTAATTTCCATGCTAGACCATGAATTCTTTCACAACAGCTACTCTTATTTTGGTCAACATTGTGCCGCTAGTGTCCAGAATATTGTAAAGACTTGATGGATAGTTGTTGAATTAATTATTATTCATAATTATATTAATACAAAAAGAACAAAAACATAAGTTATAACAATGGAATAACAGAGAAGGTACAAATTTGGAAGCTGCCTGGTGCTTAACAGTTAAAACTGATGCAGAAATAAATATACTATATGCTTTTTTGTCATGCTACAGGATTTTTCCAAGAAATATATTTCTCCCTCATAGGCCCTTCCCCAGACCACGGCAGTTGGTGTGTGCTGTGCTGACACGTGTGAGGAGCCTGCTGCAATAAAATTACAAGGGCTTCTGCCTATAAAATTTTATATACTGCAGACTTTGAATCTGCATTACTTTGCAGAAGCAGTAGATTTTTTTTTTCATAACTTGGTGGTTGTTAAGAAAAAAAGAATTTAAGAAAAAAGTTAGTAGGTTCTTGAACTTACCACTGTGAAAAATGAATCCGTAGACCAAAGTCTTACACACAAATCATTACAAAAGAAAAATTTATTACTTAAATAAAAGTGCTATAAATTAAGGAATTCTGTAGTATATAAAATCTTACAGCCATGGGATCTCACTGTATGCTAATCACATTACTTAAAGTTCTTCACTCCCATGCAGGAGTGGTGCTAGGTCTTTAAAATATGTATATGACATGTTTGACTACATGTTTAGAAACTCAAACTCATTATCCTGCTGAAAATTTGTTTAAATGTCTTCTGGCCAGCATTTTTCATTTTTTAGCTAAATTAAAATATAAAAACTTCATAGAGCAGGTTTTGTGAAATAAAAGCATGTTTTATAATGTTGCACAATGATAAATTGATATGATACTAAGCCACCTAGATTATTAGGCAAAGATGTGCTTATTGTGTTCCAAAATTATTTATGTTTATTGACCATTGCTCAGAGAGAGAGAGAGAGAGAATAAAAGGAATCTTCATCTCTTTAATTATCTCCTCTGTTAGGCACAGCTCAGAGAACTAAAGCCACAGTGGTGAGTGTAGTGAAGTGAGTTTCTTTATGTTTGTGGGAGCAATTTTTACAGCAGGCATCTGAGATCATGTTTGCTACTGCAAAATCAGTCCAGTGAATGTGCTTCTGATCCAAAGGACACGTATATGACTAACAGTGGGACACTCTGTACCATATGAGAAGTTTTGAGGACACTGGCTTCGAAAACAACCAGTCAAGTTTACAGCATTTTTTTAAAAATTACATAACTATACATATATTTTGAGGGAGAGGGGTTAACATGTAATACCATATTGTTCTAGTTACTTATGCAGTATGAGTTATCTTAATTCTGTTTCTTTCCTTTTCTGAATTTATTATTCAAAAGTTCTCCTAAGCAAAAAGAGATCTCAAAGATACTTGGAAATCTAGATTTTGTTTCTTAAACATAAGTTCCCTCACTTATTCAAAATTATGTTGATTTATTCCTCAGAAATGAGATGAGTCTTCTGTCTTTATATTTTTTTAGTACTTATACTTTCTTTTTGTATTTTTGTTTTTTGGATATATTTCCCTACCTCCCACAGAAGAGGTAAACAATACATAAATAATTGTTGGATAAATTACATCATTGGACATACGTGTTACAAAATATTCAAGTCTGGTTGATTTTTTATTATCCAATTGACTTTTGAATAAATATTTTCTGAAATAAAGAACTTGCCCATGGTTGTCTAGCAAATGAGCTTTTCGTAAATGAAAAAGTCAAAACATAGGCTAAAAAGCATTAGGTAAAAATTGTGACAAAGAGAGATTATGGAATCTAGAGTGAATGACTCTTATGCTTAACTAAACAAAAGAATCATTGCAACATATATTTCAAAAATACCTATTCCTTAGTGGTGGCCACCTAAATCCACTCTTCAACCCATCTTTTTCCCGAAATCATAATTCAGCAATAAATGTAAAGAAAACCACATAAGACCAAACATAATAATATTTCTTAGAGGTAATACCATGAATTTCAAATTATCCAGAAACAGAGAAATCACATCAGTGCTTTGACCAGAAGGTAGTGGCCACTTCAAGCCTGTGGGTGTGGAGAATGGGAAGGAGAGTTTAAGAAATCTATAAAAGGAAAAGAGGGAAATAAAGGGCTTTGAGTACAGAGAAAATTATCCCTAGAACAATAAAGTCCAACAATAAAACTCAATCACTGAACGGATTTTTGGGCATATTATTTGATTGCATCAGCTTCAAGAAAAATACTAGAAAAATACTAAAAATATAAATTGCTAGGTGCCCAAAAGAGAATAAAAATGAAAATTTAAGCATGGGGAATAGAAGAAAACCATGTAAACAACCAAGAGAATGAAACTGAGATATACAGCCATTTTTGTCTATTTTCCTCATCAGATGCTATCTCTCTGACCATTTTATTTTTGTCTTATATTCTCCCCACCCTTATCTCTCTCTCTCATTGACATCTTTTGGAGGGAATTATATATATATTCCTTCTAAAGGATAACAATGAAACAAAGCTAGTTATATTTACATTAAATTTAGTATGACTTTGCAGAAATAAGATAAAAATACCTTAAATCTATATATCATATGCTTGAGCTGAAACAATGAACTCCAAGATATATCTTGCTAAAACCATTGATCTTTAAAGACAGCAAAAATATTTTAGGATCTATAGGAAAAAGGTCAGATTACTTTTAATTACTTATAATAATGAATTAATTATTTATTATAATTCTTATTAATTATATATTATTATATAATTATTAATTATAGACTGCTATAGACTCTGAAGAACAATAAGCAAAGCAATTTCAAGAAACCTAAGGAAACAAAATTTGAGTCAAAGATTTTATGTCCAAGATCCTTCATTAAGGATCAAGAGTACATAAAAATAAACATGCCAGAATCCAGGGAACACTATACACACTGGCTGTTTCTGGAAAAACTTTTATATGACTAGCTTCATCTGATAAAATACAACTGGAAAAACTTTGACAAGAAAACTGTTGAAGAGCATCAATGTATTTAATTCTAGAAGTAAGTTTAAATAAAGGTAAGGATATGAGTGGTTGAACAGTATGCAAGTTGTATATGCTTTGGCAAAGGAAAAAGTATTCAACTATAAAATGAACGGAGATGGGAGAGAGAAAAGTTAAAATAGAATGAGATAATTAAAGTTTGTGTAGCTAATAGATGTGAGTTAAAGGACACCACCTAAAAATGGAAGTCAGATAGTAAAGGGCCAAATAAGAGGGGGAAATGCAGGGGCAGAGATTTAGGGATTATGAGGTATAAATAAAAAGATAATAAATGGAGCAAACATCTGAAACTTCCTAAACACCAAAAGAAATATTAAACAACAAAAGAATACACAATAAATTGAGAAACATAGTAAATAAAATACAAAATACATAGTAATTATACTAAAAATGACAGTTAAACCCAAACATATCAGTCATACCAATAAATATGAATAAGTTTAATTCATCTTCTGAAATTTAAAAAAAAAAAACAGTGTATTTGACTTATAAAGAGAAATCCAAAACTATAGTGTATACAGGAAACAGATTCTATTTTATTTTTATATAAATTTATTTATTTTAATTGGAGGCTAATTACTTTAAAATATTGTATTGGTTTTGCCATACATTGACATAAAACACATTTTAAAGCAGAGTAATTCTAAAAATTAATGAATGGCAAAAGTTTATCTGACAGATATAAACAGTAGGAAAGAAATCCTAATTATAGACAAAGTGCAATGAGTATCTATGCACTGATACAATAACCACACACATAATAGAATTTTCAGGTGACACATGGAGATATAAATATATAAATATAAATATAAATAAAAGCTTGTCTACTTTCCTGCTGAATTATCTGTAATTTCGTATTGATTTGGAAGTCTTTGTTTATCTAATTCTTTTGTCAATGGCATGCATTACAAACATCATTCATATGACTAGTCATATATATGACTATATGACTCATATTTTCACTGTGATAATAGTGTCTTTTGATGAACAAAATTCCAAAGTTTTTTGTAACCCAATATATTTTTTCTGTACTAAGTGATAATACTAATGTAGATTTAAAAATAAGTACAGAATGAAATATATGAAAAAATGGTGTGTATGTACACAAATTCACCTGCAATACAGGGGACCTGGGTTCAATCCCTGGGTCTGGAAGATCCCTTGGAGAAGGGAATAGCAACCTACTCCGATATTCTTGCCTGGAGAATCCTATGGACCAAAGGAGCCTGGTTGGCTACAGTCCTTGGGGTTTCAGAGTTGAACATGACTGACTGACTAACACATGTGCACATACATATATATGTATATATGTCTTGGGTCACAAAGATGAGACTGAAGTGACTGAGCATGCACATATGTATGTGTGTGTGTGTGTGTGTATATATGTATATATATAATTGTTTCCTGGGAGATGATTTATCTGAGTTTCTTATCGTTTCCTTTGTTTTCTATCTTGGTGCTTTGATATACTTCTTGACCTTGCTCTTCTAAACCAATAATAAACTAACATAATCTCCTTTTAAAACAAATGCAGGGTTTCTCAGTTAGAAAATTATGTTTTTCTAACCCAAAATTCCTTTGGAAATTCTACTTTTAAAATATTCTTAAAGCTCTTTTTCCAGCTTTCATGTGAACTCACTGTAATATATAATTTAACTAATTACATATTACTAATTTAGTAATTATATATTTAATATATAATATACAATTAAGATATTTATGTTATATTTATATTTATTAATATATAATCCATAAATATTTAATATATTTATATAATTAATATATAATTAATATATTTCTATTTTACTTTATATATTTATTATTTATGTAATTTATATATTTATATTTATTAATATAATTTAACATATAATTTATATATTTAATACATTTATATATAATATATATTATAATTAGTAATTATATATTACTAATTAGTTATATATATATTAGTTATATATATATGTATATATATATATATGTATATACACATATATACATATAACTAATTTCCTTTTTCTCAACTCAGAAGTGTTGTTAGGTTATTGTTGGTTCTTTGGGGCTCTGACGTGTCTTCTTGGGAACTCTAGGTATGAGCAGACTCACAGGTGAAGGGAACATGTGGGTTCTATTCCTGTGGCCAGTAATGGAGATTGTGAGGGCTGCTGATTTTCTACTTAAAAATCATATGCCCTCCCAGCTCAGAAAACTGGAGGGCTCAGCTCATTTGTTCAAACCCTTCTCAGTGGCCTGGAGCAAAATTTAACCCTTAACTCAGTCAGCCAAACTCTTCCCAGGATCTTGATGCCTCACTCAGCCCACAGATGCGTAATCCTCATACCAATTATTTCTGACCAGACTTCCATAGAATTCAAGACCCCAGAAAACATTTTATTCAGGAAAAGTAAAGAGACTGGCATTTTTAGTCTATGTGAAGAGTTGTGTTCAGGTCACCAACTTCCTAGACATCTCCACAGTTATTTACATAAAAAGAGCTTGAAGGTTAATATACTTAAATCTACAATTCAAATTCTTCACTTTTTTTGCATATCAATATAACTGACCTTCCCAGATGGGGAATTCCACCCAAGAACTCCTCAACTCATAGATACTAAATATTATATTAACAAGGTCAATAAGATACTATTCAGTGTATCATACCTATAATTTACTAGATGACTGATAATACACTTTTCTTTGCAAAAACAATTAAAATAAAGTTTTGAAATAATTTTCTAGGTAGCTAAATTGCTATATAACCAACTTCTTGCTGTCAGGTGAGTGTAATCTCCTCGGTTCTGTCTCATCTCAAAAAAATTTGAAGCGACGGATATTAAAGCCCTCAGCACGTCACAGCTCTTGGACAGTCCATGTTATAGTTCTTGGGTAGATTAGTTTTATTTAGAAAAGAAAAGGAAAATATATCCTCGAGTCGTGAGGGCATGCCGACCCAAAAGACAGGAAGAGAAGAGAGATAGGGAGAAAAAGAGAGAGCACACACGCTCGCGCACGCGCACGGGAGAGAGAGAGACCTGGCCCTTTGACTCCTCTTTTTATGTTTTTTCCTCTCCTTGGGCCTGCCCTATGTAAATTGGGCTAGCCAGGAGTGCTGTTTATTCTAGCTGAGGTCCTCAATCTGGTCCTCGGACCTTCCTTTGACCTTCCTTTGTTCTTTTTTTCACGGGCTTTTCCCTTCCGTGTCTTTTGCTGCTGCTGCTGCTGCTGCTGCTAAGTCGCTTCAGTCGTGTCCAACTTTGTGCGACCCCATATATGGCAGCCCACTAGGCTCCCCCATCCCTGGGATTCTCCAGACAAGAACATTGGAGTGGGTTGCCATTTCCTCCTCCAATGCATGAAAGTGAAAAGTGAAAGTGAAGTCGCTCAGTTGTGCCAGGCTCTTAGCGACCCCATGGACTGCAGCCTACCAGGCTCCTCCTTCCATGGGATTTTCTAGGCAAAAGTACTGGAGTGGAGTGCCATTGCCTTCTCCTAGCCACTGCCATTTTGGACTCCTGTTTCCTATTCTAACTACCTAACATTCCCCCCTCAATAGATAGGAGGCCCCATTCTTTGGGAATAGGGGCGTCAAGGTCTTTCTGGCTACTTCCTGCTGAACTGGGACGGCGAGGGGTATTAGGCCTTCCCCTCTTGCTAGTCTCAGGCCTCAGAGTCCTTATAGCAGTGTCCATCTAAGGGTGAGTGATATTTTCCATGGTCGGCTGTAGTTTTATATATCCTTGTTGAACTGGTGCTGCATGTTGTAGCTTGTTGACCTGATGGCAAAGACTTAGCCTCTATGGTCTCAAAATTGGAGACTCCTGCATACCCAGCTCTTCTTTTTCCACCCAAGACAAAGTTGCTTCCATCAATGTACCAGATTTCCTCAGGATTGGTCAGAGGATCTTCCAACAATCCCTCTCAGGGTTTTGTCCAGTGGTCCAAGGTCTCTAGGCAAGAGTGAAAGGGGGGAGAGAGCCCTCGGGGGTAGGCAGGAGTGTGGCTGGGTTAAGAATGTCACAAGGGGATATAGTGAGGCCTGGATTTTCCATCAGCACTACTTGATATCTGAGGATTATTTGATCAGACATCCATAAATGGCCTCTCCCATTTAGGAGTTGTTTCACTTGGTGGCTGGTAAAAATAGTTTGTCCCCAAAAGAGAGTTTTAAAACATTTTCTATCAGGATTGCAATAGCTGCAAGATTTCGAAGGCAGGGAGGCCAGCCTCGGGCTGTTGGGTCAAGCCTCTTGGATAAGTAAGCTACAGGCTGGGGCTTAGAATGTCATAGTTCTCAACTTACGGCACATCTTAAAGTCAAGAACAGAAAGCACACAATGAGGTTTCAAAATGCTCACTTAGCCGTACTTCATGGGCTGTAGCTCATTCCAGTCACTCAAGTTACATGGTACTTACTTCATGGTATTCTTCCTTGGGCTTTATGAAAGTGAATACTGCATTTAGGTAGCTCAGTGATAACTGACACCACTAGAGACACAGATTATAGTGAACATAAGACTCTGCTGCTTTTATGTACATGTACTTTGCTCATAAAATAGATTTAGTTACTGGCAAAAGTCTTCATAATATGTCTTGATGTGGCATATTGTCTTTCAACAAAAGTAAAAGAATCAAGTGCTGGTTCTGTCCGAGGCACAAGTTATAGTCCTAGCATTATTTGGATCAATCCTTATGCCTGAGTTTAAAATTCAGATGTATATCTTTGGTCAGCAGCCTTCTGAAACATAGCTTCAAATAATCCTCTGGCTACTTAAGTTACTTTCAGGATATCTAGGAGCTATAAGATGAATTTCAGGTGGTATTTTAATTGGTTATAAAATGGCTTTTTTTTTTTTTTTTATAAATCAGTGAATTCAGGCTGTAATATATTCATCATGTTTATTCTTTTCATACTTGAAGATACTATAATTTATATGGATATGTAAAATGAAACAGAAAATTGTAGCACAATAAAATAAAAATCTAGTGGAAATTTGTTTTAGAAAAAAAATCCTAGTATATTTCAAATGAGCAGAGAACTGACTCATTGAAAAATACCCTGATGCTGGGAAAGATTGAAGGCAGGAGGAGAAGGGGATGACAGAAGATGAGATGGTTGGATAGCATCACCCACTCACTGGACATGAGTTTGAGCAAGCTCCGGGAGTTGGTGATGGACAGGGAAGCCTGGTGTGCTGCAGTCCATGGGGTTGCAAAGAGTCGGACACGACTGAGTGAACTGAACTGAACATTTCAAATCAACTAAATAATAAAAGTTTATTTGAACATGAATTATTTACAAAGTCTTGTAACAGGTGAAGAAAGAAAGTGTTAGTCACTCAGTCATGTCTGGCTCTTTGCCATCCCATGGGCTGTGGCCCCCTAGGCACCTCTGTCCATGGATTTCTCAGGCAAGAATATTGGTGGGTTTCCATTCCCTTCTCCAGGAGATCTTCCCTACCCAGGGATCAAATCCGGGTTTCCAGCATTGTAGGCAGATTCTTTACCACTGAGCCACCTGGGAAGCCCTGGAACAGGTGAGATGGGGATAAATAGCATAGTGTAATCCTACTTTAAGTAGTTTAATATACAGTAAGGGGTAATTCATGAAAACTACTATATGGGATAGGTACAAAGATAAAGTTCTACATAGATACATAGTTAATAAACTATCCACAAGTAAGTTTGGGAAACATTATTTTTGGGTGGGGGAAGGCAACTCAGAAAATACATTAGTACACTAAAGGCTCTTATAGTAAGGAAAAAATCTGTTACTTATTCAATACTGAACTTCATTATCCATTGGACCCTCATCATACCTTCCCCCACCCCCCCCAAAAAAAAAAAAACACCTACTAAGACCCTTGGAAAGCTTTACTATTTTAGAACATTTAGTTGGGTATTTATTACATCTAGCAGAAATAGTTAAATCTAATGAATCCTCATTGGGAGACCAAAACAATATCACAGAACACTGGTTTTTAGGGTATTTCAAAGGTGAATCTATAACTAGGAACTGCATATAAAAATATGGGGAAAATAAATGTTTCAAACTTTAATAATCACATAAGCAAGAACTTGAAGCAACATTTCTGATATAGGGGATAAATTTGTACTTCCAGTTACTTTTGAAAAATAATATAGTTATCAGATGAATCATTAACATGTGTGTATATGTGTTTGTGTGTACATAGCACTGAAAGCTTAAATATGTATGACTTGCTTTTGATGTGAAAGAGGAAAGAACACACTCTAAAATTATAATGTTGCTACATGGAAAATAGGTGAATTATTTCAATTTTAATAAAGTTATGATAAAGAAAAATTATAAAGCTAACAGATCATTCAGTTATTCAACATATTTATTTAGTTTATATACATCGACAAGATTTGAGGGTTAGTGATACCTAAGTGAGCAAAAAAAAAAAAAAAAAAAGATTTCTCCCCAGCATGGTGCTGACATTTCTGTTTATCTTTTAATCAAATAATAATACAAATAAATGTAAAATTATAGTACATTTAGACAGGTATCTTTAAACAAGTCCAGCCTCTGATAATTGTATTTAAAAGGAAGAGATGTTCAAGCTGATGTTGATAGATGAGCAGGAGTTGACAAGGGGAAGGTTAGGAAATGAGACATCTCAGGCAGAGAACACAAAGGCCCAGTGAAGGGTGAAACCTGATGCCTTCAAGGACAGAGCAGAGCCCAGTAGTGCTGGGACAACAGACACGGGTGGCAAACATGGTTTCTTGGTGCACATAATGCCCAAATTAATTCTTGATGAGGAAAAGGATTTCATTTCTTATATATAATGACCAATATGTCAACAGGATTTAGATAGACTAGATTGTTCCTTTGATTTAAACCATTATGACACCAAGGTTTTTTGGAATGAATAATATTTGAATACATGAAAGTTCAGTTTGGCTGAACAAATATTTATTGAGTCATGTTCTAAAGGTAGGAAAATGAGTATTATACAATCCCTGTTGCTGAAGGAGACAGACATGTAAGTATCTGTTGGTACCTAAGATCCCTCAAAAGGCTTTCTGAGTGAGATGAAGACTCAGCTAACACATGATGAATAACAGTCAGGACTTAAATCTAGAATAAGAAGGGTAATCAAGATAGAAGGATTGCATAAGCAGATATGTGAGATCTGAAAAAAATAGTTTTGCTAAGTAGAGACAAACCCATTTGATTAGTGGTATCTATGGCTATTTCCACTCTTCAATAGTAAAGTTATGTTGTTTTCAAGAGATTGTCTGGTTTATAAGCAAAAAATTATTATCTAAACTTTTACAGAAACAGTTGGCTGACTTTTGACAGAAATGAGTTGTATACAACATTTAAGCAAAAAAATTCACCTTAGATTTTATTTTAGTTGAAAAACACACATACACATAAACCACTTTTTGAATCTCTACTATACGTTAGGCACCAGACTAGATAATTTACACATATTCATCATATCTTAAAACTACATTCCTAAGTCAGTCAATCAGTCAGTTCAGTCGCTCAGTCGTGTCCGACTCTTTGCAACCCCAAGAATCGCAGCACACCAGGCCTCCCTGTCCAACACCAACTCCGGGAGTTCACCCAGACTCACATCCATCGAGTCAGTGATGCCATCCAGCCATCTCATCCTCTGTCGTCCCCTTCTCCTCCTGCCCCCAATCCCTCCCAGCATCAGTCTTTTCCAATGAGTCAACTCTTCGCATGAGGTGGCCAAAGTACTGGAATTTCAGCTTTAGCATCATTCCTTCCAAAGAAATCCCAGGGCTCATCTTCAGAATGGACTGGTTGGATCTCCTTGCAGTCCAAGGGACTCTCAAGAGTCTTCTCCAACACCACAGTTTAAAAGCATCAATTCTTCGGCGCTCAGTCCTTCTTCACGGTCCAACTCTCACATCCATACATGACCACAGGAAAAACCATAGCCTTGACTAGATGAACCTTTGTTGGCAAAGTAATGTCCCTGCTTTTGAATATGTTATCTAGGTTGGTCATAACTTTCCTTCCAAGGAGCAAGCGTCTTTTAATTTCATGGCTGCAGTCACCATCTGCAGTGACTTTGGAGCCCAGAAAAATAAAGTCTGACACTGTTTCCACTTTTTCCCCATCTATTTCCCATGAAGTGATGGGACCGGATGCCATGATCTTCATTTTCTGAATGTTGAGCTTTAAGCCAACTTTTTCACTCTCCACTTTCACTTTCATCAAGAGGCTTTTGAGTTCCTCTTCACTTTCTGCCATAAGGGTGGTGTCATCTGCATATCTGATGTTATTGATATTTCTCCCAGCTATCTTGATTCCAGCTTGTGTTTCTTCCAGTCCAGCGTTTCTCATGATGTACTCTGCATATAAGTTAAATAAACAGGGTGACAATATACATCCTTGACGTAGTCCTTTTCCTATTTGGAACCAGTCTGTTGTTCCATGTCCACTTTTAACTGTTGCTTCCTGACATGCATACAGATTTCTCAAGAGTCAGATCAGGTGGTCTGGTATTCCCATCTCTTTCAGAATTTTCCACAGATTATTGGGCTCCACACAGTCAAAGGCTTTGGCATAGTCAATAAAGCAGAAATAGATGGTTTTCTGGAACTCTCTTGCTTTTTCGATGATCCAGTGGATGTTGGCAATTTGATCTCTGGTTCCTCTGCCTTTTCTAAAACCAGCTTGAACATCAGGAAGTTAATGGTTCACGTATTGCTGAAGCCTGGCTTGGAGAATTTTGAGCATTACTTTACTAGCGTGTGAGATGAGTGCAATTGTGCAGTAGTTTGAGCATTCTTTGGCATTGCCTTTCTTTGGGATTGGAATGAAAACTGACCTTTTCCAGTCCTGTGGCCACTGCTGAGTTTTCCAAATTTGCTGGCATATTGAGTGCAGCACTTTCTCACCATCATCTTTCAGGATTTGAAATAGCTCAACTGGAATTCCATCACCTCCACTAGCTTTGTTCGTAGTGATGCTTTCGAAAGCCCACTGGACTTCACATTCCAGGATGTCTGGCTCTAGGCCAGTGATCACACCATCGTGATTATCTGGGTCGTGAAGCTCTTTTTTGTACAGATCTTCTGTGTATTCTTGCCACCTCTTCTTAATGTCTTCTGCTTCTCTTAGGTCCATACCATTTTTGTCCTTTATCGAGCCCATCTTTGCATGAAATGTTCCCTTGGTATCTCTAATTTTCTTGAAGAGATCTCTAGTCTTTCCCATTCTGTTGTTTTCCTCTATTTCTTTGCATTGATTGCTGAGGAAGGCTTTCTTATCTCTTCTTGCCATTCTTTGGAACTCTGCATTCAGATGCTTATATTTTTCCTTTTCTCCTTTGCTTTTCCCTTCTCTTCTTTTCATAGCTATTTGTAAGGCCTCCCCAGGCAGCCATTTTGCTTTTTTGCATTTCTTTTCCATGGGCATGGTCTTGATCCCTGTCTCCTGTACAATGTCAGGAACCTCATTCCATAGTTCATCAGGCACTCTATCTATCAGATCTAGGCCCTTGAATCTATTTCTCACTTCCACTGTATAATCATAAGGGATTTGATTTAGGTCATACCTGAATGGTCTAGTGGTTTTCCCTACTTTCTTCAATTTCAGTCTGAATTTGGCAATAAGGAGTTCATGATCTGAGCCACAGTCAGCTCCTAATCTTGTTTTGCTGACTGTATACAGCTTTTCCATCTTTGGCTGCCAAGAATATAATCAATCTGATTTTGGAGTTTGCCATCTGTTGATGTCCATGTATACAGTCTTCTCTTGTGTTGTTGGAAGAATGTGTTTGTTATGACCAGTGCATTTTCTTGGCAAAACTCTATTAGTCTTTGCCTTGCTTCATTCCGTATTTCAAGGTCCAATTTGCCTGTTACTCCACGTGTTTCTTGACTTCCTACTTTTGCATTCCAGTTCCCTATAAGGAAAAGGACATCTTTTTTGGATGTTAGTTCTAAAAGGTCTTGTAGGTCTTCATAGAACCGTTCAACTTCAGCTTCTTCAGTGTTACTGGTTCCAGTGTTCAAATTATACTGTTTATTTACAAATTATACTGTTCTATTATACTGTTTATTTTTTTAATCCTAACATTTAGAATTCAAATAAGATTCTTCCACATATTTTTCAACTGCTCCATAAATAAATTGATGTTTATTCTAAAATACAGTGAATATGAGACTAGAGAAAGAATTTGACCTGAATTCAGCATTTTCTACATACTTCTGTATACATATGTATATTTCATCTGTTTTCGCCTCTCCTTATAAAAACAAAATTCATTATAAAATGTCAGCCATGACCCTGGCGCATGAAGAAAAAGTGCTCCAAAAGGAAACAAATGCAAACCCATAATGACTGGAATTGTCAAAAGGATACAGAAGCCAACTGAAAGGAAGCAATATGGCCAAAACTGGAAAAATATGATCAATAAAGTAAGATTGGGTTAATACCCAAAGTATAGAGTAAATAAAACAATTATCCTTGAGTCCATATTAACATAAGTAAATTATTGAATAAGTCAGTAAATGAGGTAGAAGAGACAAATCTGCAGAGAAGAATTCCAAATAATTTGTGTAGTTGTCTGTCCTTAAGGAGGCAGAGCAAAACTCCACAGCTTGAGTGTGAACTGTTCTCGTTACTTTCATCCAAAGGGTATGGAAAGAGAGAGAGAGGGATAAAAAGAGTAATTTTTATTGGTGAACCTGAAAATACTACCTCAGTCCCTTGATTAAGGTCAACAACACAGTAAGCCATGTTGATACTATAGACCCTTGATTTGGTATGATCAGAATGGTGCCTTATCTCTATAGTCTTTCTCCTCAAAAACATAAACCCAAGATAATCATAAAAATATCAGACCAGTCCAAGTCATTCTACAAAATACTTGGATCAGTACTCTTGAAAACTATCAAAGTCATAAAAAATGAGTACCTAAGAAACTATCACAGACAAGAAGACCTTAAGGAGATGTGATGAGTAATGTATTTAATGTGGTATCCCATATGGGATCCTCAAACAAAAGAAGGACGTTAGTAAAAACTAAGTAAGTCTAAATAAAATGTGAACTTTAATTAATATGAATATATCAATATGGAAACATTAATTGTGACAAATGTACGTTACAAAATGTGATATATCAATAATAGAAACTAACTGAATATGAAGTATATGGAAGTCCATCTTTAAAATTCTTATGAAAATCTAAAACTATTCTAAAGTAAACAGTTTATATTGAATAAAAAATTTAGTTACATTATATAAAATAGCAATCTTGAGTATGTTCACTATTGCCTAATGTTCTCCTTCTTTATACTGGTCAAGTACTCTTATGGTAATCTCTTAAAATATACCTCATTTATTTTTCTTACAAATAAAAAATGACAATTCAACATTAACTATTATCACCATTGGTTCACTTCATGTTTTTTCCACATTATACACAGGGCATTTATGTTTTCATACTTCTTTAAACTTCTGGGATGAAATTATTGCATTAGATTCTTACTACATAATTCCTACATAGATTACTGTTACAGTAGCCACTGAAATCTAGCAGCTTTCTAAACTGTGTTACTTTTTCAGTAATTTAACAGATAAAATAAAGGAGGGGCAACTTT
This sequence comes from Bos grunniens, assembly GCF_055505025.1. Taxonomy (NCBI): domain Eukaryota; kingdom Metazoa; phylum Chordata; class Mammalia; order Artiodactyla; family Bovidae; genus Bos; species Bos grunniens. The sequence goes on along the minus strand of NC_141179.1, from coordinate 10,071,746 downwards.
AAGGATAATTTTTATAATTCAATTCTTTAAAACATTCAGATAAGGGAAAATATATAAAAGTCAAATTCTCACTAAACACACTTTTCTAAAAATATTTTCAGAGGTTTAAAACCTAGACTCACATTTTAATAAAGTAGTTATTTTGAATGTATAAATATGTGTCATGAATATTCAAAATGTAGCCAGTTTATAAATCTCTTTCTTAGGTCAAATGCCTTTACCAACTGTAATTTTACATACATGAGATGAAATAGGACATTTTCTACTTTAACACCACATGCATATTCATGTACTATATGTCAGCACCTCTAAAATGCCTTTCAGACACCAGTTATTTGAACACATTGTTTTAGAAATTGCATCATAGTGTTTCATGGCAAACGGTTTTATTTTGTTTTATTTATACAAAGATGTCTTTACAGTTAACTAGTTTATTACATTCTTCCACATGTTATAAAATTAGTGGAAAAAAAGAAAAATGAAACTGCTGATTTTTATGATACTATAGTTGGGCTTTCCAGGTGGCACTAGTGGTAAAGAACCCACCTGCCAAAGCAAGAGAGGTAACAGATGCAGGTTCGATCCCTGTGTTGGTAAGAGCCCCTGGAGAAGGGTATGGCAACCCACTCAAGTTTCTTGCCTGGAGAATCCCATGGACAGAGTGGGATTCCCTGTTGAGCACTACTGAAGCAACTTACCACACACACGCCACACAATACTATAATTAAAATAGATAAAATTATTCTGTATGACAAAGCAGTGAATCTTTTCATCTCAGTTGGATGTTCATTAAAATTAAGTTGTGAAACAGTGTCTCAAAGGATAAGAAAGCAAATACTTGAAACGGTATTGTAGAGAAATTCTAAAAGAGGAACTATTGTTGTGAGCACAAAACTAAAGCAACAGTTTTTCTTCTGAGTTAAATGCAAAGAGAAGTTAATAAGGACATAAAGCTGTTGAAAAAGATTGCTCTTTAAATAAGAGAAGAAAGTTGCTGTTCAATTTTCTTATCAACTATTGGATATGCATAAAATATATCTTGTGTGCTTCCTGATGATTACCCTGTTCAATCTCTTTAAAAATCACTCTAAGCAAGACTTTTAAAATTTTTTTTTTTTTTTTTTTTTTTTTTTTTTCAAAAAAAAGCTCAATTTCAAATTTACTGAAAGAATTAAAATTTGATGTACAATTTATTATCTAAAAGTATCATTTATTAATTATATTTAATGTTTTATTTGTGCTTCAAATGTTTTAAAAATTGAAATTAAGGGAACTTTTTAAAATTTAAAAGCACATATTACAATTGAAAATATTTTATTATTGTATTTTAATAATAAAATTTTAAAGACATTATTTTATAACACATATTTTTCAAATATGACCTGAAATTTATACATTGAGGTTTTGTTTTTTTTTTTTGAAGGTTGCTGGATGTCTCTATGGTATACCCATAGCTGATTCATGTCAACATATGGCAAAAACCACCTCAATATTGTAAAGTAATTAGCCTGCAATTAAAATAAATAAATTAATTTTAAAAAATGAGATGTGTGTAGTTGCAGAAGTCAGTAAATTATAATATTCTGTTTTTTCTCATCTATAGAATGGAGTTATAATAACAACTGAAATAATGTATTCAGCACAATATCAGATATAGATAAATGGTCTACTATTTAAATTTTTCAAGAATGTATCTACTTCGTTTAAGTAGAAAGTTCAAGTGAATTTACTGTGGTTACATTTGTGGGATTCAGTTGAAGAACTTTAAATATCTTTTTAACCACTCCCTGTAGAGTTACCCACCCCCATCCTGTAAAGAGGCATCATTGTCTTCTTTTCTTATCTTGGCAACATTTAGAACTCATTTCCACAAATCCAATGCCTCCATTTCTAGTTGCTCTGCATAATAGTTCCCTTTGGCTCAAGTATCATAGCATTCCACGGTTACATACCGTCTCTTAGTAACTGCTGCTGCTGCTGCTGCAGCTAAGTCGCTTCAGTCCTGTTCGACTCTGTGCGACCCCATAGACAGCAGCCCACCAGGCTTCCCGGCCCCTGGGATTCTCCAGGAAAGAACACTGGAGTGGGTTGCCATTTCCTTCTCCAATGCATGAAAGTGAAAAGTGAAAGTGAAGTCACTCAGTCGTGTCTGACTCTTAGCGACCCCATGGACTGCAGCCTACCAGGCTCCTCCATCCACGGGATTTGCCAGGCAAGAGTACTGGAGTGGGTTGCCATTGCCTTCTACGCTTAGTAACTGTACTGCCTTCCAAAGTGAATACATTCTCAGTCCCTAACACCGTGGGCTGCCATATATTGGACAAATGAATGAAATATATAACTACTGAATAAATGATTATTCTACTTATTACCACCTTGATTATCTTGTTGATCTCCATGCTTTTGGAGGTTTAGCCATGAAAAATATACAGTACTACTAAATCTTACCAAAGTAAATAAAAACTATCTAAAAGATCTGACGATTCATCCAGAGAAAAGCATATTTTTTCCTTTATTTCTTTAGATACTTTAAAGATAAATCTTTAAAAGTGATTCTTTAAAAATAAATTTTAATTCTAAATCTTTAAAAATAGATTCTTTAAAAAAATGATTTTTTAAAAAATATATTAGAGCTAGTATTCTTTGAGACTGAAAGTTAAAGATTATGGTGTGGGAAGCAAAATGAGTAATGTGTCAAACTAAAAGATGGGGTGACTTCCATTCAAATATGTATCTATGGTTCAGTTCAGTTCAGTTCAGTCGCTCAGTCATGTCCATGAACTGCAGCATTCAAGGCCTCCCTGTCCATCACCAACTCCAGGAGCCCACCCAAACCCATGTCCATCGAGTCAGTGATGCCATCCAACCATCTCATCCCCTGGTGTCCCCTTCTCCTCCTGCCTTCAATCTTCCCCAGCATCAGGGTCTTTTCCAACTCATCGCATTAGGTGGCCAAAGTATTGGAGTTTCAGCTTCAACATCAGTCCTTCCAATGAACATCCAGGACTGATCTTAAGAATGGACTGGTTGGATCTCCTTGCAGTCCAAGGGACTCTCAAGAGTCTTCTCCAGCACCACAGTTCAAAAGCATCAATTCTTCAGCACTCAGCTTTCTTCACAGTCCAGCTCTCACATCCATACATGACCACTGGAAAAACCATAGCCTTGACTAGATGGACCTTTGTTGACAAAGTACTGTCTCTGCTTTTTAATATGCTATCTAGGTCGGTCATAACTTTCCTTCCAAGGAGTAAGCGTCTTTTAATTTCATGGCTGCAGTCACCATCTGTAGTGATTTTGGAGCCCAGAAAAATAAAGTTTGACACTGTTTCCACTGTTTCCCCATCTATTTGCCATGATGTAATGGGACCGGATGCCATGATCTTGTTTTCTGAATTTTGAGCTTTAAGCCAACTTTTTCACTCTCCACTTTCACTTTCATTAAGAGGCTTTTGAGTTCCTCTTCACTTTCTGCCATAAGTGTGGTGTCATCTGCATATCTGAGGTTATTGATATTTCTCCCAGCAATCTTGATTCCAGCTTGTGCTTCTTCCAGCCCAGCGTTTCTCATGATGTACTCTGGACATACATTTGATAAGTGAAAATAAGTTTCCTGATCTGGATTATGAAATGTAAAATTGATGAAATATAGACATGCTTAGTAAAATCAGAGAGATCAGCATTAACTGAAAATTCTAATTAATGCAGAATATTTACAAAATTAGTTTTTAAACAATGTGAGGCTATGTGAAGTTATATATGATTTTGTTTAATGCCTCTCATTTTTATTTCATTTAGCTATAAAAGTTCAAAAAAATTAGAATGGCTGATTAAAATATCAAAAAGCTTTGTGGATTTATTTCCCTTTTCTTCTTATGTTTTTCTCTTCTATGCTGTCAAACTCCCAATTTTGGTTTAGAATGCAACAACTGCTAGATGAGCAAAATTGAAAGAATTATAATGAGGTAGAAGTAATAGGTAGGTGAATTTTATTATGTTAGATGGTTACTGTTCTGGTTCTATCTGCACAACAAGTAGAATAACAATATCTGTCATTTTCCAAGTTATATTGAGGCAAACTTTGCCAAAGACAGAGGGTGAGGTAGTTTGAGGGTAGGCATCTTAAAATGTTTTATTTATTTATTTACTCATTGTAGTAGAGTTGATTTACAAAATATAGCTGATTTACAAAATTTTAGTTTCAGGCGCCCAACATAGTGATTCAGTATTTTTATAGATTATATTTTCTTTAAATTTATTATAAAATATAAGCTATATTCCCTGTGCTGTACAATATATACTTGTAGCTTATTTATTTTATACATCGTGGTTTTGTATAAAATACAAAAGCATTGTTTGAAAGCATTCCAGAGTTTCTTTAAATCATGACATGGACTTTAAAGCCCCGTGTCATGGTTTAAATTCTCCTGTAGGACACTAAAGGACTTGCTGGCAGTGATTATGGCCATCTTCTGTGTTACTCTGATTCTGATCCTGATCCTGCTGACCCTGAGGAAGGTGTTCAAGGCCTTCCAGCTGAGCTGCTCTCTAGGCAGGTGGAAAACACATTGAGGTGGGCCCTAGGCAGTCCAGACGCCAAGGAGATACAGCCAGTGGCCAGAGCAATGGAAGGACTGTCTTCTGATGGGAGATTGATGGGAGTGTCCCGGTCCACTACATACCCCTACCTTGCCCCTTCCTCCTTTCCACTCCTCGCTGGTAACCACTGGTTTGTTCTCTGTGTGAGATCGTTTCTGTTTTTCTACACTCAAGTGATAACATACACTGCTTGACTTTCTCTGTCTGACTTACTTCACTAAGCATAATACCTTTCAGCTCCATCCATGTTATTGCAAGGGGCAAAATTTCATTCCTTTTTATGGCCAAGGAATATTCTGTGTGTGTGTGTGTGTGTGTGTGTGTGTGTATCATAGTTAGAATTCATTAATATAACAAGCTATTTTCCAGAGGATGTTAGAAGACAAACAGATTTCTAACAAAACTGTTTCACCTAATTTCATAGAGACAGAGTAAGTTAAACAAAATGAGAAGACAGAGGAGTTTGTTTCAAATGAAATAACTAGTAAAAATAATTAATCTTGGACATTGACTCATTGTTAATATCCAATTATTTTCAATGTGATACACATATTAGAAATGTTTGCTGAAACAAAGCAAAAATTATTCTATATATGAAGAATAAAGCATTCCAACTATGAATTCATATTATAAATCTGTATACAAGATGTGATATATTCTGCTTTTAATATCCATGCATAGATATTGGACATCTTTAAAAGACAATATGGTTACCTACAAAGGAAAGAAATAGAATGTGTTTAATTTTCATGCGTTTGTACCTTTTTTATAATAAATATACATTACTTTGAATTAATAAAAATCATTTTTAAATAAAATTTGCTTCATTTTCTATAATTGTTATCTGAATATTTAAATATTTAAAATTGTTATCTGAATTTAAATAATGCTTTTAATATCCATGCATAGATATTGGACATCTTTAAAATACAATATGGTTACCTACAAAGGAAAGAAATAGAATGTGTTTAATTTTCATGCGTTTGTACCTTTTTTATAATAAATATACATTACTTTGAATTAAGAAAAATCATTTTTAAATAAAATTTGCTTCATTTTCTATAATTGTTATCTAAATATTTAAACATACAGTAAGTATAAAGATTATTAACAGATTCTACTTTGTTGACATTTTACTGCTTTAATCTTAATTTTTTCATACTGCTACGTCTGATTCTACTGTTTAAAAGCATTTCATAGTTGCTTGGCACAAAATAATTTACAACATGAAGAAAGTCTCACTCCTCACTTATACACTATATTTTTTGTGGGTTTGTTTTTTAAGTAATAGATAAACAGCTATTAATAACAGAGAAAACAGGATGTTCCTATTAGCTTCTCATTTCATGAAAGTTCACAAAATCATGATATTGTCAAAGACAAGTATTATGAGAATGCAGGTTGAAGAAATCTAATTATCCATTGTTATCATGCAAAAGTTATTTGCAGCCACAGTTCATTATAAAATCTGCTACAATTATCCAACCATATGTGTTAAGATATATATATTTCAAATGGGCAGCAAAAACTAATAATAATGTAAAATTCAGGAATATGGAGAAATTTTCTGCCACTAGCCTTGCCATCAACAAAGCACACAACCTGTACTTTGTTACAGGTTTCCCATTTTCAACTTATTTGTGATACAATGCATGCATGCATGCTAAGTCACTCAGTCGTGTCCGACACTTTGTGACCACATGGACTGTAGCCCACCAGGCTCCTCCGTCCATGGGATTCTCCAGGCAAGAATACTGGAATGGGTTGACATTTCCTTCTCCAGGGGATCTTCTGGACCCAGGGATCAAACCCAGGTCTCTTGCATTGCAGGCAGATGCTTTAACCTCTGAGCCACCAAAATGCTAAATGAATAAGATGTTACAAATTATTTCAATGGAAAAGATCCTATACAGATAAAAAAACAGCACACTTATTGATATCACCTTAAATTGTGAAATTCTTATATAATAACATTATGGTTTTTATTGTAATATATTAGATTGTCTTTTTCTAATTGAAAACTACAGACGTACAGACTAATTCTCCTGATACTTGCTATCCTCAGCAATGTGTTACAAAATTGCTTAGATTATATTTAAACAAGCAGCACGTAAGTACTATTTATCAATATTTATCAGGATATTAAGTATTCAGAATCCATCCTTGTATATTTATATCCAAGCTGTTTGATCTGTTAACATTTCAGGTTGATTCATGAATTCTCCAGAAGATCCAGATGTTTTTACTATTCGAGTGTTGAAACATTGGTTTGAAAAGCTGTTTGCTAAGGTCAAAAGTAGGCACCATCTGTATAGGAAAGAAAAAATTTCCTTGTTCACTTTGTTTCTGTGATGACCTCTGGAAATGAGATTGAATCTGTGAAGTATATAAATGAAGTGTACTGTAACTTTTTTTTCCTTTTAAAGTAAAGAAACTTTAATAAAATGTCAAGATTTGTAAATTTAATTTAAAGAAATGAAAGATCCTTTAAAAGGACATTGAAAAAGTTTTGCTTCTATAAACTAAATGAAAATGTCTACCTCTCAACAGCAGGCCTATAACTCATATTTTAAAACCCTTTAAAAATGTTCATTTTTTTTTTACATTTAGTCTTTACAATAATCATATGGCAGGCGTTATTTTTTTCTATTTTGAAGATAAGGAAATCTGAGCCTTAAAGACTTTAAGAAACATACCAGGAATGACACAGCTACAGAATTCAGGTTTATTTCATCCAAAAGCCACATCCACTTTAAAGACACATTTCATCATTCTATGTAATATTTACATCGATAGGACTTCAATATAGAGAGGTATTGTTCAGCAATTGTTTACCAATTGTTTACCACAGGTATCAGTTGAGTAACTCTACTGGATCTCTATCACTGTAATTAGATTAAAACAACTTTGAGCTTTTTGTTATTAGAAATGATACTGTATGGTATTATCATATGTAGGATTGTAAATAGAGTGAGAATGGAAATAATTAATCCTGAACAACTTGGCATGGAAACATAGGGGGCGATAGTTAGCTGCTGCTGCTGCTGCTAAGTCACGTCAGTCATGTCCGACTCTGTGCGACCCCATAGACGGCAGCCCACCAGGCTCCCCCATCCCTGGGATTCTCCAGGCAAGAACACTGGAGTGGGTTGCCATTTCGTTTTCCAGTGCATGCAAGTGAAAAGTGAAAGTGAAGTCCTTCAGTCGTATCAGACTTTTCGCGACCCCATGGACTGCAGCCTACTAGGCTCCTCTGTCCATGGGATTTTCCAGACGAGAGTAATGGAGTGGGTTGCCATTGCCTTCTCCGGAGTTAGCTGCTGAAACACACCTAAAAGTGAGACAAGGAATGACACAGCTACAAAATTCATGTTTATTTCATTCCAAAAGCCACATCCACTTTTAACTACATTCTGGTTTAAAAAAAAAAAAAAAAAAAACTAGAATTTTGGAGGGGAAAATTAGAAGCATATTTAATATTTCTAGCATGTTAAAAAGTTATTTTGATCAGTTGACCTAAGTCACATCCTGTGCGACTAAGAATAGCATCATTTCTGGATAAAGTTGGCAAATAGAACAACTTGTTATCAAGATTAAAATTCATGATAAGAACAAGAAAATGTTTTGTCTTTTTTTTTTTGTTTTTTTTTACTATCAACTGTTTATCAGTAAAGATTCTCAATATACCTAGTATGGTATAAAACAAAAAGAACCAGATTTTATCTCAAATTGCAATTACTAAGTTGATGTTTGGGCTTTCCTGGTGGCTCAGTGATAAAAATTCTGCCTTCAATGCAGGAGACCTGGGTTCAATTCCTGAATCGGGAAGATCCCCTGGAGGAGGGTACGGCAACCTACTCTAGTACTCTTGCCTAGAGAATCCCATGAACAGAGGAGCCTGGCAGGCTGCAGTCCATAGAGTCACTGAAGTGACTAAGCAGCAGCAGTAGCATCAAGGTGATGTCTACCATTAACCTATTATATTTAAGATATTAAATACTAAAACTGGACATGAATCAACAGACTGGTTGCAAATAGGAAAAGGAGTATGTCAAGTCCGTATATTGTCACCCTGCTTATTTAACTTATATGCAGAGTACCTCATGAGAAACGCTGGGCTGGAAGCAGCACAAGCTGGAATCAAGATTGCCGGGAGAAATATCAATAACCTCAGATATGCAGATGACACCACCCTTGTGGCAGAAAGTGAAGAGGAACTAAAAAGCCTCTTGATGAAAGTGAAAGTGGAGAGTGAAAAAGTTGGCTTAAAGCCCAACATTCAGAAAACTAAGATCATGGCATCTGGTCCCATCACTTCATGGCAATTAGATGGGTAAACAGTGTTAGACTTTACTTTTTTGGGCTCCAAAATCGCTGCAGATGGTGACTGCAGCCATGAAATTAAAAGATTCTTACTCCTTGGAAGGAAAGTTATGACCAACCTAGATAGCATATTAAAAAGCAGAGACATTACTTTGTCAACAAAGGTCCATCTAGTCAAGGCTATGGTTTTTCCAGTGGTCATGTATGGATGTGAGAGCTGGACTGTGAAGAAAGCTGAGTGCCGAAGAATTGATGCTTTTGAACTGTGGTGTCGGAGAAGACTCTTGGGAGTCCCTTAGACTTCAAGGAGATCCAACCAGTCCACCCTAAAGGAGATCAGTCCTGGGGTTCATTGGAAGGACTGATGCTCAAGCTGAAACTCCAATACTTTGGCCACCTCATGCAAAGAGTTGACTCATTGGAAAAGACCCTGATGCTGTGAGAGATTGGGGACAGGAAGAGAAGGGGACAACAGAGGATAAGAGGGCTGGATGGCATCACCGACTCGATGCATATGAGTTTGGGTGAACTCCGGGAGTTGGTGATGGACAGGGAGTCCTGACTTGCTGCTGCTATTCATGGGGTCGCAAAGAGTCGGACACGACTGAGCGACTTAACTAACTAACTAACTAAGCACTATCTATGTAAACTATCTATGTATTGCTGAAAGAGTATGTTTCTCTCTGGAATTCATGCTATTTCTGAAGATCAAATATATGTGGTTTCAAAGATACAAAAAGAAGGAGTAAAAAATTAAAAATACAAAAGTTATCCACATGAGAAGACTTCTCATCTTTCGTACTGTCTTTCTCAGAAGACAATCTGATTCTTTCTTTTAAAATGTATACATATTGCTCAGAAATTCTTGAAGTTAGAGAGTTTCTAGTAATGTTTTCCTAATAACAGTTCATTTTAATAAGATTTAATTCAATTTACATGATGATTCTTTTTTTGACAGTATCTGTGGTTTATTTAGTGAAAAGGAATCAATCCCAAAAGTGAGTGGTAACCTCAAAAATCCTGGGTGCCTTTAGCTATCCAGTTTAAAGCCATCACTTACAGTGTGTGTACAGATCTGTCTTGAATATATTTATATTATTTTTCTGTCCTTCTTAAAATTTTATGCTTCATTACCAATTATATAAAGTGGCAGTCCCTTCATGTCTTTTTCAGAATTCTAGGGATACGCTCCAGTTCTGGTCCTAGACTAACGTCTGTGATCCAGATGTGCTCTGAGAAGATTTGTTGAAATATTTTTTGCATTCTAAGTCTTAGCTTTCACTATTACCAACTGAAGATTTCTAAAATTTTTGTTGTTTCTTTAGAAGCAACTTGATGCTTCTGACCAAGTCAATTATATGTCAGAGGTAGTTGCTTAATGTGTGTATTTAAATTCCTATCATCTGGAATATATTCATTCTATACACATTAGGTTGCAAGAATCTTAATTGACTTAAGCATGTGATTCCATTTATTGATTTTAGGAGAGTTTGCTTGTTCTAGAGCACCTCATTTCCCTTGATTAATAGACACAGATAAAAAGGGATGCAATTATTCATAGAGTTATGAGTTAGTATGCTTAGAGGTTGGAAAAAGGAGGACCTATGTAGGGCCTGGGAAAGAATGTAGTTTGGCTGTAAAACAGAATACATAAAAATAAATAGAGTGAGATTAATTTGAAAAGCTAGCTTTTTATTTAGAGTAATAGAATGGCAAACTAGAGTTAAGTGCTTTGAAAGCTCAGCCAAATTCATTGTACTGAACATGGAGAGTGATGTCAACAAACCTTTTCCAAAGAGAAGAGTTTTGAGGGAAACAATAATCATTCATGAAATAATTAGTAATTTAGCCCTATTGGAAGTAAGCATTAAAATAAAATTCAAGAAAAATGAAAGTTTATTTTATTACTGGATAGTTAGAATGGGTTCAAAATTAGGAAAGGAATATGTCAAGGTTGTATATTGTCATCCTGCTTAGTTAACTTATATGCAGAGTACACCATGTGAAATACCGGGGTGCATGAAGTTCAAGCTGAAATCAAGACTGCCAGGAGTAATATCAATAACCTCAGATATGCAGATGACACCACACTTGTGGCAGAAAGCAAAGAGGAACTAAAAAGCCTCTTGATGAAGGTGAAAGAGGAGAGTGAAAAAACTGGCTTAAAACTCAACATTTAAAAAACTAAGATTGTGGCATCCAGTCCCATCACTTCATGGCAAATAGATGGGGAAACAATGGAAACAGTGACAGACTTTCTTTTCTTGGGCTCCAAAATCACTGCAGATGGTGACTGCAGCCATGATATTAAAAGACGCTTGCTCCTTGGAAGAAAAGCTATGACAAACCTAGACAGCATGTTAAAAAGCAAAGACATTACTCTGCCTGTTTAGTCAAAGCTATGGTTTTTCCAGTAATCATGTATGGATGTGAGAGTTGGACCATAAAAGAAGCTGAATGCAGAAGAATTCATGCTTTTGAACTGTGGTGTTGGAGAAGACTCTTGAGAGTCCCTTGGACAGCAAGATCAAACCAGTCAATCCTAAAGGAAATCAGCCCTGAATATTCATTGGAAGGACTGATGCTGAAGGTGAAGCTCTGATACTTTGGCCACCTGATGCGAAGAGCTGACTCATTTGAAAAGACCCTGATGCTGGGAAAGATTGACGGCAGGAGGAGACGGGAGCAGCAGAGGATGAAATGGTTGGATAGCATCACCAACTCAATGAACATGAATTTGAGCATATCACCAGGGATGGTGAAGGACAGGGAAGCCTGGCGTGCTTCAGTCCATGGGGTTGCAGAAAATTGGAAACGACTTAATGCCTGAACAATAACAACAAAATTTCTATGTGTTGATGTCAGAAACTTTTTCTTTACCGAGTAAAATTCTGTTCTAGGTAATATGCATAATGATGGAGTAAATTTCAAGACATTTTATGTGATCTAGATATCTATCTATCATCTATCCATCTATCTACACTTTTCTTTAAAATGTCTTCTCCCTGAAAGACTTTTGCATTCTATTTAAGTGAACTGTTTAATGACCTAAGGAAAAAAGAATTTTCTTTCTTGTCATAGTAGGATATTGGTTTATTTGTATGTATTTAACTATGCAAACTCTCACATAATCAAAGTCGCTTGTAATCCACTAGATGTAATCATGTGTTATATATCTCAATTAATCTTGCAGGCTGCGGCTAATCACATTCCCACCAGGCAGGATCACACAACTCACAGAGTCAGGATTATTAAAATCCATATTTCATGTTAACAGCCATGTGGATGAGATTAGTTCCTAAGTAGTAATGCACCTGCCATAAATTCCTCCTTACTGTTATCTCCTGAAATACTGTGCTGTCAGAAGATGAACACTACATGATGTGCATTCAGAGTCTTTTTTTTTTTTTTAGTATTGGTCAAGTGAAATTTATCTTAATCCCTCACTGATTTTAAATGCACTATAGAACATAAGATACTTAAGCCCTCTTTGTGAAGTGTGGTAAAAGCCAAAGTGATCAGTTTTTGTTGTTGTTGTTTTTTCCATAAAGCACAAGTGTTTTCACTTTAACTTTTTTGTACTAGATGAACTGAACCAAAAATAATAAGTATTACAACTTAAAAACTATTGCTCATTTGAGTACCTCATTAATTTTCCTTTCAAGTTTAAAAATTAAAAACTCCTAAATATCCTACATATTTATTTGTGCATGAATTTCAAATGCAAATGAAATATAGTCAAGTGAAGGTATAATGAACAAAAAATCACAATGCCTAGGTCTTAGCCCTGATTCACTTATTAATTGAATAATTTAGACCTAATCACAGTCTCCCTCTTTTTCATGGGACTGGTGTAAAATTTACATTCAGATTTGTTGTCTTCTTCAATCTGAAAGCTAATCATTTGGAAGAAAATGAAAAATCAAGCTTAGGCTTCTTAATCTGAGTTTGAAATATGACTATATGAGAGATGTCAGGAAACATTCTCCTCGGTAAAACTTACACCATCCCTCATGATTTCTAAGAAATCTTATCTAAAATATTCTGTATGATAGTATTTATTTGGTGAACATTAAAGAAAATTTTAGAAATGTCCTCACTTGGGCCAAAATGGAAAACTTATTACTTTCATCATTGCTAATAAAATAATGATGTATATAAGTACTTTAAAAGATATAAAGCACTTTTGTGAGCCATTTTTAAGAGAATCTTTGAAATGTGTGTCCTGCATAGGTCTAGAGCTATTATTAATATACTTGGTTTGGCACCAAATCTTTCTGTACCCTTGTTTAAAAGAATTTTAAATATGGAAGTGAGCAACCTTCAGAGGGAAAACTTTAAAAGCTAGAGAATAAATTACGACCTAGACCACTGTACTTGATGAATAACTATAGAGAGATGTTCCCTATATTGTTATAAAATACACATTTTTCCTACAATGTGAACTAAGGAGAAAATATTAAATCTACAAAAAATGGATATCACTGTATAACATAAACTTTTAGACCCTTTAAAAAAATAGATGTTAATCTTTGCTAGAGTTTTCACATACACATATATAGAGACTTCTTAAACAATTTTACCCCATTAATAAGTAAGATGATCTAAATGCATGCATGTGACATTTGTATGACACATGCAAACATATTCATACCACTTAGCGATGCCACAGTCAATCAATCAACATTAAACTAGAAGATTAAAAGACCAAAGTCAATGGAAATATAAAAGTTGACAAATGCATTAACTTTTCAATCTGTACACATTGTTTATAATCAGATGCTTTCAAAACTCTAATTAGATACTAAAAAAAAAAAAAAAAAATCTCTGATTTGTACTGACTTAAGCATTGCCAAGCAATCAAACATAACTAAACATTACATTATCCTTCATTTATCTTCTAAACTTGTTTTTCTTTCTCACACTTTGGTGAATGTATCTATAATTGAAGGTGAACAAACTGGTATCACAACTTCCCTGCTCCAACTGTTAACCGCCATTCTTGTAATCAGTGGGGTGGAAAACTAGGGTCATGTTGACTAATCTGTCTCTTTTATTCAAAGAGTCACAAGTGCTGTCAAACCTGGATTATCTCCTAAATTTTCTACAATACTTTGCCTTTTTCTTTATATTACCCCTGTCCATTCCACACAGTTGAAATTTTGCTGTCAATTGGAATAGGTAAAGACTCCTACAAATATTTGTCTCTATTCCTCCCTTACTCATATTCACACTTCTCATGCTTCTAATGCTTCTATCAGTGATGTTTTTCAAACACAAAACTATTTTTATCATTCTCTCACACTTTAAAACATTCAGGAGTTTCTAAATAACATGCAAATTACTTTTTAGCTATTTTTAATAGCTACACCAACCTAGGCAGCATATTAAAGCGCAGAGACATTACTTGGCCAACAAAGATCCATCTAGTCAAAGCTATGGTTTTTCCAGTAGTCATGTATGGATGTGAGAGTTGGACTTTAAAGAACATTGAGTGCTGAAGAATTGATGCATTTGAACTGTGGTGTTGGAGAAGACCCTTGAGAGTCCCTTGGATAGCAAGGAAATCAAACCAATCAATCCTAAAGGAAATCAGTCTTGAACATTCACTGGAAGGACTGCAGCTGAAGCTGAAACTCCAATATTTTGGCCACCTGATGCAAAGTACTGACTCATTGGAAAAGACCCTGATGCTGGGAAAGATTGAAAGCATGAGAAGAAGGGGATGACAGGATGAGATGGTGGGATGACATCACCAACTCAATGGACATGGGTTTGAGCAGGCTCCAGGAGTTGATGATGGACAGGAAAGTCCATCGGGTTACAAAGAGTTGGACACGACTGAGTGACTGAACTGAACTGAATAGCTACATCATCCTCTTAGTTTAGTATCATAACTGTAACATACAAGTAATTATTTTACGTATTAGTACATTTTTCTTTCTAAAATGTTCAATTTCCTCAGGCTTTTTAATCTAAATTGTCTAAAGAAATTCTGACGTAGCTGCTATGGCATTTAGTAATCACAGGTCTGGATCATCTTTTGCATTGTTAAAAGCCATATCTATTCTTCCTAATAGAACAAACACTTCTTGCTTTGGGGGGTCCTTTCAGATTCCACAGTATTTCAGAGTGGATCAGCAAATTGCTTCAGTTATTAAAGATTGAAAGATCTGAGGCTGAAACTCTTGTCAACTTCACAACCTCTAGTCTTTTAGTAACTATGCATTATCAACCTGTGCCCAGAAATTGTGTTTCAACCCAAAATTAGCATTTGGGCTAAATGGTAATGAAAGATCAGCCCCCTAGATGTTCTAGAATTTAGATCTTCTCTCTGACCTCCCAACTTTTGAAACTTACTCTAAAAAAATTTTGCTTTTGCTCTATAGAAATATCTTATTGCTTCTTATTACTCCTCCTCTTAATGTTTTATTTTATTTTTCTTTGACACCTCTCTAATTTTAAAATCTAATTCAAAAAAATATGATTACTGCTTTCTAAATTAGTCTTGTCAGTAGTTCATTTATATAATCTCATACCTTTAAATTTTGGGAAAAAATACAGAAAGGCAATACAGATATTCATGCTTTTTTTCAACTTTTATGGAAGGAAATGTAGGAATAATTTATAATATTGTAGAGAACATGTCAACTGAGATTTTTGATTAATAAATCAGGCTCATTTACCTAGAGGTATTTGAATAAAAGGCGATTAGATTTCATAGAATGAGCTCCATGCCCCTGGGTTTGATTCTCATCTTGCCAGACAATATGTTATCAAGATATATTTGGAAGAATTACTTAATCCTAGCCAAATATATTCTTCTGTGAATGTAAATGATATCTACTTTCAGTTGTGTTATTTGACAATATATGTGAAGCATCTTGTGCAATAGTAGGTTCTTTAAAATCATAGTTATTATAATTTAGATGAAAGAAGAAATAAAGCTTAAGTTGCAATCTTCATCGTTGCAATGATTTAAATGTGATAACTTTCCATGAGCCTCTGGCAGAGCAAATCTAAGCCTTACCTGTAATGCAACGGTGCCCATGCATTACAGAAAGAGTACTGAATTAAAGTCAGTAGGTCTGTGTTTGAACTCAGGTCTACTTTTTTTCTTTTTTTAGCTATTGTTACCACTCCAAAATTCTCTTTATTTCTCTAAGCTTACGGTATTAATTTTTCCATTTGGAAATTAAAGATAATATATCCTCACAGAATTGTTGCCTAATTGGGCAATATTTTAATTAAAATAGGGCCATTACAAATTAACAGGTTTTTAATAAGAAACTCTTTGGCATTGCCTTTCTTTGGGACTGGAATGAAAACTGACCTTTTCCAGTCCTGTGGCCACTGCTGAGTTTTACAAATTTGCTGGCATATTGAGTACAGCACTTTCACAGCATCATCTTTCAGGATTTGAAATAGCTCAACTGGAATTCCATCATCTCCACTAGCTTTGTTCGTAGTGATGCTTTCTAAGGCCCACTTGACTACACATTCCAGGATGTCTGGCTCTAGATGAGTGATCATACCATCTTGATTATCTGGGTCATGAAGATCTTTTTTGTACATTTCTTCTGTGTATTCTTGCCACCTCTTCTTAATATCTTCTGCTTCTGTTAGGTCCATACCATTTCTGTCCTTTATCGAGCCCATCTTTGCATGAAATGTTCCCTTGGTATCTCTAATTTTCTTGAAGAGATCTCTAGTCTTTCCCATTCTGTTGTTTTCCTCTATTTCTTTGCATTGATCGCTGAGGAAGGCTTTCTTATCTCTTCTTGCTATTCTTTGGAACTCTGCATTCAAATGGGAATATCTTTCCTTTTCTCCTTTGCTTTTCCCTTCTCTTCTTTTCACAGCTATTTGTAAGGCCTCCTCAGACAGCCATTTTACTTTTTTGCATTTCTTTTCCATGGGGAGGGTCCTGATCCCTGTCTCCTGTACAGTGTCACAAACCTCCATCCATAGTTCATCAGGCACTCTATCTATCGGATGTAGTCCCAAAGGTCCATCTAGTTAAGGCTATGGTTTTCCAATGGTCATGGATGGATGTGATAGCTGGACTGTGAAAAAAGCTGAGTGCCGAAGAATTGATGCTTTTGAACTGTGGTGTTGGAGAAGACTCTTGAGAGTCCCTTGGACTGCAAGGAGATCCAACCAGTCCATTCTAAAGGAGATCAGTCCTGGGTGTTCATTGGAAGGACTGATGCTAAAGCTGAAACTCCAGTACTCTGGCCACTTCATGCAAAGAGTTGACTCATTGGAAAAGACCATGATGCTGGCAGGGATTGGGGGCAGGAGGAGAAGGGGATGACAGGGAATGAGATGGCTGGATGGCATCACGGACTCAAAGGATATGAGTTTGAGTAAACTCCAAGAGTTGATGATGGACAGGGAGGCCTGGCATGCTGCAATTCATGGGGTCACAAAGAGTCAGACACAACTGAGCGACTGAACTGAATAAGCAAATAATGTTATGTTTGGCACAGATCTTACTGAAGATTTGAAAACAACTTATTTTGGTGGAAGTACATTATTGAATTTGAATTAGTTGGATTTTTATAAAGGAAAGGATATTGAAGTGACTTCATGACCTTTGGGAATTTTTTAGTTTGTTTTCTTCTTCTTTTTTTTTTTTTTTTGGTGAGGAAAGGGATTAGAGTCCTCAGGTGTCCAATTATGTACTAGAAAACTTTATTACTGAGAAGTTTCATTGGTTTTTATTTTGCATTTCCATCAATGACAAAGTAAATTTGGGATTTCTGCATTTGCTATATCTTTACACAAGGAACTCATGTTTTCCTTTCTCTTCCAGAAATGTTCCCTTTCATGTTTTAATTTTAATGCACTAATAGTATTTTGTCGTTGCTCTTGTAAAAACCAAGAGAATGTACATTCTAGGAGCTTGCTGATGTTTCTGTCTGGCTTACTAATAGAAGCCAATGTGTTTTCCTTGTTGACACTTTTCCAAGTATAGTCATGGCACCTTTTGTAACCCCATTCTAGGGCCACCAAAGTGGCTGTTTGTCATTACCACTACCCATTATCCCTACTCTGTGGGTAAGAATCCCATGTGTATACCATGTGTACTCCTTCATAAACTTATGCCCCAGACATTCCCTAACAGTTTCTACTCTAATAGTCAAGGATACAAGCAAAACAACCTTTCTGCACACTTATCTTTATTCAGTCTCATAAAACTACCACAACCTCACTTCTTTAACACAGAGAAAGAGAAAATGTTGTTGGGGTACTGAACTTGTGCAAAGCCTGATACAGAGTGAGCCAGAACAAATAAGAAGTTGAGAGTTTGGAGCAGAGAAAGGGTTATTGCAGAACCATGCAAAAAGAATGGGCGTCTCAGTCCCCTAAAAGTAAGAACACCCCAAAGTATTTCAGCAAAGTTTTTTAAAAGTCAGGTGAAGAAGAGGGATTAGATCAAGGGATTAGAATATATTTAAGGGATTAAATCTGATAGACAGAGTGCCTGAAGAACTATGGATGGAGGTTAGTAACATTGTACAGTAGGCGGTGATCAAAACCATTCCCAGGAAAAAGAAATACAAAAAGGCAAAATGGAGTCTGAGGAGGCCTTACAAACGGATGGAAAAGAAGACAATCAAAAGGCAAAGGAGAAAAGGAAAGATATACCCATCTGAATCAAAAGTTGCAAAGAATAGCAAGGAGAGATAAGAAAGCCTTTCTAAGTGATCAATGCAAAGAAATAGAGAAAAACAATAGAATGGGAAACACTAGAGATCTCTTCAAGAAAATTAGAGATACCAAGGGAACATTTCATGCAAAGATCAGCACAATAAAGGACAGAAATGGTACATACCTAACAGAAGCAGAAGATACTAAGAAGAGCTGGCAAGAATACACAGAAGAACTATACAAAAAAGATCTTCATGACCCAGATAACCATGATGATGTGATCACCCACCTCGAACCAGACCCTGGAATGAGAAGTCAAGTGGGCCTTAGGAAACATGACTATGGACAAAGCTAGTGGACGTGATGGAATTCCAGTTGAGCTATTTCAAATCTTAAAAGATGATGCTGTGAAAGTGCTGCACTAATATGCTGGCAAATTTGGAAAACTCAGCAGTGCCACAGGACTGGAAAAGGTCAGTTTTCATTCCAATCCCAAAGAAAGGCAATACGAAAGAATGCTCAAACTACCACACAATTGCTCTCATCTCACATGCTAGTAAGATCAGATCAGATCAGTTGCTCAGTCCTGTCCAACTCCATGCTAGTAAAGTAATGCTCAAAATTCTCCAAGCTGGGCTTCAGAAATATGTGAAAAGTGAACTTCCAGATATTCAAGCTGGTTTTAGAAAAGGCAGAGGAACCAGAGATCAAATTGCCGCTGGATCATGGAAAAAGCAAGAGAGTTCCAGAAAAAATATCTATTTCTGCTTTATTGACTACGCCAAAGCCTTTGACTGTGTGGATCACAATAAACTGTGGAAAATTCTGAAAGAGATGGAAGTACCAGACTACCTGAACTGCCTCTTGAGAAACCTATATGGAGGTCAGGAAACAACAGTTAGAACTGGATATGGAACAACGGACTGGCCCAAATAGGAAAAGGAGTACGTCAAGGCTGTATATTGCCACCCTGCTTATTTAACTTATATGCAGAGTACATCATGAGAAACGCTGGGCTGGAAGAAGCACAAGCTGGAATCAAGATTGCTGGGAGAAATATCAATAACCTCAGATATGCAAATGACACCACCCTTATGGCAGAAAGTGAAGAGGAACTAAAAAGCCTCTTGAGGAAAGTGAAAGAGGAGAGTGGAAAATGTTGGCTTACAACTCAGCATTCAGAAAACTAAGATCATGGAATCTGATCCCATCATTTCATAGGAAATAGATGGGGAAACAGTGGAAACCATTGCAGACTTTATTTTGGGGGACTCCAAAATCACTACAGATGGTGATTCCAGCCATGAAATTAAAAGACGCTTACTCCATGGAAGTAAAGTTATCACCAACCTAGATAGAATATTAAAAAGCAGAGATATTACTTTGCCAACAAAGGTCCATCTACTCAAGACTATGGTTTTTCCAGTGATCATGTATGGATGTGAGAGTTGTACTGTGAAGAAAGCTGAGCACCAAAGAATTAATGCTTTTGAACTGTGGTGTTGGAGAAGACTCTTGAGAGTCCCTTGGACTGCAAGGAGGTCCAACTTGTCCATCCTAAAAGAGACCAGTCCTGGGTGTTCATTGGAAGGACTGATGCTGAGGCTGAAACTCCACTACTTTGGCCACCTCATGCGAAGACTTGACTCATTGGAAAAGACTCTGATTCTGGGAGGGATTGGGGGCAGGAGGAGATGGGGATGACAGAGGATGAGATGGCTGGATGGCATTACTGACTTGATGGACGAGTTTGAGTGAACTCTGGGAGTTGGTGATGGACAGGGAGGCCTGGCGTGCTGCTGTTCATGGGGTCACAAAGAGTTGGATACGACTGAGCGACTGAACTGAACTGAACTGAAAAGTTATACAAATCTAAAATATGCTTCTTATAATGTTACAAAAGTGAGAAAAAGCATGAAGATGAGGCAAGATTTTGAGGCAGGAGTTAGAAATTTAAGAAAATTCAAGTCGGCCCTAATCCCTTTATTTATTTATTTATTCTTTTTTTTTTTTTTTGGAAAGGAAAATTTGCTTTATTTCAGATGCCAGCAACTGGGGGCGGGGGAGAGTGGTGGAAGCCTGTCCAAAAGCCAACTCCTACCTCCCGACAAGAAGCGGGGCAAGAAATTTTATAAACAGAAGTGGGAGTGGCCCCATGCCAAATAAGCGCAGTCATTTCTAACATCTTCAAACTGATCATCAGTGGTCTGACTAGCATCATCTTGGTGGTTTTAGGTACAGTTAATCTTCAGTTCCAGGGTTCATTTGTTCCCATTTCTTTGTGGCCACTTCTCGGAATTGCAGCAGCTCATGCCCTGGGTACAGTCTGGTCATCAGGTAGTTAGCTTTTCCACCTGATGTGTTAGTATCTATAAGACAGCTCACAGGATATCACTCAGAATATCATCTATAACCCTTGAGAAAGAACTAAAGGTCCTTGACTATGCTTAATGCCTACATTATTGTTATTTAATCTCCTTTGACTGTTATCCTTTGTCTCCACATTTCTCTCTTCTCTGATTAAACTTCTTTGACTAAAGTTTCCACAGACAAAAGACAGGCAGAGGACATGGCCTAATCCTTTTAAAGAATGAGGAAGAGTAAAAGTTCTGAGCAGTAAGAAAGAGCTTTTAGCCAGGGAATTCCAGACTTTGTTGGTAAGACCCTATCTTTCATTGTACCCACAACTCTCAGGCTTCCATTCCTACCCTCACACATGTACTATGTATTTGGTGTCTAGCAAGATTATCAATCTTTCCCAATCGTTTTGATTCTCCCAAGGACTTCTATACCATTTTATTTGATCCCATTTCCCACCTGTCCACACTCTTGACACCCTTTTACCTATGGAACTCAGCATCAGAAGCAAACCCCTCCAGTTCTGGCCTTCTCTCAATATTATTTACTCAAGCTTTGTGCTCTAATGGAAACTTACAACTCTCCTAAGAGATCCTGTCATAAAGTGTTTTCCTTACTTCTTTTGCTGCTTTCAGATGATTCTCTCTACCTCTGTCCAGGAAAACAAACAAAACAAAACAAAACAAAAAAAAGGTTTGAATGTCATGACATCAGAAAATATACTATCCATTGCTCACTGCAATCAACTCTTCATTTACCTCTCTTCATACTTTAAAGATTTATAGTCCTGGCTGTTATTTTTTTTCAACAATACTCTTGCCATAATTCTTAATGATTTCAATATTTGCATACTGATGTATAGCCCTATTAGTTTCTTGTTCTCTCTTCTTATTACCTTGTCTTCCAATTTCCTCAGATACTCATTCCCATTGTCATATTCTATAATAGATGTTGTCTTTACCAATAGCCTTAATAATTTTTTAAACACACTCTCCTATTATTTCCCAAACCATAAAATCTATCTTTAGCATTCCTTGCCTTTTAACTCCAATGCAATCTGCAATCTACTGTTTCTATCAGCTTTTTGCTGTCTATCATTACTTTATATGCCTCACTTACTTTATCTATAAATATCTTGACCATCATTGCTCTTTGAATATACCTCTTCTCCCACCATCTTCTTTTTTTATAGATCCCACCCTGGAAAAAATTTCACATTGGCCAAAACCTTGTGTCTATCTGCTCCAAGCGCCTTCCTAGATAAATGAATATTACTGGAAGAAAAAATAAAAGCATATTGTCTGGTCTTACTTTAAATGTAAATGGTTGTGGCTCTTTAAGCACACTGTATTTCCTTAGTCATTTCATCCTCTCATTCTAATCATTATGTATTTTGTTATCTTTAATCCAACCTCCAACTTCTCCATTCCCATCCTCACTCAGCTTCCTATTTTCCAGGTAAAAGAAAAACAACAAAGAACATGTTTCCAAGCTTTCACCATTATACCTGAATCCTGCATATGGAATATTCATATTCCTATCACTCACCACCATCTAATATGCTACATATCACCTTTATGTATTTTGTTTATTGTGTATACTTTTCCCCTTTGCTGTCATTATAAATTTCAAGTGGGAAATATTTTTTGTCTTTGTTACTTATCACTGTGCCTATAGTATCTACAACAACATTTGTTAGGGAAAGTGCAATAAATATTGTGTGCGTGTATATGTGTACATATATATGGAAAAATAATTTTCCCTCTACCATACAGCTGAACCTTCCATACCAAAAAAAATATATAGATTAATAGAAGAAAAGCAAATAGATATGTGTACATATCCAACTGAGTAACTCTCCAAAATAGTTCAAGTCACCATCTTAAATACCATTTTCAGCTAAGGAACAAAGAAAGATGTTGGGGTTGAGAGGTGGAAAAAGACCAGTTATGGGAATTACCAGGAAAATCAAGGTAAAGAAAGGTAAAATTGCTTTGGAGATATAAATCTGTGCCTCTTCATTGATAAGAATTTCTAGAGATTCTAGTGATTCTCTCCTCTCTGGTATGAAGAAGGTAAGGTACCCTTACAAGTGGAGATTGCTGTTTACAATGCAAATTTCTCTTACAGGAGGGTACCTTCTACTCAGCTTTCAGAGCTTATGTGTCTGCTTTTTTAAAAAAAAATAATCACCCTAAAATGAAAGAGGCATATTTACAGGCGACAAATTCTTCCTCCTTTTCACATTATGTATACACATTTTATTTAAATGATTTCATGAGATAGATCTTAAAATCTTCCTTTTAAAAATGATGAAACTGAGGTATAGACGGTTGAAGTTACTTTCTAAGGACCACTGATCAATCCACTGGTGGAGCCAGACTTCCAGCCCATGTCATTCTAAACCCAAAGCTAAATGTGTGTCAGTTTAAATCCAAAATATTAGTTCTAAATGTTTGTACCCCAGAATATTTGTCCACATTTATCTCATTCTACCTTCTTATGCAGGCTTCTTAGGCAGTGCGAGTAGTAAAGAACACTGCCAATGCAAGAGACCTAAGAGACATAACCCTGGGCTTCCCTAGTGGCTCAAACAGTAAAGAATCTGCCTGCAATGCAGGGGACCTGGGTTCAGTCCCTGGGTCAGGAAGATCCCCTGCAGAAGGAAATGGCAACCTTCTCCAGTATTCTTGCCTGGAGAATCCCATGAACAGAGGAGCCTAGCAGGTTACAGTCCATGGGATCCCAAAGAGTTGGACATGACTGAGCAGCTAACTTCTTTTTCTTTCTTTCTTCCTAAGAGACACAAGTGTGATCCCTGGGTTGGTAAGATCCCTTGGAGGAGAGCAGGGCAGGACAGAGGTGCCTGGTGGGCTACAGTCCATAGGGTCTCAAAGAGTCGGACACAACTGAAGCAAATTAGCCCTCACCCAGACACACACCTTCTCTCACACACCTTAGACTCATATCAACCTAGAAAACTTCCTGTCCTTCCACACTCCTTAGGCTAGGCCAGCCCAGTCAGTCGTGTGAACAGGTGTCCTGTTCCAGCATCTGGGAAGTGTTCTGCTTTCTGGCTGTTAAAATTGTATTTATTCCTCAGGATATATGTAGAATACATCCTGTCTCTCTCTTTGTGTGTGTGTGTGTGTGTCTTTCAAATTTCTCTCAACTGGATTTTCTCTTCCCTTAACTCTCAACAATATCACTATCTACCTTAGAGCACATATTTAAAGTACAAAGCAGAGAAAGATATCCATCCTATCTGTTTCAACTTCCTCCAGACACTCTAGCAGATCACCAGCTCCTTGCAGTGCTTATTCATTTTTATATCTCAGTACAACACCACCACTGGATGCTTTTCATCTGATAATTATAACACTCCTTGAATAGTTGCTTCCAAACGTTGTTCCAAGACATTACATATGTTAATTAATTCAATCTTCATACATCTGTGACAATAGTTACTATCGTTATCCAAAATTTTGACATTGCAAAGTGAAGTACAGAGAACTGACAAGAAGTTTCTTGTCTGGGAGTATGAGGTCAAAAATCTCATAGTTAATGATTATTTGAGCTGGGATTTGTACTGAGACAACCTGGTTCAATAGGACTTGTACTTTTTAAACCATGAAAAGATACTATCTTTTGTCTTGTGATTGGTAAATTTACCATAAATGTTCGTTGAATCCAATAGGCTCAATAATAGCATCTTAAAAATATTATAAAAACACAGGGATACTAAAGGAATGGGTGTCATCTTGTGATATCTTTATCTGGCCTTCCATGGCAAAATTAGGTCATTGTAATTACAAGTTTTATACATATTAATATTAGGAGTGATCATAATAGGCTCATTAAGCCTAATTGCACTGAATTAAAGTAGAATTTGCATTGTATGTCAAGTAATAAAACATTGCATGCACCAGACAAGCTAAGTTTTTTTTTTTTTTTAAGTATGCTTCCAAGATCAAGTAGAAGACTTGATCATACAGAAATAAACTGAAAGTGTATTGTAGAGTCTCAAATTGGTCCAGCAAGAGGAAGAAAACATGAACTTTCAGTTGCATAATCATTTGTGTAAATTGCTATGAAACTTGCCTTTCACAGTCTTTCCTCATTCTGGCTGGCCTCAGGAAGGAAATAATATTACCATTTTGGGGGGGGAAGGAAATTTCCTCTACTGTTCTAGGTTCAACTGATTGATCTAAGGATTAAATTGATATAAGACAGATTAATAGAACAATACCAAATAAAAGTTTAATCACATGTGTACATTGGAGAGACCCAGGAAAACTGAGTAATTTACCAAAATGACAGAAGACTTCATCTTAAATACCATCTTTAACTAAAAGCAAAACAAAATAAAAAAGATGCTGGGAGTAGTGACTTGGAACTCCAAAGGGAAGGAAGGCAATTCATATAGAGGTAGAAAAGCAAATGTTTGATGAGCAGAGCTTTGATGTGTCCTGCCGAAACAAGGGGACAAAGAGCAGACTCTGATCTTTAGATCCTGTCTAGAGTTTTCACGGGGTTCTCTGGTGGCTCACTGGGAAAGAATCTGCCAAAGCAGGAGACATAGATCAGGAAAATCCCCTGAAGAAAGAAATGACAACCCACTCCAGTATTCTTGCCTGGAAAAATCCCATGGACAGAGGAGCCTGGCAGGCTACAATCAAGGAGGCAGCAAGAGAGTTGGACACAACTTAGAAACTAAATAATAACAAGAGTTAACCCAAGCCCCTAAGTCATATTCTTTGAGGATATCTCTGGTGCTGGCTCTATTCTAGGAATAGGCCCTCTGTAGAAATTCTTTTAGGCAGTTATGGAGAAGATCAGAGTTTCTTCCTGAGTCTTTTGGACCTTGATCATTTTCTTTTTTTTAATAATTCACATGCCAAAGAGAATTTTTGGGGTGGCAAGTTTTGCTCTCCAACAACATACTCCCTCCACACTTCACACAGAAGTGCTGAGATTTATATTTTTGAACTACAGAGAAGGAAAAACAAAAATAAGATAAGTAAAATGTGGGTAGAAACTGAAGTTTTAAAAAAGAAAAAAGTAGATATCATTTAAAAACTATCTACATAGCTATTTTAAAAGAAAGTACGCTGAAGAGCCATTTCCAAAATATCCACTTAAAGATATATTTTTAGTGTGTCACTGAGAATTTTCCTTTTTTAAATTATGTTAAACTTTGGTATTTAAAAAGTAATTTAGGTGATATTTATGTACTGTGAGTATTCCTTTGATCCAAAATAAAATAGTTTCATCTAATATCACAATGAAATAGGTATTTATCATTTTAATCTAATCCTTGATAACTTTTTGTTTTCTTTATTTAAAAAACAAGGAGGAAAGAAATATATTTATCAAAAACTGACTGTGGTCAATAAGTCTAATAAGAGTCAATTCATTAGGTTTTTTAAATGATATAAATTTCATATATTCCAGAAACATAATTTATGTAAAATGAGTTCCCCTTCAGTCTCTACTGTTAAGCTATTACCTCTCAGGTCATTAGTTGTTCCTGTTTTCTTAGCCACTTTGAATGTCTAAGAGTAAATTTTTACAATCTTTGTTAAACACAAACAACACACACTGAAGATTTTGATGACCAGACCTTCTGTAATGATGTGGCCCTTCACATCTGAAGACTGGGAAGCAATCTCCAAATCTTACACATTAATCTTCTTTAAAGATATGAGCCATCCCAGAATAGCCAAATATATAAATCCAGAGTGTACTCTGAGTTTCAAGGAAAAGTGACTCTCTTTAAAGACATTGTTTTGTTTTTAATGTGATGTCAGTGGCCCTTCAAAATTCTCCCTTCATCTCCATGAACACTACTTTCACTATTTATATGATCATTTATGAATATTTTTTGTCGTTCAGTCACTAAGTCCTGTCTGACTCTGTGATCCCAAGGACTGTAGCACACAGGCTCTCCTGTCCTTCACTGTCTCCAGGAGTTTGCTTAACTTCATAGTCAGTGATGCTATCTAACCATCTCATCCTCTGCTGCCCCCTTCTCTTTTTGCCTTCAATATTTCGCTGTATCGGGATCTTTTTCAGTGAGTTGGTTCATCTCATCAAGTGGCCAAAGTGTTGGAGATTTGGCTTCAGCATCAGTCCTTCCGATGAATATTCAGAGTTGATTTCCTTATGAATATACTCTGGAGTAAATTGAAAATAATCCCTATTTCCTCCCCCTGGAGTCCTGACACAGTAAAATTAAATAGAAGTAACACAGAAAATTACTTGTCTTGGTCCTTGCGTGTATGGTCTATATTAATACTTTTCATGACTTCCAGAGTTAACAACTAATAGCAGAATATTTTATATAAACATATCCTTCAGTACCTGCACGAGGATGAGTTCTGAGACCCACCATAGATACCAAAATCCCTGGGTGTTCACATCCCACAGTTGGTCATATCTGTGAGTTTTACACACTCAGATTCAACTAACAAACACGATTGGTTATACCCACGGATACAGAGCTGGAGGAGTTGGAGTGCTGGCTTTATTAAAACTTTTCTTTATACAGTTAATTGTTGAACAACATGTATTTGAACTGCGTGGGTCCATTTACATGCACTTTTTTTTTTTTCAATAGTAAATATCATAGTACTATATATTCACGGCTGGATCCATGGTTACAGAGAACCACAGATGCCAAAGAATAGCATGTAAGAAGGGGTCAACTTATAAGTGAATTTTCACTGTATGGATGGTCTGGTCAGTGCCCCTATTCCAACGGTGTTCAAGGATCAACTGTAATCTATGGATAGTGTTATGTTTACCTTGATATTGTTTTATTGTTTGTTTGTAGAGTCTACATTTAATGCCTGAAGCAAGAGTTTGATAACACAGAAAGTACTACAAATTTTCTTCAGTAAGAAATGATTCCTTTGAGAACCATCCTGAAATATTTACTTGAAGTTAAACTTTTATGCAATATTTTTCACTGACACTGCTTACTGCTAAGTCGCTTCAGTCGTATCTGACCCTGCACGACCCCATAGACGGCAGCCCACCAGGTTCCCTGTCCCTGGGATTTTCCAGGCAAGAACACTGGAGTGGGTTGCCATTTCCTTCTCCAATGCATGAAAGTGAAAAGTGAAAGTGAAGTCGCTCAGTTGTATCTGACTCCTAGCAACCCCATGGACTGCAGCCTACCAGGCCCCTCCATCCATGGGATTTTCCAGGCAAGAGTACTGGAGTGGGTTGCCATTGCCTTCTCTGACACTGCTTACTTCAAGCAATATTCCAAGTATTTTAATAGTTCATCTTATTTAATTCTCATCCTTGATAGCTCAGTTGGTAAGGAATCCACCTGTAATGCAAGAGACCCTGGGTTGATCCCTGGGTCAGGAAGATTCCTGGAGAAGGGATAGGCTGCCCACTTCAGTATTCTTGGGCTTCCCTTGTGGCTCAGCTGGTAAAGAATCCACCTGCAATGGAGGAGACCTGGGTTCAATCCCTGGGTTGGGAAGATCCCCTGGAGGAGGGAAAGGCTACGACTCTAATATTCTAGTATGGAAAATTCCATGGACTGTATAGTCCATGGGGTCGCAAAGAGTCAGACATGACTGAGCAACTTTTCAAAAAGAAAAAAATAAATTATCATAATTTCTAAAACAGGAAAATTATTGTCTCCATTTTAGAAATGGCAACACTAAGACAGACTCAAATCTAGTTAATTGTTCAAGATCATACTGGTGAGTGGAAAAGCCAAGATTTTCATACAAGGTATTATTTTAGATACTTTGGAAGGGTCTTGAACACTGTAGACAATACATATAATCGTGAGGCAGTACCACTCCTCCTCCCCACTCTAAAAATATAGTTTTTCTGTAAGCAGGTATGGTAGGGGGTCCCCAGTGAAAAGAACCAGGTATGGCTTTCTTAACAGAAGAAATGCTACTTTTGGCCTAAGCCATTTTGTGATCTAAGCCTGGTGTCATAGTGCTGGCCCTTGAACGGGTCTTAGTAATAAGGAACTTGAGAACAAACTGTTCTCAAAAGAATTCTCTAGAGAATTAACAACAGCAGAGATAACAAATCAGTTGTAAAAACTCTCTTGTCTGTTTCAATAGTAAAGACTAGCTTGAAGCACTTTCTTGAGCAGTTCTGTAGAAGTCAAACACACCTGGCAATCAACCACCAAACCACCTAGAATCTAAGCGATGATGACATTAATGTCTTCTGACCCTCATGACTTCAATCAACTAAAACTTGGACTCTGCCAGCCTCTCAAGTCCCTTTATGAATGTGCATGTACCCTTAACTTACAACTTCCCCAATTTTGCCACTTCAGGAGACACTACTTGAGGAAAGAGTCCCACTGTTCTCCTTACTTGTTCCAATTAATAAAATTCTTTATTCTCCATGTCTCATCTTTGGTTTGGTTCTGTCTTTTGACTCACCGAGAGGTGAACCCAGTTTTTTTGGTAACATTTCCACTTAATCAAAAAATGTATTTGTGACAAAAAATCTGTAAATTATTATAATTAAAGGTGGCAAGAACAATGTAATTTTATATTGGAGACAGCTTTGAGAAGATTTTACATTAAAA
This sequence comes from Bos grunniens, assembly GCF_055505025.1. Classification (NCBI taxonomy): domain Eukaryota; kingdom Metazoa; phylum Chordata; class Mammalia; order Artiodactyla; family Bovidae; genus Bos; species Bos grunniens. The sequence continues at coordinate 10,042,228 of NC_141179.1, read as the reverse complement.
AATAGGCACTATTGATGCTGAAAGCTCAGCTTCTGTCCACCAATACCAAATCAAATCTGAGAGACAGAATTTTGGGTGAAGTAGAAAAAAATAAGTTTATTGCTTTGCCAGGCAAAGGTAACACAGCAGACTCCTGCCCCCAAAATCTGTGTGTCCCAACTCAGGAGGATTTGATGAGGAGTTTTCTTCTGGGCTTCCCTGGTGGCTCAGATGGTAAAGATTCTGCCTGCCAATACAGGAGACCCAAGTTTGATCCCTGGGTTGGGAAGATACTCTGACAAGGAAATAGCAACCCATCTCAATATTCTTGCTTAGAGAATCCCATGGACAGAGGAGCCTGGTGGGCTACAGTCCATGGGGTCACAAACAGTTGGACATGATTGAGTGACTAAGCATAGCATAGCAAAGCATAATACTTGTAAAATATCTGAAAGTTACTGATTATTTGTCATCACTATTGTAGGGGATCTACAATAGGGTGGTGAGGAGGTACCCCATGTCTAAGGTAAGAGAAACCCAAGTAAGATGGAAGGTGTTGTGAGAGGACATCGAGGGCAGACACACTGAAACCATAATCACAGAAAACTAGCCAATCTGATCACACAGACCACAGCCTTGTCTAACTCAATGAAACTAAGCCATGCCATGTGGGGCCACCCAAGACTGGAGGGTCACGGTGGAGAGGTCTGACTGAATGTGTTCCACTGGAGAAGGGAATGGCAAACCACTTCAGTATTCCTGCCTTGAGAACCCCATGAACAGTATGAAAAGGCAAAATGATAGGATACTGAAAGGGGAACTCTCCAGGTCAGTAGGTGCCCAATATGCTACTGAAGATCAATGGAGAAATAACTCCAGAAAGAATGAAGGCATGGAGCCAAAGCAAAAACAATACCCATTTGTGGATGTGACTGGTGATAGAAGCAAGGTCTGATGTTGTAAAGAGCAATATTGCACAGGAACCTGGAATGTCAGGTCCATGAATCAAGGAAAATTGGAAGTAGTCAAACAGGAGATGTCAAGAGTGAATATCGACGTTCTAGGAATCAGTGAACTAAAATGGACTGGAATGGGTGACTTTACTCAGATGACCATTATATCTACTACTGTGGGCAGGAATCCCTTAGAAGAAATGGAGTAGCCATCATGATCAACAAAAGAGTCTGAAATGCAGTACTTGGATGCAATCTCAAAAACGGCAGAATGATCTCTGTTCATTTCCAAGGCAAACCATTCAATATCACAGTAATCCAAGGCTATGCCCCAACCAGTAACGCTGAAGAAGCTGAAGTTGAATGGTTCTATAAAGACCTACAAGACATTTTAGAACAAAAAAGATGTCCTTTTCTTTATAGGGGACTCAAATGCAAAAGTAGGAAGTTAAGAAACACCTGGAGTAACAGGCAAAGTTGGCCTTGGAATACAGAATGAAGCAAGGCAAAGGCTAAAAGAGTTTTACCAAGAGAACGCACTGGTCATAATAAACAATCTCTTCTAACAACACAAAAGAAGACTCTACACATGGATATCACCAGATGGTCAACACTGAAATCAGATAAATTATATTCTTTGCAGCCAAAAATGGAGAAGCTCTATACAGTAGGCAAAAACAAGACTAGGGCCCACTGTGGCTCAGATCATAAACGTCTTTGCCAAATTCAGACTAAAATTGAATAAAGTGGGGAAAACCACTAGACCATTCAGGTATGACCTAAATCAAATCCCTTATGATTATACAGTGGAAGTGAGAAATAGATTTAAGGGACTAGATCTGATAGAGTGCTGGATAAACTATGAACGGAGGTTTGTGACATTGTACAGGAGACAGGGATCAAGACCATCCCCATGGAAAAGAAATGCAAAAAAGCAATATGGCTGTCTGGGGAGGCTTTACAAATAACTGTGAAAAGAAGAGAAGTGAAAAGCAAAAGAGAAAAGGAAAGATATAAGCATCTGAATGCAGAGTTCCAAAGAATAGCAAGAAGAGATAAGAAAGCCTTCTTCAGCGATCAATGCAAAGAAATAGAGGAAAACAACAGAATGGGAAAGACTAGGGATCTCTTCAAGAAAATTAGAGATACCAAGGGAACATTTCATGCAAAGATGGGCTTGATAAAGGACAGAAATTATATAGACCTAACCAAAGCAGAAGATACTATGAAGAGGTGGCAAGAATACACAGAAGAACTGTACAAAAAAGATCTTCACGACCAAGATAATCACGATGGTGTGATCACTCACCGAGAGCCAGACATCCTGGAATGTGAAGTCAAGTGGGCCTTAGAAAGCATCAATATGAACAAAGCTAGTGCAGGTGATGGGATTCCAGTTGAGCTATTTCAAATCCTGAAAGATGATGGTGAGAAAGTGCTGCACTCAATATGCCAGCAAATTTGGAAAACTCAGCAGTGGCCACAGGACTGGAAAATGTCAGTTTTCATTCCAATCCCCAAGAAAGACAGTGCCAAATAATGCTCAAACTACCGCACAATTGCACTCATCTCACATGCTAGTAAAGTAATGCTCAAAATTCTCAAAGCCAGGCTTCAGCAATATGTGACCATGAACTTCCAGATGTTCAAGCTAGTTTTAGTAAAGGCAGAGGAACCAGAGATCAAATTGCCAACATCCGCTGGATCATGGAAAAAGCAAGCGAGTTCCAGGAAAACATCTATTTCTGCTTTATTGATAATGCCAAAGCCTTTGACTGTGTGGATTACAAGAAACTGTGGAAAATTCTGAAAGAGATGGGAATACCAGACCACCTGACCTGCCTCTTGAGAAACCTATATGCAGGTCAGGAAGCAACAGTTAGAACTGGACATGGAACAACAGACTGGTTCCAAATAGGAAAAGGAGTACGTCAAGGCTGTATATTGTCACCCTGCTTATTTAACTTATAGGCAGAGTACATCGTGAGAAACACTGGGCTGGAAGAAGCACAAGTAGGAATCAAGATTGCTGGGAGAAATATCAATAAGCTCACATATGCAGATGACACCACCCTTATGGCAGAAAGTGAAGAGGAACTAAAAAGCCTTTTGATGAAAGTGAAAGAGGAGAGTGAAAAAGTTGGCTTAAAGCTCAACATTCAGAAAATGAAGATGGCATCTGGTTCCATCACTTCATGGGAAATAGATGGGGAAACAGTGAAAACAGTGTCAGACTTTACTTTTTTGGGCTCCAAAATCACTGCAGATGGTGATTTCAGCCATTAAATTAAAAGATGTTTGCTCCTTGGAAGGAAAGTTATGACCAACCTAGATAGTATATTGAAAAACAGAGATATTACTTTGCCAACAAAGGTTCGTCTAGTCAAGGCTATGGTTTTTCCAGTGGTCATGTGTGGATGTGAAAGTTGGACTGTGAAGAAAGCTGAGCGCCGAAGAATTGATGCTTTTGAACTGTGGTGTTGGAGAAGACACTTGAGAGTCCCTTGGACTGAAAGGAGATCCAACCAGTCCATCCTAAAGGAGATCACTCCTGGCTGTTCATTGGAAGGACTGATGCTGAAGCTGAAACTCCAATACTTTGGCCACCTCATGCGAAGAGTTGACACATTGGAAAAGACCCTGATGCTGGGAGGGATAGGGACAGGAGGAGAATGGGATGACAGAAGATGAGATGGCTGGATAGCATCACTGACTCGATGGACATGAATTTGAGTGAACTCTGGGAGTTGGTGATGGACAGGGAGGCCTGGCGTGCTGTGTTTCATGGGGTCGCAAAGAGTAGGACAAGATTGAACAACTGAAATGAACTGATTGTAGGGATGAGGATACTTCACTTTATAACAATAACATTAGGGTGTGTGCAGGGACTTCACTCTTTAATCTGGTCTCAGGTAATCCTTTTGATGAGCTTCTCTGGTTCCTTTCATCTTTTTTTTTTTTTTAATTTTATTTTATTTTTAAACTTTACATAATTGTATTAGTTTTGCCAAATATCAAAATGAATCCACCACAGGTATACATGTGTTCCCCATCCTGAACCCTCCTTCCTCCTCCCTCCCCATACCATCCCTCTGGGTCGTCCCAGTGCACTAGCCCCAAGCATCCAGTATTGTGTATCAAACCTGGACTGGCAACTCGTTTCTTACATGATATTTTACATGTTTCAATGTCATTCTCCCAAATCTTCCCACCCTCTCCCTCTCCCACATAGTCCATAAGACTGTTCTATACATCAGGTTCCTTTCATCTTGCAGTTGGTTTCTTGACTGCTCCTCCCTTGATTAGCTACTGTTCAGATCTGCCCTTAGGAACTCAGGAAAGGTCATGAAGGCTGGAGTCTTTCCTATAAATAAGAAATGGGGGACAGAAAAATTTCTGTGCTTGATTTCAAGGCCATGCCTTGAAATCTTTGTTTTACAAACTCAACACGTTGCTACACTTTCTATTAGAATATTGTCACATTAATAAACTATAGTAATTCTAAATCAAACTTCTAAAAGCTCTTTTGCTTTTATATGAAGATAGAGCACAGCAAAATCCCAGAATATTGTTAAATATAAGTGACATAATAGATTTCTTTCAAAAATTGTTTCTGTGCCGTATGCCTCCAATGTTATCCCAAACTAATTTTTCTCATTTTTCACGTTGAATATAAATTCATTCCATCCTTTAAAGAAAGAAAGTTATAAAGGCATGTTACTCATTTTCCAATCTCCCACCAAATAAAAAAGGAAAAAAATTAAAATATATCTGAGTTCATTGATATTGACTGAGAGCACTAACATATGTGAGTCACCTAAATGAGTAAATAATAAAATACAACCCTGTAGGGGACCAAAATTTCCCAACCCAAATGCATCTTTGGTGGCACCACTGGGGCCAGCTGCAGTAGCTGATGACTTTATGGTGGGCTTCCTATTTGTTTCTGTCCTGACTTTTCCAGGGCACACCTACTGGGCAGCTGTTGTGACTGATAGCTTGATTCCCACAGCATCCTTCACTTACTAGTATGGCAAATGGCAATCTTAGTCCACAAATACAGAGAACAAAGCAATATATATCAGTGGGGAAAGGGTAGGGGGAAGGAACATACTAGGGATAAGGAATTAAGAGATACAATCTATTATGTATAAATAGGTTAAATAACATACGTTATATAGCACAGAGAATTAAAACAATTATCTCTTAATTACTTTTAATGAAGTAAAATCTATAAAGATACTGAATCACTATGTTATACACCTGAAACTAGTATTGTAAACAAACTATTGTTGTTCGGTTAATAAGTCGTGTCCAACTCTTTGTGACCCCATGAACTGCAGCAAGCCAGGCTTCCCTGGCGTGGACAAACTCATGTCCATTGGTCAGTGATGCCATTCAATGGTCTCATCCTCTGTCACCCACTTCTCTAGCTGCCCTCAGTTTTTTCCAGCATCAAGGTCTTTGCCAATGAGTCGAGAATGAGTCAACAATGGCACGAGGTGACCAAAGTATTGGCATTTCAGATCAATTCTTCCAGTGAATATTCAGGGTTGATTTCCTTCAGAACTGACTGGTTTGATCTCCTTGCAGTCCAAGTACTCACAAGAGTCTTCTCCAGCAACACAATTTGAAAGCATCTGTTCTTCTGTGCTCTGCCTTCTTTACAGTCCAACTCTCACATCCATACATGACTACTAGCAACACACTTCAGTATTCTTGTCTGGAAAATGCTATGGACAAAGGAGTCTGGCGGGCTGCAGGCCATGTGAAAAACCATAGCCTTGACTATATGGATCTTTCTTAGCAACGTGACGTCTCTGCTTTTGAATACATAGTCTATGTGTGTGTCATAGCTTTTCTTCCAAGGAACAAGCATCTTTTAAAACAAGCTATATTTCAAAAAAGGAAAAAGAAGAACGTTTTGAGATGTCATTGAAAAAAATAAAGATATTACATAATTGAACCAAATAATAAGCATTACTATTACTAGCAATATTACTTGCAAAGTAATACTTAAAATTCTCCAAGATAGGTTTCAACAGTATGTTAATCAAGAACTTCCAGATGTTCAAGCTGGACTTAGAAAAGGCAGAGAAGCCAGAGATCAAATAGCCAACATCTGGTGGATCATAGAAAAAGCAAGAGAGTTCCAGAAAAACATCTGCTTCCTTGACTATGCCTAAATCATCGACTGTGTGGATCACAACATAATAGAAAATTCTTAAAGAGATGGGCATACCAGACCACCTTACCTGCCTCCTAAGAAATCTATATGCAGACAAAGAAACAACAGAACCAAACATGGAACAATGGACTGGTTCCAAATTGAGAAAGGAGTATGTCAAGGCTGTATATGATCACCTTGCTTTTTTTTTTTTAATTTAAATTTATTTATTTTAATTGGAGGCTAATTATTTCACCCTGCTTTTTGAACTTATTTGCAGAATACATTATGAGAAACCCAGGGTGGATGAAGCACAAACTGGAACCAAAATTGCCGGGACAAATATCAATAACCTCAGATATGCAAATGAAACTACCCTTATGGCAGAAAGCGAAGAGGAACTAAAGAACCTCTTGATGAAAGTGAAAGGGAGAATAACAAAGCTGGCTTAAAACTCTACATTCAAAAAATGAAGATCATGGCATCTGGTCCCATCACTTCATGGCAAATAGATGGGATAACAATGGAAACTGTGACAGACTTTATTTTCTTGGGCTCCAAAATCACTACAGATGGTGACTGCAGACATGAATTAAAAAGACGCTTGCTCCTTGGAAGAAAAGCTATGACCAACTTAGCATATTAAAAAGCAGAGACATTACTTTGCTGACAAAGATCCATCTAGTTAAAGCTATGGTTTTTCCAGTAGTCATGTATGGATGTGAGAGTTATACCATAAAGAAAGCTTAGCACCAAAGAACTGATGCTTTTAAACTATGGTATTGGAGAAGACTCTTGAGAGTCTCTTGGACAGCAAGGAGATCAAAACTGTCATTCCTAAAAGAAAGTGTGAAGTGAAAGTGAAATTCGCTCAATTGTGTCTGACTCTTTGGGATCTAATAGTCTATACAGTCCATGGAATTCTCCCAGCCAGAATACTGACATGGGTAGCTTTTTCCTTCTTCAGGGGATCTTCCCAACCCAGGGACTGAACCCAGGTCTCCCACATTGCAGATGGATTCTTTACCAGTTTAGCCACAAAGAAAGCCCATCCTAAAAGAAGTAAGTAGTGCATATTCTTTGGAAGGACTGAAACTGAAGCTGAAGCTCCAATAATTTGGCCACCTGATGCAAAGAACAAACTCATTGGAAAAGACCCTGATGCTGGGAAAGATTGAAGGCAAGAGGAGAAAGGGATGACAGAGGATGAGATGGTTGGATAGCATCATCGACTCCATGGATATGAGTTTGAGCAAGCTCCAAGAGTTAGCGATGGACATGAAAGCCTGGAGTGCTACAGTCCATGGGGTCACTAAGAATCAGACACTACTGAGCAACTGAACTGACTGAATAAGCAGTACTAATTTTCAGAAACAAAAATTTAAAATAAAGCTGAATGCATGTTTAAATGGTAAAAAATAAATAAAGTATTGCTGCTGCTGCTGCTGCTGCTGCTGCTAAGTCACTTTAGTCATGTCTGACCCTGTGCGACCCCATAGATGGCAGCCCACCAGGCTCCCCCATCCCTGGGATTCTCCAAGCAAGAACACTGGAGTGGGTTGCCATTTCCTTCTCCAATGCATGAAAGTGAAAAGTGAAAGTGAAGTTGCTCAGTCGTGTCTGACCCTCAGTGACCTCATGGACTGCAGCCTACCAGGCTCCTCCATCCATGGGATTTTCCAGGCAAGAGTACTGGAGTAGGGTGCCATTGCCTTCTCCAAAATAAAGTATTAGCTGATGCCTATTTAGTATTCACTACTTGTCAAACACAGTTCTAAATATGTATTATATTTATTAGTTTATTTAACTTCCACAATCACCCATTTTTACCTATATTTCACTTATGAAGAAACTGAGTCCCAAAGAGATCTTTGTCCAAAGTTTAGAACTCAGTACGATTGTTTAACTGCTATGGTAATCTACTCTGATTAATAACTAAATAAATCATTTTTTAAATTCAAGATCAATAGAATTAAAAATGAAGACATTTAAGAACTCTGCCTCCTGTAGTTAGAACCAGTGGTGTAAAGAGGGGTTTTTTATTATTTATTTTTATTTTTTCCATTTTTTAAAGTTTATTTTTTAATTGAAGAAAAATTATATTATAGATCTTTGTAATTTTCTGCCATATATCAACATGATACAGCCATAGGTATACATAAGTCCCTTCCCCCTTGATCTTTCCTCCCATCTTCTTTCCCATCCACTCCTCTAGGTTGTTACAAAACTGTGGTCTGGGTTCCATGAGTCACACAGCAAATTCCTATTGACTATCTATTTTACATATAATGTAAATTTCCATGTTATTACATTTTACATAAAATGTAAGTTTCCACGTTATTTTCTCCATACATCTCACCGTCTCCTTCCTCCCTGACCCCAACTGTGTCCATAAGTCTGTTCTCTATGTTTTTCCATTACTGCCCTGCAAATAAATTCATCAGTAACATATTTCTGGATTCCGTATATATGTATATATGACCACAGGAAAAACCATAGCCTTGACTAGATGAACCTTTGTTGGCAAAGTAATGTCTTTGCTTTTCAATATGCTATCTACGTTGGTCATAACTTTCCTTCCAAGGAGTAAGCATCTTTTAATTTCATGGCTGCAGTCACCATCTGTAGTGATTTTGGAGCCCAGAAAAATAAAGTCTGACACTGTTTCCACTGTTTCCCCATCTATTTCCCATGAAGTGATGGGACGGGATGCCATGATCTTCGTTTTCTGAATGTTGAGCTTTAAGCCAACTTTTTCACTCTCCACTTTCACTTTCATCAAGAGGCTATTGAGTTCCTCTTCACTTTCTGCCATAAGGGTGGTGTCATCTGCATATCTGAACTTATTGATATTTCTCCCAGCAATCTTGATTCCAGCTTGTGTTTCATCCAGTCCAGCGTTTCTCATGATGTACTCTGCATATAAGTTAAATAAACAGGGTGACAATATACAGCCTTGACGAAATCCTTTTCCTATTTGGAACCAGACTGTTGTTTCATGTCCAGTCCTAACTGTTGATTCCTGACCTGCATACAAATTTCTCAAGAGGCAGATCAGGTGTTCTGGTATTCCCATCTCTTTCAGAATTTTCCACAGTTTATTGTGATCCACAGTCAAAGGCTTTGGCATAGTCAATAAAGCAGAAATAGATGTTTTTCTGGAACTCTCTTGCTTTTTCCACGATCCAGCAGATGTTGGCAATTTGATCTCTGGTTCCTCTGCCTTTTCTAAAACCAGCTTGAACATCAGGAATTTCACGGTTCACATATTGCTGAAGCCTGGCTTGGATAATTTGAGCATTACTTTACTAGCGTGTGAGATGAGTGCAACTGTGCAGTAGTTTGAGCATTCTTTGGCATTGCCTTTCTTTGGGATTGGAATGAAAACTGACCTTTTGGATGTGAGAGTTGGACTGTGAAGAAGGCTGAGCACCGAAGAACTGATGCTTTTGAACTGTGGTGTTGGAGAAGACTCTTGAGAGTCCCTTGGACTGCAAGGAGATCCAACCAGTCCATTCTGAAGGAGATCAGCCCTGGGATTTCTTTGGAAGGAATGATGCTAAAGCTGAAACTCCAGTACTTTGGCCATCTCATGCGAAGAGTTGACTCATTGGCAAAGACCCTGATGCTGGGAGGGATTGGGGGCAGGAGGAGAAGGGGACGACAGAGGATGAGATGGCTGGATGGCATCACTGACTCGATGGACGTGAGTCTCAGTGAACTCCCGGAGTTGGTGATGGACAGGAAGGCCTGGCGTGCTTTAATTCATGGGGTTGCGAAGAGTCGGATATGACTGAGCGACTGATCTGATCTGATCTGATGTTAGTATATGATATTTATCTTTCTCTTTCTGACTTACTTCACTCTGTATAATAGGCTCTAGGTTTATCCACCTCCTTAGAACTGACTCAGATGCATTCCTTTTTATGGCTAAGTGATATTCCATTATATATGTGTACCACAACTTCTTTATCCATTCATCTGTTGATAGATGTATAGTTTGCTTCCATGGTCTAGCTATTGTAAATAGTGCTGCAATGAACATTAGAGTACAATGTATGTGTCTTTAAATTTTGGTTTCCTCACGGTATATGCCTAATGGTGGAACTGCTGGGTCTTACGGTGGTTTTATTCCTAGTTTTTAAAGGAGTCACCATACCATCTCCCATCATGGCTGTTATCAATTTACATTCCCACCAACAGTGTAAGAGGGTTCCCTTTTCTCCACACTTTGTCCTGCATTTATTTTTTGTAGACTTTTTATGGTGGTCATTCTGACTGGTGTGAGGTGACATCTCATTGTAGTTTTGATTTGTATTTCCCTAATAATAAGTGATATTGAGCACCTTTTCATGTGTTTGTTAGCCACCTGTATGCCTTCTTTGGAAAAATGTCTGTTTAGGTCTTTTGCCCTCTTTTTTATTGGGTTGTCTGTTTTTTTGGTATTGAGTTGTACGAGCTGCTTGTACATTTTGGAAGTTAATCCTTTGTCATTTTTTTTATTTGCTATTATTTTCTCCCATTCTGAGGGTTGCCTTTTCACTTTGTTTATAGTTTCCTTCATTGTGAAAAAGATTTTCAGCTTAATTATGTCTCAATTGTTTATTTTTTGTTTTATTTCCGTCACTCTAGGTTGTGCATCATAGAGGATCTTGTTTTGGTTTATGTCATTGAGTGTTCTGCCTATGTTTTCCTATAAGAATTTTATTGTTTCTAGTCTTCTGTTTAGGTCTTAAATCCATTTTGATTTTATTTTTTATGTATGGTATTAGGAGGTGTTCTAATTTCAGTCTTTTACATGTAACTGACCTGTTTTTACAGCATTGATTGTATATTTTTACTTTCTTTGTCAAAGAAAAGATGGCCATAGATGGATGGATTTATTTCTGTTCTTTCCCTGGTTTTGGTATCCGGGTGATGGTGGCCTCATATAATGAGTTTGGAAATGTTCCTTCCTCTGAAATTTTTTGGAAGAATTTTAGGATAGGCATTAGCTCTTCTCTAAATGTTTGACAGAATTCACCTGTGAAGCCATCTGGCTCTGGGCTTTTGTTTTTTGGGAGATTTTCAATCATGGTTTCTATTTCAGTGCTTGTAATTGGGTTGTTCATAATTTCTTTCTTCCTAGTTCAATCTGGTAAGATTGAACTTTTCTAAGAATCTGTCTATTTCTTCTAGGTTGTCCATTTTATTGCCATATAGTTGTTCATAATAGTCTCTTATATTCCTTTGTATTTCTGCATTGTCTGTTGTAACCTCTCCTTTTTTATTTCTGATTTTTTTGATTTAATTCTTCTCTTTTTCTTGATTAGTCTGGATAAAGGTTTGTCAATTTTGTTTATTTTCTCAAAGAGCAAGCTTTTAGCTTGATTAATCTTTGCTATTGTTTCTTTAATTTCTTTCTGCTCTGATCTTTATGATTTATTTCCTTCTGCTAGCTTTGGAGTTTTTTGTTCTTCTTTTTCCAGTTGTTTCAGATGTAAAGTTAGGTTGTCTATGTGATGTTTTTCTCATTTCTAGAGGTAGGGTTGTATTGCTATAAACTTCCCTCTTAGAACTGCTCTTGCTGCATCTCGTAGGTAGGTTTTTTTTGTTTGTTTGTTTGTTTTTTAATTTTATTTTATTTTTAAACTTTACAATATTAGTTTTGCCAAATATCAAAATGAATCCGCCACAGGTATACACGTGTTCCCCATCCTGAACCCTCCTCCCAACTCCCTCCCCATACCCTCCCTCTGGGTCGTCCCAGTGCACCAGCCCCAAGCATCCAGTATCGTGCATCGAACCTGGACTGGCAACTCATTTCATACATGATATTATACATGTTTCAATGGCATTCTCCCAAATCATCCCACCCTCTCCCTCTCCCACAGAGTCCATAAGACTGATCTATACATCTCGTAGGTAGGTTTTGAGTTGTTGTGTCTTCATTGTCATTTGTTTCTAAGACTCTTTTCATTTTCCTTTTGATTTCTTCAGTAAACTGTTCATTATTTAGAAACATATTGTTTAATCTCCATGGGTTTGTGTTTTTTACAGTTATTTTCCTGGAATTGACATATAATCTCATAATGTTGTGGTCAGAAAAGATGCTTGATACAATTTCAATTTTCTTAAATTTACTGATTTGCGACCCAAGATGTGGTCTATGCGTGAGAATGTTCCATAAGCCCTTGAGAAGAAGGTGTATTCCTCTGCATTTGGATGGAATGTCCTGAAGATATCAATGAGATCCATCTAGTCTAATGTATAATTTAAAGCTTGTATTTTTCTATTAATTTTCTGTTTTGATGATCTGTCCATTGGTGTAAGTGAGGTGTTAACGTCTGCTACTGTTATTGTGTTACTGTCAATTTCTTCTTTTATGTCTGTTAGTGTTTGTCTTATGTGTTGAGGTGCACCTGTGTTGCATGCATAGATATTTACAGTTGTTATGTCTTCCTCTTGTATTGGCCCCTTGATCATTACAGAGTGTCCTTCCTTATCTCTTGTAATCTTCTTTAGTTTAAGATCTATTTTGTCTGACGTGAGGATTGGTACTCCAGTTTTCTTTTGCTTCCCATTTGCATGGAATATATTTTTCCATCCTCTCACTTTCAGTCTATATGTATCTTTAGGTCTGAAGTGGGTTTCTTGTAGACAGCATATGTATGGGTGGTTTTTGTATCCATTCAGCCAGTCTGTGTTTTTTGGTTGGAGTATTTAATCCATTTACTTTTAAAACAATTATTGATATATGTATTTGTACTGCCATTTTCTTAATTTTTTTTTTTTTTTTTTGGTAGATCTTTTTTTTTTTTTTTTTCCCTCTTACGTTTCCTGACTACATAAATCCCTTTGACATTCATTGTCGGTCTGGCTTGGTGGTACTAAATGCTTTTAATTTTTGCTCGTTTATAAAGCTTTTGATTTCTCTATCATTTTTGAATGAGATCTTTGCCAGGTAATCTTGGTTGTAGATTTTTCCCTTTCAATACTTTAAATATATCCTGCCATTCCCTTCTGGTCTGCAGAGTTTATTCTAAAAGATCAGCTGTTAAACATATGGTGTTTCCCTTGTATGTTACTTGTTGCTTTTCCCTTACTGCTTTTAATACTCTTTCTTTGTGTTTAATTTTTGTTAATTTGATTAGTATGTGTCTTGATGTATTTCTCCTTCGGTTTGTCCTGTATGGGACTCTGTGCTTCTTGCACTTGATTGACTATTTCCTTTCCTGTGTTGGGAAAATTTCCAACTATAATCTCTTCAAAATTGTTCTCATACCCTTTATTTTTCTCTTCTTTTGGGACCTCTATAATTCAAATGTTCATGCATTTAATATTGTCCCAGATGTCTCTGAGACTATCCTGTGTGTGTTTTTTTTTTCCTTTCTTTTTACTTTATTCTGTTATTCAACAATTATTTCCACCATTCTATCTTCCAGCTCATTTATCCATTCTTCTGCCTTAGATATTCTGCTACTGATTCCTTCTAGAGTATTTTGAATTTCAGTAATTGTGTTGCTTTTCTCTGTATGCTTATTAATTCTGGCATTTTCTCCATTCTATTTTTGAGATTTTGGATCACTTTTACTATTATTATTCTGAATTCTTTTTCAGGTAATTTGCCTATTTCCTCTTCATTTATTTGGATTTGTGTTTTTCTAGGTTGTTCCTTCATTTCTGCAGTATTTCTCTGACTTTTTTTTTTTTTCTTTTTTAAACTTAGTGTGTTTGAGGGCTCCTTTTCCTAGACTTTGAGTTTGAATTCTTTGTTCCTTTTGGTTTCTGCCCTCATAAGTGTGTTCCAGTGGTTCGTGTAAGCTTTGTGTAGGGTGTGTCTTGTGCTTGAGTTCTGGTCAGACAAGGTGAGGGTTTTTTTTTTTTTTTTTTCTTCCCTCTGATGGACAGGGCAGAATGAGATGGTAATCCTGTCTGCTGATGATTTGGTTTGTAGTTTTGTTTTATTAGTTGTTTGGGTGAGGTGCCCTCCTTAGGGTGCTACTGGGTGATACCAGGTCTTGTATACTAGTGGTTGCTTTTGTGGGAGTTCTCACCATCTGTTACTCCCTAGGGTTAGGAGTTGTCTGGTAGTCTAGGGTCTTGGAGTCAGTGCTCCCACTCCAAAGGCTCAGAGCTTGATCTCTGACCAGGAATGGAATTTCCACAGGTGGTTTGTTATGGCATTAAATGAAATTAAAGCAAATATAAAAACATGAGAAACAAAAGATGTACCCAAACAAATGGCAATTACAAAATCAGGCAAATAATAACTAAAATAATGGAATATACACATATACATATACAACCATAAGCAAAACCAAAACAGTAAAAAAATAATAAAGTACAATAGTTTGACCCAGCAAATAAAGGAACCCAAAAATTGTATCCACCAGTTAAGAAAAAAACAAACTTAAACACAAACTGTAAAGCAAAAATAGAGCCAAGTGCCAACTGGAAAATAAAGCAATGAAATCAAAATAAACTAAGAAATGTGGTGAGAAAAAGAAAAAAAGAATATAAATGCAAAGTTAACTAGAAGTAGATAAAGAAGATTTATATATATCAAAGATTAACTACAATGGAAAAGGAACAATAGGAAAAGCAAAGGAATAAATGTAGAAAAAATAATAATAAATTTATAAAAATTAAAATTTACATTAAAAAGAGAGAGAAAAGAAAAGGAAAAAAAGAAAAAAAAAGGAAAGCCCTATGGATCCTCAAGTGTGATTAAAAAAATTCACACAAGCTTCAATAGATTTAATAGTACTAATAAAATCAACAACTACAACAACAGAGGGGGGAAAAAAAAGTAAAAGAATAAAAAGGAAAAAAAAATCCAGAAACAACTACAGGCCAAGTCAACATATAAGAATAATAAATGTTTTTCTTGAGTCTCTGCTGTCAGTGTCCTTTCCCTCCCTGGGAGTCACAGTCCACTTTGCCTCCCTAGGATGCCCTGCAACACTGGACTGGTCCCTGTACCTGCTGTGGAGGCAGCTCAGACTCTAATCTTGTCCTACTGCTGTGTGTTCTTGCCCCCAGTGTCCACAGCTGTCAGAACAAGTGTGTTTTCTTTTATGAGAGTTCTCATTGTCCTTTAATATATTCCATAGACACAGGGTCTGTCTACTTGATCATATGGATTTGATCTGCTGCTTCTAGGGCTGGTGGGAAGCTGTTGGGTCATCTTCCTTAGCCACACTGCCCCTGGATTTCAACTGTGATTTTATCTTCACCTCTGCATGTGGGTCTTCCCTTGGGATTTCCATTGAGCTTTCCTTGTGACTCAGCTGGTAAAGAATCCACCTGCAATGCGGGGGACCTGGGTTCGATCCCTGGGTTGGGAAGATCCCCTGGAGGAAGGGAAAGGCTACCCACTCCAGTATTCTGGCCTGGAGAATTCCATGGACTGTATAGTCCATGGGGTTGTGAAGAGTCAGACATGACTGAGCGACTTTCACTTCTTTGCCTTAGTCACACTGCCCCTGGGTTTCAATTGTGCTTTTATCTCCACCTCTGCATATGGGTCATCCACAGGAGTTTGTTCCTGAGGCTACCCTGGCAGACTTGGGCCTACCCCACTGAGGGTCAGGTATGGAGGTGGCACAGTTGCTTGGGTTGCAGGGGCCCTGACAGCACCAGGTATTCAGGGGAGCCGGCAGCTGTAGCAGCATGAAATATGGTGCTCTAGAAGGGTATGGCCACCCACTCCAGTATTCTTGACAGAGAAGCCTGACAGGCCAGAGTCCACAGGGTCACAGTCAGACACGATGGAAGCAACCTCACATGCACAGAGGCAGGATTTCTTCTATCCTCTGGCAGCTCTATCCCAGTGGGGATCATGCACAGAGAAGCCTCGGTTGCTTGGATCACAGGGACCCTGGTAATGCCGGCTACTCAGAAGTGCCGGCCGCTTATTGTCCCTGGAGACATGGTGCTATTAGTGCTTTTGCTATCCTGTGGCAGCTCTGCCCCAGTGAGGATGGATCATGAAAGGGGCACAGCTGCTTGGGTCATGGGGAGTCTGGCAGCACCAAGTGTGCAGAGACACGGATGGCCTCAGCCCCAGGAGCTATGGCCCTATCAGAGTCTTTTTCTAGCGTCTGACAGCTAGTTATCAGAAGGGCTCTTTGGCTAGAACTTATCTGTTGCTCCACGCATTCAGGTCTTGGCTCGGCTGGGGGGGTCCTGCTCTGGGGTTTGGGGCATCAGGCACTTGAAGGGCTCACCTGACTGGTGTCCTTCTCTGTTTTTCAGTGTGGCAGGCACTTACAGGGGTCCTCTGGCTGAGATCCTACTCTAGTATTCAGCATGTTAGGCCTTGTCAGCCTCTCTATTGTTCAGCTGCCCGTGCTGGCATGTGGAGAGAGAGGCTACAGTGATGGCTCCACCCCCTACACATGACTCAGCAGTATCGCCTTGCCTTCATGGCTGCCTCGTTTTCCTCCACAGGCATTTCCCACCAAAATCTCCTCCCTCATGTCCCCTCAGGCTGTCTCACCACAGTCAACAGAAGACCTCGCCCTAGTTCCACAATCCCTATGCTCCAGCTCCCAGCTGCTGTGCTTTCTAGGGGATCCCTGTCTGGGGTATGGCTGTGGAAAGGATTGTCTGTGTGATTCTCATTCAATTTAGACTGCCACAGATAATCTGCTTCACTTTCAGCCTCAAATGCTTCTCCTCTGACCCAAACAATTGTCCCATTGTGGGGACTGGACCCCTGCTTCAGTTACCCCACCCACTGAGAGCAGGTGCAGTCCTACTAACTCTCCTCTTTTGCCCCCTACTTCTTTCATCCTACCGAGTTTTGCATTGTTCTATATATTCTTTTCTGGGGGTCAGGTAATCCTGTACTCCACGTCCAGCTACTCCACCATCTTGTTCTCCCTCCAGAGAAATTTTTTAAAAGGAGATTATTTTCAAATACATGGATTAATATGTAGCTTTCAATTCAATTTAAGAAGCACACAGCAGAATCTGACCTTATATGAAACGTAAACAGAGATGAGACAGAGAGAGAAATTTGTTGTTAAAATTTTTGCTGTCTCTAGCAAAATAATTAAAGCCTTTGGCCAGATGGTGTTCATAGATACCCAAAATTGAATAATAAATTAAAGGCTGTACAGAAACGTCAATTAAGGTAATTTTAGGAGAATTGTTAAAATTATCTATAAAAAAAGATAATAAGTCTAAATAAGATGAGCTAGCAAGTTGGTATTTTGAAACATTTTTTTCAATGGTTCCTAAGGTAAAATCCTCAATGGATTTAATTCCTGAACACATGTATAATATTATAATATAGTTATGACTACACTTTACTACCAAAGGCATTGCAAATCATTAAAAGATAAATTAATGCACATTATAATTTTTAAGAGTTCATTTAAGCAAAAACTCAATTGTAATTGGGCAACATCCAATCTAGCAAATAGAAAGGAGCTCTAAGAAACTATAGAAAATGAAAGACTTTTATAAGCAGAAGGGAGTAGGAAAAGGAAATTTATACCACGTCAAAAAATGGGTTGTTTATAGCAAGATGAATTTCCTTTAGGGGAAGAGTCAGTAGTGCTCATCAGGTGATTCCTGGTTGACTAGGAAAGAGAAACTGTAATTAGATTAAAACAAAAGTTGATGACACAAAGCTTAGTATATGCAACTCCATTTGGGGCCTCTTGTACAAATCATGTGTGTAATATTTGTGAATGACTTCGGGGCTTTTGAGAGATAAATTCTGATTAAGATTTTTAGTCATTATTATTTAGTCACTAGGGATGTTGGGCTTTTTTGCAACCCCATGGACTGTAGCCTACCAGGCTCCTCTGTCTGTGGGGTTTCCCAGGCAAGAATACTGGAGTGGGTTGAAATTTCCTTCATCAGGGGATCTTCTGACCCAGGGATCAAATCCTCATCTCATGCTTGGCAGGCAGGTTCTTTACCGTTGAGCCACAGCGAATGTTGCAACTCTAGTAAAACTCAGATTTGGTTGCTTGCCACTCAAAACCCAATACTTGAGAGACAAATGCTGGTAGAACAGGAAGACGCTTTATTCAGCAGGTTGGCATCCAGGGGAGAGGATAGACATGTTCCCAAAACAACTCTGAAGATTCTGCTTGGCCATGAAGATTTATGAAGGGGCAACGGGAAGTAATCTCAGTTAAACATTGAGGCATGGGGTCAAATTATTCATTATTTCCCACTGGACGCTGGCTTGTCCAGTGTTTGTGATCTTTCTTTACATGCAGTAAACATAGTTTGCTGGAAAGACTACTGAAGGGGAAGCTAGAGAAAGGATCTAGTCATCTGATAATTTATTTTTTATTTCTACTTGTTTAAACAAAGAAGAGAACTGACAGGCTAGGTGAGGGACTGTGTGATGAAAAGCTTTGAAAGGTGTGCTTGGACTGGAGGTTAGTTAAGCATGGTGACACCTGGTATAAAGATTAAGTTAAAATATAGTTTTGCTAGAGTGACAAGACAAAAGGGCCTCCTGCAGAGAGCTGCCTCCTACTATAAGCTGTTTTCTGCAAAGAGTTGCTTACAAATTCCCACTGTCAGACATCATTCTATTTCTGTGGGATTATTAATGAAGGTCCATCTTCTATAACTTTTTCCTGCTGACATAGGACACGCTATGTAGGATATCAACATGGATCTGTTGTATCTCTTTGCTCACAGTGTCTCTTTAGTCACTGACTCTCATATAGGAATCAAACAAGCCACAATTACTTTGATGCTTACAAGATAAAATTATTATGTACAATAGTGTTAATTCCATTCTCTTGACACCAGTTCTTGGAGTTGTACTAGCCATAAAGATGTAGCATTTTATGTTATGGCTACAGCTTGGTTATCATGCAGTTAGCTTTTTTACTTCTGGTGGTAGTTACAGTATCTGCAAAACAACTCAAGAATAATGCATCAGACACTGAAAGACTCTGTAACTCTATTATCCTAAATGTTAACTGTTTGATGCTGCTCTTTTGAGGAGAAGGCAATGGCACCCCACTCCAGTACTTTGCCTGGAAAATCCCATGGATGGAGGAGCCTGGTAGGCTGTAGTCCATGGGGTTGCGAAGAGTCGGACACGACTGAACAACTTCACTTTCACTTTTCACTTTCATGCATTGGAGAAGGAAATGGCAACCCACTCCAGTGTTCTTGTCTGGAGAATCCCAGGGACGGGGGAGCCTGGTGGCTGTCGTCTATGGGGTCACACAGAGTCAGACACGACTGAAGTGACTTAGCAGCAGCAGCAGCAGCAGCTGCTCTTTTGTGACTGAAGGAAGGCCTCAGAGACTTCAGCTTTTCTACAACAAAAGACAGGGGACATGGAGGGGACTTTGGTACTTGGGAGAGTTCTGCATGATTCAAGAAGGTCACTAAACCAGTAGTGTAGACAAGTGCACAGTTTTTTGTTTTGTTTTCATAGTTATCAATTATAGTACAGAAATCTAATTGATGTCCCTTAATTTATCAAGTTCTATCTTATAGAAATCAGGTGGGTTTTGTTTTTTAAAGAAAGAGATGTTAACTGGTTCTTGCAGGGCTTTTTCCCCTTCAATAGCAGCCTCATAATGATGCACAGCAAAAGCGTCAGGAAAAGAAGCTGTATAGGTGGCTTGAGCTTTTCAAATCATGACCCCAGAGGGATGGAGAAGACAGTTGACACTGAAAGAGGGTGATTGATGACAATTAGGCACTGAGAAAAGAGTGGATACACTTCATCTTGGATATAAAACAATGGAGGGACCAAAAAAACTTGATGTCTGAGGAGTTGGAAAGGAGTCGGTAATCAAGGCCTACATCAGGCTGGAGAGAAGAGAAGGAAACAAGGTCAGAGTACATGGGAGTTGAAAGTAAACTGGTAACTGGAGGATACAGCTAAGTGGTATCCAGGTGTCATGCCTTAAGGAGCAACATTACTTTTCATCTAAAGAGCATGAGTTCTTGAGCCAAACCACTTGGATCTTTAGTAGGATGATTTCAAGATTGTTTGGAGCACCTCATCTAGTGAGCTAAACAAGGGAGATTCAGTTGTGAATAAGACATGTTCCTGCTCCTCTAACAGCCTCCACTGCAGTAGATAGATAATTTCACAGCTTTATATAATATATGTGTGTGTGTGTGTGTGTATATATATATATATATATATGTATGTATTTGTTTATATATATTTATCATTTCATATATAACAAATAATACATAAATGTTCATGTGGGTGTTAATGAGGGTGAGACTAATTCTAGCTACTGTAAATTGATAGGAGAGGGCATTGTGATTTGGCAGGAAAGGAAATTTGATGTAAACCACTAAGCTAATATTTACCACATTGTGCGGAAGTAATAGATCTGTCTGCATACCTCTTTGCTTAAGTTTTTAGAAACTAGAGAACTAAGATCCTGCCTTGTTTCCATGTTCCCCTTACACCTAACACACATCTACCATCCAAGGGCTGGCTTGGAGTCACAGTAACTGTTAATTAAAGAGAAGGATGAAAAATATTAGGTAACTGTTGTGTTCTCTTCCTCAGAGCAGACAGACTTCTGGTTGAATTGACTTCTGATTTCAGGAGAGAAAGGATATGTTCTCCAGAAGATAGGATGTGCAAAGTAACAATATTTAACCTTAAATGCAAGCATTGTTTTACTTGACTGGTTTTGTTGTACAAGGGAAAGACACAAATGATTCTATATTCATTACCTAAATAACAGTCTGTTAAGGCCTACATTGGATGAAAGCCATCCATGATCTGATCATGGCCTATAACTTCAGCTTGCCACTCTCTGTTTTCCCCTTTTTCTTCAGTAATACGAAACCTCAAAGCAGAAAACTTTTTCATGTCTCTTAGGATGTGTCTCCTATTCAACTAGAGAGACATTTCCAAAAAACATTCACATGATTATTTGTAAAATGTAGAACCAAATTTATGTTTATGTCTAGGGTATTGAGGTCTCCAGTACATCTCCGATATTTATTGTTGTTTAGTGGGTTAGTCATGTCCAACTCTTTGCAACGCGTGGACTGTAGCACGCAGGCTTCCCTGTCCTTCAACATATCCCCAAGTTTGCCCAAACTCATGTCCATTGAGTCAGTGATGCCATCCAGCCATCTCATCCTCTGTCGTCCCCTTCTCCTCCTGCTTAAATCTTTACCAGCATCAGGGTCTTTTCTAATTAATCAGCTCTTCACATTAGGTGGCCAAAATATTGGAGCTTCAGCATCAGTCCTCCCAGTGAATACCAAGGGTTGATTTCCTTTAGGGTCGACTGACTTTATCTGCTTGCAGTCCAAGGAACTCTCAAGAGTATTCTCCAACACCACAGTTTGAAAACATCAATTCTTTGACTCTAACTCTCTCATCAATACATGACGACAGGAAAAACCATAGTTTTGACTCTACGAACTTTTGTTGGCAAAGTAATGTCTCTGCTTTTTAATGCACTGTCTGGGCTTGTCATAACTTTTCTTCCAAGGAGCAAGCATCTTTTAATTTCCTGGCTGCAGTCACCATCCACAGTGACTTTGGAGCTGAAGAAAATAAAGTCTCTCACTATTTCCATTGTTTCTCCATCTATTTGCCATGAAATGATGGGACTGGATGCCATGATCTACATTTTTTGAATGTTCAGTTTTAGGCCAGTTTTTACAACTCTTCTCTTTCATCTTCATTGAGAGGGTCTTTAGTTCCTCTTCACTTTCTGCCATAGGGTGGTGTCAACTGCATATCTGAGATTATTGATATTTTTCCCAAAAATCTTGATTTGAGCTTGTGCTTCACCCATCCTGGCATTTCGCTTGATGTACTCTGCATATAAATTAACTGAAGAGGGTGACAACATACAGTCTTGATGTACTCCTTTCCCAATGTTTAACCAGTCCATTGTTCCATGTCCAGTTCTAACTGTTGTCTCTTGACCTGCATGTAGGTTTCTCAGGAGGCAGATAAGGTGGTCTGGCATTCCTATCTCTTTAAGAGTTTTCAACAGTTTATTGTGACCTACACAATCAAAGGCTTTAGTGTAGTTAATGAAGCAGAAAGTAAAGAGGAACTAAAAAGTCTCTTGATGAAGGTGAAAGAGGAGAGTGAAAAAGTTGGCTTAAAACTCAACATTCAGAAAACAAAGATCATGGCATCTGGTCCCATCACTTCATGGGAAATAGATGGGGAAACAGTGTCAGACTTTATTTTTGGGGGCTCCAAAAGCACTGCACATGGTGACTGCAGCCATGAAATTAAAAGATGCTTACTCCTTGGAAGAAAAGTTATGACCAACCTAGATAGCATATTCAAAAGCAGAGACATTACTTTGCCAACAAACGTCCATCTAGTCAAGGCTATGGTTTTTCCAGTGGTCATGTATGGATGTGAGAGTTGGACTGTGAAGAAAGCTGAGTGCCGAAGAATTGATGCTTTTGAACTGTGGTATTGGAGAAGACTCTTGAGAGTCCCTTGGACTGCAAGGAGATCCAACCAGTCCATTCTAAAGGAGACCAGCCCTGGGATTTCTTTGGAAGGAATGATGCTAAAGCTGAAACTCCAGTACTCTGGCCACCTCACGTGAAGAGTTGACTCATTGGAAAAAAAACTCTGATGCTGGGAGGGATTGGGGGCAGGAGGAGAAGGGGACGACAGAGGATGAGATGGCTGGATGGCATCACTGACTCGGTGGATGTGAGTTTGAGTGAACTCCAAAAGTTGGTGATGGACAGGGAGGCCTGGCATGCTGTGATTCATGGGGTAGCAGAGTCGGACACGACTGAGCAACTGAACTGAACTGAACTGAACTGAATGAAACAGAAATAGATGTTTTTCTAGAATTCTCTTGCTTTTCTTATGATCCAATGGGTGATGGCAATTTGATCGATCTCTGGTTCCTCTGCCTTTTCTAAATCAAGCTTCTACATTTGGAAGTTCTTTGTCTGCATACTGTTCAATCCTAGCTTGAAGAATTTTGGACATTACCTTGCTGGCATGTGAAATGAGTGCAATTCTGCAGTAGTTTGAGCATTCTTTGGCATTGTCCCTAGGGATTGAAATGAAAGCTGACCTTTTCCAGTCCTGTGGCCACTGTTGAGTTTTCCAAACTTGCTGGCATATTGAATGCAGCACTTTAGCAGTAGCATCATTTAGGATTTGAAATAGCTCAACTGGAATTCCTTCATCTCCACTAGCTTGGTTCCTAGGGATGCTTCCTTAGGCTCACTTGACTTTGCACTCCAGAATATCTGGCTCCAGGTGAGTGATCACACCATCATGGTTATCCGGGTCATTAATATCTCTTTTGTATAGTCTTCTGTGTATTCTTGCAACCTCTTCTTAATATCTTCTACTTCTGTTAGGTCCATACCATTTCTGTTCTTTATTGTGTCCATCTTTGCATGAAATGCTCCTTTTGTATCTCTAATTTTCTTGAAGAGATCTCTAGTTTTTCCCATTCTATTCTTTTCCTCTATTTCTTTGCTTTGTTCACATAGGAAGGCTTTCTTATTTCTCCTTGCTATTCTTTCGAACTATGCATTCAGATGGGTATATCTTTCCTTTTCTCCTTTGCCTTTAGCTTCTCTTCTTTTCTCAGCTATCTGTAAGGCCTCCTCAGACAACCACTTTAACTTTCTGCCTTTTTTTTTCTTGGAGATTCTTTTCAATATAACACCTGTCTAGTTTTTAGTGATAAATACCCATATTAATTATTATTGCCTAATCATGATTTGTTCTTCCTTGTCAAATGAGTATTAAGTATTGTTTTCATAACTTATGAACATCTAAGCAAACTAGAGATGGAAAAACAACCAAACAGAGCTAAATATGGGCGTCCTAAATTAGAAGTGGAGTTTTATTTTCAATTACAGCTCTTACTTTATACAAGGGAAAATTTTATTAGTTAATGCTCTTTCTCAGGTATTTAGAAGTCAGGTTCCTATTTTTTATTTTTATTTTTTTAGGATGGCTCAAACCTATGTTATAGTTATCAAAATGAAGATACTTTAACCTGGTCTGTAAGTCCTCATCTAGGAACTCATCTAGGAAGGTAGTAGTACTATATTTGATAGATTTTTTAAAAATTTTATAATGTTGATTGATATTATTCTGTTAGAAATGGACATATTAGTTTCTACTAGTATTACCATCCTCACTACCTAAATCTAATTTAACTCACAAGTTAATTTTGACCTTAGATGAAATCCTCCTTTTCAAGGAACTTTCCCTAATCCTACAGGCTACGGTGCATACTCGTACCCTACTGTGCTTCTTTAGCATCCTTAGAGACTTTTATAAGGTGGACCATAAATTGTCATAGAGTCACTTCTACCACATTACTATTTAAGTCTAGCATAAGACCATATGTCCAACATAGGACCAGATTTAACAGGAGGAGAAAGACATAGCTCTCGAAAAAAAGACTAGAATACATGGTTGAGGTATAGGAGAAATGGTTGGTGCCCAAGGTTGTGCTTAGTTGCTCAGTCGTGTTTGACTCTGCAATCCAATTGACTGTAGCCCACCAGGCTCCTCTGTCCATGGGGATTCTCCAGGCAAGAATACTGTAGTGGCTTGCCATACTCTGCTCCAGGGGATCTTCCCAGGGATCGAAACCCAGGTCTCCCTCATTGCAGGCAGATTCTTTACCGTCTGAGCCACCAGGGAAGTCTGGTGCCCATGGTTAGGTATAGTCTATGTGAATTACATTTGAGATTTGAGATCACCTTTTAAAATCAGCATAGTTTTTGTAATTTTATTTTCTAAATTTTTTGTTTATTTGAATATCAGCATGGAGCAGAATACAGATACAGAGTAGACAAATTGTTTTCTTAACTATTATTTGGGTTGTATCAGTTAAGGAAAAAAAAAAGTGACAGGAAAATATTTAAAGGTCTACACAAGGAAGTTGTTATAGCAAACAAAGAGTCAATAAAAGAAATGTGGGGGAGAGTAGATAATGGATGACTGCATTTGAGGACCTTTTTAGGCTAATGAATTATTGGAATGAAAGTAATGGCATAAGTGAGGCTAAATGGTTATCATGCTATCAAACTTAGGTCTGGCTACTCACCTCTCAAAAATCAATACCAAGTAAAAGACAAATGTTGGTAGAAAAAAAAGTTGCCTTAAGTCAGAATGGTGGCAATATGGGACATGGTGGACACAGTGTTATCCGAAACTATCTCCAAAGATTCTGATTGGCCATGAAAGCTTTTAAAGGGAAAAGGGAAGTAATCTCAGTTAATCTTGAAGTGAAGGGTCAGATTCATGAAACATCCCCCACTGTGTGCAGGCTTGTCGGCGTGCTGTGATCTTTCTTTGATGTAGTCTTGTTCACAGTTTGTTCACACAGTTTGTCTGTGAGACTACTGAAGGGGAAGATGGGGAAGAGATCTTGTCATCTGTTAATTACTCATTCTTCATTTTTTCCTTCTTTGATCCATGGGAAAGAGCCCACAGGTTAGACAAGATGTTGTGTGACCAAAATATTTGAAAAGTGTGCTTGGGCCAAAAGTGAGCAGAGCAGCATGAGGGTACCTGGTTCAAGGTTAGTTACGATACAGTTTTGACAAGAAAAGACGTTTCCTGCCAAATGCAGTTTCCTGCAAAGAGCTGCTTACAAGTCCACCCCCGCCACACACACACACACACTCCATCAGATATCATTCCATTCCTATGTGAGTAGGGACAAAGATCCATCTTCTGTAACTTCTTTATGCTGAGAAAGGGCATCAAGGTTTTAGAGTGAAAGATATGGACATAGGCTTAATGCATCTCTTTGCTGACAATTTTAGTTTTCCACTTACATTTCCAGACAGAGAAAACTACAATTATTTTGATACTAAAAGAGACTGATTATTATGAGCAATAGCATTAACTCCATTCTCTTCAGGCCAGTTCTTGGAACTGTGCTAGCCATAGGTTTCAGTACCGTTCAAGTTGGAGTAGCTTAAGTCATGGCTGAATCTGGTCATCATGCAGTTAGCTTTTCCCCTTTAAGGGCAGTTATAAAATCTCCAAAACAGCTCAGGAATATGTATCAGATAGTGAGTCTGTGACTCTACTGTTGTAATAATTAGCTGCTTGAACCTAGTTCTTTTGTGATTCAGGGAGGACAGGGAGATTTCAGCTTTTCTACAAATAAGAGGCAGGGATATGGAGGGGCTTTTATATTTGGTGGGGAGGGTGTATGTTGTTCCACTTGATTCTGTAGGCTTAAAAAAATACACAGAGTGAGAGTTGTGAGTCAAGTTTTATTTGGGGCAAAATGAAGGTTGTAGCCCAGGAGACATCTCAGATAGCTCTAATAAACTGCTCCAAAGAGATGTGGGGGTGGGGGGTGAGATCAGTATATATGTAATTTTGGTGAAGGAGGAATACATTCAATCAAGCACATATTTTTTTCCAGTTTTCTGCTAGTCTCATGAAGCTTTCTCGGTCGTGAGGAACAGCCATCACCATGAAGGATTTTAGTCCTTTTCTAGATATGAACAGATACAAAAATTGGGCTCATAAAGTAGGCTCCTGAAAATATCTAACTACCTGAAGACCTATTCTGCCAGCTTTCCTCAGAGCACAGAGTGTCTCATTTCTGCTCTCTACCTTGAACTCTGTTCAGGGGGTGTTGAAATTCAGCAACTGCTGCAGCACAGGATTTAATCCTTCTAGGTTGTAAAAGGATTAGTAGATGGCAAGTACCAATTTGCAGTTGACAGTTTCAATCAGAGGGCACAAATAAAGAAGTATAGAGGGAATGGCTATGATAAGGGGACAAAACATAGAGCCAGAAATAAATTAAACTAGAAATAAAGACAGTACAATGATCAAATAAGTAGTACAATATTGAAGTAAGCCTTAATTTCATAATAAAGAGCATGGTCATGGGAAGCTGAATTGGAATGGGAAGATTCCATGTAGGAAGAGAGAATTGAACTGAGTCTGGGAGCCAGGCAAGAATCAGGTAGAGGGGTGCAAGACAGGACATTGTTAAGACCTGGTAGCATTATCCACAAGTGGTTAAAGAATTAAGGGTATATCAGGCTTTCCCACTGTCAAGAAAGGAGTTTAGAATTTGATCTTTTGAAAATGGGAGTCACAGAAACACAATTTAGTAAGAAAAGGGTATGATGAAGATAATATTTTAGGAAAATTAATCTGACAAGAGAAATACTATGCAAGATTGACTTCAGTAGGACTGAGAGAAGAGACCACTTAGGCTAGTGCAACAACCCATTGCAATGAAGCATTTCTTTAGCATGTGCTTATCAATTTTGTAGAAATAAAAGATTTGCCATATTATTGATGTATTTGGTTGGGCATAGAAAAGGGAGGTAAAAGCTTTCAGTTCAGTTCAGTTCAGTCACTCAGTCATGCCCAACTCTTTGCGACCCCATGAATTGCACCACGCCAGGCCTCCCTGTCCATCACCAACTCCTGGAGTTCACTCAGACTCACGTCCATTGAGTCGGTGATGCCATCCAGCCATCTCATCTTCAGTTGTCCCCTTCTCCTCCTGCCTTCAATCCCTCCCAGCATCAGAGTCTTTTCCAATGAGTCAACTCTTCTCATGAGGTGGCCAAAGTATTGGAGCTTCAGCTTTGGCATCAGTCCTTCCAAAGAACACCCAGGACTGATCCCCTTTAGAATGGACTGGTTGGATCTCCTTGCAGCCCAAAGAAAGGCAATGCCAAAGAATGTTCAAACCACAGCACAATTGCACTCATCTCACACGCTAGTAAAGTAATGCTCAAAATTCCCCAAGCCAGGCTTCAGCAATTCGTGAACCGTGAACTTCCAGATGTTCAAGCTGGTTTTAGGAAAGGCAGAGGAACCAAAGATCAAATTACCAACATCCACTGGATCATCTAAAAAGCAAGAGAGTTCCAGAAAAACATCTATTTCTGCTTTATTGACTATGCCAAAGCCTTTGACTCTGTGGATCACAATCAATTGTGGAAAATTCTGAAAGAGATGGGAATACCAGACCACCTGACTGGCCTCTTGAGAAACCTATATGCAAGTCAGGAAGCAACAGTTAGAACTGGACATGGAACAACAGACTGGTTCCAAATAGAAAAAGGAGTATGTCAAGGCTGTATATTGTCATCCTACTTATTAACTTCTATGCAGAGTACATCATGAGAAACGCTGGGCTGAAAGAAGCACAAACTGGAATCAAGATTGCCAGGAGAAATATCAATAACGTCAGATATGCGGATGACACCACCCTTATGGCAGAAAGTGAAGAGGAACTAAAAAGCCTCTTGATGAAAGTGAAAAAGGAGAGTGAAAATGTTGGCTAAAAGGTCAACATTCAGAAAACTAAGATCATGGAATCTGGTCCCATCACTTCATGGGAAATAGATGGGGAAACAGTGGGGAAAAGTGTCAGACTTTATTTTTGGGGGTCCAAAATCACTGCAGATGATTGCAGCCATGAAAAACTTTCAAGAGTATATTAAATGTCTGATGAAAAGAACATGGTCTGTAGATGGTTCTGTAACAGTGAAAGACCTCAATAGGGGTATATCCAGTGAACACTCCTTGTCGTTTGACCATGTTCTTTTGATCTTGATACTTTCTCCACAAAAACCTAGAATGCTATCTTCTACATTGTTTGAAAGCCAATTGAGGAAAAAAATCAAAATATAAATTAAAGAGTCTATAGAAACAGAATGAAGAAAGTTTCTGTAGCAATAAATGAGCCTATTTCAACCTGTTG
Source organism: Bos grunniens (assembly GCF_055505025.1). Taxonomy (NCBI): domain Eukaryota; kingdom Metazoa; phylum Chordata; class Mammalia; order Artiodactyla; family Bovidae; genus Bos; species Bos grunniens. Next base: position 10,013,444 of record NC_141179.1, on the reverse strand, counting down.
TCCCAGGAATCTCTTTACTAATTGGAGAAACAATGGAGTTGTCTCCAAAATGCTTATTTACATAAATGCAAGGTGTTGCAGTGATGCTTATTTCACAGTTCACATCATCAGATTCCTAATTTGCTTTAGAAGAGACTTCTGAAAGGCATTAATTTTGTTTTTTGTACCTAATGGTTTCCATGGTTCCCAGCGAGGGAAGATGGGTCCCTGTTAAGATTGTTTATTAATTATGCTGATTCATTGCCTGTTTCCTACTGGGAATCAATAATCTTTAATTCTACATCCAGTTTTAAAAATTAACTATATTCTCAAAGTTTTCTAATTCATCAGATTATCATACAAAGTGAATGAAGCTAACATCTGTGATTCATTCATTCATTCAACATACATTCACTGTCACTCACGATGCATCAGGATTGTTCAAAGATCTTGACTTTATAGACCTTACTTTATGAAAGGGCTTAAAGTCTGAGATATATAAGGTTAACACAATGTCCCCTGAAATAGCTATTGCAATAAAGGTTTACATCAGAATTTTCCTTCTTGTAAAACATAAAGGAAGCAATAAACAGTGGCAGGATTCCTTAGGCTGTCTTTGGTTATGTCTCCTTTATTTGAATACCACCTTGACTGAGTGACTGATCTGATCTGATCTTACATATGTTCTCAATAGTGAAAATTTTAAATACCAAATAAATCCTTTTCCCAGGCAGAAACTATATGTTTATTTTGTACAGCTGATCATAGACTACACCATTTCACAGTTTTGCTTAAATATACTGTGGGTCATAAGAAGACTGAGTAATAAAGATTGAATTAATTAACTCAGAAAAATTTTTGATGCCTGGTGTCTGTTAGGATTTTTGAGCCAAAATCATCACTGATACTTATGAAACATAACTAAAGATCTGTAGAGGTAAAATGCACCAAAGTTTTATATAAATGAAAAGCCTGTTTTAATAACTTTAATCTTTTATTCTCCTTTCTTTCAATGTCTTTTTTCTTTCCTTGTCTCTTTCTTTTATTTTCTTCTTTATTATGTATTTCTTTATTGATTTATTTTTAGCAATTGAAAATACTAGATGAGTTGATAAGATTTAGATTTTTTTTTTTTTTTTTTTTTATGCTGGGATACACCTTGACACTGGGCAGTTGAAAGGCAGACTCTGCTACTTACAGATTTGAAAGAAAGAAGGCTGCTACGCAGAATCATGCAGGGGTTACAACAGCAAGCTGGAACTTGGCAAGCTGGAATGGGGCAACTTAGGTTTTTCAAATGGGGTGGTGTAGGCTAAGTTTATCAGACTTCCTGAAGGTTGGCTAATTAGAATATTGTCAGCAGAAGCAGGAACGTTATAGTTGTGTGATATCCTGACCCTGGGGCAATTAGAGCTGGAACATCTTAACCCAGGGTATAAAAGTCTGTTAATGGAAGAGCTTGGGAAGTGTACTTAATCAGCTATTCAAGAAGGGAACTGATGGGTATGTAGCCAGGGCCTGGAAACAGGATCAAAATAACATTATATATATATGGTTGTTGTTTACATATATTGTTGTCATTGTTGTTGTTTAGTTGTTAAGTCATGTCTGACTCCAACCCATAGACTGTTGCCTGCCAGACTCCTCTGTCCATGGGATTTCCCAGGGAAGAATACTGGAGTGGGTTGCCATTTCCATCTTCAGGGGATCTTTCTGACCCAAGAATCAAACCCATGTTTCCTGCATTGGCAGATGGGTTCTCTACTGCTAAGCTATCAGTTCAGTTCAGTTCAGTCCAGTCACTCCATCATGTACAACTCTTTGTGACCCCATGGACTGCAGCATTCCAGGCCTCCCTGTCCATCACCAACTCCCAGAGTTTACTCAAACTCATGTCCATCGAGTCGGTGATGCCATCCAACCATCTCATCCTCTGTTGTCCATTTCTCCCCCCACCTTCAATCTTTCCCAGCATCAGGGTCTTTTCAAATGAGTCAGCTCTTCACATCAGGTGGCCAGAGTATTAGAGCTTCAGCTTCAACATCAGTCCTTCCAATGAACACTCAGGACTATCTCCTTTAAGATGGACTGGTTGGATCTCATTGCAGTCCAAGGGATTCTCAAGAGTCTTCAACGCCACAGTTCAAAAGCATCAATTCTTCAGCGCTCAGCTGTCTTTATAGTCCAACTCTCACAGCCATACATGACTACTGGAAAAACCACAGCCTTGACTAGATAGAACTTTGTTGGCAAAGTTATGTCTCTGCTTTTTAACATGCTGTCTAGTTTGGTCCTAACTTTCCTTTCAAGGAGCAAGCGTCTTTTAATTTCATGGCTGTAATCACCATCTGCAGTGATTTTGGAGCCCCCGAAAATAAAGTCTGCCACTGTTTCCACTGTTTCCCCATTTATTTCCCATGAAGTGACAGGACTGGATGCCATGATCATAGTTTTCTGAATGTTGAGCTTTAAGCCAACTTTCTCACTCTCCTCTTTCACTTTCATCAAGAGGCTTTTTAGTTCCTCTTCACTTTCTGCCATAAGGGTGGTATCATTTGCATATCTGAGGTTATTGATATTTCTCCTGGCAATCTTGATTCCAGCTTGTGCTTCATCCAGCCCAGCATTTCTCATGATGTACTCTGCATATAAGTTAAATAAGCAGGGTGACATACTCCTTTTCATGGAAACAGTCTGTTGTTTCATGTCCAGTTCTAACTGTTGCTTCCTGACCTGCATACAGATTTCTCAAAGAGGCCAGTCAGGTGGTCTGGTATTCCCATCTCTTGAAGAATTTTCCAGAGTTTATTGTGATCCACACAGTCAAAGGCTCTGGCATAGTCAATAAAGCAGAAATAAAGCTGAATAAAACAGAAATAAAGCTGACCTATACACATACATATATCACACGACTGTATTTAATGTGTGTAATTTATGTAAGGTTTATGTAAGATGCTTATGTCACTTGTGATCTAACAGGGTTACTTCATTTCATATTTCAACCTCAGGGAACCACACCAGTTAACCATGCACATAGAATCATGAGCATAGTTCTTGGAATGTGTAAACAATACTACATGGAGGTATTGTCATTGATACTAGTAAATATCTTGATTTTCTTACTATATACACTGCACCGGTGTATATGTAATATCTTTATATATGTAGTCTTATTTAATCCTTAGAATAATAACTTAGTGAGATATTATTTCTACCTGGAGTATAGAACCTCTGCTTAGTGAAGGAAGAAAGAATAATTTAGAAAAGAAGCTGAGAGGTAAATAAGTGCCAAACGGCAAATGACCTAGAGCTTTGAACTTTACTTCATGGGCAATAGAGTTTTAGGTGTGTGGAAGAAATATGAGTAACAAGATATGTATAGCTTTGTTCAAAACATATGTCAAAAATGGCCTTCTGTTTCCATGAGGCAAGTTATTTAGAATCTTCTGTAGCCTGCAACATCTGGCACATGTGTGAACATAAATAACAAATTGGGTGTGTGCCTGTGCTTGTGTGTGTGTGTGTGCACATGCATGCATCTGTGTAAGGATCTGGCTGCTTTACAGGGTTCAGATGTAGTAAAAATAGATGATAGATTAAGAGCTGAATTATTTTTAGCTTCCTGGTCTCTACTAAACTTTTTTTTTTTTTATTTTACCACCTTTTTCTGTGTTGCTCACTCTCTTTTCAATTTTAAGGTCATTATAGTTAATCCCCTTATGCTTTTCTTATCACTCTTCTCATAGTACAGAATAGCTATTCTTCCACTGACTTTAAAAATTCATTTATAAGAATATAAATTTGGAAGTTCACATAACTAACTTAAACCTTAAAAGCTACCCATCATGGAAATCACTTGTAGGACCTTTCTCAACATTTCATATCACTAAGTAATAAAAATGATGATGACATAATCAGTTATCAAATGGCTTACACATATATGTACATATGCATATGTATATATATTAGATAAAAATTAGAATGGCACCCCACTCCAGTATTCCTGCCTGGAAAATCCCATGGATGGAGGAGCCTGGTAGGCTGCAATCCATGGGGTCGCTGAGGGCTGGACACGACTGAGCAACTTCACTTTCACTTTTCACTTTCATGCATTGGAGAAGGAAATGGCAACCCACTCCAATGTTCTTGCCTGGAGAATCCCAGGGACGGGGAGCCTGGTGGGCTGCCATCTATGGGGTCGCACAGGGTCAGACACGACTGAAGTGACTTAGCAGCAGCAGCAGTTTTTACTTTGAAGAAATATATCATAGGGAAAATGTGGTTAGTAACAAAGTTTTACCTCAAAACAGATTGCATTTTGGGGGGACCCTTTACACCTCAGATTTACATTTATGTCATTTCAAAAACAAGGTAAATATACCGTGGAAGGTATGTGGTCATTCATTTTAAGTGAATAAACAAAACACATCTCTCTGAAAGATTCTGGGATTCCCATTTGACCTATGTGTGCATCCTATTAGTAAGAAGAATGGAAAGGTGCATGCTGCTCAGAAGTGCCTATGATGGAGAGTATGGCATCCAAAGTCCAGCCTACACCAAGCCAGGATTGCATGACTTTGAATTCATTGTTGCTTCTGTTCAAAGCATTTTTTATAGGAGTGCCTCAGTTTTACTATGGGGTATGGTACACAGTAATCACCCAAAATATATTGGTAAATTGAATTGAAGTATTAAGTTTAGGCAGCAAGCTTTTTAAAACTTCAGCTAGAATAAGTGACTGTGTGTGTTAAATGTAACCATAATTTTGATGTGTTTTCAGCAAGTTAAAATATACTGATCTTCATATTTTAGGCACTTGGCAAATGCCATTCCCCTTACTAATTTAACCTCACTTGGTGAGAAATACACTCTCGATTTCCAAATATTATGAAATACTATAAGATTATTTCAAAAGTTTGAGGGTAATGTGATTTGGTTGTAGCTAATGACCTTGAGTGAGAATAATTTCAATTATAAAGAAAAAGAGTTTTTAAAAGAACAAGAAAGAGTTTTGTTTAGTTTTTCCTTCTTCCTTAAGCTTATATGAAGTACTGGAACTGAGTCTTTCCTTCTTTAAAGGGGTATAGGAATAAGAGATAAAGAGTACTAAAAAAGTAGAAAAGTTAGTTAATCTAAACCACACAAGTAGCAACATGGAACAAATTTACCTATTGCTACGTTTTGAATGTTGTATCTCACTGAAATTCGTATGTTAAAATCCTGATGGCCCAATGTGATGGTACAGGAGGTGGGGCTTTGGGGAAGTACCTTTATTTTTATTTTACTTTTAGACCCCAGAGAACCAGCTCACTTCTTCTGCCATGTGAAGACACAAGGAGAAATTTGTAACTGGGAAGAGGGCCCTGATCTGTACTGCAAGCCTCTAGAACTGTTAGAGTTAAAATTTATAAGCCTTTCCAGTTCAGTTCAGTTCAATCGCTCAGTCATGTCTGACTGTTTGTGACCGTATGAATTGCAGCACACCAGGCCTCCCTGTCCATCACCAACTCCCGGAGTTCACCCAAACTCATGTCCATCCAGCCATGTCATCCTCTGTTGTTCCCTTCTCCTCCTGCCCCCAATCCCTCCCAGCATCAGAGTCTTTTCCAACGAGTCAACTCTTTGCATGAGGTGGCCAAAGTACTGGAGTTCCAGCTTTAGCACCAGTCCTTCCAATGAACAACCAGGACTGATCCCCTTTAGAATGGACTGGTTGGATATCCTTGCAGTCCAAGGGATTCTCAAGAGTCTTCTCCAACATCACAGTTCAAAAGCATCAATTATTTGGCACTCAGCTTTCTTTATACTCCAACTCTCACATCTATACATGACCACTGGAAAAACCATAGCCTTGACTAGATGGACCTTTGTTGGCAAAGTAATGTCTCTGCTTTTGAATATGCTATCTAGGTTGGTCATAACTTACTTTCTAAGGAGTAAGCGTCTTTTAATTTCAGGGCTGCAATCACCATCTGCAGTGATTTTGGAGCCCCCCAAAAAATAAAGTCTGACACTGTTCCCACTGTTTCATATCTATTTCCCATGAAGTGATGGGACCAGATGCCATGATCTTCATTTTCTGAACGTTGAGCTTTAAGCCAACTTTTTCACTCTCCTCTTTCATTTTCATCAAGAGGCTTTTTAGTACCTCTTCAACTTTCTGACATAAGGGTGGTGTCATCTGCATATCTGAGGTTATTGGTATTTCTCCTGGCAATCCTGATGCCAGCTTGTGCTTCTTCCAGCCCAGCATTTCTCATGATGTACTCTGCATAAAAGTTAAATAAGCACAATGACAACATACGGCTTTGACGTACTCCTTTTCCTATTTGGAACCAGTCTGTTGTTCCATGTCCAGTTCTAACTGTTGCTTCCTGACCTGCATATAGGTTTCTCAAGAGGCCAGTCAGGTGGTCTAGTATTCCCACCTCTTTCAAAATTTTCCACAGTTTATTGTAATCCACACAGTCAAAGGCTTTGGCATAGTCAATAAAGCAGAAATAGATGTTTTTCTGGAACTTTATTGCTTTCTCAATGATCCAGAGGATGTTGGCAATTTGATCTCTGATTCCTCTGCCTTTTCTAAAACTAGCTTGAACATCAGGAAGTTCACAGTTCACGTATTGCTGAAGGCTTGCTTGGAGAATTTTGAGCATTACTTTACTAGCGTGTGAGATGAGTGCAATTGTGCAGTAGTTGGAGCATTCTTTGGCATTGCCATTCTTTGGGATTGTAATGAAAACTGACCTTTTCCAGTCCTGTGGCCACTGCTGAGTTTTACAAATTTGCTGGCATATTGAGTGCAGCACTTTCTCACCATCATCTTTCAGGATTTGAAATAGCTCAACTGGCATTCCATCACCTCCACTAGCTTTGTTCGTAGTGACGCTTTCGAAGGCCCACTTGACTTCACATCCAGGATGTCTGGCTCTAGGTCAGTGATCACACCATCATGATTACCTGAGTCATGAAGATCTTTTTTGTACAGTTCTTCTATGTATTCTTGCCACCTCTTCTTAATATCTTCTGCTTCTGTTAGGTCCATACAATTTTTGTCCTTTATCGGGCCCATCTTTGCATGAAATGTTCGCTTGGTATCTCTAATTTTCTTGAAGAGATTGCTAGTCTTTCCCATTCTGTTGTTTTCCTCTATTTCTTTGCATTGATCACTGAGGAAGGCTTTCATATGTCTCCTTGCTACTCTTTGGATCTCTCCATTCAGATGCTTATATCTTTCCTTTTCTCCTTTGCTTTTCACTTCTCTTCTTTTCACAGCTATTTGTAAGGCCTCCCCAGACAGTCATTTTGCTTTTTTGCACTTCTTTTCCATGGGGATGGTCTTAATCCCTGTATCCTGTACAATGTCACAAACCTCATTCCATAGTTCATCAGGCACTCTATCAGATCTAGTCCCTTAAATCTATTTCTCACTTCCACTATATTATCATAAGGGATTTGATTTAGGTCATACCTGAATAATCTAGTAGTTTTACCTACTTTCTTCAATTTAAGTCTGAATTTGGCAATATGGAATTCATGATCTGAGCCACAGTCAGCTCCCAGTCTTATTTTTGCTGACTGTATAGAGCTTCTCCATCTTTGGCTGCAAAAGAAGATAATCAATCTGATTTCAGTGTTGACCATCTGGTGATGTCCACATGTAGAGGCTTCTCTTGTGTTGTTGGAAGAGGGTGTTTGCTATGACCAGTGCATTCTCTTGGCAAAACTCTATTCACCTTTGTCCTGCTTCATTCTGTATTCCAAGGCCAAATTTGCCTGTTACCCCAGGTGTTTCTTGACTTCCTACTTTTGCATTCCAGTCTCCTATAATGAAAAGGACGTCTTTTTTGGGTGTTAGTTCTAAAAGGTCTTGTAGGTCTTCATAGAACCATTCAACCTCAGCTCCTTCAGCCTTACTGGTTGGTGCATAGACTTGGATTACTGTGATATTGAATGGCTTGCCTTAGAAACGAACAGAGATCATTCTGTCATTTTTGAGTTTGCATCCAAGTACTGCATTTCAGACTCTGTTGTTGACCATGATGGCTACTCCATTTCTTCTAAGGGATTCCTGCCCACAGTAGTAGATATAATGGTCATCTGAGTTAAAGTCACCCTTTCCAGTCCATTTTAGTTCGTTGATTCCTAGAATGTTGATGTTCACTCTTGCCATCTCCTGTTTGACCACTCTAATTTGCCTTGATTCATGGACCTGACATTCCAGGTTCCTATGCAATATTGCTCTTTACAACATCAGACCTTGCTTCTATCACCAGTCACATCCACAACTGGGTATTGTTTTTGCTTTGGCTCCATGCCTTCATTCTTTCTGGAGTTATTTCTCCATGGATCTCTAGTAGCATATTGGGCACCTACCAACGTGGGGAGTTCCTCTTTTGCCTTTTCATACTGTTCATGGGGTTCTCAAGGCAAGAATGTTGAAGCAGTTTGCCATTCCCTTCTCCAGTGGACCACATTCTGTCAGACCTGTCCACCATGACCCACGTATCTTGGGTGGCCCCATGGGCATGGCTTAGTTTCATTGAGTTAGACAAGGCTGTGGTCCTACTGTGATTAGATTGATTAGTTTCTGTGAGTATGGTTTCAGTGTGTCTGCCCTCTGTTGCCTCTCACAACACCTACCGTCTTACTTGGGTTTTTCTTACCTTGGACGTGGGATATCTCTTTATGCTGCTCCAGCAAAGTGCAGCTGCTGCTCCTTACCTTGTAGGAGGGGTATCGCCTCACAGCTGCCTCTCCTGACCTTGAATGTGGAGTAGCTCCTCTCGGCCCTCCTGTGCCTTTTAGTCCGTGGTATTTTGTCATAGCAGCCCAAACAGACTGAGACAGTCTTCTTACTAATCGCTATATGGGCATGTTTAATAGAAGATGACCTTACTTGTTAAAGCTTAAGCATTGTAACAGCATTGCCAATGTAGCTCATAAATAAGATTTATTTCATACTTCGAGAAAGTCAGATGAAGAGAATAGGAACTGAGATATTCATTTTTGAAGTAAAAGAGAAGAAATAATCTGGAGGGCATATTTGGGTCAGGGTCACCTCTGGCACCTCAGAAACTTGGGGGGAATTAGAAGGGGTTCCCTTCCATCCTAGGGCTTGCAGCCCAGCTTGGGCAGCTTACACAGGCTGGATTTCAGACCTATACCCTCAGCAGAAATCACATGTAGCACAATGAAATCAACCTGTGCCATTGAAGTGGCAGCAAATGCTTGCTGGGTATGCACCAAACACTGGGTGAATTTGAAATATTTTTGACTGAAGAAATATGATTATGTAGTACTAATAATACTTAATCTCCTTTAACTCCCCCTCCAAAGAAATCATGAATTCCTATGGAGCAGCTCACTTTTGCCTTGCTGAATGTTTGCTAAGTATGCTAGCAAACCTGATTCTATGTATTCTGTTTACTTGCAACACTGTCTTATTTTATTTCTTTACCTATTCGGACCCTATCCATTTTATTGTTTCAGGCTTGAATTCCACATTTGCTAGATGCATTTTGCCCTGGGTATTATTTTTGTTTTTGGAATTCTGTGAGAGGCATATTTTGGTATGCCTAAAATATTCATGTGTGTTACATTATTATATTTTTACTTATTAATATGTCACTCACCTTCTTTCATAAGGATTTAGAGTGCTTTATAGTTTAAAAAGTTAAAAATTCATAGGTTTGGGGAAATATGGGTAGAAGAGTGTATTAGTTAGGGCACTCCAGAGAGACAAAATAGGTTTTGTATATGTGTGTTATAGTGTAGCATACACTATACAGTATGTAGTGTGTGTGTGTATATGTGTGTGTATATATATATATATATATATATATATAGAGAGAGAGAGAGAGAGAGAGAGAGAGAAAAGAGATGAGATAGCAGGTGAGAGAGAGAGAGAAAGGTTCATTTTAAGGAATTGTCTCATGTCTGTAATGGTGGGGACTGATAAATTCAAAATTTGTAGATCAGATTGGCAGGATGAAGTTTGAATTCCACCAGGACAGAATGTTGGAAACTTAGGCAGTTTCTATGTTGTAATCCTGAAAATTCCTTCTTCTTTAGGAAACTTCAACCATTTCTCTAAAGGTCTTCAACTGATTGAATGAGCCTCATCCTCATTATGTAGATTAACACTCCTGAGAGAAAATATTCAAGCAATAATATCATACAAAATAGTTTAATTTTGAAATTCTGATTAGACCAACAATAATTATAATACTATTGTATCTATCAGAGAAACTATATGCATCATTAATTTCAGTATGTTGAAAGTTAGCATCAAGTGGTCACAATATCCAGTGTCTTTTTCTAGGTTATAATAAAATATAATGTTTTGTCCATATTAATTGCTGTTTTTTTCTTCTTCTTTTTGTATTACTAAATACTAGGATTCTGTATATTATTAAGACCTCACCTGTTTCTTGATTCACCTAGTATGTCTTAAGGTAATACAGGCTACATAAGTATCCCATGGACAGAGGAGCCTGGTGGGCTACAGTCCATGGGGTCGCAAAGAGTCAGACACGATTGAGCGACTTCACTATATCACTAAGTATGCCTGAAACTTGACAAAAGTTATTTCTGTTTACCAGAGTTTATTTTAGAAAAACAGAGTTCACATATAGTTTTCTTGGTATATAACTGATGTGTATAAACAAATATTCTCACACACTTTTACCAAGTATCTGAACAGCCATTTACCTTATACAATGAACTTAGCCACTAAGAGACAAATTTTCCTTAAGCCTGGGCTTCCCTGGTAGCTGAGTTGGTAAAGAATCTGCCTGCAATGCAGGAGACCCTGGTTCGATTCCTGTGTTGGGACGATCCCCTGGAGAAGGGAAAGACTACCCACTCCAGTATTCTTGAGTTTCCCATGTGGCTCAATTGGTAAAGAATCCGCCCACAATGAGGGAGACCTGGGTTCGATCTCTGGGTTGGGAAGATCTCCTGGAGAAGGGAAAGACTACCCACTCCAGTATTTTGGCCCAGAGAATTCCATGGACTGCATAGTCCATGGGGTAGCAAAGAATTGGACACAACTGAGCAACTTTCACTCACTCACTTCAACCTACCAGATTTCACCTTCTAGACCTAATTTGTAACTTAAAATTCAAAAGGTTTCTACTTTTTGTCTAACTCAATTTAGAAAGTTTTACTGAGATTTCCACAAGTTTTATCTACCTTAAGGTGGGTTAAGTATTTTCTTTCTATTTTACTTGCAGTATTATATCCTTCTAATATACGACTGTCTGGGTTTCCCAGGTGGTGCTTGTGGTAAATAACCCACCTACCAATGCAGGAGACATGAGAGATGAGGGTTCGATCCCTGGGTTGGGAAGATCCCCTGAAGGAGGGCATAGCAACCCATTCCAGTGTTCTTGGCTGGAGAATCCCATGGACAGAAGAGCCTGGTGGCCTATAGTCCATGGGGTCGTGAAGAGTCAGACACAGCTGAAATGACTTAGCATGCATGCACACGCATAACTGTCTAGAATTATAAATGTTGTATATTACATTGAATGAATTTGGCAAAAATATGTAAGGTAAAGTTGACCAATTTATCTGTTTATGAATCCTCTGTGCTGTCTTTCACTAAGGGTACAGCATTTTTCTAAGTAGAATAAAAATAGATTAATTTCCTGGTTTACAAGTAATGAAAGTACTCTCAATAGTGAAAATTAGGATCCATAAAAGAAAAAATAAGAAAATATAACCATTAAATGTTATTGGAAGCAATATAAAGATTAGCTCATTTAATTAGAACATAACACAACCATGGTATTCAGCAAGTACTTCAACAGCTGTTCAAAGTAGAGCAAAGTGTAAAGACAGGATGCTGAGCCCAGGTACTGGCTTGGCCTCTTGCAAGTGGTGTGACTTTGGCTAAGTCATTCTATCAGTAAATTTCCTGAGTCTATGTTATTTCCTATAAAATTTCAGAATGAGGATATTTATCCTGGAGGGTTATTGGAAATTATCCAATTGTTTTGTCAATTCTAGACTATATTCCAAATATGAGGTATAGCAGATTGTACTCATTAACATGTAATTTTTTCCTGATGGGATAATATGGTAAACATAGGGCTGGGATGAGAAGCAGGAAACCTTAGTTCAATAGCTATAAGTTTGTCTATTTTGTCAACTCAATATTTTTGGATGGCAGCATTAAATGGTGTTGTATTAGAAAGGAAGAAATATTTGGAGTCATTTCTAACTCTAAAACACTTTAATATTATTATTTATAACTTTATTTGAAGTGGGTAGGCAGATATTTTTATATTTATTTGATAGATCAACAAGGTATAAATTCAAGAAAGTGTCAGTGAGTTGTGCAAGATCTCACAGCAAGTCAGCAGCTGTGTTGAGATACAAATTTAGACTAGAGCTTAGAATATGTCCCCTCCTGCCTAATGTTCCTTCTTCTGAAATTCTCTGCCTTAATAATACTTCTAGTTGCTATAATTTGATTGATTCTATTCATGTGAATCATCATGGGAGATACTGACATATTGGACACACACCTGTTCAATGTTTCAGAACCTGTATTAATGGACTATAACAGCCAGAAGGATAAGGCTTAGCTTCTGCTTCAGGAATCTCACAGTCTCACATAGGACCTTACATCCTGCCATAATTATACTAGACTATGTGGCTAAACTTAGTACAAAATGTTTTGAGTAGTAAGAATTAGATAGCTGCCTTCAGTGTTCCTTATGAGTCACCTCAAAGGGAAGGATAGGAGAAATTAATTGCTTTGCTCATTAATAGTATGGTGAGTAAAGAGCTATATCATTTTGAAAGAAGAATCCAATTATATCAGGAATTTGTACATTAGACAAGGCATTTAAATCCTCTGCCTGATTATATATATATACATAACAAATATAAATCATCCTTTTCATACACATTTTTATTTAATCTTTATGACAAACTTGTGGGATAAATTTATCATAGTATTACAAATGATGAATATAATGTTCAGATATTAGGAAGTATAATTTTCCTATTTGTCTTCCTCATTAAATTATAAGCTCTTGGGAGAGAATAGTGGAAACACCTTATCTTGAATTTCCTGCCCCATGAAATCTATGGCATCTGAGCAAGTTCCTTAATCTCTCTAATCTTGATGTCCTTACCTATAAAGCGGAATTATGTAAAGAGCCTATTTTATGGTCTGGTACATATTAGTTACAAGATGGGTGCTTCATACATGTAGGACACCATTCCATATGGTAGACAGCCCATCAATAGGCTCTTCATAACAGTAGGAGAGGAATAGATGATAGGGACAAGTTATTTCGATAATTCAGTGAAAGCTTAGGATTAACAGATACACACTACTATGTATAAAATAGATAAACAACAAGGACCTACTATATAGCACAGGGAACTGTATTCCATATCTTATAATAACCTATAATGGAAAAGAACTGAAAAAGAACATATATTGAAACACACAGACACATACACACACACACACACACACACCCATATTCAAACAGCTTAAGAGATTCTTGCTTGAATGCAGCCTTCCACTTCAACAGATATTTTCTTATAATGCTTCTCATTCTATTATTTAAGCACATAGCATAGTGATAATGAAATGGTGAATGATAAACTTAAATTGAAACACACAAATGAGGGCCTTCTTTTAAATCCTGATGTTTATAATTGTTCAAACCTAGTGTGTAATACGAAAGCCTCCAACTCTAAAAACAAAAAAATCCGTATGCTACAACATGGCAGGGGGTAAAAAGCACAACACTTCAAAGACCTCTGAGTTGATAAAGTTAAATCTGATTATCAGGATACTGCCTAACTGAGCAGAACATTTGGGTTCATTTAACTTGGATCATTTGAAACCAAAGTAACCAACTATCATTTCTGCTGCTTATTTCCAACTGACTTCTTTTTCACAGAGGAGGCACAAATAGTCACTCTTCAAAACAAAGTTGTTCTGATTAACAAAGATTGTGTGTATTAATCGCTCAGTCATGTCTGACTCTATGACCTCATGAACTGTAGCCCACCAGGGTCCTCCGTCCATGGGATTTTCCAGGCAAGACTACTGGAGTGGTTTGCCATTTCCTTCTCCAGGGGATCTTCCCAAGCCAGAGACTGAACCCAGGTCTCCTGCATTCTGGGCAGACTCCTTACTGTCTGAGCCACCAGGGAAGCCTTGGAAAAGATTATAAACCTGTAACAAACAAACCCAATGGATTAAGAGACCAATACATTTTTTTTATTGGAGGTAGGATGTATAAGTGTTTGTTTCCTTTAAAGAGCATTGGAGAGGCTCATAACAGCTATAATTTTGACATAGAGATGTTAACCCTGCACTCAGAAAGGCTGAGATATTTTAAGCACAAAGTAAGTAAGGCTAACACTGTCCCTCAATGTGAAGAAAGTGAAGAAAAGTTGGCGAATCTGTCAACACAAAAGCTGTGTTTTAAGACCTAAATTCTGAAAGTTTAAGGGAAACCTTATTTTTAGCCTTCCATGCCTTCATTTTGCTTACTATTCAATTTCACAATTACAAAGATCAATCCTTCCAAGTAGTTGATTGATTGCCATCATTGATCTTGTACACCGAAGGTAGGAAAAAACACACATAAGTCTTGCCCGGCATTTCAGCAGATTTCCTTCATTAAGTGTTTATATTGGCAGACCTGAAATGTATGTTCTGGTTTGGAAATGGTTCCCTGATGGGCATAGATTGCTGGCCATCCCCTTATTCTCTCTTATAAATTTCTAAATCAAGACAGTAGTAAAGCAGAATTGGAGAAAAGAAGATATAACTTTCTAAATGCTAGGGGTAGAAAAAAATAAAACTTCATTAATACTGATGTAAACTTACTCTAAACTTCTAAAACCCTCACAGGAGTAACAACAAATATTTTTATCCAAAATTTCTATTTTTTCTTTTCTCTTAAGCTTCAATATTCTGTTTTCTATGAACCTACTTACATGGGTATATTGCTGGTCTTAACATGAATTGAGACCCTTATGCTATGGGATCGCACAGAGTCAGACACGACTGAAGCAACTTAGCAGCAGCAGCAGGCTAAGGATGCACGATCATGCAGCCATGCTCAGCCAAGCTGTTTCTGCAGTGCTGACCTATTGTGGCTGCCCTGCGAAACTGCTTTCATTTTCTAGCCAGGTTCTCATGACAGATAGTATCTGCCTGTGTTAAAGAGGATTCTCTAAACCTTGTTCAAAGGAAAAAAAAAAAAAATATATATATATATATATATATAAAGTTTATTGCTATGGACACCAAAAGGGAGCAGCATCACATGCTTCAAATATTTGCTAAATTCCCTTGTACCAACCTAAGTCAAGCCTCCTTCCTATATGCCATGAAATAGACATTTATTGTGAATGTTCTGTATTTTGGTAGGCACAGGGAATTCACATTAAAAAGACTTTTAAGGCACAGCTTTTAAGGAACTTAAAAACTATCAAGGAAGACGGTGGCATTAACACATATAATCAAGTGTGATAAGTCAAAGTAGGGTACTACACTGAAGAGAAGCAATGATGAAGTCCTCCATTGATGGGGGTGAGAGAGATTATTAAGGGCATTGTTGGAAAGGGAGCCTGAGATGGATTTGGAAAGGTTAAGAGATCTGTTTTTGCTTTTTTTTTTAATTAAAAATGACCACTTCTTGGTCAATTTTTCTTAGAAATCTTTAATTTTAATTTAAAAGAACAAATGTGGCTTCACCTTGGAAACTTTTCTCTCTTTGAGAAGAAATTCTGACCCAGTCCTACTCTTTGCCTTGTTACCTCTTTTCATGGTTTATGAATCGTGTTTTTTTCTGCTCAGCTTGACAGCCAACTCTGTTATTTACTACATTCTGTCAATGTTGTCAAGGAGGTGCCTATACTGAACTGGAATCTTTTGTCTTTTGCCTCATTTGCACTTTTTTTCTCTCTTTAGTGCTGTGTCATAAATAGCATTTATTCCTACATGCTTCATCAACTTCATTTATTAAGCATTTCATGTGAAACTATTTCACCCCACTGAGTATCACTCTCATCATCCCTGATATGGCAGTAACCCTTCAGAGGTTCTTTGTGTGGATGAAGTTAGTTACTATGTGGTAAGTACTTAAAACAGGGCAAGACACACTGTAAATACTCAATAAATGTGAACTGTTGTTAAAATATTCAAGAACACCTAAGACCTCAGTAGCCTAATCTTATCTTTTCAGATAAATTTTCTATGTCTCCTCCTATGATACACCAAACTTAAAACTAGGTCTTTTAAAAATTAGTAAACATTTTTAAAAATTATTTATTTTAATTGGAGGCTAATTACTTTACAACATTGTAGTGGCTTTTGCCATACATTGACATGAATCAGCCATGGGTGTTCATGTGTTCATCTTGAAAGACTGTAAATGGCTGTGTGGACCAGATAGCACTCTTTTAAATCCAAAAGAACTTTCTCAAGAGTGGGTCAAAAGGATGATCAGTGTATATATTTCCAATTGTCTTTTTATCTAACATCTTTTTTTAAATTTAAAACAAGTATATTTTAGTTATATATTATTTAAAGATGCTTCCCAGTTGGATTTATCAGGGACTGGCTTAAAAACTACTACCACACCCAGTCTCTTTCATAGCTAAGTGTAGCCACATAACTGTGCTCTAGTCAATGGGATATGAATGTCACGACTGGTTCTTGACTTTAAAACTATTGGATGTTGACTTTCTGCTACCTTTGTCCTTCCTATTAGCTGGGAGATGGTAGAAACTGACCACCTACCATGATGCACAAGTGAAAGTCAAAAGTCAAGTATAGTATACACAATTAACCTCAAAAAACCTGCCCATGTTTGAATGGATACATGGGTATGGGGTGGGGGGTGGAACTTTAATTGTGGCATCTCAATAACAGTGGTTTAGTCTCTACCCAGAGAAATGCAAATCTCTTTAAATTTTCATAGGAGTTATTTACTTTCCCTAGTAAGTGTAAATCTCTTTTGAAATGAGTTACTTTGAGATGGTTTCCTCTCTACACTAATATTCTGAGTCTCTTCAGTACAAAATATTTGGAGCTTTTAACAAAATGTTGAGTATTGATCCTGCATCTAAATAAGAAATGTTTCTTTGAAAGTGGGAGAGAGAATTTCAGTGCTTACAGTTTTTATACCTTAACCATGATTTCAATTTAGCTGCAGAGCACAAACCTATAAGCAGCCATTGTAGAAATATCAACTCCATCAGAACGATATAAGGGTTTCAGAAATTGTGTGACTGAAGCTTGACAGACTTGAAGGTGTTCTATTAATACCTGGTACCTAAGTCACTCTTACCTCTTCTATCAATGAAAAAAAATGATAGTATATTAAATTATGTTTTCCCCAAAACAAAGACTGCTTATTGCCAAAATCTAGCTAGATTTGCCATATAAGCTCTTCCTTAGGAGACAGAAGAAATAGAAATATCACTTGCAATAAGTGAAATTGAGTATGAGCATTTATGCTCATCACAGCACAATATCTTTCTAAACATAATTTCTGAGAAAATTCACTCTCAAGCACTAGAGATAAGGTGCAATTTATATTCATACTTTTTCATCTCATTAAAATCTTTTGTGAGCAGTCCTTAGCCTGGAGCATCTGTTTCTGCTTCTAGAAATGTGGTTAGCAAGCTGAGTTGAACTATTTGGGCTATCAAAATTTGCCTTAAGCTGGCTTAGACAAAATTCACTTTGGCCTTTCAATTAATTAACCAAATTAACCATTAAATTCATCTCTTACAGTGTTAAAGAAGTGAGATGTTTGTCTCTCACAACTGTAACTTAAAGGTTGCATAGAACAAGACCATAGTTTTCCACATCAAATTAATGTCTTTCTTTCCTCCCAAAGAAATGTGCATTTAAATTGGAAATATAGAATGTACATATCAAATGCAATATGGTAACTTCTCTTGGACTTTTCAATGTTTTTTTTTTTTTTTTTTTTTTCACCCTAACAGGAATTTACCTATCTCTCACTTTGTAAATTAGGTGATAAAACCTTTCTAGTACAACATTATTTAGAGTTTCTGCACCCCCATATCCTTACAGCAGTATATTAAGAACACATTCTGACTGATATAATAATATAGGCTGCATTTCAATTACTGGCATAAATATTTTTATGTGTTTTTTTTTAATTTTTCATTATACTTAGCAATAAAAAGTTAAAATACTTATCTTGACAGAAATATGTTTACATTTTCCCCACAAGCAAAGTGCAGCTCCATATACATACATACATATATTCCCTGCCATAAGAATAAATTAGATTTTCTATTTCACATATTTGAAGGTAAACTTGATGACAAACTTTATTGAGGAATTGCTCTAAGATGTTTGTCAGGGAGTTGTATGAGGCTGATCCATTTCAGTTTACATAAGTAAGCTTACCTCTGTTCAGGTATTTAAAACCCATCCAGGGCAACACTGAATTGAGCTTTTCTCTTCTTTTTCTCTAGGGAGATTTAAAGTACAATTTTATCATCATTAACATCTTGTCTGAATATCTGGATAAATAACTGAATGAATTATCAAATAAATTGATTGATAGATTGAAAGTTAACCAAGTATAGTTTAAATTATATGCATAATATCAGATTCTTGGAATGTTAGGTTCTTGGATTATGACACTTCAAATTTAAAATTAAAGATCTAACAAATGAATCATAAATCAAATTATAAACATCACAATTTGAATTTTAAATTTTCTATTCTTGACTCTACAAATTAAAAGTATTTGATAATCTTTAAAATGTTATTTATAATCCAAGGTTAAATATTGCATTTGCATTTATATTCTTGTATAAAAATAAATAATTTCATTGAACTTCTGATCTTGTAATTATTCCTACAAACACAGTTCTCATGGTATTGTAAAACAATTATCACTTCAGAATTTTTAAAAAGCATCATTCTGTTAAAAAAAGAACTATAATATTTTAATTAAATTAAGCATGTTGGAATCAAATATTATGCATGCCACAGTCACACAGTTCCAGCCTTCAAGAGAAGAAAATGTAAATAATAAAGTGTGGGGCAACATGAAGGACAGAAGAATACATGGAAAATGGTCATGTAGGAAATTAAGGCAGAGAGTTTCCTGGCCTACAGAAAGTCATCTCTAAATTTGCTTATTTTGAGTCTAATCTGGTGGAAACCAAGAAGTATGCAAAATGTTCTATGCATTTCCTTGCTATTTCAGAAACCCAACAAGCATCACCAACCAATGTATGTGCAGATTCCAAGATTAATAACATTCTCAGCAGTATTTATAACATTGAGGAAGAAAGTGCTGAAGTATTTTGCATGTGGGTATAGAGGATGATTCAGATGTTAGCTACTTCTCCTTGTCTCTCGAGATATCAAAAAGATGGACAGAAACCTCCAATTTCCAAGTTCCGTAGACTCCTGTGCTCTTTCTAAGATTTAGCAGATTCACAAAAACTCACATTCTCAGAGTCTCCTTTATTTTCTTCTTGTATTACTTCAGTTAATTTATCAGCCTGTGGTTCTACATGTGCCATTTCAGCATCACCTTGTTTCAAGCAGATATAAATCTTTGCCCTAACATGTATGTGTATGTGTATATATGTATATATATTTATAATTATTTTGAAATCATTCTCTGAAGTCACAAAACAAGTAATCTGCTTCTAGTCCACAGCTTTCAATTACTCTCATATACACCTACAAACAAGAACTTCAAAATTAGCATAACTGACATTTCTGCAACTCAGGACACAGGAATAAATCTATTTCAAAGACAAGACATTTTTTTAAATTTTAACCACTACTTAAGAAAGATAAATCATACTTCTGATTCTTCAAACCACCCATTAATTTAGAACTGATCCTGTGTGTTAGGATTTGCAATTCTAGGAAAAATGATTAGAGAAAAAAGAGGCATGATTATAAGTATGCTTTTTTCTCCCTCAGTATTGCAGATTCATATTAATGCTGTATTCCAATTCATATGCAAAGTCTAGAGATGACTGGATGAATATTCACTATTATCTCAAACTCAATGTATATAAAACTGAACACATCTCACTGCACTCTCTGTAAACCTTGCTTTCTCAGATTTTGTTAGTAAAGTTCATATATCTATCACTTATGTCCCTATTCTTAGCCCTTCATTGCATGAAATATTATAATCTTTCTTTTCTTCATGTTCTAATATCCAACCAATTGTAAGTTAATATTTTTTCATTTTTAAAGTTTCTTTCTTTTAAAAAATTGCTGTTTTAGTCCCAGTGCCAAAAAGCTTTCTTCCAGGACCACTCCTAATCTGACCCCTGATCTTACATCATCATTTTGGACCATAATTGATATTACAATTGTTGTTCAGTCTCTAAGTGTGTCTGACTCTTTGCGACTCCATACAGTGCACCGGGCTTCCCTGTCCTTCACTGTCTCCCTGAGTTTGCTCAAACACTCGCCCATTGAGTCAGTGATGTCACCCAACAATTTCATTCTCTGTTGCCCACTTCTCTCCTGCTCTCAATCTTTTCCAGCATCAAGGTCTTTTCCAGTGAGTTAGTCCTTCACATCAGGTAGCCAAGGTATCAGAGCTTCAGCTTCAGTATCAGTCCTTCCAATGAATATACAGAATTGATTTCCTTAAGGATTGAATAATTTCATCTCCTTGCTGTCCAAGGAATTCTTAAGAGTATTCTCCAGTGCCCAATTCAAAAGCATTAGTTCTTTGATGTTCAACCTTCTTTATGGTCCAACTCTCACATCCATACATGACTACTGGAAAAATCATAGCTTTCACTATACAGATCTTTGTTAACAAAATGACGTCTGCTTTTTAATACACTGTCTAGGTTTAACGTAGCTTTCTTTCCAAGGAGCTTTTAAAAAATTTTGGGGGGTATAATTGTTTATAATACTGTGATGGTTATTACCATACATCAACATGAATCAGCCAAAGGCACATAGCTGTCCCATTTCTCATGAACCTCCCTCCCATATCCCACCTGTCTAGCTTGTCATAGAGTACTGGGTTGAGCTCTCTCTGTCAGAATGGAAGAAAATAATTGCAAATTAAACAACTTACAAAGGATGAATCTCCAAATATACAAACAGCTCATGCAGCTTAATATCAGGAAAACAAACAACCCAATTAAAAAAAAAATGGGCAAAAGACCTAAACAGACATTTCTCCAAAGAAGACATACAGATGGCTAACAAACACATGAAAATATGCTCAACATCACTCATTATTAAAGAAATGCAAATTAAAACTACAATGAGGTATCACATCACACCAGTCAGAATGTCCATCATTAAAAAATCCACAAATGATAAATATTGCAGAGGATGTGGAGAAAAGGGAACCCTCTTGCACAGTTGGTAAATGTCTTTTCATTTCTTGGCTGCAGTCACCATCTGCGGTGATTTTGGAGCCCAAGAAAATAAAATCTGTCACTGTTTCCACTTTTTATCCATCTATTTGCCATGAAGTGATGGGACTGGATGCCATGATCTTAGTTTTTTGAATGTTGAGTTTCAAGCCAATTTTTTCACTGTCCTCTTTCACTCTCCTCAGGAGACTTTTTAGTTCTTCACTTTCTGCCATTAGAGTGGTGTCATCTGCGTATCTGCAGTTGTTGATATTTCTCCTGGCAATCTTGATTCTGCCTTGTGCTTCATCCAGCCCAGAATTTCGCATGATGTATTCTATATCAGCTCAGTTCAATTGCTCAGTCATGTCCACTCTTTGCAACCTCATGGACTGCAGCATGCCACGCTTCCCTGTCTATCACCAACTCCCAGAGCTTGCTCAAACTCATGTCCACTAAGTCGGTGATGCCATCCAACCATTTTGTCCTCTGTTGTCCCCTTCTCCTCCTGCCTTCAATCTTTCCTGGCCTCCACGTCTTTTCCAGTGAGTATGTTCCTCACATCAGGTGGCCAAAATATTGGAGCTTCAGTCCCAGAATCAGTCCTTCCAATGAATATTCAGGACTGACTTCCTTTAGGATTGATAGATTGGATCTCCTTGCAGTCCAAGAGACTCTCGAGAGTCTTCTCCAACACCACAAAAGCATCAATTCTTTGGCACTCAGCTTTCTTTTTAGTCCAACTCTCACATCTATACATGACTACTGAAAAAATCATAGCTTTGACTAGATGGACCTTTGTTGGCAAAGCAATGTCTCTGCTTTTTAATATGCTGTCTAGGTTGGTCCTAAGTTTTCTACCAAAGAGCAAGCATCATTTAATTTCATGGGTGCAGTCACCATCTGCAGTGATTTTGGAGCCCAAAATAATAAAGTCTGTCACTGTTTCCATTGTTTCCCCATCTATTTGCCATGAAGTGATGGTCCCAGTGATGGGACCAAAAAACTAAGATGCCATGATCTTAGATTTTTGAATGTTGAGTTGTAAGAACTCTGCATATAAGTTAAATAAGCAGAGTGAAAATATACAGCCTTGTCATATTCCTTTCCCAATTTTGAACTAGTCTGTTTTTCCATGTCAGGTTCTAACTATTTCTTCTTGACCTGAAAATTGGTTTCTCAGGAGGCAAGTAACGTGGTCTGGTATTCCTATCTCTTTAAGTATTTTCCATAGTTTGTTGTGATCTACACAGGCAAATGATGTCATGTAGTCAGTGAAGCAGAAGTGTTTTTTATTGTTTATTTTCTGGAATTCCCTTGTTTTTTCTATGATTCAGTTGATGTTGGCAATTGGATCTGTGGTTCCTCTGCCTTTTCTAAAGCCAGCCTGTACAGCTGGACATTCTTGGGATACTGTAATTGTTTCCTTGCTAAATTCTCCTCTTCACTGGTGTCAAGCAAATGGAACTGACCTCATATTTATCTGAATGATTTCACTACCTTCTTTGGAAATCTTCACTATTCTCAATTATCATTCTCTTCAAATCTGTGCTTGAGTTTATCCTTATATGCTTAAATAATCTGCCTGAAGTCTATATATCTAGATTTATATTGGTAGCTGGGTGAGTTATTTCACTGTCCTGTAACTATGTCATATGAATTTCATTCTACAAGTTCCTTCCAAGCCTTTTCTCATAGGATGTATGTTCAGCCTTGGCATACACCTACCCATGCTGAAATTGTCATTTGAATAAATTGGTCATTGTTATTTACGTGTGGGAAAATATCTTAATATTTTTGACCCAGTTTTCTTCTCTGTGGAGTGGAATTAATTCCAATATTGCAGATTTGCTATGTAGATTACATGAAATAATTTGTATAAAATCACCTCTACATAAAAGGCCCTGGAGAAGGGAATGGCAACCCACTTCAGTATTCTGTGGTTCATAGGGTCACATAGAGTTGGACACAACTGAAGTGACTTAACACACACTACATAAATGGAGTCAATAAATGTTAACTTCTTCAATTTTCCAACCCTCAAGAACTTCTTTTGGAACTCTATGGCAATTATGTTTGTCCACACAAATACAATGAGCTCAGATACGAATATACTGAAAACACTTTAAGATCTGGTCCTTTTTTTTTTTTTTTTTTCTTTTTTCAAGACTCATTTCATGACCTCTCTTGACAGTGCATTTAATCCTACAGATCTGAGCTATGAATAACTTCAAAATACTCACAAATCTTTTGCCTCAAAAACACTACTTCCTCTTGCTCAAAATTCTTATCCTGTCTTCTGTTCTTTCTCTAATGGACTATTTATTGCTAGTCATTCAAAGATCTATTCGGTGTCACCTTCTCCCAGAAGCTTTGGCATCCTCCTGTTTTAACAGTATTCATCTCTGTGGCTCAGTGGTAAAGAATCTGCCTGCAATGCGGGAGACACAGATTTGATCCTTGGGTCAGGAAGATCATGACCCACTGAGAAGGAAATGGCTTCCCACCACAGTATTCTTGCCTGGGAAACCCCATGGACAGAGGAACCTGGCGGGCTACAGTTCAAGAGGTGGCAAAGAGCTGGATATGACTTCGTGATTAAAAACAACAAAACAACTAATCCAATACAGCTGGTGTCCTTATAAGAAGGGAAAAAAAAAAACTGAAAAAGTGAAACACAGCAAGAAGTCTGTATAAAGAATTTGAAGGAGATTTGAGAGATGTTATCTACAAACCACAGAATAGCAAGGGTTGTTTTCAACACCAGAAGCTAAGAGAAAGGCATGGAACAGATTCTGTCCTAGGTCCTTAAGAGAAAACATGGCCCTGATGATATCCTAATATGGGACATTTGAAACTGTACAGTTCCCAGTAATTTGTTACATAGCCCTATGAAACTGATATACAGTGTGGTAAGTACTATAAAGACAGTTGCTCCTGGAAACTTTGGTGTTAGCAGATATTATTTCAGTCACATACATCACAGAAAAAAATTCTGTTTCTTTCTGTTTTAATTTTGGCTACATTAAATTTTATCATTGCTAGAATGATAATTTTTTCTTTTTACATAATATATAACAAATGATTTTAAACATCTCTTTCATCAGGAAAAATTATAATTCTGTAATAGGTAATTTGATCATCATTTCTTTCTTATGTAAAAATAATATGCTTGAAAGAGTTAATGAAAGTACTTCTATAAGATCTACAAAACTGTAATGTTTAAATACCTTGAGAATAGGTGACAATGCTGAAATTTACCTAAGCTGCTGTGTAAATGTTCAAAAGTCTTAACCACAGCAAGTCTGGTGAACAAATCATTCTTTGTATGTTTGCTTAATGGGACAACTCTGATCTCAGTAGAGAGAAATATCTTCAGTCCATTCATTGTGCTTCGATTTGTGACAAGATGCAATCTGCCTTTCCTTAAGCTTCTTACCTTTAACAGTCTTTGGTATTTATGTTGGAAGAAAAATAATAGAAAATCTTTTGTGAAGGGCTATGCTAATCCATGCAAATAAACCAAAACTGATGTGCCTATCTGTGTGACCTTCAATCTTATTCTTAGAAGGGACCTATAAAAATTGTAGGTAGAGGTCTAACCTAGGAAAAACCCAACAATCAAATATAATTATTCTACTAATCTTTATTTCACAAAATGTCTTTGTAAGTCTAATTCTGTGTTTCTTAAATAGTGTTAGTAGAACCAATACTTCATCACTGACAAAAACATTTAGAAAACTAAATAGGACATTCCAATTTTATTCGTAGTATTTTTATTTTTCACAGATTAATAATGACAACATGAAAAATTGACAATCTGGCAGACTGTAGACATTCTTTAGCCCAGACTATTCTTGTTAGATAACTTTTGTACTGTACAGTAAATTGCATGCCAGGATCTATTAATGTACTAATACATGGGGGAGGGATGTTTGTCTCCATTTTGCTTTCCTAATATAAAACAAAATCTTAAACATTTCAATAGGCTATTTAATGCTTCTATATGAATTGCTAGTTTTTATTTGTATTATTATACTTTGTGATAAAAGGTTGATATCAAAATGCATTGGGAAAATACTTCTTAAGGTGTTATAAGTTGGAAGACAGTTTATATATAATCTAGGAACATTCTCTTAGGATCTCTAATATCTGTACCAGCTACTACAATGCAACTACAATAGTGTGGAAAAATACATAAAATATTCTGGAAACAGAATGAGAAGAGAGATCACAAACTGGGAGAATATTTGCAAAAATATACCTGACAAATGGTTGTTATACAAAATGCACACCCACAAAAAACCTCTTAAAACTAAAAAATAAGAAAACAAACAATCCAACTGAAAACTGGGCAAATAAATATGTCACCAATAAGATAAAAATATGGTAAATAAGCATTTGAAAATCTGGTCAATATTATATGTTATTTGTGAGTTACAAACTAAAACAATGAGATACCACTAACCATCTGTTAGAATAGTAAATATCAGAAACACTGACAACATCAAATGCTGACTAGGATGTGGAACAACAGGAACTTTTATTCACTGCCAGTGGAAATTCAACATGGTACAGCCACTTCAAAATACAGTTTTGCATTTTTGTATAAAACTAAATATACTCATATGTTATAGGAACTGTAATCCTTGGTATTTACTGAAGAAAATGAAAACTTTTATAAAGACAAAGCACGAAAAGCTGTTTAAGGATGTCTACGGAAACTTTACTCATAAGTAATACACGTTGGAAGCAACCAAGATGCTCTTCAGTAGATGAATAGATAGATAAACCATGTACATAGAAAATTGAAAGTGAAATTGTTAGTTTCTCAGTCATGTCCAACTCTTTGTGACCCTGGAGGACTGTAGGCCACAAGGCTCCTCTGTCCATAGAATTCTCCAGGCAAGGATACTGGGGTGGGTAGCCATACCCTTTGCCAGGGAATCTTCCTGACCCAGGGATCAAACCCAGGTCTCCTGCACTACAGACAGATTCTTTACCACTGAGCCACCAGGGAAGACCTAATAGCAAATAATGCACCAATAAAAAGAATTGAGCTATCAAGGCATGAAAAGGCATAGAGGATATATAAGTACACATAACCAAGTGGAAGAAGTAATCTTAAAAGTCTACATACAATAAGATTCCAACTATATAACCTTTTGGAAAAGCCAAAACTATGAGTTGGTAAAATTTCAGTGGTTTCCAGGAGTCAGGGAGGAAAGGAAAGATGAATAAGCAGAACACAGGATTTTCAGGGGAGCAAAACTTTTCAATATCATACTATTATAGTGCTTATATATCATTATGCATTTGTCAAAACTCTTGGAATGTACAACACCAATACTGAATCCTTTGGGTAGTAGTAACTTTGGGTAGACTTTGTGTCAGTGTAGTTTCCTCAGTTTTAACAAATGCGCCACTCTGGCATAGGATATTAAGGGAAAGTTATATTATTTTCAGTGTATCATGTTAACCACAACTAGATGATAAAAGATATCTAGTGTGTGTGTGTGTCTGTGTGTGTGTGTGTGTGTTAGTTGTGTTTGACTCTTTGTGACCCCATGGATTATAGCCTGCCGGACCCCTCTGTTCATGGGATTCTCCGGGCAAGAATACTATATATATCATTGCATATATCAATATGAATCTTCTCCTATTTTAAATTAAGTTTCAAAGAAAAAAAAATTGAAAGTTCCTGAATGATCTTTCTTTAAAAAAAAAAAAATAGCAAAATGTTTACCCACTGTCTCTATTAATTTACGACTTCATGAATAAAGTTGATTTTCAATGTAGATAGATGAATTACACATGGTTCATAACCACAGCTAACTTTCTTGTACTACAGCGATAATACATGTGTAAAAATAATTATAATCTGGGTAAAAAGTGATAAATGCAGTAAGAATTATTTAAGCAAATATTAAGGCATTTCAGAAATGAACATACTTTCAAGTGTTTGAATCAAGTAAAGGATAGATATGTTTTTTTAATATAAATTATTCAATGACAAAAATGAATTTCTTTCCTTATTTCCTAACTCATTTATTTTTCCAGTGATTTGGGAAAGAATGCATTTTAAAGATGGGGTTCCCAAATTGAAACGTCTATACGCAAACACTTTTCAAAGGGAGGCAGGCATATGAAAGTTATAAATTTAATCAGTTTTCCAGATCTTTGTATACCTTATGAACTTTCTTCCTAAAATTGCTCTACTTGAAAGAAAAAGTGAATTTACTCAGGTACCTGACTCTGTGTCCCTGCGGACTGTAGCCCACCAAGTTCCTCCATCCATGGGATTTTCAAGGCAAGAATGCTGGATGTGCTGCCATTTTCTCCTCCAGGGGATCTTCCTGACCCAGGGATCAAGCTCAGGTCTCCCACATTGCAGGCAGTCTCTTCATCGTCAGAGCCGCCAAGGATGACTTCTAATGTGGAAGCCTCATTCATGGTGTCCCTGTCATAATCTCCTATATGGCCCTTTATCAGAGATAAAGACCATCCTTAGAAGATCTTTAACCTCATAAAAAAGGTACAAAGGTCAACGGTTAAAAGATACCTGAAACACTAAACAAAAGGACAAAACTTTAACACACTTACATTTGTAACTAAGGCTGAGAATTTGGCCTCTGGGCACTATGCCAAACTGAATCTCAGAGACAAAGCTTTGGGTGAAGGAGGAGAGAATAACTTTAGTGATTTGCTAATCAAAGGGGGACACAGCAGACTCCCGCCAGGGGTATTTGGAGAAGAATTTTATAACAATGGTTCAAGGGCAGAGTCGCTTATATGGATCTGGATGTGTGCAGAGTCTGCACTCCTTTAATCTCGCCTCAGGTAGCCTGATGAATTTCTGTGGCTCCAGAATTAATCAGGCTTCAGATGGTATCTTGAAGAGCTCCTCAGTTCAGTACAGTTCATTTGCTCAGTCGTGTCCGACTCTTTGCAACCCAGTGAACTACAGCATGCCAGGCTTCCCTGTTGATTACCAGCTCCCGGATCTTGCTCAAACTCATGTTCATCGAGTCGATGATGCCATCCAACCATCTCATCCTCCATCGTCTGCTTTTCCTCCTGTCTTCAATCTTTCCCAGCATCAGGGTCTTTTCCAGTGAGTCAGTTCTTCACATCAGGTGGCCAAAGTATTGGAGTTTCAGCTTCAGCATCAGTCCTTCCAATGAATATTCAGCACTGATTTCCTTTAGGATTGACTGGTTTGATCTCTTTGCAGTCCAAGGGACTCTCAAGACTCTTCTCCAACATCACAGTTCAAAAACATAAATTCTTCAGTGCTCAGCTTTCTTTATAGTCCAAATCTCACATCCATATATGACTACTAGAAAAACCATAGGTTTGACTAGATGGACTTTGTTGGCAAAGCAATGTTTCTGCTTTTCAGTATGTTGTCTAGGTTAGTCATAGCGTTTCTTCCAAGGAGCAGGCATCTTTTAATTTCATGGGTGCAGTCACTATCTGCAGTGATTTTGGAGCCCCCCAAAATAAAGTCTCTCACTGTTTCCATTGTTTCCCTATCTATTTGCTATTAGTGATGGGACCAGATGCCATGATCTTAGTTTTCTGAAAGCCAACTTTCACTTTCCTCCTCTTTTACTTTCTCTTTCACTTTTCATCAAGAGGGTCTTTAGTTCTTCACTTTCTGCTATTAAGGGTGGTGTCATCCACATATCTGAGGTTATTGATCTTTCTCCTGGCAATCTTGATTCCAGCTTGTGCTTAATCCAGCCTGATATTTAGCATAATATACTCTACATAGAAGTTAAATAAACAGGGTGACAATATACAGCCTTGAAGTACTCCTTTCCCGATTTGGAACCAGTCTGTTGTTCCACGTCCGGTTCTAACTGTTGCTTCTTGATCTGCATACAGATTTCTCAGGAGGCAGGTAAGGTGGTCTGGTATTCCCATCTCTTTAAGAATTTTCCACAATTTGTGGTGATCCACACAGTCAAAGGCTTTGCCAAAGTCAATAAAGCAGAAATAGATGTTTTTCTGGAACTCTGTTGCTTTTTCCATGATCCAGTGTATGTTGGCAAATTTATCTCTGAAAAGTTCCTCTGGTTCCTTTATTCTGGAATGAGGAATGCTAACATCTTCCATTTTGGGGGTGGTTTCGGTCTGTAAAGAGCTCAAAGGTATTGTTATGTATATTCCTTGAATCTGGAAATAGGGCCCTGAGCCAAGGCTGCACTACTGTTTCTTGACTGCTCCTCCCTTGACTCTGTATTCCTTCTCTTCCCTGGTTAGCAACTCATTGTACCTGCCCTTTGGAATCAGGGAAGGTCATGGAGGCTGAAACCAAGTCCCCACAGACAAGAAACAAGGGACAGAGAAAAGTTTGTGTGCCCAGGAGCCCCACAGGGTTCTGCTTGGTTTCAGGTAGAGGGTCTGGTTGGTGTCTCTACCCTCATGGTGTTCAAGGATCAACTGTAACCTGTGGACTATTATTATGTTTACTTCAGTGTTTTTTATCTTTTATTTATAGAGTCTGCATTTAGTGCCTGAAATGGGATGCTGCTCAGTTTCATAACTCACTGCTTTTCAATTCTTGTTTTTAAATAAAAATAAAGGACAAATTGATATTTTTGCTAATAAATTAATAAAAATTATTTTGATTATACCTAACTGTATTTCTCTAATGTAACTTTAGAAAGGGTTAAAACTATTCTATTCCTATGTGTTTTATATGTGGACAAGTTTTTATGTATATATTTAAAAAGTGGAAACAAGCCACACCCATCTCATTAAAAGACATATTTCAAATAACATTTTAGAGTTTATTTTAAACACAGATCTGTGTATTTATTTTATTTTCTATGTATAAAAAATAAGTATAATGATAACTAAATCCAGACAAAAAAGATTTTTACATTCCAAGTCTTATGTTCTGGAAAATTTTTAAATTTTATTTTATAACAAACTTTTTTGCAGAATAATATTACAGGATAGTCGTAAAATATTTTCAGACATGAATAAAAGATTATGGAATTCCTAGAATGCTGAGGAGTCATTGTCTAGGCTGAAAGTGAAAGTGAAAGTCACTCAGTCAAGTTGGATTCTTTGTGACCCCGTGGACCATACAGTCCATGGAGCTCTCCAGGCCAGAATACTAGAGTGGGTAGTCTTTTCTCCAGAGCATCTTCCCTACCCAGGGATAGAAACCAAGTCTCCCTCATTGCAGACAGATTCCTTACCAGCTGAGCCACAAGGGAAGCCCAAGAATGCTAGAGTGAAAAACCTATCCCTTCTCTAGCAGATCTCCCCAACCCAGGAATCAAACTGGGGTCTCCTGCATTGCAGGTGGATTCTTTACCAACTGATCATGTCTAGGCTAGTGCTACATCCAATAGATATATAATATGAGTCACTTGTGTAATTTCACATTTTCTTGTAACCAACCATATTAAAAGAAAAATAAATAAATAAAACTAAGAAAGAAATCGGAGAAGGCAATGGCACCCGACTCCAGTACTTTTGCCTGGAAAATCCCATGGATGGAGAAGCTTGGTAGGCTGCAGTCCATGGGGTCGCT
Organism: Bos grunniens; assembly: GCF_055505025.1. Classification (NCBI taxonomy): domain Eukaryota; kingdom Metazoa; phylum Chordata; class Mammalia; order Artiodactyla; family Bovidae; genus Bos; species Bos grunniens. The sequence continues at coordinate 9,982,516 of NC_141179.1, read as the reverse complement.
AAGAGTCGGACACTACTGAGCGACTTTGCTTTCACTTTTCACTTTCATACATTGGAGAAGGAAATGGCAACCCACTCCAGTGTTCTTGCCTGAAGAATCCCAGGGATGGGGGAGCCTGGTGGCTGCCGTCTATGGGGTCACACACAGTCAGATACAACTGAAGTGACAGCATAGCATAGCAGAAGAAAGAAATAGATGAAATCAACTTTAATAAAATATAGACTTTTATAACAGAGAAGGCAATGGCACCCCACTCCAGTACTCTTGCCTGGAAAATCCCAGGGACAGAGGAGCCTGGTAGGCTGCAGTCCATGGGGTCGCACAGAGTCGGACATGACTGAAGCAACTTAGCAGTAGCAGCAGCAGACTTTTATAAACTATTCAAAATATCTTATTATTGTATAACATGCAATCAATATTAAAATATGTCTTTGAAATCAGTGTGCGTTTTATATTTATAGACTGTCTCAATTTTGGACCAGCCATATTTCAGGTCCCCAGTAGGGCACTACATGTTGGTAGTAGCAACGTTATTGGACAGCTGAAGTCTAGGCCAGTATTTCCTAAATTTTATTCACACACATGCCACTGCTATAATTTTTCATATCTCTATGTTATAATACATTTTCTGATTTTTGCCATTTTCACCTAATTACATTTACCGTATTGACAGTATTTTTCTCTGAATTATTATTTCACTAAAATTTATACATATATTGATTTTTAAAAGTATATCTTTGTTATTTGTTTGATATAGACATTAACAATAAAACAAATACAATTTAATATATCATTACATTTTTTTAACTTATATGTTGAATCTAAAGAATAAACAAATGAATATACCAAAACAGAAACAGAAACACAGAGAACAGATTAGTGCTACCAGTGGGGCAAAAGGTGGGGAAATGGCTTGATGAAAGAAGGGGATCAAGAGGTACAAACTGAGGCATAAAATAAATAATATATAGGGATGTAAGGTACAGCACAGGCACTATAACCAATATGTACAATAAATTTAAATGGAGTACAATTTATAAAAATATTGATTAATTGTGTTGTAGACTAACGTACATTATTTTGAAACTAATATAACATTGTAAATCAAATACACTTTAATTTTTAAAAATATTACATTTCAAATAGATATTTTTGCCTAATAAACTGAGACTGAGGCTAGCTTCTCTGATGGAAAGACTGAAGAAAAATTTTTTCAAAAATGTAAAATACATGAAAACTTTATAAAATAATCAGGATTAAAGAGAAAAAGAACAAACTTCTCACTGCAGTCTAGTTCAATGTCTCTGTACCACCTGAAGTCATCCTGATACCATCAGCATGAGGTCTCACCCCAAGATTTAAACACTGAGAACATTTGCCAGTTTTCCAGTAGAGAACATAGGACCAAACTATATTTCATAACTTATTTAGTATTCTGTAGTTTAAGTGGGGCTTCCCTGGTGGCTCAGACAGCAAAGAACCTGCCTGCCAATGCAGGAGACAGAGATTCAATCCTTGAATTGGGAAGATCCCCCGGAGAAGGAAACGGCAACCCACTTCAGTATTCTTGCCTGGGGAATCCCATAGATAGAGAAACCTGGCAGGCTATAGTCCATGGGGTCACAAAGAGTCAGACACAACTTAGTGACTGAGCATGAAGGATTAGTTTAACTAATTTGATTTTACATAATGGATTAAAATCTCAGAACATGTTTCATTATGTGATTGTTTTCAGTATTTCTTTGTTAGTGAACTTTATCATATTATGTGACTCTTCAACCTCTCTAATGATATGAGATATTGTGACAATGAGAGGAGCTAAGGATTTTGAAATTTTTAATATCAATAACACCTATAGAAGAGAATATATCTTTTTCTTTTCTTTTTTTAAGTTGCACATAAGTCATAGAGAAGGCTCACGAAGGATACAGAATAAGAGGTTTGGAAAATGACTCATCTCTACTTATCTGTAGGTGATCAGATGTCGAAGGCATAGACTTGTGTTCTTTCTGGTTACATTAAATGACAGTAGCCCAGAGTCAAATGTGTGTGTGTGTGTGTGTTAGTCGCTCCGTCATGCCTGACTCTTTGTGGCCCCATGGACCCACCAGGCTCCTCTGTCGATGAGCATTCTCCAGGCACATGTACTGAAGTGGGTTGCCATGTCCTCTTCCAAGGGATCTTCCCAACCTAGGGATTGAATCCAGGTCTCCCACATCACAGGCAGATTATTTATCATCTGAGCTACCAGGAAAGTCAAAGAATACTGGACTGGGTATCCCTTCTCCAGTGGATCTTCCTCACCCAGGAATTGGACCCAGGGTATTCTGCACTGCAGGTGGATTCTTAGCTGCCTGGATAGGCGGCTATCCAGGAAGCCCCCCAGAGCCAAATACCACATAACATTAAAATAAAATAGTTCAAGCACATTTATATCTGTCAAAAAACAACCTCTAGGCCCCTAGGTATTTATTATTTTGAATAATTTTCCTAGCATCTCAAATATCATCTGTGATTAAGGAACATGAATATTTTCCCTGGTAATCAAATGCAGTTGCAAATAATATAGTTATTTCCCACTGACAACATATTATTTTATTATGATTTACCTGTTAGATAAATATATTTGTAGAAATTTACAACTCTGTAGCTTTATGTCAGATGATAAATAATTATGTTATTAACATTAGAGGCAGTTCCATAAGATCCTTCAGGAAATAGTCTCCAATAGAATGCAAATATACTTATCTCTAGGATATGAGGCCTCCAGTGTACCTAGTACCAAAATCTTTCCAAAATACATTTCAGATGAATGACCAATTCCCTTCCCATTGGTAGGCCTTTAAAATAAAACACAGTGCAATTAAAAAAAAAATCCCCAAGATGTAAAATTTTATGTGTTTTATAATTTCTGAACTAAAATAAATGCAGAGATGAATTGTGTGAAGTGAGAACAATAGTGCCGTGCATCTGGGAGGGTTTTGCATAACTTTATTTTCCACTCTCTTGCAATTAAATTGTATTTTTTTTTATTTTGAAATAATATACAGTTTAAAAGTCTGTCCTGTTGCCAAAGAGAATGCAATTTGAATTACTTCAAGAACCTGAGAGCTAACTACCTGGCAAACCTTACTCCATATTGGTAATGTCCCCATCACTGTCATCTAACTTCTTTCTTCATTGTTTCCCTGCCAGATGTATCTGTTGAATTGGATTTTAAATGTTTATAAGCAAATTTTCTTGATGTCCAAGTTAAACCTGTAATAACCAAAGTGTTTCTGAAACCTACATTAGTTAACTCTTTATTTAGAGGACAATTCATCAGTATTTGGGACTTCCCAAATGGCTCAGTGGTAGAGAATCTGCCTGCCAATGCAGGAAATGTGGGTTCAATCCCTGGGTCAGGAAAATCCCCTGTAGGAGGAACTAGCAACCCATTCCAATGTTCTCACCTGAAAAATTCCACAGACAGAGTAGCCTGGCAGTTTATAGTCCATGGGGTCGCAAAGAGTTGGACACGACTGAGCACTCACACCACAGTACTCAAGAGCATTTCATTTTCCTAAAATAACCCACTTTGGGCTCTTCTACTCTAATGCAGATCCCAAACATTTCTGTTTTAAAAGAGAATTGTGCTTTGAGCATCCTTCTTTTCCTTTGTATACTTGCTTAAAGTCTTCATGTAGTCCTAGAAATTTTCGGTGCTTAGTATCCTCTTAATCCTTCTCCATCTTCTCCTATTGTTTAGTTAAATGTAGCTATTCTCTGGGAAATTTCACAAGAGTTTTGTGTTAGATGACAAGCTATACCTCTACCCTTTATTTCTAACTCTGTCTCTCACCTGTCTATATTCTATCTTTATCTATCTACACACATATACGTGAGTGTATAATACACATTAAATATATAAAAGTATATTTTTTGAAAAACTGGTAAGCAAAGATAATGAAGCAAAAATTACCTTGAAAACTAAAACCAAGTGATAATCATTAAATTATAAAGAGAGAAAGAGAACATAGAGGTGATGGAAAAGCATTCACATACATATGAATCACATCTACTGAAGGAGCTTAATTTTCAAAAAGTCTTCAAGGAAGAAGTTAATGTTTGTAGAGTATTTATTGTGTGTTAAGTGATACAAGGTTTGTGGTTTCACATGCAGTCTAAGTAATAAAATTTATCTTCCTGTAGCAAACTTTTTAAAAAGACTTAGTGGTTAAATTGTGTAAGTTTGAGATTCCAATAAATTTATTTCTCTGGAAAGCCTTTTATCTATTACAGTTCATTACTAGAAATTTTAAGCTTATAAGTGAAAAACTAGAATCAGGGAATGAGCAGTTTAATATTTAGAAATCTTGGTTCTCTCTGGCTAATGATCCTTTTTTGTTTGTCTTTAATGACCTGGATCTAAATCGTCTCTAACCTTCTTCTCTTTATCCTGCTGAGAAGGGCAATGGCATCACAGCGATTAAAGTCCAAACGACTTATTAAAAACTGTTTCCACTTTAATAACATATACCATCACATAAATAGCCTTTATTATAACAGAATCCTATCCCTCATTTTTTTGTGGAAGTTTGACTATTTTCAAACCTACAAGAAAGTAAAATGAACATCCATATAAATATTCACTTAGATCAGAAGTCTGCAAAGTACAGTTTCACAGAAAATTTCAGTTTGTAAACTGTTTTTCAGCTTGTAAGTAGTTTTCAGAACAAAGCTATGTCCATTCATATGCATTTTTTTGTTGGCTGTTTTTGCACTACAATGGCAGTGCAATAGTTATAACAGAGATCATATGGACCACAGATCCTAAAATATTTACTGACTGCCCTTTCAGAGACAAAGTTTGTCAAGCCTTGATTTAGAGTCACCAATTATTAACATTTTGTTATATTTACTTTGTCTCAACCTACATATAGCTTGATAGATATTAATAGATAGATACATATATACATTGTTGTTCAGTCATTCCGTCATGTCCAACTCTTTGCAACCCCATGGACTGCAGCATGCCTGGCTTCCCTGTCCTTCACCATCTACTGGAGCTTGCTCAGACTCATGTCCATAGAGTCGCTGATGCCATCTAACCATCTCGTCCTCTGTCGTCCTATTCCCCTCCTGCCCTCAGTCTTTCCCAGTGTCAGGGTCTTTTTCCATGAGTCACATCAGGTGGTATAGGGAGAAAGCAAATTAGCCAAGATGGCGTGGTCAGGCTCTCTCACCCCACGGACTCTCACTCTTGCTGCACGTTGTGTAAAGAATGATTGTGTAACAGCTGAAATCACTTCAGCACTGTGCTTGTGGGTCACGAGACACTTGTTGGTCATGGGGCTTTGTGCGGTACGCCTCTATGAGCTTCACTATGAAAGCCCTGGCTGCTGCTGCATTAGGGCTACACTGGAGCAACATCATGGTTTGGTTAGATGAAGTTATGTTATGGTTTTGTTGTGGCTGCTGCTGTAACTGCTGTGTTAGCCAGGGGAGAATAAACGTCTCTGTAATTCCTATGGCTCCTCGAGTTCGTGTTTTGCCTACCCTGGGTTCAATGAACAATGCAGACAGTATGAACAGTGCAGACAGTGTGAACAGGATCAGCAAACAACTGGTGTAGTCAGCAGGATGAAAAGCAGTACAGGTGGCCCAAGTATTGGCCATACATACATATACACATACATTCACACATATACACACATTTTTTTTTTTTTCTGAGTCATTTGAAGATAAGTAGCTTAAGTTATGACACTAAAATGTGTCATAAGAACAAGGGCAATCTCCTATATGGTCACATTATAATACTCAAGATATTTTAACAGTGGTACAATAATGTATGTAATATTCAATCATATTCAAATATCTCCAATTGTCCCAATTCAGCATTTAAAGAAGGATTATGTAGTATATTTGGTATCATAGTTCTTGAGACTCCGTTGTTCTATAATGCCTTTTATCTTTTATGGCATTCATAGTTTTACAAAGGCCAAAACAATTGTCCTAGGTCTAATGATTTTGATTATGTGATGGTTTCCTCTTGAATATATTAAACATATTGGTTAAAACATTACACAGGAAATGATGCATACTTCCCATTTCATCATCAAAAGGGCTAATGGTCCCAGTTTGCCCTATTAATATTACTGGTGAGTTTGACTTACTCTGATAAAAGGGGATTTGTCAAACATCCATTCTAAAGGCATACTTTTTCTTTGTCATTGATGAGTAGTGTGTATCTTGAAACTATGTGAATCCCTTCATCACAATTTTATGTCATGCTTTTTATCCATGGATGATCTTTACCTGAATAAATTATTACATTGGGAAACACAAAATGAAAATTTTTTTTATACCATAGTTCCTTCTACAATTGGGGCTTCCCTGATAGCTCAGTTGGTAAAGGATCCACCTGCAATGCAGGAAACCCTGGGTTGATTCCTGAGTCAGGAAGATCCCCTAGAGAAGGGATAGGCTACCCATTCCAATATTCTTGGGCTTCCCTTGTGGCTCAGCTGGTAAAGAATCTGCCTGCTATGCAGGAGACCTGGGTTCAGTCCCTGGGTTGGGAAGATCCCCTGGAGAAGGGAAAGGCTACTCACTCTAGCATTCTGGCTTAGAGAATTCCATGGACTGGCTTAGAGAATCCCATGGGGTTGCAAAGAGTTGAACACAATTGAGCGACTTTCACTTCTACAATTATTTCTTTGCATTTCCTACAAAGGAAATAAAAGAAGAAGACAGAAGTTTTTACATTTAAAAATATCATTATAGATTCATGGATTTTTATTTATGCAATTTGAAAGTATACATTACATGTTATTTTCTTAATAGTTACAAAACATTTTCTTGTGATGAGGACTTAAAAGGTATATGCTCCTAACAACTTTCAAATACATCTCCTGTATGTTATGCCATACAATATTATTCATCTTTAGTCACCATGCTGGTTTTCTGGGCAGCCCAGACAGTAAAGGTGTTTCCCTGGTGGCTCAACTGGTAAAGACTCTGCCTGCAATGTGGGAGACTTGGGTTCTATCCCTGGGTTGGGAAGATCCCTTGGAGAAGGGAAAGACTTCCCTCTGCAGTATTCTGGCTTAGAGAATTCCATGGACTATATACTCCAAGGGACAGCAAAGAGTCAAACATGGCTGAGTGACTTTCACTTTCAGACAGTAAAGAATCTGCCTTCAAATGGGGGAGACTCAGGTTCGATCCCTGGGTCAGTAAGATACCCTGGAGAAGGAAATAGTTACCCACTCCATTATTCTTGCCTGGAGAGTTCCATAGACAAAGGAGCATGGCAGGCTATAGTCCATGGGGTCACAAAGAGTCTTAACGCTTTCACTTTGCTTTCATTCACCATTCTGTACATTACACCCCAGATGATTTTATTTTATATTGGGAGGTTTGTACTTTTTGACGCACTTAACACAATTCATCCACCCCACCTCTGGCAGCAACCAATTTGCTCTCTGTACCTATGAACATGGATGTCATTGTTGTTAAACAAATTCTCTATGATGCCATTACAGTGTGGTATCACACACTATTTGTCTTTCTTCATCTGATTTATTTCACTTAGCATAATGCTCTCAAGGTCCACCCATGTTGTTGCAAATGGCATGATTTCATTATATTTTGAGGCTGAATAATACTCTGTTGTAGTGTGTGTGTGTGTGTGTGTGTGTATAACATTTTCTTTATCCATTCACCCATTAATGGTGTTGCTTCTATGTATTTGCTATTGTGTACATGTATCTTTGCAAATTGGAGAAGACTCTTGAGAGTCCCTTGGACTGCAAGGAGATCCAACCAGTCCATTCTGAAGGAGATCAGCCCTGGGATTGCTTTGGAAGGAATGATGCTAAAGCGGAAACCCCAGTACTTTGGCCACCTCGTGTGAAGAGTTGACTCATTGGAAAAGACTCTGATGCTGGGAGGGATTGGGGGCAGGAGGAGAAGAGGACGACAGAGGATGATATGGCTGGATGGCATCACTGACTCGATGGACGTGAGTCTGAGTGAACTCCGGGAGTTGGTGATGGACAGGGAGGCCTGGCATGCTGCGATTCATGGGGTCGCAAAGAGTAGGACACGACTGAGCGACTGATCTGATCTGATCTGATCTGATCTTTGCAAATTAGCATTTTTGTTTTCTTCAAATAAATACCCAGAAGTGGAAGTGCTGGATCATACGTAGCTCTATTTTTAACTTTTTTAGGAAGCTACATACTGTTTTACATCAGATCAGATCAGATCAGTCGCTCAGTCGTGTCCAACTCTTTGCGACCCCATGAATCGCTAGTGAAATAATCACTAATGCATTTCCAGGATTCACTTGGATAGCATTCCATCTGAAAATCATAGTCTGATGTGCCTAAGTAAGATAAGTAAGTAAGATCAGTCACTGAGTCGTGTCCGACTCTTTGTGACCCCATGACCCACATGACCCCATGTGACAGCATGCCAGGCCTCCCTGTCCATCACCAACTCCCGGAGTTCACTCAGACTCACGTCCATCGAGTCAGCGATGCCATACAGCCATCTGATCCTCTGTCTTCCCCTTCTCCTCCTGCCCCCAATCCCTCCCAGAATCAGAGTCTTTTCCAATGAGTCAAGTCTTCGCATGAGGAGGCCAAAGTACTGGAGTTTCACCTTTAGCATCATTCCTTCCAAAGAAATCCCAGGGCTGATAGCCTTCAGAATGGACTGGTTGGATCTCCTTGCAGTCTAAGGGACTCTCAAGAGTCTTCTCCAACACCACAGTTCAAAAGCATCAATTCTTCCGCGCTCAGCCTTCTTCACAGTCCAACTCTCACATCCATACATGACCACAGGAAAAACCATAGCCTTGACTAGAGGAACCTTTGTTGGCAAAGTAATGTATCTGCTTTTGAATATGCTATCTAGGTTGGTCATAACTTTCCTTCCAAGGAGTAAGCGTCTTTTAATTTCATGGCTGCAGTCACCATCGGTAGTGATTTTACATAGAGCTGTACAAATTTACATTCACATAAGTTGTGCACAAAGGCTCCCTCTTCTCCATGTTCTCACCAACACTTGCTATTTCCTATCTTTTTCATAATAGCCATTTTGACAGATGTGAGGTGATATCTCACTGTGGCTTTGAATTGCATCTGCTTGAGGACTAGTGATGTTGAGTATCTTTCATAGACCCGGTGATCATCTGTATGTCTTCTTTGGCCAAATTATTATTATTATTTTTCTATTTAGTTGTATGAGTTCTTTATATAATTTTGGATGTTAATCCCTTATGAGACATAAGATTTGTAAATATTTTCCCCATTTAGTAGGCTGCCTTTTCATTTTTGTTAATGGTTTCCTTTACTGTGCAGAAGCTTTTTAATTTAATGTAGTTCTACTTGTTTATTTGTGCTTTTCTTGTCTTTGCTTTGGGGGTCAAATCAAGGAATCATTACCAAGACTGATGTCAAGAATCTTACATGTTTTCTTGTAGGTGTTCAATAGTTTCAGGTTATGTTCAAGTCTTTGACCTATCTTGGCTTAATTTTTGTATACTGTATAAATATCCACCTAGTTTCATTATTTTGCAGATTGCTGTCCAGCTTTCCCCATCACCATTTATTGAAGAGACTGTTCTTTCCTCATTGAATATTTTTGACTCCTTTGTAATAAAGTAATTGTCCATGTATGTATGAGTTTATTTCTGGACTCTATTCTGTTCCATTGATTCTTTTTTCTGATTTTATTTCACTACCATACATTTTTTTTAATAGTTAAATTTTGTCAGAGGTTATTGGAAACCTTTTCAAATCAGCTAACTTGTTCATTTGTCTTCTCTATCCATCCATTATGTCTTTGAATTCTAAGACAACAAAATATTCTAGGCTAAGTTTTAATTCCTTTCTCCCAAACTTGTCTTCCATTTCTCCAAAGATTCTTAGTTTTAGTGAGAAAGTTATGTAGACACCAACATCTAGTGTGAGGTGTGTTCATTGCTACTGGGGATTTAAGCAAAAACTAGAAAATTTCTAATCCTAATCATTTTTTTCTTAATGATAGGTTCTCACCTCTAATTTAAATCAATTGATACATGGTTATTCCTGATCTTTCTTCATTCTGTATTTTGATCTCCCCATTCTTATATTGAGAACTTTGATTCTCAAAAGTTCAGTATATTTACTTATTTGGTTTACCTAACCAGGTAGACAAAATAGATTCACAATCATGATATCAATAACATTGCAAAAAGTGACTTTATTTGGTGAAGTTCAAGGCTGATTCTGCAGTACTTTTGTTCTTAAAACGTATTTCACTGAGTCTTTACAATCGGTGGGGCTTCCCTGGTGGCTCAAATGGTATAGAATCTACCTGCAATACAGGAGACCCTGGTTCAATCCCTGGGTCAGGAAGATCCCCTGGAAGAGGAAATGGCAACTCACCCCAGTATCCTTGCCTGATGAATTTCATGGACAGAGAAGCCTGGTGAGCTACAATCCATGGATCATAAAGAGTCAGACATGACTGAGCAATTAACCCTTTCCCTTTCACCTTACAGTCAGAGGACTCTTTTCAAAAGTTATTTGAATTAATTCTTTACTTTCTGTGTGATTGTTATTAATTTGATATTGAATTTAACTTGCTTCTGTTAGTGTACAGTATTCGAGTTTGCTTTATCCTTATTTTAAATTTAAATTTACTTTTCTAAAAATGTAAAGCATGTATATAGTTCAAAAGGTTTCAAAACCCTAAAATATACATGCCAAGAAGTCTCTTTCTCATATATATTCCTTCCATGTCAGCCACACGTTTCTGTATGTGTACAGATTTACTAGTCTGTTTCTTTAAAAAGAAATAAGAAAAAATGTGTTTTCCCTTTATTTCTAACATAAAATCAGCTTATTATAAATAAACTTTTTCATCTGTTTATCACTTAATAATATATCATGCAAATAATTCCACATTAGTCTGCTTTTTAAAAAATATATTTTTCTTCTGTTACATAAAACTCTAACTTTGGATGGGACCATAGTCTATTCAACAAGTTTACTATGAATGGAAATTGAAGTCATCTTCCATAATTGCCGCTACAAATAGTGGTGTAACAATAAATTAGTGTGTATTCTTTGTCAGATTTATACATTTGAAGACACTGATGTATAGAACAGTCTTTTGGACTCTGTGGGAGAGAGAGAGGGTGGGATAATTTGGGAGAATGGCATTGAAACATGTAAAATATCATGTATGAAATGAGATGCCAGTCCAGGTTCGATGCACGATACTGGATGCTTGGGGCTGGTGCACTGGGACGACCCAGAGGGATGGTACGGGGAAGGAGGAGGGAGGAGGGTTCAGGATGGGGAACACGTGTATACGTGTGGTGGATTCATGTTGATATATGGCAAAACCAATACAATATTGTAAAGTTAAAAAATGAAATAAATAAAAAAAAGAAAAACAGTTTCAGAAGGGTGTTGAAAAGATAAATGTTTTATTAGATTTTGCCATATTTCTCTCTATATTGTCTAACAAGATGTAAAATGTCTTTCTCCAAAACTTCACTATTGTGTTGTTTTGTTTTTAAATTTTTGTCAGTCTTATAGGTGAGAAATGATACCTCAGTAATATTATAAGTAAATTTTTGAACATCTTTTCCTATGACAAAATCACTTTTAAAGTTCATATTGAAGAATTATATACATATATAATGTAGGATATATGGTATATATATATAAATCTCAGTTGTCCGTTTTTGTATCACTCATGTTTTTACAGCCTCGCCAAATCAACTTACTAATTTTAGTAGTTTATTTAGATCCCTTAGTATTTTCAATACAAGTAATCATAGCATCTATCTATAATGACAATTTTATGTCTTCCTTGAAAAACTATTATACATTTTGTTATTTTTCATTGCCCTTTGTTGAATAGATGTAGTGAGAATGAAAATACAGACAAGGAGAAAACATTCAACACTTCAATACTAAGTATAATATTAGTATGTAGTATTAGGGTCTGATTCTTTTTGTTTGTTTTTATTTTTTAATTCAGACTTGCAGTCTTAGTTCAAGTGATTAATCTATCCACATGTAATATAGCAATTAATGGATTCTACCACCTGTCTGGCTATTTATTTTCCTTTATTCCTACTTGCCTGCATTTTTTTTTGATTAAACTTTAATATGGTCATTTTAATTTATATAGTCTAGCCTATAGATCATATACTCTTGCATTTTTCTTTTAGGGTTAATTTATAGATTGCAAAATATATATATTTGTTTCATTACACAAGCTTAAATGAGTCTTTTTTTTTATTACTTTCTAAATAATGAAAGAAATGCAGAAGAGGTTGACTCCATTTATCCTTTCTTTTCTGTGCTATGTTACTAATACTTACACATCACATATACTTAAATGTGTTTATAAACTTCACAAAACACAATTTTTGTTAAAAGTATTATTTTATTTGTACACATATGTACCTTTCTAGTATTTTATTCTTTTTTACAGTTTCAGGCTTTCATCTAGGATAATTTTTCTTCAGTTTGAGGAACTTCCTTTATTTCTTACAGTGAAACTCTGCTTGATATATATCTCTGAGCTTTAGTTTGTCTAAAAATAGGTTTATTTTGCCTTCATTATTAAAATATATTGGTGGGGGGATATAGAATTTTGTTTTGGTTGTTTATCTTTTAGCAATTTATTTATTTATTTTTGTCTTTTTTTTATACCTTCTAAAAATCAGCCATAAATTTTATTATTGAATCTTTGAAGTAAAGTTTCTTTTGTACCTGGCTTCAGTTCCAGCATTTTATTTGTCTTTAGTTTATAATTGGCTGTGATGAGCTTATGTATGATTTTACTTGTATGTGTGATGCTTTGGGTTTATTAAACTTCTAAAATATGAGATATCTTTAGCTTTGGAAATTTCTCAGGCATCAATTTGTAATATTTCTCTCTCCCATTCACTCTTTGTAGGACTCCGTGTATAACTATCTAGGTTGCTTGACTATGACTCATGTGTTTACTATGTTTTACCTATTTCTTTCCATGCTTATCTTTGTTGTTCTGTCTTCAAGTTTAATAACTTGAAGCTTCTGTTGTCTAATCTGCTTCTAGGCTCTCCAATTTCTAATTTCACATATTTTAGGGGTTTTAAAAATAGAACATTCATTTGATTCTTTATTAAAATTTATTAAAATTCAAAGTTTCCATAGAACCTCTTCAATGTTTCACCCACTTTTTTTTTACCCTTCTTTACTTCTGTTTTACCTAAGTATTTATTATAATTATTTTAAAATCCTTGCATGTTAACTCAATAACTAGATCTATGTTGGGTTTGCTTTTACTCTCTATTTTATCTCTTGGTCAAGGATCACATTTTCCTTTTTATTGACATGCCTCATAATTTTTATTGGATCCAACAGAACTTGTTGGGATTTATTTTATTTTTCCCAGGAATATTTTTCCCTCTGTTAGACAGATTAAAGGGCTAATTGTTTCCATCAAATTCAGGATTCAACAATGTTTATATAGAGACGTAGTTTTAGTAAAACTCAGTTTACCTTTAGTTCATCTCTGTTCCTCAGAGATAAACCTGCAAAGCTTTTGCTTGAGAATATGGGTCTCTGTCAGACTGAAAAAAAATTTGAGATATTTAGGTATGCCCTCTATCAGTTTTGAGCTTGCTTCTTTATTCTGTCACTCTTATGAAGTTTTAGCTAATAATAACAATTATAAGAAGTAAACTTTGCTCAAGATGAGTTAAAAATTGCTTTATTACAAAGATTTGAGGTAATTCATAGAAGTAAAGGAAAAATTATACAGCCAAACCCTGGAAAAATATAGTCTTATTCCTTAAATTGCTATTAGCAAGGTAAGACTATTCCAATTTTTAATCTCTGTATTTCCTTAATTTTCAAATTATTAAGGAAAAAATCTGATTGGTCTAGCTTGGTATAGGTCACACCCTTGGATCAGTCTATTTTATTCAGGCCATTGCAGTTATTGTACACATGCATGGTAACCAGGGAATATATCCTATATGTTAAAAAAAAAAAAATTCCCAAAGAAAGGGAAATACTTGAGCTTCAACAGGTATATCCTCAAATTTTACACATTTATATTTTACCTGGTAATGTCCGGGGAAAATACCTTGAAGAGAGTCTCTAATAAAAATTATAGGCACCCAGGGAACCTGTTAAATAAAGGAAAATTTGTGATAAATGAGCATTAGAAAATTCTCAAACATGCTATCAACCTTTTAGGGTATTTCTGAAGGATAACCCATGGATACTTTGAGAAACTTGGTTCTGTTGCATTAATTACTTCATTTTTTTCTTTCAACATAACCATTGGTTTAGTCATTGGGGATAGAAAGGTAGGTGTTTCTATGATTATTGATCTTAATTAACTCAAGGTTAATACAATGTAGTCAAACAACCACACCAACTATTGTAATGCAGTGTGGTATAGATAACCCTAGGGTTTAGGGAAGTCTGTGTTGTTGAGTTTTTGTTTTTGCTTTTCTGTTTTATTTACCAGAGGAAATGATAATTAACTATCAGGAAAGTGAAAGTGGAAGTTGCTCAGTCGTGTCCAACTAGTTGTGACTCTATGGACTCTAGTCCACAGAATTCTTCAGGCCAGAATACTGGGGTGGGTAGCTCTTCCCTTCTGCAGGGGATCATCCAAACCCAGGGATCGAACCAGGGTCTCCCACATTGCAGGTGGATTTTTTACCAGCTGAGCCACAAGAGAAGTCCCAGGAAAAACTATCAAGAAAGAGTTTTCTAAACATTTGTAACTTATGCTAAAACAAGTTCTCTTGGCTTTGCTCCTGATGTATTCCACTAAAAGTTTCCATTGATTTCCAGTTTGAGTCAGCTGATCTGGCTAATAAGCAGTGTTTACTTTCCTATTTGATTGATCCACAAGCTAAGCTTGGTCAAAAAGACAATTTTGCTTAAAAAATGACAACAATCCTCTTAACATAGTCTAAAAATACATATTTGAAGGTGAACTTGTTTTGCTAAAGAAATGGATTTTTTTTTTTTTTTTTCATTTTAACATGCCATTTTGATGTTGCTTAAGTGGCTAAGTCATGTCCAACTATTTTGCAACCCCATGGACTGTAGCCCACCAGGCTTCTCAGTCCATGGGTTTTCCCAGGCAAGAATACTAGAGTGGGTTGTGATTTCCTTCTCCACTGACATATCATAATATATTTAAAATAATAGATTACCACTGAGGTTGAACAGAGAGTTCTATTCCCCAATCTTTTAACCTGTAAAAGTATGACAACAGTTTAATAAGAGGAAATAAGGAGGGAAAAAGCAATGATCTCCATCCCCACTTGTGACACAAAATGGGCTTCTCTGGCTCAGATGGTAAAGAATCTGCCTGCAATGTGGGAAACCTGGATTCAGTCCTTGGGTTGGAAAGATCCCCTGGAGAAGGAAATGGCAATCCACTCTAGTATTCTTGCCTGGAGAATTCAATAGGCAGAGGAGCCTGGAGGGCTACAGTGCATGTGGCCACAAAGAGTTGGACACGACTGAGCAACTAACGCTGTTACACACATGCAAGACTCGGAGAGGCACGAAGCTGGATGGCAGTGCCAATTCTATAGTTTGAAAATAATCCAGACTTTGTTTCATCGGTCACTATGTTGTGTTTGTCAGGATTTTAGAAGTTGTTCTATAAATATAAATAGTTACAAAGAGCTAAAGCATACATTATAATGTGTATGTATTCAGAATTGCCTGGTGATCCAGTGGTTAGGACCGGGCACTTTCACTGCTATGGCCTAGGTTCAGTCTCTGGTCAAGAACTAAGATCTTGCAAGGCGGGACCCCCCGCCAAAAAAAAAAAAACAAAACAAGTGTATATATCATTTATACAGTTTGGTTACTTGTCACAAGTGATCATAACTGTGGAACCAATCAATAATGAATAGACAGGAAATTGATCATCGTTGTCGTTCATGCCTGACTCTTTGCAACACCATGAACTGCAGCATGCCAGGTTCCCTGTCCTTCATTATCTTCCAGAGTTTACTCATATTCATGTCCATTGAGTCAGTGATGCTATCTAACCATCTCATCTCATCCTCTGCTGCCCTCTTCTCCTTTTGCCTTCAATCTTTCCCAGCATCAGGTCCTTTTCCAATAATCTGTCTCTTTGTATCAGGTGGCCAAAGTATTGGAGCTTCAGCTTCAGCTTCAGCATCAATCTTTCCAATGTATATTTAGGATTGATCTCCTTTAGGATTGACTGGCTTGTTCTCCTTGCTGTCCAAGGGGCTCGCAAGAGTCTTCTCCAGCACCGCAGTTCAAAAGCATCAATTCTTAAAACATCCAGAAAGACCCTGTTGTGCCCTTTCTAGACATTGATCTTGCAAACTAAGGGAAACCACTCTAGTCAATATACAGTATCTGAACTGTAATTTAAATTCAAGGAGGGCCTAGTTATTTATAAAAGGTGACATGAGTTGTAAAGGTTAAAAGACCCCAGTTGTAAAGGAAAATCCTGGCATCCATGACTGAACACAAGTTCAACTCCCCAAAGAAATTATCTCTCTTTTTACAGAGGTTTTAAAATTATTGATTAGAACATTTCCATTTAGAGTTTAGTTGCAGAACTCGAATATTATAAAATTTAAGATTTTGAAAATAAACTAATCTCTGTACAGTTTTTCATTTATGGATTTATAAAAGTTGTTAGAAATCCCTTCCTGGGCATCATGAAAGTCTTCGGTTTTTAAGTTCATTTGTGCTGTATACTTCTGGGTATTTTAATACTACTCTAGGGTGTTTTAGAATAGAAATTAATTTTGAAGGCTTATTATTAAAATGATATCCAAGATCATTTAATCTTACATGTTAAAATGAATAGCTATGTTCATGTATGATCTTATTGACTTTATATGATGAAAATACAGGCAATTTTTTAAAACTGATATTTATTGTTTTAGAAATTTTTCTCACCACTACGAATTCCAAGTATATGCAAACATTTAAAATTGATTTCTGATTATGATTTTCCTTTTCACCTATAAGCAAGGTGAAAAGGCAGCCTTCAGAATGGGAGGAAATAATAGCAAATGAAACAACTGACAAAGAATTAATCTCCATAATATACAAGCAGCTCAATTCCAGAAAAAAAAACGACCCAATGAAAAAGTGGGCTGATCAAGAAATGTCTGTTCTCCATCTAATACTGACTCCATCAAGCTCCTTAACACGAGGTAAAACGTCCTTTATGACCTAGACTCATCTTCATCTATATCTTAAATCAACAATTTCCATTATATTACAAAAAAATTGCAAACCGCTGGTAGTTTTCTGGTAAATACTGTCGTTTCCCATGACAATATAAGTGCTTATTCTGCTGAATAGTGTAAGATTTCTACTCTTTGTATGGCGTAAAGTTCCACTCATCTTTCAAACCCCAGCTCCACTTTTTCTTCACTAAGGACTTCCCTGGTGGCTCAGTGGTAAGGAGTTTACCTGAAATGCAGGAAACATAAGAGACACAGGTTCAATTCCTGAGTTGGGAAGATCCTTTGGAGAAGAGAATGGCAATTTACCCCAGTTTTCCTGCCTGGGAAATACCATGGGCAGAGAAGCCTGCAGGCTACAGCCCATGGGGTCACCAGAGTCAGACATGACGACCACCACAAAATGTGAAGGTCTATGAGGACCAACTTTAATCTCATTTTCAAGTTTGTTGCCTCTTTCTTTTATAGAATTTCTTCCCACTAAGTTTTAGTGACCTGAATTTCTGAGTCACTTTTATAATATTATGAGTTTCTAAGGAGAGAGGACTATTTTTTAATTACCTTTACCTTATATACTGCAAGCACTTATCAAATAATTGTTTAGGTATGAAGAAATCTTCAGGCAGTCATTACAATGATGGGAAAAATAGCATATAGAGATTTTAAAGTAGTTAGTTTTGAAGTACTCTAGGCTTTTTCTCTTGTGTTGAAACTAAATTTACTTAATCCTCAGAATGTAATGAATCTGATTTCTCTTCCTTTGTTTCTAAAGGTTATCATGTTTCATGAAATCTTAGAGCTTAAAAAAAAACAAAAAACAACAAAACTTAGTGATTGAGGACATAATCTTCAGCAAAGTGATAAAAGAAGTAAGAAAACTTGTTTTATGTTATAAAATCTGTTTAGAAACAGAATGCCGCATATGCCTCCACGAGAGCTATGAAGCCTTGTCTTCCCAACTGTCTCAAAATCAGTCTGGGGTAGGCAATCTGTGACCATCCTTTCTGTCCTGTTGTTTCCTGAATTTACTTCTTTGCTTCATTTTTCCCTATAACTTCTTATGCTGTGTAAGAAGTTTCTCTCTATCAATAAGCAGGATTCCAGTTCCATAAGAAATAGGAGTCTGTTCTGACTGCCCATAATAAATCTGCTTTCCAGATACTACAATAAGTCATTATAATCAAATATAAAATAGGAAAATAACTTTATTTTAAAAATATTGATAGCCCAAGTATCTACTTTTTGGTGATTTGGGTACATTTTCAAGACATTTTATTTGAGGATTTATTTTAAAATCACTGAAACTATCACTTTAGCTTAGATCATGTCTACAGGCCTGAAATAAATTGACCATGCTTTGGCAGAGCCATCAGAAGGGAATTGTGGCCAATCCCCTAAGTCTCTGCAGATGCTCTGTAGCTAAGTCAATCCAAACTGATCATTATTGTGGCCACACTGAGTGGTTTTACTGCGCCACTGGCGTGATGCTTGGCTATAAAAAGACTTGCCCTTGAGTGAAAACATTTTTTGTATTTTCTGCTAGTATAGTCTCCCATTTCCAATGACATTAGGAAATAAAACATCTTGCTTTTTTAATATGGCCATTTTCATTTATGATTTTTTATTGTCCTTTAAAAATAAAAAGCCATGCAAAATGATATAAAACCTCTGAAATGCAGATTTCCTGGGAATAAATGTAACCATGTGATTGATTACATATCTGTTGGTCAGACTATTCAAAATGACTCTTCATGTCATTTTGGAAATGAAAGTAGGCTAATATTTAATATAGCTAAATGGATATAAACACATATAGTGATTAATGTTTCATCTATCAAAGCATTTTTATCAAACATAAACACAGCAATTTTAAAAAATAGCTAAATCATGTAGGAGAAATGGAAAGATTAAAAAAAAAACTTTAAAGCTTATTTAAAAAATTATCATACTGAATGCATGGTACTGGCACAAAGACAGAAATATAGATCAATAAAGCAAAATATAAAGCCCAGAGATAAACCGATACACTTATGGACACCCTATCTTCGACAAAGGAGGCAAAAATATACAGAAAAGATGATCTCTTTAACATGTGGTGCTGGGAATACTGGTCAACCACCTGTAAAAGAATGAAACCAGAACACTTTCTAACACCATACACAAAAATAAACTCAAAATGGATTAAATATCTAAACAGAAGACCAGAAACTGTAAAACTCTTAGGAGGAAAACATAGGCAGAACACTCTCTGACATAAATCACAGCAAAATCCTCTAATAGAAATAGAATTAGTAATAGAAATAAAAACAAAAATAAACAATGGGACCTAATTAAACTTAAAAGCTTTTGCACAATGAAGGAAACTATAAGTAAGGTGAAAAAGCTGCCTTCAGAATGGGAAGAAATAATAGCAAACGAAACAACTGACAAAGAATTAATCTCCAAAATATACAAGCAGCTCAATTCCAGAAAAATAAATGACCCAATCAAAAAATGGGCCAATCAAGAAATGTCTGTTCTCCAAAGAAGACATACAGATGGCTAATAAACACAGGAAAAGATGTTCAACATTACTCATTATCAGAGAAATGCAAACCAAAACCACAATGAAGATACCACCTCAGGCCAGTCAGAATGGTTGCCATCAAAATGTCTACTGCTGCTGCTGCTGCTAAGTCACTTCAGTCATGTCTGACTCTGTGAGACCCCATAGACAGCAGTCCACCAGGCTCCCCTGTCCCTGGGATTCTCCAGGCAAGAACACTGGAGTGGGTTGCCATTTCCTTCTCCAATGCATGAAAGTGAAAAGTGAAAGTGAAGTCGCTTAGTCGTGTCCGACTCAGCGACCCCATGGACTGCAGCCCACCAGGCTCCTCCATCCATGGGATTTTCCAGGCAAGAGTACTGGAGTAGGGTGACATTGCCTTCTCTGTCAAAATGTCTAGAAACAATAAAAGCTGGAGAGGGTGTGGAGAAAAGGAAACTCTCTTACACTGTTGGTGGGAATGCAAACTAGTACAGCCACTATGGAGAGCAGTGTGGAGATTCCTTTAAAAATTAGAAATAGAACTACCATATAACCCAGCAATCCCACTTCTGGGCATACACACTGAGGAAACCAGAATTGAAAGAGACACATATGCCCCCAGTGCAGTTCATTGCAGCACTGTTTACAGTAGCTAAGACATGAAAGCAACTTAGATGTCCATCAGCAGACAAATGGATAAGAAAGCTGTGGTACATATACACAGTGGAATATTACTCAGCTATCAAAAGGAACGAACACATTTGAGTCAGTTCTAATGAGGTGGATGAAACTCAAGCTTATTATACAGAGTGAAGTAAGTCAGAAAGAGAAATATCAATACAGTATATTAACACATATATATGGAATTTAGAAAGACGGTAATGACAAACCTGCATGCAAGACAGCAAAAGAGACACAAATGTAAAGAACAGACTTCTGGACTATGTAGGAGAAGGCGAGGGTGGGACGATATGAGAGAATAGCATTGAAACATGTATATTACAATATGTAAAATAGATGACCAGTGCAAGTTCAATGCATGAAGCAGGGCACTCAAAGCTGGTACTCTGGGACAACCCAGAGGGATGGGGTGGGGAGGGAGTTAGAAGGGGAGGTTCGGGATGGGGGAACACATGTACATTTGTGGCTGATTCATGTGTATGTATGACAAAACCACCACAATGTTGTAATGTAATTAGCCTCCAATTAAAATAAATTAAAAAATTATCATACTGGATGCAATCAAAGCTTTTGAAATAGTTTCCTCTGAACATATGCATAACAGATACATAGAGTTTGAGCTATATATGTATATATTGTGTTTGTGTATGCTGCTGCTGCTGCTAAGTCACTTCAGTCGTGTCTGACTCTGTGTGACCCCATAGATGGCAGCCCACCAGGCTCCCCCGTCCCTGGGATTCTCCAGGCAATAACACTGGAGTGCGTTGCCATTTCCTCCTCCAATTCATGAAAGTGAAAACTGAAAGTGAAGTCGCTCAGTCATGTCTGACTCTTAGTGACCTCATGGACTGCAGCCTACCAGGCTCCTCCATCCATGGGATTTGCTAGGCAAGAGTACTGGAGTGGGGTGCCATCGCCTTCTCCACGTGTTTGTGTATAGTCTACAAGTAAAATTGAGCTGCTGCTTTGCATTATGGTAATTTATAGTGCTAGGTATTAATCTATTTTAAATGAAGTTTTCACAAGAGGGGTTATTTCCTTACATTTTTTTTCCCCCTCCTCGTGCTGTGTGCTAAGTCATTTCAGTCGTCCCCAACTATATGCCACCCTATGACTGTAGCCCACCAGGCTTCTCTGTCCATGGGGTTCTCTAGGCAAGAATTCTGGAGTGGGTTGTCATGCCCTCCTGCAGGGGTTCTTCCTGACCCAGGGATCGAACCTGTGTCTCTAATGTCTCCTGAATTGGCAAGCAGTTTCTTTACCACTAGATCTACCTGGAAAGGAGTGGAATCTCTCTTTGGCATTACATTAAAAAAAAAAAAAAAAACCTTAAAATCCTAAATAAAAATGTAAAATAGGATATCAAAATATGAATTGGTAGTGAATCATCTATATCTGTTTACTCAGAGTTATTTGAGAAAATCAATATTTACCTTAGTTATATATTTTCACAGAATTTCTGTTTTTACTGCTCCTTTGGCATTCTAGGTTAAAACCTTGTCTGTTCTTGAAATGGTTTTCATTTTTGTTAACCAACCATGTTGTCAAAGTGAAGTCACTCAGTCGTGTCTGACTCTCTGTGACCCCATGGACTGTAGCCTACCAGGCTCCGCCCTCCATGGGATTCTCCAGGCAAGAGTATTGGAGTGGGTTGCCATTTTCCTTCTCCAGGGGATCGAACCGGGGTCTCCCGCATTCCAGGCAGACGTTTTAACCTCTGAGCCACCAGGGATTCCGTAGCCCTAGAGCATGTTCATAATTAGTAAGTTAACAGAGCCACATGTACAACTTGTCAGCCACAGAGGAGGAAGGACCTAATGTTTCTCATGAGAGGTAGAAATGTCAGGGAAAACTTTTCAGTAGCTTCTGAGGGAAGTCACAAGAACAACTTAAGTAATAACGAAATTCAATTTCAAAATTAATGCCCAATTTTAACAAATCATTTATACAAAAAGTTATATCTAAAATTGTTGTTTTCTCTATTGTTATCAAATGTGTTTTAATTCTCCCATGTCCTTTTTGGGGAAAAGAAAATGACTAGTAATACATTTTAAACAATTCATACTGATATTAAAATATATATTAATATTGTTATTTAAAGATAAAATGTTATTCTCAATGCCCTTTCCCTTTCTCTCATCTTTCTTTCCTCTATGATCCCACTTTCTTCATTATGATAATCGACAAAAAAGTATTTGTTGGGTAAAATTTTGTTTTTAAGTTTCCATGGTCAAGTGGACCTTGGATAAACATACAGTAGTGCCCTCTACTGGACAGAAGCCCACGGACACATTCACATGGACAAATGTCTTTTTCTTCATAGGGGAAGAGGAAGGATGAATATCTTGTTATAAGAAACTCAATAACCAGTTTGAACACAAAAATCAGAAGAGTCTGCTAAAAATAGTATTTTATAACTTTAAATTTAATGTACTTACAACTACTTTGACCTGCTTTTAATGCCTGCTTAAACTCAGGTACTTAGCACAGCTTAGTCTCCAATATGATATAAGATATAAGCAAACTTCCTGCTTTCTCTAGGAAATTATTTTCTTTTGGGAAAGTGTCCATTTACAACCAACATATTATGTTCAGTTTTTTTTTTTTAATTTGTATTTGCTTTTAAAATGTTCTCTTTCAGTGGAAGAACTACCATTCTACTTTGTAGGTAGCCAAATTTTGGTGATTTTAATTACAAATTTAAAGGTGTTCAATTGAGCAGATATTTATCATAGTGAATATTACATACACTGAAATATTTATACTTCTGAAAATTTTATATTCAAGAAAGGTAAGTTTCATAATAAGACAAGAGTATATTTTGAAGTTCAGCAAGTTCTTTAGCATGTTTACATATTACCCATGGATATTGGCAATTTTGTACATAATTAGAAGTGTTTTGCATCTTTCTCACAGAAATGACAACCCTGTTCTCACACTTTTTTTTACCTTTAACAAGAAAACAGTACTAAATGAATTGGTCTGACAGATAAATTATGAATTACAAACACAAAAGTTTGTGAAAAGGAAAGAAATTATTCCACCTACAAGGCCTCAGTTTCAAAACAGACATGTTTGAAATTTATAGTTAGCTATTGCACTTTACTAATAAATCACTTCTTAGAGATTCGATGGATTTTTTTTGCAAGTTCTATCAAAAAGCTTTTAATTCTCAAGATAAAATACCAAAAAAAAATTGTTCTTGACAATTTTGTCTATTAGAGTAATAAAAGTGGTTACTGAAGTTAAACTGGGAACTTCAAATGTCTCTACTTTGAATGCTAAGGAACCCTCAGGTGGAGCACAGTTGATTTGTACTGCCAAAACATTTCAAACCGAGTGACAATAATAGCACTAGTTATACTGTCTCATTTATATGACATTTTATAGTTCATGGATCATTTTTGCATACATTTGTACATGTATACATAATCACTTCATACACAGTTATTATACAGATTGCATATAATAGTATATGTGAAAGCAATTTGTTAACTGGCAGCACCATCAAACACAGAGAAGAAAGCAGTAACTGTTACATCTTGAGCAGCCCTAATAAATTACCCTTATACCTGCTCTATCCTTAGTATCTTAAACTGTATAACCTTAGATGGCTTTACGGACTAATTCATCTTGAGTTGAAATTGTTTGTTCCTTGCAAACCAAAGCATCTTGCCAAAAGCAGTATTCAAATCCTGGGCAATTGTTGGATTAAACTAGCCTTCTATTAGAGTAATGTCCTTTGGAAAACTATTGAAATCAAATGTGAGAATCTTCATCAGTTACGGATTCCTGGGAACAGTTTTTGGATAGGTCCTGAATAAATACACCGTACAGGTCTTTGGATTTGTTTAGATGAATATATCAAATATTGAGAAATATTTTTATCTTGATTAATGAACAATGATTAGGTGTATGTCTACGACCTGTTCTAACACCAGAGTTAATTAAATGATTTTTTTTTACTCTTCTGTATGCTTAAATAAATTCATACATTTGAGTGTTTAACAGAATCTTCCTATCCATTGTACTCTTAAAAAAATACTAATATACATTGGAGTAGATGAATAAAAGCTTGAATGCCGCTGCTCTAGAAGTGGTTTGATCTTATTTTCCCTCATTAGATTGTGGAGATAAGTAACTTCTCTGTCGAATGCTATAAAAATAAATTAAACTCCTGTTCTTATCCATAAATACTGTGATTACGTTTCAGAAAGGGGCAGTCAAACTAAAGTTCATTGTACATTAAGGTCCTACTTGAGAAAATCTGCTAACTGAGAACTTCTCCAGGGCAGGTAATAAATGAAAAAACAAATATATTATTGCAATTAGAGTTACTATTTTGATATGGAGTTGAAGAATGGCAAGTTCAAAAACAACTATATTGACGTTTCACAATTTTTTAAACTTTTTTGAAATTAACCTCAGTATTTTTTAATTCCTTACTTGATAAATGCATAAAGAGGTTTGGAAATTAATTTTATACTTTCTTTGGCTCAGTCTCAAATAATTCTGGATAGGTAGATATATCATTTTTCTCAATATCCAGGTGAACAGAAGAGACTATGAAACAAAATAAAACTACCATTTTAGGTCTCATGAGAAAATAAAAAAACATTACCTTCTAATCACTAAATTCAACTTTTTAAAGCATTTCTTTAATCTACAGTCATTTTAATATTTAATTGTGAATGCTTAAAGTCTATAAGTATATATACATGCACAAAAAGTTTGTTTTTGTAAATTATGTCTGTATTATTCAATCTGCAGACTTTAGGGCAACAGAAAAATAAAATAATTTACTGTATCACTCTGAGCAAGGTGATACATTTTTCTATAATTCAGGATGAATTTACAAGTGGAAAAAGAATTTACATGAGAAAAAGAATTTTGGATCGATTTCAGTTACAGTAGTTGTAAACTCAACTGTCTCATGAATAGTTGTAAACTCAACTGTCTCATGAACTCTAGAGCTTCCAAATTCTCCTTCTTATGGAGCCAAATAAACTGGCAATCGCTCTTCGGTCACATTTACTTAGAACGTGTGATTCAAAATCTGATTCGGGTTAACTTTGCAGTGGACTGGTAAATTCCCAGCTTGCTTTAGAATAGTAATAATGAAAGCTGAGATTTATTGTGCGCTTTTTGTATGCCAAGCACTATTTCTGGTTCAAGCAATTTACATGTATTTTTTCTTTAAGTTTTCAAAGCAATTTTATAATGAATAGGGTTATAATCCCTACCACACAGATGATGAAACCAAGGCATTAAAGGACAAGCTACTTATCAAAAAACCTGACAACTAGTTGCAAACAGTTAATGATCAAAGGAAATTCTTATTGCATCAATATGTGGCCAACAGCAAAATCTCTGTAAGTGGCAAAAACAAAAACAAAAATACTATGCAGAACTGTAACATTGCTGAGGCCACACAATGCATCGCATTATTTGATGCCTTGTTAACTGATGCAGCAGGTAGTTCAGCTGCCACCATTTAATGCAGGATCATCACTACATCCTAGAACATGTTTTGTTGGCACATTGATCTTTCCCTCCCCACATTCAAACTCCCCAGTTTCTTGAAGTATATCTGTGGAGAGGAAGAGGGCGGTTGCTCAAGATAGAAGGAGTCTCGACAGACATTTAGAAACTGCCATGAGCCTTTAGAGTGTTTTGCTAATATTGCTTTTTCTCTTACATTGTGGATATATTACTGATACTTTTTGTAACTGTTCTCTTCAAGTTCTCCTGCTTAATTTTGGTTTCTTTGAGGTATTAATTATTCTTAAAGCATGTGATCTTCTTTTCTCTTGACAGAATATATATTAGCACTTTACATTTTATAAAATATGTGAACAAAGTTGTGATAATATGTATTATTTATCAATGCTGAGGCTGTTCATGGTAAGAAAAGAATAGAATATGGCTAATAATAATAATAACAGGTTTATTCAAGTGGGGATAATTAGAGTTGAGCTTAGATGAGATGTTGACTTTAGCTGTGTGGAAAGGAAAGTGTTTTAAATATATTTTAAGTTAGAAATGTCTGAATAAAGATTGGCTTGAACATGAGTTGGTGCACTGGATCTTAAGACTGAAACCCTCAACTTATTTAATAAAATATTCAAAAGGGCAGTTAAGATTGAATCCACATAAATGGGATATAATTGAGTGTAGCTTAAAAGAGCTCACTATGAAGATTAGCTATGAAATCTGAGTAATCATATAATTTCAGGAAAATTTTGTATTTCTCTTCTATCATACATCTGATTTTATTATAATAGGAAAATAATATTTAATTAGTAAGCATTTCTGCTAAAATGTTTGAATATAATTGATCCCCACTGAATGTGGGTTTTATTCATTGTTTGTTTTTATGAAGTAGTCACACATTGTGCTTTGTTGTTTATAGCTGGTTTTAAAATTTTTAACTCTGATGCTGAAGAAGACTTTTGAGAGTCCCTTAGACAGCAAGGAGATCAAACCTGTCTGACTCTTTTTGACCATATGGACTGCAATACACTAGGCTTCCTCCTTATGCTTTACTTAATCTCCCTAAAAGTGAAAGTGAAGTCCCTCAGTTGCGTCCGACTCTTTGCGACGCCATGGACTGTAGCCTATCAGGCTCCTCAGTCCATGGAATTTTCCAGGTAAGAGTACTGGAGTGGGTTGCCATTTCCATCTCTACAGGATCTTCCCGACCCAGGGATCGAACCCAGATCTCCAACATTGCGGGCAGACACCTTACCATCTGAACCACCAATCTCCCTGCTCCTGCTACTGCTAAGTCGCTTCAGTTGTGTCTGACTCTGTGCGACCCCATAGACGGCAGCCCACCAGGCCCCTCCATCCCTGGGATTCTCCAGGCAAGAACACTGGAGTGATTTGCCACTTCCTTCTCCACCAATCTCCTTAAATTTACTCAAATTTATGTCCATTGAGTTGATGATACAATCCAACATTCTCATTGTCTGCCACTCTCTTCTCCTCCTGCCCTCAATCTTTCCCAGCCATCTGGGTCTTTTCCAATGAGTCCACTCTTTGCATCAGGTGGCCAAAGTATTGGAGTTTCAGCTTCAGCATTATTCCTCCAATGAATATTCAGGGCTGATTTCCTTTAGGATGGACTGGTTGGATCTCCTTGCAGTCCCAGAGAGTCTCAAGAGTCCTCTTCAATACCACAATTTGAAAGCATCAATTCATTGGTGCTCAGCTTTTTTTATGGTCCAACTCTCACATCCATACGTGACTACTGTAAAAATCATAGTTCTGACTAGGCCTATGTCGACAAAGTGGTATCTCTGTTTTTTAATACACTGTCTAGCTGTGTCATAACTTTCCTTCCAAGGAGCAAGTGTCTTTTAATTACATGGCTGCAGTCACCATCCAAAGTGATTTTAGAGCCCAAGAAAAGAAAATCTGTCACTGCTTCCACTTTTCCCCTTCTATTTGAAATGAAGTGATGGGACCAAATGGCATGATCTTAGTTTTTTGATTGTTGAGTTTTAAGTCAGGTTTTTCACACTCTTCTTTCACCCTCATCAAGAGGCTCTAGTTTTCTTTGCTTTCTGCATTAAAGTGGTATCATATGCATATCTGAGGTTTTTGATATTTCTCCTGGCAATCTAATTCCAGTTTGTAGGTCATCCAACCCAGCATTCCTTATGATGTACTCTGAATATATGCTTCCCAAATGACACAGCAATAAAGAATCTGCCTGCAATGCAGAAAACACAGGAGATGCGGGTCTGATCCCTGGGTCAGGAAGATCCCCTGGAAGAAGAAATAGCAACCCACTCCAGTTTTCTTGTCTGGAAAATCCCATGTATAGAGGAGCCTGGCAGGCTAAGACCATGGGGTTGCAAAGAATCAAATGCAACTGAGGAACCTAAGCACTGACTCTGTATATAAGTTAAACAAACAAAGTGACAATATAGAGCCTTGTGGTACCCTTTTCCAGTTTTGAACCAGGCAGTTTTCCATGTAAGGTTCTAGCTGTTGCATCTTGACCAGCATACAGGCTTCTCAAGAGCAAAATAGATATTCCCATCTCTTTAAGAATTTTCCACAGTTTGTTGTGATCCACATAGTCAAAGGCTTTTGAGTCATCAATTAAGCAGAAGTAGATGTTTTTTCCTGGAATTTCCTTGCTTCCTCTTTGATCCAATGAATGTTGGCAATTTGATCTCTGGTTCCTCTGCCTTTTCTAAACACAGATTGTACCTCTGGAAGTTCTTGGTTCACATACTATTGAAGCCTAGCTCTAAGGATTTTGAGCATAACCTTACTAGCATGGGAAATAAGCACACTTGTATGGTAGTTTGAACACTCCTTGGCATTGCCCTTCTTTGCAATTGGAATGAAAACTGACCTTTTCCATTCCTCTGGCCACAGCTGAGTTTTCCAAATTTTCTGACACACTGAGTGCCACACTTTTAGGCCACAGCATCATCTTTTAGGATTTGAAATATCTCAGCTGGAATTCCATCACTTCCACTAGCTTTATTTGTAGCAATGCTTCCTAAGGCCTACTTGACTTCACACTCCAGGATGTTTGACTCTAGTGAGTAAGGCACACCATTGTGGTTATCCTGATCATTCATTCAGTTCAGTCTCTCAGTCATGCCCAACACTTTGCAACACCATGGACTACAGTATGCCAAGCTTCCCTGTCTATCACCAACTCATTCATTAAGACCTTTTAATGCATTTTTCTTCTGTATATTTTTGCCACCTCTTCTTAATCTCTTCCACTTCTGTTATGTACTTACCCTTTCTGTACTTTATTGTGCCCATCCTTGCAATGAAATGTTCCCTTGATACGTCTGATTTTCTAGAAGACTTCTCTAGTCTTTTCCATTATATTGTTTTCCAGTACTTTGCATTGTTCAATGAAGAAGACCTTCTTATCTCTGGAACTCTGCATTCTGTTAGGTATATCTTTGTCTTTCTCCCTTGCTTTTTGCTTCTCTTCTTTCCTCACTTACTTGTAAAACCTCCTCAGACAACCACTTTGCTTCTTGCATTTATTTTTCTTTAGGATGGTTTTGTTACTGAGTCCTATACAGTGTTTTGATCCTCTGTCCATAGTTCTCAGGCACACTGTCTACCAGATCTAATCTCTTGACTCTATTTGTCACTTCCACTGTGTAATCATAAGGGATTGGATTTAGGTCATACCTGAATGGCCTAGTGGTTTCCTTACTTTCTTAAAGTTAAGCCTGAAATTTGCAATAAGGAGCTGATGATCTGAGCTACAGTCAGCTTCAGGTCATGTTTTTGCTGACTGTATAGAGAAGCTGTATACAGTCCTCCCATAGTTATATCTTTTTCATGAACACTTGCTTTGAGAATTACTCAGACAATTACTCAGACAATATTACATGGCATCTAGTTTCTGTAAAGTAGCTAATAAATCACAGAAATTTGACTCAATGACACCATTTAAGATGGAGTTGTAATATCTATACCTTAATAAAATCTTTTTAAGATTGATAAATGACATAACAACCCTCCCATACGAAGGGACATATAGGTTACTCTCACTTGTTATGATTATTTTCTTTAACCCCTTATCATTTGCCAGTACTTTATTATATTAACTTTGTGCTATCCCTTATTATAGTAAATATATGCATGTGTTTATCTTCTCCATCCCCATCTGCATCCTCTTTAACCACGTTGTGCTGGAGCACTTAACAGAGTTCCTGGCACCCAGGAAATACTCAATAATGTTCTATATGCTTTCATTTGAATCAACATACTTTCAACATCCAAGAACATTGCATATTTATAAAAAAAAAAGTGTCTGAAAATACTAACTACTTAACTTAGTATTTTCGTGTGTCCCAAGCTTCTATAAAAATCTGATAAAAGGTATGCACCCTCATAGCCTCATCTTTCCTCAAGTGCTTGTATGCATAATATTTTACACATGATTTTAGGGGATTCAAAATCCCTGAAAGTCATCAACTGATCCAGTTGACTAAGAAATTTCATACAGTTTATTTCCGAATCCTAGAAAATTTGGAAATGATTTGTATACTAATTGATAGAGGAATACTTATTTAAATATCTTACTTCTCAGAGACATAGATAAAAGTATATGAAACTGCTGATGTTGTGATTGTCAAACATGTTCATATATACATACTTTATTTTTTATTTCCATTTTGGTGATCTTATCAACCTGCTTATCAGTTGTGCATTTTCGATGCTATAGAATGATAGTAGCTTTTCATTTGTTTCTAAGAAATCAATATAAATATTGATTTTAAGGATATGATCATTGTAATCAGAGGAGAATTGAAGAAGGTAAGAAGAGTAAGGCACATAGTAAAACAAAATTGTGTAAATACATTTTGAAAAAGCCAAGAATGTGTTTCTTTGAATAAAAACCAATCTATTTGTTTATTCCTTTAGATAAACAATGACCATAATATTAGGATCAGTTCAAGATACCAGAAATAATCTTATTGCATTTATTTTCCATGTTAAAAATCTTCTCATTTTGTCATGTGGGATGGATCTTTCTAAAATGTCACTTATACAGGACAGTGTTAAGCCTGTATTTCTAACAATGAGATTATATTTGAGGTTATGACCTCAGGTTTTAACCAAACAGAAAAGAAAATGAGCAAGCAATGGTTTAAGATTTCACTGTGTCACTTAGTTGACCTTTCTAGTTAAGGAATTGTAATTCTAGTAAGCTGAAGAAGAAAAAAAGCAGAAATATTTGTAAACACTTTGCAATTCTATTTTCCTTTTGAGAAGAAAAAGAAAATTGTAATGTGTAATCCAGATACACATGACTCTTAACCACTAATTTTGACCAGAACCAGTAGAAAAATAAATCAAATATGCATTATACCTGTAATTAAGACTTTAATGCATAACTCAAATTTTCACTCAGGATCTTACTCTAAATATATGACTTATCCTTAAAGAACTTATCCCCAACCTTTACCAAAATATGAAGCTAACTGACCATACACAGATCTGATTCTATTTGAATGTCGATTCTCTCATTATAATGCTGGGACAACTAGGATATGGTATCTAAATTACACAGCCTTTACTGAAATCTTAGCATAACTGGGTTAAACACCCTCTGTATTCTTGGCTCATTTTACTTCCATGGTCAAGAGAAAGCAAAAAGTTCCAGAACTTAGCCTTGACTTATCTCCCAGGTCTTTCTTCCAATTCTTACTCTGTGGGTCTATGTCTCTCTGATTTGGAAAGTTTGTACAGTTTCTCCTGATGAAACTTATTTTCAGATCTCCTAATCTCAATATTTTTCACTCCAATTTTCTTTATTAATGAATTCCATCTGACCATTAACTTTCATTGCTTTTTATTATTATAAATAAAGCTTTTTTTTTTTTTCTTAATAATGTATAACCCTAAATTCCTAAGTCCATGGAGGCCATTTCAAAATAAGAGTTCAAAAATTGTTTTTGGCATTAAAAGTCAGTATCACTAAAAGAAGTAAGAATTTTAAGACAAAACTTTTGGATATATAAATTCTTATACAGCTGTAGCACTATCTCTTTAATTCATTGTAGAGCTCATGAGCAAATTATCTTTTGTATGTTATTTTTCTCTGAGAAATTATAGAAAAGCAATTATACTTTTGTTTTTAGGATTCTCTTCTATTCGGCAACACTTATTCTGAACTGACCACATACAAAGCACTGTGGTAGGCCCTGTAGGGGGGTTAATTCAACATTTTATGTTATTGCAACAGAAAGGAGCTCTACTTTTTATGCAGATTCTGCTAAAGATTCCTGTGAGAAAACACATAATACCTATCACTAAGAAATGCAGTTGTTAAAATTTTTCTTTAACTACCTGTTGGCCAAATTTATTGTTGTTGTTTAGTCAGTCACGCCTGACTCTTTGCGACCCCGTGGACTGCAGCATGCCAGGCTCCCCTGTTCTTCACCATCTCACTTAATTTGCTCAAATTCATGTCCATTAAGTTGGTGATGCATCCAACCATCTCATCCTCTGTTTTCCCCTTCTCCTCCTGCCTTCAAACTTTCCCAGCATCAGGGTCTTTTCTAAGGAGTAGGCTCTTCACATCAGGTGGCCAAAGTATTGGAGTTTCAGCGTCAGCATCAGTCCTTCCACTGAATATTCAGGACTGATCTCCTTTATTGACTGCCTGGATCTCCTTGCTGTCCAAGGGACTCTGAAGAGTCTTCTCCAACAACACAGTTCAAAAGCATCAATTCTTTGATGCTCAGCTATCTTTATAGTCCAAGTCTCACATCCATACATGACTCCTGGAAAAAACATAGCTTTGACTAGATGGACCCTTGTTGGCAAAGTAATGTCTCTGCTTTTTAATATGCTGTCTATGTTTGTCATAGCTTTTCTTCAAAGGAGCAAGCATCTTTTAATTTCATGGCTTCAACCATCATCTGCAGTGATTTGGGAGACCCCAAAATAAAGTCTGTCACTGTTTCCATTGTTTCCCCATCTATTTGCCATGAAGTGATAGGACCAGATGCCATAATATTAGTTTTTTGATGTTGAGTTTTAAGCCAGCATTTTCACTCTCCTCTTTCGCTTTCATCAAGAGGCTCTTCAGTTCCTCCTCACTTTCTGCCATAAGGGTGGTGTCATCTGCATATCTGAGGTTATTGATATTTCTCCTGGCAATCTTGACTCCAGCTTGTGCTTCATCCAGCTCAGCGCTTCTCATGATGTACTCTGCATGTAAGTTAAATAGGCAGGGTGACAATATACAGCCTTGACATATTCCTTTCCCAATTTTGAACCAGTCTGTTGTTCCATGTCTGGTGCTGGCTGTTGCTTCTTGACCTGCATGCAGATTTCTCAGGAGGCAAGTAAGGTGGTCTGATATTCCCATCTCTTTAAGAAGTTTCCACAGTTTCTTCTGATCCATGCAGCCAAAGGCTTTGGTGTAATCAGTAAAACAGAAGTAGATGCTTTTCTGGAATTCTCTTGCTTTTCTATGATACAATGG
The DNA here is from genome assembly GCF_055505025.1 of Bos grunniens. NCBI lineage: Eukaryota > Metazoa > Chordata > Mammalia > Artiodactyla > Bovidae > Bos > Bos grunniens. Next base: position 9,949,057 of record NC_141179.1, on the reverse strand, counting down.
ATGTTGGTAATTTGATCTCCAGTTCCTTTGCCTTTTTTATTTTATTTTTTTTGGGGGGGCATGTTTGCATTTTATTTTATTTTTTTGAATTTTATTTTATTTTATAACTTTACATAATTGCATTATTTTGCCAAACATCAAAATGAATCCACCACAGGCACACATGTGCTCCCCATCCTGAACCCTCTTCCCCCTTCCCTCCCCACACCACCCCTCTGGGTCGTCCCAGTGCACCAGCCCCAAGCATCCAGCATCGCGCATCGAACCTGGACTGGCAGCTCGTTTCCTACATGATATTTTACATGTTTAAATGTCATTCTCCCAAATCTTCCCACCCTCTCCCTCTCCCACAGAGTCCATAAGACTGTTCTATACATCAGTGTCTCTTTTGCTGTCTCGTACACTGGGTTATTGTTACCATCTTTCTAAATTCCATATATATGCGTTAGTATACTGTATTGGTGTTTTTCCTTCTGGCTTACTTCACTCTGTATAATAGGCTCCAGTTTCATCCACCTCATTAGAATTGATTCAAATGTATTCTTTTTAATGGCTGAGTAATACTCCATTGTGTATATGTGCTCAACATCACTCATTATCAGAGAAATGCAAATCAAAACCACTATGAGGTACCATTTCACACCAGTCAGAATGGCTCTGATCCAAAAGTCTACAAATAATAAATGCTGGAGAGGGTGTGGAGAAAAGGGAACCCTCTTACACTGTTGGTGGGAATGCAAACTAGTACAGCCACTATGGAGAACAGTGTGGAGATTCCTTAAAAAACTGGAAATAGAACTGCCTTATGATCCAGCAATCCCACTGCTGGGCATACACACTGAGGAAACTAGAAGGGAAAGAGACACGTGTACCCCAATGTTCATCGCAGCACTGTTTATAATAGCCAGGACATGGAAGCAATCCTTTGCCTTTTATATATCCAGATTGAACACCTGAAAGTTCACGATTCACATGCTATTGAAGTCTGACTTGGAGAATTTTGAGCATTACCTTGCTAGCATGTGAGATGACTGCAGTTGTGCAGTAGTTTGAACATTCTTTGGCATTTCCTTTCTTTGGGATTGGAATGAAAACTGACCTTTTTAAGTCCTGTGGCCATTTCTGAGTTTTCAAAATTTGCTGGCATATTGAGTGCAGCACTTTCACAGCATCAACTTTCAGGATTTGAAATAGCCCATCTGGAATTCCACCACCTCCACTAGCTTTGTTTGTAGTGATGCTTCCTAAAGCCCCCTTGACTTCTCATTCCAGGATGTGTGGCTCTAGGTGAGTGATCACACCATCGTGGTTATCTGGGTCATGATGATCATTTTTTATAGTTGTTCTGTGTATTCCTGTCACCTCGCCTTAATATCTTCTGCTTCTGTTAGGTCCATACCATTTCTATTCTTTATTGTGCCCATCTTTGCATGAAATCTTCCCTTGGTATCTCTGATTTTCTTGAAGAGATCTTTAGTCTTTGTCATTCTGTTGTTTCCTCTATTTCTTTGCATTGATCACTGATGAAGGCTTTCTTATCTCTCCTTACTATTCTTTGGAACTCTGCATTCAAATGGGTAATCTTTCCTTTTCTCTTTTGCCTCTAGCTTCTCTTCTTTTCTCAGCTATTTGTAAGGCCTACTCAGAATACCAGTTTGCCTTTTTGCATTTCTTTTTCTTGGAGATGGTTTTGAACACTGCCTCCTGTACAATGTTATGAACCTCCATCCATTGTTCCTCAGGCACTCTGTCTCTCAGATCTAGTCCCTTGACTCTATTTGTCACTTCCAATGTATAATCATAAGGGAGTTGATTTAGGTCATACTTGAATAGTGAGGTGTTTTACCCTACTTTCTTCAATTTAAATCTGGATTTTACAATAAGGAATTCATGATCTGAGCCACCATCAACTCCTGGTCTGTTTTTGCTGACTGTAGAGAGCTTCTCCATCTTTGGCCTGCAAAGAATATAATCAATCTGATTTTGGTGTTGACCATCTGGTAATGTGTAATGTCCATGTGTAGTGACTTCTCTTCTGTTGTTGGAAGAGGGTGTTTGCTATGACCACTGTGTTACACACTTACTATAGAATTAATGGGAAATTAAATAATCACTTACTTTATTTCTAAAAACTGTATGATTTCTTCTAGACTTGATGAAATTCTTATAATTTTACCATGTGTTGTATTTTGAAAGATATTTTCTTCAGTGTTGAACTGTTACATATTTTAATCATTTTTCCTCTTAAATATATTGTCTTCCACCAATCAGGTCTCATCATGTTAGTACCTCAATCACAAGGTAACATGTTTCCTCACTTGAGATCAGAAAGAGCTGGGGCTTTGAAAATTTTTTCCTTTATCTCTATCATGAAAATGTAATGGCAGCATCCTTTAGAAAACATTTGAGTGAAAAAATGTCCTCGGAGTTCTACTTTTACCAAATGATTGTTAATCTTTTTTCTATATACTTCACTTTATTAAATCAGAAGAGTAATTAACAGACTTAAATGTGGCTAAGAATTTAATATTGTTTATAATATGGTAAATACATCCTAGGGAAATCATATTCAATAAATTGGGCAAAGAAAAATGAATTGACCAAATGTCTAGTCTCCTTAACAAAGTATCACTGCTTCCGTTGAAAATCTAAACTTGGCTCAGCAGTTTTACAAAGAAATAGTGTGATATTTGTGAGTAGTTCAGCTCAGTCTCTCAGTTGTGTCCGAGTATTTGTGACCGAATGGACTACAGCACACCAGGCGTCCTTGCCATCACCAACTTCCAGAGGATTGCTCAAAGTCAAGTCCATTGAGTCGGTGATGCCATCTAACTATCTCATCCCTTGTCATCCACTTCTCCTCCTGCCTTCAGTCTTTCCCAGCATCAGGGTCTTTACCAATGAGTCCGTTCTTTGCATCAGGTGGCCAAAGTTTCAGCTTCAGCATCAGTCCTTCCAATGAATATTCAGGACCAATTTCCTTTAGTATTGACTGGTTGGATCTCCTTGCAGTCCAATAGACTCTCAAAAGTCTTTTCCAACACCATAGTTCAAATGCATCTATTCTTGGACACTCAGCTTTCTTTATAGTCCAACTCTCACCTCTGAACTTTGGGACTAGTGTAATTTACCAAAAAAAAGTTAAGTTGTTGCTGCTCTTCAAAAACACATTTTAAACTCTAAAATTATACCTAACAAATCAATTATCCCAATTCTATAGGTTCACTCAAACATTAGCATTATATTGACATGCATTTTTTTTTTTAGGGAAAAAAGTCTTAGTAAAGTATTCACTTTGATATTGTGATAGATTTAATTTTATATTTGTTACCTCATAACTACTTGCGAGGGCTTCCCTCATAGTTCAGTTGGTAAAGAATCCACCTGCAATGCAGGAGACCCCTTTTGATTTCTGGATTAGGAAGATCTGCTAGAGAAGGGATAGGCTACCCACTCCACTATTTTTGGGCTTACCTTGTGGCTCAGTTGGTTAAGAATCCACCTGCAATGCAGGAGACCTGGTTTCAACCCCTGGGTTGGGAAGATCCCCTGGAGAAGGGAAAGGATACCCCCTCCAGTATTCTGGCCTGGAGAATTCCATGGACTATACAGTACATGGGGTCACAATGATTCAGACACAAATGAGCAACTTTCACTTTCACTTTCAACTACTTGCAAAGAATAGTTTCAAGTGAACAGATTTCTTTTCATCAACTCTACAATGTTTACTTCAGTTCAGTTCAGTCACTCAGTCATATCCAACTTAGTACAGATAAAATCTCATAATATGGGAGTCCTGAAATATTTTTTTAATTTAATAAAAATTAAATTTATATATTAACATGTGTTTGATTCTATCCTTGAATAGGAATGATATTTTATAAGCCAAGATAAAATGATTCATAAACTTTTAGTTCTATAAATAACAGTGATTAGTTATATATAGATGGAACCTTCCTAAAATTACATTTTATAAAATTTTCACTGCTTCATAATTAACGCATAAAAGCATTAGAGAAATAGCAAGTACAAAGGCTGTAAAGGAAGTATGGCCAGATTTATCTGAAAACTGTCTGTAATTCATTAATGATTGATTAAAATTTCAGAGAAGGAAGACAGGAACAAAAAGATATGAATTCAGGCAAGTATGAAAGAAGTACTTTGTCTCTCAGAAGAAAAGTTTGCTTTGCCTTGAAGATTTAAAGATTTGCTTTGCCTTGGACAGGTAGGTAACATGATCAGATTTCTGCGTTAGAAACGTGACTTTCATGAAACTGGAGCATGGAATGAAAGGATCCAGGGAGACATTTGGAGAAAAGAGCTAACTAGATCACGGCTTATCGGTATGGAGAAGGTAGAACTTGGAAAGTATGGAGATTGGGTAAAGTTGCAAATATCTGTGGAACATTCAGTAGGATAATTCACCTGTGCAATTAGTAAGATACACAGATCTGAAAGGTGAGAGGAGATATCTGGACTGTTCTGACAGAAAAGCAAAACAATTGAGACCATGTCTGTGAAGTGCTTATTTATATAGAGAAAAGTGAATCAGAGCAACTGTTTGGAATCATGAAGGCAAACCAACTTGTTAATTTAATGAATTTTTGCTTTTCAGGTAGTTGTTTTGGCAGCTTGTAGACACAGCCTTGCAATCACTGCTCATTAGTATAACTCCCCACTCCCCAGGGAAGCTGTGATTTTATAAACCATGGTAACTGAAGAATGAACATTTTCAATATGACATAATTAAACATTATGGGAAGGAATGGATTAGGGTTCTTTGTGACATTTGGCTAAACATGCTAGCTAGCAAAAACACACAAATGAAGGTCACATTTGCAATTATTATAAAAGGGTCTACATTTTAATTAGGTAGCTGATAAATGTCACTGAGCCTTAGCCACTGACCAACTGTCATTAAGAAAAAGAGAAAGAAAAATGTCACCCCAAAAGTTAGAATTTTTTGCATTGTCATGAAATTAAAACAGGGTTACAGTCAGACACGACTGAGCAACTGAACTGACTGATTTATTAATTTGGATTAAACAGTCACTGGCCTTCTCATCCCAAGATGAACCACTCCTCATCTTAGGCAATTTTGTACCTGAAATAAGAATAAATGAAACTGATACCACCTCTTAGATATTCTAAAAATTTTGGAACTTTACAATAATATTAAAAATTTTTGTCCTATTCTTCTGAAAAAATAATAAAATTTGCATCATCTTAGGCTAATATGAAATTAAATTAGATTTGAAAATAGCACACAGAAAATTCAATATATGTGTTGCTTTTACGGTCAATCATACTAATATTTTTACAGCTAAATTCTTAAAATGGTCATAAGTTAAAAAAAGAAATTAAAAAGGCAAAAGAAATAAAGGAAATAATGAAAGAAGGAAGGAAGGAAAAGGATGGAGAACCATTAAGAAAATGATCAATAAACTCGCCTACATAAAACTGTCAATTTTAGTTCTATAGCACACTCTCGCCAAGTTAAAATGAACACTCTAGCAAATGGAATCATTAATGACCATAGTATACAAAATGCTTTTAAGAATCATGAAAAAGAAATAATAACTCATTAGGAAAAAAGAATAACTATTGTATATAGCAGAAATACATATGGAAAAATGAATCATATGATTTATAACTTTTGTTTTACCAAAATGTAAGTTCGAGCAATGATGAAATAGGATTTTCCACTATTGTATTTAAAACAATAATCAATATTGCAATGACCTAATAAAATGGAATACAAATTCCATTAAAAATGTCTAAAATCACTGCTATCTTATGATGGTAGCAGGAATATAACTAAATCAAAGCTCCAAGAAAAAAATCCTAACCAGAACTATCTTCATATTCAGAAATTCCACTTCTACAATGTTCTTCTAAGGAAATTATTAGTCACATAGAGATTTATGTACACAGGTCTTCCTGCATTGTTATACAGATATCCCTTGCTTTGAGAAAGTTTACTTTACATCAATCACTTTGCTTTTACAAAAGACTTGCATTAGTACTTCTTTTCACTAATACAAGAGAAATTGGAAGAGTTTTGCTTTTGTGGAAAAACTAAAAAAAAAAAAAAGAAAAAAAAGAAAGAAAATAGCATTGAGCATTTATTGTGTAACAAGACTGGCATTTACTAGAGGCGGTGCACACCGAGAGCATTGAATATGACACCCCATGCTCCTTGCCGGGAACTACACTCAACATCTTAGCATCAGGCCACCAAAGCTTTAACTGTGTCTGTGAACATCTGTGCTTTAATCTTAATTTGCTTTGTGTATCCAGTATTTTAATATGTGTCCTAAGGTAATTATGTCTTCACTTTACGCCATTTGGGCTTATGAAAATTCTCAGAAGAATGTTCTACTTTCCAATAGCAAAGAAAACCTGTATATGACAGATAAATTCATCACAGGGACATGGTTAAATAAAATTAAACACATCATTGGAATGTTTTGTATTCAATAAAATTCTTTAGAAGAACGTTTGTAGTGGGATTAAAAAGTCATAATATTAAATAAAAATTAGAAGACCACATCTATAAACTGATCCCATGTTCTTTCAGCAAAACAAAAGATATGCATATGTTTCTGTTAGTATGTCTGTAATTCAAATGAGAAAACATCAGAGGCTGTTTGTTTTTGCAAAAGTTATACTTATGGATATGAGACTCCCAGGTGGTGCCAGTGAAAAAGAACTCACTTGCCAATGCAGGAGACATGAGAGAAACAGGTTCTACCCCAGAGTTGGGAAGATCCCCTGGAGGAGGGCTTGGCTACCCACTCCAGTATTCTTGGCTGGAGAGTTCTATGGACAGAAGAGCCTGGCGGCTACAGTCCACAGGGTCACAAAGAGTCGGACACAACAGAAGCAACTTAGCATGCACTCATGCTTACTTATGGGTAGCAAGATCAGAGATTATTTTGATTCTATAGTCAGGATGTATTTCTTTTATAATAAAGTTTAAAATTAGATTTCATGGGAAGCTTAAAATACCACTATTCCTTTGATTCTGATCCTCATAAATTATTCTGTAAGAAAAATGATTAAGAGAAGGACCCTTCTGACCCAGAAGGCAATGCCAAAAGAATAAATAATACTGCAATGCCAAAAGGAAGGAACGCTCACAGGTTTATAAAGGAACCAGATGCCTGTTTCTTTGAAACTTCATTCATATGTAAGTAAAACTTTCAAGTTGGAAAGTAGTAGTGTTTGTGATCTGTTAGCACCTGTGAAATAACTGTGCCACAGTTGAGAGTTGCTTCCTGGAAATACAGTTTGTTAGATATTGAGTACGGAGAAGGCAATGGCACTCCACTCCAGTACTCTTGCCTGGAAAATCCCATGGATGGAGGAGCCTGGAAGGCTGCAATCCATGGGGTTGCTGAAGGTTGGACACGACTAAGCGACTTCATTTTCACTTTTCACTTTCATGCATTGGAGAAGGAAATGGCAACCCACTCCAGTGTTCTTGCCTGGAGAATCCCAGGGACAGGGCATCCTGGTGGGCTGCCGTCTATGGGGTCACACAGTGTCGGACACGACTGAAGTGACTCAGCAGCAGATACTGAGTAAGTGACACAGATGAAGCAGATGTGGAGATACTGAAGGTGAGAGTGACATTCTGAATCAAGCTGCAACATTTTAGCCTGCTCAATGTCTTTATTATTATTTAAGTCAGTAAATGGACCAAATAAGCTCTCAGTAAAGGCTAGAATACAACAACCACTGCAGCAGAGTGAATTTAAGTGATTTACTGGTGTTTCTTTTGTTAAACGAGAATTCACATAACCTTCTAAAATGTCATTGAGAAATTTTCGAGTTCTTGTTCGAAGAAATCACTGTTAGTTGTACAGTTTTCAAATATTCCAGTATGTACCTCACTAATATACAGTTATTAGGGTCAAAGCTGCGAGACTGCCTTGGAAGAAAAGTTGCCTTATGATAAAGATCATTTGGGGACTTTAATAGCTAATTCCCCTTGAAGGGTTTCCCAGCAAGTTTTTCATGTTGTAAGTTGCAAAATAAAAGTCATGAACAAATTTCCAAATTTTTCTTTTTGTAAGATATGATGGGAGTTTAATTCAAGTTCCACTTTTAAAACCAAGCCCTTTTTGATTGATATCAACTGCATCTTTCTAACATGCTCTTCCAACAACACAAGAGAAGACTCTACACATGGACATCATCAGATGGTCAATATCAAAATCAGATTGATTATATTCTTTGCAGTCAAAGATAGAGAAGTTCTACATAGTCAGCAAAAACAAGACTGGGAGCTGACTGGGGCTCCAATCATGAGCTCCTTATTGTCAAATTCAAACTTAATTGAAGAAAGTAGGGAAAACTACTAGGTCATTCAGGTATAACCTGAATCAAATCCCTTACGATTATACGGTGAAAATGACAAATAGATTCAAGGGATTAGATCTGATAGAGTGCCTGAAGAACTATGGACGGAAGTTCGTGACATTGTACAGGAGGCAGAGATCAAGACCATGCCCAAGGAAAAGAAATGCAAAAAATCAAAATGGCTGTCTGAGGAGGCCTTACAAACAACTGTGAAGAGAAGCGAAAAGCAAAGGAGAAAAGGAAATATATAAGCATCTGAATAAAGAGTTCCAAAGAATAGCAAGGAGAGATAAGAAAGCCTTCCTCAGTGATAAATGCAAAGAAATGGAGGAAAACAACAGAATGGGAAAGACTAGAGGTCTCTTCAAGAAAATTAGAGATACCAAGGGAACATTTCATGCAAAGATGGGCTCAATAAAGGACAGAAATCGTATGGACCTAACAGAAGCAGAAGATATTAAGAAGAGATGGCAAGAATACACAGAAGAACTGTACAAAAAAGATCTTCATGACCCAGATAATCACGATGGTGTGATCACTCACCTAGAGCCAGACATCCTGGAATGTGAAGTCAAGTGGGCCTTAGAAAGCATCACCACGCACAAAGCTAGTGGAGGTGATGGAATTCCAGTTGAGCTATTTCAAATCCTGAAAGATGATGCTGTAAGAGTTCTGCCCTCAATATGCCAGCAAACTTGGACAACTCAGCAGTGGCCACAGGACTGGAAAAGGTCAGTTTTCATTCCAATCCCAAAGAAAGGCAATGCCAAAGAATGCTCAAACTACAATGGCACTCATCTCACAATGGCACTCATCTCACACGCTAGTAATGTAATGCTCACAATTCTCCAAGCCAGGCTTCAGCAATACATGAATCATGAACTTCCAGATATTCAAGGTGATTTTAGAAAAAGCAAAGGAACTAGAGATTAAATTGCCAACATCTGCTGGATCATGGAAAAAGCAAGAGAGTTCGAGAAAAACATCCGTTTCTGCTTTATTGACATGCCAAACCTTTGACTGTGTTGATCACAATAAACTGTGGAAAATTCTTGAAAGAGATGGGAATACCAGACCACCTGATCTTCCTCTTGAGAAACCTATATGCAGGTCAGGAAGCAACAGTTAGAGCTGGACATGGAAAAACAGACTAGTTCCAAATAGGAAAAGGAGTTCGTCAAGGCTGTATATTGTCACCCTGCTTATTTAACTTATATGCAGAGTACATCATGAGAAATGCTGGGCTGAAGAAGCACAGACTGGAATCAAGATTGCCGGGAGAAATATCAATAACCTCAGATGACACCACCCTTATGGCAGAAAGTGAAGAGGAACTAAAAAGCCTCTTGATGAAAGTGAAAGAGGAGAGTGAAAAAGTTGGCTTAAAGCTCAACATTCAGAAAACTAAGATCATGGCATCTGGTCCCATCACTTCATGGGAAATAGATGGGGAAACAGTGGAAACAGTGTCAGACTTTATTTTGGGGGGCTCCAAAATCACTGCAGATGGTGACTGCAGCCATGAAATTAAAAGATGCTTACTCCTTGGAAGGAAAGTTACAACCAACCTAGATAGCATATTCAAAAGCAGAGACATTACTTTGCCAACAAAGGTCCATCTAGTCAAGGCTATGGTTTTTCCAGTGGTCATGCATGGATGTGAGAGTTGGACGGTGAAGAAAGCTGAGTGCCAAAGAATTGATGCTTTTGAACTGTGGTGTTGGACAAGACTCTTGAGAGTCCCTTGCACTGCAGGACATTCAACCAGGCAGTTCTAAAGGAGATCAGTCCTGGGTGTTCATGGGAAGGACTGATGCTAAATCTGAAACTCCAATACTTTGGCCACCTCATGGGAAGAATTGACTCATTGGAAAAGACCCTGAGTCTGGGAGGGATTGGGGGCAAGAGGAGAAAGGGATGACAGAGGATGAATGAGTTTGAGTAGACCCCAGGAGTTGGTGATGGACAGGGAGGCCTGGCGTGCTGCAATTCACGGCGTCACAAAGAGTCGGACATGACTGAACGACTGAACTGAACTGACTGAACTGAACCAGACCATCTAACTTGCCTCCTGACAAATCTGTATGCAGGTCAAGAAGCAACAGTTAGAACTGGACATGGAACAACAGACTCGTTCCAAACTGGAAAAGGATTGGTCAAGTCTATATATTGTCACCCTCCTTGTTTAACTTCTATGCAGAGTATGTCATGCAAAATGCCAGGCTGGATGAAGCACAAGCTAAAGTCAAGATTACCAAGAGAAATATCAATAACCTCAGATAGTCAGATGACACCACCCTTATGGCAGAAAGTGAAGAAGAACTAAAGAGCCTCTTGATGAAAGTGAAAGAGGAGAGTGAAAAAGCTGGCTTAAAAATCAACATTCAGTAGACTGAGTTCATGGCATCTGTCCCATCACTTCATGGCACATATATGGAGAAACAGTGGAAACAATGACAGACGTCATTTTCTTGGGCTCCAGAATCACTGCAGATGGTGACTGCAGCCTTGAAATAAAAGACAGTTTCTCCTTGAAAGTAAAACTCTGAAAAACCCAAAAAACATATTAAAAGGCAGAGTCATTACTTTGCTGACAAAGTTCTGTTTTGTCAAAGCTATGTTTTTTCCAGTAGTCACATATGGATGTGAGAGTTGGACTGTAAAGATAGCTGAGTGCCGAATTGATGCTTTTGAACTGTGGTGTTGGAGAAGACTCCTGAGGGTCCCTTGTACTGCAAAGAGATCACTGGTCAATCCTAAAGGAAATCAATCCTGAATATTCTTTGGAGAACTGATGCTGAAGCTGCAGCTCCAATACTTTGGCCACCTGATGCAAAGAGCTGACTCATTAGAAAAGTCTCTGCTGCTGGGAAAGATTGAAGGTGGGAGGAAAAGGGGACAACAGAGGATGAGGTGGTTGGATGGTATCACCACCTCAATGGACATGAGTTTAAGAAAGCTCACAGAGATGGTGAAGGACAGAGAAGCCTGTTGCGCTGCAATACATGGGGTTCCAAAGAGTTGCACATGACTGAGGGAGTGAATAACAACAACATATAAAGATAACATAAATATCCCATAGAATACTTTCTAAAAGTGTGAAGAAAGGCATTTAGTTCATTAATTTTTTTAAATTGTTTTATTTATTGCTAACAACTTCAGCTTTGTTAGATTTATTATTAAATACTATCTGACCTATCTAAAACACATAGAGAATAGGAAGAAGCTAATATAATTATTACAGAGTTAAAATTTTATAGATACCTTTATCCAAAGCAAGAGGGAATTCTTTAATCACTAAATTAATTTGGTTATATTTCATAACTACCTCCTGCCCTTACTAATTTCCTCAGTAATTAGAAAATAGTATTCTTATTATGAAAAAAAAAATCAATGCAATTGCACGTTTGCTTTTGGTAATTTAAAGAGATATCATCTAAATACCATAGATTTTTAAAAACTTTTGAGAATAGTGAAAAAAAAATACAAAACAGGAAAACTGTAAGACCTTCTCTCTTTCTCTGCAATAAAAACATATATAATAGAATAAAGTGTAATTACTTGCATGAGCTGTGTATATAGCTGAGCATTAATATTTAGAAAAGAAGATAAAGGTCTTCAAATCTTAAATCATTATGATTTCAAATACAAACAAACACAGGATACCTAAAAAAATGTAGTGAATATAATTAAGTAGCCTGTAAGTATCTGTTTTTCTATCTCATGCAGAGTACACTAGAAATGCTGTGTTAAATTTTGTTCTTATATCTTTGAAGTATTTCAGTTTCAACACCTGACTTTGGTGCTTTAAAAATGGTGAATTTCATCCTCTGCACATTCTCTCTTGCTCCTGCAGCTAAAACACTGTAAAGTTTACACATAATACACTTCTTGAGGAAAATGCTGAGCCTTGTGGCTCAGGTTCTTTCAAATTCTCCTCTGCCATAGATGCAGACAACCAAATGGAAACGATGCACATTATTTATAAATTGTTAACCACTTCTAAATATGCTTCACATGACCAGCTTCACTGAGATCTTACATCCATCCTTGCAAGCCTCATAAAACAGTAGCAGGCTAAAGTTGCACACTTAACATTAATTCTCTTCGGAGAGAGTACAGCCTTAACAATTACCCTGAAAAAGGTCAGATATCAATTCCTTTATGCTGACTCTGATGCCAAATTGAGTCACCCTGTGGGTTTGGATGCTGTATGACTTTTGCATTTTCATGCACTGTGTCATGAGTACTCAGTGCTCCGCTCTGCTCCTCTGACTTATGAACCACTGATTAAGCATTAATATTTTTCAGAGCACCTCATATCATTTACCGCTATAGTTTATATGTATTTTTATAGAAGAGCTCAGATAAATATTTAAAATCAAGCTATAGCGATAGGTAACAAATGAATTTATGTAAAGACCTGTCGTTTTATATATTTTTGTTGTTGCTTACCTTTGCATACTTAGTTGCTTAGTTGTGTCTAACTCTGTGTGATCCTTTAGACTGTAACCCGCCAGTCTTTTCTGTCCGTGGGATTTTTCAGGCAACAATCCTGGAGTAGGTTGCCATTTTCCTCCTCTAGAGGATCTTTGTGACTCAGGGATCAAACCCATATCTCCTGCATCTCCTGCATTACAAGCAGATTCTTTACCCACTGAGTTATCAGGAAAGTCCTGCTTACCTTTAATTGCCTGTAAAAAATTAATAGCACTGTATGAATACTGGACAGAAAAGATTTAAATACAGAATCCAATAATGATGCTCTAGTTTTATCACTAATATTGTAATTTCCTAGTTCATATGTTTTTCACACCTAGTAATTGAGATAGAATTCTGAAGTCTACTATGAAACGAATCACCAGTCCAGGTTCGATGCACAATACTTGGTGCTTGGGGCTGGTGCACTGGGACGACCCAGAGGGATGGTATGGGGAGGGAGGAGGGAGGAGGGTTCAGGATGGGTAACACGTGTATACCTGTGGCGGAATCATTTTGATGTATGGCAGAACCAATACAATATTGTAAAGTTAAAAAATAAAATTAAATAAAAAAGTATCACAATATTCAGGAAACTTAAAATATGGGACTAGATTAGATATTTTAAAATGTATCCTTTATCAGATTGACATTTTAATCTTTATTCATAAATACTGCCAAAATTCTAGTTCTACTAATTCTAACCCATTATTTCTTGAATATTATATGCATTCAGTATTTTTATTATGTCTCTAACTTGACCTACTAAGTAATGAAAAAACAATGCTACTAGTTGCAAGACTGAATTGGTGGCAACGTCATTCTGGCTTAATAGACTACAGTTTTATTAAATAATGTAAGTTCAGTTGTCCCAGGGTCATTTGATTAGGAAATATTTAATGAAGGCATTAATATTTATTCCTACCCAACCTCCAGCTGGAATTTCATGGTGTGAGAGCACCAGGTTAATTGAGTTTTATCACAAAATCTCTAGATCACTTTAGAAAAAACTGTAATGCACATTCCCTAAGGTCTTATCTATGAGGAGTAGGAAAATAGAGGAAAAATTATTAACATATACCTAGATTCTGCTCACACTGTCAGCCTAGATATTATTAAAAGTTTGAGCAACTGATGAAAATTTCTCTGGAAAGAAATTAAAAGTCACTTTTCTTTCCCAACCCTGGACAGGAATATGGAGTAAAGACAGCTAAGTCTTGCTTTGCTTCTGCTAAGTCGCTTCAGTTGTATCCGCTTCTGTGCGACCCCATAGACGGCCTCCCACCAGGCTTCCCCGTCCCTGGGATTCTCCAGGCGAAAACACTGGAGTGGGTTGCCATTTCCTTCTCCAATGCATGAAAGTGAAACGTGAAAGTGAAGTTGCTCAGTCGTGTCCGACTCTTAGCGACCTCATGGACTGCAGCCTACCAGACTCCTGTATCCATGGGGTTTTTCCAGGCAAGAGTACTGGAGTAGGGTGCCATTGCCTTCTCTGAAGTATTGCTTTAGCCAATAGAAACACGAGAATATATAGGCATTGAATTTTCTGTAGATCTATGGTTTCCATCAGTAGCAAAAATCTTTTTTTTAGAAACTTACTCATGGGAATACACCTGTGAGGATAATAGAAGCCTAATTCTTCCCCTTGAATTTTCACTCTTTTAGTTCTCCAGAGTAAAATAAGTATTAAAATGTAGGATTTATAGTTTAACTTTGTAACCCAATCAAATTTGGAAGGAGTAAGCCCAATATTCAATTATGTCCACCAGCTGGGAATGTAGATTGGCGCAGCCACTATGAAACACTAACTTGAAAAGACACATACAACCCTTCTGTTTACTGAAGCATTATTTACAGTAGCCAAGATATGGAAACTACTTAAGTACCCATCAAGAGATGAATGGATGAAGAAGGTGTGATATATACTTCAAAACAAGCCAACCAAACAAATAGACTCATAGAAAAGGACATTTGTGGTTACCAAAGATGGCGGATTGGGGGAGGAGAAATTGAATAAAGATGATCACAATGTACAAACTTCTGGTTATAAAATTAAGCACTAAGGATAAAATATACTTCCAAGGTGGGCTACTGGTAAAGAAAATGCCTACCAATGTAGGAGACAGAAGAGATGTGGGTTTGATCCCTGGGTTGGGAAGATCCCCTGGAGGAGGGCATGGCAACCCACTCCAGTATTCTTGCCTGGAGAATTCCATGGACAGAGGAACCTGGCAAGCCACAGTCCATAGGGTCAGAAAGAGTAGGACAGGACTGAAGTGACTTAACACGTGCAAATATTAAAAATGAAAGTTGTTAAGAAAGTAAATCCTAAGAGTTCTCATCACAAGGAGAAGTTTTTTTTTCTGTTTATTTGATATTGTATGTATATGGGATGATGGGTATCCTCTAAACCTATTGTGGTGATCATTTCATGATATAAGTCAAAGCATTGTGTTGTACACCTGAAATTTATACAGTGCAGTGTGTCAATTATATCTCAATAAAACTGGAAAACAATAGAGAAAACTGGAAAACACTGGAGAATAATAGTACAGGGTGTTAACTAAAGTGCAGATTATATATAGTTATAATTTATCAAGTTCTTATTATGAGACAGATGAAGTAGTTCTAAAGTTCTGAGTGCTTTATATGAATCGATTTATTTAGTCTCTACCACAACATATGAGGGAAGTCTTATTTTTATTCCCATTCTAACAACAAAGAAATTAGGGCACAGACCTATTCATGTCTTGCCCAAAGCCTTAGAGCTGCTATGAGGTACACTCCAGGTTAAATAAGTCCATCTTACTTTGGAGCATGTATTACAGATCGGTTTACTGACAGATCCAAAATTCTCAATCAATAAAATGAGTGGCGAAAATAGAGGAGGCAGATGTACACATCACAGCCAGGAGAAGAGATTTTGTTCCCAGGAACGCAATCATGATGTCAGTAATATATGACTATAAGATGCTGATAAGTTTTCTATCTTGGTTTTTATGTATTTTAAGGATAACTTGGTTTGTTTAACATTCCTCTACTAATGCTTTACCCAAGTGTGTGTGCCTGATTAGTCACTCAGTTGTGTCCGACACTTTGGGGCCCTTTGGACTGTAGCCCTCCAGGCTCCTCATTCTTTGGGATTCTCCAGGCAAGAATACTGGAGAGGGTTGCCATGACCTCCCCCAGGGGATCTTCCTGACCCAGGGATCAAACCCACATCCCCAGCATCTCCTATATTGCAGGCAGATTCCTTACCCACTGAACCATAGAGGAAACCTTTACCCAAGTGTAACATTTTCCCAATATTCTGAGATTGTAAATTCCATGAAATCAGGAACCACTTGTGATTTACTTGTAGCTGTATCCCTAGTTCCTAACACATAGTCAATGAAGAAATGTCAAAAAAGTCAATGAATGCTGAATGAGAAAAGAGTGAATTTGGAAGAAATGATGATTGAGTTTACTAAAAGCAAGCAAGGAGTTACGTGTGGAAGGAATCCAGTCCAGACACCATCAAATTGTCACTTAGCATGTATATTTATTTCACTAAGCCTCTTTGAAATCCCAGGCTCAGAATTTAGACCCAACCTGGACTTCCCTGATGGCTCAGACAATAAATCATCTGCCTACAATGTGGGAGACCCAGGTTCAATCCCTGGGTTGGGAAGATCTCCTGGAGAAGAAAAGGACAACCCACTCCAGTGTTCTTGCCTGGAAAATCCCATGGATAGAGGAGCCTGGTAGGCTATAGTCCATGGGGTCACAAAGAGTCATACATGACTGAGCGACTTCACTCACTATATTCTAGTTCTTAAATAATAGCTATTGAAGTGATAAGTAAAGATAGATTCTGAACCCTGAGTAGTGGTTACCATATGAACTCTCTTGGGAGATGCCTTTTAGAATAGATCTCAGTCAATTTTTAGAAGTTGATGCAGAACCAAAAAGGGAGAGTGAGTAAAGACATAGAAGTAGGTGTTAGAATGGGAGTAGGAAAATAGTGGAATATCAAAGACTTGAGTCTGGATCCAAGTAATTGAGACTAGAGTAAAGGTGGAATTCATCTGGGAGGGAGGCCATGTTCGTGAAAAATAGCTTTTAAGGGCTAGTTTGAATGGATGGATGGATATATATATATATATATATATCAGATCAGTCACTCAGTCGTGTCCAACTCTTTTCGACCCCATGAATTGCAGCACGCCAGGCCTCCCTGTCCTTCACCAACTCCCAGAGTTCATTCAGACTCACGTCCATCGAGTCAGTGATGCAATCCAGCCATCTCATCCTCTGTCCTTCCCTTCTCCTCCTGCCCCCAATCCCTCCCAGCATCAGAGTCTTAAGCAGCATATACCGATGTTTAGGTTGAAGAGACAAATAAGAACTAGGAAAGGAAATAAGCAGTAGTCAATGAAATAGCAATAAAAACAGAGATTGTAATATCCTAGAATCACATGAACAAAATGTTTAAAGGAAAAAAGAATGGTTAACCATGCTGAACACTGATGATAGGTCTAGTAGAGTGACCTGCTCTTTGTTAACTTGAAAGAGAGCTATTTTTGTGGAGTGGTATAAGCAAGGCTACTTGAAATAGGCTCAAGGGTAGAGGGGAGAAGAGGAATTGAACATGATGACTATCCATAACTCTTTTCAAGAAGTCTTGCTATAAAGGAAAATTAGTGGAAGAAATGGTAGGTCAAGGTGGCCTTATTAAGGTTAGAAGAATCTCTGTACAGTTATGGGAATAATCTAACAGAGAGACAACAGTTGGTGCTGATGGAGAGAGAGAAGGGATTTTCTAGTGTGATTTCTTTCAGCAGTCAAGATAGGATGTAATAGAATTCAGTGCACACAACTGGCCTTTAATAGATGCACATACTGTTTATATATAACATATCAGTGGATGCAAAATAGAGTGTATGCGTGCACATACAGTCAGTAGGAGCATGTGAGGGACACTTTCTTCTGATTGCTTCTACTTTATCAGTGAAATTTATTATTGTTGCTCCATCAATCAGTGGTGTGCAACTCTTTGTGACCTCATGCACTGCAGCACATGAGGCTTCCCTGTTCTTCACTGTCTCCCGGAATTTGCTCAATTCATGTCCATTAAATCGATGATGCCATCCAATCATCTCATCCTCTGTCATCCTCTTCTCCTGTGCTCAATCTTTCCCAGCATCAGGGTCTTTTCCAGTAAGTCGGCTCTTCGCATTAAGTGGCCACAGTATTGGAGCTTCAGCTTCAGCATCTGTCCTTCCAATGAATATTCAGGGTTGATTTCCTATAGGATTAACTGGTTTGTTCTTGTAGCCTAACAGACTCTCAAGAGTCTTCTCCAATGCCACAATTTGAAATCATCAGTTCTTTGGTGCTTTCTTTATGGTCCAACTCTCACATCCATACACGACTACTGGAAAAACCATATCTTTGACTAGATGGACTATTGTTGGCAAATTGATGTCTCTGCTTCTTAATATGCTGTCTAGGTTTGTCATAGATTTTCTTTCAAGGAGCAAACATCTTTTAATTTCATGGCTGCAGTCACTGTCCATAGTGATTTTGGAGCCCAAGAAAGTAAAGTCTGACACTGTTTCCATTGTTTCTCCATCTATTTGCCATGAAGTGATGGGACTGGATCCATGATCTTCCTTTTTTGAAGGTTGAATTTTAAGCCAGCTCTTTCACCTTCATCAAGAAGCTCTTTAGTTCTTCTTCACTTTCTGCCATAAGGGTAGTGTCATCTGCGTATCTGAGATTGTTGAAATTTCTCCTGGCAATCTTGATTCCAGCTTGTGCTTCATGCAGCCTGGAATTTTGCATGATGTATTCTTCATATAAGTTAGCTAGCTAACTGCATATCTAGCTCTCTACCTGCCTCAAAACTGAATTATTGAGCTTTCACCTCAAGCACATGCATGCCTTTTCCTGCATTCTTACCATCTTCTTATACCACAGACCAACCTCAGTTTCTTACTTTCCCTTCCTTACCTCTGATTCAGTCAGTAATTTTATTGACTTTATTCCCATACAGATGATCACCTCAGTTCTCACTAATCTTTGTCTCTTTTACAGTTTTAGGCTTTTGAGTAGCCTTTTTTTCCCTTTTAGCTTGATCCAAATGGCACTTCTTTTTAAAATGTGTGTTGTTCTCCAGACATTTCATCATTGGCCCTTTGTTTACTTATCCAGACTTACCTCTTTTCTCATCTGTGTTACTCTCATCCTAAGCTCCAGACTATTATAATCTACTAAAAGTACCATCAGCCTTTCTTTTCCAGGTCTTCATGTACTCTCTCCCTTTTGTACAGAGTATCTTTTTTTCCCTACACAGAGTTTTGCTGAAATAATCACTAATGCATTTCCAGGATTCACTTGGATAGCATTCCATCTGAAAATCATAGTCTGATGTGCCTAAGTAAGATAAGTAAGTAAGATCAGTCACTGAGTCGTGTCCGACTCTTTGTGACCCCATGAATCGCAGCACGCCAGGCCTCCCTGTCCATCACCAACTCCCGGAGTTCACTCAGACTCACGTCCATCGAGTCAGCGATGCCATCCAGCCATCTGATCCTCTGTCTTCCCCTTCTCCTCCTGCCCCCAATCCCTCCCAGAATCAGAGTCTTTTCCAATGAGTCAAGTCTTCGCATGAGGAGGCCAAAGTACTGGAGTTTCACCTTTAGCATCATTCCTTCCAAAGAAATCCCAGGGCTGATCGCCTTCAGAATGGACTGGTTGGATCTCCTTGCAGTCCAAGGGACTCTCAAGAGTCTTCTTCAACACCACAGTTCAAAAGCATCAATTCTTTGGCGCTCAGCCTTCTTCACAGTCCAACTCTCACATCCATACATGACCACAGGAAAAACCATAGCCTTGACTAGATGAACCTTTGTTGGCAAAGTAATGTCTCTGCTTTTGAATATGCTATCTAGGTTGGTCATAACTTTCCTTCCAAGGAGTAAGCGTCTTTTAATTTCATGGCTGCAGTCACCATCTGCAGTGATTTTGGAGCCCCCCAAAATAAAGTCTGACACTGTTTCCACTGTTTCCCCATCTATTTCCCATGAAGTGGTGGGACCGGATGCCATGATCTTCGTTTTCTGAATGTTGAGCTTTAAGCCAACTTTTTCGCTCTCCACTTTCACCTTCACCAAGAGGCTTTTGAGTTCCTCTTCACTTTCTGCCATAAGGGTGGTGTCATCTGCATATCTGAGGTTATTGATATTTCTTGTGGCAATCTTGATTCCAGCTTGTGCTTCTTCAGCCCAGCGTTTCTCATGATGTACTCTGCATATAAGTTAAATAAACAGGGTGACAATATACAGCCTTGACGTACTCCTCTTCCTATTTGGAACCAATCTGTTGTGCCATGTCCAGTTCTAACTGTTGCTTCCTGACCTGCATACAAATTTCTCAAGAGGCAGGTCAGGTGATCTGGTATTCCCATCTCTTTCATAATTTTCCACAGTTTATTGTGATCCATGCAGTCAAAGGCTTTGGCATAGTCAGTAAAGCAGAAATAGTTGTTTTTCTGGAATTCTCTTGCTTTTTCCACGATCCAGTGGATGTTGCCAATTTGATCTCTGGTTCCTCTGCCTTTTCTAAAACCACCTTGAACATCAGGAAGTTCATGATTCACATATTGCTGAAGCCTGGCTTAGAGAATTTTAAGCATTACTTTAATAGCGTGTGAGATGAGTGCAATTGTGCGGCAGTTTGAGCTTTCTTTGGCATTGCCTTTCTTTGGGATTGGAATGAAAACTGACCTTTTCTGTCCTGTGGCCACTGCTGAGTTTTCCAAATATGCTGGCATATTGAGTGCAGCACTTTCACAGCATCATCTTTCAGGATTTGGAATAGCTCAACTGGAATTCTATCACCTCCACTAGCTTTGTTCGTAGTGATGCTTTCTAAGGCCCACTTGACTTCACATTCCAGGATGTCTGGCTCTAGGTGAGTGATCACACCATCGTGATTATCTGGGTCATGAAGATCTTTTTTGTACAGTTCTTCTGTGTATTCTTAGGTTGAGTGAAAGGATTCTCTAGCTATGGATTAAAGTCCATAGATTCCTGAATTTACTTTTTTCTCACAGTGAATTAAAGTTGCACACACAGTTACCTTTATTTTCCACTATATAATTTGCTTCTTGAAAGCTGATGCAATACAATTTTCTGTCAGAATCCATGGGAGATTGTTTGGACCCCTGAGGATACCAAGATCTGAGAATGCTCAAGTGTCTTGTATAAAGTGGATTAGTATTTGTGTATAACCCACACACATCCTCTTGAACCCTTTAAAACAACTCTGCTGCTGCTGTTAAGTTGCTTCAGTCTCAGTCGTGTTAGACTCTGTTCGACCCCATAGACGGTAGCCCACCAGGCTCCCCCGTCCCTAGGATTCTCCAGGCAAGAACACTGGAGTGGGTTGCCGTTTCCTTCTCCAATGCATGAAAGTGAAAAGTGAAAGTGAAGTTGCTCAGTCATGTCTGACCCTTAGCGACCCCATGGACTGCAGCCTATTGTATAATAACTACTACAATGTAAATAGTGTGTAAATAGTTGTTTTTGTGCAGAAAATTCAAGTTTTGCTTTTTGAAACTTCCTGGAAGTTTTTTTCCCTGAATATTTTCAATTTGTGGTTGATTGAAACTGGGGATATAAAAGGCCAACAGTATTTGTTCACCCTTGTACTCATAGCATTTATCCCCTACCAAGTTCTCATTACATGCTTTTTGAATACATGAATGAATGAATAAATTGTTAGATTTCTAGTAGCGGCTTTGGATTTACTTTAATTGATGAAAAAGTAATTTTCACTGCAACAGATGCAACTGATTACATAACAAATGAAGTCCTGCTGTGAAGCACAACAGCCAAATCCTAATTTGGCTCATCTCTATTTACATGGAGTGTCATAAGCCAATTACCGTACCACTTGGACAGTATGCATTTTATATGTGTGTGTATATATATATATATACAAATATACATATATATGTATATATTTTTTATAGTCATGATAATGATCCTGGCTTGTTTGAACTTCATTATGACCCTTCTACTTTTCCATTAATTATCTTTATCTAATTTTAAGAAACATAAACCACATTCTCATACTCCATTTTAATTTTTAACACTTGCATGGGATATTTCTTTTTTTCTTTTTATATAGGAACAAAGTAGGCAGCTAAAACACAAAGCAACAAGACTGCACAGAGAAATGAATAGGTTCAGAGACTTCAATTACAAACTACCTTAAAGGAAAACTCATTCTCTTTTCATTACCTTACACCTCGAGGTGCCAAAACTTGCATTTAATTTCAGGTTTTAAAGGAGATTTTATGTCTACCCATAATCTGTCCTCATACAGTTTGCTCAGGAGAGCTTAGCTATTTTCAGTTAAAATTGATCCACCTTTACCAGACTTATGGTTGAACACAAAGACTAAAAGACATCAATCTGTTAACAGCTCTTGATGGGATTGGACTACACCTATTGTGTTCATTTTAAAGGGCGGAGTACATCTAAAAATACACCTTTTTGAGTTTCAGAGAAATCATATTTACAATTTCACAGAACAGAAAATGTTAAATTTAATTTGATGCTTAACACTTAAAGTGTTACTTTCAAATCACAGTAATGTTTCATGCATTCCAAATTATCTCTATAAGACAGGATAATGATTCTAAATAATCTGAATTGTAAGAACTTGCTCACAAATATAAAATTTTATCCAAAATAAATTATCATCCATTAAGTTGAAATGTCAAATACCCTGCACAAAAATGTCTGACTCATAAAAGTATTTCCACGGTCAACAGATTATTGAAAACAATCAATATTAGACATAGAAAAAATCCAATTCCTAATTTTTTTTTATAAGTCAACATAATTAGTTTGTGTTTTTAAACATTTGATCTACATATGAAACTGACTTCCCTGTGGTCACGAGTTAGTACAGTCTACTTCAGACACCATGCATATCTTTTCTAAGGAAAAGTCTCAGAAATTAAATATGAGAAATGTTGATAATATCATGATATACATTATACATAACAGATTCTAAAAAAAAAAAATCTATTTTTCTTTTTTTGCATTCCATAGTGAATTTGACTACTTTTCAAGAACGTGAAGCATAGCTTACAGGCTAGTCAAAATATATATACTTCGTTAGACATATTTTCTACCATATGGTACATTTTAGGTGATGAAGATCCAATCTATATTTGTGGAATGTAGTTGATAATGCTTTTTTCCTCAATTTTAAATAATAAAGAAGGAACTTATTTCGTATGTGAGGATGGATATTTTAGATTAAAGCCAAATATTCCTGACAAAGAAAATAAACAAATTTAAATTCGAATGGATTCCTTCCTTCCTTCCTTTTTTCTTTTTCTTTCCTCCTTTTCTTTCCTTTTCTTTCATTCTTTTCATTCATCCCTCATGTCTCTTCTTTCTTTCTTTCTTGCAAGACACTAATGTTATAAATAGTAGAATTTTCAGAAAGTACTCTAAAATCTGTCTGTACAATTTTACTTTTTACAGCTCCCACTGTAGTTTCCATTTGATTTCATCTCTAAGGGAGATTTTCAGCGATGTCTTCAGAAGAAAAGTGCTTATTAAAGTCTTCTAAGAATTCATTTTATCATTATCATTCTTTTACAGAATATTCTGGAGCTCTTCCTGGCCTCCCTACTTCATATGCTGCTTTGCAAAGAATTAAGAAGAGTTCCTCTTCATCCCTGTACGGTTCAAGGACTAGACCACGATACAGTAGCCCTTCATTAGGAACGCTGAGTGTTTCTTCACCGAGCTGGCGAGGGGCACCTCAACATTATTATTCCCCCATCAATCTTTATCATCCCTCAGATGCCTTCAAACAAGATGGTAAGTGTCCAAAGGAAAATTACACCTGTTGGAGTTAAGCAGGGAAAAAAGAATTTATTCAAGACAATTAAAATACAAGTTAAGCCTATTGCGATAGAGAAGAGAGGTTAAACTCAACTCTGAAACAGCAGTGAGTTTTTAAGATCTGGAAATGTGGAGGACATTAAGGAAGACTTTGGCCACTGTGACTAGGCTATCTGTGATAATCGTTGCTTCTTAAAGTTAACCTCTTACCATCCATAGAGACTGGGAAATAGGGAGTCTCTGTTTCTTGATGACTACATTAAACAAACAAACAAACCAAAAAATGGGTCCCAATTCCTTGAAAAAGACATTTTTAGGTTTTAAAACTGGTAAGAGACTGGGCAACAGTCTACATTTCACGGAAGCAAAGAAAGAATTTATAATTGCGGAATTTCTGAAGTAAATTCTCTAAGAAAATGGAGGTTAGAGGACCATAGTCAAAAGGAAACCAGTCAAAGGTTTAGTGAAGCTGAGGAAAATGTTAATATCTTGTTAGTGAAAGTGTTAGTCGCTCAGTCATGTCCAAGTCTTTGGGATCCCCTGGACTGTAGCCCACCAGGCTTCTCTACCCATGGAATTCTCTAGACAGGAATACTAAAGTAGCCATTCCCTTCTCCAGGTCTCCTGCATTACAGGTATTTTCTTTACTATCTGAGCCACCAGGGAAGCCCAAAGTCAGCTTGGTCACAACTTAGAGCTATGTTCCATGAATCTTTCAGTTTTTTCCCCCATATATTTAATTATACTTGTTTCTATTTCTGATTTAGGATTAGTTTCAGTACAGTCACTCAGTTGTGTCCAACTCTTTGTGACCCCATGGACTACAGCACGCCAGGCTTCCCTGTCCATCACCAACTCCTGGAGTTTACTCAAACTCATGTCCATGGAGTCGGTGATGCCATCCAACCATCTCATCCTCTGTCATCCCCTTCTCCTCCGGCCTTCAATTTTCCCAGCATCCTGGTCTTTTCAAATGAGTCAGTCCTTCACATCAGGTGGCCAAAGTATTGGACCTTCAGCTTCAGCATCAGTCCTTCCAATGAATATTCAGGACTGATTTCCTGTAGGAGTGGTCTGATTTCCTTGCAGTGCAAGGACTCTGGAGAGTCTTTTGCAAGACTACAGTTAAAAAGCATCAATACTTCAGTGCTCAGCTTTCTTTATAGTCCAACTCTCATATCCATACACATGACTACTGGAATATATTTATATTATATTGTAATATATATATAAATATTATATATTTATATTATATAAACACATTTATATACTAAAAGCAAAACTACAACATTTGAAAGGACAATTTGACAATGAATATCAAAAGCATCAATACAGTCATATCTTTCTGTCTCGTATTTTATTTCTAGAAATGTGCTTCACATGAGGAAGTAATAAACAATGTACACAGAGATATAAGTATCAGATCAGATCAGATCAGTCACTCAGTCATGTCTGACTCTTTGTGACCCCATGAATCGCAGCATGCCAGGCCTCCCTGTGCATCACCAACTCCCGGAGTTCACTCAGACTCATGTCCATCAAGTCAGTGATGCCATCCAGCCATCTGATCCTCTGTCTTCCCCTTCTCCTCCTACCCCCAATCCCTCCCAGCATCAGAGTCTTTTCCAATGAGTCAACTCTTCGCATGAGGTGGCCAAAGTACTGGAGTTTCAGCTTTAGCATCATTTCTTCCAAAGAAATCCCAGGGCTGATCACCTTCAGAACGGACTGGTTGGATCTCCTTGCAGTCCAAGGGACTCTCAAGAGTCTTCTCCAACACCACAGCTCAAAAACATCAATTCTTCGGCGCTCAGCCTTCTTCACAGTCCAACTCTCACATCCATACATGACCACAGGAAAAACCATAGCCTTGACTAGATGAACCTTTGTTGGCAAAGTAATATCTCTGCTTTTGAATATGCTGTCTAGGTTGGTCATAACTTTCCTTCCAAGGAGTAAGCGTCTTTTAATTTCATGGCTGCAGTCACCATCTGCAGTGATTTTGGAGCCCCCCAAAATAAAGTCTGACACTGTTTCCACTGTTTCCCCATCTATTTCCCATGAAGTGGTGGGACCGGATGCCATGATCTTTGTTTTCTGAATGTTGAGCTTTAAGCCAACTTTTTCACTCTCCACTTTCACTTTCATCAAGAGGCTTTTGACTTCCTCTTCACTTTCTGCCATAAGGGTGGTGTCATCTGCATATCTGAGGTTATTGATATTTCTTGTGGCAATCTTGATTCCAGCTTGTGTTTCTTCCAGTCCAGCGTTTCTCATGATGTACTCTGCATATAAGTTAAATTAACAGGGTGACAATAAACAGTTTGACGTACTCCTTTCCCTATTTGGAACCAGTCTGTTGTTCCATGTCCAGTTCTAACTGTTGCTTCCTGACTTGCATACAAATTTCTCAAGAGGCAGATCAGGTGGTCTTGTATTCCCATCTCTTGAAGAATTTTCCACAGTTTATTGTGATCCACACAGTCAAAGGCTTTGACATAGTCAATAAAGCAGAAATAGATGTTTTTCTGGAATTCTCTTGCTTTTTCCACGATCCAGTGGATGTTGGCAATTTGATCTCTGGTTCCTCTGCCTTTTCTAAAACCAGCTTGAACATCAGGAAGTTCACGGTTCACATATTGCTGAAGCCTGGCTTGGAGAATTTTCAGCATTACTTTACTAGCATGTGAGATGAGTGCCATTGTGTGGTAGTTTGAGCATTCTTTGGCATTGCTCAATATATAAGTATGCACAGATATAAGTATACACAGATATATATATAAGATACAAGTATACACAGCATTATTTATGAGTAGAATATAAGAAATAATTTAAATGTCCAACACAAGAGAGTTAGATAAAGGATGACTATGCAGCTATTAATATTATGGTTTGAACAACATTTTCTAAATGTTCTCTTTGTTATTTTTGGGTATACCAACAACACATTACAAGGTTAGTCAACAGAGGGAAGCACTAGTATTTGATTATTACTAGCTTCTCTACCAGATTCTTTTGCATAGCTTATATCAGTAATACTCTCAACAAATATATGAAATAGATGTTATTACCATCTTCCTTGTAAGTGGAAACTCAGAAGACATATAAGCATCTTTGACAAGGTCACATTTCTAATAAGTAACCAATATAATTTTAAGTCTAATATACTTTGGGCTATATTTCAATTATGACTGATAAAGGGCTAAACATTCTGAGAAACACCTTGCAAGAACTAAACTGCTTGGACGAATCCTAGGAATGTCAAACTAGGTTGTGATATTAAGCCCAGGTAAACAGACTCATGCCTTATGATTATGCCAGCTGTTGCCATGTAGACTGTCATTTTATAGTGTTGTCATTTAAATTGAACTTAAGCATGGTGTTATTTCCTTAAAATGTTTTATTTTTCAGTGTACTTATAAGCTTTAAGCTTTCATAATATGTCTGTGAGAGAAATCAATAGGATTAGGAGATAAGGCACAGCTTCGATGAAAATATTTGCAAAAGGCACACCTGAGAAATGACTGTTATTCAAAATGCACAAAGTACTTTTAAAAATCAACATAAGAACTCAACAACATGAGTTAAAATGGCCAAAAAGACCTTAGCAGACTTGTCATCAATGAAGATATGCAATTGGAAAATAATTATATGAAAAACTACACCACATCCTATATCATCAAGGAAATGAAAATCAAAACAACAATGAGATACTATTACACACTTATTAGAATGGCTGGAATCCAGAACATGGAAAACACCAAATACTGTTGAGGATTTGGAGCAACAGGAATACATGCATCTTGCTAATGGGACTAGAAAAATGTACAGTCTCTGGAAGAGAGTTTGGCAGTTTCTTGTAAAACTAAACATACTCATCACATGGGAGAGATGGATAAGCAGAATATAGAAGATTTTTAGGGCAGTGAAAATACTCTGAATGTTATCATAGTGATGAATATATGTTCTTATACGTTTGTCCAAATCTATAGAATGTACAACACCAAGAGTGAACCCTAACATAAACTACAACTTCCACTGATTATTATGTGTAAATGTAGGTTCATCTTTGGTAAAAATGTAGCATTCTGGTGAGTGATGTTGATAATGGGAGAGAGTACGCATGTTTGAGGATGATATAGGAGAAAACCTTCCTCTTAATTTTGCTGTAAACCTAAAACTGCTCTAAAATGAATTATTTAAAAAATCCATTACTTTAATGTCATACTTCTCAGATAGAGATGTGTTGGAATTTGTATTATTTAGGCAACATTGTTTATTTTATGGGATGATACCAAGATAGAATGTATTGACTGATCACTGTGGGATACTCTTGTGTCTGTTCCTTTATTCTTTTATTCCAAATATACTTCAATGTGGCTTGCAGTGATATATAAAATACAGCTAGAAAATATGAATTAAAACACATGAAAGTAAGGAAAACATGAAACTTCAGGACATAAAATGGAGCTGGGTTTGAAACTAATTCAGAGTATCTACTGTAAATGTCTATAAATCTGTCATAGGTTAGTCCCATTTGGGGTAATTAGTTAAAGAAAAAGAAACTTTGGTCAGCTATATATTTCCCACTGGTTTAAGGACTAAAATGAAATAGATAGTAGAAATGCAGCTATTTCCGACACTAAGATTAGACAAATTTTCTGAAGGGCCCTCATTAACAGCTTACTGTTTGATGTAACGGTTAGTGACCCAGACAATATTCTTGATGTGTACATAACAATGAGTTTCATCTGCTCCAATAAAGATAGATGAAATTCAATTATCAATAGCAAAATGGGAAGTAATTATCTAACATTGTGCTCTTTTAATCTTTAATGTGCATACAATCACTTGAGAGCCTTGTTAAAATACACCCCCTTTCAATAGATCGGAAGTGAGGGCCATATAAGCTGCATTTATCAAAACCTTCCAGGTGATGCTTATGCAGCTGGTCTGTGGACCATGCTCAGAGTAGCAAGGCTCTAGGCTGCAAACTAGTTTGATATAATTTGTCTTCTGTTGCTCTTGTTTGATCTATATTTAGAGGATCAGAAAGAATGGATAGACTGAGTATTTTCCAAGTAATCTTCCATAACTGTTTTCTCATCTGAGCGTTTGAAAGATCTTGGCTAGATGTGACTTTGAGTTTGTTCTCCCTGATAACAGCCTGACATATGGCTTTTGTCAGGTAATTCCCTTTAACCTTAATAGAGAGTAAAACTGGTGTTGACATGCTTTTGTGAAAAACAAGAAAACTAACAGAGCCTGAATAGAATGTCATTCCATTCCTGCTCAAGTGAAGCCCAGAAGTACCCCAGATAGGGTTAAGATTTTTCTGAGCAACATAAAAGTGTAGTTTGCAGAGCAATTTCGGAAAGCAATTCCACTTTGGTATATACCACCTGGAGTAACCCTCCCACACATGCACAAGAAAATATAAAAGTATGCTCACTGCAATATAAGTTTAAAAACAAAAAATTGGAAACAACCCACATGTCCATCAGAAGGGAAATGAATAATACATAAATGGTGTTTTTCATTCATTGAAAAATTAAAACTGTTAGAGACAAACATCTTTATACAACAAAATAGATATATTTCAAAATATAACATCTAGTGAACATAGAAATTTGCAGAATATCACATACAATGTCACTTATGTAAAAAAGTAAGAATCAAAGAAATATATTGAGTTGGCCAAAAAGTTTGTTCATGTTTTTCCAACTATCATATGGAAATTTTTAATATATGATGACCTGTAGTAAGTAGACTATAAAATTGATCACAGTGATTCCTACTTGCTGGTATTTATAATATGACCCCTTTTCTTCTACTGCGGGATGAAGCTAGTAACCTTCTGGAGAATAGATTATGACTAAATTTCTTCCAACACTGAGTTATAAAAGACTCTGATTTGCATCTGACTTCTGTTCCAAAGAAGAAAGCTTAGTCAGGACCTGAGTAAACAAATCTTGACTGATTTTGGGATTGGCTGCCTAAAAAGAGTACTAACCTGTTGAGATAATCACAAGGTAACACAGGAAAATAAAATACATGAAACTTATATTAAAAAAAAAAAAAACCTTAAAATCACAATATTGTGAGACGAATGCCCTGTAGAAAATATAGAAGGATGGTGAAGACATCAACAAAATAAAGTTTTATGTTTATTATCTCAAAGTCTCTGTTTATCATGAAACCAGATGTGGTTTGACTTGTCCTCTGGCTCTGTGCCTTTTAAAGGTAGGACGTCAGCCTCATCTCAAGGCTCAGATAGGTACAGATCCACTTGTTAGCTCACTTACCTCACAAATTATTGGCAAGATTCAATTGCTCAGGGTTTTTGGAGCAAGTGTCTAAAACTGCTCATCAGCTGTTGGCCAAAGGCCATTCTCAGAGGGGGTTTCCATAAGGAAGCTCACAGCGTGGTAGCTGATTTCCCACAGCAGGAGCAGGTCAGAGCAAGAGAAGGCAAACAAGATGGCTACAGTAAAAATATCACAGTGAGTCACTGACTTTTGGTTGAGGTGAGGAAGTAGAGACAGGGAAATAAATGAAATTTGAGCTAGACTCAAGAAGGGGAGAAGAGAAACTGAGAGTGCCTGAAAGAGAGAATGTTGTTCATTTGAGCTGAGCAATCAGAGGAGTCCTCTAATTGTTCTTTCTGTTTCAACCTGATACTATTATTTTGGATAATTATAGTGATCACTTCAAATTATTCCAGTGAAACGTTCCATAGACCAAAGGGCATTATCAAGTTTTAAAAAACTGAGTTGTAAATAGTTATTCTAAAGTAGTTGTTTGAATGCAAGGAATATCATTTAATTGATTTTAAAAATTGACTGTTTAAATTAGAAATGCTTATGGTAGTATAGGCTAATCAAAAGCCTTTATGAATCAGCACCTCAATATCTGCAAAACATGTTCTTGTTTTGGATTTTCCAATGTAGACAAGGACTATTAATCACGGTGGATATTATACCTGTTACTGCCATTATAAAAGAACAACCAGTAAATTGGTCTTTGATTTCATCTCTTTTTTGTTATTGTTGTGGTTTTAGTGGGAGTAAACATAACTAAGTGTAGGGTGCATTTTATTCTTCTATATGTGATCTGATAGATAAGATATTTTCTTGCTGGCAGAAGGATAGTCTGTATTAGGAGTGATTCTGACTACAATGGTTAGGTTTTTACTGATGAAGCCCATTTATGGGATTCAGAGAATACAAATGTAACCTCATGGGAAAAAAATTGTGGATCTTAAAAGTTGTCACTGTTTAGTCACTAAGTTGTGTTCCACTTTTTGTGACTCCATGGACTACAGCACACCTAGCTTCCCTGTCCTTTACTATTTCCCAAAGTTTGCTCAAACTCGTGTCCGTTGAGTCGGTGATGTTATCCAATACTCCCATACTCTATCACCCCCTTCTCCTTTTGCCTTCAATCTTTCCCAGCATCAGGGTCTTTATCAATGAATCAGCTCTTTGCATCAGTTGGCCAAAATATTGGAGCTTCAGCTTCAGCATCAATCCTTCCAATGAATATTCCAGGTTAATTGCCATTAGGATTAATACTTGTGGTCTAAGGGACTCTCAAGAATCTTCCCTAGCACCACAATTCAAAAGCATCAATCCTTCGGTGCTCAGCCTTCTTTATGGCCCAGCTCTCACATTCATACATGATTACTTTCAAAAGCATAACTTTGACTACATAGGACTGTGTTGGCTCTGCTTTTTAATACACCGTCTAGGTTTGTCATAGCTTTCTTTCCAAAGAACAAGTGCCCTTGCATTTCATGGCTGCATCACCGTTCACAGTGATTTTGAAGTCCAAGAAAATAAAATCTGTCACTGCTTCCATTTTTTCCCCTTCTATTTGCCATGAAGTGATGGGACTGAAAGCCATTATGTTAGTTTTTTGAATGTTGAGTTTTAAGTCAGCTTTTTCTCTGTCCTCTTTAGTTGAAGCAAATTATTATTATTATTATTTTGTTACATTTAAGTATATAATTTTGGATCTTTTTAATTCCCTCAATGATAAGGGCAACCTACAATTTATGTACCACTCTGAGTCTATCCAGTTTTTGGAGTTGCTACCATTGGCTTCTGACATCTTGGAGATTCCTGAAACCTACCAAATTTGTTGCCTCATATCCTCAGTACCTTTGGCTGAATTTCATTGTTGATGTGACTTGTTTCCAGATTAGGTTTGGAACATGGGCAATGGCATCATGACTCAAAGTGATCTCTGTGTTGACAATTTCCTGTTGTTTCCTCAAAATACACTTTGCTGGTATATTGTCTTGGAGATCAAATAAAATATTTAAATGATCTTTTATGAGAATAATAACTCCTTCTGGGCAAGGAAAAGGGTATTTCACTTGGATGATATACTCCTCAGTAAATCAGATCACTCCATTTTCTCTCAGTTTAAGACTATCTTTTTTTTTCTTTTTTTTTAGTTGAAGGATAATTTACATTACAATGTTGTGTTGCTTTCAAATCAGCCATAAGTATACATACATCCCCTCCCTCTTGATTCTCCCTCCCACTCCACTCCATCCAGCCCCAGCGCAGAGTTGAGCTCTGCTTTATACAGCAGCTTCCCACTAACTATTTTACGTAAGATAGTGTATATAAGCCTTATGATTTCATGACTATTCTTTGAGACTTTGATTTTATTGTTTTATTGTATTAATTTTTGAGTTATTTTTATTATTTTCTGTTACTATGCTTTTCTCTCCAACTTAATTACATGTCACTTGAGAAAAACCATCTTGTATACTCCTCTTTTTTCTCTTTCAGAACTTAGAGCAGGGCAAGCTTAGTAAGAGACTAACAAATATTGTTTAATTAAGGATGCATCTACTTGAGGAATTTGAAATATGACTTCAGATTTAATTTCTAAACCATGACAGAATGTTTACCTGAAAATTGTAAAACTAAAAGATGTTTTTTTTTAGAATTGCAAATGAAAAGGAGGGAAAAACAATGTCTTCCATCTGTTGACAAGTAGCTAGTGATTTGACATCTTCTGAATGTTATATGGGATCAGTTCACTTCAATTATTCTCATGTGATAGCATCTCTGAATCATCTGACCTCTCTTTTATAGGTACATTAAAAGCGATGAAAAAATCTATTAGACTCAATTTATAGTATGTGCATAACATAATACTACTACCCATGAAACATTCATCACAATGCTTTTTAATAAATCATGTTCTTCAATTCTTAGAAATCCTTGAAAGTTTTATAATGACAGTTCACACTTGTTTAACTTTTATAAAGAAACAATTTAAATGTTAAAAGGCACCTTAAAGAAAGGTTTGGATATTATCTTTAAGAATTTATCTTATATTCTCATATAGTGTGAAAAGTTTTTTTTT
Organism: Bos grunniens; assembly: GCF_055505025.1. Lineage (NCBI taxonomy): Eukaryota > Metazoa > Chordata > Mammalia > Artiodactyla > Bovidae > Bos > Bos grunniens. Next base: position 9,915,908 of record NC_141179.1, on the reverse strand, counting down.
TTTTTTCACATTCTAACTGTGAGTGTCATCATAAAATGCAATTTTAACCAAACATTTCAAAATTTTTGGAAATTATCACATGAAATAGATTAATGATCATTAAAATTGAAATTGTTTTAATTGTATTGGACATGATATTTTGATATTTCTTCTTAGATTGTAACACTGATATGCTTAGTCCACATTACATAAATAAGCTAGACAAAGTCATTAATTAGAGGTAACCAGTAGGTGGGGGCTTCCCTGGTGGCTCAGATTGTAAAAAATTTGCCTGTAATGCAAGAGAATTGAGTTTATCCCTGGGTTTGGAAGATCTGCTGGAGAAGAGAATGGCTACCCACTCCAACATTTTTGCCTGGGGAATTCCATCAACAGAGGAGCCTGGTGGGCTATAGTCCATGGGGTAGAAAAGAATTAGACACCACTGAGTGACCAATCTAAAAAAAAAAAAAAAAAGGAAAGAAAGAAACAGTAGGTGGAGAACATTGGCTCTGGCATTAGGCTTAACCTTTGAGAAAAATTGGAGAAGGAAATGGCAACCCACTCCAGTACTCTTGCCTGGAGAATACCAAGGACAGAAGAGCCTGGTGGGCTGCAGTTCATGGGATCACAAAGAGTCAGACACAACTGTGCGACTAACTTGAGAAAAGTGGATTCATAAGTAGTGGTTTAAAAGAGGATATAAGTCTGAAAGACAAGTTTATAATCTAGAAGTGAAGTCACTCAGTTGTGTCCAGCTCTTTGTGATCCCATGGACTGTAGTCCACAAGGCTCCTTGGTCCATGGGATTTTCGAGGCATGAATACTGGAGTGAGTTGCCATTCCCTTCTCCAGGGAATCTTCTCAACCCAGGGATGGAACCCAGGTCTCCCGCATTGTAAGCAGACACTTTACCATCTGAGCTACCAGGGAAGCCACAGTGGTAATGCTTGGAAGACTCAGGAAACAATTGAAAACACATGGCCCAACCAAGAAGCAAGGCTTCCCTAGGGAACCTGGTTATAAAAGTTTCACATAAGGTGATACTTAAAAGCTTTCTGGCAGGAAAAAAGTTAGTATCTGGATAGTCTATCAATAAGTGGTAGAAATTTCAAAGAGGATTAGAGTGGATGAGACGTCAGCTTGATCCTGACATGACTCTACAAGGGAAACCAATGTCTCCATAAACAAAATGATATACCAGTACTTCAAGAAGCTTCACTAAGAGAAGGGCATGTGGACATCAGGGTCACATTTCACAGTAAAGCTTCATCCTCCTATTTAGGCATCTCTGTCTAAAGACTACTGTCAATACCATGCTAACTTTAGGATCTGGTTTATTGTTCTAATTTGATTCTAAGAAGTGGTGATACTTCTACTTTAGAGGTGTTTTTAAAATTTGTGGAGTAGTTTTGATTGTCTTAGTTTTGATTCAAGTATGCTACTTCAGAGAGTTGAGACTGGGAGTGCTAAATGACATATAATTATAAAGTATAGGACTTTTAAGTGGAGTGAAAATTCTCTAAAATTTTCTGTAGCAAGAATCTCTCTGTATTATATTATACACAAGGTATTTTGATATATAATGGATGTGTCAGTGAAAAATATGTAAATTACAGCAAGATTATATTTAGTTTTGTCAATAATAACAGAATTTGTTGACCATTTAGAAAATCACACCACCTAACACCAATAACACTGGTAACATGTGATTAAATTACACTTAGATCAGTTTACATTTGTAGCTGCTACATTCAAGGGGTTTTATCAATGAAAGCAAGCTTTACTTCTTTATGTCTTCTATTATAATTGTTCTTGAGAATTTACATATTGAACTTAATATTATTTTATAATGTTACTTATTTTATATTTTCCCTTTCATTAGACTAAAAAATATATAGGTAGGTTAGAATACCCTTTATTTTATCAATAATAAGAGGAAAATTATAAAACACTAGCCTGGAAGGCTGTAGTCCATGGGGTCGCTTAGGGTCAGACACAACTGAGCGACTTCACTTTGACTTTTCACTTTCATGCATTGGAGAAGGAAATGGCAACCTAATCCAGTGTTCTTGCCTGGAGACTCCCAGGGACAGGGGAGCCTGGTGGGCTGCCATCTATGGGGTCACACCGAGTCGGACACGACTGAAGTCACTTAGCAGCAGCAGCAGCAGCAGCCTAAAGATGGATGCACAGCACTTTTTCCATAAATTCTATACTGCTTTTTGGACATGATGAGACCTGAAAGGATGGAGTGTTACTACAACCTGGGAATAACAAAAGAGAAAAGGAGAAAGAGGAAGATTTATAAGTGTAATGCAAACATTTGTAATTTATGCTAGTCTACATAATTGCTTCCAAACCTAGCCCCTGGCTTCCAGTCAAAAGTAAGGCCATCTTGCCCCCCAAATTTGGATGATATAATCCTAAGAAAAAGCTATCTAGAGAAACTCAGGAGTTACTTTTCTCACATGTAAACCTTAACATTGTAGTTAACTGTCATGATGACCTATTACTTCCATGGATGCAAACCTCTTCGGAGGAATATATACCTCCCTCAAAAACTGTCACCTACCTAGGTGGGCTGATCACCTGCCCTGTGATTGCCCTACAGAGGACAAGATCAACAATTCATAGCACAAAATCAGTTCAAATGCCGAGACTAATAATGCTACACATACACCAAAAGGTATGAAAGGATTTATTATTCACATCAGGAAGCTTTCTGACAAAAGCAGGATAGGTTGGTCTGAAAATGGCTTGAGAATGGAATGGGAGGGAATGAGTGGCACTAATTGTGTCGTGGCTGGGGTGTGGGACTGGGGTGAGAATTCCTATGTAGTTTGCATGTTATGAATTCTCTTACTTGAGTCAAGGGAGGGATGAGTGTCATCTTTCCCTGAGGTGAGGCAAAAGGAAGAAAGTGACTGGTGTGGCTTGAAAGTCATCATCAGTCAAATTCAAAAATGGAGTCAGATTTGACTACATGACTGTACAATGAAAGTCAACCATGTGAAAATACAAAATAAAAACCATAACATACATATAATATAAATGTCTAAATAATGACCCTGGACCAGCTAGAAAGGTTATCAAAATAGGATTTATAAAGAGAGACATGGGGTTAAAACCGATTTTCAGAATTTGGTCATGTTAAGAAGGACTGGGGCTCAAGGATTAGGTAGAAAGCCAGTTATAAAAACTGGAGCACTAAAACTGGTACAGCTAGATACAAGGCTGAATGATTGAATATCTCCTTTCATAGGCCGTTGGCCTGGGAATATACTTAACTAAATAGTAGTTCAAAGGCCTGAACTAGGAAAGGAGAATATAAGTAAGGTTCTATAATCTAGTGATATATGCTTCAGTGACCACTACTTCGTAATCAAACTGTGAAGCTTTAAAGTTATTTTGCTTTTAAATATAATATCAATCAAGACAAGGTAATTCTGGATGCTATAACAAATAACTTGACACAATATATGTTTCTTTTCTAGTCACATCCTGTTCCACTTGATTGTTCAATACGTGGAGAGTTTGGGAACCATGTTACATCTGTGATATCTATTGGGACCGCACTGGTGCCTGCTGCTTTTTTGTTCTTTTTATTCAGTTGCTCAGTCATGTCTGACTCTTTGTGACCCCATCGACTGCAGCACTCCAAGCTTCCCTGTCTTTCACCAACTCCTGGAGCTTGCTCAAACTCATGTCTATCAATTCGGTGATGTCATCCAACCATCTCATCCTCTGGCATCCCCTTCTCCTCCTTCCATCAATCTTTTGCAGCATTAGGGTGTTTTCCAATGAGTTGGCTCCTTTACCTTTAGCTAATTGACAGGTGAAAAATGGATGGATTCCACATATATTATTTCAGTCCAGAAACAAGTCACATTGGAGTCCCAGTACAATCATAGGAAAGGTTAAGTAAAGTATTCCAATATTCTTAGGAAGAATAAATGGGATTAATGAGCATCTAGCCAATTCCTGTCACACACGAATAGGCAAAATCTATCAAACATAATTATGTGTTAATGGTGACATAAAAGTTCACTGTAGATGATCATTTTGACATTGAGTATAAGTAGACACTTAAAATATTGTTCTTCATTTATTAATTCATTATTATTAAAATGGTTCAGTTTATTGATTATATTAAAACAAATTTGGTTTTTAATGAATTAAAATTTAAAGTTAAAAATATTTTGTTTAAATTTTTATTTTACATAACATTCTATCAGGGGAGCAGAAGATATTCTTAGTAGAGTCTTCATATTTTAATCTTAATGGTAATTCTGTAAATTAAGTGTTATTGATGTGCTAATCAATTCAATTATAGTAAAATCTTAAGTAAACTGTATTTTAGAACAGAATTGAATCAAAAGATGTCATCATCTAGGACACAAACATGTTTCTTATTTCAAGACACACTTCACTTTTGAGAATCCTAACAATTGGCCCAGATGGTAAAAGAATAGCCTGCAATGCAGGAGACCCAGATTTTATCCCTGGGTCACAAAGATCCCCTGAAAAGGGAGTGGCTACCCACACCAGTATTCTTGCCCAGAGTATTCTATGAACAGAAGGGCCTGGGAGGCTATATTCCATGATGTCTCATAGAGTCAGACATGACTGAGTGACTAACACACAACAACAAAACAGTAATTGGTTAAGTCTTCATACATTACTAAAAGTGATGAAGTTATGATTGGATAAATTCCAAGGGATTATTAGAATGGAAAGATTATCCCTCTAATTCTAAAACTTTCAGTTCATTCACTCGGTCATGTCCGACTCTGCGACCCCATGAATCGCAGCACGTCAGGCCTCCCTGTCCATCACTAACTCCTGGAGTTCACTCAAACTCATGTCCATCGAGGCTCAATAATACTTAAATCAAGAATTTTCATTCCCTGAAGTATGATTACTTGCAAACGGTATTTTTATTCTTTATTTTTCTGGGAAGTTTATAGCTTTCACAGCTATGGCTTGTCTTTTTTTTTTTTATTAATTTATTTATTTTTCCTAATTTTATTTTATTTTTAAACTTTACATAATTGTATTAGTTTTGCCAAACATCAAAATGAATCCGCCACAGGTATACATGTGTTCCCCATCCCGAACCCTCCTCCCTCCTCCCTCCCCATACCATCCCCCTGGGCCATCCCAGTGCACCAGCCCCAAGCATCCAGCATCGTGCATCGAACCTGGACTGGCTAATCGTTTCCCACACGATATTTTACATGTTTCATTGCCATTCTCCCAAATCTTCCCACCCTCTCCCTCTCCCACAGAGTCCATAAGACTGTTCTATACATCAGTGTCTCTTTTGCTGTCTCGTACACCGGGTTATTGTTACCATCTTTCTAAATTCCATATATATGCGTTAGTATACTGTATTTATGTTTTTCCTTCTGGCTTACTTCACTCTGTATAATAGGCTCCAGTTTCATCCACCTCATTAGAACTGATTCAAATGTATTCTTTTTAATGGCTGAGTAATACTCCATTGTGTATATGTACCACTGCTTTCTTATCCATTCATCTGCTGATGGACATCTAGGTTGCTTCCATGTCCTGGCTATTATAAACAGTGCTGCGATGAACATTGGGGTACACGTGTCTCTTTCCCTTCTGGTTTCCTCAGTGTGTATGCCCAGCAGTGGGATTGCTGGATCATAAGGCAGTTCTATTTCCAGTTTTTTAAGGAATCTCCACACTGTTCTCAAGTGGTGCTGGGAAATCTGGTAAACCACTTGTAAAAGAATGAAACTGGACCACTTTCTAACACCATACACAAAAATAAACTCAAAATGGATTAAAGATCTAAACGTAAGACCAGAAACTATAAAACTCCTAGAGGAGAACATAGGCAAAACACTCTCTGACATACATCACAGCAGGATCCTCTATGACCCACCTCCCAGAATATTGGAAATAAAAGCAAAAATAAACAAATGGGACTTAATCAACCTTAAAAGCTTCTGCACATCAAAGGAAACTATTAGCAAGGTGAAAAGACAGCCTTCAGAATGGGAGAAAATAATAGCAAATGAAGCAACCGACAAACAACTAATCTCAAAAATATACAAGCAACTCCTACAGCTCAACTCCAGAAAAATAAACGACCCAATCAAAAAATGGGCCAAAGAACTAAATAGACATTTCTCCAAAGAAGACATACAGATGGCTAACAAACACATGAAAAGATGCTCAACATCACTCATTATCAGAGAAATGCAAATCAAAACCACAATGAGGTACCACTTCACACCAGTCAGAATGGCTGCGATCCAAAAGTCTACAAATAATAAATGCTGGAGAGGGTGTGGAGAAAAGGGAACCCTCTTACACTGTTGGTGGGAATGCAAACTAGTACAGCCACTATGGAGAACAGTGTGGAGATTCCTTATGGCTTGTCTTAAACACATTTTTCTATCAGTAATATGGAGAGATGAAAATGGCTTGTTGCTGCTGCCAAGTCGCTTCAGTCGTGTCCGACTCTGTGAGACCCCATGGACTGCAGCCTACCAGGCTTCTCTGTCCATGGGATTCTCCAGGCAAGAACACTGGAGTGGGTTGCCATCTATTATTATGTAAAAATTATCTCAAATTTTAGCAAATTGAAACAATAATCATTCATTTTCTCACAGAGACTGTGGGTCTGGAATCTAGCTATAGTTCAGGTGGGTAGTTCTGGCTTAAGCTCTCTCATAAGATTAGATGTCAGTCAAGCTGTTGATTGCAGCTGCATTCACCTTTGAAGGATTGACCGATGAAGTTCCACTTCAAACTACACTCATGTAGTTGTTAATAGAACTCAGTTTCTTTTTGGTTGTTGACCAGGCCAGAGATTTCAGTTTGTCATATGTGGACTCCTCCATAACCTGAACAAAATCTCTTTTCAACTTTTTCAACAACTGTCTTCCTCCAAGGAAGCAACTGACATTGTATGAACAGTTTAAAGAACACATAAGTAGAGTCAAAGTACATATGACAAGATAACAGAAACTTATAAGAAGCAATTCTTAGAGTGCAGGAAACAAATGAAAAGGACAAATAAAACCATTAAAGAATTGAAAGCATCATTATTGGTAATATAGAAGCAACTGAAAAGATAGGAGCATAGCAAACAAATTTGGAAAGTCAAAGAAATAGGAAAATGATAAAAATACAAACTTGTTACAGGGGGTTTCTGCAGTGGTCCAGTGGTTAAGAATTTGCCTTCCAGTGCAGGGGGCATGAGATTGATTCCTGGTTAGGGAGTTGAGATCCCACATGCCTCGTGGCAAAAATACCAAAACATAAAAAAACAATGGCAGCAATATTGCAACAAATTTGATAAAGTCTTTAAAAATGACCTACATCAAAAATTTTAAACATACTTTATAAAAAAACTTCTTACAGAGATGATGAAGCAGACATTTAAAAATAAGCCAATGTATTCCTAAATGGTATGAAGAGGATGAAACAAATGAAGAAATCTTCCAGAAAAATGAAGTCTTAGGAGGGAAGAAAAGATGGTGGAGTAAGAATACATGTAGCTCAACTTCTCCAACAGATACACATAAAGGAATAGATCTATATGTGGAACAATCTTCACTGAAAATGAACTGGAAACTGGCAAGACTCCTGTACAAGTAAGAATTTAAGAAGATACACATGCAATTGAGTAGGAAGGGAAGAAAAGCAATTGAGTCAAAACCTGTGCCCACAGGAAAGGAACTCAGAGAACAAAGAAGATTTTAAGAGTAGATACCTGCCCTGGGGAGTGAGTGACTGAAGCCACAGACAGGGTGTCCCATTGTTGGAGTTCCACACAGAGTAGACAAGCCTCCTTGGCTGGATTGGAATATGTTTGGATCAGATAGAAGGTCTGGAAAAGCTTGCAGTACACTTATGAGGGGTCTGCTCCTGCTGCTGCTGCTGCTGCTGCTGCTAAGACACTGCACTCATGTCCGACTCTGTGGGACCCTATAGACGGCAGCCCACCAGGCTCCCCCGTCCCTGGGATTCTCCAGGCAAGAACACTGGAGTGGGTTGCCATTTCCTTCTCCAATGCATGAAAGTGAAAAGTGAAAACAAAGTCGCTCAGTCGTGTCCGACTCCTAGCAATCCCATGGACTGCAGCCTACCAGGCTCCTCTGTCCATGGGATTTTCCAGGCAAAGGTACTGGAGTGGGGTGCCATTGCCTTCTCCGTTATGAGGGGTATATACATGCTAAATAGCCCCAAGGCAGAGGGCAGAGAGAGATCTGCTGTTGTGGCTGCAGGTTTCCCACAGCCAGCCACTGTATGGTATATGCCACAGTCCAAGTCAAGTAAATGCTCTGACCTCACTCTCTCCATGGCACAGCACAGCTCTGGATCTGGAGCAGGCCAGCCTGGAGGAAGGGCACCACGAGGGGATGCAGAAGCTACCTAGTCCTGGGGCATAGCCCAGGGAGGGTGGTCCAAACCTAGAAGGCATTCCTCAAGCCATGTCCCCAAAGCTTCCTAGATCCTGACAGTGACTGCTCCACCAAAGCTAATCCCCCATCATGTGCTTAGAGTCCATGTGGGTCCTGCCACTCCTGTGAAATGACTCCACAACAGTGAGACGGTAATGAAGGCAGCAGAGGAGGGGACAGTGATCAGCTGTGAGAAACAAATGGAGCTCACACCCAAGGCTGCCCCTGATCAGAGCCGCAACCGACTACACAGGCAGCACTTGATGCTCTGCTTGCACTTGAGTCTCACTTGCTTCAGCTTCCCCCTTCTTCTGGGGCAAAGAACCTGGTTTGGGGAGAGAAAAAATATACACTTAAAGAGAATAGAGCCACTTTGAACCCAGTCCTCAGGGCTTTTGTTCCAGCAACTTGGGGTCATATCCTATGCTTGACACTGAGGTATGAGGAAATCCTACCTCATACTCAGTGCCAGCTTTAGCTCCTCCATATCCAGTCCCATTCCTACCAAGGTGATACCTACCAGCACACCCTGAGGAAAGATGTGACTGGCATCTACTTCACATCAGCACTCTTACCAAAGGCATTAGATACACCCAGTTTGCATAGGGAGGTTCTCACATATAAACATATCACTGTAAGATTGTGATAGGCAATTGTTTCATTTAAATTCATGGAGCCAGAGAATATTAAGTAAAATAAAAAGTCAGAGGAACTATTCTTAATGGAAAGAAAAAGAGAATACTCCTGAAAAACAAATAAACAGAAATAAGTTATCAATAAGATTGATAAGATAAATAAAGATAAATAAGAATTCAAAATATTGTTACTAAAAATGTTAACTGAATTAGAAAATGGCAACCTACTCCAGTACTCTTGCCTAGAAAATTCCATGGATGGAGGAGCCTGGTGGGCTACAGTCCATGGGGTCACAAAGAGTCGGACATGCCTGAGCGACTTCATGACCATGATTGAACATTTTAATAAGGAACTAGAAAATATAAAAAAGACCCAATCAAAAATAAATAATTCAATAGACAAATCACAAAAAATACTAAAAGGGATGAGTTGCAGACTAAGTGACAGAGAAGAATAAGTCATCTGGAAGATAAAATAATAAAATCATCCAAATAGAACATAAAAAATAAAAATAAATTTTATAAAGTAATAGCAACTGAAGAGATTTCTGATCCAAGTAAACAACATAAGAAATGAAAGAGGGGTGATAATAACAACTGATATCACAGAGCTACAAAAGAAAAAAAAGTCACAAGAATATTGTGAATAGTTATATGTCAACCAACTGGACAACTTAGAGGAAATGAACAAATTTTTAGAAAGATACAAACCACCAAGATAGAATCAAGAAAAAACAGACTTCTTGAATAGACTGATCACTAGTACTGAAAATAAATTTGTGAATGTAATTTTAAAAAAAGACAGCAAACAAACCTACAGGATTGGATGGTTTTACATGGGAACTCTACTAAACATATACAGAACTAAACCTATCTTTCTCAATCTGTTTCCAAGATGGAAGAAAATGGAACACTCCAAATTTCATCCTATGAGGCTGCATCTATCATGATACCAAGACCAGACAATAATTAAAAAAAAGAAAAATATAAGCCAATATCTTTGATGAACATACATATAAAAATGCCCAACAAAATATCAGCAAACTGAATCCAAAAATATACAAAAGGATCATAAGCTATGGATTAAGTCATATGTATTCCAGGGACACAAGGATGACTCAACATTTGCAAATCAAACATGATACAACACATTAACAAAATGAAGGATTAAAATTAAATAATTAGCTCAATAGAAGCAGAAAAAAATTAAAAGTCTACAACCTCCATTCATGATTAAAACTGACATAAAACTGGGTATACTGGGAACATATATCAACATAATAAAGGTCATTTATGACAAACCTACAGCTAACATTATATTTCATGGTTAAACATTGAAAGTTTTTGTCTAAATCAAGGATGCTCACTGTTGCCACTTCTATGTAACATAGTATTGGAAGCCCTAGCCACAGCAATGAGATAAGGAAAAGAAATAAAATGCATCCAAATATGGGGCAGGGAGAGGTAAAACAGTCATTATTTACAGATGATATTGTATTTCATACAGAAAACCCTACAGTCTCCACCAAAAAAACCTACAACTAATAAATGAATTTAGTAAAGTTGCAGGATACAAGATTAAAATACATAAATCTTGCTTTTCTATATGTTAATAATGAACTATCAGAAATAAAAAGTAAAAATTAATCCTGTTTAGAATCACATCAATAAATGAATACATAAAACATCTGGGAATAAATGTAACCAAGGAGGTGAAAAATCTATTTTATGACAATTATAAAACATCAATAAAAGAAGTTGAATATTATACAAATGAATGGAAATATATCTCTACCTCTTTGATTAGAATAATTAATATTGTTAAAATAGCCATGCAGTTGAAAACATCTCCATATACAATGATAGCCCCAATGATAGCCCCAATAAGATACCAATGACATTTTTCATAGAGCTAGAAAAAATCTTAAAATTTACATGGAACTACAAAAGATTCTTATTTGACAAAACAATCTTGAGAAAAAAGCAAAAAGCTGGAAGTTTCATGACCCCATACTTCAGACTATATTACAATGCAAGAGTAGTCAAAAAAGCATGGTGCTGGCACATAAAACAGACACATAGATCAATGGAACAAAACAGAGAGCCCAGAAATAAACCCATGCACCTATAACCTATAATCTATGAAGAAAGAGGCAAGAATACGCAATGCAGGAAAGATATTCTCTTAAATAAAAGGTGTTTGGAAAGTGACAGCTACATGTGAAACAATGAGACTAGAGCATTTCCTCACACCATATACAAAAAATAAACTCAAAATAGATTGAAGACCTAAATGCAGGACCTGAAACCTTAAAACTTCCAGAAGATAACATAGGCAGAACACTTGTTGACATAAGTCTTAGTAATATATTTTGGATCTGTCTCCTAAGGCAAAACAAATAAAAGCAAAAAGAAACAAGTAAGACCTAATTTAAGAAACAAATGGAGCCTAATTTAACCTAAAAGATTTTGCACAATAAAGGAAATTTTTTGACAAAACAAAAAGACAACCTACTGAATAGGAGAAAATATATGCAAATAGCATAACCAGTAAGGGATTCATATCCAACATATGTAAGCAGTTCATACAAATCAGTATAAAAAAAAAGCCAATGTAATTAAAAGTGGGAAGAAGACCTGTATAGGCCTCTCCTTCAGTGTTGGCCCGCCCTCATGCCTTGAGGGTGTACTATCCTTTGTTTACCAAATAAAATTCTGAGTTGCAACCAAGGTGTAACACTGGTTTGCCTTTTCAACTCTTCCTTGTGGTGAGACTGGACTGAGGATACTACACCCTCTCCTGACATATCTGGTGCCATGACCCAGATGTAGCCTGACTGTAGCCACCTCAGCTGGGCCCAGTGAGCCGGAAGCCCATCAGAGCTGAAGCCCAATATGGTGAAAGTTCACTCAGTGAAAGCTGAGCGCAACAGAAACCCAGCGCGGCAGAATTGAAGGGATTGATTGTGGTGGAACCTGGCACAGCAAAAACTAAGGTGGCAGAAAGCTCATGTAGCACAGTCTCAGATTCCAGAAGACCTCTGGTTAAGGTAGGAGGTCCTCGCCTCTGGCTGGAAGGCACATATGGCTAACAAAATCTTAATTCCTTTACAATCTCTCCTTTGTGTCTGCTCATACCCGCTGTGAACAGGCAAGTGGCTGTGGATGTAATTGAGGGATTCTGTCAGGAGCTACTCCCTGGCATGTCCTGAAGGTTCCACCATCCATTGTACCCAGAAGCCATTGCCCAGTGGATGAGGGTTCTTTTGTCCTTAGTCCCCCTTGTGCCGAAGATCAGGGGAATGAAAGCTGTGTGGGCACATGACAAGCGTTTAGCCACTTTCCTGGAAGGTTATTCCTCAGGAATAATAAGGGGATGATAATAGTAAGGGGATTCCTCAGCACATTTTTCTCACTGCCTTCTCCTCTTGTCCTCCAGCTCTTCCCTTCATCTATGCCACTCTCTGCAAAGTATTGGGAGGGTTATTAGCTTTTCTATTTCCAGAAGTTGTGCTCTTTGCATGAGCCTTGTTTGGGCCCACAGTGTTGCCTCTGCAACTTTCTGGTGGGACAATCAGAAAATGGCTGGCCTTTGGGAGGGAAAAACTGTTTAGTACCCTCAAGAGATTCAGGTCTTCATCTCCCATGTTTCCTAAGACATGTGCAACAACAGCACTTCTTAGTGCACCTGCTAGGGTGGGCAGCAGACACACAATGCCTGCTAAAAGTCCTTCTGTTGGTGGAATCCCTTTGAGGGCAATTGGACTTCCAGGGACAATGTTTGCCACTTTGGGAGTTAGCCTGTGGGCCATTTGGGCCCAAACTCTTCCTACTCTTCTCCTAAAGCTGTGAATATACCTCCGGATCAAATCTCCATTCCACTGTATTGAACATCTACCCACTCCTTTATCACTAATTCTGTTATTACCTAGAGTGGTTCAACCTGCCTCAAGCCACCCAGGGACCCAATTCCCAGGAGGCTGCCCAGTCTCGACTTGCCTGAAGATTCAATCTCCAGGAGGTTGACCTGCCTCCAAATCCCTGGGTATCTACGCCCTGACCCAGGGATGCCCAGCTCTCAGATTGCAACAGTACTGGCTAGGATAAGCTTCAGAAGACTCACCCTAAGGAAGTCCACCCATGGAAACAGAAGGAAGCCTATTAGTTATGGTGCTGTGGTGCTGTGCCTGGGTCTCAGCAATAACTCAGGAACCCAATGAGAATCTCACTGCTTTTATGGAAAGGCTAAAAGAGGCCCTACTAAAGTTTTCCAAACTAGATTTAGACTCTTACAATGGACAGGTGATTTTAAAGGACAAATTCCTGTCCCAATTTGCATCATACATAAGGATGAAGTTACAACAGCTATAGCATCAGGACTCTGCTTCCTCTTTAGATGAAATGGTCCAGGCAGCCACCAATACCTTTGATACCAGATAACAGGAGAGAAAGGCCAAGCCCCAGGAAAGGGAGAGAAGGAAAGAGTCAAGGCATGCCCAGATGCTGGCCACCCTCTAGGGGAGCCCTGTGGCAAACTTCAAGGACAAGGCATGAGACAAATGGCTAATCTGTAGATAGGTGGGACATTGGGCCAGAAAGTGTCCATACCATGGCAAGCCTCCTAAAAAAGCTTGCTACATATGCCATCAACTGGGATATTGGGTGGCACTCTGCCCTGGGGACCCAAGAGTCTCAAGGCCAAGTGCCAAGCCTTCCTTCACAATGGTTTAACAGGACTGAAGTGGCCCACTCCAGCCAGTCCACTTGTAACAATTAACCATCATGGGGCTGGAGCCAAAGGTGCAACTGGATGTGGCAGGTAGGTCCAAAAATTTCTTGGTTGACACTGGGGCTACCTACTCTCTCCTGACCTCCTACTCTGGAGTCATCTCCCCCCAACATGTACAATTTTGGGTGCTACAGGAAAACAATTACAAAAAGATTCACCCAATCACTTCTTTGTTGCTGGGATGTACAGATATTTTCCCATCAGTTTCTGATGATCCCTGAGTGTCCAAATCCTTTACTGAGAAGAGATATACTCACCAATCCCATTGACGTGGGGACCTCAAAAGGAGGCAGCTGCTGTTGCTAAGTCACTTCAGTCACGTCCGACTCTGTGCGACCCCATAGACAGCAGCCCACCAGGCTCCCCCATCCCTGGGATTCTCCAGACAAAAACACTGGATTGGGTTGCCATTTCCTTCTCCAGTGCATGAAAGTGAAAAGTGAAAGGGAAGTCGCTCAGTTGTGTCCGACTCCTAGCGACCCCATGGACTGCAGCCTACCAGGCTTCTCCGCCCCTGGGATTTTCCAGGCAAGAGTACTGGAGTGGGGTGTCATTACCTTCTCAAAAGGAGGCAGAGGCAACACTAAAACAAGCCTTAACCCAAGCACCCACTTTGAGGTTGCAGACCCAGAAAAAGCATTCCGAGTATACATCCATGAAAAAGAAGGAATAGCCTTGAGAGTGTTAACGCAAAGGTTGGGACCTGAGCCCCAGTCAGTAACTCACTTATTGAAGAGGCTCAACCCAACCTCCTGAGGCTGGCCTCCCTGCTTTTGAAAGCTTGCAGCCCTAATAGAAGATGCTTTAAAACTCTCTTGCTATATTTATTTATTTATTTATTTTTTACCAGCCACCAAGTGAAAAAACTCCTAAGTGGGAGTGGCCATTTATGGATGTCCAATCAAATAATCCTCATGCATTACCAGATAATGCTGATGGAAAATCCAGGACTATTTCCTTTTTTGAGGTTCTTAACCCAGCTACCCTCATGCCTACCCCTGAGAACTCTCTCCCCTTTCACTCTTGCCTAGAAACTTTGGACCATTGGACAAAACCCCGAGAGGGATTGTCAGAAGACCCTCTGACCAATCCTGAGGAAATCGGGTACACCAATTGAAACAACTTTGTCTTAGAAAAAGGAGGCAGGATCTGAAGTAGTCTCTGATTTTGAGACCACAGAGACTAAACCTTTAGCTCCAGGTACTTCAGTCCAATTGGCTGAGCTCATAGCTCTGACTCAAGCTTTAGAGCTGGGAAAAGGAAAAAGAGTGGCCATTTACACTGACTCCAAGTGTGGCTTTCAGGTGCTACATGCATATGCTGCTATTTGGAAATAAAGAGGCCACTTGACCACCCGAGGGTCCCCAATAAAGTATGGTGATCAAATCCTTAGGCTTTTGGAGGCAGTCCACCTGCCTGCTGAGGTTGCAGTCTCCCACTGTAGAGGAGACTGGAAAATGGAGTACAGAAGTGGCTCAAGGGAACCAGGCAGTGGCAGCTAAGAGAACAGCATTACAAAACAGTGACCTAATAGGGGTTTCCACCTTAGTGCTGCAGACTAATTTGCCAGGAACTCCTTCATATACTGAAGGGCAGAGTCTTAAAGCTAAGAGTGAGGGCTTTCAACAAGATCATGTGAGGTGTTTCCAAAAAGAGGGGCTCCTCTTTCTGCTGAGGAACCTCCAGTGAGAGTTGGTTAACTCCTCATAGGCCACCACTCATCTAGGGGACAAGGCCCTCCAAACATTACTAGAAAGGTTCTTCAGACGAGCAGGCATCTGAACGACTATAAGTCAAGTGGTCTCCCTGTGTCTCAATTGCCAATTAAATAACCCACAAATAACTCAAAGACAACAGCTAGCCCAGCCGATCCAATGGCATGGGACCTACCCAGGAAAGGACTGGAAGATGGACTTTACCCAGATGCCAGTTTCTCAAGGATATCAGTACATAATAGTCATGATAGATACCTTTACAGGATGGATTGAAGGCTTTCCCACTGAGACTGAGAAGCCTGAGGAGGTGGTGAAAAAGCAGCTCCATGAAATCATTCCAAGATTTGGCCTGCCTAGGTCACTACAAAAAGACAATAGAACATCATTTACTTTTAAAACCACTCAAGGGCTCTCTAAGGCATTGTGAAGTGAAGTTGCTCAGTCGTGTGTGACTCTGCAATTCCATGGACGGTAGCTTAGCAGGCTCCTCTGTCCATGGAATTTTCCACTGGAGTGGCTTGTTGTTTCCTTCTCCAGGGGATCTTCCCAACCTGGGATTCAAACACAGGGATCCCACATGGCAGGCAGACGCTCTACCCTCAAACCCCCGGGGAAGCCCCTCTAAGGCATTGGGCATTACCTTTTACCTCCATTGTGCCCGGAGGTCTCAGTCTTCAGGAAAAGTAGAGAGAGCCAACCAATTCTTAAAATAAGTGATAAAAAAGATAATTCAGGAGACCTTTCTCAGATTAAAGGAGGCTTTACCAATAGCTCCCCTCTGCACCCATGTTGCCCCTAAGGAACAGACTGATCTTAGCCCTTCTGAGACACTATATGGGAGACCTTTTTTTTTTTATGTCAATGACCTCTTCCTGGATCCAGAGACTCAGACCCTCTGGTCTTATGCCATGGTCTTACACCATGGTTATTGGGCAATTCCAAGAAGAAATATGTTTATGAGATGTCAACCAGGACCCAAAAGATTCTGAAGGGCCACCACTATATGCCCCAGGGATTCAAGTCTTAATTAAGGTTTGGAAAGACGGGTCCACAAAGGCTGAACTCCAGTTCACATGGAAGAAAACAGAAGAGGACACTCAATACACCTGTGACCTCCTGGGAGCTCTCCAATACCTATTCAGAACCATCAATAAGCACCGTTCTAATGAATACCCCCAAAATTAAGTTTTTGGGGATAAGCTTTCTTGGGATAACTCTTGAGTTAATTCTGGGCTATGTTCTTTCTCTCTTGGTTTGCCTTAGCCAAGGAAACTCACTCACCCTTAGACAGACAGGTCTATAAGGACTCTGAGGCTTGAGACTAGCAAGAGACCAAGGCCCCATGCCCTTCAATGTCTCAGCTCAGCAGGAAGTAGGCAGAGAGACCTCAATGCCCCTATTCCTATTGAATTGGGCCTCCCATCTCTTAAGGGGAGAATGTTAGGTAATTATAATAGAAAAAGGAGTCCAAACTGGTGGCAGCTACAAGACAAAGAAAGGGGAAAAGCTCATGAAAAGGGAACAAAGGGAAAATCCTCTGACCTGGAGTGGGAACCTCAGGTGAAGAAAACACACCTGACTGATGATGTGTGCTAGCCCTAATCTGCATAGGGCAGGCTCAGGGGGAGGAGACAAAAAGTGTAAAAGGAGGGAGTCAAGACAGGTTGAAGCCTCTCCTTCAGGGTCAGCCGGCCAAAATGCCTTGTGGGTGTACTATCCTTCGTTTACCAAGTGAAATTCTGGGCTATAAAAAGGAGACCCGAATAGACATTTTTTCCAAAGAAGACATTCAGATGGCTAACAGGCACATGGAAAAAAAAAATCTCTAAATTGTTAATTATATTAGAGAAGTTCAAATCAAAGCCAAGGAACTACCATCTCACACCTGTCAGAATGACTATCATCCAAAAATCTACAAGCAACAAACGCTGGATAGGATGTGGAGAAAAGCCCACCAGATTCCGCTGTCCACTCCTGCATTGCAGGAGGATTCTTTACCACTGAGTCACCAGGGAAGCCCTCAAAATAGTTTGTCTGAGTTTACTTTTAATTATACCTTGTTGGTATGGAACTTTAAAAGCTAATTCCTTCAGAAATAGAAGCATCTTTTATCACCCTTTTGCAAGGGACAGGGAAACTCACCATAGATACAGGCTTTTCCACCCTTTACGATGAACTTTATTTCTAAGAGAAAAACAAGAGAAAGAGGAACAGCAGAAAGAGAGAGGGAGAGAGAGCGCTCACTGAGTCACTAAAATGCTTTCAGAAGTGACAATGAACAGATGTTTCTAACAGAGTATGGGCTCTCATAATAGAATATGTATTTTTCAGACTAGTCCTTTAACTTTTCAGTGTATAATTTAGCAAATCTTAGCGTTCTGCTTTTCCCCAGTCTGGAAAGCCTTTATTTCCCTTGTCTTGTTTTGACAGTTTTCAGAGTCTAAGATTTGGAATCAAAGAACATTAATTAAATCAACCATTCACAATGTGCTAATTTTGAAGAAGTCTTCTCTCAGAAGCTCAGTGTTTTCAACTTTGAATTACAAATAATTATGAAACTCAGCTCAGATAACTAAATAGAAATATACAAGAGTGCTTTGTGAATGCTGTTTAAATATAATAATAATAGCTTATAAATAATAGTAATAGTGGTAGTAACAATAGTGATAGTGATAATCAGGTTCTGTATTCCAACAACCCTGAATTTATGCCCCAAATTTATAATTTATTTGCTATACAAATTTGCTTAATTGATTTTAGCCTCAGTTTTGTCTTCTATAAAATGGGGAAATTAAATAGATAACTAATAAAAACATACTGTATAGCACACGAACTCTACTCAATACTCTTTAATGTCCTATATGGGAAAGAATCTAAAAAAGTGTGAATATATATAAAACTGATTAACTTTGCTCTAAACCTGAATTTAATGCATTGTTAATCATCTATACTTCAATAAAAGTTAATTAAAAATAAAGGATACTACTCTTACAAAGAAAAATGAAAAATTACTGCTCTATGAAAAAATAAAATGTGGAAATTAGTTCTAGTCACATTGTTATGAGTGTTACATGATATATTGCATATAAATTATTCAGTATAATGTCTGGCATATAGTAATTATGACACAAGTAAGTTTTAGTTATTACTCTTATTAATTATAATTTGTTGAGTACTTGTAGCCATAAAATTAAAAGATGCTTACTCCTTGGAAGGAAAGTTATGACCAATCTAGATAGCATATTGAAAAGCAGAGACATTACTTTGCCAACAAAGGTCCATCTAGTCAAGGCTATGGTTTTTCCTGTGGTCATGTATGGATGTGAGAGTTGGACTATGAAGAAGGCTGAGCGCCGAAGAATTGATGCTTTTGAACTGTGGTGTTGGAGAAGACACTTGAGAGTCCCTTGGACTGCAAGGAGATCCAACCAGTCCATCCTAAAGGAGATCAGTCCTGAGTGTTCATTGGAAGAACTGATGCTGAAGCTGAAACTCCAATACTTTGGCCACCTCATGCGAAGAGTTGACTCATTGGAAAAGACCCTGATTCTGGGAGGGATTGGGGGCAGGAGGAGAAGGGGACAACAGAGGATAAGATGGCTGGATGGCATCACTGACTCGATGACATGAGTTTGGGTGAACTCCAGGAGTTGGTGATGGACAGGGAGGCCTGGCGTGCTGTGATTCATGGGGTCACAAAGAGTCGGACACGCCTGAGTGACTGAACTGAACTGAACTGTGACATACTAAGTATTTACAAATATTGATATATCTCCATAATAATATTGAAAGGAGATATTATTATCTACAATTAGTAAATGAAGCAGCAAAGTATAAAAGTAGTTGGCTCAAGATGGTTTTAAAATTTGAATTCAAGTGTCTGACTCTAAAGCTCAAGAATTTTAAAAAATGTATAAAAGTATAAAATATATTTATTAAAATTTATTCTTATATATCATAGATATTTATAATGTCAATTTACAAGATTATATTTTAATGTGTAAAGTCCAGAATAAAATATTCCTTTTCATGATTTGATTATGTAGTTTAATAATAATTGAGATTTTGAGGTTTCATGTGCTTTTCCAAATTTTAAGAAGATCATTATGATACAATAACATGCAACATGATATTTTGACAATAATTTCCTCTAGTTATTTATTTATCAAATGTCTTATTTGTTTTCCTTTTTTAAAGTAAAACAACAGTAGAATTTCATATAGAATAACACATTTTAGTTACTCTCATGTAATTTTTTTTTTAATACATTAGGGAAAAGAACCTCAGTTAGGTTTTCCAGGAGAACTCAAAGAAAATATTTGTTGGTATTGGCCATTGTAAGTATTCAATTTGTATCAGAAGGATGATTGGACTACCATGTTTATTTTTGTCCAAAAGTGAATGGCTGTAGAGTACTTTTCAAGAAAGCAAATTGATTTACTCTAAACTCATTATTCTAAATATGGAGGTGTACATCTTTTCAGTAATAATTTGCTAAGTCTTTATTTTTCGAGATTATTCATTCTTGAATTGTTTCCTGGTATTTTCTTGTGGTTATCCACAGAGAATGTAAATACCCCACCTGTTTAACACAGACATTGGAAAAATGTTCTTCCTAAAATCTTTGCTTTTCATATTTTCCAAGACAGTGGCTTTAAACAAGGGTTATTTTGACCCCATGAGACATCTAATGAGGTCTGCAGACATTTTTTATTCTTGCATTTTGGGGAGGTGTGCTGCTGGAATCTTGAGGGTAGAGGCCAGAAAATCCTCACAACAAAGAATATCCCCAAACGTCTTTTGTGCCAATGTTGAAAATATTAATCTAAGGTTATCATGTAATCACATTTATGATTAGTAAAAAAAGAAAAAGCTTTACTTTTTCCTGATTTCACATTTCAGAATGCTTTTGAGACTAGGTATGCATATAACTATGCATATAAAATAAAAATGAAAATCTTCCAGAAGACTATGTGAAATTTCCAAACACAGAAGAATTTATGATTGAAGAGGAACAGGAAATGGAGACAATTCTAATGGCAGGGAGTGCTTTGTCAGCTGGAGTTACTGGAGAAGATAAAGCTGAGACACTGAATCCCACTCCAGTGACAACCAAATCTCTGACCATAGACTGTCTTGAATTGGCATTGCCCCCTGAACTGGCTTTTCAGCTCAATGAATTATTTGGCCCTGTTGGTATTGACTCAGGGTCCCTAACAGTTGAGGATTGTGTGATTCATACAGATCTGAATCTGGCTAAAGTGATCATGAGAAATGGAAAGAATCTGTAATGGAGCAACAAAGACAAGAAGAGGTAGCTTATGTCAAGTTAACGCAAGATCCTTCCCTGGTTGGGCATGTTGGTCTTGATAATTCAGAACAAAAGTCATCTCAGAGAACAGGCGAAAAATTACTGAGGACTTTAGCAGCACCTGAAATGCTACCCTTACTGGATCATTGGAACACTCAAACTAAAAAAGTATCACTCAGAGAAATAATGTCAGAAGAAATTGCCTTACAGGAAAAGCATGATTTGAAAAGAGAGATGCTTATGTTTGAGAAAGATTGTGCCACTAAGCTAAAAGGAGAAGCAACTCTTTAAGATATTTGCAGCCATTAACCAAAATCTCCTGGTGGACATTTTCAAGGACCACAACTATTCATTAGAACACACAGTACAATTTCTAAATTGTGTTCTTCAAGGAGACCCTGTAAAAACAGTGGTAGCGCAAGAATCTGTGCACCAAAATGAGAATATCACTTCTCATACTGCACAGAAGTCTAAGGAGAAAAAGGCAAAGAAATGGAACGAGACTGAAGATATACCAAGTGAACCATCTTTCCAGCACTTTGAGTACCCAGAGAATGATGACTACAAGGCAGAGGCTTTCCTGCACCAACAGAAGAGGATGGAATGCTACAGCAAGGCAAAAGAAACTTATCAGATGGGGAAGAAAAACGTTGCCACATTTTATGCCCAGCAGGGTAGTCTCCATGAGGAAAAGTTGAAAGAAGCTAATCACCTTGCTGCCGTGGAGATATTTAAGAAAATCAATGCCTCCCTACTGCCGCAGAATGTTCTAGACCTCCATGGGCTGCACGTGGATGAGGCTATAGATTATTTGACGACAGTTTTACAGCAGAAAACTGAAGAATTTAAGCAGAATGGTGGTAAGCCCTATCTCTCTGTGATAACGGGGAGAGGAAACCACAGCCAGGGAGGAGTTGCTCGCATCAAACCAGCTGTCATTAAATACTTCACAAGCCATAACTTTAGATTCTCTGAAATTAAACCAGGGTGCTTGAAAGTCATACTAAAGTAAGATAAACATCCTTGACTAAAAAGTGTGAAGGTTTGTAACTTAAAATTAGCTTTATTTGCAGTGATTTAGTCAATTTTACATAAATGTATGTTTTAGTAGTGATGTCCAATTATAAACAGAAAAACATGATGTTTTTCAAAATTCAAGAGAAGTTTAATTTTTACTGAATCAAATGCCAAATATGTTATCTATTAAAGATATTAAAGATAATTTTTACTGATTACAAAATGTCTAAGAAAATTATCAGCTGTAGTTTTAAAGATTGAAATGCTCTGATACTTTCTCAGACAGAAAATGTTACCTTTATAGTAATTGTTGTTTGATGTTTCGTAAAGTCTTAAAGGCTTCTATGAGAGGTATTTAAAGTGCTTTGAGATCTAGTAGAAGGCAATGGCAACCCACTCCAGTACTCTTGCCTGGAAAATCCCATAGATGGAGGAACCTGGTGGGCTGCAGTCCATGGGGTCGCTAAGAGTCAGACACGACTGAGCGACTTCACTTTCACTTTTCACTTTCATGCATTGGAGAAGGAAATGGCAACCCACTCCAGTGTTCTTGCCTGGAGAATCCCAGGGACGGGGGAGCCTGGTGGGCTGCCATCTATGGGGTTGCACAGAGTCGGACATGACTGAAGTGACTTAGCAGCAGCAGCAGTGCTTGATTGAATAAGTGAAGAAAGGAATATGTGAAAAATGCATGAGGACCCACATTTTCATATCTATAGTACCCAAGTAGTAGCAGAGTATTAGTTCATGATTTTATCATATATTATTTTCAACATTCTAAGACTTCTACAATTTCAGTTTTTTAAAAACTAATATTTTTATTTACTATCTCCTTAGCTCTGCTTTTGGTGAATTTAAAGATATATTTTAAAATGTACAACACCTATGCTTGAGATGTGTGTCTTTACATTTCATGTATCATATTTTTTAAAAGCCGTCTTGGTCAAGTAGAGAAAAACATCTATTTAGGTCTCTGCAATTTACTAAAACAATATAATTTTCCAGCTATACCTTTCTTTGGTAATAAGCCTGTTCAGCGTGAGGAAAGAGCAAGAATTTTGAGTAGGGACATAATGGAGAAAAAAATGTTTTGCTATTTCAAGATATTTTAAAGTGTGTCTTTTTGGTCCTTACAGAAAGTGTGGATTACGGACCAGTGTTTATGCAAGAACCAGATGATATAATTTTCCCGACTGATTCTGATGAAAAGAAAGTAGCACTGAATTGTGAAGCTCGTGGCAACCCAATTCCCAATTACAGGTAGAAATTCACTATTAATCATTTTTCTTTTCTTAAAAATTCCTTTCAGTGAGATTCTGATACACCCAGGGAGTATTATGTCTTAAGTAATTTTTACATTTGTCTTCTGATTTTTCCCTAAGATGGCTTCGAAATGGAACAGAAATAGATTTGGAAAGTGATTATCGCTACAGTTTGATAGACGGGGCCTTTATTATAAGCAATCCAAGTGAAGCAAAGGATTCTGGTCATTATCAGTGTTTGGCAGCCAACACATTTGGAAGTATTCTTAGTAGAGAAGTCATTCTTCAGTTTGCCTGTGAG
Organism: Bos grunniens; assembly: GCF_055505025.1. Lineage (NCBI taxonomy): Eukaryota > Metazoa > Chordata > Mammalia > Artiodactyla > Bovidae > Bos > Bos grunniens. The sequence goes on along the minus strand of NC_141179.1, from coordinate 9,892,452 downwards.
TAAAATATTGCTCTTTCCACTTATACATGTATAGTGTGTGTGTGTGTATATATAGCTTTGAAGTTTATTTAGGCAAGAGCTTATGATTTCAAATTTTAAAATAATAGTATAAATTAGTCATGCTTAGAACTATGCAAACAACGTGCTTCTTCCTGACATATTTTTAAATTCCCTGAAATATGTGCCCTCTTCACATAAATAGTAGTTTGGGAGGCTAAAAATTCAGTTCATAAAAGCAGATTAAGTTTTAGAATTCAAATATCTTTTGAAATCTAGTAAGAAATAGGTTTTTAATTAGTTCTATCTGCTTTTAAAATATTTACTTACTTGATATTATTCTTCTATTGCCTATTATAGTCACTATTGGCTATAGATTCTTCTGGACATAAGACAGCATATTCTAAAAATTCTCCTTCTAGTCAAAAAACCAAAGAAATAACTCTGAAGTGCTATTTCAGATTCTGACTATAACTTCCCTTCCAAGTGTCCCAGTTTCTTTTTTAATCAGAAAAAGGTACCTCATGTATTCATTCATATATCTATACTATATATATTTTCTAAAATATATCATATATCTAATTTACTAAATGTATAGATTTCTTGAAACTCTTGAAATTATTTTACATATTATGAGTCTTACACAAACTTGAGGATAGATTACTGGGTGAAAAAAACTTTTGTACCATTTTTTAGTGAGTAATCCTAATTGAATTTAAATTCTTGAGGATTATAATCACTGAGAAATAGACAGGAGGGCCAGGGATCTTTGTGTTAATAATTCAAATGTAACTATAATGGCTATGTAATTCATCACAAAATGATTTTTAAGTTAGAACTGCACCCTGAAGAATGAAATAATTGATTTTTCTCTTTGTAATCTTCTTCACATATTATGTCTAATTAACCCAGAACCCAGACACCCTGTTAAAGGAATGTGAAGGAGAAAAGGGAAGGAAAAAGTGATAATGGATCCAGTTTGGAGAAAATTGAGCTAGGTACTAGAAAAATCAAAACATTATCTTTTAAAGTAGAATTGGCTAAAGAGTTCAGACTGTATACACCAAATATACCAATATAGTAGACTAACTATACTCCTTTTGTTTTTTTAAATATTACACAGTGCATCACAGAAATCTAATATAAAATTTTATAAGATATTGGTATTAGTTTTCCTAAACTTCTTTTTAATTAATTAAATAGTATGATAGATCTTTGAGAGAAACAGATAACAACCACATTAATTCAAGAAAGAAAAGCCAAGGAAAGTGAATATCAGTTGCTCACTTTAAAATGAAAATTGATTATCACAGAAAATAATAGATTCAACAAGACAGGTGCAGCAAATCCAGGAAACATGTACTAATATCAGTGGCTTATAACTTTTTCTTTGGTTTATGTTATCTGACACAAGTATACCAATTCTCAGTCGCCTCTTTTTCTCCTAAATCAGCAGTGATGCAAAATATGCAATGTTTTCTACATTATTCAGAGCAGAAATCTATTTGCTGGAAGATTCTAGGTGTCTATTTGACTGTACTTTTCTAAGATATTAAAAAAACACCCAGCCACTTCTATCAAATACTCCACCCCATGTAGAGTGCATAAGTTAGCACCAGCATTTACAGTTTAAGACTACTCAAGGAAAGCTTTCTCTACCTTCTACCTGCCCACTTACCTATCTTACCTACTCAGCATCAAGCTGTCCTGAGCTTAATTTACAACAATACTTGCTTTATTTTTATTAATAACTTAAACATATGGGTAAAATATGCAATCATTAGTAGTGTCTTGTTACTCTGCTCTCACTATCCCTGTCCCACCTGACTTGCTGTTGTGTTTTGGAGGCTATACATATGCATGCTGCTGCTGTGACCCCATAGATGGCAGCCCACCAGGCTCTCCGGTCCCTGAGATTCTCCAGGCAAGAACACTGGAGTGGGTTGCCATTTCATTCTCCAAAAGAACCCATAATATGCCTGGTTGAAGCAGTCAGTCACTTACATATTGCTTCAAAATTGCTCCCCATCTTGATTCTGTTATGTCTCTGTTGATAGTATAAAAATCAAGTCTTTTTAGGCTGTGTTCTATCTTTTGGCCAGGATATCTTTGGGGGAAAATGCAAATACAGGTAATAGAGAAGATAGAACAAAGATTCAATTTGCTGTCTAGTATACATTGGTGTCCAGAGCAGACAATGGCAACCCACTCTGGTACTCTGGCCTGGAAATTCCCTTGGACAGAGGAGCTTGGTAGGCTGCAGTCCATGGGGTCGCTAAGAGTCGAATAAGACTGAGCGACTTCACTTTCGCTTTTCACTTTCCTGCATTGGAAAAGGAAATGGCAACCCACTCCAGTGTTCTTTCCTGGAGAATCCCAGGGACGGGGGAGCCTGGTGGGCTGCCATCTATGGGGTTGTACAGAGTCGGACACGACTGAAGCGACTTAGCAGCAGCAGCATACATTGGTGTCTAGTATACATGGGTGTCTAGTATACCTGGGTGTATATACAGAGTACTAGTATACTAGCTTAAAAGTCAATAGTCAAAAACCTAAGGTCATGGCATCCAGTCCCATCATTCATGGCAGATAGATGGGGAAACAATGGAAACAGTGAGAGACTTTATTTTGGGGGGTCCCAAATCACTGCACATGGTGAATGAGCCATGAAATAAAAGACACTTGCTCCTTGGAAGAAGAGCTATGACCAACCTCGACAGAGTATTAAAAAGCAGAGACATCACTTTGCTGACAAAGGTTCATCTAGTCAAAGCTATGGTTTTTCCAGTAGTCATGTATGGATGTGAGAAATGGACTATAAAAAAAGCTGAGCCCCGAAGAATTGATGCTTTTGAACAGAGGTGTTGGAGAAGACTCTTGAGAGTCCCTTGGACTGCAAGGAGATCCAACCAATCCATCCTAAAGGAAATCAGTCCTGAATATTCACTGGAAGGACTGAAACTGAAGCTGAAACTCCAGAACTTTGGCCACGTGAAGCAAAAAGCTGACTCATTTGAAAAGACCCTGATGCTGGGAAAGATTGAAGGCAGGAGGAGAAGGGAACAACAGAGGATGAGATGGTTGGATGGCATTACCAACTCAATGGACATGAGTTTGAATAAGTTCCAGGTGTTGGTGATGGACAGAGAAGCCGGGCGTACTGCAGTCCATGGGATCACAAAGAGTCAGACACGACTGAGCGACTGAACTGAATTGATACCTGGGTGTGAACATGGGTGTGATGGGATTCTAATAGTCCGAATAGTTTTATGATTAAGGTGAGGAAATGAGGTAGGATGTCACAGAGAATAAAATGGGACTGCTTAAAGAAGAGAGAGGATACAAATGTAAAGCAAAATTAAAAATTTAGTGTCAAATTCCCTTTGCATCAGGATTTTCTATGACCAGCCTCATAGATAGAGATGAGTTCACCTTCTGTTGTTGACAGAATGCTTAATGTCCTTTAGGGCTTAAGAACTTTAGTGACTAGAGGAACTCTGATTACTTTGTACACATTTTGGAGCTGATATTAATTCTTCATATAATCATCTACTATTTATTAAAAAATGAAATATGTATTATTATACAACTAATATTTAAAAACATATATTATGAAATTTAGATAATTATTAAAACCATTCAATTAAATTAAATATTTAAATCGAACACAAATCTGTTAGATGTTTTAAATGTCATTTAATACGACAAAATTACAAATTATCAAAATGATTACAAACATACAAACTCGGTTTACAAAGATTTAATTGTAGTTGGTATAAATTTAAGGTATAAAAGCCTTGATCTTTATACCTTAATTTAATTATGTACTACACAATTATTTTATCAACTATGGTTTTCTACTTGTGTAGTACAATTGTGATGTTCTAAAGTCACATAGAAAAGAGGATCATATTACCCAATCCAGGTTAGTTTCTGAGTTACCAACCAGTTGAATTTTGGTTGTTCCTTTCAAAGTGAGACTGTTGACTCTTGGACTCTTTTATAATTTAAACATTATTTTTGTTATATAAATAATAGTTTAAATACAGCTTTTGCATATGTTTTCACCTTTTGAAATATGATATATGTGACTAAAATAACAAACACCAAAAAAAAAAATATGTCATTTCATCATAGAAGACTGGAAGGCAAAAGTAGGAAGTCAAGATACTTGGAGTAACAGGAAACTTGGCCTTGGAGTACAAAATGAAGCAGGGCAAAGGCTAATGGAGTTTTGCCAATAAAATGCACTGGTCATAGCAAACATCCTCTACCAACAACACAAGACTCTACACATGGACATCACCAGGTTGTCATTACTGAAATCAGATTGATTATATTCTTTGCAGTTGAAGATGGATAAGCTCTATACATTCAGCAAAAAGAAGACCAGTAGCTGACTGTGGCTCAGATCATGAACTCCATATTGCAAAATTCAGACTTAAATTGAAGAAAATAGGAAAAACCACTAGACCATTCAGGTATGACCTAAATCAAATCCCTTACAATTATACAGTGGAAGTGACAGATATATTCAATGGTTTAAATCTGATGGACAGTGTGCCTGAAGAACTATGGATGGAGGTTCATGACATTGTACAGGAGGCAGTGATCAAAACCATCCCCAAGATAAAGAAATGAAAAGGCAAAATAGTTGTCTGAGGAGGACTTACAAATAGCTGAGAATAGAAGAGATGCAAAAGGCAAAGGGGAAAAGGAAAGATATACTCATTTGAATGCAGAGTTCTAAAGACTAGAAAGGGGAGATAAGAAAGCCTTCCTAAGTGAACAATGCAAAGAAATAGAGGGAAAACAATAGAATGGGAAAGACTAGAGATCTCTCCAAGAAAATTAGAGATACCAAGGGAACATTTCATGCAAAGATGGACACAATAAAGGATAGAAATGGTATGGACCTAACAGAAGCAGAAAATATTAAGAAGAGGTGGCAAGGATACACAGAAGAACTATACAGAAAACATCTTCATGACCCATATAACCATGATGATATGGTCACTCACCTAGAGCTAGACATCCTGGAGTATGAAGTCAAGTGGGCCTTAGGAAGTATTACTATGAACAGCTAGTGGAGGTGATGGAATTCCAGCTTAACTATTTCAAATCCTAAACGATGATGCTGTGAAAGTGCTGCATGCAATATGCGAGCAATTTTGGAAAAATCAGGTGTGGCCACAGGACTGGGAAAGGTCAGTTTTCATTCCAATCCCAAAGAAAGGCAATGCCAAAGAATGTTCAAAGTACTGTGCAATTGTACTCATCTCACAATCTAGCAAAGTAATGCTCAAAATCCTGCAAACTTGATTTCAACAGTATGTGAACTGAGAACTTCCAGATGTTCAAGCTGGGTTTAGAAAAGGTAGAAGAACCAGAGATCAGATTGCCAACATCCGTTGGATCATTGGAAAAGCAAGAGAATTCCAGAAAAAAAAAATCTACTTCTGCTTTATTGACTATGCCAAAGTCTTTGTGTGGATCATAATACATTGTGAAAAATTCTTAAAGACATGGGAATATCAGACCACCTTACTTGCCTCTTGAGAAATCTGTATGCAGGTCAAGAAACAGCAATTAGAACTGGACATGGAACAGCAGAGTGGTAAAAATTGGGAAGGGAGTATGTCAAGGCTGTGTATTGTCACCCTGCTTTTTAAACTTCTATACAGAGTATATCATATGAAATGCCAGGCTAGATGAAGCACAAGCTGGAGTCAAGATAACCAGGAGAAATATCAATAGCCTCAGATATCCAGAAGACACCACCCTTATGGCAGAAAGTGAAGAAGAAATAAAGAGCCTCTTGATGAAAGTAAAAGAAGAGAATGCAAAGCTGGCTTAAAATTCAACATTCAAAAAGTGATGATCATGGCATCTAGTCCCATCACTTCATTCAAGTTTATGGGGAAACAATGGAAACAGTGACAGCCTTTATTTTGGGGGGGCCCAAAATCACTACAGATGGTGACTGCAGCCATGAAATTAAAGGATACTTGCTCCATGAAAGAAAAGCTATGACCAGGGAAGCATGGCTTGCTGCAGTCCATGGGGTCACCAAGAATTGGACACGCCTGAATGACTGAACTGACTGACTAAAATAATGTGATTGTAAGATTTAATTGGACAATGTTAAATAAACATTAAATGTGTCTCCCCTAATTATATTCATAGAAAAATGACCAAATCTATATTTTATAAATTGATATGTGTTCAAATATTCCAACTATTCATATGTTAAAATCCCATTAATCATATCCTATTAGAATTATCTTCCTTTTGCATGAAAATTACGTACATTATATACATATATGAAAGTGAAGTGAAAGTGAAGTTGTTCAATCGCGTCCGACTCTTTACAACCCCATGGACTGTAGCCTGTCAGGCTCCTCTGTCCATGGGTTTCTCCAGGCAAGAATACTGGAGTGGGTAGCCATTACCTTCTCCAGGGGATCTTCCCAACACAGGGATCAAACCCAGGTGCCCTGCACTGCAGGCAGACCCTTTACTGTCTGAGCCACCCAGGGGCTCCCTACTCACATACATCATATTAAATAACATGTACACATATACATCATATTAAATAAGATTTTGCAGAGTTAGCTTATTCATATACATATATCTGGCCACCCACTCCAGTACTCTTGCCTGGAAAATCCCATGGACAGAGGAGCTTGGTGGGCTGCAGTCCATGGGGTCGCAAAGAGTCGGACACGACTGAGCGACTTCACTTTCACTTTTCACTTGCATGCGTTGGAGAAGGAAATGGCAACCCACTCCAGTCTTCTTGCTAGAGAATCCCAGGGATGGGGAGCCTGGCGGGCTCCTGTCTATGGGGTCGCAGAGTCGGACACGACTGAAGTGACTTAGTAGCATACATTTATCAGTTGTCACATTTTGACTAATGGAAGTCCTTTAATATTAGCTTCTTTTCCTCTTATTAACCAGAAATATATTTTAAAATATTTTAGCTTTCCTCCAATAACATCTTGATCTTGTGACTATTCCCCAAGTATATATTCAACTACTTTACATTGACCGTAATGCATGTTATTTATATAGACTAAAATCTAGATGTTAGAGGTGAGTATCAAATTGATCCAAATAAGTTCTGATGCTGAGGAGGATGATATTATCGCTAAATCAGTTTAGTAAAGAAGACTTATAAAACCAAAATCTTTTTTAAGTTCTCAAGTTTGTATAAATAATTATATTTAATGGATGCTTATTTCTGTGGCAGACAATGTTCTAAATGTTTTAAAATATGTCAATTCATTTCATTCTAATAACCAACATATGTTTCATTACAGTGTTAAATATAAATGCATTTTACAGCTGCAACCTCTTATTTAACTCTGATAATTCTGTCTTTTCCTAATATAAATATATATTGTATTTGCTTTATGACATACTAATTTTGATTTGAAATTCACCTCTCAAAGTATAATTATATTATAATCTCTCAAAAATCTTTACATGTTTCCTTCATCAAAATAATTTCATAATCAATATACCAATACCAATGTGTTTAACAAAAATAAATATCAAGATAGAAATAAGAATATAATCATCCTGCATTTATTCTCATTGTTTAAATTAGATAATGTCTCTTGTTTGATTTTCCTTACGGAAATTCGAGAATTTAGGGAAAATTTGGTCTCCTTCTAGATCTAGAATTTGAGGATTTATGGTAATTATGTTAACATGTAATTTTTTCTTATATTTTCTCTTTTAATATACCTTTTTCTCTTAATTTTAAAAATTTCTTATTCTATAGTTAGGACCTTGAAAGCTACATTTTCTAAATAATCTTGAGATAGGACAAAAATGAATGTGGGTATTATCAAAAGCTGAAAATATCTTCCTAGGTCTTGGCTTTTGGAGGGCTGATGATAATGAAATGAGTATTGACACCCTTACTATAGATGTAGCAATGATTAAAAAGTATATCTAATGTGTGGAAAAATTAATTGTAAGTGTAAAACAAATTTAGTTTCTTTTCGGTTCTGTTCCTATTCATGTCACTCATGAATCAACAAGTACATATTAATACAGCAATTATTTTATTTTGCTAATATAGTAATCTCAACATCATCCCAAATGTGATTTATTTGACTTGCTATATGAAATCATGCACCATAAAAGATAAATATGTTAATTAGTAAATATAGGAAAAATAGATTTCATCACAAGAGGTCAAGATAGTATAAGCCATAGGTCTCATAATTATTGTGGTCATGACATAAATATTTCCTTGGGACTTCCAGTAGTCAGAGAAAAAGGAAAAATAGCAACATTTAAAGGATTCTAAATACCCCCAAGTACCTTAAGAGAAGAAATTATTTTTTTGTGTTGACATTTAATTCTCATAGAAATTTCTCATTTGATGCTTTATGTAGAGATTTTAACATCTCTGCATCAACTCAATAGGAAGTTTAATTAGCTTGACATAAAACCAAACCAAATTTTAAAATGTAACTAGAATTTAATCATGAAGCTATTCACTTCATTCATTTATAAATCTTTTTTTTTTTTAAGTTTTGATTTGAGCTGCTAATGAATTTGAGCAGCTGTTGTTCCTTTTAACCCACCCCTCACATGTCTAACTGTCTATCTGTGAGTAGAAATTAAGTACTCCCTAAATGAATATTTATTTATAAACATGGCTCAGCTTAGTTAATGTTAATAATGTACTTTAGCATTAATAAATATATATCTCATAAGGGTATAGTAAAAATTAATGAGGTGGAGAAGTCATGTCTATGAACTGATTTCAGAAAGTTCAGAAAGAAAGACATAAATAAACACAAACTTGGAGTATTATTGCTAGTGATGATTGTTTCTGGTTATCAATAAAATTATTTTTGACAAAGTATATTTTGTTCCTGTAGCTTATGTTCATCATGAGTATAATTTCCTCACCTAGTACAGTGATTTTTCTTCACTGACAAGCAAGAATACACCATATAAAACTTTGTCGCTCTATTAGCTTATTACCATGCTGATGAGAATTTTGAATTGATAATGTGACACTGCACACTTCTCAAACATCCTTCAGAAATCTTAGGCTCATAACAGTCTCTCCAAAGTTTGGATTTTTAGAAATAACTCATAACAGCAAGTCAAACATAAAATGAATCAAGAATAAAATCTCATGCTGTCTCTTGCTTCAAAAATATCTTTATATGCCATCCAGTAAATTGATAGTTCATATCTAAATTCCAACATATTGCTTTTCAGGGCATTTAAGATGATTTACATCCAGAATATTCCATTAGTTTTCCTGGAAGCAGTTGATTAAAATAACCTCCTTAACTCTTTGAGAGATTATATGATTTTTATAAACTTCGTATTTAAGTCATTTAAACTTTCATTTTCATGTAAAACTGAAAAATTACTTCTCTAGCTTTTTCTTAATTTTTTCTGCTAAAGTGAAATTGACCTTAGACTTTAAAGTCACATTACTAGCATTTAATATCTAATGAAATTATTTGAATAATTGCTAACTCTACAGTATATATTAAGCTTTATCCCATTAGTCTATGAGGTTTGTTCCTAACAAATGTATTAAATTATTTGAATATTAATCTAGATGAGTCACACTGGCATGGATGATTTTACTAGTTACAAAATTATCTAGTTTTAATAAATTAATATTAGTTTGTAATTGTGTCTTCTATAAACAAAGCAAAACTTTTTATAAAATCATTACTCAAAGAATATGTTTTAAGTTTTCCTTTAAAATAATGATACTAGATATGGTACCTATGACTATACGACCCCTTGAAAAACTATAGCATGACTTCTTTGACTGATGTCATAGAAAAAATTTAATGAAAAATACTTCCTCTTATCTTAAAGGAAAGTCATAAGTGAATCAAAGTTGAAATCTGGTCAACTGTCCTCAATTATTAACTCTTCGATTAGAAGGCAGAAAGAAAAAGAGAGTTACTCTGGGTATTTGAATACAAGAGAATTCTATCAGGTCAGTTCAGTTCAGTCACTATCTTCTGCTACTTTTTGCAACCCCAAGGACCGCTGCACGCCAGGCTTTCCTGTCCAACACCAGCTCCTGAAGCTTACTCAAACTCATGTCCATCGAGTCAGTGAAGCCATCCAACCATCTCATCTTCTGTTGTCCCCTTCTCCACCCGCCTTCAATCTTTCCCAGCATCAAGGTCTTTTCAAATGAGTCAGTTCTTCACATCAGGTGGCCAAAGTGTAGGAGCTTCAGCTTCAGAATAAGTCCTTCCAATGAATATTCAGGACTGATTTCCTTTAGGATGGACTGGTTGGATCTCCTTGCAGTCCAAGGGACTCTCAAGAGTCTTCTCCAACACCACAGTTCAAAACCATCAGTTCTTCAGTGCTTAGCTTTATTTATAGTCCAACTCTCACATCCATACATGACTACTGGAAAAACCATAGATTTGACTTGATGGACCTTTGTGGCAATGTCTCTGCTTTTCAATATGCTGTCTAGTCTGGTCATAACTTTTCTTCCAAGGAGCAAGCGTCTTTTAATTTCATGGCTGCAGTCACCATCTGCCGTGATTCTGGAGCCCAAGAAAATAAACTCTCTCACTGTTTCCCTGTCTATTTGCCATGAAGTGATGGGACCAGATTTCATTATCTTAGTTTTCTGAATGTTGAGTTTTAAGCCAGCTTTTTCACTCCTTCTTCCACTTTCATCAAGAGGCTCTTTGGTTCTTCTTCGCTTTCTGCCGTATGGGTGATGTCATCCGCATATCTGAGGTTATTGATATTTCTCCTGGCAATCTTGAGTCCACCTTGTGCTTCCTCTAGCCCAGCATTTCACATGACATACTCTACATAAAAGTTAAATAAGCAGGGTGACAATATATAGCTTTGACCTACTCCTTTCCTGATTTGGAACCAGTCTATTGTTCCATGTCCAGTTTTAACTGTTGCTTCTTGACCTGCATACAGATTTCTCAGGAGGCAGATAAGATGGTCTGGTAGTCCCATCTCTTTGAGAACTTTCCACAGTTTGTTGTGATCCACACAGTCAGAGGTTTAGAGTAGTCAATAAGGTAGCAGTAGATGATTTTCAGGAACTCTCTTGCTTTTTTGATTATCCAGCAGATGTTGGCAATTTGATCTTTGGTTCCTCTGCCTTTTCTAAATCCAGCTTGAACACCTGGAAATTCATGGTTCACATACTGTTGAAGCCTGGCTTGGAGAATTTTGAACATTACTTTGCTAGTGTGTGAGATGAGTGCAGTTATGTGTTAGTTTGAGGATTCTTTGGCACTGCCTTTATTTGGGATTGGAATGAAAACTGACCTTTTCCAGTCCTGAGGCCACTGCTGAGTTTTCCAAATTTGCTGACATATTGAGTGCAACGCTTTAACAGCATCATCTTTTAGGATGTGAAATAGCTTAACTGAAACTCCATCACCTCCACTAGCTCTGTTAGTAGTGATGCTTCCTAAGGTCCACATGACTTCACATTCCATGATGTCTGGCTGTAGGTGAATGATCACACCATTGTGGTTATCTAGGTCATGAAGATCTTTTTTGTGTAGTTTTTTTGCATATTCTTGCCACCTGTTCTTAATATCTTCTGCTTCTGTTAGATCCATACCATTTCTGACCTTTATTGTACCCCTCTCTCCATGAAATCTTTCCTTGGTATCTGTAATTTTCTTGAAGTGATCTCAATTCTTTCCCATTCTATTGTTTTCTCTATTTCTTGCACTGGTCCATGAGGAAGGCTTTCTTATCTCTCCTTGCTATTCTTTGGAACTCTGCATTCAAATGAGCATTTGTGTCCTTTTCTCCTTTGCCTTTTACATCTTTTCTTTTCTCAGGTATTTGTAAGGCCTCCTCAGACATCCATTTTGCCCTTTTGCATTTCTTTTTCTTAGGGATGGTCTTCATCACTGCCTCCTCTACAATGTTATGAACTTCTATCCATAGTTTTTCAGGCCCTCTGTCTACCAGATCTCTATAGGAAAATTCAAATTAAGAGGTAATTTTGATAATCTAGATAAAAAGAACTTGAAGGCCTGGATGTATTGGATATAATAGGCATCTGTAGGAGGCTTCAAAATAAATAAGAATTTGCAAATTATTGAATAGAAGGGGGTGGACCTTTAAAAAGTATGAAAGAGTTAGAATGATATATATAAAGATTCTGAGTTTTGAATATTCTATTAAACTGTTCATCATGTTGTTACACAATAAAATCTCACAGATAAGAGAAGCAAGTTTCTGGGAGAATAAATGTTTTCAGATGAGTTGGTTTAGTCTGAATTTTAGAAGAAAATACCCAATATTTAAAATTACCGTTTGAATCAGTTCTAATGAGGTGCATGAAACTGGAGCCTATTATACAGAGTGAAGTAAGCCAGAAAGAAAAACACCAATACAGTATACTAATGCATATAATGGAATTTAGAAAGATGGTAACAATAACCGTGTATACGAGACAGCAAAAGAGACACTGATGTATAGAACAGTCTTTTGGACTCTGTGGGAGAGGGAGAGGGTGGCATGATTTGGGAGAAAGGCATTGAAACATGTATAATATCATATATGAAACAAGTCGCCAGTCCAGGTTCAACGCACGATACTGGATGCTTGGGGCTGGTGCACTGGGATGACCCAGAGGTATGGTATGGGGAGGGAGGAGGGAGGAGGGCTCAGGATGGGGAACACATGTATACCTGTGGCGGATTCATTTTGATATATGGCAAAACCAATACAATATTGTGAAGTTAAAAAATAAAATAAATAATAATAAAATAAAATTACTGTTTGATTTACCAAGGGGTAATGGGGCAGTGGTAAATTGGAAGATTGGGATTGACATATACATAGTGCTGCTGCTGCTAAGTCTCTTCAGTCGTGTCTGACTCTGTGTGACCCCATAGATGGCAGCCCATCAGGCTTCCCGGTCCCTGGGATTCTCCAGGCAAGAACACTGGAGTGGATTGTCATTTCCTTCTCCAATGCATGAAAGTGAAAAAGGAAAGTGAAGTCACTCAGTTGTACTAGTATGGACCTACTGTATAGCACAGAGAACTCAACTCATTACTCTATTAGTGGTCTGTATGGGAAAAATATTCTAAAAAGGAGTGGAGATATATATATATATATATATATAATATATATATATATATATTTATATATGTATGTATACCTGATTCATTTTGCTGTGTAGCTGAAGCTAATGGAACATTGTAAATCAATATACCTCAATAAAAATTAAAAAATAAAATAAAATACTGGTTGATGCTCGGAAAAGGCAGGCAGAGACTATCTACAGAACACAAGGAGAAGTCATAGGGATGGTTCATCTAAAGAAATTATATTAGGAAGAAAAGAGGACTAAGAATTAACCTTTTGGAATATACAGATTTCTCTGATAGAAAGATGAGTGAAGATACAAAGAAGTTAGTGAAGAAGACAAGAAAAGGATCATCTGAGAAGAGCAGCAGAAAACAATAAAATAGAGTAAAATATAACCGACATTCAGAATTTTAAGGTGGGAACTATCACATCAAATGCTGTAATTCTCAAAAAAGAACTTTGAATTTTGAAACTTTTAAAAATCAATTTTAGTAATGATTGAGACAAATCAGGATTAAAGGGATTAAGTATAAGACATTATGAGGGCTTCCCAGGTGGTGCTAGGGGTGAAGAACCCACCTGCCAATGCAGGAGAAATAAGAGATGTGGGTTTGGTCCCTGTGTCAGGAAGATCCCCTGCAGGAGGGCATGGCAACCCACTCCAGTATTCTTGCCTGGAGAATCCCACGGACAGAGGGCCCTGGTGGGCTACACACAAAACTGTGGATTAGGATTTTGACTGTAACAGTAATGAGGATGTTTAACAAAGTTTTGTTGATATGATATGACATGACATAACAGTGAAACATAGCAGTATTTGGGAGTAGAAAAAAGGGACTCAGTGTTGAGGAAGATGCTGAAAATACAAAATAGAGTCTCATTTGTGAAATGAATTTCTCCTTTCTAAGTAAAATATAGGTTTCCTCTTAATTTTCATCTTCTTCCAGGGAAATCTGTCATGCAGAAGATACTGAATGTTGTAAAGAATATGTGGAGCTAGAAAAATATTAGAGTTTATGCTCTCACATTTTGACCTGCAAACTTTAAGGACCAGTCAGGGAGCAATAATATCCTGTGAATATTTCTTTCTTTTTTTGTTTTAATTTTTTCAACACAAATTCTCATTCAATATCCACTAAAATTTGTTCATTTTCAATAAAACACAACTATTATCTCAAGAGAAGCAGAATTTTTTTTTTCCCTGTCATAACTTTGTAACACTCAGTGGAAGAATCACATGGTAGTTAGGTTTAACTGATATTTTCCCATTCCCAAAATTCCCAAAAGAAGAGAAACTGAAAGTATAACCCCTGCTGCTGCTGCTGCTGCTAAGTCACTTCAGTCGTGTCCGACTCTGTGCAACCCCATAGACGGCAGCCCACCAGGCTCCCCCGTCCCTGGGATTCTCCAGGCAAGAACACTGGAGTGGGTTGCCATTTCCTTCTCCAATGCATGAAAGTGAAAAGGGAAAGTGAAGCCGCTCAGTCATGTCTGACTCTTAGCGACCCCATGGATTGCAGCCCACCAGGCTCCTCCGCCCATGGGATTTTCCAGGCAAGAGTACTGGAGTGGGATGCCATAACCCCTAATCAAGATCAAATAGTCAGCTGTGTGCTGCTCAGAAGGGTCTCTGGACCTGTGAGTTCGTGTTCCTAGTCTATGTGGCCTTTCTGCAATGTTTCTGAGTCTTAGTGCTTTGTGTATGTTTTTTGTCAAAATTTAGTGTTAGTATTTTGATAAAATTATGGGAGTTCATTTGGATTTCTCATAAATCCTATAGGCTTATCTGTGCATCTGAAACAGATTAAAAAAAAAAAAAACTTTTCAACTTACTGCAATAGACACTTTTTCAACTGTAAATTATGCTGTGTAAGTCTGTGTTGGATGCTCAAATGGAAATATGATAAGCATACTCTACAACTTTGTTTAGGATATCCTCCCACATTGACCATTTAACCTAGTCTGTAAATTTGACAAGACTGTACCTCTAGGTCATGTTTACTGGACTAACAGTCTGCTGCTGCTGCGGCTAAGTCACTTCAGTCATGTCCAACTCTGTGCGACTCCATAGACGGAAGCCCATCAGGCTCCCCCGTCCCTGGGATTCTCCAGGCAAGAACACTGGAGTGGGTTGCCATTTCCTTCTCCAATGCATGAAAGTGAAAAGGGAAAGTGAAGCCGCTCAGTCATGTCTGACTCTTAGCGACCCCGTGGACTGCAGCCTACCAGGCTCCTCTGCCCATAGGATTTTCCAGGCAAGAGTACTGGAGTGGGCTGCCATTGCCTTCTCCAGGACTTACAGTCTAGGTTTAAACTAAAGTGGGATGAGGATGACTTCTCTATTGCGAGGTTACTTTCTTTACATTCTGTGGGACTTAAAGGCCAAGCATGGACTTTGTTGGGTCATGGTAATCACCTCGTAAGACATTAAGCCTGTCTCTGTGGACATGTATGTGTTTACTTTGGTTTTGCCAAAAAGTTCATTCAAGACTTTCCATAACATCTTACAGAAAAATCCAAATCAACCTTTTGGCCACCCAACATTGTCTTTCTTTTAAAAGATTTTTAAAATGTATTTTATTTTTTAATTCAGGGTTCAAATGACATATATAATATTATGTTGATTTCATATGTACAACATGGTTCAGAATTCATGTATGTTGTATATTTGTTGGTTACCACAATAAATCTAGTTAACGTCACTTTATGTAGTTGAAAAAAATCTTTTTTGGTGTGATGAGAATATTTGCTTTTAGCAACATTAAAGTAGTCAATACAGTATTACTAAATGTAGCCACCATGCTGTAAATTACATGCCCATGACTTACTTCTTTTATGACTGGAAGTTTTTACCTTTTGAACTCCTTCACCCACCCCTCACCTTTTGCCTCTGGCAACCACCAATACATTCTCTGTTATCTATGAGCTCAGTTTTTGTTATTGCTTTATTTAAAATTCCACATGTAAGTGGCATAAAGTATTCATCTTATCTCATTTAGCACAGTGCCCTCAAGATCTTTTCATGATGTCACAAAAGACAAGACTTCATTAATTTTTATGGTTGAACAATAGCCCATTATATATATCACATTTTCTTTATTCATTCTTCCATTAATGGGCACTTAAGTGGTTTCCAACGGAGAAGGCGATGGCACCCCACTCCAGTGCTCTTGCCTGGAAAATCCCATGGACGGAGGAGCCTGGTGGGCTGCAGTCCATGGGGTCGCCAAGAGTCGGACACGACTGAGCGACTTCACTTTCACTTTTCACTTTCCTGCATTGGAGAAGGAAATGGCAACCCACTCCAGTGTTCTTGCCTGGATAATCCCAGGGATGGGGGAGCCTGGTGGCTGCCGTCTATGGGGTCGCACAGAGTCGGACACGACTGAAGCGACTTAGCAGCAGCAGCAGCACGTGGTTTCCAAATCTTGAATACTGTAAATAATGCTGCAGTTAACATAGCAGATATCTTTTTGAGTTAGTGTTTCCATTTTCTCAAATACTAAAAGTAGAATTGCTGGATCATATGATAGTTCTATTGCTATTTATTTAGGGAACTTCACAGTATTTTCCGTAGTAACTACACCAATTTACATTCCCACCATCATACCACTTGAGTTTCCTTTTCACCACATCCTGGGCACTACTTGTTAGTTCTTATCTTTTTGATAATAATCAGTTTAGCAGGTTTCCCCAATTATTAGTGATATTGAGCATCTTTTTATGTCTCTGTGATCCATATGTATGTCTTTAAGAAAATGTATATTCAAATCTGTCCATTTCCAGTTGGATTGTTTGTGTTTATTTTGCTACTTAGTTGCATGAGTTTGTGTATATTTTTAATATTAACTCATTATCAGATATATGATTTGCAAATTTTTTCCCCTATTCAGCAGGTTACTTTTCACTTCATTAATTATTTCCTTTGCTGAATAGAAGCCTTTCTTTTTTTTTTTTTTTAGTTTATTGTGCCATCACTCTTCTTTTTTAAATTTTTTATTATTATTTATTTTTTTACTTTACAATATTGTATTGGTTTTGCCATACATCATCATGCATCCACCACGTGTGTACACATGTTCCTGTTTGCTTTTGTTGCTTTTGCTTTTGATGTCAGATTAAAAGAGTCTTCCCAGGTGGTGCTAATGTTAAAGAACCTGCCTGCCAATGCAGGTAGACATGAGACACAGGTTCAATCCCTGGGTCAGGAAGATCTCCTGGAGGACAGCATAGCGACCCACTCCAGCATTCTTGCCTGGATAATCCCATGGACAGAGGAGCCTGGCAAGCTGCAGTCCATAAGGTCACATAGAGTTGGACATGACTGAAGCAACTTAGCATGCACACATGCACATCAAATTAAAAAAAATCATGGCCAAGACAGATGTCAGGGAGCTTAGTGCTGACATTTTATTTTAGTATTTTTCATGGGATCAAGTCATATTCAAGTCTTTTATCCATCTTGAGTTATTTTTTGTGTAGTCTAGTTTCATTTTTTTGCAAGTAGCTTTCCCAACACTATTTATTGAAGATACTGTCCTTTACCCATTGCATATTCTGACTCCTTTGTCATAAATAAATTGACCATATGTGCGTGGGTTTATTTCTAGGCTCCCTGTTGTGTTCCATTGATCTATGTGTCTGTTTTAATGTTGACATTGTTGTCTTTAGACAAAAGTTGCTATTATTCTTCACTTTTCCTCCTACTCAGGGAACACTAATCTGAAAAATCTGTGCTTCTTCTTAAAACATTGTAAGTCTTACCATCCATTCTAGAATAAAGTGCAAACTCCCACAAATGCCTACAAAGCCATTTGTTGTTTAAACTCTGCCTGCTTTTTCAGTTTTCTTTTTAAATCTAAGGCTATACTAAACTATATACAGTGCTCAAAGCATCTTATTCTTGTTCATGATATCATATCTTTACTTGTGATATTCTCCCTGACTGATGGGCTATTGTTCAGTCACCTCTCTCTCTCTCACCCTCTCTCTCATATGTTCCTTATTATATTAATATTGTTTCTTATTATATGCATGGCCACTACTTTTGACAATCATCTTTACTTCCCAAGTTGTTGTGGTTGAATTGCTAAGTCGTATCCAGCTCTTCTATGACCCCATGGACTGTAAGCTGCCAGGCACCACTGTCCATGGGATTTCCCGGGCAAGAACACTGGAGTGGGTTAACATTTCCTCCTTCAGGGGATCTTCCCAGCCCAGGTATCGAACCCGCATCTCCTGTGGCTCCTACATTGGCCACTGGAATTCTCCACTGTGGAGTCACCTGCGAAGCCCTTGAAGTGTATATGAATACCTATAAGGATATTAAGAGATAGTTCAGTTCAGTCTCTCATTCATGTCTGACTCTTTGTGACCCCATGGACTGCAGCATGCCAGGCTTCCCTGCTCATTACCAACTCCAGGAGCTTACACAAACTCATTTCCATCCAGTCAGTGATGCCATCCAACCATCTCATCCTCTGTCATCCCCTTCTCCTCCCACCTTCAATCTTTCCCAGCATCAGGGTCTTTTCAAATGAGTCAGTTCTTTGCATCCGGTGGCGAAAATGTAGGAGTTTCAGCATCAGTCCTTCCAATGAATATTCAGGACTGATTTCCTTTAGGATGGACTGTTTGGATCTCCTTGCAGTCCAAGGAACTCTCGAGAGTCTTCTCCAACACCACAGTTCAAAACTATCAATTCTTTGGTGCTCAGGTTTCTTTATAGTCCAACTCTCACATCACTACTGGAAAAACCACAGCTTTGACTAGATAGACCTTTGCTGGCAAAGTAAATGTCTCTGCTTTTTAATATTTTGTCTAGGTTGGTCTTAGTTTTTCTTCCAAGGAGAAAGAGTCTTAGTTTCATGGTTGCAGTCACCATGTGCAGTGATTTTGGAGACCAAGAAAGTAAAGTAAAGTCTGTCACTGTTTCCATTGTTTCCCCATCTATTTGGCATGAAGTGATGGGACTGAATGTCACGATCTTAATTTTCTGAATGTTGAGTTTTAAGCCAACTTTTCCACTCTCCTCTTTCACTTTCAACAAGAGGCTTTTTAGTTCTTCTTTGCTTTCTGCCATAAAGGATAAAATTAATATTAATATCAACACAGGTACTGATTTCATTTTAAAGTTACTAATATGTTTATATATTATTTTGTATGATGTTGTTAATATATTTTGTATTTGAGACAAACTAATGGTAGCACAGAGTACTATGGAAAAGTTGCCCTTTTTAGTGTAAATTTAGATAAGTCCCTGAGTGCAGACAGAAGAAAATTCTGACTTTCCTTTCCAAACATGGTTCTAGAATTCTGCCAACATCTCTCTACTGATCTTGGTAACACAAAAGATTCCTCCTTATTTCAATGAGGCTATCACTGAGTTTCAAACATAGTCAGGAATATAGTGATAGAATTTGTGAACCTAAGCAACAAATCTTGCTCCTAAGTTTTTCTTTCATTTATTTATTTTTAATTGGAGGATAATTTCTTTACAACATTGTATTGGTTTCAGCCATACATCAACATGAATCAGCCATGGTGTACATATGCTTTTGAGTTTTTTGTGAATATGTGTGCAAATGTCACTCTAGTTCCGTCATCAACACGTAAGATGTCCACCCAGTGCCATTGCTGTTATTCGTGTCAAAAGATATAGAAATAGTCGTTTACTTTTTTCACTCAGTTTTTGAAAAATCTTGTTTTGCCGCCCACCATAAGAAAATAAAAAGTACTTACCTACCAACTCCTACTTTGTAGATGAGTTTAAAGAATCACCTTCCCTAAGTAGTTTACAGGAAAGTAAATAGCATTTTAAAAGAATCTTATCTGTCACAACAAAATAACCAACAATATGCCCATAAAGTGTCAGTAAAGACTAGCAAATGAGGTCATTAATATCAATTCTGTTTTCATAAACACAGTAAATCATCCACCTAAGGAATAACAGCTGTAACAGACATTTTAATTAGAATTCATGGAATTTCAGAAACATTCATTAAGTTCACAAAATAAATAATATAATTGCTGGAATGGAACTAGCATGTTTATTAAATAAAATTTCTGAGTCTCAGTGCACCAATGTGCAAGCAGATCTAGAAAGCTTGACTTACAATTACTATTTTTTAAATTCCATTATAAGAATACAATAATTGAGTAAGTTATCAATGTTTAATGGGCTTTGACTTTTTAAAAACACTCTTAAAAAGATGAATAGGATTACATGTTCTCCTGTATAGAATATTCTGTGGTAGTGATTTTATTCATTTAATTTTGTGAATTTTGTATTTTAGAATTTTTCCCAAAGTTATTTTTTAAGTTTTCTCTAAATATTTTGATCTTAGTTGATTCAAACACTTTCAGAGATTAGAAAAAAATTAATGCTATATTTGCTCAAAAAAAATGAAATTAAGTATACTTACCAATTTATAAATTTACTTTAAATATTAGACATTTTTATAGTATTTATATTTATTCATATGAACATTAATAGTATTTAATGACAAGGCTAATAATAATAGCTAAGACATTGATTAATATGTGCCAGATACTGGGGTAAGCTTTTTGCATATTCTCATATTCAATCACAAACAAAAATCCCATGTCAGGTTATCCACATTTAAACATATTGAACATTAGGAAATTGAAGGAGGCTATTTACTTGACATAGTTAACAAGAAATGAAACTGAAATTCAAGTCTTGTTTTATCTGACTTTAGAGCCAGATTTCTTAACGAAATAAAAGAAGTATTTCCCTAGTGTTTATAGAGTTTGCATGTGATATCTCATTGAACCACCTGAACAACACTAAGGTCAGGCTGTGTAGTCTCATAAACTCTAATTTTGAGATCAAACAATTGAAACGATAAATGTTACATAGCC
The DNA here is from genome assembly GCF_055505025.1 of Bos grunniens. Taxonomy (NCBI): domain Eukaryota; kingdom Metazoa; phylum Chordata; class Mammalia; order Artiodactyla; family Bovidae; genus Bos; species Bos grunniens. The sequence continues at coordinate 9,871,461 of NC_141179.1, read as the reverse complement.
TACATCTGGCCACACAGCTCAGATTAAAGATAAACTTTATACCTGTGATACAACCATGTACTTAGACACATTCATGTCATCTTTGCTTTTAATTTTTATTTCAGTGTTTTCATACAAGACCACTCCTTGGTTTATTCTGTCCCAGGGACTCATTTACTCACAATGATTATTCCAAAACAACACCTCACAGAAAACGTGAATACCAACTGCTCTTACTCTAATGCTATCATTTGAAATAAACCAAGTGATACATAATCTCATATAATATTGAGGACTTCATGTTGGTTTTTATTAATGTGCAGGTGAAACTCAAAATAGCTCTAATTATAAGAAAGACGAAAAAACTTGTTTTCCCTCAGTTCTATCAGTGCTATTCAGTCACATTTGATCAGATAATACATGGTGACCGTGGTGATTTCAGTCATGTGGCCTTCCAAAATAAGCCCAATTCAGCTTCCTGAAACTGTGTGCACCTTTGGAAGACTTACCCCTAGAATTTATGGATATATAGATATTCTACTTTAGTTCAAACCCTTTTCTAGCACCTAAAGTTTATACTGCTACTACTACTACTACTACTACTGTTGTGGGACTAAAGTCAAGTCAGTTGAACAACTAGTAACACCAAGACATATTTTGATAATTTAAAAATTAATGTCTTAGAAGCAAGCTTTACCTGCTGTCCAAATTTTATGATTTGAGTTTCCAAACTTTAGAAGTACTAGCAATATAAAATTGATAGCACAGTATACTTACATACAGTGCATTTTTCCTAGCATACTGTACATGGCATTGTAAATATGGATAAGTCTAAATGAGTATTTAAATATAAAGCACAAAAATTAATTGGGGACCTAATCTTGTTTACCTTTACAATCCTGACACCTCGGCATCATTTTGAATAATGAGATTTTCTTTGATGCTGCCAAAAATATTTTAATGTAACTAGCTCAGGACAAATAAAATATTTCAATTCATACCATTTATACATGGTCTTATTGAACTAGAAATGCTTGTCCTTGATCAGAGTCTATTGGAACTCCTCTGCCACAAAATGATATTCTTCATCCTTCCGTATAACAGATATTATTTTTCCCCCTGGCTTTTGCCATGGACACAAATTATCATCTCCCTATAAAACTACAAAAAAGAGTTCTGTTCCTTATTAATTGACTATTTTAACTTTGTAGGCATATCTCATTCTCAAAATTTTCAACCTTGTGCAAGGATTAAAACAAGATCATGTCCATTTTAACACAACCCTGTACTAAAATTTAGCTTCCCTAATTGTCTTTTAAAATGAAATTTAAAATATATTTCATGATTTAGCTTAGAAAATAATTATTGATTAATTATTAACCATATATAACTAGTAAATGAGTTATTAGTAAAGGACAGTGACAAAAAACAGAGAGGCAGACAGATGATTCAGATCCTTTAATAAGATTTTAGAGATAAACAGTTCAATGGACATCCTACACTTACACAAATATAATAGCTCGTTAGGAAATGTTAACCCTCTAAGACCTCATTTAACAAATGAACTGGTTTTTCTCAATGACATAATAAAGGCTTGTAACCTGGTGATTCAATTTACCTTAATGATGATAAATGCTAAGTGATATGCAGATACATGTATGTGGTTAAAAAGTTATTTTACTTACACTAAAAAGACTGAATATTCATCAAGGCTGTAAACTTGTACTACTTTATTATAAAGTATTAATCATAATGAAAATTGGTAATCAGCATCAGCATAAGAAAGACAATTGAAGATTAGGTTAACTGGAACACTGTTGTCTTTGAGATTTGTCTTTGCTTTCATAACTGCTCTGCTAGTAAAAGATGGGTAGAAAATACATTTGTTGCTTTTTCTTTAGTTAAAGTGGAGCCTTATACAATAAGAGTGATGGGATAAAGCAGGTTCTTTGCTCTTCTTAGAAAAACTAATTTAATGAGAGCAGTAAGAGTTGAAAGTAGAGAAACTGAGTAGTAGAGTTATGGAAAACCAATGCAGGAGAGATGTTCAAGTGTTTGCTGTTGTTGTTCAGTTGCTCAGTCATGTTCAACTCTTTGTGACCCATGGATTGCAGGACTCCAGGCTTCCCTGTCCTTCACCATCTCCCGGAGCTTGTTCAAACTCATATCCATTGAGTCAGTGATACCATCCAACCATCTTGTCCTCTGTCATCCCCTTGTCCTCCTGCCTTCAATCTTTCCCAGCATCAGATCTTTAATGAGTCAGCTCTTCGCATCAGGTGACCAAAGTATTGGAGTTTAAGCTTCAGCTTTAGCATCAGTCCTTCTAATGAATATTCAGGACTGATCTCCTTTAGGATGGACTGGTTTGATCTCTTGCAGTCCAAGGGACTCTCAAGAGTCTTCTCCAACACCACAGTTCAAAAGCATCAATTCTTTAGTGCTCAGCTTTCTTCCTGGTCCAAATCTCACATCCATGTATGACTGCTGGAAAACCCCTAGCTTTGACTATATGAACCTTTGTTGGCAAAGTGATGTCTCTGCTTTTTAATACACTGTATAGGTTTGTCATAGCTTTTCTTCCAAGGAGCAAGTGCCTTTTAATTTCATGGCTGCAGTCACCATCTGCAGTGATTTTGGAGTCCCCCCAAATAAAGTCTGTCACTGTTTCCATTGTTTCCCCATCTATTTGCCATGAAGTGATGGGACCAATGCCATGATTTTAGTTTTTTGAATGTTGAGTTTTAAGCCAACTTTTTCACTCTTCTCTTCACCTTCATCAAGAGGCTCTTTAGTTCTTCTTCGCTTTCTGCCATAAGGGTGGTGTCATCTGCATATCTGAGGTTACTGATATTTCTCCAGGCAATCTTGATTCCAGCTTGTGCTTCATCCAGCCCAGCATTTTACATGATGTACTCTGCATATAAGTTAAATAAGGAGGGTGATCTACAGCCTTGATGTACTCCTTTCCCAATTTGAAACCAGTCTGTTATCCCATGGCTGGTTCTATGTGTTTCTTCTTGATGATCTAGCAATCCCATTATTGTGCATATACCCTCAAGAAACCAGACCTGAAAAAGACACATGTACCCCAATATTCGTTGCAATACTATTTACAATAGTTAGGACATAGAAGCAATCTAAATCTCCATCAATAGATGAAAGGATAAGGAGGTTGTGGTACATATATACAATGGAATATTGCTCAGCTATATAAAGGGATTCATTTGAGTCAGTTCTAATGAAGTAGATGAACCTAGAGCCTAGTTTCATCTAGGCTCTAGAGTGAAGTAAATCAGAGTGAAGTAAGTCAGAAAAAGAAAGACAAATATTATAAATTAACACATATATATGGAATCTAGAAAGATAGTACTCGTGATTCTATTTGCAGGGCACCAAAGGAGACAGATATTTTGGACCAACTAGGGGAAGGAGAAGGTGAGATGATATGGAAATAGCTTTGAAATATACACATTATCATATGTAAAATAGATAGCTGGTGAATGTTTGATGTAGGATGCAGGGAACCCAAAGACTGTGCTTTTTGACAACCTATAGGCATAGGATGGTGAGAGAGGTGGAGAGGAGGTTCAAGAGGGAGTGAAAGTGAAAGTGAAGTCGCTCAGTCGTGTCCGACTCTGCGACCCCGTGGACTGTAGCCCACCAGGCTCCTCCGTCCATGGGATTCTCCAGGCAAGAATACTGGAGTGGGTTGCCATTTCCTTCTCCAGGGGATCTTCCCAACCCAGGGATTGAACCCAGTTCTCCCGCATTGCAGGCAGACACTTTAACTTCTGAGCCACCAGGGAAGCCCCAAGAGGGAGTGGACATATGTATATATAATGCTAATTCATTCTGATGTATGGCAAAACCATCACAATAATATAAAGTAATTATCCTCTAATTAAAAATAGAATAAAAAGAATAAAAAGAGAACATTTGAATATTAGGACAGTACTTCCATTAAGGAGTGAGATAAAAAATTATATATTAGATGTCAAGAAGTGAGCATATTGTAAGAAATTGGAAACAAACATTTGCTTCTTTGAAAGTTAGGCAGTGGATGGATCATGGAATTTATGACAAAAAGTTAAGGGGTAGGAAGGCGTATATAGTAAATCCTATATTCTATTGAAAAAACAATAATCCTATATTCTATTAAAAAAACAATAATAATTCTATCACTCTTTTTGTATTGAGAAAAGTATTTTTCTAGCTTTGTCTTTCTCTTCCTTTTACATCCAATTACTTTTAGCAACATCAGATTCTCCTGACCATATCTAAACTGAGCACTTATTCCTGAACTAGGCTTTCAGTGTCAGTACTGTACAGAGGATAGGTCTTTCCTTGAATTATACTCATATACCAATGCCAATGGGCTTCCCCTGTGGCTCAGCTGGTAAAGACCTGGATTCAATCACTGGTTTTGGAAGATCCCCTGCAGAAGGTAAAGACTACCCACTCCAGTGTTCTTGCCTGGAAAATTCCATGGACTGCATAGTCCATGGGGTTGCAAAGAGTCAGACATGACTGAGCGACTTTCACTTCATCAGTGCCAAAATTTACAAATAAGTCACCTTCACCCCCTTTGAGGCTTACTAAGATATCTCTAATTGCTAAAATTATATCTTTGCAGAGAAAGCCACAGTAGAAATGTTGGCTAAGATTTGATCTACCGACTGCCTGACAATGTCATTTACAGTCCCACCCTCACATTTCTTTTGATATAATGCTCAGATATCTTAACAGCACTTCATCTCTAGATCAGCTTTCCACCTTATGTGCCTCATCGTTTTGAAATAATTTGCTTTCATGTGTTGCATTTTTTAAAGTCATTCCTGTCTGCTACTTCATATCTTGTTCAGTGTCTGTTTTCTTTATTTCATCCATATTCTGTCCCTGTCTCTCTCCTGTGTTACACTGCGTACAGGTATTGCGAGGTTTGAGGCAACTTTCCCTCTCTCTCTTTCTTTTCCCCCTCTCCAGAAACTACCTCAGACATTGTCTCATTTTTAACTGTTTTTCTCGTGCAGGGCAAATCCATATCTCCTAATTCTGTGTCATTTCTGACTTTATTTCTGATATTTAGTACTATATCACTTATAGACTATCTTGTTCAGCATCATCATTCTAATTCACCATCTTTTCTATACAAGTCTTCTAGGCTTTGAATTTCTCTTTTGTAAATTGTACTAATGATGCCAACCTGGAAAAACTGGAGATCGTCTCTGATTAGTCTTTATTATAATATTTTCCATTATCCTTTTTATTCCCCCATATCTAATCAATTTCCAAGTAATTGTTACACTTTTGTCATTTTATTACCAAAGTTCACCCACCCTAGTTGAAGTCTTCAGTGGACCTTTTATCTGGGCTATTGTGATAGCTTCCTGATTGGTTTTGTCAACTCTATGCTCTCAAATCACCCCTGGTGTTCCTACTTCACTTATTATTAGGACTCCCCTCTGCTACTCCCATCAGTGTTCTGCTGAGTACTAAATTAATGATTAGAGACCAGCACATCTCACCTCAAGCAGTCTTTCCAGACAGCTACTCTCTCACTTTTGATACACATTTGTTATATTACTGCAAGGAATTTGTAATATCCCTTCTCTCTGCTTCCTACAGACATGCTGACCTGGGGTGCATTCATATTTCTCAGTTATTAACATCTCATCTCTCCTCCAAGTTATAAACCACATGCTGTGTTTTCCATAAAGTTTTTCCTGATTCTTCCCAGAGTGCTGTGACTTCTCTATAATGAAGGATTCTTTGCCCTTTGTTTATGTGACTTGAAGTCCAAAAATCTGGGTTCAAATACAAATTCCTAGCAGAAAAACTTAGGGCAAGTTACCGATTGTTTACTTCTGTGTAAAATAGAAATAGAACCAGAGTCTGTGGGTTTGACGTCACGAAGCCACTTGCTTCACTGTGGTCTTGTTATCTTTCTTACTTGGAATGCTCTTTCTCTGGATCTTCCCAAGTCTGCCTCTTTCTCAGCTCTAATGTTATTTTCCTTAGTAAGGCTTACTCTGAGCTCTGTAACTAATTAACTTTTTAAATTTACTTATTTTCTATTATAACATGAGTGTGTCATAATGAAACACTTTGCCTCAAAGTTTTGGGGAATTGTATATCACATCAATACATTACCAAACTAATGAATAAAGGCAATAGAATCTCTTCTATGTTTGTTATATAATGATTCACATGAGAAAGTATAAAATCTTCTCTTGAAGAAGGTTCATACACTACAATTATTGTTTGTCTCCAGTAAATACATAAATGCTTCAAATATTGTAAGAATATATGTGAATCCACAATCATTTGCATAAAATAAACATGCATTAAGTTAATAAGGGAATTACCAGTCATAAGAAGTGAAATCAGCTTCCTTTACCTTGATTTATACAACAAATATTAATAAAATCAATCTTGTGCCAGGTGTTGTAGCAGGGATCTTTCATCTCTTTATTGGTCTTGAGAGCTCTTATTTATCTAAGGTTTACTTCAAATGTCTCTTTTACTTGTATGCAAAGTAAAAGTAAAGGGACTCTGAATCCTCCTCACCTCTGTACTTCAGAAGTATACTGTGTTGCTGCAATTTTCATATGGACTATTATACGTTTTCACCATAGGAATATGATTATGCAAAAGGATGAGATATAATCTTTGAATCTTTAAAAATAAAAACTGTCACTGGGATATAATAAACATACGCTGAATTAGCAAAAAAAAAAGTGCAAGGTACTAGAAGAAGAATTCAAATAACCTCTCTATATATTGATGAAAATAAGCAAATTATTTTACTTTATCAGGGGAATATTTTTCTGATTTAAAAGTTTATAACTATTCATATAGCCAAATAAAAGTTTGATATTAAATATTTGAGAAATGATGGATAAGTATAACTTCATATAAAGAATTGAGAAATTACATATTTTAAGTAATCTGGATAATCATTTACAATGGGGAATAAATACCAGAATCTTTAAATAGAAGTAGCTAAGATCAGTTACATTTACAAGATAATTACCAAAATCTTTCCTTTTAAAATACAAAATAATAATTATTTGCCTAAGCCACCTGGAATCCTTTTACAGTCCTTTAATTAGTAGTAATGTGTGATTTGTTTAGTTGATTGGATTTTCCACAACTCATTAAATCTGGGCTTATATGTAGTTGTAGCCTGCTTTGGTTTCACTTGTTTTAATTAATTTTTGATGATTTAAGACAATAGCCATATGGATTCAAATTTTGAATTTTTTGTTTCCTGCACCACACCATAGTGGAAATATTATTGTTCTTATTTATATATTTATTAAAATGCAAGTTTTCTTGAGAATTTGCTACTGGTTTTTAAATTACACTGTCATAGTTCAGTAGTTTCACATATTAGCAACATCTAGGAATATGTAGGGGTGGATATTCTAGCTTTAGGAATGTTCTGACAATATAATTTGTATTAAAACACAATGTAATCTCACAGACTCTCTAGGTAGTTTCCAAGTAGCTTGTCAGGAGTGGTTTTGTTCTGAAGGTCACTTCTGAGTATAAAAAAACAATAAACTGTTCTTTTTTCAGGCATTCAAAGAATTTAGGAACATTGAAAACTCAACAATTTCCTTTGCACATTTTATAAAGCTACAAAGTGTGGTTCCTTCTCCTGGGTTATTGCTCCATTTAAAGTAAAATATTATCTTTAATCAGTTACCAACATTGTGCCTGCCACATTATTAGGTATTTAACATATATAATTTTAATTTTCAGTATGACTCTGCAAGAAACCCATTTTTATTATACTTTGCTACTGAGAAAATTGAGGCCCAAAGAAGTCTAGGTTGTTTTCTAAGGTGTTTAAAGCCTTATCTAAAATCAGGATACCTGCCATCCTGGTGGATTTAAGTTTCCTGAACACTTGGCAATAATATATGCATCTTGTGCCTCCCAACCACTCAACACCACCATCAGAGCTGAAGTTCAGGAACTAGTATTAAAATGAGTCAGCTGTCTATTTTTCTGGGAATCAGAATCAAGACTATTGGTTTGCTGCCATGGCCATTTTCAGTGTGTCTTACATAGAGCTGGGACCTGCTGGGTTCAGTCCATGGATTCTAAGGCCAGGTTATATACTAACTACTTGGGCGCCCTTCCCCTGTGGACATGTCTCTTCTCCCAGTGGCACATGGTAGTATTTATCAACCCACTCCACAGCTTCCTGTAGCATCTGTGTAAAGGAATGTGGTTGCTTGGGGCGACAGAAATTCACAGATCACTGGAAATTGTGCAAATGTTTGGGGACTTTTACTGTTTTAGATGGGTAGTATATTGAAGAGATTTTCAACCCCAAAAGTCATATATCTGTTTAGAAATAAACCTTGGATTCCCCTGATCTGAGTGACTCCAAAGCTTGTGGTCCTTTCAGCTAATTCTCTCTTCTCAATATATTCAATATGCATCTTACAGCTTTCAGTCAGGATCACTGTTTTCTAGATCCAAGAGCTGTAAAAACAGATTGTTCTCTTGTCTTTCTCACCCTTAATACACTTTTGCTTTTAACATGGTGAGGAAGCAATATAAGACTGAAGTTTTAAATAAACATGCATTTATTTTTTTAACTTTTTTTTTTGTATTGGGGTATAGATGGTTAACGATGTTGTGCTAGTTTCAAGTGAACAACAAAGGATAACTTTGCCATACATATACATGTACTTATTCTACCCCAAACCCCCTCCCATCCAGGCTGTCACATAACATTGAGCAGAGTTCCCTGTGCTGTATAGTAGGTGCTTGTTGCTTATCCATTTTAAAATAGCAGCGTGTACCTGTGCATCCCAGACTCCCTTCTATGTACCAGTGTCATGCACATTGCAGTTATGGAGAACTGGTCTGTTGGATTTATTTTGCTGCTGTGATAAATGACCACAAATTAAGTGGCTAAAAGAGCACACATTCATTGTCTTGCAGTTCTGTAGGATAGTCCAACACAGCTCTCAGTGAGCTAAAATCTAGGGTTGGCAGGGCTGTTTTTCTTTCTAGAAGACCTAAGGAACAATCAATTACCTTGTTTGTTCCAGTTTCTAGAGGCTACCTAAATTTCTTATCCTGTGATCCCTTTTCTCCACCTTCCAAGCCAGCTGCACAGCATCTCTCTGACTGCTTCCATCATCACTTCTGAATCCTGTTTCTGCCTCTCTCCTCTACTGATAAGAACTTTTTGATTACATTGAGCCCATATGGACAACCTAGGAGAATCTCCCTATTTTAAGTTAGCTGCTTAGCAACCTAAATACATATACAACTTTAATTCCCTTTTCCATGTAACCTAACATATTCACAAATTCCAGAGTTCATATAAGGATAAATTTGGGGGAGTATTATTCTGCCTACCACATTGAAAAAGAGGAAATCACCAAGATACACTAGACATACTACACAAGTAATAAAACAGAAGAAATGCACATGAAACAGAGGACAAAGCATTGTGTAAGAAATCAGAGCTAAAGTCAACACAATGAAAATTATTATATACGAGGCACTAGGCCCAGTATTTTTTTTTTCAATACAGTGGCTGTTTGAATTTACAAAACAACTTTTAAAGGTAAGAAATACTGATCCTATTTTTGTAAACAGATGCAAGCTTGCCCAGTTTCTCCCAGATAATAAGTTTTGAAATGGGATTTAAATTTAGATTTCTAATTTCAAAGTCTGTGCTCCAATTTATAAAACATGCATATGCTTTAGAGCAAGATGATCCCAAGCCAGTGCACAGTGCTGAAAAACACAGTTAAAGTTTTGCAGAAAAACGACAAAGTCTGCAGAAAAACAATGAAGGCCGCCTATAAAGGATGAATAGAAAGCGGTCATTAGAGGAAGTGTGAGCGCAGTATGAGATGAAGAAAGAGGTCAAATGTCCTGGGGCACATGCATGTTTGTGTTGGAAGTTAGGGAGGTAGATGTTCATAGGACAAACGAAGAGGATTTTGGCTATTCTGAAATCTCTTTAGCACACACTTGAACAGATAAACAAGAGGGGACATATGTAGTTCTTAAATAGGAGATATGAGGAAATCATGTTTTAGAGACATGAATTTGAGCACTATGAAGATTGATCAGGATAGAAAATTTTTAAAAAATTACAAGTGATTGTAGTGATTTCAACACTATATGACATGGGACTTTCAGAGCAAGGGCCCCATGACCAACAATCACTCTACACCAACCTCTTTATTGAGCATGATGTATTTATCTATACAACATTTCAAATAGTTTGGAAACAATGTTTTGAAAACTCTTATTTTGCCTAGTAAAACTTCAAGTTTCAGGGAAATTTAATAAGTTCATTTTCTCCATAATTTTCTCTAAGTTCAGGCCTTTAAATCTTTACAAAGTATCTTCATATACATTTTCATATCTGGACCTGTGAATCCAGTGAGGCACATAATGTCCTACAGGTTATAGAGTGAAAGCTGAAACTCTGAGAAATTGATATGCCAAAATCCAGTGATAATTTAAATTCTGATTTTCTGCAAATACCTTGCTCTTTCTTCTATAGATGTTGAATAGCAGATAAATATAAATTTAAAATAGTTAAATATTAGAATATCTTACATGAAAAAGACCCTGAAGTTTGTTTCTCCTTCTGAAATGGCGTAAACTTTGATTCTTTACATAACAATTTTATTGAGCATAGATATTACTTCTTCAGCCATTTACTCCCTAAGTCTCTTTTCGATTTGCCAAGATTGCTATCTTATTCTCTTCCTTGGAACAGCAGCATTCATTATAAATGCATAGCTGAAATCTACTCATTTTTTTCAAACTTCACACCAGAAAACAAGATCAGCAGCTGCAACTTCCTGACAGGGTAAAACGTGAGGAACTGATAATACACAATCAATTGATCTGGATAGAGCAAAACAGAGCTTAGACTATGTCATCTTGGTTTTCACTCTATCTCTATTCATTTTGCTTCTGCATTTATGTTATTAAGTTCAGATCTATGTGGCAAAGATGATTAGTAAAGGGTAGCTACTCCCTTAGGGATCTATTTTAAAATGTCACAATTAAAGTTTTCCAGAAAATTTCAAGTAATTTTAGCCTCCTGGCTGATGCAATATATTGAGCTGCACTGTTAGCTTCAGGATGCTATCTGGAAATGGAAATGCTGATTTACCCTGGCCCCCTGCCATGCTACCTAATTGGAAGGCAACATTCTCAGTGGTAGACTGACTTTTTGCCTGTGATTTTGCCAGGGGAACTGGGAATAGCATAATAAATGGCTTTGCGATCGGGGATATATTTTGTGCCTATATTTTGAAGAAGGAAAATGTTTAACTGCTCTCTAAATAAATTTGATCGCACAAATGTAGCAAGAAGGGAACAGGTGGGATTTTCTGTCCAATGGAGAGTGAAAAGTATTCAACCACCAAGTCCCTAATTCAGCTGTGAGAGGTAACCTTGCTCTTAAAATCCTTACTCTTTACCCTCAGCCAAAGACTTTCAATATGTATCTGAAAGTAAGGATGAAATCTAAATAATAGATAGGATATTCTTCTTTTAGGGAGGCCACCTTGGGATATTATTAATGTAATCTTAATGTTTTAAATGTTAACTAGATATGACAAAAATATGGCTAACCTGATAAAATAATATAATATAGCCATAATGGCAAAACAAAAAATATATTTATTGTTAATTTGAAAGCAATCAAACTAGTATTTTTAATCACCAGGTTTAGATAGACGTGAATATGCTACCATCAAATGTTTAGACATAAATCTCTGGGTCAGAAAATTGAATTTTAAGTTTCAAGTGAGAACTTTTGTCCTAGCCATTTTTTTGATAATTAAACAAATGGAAAGCTCCTTTCAGGAAAAAAAGAAAAAAAGATGATTATACCAGATCTTTCATCATTTTCCTTCTCTGTATGGAAACAGGACTGACTTATATGTTAACCTCATATACTTTTAGAAGAAATTCAGTGACTTCATATATTTGACAAGGCTTATCTGGGTTCTCAAACTTGTCAGTGTCATAGCAATAAAATATAAATTTGAAGTGAATATATTAGAGATCATTATTGAAGTTCTTAATGGTTAACTGCATTCTTTTTTTTAAAGGCTGACCTAATTCTAGTTAGAACTAGACTAGATTGCCTTTAAAACATGGGACACAGTTTATAATGTCTAATTTCTTTGTTAAGTAGCAACTTACTAACAATATGAACAAGGCAATATTAAAATTACTGAGTATAAGAAACTACCAAAGAATAAAATTTATATTCCATTAATATTGACCCTTTGAGAACAGAACTAAAGAGAATATACTCTTTAAATGTTAAATAACAGGTTCAAGTTCTTAAAGGAAAGCATCAGTACTAAGGAGAATAGTTTTCAGTTTACAAAATACTGTTAACTTACTGAAACTTAGCTAGTACAAATTTTAAAATTCGGAGATCTTAGGAACTTACAGTTGCTAGGGGAAACTAGGGGTAAGGGGTAAGGATAGTTCGGTAATTTGACATCAACATATACACACTGCTATATTTAAAATGGATAACCAACAAGGTCCTACTGTGTAGCACAGGGAACTCTGCTCAGTTATGTGGCAGCCTAGATGGGAGGGGAGTTTGGATCCAGAATGGATATATATATACGTATTGGTGAATCCCTTTGCTGTCCACCTGAAACTATCACAAAATTGTTAATAGGCTATGCTCCAATATGAAATCAAAAGTTAAAAAGGTCAGAGATCTTCAATTCCTTAATGAGCAATGCAGATTGATTAAAGTACAGACCCTGGTTAATAATAAAATCGTTATTCAGATGATCATAATATTAGCCAGCCTGGATCTGGATTGCTTAAATTACAAGTAATTGCTGGCCTTAATTGCTATTAACTTAGAAAAATGATTTTCTTCTTTCAAAATTGATCATCAGCCTGGTGTTAAGAGCTGAAATTTGGGTCTTGATGTAACAAATACAGAGTTATTTCTCTTATAGCTAAAACTATCCATCCTGAGCTTAATGTCAAGCACTGGGAAACATGTTTCATACATGTTTATGGCATAGAAAACAACAAAAAGACATATATACAAAGTGACAGGAAATATAAAATTTGTGAATTTATTACCTTTTAATTCTGGGGCAGTTTTTTATATTTCCACCAATGGGGGAAAAGAAAAAGCTGGAGAAATTCCAGTTGTAATTTAGAGTCAATTTTCTCATCAAGTGATTTACGTCTACACACTTGATGTTTACTTCCCAATAAAGCTAATGATTAAAATCATTAGTTTTGTTGGCTTGCACAGCAACATAATAGTTAAATTTCTGATCTTGCCTTGATGTATAAGTACCATTCTTTATATATTTAATTTAAATATAACATTACTGTGAGAGATGACATAATAATATCATTGTGTGTTAGTCACTTAGTCCTGTGTCTGACTGTGACCCCCATGGACTATAGCCCACAAGAATCCTCTGTCCATGGAATTCTCCAGCCAAGAGTACTGGAGTGGGTTGCCATTTCCTTCTCCAAGGGATCTTCCTGACCCAGGGATCGAACCCAGGTCTCCTGCATTGCAGGCAGATTCTTTACCATCTGAGCTACCAGGGAAACCCTAATATCATTAAATAAAATAATTAATGTGTGATTTAATTAATGAAAGGTACATAGTACATAGAGATAAACTTGAAACAATGGCTACACATAGCAAGATGAGAGATTTTAAATGACATATTTGTTAGTACTGTTTTCTTTTATGTCTTGTTACCCTGCCATCTGCAGTCTCAAAAGTAGTATGTTTTTTACTACTTTTTAAAAAATACATCAAAGTATTTTGTTATATCCAAAGTTTCCACCCATTTATACAAAAACTTATTTGAGCATTTATCAAAAAACAACCACTACAGAATGAAAAAATAACTTGAAACTTAGCTTTTCTTTCTCATCTTTAATGTAAATATGTTTGATGATTGAGTTCATTCATCTGAGATATTTTTCATTTGCAATGAAACTATTATAGTATGTGCTTGATTTATAAATTTATATTCTGATTTCAAAGGCATAGCATGAAATGGAAATACATAAAACAAATAGAGTCATGACCTATAATATTAAAGTATTAAACATCTATTTAAAGGAAGTTTCTTGCCTCATGCTCTAAGGACAGCTGTGTTTGGTAAACAGGCACAAGTGAAACATATCACAACTGAAGATATCTTATAGAATTAAAAATAAGCCCTACCCTTCCGCTCTCTGAAGATAAGATCTCTGAACTATTACCGGTAAATTTCATTTTGTGAAAGAGTGATGGGATTCATGGTATCAGTGGGCTTTCTGGTGGAATCACGATTTTTGGTTGCAGATTGTCTTCCTCTAATAAACATATATCGAATAAGCTACTCAATACACAAATAACATGTGCTAGTTTCTCAAAACATTAAACTTAAAGTTTCATTTCTGATTTTTTATATCTATCATATGACTCTTAAAAAAAGAAATCTTAACACTCTGTCCATTTTTAAATTATTGCATATTTGAGTTTATTTTTTTTTCATAAAACACCTAAAAAAGGATAGTAATTAAAAATAATAAGCCATATACTAAGGAACAATATAGAGAAGGAAATGGCAACCCACTTCAGCGTTCTTGCCTGGAGAATCCCAGGGACGGGGGAGCCTGGTGGGCTGCCGTCTATGGGGTCGCACAGAGTCGGACACGACTGAATCGACTTAGCAGCAGCAGCAGCAAGGAACAATGTGACCTAGCTTAATAGCATATTTTGGTATTAGGCTATTAAAAACTGGTGTTTTATTTTATTTTTAAATGTATAAAATAAAATGCAGGCACAAAAGATAACAAAAAACACTACAATTTAATGAGGTGTTATAAAGTGAATGCCCTTGTAATTACCACCCAGGACAAGAACTAGGACTTTGTCACAGATGTCAGAAGCTGCTGTTGTTGTTCAGTCCCTAAGTCATGTCCAACTCTTTGTGACCTCATGGACTGTGGCATGACAGGCTCCTCTGTCCTCCACTATCTCCCATGGTTTGCTCAAATTCATGTCCATTGAGCCTGTGATGCCATCCAACCATCTCATCCTCTGCGGCCCCCTTCTTCCTCTGCGGCCCCCTTCTTCCTCTGCCTTCAATTTTCCCAGCATCAGAGTTTTTTCCAATAAATTGGCTTTTCACATCAGGTGGCTTCAGCATCAGTCCTTTCAGTGAATATTCATGTTGATTTCCTTTAGGATTGACTGCTTTGATCTCCTCGCTGTCCAAAGGACTCTCGAGAGTCTTCTCCAGCACCACAATTTGAAAGCATCAATTATCTTATGCTCAGCCTTCTTTATGGTCCAACTCTCACATCAGTATATCTTTGATAACAAAGGTATTAATGAATTCAAACAATTTATATGGTTCAGCCAATTGAAATTATCTTTTTTGTTCTTCAAATTTCCCTGTTTTAGCTAGTGTGAGTTCTTTAAAGCAAGCTGGTTCTTGGATTCTTTCAATATTATCCTAATTGGGACCATCTGGGATAACAAGACTCAGTCTTAGAGTTGATACTATTAATAAATGCTCTGATTTCTTTTACTGGAAATAATTGATCAAGAACAAAAGTCGGAGAGAGGGATAAATTATGAGTTTTGGATTAATATATTCATGCTATGGAAAAAACATACTTTGACTATATGAACTTTTGTTGGCAAAGTGATATCTCTGCTTTTTATTATGCTGTCAATGTTTATCATAGCATTCCTTCCAAGGAGCAAGTGTCTTTTAGGCTGCAGTCACCATCAGCAGTGATTTGTGAGCCCAAGAAAAAATCTGTCTGAAGCTGTGCCTCATCCCAATTCCAAACCTTTCTCTCTACACATAAATAAGATAAATAAATCTGCTCAGTTGTGCCCATCTCTTTGAGACCCCATGGACCCTCTTTGAGCCCACCAAGCTCCGCTGCCCATGGGATTTCCCAGGCAAGGATACTGGAGTGGGGTGCCATTTTCTTCTCCAGGGGACCTTTCTGGCCCAGGGACTGAAGCTGCATCTCCTTCATCTCCGCATTGGTGGGTGAGTTCTTTACCACTAGCGTCACCTGGGGAGCCCTCTCTCTACACAAATATAACCATTATTAATTGGTCAATTCCCTGAGTTAATTTAGCTTTATCACCCATGTATTTATCCCTATAGTTTGGTTTTGAACATTTTTTTTAAATATATGTATTTTTAGTTCTTTCATTCTCTTCCTTTACAATTCATCTGATGAAAAATCTAGATCATTTGATCTATGGTTTCCTAGAGTCTAGATTTCTGATTGTATGCTTACAGTGCCATTCAACAAGTTGCTGGAACTTTTGTGTTTCCACAAATTGGCACCTGGACCCAGAGGCTTGATCAGATTCAGGATTGATCCCTTTGATGGTGGTAGGGAAGGGTTTTCTCAGAAAGGAGACTGTGTTTGGTAGCCTTTTGTGCTGTTAGTAGTTCCTGATGAATGGTGTCTATATCCACTAATGCACGGAATTTTCAAAATGATAATATTCTAAATCTATTATTTGTTTATTTGTTAGTTGAAATGCTTAAAAAAAGAGATATGTCCTTCTTCTCTGATATTAGTTTACCTAATGGTAGAATTCCTACTAACAAAGCAGGATAAATATTTGATTCTGTGCTTTTGCCAAATTCCAAGTTAGCAAACTGGTTCTCTATCATCATTGAAGACAATTATTTTTTGATAACAAAGGTATTAATGAATTCAAACAATTTATATGGTTCAACCAATTGAAATTATCTTTTTTGTTCTTCAAATTTCCCTGTTTTAGCTAGTGTGAGTTCCTTAAAGCAAGCTGGTTCTTGGATTCTTTCAATATTATCCTAATTGGGACCATCTGGGATAACAAGACTCAGTCTTAGAGTTGATACTATTAATATATGCTCTGATTTCTTTTACTGGAAATAATTGATCAAGAACAAAAGTCAGAGGGAGGGATAAATTATGAGTTTAGGATTAATATATTCATACTACTATATATAAAATAACCATCAAGGACCTACTGTAGCACAAAGACCTATACTCAGTATTTTGTAGTAACTTGGGAAAGAATCTGGAAAAGAAATATATATATATGAATAAATATATTCATGTATTTTATATATAAAACACATATATATATATATATTTATGAATCTGTATGCTCTATACCTAAAACTAATGTAACATAAATCAATTATACTTCAAGTTAAAACATTTTTTTATCATACCACTGAAATGAGAAAACCTATTGAGTTCATACAAATCACCAAGAATTAATTAATTACATGGGATAGAATGAATTAATAAATATGATTTATAACGTTAAAAAATAAGTTCCTAGAAATGCTCATTTGCTACAGTATTAGTAAGCATAAAATATCTCAGGAGTAGATCATACTGATACTTGCATTCTAAATCCAAGGTTGTAGTGCTTTTTACTAACCTTTCTGAACAATATCTTATCTCTTCTTTCATATTGCGAATCCCAGGTCTAACTGCTACTGGTCATGACAGCATTAGAATATTCTTAATTATTAATTTACTTCTTGAATTACTTTATACCATACACATGAGCTTCAGAACAACAATGCTATCAACACTCAAAAATAATTACTGAGAATAACTTTTCTTCTTATATGTTGGTTTGATTTCTATTTAGTTCATAGTTTAGTTTTAATCTAGATATATTTATGTGTTGAAATTTGATTGTTAAAAAACATTCTGTATTTGAAGTGGAACAAAGTAGTACTCAAGCTATTAATTTTCTTCTATTGGGTTATTTTTGTGTTCTTCTTTTATTACTACTGAACAATAAAAAGGTCATAAATTTTTCTATAGCAATAGGGATTAAAATCTATAAAATGTGGCTGTGTATTTCTAGTTCATCTTTTTGTTGTTGTTGTTTTGTTTTTGGTGGCAACTCACAGCTGGTGAGATTTTAGTTTCTCAACCAGGGATTAAAACCAGGCCCTTGCAGTATAAACGCCTAGTGTTAACCCCTGAACCATCAGGGAATTCCACATGCATATTACTAGTTTTAACTGCACTGCTGCTGCTGCTGCTGCTGCGTTGCTTCAGTCGTGTCCGACTCTGTGCAACCCCATAGACGGCAGCCCACCAGGCTGCCCCGTCCCTAGGATTCTCCAGGCAAGAACACTGGAATGGGTTGTCATTTCCTTCCCCAATGCACAAAAGTGAAAAGTGAAAGTGAAGTTGCTCAGTCATGTTCGACTCTTAGCAACCCCATGGACTGCAGCCTACCAGGCTCCTCTGCCCATGGGATTTTCCAGGCAAGAGTACTGGAGTGGGTTGCCATTGCCTTCTCCATTTAATTGCACTATATTCCTATAATAGAGATCCTGTCAAGCTTCAGCTTCCTCAGGTGTATTTACTTCTTTGATCCCTTGCATTATTTAATGGATGGTGATGGTTCAGTCGCAGAGTTGTATCTGACTCTTGCAACCCCATAAACCATAATCTGCCAGGCTCCTCTGTCCATGGGATTTCCCAGACAAGAATACTGGAATGGGTTGCCATTTCCTTCTCCAGGGGATCTCCTGGACCCAGGGATTGAACATGAGTCTCCTGCATTGCAAGTGGATTCTTTAGCACTGAGCCACCAGAGAAGCCCCTCCAGTATTTTATATATGCCAAAAATGTGCTGTATCTACTACTTAACACATTTATAATCATTCATTCTAAGTAGTCTCTTTAAAAGGCTGTGAACTCAGACTATGTTTCTTGAATATATACCTGGCACAGAATAAATGCTCACGATACATCTATTGAATGAATGATTGAATGAATAAATAAAGCAGGTTCCTCATGTATGTTTTAAATACACATTAAAATATTAGCTTAGTTCTAGATTTAACAAGCACTATTATACAAAAACCTTTGTATATTTCTATATGCAAGTATATATTATTTGCAAAGTAATTTTTTAAGGTAGAAAAATTAAACATATTTTTACTTGATTTCCATTAACACTACTTGCTTTCACCCCTCCAGGCTAGATGTTAATAATGTAATACCCTGACAGAATTATAAATAGTGGGAGACTCCATATGGTCCCTAATTGAAAGAGAGTTTTGACACCATTCTTTGGTTTTAAGACACCTAACTTCTTTTGACTAGCCTATCTCATCCCTTTAACTGAGCTGAGGGTGCCTGTGCCATATGGTAAACCCCCATGAAAATTCTCCTGGCCTCTAAGTTATTCAAGACCTGCATCTGGAACCCTATTGCTTCAGAATATTTCGCATTTTTCCTTGTTATTAGTTAGTACCCTCAGATCCTGACCTCTTGCTCTGTGTCCTGTATGCCTGTATTCTCTCCTCTGATATCTTATGACTGATTTTATTCTGATCCTGGCGTTCAGTTCTCCTCAGTGACTGTGCTCAGACCACAGATCATGTGGCTCTCTTGTCTGCTCTGGGCAACACGTGAGCCCCATTCAGCTTAATCCTCCACACTACTTTTAAGACTGGGGTCCCAGTGGAATTAAGGAGTAAATGGGGAAATATCTGAATACATATATATTAAAACTATACTGTACAGTAGGCATAAGGGATTCAAACTTTTTGGTCAAGGTATCAGATAAATAATTAATCCTCCTTGAGAGACTGTGTATAAGAGTTAAGAATACATCATTTTCTAAATGTAGCCTTCTATAATTTAACAAACCTTCCAATATAAATTATTTCAGTGCCCCTGAAACTTATAGTAACCTTGAATAAGGAAGATTTTTCAGTTTTATGCTGAATTAATGAGACTCAGAGACATTAATTTTTCAGGATCAAACGTAATTTAAGTGGAAGAATATGATTGAACCTCATCATCTTATCTCAACATCAAACAGTAAATTTCATTTCTCCATCACCAATTGTATAATAGTGACCAAATGTCTTAACTATTATGTGCCTCAGTATCTTTTATCCTGTTAAATTGTTTTCTTTGCTAAAGTGAGTTAACTATGTAAATTGCTTTGAACTCTCAGGGAAGAAAAAAAAGCCGTAGGAGTGATAATTAGATGCCATGATATTATAGATGTTTTTAAATGGAGTTGAAAGGTTCATGGAATAAAATTCTTTCCATAGTTTTCATTAATATGGATTTTTAATACCCTTTGGAAGTTAACCTGAAAAGTGCTTTCCTTCTTTTATAACTAAAAAGGAACTTTATTCTCATTGACTCTGAAATTCTTTATAATAGAAAATGCTCAAGTTTTATGAAACCTAAAAGGATAAGTAATAATTTAAATAGATTATTTGGCCAGTGGACAATTGAACTACCCAGACAGATATCATTGGAAATAAAAGTCTAGTCTTTCAAAGTCATTGTAAAGTTTGTTTCTGAATTCAGGCTCACTGGATCAATTATCATGTGCCCAAGTGGAAACTGATTTTTCTCATTTACTGTGCCTTTTAAACTTACTGAAACCAAACTCTCTACTTCTAAAGGGCAGAAAAACTCTTTTCTGTGGATTCAGTGGTGCTTTTTAAAAAAATCTAAATACAAAGTAATTTTACATCTGCATTTCTAGTTCAAAATGAGTTAATTTTTATATTTTCTTTTGATCAGTTCAGTTCAGTCACTCAGTCGTGTCTGACTCTGTGACCCCATAGACTGTAGCACACCAGGCTCCCCTGTCCATCACCAACATCTGGAGCTTGCTCAAACTCATGTCCATTGAGTTGCTTTTGATAGTCCTTAATTACTTAAAACTTGTGGACAGTGCTGCTTTACTATAGAGAGAAGGCATTTTTTCCCACATAACTGAGCCTTGATTAATTGCTTTAAATTGCATGCAGTAGTAGCGTGCTGCTGCTGCTGCTGCTAAGTCACTTCAGTCATGTCCAACTCTGTGATACCCGATGGACTGCAGCCTACCAGGCTCCTCTGTCCATGGGATTTTCCAGGCAAGAGTGCTGGAGTGGGTTGCCGTTGCCTTCTCCAATAGTAGGGTGCAACACCATTATACATGTAGCATTATACACTACAGTATCTGCATTGGTATTTCAGACTTTAAATCTACCTACTTATTACATTCATTTCAGAACTATTAAATCTGTTCAGATTATCTCTTGACTTTATAAATAATGTGCACCTTTCCATGTCAGTAGAATATGAATGTATTTCACCATTTGCAATCAAGAGTCTTGAGAATATGCACAAAATTCTCATCTTCCATTTTGCTGCTTTGAAGGGTAGCATCCTGTGACACTGCATGGTAATGAACTTCATATTGAGCAGTCTACTTCAATGCAGTCTACCTTAATAATTACTTATTTAGGATTTTCACAAGTTCCACACCAGTTATTTTCTGTTAAGTAAGTAGCATACATTATGCATGACACCAAAATATGATGGCATTTAGAATCATAAAACAGAAAGGAACTTTGAGATTACTTATTCCATTCCCCTGTTTTAGAGGTAAACAAAATTATGTCCAATAAATTAAGCCTTTTTTAAGAAGACAAAACTGAATGCTGAGAGCTGAGATTAGAGTCAAATCTCCTGGTTCCTATTCTTGTCTGCTTTTTTCTTTTACACTGCCTCTCCTCTGTGTTTTATTGTAAAAGATAAATGAGCCAATTTTATTTTGATTAAGAGAAAGCTATTAATGACCTGGGGGAAAAGAATCAAAAGCAAGGATGAGTTATTATTACACAATTTAGAATTTCTTCAAATCCTAAACAACAATGCAAGCTGGTGATGACTTACATTTAGTAAGTGACTATGCATTGTGCAAAAGCAAGGGTCAGAAACACACACACACACACACACACACACACACAACAACACACTCAAAGAAACACTCTTGTGCCCCAATCCAATAGTTTGTTTGTGACTGTTTGAAATAATAGCGGAAATGCTGCTGCTGCTGATTGCTGATTAAGCAGTGCGCAAAGCAGAGACCTCAGGGCTTCCCAGGTAGCATAGTGGTACAGATTCCACCAGTCAATGCAGGAAGCAAAAACACTCAGGTTTCATCCAAGGATTGGGAAGATCCCCTGGAGGAGGCAGTGGCAACGCCCTTGAGTATTCTTGCCTGGAAATCCCATGGACAGAGGAGCCTGGCAGGCTACAGTCCACGGGGTCACAAAGAGTCTGACACGACTGAGTAGGCATGCATCATGCAGCTAAATGGAAGAGTAACAAGTCTTCCTAGAGGAAAATTTTTAAAAATGTGAAAATTATAGAATTCAGCTTTTCTTGGTACTAATGAAATATGTCATCAAACCAGATAGTACATACTGGTAACTTTTAGGGGATGTTGGCAACTTTGAAATTGGGCAGGACAGAGAAACAGATCTGACACCATGCAGAGACATATAGATGCTGCAGATTTAATAAACTTCCTTTTTTTTTTTTTTTTTTACGGCCAGCTGTGGCAGAGTTGCAGTGGGAGCAGCGTCCGCGCACCGAGGCCCTTCTTGCCGGCAAAAGAAACTTTTTTTCCTTAATAAACTTCTATAAGTGTTATTTCCACATATAGACTTGGCAAGAATTGGTTTTCCCTGTTTTTAACTCGTGGCTCCATGTCCCAAATTTAAAAAAATACAACTAACTAGCATTTATTGAGTTTCTGTGCTAGCTATATGTTAGTACTATGAAACACTCCATCCCATGTGAAGCTCATGACAACTTTTCATAAGCTGGTAAACATAATATATTAAAGTGAACTACATAGATCAAAGGGTTTATGAAATTGGGTTAAGACGTAGCAAGTCTGGGAACTGAGTTGTGATGCTCAGTGCATTTAGCAGAAGTTTATGTTCTTATTCATTATAGATGCAGATAGAGAATAAGCTATAGCACCACATCTATAGCACTACGATGTTATAGCACTACCAAATCTATAGCACAAATTATAGCACCACATCTATAGCACTACAGATGATGGTAGCAACCACTGGTAACTCTGCACTTGCTTTCAACAGATGCAATATTTATTTGCCTAACTACCTGACCTTCGGAAGGATAAAAAGTAAGCAAAACCAAAACCAGTTGCATATGTGAGAACTTCTCCTAACATGATGTAGGTTCCCCACTGGCCAGCCAGTTTTCCTTCTTTTTTTCCTTTTTCCCATTTTTTTTAAATTGGAGTATCATTGCTTTACAATGTTATCATAGTTTCTGCTGTACAGTGAAGTGAATCAACCATGTTATACATATGTCCCCTCCCTCTTGGATCTCCCTCTACCGCTCTTCTTTTCACTGTTCTTAAATTCAAGTTCATGATCAGTTGAACAAATAAATTATACTTGTTTATATTGGGTCTCCCCGGTGGCTCAGATGGTAAAGAATCTGCCTTCAGTGCAAGACACCTGAGTTTGATCCCTGGGTTAAGAAGATTCCCTGGAGGAGGGCATGGCTACCCATTCCAGTATTCCTGCCTGGAGAATTACATAGACAGAGGAGCCTGGTGGGCTATAGTCCATGGGGTCACAAAGAGTTGGTCACGACTGAGCTAATGTATTTTTCTAATGTTACATTTTCTCACATATGCATGAGTTTATTAATATCCCAAATATTATCAGTGAAGTTGTTGAAATATTTTCAATAATGAAAAGTGATTAACTTGATATATAAATAGCATAGATAAGACATTAATATTGTCAATGTTCTGTTGGCTCTCTTTTCCTCTAAGCTAAAAAAAAAAAAATTTTATGTAGGTTACAGATTTTTCTGCAGTAATACTCATGGAATGAGAAAATTCAATGTAAATGCTAAGAATAACCATTTTCTTTTACTGCGTTTATATTCTTTTTACTCATGATGAATAAAACAAAACCAACAAAAACAAGGCCCCAAAAGACTGGCACCATGAGTGATATAACATCAATTAAAGTAAGATTCAAAGCTCTTTCAGAATTGACGGCATCCTTACTACATGCCAGAAACATGTCTGAAGAGAATAATATTTGAACTGTTTTCTCAACTTTACAAAAATATTTGAAATTTAGGCTTATAAAAATTTAGACAGCAACATCTTGTATAATATTATGAATTGATTTTGACTTTTTCCAAATGTTCTCTGATGTGACATAATCATGTGCTTAAATCACCTTCTCTGTCAAGAATTCTAAGAACATTATTAAACAACTTTGGGAATAACAGAATTGTCATCTCCGTTTAAGTATGGAAAATGTTATTTTAGAGATGAAAATAAGTTATTTCAACCATCTATTTGTGAGGGAGTGAGTGGAGGAAAACTTTATGACTTTTTTTTAATATTGAAAGAGAAAAGTGTCACTCTCTGAAATAAAACTTATCAAGTACACCTAAAAAATGTCATGCTTCATTAGAAGCTACTCAGAAAATTAAGTCCAACTCTGAAGATATTAATTGAGTTTAAGAGTTGCAAGCTAGTTTTAATTAAAACCGGCAGTAATTATTTAGCACACATCTGTGATTTATCAGACATTCTGACAGATTATGCAGCAGCAGGAATATGGCCAAGTTCTTGAAGTTGTAGGTGTGACTAGCAAGAGCCCTTTGTGCTAAAGGCTGTCTAGAAACAACAGCTGCTGGAATACATGGATTTGATCTGGACATAACACACACTGTAAAATAGAAACCACAATATTTCAACAGTTGAAATACAATGATTTTTTTTTAATTTCAACTGTTGAAATACAATGATTACTCAAAATAAAATTCCTGCTCCAAACTTTTAAAAATTATAGCCAGAAAGGAGAATGTGTTTAGATTCTTATGAAATGATTCATATAACTGTTATTTACAGTTTTTCATGGAAGAGCTCACGGTGCATTTCCTGGGGAAAGTCACTTTGGTTCTCCATTAGTTATGCATTTTTAAAATTCATTGAAATCCATTATTATGAATTACAGCACCATTGTTCTCATATCAATAGTCTACATTATGTTGAAAAGGATTTAAGTGCTGTTAAAAGAAAAAAAAAAAAAAACTCAGGCACACACACTCTTGACTCTTCAGGTAGAGTATACGGATTACAATGTCATTATTTTTAAAAGAAAATAAAGGGGAAGCATGCTTGGTAAGTGCTGGACATAAACGAAATCTGTCCTGTGGCAATGATTTTTCACTGGTACAGAAGTTGCTGGTGCTAGGTTTTCGGTCATTATTGTGATTTGTAGCATAGGCAGATCCCCCTCTGGCCATGTGTTGCAGAGTTTGCAGTTTATTCCACAGACTACTGTCTGGGAGATGCACAGCTTCATCTAATAACGTTCCACAGTTTCCTAGTTAAGTTCCTCCTATTTCATCTTGTTCATCACAGTAGATCACAGCCTTAGTTATTACTGGTGATCAAACACAGCACTGAGTTTGTCACCACTCTGCTTCACCTGAATGGGGAAAGAAGAACCCTGACATAACAGGCCCAGACAGCACAGGTTAGCACCAAAATTGTAGATGGTCATACAACCAGACACAAAGCCATCAGAAATGATGTCGCTTATTTTAGCAAAGATGATTTAGGGACTGGGAAGCTCCTAAACAAATTGGTAACAATGTCCAGTGCTGAATACAATTTTAACTACAAAGTGACTTCATACATTGAGCACACCCTTAATGGTCATAGTTTATAGTTTAAATAAGAGTTTTCGTCAGTAAGCGTTTCAGAGACTCCCAAAAAACTTTCACAATGAAAAACAGTACTCTTCCTAAAACATAATTAATGCTGCTGCTGCTGCTGCTGCTGCTGCTGCTGCTAAGTCGCTTCAGTCGTGTCCGACTCTGTGTGATCCCACAGACGGCAGCCCACTAGGCTCCTCTGTCCCTGGGATTCTCCAGGCAAGAATACTGGAGTGGGCTGCCATTTCCTTCTCCAATGCATGAAAGTGAAAAGTGAAAGTGAAATCACTCAGTTGTGCCCGATTCTTAGCGACCCCGTGGACTGCAGCCTACCAGGCTCCTCTGTCCATGGGATTTTCCAGGCAAGAGTAATTAATGCTGGACTTGTATAAAGTGGGATAAATCTTGAAGAGCACATTCTTTCTAAGCCTTTCACCTCTTCATAACAAAAGAACAGGAAGGAAGAGTTCACTGAAAACAAGAGCTGAGCTGTATTAAGTAACCAATAATAGAAATGTGGCTTGAAGGTAAATGCTACAATCAGTAATTCGATTAAAACTGTGACATGTTCATAGTTACAGCCCAGCAACAAGGCATTCAGAAGAAATCTGGAAAGGGGAAAAAAAAAAAATTTGGAAAAGAACAACCTGTAGCTTACTCATTATTGTGTAAGGATATCCTGAATAGAATGACCTACCTGAACACAGCTTCCTTGTAAACATACATACGCTGCTCACTAACAGAAAAATAATGGAGAATGCCTGTTAATAACAAACAAAATAAAAACCAACAAAAGGCTAATCAGTTAGGATATACATGGTGTTTCTAAGTTATTTTTATAAATGAACCTAGAATTTGTGCATTTATGAAACATGGCAAGCTGGAAAATGAGAAAAGTCAGTATTTTCCAACTGTATCCCTGAACATAAAACTGGGGAATCCCCCCAAAATGAATTAATTCCTTTAAGAACAATGTTTCCACATGCTTTTCAGACTCAAAGTCTATTAATCAGAAACCAAACTATCTTACTGAAGAAAAAGTAGTACTATTAATAGGAAAGTGTGTCTGACACACTCATATTTTTCAGGAAGGAAATGAAGATTCTTGGCAAGGTATTGCTTATATTGTTGAATTGTTGACAAAGCTTGGTATTGGGTAATATCTACAATTTAAATCAGATCAGATCAGTCGCTCAGTCATGTCCAGCTCTTTGCGACGCCATGAATTGCAGCACACCAGGCCTCCCTGTCCATCACCAACTCCTGGAGTTCACTGAGACTCACATCCATCGAGTCAGTGATGCCATCCAGCCATCTCATCCTCTGTCGTCCCCTTCTCCTCCTGCCCCCAATCCTTCCCAGCATCAGGGTCTTTTCCAATGAATCAACTCTTCCCATGAGGTGGCCAAAATACTGGAGTTTCAGCTTTAGCATCATTCCCTCCAAAGAAATCCCAGGGCTGATCTCCTTCAGAATGGACTGGTTGGATCTCCTTGCAGTCCAAGGGACTCTCAAGAGTCTTCTCCAACACCACAGTTCAAAAGCATCAATTCTTCGATGCTCAGCCTTCTTCACAGTCAAAATCTGACATTCATACATGACCATAGGAAAAACCATAGCCTTGACTAGATGAACCTTTGTTGGCAAAGTAATGTCTCTGCTTTTGAATATGTTATTTAGGTTGGTCATAACTTTCCTTCCAAGTGTTGCTGTATTTCAGTTGCTTTAAAACAAGTTGTGGAAAAAAAAAAAAACTTGACAGGGTGACTGAATGACCCCAAAACTGAATCACCTCTTGGCTCAGAACAGAAGCAAATGGAGATCTCTCTGGAGGAAAGGATGCTGAATACAGGCCTCCAGATCCCCAAAAGTTCACATGAACTATATTAGGTTAGTGCGAAAGTAATTATGGTTTTGCATTGTTGAACTTTGCCATTTGATATCGGAATACATTCTTAAATAAATATGGTTATGTGCATCATTTTGATGCACATATTTTGCTTTTTTTCTTTTTGCTAGTTACATTATTTCCTGTTTATTTTATGTTTGTTTTAAACTACAGAAATGATGTTAGACAAAAAAATTAATTTGAACAATTTTTTTAATTCGAGTTCAGAATGGGTCATAAAGCTGCAGAGACAACATGCAGCATCAACACACTTGGCCCAGGTACTGCTAATGAATGTGTGTGCAGTGGGGGTTCAAGAAGTCTGCAAAGGAGACAAGAGCCTTGAAGATGAGGAGCATAGTGGCCAGCCATTGGAAGTTGACAATGGCCAACTGAGAGCCATCATCAAAGCTGATCCTCTCACAACTACCTGAGAAGTTGACAAAGAACTCAGTGTTGACCATTCTATGGTCATAAGCATTTGAAGCAAATTGGAAAGGTGAAAAGGCTCGATAAGTGAGTGCCTCATGAGCTGACCAAAAATTAAAAAAAAAAAAAAATATCGTCACTTGAAGTGTCATCTTATCTAACAAGAACACAACAACAATGAACCATTTCTCAATTGGTTGGTGACATGCCATGAAAAGTAGATTTTATATGACAACCAGTTCAGTTATTGGACTGGGAAGAAGTTCCAAAACACTTCTTAAAGCCAAACTTGCACTAAAAAATGTCATGGTCACTGTTTGGTGGTCTGCTGCCGGTCTGATCCACTATAGCTTTCTGAATCCAAGCAAAACCACCACATCTGAGAAGTATGCTCAGCAAATCAATGAGATGTACCAAAAACTGCAGTGCCTGCAGCCAGCATCGGTCAACAGAAAGGGCCCAATTTTCTCCACAACAACCCCCAAGCACACATCCCACAACCAATGTGTCAAAAGTTGAATGAATTGGGCTACAAAGTTTTGCTTCACCTGCCTTATTTACCTGACTTCTCAACAACTGACTACCATTTTTTCAAGAATCTCAACCACTTTTTGTAGGGAAGATGCTTCCACAATCAACAGGAGATAGAAAATGCTTTCTAAGAGTTCATTAAATCCTGAAGCATGGATTTTTATGCTATAGCAATAAACAAGCTTATTCCTCATTGGCAAAAATATGTTGATTGTAATGGTTCCTATTTTAATTAACAAAGATATGTTTGAGCCTAGTTATGATTTTAAATTCGTAGTCCAAAAACACAGCTGCTTTTGTATCAGCCTAATATATGAACCAAAAATCAAATATTGCCAATCCTAGAGGAAAATGTTACAAGTCAAAGGTCAAATTGGAAGAAATCAGATTTTTACCCTTAAAACTTAAAATAATACTTGTTACTTCGGATAAAAAATATAAAATAACTACAATTTAAATATTAAAAAATAATAAAAAGTAAATGAGATCTTATACAATATCCCGATTGACCAAAGATATTTGAAAAAAATAAATATAGCTTTTTTAATATAAATTTATTTATTTTAATTGGAGGTTAATTACTTTACAATATTGTATTGATTTTGCATTTAAATGAAATACATTCAATAAATTGACCAAAGCATAGTGTTCCCATTACTGAAGTAGAATAGAATTAATAATTAAAGAACAAATATTTGAAAATATAATAACAGAATTTTCCAAAATTCATGAAAATTATGGTTTAACAAGTAGCAGAGGTTGGATATATACTGAACACTGTGAAATAAAATAGAGCTAGACACTCAGACATACTGCACTGAAATTACAGAATGTGTATTACAAAGATCTTAAGAACAGAAAGGAAAAGCAAAGTACTTACAGAATGACAACCAAATTCTTCAACAGTAACAAAAGAAGCTAGAAGAGAAAATCTTTAAAGTGCTAAACACAAAATAGCTCTCAACCTAGAATTGTGTTCTCAGAAAAATTATGTGTCAAGAAGAGGAGATTAGAAAAAAATGACTTTGTAACTAAACAAAAATGGAAGGAATTTACCACCAATAATTTTGTATCACTAAAGGAAGGATTAAGAGTATATTCAGGAAAATATGCACTCAAAAGGAAGATCTAAGATGGAAAAAGAAAGGGGAGCAAGATATTTGTAAACTGATAATCAGTTAAATATACATTACTGTCCAAAATAATTTTGTTGTTGTTGTTGTTCAGTCCCTAAGTCATGTCCCACTATTTGCAACCCCATATGCTGTTCTTAGTTACTCAGTCGTGTCTGACACTTTGTGACCCCCAAGGACTGTAGCCCTTCCAGGCTCCCCTGTCCATGGGAATTCTCCAGGCAGGAATACTGGAGTGAGTTGCCATGACGTCCTCCAGGGGATCTTCCCAACCCAGGGATCGAACCCAGGTCTCCACATCATTGCTGGTGGATTCTTTACCATCTGAGCTACCAGGGAAGCCCCCAGCTCCCATGTCCTCCACTATCTCCCAGAGTTTGCTCAAATTCATGTCCATTAGGTCAGTGATACTATCTAACCATCTCATTCTCCGCTGTCACCTTCTCCTTTTGCCATCAGTCTTTCCCAGCATCAGGTGTTTTTTTTTTTTTTTTTCCAGTGATGGCTTGTACACAGGTGGCCAATGTATTGGAGCTTCAACATCAATCCTTCCAATAAATATTCATGGTTGATTTCCTTTAGGATTGACTGGTTTGATCTCCTTGCAATCCAAGGGACTCTAAAGAGTCTTCTCCAGCACCACAATTGGAAGACATCAATTCTTCAGCGCTCAGCCTTCTTTATGGTCCAACTCTCACATCAGTAGGTGACTACTGGAAAAACCATACATTGACTATATGAACCTTTGTTGGCAAAGTGATGTCTCTGCTTTTTATTATGCTGTCTAGATTTGTCATAGCTTTCCTTCCAAGGAGCAAGTGTCTATTAATTTCATGGTTGCAGTCACCATCCACAGTGATTTTGAATCAAAAAAAAAAAAAAAAAAGGCACTGCTTCCAATTTTTCCATTCTATTTGACATGAAGTGATGGGACTAGATGCCATGATCTTAGTCTTTTGAATATTGAGTTTCAGGCCAGCTTTTTCAATTTCCTCTTTCACCCTTATCAAGATGCTCTTTAGTTCCCCTTAACCTTCTGCCATTAGAGTTGTATAATCTGCATGTATTAGGTTATTGATACTTCTCTTAGCAATCTTGATTCCAGCTTGTGCTTCATCCACCCCAGCATTACGCATGATGTACTCTGCATATAAGTTAAATAAGCAGGGTGACAGTCTACAGCCTTGACATACCATTTTCCCAGTTTGTATTTTGAATCTGTCTATTGCTCCATGTCCACTTCTAATTGTTACTTCTTGACCTACATACAGGTATTTCAGGAGGCGGGTAAGGTGGTCTGGTATTCTCATGTCTAAGAATTTTCCACAGTTTGTTGTGATTCACACAGTCAAAGGCTAATGTAGTCAACGAAGCAGAAGTAGATGTCTGTCTGGAACTCTCTTGTTTTTTCTATGATCCAATGGATGTTGGCAATTTTGATCGGTTCTTCTGCCTTTTCTAAATCCAGCTCGTAACCTGGAAGTTCTCAATTGATTCACATGTAGCTAAAGCCTAGCCTGAAGAATTTGAGCATAACATTGCTAGAATGTGAAACAAGCACAATTGCTCGGTAGTTTAAACATTCTTTGGAATTGTCTTGATTTGTGATTGGAATGAAAATTGATCTTTTCCAGTCCTGTGACCACTGCTGTGTCTTCCAAATTTGACAACACATTGAGTGCAGCACTTTAACAGCATCATCTTTTAGGATTTGAAATAGCTCAGCTGGAATTCCATTACCTTCACTGGATTTGTTCATAGTCATGATTCCTAAGGCCCACTTGATTTCACATTACATGATGTCTGGCTCTTTTTTTGTACAGTTCTTCTGTGTATTCTTGCCATCTCTTCTTAATATCTTCTGCTTCTGTTAGGTCCATACCATTTCTGTCCTTTATCAAGCTCATCTTTGTATGAAATGTTCCTTTGGTATCTCTGATTTTCTTGAAGAGATCCCTAGTCTTTCCCATTCTGTTGTTTTCCTCTATTTCTTTGCATTGATCACTGAAGAAGGCTTTCTTATCTCTTCTTGCTATTCTTTGGAACTCTGCATTCAGATGTTTATATCTTTCCTTTTCTTCTTGGCTTTTCGCTTCTCTTCTTTTCACAGCTATTTGCAAGGCCTCCGCAGACAGCCATTTTGCTTTTTTGCATTTCTTTTCCACGGGAATGGTCTTGATCCCTGTCTCCTGTACAATGTCATGAACCTCATTCCATAGTTCATCAGGCACTCTATCTATCAAATCTAGGCCCTTAAATCTATTTTTCACTTCCACTGTATAATCATAAGGGATTTGATTTGGGTCATACCTGAATGGTCTAGTGGTTTTCCCTACTTTCTTCAATTTCAGTCTGAATTTAGCAATAAGAAGTTCATGGTCTGAGCCACAGTCAGCTCCTGGTCTTGTTTTTGCTGACTGTATAGAGCTTCTCCATCTTTGGCTGCAAAGAATATAATCAATCTGATTTCGGTGTTGACCATCTGGTGATGTCCATGTATAGGGTCTTCTCTTGTGTTGTTGTAAGAGGGTGTTTGTTATGACCAGTGCATTTTCTTGGCAAAACTCTATTAGTCTTTGCCCTGCTTCATTCCGTATTCCAAGGCCAAATTTGCCTGTTACTCCAGGTGTTTCTTGACTTCCTACTTTTGCATTCCAGTCTCCTATAATGAAAAGGACATCTCTTTTGGGTGTTAGTTCTAAAAGGTCTTGTAGGTCTTCATAGAACCGTTCAACTTCATCTTCTTCAGCATTACTGGTTGGGGCATAGACTTGGATTACTGTGATATTGAATGGTTTGCCTTGGAAACGAACATGTGACCTGGGAACTTCCTAATGTTCAAGCTGGTTTTAGAAAAGACAGAGGAACCAGAGATCAAATTGCCAACATCCACTGGATCATGGAAAAAGCAAGAGAGTTCCAGAAAAACATCTATTTCTCCTTTATTGACTATGCCAAAGCCTTTGACTGTGTGGATCACAATAAACTGTGGAAAATTCTGAAAGACATGGGAATACCAGACCACCTGATCTGCCTCCTGAGAAATTTGTATGCAGGTCAGGAAGCAACAGTTAGATCTGGACATGGAACAACAGACTCGTTCCAAATAGGAAAAGGAGTTCGTCAAGGCTGTATATTGTCACCCTGTTTATTTAACTTATATGCAGAGTACATCATGAGAAATGCTGGACTGGAAGAAACACAAGCTGGAATCAATATTGCCAGGAGAAATATCAGTAACCTCAGATATGCAGATGATACCACCCTTATGGCAGAGAGTGAAGAGGAACTCAAAAGCCTCTTGATGAAAGTGAAAGTGGAGAGTAAAAAAGTTGGCTTAAACCTCAACATTCACAAAACGAAGATCATGGGGTCTGGTCCCACCACTTAATGGGAAATGGATGGGCAAACAGTGGAAACAGTGTCAGACTTTATTTTTCTGGGCTCCAAAATCACTGCAGATGGTGAATGCAGCCATGAAATTAAAAGACGCTTACTCCTTGGAAGGAAAGTTATGACCAACCTAGATAGCATATTCAAAAGCAGAGACATTACTTTGCCAGCAAAGGTTCGTCTAGTCAAGGCTACGGTTTTTCCTGTGGTCATGTATGGATGTGAGAGTTGGACTGTGAAGAAGGCTGAGTGCCGAAGAATTGATGCTTTTGAACTGTGGTGTTGGAGAAGAGCCTTGAGAGTCCCTTGGACTGCAATGAGATCCAATCAGTCCATTCTGAAGGAGATCAGCCCTGGAATTTCTTTGGAAGGAATGATGCTAAAGCTGAAACTCCAATAGTTTGTCCACCTCATGCGAAGAGTTGACTCATTGGAAAAGACTCTGATGCTGGGAGGGATTGGGGGCAGGAGGAGAAGGGGACGACAGAGGATGAGATGGCTGGATGGCATCACTGACTCGATGGACGTGAGTCTCAGTGAACTCTGGGAGTTGGTGATGGACAAGGAAGCCTGGCATGCTGTGATTCATGGTGTCGCAAAGAGTCAGACATGACTGAGAGACTGATCTGATCTGATCTGATGTCTGGCTTGAGGTTAGTGACCACACCATCATGGTTATTCAGGTCTTTGAGACTTTTCTTTTATAGTTCTGTATTCTTGGCACCTCTTATTAATCTTTTGTGGTGCAGTTTGATCCTTACCATTTCTGTCCTTTATCATGCCCATCCTTGCATGAAATATTCCCTTGATATCTCCAATTTTCTTGAAGCGATCTCTATTATTTCCCATTCTGTTGTTTTCCTCTACTGCTTTGCATTGTTCATTGAAGAAGGCCTTCTCTTCTCTTCTTACTGTTCTCTGGAAGTCGGTACTCAGTTGGATATACCTTTCCCTTTCTCCCTCCCTGGTCTTTCACTTCTCTTCTTGTCTCAGCTATTTGTAAAGCCTACTTAGACGACCAATTTTCCTCTTTGCATTTATTTTTCTTTGAGATGATTTTGGCCACTGCTTTCTGTACAATGTTAGGAATGTGCATCCATAGTTCTTCAGGCACTCTGCCTACCAGAGCTAATCCCTTGAATCTATTCATCACCTCTAATGTATAATCACAAAGGATTCAATTTAGTTCATACCTGAATGGCTTAGTGGTTTTCCCTACTTTCTTCTATTAAAGCCTGAATTTTGCAATAACAATAATAGTGCTAATATGTAATTTTTGAAGTATAAAAAATATAAGACTCTTACAAAATGAATGAACAGATAAAGAGATGAGACAAAATATATGATCTTATAATGAAAAACAAGACACATAAAGCAGTAAGATACCAGTACAAACTTTTTTGAAAAGACAAAATCTGAAATACTGACAATACCAATTCCTGGCAAGGGTGTATATCAACAAGAACTCTCATTTATTGCTAGTAAGAATGCAAAATGTTAGAGCCTCTTTGGAGGACAGTTTGACAGTTTCTTATAAAATTAAATGGACTTTTACCAAGTGATTCAGCAATTGTTGTTAGGATTTACATAATAGAGTTGAAAACTTAGGTCTACACAAAAATATCCACATGAATGTTTATAACAGCTTTGTTTATAATTGTCAAATCTTGGAAACAACCAAGATGTACTTCAGTACATAAATGGATGAATAAACTGTAGTGCAATCAGCAAATGGAATATCATTCATTACTAAAATGTAATGAACTATCAAACCATACAGCAACATGGAGGAAACTTAAATGCATATTACTAAGTGAAAGAAACCAATCTGAAAAGAGTACCCATTGCATGATTCCAAAAACATGATGTTCTGGGAAAAGGCAAAACCATGGAGTGGTTAAATAGTAAATAAATATTATATATACACACATATATATAATGGAATATTAATTAACCATAAAATCAAAATAATACAATTTTTCGCAGCATGGACAGACCTAGAGCTTGTCATTCTGAGTGAAGTAAGTCCGACACAGACAAGTGTACGATACAGTTCATATCTGGAATCTTAAAAATGATACATATGAACTTCGCTTTAAAACAGAAACCAACTCACAGACATAAAAAACAAACTTATGTTTACCAAGGTGAAAGGGTAGGAGGAGAGATAAATTAGGAGGTTGAGATTAATATATACACAGTACTATATATGAAATAGATAACCATCAAGAATCTACTATATAGCACAGGAAACTCTACTAAATATTCTGTAATAACCTATATGGGTAAAGAATGTGTACAAGAATGGATATATGAATATGTATAACTATATCACTTTGCTGTACACCTGAAACTAATACAACATTGTTAACCAAAAAAATTTAAACCCAAGCCAGAATTTGAGAAAATATATAAACATATATGAGTGATAAATGATTCTGATATAAGTGACATGAATATATAAAAATGTTTATATAAATTAATGTATAATTATATACATACATATTATGAAATAGAATAGTAAATAAATATTAATAGAGATTTCCCAAGAAGAAATTCATATAGTTAAAAATATGTAAAGATGCTCAAACTTGTTAGTAATATGAAATTCTAATTAAGTACATTTTGTATATTCTTTTATGCACAATAGCATATCAGAAATTTATATATCATATATTAAGAAGTATTGAATTTGTGTGAGCTATCGAAAACTTTTATAAAGCCATTGGTAACATCATTTGTGAAGTTTAGTACAGATTATAAATTTGTACAGTTGAAAACTCTGACCCCAGAATTTTATTCCTCAAGATATACTCCAAAGAATATCTAAATCTGATATATCAGAATCAGTTACAGAAAGTTCACAACATCACCTTATTAACAAGAACAAAAAAAAACTAGTAATGACGACAAAATTCATATCAGCAGTATATTCAGACAATGAAATATTTGGCACCATGAAAATTAATGAACTCAAATACATATGATGTTATGAATAGCATTACATAGGGTTGAGTTAAAGAAAATTGCAGCTGACTTTATATCATTTCTGTAAAATTCAAAATTAAATAATACATCTTTTGATGAGCATATATGAGGAATATTACTGAAAGAATGATAAGCACAGAATTTTAAATATGTATTATAATGGGCAGTACTGATACAAAGGGGTAGGAGGGAATGAAATAAAAGAGCCTAATTGTAATATAAAGTTCTGTTTCATAAATTATTTATTATTATATGGGTGTTCATTTGCTATTTTTATGATGCATAGTTATGTTTTTATATATATTTGTATAAATATATTTATTTTTATAAATGTGATTATACAAAATATAACAAATTAATATGTGATTGAAACATCAATTTTAAAATTTCTTTTGATATTCATGTGGATTAAACATTCATCTCCACATTCTCTCATTCATCCTGTTTCACCAATCATCAATCGATAAGATAGCTTCTGAAGTTCCCGGCAGGATTTTGACCAATGCTGTAAGTCTCTGCTAATGGGACTAGAGAGAGAATCACTTATGACGATTGGCAGAGATGGAAATTCTCAAAATGTGAACTGAGATTTATAAATCCTTTAAAATTATTATTCTTGCAGTGAGAACAGCATGTAGTGATTGAGTGCTACATAATTATTAAGTGGGTGTTATATAACGATTAATAGCATGAACAAGAATCAAATAAATTTTATTGGAATCCCAGTTCTGTAACTTAACAGCTGAGCATCCTAGGAGATATTATTTATAAGTCTGTTTTCTTCTCTTTAAAATGAGAGTCACAATAGCTCCTACCTCATAAGGCTACTCTTAGGACTAAAAGAAATAACGCATATAAAGCATCAAGCACAGTGCCTGGCATATAATCATGCTCACTAGATGGGAAGTATCATTACCATCATTCCTGCATTAATCTATCCTATTATAAGAGAGAGATGCTTACTCTTCTCTCTTCCTTCCTTTTTTGCTAAGAGGAAGGAATGCACAGCTGCAATGTTTTCATTTTTCTTTTCAATTAACACTACTTGACAAGGTTGAAATTCTTATGTTTCTGTAACAATATGTTAATTAAATGGCTCAAAAGAGCCCAGAGACTCAGGTATTTTAAAAAAGATTGACAGTGAACTGACAACAGCAGGCTGCCTAACCAGCCCCTGGCACTGGTGGCAACATGGCAGGGCCCAGTGAAGAAAACATCTGGGGCATCATGAAAGAGAGCTGGAAGAGGCTTATTTTTGCTTCTAAGACCAAAGAGCCTGAAGCTGAACCACATTTGTTAGGCTTTGCTTCATTCTTAGTTGTGAGCTGTTAGCAACAGTCACCATCCTAGGAAAGAAAACCTGCAGAGAGAACAGAGATGAAGGAAAGAACTACCATAAAGGACATTATCTCCAGCACTTTCAAAAATGAAAATGCACAGAGAGGAGGAATTATGGTCTAGTTGGGTGTGAGTGCTTTGAAATCAGAGGGGCCTGGGTCTGAATCCTACTTTAATCATATATTATCTGTGTGACCCAGGACAAGCTTTTTAATGTCTCTATGTTTCATTGTATCATGTATTTAATTGAGGAAAGTGTTAACATTTTGGAGTTGTTGAGAGGATAACTCATGAAGAAAGCTCAACATTGTTGCTGGCAAGAACAAGCATTGAATATATCTAGGTATAATTACCATAGTCCTTATTATTATCATCATCTTCAGTCAACATCATTAACTGATTTATGTAGAATTTTACAGGAGTAGAAAACAGAAAAAATAGAGCTTGTTGAACAGCAAATTCTTTCCTTATGTAACAACGTGAGAAAATAGGTGGATGTATTTGAAATGTCATTTGGATATACACACAGGGGCATTAATATCACCTACATACATGATATTCCTTAAAAGAAGAAAAGTTGGGTTATACCAGGATAAGCTCTGGTCCATAACCTGATTCTTTCCCCAAAGATAGATAGATAGATAGGTAGGTAGATAAGATATTTGATAACTAGAAGAAAAAAAAGTACATTAAGCTGTAATATATTGAGAAAATATATTTCTCAAATATATTTTGAAATAAGGAACACAAATTTGAAACTCTCAACTTGAAAACATGTTTTGTTTTCCTTTCTACTATAAAGGAAGTCCATCAAGCTCATAACTTTGTTATGAAAATGTATTTCTCAAATATATTTTGAAATTTGAAACACAAATTTGAAACTCTCAACTTGAAAACACGTTTTGTTTTCCTTTCTACCATAAAGGAAGTCCATCAAGCTCATAACTTTGTTTGATATGTTGTTAACTTTCATTAGACATTTTATACTTCTAACAGTACTGAGGTTAATCTTTTGCAACAACAAAATACTTCATTTAAAAATATTTTAAAAATCAGATTCTGCATATTGATTCACTAATCTTCACTTTTATAAATTACTCTATTACCAAATACAATGATTACAATTAAAGACCACAATTAAATAGTCACATTTAAGTTTTCTCATAAATAATATTTAACTTAGCATGAATCATCACAATTGAACAAGTAATGCTCATCTATTATGTTCAGGGAATCAGAAAAATAGAGCCTCTCATCTCAGTATACAATATACTGGGTGAGAAAAACTGAATATTGACATAAAATAGCAATACCAGTGCAAGAAAGTGATCAAAAACCAATAAACAAAAAATCCACAATCATGGAGTATCTCAACAAGGTACAGAATTCAACTGAAAGAGTTATAATTGCAAAAACTAAAATACTTTGAGCAAGAAAATAATACTGGATATTAAAGTATAAAATAGATATCTATACATATATTTTATACATAATATATATTCATAACTTATGAATATGTGTTAATTGAATAAATAAATGGTGGAGAAGATGCAACTCTCATGCAGAATTCCAAGTATTTCATGATGACAACCACCCTCATAGAGGTGGAGCATAACCACTCACTGCCTAATCGTGGACTCTCCTTAGTGACTTACATTCAAAGAGTACAATATAAAAAGGGGAGCTAAAAGGAGTTACTTTACAGGGGAGAAACCTAGCAAACACCACCTCAGTAAGGAGATTAAAGTCCACATCAGCAGTGATTAATCATGGTGAAATATGTAATTAATATGCTGTGATCATAATGTCACTTAAGCTCTGTGGTTTTCCTCTTCAAAACCCATAAACTCTAGTCTAATCATGAGAAAAATGTCACACAGATCTCAAATTGAGGGACTTTTTAAAAATACCTTACCAGTGACCCTCAAAACTGTCTACATTATCAAAAACAAGGAAAAATCTGAAAAACTGTCACAGCTGATAAGAAGCATAGGGATACATGACAATGCAATGCAGTATCCTGGATGGAATCTTGGAATAGAAAAAGTATGTTAGATAAAATTGAAGGAAGTCTGAAAAATTATGGACTTTACTTAATAATGATATGTAAATATTGGTTCACTAATAGTGAGAAGCACAGCATACCTATGTTAGATATTACTGATAGAGGAAACTGGGTGTGGAATATATGGAATTTTTTTGTAATAGCTTCTCAACTTTTTTTATATATGTCAAACTGTTTTGAAGTAAACAGTATATTTACAAAAGCAATACAAGTACTAAATACATGGTAAGAACATTAAGTGCTGTATTCTATTAAGTGCTCTTTGCAAGTCTTTTCAGCTCATAGTCTCAGCAAAAAGTTATTGAAGTTGTTGATGATTGGGTGAAAATTAACCACTTCACTTGGATTTGAACATCAGAAGTCCTTTAAGTCCCATTTTTTCCATGGTAGCATCTCCAGTATAAGCAACATGCCACTTTCTGCCCTCACTACATATCAAGATATCATTATTAAAAGCAATAATCACACTTATTTGTCATTAGTATAAGATTACTATTAATATTTCAACCTAAACTGTAAATGAATGTGCAAATAAAAGGTGGACAATTTGAACTATATCAAGAAGGACACTGCAATTTGATACCTCTCCTCTCAGTGAATCTTAAGGAAAGTTAGCAATATTTTCTTTGCTTTTTGATAATATCACACTAATACGTTCCTTTGTTCAACAAACATTTATTGAGCACCTATTATGCTGAAGAAGGGTTTGTCGGCACAGAGAATATAATGATAACTATAATAGAGGTCATAGTACATTAGGGCTTTCCCAATGGTTCAGCTGGTAAAGAACTTCCTTGCCAATGCCGGAGATGAAAGAGACGTGAGTTGGATCCCTGGGTCAGGAAGTTCCCCCAGAGAAGGAAATGGCAACCTGCTTCAGAGTTCTTGCCTGGAAAATCCCATGGACAGAAGAGCCTGGGCTGCAGTCATGGGGTTGCAGAGTTGAACATGATTGAGTGCACACACACATAACACACATAGTAAATTAACTTAGAGCTTCTCAGGCTTTAATTAGCATGTGAATCACTTGGAGATAATATTAAAATGAAGATGTTGCTTCATTGTGTCTGGAGAGTGGCCTGAGGGTCTGCATTTCTGATAAGCTCCTGATGATGCCAGGCTGCCAGTCCCTGTACTTTGAGTAGAAAGGGACCAAAGGAGCCAAGAGCGGCCAGACAAATGGAGAGGGAACAGGAGACCGGAGCTCGATCCCTGAGTTGGGAAGATCTCCTGGAGGAGGGCATGGCAACCCACTCCAGAATTCTTGCCTGGAGAGTCCCATGGACAGAGGAGCCTGGCGGGCTACAGTCCATGGGGTTGCAAAGAGTCGGATACCACTGAGTGACTAAGGATAGCAGGACAAGGAGCAGGAGTTTCCCACAAGCTAATGCAGCAGTGTCCTAGGCACTGTGTTGCAGTAAGAACACAGGAAGACATGGATAAACACATAAGATTCTTTAGGTTTGTAACTGATTATAAAATTAGCAACATTCCTTCCCATCAAGCTAGCTAACATTATATTATTTTCATATATGTTGTTGTATATAAACATATGTGTATATAAAGATTTTTCAATTTACCTTCTAAAACAGATAATTCATTAAAAATATGTCTGGCTTTGCACACTTTAAACTTTTTGGGCTAGGGATCAAGACATTTCTCTTTGTTTTCTGGCGTTTGTGCAGCTGTTGCCGTTGCCTTGCCAGGGACTTTTTCTAGGAGGGTACTGCTGGTATCTTTATTGCCAGCTGTTGACAGTCTGTTATTCAGCCAGATGAAAACAAAATTACCTTTTCCTACTACTGTTGCTATAGTGACTGCTGTTGCTACCATTTCCACCTACCACCTATTAGGTAGTATGAAGGTTTTCCTGGAGTCCAAATACAGTCTTCATGGTGGCACATTTCACATTTCAAATAGATGATTCATTCATCAGTAAATTTTTCAATATTTACAAGTGATGATCTTTTTAATCCTCACTTTCAAAGGAACAGGTTTAGGCTCAACTGAAGTATCCAAGTTTAATTTTTTTTTGGCTGTGCCACAGGGCATATGGTATCCTGGTTCCCCACTGAGAAGTGAAAGTTGCTCAGTCCTGTCGGATTATTTGAGACTCCATGAACTATACAGTCCGTGGGATTCTCCAGGCCAGAATACTGAAGTGGGTAGCTGTTTCCTTCTCCAGGGGATCTTCTCAACCTAGTGATCGAACCCAGGGCTCCTGCATCACAGGAGGATTCTTTACCAGCTGAGCCACCAGGGAATTCCAAGAATACTGGAGTGGGTAGTCTACCCCTTCTCCAGCCCTCTCCAGTGGATCTTCCCGACCCAGAAATCGAACTAGGGTCTCCTGCATTGCAGGCGGATTCTTTACCAGCTAAGCCACCAGGGGAGCTCTATAGGAACTAACATAAGAAGGAGATTTGATCTTCACATGAGCAGTAACCAAAGAAATTAAATCAGAAAATTGATGTTCATGTCTCGATGTGCCAAAAAGATATCTCAGATGTGAAAAATTCTGAAAAGATTTATCACATACATAGACTCAAAGATCAAGAGAACAATCACAAGTTAAAATTCAAAACTGTTGAAGTTTTGCAGTGAAGAATTAAATATTTCTCTTGAGAGGTAATCATAAAATTACTTAAGGGAAGAAGAATCTCAAAAATGTTAAAATAGAGATATCTAATGGCATTAATATCAGCCATAATAACTTAATAAAAACAGCTTGGTCTCTAAATCAGATTATACTAATAATAGCAGATAAAGGAACTGAGTAGTATTAATTAAAATGCCTACTAAGTTCCTCATATTGAACATAGAGGGGATTAAAAAATTTTCTCATGACACTTAATAAATATGCAATTATATTTTTTCTTAAAAATTATATTTTCTCTTGAGTAGGTTTTTAAAATAATATAAATTATAGACAAAAAAGGTGCCCATATAAATAATTATATACTATATGTGTGTATTATAAAAAAGTTAAGACAAAGAAAAAAATTTTATATTAAAGGAAGAAAAGAGAATCAACATGAAAGCTTAAATGCAGAAATCACACATAAAATGATAAGATCAGAAATATCACCCATGACAATAAATGTAAATGCATTAAATTAGTATATTAAAATTCAAAAAATATCAAATCATATAAATTTTTCTATGTGTACAAAATTTATATCTATAGTTACATTTCTTGTTCAGTGGCTAAGTAGTGTCTGACTCTTTGTGACCCCACGGTCTGTGTATTCTTGCCACCTCTTCATAATCTGTTCTGCTTCAATTAGGTCCTTACCTTTTCTGTCCTTTATTGAGCCCATCTTTGCGTGAAATGTTCCCTTTATATCTCCAGTTTCTTGATGAGACTCTAGTCTTACACATTCTATTGTTTTCCTCCATACTTTGCATTGTTCATTTAAGAAAGCTCCCTTAACTGTTCTTTGGAAATC
The DNA here is from genome assembly GCF_055505025.1 of Bos grunniens. NCBI lineage: Eukaryota > Metazoa > Chordata > Mammalia > Artiodactyla > Bovidae > Bos > Bos grunniens. Next base: position 9,828,657 of record NC_141179.1, on the reverse strand, counting down.
TGCATTCATTTGGGTGTATCTTTCCCTTTCTCTCTTGCCTTTCACTTTTCTTCTTTCCTCAGCCCTTTCTAAAGCCTCCTCAGACAACTACTTTAGTTCAGTTCAGTTCAGTCGCTGCTTTACCTTCTTGCATTTTTTCCCACTTTGGGTTTGTTTTGATCACTACCTCCTGTACTAGTACCTCTAGTTCTTTAGACACTGTCTACCAGGTCTAAATCTCTTGAATCTATTTTTCACCTTCACTGTACAGTCATAAGGGATTTGATTTAGTTCATACCTGAATGACCTAGTGGTTTTCCCTAATTTCTTCACCTTAAGCCTGAATTTTATAATAAGGAGTCCATGATCTGAGCCACAGTCAACTTTATGTTTTGTTTTTACTGACTGTACAGAGCTTCTCCATCTTCAGCTGTAAAGAACATAATCAATCTGATTTCAATAGTGACCATTTGGTGATGTCTATGTGTAAATCTGTCTCATGTTTTTGGAAAAAGATATTTGCTGTGACCAGTGTGCTCTCCTGGCAAAACCCTGTTATCATTTGCCCTGCTTCATTTCATACTTCAAGGCCAAACTTGCCTTTTATTCTGGGTTTCTCTTGACTTCTTGCTTTTCATGCCAACCCCCTGTGCTGAAAAGGACTTTTTTTTTGGTGTTGGTTCTAAAAGGTGTTAGAAGTCTTCACACAACAAGTCAACTTTTGCTTCTTTGGCATCAGTAGTTGGGGCATAGCCTTGGATTACTGTGATGTTGAATGGTTTGCCTATAAACAGAGATCATTCTGTCGTCTTTGAGACTGCATCCAAGTTCTGCATTTCAAACTCTTTCGTTGACTATGAGGGCTACTCCATTTCTTCTAAGGGATTCCTGCCCACAGTAGTAGAGATAATGGTCCTCTGAATTAAATTCACCCATTCTCAATTATTTCAGTCCACTGATTCCTAAAACATCAATGTTCACTCTTGTTATCTCCTGGTTGACCATGTACAATTTACTTTGATTCATAGACCTAACATTCCAAGTTCTGATGCAATGTTGTTCTTTACAGCATCAGACTTCCTTTCACCAGCACACCCCTCCACAGTTGAGCCTTGTTTCCACTTTGGCCCAGCCACTTTGTTGTTTCTGGAGCTATTAGTAATCGACCTCTGTTCTTCCCCAGTAACATATTGGACAATTTTCAACTGTGGGGCTCATCTGCTGGTGTCATATCTTTTGCCTTTTCATATTGTCCATGGAGTTCTTTAGGCAAGAGTACTGGAGCATGTTGTCATTTTCTTTTCCAGTGGACCACATTTTGTCAGAACTCTCCACTATGACTCACCCATCTTGGGTGACCCTGCAAGACATGGCTCATAGCTTCACTGAGTTATGCAAGTGCCTTCACCATGCCACAGATACAAACAGATTATACGTGAAAAAATAGACAAAATATTTTCCAACAAAAAAAAATACAGCATGGATTAACAGCATTGTTAGACATAGCATAAAAATAAGGGCAGACATTCATTCATTGGGTTCAGATTACGTATGTGGTGTTCTTTCATTTTACTTTTAATTAACTTCTGTTAAAATTTTTAATTGGACTGTAATTGATTTACAATGCCATGTTAGTTTTTTCAGCAATGTGAATATGTTACACACACACACACACACACACACATATATATATATATCTCCTTGTTTTTTAGATTCTTTTTCCATATAGGCCATTACAGAGTATTGAATAGAGTTTCTTATGCTGCACAGCATGTTCTTTTTAATTTTAATTTTTAAAATTTATTTTTAATTGGAGGTAATTGCTTTACAATATTGTGTTAATTTCTGCCATATAGCAACATGAGTCAGTTATAGCTATATATATATATGTGTGTGTGTGTGTGTTAATATATGAAATTTGTTTTTCTCTTTCTGACTTACGTCTCTGTATAACAGACTCTAGGTTTGTCTCATTCACCTCAGTTCAACTGATTCGCATTTGTTCCTTTTTATGGCTGAGTAGTATTCCATTGTGTATATGTACCACAGCTTTCTTCTCCGTTCATCTGTCGATGGACATCTAGGTTGCTTCCATGTCCTGGCTATTGTAAATAGTGCTGCAATGAACATTGGTGTACATGTGTCTTTTTGAATCGTGGTTTTTTCAGGGTATATGCCCAGTAGTGGCATTACTGGGTCATATGGTGGGTTTTTTCCTAGTTTTTTAAGGGAATCTCCATACTGTTCTCTATAGTGGCTGTATCAATTATACTCCCAACAACAGTGCAAGAGCGATCCCTGTTCTCCACACCTCTCCAGCACGGATTGTAGTTTTTTGATGATGGCCATTCTGACTGGTGTGAGATGTCTCCACACCTCTCCAGCATGGATTGTAGTTTTTTGATGATGGCCATTCTGACTGGTGTGAGATGTCTCCACACCTCTCCAGCACGGATTGTAGTTTTTTGATGATGGCCATTCTGACTGGTGTGAGATGAAACCTCATTAGAGTTTGATTTGCATTTTTCTAATAATAAGCAATGCAGAGCGTCTTGTCATGTGTTTATTGTCCATCTGTACATCTTCTTTGGCGAAATCTCACTAGTTATCTATTTTATATATAGTAGTGTGTGCATGTCAATCCCAGTCTCCCAATCTATCCCCCTCCCTAATTTCCTGGTAACCACAGTTTGTTTTCTACATCCAAGACTTTACTTCTATTTTGTAAATAAATTCATCTGTATCTTTTTAATAGATTCTACATATAAATGGTATTATATGATATTTGTCTCTCTGTGTCTGACTAACTTATTTGTATGACAGCCTCTAAGTCTATTCATGTTGCTGTCAATAGCATTATTTTGTTCTTTTTATAGCTAAGTAATATTCCATTGTGTATATTTATATATATACTGCATCATTTTATCAATTTCTCTTTTGATGAGCATTTATGTTGCTTCCACATCCTAGCTATCATAAATAGTGTTACAATGAACACTGGAGTGCATGTACATTTTAGACTTATGGCTTTCTCCAGGTGTATGCCTAGGAGTGGGATTGCTGTGTCATATAGTAGTTCTATTTGTATATTTTAAAGGAACTTCCATACTGTTCTGGCTATATTAATTTACATTCCCACCAACACTGTAGGAGGATTCTCTTTTCTCTCCACACCCTCATCAGCATTTATTGTTTGTAGATTTTTTGATTATGGCCATTCTGACAGTTGTGAAGAGATATCTCATTGTAGAACTGATTTGTATTTCTCTAATGATTATTTATTTGAACATTTTTTTCATGTGCTTTTTTAGCCATCGGAATGATGCTAAAGCTGAAACTCCAGTACTTTGGCCACCTCATGGGAAGAGTTGAGTCATTGGAAAAGACTCTGATGCTGGGAGGGATTGGGGGCAGGAGGAGAAGGGGACGACAGAGGATGAGATGGCTGGATGGCATCACTGACTCGATGGACGTCTCAGTGAACTCCGGGAGTTGGTGATGGACAGGGAGGCCTGGCGTGCTGCGATTCATGGGGTCGCAAAGAGTCGGACACGACTGAGCGACTGATCTGATCTGATCTGATCTGATGTCTTCTTTGGAGAAATGTCTGTTTAGATCTTCTGCCCATTTTTTGCTTGGGTTTTTTGCTTTGCTTTATATTGAGTTGCATGATCTATTTTTATATTTTGGAGATTAATCCCTTGCCAGTTGCTTCATTTGCAAATACTTTCTCCCATTTTGAAAGTTGTCTCTTCATTTTTTTTTTTGGGGGGGGGAAGAAGACCTTAAGTTTCTGCTGTGCAGAAGACTTTAAGTTTATTTAGATCTCATTTGTTTATTTTTCCTTTATTTTCACTACTCTAGGAAGAGTATCAAAAACATATTGCTGCAATTTTTGTCAAAGACTGTTTTGCCTGTGTTTTCCACTAAGAATTTTATAATATCTGGCCTTACATTTAGATCTTCAATCCACTTTGAACTTATTTGTGTGTATGGTGTTGGAGAGTGTTCTAATTTCATTCTTTCCATGTAGTTGTTTAGTTTTCTCCAGCACCATTTATTGAAGAGACTGTCAATTCTCCATTGTATATCTTGCCTCCTTTGTCACAGATTAGGTGAACAGAAGTGTGTGGGTTTATCTCTGGACTTTCTGGCCTGTTCCATTGATATGCATTTCTGTTTTTGTGTAGATGGCATGACACTATACATGGAAAATCTTAAAGGTACCACCAGGAAACTACTAATCAATGAATTCGGTAAAGTTCAGATCAGATCAGATCAGTTGCTAAGTCGTGTCTGACTCTTTGTGACCCCATGAATCACAGCACGCCAGGCCTCCCTGTCCATCACCAACTCCCGGAGTTCACCCAGACTCACGTCCATTGAGTCGGTGATGCCATCCAGCCATCTCATCCTCTGTCGTCCCCTTCTCCTCTTGCCCCCAATCCCTCCAAGCATCAGAATCTTTTCCAATGACTCAACTCTTCGCATGAGGTGGCCAAAGTACTGGATTTTTCAGCTTTACCATCATTCCTTCCAAAGAAATCCCAGGGCTGATCTCCTTCAGAATGGACTGGTTGGATCTCCTTGCAGTCCAAGGGACTCTCAAGAGTCTTCTCCAACACCACAGTTCAAAAGCATCAATTCTTTGGTGCTCAGCCTTCTTCACAGTCCAACTCTCACATCCATACATGACCACAGGAGAAACCATAGCCTTGACTAGATGAACCTTTGTTGGCAAAGTAATGTCTCTGCTTTTGAATATACTATCTAGGTTGGTCATAATTTTCCTTCCAAGGAGTAAGCATCTTTTAATTTCATGGCTGCAGTCACCATCTGTAGTGATTTTGGAGCCCAGAAAAATAAAGTCTGACACTGTTTCCACTGTTTCCCCATCTATTTCCCATGAAGTGATGGGACCAGATGCCATGATCTTTGCTTTCTGAAAGTTGAGCTTTAAGCCAACATTGTCACTCTCCACTTTCACTTTCATCAAGAGGCTTTTGAGTTCCTCTTCACTTTCTGCCATAAGGATGGTGTCATCTGCACATCTGAGGTTACTGATATTTCTCACAGCAATCTTGATTCCAGCTTGTGTTTCTTCCAGTCCAGCGTTTCTCATGATGTACTCTGCATATAAGTTAAATAAACAGGGTGACAAAATACAGCCCTGATGTACTCCTTTTCCTTTTTGGAACCAGTCTGTTGTTCCATGTCCAGTTCTAACTGTTGCTTCCTGACCTGCATCGGTAAAGTTAAAGATACATAATTAATGCACATAAATCTCTTGAATTCCTATATACTAAGAAAGAAAGATCAGAAAGAAAATAAGGAAATAATCCCACTTACTATGGCAACAAATAAGAGTAAAATATCTAAGAATAAATGTTTCCAAGGAGACAAAACATCTATACTCAGAAAACTTTAAGATACTCATGAAAGAAATCAAAGATGACAAAAACAGATGGAGTGGTATATCATGTTTTTGGATTGGAAGAATCAATATTGTGAGAATGACCATACTACCCAAAGCAATCTATAGATTCAATGCAATCCCTGTAAAATAACCAACGAAATTTTTCATAGAATTAGAACAAAAAATGTTACAATTTGCTTGGAAACAGAGAAAACCCTGAACAGACAGAGCAATCTTTAGAAAAGAAAACAAAAGTCATCAGTCTAGTCTGACTAGACCACAAACCCACAGTAATCAAGAGTGTACTACTGGTATCAAAAAATTGTTTTAATAAATACTTGAGATACAGCACTAAATAACACAGTGTTGGTACTTGTCATGTGAAACTTATTTAATGGAGTCAATTATTTAACAATTAATCACACAGTTATATAGAGTTAAGATAAAGACAAAGGCGAAAAAATGTCATTTTATAAACATAATTTTGGGAGACTGGATTTGTGTGAAAGCAACGGTGAAAAAGTGATATTTAAACTGTTAGTTAAAAAATTAAAAATTCAATACACATTTACTAGTCTCTGTATATGTGCTTGCTCATTTGTATATACATATGTGAGTCTGGGTAGATAGGTTGGTGAGATTAACAGTACTTCAGGAAAAGGAGATAAGAATGAAGATTTCAATTAAGGAAGGAGCTAGTGATTCTATATTTATAAAATTAGTTTTGCCAAATATCGAAATGAATCCGCCACAGGTATACCTGTGTTTGGCAAAACTAATACAATATTGTAAAGTTTAAAAATAAAATAAAATTAAAAAAAATTAACCTCCAATAAAATAAATAAATTTAATTTAAAAAATAATGGAAATAAAGAAATTGTAAACCTTTGTGCATTAATGTTAAACTAATAAAGCAATCACTATTGGAATTGCAAAAAGAAATTGGTGAAAGATTAGAAGTAAACAACTTTAACTTTATCATATATCTTCTAGTCATCTGTATTTCTAAAAATCAAAAAATAAATTAACATTAGAAAATCTATTTAATATAATATAGCACATAAGTCAATAAATTAAAATTTTATTTTCTAGTCAGATACTGAAAGATCTATATTTAATTTTAAAAACAATTGAGTGAAATATAAATTTATTTAAATTCTCTTACTTTCATTTATTCTGTTTAATTTTAAACCAATATTATAATATTTAATAAGCTTCCGAGACATTTCATTAAAGTAGCACAAAATGATAAGATTTATTAATTTCCATCATGTAACCTAACAGACATGTTAAAATTCTAATTGATCTGCTAAAACAAATGAAATAAGAAAAATTTAAGATATAATATTGTTTAAAGGTGATAAACTAAGCAGTATTTGGAAATGTTATGTTTTTATGTCCAGAAAATTCAAAACAATCAAAATAAATATTATTTATAATTTCATAAATTATAAAATTTAATATGGTAGCCAAGGAGGAATTGTAAAAAAAATGGAAATGATTATCACTAAACAAGGAAAACATAATTCCTAGGAATATTCTCTAAAAACAAAGCAAAATAAAAACAATATGATTTGAAAGGCAAATTCAATATTTTCATTGCTATAGTCATATTGCATAAAAGCACCTGGAAAATAAAAATATTTAATTTATACTTGTTGAAAGAACAAGTGATTGAGTGAATAAATAAATGAGCTTCTTGAAGCAGCAACTGTATTATTGACCTTACATTCTAGGTACAATTGAATTTATGAAATTAATTGCAATTCATAATATTAAAAAACAAATTAATCCCCAGGGATTTCCTTCTGCTTATTAGCTGTGTGATTTTGGGCAACTGTATAGAATTTTTCCAAGTCTTGACTTCTCACTACAAAGTACATAAGCAAATTTAAGAGTAGCAAGGGTACTTAACTAAAAGGATATTTTTGAAAGAATTAAATGAACAAAAAACATATAAAGCCCATCATTTCATTTCAGTTGCTCAGTCGTGTCCAACTCCTTGTGACCTCATGAATCACAGCACGCTAGGCCTCCCTGTCCATCACCAACTCCCGGAGTTCACTCAGACTCATGTCCATCGAGTCACTGATGTCATCCAGCCATCTCATTCTCTGTTGTCCCCTTCTCTTCCTGCCACCAATCCCTCCCAGCATCAGAGTCTTTTCCAATGAGTCAACTCTTCGCATGAGGTGGCCAAAGTATTGGAGTTTCAGCTTCAGCATCAGCTCTTCCAATGAACACCCAGGACTGATCTCCTTTAGGATGGACTGGCTGGAACTCCTTGCAGTCCAAGGGACTCTCAAGAGTCTTCTTCAACACCACAGTTCAAAAGCATCAATTCTTCGGTGCTCAGCTTTCTTCACAGTACAATTCTCAAATCCATACGTGACTACTGGAAAAACCATAGCCTTGACTAAATGGACCTTTGTTGGCAAAGTAATGTCTCTGCTTTTGAATATGCTATCTAGGTTGGTCATAAGTTTCCTTCCAAGGAGTAAGCGTCTTTTAATTTCATGGCTGCATTCACCATCTGCAGTGATTTTGGAGCCCCCAAAAAATAAAGTCTGACACTGTTTCCACTATTTCCCCATCTATTTGCCATGAAGTGATGGGACTAGATGCCATGATCTTCATTTTCTTAATGTTGAGCTGTAAGCCAACTTTTTCACTCTCTTCTTTCACTTTCATCAAGATCTTTTTAGTTACTCTTCACTTTCTGCTCAAGAAGAAAAAAGGGTGGTGTCCTCTGCATATCTAAGGTTATTGATATTTCTCCCAGCAATCTTGATTCGTTTGTGTTTCTTCCAGCCCGGCGTTTCTCATGATGTACTCTGCATATGAGTTAAATAAGCAGAGTAACAATATACAGCCTTGACGTACTCCTTTTCCCATTTGGAACCAGTCTGTTGTTCCATGTCCAGTTCTAACTGTTGCTTCCTGACCTGCATACAGGTTTCTCAAGAGGCAGGTCCGGTGGTCTGGTATTCCCATCCCTTTCAGAAGTTTCCACAGTTGATTGTGATCCACACAGTCAAAGGCTTTTGTATAGTCAATAAAGCAGAAATAGATGATTTTCTGGAACTCTCTTGCTTTTAGTATAGTAATATTACTGGGAGTGAATATTCATAAAAGTTGTTAGTTTTCATCATCATTATCATCATCACCATCATCACTATCTTGCTCCCATTCTCCATAGTTTTTAAAGATTCAATTTGAAATGTCATTTGAACTGTAAGCTGCTAAGATTACCACAATATTTCTGAGAACTATGGTTGGTCATGTCTTCTCTATTCAAAAACATAGAATGGCTTACTTTTTATTCTATCTAAAAATCAGCTCACCAGCACAGATATTCCTTCAACAAAAATTATTAAGTACCTAACATGGTGCCTGACACATAGTAGACATGTGATGAGCACTTGCTTGATGAAGCAAAGTAAATGGATGAAAACTCCTGAACCTAATTTAGTAAACATGGTGCTAGATGATGGATATAGTATTAACATGCTTAATTCTGCACATAAATAGTAATAGCTAACATTTATTGAGGATTAGAGCTTCCTTGGTGGCTCAGGTGGTAAAGACTCCACCTGCAATGCAGAAGACAATGCGAGTTTGATTGCTGGGTTGGAAAGATCCTCTGGAGAAGGAAATGGCAACCCACTCTAGTATTCTTGTCTGAGAAATTCCATGGACAGAGGAGCCTGGTGGGTTATAGCCCATGGGATTGCAAGAGTTGGACACAATTTAGCAACTAAACCACCAACATTGATGCTGCTAAGTTGCTTCAGTCGTGTCCGACTCTGCTACCTCATAGACGGCAGGCCACCAGGCTCCCCCATCCCTGGGATTCTCCAGGCAAGAGTACTGGAGTGGATCGCCAATGCCTTCTCTGCACCCCATTGAGGATTAACTATAAGCCAAAGCCTGCTGCTGGATGAATTGCAGGCATGGTCCTCCTCATTACAGTTTTGGAGTCTTATTCTTCCTACTGCACAGGTAAGGAAACTGAGGCTTAAAGAAGCTTGTCCACCGTTACACTGGAAGTAGTAGTAAGAGAGACAGAGTTCAAATCCATGCTTTTCTGATTCTAGAGGCCAAGATCTTTTACCATGCAAATATCTTATTTCTGTAAAATGACTTGAACAGGCTATGTAGAAAAGTCAGTGACTCTCCAGCACTGGAACATTATCTACTAAGTCTTCCTATCCCTCCTAATTTCAGTGGACTAGACCAGGAGTCAACAAACTAGAGTCCACAGGCTAAATCTTTGCTTTTATAGAGCACACAAGCTAAGGATTTATCTTTACACTTTTAAATGGTTGAAAAATTCAAAACAATAATTTGTGACATGAAAATTATATGACAGTACCTATATAATATGTTCAGTTTTGCTTTTTTGGCCTGAAAAGACTCAAATATTTATTATCTGACCCTTTACAGAAAATGTCTGTGAGCCTTGGATTAGATATGTGGATGCCTTTCAGCAATATGAGCAATGCATATGCCATAGCAAGTTTAAGGAAAAATGTACCATAAGCAAATAGACATATCACTTCTACAGAATTTCAGGAAACTATTTTTCTGTACTTCAATGCAAAAGAGCTAGAGCAACTATCCAACAGAAAGAAAATCATAAGAATACTAGGATATTGAACCTAATGGTTAATATGAAGTGATTTCAAGAATTTCTTCATATAATTGATGGAAATTTTCAAACAAAAGTAGTGTTTTCAGTAAATTATTTAAATGTATCTTCTGCCTTAGAAAAGCTCTTCTCCAGTTTCATGGACATAAATCATATAGGAAGAGAATAGTGCTTGACATTTACAGAGGTCTATTTGTAACAACTGCCCTTTTAAATGTGCATCATTCATTCATTCAGTAACTTTTGAATGCCAGGCACTGAACTAATTAAGCATAGGTGATATCTTACAAATGACCTGGGCTTTGACCTGAAATAACTTATTTTTTTCACCATCAATGTACTGTATAATATGTGTGTTGCTGCACTTAGTAAAATCAACCCTGTCTAAAATTTGAGCATTACCAAAAACCACTTTACATATTAGTTCAGCCTAAATGAAGATCACAAATTATAACTCCTGAGATAACTGAATACTAGGAAAGGAAATAAAAAGTACTACAAGGTCAGAGGAGATTTAGTCTAAGGCAAAGCATGAGATTTTTAGTAAAGATCCAAGGTAAGTTGAAAATTGATCTCTAGTCAGCTGAGTTATGAAGTAAGGTAGCTCTGTAGGATTTTTTTTTTTTTTAATTAAACAGGATGTAAGTTATGTAAATAGAACTGGTGAGGTTATAGCTTGTAAAAAAATGCAAATCTGTGATACTTGATTTAACTCTACAACAGCAAATGAGCTAAGGGAATCAGGAAAGCAAGCAATTTACATCTTAAAGTATTTGCTCCGGGGTCCAGGACTGTTCTGTGTGCTCTGCAATACTCACGGCAGTTGAAAACAAATTTGGCAGAACAAAGCACTCAAACACACACATTAGTCAACTCTGGAAAGTTTTGATATAACCAAAGCAAAACTCAAAAGAAACCAATACACACATTTTCATGTACTTTAGGACTGGGTTGGATTTGGGAGGGGAAAATCTATTGCTCTGCACAAACGTTTAGTGCTCAAATTCAAAAATAAAATTTTATACTTAGATGAAAATTTTATTTTAAAAAATCTACTCACCAGGTAATTATATTTTTTTTTCAGTAGATATATGGATAATAAACATTATAGTTGGGTTGTCCAGAGGAGATACTTGTAAGTAGAAATTAGCAAAGCTAAAAACTGCATTCAGGATTGGAAAGAGATACTACAGAGGGTTTTTTTTTTTTTAATAAAAATATGGTGAGGTCCCAGAAATTCCTGATATTAATAGAAATAAATTAAATTTTTAAAATGAGGATCATCCTAAATTCACACAAAGTAGAAGAGCAGACGTTTCTGTAAAAAAATTCTGCAGTTATTCCAACTGCATAAAGCCATCTGGTGGTTTGGAGGTGTTATTACAATCTAGTCTTCATATTCTACAAATGAGGAAGGAAATCATGATGTCTAATGGCCCATCATTTACCAAAAAGTATAACTTTGAAGTAATTCATCTAATTATTATCTCCAATACTACAAAGATTGGAGCTGTTTCTGTATACTTTAAAATATATTTTACTTAATTTTGAAACACATATAGTCTGTTATGTGTCAGACATCATGTAAAAGTCTTTAAAATATAATTCATTGTGACTTGAATATAATGTTTTATAATGCATAATTTAGAAGATAAGCATGACACCTTTTATAAATTATAATGACATAATATTCATTTCAGCAGTTTTTCTATGTTTATTTTCCTTAGATCAATCATCATAAAACTACCTAATACTGTAGCCTTATCAATAAATGGTATACATTTTTACAGTGATAATGTTTTCTTATTTCAGTTAAGTCAATCATCAAAATATAAATACAAAATATAAAAAGTGTTTCATTTGATATTCAATGCAGTAATAGAGACTAGTTAAGAGTACTCATTCATATATATTTTATGATTTGTATATGTATTTATTATATATATATGTTTACTGATTGAAATAAGTTCTGAATGATGGATAATATATAATTGCACATAAAAATAGGCTCTGAATGATAGTAAAAATCATAGGTGGTATGTTAAATTCATGGAATTTTTAGCATCTTAGAGATCATATCGTCGAGGCTTGAAAAGGTGTTCTTCAGGATAAATCTTACTACACAAAAAAGTGTAAAACACTAAAGTGTTTCCTTTAGTTTACACAGTGTTTATTAAACACATGCAAATGTCTTTGTGTGAGGCATACTCTCTCCATTTTATCTAGTTTCCACCATGAGTATTGTTTTTCCCTTGTTTAACTGAGATATAATTGACACACAATACCACATAAGTTTAAGGCATAATGATATGATTTATATACATCATGAAATTATTATCCCAAGTTTAGCGAACAACCATCATCTCATATAGATACAGAAAAAAAACAAATAGAAAATAACATTTTTCTTGTGATGAGAACTCAGGATTTACTGTCTTAACAACTTTCATATATAACATAGAGACAGCAGTGTTAATTATACACTACATCCCTAGTGCTTATTTATCTTGAAACTAGATATTTGTACCTTTTGACTGTCTTCATGCAATTTCCCCCGCCCCTCACTCCTGCCTCTGATAAACACAAGCTTGATATCTTTTTTTATGAGTTTGTTCACTTGTTTTTGAAATATAATTGAGATACAACATTATGTTAGTTCCTGGTACACAATATAGTAATTCATTATCTCTATACATGTAAATATGATCACAATTATTAGTCTATTTGTCATCTGTTACCATACGAAATTATTTCATAGTTACTGACTTCTTCCCACACTGTATATTTCCTATCTGTGGCTCACTTATTTTGTAACTGAAAGTTTGTATTTACAAATTTCCTTCCCTTTCCTGAGCCCCTCCTCCCTGGCAACCACTTGTTTGTTCACCGCTTCCCTGACTCTTTCTGTTCAGTTATACTTGTCAATTTTTTTTTTTCAGATTCCACATATAAGTGAAAATCATACAGTATTTGTTTTCTGTCTGACTTATTTCACTTAGCATAACACCTTCTAGGTCTATCCATGTTGTCACAGATAGCAAGGTCCTATTTTTTTTATAGCTGTGTAATAATTCCATTGTGTATATATATATATATATATGACATTTTCATTATTAGTTTATCTATTTTAAAGGTTTTTTTTTTTATTTGAAACATTTTAAAAGTCTTTTTGAATATGTTACTATATTGGTTCTGTTTGTGTATGTGTGTTTTCATTTTTTGTTTTTGCTTATTTTTAAAGTAATTATTGACAATTATGAACTCACTGCCATTTTGTTAATTGTTTTTTAATTGTTTTGTAGTATTTTATTGTTGTTGTTCTTTTCTTCTTTTACTCTCTTCCCTTGTAATTTGGTGATTGTATTTAGTGATATATTTGGATTCTGTTTTCTTTTGTGTGTGTATCTGTATCTGATAGATTTTTAGTTTGCAGCTACCATGAGGAATGGCTTCCCTGCTAGCTCAGGTAGTAAAGATTCTTCCTGCAATGCAAAAGACCCAGGTTTGATCCCTGGGTTGGAAAGATGCCCTGGAGAAGGAAATGGAAACCCACTCCAGTATTCTTACCTGGAGAATCATATGAACAGAAGAGCCTGGCAGGCTACAGTCCATGGGGTTACAAAGAGTTGGACACCATCAAGTGATTATCATTTTCACCATGAGGCAAATATATATATGTACATATCTTAAGTTCAAGCAAAATTTTAAAACCCTACATTTTTATTCCACCACTCTCTCTATTGTTTCTGACATCATATTTTACATCTTTTTATTTTGTCTATCTCAATTACATATTGTAGATATGTAGAAAAAGTTACTCTTTTTCTCTTTTAAACTCCTAGTAAATTTATACATGGTTGATTTAGCACCCTTACTGTATATTTGCTGTTACCAATTTTATTTTTCCTTTTGTAGTTGTTATATTTCTAGTTTTGGCTTTTTTTTTTTTTGCTTAGGGAAATCTCTTTAACATTTCTTATCAAGCCGGTTTGGTCATGCTGGACTGTTAGCTTTTGCTTGTCTATAAACTATGATCTTTCCATCAAATCTGAATGAAAACCTTGCCACATATAGTATCCCTGGTTGTTCCATTTTATCCCTTTAAAGATATTCCTGTACTCCCTTCTTGATTGCAAAGTTTCTGCTGAAAATCAGCTGATAGCAACATAGGACTTTGTTTATTCATAATTTGCTGCTTTTCCTTTGCTTTTTAAAATATTTTCATTTTATTTAAATTTTTTTTTTTCCATTTTAGTTACAATGGGTCTTGGGCTGGTCCTCTTTGGTTTAGTCTTGTTTGGAACTCTCTATGCTTCCTGGACTTGAATGTTTATTTCCTTTCCCAGGTTAAGGAAGTTTTTAGCCACTATGTCTTCGAATATGTTCTTTCACCATCTCTTTCTCTCTTCTTCTCCTGGGACCTCTATAATTTGTTTATTAATATGTTTGAGGTTGTTGCACTGTCTCTTAAACTGTCTTTATTTCTTTTCTTTTTTCTTTCTCTGTTCACCTCAGTGATTTCCACTACTCTCTCTTCTGGCCCACTGTTGTGTTTCTCTTTATTATCTAATCTACTGTTAATTCCTTATAGTGTATCTTTACTTTTAATTATTAGACTATTTACCTATGTTTGGTTCTTCTTTATATTTTCTCACTTTATTAAAATTTTTGAACTTCTCACTCTGTTTATCCAAACTTATCCTGAATTCTTTGAACATCTTTATGATCATTACCTTGAATTCTCTAACACAGAGACTGCATATCTCTGTTTCACATATTTATTCTTCTCGAGTTTATCTTGTTCTTTATTAGGAACATGTTCTTTTGTCACCTCATTTTGCCTAATCTGCTGTTTTTACTTCTTTGTATTTAGTAGGCTGTCTATATCACTTTACCTTGGAAAAGTAGCCTTTTATAGGAGATGTCATGTGCTTCCCAGCAGTGCACTCTGTTCTGGCCACCCAGAGCACTAGAGTTGCCCTGAATGCTGGCCTTTGTGGCAGGAGTACTGTGAGTAGTCTGATAGACATGGCTGTCCCTTAGTCCAGCTGGTTGTCAGGCCCTCCCTGGTGCATCATCTGCCAGCTGCTGAGGGGGAGAGCTAGGATAGATTGCAGTGTAAGTCGTGAATATACCATGTCTTCACCCCTCCTACCAGTCTTTTTATTTTCTTCTTTAATTTTTTATCTGTAGGACATCTTTTCTGCAAGTCTTCTGGTTTTTCTCATCAATGGTTGTTTTTTAATAGCTGTAATTTTGGAGTTCCCATGATTAAGAGGCGAATGCAGGGTCTTCCTATTCTGCCATCTTGGCCACTCCCCCTTCACAACTGTTATACTTTCAACTGCATAAGCATTCTTGAGCAACCAAAATTCCTAATTTATAAATGAAGAAGAAAACAAAAGAAGGTTAAATTACAAATTGCATAGCTAAATAGTAGAAAAATTAAATTTAGCATTAATCTCATGATTCTCACAAAAGTGTTTTTTATAACATGAATAATAAGCACAGTTTTAATTGCTTTCATTTACTGTGGTTTGCCATGTGTTATACTAATTGCTGTACATACATTATTATATATAAGACTTACAAAAATTTTATGAGATAGCTTTCTTGTCTTCATTTCACATATAAAGAAGCTGAGATAAGAATGGTGAAGTAGCTTGTCTAAATTTGGCTCCACTCAACTGTCTCTTTTACTTAATGTTATCTCTGCTTTTAATTTGTAAAATTCTGTAGATTGTCCTCAAATGTTAGAATTTGTGAATCTTTTATACTATAGCTTAGACTACTTAGAACAAAAATTTAGGTTTATAATTAGAAGTTGATAAGATATATCTCTCTGAAATTTTTAGAGGAAAATATTCTTGATTAAGTGCTTTTTACTGGTCAGTTATATAAGTAACCTATTTTTATATGTCAGGGATTTTTTTCACAATAATCTTATAACACATATAAAATTAATTATTTCATTTTGCCTGTGAAGTAAAGCACAGTGAAGTAAAATAATTTGCCCAAGGTAACCATTAATAAATAGTAATACTAGAATTTGAATGTAGGTTTTTTTGTTTTCAAAACCCTTATTTTTTTATATCAATATTTTAAAAAATATTTTTAAGGTTATACCCTAGAGGGAGAGTATTTCAGGCAGAAAGAACAGCTAGGGCAAGGACCTGAGAATATTACAATGAACGTAGAAAACAAAGATCCCTGCCCTCAGAGACCTTGAACTCTATATGTTGAGGACAAAACAGATAAGACAAATAAATAGTGTGTTTGCAGTTAGGTGCTAAATAAAACAAGCTTAATTAAGGAAAGGGAATAAAGGATGTGTGGAGGGTGATGGGGGTTCATACTTTTTGATAAATTATTCAGGAAATATCTCTCTGTGAAGGTGTTATTGACATAAAAATCTAAAAAGGAAATGATGATAGTCACTATTTTATCTGAGTGGGGGAAGTTAACTGTTCTAGATGGAGGAAGCAACAAGGACAAATGTACTAAGGCAGGATAATACTGATAAATTTTGGTATATTTAATAAAAAGCAAGGAAGCTAGTGAGCTAGAATGGAGAAGGGGAGTATGCATGTCGTCATGAGAGATTACATCAAAAATGTCCAGGGCCTGTAGGCCACTGAAAGTAGTTTTTAGCCTCTTAGTAAGATGGAAACCCATTTAGGGCATTTGATGATAACTTTATTTTATTTTATTTTATTTATTTATTTATTTTTTCTACAGCTTTGTTATTTTATTTTATTTTTTTACATTTTTAAAATTTTTGCCATTCTCCCAAATCTTCCCACCCTCTCCCTCTCCCACAGAGTCCATAAGCCTGTTCTATACATCAGTGTCTCTTTTGCTGTCTCGTATACAGGGTTATCGTTACCATCTTTCTAAATTCCATATATATGCGTTAGTATACTGTATTGGTGTTTTTCCTTCTGGCTTACTTCACTCTGTATAATAGGCTCCAGTTTCATCCACCTCATTAGAACTGATTCAAATGTATTCTTTTTAATGGCTGAGTAATACTCCCTTGTGTATATGTACCACTGCTTTCTTATCCATTCATCTGCTGATGGACATCTAGGTTGCTTCCATGTCCTGGCTATTATAAACAGTGCTGCGATGAACATTGGGGTACACATGTCTCTTTCCCTTCTGGTTTCCTCAGTGTGTATGCCCAGCAGTGGGATTGCTGGATCATAAGGCAGTTCTATTTCCAGTTTTTTAAGGAATCTCCACACTGTTCTCCATAGTGGCTGTACTAGTTTGCATTCCCACCAACAGTGTAAGAGGGTTCCCTTTTCTCCACACCCTCTCCAGCATTTATTATTTGTAGACTTTTGGATCGCAGCCATTCTGACTGGTGTGAAATGGTATCTCATAGTGGTTTTAATTTGCATTTCTCTGATAATGAGTGATGTTGAGTATCTTTTCATGTGTTTGTTAGCCATCTGTATGTCTTCTTTGGAGAAATGTCTATTTAGATCTTTGGCCCATTTTTTGATTGGGTCATTTATTTTTCTGGAGTTGAGCTGTAGGAGTTGCTTGTATATTTTTGAGATTAGTTGTTTGTCGGTTGCTTCATTTGCTATTATTTTCTCCCATTCTGAAGTCTGCCTTTTCACCTTGCTAATAGTTTCCTTTGATGTGCAGAAGCTTTTAAGTTTAATTAGGTCCCATTTGTTTATTTTTGCTTTTATTTCCAATATTCTGGGAGGTGGGTCATAGAGGATCCTGCTGTGATGTATGTCGGAGAGTGTTTTGCCTATGTTCTCCTCTAGGAGTTTTATAGTTTCTGGTCTTACGTTGAGATCTTTAATCCATTTTGAGTTTATTTTTGTATATGGTGTTAGAAAGTGTTCTAGTTTCATTCTTTTACAAGTGGTTGACCAGATTTCCCAGCACCACTTGTTAAAGAGATTGTCTTTAATCCATTGTATATTCTTGCCTCCTTTGTCAAAGATAAGGTGTCCATATGTGCGTGGATTTATCTCTGGGCTTTCTATTTTGTTCCATTGATCTATATTTCTGTCTTTGTGCCAGTTCCATACTGTCTTGATAACTGTGGCTTTGTAGTAGAGCCTGAAGTCAGGTAGGTTGATTCCTCCAGTTCCATTTTTCTTTCTCAAGATCGCTTTGGCTATTCGAGGTTTTATGTATTTCCATACAAATTGTGAAATTATTTGTTCTAGCTCTGTGAAGAATACTGTTGGTAGCTTGACTTTATTTTAAAAGAACCAATTCTGACTACTGTGCTAATAAATTTAAAGAGCAAAGGAAAAAGAAGGGACACCAGTAGGATGATATCACAACAATCAAGGTGAGAATTGCCTAGATGAAAGTTGTAGAGGAAGTTTGATGTTATTGTATTCTGGCTATATTATGAAATAATATCAGAAGGACTTTCTCATGAATTGTATGTAAAGTGTGAGTGACATACTGAATTACAAATTATTTTTGTACCTTTTTAATAATTGGAAGGATGGAATGATTACTCTGATGGCAAGTATTATGGCAATCATAGATTCACAGGTGAAAATGGGAGTCCCAATAAGGATACATTATGTTTGTAGTGCTTATTAAACATTTACATGGAAAATTAAAATAAACTGTGTGTGTGACTGTGGATATGCGTATCTGAGTGTGGGTGTGTGCATGTATGTGTGTGTGTGTGTTGCCTTTTAAAGGAGGTGTCCAGCAGGAATAAGTTTGGTAATTCTTTCATTTATACATGATTTTTTAAATATAAAGGCTAGGTACAGTACCTTTAGGAATGGTGTGGCCTGAGAAATGAGAAGGTCCAAGGAGGGATCTTGATATGTTTAGATACTGCAGAGATGAGGAAGAAAAAGGTAATGAAAGTGAGTGGGAGGGCACAGCGAAGGAGGACAAATCCAAGTGAGGAAGCTGTTTTCAGAAGAGAGTATGATCAACTCCATATTACTGATCATAAGTCAAATAAGTGAAAACTGAGTAATTGATCATTAAATGAAACAATGTTGAGGTAATTGGTTAGCTTCACAGTAATGTTTGAACAGAGGTAGAGAGACAGCCTGATTTGAGAAACTTAAAAGAAAGTGGTTTTTTTTTTTTTTTTTTTTCAGAAGTGCTAAACAAAAAGAGTTTGTACCTAGAGGGAAAGCTGGGGTCAAAGAGATACAATTTTTCCTTTTTTTAAACTGTGGAGCAGTTCCAGTATGAATGTTACTGATGATGTTGGAAGGGGAGATGAGTCTTTGAATAGATTACAGAGAGTTCACTTACAAAAAGAAGTTGGGAGACAATATCAGTTCAGTTCAGTTCAGTTCAGTTGCTCAGTTGTGTCCAACTCTTTGCGACCCCATGAATTGCAGCATGCCAGGCCTCCCTGTCCATCACCAACTCCCGGAGTTCACCCAAACTCATGTCCATCGAGTTGCTGATGCAATCCAGCCATCTCATCCTCTGTTATCCCCTTCTCCTCCTGCCCCCAAACTCTCCCAGAATCAGAGTCTTTTCCAGTGAGTCAACTCATCGCATGAGATGGCCAAAGTATTGGAGTTTCAGCTTTAGGATCAGTCCTACCAAAGAACACCCAGGACTGATCTCCTTTAGAAAGAACTGCTTGGATTTCCTTGCAGTCCAAGGGATTCTCAAGAGTCTTCTCCAACACCACAGTTCAAAAGCATCAATTCTTCGGTGCTCAGCTTTCTTCAAAGTCCAACTCTCACATCCATACATGACCACTAGAAAAACCATAGCCTTGACTAGACAGACCTTTGTTGACAAAGTAATGTCTTTAGCCTTGACTAGACAGACCTTTGCTGGCAAAGTAATGTCTCTGCTTTTGAATATGCTATCTAGGTTGGTCATAACTTTCCTTCCAAGGAGTAAGCATCTTTTAATTTCATGGCTGCAATTACCATCTGTGGTGATTTTGGAGCCCCCCAAAAAATAAAGTCTGACACTTTTTCCACTGCTTCCCCATCTATTTCCCATGAAGTGATGGGACCAGATGCCATGATCTTCGTTTTCTGAATGTTGAACTTTAAGCCAACTTTTTCACTCTCCTCTTTCACTTTCATCAAGAGGCTTTTGAGTTCCTCTTCACTTTCTGCCATAAGGGTGGTGTCCTCTGCATATCTGAGGTTATTGAGATTTCTCCCGGCAATCTTGATTCCAGCTTATGCTTCTTCCAGCCCAGCATTTCTCATGATGTACTCTGCATATAAGTTAAATAAGCAGGGTGACAATATACAGCCTTGATGTACTCCTTTTTCCTATTTGGAACCAGTCTGTTGTTCCATGCCCAGTTCTAACTGTTGCTTCCTGACCTGCATATAGGTTTCTCAAGAGGCAGGTCAGGTGGTCTGGTATTCCCATCTCTTTCAGAATTTCCAACAGTTTATTGTGACCCACACAGTCAAACGCTTTGGCATAGTCAATAATGCAGAAATAGATGTTTTTCTGGAACTCTCTTGCTTTTTCCATGATCCAGCAGATGTTGGCAATTTGATCTCTGGTTCCCCTGCCTTTTCTAAAACGAGCTTGAACATCTGGAAGTTCATGTTTCACATATTGCTGAAGCCTGGCTTGGAGAATTTTGAGTATTACTTTACTAGTGTGTGAGATGAGTGCAATTGTGCATAGTTTGAGCATTCTTTGGCATTTCCTTTCTTTGAGATTGGAATGAAAACTGACCTTTTGCAGTCCTGTGGCCACTGCTGAGTTTTCCAAATTTGCTGGCATATTGAGTGCAGCACTTTCACAGCATCATCTTCCAGGATTTGAAATAGCTCAGTTGGAATTCCACCACCTCCACTAGCTTTGTTTGTAGTGATGCTTTCTAAGGCCCACTTAACTTCACATTCCAGGATGTCTGGCTCTAGGTGAGTGATCACACCATTGTGACTATCTTGCTCATGAAGATCTTTTTTGTATAGTTCTTTTGTATATTCTTGCCACCTCTTCTTAATATCTTCAGCTTCTGTTATGTCCATACCATTCTGTTAGATCTATACAACAGCCTTGTCTAACTCAATGAAACTAAGCCATGCTGTGTGGGGCCACTCAAGATGGGTGGTTCATGGTGGAGAGGTCTGACAGAATGTGGTCCACTGGAGAAGGGAATGGCAAACCACTTCAGTATTCTTGCCTTGAAAACCCCATGAACAGTATGAAAAGTCAAAATGATAGGATACTGAAAGAAGAACTCCCCAGATTGGTAGGTGCCCAATATGTTACTGGAGATCAATGGAGAAATAACTCCAGAAAGAATGAAGGGATGAAGCCAAAGCAAAAACAATACCCAGTTGTGGATGTGACTGGTGATAGAAGCAATGTCCGATGCTGTAAAGAGCAATATTGCATAGGAACCTGGAATGTCAGGTCCATGAATCAAGGCAAATTGGAAGTGGTCAAACAGGAGATGACAAGAGTGAACATCAACATTCTAGGAATCAGCGAACTAAGATGGACTGGAATGGGTGAATTTAACTCAGATGACCATTATATCTACTACTGTGGGCAGGAATCCCTTAAAAGAAATGGAGTAGCCATTATGGTCAACAAAAGAGTCTGAAATGCAGTACTTGCGTGAAATCTTAAAAAAAAAAAAAAAAAAAAAACAGAATGATCTCTGTTCGTTTCCAAGGCAAACCATTCAATATCACAGTAATCCAAGTCTATGCCCCAACCAGTAAGGCTGAAGAAGCTGAATGGGTCTATGAAGACCTTCAAGACCTTTTAGAACTAACACCCCAAAAAGATGTCCTTTTCATTATAGGGGACTGGAATGCAAAAGTAGGAAGTCAAGAAACACCTGGGGTAACAGGCAAATTTTATCTTGGGATACAGAATGAAGCAGGGCAAAGGCTAATAGAGTTCTGCCAAGAGAACACACTGGTCATAGCAAACACCCTCTTTCCAACAGCACAATAGAAGACTCTACACATGTACATCACCAGACGGTCAACACTGAAATCAGATTGATTATATTCTTTGCAGCCAAAGATGGAGAAGCTCTATACAGTCAGCAAAAACAAGACTGGGAGCTGACTGTGGCTCAGATCATGAACTCCTTTTTGCCAAATTCAGACTTAAATTGACGCAAGTAAGGGAAACCACTAGACCATTCAGATATGACCTAGATCAAATTCCTCATGATTATACAGTGGAAGTGAGGAATAGATTTAAGGGACTAGATCTGATAGATAGAGTGCCTGATGAACTATGGACAGAGGTTCGTGACACTGTACAGGAGACAGGGATTAAGACCATCCCCATGGAAAAGAAATGCAAAAAAGCAAAATGGCTGTCTGGGGAGGTCTTACTAATAGCTGTGACAAGAGAAGTGAAAAGCAAGAGAGAAAAGGAAAGATATAAGCATCTGAATGCAGAGTTCCAAGGAATAGCAGGGAGAGATAAGAAAGCCTTCCTCGGTGATCAATGCAAAGAAATAGAGGAAAACAACAGAATGGGAAAGACTAGAGATCTCTTCAAGAAAATTAGAGATACTAAGGGAACGTTTCATGCAAAGATGGAAGACAGTATAAATACAGATAAATCAGTAGCTATTGTGGTAGTATTACATGTTGAATTCCCTGGAAATCAACTTGGTGAGATGGAGTTTAACATAGATGACAGTTTTAAGAAGTGTTGGTGATATCACCCACTGGAAGGAAGTAGGAAGTAGAAGTTGTAGGACTCAATGTGTGTATTAAATGGCTTGCTGGTTTCAGTAAGTGACAAATTTGCCCCATCTCCATGGGTTTATAATACTCAAACTCTGTTACATGCTCTATTACTTCTGTTGTATATATGTTTCCAATGCTCAGCCTTATAGTTCTTGAAACTTTTAATGAATTAAAATTAATCTGAGTTTGGGTAAAAAACTTAAACTTAGAAGCAAGCAAATAAGGATTATCTATGTAATTGTTTACCCAGAGTGGAGAAAGTTAAGTCAAATATATAAAACCCTCTGCCAGGATTCATAGACTATTATCACATTAGTTAAACAAATTTATATACATATATATATATATATATATATAAAACAAATTGTATATTGATATAAAATATATTAACATATAATTTGTTGTAAATTAATATACAATTTGTTATATTTGTTATATATATATTTGGAGAAGGCAATGGCAACCCATTCCAGTACTCTTGCCTGGAAAATCCCATGGGCGGAGGAGCCTGCTGGGCTGCAGTCCGTGGGGTCCCTGGGAGTCAGGCATGACTGAGCGACTTCACTTTCACTTTTCACTTTCATGCATTGGAGAAGGAAATGGCAACCCACTCCAGTGTATTTGCCTGGAGAATCCCAGGGACGGGGGAGCCTGGCGGGCTGCCATCTATGGGGTCGCAGAGAGTCGGACACGACTGAAGTGACTTAGCAGCATATATATATATATATATATATTGTTATATATAACAATATATAAATTATTATATATTTATATACAATTTGTTTTATATGTAGAACAAATTTTAGCATTTAAGATGATTTCACCATATATCACATTCACAGTTGAAGTGAATTTTTATAATACACATCAAGATACTAAAGAAAAGACCTAAAATCAAAAATACTTTTATCACATTCTTTGGATAACTTATCCTTTTACAAAAGAATTTGCAATATAATGTTTCACTTATAGTGTAGTTAAAATCATCTCTTTCAAAGCACACATACACTGGTGTGCTTTGATTTCCTTTTAATAAGTGAATCCTTTGGCTGGATAATTTGTGTGTGATAAAATAAAAAGTGAAAATGGTAATCCACAATAAAAGATTACTCATCTGACCTGTTAAATATATCCACAGAAAGAAAGGGAATGGGAAAAGTTTTATTATAATAAAATCTACAAGTTCTTTGTAGATTTACCCACCATAACTCCACCAGTAACTTAATTCTTATCTCCATGGGACTGTATTTTCTGAGATACCACTAATTCACTCCATTTATAGTCTCCAAAGGCTAATTTTATTATATAACAAACATTTTCAAAAGGTGATATGGTGTTTCATTCACAGATGACTTATAACAATTATATTAAAGAATTACATCATGTGATATAATAGAAAAGTGCTTTTAAAAAGCACATTGATCAAAACACTACATTAAGAGTATCAAAAATACTCCAGATTAAAAATGTGCTAGTTCCCCAAATCCCTTTGTAATCTTGGAGGTCCAAATCTTTACTGGCTGTGAGTTTTTATTCATATTGTTTAACCTTAGTGAATGACATTGTCCTCATCAATAAGTGAGGATAATAAGCCCTTCCCAATGTGTTTACAAATTGATTAAAAGCTCATGAGCTCATACGTGACAAGAAAAACCAACAAATTTTCATGTTTCTATGGATTTCAAAGGTACCATTCAATAATCAAATATTTATTTAAAAACTATTATTGTTAAGAATCTTGCTTGTTATGAGAGTATCTTAGGAAGACTTTGCATGCAAACAAATAGTTATGTATTAAAAATGCTAATTTGATTCTCTCTCAAAATAAATATATGGATTATTTTTCATTCTTCACAAGTTTTTTCACTTCTAATCATCTGTCAGAGAATATTTTTTAGTAAGGCTTACTTATGAAAGTTATTTTAAAATACCTAAATGAACCTTGGTCTAACTTCCATATACTGAATTGTCTTTTCCTAAGACATTGTATCACTGATACTGCTCACAGCACCAATTGTCTTGCTGCTCACACAGTTCACACTGTTCGCTGAAACCAGGGTAGGCAAGGCATGAGCCAAAAGCCAAGAAGGAGACTCAAGGAGCTGTAGGAACTGCAGACCTGTTTACATTCTCCTGGTTGGCATGGCAGCTGCAACACAGCCTCTCTCCTGGCTGATGCAGCAGCCATAGTAGCAGCCATAACATAATCATAACACAGTCATGACATAGCCAGGACATAACGTCATATAACATAACTATGATGGCAATCCAATCCAGCTTCAATGCAGCAGCAGCCAGGGCTTTCATGGTGAGGCTCCTACAGGCATGCTGCAAAAAGGAGCACGTGACCAAGTGAATACCTTACGATGCACATGTGTAGTGCTACAAGTGATCTCAGCTCCTTCTTGTTCTTCAGTCACTGAGTTGTGTCCAGCTGTTTGTGACCCCATGGACTGTAGCACATCAGCCTTTCCTGTCCTTCACTATCTCCTTGAGTTTGCTCAAACTCATGTCCATTGACTTGGAGATGTCATTCAACCATCTTGTCCTCTGTTGTCCCCTCTCCTCCTGCCTTTAATCATTATTTACAAAATGTGGGGCAAAAGCCAGAAGCCATGGGATGAGAGAGGCTGACCATGCAATCTTGGCTAATTTGCTGTTTCTCTGCATACATATTTTGAAACAACCACATTGAAATTGATTTGCCTACTCACTACTTATTAATGATGCTGTGAAAGGGCTGCACTCAATGAGTCAGCAAATTTGAAAAATTCAGCAGTGGTCACAGGTAAAGGTCAGTTTTCATTCCAATCCCAAAGAAAGGCAGTGCCAAAGAATACTCAAATTACTGAACAATTGGAATCATCTCATCTCACATGCTAGCAAAGTAATGCTCGAAATTCTCCAAGCCAGGCTTCAACAGTATGTGAACCATGAACTTCCAGATGTTCAAGCTGGATTTAGAAAAGGCAGAGGAACCAGAGATCAAATTGCCAACATCTGTTGGAGCATCAAAAAAGCAAGAGAGTTTCAGAAAATCATCTACTTCTGCTTTATTGACTATGCCAAAGCCTTTGACTTTGTGGATCACCCCAAACTGTGGAAAATTCTTAAAGAGATAAGAATACCAAACCACCTGACCTGCCTCTTAAGAAACCTGTATGCAGGTCAGGAAGCAACAGTTATAACTGGACATGGAATAACAGACTGGTTTCAAACAGGGAAAGGAGTATATCAAAGCTGTATATTGTCACCCTGATTATTTAATTTATATGCAGAGTACATCATGAGAAATGCTGGACTGGATGAAGCACAAGCTGGAATCAAGTTTGCCAGGAAAAATATCAATAACCTCAGATATACAGATGACACCACCCTATGGCAGAAAGTGAAGAAGATCATAGAACCTCTTGATGAAAGTGAAAGAGGAGAGTGAAAAGCTGACTTAAAACTCAACATTCAGGAAATGAATATCATGGCATCTGGTCCATAACTTTACAGTAAATAGATGAGGAAACAATGGAAATAGTGACAGACTTAATTTTGAGGGGGCTCCAAAATCACTGCAGACAGACTGCAGACATGAAATTAAAAGATGCTTGCTTCTTGGAAGTAAACTCATGACCAACCTAGACAGCATATTAAAAAGCAGAGACATTACTTTGCCAACAAAGGTCCATCTAGTGAAAGCTATAGTTTTTCCAGTGGTCATGTATGGATGTAAGAGTTGGACTATAAAGAAAGTTGAGTGCCAAAGAATTGACACTTTTGAAATGTGGTGTTGGAGAACACTCTTGAGAGTCCCTTGGACTGCAAGGAGATACAACCAGCCCCATTCTAAAGGAAATCAGTCTTGAATATTCATTGGAAGGACTGATGCTGAGGCTGAAACTCCACTACTTTGGCCACCTGATGCGAAGAACTGACTCATTAGAAAAGACCCTGATGCGGGGAAAGATTGAAGGCAGGAGGAGAAGGGGCCAACAGAGGATGAGATGGTTGGATGGCATCACCAACACAATGGACATGAATTTGAGTAAACTCCCAAAGTTGGTGATGGACAGGGATGCCTGGCGTGCTGCAGTCCAAGGAGTCACAAAGAGTCGGACACAACTGAGCAACTGAACTGAACTGGACTGAACTTATTAATTGTATGACCAAAGAAAACTTTTTGCTTTTCACGTATACTTAGTAATTTTTGAAATAAAGAAATCAATATTTCTTTTCAGGAAATTTGGCATAGAGTAGGTATGCTAATAGCTATTGAAATTATTATCCATCTATTCTTTTTTTTTAATTAGAGGATATTTGCTTTGCAATATCATGCTGATTTCTGCCATACAAGACTCGAATCAGTCATAACTATATATATATATATATCTCCACTCTCTTGAGCCTCTGCCTTTCCATCCCACTCCTCTAGGTCTGTGATGACTGAGTACCAGGCTGAGATCCTTATATTATACAGAGGCTTCCAACTAGCTGTCTCTTACACATGATTCTTTATATAAGTCAATGTTACTTTCTCAGTTCATCCATCTCACCTTCTCCTTCTCCCACTGTATCCACAAGTCTGTTCTCTCTGCCTACGTCTCCATTCCTTCCCTGCACGTAGGTGTATCAGCCGGGCAGCTGTGACCAGCACACTAAGCATGGCCGAGAGGAGTTACCCCACGTCCGAGGTCAGGAAGCAACAGTTAGAACTGGACATGGAACAACAGACTGGATCCAAATAGGAAAAGGAATACATCAAGGCTGTATATTGTCACCCTGCTTATTTAACTTATATGCAGAGTACATCATATAGTACATCCAGTACAGAAAGGCTGTACTGGAAGAAACACAAGCTGGAATCAGGATTGCTGGGAGAAATATCAATAACCTCAGATATGCAGATGACACCACCCTTATGGCAGAAAGTGAAGAGGAACTCAAAGCCTCTTGATGAAAGTGAAAGAGGAGAGCGAAAAAGTTGGCTTAAAGCTCAACATTCAGAAAACGAAGATCATGGCATCTGGTCCCATCACCTCATGGGAAATAGATGGGGAAACAGTGGAAACAGTGTCAGACTTTGTTTTTGGGGGCTCCAAAATTACTGAAGATGGTGACTGCAGCCATGAAATTAAAAGACGGTTACTCCTTGGAAGGAAAGTTATGATCAATCTAGATAGCATATTGAAAAGCAGAGACATTACTTTGCCAACAAAGGTTCGTCTAGTCAAGGCTATGGTTTTTCCTGTGGTCATGTATGGATGTGAGAGTTGGACTGTGAAGAAGGCTGAGCACCAAAGAATTGATGCTTTTGAACTGTGGTGTTGGAGAAGACTCTTGAAAGTCCCTTGGACTGCAAGGAGATCCAACCAGTCCATTCTGAAGGAGAACAGCCCTGGGATTTCTTTGGAAGGAATGATGCTAAAGCTGAAACTCCAGTACTTTGGCCACCTCATGCGAAGAGTTGACTCATTGGAAAAGACTCTGATGCTGGAAGGGATTGGGGGCAGGAGGAGAAAGGGATGACAGAAGATGAGATGGCTGGATGGCATCACTGACTCGATGGACGTGAGTCTGAGTGAACTCCGGGAGTTGGTGATGGACAGGGAGGCCTGGCGTGCTACGATTCATGAGGTTGCAAAGAATCGGACACAACTGAGTGACTGTACTGAACTGAACTGATAGATTGGTTATAGCTTTTCTTCCAAGGAGCAACTGTCTTTTAATTTTATGGTTGCAATGACCATCAGCAGTGATTTTGGAGCCCAAAGAAATAAAGCCTGTCACTGTTTATTGTTTCCCCATCTATTTGGCATGAAGTTTTGGGACTGGATGCCATGATCTTAGTCTTTTGAATGTTGAATTTTAGGCCAGCTTTTTCACTCTCCTTTTTCAGTTTCATCAAGAGGCTCTTTATTTACTCTTTGCTTTCTTCCATATGGGTGATATCATCTGCATAACTGAGGTTATTGATATTTCTTCTGGCAACCTTGATTCCTGCTTGTGCTTCATCCAGCTTAACATTTTACATGATGTACTCTGCATATAAGTTAAATAAGCAGGTTGGCAATATACAGCCTCGATGTACTCCTTTCCCTATTTGGAACCAGTCTGTTGTTCCATGTCACATTCTAGCTGTTGCTTCTTGACCTTCATACAGATTTCTCACGAGGTAGGTCAGGTGGTCTGGTATTCCTATGTCTTTAAGAATTTTCCACAGTTTGTGGTGATCCACAATGTCAAAGTCTTTGGCATAGTTCGTAAAATAGAAGTAGATGATTTTCTGGAACTCTCTTGCTTTTTCGATGCTCCAACAGATGTTGGCAATTTGATCTCTGGCTCCTCTGCCTTTTCTTAATCCAGCTTGAACATCTGAAAGTTCATGGTTCATGTACAATTGAAGCCTGGCTTGGAGAATTTTGAGCATTACTTTGCTAGCATGTGAGATGAGATGATTCCAATTGTGCAGTAGTTTGAGCACTTTTTGGCATTGCCTTTCTTTGGGATTGGAATGAAAACTGACCTTTTCCAGTCCTGTGGCCACAAGTTTTCCAAATTTGCTGGCATATTCAGTGCAGCATTTTCACAGCATCATCATTTAGGATTTGGAATATCTCAGCTGGAATTCCACACCTCCACTATCTTTGTCTGTAGTGATGCTTCCTAAGGCCCACTTGACTTCACACTCCAGGATGCCTGGCTCTGGATGAGTGATCACAACATCCTGGTTATCTAGGTCATTAAGATCTTTTTGTATAGTTCTTCTGTATATTCTTGCTACCCCTTCTTAATATCTTCTTCTTTTTGTAGGTCCATACCATTTCTGCCCTTTATTGTGCCCATCTTAGCACGAAATATTCCCTTTGTATCTCTAATTTTCTTGAAGAGATCTCTAGTCTTTCCCACTCTATTATTTTCCTCTATTTCTTTGCCTTGATCACTTAAGAAGGCTATCTTATCTCTCATTACTATTCTTTGGAACTCTTCATTCAAGGTGGATATATGTTACCTTTTCTCCTTTTCTTTTCACCTCTCTTCTTTTCTCAGCTATTTATAAGGCCTTCTCAGACAACCATTTTGCCTTCTTACAGTCCTTTTTCTTGGGGATGGTTTTGATCACGGCCTCCTTTACAATGTTACAAACCTCCATCCTTAGTTCTTCAAGCACTGTATCAGAGCTAATCCCTTGAATCTATCTGTCACTTCCACTATATAATTGTAAGGGATTTGATTTAGGTCATACCTGGATGGTCTAGTGGTTTTCCCAACTTTCTTCAATTTAAGTCTCAATTTGGCAATAAGGAGCTCATGATCTGAGCCACAATCAACTCTTGGTCTTGTTTTTGCTGACTGTATACAGTTTCTCTATCTTCAGAAACAAAGAATATAATCAGTCTGATTTCTGTGTTGACCATCTGGTGATGTCCATATGTAGTCTTCTCTTGTCTTGTTTGTAGAGGATGTTTGCTTTGAGCAGTGCATTTTCTTGGCAAAACTCCATTAGCCTTTGCCCTGCTTCATTTTGTACTCCAATACCAAAATTGCCTGGAACTCCAGATATCTTGTGACTTCCTACTTTTACATTCCTGTCCCCTATAATGAAAAGGACATCTGTTTTGCATGTTAATTCTAGAAGGTCTTGTAGGTCTTCATAGAACTGTTCAACTTCAGCTTCTTCAGCATTACTGGTGGGGGCATAGACTTGGATTACTGTGATATTGAATGGCTTGCCTTGGAAACAAACAGAGATCATTCTGTCATTTTTGAGGTTGCACCCAAGTACTGCATTTTGGACTCTTCTGGTGACTATGAGGGCTAACTCCACTTCTTCTTAGGAATTCTTGATCACAGTAGTAGATATAATCATCATCTGAATTAAATTCATCCATTCCAGTCCATTATACCATTGATTCCTAAAATGTAAATGTTCATTCTTGTCATCTTCTGTTTCACCACTTCCAATTTGCCTTGATTAGTTCAATTGTATGATTAGTTTATATATCCACAGTCTTCCTTTACAGCTTTTCTGTATTATCAGTACCTAATATAGATTTTGGTATACAGCTTACACTGAAAAAACACCTGTTAAATGAATTAAGAAAATGATTTGTCTTATTTGTGGTCAATATGCTTCCAATCACACATTTCAACCTTATAGTCTGTCACATATGACTCTCAGCCCTGTCATTAATTGTATGAATTGATTGGACAGGTATAATCCTGTAAGCTGCAGTTCTAGTTAAAACTCCATTATCAAACTCTGCATGAGTTTCTGGACTTGGAAAAAAGGTCTCAGAAAAAAAGAAAACCTGAGGTCTTGTGATTCTTTATTACAAACTTCCTCCTTCAGATTACTTGTCTTTTAGTTCACGTGTTTTATAATAAGTCCAGAAATAAGCTTATTTCAGTTTAGAATTGGACCTGAATTTTAGAGTTCTTGTAGTAAAATTTTTACTTGTACTCATTTTTCACCTTAAAGATAAAAATAGAACATAGAAACAGATTTTTTTTTTTTTTTTACTTCCCATGAGTGCATGCTAAGTTACTTCAGTCATGTCCAACTCTTTGTGACCCTATGGACCATAGCCCACCAGGCTCCTCTGTTCATGGGATTCTCCAGGCAAGAATACAAGAGTCAGTTGCCATTCCCTTTTCCAGGGGATCTGCCTGATGCAGGGATCAAACCTGCTGTAAGTGACAATAAAATAATCAAAGCTTCATCCATACAAATTCTTTTTTTTTTTTTTCATTTCTCTTTTTGATATATAGAATGCTTATTCTAACTAAGTTCTCTGATGAGCACCTGCAAAGTAACTGCTTTCTCTTAACCATGAGATCAAAACAACCAGCAGTATTTTTAGTCAGACTATTCTCTCTAGTTGCCATTCCTGCTCCAATTAAGAATTTTTTTCACATCAATTTGGTCTCAGATCAACCAGAATCTTGCCTGAAACAAGGACTACTTTTACATTAAAAATAATCAAGTTTTACTGCTTTTTATTCTAGGAGGAAGGATTTAAATGAAAAAAGCACACTCTCCATCAAAGTGCAGGCTTTTCTTTAGTATTTTTGCATATGTCTTTATGAGATAAAAATAATCTGTTCACAATTTTAAAAATCCATTTATTTTTTTAACCATTTATCATTTATTTATTATTATTATTTACTTTACAATATTGTATTGGTTTTGCCATACATTAACATGAACCCACCACGGGTGTACATGTGTTCCCCATCCTGAACTCCCCTCCCACCTCCCTCCCCGTACTATCCCTGTGGGTCATCCCAGTGCACCAGACCCAAGCATCCTGTATCCTACATCAGACCTGGACTGGCAATTCGTTTCTTATATGATATGTACTGCTGATGCTATAGCTCCTAGGAAGCGATAACACAAAGACAATTCCAGGAGAAACTGTTGAATTTTACCTGTATTAACAGGTGATACAAAATAAAGCAGTTAGGGCTGATATTATCCTTTGGGTCATTGAGATCTCAAAACACAATTCAGGTCATAGTTATTTCTTTTCTGTGTCTAATTTCTAGGCCATACCCATATTTCAATTTATGAGAAATAGGCATTCATTTGGGATTGTTTGCCGTTAAAATATTTTAACTATAATAAGTTGATTTGAAAAGTCATAATGAACACAATAAAAACTTGTAGTAAATGTATTAGAAGCTAAATATATATACTTTTAAGAAAACATTTAAGATATTTAGTTAGAATAAATTGATATCCAAATAGCTTTCCAGAATTTATAAATTCAATGAGGATGAAAAGAGGAAACTAAAACCATATAATCTCTAAAGAGATATTACAACCCCATTGCTCACTGTGTTGTGTTTGTAAGAGTAGTCAAAGGAAGTTAATTGAGAAACCTTGTCATGCTTTGTTTTCAGATTGAGGGGAGTTGTTGGGGAAAACAAGAAAGACAGCTTCTATCTTTAACTGTCAGTGAAAATGAGTTTAAAGCCATACATTATGTACATTTGAAAGTTAAGGAAGCTGATTTTTATTAGAAGTTAGTGTGTAGCTTTTCAAACCAAAAAAAAGGTAGTAGAATACATTTTCCTTTTTGTTTTACCACTTTACTTATTTATAGTAACTATTATATACTTGACTATTTACAATGAAATGCAGCATGTGTGTAAAATCCAAAACACTTTCCTCAATAATGAATTCCTTCCTATTTATTCATTATGCCTTGACTGTTTACTAGTCCTTCATGGTTTTGAATGAATTTTAAAAGATTGGATTGTAAATTCAGCAAATTTTAAATTGTAAGCCATCTCTCAAAAATGTAATTTATAGAATTTCTCTTAGAATATTAAAGTTGATGATTTATCTCTTTCATATCCATTCAGTATATTTTCTTGACTGCTTACCTTCATCATTCATCAGATTAACAAACATTAAATTTGAGGGTCTACATTGTATTGTTATGAAATAATACTACTTTAGCATGAAATGATGACAAGTTTTGTTTTAATCTCCTTTATAATTGATAGTGATAGGAAAAGCAGAACATTTTCAATAAGCATTTCTCACCAGGGAAACAAGATTTTACAAAATGGGAATTCTAAGACAATGTTTATTTACAAAAATATTGGACTCCTATCATTTCCAAGAAACTATTCTAAAACTCATTTAT
This sequence comes from Bos grunniens, assembly GCF_055505025.1. NCBI lineage: Eukaryota > Metazoa > Chordata > Mammalia > Artiodactyla > Bovidae > Bos > Bos grunniens. The sequence goes on along the minus strand of NC_141179.1, from coordinate 9,795,285 downwards.
TTAATCAACCAAGCCTAAGAAAAAAGGAAGGTACAAATGTACTGAGCTATGAATACATTAATAAAAAATAAAAGAAATATAAATAATGCATACCATTCTTTTTTAAGACCACTTTATTTTTAGGACAATGTTTTTAAATTGTGCAAATGCAAGAAAATTTAAGGGAAGACAATTGAAACTCAATCAATGCATTAGTCCTTCATACATTCAAGTTAGTGTTTCAATAACTATAATATTTCTAGAATAATCAAAATGGATGAGTATAATTAATTTGTACACACCATCCCAGGCTTACATAAAATGAAAGTAACATGACATTTTCACTCACATTTATAGAAAAGGGGCCCTTATATCTTCATTATATTTTGCTTGAGTGCACAAGTCCCTCTAATTTGGCAAATTCATGCTTGGTTTTACATACCATTTTTAGCATGACAGATGATTAGGAAGCAGTTTGGGCACCAGACAACCCCAACCACTTCTGTTCTTAATATGCTTGAGTGGCTTTGATTGGTAGTAGAAAAATTAATATGTAAAAGCTATTATAAAGAAATACAGTAATTATTCAATGTGTTATAAAGCTATTGTTTAATTTATCCCTACACTGGAAATTTGTATGCACTATACATAGAAATTAGGAATGCACACATAGTCTGAAAAGCATGATATTTAAAATTGGATGGTAGAGATTTATTGTTAAAACTCTCCTCTCACTGCTCGACAAAGAAAAAGAAACCTTGCTTAGATAATGATAGAAGAGTAAGGACAAGTTACAAGAGCAGTAATTCTTTAAGCTCCTTCTTGCCTCGCATCTGAACGCTGTGTTATGTTGGCAGATCTGGGGAACTTTAGTGGCCGGACGAGAAGCGCAGTGTCCGTGCGGGAAGGCCAAGGGGTCGTCCTCCTGTGCTCGCCGCCACCTCACTCGCCAGGTAGGTTGTCTCCCTTTCCTATAGCTGCTCCTCTCCTCCTGTGTGCTCGTTCCTTTAGACAGGGTGTTGACTGGGGAACATTCAGGTGACGTGTGGGTGGTTTTCTCGATGTGTATCAGGGCACCAGGTGAGTAATTAAAGACCATATTCTCTAAATGCCACAGGACAGGAGACTGAGCTCCTCTGATAAGACTGTTTTATGGCCTGAGTATGGACCATCCTGGTTATGGATGTCTCTCTCTGCCTGCCACCAGGGAGGAATATACTACCTGGAGCACAGGGAAAGTGATAAGCTAAGAGAGTTAGCAACTTTTCAAAATTGTTGGGAATGTCAGAGCTGAGTTAACTGAACATCAATGTGCTTCTTGTTTCAGAAGATAAGCTGGAAACTGGGTTGTTTATGGGGTAATTTTTCACACTGGAACAAAAAATGTTAAGAAATATTTCTTGAGTTTCATACAGCTATGATTTCCTTGTTATTTTCTGACTACCTGAGTTCTTGTTTGTAAAAGTTATAATAGTAGGTAAGTATTTCTCAGGGTTTGAAGTAACAGAATAGTCAACTGTGCTCAGATTAATTATTTCCCCTCTCTCCAACTCACAGATAATTATATACATTTTGTTTAAGTTCTATAGTTTGAAGTGAGTACTTCTTTGCAACTCAGTAAAGTTTTCCTATAATGCAATTTAAGAAAGGCCAGCATCAATTAAAGAGAAAGAGAATCAAATGTGTATTTCTACTTGAGAAATAATGAAGATTTTAGTTAACAAGTGGAAACAGAATTCAAGATCCTGGTACCTCAATCAATTTTTCTTTTTTTGTTTAGAGTGAAAACCAAACTTGTCTCTAGGTTGCATTACTAGTGTAGTATTGGGGCCCAATTTTGTTCTATCATAGATAATCCTTATCATGCTTTACAATAAGACCTCAAATCAGTTTTTTTAAAGTTCCTCATCTCTATCAGACCCTAATTTTCTTTTTAATTGAAAGAAAAGTAAACTAAGTTTCAATAGGAAAATATTTTTGAAAATATTTTACTTTGAAACTAAGATAATAATCATTGTGAGGAATAATTTTTGAGTTATACCAACTTCATTCCAGTATGTCAATTCAGTTGTTCCAATCCTTTTGTGAGTAGTTTGTGAACTTTACAGAAAAGATATCCAGTCTTACCTACATGTGTTTTACCTTTTTAAAAATGGATTTTAGTAGTCTTAAGAGAATCCTATGAAATTAATATGTTATGTTTAATGTTGGGTTATTATATTTAGTCTGAAGAGAAGTATTAGATAAATGTTAGAAATAATAAAGGAGGGGAAGAGGGAGGGGGGCTAGGGAAAGGAGGGGAGGGGAAGAGGCAACAGACTGCAGAGGATGAACGTGTTCATCAGCAACTTTACAGGGATTAGCAATATGCAGTGACTCCCATGGGGAAAAAGCAAGATTTTCTCTGAGATACAATCTATGTTGTAGGGCTGTTGAAACATATGTTAAAAAATGAAATGAGAGAGAATGATTCAAGAAGCAAAATGGTAAGATTACACACAAACAAATTTTCCAATTGGCAGAGAAAACTATATACAGAAGATTTATAATGGGAAAAAATAGTATAATAAATTGTATACATGACAAGCATAAGATAAGAATATGTATGAATAATTGATTAAATAAATAAAAATGTAATCTTTGAGATCAACAAGAATAAAGCTGGCTTATTTGTTACTGTATATGACAATATATGTGTCATAAGAAATATTAGACTTATTAGATACTTTAAATTTGTAGAGGTTATATTCTACTAGGTACACATGTTGAAGTGTTATATGAAATGACTTATTCAAACATCAGTGTTAACATGACAGAATCTGGGGGGACACATGCATGGCCCGAAATAACTACAGTAGCTCAGCTTCCAGGCCAATGTCTAACACTTACAAGTTGGTCATTTAGCCCTTGATTAGCCAAATCCTATAATATATCTCTAGTTTTTGTTAAGCATGTCAATTATATTCTGGTTCCAACTGAAACTTGCACATCCCACGAAGACATGGCTTCCACTGCAGCCCTTTAAAGTTATGGCTGTTTATTCTGTCACATTGTTTATGCGCCATTCAAAGTGAGACTGGAACACATATTCTCCTTTTCTCCTCATTGCACATTCTCTATTCTCCTTACAAAAAAAAAAAAAAAAACCTCTGTTTTTAAAATTTCAGTTTAGACTCTGCAAATCTTCGTTGCTGTCATTTATACACTCCTAGCTTACTCCTTTTCATTTTGTCTTCTTTTTGCCATTCCAGTGGTCTTGGTTTACAATCATTCTCAGGCACTTCATCTGCTATTATCAGCAGCTGTGGTTTCTTAACTGGGCTTCCAGTTAAGGTAGCACTTGTGGTAAAGAGTCTGCCTGCCAACGTAGAAGACACCGGGGACTCAAATTTGTTCCCTGGATCAGGAAGATCTCCTGGAGTAGGAAACAGTACCCTACTCCAGTAGAGGAAATGGCATGCCTCTCCAGTATTCTTGCCTGGAAAATTCCATGTGCAAGAGGAGCCTGGAAGGCTACAAGCCATGGAGCCACAAAGAGTTGGACTTGGCTGAGCGACTGAGCATTCGTATATTTTCTGTTCACTGCTTCCTTGATTCCAGGAACCCTTCAACCTCATTGAAATCTGCAAATCGTTGATATGACCTCCTTTTCACCTTTGTTGCCCTTCTTTGAGTCTCATTTTTCTCCTTCAATCATTATCATTTTTCTTGCTTACAACCTTAATTACTTCAACTGTCTTTTGCCTTACAACACTCAACAAAATCCTAATCCCAATGTAAACCCATTCTTCAATCTGAAATTACTCAACTTTATATGACTATAAAGGGAATTCCCTCACAGTCCTGTGGTTAGGATTCCACCCTTTCACTGCCAAGGGAACAGGTTCAATCCCTGGTCAGATGAGTACTAAGATCCTACAAGCCGCACAGTATAGCTAATACCTATGTATATACATATGTATGTATATATGACACTATAAAAATAGTTAGGCACATTAGTCTAAATTTTGGGGCTTCCCAGGTGGTGCTAGTGGTAAAGAACCTACCTGCCAATGCAGGAGACATAGCAATGTGGCTTGGATCTTTGGCTTGAGAAGATCCCCTGGAAGAGGGCATGGCAACCCACTCCAATATTCTTGCCTAGAAAATCCCATGGACAGATTCCCTGGTGGGCTACAGTCCATAGGGTTTCAGAGTCAGACACAATTGAAGTGACTTAGCACTCGTGCACACAGTCTAAATTTAAAATCCAAACTATGAATCTCAAGTACACTTACGCTGACCAGAAATTAAGGGGAAAAAAACCAAACGTAGCCCTCTCACTGTAATTTTGTCAAAACTTCAGTGTGTCTCCCATCATTCAATTTTTCTCCCATCCTCACTTTCAGCTGATAACCATTTCATTGTGAAAAGAAAAGCAATTAGAAGATAACTTACACAAGCCTTCATCACCAAATTACACACTTATTAACATTTGTTTCATATTCTAACCTCTCCTTTTTAGTATAGATGTACTGCTGTGCTTCTAAGGTCCATCCCTCAACCTTTGTACTGTAATCCATCCTTATTTATCTACTCAAATAAATTGCTTTAGTAATTCTCTGTTCTACTCTTCTAAATTTTCACCAGAGATTGCTTACTTTCTTCTGGGTCAAAACAATACAAAGCAAACCTCTCCTCTTTCAGCTACCACCTCATTTTTTTCCACTCCTTTCCATAGCAAACTCTTCAGAGGCTTTGTATGTGCATTATCCAGTTCAACTCTGATGCTGTCTTTTTGTCTCTTTCTTTCTTTCTGCCCTCTTTCTCTGTCTTCCTCTAACTTTTTAATAGATTTATTGAGAGCCAATTTCTACCCCAATACACTCACCTGCTTTAAGTGTACGGTTCAGTGAGCTTCTGTATGTTTAACACAATTGTGCCACTGTCGCCACAGCCGAGTTTAGAACTTCCATTATGTCACACAGGCATTTCCACCTATGTCCTCATGCAATCACTGATCTCCTTTCTGTCTCTACATTTTTACCTTTCCTAAAAATTTTATTTTAGTGAAATTATACAATGTGCAGTCTCTGTGTGTGTGCACTTAATGTTTCTAAGGTGCGTCCATATTTGTCGGTATGTTATTCCATATTGCTGAATAGTATTCCATTGTATGGATTTACCTCAGTTTATGACATTTTTTACCATTACAACGTTATTTTCAGCCCTCATATTGGAAACTCCTTCTTTTATAAAACACTTTCTTGCAGAATTCCGCACACACTAGTTTTCCTCTTACCTTACTTTGTAATCCCCTGTGTTGATTTTGCCCCATCTCCTCAAACTCATAATCTTACGGTCACTCACATGTCAGGTTTTGAACTTCTTTCTTTAATATACCCTCATTCCCTGATATTTCACCCCATAATACTCTTTAAATACTGACATCTCCCAAATGTATGTCTCCAATCAGGAATCTGATTGTACATCTAACTACTTACTCAGCATTTCCATTTGCATGGCTAATAGCCACTGCAAACTTACCCATGAGTAACACTGAATTCCTGGTTATATCTTCCCCAAATATGAGATCTTTTCCTCCTAAATTAATGACAGTTCCATTCCTTGCAATTCATCAGTGTTTGACACATTTTTTTTACTTTCCTTCACACCTCACATAAAAATTGTCAGCAATTTTGTAGGTCCTACTATAAATTTTATCTGAAATCTGACAATTTCTCATACCTTCCATGCCAGTTCTCTAGTATAAGGTATAATTATCACCTACCTGAGTTATTGCAGTAGACTTTTAATGGTTCTCTATTATTTTTGCCTTTATCTTTTTAAAATCTGTTCTCAACATGGTAGCCAAGAGTGACCTTCAGTTCAGTTCAGTCGCTCAGTCCTGTCTGACTCTTTTGTGATCGCATGAACTGTAGCACGCCAGGCCTCCCTGTCCATCACCAACTCCCGCAGTTCACCCAAACCCATGTCCATTGAGTAGGTGATGCCATCCAACCATCTCATCCTCTGTCGTCCCCTGCTCCTCCTTCCCTCAATCTTTCCCAGCATCAGGGTCTTTTCCAATGAGTCAGCTCTTTGCATCAGGTGGCCAAAGTATTGGAGTTTCAGCTTTAGCATCAGTCCTTCCAAAGAACACCCAGGACTGATCTCCATTAGAATGGACTGGTTGGATTTCCTTGCAGTCCAAGGGACTCTCAAGAGTCTTCTCCAACACCACAGTTCAAAAGCATCAATTCTTTGGCAATCAGATTTCTTTATGGTCCAACTCTCATATCCATACATGACCGCTGGAAAATCCGCAGCCTTATAGTTTTTATCATGTCACCTCTCTGTCCGAAACACTCCAAAAACTTCCTGTCTGCTAAAGATTGAATTGAGTTATCCTTAAGTTCATATGAAGCCCCAGTGTTTGGAGATGGTTCCTTTGGGAAGTAATTAGGTGTATAGAGGGACCTTGAGGGTAGGACCCCCTTGATGGAATTAGTGCCCCTATAAGAAGAGACATCAGAGAGCTTGCTCTTTCTTTCCATAATGTGACAATTTAGTGAGAAGGTGGCCATCTGCCAATCAGAGACCTTTCAGCAGAAACCAACTAAGCTGAAACCCTGATCTCAGACTTTCAACCTCAGTATCATTTACTGTTGTTTAAGCCAGCCAGTCTATGACATTTTGTAATGGCACCCTAGGCAGACTAATATACCATCTCATTCACAGTCAGTGCTCAAGTCCTTACTGACAATAGCTTGAATTAGACAAGGCTATGGTCCACGTGGTCAGATAGGTTAGTTTTCTGTGACTGTGGTTTTCATTTTGTCTGCCTTCTGATGGAGAAGGATAAGAGGCTTATGGAAGCTTCCTGATGGGAGAGACTGACTGAGGGGGAAACTAGGCCTTGTTCTGATGGGCAGGGCTATGCTCAGTAAATCTTTAATCCAATTTTCTCTTGATGGGCAGGGCTTTGGTCCCTCCTTGTTATTTGACCTGGGGCCAAAACTATGGTGGAGGTAATGAATATAATGGTGACCTCCTTCATAAGGTCCCATGCAGGAACTGCTACACTCAGTGCCTCCAACCCTGAAGCAGGCCACCACCACACCACACTTCTGTAGGAGACTCCTGGACACTCATGGGCATGTATAGATCAGTCTCTTGTGGGGTTACTGCTCCTTTCTCCTGGGTCCTGGTATGCACAAATTTCTGTTTGTGCCCTCCAAGAGTCTGTTTCCCAGTCCTGTGTAAGTTCTGGTGGCTCTGTGTTGGGGTTAATGACGACCTCCTCCAAGGGGAGTATGGCTTATGCCATACCCAAGTCTGCTGCACCCAGAGCCCCTGCCTCTGCAGCAGTCCACTGCTAACCCATACCTCCACAAGAGACACTCAAACACAGTTCCGTCTCAGTCTCTGTGGGGTCTCTGTGTCCTGGTACACACAAGGTTTGTTTGAGCCTTCTGAGCATCTCTGGCTGTTATGGGGGTTTGATTCTAAATGCAATTTCATCCCTCCTACCATCTTTCTGGGGCTTCTCCTTTGCCCTTGGGCATGAGGTGTCTCTGCAAAGTCGCTCCAGCGCTGCACAGCTGCTACTCCAGTGCCTACTGTACTTCTGGGGCTTCTCTGCCTTTGGGCATGGGATATTTCCTCACAGTCACTCCAGCACCATGTAGCCACTACTCCAGCTCATTGTTTTGGGCTCCAAAATCACTGCAGATGATGACTGCAGCCATGAAATTAAGACACTTGCTCCTTGGAAGAAAAGCTATGACCAACCTAGAAAGACTATTAGAAAGCAGAGATATTATTTTACAACAAAGGTCCATCTAGTCAAAGCTATGGTTTTTTCAGTAGTCATGTATGGATGCAAGAGATGGACTATAAAGAAAGCTGAGAGCTGAAGAATTGATGCTTTTGAACTGTGGCGGAGAAGACTCTAGAGAACACCTTGGACTGCAAGGAGATCCAACCAGTCCATCGTAAAGGAAATCAGCCCTGAATATTCATTGGAAGGACTGATGCTGAAGCTGAAACTCCAATACTTTGGCCACCTGATGTGAAGAACTTATTTGTAAAGACCCTGATGCTGGGAAAGATTGAAGGTGGGAGGAGAAGGCAATGACAGAGGATGATATGGTTGGATGTCATCATCAACTCAAAGGACATGAGTTTGAGTAAACTCCAGGAGTTGGTGATGGACAAGGAGGCCTGGCTTGCTACAATCCATGAGGTTGCAAAGAGTCAATCACAACTGAGTGTCTGAAATGACTGACTGAAAATAACTTGGAGAATCCTCAGCATTTGATGCCATATAATCTCTCTGATCTTATCTACTATTCTCTTTTTTGCTTTTTCATATATAGTTGTATTAGTTTCTCTGATATTCCATAGGAACTAGGTATAGTCTTGCCTCAAAGTCTTTCCAGTTGCTATTTTCAATGCCTGATTCCTCTTATGCTTGCCATTTGAATGGCTCACTACTTCACATTCAAACTGCTTGGTGAAAGTTTTTCTAATTTTCCTATTTTGATATGAACCCCCACAATTCCTTTCCTCTTTCTCTGTTTTCTTTTTCTCCACAATGATCATTGCTTTCCATACATGGTAGAAATTTACTTACTTGCTTGTTCCCTGTCCTCTTGAAATAGAATATAAATCCCACGAGGGCAGAATTTTTGTAGTTTTTGTTCACTGCTGAGCCTCATGTCTAGAACAATGGAGTACAGGCTCAAAACACTTGTTGAGTGAGTACATGCATAATATTCATAAATATATAAAACTGGCCAAGGTTTTTAGCCCATACATAACTATCAGAAACTGAGAAAGAAATCCTAAGAACAAAGAAAAATAGATCAGCTGTGTAGTAAGAAAAATTTCTTACCATTCACCTTTCTCTTATAATGATGTGAATTGAAGAAGAGATAAGTGAACATGATTCATATTATCAATATGGAAGAATAAAATAAATATAAAATAAAAATAAAAACTGTAACCAGATTGGATTTTTAAATTTAGGTCACAATCATACTGTGAAGTAGTGGATTAATCTTAATGCTTTGTTTTATCAATTAGAAAGACAGCTTTGAAATTGTCTTGGGGAGGTCAAGTCAAAAAATTCTTGCTGTAGAGGAAGGGTGAGTGTAGAAAGAATAAGCCAGGGCTACTCAATGAGAAAGACCTTGTGATTGCTTTCCTGGTCTGGCACCTGTTAGCAAAGACCTCAACAACTGCCTTTGTTTTGGTGGGATGAGATTGTGCACTATGAAATGAATAAATAACCTGATCCATACTAGAATCTCAACCCCAAATTTCTGTCAAGTTGAAATAGTTACATATTGGGTTGGCCAAATATTCGTTTAGGTTTTTTTTTTTTTTTTTTTTTTTTTTTTTTTTGATATTTTGTGACATCTCGTTGTGGCTTTAATTTGCAAGTCCCCAATGACAAGTGATGTTAGGCATTTTTAATTATTTTGTCATCCCTCTCTGGAAATGTTTCTTCAAATCTTTTGCGATTCTTATGGGGGTATTTGTTTTCTTACTGAGTTGTGTAAATTCTATATGTATGCTGGCTGTATATCCTTGGTCAGGTACATATTTTGTAAATTTTTTCTTGAAGTCTGTAGCACGGTTTGTTTGTTTTTAGTATCTTTCAAGAAGAAAAGTGTCTCATTTTGATGGACTCTAATTCACACCATTTTTGTTTATAGTTTCCTTTTCATGTTTTCTAAGAAATCTTTGCCTAACTCAAGACCACAGAGATTCTTTCCAATATTTTCAGGAAATTCTATAGCTTTAAGTTTTACATTTAGGTCTGTGACATATTTAATGTTAATTTTATAAATAAGGGGTATAGGTCTTATAAAAAAAAAATAAATCGTTTAGGTTTTTCCATAAAACGTTATGGAATGGTTGACCGATCTAATAGGTCATCACAGCATACCTAGTTAACTGATGCTTGATTATCTTTTGTTTCCCACTCTTATTTTACTGCTGCTGCTGCTGCCATTTCCTTACTACTGCTGCTGCTGCTAAGTCACTTCAGTCGTGTCCGACTCTGTGCGACCCCATAGACGGCAGCCCACCAGGCTCCTGTCCCTGGGATTCTTCAGACAAGAACCCTGGAGTGGGTTGCCATTTCCTTCTCCAATGCATGAAAGTGAAAAGTGAAAGTGAAGTCGCTTAATTGGTTTATTATTTTATTTTATCAAAAATTTAAATGAAGTGTTGGAAGTAAATATTTCCTAATATTTTAATTTCCCCTAGTAGATTATATGTTCCTTAATGGTGCAAAACCTTCTACCTCATATTTGCATCTCTAATACTTAGTGCAATACCTGACACTTGTAAGTATATGAAAAAGTAGAAAAGTAAGTATTCATTAAATGCATGTTTAATAACTAAATAAATGTCCTGATTCTAATGAGAGTTTCATAGGGCTTTAAAAAGTTTTTATCAGGCTCCTGCATTCAGTTTATAATAACCAACTCTTATTTATGATAGATATTTGGGTCACCTAATGACACATTCAAATATTATTATTTCAAATATTGTTATTGAAATATTATTTCAAAGTTTAGCAAGTACTAAAATTTAGTGATAACTATATGAAATTATAAACATTTTATGCATCAAAGATTAAATAATATTCAGAAATAGCCATCAAATCCATTTTCTTATTGGAGAAGGCAATGGCAACCCACTCCAGTACTCTTGCCTGGAAAATCCCATGGACGGAGGAGCCTGGTAGGCTGCAGTCCATGGGGTCTCGAAGAGTAGGACACGACTGAGCGACTTCACTTTCGCTTTCACTTTCATGCATTGGAGAAGGAAATGGCAACCCACTCCAGTGTTCTTGCCTGGAGAATCCCAGGGATGGGGGAGCCTGGTGGGCTTCCGTCTATGGGGTCGCACAGAGTCGGACACGACTGAAGCGACTTAGCAGCAGCAGCCATTTTCTTATTACCTCAAATGGATGTTCAATGCACATTTTTTCTCCTGTGATTAAAAGCAAAGGCTAGGGTTGATTTATTTGCTAAATTTCCCCATTTACTTTCCAAGAGAGCAATATTAATTCCTGTCAGTAATATATGTGAATAAAAACATTTTGACTGGATACTGAAGTAGCTATTCACCTACCTGTAGATAGATTTATCTTTTTAGATTCTTAAGCACATCTGATGAAAGTGATTTTTGTTGCCAAAAAAAAAAAAAAAAACATTTCTGTCATTTAGAAATTTTGAAATTCAGGATTTTACTATTTTAAAAAAGCTCTCTGAAAATGTAAAAATAAGCCTCATAAAATCTATGACCAAGCATAGAATTACTCAAAGGTTTACATGTTATCACCACAGACTTTTAAATAGCAAATCAGTAATTATTATTTAACTTTAAATATGTTTTGGTCCTATTTTGTGCAGAAGTATTATCTCAGAAGCTTACACACTTATATCAAAGTGGAAATTAAAATTCTTGTACATCTACTAGACTGCAGTTAAAAATATATCAAGAATGCAACATTTTACAATATACAATCATATTTTCATATTTGTTGAACCATAAAATCCTTGCAAGGGCTTCCCTGGTAGCTCAGCTGGTAAAGAATCTGCCTGCAGTGCAGGAGAGCCTGGTTTGATTCCTGGATTGGGAAGATCCCCTGGAGAAGGGATAAGGAACCCACTTCACTATTCTTGCCTGAAGAATCCCACGAACAGAGAAGTCTGGCAGACTACAGTCCATGGATTGGCAAAGAGTTGGACATGACTGAGTGACTAAGTACAGCACAGCCAGCATAATCCTTGCAAAATATCTTCGAGTTAGCGATTATTTGTCATCCCTATTGTAGAGATGAGGCACCTAACGAAACTTTAGAAGGATTAAGCGAAATACTTAAGCTCTCATCCTTAGTAAATGATGGAGCCAGGATTTCAGTCTTTGGTATATTTTATGCCATATAATATATATTTTGGGTAAGGCAAACTAAATAGCTTTATATATATATAATATATATATACTTTATACCAAGAACAGAAATAAGACTTCTTTAAAAAAAAATGGACACATTAAACTCTCAAAATTCTTATTTTATAATATCAAATATTGTACTTACTGTTTTATTCAACAAATGCTTATTGAGTATACATTATCTTTTAATTAATGAACTTAGCCTTTTTATTTATACCACCTCATTTTTTACTAATTACTGTCCTTTTTCTATGATTTATTTACCCTCATTTCACTTTTTCAGACTTTTTTTAATTAACAGAAGTTTTTAAATGAATGTTTCCTTCTACTCAATTTAAAATTATGTATTTTATTTCTATTATTTTAGAAATAATATGTAAAATCTTAATATGCCTATTTAAAATAATTTTGATTTTATATGATTGCTTCTGGAGATTAATTGATTCAATCATTTATTCAAGAATCAAACAGAATTTGAGGAAGAAAAAGAACTTAGTGTTATGGCTAAGATATAAAATTGGTTTAGAACAGAATAAGTTTAGTTGAGTCATGGATATGTGAAGAATTATGTACCTGTAGATAGTACAGAGCCTTCTTCAGCAATCAATGCAAAGAAATAGAGGAAAGCAACAGAATGGGAAAGACTAGAGATCTCTTCAAGAAAATTAGAGATAACAAGGAAACATTTCATGCAAAGATGGGCTCAATAAAGGACAGAAATGACATGGACCTAACAGAAGCAGAACATATTAAGAGGTGGCAAGAATACACAGAAGAACTATGCAAAAAACATCTTTACGACCAAGATAATCACGATGGTGTGATCACTGACCTAGAGCCAGACATCCTGGAATGTGAAGTCAAGTGGGCCTTAGAAAGCATCATTACAAACAAAACTAGTGGAGGTGATAGAATTCCAATTGAGCTATTTCAAATCCTGAAAGATGATGCTGTGAAAGTGCTGCACTCAATATGCCAGCAAACTTGGAAAACTCAGCAGTGGCCACAGGACTGCAAAAGGTCAGTTTTCATTCCAATCCCAAAGAAAGGGAATGCCAAAGAATGCTCAAACTACCACATAATTGCACTCACACACTAGTTAAGTAATGCTCAAAATTCTCCAAGCCAGGCTTCAGCAATACATGAACCATGAAGTTCCAGATGTTCAAGCTGGTTTTAGAAGATTCAGAGGAACCAGAGACAAAATTGCCAACATCTGCTGGATCATCAAAAAAGCAAGAGAGTTCCAGAAAAAACATCTATTTCTGCTTTATTGACTATGCCATATCTTTGACTGTGTGGGTCACAATAAACTGTGGAAAATTCTGAAAGACATGGGAATACCAGACCATCTGATCTGCCTCTTGAGAAACCTATATGCAGGTCAGGAAGCAACAGTTAGAATGGACATGGAACAACAGACTGGTTCCAAATAGGAAAAGGAGTACGTCAAGGCTGTACACTGTCACCCTGCTTATTTAACTTATATACAGAGTACATCATGAGAAATGCTGGGCTAAGAAGCACAAGCTGGAATCAAGATTGCCAGGAGAAATATCAATAACCTCAGATATGCAGATGACACCACCCTTATGGCAGAAAGTGAAGAGGAACTCAAAAGCCTCTTGATGAAAGTGAAAGAGGAGAGTGAAAAAGTTGGCTTAAAGCTCAACATTCAGAAAACGAAGATCATAGCATCTGGTCCCATCAGTTCATGGGAAATAGATGGGGAAACAGTAGAAACAGTGTCAGACTTTGTTTTTTGGGGGCTCCAAAATCACTGCAGATGGTGACTGCAGCCATGAAATTAAAAGACGTTTACTCCTTGGAAGGAAAGTTAGACCTACCTAGATAGCATATTCAAAAGCAGAGACATTATTTTGCCAACAAAGGTCCATCTAGTCAAGGCTATGGTTTTTCTAGTAGTCATGTATAGATGTGAGAGTTGGACTGTGAAGAAAGCTGAGTGCTGAAGAATTGATGCTTTTGAACTGCAGTGTTGGAGAAGACTCTTGAGAGTCCCTTGGAGTGCAAGGAGATCCAACCAGACCATTCTAAAGGAGATCAGTCCTGGGTGTTCTTTGGAAGGAATGATGCTGAAGCGGAAACTCCAGTACTCTGGCCACCTCATGCGAAGAGTTGACTCATTGGAAAAGACTCTGATGCTGGGAGGGATTGGGGGCAGGAGGGGAAGGGGACGACAGAGGATGAGATTGCTGGATGGCATCACCGACTCAATGGACATGAGTTTGAGTGAACTCCGGGAGATGGTGATGGACAGGGAGGCCTGGTGTGCTGCGATTCATGGAGTTGCAAAGTGTCGAACATGACTGAGCCACTGAACTGAACTGAACTGAACTGAGATAGTACAGAAAACTGCATATATAAGTCTGAAGTCTAGGAAAGGGGTCTGGGCAGGAGACTATAATTTTAGGCATAATCAGCATAGTTGTCTCAGGATTGATTATGAGATTGATTGGGAGCTCTCAGCAAGAGTGTTTACAGTGTGAGCAGCATGATTTCTCTTTGTATAGTAAACATCATGGGGAAAAAAAAAAAAACAATATAACAAGCAAAAAATAACTGTTCTCTTTCTGTGATACCAACTGGTTTAAATAACTTTGAATTACTGACAGAATTTGTGCATTTATGTGACACAAGTTGCAACAGATCACATTGAAATTAAAAATACCTATAGTTCACATTTTTTAACTCCAAATGTTTGTAAGAATTAACTGCTTGGATGAAAAAGATTTATTGACTCTTTAAAGATTGCATTGTTGTAGTTTTAAACTTGCAAAATCTAGAATAATCAAAGTTTAATGCACCTTCTATATGCCCTGAAACACCAGAGGCTTAATGCCTGTAAAAGAGAGGAGCTTATATCCTCAAGAGATGTATGTAGTATGTGCATACTAAGTCACTTCAGTAGTGTCAGACTCCTTGTGACCCTATGAACTGCAGCCTACCTGTCTCCTCTATCCCTGGGATTCTCCAGGCAAGAATACTGGATTGTGTTGCTTTGCCCTCCTCCAGGGATCTTCCCAATCCAGAGATCGAACCCACATCTCTTATGTCTCCTGCATTGGCAGGCAGGTTCTTCAACACTAGCACCTCCTGGGAAACCCGGTAGATCCTGAGACAGGTGTGAAAAGACCTTAGAAGATGCAAGCCAAGTCCCAATAAAGTTGATTTAAAGTAGAAGAAATATCAGAGTACATTAAGCCACCTGCATCCAGATAAAAAACGTAATAATTAATATTTATTTCCAACAAATGTTATCATTTTCTTTATTCTACTGCCTGGACTCTTAGCTTATCCTAACTTTCAGTTCAGTTCAGTTCAGTCGCTCAGTCATATCCGACTCTTTGTGACCCCATGAATCGCAGCACGCCAGGACTCCCTGTCCATCACCAACTCCCAGAGTTCACTCAGACTCATGTCCATCGAGTCAGTGATGCCATCCAGCCATCTCATTCTCTGTCATCCCCTTCTCCTCCTGCTCCCAATCCCTCCCAGCATCAGAGTCTTTTCCAATGAGTCAACTCTTCGCATGAGGTGACCTAGTATTGTTTGCCTTGGTGATCTTGTAAAATTATGTGTGACTGAGTCCCAGGCAAAATAAATGCCCAGTCTGATATATCTGTCTCCCTAAAAATTCAAAAATATAGAAACAGGTCCAGTTCCCCCAAACATGCTCTCCAAACCAATCCATCCCCCTATTGTCCCTCCTCCAATCACAGAATTATGGGGACTCCGTGGCACTCATTGGTAACACAGTGCTGAGTGTAACCTGAGTCTTAAAGTGAAGGAGAATAAAATATAATGCTCGTTTATTTTATAGCCAAGAAAACTGGATTAATGGTATTACATTATGGTTTACAGACTAACATTTTATTTCTGCATATATGTTTTGAACCATCATAGAATATAGCTGAATTTATAAATTAGTAAGTTATAGCAATGCTTAAGACCTGGCATACAAGCAACACAGGAGCAAAATGCAGTTCATTGTCCCTTTAACACTCTCATTGTAAACTCTCTAATACATACTTTATCCATTTCAGAAAAGTACTCAAACCTCAAAGGATGCTGCATGACTAAAGGACATGGTTTTATTCCAGATGCTACTCCCTGAATTTCCTCTAGCCCTGCAGTTTCTCTTTTGTGAAGTTTTAATTAGGACCGAGCAAAGGAGGCCTTTAGAACTTGTGTCCGAGCTATGAAGCTTCAGCAAAGACATATAGTACTAAGGAAATAAAAGAATTATGACAAGATGAGATGGTTGGATGGCATCACCAATTCAATGGATGTGAATTTGGGCAAACTCTGGAAGACTGTGGTGGACAGGGAGGCCTGGCGTGCTGCTGTCCCTGGGATCACAAAGAGTCAGACATGACCTGGTGACTGAACAATAACAACAAAGATAGTTTGACCTGAACTAACTGAAGATGAATATATACCAGCCTCAAAGTCACTATGGAACCAGATGCTGTATAAGTAAACAAATCAAGAGAATACAAGTAGGTGACCATCTAAACAGGGTGATAAAGGAATACTAGGTAGTCTCCTCTTTCCAAGAGCTATACTGTATCAGAGTCATTCACCTATGATTTGGACTCAGACACCCAGGATTCCCAACCTGACTCTGACACTTGTATTGTCTTGTTAAATTAAACCTTGTTGTTGTTCAGGCCCTCAGTCATATGTCTTTCCTACCCCATGGACTTCAGTGAAACAGGCTTCCCTGTCTTTCACCATCTCCCAGAGTTTGAACAAACCCAGTCCATTGAGTCAGTGATGCCATCCAACCATCTCTTCCTCTGTAATTCCCTTCTCCTCCTGCCTTCAATCTTTCCCAGCATCAGGGTCTTTTCTAATGAGCCAGCTCTTCGCATCAGGTGGTTGAAGTATTGGAGGTTCATTATCAGTCCTTCCAATGAATATTCAGGATTTATTTCCTTTGGGATTGACTTGTTTGATTTTCTTGCAGTTCAAGGAACTCTCAAGAGTCTTCTCCAACACCACAGTTCAAAAGCATCAATTCTTTGGCTCTCAACTTTCTTTATGGTCCAACTGGCACATCCATATATGACAACTGGAAAAACCATAGCTTTGACTATACAGACCTCTGTTGGCAAAGTAACGTGTCTGCTTTTTAATATGCTGTCTAGGTTTGTCATAGCTTTCCTTCCAAGGAGCAAGTGTCTTTTAATTTCATGGCTTCGGTCACCATCTGCAGTGATTTTGGGCCCAAGAAAGCAAAGTCTGTCACTGTTTCCACTGTTTCCCCATCTATTTGCCATGAAGTGATCGACCTGGATACCATGATCTTAGTTTTTTCGATGTTGAGTTGTAAGCTAACTTTTTCACTCTCCTCCTTCACCCTCATCAAGAGGCTCTTCAGTTCTTCTTCACTTTCTGCCATAAGGATGATGTCATCTGCATATCTGAGGTTATTTATATTTCTCCCAGCAATCTTGATTCCAGCTTGTTCTTCATCCAGCCCAGCATTTCTCATGATGTACTCTGCATATAAGTTAAATAAGCAGGGTGACAATATACAGCCTTGACGTACTCCTTTCCCAATTTGGAGTCAGTCTGTTCCATGTTTTGTTCTAACTTTTGCTTCTTGACCTGCATACAGATTTCTTAGGAGGCAGGTAAGGTGGTCTGGTATCCCCATCTCTTTAAGACTTTTCCACAGTTTGTTGTGAATCACAAAATCAAAAGCTTTAGCATAGTCAATGAATCAGAAGTAGATGTTTTCCTGGAATTCTCTTGCTTTTTCTTTTTTTTTTTTTGTGACCCCATGGACTGCAGCCCACCAGGCTCCTCCGCCCATGGGATTTTCCAGGCAAGAGTACTGGAGTGGGTTGCCATTGCCTTCTCGGGCAATGATCCTACTTCCAAATAAAGCCACACTCTGAAGTTTTAGGGGATAGAATTTCAACATACGGATTTTTTTTTTTTTTTTTTTTAGGTTTTCCATAGTCATTCATTCATTTATTGACAATACGTTTTGGCTGTGACTTTTCAGAGATAATTAGATCTAACCAAAATTGAATAATTAAATTCATGTTTTTCTTTCTTTTTTTTTTTTTCTATTGGGCGTTTAGTATGGGTAATAGGATTTAGGTGATGTGCCATGACTTTTGACTTGTATCTGATTATTTGAAAAAAAAATTTTTGTTTCTTTAAATGTATGTTTTGGACAAAATCAGAAATGTGTTCAAAGACATATACAGAATATTAATGAAATAAAATACTTAGGACAAGAATGAAAAAGCAGGATACAAAACTATATATGATAGGGATAATTTGTTTTTCAAAGTTAATACATGAATGGATATTCATATATATGAAAAAAAGATTGAGAAAGAATACACCAGAATATTAATAGTGATAATCCTTAGGAGTAGTAAGATTATGGATAACTCATTATTTTTCCATTACTAGCGTGTGTTATTTTTTTTTAATGAGGAAAAATATTATGATCCCTGGAAGGGCTACTAGTAAAGAATTGCTTCCTGGGATTTCCTTTAAAGTGGCTAAGACTGTAAGCTCCCAATGCAGGCCCATCTTTTATCCCTGGTCAGGGAACTAGATCCCACATGCCACAACTAAGACCTAGCACAGCCAAATAAATAACTATTTTTAAAAAAAGAATTGCTTCCTGAAGGAAATCTTTGACTCAGCTTGAAGCTTAATATAACACTATCAAGTAGCCAATTAAATGAAATCAATTTATAAGTGAAAATATGTACCATGAGGTACTTTAGTTATTTTCAGTATTCATCCCACTTGCATAATATCTAAGACAGAACTATGTCATACCATATTCTTTTTTTTTTTTCTGAAAAATTTCACAATATAATGTTGATAGTTTACCATGAAGAAATTAAGAAAAGAGAATAGTTTCTAATGTTTATCCATGTATTGACTGTTCGTAGTGCTCTTTACTCCTTCCTGTATTTCCAAGTTTTGTTTTGATATTATCATCATTCATAAAGGACTTTATCATTTTTTATAGCTCGTGCATGCTTCCTTAGCTTTCATTTCTCTGAAGGTGTTTTCACCCCCATTTCAAAAGATACTTTCAATGAATATCTATTACAGAATTGACAGCTTTAATTTTTCAGCACTTTATTTTTTTTTTATTTGATAAATTTAACGCCTTTTATTGCCATACCTCATTTTACTGTGTGCTTTGCTTTAGTGAACTTTATAGATACATGTTTTTTTTTTTTCCTTGTTAATTTTCTGTTTAGTTGATCTATCCATAAGTGTGAGTGGGGTATTAAAGTCTCCCACTATTATTGTGTTATTGTTAATTTCTCCTTTCATACTTGTTAGGATTTGCCTTACATACTGCGGTGCTCCCATGTTGGGTGGATATATATTTATAATTGTTATATCTTCTTCTTGGATTGATCCTTTGATCATTATGTAGTGACCTTCTTTGTCTCTTTTCACAGCCTTTGTTTTAAAGTCTAATTTATCTGATACGAGTATTGTGACCCCTGCTTTCTTTTGGTCCCAATTTGCATGGAAAATCTTTTTCCAGCCCTTCACTTTCAGTCTGTATGTGTCCCCTGTTTTGAGGTGGGTCTCTTGTAGACAACATATGTAGGGGTTTTGTTTTTGTATCCATTCAGCCAGTCTTTGTCTTTTGGTTGGGGCATTCAACCCATTTACGTTTAAGGTAATTACAAATAAGTATGATCCCGTTGCCATTTACTTTATTGTTTTGGGTTCGAGTTTATACACCATTTTTGTGTTTCCTGTCTAGAGAATATCCTTTAGTATTTGTTGGAGAGCTGGTTTGGTGGTGCAGAATTCTCTCAGCTTTTGCTTGTCTGAAAAGCTTTTGATTTCTCCTTCATACTTGAATGAGATCCTTGCTGGATACAATAATCTGGGCTGTAGGTTATTTTTTTTCATCATTTTAAGTATGTCTTGCCATTCCCTCCTGGCTTGAAGAGTATCTATTGAAAGATCAGCTGTTATCCTTATGGGAATTCCCTTGTGTGTTATTTGTTGTTTTTCCCTTGCTGCTTTTAATATTTGTTCTTTGTGTTTGATCTTTGTTAATTTGATTAATATGTGTCTTGGGGTGTTTCTCCTTGGGTTTATCCTGTTTGGGACTCTCTGGGTTTCTTGGACTTGGGTGATTATTTCCTTCCCCATTTTAGGGAAGTTTTCAACTATCATCTCCTCAAGTATTTTCTCATGGTCTTTCTTTTTGTCTTCATCTTCTGGAACCCCTATGATTCGAATGTTGTAGCGTTTAATATTGTCCTGGAGGTCTCTGAGATTGTCCTCATTTCTTTTAATTCGTTTTTCTTTTATCCTCTCTGATTCATTTATTTCTACCATTCTATCTTCTAATTCACTAATCCTATCTTCTGCCTGTGTTATTCTACTATTTGTTGCCTCCAGAGTGTTTTTAATTTCATTTATTGCATTATTCATTATATATTGACTCTTTTTTATTTCTTCTAGGTCCTTGTTAAACCTTTCTTGCATCTTCTCAATCCTTGTCTCCAGGCTATTTATCTGTGATTCCATTTTAATTTCAAGATTTTGGATCAATTTCACTATCATTATTTGGAATTCTTTATCAGGTAGATTCCCTATCTCTTCCTCTTTTGTTTGGTTTGGTGGGCATTTATCCTGTTCCTTTATCTGCTGAGTATTCCTCTGTCTCTTCATCTTGTTTAAATTGCTGAGTTTGGGAGTCCTGTCTGTATTCTGGCAGTTTGTGGAGTTCTCTTTATTGTGGCTTGTCCTTGCTGTGTGTGGGTATGTAGAGGTGGCTTGTCAAGGTTTCCTGGTTAGGGAAGCTTGTGTCGGTGTTCTGGTGGGTGGAGCTGTATTTCTTCTCTTTGTTCAGTCGCGCTATGGGGAGGGAGGGAGGGATGCTGCAAACAAATGACACTGGCGTGCGCTCGCAGTGCCTCAGCCACACTGGGTCTGCCCCCGCTCACGGCGCGTGTAGCCTCCCTGCCCACACTGCTCAGGCTCTAGGTTGTTCCACCGGGAACAATCCGAGGCTGGCCCTGGGTTGCATGCACCTCCCAGGTCCAGGCCGCTCAGGTTCAGGCACTCGGGTAGTCCTCAGAGGCGCAGACTCAGTTGGGGCTGCGTTTTGTGCTCTTCCCAGGTCCGAGCAGCTCAGGTGATGAGGTGTTTGGCGAGCGCCAATGCTGCGACTTATCACCTCCCCGCCACTTGGTTATCTGGGTGTAAAACCAGCGCACCTTCTCAGGCAGATGTTGACCGTCCAGACCCCCAATAAGTTTTAGTTAGCAAAGAAGCCAGTTTTATAGATAATGTCTCTCTGGGGCTGCAATTGCCCCCTTCTGGCTCTGGCTGCCTGTCACCGGAGGGGGAAGGTTTGCAGCCGGCTACCTCTGTTTAGTCCTTTGTTCCGTGCGTGGGCTGGCGGTGTCTTAGGTTAGGGCTGGCTTTTCGCATGGTAGATATCCCACAGTCTGGTTTGCTAGCCCAAATTATTTCGCTCAGATAGTGCTCAGGGTATTCAGGCCAGATTCTTACTCTCAGCGATGCAGCCCGCGCCGCGCCTCCCTGCCCAGCCCCCGCTTGCTAATGGCGGATGCAGGCGTCTGCGCTGCTTCTCCGCTGGAGGAGTTACCGTAGGGCTCACAATCTGCGAGTTTTAATTGTTTATTTATTTTTTCTCCCTGTTATGTTGTCCTCTGTGCTTCCAAAGCTCGGCACGGATTCGGCAGTGAGAAGGTTTCCTGGTGTTTGGAAACTTCTCTCTTTTTAAGATTCCCTTCCCGGGACGGAACTCCGTCCCTCCCTCTTTTGTCTCTTTTATTGTCTTTAATATTTTTTCCTACCTCCTTTCGAGGAGTTGGGTTGCTTTTCTGGGTGCCTGATGTCCTCTGCCGGCATTCAGAAGTTGTTTTGGGGAATTTACTCGACGTTTAAATGCTCTTTTGATGAAGTTGTGGGGGAGAAAGTGTTTTCCCCGTCCTACTCCTCCGCCATCTTGGCGCCTTCCCTTCTCTTGCTTTTTCTGTGATCCAACAGATGTTGGCAATTTGATCTCTCATTTCTCTGCCTTTTTAAAATCCAGCTTGAATAATCTGGAAATTCTCCATTCATGTACCGTTGAAGCCTGGCTTGGAGAATATTGAGCATTATTTTGCAAGCATGTGAAATGAGTTCAGTTATCTTACCTGTAAAGAAGGATAATACAAACTACCTCACAAGATCATTGTGAGAATTAAGAGATAGTTTGTGTAAAGCAATTAGCCCAATATTTGGAGGATGCTGCTGCTGCTGCTGCTGCTAAGTCGCTTCAGTCGTGTCCAACTCTGTGCGACCCCATAGACAGCAGCCCACCAGGCTCCCCCATCTCTGGGATTCTCCAACCCATGGAGTGGGTTGCCATTTCCTTCTCCAATGTATGAAAGTGAAAAGTGAAAGTGAAGTCGCTCAGTCGTGTCCGACTCTTATCGACCCCCTGGACTGCAGCCTACCAGGCTCCTCTGTCCATGGGATTTTCCAGGCCAAGAGTACTGGAGTGGGGTGCCATTGTCTTCTCTGATTTGGAGGATAGTAAGCATTAAATTTGATATTGTCTTGTGAATCTGTCTTCAAGAATCCTCTTACAATGAAAATACTTGTGAGAGCAGTGACACTTTAAATCATTATCTGCTAACGTTAATTACCAGTTTTCAGGTATTTGCTGATATCAAGCTGACAACAAGGCAACTAGAAGATGAGTAACATTTGAAAATGTGAATCTGAGGGTTAGACATGGAAAAGTAATCTTTGAAAGAAAAAATGAAGCAAAGTCACTGGTCAGTGAAGTGAAAGTTCACTAGATAGCTTTGCTAATTGCTCTCTGTCTCTATATATTGAGGTATAATTGACATACATTATATTAGCTTGTAGTGTACAATATAATGATTTGATATTTGAATAAATTGCAAATTGATCATCAGTTCAGTTCAGTTCAGTCACTCAGTTGTGTCCGACTCTTTGTGAGCCCATGAATCGCAGCAAGCCAGGCCTCACTGTCCATCACCATCTCCCGGAGTTCACTCAGACTCACGTCCATCGAGTCAGTGATGCCATCCAGCCATCTCATCCTCTGTCGTCCCCTTCTCCTCCTGCCCCCAATCCCTCCCAGCTTCAGAGTCTTTTCCAGTGAGTCAGCTCTTTGCATGAGGTAGCCAAAGTACTGGAGTTTCAGCTTTAGCATCATTCCTTCCAAAGAACACCCAGGACTGATCTCCTTTAGAATGGGCTGGTTGGATCTCCTTGCAGTCCAAGGGACTCTCAAGAGTCTTCTCCAACACTGCAGTTCAAAAGCATCAATTCTTCCACTCAGCTTTCTTCACAGTCCAACTCTCATATCCATATACCTGACTACTGGAAACACCATAGCCTTGATTAGACAGACCTTTGTTGGCAAGGTAATGTCTCTGCTTTTGAATATGCTATCAAGGTTGGTCATAACTTTTCTTCCAAGGAGTAAGTGTCTTTTAATTTAATGGCTGCAGTCACCATCTGCAGTAATTTTGGAGCCCCCAAAAACAAAGTCTGACACTATTTCTTCTGTTTCCCCATCTATTTCCCATGAAATTATGGGACTGGATGCCATGATCTTCATTTTCTGAATGTTGAGCTTTAAGCCAACTTTTTCACTCTCCACTTTAACTTTCATCAAGAGGCTTTTGAGTTCCTCTTCATTTTCTGCCATAAGGGTGGTGTCATCTGCATATCTGAGGTTATTGATATTTCTCCCGGCAATCTTGATTCCAGCTTGTGCTTCTTCCAGTCCAGCTTGTGCTTCTTCCAGTTTCTCATGATGTACTCTACACAGAAGTTAAATAAGCAGGGTGACAATATACAGCCTTGATATACTCCTTTTCCTATTTGGAATCAGTCTATTGTTCCATGTCCAGTTTAACTGTTGCTTCCTGACCTGCATATAGGTTTCTCAAGAGGCATATCAGGTGGTCTGGTATTCTCATGTCTTTCAGAATTTTCCACAGTTTATTGTGATCCACACAGTCAAAGGCTTTGGCATAGTCAATAAAGCAGAAATAGATATTTTTCTGGAACTCTCTTGCTTTTTCAGTGATCCAGCGGCTGTTGGCAATTTGATCTCTGTTTCCTCTGCCTTTTCTAAAACCAGCTTGAATATCAGGAAGTTCACGGTTCACATATTGCTAAAGCCTGGCTTGGAGAATTTTGAACATTACTTTACCAGCATGTGAGATGAGTGCAATTGTGTGGTAGTTGGAGTGGTAGTTTGCTGAGGTGAATACTCAGCACTGTTAAAATCACTATTCTTGCCTGGAAAATCCCATGGATGGAGGAGCCTGGTAGGCTATAGTCCATGGGGTTGCAAAGAGTCGGACACAACTGGGCAACTTCACTTAGAAACAATATATGGAAGCAAATAGCACAGATGTAGAAAATTTCATATTTTTACCAAACAGAATAATTGAATGGTCAAGTTTGTATCTCAACAATTATTTAGAATCCAGGCAAAATAAGTGATAATAGAAGCATATTGAATGAAATAGAGAAATAAAGGGCTCATGTATTTTTTTTTATGTATGCTTTCCTATGTAAAATAAATAATAAAATACAATTTATATACCCTTAAATTATACAGAAAAAGACTATTTTTACCCAAACTCTGCTAGTCAGAGAAACATTTTTTAATTAAACTTTTTATTTTGTACTGGAGTAGAGTTGATGAACAATGTTGTGCTAGTTTCAGGTGAACAGTGAAGAGATTCAGCCGTACATATGCTTGTATCCATTTTACCCCAAACTCCGTTCCATCCAGACTGCCACTTAGTAGAGAAACATTTGTAATAACAGATTTAACTGGCTGCTTGATAGCCTGAACTTAGCACTTATAAAAAAATTCATTTTGACATTCCTTTAAAATCTTTACAAATCAGTTTTTAAAAATACATGTTTTTATCATTTACTCTGCTGTAGTGTGTTCTCTAGATGTCACTGGAAAGGAAAATTCAATGTGTTTTGGAGTATTTTTTTAACTCCATCTGACAAAATATATACATAGAAAGTTAAATATCACAAAGCAAGCACCTCAACATGAAGCTTGTTTGAAAATATTTAGACAGAGTAGGAAAAGATTTAGGACATTGCAGTGACCTGCTTTTTCTCTTATTTGTTTGAAATTTTTATATGTAATGACTCAAGTTTAATTCATTATTTTTGATTGTTTAATTATATTTTGCCAAATACTTCCAGCTCCTTTAAAATTATCCATTTTCCCCCCTCTTTAAGAGATACTCCACACAGAAAAAGGCAGGAAACAGTGAGTCAGATGCTCATTTCTTTGATTATTATGTTCCTTGAAATAACTAGTGTTTTCATGTTGTGCTGATATAAATCACCACTTTCATCTGATTTGGGCAAGGCAGTTGAACATGTCAAATTAATGTGGTAAAATGCAGCCAAGTTAGATTGAATTGCTGCGCTTCTAAATTAAAAGCCATCATATTTTCCAAAATTCTTAATTCTTCTTTCCTCTCATATGCTTTGATATACCAAAGAAACAATATTTCCCCATTGACTGTCATTCAGTAATGAAAATGATAAAAAGAAACACACACAACCTGGAGTCATGTAGTTGAATGAGGATCTTGACTATACCATTACTAAAATGTTGTTTTAGAGAAATAAAATTTGTCTAGGTTTGATGCATGAGACAGGGCACTCAGGGCCGGTCACTGGGACAACCCTGAGGGATGGGATGCAGAGGGAGGTGGGAGGGGGGTTCAGGATGGGAGACACATGTACACCATGGCTGATTTATGTCAATGTATGGCAAAAACCACTACAATATTGTAAAGTAATTAGCCTCCAATTAAAATAAAGAGATTAATTTACAAAAAATAAAACTTATCCTAGCCTCAGTTTCAACCCTTGAAAAATGGGAATAAAAAGAGCTCTGATCTAATATAAAATTTTATAAGATATTGGTATTAGTTTTCCTAAACTTCTTTTTAATTAATTAAATAGCATGATAGATCTTTGAGAGAAATAGATAACAACCACATTAATTCAAGAAAGAAAAGCCAAGGAAAGTGAATATCAGTTGCTCACTTTAAAATGAAAACTGATTATCACAGAAAATAATAGACTCAACAATGCCATAGTCCAGTTTTTTTACTTCCTACTCTGAGAATTTTTCCTACTTACATTGCATTTAGCTTACTTAACTAAGCATTATATTATCAAACTTTAATTCTTCCTGATCAAAGGTTAGCAGACTTTTTCAATTAGTGGTCACATAGTAAATATTTTTGAAGAATAGCGAAGCCTGGCATGCTGCAATCCATGGGATCACAGAGTCAGATATGACTTACTTACTGAAAAACAACAACAAGTAAATGTTTTTACCTTTGTGGGTCATATACACCCCTCACTTTATCTTCTTCTGGCCAACTAAGTGAGAAAGGATGCACCCTTCTCTGGTCCCACTCTTGTCAGATTTCCTGCTGCTGCTGCTGCTAAGTCACTTCAGTCGTGTCCGACTCTGTGCGATCCCGTGACGGCAGCCCACCAGGCTCCCCCGTCCCTGGGATTCTCTAGGCAAGAACACTGGAGTGGGTTGTCATTTCCTTCTCCAATGCATGAAAGTGAAAAGTTAAAGTGAAGTCATTCAAGTCGTGTCCGACCCTCAGCGACCCCATGGACTGCAGCCTACCAGACTCCTCCATCCATGGGATTTTCCAGGCAGGAGTACTGGAGTGGGGTGCCATTGCCTTCTCCATCAGATTTCCTAAGTCCCTATAAACAAGTTGCTTTCTCTTGTCTAATTCTTATTACATATTCCACTGCATAAGAGTCATTTCTGTTATTTCAACTTTGCTACTTAATGTAGATGGTCCTTGAATCTTTGTATCTTTTATATGTCTGCTAACACAGTCCTGAATGTCAGCTGCTTAATGGATACTGCTAATTAATCTTATTAAAACAATTTATAAGGCTAGTCCAACAAATTCATCTTAAATAGTTCATTTCTGTATTTTTCAAAAGATAAATGATAATTTTTTAATTATTTTATTTTCAAGAAACTAAATGTAGTGATACAGTTGTTTAATCACACAATATAAATCTTACTGTAGAGGAATAGGAATAAGAAAATGTTATCTTCATTTAGGAATTTAAATAATGCTCTAAATTGAAAAACTAATGTTTTAGTCATTAGTATGTTTCTCTTCATTTTATATCACTTATATATATATGGATTATTTTAAATTAGCTTATTGAGTTATAATAACATATAAGGAACATCAGCATCTTTTTAACATTAGCATGTTTAAGTGTATAATTCCATGAGTTTTTTGAAAAAGAGTCATGGAAGCACAATCATAATCATGACATTGGACATTTCCTTTAACCACAGAAAGTTCTCTGAGAAAGGTCCCCACCAAGAGCTTCCCTGGTGGCTCAGACTGTAATGAATCTACCTTCAATTCAGGAGACCTGGATTCAATCCCTGGGTTGGGAAGATCACCTAGAGAAGGAAATAGCAACCCACTCCTATATTCTTACCTGAAGAATTCCATGGACAGAGGAGCCTAGCAGGCCACATTCCATGGGGTGTCAAAGAGTTGGACATGACTAAGCAACTAATACACACACAGAGAAATATCTTTAGTGCCTCTTCTCAATCACTTTTTTCCCACAACTCCCATCGTTGGCATCCAGTAAGACGCTTACTCCTTGGAAGGAAAGTTATGACCAACCTAGATAGCATATTCAAAAGCAGAGACATTACTTTGCCAACAAATGTTCGTCTAGTCAAGGCTACGGTTTTTCCTGTGGTCATGTATGGATGTGAGAGTTGGACTGTGAAGAAGGCTGAGCGCCGAAGAATTGATGCTTTTGAACTGTGGTGTTGTAGAAGACTCTTGAGAGTCCCTTGGACTGCAAGGAGATCCAACCAGTCCATTTTGAAGGCGATCAGCCCTGGGATTTCTTTGGAGGGAATGATGCTAAAGCTGAAACTCCAGTACTTTGGCCACCTCATGCGAAGAGTTGACTCATTGGAAAAGACTCTGATGCTGGGAGGGATTGGGGGCAGGAGGAGAAGGGGACAACAGAGGATGAGATGGCTGGATGGCATCACTGACTCGATGGACATGAGTTTGAGTGAACTCCGGGAGTTAGTGATGGACAGGGAGGCCTGGCATGCTGCGATTCATGGGGTCGCAAAGAGTCAGACACGACTGAGCAACTGATCTGATCTGATCTGATCTGAATCTACTTTTTGTCCTTAAATGTTGTCTTCTCCAGAAATTCTTTTAAAAGAAATCGTGCAATATGTAGACTATAAGCCTGGTTGTTTTCACTTAGTATAATGATGTTTGTATCTATACATGTTACTGAGCTAGCAGCTAGTTCTTGTTGATTGCTGAACAGTATTCCATTACCTCAATGTACCACAATGTGTTTATCCATCCATCAGTTGATGATTGTGGGCTATTAAGAATGAATGGTGGTGCAGGCTTCAAGTCTCACTCCTATCAGAACCAATGCTCAGAAGCTCCCAGGGTAGCAACACCAACCTGTGAGGTGCTACTGTGGAGCCCCAATCTGAGTCCACTGGCTTCTACGGCCCAGAAGCCTGATGCCATTCTGACTTGCCAATCCTCCAGGAGAGTTTATTGAAGGCAAAGAGCGAACAGAGAGAACACCTCAAGAGAGAGAGAACTGTATTAAAAATCTGCAATAGTGAACAAGATGGTGGAAGAGTAGGTGGACGTGGAGTACATCTCTCCACAGATACATGAGGAATACACCTTCAGACACCGAAGTGCATGCAGAACACCAGCTGTGAGTGGACAGGAGTACCTGACCAGCAGAAAAGAATATATAGAACCACACAAAACTCAACATCAAGCCCTGAGCCATTGGGGTGGAAGCAGTGACTCCAAGACCCTAGACTACCAGAGAACTAACCCTAGGGAGTATCAAATATTTAGAACTCACACAAAGAAAACCTCCTGAAAGAAGACCCGGCATCACTGAACCACCAGTAGCACCCTGTAGGACACCTCATCTAAACAACAAACAAAACAAAAATACAAACCCAATCGTCAGCAGACAGGATTACCACCTCACTCAGCCTTGCCCATCAGAGGAAAAACACACAAACAACAACAGCAGCAGCAACAATAGTAACAACAGCAACAACAAAACTCAGTGCAAATCTCACCATGTATGAAGCTAACACCAACCACTGGACTGACCTTAGGAAGGCAGAAACCAAAAGGAAGAAAGAATTCAACTTCGAAGCCTGGGAAAAGGAGATCTCAAACAGAGTTAGTTAAAAATAATATAATGAAAAGGCAGATAAATACTACACAAATGAAGGAACAAACTAGACACACAGAAGTCCAAATAAATGAAGAGGAAATAGGCAAACTACCTGAAAAAGAATTCAGAATAATGATAGTAAAGATGATCAAAAACCTTGAAAACAGACTGGAAAAAATGCAACAATCAATTAACAAAGACCTAGAAGAATTAAAGAATAAACAGAGAGAAACAACACAATTACTGAAATTAAAAATACTCTTGAAGGAATCAATAGCAGAATGGCTGAAGCAGAAGAACAAATCCATGAACTGGAAGATAAAATGGTGGAAATAACTTATGAAGAGCAGAATAAATTAAAAAGAATGAAAAGAACTGAGGATAGTCTCAGAGACCTCTGGGACAATATCAAAGGCACTGATATTCGAACTAGAGTGGTCCCAGAAGAAGAGCAGGGCAGCAATGGAGAAAAATACGTAGACAATAGACTTATGGATATGGAGAGAGGGGAGGAGAGGGTGAGACGTATGGAAAGAGTATCATGGAAACTTACATTACCATATGTAAAGTAGATAGCCAATGGGAATTTGCTCTATAGCTCAGGAAATTTAAACAAGGGCTATGTATCAACCTAGAGGGTTCAGATGGGGAGGTAAATGGGAGGAAGGTTCAAAAGGGAGGGGATGTATGTATACCAATGGTTGATTCATAAAGGACAAATTACATGGACCTAACATAAACAGAAGGTATTAAGAAGAGGTGGCAAGAATACACAGACGAACTGTACAAAAAAGATCTTCACGACCCAGATAATCATGATAGTGTGATCACTCACACTCACCTAAAGCCAGACATCTTGGAATGTGAACTCAAGTGGGCCTTATGAAGTATCACTATGATCAAAGCTAGTGGAGGTGATGGAATTCCAGTTGCGCTATTTCAAATCCTAAAAGATGATGCTGTGAAAGTGCTGGACTCAATATGTCAGCAAATTTGGAAGACTCTGTAGTGGCCAAAGGATTGGAAAAGGTCAGTTTTCATTCCAATCCCAAAGAAAGGCAATGCCAAAGAATGCTCAAACTCACAATTGCACTCATCTCACATTCTCCAAGCCAGACTTTAGCAATACGTGAACTATGAACTTCCAGATGTTCAAGCTGGTTTAGAAAAGGCAGAGGAACCAGAGATCAAATTGCCAATATCCTCTGGATCACTGAAAAAGCAAAAGAGTTCCAGAAAAACATCTATTTCTGTTTTATTGACTATGCTAAAGCCTTTGCCTGTGTGATCACAATAAACTGTGGGAAATTCTGGAGGAGATGGGAATACCAGACTACCTGACCGGCCTTTTGAGAAACCTATATGCAGGTCAGGAAGTAACAGATAGAACTGGACATGGAACAACAGACTGGTTCCAAATAGGAAAAGGAGTACATCCAGGGTGCATATTGTCACCCTGTTTATTTAACTTATATGCAAAGTACATCATGAGAAGTGCTGGGCTGGAAGAAGCACAAGCTGGAAACAAGATTTCTGGGAGAAATATCAATAACCTCAGATAAGGAGATGACACCATCCTTATGGCAGAAAGTGAAGAAGAACTAAAGAGTCTCTTGATGAAAGTGAAAGAGGAGAGCGAAAAAGTTGGCTTATAGCTCGACATTTAGAAAACGAAAATCATGGCATCCAGTCCTATCACTTCATGGCAAATAGATGGGGAAACAGTGGAAACAGTGGCTGACTTTATTTTGGGTGCCTCCAAAATCACTGCAGATGGTGATTTCAGCCATGAAATTAAAAGACACTTACTCCTTGGAAGGAAAGTTATGACCAACCTAGACAGCATATTAAAAAGCAGAGACATTACTTTGCCAACAAAGGTCTGTCTAGTCAAGGCTATGGTTTTTCCAGTGGTCATGTATGGTTGTGAGAGTAAAACTATAAAGAAAGCTGAGCACTGAAGAATTGATGCTTTTGAACTGTGGTGTTGGAAAAGACCCTTGAGAGTCCCTTGGTCTGCAAGGAGATCCAACCAGTCCATCCTAAAGGAGATCAGTCCTGGGTGTTCATTGGAAGGACTGCTGTTGAAGCTGAAACTCCAATATTTTGGCCACCTGATGCAAAGAACTGACTCATTTGAAAAGACTCTGATGCTGGGAAAGATTGAAGGCAGGAGGAGAACGGGATGACAGAGGATGAGATGTTTGGATGGCATAACCAACTCAATGGACATGGGTTTGGGTAGACTCCGGCAGTTGGTGATGGACATAGAGGACTGGCATGCTGTGGTTCATGGGGTCACAAAGAGTCGGACACAACTGAGCAACTGAACTGAACTGAACTGATGGCTGATTCATGTCGCAGTTTGATAGAAAACAACAAAACTCTGTAGAGCAATTATCCTTCAATTATAAAATAAATATAAAAAAGAATGAATGGCTATGAGCATGGGAGTATAAATCTTTAAGTGCTGAATATATGTTACTTTGTTTTTTTAAAACTTTTATATTACAGGTATAATATATAACCTTCATTTATTCTATGACTGTATCCTGATTTTAGCATTTATATCTATGCAGCTATATGAAAATCTCCTTCCTTTTCTTGTTATTTTTCTATCATTCTATGCTTTAAAATTTATACATAATTTTAATTCCAGTATCAATTGTTATTTTCCTCTTGGAGTGATATATATAGTTTTCTTTTCTGTAAATTTGTTGTTCAGATGCTCAGTCATGTCCAACTGTTTGCAGCCCTATGGACTGTAGCACACCAGGCTTCCCTGTCCTTTACCAGCTCCCAGAGCTTGCTCAAACCCACGTCCCACTGAATCTGTGATGCCATCCAGCCATGCCATCCTCTATCCACTGCCGTCCCCTTCTCTTCCTGCCTTCAGTCTTTCCCAGCATCAGGGTCTTTTCTAATGAGTAGCTCTTTGCATCAGGTGGCCAAAGTATTGGAGCTTCACCTTCAGCATCAGTCCTTCCAATGAACACCCAGGACTGATTTCCTTTAGGATTGACTGGTTTGACTCCTTGCAGTCCAAGAGACTCTCAAGAGTCTTCTCCATCACTAAAGTTTAAAAGCATCAATACTGTGGTGTTCAGCCTTCTTTATGGTGTAACTCTTATATCCATACACGACCACTTGAAAAATCATAGCTTTGACTAGACAGACATTTGTTTGGAAAATAATGCCTCTGATTTTTAATATGCTGTCTAGGTTTGTCATAGCTTTTCTTCCAAGAAGCAAGTGTCTTTTAATTTCATGGCTACAGTCACCATCTGCAGTGATTTTGGAGTCCAAGAAAACAGTCTGTCACTGTTCCCATTGTTTCCCTATCTACTTGCCATGAAGTGATGGGAGTGGATGTCATGATCTTAGTGTTTTGCATGTTGAGTTTTAAGCCAGGTTTTTCACTCTCCTCTTCACTTTCATCAAGAGGCTCTTTAGTTCTTCTTTACTTTCTTCCATAAAAGTGATGTCATCTATATGTCTGAGGTTATTTATATAGTTGATTTCAGCTTCAGCTTCATCCAGGCCGGCATTTCTCATGATGTACTCTGCATGGAAGTTAAACAAGCAGAGTGACAATATGCAGCCTTGATGTACTCCTTTCCCAATTTGGAACCAGTCCATTTTTCCATGTCCAATTCTAACTGTTGCTTCCTGACCTGCATACAGGTTTCTCAGGAGTCGGGTAAGGTGGTCTGTTATTCCCATCTCTTTAAGAAGTTTCCAGTTTGTTGTGATACACATTGTCAAAGGCTTTAGTATAGTCAGTGAGGCAGAAGTAGATGTTTTTCTGGAATCTCTTGCTTTTTCTATTATCCAACAGATGTTGGCAGTTTGATCTCTGGTTCCTCTGCCTTTTCTAAATCCAGCTTAAACATCTGGAAGTTCATGGTTCATGTACTGTTGAAGTCTCGCTTGGAAAATTTTGAGCATTACTTTGCTAGCATGCGCTGCTGCTGCTGCTGCTAAGTCGCTTCAGTTGTGTCCAACTCTGTGTGACCCCATAGATGGCAGCCCACCAGGCTCCCCCATCCCTGGGATTCTCCAGGCAAGAATACTGGAGTGGGTTGCCATTTCCCTCTCCAATGCATGAAAGTGAAAAGTGAAAGTGAAGTCGCTCAGTCGTGTCCGACTCTTTGCGACCCCCTGGACTGCAGCCCACCAAGCTCCTCCATCCATGGGATTTTCCAGGCAAGAGTACTGGAGTGGGGTGCCATTGCCTTCTCCAGCTAGCATGTGAGATGAGTGCAATTATGCAGTAGTTTGCGTATTCTTTGGCATTCCCCTTCTTTGGGATTGAAATGAAAAGAGATCTTTTCCAGTTCTGTGGCAACTGCTGAGTTTTCCAAATTTGTTGGCATATTGACTGCAGCACTTTCACAGCATCATCTTTTATGATTTGAAGTAGCTCAACTGGAATTCCATCACCTGCATTAGCTTTGTTTGTAGTGATGCTTCCTAAGGCCCACTTGACTTCACACTCCTGGATGTCTGGTTCTATGACAGTGATCACACCATCATGCTTATCTCTAAATATGGTGGTGTTATAGCATACATATTTCTGTAAATATGGAGTCTTTATAACATACATATTTACTTTCAGTGTTAAGATCTCTTTTCATTTCTATTAAAAAATAAAAGATGATAATACTGATGCCATTGAAATGATTAAACAACTAACAGTTGTATTTTTTTGTTTGTTTGTTTCTTTCATTTGAAGAATCTTTTTCTTAACACAGAAGTTTTAGCTATATCTATGAGTGGCCAGACAGAATCGTTTGAAATTTTAACTACCTGCATATATTAATTGACATATTTCTTAGTTTAAATACCAACAGATAACTCGTAGAGATCCCAATGTATATGCAAGGACCATGTATACATGACAAAACCCATCAGAATTTATATTTGTCCCATATAAACATTATCTAAATTATTATTATCACTTTCTTCCCTATCTCCATTTCGTTCAGAGAAGCAGACAAAACAATGGTTCAAAACTGATAATAATCTATGATGGAATTGAAAAATAAACTAAAGATAAATAACATAAAGTTTGTCAATCATGAAACATATAGATGTTTATGTTGCAAAAGTCATAATATCAGGAAGGGAAAACTACATCTCCAACCCATCTTAATCTTTATAAATATGGGTATTTGAGAATCCACCTGCAATGTGGAAGACCTTGATTTGATCCCTAGGTTGTGGAGATTCCTTGGAGAAGGGAATGACTATTCACTCCAGTATTCTTGCCTGAAGTATTACATGGACAGAAACACCTGGTAGGCTACAGTCCATGGAGTTGCAAAGAGTTGGACACGACTGAGCAACTTTCACATGTTTACATCTACATCAGTTTCTTTATGGGAGAAGGCAATGGCACCCCACTCTAGTACTGTTGCCCGAAAAATCCCATGGATGGAGGAGCCTGGTGGGCTGCAGTCCATGGGGTCGCTAAGAGTCAGACACGACTGAGTGACTTCACTTTCACTTTCCATTTTCATGCATTGGAGAAGGAAATGGCAACCCACTCCAGTGTTCTTGCCTGGAGAATCCCATGGACAGAGAAGCCTGGTAGGCTGCAGTCCATAGGGTCGCACAGAGTCGGACACGACTGAAGCGACTTGGCAGCAGCAGCAGTTTCTGTATATT
This sequence comes from Bos grunniens, assembly GCF_055505025.1. NCBI lineage: Eukaryota > Metazoa > Chordata > Mammalia > Artiodactyla > Bovidae > Bos > Bos grunniens. The sequence goes on along the minus strand of NC_141179.1, from coordinate 9,760,320 downwards.
TGTTTTATAAATAAGGAAATTAACAAATCACTAAGTTCTTGATATCCTTCAGATTCTTATTAAAAAAATGTGACTTGGAAGTAGTATATTAAAGCTAGCTTTTTTCAATAAGGGTTCCACAAGGAAATCAAACTCTGCAGAAGATTATTTGGATGACTACAGTCTCAGTTCTTTCAAAGATAGTACATAGCTAGTAACATTCTAAATGAACAGAAGTTAGTTCATATACATAATACATACCTTAGGACATTCGAGATTACATTTTAATAAGCAATATATGGGAAATAAAATTGCATGTCTAATCTCCAATTTTATTTTAATGGCTGCACAGTATTCTAGAAAAATAATTTATATAACCTCTACCCTTATAGTTGACATCTGAACATTTTAAAAACTTTTATTATTGCTATAAATAGCCTTGCCATGAACACTTATAGATATCTTCTCATATTTTAAATTATTTCTTTGTACTAACTTGCAAAAGATGGAATTACTTTGAGAAAGAATTAGCAGTAAAGTGGTTGATAAGTATTGTCAAAATGCTCTCCCAAAATAGTGCGACAATGTAAATTACCTTCATCTAGTGATCCCTGCACTAGTTGTGAAGCTCTCTCCTTAGTCCACTTGAGTTCTGTTTAGTATTACTCTTTGCCAAACCTCTGAACTTCAAACTGTTGGACTTTGCTAGTCCGCGGTTGTGGAGGTCGTGTGTAGAGCGGAAAGAACGGCTATGTTCCCTGGCCCCTCTTTCATCCCGCCTGGCTGGAATCCAGTTCTCTCCTAGTTTTGTAAAGGGCATTCATTGCCTTTTCCTCACATGTGTTCTGACTGCCTTTCTCTAGTTTCATTTTGTCCTTCTAACAGGAATAAAGATTCCTATTCCTCCACCAAACCCATTTCAAGAAAGATACTTTACAAAATAGAAGGGCTCCAACTTCACAGCTCCAGTCTCTCTTCACTGTTCAGAGGGACAGTCATTATTTTTACCTCCTGCTGAAGACATTTGAGAGGTTAAAAAAAAAATCTTTGTCAAGGATGAGAAATAGCAGGGGGTGAGGAAATAAATATCTTCCTGCCCATTGGCTGATTCACTTAAAATACAATTAGTATGTTGCCTAAGCAAATATCTTGTTAGTTTCAGTTTAGTAAAGTTCTAAGACTATATATAGTTTCCTTTTCTTTTTTTTTTTTTTCCTCCAGAGAGTAATAGGAACTACGCAAGTGTTATCTAATTAGTCTTTTGAATACCTTCACCTTTTCTTTTCCCTTTCTTCAAAGGACACTGCCTGCTGTTAGGAGCTTAACTGCAAGTAACATTTTTGGACTAGATGAGAAGAAATCCAGACTCTCCTATAACAGTGAAAGGGTTATATGTGAACCTTATTAAAACCAAGCAATATCCAGTCGTACAGCCTTATCTCTCTCTAGCCCACTGGTTAGCTGGCATCCCAGTGAGGGTCAGGTCATATGGAGAATAATAGTCTCTATGGATCAAGCAGCCAGATGTGACTAAGGAAATGAAGAAGGTAAAATCTCAAACGCCACTGTCATTGTTGTCCCATCATGTAAATAAAATGAGACTTGTTAGGGTAGAAGGCTGGGGTAGAAGTCCATTGTCTTAAGTGTGGAGAGCTTAAGTGTGAGGTTCTACTTAAACATTAAGCACATGTTAAACAAATGTAGAAAACTATTCCTTCGTTAAAAACAAGCAAAAGAAAACTATTTATTGAATTCTCACTGCATACAAGGCCAAAAGGTAAGTTTATGCATGGATTAATCAAATTAATACAATATAAAGTCTTTATATTATTATTTTATTGATGATAAAAAGGAAAGAGAATTCTAGCTAAAAATTCTGATTTCTCTTAATTTATCTGTGTATTTAGGAAAGCCTTTTAAAAACTGTTTTAGCATCTTGTTAAGGAGAATTCCCTTAGACCGATAAAAATAAAGTAAGCAGTGTTACTAATTAGAATATGCCCGAGTATGACTGGGGAGAGGGCAAGTCAGCTGCTAAGAGCTGAACTCCCAAGATTGTTCTGCAAAGCTGGTCTGGAGGTTAGTGATATAAATGGTTTCTCTTATGCCGTTCTTACATATCGCAAAGAAGCATTAAGCTAACAAGCCTGGAAAATGAGTACCCTTAGACATGGCGGATCATTCATTAGAACGATTCTTCTCCTCCTGGGGGATAATGAAAGTCTGGAGAGAGAGAGAGAAAAGAGCTGGCTGACCTCACCCAATTAACAATACCGACGCAGGCGGAACAGCAGGCAGTGGCAAGGCTGAGTTTAAGGGATGTGTGTTCCCGAGCTGTGCTCCAGGTTATGTCAACAAGGATCAATCTGGGTGCCATTTCAGTGGCTCTCTATTGGACACAAGAGAAAGACATAAGCGGGAAGTATAAGGAAAAACTATAGCCTATTTTTTTTAAACGTACTTGGGAACTGTGTTTTCCCCTTAGGAAATAAGCTCTTTCTGAGCCCTTGTGCAGCTTCACTCGGAAGCTTGACAAACAGTTCAGGAAGATGGGAAAATACTATAATATCAGCACTGCTTTTCCAATGGAAATTGACACTCCTAAATATTACACTGCTTCAGCTTGAAGTTTAACTAATAGATTGTCTTTAATCAAGAAATTGAAACAGGCAGCAGTAAACTGTAGAAGATTCAACCTTTACTGAAAATTCACACCATCCATTTTGTATTTTTCCTTGTGTTTAATAAAAAGAAAATGAAAATTTCCAAAAAGCCTATTATTAAAAATACAGAATTTTGCTTTTGTTTTGGAGTAAGCTTGTATCATGCAATCTGTCTCTAAATCTTTTAAAATAAATATTGTCTTCTTTTTATAAGAATGGTATTGAAAAGAAATCAATGATGAACTCATATTTTGAATGATTTTATGGAAGAGGGGTTATGATTTGTACTAATATAGTTTCTATGTTTCTAGAGCTTCCAAACCCAGTATAGCATAGGTCAAGGGGCTCCGTATGTTAGGGAAGTTTTCATAGTTTCAATTACATCCTAAAATTCTGGCTGCAACTATATATTTTTTCTCTCTGTTTTATACAAAAACAAACAAACAAAAACTCCTAATCTTATTTATCCTCAATTTCAAGTCTATAAAACAGCTAATCATATTATTACAAATGATAGAGAATGGTTAGCAAAATGTCTGGCACATAGTAACTTCTTAATATATTTATAAGTACAAAAACACTATGTGACATTTAAGAAATAAATTTCATTCTTTAGAACAACAGGATCTTGTATCTCCTTGGGGAATCAAGGTATATGACTGGAAATGAAGGATGCTTTTACATCCCTGAATGATAGGCCAAGCCAAATGGGAAAAAATAGGCTAGTAATTCAATGTCCACTGAGTTAGGATAACCTTGGAATTTTTGTCCTTGTATATAGATTTTCCCTATCTCAAAAAATCTTCTTTAGCTAAAAGACATTCTGAAGTAATAACATAAATTCATATAGTAAATGTTTTCTAGGCACCGAGCATGAAACTATGTACTTGCTTGTTACTTCTGTGTAATCTTTACAAAATAATAGGAAGCAATGTATACCTCAAAAGAGGATAATAAAGACTGAGGAACACTGAGTAACTTCCCCAAGGTTACAGAAAGAATAAGTGATGAAAGGAAGGCTTAAGCAATCACACACTAGAAATCTAGCTGAAAGAAAAAAAAAAAGTGTCTTGTCTTAGAGTTAGTGTGTACTGTATTTGACTCAGTCTAGATCCTGAGTTCTTAGGATTTATTACCCATGGCCAACACAGACATTTGTGTAGCTTTGCCATGAGTAGACTGCTTTCAACTGAACTACTTTACCAGACTTCCAGATTTTCTACAGTAATTTCTGTATTCAAAAATGAAACAAATATGGAACCTTATGTCATGCCAATAAAATGCCTTAAAACAGTAATTTAATAATCTGTAAATTTCTCTAACAATATAAGAAATCGATTCCTTTCTTTTCTGTTTAGCATAGATTCCATGTGCTTTAAATATTCATGCAAACTGGTTTCCTCATTTTGTATTATTTCTACCATAAATTTGCATTTGGTTTCCATTATCTTGGATTAATTTATACTGACTTCATTTTAATACAATCAAGTAAGTTCTGTAAATACATATCTCATTATTTTTTAAATATGGGGAAAAATAACCTCAAATGACTGAGTAAAAAGTAGTAAATTAGATACATTGTTTCAGATTTCACACATAATTTGCAAGGTGTATTCACTTGTATAATTCACAATAATTCACTTGTAAGGTGAATTATTTATGCAGAATAAAACAACTAGACTCCTCATGAAGCTGAACTTTCTTCTACATCCTTATACCTTTTATATAAGGAAAAGAAAAATGACAAGCTGACAGTGTCCATATTGTGTCATTGTGTCAATCCAGCCTTGACTTTTTTCCCATAATTTTGACAATTAATGGGGAAAAATAGCCTGAAATGGTATCATCTTTAATGTATTTTAATTCATTCAATTAAAAGTAAACAATGTTTCTTAGGTTCTATGCTATGGATATGATTGGTACTTAATTCTAATTCAGTTCAGCACACTCCACTGTTTACCTATTTTATATATGTACGTCATAGACTTTAAATCATGAAGGAGGTATAGTACTTTACCCTTAAAAATAAGAAGAAAAATGAAATTGAAAGAGCCAGCTTTCATCTATTATTTATAAAATGAATAAAAAGAATTGTAGTTATTACCTAATAACTCAAATAATTGGTTACTCAGAATAACTCACTTGCAGATTAACTGAGAACAATGGTTCACAAACAGGAATGATTTCCCACAATGGGGCATTAGACAATGCCTAGAGACATTTTTGACTGTCATAGCTGGAATGGGTATGGGCAGGGGGAGGGATAAGATGCTGTTGGCATCTAGTGGGTAGAGGCCAGGGAAAGGCTTATTAGCCTCCTACTTACTAGCTTATTAGTATGCATATTAGCATCCTACAATGCACCAGAGGGTCTCTCATAGAAATCATTAGGCCTCAAATGCCAATAGTACTGAGATGCGGAGCCTCCATCAAGATAAAAGGAAACTAATCCCATCAAGAAAATATTTTACATAAGTAATACATTTATACAATTTGTACTCTTTCGTTTAGAATTAGTGTTAGTCGCTCAGTCATGTCTGACTCTTTGCGACACCATGAACTGTAGCCCCCCAGGCTTCTCTATCCGTGGGATTCTCCAGGCAAGAATACTGGAGTGGTTTGCCATGCCCTCCTCCAGGGGATCTTCCTGACCCAGGTATTGATCCCCAGTCTCCTGCATTGCAGGAAGATGATTTTATTGTTTGAGTAACCAGGGAAGTCCACTCATGAGCTTATAGATCCTCAAAGTATCAGTATTAGTGGATTAGTGCCCAGAAAAAAAAAAAAAAGTACTGAATAATGAACTGCTATTTGACAAAAATAAAATTTGAAAAGAAAAACAAAGGAGATGAGCAAAAAATGAATATGGTATTTCAAAGTTATTAAAATTGAAATGGACCTATAGAGACCAGCACCCTAGTGTTCTCACAAAAATACTATGACACTATCTAATCATAACTATTCATTTAGGCATGCTCTTACAACATTCAACATTCAACATACTATTCAACATTATGAGGATCTCCTTGGTCACCTTCCACATATGCATTTTCATTTTTCCCCTGATGTGTCGTTTATAGAAATATTGGTGTAGGATAGTGCTTGTCTACTTGTAAAGAATAGCTATCATGCTGTGCTTTAAAATTGTGGCAATTCTATCTAAGGACTTCATTAGAGAGTTAATAAAATCAATGTCATGTTGCTGTCATTCTACACCAAAGATCCAGCACTGCAAAGCATGTGCTTTTTCCCCAGATAGATTAAAACATTCATTTTGATGGTATTTCTTTGTAATTAAAGTAAAAGTTCAGGCTGAGTTTCAAGTAATAATATAAAAACAGTACAAAGAGGCAAAATCCCCAAATGTTGGTCTGGTAGTGAAAGAACTAATTAAAAAACAAGGATGACTTAGTTGTTCTTAACAAAACTTCACCACAAACTTACAGTCAGTAGTCTGAAATGAAATAAAAGAAATGTAACAGAGTTGCAGTGAAAGGGTTCTCTTAATTCTCATTTAAAATTCTTGTTTCATTCATTTCCTCTTCCAACATTTGTGAAAACTAATAATCAAATGGTCAGAATATTGGTATTTATTCAAGTCTCATCTTTATCACACATGTACATATAGAACAAAATGCATACATTCCCAGGGGTTCTGAAAAATTTCCTAATAAATCATATTAATATTTTGGGTATTACCTTATAAAGGGGAAAACAGTACCCAGTAATTTAATTTCCAAGAAATTTATGTTATGACATTTAGTAGAAAACATTTTCACTATTGTGTTAATTCTCCGTTCATTCAACCATTACTTATTCTGTATCTGCCGCTTTTCACAATCCTGAGGGTCATGGTGGTGAACCAATAGGTAAGGTTCCTACCCTAATAAAACTCACATTGTGGTGCAGAAGACAACCAATAAGAAATATATATATGTATGTATGTATGTACATATGTATATGTGTGTGAGAGAGAGAGGGAATGCAAGAGGAGTGATAAAGCTGGTTTAGGTGAGTTGGCTAGAGAGCACTGCCCAGAAGGAGCCATTTGAACAGTGATCTGAAGAGAAGTCAAGCAGTGACCCACAAAAACATCTGGAAGAATAATGTTTCAGACTAAGGTAACAAATTAATATACATGTCTTAGGTTGAGAACAAGTAAGAAGGCCAGGGAGACTTGGGTGAATTGAAGAAAGCAAAGACAGTGTTACAGTTAAAGCAATATCCAGGGTCAAAATCACATAGAATCTTAAAAGATTTATAAAATTCTATTACCAAGGGTTGAAGAAAGAATATAAGAAAACATCTTATTTCACTTATGATGAAATGACAAAAGAGTGCATTCATCATCAGAAAAGGATTTATAGACTGTTCCCTGGACACTGTGATGAGTTGGACACTATTTTAGACAGCTGGAGAAATGACATGCAAGAATACTCTGGTGCCACTCAAATATCGCCAACTGTCTTGAATGGAAACATGACATCCTTTTTAAAGTCTCTAAATATAAATTAATTTAAGTAACTTGATCTTTAATTTTTTTAATTAATTTAATTTAATTGATGCCATGTTTGTTCAGAAAGCATATGACACAGCCCCTGCTCTATGATGTATATATAATCCAAGAGGGGAAACTGATATAGCCACATAGAATAGAGGGCAATGAGAGAACGTAGTCAGTACCAATACAAGAGGAGCTTTTGTTTATGATGAATAGGGATTTGGAAGACCATAAAATATATTTAATACAGAAACATTTTTGAAAGTGAAACGAGAGAGTATTAATAATCCTACTGGGCAAAATGCTATAAATGGTGTATATAGTACTATTTCAAGCAAGTCAGGATACAAGTTAGTGATATGGCCATAATATTTCAGAAAGGAAGAGTTAAAAGTGACTCCTGATGGGTTCTTCAAGAAAACAGCACCTGTGCTTGATTTGTGTATAGGCGAGTGATTGGGCAGAAGGAAGGGGGGAATACATTCTAGTCCAGGGAAATGACATTGTAAGAAACATATCGATATGAGAATCACTCTAAAATGAAGCATCAGTGATAGTGAAGAGTGGCAGATAATATTGAGTGTTATAAGAAAGAGGTTGTTGAGGCATAAGAGCAGGACAGTAAGGACAGTAAGTTTTAAATTCCATGAAAGATCTTGTACAAGAGACTTAAGATCTATTGGTAAGTGTGTGCCATGACTATAGAAAAAAATACTCCTAAACTCCAATTTGATGTCAGTTGGGAATATTATGAAGCAAAAAATAGTATAAAAGATACAGATATTTTAATACTGCACAATCTATATGTTGTATGATAAATTGGAACAAGAATAGCATGTATATATGTTACCAACATGCATAGTCAAAGCACTCTTTTATGCATACGGGTAAGAAGCAATGTTTTATGGGGCTTTTAGTGACTGCTAGACTAATTAGGCAAATATGGTACACATAGCAAAAATTATATACATATACATAAATATGTAGATATATATTTACATATATACTCATGTTAGCAGTTTAGATGATAATGAAAATGTATGAACACTTAATATACTCATGAAATTATGTTAACATTTTTGTAAACATTTCCCTCAAATCCTAAGAACTAGGTGTTATTTCTATTATTTTACAAATGGATAAACAGAACTGAAAAAGTCAGGTAATTAGCTGAAGACCACATAGCTGCTAGATGCAAAAGTTCAAAAGCATTTTTGCATTGATATGAAGTCCTTGTTTTTGTCCACAGTGTCACATTACCTTATGCCAATGCATGTACTCTCTGAGTTGAGCCTCATGAGGCTCAGTTCTTGCAGAGAGGTCTCCACTGGATTAGGAAGCTAGGTTCCTAGTACACATCTCATTTCACTCTACTATGACAGGGCTTACCTGGTGGCTCAGATGGTAAAGAATCTGACTGCAATTCAGGAGACTGGGGTTTGATTCCTGAGTCAGAAGATCACCTGGAGAAGGGAATGGCTACTCACTCCAGTATTCCTGCCTAGAGAATTTCATGGGCAGAGGACCCTGGTGGGCTGCAATCCACGGGGTTGCAAAAAGAGTTGGACACACTAAGCAACTAACACACATGTGACAGGATTCGTACTAGTATCACTGGTGTCTGAAGCATTTCCTTTCACTAAGAATAAGGAATAAGTATTTATTTTTAAAAAATCTATCTTCCCGCTTTACCCAGTCTCTGATGTATCCTGATATTTTGTGATTTTCATTTAAGAAATTTGTATGCAGTCAGTTTCTTTAGATGATCCCTATAAATCAGAACTCCTCATTTTTTCATCTTTAACAGTCAACTCCTAAATCAGTGGTGTCTGAGTAAATTTATCCGTCCAACTGCTTTGCATTCTTGAAATTTATAGTAAACCTTATACACATACAGTTTTCCTATTTCTAAGACTGCAATATTGATTAATCCTGGGTCCCAAGAAAATTATAGTATTTTTATTTTAGCTATATTTTTATTTTAATTAATAGTAGTCTTGTGATTTTAGAAAATATCATTAGACAATCATGAGAATCATTAATTAACCAACAAACTAGGAACAGAGGCTTATGGAGAAAGATACATCACAGAGCCCAGGCTTGTGGAGAATACTCAGAACACATCCAAGTAATTAATTTGCAACAAAGAAGTCTGAATAAGTTTGATTTTTAAAAAGTAAACACCTTTCTTATCCAGAAACTATAAAACATGTTAAAGATTGAGACAATATAGGAATCAACTGAAGAATAGCCAGTTTAGGAAATAGAAGTCTGCAAAACTTCTAGGCAAATTTAAAAGAGAATAAGAGAAACATGAAAAAATAATTGACTCAGGGAAAGCCAACATATTTTTGACATTTGAACCATTTATTTTCATAGTATATACCAGCCACATGTCTCTGAATGTCTAACATTCATATTTAATATGAGTACTAGGCTCAGAATAGTGGCCACTCAATTGCCTTGTGCTATGCTGTGCTTTAGTTGCTCAGTCATGTCTGACTCTACCACTTCATGGACTATAGCCTGCCAGGCTCCTCTGTCCATGGGGATTCTCCAGGCAAGAATACTGGAGTGGGTTGCCATGCTTTTCTTAAGGGAATCTTCCCACCCAAGGATTGAACCCAGGTCTTCTGTTTCACAGGTGGATTCTTTACCATCTGAGCCACGAAGGAAAGATATATATATATATATATATACATACACACACACATACATATATACATATATACCAATTTTAAAGCCATATTTCTTCCTTCTTGCCCCAAGCCTCTATTGATCATTACTGGAATTTATCATAACGTCTATTTCATAGGCATATTCGATAATAATTGCGAGAGAGGAAAGATGCAAATAAGATTATAAAGATCAAAATACATCTGATTTTTACAGAAAAAAATCTCCTGTAGAATTAGAAAACTAATAAATTCTAAATACTTTTTATATTGCTTGTATTAATAGTATTACTCATACCAACTTTTCTATTTTTCTTAAAGAAATCAACTAAAAAAGTTCTAGCCAAGGTTATATGCTATGTGAATTCAAATGAATAGAAATTTGAAGATTTATTACAGTGATTATATATTAACAGATATAAATATGTAATTTATGGTTAGTATTATTTTTTCTCAAGCAGGTGACCCATAGGGACAAGCCCCTAGAGCAGAAAATAAACCATTTCAGTGTCTCTTGATAAATAGACAGTATCAACTATTTCTATATAATGCATGGTAATGTGACAAATAAATCACTTTCATTAAAGATTTGCATGAAGGATTAATGAATATTACTTAAGTGGTAAAAACATAAAAATGTTTATGAAAAATTACCTTGAATGTAAGAAGAAGTTGGGCAGCAGGAATCTCATTATAATAACATATTATCTAAAAATTCTCTAGGCTTGATATCTAGACTTATAGATCTAAAGACTCTGGAAGACTAAAGATCTCTTCAAGAGAATTAGAGATACCACAGGAACATTTCATGCAAAAATAGGAACAATAAAGGATAGAAAGGGTATGGACCTAACAGAAGCAGAAGATATTAAAAAGAGGTGACAAGAATACACAGAAGAACTATGCAAAAAGATCTTCATGACCCAGATAAACATGATGCTGTGATCACTGACCTAGAGCCAGACATCCTAAAGTGTGAAGTCAAGTGGTCCTTAGGAAGCATCACTACGAACAAAGCTAGTGGAGTTTTGTTGGAACAAATCTAGTGGAGTTTTGATGGAATTCCAGGTGACCTATTTCAAATCCTAAAAGATGATGCTGTGAAAGTGCTGCACTTAATATGTCAGCAAATTTGGAAAACTCAGCAGTGGCCACAGGACTGGAAAATGTCAGTTTTCATTTCAATCCCAAAGAAATGTAATGCCAAAGAATGCTCAAACTACTGCACAATTGCACTCATCTCACATGCTAGTAAAGTAATGTTCAAAATTCTCCAAGCAAGGCTTCAACAGTATGTGAATCATGAACTTCAAGATGTGCAAGCTGGATTTAGAAAAGGCAGAGGAACCAGAGATCAAACTACCAACATCCATTGGGCCATTGAAAAAGCAAAAGCAAGAGGATTCCATAAAAAAAATCTACTTCTGCATTATTGATTACACAAAAGCCTTTGACTGGATGAATCACAGAAAACTATGGGCAATTCTTAAAGAGACTGAAATACCAGACTGCCTGACCTGCCTCCTGAGAAATCTGTATTCAGGACAAGAAGCAACAGCTAGAATGTGACATCAAACAATGGACTGTTTCCAAATTGGGAAAGGGGTACATCAAGGCTGTATATTGCCACCCTGCTTATTTAACTTCTATGCAGAGTACATCATGAGGAATGCCGGCCTGGATGAAGCACAAGATGGAATCAAGATTGCCGGTAGAAATATCAATAACCTCAGATATGCAGATGACACCACACTTATGGAAGAAAACAAAGAAGAAATAAAGAGCCTTTTGATGAAAGTGAAAGAGGAGAGTGAAAAAGTTGGCTTAAAGCTCAACATTCAGAAAACTAAGATCATGGCATCCAGTCTCATCACTTCACAGCAAATAGATGGGGAAACAATGGAAACAGCAAGAAGCTTTATTTTGGGGGCTCCAAAAATCACTGCAGATGAGGACTGCAGCCATGAAATTAAAAGACTCTTGGTCCTTGGAAGAAAATCTATGACAAACCTAGACAGAATGTCAAAAAGTAGAGACATTACTTTGCCAATAAAAGTTTGTCTAGTCAAAGCTATGGTTTTACCAGTAGTCACGTATGGATGCGAGAGTTGGACTATAAAGAAAGCTGAGCAGTGAAGAATTGATGCTTCTGAACTGTGGTGTTGGAGAAGACTCTTGAGAGTCCCTTGGACTGCAACAACATCCAACCAGTCCATCCTAAAGGAAATCAGTCCTGAGTATTCGTTGAAAGGACTGATGCTGAAGCTGAAACTCCAATACTTTGGCCACCTGATGTGAAGAACTAACTCATTTGAAAAGACACTGATGCTGGGAAAGATTGAAGGAGGGAGGAGAAGCAGATGATAAAGAATGGGATGGTTGGATGGCATCACAGACTCTATGGACATGAGTTTGAGTAAGCTCCAGGAGTTGGTGATGGACAAGAAAGCCTGGTGTGCTGTAGTCCATGGGGTCGCAAAGAGTCAGACATGACTGAGCAACTGAACTGAACTGAAAGATTCTCTACTGCACCTACATGATAAATGTAATCCAAAAGCAACCAAAATTTCATATTTAAAATACAACACTTTGGCTAATCATAACTCTGTAGGATTTTGTCTTCTGTGAGCTTATCTACCTACTGCTGCTGCTAAGTCACTTCAATTGTGTCTGACTCTGTGTGACCCCATAGATGGCAGCCCATCAGGCTCCCCGTCCCTGGGATTATCCAGGCAAGAAAACTGGAGTGGGTTGCCATTTCCTTCTCCAATGCATGAAAGTGAAAAGTGAAAGTGCAGTCGCTCAATCGTGTCCGACTCTTTGCGACTCCATGGACTGCAGCCCACCAGACTCTTCCGTCCATGGGATTTTCCATGCAAGAGTACTGGAGTGGGGTGCCATCACCTTCTCCGCTTATCTACCTAAAAGAGGGATAATTTTAAACTCATATTTATTTCTGCTAGTATTTCTGATGCAGTAAATCTTCAAATTTATAGTATAAAATTTGCATAGCATGAAATTAAAATGTTAGATATCTATTAAAAATGCACTATGAAAAATGTTGACTGTTTTGAATACATACTTTATGAATTTTCTTTTGCTTCAAATGCCTAGAGCTAAATTAAATTTTATTTCTTTTATTTATGTACAAATGACAAATACCTTTAGGATAAAATACATTTTACTAAATGAAACACAGAAAAATGAGTAAACTTTATTCTACTATTCAAGATTTCCTTTTTCCCTCCTTTGGAATATTGCTCAAGATTAGTCCTTCCTACTTATCAATCACTGATACCAGCAATATTGGATTATTTATGCATGGATTTTTTTTTTTGGTTAACTATTTGAAAAATTCTAAGTCTTTAAAAAAATTTTTAATTAGAGAATAATTGCTTTACAATGTTGTGTTGGTTCCTGCCTTATAGCAATGTGAATCAGCTGTAAGTATACATCTGAAGCTATGTCTATATGCCCTCTCTCTTGAGCCTCTCTACCCCCACCCCCATCCCTCCCCTCTAGGTCATCAGAGAGCACTGGGAGGCTCCCTGTGCTATACAGCAGCATCCCACCATCTATTTTACACATGGTATGGTAGTGTATATATATCAATGCTCCTCTCTCCATTTGTCTCACTGTCTCCTTCCCCTGCTGTGTCCACAAATCCATTGCCTACATCTGCGTCTCTATTCCTGCTCTGCACATAAGTTCATCCGTACCATTTTTCTAGATTCCATATAGTCTTAATATAAGAGGAGAGCAGGAATAAGTATACTTATTGGCAAATGTGTACAATTGCTTTTATCCCTGTGAACATCTGCAGGTCAGTCACTCTGTCCTATCTTACAGTAGGCTTTTATGCTAGCAGGATACACCTTTACCTTTTAACATAATTGAGGCTCTGTGATCACAGTTTAATTAGATAGTTACTCAGTAATTAATAGGAATCCAGAAACCTGCTTTTGTCTAGTGAGTGGGATTTAGACACTTCTTTGAATAGTTGTTTGAAGCATGAAAGTTTTAATTGGCAAAATTGGATCCTATGGTATACATAACTCCATCTAATAGATACTTGAAATAGCTACTAATCAGGCTTTTCTTTTTTCAAATAGAGATCTGTGCTCAGTAAGACTTCTTGGTCAAGTTTTTGATCTTTGTATCCCAGTTCCCTCATTCATAAAACAGGGTTACTTATCTCAGTAAGATTTAACTAAACTAGTATACATAGAAACACTGTACAGAACCCATTGGTGCTATAGAGTTTTACTAGATCCTATTGGTGTTACATCCCATTTTCTCTCATCTGGTTTTGCACTCATCTGGCAGCTGTACCTTCTTCAGAGAGAAGGGAGGTGCAAGTAGGACTCCCTGCTGGCAGCCAGTAACTGATGGATGTAGGGGCTGCTAAGTCACTTCAGTTGTGTCCGACTCTGTGCGACCCCATAGACAGCAGTCCACCAGGCTCCCCCGTCCCTGGGATTCTCCAGGCAAGAACACTGGAGTGGATTGCCATTTCCTTCTCCAATGCATGAAAGTGAAAACGTGAAAGTGAAGTCACTCAGTCGTGTCCGACTCTTAGCGACCCCATGAACTGCAGCCTACCAGGCTCCTCCGTCCATGGGCTCTTCCAGGCAAGAATACTGGAGTGGGGTGCCATAAAGACTGATTCTCTTTACTTTCTGTTGACTTACCAAGTCGACAGTGAAATTTGCATTCCCAAAGCCCTAAGTGGGATTAGTTTCCTAAACTAATTCTATCCTTTTTTTTTTTTTCTCTTTACCCAGTCCTTCTTCCCTTAAGCCCTTCTCCTGAGAACACTCTATGAATGAATCACATTCAAAGGAATTCCCTTCTCAGATTCTGTTTCTAGGAAACTGATCTAAGAACATAAATGTTCATTGTTACTGTTGTTATCATTAAGGTCAAGTGTTCTGATTTAAGGAGGATAAACTTGTAGGTTACCTTGGTCATATCTAATGAATGAACTACACAATCTCCAAGTAAATCTCCACGCATCTTTTTTTTTTTTTTCCTTTCAGCTAAGCTCTTCATAATTTTGATAAGCACACCAGGTCTTATTACTTGGCAAGGTTTTAGTAAACAGATATCTTGTTGTTCATCAAGGGCTAGTATCGGTGCACTTTAACAAGCAATTGTTGAAAGTTTAGTGTGAATGCAAAGTCCAAAACCTAAGTTGAACCTGTGCCATAGACTATCATACCCTGTTGAGAAAATGCTGGTCTCTGACCTGATAGAGTTTACAATTCAATAAAAAATAATTAAAAACCCCTTAGTGAAGCAAGAAATTTAGGTTGCATTTCAAAAAGAGTAAGCAATGACCTTTATATCTAGACACGGGGCTCCTGAGATTTAAAAAAATGTCCCCTGTAGTGTCCAACATTCCTCAGGGAAAATAAAAATAGCTATTGTCACCCACTTGAACTCTAGAACTTGGAATTCACTTCCTTGGAATCCTTTGAGTTATGGATTGTGAGAGAATGCCAGTTTACTACTGTTTCTATTATAAATACTCTTTTCTTTATATTTTGTTTTGCTAAAGGTGTTTTGAGTTATATGCATATAAATTTTTATTTTGTCTCAGTGACGTATTATAATTCTTAAGCAGAACTGTGTTGCTTCTGACTCTAGGTAATAAATGTAATGAAAATACATGTCTCAAAAACTTATAAAAAGAAGAATTAGTACTTTGTTTTGTTCAACCAAGATAAATGAAACTATGTAATACAGACTGTCTTTGTATTAAGATGATTCAATTTTTAAAACATATCACAAATGTCCTCTCTTGCATTTTTCACAACATCTTTAAAAATATCTTGATTCTCTGGGCTCTAACCAAGTGTCAGTTAGACAACTTTCTTCTGCTGTTGCTCTCAGCATTCTTGCTTCTGGCTAAGTTTTAGAGGTGAAATATTTGATACTTGTAGAAATTAAACCCAGACATACAAGGTTCACAAGGAATCTGCACTGTACCAAATTCTACTGGAATATATCAGGTCATTTATCCTAAGCCAACAGCTACCCTTACTGAACAGTTTCTGCAGGTTGAACACTCTCATTTAAGTGGCTTATGTAATCCTCAGCACAATCATATCATTTAGATATTACTATCCTATTTATGAATATTGAAATTGAGATTCAATAATATCAGAATAGGCTTCCCAGGTGGCACTAGTGGTAAAGCACCTGCTACCAGTTCAGGAGATGTAAGGGATGCAGGTCTAGTCCCTGGGTCAGGAAGATCCTCTGGAGGTGGGAATGGCAACCCACACCAGTGTTCTTGCCTGGAGAATTCCATGGACAGAGGAGCCTGGCAGGCTATGGACCATAGGGTCGCTAAGAGTTGGACATGACTGAAACAACTTAGCACACACACACACTCACAATATTAGAATATAATAATTAAAGCAGTGTGATGCAAAGATAAAATATGATAACAAGATGTAGGCTCAGGGTGAGTCAGATTGCATTTTTTTCTCTAAAAATTATTAGGTATAATTTTCCATTGGCTCACCCATTTGAGCCTCACAACTTTAATGTTGAAGATGATTATAGTGATGGTAATAACTGTGTCTAGTTCTAAAAGTACTAATCTTACATATAATATCTCATTTAACCTACAGTTTCACCATTAATTGCATTTTATAGATGAGAGACTAAAGTGAGTGAGTGAAGTCGCTCAGTTGTGTCTGACTCTTTGTGACCCATGGACTGTAGCCTACAAGGCTCCTCTGTCCATGGAATTTTCCAGGCAAGAGTACTGGTATGGGTTACCATTTCCTTCTCCAGGGGGTCTTCCCTACACAGGGATCGAACCCAGGTCTCCTGCATTGCAGGCAGAGGCTTTACCATTTGAGCCACCAGGGAACTCTCTAGTTTGCCCAAATGTACATAGGTCATTAGATCATGCAGCCATCACTGGAACTATGATCTTTGTGATTCCAAAGTCCATAGTCTTATTCATTCATGGCATTGCCTTCTACTCTCTGTGTATATGTGTGACTGGGAGTTGGGGAAAAATGTGCAAAGTGTGTAACTCATAGTTAATTCTCAAGTTAGTTCCTTTCCCAGCTCCACCTTATATCTGCTGCTAAGTTGCTTCAGTCGTGTCCGTCTGATTCTGTGCGACCCCATAGATGGCAGCCCACCAGGCTCCCCCATCCCCGGGATTCTCCAGGCAAGAACACTGAAGTGGGTTGCCATATCCTTCTCCAATGCATGAAAGTGAAAAGTGAAAGTGAAGTCACTCAGTCATGTCTGACTCTTTGCGACCCCATGGACTGCAGCCCACCAGGCTCCTCTGCCCATGGGAGTTTCCAGGCAAGAGTACTGGAGTGGGGTGCCATTGCCTTCTCCCACCTTATATCTACATACCTTAAATGGTGCTTTGCATACAAAAACGTATCAGTACCTACTTGTGAATACTCAAAGTTGTCTTAATCTCAGTCTCTACTCTAAAACTAGCAGCCAAAATAATCTTTAGATATGATCCATTTAATAACTCGAGCTGCCAAATCAGCTTCCTCAGCAGTGACAGTGATATATTCAAGCAGAGGCAAAATGACTGACCACCATTAAAACTCTTAACCTGAGAGGGAGGTGGTGGTTGTTGTTCAGTAGCTAAGTCATGTCCAGCTCTTTGCAACACTGTTGACTCCAGCACACCAGGCCTCCCTGGCCCTCATCCTCTCCCAGAGTGCACCCAAGTTCACATCCATTGAATTGGTGATGTTATCCAACCATCTCGTCCTCTGCCACCCTCTTCTTTTGCCTTCAGTCTTTCCCAGCAGCAGGATCTTTTCAAGTGAGTTGACTGTTCGCATTAGGTGGACAAAGTATTGGAGCTTCAGCTTCAGCATCAGTCCTTTCAATGAATATCCAGGGCTGATTTCCCATAGGACTGATGGATTTGATCTCCTTGCTGTCAGTTCAAAATCATCAATTCTTTGGCATTCAACCTTCTTTATGGTCCAACTCTCACATCTGTAATCACTACTTGAAAGACCATAGTTTGACTATATGGATCATTGCTGGCAAAGTGATGTCTTTGCTTTTTAATGCGCTGTCTAGGTTTGTCATAGTCTTCCTTCCAAGAAGCTAGAGTCTAATTTCATGGCTGCAATCACCAACCATGAAAGAGGGAGGTTGGATCACCTCAAATTTAGCATCCCTCTAAACCTCTGTTTAATTTACTTAATAGAATAAACCACAAAAATACTTCATAGTAACTTTGTAAACATGACCCTTTCTCTTTTGTTCATTGACTGTACAATTCAGATTTTTAAAATTGCCTACATTACTTCTCAGGATCTGTTTTTAGCTCAGTTATCAAACGTAATCTTTCATTTATATTCTAAAGGCCAAGATAAGTTCAAGTACATCTTTAAAAATTTGCAATAGGAAATATAAAATATGAAAAAATCTACTCTTAAAATTTAGAACTATTCATTAAATATATATTGGTATTTATCTTCTAATTATTCATTTTCTCATCAACTATGTATTGAGCAACTAAACACCAGCCATTCTGTTGGGACCTAAGGTATATGGTGGTAAATGCAGTAGATTTAGTTTCTACTCTGGCAAGAGTACATAATGTTGCTAATAATGACATTTTCTATCACAATGCAGGTATAAATCTGCAATGCAAATAACATTGCCTTAGTTTCAGATTCGGTTCAGTTCAGTCACTCAGTCGTATCCAACTCTTTGCGACCCCATGAACCACAGCACGCCAGGCCTCCCTGTCCATCACAAACTCCCAAAGTTTACCCAAACTCATGTCCATAGCGTCAGTGATGCCATCCAGCTATCTCATCCTGTCACCCCATTCTCCTCCTGCCTTCAATCTTTCCAGTCTCGGTCTTTTCCAATGAGTCAGCTCTTCAGATCAGGTGGCCAAGGTATTGGAGTTTCAGCTTCAGCATCAGTCCTTCCAATGAATATTCAGGAATGATTTCCTTCAGGATTGACTGGTTTGATCTCCTTGCAGTTCAAGGGACTCTTGAGAGTCTTCTCCAACACCACAGTTCAAAAGCATCAATTCTTTGGTGCTCAGCTTTCTTTATAGTCCAACTCTCACATCCATACATGACCACTGGAAAAACCATAGCTTTGACTAGATGGACCTTTGTTAACAAAGTAATGTCTCTGCTTTTTAATATGCTGTCTAGGTTGGTCATAACTTTCCTTCCAAGGAGTATATCCCCTTATGGTAAGTAGTAATGGATAATTAATGGTACAATTCCCTATAATTTCCTTCATGATGTCATTAATTCTAAAATTCAAAATGGTAGCTAGCCACACGCTACAAACTTTATATCAGCAAATATCTTCATTGTGCCATTTTTTAAAGCAGTGCCATTTTATCCAATAACTTACTAAGTTTCATTATTCAAATATATTCACATCAATTATTTCTTCAGAACTGGAGGCAAAGGAGTCACAACAGATAATGGAACTGTAAAACCAAAAATGTTTACAAAGCAATTAATAAATACTAAATTGTTTATGACATACACTCTATTAAGCAGTATCCAGTAAAAATTAATGAAAAAACGTATCAAACTACAAGTAAAAAGCTTAATTTAATATTAAAGCAAACTAAAAAGTTCCACTGGTATAATAAAGAACAAATTATAGCTATTTTATATATATCACATTACAAGGATAACCAAAAACAGATAAGAGCAGAGATTGTGATAAATATAGCCCATTAGCTGAAAATTTTATTATAAACCATAAAATATATTAAAAAATACAGAAGATTCTGATTTTTAGGTTTTCCTTTTTATAGCTGACAAGGATAAAAACAAAAAACAAACAAAAAAAAATACTAGACTCCCTAAAAGAGTCACAGTATTAATTGGGTGGTGAACAAATCAATTGCTATACCCATTGTGTTCTCTCCTAATCTTTTGACCCACAGCTTCTACTATGTACACACATTATTTGGAAGAAGAATGGTTATCTTCTAACTTGCAGTTATATTAGAGAATGTTGAAATGAATTGCATATGATTACTCATTTAAATTGTTTTCAAAGACTTCAGAGAGTACAGTATGCAGTTTTATTCCCCTTTCTCATACTTTTTAAAAAAATTAATGGCACTGCAGTTATAAGAAATGAACATCTTTTCCCATAAGGATGATCATGTTTTTATACCCTGTAGACATAGAAATACATCATTTAAGTAATCATCTTATTTGTCAGGGGAGCAAAAGAAACCTAGTCTGTTTGGCGACACTGAATCAATTACAGCAAGTGTGATGAAAGTCTGCAATGAACAAAGCCACAAAACCCAGACATTCAACTAGGAAAATAGAGCCAACCTAGAACCTTTCCCCTAATTTAGAAATGATAAATAAAATAAAGCTTAATATATAGCCAAGCTCAAAGGAATGGGAAAAAAGCAGGTATCAGAAACAAATAGAAAAATTCTAGGAATAAATCCTAACTGACATCTAGGAATACTATTAATCCATTAATCCTGAGGAAATATTGGCAACAAAGATTCATGGAGGTAGACTATAGAGTCTAGGAGCTTGAGGATGATTGTTCATGCTGGTACAAAGGACAAGTCTTTGGGTCTTCCTGAGAGGGAAATTTAGAATAAATGTCTGCACCAAACCAGGTCCTTAATGTGCTATTCTTTCAGTGAAATTGAATGGCTCTCACTGACTCAAGAAAAAAGTTAAAAAAAAAAAAAACTCCCATAAGAAACCAAAACCTGAAGTCAACACAGTACAAGTTTGTAAACAAAATGTATGTTATCACACAGTATAAAAAAATACACTAGAGAAATTTAACATAAAAACTTTAGGGGGTACACATTGAAGAATAATATCAAGACTTCTAAAACATTTTAAATTGTCTAAGTCAAGCATACTATTAAAAAAAAAAAAAAACCTGAGAAGAATGGGAAAAATCACAACTAACCAACTAATCTTAGTGTGCTTCTGATAATGTGTAATGATATCCAGATTTCAATATTTAATATATCAGCTTATATTAAAATATTTTTAAGGCCAAGCATAAATGTTATGAAGCCAAGTGTTATATGGGCATAAAAACTATGCCCTCAGAGCCAACTATGTTTTATTACTTTCCTGAATCCTTTTGTTATCTTCAGGTTCTGACATACTAAAAGTAAAGCGAATGCTTGTTTTTTCATGAAAGTGAAGACAAGTTTGAAAAGAATTTTAAATAAATGCTGATAGAGAATGAAAAAAAAATGTATAAGAGAAAGTAAAGAGTAACTTTAAGAGAGGTTTAGACTGGTTCAATATATTCATTTTTGGCACAGGCAGAAAATCCAATCCAAATTCAGACTGTCAGCTTTTCTACTGGGTACTATTTCCACTTTTTATCCTTCTTAAAATTATGAAATGCTTTGCTGCTGCTGCTACTGCTAAGTCACTTCAGTCATGTCCGACTCTGTGTGACCCCATAGACAGCAGCCCACCAGGCTCCCCAGTCCCAGGGATTCTCCAGGCAAGAACACTGGAGTAGGTTGCCATTTCCTTCTCCAATGCATGAAAGTGAAAAAGTGCAAGTGAAGCCGCTCAGTCGTATCCGACTCTTAGTAATCCCATGGACTGCAGCCTACCAGGCTCCTCCATCCATGGGATTTTCCAGGCAAGAGTACTGGAGTGGGGTGCCATTGCCTTCTCCAATGCTTTGCTATATAAAACTAAAAACTTATTTTAAAAACTAAATGAACATTGTTGAATACCCAAATACCTATTAACCTATAAAATTTGAGAAAAATGCCAATTTTGTGTAAATACTTTCTGCTTATTCTAAAAATATTTTACAAAACATTGACTCAAGAAACACTATTGGTACAACAAAATTAGACTTCAGTTAATGATAGTCTCTAATGTGATTGTTCTTTGCTTTACTTCTTCCAAATTTTCTAGTAATACAAATCAAAAATTGAGATAACTCCAGTAAAGTCTAACCCAAAAGTAAATTGCGAAAAGTATCAAAATGTCTGAGTGCTGTTTCAGCAACAAATGAAACTCTCATTATAACAACTAGAATAAGCCATATATTGGAAGGGAGAAAGGATGGAGGGAGGAGAAGGGAGAGAAGGAAGGAGAGAGAAAAAGGAAGAGAAGAAAGGCATAAAATAGGGCTTCCCAATCCTCACTGTAGATTAGAATCACATTTGAGCTTTCTTAAAAGTTCAAGTGGTGTTATTAAGCAAATAACTGTGGAGAAAGGGGACCTCGGAATCTGCTCTTTCAGCTATAACACATGTAATTGTAATGTCTATTGAGATTTTAATGCTATTGGAAAACAATTTTTTTTCTTTTATTAACTCAGTTGCAATATGATTTTGATTTCCACTCATCTATTGAAGTTTCCATTCAGTGATACCCCAAATGTCAATCTTAAGTAACATTTACCTTTATTATCTATATAAATATTTCTACTAAGTCCTTTTTCCTTAGCTGGCATTATTTAACCCTCCTGAAATGGTTGAGCCACTGGCCTCTGTGGCACTGCATTTTCTTTATTCTCCTTGAATTTTTCCAATGGTTCCTTCCCTCTTCCTTTCTGAACATTTTTTGTTTTCTTTCTTTTATTTAGATGTTGTGCTTTCCAGAGAACTATCTTCTCACCATATTTATTCTCATCTACTTACCTTATTCAATTATACCAATATACCAACAACTTCCAACCACAGATTTACTCTTGTGAACTTCAAACACATGTTTACTAACTGCTGGAACTGCTTATGTGGATTTGCCTCAAACTCAAAATGTCCTGAAAGTGAACCAATGATCTTTCTCCTTAAATTAGTTTGACCTCATTTTTATTTAATCCTGAACTTCACATGCCATCCTCCTTCCAGCCATTCAAGGGAGATATGAAAGTGTTCCTGAACTATCTATCTCTTCATTTGTCTTGAAAGTGTAGTCTTTGTGACTTCATGAGATATAGCCCACAAGTCTGCTTTGTCCATGGAATTCTCCAAGCAAGAATACTGGAGTGGGTAGGCATTCCCTTCTCCAAGGGATCTTCCTGACCCAGGGATCAAACCCAAGTCTCCTGCATCTCAGGAGGATTCATTACTGTCTGAGTCACCAGGGAAGCCCCTCCTATGTATTTATTGGGCTAATATCCCAATATCTTTCTTCTTGTTGTTATGATTAGGTTCTGATTCAGATTTCTTCAGCTCTTACCTTCAGTATGCAATATTGTTCTCTCACTCCCTTTGGCAACCTTGGGCTTACTTAAATTCAGCCTTTGCAGAATCACCAGAATACCCTACTTTATCACTGTTCTGTTCAGGATGGCAATTGTCTTGCTGTTCACATTGTCTCTCTGTTCGCTGAACCTAGGGTGGCAAGGCACGAGCTACGATGCTGGAAGAAGATGTGAGGAGCTGTAGGAACTGCACACATGTTTATTCTCTCCTGGCTGGCATGGCAGCCATAACACAGACTCTCTCCTGGCTGGTGTAGCAGCTGTAGCAGCAACCAGAATATAACCATAATACAGCCATAATGAACCATAATATAACATAACCATGATGTCGCTCCAATGTAGCCCCAGTGCAGCAGCATCCAGGGCTTTCATGGTGAAACAGCTGTTCGGCTCAGTTCAGTTCAGTTGCTCAGTCGTGTCCAACTCTTTGCAACCCTATGGGCTGCAGCACTCCAGGCCTCTGTGTCCATCACCAGCTCCCAGAGCTTGCTCAAACTCATGTCCATCGAGTCAGTGATGCCATCCAACCATCTCATCCTCTGTTGTCCCTTCTCCTCCTGCCTTCAGTCTTTCCCAGCATCAGGGTGTTTTCCAATGAGTCAGTTCTTCACATCAGGTGGTCAAAGTATTGGAGATTCCACTTCAGCTTCAGTCCTTCCAATGAATATTCAGGACTGATTCTCTTTAGGATGGACTGGTTGGATCTCCTTGCAGTCCAAGGGACTCTCAAGAGTCTTCTCCAACACCACAGTTCAAAAGCATCAATTCTTTGGAGCTCAGTTTACACCCATATATGACTACTGGAAAAGCCATAGCTTTAACTATATGCACCTTTTTTTGTAAAGTAATGTCTCTGCTTTTTAATATGCTGTCTAGGTTTGTCATATCTTTTCTTCCAAGGAGCAAGCATCTTTTAATTTCATGGCTGCAGTCACCATCTGCAGTGTTTTTGGAGTGCAAGAAAATAAAGTCTCTCACTGTTTCCATTGTTTCCCCATCTATTTGCCCTGAAGTGATGGGACTGGATGCCATGATCTCAGATATTGCATAATCATTTTTCACCAAATGTGGGGCAAGAGCGAGAGGCCATGTGGCAAGAGAGCCTGACCATGCCATCTTGGCTAATTTGCTCTTTCCCTAAACTCCACCCCTTCAGGGTCTCTCACCTCACAATCCACATGCGATCCATCTCTTGTGATGGTCCCTTGGTGAGTAACACTGACCCTTGAATATACATCTTGCAACAGCAGTAGATGCTACAACAACGAACAGTTACATCCCCAACACACAGCAAAACCCAATGGCAGGTATTACCTGGAACTCATGTTGCAGTCCTTGCCTTCATGGGGCTAGAAGAGCCACCCACTACATGTGGAGTACCTTTATCTTCCTTGGCCAAGTCTAGTCCTTGTAAAATTGCAGGAAAGCCTCCACAAGGTCAACTCCACCCCTTCAGGCTTTTTTATTAAGGACCTGCAAAAACTCCCTACAGGCGCCAGGCCCACCCCTTCAAGGAGGGGAATTTTGGCATTGACAGGGCACCACATCATTCCAAATGCTTTCACATTGTTCTAAACCCGCAGGAGAATGAGAAGTTAGTAGCACATCACAGGGCGTGGCCTTTACAGTTCACTGCTCTAAATCTACATTATAGAACACAGCATAAACCTACATCATACATTATAGGACAAAGCCTTTCACACAGGGAGCCTTCCAATTTCCAAAGGTAAGGACACAGCCTCTGGCTAGATGTAAACAAGGTTGCATTTAGCACTAGTGTCAACCAGGGCCATTACTCTCTGTACATTAGCTAGTGACCAATGAATTACAAGTTCTACATGCGGTCTCCAGTCCCTGACTCTTCAGGAGGGCACCTTGGTCTGAGCCCTATTCAAAGTGGAAAAGGGCATCATCCAAAAGAACATTCTTGGGCACCATGTAATCTTTTAACTGAACCACCTGTACCTCTTGCTGTGGATGCATCCCAAACTGAAACTTCTGCTCTGGTCTCAGTTGCCTCCACAGCTCTGGGAGCAGAGCACTGGGCTGTGTATCAACTTTATTTGTCAATTCCCACTGCCAACAAATCAGCCCACATTTGCATTCTCATCACCAGGAGGGGGCCTTTACCAGCTCAGGCCCCCTTCAGGGTCTTCACACTTCTAACCCCTTTGCCTCCTGCTGTCCCTCTGTTTCTCCCAAGCTAGCCACTATCAAGGTCACCTCATAGATGGGGCACCACACCTAGGTCACAAGAATAGCAGTCCTGGACTCAAAAACAGTAGATGGGGCATTGTTCAAAATAGCATATTGAATGCTGCCAATAAAACGCTTGTCATCTGGGCCTCGGGTATTTAGGTTAAATATCAATGCTTCATGCTCAGTTCTCTCATCATTTGGGTCAACTTGGTATAGATCTGCCATTTATTCACAGTATCCAGGAGCTTTCCCATGTTTGATCACATAATGTGGGCGGCAGCATTAATCCATTCCACGAAGGCATGCATTTGGTTAGGCCTCCCTTGCATGAGTGGTCTAGCATTCTGCAACCTTTGTCTCAATGAAGGGTAAATGGTTACAGATGCCAACCCTCCAAAATCACTACAGATGATGACTGCAGCCATGAAATTAAAAGATGCTTGCTTCTTGGAAGAAAAGTTATGATCAACCTAGACAGCATAGTAAAAACCAGAGACATTACTTTGACAACTAAAGTCCGTCTAGTCAAAGCTATGGTTTTTCCAGTAGTCATGTCTAGATGTGAGAGTTGGACTATAAAGAAAGCTGAGCACCAAAGAATTATGCTTTTGAACTGTGGTGTTGGAGAAGACTCTTGAGAGTCCCTTGGACAGCAAAGACATCCAACCAGTCCATCCTAAAGGAAATCAGTCCTGAATACTCATTGGAAGGACTGATGCTGAAGCTGAAATTCCAATACTTTGGCCACCTGATCTGAAGAACTGACTCATTGGAAAAGACCCTGATGCTGGGAAAGATTGAAGGCAGGAGAAGGGGGTGACAGAAGATGAGGTGGTTAGATGGCATCACCAACTCAATGGACATGAGTTTGAGTAAGCTCTGGGAGTTGGTGAGGGAAAGGGAGGCTTGGAGCACTGCAGTCCATGGGGTCGCAAAGAATCAGACATGACTAAGCAACTGAACTGAACTGGACTGATTCTATTTCATCCGTAACACATATGATACTGTCCAGGGTCCCAAAGTCACAAAAACCATGCTGCTAATGTCTCTGTCCCCACCCCACCCCCCATGCTTTTGCCAAAACTGCTTACCCAAGTCAACCAACTCCACATGAGTACATGATTGATATGTTGTGAACTCAGTCACATTGGGGGCCCCTTGAGGATGTCCACCCAGGCCATAGGCTGCTCATGCTTTACTTTCTGCTGTACAACAGGCCTTGCTGCCAAGCAGGTATTCTCAGTCTCACAACGTCCATCATCGTTATCCTTAATCTCATAATGTTCATCATCACTGTCACTTCCTGCCTTACTGTCAGAGATGCTGGATTCTTCAAGGCCATGGGTTTAGGGCCACAAGGCCCTAACATCAAAATACATTACTCTAGTTCTTCCAAACATCTCTGCACATTGTGCTCTGGTGCAGCATTTTATAGGGTATGATCCATATCCACCTTCAGGGCAGTCAGGAAAATCCACCTGATGGTGCCGGCAGCAGTCCATGCTGCCTTGTTCAGCAAACAGGAATTCACTGCCTGTAATGCCTTTTCAGTGCTATCCAGTGAACTGTCTACTGCCTCCGAGTCTTCCACCAGAATCCACGCTGAGAGGATTGTGGCTACATGGTACCATGTGCCATAAGGTGGCCACTGGCTTCCTCCATCAGTTGGAGCCTCGGGCTCCTCTACCTGTTCATATCCTGCAAACTATACCAATTGTATCACTGTTTCTGTTCGTGATGTCAATTGTCTTGCTGTTCACATTGATCGCTGAACCTAAGGGGCAAGCTAAGAGGCTGGAATAAGACGTGAGAAGCCACAGGAACTGCAGACACATTTATTCTCTCCTGGCTGGCATGGCAGCCATAACACAGCTTCTTTCCTGGCTAATACAGCAGCTGCAGCAGCAGTCAGAAATGACCATAATATGGCCATAATGGAACCCTAACATAACCTCACATAAGATAATCATGTGCAGCAGCAGCCAGGGCTTTCATGCTGAAATTCCTATAGGTGTATGGCACAAAATAGCCCGTGGCCAAGCACCTCATGACATGCATGTGCAGTGCTCTAAGTGATCTCAGCTGTTACATAATTATTATTTACAAAACGTGGGGCAAGAGCGAGAGGCCATGGTGTGAGAGAGCCCAACTGCATCATCATGGCTAATTTGTTCTTTCCCCACACCTACAGATGTACATATTTATGTCATCTCTTTGCTAGAAAACATCCAAGATAGAGCGCAAATTCCTTAACACAACTTACACACCATGTGAATCTGTGTGTAGTCATTTGGATTTATTTCCAGTATCTCTAACCTCTAATTCCTTTCCTGGGATTTTTCACTCCAGTAACTCAGAACTGTGGTGGTGGCTCAAAATCTTACTCCTTGACTAATTTTTTTGCCTTCTCACATTTCATCATCAATCCATCAACAATTCCAATCAGCTCTAACATCACATTTTTACTGGAACCAATCACTTCCCACCACTTTACCACTACTGTCCCCACGACTAAGCACCATTCTAGTGCAAATCATTTACATATTTCATGTCTGTTTTGAAAATAGCCACTGAGGCCAGTGGACATTATTCCTCCTGCTTCCCCTGCCCCTGGCCCCTGCTTTGTCCTCACACAGTCTCATCTCTATCCAGCAGTCAGAGTTTTAAAATACAAATTCACATGTCTTTTTCACCCCTGTTATTCTCCAGCTCTATATTCATGCTTTAGCTTTCTTCCCAGCACTTATTACCACTTGACAAATACTTATTTTGGATCTGTGTTCTTGTTCTTTCCACTGTAATGAAAGATCCATGAGAACACACACATTTTTTTCCCCCTACTTGGAGCATTCTTGGCCTACCATGACTCTCAACTAGTATTTGGTGAAAAAATTAGTAAATGAATGTAGCTCAGGCATCTCAGCAGAAGAAGTTTTTGCTGATTGACTTGTGGCTTAACTGCCTTTTCCCTCAGCTTCCTTTCGATACAATGCACACCTCCATTTCTTTATTCCACATGGTTTTTCATAGGTTTGGGTAGATCTCTCTCCTTAGACTGATCTTTGAGAATGGGCAACTCTCTGTCTCATCTTTTTAGTTTCAGTGCTATCATATCATAGTGCCAGTCATCTAAAACACATTCAACACACATTAGAATTGAGTGAATGAGTGCATGGATGAATGGATAAGGGCTTTAAGAAATGTTTATGAAATAAAATATTTCAGATCTTCCTTTAATCATGAAGAGCTATAGTTCTTTGAACATAAAATACAAAATGATGTAGATATCTGAATCACATATGTATGATCTTGCAACATATCTAACACAATAAAGCCTTTGTTGTTTGAGTATAACTGTTAATAAAATAATCTATCTTTCAACCATTAAATTTTTTATATTTTCAGAAATCATCTATAGCTGGGTATTTAATGAGTTCCCTTCCTTTGTGGCCGAAGACAGCCGGCGGTTCATTTCCCAGGAGACAGGCAACCTTTATATTTCTAAAGTCCAAGCATCAGATGTTGGCAGCTATATTTGTCTGGTGAAAAACACAGTGACGAATGCTCGAGTACTTAGTCCTCCAACACCACTGACTCTGCGTAATGATGGTAAGTTGCCTGACCTGGATTTAATGGTTAGCTACTTCAAATGTGAAAAATTGAGCATCGTCTGTGAAAACAGTGAGTCACTATGCTGTATATCTGAAATTAACACAATATTGTAAGTCAACTGTATGTCTATATAAAAACACTTTTAAAAATGTATTATTAAACCTAGCACAAATAAAAAGACATTTGCAATATTTAGAAACCCTACACTTTTAGTTAAGATTTGCATATCTTAGAACAAATTTTCTTACATAGGAAAGGGATGATCTATAGATGAGAACTATCAACCATAGCACTACCCTCGTGCCAGAAAGGGAAAGAGATTCTGAAAAGATGAACTGCAATAAAAACTCCAAAGTTCTTTTCTCTGCTCTTTAGGGCCTCTATATAGCATATGTGTATAAATTGCAAGCATTTTATGAGGTTCATTTTTCAACACTTTTTCACTTTAGCCACCTTCAAATTGAATGTTCAGCTTTTAATACTTCATGGTATAGTTATAATTGTTATTATTACTTTTCCAATAATAGAAGCAGTTGGAACTTTTTTAAGTGCAATTCAGGCAGAAATGATGATTTTATATTTATAGGTATTGCCATATATCCAAAGTATCTTCAAATTTAAATACTTCATTTGTCGTTACAGACATTTACAGCTAAGCATTGCATTAAAGAAGTAAAGTGCTATATTACAGTTGATATATGATATGTGGCCTGCTCTGTCATGCAATAAAAAACCTATGAAGGTATTATTAAGAAGTGAGCTTGAGAATCCTGATGGATTGTGAAGCTTAAAAAATAATAGGTTTCAACGGTAGTCTTTATATGCTTAGTTTAGAGTATATGCTGCAGTGAAGTATGACAAGTATAACCAGAGTTTATATATAATGTATGTATTTATGTATGTATCATAATCCTATGATTCTGTGAGGTAAAATGTATAAATGCAGTATCTATTTCAGAGATGAGGTAGCAAATTTTAAAGAGATACAGTGAACTACAAAAGTTCACACTGCTAGGTAACAGCATGGAGGAGAGATGAGAAATAAGAAGGAAAATTGGGAGACCAATTTAGAGGCTACCAAAACTAAGCAGCCAAGAAGTGAGGAGGGACAGAATGAAAGCTCTGGTAATAACACTGAAAGGTAGCAAATATGCCTGGGACACCAATAAGGTAGAATTGTCAGAATGTGATAATTAATTAAACATGGTGCTCTGGAGTAGGAGGACACTTTCACCTCGTTCATCGGATGGGTCATGATTCTTTTCATGAAAAGAGATAAGACAGATAAAGGAACAATGAGATGTTTATGGGCATCTATGTGGAAATATGTGGTACATATATTGAAATATAATCCTAATATGCACAAGAAAGAACTGGGCTGGATAAAGAGATTGAAGAGTCATCACTGTGTATTCCACCACTGCAGTTAAAGCTATGACTGTGTGTATAGTATGCCAACCTCAAAATTATATAGGAATGTCTATAGGGTGAAAAAAATGAAGGAGAATAGATGTCCATTCTTAAAATTTATCTAGTTGGTAGCTTACAAATGAAGTGATTCTCTATAAGCCATTTTCATAAAGTTTTGACTATTTTCTCATTAATTCCTCAAGAATTTGGAATATCTTTGTTTGAAAATTGTAACATTTTGCTGACTAGATAGTAACTAATTCCATTTACACCAATTTATGCAAACTCCGAAAAGATGATGATGTGAAAGTGCCGCACTCAATATGTCAGCAAATTTTGAAAATTCAGCAGTGGCCAAAGGACTGGGATAGGTCGGTTTTCATTCCAATCCCAAAGAAAGGCAATGCCAAGTACTCAAACTACTGCACAATTGCACTCATCTCACATGCTAGTAGCGGAGAAGGCGATGGCACCCCACTCCAGTACTCTTGCCTGGAATATCCTATGGACAGAGGAGCCTGGTAGGCTGCAGCCCATGGGGTCACTAAGAGTTGGACAAGACTGAGCGACTTCACTTTCACTTTTCAGTTTCATGCATTGGAGAAGGAAATGGCAACCCACTCCAGCGTTCTTGCCTGGAGAATCTCAGGGACAGGGGAGCCTGGTGGGCTGCCGTCTATGGGGTAGCACAGAGTCGGACATGACTGAAGCGACTTAGCAGGAGCACACACTAATAAAATAATGCTCAAAATTCTCCAAGCCAGTCTTCAGCAATACATGAACTGTGAACTTCCAGATGTTCAAGCTGGTTTTCGAAAAGGCAGAGGAACCAGATATCAAATTGCCAGCATCTGCTGGATCATCGTAAAAGCAACAGAGTTCCAGAAAAACATCTATTTCTGCTTTATTGACTATGCCAAAGCCTTTGACTGTGTGGATCACAATAAACTGTGGAAAATTCTGAAATGTTGGGAATACCAGACCACCTGACCTGCCTCTTAAGAAACCTGTATGCAGGTCAGGAAGCAACAGTTAGAACTGGACATGGAACAAATGACTGGTTCCAAATAGGAAAAGGAGTACGTCAAGGCTATATATTGTCACCCTGCTTTTTTAACTTATATGCAGAGTACTCATGAAAAACTCTGGGCTGGAGGAATCACAAGCTGGAATCAAGATTGCCAGGATAAATATTAATAACCTCAGATATGCAGATGACACCAACCTTATGGCAGAAAGTGAAGAACTAAAGAGTCTCTTGATGAAAGTGAAAGAGGAGAATGAAAAAGTTGGCTTAAAGCTCAACATTCAGAAAACTAAAATCATGGCATCCAGCCCCATCACTTCATGGCAAATAGATGGGGAAACAGTGGAAACAGTGGCAGACTTTATTTTCCTGGGCTCCAAAATCACTGCAGATGGTGACTGCAGCCATGAAATTAAAAGACTCTTACTCCTTGGAAGGAAAGTTATGACCAACCTAGATAGCATATTCAAAAGCAGAGACATTACTTTGCCAACAAAGGTCCATCTAGTCAAGGCTATGGTTTTTCCAGTAGTCATGTATGGATATGAAAGTTGGACTATAAATAAAGCTGAGTGATGAAGAATTGATGCTTTTGAACTGTGGTGTTGGAGAAGACTCTGGAGAGTCCCTTGGACTGCAAGGAGATCCAACTGGTCCATCCTAAAGGAGATCAGTCCTGGGTGTGCATTCAAAGGACTGATGTTGAAGTTGAAACTCCAATACTTTGGCTATCTGATGCAGAGAGCTGACCCATTTGAAAAGACCCTGATGCTGGGAAAGATTGGGGGCAGGAGGAGAAGGGGACGACAGAGGATGAGATGGTTGGATGGCATCATCAACTCGATGGACATGGGTTTGGGTGAACTCCGGGTGTTGGTGATGGACAGGGAGGCCTGGCGTCATGCGGTTTGTGGGGGTCACAAAGAGTCAGACCCGACTGAGTGACTGAACTGAACTGATGTAATAATACCATGCATTTGGATAAGACCTGAGATTGTTTACGCTGTTCTGCCTTCTTTTCACACAACAACCCTAAACATTACATTGACTTTCACAAAGGAGAAAAGCACATGTGAAGTCAGAATCCAAAAATTGATTCCACCTTCACTAGTGATTTAAAAGCTCAGTACTTATGATCAGCACTCTCGCATTTCTTTTATTTCATGGCCTAGGTGTAGCACTTAACTTTACCTTCTACTTTCCCTTGTCAAGCATTTATAGAATGATTAGTGTAATTTGTTTGCTGGTATTTAAACTCATTTGCCCTTCTGATTCTGTTGCTCTTGTTTGTCAAAACGTCACTCCCATTGAACTCATATACACTTAAGTTGTGACTGCTTTGGAACCTGAAAGCTATTAGAAAGTTACACTCATGAAGCATGCATGATCACCAGCTTCAACATTGTCCTTCAATCCTAGTAAGTTGACGTGGATGGTTAATTTGTATTTCTGCCAAAAGTTTTTGGAATCTTGTATTCTTTTCTCAAACTGGAGAGCCTCCTTCTCTACCCACTGCTTTACAAAACTATTTAAGTGTCAAGTTTATTTTCCTATGAACGGAAATTCAAATCTAACTACATCTCCATTTATACTGTTTTTCCCTTATTCTAATTCAGTAGAGATACTCCACTTTCCCTCCTCCTGCTAAAACCAGTTCCTCCCTCTTAGGCTGTTGATTTTCATTCTCACTGGCCTTTTCAGAGCATACAACTTTGGCCTTTTCAGTCATTGTTTCTTATATAACTAAAATTATATCTTTAAATTAAAAAATATTTTTAGTCGTATTGTCTAATTTACTAAAGCAGTTGAAATTGTTGACTTTTTTTACAAACTTATATATTATAAAAATTTGTTTGTGAAGTACTATATGAAAGGCTCAATAAAATTTTAAAATAAAAGTGTTATTTTAAAGTTAACATCTAAGTTAAAAGAAACAGGTGGAAAATACCTGCTAAATTTCAGCTACATCATTCAATAACAGTCTTTTTAAGATTTTTGTCCGAAAAGTTAGAAAATTCACATTTGTTCTTTCTATAATTTATCTAAGGTTGTTGTTTTCTTGGTGATTGTCTACTAATTTTTACTTTTTAACATAGAAATATACCCTTATCAAAGGAATGTAGAGGTTTATAAGTGCTGATAATAGGAGGGGAAAGCCAAACCTCTCTTCCATTCAATCTCATTCCTTAAAGCCAATTATCTAACTTCTCATATTTTTCTTCCCAAGGTTTTCATGTAAACTGTGCTTCTTGTTTAATCAAGTTTAGAGAATAGCTGTTCACTCCCCCATATGATATACACGTTTCTTCTATCCACCCACATATTATATTTATATAATACTTTTCTGTTCTTTCCTTTTTAATTTGACCATGTGCTTAAATCCTTACTATCCTTTTAACTCTTGGAAATAATTCTTGACTTTCTATTATACAAAGTTATAGTTTTACTCCTATTTTTCCTTTACCTTTTCTATGTTACTTTTATGTCCTTTCATCTGCCACTTTTACTCTGATATTCTCTTCTGTAAATGTAACCAAGAGTTCTAAACTTTCCCGTAGACTGACTGTAAAAGCTGAAAATAAGTAGATGTTAACTTCATGGGAAATAGATGGGGAAACAGTGGAAACAGTGTCAGACTTTATTTTTGGGGGCTCCAAAATCACTGCAGATGGTGATTGTAGCCATGAAATTAAAAGACGCTTACTCCTTGGAAGGACATTTATGACCAACCTAGATATCATATTCAAAAGCAGAGACATTACTTTGCCAACAAAGGTCTGTCTAGTCAAGGCTATGGTTTTTCCAGTGGTCATGTATGGATGTGAGAGCTGGACTGTGAAGAAAGCTGAGCGCCAAAGAATTTATGCTTTTGAACTGTGGTGTTGGAGAAGACTCTTGAGAGTCCGTTGGACTGCAAGGAGATCCAACCAGTCCATTCTAAAGGAGATCAGTCCTGGGTGTTCTTTGGAAGGACTGGTTAGTTAGTTACTTAGTTCACTCGCTCAGTCGTGTCCAACTCTGCGACCCCATGAAAGCTGAAACTCCAATACTTTGGCCACCTCATGTGAAGAGTTGACTCATTGGAAAAGACTCTGATTCTGGGAGGGATTGGGGGCAGGAAGAGAAGGGGACGACAGAGGATCAGATGGTTGGATGGCATCACTGACTCGATGGACATGAGTTTGGGTGAATTCCGGGAGATGGTGAGGGACAAGGAGGCCTGGCGTGCTGCGCTTCATGGGGTCGCAAAGAGTCAGACACGACTGAGCAACTGAACTGAACTGAACTGAACAAATGAGTAGTAGACAATTAGCATTCAGTACCGTATTGTTATAGATTTTAAAGCTATTTGTGGACACGTGTTCTCTCCTGGACGTGTTTTTCATGAGTGAACCTTTAAATTGATTATAACGAGGAAATAATATTGTGATACACTTTAAATGTTATTTCTCTTAAAATTTTGCTATACAAACACAATTCAGTTTCAATAATAGTGATGAAATATGAACATGATTCTCCACGATGCAAATGATGAATAAACCATTACTGTGGTTATGAAAGCCCATGAAGGAGGCGGTGATGTGAGCCACACTGCCACCTGTGTGCATGCCAGCCCTCCGCTCCTGCACTCGCCAGCAGCCGCCCAGCTGTCTCCTCTGGGACCACCAAGGAGGGGCATCCCTGGAGGCTGTGCTGCCTGCGGAGTGATGCTGGCACTGCCCAGCTGAGGGGGAACTCTGACGTCCTGGCGAGTTTGTGGCAAGGGGCTGGGTTCAAATGAAACATTCTGAACTCCCTGGGGATAAAAAAGAAAAGAAAGAAAGCCTGTGAAATGAATATGAAATGAAGTGAGCTTAGGATGAAGCTTTGAATTATTCAAATTGCAATGGAAATATAAAGAATGAAAACCCTATAAAGGATAGCGAGTAGAGATGAGCACAGTAAGAGGAAAAACAGTAATGTAGTGTCAAGGAAATCAAGGAAAATGAATACTTCAATGATAAGTGGGCATACAGCTCAAGTTGGTGGACTGGGTTCCTGTATTTGTCTCCTGTCTCTATTCTGAAACCCGGTAGAAATATTCATATCATCAATGAGGAGAGGTAGCATTTCATTAACAAATGAGACACATTGATGTATTTTTGGAAGGATAAGGAAGGATGTGAGTTTAAGGATTAGTCGGGCTCGATTTCTCAGTTGTGTCCGACTCTTTGCAACCCTATGGACTGTAGTCCACCAGGCTCTTTGGTCCATGGGATTTCCCCCAACAAGAATACTGGAGGGGGTTGCCACTTCCTCCCTGGGGGGATCTTTCAGACCCAGGGATCAAACCTGCTTGTCCTGCATTGCAGGCAGATTCTTTACCACTGAGCCAACCTAGAGTAAAGTTTATGGGATCCAAAAAAGGGGCTAAAAGCCATGTACCCAGTGGAAACTTAAAAAAACTCTGAAATCAAAGTTAGCTAAGGGTGGACATAAGAAATGGTGCCAAACAAAGGAGGACTTGCAGTATGTATGTTAAACATCTGTATCATCCATCAATATTGGAATCCACTGTCTTCCCTGTCCCTACATTTGATAAGACCAAAAGGCTTGTCTCAATGACTTGAGTGAACTTCCCAAGGAAAGCTAAAGTTGTTAATGTGAATTGTGGCACAGAATGCAAAACCTTCTCATTTTTGCACGTGAATGTCTGCAGCCCAACACTCAGTTCCAGGCCTTCACATCAAAGCAGAACTGACTGTCGACCCACCTCTCACAGTCACCCCATCTGAGAAAGAAGCCAAGCTTACCACACTGGGAAACACACAACAGTGTCCAAGCTTCTTAGACATAGTATTTATATACATTGCTAAATGAACTCTTTCTATTAAAACTTACCGAGCTCACTGAAGGGATATAGAGTTTATATCAATATAATAGGCAAAAAAAAAAAACAACAACAAGAAATATTTAATATCATTTCTGGTGGCTCAGATGGCAAGGAATCTGCCTGGAGTGTAGAAGTCTAAGGTTCAGTCCCTGGGTAAAAAGGATATGCTGGAGAAGGGAATAGCTTCCCACTCCATTATTCTTGCCTGGAAAATGCCATGGACAGAGGAACCTGGCAGGCTACAGTTCATGGGGTCACAAAGAGTCTGATATGACTGAGCAACTAACAATTTCGTTTTCACAGAAAGGCATTCAATAGTTTGGAATTGTTCTTAATTCAAAAGACTTTTACATTACTATTTGATCTCTCTTCAAAATAGTAATTGAAGAGTGTGTTGGTAAGAAGGACATATTCTTGAATGACTTCCCAAGTAGGTGGCTTATATTAAACACTTAGTCTGAAAATAAAAATAGAATATGATCATGAATGATTCCATTTTTGCATCACAGTCAGCTGCAATTCCTGCTGGGTTTTACAAACCTCTCACTGCAGAGACAGGCATTATAATGGATATTTCTGAAAACTTGGCAAACATCTCTGCAGGGGTTTGAATATAAAAATTACCTTTAATCTGCTGTGACCATAGAGTTAGCTATAAAAATCATTTCAGAACATTGTGTTTTTGCATGTCTCAGAAAAAAAAAGGAAGATCTTTCTAAAAATAACAGACACTATATACATAGGCAAATTATTTCCTTTTAGGTAAAAATAAAGCTTTATAAACTGTTATAAAATATATTATCTTGGCTTGGAACAAAATGTGTTTATAGATAGTTTATATGAAATGTATTCCAGACAGCAGTAGTGTGGGTTGGGGTGGGGTTGAGGAATGAAATAGTGAAAAGGGGGGTTGCATTATGGAGACGACCACTTTGACAGGCAGCTGAAGCTTGGTCCCACAGTACCAGAACCTTATGAGATGCATTCAAGATAGTCTTGTTGGCAGACATATCAATGGGCTTCCATCCCTAAAGGTGACTCCACAGGCAGTTCATTCCCATGTGTATTTACAGAATGCTCTCCAGTTGCAACTAAGTGAAACTGGTTGTGTCTCCCCAGACCTGGCTGCAGTGGCACCTGCAGGGAGTAAAAATTCTGGCCAAGGTCATTTAGACATGCAAAAATGATCCAGAATATACAGGGGGAAACTTTAGAAGATAGCAAGTACATGAGTGACATGATCAGATTTTCCTCTGCTGGCGCTGTGAAAAATTATCTTCATACATTCACAAATCTGTTGCACACCTAGTGTGTGTCAGATAATTTGTTACACAGTGGGGATATAATGGAGGGCAAAACAAATGCAGTAATTGTCCTTAGGTAGCTTATAATATAACACAAGGGGCGATAGTACCCTAAGTACTGAGTGTAACTGTGCATCATAGTATCTGCCTGCCCTGGTGCAGTGCTCCAAGGAGCACCCTCACAGATCATTGCATTGTAAACAAGACAGACAAATGTAGCATCAAAGGCATTTATAAGTAATACAGAATTTTGCTAATGATTTGGAGGATAATTAAGAAAGAGACAACATTCTGCAAAGCATACAAAACTTTATTAATCACCCCCCTTTAACCACTTTTCTCTTTTGACAGCCTTTTATTCATACAACTGCTGTATCTCTCCCTTGATACGACACACTTCTGCCTCCCCTACACTATTATCTCTGGTCTTCTTTCAAGGTCTCACTATCTCTGCCTCATGTATGACAAGCTCAAACTTTAATTTCTATGGTCATTCAAGTTCTCAGCCTAGTTCTAAAGATGTTTTTTCAGTTTGTCTTATGTTTATTCAATCAACATTTTTTAATTTTATTCAATCAACATTTACAATTAATTGGTACATGTGAGGCATTGTTCTAAAAACTTTATAAGTATTAACATGAAAGGATGGAAAATATATATAAGCAAGCATGAATTAAAAACAAAAGTTTAGATCAATCTACTGATATCATACGTGATACTAAATGTATTTCTAGGTAGAGAGAGGAACATTACGTTGTGATAATAGGTTCACTAGAGCAAAGCATCTTCCTACAATCCACAGTGTACAACACTGGGCTCCTCATGCCTCTTCTGCTCCAGATAGAATCTTCACCTATAAGGTTGAATTCCTTCCTAAGGTAGGTCTGAAGGAATTTCTTCAGACCCTTCCCAGGGCTATAGTGGCTCCAAAGTGGTACAGAGAGGATGAAAAAAAGAAAAGAGAGAAAAATATCAATAAAAAATAGTCCTTGGGTTCTTTTGCCACCCCTCAAGTCGGATGTTACTGAAGAGAGAATAATTAAGGAAGTAGCATGGATAATGAGTTAAGATATAGTCAGAATGGATGCAGAAAGAGTGTGGCCTTTATTAGAGAATTCATCAGTTGTCACAGTGGGGAGAAAAGTAAAAAGTCTGTAGATGCAGATAACCTAAGATTTGGTGGTGGTAGAAACTCTGATGGCATTTAAAAAAAAATAAACTACAGGCAAAGTCATGAGCCAAGGATGTATGTGTAGACATCAGGTTTACTTGTAGAGCAAGAATTGTGTCAATGAGGAAATTATGCACAGAATTACATGCTTACATAATTTATGAATCAACCACATTAATTTACTGCTGAATAAGGCAGGTCCTAAAAGTAGTGGAAAAATATTGAAAAATGGCATACGCTTGAAGATTGTGGTAGGTTGCATAATGGCCCCAAGCCATCCATTTCCTAATTCCTGGAATCTTTGAATGTTACCTTATATAGTAAAGGGATTTTTGCAGATGTGGTTAAGGGTCTTAATTCAGGAACACAGAAAACTATACAAAGACCAAAGAGAAGACTGAAGCAATTTACTTTTATCACTTATTGTGTGAAATATCCATGGCTATTTTAGCAGTATATTGAAGCTGTCTTGTCCCTGCTTGCAAGAGTTGGTTGTGTGCCTCTCTTCATCTCTTGGTAGACTGAGATCAACCATAATGGGAGTAACTACAACATAAAAAATCCAAAGGCTACGTATCAGAGTTCTTACATAAGTGTGTGCTAAGTGGCTTCAGTCATGTCTGACTGTATGACCCAATGAACTGTAGCCTCCCAGGCTACTCCATCCATGGAATTCTCCAGGCAAGAATACTGGAGTGGATTGCCATATCCTTTTCCAGGGGATCTTCCCAACCCAGAGATTGAAACCATGTCTCCTTTGTCTACTGCACTTGCAAGAGGCTCTTTACCATTAGCACCAACTGAGAAGCCTATCAGAGTTCTTACCATTCTACAACCAGAGAGAACTGGTTGTTAACACTCTGCTGGTAATTCAGCACTTAAGGTCACAGTCATTGAATCAGAAATAATAACCTTTGTTGGACTAAACATCAGTTAAAATGTACCCCTGTTCCACTCCAACCTTCTGTATTGGTTTTGCTCCAGATAAAGTACAGACGGAAGGGATCCTGTGCTACTCTCCCTTTCAAACACCTGAATTGGTTTTGCCACTCAAACAAGAGATTCAGCATAGTCATTCTTATTTCCTGATCAGCCCATTTATCCCAATAAACTATGGTAATCAGAATGGACTTGAGTATTCTTAGTTTATCTCTTTTTCTCTTCTAGATTATGTTCAGTTCAGTCCCTCAGTCATGTCCGACTTTTTGTGACCCCATGGACTGCAGCATGTCAGGCTTCCCTGTCCATCACCAAATCCCAAAGCTTACTCAAACTCACGTCCATCGAGTCGGTGATGCCATCGAACAATCTCATTCTCTGTCATCGTTTTTCCTTTCCACCTTCAATCTTTCCCAGCACCAGGGTCTTTTCCAATGAGTCAGTTCTTCGTATCAGGTGGCCAAAGTATTGGAGTTTCAGCTTCAGCATCAGTCCTTTCAATGAATATTCAGGACTGATTTCCTTCAGGATGGACTGGTTCGATCTTGCAGTCCAAGGGACTCTCAAGAGTCTTCTCTAACATCACAGTTCAAAAGCATCAATTCTTCAGTGCTCAGCTTTCTTTGTAGTCCAACTCTCACATCCATACATGACTACTGGAAAAACCACAGCTTTGACCAGATGGACTTTTGGTGGAAAGGAATGTCTCTGCTTTTACATATGCTGTCTAGGTTGGTCATAACTTGTCTTCCAAGGAGAAAGTGTCTTTTAATTTCATAGCTGCAATCACCATCTGCAGTCATTTTGGAGCCCCCCAAAATAAACTATGTCACTGTTCCCGTTGTTTCCCCATCTATTTGCATGAAGCGATAGGACCAGATGCCATGATCTTAGTTCTCTGAATTTTGCTTTTAAGCCAACATTGTCACTCTCCTCTTTCACTTTCATCAAGAGGCTTTCTAATTCTTCTTTGCTTTCTGCCATAAGGGAGGTGGTATCTGCATATCTGAGGTTATTTATATTTCTCCTGGCAATCTTATTTCCATCTTGTGCTTCATCCAGCCCAGCATTTCTAGTGGTGTACTCTGCCTATATGTTACATAAGCAGGGTGACAACAGTCAGTCTTGACGTATTCCTTTTACTGATTTCGAACCAGTCTGTTGTTCCATGTTACATTCTAACTGGGGCTTCTTGACCTGCATACAGATTTCTCAGGAGGCAGGTCAGGTGGTCTGGTATTCCCATCTCTTTAAGAATTTTCAATAGTTTGTTGTGATCCACACAGTCAAAGGCTTTGGCATAGTCAGTAAAGCAGGAGTAGATGTTTTTCTGGAACTCTTTTGATTTTTCGAAGATCCAATGGATGTTGGCAATTTGATCTCTGGTTCCTCTGCCTTTTGTAAATCCAGCTTGAACATCTGTAAATTCATGGTTCGCATACTATTGCAACCTGGCTTAGAGAATTTGGGGCATTACTTTGCTAACGTGTGAAATGAGCGCAATGTGCAGTAGTTTGAGCATTCTTCACATTAGCTTTCTTTGGGATAGGAATGAAAACTGACCTTTTCCAGCCCTGTGGTCACTGCTGAGTTTTCCAAATTTGCTGGCATATTGAGTGCAGCACTTTCACAGCATCATCTTTCAGGATTTGAAATCGCTCAACTGGAATTCCATCACCACCAAGAGCTTTGCTCGTAGTGATGCTTTCTAAGGCCCACTTGACTTCACATTCCAGGATGTCTGGCTCTAGGTGAATGATCACACCATCAAGATTTTCTGGGTCATGAAGATATTTTTTATATAGTTCTTCTGTGTATTCTTGTCACCTCTTCTTAATATCGTCTGATTCTGTTAGGTCCATATCATTTCTGTCCTTTATTGTGCCCATCTTTGCATGAAACATAAAGATGGTATCTCTAATTTTCTTGAAGAGATCTCTATTCTTTCCCATTCTGTTATTTTCTTCTATTTCTTTGCATTGATCACTGAGGAAGGCTTTCTTATCTCTCCTTGCTATTCTTTGGAACTCTGCATTCAAATGGGTATATCTTTCCTTTTCTCCTTTGCCTTTTGCATCTTTTCTTTTCTCAACTAGTTGTAAGCCCTCCTCAGACAACCATTTTGCCATTTTGCATTCCTTTTTTTTGGAATGGTCTTTGATCACTGCTTCCTGTACCATGTCATAAACCTTCATCCATAGTTCTTCAGGCACTCTGTCTGTAAGATCTAATCCCCTGAATGTATTTGTCACTTCCACTGTATAATTATAAGGGATTGGATTTAGGTCATACCTGAATGGTCTGGTGGTTTTCCCTACTTTCTTCAATTTAAGTCTGAATTTGGCTATAAGAATTTCATTATCTGAGCCACATTCAGCTCCCAGTCTTGTTTTTGCTGACTCTATAGAGCATCTCCATCTTTGGCCACAAAGAATATAATCAATCTGATTTCAGTGTTGACCATCTGGTGATGACCATGTGTAGTGCTTTCTCTTGTGTTGTTGGAAGAGGGTGTGTGCTATGATCAATGCATTCTCTCAACAAAACTCTGTTAGCCTTTGACCTGCTTCTTTTTGTATTCCAAGGCCAAATTTTCTTGTTTCTCCAGGTATCTCTTAACTTTCTACTTTTGCATTCCAGTCCCCTATAATGAAAAGGACATCATTTTTGCTTGTTAGTTCTAGAAGGTCTTGTAGGTCTTCATAGAACTGCTCAACTTCAGCTTCTTCACCATTACTGATTGGGGTGTAGACTTGGATTACTGTGATATTGAATGGTTTGCCTTGGAAACAAACAGAGATCATTCTGTCGTTTTTGAGATTGCACCCAAGTACTGCATTTCAGATTCTTTTGTTGACTATGATGGCTACTCCATTTCTTCTAAGTGATTCTTGCCCACAGTGGTAGATACAATGGTCATCTGAGTTAAATTCACCCATTCTAGTCCATTTTAGTTTGCTGCTTCCTAAAATGTCACTGTTCAGTCTTGCCATCTCCTGTTTGACCACTTCCAATTTGCCTTGAATCGTGGGCCTAACATTTCAGGTTCCTATGCAATATTGCTCTTTACAGCATTGGATTTTACTTCCATCACCAGTCACGTCCACAACTGGGTTTTGTTTTTTCTTTGGCTCCATCTCTTCATTCTTTCTGGAGTTATTTCTCCACTGATTTCCAGTGGCATATTGGGCACCTCCCAACCAGGGGAATTCATGATTCTGTGTCCTATCTTTCTTCCTTGTCATACTTTTCATGGAATTCTCAAGGCAAGAATACTGCAGTGGTTTGCCATTCCTTTCTCCAGTGGACCCCCTTTTGTCAGAACTCTTCACCATGACCTGTCCATCTTGAGTGGTCCTACAAGGCATGGCTCATAGTTTCACTGAGTTAGACAAGGCTGTGTTTCCTGTGATCAGATTGGTTAAGTTTCTGTGATTGTGGTTTTCATTCTGTTTGCCCTCTGATGGAGAAGGAGAAGAAACTTATGGAAGCTTCCTGATGGGAGAGACTGACTGAGGGGGAAACAGGGTCTTGTTCTGATGGGCGGGGGCCATGCTCAGTAAATCTTTAATCCAATTTTCTGTCAATGGGTGTGCCTGTGTTCCCTCCCTTTTTTTTGACCTGAGGCCAAATCATGGTGGAGGTAATGAAGATAATGGTGACCTCCTTCAAAAGGTCCTATTCAAGCACTGCCACACTCAGTGCCCCCGACTCTGCAGCAGGCCACTGCTGACCCATGTCTCTGCCAGAGACTCTTGGACATTCATGAGCAAGTCTGGGTCAGTCTCTTGTGGGGTCACTATTCCTTTCTCCTGGATCCTAGTGTGCACAAGGTTTTGGTTTTGCCCTCCCAGCGTCTGTTTCCCAGTCCTGTGTAAGTTCTAGAGGCTCTGTGGTGGGGTTAATGGCAACCTCCCCCAACAGGGCTTATGCCATTCCCAAGTCTGCTGCACCCAGAGCCCCTTCTCCTGCAGCAGTCCACTGCTGTCCTGTACCTCTGCAGGAGACACTGAGACATTTTTTGCTCAGTCTCTGTGGGGTATCTGGGTCCTGGTGCACACAAGGTTTGTTTGAGCCCTCCTAGCATCTCTGGATGGTATGGGGTTTGATTCTAAATGCGATTTCGCCCCTCCTAC
Organism: Bos grunniens; assembly: GCF_055505025.1. NCBI lineage: Eukaryota > Metazoa > Chordata > Mammalia > Artiodactyla > Bovidae > Bos > Bos grunniens. Next base: position 9,716,595 of record NC_141179.1, on the reverse strand, counting down.
CATCTTTCTGGGGCTTCTCCTTTGCCCTTGGACGTAGGGTATCTTTACTTCCCTGATAGCTCTGTTGGTAAAGAATCCTCCTGCAAAGCAGGAGACCCCTGTTCAATTCCTAGGTTAGGAAGATCCGCTGGAGGAGGCATAGGCTACCCACTCCAGTATTCTTGGGCTTCCCTTGTGACTCAGTTGGTAAAGAATCTGCCTGCAATGCAGAAGACTTGGGTTCAATCCCTGGGTTGGGAAGATCCCCTGGAGAAGGGAAAGGCTATACCCGCTCCAGTATACCAGGCTGTACATACTAGTACTAGATTCTGTACTGGGTATTAAATGTTTTACCCTAAACCCAGGAGACTTTTTCTTCTTCTAATCCTTTTTTCAGAGTTTTCAACTTATGGATAGTTTCAAGGAACTTGGAAACTTGTGACCAGAGCACTCTTACTGGAGGATATTTATTTATTTTAAAGAAGCTGAATAGTATTAAGTTTTTATGTCAAGTTCTGCAGGAATATAAGATACTAATTTGGCTTTCATTAATCCTTTATTTATTTTTCTATATCTCTGTCTGGAAAGGTTATTATCTTGATATGCTATAAGTTAACTAAAAACATCAAGAATCATTGGGTGATTTCTGAATAATTTTCTCAGATGTCCTTGCCAGTCAGTCATTGCATACAATTAAGTTTATCCTCAAGCAGAAGTATGAAAACAATTTGAACTTCTATCAATGGAAACAAAAAATTGTATCAAAGAAAATAATGTGCATTTTTTATTAAATCCTTTAATATGTCTTAGAAACTTTGAGGAATTATTTAATAAGTGCTTACAAATAATAAGATAAATTGCTTAAATACGAATCTAATTTAGACTTTTTCTGGTTGCCTATATGTAAACTTGATACTGTCATTTAGGAATTAAAAGTCCAAAGGATGTAAACTTCTGATAACTGGCATCGTAATGGTGAATATAACATTCTTAACATAAGTAAAGAACTAAGAACTTTGAGTTAGTCTTTGAATGGAAAATGTAATTCACTACCTTTAATCTGACTTCCTTTTCTATTATCAGACTAGTCTACTCACTGTCTCCATGCTATATTTCTTCATGCTGCTGCTGCTAAGTCACTTCAGTCATGTCCGACTCTGTGCAGCCCCATAGACGGCAGCCCACCAGGCTCCCCTGTCCCTGGGATTCTCCAGGCAAGAACACTGGAGTGGGTTGCCATTTCCTTCTCCAATGCATGAAAGTGAAAAGTGAAAGTGAAGTCGCTCAGTCATGTCCGACCCTTAGCGACCCCACAGACTGCAGCCTACCATGCTCCTCCATCCATGGGACTTTCCAGGCAAGAGTACTGGAGTGGGGTGCCATTGCCTTCTCCGATATTTCCTCATAGTCTCCTTATAAATGTATCTCATAGTCTGCAATCTGGCACTGAACCTCAACAAACCACTCAAGGTGTTTTCTCAAAATTTGTCAAGTTTCTGTTTGTCAGACACACCAGATTTTTCTCAGTCTTCATCATTCTTGACCTATAAAAATCAGTTTAAGTCTGAAAATATTTTCTTTCTTTTCTTTTTTTTTTCAATTTACCTGGCTGCAGATGTTCCTGTGGGCTTCCTTGGTGTCTCACCATAAAGAATCAGCCTGCAATGCAGGAGACACGGGAGATGTGGGTTCAATCCCTGGGTTGGGAAGATTCTCTGGAGAAGGAAATGGCAACCTACTCCAGTGTTCTTGCCTGGCAAATCCCATGGACAGAGGAGCCTAGTTGGCCACAGTCCATGGGGTTACAAAGAATCAGACATGACTGAAGTGACTAAGCACAGCATACACAGATGCTCTTGAACAGGTTCATCTGTACTTTTCACTGTGTCTCTTCAATCTACTCCCTAAATCAATCATTCCATTTACCTACTGGTCTGGATATGTATTTACCCATTTGTCTGGTTTGTTTACACTTGGGATGTTTTTCCTGAAGGACTTAAGGAGGCTTATCATTCCAAGTGGGGTGTTTCCTCAGGATTCTACTCCTATGCCCCATTTATATTTCTAAATAGTCATCTTTATTGGGCACTTCTATTTCTTTTTTCAGTTTAAAATTTCCTACAAACCAACTTCTTCAACTGATATCTGTTGTTAGAGGTCACTTTTCTTCTAAAACATATAATGCGCATATTTCTGGATCAATCAGAATGCTTCTAATCTCATGTTTCATTGTTGTTTACTCTCTAAGCCATGTCCTACTCTTTTGCCACACATGGACTATAGCCGATCAGGCTCCTCTGTCCACCAGATTTCCCAGGAAAGAATACTGGAGTGAGTTGTCATTTCCTTCTCCAGTGGAACCTTCTGACCCATTGCAGGTGGATTCTTTATCAAGGAAGCCTGCCCATTTTCATGACTTCATACATATTCCATAGGTTTGGTAAGCCCTGTGAAATCTATTGCAATTTGAAATTCTGCAATTTCATTCTTCTTTGCACTTCTAATTACAACAATCTTTGCCTCTTGCCTAGATCAGTGGATTTCAAATACCATTTTCTGAAGTTCAGAGTAGGTGAATAATTTTCTTATTCAAAATTCACTTTCCAGAGTATGTCTATGTTCTAGGCTATAGAAGATAAAAATGATCTCAGGTACAATACCAGTGAACTAGCTATAACACGACCTATTTTACTATCACTCAAGGAAGCTAACAGAAAACAAGTTCATAAGAGTGGCATCATTAAAGAGAATTAAACTAGAATGTATTTTTTTTAATTTTGTTTAAAGTAAATCAGTCACAAAGCCAGTTTTGATTTTCCACCTACTTTATGATGGAACAAGAAACTTAACCTGCATGTGCTTCTATTTATTCATCTGAACAAAGGGATAGTATGGATATTTGTCTCCTGGGGTTATTGTGAGTATTAAATGCATTAATAAACACAAATCAATTAGAACAATGCCTGATATATAGTGAGCTTTAGTAAAAATTAGCTATTCACACAGTATTTATAACACAAGTGTCACTGCATTTAACTAGTGTGTGGGTAATTACAGTAAGAAACTACTTTCCTAGACTATTACTATATTGTTTGTTGCTTCTGCTGTTATGTGCTGTGTAAATTCAAACTCCTCTGTTCAGAATTGAGGTTTTAATAGAGGTTGGGGTGAGGGGTAGTAGCACTGGAAGAAGTTGTATATTCCATCACTTGTCTTCACTGATATTATCCAATCAAAAAATACTCCAGAATTTTCTGACTCAATTCCTTCTCTTTTGGTTCTCTCTTCTGAGATACTAACTCTACTTTAATTCCTAACTCTGCTGCAAATGTTTGAATGACTTGCTTAAAATCACACAGCTTGTTCATTACAATAAAGAGAATAAAGTCTACCATATAATAAGTATGGTTTGGATTTTATTGTAAAAGCATTTTCTGTTTGTCCATATTGAAATCCATCTGCCACATTCATAATACCCACCCACAACTTTATGACATTGTCATGCAAATTGTATTTGTCAGCTCGATATTTCACTATCCAGTAGAGCTCAGTGTCATCTAAAAATTTGGAGATTTTATTATTTCCACAGTAGAATACTTCTTATATTAAGATAATTTACAAAATTATCAACAAATTGCAGGTCCAAGTCACCCCCATAGGACTATTCCACTTTGCCAACGTGTTGCTTCCTCTACTTAAGGTATTTCACAACAAAATATTTTTCCTTCATGTTATTTCTATTCACTATCTGTTTAATTTCAAATAACATTTTTCATTAAAATTATCAAAAGCTTTTGAAAATCTATACAATTACATTTAATAGACAAGCGTTTAATACTGTGATCCTTAAACACTTGAATGAGAATAGTCTAGGGTGCATGTAAAAAACAGAATTATTGTCTACACTGAAGAGCTACTCAGAGTGGTCCTGAAAACCAGAGTTTTTAACTCCAAAAAATGTAGGGAAAATACATGATCAATCCAAAATTCTTTGTTAAGATGCAAGGAGTATTTCTGCTCCCCTCCCTCCCCTAAGAACCCCAGTAACCCTCTCCCAAGTGAAGCTGCTAGGAATAATTAAAGACAAATGGTCTCTCTCCCTAAGATGTAAAAACACTTCCTTTCTCAGGTCCAGTGAGTCATAAGGCCCTCCCAGAACCATAGTCAGCTATTAGACCATGCAGTATCTTTAAGAATCAAGACTGGAGCCACCATCATGAATAACACAGTAAATATACATACCAGGAAGTTAATGGTCAACAGACTACTTCAGTGGAAAAAATGGTCATTGATGTCCTTCACCCTGGAAAGGCAACAATACCTAAGCCAAAAATTTTGGAAAAACCAGCCAAAATGTACAAGATCACACCAGATGTCATTCTTGTTTTTGGATTCAGAACTCGTTTTGGTGGGAGCAGGACAGCTGGCTTTGAAATGATTTGCAGTTCCTTGAATTACATGAGGAAGATTGAGCCCAAACACAGGTTTGTAAGACATGGCCTGTTTGAGGACAAGACCTCAAGACAACATCAAAAGGAATGTAAAAACAGATTGAAGAAAGTCAGAGGGGCTACAAAGGTCAACGACAATGCTGACAAAAAGGAGTATAGATTCTACAGTGCCTATGTCTGTGGTGATGAAAGAGGTAGTTTAAGATCTTATATGCAAGTTTAGATTGTGAAATTTAGATCAATATGCTGCTTTTAGTGGAGTATCCTCATAAATGAGTTGCCATGGGTGCCATAAGCGTATTCACTTTATATAGACAATCTTCCTAGCAGTTTCTAGGTGGCTCAGTGGTAGAGAATCCACTTGTCTATACAGGAGATGCAGGAGACATGGGTTCATTTCTTGGGTTGGGAGGATCATGTGGAGAAGGAAATAGCAATCCAATACAGTATTCTTGCATAAAGAATCCTGTGGACAGAGAAGCCTGGTGGATTATAGTCCATGGGGACCCAAAGAATAGGATACAACTGAGTGACTGAGCACACACGCATGCCTAGTACTAACAAGATTCCTATTTTCCTACGCTTGTCATTTTTCCTTCTTTTACCTTGCACTGCTGTTCTTAATATGATCTATCTGATTTTTCTCTGAGCATCAAATAAAGTATTTAAGAATAACCTTAAGTCTCCCTATGAATCATTTTAAATGATTTCCTTTCATTTTTTTCCCTCCTGAACTAATTCTCACATTTTGTCTCAGTTAATTTGTCTAAAATTGAGTAACTCTATGGTGGATATTTTAAGGTTTCCCTTATCCTTCAAGGTGATTGAATTTACATCCTTATTTGTATCTTTATTGAATTTTATTATTATTTTCTTATCATTTTTATTCTCCAGTGCTAAAAATCACATCCAGGTTATTGAGTGCTCTAAAACTACTTCTTCTGGAAAGTCATTTGTAATATTTATAAATGTTTCTTCCATAGTTCACCCCAATGAGATATTGGGAAATTTATCATAAAATAAGACTGATTTTTTAAAAAAGAAAACCACATACTGAAACTCATATATTCAAATGAGTACTGTGTTCTTCAAAGTAGAAATACTGGGAAGAAATGTACTTACACCAATATAATCTTGCCTTTATACAGAATATTTTAAAGCTGAATGATTCTTTTTGCTATTTTATAACCCTTGTCTCTTGGTGCTGTGGAAGGGAGATAGCAGCTGCATAAGTGGAAGGTTTGAAAATGATTAGCGACCTCGTATGCATCAGGCACCTTGCTGAAAGCATCTCATACGTTCTCTTATTGAGTCCTCACAACAAAACAGCATTTGAGTTTATCTTTCTTTCACTGTTAAAAAATCTGCCATACAGAAAGAGGCAGCAAGTCCTCTTAACCTTATAAGTGTGTGACTCTAAAATGTATCCTGCTAAATATTATACTTTATTGCTCAGTGATCACCTGGTTAAGGGACTCTCCCAAGGTCATAGTGTTTTCCCCCGGTGTCTTTATGCTTCCCTTATAATCTCAATGCCAAACTGGGGTCTTAGATTACTTCATCAATACTACCTGAAATAAAATTTAAAGAGTATGGTTAGAGATGATCATCCATATGAGTAGCCTACCTATCATTGCAGCAGTCTGCTTCTTTCCAATTTCATCCCTGTAGATGATGTGAAGATTTTTTTCTCCATTCATCAAGTTTATGAAATTAGATAGCAAGAATGGAGTAACCCATTTAAGTAAAATTGGGGTTATGCACATCTTTGGGAGTGACAGAATTCATCTATAGAGAATCTAAAGGTTGCCCGCTATATTGTGTGTTAATTATCTGTCAAAATATCTGTCAAGAGAATACATAGCCTAATTTTCTTAATAATTAGTAGGTTTTTCCTAATATTATAGCACACTCTTTTCTTTAATGGTAAGTTCTTTTTCAAATTTCACAGTGTTAAAAAAATAACTACAAAGGAAAAGAAAATTAAAATTGCACCAAATCCAGGATTTTAAAAATATCTGTGTCACTGGTTTAATAAATAAAGCCAACATAAAGAATTATTTTACTGTCATCCTGACAACTCGATGATCAATATATATAGTACAAATTTTATAGATAGCCAACGTGAGAATTAGTCCTATGCATCACAAGTAGTATCTATGTGTCACCACTGTCACAGGTTCTTCTGATTTTGCTTTTGTTTAAATAAAAGACATGTCCTCAAGTAGTTTTCAGAGCATTTGAAATTCATAAGTGAGTGCAAGCAGAAAACAAGTTACAAAAAATTTAAAAAAAGAAAACATTGGGAACAATTTTGAGGATCTAACCTCAGAAATGGATTCTCAGACAGATCTGGTCAAACACAGACCCACTATCTACAACTTTATCCTTGTGCCATAATACTTAAACCACTTCAGCTAAATTTTACTAAACAATCATTTAAGTGAATAAGAAATCTGTTTTAAAAAAAATCAGATGCCACAGAGAAAATCAGAGATCAGTCCTTTTTGCTTTTTTATATACTGGCTAAGTCATATAATTTTGCTTTTAATATCTTCCTGAGATAACTTCCCAGGAAAAAATGAGTAGGGATTATTTGGGAAGAGAGCTGGATAGGATGTGAAGGATAATAGAAGGGAATTTGGCATCACTTTAAAAAATGGGGTCAGACAGACAGCTATTGAGGCAGACTTAATTATTTTGTATTCCCAAATCTGCCTCATTTTAATTGTGACTTATCCTTGCTAAACCTTGGTTTCTTGATTCATACAACAGCTTTGAGATTGTTGTTAAGAATAAAATAATTATGTACCTAAAAAATCTGGCACACTATTTTTTTGTTTTTTGTTTGTTTCTCTTTTTTTTTTTTTTTTTTCCGGTGTTGAGGATTCAAGAAGAATAACATATCCTCTGATCCTCAAAGGACTCATGATCTAAAAGGAAAGATAGACAAGGCTATGGTTCTATTAAAAGAAGTCACATCACCATTTGCAAAAAGTAAAATTAAGAGACATATGATTTTATGTCAGAGGCACCAAGGGGACAGGCACTACCTCCACAGAGCCTTCAGGAGCGTTGGCAGAGTGGAGCTGACATTGCTGAAAAAGAATAGGAATTTGTCAAAGACCCCAGTGCTGGGTTGGCATCGTATAAAGCAAACCCAAAAGAACTAGATAAGAAAGGCAAATAAAAAGGGTAAATAAAAAAGCTTTATTTTTTTTAAAAGCAAAATCATTACTCACTTTCAATTTTTTCCTGTCTGAGGCTGGCTGTGCCTCTATGAAAAAGCATGTGCAGGGAGGAGAGATATTTTATTTTCTAGTGTTATCTATGTTGTAGTCTAAATTTATTTAGATCACATCTTATGAACTAGGTAGTGTTTTGTGAGTTATATAGCAACCACATTGTTACGGTCTCCTATGGAAAAATATCTTTGTTTCCAAAGTGCTGATTTATGGCAGAACATATGGAATACAATTCATTCATTACTTAGCATTATGGAGAAGAACATAGACTCTGGAGCTGGATGTCATGAATTCATATCCTGACTGTGGCATTTAATAGCCATGGCTTTGGAAAATTTTTCAAACTTTCTAATTCAGTTTCCTCAGAAGTAAAAAGAGCATAATTATTGGACCAATTCAAAGTGTTGTAAGGATCAGAATTGATACATCTAAAAGATTCAGAAAGGTACCTCATGTATAGTAAACCCCATATATGGAGTGGATGTTATTTTCATTGCTATATTATCATTATACATTTGTATATTAGCATTATACTTTTAACAGTAATTAGTGCATGACCTTAAAGTCATACTAAGCCTCTAGTTGTAGCTTTAAGTTTTAACTTATATCTACAACTTAGGAAATCTTCTATAAAGTGACAAAAATCTTTCACAAATTAAATTATTGAAAATATAAAAAGTAATAATACAACTGAAGCGAGTGAAAGTTGCTCGGTTGCGTCCAACTCCTTGTGAGACCATGGGCTTCATAGTCCATGGAATTCTCCAGGCCAGAATAATGGAGTGGGTAGCCTTTCCCTTCTCCAGCAGATCTTCCTGACCCAGAAATCGAACAGGAGTCTCCTGCATTGGAGGCGGATTCTTTACCAACTGAGCTTTCAGAGAAGCTAATAATAACACAACTAGAAATTGTACTATGTATATATATGTATATACAGTTCTGATAGTACATTGTACTATGTACTGTATTATATATATGTATTAGAAATATATATACTTCTAATAATACAACTAGAAGTCAGAAAAAGCAGAATCTTACAGATCATAGTTGCAGCTATCATTAATTGCTTACTTCCCCAAATCTTGATTTTCTAAACCTTTTTCAGCCTGTGAAAAAGGAGGTTAGTCAAATTGGGATAAGATGATATGTAAATTTAAAAAATAAAAATAAAATAAAATCTCCAAAGACTTTTCAGTGTTAGAGATGCAACATTTGTATAGTCACTGTGTTTGCAGAAAACAGTTAGATACGGGTATAGTCCTACTTCTGGTTCTCTTCTGAAGTGTTTGCTGCTGCTGCTGCTGCTGCTGCTAAGGTGCTTCAGTCGTGTCCGGCTCTGTGCAACCCCATAGACAGCAGCCCAGCAGGCTCCCCCGTCCCTGGGATTCTCCAGGCAAGAACACTGGAGTGGGTTGCCATTTCTTTCTCCAATGCATGAAAGTGAAAAGTGAAAAGTGAAAGTGAAGTCGCTCTGTCGTGCCCGACTCTTAGCAACCCCATGGACTGCAGCCTTCCAGGCTCCTCCGTCCATGGGATTTTCCAGGCAAGAGTACTGGAGTGGGGTGCCATTGCCTTCTCCCTTCTGAAGTCATAATAGAAATGGGATATTGTTAGAGATAGGACAATTTGCAAAACAATATCCCATTTCTATTATGAATCCTCTTCTGACTCACACACTTCTTTTGCAAAAGGAGGAAAAGTGTATCTTTTACAGTCCATTGAATACTAATTTCTGTTGCTTTTTAATGTGAATAGCTACATTCAATAACTATATTTGATGGTCAAAAAAAATTTTTTTGTACTCTACTTTGGTTTAATTCTAGATAATATGTTCAACAAAAAACAGTCATAAGGAAACTTATTAATGTTGCTCTAGGCAAACAGGTTATTATGTCAAAAGAAAGGCATGAAAACTCAAACAGTCGTGATTTATTAATCATTTTAATAGTGTATCATTAAGATAGAATCACTTTTCATCAGTGTTAAAAACCTAATATAAAACTCTTTAGTGAACTATGACTAACAGTCCTACAACAATGTAATGCATTTATCATTTTACAATATTATATCTTCTCTGTCATATACACACTTGCAATTCAGTCACTCAGTGTGTCTGACTCTTTGCAACACCATGGACTGCAGCATTCTAGGTGTCCATGTCCTTCACCATCTCCTGGAGCTTGCTCAAACTCATGTCGATCAAGTCGGTGATTCCATCCAACCATCTTTTCCTCTGTCATTCCTTTCTCCTCCTGCCTTCAATCTTACTCAGCATCAGTGTCTTTTCCAAAGAGTCAAGTTTTTTGTATCAGGTAGCTAGAGTATTGGAGCTTCATCATCAGTCCTTCCAATGAATATTCAGGACTGATTTCCCTTACTATGGATTGGTTTGATCTCCTTGCAGTCCAAAAGACTCTCAAGAGTCTTCTCCAACACCACAGTTCAAAAGCATCAATTTTTTGACGCTCAGCTTTCTTTATGGTAAAACTCTCACAACCATGCATGACTACTGGAAAAACCATAGCTTTGACTATATGGGCCTTTGAGGCAAAGTAATGTCTCTGCTTTCTAATACACAGATGAGGTTGGTCATAGCTTTTCTCCAAGGAGCAAGCGTCTTTTAATTTCATGGCGGCAGTTATAATCTGCAGTGATTTTGGAGCCCAAGAAAATAAAGTCTGACACTCTTTCCATTGTTTCCCCATCTATTTGCCATGAAGTGATAGGACCAAATACCATGATCTTCATTTTTAGAATGTAGAGTTTTAAGCCAGCTTTTTCACTCTCCTCTTTCACTTTCATCAAGAGGCTCTTTAGTTCCTCTTTGCTTTCTGTTATAAGGGTGGTGTCATCATCATGTCTGATGTTACTGATATTTCTCCTGGCCATTGATTCCAGCTTGTGGTTCATTCAGCCTGGCATTTCGCATGATGTACTCTGCATATAATTTAAATAAGCAAGGTGACAACATACAGCCTCAGCCTATTCCTTTCCCAATTTGAAACCAGTCTGTTGTTCATGTCCAATTCTAACTGTTGCTTCTTGACCTGAATACAAATTTCTCTGGAGGCAAGTAAGGTGGTCTGGTATTCCCATCTCGTTTCTTATGATCCACACCTGAAAGGTTTAGATAGTCGATGAAGCAGAAGCAAATGTTTTTTTCTGGCATGCTCTTGTTTTTTCTATGATCCAGCAGATGTTGGTACCACATGGATCACGTTTTTTCAGAACTCTCCACCATGACCTGTCCATCTTGGGTGGCCTATCTTGGGATGGCTTATAGTTTCATTGAGTTAGACAAGGCTGTGATCTGTGTAATCAGTTTGTTTAGTTTTATGTGATTGCGGATTTCTTTCTGTCTGGCCTATGATGGATAAGAATAAGAGACTTGTGGAGTCTTCCTAATGGGAGTTACAGGATATGGGACAAACTGAGACTTTCTCTGATGGGTGGGGCCATGCTCAGTTCAGTTCACTTCACTTCAATCACTCAGTTGTGTCCAACTCTTTGCCACCCCATGGACTGCAGCACGTCAGGCTTCACTCTCCATCACCAACTCCAGAAGCTTGTTCAAACTCATGTTCATTGAGTCGGTGATGCCATCCAACCATCTGATCCTCTGTCATCTCCTTCTCCTCCAGCCTTCAATCTTTCCCAGCATCAGGGTCTTTTCAAATGAGTCAGTTCTTTGCATCAGGTGGCCAAAATATTGGAGTTTCAGCTTCAGCATCAGTCCTTCCAATGAATATTCAGAACTGATTTCCTTTAGGATGGACTGGTTGGATCTTTTGCAGTCCAAGGGACTCTCAAGAGTCTTCTCCAACACCACAGCTCAAAAGCATAATTCTTCCATGCTCAGCTTTCTTTACAGTCCAAATTTCACATCCATATGTGACTACTGGAAAAACCACAGCTTTGACTAGATGAACCTTTGTTGGCAAAAATGTCTCTGTTTTTTAATATACCGTCTAGATTGGTCATAGCTTTTCTTCCAAGGAGCAAGCATCTTTTAATTTCATGGCTGCAGTTATAATCTTCAGTGATTTTGGATCCCAAGAAAATAAAGTCTGTCACTGTTTCCACTGTTTCCCCATCTATTTGCCATGAAGTAATGGGACCAGATGCCATGATGTTAGTTTTCTGAGTGTTGAGTTTTAAGCCAACTATTTCACTCCCCTCTTTCCAACTCAAGAAGCTCTTTAGTTTTTCTTTGCTTTCTGCCATAAAGGTGGTGTCATCTGCATATCTGAGATTATTGATATTTCTCCCACCATCTTGATTCCCTGTGCTTCATCCAGCCTGGCATTTCACATATTTTACTTGCAAAAAAGTTAAATAAGCAGTGTGACAATATATAGCCTTGACGTACTCCTTTCCTGATTTGGAACCATTCTGTTGTTCTGTGTCCAGTTCTAATTGTTGCTTCTTGACCTGCATTCAGATTTCTCAGGAGGCAGGTCTGGTGGTCTGCTATTCCCATCTCTAAAGAATTTTCCGTAGTTTGTTGTGATCCACACAGTCAAAGGTTTTGGCATAGTCAATAAAGCAGAAATAGATGTTTTCCTAGAACTCTCTTTCTTTTTTAATGATCCAGTGGATGTTGGCAATTTGATCTCTGAAACTTATGGACTATGGAAGAAACTTATGGATTTGAAATCCAGGCTGACACAAAGCATGACATGTAGCCAGACAGAAGTTAATCAATTTATGTTCGAGCACTACAGGTACAAAAAAAGGTAAATTTCATTTTCTCATTGCTAGTAACCACAATGACATGAGGGATATAAAGAAGTAAATATCATTAAAATGCAATCAGATAGGCACTAAAAAGTTGTTTGAACTATGTACTCTGAAAACAAAGAATATATTAAGAATAATTCTTCTGAAGATGGGGAGTTGATACTTGAGTATGATTTTGAAAGCTGAATGAAAGTTTATTAAATAGAGGAAAAGATTAAAAGAATTACAGAGGAGCAGAAGCAGGTTGCTGTAAAGTGGCATGGTTAGTTTGGGAAGTGGAGAAAAGTGCTGTGTGATTACAGTGTGAGATTTGTGAGCAGTTACTAAATATAACATTAAACAGAGTGATAAGGTCCAGACTGTGAAGGGTTTTGAATGCAGTGCCATGGGGTTCAGTTTTATTTTATTTTATTTTTCAGTTTTATTTTAAATATATCATTCTGAAATGAGTGTTGTTAAGCAGGGAATTGACATTTTCAAAGTTGTTTTTTTGTTGCTCTTTTTTATTTATTTTCTTGTTTACCTTCAAGACAACAATGCTAGTAGTAGTAGAAAAGACAAAGTAACAGATTCAAATGTTGATCTGGGGTCTTGGATAGCTTTTGGAGAAAGGGATGGATATACAGTATACTCCAACTCTATTCTTCCATTGAATGAAAGTCAAATGAATATGGTAGGGGAAAAATGCAGTTTTCTTTTTGACAGAGTGAGGAGTTAAAACAGCTATAACAAAATATGTTTGCTTATATTCACTTGGGAGTTTTAAGAACAAGTTACAAAGACAGAAAGACAGACTAAAGGAGAATTAGGAGTAGAATTGGTCTAGTAAGAGAGTTTACTGAATTTCAGTGATGATGGTTTTGATCAATAAGATACTTGGAAAAGCTGTACACAAATAACTGTGGTACAAAAGAGAGAACATAATTAGTAACATAAGAAATAAAACCATGCTGCTGCTACTGCTGCTAAGTCACTTCAGTCATGTCCGACTCTGTGTGACCCCATAGACAGCAGCCCACCAGGCTCCCCCGTCCCTGGGATTCTCCAGGCAAGAACACTGGAGTGGGTTGCCATTTCCCTCTCCAATGCATGAAAGTGAAAAGTGAAAGGGAAGTCGCTCAGTCATGTCCAACCCTCAGCGACCCCACAGACTGCAGCCTACCAGGCTCCTCCATCCATGGGATTTTCCAGGCAAGAGTACTGGAGTGGGATGCCATTGCCTTCTCCAAATAAAACCATGGTAACCCAGAATTACAAGACAGGATTTCTTGCTGGAGGATTTACACAAGTTTTCTGGGTTTTGTTTTCACTGGGAAAGGGAGTGTTTTTAAGTGTCCTTTCTCTTCCTCCTCCTCATCCCTCTCTTTCTCTTCCATCTTTTTTTTTACTCTTCTCCTTTTTCTTCCTCCTCTTCTTCTTCTTCTTTTGATGAGACAAAATTTGAAATGAAGTTTATTGATAAACTAAATTTTACATAAGGACAAACAGCATGTAAAAAGGATCACCATCAGTTGAGGAATTAATTATATTCTGAAAATATAAAGCATTTCTGTTATATACAATATTGAATTCATGAAGGGGAAGAGTGAGAGTAAATTTGGAAACATAACTTAGGACTAGAACATTGAAGTCTATGAGTGGAAAACTACAAAATGTAGACAATAAATAAAAAGGAAGGATCCACAGCAAGCTTTTCAGCAGTTGCAGTAAACTCTAAAGCAGTAATCACACTTCTTCCTAGTCAGTCTTCCGCATTTACAGAAGGTGTTCTATTCCATCTTGGCGTCATCAATATTTACATCAATGATCCTTTCAGAGTCCTGATCTCTCAGTGTCTTGACCTGCTTGCTTCCCATGAATTTGTACTCCATCCCATCTTAGCTATTACAAAGGTAATAACCTGAATTATGTGATTACCATTCTGCCTTCATCAAAATCTCAATTTTAAGTAAATAGCTATTTGCCCGTGGCTTCCTTTCTGTCCAAATAATTCTGTTTATCTCTGTTCACTCAAACAAGTTTTCAATCCCTCAGGCTCTCCAAGCTTTGATCAACCAACTGTTTTACTGTCTGTTGCACCTTCATGGACTCAAGTGCCTTCCTTTTCTAGCTTAGATTATAGTCACCCTTTAACACATTTTCCTTATACACTCTTTTTTTTAAATTAATTTATTTATTTTAATTGGAGGCTAACTACTTTACAATATCATGGTTGTATATGCCATACATCGACATGAATCAGCCGTAGGTGTACATGTGTCCCCCATCCTGAACCCCCCTCCCACATCCCTCCCTATCCTATCTCTCAGAGTCATCCCAGTGCACTGTCTTTGAGTATCCTGTTTCATGCATCGAACTTGGACTGGTCATCTATTTCACATATGGTAATATACATGTTTCAATGCTATTCTTTCAAAACATCCCACCCTCACCCTCTCCCACAGAGTCCAAAAGTCTATTCTTTATATCTGTCTCTCTTTTGCTGTCTTGCATATAGAGTCATCACTACCATCTTTCTAAATTCCATATATATGTGTTAATACACTGTACTGGGATTTTTCTTTCTGACTTACTTCGCTCTATTTTCATCCACCTCATTAGAACAGATTCAAACGCATGCTTTTTAATAGCTGAGTAATATTCCATTATGTCTATTACCACAGCTTTCTTATCCATTCATCTGCTGATGGACATCTAGGTTGACTCCATTTCCTAGCTATTGCAAACAGTGCTGTGATGAACATTGGGGTACATGTATCTCTTTCAATTATGGTTTCCTTGGTGTGTATGCCCAGTCATGGGATTGCTGGGTTCTATGGCAGTTTTATTTCTAGTTTTTTAAGGACTCTCCACACTTTTCTCTACAGTGGCTGTGGAGATAAGTAAATAAACATTTATTGTTCGTAGACTTTTTGATAGCAGCCATTCTGACTGGTATGAGATGGTACCTCATTTTGTGTGTGTGTGTGTTTTATAATTATTATTATTTTTAAATATAAATTTATTTATTTTAATTGGAGGTTAATTACTTTACAATATTGTATTGGTTTTGCCATACATCAACATGAATCCGCCACAGGTATACAGGTGTTCCCCATCCAGAACCCCCCTCCCTCCTCCCGCCCCATACCATCTCTCTGGGACGTCTCAGTGCACCAGCCCCAAGCATCCAGTATCGTGCATAGAGCCTGGACTGGTGATTCATTTCATATATGACATTATACAAGTTTCAATGCCATTCTCCCAAATCATCCCACCCTCTCCCTCTCCCACAGAGCCCAAAACACTGTTCTATACATCTGTGTCTCTTTGGCTGTCTTGCATACAGGGTCATTGTTACCATCTTTCTAAACTCCATATATATGCATTAGTATACTGTATTGGTGTTTTTCTTTCTGGTTTACTTCACTCTGTATAATAGGCTCCAGTTTCATCCACCTCATTAGAACTGATTCAAATGTATTCTTTTTAATGGCTGCATAATACTCCACTGTGTATATGTACCACAGCTTTCTCATTGTGGTTTTGATTTGCATTTCTCTGATAATGAGTGATGATGAGCACCTTTTTGTGTGCTTGGTAGCCATCAGTATGTCTTCTTTGGAGAAATGTCTGTTTAGTTCTTTGGCCCATTTTTCGATTAAGTCATTTATTTTTCTGGTATTGAGCTGCATGAGCTGCTTGTATATTTTTGAGATTAATTATTTGTCAGTTGCCTCATTTGCTATTATTTTCTCCCATTCTGAAGGCTGTGTTTTCACTTTGCTTATAGTTTCCTTCGTTGTGCAACAGCTTTTAAGTTTAATTAGTTCCCATTTCATTTATTTTTGCTTTTATTTCCATTACTCTGGGAGGTGGGTCATAGAGGATCTTACTGTGATTTATGTCAGAGAGTGTTTTGCTTAAGTTTTCCTTTAAGGAGTTTTATAGTTTCAGGTCTTATATTTATATCTTTAATCCATTTTAAGTTTATTTGTGTGTATGGTGTTAGAAAGTGTTTTAGTTTCATTCTTTTACAGGTGGTTGTCCAATTTTCCCAGCACCACTTGTTGAAGAGATTTTTTTTCTCCATTGTATACTCTTGCCTCCTTTGTCAAAGATGAGGTGTCCATAGGTGTGTGGGATTTATCTCTGGGCTTTCTATTTTCTTCCATTGGATTATATTTCTGCCTTTGTGCCAATACCATATTGTCTTGATGACTGTAGCTTTATAGCATAGTCTGAAGTCAGGTGGGCTGATTCCTCCAGTTCCATTCTTCTTTCTCAGGATTGCTTTGGCTATTTGAGGTTGTTTTTGTTTTTGTTTTTTTTTGTATTTCAATACAAATTGTGAAATTATTTGTTCTAGGTCTGTAAAAATTACTGATGGTATCTTGTTAGGGATTGCATTGAATCCACAGATTGCTTTGGGTAGTATACTCATTTTCACTATATTGATTCTTCCAATCCATGAAACATGGTATATTTCTCCATCTATTTGTGTCTATTTGATTTCTTTCATCAGCGTTTACAGTTTTTCTATAGGTTTTTTGTTTCTTTAGGTAGCTTCATTCCTAAGTATTTTATTCTTTTCATTGCAATGGTGAATGGAATTGTTTCCTTAATTTCTCTTTGTTTTCTCATTGTTAGTGTATATGAATGCAAGGGATTTCTGTGTGTTAATTTTATATCCTGAAACTTTAAAATATTCATTGATTTGCTCTAGTAATTTTCTGGTGGTGTCCTTAGGGTTGTCTATGTAGAAGATCATGTCAGCTGCAGTGAGAATTTTACTTCTTCATTTCTAATCTGGATTCCTTTTATTTCTTTTTCTGTTCTGATTGCTGTGGCTAAAACTTCCAAAACTATGTTGAATGGTAGTAGTGAAAATGGGCACCGTTGTCTTGTTTCTGACTTTTGGGGAAACGCTTTCAATTTTTTGCCATTGAGGATAATGTTTGCTGTGGTTTTATCATATATGGCTTTATTATGTTGAGGTATGTTCCCTCTACGCTTGCTTTCTGGAGATTTTTTATCATAAATGGATGTTGAATTTTATCAAAAGCTTTCTCTGCATCTATTGAAATAATCATACAATTTTTATCTTTCAATTTGTTAACGTGGTGTATCACATTGATTGATTTGAGAATATTGAAGAATCCTTACATCACTGGGATGAAGCCCACTTGGTCATTATGTATGATCTTTTAAATGTGTTGTTGGATTCTATTTGCTAGAATTTTGTTGAGGATTTTTGCATCTATGTTCATCAGTGATGTTGGCCTGTATTTTTCTTTTTTGTGGCATCTTTTTCTGGTTTTGGTATAGGGCCATGGAGGCCTCATAGAATGAGTTTGGCAGTTTACCTCCCTCTGCAATTATCTGGAAGAGTTTGAGTAGGATAGGTGTTAGCTCTTTGCTATATTTTTGGTAGAATTCACTTGTGAAGCCATCTGGTCCTGGGCTTTTGTTTGTTGAAAGATTTTTTAATACAACTTCGATTTCCATGCTTGTGATGGGTCTATTAAGATTTTCTATTTCTTCCTGGTTCATTTTTGGAAGGTTATGCTTTTCAAGAATTCATCCATTTCTTCCAAGTTGTGCATTTTATTAGCATATAGTTGCTGATAGTAGCCTCTTATTATCCTTTGTATTTCTGCATTGTCTGTTGTGATTTATCCATTGTCATTTCTAATTTTGTTGATTTGATTCTTTCCCTTTTTTTTTCTTGATGAGTCTGGCTATAGTTTGTCTATTGCATTTATCTCTCAAAGCTTTTAGTTTTGTTGATTTTTGCTATAGTGTCCTTTGTTTCTTTTCCACTTATCTCTGCTCTAAATTTTATGATGTCTTTCCTTCTACTAACCCTGGGATTCTTTATTTCTATTTTTTCCAGTTGCTTTATGTGTAGAGTTAGATTATTTATTTGATTTTTCTCTTGTTTCTTGAGGTAAGCTTGTATTGCTATGAACCCTTTCCTTAGCACTGCTTTTACTGAATCCGATAGGTTTTGGATTGTCATGTATCATTTTCATTTGTTTCTATGCATATTCTGATTTCCTTTTTGATTTCTTCATTTGTTGGTTATTCAGAAGCATGTTGTTTAGCCTCCATGTGTTTGTATTTTTCATATTTTTTTTTTCCTGTAGTTGACATCTAATTTTACCTCATCATGATCAGAAAAGATGCTTGAAATGATTTCAATTATTTTAAATTTACCAAGGCTAGATTTATCACCCAGGATGTGATCTATCCTGGAGAATGTTTCATGTACACTTGAGGAAAAGGGGAAATTCATTGTTTTGAGGTTAAATGTCCTATAGCTATCAATTAGGTCTCACTGGTCCATTGTATCATTGGAAGTTTGTGTTCTTTTGCTAATTTTCTGTTTGGTTGATCTATCCATAGGTGTGAGTGGGGTATTAAAGTCTCTCACTATTATTGTGCTACTGTTAATTTCCCTTTTCATACTTGTTAGCATTTGGCTTGCATGTTGAGGGGCTCCTATGTTGGGTGCATATATATTTATAACTGTATTATCTTCTTAGATTGATTCTTTGATTATTGTGTAGTGTCCTTCTTTGTCTCTTTTCATGGCCTTTATTTCAAAGTCTATTTTATCTGATATGAGTATTGATACTACTGCTTTCTTTTGTTCTCCATTTGCATGAAATATTTTTTTCCAGCCCTTCACTTTCACTCTGTATGTGTCCCTTGTTTTGAGGTGAGTCTCTTATAGACAGCATTCAGGGGTCTTCTTTTTGTATCCATTTAGCCAGTCTTTGTCTTTTGGTTGGGGCATTCAACCCATTTACATTTAAGGTAGTTATCAATAAGTATTATCCCACTGCCATTTACTTTGTTGTTTTGGGGTTGAGTTTATAAACCTTTTCTGTGTTCCCTGTCTAGAGAAGATCCTTTAGCATTTGTTGGAGAGCTGGTGTGATGGTGCTGAATTCTCTCAGCTTTTGCTTGTCTGTAAAGCCTTTGGTTTCTCCTTCATATTTTAAAGAGATCCGCTGGGTATAGTAATAAGGGTTGTAGGTTTTTCTGTCTTATCACTTTAAGTATGTCCTGCCATTCCCTTCTGGCCTGAAGAGTTTCTATTGAAAGGTCAGCTATTATCCTTATGGGGATCCCCTTGTGTGTTATTTGTTGCTTTTCCCTTGCTGCTTTTAATATTTGCTCTTTGTGTTTGATCTTAGTTTGCTAATCATTAGTTTGATTAATCTAAGTCAATTAATCATTAGTTTGATTAATATGTGTCTTGGGGTGTTTTGCCTTGGGTTTATCCTGTTTGGGACTCTGTGTTTCTTGGACTTGAGTGGTTATTTCCTTCCTCGTTTTAGGGAAGTTTTCAACTGTTATCTCCTCAAGAATTTCTCACACCCTTTCTTTTTGTCTTCTTCTTCAGGGACTCTTATGATTGGAATGTTGAGGCATTTAACATTGTCCCTGAGGTCTCTGAGGTTGTCCTCATTTCTTTTAATTCCTTTTTCTTTTTTTCCTCTCTATTTCATTTATTTCCACCATTCTATCTTTTGCCTCACTTATCCTCTCTTCTAGTTGCTTTAGGTGTAAAATTAGTTTTTTTTTTTTTTTTTCAATAACTTCTGCCTCAGTTATCCTACTGTTGGTTCCCTCCAGAGTGCTTTTGATGTCAGTTATTGCATTATTCAATATTGACTGACTCTTCTTTATTTCTTCTAGCTCCTTGTTAAACCTTTCTTGCATCTTCTAAATCCTTGTGTCTAGTCTATTATCTGTAACTCCACTTT
Organism: Bos grunniens; assembly: GCF_055505025.1. Lineage (NCBI taxonomy): Eukaryota > Metazoa > Chordata > Mammalia > Artiodactyla > Bovidae > Bos > Bos grunniens. Next base: position 9,696,423 of record NC_141179.1, on the reverse strand, counting down.
TTTTTCATGATTTTAGATCATCTATACTATCATTATTCTGATTTCTTTTTCAGGTAGACTCCCTATCTCTTCCTCTTTTATTTGGTTTGGTGAGCATTTATCATGTTCCTTTACCTGCTGAATATTTCTCTGCCTTTTCATTTTGTTTACATTGTTGTGTTTGGGGTACACTTTCCTAAGCTGGAAGTTTGTGGTTCCTCTTTATTGTGGAGCCTGCTCCCTGTGTGTGGAGTTGGGCTAGTGGCTTGTCAAGGTTTCCTTATTAGGGGAGCTTGGATGTGTGTTCTGGTGGGTGGAGCTGTATCTCTTCCCTCCGAAGTTCACTGAGGTGTCCAGTAGTGAGTTTTGGTGTGTCTATAGGTTTGGCATGGCTTTGAGCAACCTGTCTTTTAATCCTCAGGGCTATGTTCCTGCTTTGCTGGAGAATTAGCGTGGTATGTCTTGCTCTGGAACTTGTTGGCTCTTGGGTAGAGCTTAGTTTCAGTGTAGATATGGAGGCTTTTGGGTGAGCTCTTTTCTATTAATGTTCCCTGGAATCAGGAGTTCTCTGATGTTTTCAAGTTTTGGAGTTAAGCCTCCTGCCTCTGGCTTTCAGTCTTATTCTTACATTAACCTCAAGGTTTCTCCATCCATACAGCACAGATGATAAAACATCTAAGTTTATAGTGAAACAATTCTCCACAGCAAGGGACACGCAGAGAGGTTCACAGAGTTACATGGAGAAGAGAAGAGGGAGGAGGGAGATAGAGGTGACCAAGAGGAGAAGACAAGGAGTCACAATGGGAGAGAGCAATTGAGCCAGTAATCAACTCCCTAAGTGCTCTCCACAGTCTGCAACACCCAGAGAAATTCACAGAGTTAAGTACAGAAGAGAAGGGGTAAGGAGAAGATAGAGGTGACCTGTGGGAGAAAAGGGAGAATCAAAAGGAGAGAGAGCAGTCAAGCCCATAATTATACCCCTAAGTGAAAATGGATACTGAAGTTTAGGTTATTAAAGGTACAAAATTGATAACAAATAGCAAAAAGCAAAGATTAAAAATCTAGAGTAGAGTTTAGATTCTCAAAAATACAATATTGAAAATACAAAACAAAATCAATCATAAAAATTATAAAATATATATATGAAATTTGCTTTAAAAACAGGGTTTTTTTTTTTTTTTTTGCAAGGTAATAGTAGGTTATAAAAATGAAAATTAAAGGAGTTATTAAGGACTTAAATTTAAAACAATTAAAAAGTGATAATAGTAAAAATATATCTAGGAATTTCTCTGGCACTGTAATCCACAGTGTGGGGTCAGTTCAGTTTTCAGATAGTTCCTTGTTCCAGCTTGTACTTGTTCTCAAGGTCTAAGGATCCCTCCAATGCTTGCTGCTGCTGCTGCTAAGTCGCTTCAGTCGTATCTGACTCTGTGCGACCCCATAGACGGCAGCCTACCAGGCTCCCCCGTCCCTGGGATTCTCCAGGCAAGAACACTGGAGTGGGTTTCCATTTCCTTCTCCAGTACATGAAAGTGAAAAGTGAAAGTGAAGTTGCTCAGTCATGTCTGACTCTTCACAACCTCACGGACTGCAGCCTACCAGGCTCCTCCATCCATGGGGTTTTCCAGGCAAGTGTACTGGAGTGGGCTGCCATCACCTTCTCCACCTCCAATGCTTCAGTTCAGTTGAGTTCAGACGCTCAGTCATGTCTGACTCTTTGCGACCCCATGAAGCGCAGCACGCCAGCCATCCCTGTCCATCACCAACTCCGGGAATTAACTCAGACTCATGTCCATCGAGTCAGTGATGCCATCCAGCCATCTCATCCTCGTCGTCCCCTTCTCATGCCTTGACGTACTCCTTTTCCTATTTGAAACCAGTCTGTTGTTCCATGTCCAGTTCTAACTGTTGCTTCCTGACCTGCATATAGTTTTCTCAAGAGGCAGATCAGGTGGTCTGGTATTCCCATCTTTTGAAGAATTTTCCACAGTTTATTGTGATCCATACAGTCAAAGGCTTTGGCATAGTCAATAAAGCAGAAATAGATGTTTTTCTGGAACTCTCTTGCTTTTTCCATGATCCAGCGGATGTTGGAAATTTGATCTCTGGTTCAGAGTTTTAATCTGTTGCACCTGTCACTTCCAGAGCGGTTCCCTCTTCTTTGTTTATTTCAGCTTCCTGTGTTTGCAAGTCTCTTCCGTGTCTAATTTCTGCCCTGACACAAGGGAGTGAAGGTGGTCACTTATTTAGGTTCACTTGTTCAATTGTGTTGTGGAGATGGAGGAACACAACAAACAAATATTGCTGGCATGTATGGGGAGTGCTCACAGCATATGAACCACATTGGGTTTGCCACAGCCCAAGGTGGCGTGTGCTTTCTGGGCCTACACTGCTCAGGCCCAGGGTGGTCTGCAGGGCACAGACTCGGTTGGGCGTTAGTTTTGTGCCCTTCCCAGGTCCAAGCAGCTCAAGTGACCAGGTGCTTGGTGAGTGCACTGTCCTGGGTGGGCCACGTGTCTTAATAACCTCCCAGTCCAGGCAGCTCAGTGTCCTGGGTGCACTGCAAAAGTATTTGTTCAGGTGTGCTGTGTGTTTCCTCTGGGGAGCTGATCTCAGGCTACAACCCTCCTGGCAGATGTCAATCGTCCAGGATTCTAGGAAGACGTGGTTAGCAACTGGGAGCCTGCTCACAGTTTGGTGGAGGATGCAGTCTCTGGGGCCAAGATTGGAGCAGCCCCTAGCCTTCTGGCTCAGTCGCTGGCCTGCCTCTCTGCCTCCGGTGAGGGAGAGGGGCCTGTATGCAGTCAGCTAGCTCTCCTTTGGTGTTTGTTCCATCCTTTGTTCTGTGATCGGGCCATGCTGTGTGTTAGAGCTTTTTTTTCTCTCTGGTGATCCCACAGTTTGGGTTGCTATCTCACGTTAGCTCCCTCAGATTGTCCTCAGGGCATTCAGGCCTGGTACTTACCCTAAGCACCAATTATGCAGCCCACGCCTCCCTGTCCAGCCCCTGCTTGCTGGTGGTGGATGTGAGCCTCTGGGCTACTTCTCCACTGACAGCTGTGGTCAGGTGCATGTTTTGTTTTGTTTTGTTTTGTTTTTTCTTCCATTTATGTTGCCATCTGAGATTTCAAAACCCCCTACAGACCCGCCTGTGAGAGGTTTCCTACTGTTTGGAAACTTCTCCTTCACGACTCCCTCCCCAGGATGGGTCTCTGTCCCTGACTCTTTTGTGTCTCCTTTTGTCTTTTATATTTTGTCCTACTTCCTTTCATAGAGAATGGGCTGTCTTTCTGGATGCCTGGAGTCTTCTGCCAGCATTCAGAAGTTTTTTTGTGGAAGTTGCTCAGCATTCAGATGAACTTTTCATGAATTTGTTGGGGAGAAAGTGGTATCCTTGTCCTATTCCTCTGCCATCTTGGGCTTCCCTATACACTCTTAAGTCTGTTTCTCCCCAGTCTCTCTATGATAGTCTACTCTCTTGGCAGACTTTTAACTCAACCTCAGACTTTATCTCATTCACTTCATCATTGTATCTGTGCTGCTGACTGTGCATAGGAAAAAAAGAAAGAAACAAAAAACCTAACTTAGAGCTCAGGTTTTCCTTTAAATTTATGATCTCATTTTTTTTTCAGCAACAAATAAAACATCTTAGCTGTATCCATATCCATTTATGCTATCTTACCTCTTAATTGTGACTAATGAACTGTTCTTGACCGTTCTGTGTACTGGACCCCATATCCTCTTACCTAATTCAGGGAGCTTCTTTCTGCAGTTATTTCCTCTCTCCTGTAAGCATCACTTGTTTCCTTCATACTTAATTATTCTAATCTATAAACATATTAGAATATTTATTATCTTAAATAGTAACCTTTCCTTGATTCAACACTCCTTCAGCTCTCATACTATTTTCTCTGCCCTCCTTTGCAGTAAGGCTTCTTCTATCTCACATTTCTCTTCTATTTTCTCTTATTTCTAATCTTATGAGGCATTAATGACCACCACTCATTTCACCAAATATCTTTGCAATTGTCAAAGCTAACGAGCTAAATGAAAGGGAATTCAAATTAATGACAATCAGAATGGAAGAAAAGGGATGGATAGGAAAGATGTTATAAAACCAAGTTAACAGAGAAGTAGAGATACTTTTATTCATTCACAAAATATTTGTAATCTCACATACTATCATAATAATTTAAAACAAAATATAGATAATCCCTAATTTATAATTTCAAATTAGAAAATTGCTTTCAATTATCCTTACATTGTAAGAAGAGCATAAGCATTGAAATACATAAAAATAAAATATTCTTAGCTCCTATGTCACCTATCCCACATCTTTCACATAGTTGATGACAAGCGGATTCATTAATTCAGTTCTCAAATATTCTTGAGCCCTGACTTTGTACTAGGCACTCTTTAAGGATACAAAAGAAACAAAGCAAGGTGGTCCCACTCCTGGTTGAGCTTATAAATTAGAAGAGAAACAGATGTTGAGCAGAAGAATATAAATTCAGTCAAATAGAATTACTGATTATAATTGTGATAAGTTTCAACAAAAATGTGAGTACAATAATGTATACACATATTCCCTCTATAAATGTTTATGTATATACATAGAAATAGTAAAGAGTATTATACAAACATATATACACATATATATGTAATGTGTACATGTGTGTATCTGCACACATATGAAAGATAAAGTGACAGAGATTAGCCTGGTTGGATGGAGAGTGGCAGGGGATTAAGGGTTAGGAAAGACTTTCATGAGAAAGTAATATTTCAAGTAGAATTAAGTTATCTACAGAATTGGCATTGACTAAACGAATTCTGCTTTGCCAACAGCAGGAACTATTCCTGGAGAGGAACATAGAATAATGAGGGAAAGTTGGCTTCAGAATTAATAGAGTACTGGAATTGAACCCCTTACTTGTCATTTAATAGCTCAGAGATATTGAGCAAGATACTGAACCTCTTCAATACTCACTTTTTTCTCATTTAAAATGGAATAATCATATCTACCTTGTTGTGCTTGAAAGATTTAAATGACAATTTAGTTTCATTCACTTAACATAGCACCAGGCTTATAGCAGGAGTTCAGCCAATGTTTATTCTCTCTCTTTATATCTCAAGTCTTTAATGTATAGAAAACCTTGTGATGAGGCTGTGATAATCGACATTCCCCCTCTCAAAATGTGTATCTTTTGAACCATTTCATCCATAGAGCCTCTGAAATCATTAAGAGTATATGAGGTAAAATATGTAATGAATTGTTTACAGAGCAAATCAAGGCCTGGTATGTTAAGTATCTCAAATGAGCGTGCTAACAGCAGGAGTGTTGGCACTCTCAATAACAAGACTGAAGTGAGAAAATAATCTGTGCAGATTAAAATGTAACAATAAAGTTTTAACAATAGTTTAAAACAACCCATTTGTCACGTTTTCTCCCAGAGTTATGCAGCTGATCAACCAAGCTGGCGGAACTAATTCCTCCAGGATATTTTAAATCCCTTAGCTTCGTGGTGATTACTTTATGAATAGATAGACAGCTATGGGTAAGAAACTTTGCTGAAAGGAATAATCTTTCTGAAGAATGTTAAAAATTTAGAAATAGAAGGGAATGTGGTTGAGTGTTCTAGTAGGTTGTAATGAAGAGGAATACACTCAAGTGAATGATGTAAGAGATTTTGTTTTCCAGAAATACATGCAATGATAAGAGGAAGGAAATATTAGAGAAATCCAAGATCAGGGTCTATAGTATGGCTTGACTTTTGGGACTGGAACCTAGCTGAACCCAAATAGTTCTAGTCATCTTAATTAAAGGAGTTTATGGTTGTTCCCTTTATTTCTCCTCCTTAAATGTGGCTCATCTATTACACACCACGTTTCTATCCCACAATTGGCTTGGTCTTATCCTGAAATTTGAATATATCTTCCCTATCTTCTAGATGATGTGTGTGTAGAAACTGCTTCCTTATAACTGAAGTTTGACTTTATCTTATTTTTATCACACCGCATGCTTTTATTTTCTTGTAGAAAGGATTGTATATACACCAGTTTGTGACTAATGTGCTTAATGCAATGAGGAAAGTCCATCATACTTCTGAGGCATTTTACTTACCATTTCTAATACAAGAAGATTCTGATAGAAAAAAGCATTCAAACGAATTGTATAGAAATATAATTTCTAATTTCAATCACACTTGGAAAGAATCAACTCTGATTAATGTGGAATATTCTCATATATTTATTTAGAGACCTTCAAAGCACTTAATTATTAGATTATTCATATGTCATTTTGAACCATTATTTTTATTTTTAGTTAATTTCCTTTTGAGTCATTAGTGCTCTTTATCCATTATTACTGAATCCATTCAAAGAAGGACTGACTTTCAAAGAAAGACCCTTGGCTGTAGAAATAAGAACCATAGTTTACTGAATTGTTGATCAGTCGTTATGCTCAACATAGGTCTTGGTGGAATCTCATAAAAGTCAAAGTACCAAAATTTCTAGCAAGTTCCAAAAATTTTTTTCTTTTTCATAAGAGAGACACATGAATAAACACACACACACAGATTCACAAAGTCAAAGAAAACATGACAAAGAATCAACCATAAGGGTTCTAAGTAATGAACTTATTACAAATCTATATATATACTGGTTATGTAGATATATTTATGAAAAAGTTTCTGTAATTTTATTTATCATTAGAAATTTATAAAAATAACCAAAATACTTTTTTAAAAGGAAAACTTTTAAATATACTTCTGTTTCAAACTTTTAAATAGTATACTTCTGTTTCCAAATTTAATTATCAAATTATCAAGACTGCTCTTTTTAGCCTGCTATTTTAATGCTAATGAGCTTATATATTTGTTTTTAAAAATATACATATGAAAATATATGTATACACACACACACACACGCACACACACATGTGACCCAAGCAGTTGAGCATGCATATAGTTATTTCTTTAGACTTTATGAGTTCTTTTTCCAAGTTATGGATTCACAGGGAATGATGCCATAGATGATGATGGTGAGAAAGGGGTAAATGACTGTGGCATGAACAATGGAAGAAAATGTATCTTAATTCATTAATCAGAGGGAAACAATTACATGGTGAGGCAATCCACTGATTGATTTATTCCTGGGGATGGAGAAGGGAAAAAGAATATATTCCTTATTACTTCCTCTGATTCTGTTCTCTGATTTTCAAATTATATTTATTTATGATTAAAAATATATTCCATAATAAAACACTGATTCTTCTCAATCTCCCCAGGTACACAATATTATAATGTTGCAGGTATTTGAAGGTAATGCAAGTGACTTATTTCTTTTTGTCAAGAGATCCTTCTATCTCTTCATTTACATAACAGTGATTCAACTGAAGAAACTATGATTCAGGATAACATACACTTTTTCTGAAGTGAGAAAACAATATGTTGTCTACTTAGAGGCTCATCAGAGAATTGAAAAGAAGGCTCTGGGCACTTTTTTAAGTCATTAAAGTTTCCACAGATTTTAACTTTTAGTTTATTATAAAATACAGCAAGTAAAAAATTATATGTTAATATGTAACATATATTTCCTAACATACAACTACTAGATAACTAAACCCACAAGACCAGGTAGGATTATAATTATAAGTGAGAAAAATGGATCCACAGAAGTTCTATCCATTGCTACAATGTTTCAACAGAGCCAGGGATGGAGTTGGAATTTGCATCACTTATCTACAAATCACGGGTTGATATTTAATATGTCCTGAAAGGATGAGTACAGTATTGTATGGTATCTATGCAGACCACTTGACCTGCCTCTTGAGAAATCTGTATGCAGGTGAGGAAGTAACAGTTAGAACTGGACATGGAACAACAGACTGGTTCCACATAGGAAAAAGACTACATCAAGGCTGTATATTGCCACCCTGCTTATTTAACTTATATGCAGAGTACATCATGAGAAACAGTGGGCTGGAGGAAGCACAAGCTGGAATCAAGATTGCTGGGAGAAATATCAATAACCTCAAATATGCAGATGACACCACCCTTATGGTGGAAAGTGAAGAAGAACTAAAGAGCCTCTTGATGAAAGTGAAAGAGGAAAGTGAAAAGCTTGGCTTAAAGCTCAACATTCAGACAACTAAGACCATGGCATCTTGTCCCATAACTTCATGGCAAATAGATGGGGAAACAGTGGAAACAGTGTCAGACTTTATTTTTCTGGGCTCCAAAATCACTACACATGGTGACTGTAGCCATGAAATTAAAGACACTTGCTCCTTAGAAGGAAAGTTATGACCGACCTAGACAGCATATCAAAAAGCAGAGACATTATTTTGTCAACAAAAGTCCATCTAGTCAAGGCTATGGTTTTTCCAGTGGTCATGTATGGATGTGAGAGTTGGACTATAAAGAAAGCTGAGCACCAAAGAATTATGCTTTTGAACTGTGGTGTTGGAGAAGACTCTTGAGAGTCCCTTGGACTGCAAGGAGGCCCAACCAGTCCATCCTAAAGGAGATCAGTCCTGGGCGTTCATTGGAAGGACTGATGTTGAAGCTGAAACTCCAGTACTTTGGCCACCTCATGCGAAGAGCTGAATCATTTGAAAAGACCCTGATGCTGGGAAAGATTGAGGGCAGGAGGAGAAGGGGACAGCAGAGGATGAGATGGTTGGATGGCATCACCAACTCAATGGACATGGGTTTGGGTGGACTCTGGGAGATGGTGATGGACAGGGAGGCCTGGCGTGCTGTGGTTCATGGGGTCACAAAGAGTTGGACATGACTGAGCAACTGAAGTGACTAATGCAAATCATAAGCAAAATTCTGCCATATTTATAGGCATAACGTGAGGATTCCCAGGTGGCTCAGTGGTAAAGAATCTGCCTGCCAGTTCAGGAGACATGAGTCTGATCCCTGGGTCAGGAAGAGCCCCTAGAAGAGGAAATGGCGACCCACTCTACTATTTTTGCCTGGAGAAGCCCATGGACAGCAGAGTCTAGTGGGCTACAGTCGATAGGGTTGCAAAGAGTGACACAACTGAATGACTGAGCATGTACACATATGCATAATGTGATTAATTTAGTCATCTCCTTTTGCTCTTCTCTCATCAGGTATATTTCTCATGAAATAAAGGAGAATCCCTAAGACATTTCATGAAGTCATTTTAATGCATTTAAATGTGCAGACTATAAAATGTAGAAACTATAGTTTAGTTCAGAAAGTTTTCATTTTGATACTTATCCTGTGTACATCTTCATTGCACTTATTGTGTTTAATTAGCCAATATGTAAGCATTGGTAACAAAGAGTATGAATAATAATAACTCCTGGTGCTATCTCTAAATAAATTAGATGCCTATCAGTTGTTGTCACTATTTTTCTAAACAAATGCTCAAGCAAATTTATCAAGCCGCTGTTGAGTCATCCTAATAGACAAATGATAAGATACAACATTCTTAGATATTGTTTATCATCTAGCTCATACTTATGTTTGAGATTTCTCTTTCACTGGTACTTCATACTCAATGCAATAAAGTTAAATTTCTGATAAAATTCCAAACTGTGGAAGGAAATGGAAACCCACTCCAATATCCTTGCCTGAAAAACACCATGGACAGAGAAGCCTAGTGGTGTACAGTCAGTGGGGTCACAAAGAGTCAGATGCAACTTAATGACTAAATAACAACAACAAAATTCCAAACAGAATCTCACTTCCATGTTTTTCTTAAAAGGGTACTCCACTTGAGAGTCACTAACCCTCCATTGTTGCGTCTTCAGTGATCGCACTGTCATAATCCATTTAAAGCAGTTCTCCCATTTTTCTCAACTTTCTTAGTCAATAGTCTTTCCTTCCTCTAAACTTCCATAGTACTTTATCTTATACATTTCCATTTTAATTTATCCTCTTTTACTAGGAAATATGTAGATATATAGGGGCTTCCAAGGTGGATCAGTGGTAAAGCTCACCTGCCAATTCAGGAGACATGGATTTGATCCCTCAGTTGGGACGATCCCTGGAGAAGGAAATGGCAACCTATTCCAGTATTCTTGCCTGAGAAATCCCATGGAAAGAGGACCTGGAGGGCTACAGTCCATGGGGTCACAAAAGAGTCCAACACTACTTTGCAGCTGAACAGTAACAACAATGTGGATATATAGATATAGAATACAGATACAGGGTATTTATATTTATTAGGATTTCATTCATTATTAAAATGTACAATGTTTTAAAATAGGAATCATTGTGGGTTGTGTATATTGATATACACCACCACCATTTCATTTTCTACTTTGCCTAATCTAGAGCATGATGAAAGTGAAAGTGTTAGTTGCTCAGTCATGTCTGACTCTTTGACCCCATGGACTGTAGCCCCTCCAAGCTCTTCTGTCCATGGAGTTCTCCAGGCAAGAATACCAGAATGGGTAGCCATTTTCTTCTCCAAGGGAACTTCCTGACCGTGGGATCAAACCCAGATCTGCATTGCAGACAAATTATTTTTCACTGAGCCACTGGATAAGTTATGAAATAGAATCTGACATAAAGCCACCACTGTTTATGCTGAGCTCAATGAGTTATCAGTCAGAGCTATTTTTGGCTACAACTGAGAAACCCTATTTGAAATAACTTAAATCAGGAAATTCATTTCATATAACTGGGAGATCAAGTAGCTAAATCCCAAGTAGAACTGACATGCTAACAGTACTCTTTATTCATCTTTCCTCTATCTGCATTGGCTTAATTCTATCTAAATTGGCATTGGCTTAATTCTATCTAAATTGGCATTGGCTTAATTCTCTTCAATGGCGGATTGCCTCCTTCCAATTATAGATGCTTCAGTGGCTCTCAGACATGCAGGCTCTTTTTTGCCATGAAGGAGATAGTAAGATGGGCTCCTAGTTTGGAGTTCAAAAACCTCAGCTGCCCATCAATGAATCAAAGATTGTGCCCAAGGCAGTGAGGTAATCTAATTGGTCAAGCTTGGGTCATACGCCCGTGACAAGTTAATAACTACAGCAGATCCTATAGGAAGATAGTGGCTCCCATTTAACTCTCATGGCTAGAGAAGATAGAAGAAGCATTTCCCAAAAATAAGCACTAAAAAATAGTAGCTATTCTTGGAAGACAAGAGTATGATTGGCAAAGATATTCAAGACAAAAATGTGAATACCCATTACTTGAACATGAGGTTATCAATCAAATATTTTTAAGTCATTGCTGCTGCTAAGTCGCTTCAGTCGTGTCCGACTCTGTGCGACCCCATAGATGGCAGCCCACCAGGCTCCCCCATCCCTGGGATTCTCCAGGCAAGAACACTGGAGTGGGTTGCCATTTCCTTCTTCATCTGTAGCCTAAAATTTTAGTAAATTTTCCAAATTATTGTGAAATCATTGTATCTTTGCTCTGCCAATGCACTTGGAGAAACACTGCTCTAAATTGTATTCCACTTAGGAAAAGCACCCTAACTCTTCGTAAGTAATTGGAATACATAAGAAAATCAACAACCATGAAGACATAGAAGGAGAGTACTGTGCTATCAGCTGGAAGCCTTCCGTTTGTTAGGAATTAGAGTAATTCGTGGAGAAGGAAATGGCAATCCACTCCAGTGTTCTTGCCTGGAGAATCCCATGGATGGAGAAGCCTGGTAGGCTGCAGTCCATGGGGTCGCACAGAGTCAGACACGACTGAAGCGACTTGGCAGCAGAGTAATTTGAGGTCATCTTCTAATGGCGTATAATTCCAAAGTGGGTCAGCCAACTAAGCCAGAAGAGACAGGTGTGGGGAACAAGATGAAGACAGAACACAGTGTCTCTTGAGCATATTTAGCTTAATACCAGGAGTTATCAAAAAATAAAAGAGCTACCTTGACTGAAGAGACAAGCCTAATATTTTGATCTTCATGTGTCTTATAAGGCTGTTTCTCTTTCTCTTTCCTTTTGTCATCAAAGCATAATGAAAAAAATAAAGAAATTACAAGCTAAGCTGCATATGATGACATATTAAAAATTGCCATTGAAATAATCCAAATATCCATGGTAGACAGTTAATGATTGATTAGTACTTGTGATATGCCTGGACTCTTATATTCTGTGATTAAAATTCCTCAACAGAGTGATGTCAAGAAAACAGCTATAAACTTAAGGGGAGAAAACTCCTATTTTGTCCCATTTACACCAACAGCTTTCAATAGGACTTTGAGCCAATTACTTGACCCTTTGGACTCAACCCTCTCATCTTTAAAAGAAAGAAGGTAAATTATATAACTTAATGTGAATTTTAGCTCTAACATAATTATCCCATGAAACACAAAGCAAAGCTTAATCTCTGAATGTAATCAAATCTTTAAAGAATAAGACATATCTAAGTAGTTTGCTCCTCTATCCTCATATCACCACTATTAAAGTGAAGTTTCAAAGAACTAGTTATTTCTTACAGTGCAGTTCAAGCTAGGTAATATAATTTGAAGCCTTGCATTTAAACTTTCTATTTTTATTTTATTTTTATTTTTTTAAATTTTATTTTATTTTTAAACTTTACAATATTGTATTAGTTTTGCCAAACATCGAAATGAATCCACCACAGGTATACATGTGTTCCCCATCCTGAACCCTCCTCCCTCCTCCCTCCCCATACCATCCCTCTGGGTCGTTCCAGTGCACCAGCCCCAAGCATCCAGTATCGTGCATTGAACCTGGACTGGCGACTCATTTCATACATGATATTATACATGTTTCAATGCCATTCTCCCAAATCTTCCCACCCTCTCCCTCTCCCACAGAGTCCAAAAGACTGTTCTATACATCAGTGTCTCTTTTGCTGTCTCGTACACAGGGTCATTGTTACCATCTTTCTAAATTCCATATACTAAATTCCAAAACACTGTATTGGTGTTTTTCTTTCTGGCTTACTTCACTCTGTATAATAGGCTCCAGTTTCATCCACCTCATTAGAACTGATTCAAATGCACTTTTTAATGGCTGAGTAATACTCCATTGTGTATATGTACCACTGCTTTCTTATCCATTCATCTGCTGATGGACATCTAGGTTGCTTCCATGTCCTGGCTATTATAAACAGTGCTGCAATGAACATTGGGGTACACATGTCTCTTTCCCTTCTGGTTTCCTCAGTGTGTATGCCCAGCAGTGGGATTGCTGGGTCGTATGGCAGTTCTATTCCCAGTTTTTTAAGGAATCTCCACACTGTTCTCCATAGTGGCTGTACTAGTTTGCATTCCCACCAACAGTGTAAGAGGGTTCCCTTTTCTCCACACCCTCTCCAGCATTTATTGCTTGTAGACTTTTGGATCGCAGCCATTCTGACTGGTGTGAAATGGTACCTCATAGTGGTTTTGATTTGCATTTCTCTGATAATGAGTGATGTTGAGCATCTTTTCATGTGTTTGTTAGCCATCTGTATGTCTTTTTTGGAGAAATGTCTATTTAGTTCTTTGGCCCATTTTTTGATTGGGTCATTTATTTTTCTGGAATTGAGCTGTAGGAGTTGCTTGTATATTTTTGAGATTTGTTGTTTGTCAGTTGCTTCATTTGCTATTATTTTCTCCCATTCTGAAGTCTGCCTTTTCACCTTGCTAATAGTTTCCTTTGATGTGAAGAAGCTTTTAAGTTTAATTAGGTCCCATTTGTTTATTTTTGCTTTTATTTCCAATATTCTGGGAGGTGGGTCATAGAGGATCCTGCTGTGATGTATGTCAGAGAGTGTTTTGCCTATGTTCTCCTCTAGGAGTTTTATAGTTTCTGGTCTTACATTTAGATCTTTAATCCATTTTGAGTTTATTTTTGTGTATGATGTTAGAAAGTGCTCTAGTTTCATTCTTTTACAAGTGGTTGACCAGATTTCCCAGCACCACTTGTTAAAGAGATTGTCTTTAATCCATTGTATATTCTCGCCTCCTTTGTCAAAGATAAGGTGTCCATATGTGCATGGACTTATCTCTGGCCTTTCTATTTTGTTCCATTGAACTATATTTCTGTCTTTGTGCCAATACCATACTGTCTTGATGACTGTGGTTTTGTAGTAGAGTCTGAAGTCAGGCAGGTTGATTCCTCCAGTTCCATTCTTCTTTCTCAAGATAGCTTTGGCTATTCGAGGTTTTTTGTATTTCCATACAAATTGTGAAATTATTTGTTCTAGCTCTGTGAAGAATACCGTTGGTAGCTTGATAGGGATTGCATTGAATCTATAAATTGCTTTGGGTAGTATACTCGTTTTCACTATATTGATTCTTCCAATCCATGAACATGGTATATTTCTCCATCTATTGGTGTCCTCTTTGATTTCTTTCACCAGTGTTTTATAGTTTTCTATATATAGGTCTTTAGTTTCTTTAGGTAGATATATTCCTAAGTATTTTATTCTTTCCGTCGCAATGGTGAATGGAATTGTTTCCTTACTTTCTCTTTCTGTTTTCTCATTAATAGTGCATAGGAATGCAAGGGATTTCTGTGTGTTGATTTTATATCCTGCAACTTTACTATAATCATTGATTAGTTCTAGTAATTTTCTAGTGGAGTCTTCAGGGTTTTCTATGTAGAGGATCATGTCATCTGCAAACAGTGAGAGTTTTACTTCTTTTCCAATTTGGATTCCTTTTATTTCTGTTTCTGCTCTGATTGCTGTGGCCAAAACTTCCAAAACTATGTTGAACTGTAGTGATGAAAGTGGGCACCCTTGTCTTGTTCCTGACTTTAGAGGAAATGCTTTCAGTTTTTCACCATTGAGGATAATGTTTGCTGTGGGTTTGTCATATATAGCTTTTATTATGTTGAGGTATGTTCCTTCTATTCCTGCTTTCTGGAGAGTATTTATCATAAATGGATGTTGAATTTTGTCAAAGGCTTTCTCTGCATCTATTGAGATAATCATATGGTTGTTATTTTTCAATTTGTTAATGTGGTGTATTACATTGATTGATTTGCAGATATTGAAGAATCCTTGCATCCCTGGGATAAAGCCCACTTGGTCATGGTGTATGATCTTTTTAATGTGTTGTTGGATTCTGATTGCTAGAATTTTGTTAAGGATTTTTGCATCTATGTTCATCAGTGATATTGGCCTGTAGTTTTCTTTTTTTGTGGGATCTTTGTCAGGTTTTGGTATTGGGGTGATGGTGGCCTCATAGAATGAGTTTGGAAGTTTACCTTCTTCTGCAATTTTCTGGAAGAATTTGAGCAGGATAGGTGTTAGATTTTCTCTAAATTTTTGGTAGAATTCAGCTGTGAAGCTGTCTGGACCGGGGCTTTTGTTTGCTGGAAGATTTTTGATTACAGTTTCAATTTCTGTGCTTGTGATGGGTCTGTTAAGATTTTCTACTTCTTCCTGGTCCAGTTTTGGAAAGTTGTACTTTTCTAAGAATTTGTCCATTTCTTCTACGTTGTCCATTTTACTGGCATATAATTGTTGATAGTAGTCTCTTATGATCCTTTGTATTTCGGTCTTGTCTTTTGTGATCTCTCCATTTTCATTTCTAAATTTATTGATTTGATTTTTCTCCCTTTGTTTCTTGATGAATCTGACTAATGGTTTGTCAATTTTATTTATCCTTTCAGAAAACCAGCTTTTGGCTTTGTTGATTTTTGCTATGGTCTCTTTTCTTTCTTTTGCATTTATTTCTGCTCTAATTTTTAAGATTTCTTTCCTTCTACTAACCCTGGGGTTCTTCATTTCTTCCTTTTCTAGTTGCTTTAGGTGTAGAGTTAGGTTGTTTATTTGACTTTTTTCTTGTTTCATGAGGTATGCCTGTATTGCTATGAACTTTCCCCTTAGGATTGCTTTTACAGTGTCCCACAGATTTTGGGTTGCTGTGTTTTAATTTTCATTCCTTTCTATGCAAAATTTCTTTTTTGATTTCTTCTGTGATTTGTTGGTTATTCAGCAGCATGTTGTTCAGCCTCCATATGTTGGAATTTTTAATAGTTTTTCTCCTATAATTGAGATCTAATCTTACTGCATTGTGGTCAGAAAAGATGCTTGGAATGATTTCAATTTTTTTGAATTTACCAAGGCTAGATTTTTGGCCCAGGATGTGATCTATCCTGGAGAAGGTTCCATGTGCACTTGAGAAAAAGGTGAAATTCATTATTTTGGGGTGAAATGTCCTATAGATATCAATTAGGTCTAATTGGTCTATTGTATCGTTTAAAGTTTGTGTTTCCTTGTTAATTTTCTGTTTAGTCGATCTATCCATAGGTGTGAGTGGGGTATTAAAGTCTCCCACTATTATTGTGTTATTGTTAATTTCTTCTTTCATACTTGTTAGCATTTGTCTTACATATTGCAGTGCTCCTGTGTTGGGTGCATATATATTTATAATCGTTATATCTTCTTCTTGGATTGATCCTTTGATCATTATGTAGTGACCTTCTTTGTCTCTTTTCACAGCCTTTGTTTTAAAGTCTATTTTATCTGATATGAGTATTGCTACTCCTGCTTTCTTTTGGTCCCTATTTACATGGAAAATCTTTTTCCAGCCCTTCACTTTCAGTCTGTATGTGTCCCCTGTTTTGAGGTGGGTCTCTTGTAGACAACATATGTAGGGGTCTTGTTTTTGTATCCATTCAGCCAGTCTTTGTCTTTTGGTTGGGGCATTCAACCCATTTACGTTTAAGGTAATTACTGATAAGTATGATCCCATTGCCATTTACTTTATTGTTTTGAGTTCGAATTTATACACCATTTTTGTGTTTCCTGTCTAGAGAATATCCTTTAGTATTTGTTGGAGAGCTGGTTTGGTGGTGCTGAATTCTCTCAGCTTTTGCTTGTCTGAAAAGCTTTTGATTTCTCCTTCATATTTGAATGAGATCCTTGCTGGGTACAATAATCTGGGCTGTAGGTTATTTTCTTTCATCATTTTAAATATGTCTTGCCATTCCCTCCTGGCTTGAAGAGTTTCTATTGAAAGATCAGCTGTTATTGTTATAGGAATTCCCGTGTGTGTTATTTGTTGTTTTTCCCTTGCTGCTTTTAATATTTGTTCTTTGTGTTTGATCTTTGTTAATTTGATTAATATGTGTCTTGGGGTGTTTCTCCTTGGGTTTATCCTGTTTGGAACTCTCCAGTTCAGATGTTAACAAACCCCCTGGGCCCTAGAGTGAGGCTTAATAATGTGTTTGGCTGTACAGGAATCATTTAAGGAACACCAGAAGCCTCTACATGGACAAAAATTATTTCTTAAATACGGTGAGGAGTGCCTTTCTTTAGAGTCACCCTTAAGAATTGAAGCTATAAAATAATATCTTCTTTGCAACTCACAAACATTATCTGGAATAGAATTGAGAGAAGACATGGATCTGGCTCCTATTAGCCCATTGTGTCAGTAATAAACTTGGTATTATTTAGAGGCAGATCCAAGTCTTGAAGGGTCTTCAATGTTGTACAATTATTAGACATTCTTTAATAAAAAAAATGCCAACATATTATAAAAATGGATTATAAAGGGAAATTTTAGTTAGGGTAGGAAAAAAATAATCAAAAAAATTGCTGAAGTTTGGAGATTCAGGTTCTTCTGAGATGTCTTTAAACAATGTGCTACAAATAATTGTACAGAAATATTTTCTAAATTCAGTCTGACTTTCACTGCCTTTATACAACATTCTATGGAACTCAGCAACTTCTGACACTCACAGTGAACTATGCAAGTAGGGCATTAAGTTTAATAGGCATCATGGTAAATCATGTATTGTTAAATCATTAGACTGACAGACAGGAACAAGAATACTACAGAATCAGTGTTAAGAGGGGATGGAAAGATCACAAGCTGACTTCAGGGACTGCTTCAGGCAGGCAGTCAAAGGTAACCACTGAATAGGTTGCCTGCAGCTGCTACTGCTAAGTCACTTCAGTCGTGTCCGACTCTGTGCGACCCCATAGACGGCAGCCCACCAAGCTCCGCCTTCCTTGGGATTCTCCAGGCAAGAACACTGGAGTGGGTTGCCATTTCCTTCTCCAATGCATGAAAGTGAAAAGTGAAAGTGAATTCGCTCAGTCGTGTCCGACTCTTAGCGACCCCATGGATTGCAGCCTACCAGGCTCCTCCGTCCATGGGATTTTCCAGGCAAGAGTACTGGAGTGGGGTGCCATTGCCTTCTCCGTATGCACATTATAGATATTTAATAAATATTCGATAAATATATGTTGACTTAACAAGCATTCATTTACCTGACAATGACAAAGTTCTGAGGCCTTTATTTATTAAAACAACAACAACAACAACAACACTATTATTTACCCTGGGATTTGTTCATAGTTACTTATTTCCTCTGAAATATAATCAGTAGCTAAACTACCAGTTGATTGGCACTTTCAATAATTATTATTTTAAAGGGTATTGAATATACATGCAATCCAGTCCTTAAAGATAGATTAGAATTTCATCATAATTTAAGTCTGTGTGCACGTCTTATTTCAATGCATCAAAAATTTAGCCGTCTTCAGACAGATATGGACAACACAGTGTTTTTCAATGTAACATCTCCAGAACTGGAAATAAATTGTGACCTTCATTTAATGTTTAAAGACTATTCTTTGTTTCCCAGGTGTGATGGGAGAATATGAGCCGAAAATTGAGGTCCATTTCCCTTTCACGGTTACAGCTGCTAAGGGAACAACTGTTAAGATGGAGTGCTTTGCACTTGGCAAGTAAGTACACATACTTCTATAATTAGACACAATTGTTTATTAAAATGTGACATGTCTTATTTTTATATCACTTACTTTGCTAGATTTTATTTTCCTTGAATTAAACCTTGAAGCTCCTTGGTGGCTATTCATTTTTTTAAAGAAAGGCAAGTGGGAATTGATGAAGTAACCAATTATAATTATCTCTTTGGTCATTTCTCTGAGCAATAATGTATATAATTTTGCTATTTTAACATAAAGGAAATGTAATAAAAGAAGAGCTTCACATGTCTTTGCTTACTTGTCTTAAAATTTCAGTATCATTCTTAAATTTTATGCAGCAATGATGTAAATAAAAAAGGGATGAGGTCCTATCCTCTCCCTATGTAAAAGATATATATTCTGACAAGATATAATAAGGCAAGAGTATAAAAATCACAAAGATAATAGTCACACTGGTCCAACAGATTACTTTAATCTCTTCTGGAATAATGATAACAATAGCATCAGCTGTCAATATGTACAACATGCTATTATTCCCCAAATCAGGAAGATGATTTATACCACACTCTAATGCCTGCTATGCTTAATGATTCTATTTCGGAGATTTAAAATCTCACAATGTATAATCACTTGTCAATGATGTTTACAATAAAAATATTGAGCATAAAAACAGGAGTGAGATTTTGATTATATTTGATTAGAGTATTATGATTTATTTTAAATAGAGTGTTGCTGTTTTATTTTTTTATGGTGATAAGACCTCAGAGTCCTTTCTAGACTCTATAATTATAATTTGCATAAATGCATCTCTATCAGAGTTACTAATCATTCAACTTCACTCATGGTGAGCAAACTCTCACAGCATAAATATAACATACTTGGAAATAAAACATGCTCTATAAATATATTTGTAGTAGGCTTAGTCTGTGGGTGTGAAAATCTTAGTAAATATGAAAAATTCTGCCAATAAAAGGTGTTTTAGAGCATAACAATAGTAATCACCATGTTTTCTAATATTAAAACTATTTGAGGTAACATGCAATTCTGTTTAAATCTAAATAGGAGTCAGATCATAGTCAATTAAAAACAAAATAGATTGTTGTTTGGTCCATCAAAAGTGTTGAGCAGTCCACCAAAAATGCCTGTAAGAGGAAGTATATTTCAATAACTTAAAATTCATCCAGGAGTTACTTGGCAGATATCCAAGGAAGATTCCCAAGCGCACATATATTAATAATTAAATACTACCTTAAAAGTCATGTTTTTCATCATTTTCCAAAGTTGTGGTGTCAAGTATGCTTGAAAATGACCCAAGTGAACTGCTCAATTCTGATAAATACAAAAATAATTATATTGGCTTGATGTCAAAGGTTTTAGTATATCCTACAGTTAAATAATTTTTAAATGTCAGAATTTGCACTAAAGCCACAGACGAAAGGAGGTCATACCGTAAAACAAATTCAAGAACTAGATTTATAGAGAAAAAGCAATATGGGATATTTCCCCAGGCAGGCTTATTTAATAAATTTGATATGTTTGCTTTCGGAAGTCTTGAAATATGCTTAGTAAATTGATCTGTAAAGTCCATTTCATTCTAGGCTGGATCTAACTGCCAAATTAAGTTCTTTTAATACTATATTTTCTTCAGTTTCTCCACTCCTTCTTTGTTACTCCCTCTTTCCCCATGAAAATAAATAAATATGTAGGAAGGTGAACAAAGCACACAGACTGTCTAGAAGGTCTCTGCTGCCTATTCTTCATGTGAAGTGTCACAATTATGGAATAAAGAAAAAGAACATGCTATGAAGAGATTTATCCCTACCTAAAGACTAATTTACCACTCTGTTGAAAGTAAATAAGATCAAAGAAATAGCATCTTTACATATGTTAATTTCTGTAGAGCACATTATCATGTGGAATAGATCATCTTTGCATCTCAACAGGATCACAGCAATTCAAATTAATACCTGAGCATCTGCTTTATTCCTACAGCTCACCTGAGCTGCATCCCACTTTAATAAGTACAAGATTCCCTAGTATACCTTTGTCTTTCCAAAATCTTCAGTACCTGTCACTAGATATCGATCAGCACCTTGCCACTCAAGCTAATTTGCCCCTCAGTCTGTCCACATAGAGTAGTTTAACCAAATGTTCCCCATAGACTATGACAACCAAATTCTTGCATGGAGCATATTGAGCTCTATTCTATCTCATGGGCTTTGCCCTTGTTTTCTCCAGGCCCCCACTCATTCTCTGACCTCAACTTAAACATCATCTTCTAAGAGTTCATCTACAATACTTGAAGTATATAACTCACACCCATTACTCTGTATCTAAATCTTGTATTTTTCTTCATCAAACTTAACACAGTTTTAAAGTATCCACATATGTGTTTCACTACATAAAAAAAAAAAAAAAAAAATCACTTTATCAGTCAGGAATCCAACTGCAAAGACTCAGATAACTCAAAAGAATTTAGGCATAAATTGAAGATCCAAGAGAACTAAGAAAACAACTTAAGTATCTGCAGACTAGTGATAGCAAGAAGTTATTCTCATCCTGAAGCCAAAATGAGCAAGGGTGGAAGATAGTGTCACCAGAAGCACAGAGACCTGAAGATACGGTGTTGTCTGGGGGCGACTCTACAATAGCTATAGCTGTGCAGAGATGTATTAGATGAACATAGCTGAGGAAAGGAGCAGGAAATTCATATCCTGACTTTTTCTTTGTGCATTCTGATCTTCTCCTTCTGAGTTCATGACTGAAAGGCAACTAGAAGCCAGCCTGCAAGCCCAGAGAATGCAGTTGGCAATACAAAAGGAAGGCAGAGATTCTGAGGGAAGATGAGGGTGACCAGCAAGGGAGACAAACAGAATAACCAGCAAGTACCCATCATTAAGTTTTAAGCCTAGTGAGGGCAGGGATCCTGATTGCGGTCTTCACTTGTGTATTTCCAACACCTACCACAGTGCCTGGCACACAGCATTCAGGAAATAATTTTTGAAGGAAAAGATGAACTCTGAAAGCCATATGCCCACT
This sequence comes from Bos grunniens, assembly GCF_055505025.1. Classification (NCBI taxonomy): domain Eukaryota; kingdom Metazoa; phylum Chordata; class Mammalia; order Artiodactyla; family Bovidae; genus Bos; species Bos grunniens. The sequence goes on along the minus strand of NC_141179.1, from coordinate 9,674,758 downwards.
TAATCCAGTATACTTTTTATTAATAGATAATAAATAATATACTTTATTTTCTAAACATGTCAAAATACACTTCCACCACTGCTCACAAAGAAAAATGCTATGTTCTTACTCTTTTTGAAAAGTACATTTACCTCTTTACATAATTTGTCCCTAAACACATTCAATTATTGCAACTTAGAGTATGTAAATTAATACAGCTGTAGTTGCACATGGAAACTTACATTACCATATGGAAAATAGATAGCCAACAGGAATTTGCTGCATGTCTCAGGAAACTCAAACAGGGGCTCTGTTTCCACCTAGAGGGGTGGGGTGGGGAGGGAGATGGGAGGGAAGTTCAAAAAGGAGGGGATATATATGTATACTTACGGCTGATTCATGTTGAGGTTTGACAGAAAACAGCAAAATTCTGTAAAGCAATTATCCTTCAATTAAAAAACAAATAAATAAAAAAGATAATTTAAAGATATATAAACTAATAACATTTTCTGTGTTCTTGAAGGAAAATAGCAGAAAGGCAAATTATTTTAGATTACCAAAGTTTACTGTATCTTAGTATCACACATATTCACCAACCTGTCTAATTTGAAGTTAAATAAAAAGTCAATTGGGATTGCGATATACTCACTACTATATATAAAATGGATAACTAATAAAGACCTACTACATAGCAATGGGAACTCTACTCAGTCCTCTGTGGTGACCTATAAGGGAAATGAATCTAAAAAAGAGTGGATATATGTATATGTACAACTGATTCACTTTGTTGTACACCTGAAACTAACACAACATTGTAAAGCTGTGTTACACTATACTCCAATAGTGTGTGTGTGTGTGTATGTATATATGTATATATATATACATATATACTCCATGGGGACGACAGAGGATGAGATGGCTGGATGGCATCACTGACTTGATGGACGTGAGTCTCAGTGAACTCCGGGAGTTGGTGATGGACAGGGAGGCCTGGCGTGCTGCAATTCATGGGGTCACAAAGAGTCGGACACGACTGAGCAACTGATCTAATCTGATATATGTGTGTGTATCACTGATTCACTTTGCTGTACAGCAGAAATTGACACAAGTTTGTAAATCAACCACACTTCAATTAAAAATGCCCACTTTATGGAAAAGAAACATATTTTATAAAAACAAAAGCACCCCTTAATAAACTTTTAAAAGCCAATAGTAAAGTTGTAAGCTGTTAGTTTGCTTCTAAAGAAATCTCTACTTAAATCTGAACTTTTAAAAAATCATATGGTTTTTCTATAAGCTACTGCAAAAGAATACAACAGGAGAGTGCTATTTATACCACCTTGGAAATCTCTCTGCAAATAGAATTATACAACACTGAGTACAGAGAGAATGCATGAAGTGACTGTCACATGATATGTTTAGTATTGTTTAGTTCAGCAAAGGTATGATTTCCCCCAGGAGGGTAGGAAATGGGAAATGTTTAAAGAGGATCCACTGGGAAACAAAGGTGTGTAAGGCTTGGGAAATACAGCAAAGTGTAAAAATGGGGAGGTGAATTAATCACTTTGGAAAGAAAAGGTTGTTTTAGACATATGGAAGATTATTATCAAGAGATCACCACAAGCTGTTCTCCAGTTTCACCAAAGTGGGGAGAGGGAGAAATTCCAACAATATGGGACAAAACCAGCGAAATTAGAATAAGTATAATGTAGAAGTGTTTAAAAAAGTTATTAAAAGGCAAACGGGCTATCAGAGAGGCAGTAGAAGCTTAGAAGCTTTTTCCCCACACTGCTGCAATAACAAAATAAGATCTGTCTGTCTTCTAACAATTTAGGTGCAATGTTTTCTGAAAGGAGAGAAATGGTACTGATCAGGGTTGGAAACGAACATTTTAAACCTTCTCTTTTGCCTGCCACTCATCTCCCCACTCAGACTGAATTATTAAGAGTAGAAGGTTAGAGTCAGGCAGACTTAATTGGCTGCCTTTTGGCAACTACATTATTATACAACGTTTTAAAGTGGTTGGTGGCATGTGGGGGAAATAGAAATGAAGGGTGTTGCCTTTTCTTACTCAGCATTAAGCTTCATGACTTTAGTTTGGAAAGAAGCACTGCCTTTGATATTTCCCAGGTTGGCTTTTAAACACTGGACACAGTACTCTTGAAAGGAAATGAGAGAAAAAAGGTTAAAGGACAATGCAAGTAAGGACTCTCTTAGGACCCTAATGAATATTTCATTTCAACGTTATCTCTAAATATGGTGTGCCTAGAGATTATCATACTAAGTTAGACAGAGAAAGAAAAATACCATATGATGACACTTACATGTGGAATCTAAAAAAGTGATACAAATAAATTTATTTACCAAACAGAAACAGACTCACAGACTTAGAAAACAAATTTATGGTTACCAGAGGGGAAAGGCTGGAGGAGGAGAGGGATAAATTAAGAGTTTCAGATTAACATATACACACTGCATGCATGCGAGCTAAATTGCTTCAGTCATGTCTGACCCTTTGTGACGCTATGGACTGTAGCTTGCCAGGTTCGTCTGTCCATTGGATTCTCCATGGGTTTCCATGCCCTCCTCTAGGGGATCTTCCTGACCAAGGGATCAAACCCAAATCTCTTATGTCTACCTGCATTGACAGGTGGGTTCTTTACCGCTAGTGAAGCCCCTACCGCTGTGAAGCCCCAACATATATGCACTACTATATGTAAAATAAATAGCAAATATCCACCATATAGCAGAGGGAGCTCTACTCAATATTCTGTACTAACCTATATGGGAAAAGAATCTGAAAAAGAATAGATACATGTATATGTATTAGGGCTTCCCAGGTGGTGCTGTTGCAGGAAGGGGGACCCCTTCTAGGGCCTGAAACTGGGCTCTTGTCTAACACTCAGAAATGAATTGTCCGAGGAGACACATCTGCTGACAAAGCAAGAGATTTTATTGGTAAAGGGCACCCGGGTGGAGAGCAGCAGGGTAAGAGAACCCAGGAGAACAGCTCTGCTGCTTGGCTCGCAGTCTTGGGTTTTATGGTGATGGGATTAGTTTCCAGGTAGTCTTTGGCCAATCATTCTAATTCAGAGTCTTTCCTGGTGACGCACGCATTGCTCAGCCAACATGGATGCTAGCAAGAGGGATTCTGGGAAGTGGACAGGCACACGGTGTCTCCTTTCCACCTTTCCTGAACTCTTCCGATTGGTGGTGGCTTATTTGTTCCTTATTCCTTACAGGATCTCCTGTCATAAAACAACTCATGCAAATAGTTACTATGGTGCCTGGCCAGGGTGGGCGATTTCAATCAGTGTGTTTCCCCTAACAGTGCTAGCAGTAAAGAACCCGCCTGCCAATGCAGCAGACATCAGAAACGCTGGTTCAATCCTTGGGTAGGGAAGACTCCCTGAAGGAGGGCATGGCAGCCCACTCTAGTATTCTTGCCTGGAGAATCCCGTGGACAGAGGAGCCTGGTTGACTACAGTCTGTAACAGGGTCACAAAGAGTTGGACATGACTGAAGTGACTGGACACGCATGCATGTCCCTGTTCGGGCACCACTTGCCGGGGTCCAGCCCCAGTGGATCCAGGGAATTCGAAGTGGGGATGGTGTCGGCGAACTGGATACAATAGCTTTAATTAAATATTAATTAGAGATATAAAGAGTAATAGAATAAGGATAGCTCAGTAGGAAAATTCAGCCCAGAAAAGAGGCTGAATAACTTGGTTTACGTGGAAAGCCAATAAAATTCCAGACAAGGAATTTGCATCACCTACGTAGGCTGCAGGCATCCTCCAATTCTCCCAAAGGAGAGGAGACACTAAGGCCTCCCTGGTCAGATCTTAGAAGCCCAGGCAAAATTAGTACGCTTGGCAAGCCTCCACGCTCCAGACGGGAATTCAGCCAGAAGGTGAGAGAAAGAACGACATGGGGAGACCAAGTTTTGGTGAACAAGGCCTGCACTTTATTTTCCAAAGTAGTTTTTATACCTTAAGTTGTGCATAGAGGATAATGGAGGAAGGGGTAGAGTCATGCAAGGACAGCAGTCCTTGATCCTAATCAAAGCCAGGCTTTCTTCCTGCAAACTTGTCATATGCAAAAGTTTAGGTGATTTACATCATCTTCTGGCCAGGAGGCCTGTTAACATTTTATGACCCTTTCTTCAGAAAACATTTTTCTCTAAAGGTGATTATTCTAAAGTCAGGCACCACCCTCCGAAAGCATTAGATAAAGTTGCATTCCTTTAGGGCAAAGGTGTGGTGGGCTATAAAAAGAAAAGAATTAACTCAAGGTTCCAAGGTTACAAACATTAAAGCTACTACTTACATTCCTATACAACAATTACATTAATCAATACACACCCAGGGACACAGTAGGTAAGGGATATGGAAACTTAGCAGCAAACATTGGCCCAACAAGTGAAAAACCCTTCACCAATACAATTTCTAATCAATCTTTTAACTGCTCAAAGGAATCTATATTTAGACAGTTTAGAACATCTCATGCCTCTCACGGTTGGAAGGCTGTGAACAATCAAATGTGGCCGGAAGAACATTTTCAGGAAGGCTAGAGGACTTCCAAAGGAGTCTGTAGGTTGAAACACTCTTATCACACCCAGGAACTTTATTAACTGGAGCTGTAAGTTAACTCTTTTTCAGAGAGAGGTGGTGGGGGACAGCCCCCCGTAAAGTCAGAGGTGTAGGTGAGAGCACAAAGCAGTAAAGTAGACAGACTCTGGTTTTTGGGGTAGATGCTCAAGAATTTCCAGGGGGACTCCTGAGGCTTGATCCCACCTTTGTGTATGCCGAGCCTCCTTCCTCATGACCTTTGCCATGGGCGGGGTTCCTCACGCTGGCTTCCGGCATCTCCCCCTTTTTTATTTCTTAAAACAGCCAGATGCAGCTCAGTCGTGAGCTTCTGAATGTTCTGCTGAAGAATCCTGACAATACAAGAAAGAATGATTATGAGAAGCAAAATTAGAGCACCAAGAGCAGCATAACTAAAGATATTAGACAGAATGTTTTTTCCAGAAATAAAGTTAGAGAAGGTGTGAAAAAAGTCATTAGCTGCTCCAGCGGTGGTAAAATCCAGTCAAGAGTGTTCCAGGGTCTGTATTTGATTATGAAGTTTCCCTAAGTCCAGGTCAATGTCAGAGCTATTCCAAACACTTGAAATATGATTTTTAATTTTTTCCCATTCATAATCTGTCTCGTTTACCTTCAAAGATGTCACACATATCCACCAGTAATCAGCGTGGCATGACAGAGCCATTTTCACTTTTAAAGCCTGTAACTCAGTCCCAATATGCATTATTGCTTCCTCCAAGGCATCTGCCCTCATCTCCAACTTTCTATCTATAGATTCCTGTGTTGCTAGAGTTAGAGAAACATTTTTAGACATGGTATCAACAAATTGGGCAGTATGCACTTGTTGAGTCAATGATATTGCTGCCACAGTAACAGAAGTAATTGCTGCTATTAAAGCTGATATTCCTAAAATAAGTAAGCCCACAAATCATCATAGACCATAATTATCATATCAATAAGCGGTTACATCATAAGATAAGGTGGATGTTGTAACACTACAAAGGAGCAAACATTATATTGAGGGTTTAAACAAAATAAAAACATACATTGTTCACAAGTTACTATATTAGGTCTACCTCTTTTTTACTGACCGCTTTGGCCCTGATCACTATGTTTGCATTGCAAAACACCTGTTGTGGGTGCACCAGGGAGCAGCTGCAGACGTCGGCCTGGGGGAGCAGTGTCCCCAGCAGCAGGAGGCAGAACACGAGCGGCAGGCTGCAGGCCGCAGCACCTACTGAGGGCTGAGGGGCGGGGTTCACAGACTTGGGCTAGCCGCCGCCGCTTGGGCTCAGGGTGTTTCCCTCTTGCCGGTGGGGCTGCGCTGGTCTGGACGGCACTTTGCAGGTGCACTTTCCTCTCTGGCCCTCACTCACAAACTTCTTTGCTCTAGGTCACGGGGTGCAGCGAGGAGGGTGCGGGGCGCAGCTGGCGGCGTGGAGGCGAGAGCTGGCTGGGGGGCCGAGCGAATGAGTGCGCACGCTGTGAACCTGGTCTTTGGGGAATATTACCTGACAAATTAGTCTGTCTGGGATCCAAATCGGAGAATCTGTGTCCTGAGGAAAAATATAAGCATACTCTCTCCGACAAGTTAGCAACACATCTGGCCGGGATATGAAATTTACACATTGAACCAGGTGAATTTTGATGGTGAATTTTGTGAGAATTTTTGGCCTTATCAACTTTTTATATAAGTTTAAAGCGATAACATTAGTCAATGCATCTGCCAAAGCATTTCCTTCATGTAAAGGGCTGGGCAAGACAGAAAGGGCTCTAATATGTCCCACAAAATATTTTTATCTCTGTGTTTAATTTCTTTCTGTAAATCAGATAGCAAGGAGAAAATAGTAGTTTTATTTTCTGGAATATTAGCAGTCTCTATATGAGGAAACAACCCTACAATATATCGGGAGTCGGACACGACTGAGCGACTTCACTTTCACTTTTCACTTTAATACATTGGAGAAGGAAATGGCAATCCACTCCAGTGTTCTTGCCTGGAGGATCCCAGGGATGGCAGAGCCTGGTGGGCTGCCGTCTATGGGGTTGCACAGAGACACGACTGAAGTGACTCAGCAGCAGCAGCAGTCAAAAGATTAAAGGTGTGGTCTCTTAAATGTCGAAAAGCCTAAATAACTGCTCATAACTCAGCCTTGACATTTTATTCCCTTGAATTAAAAGATCTTTTAAAGGCCTTGGAGCTGTAATTTCCTGCACCCAAAAGGCTAGATCACTAGATCCAAATGCTTTGTGGCTCCTAGCTTGAGAAGTCAAGTTTTTTTTCTATCTGATAATAAGGTAAAAAGCAAAAGCTGTGTTACTCTTTGACCTTTATTAATTTGCACAGTTTTGGTAAGTGGTGAGATCAAAACTTTAATTTCTCAATATAATTAGAATCTACTACACCAGGCACCACCAAAAATTTCTTGAAAAGAAAGTGAGCTATGCCTCAGCACAAATCTTACAATGCTTTCAGGTAGGGGCCAGCCACTCCCATTGGAATCTGAGCAACCGGCATGTCAGGGGTTAATATTGTTGCCGTGGTGGAACGGAGGTCCAGTCCCAAGCCACCTGAGGTTGATTGGCACGGCTTGCTGTCTCTGTTTAGCAGGACACCGCCGACAAAAATGCCCCATTTGATCATAAGAGAAACATTTTTTATTTGTAGAATCCTTTTTTTATTACGATTATTATTTTTTTCTTTTTCTTTTTCAATTTTTTTTCTTTTTATTTCTCTCTCTCTCTCTCTCTTTTTTTTTTTTTTTTTGCTTGCGTGAGGCCCCCTGAAGGGGTTTTCTGCAAGGAGCAGGCTCTTTATATTGTGTATTCTTTAAAACCTCCTTTGTTTAAAAGAAAAAAATTTTTTTATCTTTTTCAGCCTTAGGCAATGCTCTGGGAGGCTTTGGATGTAAACTGGGGAATTCCTAGGCCCTGGGAGGTGCAAGCGGAGGTGGGGTAGTTGCCTTAAATCAGAAATTGTTGGACAAATTTTTAAAGGTTTGTGTAGAGGGGGAGGGGGCTTGCCAGGGCGCCCTGCCACAGCGTCCTGTAAGCCCTCTCATTCCTCGGGAGGTAGAGCACAGTCTCCCTCCTTTTTTATTTCTTAATGCATTACTGAATCACTTTGCTGTACACCTGAAACTAACACATCATGAATCAATTGAACTCTAATATAAAATAAGATTTTTTTAAAAAGAACTGCACTAGAAAAGGGAAAAAAAGAAAGCTGGTGCTATTTTCAAGTGATTGTGCTCAGTGTGTAAGTCTGATCTGTATAAGTTGTTAACAAGGTCATGTAGAGCAAAATGAGAACTTGGAAGTATGGAGAGTTATTAAGTACAAGAAGTAGCTACCATCTCTCTGGCTGCGGAAGTGTTCCATTACTAAAATTTAAGAAGTTTGGAGGCACCGTTCTGGGACCTAGACTTCTGAGAAGCCTCCACCAGCCAGGGGATGGAGCTGTTTTCCAGGTGATGTACCTGGAGCTACAAGTGTTGGAAAAACTCAAACTAGATTCCTTTGCTGCTTAGGGAAGAATGCCTCACTGAGGTGCCATTCACAGGAATCTCAAGCACAGAGGGAGCAATACAGAGCACATCCTTTCTCCCTCCTCTAGTCTTGCAGCCTCTTTCTAGAGTCTTCTCTTTGCAGTACAGAAATGTGGTTTCTAGAGTCCTGGCCCTTGTATCACAAAGCAGAGTGAGGAAGAAGCTACAGATAGTAATTTAACAACCAGCACAAATTCCACTTTACATTTTCAAGCTCATCTTTTAATCAGCCATGAACAACCCCTTCCTGGACCTCATCCCCACACACATCCCTCTTCTGTGATCCTGCAACTTGTACCCCTCAGTCTAAAATATCCTGCTCTCACAATCCCTGTTCAGTTTTCAAGGTTTAAGCCAAATGCCACTTCTCCATAAATGTCTACCTGTTTTACTTGAGATTTGATATATATCCTTTGGAGTCATATGAACAACCATCTATCACTGTTTAGCCTGCCCCATTGAGTCAGCTGTGTGTATCTGCCTACAGTGCTAAAGTTTTGCATCCCTGGAGTATTTTTCTATGCAGCAAGTGTTGAATATATTTACTGAATGGAATCCAAATATGAGAATATGGTCAGTCATCTGTAACGGGAGGTATATTATTGCCTTGGTTTGGTCAGATAGAAATCTCCAGATGCCTTTCAAGTGTTTTGGCCCTGAAAATTCAGACCACATTATATTAGCTACGGTTTTTTGTCAGATTTCACTTCACCATATGACCTTTTGCAGACCCCATAAAGATCACTAGATAATGTCACACAGCCACCAACTATGAAAAACTAAAATTTGGTCACTGATGCTTAAGTGACCCCTTATACAAGGGCAAACTTGGGGTTATTCTGTAATAAAGATGCCATATGCTTTAAAGCAACATTGGCTTATCTACTATGACAATCCTGCAAGCTAATAGCAGTACAGGCAGATTTTTTTTCTTTATTTTACATGTTCCTTATCTTGCTTTCACAGCCATTTACACACAAGCGGATCAGCTGTGCTCAAAAGGCCTTGAACCAGTTACTGTAATAATTATGTGAATGACCTTTCCAGACTCATCTGAACTCTGGTGGTGAGGTGGGAGGGAAGAATACATTCAATTTCCTGCCCCTTTTAGTTCCTGCTCATCTCTCTTTCACATAGCATTTACAAATCATTTTTTGTTACACTCCATCAAATGCCTATTAGGAAACAAGGACATTAAGTAATTTTTTCCTTTTTTATACTTTTATTGCAAATAAGAAAAGCACCAGTTATCAATTCACAAAGTCATTTTCGTGGTAGTTTGTGTTCCCTTTTCCTCAGTCTTTAACCATCTCAAATGGCTCCTCTTCCGTCACATTGTAACTGTGAGAATGACACATATTCCTCTGAGACTCCCCAAAGCCTGCAACCGGCAAACGTTCATCAAAGAACCTGCTCTTTAGTTACAGATTGATGATTTATTAATACTGTTTATTTGAAACTGCCAGTCACTAACGACTGCAGAAATTAAAAAATAAATTGGAGTTGTGTGGTATTTGTCTATCAAATCAAACTCAAATTACTTAATCATTAGATTGACGAAGGATCTGGGGATAGGAGTTAGTTATTGAGTCTAGGAATCAATAAATGTTTAGATATAGAGAAATGGTACATATGGATTCAAGAAAATTGCACTTATGGGCTATTGGTTGCTTCAGTATTGTTGAAGTTAAGGACAAATCCTCATTTCAGATGGTACCTAAAGGAAATGGGTGCTGAAAGAACCTTAAAGATTGCATAGCCTATTATCAGTTTGTAGGATCTCATTTGGAAAAATGAGATCCTGCAGGGAAAGATTAGACCAAGACACTTGGGCAAGCTGGCCAGACTAATCATATGATGCTTCATCATTTGATATTCTTTACATTTTCAACATTCTTCCTTCCACAGTGCCAACTATGAGAGTGCTTTATTTACTTATTTATTTTTGCTCTCAGAGGTGTCATCTATTTCTAGGGACACAGAACCAATTTATTACTCACATTTGGAGTCACAGTTAACTGGCATCATATTTCTAATTCTTCCAGAGCTGGCTTAGGAATGCTTAAACTGCCTTACAAGAAAAACTGCATACCTGCTAAAGGTCTCACAGCTAACGTGCTGTAGAAGCAGACCAGGTCTTCTGATTCTAAAACTAATGCTCTTTCCAACTTATTGTAACATTTTTCAGTTGCTAAGAGTAATTTCCATTTTTATCAAAGCAACTATTTTTCTGGATGTATTAAGTTTCCCAGTGATTAGGAATATTAGTATAGAGGACAAGTCACCAAAAGCATAAAGCAAGAGATAATATCAAAATTACTGAGCTTTATACTTGGATTCTTTTAGAAACACATCCAAGAACCTTACTTTGGGTGAATCTCCCTGTAGTTTCATAGAATAACCTCTTCCACCAAAAGTTGATTGAGGGATATTAAGTTTTTATAATATAAAGGTTTTTAGCATTATATAACCTCATGACTACAATTTCCAAAAACAGAGTCTTTCTTTTAATGATTACGTATTTAAGTTTGTGGTTTCCTTTGGGTTTTTTAGGGAAACCTTTCAGCCTTAATAATCATAAATTTAGAAGTCATAGTCGAGGGTCTAGTAACAGAAAATCTTTATGATTATCTAACCCCATCAATTCTAGTGTAAGGCTTCTTTGCAATTTAGGGTTTAGCCTGAGATTCAGAGGATGCATCATATCTGAATGTCTTTGGTCTTTTTGCCTGATACTTAATGGAGGAGAAAATTTTCCTTTATATTAATATCTCTGATGTCAATGACATACACATAGCACACTGAAGATTACATACAAAGTTTATTTGTTCACTAATTAAAAAAAAAAGTCTTTATCTATTTATGGCTGTGCTGGGTCTTGTTTGCTGTGCAGGCTTTTCTCTAGTTGTAACAAGCCAGAGTTAGTCTTTAGTTGAGGTTCACGGGCTTTTCACTGCAGTGGCTTCTCTTGATGTGGAGCTCTAGGGTGCTAGGGCTTCAGTAGTTGTAGCCCATGGGCTCAGTAGTTGCAGCTCCCAGGCTCTAAAGCACCAGCTCAATAGTCGTGGTGCACAGGCTTAGTTGCTCCACAGCATCTGGGATCTTTCTGAACCAGGAATAGAACCCGAGTCTCCTGCACTGACAGGAAGATTCTTTACAGTTCAGCCACCAGGGAAGCCCTTATTTGTTCATGCTTAAATTTGAGCTCTTACCAACTGAGCAACCAGAGACATAATTCCATCTCTGTCTTTGGAATTTTAGTGATTTTTAAAACTTGGAAACAGATGCTCTTCATTTGAGGTAGGGAGGGTGAATCACATGGAAAAGGCTGTTACTTAAATTGTACTTTTTAACACCATCTCCTATGCCTTTATCATACAGGTAATAACTAAGTTTTTATTTATCTTTGCAATAATATTTATTGGAAAAGATTACCTTGAAGTTAAAGCATTACAACTTTGTATTCTTCACTTCTGTGTTGCAAATATAATAGTGCTATATAATATGCAATTAAATGAAATGTATCTGCATGTACAATGTATAATTAAACTGCTTCTGAATTATAGCTCATGCCTTTTTGCCTTAGGTAATTTTTGTTTCTCCATTATATGTAAGCATTTTCCATTTCAGATGACAATAGAAAGTGTTTCTCTTTTGATTTGATACTATTTGCATTCATCGTCCCCGGCTGTGTGCTTGATCTTCAGTGATAGAGTCACATGCACATGGTAGGATATGATGCAATTAAGCAGTCGGAGTTGCCTGTACAAATGAAACATTTAAATGTGGGTATGGATGTACGTGTATGTGAATAAATATTTAAATCAGCAGAAAGAGTATCTCAAGATAGAAAATGTTAAGACAGCTAAACCTCTGTCATCATTTTTTTTCTTTATTATTATTTTCTTTTTTTAATGCAATATAGCAACACCTACCTTCTGTTCCTGTCACTGTTATTGTTAGTAGCTATGTGGTACAGAATAGTTTTCATGTCAAATCTTTGTAATAATATGTTTTAGTTTGGAGGATAAATTTAACTGATAACCAGTAGACGCAAAAAGTGATTCTCAATGGGGACATATGTCAGCTGCTGTTTCATAGTAGAAAAGCAAGTGATAAGTACTTTTGGTCACCTCTAGCCCCTACTTTTCTTTTGGGGATCGAATCAATCTGGTTACAACTTTTAGAATGTCTTATTTATGGCCATTTTCTCAAAGGAAGATCCATTATGAAATCAGGTCACTAGTTTTATACATCCCTACAGAGAAATGTCGCTTCCTCAACATGTCTGATAGAAGAACATGCATCAGGGTTTCCTACACAGAAATAAAGGGGAAGAAATCTTCCTCCTCCACCTTCATATAATACTATTACATTTAGCCACAGAAAGCATAGGTATAATACACTCAAAAGCATATATTGAAAAAAATGCTTACAAATATGAAGCCTAGATATATTTTACAATTGATGGTATGTTATAGTTTAATTGGCAGTATTTTGTTTCTTAATTATTCTTAAGGGTGTGTCATGTTCACAAGTTCCTTGGATGTGATGAATTAGAGTAATTAAGGCTAAAATGGTATATGTCTAATCTTAGTGATAAAGTCAGAACCTGAGTGATAACATAGTCTTCTTTCATTTATATTCAATTTAATTTAAAAAATCTGAGTTAATAAGCAAAATATCTGCCCTGTAGAACTGGAAACTACTAGGGAAATGGTTGTTAAGTGAATATTTTTTATTATATTAAGTCAACAATATTTATTCTAGCATTAACCATCTCAGTTACTTCCAATCATGTTATCTGTGAGGGTCCAAACACAAGCACCTTTAAAGAGGGAGTTGAATACAAAGGAAGCTAGTCCAGGAGAATCCTTCCTCCACCTGCTTCATCATTTTTTAACTCTCTGGTTGTTACTGAGTCTGTGTCACAAATAACATAAAGTAGAAGAAACATAAAGAGTGATAGTTAAAGAGATATATATATATGATGGTTACCCCCATTAGGTTCTTGTTTTGTTTTCATTTTTGGATTAAAGGAGTAAACTAGAAAGGATAAATATTCTGATACATTTTCAGTGACTTAAATGTGTAGAAAAAAATCTAATAATTCAAGTGTTCATTTAGATAAACTAACTGTACTGCTGAAAGATTTCTTCAAACTGCTTCTTAAAAGTTTTACTGAGGGAGCATTGACATGCAATAAATGTCTAAGATATGCAATGTGACACATTTTAACACATGTATATCCCCGTGAATGTCACATGTCTCTTCAGTACCCATAAACATCTGCATGTAAATGTGTAATCTTTCCTTTCTTTCCATCCATTCATTCCCACCCCCAGAAAGCTACTGATTTGATTTCTCTTCTGTCACTATAGACTAGTACGCATTTTTCTAGAGTCCAATATAACCAGAATTATGCACTATGCAGTTTTCTTTGTCTGACTTTTTCACTCAGTTTACAGGCACACCTTCCTTTACACTACTTCACTTTACTGTGTTTCACAGATACCATGGATTGTACAAGTTGAATAAATCTGTAGATGCCATTTTTCCAACATTTACTCACTTTGTGTCTCTGTATCACATTTTGGTTATTCTCACAATATTTCAAAGTTTTATTGTTTATTACTATCATTCTTATTATGTTTGTCATGGAAATCTGTAATCTTTGACGTTACTATTACAAAAAGATTACAACTCACTAAAGGTTTAGATGACAGCAATAAGGTATTTTTTAATTGTTAACTACATTGTTTTGTTAGATATAATGCTATTAAATAATGCACACTATTAAGCTGCAGTTTATTGTAAATATAGATTTTATATGCACTGGGGAGCTGAAAAATCTGTGTTGAGTGGCTTTATTGTGATATTTGCTTTATTGTTGTGATCTGGAATTGAACCCATATCTCTGAGGTATGGCTGTATTATCTTGAGATTCATATAAGTTGTTCAGTATACCAATACTTTATTCCTTTATAATGCTAAGTAGTATTCTGTTTATTGTCTGTATTACAATGTGTTCATGTATTCACCTGTTGGACATTTGGGTTGCGTCCAAGTTTCAGCTATTACAAATTAAACTTCTATGAATATTTGTTTATGTCTTTGTATGCATATAAGCCTTTATTTTTTCCTAAATAACACATTGAATGTTTTCTCTAGGTTTTTGAACAATGTGACATGGTTACAATAACTCTTTTAATGTCCTTATCTATTTTTATCATATGTCTTTCTTTGTGTCAGTTTCAGTTGATTAATGCTTTCCTCTTCATTATCAATTATGTTTTCCTAATTACTTGCACACATACAGTTTTTAATTTGACATCAAATGTTTGAATTTTATATTGTTTGATACTGGGTATTTTTGTATTCTTGACCTTTGTTCTGAGATGTGATTAAGTTAGCTGGAAACAATCTGATCTTTTCAAGTCTTTATTTCATGCTTTTTTAGACAATATCTGAGAGCCATTCGATTGAGGGTGAATTATTCCCCACTCCTGTGGCAAGTCTTTTCTTAGTATTCCAATTGATGACTCCTGAATTATGAGATTCTCCACTTAGACTATTAGGGTAGGAACTATTTCTGACCTGGGTGAATTCTGAGTATTGTTTCTTCCAATCCATTCAGAAGGTCCTTTTCGATCTTTAAATATTTTTCTCAAATGGATATGTTGACTCATTCTAAAGTGAATAATCAAAGAGAATCTTCCATAGATCTCAACATTCTCTCTCTATGCTGCTTTCTCCTTTTGAGTATTGTGAACCCCAGCCACCTTAGCTCCCCTAGACTCCCAGATTTGTCTCCTCAAATCAGGAAAGCAGATGGACTTTGCCCGAGTCTCTGCTACCTTGGAAACTTTGCCCAGGGATTAAGCTGAGGCACTTGTTTGGCTCCATGGATTATGTAACATTTCAGGGATCAATGTCCTTCACAGCCTGATGTCCAAAATTTTGAGATCTATTTTCATATATATTTTGTCTAATTTTCACATGTTTTCTATTTAATCTCTTTTAGTTTTTTTTTTGTGTGTGTGTGTTTTGGTAGGAAGTAAATGAAAGGTCAAAAGTAAAGGTACCCTAACCATCTATATCTAACCAAGGAGGCAGAAATGAAACATGGGAAATAGCATATTTTACCTGCCTTTATTAGAAAAAAAAATATTGTGTAAACTTTGGAAACAAAAAGATACCAGAATGGTCCTTTGACTGAGTTCTTCCTCAGAAACAATTTGGAATAGGAGACGTAAAAAGGAAAAGTAATTTTCTAATTTAACCCTATAATCTTCAAAAAGAAATCTGCCATATTGCTTTCATGAGAATCTAGAACTTCTACAGTTTAATAACTTGTATTTTTAGTGTCATATTACCTGACAAGAACAAAGTCTTGATAGTTTGAGATATTTATCAACTGAACCAATCATTTACCAGCTATATGACATCAGACGAGTTATTGCCTAGATCAAGTCTCATATAAAATCTGTAGAGTAAGAATGACAATTTGTGTGTTATTCACTCAGCCATGTCCAACTCTTTGAGACCCCATTGACTGTAGCCTGCAAGCTCCTCTGTCCATGGAATTCTCCAGGCAACAATAGTCAAGTACATAGCCATTTCCACTTTCAGGGGATTTTCCCAACCCAGACCCAGGGATGAAAGCCGGGTCTCTTGACAATGCCTACCTCATAAAATTGCTATTAGATTTCACTGAGAGTCTCAATAGTAAAGGCTTATAAATTACATATTAATTCCCTCTTTCACTCTAGTTCTATGGAATATTTGCAAAACATTATTTATTTTATAAAACATTTGTCGATACTCTAATGTTCTGCTTTCTGAAATACTATAAAAGACATAGTCCATTACTCAAGTGTTTCTTCAACCAGGAATGCCAACATCCTGTAAACCTCACACTCTCTGCTAACATCCAGCTTTTCATGGTTTCAAATGAGAATATACCAGAAAAAAACCCAGTTTCTAGATTTCTGTTTATAATATACATTGACATGTACCTTAGTAATCTAAAAAAAATTCTGAATCTATAAAATAAATTTACATACATAAGAAACACTGGGAAATTTTTTGTCAGTTTTATCTTTCCCAAACATCCTTTCAGGTCAAAACCCTTCTTTTATTCTATTAGTTTAAAGACTACTTTTTAGGCTGATTTTACATACTAAGTCAAGGGTAACATTTTACTCAGGCTGCTGTTAATATTGAAAATACTTTATGATTATTTTAGCATCAAATTTGATATATTGATCTTAGATAATGCCAAGAGGCCACAATATTTTCAAAAGGTAAATATCAGTGGTCAAGTACTTAGGAAAAATACACACACACACACACACACACATAAACACACATATGTATATGTTGCATTCCATGGGGTTGCAGAGTTAGGCATGACTGAGTGACTGAACAACAATATATATATGAAAAATTTTGTTCCATCGTTGATTTTAATGGTTTAATAACTATTGCTATAAAATCCATATGTTCTGGATATAGAAAAAAATGATTAAACAAAATAACTTGTCATAGTTTTAATTCCAACATGGGATAGAACTTTCTCTGTTTATGAAGATAATCAGTGACTTTAAAATCTATGGGTAATTCAATTATAAGCAAAAATTTAAGTGTAATATAGACAAAAATGTAACTGAAGAAAAATGGCATTGAAAAACAACTTTGAACCTCTGTTCTTCCATAGCTGATACAGACTATGTTGTTGTTGTTCAATCATAAAGTCATGTCTGACTCTTTGAAACCCATGGACTGCAGCAGGCCAAGCTCTTCATCCTTCACTATCTCCCAGAGTTTGCTCAAATTCATGCCCATTGAGTTGGTGATGCTGTCTAATCATCTCATCCTCTGCCACCCCTTTCTCTTTTGCCCTCAATCTTTCCCAGCATCAAGGCCTTTTCCAATGAGTTGATCCATCACATCAGGTGGCCAAAGTATTGGATCTTCAACATCAGTCCTACCAATAAGTATTCAAGATTGATTTTCATTAAGATTGACTGGTTTGATCTATCTGCAGTCCAAGGAGCTCTCAAGAGTCATCTCGAGCACCACAATTTGAAAGCATCTATTCCTCGACACTCAGCCTTCTTTATGGTCCAACTCTCACATCTGTAAATGATTACTGGAAAAACTACAGCTTTGATTATACAGAACTTTGCTGACTAAGTTTGTCATAGCTTATCTTCCAAGGAGCATCTTTTAATTTCATGACAGTAATCGCTATCTGCAGCATTTTGAAGCCCAAGAAAATAAAACCTGTCACTTCCACATTTTCCCCATCTATTTGCCATGAAGAGCTGGGCCAGATGCCATGATCTTAGTTTTTTGAATGTTGAGTTTCAAGCTAGATTTTTCACTCTCTTCCTTACGCCACATCAAGAAGCTCTTAGTTCCTCTTTGCTTTCTGCCACTAGAGTGGTATCATCTGAGTATCTGAGGTTGTTAGTATTTCTCCTGCCAATCTTTAGACTCTAGTTTGTGGTTCATCCAGCCCAGCATTTTGCATGATGTACTCTGCATAGAAGTTAAATAAACAGGGTGACAATATACAGCCTTGTTGTTCTCCTTTCCCAATTTTGAACAAGTCAGTAGTTCCGTGTCTGATTTTAATGGTTGCCTCCTGACCCACACACAAGTTTCTCAGGAGACATCTAAGGTGGTCTGATATTCTGATCTCTAAGAATTTCCCACAGTTTGTTGTGATCCTCGGCATCAAAGTCTTTAGAGTAGTCAATGAAACAGAAGTAG
This sequence comes from Bos grunniens, assembly GCF_055505025.1. Classification (NCBI taxonomy): domain Eukaryota; kingdom Metazoa; phylum Chordata; class Mammalia; order Artiodactyla; family Bovidae; genus Bos; species Bos grunniens. Next base: position 9,656,862 of record NC_141179.1, on the reverse strand, counting down.
ATTTTTTTTCTGGAATTCCCTTGCTTTCTCTATGATCCAGCGAATGTTGATAATTGGACCTCTGGTTCCTCTGCCTTATCTAAATCCAGCTTGTACATCTGGAAGTTCTCAGTTCATGTACTGCTGAAGCCTAGCTTGAAAAATTTTGAGCATAACCTTGCTAGTATGTGAGATGAGTGCAACTGAAAGATAGACAAAATGTTCTTTAACATTGTCCTGCTCTTGGATTGGAATGAAAATTGACCTCTTCCAGTCCTGTGGCCACTGCTGTGTTTTCCGAATTTGCTAACATATTCAGTGTAGCACTTTAACAGCATTATCTTTTAGGATTTGAAATAGCTCAGCAATAATCCCATAACCTCCACTAGCTTTGTATGTAGTAACCTTTCCTAAGGCCCACTTGACTTCACACTCTAGGATGTCTGCTCTAGGTGATTGACCACACCATCATGATTATCTGTGTCATTAAGACCTTCTTTGTATAGTCCTTCTCTGTATTTTTGCTTCTTCTTAATCTCTTCTGCTTCTGTTAGGTCCTTACTACATTTGTCTTTTGCTGTGCCCATCCTTGCATGGAATGTTCCCTCGCTATCTCCAATTTTCTTGAAGAGAGCTCTAATCTTTCCCATTATAATGTTTCCCTCTGTTTCTTTGCTGCTGCTGCTGCTGCTAAGTAGCTTCAGTAGTGTCCGACTCTGTGCGACACCATAGAGGGCAGCCCACCAGGCTCCCCCATCCCTGGGATTCTCTAGGCAAGAATACTACAGTGGGTTGCCATTTTCTTCTCCAGTGCATGAAAGTGAAAAGTGAAAGTGAAGGCATTGATTCATGTCCGACTCTTAGCGACCCCCATGGACTGCAGCTTACCAGGCCTCTCCGTCCGTGGTATTTTCCAGGCAAGAGTACTGGAGTGGGTTGCCATTTCCTTCTCCAGTGTTTTTTTTTTTTTTTTGGCATTATTTATTTAATGAGATCTCCTTATTCCTTCTTTCTATTCTCTGGAATTCTTCATTCGGTTGGGTACGTTTTTCCCTTTCTCCTTTGCCTTTCACTTCTGTCATCCCTCAGCTATTTGTAAAGCCTCCTCAGAAAACTGCTTTGCCTTCTTGCATTTCTTTTTCTTGCGGATGTTTCTGTCATTGCCTTCTAGGTGTTACAAACTTCCACCAATAGTTCCCCAGGCATTCTGTCTATCTTATCTAATCCCTTGAATCTATTTGGCACCTCCACTGTATAATCATAAGGGATTTGATATATGTCATACCTGAATGGCCTAGTGATTTTCCATACTTTATTCAATTTAAGTCTGATTTTTGCAATTAGGAACTCATGATCTGAGCCAAAGTCGGGTCCAGGTTTTTTTTTTTTTTTTCTTACTATATACATCTTCTCCATCTTTGACTACAAAGATTGTAATCAATTTGATTTCAGTGTTGACCATCTGGTGATATTCTTGTGTAGAGTCATCACTTGTGTTGTTAGAAAAGGGTGCTTGCAATGACCCATGTGTTCTCTTGACAAAATTCTGTTAACCTTTGCCCTGCTTCATTTTGTACCCCAAGGCAAACTTGACTGTTACTCCAGGTATCTCTTGACTACCCAGTCTTGCAATCAAATCCACTATGATGAAAGAGGTATCTTTTTGTGTGGGTAATATAGACAAAAAAGGGGTATCTTTGTGTGTGTGTGTGTGTGTGTGTTAGTTCTAGAAGGTGTTGTAGGTCTGTTTTCATTCTTGGATGACTATGTTATTGAGTAATTTGCCTTGGAAAGGAACCAGGATCATTCTGTCATTTTTGTGATTGAACCCAAATACATTTGCTGCTGGACCGTGTCCAGTTTACCTTGATTCACGGTCCTAACATTCCAGGTTCCTATACAATATTGTTCTTTACTGCATCAGACTTTACTTTCACCACCAGACACATCCACAATTGAGTATTGCTTTTGCTTTGGCCCAGCTGCTTCATCCTTTCTGGTGTTATTAGTAATTGCCTTCTGGTCTTTACCAGAAGCATATTGGACACCTTCTGACTATAATAAATTATTTAACAGTAGATTATAACAGATTTTACTATTTTAAATATAGGTGAAAGTCATAGTGTTCTCATCATCATGATATATCACCAGTATAGCATCTTAATCACCTGAAAGATTAAGCTATATTATAGATTTATATAATCTACTGTGTAAAAGTACTACCAGTTTGGTTTCCCAAGTGGCTTAGTGGTAAGAAGTCACCTGCCAATGCAGGAGCCACAGGAGATGCAGTTTCAATCCCTGGGTCAGGAAGATCCCCTGGAGGAGGAAATGGTAACCCAGTCCAGTATTCTTGCCCAGATAATCCAATGGACAGAGGAGCCTGGTAAGCTACAGTCCATTGGGTCGCAAGAGTCAGACACGAATGAAGCAACTCGGCATGCACACATGCCACATATTCTGTCCATTTCTCCATCTAATTTCACTTTATATACTAAAGATCCCAAAAGAGTCATGTTCATGAATATGTTTACTGAACATATATAAGAATAATGATTTTAGAGTTATCTTTTTTCCCCCTAGTTAGAGGAATATTTATTGTTGTTGTCAGTTTTCTTACCTGTGAAACAGAGAAAATAAAGTATACATATTAGGCTTCTGTGGAAATTAAATTATATACCAAATAAAAATCTGAGAGCAAAGTAAAAGAGCAATAAGTAATAGCTATATAGTTTTATAATCCAAAAATGAAGAGTCAGGAAAACCATGCTTCCCAAACATAATATTTTCAGAAATTAAGGCTTAGATAGAAATTGAGTAAATGTAAGAATCTCCCATGAAATCATAAAGCTGGGTCTAGAATCCCAATCTCAGTACAATTTACCTACTATACTTTCCAGGTACCTCTTGACTTCCTACCTTTTCATTCCAATCACATCTTTTGTTGGTGTTAGTTCTAGGATGCTATTTAGGTTTTCAAATACTGATCAAGTTCAGATTCTTTGACATCAGTGGTAGGGGCATAGACTTGGATTACTGTGATGTTGAATGACTTGCCTTGGAAAATGATACCTGGAGTAACAGGCAAGTTTTGTCTTGGGGAACAAAATGAAGCAAGGAAAAGGCTATATTAATTCTGCCAAGAGAATGCACCAGTCACAACAAATACCCTTTTTCAACAACACAAGAGACGACTTTATACATGGACGTTACAGAGTGGTCAATATCAAAATTAAATTGATTACATTCTTAGTAGCCAAAGGTGGAGAAGCTGTATACAGTCAGCAAAAACAAGACCTAGAGCTGACTGTGGCTCAGATCATCTGCTTCTCATAGCAAAATTAAGACTTAAGCTAAACAAAGCAGGGAAATTCTCTAGACCAGCCAAGTATGACCTGACTCTGCAGTGGAGGTAACAAATAGATTCAAGGGATTAGAACTTGTAAACAGTGTGCCTAAAGAACTAAGGATGGAGGTCCATAATATTATACAGGAGGCAGCAAACAAAACCATTCCAAAGCAAAAGAAAAGCAAAAAGGCAAAGTGGTTATCTGAGGAGGCCTTACAGATAGCTAAAGAAAGAAGAGAAGTGAAAAGCAAGGTAGAACAGGAAAGGTATATCCAACTAAGTGCAGATTTCCAAAGAACAGCACAAAGAGACAAGAAGGCCTTCTTCAATGAACAGTGTATAAAACTAGAAGAAAATAACAGAAGGGGAAAGACCAGAGATCTCTTCAGGAAAATTGGAGATATCAAGGGAACATTTTGCCCAAAGATGGGTACAATTAAGAACATAAACGGTGGAGACTTAGTGATGCTGAAGAGATCAAGAAGACATGGAAAGAATACACAGAACTGTACAGAAAAGATTTAAATGAACCAGATTACTATGATGGTATTGTTAGCCACCCAGAGCCAGACATTCTGGAGAGCAAAGTCAAGTGGGCCTTAGGTAAAACTGCTGTTAATAAAGCTAGTGGATGTGATGGAATTCCAGTAGAACTATTCAAAACCCTAAAGAATGATGCCATCAAGGTGTTGCATCCAATATGTCAGCAAATCTGGAAGACCCAGTACTGGCCACAGGACTGGAAAACGTCAATCCTTATCCCAATTCACAAGAAAGTTAGTACTAAGGAACATCAGACAGTTGCACCCATCTCCCATGCTTCAGCATTATGCAAACCAAGAACTTCCAGATGTCCAGGCTGGGTTTAGAAAAGGAAGAAGAACCAAAGACCAAATTGCCAACATTCATTGGATCATAGAGAAAGCTAGGAATTCTAGAAAAGCATCTACTTTTGTTTTCATTGACTATGCCAAAGCCTTTGACTGTGTGGATTATAATAAACTGTGGAAAGCTCTTAAAGAGTTGGGAATAACAGACCATCTTACCTGTCTCCTGAGAAATCTCTATGAGGGTCAAGAGGCAACAGTTAAAACCCTGTATGGAATAGCTGATTGGTTCAAGATTGAGATAGAAGTATGATAGGGCTGTCTGCTCTCACCCTGTTTGTTTAATCTATATGCTGAACACATCATGAGGAATGCCAGGCTGGATGAGTTAGTTACAAGCTGCAATCAAGATAGGCGGGAGAAACATTATCAACCTCAGATATGTGGATGATACTACTCTTCGGGTAGAAAGTGAAGAGAAATTAAAGAGCCTCTTGATGATGGTGAAGGAGGAGAATGAAAGAGCCAGCTAAAAATTAAATATTAAAAAAAAAAAAAACAACTAAGGTCATGGCATCTGGCCCCACTATTTCATGGCAAATAGAGGGGGAGAAGGTGGTGGTAGCAGGTTTCCTCTTCTTGAGCTATAAAATCACTGAGGATGGTGACTGCAGTGATGAAATCAGAATACGTTTGCTTCTTGACAGGAAAGCTATGATAGAGACATTACTCTGTTGATGTCTGTAGAGTCAGGCTCCAGTCTTCTCAGTGGTCATGAACAGTTTGAGAGCTGGACTGTAATGAAGATGGAGCCCTGAGGAGTCAATGCTTTTGAACTGTGGTGTTGGAGAAGACTCCTGAGAGTCCCTTGGACTGCAAGGAGATCAAACCAGTCAATCCCAAAGGAAATTGATCCTGAATACTCATTGGAAGGACTGATGCTGAAGCTGAAACTCCAATACTGTGGCCATCTGATGCAAACAGTTGACTCATTGGAAAAGCCCCTGATGCTGGGAAAGATTGAGGGCAGAAGGCGAAGATGGCATCAGAGGATAAGATGGCTGAGTGGCATCACCCATGCAATGCATATGAACTTGGGGAAACTTCGAGAGATGGTGAGGGACAGGGTGGCCTGGTGTGCTGCAGTACATGGGGTCGCAAAGAGTTGGATGCAACTGGGCAACTAAACAACAACTATACTTTTCACTGCCTAGTGTATAGACACTATCTTTACATAAATCTCTTGTGGCTTTTAGCAGCAACTTTAATGTGTCTCTAATTTATTGATGTAAAGGTACCTAAGGGAACAGAGATTTTACTTTCCTCCTCTTTTACTGACAGAATTCATATAGTCAACTATGAACATATGAACTATATATTTCAATGTCATATAATTTCTGATGTACCTAACCATATTTAATTCAACTTGAAACATATTTTGAGAACCTTGGAGATGGAGGAAAGTGAGAGATAAACCTTTATTTTAATATACTTGTCCCATGAACATTCTGAAAATGTTACTATGGAAATGTCATCAGATATAGCAAATCAGATTATCTATTTGAATGTTCTAAATGCTGTTTTTTTTTTTTTTCAGCTATGGCATTTAATTGTTTTAATATGGATTTAGTTTTACCTAAAAAGTTTAAGGAATTATATTTTACTTTACTGTGGACTATTTTAAGTATCATTATCAACTTCAGTTTTATTCCTTAACACTAGACAAAACAGGAAATGACTCAAAATGCAGGATGATAAATGAAAAAGAATGTTCTGTAGAGAAAAGGTATTGTTTCTTATAGCATTGTAAATTTAATTAGCAAGGAAAATATATTAAGTAGGTTCAAGCTTCCTTTTAGTAAACAATGTAGTACTTGGAATAACTATTATGGGAATCTTTCACAAGGGTAGGTCTAATCCTATGGATTTTTTATGACTGTATGTTTATCAAAAATGAAACTTTAAAGAGTATTAAGAATGGAGTGTCTGCCAATATGTTATACTGATAATATTACATCAAAACAGAGTAATAGTGTGGTGAAGTCATTCAATCGTGTCTGACTCTTTGTGACCCGGTGGACTGTAGCCTACCAGGCTCCTCTGTCCATGGGATTCTCCAGGCAAGAATGCTGGAGTAGGTTGACATTTCAAAACAGAATTTCTGCATAAATTTGTCATAAAAATGTATGATGACATAAATTTGCCTCTGAATGCTGTTTTAAATACTGAACCTCTTTTCTTATTCCTGGCAACATTTAGGGGGAAGACGTTTACACATAGCTTTACTAAAGCAGTAAGATTTTTTTATATGTTCCCTACATAGTCCTTGAGTACACGGATAGGTAGGATCAATATAAGAGAATGAGATTTCTTTCTCAGTTTAATCTACAAATATAAATTTTTAATGAAAGAATTTTTGATCGGTTGTCAACTGCTGATTCATTATTTTGATAACAGAATGCAGTTCTTAAATTTCATCCAACCTTTTGTTTTAATAGAAATGTATATTGCTTTGCAATATTTTAAAAAGCTATATACACTCATAAAACTCTGTGTAAGTGAAAATAGGATAAAAGATCAAAAATTAATATGTAGAGCTGATGATCACAACTTTGCGGTCTTTCTATATAGCAGACCGTCTTTCCACGTAAATTTTAACCCAACATATCCAGTTTCTACAAAACATATACAAAGTTTTCATGGCAGTGCATGAGTGCATGCATCCCAAGTCGCTTCAGTAGTGTCTAATTCTGTGCAATCCTATGGACTGTAGGCCACTAGGGTTCTCTGTACATTGAATTCTCCGGGCAAAAATACTAGAGTGGGTTCCTCTGCCCTCCTCTAGGTGATCTTCCCAACCTAGGGATGGAATGCACCTTTCATGTCTCATGCATTGACAGGCGGATTCTTTAACACTAGCACCACCTGGGAAGCCCTTAAGGCATTGCATTGTAATACAAATCCAGAGAAGCAGACTTTGAAATGTTCCGTGTGTAGAATTACCTTGCATCTGAAATAATAAAATCAATTATAACACCTTCTGGCTATGACTTCTCATCTTTACAAATATGTTAATATACTATTTGGAAGCTCAATTCAGAAGTCTTCAGTCACATCAAAATTATCTTACCACGATCCCTAATTTCTTCCTTTTGTGGGGACCTCTGTCTAATCTCTTACCTTTTATAAACAAGAGTATGTAGTCCACTGCTTTAGTCACTCTATCTCATATCTTTAGGTTCCTTGTCACTATGTTCTTTCATTTTACCAGCTCCTCAAAGTCTCACTGAATCCTCACTGAATCTAATCATCCCATGTCTGTGTGCCTCTTCTCAAGCTGCTTAGCACTGCTGAAAAGAGCAGACAGCTCTATAAAACGGTCCCACTATACGGGTAATATCCTTAATCTTACCGAGGCCCTCCATGCTGCCACTAGTCTGCTTACGACTTCATAGTGGCTAATTCTAACAGTCACTTTTCAAACCTCCGTCTCCTGCTTCCACAGGTTGTACCAGAGGCTATAGAAATAATTGAAACCTTTGTACAAAAAAAGGTTTCATTTCCTGACTACCGACCTATAAATCTCCCAACAAACCTACATACCCCTTTTCCTTACATATTTTTACAACAAAAAACATATCTTTATCAGGAATGCAAACCTACCTTCGTTCTACATATTATCATTTTGTTTCCTTAGCATATTCTCTCTTCTTTTTTAGTTGAAATACAGTTGCTTTTATAATTTTGCATTAGTTTCAAGTATACAACAGAGTGATTTAATATTTTATAGATTATAATTTTAAGTTATTATAAAATAATAGTTGCATTTCCTTGTCCTGTACAATATACCACTGTTGCTTATTTATTTTTTAAACGTAGTATTTGTATCTCTTAGTTTCCTATCCCTATCTTGCTCCTCCCCACTTCCCTCTCACCACTGGTAACCATTGGTTTGTTCTTTATGTCTGTGAGTTTGTCTCTGATTTGTTGTATTCATTTATTTATTTTTTAGACCCCACATATAAGTGATGATATAGATTCTTTCTTTCTCTCTGTATATATACACCATATCTTCTTTATCTCTTGATGGGCAGGAGATTGGGTGTTGTAAATAATGCTTCTATAAACATTGGGTTACATGCATATTTTTGAATTAGAATTTTCTTTTTCTTCAGATACATACTCAGGAGTGGAAATGCTAGATCATATGCTAGTTCTATTTTTAGTTTGTTGAGGAACCCTCTAAATATTTTCTATAGTGACTGTATCAATTTACATTTCTATCAACAGTGTACTAGGGTTCCCTTTTCTCCAGATTCTTGCCAATGGTTGTTTTTTGTAGATATTTTGATGATGATCATTCTGACACATGTGAAATAATATCACATTGTGGTTCTGATTCACATTTCTCTGATGATTAATGATTTGGGGCATCTTTCCATGTGCCTGTTGGCTATATAAGGATATATATATATATATATATATATATATATATATATATTCTTTGGAAAAATCTGTATTTGGGGCTTCTAATCACTTTTAACTGAGTTGTTTTATCTTTAAATATTGAGCTGTTTGAGCCATTTATACATTTTGGGTATTAACCATTCATCAATCATATAATTTGCTAAAGTTTTCTCCCATTTAGTGGATTATCTTTTAATTTTGTCAATGATTTCCTTTACTGTGTAACAGCTCTTACATTTAATTAAGTACCATTTGTTTATTTTGTCTTTTATTTCCTTTACTTTAGGAAACAGATACAAAAAATATTGCTATAATTCATGTCAAAGAGTATCCCATACATCTTCTCTTCTTTGAGTTTTGTGATTCTAGGTCTTACATTTAGATCTGTAATCCATTATTAATTTATTTTTATATGGTGTAATAAAATGTTCTAATACCATTCTTTTACATGTAGCTGTCCAGTTTTCTCAGCACCACTGATTGAAAAGACTATCTTTTTTCTGTTGTATATTCTTGCCTCCTTTATATCATGGATTAGTTGATCACAATTGTGTGCCTTTTTTTTTTTCTTCTATTGCTGCCTTTAGAATTCTCTCATTAACTTTTGCCACCTTTATAATGATATCCTTGGTATGTGTCTATTTGGATTCATCTTGCTTGGGACTTTTGTGTTTATTTTACCAAGATATCTGTATCCTTAAGTTTGGGAAGTTTTCAGCCATAGCTTTTTTTTTTCTTTTTGTTGTTTTGATTGGGTGATTTCCAGTATTCTATCTTCCAGATAACTTATGCATTATTCTGTAATCACCTAATTTTCTAACTCCTTCTAGCATGTTTTAAACTTCAGTTATTTTATTCTCCAGTTCTGTTTTATTTTTTTTTAACACTTTCTAATTCTTTGTTCAAATTCTCCCTCTTTTCAAAGGATAAAATATATTCTTTTTTCTAATGCATTTAACATTCTCATTACAGTTCCTTTTAAATACTTTCTATGGTAGCCTATTTATTTCTGTTTCATTAGTTGTTTTTTTCAGGGGCTTTCTCTTGTTCTTTCAGTTGAAACAAATTCCTCTATCTTTTTATTTTGCTTAACTTTCTCTGTCTCTAGAATATTAGATGATACAAATATCAATTAATCTCTTAAAGTGGTGCCCTTGTGTGGAAGCATCAATGTACTATCTGTGTGTGCCCAGTGGCTTTGATGTGAGAGCAGGATCTGACATGAGCATGAGTCAGTTCTTTCCAGGGTGTGCTGGCAGCTATTACTTTGGTAGAAAGTGGGACTGGAGATGGAGGGACTGGAGTCAGAGCCATGGGTGAATCAGGGCTTCTTCTCTGCTCAGTGGCCAACACCACTCTACTGAGGACAGAGCGGGACCCAAGCTACTGGAGAAGAGCTCTGGAGAGTTAGGTCCCTGCACACCACATTCCCTTTAAGGGTATGTTCTTCCCTTTCCCAGAACTGGCATCCTCACTGGAGAGGAAAGTGGTGCTAAAGCAAGAGGAGCTAGAGCAGGTGCTCAGCATTGGTCTACATGTGAGCCGTGGTGGTCCTGCCTTCAGTTAGAGTCCTAAACCACTTCTGATTCAGTGCCTCTCTAAGCACCAGAAATGGCTGTACCTGTGCTTTCAGATGCCATTCTGGATCTAGTATCTCTCAGTTCTTTACAACAGAGAAGTTCCCTCCATCAGTGGCTGCGGCCCTCAGCCTAGTGTGGAGCTGCTTTACAAAACAAATGTGTCAGAGCCGGCCCTCCACTAGTCTGGAATGAGGGTCAACACAGTCACAGAAAACATGCCAGAGTTCCTTGCAGTCTCAATCTCTGTTTTCTCCAACTTTTGTGTTGAGGAAGCAAGGAGGTATATGACCATCATTATCAGAGTCTAAGTTTCCTATAGCCCTTCTGTTAATGCCCCTCATTTTCTAATCAGCTAAGGGTCCATATTCCCAATGTTGGACCTGAGGGCCGGGGGACCCAATATGTGACTTGAACCACTCACTCCCTAGGGAGGTTCTCTGCCCATGTAGCTCCCCTCATCTTCTGTGTCCCTTCCCAAGGTCACAGGTCCTGACCTGATCACTTTTCTGCCCATTCTACCCAATTTCATGGGGATCATTCTTACAGTTTTGGTTGTACAAGAGCCTTTCTTTCAGTCTTTAGTTAGTTCTCCGTGAGAATTGTGCCACATGTAGATCTATTTTTGATGTGTTTGTCAGAGGAGGTTAGCTCTAAATCCTCATATTAGACCATATTGATCTATTTCCTCTCTTAGTGTATCTCGTGATTGTTAACCTTTCCAGTATTTTCAGTCTTCTTTAAAATGGCTTTTTAATGTGTATTTACACACAATCTTATTTCTCCCCTCATAATAGAATTTATGTTATTCTCAAGTTCCTTAATTCTTCTGTACTTTATATGTAAACCAGACAAAATAATAATTTTTGCTTCACATAGTTATAAAAAATAAATTCAGGATAGTGAGGGCAGACAAATGGCAGAATAGAAAACCCTGGGCTCTCTGTTTCCCCCACAGACAGTGATTCAACAACATTATATAGAATGATTCAATTTGTGAAAAATCAAAAAAATACTTGAGGCCTCTGAATCCTATGCAGGAGGAAAACAAGCCACATGGAGCCAGTAGGAATATATGAGACATTCTCTTTTCATATGCTGAGCTCCTGACATAGCCCACTTCAACTGGGAATAAAACCCTGTATTATAACTTCTCCCTTGGGAAGGAAGGGAAAGACTATAATATACACACAGCATCCTAATTTTTCTGAGAGTTTCCAAAATACTGACTGCTGTCTCATTTGTCTCAGTGCATTGAAAAGATCCAGAAAGCTCTAGATAACATGACATTTACTGAAAACAAAGACAGTAGTTTGAACTGTCACTAAGGTTTGAGAAGTCACTAAAATCTCTGCCTGAGTTGATTCACGAGATTCACCACCTGTACAAGTTCAGTCTTTGATGAGCTGACCAATTTTTCTGTGCATACATTAATAGAAAGAGTCAAGGGAAAAAAGGAACCAAAAAAATATATGTTTCAAACAAAGAAATAAGATAAATCTATAGAAAATGACTCTGGTGAAAAGTAGATATATACTGATCAAGAATTCAAAATAATGATCATAATGATGCTAGTGAGGTCAAGAAAAAATGCTTGAATGGAGAATTTCAACCAAGATAGCAACAAAAGTCATGGAACTGAAGAATATAATAATTAACTGAAAAATGTACTAAAGAATTTCAAGAACAGAATAGATAAAGTAGAAAAAGCATCAGTGAACACTAAGACAAGTCATTGAAAACTGTCCAAAGGAACCAATAGGAAAGGATTAAAAAGGACTGAAGAAAGTTTAAGTGATGTATAGGAAATGTGAACCTGACTGATATACACATTATGGGAGTCCCAGAAGGAGGAGAGGGAAAAGGGGTCAGAAAGTTTACTCAAATAAATAATGTCTAAAATATGGCTATATCTGAAATGGAAATGGGCATATAGATATGGAGGCCTAATGAACTGTAGATTATTTGCACCCCCAAGAATCCAAACCAAGAGACATCATAATCAATTTGTTAGAAGTCAATGACAAAGAGAGAAAACAGTGAGAGGTAAATGACTGTCACATAAAGAGAACAGTAATTGAAAAGTGATTGTCACATACACGGGAACCTCCATAGATTATGAGCAGATTTCTCAGCAGAAATGTCACAGGCCCAAAAGCAATGAGAAGAAATTAATGTGCTGAAAGAAAAACAAAAAAAGAAAGAAAGAAAAAACACCTACAAAAACACTATACCCAGGAAAATGGGTAAATGCTAAAGAAAGTTCTACAAATTCAAATTAATGGATTCAAAACAACAATAAAAAAGAATATAAACATACAAAGCATATTAATAAAGGTAAATATATTGACAAACACGAACAACTGTAATACTGTAAAGATGGAATATAAATCACATTTCAGTTCAGTTCAGTTCAGTCGCTCAGTTGTGTCCAACTCTTTGCGACCCCATGAATTGCAGCACGCCAGGCCTCCCTGTCCATCCCAACTCCCGGAGTTCACTCAGACTCACGTCCAACAAGTGGGTGATGCCATCCATCTATCTCATCCTCTGAGGTCCCCTTCTCCTCCTGTCCACAATTCCTCCCAGCATCAGGGTCTTTTCCAATGAGTCAACTCTTCCCATGAGGTGGCCAAAGTACTGGAGTTTCAGCTTCAGCATCATTCCTTCCAAAGAACACCCAGGACTGATCTCCTTTAGGATGGATTGGTTGGATCTCCTTGAAGTCCAAGGGACTCTCAAGAGAATTCTCCAACACCACAGTTCAAAAGCATCAATTCTTCAGCTCTCAGCTTTATTCACAGTCCAACTTTCATATCCATACATGACTGACTACTGGAAAAACCATAGCCTTGACTAGACGGACCTTTGTTGACAAAGTAATGTCTCTGCTTTTGAATATGCTATCTAGGTTGGTCATAACTTTCCTTCCAAGGAGTAAGCATCTTTTAATTTCATGGCTGCAGTCACCATCTGCAGTGATTTTGGATCCCCCCAAAAATAAAGTCTGACACTGTTTCCACTGTTTCTCCATCTATTTCCCATGAAGTGGTGGGACCAGATGACATGATCTTAGTTTTCTGAATCACATTTAGTTCAGTATAGAACTTAAAAGACAGTATATTTAAACAATATTTTAACAGTATAAAACTTAAAAATATTTAAACAGTATTAAACTTAAAAGACAAAATATTTAAACATTATGTCTATAAAATGTGTTAATACACACAGTATCAGCTCAGTTCAGTCCCTCAATCATGTCTAACTCTTTGCGACCCCATGGACTTCAGCATGCCAGGCTTCCCTGTTGCTAAGCCACTTCAATCCATCACCAATTCCTGGAGGTTGCTCAAATTCATCGAATTGGTGAAGACACCCAACCATCTCATCCTCTGCCATTCCTGTCTCCTCCTGCCTTCAATCTTTCCCAGCATCAGGGTCTTTTCCAGTGAGTCAGTTATTTGCATCAGGTGGCCAAATATTGAAGTTTCACTTAGCATAAGTCCTTCCAATGAATATTCAGGGCTGATTTCCTTTAGGATTCACTGGTTGGATCTCCTTGCAGTCCAAGAGACTCTCAAGAGTCTTCCCCAACACCACAGTTCAGAAGCATCAATTTTTCGGCACTCAGTTTTCTTTATTGTCCAACTCTCACATCCATACATGACTACTGGAAAAATCATGGCCTTGACTAGACAGACCTTTGTTGGCAAAATAATGTCTCTGCTTTTCAATATGCTATCTACATTGGTCATAGATTATATTCCAAGGAGCAAGAATCTTTTAATTTCAAGGCTGAAGTGATTTTATTGGCTGAAGTGATTTTATTGGCTGAAGTGATTTTGGAGCCCAATAAAATAAAGTCTGTCACTGTTTCCATTGTTTCCCCATCTACTTGCCATGAAGTGATGGGACCGGAGGCCATGATCTTCATTTTCTGAATGTTGAGCTTTAAGCCAACTTTTTCGCTCTCCACTTTCACCTTCACCAAGAGGCTTTTTAGTTCCTCTTCACTTTCTGCCATAAGGGTGGTGTCATCTGCATATCTGAGGTTATTGATATTTCTCCCAGAAATCTTGATTCCAGGTTGTGCTTCATCTAACCTGAAATTTCACATGATGTACTCTGCATATAAGTTAAATTAACAGGGTGACAATATACAGCCTTGACATACTCCTTTCCTGATTTGGAACAAGTCTGTTATTCCACACCCAGTTCCAACTGTTGCATTTTGACCTGCATACAGATTTCTCAGGAGGCAGGTCAGGCGGTCTAGTATCTTTCAGAATTTTCCATAGTTTGTTCTGATCCACTCAGTCAAACAGTTTGGCATAGTAAATAAAGCAGAAGTAGATGTTTCTCTGGAACACTTGATTTTTAAGTGATCCAACGGATGGTGGCAATTTGATCTCCAGTTTCTCTGCCTTTTTTAAATCCAGCTGGAAAGTTTAGAAGTTCACAGTTTATGTACTGTTGAACCCTGGCTTGGATAATTTTAAGCATAACTTTGCTAGTGTGTGAGATGAGTGTTATTGTGCAGTAGTTTGAGCATTCTTTCACATTTCCTTTCTAGTGCTGTGGACACTGCTGAGTTTTACAAATTTGCTGGCATATTGAGTGAAACACTTTCACAGTATCATCTTTCAGGATTTGGAATAGCTCAACTGGAATTCCATCACCTCCTCTAGCATTGTTCGTAGTGATGTTTCCTAAGGCCCACTTGACTGCACATTTCAGGATGTCTGGCTTTAGGTGAGTGCTCACACCATCGTGATTATCTGGGTCATGAAGATCTTTTTTGTACAGTTCTTCTGTGCCAGCAAATTTGGAAAACTCAGCATGGCCACAGGACTGGAAAAGGTCAGTTTTCATTCCAATCCCAAAGGCAATGCCAAAGAATGCTCAAACTACCGCACAATTGCATTCATCTCACATGCTAGTAAAGTAATGCTCAAAATTATCCAAGCCAGTCTTCAGCAATATGTGAACCGTGAACTTCCTGATGTTCAAGCTGGTTTTAGAAAAGGCAGAGGAACCAGAGATCAAATTGCCAACATCTGCTGGATCATAGAAAAAGCAAGAGAGTTCCTGAAAAACATCTATTTCTGCTTTATTGACTATGCCAAAGCCTTTGACTGTGGGGATCACAATAAACTGTGGAAAATTCTGAAAGAGATGGGAATACCAGACCACCTGATCTGCCTCTTGAGAAATTTGGATGCAGGTCAGGAAGCAACAGTTAGAACTGGACATGGAACAACAGACTGGTTCCAAATAGGAAAAGGAGTTTGTCAAGGCTATATATTGTCACCCTGTTTGTTTAACTTATATGCAGAGGGACTGGAAGAAACACAAGCTGGAATCAAGTTTGCTGGGAGAAATATCAATAACCTCAGATACGCAGTTGACACCACCCTTATGGCAGAAAGTGAAGAGGAACTCAAAAGCCTCTTGATGAAAGTGAAAGTGGAGAGTGAAAAAGTTGGCTTAAAGCTCAACATGCAGAAAACTAAGATCATGGCATCTGGTCCCACCACTTCATGGGAAATAGATGGAGAAACAGTGGAAACAGTGTGAGACTTTATTTTTCTGGGCTTCAAAATCACTACAGATGGTGACTTCAGCCATGAAATTAAAAGACGCTTACTCCTTGGAAGGAAAGTTATGACCAACCTAGATAGCATATTCAAAAGCAGAGACATTACTTTGCCAACAAAGGTTCGTCTAGTCAAGGCTATGGTTTTTCCTGTGGTCATGTATGGATGTGAGAGTTGGACTGTGAAGAAGGCCGAGCGTTGAAGAATTGATGCTTTTGAACTGTGGTGTTGGAGACTCTTGAGAGTCCCTTGGACTTCAAGGAGATCCAACCAGTCCATTCTGAAGGAGATCAGCCCTGGGATTTCTTTGGAAGGAATGATGCTAAAGCTGAAACTCCAGTACTTTGGCCACCTCATGCGGAGAGTTGACTAATTGGAAAAGACTCTGATGCTGGGAGGGATTGGGGGCAAGAGGAGAAGGCGACGATAGAGAATGAGATGGCTGGATGGCATCACTGACTTGATGGACATGAGTCTGAGTGAACTTCCGGAGTTGGTGATGGACACGGAGGCCTGGCGTGCTGGGATTCATGAGATCGCAAAGAATTGGACACAACTGAGTGACTGATCTGATCTGATCTGATCTGTGTATTCTTGCCATCTCTTCTTAATATCTTCTGCTTCTGTTAAGTCCATACCATTCCTGTCCTTTATCGAGCCCATCTTTGCATGAAATGTTCCCTTGGTATCTCTAATTTTCTTGAAGAGATCTCTCGTCTTTCCCATTCTATTGTTTTCCTCTATTTCTTTGCATTGATTGCTGAGGAAGGCTTTCTTCTCTCCTTGCTATTCTTTGGAACTCTGCCTTCAAATGGGTATATCTTTCCTTTTCTCCTTTGTTTTTCACTTCCCTTCTTTTCATAGCTATTTGTAAGGCCTCCTCAGCCAACCATTTTGCTTTTTTGCATTTCTTTTTCTTGGGGATAGTCTTGATTCCTGTCTCCTGTTCAATGTCATGAATCTCCGTTCATAGTTCATTAGGCACTCTGCCTATCAGATCTAGTCCCTTAAATCTATTTCTCACTTCCACCGTATAGTCATAAGGGATTTGATTTAGGTCATACCTGAATGGTCTAGTGGTTTCCACACTTTCTTCAATTTCAATCTGAATTTGGCAAGGAGTTCATGATCTGAGCCACAGTCAGCACTTGGTCTTATTTTTGCTGAATGTATAGAGCTTCTCCATCTTTGGCTGCAAAGAATATAGTCAATCTGATTTCGGTGTTGACCATCTGGTAATGTCCATGTGTAGAGTCTTCTCTTATGTTGTTGGAAGAGGGTGTTTGCTATGACCAGTGTGTTCTTTTGACAGAACTCTATTAACTTTTGCCCTGCTTCATTCTGTATTCCAAGGCCAAATTTTCCTGTTAATCCAGGTGTTTCTTGACTTCCTACTTTTGCATTCCAGTCTCCTATAATGAAAAGGAAATCTTTTTTGGGTATTAGTTCTAGAAGATCTTCATAGGTCTTCATAGAACTGTTCTTCATAGAACTTCATAGAACTGTAGGTCTATGTTAGTTCTTCATAGTTCTAACTTAGTTCTAACTTAGTTCTAACTTAGTTCTTCATAGAACTTCATAGAACTGTAGGTCTTCATAGAACTGTTCAACTTCAGCTTCTTCAGCATTACTGCTTGGGGCATAGACTTGGATTACCGTGATGTTGAATGGTTTCCCTTGGAAACTAACAGAGATCATTCTGTCATTTTGTGATTGCATCCAAGTACTGAATTTTGGACTCTTTTGTTGACCATGATGGCTACTCCATTTTTTCTAAGGGATTCCTGCCTACAGTAATAGATACAATGGTCATCTGAGTTAAATTCACCCATTCCAGTCCATCTTAGTTCGCTGATTCCTAGAATGTTGATGTTCACTCTTGTCATCTCCTGTTTAACCACTTCCAATTTGCCTTGATTCATGGCCCTAACATTCCAGGTTCCCATGCAATATTGCTCTTTACAGCATCAAACCTTGCTTCTATCACCAGTCCCATCCACAGGTGGATGTGGTTTTTGCTTTGGCTCCATCCCTTCATTCTTTCTGGAATTATTTCTCCACTGATCTCCAGTAGCATATTGGGCACCTACCGACCTGGTGAGTTCATCTTTCAGTGTCCTATCTTTTTCCATTTTCATACTGTTCATGAGGTTCTCAATGCAAGAATACTGAAGTGGTTTGCCATTCCATTCTCCAATGGATAACATTCTGTCAGACCTCTCCAACATGACCTGGCCATCTTGGGTGGCCCCACTCAGCATGGCTTAGTTTCATTGAGTTAGACAAGGCTGTGGTCCATGTGATTAGATTGGCTAGTTGTCCGTGATTGTGGTTTCAGTCTGTCTGCCCTCTGATGCCCTCTCTCAGTGCCTACCGTCTTATTTGGTTTTCTCTTACCTCACATGTGGGGTATCTCTTCACGGCTGCTCCAGCAAAATGCAGCTGCTGCTCCTTACCTTCTACATGGGGTATCTCCTCTCAGCCTCCACCCCTGACCTTGGGGGTGGGGTAGCTCCTCCCAGCTGCTGCCCCTGTCCTTGGAAGTGGGGTAGCTCCTCTCAGCTGTGCTTGTGCGCTGTCGCAGCCACCCGCACTTGTGATCTCTGATTTAGATAGATAGTTTTTATTTTTTTTCACCATGGAGTATAATGTTAGTTGTATTTAGATACCTTGCTTCCATATCCAGTTTATTCTGAAGTTTTACTATAATGGGTATCAAATCATCTCAATGATTCTTCCACATCTATTTAAATAATCATATTGCTTTTATCCTTCATGATATTAGTTTGGTACATCTTATTGATTGACTTTCAAATGTTGAACCATTCTTGAATCCCTGCATACATCACTTCATCGTGGTGTATATATTTTTAATGTATTATATTTGGTTTGCTAATATTTTGTTGAAGATTTTACATCTATATTCATCAGAGATACTGGCCCAATATGTGTGTATGTGTGTTGTCCTTCTCTGATTTTTGTGTTAGGGTGATGTTATTTTCACAGAAAGAATTAAGAATCATTCCTTAACCTTCATTTTCTTGCAAGACTTTGAGAAGGATAATTATTACAGATGTGAATGTTTGATAAAATTCACTAAGCAGTCTAGAACTACACTTTTGTTTTGTGGGAATTTTTTATTGTTATTACAATATCTCTATATGTGATCAGTCTATTCAGATTTTCTATTTCTTTATAATTTAGTTTTAGAAGGTTTAATGATTCTAAGAATTTGTCTATATCATCCAAGTTGCCGAATTTGTTGGTGTAAATCTGTTCACAGTAGTCTCATATAATTCTTTGTATTTCTGTGTTATCTATTGTTGTATCTTTTCTTTGCTTTATACTTTATCAGAGCCTTCACTTTTTTCCTTAGTCAGTCTAGCTAAAGTTTTGTAAATTTTATTTATTTTAGGAAAAGAATGTTTTTAGTTTTATTGATCTTTTCTATTTGTCTTTTTTTGTTTGTTTGTTTATAAATTATGAAATGTTTAATTGAATGTTAAATGTTAAGTGTTAGCTGTCATCATTAGTTACTTCAGTTTTCTGGGTACTAATAAATCATTTCTCTGATTTTTCACTATAATTTCATTTATTTGATTTTTTCATTCATTAATTCATTCAAAAAACATCTATTTAATGAACATTTATTTATTTTTAAAATATTATTTTATTTTTAAACTTTACAATATTGTATTGGTTTTGCCAAATATCAAAATGAATCCGCCACAGGTATACATGTGTTCCCCATCCTGAACCCTCCTCCCTCCTCCCTCCCCATACCATCCCTCTGGGTCATCCCAGTGCATCAGCCCCAAGCATCCAGTATCGTGCATCGAACCTGGACTGGTGACTCATTCCATATATGATATTATACGTATTTCAATGCCATTCTCCCAAATCATCCTACCCTCTCCCTCTCCCACAGAGTCCAAAAGACTGTTCTATAAATCTGTGTCTCTTTTGCTGTCTTGTATACAGGGGTATTGTTACCATCTTTCTAAATTCCATATATATGCATTAGTATACTGTATTGGTGTTTTTCCTTCTGGCTTACTTCACTCTGTATAATAGGTTCCAGTTTCATCCACCTCATTAGAACTGATTCAAATGTATTCTTTTTAATGGCTGAGTAATACTCCATTGTGTATATGTACCACAGCTTTCTTATCCATTCATCTGCTGATGGGCATCTAGGTTGCTTCCATGTCCTGGCTATTATAAACAGTGCTGCGATGAACATTGGGGTACACGTGTCTCTTTCCCTTCTGGTTTCCTCAGTGTGTATGCCCAGCAGTGGGATTGCTGGACCATAAGACAGTTCTATTCCCAGTTTTTTAATGAATCTCCACACTGTTCTCCATAGTGGCTGTACTAGGTTGCATTCCCACCAACAGTGTAAGAGGGTTCCCTTTTCTCCACACCCTCTCCAGCATTTATTGCTTGTAGACTTTTGGATCACAGCCATTCTGACTGGCATGAAATGGTACCTCATAGTGGTTTTGATTTTGCATTTCTCTGATAATGAGTGACGTTGAGCATCTTTTCATGTGTTTGTTAGCCATCTGTATGTCTTCTTTGGAGAAATGTCTATTTAGTTCTTTGGCCCATTTTTTGATTGGGTCATTTATTTTTCTGGAATTGAGCTGTAGGAGTTGCTGGATTATTTTTGAGATTAGTTGTTGTCAGTTGCTTCATTTGATATTATTTTCTCCCATTCTGAAGGCTGTCTTTTCACCTTGCTTATAGTTTCCTTTGTTGTGCACAAGCTTTTAAGTTTAATTAGGTCCCATTTGTTTATTATTGCTTTTATTTCCAATATTCTGGGAGGTGGGTCATAGAGGATCCTGCTGTGATGTATGTCAGAGAGTGTTTTGCCTATGTTCTCCTCTAGGAGTTTTATAGTTTCTGGTCTTACCATTAGATCTTTAATCCATTTTAAGTTTATTTTTGTGTATGGTGTTAGAAAGTGGTCTAGTTTCATTCTTTTACAAGTGGTTGACCAGATTTCCCAGCACCACTTGTTAAAGAGATTGCCTTTAATCCATTGTATGTTCTTGCCTCCTTTGTCAAAGATAAGGTGTCCATATATGCGTGGATTTATCTCTGGGCTTTCTGTTTTGTTCCATTGATCTGTATTTCTGTCTTTGTGCCAGTACCATACTGACTTGATGACTGTGGCTTTGTAGTAGAGACTGAAGTCAGGTAGGTTGATTCCTCCAGTTCCATTCTTCTTTCTCAAGATGGCTTTGGCTATTCGAGGTTTTTTGTATTTCCATACAAATTGTGAAATTATTTGTTCTAGCTCTGTGAAGAATACCGTTGGTAATTTGATAGGGATTGCATTGAATCTATAAATTGCTTTGGGTAGTATACTCATTTTCACTATATTGATTCTTCCAATCCATGAACATGGCATATTTCTCCACCTATTAGTGTCCTCTTTGATTTCTTTCACCAGTGTTTTATAGTTTTCTATATATAGGTCTTTAGTTTCTTTAGGTAGATATATTCCTAAGTATTTTATTCTTTCCGTCACAATGGTGAATGGAATTGTTTCCTTAATTTCTCTTTCTGTTTTCTCATTATTAGTGTATAGGAATGCAAGGGATTTCTGTGTGTTGATTTTATATCCTGCAACTTTACTATAGTCATTGATTAGTTCTAGTAATTTTCTAGTGGAGTCTTTAGGGTTTTCTATGTAGAGGATCATGTCATCTGCAAACAGTGAGAGTTTTACTTCTTTTCCAATTTGGATTCCTTTTATTTCTTTTTCTGCTCTGATTGCTGTGGCCAAAACTTCCAAAACTATGTTGAACTGTAGTGATGAAAGTGGGCACCCTTGTCTTGTTCCTGACTTTAGAGGAAATGCTTTCAGTTTTTCACCATTGAGGATAATGTTTGCTGTGGGTTTGTCATATATAGCTTTTATTATGTTGAGGTATGTTCCTTCTATTCCTGCTTTCTGGAGAGTTTTTATCATAAATGGATGTTGAATTTTGTCAAAGGCTTTCTCCGCATCTATTGAGATAATCATATGGTTGTTATTTTTCAATTTGTTAATGTGGTGTATAACATTGATTGATTTGCGGATATTGAAGAATCCTTGCATCCCTGGGATAAAGCCCACTTGGTCATGGTGTATGATCTTCTTAATGTGTTGTTGGATTCTGATTGCTAAAATTTTGTTAAGGATTTTTGCATCATCATGATTTTTTCATCAGTGATTTTGGCCTGTATTTTTCTTTTCTATAGTTTTCTTTTTGTGTGGCATCTTTGTCAGGTTTTGGTATTAGGGTGATGGCGGCCTCATAGAATGAGTTTGGAAGTTTACCTTCCTCTGCAATTTTCTGGAAGAGTTTGAGCAGGATAGGTGCTAGCTCTTCTCTAAATTTTTGGTAGAATTCAGCTGTGAAGCCGTCTGGACCTGGGCATTTGTTTGCTGGAAGATTTTTTATTACAGTTTCAATCTCCATGCTTGTGATGGGTCTGTTAAGATTTTCTATTTCTTCCTGGACCAGTTTTGGAAAGTTGTACTTTTCTAAGAATTTTCCCATTTCTTCCACGTTGTCTATTTTATTGGCATATAATTGTTGTTAGTAGTCTCTTATGACCCTTTGTATTTCTGTGTTGTCTGTTGTGATCTCTCCATTTTCATTTCTAATTTTATTGATTTGATTTTTCTCCCTTTGTTTCTTGATGAGTCTGGCTAATGGTTTGTCAATTTTATTTATCCTTTCAAAGAACCAGCTTTTGGCTTTGTTGATTTTTGCTATGGTCTCTTTTGTTTCTTTTGCATTTATTTCTGCCCTAATTTTTATTTTTCTTTCCTTCTACTAACCCTGGGGTTCTTCATTTCTTCCTTTTCTAGTTGCTTTATGTGTAGAGTTAGGTTATTTATTTGACTTTTTTCTTGTTTTCTTGAGGTATGCCTGTATTGCTATGAACTTTCCCCTTAGGACTGCTTTTACAGTGTCCCACAGGTTTTGGGTTGGTGTGTTTTCATTTTCATTCATTTCTATGAAAATTTTGATTTCTTTTTTGATGTTTTCTGTGATTTGTTGGTTATTCAGCAGCGTGTTGTTCAGCCTCCATATGTTGGAATTTTTAACAGTTTTTCTCCCGTAATTGAGATCTAATCTTACTGCATTGTGGTCAGAAAAGATGCTTGGAATGATTTGTATTTTTTTGAATTTACCAAGGCTAGATTTATGGCCCAGGATATAATCTATCCTGGAGAACGTTCCATGTGCGCTTGAGAAAAAGGTGAAATTCATTGTTTTGGGATGAAATGTCCTATAGATATCAATTAGGTCTAATTGGTCTATTGTATCATTTAAATTTTGTGTTTCCTTGTTAATTTTCTGTTTAGTTGATCTATCCATAGGTGTGAGTGTGGTATTAAAGCCTCCCACTATTATTGTGTTATTGTTAATTTCTCCTTTCATACTTGTTAGCATTTGTCTTACATATTGTGGTGCTCCTGTGTTGGGTGCATATATATTTATAATTGTTATATCTTCTTCTTGGACTGATCTTTTGATCATTATGTAGTGACCATCTTTGTCTCTTTTCACAGCCTTTGTTTTAGTCTATTTTATTTGATATGAGTATTGCTACTCCTGCTTTCTTTTGGTCCCTATTTGCATGAAAAATCTTTTTCCAGCCCTTCACTTTCAGTCTGTATGTGTCCCCTGTTTTGAGGTGGGTCTCTTGTAGACAACATATGTGGTGGTCTTGTTTTTGTATCCATTCAGCCAGTCTTTGTCTTTTGGTTGGGGCATTCAACCCATTTATGTTAAAGGTAATTATTGATAAGTATGATCCCGTTGCCATTTACTTTATTGTTTTGGGTTTGAATTTATACACCGTTTTTGTGTTTGCTGTCTAGGGAATATCCTTTAGTATTTGTTGGAGAGCTGGTTTGGTGGTGCTGAATTCTCTCAGCTTTTCCTTGCCTATAAAGCTTTTGATTTCTCCTTCATATTTGAATGAGATCCTTGCTGGGTACATAATCTGGGCTGTAGGTTATTTTCTTTCATCACTTTAAGTATGTCTTGCCATTCCCTCCTGGCTTGAAGAGTTTCTATTGAAAGATCAGCTGTTATCCTTATGGGAATTCCCGTGTGTGTTATTTGTTGTTTTTCCCTTGCTGCTTTTAATATTTGTTCTTTGTGTTTGATCTTTGTTAATTTGATTAATATATGTCTTGGGGTGTTTCGCCTTGGGTTTATCCTGTTTGGGACTCTCTGGCTTTCTTGAACTTGAGTGATCATTTTCTTCCCCATTTTAGGGAAGTTTTCAACTATTAGCTCCTCAAGTATTTTCTGATCGTCTTTCTTTTTGTCTTCTTCTTCTGGGACCCCTATGATCGAATGCTGTTGCGTTTAATATTGTCCTGGAGGTCTCTGAGATTGTCCTCATTTCTTCTAATTCGTTTTTCTTTTTTCCTCTCTGATTCATTTCTTTCTACCATTCTATCTTCTAATTCACTAATTCTATCTTCTGCCTCTGTTATTCTACTATTTGTTGCCTCCAGTGTGTTTTTTATTTCATTTATTGCATTATTCATTATATATTGACCCTTTTTTATTTCTTCTAGGTCCTTGTTAAACCTTTCTTGCATCTTCTCAATCCTTGTCTCCAGGCTATTTATCTGTGATTCCATTTTGATTTCAAGATTTTGGATCAATTTCACTATCATTATTCAGAATTCTTTATCAGGTAGATTCCCTATCTCTTCCTGTTTTGTTTGGTTTGGTGGGCATTTATCCTGTTCCTTTATCTGCTGGGCATTCCTCTATCTCTTCGTCTTGTTTAAATTGCTGAGTTTGGGGTGTTCTTTCTGTATTCTGGCAGTTTGTGGAGTTCTCTTTATTGTGGCATTTCCTCGCTGTGTGTGGGTTTGTACAGGTGGCTTGTCAATGTTTCTTGGTTAGGGAAGCTTGTGTCGGCATTCTGGTGGGTGGAACTGGATTTATTCTTTCTGGAGTGCAATGAAGTGTCCAGTAATGAGTTATGAGATGTCTATGGTTTTAGGGTGACTTTGGGCAGCCTGTATCTTGGAGCTCAGGGCTGTGTTCCTGTGTTACTGGAGAATTTACTTGGTATGTCTTGCCCTGGAACTTGTTGGCTCTTGTGTGGTGCTTGGTTTCAGTGTATGTATGGAGGCGTTTGATGAGCTTCTGTCAGTTAATGATCCCTGGAGTCAGGAGTTCCCTGGAGTCAGGGTTTGGACTTAAGCCTCCTGCTTCCAGTTATCAGTCTTATTTTTACGGTAGTTTCAAAACTTCTCCTTCTATACAGCACCATTGATAAAACATCTACGTTAAAAATGAAAAGTTTCTCCACCACGAGGGTCACCCAGAGAGGTTCACAGCGTTACATGGAGAAGAGAAGAGGGAGGAGGGAGTTAGAGGTGACCCGAATGTGATGAGGTGGAATCAATAGAGGAGAGAATGGGCTAGCCAGTAATCATTCCTTATGTGCACTCCACAACTGGACCACTCAGAGATGTTCACAGAGTTATACAGAGAAGAGAAGAAGGAAGAAGGAGACAGAGGTGGCCAGGAGGATAAAAGGGGGGAATGAAAAGGAGGGAGACAGATCCAGCCAGTAATCAGTTCCCTAAGTGTTCTCCACCATGTGGAACACACAGAAATTCACAGAGTTGGGTAGAGTAGAGAGGGGTTAGGGAGGAGACACAGGTGACCTGGTGGAGAAAAAGGAGAGTCCAAAGGGAGAGAGAGCAGTCAAGCCAGTAATCTCACTCCCTAGTGAAAAATGGGTACTGAAGATTGGGTTCTTAAAGGTACAAAATTGGTAAATACATAAAAGCAAAAATTAAAAATCTAGAGTACAGTTTGGAATTTCAAAAATACAATGTTAAAGAAAAAAGAAGGAAAAGAAAGAGAGAAAAAAAAAAAAAACAAAGTCGCAAAAATTATAAAGAAAATATAGGTACAAAATTGATAAGAAATACCAAAAATCATAAATTAAAAATCTAGAGTAGAGTTTGGAATTTCAGATATACAATGCTGTATAAAAGAAGACGAGAAAGAAATAGAGAAAAAAAAAGTCACAAAAATTATATAAAATAATATAGGTACAAAATTGATAACAAATACCAAAAAGCTAAAATTAAAAATCTAGAGTGGAGATTGGAATTTCAAAAATACAATGTTAAAGAAAAGAAGAAAAAACAAACAAACAAACAAGGTCACAAAAATTATAAAAATAAATATATATATATGAAGTTTGCTTTAAAAAAATAGGGTCAGAAGTTGTTTTGTGGAATTTACTCGGCGTTTAAATGTTCTTTTGATGAATTTGTCAGGGAGAAAGTGTTCTTCATTATTTCCTTTCTCCTACTGGTTTTGGAACTTCGTTCTTTTTATAGTTCCTTTAAGTATAAGAAACTGGCTTTTTTTCTAGTCCTTTTAGATTATATTGCTTGAGATTTTTATTGTTTATTGATGTAAGCCTACATTGCTATAAACTTCCCTCTTAGTATTGCTTTTGCTGCGTCTTGGAGATTTTGGTACATCCTGTTTACATTTTAATTTTTCTTCAGGTAATTTCTGAATTTTCCTTTGATTTCTTCATTTAACCAATAGTTGTTCAGTACCATGTTGTTCAATCTCCAGATATTTGTGGTTTTCTCCAACTTTCCTCTTTTAGTTGATTCCTCATTTTGTATCACTGGGATCAAGAACTATGCTTGATATGATTTCAAGCTTTATTGAGACTTGTTTTGTGTCCCAACATATGGTTTATTCTTGAGAAACTTCCATATGCTCTTGAGAAGAATGTTTATTTGGCTGCATTTAAAAGGAATGTCTTATACTAAGCTATCAAATCAATCTGGTCTAATATCTCCTTTAAGGCCACTGTTTTCTTTTTGATTTTCTATATGGATGATATACTCATTGATGTAACTGGGGTGTTGAATTACCCTACTATTATTGAATTGCTGTCAACTTCTTGTTTTAAGTCTCTTACTGATCACTTTATTTACTTTGGGGCACTTATGTTAGGGTCATGTATATTAATAACTGTTATATCTTCTTGGTGAATTGCCCCTTCTATCACAATGCACCATCTATCTTTGTCTCTTTTTAGCTTTTTAGACTTGAAGTCTATTTTGTCTGCTATGAATATGACAGTACATGCTTTCTTTTGGCTGTCATTTGCTTGAAATGTCATCTTCCATCCCCTCACGTTGATGTGAGCTGAAGTGAGTCTCCTGGAGGCAGCATATTGTTGGTTCTTGTTTTCCAATCCAGCTACTTACTTTTTGTTTTTTGATTGATGAATTCAATCATTTACATTTCAGGTGATTGCTTATAAATAAATATTTAGTACTACCATTTATCTTTTGTTTCCAGATTGCTGTATACCTTCAGTGTTTCTTTTTTTCTCATATTTCTGTCTGCTATTTTAGTTTGGTGTTTTTCAATGACATTTTTCTATTTTTTTTCTTTTTTTTTTTGTTTTGTGTTTCTGCTCTAGATTTATGTTTTGTGGTTAGTATTAGATTTTTGTTTAATAAAAAACTCATAGATAAAATAGCATTTTTTCCTGCTAATAGCTTTTTAAAAATGTTCATTTATTTATTGATATTTGGTTGTGCTGAGTCTTCACTGCTGCATGGGCTTTTGCCTAATTATGATGAGTGAGGGCAATTCTCTAGTTGTGGTGCACTGCCTTCTCATTGTGATGGCTTCTCTTCTTGTGGAGCATGGGCCCTGTGGCTTGTTTAAGTAGTTGTGCAATGTGGGCTCAGTAGTTGTGGCTCCCAGGCTCTAGAGCACAGGCTTAATAGTTGCTGCATTATTTACAAAAGCCAAGATTTGTAAATGATCTGTGTATTGATAGATGAATGCATAAAGAGAATGTTATGCATACATAAATGGAATATTATTCAGGCTTAAAAAAATAAGGAAATTATACTGTTATAAGCATAAATAGAAAGCCAATTGCAAAATGACATACGGCATGATACTACTTACATGAGGTATATAAAATAATCAAACACATAGAAATATAAAGTAGAATTGTGGTTGTCATGGGATATCAGGAGAAAAAAAATAGGGAGTTGTTATTCAATATGATAGTTTCATCTATGAAGGATAATTCAGATCTGCTATAGAACATTGTACTGATAATCTGATTCCTTACTTGACTCATAAAATGTTAAAAGAATGGATCTCATGTGAAATGTTCTCACCACAAGGTAAGGGAAGGGAGGAAGGAATTCAATGAGTTGATATATACAAACTGCTTAGAACAGGGCCTGACCCATATTGGACACCCAATTGGTATTCTTTCTTGCTATTCAGTTGTATAAGCCACAAACCCAGTAACTAACATTTTAACCTTCTTTATTTCTCATTCTATTCCACTTACCATCAAGTTTTGTTATTTCTACCTCTTAAATACCTTAAAAATCCACTTCTTATTTCTACTTCATAACCTTATCTAGACCATAGTTATTTTTCATATACATCCCTTCATCAGCACCCTAATTTTTCCTCCCTAACTCTATTTTTACTTACTCTCAATGCATTCCATTAGCTGCATTACAGAATATCCTAAACTGAGGATTGGAGAACTATGAACCATGACTGACCATCTTTCTTCATGAACAAAATTTTGTTAGAACATAGCCATCCATTCATTTATGTATTTCCTATTTCTGCTTTCTCACTACATAGCAGACTTGAGTACTTAAAACAGAGACCATTTAGTCTTCAAGCTTATAATGTTTACTATCTCTCACTTGAAAAAAAAAATGTTTGTAGAGCCCCTCTTAAACTCAGATATGATCACATATCTGATTAAAATGCTTCACTGCTTTTCAGTAACCATTAGGAAAAGTCCAAGCTCTTTAAAATTACTTTTAGGCACTTCATATTTGCTCCTGCCTACCTCTGCTCCTGCCTACCTCTTCAGTCTTGTCACTAGCCTTTGACAAACAAACACCAACTATACTGAATTTATCTCAGTTCCTTAAATACATCATTTTCTCTTATGAGGCAGTGCATGCTATTAACCCTTCCCTGAATATTTTTGCCTCTACTTGGATGACTTCTACTCATTCTTTAAGGATGAACTTAATGCTTCTTGCTTATGGAATCATTCCCTACCTCCAACCACACTAAATTGCCTATTATTCTTTAAAGTTATCACCTAGCTAATTGTATGAAAGTTACATATTTATCATGTCTATCATAATCCTCATATCTATTATAAAATCTATTACAAAGTATCAGGTAGTAGATATAAAATATATAACTTTTAATGAATGAATGAGTAACTACAGCATTATTTCAGAAACTTCCTTCAGTTACCTGCAAACCTATAGTTGTTCCTTGGCAAACCCAGTTTGGCATATGATTCTTCCAAGTCCTCTTCATCTGGTTGAATTTAAGAGTCTCCTCTGACGGGCTAAGAAGCATATGGGAAGAATTACATGTGGAAAAGAAAGGCATCCAATTGCCAGTATTTGAAACGTGGGCTCACCTCAGAATTGGCTGCTTTCACAGTTACATTATTTTCTTTCGATGGGAGAAAATTAGTAAGTTTTATAGAACAATGATAAAAGTACAAAAGCCATACCAGGTTATAATCTCATAGAAACTACCAAGATTCTTTACTCAAACTTGGTTATTTACCTAAAATAATTAAAAGTGACTAGATATATTCTTAATTGTGATTTTTTGTTCCTGAGCAGGCATAATACCATGGGAAGGCTATGAGTCAATGCATTAGTCAAGAATAAAAGCAAGCAGATTTAAGTTTATATATAAGTTAGATGCAGTTAATTTCTTCTCCCTAAATGCTAATTAGTCCAATTGTTGGAGGCTGTGACAGTGGTTTCCTGCCTCAAAGATGAAATTCTTTCAAGAAAGATCCAAGCATCATGCTTACTGTCCCTGAAAGTTTCTGAACTTTTACATGGAAATCTTCTGCCTTCAAAAATTTTGCATATTTTGTACCTAGTAGTGATCACCTGCATTAGTGATTGAGTTTTATTATTTTTTTGAGATATAGGATCATAAAAGAAAAAAAAAAATACCTTTGGCTCAATAGCTTTTTTTATGATGACTTTTTATGTTCTTTCTTAGAGAAAAGTTATAAAACTTGGTTCCTTCAGCTTCTTTCAAAGATATACAATGTTTCCTTCTTTTCTGTGCAAGTCACAAAGGAGTCATAACTGTGTATATTTTCACATCAGATGTAAAATTCATATCTCACTTGTGACTTATGCAATGAAAATAGGAAGCTCCATTAGATAGACCTACAATTTGTCTATGAATGGTGATTTGCAGTTAGGGAGTACTTTCCTTTGAAATCATTAAATCCTTACAGCAACATATTCCTTCTGCCTTGACAGATTTTACACATTCCATATCATATGTATAAAAATGATCTTTAAAAAATACCTTTAATGACTTCAACAATGGGTAAAGTTCATCCAACTTTTTTTTTACTTTCTAGAGCTTCATTTTGGAGGCATTTTTATCTTGTCAGTTTGACAGTGCATAACAAAAATCCTGTGTCAAAATTTCAATGGGGCTTCATAGTCTTTTACTGTTATTAGCAGAGATATTTTTGAACCAGAGGAATAGTGCCATCCTTGGTACAACACTAGCAAGAAAAAGCTCCTTTGTCTTCAAGTTGAAATGCTTATTTTACATGAAAATCAAATGTATATTTGAGCAGATATTAGTTCAACAGACTAAAATAAGGAAAAAAATATAACTGCCTCTACCTTATCTGTCAAAGTTGACATTTCTACTCATTTTCTTAGTGTAGTTAAAATCAGTCCTCTTATTAAACAAAAGCACCATTTCAGTTTATTATTGAAAAGAAATTTTCTTTGAGTAATAGTATAAGATTAAGTAGATTTCAAATTTTTCCATATTCTCAGATATTTTAAAAATTCTATGTACTTCCAAAAAATGAATGACTCATCCTTGATTATAAGTCAATTTAAAACAGCAAAAATTATTTGATTTCCCCTAAACTGTCATGGACAACATAAACAAACATGGGCTGTCCAAAGTGCCTGTAAAAAGTTACTGTTACTACTAGGCTCATGTTCACATTTCATTTAATAATAGCTTGCGTATATCATTGCATACAGAAATCTTTCCAAATAAGTGTTCAGCTATGCATTTCAAAATTTTTACTTTCCAAAGCTTCTAAAAATTTGGAGGCAAAAATTTTAAGAGTACTGATCTTGAGAATACAGGAAAGTAAAAATGGAAGTAAGCAGCATTGAAACTTTTATGAATAAATCTTTGTTTTTGAAGGGAAAGCCTGCACTTTTCATAAGCTTATTGGCGTTTTTCTACACACATTATGCAGTGTAACATACACTGCATTATATGATGTTCCATCAATCAGACATTCTATCTCTTGCTTTTCTGTGTTTATGCCTATAGATTTCACTGCCAAGAATATATATTTTGCTCCCTGGATAAATTTTTCTAATCCTTAAGGCTCACTTTATGTTTCATCTTTTCTGCAATCCCTTACCTTCCAGTCTAGTAAAAACACTCTTTCTTGACTATGTTCTTTTAACACTCTTGCCTTTTATATTTGAATCATTTAGTTCGGAGAAGGCAATGGCACCCCACTCCAATACTCTTGCCTGGAAAATCCCACGGATGGAGGAGCCTGGTAGGCTGCAGTCCATGGGGTCGCTGAGGGTCGGACATGCCTGAGCGACTTCACTTTGACTTTTCACTTTCATGCATTGGAGAAGGAAATGGCAACCCTCTCCAGTGTTCTTGCTTGGAGAATCCCAGGACGGCGGAGCCTGGTGAGCTGCCTTCTATGGGGTCACACAGAATCAGACATGACTGAAGTGACTTAGCAGCAGCAGCAGCATCAGTTCATTCTTGCTACCCACTCCAGTATTCTCGGGCTTCCCTTGTGATTCAGCTGGTGAAGAATCCATCTGCAATGTGGGAGTCTTGGGTTTGATCCCTGGGTTGGGAAGATCCCATGGAGAAAGGAAAGGCTACCCAATCCCATACTCTGGCCTAGAGAATTCCATGGACTATATAGTCCATGGGGTCACAAACAGTCAGACACGACTGAGAGACTTTCTTGTTCACTTTTAGTTCATTCTTTGGCCTTTTTAATTAAGTCAAAATCCCCTAATGCATTGTTTCAGTTATTTAATTGATCACTTCTAATACAGGCCTATCATATAGTGAGGATTCAGAAAAAAATTTATTGAAGGAGTTAATGAATATACTGCAAACTCTTGAAACTGCTCACCCAGCCATTTGAGCATAATTGCTCTTAACAGTGATGTTCTCTTTATTTTTTCCTTCCTAGATCTTCTTGCTTCTTATGCCATTGAAGTGGAATTTTGTCTTCCAACTACCAGAAGTGTTTTCACATGCCCCCTGTTATCTCATATCCTGAGTCTACTCATCTCTATCCTATAGCCTTGCCATCTCACAATTTTTTTTCTTCTTTTCTTATTCATGCTGGGTTCTTTCCCTGGGAGAGTGAATGAGGTGCTGCATAAGAATTAACACATTGTTACAAAATAAAGCAGCTAAAATGAATCAAACAGGAGTCAGAAAATCAAAGAATATACTACTGAAAATTAAGGCATTAAAAATGTAGGTAAATAGATAATGAAAAACTTAACTTTGATTAATACTATTTGAGGTAGTATGTTTTTAGGTGAATAATTAAGGGTCAGCTATAATTCCATTTATTAAGGCCCCAGACACAAACTAAGGTAGAAATGATGTAAAGATTAGAGAAAGGAAAAAAAAAAAAAGTCATGAAAAATGTGTTTAGTTCAGTAATTTTGTATTTTGCTGAGGGGAAAATATAGAAATCTAGATAAAAGAAGATAATATAAAGAAGAGATTATCCTCATATTAAAGAACCAAGTTTTCTTTTCAGTGGTACTTCCTTATTGCATTAAATTCTTTAAGTGTAGACTAACTAACTGGGTAGTTATTTAATGTAGAGATGAAGAAACTTAATGTAATGTGTCAGAAATCAATTTACTTCCAAGATCAAATTGAAAACCTATATTACCTTATAGGTTGGTAGGAAAATATGAATGACTTCATATAAATTATTTTAGATATACATTATTAAAAATGAACTATTCTAGAAATTCTATCACATAAGCAAATAATGGTTATGGAACCTGATGATGACAAAATGAATACAAATAGGAAATTAGATGTTCCAGTAAGGTTTATTTATCTATCAAATTTAACATTTGGAAAAGAATAGAAATTATGTTTAAAAACACATGAATTATGAATTGTGTTTAAGAATACATATAAAATACTTTTGGTCTATACATTATTAATAAACTATATGATTAATATAAAAGAATTCTTGAGAATAAAGCAACAAACTTAAGACCCAAAACAGTAAAAGGAGTAACAATAATCTTGAAGTCATGTGTTGTCAATCCTACCTGCCTTTCATGAGGAACCAACAGCCTGAAGTATTAGTTTATCAGCCTTGTGATTTGCTTTAACAAAATTATCTTATGATATGTATGTATGCATGTATGTATTTATATATATATATGTATATCCTTTGTTTTTTCTTAATTTTAAAATATTGCTAAATTCATATTATATGTAGTTATTCGTGACTTCCTTTTGTCTCCACAACCTTGGTTGAGAGTTGTTGTAGTTTATTTTGTTTAATAAATAGAAAACTAATGTGCATCATTCCAGCTTTCTTCCAGAAAGCACTTACTACAAACTGACCTAGGGAGGAGGAATCTAAGACCACAACTGTCTCAGTGCACTGAAAAGACAGAACGAATAGCAGAGGCTGAAGTGATAAAAATGTATAGGGCAGAAAAACAGAAAGGGAGAGCAACACAGACGAGGGCTTGTTCAAATCTACAGTGAGATATCATTGAGTATTTGATGAATAGTAAGCAGTGTGTACATAAACTGATACTTTATACCCTAAGAAAAACTACCAGTAAGATGAAAAATACTAGCTATTGAAGACTCGAAAGAAATTAAAACCCTAACCAATCAGAATGATAAAGCCTTATTGAGCAAATGGGTAAATTCACTGAAGAACCTAAAAAAGAGTAAGTTTTAGGACAAGAATTGACCTTTTCCTAAAATAAAAGCTTCCCAGATGGCTCAGTGGTAAAGAATCTGCCTGTCAATGCAGGAGTCACTGAAAATATGGGTTTGATCCCAGGGTCAGGAAGATCCCCTTGAGGAAAAAGTGGCAATCCACTCCAGTGTTTTTGCCAGGAAAATCCCAGGGACGGAGAAGCCTGGTGGGCCACGGTTCATGGGGGTCACAAAGAAGCAGAAATGATTGAGCACCTATAAGCACAAAATAAAGACTATGCTAAACACACCCTAACAAAGACTGCAAACAATTCTCAGAAGGATTAATTTGAACTGCAAGTAAATTTGATGTCAGAACAAAGTCTACCAATTGTTAAGGACAAATGCTAAAGTCAGTTACTTGACATTGTATAGCGACTTTTATAATAAATATCGTTAGAAGTATGAAGGCACAAAAAATGTGCTGTAAATGGGAAGAAATTCAGTCAATAAAAGCACTCACAGAAATATCAGGTATGATATAACTACAAAAAAGAATTTTAAAACAGGTCTTACAAATATATTAATATTATGATTAAATTTTATACTACACTTGTTTGGCTTAATATTGTTAGACACTGTAGAAAAATAGATGAATGAATTTGAGATAGACTCTATGAAATATATAGAGAGACAAAATATTAAATTATGCCTAAGAAACCTACAGAGTAGTCATTAAATTATCTTATATATATGGAACTTTAGTCCTAGATAATCAGATCAGATCAGTCACTCACTGTGTCCGACTCTTTGTGACCCCATGAATCGCAGCACGCCAGGCCTCCCTGTCCATTACCAACTCCCGGAGTTCACTGAGACTCACGTCCATCGAGTCAGTGATGCCATCCAGCCATCTCATCCTCTGTCGTCCCCTTCTCCTCTTGCCTCCAATCCCTCCCAGCAGCAGAGTCTTTTCCGATGAGTCAGCTCTTCGCATCAGGTGGCCAAAGTAGTGGAGTTTCAGCTTTAGCATCATTCCTTCCAAAGAAATCCCAGGGCTGATCTCCTTCAGAATGGACTGGTTGGATCTCCTTGCAGTCCAAGGGACTCTCAAGAGTCTTCTCCAACACCACAGTTCAAAAGCATCAATTCTTCAACGCTCAGCCTTCTTCACAGTCCAACTCTCACATCCATGCATGACCACAGGAAAAACCATAGCCCTGACTAGATGAACTTTTGTTGGCAAAGTAATGTCTCTGCTTTTGAATATGCTATCTAGGTTGGTCATAACTTTCCTTCCAAGGAGTAAGCGTCTTTTAATTTCATGGCTGCAGTCACCATCTGCAGTGATTTTGGAGCCCCCAAAAATAAAGTCTGACACTGTTTCCACTGTTTCCCCATCTATTTCCCATGAAGTGGTGGGACCGGATGCCATGATCTTCGTTTTCGGAATGTTGAGCTTTAAGCCAACTTTTTCACTCTCCACTTTCACTTTCATCAAGAGGCTTTTGAGTTCCTCTTCACTTTCTGCCATAAGGGTGGTGTCATCTGCATATCTGAGGTTATTGATATTTCTCCCGGCAATCTTGATTCCAGCTTGTGTTTCTTCCAGTCCAGCGTTTCTCATGATGTACTCTGCACAGAAGTTAAATAAACAGAGTGACAATATACAGCCTTGGCATACTCCTTTTCCTATTTGGAACCAGTCTGTTGTTCCATGTCCAGTTCTAACTGTTGCTTCCTGACCTGCATACAAATTTCTCAAGAGGCAGGTCAGGTGGTCTGGTATTCCAATCTCCTCCAGAATTTTCCACAGTTTATTGTGATCCACACAGTCAAAGGCTTTGGCATAGTCAATAAAGCAGAAATAGATGTTTTTCTGGAACTCTCTTGTTTTTTCCATGATCCAGTGGATGTTGGCAATTTGATCTCTGGTTCCTCTGCCTTTTCTAAAACCAGCTTGAACATCAGGAAGTTGATGGTTCACATATTGCTGAAGCCTGGCTTGGAGAATTTTGAGCATTACTTTACTAGCATGTGAGATGAGTGCAATTGTGCAGTAGTTTGAGCATTCTTTGGCATTGCCTTTCTTTGGGATTGGAATGAAAACTGACCTTTTCCAGTCCTGTGGCCACTGCTGAGTTTTCTAAATTTGCTGGCATATTGAGTGCAGCACTTTCACAACGTCATCTTTCAGGATTTGGAATAGCTCAACTGGAATTCCATCACCTCCACTAGCTTTGTTCGTAGTGATGCTTTTTAAGGCCCACTTGACTTCACATTCCAGGATGTCTGGCTCTAGGTCAGTGATCACACCATCGTGATTATCTGGGTCGTGAAGATTGTTTTTGTACAGTTCTTCTGTGTATTCTTGCCATCTCTTCTTAATATCTTCTGCTTCTGTTAGGTCCATACTATTTCTGTCCTTTATCGAGCCCATCTTTGCATGAAATGTTCCTTTGGTATCTCTGATTTTCTTGAAGAGATCTCTAGTCTTTCCCATTCTGTTGTTTTCCTCTGTTTCTTTGCATTGATCACTGAAGAAGGCTTTCTTATCTCTTCTTGCTATTCTTTGGAACTCTGCATTCGATGTTTATATCTTTCCTTTTCTCCTTTGCTTTTCGCTTCTCTTCTTTTCAGTAACCCAAGTCTATGCCCCAACCAGTAACGCTGAAGAAGATGAAGTTGAACGGTTCTATGAAGACCTACAAGACCTTTTAGAACTAACACCCCAAAAAGATGTCCTTTTCATTATAGGGAACTGGAATGCAAAAGTAGGAAGTCAAAAAACACCTGGAGTAACAGGCAAATTTGGCCTTGGAATACAGAATGAAGCAGGGCAAAGGCTAATAGAGTTTTGCCAAGAAAATGCACTGGTCATAACAAACACCCTCTTCCAAAAACATAAGAGAAGTCTCTATACATGGACATCACTAGATGGTCAACACCAAAATCAGATTGATTATATTCTTTGCATCCAAAGATGGAGAAGCTCTATACAGTCAGCAAAAACAAGACCAGGAGCTGACTGTGGCTCAGACCATGAACTCCTTATTGCCAAATTCAGACTTAAATTGAAGAAATTAGGGAAAACCACTAGGCCATTCAGGTATGACCTAAATCAAATCCGTTATGATTATACAGTGGAAGTGAGAAATAGATTTAAGGGCCTAGATCTAATAGAATGCCTGATGACCTATGGAATGAGGTTCATGACATTGTACAGGAGACAGGGATCAAGACCATCCCCATGGAAAAGAAATGCAAAAAAGCAAAATGGCTGTCTGGGGAGGCCTTACAAATAGCTGTGAAAAGAAGAGAAGTGAAAAGCAAAGGAGAAAAGGAAAGATATAAACATCTGAATGCAGAGTTCCAAAGAATAGCAAGAAGAGATAAGAAAGCCTAGAAGATAGGGGTAGGTATAAAAAAATTTGAAGATTATGATCAACAGTTACCAAATTATTGAAAAGTATAACTCTACTGATCCCCTACGTTCAATGAAATATAAGAAGTGTATAAAACAAGTCGCCAGTCCGGGTTTGATAAACGATACTGGATGCTTGGGCCTGATGCACTGGGACGACTCAGAGGGATGGTACGGGGAGGGAGGAGGGAAGAGGGAGGAGGGTTCGGGATGGGGAACATGTGTATGTCTGTGGTGGATTCATATTGATATATGGCAAAACCAATACAATATTGTAAAGTTAAAAAATAAAATTAAAAAAAAAAGAAATACAAGAAGTATAAGACACACAATAATCTAATTAATTACTAAAAAAAATGATAAAAAGAAAAGAAATTTAAAAGTCTGCATAGAATTATTTGCCTATGTCTGCATAGGCAAAACGTCTGCATAGAATATTTGTTGAAAATATTCTTCAAGCATGAAAGCAAAATAAAAACATTATCAAGTAAAACAGCAAAACAAACAAAAACAGAAATCCTCAATAATTTGTTGTAATAGATCGCATTATAAGAAATGGTAAAGAACATATTTTAGGGTGAAGGAGCACTAATAATATTTCAAAACTTCAATCTCCACAGAGGAATGAAAGGCTAGAT
Organism: Bos grunniens; assembly: GCF_055505025.1. NCBI lineage: Eukaryota > Metazoa > Chordata > Mammalia > Artiodactyla > Bovidae > Bos > Bos grunniens. Next base: position 9,618,921 of record NC_141179.1, on the reverse strand, counting down.
ATCATTTTTTTCCTTTTTAAGCAGGTATAAGTATAAAACATATTTGGTCTATTTCATTTCTAAAATTATTAATATCTACCTTTTTCTTTAAGGTAGAAATAATAGTAATGTGGTAGAGAGTTTATAAAGTATGTATAAATAATATATATTTTCAAAATAACACAAAGGGTGGGAAGGTAGACAAGTGAGCATAATACTGTCAGATACATATTCCAAGCTTTAGAACAAACACATGTACACAAAAGAAACATAGGGCTATAGCTAATAAATTAATAGAAGGCTTTAATGAAATACTAAAAAAACTAAGTAAATAATGGAAAACAAGGTAAGGGAAAAGGGCCAAAAAAAAGAACACAAAACTGATGAAATAGAAAAAAAAAAAAAAAAAAAAACTAGACTTAAAATCCAACCATAGATAATGGTATTAAATGTAAATTCACTGAATCACACCATTGGTGGACATATTCAGACTGGATGGAAAAGCAAGACCCTAAAGAATCCCACTTTAAATGTGTATGATATATATCTGTATACTTATCTTTCAATAATATATATGTTGAAGTCCAGAGGACAAAAGAGATATGTTTATTAATCATAAGAAAATTAAGGCTACTATCTTAACATCAGGTAAAGTATACTTCAGCACAATGAATGTTACCTAATATGAAGATGGGCACGTCATAGTATTAAAAAGATTAATTTCTCAAGGCATTAGAAATCTAAAATGTATATGTACCTAGTAACAAAGCTTTAAAATATATAAAGCTAAATTTGATAGTAATTGAAGAGATTGACAATATCAGAATTATAGTTGGAAATTAACACTCTTCTCAATTAGCCTATCAATCACAAAGACAGGACAGAAAATCAGTAAAGTTAACAGGCATCTCTAGTAATTTATCAATTGCAAGAATAAAAAGACAGAAAATCAGTAAAGAACAAGAGACTTGAACACAATTATTAACCAACTTGACATAATTTATATTTAAAGAACACTACAGCTATCAACTATAGAATATACTTTTAAAAAGCCTACTCATGGAACATTCACAAAGATTAGCCATATGATAGACCATAAAACAAGTAGCTCTGCTTATCACAGAACCAAAAATTTAGACAGTATATTCTTTAATTGAAACAACATTTTCAATGATACTTGAAAGGTCACCAAATATTTGGAAATTCAAAAAACATAACTAAATAACCAAATTATCAAAGAAAAATCACAGAGAAATTAGAATTTTTTTTGAATAATAATGAAAACATATGTGCTATAGTTAGTGTAGTGCTTAAATGTAAATTCATATATATTTTTAAAAAGGGAAAATTTTTAAATCAATGATATAAACTTTCACCTTAAACAAATTAGAAAAGTAAAATAATTTAAAGTCTAAGTTAATAGAAGGAAAGAAAGATTTAATAGCAGAATTCAATCATATTGAATATGAATAGACTGGGGAAAAACGAAATACAAAGCTGACTTTTAGAAAATGTCAATATAATTGGTAAACATTAAAAAGAAGAGATAAAATTCAAATATCAATATCAAGCAGGAAAAAGGAAATATCACTACATCTCTGTTCCAAAACATTAAATGACAGGATGGGAATGCTTAGCATTTAATTTTACAACTAAACTAAATAAACTTCTTAAAAGACATAATTTGAGTATTTGGCACAGGGGAACTATGAATTATTGCCTATTAATGAAATTGAATTTGTATTTAAAAATCTCCCCACTACAGAAAGTTTGAATAGTATAGCTTCAGCTTCACTGATGAATTTTGTCAGGCACATAAGGAAGAAATGATACACCTGATCAAGGGGGATTTACCTCAGGTATACAGAGTTGGTTTAACTATTAAAAAGTAATTAATATAATTTGTCACATGAATGAAATAATAAAGACTCTTACATTCCTCTTGGTTAATGCATAAAAAGCATATGACATAATTCAACATACTTAACAAAACTTTCAACAATTTAGGACTAGAGGAAAATTTTCTCAGCCAAAGAGTATCTACAAAAAAAAAAAAAGAAGAAGAAAAAGAAAAAAAAAAACAATATTCAATGTGATACTAAATGGTGAAAACTAGTGTGTCTCCTTTCTTTTTTCTCTAATCACTTAAGTTCAACCTTTAATGGGGATCCTACATAGTAAGATAAGGCATAAAAAGAAATAAAATACCTTAGAGACAGGAAAGGAAGAATTAAAACTGTCTCTGCAGATGCAGTAAGGGCTTCCCTGGTGGCTCAGACAGTAAAGAATCTGCAATGTAGGAGACCTAGGTTCAATCTCTGGGTAGGGAAGATCCTCTGGAGAAGGGAATGACAACCAACTCCAATATTCTTGCCTGGAAAATTCCATGGACAGAGGAGACTGGTGGGTTCCAATCCATGGGGTCACAAAGAATCAGACATGTCTGAGGAACTAACACATCCATACCCTGCAGATGCAATAGGTATATATGTGTACTATGTTGAAAATCTACCAAAAAATACTAAAATTAGTATTTACAGATGAATCATACAAAATATTCAAAAGGTATGTACACTGAAAAATCAATAGACTTGCTGAAGAAAAATGAAAGAATGTCTAAATAACTGAGGAGATACACTGAGCTTATTGATTGCAAGAGGCTTCCCAAGTGGCTCAGTGGAAAAGAATCTGTCTGCCCATGCAGAAGACAGGAGATGCAGGTGCCATCACTGCATTGGGAAGATCCCCTGGAGAAGGAAATGGCAACCCATTCTAGTATTATTCTTGCCTGGAGAATTCCACAGACGGAGGAGGCTGGCAGGCTACAGTCTACATGGTTGCAAAGAGTCAGACATGGCTGAGCACACACAGACACATATTGATTACAAGACTAAGCAGTATTCAGATGTCAATTCTCACCAAATTCACACATTAATTTGACAAAATCCAGTTAAAATTCCAGGAAACTTCAATTAGCAAATTATTCTTAAAATGTGCATTAAAATTAGAACACAGAATAGCCAATACAATTGGTAGAAAAAGACTGAACATATAACACTTAACACATTTGATTTCAAATTTTTCTCTAAAAGTGGTAATAACCATAAAAGTGAGGAACTGGCTTAAACCAGGCTTACAAATTAATGGAACAGAAGAGTGTCCATAAACAGATCCACACAAATAAGATTATTTTGTCATAAAAAATGCCAAGTAATTTAATGGAGAAAGAGTACTATCTTAAACAAATAGTGCTACAACATGTGGATATTCATGTTGAATAAAATTTAAAAGCTTGACAATGCTAAGCATTTTGCAAGGATGTAAAACAGCTGGACATTTTATACATTGCTGGTAGAAGTATAAATTATACAATTATTAAGGCAAATAGTCTGGCCATTTTCATACAGTTTTATTATTATATAGTATAGAAATTCTACCCCTAGTTACTAACCAAAGAGACATAAAATTGTGTCCACAAAAAACTTACACATGAATGTACAAACTGTTTTTATTCATAATCGCTTAAAACTGCAAGTAACCCAAATGTCCAATAGTCAACAGGTAACTGGATAAACAAATTGTAGCTTATCCATATATTAAAAGTGGTCAACAGTTAAAAGAAAATGGACAATTGATACACATAGAAACATAGATTGATCTCTCAAATCTTATTTTGAGAGAAAAAAGCCGGCTAGAAAGGGTACAGTTGATAAAGATGCCACCTGCCAATGAAGGAGACCTGGGTTTGATCCCTGGGTTGGAAAGATCCCATGGAGGAGAAAATGACAATCCACTCCAGTATTCTTGCCTGGAAAATCCCATGGACAGAGGAGCCTGGTGGGCTACAGTCCATGGGGTCACAGAGAGTCAAACATAACTGAGAAACTGAGTGTGCAGAGCACAGGAAGAGTATGGAAATGGTATAGACTATATGATTCAATTTACATTAGTTTAAAAAAGACAGAAGTTATCTTAAAATATGAATGTGAGATTATTGATCACCTGGGACAGGGGTGAGGGTAATTGGGAAGGAGGTGCCTAAGGAAACTTGTAAGAGTGAAAGTAATGTCTGTTATCATGATTAATCTAATCGAAGCAATAGTTGAATAGACATATACATTTGGCAAGGCTCTTCAAACTGTATACTTCAATGGATTCACTTCATCTTTGGTAAATTACATCTTTAAAAACATTTATTTGTAAATGTCACTATAAGAATAGTGTACATTACTCTTTATGGATATGTGCAAGAATTTCTCTGGGGATTGTAAGTAATTCTACTCCATTCAATTTCTTGAGTGATCTTCCAGGCCATACAATGTATAATAACCATTTTCACTTGTAAGTTGATTCCAGTAGCTTTCCAAAGTGGCTGCACTAATATAAAACCTCACCATGTGTGTTAGACTTCTTACTGATTGGCATCCATGTGTACAACTATCAGGTTATTCAAAGTACTACATTTTACAAATATGTTAGGCATGAAATGGAATTTATTATAATCTAAATTTGAATTTCCCTGATTATTAATGAGATTGAATATGCTGTCATATGTTTTGTGATAATTTCTATTTTTTCTCTTGTCTCTTTATCATTTTTATGAGTTGTTTTCTTGTACACTTGAGTTCTTTATTCAATCTCTTAGGCTGTGTCAGTTATTTGTGTGGCAAATAATTCTTCCCTGGTTGTGTTCTTTAATTTTTTAACTTTTTTGGCAGCATGTGAGATCTTAGTTGCCTGATCAGGGGTCGAACCCCTGCTCTTTGCATTGGAAACACAGAGTCTTAACCGCTGGACCACCAGGAAAGTCCTCATGTTCTTTTGATGAAAAGAAATTGTTCTTATTCACGCAGTCAAATGTATAAGTATTTTATGGGTAGCAATGCTTTATATAGTGTTAAAAAAGTTAATTCTTCCTTACAACAAAGACATGAAAACATTTTATATATACATAAAATATACATTTTTCTGCAAGAGTTACCATTGACAGTAACATCTATCAAGCAGAGCCAGGAAAAGTGAAAATGGAAGATCATGTAGAAAACTGGTTCCTAGATCATATTTGGTACATCTTTCTTTCCTTATTCCATTGGCCAGAGCTCAATTCATGCCCCTATCTAAGGGGAAATGGAAGATGGAAAAATGAGGTAATTACATGTCCAGAAAGAAGGAAAATGTGTTTTTTTGAACACCTAGCCAATCTATTCTTCTGAGGAATATTTCAGTTCTTTCTTCACATTGAATGTACTCAATCTCATCTATCCTCTGCATACTCTCAAGTCCAAAATTTCCAGATCTCCATCAGGTCTAGATACGAATTATCTTGATTCTGTAACTTATGTACTTAAAATATAAGTTAATTATTCACAGGAGAAATATTCTACTGGGAAAAAAGGAGTCTCAAACTAATCACTGCTCCATCACAAGGATGAAATTCTCCTGTAAGGTCATTGATTGCACAGCCTGTCTCTTTTTTTGTGTGATTGTATGGAGGAGGGTTTGGTTGTGGAAGAATGGGAGAGTTCATGATTAGACACTGATATGACTCTTGGTAAGAAATTATCTTGTCTATCTTCCAGGGTACCTTGGCTTCACTCTCTGACATTTTTCTTGTTTGTTTTATTTCATGGATGCAATTGAAATGTGTCTTGAGGAGTGTTCCCTATTTGGGGCCTGTACAGATTTTGTAGCCCAAACTCTTGCATCTACCTTTGAAAGCTTAAAATGTGTTTTAAGGCTCAAATGCTCAAAGTTTTGCTATTGTTTTAAATTCAGACTCTTGATTTATTTGACAATGTACTCATTGGAAAGTCTAATTTACTTCTGACTTGTTTGCTTCCACTTAATTCAATGTACTAATAACTTCAATTTTTTCAATGAATTACACAATTAATAAAAACTCTCTAAAAGCTAATTTTAAAGTCTTATCCAAAATAAAGCATACCTTTTTTCTCAATGGACATATAACTTTCACAATAATTCATTCTATATTTTAAATTAATTCTATATGAAACAAGTTACATTCTATATTAAACAAGTTACAAAAAACCAAAACTGTACAGGTCACTGTCTCTGTGTGTCAGAACATAAGGCATGTGGTTACCTTTGATACCAGAGGAAAAGCAACCATACTTTTATTATTAACCATAAAAAATTTACACATAAAAAATGCTAGCTAACAAAGTTAGAGTAGAATACTATGCATGCTAATCAATAAAAAGGGATAAGGGAAATAAAAAATAGAAAGTCACAAATTAAAGCACAAAAATAATTAAAAATTCAAAATACTTTAAAGATTAATAAAATAGATAAACCTCTGACAAAGCTTATCATTGTAGGTAACATTTATTGGTTATATATATACATATGTTTGGAATAGATGTATCCAAGTAATTTATAAGAACTTAGCTCACTTAATGCTCAAAATCATGCTATGAGAATCATTCATTCATTTACTTCATAAACATTTAAGTACTAAATATGTGCCCAGCACTCTATGAGACAGTGTGGATATACTCCTGAACAACAGAAATAATGCCAGTGCCCTTAAAATACTTGCATTCTGAAGGAACAAATAATATTTTCATTTTAAAATGGGGAAACCAGATACCAGATTCATAGAACTTAGATTATTTTCTTTTTTTTCTTTTTCTTTTATTTTTTAACTTTACAATATTGTATTGGTTTTGCCATATATCAACATGAATCTGCCACAGGTATACACGTGTTCCCCATCCTGAACCCTCCTCCCTCCTCCCTCCCCGTACCATCCCTCTGGGTCGTCCCAGTGCACCAGCCCCAAGCATCCAGTATCATGCATCGAACCTGGACTGGCAACTCGTTTCATATATGATATTATTCATGTTTCAATGCCATTCTCCCAAATCATCCCACCCTCTCCCTCTCCCACAGAGTCCAAAAGACTATTCTATACATCAGTGTCTCTTTTGCTGTCTCGTATACAGGGGTATTGTTACCATCTTTCTAAATTCCATATATATGCGTTAGTATATTGTATTGGTGTTTTTCTTTCTGGCTTACTTCACTCTGTATAACAGGCTCCAGTTTCATCCACCTCATTAGAACTGATTCAAATGTATTCTTTTTAATGGCTGAGTAATACTCCATTGTGTATATGTACCACAGCTTTCTTATCTACTCATCTGCTGATGGACATCTAGGTTGCTTCCATGTCCTGGCTATTATAAACAGTGCTGCGATGAACACTGGGGTACAAGTGTCTCTTTCAATTCTGGTTTCCTTGGTGTGTATGCCCAGCAGTGGGATTGCTGGGTCATAAGGCAGTTCTATTTCCAGTTTTTTAAGGAATCTCCACACTGTTCTCCATAGTGGCTGTACTAGTTTGCATCCCCACCAACAGTGTAAGAGGGTTCCCTTTTCTCCACACCCTCTCCAGCATTTATTGCTTGTAGACTTTTGGATCGCAGCCATTCTGACTGGCATGAAATGGTACCTCATAGTGGTTTTGATTTGCATTTCTCTGATAATGAGTGATGTTGAGCATCTTTTCATGTGTTTGTTAGCCATCTGTACGTCTTCTTTGGAGAAATGTCTATTTAGTTCTTTGGCCCATTTTTTGATTGGGTCATTTATTTTTCTGGAGTTGAGCTGTAGGAGTTGCTTGTATATTATTATTATTATTATTTTACTTTACAATATTGTATTGGTTTTGCTATATATCAACATGCATCCGCCATGGGTGTACACGTGTTCCCCATCCTGAACCCCCCTCCCACCTCCCTCCCCATACCATCCCTCTGGGTCATACCAGTGCACCAGTCCCAAGCTTCCTGTATACTGAATTAAACCTGGACTAGTGATTTGTTTCTTATATTAGATTACTTTCTGAAGGTCACATAACATCCGTGTGTTTGAATTTTATTTGAATGTAAATTGTATTCCCAGGTAGACCATGTTCCTAACCAACGTGCAGTGTTAAAAGGAGAGGAAGTTGAGAAAGCATATAGTCATACCATTAAAGTTGTAAAGAAGATACAACTATAATCATCAAGTTTTGCAAACATTTTTTTTTTTTGCCTCCTTGTTCTGTGCCAAGTACTTTAACTTATCAAATGTTTATAACTACCCTCTGAAGTAGGGACTATTATTTCTGAAATAAGAACTATTATTTCTACCATATTTTACATTTGGGGCAACTGGAAAAACAAAACAAGATGTTAAAAAATGATGAGATGATTTTTTTAAAAACCATGATTTTTTAAAAATTATTTTTAAGCATTTGGATCTTTATCCATCTGGACTATATTCATGGTTTTGTTGTGAGATGGGAAATGCGACTCAGAAAAGATGTAGTTGCTCAGTTACTTTTGTTCTGGGAAGTTTGACTGTGGAAAACACATTTAACTTATACTACAATGTGTGACCACTTATAATAGAAGAGTTTTTTAAACTTTTAAACAATTAGTATTTATATAAATCATTGCTAAAATATTGAAATCATGGGTGAAATACTTTGATTTTCTAGGCAAACATGAATTGCCAAAGTAAACACAAACAGAAATTTAAATACAAAGAATTAAAGAAAACAGAAAAAATTGAAATGCTTTCAATAACTAACTCCACTTATGATGGGGATGACTTTATTTTTATCAGTCTGATCAGTTTCTTAAGGAACATACAATTTCTCTACTATTGAAGCTATCACAATAAGAGATGCAAATACTCTGGCATGTTTACCAAGCTACCATCCATCACTATGACTCAAATTTTGTCAATGCTAGCTTATAAATAAAGCAACTACCAACTCACTAACGAGTATGTGCACATGTAAACCAGCAAACCTAATGAGTACAGACAATCTCACCTTTGAATATAGATGCAGAAATATTAAAAAATATAACAAATCAATTCTTGTACATATTAAAAGAACGATGTGTTAGGTCAACATAAGGGTTATTTGAAAATGCAATATTCAGTTTTCCTAGATATTGATATATGTACCTAAACAAAGAAGTACAACTTTTCAACTCCAATACAGCAATTTCAATCCTATCTTATACTTAAGAAACAAGTAAGAAAGATGTTAAGAAATAAACACTGTGTTTAATGTGGCATTGTTTCTAAAAATTTAACACCGCTATTACTCCTGTCAGGAAAATTAGTGAAAAAATATCTTACATTTTTCAATTATAAAGTGTTACAAGAGTCCAAGTAATGTACACAAATCACTTTTTATGTCTAAAAGAAAAATATCCCAGAAGACTACACAAATAAGGAGACTTTACTGTAGAGGAGGCATTTAGAATGGCTCTCAAAAGATTAGTAGGACTTTAACAGATATGATTGGAAACACACAAAGATGTGTTTCTGGGTCAGGAGATGTGGAAGGAAATAGTGAGAAATAGAACTGGAAAAAGCAGACTGAGTCCAGAGCATAAAGTACATTAAATATAGATAATAATAAATAACTCAGTGGAACAGAACTGTGAAGACTGAAACAGATTTAAGCATGTGAGAACCAATTATATAGCAAAGGTAAAATTCCAAAAATTGTTGGAAAAGGAGTTTTAGTGATTCTAAAATAATTAGTTGTGTTTCCCATCTCACACCAAAACCATGAATATAGTCCAGATGGATTAAAGATCCAAATGCTTAAAAATAATTTTTAAAAAAGCTACCAGAAAGACTGAAGGAAATATGGATACATGGATTTACAGATAATTTTTAAACAAACAAAAATTCTGAAGTCATGAAAAAACCTACAGATGCTTGTTTCTCCCAAAAGTATTTGTAAAATTTATCACAGATGCCATCATAAACTATCAGTATACCGAGAAAGAACTTTTCTGGTAAACAAACTCATAATGGCCCTAATACACAAAGAATCCTAAGAAATTAAATGCTGCAAACAGGCAAACAGAAAATTGAAAGAAATAGTTGAAAAATAACATAATTCACAGTGAAGCAGATTCAAATAGCAGATTCATAGTATAATTATGAAAAGATGTTCAACTTTCTTACAGTTCAGAGAAATTGTAACAAAATGTCATTTTTTACCTATCAATACTGATAAAAATTTAACAGATTGATCACATAATGTGGTGGCAAGGATATGGGAAAACAGTCTCATGTATTACTGATGGATGTGGAAAATGCTACTATATTACTCAAAACAATCTGGCAGCACTTATTAAAATGAAAAATGGGCATGCCCTTGTGTCTGTCAATTCCACTTTTGAGAATGTCTGCAGTAGAAAATGAAAAGCAATGGCATATGATATATATGTACAAAGTTACATTTAGCAATGTTATTCCTTAGTAGCAAAAAAAAAAATGAAAAATTTTGGGGCTACACTGAATGTCTAACTATAGAGAATGTTTGATTAAAATTCTGATGCATCTACACAAGGGAATAATATATAGCTGTTAACCAGAATAAGTCAGCAGTTGATCTTGATTTGATTTTTATTAATAAAAAATCTGTTATATGTGCTTATATATGCATCATAGAGACAAGGCAGGAAATTGCTTGCTAACTTTATTTCTTTCTGCAGAAGATATTTGAAGGGGTTGGAACAATAATGAGTTCTTAATTCATTTAGCTCATGACTCTTGTTCAACTTCTTATGATAAGCGTATGTTACTTTTGTAAATTTCTCCAAATTACTTTCACCATTTAAACAATTTTACACAGTTTTTAAAAAATAAAGTATAGCATATATATGTGTAAAATATAACCTTTGAATTGCTTTTCTGAAATACAAAAGAAATGGAAACTCTCTTTCCTTGTAATCTAACTTATAAGCAGACAATCCACATGGAAACTGAAGTATATCAACCATCACATGGTTCTTAATTGTGATTACACTTTATTGCACTCAGCCTATTAAGTGCTTAAACTACCAGATAACAGAATCTATGTTCCTAATAGTGGAAAGTGTATTAATGGCATTTTTGCTCCTTATTGTAGCCCAGTTCCAACAATCACATGGATGAAGATTAATGGTTATATTCCTAGTAAGTCACGTCTGCGTAAATCTCAGGCAGTACTGGAAATACCCAACGTGCAGCTGGACGATGCAGGCATATATGAGTGCAGAGCGGAAAACTCACGTGGAAAAAATTCCTTTCGTGGACAGTTGCAAGTATACAGTAAGTGTTCTCAGCAAAGTTTGATGCCCTGGTCACAAGAGTGAAACTGAAAATGCAATTTGAGCTAAACATTGTTAGATACATATACCATGCTTCTTTTGTATGGTAAATCATTGAGTAAAATTACCCTACACATAGAAACGCTTTAAATTAAAAATAATGAGGAACTGGCAGGTTCTTTTTATAGCATAGGTAATTGCTAACCTTAAAAATATTTTCCCAGCACTAAAGCTGTCATCTGATGTTGCAAATCTTGTAATATTTATTAACTTATTCTTGCCCTTGGCCTGAATCAAGAGTCACAATTTATTGCCATGAACCAAATCCTACCAGCTCTTTTTTTTTTTTTGTAAATTAAAACTTTCTGAAACACAGTGATACCCATTTGTTTGCATAATGCCTGCATCAGCTTTTAGCACTGCTAAGGCAGAATTAAGCTGTTGAGAGACAGATCAACTGACTTGCAAAGTGTCAAATATGTTCTACTTCATCTTTTACACAAAAACTTTGCTGGCCCTACACTAAATTATTGCATCTGTATGATAAATAACCTTCATGGCTCACAAATGTTTATATTTTCCAAAAATTTCAGAGACAACCAGGTTGTGTGTAAGAATTGGGAAAATCTACTTCCAAAATATATACAATCTCATCTTCTATAAATAGCAAATTATACTTTTCATATTTTCTTTTATAATGCATATTGTATATAAAAGGTAAGTGATACTATTTTTATTGAGGACATTAAAACTTAGGGAAACTGTAACACAGAGCACTGATACAAGAAAATACAGATCCTTACAATGTGAACTTAAACAAATTGCATATGAAGCTGAATCTGCTTCATATGAATCTGCTTCAAACTATAACTGTCACTGTGTTCAAGATCAGTTCATCTGAAATCCTTCACAGGGGAATGCTGCAAAATATTTTGAAATATTAAAATATTACTTCAACCTGTTTTACTTTTATTATATGTAAAAAAAAAACTCCTTTAAAATTCAGCACTCCAACCAAATTTACTATGCCATGCACATTTTGCTCATTCACTCATTGATTCAGCTAATGTTTATTAAATGCTATACTGCACTACAAGCTAACAATAGAGATTTGAGGAAACTCTTGATTGACTGAATTAGATGAAAAGCAAACTGCACAGAGGGCAGAGCATGCTATCTGCTATGATAAAAGCCTATGGGAGCAGAGTCCATTACTTTCTACCAGAGTGATTCAAGGAAAGCATTCCAGAGAATTTGTACCTTAAAGGTTTTCCCATCCACCAGTGGCCTGGCAGCCAGCTGGATTAGGACCCAGCCCCTACCATCAGTGGGCTGGCACCAGCCCCAGAACTCCCAGGACATACACAGCTAGCTCAGGACACAGTCCCACCAACCAGTGGGTCAGTGCCAGTCCTTTGCTACTGGGCCATGCAGCCAGTCATTCTGGGACTCAGTCCCACATACTTCAAGCCACTGCATGAGGCAGGGCCTGGCAGCAAATGAGGCAGACATAAGTGAAATAGAGACTAAGAACAATAAACAAGATCAATGAAATGAAGAGCTGGTACTTTGAAATAAGTAAAACTGATAAATCTTTAGCTAGACTCATCAAGAAAAAGAGAGAAGGCCCATGTAAATAAAATCAAAGTTGAAAGAAGAGAAGTCAGCCAATACCACAGAAAGACAAAGGATCATAGGAGATTACTACAATTATATGCCAATAAAATGGACAATGTAGAAAAGAATAAATGTCTGGAAATGTACAATTTCCCAAGAAACAATCAGGAAGAAATAGAAAATATGAAAAGATCAATTACCAGTAATGAAATTAAATCAGTAATTAAATAAAATAAAACAAAAACTCCCAGCAAACAAAAGTCTACTACCAGATGGCCTCACAGGTGGTTAAGTCTACCAAAAAATTTGAAGAAAAATTAACAACCCTCCTTTTCAAACTATTCCAAAAATTTGCAGAGGAATACTTCTGAACTTATTCTACAACATCACGTCGTACTAAAACCAGACAAAAATATAGCACAAAAAATTTACAGGTCAATACCACTGATGAACACAGATGGACACATCCCCAACAACAAAAAATAAAATTAGCAAATCGAATTCAACAATACATTAAAATGATCACACAATGATCTAGTGGGGCTTATCCCAAGGATGCAAGGATGTTTAATATCCACAAATTATTGTGTTATACCACTTTAACAAATCAATAAAGAAATCGTATAATCATCTCAATAGGTATGAGAAAGCTTTGGACATCTTGGAATACACACACACACACACACACACACATATAAAATGGAATGATACTCAGGCTTAAAAAAAAAAAAAAATGAAATCCTACCATCTGTGACAACATGGGTGGACCCAGAGGGAATTATGATAAGGAAAATAAGTCAGAGAAAAACAAGCATCATATGATTTCATTTATGTGTAGAATCTGAAAAACAAAACAAATGAAAACACATAACAAAACTGGAACAGAGTAATAGATGCAGAGAACAAATAGGTGATTGCCAGAAGGGAAAGGGGTAGAGGGATGAAAGAAATAGATGAGAGAGATTAAGAGATTCAAACTTGAAAAAAATGTCAATGGCAGAAAGACACTTTAAGCTGTCATGGTTTCCCTGACAGCTCAGTTGGTAAGGAATCCGCAGGAAATGCAGGAGACCCTAGTTCAATCCTTGGGTCAGGAAGATCCACTGGAGATGGGATAGGCTCCCCACTCCAGTATTCTTGGGCTTCCCTTGTGGTTCAGCTGGTGAAGAATCCCCCTGCAATGTGGGTCACTTGGGTTTGATCCCTGGGTTGGGAAGATCCCCTGGAGAAGGGAAAGGCTACCCACTCCAGTATTCTGGCCTAGAGGACTCCAGACACAGTTGAATGACTTTCACTTTTGACACTTTATAAATTTCATGAATTTAGAATATTATCTTTTTTGAGAAAGAAATAGAGTATTGAAAACTTGTATATATAAATATATGTGTAAAATGCCAGTAAATATAGAACAATTTTATATCAAATGATACTTGAATTTACAAATTATTTTTTGAAACAATTCAGGCTATATTAGGAAACAAAAAGCAGAATAGTTATTCAGTAAATGGGCATGTTGTATTACTTCAAATTGTGCTAATGCTACTCAATATTTGGAGTAAGAGATGCTTCTTGTTTAGAAAGATTTTTAGTTTAGAAACCTCTTTCTAAACAGATTCCCATGCTCTCCATGGGAAGAATCTACCACTTACTCTAAAGAGGGTAAAGCAAGAAGACATGTATGTTCTCTCCCTTATGACTGATTCATGTTGATATAGGGCATAAAAGAACACAATATTTTAAAGCAATTATCCTTCAATTAAAATAAATAATTTTTTTTAAAAAATAAGAAAAAAAGTGTCTTTTGAAGAGGAAATATTTTAAAATTCAACAACAACAAGAATAGCAAGATATGCTTCACTTAGATTAAAAAGTGTTTCAAATTATTAAAATATCATCATGGTTATATTTTCACACAGGAAATAGAGTTCTCTGTGTAATGCAGTGCCAAGTTTCTTCCAAAATCTAAGTTATATGAATTGATAAAATATTTAATGCTTATGAATTTGTTAACATTCCCTAAAAACTTTGAGTTTTGTGAAACATTGAGAAATGAAATCACCCTTCTTTAATCCTTAAACTTTTACAGCATATCCACACTGGGTAGAAAAACTGAATGATACTCAGTTAGACAGTGGGAGCCCTCTGAGATGGGAATGTAAGGCTACTGGAAAACCCAGACCCACCTACCGCTGGCTGAAGAATGGACTACCCCTCTTGCTTCAGGTACTGTTGGTAACCATTTACATGTTCCAGTGATATTTCAGTGGAATTTCACAAAGGACAAACTAACTTCCTTTAGTCTTATTGAAAGCCATTTCTTATTTATCCCTTATATTCGGAATGAGAAAGATAACATATAAACAAATTAATTTTTACTCTTTAAAAAATTATTGAAATATAGTTGATTTACAATGTTGTGTTAATTATTTCTGTACAGGACAGTGATTCAATTATATATATATATATACATATATATATATATAATTGCATGTATTTTACAGTAGAACTTTTTTGCTTATCCATTCTATGTATAAAAGTTTACATCTGCTAGCCCCAGCCTCCCACTATATCTGTCTCCCAACATCTGCCCCCCTGGCAAGCACTAATCTGTTCCCTATCTCTGTGATTCTGGTTCTGCTTCATAGATAGATTCATTGTGTAATATTTTAGATTTCATGTATAAGTGATATCATATGGTATTTGTCTTTTTCTGACTTACTTTGCTTAGTATGATAATCTCTAGTTGCATCCATGTTGCTGCAAATGACATTATTTTGCTGGCTGAATATTCCATTGTATATATGTGTCATATCTTCTTTACCCATTTATCTGTTGAAGGACATTTAGGTTATTTCTATGTCTTGGCTATTGCAAATAGTGCTGTTATGAACATAGGTGTGCAAACATCTTCTTGAATTACAGTTTTGTCCAAATATATGCCCAGGAGTGGGATTGCTTGATCGTATGGTAATTGTATTTTTAGTTTTCCACTGTGGTTGCACCAACTGACATACCCACCAATTGGAGAAGAGTTCCCTTTTCTCTACATCCTCTCCAGCATTTGTTAGTTGTAGACTTTCAAGTGATGGCTATTCTAACTGGTGTGAGGCTGTACCTTATTGTAGTTTTGATTTGCATTTCTCTAATAATTGGCAATTTTGAAAATCTTTTCATGTGCCTGTTGGCCATCTGTGTGTCTTCTTTGGAGAAATGTAAATTTAGGTCTTCTGCCCATGTTTTGTATAGGGTTCTTTTTGTTGTTGTTGAAAAAAATAAAGTTTTCTTTAATTTTAATTGCCTCATTACTTTCTGGTAATACATTACTTCTTCAAATTTTATTCAATCCTGTAAGTCCATAGGAAAATATCAGTGATTATCATTAACTCATTGCCATTTTTAGCAGACTTTTAGACGTCATCTAACCTACTGCTGTCACTTTGAAGATGGTGAGATAATGAAAAAATAAATTTGCTTGCCTGAGATTGAAACCATTTACCACAGATTGGGACTTGAACCTATGGGCTGGGATTCTAACCCAGCCAAAACACACAATACCTGGTTTCAGGACTGAATGAAGCTCAGGTTCTTGATGTCCCATCACAAAAAGAATTCAGTGAGAGACAAAGTGATCGGTAAGAAATGGATTTATTCAGATTCAGAGAGAAGTACACTCCACAGACAGAGTGTGGGCCATCACAGAGGGCATGTGCAGTGCAAAATGTAGTGGGTTAGCTTTTATAGGCTGGATATTTTGTATGCTAATGAGTGTTAGGATTATTCCAACTATTTTGGGGAAAAGGAGATTTCCAGGAATTGGGTCATCATGCACTCCTCGGTCTTTTGACAGTAATTCAAACTGTCATGGTGCCTCTGGATGTGTCATTAACCTTGCTGAATGAGGATGAGGGTCTAATCAAAATCAACCTGTCTACTATCTTGGATCCATTTGATTCTAATCAGTTTATCTTGTGTCCTTCAGTTCAGTTCAGTAGCTCAGTCTTGTTCAACTCTTTGTGACCCCATGGACTGCAGCATGCCAGGCCTCCCTGTCCATAACCAACTCCCAGAGTTTACTCAAATTCATGTCCATTGAGAAGGTGATGTCATCCAACCATCTCATCCTCTGTCATCCCTTCTCCTCCCACCTTCAATCTTTCCCAGCATCAGGGTCTTTTCAAATGAGTCAGTTCTTCACATCAGATGACCAAAGTATTGGAGTTTCAGCTTCAACATCAATCCTTGTGATGACTATTCAGGACTGATTTCCTTTAGGATGGACTGGCTGGATCTCCTTGCAGTCCAAGGGACTCTGAAGCATCTTCTCCAATACCACAGTTCAAAAGCATCAATTCTTTGGTGCTCAGATTTCTTTATAGTCTGTCTCTCACATTCATACATGACTACTGGAAAAACCATAGCTTTGACTAGACAGACCTTTGTCAGGAAAGTAATGTCTCTGCTTTTTAATATGCTGTATAGGATGGTCATACCTTTTCTTCCAACGAGCAAGTGTCTTTTAATTTCATGGCTGCAGTCACCATCTGCAGTGATTTTGGAGCCCAAAAAAATAAAGTCTGTTGCTGTTTCCATTGTTTCCCCATCTATTTGCCATGAAGATGGGACCAGATGTCATGATCTTAGTTTTCTGAGTGTTGAGTTTTAATCTAACATTTTCACTCTCCTCTTTCACTTTCAACAAGAGGCTCTTTAGTACTTCTTCGCTTTCTAGAGTAAGTGTGGTTTCATCTGCATGTCTGAGGTTACTGATTTTTCTCCTGGCAATCTTGATTCCAGCTTGTCCTTCATCCAGTCTAATAATCTTAACAATATACTCAGCATATAAGTTAAATAAGCAAACTGACAATGTACAACCTAGACATACTCCTTTCAGATTTGAAACCAGTCTATTGTTCCATGTCCAGTTCTGTTTCTTTTTGACCTGCCTATAGATTTCTCAGGAAGCAGATCAGGTGGTCTAGTATTCCCATCTCTTTCAGAATTTTCCACAGTTTGTCTTGATCCACACAGTCGAAGGCTTTGGCATAGTCAATGAAGGAGAAGTAGATGTTTTTCTGAAACTCTCATTCTTTTCAATGATCGAAAATATGTTGGCAATTTTATGTCTGGTTCCTCTGCCTTTTCTAAAACCAGCTTGAACATCTTGAAGTTCACACTTCACATACCACTGAAGCCTGGCTTGGAGAATTTTGATCATTATTTTGATAGTGTGTGAGATGAAAGCAATTGTGCAGTAGTTTGCTGCACTCAATATGCCAGAAAATTTGGAAAACTCAGCAGTGGCCACAGGACAGGAAAAGGTCAGTTTTCATTCCAATTCCAAAGAAAGGCAATGCCAAAGAATGCTCAAACTACCACACAATTGCACTCATCTCATACACTAGTAAAGTAATGCTCAAAATTCTCCGAGCCAGGCTTCAGCAATAAGTGAACCATGAACTTCCAGATGTTCAAGCTGGTTTTAGAAAAGGCAGAGGAACCAGAGATCAAATTGCCAACATCTGCTGGATCATCGAAAAAGCAAGAGAGTTCCAGAAAAACATCTCTTTCTGCTTTATTGACTATGCCAAATCCTTTGACTGTGTGGATCACAATAAACTGTGGAAAATTCTTCAAGGGATGGGAATACCAGACCACCTGACCCGCCTCTTGAGAAACCTATATGCAGGTCAGGAAGCAACAGTTAGAACTGGACATGACACAACAGACTGGTTCCAAATAGGAAAAGGAGTACGTCAAGGCTGTATATTGTCACCCTGCTTATTTAACTTCTATGCAGAGTATATCATGAGAAACGCTGGGCTGGAAGAAGCACAAGTTGAAATCAAGATTGCCAGGAGACATATCAATAACCTCAGATTTGTTACTTTTCTTTTATTGTGGTCTTCAGTCTTTCTGCCCTCTAATGGAGAAGCATCAGTTCAGTTCAGTTCATTTCAGTTCAGTCGCTCAGTCGTGTCTGACTCTTTGCGACCCCATGAATTGCAGCACGCCAGGCCTCCCTGTCCATCACCAACTCCCGGAGTTCACTCAAACTCACATCCATCGAGTCGGTGATGCCATCCAGCCATCTCATCCTCTGTCATCCCCTTCTCCTCCTGCCCCCAATCCCTCCCAGCATCAGAGTCTTTTCCAATGAGTCAGCTCTTCCCATCCGGTGGCCAAAGTACTGGAGTTTCAGCTTTAGCATCATTCCTTCCAAAGATCACCCACTACTGATCTCCTTTAGAATGGACTGGTTGGATCTCCTTGCAGTCCAAGGGACGCTCAAGAGTCTTCTCCAACACCACCATGCAAAAGCATCAGTTCTTCGGCGCTCAGCTTTCTTCACAGTCCAACTCTCACATCCATACATGACTACTGGAAAAACCATAGCCTTGACTAGACAGATCTTTGTTGGCAAAGTAATGTCTCTGCTTTTGAATATGCTATCTAGGTTGGTCGTAACTTTCCTTCCAAGGATTAAGCATCTTTTAATTTCATGGCTGCAATCACCATCGGCAGTGATTTTGGAGCCCCCTGAAATAAAGTCTGACACTGTTTCCCCTGTTTCCCCATCTATTTCCATGAAGTGATGGGACCAGATGCCATGATCTTAGTTTTTTGAATGTTGAGCTGAAGCTTCCTGATGGGAGAGACTGACTGAGGGGGAAACTGTATCTTGTTCTGATGGGTGGGGTCATGCTCAGTAAATCTTTAATCCAATTTTCTTTGAAGGGTGGCGCTGTGTTCCCTCCCTGTTATTTGACCTGAGGCCAAATTATGGTGGAGGTAATGAAGATAATGGGGACTTTCTTCAAAAGGTCCCATTCAAGCACTCCTTGGTCTATGCTAAAAGCATCAAATTGATGCTTTTGAACTGTTGTCTTGGAGAAGACTCTTGAGACAGCAAGGAGCTTCAACCAGTTAATCCTAAAGGAAATCAGTTCTGACTATTCATTGTTAGGACTGATGCTGAAGCTGAAGCTCTAATACTTTGGCCATCTGATGTGAAGTACTGACTCCTTTGAAAAAACCTTGATGCTGGGAAGGATTGAAGGCAGGAGGAGAAGTGGACAACAAAAGATGAGATGGTTGGATGGCATCACCAACTTGATGGACTTGAGTTTAAGGAAGCTCCAGGAGTTTTTGATGGACAGGGAAGTTTGGAATGCTGCAGTCCATGGGGTTGCAAAGAGTAGGACATGACTGAGTGACTGAACTGAACTGGGTTATGTTTCTCTTTCAGAAGTTGTGCCCTGCCACTTTCCCTCCTGTTATAAGATCACATATATTGTAAGAGACATGATTGGGAGAGAATCTTAGTCTTCTGTGTCCTAGGCAGTTTCTTTCCATGACATGCTTCTAACATAGACTTAAATTGCTTTTTAGTAAATCTAGTAAGTGTTTTTAAAGCAACTTAATAAGTACCAGATTTGAAAATAAATCACCATTTAATATCAGAATAATTGTTATAATTTCACCTTTCCCTTGTATCCCTTTTAAGCCCAGGGGAAATAGTCAATTACCTATGGACAAAAGGGAGGGAAAGTGTGTAAATTGAAATTCCAAACACAGCTTCTGCCCAAGTTCTGCCATTATCAAAGGATCTCCTTTCTGTAGTTTGCCTTTTTGGACCTTGATTTGCCCTTTTGTAAAATCAAAAAATTGGATCATATCACC
The DNA here is from genome assembly GCF_055505025.1 of Bos grunniens. Taxonomy (NCBI): domain Eukaryota; kingdom Metazoa; phylum Chordata; class Mammalia; order Artiodactyla; family Bovidae; genus Bos; species Bos grunniens. The sequence goes on along the minus strand of NC_141179.1, from coordinate 9,598,513 downwards.
CTCACAGTCACATCCAACTCCGTTATTCCCTTATTCTAAAATCACTAAGGCCCAAAGCACAGTTACAGAAAAAGACTGACACAAATAAAAAGAGTAGGAGAACTGTTAAAGAAAACTGAGAGGGAGGGAGCGGGAATCCTGGGACATTGGCTTATTGCCTGTCTCTCTAATCTTCTTGGGATATCACATAAACCTTGGGAAGGGCCCTGTGGTGGTTATACTGTCTACTCTCATTAACTCAGTAAATCCGCTGGCAGATGAATGAATGGGTTCATTTTAAAAATGATGTCAAATTACTTGGCATCTGTTGATAGATAAGCAAAGCACTGCTCACTAAAATTAAAAGAATGATTTGCTTGATGTTAAATAGATAAGATACCTGATTGTTAAACAACATTTTAAATTTAAAATTTGTTTTTGAAGTGTGCTCTTGGCCTCAGTTTACCTAAGTTTGCATATGTTTAATTTTTTGCCTTCTGTATTATTTCATCTGATAATGAAATTTACATTTTCTGACCAAAAGTTTTATACAGATTCCAGTTATAGGACAGTTTTTTATTTATTTTTTTAAATCTATGTCATTGTGCCGGGAAGTGAGAGAAAAGACAAACATCTGACCATATCTATATAATAGATTCTTGGAATTTAGTGGACTGTATTTAACCTTGATCCTACATATCTGTAGTCTCAATCCTTTCTACATTTGAGCTCCAGCTTCTTATTTGTAAAATAAATTCAATAAAAGCATTATCTGATGACTGTATTTCATAAGCTTAACCAGTATACCAAACAAAAGCAGCTTATTTTAAAATATAATCAAAAGTAAAGTTCATAAAAATAACTATAAGAAGACATAATTTCTTTTCTGATCAAAACATAGCTATATTTTGCATTAGAATAATGCATAGTAAATTTGTTTTCTTAAGTTGAAATAATGTTCAACTGTATTAATTGTGGGGGCTTCGTGTTGACTCAGATAGTAAAGAATCTGTCTGCAATGCAGGAGACCCAGGTTCAGTGACTGGGTCAGGAAGATCCCCTGAAGGGAATAGCTACACACACCACTATTCTTGCCTGGAGAATTCCATGGATAGGAGTCGAACGGCTATAGTCCATGGGGTTTCAAAGTTGGAGGCTTTTATTTTTTTTTTTTAATCTAGGACAGAGTAACTGTAAAATATGTGTGAAACATTCAATTTCTATATCTATTTTTCTTATTCCATTACAGAGTAGGATTGAGATGGTTAATGGAGTATTGATGATCCACAATGTGAATCAATCGGATGCTGGAATGTATCAGTGTTTGGCTGAAAATAAATACGGAACCATTTATGCAAGTGCTGAACTGAAGATTTTAGGTATGCATTTTCTAACTAAATAAATAGGAAAGAAGTGTGGCTTCTTTTCATGCTCTAATTCTTACTATACTGAAGGTTTATGATGTGATTGTAAAAATCTATTTTATCTTTTAAAAATAAATAATATGCCTTGCTGATATGTACTTTTTAAATTTTGGGAGATAAGGTTATATGGCATACAGTTTGTCCCATAACTTTTATTTTCTTTAATTTTAGTTTTAATCATAACAGATTTACACAATATATCTTTTCTATGGCTTTAAAAAATCACATAAGAAAAGTATGGTAACTTTCAAGGAAACTTGTCATAAGGGTAGAGGATCAGAATATAGGTTATCAACATCGCAATGCTTAATATTTTCCCAAGCTGCTCCTACCTACCAGTAGGCATGGGGCTCCTGCAAGGCAGGACTCCCAAGAAAGCATTCCCTGTTAAAGGGATGTTATCACCTTAAAAGGTTAATGAGAGCCCTCCTAAAGCCAGGCACAGTAAGCTCATAGGGTTACATCTGGAATATAACCAGAACACAAGCACTACTTCACACTTTACTACAAGAAAAATTCAATCCAGGGAAATAGACTACCAGATTGAGTCTCTTTAGGTCACTGGACTTGATTTTCCTTTTTCTCACTCTCAAGATTTTATAAATTTTGGTTCTGGAACAGGAGAGAGACTTAGATGATCTTAATACACCATTTCTCAAAAGTGGGCAAAAGCCTGAGTGTGCTTTGTACTTCCCACTGACCCAAAGCACAACATTAACAGAAACACCCAAGCTCTTGGAATCTAAAAATGCGCCTTTCATATATCAGTTAAATATAATATGCCATAAATCAACTTGAATTATGAATGTTTACATTTGAAATTTCTTCATACTATAACAAATCCATCCAATGTTGATACAGGAGTCCATGTTTCAGTGTATTACACCCTAACCAATCAAAAAGTATTTGCTTTCTTGTTAACTCATACAGTTGTATTTCTGAATTAAAAAAAACTGCTTCAGAACTCACCTAATCAATGGTTTATCCAGAAACACTCTCAAATGGGTCCCTTTCTTATTCAAAAATATATTTTCAAAATTACCTTTAATAAGGTATATCCCCAGTAGGCAACAAAATATGTTATCTTTCTATAAATTTCTAAACTTTTCTTTCAATTTCTTAACTCATTTCAGTTGGTACCTTTTTCTGTTTGTGATGCATAGATATCTTTTAATGTTATGTGCTATGCTAAAACATTAGATATCTTTTAATGTTATGTGTTATGTGCTAGTATAACTATGTTATACTTCTATGTAGTGAACATAAAACACAAATGAAATATTCATAAGTTGTCAGACTGGCATAAATAAATGTCTAAGATACAATAAACTCGTACAGATATTTTCCAGTTTCTCTTTTAGATATAAAAGTGTCTCTTTTTTGTTTGTTTGTTAGTTTGTTTCACATATTCTTTTTTTTATTTTATTTTTAAACTTTACATAATTGTATTAGTTTTGCCAAATATCAAAATGAATCCATCACAGGTATACATGTGCTCCCCATCCTGAACCATCCTCCCTCCTCCCTCCCCATACCATCCCTCTGGGTCATCCCAGTGCACTAGCCCCAAGCATCTAGTATCATGCATAGTTCAGCATTTTAGGAATCAGTGAACTAAAATGGACTGGAATGAGTGAATTTAACTCAGATGACCATTATATCTAATACTTTGGGTAAGAATCCCTTAGATGAAATAGAGTAGCCATCATAGTCAACAAGAGTCTGAAGTGCAATACTTGGATGCAATCTGAAAAACGACAGAATCATCTCTTTTCGTTTCCAAGGCAAACCATTCAATATCACAGTAATCCAAGTCTATGCCCCAACGACTAATGCTGAAGAAGCTGAACAGTTCGGTGAAGAACTACAAGACCTTCTAGAACAAACACCCCAAAAAGATATCCGTTTCATTATAGGGGACTGAAATGCAAAAGTAGAAAGTCGACAAATACCTGGAGTAACCGGCAAATTTGACCTTGAAGTACAGATGAAGCAGGGCAAAGACTAACAGCGTTTTGCCAAGAGAATGCAGTGGTCATAGCAAATACCCTCTTCCAACAACACAAGAGAAGATTCTACACATGGTCATCACCAGAAGGTCAATACCAAAATCAGATTGATTATATTCTTTGCAGCCAAGGATGTAGAAGCTCTATACAGTCAGCAAAAAATGAGGCTGAAAGCTGACTGTGGGTGAGATTATGAACTCCCTATTGCCAAATTCAGACTTAAAGAAAGTAAGGAAAACCACTAGGCCATTCAGGTATGACCTAAATCAAATCCCTTATGATTATACAGTGGAAGTGACAAATAGATTCAAGGGATTAGATCTGATAAAGTGCTTAAAGAACCATGGAGGGAATTCATCACATTGTACAGGAGACAGGGATCAAGACCATCCCCAAGAAAAAGAAATGCAAAATGGCAAAGTGGTCGACTGAGGAAGCCTTACAAATAGCTGAGAAAAGAAGAGAAGCTAAAGGTAAAGGAGAAAAGGAAAGATACACACATTTGAACACAAAGTCCTGAAGAATAGCAAGGAAAGATAAGAAAGCCTTCCTCAGTGATAAATGCAAAGAAAAAGAGGAAAACAATAGAATGGGAAAAGACTAGAGATCTCAAGAAAAGCAGAGATACCAAGGGAATATTTCATGCAAAGATGGGCACAATTAAGGACAGAGAAACTATACAAAAAGATCTTCAGAAACCATATAATCACAATGGTGTGATCACTCTCCTAGAGCCAGACATCCTGAAATTAAAAGTCAAGTGGGCCTTAGGAGGCATCACTATGAACAAAGCTAGTGGACATGATGGAATTACAGGTGAGCTATTTCAAATCCTAAAAGATGATGCTGTGAAAGTGCTGCACTCAATATGTCACCAAATTTGGAAAACTCAGCAGTGACCACAGGACTGGAAAAGGTCAGTTTTCATTCCAATCCCAAAGAAAGGCAATGCCAAAGAATGCTCAAGCTACCACACAGTTGCACTCATCTCACACACTAGTAAAGTAATGCTCAAAATTCTCCAAGCCAGGCTTCAGCAATACGTGAACCGTGAACTTCCAGATGTTCAAGCTGGGCTTAAAAAGGCCGGGGAACCAGAGATCAAACTGTCAACGTCTGTTGGATCATGGAAAAACACCAGAGTTCCAGAAAAACACCTACTTCTTCTTTATTGACTATGGCAAAGCCTTTGACTTTTGGATCACAACAAACTATGGAAAATTCTTAAAGAGATGGGAATAACTGCACCCCCTACCTGACTCCTGGGAAATCTGTATTCAGGTCAAGAAGCAACAGTTAGAACTGGACATGGAACAGCAGACTGGTTCCAAATTGGGAAAGGAGTATGTCAAGGCTGTATATTGTTGCCCTGCTTAATTAACTTATATGCAGAGTACATCATGCAAAGTGCTGGGCTGGATGAAGCACAAGCTGGAATCAAGTTTGCTGGGAGAAATATCAATAACTTCAGATATGCAGATGACACCACCCTTATGGCAGAAAATGAAGAAGAACTAAAGAGCTTCTTGATGAAAGTGAAAGAGGAGAGTGAAAAAGTTGGCTTAGAAGTCAACACTCAGAAAACTAAAATCATGACATCTGGTCCCATCGCTTCATGGGAAATAGATGAGGAAACACTGGGAACAGTAAGACTTTGAGTGCAGCCATGAAATTAAAAGGCATTTGCTCCTTGGAAGAAAAGCTATGACCAAGCTAGACAGCATATTAAAAAGCAGGGACATTCTTTTGCCAACAAAGGTCCATCTAGTCAAAGCTATGTTTTTTTCCAGTAGTCATGTATGAGTGTGAGAGTTGGAATACAAAGACAGCTGAGCACCAAAGAACAGATGCTTTTGAACTGTGATGTTGGAGAAGACTCTTGACAGCCTCTTGGACTACAAGGAGATCCAACCAATCCATCCTAAAGGAAATCAGTCCTGAATATTCATTGAAAGGACTGATGATGAAGATGAAACTCCAATACTTTGGCCATCTGATGGGAAGAACTGACTCATTGAAAAGACCTTGATTCTGGGAAAGATTGAAGGCAGGAGGAGAAGGGGATGACAGAGGATGAGATGGTTGAATGGCATCTCTGACAGGCTTGCCATGAGTTTGAATAGGCTCCAGGATTTGGTGGTGCAGCAAGCCTTGCATGCTGCAGTCCATGGGGTAATAGTTGGATATGACTGAGCGACTGATCTGCACTGAACTTTAATTCATCATTTTTAACCACAGTTACCTACTGGAATGTCTTGGGAAGTTTAAATGAAAACTATTAATAAAAATCTAGTAATACAAATAAATATTAATGAATGTTCAGGCCTAGGTGAATAATTGCAACCAATGAGTTGAAATTTGAATTATTCAATTTCTTAAAAATGTATTTCTTAAAACTCTACATTTAGTTTTGTACATTATTTAAATGCACTTCTCAGGTGGCCCCATGCTAAAGAAGCTGCCTGCCAATGCAGGAGATGCAGGAGATCCCAGTTCCGTGCCTGGGTCAGGAAGACCCCTGAAGTAGAAAATGGTAACCTGTTCCAGTATTCTTGCCTGGAAAATTATGTGTGGCAATGATCTGAAATGACTGAGAATCTGAACACACACACACATACACATTATTAAATAAAATATGCGTCGAGACTCAGAGATTAGAAACAGCTGACACAGGATTGCCTTCTCCACAGATAGCCTCCATTTTTCCAAAGGAAGGCCCAAACAGACCCATGTTCAACCCCTTCACCTTTTGCCCAAGGGGATCATTAAGCTTTCACAATTAAAGTTTAATTATAATTAAAGCATCTCATTCTTTGAAACAACTTTTGTCTGTGGACTTCCCTGGTGGCTCAAATGGTAAAGCGTCTGCCTACAATGCAGGAGACACAGGTTCAGTAGGCCCCACAATTGTAAGAACCTGCTAAAGGAAAGGACAGCCAATAAGATATCTATTAAGTAATAATTAAATTAAATTTCAAATTAGTGCCTTTTATATGTGTAGGTATCCTATGATTTTATTAAAAATGCATTCCAAAGATAAAATTGCCTAAACTCAGTGAATCATCCATTAGAAATTACTGTCATTGCTTCTGGTAGAATTAACCTTTTCTTTTTTATAGCTTCAGCTCCCACTTTTGCACTGAATCAACTGAAGAAAACAATAATTATTCCCAAAGACCAAGAAGTCATCATAGAGTGCAAACCTCAAGGATCTCCAAAACCAACTATCTCTTGGAAGAAGGGAGACAAAGCAGTTAGAGAAAATAAAAGGTTAGAAGTCTATTTCATAATTTAAACTTTTAATATCAGACTTTTCTGAAGTTGCAGATGATACAGACAAAATATATGAGTCTTAACATAATGGTGAGACATATTTCATGAAATGACTGAGCTATGGTTTTGTCTTCATAATCATTAAAAAAAGATCAAGTGATCTATAAAGGAAGAAGTTCTATCTCAAAATGGCCATATTTCTTTGTTTTTGTGGTATTTCAGCACCAACTGGGAATTTCACCAGATTATGAAGAAAGCAAACACTTTCATTCAGTTAGTTAATTCTTCATTTTGGGTCTCTACGTGTAAGGACCCAGAAGTTATCTATGATAATTTTTAGATGATGAGTTCTCATTTCAATGTTAGTATTAAAAATAATATAAACATATTCTTAGTTACTTTTTCATTTTGGGTCTCCCAGGTTTGAGGACCGAGAAGTTATCTATGATAATTTTTAGATGATGGGTTCTCATTTCAATGTTAGTATTAAAAATAATATAAACATATTCTTGATATCCTGAGTAATCCTTTTATGACAGAATACTGCCAAGCAAAATTTGGGTCTAAATTTTCATTTTTGCTTTAATTATGTTTATGAAAAATACTATAGAATTATTTCAGTTGCTACATGCAAATGAGGAATGTACAGAGAACTGTCTACCATATAAAGGTCTGTCATTGATACATAAAGCCAAAGCAGAGCATAGGACTACAAATGGGGGGAAATGATGAGAGCATCACATAGTTGCACAACAGTCCATGTACGACAAATTCAAAAGTCCCATGCGTTACCAATCATTATCATCTGGTGTTGCAAATGGTGGTTTGATAAAATATTATCCTCTATTATGTTAAAATAATGTTGCATATTGTTTAGGTTATGTTTTTTATTGGATTTATAAAAATAAGGAGTTTATGTTTTGATTTATGTTTCAGTCTCAGTAAACATATAGCTAAAATAATTTAAGTCAGCATTAGAGTCCATTAAACAATTCCTTAAGTAATTTTGGAATATTTTGACATATTTGAAAAATATCTTTGGAATATACGCTTTTCCCATTGAAGTCTGAGAAATATTATTTTAAGTTGCATGTCTCTAATGAAATAATTTATGAATGATTGGATTATGATCAGTCCCAAGGATCTATGCTGCCTAGAATTGATATGGATTATCGTGAACATTGGGTTTCCCAGGTAGCACCAGTGGTAAGGAATCCATCTGCAATGCAAGAGATGAGGGTTTGATCCCTGGGTCGGGAAGATCCCCTGGAATACAGCATGGCAGCCCTCTCAAATATTCTTGCCTGGAGAATCCCACGGACAGAGGACCCTGGTGGGCTATGGTCCATAGGGTCACAAAGAGTTGGATATGATTGAAGTGACTTATCTCGCACATAATGGATATTTTGTTAAAAAAAAAAAATACTCTTTCTTAGTGCAAGTGAGATTGGGGAGCGAATTACAAGCTGTAAGTTTAGTGTTGCATTTGGTTGAACTGTATATGGTTGAAGTGAATTTTTAATGATTATTGCTCAGAAATATGGAAAAAACAAAGAAACAAAAAAAACAAAGAAACAAAAACCTCACACAAACCTTTCATTATAATAGAAGAAAATGAATTTATAGTATCCTAGTAAGAACATATACTTTACATTGCTTAGTTAGCATTTTTTGAATATATTAAATTTTCTCATAATATCATCAATATATATATGCCATATTAGTATAAGCCATTCCATTTGAAATGCATTACTTTGTTTTATGTTTGAAAATGACATGTGAGCCTTGTCTTATTTATTTCAGTTCACCATAGAATGTCCCTCATCAACTATTTGTAGACATCACATTGAGTTTAATAAGCCTAGTGCTATCACTTTTGTCAAAGCAAAAGTACTGAAAGAGGAATGGGATTATGAATTTCTATTACAAAAATATGAGTGTAATAAACTTTTTATTTTACAGAAGTCAAAATTCATAGTTATGAATTTTCCATTTTTCTTGCTCCCTTTTCTATTTACTGCTAACTCCTTGGTTAACAATGAAATACAATGGCATCAAACTAAGATCACTCACATTTTCATATTTCAATACCTCTGGTCAAAATGCTATTTAGCAATAATATTGAAAGGTGTTTTTATTTAAGTAAAAGTAAGATCTGGACACAATTACTTAGTATTTTATTACCCTGAACTATATGTTTAAATCTGTAAATTGGTTTAATTTAATAACAAATATCAAATATAATAGGTGCATCTTTATTCTTAAAAATTGGCAGGCACACTTGTAAAATATAATTTTTAGTGATATATAACTTACTAACATTTTCGGCAGTGTCAAGTTTCACTAAGAATACAATCTAGTTGAATATAAAAAATAAATGTTCAAATATTAAAATAAGAGGCTAAGATTTAAATAACAGTAGAAAGAATTCCACAAAGCATTATAAGAATACACATAGATAGTGGACAATTGTACATTCTAAAAATATGAGCTCAAAACAAAAGTTTAAATGTATATATTTTATATGCTTTAGAAGAGTATTTCAATTACATATGACAACTTGTTTTCTTACATATATTTTAGATCATTTGTATCTGTTAAAAGCACTTCAGCCATTTGTAAGTAGAAAGGGAGTGTTTTGCAAAAAGTTTTCAGTTTTGTCTCAGATTCAAAGGATTTGCTAACAAAATAAGTCACACATTATATACAAATGAATAATACCACTATTTATTAGAGAACTACCTAGCTTACTTTCTTTACTAACATTAAAAGAAAAGAGAAACAGCAGAGGAGAGCAATAATACATACCTCACCAAATTGAATTTGCTCCCATCCAGACTTAAGTCTCATGTCACAGCACATACTGAGTCCTAACTGGGCAAAGGTCCCAGGCCGTACATCCACTCTGTGGGTGAGTCTCTTAAAATTGTAGTTTAGGGTTTATAATCCCTCATTCATCAACCTGTGAGCAAACTGAAGCTCTGCTTTCATGTTAATGGTGTTTGTTTTGCCATGTAAAACTTGGAATGTTGTTAAGATCCAGGGCTTGTTTGGCCAGGCCCCCTCCAGGGGCTCAACAACTCCAAGATTCCTTACCTGTCTTATCTATGGTGCTGCAAGTCTTGCACTCACACCAGGCAGTCTGGGCGCTCACAGTCAGGTCAGGTCCAGGCAGGTTAGAAGCAAGGTCAGAGGCCTGCTCTGCATTGTCTCTTAAGCCTAAAAAGACTATTTAATTTCCCTAACAGGGACATGTTAGAAAACTGTTAATACTTTGAAAATTTAGGGTCATATGTATTTCACATTGGGGCACAGGTTCAAATTATTGTTTATTTTGTTATAAATATGTTCAGCATTCATGTAATCTGCATCAAGTATGTCCTTCACTCATCCAAACTATAATTAGAAAAAAAATGTTAAATGAATACCCTGACCTTCATTCACAATTTTCAGAGTTATTTGGGGTCTTTCCAAAATAGGATTAAAACAGCAAATGGCAATTTCCTATATGGAGACATAAACACTAGTATTACATTGGGAAAATGGTATTAAAATAATAATATATCATAAGAGGAGCATTAGGTATGAGAAACATATCACTTTCAAAGCATAAAATTGTGTCCAGAGGAATAATCTAAAAATGAAATAAAAGATTTCAATTGCAGAAAAAAAAATTGTCACCAAATCAGCTGAAAATATGTCAGAAACTCAAAATGGTGAATTTGAATCAGCATTAATTTCAATGTAATTCTAAACTGTAAATCTATAACAACTTGCGGTTAATAAGTCATTTATTTTATCAATAGAGTGTCAATTTATTACCTTACCCTCTTCTGCCACATTTTGATGGGTATGTCGGGGTGCATTGTAATTTCCTCAGTTCTGTCTTGCTGCAGCAAAGATTTGAAATGGTGGGCTCGTGTTACAGCTTGGTTACAGCTCAATTTTATTCTGAAAATAAAAGGTAGTACACCCTGGAGGCATGAGGGCAGGCCGACCCCAAAGGAGAGACCTCAGTCCCTCTTGACTTCCTCCTTTTATATGTTTGTTTCCTCCTCCCCTTGAGCCTACCCTATGCAAATTGGGCTAGCCAAGAAGGCCGCTTGTTTGTTTCACCTGAATTTCTCACTCCAGTCCATGGATTTTCTTTTCTTCCATTTTCGTGGACTTTTTCCTTTGTCTTTTAGGCACTGCCATTTTGGACTCCTTTTTCCTATTCTAACTACCTAACAGAATGTTCCCAAATTCAGTTTCATTTTGTTTTGGGAAGGATTCTTCGAAACACAAACTTTCTTAAATTTATCTGTTTTGCTAAAGAAATACATAAATCATTATCCTAAAGTTTAAAGGGCTTCCTGGGTGGCTCAGCAGTAAATAATCCGCCTGTAATGCAGGGGTCATAGGAGACAGGGGTTCAATACCTGGGTTGGGAAGATCTCCTGGAGGAGGACATTTCAACCCACTCCAGTATTCTTGCCTGGAGAACCTCCAAGGACAGAGGAGCCTAGTAGGCTACATTCCATAGAGTCACAGAGAGACTGACAGGACTGAAGATACTTTAGCATGCACACATGCATGCAAATTTTAAATGTAATAAAGAATAACTAGGACACAACATGAATTTTAGAAGAAATGTGATTAACAAATAAGTTGCCTGATTATACATACAAAATATTTCATTCATTTGGCCCTAAGTGGTAAAACTAAAATATGTAAGAAAATGGATTATGTCAGAGTTTGTGAGTTGTTTATAGTCATTTGTTTTTTTATAAGAATGAATTGTCTATACCAGGATATAATCGGTATGAACTGCTGGTCAAACAGTAAATCATATTATTACTAATAATGATGATGATTGCTTTTAAGTCCATAGCATTTATAATTTACAGAGAAGTTTATCATTGTGGGTAACAGTAGAACCCAGTGTGTAAAGCGGGAAGATGATGAGTTTTCAACAGGTTACTTAATTTTCTTACTGATAAAATTAGGATCTAAAAGAATAAGAGTAACTGTTAGGTACTGAGAAATAAATGAAATTTTGTGTGTAAAATACATTGGCTGGTATATGGCATTCAGTAAGTGCTCAATAAATGTTACTGTGTTGATAAATCTGTTGCTGCTGATGTGGACAGTGGTGGTGGTGGTGGTGATGATGTCATTTGAACTTTTGAGTCTTTGGATACTGGTCTTAATTTTTCTTATCAGTAGTTCTGAAAAACTTTAACACTTTCCTATCCTTTCTCCAATAATTAGGGGAAACATGCCTAAATTAAGTTATTATCTGGCATTTAAAAAGCCTTTAGTGCTTTCCATATGATAAATTTGCTAATCTATGTTAGCATTCTTTATCCATCAGACTCCAAACCTACACTTCTTGGCATTTTTTCATGGTATGGCCATTCTCACCAACCTTACCTATTCTTGGTTCAATATTATTAGGATAGTTTTTGAACTAGCGGGCTCAATAGTTACCTGTTCTGTGATCAGTATCATAGGCCATGTTAATATACATGTAATGAATATACATAGAGAGTAATGGAAATAGAGAGGAAGATTTTTAAACTATATTTGGGTATTTTTTTTTTTTCTTTTATGGAATCTCCAGGTTTTGTCCCATTGCTTTAAAAAATCACCAGCACATGTCCACTTAAGTTCCTTTATCGATCATGTCCATTTTCATACTGAAACTAATTTGTTCCAGGAATACTAAGACATGAAACAGTCCATAGGGATTTTCTCCTCTAGTGTACTTTCATTCAGAATCTTCTGCTCATCAAACGCATATTAGATTTTCACTTCAGCTCATTATTTCCATTACTTGGCCATTAACTTCTGTTAAAATATAATCACCCAGAGGCACTCCAGCAGTGCACAAATATTAAGCCTTCATTATTCCATGTTCATTTTCTGTATTTTTTGTGGGCAAAGACAATCTTGGCTGAAATGAAGAATACATTGCTTTTGCAAAGGCACAGGTTTTTTGTTTATTCTCCATCTGCATATATTAAAACTGTTATTGAAACCCATAAAATATGTCATGTATGTTTTTAAAATTGTTCACAATTATTGTAATAAGTACCAATTTTCATTTCTAGACCAAGGAGAGTGGGTACCAGTTATGGAGAAAATGGACTATAATTCAGATGGGTGCTAAGGAAACCCTGTATCCCAAAATATAAAAAGTATCCTATGGAGGGGTAGTATTATAGTGTATTTTTTTTTTTCTTTTATGGGACTATAATCTAAGTAAAGACTTGCTGAAAATCCTTTGTAATAATCCCCTCCTCACCAAAGGAGCTTCAGAACAGCGAAGTTTCCAACTCAGTCATTTAACACGCACAGAAAATTGCACTTGAAGTGCCCATTAGTTGACTTCTGGTGGGAATTCATGTTGTGTTTATTAGGCAACAATGATCAGGCTCACATACTGACTCACAGACATATGGAAAAATATATTCTTAGCACAAGCCCTAAAGGACATCGTTACTGAGGGGAAAACAAAGTCTTCTTTTGTTTTCTCAGGAAGAAAAGGAATTCATGGGTATAATTAGGACCTTGTTTCTGTCCCTCTGTTTCCATCTACATGCTGTGTCTGCTAATGAACAAGCTGTTTTGTTGTTTCCTCTGTGACAATGTCTTTTACATATTAAGAACATAAAACAATATAGACCCTGGGTATCTTGTTTTCTTTTTTTTTTTTTTTTCTTCCAGAGTCTAAGAAATTGTAAATGAGAGAAAATGAGCATTCATATATCAAGAATATATTAGTTGACTTCCTTTGTAAACTAAAATCTATGCTTTCAAAGGAAATAAAATAATCTTAGGGAAGTGAGGGTTGATAGCTACTTTCATAAGATGTAATACTTGTGAATTGTTTACAAGATACAATGTGTTATCTGCCACTCATGGATGGGGATGCTATTCCAGAGGTCCACTGAACTGAAGGGGGTTAGGAGGAAATGGCCTTATACTCCTTATGGTGGGGTTAGGATGCTGACTTCCTGGTCTTAAAAACTAACTGCACAAGGGTCTGCCTGATTAACCTTCTCTTTAAAATCTTAGCAAAACACAAAACAGGAAAAAAAGCAAAGTCATAGGACCATTGGAAATTAAGCAATGTAGAGGAACACATTTTTGGCCTCTAGGAAGAATCAGGTAAAAATAGGCTCAATTAAGAAATGATCAAAAGACCGTTCAATCCTAGACCTTTGAAACTACAACTAAATCAAAATATGAAGGGAACAAGGAATCTTCTGCTACCTTCTACTTTATGCCCATACATATTAAATTCAGAAATTCGGCCTCATTACAAATTGACTTGAATCCTTCTACTATACAGAAGCTACTCTTTAAGATGGAAAGAAGTTTCTCTCCCTACTCCCTCCCATCAACACCAATCCAGGATAAGTTTGAGGATCATGAATCCATCAAGGGGCTGGGCAAATACATAAACTTTAAGATTTGAAGTTTTTCATAAATGAACAATTTTAGTAAATAATGTTATAAAGGAAAAATAATGAAATCCATGGATTCTTGAAATTAGAAACAATAAAGCAGTCAGCTTTTTCCAGGAATCAGTTTACCTGAAAATTGAAATATCATAAGGAAGAGAGAGCAGGAATCAACAAACATCTTGCCTCTATCCAAATGACTTGTATTAGAGGTCTCAGTTCAGTTCAGTTCAGTCGCTCAGTCATGTCCGACTCTGCGACCCCACAAATCCCAGCATGCCAGGCCTCCCTGTCCATCACCAACTCCCAGAGTTCACTCAGACTCACGTCCATTGAGCCAGTGATGCCATCCAGCCATCACATCCTCTGTCGTTCCTTTCTCCTCCTGCCCCCAATCCCTCCCAGCATCAGAGTCTTTTCCAATAAGTCAACCCTTCGCATGAGGTGGCCAAAGTACTGGAGTTTCAGCTTTGGCATCATTCCTTCCAAAGAAATCCCAGGGCTGATATCCTTCAGAATGGACTGGTTGGATCTCCTTGCAGTCCAAGGGACTCTCAAGAGTCTTCTCCAACACCACAGTTCAAAAGCATCAATTCTTCAGCACTCACCTTTCTTCACAGTCCAACTCTCACATCCATACATGACCACAGGAAAAACCATAGCCTTGACTAGACAGACCTTTGTTGGCAAAGTAGTGTCTCTGCTTTTCAATATGCTATCTAGGTTGGTCATAACTTTCCTTCTAAGGAGTAAGCATCTTTTAATTTCATGGCTGCAGTCACCATCTGCAGTGATTTTGGAGCCCAGAAAAATAAAGTCTGCCACTATTTCCACTGTTTCCCCATGCACTGATGGGACAAGATGCCATGATCTTAGTTTTCTGAATGTTGAGCTTAAGCCAACTGTTTCACTCTCCACTTTCACTTTCATCAAGAGGCTTTTGAGTTCCTCTTCACTTTCTGCCATAAGGGTGGTGTCATCTGCATATCTGAGGTTATTGATATTTCTCCCTGCAATCTTGATTCCAGCTTGTGCTTCTTCCAGCTCAGCGTTTCTCATGATGTACTCTGCATATTAGGGGTCTAGTGAAGCCTAAATATATTTTACTTGGTCTTGGGCAGCTGACTGGTGTCAAGATTAATATTTGAGGAAGGGACTCAGACATTGATAGAAATAGTGAAGGGAGGCAAGTGAAACTAAGAATGTTACTAGTAGACAAAGCCAAGCCTCTGAACATGGAAGCCCAAAAGAGTGAAAAGCAGAGAGATCTGTAAAGTGTAAAAGCTAATTTATACTCACAAATATGAGAACAAGACGTGAAAACAAACAAATGTAATAAGCATAGCTGACAGGAATAGATTCAATATAAGTAGATACCAATTTTGTGTCTATGCCTACATATAGTAGATGCCCGAAATTGTTCACAGAATACCCCTAAGAGGTGGATTATAGGTAATTTTAATTTTGTGCTTTCCTGTACTTTACAAATTTTATATAATTATTATATACTATTTTCTAATTTATGTACTAGTAAGGAAAGTTAAGGTATAGACTAAAAAATTTGTAGGAGTAAATTTCTTAAAATCACATATATCTCTAATAAATTAATTCAAATAGATTTGAGTTGGACATATAAAAAGGTAAGAACATTCTTATCCATCCTGCTATAATTTTTACATCTTTAAGAAGAGTATCTACTTGGTTTTGGAAACAATTTGAATTGCTTGCCCTAGTCTTTTAAAGATTTATTCTAAAAAAAATTGGTATGATTGCACTCGAGATTTATTTCAGTCCAATTTGAACAGATCTCTGTTTTATTCTACCATCCTTTCAATCAACTGACCAATTGAGCAAAACTTCAATCAATAGAAAATGAAATTTTCAATCCAATTTAAGCATGCGTTTAACCGTTTTTCTTGGGTTTCCTTCTTTTTTTTTTTTCCATTTCCCCCTACTCTCCCATAAAAGCCATGGTTTTCCCCATTACCAGAGGAATATTCTCAAAGCACAGCTTTGAAGATGTCATATACATGCTTAAATTACTGATAATCTTCTACTGAATACAATAATAACCCATGAGTATATTTGAAGTTCTCCACATTTTCCATGTTTTTTCCATTAGTCCATCTAATAGATATGAAGTTGAAATCTATGAAATTTCTACTTTGTCACTTAAAAATGAATGAAGAGCAAGTATTTCATATGGTTCACACTAATATTTAAACATACCTGCAATGCTATAATGCTTGATGCCAGGAATGGAGTTGTGACTAGAATGTGCAGTGTACCTACCAACATGAAGTTCAGAATCTACACCTGCCTTATTAACTGTTCAACTCTCTTTCACTCTCTGTGTATCTCTACCCATTTATTTCTTCTTTCAAAACAAAACAAAAAAAAAAAAACTCCAAAGTATTTTATCTTTAATTAAAATGGACTCTCACAATCCCCCAAATCAGACTCTTTATTTTCTCACCTTGTAACCTTTACTCAAATGTTTCCCTTCTCTCTCCTCTACTCCTTGTAGCATACTAGTAAACCTCAATACATAAATCAAATTCCTTATGATTATACAGTGGAAGTGAGAAACAGATTTAAGGGACTAGATGTGATAGACAGTGTCCCTGATGAACTATGGACAGAGGTTCATGACATTGTACAGGAGACAGGGATCAAGACCATCTCCATGGAAAAGAAATGCAAAACAGCAAAATGGCTGTCTGAGGAGGCCGTACAAATAGTTGTGAAAAGAAGAGAAGTGAAAAGCAAAGGAGAAAAGGAAAAACATAAGCATCTGAATGCAGAGTTCTGAAGAATAGCAAGGAGAGATAAGAAAGCCTTCCTCAGCAATCAATGCAAAGAAATAGAGGAAAACAACAGAATGGGAAAGACTAGAGATCTCTTTAAGAAAATTAGAGATACCAAGGGAATATTTCATACAAAGATGGGCTCAATAAAGGACAGAAATGGTATGGACCTAACAGAAGCAGAAGATATTAAGAAAAGGTTGCAAGAATACACAGAAAAACTGTACAAAAAAGATCTTCATGACCCAGATAAACACGATGGTGTGAGCACTCACCTAGAGCCAGGCATCCTGGAATGTGAAGTCAAGTGGGCCTTAGAAAGCATCACTACAAACAAAGCTAGTGGAGGTGATAAAATTCCAGTTGAGCTATTTCAAATCCTGAAAGATGATGCTGTGAAAGTGCTGCACTCAATATGCCAGCAAATTTGGAAAACTCAGCAGTGGCCACAGGACAGGAAAAGGTCAGTTTTCATTCCAATCCCAAAGAATGGCAATGCCAAAGAATGCTCAAACTACCACACAATTGCACTCATCTTACACGCTAGTAAAGTAATGCTCAAAATTCTCCAAGCCAGGCTTCAGCAATATGTGAACTGTGAAATTCCAGATGTTCAAACTGGTTTTAGAAAAGGCAGAGGAACCAGAGATCAAATTGCCAACATCTGCTGGATCATGGAAAAAGCAAGAGAGTTCCAGAAAAACATCTATTTCTGCTTTACTGACTATGCCAAAGACTTTGACTGTGTGGATCACAATAAACTGTGGAAAATTCTGAAAGAGATGGGAATACCAGACCACCTAACCTGCCTCTTAAGAAACCTACATGCAGGTCAGGAAGCAACAGTTAGACTGTACATGGAACAACATACTGGTTGCAAATAGGAAAAGGAGTATGTCAAAGGTGTATATTTTCACCCTGCTTATTTAACTTCTATGCAGGGTACATCATGAGAAATGCTGGGCTGGAAGAAGCACAAGCTGGAATCAAGATTGCAGGGAGAAATATAAATAACCTCAGATATGCAGATGACACCACCCTTATGGCAGAAAGTGAAGAGGAACTCAAAAGCTTCTTGATGAAAGTGAAAGAGGAGAGTGAAAAAGTTGGCTTAAGGATCAACATTCATAAAACGAAGAAAATGGCATCTGGTCTCATCACTTCATGGGAAATAGATGGGGAAACAGTGGAAACAGTGGCAGACTTTATTT
Organism: Bos grunniens; assembly: GCF_055505025.1. NCBI lineage: Eukaryota > Metazoa > Chordata > Mammalia > Artiodactyla > Bovidae > Bos > Bos grunniens. Next base: position 9,580,359 of record NC_141179.1, on the reverse strand, counting down.
TTCTGGGCTCCAAAATCACTGCAGATGGTGATTGCAATCATGAAATTAAAAGACACTTACTCCTTGGAAGGAAAGTTATGTCCAACATAGATAGCATATTGAAAAGCAGAGATATTACTTTGCCAACAAAGGTATGTCTAGTCAAGGCTATGGTTTTTCCAGTGGTCACGTATGGATGTGAGACTTGGACTGTGAAGAAAGCTGAGTGCCAAAGGATTGATGCTTTTGAACTGTGGTGTTGGAGAAGACTCTTGAGACTCCCTTGGACTGCAAGGAGATCCAACCAGTCCAACCTAAAGGAGATCAGTCCTGAGTGTTCATTGAAAGAACTGATGCTGAAGGTGAAACTCTAGTACTTTGGCCACCTCATGGGAAGAGTTGACTCATTGGAAAAGACCCTGATGCTGGAAGGGATTGGGGGCAGGAGGAGAAGGGAACGGCAGAGGATGAGATGGCTGGATGGCATCACCAACTTGATGGACATGAGTTTGGGTGAAGTCCGGGAGTTGGTGATGGACAAGGATGCCTGGCGTGCTGCGATTCATGGGGTTGCAAAGATTTGGACACGACTGAGCGACCAAACTGAGCTGACTGAACTGAAACCTCAATAACATTTGAAATCCTAACTCAAGAGGATGAACAGTCTTCTTATGCTTTCCCAGCATTGGAAATGTATCAAGAAGCTGTAGTTAGTAGAAATTTCAGTAAATGATTTAGCTCAAATTTAATTTAATTTATAGTATGAAATAAATTTAGCTCAAATTTAATTTATAGTATGAAATTTAATTTATAGTATGAAATAAATTAATTTATTTCATATAAAATAAATTATATTTCATATAAATAAATTATAAATTAATAAATTATATTTCATATAAATAAATTATAAATTAATAAATTATATTTCATATAAATAAATTATAAATTAATAAATTAATTTAATTTATAGTATGAAATAAATTTAGCTCAAATTTAATTTATAGTATGAAATTTAATTTATAGTATGAAATAAATTTAGCTCAAATTTAATTTAATTTATAGTATGAAGCAATTCACAACCCTCTGAATTAGATATTGTCATCGCTGATATAACAATTTTGAAACTTAAGGAGAGTAAGTGACTTGTTCAAGGTCATCCATCATAATGCTGAGCTTTAAAGCAAGTCTTATATTTGTCAGTGATTCTGTGATAATCTTAGCAATCAGATTGCCCTGCAGTGATGTTGCATTTCAATCCACATGGAGAATACTTATAGAATTCCTTCAGTGTCCATGATGTTTCTGATAATTCTAATTCATCTTCCCTGTCTGTACTCAAAATCTGCATGACCAACTTCATAGGCCGTTTTCTCTCTCTCACACACACACACTCACACACAAATGTTAAGAAAATCCTCCAAATAAAGACCTAAATTTAAATCCAATTTTCCTTAAAAAAAAAAAAAATCTTGGAACCTAACTGAAAACTGAGACACAGTGGTCAAAATTTCATCTTGATTTTAATTTTCTCTTTCTTCATCTTACTTTATGATGAACTAGACTTGTCATTATGGCTCAGCAGGTAAAGAATCCCCCTGCAATGAGGGACACCTGGGTTCCATCCCTGGGTTGGAAGTTCCCCTGGTGAAGGGAAAAGCTACCCACTCCAGTATTCTGGCCTGGAGAAGTGCATGGACTGTAGAGTCCATGGGATCCCAAAGAGTGGGACACAACAGAGAAACTTTCACTTTTTGGCTTCCCTTGTAGCTCAGTTGGTAAAGAATCTGCCTGCAATGAAGGATATGAGACCCCAGTTTGATTCCTGGGTCAGCAAGATTCCCTGGAGAAGGAAATGGCAACCAACTGCAGTATTCTTGCCTGGAGAATCCCAGGGACACAGGAGCCTGGCAGGCTACAGTCCATGGGGTTACAAGAGTTAGACACAACTTGGTGACTAATCCACTACCAGATTACATAGGTATTGATTGGCAGTCCAGTTATAAGAAATATTATTTGTTCTTTGGTTTCAGTGACACACTGATCAATTGATCAAATGGTATGCAAAAAATAATTCTAAAGATGCCAGCATGTGATGCTTCTGGGCTGTTTTAATATTTTCCCCATTGTAGATCTCCCTTGTTTTAAGGGATATCCAGTGTTTCTAAACTTCTTCCTCTGGCAATGATTCACCCCCAAGTAATTCAAAGTTATTGAGTAACAGTATTCTCATACCATGACAAATAGTTGAGTGGGAATGGAAAATCAAAAGAATTTTCATATTTTCAAATGATTCAATTTTCAATAGTATGTTTAGATAATATAACAATTATCATAAATATTCAAATTAATGACATCCATTTAAAGACAGAAAATATGCGTGTAAGAAACCTTCAAATTATTTGTCCCTAATATTTCCCAATGAAGATCATGGGAAATCTAAAGGTTTCTCTTCAAAGGTCATCAACTTTTTTTTTTTTTTTTAGCAATTTTCACCATTAATTTGTTTCACTTCCACTTTTTAAAAAATTGCTAAATACAAGTGAAGTGTGAAAGGGTTAGTCTCTCAGTCATTTCTGACTCTTTGCCACTCCATAGGCTGTAACCTCCAGGCTCCTCTGTCCGTGGAATTTTTCAGGCAAGATTACTGGAGTGGGTAGCCAATCCCTTCTCCAGGGAATCTTCCTGACCCAGGAATCAAATCTGGGTCTCTTGAATTACAGGCGAATTCTTTACGACCTGAAACTCCAGGAAAGCCCCAACATGCCTCAGTTCCCAAGGGACGTAACACTGAGGAAGTCAGTTAATTTAATCTGCAAGTGACGACAAAATAATTCTGGTTCAGTTGTGCAAGAAATTTCTCCAGTTTGTGGTTTTACATCCCTAGCTAATTCCTAGTTTAACAAATCGTTCATAAAGTCTACTTTTAATTATGGTTAATTTACCCCGATTACTATAAATTGCTGCACAACTTGCCTGGTTATGATCTCCACATAGGCACAACTTGAACAAATCACTAGTTGCTTAAAGGTTTTTGTTTTCCAAACGCCCCCCCAGACTACAACTTTCAGCTTAAATTGTCTTTAAGACAAACAACATCTAAAATACCTGGGAATTCAAGCATCTACGTACATGCTACTGACTGATCCTGCTCCCTCCCCAAGTAACTCTTCAGTGACTATAAAATAATGAAGAGAGAAGATTCCTAGGATGTTCAGAAAACAAAGTATTTTATGATGGACATTTTTATCTTCCTCTGAGAGTTACAGTCATTTCTTTTCAGTTTTGCATAAATCATGATCTAATTCAACTATGGTTGATTCATAATGGGAATTAGTGGGTTGTTTACAAATTAGGGCATAGACACAGTAGTCTTGACAACAATGAAAAACAACCTGCAGGTCATTTCCATAAAAGATAATCTACACATGATATCATTAGCATGTTTGCATTTCTTTGTTCAAATGACATAATTATTTATGAGATAGTTGATAGATAGCTACAAACATATAAGGGGATCACTGTGTTCTTAGTTGTATCTCGAGGTTTCAGGGTACCAATTTATTTTTGTTTTTCTCTCTTTTCAGTTGGAGTTAGGAGCTCCACTTCTTTTCCTAAAGCCAAATTGCCTAGACACTGTTCTATTTAATTCCATTTATTTTAGTGAAAACAAAACTTTGTTCAATATATACTGAATGTAAAACGTTATGCCAGGTCATAAAAAGTAAGAGAGAATCCCATCCCTCAAGGTGGTACCTATCTAAAGGGCAATAAAATTAACTCATAGATAATTGTAATACAGCTATTTAGGGAAATAATAACATAGAAATATTAACACAGGGTTCTTAATAGATTTTACATAGGTATTATTAACAGGATTATTAAGATAACAAAATAACTACCTTTTATTGAGAATTGGCTCTTTTATATATGCAGTACTTAATATTAATCCTCAGAATAAGGCCCCTTTGTAAGGGACATATAATCAACCTCAACCTTTTAAATGGGATAATAGGTCACACACATAGCAAGCTACAGAGTCAGAAAGCCCAGTTCTTGTTCGATTCAAGCCACTTCTTTGTGTATTCCACTCTATAAAAAATAACTCTTGAGAGTTAAAAAAATAAAAGCAGAATATTAAATCTGGATGAAAAATGAGGGATATTTTGGATGAACTGGCATTTGAAATAGTCCTTAAATAGGATTTGAGGTAGAATGTATTTCAGAAAGAGTTCAGAATTTGAAAAAACATAGTCATGAGTCCAGCACACTTTTGTGAAAGAGAAATACTATTATTTGGCCAAGGAATAGATTATATGTAAAAATTTAACTAAACCATAAAAAATAAATGAATTTGAGTCATTTCTAGTGAGGTGGATAAATCTGGAGTCCTTATTAGAGTGAAATTGGAAAGAGAAAAACAAATATCATAAATTAAGGCATATATATGGAATCTAGAAAAATGATAGTGATGCACCCTGGTATTGCAGGGAAGGTATGGAGACACAGATGTAGAGAATGGACTTGCAGACACAGTAGGGCAAGGAGAGAGTGAAAGGAATGGAGAAAGTAGCATCAACATATACACACTACCATATGTAAAATAGCTGGTGAGAAGTGGCTATATAACACAGGGAGCCCAGCTTGGCTAAGGACAAGTTGAGAACTTGGGAAGACAAATTGAATATATGGTTAATTTTGTAGCCAAAGAGTAGTCTTTGAAAGACTCAATTCACATATATTTTGGAAAATTTACTTGCATTATACAGTTCTTTTTGGGGGGGGTTCTTTTTTTTTTAATTTTATTTTATTTTTAAACTTTACAACATTGTATTGGTTTTGCCAAATATCGAAATGAATCTGCCACAGGTATACACGTGTTCCCCATCCTGAACCCTCCTCCCTCCTCCCTCCCCGTACCATCCCTCTGGGTCGTCCCAGTGCACCAGCCCCAAGCATCCAGTATCGTGCATCGAACCTGGACTGGCGACTCGTTCCATATATGATATTATACATGTTTCAATGCCATTCTCCCAAATCATCCCACCCTCTCCCTCTCCCACAGAGTCCAAAAGACTGTTCTATACATCAGTGTCTCTTTTGCTGTCTAGTACAGAGGGTTATTGTTACCATCTTTCTAAATTCCATATATATGCGTTAGTATACTGTATTGGTGTTTTTCTTTCTGGCTTACTTCACTCTGTATAATAGGCTCCAGTTTCATCCACCTCATTAGAAATGTATTATACAGTTTTTAAAACTGAAGTTTTCTGTAACAGAAAAGATATATCCCAAATATTATACCAATCTTCCCCAAAGGGAAAAAAATAAAACAATGACTTAAATATAAAACATATAAATAAATATTATTTAAATGTTTTGATTTAAATAATCAACTGACAAGAAAGTCAGGAGGAAATGTCAAGGTCAGAAGCTGAGCCTAATCTAGAAGTAAAGTCATGTACCAGGGCTTACTTTTACCTCAAGGGCATTTACTGACCTTGGTTTTTACATGGTGTTGGGCCAAGGGCAAAGACAAAGTCCAGAGCACGCCCCTGTATGACTAGCTCACAAATGGCTAGAACTGCAGCACAAAAGTGACCTTGATATTAATCAACCAACTCAGAAAATCACAAGGAAAATCATCTGTCTCTTGTCTTGGTTCTGAATGAAGGGAGGAAATCTTTCACTGAGATTTGTAATTACCAGTCAGAAACCCTAAGCTGTAGTACCTGGGGAGCCTAAAGAGGTCAATATAAGAATTTAGTTAAGGTTGATCCAAACATGAAGTGAACCCAAACACTTAAAGTACAACAAAAATTTAAAAATAGTGGAAGTATCTATATGTTTGCAATTTTTTTGTATTGCCATATAAAATAATAATAATTTTAATGCTACAAAGCAAGAAAAAAATTAAAAGCTCAAAATTTCTGCTCCAAGATGCTTGACTTATTTGAAAGTAAGTGAACATATTGATTAATTTTAGAATTTGCTAAGTTTTGCCTACTCAGTTGCTAAGTCATGTGTGACTCTTTGGGGTCTCCATGGATTGTAGCCTGTCAAAGTCCTCTGTCCATGGGATTTTCCAAGCAAGGATATTGGAGCAAGTGGCCATGCCCTCCTCCAGGAGATCTTCCAACCCCAGGGATCAAACCCATGTCTTCTGCTTCTTCTGCCTTGGCAGGCATATTCTTTACAACTGAGCCAACTGAGAAGCCCTTTGCTAAGTTAAGCATGTCTAAATTTCTAGTACAATGAATAAGAGGGTTGAAATAAAGTTTGCTGTTTCCAAACTAGTTGAGGAAATAAATGTAATGAAAAAAAATTAAGCAATCAAGGAGCAGAAAAGAATGCATATATATATATACACACACACACACACAAATAGAAAGTATGAAATAAATTAGCAAAAGAAACCCAAACATCAGGAATTCTAAAATATTGAGCTAAAGTAAAATCTTATAATCATATGCTTATAAGAGATATGCTTAAAGCATAAGGAAATAGGAAAGCTGAAAGTTACAGAGTAGGAAAATATCTATCAGTTAAACACTACACCTTCCATATACTTGTTTATCTACATCAGTATCATAAATTATAAAAAAGAAAAACGTGCTTAGTCATTATATAAAAAGCCTAAATTGATCAGGCTAACAACAATTTAAAATCTGTATATCTCTTATAACTTCTTCAAAATATGTAAATTAAAAAATTAACCATTGTATATGAAAAACAGGTGAATCATAGTAGGTAGATTTAATATATATATCTTGTATTTCAGAATTTAAATAACATACAAAAATTTAAGAGACAAATGAAAACATAAACACAAATTCTTCAGATGAATTGAAAAGATAGTAAGAATATGAGGAATAGCTGAATGTCAACAAAGTTGTATACTTATATGAAATAGAGAAATAAGGCATAATTTCCCAAACTGACTCAAGAAAGATTGAAAAACCCAAATATCCAACTAATGATAATATTAATATTTGAGAACCTTCACCACTCCCCACCCTCTAAACACACACACAAACTCCAGGCCAAGATACTTTTACCTAAAAGTTCTACCAAACCAAAAATCAATGATTCCGATCTTACACAGCCATTTCATAGTATAAAAAAGAAGGAATGCAACCTAAGTGAAACTGACAAGGAGACTATCAGAAGTAAAAATACAAACCAAACTCTCTCATATACATAGATGCAAAAATTTTAAACAAAATATTTGCAAATATAAATTCACAGAATTTGAAACAAACATGGGGAACATTCATGGAAATAACCTAGATATCCATCTACAGATGCATGGATAATGAAGATTTGGTGTATACAATGCTATTTTGAAAGTGAAGTCGTTCAGTTGTATCTGACTCTTTGCAACCCCATGGACTGTATCCTACCAAGCTCCTCTGTCCTGGGATTTTCCAGGCAAGAATAATGGAATGGGTTGCCATTTCCTTCTCCAGGGGATCTTCCCCACCCAGGGATCAAACCTGAGTCTTCTGCATTGCAGGCAGACACTTTACCATCTGAGCCACCACGGAAGCCCGACTCAGCCATTAAAAACAATGAATTTGAGTCATTCCTAGTGAAGTGGGTACACCTGGAGCCTGTTATACAGAGTGAAGTAAGTCAGAAAGAGAAAACCAAATATCGTATATTAACGCATATATATGGAATATAGCGGAGAAGGCAATGGCACCCCACTCCAGTACTCTTGCCTGGAAAATCCCACGGACAGAGGAGCCTGGTAGGCGGCAGTCCATGGGGTCGCACAGAGTTGGACATGACTGAGCGACTTCATTTTTCACTCTTCACTTTCATGCATTGAAGAAGGAAATGGCAACCCACTCCAGTGTTCTTGCCTGAAGAATCCCAGGGACGGGGAAGCCTGGTGGGCTGCTGTCTATGGGGTCGCACAGAGTCAGACACGACTGAAGTGACTTAGCAGCAGCAGCATGGAATCTAGAAAAATGGTATTGATGAACTTTATGTAGGGAAGGAATGGAGACACAGATGTAAAGACTTGTAGACACAGTGTGGGAAGGAGAGTGAGAGGAATGGAGAAAGTAGCATCAACATATGTGTACTTTCATGTGTAAAATAGCTGGTAATAAGTGGCTATATAACATGGGGAGACCAACTTGGCTCTCTATGAGGATCCAAAGTAGTTGGATAGAAGAGGGGACTGAGGCTCAAGAGGGAGGGAATCTATGTATAATGATGGCTGATTCGTGTTGTACAGCAGATACTAACATAACATTTTAAAGCAATTATCCTCCAGTTAAAAAAGAACAGAATGTAAAAAATACTACATGAGCACTTTGGATGTCACATAGGAAATCAAGTTGATTTCACCACATTAAAAATTATACAAGAAAAATCATAAGGTCATTTCAATATATCAGAGAAAGCATTTGATGAAATGTCTATTTAAGATTTAAAAAAAATATTCTAGCACCTCAGGAGAGGTATGGGAAGATTCTAAACCTCTAAAGATATCAATCAATAAATAAACTAAGGATAGTATAATAGTAGAAGCATTCCCTTTGAGACTGGGAAATAGGCAAGAGTTTCTGCTTTAGGCATTTCAACTCAGCATTTACTAGGAGTCCCAGTCAGCACGGGAAGGCAAGAAAAAGTAAGAGAAATGGGAAGTGAAAACAAAGCTTTCATTACTGGAAAAAATTTTAGTTGTATGCATAGGAAGTTCAAAATAATATGTAGAAAATTATTTGAATTGTTTAGAGAGCTCAAGTAGATGAGGAGCCCTTTAGATGGGGATACAGTGGCTAACTTTATTGTTTTGGGCTCTAAAATCACTGCAGATGGTGATTGCAGTCCTGAAATTAAAAGATGCTTACTCCTTGAAATGAAAGTTATGACCAACCTAGAGAGCATATTAAAAAGCAAAGACATTACTTTGTCCACAAAGGTCCGTCTAGTCAAGGCTATGGCTTTTCCAGTGGTCATGTATGGATGTTAGAATTGGACTATGAAGAAAGCTGAGTGCCGAAGAATTGATGCTTTTGAACTGTGGTGTTGGAGAAGACTCTTGAGAGTCTCTTGGACTGCAAGGAGATCCAACCAGTCCATCCTAAAGCAGATCAGTCCTGGGTGTTCATTGGAAGGACTGATGTTGAAGCTGAAACTCCAATACTTTGGCCACCTGATGCAAAGAGCTGACTCATTTGATAAGACCCTGGTGTTGGGAAAGATTGAAGGCAGGAGGATAAGGGGATGACAGAGGATGAGATGATTGGATGGCATCACTGACTCAACAGACATGGGTTTGGGTGAACTCCGGGAGTTGGTGATGGACAGGGAGGCCTGTCGTGCTGAGGTTCATGCAGTCGCAGACATGACTGAGTGAATGAACTGAACTGAACTGAACCGAGAGCTCAAGTAGGTTTCTCATTACAAAATGCAACATAAATATATTTGAATTTCTATATACCAAAAAATGAGAAACTTACAAGGGCATCAAAGAAATCACTTCTGAATTGGTGGCTTTGAAATTGTTCAGGACAAACAGCATGCTTCTGGGATCAGTACTATTCTAATTTCAAAATCTATGTTTAGTTAAAATATATAATTTAGTTAATCTATGAATGATAACTTTTCTGAAAATACAGTACACCCAAGGCCCTGTATTCTGAAAGCTGCTTACTTTTCTGATGCCAGAGGAACATTTTAAGTGTCATATTCTCAAGGACTTTTTTTGAAAGAAACTCCTTTTTAAGATTCTGTGCAAAGCAGCTACAGAGACAAGTGACTTGTGTTTGGGATTTTCCCATAGGGATTTGTACTCTTCATCACTGTGTGCACCAGCAGTGTCACTGAACTGAGATAACTAGTAACAATTATTTACTAAACACCCATTGGTTGCTTAATACTTTATAAATGCTATTTCTTTCACAGGTATGTTTTCTGTATCATGAGATGTGTGTGCGAACAAGTAATTAGAAGTGGAATAAGAGCAAACAATGTGAGAATGTCTGAGTATAGATCTGACTATGATATTGTCTATGCTTTGGGGGAAAAATATGTAAAATGACTATGGTTTACCTATAATTTTGCTTTTTTGGTATAACTATTTTCTCTGCTGGAATGAATCATTTTGAACACAGTCTCCCTAGGGTATTGGAAGGGCATGGTTCCAGAGGCCTCTGCATGGATGCTCAAGACCCTTATATAAAATGCACAGTGTGCCCTGAATATCAGTGGGTTTTACATCTATGGATTGAATCTTCTTTGGATCAATTTTCCAGGATTATGTCAGAAGATAGAGAGGGCTGTCCATATATGCATATTCAAAAGCTTTTCTTTTAACATCTATTATAAGATACTGTTTGACTTAAAATTCCACTTAAACACTTTTTTATTAAGTATTGAAATAGTATAGTTGGGTCAGTTCTTTCCCCTTGGTTCTTGTCTTGTCATAGCAAATAATTAAAATGACAGACCAAGACCATTCAAGCAGGAAGACTTTATTAAGCAAACAGCACACGCTTGAGGCACTAGAGAGTATCAACTCTGGTGGAAGTTGGTCCATTTCACTCTTTATATCTTATGTTGCTTCCTCTTTGGTGGTTCCTGGGGTTTGATTTGTTGTTCCCCATGCAATTGAAGTATGAGCCCAAGACCAATTAGGGTTGGGTGAGAGGGAAACATCATACAAATGAAGCATGAACTTGGATCCAGTCAAAGAAAGGAATGTGAGTATGTTCTCCTTGTCACTGTTTTTGACCACAATTTTGGACTGCCACTTTGGGCCCTGTTTCTCTATTTGAACTACCTAGCAGTATTTAAGAAATCCTTGGCCTCACATTTCATGATAGTTCTTGGTGAGTAAATTAAGCATAAAAAAATACTTATTTCCTAGTTAGATGTTTTGCATTATTTCATTCTTTTTTATGGCCGAGTAATGATCCATTGTGTGTGTGTGTGTGTGTGTGTGTGTGTGTGTGTTTTATATATATATATATATGTATATATATACACATATATGTGTGTGTGTATCATATCTCTTCTTTATCATTCATCTGTCAATGAGCATTTAAGTTACTTTCATGTGTTGGCTATTGTAAATAGTGCTATTATGAACATTAGACTGCATATATATTTTCAACTTAGACTTTTTTGTGTTTTCCATATAATATGCACAAGAGTGGGATTGCTCATATGTTACCTCTACTTCTATTTTTTTAAGGAAGTTCCATACTATTTCCATAGTGGCTGCACCAATTTACATTCCCACCAACAGTGTAGGAGGGTTCCCTTTTCTCCATACCCTCCCCAGCATTTATTATTTGTAGACTTCTTAATAATGGCCATTCTGACTGGTGTGGGGTGATACCTCATTGTAGTTTTGATTTGCATTTCTCTAGTAATTAGCAATGATAGTATATTTTCAAGTGCCTGTTGGCCATCTATATGTCTTCTTTGGAGAATTGGTTATTTAGGTCTTCTGCCCAGTATTTGAGTCAGTCATTTGGGGTTTTGATATTGAGCTCTATGAACTATTTGAATATTTTTGAAATTAATCCCTGTCAGTCACACTGCTTGAAATATTTTCTCCCATTCTAAGGGCTATCTTTTTGTTTAGTTTATGGTTTCCTTTTCTGTGCAAAAGCTTTTAAGTTTAATTAGGTTCCATTTTTGTTTCCATTACTCTAGGAGACAGATTCAGAAAATATTGCTGCAGTTTATGTCAAAGAGTGTTCTGCCTGTGTTTTCCTCTCAGAGTTTCATAGTTTTGATTTTACATTTATGCCTTTAATCCACTTTGAGTTTATTTTTGTATACGGTATTAGAGAATGTTCTGATTTCTTCTTTTATTTGAAGCTGTCCAATTTCCCCAGCAACACTTACTGAAGAGACCGTCCTTTCTCCATTGTATATTTTTATCTCCTCTGTTGTAGGTTAATTGACCAGAGCCGCACGGGTTTATTTCTAGGCTTTCTATCCTGTTCCATTAATCTCTATGTCTATTTTATGCCAGTGCCACACTGTTTTGAATACTGTAGCTTTTTAGAATAGTTTGAACTCAGAAAGCATGATTTTTTTCAACTCCATTCTTTGTGTATCCATAGTAATTTAATTTTTTTGTTATTGTTTTAGTTTCGTGAAGAATGCCATTGGTAATATGACAGGGATTTCATTGACTCTGTAGATTTCTTTGGGTAGTATGGTCATTTTAACAATATTGATTCTTTCAATCATAGAACATGGTGTATCTTTCCATCTGTTTGCTTTATCTTTAATTTTTTCCATCAGCATCTTGTACAGTTCATCCCTTACATACAAATGAATTCTGTTCGGAGAGTGCATTGGTAATTCCAATTTGTTTGTAAGTTCAGCAAAGTTAGCCTAGGTGCCCAACTAACACAATTGGCTATATAACACTGTACTGCAATAGGTTTGTAATAGGTTTATAATAGTTTTGGCAAAAATAATACATAAAAACAAACACAGACAATACAGAAAACATTTTTAAATTGTATAGTACAGTAGTATTTGAAAATTGCAGTACTACTAGCTACATCACTGCTGCTTTTATACTTTTTTCTAGACAACTGGGCTTGAAATAAAGATGCTATACTACTTTCCACAGTACTATACTGCAAAGTATTAATACACAAAAGTACAACCACTTGTAGAGGATGCATGGACATGCCAGTATATGCCAGACATTTGAAATAACTTATGTGATTGGATATGTTAACCCATATTTGCATCATTGAAAGTTTGCAACTAAAAGTTTCCTATGTAGGAGAGTTACCATAATTTTCTGAGTACAGGTCTTTGCCTTCTTAGGTAGATTCATTCCTAGGTATTTTATTCTTTTTGATACAATGGTACGTGGGATTGCTTCCTTAATTTCTTTTTCTGAGGGTTCATTGTTAGTGTATGAACTGCATAAAATTTCTGTATATTAATTTTGTACCCTGAAACATTACTGAATTCATTGATAAGCTCTGGTAGTTTTCTGGATTTTTAGGATTTTCTATGAATAGTGTCATGTCTTCTGCAAATAGTGGCAGTTTTAATTCTTCCTTTTAAATTTGGAATCCTTTTATCTGTTTTTCTTCTTAAGCAGTGTTTAGCACTGGCAGATGCTCAGTAAATAGCAACCATCAGCCTTATTGGTCATGTTAGGGAGGGCAGGCCTTATCCTTAGGTGTTGGGAGCAAATGGATCCTCACATTTTATCTTTGAATTTCATCTTTAAAAATAAAAATGAAAATGAATTAATTAATTTTGTTTGTTTTTAATTTATCCCCTATTTTTTTTAATTTCTGTGATTAATCATTAACCATTTCATGCAACAGAAATAAAATCTTTCAAACTGCTCAAAGTAGTTTTATCTCCCCAGCTATGCTCATAATCCTCTCTACATTATCTAGCCTATACAATCAATCGATACTACCTGAAGTGGCTGGTCTTTATCCACCTTTGTTCTAGAATTCTCCTCCCAGCAATCAGAGTTTTCATTTAAAGCACAACTTGAATCATGTCAGTTTACTATTTGAAACTTTTCAATGTTCCCTCCATGAAATTAAAAGACACTTACTCCTTGGAAGGAAAGTTATGACCAACCTAGATAGCATATTCAAAAGCAGAGACATTACTTTGCCCACAAAGGTCCATCTAGTCAAGGCTATGGTTTTTCCTGTGGTCATGTATGATGTGAGAGTTGGACTGTGAAGAAGGCTGAGCACCTAAATATTGATGCTTTTGAACTGTGGTGTTGGAGAAGACTTTTGAGAGTCCCTTGGACTGCAAGGAGATCCAACCAGTCCATTCTGAAGGAGATCAGCCCTGAGATTTCTTTGGAAGGAATGAGGCTAAAGCTGAAACTCCAGTACTTTGGCCACCTCATGCAAAGAGTTGACTCATCAGAAAAGACTCTGATGCCGGGAGGAGTTGGGGGCAGGAGGAGAAGGGGACGACAGAGGATGAGATGGATGGATGGCATCACCAACTCGATGGACGTGAGTCTGGGTGAACTCTGGGAGTTGGTGATGGACAGGGAGGCCTGGCGTGCTGCAATTCATGGGGTCGCAAAGAGTCGGACACGACTGAGCAACTGAACTGAACTGAACTGAATGTTCCCTCCTCTTCTGCTTCGAATAAACTTAAAACCTCATACCATGTCAGGTGAGACCTTAGATGAGTTCACTGCTGTCTTCCTTCTCTTCATGTCACTACTCCCATTCACTTGCTCAAAAAGGCCTAGCCTCACTGTCCTTTCTGGTCTACACACATACTACTCATTCCTGCTTCAGAGGAAGGCATCTCCTGTTTCCTCAGTTTGACACTATTGCCCAAGGGTGTTAACACTCTTGTCTTCCTCTGGATATCTAGGTCTTGGGTTGAATGTTACCTTTTCAGAGGCATACTTCACCTCTGTCTGTAATGGAACCTCCGTCTCAATTATCCCTCTCATTTCACCTCATCTTGCACTCTTCAAATCACTTATTACATTCTGAAATAATTTTGTTTATTTTTTATGTACTCAATAGTTAGGTGTCTCCTTCCCTCGAATAGAATCTCTGGGACACAGGAGCTGTGTTGGTCTTTTATTCTGTAACCTCAGAGTCTAGCATGGTGCTCTGCACAGTGTAGAAACCAATCAATACCTTTAAATAAATCTGGTGAAACAACACAGGTGTACAGATCCTCTGAAGTCTTACCTTATATGACTCCATGGCCTAGCCTCTTAAATGTAGTGAACATGGTAATATTTCAAGCTAAATTATTAAGGATATTATGAGGATTAGAGGAGACAGCATCATATAACACTGACTTTCTTTGAAGAAATGTATTATAATAAAGGAAGTGATAGTATTATGAGTATTTATATATTCACAAAGATCTGAGACTCCTCTCATATTATAAAATTAACATAGCATATAATTAAATTAGCAAGTTGTAAGAAGAAGGGTCAGTTCCCTTTGTTTATTTAATTTAAGAAAATTAAATCGATGGAGTTGGATTTCCAAGATAGCTTCTTTTCTGCTAGCTTAAAATCTGATTTTGTAGTCAACCCAGTTTTCCTGACTATCACGGAATTAAAAGTAGAAGCCATGAGGTGTGAGCTTTCTCATCTCTACCTCATTTACCCAGTGAAGCATCTGCAAAGCCTCTGTGGGTGGTTTAAAAGCTAATAGTCAGAAAAACAGTCTTGGAAGCAAACACCCAATGTATTTAAGGCCCACATTTTCCTGGTGAATGTGTCTCTAGGGGTGTACCTTTCCAGTGCCCAGACTTTTAAGCACCATCCATATTAAGCACAAATCAGAATGCTTTTCACAAACCACTTAATGCTGTTTAAAACCCACAGGTAAATCATTTTAACTAAACACTTTGATATAGCTATGCTCTCCAAACTGTCCCTATCTGGTTTTAAACACTTTTATAAAATAGTTTTAAAAATTTAGAGGGTGGAATACCACATTAGAGCTGTTATATCTATATAAATCATGTGTGTGGAATTGGGCTGTGATTTTCCCCTATACTGAGACCAGCACTTAAAATTTTATGTCATTGTCCTCTGTGTGTGTATGTGTGTCATGGGAGGAGGGGCCAGGGGGCCAGCATGCATGCCTGCACCTGTGTATCAGATTTTAATGCAGCCAAATTTCTTTCTCTGAAAGTAGACTAGGGGTCCTGATGCTTAAAAGAAACTGAACCAAGATGTATTCCTTAAGGTATAGGCTGTAAATGTCATTATGACACTTACACATTAAGCTTCTTCCATCAAGAAGAGTTATTGGGGTACACAGTTAGGTTTGAAGGGAGAGGCTCAGTCCCATCCTTCTGCCTCATTTATGAGTCATTTACATGTGTATGAGCCTCTTCAGCAATGACATACAGTATCTGCCTCCTTCTCAACCAGGGACCATCTTTGAGTTGAGTCCTACATATTTGCTGGCATTGCAGGTTTTATCCAAAGTCATGGTGATTCATAGGAAAATAGGAATGTCCCTGGTTGAGGTCTTACAGAATTGTTCTAGTCACTGGCAGCCCTGTGTTCCCTCAGGTTTTTTCCAAACTATAGCTTGTGTTTGTTAATGACTTCTGAAAGCTGCGGGCTTTTAAGTGCACACAATTCTTTAAATTATGTCTTTTATGAAAGTAGAGATATAAAAAAAAGTCTGGGTTTTCTAATTCTTTCTGCAGTCTGATAACAGTAACTTGAGTTTGGGGGCACAACGAGGATCTCATGATCATTGCTCAAGATTTTTTTTTTTTTAATAATGTCATAAGGGTTATCCTTGTTGTTGTTCAGTCACTAACTCATGTCCAACTCTGTGAACCCATGGACTGTAGCATAACAGGCTCCTCTGACTTCCACTGTCTCTCAGAGCTTGCTCACACTCATGTCCATTGAGTCAGTGACGCTATCTAACCTTCTCATCCTCGGCTACCCCCTTCTCCTCTTGCCTTCAATATTTCTCAGCATCAGGTCTTTTCCAGTGAGTCAGCTCTTTGCATCAGGTGACCAAAGTATTGAAGTTTCAGATTCAGCAACAGTCCTTCCAATGAATATTCAAGGTTGATTTCCTTTAGGCTTGGTGTGTTTGTTCTCCTTGCAATCCAAGGGACTCTAAATGGTCTTCTGCACCACAATTTGAAAGCATCAGTTGCTCAGTACTCAGCTTTCTTTATAGTCTTGCTCTCATATCCATACATAACTACTGGGAAAAAAAACAAAAACAAAAACATAGCTTTGATTATAGGAGTTTTTTTGTTTGTTTGTTTTGTTTTTAACAAATTGATGTCTCTCTTCTTAAATATGTGTCTAGGTAGCCTTCCTTCCAAGGAACTAGCATCTTTTAATTTCATGACTGCAGTCATTTTCCACTGTGATTTTGGAGCCCAAGAAAAGTAAATATTCATTGCTTCCACGTTTCCCCCTTGTATTTGCCATGAAGTGATAGGACTAGATGCCATGATTTTAGTTTTTAGAATGTTCAGTTAAGCAAGCTTTTTCACTCTCCTCTTTCACCCTCTTCAAGAGGACCTTTAGTTCCTCTCCATTTTCTGCTATTAGAGTGGTATCATCTACACAACTGCGGTTGTTGATATTCCTCCTGGCAGTCTTGACTCCAGCTTGTGATTCATCCAGCCTGGCATTTACCACGATATATTTTGCATAGAAGTTAAATAAGCAGGGTGACAATATATAGCCTTGACATACTCCTTTCCCAGTTTTGAACCAGTTCGTTGTTTCATGTCCGGTTCTAACTGTTGCTTCTTCACCTACATACAGGTTTCTCAGGAAGACAGGTAAGGTGGTCTAGTAGTCCAGCACTCCCATATCCTTAAGAATTTTCTGCAGTCTATTGTGATCCACATATCCACAGCAGTGTCACTCCTGCCTTGTTCCAGATGCTTCATTCTTTTTGGAGCTACTCGTAATTGCCCTTCGCTCTTCCCCAGTAGCATATTGGGCACCTTCCGATCTAGGGCACTCATCTTCTGGTGTTGCATCTTTTTTCTTTTCATAGTATCCATGGGGTTCTTCAGACAAGAGTACTGGAGTGGGTTGCCATTTGCTTCTCCACTGGACCACGTTTTGTCAGAACTTCACTACCACCCTTCTGTCTTCGGCAACCCTGCATAGCATGGCTCATAGCTTCATTGAGTTACACAAGCCCCTTCACCACAACAAGGCTGTGATCCACAAAGGGGCATAAGGATTATAAATGAATCTTATCAGGAATACAGATAAATAGATCACCTCCCCTGGAAATTCTTAAGTAGTTTAAATGGGGTGGTTCTTCATGATTTAGAATTTTTATTAGGGCGCAGGTGATTTTCATAAGAGGCAGATTTGAAAACCACAGCATTAGCATTTCCCCTTAACACGGTGAACTGGACAAAGTTTTACTTTCCAGTTTGTATTAATTAGTTCAAATTATTCAGTTTACTCATGCCTTGTGTCAGATCCCTTTGTTTACATGAAATCAGATGTACTTAGTCTTTCATCATATAATGAGGATTAATTATTTGGTTATATCGGGCAATGAGAGAGGCAGGTACCCCTCAAGTAAAAAGGAGTAAAAATAGATAGGAGAGCCAGTCCTCCAAGAGACAGAACTGAGCTGTCTTCCTGGATTGGGCAGATTCAGAACCATTAATAACTCTGGTTCTTGAACCTAACTCTAGTGTGCTCCTATTTAGACTAGAACCTTTCTCCACTTCTGCATCTCATTATGTGTCTTCTTGTGCATGATCCTTGATTTATGTAGAGTCAATATATCTTTAAGGATGTTGACATTTACATTTAGTTATGGGAAATGTTTGGGGCATAGTTATTCTCTTAATCATTGGAGTAAACATTTCATGATGTTTTAGGAAGAAGGCAAGGTGATAACTGTGTTCTGGGTTCTGGTGCATGTCTCTAATAAGGAGTGTCCCTCACCTCCAGCTTCCCCACAATCTGCACCAAAGAGAGCTACAAAGAGAGAGAGGGAGAGTGAGAGAGAGAGAGGAAGAGAAGGGGGATGAAACAGAGAGAGAGAGACAAGAGAAAACACTTGTTTTCATCATTTGGCTTCATTTTTGACAACCTATTTTTATGAAAATTTATACACATCTTGCATAAATAGAAGTATTATTGTGTGTCAAGATTTGTATTTGGAAACCAATTTTTATTTAAATCCCTCTTGGTAAATGTATTTAAAATTAGTGAAGTTAAGCAAATATAAAATACTTTCATTTCAGTGACCCAAATATTTTAGCAAAGCATCCGTATTGTAGTGTGATTTCTCCAATTTGCTTGTTAGATGAGACTATTCCAGGAAGAACTAATAAACTTAGAAGATATGAAATAAAAAGCAAGATTCCAACTTAGAGAGTATATCTATATACTATCAATGAATTACAAATTGTCTTAATTTACACTGAGCTTCCAACAGAAACCCAGAATAAGTTTTGGAGTAGATGCATCTAGAAATCTTACTAAAGTTCTTCTTTATTTATTAAATATTCATAATGTGTTTGGATCCATCTTGTGTACTCTCTGTTTACTTTGCTAGTTATCTAGAGGTGCTTGAATAAGGACAATGTCATACATACCACAGTTGATGTTCATACTGCATATGTAAACACATCTTCATAGGTAATTTCAAATTTGTTTCTCTTTTTTTAAAAAAACTCATCTTAGGTAAGAGGCTTTATCTGAACTTTTCATGTAAGATGATGTTTGAAGTGGTTTTACAAATGTAGTATTACTTTTTCAGCACACATTCCCCCTCAATCAATTAGTTCAGTTCAGTCACTCAGTCGTGTCTGATTCTTTGTGACTCCATGGACTGCAGCATGCCAGGCTTCCCTGTCCATCACTAACTCCTGGAGCCTACTTAAACTCATGTCCATCACATTGGTGATGCCACCCAATCATCTCATCCTCTGTTGTCCCCTTCTCCTCCCGCCTTCAATCTTTCCCAGCATCAGGGGCTTTTCCAGTGAGTCACTTCACATCAGGTGGCCAAAGTATTGGAGTTTCAGCTTCAGCATCAGTCCTTCCAATGAACATCCAGGACTGGTCTCCTTTAGGTTGGACTGGTTGGATCTCCTTGCAGTCCAAGGGACTCTCAAGAGTCTTCTCCAACACCACAGTTCAAAAGCATCAGTCCTTCTGCACTCAGCTTTCTTTATAGTCCAACTCTCATATCCATACATGACTACTGGAAAAATCATAGCTTTAACTAGATGGACCTTTGTTGGTAAAGTAATGTCTCTGCTTTAATATGCTGTCCAGGTTGGTCATAACTTTCCTTCCAAGGAGTAAGCGTCTTTTAATTCCGTGGCTGCAGTCAAAGTATCACTGTTTCCATTGTTTCCCCATCTATTTGCCATCAAGTGATGGGACCAAATGCCATGATCTTAGTTTTCTGAATGTTGAGTTTTAAGCCAACTTTTTCACTCTCCTTTCACTTTCACTTCCATCAATAATTTAGCCTTTAGAATCAGACCAAGTTTATATGTAAGTCTTTGTGTTTTAAATTACCAGGCTATATTTCTGATGGCTGTGCAAGCCTGTGAGAGAAAAGGACAGAAAATACTTCAAGAAGTTTTTGTCCACATATATACCTTTGATTATATATTTAAACACTTCATCAGATAACTTATCTCAATAATTTTTTAGCAAAGAGCTATAGCCAATGTATTTATTTCCAGTCATAATAACTCTCAAACTTCTATGAAAATGATTCTGCTCCCTATTCAAAAGGAACCAAAATATGAGGTAGAGGTCACAAATACCATTCATGCTAGGTCTGGGATTAATTACTGGTGGATTGGTCTGCTTCATGGGCATTCTTCTTGCATGGTGCACAGAGCACCATACTTAGAAGGGTGATATGCTTGGTTTAGAGTTTTGCTATCACCAGATTGGAATTCTTAATGATTTTCTGAACAATGGGTCCGGTGTTTGTGTTTTGCACTGGGTAGTCAGTCTAGTCACTAGACTATTTATTTGCTGTGTGCTCCCAAAAAAGTTCTTTGTAAGTCTCATTTTCTGCATTTATAAGAAGGAAAGGTTAATGGTATCTATTTCACAGTCATGGCAAGAATGACAAGATATGATACTCAGTATGTTCGCTGCAACACATGGTTCATGTTCAACACCCATTATTCACACATTGACTGATGTATACTTCCACTCTGGAATGGTCCTTTCACATGGAGCTCTTGACATTGCCTAATGTGTAGACATCACCCACACATCATTCCTTGAAACCTGATATCTCTTCTACCTGGAACTCTGTCATTATTCCCATCATTTTTCTACCACCCATCAGCTTTAAATAATAGTCCTCTTTGACCAATTGCTCTCCTAAGCTTCATTAATCACCAAAACCTCTAAATCCCAACTACCATATCATTCTTGGACTATCTCAGTCTACTGACTTAAATCCAGTTTCTGAGTTCACCTATACTGAAATGTAGGCTACATATCCTACTATGAAAAATTAATCTACCTAGAAAGTAATTTTCTGTCAGTATATTAGTCTGCTCTAAAACATTTACTGGTCACTCAGAGCAATAATTCCCTATCATTTTCCATGTAACTCTTTGCTGCCATGCAACTACATGGAAAGAGAAGGGAGAACGTAAATATAATTGCAATTCTTATTTGAAAGTAGACTAAAAACTGCACAGTTAATGGGAACAGCTTCTTCAAGCTACTGAAGTAAATGAAGTAGTCAGGGAAAAGCAAAGTGTTCAGGATGCTCTTTTCCCAGAACAGAAACCCAGCTTCCCCCAAGGCTCAGCTTTTCACCTTATTTGTTTTCAACATAAAGCTATTTCTTTCAGGAAATAGGAGTTGATAAATTTTAACTTTAAAAAAAGTGGTGAATTATTTTCCTTTCACTGTGAAAGTATTATAGAAATTCACTTTTCCCTAAGCTACTCAGTGGCGGGAAACACCTGTATAACTGACCGTATCATCATAACCTTAGTATGTTCTATGATTCTGAGGAAACTGGTATTCTAAAAGATGGCAGCAATCTTAGATATTATTCAGTCCAACTTCCTCATTTTATGTAACTGAGGATAAGAGAAGTAAAATAATTTGCCCAAAGTTACTAACCTGCCTCTCCTAAATTTCAGCCAAGTATCTTTCCCAAAATGCCATACTACACTTATATTTTGAGAATCGGATTTTTTTCCACGAGAATAAAGGAGGTTAGTGTTTAAAAGAAGAGGTTGTCTGGATGCAGAGTGTCATTATGCCCATAGGGAGGAATATTAGTGAAAATCGGGGGGAGGAGGGGAACATAGAATAAAAGACATTATTCCTGGAAATTGACTGAAAGGAGAAGAAATCATAAAAAGCTTGAATGACAGCCAGATGAATAATGTGATGAGATAAATACAATTTTGGTACTATTGAGATCAAAAGGAGGAATAAAGTATAGGGAATGAAAGATGATGTCTCGATTTAACATTCCTTCATTTGGAACCATTTAGAAATCTTGAGGTGAAAAGTTATCTAGAAATAATAATTTTAGTGCTACTTAAATTTTTGGGGACTGAGAGATTTATGCATTGTCTCAAAATGTTATCCAAAACAGCTATTCATTTTTCATGTAATGAGATAGAATACACAGTCTATATTGGGGCAAAATTGCTCTTTCAATCATTCCTATGTATTTTCTTCAGTAGCAGGTCAATTGAAACTGGGAGTCAAAATCAAAGGACAGAGTTGAACAATGTAAAAGAAATTTAATTGGGAAGCATTTTTTTAAAAAACTCCCATTTTCCCCATATTCAGAATTACGAACAGTCTCTAAGATGAACTACCTGAGCTAAAAGTCATCTTCTACAAATAGATGGTGTATGGTCTTTCTGGCCCATTTGCATTAGTGTTTATTTAAGTATAGAGAGACTACTGCAGCATTTTAAAGCTCGAGTCCAGTTACCCAGGACATTACAGAATAAATATGAATTATAGCTATTATAAGCAAAGAAGTTACGTGTCATCAGGTGATAAACTGAGCACAATAGTATTCATCTTTTATTATATTCAAAAATGACATCAAAAGTAGTGATTACTTACATAGTTACAAATATCTATCATTAACCCCTTCACTTGCAGTATACTTGCAAAATGTGAACTTTAGGATCCCAAGGAAATGATCTTTTCATATAAGGGAGTCCTCCTCTGACTAGGATTCCCAAATTCCCAACAGATTTTGTTGTTGTTGCTGTTGTGTTATATTGTATTGGTCTGTTTCTTTATGTTTTAGAGTTACTCTGTTAAGTGGAAATTTGCTGTATGATGCAGGGAGCTCAAATTTGGTGCTCTGTGATAACCTAGAGGGGTGGGATGGTGTGGAAGGAAGGAGGGAGGTTCAAAAGGGAGGGGACATATGTATATCCATGGCTGATTCAGGTTGATATATGGCAGAAACCAACACAATATTATAAAGCAATTATTATTCAATTAGAAAGAAAGAAAGAAACATTAGTCCCAACCCTGGTCTTTAAAATTCTTTGTCCTGGAATATATTCTATTTCATATCAGATTAGTGTACTTTGGTACCTTCCTTGGCTTGAATTTAGAAGTTCTCTTTTAGATCTATCTGTTGCCATATAACAAGCACGTGTGTGTGTGCTAAGTCACTTCAGTTACACCAGACTCTGCGACCCAATGGACCATAGCCCACCAGGCTCCTCTGTCCATGGGATTCTCCAGGCAAGAATACTGGAATGCATTGCCATTTCCTCCTCCAGGGGATCTTCCTGATCCAGGTATTGAACCCATGTCTCCTGTGTCTTTTGCACTAGCAGGTGAGTTCTTCACCACTAAAGCCACCTGGGAAGCTTCCATAGAATAAGCACACCCAACACAATGACTTCAAATGATAACGATTTATTATCATTCAGCAGTTTTAAGGGGTCAAGTTCATTGGTTATTTTTCTGGGCTCCCTCATTGGTCTGTACTTACCTGCAGAAGTTTTGATGATGTTGGTTGGTTTATTACACATTTCTTATCCCATCTGTCTCATCTGTTTAGCACAACTGTGCTGAGTAACTCTGTCCTATATATTCTGCTGTTTTCCATCAGATTAATTAGGCTTGTATGCCCAACAGTGGGCAGGGTTCCAAGAGAATGAATGGAAAGCTTGCAAAGTTTCTTAAAGCCAACCTCAGTGGGGTCAGCATCACTTCACTGTATTCTGTTGGTCAAAGCAAGTCATAGAACCAGCTCAGATTCAGAATAAGGAATAGATAAGTGGAAATGACTACAAAGTCCCATCACAAAAGGGAATGGATAAAGAGAGAGAGGAGTATTTACTCTTAGTTTTGTAAACAATGAATCACAGACCTACAAGAATTTCCACAGAAAATTTATTTTAATTCGTTTGATTAGCATTGAAACAAAGCAAACAAGAAACCGATAAACCCTTTCCAAGGTCAAGTGACTGTGACAAGTTGATGTCAGTGTTACAGTGACTATCTTAGTTTTCCCAGAACTATGCCAATTATAGAACTGAAAATCCCACATCCCAGGCAAACTGGGATGTCTGGACACCTAGATAAGGACTAGCATTTTGTGATTCCTCATCCAGTCTTCTCCTCAGCACACTGAAATTGGCCTTGACACTTGACCTACATGACCAAGTAGCTAATAGCATAAAAAAACCTGCCCTACCACCAGCATCCTCTACTCACATACTGCTTATGTTTAGTTGATTCATTGATTGCACCCTGCTTTGTTCCAGAAGTGTTTAAGACATCTTACAAAGCAGAGTATATCACAAGGTGATAACTACACAAGTCTACATTGCCATTCTCCAAATGGTCCGTGTACTTTAATGTTTCTGAGTGTTTATTCTATCTGGTTTGTGTTTACTCTGTCCCGCTCTCTGCCAAGGATGGTCTTCACTTTTGTTCTTTACTAAAACCATTCAATTTGCGGTTCCCAATTACCTTCTCTGTGATGTCTCCCTCCACCTGAAGAATTAATCACCACCTCCTCTGTGCTCCCAGGATATGTGGCCCATATTTTGTTCATAGCACTTATCACATTATTTCTACCAAGTTATCTGATTACCTTGCTTTATTGGGTTTTTCACCTTTTATCTCTTTTATTTAAAATAATCCACCACATCCAGTAGGCACTCAGTAATTTCTTTAGTTGCTTCTTTGTTGAGAGAATTAATGAATGCACTGTTTTCTCGGGGCTTCCTGCAACATCAGGATTTTCTCTTCTGTTGCTAAAATGTCCTTGATTGTTTTTGGCTTGTTTTTTAGCTCCAGTTATGTATTTTATACGTCTTTGTCTTTTATCTCAATGTTAATACTGCCCCAAGCAACATGCCTTTTCCTTCTAATTTGTTAGCTTTTAATTGGCTCAGTTTCCAAAGCTAGAAAACTAGCTCCAGTAACATGGTTTGTAACCCATTACAATATAAATTCTGCATTGGAATCTGAAGTACTTTTCCTTAAGGCCTTGTGTTTCTACTTTACAAATACTGTTCTGGCTTAAAGTCTCCACGGTGTCCCAAAAAGTGTTGAATGCACAGTAAAACTCTTCTCAGACCTCACCCCTCTGGAAGGCTTTTCCTAGTCAAGTCCCTCCTGCACACTTCTGCTATAACAGCTTTTTTTTTTTAATGTTACATTAAATGTTTATTTATCTTTTCCTCCACTGTTCTTGGAGAAGGCAATGGCACCCTACTCCAGTATTCTTGCCTGGAAAATCCCATGGATGGAGGAGCCTGGTAGGCTGCAGTCCATGGGGTTGCTAAGAGTTGGACACAACTGAGCGACTTCACTTTCACTTTTCACTTTCATGCATTGGAGAAGGAAATGGAAACCCACTCCGGTGTTCTTGCCTGGAGAATCCCAGGGATGGGGGAGCCTGGTGGGCTGCCATCTATGGGGTCGCACACAGTCGGATATGACTGAAGTGACTTAGCAGCAGCAGCCACTGTTTTATAAACTCGTTGAGACTAACATTTGTAGACTATTTGCCTTTGTCGTATTTGCCTTTGCTCATAGTAGATACCCAACCAAATTTTCCTTTGTGAATTAGTTAATCAAATTAATAAGTCAAGCTCAGAATACAGTTTCAAAGGAAAACAGTATATAAAGGAGAATAATAATTCAAACTTTCTCTTGGCTTGTGTTAACTTGTGTAATAGCTATTTCATACTAGAACAGGCTATGGCCTCCTGGGAACTTGGCGGATTATGTAATTATAAAACTTGTCAGGTGAGATTAGAAGTCCACTTACCAGCTTAATAATTTATTTAATTTGCTTTACCTCAACTTGCAATTTAGATATCTTCTGAGAGGAGATGAGTCTAATTTGTGAGTGGGATGAATTCTCCACTGTGCTTATAACAACACTGACAAGACATCTACAAGTTGTCAAAAAGATGTCAAGGACATCTTGTGGGACTCTAGTTCTAGAATGAGAGATAGAACTTGGTTTGGCAGGGGAAAAGAAGACATTTCAGATACAGGAAATAAAATAATCCAGTGTATGAAATGGAAATAACCCGTCGTGTTCCTGCAACAGTGAGGATGGATAGACTTTTACATAAATAGTGTATAAGATAAGAACACGTAGGTTTGAATAACCTGGTGATGATTAAGACTAAGGTGGGATATGCATGTTGGCACATCAGTGTGAGCAGAAGGGGAGCATGCAATGTAGCATTTATAAAAGATCAGTGGAAAACTTGTGACAGAGAAATATCCTGAGGCCTTTCATTATTAAACAAACAGTATTCTGGCCATGAGAACTGCTATGGGGTTGGGGTTGGGGGTGGGGAACTCAAGAAGGATGCAATTAATGTGAATTTGTATTATTGAAGTAAGAAATAATCCACTTTTCTGGCTTTGTCTCTCATCTCTAAGCCATATATCCTTTACACTTTGATGATATAGAATTTCTCATGTTCCCTGAATTTATTGTATCCAGTTGGATTCCATTTTCTTTGTTTATATGGCTTCCTCTGTTTGATCCTTACTCTTTTATTCCAAGAAATTCCTACTTAATCTTCATGATCCATTCTTCTGGCTTCCTCTAAGCTGCTAAAAATACCATCACTGTAAATGTCATTCATTTTTTTTTAAATAATTGGGGCCAAATACAATGACTATTATTCACCTACTGTCACTAATAAATAAATAAAGTGATGACAAAAAAAATGAGTTAAGTGGATGAATTCCATTTTTTACAGAGACAACAAAATTGCAAAGAGTTGCTATTGTGATTGGGAATATGATCAGTTGTTTGTGATTTGCTGAAAACAGTGGGAACAAGAACTCAATCATGAAATATCTGATCACCAATTAAGGACTCAAAATTCTCTGGTTAATGGCTGAGAGATTTGAACATAGTCAACCCAGATACCCTGAAATGCATGTAGATTACAAAGCATAGAGCAGAGTTGAAAGAAATATCTGCAGTTTTGGAAAGAATGGAAACTGAAGAAACAGAGACTGTTGAAAAAGAAAGGCGGGTAAAAGTCCTGAAAATATATGCATTTTCCAGAAGTCAAAATAAAAGAATTTAAAGAAGTAAAGAGCTTAAATGGTGCCAAATGTAGTTGAAAACCTGAAGAAAATAATAATTTAGGATTCATCGAGAATCTGATCATTGATAAGAAATATTTAAAGAAACAGTTTTAGGGAAAGCTATTGGTAAAATATATGCTTTTAGTGTGCATTTTATTTACCTGAGGTGCTTTTAAAATGTTTACTCAGGAAGGGAGAAATTTTTATTGTTGGTGATCTTTGGTCGTATATCAACATTAGTAGCAGAAATGATTAATTAAGAGACATGAATTCTATCTCTAACTAGTTTTGTGATTTTGGACAAAAACAGAGCAATCAGTTCTTTAAGTTCCAAAGCCATTTTATTGTCATCCACTATAAGAATTCCCCTGTGGCCTCCTTTGACAGTTAATTTTTCATCTTTCTAGATGACAGCTACCCCATCTTTAAAATAATGCATTTGGACTTCTGGTTCTTAATTCTGATCAAACAACTACAAGACAAATTCATTGAGTCAGATGCCTTTAACTCATATTCAGCATAAATTCTGTACAGTATTCTAATCCAGATTTTATGTTTAAAGTGCAATATTTTTTAAATGTTATTAATGTTTAGAATCAATAAATAAAGAGTAATTAGCCTGGGTACCTTCTCTAGACTTTACTTAAATGAAAGTTCTTTTAAAAACTGTTAATATTTGTATTTACACTTCAGTAGTTGCAAATGAGTCCTTGCCAGGTTTCCTCCTGATTCTAGCATTTTGCCTAATTCTGATTTCACACATCAGTAAATTCTGAACAATCTGTGTCTTGGAGCGCGTCATGTACTAATTTTCCTCTGACAACCTTGTAATGGAAATTTGAACACTTATTACATTTTTCTTGTTAAACTAGAGGGAAAAAAAGGTATTCCAAGTGCTTACTGCCCTCTAACCTTGCCTCACTGAGGTGAAATGTGATGTAGCTCTTTCCTTTTTCTTTGAAATCTCATTTTTAGTAACACTGTTTCACACTTGATGCTGCATGTTTCATCTGTGAACTCACTCACCTTTGGAAGCACTAGCTGTAATCCTATAAAAATCCCATTTTGCTCTAGTCAGTGAGGAGTCGAAAAGCAGAGTCTATTTTAATTATTACATTCTACCTAGTAGCACCTGCAGATGCTACAAGGGAGCTGGAAGCGATTATTATACTAGTCTCTTAAGTTTGGGGAAAAAAAGAAAGTCGCTCAGTCGTGTCTGACTCTTTGTGACCCCACGGACTATACAATCCATGGAATTCTCCAGACCAGAATACTGGAGTGGATAGCTGTTCCTTTCTTCAGGGGATCTTCCCAACCCAGGGATCAAACCCAGGTCTCCCTCATTGCAGTCAGATTCTTTACCAGGTGAGCCATCTAGTAAGCCCAAATTTGGGGAAAATTTCTAGTAAAAAGTGAAAATATGCTTGTGCCATAAGGAGCCCTAAGTCACACCTAGCAACTTCCATAGGCTAGTGATGATTTTCTCCAGTATACTGCCAAGAGGTTACAGAGATCTTTGACTGATACCAGATGAATATAAAGACTGAAATAATGAAGGAAATAGAACTTGTGAAATTCTTTTATAAGTCCTAGAATTTGCTTCATATTTTATTCTATTTTGTCAAACAACAGGGAATCATCATATTATCTGCTTCTCACAAATAACTTAATACACACATAAAACTCTCAGAGACAAAGTAGAAAATGTCATGGGTGAAAGGAGTAGTTTTCAAGTATAGGATAGTCAGATATTCAAGCAGGAAGATCCAGAACAAATAGTCGTATATAATAGCTGTTGTTAAGTACTTGCTAGAAACCAAGTGTTGTGCTAAATGCTTTCATATATCATCTATTTTAATCCTGACCTCACTGAGGAATGGTTACTTCAGTTTTACAAATCTAAAAATGGAGATGAAGTTGCTTAGTGGAAACTAAGTGGTAGAACTAGTTATTGGCAAAACTCAAATTCAGTGCTAGTTTGCCTGAAAAATCTGTACACATTTGAGAATATTATGTAGCTTTGTCTGAGGGGAATTCACCAGACAGAGGACGGAGAAAACACACAAATCAAAAACTGAAACATAAATTGCCAAGGCACAGAAGCTTCAGGGAGGCTGGAGAATAGAATATGAAGGATGAGGAGAGCTGAAGGTTGAGAGGCGGCAATGTATATGTTGGCTGCTCAGTCGTGTCCGACTCTTTTGTGAGCCATGGACTGGAGACTGCCAAACTCCTCTGTCCATGAAACTTCCCAGGCAAGAATACTAGAGTGGGTAGCCATCCCCTCCTCCAGGGGATCTTCCTGACCCATCTTCCTGACCCAGGAACTCAACCTGGGTCTCCTGCATTGCAGGAAGATCCCTTACTGTTTGAGCCACCAGAGAAGCCCTGAGAGATGATAGAGAATCTACTAATAATGTAGGGTATTTAGGTATCATGCTAAGGAGTTTGGACTTCATTTTGATGGCTAAGGCAAAACTTTAAAAAATATTTACTATATATATATATATATATATATATATATGTATATATAAAGTCTATACAAATTGAAAAGGAAAACACGAATGCTTTGGAAGAAAAGCAAAAAAAGTACATGAATAGGCAATTTAAAAGGGAAAAAAAATTAAAATCATGAATGCACCTAAAAAGAAGTCTCATCCTTATTATTGTTCAGGTAGAAATGTTACTGTCTTACATTTATCAAATTAGCAAAAACATTTTGTTTTTTAAATCTTAGTGCTAGTTGCTGGTGAGAATGGCATTGAAATAAGGTCTTTTATCTTGTTAGTGGGAAACTTCATCGTTAACACATTGCTGGAATTGGCAATATATATCCTATATGTTTCAGAGAAAGCAATGGCACCCCATTCCAGTACTCTTGGCTGGAAAATCCCATGAATGGAGGAGCCTGGTAGGCTGCAGTCCATGGGGTCTCTAAGAGTTGGACATGACTGAGTGACTTCACTTTCACTTTGGAAAAGGAAATGGCAACCCATTCCAGCATTCTTGCCTGGAGAATCCCAGGGACAGGGAAGCCTGGTGGGCTACTGTCTCTGAGGTCGCACAGAGTCAGACACGACTGAAGTGACTTAGCAGCAGCAGCATCTATATGTTTCCCCACAATTTTTACTTTTAAGACTTTATCCCTGAGAGCAAAGTATATTCCAATGTTTAATGAAGTATTATTTATCATACGAAAAATATGGAACAACTAGATGTCCAAGAATAGGGTGATGATAAAATAAAGTTATGTGATTCAGTTCAGTTCAGTCGCTCAGTCATGTCTGAATCTTTGCGACCCCACGGACTATACAATCCATGGAATTCTCCAGACCAGAATACTGGAGTGGATAGCTGTTCCTTTCTTCAGGGGATCTTCCCAACCCAGGGATCAAACCCAGGTCTCCCTCATTGCAGTCAGATTCTTTACCAGGTGAGCCATCTAGTAAGCCCAAGTTTGGGGAAAATTTCTAGTAAGAAGTGAAAATATGCTTGTGCCATAAGGAGCCCTAAATCACACCTAGCAATAAATCACAGTACGCCAGGCCTCACTGTCCATCATCAACTCCTGGAGTTCCCCCAAACCCACGCACGTCCATTGAGTAGATGTTGCCATCTCATTCTCTGTCGTCCCCTTCTCCTCCTGCGCTCAATCTTTCCCAGCATCAGGGTCTTTTCAAATGAGTCAGCTCTTTGCATCAGGTGGCCAAAGTATTGGAGTTTCAGCTTCAACATAGTCCTTCCAATGAAGACCCAGGATTGATCTCCTTTAGGATGGACTGGTTGGATCTCCTTGCAGTCCAAGGGACTCTCAAGAGTCTTCTCCAACACCACAGTTTAAAAGCATCAATTCTGTGCTGAAATCAAGATTGCTGGGAGAAATATCAATAACCTCAGATATGCAGATGACACCACCCTTATGGCAGAAAGTGAAGAGGAACTCAAAAGCCTCTTGATGAAAGTGAAAGTGGAGAGTGAAAAAGTTGGCTTAAAGCTCAACATTCAGAAAATGAAGATCATGGCATCTGGTCCCATCACTTCATGGGAAATAGATGGGGAAACAGTGTCAGACTTTATTTTTCTGGGCTCCAAAATCACTGCAGATGGTGACTGCAGCCATAAAATTAAAAGACGTTTACTCCTTGGAAGGAAAGTTATGACCAACCTAGATAGCATATTCAAAAGCAGAGACATTACTTTGCCGACAAAGGTCCGTCTAGTCAAGGCTATGTTTTTACCTGTGGTCATGTATGGATGTGAGAGTTGGACTGTGCAGAAGGCTGAGCACCAAAGACTTGATGCTTTTGAACTGTGGTGTTGGAGAAGACTCTTGAGAGTCCCTTGAACTGCAAGGAGATCCAACCAGTCCATTCTGAAGGAGATCAGTCCTGGGATTTCTTTGGAAGGAATGATGGTAAAGCTGAAACTCCAGTAATTTGGCTACCTCATGCAAAGAGTTGACTCATTGGAAAAGACTCTGAGGCTGGGAGGGATCGTGGGCAGGAGGAGAAGGGGATGACAGAGGATGAGATGGCTGGATGGCATCACTGACTCGATGGACGTGAGTGAGTGAACTCTGGGAGTTGGTGATGGACAGGGAGCCCTGGAGTGCTGCGATTCATGGAGTTGCAAAGAGTCGGACACGACTGAGCAACTGAACTGAACTGAAGGATGCAGAGTACATCATGAGAAAGTTATGTGATTATTCAGCCATTAAACTCATGTTTTTTGAAGTACATTTAAAGGAGACTATTAACTGGAATTATGAAGGATCTATCTGGTTCTCGGACACAGTTTGTTGAGTTCTCATATTGTTTTCAGAAAAAAAATTAAATAGCATTTAAAAATTAGGAAATTTTCCATAAAATTTAAGATTTCCTGGTTGGTTTTTTTTTTTTTTTTCATAACACCTACAAGATCTAACATGGAGACATTTTCCAAATCATGGCTTTTTTCTTTCTTTAATTATTGGACTCCCAGTTCACCAAAAACTTAGTGACCCCCTGTTGTTATACCTGATAGTTTTACTTTTTTTCTTTTTTACTTTATTCACCTGGCCTTATAGGAATTTATTTGTAATAGATGCTTATATGAAATAAACATAATTTACAAGCTGTATCTGAAATCTGTATAATTTCAGATATCAGCTCAGTTCAGTTCAGTCGCTCAGTTGTGTCCGACTCTGCGACCCCATGAATCATAGGAGGCCAGGCCTCCTTGTCCATCACCAACTTCCGGAGTTCACTCAAACTCATGTCCATCGAGTCGGTGATGCCATCCAGCCATCTCATCCTCTGTCATCCCCTTCTCCTCTTGCCCTCAATCCCTCCCAGCATCAAGGTCTTTTCCAATGAGTCAACTCTTCGCATGAGGTGGCCAAAGTATTGGAGTTTCAGCTTTAGCATCATTCCTTCCAATGAACACCAAGAACTGATCTCCTTTAGAATGGACTGGTTGGATCTCCTTGTAGTCCAAGGGATTCTCAAGAGTCTTCTCCAACACCACAATTCAAAAGCATCAATACTTCGGTGCTCAGCTTTCTTCACAGTCCAACTCTCACATCCATACATGACTACTGGAAAAACCATAGCCTTTACTAGACAATATAGATGAAGGAATAATAGCAAAATATTAACAGGAATAATCCTTGGATGAAGACACAGTTGACTTTAGACACGTTAGATAGATGACAGATAGATACATAGTTAGATAGATAGATAACAAACCTTAGGTATTTTCCTTTGAGAAGAATGGGTAGGTGACCGTATCTATCAGGATGGTTTGGTCCCTCCATTATTACACCTTCTCTTCACTACTTGCACATCTGAATCTCAAAGGATTATTCTCTTTATAATTAAGAGACCTATGGTATCCTTCTACAAACATATCATATGTTCCTTTAGCCTTTTTGTTGTATACAGGTATTCTTCACTACACTTGCATCCTATAATTTTCATGATATATTTTATAGGATCTAGAAGTAGTGAGGAAAGTGAAAGTGAAAAAAGTAGGGGTGATACATAGCATAGGCAATAAGAAGCAGAAAAGGTTGCCTACTGCTGTACCCAACTAATAAAAGCAGAGCAGTGAAGAGTTAGTCTTAATGTAACACATTCTTTGTATCTTGCACTAATGTAGGCAAATATCAATACTACAACTGGAAAGGCAGGTTTTATAATACCTATTTTGCAGGTATTAAGGAAACTAACACTCGGGATTGACTTAGGGTTTCATAAGTTTTCCCAGGGTTTTCATAAGCTTGCTGCTAAAAGGACAAGCTAGGATTGGGACTCAGGGGTTATTCTTGCCACCTCCATCACATCCTTGTCACGAGGGAGACGCTAGGCAGCAGAATATCTAGGCTTCTCCGGGTGCTCCTAGAAGAGATGCATGAGCTGAGACTGAGCGGAGAATTTGTTACATGTGTGTGTCTCTCTTTCTTCTTTGAGAATAATTTCATCTGTACCATTTTTCTAGATTCCACATATAAGTGATATTTGTACGACATTTGTTTTTCTCTTTCTGACTTACTCTGACAGTCTTTAGTTCTATCCACTCTTTGCAAATGGCACTATTTCATTCCTTTTTATGGTTCAATAATACTCCATTGTATATATGTGCAACATGTTGTTTTCATTCCTCTGTTGATGGACATAGTGATTTAAACGTGTATTTCCCTGATGATTAGTGATAGTGAGCACACTGTCATGTTCCCATAGGCCATCTGTATGTCTTCTCTGGAAAAATGTCTGTTTTGTCCTTTGTTCATTTTTTTTTTTTAATTGGATTGTTTGTTTGTTTAATATGAGTTGTGTGAGTTGTTAAATGCACTTTAGATATTAACCCCTTATCAGATACATGATTTGATTGCTTTTTCATTTTGTTGATGATTTTCTTTATTGTGCAGAATCTTTTTATTTCATGTAGTCCCACTTATTTTTGCTTTATTGACTTTGCTTTTCAAACTTTCTTCTTTTCCCTCTCCCCATTGTACTCATCCACCAGGTCCCATCCTTTCAGACCTCTCAGTCCCTAAGCTGGTTTCAGTTCAAGAGAAAACCCCCCACCTTCAGATCTTTATATTTCCAGGAGATGCCTAAGAATCCACACCATAAGTATTTAAAGGTGAATATTTAAGATATTTAAACTATTCAAAGGGAAACATCTCGATACCAAACAATCATTTCTCTCACAATAATGTCCATCTTTTAGAATTTGATGCTAGATTTTGTGTGACAAAGTATATTATTTAATGAAATACTAGATACATAAATATCAACCTTCAAGTCACAAGACTTACATAAATGAATGATTTCAGCTCATACAAAGTTTGAATGAGTGTTGCCGATCAGAAGACAGAGACTCAGACAATAATTCCAAGACTCAGGCCCTTTGTGATTGTGTTACAGACATCCTTACATCAAGCTACAAAAGAAAGTGGCATGGGAAGTTTGAGAAAGCCACACCTGGAATGGCAGCTGTCATATCTACTCACGAGCCACTGGCCACACTTGACTGCAGGGAAGTCAGAAAATAAGGGCCATGAAGTAGCACAACATTGTGTAAAATCTATTCTTAGCCAGAATATGCCATCTAACTAGGTTTCCAGGAGATAAAGGAAAGGTGTTTATTAAAGAGACAGATTTTGCATTACAAAATTTTCTCTTTCAAAAGCCTTTCCAAGACTCTCCTCTGATTTGGGATATATTGCAAGGGTGGGGAATAGAGAGAAGAGGGAAAATAGAAAGATGAAGGACACTCATAATTGCTGAAACAATGGCATATATACCCAGAATCCCTTTATAAATTTGCAGTTTAAATTGTACTGGTAAACGATCATATAACATGATAAAGATGGAGTCCATTGCTGCCTTGAAAATGTAAGAATAAAGTATCCGTGTGTGGATGATGATAAGTCTATCTGGAATTGACAATAGGTATTTATGTATTTGCCTATGAAATCAGATTAAATTGGGACAAGAAGAGGAAATAATAATGGCCTCCATCTCTCTAATACCGAACATCATAAGGTGATATGGTGTTTATATAAAATGATGTCTCCACTTGGACAACAGAAAATCAGCCGTAGTCAGAGGCATCTAAATGTTGTGCATCACATTTTACTTTCATGGGAGTTCTCTGAGTTCCACTGGAAGTCAGTCAACTCTGAAAGCAATTTAATATTTGACAGCTGAAGGACATATTAACTACCATAGTATCTAAGTCTAAAAATTCAAAAACTAAATAAATTGACCCAGATTTAGTAGATTTGGAAAGTGGATTCAGATTTACCATTTTCAGAACATAGTGTAGACATTAATAAAGTAGACTAATAATAAACTTAGACTAATAAAAGTATCCCCAAGACCAGTTTTCCCTCACTCCTGCCTTGCTTACACACTTGTCAGTAAATTAGAGTTTTATTTCCTTTATGCCAGATATCCTGCAGATTTTGAGGAAAATAAGGCCCCTTAGTGTAAAATGCAAGAGTTTTTGATGGATAGTAGATACATTTTTATTTATTAAAAATAATTTCTTCCTTAGCATGAGGTCAATAGACTTAATGAAAAAATTTCATGCTACTAACAATATTAAAATATACTAATTATGACAATTCCAGCAAACACCACAGTGCACCGGATTATAGAATAAAAGTCTTATTTCTAAACGCTGTGATTATAGTTTATCCTTTTTTACCTAAGCCATTTGGTGGGTCCTAAAATCAAGCTTCCCTCCTAGTGAAAGTCACTGAGTGACTTTTACTACTTCACTACTTCACTAAAATCAAGCCAAAGTACCTTATTAACAACCAGTTTTGAGAACTGAATTGGAAGAGAACTAAAACAAACAAGAAAATCACTTTATTATACAGGTAGTTTGAAATGTGACTCTAAAATCAAATAGTTGTTAATTGTACTTCCTTTCCTCTCTATTATTACATATGCATCAATTAACAAATTCTTAAGAAAAGCATTCATAAAACAATAGAGTTTATAAAAGTAAAGTTTTCACTTTCAAAGCCCTAATTATCTACCATCTATGTATTATCTGTCTACCTATATATTAACATATAATCATAAGGACATATGTGTGTGTGTGTGTGTGTGTGTGTATGTCTGTATATGTGCTTTCAGTATCAAACTATTTCAAAAGGTAATATTATACAGTTTATAGGAAGCAAAGCTTATTTTGGGTGAAAGCTCCAAGACTAAGATTTACCTAAACAGAGAATAGTGGGGAAATCTTTACTTGTTAAAAAAAGATCTAAGTTAGTAAAGGGCATTCTGAATAGATTGGCTTGATTATAGGGGATGACTTTTGTAGGAATAAAGGAGTTAAAAGAAAAGTAGGTTGAGGTCACATTAGGAGGACACCTGTAGGCCAGACTGAGGACTGCATTTCATATTATAGAGAACAGGAAGATAATGTAGGATTTTCAGCAATGTCTAATAAATATTATTGAGCTTGAATAGAACTCAATGGGACTAGTGTTATGAAGCAAAAAAAAAAAAAATACATAAAAATGCAATATACAGCTGGTTTTATGAAGACATCACCAAACAGTTATGTGTGGGATAGACAGAAGCAGAGAGAGATTGGAGATAGGAAGCTGATGCAATAATTCAGATGTGTTGTGGGCAAGGTAGTTAGCAGGAAGAATCAAAAGAAAAGGTCAAATGGGAGCATCACATATTTATATCACAAAACTCTGAAGAACTAAATCCATATATTCTTTCAACTCTTTACATATGCAATGTTTCTTAGTTATGTCATGATCCTGTAAAGAAAACACAAGCAGCTTCAGTACAAAAGTTAAACTCTGCGACAGTTTTCCCTGAGTCCCTACCATATGGTCTCATATGTGCTGCCCTTGATAGCACTATTACATATTCTTATAATAGCTTATATTTTCTTTTGTAGCATTTATTCCATTTTGAATAATTTTTATATTACCTTGAATTAAAACTGATTGACCCCACAACTAGTCTACAAATTCCATAAAAAAGTGCAGACATAAAAGTGCAGACAGCATATATATTCTCACCACTGTATCTAATACACTAAATTTCTGTAATTTTTGTTTGGTGGTCTATTGTAATTTGAAGGAAGAGTCATTTGACAGAATATCATCTCTCCATTTCTTGCACAAACTTATCATAGGCAGAACTGACTCTAGGGGGGAAAAAAAGTGAAATCACAAGGTCTTGTGGAAAAAGACTTATTCCGCGTTTGTAATAATTGTCCAATATCCTTGACCAAATTCTCATCTCCAGCATCCAGCACTTTCACATCACTAAGGCCTTCTCTTATCACTAAAGAAAAGCCTAAACAATTAAATCACACATAATACTAAGATTATTTGCCTTTTAAAGATCCTCAAATAAAAAAATAAGTGACTGAATTATGATAGCAAGGGCATGCCTTGGGCATTCACTCCTAGGACTCCCCCAAGCAGCTACTCTTCTACTTAGGCAACAGAATCATATTCCTGGCCCTTTTCTCTCCTGCCATTTTTTCTTTCTGATAACAAAATAAAAATTACCAGTTAATCTTACCTCAGTAATTCTTTGTAAAAAAAAAAGAGTAAAAGATGGTCTCATTTCAACATATATTTTAGATAAATTTTACTCCTTGAATAAGCATTCAAAATGAAAGGCAAAAAGTAGCAAGAGCACACTTTACTGATGCAAGATATAATTAAAAATAATGTAAAGATCTGCTTTATTCATCTTTATGATAGGATCTAAGGAATTCATCTTATATTTGTTTCCAGCTTTGGAGTCAGCTCTTTCATTTCCATATTCTAACTGTCTATATAGAAAGATAGAACATAAGCTGAACCAAATTTTCTCTGTAAACCTTAGACATCTAAGAAATAATGCTAAAATTTTAGCATTTAAGTAAGTTACATTAAGGCGATCAGTTTATGGAGGATCAGGACTTGAATGTAAACACCCCTGAAGATAAATATAACATTTTATGGGAAGTTTTATGAAGTTCTATCCAATTTGATATTTTTCAATAGTATAGGATACCAATTTTTCCTGATATATACTTAAACTAGTTTCTGAATATTTAAAGAACAAAATATTTTCCAGTTCTTCATGAGAACTTACACTTAGATAAATATTTTCCCACTGGATATTATAAAGTGAATTAGAGAAAGAAAAGCACAGAACAATCTATTTATGAACCATATAATGTGCAACAAAGTACTCTTAATCTAATTTGTGATCCATACCAGAGACTATAATTTTCTACGGTAGGTTAAAAATGACTTATATTTGTTCATGAATAACATGTTGAAGGGCTCTGTAATTAATTAAATGTCCAATGACAAATCTGATTGCTCTGATTCCATCTTCAGAATCAGAGATTGATAGAAGGCACAGGGTCAGGGGAACCATTTATCACAGTAATAGTGAAACGGAGGATTGATGTTGTATCAGTCTGGAATGCTTTATTTGAAGATGCTTTGCCTCTGGGAGCATCAA
The DNA here is from genome assembly GCF_055505025.1 of Bos grunniens. Classification (NCBI taxonomy): domain Eukaryota; kingdom Metazoa; phylum Chordata; class Mammalia; order Artiodactyla; family Bovidae; genus Bos; species Bos grunniens. Next base: position 9,541,824 of record NC_141179.1, on the reverse strand, counting down.
CAATGCCATCTTATTATATTTCAGCATTTGTGCAAATGTTCCTGAAAGTGCAGGAGCCAGTTAAGTATCGAATTAAAGAGGGGATTTCAAGAGTTATTTTCCTTGAGTAGAATATAACTCTTCCCAAAGTGTCAGTGTGAAAAATGTAAAGCCAAAGTAAGTTTGTAACCTTAAATTTCTCCATAATAAAACATGGTTATAAAGATATACCAAGGGAGAGATAAAGAAAAATATGTTAGATTTAAATGTAAGACCTGTCAATAGAAACACTAGTTATAAATGACACCCAGGGTCAGATATTTGGAGGGTGGAAATGGGAAAGTTTAGACCAGTCTTTTTTCCACTTAAGTAATTTCGTTAGACCAAATGGTTATTGTTTAAAAGCTGATGCCACTCTTGGTTAAATTATTCAGTTAACTGTTCACTTTAGAAAGCAACAAAATTACAAGGATAGAGAGGCTGAATGAAACAGACCAGTGAGGCAGCATCTCAGAAAGACGAGACAGAAATGATGAAAGGCATACGTCAGCCTATGGAATTATCTCTGTGATCCAGAGGCAAGAAAGAAAGATAGACTTGTTCCTAAAGCAGTCATCAGAATGAAAAGATACCTTCATAATTCGAGAGCTTCACACCCCAACCTCCTTCTATTATTCATTATCTCCCTAAAAGAGAGACATTAATAGTTTCTCTGTTCATTTTCTACAATTATATCTTTTTCTTTTTTGGATTGTCTTCTGTGAGCTAAGTAGTTTGCTATCTTCTCTCTCTCTTATTTTTTATACAAAGTTATATAGAGAAATATTGCCTAAAATGCTGCATCTCCTCTCTGTGATAGACATTCTGGATGTTCATAAATATTCTAACTCTCTGTCCTCAGCACATAATGGGACTGCACTTCCCTGCTAACTTGAAATTAGGTTTAGCCATGTGACTTGCTTTGGCCAATGAAATGTAGGTGAAAGGTGCTATGTGATTTCTGGAGAGGAGCTTTAATAGCCCAAGACTGCTTTGCAAGGTTCTCTTTCTGCTACCAAAATAGACAGGAGCCAACCCAACAGCAAAGGTCATGAGGTTAAAGACAATGAAGAACAGAGTCTTTAGCTGACCTTCAATGCACATGTTCAAGAGTGATGGGGGGAAAGTCCCTGTGTGCTTTTTAGATACTGAGATTTCAAATTTGTTATTACAGCCTGATGTATGTCATTGGTGGTAAACACACTGACGTAATGAAGAGTAAAGATGTACATGCATGAACCATAAAGAGATTCTGTTTTAAATCATGAATTGATAATACATATATTAGACTCACAAATGCAACAAAACCCCCTTCATTTGCTTAGTTCTTCCTAAATTAGTCCTGTGTTAGAACTGAAATTTTTTGATACCTACTTAGCGGATGTGCTAGGCTTCTTGTTACAATTAACTTCTTTGTATGGCATTATGGAACTTTGGTGATTACATTTTCATTCCTCATAGCCAGGGTAGTAAAACCATGAGAAGATAGAAAACAGACAGCATATATCTTTCTTTTCTTGAAAGCATTTGACTCATTTTGAGATTGAGCAAATGGCACAACTAAGTCCAAAGATAAAGAACAAGTGAAAGTTTCAAACCATGGTGTGACATAGTTTCATTCTGAATGCAAAATAATGTAATTAAGGGAGAACAATAGTGTCTTTATGACATAATTCACTAACCCCTTCCCTTAATGATATTATGACTGAAAAATTAAGAGTCCTACAATGCTCAGGTGATAGAGTCTTTACCATCTGAGCCACCAGGCCTCCCATATCTGTCTTAAAGAGACAACAAAATCAAAAAAACAGCCTTGTAACAGAACTTTTTGATTACCTATGTGTTAGTCATAAGAGAAAAACATGGAAGACTATATTCTTCATTTAACATGCTTTGAATCATTTATTATTAAAGTCAAATCTCATTCTCTCTCCAGTGATATCCAATAAATCTTTCTGTGATCAGAGCAAATGTTCTATATTTATGCTGCCCAAAACAGTAGCGTGTGGAATGTGGCTAAGTGCCACCAAGGAACTGAATTTGTAGATTTATTTAAATTTAAATAGCCTCTGTAGCTAATGGCTACCATACCAACAGTGTACCTTACATCTCCATGTAATCTGAGACTAGGGTTGAGTGTTCAAGGTAACAGATTTTGGAAGGTATCAACACCAAGCTCTTAACATTCAGAGCCTCAACACTTCCATAAAGATTACTGAAGAGAATGAGACAGCACAATAAAAGATGGCTTTGCTTCTAGACAAGTGTTATATTGCAAATAAGAATACTAATCGTCTCTGGCCTCCTGAAATTATTTTTTTTTAATGTATAAAGAGATATAGTTTAATGATGTATTAAAATATTAAAATTATTTTTCAGTTCAGTTCAGTTCAGTCGCTCAGTCATGTCCAACTCTTTGCGACCCCAGGCCTCCCTGTCCATCACCAACTCCTGGAGTTCACTCAGACTCACCTCCATCGAGTCAGTGATGCCATACAGCCATCTCATCCTCTGTCGTCCCCTCCTCCTCCCGCCCCCAATCCCTCCCAGCATCAGAGTCTTTTCCAACGAGTCAACTCTTCGAATGAGGTGGCCAAAGTACTGGAGTTTCAGCTTTAGCATCATTCCTTCCAAAGAAATCCCAGGGCTGATCTCCTTCAGAATGGACTGGTTGGATCTCCTTGCAGTCCAAGGGACTCTCAAGAGTCTTCTCCAACACCACAGTTCAAAAGCATCAATTCTTTGGCACTCAGCCTTCTTCACAGTCCAACTTATTTTAGGTCCAGAACTTAAACTGTGAACATAAATTTTCCCCACTTCTTTTTAATCCAAACCATCTGTGTTCCTGTCAGAAAACAAATTCCTATAGACTTTATTGCAACTTTTGCAAACTTAGCATCACAGTAAATGTTTCAAATTACTTTTAATTGAAGTAAAAATTTTATCATTTCCACAGGTTTTGATTCAATGGTCTCCATCTATGGAAAGTTGAAAGCTTTCAATTTTCTTTAATTTTTACCATATGTATAGCATCGTGTCATCATCAAATGAATATCATGTATTTCTGAAACTTATCACTTCCATAACTCCTAAATTTTGAAGCAGAGCCTGTTAAGACACATCTATTCACCTACCCTCCAGTTGATCTTGAATCTATATATAGGTATAGATACAGTTGATTTACAATATTGTGTTAGTTTCAGGTGTGCTGCAAATTAATTTGGATATATATCTCTTTTTCTGATTATTTTCCATTATAGGTATTATAAGATATTGAATACAATTCTCTGGGTTATATAGTAAATGCTTATTTCTTATCTATTTTATGTGTAGTAGTTAATTCCATACTCTTAATTTATCCCTCCCCACCCTTTTGTTTTCCCTTTGTTAGTCAAAAATTTGCTCTCTATTCTTGATCTGTTTGGGACTGCCATCCAGGTGAGTATCTACGCTGTTCTTCCACTAAATGGTTGAAGGATAGGTAAAAGTTTTTGCTCTTTGAGTGAATATCCAATTTTTAATGTTTTAGAAATTTAAAACAAATGTCTAGGTTGTGATGCATAGTATCACATCAAAGATAGACATTGTTAAATTTGTGAGACTACCAAATTTGAAAACATAATATGCAGATAAAGCTCTTTTTCTTGATTAACATCATTGCTGTGGGTAAACACAAGGAAAATTTTTGGCAGTTCATAATCATTAATTCTAGACTTGCAGGGTGTAATTGATCTGGCACTGATGCACATTTGTTGATATTAGGCCAATTTTATTTATCTGTATTTGGATCCTATTCCAAAGTGTCAGTTTTATGAGATAGTCAAAACAGCTTGTGGCAGGGAGAGCTTTTAAATATTCTTCTTAATCTTCACCTTAAATAACTTGATATTTTAAAAATCCTAGCATGTGTTACATTTTTATTTTATCTCCTTTTAATTTAATTTTGATTTGATAGATTATCACATTAACTAGAAACTGTCAGTGGCTCCCTCACTGCCCTTTGTTTAAACTACTTAGTATGATGTATAGAAAGCTCTGTAAACCTGGGTCCAATCCTATTTTTCAACCCCTTCTTATAGCAGTTCCTTCCTTCTGCCCATAATTTACTTGTAAGTCCTTAAAATTTTTTCTGCTCCCACTATTATATTAGGACGACAATTGTATTAAGAGAATCGTACCTATTTCCCCCAAATAGCTAATTCCTCAAATCTTTCAGGACTAAATTTGTAAGTCATTTCACTCATTTATTCAACAGTTAGATAATAAATATTTTCTGTGTGCCAGGCACTACGCTTAGTGCTGTATAAATTAATTCATTGAATCCTCACAACTACTCTATAAAGCAGATGTTAATGATTTTGTCATTTCACAATGACAGATGAGGACTCCTTACCCTTTGGTTCTACCTTCCAAAGACCCAACCCATCCCACCCACCATCCTGACAAGCCGCTCAAGCTCCCTGCATGTTGCGTCTCCATTACTCGACAGCGCTTGCACTATCATCTTCTACTACCAGTCGGTTCTTCTAGAACCTTATCTTCTCCTGAGATCAAAGCTCAAAGTAGAGACAAGTGAACATCATAGATTGAAACAGATTTAGAATAAGAAAGAAAGTTCTGATTAATGTGGCAGAAATCTGTTTTCATCCTGAAAATCCCAGCTGAACTTTAGGTTAGTTTGTTAGCAAGATGGCTTTGGCTACTGTGTGCCTTTTCTATGCAGTAATTACACACTGTCTTGTCTTTGAATTTCAATCAGTTATGGGTACTAACTAAAGAGTAAAATATCATTCATAGTCTGCTCACATCACAATTAGTGGCAGAAAATATTTATTGAGTGATTACTGTATGTACAGTTCTGGCTCAATCTCTGTGGGGTATCTGGGTCCTGGTGCACACAAGGTTTGTTTGAGCCCTCTGAGCATCTCTGGCAGGCAAGGGGTTTGATTCTAAATGCAATTTTGCCCCACCTACCATCTTGCTGGGGCTTCTTCTTTGCCTGTGGATGTGGGGTATCTTTTTTTGGTGGGATCCAACATTCTCCAGTCAATGGTTGTTCAGCTGCAAGCTGTAGTTTTGGAGTTCTTGCAAGAGAAGATGAGCACACATCCTTCTACTCCACCATCTTAGGACATAAATTTATTTAACTTATATGCAGAGTACATCATGAAAAATGTCGGGCTGGGTGAAGCACAAGCTGGAATCAAGATTTCTGGGAGAAATATCAGTAACCTCAGATGTGCAGATGACACCATCCTTATGGCAGAAAGAGAAGAAGTATTAAAGAGTCTCTTGATGAAAGTGAAAGAGGCGAGTGAAAAAGTTGGATTAAAACTCAACATTCAAAAAACTAAGATCATGTCATCTGGTCCCATCACTTCATGGCAAATAGATGGGGAAACAATGGAAACAGTGACAGACTTTATTTGGTGGGGCTCCAAAATCACTGCAGATGGTAACTATAGCCATGAAATTAAAAAGACACTAGCTTCTTGGAAGAAAAGCTATGGCCAACCTAGACAGCATATTAAAAAGGAGATATGTTACTTTGTCAACAAATGTCCATCTAGTCAAAGCTATGGTTTTTCCAGTAGTCATGTATGGATGATACTGGATGCTTGGGGCTGGTGCACTGGGACAACTCAGAGGGATGGTATGGGGAGGGAGGAGGGAAGAGGGAGGAGGGTTCAGGATGGGGAACATGTGTATACCTGTTCCAGATTCATGTTGATATATGGCAAAACCCACACAATATTGTAAAGTTAAAAAATGAAATAAAAAAAAAAAAAAAGAAAGCTGAGTGCTGAGGAATTGATGCTTTTGAACTGCGGTGTTGGAGAAGACACTTGAGAGTTCCTTGGACTGCAAGGAGACCCAACCAGTCTATCCTAAAGGGAATCAGTCCTGAATATTCATTGGAAGGAGTGATGCTAAAGCCGAAACTCCAATATTTTGGCCACCTGATGTGAAGAACTGACTCATTGAGAAAAACCCTAATGCTGGGAAAGATTGAGGACAGGAGAAGGGGACGACAGCAAATGGGATGGTTGGATGGCATCACCGACTCAATGGACATGAGTTCGAGTAAGCTCTGGGAGTTGGTGATGGACAGAGAAGCCTGGCGTGCTGCAGTCCGTGGGGTTGCAGAGAGTCAGACACGACTGAGTGACTGAGCTGAACTTAACTGTATTTAGTTTCCCTAGTGGCTCAGATAGTAAAGAATTTGCCTGCAATGCAAGAGACCTGAGTTCAATCCCTGGGTTAGGATAATCCTCTGGAGAAGGGAATAGCTACCCACTCCAGTATTCTTGCCTGGAAAATCCCATGAACAGAGGAGCCAGGAGGGCTACAGTCCATGGTGTTGCAAAAAGTCGGGCACGACTGAACAACTAAGCATGCTTTCATATCAGCAGTTACATATATGTCAATGGACATGAGTTTTAGCAAGCTCTAGGAGATGGTGAAGGACAGGGAAGCCTGGCATGCTGCAGTCCATGGGGTTGCAAACAGTCAGACATAGCTTAGCAACTGAACAATATAGCAACATACGCGTGTGTGCGCGTGCGTGCGCATGCTCGTCGTCTTCAACTCTTTGTGACCCCATGGACTATAGCTTGCCAAGTTCCTCTGTCTATGGGATTTCTCAGACAACACTGCAGTAGGTTGCCACTTTCTTCCCCAGGGAATTTTCCCTGCCCAGGGTTTGAAACCACATCTCCTGTGGCTCCTGTATTGGCAGACGTTTTCTTTACCACTGAGACACCTGCAAAGCCCATGTGTATATGTGTGTGTGTGTGTGTGTGTGTGTGTGTGTGTGTGTAAGAGAGAGAGAGATTTTATTTGATTATATAAAAAAGAAGTCTTATAGGACTTTGAAAGGAGAAAGTATTTTGAGTATTTTGAGTATTTGAGAAGTATTTTGAGACATGTTACTTCTGAACTGATATGGCAGATCTAACAAATGGTGATGTCCAATAGATATAAATGTAACAGAAGGATAGGAGCCAGAGAAATAGCATGCTCAATCTTGCTTTTGTTTTTCCAAAACATGCTAAGAAACTGTAAAAATTCACTATTATAAGCAATGTTTTGGTAAAAGATTAATGCTTTTAAAGGATAATATAATTTTAAGTCATACAGTTTTAGTAGAACTTGATTTTTTTTTCTTTATTTGTTGTTTAGAAGCTATGATGTTAATGGAAAACTGGACATAATTTTAAGACAATATTATAAAGTATTTTCCATGTTTGAAACTCAGAAGCCAAGAAATCTATCTGCAGGTGCATCAATGAGGTTTTCTTGGAGAAAAATCTGTTTCTACACAGAAAAATCTGTTTCTACCTCAAGCCACGTGCATGAAAAATCAGGTCAATGGCCAACAGAGAGATGGAGATAACATGTTGTAAGGATCTGTCTGAAGCCATTACCTGTTTTGAAAGAGACTGACCTCTGCTTGTTTTCCATTCTTCTAGTGCTCTAAGATAGTCCCTCAGCCAATATGACAAGAAACCTTCCTTCCATCTGACCCAAGCTTGGACTCCAGGCCTGAATAGTTCTTTTGTTTATTTTTTAACTTTACAATATTGTGTTGGTTTTGCCATATATCAACATGAATAGTTCTTATATCAAAAAGTCACATATGAGATCCATCAGAAGCAGTAACCAGAGGAAATGTAAGAGCATCAGGCACCTGACTGCTGAGTCAGCAGAATTCATCCACAATTAATTTAACCAACAGCAGTTTTATGTAAAAGAGAAAGCACATTTTACCTTGCTGGGAAAGAAACTAAAGCTATTAATGAACCATTTAAGTAAAAAGAAGTCGTTCCTGTATTTATGATATAATTGCAACTTGGAAAATACCCTGTGAAGCATGAGAGCTTTTTTATAAAGTAAAAAAAAAAATAAGTTTGACAGTTATAAATTCGACTTGGAAGAGTGCAAACATACATAATATATTCAGATATCACTAGCTACTAGCTTGAATGCAAGAGTTAAATAGAAGAATTTGTTATGAAATTGGTTATCTGAAAGGAGGAAAAAGAGAGTAAATCCATTTTTCATCCCTTGGGAATGAATAGAAACAGTTTACGAGAGCCAAGTAGAAAGTATAATTGCCTATTACAAGTCTACTTTTCCCTATAAGTAGTAAAATTATACCTATATTTTATTATTCTTATTTTATTCTTGACATATCTCATCTTTGGAAGGCAAATACTATATTACTTTGTATGTGGATTCCACACATTTCCTCTAGCAAGCTTGAATGGTTGATGGAAAATAAAATATTAAAATAAGATTTAAGGTAACTTTAAAGAGAAAGCTTTGGCATCAAGCAGAGTGAATGAAATACTGGATAACAGCTTTCAAGAAGCTCTTTTGGGATAATAAAGCAAATTGAGTTGGCTGCCTTGGAAGCACATCACAGGTGGCAGGTGAGGAAATTCTCAGCTTCCTTGACTTTTTTCCAGTAAATGTGTCCATCAAAGTCACACAGTCAGCACCACTTGCTTTGGCTAGTCTTGTATTCAGGTAAAAATTAAAAAAAAAAAAGAGGATTCTGTGATAAACATATGCTTGTTTTCTCCTGGCAGAGGAACTTGTTTACTTCTGAACAGATTTTAGGCACAAATATAGCATGCCTAGTAGAATCACATACTGTTGCCTTTAGCATTTGTGGGGCGGGGGGAGCTTCTGGGACCTGGGTTCCATTAGGTCTTGATTCAACATGAGCACTGGCTTGCTTTGTGATCTTGAGTAAGCCCTTACCCCGAACTCCCATTACTTGTTCTGAAAAACAAACAAGATACACATTGTTCTTTCCAACTGCCATGTGCTATGATTCTATTGTCTTATTTGTATTATAGAATTCTTCTATGAGAAGTAAAACACCAACCCACAAAATCTAGGAAGTGTCCTGACCTAATACTATTATAAAACAGTGTTCCTGAGAGGATAACATGAAATAGTGTGTCTAAACTGTCTAGCCCATAGCATATGTTCCACAGACATTAATCTCTTGCCCCAAGATCACTTTCAATATCTCAGTCTAGTAAAATCTTCTCTACCATCTGAAAATCTCTTTGTGCCAGGTGTAACAGTTGCCACTATGATTACTAGGGTTGAGATAACAAGATTTATGAGTTCCAGAATCTAAAATGATTATTGGATAATCAATTCATTAACTTTTAAAAGACTTTTTTTTTTTTTTTTTAAGAAAGGCATTCTATTTCAGCACACTAAGTGTTATACTGAATGTTTCCCAAGAGGCTAAGTGGCTCAGTGGCAAAGAATCCATCTGCCAATGCAGGGAATGCTGGAGACATGGGTTCAATCCCTGGGTTGGGAAGATCCCCTGGAGGAGAAAATGGCAACCTACTCCAGTATTCTTGTCTGAGAAATCCGATGAACAGAGGAGTCTGGTGGGCTAAAGTCCATGGGGTTCAGAAGAGTCAAATATGACTGAGTCACAGAACACACAAGTGTTATATTGCATTTCTACTTAACACAACATCTATCAGTCATTCAGTAAGTGAATATTATTAACTTGGATAAGTGAGCAAATGAGTCATTTGTGTAGAGCCCCTCTCTTTAGCATTAATATATCTCAGGCTGCATGCTTTATTAGACTACATATGAGAACCAGACACTGTGATATTGATTGGGTTGTGTAACAGAATCCTGTTGTAGACTCATAAAATGGTGAAATATACTTAACTTGTTGAGTCTCAAAGGATCTTTCCCTCCTTCCACATAATGGGCATAATAATACATAATACAAGAGATGGCAATGTTGAACATTGACATTTTAGGAATCACTGAAGTAAAATGGATCAACATGGGAAAATTTAATTCAGATGATCATTAAATTTACTACCATTGGCAAGAATCCCTTAGAAGAAATGGAGTATCCCTCACAGTCAACAAGAGATTCTGAAATGCAGTACTTGGATGCAATCTCAAAAATGACAGAATGATCTCTGTTCATTTCCAAGGCAAAATATTCAATATTACAGTAATCCAAGTCTATGCCCCAACCACTAACACTGAAGAAGTTGATTTGAACAGCTCTGTGAAGACCTACCACACCTTCTAGAACTAAATCCAAATACAAATGTCCTTTTCATCATAGGGGACTGGAGTGCAACAGTAGGAAGTCAAGAAACACCTGGAGTAACAGGCAAGTTTGGCCTTGGAGTATGAAATGAAGCATGGTAATGGCTAACAGAGTTTTGTCAAGAGAATGCACTGGTCATAGAAAACACTCTCTTCCAACAACACAAGAGATCACATGGACATCACCAGATGGTCAATACTGAAATCAGATTGATTATATTCTTTGCAGCTGAAGATGGAGAAGCTCTATACAGTCAGCAAAAACAAGGCCAGGGGCTGACTGTGCCTCATATCTTGAAGTCATTATAGCAAAATTCAGCTGAAACTGAAAAAAGTAGGGAAAACCATTAGGCCATTCCAGTATGACCTAAATTAAATCACTTATGATTATACAGTGAAAGTGACAAATAGATTCAATAGATTAGATCTAATAGAGTGCCTGAAGAACTATGGACAGAAGTTCATAACATTGTACAGGAAGCAGTGATCAAAGTCATCCTCAAGAAAGAAATGCAAAAGCCAAAATGTTTGTCTGAGGAGGCCTTACAAATAGCTGAGAAAGGAAGAGAAGTGAAAGGAAAAAGAGAAAAGGAAAGATATACCCATCTGAATGCAGACTTCAAAACCATAACAAGGAGAGATAAGAAAGCCCTCCCAAGTGACCAATGCAAAGAAATAGAGGAAAACAATAGAATGGGAAAGACTAGAGATCTCTTCAAGAAAATAAGTGATACCAAGGGAACATTTCATGCAAAGGGGGCAATAAAGGACAGAAATGGTATGGACCTAACAGAGACAGACAATATTAAGATGAGGTGGCAAGAATACACAGAAAAACTATACAGAAAAGATCTTAATGACCCAGATAATCACGATGGTGTGATCACTCTCGTAGAGCCACACATCTTAGAGTGTGAAGTCAAGTGGACCTTAGAAAGCATCACTATGGACAAAGCTAGTGGAGGTGATGGAATTCCAACTGAACTATTTCAAATGCTAAAAGATGATGCTGTAAAAGTGCTGCACTCAATATGCCAGCAAATCTGGTAAACTCAGCAGTGGCCACAGGACCAGAAAAGGTGTGATTTCATTCCAATCCCAAATAAAGGCAATGCCAAAGAATGCTCAAACTACTGCACAGTTGCACACATCTCACATGCTATCAAAGTAATGCTCAAAATTTTAAAAGTCAGGCTTCAGCAATATGTGAACCGTGAACTTCCAGATGTTCAAGCTGGATTTAGAAAAGGCAGAGGAACCAGAGATCAAATTGCCAACATTCTCTGCATCATAGAAGAAGGAAGAGAATTCTAGAAATATATCTTCTTCTGCTTCATTGAGTATGCTACAGCCTTTGACTGTGTGGATCACATCAAACTGTGGAAGATTTTTTAAGAGATGGAAATACCAGACCATCTGACCTGCCTCCTGAGAAATCTGTATGCAGATCAACAAGCAACAATTAGATCTGGGCATGGAACAATGGAGTATGTCAAGGCCATTTATTGCTACCTTGCTTATTTAACTTATATGCAGAGTATATCATGTGAAATGCTGGACTGGATGAAGCACAAGTTGGAATCAAGATTGCCAGGAGAAAATCAATAACATCTAATATGCAGATGACACCACCCTTATGGCAGAAAGCAAAGAGGAACTAAGACTCTCTTAATGAAAGTGAAAGAGGAGAGTGAAAAAGCTGGCTTGAAACTCAACATTCAAAAAATGAAGATCATGGCATCCGGCCCCATTACTTCATGGCAAACAAATGGAATGAAATCTATTCCATCTATTCCTCACGATGGAAACAGTGAGAGACTTTATTTCGTTGGGCTCCAAAATCACTGCAGATGGTAACAGCAGCCATGAAATTAAAAGATGCTTTCTCCTTGGAAGAAAAGCTGTGACAAACCTGCTGCTGCTGCTGCTGCTAAGTCACTTCAGTCGTGTCCGACTCTGTGCGACCCCAGAGACGGCAGCCCACCGGGCTCCCCCGTCCCTGGGATTCTCCAGGCAAGAACACTGGAGTGGGTTGCCATTTCCTTCTCTAACGCATGAAAGTGAAAAGTGAAAGTGAAGTCACTCAGTCGTGTCCGACTCTTCGCGACCCCATGGACTGCAGCCTACCAGGCTCCTCTGTCCATAGGATTTTCCAGGCAAGAGTACTGGAGTGGAGTGCCATCACCTTCTCTGGTGACAAACCTAGACAGTGTATTAAAAAATAGAGACATTGCTCTGCTGACAAGGGTTTGTCAAAGCTATTGTTTTTCTAGTAGTCATGCATGGATGTGAGAGCTGAAGAACTGATGCTTTCGAACTGTGGTCTTGGAGAAGACTCTTGAGAGTCCCTTGGACTGCAAGGAGATCAAACCAGTCAATCCTAAAGGAAATCAGTTCTGAATATTCATTGGAAGGACAGATGCTGAAGGTCCAATACTTTGCCCACCTGATGTGAAGAACTGACTCATTTGAAAAGACCCTGATGCTGGGAAAGATTGAAGGCATGAGGGAAAGGGATGACAGAGGATGAGATGGTTGGATGGCATCACCAACTCTATGGACATCCATTTGAGCAAACTCTGGGAATTGTTGGTGGACAGGGAAGCCTGGCATACTGCAGTCCATGGGGTCACAGAATCGGACACAACTGAGCAACTGAACTGAACTGAATACCTAATTTACAAAGGTTTGTCAAAATTGAAGATAAAATCTCACATGGCAAACTATGGTATGAAATAATATAGAAACTACCTTTAACATTTGTATTACTTTTGAGGATATCATGTGCCTTCCTAAGAAAAGGACTTTAACTGATTTATTTAACTCTGTATCTGAATGTAGCCTTTTAAGGGATTGCAAGAATTTCCTTCACAACTGTGAGACTGAACTGCCACTTACTATAGCAGAATGAATGCTGCTGAACTCTACTCTGACTCTCAATTTTTGTGATCAATAAAAAGCAAAGATGGGAAGGGCCATAAAATCTGGTGTAAAGGCAATAATGCTTATTTGTAGTATCTTTTAACCATGATTGTTTGATATTATTTTGTGATAGACAAAAGAGATGCCATTGATATAAAATGCAGATGACTCTTTGAGTCAATAATAAATTTCTGGGTTCAAACTATTCAATAACAGGGAATTGATTTGAAACCAAGCAGCATTTTCGACTTATCTATTGTCTTCAGCTGTGCTGAGTTAATGAGGATTTGTAATTGCTTTGAATTTTAACTAATAGATCTTTTTCATTTGGAAGCTGATTTTATTTTAGTGTCATACTTTATGGTTTGCAAAATCACCTAACCATATAAAGGTTGACAGAATTGACCATAATCAAAGGCTTTGGAATACAAAAAACCATTTTAATAGGTAGAATGGTTTTCTCTTTCCAAGACTATCTATCTTGTGTTTAAATGTTTCTCAAGTTTAATTGTTAACTTCTATTTAAAACTGTAAAGTGGATATGAAAATAGCTTACAATAACTAAAAAGCATTATTCACATATTCTATTTATATTTTTCAGATTACATTGTTTACCTAGAAAAAATAAAAAACCTGTGGCTAGCATTTTAAATCTTTATTTTATAAGCCACAGAAATTTTCTACACTAATCATATCAGAGTGTGAATGTTTAGTCTCCTTTTAAAAAAACTGGTTCAAAACATTTTTTCCAGGTGTTCTCTGAATTTCACTCACCAAGTGACATGTGTGCCCACAGAATGATCTATTGTGTAAAAAAAAGAGGCACAAGAACACTCTCTAAAATGATTATTCTAAACTGTTAATTGGCTTGGTTTAGAACTGGCCAGTAGCATGGATCCAGTATTGCTGTATCCTCAGCTGCAAACAGATTAAGTTAGAAACACATATTTCTACAAAAAAGAAAATAGGTTGATTTGTCCACAGTTATCATTTACTTTTCTCCATGGGGGTCCTTAAGAAGCAAATGATATACAAACAGCTGCAAGATTATTGTTACGCTCTTGTTGCTATTTGGTGATTGCTATTTACATGTAAATTACTACTTGGAAAAGTACAGCTTTTCACCAGTAACTAGACAACAAAACATTTCTTACTAAGCTGTCCAAGATTGATTACTGAAGTATACTTCCTACAGGAATGATTCTTTAGAGTATTTTTCACTTCCGTATTTTCTAAGAAAAGTAATTTTGGAATGAATAAAATAAAAGAACAACTTCACCCTGATTCCAAAGCAATGTCTATATAATAAACAATTTTAGAAGAATGTGTGAGAGAATACATCAGAGTAAATTTCTTGCTGTGAAGACTGATTTTTCAGAAAAGAAAAGAAAACCATGAAGTTAAAGAAAATACTGAAAGAGAAATAAGAATATATCAAAGTTAAAGTTGATTTATCTCCATATTTTTCTCTGGGTTGAGCTGGATGAATTTCCTCGACACCTTTAATGTGTTTATACCTAAAGATTGTCCTGAGAATAAACTGCCGTGAATTAGACAAAAAACATTTTTAAAAGTTTTGCATGTTAGTGTGAATTAACACTTTGAAGCTTTGTTTAAAAATGAAAGTTATTTCATTGGAAGATATGAATATTGATATATTTACAACTGGAGCGTACTCTGTATACAGTTTTGTAAGTTTTTCACATAATATTATATTGTACCGTTGATCGTGCTCACAGTGCCAACTGTCTTGCTGTTCACACTGTTCGCACTGTTTGTTGAATCCAGGTAGGTAAGATGAGAGTGGGGAAGCTGGAGGAATATGCAAGGAGCCGTAGGAACTGCAGACACGTTTATTCTCTCCTGGCTGGCATGGCAGCCATAACACAGCCTCTCTCCTTTCTGATGCAGCAGCCATAGCAGCAGCCACAAAAGAACCATAACATAACCATGACAGAGCCATAATATAGCCTTATATAACACAACCATGAGGCTGCTCCAGGGTAGCCCCAATGCCGCAGCAGCCAGGGCTTTCATGGGGAAGCGCATACAGACATACCGCGCACAGCAGCCCGTGACCCTCCGAGGACCTCCTGACCCGCATGCACAGTGCTCTAAGTGATCTCAAATGTTACATAATTATTATTTACAAAACGTGGGGCAAGAGCAAGAGGCTGTGGGGTGAGAGAGCCTGACCACACCATCTTGGCTAATTTGCTCTTTCTCTGCATATATTAAGGCTTATTTTTATATTAATTTATATAACCATAGCAAATTGTTAATGACTATATCTCCTTTCATACCTGTACTGTTACTTATTTAACTAGTCCTCTCTTTTAAAATATACATTAATTTTCATTTTTCACTATTTAGGCCATTTTAAGGTGTAAATACGTCAACATTCATATTTGCCTTACTTGTCCAGTTACTCTTTTAGAACTGGAACTTCTGCATTAAACAATATGAGGGTTTTTATATATATTGACAAGTTGCTCAACAGGGAAGTTGATCAAATTTACACCATCCTTATGAGTATAAGAGAGTATCAGTTCATCTGATTCCATTGAAACTGATCAAAGTGTCAACAGTCTACTTAAATAGTGACTATTTCTTTCTCTAACTACATGTTTTAGAAAATTTTAGGTCAACCCAAATGAGTTCAAGGCAGTTTAGTACAGTCAAGAAAAAGAGAGAGATGGAAGATTCCAGAAAAATCATCCATTTAATTCAGCAATCAGTCTGGCTTTTCAATACTAGAATATCTATCATTATAAACTGTAGATCTAGGGTAAGAAAAAATAAAAAATTATGAACATTCTAAATAATGTGAAAGCAAGGCTTATTCTCAAGTACATGTTATAGATATTGTAGACTTGGCTGATTTGTTATTTGTTTGGAAGTAGAGTGGTAGAGAAATAAAGTGCATTATTCAAAAATATAAACTTGATTTCAAGGTAATAATTTAAGGACCAAAATACTACATAAATAGCTTTCTAGGAGTATAGTCCTACATTTTTTAATTCTTAGACTTACTTTTTTTTTTTTGCATTTTAACATTTCTGAAATGGGATATCTCCTTCTACCCATCCATCCCTCCATTCCCTATAAGAAAATGTATTTGCTTCAAACTGACTGTTATTGGTTCAATAACCTCCTTTCCCTACACACCCAGGCCCAGTGTTAGACAAAGAATGATTTAATAAGAAATATAGTCACAACATGGGGATGTTTCTGCTTTTTGCTTTATCTTCCCTTAACCCATTTGTCCACTTTCCTAGATCTGTGATGAAGGATTGTTGCATATTCACTGAGTGAATCTGATACTCCAAAGGGAGATACCCCACTGTGCAGTGTATACAATGTGGAATCCAAGGATTTTTATGTAGATACCAGCAATAGATACTTCTTAAAAAGTGCATATTTTTCTCACTTGGTCACTTTTTAAAGCTCATATGTTCTTATTTGTTATTCAACTTAATCCATAACCTGGAGAAGGAAATGGCAACCCACTCCAGTACTCTTGCCTGGAAATTCCATGGACTGAGGAGCCTGATAGGCTACAGTCCATGGGGTCACAAAGAGTCGGACACGACTAAGCGACTTCACTTCACTTCACTTAATCCATAACCCAGTGAATGCACTCCAGAATAGCCAAGGTTTAGGTTCACTGTGGCCTACCTGTATAACTTTTATATGAGGCCTAGTCTTTAATTTAGCTTCTAGCATAGTTAAAGACTAAAAGTAGAAACTCCAGTTCTTGCCCTGGGTTGTTTTTTCTTGAGAATGCATTCATCTCTATCTCATATTTTAGAAGTTTGACAGAACTAACTATCTGACTTTAAAGTTTGTGAAATAGTGAAGTAAATCAGTCCATCACAACTTCTACCCTTTAAATATGACATGTTTTTGCCACTAGGCTTTTCTGTTACTATTAGATGGAAATCAGTACTTTCTTTTACATCTATATATATATTGAGCCTTAATATTTCTTGCAGAGAGATGAATCAAATTCATAAAAAATATATCTCAAACTCCTAGGTGAAATAAATATGAATATAGTGAATGGTCATGCTAATCAAAAACAGTGTGATGTAAAGCACTTTCCTGTCAAACACACTTTGATGCTATTTAAGTCATTAAAGTGCTAACAGTCCTTTATCATCATTGCTAATTTAAAAGTTCTTACCTAAATTTTTAATTTTACTATTAGTCAGCCAAATTCCTAAAACAAATGGAAATACTCTAATTTCCAGATTGTACTCTAATCTGGAATGGGTAATTGAAACAAATTATATGACTTGAGATGCTTTGAGGGACAGAAAAGATATAAGGCAGAGAAAGATGTACATCTGTAAGAGTATTACTGTTCAAAGTTAACACTGAATAATAGAAATGCAATTAAAAAGGTTCATTGGGTTGAAAACTGATTAGAAAAATGTCTCTACAGATAAAGAACAGACTTATGGACATGGGGGTAGGGGAGGAAGGAGAGGGTGGGATGTAAGGAGAGAATAACATGGAAACACAACCTAGTCAGCATATTAAAAAGCAGAGACATTACGTTGCCAATAAAGGTCCATCTAGTCAAGGCTATGGTTTTTCCAGTAGTCATGTGTAGCTGTGGGAGTTGGACTATAAAGAAAGCTGAGCACCGAAGAATTGATGCTTTTGAACTGTGGTGTTGGAGAAGACTTTTCGGAGTCCCTTGGACTGCAAGGAGATCCAACCAGTCCATCCTAAAGGAGATCAGTCCTGGGTGTTCATAGGAAGGACTGATGTTGAAGCTGAAACTCCAATACTTTGGCCACCTGATGTGAAGAGCTAACTCAATGGAAAAGACCCTGATGCTGGGAAAGATTGAGGGCAGGAGGAGAAGGGAACTACAGAGGATAAGATGGTTGGATGGCATCACGGACATGAAGGACATGAGTCTGAGTAAACTCTGGGAGTTGGTGATGGACAGGGAAGCCTGGTGTGCTGCAGTCCATTAGGTCGCAAAGAGTCGGACATGACTGAGCAATTGAACTGAACTAATATACATTACCATATGTAAAATAGATAGTCAATGGGAATTTGGTGAATGATTCTGGGAAATCAAAGCAGAGCTCTGTAGCAACCTAGAGGGTGAGATGGGGAAGGAGGAGGGAGGTAGGTTCAAGAGGGAAATAGATAGAAGGGGACATAGGCTGATTCACGTTGCTCTTTGGCAGAAACCAACACAATACTGTAAAGCAATTACCCTTCAATTAAAAATACATAAATTAAAAAAGAAAATTGTCTCTAAATAAAAGTGAGTTAATCAGTATTTATTAGCGCCCCTAGGGTAAAAGCAGTTTTTGAATTATTTGCTATGGTGCCATGGTGGTTGTTGTTCAGTTGCTCAGTCATGTCTGACTCTTTGTGACCCCATGGACTGCAGTACACCAGCCTTCCCTGTCCTTCACCATCTCCCAGAACATGCTCAAACTCATTTCCACTAAGTCGGTGATGCCATCCAGCCATCTCATCCTCTGTCGTCCCCTTCTCCTCCTGCCCTCAATCTTTCCCAGCATCAAGGTACTCCAAAGTATTGGAGGTTCAGCTTCAGCATCAGTCCTTCCAATGAAGATTCAGGATTGATTTCCTTCAAGATTTTATGACAGAGGAAAAAAAAAAAAGTCTGGAGATTACTATGTTATTGCCAGCTTAATTTGAATTAGCAGGTAAGAGCTATTAATTCATAAGGGAGGATTTCCCTAGGACATATCAAAGTAGGCTTATAAACTGCTATGGTCTGAATATTTCTGCTCCCCACACCCAAATGTGTATGTTGCAAAGCAGATGTCCAAGATGATGTTATTAAGAGGTGGGGCCAATGGGAGGTGATTAGGTCATGAGGGCAAGGTCCTCCTGAATGGGATTAGTGCTGTTATAAAAGAGGCCTCAGAGAGCTCTTGAGCCCTCTTTATGTTATGTGAGGACATGGTGAGAATTCTGCAACCCAAGACCTTCACCTGGCCATGCTTGGCACCCTCATCTGGGACTTTCAACCTCCAGAACTGTGCAAAGTATATTTCTGTTGTTTATAATCCACCCAAGTGTTTTCTTGTAGCAGCCTAAAATGGACTGCTTTCAGAAAATCCATTGCCTTTTTTTTTTTATAATAATAGCCAATATTTATTAAATGTTTATCATTCACTAGGTACTATGCTAAGTACTTCATGTGCAATATCTTATTTAATAAGGAAATTTCTGAGATCAGTGCTATTATTGTTCCCATACTGAAGACAGAAAAGCTGATGCTCAGAACTGTAAAATAGCTCAAGGTCACACATGAAGCAAGTGATAAAATAGGATTTCAGTAAAAATTTTCTTGAAAACTAGACATTAAAATGCTGGGAAATGTAGAACTAACGTCCCCTTTCCTGTCATATTCATATCTACATTTTTATACAGATAAGAGCCATTTTAAGTAAACCAAATACAAGGACAAAGACTTGTAAATATGTGTCAAGAAAATTATTATAGACCCTGGCAGAGAACAGAAAAAGGGAAACAACATGAAATGAAAAGGTAAAAAAAGAAATAAGGATGTGAGGGAAGTGGGAGCCACGGAAAAAATCTTTAAAGAGCTATCTGACAAGAGTTGAGTCAGGCAGACTCTTGGACCCAAGCCCTGGGGGAATAACCAGCTACTGCTACTGCTAAGTCACTTCAGTCATGTCCGACTCTGTGTGATCCCATAGATAGCAGCCCACCAGGCTCCCCCGTCCCTGGGATTCTCCAGGCAAGAATACTGGAGTGGGTTTCCATTGCCTTCTCCAATGCATGAAAGTGAAAAGTGAAAGTGAAGTCGCTCAGTCGTGCCGGACTCCTAGTGACCCCATGGACTGCAGCCTACCAGGCTCCTCCACCCATGGGATTTTCCAGGCTAGAGTACTGGAGTGGGGTGCCATTGTGTTCTCTGGAATGCAGCAATAGGACTTGTAATATTAATCATAGAGAAACTGTAATCTTCATTGTTCATCTTGAAAAAATAGTAATACATTTGAGAATGTAATTAAAACGGTGAGATCATGAAAGAAATCCATGACCACTAGAACCAGACTAGAGGTGTGCCAGGGTTAAGAAACAACGCTGTGTACTAGTAAGCTGCTCACCCAAATACAGTGCATAACCCAAGGTTCTTCATGTGTTAATAAAATAACTCTTTAAACTTTAAACCAATGATTCTCAAACTTCAGTGTGCATAGGAATCACTTGGACAGCTTGTTCAAATACAGATTTCTGTGTCCCACTCTCAGGATTTCTGATTCTGTACGTCTCAGATGGGACCGAGGAACTTACATTTTTCACAGGTTCCTCAATGATTGTAAATACTACTGTCCTGAGAAACCACTGAACTGAATAGCTGATTAAATGTTGCTACTGCTGAGAATGGAAGATAAGACATAATAGAGGATATACAGTGAGCAAAGATGTGCCACCCTCCCCATTTATACAGACTTCCCTTCTAGATGTTAGAAGTGATAACAGTCCTTCCTTAAAAGCAGGCATAACTTCCTCCTTGACAATCCTCTGATTTTCATCATAGTTTGCCATGCTATTTGGCTTGGAAGATAAAGCTGCCCACACTAAATGAAGGGCTAGTCATATAATCGAATAGCCAGACAGATTTGTGTTAGTTGTGGCAGAAGTTTCACTCTCTGAAAGTTATTAAGGTCAAGATAAATAATCATTTTTCCAAAATGTATTAACCTGGAATTCTATGTAAGTCATGGAAGGAGAAAGCTACATGAATCTTAATGGTTCATAAATAGACTTTATTAAGGCAGAGTAATGGTCACTCTCAGATCTAGGCTCTCTTCTATTTTCTCTGCAAATCTCTATGCTGTTAATTATAATCTATGCATCAGTCACTCAAAATGGGTATCTCCAACCTAAATATCTGCTCTGAGTTCCAGACCCATATTTCCAGTTGCCTGTTTAGCATCTCTACTTGGTTGGCTGTCTCACTTGAACAAACCCAAACCTGAATTCATAATCTCACTTCATTCCTTCACTGACTCTTCTTTCATTCTTGCTATATTCATAAACAAAAGCATAGTATTTTCATATACTTATATCAGAAACTTAGCAGTCAACCTTTAGTGGTACACCAGAAACTAACAACATTCTAAAGCAATTTTCATCCAAATAAAAGAATAAATTAAAAAAAAAGTCAACCTTTATATGTCTAGCCTTATTGGAAATAACGTTCCAATTTATTCTCCTTCTTATAGCCCTTTAATGACTGTGGTAAGTAGGAAAATGCTCCTTCCAAAGATAAACAGTCTCTAATTCCTCAAATCTGTGGGTATGCTACCTTATATAGCAAAGGGTTGCAAATGAGAATGGGATTATTAGTCAGTGCACTTTAGGGAAGATATTCTTGGATTATTTTGGCCATCTGATGCAGAGCTGACTCATCTATTAAAGATCCTGTTGCTGGGAAGATTGAAGGAAGGAGGAAAAGGGGACAATAGAGGACAAGTTGGTTGGATGGCATCACTGACTCAATGGACATGAGTTTGAGCAAACTCCAGTAGATGGTGATGGACAGGGAAGCCTGGCATGCTGCAGTCCTTTGGGTTTCAAAGAGTCAGACAAAACAGTGACTGAACAACAACAGGCCTACACGTGACTCATTGGAAAAGACCCTGATGCTGGGAAAGATTGAAGGTAGGAGGAGAAGGGGATGACAGAGGACAAGATGGTTGAATGACATCACTGACTCAATGGACATGAGTTTGAGTAAACTCCAGGAGTTGGTGATGGACAGGGAAGCCAGGTGTGCTGCAGTCCATGGTTTCACAAAGAGTTGGACACGACTGAGCGACTGAATTGAACTGAGCTGAATTATCCATTGTATGCCTTGATACAATTTGAATTAATATTTATGTAACCATTTGTTGAAGACATATATTTTCCCAAGTAGACTATAAGCACTAGGAAATACGAGGCCAGAGAATATTTCTAACTTGTTTGTTATTGTATCTTAGAAACTTGCAGAGTACCTGGGATAGAGTAGCTTCTTAGAAAATATCTGTGAATGAGCAAAAACTAAATAAATACATGTATACAGGATACTTGGATGGATCGGTGGAATTCCAAAACATGTTGATAGGGAGTCATGCCTTTAAAATGTGACTGTGCCCCAGCTGGGTGTCCTCTTTTCTGTTCAAAGCTGAAAATTCGATAGAAATTTGCAAGATTTCTATCGAAATCTTGTTTTCAAAGTGTTTTCAATGTGGATTTGTCTTAATCCTGACCAATTGGACAGTAAGAGTCCTAGTTTATGAGAATCATTTGCCATTCTACCACCATTTTTCTATGATTCCATTTTTATATTTATGCACAGACACTCATCAGATCAAAATTCCTCTGAAGCTGAGAAAAGCTATTGCAATCACAAAGAAAACTGCAGTTGCCTAGAAGTGTTACTAAAACCCATCTTTTTCAGGCCTTCCAAAGAAAGACATAAATATATAATTCTCTGAACGTGAGTATTTTCTGAATTTCCTGGGAGCTACAGAAGTTCTTTTTGGCCCCTCCATAGGCATTTAAATTTACCAGTGGAAAAAACCGTCCCCTCCACCCCACTCCTCACCCCACACACATAAAAACAAATAGTTAAAGACTGTAAAGTTGCATATCACAGAAAGTGCGAATTGTTAGTACTCAGTCATTCCTACTCTTTGCAACCCCATGAACTGTAACCTGTCAGGCTCCTCTGTCCATGGAATTTTCCAGGCAAGAATACTGGAATGGGTTGCCTTTCCTTCTCTAGGGGATCTTCCTGAGAGGGATCAAATCTGAATCTCCTTCCATCACAGGCAGTCTTTACTGTCTGAGCCACCAGAGAAGCCCAAACCATAGAATATTATCATATTACTGAAAAAAATACCATACTTCAGATCCTCACACTATTCTCATAATTCCATATCACACCTATAGTGTGATGTGCTACAGTCCATGGGGTCGCAAAAAGTCAGACACAACTGAACAACAGTGCTCAAGTATCAGGACCTCTTGGGGGTGATTAAGTCATGACACTGGAACCGTCATGAATGGGATCTGCACCCTTGTAAAAGGCTGGCTCAGCCCCTCTGCCATATGAGGATTCAAGATGTCAGCAGTCTGCAGTCCTCTGGAAGCTGGCTCTCACTAGAGTCTGACCATGCTGGCATCCTGATTTTGGAATTCTAACCCTCAAAACTGTGAGCAATAAATCTCTGCTGTTTATAAGCCCCTCAGTCTATGGTATTTTATTACAGCAGCCCAAATGGACCAAGGCACCCGCTTAATAAAATTATTGTGAGGATTTAGTAAAAAGTGATCATGGAAAAAGCACATCTCTATGGAGCCTGCCTGGCACATATCAAAAGCACATGTGACAGGCGCTGGTAGTGATAGGGGAGTGTTAATAGCGGGAATTGTACTACAAGTTGAAGAAATAGAATCAGCTGCTCTTGTCTTTTTAATGTTTTCTCTGAATTTTTAGTTTTTAAAATATATATTTTGACATTCGTAGTTTATTTTTACATAGAAATTTCATGATTGGCCCATTATGCATATGCTTAAAATAAACTTGGTAGTGAAGACATTCTAGCAATTTGCATGAATCATATATATCTTTTGAGAAACCATATAACATTATGCTTAAATTTGGCATAACTAAGCAATAAAATCCCCAAATGTTTCTATGCAGTTTTTACAACTGAAACCAAATGATGCACCAAAGATTCTGACACTGAAGAAAGAGAACCATTTTTGGCAAAGACAGTATTTTGCTTGAAATAGTCTACTTGCCTTAATAAACCTAATATTTATGAATAACTCAATTTTTACCTTAAATATGGAGCAAAACATGAATTTTGATTTATCCTTTTCAAATACAGAAGCAACTTATATATTCTTATTTTTAGAATTAATTCTCTATAGGCTATTATAGAATTTATGTACTATAAATTTTTAATCACCTTTATAAAATAATAGAAGTGTATTTTTATTCATTTTAATTATATTATAAAATCACAACATAAATGAAAGATATCTGGAGACTTCTCTAATTTTCTTAATAATGGTCACATAGATTAAAAGAAATTATACACACTGAGACATACTGGCAGTCATTAGAAATAAACGTAATGATTAATAGCAACTTACATATGAAGTTAATGGCCAGTTCAAGCCCTGTCATACTTCACACAGGCTGTCAGCATTCAGATATTTTCTGCATAAAACGTACTGTCACCAACAGATAGGAAAATAATTGCCAACATTAGAGAATTAACTGTTTCATTTAGGAGGTCCAGCTGGCTAATGGGATTCACTTTGGTTCGTTGTCAGATTCAGCCTACCATATTTAATTTTTCTTCCTTTGAAAATATTTGTTTTCATAGAGATTCTGTGCAGATAATGCCAATGAGAATGGTACAGTGAAAAGTTGAAAACTCTGCATTCCTTGTTTAACAACACAGCTACAAAGAAAATATCATCATACTTTTACATAGAGAATGTATTTATAAGGGCTTATTGGTCCCAGGATGGATAATTTGGCCATGATACAATTCACAAGACATGTTTAAAGTTGTAAATGTGGTCACAGTGCCTCACCTCCCTTCACTCCCTCAGTACATGTTTATTGAGCTCCTCTTTGTTCTCAGCAACAAGGAATGTGTTCCCTTTACCTTGTAATCCGGGAGGAGAGAGACGATCTGGCCCTGGTAGTGAGGCAGTTCCATGGGGAGGGCGTGGAATCAGCTATTTGCTAGTAACTGGAGTTAAAAATTGAACACTGCAAATTTGTATCTAGCTTCAAAGATGGTTCTCCCTCAAATTCAATTTATAATGTCATTTGATTTTGATTATTATTTAATGATACAAAGATAGATTCATAGATGAGTACCACTAATGCAAAAGTTAATCCAGAGGGTGACATGTCAGAAAATAACAAAGGATTGCCAGGATAGAAATCAGAAAAGCTAAATAGAAATGTGAGATTAAAACTGCTGAAGATACAAATAACAGATATTTTTAAACTCTCCCCCAAAAAAGGATAAAGGAAATGTGCCTTTTCACAGTTGATAGGAAGAGCTCATAGCTGCTTCCAACAATTCAATTACATACAAATCTGAACTTATCAAGCATTACTTTTCCTTTTAAACTCAGCTTCTACCAAAATAAATGAAATATAAACTTGGAAGGTCAGGCTATCAACCCTCCATTATCTGTTTAGAGAATCTCTTTTTCCCTCTATACTCCCCTTAAAAGGTGGTATTCTCTCATATAATTCAGCCTCTGCATCTCATTGGCTATTTGTCCTTGAGCAAATTAACTTTTCCAAGCCTCAGTTTCACAAAATAGGAAGTGGGTGGTGGGGACTTGAATGAGGTAATGAATATAAAGTGCCTATGCCACTGCTTGGCATATGGCTAATGTCTAATAAGATATAAATTGTAGTTGTATGATTTTATTAAAGAATATCTGTTTATCAGTTGACTACACTGGAATAGAAATTCCTATAAGTCAAGGGCCATCTGTTATTCATTTTTGTAGCCTTAATATGTACTAATACTTTGAAGCTACTTATAAAATATTTGTGCAATAAAACTGTACATTCTGATTATCCATCAGCCTGAAATGTCCTTACCAATACCTGATGATTTGCCTGAATTAATTTTCAAGATCCAGCTAAACGATTTTTCCCCGGAAAAGCTTTCCACGGCCTCTTGACACTTGCCCAATACAAGCAGTGAGTTGCCTCTCCCACAGTTATTTCAAAAGTATTTTATTTTCTACACTATTCCAAGTATGAGGATATTGCAATTATTTGTTTATGTTGCCCCTCCAACCTACTCTTCTCTTTATAGTTAGTACTTATATAGTATGTGACACAGAGAGAATTCTCAATATGCACTGGCTTATTTCTTCATTGATTTATTGTTAATGTTTATTGTAAAAATTAATTACTGTGTTTTTGTAGGGATACTAAAGCCATAAAGAAACAAAATAGTTCACGTTGTAATGACTAGTATTTATGTTCCCATGTTGAATATAAGTTCTCATGTTATGTTAGATAGAAGAGAGAATAAAGAATAATATTTAAATCTTCTGTATAAAACACATGGGCTTCTTACCAAAAAGTTGTGAGGACTAAGCTTGACCATCTTTCTAATTCTCCTCGATTGCTAATCTTTTCTATTTAACACACAGTGTATTTACTAAACTAGTAGCTGAGCTGGTAAGGAATCTGCCCACAATGCAGAAGATCTGGGTTTGAATCCTGGGTTGGGAAGATCCCCTGGAGAAGGAAATGACAACCCACTCCAGTATTCTTGCCTGGAGAATCCCATGGACAGAGGACCTGGTGGGCTACAGTCCATGGGGTTGCAGAGAGTCAGACACAACTGAGCGACTAAGCACAGTACCACACCATCCCTGCATGACAAGACAGATTCTTATTCACTGGACCACGAGAGAAGTCACACTACTGCTTTTTGACATTGTTAGTTTCACTGGACTCTTTTCTGATTAATAAATATGGCTATCATCACACTTGCACTTGCTAGTGTTATTTCATAATTTTTTAAGTTCATAAACTCAAATAATATCAGCAATCTCTTATTTCCATTTGGTTTTGATCATAACTTACAGGCTAGTTTTAAATAATGGTCGCTCAACTTCTTTGTTGGATATATCTCTGCTGTTTCCTGGGTAACATCTAGTCACCTGTCTGCTTGTAAATTATTGAATACCGGTATAAGACATTATTTGTCACCTTTATCTGGAATTTCAGTGTATATTCAGGTCTATAAAAATGATATTCTTCATCTATAGATCATTCGGTATTGTCTTAACTTTAGGATAATCTTTGGTTGAATTAGGAAAATAGATGTGTCAATAGAGATGAGATTAAAACCAAGATTGTCAAAGTAAAGGTACAGAAGAACAACCATTGTGATAATATTGGCCTTAGGAATTTGAGATACCTTGCCTTTGAATATGGTATTCAAGACCTGCCATTTCAATTCTTCTATTCAATATTAATGAAAATACATTTTTTTATATATTATTCCTTATGACAGTGACATTCCCTAACTTTTATAAAGATCACACATTCATCTGTATTTGCACTGAGAGCCTGACAGACATCTGGCTTATGCTGGTTCTTTTGCTTTTCTCTTCATTTACTTTGAAAAAGTAGAATGAACTTTGTTCTACTTCTATTGAGGTTTATATATTCAATTATGGAAAAAAACTAATTTACAAGTGCAGTCTTCTTTTATTCTCTTATTTTTATGATTATTATTAGTCTATCTAATAATAAGTTATGTATCAGATCAGATCAGATCAGTCGCTCAGTCGTGTCCAACTCTTTGCGACCCCATGAATCGCAGCACGCCAGGCCTCCCTGTCCATCACCAACACCCGGAGTTCACTGAGACTCACGTCCATCGAGTCAGTGATGCCATACAGCCATCTCATCCTCTGTCGTCCCCTTCTCCTCTTGCCCCCAATCCCTCCCAGCATCAGAGTCTTTTCCAATGAGTCAACTCTTCACATGAGCTGGCCAAAGTACTGGAGTTTCAGCTTTAGCATCATTCCTTCCAAAGAAATCCCAGAGCTGATCTCCTTCAGAATGGACTGGTTGGATCTCCTTGCAGTCCAAGGGACTCTCAAGAGTCTTCTCCAACACCACAGCTCAAAATCATCGAGTCTTCAGTGCTCAGCCTTCTTCACAGTCCAACTCTCACATCCATACATGACCACGGGAAAAACCATAGCCTTGACTAGACGAACCTTTGTTGGCAAAGTGATGTCTCTGCTTTTGAATATGCTATCTAGGTTGGTCATAACTTTCCTTCCAAGGAGTAAGCTTCTTTTAATTTCATGGCTGCAGTCACCATCTGCAGTGATTTTGGAGCCCAGAAAAATTAAGTCTGACACTGTTTCCACTGTTTCCCCATCTATTTCCCATGAAGTGATGGGACCAGAGACCATGATCTTCATTTTCTGAATGTTGAGCTTTAAGCCAATTTTTTCACTCTCCACTTTCACTTTCATCAAGAGGCTTTTGAGTTCCTCTTCACTTTCTGCCATAAGGGTGGTGTCATCTCTATATCTGAGGTTATTGATATTTCTCCCAGCAATCTTGATTCCAGCTTGTGTTTCTTCCAGTCCAGCGTTTCTCATGATGTACTCTGCACGTAAGTTAAATAAACAGGGTGACAATACTGACGTACTTGATGTACTCCTTTTCCTATTTGGAACCAGTCTGTTGTTCCATGTCCAGTTCTAACTGTTGCTTCCTGACCTGCATACAAATTTCTCAAGAGGCAGATCAGGTGGTCTGGTATTCCCATCTCTTTCAGAATTTTCCACAGTTTGTTGTGATCCACACAGTCAAAGGCTTTGGTATAGTCAATAAAGCAGAAATAGATGTTTTTCTGGAACTCTCTTGCTTTTTCCATGATACAGCGGATGTTGGCAATTTGATCTCTGGTTCCTCTGCCTTTTCTAAAACCAACTTATGTATAATATAATATAATATATATTAAGGTATGTATAATAATAACAAATTACTGCTTTTTACTGCCTGGACAGCTGCAGATATGTTTTCATCTCTTTTAAAACTTCTTCTAAACAAAGATAAGAGGATGATCACCTTTTCAAACAAACAAAATATATCTCTTTTAAACCAGGAAGTATTTATGTTGACTGACACCTTTCAGTTATAAAGGGTATGTGTTTGGTTTGCTAAACCTGAAAAAAAAAAAAAAGAGAGCAATACACAAGATACCAAACAACTGGGAAAAGAAAATTTTTTTCATCTTTCCATTCTTATTCAGGTTTTATATCAAGAAGGGTCATTAGTGATATGATTCCATGTCTATACCTGCCAGAAAAAGTGAGGAAATTAAAAATGAATATATATATATATGTAATATATATGTGCATGTGTGTTTGTGCTCAGTCATGTCTAACTGTGACTTCATGAACTGTAGCCCACCAACTCCTCTGTCCTGGGTTGCCATTTCCTACTCCAGGGAAGCATCCTGAACCAGGGATGTGTTTGAACACACATCTCTTAAACCTTATGCACTGACAGGTGGATTTTTTTTACCACTGTGCCACCTGGGAAGCCCATATAATATATATACACATATATAATATAATTAAAATGTATATCCCAGGAAAAATGGCATAAAATATATGCCACATGAAAGATTTTGAGTGCAGAAGCTTCATATTTTACTAAAGATTTTTCCCTATTGTCCATTTTGCTTTTATATACAGGCACACCTTGTTTTATTTTTCTTTAACTTAGTTATGCTTTACAGAGATTGTACTTTTTACAAATTGAAGTTTGGTGGCAACCTTGCATTGAATAAATCTGTTAGCGTCATTTTTTCCAATAGCACTTGCTCACTTCATGTCTCTGAGTTACGTTATAGGTATTCTCTTAGTATATCAAATATCTTCATTATCAGCATATTTGTTATAGTACTCTTAAGTCACTGATCTTTGCTCTTACTATTGTAATTGTTTTAGGGCACCACTTTACCCAAATAAGATGGCAAACTTCAGTGATAAATGTTATGTATGTTCTGACTGTACCGCTGACCGCTGACATTTTGTCCCCTGTCTGTTTCTCTTTCCTTGAACTTCTCTACGCCCTGAGACACAATGATAATGAAATGGCTTCTGAGTGTTCACGTAAAAGGAAGAATTGCAGGTTTCTCACTTTAAATCAAAAACTAGACATGATTAAGCTTAGTGAGGAAGGCACATCAAAAGCCAAGACAGGCTGAAACTTGGCATATTGTGCCAAACAGTGAAGTTGTAAATGCAGAAGGGAAGTTCTTCAAGGAAAGTGAACACGTGAATAATAAGAAAACGGGACAGCCTTATTGCTGATACGGAGACTAGATGATCAAATCAACCACAATATTCACTGAAGTAAATATCTAATCCAGAGCATGACCCTAAGTGTCTTTCATTCTATGAAGACAGAGCAGTAAGGATGCTACAGAAAAAAATATTTGAAGTGTTTTGTTTGTTTGTTTGTCTTTTTATGAGGTTTGGGCAAGGAACTTATTTCCGTAACGTAAATGTGCAAGGGGAAGTAGAAAATGGTGATATGGAAGCTGCAATAAGATTTCTGGGAGATCTAGCTAAGATAAATAATAAAAATAGCTCAGACAACTGTGTAGATTGTCTACACTGTGTAGATTTCAGTGTAGGATGAAACAGCTTTCAACTGGAAGAAGTTGCTGTCTAGGACCTTCATAACTAGAGAAAGTTCAATGCCTGGTTTCTAAGCTTCAAAGGACAGGCTGATTCCCTTGTTAGGGGCTAATGAAACTAGTGACTTGGTTGAAGCCAATGTTCATTTACAATTCTGAAAATCTTGGGCTAAAGAATTAGGCTAAATCTATCCTTCCTACGCTCTATAAATGGAATAACAAAGCCTGGATGACAGCACACATGTTTACAGCATATTTAACTGAAAAGTGTAAGCCAATTCTTGAAATCTCCTACTCAGAAAAATGATTCCTTTCATATTAATAATATGACTGTGCATTGACAATGCACTTGATCACCCAAAAGCTCCAATGGAGATGTACAATGAGATTTCTGTTATCTTCCTGCCTCCTAGCACAAAATCCACTCTGCAGCCCATGGATCATGGGGAAATGTTAGCTTTCAACTCTTTAAAAAATACACTTCATAAAGCTGTAACTAACATAGATGGATCTGAGCAAGTAATGAAAATTGAAAACCTTCTGAAAAGATTTGCCATTCTATATTCCATTAAGAGCATTTGTGATTTGTGTGATGAGGTCAAAATGTCAGCAGTAACAGGAATTTGAAAGCAGTGGATTTCAACTCTCATGGATAACTTTAAGGAGTTTAAGACTTCAGTGGAGGAAGTAACTACAGGTGTTGAAATAGCAAGATAGTTAGTTTAGATCTCCCTCCTCCAGGAGATCTTCTTCATCCAGGGATCGAACCTGTGTCTCCTGTGGTTCCTGCACTGTAGATGGATTCTTTACTGCTGAGCTACTGGGGAAGCCCTAACATTTTTTTTGCAACAAAGTATTGTTAAATTAAAACAAGTACTGGCAAAACCAATACAATATTGTAAAGTTAAAAAATAAAAGAAAAAATATTGGAGAAAAAAAAAGAAAACAATTACATTGCTTTATTAGACATAATGTTGCAAACTTAATAGACTACAGTATAGTGTAAACATGACTTTTATATGCAATGGAAAATTTAAAAAAATTCATGCAAGTCACATTATTGAACTATTCTCCTTGTGGTAGTCTGTAATATCTTCCAGGTTTGCTGGTATAAACACTGTGTAAAAACATATGAATAACAGGGAAGTTATATAAAATAAAATTAAATTTCCATTTAAATATTCAGGCTGCTATACCTGTATGGGAAACCTATATTGTGAAATTCCTAGTGTTAGCTAGTAAATTCACATATCTCAAGTGTAAGTTTTGTTTCAAATCAGAAACATTATAAATTATTAATAACTTTTTGATTCATTTAAAAAGCTTTTTTTGAACATCAGCTGTGTTTTCAGGTGCTATTCTAAATACTGGTACTCTCCTGGGGAAGAAAGCAAAAAATTATATAATAAACACAGTGTCATCAGAAATATCCAGATGATTAAACTAAAAGAGATTTTTTTTTTCTGGTTCAGAAACTATCTCAATAAATCTATATAATATTTCTTAAATAAGATCTTTCTGATTGCAAAAGTATATTTATATAAATGAAGTGTCCTGGAGTAGAAATCACAAAACTGAAATCTAGTCACTTAGAACTTGGTCAAATCAGTTTATCTCTATGAGCTTCAGTTCCACTGCTAATTTACAATATATTGTCAAGTTTATGGGACAATACAATGAGGAAACAATTAATTGACATACACTGTAAAAAGTATTTTTTTATAAAATACTTTTTGCAAAAGTATACAAGGGATGATATAAATGTAAAGAGAACAAAGCAGTGTCTGTATTTATAGTAACTCTGCCAATAGTACGAAGGATGGATTTGAGAGTGTTGAAAAGAGAGTCAAATATTAGTTAAAAGGATATTATAAATATCTAGATGAGAATAATGTGTCTCTAAACATTGACACTAGCAGTGAACTTAAAGAATAAAAAACAAACGAGGAATGTTGAAGAGGTAGAATTAACACAATTTGGTTGATAAACTGGATAATGGAACATACAAGTGAGAAAGAGATAGTTATACAGGTTCAGATTGGATTGAGGTGCCATTACCTAAGATAGGAAAATAAATATAATATAAGAGATAAGAAAAAGAGCAGGCTAGGAAGGGATTTGATTTGTGGGTGACTTTGGAATATCCATCTGTAAAAATCCTGTAGGCAATTGGTTATACATAGATCTGGCATTAAGGAAAACGAATGATGCTCATGATAAACATTTCTGAGTTGTTATTCATTCATTCAATAAATATTTATGGAATGCTCACTATCAGACAGGTATTTTTCTTGGTGCTGGAAACTCAGCAGGGAACAAAGAAAAGTTTGTATCAAATAACTTATATTTTACTGGATGAATCCATACATTTTTAAAAGTGTGAAATTGATCAGATTGTGTTAAACATAATGAGGAGAAAATAAATTAGGGTAAATGAAATAAAGAGTGCCAGGAAGTAGGGATAAATATTTCTAATTCATATAGCATGATCAAAAAATTCCTGCTCATTTGATAAACAGCAAAGAAATTAGTGTGACTGGTGTTCAGTGAGTGAAGAGAAGTGTGATGGAAGATGTGGTAACACGATAGTAAGGGGCCAAATACTTACTGATCATTAAAGTACTTTGTTTATCTCTCTTAGTGAGACTAAGAAGCCTTTGGAGAGGTTTAAGAAAGAAACATGTTCTGGTTTATTTTCTAAATGATTGTTATGACTGTGTAAAGAATGAGCAGCTGTAGTGTGTAATGGTAGAAGCAAGGAGACAGATTAGGATGCTACTGTTTACATTCAAGCAAGCAAAAGTCTGTCTTGGACCAGAGTGTCTGGTAGTCAGAGTAGTGAGAAGTGGTATGACTCTCAAATGTTATGAAGATAGAAAAGATGGGATTTTCTAACTGATTGAACTTGTAGAATGAGAAAATAAAAGTAGTTCCAGGATGCTAACCTGAACAGCTGGGAGAACTAGGAGAATGGAATTTGTCCTTACTGAACGGGAAACATTGCAAGAAATCTAAGTTTGGGAGCCCAGTGAATTTAAATAAGAACACTATACAAATAATATCTAAATGCAAAAAATATATATCTAAATGCAGTTGGATATGAGATGGTAATAGAGAAGAACTAGGGCTAGATATCTGGAGTCTCCAACATATAAAGTGTAGTTAAAACCATGAGACTGGATTAGCTCATTATGGAGTAAGTATTGGTGGCACAGAGTTTTTAGAAGTAGAGCACTTCAAAATTCAAAGGTCTTCAAAGATCCATGAAGGGGAAACCAAAATCCCACACGCCTCCTGCCCAAAACACCAAACATAAAACAGAAACAATATTTTAACAAATTCAATAAGGACATCAAAAAAAAAAATCTTACAAAAAGAAAGAAAGGAAAGAGACACATTGTGTCAATGATTCTGGTAGGTAAAGTAAAATGAGGATAGATATTTGACTATAAACTTTTAATAAGGTGTAATTCAGTTGGCAGGAGAAGTCACAGTGTCAGAGACAAAAGTGTGATTGGAGCAGTTGCAAGAAAAAATGGGAGGAGGATTGTTAGGGGAGGCAAGTACAGATCTTTAATTTACAGTGGAGTTATATCCTGATAATCCCATGGTAAGCTGAAAATATCCTAAGTGAAAAAAATGCATGTAATACATGTGATTCTTAAGCTACCGAACTTTTTAGCTTAGCCTGGCCTGGCTTAAATGTACTCAGAACACTTCCATTTACCTACATCTGTTTGAAATCAACCAACATGAATCCTATTTTATACTAAAGTGTTGGAAATCTCATGTGATTTATTGTATACTGTACTGAAAGTGAAAAGCAGAATGATCATATGAGTATAGAATGCTTCTAAGTATAAGATGGTTTACCCTTGGAATCATATGGTTCAGTAGGAGCTGCCACTGCCTACCATCAGAGAGTATTGTACTGTATATCACTAGTCCAGAAAAGAGAGAAAAATTCAAAATCTGATTTTTTTCATACTTTGAAATTTTGGAGTTTTGAAATCAAATTCAAAATTTGATTAAAACCTACTGAAGGCGTATCACTTTTGCACCATTGTAAAGCTGAAAAATTTCAAGTTGAAAAATCATGGAAACAATAGCCAGTATTTTATAATAACCTATAAGGAAAAAGAATCTTAAAAAATGCATATGTATAACTGAATCCTTCTGTTGTACTCCTAAAACTAACATAACATTGTAAATAAGCTATATTTCATTAAAGTAATAGTAATAGCAAAACCAAAAATCATTAAGTTGAAGCATCATAAGTTGAGGACCATCATTAACAGAGATTTTTGGAGTTTGGAACAGAAAGAGGGGGAAGAAACTGATGGTTACACAGAATAAAGAGAGAATTACTGAAGCAATGCTCTTGGGAATGGATGATCCCACTAATCTATCATGTTGGCATATGTGAAATGGGGGTAAAAGTGCCTACTTCATAGAGTTCTTGTGAAAATTAAATATGATTCTGTGTGAAAGCACTTAGCAATGAAACTGGCACTCAGTGCCAAATAAATATTAGCTCTTGTCATTGTTACCATTGAGAAAAATAAGGCTATCTGTGTCCCAATAACCGAACAGAGGCATGTTCTGGCATGCACTGGGATGGCATTTTTCGACCTCTGGCCCATTTGCTGATGGGTTTAAGCTTCTGAAGAGTAACCCTTGTCCTGGGAGTTGTTTGTCTGACACATGGGCAGCATGTGTTTTATTTAGATAAGAACTGTGACTTGACAGGAGCCTTCTGGGAGTCATCATTGCCTAACAGGTTTCCTTAATGACCAGTCAATTAAGAACTTGTATTCGCAAAGTGCCTTGCGATTACTGTTTATCTTTCAATTCTCTCAGCCGTTGCTATCATCTTACTGATGAAAGAGACATTACAGGAAGGCTTATTGATGCACTTTAGCCTACATGGTCTGTAATATCAGGCACCCTTGGGATTTGGGTCCAAGAATCCTGCCATTCTGAGCAGACAGGTTTAGGCTCTCTCAATAAACATGCTCAAGCGACAGGGATGGAAGATAGCATGATCACAAACCACAAGAGCCCCTAAGAGCTTTTGGTCTGTGAAACAGTTCTGTGATTGTCGCCTGACCACTCTATTCATAGCTTTTCTCTAATAATGATGATTTGCTCATTAAATTATTGGCCAATATCAGACATCGTGGAGTAAAAGAGTTTAATAGAGTTCAGCACAAGTATGATGAGATTTAATCTTTAAGTAAAGAGGAAGAAATGTTTTTTACCTTCTCTATAAACATAGTAAATACAGTGGTACAGATAGAAACATACACATTTTCAAGCCCATAAAAGAAACTTTTGGTTCCTTATAAGAGAAATAATGAATAATAATATTGAAAGATTTAGAATTTGGAACTTGGTTAGGAGAGATTCTATTACAATTTTTTCTCATATAAATAACTTTCATTACATACTGGAAGAAAATAGATCAAAATGTAGACAGTGATTATATCTTCATGGGGAATTATAGAAGATCTTTATTTTCTTCTATGTACGTTTAATTTCCATATATACTATACTGAATATACATCACTGCTAAATTTTCTAAGAAGTAATACACACACAACCTTTAAATATGATTCATATTTTATCTATTATTTTTATTATAAGGAGGGAAGAAACTATCATTATGGAAATACTGCTTCTCTTGGGAAACATCCCCTCATTGTTTGAAGTTTTGATCTCTGCTGTTGTATCATAGCTTTGTAATGACAAAATAAGGTTTATGTCACTCTATTACATAAATAGGGCTCAGTGGTAAAGAATCTGCCTTCAATGCAGGAGATGCAGGAGACATGGGTTTGATCCCTGGGTTGGGAAGATCCCCTGGAGGAGGGCATGGCAACCCACTCCTGTATTCTTGCCTGAAGAATCCCATGGACAAAGGAGCCTGGTGGGCTACAGTCCATGGGGTCACAAAGAGTCGGACAGGACTGAAGCAGTTGAGCAACAGCTGCGTTACATAAATAAATGTGTTCACAGAATATGGAATTACTACATCAGTAGATCATATTCAATGTTGAAAATATCATGATATACTTAGAAAGACTCTCTGGCCATTTTATGTACAAGATAAATTCATTTTTCCATAATATATTTTAAAATTAAGGCTAATATGAAGGTATATAAATGATTAGGCAATTTGATTTTTAAATGTTATAAGCAGTATATGAAAATACATTAATAGAAATTTATTAAATGTTAGCACTATACAACATTCTGTACTATACAATGTGAAAAATAAAATATAAGCTACAGCCTCCATCCTCACCATTTCCTATAACTTAGAACGTCCTCAACTTTTCCTGGGCTATTTCAATGAAATGATCACCCTAATAGAACATTACTATATTTGAAATGTAAACATCATCATATATTTAAAACTCTCCTCAACTCTCCCTCCCTACAGAATAAAGTCCAAACTCTTTAGCATGAAAAACAACAGCCTCTCTTTTCATCTGCCTCTTTTGCCAGCCCCTCTCAAAATTAGTTCTGGAGTAAGGCAGGGCTGCTGAAGATCCTAGTATATATTTCTTAATCGTTGAAAAGCTGAAGGGAAGAAGGTATGTACTCAGATCAGATCAGATCAGTGGCTCAGTCATGTCCAACTCTTTACGACCCCATGAACTGCAGCATGCCAGGCCTCCCTGTCCATCACCAACTCCCAGAGTTCACCCAGACTCACGTCCATTGAGTCAGTGATGCCATCCAGCCATCTCATCCTCTGTCTTCCCCTTCTCCTCTTGCCCCCAATCCCTCCTAGCATCAGAGTCTTTTCCAATGAGTTAACTCTTCGCATGAGATGGCCAAAGTACTGGAGTTTCAGCTTTAGCATCATTCCTTCCAAAGAACACTCAGGACTGATCTCCTTCAGAATGGACTGGTTGGATCTCCTTGCAGTCCAAGGGACTCTCAAGAGTCTTCTCCACAGTTCAAAAGCATCAATTCTTTGGTGCTCAGCCTTCTTCACAGTCCAACTCTCACATCCATACATGACCACAGGAAAAACCATAGCCTTGACTAGATGAACTTTTGTTGGCAAAGTAATGTCTCTGCTTTTGAATATGCTATCTAGGTTGGTCATAACTTTCCTTCCAAGGAGTAAGCGTCTTTTAATTTCAAGGCTGCAGTCACCATCTGCAGTGATTTTGGAGCCCAGAAAAATAAAGTCTGACACTGTTTCCACTGTTTCCCCATCTGTTTCCCATGAAGTGATGGGACCGGAGGCCATGATCTTCGTTTTCTGAATGTTGAGCTTTAAGCCAACTTTTTCACTCTTCACTTTCACTTTCATCAAGAGGCTTTTGGGTTCCTCTTCACTTTCTGCCATAAAGGTGGTGTCATCTGCATGTCTGAGGTTATTGATATTTCTCCCAGCAATCTTGATTCCAGCTTGTGTTTCTTCCAGTCCAGCGTTTCTCATAATGTACTCTGCATAGAAGTTAAATAAACAGGGTGACAATATACAGCCTTGACAAACTCCTTTTCCTATTTAGAACCAGTCTGTTGTTCCATGTCCAGTTCTAACTGTTGCTTCCTGACCTGCATACAAATTTCTCAAGAGGCAGATCAGGTGATCTGGAATTCTCATCTCTTTCAGAATTTTCCAGTTTCTTGTGATCCACACAGTCAAAGGCTTTGGCATAGTCAATAAAGCAGAAATAGATGTTTTTCTGGAACTCTCTTGCTTTTTCCATGATCCAGCGAATGTTGGCAATTTGATCTCTGGGTCCTCTGCCTTTTCTAAAACCAGCATGAACATCAGGAAGTTCACGGTTCACATATTGCTGAAGCCTGGCTTGGAGAATTTTAAGCATTACCTTACTAGTGTGTGAGATGAGTGCAATTGTGTGGTAGTTTGAGCATTCTTTGGCATTCCCTTTCTTTGGGATTGGAATGAAAACTGACCTTTTCCAGTCCTGTGGCCATTGCTGAGTTTTCCAAATTTGCTGGCATATTGAGTGCAGCACTTTCACAGCGTCATCTTTCAGCACCTGAAACAGCTCCACTGGAATTTCATCACCTCCACTAGCTTTGTTCGTAGTGATGCTTTCTAAGGCACACTTGACTTCACATTTCAGGATGTCTGGCTCT
This sequence comes from Bos grunniens, assembly GCF_055505025.1. NCBI lineage: Eukaryota > Metazoa > Chordata > Mammalia > Artiodactyla > Bovidae > Bos > Bos grunniens. Next base: position 9,503,368 of record NC_141179.1, on the reverse strand, counting down.
AGGTGAGTGATCACACCATCATGATCATCTGGGTCGTGAAGATCTTTTTTGTACAGTTCTTCTGTGTATTCTTGCCATCTCTTCTTAATATCTTCTGCTTCTGTTAGGTCCATACCGTTTCTGTCCTTTATCGAGCCCATCTTTGCATGAAATGGTCCTTTGGTATCTCTGATTTTCTTGAAGAGATCTCTAGTCTTTCCCATTCTGTTGTTTTCCTCTATTTCTTTGCATTGATCACTGAAGAAGGCTTTCTTATCTCTTCTTGCTACTCTTTGGAACTCTGCATTCAGATGTTTATATCTTTCCTTTTCTCCTTTGCTTTTCACTTCTCTTCTTTTCACAGCTATTTGCAAGGCCTCCCCAGACAGCCATTTTGCTTTTTTGCATTTCTTTTCCATGGGGATGGTCTTGATCCCTGTCTCCTGTACAATGTCATGAACCTCATTCCATAGCTCATCAGACACTCTATCTATCAGATCTAGGCCCTTAAATCTATTTATCACTTCCACTGTATAATCATAAGGGATTTGATGTAGGTCATACCTGAATGGTCTAGTGGTTTTCCCTACTTTCTTCAATTTAAGTCTGAATTTGGCAATAAGGAGTTCGTGGTCTGAGCCACAGTTAACTCCTGGTCTTGTTTTTGTTGACTGTGTAGAGCTTCTCCATCTTTGACTGCAAAGATTATAATCAATCTGATTTCGGTGTTGACCATCTGGTGATATCCATGTATATATAGAGTCTTCTCCTGTGTTGTTGGAAGAGGGTGTTTGTTGTGACCAGTGCATTTTCTTGGCAAAACTCTATTAGTCTTTGCCCTGCTTCATTCCATATTCCAAGGCCAAATTTGCCTGTTACTCCAGGTGTTTCTTGACTTCCTACTTTTGCATTCCAGTCCCCTATAATGAAAAGGACATCTTTTTTGAGTGTTAGTTCTAAAAGTTCTTGTAGGTCTTCATAGAACTGTTCAACTTCAGCTTCTTCAGCATTACTGGTTGGGGCATAGACTTGGATTACTGTGATATTGAATGGTTTGCCTTGGAAAGGAACAGAGATCATTCTGTTGTTTTTGAGATTGCATCCAAGTACTGCATTTTGGACTCTTTTGTTGACCATGATGCCTATTCCATTTCTTCTGAGGGATTCCTGCCCAGAGTAGTAGATATAATGGTCATCTGAGTTAAATTCACCCATTCCAGTCCATTTGAGTTCGCTGATTCCTAGAATGTCGACATTCACTCTTGCCATCTCTTGTTTTGACCACTCCAATTTGCCTTATTCATGGACCTGACATTCCAGGTTCCTATGCAGTATTGCTCTTTACCGCATCGGACCTTGCTTCTATCACCAAAAATCCCATGGCATTTTATTTTATTTTATTTTATTTTGCCTTTTTTTTTTTTATTTGATTCTTTTTTTTTAAATTTTTTAAATTAATTTTATTTTATTTTTAAACTTTACATAATTGTATTAGTTTTGCCAAATATCAAAATGAATCCACCACAGGTATACATGTGTTCCCCATCCTGAACCCTCCTCCCTCCTCCCTCCCCATACCATCCCTCTGGGTCGTCCCAGTGCACCAGCCCCAAGCATCCAGTATCGTGCAATGAACCTGGACTGGCATCTTGTTTCATACATGATATTTTACATGTTTCAATGCCATTCTCCCAAATCTTCCCACCCTCTCCCTCTCCCACAGAGTCCATAAGACTGTTGTATACATCAGTGTCTCTTTTGCTGTCTCGTATACAGGGTTATCGTTACCATCTTTCTAAATTCCATATACATGCGTTAGTATACTATATTGGTGTTTTTCCTTCTGGCTTACTTCACTCTGTATAATAGGCTCCAGTTTCATCCACCTCATTAGAACTGATTCAAATGTATTCTTTTTAATGGCTGAGTAATACTCCATTGTGTATATGTACCATAGCTTTCTTATCCATTCATCTGCTGTTGGACATCTAGGTTGCTTCCATGTCCTGGCTATTATAAACAGTGCTGCAATGAACATTGGGGTACACGTGTCTCTTTCCCTTCTGGTTTCCTCAGTGTGTATGCCCAGCAATGGGATTGCTGGATCATAAGGCAGTTCTATTTCCAAATAATAAATGCTGGAGAGGGTGTGGAGAAAAGGGAACCCTCTTACACTGTTGATGGGAATGCAAACTAGTACAGCCACTATGGAGAACAGTGTGGAGATTCCCATGGCATTTTAAAATCAATTTCTTATAAATAAGGCCTTTTCAAATTATAGTTTTTCTTTTTTTAAAGATTCATCTTTTTTTCTCTCCCTCTCTTTTGTGGAAAGAGCCAACTCTCATAGCTTTTTAACTCATTCATAGGCTCTGGCATTTCTGTTTTAAATAATATCTTATCCATATACTTGGGCTTCCTAAATGGCTCAGTGGTAAAAAATCTGCCTGTGATGCAGGAAATGCAGGTTCAATCCCTGGGTCAGAAAGATCCCCTGAAGAAGGTAACAGCAAGAACAGTCCAGTATTCTTGACTGGAAAACCCCATGGACAAAGGAGACTGACAGGCTACAGTCCATGGGGTCGCAAAAGAGTCAGACCTGACTTGGCAACTAAACAGCAACAACAATCCATATACTGATGATTTTTAAAAATTTTAACTCTTGTCCCTTTGTTTCTAATAAAACACTGCACGCTGAACCACTGCAGCTTTCAGAGACCTGACTAAGTTCTCATACATAAGTTCTGTCAATGAGTTGTTTGGTCTTAAGCCTCCAAATCACCTTTGATAAATGGGGAAGGTAATAAAACTTTAAGAGATGCTGTATGGCTACATGCCTTGGAGACCTAGCTGGACACACATACCATAAACAGTTTGTACTTTAACTCATGCTTAAATCCGTGACAAATACTAATCACCTCTTTCTCTTTTTCCTGCCTTTGCAGACTTTAACTAATGTAACCCTTTCAAAGACAGTAAGCAGGGTATTCACTGAAAAGTAGCAAAGTTTACAACTGCCAGATAGGAGTGACGGATCAGCTAACTCCCTTTGCTCGTGTGTGTGTTATTTTCTGACCCTGCTGCCCTTGCCCGCCTCTTGGTGGACTGACCTGACCTTAAACTGAAGTTTTTCTGTAGACTGTTATATATTCAATTGAGAACATACACTCTCTGTGGGTGTTCAGTTACCTGATAAGCTCAAAGTACACTCTGCTAAATGGGAGAGGCCAGTACACCAACCGGCAAAAGCAAGGATTGATGGCTGATTGAATTCAGCCCCTAATGGTATTTGTGTATGGGTTGTAATAAAATGAGAGGCAGACAAGGATATGCTTACAGAAAAGTGATTTCAATGAGTGACCATAAACTCAAAGCTGAGATAAGACAATGTGAGGAAATCAGGCTGGGAGGGACTGTGAGAAGGTGGTGAGATCAGGATATCACATTAATAGATATCTGCACATTTCAAAACAGTGTAGGAATTTTAGTGAGACTGAGCATGAAGTTTAAGAAATGATGTGCAGAGAGTGGTTTGTTTGAAATTGGAATTATGGGGATCAACAGCACCTAGAGGAATATGGAAATGAAGATTTTTGAGCCCACAGGGCAAGCCACCTAATGGGCACCCGTTTTAAGAACTCTGCTTGATCTGGATTTATTTCTCACTGGGCAAGTTACCTGGTACAAATAATTGCAAAATTCTAAATGAGTTCCCTACTTTAATTTAAGCAAATGTTACCAACTTAGTTACTTCACTTTTATTCTCACACCAGGTCCTTAAATCTGTTTCAGCTATGCCTGTTTTCTAGCTTTTACTAAATAGTCTTAGCCAATTTAAATAGAAATATTTTCCCTCAACTCAAAGCAAATGAGTATACGTTTCCAGAAGAGATTGACTGCTACTTATTTTTTTATGCCTAAAGTATTTTGAAATATCTCATTCTAATAGGTTTGGGAATCTCTTATCTTCCTGGATATAATATGTCTTTATTCCTATATGGAAAGTGCTTGGCAGGTGGTTAAAGCCAGTGATAAAAATAAAATTAAAAAAAAAAAACTAAAGCCAGTGCTCTGGCCTGCCTCTGTTTAATACTATCTTTCAGTCAGAATTCTCTCCTGAGCTTGTCTGCTAGTTTTTCTGAAATCCTTAACCCTTCAAAATATGACTAACCGTATACCCTTTAGCTACAATTTTATTCCTGGAGGAAATGAGTGATGTTTAGCCTTGACCCTCTAAGTGGAATCACCACTCGAGCTTCTTCCCCCCTCGCCCTGGCTGTGATGGGGCCACCAGCCTGAATGGCTCTGACTTCCATAGGCACTCATTTGTCTTCTTCTCCTCTTTAACCTCAAAGGTTTCTTTTCACTAGGTGCTGATTTTTTAGGTGTTTTTAGGTGAAGATAATGCAACAAGTTTCGGTGCATTTTGTAAAGTTCCAAGACAGCATTGTTAGAAACAGACTCAGATGTTTTAAAGTGAACTACTTAAAGCCTGATTAGTTAGTGGCAGAGCCTGGAATTTGGGTCTCCCACTCCCTGTTCTAAGCAGTTTTGAATGTATTTACTGCCAGAAAAACAAACAGCAAATAATATCTCACTACACACACACACACACACTAAATAAAAAGCACGCATCCATGGGCACAGAGAAGTAACCTTAATGTCAGTGTGCTCCTGAAGAAGGCCGGATGGAGCTATAATGAAAGTGCTCCGTGTATGATCAATAAGTATCTATAGATTGAAGAGAATTGATTTATCACTCCCTATGATATTCCACAATGAAAACTGCAGTTTTAGTCCCTTCTCCTAAAGGCATCTGAATATCTTCAATACTTATAAATACCTGTCAGAAGTTTTACACTACTTTTAATCAATGTTCACCCATTAATATTATTATTATTGTTATTTTTTATTAATGACTGGTTTTAAATGACTACTCTGTGTGCATGTCATCTATAATACAAACCCACCAAAGTAGAGTACAATAATCCTGTTTTACTGATGAGGAAACTGAGGTTCAGAAATTTAAGTAATCTGCCAAAGATCAGACAGAAACTATGGATTAATTGCATCCTCCTGCATGTGTATGCTCTTCCCAAAGGAGGAGACAGCTATCAGGAAGAGGATATGGTGGACTGTTTTTATACCTAAAGCATTAATTTTTAATAGGTTACCACAGAAAATATTATCATAAATATGAGCAAAAAGGAAATAATAAAATGTAATTTTCTATTCTGTCCGATTTATGGGAAACAATAAGCGGCCAGGGCAATTAAGCAAATATTCTAAACTTAAAATCCACTTAGGATTTCAAGTAATCAAACTCGAACTAGTCAAATGGCTTACATAATATTTGTGTTGCTTTTATGATAGGATTTCAACTTTAACACTATTAGATAGCAAATTTGCACAATCAGTTAAATTTCAATAATTTTCTCAGAATTGCAGACTAGGTTAACTATTACTTTTGACTTCCTAGATAATAATAATAATAATAATAGTTATTTTCTTGGATTACAAGCACTTTATAAAAATATTCAATTTTAAACAAAAAGTTATGTAAAATTTTTGATGATAATGGACTCATTTTAAATTTTCAAAATTCCATTTATTTACTCAAATATAAGGATATGCTGATATTTATTATCTTACCCCCAAAATGGTCAAAATGTGTGACAAAAAAAAGAATCATATAATTACTTTGATTCATCTTATATTCATTGTTTAAAAGAAGTGATAACGATTTTCAAATTCTACAGACAGTTATAAAAGCCAAGTGACTTTACTATCAATCAAATGGTGTGAATACTAATCTTTCTTCCTTGACCAATAAATGCATCTGTTTTCCACCTAAAAAAATGTGTCCATAATTTTGTTGAGTGTAAAAATTTTTCCTGAGGAAAAACTATGCCTAATTAGTTTATCTGGTATCAATGGTCACTGTATTTTCTAGCATAAAAATACTTAAATATTTAAAAGACCCTAAAATTAATTTGATAATGATATATAATAAGTTTTGTTTAAATATGGAAAAAAAAGTACCAAACAATAAGTATTGCTTCTAGTACATGTAGGTTTAAAATTCATCAGGCACATGTCTACTTAAAATTGAAATGTTTACCTACTCCTGAACTAAGCACTATTTGTTCTTGTTTCTCATTTTGCTGTCATTAAATCATGTCTGACTCTTTGCAGCTCCATGGAATGCAATGTGCCAGGCTTCTCTGGCCTTCACTATTTCCCAGAATCTGCTCAACCCTCATCAATTGAGTAGGTGACACTATCTAACCATCTTGTCCTCTGCCACCCTCGTTTGCCTTCATTCTTCCCCAGCATCAGGGTCTTTTCCAAATGAGTCATCTCTTCGCATCAGGAAGCCAAAGTATTGGAGCATCAGCTTCATGATCAGTCCTTCCAATGAATATTCAGTGTTGATTTCCTTCAGGCTTTATTAATAGCAATTGGATTGTATTTTAAAATACCATTTTTTTTTTACTATATTTGTTAAATGAATCCTACCATGAGCTTCTTAATATGCATATTGTGTGTGTTAGTCACTCAGTCATGCCCAACTTTTTGAGACCCCATGAATTGCAGCCCACCAGATTCCTCTGTCCATGGGATTTTCCCTGCAAGAATACTGGAGTGGGTTGCCATTTCCTTCTACAGGGGATTATCTGACTCAGGGTTCAAACCTGGACTTCTGCACTGTAGGCAGATTCTTTACTGACTGAGCTGTGAGGGAAGCCCAATATGAATATTGTTGATAATCAAATTAAAAGATTAAAATAATAATTAAGTTCTCATAATGAAGTATTGCTAATATAGTATATAGTACAAAGATTATATGAGCAAAAGAACAAAACTCTCATTATTTTTGTATCATATATCTGCCAAAACTGAAAATCAAAAGAATATATAGATACATTTCTAGAAAAAAGAGAATTTATCATATAGAGTTTAACTATATAATAGTTAAAGCAAATAGTTGCAAAATAAAAATATGTTAATGGGATACTATTTAATACAGGATAAAAGACTCCTGAACCCAGGATTAAGACTTTATTGAAGGAAAATAATAATTTTTTTTCAAAGCCAATAAAGATGTTTCAAATAAATGTGGTATACTGTGTTTAGGCTTCCCTGGTAGCTCAGCTGGTAAAGAATCTGCCTACAATGCAGGAGACCCAGGTTTGATTGCTGGGTTGGGAAGACCCCTGGAGAAGGGATAGACTACCCACTCCAGTATCCTTGGGCTTCCCTAGTGGCTCACATGGTAAAGAATCTGCCTGCAATGCAGGAAACATGGGTTCGGTCCCTGGGTTGGGAAGATCCCCTGGAGGAGGGCATGGTATCCCACTCAAGTATTCTTGCTTGGAGAATCCCCATGGACAGAGGAGCCTGGTGGGCTACAGTCCATGGGTCTCAAAGAGTCAGTCCAACATGACTGAGTGACTAAACACAGCACAACATACTGTGTTCATGAACTGAAAAACTCAATTTTGTAAAGATAACAATACCAAAAAATATTTCAATCATATTTTAACTCTGGTTGTGAGTTTTTGCTTAAGTGCAATTTGACAAGCAAATTCCAAAAATTATATGAAGTACAAAAAGTCAGGAACTATATTTTCATGAAAAAAAAGAACATGGTGAAGAACATACCTTGTAAAATATAATGACAACTATAATACAGTTTTATTTTTACAAGAGAATAGAATTAAAATAATGAAATCCTGATACAAATCAGCTTACAGACAAGAGAAACAGATTAGAGGAATGAAAACAGATCCATATATTTATGAGTGCTTAATTTAAGGAGAAGGTGCGATTACAAATCACTGCAAAATTGAATACCATGTGGAAAAAAACAGAAATTTTACCCTTATTTCAAATCATATTAACAAATATATTCAGGTGGATGAAAGCTCTAAATATATAACATTTTGGAAGATAGTATCAGAGAATATTTTCATGAACCTAGAATAGATAAGAATTCCTTTAAAAAATGTAGAAGTGGGAGGAAGCAACTATTGAGGAAGATTGATCTTTTTAAAATTTATATTAAAAGTATGGAATTTTGTTCTTCAAAATATTCCTTAAATATAGTGTCAAGATAAACCTTGGAATGGAACAAGACATTTAGATATTTCAAACGCACAACTAAAAAATATCTTGTATCCAAATTTAAGAACAAAAATATAAACAAAAAACTAATAAATAAAAAAAAACCATATACATAAATAAACTAGAAAAATTGGAAAAGGCCTGACAAGCTTTTCATAAAAGAGGAACTCCAAGGGGAAAAATTGCTCAATATGATTAGTATTGGGAAAATGCAGATCTAAAAATAAATATATTCTGACATTCCTATATATCGTCCATATTAGGAAAAATATTTCAATAATCTGACAATACCAAGTTATAATGGAGTGAGAGGAAAACTTATACCTGCTGAAGAGATTGTATATTTTCACAACCACTCTTGAAATAACATCATTACATATCAAGGATGCATAGCCCAAGAATTTTGCCATTCTACTTCTATGTAATCACCTAATTAATCTCTTAAACATGTCCATCAGGAGATAAATACATTATTCGTAGAATCACGGTTTGTAATAGAGAAAAAAACTGAAAATGATTCAAATATCGATCAACAGTGAAATAATAAATAAATTACAATATATTCAGATAGTGAAATGCCCCTCAGTTCAGTTCAGTTCAGTTGCTAAGTTGTCTCTGACTCTTTATGACCCCATGGACTGCAGCAAGCCAGGCCTTCCTGTCCATCACCAACTCCCAGAGTTTACTCAAGCTCATGTCCATTAAGTCGGTGATGCCATCCAACTATCTTGTCCTCTGTAATCCCCTTCTCCTGCCTTCAATCTTTCCCAGCATCAGGGGCTTTTCAAATGAGTCAGTTCTTCACATCAGGTGGCCAATGAACATTCAGTACTGATTTCCTTTAGGATGGACTGGTTGGATCTCTCCTGCTGTCTGAGGGACTCTCAAGAGTCTTCTTCAACTCCACAGTTCAAAAGCATTAATTCTTCAGCACTCAGCTTTCTTTATAGTCCAACTCTCACATCCATACATGACTACTGGAAAAACCATAGCTTTGACTAGATGGACCTTTAGTAATGTCTCTAGAAAGTAATGTCTCTGCTTTTAAACGTGCTATCTAGGTTGGTCATAGCTTTTCTTCCAAGGAGCAAGCTTCTTTTAATTTCATTTTAATTAATTTCTTTTAATTTCAGTCACAATCTGAGGTGATTTTGGAGCCCAAGAAAATAAAGTCTGTCACTGTTTCCATGGTTTCCCCATCTATTTGCCATTAAGTGATGGAACTAGATGCCATGATCTTCGTTTTCTGAATACTGAGTTTTAAGCCAATCTTTTCACTCTCCTCTTTCACTTTTATCAAGAGATGCCTTAGTTCTTCTTCACTTAGTTCTTCTTCACTTAGTTCTTCTACCATAAGGGCAGTTTCATCCGCATATCTGAGGTTATTGATATTTCTCCCAGCAATTTTGATTCCAGCTTGTGCTTCATCCAGCCCTGCATTTCTCATGATGTACTCTGCATAGAAGTTATATAAGCAGGGTGACAATATACAGCCTTGATATACTCTCTTCCTGATTTGGAACCAGTCTGTTGTTCCATGTCCAGTTCTAACTGTTGCTTCTTGACCTGCATACAGATTTCTCAGGAGACAGGTAATGTGGTCTGGTATTCCCATCTCTTTAAGAATTTTCCACAGTTTATTGTGATCCACATAGTTGAAGGCTTTAGTGTAGTCAATAAAGCAGAAGTAGATGTTTCTCTAGATCCCTTTTGCTTTTTCAATGGTCCAATGGTCTTTGGCAATTTGATCTCAGGTTCCTCTGTCTTTTCTTTTTCTTTTTTTGTTTTTTTTTTTCTAATTTTATTTTATTTTTAAACTTTACATAATTGTATTAGTTTTGCCAAATATCAAAATGAATCCGCCACAGGTATACATGTGTTCCCCATCCTGAACCCTCCTCCCTCCTCCCTCCCCATACCATCCCTCTGGGTCGTCCCAGTGCTCTAGCCCCAAGCATCCAGTATCGTGCATCGAACCTGGACTGGCAACTCATTTCTTACATGATATTTTACATGTTTCAATGCCATTCTCCCAAATCTTCCCACCCTCTCCCTCTCCCACAGAGTCCATAAGACTGTTCTATACATCAGTGTCTCTTTTGCTGTCTCGTACACCGGGTTATTGTTACCATCTTTCTAAATTCCATATATGTGCGTTAGTATACTGTATTTATGTTTTTCCTTCTGGCTTACCTCACTCTGTATAATAGGCTCCAGTTTCATCCACCTCATTAGAACTGATTCAAATGTATTCTTTTTAATGGCTGAGTAATACTCCATTGTGTATATGTACCACAGCTTTCTTATCCATTCATCTGCTGATGGACATCTAGGTTGCTTCCATGTCCTGGCTATTATAAACAGTGCTGCAATGAACATTGGGGTACACGTGTCTCTTTCCCTTCTGGTTTCCTCAGTGTGTATGCCCAGCAGTGGGATTGCTGGATCATAAGGCAGTTCTATTTCTAGTTTTTTAAGGAATCTCCACACTGTTCTCCTTAGTGGCTGTACTAGTTTGCATTCCCACCAACAGTGTAAGAGGGTTCCCTTTTCTCCACACCCTCTCCAACATTTATTATTTGTAGACTTTTGGATCACAGCCATTCTGACTGGTGTGAAATGGTACCTCATAGTGGTTTTGATTTGCATTTCTCTGATAATGAGTGATGTTGAGCATCTTTTCATGTGTTTGTTAGCGGATTAAAGATCTAAACATAAGACCAGAAACTATAAAACTCCTAGAGGAGAACATAGGCAAAACACTCTCTGACATACATCACAGCAGGATCCTCTATGACCCACCTCCCAGAATATTGGAAATAAAAGCAAAAATAAACAAATGGGACCTAATTAACCTTAAAAGCTTCTGCATATCAAAGGAAACTATTAGCAAGGTGAAAAGACAGCCTTCAGAATGGGAGAAAATAATAGCAAATGAAGCAACCGACAAACAACTAATCTCAAAAATATACAAGCAACTCCTACAGCTCAACTCCAGAAAAATAAACGACCCAATCAAAAAATGGGCCAAAGAACTAAATAGACATTTCTCCTCTGTCTTTTCTAAATCCAACTTGAACATCTGAAAGTTCATGGTTCAGGTACTGTTGAAGCCTGGCTTGGAGAATTTTGAATATCACTTTGCTAGTGTGTGAGATGAGTGCAATTGCATGATAGTTTGAACATTCTTTGGCATTTCCTTACTTTGGGATTGGAATGAAAACTGACCTTTTCCAGTCCTGTGGCCACTGCTGAGTTTTCCAAATTTGCTGGTATATTGAGTGCAGCACTTTCACAGCATCATCTTTCAAGATTTGAAATAGCTCAACTGGAATTCCATCATTGCCACTAGCTTTGTTCATAGTTATGCTTCCTAAGGCTCACTTGACTTCACATTCCAGGATGTTGGCTCTAGGTGAGTGATCACAGCATCATGGTTATCTGGGTCATCAAGATCTTTTTTGTATAGTTCTTCTGTGTATTCTTGCCAACTCTTCTTAATATCTTCTGCTTCTGTTAGGTCCATACCATTTCTGTCCTTTATTGTGCCCATCTTTGCATGAAATGTTCCCTTCTTATCTCTAATTTTCTTGAGATCGCTAGTCTTTCCCATTCTGTTGTTTTCCTCTATTTCTTTGCACTGATCATTGAGGAAGGCTTTCTTATCTCTCCTTGCTATTCTCGAATTCTCTGAATTCAAATGGGTGTATCTTTCCTTTTCTCCTTTGCCTTTAGCTTCTCTACTTTTCTCAGCTATTTGTAAGGCCTTCTCCTAGTTACACTTACTCCTCCTCCTCCTCCTTATACTTCTATTGTCATTTAAAGTTTTTCTCTATTTCTTTGTCTTATTGCCTGTGTTAGTAGCTTAGTTATATCTTACTCTTTGTGACCTTATGCACTGTAGCCTGCCAGGCTCCTCTGTCCATGGAATTTTCCAGGCAAGAATACTAGAATGGAATGCCATGCCCTCATCCAGTGTATCTTTCCAACCCAGGAACTGAACCTGGGTCTCCCATATTGTAGGAATATTCTTTTTCATCTGAACCACCAGGGAAGCCCCTCTTATTGCAGAAGAAGCTTTGTGACAAAGGTCATTAAGTTTCCTTTCTAAAGATATGGGATAGCAGTATAGCACAAACTATTTATTTCTTATTCCAATGAACTTGCTGAATATTCCTGGTATTTCTAGGGTTCAAAAGGCCTTTTAGATAAACATAATTTGGAGTGACAGGAAGATCCAAAGGGCATTATCACTTCAGGCAGGGCATTTTAAATACTCTGAATGCACTCTATCACAGCATGCATATTTCTAAGAGATAAAGAAAAATGATTATTTAGGGCCTCCAGGAGAAATGAAGCTTCATTGAGCATTTTGAGAAGGGGACAGAGAGAGAAATTTAGGCTTATCACCTTAAGAAGGACAATCACAATCACACATATGAACATCAGAAATGTGACAGAAAGAAATGAGAGAAACAAATAGGTCAAACATGCTAGTCCATTTACTGATTGCTAAGAGGACAAAGAGAATGTCTTATTATCCTTAATATCAATAATAATAAGATCTTTGAATATAATGCATCCTTCTTGGTAATTGCTGTTTTTTCTCCAGGGGCTAAGGAAGAATTCACCTTTCATCAGAAAAGAAAGATAGATGGTACTTAAACTGCTTTGCAAATCAGAGTACCAGATAACTCAATTCCTTCCTAGAATGCTAAATGAGTTTTTATTCTCACTCAAAGCAGCCAAGGGAGTATAAATAAGACGCAAGTTCATTATTGTCTTTCATGCCTCCTACAACTTTAGAAATGTGGTGGTGCATTAAATTTAAAAACAGCTTTATTTGTAGAGCATTTGACAAAAGTTATCTTCTAAAAGTTCTCTACTATGGTTTTTTTTTTTATCTTTTATTTTGACAAGTTGAAAACAAAACACGTATCTAACAGAGTTTAATGGATACATTCTTTGTTAAAATTAATTTGAAGAATTTTCTATTAAGATTGAGACTCGATTGCTAATAAAAATAAGGAACAGGGATACAAGCCAAGTCTCATAAAGATTGCCTATTTGTTATATTTATAGTTATTTATATTATTTATAGATTTAAAATTGTATTTATTTTTTATATTTCATCAGTATAGAGTACCTCATTGAAATGTTAGTGGTTAAATGAATGTTTTATACAGTTAAGCAATATGTTTAAAGGTATGTTCTGGATATATTAAGATATTGACAGGTATGAAAATATTTCTTGGAGAAAGAATTCCCCTGGACATCATTGCTACTAATATTTATCATCCTTACATAAATATAATATACAACTTTCTACATTATTGCTTTAAAATTTATTTTCAGTATTGAAAATGAAAGTGTTAGTTGCTCAGTTGTGTCTGATTTTTTGCACCCTCATGGACTGTAGTCTGCCAGGCTCCTCTGTCCCTGGAATTCTCCAAGCAAGGATACTGGAGTAGATTGCCATGCCTTCCTCCGGGGGATATTCCCGACCTAAAAAGGATTTAACCCTGGTCTCCTATATTGCAGACAGATCCTTTTTTTTTTTTTCTATCAGGTTCTTTATTTTAAAAAAGGTGATGATACATGCACTAGTATCAATACATCAGAATTGAGAAATATAATTTCAAAGAAAAATGGAAGAAAAATAGAATTATTTCTTAATTTCTTTCTTCATTTTGTTGCTTCATTTTTTCCTTTAACTTTCTTCCCTTAATTTATCTCTGAATGTTAAACTCCCCCTTTCTTTTTTAACTTTTTTAAATTAATTTAATTACTTTATTTATTTTACTTTACAATATTGTATTGGTTTTGCCATACATTGACTTGAATCCCCCATGAGTGTACATGTGTTCCCCATCCTGAAGCCCCCTCCCAACTCCCTTTCCATCTCATCCCTCTGGGTCATCCCAGTGCACCAGCCCCGAGCACACTGTATCATGCATCAAATCTGGACTAAGCGATTCGTTTCACATATGATATTTTACATGTTTCAATGGCATTCTCCCATATCATCCCACCCTCGTCCTCTCCCACAAAGTCCAAAAGACTGTTCAATACGTCTGTGTCTCTTTTGGTGTGCAGACAGATTCTTTACTGTCTGTGCCATCCTGAAATCAATCTCCTAGCCTATTGCCTAGCCCACATTTCTTGTTTTTCCAGGCACTGTTTCCTTATCCAAGTCAATTTACTTATCCTCCAATCGAAAATCCTCTTTTCCAGCTCACCGATTATTTCACTTTCTCCCATTTAGTTTTCTGTGCTTAAAATAGTTTGCCTCCCTAAAACTTTCCATTATTCTGAAGATATTTTCAAGTTAAAATAGTCATAATATTAATAATTGCAATTTACTATTATGCATAAGACTATAAAAATATTTCATATGATTTATGTCATTTTTTCCTCATAAGTGAGAGTTGTTATAATCTTCTTTTTTACTGATGAAACAACTGAAGCTTAGAAAAGTTGCATCAGTTACCCACGGTCAAAATGTGATCTAATTCAAATCTACACTCCTAATTAAAATTCTCTAGGGCTAGGTTAGCTTACTTCTGTTTATCGTCCACTTAGAGATTGCTATGACTTTCTGTAGATTCTTATTTCAATTTACATACATTGTTTTCAGTTATTTTCTATTATAGGCTATTATAAGACATTGACTATATTTCCCTGTTCTATGCAGTAAATCCTTGTTACTTATCTATTTTATGTGTAGTGATTTTTATCTGTTAATCCCATACCTCTAATTTATTCTCTCCCCTCTCCCTTTCCCCATTGGTAGTCATAAGTTTATTTTCTGTGTCTGTGAGTATGTTTCTGTTTTATAAATAGGTTCCCTTGTGCTATTTTTTAGATTCCCCATATAAGTGATAACATGTAATATTTGTCTTTCTCTGTCTGACTTATCTCACTAAGTGTAGTACTCTCCAGCCCATCTATGCTGCTAAAATGGCAATATTTCATTCCATTTTTTATGGCTGAGTAAAATCCCTTATTCAATTTTGTTATAAATCATGAGCTTGAGAGATTAATTTTGCATGATTCTCTGTGTCCAACACTTGATAACAAACACAATCAAAGCTAAAACTCTGTTTCTGAACATAATATAATGAATATAAGAACAAAGAATGAATTAATAATTTTAATTGGTTCTGTATTTCTCAGTTCTTTGATTCTTTGTCTTTAGGATTTTTAATATAAATTTATTTATTTTAATTGGAGGCTAATAACTTTACAATATTGTATTGGTTTTGCCATACATCAACATGAATCTGCCACAGGTGTACATGTGTTCCCCATCCTGAACCCCCCTCCCACCTTCCTCCCTGTACCATCCCTCTGGGTCATCCCAATGCACCAGCCCCAAGCATCCTGTATCCTGCATTGAACCTGGTCTGGCAATTCATTTCAAATATGATATTATACATGTTTCAATGCCATTCTCCCATATTATCCTGCCCTCGCCCTCTCCCACAGAGTGCAAAAGACTGTTCTATACATCTGTGTCTGTTTTGCTGTCTCACATATAGGGTTATCGTTACCATCTTTCTAAATTCCATATATATGCATTAGTATACTGTATTGGTGTTTTTCTTTCTGGCTTACTTCACTCTGTATAATAGGTTCCAGTTTCATCCACCTCATTAGAACTGATTCAAAAGTATTCTTTTTAATGGCTGCGTAATACTCCATTGTATATATGTACCACAGCTTTCTTATCCATTCGTCTGATGATGGACATCTAGATTGCTTCCATGTCCTGGCTATTATAAACAGTGCTGTGATGAACATTGAAGAGATTGTCTTTTCTCCATTGGATATTCTTGCCTCCTTTGTCAAAGATAAGGTGTCCATAGGTGCATGGATTTATCTCTGGGCTTTCTATTTTGTTCCATTGATCTATATTTCTGTCTTTGTGCCAGTACCATACTGTCTTGATGACTGTGGCTTTGTAGTAGAGCCTGAAGTCAGGCAGGTTGATTCCTCCAGTTCCATTCTTCTTTCTCAAGATTGCTTTGGCTATTCGAGATTTTTTTGTATTTCCATACAAATTGTGAAATTATTTGTTCTAGCTCTGTGAAAAATACCCTTGGTAGCTTCATAGGGATTGCATTGAAACTATAGATTGCTTAGGGTAGTATACTCATTTTCACTATATTGATTCTTCCGACCAATGAACATGGTCTATTTCTCCATCTATTAGTATCCTCTTTGATTTCTTTCACCAGTGTTTTATAGTTTTCTATATATAGATCTTTTGTTTCTTTAGGTAGATATATTCCTAAGTATTTTATTCTTTTCATTGCAATGGTGAGTGGAATTGTTTCCTTAATTTCGTTTTCTATTTTCTCATTATTAGTGTATAGGAATGCAAGGGATTTCTGTGTGTTGATTTTATATCCTGCAACTTTACTGTATTCATTGATTAGCTCTAGTAATTTTCTGGTGGAGTCTTTAGGGTTTTCTATGTAGAGGATCATGTCATCTGCAAATAGTGAGAGTTTTACTTCTTTTCCAATTTGTATTCCTTCTATTTATTTTTCTGCTCTGATTGCTGTGGCCAAAACTTCCAAAACTATGTTGAATAGTAATGGTGAAAGTGGGCACCCCTGTCTTGTTCCTGACTTTAGGGGAAATGCTTTCAATTTTTTACCATTGAGGATAATGTTTGCTGAGGATTTGTCATATATACCTTGTATTATGTTAAGGTATGTTCCTTCTATTCCTGCTTTCTGGAGAGTTTTTATCATAAATGGATGTGGAATTTTATCAAAAGCTTTCTCTGCATCTATTGATATAATCATATGGCTTTTATTTTTCAATTTGTTAATGTGGTATACTACATTGATTGATTTGTGGATATTGAAAATCCTTGCATCCCTGGGATAAAGCCCACTTGGTCATGATGTATGATCTTTTTAATGTGTTGTTGGATTCTGATAGCTGGAATTTTGTTAAGGATTTTTGCATCTATGTTCATCAGTGATATTGGCCTGTAGTGTTCTTTTTTGTGGCATCTTTGTCGGGTTTTGGTATAAGGGTGATGGTGGCCTCATAGAATGAATTTGGTAGTTTACCTTCCTCTGCAATTTTCTGGAAGAGTTTGAGTAAGATAGGTGTTAGCTCTTCTCTAATTCTGTAATAGATATTCATTGAAAGTATCTTTTGAAATGGGAGTGAAAACACCTTCAGAGAAATGAAAGCTAAGGAAGCATGCACGAGCTATAAAAAATGATAAAGTCCTTTATGAATGATGATAATATCAAAACAAAACTGGGAAATACAGGAAGGAGTAAAGAGCACTACGAACAGTCAATACATGGATAAACATTAGAAACTATTCTCTTTTCTTAATTTCTTCATGGTAAACTATCAACATTATATTGTGAAATTTTTCAGAAAAAAAAAAAAGAATATGGTATGACATAGTTCTGTCTTAGATATTATGCAAGTGGGATGAATACTGAAAATAACTAAAGTACCTCATGGTAAAAAATAAAAAAAAAAAAAATAAAGACAGAGATAAACTATAAAAAAAAAAAAAAGAATTTCTACTAAATTAAAAGTTTTTCTTTCAAAGTTGAAAAAAAAAAAAATAAATTTTTGGTAGAATTCAGCTGTGAAGCCATCTGGACCTGGGCTTTTGTTTGCTGGAAGATTCTGATTACAGTTTTAATTTCCATGCTTGTGATGGTTCTATTAAGATTTTCTATTTCTTCCTGGTCCAGTTTTGGAAAGTTGTACTTTTCTAAGAATTTGTCCATTTCTTCCACGTTGTCCATTTTATTGGCATATAATTGCTGATAGTAGTCTCTTTTGATCCTTTGAATTTCTGTGTTGTCTGTTGTGATCTCTTCATTTTCATTTCTAATTTTATTAATTTGATTTTTCTCCCTTTGTTTCTTGATGAGTCTGGCTAATGGTTAGTCAATTTTATTTATCCTCTAAAAGAACCAGCTTTTGGCTTTGTTGATTTTTGCTATGGTTTCTTTTATTTCTTTTGCATTTATTTCTGCCCTAATTTTTAAGATTTCTTTCCTTCTACTAACCCTGGGGTTCTTCATTTCTTCCTTTTCTAGTTGCTTTAGGTAGAGTTAGGTTATTTATTTGACTTTTTTCTTGTTTCTTAAGGTATACCTGTATTGCTATGAAGTTTCCCCTTAGCACTGCTTTTACAGTGTCCCACAGGTTTTGGGTTGTTGTGTTTTCATTTTCATTTGTTTCTATGCAAATTTTGATTTTTTTTTTGATTTCTTCTGTGATTTGTTGGTTATTCAGCAGCGTGTTGTTCAGCCTCCATATGTTGGAATTTTTAATAGTTTTTCTCCTGTAATTGAGATCCAATCTTACTGCATTGTGGTCAGAAAAGATGCTTGGAATAATTTCAATTTTTTTGAATTTACCAAGGCTAGATTTATGGCCCAGGATGTGATCTATCCTGGAGAAGGTTCCATGTGCACTTGAGAAAAAGATGAAATTCATTGTTTTGGGGTGAAATGTCCTATAGATATCAGTTAGGACTAACTGGTCTATTGTATAATTTAAAGTTTGTGTTTCCTTGTTAATTTCTGTTTAGTTGATCTATCCATAGGTGTGAGTGGGGTATTAAAGTCTCCCACTATTATTGTGTTCTTATTAATTTCCCCTTTCATACTTGTTAGCATTTGTCTTACATATTGTGGTGCTCCTATGTTGGGTGCATATATATTTATAATTGTTATATCTTCTTGGATTGATCCTTTGATTATTATGTAATGTCCTTCATTGTCTCTTTTCACAGCCTTTGTTTTAAAGTCTATTTTATTTGATATGAGTATTTCTACTCCTGATTTCTTTTGGTCTCTATTTGCATGGAGTATCTTTTTCCAGCCCTTCACATTCAGTGTGTATGTATGCCTTGTTTTGAGGTGGGTCTCTTGTAGACAACATATGTAGGGGTCTTGTTTTTGTATCCATTCAACCAGTTTTTGTCTTTTGGTTGGAGCATTCAACCCATTTATGTTCAAGGTAATTATTGATAAGTATGATCCTGTTGCCATTTACTTTATTGTTTTGGGTTTGAGTTTATACACCCTTTCTGTGTTTCCTGTCTAGAGAAGATCCTTTAACATTTGCTGGAGAGCTGGTTTGGTGGTGCTGAATTCTCTCAGCTTTTGCTTCCCTGTAAAGCTTTTGATTTCTCCTTCATATTTGAATGAGATCCTTGCTGGGTACAGTAATCTGGGCTGTAGGTTATTTTCTCTCATCATGTTAAGTATGTCCTGCCATTCCCTTCTGGCCTAAGAGTTTCTATTGAAAGATCAGCTGTTATCCTTATGGGAATTTCCTTGTGTGTTATTTGTTGTTTTTCCCTTGCTGCTTTTAATATTTGTTCTTTGTGTTTGATCTTTTTTAATTTGATTAATATATGTCTTGGGGTATTTCGCCTTGGGCTTATCCTGTTTGGGATTCTCTGGGTTTCTTGGAGTTGGGTGATTATTTCTTTCCCCATTTTGGGAAAGTTTTCAACTATTATCTCCTCAAGTATTTTCTCATGGTCTTTCTTTTTGTCTTCTTCTGGGACTCCTATGATTCGAATGTTGGGGCATTTAACACTGTCCTGGAGGTCTCTGAGATTGTCCTCTTTTCTTTTAATTCTTTTTTTTTTTTTTTTTTCCTCTCTGATTCATTTATTTCTACTATTCTATCTTCTATCTCACTTGTCCTATCTTCTGCCTCTGTTATTCTACTGTTGGTTCCCTCCAGAGTGTTTTTTATGTCATTTATTGCATTATTCATTGTTGACTGACTCTTTTTTTATTTCCTCTAGGTCCTTGTTAAACCTTTCTTGCATCTTCTCAATCCTTGTCTCCAGGCTATTTATCTGTGATTCCATTTTGTTTTCAAGATTTTGGATCATTTTCACTATCATTATTCGGAATCCTTTTTCAGGTAGATTCCCTATCTCTTCCTCTTTTCTTTGGTTTCATGTATATTTATCCTGTTCCTCTGTCTCTTCATCTTGTTTATATTGCTGTGTTTGGGGTGGCCTTTCTATATTCTGGCAGTTTGTGGAGTTCTCTTTATTGTAGAGTTTCCTTGCTTGTGGGTGGGGTTGTATGGGTGGCTTGTCAAGGTTTCCTGGTTAGGGAAGTTTGTGTCAGTGTTCTGGTGGGTGGAGCTGGATTTCTTCTCTCTGGAGTGCGATGAAGTGTCCAGTAATGAGTTATGAGATGTCAGTGGGTTTAGAGTGACTTTGGGCAGCCTGTATATTGAAGCTCAGGGCTATGTTCCTGTGTTGCTGGAGAATTTGCGTGGTATGTCTTGCTCTAGAACTTGTTGGCCCTTGGGTGGTGCTTGGTTTCAGTGTAGGTATGGAGGTGTTTGATGAGTTCCTGTCGATTAATGTTCTCTGGAGTTAAGAGTTCTCTGGTGTTCTCTGGGTGTGGACTTAAGCTTCCTGCTTCTGCTTTTCAGTCTTTTTTTACAGTAGCCTCAAGACTTCTCCATCTATAAGCACCATTGATAAAACATCTAGGTTAAAGATGAAAAGATTTTCCACAGTGAGGGACACCCACAGAGGTTCACAGACTTTCATGGAGAAGAGAAGAGGGAGGAGGGAGATAGAAGTGACCAGGATGAGATGAGGTGGAATCAAAAGAGGAGAGAGCAAGCTAGCCAGTAATCACTTCCTTATGTGCACTCCACAGTCTGGACCGCTCAGAGATGTTCATGGAGTTATACAGAGAAGAGAAGAGGGAGGAAGGAGACAGAGGTGGCCAGGAGGATAAAGTGGGGAATCAAAAGGAGAGAGACAGATCCAGCCAGTAATCAGTTCCCTAAGTGTTCCCCACCGTCTGAAACACACAAAAAGAGTCACAAAGTTAGGTAGAGAAGAGAAGGGGGAGGGATGAGATGGAGGCGACCTGGTGGAGAAAAAGGAGAGTCCAAAGGGGAAGAAAGCAGTCAAGCCAGTAATCTCGCTCCCAAGTAAAAATGGATACTGAAGATTGAGTTCTTAAAGGTACAAAATTGATAACAAATACCAAAAATCAAAGAGTAAAAATCCAGAATAGAGGTTGGATTTTCAAAAAATACAATATTAAAGAAAAAAAGTCACAAAAATTATAATGTGTGTGTATATATATACATATGAAGTTGGCTTTAAAAAGTAGGGTTTCTCTTTTTTTTTTTTTTTGCAAAGTAATAGTATGTCATAAAAATGAAAATTAAAGGAGTAATAGAGGACTTAAAAAAATTTTTTTAATTAAAGAGTGATAGTAAAAATGGTAAAAATATACCTAGGACTTTCTCTGGTGGTGTTGTGGACAGTGTGGGGTCAGTTCATTTTCGGATAGTTCCTTGATCTGGCTTATATTTCTCAAGGTCTATAAGCCCCTTCCTATGTAGTCGGTACTAACTACAGGGTTTTAATCTATTGCACCTGTCACTTCCAAGGAGGTTCCCTCTGTTTTAGCTTCTTCTGTTTGCTGGTCTCTTCAGTGTCTATTTTCCGACCTGACACAAGGGGGCGGTGGTGGACAGTTTTTAGGCTCACTTGTTCAGTCGTGCTGTGGGGAGGGAGGGACACTGCAAACAAATAGCACTGGCGTACGCTCACAGTGCCTCGGCCACTTTGGGCCTGCCCCCGCTCATGGCGCATGTGCCCTCCCTGCCCACACTGCTCAGGCTCTAGGTTGAGCCTCTGCCGGGAACTGTCTGGGCTGGCCCTGGATTGTATGCACTTCCCAGGTCTAAGCTGCCCAGGTTCAGGTACTCGGGTAGTCCTCAGAGGCGCAGACTCGGTTCCTACGTTTTGTACCCTTCCCAGGTCTGAGCAGCTCAGGTGACCAGGTGTTTGGCGAGCGCGGTCGCTGCAACTTATCTCCTCCCCCATCCCTGCCACTTGGTTTTCTGGGTGTACAACCAGCACACCTTCTCAGGCGGATGTTGACTGCCCAGAATGCCAAGAAGTCTTGGTTAGCAACGAAGCCTGTTTACAGTTTGGTAGATAATGCCTCTCTGGGGCCACGATTGCCCCCTTCTGGCTCTGGCTGCCCTCACCTGCCTGTCACCAGAGGGGAATGGGCGGGTCTGCAGCCGGCTAGCTCTGCTCAGTCCTTTGTTCTACGAGCAGGCCTGGCGGTGTCTTAGCTTAGGGCTTTTCACGTAGTAGCTGTCTCACAGTCTGGTTTGCTATCCCAAGTTAGTTCCCTCAGATTGCCCTCAGGGCATTCAGGCCTGGTCCTTACTCTGATCCATGCAGCCTGTGCCTCCCTGCCCAGCCCCCGCTTGCTAGTGGTGGATGCAGGTGACTGTGCTGCTTCTCCGCTGGGGGAGTTACCATTGGGGACGTAATCTGTGGGTTTTACTTATTTATTTATTTTTCCTCCCGGTTATATTGCCCTTTGTGGTTCCAAGGCTCATCACAGACTAGGCAGTGAGAGTGTTTCCTGGTGTTTGGAAACCTCTCTTTTTTAAGACTCCCTTCCCAGGATGGAGCTCCGTCCCTACTTCTTTTGTCTCTCTTTTTATCTTTTATATTTTTTCTATCTCCTTTCAAAGACAGTGGGCTGCTTTTCTGGGTGCCTGATGTCCTCTGCTGGTATTCAGAAGTTGTTTTGTGGAATTTACTCAGCGTTCACATGTTCTTTTGATGAATTTGTGGGGGAGAAAGTGGTCTCCCCATCCTATTCCTCTGCCATCTTAGGACTGCCCCCGTCTTTAGATTTTTATTTGCTATATCACTGCTCTAAATTTAAATACAGTCTTATTTAAAGTGGTAACTGTATCTTCTTTATTCTATATATCAATCCTTGTATCAGTCCAGACTCATGAATAAATGGGGAAAAAATCCACATTTTACTTATACCTAGATAAATTTGAGAAGCATTAGGGGTATAGTATAAATGAGAAATCAAAGAGAGGTCCCAAAATAAATGTCAAGAAAATCCATTTCCCTATTATTATTTTCTATGGGTTTCCCAGGTAAGAACCCACTTGCCAATCCAGGAGATATAAGAGATGCAGTTTCCATCCCTTGGTCAGGATGATCCCCTGGAGGATGAAACTATTTTCTATAGTTTGTGATCCTATAAATTATAAATCATAGACAGGACACTGGAAAATGATAAAAATTGATTTTTGATAAAATTCAAGTAACTGGATAGTATGATTTCTGTAGAAATGTATGAGAAAAACAACAGTTAACAGTGGCAAGAGCACAGTTATTTAGCCAGAAGATTCTAGGGTGTTTTGAATTATCTAGTTACTTGCCTGCACAAGTCATTCAATTTTTCCAGCTAATTTGTTAGAGGATTTGGCAATTTCTAATATACCACGTGTTTAAGAATCCAGTGAAATAGTGTACATTAACTTATTGTAAAACCACAAAATTTTGTATAAAATGTGCATTTCTATTTTATACATTGTCAAGCAATCCACAATAAATCTCACTTTCTACCTGAGTTTCAAAAAAGAAGTAGCCTAATAATTGTGTAACTATAGGAAGCTGAATGGGAGGTGACATAAAGGATGAAGTGTTGATGGTCAGTGAGATTGGTAGGAGCAAGATTAGAAGAAACTCAAAGACACTACGTGAACCAAATGAAAATACTATCAGATTCCAATTCCCAATATTCTGGAAAAGGCAAACCTACGGATATGGTGAAAGCGTTGGTGGTTACGAGAGGTTAGGGAAGAGGAAAGGATGAACAGGCAGTACTGTGAGGCAGTTAAACCACTCTGTACAATATTGCAGTGATGGGTACATGTGATGGGCACCCATAGAACATACCACACCCAGAGTGAACCCTAGTGCAGACTACGGACTGGGTGTTAATGATGTGTCAATGTAGGTTCATTCATTCTAACAAAGGTACCACTCTGGTGTGGAATATTGATAGGGAGGTGATACGTGTGGGGACAGGGGGTGTAGGGGACTCGGTACTTTCCAGTCACTTTTGCTGTGAACCTAAAACAGCTCTAAAATATAAAGGTTATTATTTTTGTGAATGAATCTGAAGCTCATGTTCTCATCTCACAGAAACAAATGTTATAAATAATCTGGTAAAAAAAAATAGCACACAGAATAAAAGCCTAAATATCTTGGCCCTTTCACCTGTTATGAAATTTTAACTCCCCAGAACCCACATCAGTGTCTGGCACACAGGTCATACTTAATAAATATTTTGGAACAAATGAATAAATGAGTCAGTGAACAGACCATACTTCCCTCGTATGGTTGTTATATCAAATGAGATTAATGTATCACAAGTACTTTGTGAATCATAAAGAAATAAATATATGAAAACTACTAACAGAAAGCCCATATTTAGGTTTATAATTTAATAAGAGTATCCACAAACCTTTTCAACAATTGAATAAGTTACTTGCAAAGTACTGTGCTCTCTATCCTTTAAAACATTCAAATATTGAAAGTGAATGACCCTTTATCAGATAAGCACTATAAGTGACTCCTGATGTGAGTATAAGCCTGAATTCATGAAGTCCCACACAATTTTAATAATCTACAATTCCTTCATGAATAATAGCTAACAATTATTGAATATTGATTGAGTGTTAGACCTGGGACTAGTCAATTTGCACTCCCTCTCAATCCTTCTCAGGTAATCCTTTGGGATAGACAATGCTGTTATATCCATAAAATAAAAGCTCAGAAAAGTTAAGAACTTGTCTGCATCACAAACTGAAAGGCAACTAGGGGAGGACTGGAACCCAGACTTATCTGACTCTTGAGCCTTCCCTGGAAAGTCTTCATCACTACATTGCACTGTGTCATAAGGGCATCGATGTCTCCTCGATCAATATTTAAATCTTAATTCCAACTCTTTTACCTAGTGACTGTCACTAGCTGTTTGGTGATTCAAGTCTATTAAATCAATCATACCAAACTGAAAGTAGCATTTCTGATTTCATTAATTTCTTTAGCTAAAAAAATGGTTCATGATGCAGGAAAAGAAGCAAAGAATTAATAGATGATATTTTGGAGTTAAAAAAAAATGAATACTTTTTTTTAAAAGGTGTCACCAGCATTTAATATTCCAGCAGTACTGCTGAAGACTAAGAAACCAATTAGAGAATCATTTGACCAGATATTATTGTAAACTTTGCATTTATATTTATGTAGATGTTTACTATCCTAGGCATATGGAAATGTTTCATGGAAAATAAAATGAAAATATTTCAGGTAAACATCTGATTACCAATCCTACATTTTAAAGAAGAATATTTTAAAGGCAATTCATGTTTCAGGATAGTATGGAAATAATTCTGCTGTTCCTTTCATATAACTCCGGGTAAACTCAACTACCATCCTAACTGTAGTTGTCCTCCATAGAAGGAAATTGATTTAATGTAGGCTGTCTCTCATTGACCCTTGGCAATTATGCTAAGAATACATTTTAAAATTAATCTATGCTCACCCAAATACCCATTTTAGCAAATAAATGAATAAATAATATTTTAGAATTTAGCAAAAAACAGTTTTTTCTTCCTTCTTTTGAGTTGAGCCTGTCTACATTTGTCTAACCCAAAAGAGGAAATAAAGCAGAGTATGTTCTAGGTTTGTGCCAATTACCTACATTTGTGTATAGTTGCCTAGTGATATCTTTTTTTTTTTTTTTTTTATTCTTTGTGACCCATGGACTGTAGCCTGCCAGGCTCCTCTGTCCATGGAATTCTCCAGGCAAGAATACCAGAGTGGGTCACCATACCCTTCTCCAAGTGATTGTCCTGACTCAGGGATTGAACCTGCATCTCTTAAGTCTCCTGCATTAGCAGGCAGGTGCTTTACCACTAGTACCCAAGTGGTACCACTTGGGTACTAGTGGTAAAGTATGGGTATGACCCCCAGTTCGGTCATATGGTAATTCTATTCCTAATTTTTTTAGGAATCTTCATACTGTTTTCCAGCCTAGTGGTATCTTGAGAGAACAGCTTGCCTGATCGATTACCCTATTTGATCAGATATCTAAATTATAAGTAAAGATCTCCCTCACTGGGTTTTCTGTATGGGTTTCCTTATCAGATTGGTGCAAAAGTAATTGTGGTTTCAACCATGAATTTTAATTTATTATAACTAGGCTCAAACACATTAATCAAAATAGGAGCCATTAAAATCAACACATTTTTGCCAACAAGAAGTAGGTTTGTTTATTCATGTAGCATAAAAATTTGTGCTTCAGGATTCAGTGAACTCTTGGAAAGCATTTACTGCCTCCTGCTGGTTCTGCAAGTGACTTTCCTGCAGAAAGTTGTTGAAAGATGTTTGAAGAAATGGTTGGTGAGAGATTAGGTGAATATGGTGGATGAGGCAAAACTTCATAGCCAAATTTGTTCAACTTCTGCAGTGTTGGTTGTGTGACATGTGGTTGGTCATTGTAGTGGAGTACAATTGGGCCCTTTCAGTTGACCAATGCCAGCTGCAGTCATTACAGTTTTCGGTGCTTTTCATTAATTTGCTGAGCATACTTCTCAGATGTAATGGTTTTGCCAGGATTCAGAAAGCTATAGTAGATCAATTGGGCAGCAGACCGTCAAATAGTGACCATGAGCTTTTTGAGTGCAAGTTTGGCTTTGGGAAGGGCTTTGGAGCTTCTTCTTGGTCCAACAACTGAGCTGTTAGTTGCTGGTTGTTGGATAAAACCCACTTTTCATGGCATGCCACAATCCAATCAATAAATGGTACATTGTTGCTGCATACAATAAGAGAACATGACACTTCAAAATGACAATTTCTTTGAATAGCAGTCAGTTCATGAGGCACCCACTTATACGGCTTTTTCAACTTTCCAATTTGCTTCAGATGCTGAATGACGATAGAATGGTTGACAGTGAGTTTTTTTGGGCAACTTTTCATGTAGTTGTGAGAGGATCAGCTTCAATGATCTTCTCAATTGGTTGTTGACAACTTCTGATGACCAATCACTGTACTTCTCATCTTCAAGGCTCTAGTCTCCTTTATAAAGCTTCTTGAACCACCTCTGCACTGTTTGTTTGTTAGCAGTTCCTGGGCCAAACATGTTGCTAATATTGTGAGTTGTCTCCAGTATTTTATGAACGATTTTGAACTCAAACTAAAAAATCCCTCGAATTTGCTTTTTTCTAACATAATTTATATCTGGTCCCAGTTCAGTCACTCAGTCATGTCCAACTCTTTGTGACTCCATGGACCAGCGCACACCAGATCCCTGTTCATCACCAGTTCCCAGAGCATACTCAGACTCATGTCCATCGAGTTGGCGATGCCATCCATCTCATCCTCTGTCATCCCCTTCTCCTCCTGCCTTCAATCTTTCCCAGCATCAGGGTCTTTTCCAATGAGTTGGCTCTTTACATCAGGTGGCCAAAGTAATCACGTTAATATCACATTAATTAATCAATAATAACAAATTGGGTTAAGAAATTTGGTTTTCTGTTCTGAAGGATAGAAATCTGATTGACGCATGTATGCAACAAAAGAAACATACAAGGCCAGGGATAATCAGAGGGCTTCTCAAAGAAAGTGGCACTTTAACTGAGAACTAGCCAAAGGGAAGATGGTTACAGAGGCGTGAAGGAACATTCTAGACCCAAAGCTTTGTTGCTGGCACTGGTGTGCTGCATTTTTTTTTTTTTTTCATTTGAGGAACAGAAAGATATTCATTAAGAGTTCTATATCTGAAAAAATGATTTGCCACATCTGTGAAGAATGAAGCATGAAACAATGCCTGACATATGGTAGAGACTCAGCAAATATTTAGCAAAACTCAAAGAAGATAAAACAGAAGAGCTGGGCTCGATCCCTGGTTTGGGAAGATCCCCTGGAGACAGGAATGGCAACCCACTCCAGTATTCTTGCCTGGAGAACACCATGGACAGAGGAGAGCCTGGAGGGCTACAGTCCATGGGGTCGCAAAGACTCAGACATGACTGAGCAACTTTCACTCACTCACTCACTCACTCAACAAATATTTAAGTGAATGAAAGAATGAAAAGCAGTTGTTAGTATAAGATTATGGAGCTCAATTGGTAGCTGAACTTTCTATGAATCCAGAGGTACCAAGACTACTGTAAAAACTGCAGAAGTGAATCTTATTTAAAGATGCCAAAGGTAATGATGTGCTTTTAAATGGCCATCCTCCAACTACCTGAAAAAGACTATGAAATTTTAAAGAATGATTCATATTATTTCAGTCAATTTTGATATTATATAAGTATTTTTATTTTTTAAATACATGAAGAACCATGATGTTGTCTCTCAAGTAAAGCAAATATAATTTAAGTAATTAGATTTATTTATATATTCCCAACTCATATTATTCTCATTGAAAGCAAATATACTTTATCTTTTTTCTCCATATCAGGTTAGATTTAAAATTTGTAGCTAATCTGCTGAAATGTTTCCATCCATATAAATATCTACCACTCTTATTTTTACCTTATATCTTGTGTTCATACTGGCTGGCCTTCTTTCCATACCTATGCCCAAAGTCACTCTAG
The DNA here is from genome assembly GCF_055505025.1 of Bos grunniens. Taxonomy (NCBI): domain Eukaryota; kingdom Metazoa; phylum Chordata; class Mammalia; order Artiodactyla; family Bovidae; genus Bos; species Bos grunniens. The sequence continues at coordinate 9,474,769 of NC_141179.1, read as the reverse complement.
TATCAGGGTCTTTGTAACTGTTATTCCCTCTGACAGGAATATTATTCCATATTCTGAAAAATATAGCCACGTTCTTCTTATCATTTAGAAGTTAACTATGTGTGTGTGTGTGTGTGTGTGTGTGTTAGTTGCTTAGTCATGTCTGACTCTTTGACCCCATGGACTGTAGCCCACCAGGCACCTCTGCCCATGGGAATTCTCCAGGCAAGAATACTGGAGTGGGTTGCCATTCCCTTCTCCAAGAAGTTAGCTATGTTACTATATTAAAAGACTTTTCCAAGAGAATATGACTCAAGTAAGCCAGTATGGCACAGTGCCTGGCTCATATCAGGCACTCCAAAAATAATAGATATTATTTTTAATGTCAAATAGCAAATGCCAACGGAATGTCTTCTATTATTCTTAGTACAACGATAGCCACTTTACTCATTTTTAATTATTACACATACCACACAAACATTTTTGTTGTTGTTAAGTTGCCCAGTAGTGTCCAACTTTTGTGACCTCATGGACTATAGCACGCCAGACCTCCCTGCCCCTCACCATCTCCCAGAGTTTGCCCAAGTTCACACCCATTGCATCAGTGATGCCATCCAGCCATCTCATCCTCTGATGCCTTCTTCTCTTCCAGCCCTCAATCTTTCCTGGTATCAGGGGCTTTTCCAGTGAGTTGGCTGTTCACATCAGGTGACCAAAATACTAGAGTTTCAGCTTCAGCATCAGTCCTTCCAATGAGTATTCAGGTTGATTCCCTGTAAGATTGACTGATTTGATCTCCTCACTGACCAAAGGACTCTCAGGAGTCTTCTCCAACACCACAGTTTGAATGCATCAATTCTTTGCTGCTCTGCCTTCTTTATACTCCAACTCTCACAAACTGCACATGACAACTGAGAAGACAATAGCCTTGACTATGCAGACCATTGTTGGCAGGGTAATATCTCTGCTTTTTGAAACACTGTCTAGGTTTGTCATAACTTTCCTGCCTAGAAGCAATCATCTTATTTCATGGCTGCAGTCACCATCTGCAGTGATTTTAAAGCCCAAGAAAAGGAACTCTATCACTGCTTCCATCTTTTCCCCTATTTGCCATGAAGTAACATTAGAAACCCTGATTTTACAAATGGATTATTCAAAGATATTAAATTTATTTCCCAAATCACTCAGCCCATAAGTGGCTGAGTCGGTCTAAATTTTTTTAAAAAAGACAAGAAAACCTGTGTAAGAATTTTTTTGTTTGTTTGTTTTTGGTACTGTGTAATTTTGTTGTTGTTGTTTAAAAGAAAGAAAATTTACAAATAATACAATTAACAGACTTACATCAAAGAAATTAAGGTGGTTGTACTAATATGATTTTTGTCTGGACAACAGCTTCATATTTCTCCAAACCTTTCTATTTGTGACATTGCTTAAACCCTAAACTCAACTGAAATTTTAACTTGCACTTGACTTCTTTATGTGCATTTGTCAATACTGACTTAAAATTTCTGAAATACTGATAGTTATTCCCTACCACCCAAATAAGTCTTGTTAGTAACCAGGTGTTTTTCAGAAAAATGAAAAAAAGGAGTCAGTGAATATCTCAGGGCACTGAGAAAGGTTTTATATTCTCTGCCATCCTTAAAGGAGGACACAGTGGCCTGGGCATCTGTGGTTGGGTGCAAATTCAAAGCTGGGAGACTGGGAACCTGTCTTTTTCTGAGAAAGATCTTGATAAGCAGAAAATATCAAGGCAACTTCAAAAAGAAAGGAAGGAAGAAAAGAAAGACAGAGATAGAAAAGGTCAAAAAGCCCACATATTCTCTGGGGCTTGGGGCTTACTGTAAGAGAGAAAAGAAATCATGAAATGTAGCCTGAGACTGAGAGAAAGGTTTGAAATGATGGATAAATAGGTGAAAAATATCTTAGAAATTTAGTCCACACTATTTTATGGATAAAGGAGATTAGGCACAGAATTGAAATAAAGGTTATTTAACAAGTGAGAGCAAAAATGGGGTTTTGTACTTACTAATATACTTTACCTTACCCTACAATGCCATAGATCAACTGATTAAAAAATAAAAATAAATCAATTAGTTCATGTTGATTTGTTCTGTTCGAAAAGTAAGTTGAGCTAAACTGTGGAAGAGCTGCTTTTTAAGAGGGAACTAGTAAAAAAAAAATAATAGTAAAGGGAACTCTTTTAATATTAAAGAGCTTAGCTACGGTCAAGCTTTCTAATTAGGTCAGTATAATTTAAAATGCACTAAAAACCAGCCCAGGTTTTTTGGGCATATCAAAAATTCATAATTTTGCCCTGGATGCTATTTGTGTGACCTTAGTGGTTTCAGAAGAGCAATAATTTTTCTCCATTTCCTAAGAGATTTAGATATTTATAGAGACAGCAGACTAAAAATAAAAAGCAAAAACTCACACAAACTCCAGGAGTAATAAAGATTCCATGTCTTTATAAATGCCTGGCCTTTTTCCTTTTTAATTTGGATTAAGATATACTGACAGATTTTGTGTCCAAGTTAACATGAAATGACAGAGTATTCAGTTCAGAACACTGTGAAAAGCTTCAGGGTAAATGATTCAATGCCATCTCAACTATGTTTTTTATTTATAAATTTCTCAGTTTGGTGCTATATACAACTCCACAGCATCTTTCAGCTTTAGAAACATATCAGTGGAAAAGTTTAGAACTCAGTGTCATCACTCTGAAAACATTTACCTAGCTCTACCGTGTTTGGTTTTAATTTCTCCCTCTTTGTAAGCTCAATTTCTCATTAGTGCTAAGCAAAATGCTCCCAGGGGAAAATGAAAAAATGCGTTTAGTTGAGATGGGTTTTTACCAAACTATTCAAAAGCTGACAAGGAAGAAATAAATTTAATGTAGAATGTAAAAACATATTATAAATACACAGGTTTGTATCTAGCTAATAAAATAGAATTTCCCAAAGTATGGTTGAAAGAAAGAATACCCTATTAAGATTTGAGTAGGTTTTTATTGTCAACAAGGAAAAATTCACATATTCATGCTAATAGACACACCATTGTACTATGTAATGTACCTAAATCTGTGAAATAATTAAAAACAGTGGAAAAAAATAGATTTTTCACAAGATGAAAAGTGGTTCATTATGAATAGAAAGCAGGATAGGTGTAGACATGAGGAAGCAGCTGGGACTCTGAGATGTGATTGGAAAGGCAGAGAAAGATTGAGATTATGAAAGACATCATACATCATGCTAACGAGCTTGGGATTTTACCCTGAATGCAGGGTGAAGACTTGGATAGACATTAAGTCGATGATAACAGCATCATATACCACACTGAAGAAACCCCTGTGTTGAAATAGGGAGTGACCTAGTAATACAGGCAGATAGCAGACCTGCAAAAGTGTAGATGAATGTTGTTAAGAGCTTCAAATATGGTTGTGGCAGTAAAGGAAAGTGGTAATTATATGTTAAATCTGAAACTCAGAGGTGAGAACAAAGCTGCTGCTAGCACCCAATCTCCTGTAGAGACACCTAAAACTTTAGGAACCAGGTAGTCGGCTTCACAGCTGAATTCTACCAAAAATTTAGAGAAGAGCTAACACCTATCCTGCTCAAACTCTTCCAGAAAATTGCAGAGGAAGGTAAACTTCCAAACTCATTCTATGAGGCCACCATCACCCTAATACCAAAACCTGACAAAGATGCCACAAAAAAAGAAAACTATAGGCCAATATCACTGATGAACATAGATGCAAAAATCCTAAACAAAATTCTAGCAATCAGAATCCAACAACACATTAAAAAGATCATACACCATGACCAAGTGGGCTTTATCCCAGGGATGCAAGGATTCTTCAATATCCGCAAATCAATCAATGTAATACACCACATTAACAAATTGAAAAACAAAAACCATATGATTATCTCAATAGATGCAGAGAAAGCCTTTGACAAAATTCAACACCCATTTATGATAAAAACTCTCCAGAAAGCAGGAATAGAAGGAACATACCTCAACATAATAAAAGCTATATATGACAAACCCACAGCAAACATTATCCTCAATGGTGAAAAATTGAAAGCATTTCCTCTAAAGTCAGGAACAAAACAAGGGTGCCCACTTTCACCATTACTATTCAACATAGTTTTGGAAGTTTTGGCTACAGCAATCAGAGCAGAAAAAGAAATAAAAGGAATCCAAATTGGAAAAGAAGAAGTAAAACTCTCACTATTTGCAGATGACATGATCCTCTACATAGAAAACCCTAAAGACTCCACCAGAAAATTACTAGAACTAATCAATGATTATAGTAAAGTTGCAGGATATAAAATCAACACACAGAAATCCCTTGCATTCCTATACACTAATAATGAGAAAACAGAAAGAGAAATTAAGGAAACAATTCCATTCACCATTGCAACGAAGAGAATAAAATATTTAGGAATATATCTACCTAAAGAAACTAAAGACCTATATATAGAAAACTATAAAACACTGGTGAAAGAAATCAAAGAGGACACTAATAGATGGAGAAATATACCATGTTCATGGATTGGAAGAATCAATATAGTGAAAATGAGTATACTACCCAAAGCAATTTATAGATTCAATGCAATCCCTATCAAGCTACCAACAGTATTCTTCACAGAGCTAGAACAAATAATTTCACAATTTGTATGGAAATACAAAAAACCTCGAATAGCCAAAGCGATCTTGAGAAAGAAAAATGGAACTGGAGGAATCAACCTACCTGACTTCAGGCTCTACTACAAAGCCACAGTTATCAAGACAGTATGGTACTGGCACAAAGACAGAAATATAGATCAATGGAACAAAATAGAAAGCCCAGAGATAAATCCACGCACATATGGACACCTTATCTTTGACAAAGGAGGCAAGAATATACAGTGGATTAAAGACAATCTCTTTAACAAGTGGTGCTGGGAAATCTGGTCAACCACTTGTAAAAGAATGAAACTAGAACACTTTCTAACACCATATACAAAAATAAACTCAAAATGGATTAAAGATCTCAACATAAGACCAGAAACTATAAAACTCCTAGAGGAGAACATAGGCAAAACACTCTCTGACATACATCACAGCAGGATCCTCTATGACCCACCTCCCAGAATATTGGAAATAAAAGCAAAAATAAACAAATGGGACCTAATTAAACTTAAAAGCTTCTGCACATCAAAGGAAACTATTAGCAAGGTGAAAAGACAGCCTTCAGAATGGGAGAAAATAATAGCAAATGAAGCAACCGACAAACAACTAATCTCAAAAATATACAAGCAACTCCTACAGCTCAACTCCAGAAAAATAAATGACGCAATCAAAAAATGGGCCAAAGATCTAAATAGACATTTCTCCAAAGAAGACATACAGATGGCTAACAAACACTTGAAAAGATGTTCAACATCACTCTTTATCAGAGAAATGCAAATCAAAACCACTATGAGGTACCATTTCACACCAGTCAGAATGGCTGTGATCCAAAAGTCTACAAATAATAAATGCTGGAGAGGGTGTGGAGAAAAGGGAACCCTCTTACACTGTTGGTGGGAATGCAAATTAGTACAGCCACTATGGAAAACAGTGTGGAGATTCCTTAAAAAACTGGAAATAGAACTGCCTTATGATCCAGCAATCCCAGTGCTGGGCATACACACTGAGGAAACCAGAAGGGAAAGAGACACGTGTACCCCGATGTTCATCGCAGCACTGTTTATAATAGCCAGGACATGGAAGCAACCTAGATGTCCATCAGCAGATGAATGGATAAGAAAGCTGTGGTACATATACACAATGGAGTATTACTCAGCCATTAAAAAGAATACATTTGAATCAGTTCTAATGAGGTGGATGAAACTGGAGACTATTATACAGAGTGAAGTAAGCCAGAAGGAAAAACATAAATACAGTATACTAACGCATGTATATGGAATTTAGAAAGATGGTAACGATAACCCTGTGTACGAGACAGCAAAAGAGACACTGATGTATAGAACAGTCTTATGGACTCTGTGGGAGAGGGTGGGAAGATTTGGGAGAATGTCATTGAAACATGTGAAATGTCATGTATGAAACGAGATGCCAGTCCAGGTTCAGTGCACGATGCTGGATGCTTGGGGCTGGTGCGCTGGGAAGGCCCAGGGGGATGGTATGGGGAGGTTGGGAGGGAGGAGGGTTCAGGATGGGGACCATGTGATTTTTTTTTAAATAAAATTAAAAAAAATTAAAAAAAAAAAAAAAAAGGAACCAGGTAGTTCATCCAGGACACAGGTAGCTGCTCCATTTCTGCTTGTTGGAATATCATCCTAGCATAGCATTACCTGCCCCGTCCACATCCCTCTGCACTCATTTCTGTGTGTATGAAAGAGTAGGAGAGAGAAGGAAGACATCCTTTGCAGGCTTTGGCTTAGTGAGGATTGTGAGATCTTTTTTTTTTTTTTCTTATTTTCCCACCTTAAAATTCAAATAAGGGCAAAAATGTCAAGGACAGTCACAGAAATTATAAAACTGGTGGCTCAGTGGTGAAGTATGTGCTAGAAATGCAGGGGACAGGGTTTCCATCCCTAGGTTAGGAAGACCCCCTGGAGGAGGAAATGGCAACCTACTCCAGTATTCTTACTTGGAAAATTCCATGGACCTAGAAGCCTGGATGCCTACGGCCCATGGAGTCACAAAGAGTCAGACACAACTTAGTGACTAAACAACAACAACCAATTCCTTATGGAACACTTGCTTAGGCAACAGAATCAGTGATTGTCTTCTGGCCTTGTTTGAACAGGGGGAGGAGATAACTAAAAAGAGATGATGCCATAGCAAGAGGTGTGGCAGGAAAGAAACCTATACTCCTTCCATTTAGAAAAGCAAGAGTTTGTGTTGGGTTGGATGGAGTTTGGAGAAAGGAGGCAACCATGAGTCCTCTGGGCTCCATGAGCAAAATCCCAGAGGTAGGAGCTAACAAAGAGGGGAAGCCGCAGTGCCTGAAGAAGGGGTACCGTCAGAGAACGTTCAGGAAGAAGGCCCCACAGACTCACTGACCAGCTCATAAGCACCGGTCTTCGGAGGTCTTCACCCAGAGCCGCAACTGCATCCTGCTAAGAACCACAACGGAAGTTGGAAGAGTAAGAGACACCGCTCCGCTTCCAGCGCTCTCCTCCCTACAGCGACACACAAAAGAGAATGAGAACTGGGAAGGAGAAAGAAAAAAGATGTGAACAAAGACCACTCTCCATTCCCCATGTAGCTGCAGAGTCCTGTGTTCAGGTTATTTGCTAGGAGCTGAGCTAGGGGAAGCTCAGAGATAAATATGCCCTTTGTACAACTACAAATGATCTAAAAGCTGTGGGCACTTCTGGATGTTCAAAGAAAGTAGAAAAATGGATTAGACATGGTTAAAGGCAATGATTAGAAAAGGTCAAACCACTTCATGCTTTTTACCCACTGTGTTAGACTCTCCAGTAAGCCAAAGTCAGGGAATAGATATAAGAAATGTTTAAAATAGGCAATAGATTTGGCTTGACCAATTTATTATCATGGAAAAAAAAAAGAAAAACCTAAATGATGATTTCTGAGTTAATAGTCTGTACTTTACCCTGAACTTTAAAAAGGAAATACTCTTGGCTTTCCATCTTTGTGTAGTTATGGCATCTATAAAATAAAAGATTTTATGGTGGTTCCTAATTTCATTTCCATAACATATTTCCCTGAGAAGTTGAGGAAAGTTACATAGTGTCTCCACAAAAAAAAAAAAAAATAGGTACATAAACACTCAGAATTTTCCTTACAAATTCATCTAAAATAAGAAACATTGAAGCCAATTTGAGGAAAACGATTGAGTATAGCTCAGGCTATGTTGTTTGTTGTGTCTGTGACAAATGCTTGCAGTGATATCCTTCAGAAAGAGGACGATATAAGTGTGTGTTTGGGATTTTTGCTTTATTATGTTTTGTTTTGTTAATGGCGACACCTTCCAATATCTATTAATATCTCTGGCAAAGAGGCTGCCCCCCTTCCAACTCACCCTTTCTTCAGAGCCTGGAGGTTCTGACATGATTCAATGGCTCAGCACAAAAGCTCCTGCAGTTTCTTCAGGTTCCTTATATGATGCTCAGAGCCAGGGATGAGGTCCATTAATTAAAGTAACTTCTGCACTTAAGCTTTCCCTCTCGCTTTCTAACGGCTGTTGTACATGTCTTTCTGGGTCACTTCCCTTCTCCCTTCCAGCTAAACTGCGTCTGAAGGGAAGAGCATGGTGACAGCACAGCCCTCCTTGAGTGCGCATTGCCCTTAGCTTTTTAAAAACCTTAGTGATCAAGTTACAGAGTGTGAATTTCTCTTTTCCACCATCTGTAGGAAACATGTGTCTTCTCTTGTTACCCTTGCATTTCCACTTCTGTCAGCTTCTATCGCAGGTCAAAGCTGCCACTAAGCTTGTGATCTTATGCAAAGCTTTCTTCTGATGTTTACTTTGGGTCAACTATAATAGCTGAAAGTGCAGTATGAATTTTGGAATCCAGCAGACCAGCTCTAAAATCTTGATAGTCATTTAGCCCCTGCTGCCTCATTTTCTTCCTTTTCCTTTATCAAATGAGAGTAAAATTATGCCTGGGATCTTAGTAAGAATTAAAATGTATTAAAAATTCTTAACAGGGCCTGGCAAATTTTAGGGTCATAATAAATATTATCAAAACAAGCTATATATCATTTTATTTTTTGAAGGTTGATTTGAAGTTCTCTCAACATCAGTATCTTCATCTGTACGATAAATCAGTTTAAGTACATCCAGTTTATTTCCGTCACAATTTATTGAGTACCAGCTATTGTGGAGTTATGAAGTAACTGAAGTAAGGGAAAGAGGTTACAAAGAAGCAGGAAGATACTGACAAGCAAGCAAATAGCCAAAGAGCCTGGCTGAAATTAAGGCCCTGCCACTTGCTCAAGAGCCTTGAATAAAGCAGTAAATGATGAGGAATGCTAGTTTTCTCATTAGCAAATGAGGTTAACAATACTCAACTAACATAATAGTTAGAAACCTTATATGAAATAAGGTGTGGAAGGTTAGTATGACACCTGACACATAAAAAGTGATCAGTAAATGTTCAGCAATAGCATAACCATTGTAAGACCTATGTAGAGCCCAGCCTCTCTTATTGTTTAAAGTTTTCATCCCAAATTTTATCTAAAATCATAAATGTATCTATTTCTCATACTAACTGTACATTTTTATTATAGAATGTTTTGAAATAGTTTAATAACTGTGTCATTGAAAGTATTAATATAATTGCAAAATTTTATTATATTTTTATGATAGGAACTTTCGTATGTTTAATGGAAGGGATAAATTGGGGTTGACTAATTGTTATAACATTCCATTATATTATTTTCAACACTGTAGTTTTTATTGATTATTTGAATCAATTTTTTTTTTTTTTTAGTTCTCAAATCTGTATAAGAGAGCTTAAAAATGCTGAAATTCTAGTGCTCAGTGGACAAGTCATAAGACATCATAGGCTGAGAAACAATGTGACAAATGTTATTTTTCTTCTGAGGAAGTAAAAAACAAAGGCAAGAATAATCCTAAGTAAAGAGCATTGAGGAGGAGTTCAGGTGAGCAAGCTAGTGAGCAAGATAAACAAGTAAGAGTGTAAGCACTGAGAGGCACATGGTCTTATGACTAGAGCAACGGTCTCTAAATACCAGTCTGAACAATTCAGGAGAGTGCAAAATATTCATTAGCAGATGATAAAGGGGAAAGGATAAAATGGAATATTGCTTTATTTATAATCATAGTTGTTGTTTAGTCACTAAGTTGTGTTCAACTCTCATGATCCCATAGACTTCAGCCCACCAGGCTCCTCTGTCCATGGGATTTCCCAGGCAAGAAAATTGGAGCGGCTTGTCATTTCCTTCTCCAAGAGGTTTTCTCAAAGAAGACCCAGAGAGAACCCGTGTATTCTGCATTGACAGGTGGATTCATTACCAATGAACCACCAAGGAAGCCACAATACCTAATTATTATACATTTACAATGCACTTAGTGTTATTAGTATAGCATTCCATGCATGTATGTGTAAGAGATGCATAAGTTATTTACAAGTGAAATAAAACACACATATTTAAAACGCATTACAAAGAGTCTGGAGACCTGCAGAACAGAGCACAAAGAGCAGGGATTATGGAAGTTATGATCATTTGGTAAAGACTTTCAACTGTTCTGCGCTTCTCATGTGCCTCAGATGGTAAAGAATCCACCTGAAAGGCGGGAGATTTGGGTTTGATCTCTGGATTGGGAAGATCTCCTGGAGAAGGGAAAGGCTACCCACTCCTGTATTCTGCCCTGGAGAATTCCATGGACTCTCTAGTCCATGGGATTGCAAACAGCTGGACCCGACTGATGACTTTCACTTTCAGTTTCAACTGTTGTACTAAGGATTAAATATGTTATTTTGTAGACTAGAGAGAACCAAGAAAACTTCAGGCAAAAGAATGAGCTGTAATTTGCCAAAGAGGATGCATAGATAGCAAAGAAATATGTGAAACTATATTCACATAATTAACCATGGGAGAAATACAGGTTAAAACTGTAATGAGACATTATTATATACCTAACAAGATGACTTTAAATATTAGTAGAAATACCTAATGCTGGTGAAGGTATGGACAAGGTGGATCATTCATTCATTCCTGCTACTAAGGAAAAATGATACAGATATTCTGGAAAACAATTGAAAATTTCTTATAAAACTATATATTCAATTATTATTTGACACAGAAATTATAATCTTGGGCATTTATGCCAAAGAAATGAAAACATAAGTTCATTACCAAACCCTGTTGAGTTGAGTTCAGTCCAGTTCAGTCACTCAGTCGTGTCCGACTCTTTGAGACCCTATGAATTGCAGCATGCCAGGCCTCCCTGGCCATCACCAACTACAGGAGTCTACTCAAACTCACGTCCATCGAGTCAGTGATGCCATCAAGTCATCTCAACCTCTGTCATCCCCTTCTCCTCCTGCCTTCAATCTTTCCCAACATCAGGGTCTTTTCCAATGAGACAACTCTTTGCATGAGGTGGCCAAAGTACTTGAGTTTTAGCTTTAGCATCATTCCTTCCAAAGAACACCCAGGGCTGATTTCCTTTAGGATGGACTGGTTGGACCTCCTTGCAGTCCAAGGGACTCTCAAGAGTCTTCTCCAACACCACAGTTCAAAAGCATCAATTCTTATGTGCTCAGCTTTCTTTATAGTCCAACTCTCACATCCATACATGACCACTGGAAAAACCCTAGCCTTGACTAGACGGAACTTTGTTGGCAAAGTAATGTCTCTGCTTTTCAAAATGCTATCTAGGTCAGCCATAACTTAACGTCCAAGGAGTAAACGTCTTGTAATTTCATGGCTGCAGTCATCATCTGCAGTGATTTTGGAGCCCCCAAAAATAAAGTCTGACACTGTTTCCACTATATCACCATCTATTTCCCTTGAAGTGATGGGACCAGATGCCATGATCTTCATTTTCTGAATGTTGAGCTTTAAGCCAACTTTTTCATTCTCCTCTTTCATTTCATCAAGAGGCTTTTAGTTCCTCTTCACTTTCTGCCATAAGGAGGGTGTCATCTGTATATCTGAGGTTATTGATATTTCTCCCGGCAATCTTGTTTCCAGCTTGTGCTTCCTCCAGCCCAGCGTTTCTTATGATGTAGTCTGCATAGAAGTTAAATAAGCAGGGTGACAGTATACAGCCTTGATGTACTCCTTTTCCTATATGGAACCAGTCTGTTGTTCCATGTCCAGTTCTAACTGTTGCTTTCTGACCTGCATTTAGGTTTCTCAAAAGGCAGGTCAGGTGGTCTGGTACTCCCATCTCTTTCAGAATTTTCCACAGTTTATTGTGATCCACACAGTCAAAGGCTTCGGCATAGTCATTAAAGCAGAAATAGATGTTTTTCTGGAACTCTCTTGCTTTTTTCCATGATCCAGCGTATGTTGGCAATTTGATCTCTGGTTCCTCTGCCTTTTCTAAAACCAGCTTGAACAACTAGAAGTTCATGGTTCACATATTGCTGGCTTGGAGAATTTTGAGCATTACTTTACTAGCATGTGAGATGACTGCAATTGTGTGTAGTTTGAGCATTCTTTGGCATTTCCTTTCTTTGGGATTGGAATGAAAACTGACCTTTTCCAGTCCTGTGGCCATTGCTGAGTTTTCCAAATTTGCTGGCATATTCAGTGTAGCACTTTCACAGCATCATCTTTCAGGATTTGGAATAGCTCAACTGGAATTCCATCACCTCCACTAGCTTTGTTCATAGTGATGCTTTCTAAGGCCCACTTGACTTCACATTCCAGGATGTCCGGCTCTAGGTGAGTGATCACACCATTGTGATTATCTTGGTTGTGAAGATCTTTTTTGTACAGTTCTTCTGTGTATTCTTTCCATGTCTTCTTAATATCTTCTGCTTCTGTTAGGTCCATAGCATTTCTGTCCTTTATCAAGCCCATCATTGTATGAAATGTTCTCTTGCTATTTCTAATTTTCTTGAAGAGATCTCTAGTCTTTCGTGTTCTGTTGTTTTCCTCTATTTCTTTGCATTGATTGCTGAGGAATGCTTTCTTATCTCTTCTTGCTATTCTTCGGAATGCTGCATTCAGATGCTTATATCTTTACTTTTTTCCTTTGCTTTTCACTTCTCTTCTATTCACAGCTATTTGTAAGGCCTCCCGAACAGCCATTTTGCTTTTTTGCATTTTTTTTTCCATGGAGATGGTCTTGATACCTGTCTCCTGTACAATGTCATGAACCTCCATCCATAGTTCATCAGGCACTGTATCTATCAGATCTAGGTCCTTAAATCTATTTCTCACTTCCACTGTATAATCATAAGGGACTTGATTTAGGTCATACATGTATGGTCTAGTGGTTTTCCCTACTTTCTTCAATTTAAGTCTGAATTTGGCAATAAGGATTTCATGATCTGAGCCACAGTCAGTCCCAGTCTTGTTTTTGCTGACTGTATAGAGCTTCTCCATCTTTGGCTGCAAAGAATATAATCAATCTGATTTCGGTGTTGACCATCTTCTTTTGTGTTATTGTGTTGTTGGAAGAGGGTGTTTGCTATGACCAGTGTGTTCTCTTGGCAAAACTCTATTAGCCTTTGCCCTGCTTCATTCTGTATTCCAAGGCCAAATTTGCCTGTTACTCCAGGTGTTTCTTGACTTCCTACTTTTACATTCCAGTCTCCTAAATGAAAAGGAAATGTTTTTTTGGGTGTTAGTTCTAAAAGGTCTTGTAGGTCTTTGTAGAACCATTCAACTTCAGCTTCTTTAGCATTACTGGTTGGGGCATAGACTTGGATTACTGTGATATTGAATGGTTTGCCTTGGAAACAAGATCATTCTGTTGTTTTTGAGTTTGCATCCAAGTATTGCATTTTGGACTCTTTTGTTGACTATGATGGCTGCTCCATTTTTTCTACAGACAGAATGTGGTCCACTGGAGAAGGGAATGGCAAACCACTTCAGTATTTTTGCCTTGAGAACCCCATGAACAGTATGAAAAGGCAAAATGATAGGATACTGAGGAGGAACTTTCTGGGTCAGTATGTGGCCAGTATGCTACTGGAGATCAGTGGAGAAATAACTCCAGAAAGAATGAAGGCATGGAGCCAAAGCAAAAACAATACCCAGTTGTGGATGTGACTGGTGATAGAAGCAAGGTCCAATGCTGTAAAGAGCAATAGGAACCTGGAAGTTAGGTCCATGAATCAAAGCAAATTAGAAGTGGTCAATACAAGGTTATTGTTACCATCTTTCTAAATTCCATATATATGCATTAGTACAGACATTGTGGAATGTGAAGTCAAGTGGGCCTTAGAAAGCATCACTATGAACAAAGCTAGTGGAGGTGATGGAATTCCAGTTGAGCTATTCCAAATCCTGAAATAAGATGCTGTGAAAGTGGTGCACTCAATATGCCAGCAAATTTGGAAAACTCAGCAGTGGCCACAGGACTGGAAAAGGTCAGTTTTCATTCCAATCCCAAAGAAAGGCAATGCCAAAGAATGCTCAAACTACCACACAATTGCACTCATCTCACATGCTAGTAAAGTAATGCTCAAAATTCTCCAAGCCAGGCTTCAGCAATATGTGTACCATGAACTTCCAGTTGTTCAAGCTGGTTTTAGAAAAGGTAGAAGAACCAGAGATCAAATTGCCAACATCCACTGGATCATGGAAAAAGCAAGAGAATTCCAGAAAAACATCTATTTCTGCTTTATTGACTATGCCAAAGCCTTTGACTGTGTGGATCACAATAAACTGTGGAAAATTCTGAAAGAGATGGGAATACCAGACCACCTGATCTGCCTGTTGAGAAATTTGTATGCAGGTCAGAAAGCAACAGTTAGACCTGGACCTGGAACAACAGACTGGTTCCAAATAGGAAAAGGAGTTCATCAAGGCTGTATATTGTCACCCTGTTTATTTAACTTCTATGCAGAGTACATCATGAGAAACGCTGGACTGGAAGAAACACAAACTGGAATCAAGATTGCCGGGAGAAATATCAATAATCTCAGATATGCAGATGACACCACCCTTATGGCAGAAAGTGAAGAGGAACTAAAAGCCTCTTGATGAAAGTGAAAGTGGAGAGTGAAAAAGTTGGCTTAAAGCTCAACATTAAGAAAATGAAGATCATGGCATCTAGTCCCATCACTTCATGGCAAATAGATGGGGAAATAGTGGAAACAGTGTCAGACTTTATTTTTGGGGGGCTCCAAAATCACTGCAGATGGTGAATGCAGCCATGAAATTAAAAGACGCTTACTCCTTGGAAGGAAACTTATGACCAACCTAGATAGCATATTGAAAAGCAAAGACATTACTTTGCCAACAAAGTTCCGTCTAGTCAAAGCTATGGTTTTTCCTTTGGTCATGTATGGTTGTGAAAATTGGACTGTGAAGAAGGTTGAGCACTGAGGAATTGATGCTTTTGAACTGTGGTGTTGGAGAAGACTCTTGAGAGTTCCTTGGACTGCAAGGAGATCCAACCAGTCCATTCTGAAGGAGATCAGCCCTGGGATTTCTTTCGAAGGAATGAAGCTAAAGCTAAAACTCCAGTACTTTGGCCACCTCATGTGAAGAGGTGACTCATTGGACAAGACTCTGATGCTGGGAAGGATTGGGGGCAAGAGGAGAAGGGGACGACTGAGGATGAGATGGCTTGATGGCATCACTGACTCAATGGACATGAGTCTGAGTGAACTCCGGGAGTTGGTGATGGACAGGGAGGCCTGGTGTGCTGTGATTCATGGGGTCGCAAAGAGTCGGACACGACTGAGCGACTGATCTGATCTGATACTGTATTGGTGTTTTTCTTTCTGGCTTACTTCACTCTGTATACGGTACAGGGAGGGAGGAGGGTTCAGGATCGGGAACACATGTATCCCTGTGGTGGATTCATGTTGATATATGGCAAAACCAATACAATATTGTAAAATTAAAAAATAAAATTAAAAAAAAAGAATCTTAAAAAAAGAAGAAGAAGAAGTGATCAAACAGGAGATGGCAAGAGTTAACGATGACATTCTAGGAATCAGCGAACTAAAATGGACTGGAATGGGTGAATTTAACTCAGATGACCATAGAATATTAGTCAGCAGGAAAAATAAACTGCTAATACGTACAACAACTTGGATGATTCTCCAAGCAATTAAGCTAATTGAGTAAAAAAAAAAATCTGCCCCGCCAAAGTTACATATTATAAGATTTCACTTGTGTATAATTTTTGAAATGAAAAAAAGTAATGAGACAAATTTGTGGTTGGCTGCAATTAGGACCCAGGGGTTAGGGATGATGGTGGTGGTGTGGAATGAAGGTCTCAGGCTGTAAAAGGAAAAATGAAGAGTTTTTATGGTGTTAGAATTGTTCAGTGTCTTGACTGTGGTGATGGATACACAAACACAAAATGAAAACATTGTATAGAAATTAAAGCATGCACAAATGAATAAGTTAAAACTAGGAATATATAAATGTGATCAATTGATTATATTAATATCAATATCCTGATTGTAATATTATACTATACCTTTGGCTATATTACACTTTATGGCAACATATTACCATAAAGAGTTACTGAGAAAAAAGCATACAAGGGATATTACTGTACAGCTTCTTAATACTACATATTTCTCATGTAATTATTATTTAAAATAGTAATTAAATAAGAAATTGCAATAGCTAATTAAATTAAAAGTAGTTCTTTCTATAGCAACAAAAACTATAAGGATAAATCTGACAACAGATATTTAAGACCAGTAGACTGATAACTAAAAAATATTACTTAGAGAGATTTTTTTAAAGAACTAAATAAAAGGAAGTATGTCATGTTCATGGTTTCTAAAGCAATATTGTTAACATTAATTTGTCTCAAATTAAGCTGTATATTCACTGAAATTCTAATCAAAATCTCAGTAGATTTTTTTTTAAACTGACAAGGTAATTACAAAATTTATATGGAAATGCTAAGAATATAGAATATCCAAAACAGTTCTGAAAAAGAAGAGCAAGTGGAAGGAACTATCTCATGTGACCTTAAGACAGATCACATTGCTCCACTAATCAAGACACTAGTAGATCAATGGACCAGCAGGGAGAGTTAAGCATTTGTTGACCTATACTTACATGGCCAATTGATTTTTGACAATGATGAAAAGACTACGGAGGAAAGATAAGTCTTTTCCAAATGATGGCATGGAACAATTGGATAACCATATACTAGTAAAAGTAAAAGGGCTTCCCTGGTGGCTCAGACATTAAAAAATCTGCCTGCAATGTGAGAGACTCCAGTTCAATCCCTAAGTTGGGAAGATACCCTGGAAAAGGAATGGCTACTCATTCCAGTATTCTTGCCTGGAGAATTCCATGGACAGAGGTGATCTGGCAGGCTATAGTCCTTGGGGTCAAAAAGAGTCAAACACAACTGAGCCACTCACACTTTCACAGTGCTAAATAAATATGTAATTAGGTTCATACCCCATAGCTAGTCACGATCTTTCAATTTATCCCTCCCCCCTCTTACCCACTGGTAACTATAAGGCTGTTTTCTACATCTGTAACTCAATTTCTGTTCTGTAGATAAGTTCATTTGTATTTTTTTCTTAAATTCCACATATAAACAGGAACATAAACCAGATGATCTAGTCATCCACTTCTAAGTATTTATCCAAGAGAAATAAATATTAATAAAATACATACAAATATTCATAGTAGCTTTATTTGTAATAGTCACAAGGTGAAAATAACATAAGCATCCACCAAAAGGTGAAAGATAGGAAAGTTGTGCCATCTGTACACAATGGAATACTACTCATCCATGAAAAGGAATGGATTCTTAGTAGTTGCCACAGGGATGACACTCAATTTAATCTTAATTATGCTGAGTGAAATAAACTAAACAAAAAGAAGTACATGTTGATAAGATTCTATTTACATAAAACTTTGGCAAAGTGCAAACCTACTCTAGTGATAAAAAGTAGATCTGTAGTTGACCCATGATAGGCATGGGATGAGAAAGCGCTGAGTGGAGAAAGTACAGGTGACATATGTTGATTATTTCAATCATATTAATAGTTTCATGACTGCATCTGTATGTAAGAACTTTTCAGTTATATACTTTTAACATGTGAACTTACTATATTCCTATTGTTGTTTAGTCGCTAAGTCACTTAGACACTTTTGTGACCCCATGGACTACAACCCACCAGGCTCCTTCTTCCATGGGATTTCCCAGGCAAGACTATGGGAATGAGTTGCCATTTTCCTCTCCAGGGGATCTTTCAGATCCAGGGAATGGAACCTGCATCTCCTACTTGGCAGGCAGATTCTTTACCACTGAGCCAGCCTCAGCTCCCCCTTTATATCTGCCATCATAGCTGGTCGTTTGGCTCTTTGAGGTCTTGTGGGCTTTCCTATCTGGAGGCCTTGCAGCATCATTCCCTGTGCTTTCCCAATCTTCACCTAGTTAACTCTCTCTCACTCCTCAGGTTTCAGTGTCATGCTTCCCACAGAAAAGAGTCATCAAACACCCAAAGTAATTAAGGCTTTAGTAGTAGAAATTCTCCCCGGCACCATGTTTTCTCTTTCAAAATTTGTCATATATTTGACTTAAATTTTTGAGTAAATGTTCAATTACTGTCTACACACAGCACAAAAACACAACAATTTACATATAATATGAGGTTAATACTTTTAAAGAACTAATTAGATGTAATTATGACAGTAATACATATAAGAACAGAGATTGAGTAGTTTTAAGATCACACATAGGGTAGCACTAGTGGTAAAGAAGCCACCTGCTAATGCAGGAGACATAAGAGACGAGGGTTTGATGCCTGGGTTGGGAAGATCTCCTGGAGAAGGGCATACCAACCCACTCCAGTATTCTTGTCTGGAGAATCCCATGGACAGAGGAGCCTGGTGGGCTATGGTCCATAGGATTGAAAAGAGTCAGACATGACTGAGGTGACTTCAGTTCAGTTCAGTTCAGTCACTCAGTCATGCTGACTCTTTGAAACCCCATGAACTTGAGCACGCCAGGCCTCCCTGTCCATCACCAACTGCAGGAGTCCACCCAAACCCATGTCCATTGAGTTGGTGATGCCATCCAACCATCTCATCCTCTGTTGTCCCCTTCTCCTCCTGCCTTCAAACTTTCTCAGCATCAGGGTCTTTTCCAATGAGTCAACTCTTCACATCAGGTGGCCAAAATATTGGAGTTTCAGGTTCAACATCAGTCCTTCCAATGAACACCCAGGACTGATCTGCTTTAGGATTGACTGGCTGGATCTCCTTGCAGCCAAGGGACTCTCAAGAGTCTTCTCCAACACCACAGTTCAAAAGCATCAACTCTCCTGCACTCAGGTCTCTTTATAGTCCAACTCTCTCATCCATACATGACTACTAAAAAAACCATAGCCTTGACTAGATGGACCTTTGTGAACAAAGTAATATCTCTGCTTTGAATATTCTATCTAGGTTGGTCACAATTTTCCTTCCAAGGAGTAAGTATTTTTTAATTTCATGGCTGCAATAACCATCTGCAGTGATTTTGGAGCCCAAAAAAGTAAAGTCAGACACTGTTTTCACTGTTTCCCCATCTATTTGCAATGAAGTGATGGGACTGGATACCACAATCTTTTAGTTTTCTGAATGTTGAACTTCAAACCAACTTTTTCACTCTTCTCTTTCACTTTCATCAAGAGGCTCTTTAGTTCTTCTTCACTTTCTGCCATAAGGGTGGTGTCATTTGCATATCTGAGATTATTGATATTTCTCCCGGCCATCTTGATTCCAGTGTGCTTCTTCCAGCCCAGCATTTCTCATGATGTACTCTACATATATGTTAAATAAGCAGAGTGGCAATATACAGCCTTGACGTACTCCTTTTCCTATTTGGAACCAGGCTGTTGTTCCATGTCCAGTTCTAACTGTTGCTTCCTGACCTGCATACAGGTTTCTCAAGAGGCAGGTCAGGTGGTCTGGTATTCCCATCCCTTGAAGAATTTTCAACAGTTTCTTATAATCCACACAGTCAAAGGCTTTGGCATAGTCAATAAAGCAGAAATAGATGCTTTTCTGGAACTCCCTTGCTTTTTCCATGATCCAGTGGATGTTGGCAATTTGACCTCTGGTTCCTCCGCCTTTTCTAAAACCAGCTTGAACATAAGGTAGTTCACGGTTCACATACTGCTGAAGCCTGGATTGGAGAATTTTGAGCATTACTTTACTAGCGTGTGAGATGACTGCAATTGTGCAGTAGTTTGAGCATTCTTTGGCATTTCCTTTCTTTGGGATTGGAATGAAAACTGACCTTTTCCAGTCCTGTAGCCACTGCTGAGTTTTCCAAATTTGCTGGCATATTGAGTGCAGCACTTTCACAGAATCATCTTTCAGGATTTGGAATAGCTCAACTGGAATTCCATCACCTCCACTAGCTTTGTTCATAGTGATGCTTTCTAAGGCACACTTGACTTCACATTCCAGGATGTCTGGCTCTAGGTCAGTGATCACACCATCGTGGTTATCTGGGTCATGAAGATCTTTTTTGTACAGTTCTTCTGTGTATTCTTGCCATCTCTTCTTAATATCTTCTGCTTCTGTTAGGTCCATACCATTTCTGTCCTTTATCGAGCCCATCTTTGCATGAAATGGTCCTTTGGTATCTCTGATTTTCTTGAAGAGATCCCTAGTCTTTCCCATTCTGTTGTTTTCCTCTATTTCTTTGCATTGATCGCTGAAGAAGGCTTTCTTATCTCTTCTTGCTATTCTTCGGAACTCCGCATTCAGATGGTTATATCTTTCCTTTCCTCCTTTGCTTTTCACTTCTCTTCTTTTCACAGCTATTTGTAAGGCCTCCCCAGACAGCCATTTTGCTTTTTTGCATTTCTTTTCCATGGGGATGGTCTTGATCCCTGTCTCCTGTACAATGTCACAAACCTCATTCCATAGTTCATCAGGCACTCTATCTATCAGATCTAGGTCCTTAAATCTATTTCTCACTTCCACTGTATAATCATAAGGGATTTGATGTAGGTCATACCTGAATGGTCTAGTGGTTTTCCCTACTTTCTTCAATTTAAGTCTGAATTTGGCAATAAGGAGTTCATGGTCTGAGCCACAGTCAGCTCCTGGTCTTATTTTTGCTGACTGTATAGAGCTTCTCCATCTTTGGCTGCAAAGAATATAATCAATCTGATTTCGGTGTTGACCATTTGGTGATGTCCATGTATATATAGTCTTCTTTTGTGTTGTTGGAAGAGGGTGTTTGTTATGACCAGTGCATTTTCTTGGCAAAACTCTCTTAGTCTTTGCCCTGCTTCATTCCCTATTCCAAGGCCAAATTTGCCTGTTACTCCAGGTTTTTTTTTGACTTCCTACTTTTGCATTCCAGTCTCCTTTAATGAAAAGGACATATTTTTGGGGTGTTAGTTCCAAAAGGTCTTGTAGGTCTTCATAGAACCGTTCAACTTCAGCTTCTTCAGCGTTACTGGCTGGGGCATAAACTTGGATTAATGTGATATTGAATGGTTTGCCTTGGAAATGAACAGAGATCATTCTGTCATTTTGAGATTGCATCCAAGTACTGCATTTTGGACTCTATTGTTGACCATGATGGCCACCCCATTTCTTCTGAGGGATTCCTGCCCACAGTAGGAGATAAAATGGTCGTCTGAGTTAAATTCACCCATTCCAGTCCATTTCAGTTCACTGATTCCTAGAATGTGGGCATTCACTCTTGCCATCTCTTGTTTGACCACTTCCAATTTGCCTTGATTCATGGACCTGACATTCCAGGTTCCTATTCAATATTGCTCTTTACAGCATCGGACCTTGCTTCTTTCACCAGTCACATCCACAGCTGGGTATTCTTTTTGCTTTGGCTCCATGCCTTCATTCTTTCTGGAGTTATTTCTCCACTGATCTCCAGTAGCATATTGGGCACCTACTGACCTGGGGAGTTCCTCTTTCAGTATCCTATCATTTTGCCTTTTCATTGTGTTCATGGGGTTCTCAAGGCAAGAATGCTGAAGTGGTTTGCCATTCCCTTCTCCAGTGGACCACATTCTGTCAGATCTCTCTACCATGACCCACCCATCTTGGGTTGCCACACGGGCATGGCTTAGTTTCATTGAGTTAGACAAGGCTGTGGTCCTAGTGTGATTAGATTGACTAGTTTTCTGTGAGTATGGTTTCAGTGTGTTTGCCCTCTGATGCCCTCTCGCAACACCTACCGTCTTACTTGGGTTTCTCTTACCTTGGGCGTGGGGTATCTCTTCACGGCTGCTCCAGCAAAGCGCAGCCATTGCTCCTTACCTTGGACGAGGGGTATCTCCTCACTGCTGCCCTTCCTGACTTTCAACATGGGATAGCTCCTCTAGGCCCTCCTGCGCCCGCACAGCCATGGCTCCTTGGACATGGGGTTGGTGCTCCCAGCCACCACCCCTGGCCTCGGGCGTGGGGGCGTAGGGTAGCTCCTCCTGCCTGCTGCCCCTGGCCTCGGGCTTAGGGGCGTGGGGTAGTTCCTCCTGCCTGCCACCCCTGGCCTCAGGCTTGTGGCGTGGGGTATCTCCTCTCAGCCGCCGCCCCTGACCTCAATAGCCAGACATTATAAGGTTAATTGCATACATTGTCTTTTCTATTTTTTTTTCTTTTCTAAAAAAAAAAAAAGTTTATCTGATAAGGATTTGCAACTTCAACCAGTAGACAGGCTTTTGGTTAAATGACACTGCCAATTGACAGATTAAAAACATCATGATATTTAAAATTCTTCATCCTCCAAATGGATCAGTGGCCTAAAGTACAGGAGTGTTCATAAACTATCTTTGTAATATATTGCTTTCTGTCAGTGAGAAAGGACTTATCTTAAATCAAGAGTTGAAATACTGCCAGTATCTAAGATACATTTATTTCTTTAAAGGTGGTGATTTTTTAAGCCAAACTTCTCCCCTGCTAGATTAGAATTTACATCAGTAAGTAAAATCCAGACATATTTAAGATATTAACAATCTTGCAAACTGTAGTAATTTAGCTGTATTTAAATAAAGTGTGTCATTAGTACAAGAGAAGACTGGTTTGTTTATAAAAAATATAATTTTTGCTTTCAACTACATCTTTTTGTAACGTGCATATTTCTGTTACTAAAATGGAATAAATACATTATATTCTATCTTTATAGAAACAGTCCTAAATAATAAACAGAATTTTTCATTGACCATCCTAAATAGATGGTATATCTTTAGAGACCAGTGTTCTTACCAAATGTCTCATTAATATCCCTTCTAGACATAAATTACAGTCAAATCTTCTATTCCTAGTTTGGCTTGCTTCTAAATTTGTCTCCCTTGTCAACACACTGTAAATCAAATTTGATCCATATTGAAAGCAGTATAATGTTTTTAAACTGGTTTCTTTATGGATGACAATGTCAGGAAAATTAATAATCAATATTCAGCAGCCTAGAATTTAATCCAATTGTTAAAATTTCAATACTGTCCTTAGCCCTCAGTTCTGGATTGATTGGCAAAATTGAATACTAATTTAAAAACAACATATAGGATGTTGACTAAACAGAATTAGCCATTATTCTTATACCTTAAATAGTTTAATGTTTTCATGATGCCATGGAATAAACTATTCTTTTCAGAACCAGGAAAATCCAATTTTAGAATTTTAAGTTTGGTGAGAGCTTTGGTTTTCTACCAAAAGTAGTACAGACTTCTTTCCTAAAAGAAGGCAGTCTAAATTCTAGTGGCATATCAAATAAATCACGATAGCCATCCCTGCTATGCCTAAGGTTGCTTCAGTAGGCTGATGCACTGGTGAAATAACAAGATTATATTTCAGGAGCATACGAGGGAGAAAAGGACAGAAATTCTAATTAAGTTTGAAATCTGTATATTTCTGGAATGATGAATACACAGGAGAATATGGTAATCCAGAATGCCAATCTCATTTTCACTAAACTTCTAAAATTTTTAATAATACTCTAATTTCTCACCTTCATATAAGACTCAAGGTCCACTTATAATAAAGGTCTCAAAAGAGCCCAAAGGCAAACTCAGATATCACATTTTTCTGTTTGAAAAGTGCAGTGTGAGCAGTCCAGGTTCCAGGATTCAGGTTTCATTGTCACGCCCTTGCTACACAGGTTGCACCGCAAAGAAACCACCATAAATCATCTCGAGGCTGTATACAATTAATTTTACGTTCTGTGCTTGTCCTCCTCTATGTTTTATGCTATTTCTTCTGATATTTGATTTTTGAGGTCATTCTTGGTTTGAGGTGAAATACCTCAAGCTTAATATTAAAATATCACTGGGTGTTATTATAGTATAAGTTTTAATAACAAAATTCAGGGTCACCTTTTTTTCCACAAGTTTTAAAATGAATGTCATAAATGTGTCCAAAGAAAACCTGTAACTCCCTAACGCTTTTAACTATAAGAAGGTATTATGTGGGTTTACTATATAATTTTTTGAAGGGCAAAATATTTCTACTCTCCCTGCATGTTTTCACAATGATCTTTATCTTATTTATTATTACCTTGGAAGTGGTTTCAGACTTCATCAGAGTTTCTTACCACTTAGATGATTTGAAGTAAAGCAGGAAAAAAAAAAAAACCCTTTTTAATGATTTTCAGAATAGCTATTCTTCCAGACGGGAGTCTCCGGATCCTAAATGCTTCTAAATCAGATGAGGGAAAGTACATTTGCCGAGGGGAAAATGTCTTTGGCTCTGCTGAAATCACAGCTACAGTATCTGTAAAAGGTAAGAAAATGTGATGAATTTTCTATAAGCATAGTTTCATGGCCTTATCTGAAAGAGAATAAATGCAACATGCATGTATGTGTGTTTGCTTGTATATGTGCACATGCTTCTGTTGATGAAATCTAATTGCAAATTAAGGACAAACACAGTCAAATTGTCCCTTTCCGTTATTTAGGGGACTGTGAAGAAAGGAACATATTATTGGTAGAAATTTAAGTATTTTGCTTTGAACAAAATATGTGGGAGGGTAAAGAGAGCTTTCTGAAGTTTTAGTTGGTATCTCAAAAATTTCAAGTATGCCAGCAGAATAAAAATATTTTCCTCAACCAAGATTAATTTTAGCATCAGTCAGTAATGTTGCTGTGTTACCACTTCAACTGGGAATTTGGGGCAAAAAAGAGAAGCAGAAAGAGGATATGAACATGTGCTGTTGGAGTATGCATCAGATGAAGCAACACCAGAGCTACTCTTTGATGTCGACATCAGTGGAACTTTTTTATACACTGTCATTTT
This sequence comes from Bos grunniens, assembly GCF_055505025.1. Taxonomy (NCBI): domain Eukaryota; kingdom Metazoa; phylum Chordata; class Mammalia; order Artiodactyla; family Bovidae; genus Bos; species Bos grunniens. The sequence continues at coordinate 9,449,932 of NC_141179.1, read as the reverse complement.
TCAGTATTATAAATGTTACTGCTTAAATGTTTCTGTTAGTTTTCTAGTTCTAAAGTGAACTAGATTTCAAATCTAGAACCCTCTTTTGAGACTACTTGTCAAATTATAAGAAAATCTCCTGTCTTAAACACTGTCTTCATTTGGCAAAGGAATGCTTTTCACAACAAAGTACATCCCTTGCTTTTTCCCATTTGTGCATATAGTATACAGTGAATCATACTTTGGCCACAAAAATATAAAATTTTACTTTTTCTCTTTTTTAGAAGTAGAAATACAATTAAAATAGCCAACATTCTGATATTTTAGAAAAGAGGCAAACATCCACGGAAGAAAAGAACATAATTTTTAAAATGCCTCCATTTATACAGCATACATTACTGGAACACAATTCAGTCTTCGAGTTTGAGTCTCATTCTTAGTGTGTGTTAAATAATCTTTTCCATAGTGAGGCAAGGCAGAATTCACAGACTTTTTCATTTAATAATAGCAAAAATGCTTTCTGTTAATTATGAGTTAAGTGGAATGTTTAGTTACTCAGAACATTCCAGTTGTCACAAAGTTTAAACTGCAGTATGCTGTGATTATCTGTCCTCTCTGATGAAGCCAGAATTTAGAATGCCACACAGAATATCTGAGTTCCATAATGTTAGTATTTACAGTGACATTCCTTTCCTGGTGTCGCTCTTTCCTCTCAGAGACTCCTTAGAAGGAACTTATCAACGGTTAACAATGGTGCTTCATCAGACTATGCTATTGCAAACAATAGAGCTGGAATAGGAAAATTAGGCTAATTTTTAGTCATTTGTGCCAGGCGTCTTGAGTCATGTACAGTCAGGAGTCTAATTAGGAAAAAAGAAAAAATCAAAGTCCTGTCTTCATCATCCCCCTACTTATTCAAATATATATATATAAATATATATATACATAATTATATATCATATTGCATGCATTTGATCATTAGCTTATTATATATATATAATATATATATATATATTGCATATATTTGATCATTAGCTTAAATATCCCTTAGATGTACAGTTGGTATTAGCATTTATTGGTTTAAAGTTGCTCTACATCCAGTAAAAATATATCTATCTTTTAAAACTTAAAGTGGATCATTAGTTAGTATAAACATTTTTTTCTTAAAAAAAATTCTATTCACCATTTTGCCTTTGTTTAGATCTCAGTCAAAGCAGCTATTGGAGGTGATAGTTTATAATCAGCCAGAGGTGCCTCTTCTACTCCTCTACTTACAAGAAGGTTTTGTAAACTACAAAGAAAATACAAGTTGGTACCGTAGCAGTAGTAGCATAGTTTCATCTTTGTTAAGATAGTCATTTGAAGGGAGGTTCTTCCTATACCCCTTAAAGAAGTGAACTTGCTTGAATTATTTTTCCTTCGATGTGGGGCTTTTTTTTTTTTTAAGTGTAAAAATCCTTTCTATACTTGATGATCCTTAAAGGTGGACAGGGAAGCTACAGAGTCTTTTTTCTAATACTTCGCCTTCCAGGATGCCAAATGCTGTTACTAGTTGTATAGTCTTCCCTCTTTTTCATCAAGCTGACTTGTTAATAGGAATAGTGACTTTTAAATCATCAGTACCCTACAAATACCTAGTAAAATACCCTAAATACAATAAAAGATATTTCAATTAATAATAGTTTATTAAAAGATACATATCTGGAGCAACTATGTTACATAGATTCCCTGTTTAATTTTTCTCTATTATTTAAAATACAGAATGCAGGGGAAAACTATGTGCTATGCTAATTAATGTATTTTTATTTCTATAGAACCTACAAGAATAGAGCTTACTCCTAAAAGAACAGAGTTAACAGTGGGAGAAAGCATTGTCCTTAATTGCAAAGCAATTCACGATCCTAGCTTGGATGTCACTTTCTACTGGACACTGAAAGGACAGCCTATTGATTTCGAAAAGGAAGGTGGACATTTTGAAAGCATCAGGGCCGTAAGTTAACACAATTTTGTTCTTTGAATAATAATACTTTTAGAAATTTAGAATCAAATGTAAAAATTTTCTTATTGATGAAATGTTTAGGAAAAAGTTCAAATTACTTTTTATTTCATTATTCTCTGTTATGTTAAACTGAGAGTAATATTTATTTAAAACTTCCCAGTAAGAAATTGGAAATACTTCATTATGCAAATTTGGTTTTTTGCAACTTGTATTCATTTGATTAGTACTGTCCATATTTATACCTTACTTCTCAAATATTATGTAGCTACATCAGCTGACTAGTATTATTTAAAGCATTCTTAGTAATTATGATACAATAAATAAGTGAAATAAGAATGCTTGCTCTTGAAGAAATAGTAATGCTTGGAGATTCTTTAATCTCTCACAAACTACAGAATTTAAACTTGCAACCCAAAATCAGAATGCTGTAACCTTAGATAAACGTTAACAGACATGCTCATTTTTCAACTGCCAAATCTTTTCCTGTAATATCTTCTATTGTATGTCTACTAAATGAAGTAAGACACCTTTTTAACCAAATCCTGTAGTACCATCACAGTGTCTTAACTCAACAGAGAACTGGAAAAAAGATCTTTTCTCCACACTGGCTTGTTTAAGACACAAAAGAGTGACACAGAGGGGGAGAAAGATGATGGAACTAGAGTGGCAGAGAGACTCTGGCTGGGATATCACTTCAATAGTGGCAGAAGAGGTGGATCCAAATGCAATTTATGCCTGAAAATCCAATTTAAAATGCTGCCACATGCTTATTAATACCAGTTTATCCTTCTCTAAACACTGTATGAAGCACTGGAAAACCACAGCTCTGGTGAGCTCAAACATAAAAAAAACTGTTTGGATTGAATTTTATTTTAAAGGTAATGAGATACAATGGGGAAAGTCCTAGACCCAAAGTCAGGAAATTTCTGGATCAAGTTCCAGCTCAATCCTTAATCAGCTATGTAACACAAATCCAGTCACTTGACCTGCCTGGGCATTGATTGCATAAGGAACTAAAGTAAGGCAGTTGGGCCAGAGAATTTCTAAGACCCCCTCTCACTCTAGAATTTGACAAATTTATATTAGGAGAAAAGTAAGAATGAACTTTATTGCATTTTTCAATGCAAACAAAATTAAACATTTTCTTCTAACTTATTCTTTCATTCTGATTTATTTTTAATTAATGAGAGAGACTGCATAAATAAGAAATAATTACCAACTGTATTATTCACATTTCATTAAATAAATTAATTTTAATTAGCAATGGTTATGTTATATACAAAACTTATTGATCATGTTAAACTCATTTCCCTCAAATTTGTGATTTTCATTTACCTTGAGTTGATCATTTCTTCAAGACTGTGAGCAAATTTTATGCTATGAATGTCATAAAATAAAACCAGAAAAATATGACATTAAAATGTTACATTTGAAAACAACAAATACTCCAAAAAATATACCTTCTAAGGATTTTCTGTAAACAATTATTTTGAGTGATCAGACACATAAAGGTATGTCTAAAATGAATTTTCACTTCATAGAAGCAGGTGCTTTCTTTATTTTAAAATATCAATCAATAAATGGTCTTGGTACAATTATGTGAATTCTTGTTTTTCTCTCTTAGATATCCACATTAGTTTCATATCCATTTATTTGTATCAATAAATACCTTTAATCCTTTTCATAAGGTTGGCGATTAATAACACCTGCTCTATCTCTCTTTGTACATATGTTGTTCTTGCCCTTGAGAAGTACAAAATTGACTCCCTGCTCCATGCAAACTCATATTGCTTTAAGCCATTATAAATTAGGCTCAGTTTGTAGACAGGGATAATAAACTATAGAACAGAAGAATAGAGCAAGTTATTATATTGAGAAGAAAGAAAAATATTTAGCTTTAAGATCATCCAGGATTTATCGCTTTAGTATATTTAGAAAAAAATCATAGTTTTTTTTTTTTTTTTTTACTTTTTAAAGTATTTAGAAGCTTCAAAATGACAAGGTCTAAAAGAAATAGTCTATTCCCCTTCTCCGAATATCCTCAAAGACTGATTGGGTCTTGGCTGGCTTTAAGGGCATACCTGAGAGAGAATCTGATTTTGTGACTTTGAAAAGTCAGAGGGAAAAAGAAAAGCATTCTTTTTCCATCCTGCCTTTCTCCTTGTGAAATAATACATCTGAGAAATAGCATGTTTCAGAAGGAGGGATGAAAGAGTTATAAAGAAGCGAGATTTGGGAAGGCCTCTGAACGTGTGGAAACCTTCTGTTTGAGAAGTCAGTTGAAGACTCTGGGACAAGAGGGCAGGCCAGGGCTCAGAGGAAAGACTGGTGGGGTGGTCTGTGGCTTGCTTGTGTGTCAGAAGAGAGCCACTAAGGAGAGCTTAAGGATCTAGGTTGGCCCAGCAGAGTAGGAAGTCCAACAGGATTTGGGATTTAGGCAGGAAAAGAGTATGCCTTTGACTGGAGAAGTCTCTACATTAACTGCCCTGGGCTAACCCACCAGTGGGTGATTGAATGAAGACGAATCAGAAGAGAAAGGGGGAGATAGGTGTATTTTTAAGCACATTAACACTGCATAGTGTCAGATGAATCAACCAATCTTTGAAAAAAACAAAAAGATACCAATTGTGTTGATTTTTTTCCATTTTGTAATGCCAAAATACAGCTTCATGAACTCCTCTACTTTTCAACCAGTCACAGTGATGTCTTTTATACACAGCCACTGGTTTGCAGACAAAGCTCTATGTAAAATGTTACGTGTAGCTTTTATAACACGTACAGGCAAGGTATAATTATGTTGTAAATAAAATAGTGCATTTGAACTGCATTTCAAGAGAGTGAATAAATAAACATATCATCACATCAGGTTAAAAGAATAATAGCTATTGCTTTGAAATCTATAATGAAAATGCTTCTATTTCTCTTGCCTCTTTACTTTGGCCATGTTTTACAAACCCAGCAATTTGACTGATTTTTGGAGTGAATCCATTACTGAAGCCTTTGTTGAAAGGGTCCAAACTAAATCAATTAGTCTGTAAACATTTGATCCAATTCACCCAAATCACATTTTGGCAATGATACGAGCTAACCAAAGGTAGCAAGTTAGTGAGGCTATTCTTAAGATTCACTTTAGATTCAATTTTACAAGCTAAGTGTTGTGGAGGATCCAAGCTAAAAGACATGACCCTTCTCCTCTAAAAGAACACAGTTTAATGGGACAGGCAGCTAGAAATCTTCTATCAGAGGGCTATCACTGGGGAGCTCTACATATTGCTGGCAGGAGGACTTGGTACTCGAACTGGATCTGGACTGTTAAGATTTTGTCAAGAGGTTATGAGGAGAAACTGCATTTCAGACAGAGTGAGCAGGTGAAGCAAAGGCAAAGCAGAGAGCTCAGAGCATCTCTCAGAACAGTGAGGAACCATAGTCCTGATGGTATAGTGAGGATGCAGAGTAGAGGATAAGGCAATATTTGTTGGATGCGTTTAAAGGTGAACAGCAGACTCCTCATTGTTAAACTGATTTCGAGCGATGGAATCTGGATTGTATTTGGAATACAGCAGGGAGCCGTGTGACTCAGATTTGTTCTTTAGGAAGATAATTCTGACAGCCTTGTGGAGCAGGGGTTGAATAGCTTGCCAACTTTACATTCATCCCAGGCAGGTTAAGCAGAGGTTGGGGCTTGCCAGGTGCAGTGGTAAAAAATCTGCCTGCCAGTGTAGCAGACACAGGAGACACAGGTTTGATCCCTGGGTCGGGAAGATCCCCTGGAGAAGGAAATGGCAACCTACTCCAGTATTCTTGCCTGGGAAATCCCATGGACAGAGGAGCCTGGTGGGCTATAGTCCACAGGGTCACAAAGAGTCTTACGTGGCTGAGCGCTCGCGTGCACACGCGTGCACAGACACACACACACACACACACACAGGTTACAATGAGACACTGACCATTATAAGCAACTGCCTCAAATAACCACTCAGTTATCAAATAAAGCATTTGCAATGGTGCTTTGACACAATTGTTTTTGAAACAGTTGTCTATGTTGGTTAGAGGTTTTAGAGACTCTCTTAATAGTCTCAGGGTGTCTCAACAGTCCCTAAACATGGTCATTTGACTCCAAAGCCACAATCTTAATGGAGAACTGTGCTGGCACATTGTTCTTCAGAGACTTGAAATTCCTAATTATTCATTCAAGATGTAAGCTAGTTTTAATCTTTACAATGCATAAAGATCATTTGCACTGATCATGGAAGCCTGTAATTTTGCTCTTTTGGGGACAGAGAAAAATGCCAAATATTTGTGATCAGGAAAGCTGGCCAAAGAATTACCTTTTTCATTGTGAACTCTCCAAATGTGATACACTGCAACAAAATGGGCAACCAAATCAAAGTGCACTATTTGAATGGTCCTTTGTATTTACTCGATGCTCTGATTATAACAATATACTCAGGAAAGCAGACTAGGGATGCTCAATCCCATTTTTTAAATGCGGAAACAGAAGCATAAGACTTTTCCAGGCCACATGAATACTAAATTGGGTTAACGATATTAAATACACTATGATCTTTAAAAGACATTATGCTGATTCTCAACGTTTAGCCTTTCCACATTCATTGACCTTTTCATGTTCAGCCCTTGTCTATAAACTGTGGGAAATAAAAATAAAAGAAAGATTTTGTTCTGGTCTCTATTAAATGTTAAAATGACATAGAAAATAAAGTAACTAAAAAAATATGCCATAAGAAAGCAATTACTATTTCTTAAATTACAGTCAAATATTTTTGGAGACCATAAAGGAGATTAATGTGAATTTTTTAAATCATTGTGGAGAAAAGTGAAGAAAGGAATTAATTTAGCACCTACTATATGTTAAGCATTCAGCTTTATTTATATGTGTATATATATATAAACAGTGAGTTAAACCAACCAAGCCTATATACGCATAGGCTTCCCAGGAGGCACAGTGGTAAAGAATCCACCTGCCAATTCAGGAGACCCAAGAGACGTTTAGGCTTGATCACTGGATCAGGAAGATGCCCTGGAATAGGAAATGGCAACCCACTTCAGTATTCTTACCTGGAAAATTCCATGGACAGAAGAGCCTGGTGGACTGTAGTCCATAGGGTCGCAAAGAGTAGGACATGACTGAGCACACATGCACACATTAATGCATTTTATGTGTAAAAGTGAAAGTCACTCAGCCATGTCAGCCTCTTTGAGACCCCATGGACTATACAGTTCATGGACTTCTCTAGGCCAGAATACTAGAGTAGGTAGTGTTTTCCTTCTCCAGGGGATCTTCCCAACCCAGGAATTGAACCCAGGTCTCCAGCATTTCAGGCAGATTCTTTAGCAGCTGAGTCATCAGGGAAGCTCAAGAAAACTGCAGTGGATAGCTTATCCCTTCTCCAACGAATCTTCCCCACCCAGAAATCGAACCAGGGTCTCCTGCATTGCAGGAGGATTCTTTACCAGCTGAGCTTATGTGTACATACACACAGTAACTCATCAATTCCTCATAACAATTGTATAAATATTATTTGGGAAGAATGTGCCTTCTGACCTTGACCTCAGAGGATGATTAGCATTAGGATAGGAAAAGAAGAGAGAGAAAGACAGTCTTAGGTGGGAAAATATATTGTATCTCAAGGTTACAAGGGATCCTGGGAATTACTGAGTTTGTCCTAGGTTGATATATGGATTCCTCATCACTATCATCAGTATTCACTGCAATCCCTTTAGTGATGAAGAACTCACTCCTCTGAAGTAGTCCATTCCATACCAACTAGATGATCTGAATGTCAGAAAATTGAAAAGTAGGAGTGATTATGATAATCTGTATGGCACACATAGGAATCATAAGGTAATATGCCTGCTTCATATCCCTGGTGTTTGTGGAGTGTTAGGTAGGTAAAGGGGGCCAGAATACAAACTCCTTGTTACCTCAGGATTTTTCATTAGCTGAAAGTCCTAGCCTATGCCAGTCTTCTTATTATGGTTACTTTTGTTCCTAGTTTATCTTCTTAGGAATTAACACCTATTTGCTAAGGAGTAAAAGTCTCAGAATAGAAAACAGTAAGTGCTCGACTGGCACCATTCTCTTTCCTGATGGATAAATATAAAAATGAATGAAATCACTGGATATGCTTCCAAGGTTTACTCACGCACAAAGCACTTAGGACTGAGAGAGCATCTGCTGCATCCGCTTCTTCAGCATGTTAGCAGGTGTAAGTCTTGAAGGCAATTCATAACTAATCAGAAAATGTATGAAAAGCAGAGGGTCAACAAAGTCACACGTTCTCTTTGGCTCATTCAGCTCAATAGTAATATTCAAACTTCCAAGTAGTATGGCCTCCTAGACGCTTAGCCCTACCCCTGCCTGCATGGAAAAGGGCTTGTTCTCCCTCATCACTTGGTTTCTTGCCTCCTGGATCTTTGTCTTGCTCTGAATCCTGATAATTCACCAGGCTGTTGTACTGTGGTAGCTCAGATGGTAAAAAATCTGCCTGCAATGCAGGAGACTCTGGTTTGGTTCCTGGGTCAGGAAGATCCCCTGGAGAAGGGCCTGACAACCCGCTCCAGTATTCTGGCCTGGAGAATCCCCATAGACAGAGGATCCTGGTGGGCTACAGTCTATGCGGTTTCAGAGTCAGACATGACTAAGAACGGCACACAGCACAGCTGTACTCTGTTGTGATCCTTTGACTGCTACACGTTTGCTTTGTAGCAGTTCCTCCCAGTCTTTCATCTAATTTAACAAAGAAATCACATTGTCATGTTAATAGGACAGAACAGAGTAATAACCAACCAAAGCTTGAGGCTAAAAAGAAGAGAGGTTACACTCAAAAGCCCTACAGTTTTCAGATCATTCCAGAAAGTGTACCACATCCACGCTCCCTTTTTGTCTGCATTAGAGAATATGCCTCCACCCACTCTCTTCTCAAAGTAGTGGTAGTCCTTGTAGCAAAAAAAGAAGGCGCAGGCTTCACTTTGTTCATTTAAAGGTAGTCTACCAAAACATACCTTCTGGGTATGGTATTATGGTGACCAGACAGAGCTTTTTGTTCAGTTAAAGCCTCCATTTTTGATACCAGCTTTACATAGTATTATGGATAATGCAAAAGTTAACAGTTTCTCTGCAGTGTGTTTTAGTGCAGAAATATAGGTTTTCCTTTTTCTGTTTGTTTTTTGAAAGAGAGAGAGGGAAAATAAAGCTTCTTGTAGAGAAAGGCAATTTTAGTGTTGGCCATGCTGAAAAAAATCAGATCAATAGTCTCTGATCACGGAGAGGATAAAAGCACCATACTTCCCAGAGATTGTCATCAGAGCCAACTGAAATGTTTCAGGTTATTGGCTTGGGAAAAGTAGGCAGTGAGAAATAAAAAACACTCCATTACCTCTTAATAGAATTTGCTTTCGCAGATTGTAGTGAGGTGAAAGTCACTCAGTCGTATCAGACTCTTTGCGACCACATGGATACAGTCCATGGAATTCTCCAGGCCAGAACACTGGAGTGGGTAGTGTTTCCCTTCTCCAGGGGACCTTCTCAACCCGGGGATCAAACCTAGGTCTCCTGTGTTGCAGGCGGATTTTTTACCAGCTGAGCCACAAGGGAAGGCCGAGAATACTGGAGTGGGTAGACTATCCCTTCTCCAGCAGATATTTCCAACCCAGGGTTCCTAGATTGTAAACTCCAAATATTAAATATGCTTTAGCTGACTAACTCCTGAAATTAAGACTCCATATTGTTCCCTTTGGAAGTTTCTTTCTTTCCAAAATTATTTTTCCATTTCATGCAAATATTAGCTCAGTCTAGATTTATAAAATGCTGCATTCCTCTTGTTTTTTTTTTTTTTTTTTTTTTTAAACTCAATCAAAGAAAAATTTAATCCTGAATGAAGTCCCTCTGTCTTTGGCAATGTGATCATTGGTAGGCCCCAGTAAGTTTTTCAACCACTGTGATTGCAACCTTGACCCAAAGCCTGATTTATTTCAGTTGTGTTTATTAAACCAAATTCTTACCAAATTCTAAGTCATTTTCAATAGTGAATTACTTCCTTAGACTTATTAAATGTCTTTCTAACATGTGTAACAAATTTATAATATAAATTTTCATGCAAAATAACCCTCCAAATATTTTGAGTTTCAGTTCAGAATTTCTATTGCATTCATTCATTATTTCTCTAAATTTCTATTAGTTATGCTGTAATTGTGCATGGAAGAATAATCAATGGATCTTGACTCTAGAACATCTTCCCTGTCCTAATCTGACAGAAATTTTTATTTACATATTTTTTAATTATAAATTTATTTATTTTATGAGACATCAAAAATCTTTATTAATTATATATGTACTAATCAGTTTAGAATGAATAAATGAATTAGTAAAGTATCAAATGTTCAAATCAAGTTACTGAAATGATTGCCTAAATTATCTTCAGAACCTAATACACATCTTTTCTCAATGCTCTAATTTCACACATCATCAGTGTTTACTTTTATTTCTTAAAAGGCCACTATTTAAATCATGATAATTTTCAAAAATAACTCTCTCCCCTTCCTGTTTTCTTGTATTCCTTTCCCATTCATTATTTGCATTGATCCATGGGCTGATTCAAATAAATTGGCTTAGGAAGGATAACTAATTGTGTCAACTACTTGAGGATACCAGAGGCCATTGTCGTAGATGTTATGGAGTGTTGCTCAGATTCCCCTTTCAAGACTGCGGCACTCTTTCCTTAAGCCACAGAATGTGAGTCCCTCTCTGGGAATGGCCATCCAGTCAAAGAGAGTTTCCTGGCCCTAATTATGCCCCACCCCCAGCCCATAACCAAGGGTAGGGGTGATGAATGCATGTGCATGGTGTGTGCTAAGTTGCTTCCTTTCTGTGACTGTATAGACTGTAACCTGCTAGACTCCATGGTCCATGGAATTCTCTAGGCAAGAATACTGGAAAAGGTTGCCATGCACTCCTCCAGGGAATCTTCCCAACCCAGGAATGGAACCCCCATTTCTTAAGTCTCTTGCTTTGTCAGGGAGATTCTTTACCACTAGTGCCGCCTGGGAAGTCTGACGAATGCATCACTGAAACTCTCTCAGTCGTGTCTGACTCTTTGCATCCCCATGGACCATACAGCCCATGGAATTCTCCAGAATACAGGAGTGGGCAGCCTTTCCCTTCTTCGGGGAATCTTCCCAACCCAGGAACGCAGGTCTCCTGCATTGCAGGTGGATTCTTTACTAGCTGAGCACACAGGGAAGCCCAAGAATACTGTGTCCTGCCTTGCAGGCAGATTCTTTTCCAACTGAGCTGTCAGGGAAGCCCTGATGAATGCGTAGGGATGCTTAAAAAGGCCAAGTCTCTTTCCTCAAAGGGGGACAAATCTGAAGGGTGTCTCAGCTACAGAGCTCTTGTGGAATAAGCTGAGGCCTTTATCATGACTGCTTCACAATTAAACGTCCTCTCTGCACAATTCTGCTTTCTTCATGTTCCCCATATGGCATTCCACAATGGAGTCTCCATCTCAGAGTCTGCTTCTCTGAAACCCTGACCAGGGTTTGACCTAACACACTCAAAGCAAGCATGAGTAATAGTAAAAAGTAACAATGCTAATTTTTGTCCATTGAAGGCCTATTAAATAACTGACATCATGCTAAATTTTTCAAGTGTTATTTCTCTTACTTCCTACAAATATCCTATGATTTAGAGATTGGTTTTGTTTTTATTTTGTGTTTGACAGAAACAAAGAAACAAATTCAGAAAGATAAATAGCTTTTTCAAATTTAAACAAGTGTTATATAGGAGAGATATTATTCATACTAATTCTGAACTGTAATATCACACTGTCTCTCAAAATAGTTGGTCAAACCTAGAGCATATATATAACTATTTGGGGAGATAAAATTTTAAATTTCTTTTTTTATCTCTGAATTCAATGTTAAATTATACCATCTTGTGAATAATGTAGATGAATATACTTCACCCATTTTATAATTTGTGGGTCAGTTATTCTCATTGCTGATAAGATTTTGACAAATTCATCTAAAGTCATTCACTCCTATACAGTTTTTTATTATATTTACAATATACAAGTTCTTTTTTCTAATATTTGCAAATTTTACTATTATGAGCAATTTTATGGCCCTTTGCCAAAAATTTGCTTCTGTTATATAATGTAAAGGCAATCCTACCAGCCAGACTCTTCAACATTTAATCAGTTCAGAATAAATTTGAAACGGCTTTATTATCTGATTAAGACCTAAGTTAAAATATATAAATAGAATTTTATACCATTAAGATGTAAAATGTCCTTCCTCTCTCATGTGTTTTATTTCATTTGATTCCCACAATATTGTGAGACCGATGAATTATAAATAGATGAAGAAACTGAGCCCCAGGAAGGAAGAGGGGTTAAGTCCCTCACTACAGAGGTTCTGAGAATCCAGGAACATGGAGGGCACAGCCCCTATTGCCATTTAAGCTTTTCTGAGCTGAAAGCTTCATTGCCATGGAATCTAAATCTGGCTTTATGAGCAAAGATATGAAGAGCACAAACTAGCTGTAATTCTTCACTGTAGCATTTTAAAAATTAAGGACAGGAAGAGATTGTGTTTTTTCTCCTCAATCTTCCCTCTTTAACTAGTCAGCTCTGCTTATTTTTATCTTAGTTACTTGATCACTATTAAAACACTAAAATCATATGTTCTGTAAGATCAAAGCACCACATTTGTTGTGAAAAAATTTTTCCACAAACTTTACTGAGAATGAGTTTAAAAACATCTTAAAATATCCTACCACACTTGCTTCTTCATATGTTCTGTGGGTGTGTTTTCCCATTAATTAACGCTCACTTCTCTAGCTGCTGCAATTGTTTCATTTTATAGTTTGAACCCCTTTTTATCAACTTCCCATTTTAGTCTTTTGAAAATACTCTCAAAATGAGTATGAGATGCAGTATATCCCATTTTTTTTACTGCTGAAGATTAGGCAAAGAGTACAGAACATAAATTCCACATTTGAGACACTTTAAATCATTTGTTATTACTAAGTTACAGAAGGGTTGGTTTCATGTGAATTTTTGGCCACAAAAATCCAGTTTTCAAGTCATAGACTCATTAGGGGTTGAGAGTCTTCCCTCTTTTTCACCCCCAATGCTTCCGGTTCTTCTATTATAACTTTTACATCCCTCTGACAGAGCAAGTAACAAAATCTACTGTAAATGTTGCTTGATTCTTTCATTCTAGCCTTTACATTTCTGCAAGTTCAGATGATGTTTATTTTCTGAACTCACACAGTAACTGTGCACACTCAAGACTAAATAAACATCTGTGAAGTTGATAAAGGAATCAGTGAAGGTAGGAATATATGAATCAAAAACTAGCCATTTAGACTAGACTGACTAGATTAAAAAAAAAATTGACTATAACATCTATCTAGACAGAATTTTTTCACTTTTTTTAACCAAGAAAAATTTCTAACTTCTATTATAAATATAGGAAATGCCAGTGATCAATAGTTTTGTTTTGCTTCATATGAACATCTAAATATCTTTGATATTGTGCTGAAAGTAATTGTTTTCTCTGGAAATAATAATCACAGGAGCTCTTAATAAAAGAGAAATACATGTGAATTCTAGCTATCTTGTTGAAGCAATGCTGACATGTTTCATAGATTTTTTTGTTATTTTAAAAAGAATGTCTTATATAGATGTAGTATCCAGGGGATCTAATTTAACCTACAGAGTGATGAAATGCATAGTACAATAAGGCCCTCAATACTAGAATTGTTACCTTGTTGGAATAATATATAACAAAAGATTATTCTTTTCAGTTTCTGAAAAGCTTGATAAATAAAAGGCTGTCTTTATACCCTTAATACCACATAAGGTTTAGGATTTTTATAAGCAAACATGGTTCAGTGTTTCATTTTGAAATACTATTGATATGTAAGTATTGTGTTTTCAACTGACTATTATTTCTCAAAGTAATTTTCAAAAAGATGGGTTTTTGAGAGGCCATTATTTTCAAGATGTCTTTGAAATTCTACCTTTATTTCACAATTTCTTTCTGCATCTGTTTTGTATTAAGTTCTAAAGACTGCATAAGTGTTATGATATGTTTAGCTTTCAGTTTTTCAAAATCCTGCAGTTTCTCTCATGGACTATTTTCATCATATTACAATATAAAACTGAATCTTAGGAGTCTAAAATTAATAACTCAATAGGTTACCTCTCAAAGATGTTTCTTCTCTTGAAAAAGGAGAAAGAGGAATTTTAAAAATAACTATTGAACTGTTATAATATCATTCACTTTCTTTCTTCATCTGGTATGCATTATAAAAGGTCAACTTAGAGAATTTGGAAAGCATGACATCATTATCTTTAAGGAATAATGGATAGTTTTATAGAATATTTATCAGTGTATAATAGATTAATTCTGAATTTATCTCAGATCCACAAAGATGTACTGAATACCTATATGTTAGCTACCTGTCCAGGAACTGAGGACTCTGTAGCAGTTATGTGAATACAGTTGAGAGGACTGCCTTTGGGGAGCTTTAAGTCTTACAGAGGAACAAACATATAAACCAACACGTAGCAAGAGCACCGCAAGAAGTATGTTCAAGGAACTCAGTCCAAGTAACACATCATCCAAGTGGTGGAAGAAGGGAAGACTTCCTAACCAAATAACATGTAAGCCTATGCTTAAAGGAGAAAAAGAGTATTTCAGGTAAAACAAGGAGAGGACATAGAAAGGTAGAAGGCAGTAAGGTAGAGACTAAGGACAAAGAAAATATGAAAAAGCCTACCAAATTCCAGTACGGTGATCTCATAGTCATAGCAAACCTCATCTAATATACTATGATCAGATTATCTTTTAAAGAAAGTTTTTTATATTGTCTGTAAAAGTTACATAGATGGCTAAGATCTTTGGCTTCAATTATAGCATGTTACATATCCTTAGCCAAAGTAAAGATACTAGATATTTTCAAATTAAATCCGGGGATAAATTGTTGCTTAGCATAGATATATGTGCTTCACATAAATTTACATGTTGCTAGAAGCTCTCCATGGAGTACATAAAAAAGAAATTGACTATTATAGTGTTAAGATTCAATATTAAGGGCCATTGAGATAAAATCCTGAGAGACATGAAATAGTTTTTGTCAGAAGTTTGCTTCTTATTCTAGAAGCATCTGTAAGAATACAATGTAGTTTAAAAAGTCTGGGCCTTTCTTCTGCATTTTTTTCCTTTATTATATTATATATTTTTGAAAAAAAAGTAATCGTACTTATTTTGCTAGCCATTGCCAGCACTTGGCATCATGCCTGGTAGATAAAATGTTTGCTAAATTATTTATCCTGTTCAGTTCAGTTCAGTCACTCAGTCGTGTCTGACTCTTTGTGACCCCATGGACTGCAGCACACCAGGCTTTTCTGTCCATGACCAACTCTTGGAGTCTACTCAAACTCATGTCCATGGAGTTGGTGATGCCATATAACCATCTCATCCTCTGTCATCCCCTCCTCCTCCCACCTTCAGTCTTTCCCAGCATCAGGGTCTTTTCCAATGGGTCAGTTTTATTTATTACATAAATGAATACTGTTTTCTATTCTTACATTTGGTTATTTTCTCATTTAGTTTCTCATCTGCTAAATTACCACATGAAAAAAGAAATATATCAATATCAGGAAAAATTTTAATACATTTATTCACTTTACACTTAAAGGTTACTTGTAGTATATATAGGACAATATCAGGACAGGGAATATATAGTTGAGTAAAGCATGGTATCTCCCTTCCAGAAGTCTTAATCTAGACAGAGTATTAAACAACTATTGAATGGAATAAGTGCTATAGTATTGAGACGTTATGCTGTTGAAATGGAGGGAAAAAAAAAAAAAAACTCTGGAGGAGAAATTTGAATTGTTAAACAAGTATGTCATTGGGAGAAAAACTTGTTCTTAAGAATTAATATTCAGTTGATTTCAACTAAGTTTGCTACTAAAGGATAATTTATTAGCACAAGGTAAGGTAGTAACCTTTCAGATAATTTTTAACTAATCCTGCCTTGATTTTAAATCAATGCATTTTTTATTATACACATTACATGTCTATAAAACCAAAAAAAATAACCATTTTGAAGAAAAATTAGCTAAAATAATTTGGAATGCATTAATGGTGAAGATAGAGCACTGTACTAAAGAGTTCAAGGATTTCATATCAAGAAGCCTAACCAAAACTATAAGATACTACAGTTTATCCTTTTTAATTGCTGAGAACCCCACAAACAAATATAGCATGCTGACAAAATTTGTTTTAAAATGCTTATTAAATATAGTGGTATCATTTCCTAAAAGTATCTCTGAAGCCTGCACTATAATTGCCGTTATCCATCACTTGAGGAATAGAAAGGAAACCTGGAAGTGATATGCTTTGCTCACTATTCCTATGGCATCAACAATGATTCTAAACAGGCTACTGCAATGTCTCTGGTGTTTAAAATAACTAGCTAGTATGAGAGATGCAAGGATTTGAATGAGAATGTTTCCATATGCCTTAAAGGCAGAAGAAATTAAGGATAATTTTTTCTTAGCTAAGTTTATTTTGGGGTTTTGCTCTCATTGCTGTTTCCAACCATGCTTAATCTTATATCAAAATTCTGACTGGAATAATCCATTAGCCTGTTTTATTTTTATATTTTTGATATTGAGATATAAATATCTTAGGATAAAATTTCACAGTTTAAATATCAATGAATACCCCTTGCACATCTCCTATGTTCCTATTAATAACCATAGGAAAAGTATTAAGTAGTAGTAATTTTGAATATATACAGGTTACCATTAAACAATCAGTTTATACACATTTATAAAATATGTTATACAATCTATACAAATTAGTTTTTGCTGCAAAACAAATCACCCCAAAACTTAGTGGTTTCAAAGCCATTTATTTTGTTCATGATTCTATGGATTGGCAATTTAGGCTGAACTCAGCTGGAGGTCATCTGCTGGTCTTGGAAAGACTTATGCATCTGTCTTCAACTGCCAGCCAACTTCAAGGTACTAATGTAAGGAATCAGCTGACTGTCAGCTGGAACAACTACGGCAAATGGGTTGTGTGTTTCTCATCATCCATTAAGCTAGCCCAGACTTATTCACATGGAAATCTCAGGGTTCCAAGACACAAGAGTAGAAGCATCATGGTCTAGGCTCAGAGTTTGCTCAATATCATTTCTGTCACTTTCTATTGGTGAAAACAAGTCATACAGCCATATCACACTCAAAGGATGGGGAAACTTCCTGTGGGGAGGAACTGCAAAGCATTGAGGCCATTTTTGCCATCTACCTCCATCTGTTCTCCAGCCACAATTTTTTACAATTCTCTAACTTATGGCCCTCATGCAGGACCCACAAAAATCTCATTCAGTTATTGTTATGATTTGTTTCAGTTAGCTTTTGCTACAAAACAAACTCCACAGAATTTATGATGCAATTCTATGGGTCAATAATTTGAGCTGGACGTGTTTGTTTTTTTTTTCTGTTGGTTTTAGTTGGGCTCCTTGATGCATCTGCAGTCAGCTATCAGGTCAGCTAGAAGTTGTTTGGGGAGGCAAAAGCCAGGATGGTTGTGTCTGCTCTAAGTGGTCTCTCATCCTACTTCAGGCTCAAAGGCTGTGCTGCGTGGTTGTCACAGGGCTTCAAAATAGCAATCTCCAATGCACACATGCATTGCAATCATCTGTCTGTTCTGTCTTTGCTAATGTCTCATTGACCAATGCAATTCACTTCAAGAGGCACAGTGAATGAGTGTAGAAGGGGGCTCCCCAAGGTATGAATTCAGGAAGGTATGAAAAATGCTGGGTTCATTATTGCACCAATCTACCACATAGGCTAAACAGTGTCAGATGATCCTAAACCTCAGTTATGGTATTTTTAAGGCTAAACTAAGTTAGATTTACATGCCGTGTTAAGTAGGGGGAAAAGATCATCTGGGAAAATAATCATTTGCACAACACTAAAACTCAGTATGTGCTCTCACCTGCAACACAGACTGTGTCAACTCCTGACTAAATTAATCTGTCACTACTTTAATTGATCCCTTTTATTGGATTCAGTCAGTTAAAGTACTTGATCTGGTTATTTTTCCATTTTATATGATTTGTGTTCTCTTTTTTTTAATGTTGGGAAAATTTAATCACTTTAATTTTTAGTAGAAATTTGGCAGCAGTTATAAAGAAAAAAAATTAACAGAGACATATTTTGAACTAAAATTAATGAATTAATTTCAGAAAATAGCATATCTCAAAGACAATGATATGATATTTGCTACTTCATCTATCTTAACATCATCCATGTTAAATGTCTCTTTCAAATATTGGTTCTACTGATTTCTGTACTTTAGTTTATACTTGATAGGACCAAAAACAGATATATTTATTTATGAACTGCTGGAAAGACATGTGGATATATCTAAGCAAACATGAAATATGCTGAATATTCCATATCCAAAATGAAAGTATAGGTTCTTTTAGCCAGCATATACTAGTTGTTTTTCATTAATGAACAGTGGTATCATTATTTGTATTACCTTTGATTTTGCTGCAGGTTAAACTGTTGGAGAGAATGGACATATTTATGAAACTGTTAACAATCTAAAATTAAATTAAGAGTTTGATCAAAACTATGGACATAGTAGACTGATCCAAAAACAATAGTAGAGGTGGAAAAACTAGTCCAAATTCATGTCTTCAGCTTCTATATTCAGTTCTATTTCCTGTGAAACTTATTTATATTTATTACTGTGCTTATAGCTGAAGCTTTAGGTGTAATAAAGGAATAAAGACTGTAGGATGTGAATTTTTTCTTCAAGTAAACATTAGACTTGAGGATTCAAAAGATTTTAAACTCTGTTTGCTCAGTTGTGTCCAACTCTTTGTGAACCCCTGGACTGTAGCCCACCAGGCTCTTCGGTGCATGGGATTTTCCAGGCAAGAATACTGAGTGGGTTGCCATTTCCTCCCCCAGGGGATCTTCCCAACCCAGAAATTTTATGAGTTTCTAAAAAACATTTGAAGATAAAAACAAAGGTGACTAAGCTATATTGATTAAGACATGCAAACTTGACGATTTTAATGAGTATGAGGCATGTCTGTTGAAGCTCTTGAACTCAGAGGTAAAGTTTTCACTTGTGAACAGCATGGTAGAAAATGAATTTTCCATGAGGTCAACTTTTATCTGGTAACACCAAAGGATACCATCAAAGTCTTTCAGTAAACCCTCCAAAATATTCTTACCTAGTCTTGATTATAATGTCATTGTATGTAGTCAAAAAGACCTGAAAAAACAACTCAAGTGTGTGGCTTAATATACCAAAAGATAATTCAAATACAGATTTTTATATGGCCTATGTGCAGCCAATAAATTTAAAGACATATAATTGAGTATTTCTACATCATTGATAAATAATAAAATGTTCTTCACTAAGTTGAAAATTAGTCTATCAACTTGTACATCCTGATGACATAAAGATTTAGTTAAATCTGAAGATCTTAGAAAGCTCTTATATAAGGTAAACTTCTACACATCTAGAAGTTCATTGAATTCTTATCTGTAATCTTCAGCTTTGGGTAACCCACCAGTAGTTCTTAATGTTAAAATGAGTACATGTTTTTGAGCTTCTGAATGCAGTTGTCTGCATTTACTCATTTATGCTGGATTTAGCAGGCATGGAGAACAGATAATAGCAAAAGAACATTGCAGCTACCCAAAGATTAACTAAAATATGACCTTTGCAAAGAGATTTTAAAAGAATACATGAAGAACAATATATCACATGATGACTAATAGAGAGCAGCTATAGATTGCTAACATACGCCTACAATTCTAGATCAGTCTGACATTCAGCAAAAGGAAATATGAAGACTCTTTGTTAACAGATGCCTTGAGAAGACCATAAGTCAGAGATGCAGACTCATAAAGAGACTAAGTTCTAAATGACCATCTGTAGTAATAAACAGAAATGCAATCTTCACTTGTGTAGGAAGAGCTGTTTATCAGGCATGGATCATTTTTAGCTGCATAAGCTGATTAGTTTATAATATCTGTCGTTGATGATAAATACTTGGTTTGGTGCTTCACCACAGTAACCGTATCTTTCAGTTGTAAATCAAAGTCAGATTTTCATTTTTTCTCCATAATGAAAGTAGATTTTTTTGCATTTATATTTATATAAATAATACCAGCTTATTACTGATCATTTAAACATAATAAAGCTAGAAAGAAAAGAATAAAAATCCTTTGGACTCGTACTACCTTAAGATAATGACAATTAATTTTTGTAATCATGTGTTCATCTCTTCAAGCATACACAGACACACGTGTTACACAAAATGAGATTATATCATGCCTGCTGCTATGATTAGGATGATTTTCCCTTGCTTTTATCCTCCTATGAAAGTATTTATCACACTTGGTTAATCTTTTTAATATTCTGTATCTGTCTTTCTAGATTTTCCTCTGTCCTACTGTAATCCTAAGTAGATTCAAACATGTGGAGGGATATTTTTGTGAATATTTTTAATGAATTAAAGCACTTTACATATTTTTGCATCTCATTATCTTAATCTTCCTATATCACATGATCTATCTCTAATTCATTCTTTTCAATGGGTACATAACAAGCATATGACTATGCCTTAATTTGTCTAGACATTGCTTTGTTAATATTAACTTTGCTTCCTGTTTGGAGAGATTAACAAACAATACTACAGAAAACATCTCTGAATAGCTGCATTCTTGAGTATTAATAATTTTCTTTCTTTGGGATAGATTTCCAGGAATAGATTACAGGGATAAAAGAATAAAGTCATTTTTAATTTAAATAGATGCTGCCAGAATTTTTTTCAGAAATTCTATAATTGCAAAGTATACTACTGAGTGAATTTTCATATGGTAAAAGATTACTAGATATGGTCTTCTTCAAACTGAAGAGGTTAGAGCAGATGACTCAATGTTCCTAATTTTAAAGTTTTATTATTTTTAAGGGAATAAAACCAACCAACAACAACAATAACAACAACAAAAAACCAACTCTTCAGATATGCTATGAAATCAGTTTTAAAGTCTTGGTGAACACTAAACATTTTTTTTTGTCAGGATGGGGCATTGTTAAGTAGCTCCCAATCATATTTTATCTGCTAAATACTGCATACTTGCTTGATTTATGGAAGATATTTCAGTCTCAAGTTGTCCTTAGAATTGAAAAATTCTAAATTCAGAAGGGGTTCCAAACTAGAAAAATAATCTCAACTCACAAATCTTTCCTATTGCAAGAATATTTGCATATACAATATCCCAATAAATGATAAAAAGTTTCTCTAAAGCTAAATAAAGATTTTCTCTAAAAGCAATAATTATCTTATAGAATGAAGCAATATCCTTTTTCTGGGTAAGATACAGCAACACTTAATTTGTGTGAACAGCACATATATACAAAATATTCCACATATATACAAAATATTCCACATATAATGAACAATTCAAACTCTATCAATATGAACTCTTAGGACAAAATATATGTGCATATACAATCACTGGTGTTGTAGTCAATTCAAAGATGTCCAGCATCGAAATAATTTTGTAATTCTTCCTTGAAATATCAGAAGCAGTATTATATAGTTAAAGAAAAGTGAGAGGAAGTAATAGACTGTGGCCTCTGACAATTTTTCAATCTCCAAGTAAACTTATTTTTATATACTAAATAATTGGTGAATTCTCTTTCATAAAATTGCAAAGCCTTGTTATTAAAAATGAGCTTTCTGTGTCAAAGTGTCTCGATCACTTTCAAAATGTCAGTTGAATTTGACTGAAAGTCCTTGACCTTGAACTTTTCATAGTTGGCTTTTGATTGACACATTTATTCAATTTGACCTTTCCTTTTAACTAAACTATTCTTCTTCTGATTGAATCTTCATTGGAAGATTAATGTTGTAACTCACAATCTAAGCAACAGTTTGAATAGTCTTTTCTGACATTGATGTGTTCGAATTCCCTAAATTCTTAGTATTTTTGAAGTTGATGAGAATCTTCATGACTGTGAATGACAATGCTTAAATGGAGGATGTGACCCAAATTTCCTTTTTTTGCAGTGGGGTACTTTTTCACACAGAAATGTATTCCTAAGCATTAAGAACTACCAAGTTAGACTTGGCCAAATAATACTCAGTATTTGGTCATAAAGCACATAGTTGATATGATACAGCTACTTATTGAAGATTATGCTTGCTAAAATATTTACTAATATTGCAAATAAAATGAGACTACTTAAAACAAACTTAAATTTTGAGGGGAAACTTGAAACAGGTATTTAACTGGAAAATTCACCTTTAGAAATTCTTATATAAAATTAATTATTCCATGTGGAATATCATGTCTTTGTAAAAAGATTTGGTATAATCTGGATCTCCAGCTCCTCTGGGGTTCTTCTATGTTCTGCCTGAGAAATGAGCAATTCTCTCTTTTCAGTTCTTGTCCCAGTAGTCAGACCTTATCATACATAACACAAAGAAATCTGTTAATATTCTCAGTTTTCTTCATGAAAATCTCCCTAGGCAGATTCAAAGTTTGTCCACTGTGTATAATAGGTGGTTTGCATTATCTTATGGGACAGTGTTGCCAAACTTTCCAGCACTATGAAGGGCCACTTTTTCTCCAGTCTCCGGGAAGTCTCCTCACTGTTCCTCGAGCCCTTATCAATGGTCTCCCTGAGACCCTTCCTTCTCAGTAGCAACGTCCTCATAGCCTTCCAAGGCTCTGCACTGCAACCCAAGCCCATGTTGCATGTTTAGACATCAGTTACAGTGGCACCCTACCTCCAGGCACCCAGTTATTTTATAGTTACTTACTGCTGTATCACAAGCCACCCCTCAACCTAGTGTTGTAAAATGACAACTATTTGGCTATGCTTACAATTTTTGGGTCATTAAGTCAGGCAGGTAATGCTGAGGGTGTTTTTAACCTATTGCACAATGGCTGGGCCTTCAGCCATTGTAGCCAAATAGCTGGAGATAGATCAGAGCCTCAGTCCTAGAAGGAGATGGATCCCACAGTTTTTTCTGTGCTTCTGCCAGGGCTAGAAAGTCACAGATAGTTTATTTACCCACAAATCTGGTGGCTGGGCTAACATGATTTTAAAACGGGGCATATCTGGACTTTTCTCTTTCTGCATGGCATGTCTCCACATAAATAGTTTGATCTTTTTTTATGACAACCTCAGGATAGTCCAACTTTTTAAAAGGCCTCTGGCTTCCCCCAGAACAAATGTTTCAGGAAGTCTAGGAAGACATTTCACTTCTTCTTATGATCTAGCCACAAATTTTCAATACATCATTTCTGTCATATTCTATTAGTCAAAAAGTTACCAAGGCCAGTCCAGATTTAAGAAACAGGGAATTAGACTTCACCTCTTAATAGAATCAGTTAAAAAATACAAATGGACATCCTCAATCTACCACAGCAAAGAGGCCAAATCCTAAGCCTAATAGATACTTTGAGCCATAGTATATGCAAGTAGTGGCCCCATAAAGCACAGCAGCCAATGTAGTATGAAACAGATTATGAAATATTCACTGTAATATAGTGTCATTTTTAGCCGTAATAACATGGAGTATGTTTCACAGTTGGCTCTTGGAACAAATTTTAAATAATTCATAGTGTATTTTTCAGCCACTTTGATGGATGGGGAAGGGATAAATAATGGGAAAGAATAATACTAGAAGGGCAGAAGTTAAGAGAATCTGAAGATATTAAATTTAACTCATATGAAGCAGTAAAGCTCCATTCCAATTATTAGGAGGTATTATACTTTAGAAAGATTTGGAATCAAAAGACAGGGATAAAACTGATGTCATAGAAGGAAAATTAGGGCAATTACAAATGAGTTATTTACCAATGGCAAGGGAAGGATAGAAAGATAAACTGTAGAACAGAGCAGGTGGTCTCTTCTCATTTAGTCTTCTACATTCAGTATTAGCCTTCCCCCTTCCCTCACGATGGGTTTCTCTGGTAGCTCAAATGATAAAGAATCTGCCTGCAATGCTGGAGACCTGAGTTCAAACCCTGGGTTGGGAAGATTCCTTGGAGAAGGGATCCTGGATCCACTCCAGCATTCTTGCCTGTAGAATTCCACGGACAGAGGAGCCTGCGGGCTACAGTCCATGGGGTCACAAAGAGTCGGACATGACTGAGCACCTCACACTGTCACACTTCCCGCATGATGCCAGAGACCCAGGGTGATAAATTGCTGGGATCTAAGAGTCCTAAGTAAAATAGAGGCACACGAATGAACTGGCCTCATTCCAGACCCATTTGTAAAGTTCTGTGCAAAAATCAATGAAACACAGAATGGTCTATCACATTCCTAACACTTTGAGACCTTATGACAATTTCAGATCAATAATAATATTCTGCCTGCCTATGCTCTGTGATTTCAGGAAAGAAATAGAAATCTTCTAAAGGAGTGTCTGAGCACTGTTCCCATAGCCAGAATGGAACTAGACTTGTGCGTAGACACTGACTATCCTTCAATGTAAAAATCAGTAGCAAAATAAAACACAATTCATCCTGGAAGCCTTTATATGATGGTATAACAAAACAGTGTTAACTTCAAAGATAAATATGACAGTAGTAGAAAGAGAACAGGCACATTGAAATATTAGTAAAATATTGCTCCCTGTAAATTATGCAGTTAGGTTAGGAAGACAAACTTGGTTAATTCTTCTTCAATTAAAATTGTATCATTAAAAATTACACATGGCTAAAAGAAAACATGTCATTTGTAGGTCACACACAGAAAATTCTCTCAATGCTGGATTAAAAGTCCCAGAAAGGTTGAATGACAGCGTGAGCAAATGAGGCTAATGGGTCATATGTTATCAGAAAGGTGACCCTGGCATTTCAGAGGAAGTTGCACCATTCATGTCTGGATATGACGGATAAAGAACAACCATAACAGCATGAGCTCTCAAAATCATTCTAGGGTTTGAGAATTAATTTCTAATAATAGTTTTGTGGTTGTTACCATGTAATGAACTAATTTTATTTTGGTACTTTTGCCAAACTCTGCTTCAGTTAGTACAAGTGAATCAAATTACCTGCAAGTTTAAGTGGAACAGGGACTGGTTTCATAGGCACATTAGTAGAATGGAAACAGCACTCAACTGAGAGTCAGTGCCCAAGGATCTACTCCAGCCTCCACATTTAACCCTTGAACAAGTCATCTGCACTCTTCAGCCCCATCTTTTCAAATGCTATAGGGCTTAGTTGAACCATATGATTTCTTATTTTTCTTTACACATTAAAATCAATTATCCCCGAAATAGTGTTTTTGTCCTTTTATCTATTTTAACACATCATACTGCATTATAGCTAGTTGCCTGCCTCACAAATTGCATTGTCAGTTTCTCAAAGTCATAATTTATCTTTTATCTTATGGAATGTGCACATCAGATATGACAGATTTTGTCTCTTGTAACCATCTCCAGTCAACTGAAGCACTGTGTTGAGTCCATCAGTTGGGTCCAAGCTCAGCTGTATTTTCTATGTGCAAAGGACAAGGGCATAACATCAAAGGTGCCAAGTATTTTCAATGTCCTGTTTAGACAAAAATAGTCTAACAAATGAATGA
The DNA here is from genome assembly GCF_055505025.1 of Bos grunniens. Lineage (NCBI taxonomy): Eukaryota > Metazoa > Chordata > Mammalia > Artiodactyla > Bovidae > Bos > Bos grunniens. Next base: position 9,424,266 of record NC_141179.1, on the reverse strand, counting down.
ATTAACAAATGTATAAATGTGCATAATGTTATGAGCCCTCATAAAATAAAATGTGTAGCTATTGTAAAATGTTATAATTCTAGAACTTTCCTCATGGTCATGCCAGGTGGCTCATTGGTAAATAATCCAGTTGCTAATACAGAAGATGAAAGTGATGAGAGTTTGATCCCTGGGTTGGGAAGATCCCCTTGAGGAGGAAATGGCAACCCACTCCACTCCAGTAGGCTTGCCTGCAAAACCCCATGGACTGAAGGACGTGGTGGGGTCCACAGTCCATGGGGTCACAAAGGATCAGACATGACTAAGTTGACTGAGCACATATGCATGTATGCCATTATTAACTATTTACAAAGTGCAAGCTAATTCAAGAGGGAACAAAATTCTTTCTGACTAGTCGTATCATTTTGATGTAACATCAGTGAGAGGTAATTTAAAAGTGAAAAATATAAAGTTTATTTCATTCTTTAATAATGGTGTAAATCACTCTTCTAAGGAAAAACACGTATTGCCTGCCATAATTGTTAATATCTTTCTACCTACCAGTGTTGCTTCATTGAGCCAACACATGGACCAGGTGTTATTCAGATTACAAAATATTATTCCTGAAGTGATTGCATGAGAAACTTGACCTGTCATACTAGTAAAGGTTTTCTCATAACATTAATGATGTGAATTTAAGTACCATTCTTGCCTAGAATTCTCTTAAATAAAACTGGTATGCCATGGCACTTAAAAACTGAACTTCAAAGTGAGGATGAGAGTCCCTCTATGGTCTCTTCCAGCTTTAGGACTGTAAAGTTTACACGGGGATCCCATCTCCATTCTTCAAAGCATGAAATGATGTCTTCTGGTTTCTCACCAATATGCCAGATTGAAGTTGACACAAGTGTTTAAGCGAGCTTTGTGCCAACACTGGAGAGGCAGGAAAAAGGTGAAAAGAATATTTAGATGGAATAATGTATGATATGCCAATGTCTGGATAGGCTTACAACAAATATAAAGTTGATCACTGTGTTTTTTTTTTTTTTTTTTAACACAAGCCTTAAGAAGATGGATGTAATCTAACTGTTCTTATTCACTAATTATAAAATTCATTGAAAAAAAGATACCAAGTTAGTAAAGAATAAAAGAGAAGGAACAGAAATCAAGGTAGGAAGGTGCTTTTTTTTTAATTTACAAAAAACGCATTTTTTCCTTGATATTTATTCCAAAGAGTATCATTGACTAGAACATGCATCATATTCTAGGAGATCAGTGTGGACTTGAGTGTTCAGAAGGACCAACTCCCTAGGTGTGCAGTGTGTGTGGTCACCCAGGGCCCCACACTGAGAAAGACCTTGTGCTTGGTGTAAAGCCTGTCAGCATTTTGAAATTATGGATAATTTTTTAACAAAGATTCATATTTTCAATTTATACTAAGACCACAAATGATATAGCCAGTCCTCCTAGTCAGTCAAGCCTTTCTGAAAGAGATAAGACTTGAACAAGGCTTTAACTTGTGAGACAGAATTTGGAGACTTTGGCAGGTTACTGGGGAGACACTTCAGGAAAATGCAGAGAATACATTTTCCACTAGAGAGACAAGATAGGTCGTGTCAAGCCTCAAATGCTGAGTAAGAAGTTGGGCTAACTTGTAGACAATAAGTGAAGGTAGCCAGGGAACATGTTTGAGATGATAAATAAAATCAGTTTTTAAAAAGGATTAACCTAGCAATGGCATGTCATATGAGGGAAGGTAGGACAAAGAGAAGACATAAAGAGCCAGTTTGAAATCTACTATAAACCTAAGGGTCAATGCTCATGGAAGGAGAAAATATTTCTCTCTGGAACTAGTCTGAGTACTGTGCTATCAGACAACACATCGCTCCTTTACGTCGCTTCCAAGCCTAGATGTAAGGGAAGCTACTCCACATTCTCTACTTGCAATTTTTTCCATCAAAGGTGTATTAAAGCAAGCATTCCTTAAGGGCAGAATATATATCTGTATACCCAAAGCTTAGCATAGGACACAGAATTAAATATCTGTTGAATAAAGTAGCAATAATTGCATAAACATTAAAACAACTATGAGTCAAATATTCTCGGTAATCATGTAAGACAAACTTTGCAACAAGTAGGACAGAGTTGAGAGTAAATCAAGAAAGCATATGACTGATAAATTGTATATGATATATTTCATGTCTCATTTAGTTTAGAAGCACTAGATAAATATAGAAATGACACTATGCACTTAGATCCTTTATTAGTCCATTGAAGTTACAATAACAGAACACCATAGTCTGGGTGGCTTATACACAACAGAAATTTATTTCTAATAGTTTTGGAGACTGAGAAATTCAAGATCAAGACACTGGCAGATTTGGTGTTTGGTGAGGGCCAGATTGACAAATGGCCATCTTTTTACTGTGTCCTTACACAGCAGAAAAAGTGAGAGCACTCTCTGAGATCTCTTTTATAAAGGCACTAACACCATTTATGAGGGCTTCACCCATGCTCATACTCTAATTAGCTCCAAAACATCCAACCTTCAAATATGATCACATTGGGGATTAGGTTTAAGCATACAAATTTGAGAAGGACACAAATGGAGTCCTTTTGCCTTGGTCATTTATGTTAATCTTAGATAAAGGACTACCCTTTTCCCTCACCACCAGGGGAAAGAAAGTCAATGTACATATGACCAGATAAGAGACATCTTTCAAGAATCAAGATACAAATATGCTGTCTAAGTCTGGCATCCACTGGCAAGTTAAATATCACACCCCTTAGTCCTATATGCCTCTTGGGGAAAGGAGTAACACTAATGTGATATACATGACATTTTCTCATCCACTAAGTATTCTTAATATAATCAATACTGTCATCTATTAAATAAATTCATTATACTAAAATTTAATTGTGTAATTATGTCCTGTATTTTCTTGCTTTGAGCTGATCATAATTCCCAATCTTCATTTTAACTAAGATAGTAGACTGATCCTATAAATTTGTGACATTTTGTTTATAATACCAAATAATGCAATTTGGATACCTACCATCTTGAGTTCATCAGTGAGTCATCAACTCATTTTTTCATCTTTAATCTATGTTACCAAGAAAAACTGTATGTACTTTTCTTAATACTTAACATTTTTAGAATATATGCTGAAAGTAAATACTAAGGTCCTAGAAATGGCACGGTAGAGCCATTTTTACCTACTTTTAATCTTCAATGCACATTTTTTTTCTTGGGCCACACCTCCCAGTATGCAGGATCTTAGTTCCCCAACCAGGGATCAAACCCATGCCCCCCTGCATGGAGTCCTAACCACTGGACTTCTAGGGAAGTCCCTTCAATGCATTGTTGGATGCATTTAATATTTTATCATAATGGACATAAATGTTTTCATCAAGAATATTTTGTCTAGTATTTTCTTCACTGGGAACAACTAAAATTTCTATTTTAGATAACATGTCCAATTAATTAAGCATGTGAGTTAACACAATAACTTCTTAAAAAATATATTAAACTCATATCACCATGAATATAAATCCCATTATATAAAGGTATAAAACACTTGTAAAAGGAATAATAATGTATATGTATATTATCTCCTTATTGTGATAAGGTTCTTTTAGCAGATTATCCTCTGGGAAGAAGAAATATTGCTACCAGGAAAATATTTTAGATATTCAAGATTTTATGTCAATAACATTAATCATATCTAATAATTCATATCTCCTAGCTGATACCCAGTTTTCTGTGTTAGAAGATCTTTTTTAAAATTACATCTCATAGAATTTGTATGCCATTCTCCTTTGTTTTATAGAAAGGAATGGTTCCTGAGTCTGTTTGGTGGGGGTTGGGGATGCCAGAAGTGCCCTATGTGAGCACATTGGGAAATTTATATAAACCTTAAATGATACCACAAAAACTGCCAATACCTCGCAGGTTTCTGGCTAAGCCATTCAGCATGAATTCACTTTTTGTGAGAACATTCAAGTTATCTTCTTGTTCAGACAATTAATTCCCCAAACCTTTTCAGGGTGCTTACTACATGTACAGCATTCTTCTAAATTCTGGGGAAAAAAAGTGCTTTTTGAGTAACCTTACACTTTTGAAGCATTTACTAAGAGTTCATGTGTGAACATTGCTTCATTCAATTCCCCTCAAACATGAGAGACAGTGCAGCTATTATTATTCCAATAAAGTGCCTTTCCTAAAGTCTCAGGGTTAGGAAGATGCTGAACTAAAATTAGAATTCAGGTCTTCTTATTGTGAGTACAGTGGTTTTCTATAACAGAGAAAGGTGTAGGATAACATACAACTAAAATGAGCCAGGCATTTACCAGAAAACTTACTATAACCTATGGAGAATGTTGATATCCTGTTCACTGAAGGAGTGAATACCAGTTAAAGAAATATTCCTCTTGGCTAAGAATGCATTATTGTGTTTTTTAACAGATAACATTTATCAAACATTTACTGTGTGCCAAACACACGACTATGAGCTTCACTTGCATTATCACATTGAAGCTGTGAGAGAAGCTCTGAGCAATAGATCAATTTTTCCAAGTTCAAACTTAATAAGTGGCAGATGAGGGACTCATGCAATTCTGTGTCATCCCTAAACCTGTGTATACTCTTTCAGCACCTTTTTCTGCTGTCTTCCTCCATAGTTTCTTCCTATTTTCCTTCTAATTTCTGTAAGAGGGAAAAAAGAAGAGGACGAGGAAGTATTGTCAGATACAGATAAGGAAGGAAGCAAGCCATTCATGTACTCTCTGGCTCACCTGATGACCATTGGCTGCCCTAGTGCCCAGCTCAGTTCTGGGAATGCCCAGAGGACCTCTGGGGTGACTTCCAAGAATGTCAAGTGGTAGTTCAGAGACAGGAACAGAGTGCTAATGAAGCAAAACTAAACAGTGGCAGAACTCATGAAGAAAGGCTTGAACAAGGAGGAGACACTTGAGTTGTGTCTAAAAGTATCTTTGCAGGCAAAGAAGGGAGAACAAGCTTCTGTAACAGAACAGGCTGAATTATGAGAGGTATTCCTGCATAGGAAGGAATGTGAGGTTAATGTGATAGAAGGACAGAATTCATCATAGGAAGTAGAATCATGCTCTGAGGAGCCTTCTGTTGAAACAAAGTTAGACTTTTCCTCAAGGCAGCAAGAGTCAACAGACACTCAGAACAGTGAAGCTAACCGTTTTTCCATTTTTAGGAAGTCTTAATTATCAGCCTTATGACGGGTGAACAGGACACTTAGTCCAGGTGAATGCCAATAACGAACTGGACTTGAGTGGAAGGATGACATTTCCTGTATTATTTCCGAATCATAAACAAAAGTTACAGTGATCTAGCAACTGCTCGAATGAACTTATGTGACCAAGAGATGTAAATGACTTAGAAGTGCCACTGCTCCCACAGAGAGTGAACAGAGCCTCTTTCTTAAAGATCCCCCCTTATTCATCCATTCAACAGATGGTTATCGAGCACCCACTCTGAGGTATGCCCTGTGCTTAGAGAGTTGTGTTACGACACTGGTTGCAAGGAAAGTTCTTTTGAAGCACCACGTAATGCGATTTGTTCATAAAGTGAAAGAAAACAGCAAAGAGAAAGGCAGGGTATAAAGCAAGTGTCAAAGAAAACAAGATAAGACAGAGTAACTCCTAAGAGAGAAAAGTGAAAATGAGCTTTAAGCTTAAGAAAGCAAACATCTGCTCTAAGTAACCATTTCATTAAAAGTGCACTAAATTGTGGAAGTTCTCTCCCAGGAACTGCATACTGTGGGTTGAGATTAGGTATAATAGGCTCCCATGTGAATTCTTCTCATTACTTCTCATGAAAATCAGTGAATCTCCTGAAAGGGTAATTTAGCTTTAGTGTTCACCATTCATTTTACTTTTAATCTTCTCTGTTTAGAATTGTAAAAATATAATGCAGAAATAATCCAAAAGAGCAGGAATAGGCCCCATGAGTTGAAATGAGACAATTTCAACTCCTCACATAGTCTTAGCATTAATACATAAGTAATGGGCTATAGGATCTTTATTCTTGATAGATGGTGATGGAGCTTCAGCCGGTTTCTAGAGTACTGTATGCTATTAATTACAGGAATCAAGTAAAGGACAGGATAAGAAAGATAATCTATACTTCACTCTCCTGGATTCTTTGGACCTCTTTGTGATTTTCACTGCAGTCTCTTCTTAATCCCATTAAACTTTTCTTTCACTATAATTTAACAAAAGAACAAAGGTTTCAAGACTTTTGTCCAAGACAAAAAGAAATCAATTATTTGGGAAGAAAAATATCTGGAAATTTAACTTAATCACAGAAATGTGATTTTATGGAATAATTTTGTCAAAAATATGAGCCTGAACAATGACTTATGATCGTTACTTTTTCTACTGCTAAATTACCACCAGTTTGTGAAATTGAAAAACAAGCAAGTAAAAAAATAAAATAAAATAAACAACTCCAAGTGCAGTCTTTCGGAAGTGTTACTTCTGAGAAGAATAGTCCTCTATTCTTTTCTGGACCTCTCCTTGGCTTTTCCATTAAACATAGATTCTATTCTAGGTCCATGGTATGCACATTTATTCTTGACTAATTTAACTGGGTACCTATTAGGAGAGCATCTTAGAAATCCATGGGGAAAAGGATATTTCACACCTAAGATGGATCCATGCTATATAAAGTGGTAAAAATATTTAAACTCTTTTATACAGAATTATAGGGCTTTTCAGTTGGTGCTTGTGGTAAAGAACCTACCTGCCAATGCAGATAGATGGAAGAGACACAGGTTCGATCTCTGGGTTGGGAGGATCCCTCCTGGAGGGGTTGCACAGCAACCCATCCAGTATTCTTGCCTGGAGAATCCCATGGCCAGAGGAGCCTGGTAGGCAACGGTCCCTAGAGTCACAAAGAGGACTGAAGTGACTTAGCATGCATAAACAGTGTTATATTATGCAGATGTGAGACTAAGTATGGCTTATGATGTTTACAGTTTGCTTTTGTTTCCCCAAGAGAAATCAAAGGTTTTACTAAGTGTAAACTTCCTTTTCAGATTTGAAAGAAATGAGCACTTAGTCTGGTACACATGAGAAAATGAAATTTGAGTAACAATTTTATCTAAGGAAAAGAATAGTGGAGGACATTCACTGGACAAATATCATATTTCTTGAAATAATTATTGTGACATTTTAATGCATTCTTACCAAGAAGCATTCCCTTGTAAATGACTGAACCAGACCATGTATTAACAATTATTTCATAAGAGAAAACTTCAATACACTTAGAAGCTCCTATCATAAGACTAATGGGAAGGGGAAAAAAAAAAGCAGAAATGAAATACTGGAAAGAAATGTCCTGAAACGTAATATACAGTTAATTGATTGATTTAAAGAAATACATATCATTTGAGAGGTTAAAAACTTCCAATAACTTCTCACCCTGTTATGAATGCTAAGACAAAAAAAAAAAAAATCCAACAGATTTTCAGAAATTCCTCTCACTTTCATGAATTTTATATAGTCCATTGGTTTATTTCAAAATGAAGGCAAACAATTAAATTCATAAATACTCATCAGGACGCTGCCTTCTAAGGACAAACAAATCATTTTTTAAGATAATTCACTCATTCCATCAACAAATTAAAGATACCTAATCAGGGGTGCTTCTCCATGTCTTGCATTAGTCATTCTTTCAAGTGCCCATGAAACAGGAGTGTTGAGTTTTTTGAAGATGTCATTTCAAGCTGCATGCATGTACTCTCATTCCAGGGATTGTTTTTAATTGCAACATGGAAAGTGAAGAGCATATTGGAGTTTTGCTATGTCATTCTCTGAAAAGAATACCTCATGAATTGTGAATACCAGATCTTCATGAAAACAGGAAATCCATCTTTCCTGTTAAAGTAAATGAAAGACAAGATTAAGTAATGAAAGATTATACCCGACATCCTAAAGTATAGGATAATCACTGATTCCATGAACTAGTACAACTAAAACATAATCTCCTTGGTACTTATTGATTTCCTTGATACAACTGTTCTTCAACTATGTTCTAATCATTGTGCTCCCAACAAGGATCGGGTGTTTTGTGTCTTCTTCATGTTTTTTAATTGCTTTGATTAACAGAGATTCAGGCTGACCCTACTCCTGATGGTGGTGGTTGTGGAAGGAATAAATCAATCTCTGTTGAGTGAAAACATATGGCTTGGGACTAGCACTCTTGCACCTAAGCACCACTTCATTCTGTTGCCTACAAAAGAAGCCATTCAATAAAGCCATGCAAAATAATCTTTTAACTACTGTCGTCTCGTAATTCCACGAGTTGTTATTCCTTTCAATACTGCTTTCTTGCCACAAAAATAAGTCTGTCTCTGAATAGCAAAGCAATAATTTTTGCACACTATTTTTCCTAAACTTTTAAAGATATGAATTTGTTTGTAAATATTTCTTAAATATTGTAGCTGCTAAATCATTATATGCAATATTAAATGTTCGAATGTGGTATTAGCAATTGTTGAAAACATAGCTTCCATGTGTTCCTTGAAGTGGGGCATGTTTGACTTCTGAAATGTCGTCAGATAAATTGTAAGGCCAAAAATGGGCCCTTTGACTGAATATGCAAAGTTCCCCTTAAACCACCTTGAACTAGGCAGATTTGCAACATTTTAAACTGGCACTTCATCCCTCTTTCAGCAAGCATCCTCTGCAGATTTAATGATCAGGAACATCCTTCTGATGCATGCTGGGAGATATGGCTGCAGGGTACAGACCACAGCAGACAGTGTGTCAGATGAGGCAGAACTTCTTGTTAGGGGTGAGTATGCTAATAGTGCAGTCTGAAGACATGATCACCATAAATTATCATACAAAGGAATTGAAGTGCATGGACTTTGAGCACATCAATACTGTGCATTTTACTTTCGATTTTACAATATATGTCATTCTTGCTTAACCTTTTGCCTTTGAAACGATTATATGGTAACTTGCTCCTTAGAAACAGACAAAACCTACAGATCCAACTTCAGGTTCCCAAACACCTTTAGTACTAGGTGGTTACTAGGTTGTTTACCCAACTTAATGCCAAAATGAAATTTTCAACAGTTGAGTCACAAAGACCCTTGAATACTAGAGAAACAAAAATTTTGTGTGTATGTATACGGTTTTCCAGATGTAAAGCTACTGGAACCCCTAGGCAATTTTTCCCTCCACTAACCTCTAAATTCGGCTTCCTGAACAGAAAAACTGCATGCCTAATATAGTGGCATTTGCAATTGTTAAGTGACAAGGATTGTTAAAAAGTCTGAAAATGTCAACATACAGTCTCTCTGTGCAGAAATGACAGTTAAGTGGCTTCCAACTATGAGCAAGCCTGCCAAATTCTACAACCCTATGAAGCTATATCTTATTTGAATTAAGTAAATGCCTACAGCGCTAATTTCTTTTAGCACATTATTTGCCAGTTTGGGAAATGCCGCTCTAAGCATGCATTTTCTCTTTTTCTTTCTTCCTTTCTTTCTTTTTCTCTCTCTCTTTCCCTTTCTTTCTCTGCCTCCTTCATTCCTTTCTTTCTGCCCTTTTTCTCTTTTTCCCCCTTTTTTCTTTGTTTTCTTTTTTGTTTTCTATGGAAATACAATATATCTGCATAAAAATTAAAAAAAATCATATATGTATAGGTATACAGCTCAAAGAAAAAAATCATAAAGTATTCATACCAAGAAATTGTTTTTTAAGACAAGAGCTAGAACATTACCAGAATCCCACCTCTCCCTTTTTGATTTCAAAAAAATCAAATTTGACTGGTGTGACTACTGCATGCTAAGACCCCTTGCATGATCTCTGCAAAGAAAAATTACACAATCCATAACAAAAACTTGTATCTTACATTAACTTGTTTTACTCACTTCGAGTGTTTTCCAATCATAATTTTCAAGAATTCATTAATATTATAAAAATCTTGAGCAGGAAATACAAGGCCTATGTAAGCTTCATCATCTGTTTTAGTTGTATGTGTCACCCAAGGTTTATTGATTTGGGGTAGTGCATCTATATCTACTATTGGTCCAGATAAAACATTGTTTTGAAACAGATGTATATCTGGGTGAGTGGCAGCATGCTCATTTTTTGCATGTGTTTGTTTCTATTCTGAAGGTTATTTGAACTCGTCTCCAAATTTATAAGAAGAATGTGTATCTGTATTACTCTATTACAAAACATCAACTTTTTAAAGTGCTCATCCTCTCATGATATTTCATTTAGCTAAAATTTTTCCTTTATGCCTTTCAAGTTACAAGGCTTTTGGAATGGCAAACCACACACTGCAGTCAATTTTATAGAAAATTGCTTTCTTCTCTCACTACAGTCTGTTTTAGATTATGTGTATTTATTGTGTAGCACTTGCCTAGTAATTTAGAATGATGCTCCTAAAATTGGAGCTTTCTAAATGAATAACACAATTTAGAGGCTGATAACAAGAAGCCAGGTATTTTTACAGGGCTGTGAGGGGCATATTTAAGTGGCAAAGTAACATTCCGCTTTGTAAGTAAAATTAAACTCAACAGCATTTAGAATATAATTCAGGCTCAGCTTTTTTGTGTTCTGTTCTTTTAGCCTTTGGCTTTATGCCTAGGAGATGATAAAATGCAGAAATTTGGAATTATACTCAATAGCAGTTTCAAATAGGTTGCTATTGTCTGAATATTCATGCAACATTCAGCTCAAGCTTTCATTTGAAGTGAGTTGTTTTAAGTCACCAATTTTCTATTATATACTTGTATTATTTTTCTAAAACTAGTAAAAATAGCTTGCCTCTTCTGCCTGGTTGGTCTCAGACAGATTTAAAAGTTGAAGTAAAGGTTCAGTTTTTTTTCTTTTTTTCTTTCTGAAGCTTCCTGGTCATTGAAGGAACTCAGATGCTTGAATACTGCAGCTTTTAATGTTGTAAAATGAAACTCAAACTAGTTTTACCCTGTCTTCTTCTTTCTCCCACTCCTCCAACCATTGGTTTGTAAACTTGGGGCATTCTGAACTATTGTTCAGGTGACAGGACCAAAGCTAAGCTTTCTAGATGAAGGTTTTCTAATGATGATTACAATTTTAGCAGCAGAATCCTTAAAGCACACTTATTCAAGAGTGTTATAAAATGAGAATGGTAAAGACAATTTCACCATACTTCGTATAGGATACCTTCATTGTATGCTCAGAGAATGTGGAATGTTTTTAGCTAGCAAGGAATATGTTTTTATAACTCTGTAATTCTATTTCCGTGGAGACTTAGGGGACTAAAGTATATATTCTCCTAGATAACCTAGGAGATTGTCTCCTTTCCCATTAGAGAAAGTCTATGAAATTCTTTTGCACATCTCACCAAATCCTGCAGTTCTTCACCTGGCCCCACATGCACACTAGATTGGGGCTCAGGTGTGTGGCCTCAAGACCTCATCAATGCTTGTTTAGAATCTGAGCTTCCCCGACTAGAGCTGCTCCCTGCTTCTCTTCTCACGCACTGCTTGAAAGCTATCTTTCCCCCAAATGCTTGTTTCCACTGTTGTTTTATTTTGCTTGTGAATGTCAGTGCTATTATTCACCTCTATTCCACCATTATTATCATCCTCCAAAAATTGAATTTTCCCATAAATAATCATCTGAAGCATAAAATTGCTTGCTCTCATATACTTAATATTCAGTGAACCAGCCTAATAACAGCACCATGCATAATTTGGAGACCCATAATAGAAGTAATGAACTTAAAATAAGTTATTTTGCCAGAATATAAAAAGAAATTAAAGCCACACCTGGACATCTGTGCACAATTTAAGTCACTTATTCAAGTGTGATATAGCAACAAGAGAGAAAGTAAATCTAGATAATGCTACAGGGAACCTCTTTAAAGATGGATAAAACTGTATTATATTCTCCATGGTAAAGGAGATAGAGCATTAAGGGATAACCTCACTGACGGGAATACACAGTTTATAAAGAACTGATACTCCCAAGCATTATGCTACTGCTGCTGCTGCTAAATCACTTCAGTCATGTCTGCCTCTGTGCGACCCCATAGATGGCAGCCCACCAGGCTCCACCGTCCCTGGGATTCTCCAGGCAAGAACACTGAAGTGGGTTGCCATTTCCTTCTCCAATGCATGAAAATAAAAGTGATGTCGCCCAGTGGTGTTCGACTCCTAGTGACCCCATGGACTGCAGCCCACCAGGCTCCTCCATCCATGGGATTTTTCCAGGCAAGAGTACTGGAGTGGGTTGCCATTGCCTTCTTCCCCAAACATTATGAGAGGTGACCAAACACAACATAAAACACAACAGAGAAAGAAGTATTAGTTTTTGTTATTTTATTTTACAAACTGACTGTCAGAAATATGTTTCCCAAAGAGAATATAAGGGTAAGAAACTATCACAGTTTAAAGAATAAAATGTGTTTAGCTAAACTGACTGGGAACCCGAGCCTGAGCTCTGTCTATTCTGCCCTCAGGCAGATGAAACAATAAAAAATGCACTTCTTCATGCAAATTTTTATTCAGATTGCTCTGTTATTAATGCAAAACAGTAGATCAAGAAACTCTTGGCATAGTCAAAGACAATCCACAATCTCTTGGTTCTTTCTGAATGCACTGCCTGTATACCCTCTTTTCCCCAAACTTGGATGACAAGTTTTATTCACTGAAATACAATTTATGAGATAACTATGACTTGTATTAAACTGAATTTGAGAAGAAAGAATCTACTTCAGGACACAATTTATTGAGAAAAATCTGACTGCTTTTAACTATTCATTCCTCCTTCCATCTATCACTTTTGATTCAACCTGGAGTTCAGAATGTCTTTCAATCTTACTTGCTTCAAACATCTCATCAGTTCAACTCCATTTATTCTTTACAATATTTTTCCTTGAATATTTTACCTTTAGTCTCTGCTGATCAACCTTGTCGCTTTTTATTTCAAAACAGAAGCTATTAAGAATTTGTTGTGCCTATTAAATAAGTCACAGGCATTTGTTGATAATTTTCTGTTTATTTATTCACTCACCCATTCATCTGGCACCTGCTCTGTAGCAAGCCCTGCTACAGAATAGAAACAGATGTAGATGCCAAGATCTCAGCCCTCTGTGAGAGACCAAGCGACTCTCTATCCTCTTGTCCGCTAGTGTGAGAACCACCTTTGGGAATGGGGTGAGAAACACCAGTGAAGGAAGCTCCCTAGATAACCCACATCTTTTAGGGGAAATAATGAAATGCTATGAAAATCCATAGGCATAGCGTTAGGACTGACTTCATAAATTGTGGGTCCTGGTGCAAAATGAAAATGCAGAGACCTTCATGCAAAAGTTTGACAAGAATCTTAAGACAGTGACAGCAGAACATTAAATCCAAGAATAGGGACCTTCTAAGACAGGGACCCTGTGTGACTGCACAAGTAATACACCATGAAGTCATCCAGGCACAGCATTAAATTATGTACGAAGCTACAGGAACAAAAGGACTTCAGCAATGGGGAGGATCAGTTATAACAAAGTTGTTTTAATGTGTTTGCTCATCTATAAAAATAGCATATTAAAGCCTCCTCAGAGGTTTCATCAGCTTTTTATACAAAAGATCATTTTTTATTATTCTACCTCAAGAGCCTTATGTTTTGAAAGATTTTGTTCATTATGTTGAAGTAATCATTAATTTATATTTCTATTTAAATTTTCACTAAAATCTTTTATCATGAGGTAGCCAGTGTTACTAGACCAGATAATTTCACTCTGCTGCTGCTACTGCTGCTAAGTCGCTTCAGTCGTGTCTGACTCTGTGCGACCCCATAGACGGCAGCCCACCAGGCTCCCCCATCCCTGGGATTCTCCAGGCAAGAACACTGGAGTGGGTTGCCATTTCCTTCTCCAATGCATGGAAGTGAAAAGTGAAAGTGAAGTCACTCAGTCAACAGAAAAAAAAAAAAGAGAATTTACATTTTAGCTAGTTGTGAAGTGTTATCTGTTTTGTTTTCAAATAGTTGAAAATAATCTAAAGATACCAGTTACCATCTGATGGAAACCAACTTGGAAACTTTGATTAAATACTCTCCAGATTGTCTCCAAGATATACTTTTCAGTGATCCTCACCAGCAAGAGAGAAAAATTCTCAAGTTTTCTGCCTTTTGTCCTTGGAGAGATACAAGTGCACATACAAAAGGAAACTCAAGCTCAGTGAAAATCTTGAATATATTTCTTATACATGTAGGTTTGAGAATTAACCAATATTAATGTGCTCTGTCTTTATATCTCTCAAAGGACTACCCTTTTGAAATGTGTAGATTCTAAATTGATATAAATGTATTTTACCATCTGACCACTACTAAACTTTCAAGCTTTAAAATGCACAAGTGAACATGTAAAATATCATGTAAGAAATGAGTTGCCAGTCCAGGTTCGATGCACGATACTGGATGCTTGGGGCTAGTGCACTGGGACGACCCAAAGGGATGGTATGGGGAGGGAGGAGGGAGGAGGGTTCAGGATGGGGAACACATGTATACCTGTGGTGGATTCATTTTGATATTTGGCAAAACTAATACAATTATGTAAAATTTTAAAATAAAATAAAATTAAAAAAATAAATAAATAAAATGCACAAGTGTTTGGCACAGCTATCCAGAGTTCGCAGTTTTCCTTTTCCACCATTAATCTAATATGAAATGACAGGTTTGAAGTTTGCACAAGCCTTTATATGGTGGAGTAATGTCTTGGAATCAAAAGAGTCTCCAGGGAAAAAGAAAAAGAGCTATAAATCACAAAAAAACAAAGCTGGGTTTGATGATGTACTGGTATTTGAGGCTCAAAAGAACAATAACAAATGCTTTCAGTGTAATTTTAATGTTAATATTAATATTAAACAAATTTGCCAATAATTTCTACTTTAGAGCAGAATAGAAATTATTCAGTTAATATATTGGTTTTTCCAATATTTAAAAAAGCTTTAAAATTGAGATATAAAATAAAATGTCCTCATCTAGAAGAAAATCTAATCTAATTCATTGCAAAGTCTTATTGGAATATCCTGTATAGCATTGTGGGAATTTTAGATCACTACTGTCACTAGTGTTGGGTAAGGCTTTTTAAATAATTAATGCATACAAATCACTTGCTTAGACATTTTCTACATTAATTAGTTTGATTGACACCTATACAATTTCTCTTACACACTGAATAGCAGCTTAGTTTTTTTCTCTTGTACTTTTCATGTGGTTGCTTGCTAATCTGTGGAACTCTAACAACTGACTAAAAAGTAACATTTTTGACTGTGGATTTTCTGGGCAACATTTAGTTTGGTTTACTGAAATGACAGTTGACTGAAGTGATTTGATCAAATGACCAAATGCTTGCCACAGTTATACATAAAATGAACAAGTGAATTGTCACTGTAGATAGACAACCAATTGATGGAGACTAAATTTCTTATATTTAGCCACTCAACAAATATTGAGTGCCTGCTGGAAGCCAAGTTCTCTTTTAGGAACTGGTATTTCCATCAACTGACTTGGACTTTCTGGGGAGCATTTTGCTATTTTGAAACAAGTACATTGACTTCACTCTTCCATTTTAAGAAAAATCTAATCAAATAGGTTTTATATCACACATGTTTCTGAATCACAAATTGAAAGGTAATCACAATTCACTGTGTATTTTGCTCCACAAATCTTACATGATTTTTTATGCATCCATCCTATTATAAAAATGACATTTACTATTACTTCTCACTTAGTAAACTTGTTGAAGCAAGTTCTTGGTATGTGGGGTTATGTTTTAGATCCTGATTTTATTTATTGTTTAGTGAGTACCTACTATATGCCGAGACAGTTCTAGTGTGTAAGAAGGATAAGTGGTGAGGCGGGATTGGTTATAAGTGCCTTCTGATGTCATGGGAAAGAACTTACCTTTTATGCCATAGATTACAGTTAGTCATTAGAGGACCCAAACTGGAAAGGCATGTAATTAGATATGCACTTTAAGAGGATCATTCTGACAAAGCAGGGGGTGTTTTAGAGGAGCATGAGACCAAATGGGAGACCATGGCAATAATCCTGATAAGAAATAAGAAGGGTCTGATAAAACACAGTGGTAATTGAGATGGAAAGAAACACACATACTAAACAGCTAGGAAGGAGACAAGATCTACAGAACTTGGTGGCTCACCTTATGCAAAAATGAGAATAGGAGGCCAGGATAAATCCCAGTGGTAATGCTGGGACCACAGTCTGCTTAGACCAAGGCAGTTCCAGGTTAAACTCAGAGAGCCAGCATAATTATTGATGAAGTCCTTTCTCTCAAAATTGTCCAGGTTTAGACGATAAATTAAGTGGCCATCCTAGTGAAGAATGATCATGCTTTTCAATTTATCTGGAAGATAAGGAGATAGGTGAATTGGGGGGTGAAGGAAGAGCAGTTAAGATAAGGCTGTTCAGAGAGAAATACCCAGTCAGTAAATAGATTTGTGGCTACGGAGATCAGGAGAGAATAGGGTTGAGCTGAGATGTAAATTTCAGCACGATGAGATGAAAATGAAATTGCAAAGACAGCATGTGAAGAATGAGAAGGAGAAGAAGCTCAAGACATAAGCTTCAGAAACTCTGACGTTGAGGAAGAGGACGAAGCTACAAGAAGATTGGGAAGTAGCTGCCAGACAGAGCAACTAAGTGGAAGATCAAAAAAACCAAACCTTAGGGACAGGAAAAGGAAATTTCAGGAAGGAGAAAATAGGCCTCAGTGTCAAATGCAAGTAAATCAAGAACAAATAGAGACCACTGGTTTGAGCAGTTTTAAATAATTGATGACCTTTGCAAGGGCAAATTCAGTGTAATAATGAAATCAGAGTAGATAGAGAGAGGTAAGTGATGATGTATGCAAAGCTGTGCAGTATCTTAAGGAAAGTGTAAGGTTTGAAGTCAGACAGAATGTTTCACATCCCCATAAGCTCTTACTAAGTGTGTGACTTTAAGCAGGTTGCTCAAATTTAGCCCTTTACGTGGCAGAGGGCTTCCCAAGTGGCACAAGTGGTCAAGAACCCGCCTGCCAGTGCAGGAGACACAGAAGACCAGGGTTCCATCCCTAGGTCGGGAAGATCCCCTGGAGGTGGGGCATGACAACCCACTCCAATATTCTTGCCTGGGAAAATTCCATGGACAGAGGAGTGACAGTCCATAGGGTCACAAAGAACTGGACACGACTGAAGCGACTTCGCACGCATGCACAATATGTAACAGGCACTGTTACAGCTACTCATAAGCAACTTATGTCCCCAACATGAAGGAACATTTTTTATAATATAATACAAAGAGTATGATTACAGATATATGAGCAGCACATTTTGCTTTCTGATCATAAGCTCTATTGATAAAATAGCTAATATTTGTTAAGTTCTTCCTATATGCCAAGACCTGTGCTAAAGTATCTCTATGAATTATTTCATTTTATATATCTAGAATGTCCTATAAAAACAATATGAGAAGGTTACTATTTTTATTTCCAATTTACAGATAAGGAAACTAGCCTCAGAGACAAATACCCTTAGGAATAGTAAGCATCAGTCAATAATAGACCTCTTTCTAAATGATCTCTCCTTGTTCTCTCATTTTAAACTTTCTTCCAATTATTAAGCAAGGAAAAAATTGTCAATTGCTTTTTTTTAAATAAATAAATTTATTTATTTTAATTAGAGGCTAATTACTTTACAATATTGTACTGGTTTTGCCATACATCAACATGAATCCGCCACGGGTATACACGTGTTCCCAATCCTGAAACCCTCTTCCAACTCCCTCCCCATACCATCCCTCTGGGTCATCCCAGTGCACCAGCTCCAAGCCAATTGCTTTAAAAAGTGCCTGACCTTCTGCCCACTGGTGGTCGCTGTTCTTTCAAAGCTTTGATGTTCATTGTTTCTCATCTACCTATGGGTGAATTATGTTAAGAGCCTTGAAGACAAAACAACACAAAACAAGCAAACAAACAAAAATGGTCTTTGATGTTCAAAAGGATGTCCTTAAGGTCACCAATATTGCTTAGCTGAAATATTGGAAGTACATTTAATATGTCTGTTCATTTGTTTGAATTGTTTGGAAATGTCATCCTACCTCCTTTTCATATACTTTATGTAGACACAGCCTAAACCAACCACCAGTTGGTTTAGGAAACCTAACCTTTTGAACCTAAACTTTCTGAAACCTAACCTTTTTATTTCCCTGAATGTATTGTTTTCTATGAATTTTACATAAATTGTTTTAGCATGTCTTTTGAGTATTGGGTAGTAATTTGTTTTCAGGGGAAGCCCAGAATAGTTTTGCAGGGCATATTCATTATTACATGGCCCTTTTTTGATATCCACATGTGGAATCCAAGTTCCAAGCAAAAATTCTGCTGAATGTCAACACAATGACTTGTCATATCCCCAAAGAAGTTAATACAAAATTGGTAAGTTCACTTCAGTTTCTATCCCCAAATCTTGTTTTATTTCAATTTATATTCCAGAATACTCAATTCTTAATTATTTTCTTGATTTTGTGTAACACAATACAACATATAGCCTGGACTCTGAATGATTCTTCATTAATCCACACAAAATCCATGCAGCCTGAACAGAGGGCTAACACTGATTGGAAGAAACTTTTACTGCAAATTGGATTTTGTCCTCCCAAACACCTGGCAAAGGTAATGTTTCCATTTCACTACTCCTTAATTTGGAATTACAAAGGCAATTAGCTCTCTAATGAGTTAGAGCAAGTGAGGTGAAAGAGTAGGGATGAAACTGAACACCAGATGATGAGTAAAAAAAGAAAAAAGAATAAGTCACTCATTCTTGATTAAAAAACGTCTTTCAAATTGATGGGTTTTTTTTTTTTTTTCTATTTTTTCTAAACTAAATTATGTAATACATGTTGCTTAGTACTTATGGAGAAAATCTAATTTAATACATTATATGTAAGGATTGGCAGTCATGAGTACATGGGTTCCTATGTTATAGCTTGAGTATATCAGTAGATTTTGCCTTTGGAAATTTGCGAATCATTGGTGAGGTACCTAAAAAACTCAGAAGGAAAGGAAAAAATAGTTCCTACTTTTACCAATAAAAGCAGTTATTAAAGCAGAGAATTACCTCTACAGAAGTCAAAGTGGTCAAGTATTGAAAAGCTGAGACATAAAAATGACAGCTGCAAGGTTAATTATTGCTGTGAGAAAATAAAACTGCATAGATTCAAAGTGTGCAAAAAGTAGTGGGAAAAGATATGCTGTACTTGTGCTGTGTTTGGAGAAAAGATCTTTGGGCAACTGTGCACTTAACACTGCACTAATTTATAGCTGGTGCACTGTAAATGTTTGCTGAATCTCAATAGCCCAACTTAAAGATAACTCATTTTGTTTAAAATGGCTGTGATAGAAGCCAGGTTACCCAGCCCATACATTGTAGCAGTCTAAAAATAACCCCAGGCCAAGATTTAGATCTAACTCTTTATCTCCTGGATAACTGGAGGCAAGTCATTTTACCTCTTCCGGATTCTTCATTTGTAAAATGGGGACATATATCCAATTTGCAGATTTAATAGGAAAATGAATTGAGATTTCAAGTGGTGGAATGCTTTTCAGAAAATGCAAGACACTGTTGCTGATATTCTTCACTAGATGAAGAATATGTTTCCCTAATTATTAAGATTAGGAAGATGAATCATTGTTCTTCATGGTACCTATAAACAAGAAAATGGTCTACATTTATCCAACAGGCAATCCTATCTGATTATCCACTGATGAAATATCCCATAACTTTATGATTGTTCTGTCCATCTTGTTCAATTACACTTTGATAAGCATTCCAAAGGTGAGTGGGAGCATTTTGGTTGCTTCTCCTTCCTCAGGGCCAAATTAGCATGTTTTTAAGCCTGGCATAACTGTGTTCTCTGCAGGTTTACTGTCATTAGTATGAACTGTGAAATACCGTTAGGACCATCTCAGTATACTCAGTTAACTGAGTCGATGAAACTTTGCCTCACTTCCCAGAAGTGGATTGCTTATATTAGTGTGTTTTTTTGCATTGTAGATTCCATTGTAGGGGGCTCCATCTTTGAGCAAACTGCAATAGCTACCTTAGCATACAAGAGAATTTCCCATGTGTGAAACAAATACTAAAGAGGTTGAAGTACAGTTACACAAAGTCACCAAGAGGCTAAGCCTGAATAAAAAAAAGTTAAATGCACAAATTATATTTCATTCTAGAAAAGATGTGTAGATCAAGCTATAATAGGGTCCTAAGATTACTGCTTTTCTACCAGTGACAATCATCACTATCTGCCTATCTAAAAGTAATCAGCTTGATAGCATATGAAATGAACCCCCCAAAAATATTATGTTGATTTATATCATAGTCTTTAATGTTTTAAGAACATAAATATTCATTATATAAATGTTTACATGGAATTTTGCATACTTTTAGTTGGCAATGAAGCAATGCAAAAATTAAAATTAAAGTAAAAAGCCTTTATAAACACCACTGAGGACACTAAAAGATTTGGAAGTACTTGTGAAATAAGTACTTAGATTTTTTAAATTGAAAACAAATGGTATGAATGGTTTTCAAGTTCCTCTGGAATTATGTCTTAGCTTTTAAAACATTCTAGGTCAAAAGTACAGAATTTCAAACAAAGGAATTTTTTCCTAAATCACATAAGTTAACAAAAATTAATCATCTATACTAAATTGTCAGCTTCCTCGTTTGTCAATGTTCTAATTTGGTTAATTCTAGTGCACATTAATCACAGAAAAATATGGCATAAAACAAGTTCAGGCAGTTATTGGTTCATATAATTATTTTTTGTGCCAGCTCAAGAAATAAGACTGTATTAGTAAACTTCATTTGAAATACCTAATCTCTGTTTCAAAGAGATTTTATTACCTGATCTGTGTGTATCAGTAAATCAAAGCTCACATATTTGTCTCACAACCTCAGTTCACAGAATGTTAAGTCAAGCTAATAAGAAGCATCGATCATACCCACTGAATGAGATAGTCTGCATTGCAGACACTCTCCCGTAATCCATTCATTATATGGAACATCTGTTACAAATTATCCAACCTCCAGGACTGCTCTATTTAAGTGCTTCTGCAAAAGCCCACTGTCTCTATCTCTCCTAATGAATTACATGGTGGCATAGGGATTACACCAAGTTCACTGTCACCATATGACAATAGTCTTTTTTCAATCTGTGCTGGGCTCTAATGGTACATTTCATAGTGATAAATATCTTCTTACAGTTGTAGAACAACAACAACAAAAAAAAACCTCAGATAAGCAAGTAATCATCAAGAAACCACTAAGACAGTTCTTACTCCATTATATCTCAGCCATTGCCCAATAAGTTAAGCACTTAGGAAGTAATACTTATTCTTTTCTAAGTCCTAAGGGGCCAATTGATTTGCTCTTAGTTAAAATATAAAACGAATGACCCCCAGATACATGTTTGTCAACTTTTGTTCACTTCCATGACTGTGAGACATGTCCCTGGTCTCAAATAAATAGCTTGTAGAACAAGTTGTTGGTATCAAGGAACATCATGAAAGAAAATCTAAATATAGTCAACTCTCTGTATCTGTGGATTCTGTATCTGCAGACTCAAAAACAGTGGATCAAAAATATTGGGGGGAAAATATCTTAGAAAGTTCCAAAAAGCAAAAATTAAATTTGTTATATAGGTAATTATTTAAATAGCATTTACATTGTTTTTACAAGTATTTGGATAGCATTTAGATTTATTACAATTAATCCAGAGAAGATTTAAAGTATACAGGATGATTGTGTAAATTATATGCAAATATTATCCATTTCTATATAAGGGACTTAAGCATCCCCAAATTTTTGCATCTGAGGAGGGATCTCGGAACCAATCCCTGGTAGATACTGGAGAACAACTAAATGAGAATAATTGCAAATTTTTGCTTCAGAGAATAACATATTAAAGAAAGTCTACTGCTTTCTTTATAGTTTAGGCCACAGTATTGCCAAGGGTGCAGCTGTCTTAAAATGAATGACTTTATAAACATGTAGTCCTAAAGTGTCTTTGGAGATAATAATTCCAAATTTACTTCATGGTATATTTAGGAAAATATGTCACAGGATATCTATAAATTATTCATAAATGAATAGTGAGATTGAAAAAATTTAAAGCCCATATAGGCATATGTTATTTTTTGATCTTAATTTGCATTACAGAGTTGTAATGAGTCATACACAATAAATCCAATATTGGATTTATAGAAAGCTTTGCAGAAGCACGATACCTAGCATATTTTAGCACCCCATATGTTATTTTCCCACAGGATTTCTTCAACTCATCTGTTCTTAGAATTTGTGTAACACTAGCTACTAAATTAATTTCAGGATAGTGTCTGGGTTGCTTGAGGTTTTAAATAAACAAGTTGATTATTTTTAATTATTCTTGCTAGTTTTCACAATAGACACTCAAATATCTATTTTCCATTTCAGAAAGATCACCTTCGATGGATGGAGAGTAACACTTATATATTGGAATATATTTAGAGTCCACAACTCCAACTTACATAAACGTACATTAAGTGTTTATGCCTGCCTAACTACTTGAAATTGTTGCTTAATTTAACTTTCACCTGAAGTTTGTAATAATTGACCAAGAAGTGTTTGTATTTTTCTAAAAAGGAACACAAGGATTCTTTAAATAAACATTTTAAATGTAGTGATGTGTAAAGTCTCACATTAGTAATCAAATGCTTCAGCCAAAAACAGCACAAGCCATTTTAGCTCACAGTTCACAAGGAGTTAATATCCCAATGACAAATACATGTCATTCACAAATTATATTAACCAAGATAAATATCATAAAATTCCAATTTTATAAGACTGACATGGGGAAGAGGTGAAAAAATTTTTGTTTTTCCTTTCAATGGAAGTAGAAAAATCATCAGAGTCTGTGAGATTGCAAGAAACATGTCCAAAGCATCCTTGGAGAATCCAATGGCCACTGTCACTGAAACTGCTACTACTACTACTGACAACTTGTACTAAGCAGCAACAGTACAATAAATCAACACTGGAAAACAGACTTACTGAATTATCACAATTTATATAAAAAATGTATTGCAAAGAAAAATGCTCATACATTTTTAATCATTTATATAGGTTTTTCCCCAAATCTTTCTACATGTTCTAAAGTCTTCCATTGCCCCTTTTTATCTACAATTTTCAATGGCTTCTTTCCTTTGACTCCTCTTGTATGAAAATAAAATTCATTTCCAATGAATTTCCAATACACTCAGAGTAAAATCCAAATTCATTACCATTGTCTTCAAATCCCTTTATTACCTGGCACTTACTGATATTTCCAACAACATTATCTTCCTCTAAACTCTTCTTTCACTTTGATTAAACCACAGCAGAATTCTTTCTGTTCCACAGACATTCCAAGTACATAACACTTAGGAATATTTTTATTGATAATATCTGCCTGGAAAACTCTTGCCCATTTATGTGCTCAGTTTATGTGCAAGGAGATCAAACCAATCAATCCCAAAGGAAATCAACCCTGAATATTCATTGGAAGGACTGATGATGAAGTTGAAACTCCAGTACTTTGGCCACCTGATAAAAGAACTGACTCATTGGAAAATACTCTGATGCTGGGAAAGACTGAAGGCAAAACGACAGGGGGTGGCAGAGGATGACATAGATAGCATAATCAACTCAATGGAGATGAATTTGAGCAAACTCCAGGAGATAGTGAAGGACAGGGAAGCCTGGCATGCTGCAGTCCATGGGATCACAAAGAGTTGGATGGGACTTAGCCAATGAACAACAATATCATTTGATTATCAGCTCCACGTCTAATGTCTCCTGCCTCGTCTCCAACCAATTTTTATACCACTTTATTTTCTCCATTGCATTTATTACTATCTGAAATCATCTCATTCATTTGTTCATTGACTATCTTCTCCCTACAAAGTAAAACGTATAAGGGCAAGTACATTCTATATCTTATTTACTGCCTAATGCCCAAAGTCTAGTATGTATATTTCCCAATACTGTTAAACAAATTATTAGGTGTATGAATGAATGAATAGGTAATCTTTTTCACTAAAAAGAATAATCACATTTTTAAAAAGTCATATAAATAAGGAAGAATGTTCAGTATACAGAGTAGTAACTAAGTAAACAATAATCATAGGCATTTAATATTAAATATACTGTCATGGAATATAACATGTCAATAAGCAGAAAAGCAAACCCAGTAAATTGGAGGAAGAACTGGGAGTGGTGTGGTGGGAAAAGATTTTCAGTTTACTGTGGCTGCAATCACAAAACTATTATTTGAAGTTTGGTGCTCTGATCTCTTTAAGTCCCTCAGCAATTTTTTTCATGATTTTCCTTTCACTCCACCCTATTCCTTGCAACATACATTCATACATACACACATTCTTACAGGAAATATTAATCTAAATATTAAAAACTAATTTTAAACAGCCAAGAACAATTCATACTGTAGATTCTAGCAACCTGGAGTGCAGATATACATGAAGATTCTGTGGGTTTTGTTCCAAATCACCACAATAAAGTGAATATAACAGTAAAAAGTCACACAAATGTTTTGGTTTTCAAGTATATATAAAATTTATACTTATACAGAAAAAGCTTTTAATAAAATTAACCATTCATTTATGATTAAAAAAAAAACTCTTCAGAAAGTGGGCATGGAGAAAATCTAGTTCAACATAACAATGGCCATATAAACTCACAGCTAAACTTACAGATAATGTCATAGTCAACAGCAGAATCCTGAAATCGTTTCCTCTAAGATTAGGAACCAGGCAAGGCTATCCACTTTTACTGCTTTTTTTCAACTTAGTTTTGGAAGTTCTTGCCACAGAACTAGGAGAAGTCAGAGTAGAAAAAGAAATAAGAGAAATTGAAATTGGAAAAGATGCAAACTTGTCATTTTGCAGATGACATGATACTATACATAAAAAATCCTAAAGACACTACCAGAAAACTACTAGAGCTCTTCAACTAATTCAGTAATGTTGCAGGATACAAAATTAATACGGATAAATCTGTTGCATTTCTATACACTAACATCTAAAGATCAGAAATAGAAATTAAGGAAGCAATTTCATTTACCATCAAAAATAAGAAAATATCTAGTAATAAACTTACCTAAGGAGACAAAAGAACTGCACTCAGAAAACTTTAAGATATAGAAGAAAGAAAGTGAAAATGACAACCTGAAAGAATCCCAAGAATAATGTTCTTGGATTGAAAGAATCAATATTGTAAAAATAAATATACTACCCAAGGCAATCTGTAGATGCAGTGCACTCCTTACCAAATTACCATTGGCATTTTTCACAGAACCAGAACAAAAAGTTTTATAATTTATATGGAAACAAAAGACCACTAGAAGCCAAGACAATCTTGAGAAAGGAAAACAGAGATGGAGGAATAAAACTCCTTGACTTCAGACTATATGGCAAAGCTACAGTTATCAAAACAATTTGGTACCAGTGCAAAAAAGACATAGATCAATGGAATAGAATAGAAAGCTCAGAAATGAACCCACTCACCCATGGTCAATTAATCCACCATGAAAGAGGCTAGCCTATACAGTGGAGAAAATAAGTTATTCTTGAAAAACTGGACGACTGCATGTAAAAGAATGATTAGGGCATTCTCTAAAACCATATAAAAAATAAACTCAAACTTAATTAAAGATCTAAATGTAATATACTACAGGTACTACAAAACTCCTAGAGAAAAACACAATCAGAACATTCTTTGACTTAAACTGCAGCAATATCTTTTTGGATTCATCTCCTAGAATAATGGAAATGAAAACAAAAATGAAAAAAAATGGGAACTAAAAACTTAAAAGTTTTTGCATGGCAAAGGAAATCATAAGCAAAATGAAAAGACAACCTACATAATGGAGAAAATATTTGCAAATGATCTGGCTGACAAGAGATTTGTTGTTATTGTGGTGGTGGTTTAGTTGCTAAGTCATATCTAATTCTGTTGCAACCATGGACTATAGCCTGTCAGTCTCCTCTAAACATGGGATTTCCCAAGCAAGAATACTGGAGCGGGTTGACATTTCCTTCCTCAGGGGATCTTTCCCATCCCAGGGATCGAATCTGCATCTCCTGCATTAACAGGCATATTCTTTTCCACTGAGCCATCTCGGAAGCCTGACAAGAGATTAAGCTCCAAAATACACAAACAGCTCATACAGCTCAATATCAAAAAAACAAACAACCCAGCAGAAAAAAATGGGCAGAAGACACAAAAAGTTTTTTCTTCAAAAAAGACATACAGATGGCCAAAATACATAAGCAAAGATGCTCAGCATCACTGTTTATTACAGAAATGCAAATCAAGAATACAATGAGGTATCACCTCACACTAGTCAGGATGACCATCATCAAAAAGTCTATAAATACTAAATGATAGAAAGGGTGTGGTGAAAAAAAGAAACCCACCTGTACAGTTGATGGGAATATAAATTGGTACAGGCACTTTGGAGAACAGAATGAAGGTCCTTATAAAACTAAAAATAGATCTATTTATGATCCAACAATCCCACTCCTGGTCATATATTCAGAGAAAACTATAAATAAAAAAGATACATGCAACCCAATATTCATAGTAGCACTATTTACAATAGCCAAGACATGGAAGCAACCTGTGTCCATCAACAGTTGAAAGAATAAAGAAGATGTGGAACATATATATACAATGAAATATTATCAGCCATAAAAAAGAATGAAATATTGCCATTTGCAGCAGCTAGAGGTTATTATACCTGCTGTATAGCCCAGTATACTGAATCACTCTTCTGTAAACATGAAATTAACACAGCTTGTAAATCAACTGTATTTCAAGTTAAAGAAAAGTTGTGCTTACAAAATGCTTAGTCCTTTGAGTTTGCTTAATTCTCAAAAACAATTTAAATACCTTAATTAAAAATATTACTAAAAAATGTTAACCATCATGTGAACTTTCAGTGCATTGTAGTAGTAACATCAAAAATTACAGATTACCATAACAAATATAATAACAGGGAGAAAGTAGCCCAAGAAATACAAAAATGTGGCACATGAACATGAAGTGAGCAGATGCTGTTAGAAAAATGATGCTGATAAACTTGCTAGATTCAGAGTAGCCACAAACCTTCATTTTTTTTTTTAAGCAATATTACTTCTGTGGGAGAGGGAGAGGGTGGGATGATTTGGGAGAATGGCATTTAAACATGTATAATATCATATAAAAAAGCAATATTTGTAAAGTGCAACAAAATGAAGTGTAACTGTATATGGGTAAGAAATTAAATAGAAATGTTAAAGAAAAGGTTTATGTGTCCACTGAGATTTTATATTGAGGAGATTTTTTTTTAATTATCCATTGATATATCAGTCCCTTTAGTGTGACTGAAAGTCTCTCAGTTGTGTCCAACTCTTTGCAACCCATGGACTGTAGCCTGCCAGGCTCCTCTATCCATGGAATTCTCTAAGCAAGAATGCTGGAGTGCATTGCCATACCCTTCTCCAGGGGATCTTTCTGACCCAGAGATTGAACCCAAGTCTCCTACATTGCAGGCAGATTCTTTACCATCTGAACCAACAGGGAAGCCCCCTCTGAGTGCCAGGGCCTTATTATCTCTCCCTATTTACAACTGCAAGGCCACTGACCTGCATCCCAGGAGTTCCGCTATGTATATTTTGATCTATAGCTTCAGACATGAAACCTCTGACAACAGCTTTAATCTGTTGCAATTAAATACAGGTGCCTCCCACATTTATTATCTTTCTCTGAGCTTCACAGAACTCTACTTCACTTGTATGGTTATGAGTTTTATCTAATTCATTTCTTACCTGAAATTCATGACTTCCTTGATGCCTATCATGCCAACTTTTAAACTCAATCACCTGTTTCTGGTAATGAGCAATAAAAAAATCTAATGGAAGAATGTTGACTCAGCTCCTATAAAATCATGTTTTTCATTTCACATAAGCTTTCAATGTTTTTCAGTAATATTGCTATTCAGCTGTTATTTATTTCCCATCACGTGGCTCTCAATAATGATTTCTGACTTTTTAAACTCTCTTCAGTCTCCAAACTAGCATCTTCCTACCTTTACACTTCAGTGTTATCTTCAGAATTATTTCAATTAAAATTTATTACTTTAGTTGAGAGGAAACCTTTTGAGATCCACCTCCAGATTTTGCCCTTTTTATATCATTTTTCTTCCAATTTGTTTAGCATGAAATTTTGGAATAATATTTCATTCCCATTCTTGACTTTTTCTTTATAATATCTACTGTGTTGGTTCACCTCCAAGTTTAAAACATGTACTGACCTCCATTACCTTTGTAAAAATGTTCAAACTCGTTCAGGTGTTCAAAGTCTTCCCTTGACCTCCTTTTCTCCATATAAAATTTTGCTACTCTGATCAAACTTAAATCATCTACTTTCCTGCTCTTCAAAAAGCCTTGAATTCTTTAGTCATTTGGCATATTTGTTTATTACCCTCTTTTGCCACCCAAAACAAACAAAAGGCACCTGTTTCATCTTCAAATACTAAGCCAAAGGAACAGTTTTCTTGGAATACTCACAGGAAAACCCATCTTTCCAGCTTCAGTACCTGAAAAATTTTGTGTGTGCTAGAGATACAAAAGTGAATTCCTAACTCACTTAGCTAGAAAATGGTAAGGCCTGCATAAGATCTTAGGTCCCCTAGTCAGCTTCTATAAGTCAAAGCTGTCAAGTTTTAGCTTTTCATTTTTGTCCTCATATAACAATTTCTTTAACTTTCCCAGGCCCTTTAAAAAAAAAATGAATGTAGCAATGAGAATGACACAGATTATTAGTGGATTTCTAAAATAGAATTTTAGGTCAAGATTGGTCCAAAATTCTTTCTCTGATTATCAATACTTTAACTTTATTGTCATAGAAATTTATTGGTTATAATTTTACATCTTTAATAAGCCCCAAATCTCTATCCAAAAGTGATTATGCCATTATTTTGTAGGTAAATATTTAAGTCAATTTAGTAATTTCATTGTATAATTTGCTTTTCTGGGAATTTTCTGCTAGTTGGCCATCTGTTCTTTCAGTTTTCCCAACTGACTTGTCATTTTTCTGTTACAAGTGGCTTATCCGGAGTAATTGGATATTGTTGGAGATTCTCTTTTAGGGTTATTTATGCTAGTATAACTAGTTTTAGCACATAAAATGAGTTATTCTAGTTTCAGTCTTCAGAAACCCAGAGTTTTGTTATGCTTTGTATCTCAGGATGCTTCCAGTTGCAAGTAATATGAAGCCTAACTCAAACTGGCTTCAACAACAAGGAAATTTATTGATTCTTCTAACAAAAAGCTAAAGCAGATTATTTCTTTGGTTGATCCAGTGTCTCAAGTTTCTTTCAAGGATCCAGGTTGGTTCCATCTCTCCACTCAGTCATCTTCAATGTTGGCCTTACCCTAAAAGCCCATTGTAATCATAGGCTGATTGCCAAGAATAATAGAGGATAAATCTTTTCATGGGGCTTCCCAGCTGGCTCAGTGGTAAAGAATTCACCTGCCAAGCAAGAGACACATGTTCGATCCTTCAGTTGAGAAGATCCCCTGGAGAAGGAAATGGCAATCCACTCCAGTATTCTTGCCTGGGAAATCCCATGGGATAGTCATAAAAGAGTCAGACACTACTTAGCAACTAAACAACAACAAATGCTTTCTTATTTATATACAGCAAGAGAAAAAACTAGTGTATCTCTACAAATACCTGTTTGTTCATCAGATTTCTCCAGTTTAGACCATGCTTGCGCCTGAAGCATCAATCATAAGAAGATTATCATAATCTAATTGATCTATTAAAATGCAGAGACATTACTTTGCCAACAAAGATGCATCTAGTCAAAGCTATGGTTTTTCCAGTCTTCATGTATGGATGTGAGAGTTGGACTGTGAAGAAAGCTGAGCAATAAAGAATTGATGTTTTTGAACTGTGGTATTGGAGAAGACTCTTGGTAGTCCCACGGACAGCAAGGAGATCCAATCAGTCCATCCTAAATGGAATCAGTCCTGAATATTCATTGGAAGGACCGATGCTGAAAGTGAAACTTCAGTACTTTGGCCACCTGATGCGAAGAACTGACTCATTGGAAAAGACCCTGATGCTGGGATAGACTGAAGGCAGGAGGAGAAGGGGATGACAGAGGATGATATGGTTGGATGGCATCACTGATTCAATGGACATGAGTTTGAGTAAATTCAGGAAGTTGGTGATGGACAGGGAGCCCTGGCATGCTGCATTCCATGGGGTCACAAAGAGTCAGACACAACTGAGCAACTGAACTGAACTGAACTGAATTGGCTTATGTCTAACTTCCTGAACCAATCACCAGCAAAGGCAGGTGAGATTTCCAAGATTTGCATATTCTAATCAAGGCTACATATATAATGAGGGGTTAATTCCTTATACCATATTGTGACAGGTGGAGTGAATATTATTAGAGAGCCAATCACAAGGCCCACTTCATCTCTAATATACATTTTCTATCTCTAAATCCATTTTTGATTATTCTTTATAATCTTCTATATATTCTTCTTTATAGAAGTCATTTGTCCCTGCTAATAATAATGGTTAAACTTTTGAAATCTATGTTTCTGCCTGTGTTCAATTATGTGAAGAAGTGTTGGGTATTAACAAACAGCACAGAGTTAAAACTCATATATATATATATATATATATATATATATATATGCAACTAAGAATCAGAATTGAGTTCCAAGGCCACTATTGGAATATTGTATCCTCTTACATGAGTTACTTGTACTTTCTGAGATTCAGTCTTCTCATTTGCAGAAAATTTGGTATTATAGAAAACACCAACTTTTCTATAAAGACTTGAGAGGAAGTACATACCTTCTACCTGATATGTGTTTGTTAAATCATTATCATTTCAGCATCAGCTTTTCCTCTTGTATCATAAACCCTTGAAGATAGAGATCGATTATTGAATTCATTAGTAACAGTACATTTTTTCTTTTTCAAAGCATTTTCACATCATCCTTGTTTATTTTGGCAAATCAGTATGTTGCATAGGTTCTCATTTTTATTAGTAAAAATGAAGCATTGTGAGATCATATGACATTGTCAACGTTATTGAGTTAAAGACCTAGCCAATACTAGCATAGCTGTTTATGAAGTACTGTTATATATATTATTGTTATATATATATTACCCTTCACAGCCCTCACAATAATGACATGATATTGATATTACCATTCCTTTTATAGAATGTACAAAACTAAGAATTTATGAGGTTCAGAAACGTACTCGAGGTTCAGAAACTTACATAAAGCTCTTACACAAAAGAATCAGAAGTGGAATAAGGTTCCTATGACTTTTTAACCAAATCTCTTTTCTTTAGCTCAGTTTTTCCTAAAATATAGGATGCATAAAAATTCCTAGACAACTTGCATGAACTACAATGCTGAGGCTCTAGTCACAGATAATGAAATTCAGTAGCTATTGAGTATAGCCCAGTAATCTAGATTTTTTTTTTCAAATACCAGAGATTTTGTTGCTCATCAAAGTTTGAAATATGCTAATAGCTTGTTTTGGAGAAGGCAATGGTACCCTACTCCAGTACTCTTGCCTGGAAAATCCCAGGAACAGGGGAGCCTGGTGGGCTGCTGTCTATGGGTTCGCACAGAGTCAGACACAACTGAAGTGACTTAGCAGCAGCAGCAGCAATAGCTTGTTTGCTGTTGCTATTTAGACACACCGTGATCAGATGGGTAGCTAATTAAGACAATTTAACAAAGAGGAAAAGACAGCATGTGGGTATGTGCATGCTCAATTGTGTCCAACTCTTTGTGATCCCTTGGACTGTAGTCCACAAGGCTCTGCTGTCCATGGAATTTTCCAGGCAAGAATACTGGATGGGTTACCATTTCCTACTCCAGGAGAACATAGCATAATTAGAATCATTTTTTAAAATATATATTAAGTGTATTTTAAAGAATAGACTATGATTTTGTAAAGATATATTACTTTTTTAATATGTTGATTGAGTCAGAAAGAAAACAGTGTAAAAAATAGTCAAAAAGCTGTGATAGACTGTTAATAAAAATTATTCATTAAATCAGTAATTATTGTGATAACACACTAGGTGTCAAGAACTTTACTGGGAAGTGGGAATAAAATAGTGAGCAAATTACAAGCACAGTTTCAGCTGTACAGTACCTAAAATTCAAATAGGAAATCTACAATTAATAGGAGAGTCACACAAATAAGTAGAAGCTTTGATGTGATTTCAGCTGTGAATGAGAGGTATATGGTACTATATGAATGGATATAATCTGGTGAATATCCTAAGTACGGCAGTCAGAGAAATTTCCTCCAAAGCAATAATATTTGGGGAAAGATTGAAATTTGAAGCCTAAACAGATGTTAAATAGGCTAAGTGAAGAGAGACAAGAATTTCATGCTGAGGGCCCAGGTTACACACATAATGATGATGATAGATACAAAATAACAATAATAATAAATATAATCATAATGATGATATGTTAATATATCAGTAAAAGAAAGAAAATAACAATATATATAATAATGATGATACATACATAGACAATAGCATGGAAAAGACTAGAGATTTCCTCAAGAAAATTAGAAATACCAAGGGAATATTTCATGCAGAGATGGGCACAATAAAGGACAGAAATGGTATGGATCTAAACAGAAGCAGAAGATATTAAGGGGTTGCCATTTCCTTCTCCAAGAAGAGGTGGCAAGAATACACAGAAGAACTATACATGACCCAGATAACCACAATGGTGTGATCACTCACCTAGAGCCAGACATTCTGGAATGTGAAGTCAAGTGGGCTTCAGGAAGCATTACTACAAACAAGGCTATTGGAGGTGATGGAATTCCAGCTGAGCTTTTTCAAATCCTAAAAGGTGATGCTATGAAGGTGCTGGACTCAATATGCCAGCAAATGTGGAAAATTCAGCAGTGGCCACAGGACTGGAAAAGGTCAGTTTTCATTCCAATCCTGAAGAAAGGCAATGTCAAAATTGTTCAAACTACCACACAGTTTCACTCATCTCACACACTAGAAAAGTAATGTTCTAAATTCTCCAAGCCAGGCTTGAACAGTACATGAACTGAGAACTTCAAGCTGGATTTAGAAAAGACAGAGGAGCCAGAGTTGAAATTGCCAACATCTGTTGGATCATGAAAAAAGTAAGAGAATTCCAGAAAACCATCTATTTCTGTTTCATTGATTATGCTAAAGCGTTTGTGCAGATCACAACAAACTGGAAAATTTCTTTTTTTTGGAATGTTCCCATTTCTTTTTTTTAATTTAATTTAATTTTTTAACTTTACAATATTGTATTGGTTTTGCCATATATCAAAATGAACCTGTCACAGGTATACATGTGTTCCACATCCTGAACCCTCCTCCCTCCTCCCTCCCGATACCCTCCCTCTGGGTCGTCCCAGTGCACCAGCCCCAAGAATCCAGTGTCGCACATCGAACCTAGACTGGCGTGATATTATACATGTTATACATGTTATTATATGTGTTTAATATATATATATATTATATATTTTTTTATATATATATACATATATATTGATATATATATGTATAATATCATACATGATATTATACATGTTTCAATGCCATTCTCCAAAATCATCCCACCCTCTCCCTCTCCCATAGAGTACAAAAGACTATTCTATACATCAGTGTCTCTTTTGCTGTCTCGTATACAGGGTTATTGTTACCATCTTTCTAAATTCCATATATATGCGTTAGTATACTGTATTGGTATTTATCTTTCTGGCTTACTTCACTCTATATAATAGGCTTCAGTTTCATCCACCTCATTAGAACTGATTCAAATATATTCTTCTTAATGGCTGAGTAATACTCCATTGTGTATATGTACCACAGCTTTCTTATCCATTCATCTGCTGATAGACATCTAGGTTGCTTCCATATCCTGGCTATTATAAACAGTGCTGCGATGAACATTGGGGTACACGTGCCTCTTTCAATTCTAGTTTCTTCAGTGTGTATGCCCAGCAGTGGGATTGCTGGATCAAAAGGCAGTTCTATTTCCAGTTTTTTAAGGAATCTCCACACTATTCTCCATAGTGGCTGTACTAGTTTGCATTCCCACCAACAGTGTAAGAGGGTTCCCTTTTCTCCACATCCTCTCCAGCACTTATTGCTTGTAGACTTTTGGATCACAGCAAAAAAATTGAAAGAATTTCCTCTAAAGTCAGGAACAAGACAAGGGTGCCCACTTTCACCATTATTATTCAATATAGTTTTGGAAGTTTTAGCCACAGCAATCAGAGCAGAAAACAAAATAAAAATAATCCAAATTGGAAAAGAAGAAGTAAAACTCTCACTGTTTGCAGATGACATGATCCTCTACATAGAAAACCCTAAAGATTCCACCAGAAAATTACTAGAACTAATCAATGAATATAGAAAAGTTGCAGGATATAAAATCAACACACAGAAATCCCTTGCATTCCTATACACTAATAATGAGAAAATAGAAAGAGAAATTAAGGAAACAATTCCATTCACCATTGCAATGAAAAGAATAAAATACTCAGGAATATATCTACCTAAAGAAACTAAAGACCTATATATAGAAAACTATAAAACACTGGTGAAAGACATCAAAAAGGACACTAATAGATGGAGAAATATACCATGTTCATGGATCGGAAGAATCAATATAGTGAAAATGAATATACTACCCAAAGCAATCTATAGATTCAATGCAATCCATATCAAGCTACCAGTGGTATTTTTCACAGAGCTAGAACAAATAATTTCACAATTTTTATGGAAATACAAAAAACCTCGAATAGCCAAAGCGAACTGGAGGAATCAATCTGCCTGACTTCAGGCTCTACTACAAAGCCACAGTCATCAAGACAGTATGGTACTGGCACAAAGACAGAAATATAGATCAATAGAACAAAATAGAAAGCCCAGAGATAAACCCATGCACATATGGACACCTTATCTTTGACAAAGGAGGCAAGAATATACAATGGATTAAAGACAATCTCTTTAACAAGTGGTGCTCGGAAATCTGGTCAACCACTTGTAAAAGAATGAAACTAGATCACTTTCTAACACCATACACAAAAATAAACTCAAAATGGATTAAAGATCTAAACGTAAGATCAGAAACTATAAAACTCCTAGAGAAGAACATAGGCAAAATACTCTCCGACATACATCACAGCAGGATCCTCTATGACCCACCTCCCAGAATACTGGAAATAAAAGCAAAAATAAACAAATGGGACCTAATTAAACTTAAAAGCTTCTGCACAACAAAAGAAACTATAAGCAAGGTGAAAAGACAGCCTTCAGAATGGGAGAAAATAGCAAATGAAGCAACTGACAAACAACTAATCTCAAAAATATACAAGCAACTCCTACAGCTCAATTCCAGAAAAATAAATGACCCAATCAAAAAATGGGCCAAAGAACTAAATAGACATTTCTCCAAAGAAGATATACAGATGGCTAACAAACACATGAAAAGATGCTCAACATCACTCATTATCAGAGAAATGCAAATCAAAACCACTATGAGGTACCATTTCACGCCAGTCAGGATGGCTGTGATCCAAAAGTCTACAAGCAATAAATGCTGGAAAATTTATTAAAGAGATGGGAATACCAGACCACCTTACCTTCCTCCTAAGAAATCTGTAAACAAGTCAAGAAGCAGCAGATAGAAATGGACATGGAACAACGAACTGGTTCCAAATTGGGAAAGGAGTACCTCAACGCTGTATATTGTCTCCCCACTTATTTAATTATAGGCAGAGTACCTCATGCGAAATGCCAGGCTGGATGAAGCACAAGCTGGAATCAAGATTGCCAGGAGAAATATCAATAACGTCAGATACGCAAATGACATCAATCTTACGGCAGAAAGCAAAGAGGAACTAAAGAGTCTCTTAATGAAATTGAAAGAGGAGAGTGAAAAAGCTCGCTTAAAATTCAACATTTAAAAAAATATGAGGATGGTATCTGGTCCCATCTATTCATGGCAAATAGATGGGGAAACAATGGAATCAGTGAGGGACTTTATTTTCTTGGGCTCAAAAATCATGGCCCATGGTGACTGCAGTCATGAAATTAAAAGACGCTTGTTCCTTGGAAGGAAAGCTATGACCAACCTAGACAGCATATTATAAAGCAGAGGCATTACTTTGCCGACAAAGGTCCAACTAGTCAAAGCTATGGTTTTTCTCAGTAGTCATGTATAGATACGAGAGTTGGACCATAATGAAAGCTGAGCACCAAAGAATTGATGGTTTTGAAATGTGATGTTGGAGAAGACTCTTGAGAGTCCGCTGGACTGCAAGAAGATCCAACCAGTCAATTGTAAAGGAGATCGGTCCTGAATATTCACTGAAAGAACTGATGCTGAAGCCGAAGCTCCAATACTTTGGCCACCTGATGGGAAGAACTGACTCACTGGAAAAGACCTTGATGCAGGGAATGATTGAAGGTGGGAGGAGAAGGGGACAACAGAGGATGAGATGGTTGGATGGCATCACTGGCTCAATGGACATGAGTTTGAGCAAACTCCGGGAGTTGGTGATGGACAAGGAGGCCTGGTGTGCTACAGTCCATGAGGTTGCAAAGAGTCGGACACGACTGAGAGACTAAACTGCATTGAACTGAACTGATGGAAAGACAGAGAGAGTAAATGGTGAACTTTACCAAACTAATTGGAAACAAAATTTGTTTTTGAAAAAAACATCATTAGAACTGTTTATCTCTCATTTTCATCCTTAACTACCCCTGGTTTAAAAAAAAAAATGTTCTCCTGGGATTGAGAACAGTATGAAAGGATCACCTAAAGAGTAAAGAAATATAAGAACACTCTCTCAACTTCATGAGGAACATAATGATGTAAGGAAGTATCTGAGAAGAAGGCAAAGAAAGAGGGAAGCAATGCTATGTGAAGTTGCACTTGCCGGCCCAGCATGTCAAAGTATGTCAGGAAATATTTTCTTGCATAAAAATAAATATGCTTATCAATAATACTTTAAATAAGTGTATAAGTCTTCATTTTCAATTGTAAAGATGAAAACCTTAGCAAGCAGCTACTACTAGGCATTAACGTGATGTGCTACAGAAAATCTACTCATGTTACTGAATATGACTTTTTAATGAAAGATTTTGTCATTACTTACATATGGTTTTTTAAATTTTCTCTACACAAAATGGTCCTTTGCACTGGATGCTTCATGCATCTATTTAAAATATATTATGAAAACAGAAAATACTCTTCATGGCTTGAGTTATGGAGTTTATTTCTCTCCATTAATCTAACCTTTGAGACAGTAATTAAATCTCTTCATTTGGTATTAGAAGGGCATGCTTGTAACTTTGCTTCTGTGACTGTCATGCTTGCTTTCTTTTATTCTGATCCATATGCCTGAAAGTGAAAGTCACTCAGTCATGTCCAATACTTTGTGACCCCATGGACTATGCAGTCCATGGAATACTCCAGGCCAGAATACTGGAATGGGTAGCCTTTTCCATCTCCAGGGGATCTTCCCAACGCAGGGATCAAACCCAGGTCTCTGACATTCCAGGCGGATTCTTTACCAACTGAGCTCTCAGAGAAGCTGACCAAATGCCTACATGCATTAGTAAGAAGAGCCCCCAAGCAATATTTAAGGGTTTAAAAACAACCAGTTTAAGATACCATGGCATATTTGGTATTAAATTTTTTCACCTTAGTTTAAACAATTAACAGCAAAGCTGTTTAATATTTTGAATCTCAACAAGTTTAATTTTTCACTTAAAACTTCTAAATAAGAAAAATAGAAACTCCCTCAAATCTTATAAAAATGAAAATAAAAATGGAGTAGATTTATTTTTTACAAAATAAATTTGCTTAAAAAATAACACACACCAATAGAATGGGAAAGACTAGAGATCATTTCAAGAAAATTAGAGATACCCAGGGAACATTTCATGCAAAGATTGGCTCAATAAAAGACAGAAATGATATAGACCTAATAGAAGCAGATTATATTAAAAAGTGGTGGCAAAAATACACAGAAGAACTATACACAAAAAGATCTTCATGACCCAGATAATCACGATGGTGTGATCACTCACCTAGAGCCAGACATCCTGGAATGTGAAGTCAAGTGGGCCTTAGAAAGCATCACTACGAACAAAGCTAGTGGAGGTGATGGAATTCCAGTGGAGCTATTTCAAATCCTAATGTCAGCAAATTTGGAAAACTCAGCAGCGGCCACAGGACTGAAAAAGGTCAGTTTTCATTCCAATCCCAAAGAAAGGCAATGCCAAAGAATGTTGAAACTACCTCACAACTGCATTCATCTCACACGCTAGTAAAATAATGCTCAAAATTCTCCAAGCCAGGCTTCAGCAATATGTGAACCGTGAACTTCCAGATGTTCAAGCTGGTTTGAGAAAAGAGCAGAGAACCAGAGATCAAATTGACAACATTTGCTGGATCATGGAAAAAGGAAGAGAGTTCCAGAAAAACATCTATTTCTGCTTTATTGACTATACTAAAGCCTTTGACTGTGTGCATCACAATAAACTGTGGAAAATTCTTCAAGAGATGGGAATACCAGACCACCTGACCTGCCTCTTGAGAAACCTGTATGCAGGTCAGGAAGCAACAGTTAGAACTGGACATGGAACAACAGACTG
Source organism: Bos grunniens (assembly GCF_055505025.1). Lineage (NCBI taxonomy): Eukaryota > Metazoa > Chordata > Mammalia > Artiodactyla > Bovidae > Bos > Bos grunniens. The sequence goes on along the minus strand of NC_141179.1, from coordinate 9,385,449 downwards.
GTTCCAAATAGGAAAAGGAGTTCGTCAAGGCTGTATATTGTCACCCTGCTTATTTAAAGTATATGCAGAATACATCATGAGAAATGCTGGGCTGGAGGAAGCACAAGCTGGAATCAAGATTGCTTGGAGAAATATCAATAATCTCAGATATGCAGATGACACCACCCTTATGGCAGAAAGTGAAGAAGAACTAAAGAGCCTCCTGATGAAAATGAAAGAGGAGAGTGAAAAAGTTGGCTTAAAGCTCAACATTCAGAAAATGAAGACCATGGCATCCAGTCCCATCACTTCATGGGAAATAGATGGGGAAACAGTGGAAACAGTGTCAGACTTTGTTTTGGGGGGCTCTAAAATCACTGCAGATGGTGATTGCAGCCATGAAATTAAAAGACGCTTACTCCTTGGAAGGAAAGTTATTACCAACCTAGACAGCATATTAAAAAGGAGAGACATTACTTTGTCAACAATGGTCCGTCTAGTCAAGGCTATTGTTTTTCCAGTAGTCATGTCTGAATGTGAGAGTTGGACTATAAAGAAAGGTGAATGCCAAGTAATTGATGCTTTTGAACCGTGGTGTTGGAGAAGACTCTTGAGAGTCCCTTGGACTGCAAGGAGATACAACCAGTCCATCCTAAAGATCAGTCCTGGGTATTCACTGGAAGGATTGATGTTGAAACAGAAACTCCAATATTTTGGCCACCTGATGTGAAGAGCTGACTCGTTTGAAAAGACCCTGATGTTGGGAAAGATTGAAGGCCGGAGGAGAAGGGGATGACGGAGGATGAGATAGTTGGATGGCATCACCGACTGAATGGACATGAGTTTGGGTAAACTCCGGGAGTTGGTGATGGACAGGGAAGCCTGGCATGCTGCGGTTCATGGGGCTACAAAGAGTCAGACATGACTGAGTGACTAAACTGAACTGAACTGAATGGAAATATTTGTTGAATCAGTAGGTGTCAGAATCAGACAGAGAATTCTCTGGTTAATTTAAACATTTAAAAACTCTGTAACATTATTTATCTTTTACATGAAGTTTTAAGTCCTAATTTCCTGTCACAGGATAAAAATGACAACTTTAGAGATAACAAGGAGATATACATTTTATGTGTTTTTCAACTTTAGAGTCCATGGCTTCTCACGAGAAGATAATTTTCTAACTCAACTTTAAGTCAGTGGAATGAGTTGATCTGGTAGTAAACTAATGGCCATCCTTGGGAGCACTTGACTGAGAGGGACTGAATTCATGAGAACATGGCTTCTGCTAGGGGCCTTTGTGCTTTGTCATTTGCCCAGAGTCCTCACCATGAAAATATAAACAGACTGTGTCCTTTTTTTCTAAATGGTCTACTTTCAAACAAAATATTTATTTTAGTGAGCCTGTGTAACAGCGTTGTCATGGGAGTGTAAGAGGGGGACTTTCCAGATCCCTGACCATCTGACACTGAATCATTGTAGCTCCATATAAAATTAATAAGATTTCTTCTAAATGAGTGGCATATATATAACATTCAGACATTAGCTATTGTCACACATTTGTCATCTTATCTCTTATTAATCTATTTTCAGATATCTTGCATAAATTAGTCATAAAATTCTTTGAAGAGAAAATTTACTCCCTGATTTTTAAAAATGTCAAAAGATGTTGAAAATATGACTGTCATTAGCAGGCTTTAAAAACAAAAGTGTTCATTGCGTTTATATAACTCTAAAGTAATTTACTCCTCAATATATACAAGAAGTTAATTGTAGCCAGAATTCAGTATGCTGATACATTTTTATCCCTAAATAGAGTATTTAGGGATACTAGTGTAATGACTCTAAACTCATTTAAACTTTCATTATGGTGCATTATATTGCATTTAATGTATTTTAAAAGGTAAATCATACAAGTAATTTTTTAGAATACTTCTAAAATAATACATTCAAATAATATTTTAGATTTACAAATATATAGAAAGTTATCTGATCATAACTTTAATGCTCCAAGTTTCTAATAATTATGAGCTTTAGTATAAAATGGGGTTCCCCTAATAGCTCAGCTGGTAAAGAATCTGCCTGCAATGCAGGAGATCCCAGTTCAATTCCTGGGTTGGGAAGATTCTCTGGAGAAGCGAAAGGCTATCCACTCCAGTATTCTTGGGCTTCCCTTATGGCTTAGATAGTAAAGAATCCACCTGCAATATGGAAGACCTGGGTTCAATCCCTGGGTTGGGAAGATCCCCTAGCGAAGGGAAAGGCTACTGACTCCAGTATTCTGGCCTGAAGAATTCCATGGATTGTATAGTATAAAATATGAAAAATATTTTATACTAAGTATAGAATATGAAAAGGTTAATTTTCTTCATTCTGAACCTAGTCTGTCAATTTTATTATCACCATACTCTATTCTGAAAAAATAAAAATTAACTCAAATATATTTGATTTAACAAAAAGAAAGAGGTTATCAGATTGGATTTTTATTGTACATGGCAATTATTTTAAAAATTGCTAATTGTTACACAGTATTTCAAATTCCCAGCATCACACGTTGGTCTTTCCACATCTCTTCTTTCCTCTCCCTTCTCTGTTCCATCTTTTCTTCAGATATTTATTGAGGGACTCAATTACTCAGTCATGTCTGACTCTTGTGACCCCATGGACTGCAGCCCACCAGGCTTCCCTGTCCATCACAAATTCCTGGAGCTTGCTCAAACTCATGTCCATCAAGTTGGTGGTGCTATCCAACCATCTCATCCTCTGCCATCCCCTTCTCCTGTCACCTTCAATCATTCCCAGCATCAGGGTCTTTTCAAATGAGTCAGCTCTTCACATCAGATAGCCAAAATATTGGAGTTTCAGTTTCAACATCAGTCCATCCAATGAACACCCAGGACTGATCTCCTTTAGGATGAACTGGTTGGATCTCCTTGCAGTCCAAGGGACTCTCAAGAGTCTTCTCCAACACCACAGTTCAAAAGGATCAATTCCTTGGTGCTCAGCTTTCTTTATAGTCCAACTCTCACATCCATACATGACTATTGGAAAAACCATAGCTTTGACTAGACGGACCTTTGTCAGCAAAAGTAATATCTCTGATGTTTAATATGCTGTTTAGGTTGGTCATAGCTTTCCTTCCAAGGATCAAGCATCTTTTAATTTCATGGCTGCAGTCACCATCTGCAGTGATTTTGGAGCCCAAGAAAATAGTCTCTCACTGTTTCCATTGTTTCCCCATCTATTTGCCATGAAGTGATTGGACCGGATGTCATCATCTTAGTTTTTGAAAGTTGAGATTTAAGCCAGCTTTTTCACTCTCCTCTTTTACTTTCATTAAGAGGCTCTTTAGTTCCTCTTTACTTTCTGCCATAGGAGTGATGTCTTCTGCATATCTGAATTATTGATATTTCTCCCAGCAATCTTGATTCCGGCTTGTGCTACATCCAGCCTGGCATTTCACATGGCATACTCTGCATAGAAGCTCAATGAGCAGAATGACAATATACAAACTTGTTCCCAATGTGGAACAAGTCCATTGTTCCATGTCCATTTCTAACTGTTGCTTCTTGACCTGCATAAAGTTTTCTCAGAAGACAGGTAAGGTGGTCTGGTATTCTTATCTCTTTAAGAAATTTTCTACAGTTTGTTTGAGCAACACAATCAAAGGCTTTAGCATAGTCAATGAAGCAGGAATAGTTGTTTTCCTGGAATTCTCTTCCTTTTTCTATGATCCAACAGATGTTATTAATTTGTACTCTGGTTCCTCTGCCTTTTCTAAATCCAGCTTCTATATCTGGATGTTCTCATTTGATGTACTGCTGAAGCCTCACTTGGAGAATTTTGAGCATTTTTTATTGTGTGAGATGAATGGGCAGTAGTTTGAACATTCTTTGCATTGCCTTTCTTTGGGGTTTGGAATGAAAACTTACCTTTTCTAGTCCTGCAGACACTGCTGAGGTTCCCAACTCTGAGTTTTCCGAGTAACTGGTTGCTAAGGTTACTAATAGGTATTGAGGGCCTAATATATACGAATTATCATGTTGAATATTCAGACAAGTGGAAATTATATAAAAATAATTCTATCCAATGTAACAAGTGTAATAATGAAATGTAAAATATGTAACATTTTTACTGCCAGGCATTTGTTTTTGTAAAATGTGTGCCTCTGCCTTTGGATTTTTAGCACACCTGGGGTTGGAACCCTATTTTGTTCTCCTACAAACCACTTCCCCGGCCTCTCTCTCACCACTCAGCACAGTACTTTGCACGCATATGTTAGAAATTCAGCAAATGTTTAGTTAAATAGAATATACTTACAATAGTATATAGATATCAAAATATGGAGGCATTCTTTAGAGTAATGACTTTTAAAATAATTTTAAACATTTAAATAATTTCCACTTATTGTACAGAACTGAAAATCCAAACAAGTATGAAGAATAAAATTTAAATCATTTATAACTTCAACTGCAAGCAATAACTGCCATCTATCCTTTAATGCATTTATTTCCAGTTTTTCCTGTACTCATTTGGCAAATTATTATATTTATATTAACATATCATTTGCATTCCACTTTTTGTGAACATGTCATAATATAGTACTAAATATTAGGCAGTTTAATGACCACCTAATTTTCTATTATAAGAATTTATGATTTAAATATTACATGATTACTGAACAACTAGTTATTTATAAGAGTTTGTAATTATAAATAATTGCACATCTAAAATTAGTATTGTGGCTATATAAATCTTTGCTATCACTGATTATTTTACTTAGGACTATATTTGGGAAAATATAAGAAAAATACTTGGGGATTTATTAATTATATTATAAATTTCATTTTGGTTCCATCTGAAGTTTTTTTAAAAAAAATATTCAGAGTAATTATTGCCTCTTATTAAAAGAAATATACCTTTCTTAAGCAAATTAATTTAAATATTTTAGTAGAGATTTAATACTCAGAAAGGCAAATCATTTTACATAATTAGCAAATAGCTATTTTCCATAATATCTCCTATCATTCCTCACACATAAGTGATTGTTAATGTTTTTTGAAGACGTGAATGAATAGGATGGATGAAATGGAACAGGATAAATGGAACAATATGGAAAAACCTAATGAATTATTTTGATAATTATTCCAATATGAATACAATAGCTAAATTTCAAGTCTTTTTTCAAAGCATGGTAGTGATTCTTTTGATAAATTACCTACGTATGAACAAACTCTCAAATCAAACTATTTTGAAGTCTGTTTCAATGATCACTTGTTTCCCCAAAATTAATGGCTTAAAAAATCCATCCATTATTTGCTCTTATAGCTTTGACAGCAGCCAGCCATAGCCAGTTTCTTACCAGGGATGTCTCATGCATATGTGTCTAATGGTGGCTGAAGTGGGAATCATTTGAAGGATTCACTGCATCTGATGTCAGGGCTGGGATGATGGAATAGGTGAGGGTGAGTTGAATCTCCTCCTCTCCATGGGATCTTCCAAATGACTAACTTGGACTTCCTGACAGAATGGTAGCATTGGTTTAACAGGATTTCTAACCAAGCAGCTGGACTGCCCCATAAGCATTCCAGGAGATATGGGATAAGCTGCAAAGCCTCTTATGATTTCCATTCAAAAATCATGCTGTGTCATTTCTACCATTGCCATTTGGGTCAAATATAGGCATTCTTCGTTTTATTGCACTTCATTGCTTTTTGGAAATGTACTTTTTTTTTTTTTTTTTTTTACAAATTGAAGCTTTATGACAAGCTTGTATTAAAGAAGTCTATTAGTGCAATTTTTTCCAACAGCATTTTCTCACTTCCTGTCTCTGTGTCACATTTTGGTAATTTTTCCAATATTTCAAGCTTTCTAATTATTGTGATATTTGTTATGGTAATCTGTGATTCATTAATCTTTGATGCTACAGTTTCAATTGTTTGGGGGCACTGTAAGCCACACCCATATAAGAAGGCAAGTTTAGTTAACAAATGTTTGCATTCTGATTATTCCACTGACCATCTGTTTCCCTATATCTCTTCCTCTCCTTGGGCTTGTTACTCACTGAGGCACAATAATTTTGATATTGGGCCAATTAATAACCCTATAATGCCTGTAAAGTGTTCAAGTGAAAGAAATGGTTGCATGTCTCTCACTTTAAATCAAAAGCCAGAAATGATTAAGCTTAGAGAGAAAGGCATGTCAAAAGTTGAGATAAGTTGAAAGCTATGCCTTTTAACTAATGTTAGCTGAGTTAGCAAAGGAAAAAATTCTTGAAGGAAATAAAATGTGCTGTTCTAGTGAATACAAAGATGACAAGAAAATGAGACAGGCTTATTGCTAATATGAAGAAAGTTTTGGGTCTGGATGGAAGATCAAGCCAGCCACAACATTACCTTAAGCTAAAGCCCATCCAGAGCAAAGCCTCACCTCCCTTTAATTTTATGAAGGCTGAAGAAAGCTGAAGAAGAAAAGCCTGAGACTGCAGAGGCTGTTCTGGAAGTTTAAAGAAAGAAGCCATCTTCACAGCATAAATGTTCAAGGTGAAGCAGTAAGTGCTGATGTAGAAGCTGCAGCCCGTTATCCAGAAGATCTAGGCAAGATAATTAATAAAAATGGCTCCAATAGACAACTGATTTTCATTGTAGTAAAAATAGCCTTCTGTTGGAAGATGATGCCATCTAGCATTTTCATAACTAGAGAGGAGAAGTCCATGCATGACTTCAAATTTCAACAGAAAAATTGACTCTCTTGTTAGAAGCTAATGCAAGTTGAAGTCAATGCTCATTTACCATTTTGAAAAGCCTAGGACCCTTAAGAATTAGGCTGAATATACTCTGCCTGTGCTCTATAAATGGAACAACAAAGCATGAATAACAGCATATCTGTCTACAACATAGTATACTGTATAATTTAAGCCCACTGTTGAGTCTTACCACTCAGAAAAAAAATAAAATTTCTTTTCAACATATCACTGCTCTATGACAATGCATCTGATGACCCAAGATCTCTGATGGAGATGTAGAACAAGATTTATGCTGTTTCAATGCCTGCTAACACAATATCCATTCTGCAGCCCATGGATTAAGGAGTAATTTTGAATTTCAAGTCTTTTTTTTTTTTTTTTCAGAAATACATTTCATAAGGCTATAGCTGCCATAGATAGTGATTTCACTGATAGGCAAAATAAACTGAAAATCTTATGGAAAGGATTCATTATCCTAATGCCATGAAGTGCATTTGTAATTCATGGGAAGAAGTCAAAATATCAACATTAACAGACATTTGGAAGGAGTTGATTCCAGCATTTAGGAATGACAGAGGGATTTAAGACCTCAGTGGTTGAAGGTGTGGTAGAAATAGCAAGATAATTATAATTAGAAGTGTAGGTTGTAGCTGTTAGTCAAATTCCTGCATTCTCACAATACAACTTTAACAAATGAAGAGTTGCTTCTTATGCAAGTGCTAAGAAAATAAGTTCTTGAGATGGAATCTACTCTTGGAAAAAATGCTGTGAAAAGCATTGAACTAGCAACAAAGGAGTAAGAATATTACATAAACTTAATTAATAAGTCAATGACAAGTTTTGAGAGAACTGACTCCAATTTTGAAAGAAATTCTACCATGGGTAAAATACTATCTAACATCATTGTGCTACAGAGAATTCATTCATGAAAGGAAAAGTAAATAGACACGGCAAACTACATTGTTGTCTTATTTTAAGAAATTGCCACAGTCACCCCAACCTTTAGCAACCACCACTTTGATCAGTTGGCAGCCATCAATATTGAGGCAAGACTTTCCACCAGGCAAAAGATTACAACTTATTGAAGAGTCAGATGATGGTTAGCAGTTTTTAGCAATAAAATATGTTTAATGATGATACGTACATTGCTTTTTTAGACATAATGTTATTGCCTACTTGATAGACTATAGTATAATGTAAACAAGTATTTTTTATGGACTTGGAAATCAAAAAGTTGCATGACTTGCTTTATCGCCATATTGGCTGTATTATGGTGACTTCCCGGATTTTGATAGTGGTAAAGAAACCATCTGCCAATGAAGGAGACATAAGAGATGAGAGTTCAACCCCTGGGTAAGGAAGGTCCCCTGGACGAGGGTATGGCAACCCACACCAGTATTATTGCCTGGAGAATGCCATGGACAGAGGAGCCTGGAAGGCTACAGTCCTTAGGGTCACAAAGAGTTGGACATGACTGAAGTGATTTAGCCATGCACACAAGAAAAAAATCCACAGTATCACCAGAGTATGCCTGTAATCAATCACAGGCCAACCCAGATTCAAGGAGGTTTAAAGAACAGGCTTCATGACCTGCATGTGCAAGAGGAAAGAAAGTTTTTTGGTGGCCATCATATACCTAAGCTGCCACAAAGTCCTAAACACTTTCTTCAGTTAATAGTGAAAGGAAGAAGGATCTCCATAACCCTTGCTTTATTGAACAAATCAGGCTTTAGAATCATATTTGAATTCAAATCTCTGCTGTGCCATGCACTAGCAGTGATTTGAATGAGTAACTCCTTCTAGAAGGGATTCTCTGACACCTACTGCCTCATGTAATACCTAACATGCTGCTGCTGCTAAGTCGCTTCAGTCGTGTCTGACTCTGTGCGACCCCATAGACGGCAGCCCACCAGGCTCCCCCATCCCTGGGATTCTCCAGGCAAGAACACTGGAGTGGGTTGCCATTTCCTCCTCCAATGCATGAAAGTGAAAAGTGAAAGTGAAGTTGCTCAGTCGTGTCCGACTCCTAGCAACCAATGGACTGCAGCCTACCAGGCTCCTCCATCCATGGGATTTTCCAGGTAAGAGTATTGGAGTGGGGTGCCATCGCCTTCTCCAAATACCTAACATACAGAGATGTTATTGACTAAGTAACTTATTTATTCTTAATCAACCAAATGACCTTTAAGAATCTATTACAACCTCTATAACAGAAGCAGAAGATATTAAGAAGAGATGGCAAGAATACACAGAAGAACTGTACAAAAAAGATCTTCACGACCCAGATAATCACGATGGTGTGGTCACTCACCTAGAGCCAGACATCCTGGAATGTGAAGTCAAGTGGGCCTTAGAAAGCATCACTACGAACAAAGCTAGTGGAGGTGATGGAATTCCAGTGGAGCTATTCCAGATCCTGAAAGATGATGCTGTGAAAGTGCTGCACTCAATATGTCAGCAAATTTGGAAAACTCAGCAGAGGCCACAGGACTGGAAAACGTCAGTTTTCATTCCAATCCCAAAGAAAGGCAATGCCAAAGAATGCTTAAACTACCACACAATTGCACTCATCTCACACGCTAGTAAAGTAATGCTCAAAATTCTCCAAGCCAGGCTTCAGCAATATGTGAACCGTGAACTTCCTGATGTTCAAGCTCGTTTTAGAAAAGGCAGAGGAACCAGAAATCAAATTGCCAACATCCGCTGGATCATAGAAAAAGCAAGAGAGTTCCAGAAAAACATCTATTTCTGCTTTATTGACTATGCCAAAGCCTTTGACTGTGTGGATCACAATAAACTGTGGAAAATTCTTCAAGAGATGGGAATACCAGACCACCTGATGTGCCTCTTGAGAAATTTGTATGCAGATCAGGAAGCAACAATTAGAACTGGACATGGAACAACAGACTGGTTCCAAATAGGAAAAGGAGTTCGCCAAGGCTGTATATTGTCACCCTGTTTATTTAACTTCTATGCAGAGTACATCATGAGAAACGCTGGACTGGAAGAAGCACAAGCTGGAATCAAGATTGCCGGGAGAAATATCAGTAACCTCAGATATGCAGATGACACCACTCTTATGGCAGAAAGTGAAGAGGAACTCAAAAGCCTCTTGATGAAAGTGAAAGTGGAGAGTGAAAAAGTTGGCTTAAAGCTCAACATTCAGAAAACGAAGATCATGGCATCCGGTCCCACCACTTCATGGAAAATAGATGGGGAAACAGTGGAAACAGTGTCAGACTTTATTTTTCTGGGCTCCAAAATCACTGCAGATGGTGACTGCAGCCTTGAAATTAAAAGACACTTACTCCTTGGAAGGAAGGTTATGACCAACCTAGATAGCATGTTGAAAAGCAGAGACATTTCTTTGCCAACAAAGGTTCGCCTAGTCAAGGCTATGACCACCTATTCCTGTGGTCATGTATGGATGTGAGAGTTGGACTGTGAAGAAGGCTGAGCGCCGAAGAATTGAAGCTTTTGAATTGTGGTGTTGGAGAAGACCCTTGAGAGTCCCTTGGACTGCGAGGAGATCCAACCAGTCCATTCTGAAGGAGATCAGCCCTGGGATTTCTTTGGAAGGAATGATGCTAAGGCTGAAACTCCAGTACTTTGGCTACCTCATGTGAAGAGTTGACTCATTGGAAAAGACTGTGATGCTGGGAGGGATTGGGAGCAGGAGGAGAGGGGGACGACAGAAGATGAGGTGGCTGGATGGCATCACTGACTCGATGGATGTCAGTCACAGTGAACTCCGGGAGTTGGTGATGGACAGGGAGGCCTGGCGTGCTGCGATTCATGGGGTCGCAAAGAGTCGGACACGACTGAGCGACTGATCTGATCTGATGAAATAGCAATTATAATGCCCATTTCACAGTAACATAGAAATAAGTGAACAAGCTAATGTTTGCAAAATACTCAATAGTGAGGATATGGTGGCTATTGGTATTATTATTACAGTTATTATTCTTATCATTATTATATTATTATCATTATAGTCACACCTCAATGTCCCTGTCATAGAGTCTAGCAACTTGCTAGACATCTTCAGCAACTGGATCTTATTTATTTTCCACACCTCATATTTATCTACCATTTTAATACTCTGAAAATTTATTGTACATCAAGTGAATGGATTCTTCCATAAGTACTTGACCTAATAATTGTATTTCCTGCTTAATTCCCAGAGAAGGCAATTGGCACCCCACTCCAGTACTCTCACCTGGAGAATCCCATAGATGGAGGAGCCTGGTGGACTGCAGTCCATGGGGTCGCTAAGAGTCGGACACGACTGAGCGACTTCATTTTCACTTTTCACTTTCATGCGTTGGAGAAGGAAATGGCAACCCACTCCAGTGTTCTTGTCTGGAGAATCTCAGGGACCGCATCTATGGGGTCTCACAGAGTCGGACACGACTGAAGCAACTTAGCAGCAGCAGCCACTTAATTCCAGATAAATACAAATTTTCATCAAAAGTCCCCTACCCTGAAATCTCAAATTATGTAATTTTTGTCTTTCTACCTTCCCCTCCTGGTAACCTGGTTTCTGGATTTCATTATTTTATTCTTGTCTGTCAGCACCAATCTGGCTTCACTTGACTCCCTAGTCCTCCTTGAGGCCATGGTCATTCATAACATTGGCATCTTTGATGATAAGTCATATCAAATTTTAAAACTAAGCCTGAATTGACCCAGTTAAACACTTTCTCTGGCCCTGATCCTGCCTTTCTAGCCCAAGCTTGCTGAGTTGGTCAGTTCTACTTCACAATGGTGCTATTGAGGCAAACTTGAATTCCAGACTATTCCAAATATTTGTATTTCACTCTTCCTTTCTTTCCTCGTTTTATCATGGGCCTTATCCAGACATTTTCCACTATCTTCTAGCTCCCAGTCCCACTCTCACCCAACCACCTTCACTTTTTGTGTGTGTTTTTTTTTTTCCTTCTTTAGTGAAAAAAAGGAGAAACTTCCCAAATGAACTCTCCCAGTTTCTTGACATTTCAAAAGCTTTCTCTCTATATTCAGTTTCTTCCTTAATTTCTCCAGAGCGGGGGTGGGGCGGGAAATGCCACTTCTCGTGGTTATTCTCTATGTCTTCTCATAATCCCAGTATTTGTTACCTTCTTGATGGAATAGTCCTTGTCTTCTAAGTCTGTGGTCTCCACTATCCACTGCTGTTTCTCACTCTTGGTAAAAATGCTCATTTCTCATTGCCTAAAAATGTCACCTGTACGGCGACCCTTTTAAACACTTTTTCCATCCCTTTGTCCCTACTTATTGAAAATTTCTACTCAGAGGACTTTACTGCCTCCATCTATTTAGCACTCCACCATTTCTTAGCTATTTACAGTCTAGGTCAGCACTTCTTGCTCAGACTTCATAATAACCAAATCCAGAGAGCAACTTGCTAAACACGGACTAAATCAGAAAATAACCTAAAATATTTATAGGTGGAATGTTTTTAATTGAAAATAAAAGATCCTTAAAGCTTTGATAGTTCATAATTAGGGAATAGAAAAGAATTAAGAAGAAAACTGACATTTGTGCTTAGCCACTAAAATATGAATACTATACATATTTTTACTGTTATTAGAAATCACTATTTTAGAAGTAGTAACACAGGGATATGCATCTTCTCATGTCAGATCATGGTTGTTTCTTGAAGCTAAAGTCTAACGTATGTCAACTGATAAACATAATTCTATACCATACCAATTTTTTATGATCAAAAGGGGACTCATATTCTCTGATTAACCATCTTCTCACACTCACCAAAAAAAAAAAAAAAATCATTATCATCATCATCATCTAATTACACCTTTCTTTTAACTTCTCACAACATTTCTCCATGCCTCACTTCTAGGATATATCCTTCCTTGGTCTGAACTCTCAATATTTCAGAGCCTTTCATTTTTCCCCTGTTAGAGTTTAAGCTCCTTGGTAAGTACATCCACACTATTTGTACACTGTAGATTGGCTGAAAATTAGGCCCGTACACCTGTAACTTTGTGGTAATGATGGGGTCATTTCTGTTTCTAGTAGCATTGGCTCTTACTCTGTCACTGCCTCTGTAAACTGTGATTGATTTCAGCAGTCATAGTAGCTACTGACATTCAAGTCCTTACATTCGTTTCTAATTATTTTTTTTGCATGTCTATACAATGCAATGTTAACTGGTGGTTGTATCCAAGCACAAAGTATTATGAAAAAAATCTATAATTAAATTATCCTCAGAAATCATGGAAATCAACTTGCATCCCATCTCTTTTACTGGCAATGTTCATTACTAAATATGTATTTCATTCAAATGCTTTACCAGTTTGATTGGGTCCTTATTGGAAATACAATATCTCATGGCTCCTCATCATGGCTTGACCTTAACTTTTTCCCTTCTCTTTTGCCTATAGGTCCCCCAGGCCCACCAGGGATAGTGATTGTGGAGGAAATCACCGAGAGCACAGCCACACTCTCCTGGAGTCCAGCCGCTGACAACCACAGCCCCATCTCTTCCTACAACCTTCAGGCTCGTAGCCCCTTCTCCCTGGGCTGGCAAACGGTAAAAACAGGTAAGAGGCTCTAAAACAACTTCAGACACAGACATAGCAGCTTCCGATGTCATGAGCCGTATTTGCTAACAATCTCAGCAGGATTATTTTGGATTCGGGAAATTTTATTATTTATGACAATATTACACTAGAGGAGGACACAGCAACCCACTCTAGTATTCTTGCCTGGAGAATCCCACAGACAGAGGAGCCTGGCGGACTCCAGTCCATAGGTCGCCAAGAGTTGGACACGACTGAAGCCACTTTGCATGCAGGCATGCATGACAATCTTAACCATTGTTTGCTTCTTTTTATAAAGCCACTTTGTTTTCTTCTCTTCTTGTTTCCCAAGGAAGGACCACATTATTTATCTTTGTTTGTTTATTGAAGCAACGTTAAACTCATGTAAAAGCTGCAAAAATAATACAAAGATTTTCTGTGGGCCCATCTCTCAATTTCCCCAAGTTATTCTACCTAACAATGGTATAATGATCAAATCAGGAAACTGACATTGATACAATGCTATAAACCACAGATCATATTCAAATTTCACCAGGTTTTATGTACAATTTTTCTAGTGAATAGTTCCATAAAATTCTATGAAGTTTTATTATATAGATTCAAATCTCCACCAAGACAGTCAGATGCAAAACTGCTCCATTACTCCAGTTCCTTGCTCTATGCCTTTAGAGTCCCACACCCATTTTATTTACAAAAATAAAATCTAACATAAAATTACATTATTTAAAATAATATAGGATTTTAATGCTTACTTCTAAGTTTATTTGCATTGTAATTGCATTATTTTAAAAATAATTTTCCCCTGATGGCTTTCTTTTCATGTTATAACTAAACTTCCTTTCCCTCTCTAAATGTGGCTATCTGTAGGGATATGTGAAATTACACTCACTTGATAGTTATTACCTATTTAACATGTTGATATTTGAAAAGCAAACAGTATCTATAAAATGTAATCTTCAGAAGCAGTTGTCCATACTGAGAACGGATTTGTGACTTTATTTTCTATCTAAATATAAAACTGATTTACCTACATAGAAGTGAAATATAAAATCAGTAAAATATCTCAGTGCAATAACCATAAAACTCCATTAATCTGAATGTTATAGAAGTAAAGTGGTCCATTTCATTGCTTAAATTAAATTTGAGCTGAAACTTGTTTTGTGTTAAACTTGTAATCTAGGGGCAAAAGTACATTCATCCAAATGCAAAATATTGATATGATTCAAGTTTTTCTTGATATTAGGTTCCTATAGTAATTCATAAAATTCAGTATAATTATAATTATAGTGTACTATACGTATGTACAAATTTGTTTTATAATATAAATAATGTATAGAATTGTGGGTACCAGCTTCATTCCTGGTTCCATTTTAATCCTGAGATGCAAATATAAAGCCAAGAAATTGAGGAAATCTCTATGTTTGGTAGATGATTCTGGAAAGGATGCAAATTCAGGCCACATGAACAGGTTTATACAAGAATTCTTATAACCTTCATTTATAGGATGCTCCCAAGTCATCCTAAGTGTTAGAGCCCTAACATTTTGGTCTGCTGTTGGGAAATGGATTCACCTTCAAATTTCATGTTGTGCATTCAGTAAGCTCACTCTCTTGCCTGTGGCTGTGCTTTCTGCCCACCCTCGCCACACCGCCTAAAATAGTTGCTTCCTGAGATGTTTCCCTTGTGGTACATTGCACTACATACATGTGTTTCCTTGCTCATCCCATACTCATGTTCTTGTGCTTCTTAACACATGGTACAGCTATCCAGGATACCTCATCTTCCATAGTTTCTTAGTTACTTGTATTCCTTGCTTTCTTACATACCTTTATTCAACTGTTTGTACTTTCTGTTGTTTGATAGATAGATAGAGGGCCTCCCAGATGGTGCTAGTGGTTAAGAATCCACCTGCCAATGAAGAAGATGTAAGAGATGTGGGTTTGATCCCTGGATCAGGAAGATGCCCTGGAGAAAGAAAAGGCAACCCTCTCCAGTATTCTTCCCAGAAAAATCCCAAGGACAGAGGAGCTTGACGGGCTACAGTCCATGGGATTACAAAGAGTTGGACTCAAGTGAGCATATGAGCACATCACAACACACAGATAGACAGATAATGATAAATAGTGGATATATAGATATGCATATATATCATGTGTGTATATACATATGTAAAATATATAAACTTTGAATTTTTTGGCATAAACTAAGGAAAAACAAAAGAGTGGTGTGTATTTCTGTATGTGTAGAGGGTTTAATTGTTTTGATTAAATGCTATTTGGGGTTTGTTTACTTATTTTAGAAGTCCCTGATATAAAATTGCATTCTTATCTAATTAATTTGAACACTGGAAATATATTTGAATTGTTGTTGCTGTCTTAGTCATTAAGTCATATTTGACTCTTTGCAACACTGTGAACTACAGCCCACCAGGCTCCTCTCTCCATGAGATGTCTCAGGCAAGAATATTGGAGTGGGTTGCCATTTTCCTCTCCAGGGGATCTTCCCAAACCAGAGATCATCTCCTGCATTGACAGGTGGATTCTTTTCCACTGAGCCACCAGGGAAAGCCCTATATTTGAATAAAGAGCTATTTTTCAAATCAGTTCAGTAAATGCTGGAGAAGGTGCAGAGAAAAGGGAATCGTCTTACACTGTTGGTGGGAAGGCAAACTAGTACAGCCACTATGGAGAACAGTGTGGAGATTCCTTAAAAAACTGGAAATAGAACTGCCATATGACCCAGCAGTCCCACTGCTGAGCAAACACAGCGAGGAAACCAGAATTAAAAGAGACACGTGTACCCCAATGTTCATCGCAACACTGTTTACAAGAGCTAGGACATGGAAGCAACCTAGATGTCCATCAGCAGATGAATGGATAAGAAAGCTGTGGTACATATACACAATGGAATATTACTCAGCCATTAAAAAGAATACATTTGAATCAGTTCTTATGAGGTGGATCAAACTGGAGCCTATTATACAGAGCGAAGTAAGTCAGAAAGAAAAACACCAATACAGTATATTAACACATATGTATGGAATTTAGAAAGATGGTAATGATGACCCTGTATGTGAGACAGCAAAAGAGACACAGATGTAAAGAACAGACTGTTGGACTCTGTGGGAGAAGGTGAGAGTGGGATGATTTGAGAGAATAACATTGAAACATATATAATGCCATATGTGAAATAGATGACCATTCCAAGTTCAATGCAGGAAACAGGATACTCAAAGACAGTGCACTGGGATGACTCTGAGAGATGGGATGGGTAGGGAGGTGGGAGGGAAAGTCAGGATGGAGAACACATGTACACCCATGGCTGATTCATGTGAATGTATGGCAAAAACCACCACAATATTGTAAAGTAACTAGCCTCCAATTAAAATAATTTTAAAAAATAAATAAAATAAAAGGCAACACTAAAAAAAAAAATAAAGAAATAAAATCAGTTCAGTTCAGTTCAGTTCAGTCACTCAGTCGTGTCCAACTCTTTGCGACCCCATGAATCGCAGCACGCCAGGCCTCCCTGTCCATCACCAACTCCCGGAGTTCACTCAGACTCAAGTCCATCGAGTCAGTGATGCCATCCAGCCATCTCATCCTCTGTCGTCCCCTTCTCCTCCCGCCCCCAATCCCTCCCAGCATCAGAGTCTTTTCCAATGAGTCAGCTGTTCGCATG
Organism: Bos grunniens; assembly: GCF_055505025.1. NCBI lineage: Eukaryota > Metazoa > Chordata > Mammalia > Artiodactyla > Bovidae > Bos > Bos grunniens. The sequence continues at coordinate 9,368,484 of NC_141179.1, read as the reverse complement.
AGGTAGCCAAAGTACTGGAGTTTCAGCTTTAGCATCAGTTCAGTTCAGTAAGTGCTTTAAAAAATCGAGTTATACTGTATTTACAAGTAAACATATATTTTTCAAAAGTATATTCCTATAAATGGAGAAGGCAATGGCACCCCACTCCAGTATTCTTGCCTGGAAAATCCCATGGACAGAGGAGCCTGGTAGGCTGCAGTCCATGGGGTCGCTAATAGTAGGACACGACTGAGCGACTTCACTTTCACTTTTCACTTTCATGCATTGGAGAAGGAAATGGCAACCCACTCCAGTGTTCTTCCCTGGAGAATCCCAGGGATGAGGGAGCCTGCTGGGCTACCGTCTGTGGGTTGCACAGAGTCGGACAAGACTGAAGCGACTTAGCGGCAGCAGCAGCAGCATTCCTATAAATGATCGATTTTATTTGCCCTTGATAGTAATATCAAATCATTCTCTAGCAAGGTGTTTCCTCACCTAAGGTGGTCACACATTTCTCTAAAACTCAGCATCTCTTGCAGCTATGGTAGAGTCATTACCATCTACCAGGCAAGCCAAGGGGCAGTTGTCAACTTTTCCATGCTTTACAGCAGGAGTCCCCAACTCCTGGGCTGGGGACCAGTACTGTTAGCCTGTTAGAAGGAGGTGAGGGACAGGCTAGTGCAGCTTCATCTGACATTTCTCATCACTCGCATTACTGCCTGGTCCATGGAAAATTTATCTTCCACAAAGCCAATCCCTCATGCCAAAAATGTTGGGGACTCCTACTCTAAAGCAGCTCTTTTAAATGTTTCTTGAGTTCTGCTTCTAGTGCAAACTCATTGCCTGTGTTAGTGAAAGAAGTTTTCTGGGGGCTACATCATCTTCACTGGGGAAGCAGATCTTTTGCTTTCATAGTTATCATCTAACCCAAATCAATTTCAGTAGATATGTGCCCTAATATGGGCTTTCCTGGTGGCTCAGTGGTAAAGAATCTGCCTGCAATGCAGGAGATCCAGGTTCTATCCCTGGGTCAGGAAGATTTCCTGGAGGAGGACTTGGCAACCCACTCCAGTATTCTTGCCTGGAGAATCTATGGACAGAGGAGCCTGGCAGGCTATAGTCCATAGGGTCACAAAGAGTTGGACACAACTGAAGTGACTGGGCACACAAGCAGGCACATTCTTTAATGTAGACATACATGTTAGGGAAAAAAAGATTTAGTTCTGCAGTTTGAACACTAAAGATGTTAAACTAATGCATAAGCTAGCATTTTAAAAACTCTTAAGATTCCTCTATATGCCAGCATGAATATTAAGAATAGTAAGTTTCTCATTTTTGACAAATGAAGTAATGAATTTCACATGGACCAAGCACATCTGGAATTAACTTATCAATGCTGCCCACCCAAAAATAAAACTCAAAACAGGTGACTGTGAATGGGGCCATTTATTCATTTTGAAGAAAGTGTAAAAATCGTAAGAAATAGATAATTTCATTTGCAGATCCTCTTTTCTCTTCAAGCAAGCTGCTTCTTATTTGAACACCTGAGTTTCTTGTTCATATTACTGAACAGTATTTGCCGACCAAGTTTTTATGACCATATTTAATTAGGAATGGCAAGTCATCTGTAATCATAGAATTGATGGGCCATTATTTACTTAATTTAAATATTTTTCTTAACTATTCTTCAATCAATGGATAAGTCTTCTCTCTGTGGATAATTTACACTGAATGATGGTTACATTTATCAACTAAACATGTTTATTTAGTTTAGTTTAATTTAATTTGTCTTTGGATGCAATTCTTTTAATAGGAAAAGCATTTTAATGAGTTTTTCTCCCTGGATCAACATGCAGCCCTACACTAAAGTTCTGTATGTTCTTTCTCAAGCAGAATGTTTTCTTTGAAATCAGCTTGCCTCCAGATTTCCAGAAAGACTATAGAAAGATACCTACAAGGATTTAAAATACTTCCTTGGTAAACATTCTTCATTATCTTTAATCTCCACAATATTCATTTTGAAATGAAAATCCAAACTGTATCCTAAAAAGTTGCTATTCTATTTCATATTGTATGTTATTTCATCAAAATATTAATACTTTCAACTCACATTTATCTTTTTTACAATTTTTATAATCCCTACAAGTAGCCTAGGATTCTATTTCTTTTTTTCCTTTTTAAAGAGGAATTAGAATTAAGGATGATGGAGAGAATGTAAAAAGGGACTGTGTGTGTGTGTGTGTGTGTGTGTGTGTAGGTTGCTCAGTTATGTCCAACCCTTTGCCACCCTTTGAACTTCAGCTCACTAGGCTACTCTGTCCATGGGATTCTCCAGGCAAAAACGGGGAGTGAGTAGACATTCCCTTCTCCAGGGGATCTTCTCGACCCAGGGATCAAAACCAGGTCTCCTACATTGCAAGCAGAATGGGAGTAGGTGTTTTTAAAACCTATAGCTATGGCTTCAGTTCAGTTCAGTTCAGTTCAGTCGCTCAGTCGTGTCTGACTCTTTGCAACCCCATGAACCACAGCATGCCAGGCCTCCATGTCCATCACCAACTCCCAGAGTTTACCCAAACTCATGTCTATCGAGTCGGTGATGCCATCCAGCCATCTCATCCTCTGTCGTCCCCTTCTCCTCCTGCCCCCAACCCCTCCCAACATCAGGGTCTTTTCCAATGGGTCAACTTTCTGCATAAGGTGGCCGAAGTATTGGAGTTTCAGCTTCAGCATCAGTCCTTCCAATGAACACCCGTGACTGATCTCCTTTAGGATGGATTGGTTGGCTCTCCTTGCAGTCCAAGGGACTCTCAAGGGTTTTCTCCAACACCACAGTTCAAAAGCATCAATTCTTTGGCGTTCAGCTTTCTTCACAGTCCAACTCTCACATCCATACATGACCACAGGAAAAACCATAGCCTTGACTAGATGGACCTTTGTTGGCAAAGTAATGTCTCTGCTTTTGAATATGCTATCTAGGTTGGTCATAACTTTCCTTCCAAGGAGTAAGTGTCTTTTAATTTCATGGCTGCAGTCACCATCTGCAGTGATTTATGGAGCCCCCCAAAATAAAGTCTGACACTGTTTCCACTGTTTCCCCATCTATTTCCCATGAAGTGATGGGACCGGATGCCACGATCTTCATTTTCTGAATGTTAAACTTTAAGCCAACTTTTTCACTCTCCTCTTTCACATTCATCAAGAGGCTTTTGAGTTCCTCTTCACTTTCTGCCATAAGGGTGGTGTCATCTGCATATCTGAGATCATTGATATTTCTCCCAGCAATCTTAATTCCAGCTTGTGTTTCTTCCAGTCCAGCATTTCTCATGATGTACTCTGCATATAAGTTAAATAAGCAGGGTGACAGTATATAGCCTTGACATACTCCTTTTCCTATTTGGAACAAGTCTGTTGTTCCATGTCCAGTTCTTTTTTTTTTTTCAAGTCAAAGATTTTATTTAACAAATAATTAATGATGGAACTGGTAAGACATTACAGCCAGTGCAAAGGAAAATTCAAGGAGTAAAGTAAAACTTGCCAAAAGATGGAAAGCAGTTTTAGGGTAATAAGCAATTGCATTTTACTAGACACAATTAGTTTGCATTCTATAGACAAGAGCTTCCTGACCTGCATATAGGTTTCTCAAGAGGCAGGTCAGGTAGTCTGGTATTCCCATCTTTTGAAGAATTTTCCATAGTTTATTGTGATCCACACAGTCAAAGGCTTTGGCATAGTCAATAAAGCAGAAATAGATGTTTTTCTGGAACTCTCTTGCTTTTTCTATGATCCAGCGGATGTTGGCAATTTGATCTCTGGTTCCTCTGCCTTTTCTAAAGCCAGCTTGAACATCAGGAATTTCACATATTGCTGAAGCCTGGCTTGGAAAATTTTGAGCATTACTTTACTAGCGTGTGAGATGAGTGCAATTGTGGGGTAGTTTGAGCATTCTTTGGCATTGCCTTTTTGATCACACGAACCACAGCCTTGTCTAACTCAATGAAACTAAGCCATGCCGTGTGGGGCCACCCAGGACGGATGGGTCATGGTGGAGAGGTGACCTGTTAGGTGACCCTGACAGAATGTGGTCCACTGAAGAAGGGAATGGCAAACCACTTCAGTATTCTTGCCTTGAGAACCCAATGAACAGTATGAAAAGGCAAAATGATAGGATAATGAAAGATAAACTCCCCAGGTCGGTAAGTGCCCAATATGCTACTGGAGATCAATGGAGAAATAACTCCAGAAAGAATGAAGAGACGGAGCCAATCCAAAAACAATACCCAGTTCTGGATGTGACTGGTGATAGAAGCAAGGTCCAATGCTGTAAAGAGCAATATTGCATAGGGACCTGGAATGTTAGGTCCATGAGTCAAGGCAAATTGGAAGTGTTCAAACAGGAGATGGCAAGAGTGAATGTTGACATTCTAGGAATCAGCAAACTAAAATGGACTGGAATGGGTGAATTTAACTCAGATGACCATTATATCTACTACTGCGGGCAGGAATCCCTCAGAAGAAATGGAGTTGCCTTCATGGTCAACAAAAGAGTCTGAAATGCAGTACTTGGATGCCATCTCAAAAATGACAGAATGATCTCTGTTTCCAAGGCAAACCATTCAATATCATGGTAATCCAAGCCTATGCCCCAACCAGTAATGCTAAAGCTGAAGTTGAATGGTTCTATGAAGACCTACAAGACCTTTTAGAACTAACACCCAAAAAAGATGTCCTTTTCATTATAGGGGACTGGAATGCAAAAGTAGGAAGTCAAGAAACACCTGGAGTAACAGGCAAATTTGGTTGGAGTATGGAATGAAGCAGGGAAAAGGCTAATAGAGTTTTGCCAAGAGAACACACTGGTCATAGCAAATACCCTCTTCCAACAACACAAAAGAAGACTCTGCACATGGACAACACCAGATGGTCAACACCGAAATCAGGTTGACTATATTCTTTGCAGCCAAAGATGGAGAAGCTCTATACAGTCAGCAAAAACAAGACCAGGAGCTGACTGTGGCTCAGATCATGAACTCCTTATTACCAAATTCAGACTTAAATTGAAGAAAGTAGGGAAAACCACTAGACCATTCAGGTATGACTTAAATCAAATCCTTTATGATTATACAGTGGAAGTGAGAAATAAATTTAAGGGACTGGATCTGATAGAGTGCCTGATGAACTATGGACTGAGGTTCATGACATTGTACAGGAGACAGGGATCAAGACCATGTCCATGGAAAAGAAATGCAGAAAAGAAAAATAGCTGTCTGAGGAGGCCTTACAAATAGCTGTGAAAAGAAGAGAAGCCAAAAGCAAAGGAGAAAAGGAAAGATATAACCATCTGAATGCAGAGTTCCAAAGAATAGCAAGGAGAGATAAGAAAGCCTTCCTCAGCGATCAATGCAATGAAATAGCTATGGCTTAGAGAATATGAATATATTAATATATAGCCTGGGAGGAAGTATATTTTTTACATTTTACATTAATTTTATTTTTTAACATAATGTCTGAAATAATTACATCAAGATTAAAACAGAAATTAACTGTTGATCATACCTGTCAGTCCGAACTCCCCTTTCATTCACTTAACAAAAATATATCAAGTAACCTCCATAGAATATATGGAGTAACAACAACAAAAAAAAATTACTGCCCTTGTGGAGATTGAATTTACATGGGGGAGGACAAAAATTAAACAGAGGACATAATAAGAACATAAGTTATATAGTTTTGGGGAGAAGTTAATGTATGAAAAAATTAAGAAATATAAGGATCAGAAGTACTGTGGGAGAGACAGTGTATTAGTCTGCTTGGACTATCATAACAAAATATCATTACCTAGGTGGCTTAAACAACAAGGAAATATTTTCTCTAACAGTTCTGGAGATTGAGAATCCCAAGATGTAGGTGTCAGGCCAGTTCAGTTTGATTCCTGGCAAGGATGGTCCCCCTGGCTTACAGAGACTAGCTTTCTTGGTGTGTGCTCACCTGGCAGAGAGGAGTGAGGAGACAAGTTTTCCAGTGCCTCCTCTTATAAAGACAGTAATCTAATCAGATCATTACACCAACCTTATGATTTCATTTAACCTTAACTACTTCCTATTTTCAACATAACTTAGAGCTAATCTATTAAAAGATAACAGAGTACCAATTCCCCACTATCAATTCATTTGTCTTAGGATGGAAGCCCAAATCCCATATGACTTTGTTCCTTCCATCTCTCTACAAACTCATCTTCTACCATTCTCCCTAAAGCTTGCTCTGCTCCTGACTCACTAGTCTTCTTATGTTCTGCATATAATTCTTCTAATACTTCTGTACTACTTATTCCTTCTGCGTGGGATGCTTTCTTCTAAATACTGGCATAACTAAATCCAAACTTCAATCAGTTCACTTAAATGTACTTACTTAATGATGTTTATACTGACCACTCTGTTTAAAATTTCAGGATATGTGTGGTGAAGATGCTTCCCAGGTGACTCAGTGCTCCTGCCAATGTAGGAGATGTGGATTCAATAACGGTCAGGAAGATTCCTCTGGAGTAGGAAATGGCAACCCACTCCACTATTCTTGCTTGGAGAATTGTATTGGACAGAGGAGTCTGTCAGGCTATAGTCCATGGGGTTTCAAGGAGTCAGACATGACTGAGCGACTAAGTATGCACACATGTAGTAAAGACGGCCAAGTAGGAAGATTCTTAACTCACCACTTTCTGCAGGCATACCAAAACTACAACTATTTACAGAGTAAGTATCTATGCTGCTAAGTCACTTCAGTCGTGTCCGACTCAGTGTGACCCCATAGACAGCAGCTGACCAGGCTCCCCCGTCCCTGGGATTCTCCAGGCAAGAACACTGGAGTGGGTTCCCATTTCCTTCTCCAATGCATGAAAGTGAAAAGTGAAAGTGAAGTCGCTCAGTCGTGTCCGACTCTTCGCGACCCCATGGACTGCAGCCTACCAGGCTCCTCTGTCCATGGGATTGTCCAGGCAAGAGTACTGGAGTGGGGTGCCATCACCTTCTCCAAAGTATCTATATAATGATTTTAATACTAGCAGAAGAGATTTTCTGCAACTGGAGATGTAAAGAAGAAAACACAACAGAGATGGGGAGGGAGGACAGAGACACAGTGCAGTTGAGACCCACAACCCCAGGTATGCAACCCACAAATGGGAGGGTGATCACAGTTGCAGAGGTTCTCCCCAAGTAGCAAAGATCCCAATCCCTATAGCAGGCTCCCCATCCTAGGCATCCTGTATCAGAAAAGAGTCCCTAGAACTTCTGTCTTTGAAGGCTAGCTGAATTTGCATTCAGAGAGCAGGAGGGGCTCTAGGAACAAGGACTCCACTTGCAAAGGGCATGCACAAAAGCTCAACCATTCAAGTCCCAGTGAAGAGGCAGTAATTTTAAAGGATTCTGGGTCAGGCACTCTGATCTTGGAGAGCCTCCTAGAAAAGCCAGAGGCAACAGAGTCTCCCCTTAGAGATTTAGACACTGGCCACAGTCATTTTGGGGAGCTCATTCTACTGCAGCACATTGACACTGGCAAGTGATATTTTGGAGTCCTTGCTCTAGATTATTAGTGGTGAGGGACTACCTGCCCACCATGAAGCTAACACCAGCTCAGGGCCCTCTTGGACTGAGCAGCTAACCACTTCAAAACTTTGCCCTTCTCTCAGCAGCCCAGGAGTCATGAGGCAGTACTTGACAGGCAAACAGACTGGGAGCCAGTCTGGCCTACCAGAGAACACCCAGTAGTCAGCTCTACCACAATGGATGGGGCCATGCAGCCCAAATAGGCATACCCCTAGATCATATACTCCAGTGACCTGAGGGGGGTGTGCTGCTAGGCCCTTGGGGGCATCTCCTACATTGAGATCACTTCTCAATGACAGGGAATGTAACTGACCTGTGTAACATATAGAAATAAATAGACCAATAGACAAAATAAGAAGACAGGAATATGATACAAGGAACAAGACAAAATCTTATAAAATCTTAGAAAAAGAACTGAACGAAGTGGAGATAAGCAATCTACTTGGTAAGAAATTCAAGGTACTCTTCACAGAGATGCTCACTAAACTCAGAAGAACGTGCATGAACATAGTGATATTTTTAACAAAGAAATAGAAAATATTAAAAAGTCCAAACAGAGCTGAAAAATACAATAACTAAAATAAATATACAAGAAAAAATCAATGCCATATTAGATAATACACAGTAACAAATCATCAAACTAAAGACAGAGTAGTGAAAATTACCAAAGTTGAAAAAAAAAAAGGAAAAAATAATTTTAAAGACAGTTTAAGAGACCTCTGGGACAACACCAAGTTTACTAACATTCACATTTAGAGGTCCCAGAAAAAGAAGAGAGAAAGGGTCAGATAATTCATTTAAAGAAATAATAGCAGAAAACTTCCCTAAGCTGGTAATGGGAACAAATGGCAGGCTTCCAGAAGCACAGAGCATCCCAAGTAAGATCTACCCAAAGAATCTGAAACCAAGACACATCATAATTAAATGTTGACATTAAAGATAAACAGATAATTTTAAAATTAGTCAGAGAAAAACATATTACAAAAGAATCCACATAATAAAAGAAGCTGACTTCTGGGCAGAAATATTGCAGGTAAGAAGTGGCATGATGTATTCAAAATGATGAAAGGAAAAAAAATGTACAACCTAGAATACTCTACCTAAAAGGGGACCTCAGTAAAATGTGAAGGAGAGATAAGGAGATTTACAGACAAGCAGAACTTAAAATAGTTCGGCACCACCAAACCAGCTTTACAAGGAATGTTAAAGGGATAACTCAAAGTAGAAAAGACCACAATTAGAAATATGAATTGTCTATACATCAGTGTCTCTTTTGCATGATGCTGGATGCTTGGGGCTGGTGCACTGGGACGGCCCAGAGGGATGGTATGGGGAGGGAGGAGGGAGGAGGGTTCGGGATGGGGAACACATGTATACCTGTGGCGGATTCATTTTGATATTTGGCAAAACTAATACAATTATGTAAAGTTTAAAAATAAAATAAAATTGGAAGAATAAAAAAAAAAAAAAGAAATATGAATTGTCACAATAAAAATATATTTTCACTCACCTAAAGCCAGACATCCTTGAGTGTGAAGCATCTGAACTGACTAACTGATTGAGAAATATTAAAAGTATACAAAGGAAAATCTCAGTAGTAAAGGCAAACACAAAACCTTAAAACACACAAAAAAACTTAAAAGTAGTAGACTAACCATGTATAAGTTTGGCTTCCCTGTTGGCTCAGGCAGTAAAGAATCCACCTACAATTCAGACCAGGATCCGATCCCTGGATTGGAAAGATCACCTGGAGAAGGGGGGCTTCCCTGGTAGCTCAGGTGCTAAAGAATCTGCCTGCAATGCAGGAGATCCTGGGCAATTCTTGGGTTGGGAAGATCCCCTGGAGAAAGGATAGGATACCCACTCCAGTATTCTCAGGCTTCCGTAGTGGCTCAGCTGGTAAAGAATCCACCTGCCATGAGGGAGACGTGGGTTCAATCCATGGGCTGGAAAGCTCCCCTAGAAAAGGAAAGGCTACCCACTCCAGTATTCTGGCCTGGAGAATTTGATCGACTGTATAGTCCATGGGATCGCAAAGAGTTGGACACAACTGAGTGACTTTCACTTTCACTTTTTTCTGGAGAAGGGAATGGCAACCCTCTCCATTATTCTTGCCCAGGGAATTAAATGGACTGAGGAGCTTGGTAAGTTGCAGTCCATGTGATCGCAAAGAGTCAGACACGACTGAGCAACTAACACTTTGAGTGACTTTGAATCACATATAAACCTAGTAGGAAGGTTGAAGACAAAAATAGTTAAATCTTTTATGAAAACACTAAGTTGTTAAGGGACACACAAAACAAAAGGTATAAAATGATGTGAATCACATTAAACATTAGAGGGAATAAAAATGCAGAGTTGTTAAAATGCATTTAAACTTAAGAGATGACCAATTTAATTATATATATAGTATATAAAACTGTATATATATATGTACATATATACAGTTATATATTTATATATGAACATCATGATAATCACACATCAAAAATTTACAAGAAATACACACAAGAATGTGACAGACATCCAAATATAAACCTAAAAATAGTCATCAAATCACAAGAGAGAAAAGAAGAGAACAAAAAAGAATTGTGGAAACAACCAGAAAACAAGAAACCATATAATAACTCCATACTTATCAATAATCATTATAAATTTAAATAGATTAATGCTCCAATCAAAGGAAATACAGTGAATGAATGAGAAAACAAGGAACGTATATATGATACTGACAAGAGACTCACATCCGTTCTACAGAAACAAATTGAAAATGGGGGGATGGAAAAAGGTCAGGTCAGTTCAGTTCAGACACTCAGTAATATCCAACTCTTTGTGACCCCATAGACTGCAGCACACCAGGCTTCCCTGTACATCACCAACTCCTGGAGGTTGCTGAAACTCTTGTCCATTGATTCAGTGATGCCATCCAACCACCTCATCCTCTGTTGTCCACTTCTGCTGGCTTCAATTTTTCCTAGGATCGTGGTCTTTTCCATGAGTCAGTTATTTGATCATCAGGTGGCCAAAGTATTGTAGCTTCAGCTTTAGCATCAGTCCTTCCACTGAGTATTCAAGACTGATTTCTAGGATGGACTGGTTGGCTCTCCTTGCAGTCCAAGGGACTCTCAAGAATTTTCTCCAACACAATTCAAAAGCATCAATTTTTGGTGCTCACCTTTCTTTACGGTCCAACTCTCACACCCACACATGACTACTGGAAAAATAGCTTTGACTAGACAGACCTTTGTTGGCAAAGTAATGTCTCTGCTTTTTAATATGCTGTCTAGGCTTGTCATAGCTTTCCTTCCAAGCAGGAAGCGTCTTTTAATTCATGGCTGCTGTCACCATCTGCAATGATTTTGGAGTCCAAGAAAATAAAGTCTTTCACTGTCTTCATTGTTTCCCTGTCTATTTGCCATGAAGTGATGGGACTGGATGCCATGATCTTCGTGTTTTGAATGGTGAGTTTTAAACTAGCTTCTTCTCTCTCCTCTCTTCCATCAAGAGGCTCTTTAGTCCCTCTTTGCTTTCTACCATAGGGGTGGTGTCATCTGCATATCTGAGGTTATTGATATTTCTCCTAGAAAGCTTGATTCCAGCTTGTGCTTCATCCAGCTGGGAATTTCACATGAAGTACTCTGCATAGAAGTTAAATAAGCAGGGTGACAATATACAGTCTTGACGTACTCCTTTGTTCTCTATCTGGTTCTAACTGTTGTTTTTTAACCTACATACAGATTTCTTAGGAAGCAGGTAAGGTGGTCTGGTATTCCCATCTCTTGAAGAATTTTTCACAGATTGTTGTGATCTACACAGTCCAAGGCTTTAGCTTAGTCAATGAGGCAGAAGTAGATGTTTTTCTGGAATTATCTTCCTTTTTCTATGATCCAATGGATGTTGGCAATTTTGTCTCTGGTTCCTCTGCCTTTTCTAAATCCAGCTTCTACATATGGAATTTCTCAGTTCATGTACTGTTGAAGCCTAGCTTGGAGAATTTTGAGCATTATTCTGCTAGCATGTGAGATGAGTGCAATTGTGTGGTAGTTTGAATATTCTTTGGCATTGCCTTTCTTTGGGATTGGAATGGAAACTGACCTTTTCCAGTCCTGTGGTCACTGCTGAGTTTGCCAAATTTCCTGGCATATTGAGTGAAGCACTTTAATACTATCATCTTTTAGGATTTGAAAAGGCTCAGCTGGAATTCCATTACCTCCATTAGCTTTATTCGTGGTGATGCTTCATAAGGTCCACTTGACTTCACACTCCAAGATGTTTGGCTCTAGGTGAGTGATCATACCATCATGGTTATCTGGGTCATTAAGATCTTTTTTATTTAATTCTTCTGTGTATTCTTGCCACCTCTTTGTAATATATTTTGATTCTTTTATGTCCATACAATTTCTGTCCTTTATTGTGTCCGTCTTTGCATGAAATATTCCTTTGGTATCTCTAATTTTCTTGAAGAGATCTCTAGTCTTTCCCATTTTACTTTTCCCTCTACTTTTTTGCACTGATCACTGAGAAAGGCTTTCTTATCTCTCCTTGCTATTCTTTGGAACTATGCATTCAGATGGATATATCTTTCCTTTTCTCCTTTGCCTTTAGCTTCTCTTCTTTTCTCAGCTATTTCTAAGGCCTCCTCAGACAACCATTTTGCCTTTTTGCATTTCTTTTTCTTGGGGATAATTTTGATCACTGCCCCTTGTACAATGTTATGAACCTTTGTCCATAGTTCTTCAGGCACTGTGTCTGTCAGATCTAATCCCTTGAATCTATTTGTCACTTCCACTGTATGAAGTGAAGTTGCTCAGTCATGTCTGACTCTTTGCAACCCCATGGACTGTAGCCTATCAGTCTCCTCCATCCATGGGATTTTCCAGGCAAGAGTATTGGAGTGGGTTGCCATTTCCTTCTCCAGAGGATCTTCCCAACTCAGGGATCGAACCTGGGTCTCCCACATTGTAGACAGATGCTTTACCATCTGAGCCACCAAGGAAGTCCCTTCCACTGTATAATTATAACAGTTCTGATTTAGATCATACCTGAATGGTCTCGTGGTTTTCCCTACTTTCTTTTTTTTTTTGAACTTTGATTTTTTTTTATTTTATTTTATTTTTAAACTTTACGTAATTGTATTAGTTTTGCCAAATATCAAAATGAATCCACCACAGGTATACATGTGTTCCCCATCCTGAACCCTCCTCCCTCCTCCCTCCCCATACCATCCCTCTGGGTCGACCCAGTGCACTAGCCCCAAGCATCCAGTATCATGTATCGAACCTGGACTGGCAACTCGTTTCTTACATGATATTTTACATGTTTCAATGTCATTCTCCCAAATCTTCCCACCCTCTCCCTCTCCCACAGAGTCCATAAGACTGTTCTATACATCAGTGTCTCTTTTTCAAATGCATTCTTTTTAATGGCTGAGTAATACTCCATTGTGTATATGTACCACAGCTTTCTTATCCATTCATCTGCTGATGGATTCCCTACTTTCTTTAAGCCTGAATTTTGCAATAACGAGTTCAGTATCTTATCCACAGTCAGGTCCTGGTCTTGTTTTTGTTGACTGTATAAAGTTTCTCCATCTTCAGCTGCAAAGAATAGAGTCAGTTTAATTTTGATATTGACCAACTGCTGATGTCCATGTGTAAAATCATCTCTTGTGTTTTAGGAAGAGGGTTTTTGCTATAATCAAAGTATTTCTCTGGCAAAACTCTGTTAGCCTTTGCCCTGCTTCATTTTGTACTCTAAGGCCAAACTTACCTGCTACTCCATGTATCTCTTGACTTCCTACTTTTGCGTTCCATTCCCCTATCTTGTAAAGACATTTTTTTTTTTTTTTTTTTTAGTGTTAGTTCTAGAAGGTCTTGTTGGTCTTCATAGAACTGTTCAGCTTCTTTGAAGTTAGTGGTTGGAGCGTAGACTTGGATTACTGTGATACTGAGGGGTTTGCCTTGCAAATGAACAGGGATCATTCTGTCATTTTTGAGATTGCACTCAGGTACTGCATTTTGAACTCATTTTTTTTTTTTTTTTTACTATGAAGGCTACTCCATTTTTTCTAAGGGATTCTTGCCCACAGTAGTATGTGTAACGGTCATCTGAGTTAAATTCACCCATTCCCCTCCATTTTATTTCGCTGATTCCTAAAATGTCAATGTTCACTGTTGCCATCTCCTGTTTGACCACTTCCAATTTACCTTGATCCATGGACCTAACATTCCAAATTCCTATACAATATTGTTCTTTGCAGCATCAAACTTTACTTCCATCACCAGTCACATCCACAATTGGGCATTGTTTTTGCTTTGGCTCAGCCTCTTCATTCTTTCTGGAGTTATTTCTCCACTCTTCTCCAGTTAGTGTATTTGTCACTACCGACCTGGGGAGTTCATCTTTCAGTGTCATAACTTTTTGCCTTTTCATACTGGAAAAAAGTATTCTATGCACACTGAAACAAAAGGAAAGCTGTGGTATCAACACTTATGTTAGACAAAATAGACTTTAAAGCAAAGAATGTAACAAGAAACAAACAAAGATATTTTATACTGTTGAAGAGATCAATCCAAAAAGAAAATATAACAATTATAAATATAAATATATATATACATAAATACAACACAGGAACACTTGTATACATAAAGCCTATATTAACAAAATAAAGGAAAACTTGGCAGTAACACAATAGTAGTGAGGATTTTAAGATTTTACTTATATTAATGGACTCAGCTTCCAGACAGGAAATCAATAGGAAACACTGTCCTTAAATGATACATTACACCATGTGGATTCATTGATATCTACAGAGCTTTCCATCCAAAATAGCAGAAAACACATTCTCTTGAAGCGCACATATATTATTCACCAGGATAAACCACATGCTAGACCACAGCACAAATTTTTGAAGAATTAAATAATACTGAGCACTTTTCCAACTACAATGACTTAAGATAAGAAATAAACTACAAGATAAAAATTGCAAAAAAACACAAACACATGGATGGTAAACAATATACTACTAAATAGCTAAAGGCTGGAGACTTCCCAGGCTGTCCAGTGGTTAAGAGTCCACACTTCCAGTGCAGAAGCTGTGGGTTAGATCCCTGATCAAGAAACTAAGAGCCTACAGAGCCAAAAAATAAATAAAATAATTTTTTAAAGAAAAAATGCATTGATCTGCTGATGTATGTTCATACTTGCATGCTAAGTAAGTCACTTCACTTATGTCTGACTCTTGTGACCCTATGGACTGTAACCTGCCAGGTTCCTCTGTTCATGAGATTCTCCAGGCAAGAATACTGGAGTGGTTGCCATGCCCTCCTCCAGGGGATCCTCTCAACCCAGGGATCAAACCCATGTCTCTTATGTCTCCTGCACTGGCTGGCAGGTCTTTACAACTAGTGCCTCAGAAGTCCAAAAATTTAAAGAAGTGTTAACACCTATTCTTCTCAGACTATCCAAAAAATTGAGAGATAAAGACACTTCCAAAATCACTCTGTGAGGGAAGCATCACCTTGATTTTAAAACTAGATAAAAAAAAAAATACAGAAAAGAAAAATATATGCCAATATCACTGATAAAAACATTCAAAAATCCTCAACATAATATTAACAAGCTGAATTGAACAATGCATAAATAGAATCACACACCAAAATCAAGTGGGATTTATACCAGGAATGCACAGATGATCCAATATTCCCATATCAATCCTTGTGATATATAACATACTAAAAAATTGAAGAATAGAAGTCATATAATCATCAAAATAGATACAGAAAGGCTTTTGACAAAATTCAACATTCATTTATAACAAAAATTCTCAACAAAATAGCTATAGAGGAAATATGCCTCAACATAGTAAAATCTATATATGACAAGCCCACAGCTAACATCAAATTCAGTGGTGGAAATCTGAAAGCATTTCCTCTAAGATCAGGAACAAACCAAGAATGCCACTTATACCACCTTTATGGAAGTCCTAGCCATAATAATCAGGCAAAAAAATAAATGTAAGGAATCCAAATTGGTAAGGATAAAAATTCAGTTTTCAGATGACGTAATACTATACTATACATAGAAAATGATTTAATGAAAGAATTAATATTGTTAAAATAACCAAACTACCTAAGGCAATCTACAGATTCAATCCAGTATCTATCAAAATACCAATGGCATTTTTCATAGATCTAGAACAAATAACTTCTAAAATTTGTATGGAAACACAAAACGTCCAAATAGCCTAAACAACTGAACAAGAAAACAAAAAGCTGGGGTATCATGTTCCTTGATTTTGAAATGTACTTCCAAGCTACAGTAATCAAAATAGTATGGAAATGAGAGCCCAGAAATAAACCTATACACATATGGTCAATTAATCTATGATAAATGATGCAAGAATACTAAATGGGGAAAGAAAACCTTTTTCAGTAAATAATGCTTGGAAAACTGAACAGCTTCATACAAAAGAATCAAATTGGACTACTTTCTCACACCATATTCAAAAAAATTAACTCAAAATGGATTAAAGACTTAAATGAAACCATAAAATTCCTAGAAGAAAATATAATATGCTCTTCAGCATGAGATAATATTTTTTGGGATCTATCTTCTCAGGTAAGGGCAACAAAAGCAAAAATAAACAAATGGGACTACATCAAACTAAAAACTTTAGCATAGCAAAGGAAACTATCAACAAAACAAAAAGGTAGTTTATTGAAATATTTGAAGATATTTGCAAATTATACATCTAATAAGGGGTTAATATACAAAATATAGAAAGAACTCATACAACTCATCATCAACAATGTTAAACTTAATTAAAAAATAGGCAGAGGATCTGAATAGACATTTTTCCAAAGAAGACATAGAGATGGGCAGAGACACATGAAAAGATGCTCATCATCACTAATCACAGAGAAATGTATGTCAAAACTGCAATGAGCTATTACCTCACACCTATGAGAATTGTTTTCAGTGAAAAGGCAATAAATAAGAAATGCTGATGAGCATATGGAAAAAAGGAAAATCTTGTGCACTCTTCATAGGAACGTAAGTTGGTATAGCCACTATGGAAACAGTAATAACTTTCTCAAAAGAATTCAGAAGTTGAATTACTAAACAATCCAGCAATCCTACTTTGGGGTATTTATCCAAATAAAATAAAAACACTAGCTCAAAAAGATGTATGCATTCCAATATCCATTGAAGCGTTATTTACAATAGCCAAGATACAGAAGCAATGTAAGTGTTCATTGATAGATGGATAATGAATATTCGGTACACACACACACACAATGGAATATTGCTTAGCTATAATAAAAATGGAATCTTGCCATTTGATAACATGGATGGGTTTGGTGGGTCTTATGCTAACGAAATAATCAAATACCACATGATCTCACTTATATGTGAAATTCACCAGACAAACAAACAAACAAAACAAAATGAAAACAGACTCTTAGATATAGAGAATAGACTGGTGTTATCAGAAGGTTATGGTTGGGGGATGTAAAGTAAGTGAAGGAGATTAAGAGGTACAAACCTCCAATTATAAATAAACAAGTTACAAGCATGTAATATACAGCATAAGAGTAACAGTATGGTTAGTAATGTTGTAATATATTTGTTTGGGGACACATGGTTACTAGACATACTATGGCAGTCATTTCAGAATGTACTCAAAGGTCAAATCATTATGTAATACACCTGAAATCTAACATAGTGTTGTACATCAAGTGTATTAAAAATATATTTAAATTTTAAAATATTTTAAATCACTACCTGCCTGTTTTGGACTGACTTGTGTTTACCCAAAATTAGTATGTCGAAATCCTAACCCCTGTATAACTGTACTTGGAGACTAGGACTTTAGGGAGATCAAAGGACACCTAGATGTATGAGACTAGAGTTTAAGAGTGAGGTTTAGAATGAAGATATAAATTAGGAAATTATTGGCATATAAGTTGCATTTAATGCCATAAGACTGCATGCACTCTCCAAGGATATAAGCATAAAACAAAGAAAACAGGAGTATGAAAATTGAGCCCTCAAGCATTCCCATAGTAAGAGGTTGTAGAAAAGAGGATTAAACCAAAAGATATAGAGAGTAAGCAGCCATTTAGTTTTAGAAAAAGACAATGTGATATCCTGACAGACAAAAGAATAAAATCTAGCAAGGAAGAGAAAGTAATCAACTGGGTCAAATGTTTCTGATTTGGCAACTATTATGAGGAAATGAGAATTGATCATTGATTTACACAAACCAGAGGTCATTCATGAGCTTGATACTAGAAGATATAGTAAAATTTTAAGGACTAAAGACTCATAAGAATTGGCTCAAGAGAAAATGGGGGAAAAGTTAATGTAGACAACTATTTTAAGAAGTCTTACTGCAAGTGGAAGTGAAAAAGTCAAAACACTCTGAAGTCAGAGATGTCATAATTTGCTTATGAATTGGAGTAGGACAAGAGAAAAAATGTGGAAATACAGGATGGCTCAAAGTTTGGGATATAGCAATTGTCATTCACCGAATAAGGAATACTGCAGAAGTAGGGGAGGAAATTAAGATTAACTCTATCTAAATGGAAATGTTTAATAGATTATAGGGCATATGAATTTGGAGTCTAGGGAGGAAGTTCATAGCTGAAAATGTTACAGCCATCAGCATACAGAAGGCATTTAGAACCGTGAGACTGGATACGATCACCTTAGAGTACAATAAAAAAGAAAAGGCAGTTAGTAGAACTGTGGTGCATCTGGAAGATAAAAAGAAAGTAGCAACGCAGACTGAAGAGGCATAATTGGAAACAAGAGGAGCGGAAGTTTTGAAAAGCATTTCAAAGAGCAGAGAATGATTAACTGTGTCGAAGCATGATGTTGGAACAAATAAAATAAGGAACAGAGACTTGAGCACAGTGTTCTAGAATTGGAGGCCACTGGTGATCTCGACGGGAGCAGTGGATTGCTGGAGGTGAGAGCCTAACTGCAGTGAGTCCGAGAGTGAGTGTGTGTGTGTGTGTGTGTGTTCAGTCAGGTCTGACTCTTTGTGACCCCATGAACTGTAGCCTGCCAGGCTCCTCTGTCCATGGAATTTTCCAGTTAAGAATACTCGAGTGGGTAGCCATTCCCTCCTCCAGGGGATCTTCCCCACCCAGGGATCAAACCTATGTCTCCTGCATCTCCTGCTTTGGCAGGGAGATTCTTTACCTCTGTGCCACTCAGGAAGTTTCAAGAGTGAATTAAAAGAGAATAAATGGAGACAGCAAATAAGGGACAAATATTAATAAGTCTCAAGAAGCTTTGCTGTAAAAGAAACATAGAGAATGGGTGAAGGTTGGAAGGCAAGAAAAATTTAAAAGAATTTTGTTTTGTTTTTAAGTGGAAAAATATCTGCATGCCTGTATTAGAGACCTTGGCAGGGGAAGGCAGCTGGTAGGAGAGAGACACAACTGAGCTGGACTGGTTACTCTTCTATACAGTATTTTAAGAGGGCTACCCCTTGAGAGGCATGAAGTTGCCTCAGAGGGGACTCAGTTTTCTCCTGGAGTAAAACGTTCGAAGCAAGTTGATGGAAGAAGGATGCGAACAAGGGGATTTTGCTAGTGATGGATTATGAATTCCAAAGATCATAGTCACAGGCTTTTTTTTTTCATGAGTTTGATGTTTATTATACGTGGTATTGTGGTTCCCTCTGGTCTTTTCACCCAGACTATGAGCATGGGGTGTGGGGTGTGGAGATCAGGTATAGTATCTTGTTTATCTTTGCATCCTTTTGCTAATGCAATAAGGGTTTAGTTCAGTTCAAGGCTTTTAAATGTTAGGGAAGGATGGCAATTGAGACAGACAGAGTTCTATAGGGATTAGAGTAAAGGATGAGGGATGACCTCTATGTCCGGAGTTATTTGGAGTGACTGACATTAAACAGAAGTCAATGAAACAGAAGGTCCTGATGGACCCAAGGCAAGTACTGGTGAATCAGTTTGTTCTTGGGTCTCGAGAGAGCTGAGTGTCTTGGTATCTCTTCTTTCCACCTTTATGTTTGGCAGACACAGCTCAGAATTCTGCCAAATGGTGTACTGAACAGTGGCCTTAATCCTCTACCACTCAGACTTCAGGGATGTTGCTCATTTGCCAGTGCAGCAAAAGAGGACAGACATTTTTTTCATGTTTTCACTTCATTGCTTTAAAAAGTCAGCTCTGTAGGGCTGTGAGATGGGCTCTGAGCATTCACCTTTCACTGAACTGATTATTTAGTAACATTCTCTTGTTGCATTTCAAGAGAGATTTTACTGGGAAATGCAAGATGCATTTTATTTCACCTTGTAGTAAAAGTCTACAGCGTCATCAAATCCAAAGCCTCTCCCCTCCCCAACACTGCCCTGCCATGCTTAAACAGAAATCAGGGCAGCTATAAATTCAGAGGATGTTTGCACTTCATAGGGAGGTTTTGCACTTTCCGCACTTTCACCTCTGGAACAAATGTTCTTCCAGAAATATTTCCTAGACAGCAGAGAAGAGGGAACAAGAAAAGCAGTCCCAGATAGAGCATAAACACTATGTAAAAATGCTTTACTATGTGGTAATTATATTGACACACAGTTTTATGTTTTAATAAAAATCTAAATGTAGTACAAAAGTCACTCCAAGGAGAGTTCAGAGCTTCCACTTGGAAACCACAAACTGGAGTTTTTAAATTAGAGAGATATATTCTTAAACCACTGCTTGGAACTGCCAAGTGGCTGAGCATGTTTGGCAGAACTGGGAGAGGCAAACTGCTCAAGAAATTTCCCTAGAAATACAAGAACTGTTTGCTTAAATTGAAGCACTGGTTGGCATCAGAGAACTGGGGTTTAAGGGTTGACAAAAAAGATTTTAGTGTAGAAAATGGCAAGTAGTGTTGTGTCAATCTATATGTAAAGATGAGATGAAAGAATTCTAACTATAACAGACTTTGACATGTGCTACTGCTTACTTCTGAAGACTGATTTTTGTTTTACTGATGAGACTGGAAATGACACATGACCACGTGATATAAGGGTATATGCAGAAGCCTGTCATGTCTGTCAGGGCCTAATATCTTTGATTGCAATCTATAAGCATTTCTAGTTCACCTCAGTTCAATTCAGTTCAGTTTCTCAGTTGTGTCCAATTCTTTGCGACCCCATGGACTGCAGCACACCAGGCTTCCCTGTCCATGACCAACTCCTGGAGCTTGCTCAAACTCATGTCCAGAGTCAGTGATGTTCTCCAGCCATCTCATCCTCTGTCATCCCCTTCTCCTCCTGCTGCCAATCCCTCCCAGCATCAGGGTATTTTCCAGTGAATCAGTTATTTGCATCAGATGGCCAAAGTATTGGAGCTTCAACTTTAGCATCAGTCCTTCCAATGAATATTCAGGGCTGATTTTCTTTAGGATTGACTGGATTGATTTCCTTGCTGTTCAATGGACTCTCAAGAGTCTTCTCCAACACCACAGTTGAAAAACATCAATTCTTTGGCACTCAGCTTTCTTTATGGGCCAACTCTCGCATCCATATGTGACTACTTGAAAAACCACAGCTTTGACTAGATGGAACTTTGTCGGCAAAGTAATGTCTCTGCTTTTCAATATGCTGTCTAATTGCTCATAATTTTCCTTCCAAGGAGGAAGTGTCTTTTAATTTCATGGCTGCAGTCACAATTTGCTGTGATTTTGGAGCCCAAGAAAATAAAGTTCACCTAATGACATGAAATTTCCTTCCTCTCCATAGTCCCAGAAATCATAACAGGGGACATGGAGTCAGCCATGGCGGTGGAGCTGAATCCCTGGGTAGAATATGAATTCAGAGTGGTGGCCACCAATCCAATTGGGACTGGAGACCCAAGCACTCCATCTCGAATGATCCGCACAAATGAAGCAGGTAAGAATATTGGAGAGTCAGAATTCTACTGGGTATGCCCCTTAATCGCTTTTTAAAAATTTACTTATTTTTAATTAAAGGATAATTGCTTTACAATATTGTGTTGGCTTCTGCCATACATCACATGGATCAGTCATACATGTATATATATATTTCCCCTCCCTCTTGAACCTCCCTCCCACCTCCCAATCCATCCCACTCCTCTTGGTTGTCACAGAGCCCTGGTTTTTTTCCTTGAGTAATACAGCAAATAATCACTTTTAAAGCAATTTGAATTAACCAGTATTGCTTTAGTGTAATCTTTCCAAATTCACTTACCTGGACATCATAAAACTATTTCCTTTAAGATAATAATTTCATTTTATTTGTTTTAAGTACTTTTTCTCCTTTTATCCACAAATACAGGTCTCAGTTCAGTTCAGTTCTGTTCAATTCCTCAGTCATGTCCGACTCTTCACGACCCCATGAATCGCAGCACGCCAGGCCTCCCTGTCCATCACCAACTCCCGGAGTTCACTGAGACTCAAGTCCATCGAGTCAGCCATCTCATCCTCTGGCGTCCCCTTCTCCTCCTGCCCCCAACCCCTCCCAGCATCACAGTCTTTTCCAATGAGTCAACTCTTCACATGAGGTGGCCAAAGTACTGGAGTTTCAGCTTCAGCATCATTCCCTCCAAAGAAATCCCAGGGCTGATCTCCTTTAGCATGGATTGGTTGGCTCTCTTTGCAGTCCAAGGGACTCTCAAGAGTCTCCTCCAACACCACAGTTCAAAAGCATCAATTCTTCGGCACTCAGCCTTCTTCACAGTCCAACTCTCACATCCATACATGACCACAGGAAAAACCATAGCCCTGACTAGATGGACCTTTGTTGGCAAAGTAATGTCTCTGCTTTTGAATATGCTACCTAGGTTGGTCATAACTTGTCTTCCAAGGAGTAAGCGTTTTTTATTTTCATGGCTGCAGTCACCGCAGTGATTTTGGAGCCCCCAAAAATAAAGTCTGACACTGTTTCCACTCTTTCCCCATCTATTTTCCATAAAGTGATGGGACCGGATGCCATGATCTTCGTTTTCTGAATGTTGAGTTTTAAGCCAACTTTTTCAGTCTCCTCTTTCACCTTCATCAAGAGGCTTTTTAGTTCCTCTTCACTTTCTGCCGTAAGAGTGGTGTCATCTGCATATCTGAGATTATTGATATTTCTCCCGGCCATCTTGATTCCAGCTTGTGATTCCTCCAGCCCAGCGTTTCTCATGATGTAGTTAAATAAGCTGGGTGACCATATACAGCCTTGACGTACTCCTTTTCCTATCTGGAACCAGTCTGTTGTTCCATGTCCAGTTCTAACTGTTGCTTCCTGATCTGCATATAGGTTTCTCAAGAGGCAGGTCAGGTGGTCTGGTATTCCCATCTCTTTCAGAATTTTCCACGGTTTATTGTGATCCACACAGTCAAAGGCTTTGGCATAGTCAATAAAGCAGAAATAGATGTTTTTCTGGAACTCTCTTGCTTTTTCGATTATCCAGCGGATGTTGGCAATTTGGTCTCTGGTTCCTCTGCCTTTTCTAAAACCAGCTTGAACATCTAGATGCTTAAATTTCCCCCCAACCCTTGCACTTATCTTCAGGTTAAGTTGAAGATGTTAGTTTCTTCTTCTAGTTATGTACTCATTCAATATAGCAGGTCTGTAAAATTCAGAATAGTTTGGCTCACCCTTTTTTTCTCCAGTGTTAGCAGTTACCTCTAATTATAGGCACTTTCTTAAAATTATGCTGCCTTCACCATCTGACCTGCTATAAATTATACTTTGAAAAGACAAATTTTGCCTTAACTTGACCAACTTAGAAAACACCAGCATGCTTCCAGTCATTTAGAATAATGTGTCTCTGACAGAATGTTTATAAAGACCACATAGGAAGATTAACAGCTTTATTTAAAAACAAATTTTAAGGTATCTTGTTTATCACTTGAAAGAAGCAGAGTTAAAAAGTTGTTAATAGAGTTTTGATTACTTTGGACAAAGTCTTATTGAGATTTATCCTTTATGACCCTATTAAATTGTATGTAAAACATATTTGGTAAGGGACTAGTTTAGGCAAACACGAATATCAACAATGTTGATGAGAATAATGAAAACAATAGAGAAATGAAGAGGGGGTAGATTACAGATACAAGAGGGAGGAACATTAATGTCTTTACACTCAGTGATAACATGAATCTCAATCATTACAGTATAAGTACAGTAAGGGGGAGAATCTTGTCTTTTTTGTTCACTGTTTCATTGTTCACCTTGAACAATGTCTGGCACTGGTAGTATGTCTTTGTTGAAAGATTAAAAATGACTGTTAGTTTCCTTTCCTTTATATGCTGCCACCCACACCAAGACCGAGGTCAGAGAAACATGTACATAGGAGACTAAGAATGAAATGCATACATTTTGTATCACAATTATTGAATTGGACCAAAAAATGTGATTTGTGACTTCTTAGAAACCGAATGCAGTTTATAATAAACCATTGAAAGTGTTGGTTCTTTCTCTAAAACACACTGTCTCATTCTTTAAAAACAGAAAGAAAGAAAAGAATCAGAAAGTGAGAATAATCATTACATAATGTGAGATTACAATAATTCTCATAAAGTGAGAATAATCATTTAAAAGATGTTCAAATTCTTTTCATATAAAAATTAAGCACCAAAAATATTAAAAATAGAGTAGCCTAATACATTGGAAATGATTCATTCACAGAAAAATCCAACTTTCTGCTTTTGTGCTTTGCCAATTACAAGTTGTTTTTTCTTGCTACATTTTCAATAGTGTGAATTTTAAATTAAACATTAATTGCTTGGTTGTATTTCCATGCATTCATAAAATCAGCCATGCTTTCATTGTGTACAGGTGTTCATTAATTAAGAGTATAACAGGTTAGTTGTTCCTCATTTTATGTACTCACTGTGCAGATATTGAAATGACTGCCAACATTAGTACTTAGGCTCACATATTTTCTAAAAAGCACTGCCTTACTTTGCATATTGTTAATTGTGTTTAAACAAAGGCAAAGATTACTGCCTAATTCAGATGCTCTCTATAAATATTCATTTCAAAAATAAATAATCCATTTGGGATGACTAATCCTTTTAGACTTTCAATAGTATAAATCTCTTTGTGCTATTAAAAAGTACTTTAACAAAAACACTGCCACATTTCAAGCTAAATCGTATTCAGATGATGCATTTTAAAAGACTTGCCCCTCATCTATTTCTGCTGCTACTTCCATTATGTAGTGCCTGTCTCTCCATTTTATCATGAGTTCTATATACATGACATACTCTAGTCCATTAAAATCTTACGGAAGAGAAGAGGAATAGCCTGAAAATGCATGAAATACTCTTTTCTGAAAATGAGTGGAGGAAGGCTATGCTGTGCACTTTATGCTTCTTATGCTTTGGTAACACACAAGGCTAGAGCTACTAATGGTGTTGAACCAAGTGTTGAGTTTTGTCCCTGTTTTGTCAGGCAGCACAGATTAAAAGGGACACCAACATCCTGAGACATCTTCTCAAGTGATGCACTCTGCCTCTATTGAGTACATGTCCTGTATTTTAAAAGATGACGCTGTTCTAATGGACCAAGTAATCTTTGAAAAGCAGTGGAGCTGCTTGGAAGAGAAAAGGTCTCACACTCAGGATATTGAGTTGAAAGCTTTATGTCCCTTTAAATTCTCCTCTTTACTAGAATATTCTAAACCCAAAGCACTTTTAGTAAAGCGTTTTTACCTTAGATTGTTTCTTTGTCCACATGTCCCAAAAAGTTAAATTTTCCTTGCAATATCTTATAGGATACATTTTGAATTTTATAGTCATCAAAATACTCTTAGTAGTCAATAAATATAAGATAAATTGGTTTAGTCAACGTATTATAATTAGGATGTCAAAATAGTCATACAAATACAGGTTTCCCCAGCTATACAAAAGAAAGGCATTCCTATGAAAATTTTGTAAGTCAAAATGCCATCAAGTGAACAATTTTCATTTCATTTAGTGCTCAATTTCTTTGGAATTTTCATTTCAGTTTTCATTTTTCACCTTTTTTCATAGAAGTGAAAATCTCTTCAGACTTCTTTCAGTTAGTGAAGCAGTTACTAATGTAGATAAAACAAAGTACTGTAAAGCAAACTTTTGAAAAGCAAGGGATACCTGTATATATTTACACTTTAATGTATGTTTATATTTATTTATTTATAGCTCAATTTTCTTAAAAGTTTTAGTGAGTTAGCAATGGGGAGGGTGGTAGATATAACTCTGTGTTTAATTTTGAAAATGGGTTACAATCTTTAAGTTACTATGTAACTTTGTATTGAATAGTGGGAATCTTTTTCTACCATTTAAAAAGATAATAATCAAGAGAGAAAAATCTTACTTTAAGAAATGAATTTGAAATATACATTCTCATAGAAATAAAAAAATATGTAAATATGAATTTAGCAACAGCAATTCTCATTTAATTGAACAATTCTCTTATTTAATTGAACCTTAATATTCTGTAAGTTACATATTTATAACAGCAATTGTTGAAAGATAGATGCAAAGGAGAAAAGATTGTGTTCACTATGTAATCTACAATTTAGAAAGATTTGGTTTTCTCTGTTGTATAAAATTTCTATTATCAAAGCTCTTGATATTAATCTCAATACTTGCTTTTTTATTTCAAAGTGTAATGAATTGATAGAGAAAGAAATAAAAGAAGGTGCTGCTTAATACCTATAATTAATAGTTTCAGGTTCAGAGTTAGGCAGATCTGGATTAATGGTCTTCTCTGCCGCTTACTAGCAATAAACATAGGTAAGCTGTATGCACTGTTCAAGGCTCAATTTTCTCACTTGTAAAATAGAAATTATATAGCAATCTACTCCATTCGACTATTGTATTAAATAAGATAATGCAGGTGAAGAGCTTGGCACACATGGTAAGTGCTTAACACTAGCGAGTTATTACTATTATTTTTTATCATGAATTTAAATATTATTACTTTATTAAATAGAAATTTAAACAATAGTGATCATGCATGAGTTGCCATTTTCATATAGAGGAAAATTTTCAGATTAAATATATGTTTGTCAACATAGTAAGCATTATCTAGTCTCTTGGCTTGTAGTGGGCTTCTTCAAGACACCGTTCTGTTGAGAAGTCTCCACAGTAGACTGCATCATCCAGCCTGGGCTCTCAGCCCACCTGAGTGGTCAGAGAATCAAGAGAGACTTTCAAAGTGTGGTGCACAGTACAGGGTGCGTCTTTGCTACAAGCCCCTCCTTACCTCCATGTAAGGCCTCTCTATGCTGCTTTTTTTTTTTTTATCCAGCTAAGGAAAGATTGAAGGCAGGAGGAGAAGGGGACAACACAGGATGAGATGGTTGGATGGCATCACCAACTCAATGGACATGAGTTTGCGTAAAGTCCAGAAGTTGGTGATAGGCAGAGAGGTCTGGTGTGCTGGAGTCCATGGGGTCACAAAGAGTTGGACATGGCTGAGGGAAGGAAAGTTATGACCAACCTAGATAGCATATTGAAAAGCAGAGACATTACTTTGCCAACAAATGTCCATCTAGTCAAGGCTATGGTTTTTCCAATAGTCATGTATGGATGTGAGAGTTGGACTGTGAAGAAAGCTGAGCGCCGAAGAACTGATGCTTTTGAACTGTGGTGTTGGAGAAGACTCTTGAGAGTCCCTTGGACTGCAAGGAGATCCAACTAGTTCATTCTAAAGGAGATCAGCCCTGGGTGTTCTTTGGAAGGAATGATGCTAAAGCTGAAACTCCAGTACTTTGGAAGAGTTGACTCACTGGAAAAAACTCTGATGCTGGGAGGGATTGGGGGCAGGAGGAAAAGGGGTTGACAGAGGATGAAATGGCTGGATAGCATCACTGACTCAATGGATGTGAGTTTGAGTGAACTCCAGGAGTTGGTGATGGACAGGGAGGCCTGGCGTGCTGCGATTGATGGGGTCGCAAAGAGTCAGACAGACTGAGTGACTGAACTGAGCTAAATTGAACTGAGCCTCATCCATAGTGGATTGTTATATTGTTGCAACATGTAGCCTCTTTTTTGTGGGGGAGGGGGTTCTTATAATGAAAGGAAATGAAACAACTTGCAAATTGTTGCAAATTCAATAACTTTCCAGTTTCTTATTGCATTATATTCTGTCCTGTCATTCTCTTTGGATGTTAATATGGAAAATGTCACATATATTTTTGGCCATAGAGGGGTTACCTGGTGGCTCAGCGGTACAGAATCCACCTGCCAATGCAGGAGATGAGGTTTGATTCCTGGGTTGGGAATATCCCTGGAGAAGGAAATGGCAACCCACTCCAATATTCTTGCCTGGAGAATCCCATCAACAGAGGACCCTGGCAGGTTACACTCCATGGGGTCACAAAGAGTCGGACATGACTGAGCAACTAAACAACAATTTTTGGCCAAATAAGGAAAATATATACTTATATTTAAGAGGTTAATGCTCAACCAAATAAATATGAGTATCAAGTAAACAATCAGAAGAAAATATTTTCTAGCCTTAGCAGTTTCTGTACTATATCATGTTATAGCTAGGTAACTGGTTTATTAAACATGCTGAACTTGGTAGAGTTTAAACATATTAATAAGTTTTATTCTTCTCCCACCATTGTTTTCCAGTATGCTTCATCTCAAGTATGGCTTCAAGCCCAACTATTATCTAAAGATTTTTAGGTATTAGGACAGTCTCATTTTTCAGGTATTAAAGAATTCCATTTTAGCTTAATAAAAACTTGCATCTCATATCCAGTTCTATGCTTCGGTCCCTCTATCCTAGTGCAGGCTTGACTAAAGGGTTATGATTTCTCTTTTCTTGCTTCTTTCTGCTTCCTCTCTGAGCTCCAAATTCTATTCCAACTCCCAGGTCAGAAAAGAAGAAGGTGGAAATCCACTTCAGGTGTTGCAGTTTGTGGTTCTCAAGCAAATATTGAGTGCCCCACGAGATGGCATTTGTCCACATCCTGTTTGGGTTCTTTGGAGAGTATCCTATCTCCTACTAGCAGGCAGCTTTATCAGCTCTGATCCCAGCAAGCCTATTCAAACCTACCTTCTGTAGTGTCTGCTTTGCCCACAATATTATTTCACTTTTCTGATCCACCAAGATTTAGAAGTATAGTATGTCTTCAAAAACTATTTTGGTCTCTGCTCTAGTAGCATAGTGTGGGACTGGGTCATCCTACAAAATTCTGAAGCTCCACAGCATCCAGCTGGGATGTGAGAAGTAAGCATCTGTACTCTGCAGCAGCTGTTTTGCTTCTTATGTTACTTAGCTCAAGGGGGAAATGACACTCCCACTTCGCTCCTAGTGACAGCTGAGGCTGGAGGGCGACGCCACAGCACATCCATCTGCTAAGCTGACAGCCTCTTCCAACACATTCCTTGTGCTAAATAATCTCACAAAGATGGCTAGAGGAGAGTAATAGGAAAGGGTCAGAAAATTGGGTTTCTCCATTTCCTAATAGTTCTGTGGTTTTAGCTAGGCAACCTCACTTTAGCATCTGAGGTTACATGTGTCTCATCCCAATTCCAGAAAAGACTCATTAAGCTTCCTACTACATTTTCTTTCCATGTACATTATCTTTCTACTTCTGATAGGCTCTTGCTTTGTTCGTATTCTTATTTTTGCAGTTCTTGTCTGTGATAATTACTTAGGAAAGTTCATTGAGATCAAAAGTTATGGAATGAACACAATAAAATACTATTGTAAGATGGAGCTGAATTAGTTTTCTCAGGGGCATGTGGGCTGGCCTTTAAAATGGCATTTAATGTGGCTTTGAAGGCCAGACCAAATGGGACTCAGGTGGAATTATTTATAGGGGCAATTAAAAAATCTACGTACTATTGTCAGGCACTGGAGTGTACAGAGAAAGGCATAAAGCTGTGAGGGTTTTAAAGGTCTCTCCAGTCTGTGTTTCTAAAAAAAAAATATGATCTAAAAAAACATAAGCATTCAACTGAAATAATTGGGAAAATCTCAAAGAACATACTATTAAGTGAACATTATAGCTTTCTTCAACTGAGTAATTTAATTATATTAAATAAAAGAAATGGTTCTCAGTAACACTAAGAGAAGATGAAGATCATATTAAGAGCAAGCAACAGACCTCTAAGACCAAATCTCAATATTCAGGAAAAAAAGAAGCTAATAGTACAGCAGACAGTATTTTAAAACCATGAAACCAGTTTTTTAAATCATGAAATCTTTTCTACAAAATGTTTTCAAGAAGTATATCTTCAGTCTCAGAGGCACTTTGCAAACAGAGATGGTGATTTTAACAAATGCCTTTCTAAATGAAAAATGAGTAATTGTTAGGCATGTCCATTTCTGATTAATAACAAGGTGAGGGGAGAGCACTGGAATATTTGAGCAAGAAAGACAAAAGGGCAGGGAGAGGATATCAGCCCAGGAGTAAATGTGACACACTCAAGTTAGATTTCTCCTGTCTCCTTAGTCCCTATCATACTATATGCCAGTCGAAAATCATGAAGCATGTTCCAAGTCCAGCGTTGAGCACATGCTCTGCGTTATAGCATTTAAATCTTATATCAACTCTGTAAAGCAGGAAGTTTTAGTCCCATCTTATAGATGAGAAAACAAAATAGGAGAATCTTAAAAACTTGTATAAAGTTACCTAGTCAGTAAGTGGCAAACCTGGAATTCTAATCTTAAGCCCCAAATGATGATTCCCAAGTTATCTTCTCTTGTGTTGTTGGAAGAGGGTGTTTGCTATGACC
The DNA here is from genome assembly GCF_055505025.1 of Bos grunniens. Classification (NCBI taxonomy): domain Eukaryota; kingdom Metazoa; phylum Chordata; class Mammalia; order Artiodactyla; family Bovidae; genus Bos; species Bos grunniens. The sequence continues at coordinate 9,338,208 of NC_141179.1, read as the reverse complement.
AGTGTATTCCCTTGGCAAAACTCTATTAGTCTTTGCCCTGCTTCATTCTGTACTCCAAGGCCAAATTTGCCTGTTACTCCAGGTGTTTCTTGATTTCTTACTTTTGCATTCCAAACCCCTATAATGAAAAGGACATCTTTTTTGGGTGTTAGTTCTAAAAGGTCTTGTAGGTCTTCATAGAACCGTTCAACTTCAGCTTCTTCAGCATTACTGGTCAGGGCATAGACTTGGATCACCGTGATATTGAATGCTTTGCCTTGGAAACGAACAGAGATCATTCTGTCATTTTGCGATTACATCCATGTACTGCATTTCAGACTCTTGTTGACTGTGATGGCTACTCCATTTTTTTCTAAGGGATTCCTGCCCACAGTAGTAGATATAATGGTCATCTGAGTTAAATTCACCTATTCCAGTCAATCTTAGTTTGCTGATTCCTAGAATGTCGACGTTCACTCTTGCCATCTCCTGTTTGACCACTTCCAATTTGCCTTGATTCATGGACCTAACATTCCAGGTTCCTATACAATATTGCTCCTTACAGCATCAGACCTTGCTTCTATCACCAGTCACATCCACAACTGGATGTTGTTTTTACTTTAGCTTCATCCCTTCATTCTTTATGGAATTATTTCTCTATTGATCTCCAGTAGCATATTGGGCACCTACCAACCTGGGGAGTTCATCTAACTGTCTCATCTTCTGCTACCCCTTTTTCTTTTGCCTTCAATCTTTCCCAGCATCAGGGTCTTTTCCACTGAGTCAGCTCTTTGTATCAGGCGGCCGAAGTATTGGAGCTTCGGCTTTAATATCAGTCCTTCCAATGAATATTCAGGGTTGATTTCCTTTAGGATTGACTAGTTTGATCTTCTTGCTATCCAAGGGACTCTCAAGAGTCTTCTCCACTACAATTCAAAAGCATCAGTTCTTTGACACTCATCCTTCTTTGTGGTCCAACTCTCACATCCATACATTACTACTGGAAAAACCATAGCTTTGACTATAAGGACCTTTGTCAACAAGGTGATGTTTTTGATTTTTAATACACTGTCTACATTTGTCATAGCTTTTCTTCCAAAGAGCAAGTGTTTTTTGATTTCATGGCTGCAGTCACCAGCTGCAGTAATTTGGAAGCCCGAGAAAATAAAATCTGTCACTGTTTCCACTTTTTACCCATCTATTTGCTATGGAGTAATGGGACTGGATGCCATGATCTTAGCTTTTTGAATGTTGAGTGTTAAGCCAGCTTTTTCACTCTCCTCTTTCATCCTCACCAAGAGTCTGTTTAGTTCCTCTTTACTTTCTGCCATTAGAGTCGTATCATCTGCATTCTGAGATTGTTGCTATTTCTCCCTGCAATCTTGATTTCAGCTTGTGACTCATCCAGCCTGGCATTTTGCATGATATAAACTCTGCATAGAAGTTAAATTTATAAATTACATTTCTAGGCACTGTGATATATAATTTTGAAAACGTTAAAAAGTAAGTACTATTATTATCTCCATGAGGAAACTGAAGGACAAAGAGGGTAAGAAGTATTTCAACCAACCAGCTAGAACAGTAAAACTGTTATTAGGTTTTATGATCTTTCTTGGTCCCAGAAGAACACTTTATTACTACTTACACATACCACTTTATCTACACTATTGATAGGAATAACAGCATTATTTGAACTCCTTAGGAAACACCATTGATTTTTCTTTTTTAAATTTTGGAAACTCTAACTCTTCTAATAAAGTGGGCTTAAGTGATAATGAGTTAACGGAAATACTTGTATGTTATATACTTCAATTCAGGTAGGAACTTTTGTTGTTGTTTGATTTCTCTCCTGACCTCACCCTCACCGTGTAAGTAACCTCTCTTCTTTGTTCCTTTCTTCTGCACTTTGCTGCCCAAAGTAGTTGCTGGATTATGCTCCTAATTTTGTGACTTCTCTCAGATCTCTAGCAAAGCTGTATTATTTAATGAGCCATGTAAACATCTACTATAGTAGATTTGGAAATTTTTCAGGGGAAGAAAAAGAGAGACTGGTAGATGATTTCATCCTGTATTCTTTCATTAGTTGAGTGTTAATTAAAGCATATTTTTAGTGTGATAGACTTTATTCAGACTACTACACTTAGGAAGAGTTCATTGAAGCACAAGCTTAACTTCATGCATGCTTAAACTAAGGTAGTATAATATGTTTTGGTTGCTCTGAGCATTTGCAACCAAACATATAAAATGAAAAGAGACAAAAGTCTACATTTTAACATGCCAGACATGTTTTACAAGGGATTTACAGATTGCTGGAAAAGTGTTAATCACATTATTCAGTCATGGAAGAATAATGTTCAAAAAGAAATGCAGAAAAATTAGTGAAAGTGAAAGTGTTAGTCCCTCAGTGGTGTCTGACTCTTTGCGACCCCATGGACCATAGCCCACCAGGCTCCTCAGTCCATGGAATTCTCCAGGCAAGAATGCTGGAATGGGTTGCCATGCCCTCCTCCAAGGAATCTTCCCAACCCAAGGATCAAATCCCAGGTCTCCTGCAATGCAGGCAAATTCTTTAACATTTGAGTGACCAGGGAAGCCCAGAGTGAACCCATTAACAATGTGTGTAAACTTGAGTCTCTGAACTAATAATTTAATGGCATTTATCAGTAGCTAACTGAGGGAGAGAGGAATCTAGCTGCATAAATCTAAATCAGAATTTGACTATATTTAAATATATTTGGTTTTAAGTAAATGTGTATTTCTCTGAACTCAATGAAAGCATTTATTACGTTTGATCATATTAATTTTTTGCTTCTAACAAGAATTATAGAACTTTCACAACAGAAGGACTCTGAAAGATTAAGGCATATTTCTACATATCATAAGCATGTTGTTTTATAAATAAAGGATATAATTAAAATCAGTGGACTCCAAAGTGTTGACTGCAGAGATAATAACTGTGTGCCATCAACTTGAAAAAGAAATGAATGAACATGGGTTCCACTGATCATCTGCATGTAATTAGGAAATTTAAGCTAATTAGAATCAGAGTGCTCATTTCAAACATTGTGATCCTGACAGCAGAACACACTGCCTGAGTTGTATCTATTAAAGCCTGAGGTTTTCTTTTTTGTTTGTTTTTCCAGTTTTATTGAGATATAATTGATATATAACACTATATTAAAAGTGAACAACATAATGATTTTATATATTTGTGTATTACAATATGACTATCATAATAAATTTAGTTAATATTAATCACCTCACAGTTTTTCCTTATGATGAAAACTTTTAAGATATGCTCTCTGCAATATTCAAATATATGATAACAGTATTGTTAACTGTAGTCACCATGTCTTCCCAGAACTTATTTATCCTGTGTCCGGAAGCTTGTACCTTTGTACCACATTTTCCCGTTTCCTCAACCCCTATCCTCACCTCTGGCGATCACCAATTCATTCCCTGTTCCTACCAGTGCCATTTTTTTTAAGATTCCACGTGTAAGTGAGATCGTACAAGGTTTGTCATCCCCTGTCCAGCTTGTTTCACTTAATACACTGCCCTCCACATCCATCCATGTTGTCTCAAATGGTCAGGTTACTTTCTTTGTATGGTGAATAGTATTTCACTGTATTATAATACACTATATATTTTTTATCCATCCATCGATCAATGGACATTTAGGTTATTTTCCTGTCTTTAAAGCCTCAAGTTTTCTGTTACCATTTCAGTTACTATTTTCTGTTACTATTTCCTATTATATCGAGCAAGCCTGTTGTAGAAAGAACAGTTCATGCTTATACACTAACTTATACACTTATACATAACTTATAACTTACATACTTATACATAAACTATTGAAACACAATGCTCTATAATGCCTCTTTTGTATCATTTATTATACATTAAAGGGCTTCTCTGGTGGCTCATCTGGTAAAGAATCCACCTGCAATGTGGGAGACCTGGGTGCAAGATCCCCTGGAGAAGGGAAAGGCTACCCACTGCAGTATTCTGGCCTGGAGAATTCCATGGACTGTGTAGTCTATGGCATTGCAAAGAGTTGGACATGACTGAGCAACTTTCACTTTCATTATACATTCAAATTGGATAAACTTACTTAACATGAAGCTGAATATGGGTTTCTCTGGTAGCTGAGATGGTAGAGAATCCAACTGTAATGTGGGAGACTTGGCTTTGATCCCTGGGTTGGGAAGATCCCCTGGAGAAGTGAATAGTTACACACTCCAATATTCTTGCCTGGAGAATTCCGTGGACAGAGGAGCCTGGCAGGCAGAGTCAGACACTACTGAGTGATTTTCATTTCACTACCTTAAAAGAAACTGATAGCAGTAGGAAGACTTCAAAAACTAATTTTATATGATAAAATAAATTTTACAAAATCTAGGTCAATTATGAATAATTTGACAAGGACATTTCCCATACAAAAGCTGTGGTACATATACACAATGGAGTATTACTCAGCCATTAAAAAGAATACATTTGAATCAGTTCTAATGAGATGGATGAAACTGGAACCTATTATACAGAGTGAAGTAAGCCAGAAAGAAAAACACCAATACTGTATACTAACGCATATATATGGAATTTAGAAAGATGGTAACAATAACCCTGTGTATGAGACAGCAAAAGAGACACCGATGTATAGATCAGTCTTATGGACTCTGTAGGAGAGGGAGAGGGTGGGGAGATTTGGGAGAATAGCATTGAAACATGTATAATATCATGTATGAAATGAGTTGCCAGTCCAGGTTCGATGCACAGTACTGGATGCTTGGGGCTGGTGCACTGGGATGACCCAGAGGGAGGGTAGGGGAGGGAGGAGGGAGGAGGGTTCAGGATGGGGAACACGGGTATACCTGTGGTGGATTCATTTCGATATTTGGCAAAACTAATACAATATTGTAAAGTTTAAAAATAAAATCAAATTAAAAAAAAAAGGCAAATTAAATGTTGTTTTCTTGGTTCCTCAAAGTGGAAATTTTCACCACACTTTTCATTAGTTTCTTTTTCTCTTTTTTTACTCAAAAAGTTAAAATCTTTGAAAACTCTTAATACGTTTTCTAAAAAACAAAAGCATTAATAGACTATGGGACAATACTACCAAAAGAAGAAAGTTTTGACATCAAACCATCACTTGTATTTTATCCTACTCATGTTTCTTTAATGAACATCAAGAAATATTCACACAAGAGTGTACAGCCTGCTTTCAAACTGTAAGCTAGAGGTTCCAAGCATTCTCTTTTTAGATGATGTCTAAGGGCTAAATAAAACAGAAAAGGACTTTCAGTGCCTAGTCTTTCCACAAAATCCATGCTTGTGGGGAGAGTATCTTCAAAGAAAAATATTCGAGATCCTAAATTTAGGGTATAAATAAGTAATTCCAATTTTATAGATGAAGTAGGTGGCTCTGGTAGCTATTAGTTGAATATTATTTAGCTATTAATTGTCAGAGATTAATGTGAAACATTTGTATGTGGATAACTTTTTATTTTTTATAAACAAATAGCACTAAGAGAAGCCATAGTGGCACAATATCAACAAATTAACTTGTTTACACAGTTTATTTAACTGTGAATTGATGGTCACAGTATTCAGAACTCTGACATTAGCCACTGATGTATATTTGAAATTGTGTATCCCTGCCCTTTTATACATACAGTTAAACCAGTTTTTTTTCTTGTGTGCCTTATCCATACCATACATGAGAAAAAAAAGAATTTTGAATTAGTACTGTATAACAGTGATTTGGAGACCTGATATCAAGGCACACTGCCATGTCATAAGTTGTTACATGCAACAATAACTTTTGACTATTAGTAAAAAACTCAAGTCATCTGCCTGTTCTTCATATAAATCAGGATGTATTTACTGCTATTGCTCCAATGCCATCATTTTTCTTAGTTGAATCACTTGTAATTTCCTGACTGAGAGGCAAAGGCGTATCTAGTTCCATATGATTCTGAGGGAATACATGAGTGTGAACTCCACATGTGAATAATTTTTGACATGTATGTAACTGTGAAAGAAGAAAGAAAGATTGGTCACTGCTTCTGTATATATCCTTCTACATGAACAAGGCAAGAGCTGACATTCATGGAGAACATGGCCTAGGAAATGAAATTGGGACCCTGGTGACTAAAGGTCATTTTATTCAACAGACGCAATGATAGTGCTCTTTCCCACCTCCACGGTCCAGGGGAAATTGTTTTTTTCCTTTCTACTACTACTACTACTGCTACTACTAAGTCACTTCAGTCGTGTCAGACTCTGTGTGGCCCCATAGACGGCAGCCCACCAGGCTCCCCCGTCCCTGGGTTTCTCCAGGCAAGAACACTGGAGTGAGTTGCCATTTCCTTCTCCAATGCATGAAACTGAAAAGTGAAAGTGAAGTCGCTCAGTCATGTCCGACCCTCAGCGACCCCATGGACTGCAGCCTACCAGGCTCCTCCATCCATGGGATTTTCCAGGCAAGAGTACTGGAGTGGGGTGCCATTGCCTTCTCCTAGTAGATATAGTATGTAAATTCTACATCAGTTTTTCTAGTATACAAAATGTTGTGTGAATATCTGCCAGTAATTAAAACCCTTTCATCCAAGTAGGTAATATATGAAAGTTAATGTATATTAGTATATCAAGATCATTTAAAAACTATACGTTGAGATATAAAGGTAACACTGAACTGTAACATTGCTAATGCAGTCTCATAGCCTGGAAAAGGCTTTCTTTTAATAATTTTCTTCATTTAACAGTTATTTCTTTGATAATATTCCCTTTCAACTACAAACATATTTTGTGGTTTGGTGCACTGAAGGGGAAATTTATTTCTTTGACACATTTATTCTTTTAATAATTACACATTTGTAAAAGTTTTGCCAAGTATCTATATATTTTTCGTTTTTCAGAGAGATTCAGTCTTTTAGCCTTTTATTTTCTTTTTTTGTAATATGTAATCATTTAAATAGTTTCTCACTCCCTGGAGCTATTGCTAAGATTTCTTTGTAAGAACCTGCTATATCCCACAGGTGCTCTACTCACCACTCTGTAGTGGGAAAAGAATCTTAAAAAGACTGAATACATGTTTATGTATAACAGACTCACTTTGCAATATACCTGAAACTGACAGAATATTGTAAATAAGCTATGTGTGCTTAGTCGCTCAGTCCTGTCCGACTCCTTGCGACCCCATAGACTGTAGTCCGCCAGGTTCCTCTGTCCATGGAATTTTCCAGGCAAGAATGCTGGAGTGGGTTGCCATGCCCTCCTCCAGAGGATCTTCCCAACCCAGGGTTCGAACCTAGGTCTCCACTCCCATAAAAATATTAAAGAAGAAAAAGGAACTGCATTTACCCGTCAAAATAAACTATAATTGGCATTTTCCATGAAAAAAAGAAAAAGAAGAATAAATACTAGTTTTTAGCTGGGGGAAAAAATTCTTTAAACTGGAGCTTCCTGGGAGTTCTAGAAAAGCCTTAAGGCTCTGCAAGCCCTGGATCACAGAAGATTCACATGATTAGAAAGGAAAAAAAATGTGTACCATGAAACTTATCATTAGTAGATGTCCTTGACTGTAGTGTTAATTATGATTTGGACCTTATAAACCAGGGAACATTTACAAGAGAATAATTAGTTTGGAGATGCAGTATATGGCCATGAAAAGTATATGCCAAACTCTCCCACAGAGATTTGAAAGCAGGGTATCCATCACAAACATTTTGTTTTAATATTGAATAAGACCACCATGACTTCAAACAAATTTTGATCTGTTTATTTGGAAATGTTACCCAACCAGGTAGAATTATGATGCATTCTTATTGTAGGGACACTTAAAGTGTGCATTTTCCTCACTCATGGCCCATTTTTAACCACAGTTCCAAAGACAGCACCTACCAATGTAAGTGGAAGAAGTGGAAGGAGGCACGAGTTGGTCATCGCCTGGGAGGTAAGAAAGCCCACTCAGATGTCAGGACGTGTTGATTCCTTAAATAGAAAGCTATACATAGGGTATGAGTACCTGGTACAGAGTAACTGTGTAATTTTTGTTTGAGATTACAAATGAGATTACAAAACACTTTTAGCATCAATTACTCACATGAATATTTCCAATGTGAACCTTTCATACAAAGTCTAAAGTCCCATCCTGTCATATGAGCTTTCTTAGAATAAAGTTTGAATAATTAAAACATGTCCTCTCAAATTAGTTTAGATGCTTGTTTGGCTTAGTCTAATGTTTGAGTACTTCACAGTTGACATTTTGTGGGCTAAAACCACTGAGGTTTTTCTGGAGTCGAGCCTGGGATATCTCATTTATCCCATACAATAATCCCACTAGTGGTGATAATTTTCCCTGTTTTCCAAATGATGAAACTGATACACAGTTTGAGTAATTTCCTGAGAAACAGTAGAATTGGGATTTTTATAACAAAATCCTTGTTCTTTTGTATCCATCATCATCTGACCTCCAAAATTCCTTCTGTCAAAGGAAAGGAGTGGGGGTGAAAGCCTGTGAGAGGTACATTTATTTTACATAAAGCCACTTTCCTCCTCTGAGGTTAACTTACTCTATTATCAAATATAGCTTTGTAGATCACAGATCAATGCCTTAGAAAGTGGAGATGGAAGTGCCTATTGGAGAAAACTGAACTAATCCCTGACCATCTCAAAGAACAATGAAAGAATGTACAAAAATATACAGAAAAACTTCTTTCCCCTTAGTAAATCTTCCATGAGCACATCCTCTGACCTGTTCCTCTGTTCATTCTCTTCTTCTTCAATTAAATTTTATGTCTTGCTTTTGATTTCTGCAGAGGTATTAACTTCCCAATTCCTGACCTTCACTGAGATCATATCTCTCTAAATGGAATTGCCTTCCCTGTCAGTTTTGTGTCTTACTCAGCTTGGGCTACTGTAACAAAAATGCCATAGATTGGGTGGCTTATAAACAACAGAAATTTATTTCTCACAGTTTTGGATGCTGGAAGTCCAGTTCTAGAAGGCACAGGTGGGTTCAGATCTAGTGAGGGCCTACTTCCTGGTGCTTATAGCACCATCTTCTCACTCTGTCCTCATCTGGCAGAGGGTCAGAAGAGCTCTCTAGAGTCTCTATTATTAGGGCACTAATCTGACTCATGAGTATTCCATCCTCATAACTAAATCACCTACCCCAAATCCATCTCCTAATACAATCACATGGGGGGTTAGGAATTATCACATAAGCTGGTGGGGTGGGGATAGGGGAGAGGATATAAACATTTAGTATATAATACTTTGAAATGATAGATTTTGTCTCTTTTCCTCCATTCAACACACAGTTTTTCCTCAAATCAAAATTTTTTTATAAAGTAACAAATATTTGTGTGTGTTAAGTTGCTTGAGTCGTGTCTAACTCTTTGCAAGCCTATGGACTGTAGGCTTCTCTGTCCATGGGATTCTCCAGGCAAGAATACTAGAGTGGGTAACCATGCCCTCCTCTGGGGGATCTTCCCGACTCAGGGATCAAACTTTCAGCTCTTGAGACTCCTGCACTGCTGGCAGATTCTTTACTGCTGAGCCACGGTCTATTGGATATCTATTTGTCAAACATTGTCCTAGGCAATGGGTGGTAACTGCTCCATTGACTAACTAGTTAATCACAATTGCACAACGCAATTCATGCCTATTTAACAAATTTAAATGTGGGAATTCTCTTGCAGTCCAGTGGTTAGGGCTCCAGTCTTCCACTAAAGAGACATGGATTGGGGAACTATGATCTGGTATATGAGGCCATGTGACCAAAAAAATAAAAATTAAAGAATTTAAATATAAATCATATAGTACAAGCTTCTTGAGCATATATTGTATTCTAATTATTCTAATATTTCATATGTTAGTAAAGCACAAAAGCAATTAAGAAAAATACTAAAAAAAGAAAAACGAAAGGTCTTACATTAATTTCTCTTAAATTTTCTGACCAAAGACCTCTGCAGAGCATTACCAGTGACAAGATTTTCCCAACCACCAGACCATATGACAATTTTCACCAACATGTTAAATTATAGTGTGGACTTCAAGGACCTTTGCTTCATGTACATGACTAATTGGAATAAAGTTGTCTCACTTCAGGAGTTTTCAATACTCTTGATAATTTTCTTAAATATCAACTGATAGCATTTAATTTTTTAACTTTTACCTTTAAAGCCTTTTAAATTTGCAACAACTGCCAAGTGATTATGCTACATTGGCTTTCAATGTACTAAAAAGTTTGGAGAATCTCTTTTATTCTAGTTATCTATAATTTTAAAAAGTTAAAGACTGGAATAAATAGTTTTTTTGACCAGTTATTTTGCTGATAATTAATTGTATTTTTCTTCTCTAGCCAGTATCTGAAGAGTTTCAGAATGGGGAAGGCTTTGGCTATATTGTGGCTTTCAGGCCCAATGGAACACGTGGCTGGAAGGAAAAAATGGTGACATCCTCTGATGCTTCAAAATTCATCTATCGAGATGAAAGTGTCCCTCCTCTTACCCCCTTTGAAGTGAAGGTTGGCGTTTATAACAATAAAGGGGATGGACCTTTCAGTCAAATTGTTGTCATATGTTCAGCTGAAGGAGGTCAGTTTTATCATCCTTATTTTCATTTAACATTTATTTTGGTAACTGAATGTGACATTATTGTATTATTAGAAAATACAGATATGCCAGAAGAGAAAATAAAAAACCCATAAAACAAAACTTACCCATAAATTCAGTAAACTTTTTAGATGTATTTTTCCAAATAAGTTTTATTGAAAAAAATTGATAATTCCATATATTAATACTTTTCTTTATGTTCTTCATGCCCCACTGATATATGGCAAATATCTTTCCATGATAATAACAATATTAGTCATACCTGTTATGTAGTCTATTCTGTGAATGTGTGGACATTTAACTATTCTTCTTTGGCTTGAAATTTAGATCATTTTCCATATTAATCCACAAAAATTTAAATTTATATCAAATGAATTTAAATAAATACTCCAATAAATATTTGTTACTAACATCCACACAAAATATTGTACTGATAAGTATCAGACAGGATTTTTGGTTGCAAGCTTTTCACACATGGTATCATTAAATCCTCACAACAATCTTGACTAATAGGCATTATAATCCCCATTAAGGGAAATTGAAGCTCAGGAAAATTAAGAAACTTGCTGAAAAAGTTACATAGTTTGTAACTGAGAATTAAACCCATTGCTGCCAATCATTAAATCCTTGATTTGTCTATAGCAAGCTGCTATCATATGCATAACTTTGTTCAATCTCAATATAAAACTAATAGGTAGTGAAAATGATAAACATCTTTTACTATTGTGATTATGTAACTATTATTCACTTAATACCAGTGTATCATGATTAGTCAACAGAAAATAATAAAATTCTGTATCATTAAAACTACCATTTAATAGGGGAAAAAAACTGCCAGGTAGGCAGGACCTGGGCAGTATACCCATTTCATAGACTGTAAGACATTGTGTTTACTTGCAGGGCCAACTGAAATTCTGCCCTTAAATTGAAGAAAGACTATGATGTTACTCATGGTTATAGTCAATAGGTGGTAGTGCTAGAATGCCAACTCAGCTTTCTGCACCAAAATCTCTGGTTCTTTCAAGGTTTAGTGCAAAAGTGCATTTTCTGAGAGGAAGCTTGACAGAACTAACTCCCCAAAGTTAGCTATTCCACATAGTCTTTCTTCAATTCAAGCTCAGAATTTCAGTTGGTCCTGAAAGTAAATACAATACCTTACAGTCCCTAAACTTGACAGCCCGCTGAGCTAATGCTCCACCAGAGACAGCACAGATTTGTCCTTCCAAATAATTACTGCTTTTATAAACTGAGCCTTTTATTTCCTTTGTGCCCACATGTGTGACTCGAATAGCTCAAGAGGATTATCAGTCTTTTTGGTACTGGGCATGCATGGGGGTAAATAAATAACTTCTTTTGAATATTGAAACACCAAGGTAGTGTTTGATTTATGAAAGATGTAGTTTTTCATTACCAGCTCCTTTGTATTTTGTGACATAGAGGAAGATTTTGAAGCAGAAGTAGAAAATTCACCCTCGTATAAGAATGACCAAGGAAGTGAAGAGTCAAGTAATACCAAACAACCATAAGTGTCCTGATGAGATATTCACGCACTTGTTGTTTAGTCACTAAGTTGTGTCCAACTCTTTGTGACCCCGTGGACTGTAGCCCACCAGGCTCCTCTGACCATGAGATTTTCCAGACAAGAATACTGGAGTGGGTTGTCATTTCCTTTTCCAGGGCATCTTCCTGACCCGGGAATCGAACCTGCTTCTCTTACACTGGCTGATGGATCCTTTATCTTTGAGCCACTTGGGAAGCCCATTCGTGCACTTAGCCTCTCAAATTTGTGATGTGTTTTCAGATAGTATATACAGTCTCCATATTACTTATATTAACTCTTACAATCAAATGTGAGGTAGGAATCTCAAGTTGCAATTTACTTGTAGGAAACTGACGCTCAGAGGCTAAGTAACATGATAAATTCAACCCAGTAAAGGACAACAGTTGTAACTTTTGTAACTCTAGTAACTCAGTAAGTTACTTAAGTAAGCTACTTAAGTGTAGTAATAGGACTGGGGTTTGAACCCAGGTGTGTATGACTCCAAAACTAATGCTTTTAGTTACTACCCTGTATAATCTCATCAGGAATGTTTTTAATAATAATATTTTGCTACTGTTTTATGTTATTGTGTATATTATTTTGTATCATTTGTTATGCACATGGCCCAAAAGGTCACCGTGAGATGAATTGTAGAGGTTTATGAACATGATATGCAAGGTAACACCAGTGCTGACTTTAAAAAATCCAAATTTATACATTCCTTGTCAACATTTGCTTTGAAGTTAAATTATAGTAGCCACCATGGGTTGTTTACCCTGTTTCCTTAAACTTGAAATGGTTTGCCTTTAGAGATTCCTCTTTCTAGCTAGATAGAAAATATGCACATTTTCAAAGACACTGAAGCTGTTGCTGTAACATATTTCATAGTAACACTTCATTTATTTTGGTTGACTGAAATGTGAAAGATATAAGGAAAATTAAATCAGGATAGAGTCTGCCTTTGTTCTGACAACAAAATTAAAACATATATTTAGTGTTTGCTCACTAATTAAATTTACTAACTTGGAACTTCATGTGTAAATATTAATAGAGCTTTAACACCATTGCATTGTGTCAACCAGGAAAAGCAGGATAATGGAAGGAAGAGAGTGTTTGCCTGGAGTGGGCAGAGCTTCAGATGGAAGCTCACACTAACTTGAAAGCCTTTGGCAGTTTTTTTCACCTCTCTGAGCTTTGCCTTCTTCCACTCTAAAAGTAGAAATCTATATTATCGCTGGAAGCCATTACAAATCTAAGGCTGAAATTCTGTTATTCTGTTTTCTGAAAAATTATTTTACATTTTAGTCATCCCAGAATAGGCAGTCATAATAGATCCATTTTTGTTCTAGAATAAAATCAGGGAAGGGACTTCCCTGGTGATCCAGTGGCTAAGGCTCCAAGTTCCCAATGCAGGGGTCCAGGGTTCAATCCCTCGTCAGGCAGCTAGATCCCACGTGTTGCAACCAAGACCCAGCGAAGTCTAATGGGTGATTTGGGGCTTCCCAGCCGGCACAGTGGTAAAGTATCTGCCTTCCAGAGCAGGAAAAGCAAGAGACATGGGTTTGATCCGTGGTCTGTAAGATCCCCTGAAGTAGGAAATGGCAGCCCACTCCATTTTTTCTGGCCTGGAGAATCCCAGGGACAGAGGATCCTGGCTGGCTATAGTCCATATGGTAACAAAGAGTCAGATACGATTGAGCACACACACACACACAGAGAAATGAACATCCTTTTTAGTCACTTGGCAAACTATTGGAAAAGGAGTGCACATTTTCAAGATTGGACAATTTTTTAAAAGAGTCAAGGGCTGTAATAAACTAGTAAAAGTAGAATATAGTACTCATGCCAGAGCAGATTCCTCTTGTCCATGCCTGTGGACGTTCACAGAGATTCACAGTGAGCCCTTGTCATCATACTCTTGTCCAAAGCCCAAATATCTGATTGAGACTGCATTTCTCCATAAGACAAATTCTGTTTCTTTGTTCTTGCATTAACCTAGTCCACCTGTTTATCACCTCACAAGCCCTCTTTATTCTTAAATAAAGTGAAGAACAAGAGCAGGGGGACTAGTTTTCTATCCCCTTTTATGGGCGTAGTTTCTTCCCTTTGTTCATGACGCAGCTACTCAGCTAGGGTACCAGGAAGAAGGTATTGCCTTTTCAGAGCTGACACCAGGCCTTATCAAGTGCAGCCACCAGATTTCATTTTGATGGAGGGAAGCATGGAACTCAAGGATTTCAAGGCACACCTGACAGTATTAGCTCTCAACCCAGTTCCCCTGGCACATGGACAGAGGATGGCATTCACAGCCAGAACACACTTCCATAAGTGCTTGTGTGCATTTGCCATGTGCTTCGTCTTTTTCCTTTCCTCTCAAGAAACCTATAGGAATGTGAGTGAGGCATACATTCCTGAAGACAAAACACTGTATGTGATCTGTTATAGAAGGAATCATCCTTTATAGACACAGATACTTAGTAAATCACTTAGGAAATGACTCTCACCACTCGAAGATTGACTATTGCCCTAAAGTACTGTCAGAAATTACTGGGCTTCCCTGGTGGCTCAGAAGGTAAACAGTCCACCTGTAGTGCAGGAGATCTGGGTTTGACCCCTGGGTAGGGGGGATCCCCTGGACAAGGGAATGGCAACCCACTCCAGTGTTCTTGCCTGGAGAATTCCATGGACAGAGGAGCCTGGTGGGCTAAAGTCCATGGAGTCACAAAGAGTTGGATGCGACTGAGCAACTAACACTTTCACTGTCAGAAAACCTCCAGATGTTTGTTGTTGTTTTTTTCCTGTTAACACCCTTGAGACGCTGAACTCTTTCAAGGTTTACACAATGGAAGTAACCCTGAATGACTCTTTCAGTGACAGGCAGAATCCGATACAAAGCCAGAGGAAAGAGGTTTGCCTGCTAGGACTTCCATGCGTTGTGGACATGTATCAATTATCTATATCCTTTGAACCAAGCAAAAGTTATGTGCATTCCAACCCTGATTTGACTTCAGGTCTCAGGGTATGGTATAATCCAGGGATCCCCCACCTCCGGGATCTAATACCTGATGATTTGAGATGGAGCTGATGTAATAGTAATAAAAGAAATAAAGTGCACAATAGACATAAGGCACTTGAATCATCCTGAAACCATCCCCGACCCTGTCTTTGAAAAAACTGTCTTCCATAAAATGGGTCCCTGCTGCCAAAAATGTACGGTGCCACTCCATGCAATACTCTCATATTGGAAACAATCCTATTTTTCTTAAAGAATAGCAAAGTTCCAACATAACTGATTTGAAAGTGCATAGTACAAATGATAAAAAGCAATTTTTTTCCAACATGAGAAATCAAATCAGCCTTAATTTCTGCATTTCTAGAAATGCCTTTTAATTAAAGTTATATCTGTTTTCCACTTATTTCTTGTTACTATAGCTTTGGAAAGAAACTGAGAATTCAATACATCTGATAGAAAATTAGAGGGAACTTTAATATAGATTAATTGTAAGTTGAAAAGTTTATTTATACATAATGTGTGTTAGCCTTTTCTAGTTTTTTTGGGGGGTGTCTTTTTCCTTATATGGAAAAAATGTGTGGCTTTTACTTTTTATTAAAGTCAGAAGCTTCTTCTAGCTTGCAGAAAATGATATGCAATTATCCTCTTGCAAATTGAGCTACCACAGCTGAAATTAAAACCTGACTTTCATGGGGTGTTATTCTGCAGATCAGTCCTGAGCTGAAACTGAGCTCAGTGGGATTTATGTGAACTTGAAAATTAATAAATTGGCATATTAGTTGTAAAATACAAGGAATAATTTCCTGACTTTGCCAGATGATCCATTTGGATTAGTGCCTATAAAAGTTCAACTACAGCTGTCTTCACTCAATTTATAATGAGGCCATAGCCCTTCTCCCAAGGAGTTTATTAAACTGTCCTTTGATTAATGGTGTTGCCCACCCCTCCTGGGAAGTCAAATATATAATCAATATTACAAGCCCATCCCCCCATATTACTTGGAGAACTCAAGCTGCTAGGCCACTTAACACAAATGTATCATCTAAATTCATGAACATGATAATGCTGTACAATATTTTTAATATAATTCAGTTTAGTTCAGTTCATTCTCTCAGTCGTGTCCAACTCTTTGCTACCCCATAGACTGCAGCACACCAGGCTTTCCTGTCTATCACCAACTCCTGGAGCTTACTCAAACTCATGTCCATCAAGTTGGTGATTCATCTTTCCCAGCATCAGGGTCTTTTCCAATGAGTCAGCTCTTCACATAAGGTAGCCAAAATATTGGAGCTTCAGCTTCAGCATCAGTCCTTCTAATGAATATTCAGGACTGATTTCCTTTAGGATGGGGTGGTTGGATCTCCTTGTAGTCCAAGGGACTCTCAAGAGTCTTCTCCAACACCACATTTCAAAAGCATCAATTCTTTGGCACTCAGCTTTCTTTATAGTCAGTCCAACTCTCACATTCATACATGACCACTGGAAAAACCATAGCTTTGACTAGATGGATCTTTAGTCAGCCTGTCCACTTTATATCCCAAGACTGGAGTGAAGGAGCCAGCCATGGTCTAATTAGTATCATCATAAGTGAAAAAAAATCTTTAAAAATCTTTGAATTTTTAGACATAATGCCAGTATAATCTCAGAAATAAGTCCCTGAAGTTTCATCAAATTTTCCAAGTATAACAGACAGAAGTAAGATCTGGCAACAAACATCCTGGCATTTACAGATCAGGAGAGTTTCAGAGATGCCTGAATATAAAATCTATGAGGACCAGTGTAGCTGTGATGCAAAATTATTTTTTTAAAAATTCCAGGAAATAGGAATAAAAGGAGTTGAAAGTAAGTCTGTAGCAGGCTTAAATAGGAGATGATGGGGGTTCAGGTGGGATTCCCAGATGACTCAGTGGTAAAGAATCTGCCTGCGAATTCAGGAGACATGGGAGACCTTGGTTTGATCCCTGGGTTGGGATCTTGAAGTGGCTGCCCATCCAATATTCTGGCCTGGAGACTCTCATAGACAGGGGGGCCGGGTAGGCTACAGTCCACGGGGTTGCGAACAGTCCAACACGCCTGAAGCAACAGAGCACAAGCACAGGGGCTCAGGTTCTGGCAAGACCGAGAGAGGCCACGTGGGGATTCCAATATCAGTATTCTTGAGATGAGTTAAGTGTGGAGGGCAAAGAGAAGAAAATACATGAGGAAAAAGCACCCAGAGTGTAAGCAGAGATGTGTGCACAGAAGCGAAACATTGTGATGGCCAGAGCCTGGCTGACTGCCTTGCTCAATTCCTCGCTCTACCTTCCAGCAGCTGTGCAACTTTGGGCAAGTTGCTCAACCTCCTGCTCCTGGATTTCCTCATCTGAAAAGTGGTGGTCCTGATAATAAGTGTGTTGGGAGGATTAATTGATACATATAAAGAATTTTAAATAAGGCTTGGCATATATCAAATCTTCAATCAGTGGCAGTTATTAGTATTATCTTTGGTTATTCCCCCCTCCTCATCTATTTTGTTTGTTATTTTTTGTTTGTTTTAGTCTTATTCCATCCATTCATCTGCAGTTACTTGGAAACAGCTGTGCAGCAAGAGAGTGAATTATATATTCTCCCTGTAAAAATCTCTTCTGCCCCCCAAAATTACCCTAAGAGATAGAGAATGAGCCAGCTGCCTCCCTGGTGCAATGGAAAAACAGCAAAAGAAAGAGCACTTGAGATCTGAGTTCCACTTGGAACTCTTTCAGATCTAGAAGCAGAGTTTAGATAAATCAGCCAGGTTCCATGCCACTTTTTTCGTTTGCAAAATGAGAGCATGAGTTTAAAACATAGATTCATAACTCAAAACCTAAAGAGATCATGTAAGAAATATAAACAAGTGAAGTAGTCCCAGAAGTTAGACCATAGTGAGTGGTGGAGAATCTGGCAAACTAAAAAGAATATGCCCTAACTCATGGGACCAGTTGATAGCTCTCATCTACCAATACCCAAGGAGTCAAACTTGGTATCACCCACTTTTCCCAAAATAAGCCACAAATTCTTATTTTCAATGAACTGTTGGAATTAATCAATTTAATACATTACTTGGGCAAACAAAATATGGCTGAAGACCCTTTGGTCATCCATATGTGAGCATAGATCCAAAGAACTTTCTAAAATTCTTCCTGGTTGTGATTTTCCATCATCCAAATATGATGGGATGCCCAAATAGGACATCTAGTTTCAATCCAAAGCAAACATCCTATGATCTAGTCAGCTACTTTTTAAGTTTCTAGTTTAATTGGAGAATAATGGTTTTATAGTGTTGTGCTGATTTCTGCCATATAGCATGCATAAGCTACACATATACACACATCCCCTGCTTTTAAGCCTCCCTCCCACCCCCTCGTCTTACCCCTATAGATTGTCACAGAGTACCAATCTGAGCCCCCTGTGTTATATAGCAACTTCCCAACTAACTATCTGATAGATGGTAATATGTATCTTTTTCAGTCCCACCTTCTCCTATCCCTGCTGTGTTCACAAGTTCATTCTCTACATCTGTGTCTCTATTCCTGCCCTGCAAATAGGTTCATCAGTACCATTTTTCTAGATTCCACATATATGTGGTAATATATGATATTTGTTTTTCTCTTTCTGACATACTTCACTCTGTACAACAGGCTCTAGGTTCATCCACCTCAACTGAATTGACTCAAATTCATTCTTTTTTATGGCTTAGTAATATTCCATTGTATATATGTACCACAACTTCTTTATCCATTCACCTTGTCTACAGACAAACTTTTTGATACACATGAAAATGTTCACTAACTAATAAATGGTGCAAATTGAAACTTTTGGAAATAAATTGAATGAGGTCACGTTTTTACATGCTTAAATTTTCAATGCAGGTCAGCATGGTTATGTTTGATACTGGCCAGAATACTGGAGTGGGTAGCCTTTCCCTCCTCCAGGGAATCGAACCCAGGTCTCCCACATTCAGGGGGATTCTTTACCAGTTGAGCCACAAGGGAAGCCCAACAATACTGGAATGGTTGGCCTATCCCTTCTCCAGTGGATCTTCCAAACCCAGGAATCAAACCAGGGTCTCCTGCATTACAAGAGCTATCAGGGAAGCCCCAATGTTTGATATTATTTATATCTAGAAAGTGAAACAAAAATTTACTGTTCAATTATTGTTTCATTGACCCTCATTTAATTAGATGTGACCATTGATCCAAGTGACTTTCTAATATTTCACAATATTTAGCCTCTGTGAGTGCAACTGTGGAATGCCTTTTAATGTCTGACATTGATTTAAAAACCTTAGAGCTTTTAAACAGAAGCTAGGGTGCTAGTTTGGGAAATAATTTTCTGACTATTTTTCTTTATTTCTTACTTTTTAAAAACTTCCATCATTCTATTTTAAAAAGTACTTAAACTTGTATAGTGCTACAGAAAGCTGAGAGAGAAATTTCTTTCTCTGCTGCTGCTGCTGCTAAGTCGCTTCAGTCGTGTCCGACTCTGTGCGACCCCATAGACGGCAGCCCAACAGGCTCCCCTGTCCCTGGGATTCTCCAGGCAAGAACACTGGAGTGGGTTACCATTTCCTTCTCCTTCTTTCTCTAGAGATAGATATAGAAATCCAACCACATATTTTGTGCTTCTGAAATTATTTATCCCCCCTGCAATCTTCTTTGGCAAAGATATAATTACCTCAATTAAAAAAAAAAAAAGAAGTTGAAAAAGGCATTTGGCACACAAATCTCTGCAGTGCATTCACTGAAATGATAAGCAAAACTCCTTCTAAATAACAAATGATATTTAAAGAGTGGCTTTCTTTGAAATAAATCATATCCCAAATCCAGGAGATCAGGTTATACACACTTAAGAACACAAGCATTTCCTTTCATTTACTTGCAAAATCAAGAACTTTAGCTCCTATTAAATACCAATGAAAAAAAGTGTTGCAAGTTTGCTGATAAGAATTCTAGAATATAATAAAATTAGAAGCTTTTCACATAGTTTTTTTTTTTTGTTGTTGTTGTTGTTAATGGTAGATGCACAAGTAACAGGCAGTTGGAAAGTAGGATGTGGGAAACCACTGAGCAAAATAAAATAAAAGATATTTAAAGGACAGAATGAGAAATTGCAAATTATACCATGGCAGAAACTAATGTCAACTTCTGTGTAAAGATTAATGTGAATTTATCAAAGTACTTTGGGTTAATGCAAATATAATATATAATTTTAATGAAAGCTTTACCAAAAAAAAAAAAAACCATTGCTTAGTACAAACTTTGAAAAAATCTTTTGTGGACTTCTTTTATAGTAACAAGGGCAGATTTCTTTACTTTTATTTTTTCAATTAATAATATATGAAGACTCTCCAGTTAGGCATGTGGCCACCTTCCATCAGAAAGTGAAATATTCTCAGCAAATGGCTATAATTCCCTTTATATGTCTAAAACATAAAAATATTATTTAGAACTCTGCCTTTGCCATCTGGTTGATTGAATCTAAATAGATTCATCTGAAGTCTTAGCAATGATAAGCTTCATCTGAAATTTTGGCAGTGATATGGGGTTAGAATCAAAGTCTCTACAATTTTCACGGGGTAGGAGTTTTTTGACGTCGACTGTGTACAGATTGGTTGAACTAACGTATGGCCTTTATTCTGCCATTTCATTTAACGTGTGTTTGTGACACAGTATTTATGATTCAGCAATGTCAAAGCTGAAAATATATTGTTCCTCACATACAGTACAACCTCAAATAAAGTGCACCTCTTGATGGATGCCAGTCAGACACGATGTATTTGAAAAAAAAAAAAAAAAAAAGCAAAAACTAAAACAGTGCAAAAGGCCACTGAGCACAGACACGAATGAAAAGGTGGTTTTGAGCAACAGCACCGAGACCTCCAGGGACTTTCCTTTTCAGCCCATACCAGTCTTAAAAGTCAATGCATGCCTTTTAAATATCATGATTCATAACACATTCTTTACACAATCATGGAAATGTGGCTGTGTGGTCGGAACAACAACAAAAGAAATCAAATGAAACTTAGATCCTGTTTGTACCTTCACAAGGTAAAAGGTAAAATAGGCGATATTTTCTGAATAGATGTTTTAAGTGCCAAGAACTATGCTAAATAGTTTATATGTATTATTCCAGTTAAAACTAACCTTACAAACCTACTAGCTAAGTATTCTCAATATGCCTGATGACAGATGATGGGACTAGAGCTCAGGAAGAAGTAAAGTAACTTGCCTGAAGGTAAATAATTTTCCAGAAGGCAAAAAACAACCTTAGCAAGCAAAAGAGCCAAGCCTGACTCCTAGTCCCTTCTTTTGATCATTATGCTAGTCTGGCAGACAATTTAAGTCAGATAATTTAACTTCTTCAGAAACATCCTAGTTAATCCAAGGATAAAGATCTTCTTCGCTTGTCTTGCTAGATTTATTTGTCATTGGTAAGGTACTGATGAGACTTGACCTCGGAGAAATCCAAAAAGATCATCTTTTTATCCTGTTGTGTTTTTTGTAATCACCAGAGCCCTTCATTTAAAAAATCAGGGAAAAGAAAGTAACACCTGTCATATTCAGGGGCAATGCTTTGGTAGGCGTAACTTGTTACCCCCGTGGTTTATTATTTCCATTTTCCTTCATACAGAACCCACTGCTGCTCCCACAGATGTCAAGGCTACAAGTGTATCTGTGTCAGAGATTCTTGTTGCATGGAAACATATTAAAGAGAGTCTAGGAAGACCACAGGGATTTGAGGTATGAACAGAATTCTTGAAAATAAGCCTTATTATTTCTGTTGCCATTGTTTTCTCCTGAAGAGATGGTTTGGTGACACTTTAACAAGATTACATTCCTTTGAAATTTTGCTCTATGGAAAATAAGAAATATACTATTTTACTGATATTATGCTGCTCATTAGCTGCCTTATTTTTCAGAATAGTAGTTTCCACAGCACCAGGCAAAGGTTTTTAAAAAATGAAAATAGATAGACCTTAACATGAAAACCAGGACCTACCAGCTGCTATTTACCAGTATCCAATTCCAGTTAAAAATATTCTTGTGTATTTCTGTCTCATAATTTAATGTATAAAACAAGGTTTCCTACTATACTGTTCATGGCACATCTTACCTCCTATGCTAACTTCTCCAATTTGCTTGAAACTTGGTAACCTGTACCTGTTTACTCAAATGGCTTTTTGCCCTTAAATTGTGTTGTTTTTAAACATAGTTATGCCAGCCTTATAATGGTGAACATTTTATAACAATTCATTGACTTCAGTAAAATTTTAGCCTCCACATGGACTCAAGGTCTGCAGGCAGTTTGTGAACTGGAGTATGCCACAAAAACTAGATCCCACGCTTTCATCCTGCTCTTATTGTTCCCTTTGCCAGTGAGGCATAGGAT
The DNA here is from genome assembly GCF_055505025.1 of Bos grunniens. Taxonomy (NCBI): domain Eukaryota; kingdom Metazoa; phylum Chordata; class Mammalia; order Artiodactyla; family Bovidae; genus Bos; species Bos grunniens. The sequence goes on along the minus strand of NC_141179.1, from coordinate 9,315,647 downwards.
TAGAGGGGTAACTTACAAAATACAAAGAAGTAACATCCAATCCAAGATCGTAACTGTCTTTAAACTTTTAATGTTTACTTTTCTTCTGTTTAAACTCCCACTTACAGAAAATCATCTTGATTTTTGAACAAAGATGTAATATAAGACTTGTATACCAACATAGTTTCCAGGCTAAAAATCACCTTTCTTTAATCTATTTGTGTTTTCAAATAATGCCTAAGAGTTATTTGATTAATATATGACTTGCTTTCGATAAAGATTACTGTGATTGGGAGTTTATACAATCTTCCTAAGAGTTACAGCAAAGGACATTTATAGAAAAACATTACTTATAAGTATCGTGGATTTATTTCTATAATTTTGCTTCAATTCATTATTTGGCAATAATTCAATATGTATCATACCAGGATCACATGTTTGTTTTATTAAAATCTCTTTTTCTCACTATTCGTGCTGCAGGGACCATGTCTGTTTACCAGTGAATCTAAGGGCTGTGAATGCAATAAGTATTTGTTGAATGAGTGAATACGCTTCACGGTCAACCCCTTTTTGTCCCTCTGTAGGAGACATGGGAATGGCATGCCCAGCTCCCCTTCACTGGGCCAGGGCGACATCCCCCAACTGCTGAGAACATTGGCTGTATATTGAGAATTGTCCTCCACCGTTATTACCTGAAAAGATACCTTCCTCATAATCGGGCAACCCTAGGTCAATTACACTGATTGAAACTCCTCCCTTGATTCAAGGAGGAAACAACTTAATGGTGCACATTATTATCCGGAGCCTTTGTCATGCACATCAGACCAAGGCTAGATTATCTGGGACCCCATTCTCGCTCAGTTCCCTCTCTTTCCCCATCCTCTTCTCCTCCCTTCCTTATAGATATTTACCTGCAAGCCTTCTCAATAAATCACAATGATCAAATCCCTCTCTCCAGGACTGCTTCTATGGAACCCAATCTAAAACAACTACACAAGCATAGGTCCAACTGGAACATTGAATCAGAACATCTGGTGTACATACTTATAGAAAGTCAGAGTGTATTCTGTTGTACAGAACACTGAGGATTCAGGCTTCTACATCTCAAAGTGGTGTTCCTCTCACACAGCCAGATCTTCAACTTTTTTCCCCTGTCTGTACGAATAGTGTGACATTCATATTCCCACCATGATTCACCTGTAATAACAGCTATTATCAGTGCTTCCCTGACAGCTCAGTTGGTTAAGAATCCGCAGGGGACCCTGGTTCAATTTCTGGGTTGGAAAGATATGCTGGAGGAGGAGTAGGCTACCCACTCAAATATTCTTGGGCTTCCCTTGTGGCTCAGCTGGCAAAGAATCTGCCTGCAATGTGGGAGACCTGGGTTTGATCCCTGGGTTGGGAAGATCCCCTGGAGAAGGGAAAGGCTACCCACTCCAGTATTCTGGCCTGAAGAATTCCATGGACTCCATGCATCCATGGGGTCGCAAAGAGTCAGACACAACTGAGTGATTTTCACTTTCAGCTTTTTCATATTCCCACCATGATTCACCTGTAATAACAGCTTCTCCAGAAATCACATAAGATCTAGATTTGTGCACAATCCTTCTCTTTATAAATATAAATCACCATTCATTCAACAAATATTTATTGGAGGCATACCAAGTAACAGACACTCAGCTAGATGCTAGGGATAAAACAATGAGCAATTTGAAGTCCCCATTTTCATGATGCTTATGTTGTAGTAGGGAATGCCAACAATAAAGAAGCTAACAAATAAATATGTGGTATAATTTCAGTTGCTGATGTATACTCTGCAAAAAGAACTGCTCAAGAAGGTAGCATCGACTCTGTTGACTATAGAGGTTTGAAGAATCACAGTTCCCAGGTTGTGACATTTGACATGATCATATGAGAGATAGGGGGTGGGGGGCAGAGAGAATAGCGAACTCAAAGACTCTTACTTAAAAGCATCCTGACCTTGTTCAAAGAACAGAACAGGAGTAGTATTGGTGAGATAGCAGTGAACAACAGGGAGAGTGGTAGTGTGATGAAGAAAAATGGCCAGGACAAGAACAGGTTGGGTGGAATCAGTCTTGGGAACCACAGGGACTTTAGATTTCATCTTCGGTATAAGGAAAAACCATGAAAGGATTATGAACAAAGAAAGTCAAGCCAGGATCTGACTCATATTTTAAAAGGGTCTCTTGCTCTAGAAGGTAAAGAATAGACTCTAGAGAGGACCTCAGGAGATCAGTGGAAAAGCAGTCCTTCCGACCTAGTGGATGATGACTTTGCTCTTAACTAGAACAGTAGCAATGGAATCGATGAAACATGACCTTTTAAGATATATTTTGAGTGGAACTGTGACAAGATTTGATTATGAATTGGATGTGGACTATGACAAAGAGAGAAGTCAAAGGTAATTCCAGAGCTATTTGACCCAAGAAACTGGGTGAATGACAAATCACTCACACACATAAGGAAGTCACGGAGAAGAGCATATTTTAGAGAAAAAATAGATATTAAAGATTCTGGGTTTGATTTGTCAAATTTTATACACATTTTTGTTTCAAAAAAAGTTATCATTAAGTCTTGTTTTAAGAGAAAGTTTAGAGATAGAGCTATCACTCTGAGGATTCATCAGTATATTAAGGGTATTTATACATGTGCTAGCCGAGATCATTGAGTATTGATAAAGATGTCTGAGGATTGAGCCCTAGAGTCCCTGACCATTTGGAACAGAAGAAAGAAAGAGGATATGGCCAAAGAAACTACAGGAGACACGAAGAAGTTCAAAAGCCAAGAAAATAATTTTAAGATGGTGTGTTCTACTGAGTCTAACAAAAGCTGTTAAGAAATTCAGAATAGTGAGGCCTGAGACTGTCCAATGGATATAGCAATGCAGAGATCCTACTGACCACAGTGATGCCAATGATCAAGGTTTGACTAAAGAATAAGGTCAAGATCACTCCGGAACTACACTCAAGAGTGTCAGAGCACAAAGTTTTTGCTAAATCTATATTATTCAAAATGACAACTTACAAGCAAAAATGGAATATCCTTAAAGATATAAGTGAATAGGGATTAATCAAATTCTGAAGCAATCATCACATGACTGAATTCTTAATTATAATAAATCAAGGCAAATTCTGACAACTAGTTTTATATGTTGAAACAACACAGAATCCATGGGCACAATAGCAGTTATACTATTTTATAGTACATTATAAATTGAAGTTTTAAAAAGATGGCATCTTGTCACCAAAAATAATCAATATCTTATTAATGGGAGTATCAAATGTATGCTTTTATGATCAGAAAATAACTAAAACCTTCAAGACCACCATGTTGGTTAAAAATCCACCTTTCAGTGTGGGGTACATGGGTTCACTCTCTGGTCAGGGAACTGAGTTCCCACATGCTTCAGAGCAACCGGGCCCTTGCGTGGTGATTACTGAGCCCCCAGGCCACAACGAGAGGTGTATGCTCTGCAACTAAAGATTCACATGATGCAGCAAAAGATCCTGTGTGCCACAACTAAGATCTACTGCGGCCAAATAAAAGACAATAATTGAAAACCTTATATAATTCAATGGCCAAATATGACACTGTTATTTTAAACAAAATATAGGCAGCAAAGATTGTTTATAAATATATACTATCTCATAATTGCATAGATGCATGTAGATTTTTAAAATATGATATAAGTGAAACTTAGCAGCATTACTCTCCCACCCTCTCTTTTTCTGCCCTCTCCCTCCCTTTAAAAAAAACCCTCTACCTCTGTTCTTCACCTTACCACTTCAGAGCTTACTGTTGTCATTGACTCCTCATCTTTTTAAAAAACCAATACAATATTGTAAAGTTAAATAAAATAAAATTTTAAAATAAATAAATAAATAATATATCCTCAACTAAATATTTATAAAACTTACTAACCCCTAAAACTTAATGTTTCATCGCCTCGCTGTCCCCCTCCTGTATTGCATCCCAATCACAATATTGTTATATTTACCAATAGTGTAATTCCAAGCATAGTGACAGTGAAGCAAGTACATGCTTTTGTCACCAAAGTAATGAGACTAGTTTTAAACTGTCAGTCCTCTGGGTAATTTTTCTAGCTCACATTGCAGTTTTACCTGCAATGTTTAAAGCAGTTACTTTAAAAGCACTAACGGTGTGCCATTTTGAAAATAGTGGAGACGGTGTTTCGGGCCAGCTCTCTTGTTTTTCCTGAATTGAATGTGTGAGTAAGAGAGAAAAGGTTTTGCTGTTATGAATACTTCATCCTAATGAATACAAGTAAGTAAGTAAAATAATATATGTAGGTAACAGTATATATAGCTAGCAATACATGCAGAAATGCAAAGTTCCTTTAAGGAACAGAAGGAGAAGGAGTAACTAGACCTTGATGAACAGTGGTATAAGTAGAATTTAAAGCAGTCAGAATTAGGTGAGCAGAAACAGATTATAAAGGGATAAATAGATCATGAGAAGAGTTTGTATTTTATTTCAAATACAATGAAAAGCCATCAGGGCAATTTTAGGAGGAGACTGACAATGTCTGATTTACATTTTTTAAGATATTACTCTGACTGCTGTTCCATGCAGAATAAAAGGGCAAGAGGAGAAAGGTCAGGAGTCGAATCAGGAGGTTATTGCAATAATCCATGCAAGAAATTATGATAACTTAGACTAAGGTCGTAAGAGTGAAGCAGGAGGAAAGTAGACTTATTTTAGAGGCAGGGCTGGCAGAATTTCCTGATTGATCAGACATGGAGGGAAGGAAAATGATGATTCTCATATCGGGCTTGGTCAGATGGATGCATAGTGGTGCCATTTATTAAGTAATAACAATAACAATACATTTTTAAAAGGGAAAACCTGTACAAAGAAGAGATTTGAAAGTGGAAAATAAAGAAGTGTGTTTCAGCTAAAAATCAAATTTGCGATGCCTAGTGGATATCTAAGAGAATAAGTCAAATAAACAATAGGCTAAGTGAGTTTACAGTCTAATTAGGAGATCAGAGCTGAAGACACAAGGGGGCAATCACAGGGCTGGTATATAAAACCTTTCTACTACATGAATGGACAAATTTCCAGAAAGGGGAAAGAAGAGGAAACAAGAAGAGATATGAAGGGAGAGATTGCCTGTGACCTGGTGCACTCAGCATATAGAGGTTTAGCTGAAGGAAAAGAATCATCAAGGAGAGATCAGCTTGATGGGGGGAAAATCAGGTGTGTGAGGGATCAAAGAAAGTAAAAGAGCTAATCAAAAAGAAGCAAATGGTCAGTTGTGTTTAAACTTGCTAAGAAATCAAGTGAGATCAAAGCAAAAAAGTGTCTAATTGTTTAGAGGTCACTGGTGATCTTCTGAAAAATTTCACAGTTAAATGAATGATCAATATCCCTTATGTTACCAATTTAGTTACGTACAACAGGCAATGGTTGGGGGGGGGACTCTTTTTTTAAGATATAAAATACCCTTAAGATCAAGCACTATGCTATGCTATGCTAAGTCACTTCAGTCGTGTCCGACTCTGTGCAACCCCATAGACAGCAGCCCACCAGACTCCCCCGTCCCTGGGATTCTCCAGGCAAGAACACTGGAGTGGGCTGCCATTTCCTTCTCCAATGCATGAAAGTGAAAAGTGAAAGTGAAGTCACTCAGTCATGTCCGACTCTTAGAGACCCCATGGACTGCAGCCCACCAGGCTCCTCCATCCATGGGATGTACCTGTATGTAGTTTACTTGGCTCTGAAATGTTTGTGTTTTCTCTTCTATTAATCTTGGGAGGCTACCCCCAAGCAAGGTCATTTAGAAGGAAGATGGAGCAATAGTCATCAAAGGCAATAAAGTCCTTAAAGCCCTTATAGCATCACTTGATCTCCCCTGCTGAGTGCTCCTCACTATGCTCTCCTTCCCCTGTTCTCACTCAGTGCTCCTGGGTTGACTCACAGCCTGACTCTGATTGTGACCCAGATTGTCAGATCCGAATCGTGTTTGTCCCTGGTCTGAGTTTCTGTGTGTTTTGTCTGGATCTCAGTTATCATTTCTTACTCATTCATTTATTTATCCATGTGATAGTTGTTGAATACCTGCTTTGTTTTGGTGCAGTGCGTGGGGTAAACCAATAAGTAAAATAGACAAGGTCCCTGCCTTTAGGAAGCTCACAGTCTAGCAAGGGAAACTCTTATTTCACTTTCCTTCATTTTTGTTTTTTTGGGATTTTATTGTTGTTGTTTGGTAAGTCCTGGCAGCTCCTTTTGTTTAATGAAACGGTTTTGACATTCTTTTTCCTGATGAAGCCAGACCTATAGGGCAGGAGTAAGGATCTCAGTGGGAGGGTTTCCCTGACACCATCTGTCAATTTCCTACCTACAGTTGGCATTGTTGTCTTTTATAAGGAAGCCTCCATTACATCTTAATTTAGGAAGTAATGAATCAAGCATTTTGACTTAAACTATAGTCATCAGCAACTAACACTTGCAAATACATTAACCAAGTAATTCAAATCAAACTGATTAATTTTTGTTATTAAAATGATTAATTGCTCTAACAGAATGGTCAAAACAATTGATATAGTAGAAATAACAATGCATAAAGACAGGGTCAGAATGATGACAGCCCCTAGCTCGACAGAAAATAAAATGACTTTACAGTAAAGGGCTTCAGGAAATTTTAGTAATGTCATCCCTTTTAATTTATAAGTGGGTCCACCTATGGAATTTCTGAATGTCACAATTAGGCTAGATTAGAACTCTGTTACGAGTTCTAATAGGTGGTCTTTTTACCTAGCTTTTAAAACTGCCTTCTATAAATCTAGTATTACCTCACAAAAATTGCCATCTGAGGGAAAGAGTATGAAATCACAAATACAGATACCAATCCATCTAATTATATTTTACAAATATTTGAACTGTTTGTTGACATTATCTTAAAACCACCCGTTTGAGAAGTTTGATTACTTACATGGAAGTAGCTTGAAATTTCATGGCTACAGAGACTAAACGCAGAAATCGTTGACATTGAGATATGTGAAATTTCTAGCTCTGACATGCAGCATGATTGAAAATCAGAAGTGAGCTATATTTATGGAATGATTTTGATTTTTGAATTACCATGACTATCCCATCTGGATTGCCATCCCTGTCACTGGCCCATGCAGGTAAATTATTATATTCAGTTTGGAATTTATGAACCCACCAGCATTAAGTGTCCTGTGAACAGTAATTCCTGAATCCTAGAGCAGAACCTCTCAAGCTTTTCTGAGAAAATCAGTATTTTATGTGCATCCAAAATCAGAACAGATGCCAGTATAGCCAAGAAAAAAAAAGGAAAGAGTCAGTCGCTCAGTCCTGTCTGACTCTTTTTGACCCCACGGACTATATAGCCCACCAGGCTCCTCTGTCCATGGAATTCTCTAGGCAACAATGCTTGGGTAGATAGCCATTGACTTCTCCAGGGGATCTTCCTGACCCAGGGATCAAACCCAGGTCTTCCACATTACAGGCAAATTCTTTACTGTCTGAGCCACCAGGGAAGCCCATTTTTTCCTCTGATTTTCCCAAATTGAGAGAAATGACAAAGGAAATTAAGTGCTAATGGAATACTGAATGATTATCTATTGTTATTTCTTCACTAATCAAGTAAACACTTAATAAATGTTTATTTTTAAATTTAAAATTTAATTTTAAAATAAGTTTATTTAGTATAAGGCATTGGGCTAGGCAGTAGAAATGCAAAAATCATTCAAATCTAGTTCTTACTCTTAAAAAGATCACAGTTTAATATTGTGGGATGTTTATGGAAAATATAAGTAAACAAATTGAAGCTTTTGAATCGTGCTGGAGAAGATACTTGAGAGTCCCTTGGACAGCAAGGAGATCAAACCAGTCAATCCTAAAGGAAGTAAACCCTAAATGTTCATTGAAAGAGCTGTTGCTGAAGCTAAGGTTCCAATACGTGGGCTACCTGATGCGAAAAGCTGACTCACTGGAAAAGATCATGATGCTGGGAAAGACTGAGGCAAAAGGAGGATGGGGTGATAGGAGATGAGATGATTATATAGTGTCACCAACTCAATGGGCATAAATTTGAGCAAACTCTGGGAGACAGTGAAGGACAGGGCAGCCTGGCATGCTGCAGTCCATGGGGTCGCAAAGTGAGACACAACTTAGCAACTGAAAAACAACAAAGTAAACAAAAGGCAGAGAGGAAGAACATTGGAACAAGATAATTCTTATCTCCATAATAACCCTGGGACTCCTTAGCATCCTGATATTCTGGAGAAACATTCCTGAAAATAAACCCATGCCAATGCCCTTCATGAGCATGTTTCTGTTTGCATGAACATATGCCTCTGTCCCTGAATGTCCTCAATTTTCCTAAATAAAACAATAAATTATTAATAAAAATTTTACTGAATAAACTGAAAAAGGAATTTTAGAAATATTTTATGTATTATATAATTTGCCTGTGAAACATAATTCCCCATGACTATGAAGTTAACGGTATTCATATTCATTGTGGCCTTTTTGAAAGATTTTTATTAACTATGTATTTTAATGGCTGGGTTCATTTCAGCAATAAGCAACAATGTATTTTTATAGCAAGGAGAAAAGTACACGGTGTCCTGGTTCTGATTTCAAAGTTTTTCATCCTTACTATTAAGAAGAATGAAAGGTAAAACAGCTTGTCCCATTTTATAATTCTCACTAAAAGACACCCCTAGCGACTCCTTTTCCTGGGCTATGTTCAAGACTTGCATGTATTTATTTCAGATCTTCCAGAGGATATGTAACTTAGAAGTTCATTTTAGACGTGTCACTAAAGCTATTTCCACTTATTGATTGCACTGAAAAGACGCCAATTGTGTTTTGATCTTTAAAATAAGTTGTAGTGGAGATTTCTTAAGGCGAAAAGGGATGAGATTGTTCTTGTATTTTATTTTATGTTCTGACTCTAATCATCAGAGCAGGAGACCGGAAAAAAAAAAATGGTCCTCACTGTTGTCTGACGATAATTCTTACTAGGCAGATTGCATTTAATTGGTATAGCAGAGGTTGCAAGGGTATGTGTGTATGTGTGTGGAAAATGGAATTTCAGACATAAATTAAAGAGGAAAAGAAGCCAAAATGAAACCAGTTACCAAAAAGTAAAAACAAAGACGTGTTTTATTTTCCAAAGGTGGTGTGTAGCAGCTATTTTTGCAGATTCTCTTTAGCTTTTTGTCATTACTATATGATAATAAGAAAAAAAAAACTAAACAGTGAGAAGAAACTATTTCTACCCTTCCTTTTCTGAAATTCTGTGAACTCTGAAAAAAATCAAATAGCTTTCATGTTTCTATCATTAGATTTCTTTCTTGGGTTATTTTCAGAGACTGGGAGGCTAACTAAAACTATTTATGTTTTCCAAAAATCAGCAGATCGAAGGAAACTGAAGAAGCAACATTTCAGTTACTTAACTTATTCTGTCTCTTGTCCTATTGAAAAGCTATGCTGTTTTCTCGGCATAGCATGCAAGCATGCATTGGAGAAGGACATGGCAACCCACTCCAGTATTCTTGCCTAGAGAATCCCAAGGACCGAGGAGCCTGGTGGGCTGCCGTCTATGGAGTCACACAGAGTCAGACACGACCGAAGTGACTTAGCAGCAGCAGCAGCAGCAGAGTTCTTTTAGAAAATAATGAATAACTCAGTTTATACTGTTTGTTTTTCATTTGCTTCTAGATACATTTATTGATGGAGAAAATTCTCTTACCCAAATCACTTTTCAAATTTTCCATTCTTAAACTTTTATAAATCATTTTATTTAAATAATATTAAAATATATGCCCAAATATATTGTCTTATCCACATAAAGAACCCAAGGGTATGAATTATATCTCTTATCAAAATCAAAAGCATTTCTTATTTTTTCACTCCTTGACACAGATGTGAATTGGTGCAACCTAAAAACAGGGTGTTTTCGTCAGTCCTAAATCCAGCCATCCCGAGCTCATCATGTGACCATCCACAGTCTTACTCTCTATCATATAATGCACATTCATGCAAAAAATAAAATAACAAATGTGGATATCCATCCATTTAATTTTACCAATACTGGGAACAGATTCTTTGAGATTCTCTTAGAATGACCCGTATGAGAATTACCAAATTACAGCAAACTTTTCCTTTTGAGAGCTAGGTTTATAACTTAAATACTTGACAACATACGTGTGGCATAGAGGTCTTAATTCAGTGGGTATTGAAGAGATACATACATACATGGGCTTGCTTACTATACTAAGAAATAGAGAAATATCATAAAGTGTTTTAACATGAACACACAAAGGAAGCTTTGCCAAAGACATACTAGCATTATAAAAATGCCAATTACTAATTGACTAATTGTTAGTTACAAAATGGCCAAGACTCTATTTTCAAAGGGGAAGATATTTTTGTAATCTATATACAGAAAAAATGCACAAATCATAAATGCACAGCCGAATGAATTACCACAAATTGAACATACCTGTGTAAGCACATTCCAGGTCATGAAACAAATGTTAGTAAAAACTGGAGACTCATTCTGTGTCTCCTATAGTCACTATTCTTAATCTCCAAAAATCCCAAAAAAACATCTTACTTCTGATTGATTTTGCTAGTTCTGGGAACCCTAGGGAGTTTTTATATTTTGTGTTTTCCCCTCAACAGTACATTGGTAAGGTTCATTCATATTATTACAGGCTTTCTCTTAAAAGTTCGCTTGTGAGTATCCCACAATTTATTTCTCATTCTTCCATTGATGGACGTTTGTTTACAGTTTGGGTATGTTATGAATAGACTGAGTATATAAAACAGCTTTGGTAGGATTATCCACTTGCAATATCAAATCTAATGATCATTATACAGCTTTCATTTTTTAGGCCTTCTTTGATCTTTGTCTACACTGACCTTGCAGATCTTTTTTTGCTTTATTCCTATTTAATCTTTTCATTGTAATATAACCATAATCATTGATTTTATCATATTTTTATTTAACTTTGTGCTGTGAAATATTTACACATGTGAAATATACAAAAGAGTATACTGAATTTCTACTCAACACTTGTCTTCAATAATTATGAATTAATGAATAATTGGGCTTAATAATGAATAATCTGTTTTATATATGTGTGCCTGTGTGTGTTAGTTGTAAAGACTCTTTGCAGCTCCATAGACTGTAGCCCAACAGGCTTCTATGTCCATGGAATTCTCCAGGCAAGAATACTGGAGTAGGTTGCCATTTCCTTCTCCAGGGAATCTCCCTCACCCAGGGATTGAACCCAGGTCTCCTGAATTGCAGGCAGATTCTTTATTGTCTGAGCCACCAGGGGAGCCACGTGAAACCATATATAAACAGCAGGTAAAGAATCTGCCTGCCAATGTAGGAAACCAAGTTTCCATCCCTGAGTCAGGAAGATCCCCTGGAGAAGGAAATGGCAATCCACTCCAGTATTCTTGCCTGGAGAATTCCATGGACAGAGGAACCAGGTGGGCTACAATCTTTGGGGTCGCAAAGAGTTGGACACGACTGAGCAACTATCATTTTCACTTTCAGTCAATCCTAGGGCTTCCCTGGTGGCTCAGTAGTAAAGAATTCACCTGCCAATGCAGGACACAGGGCTTCAATCCCTGAGTTGGGAAGATCCCCTGAAGAAGGAAATGGCAACCCACTCCAGTATTTTTCTCTGGAAAATCCCATGGACAGAGGAGCCTGGCAAGCTACAGTTCAAGGGGTTGCAAAAGAATCAGACATGACTTAGTGACTGAACAACAAAAACAAGCAATCGTAGTACTATTTTGAAGAAAATCTCTGTCATCATATCATTTTCATCCAAAATATTTCATAATAAGTTTCTAAGTAAGTGAAAGTTGCCCAGTCATGTCTGAGTTTTTGTGACCCCATGGACTGTATGTCCATAGGATTCTCCAGGCCAAAATACTCGAGTAGCCTTTCCCTCTCCAGGGGATCTTCCCAACCCAGGATCGAACCCAGGTCTCCTGCATTTTTGGCAGATTCTTTACCAACTGAGCTATCAGGAAAGCCCCAATGGGTCTCTAAACACAAGCTTTAAAGAACTGTCATTTTTCTGTATCCTGAAGTCAGGCAGATTAGAGAATACACTCAGTTAAAATTCAGCAAGCTCAAAAATCCCACCCATTGCAACTTTTTTAAGAGTAGATTGCTCTTGGTCACTGCTTACATTTTTGTCAAATGCCACAGTATTTATCCCCAGGCAAAATTTGTTTATCATTTCACCAAAGATATGAAAAGTTTATACTTGGATTTCTGTCATTCTCTTACTTTTTAAATTGCCTCCTTATGTTTCCAACTGCTTTTTCTTGCACTAAACTCTACCATTTGCTACTCCAGCTAGTTAACTCCTGGCATCATGCTCATATTCTCAAACAAAACATTCACAAACTTACCTGTCATAGTTGTAACTTGTCAAGAGTAAACTCTCCTTCAGATTCTGTCTGCTTTTGGATACTTGCCAAGACTTTTAAAATTCTCACCTAGGGCAGGATTTGCATTTCCACTTTACAAAGCATTTCCACTTTCTAGCATTGTCTTTTTAATATCTCTGAGATCAGTGGTATTATTTTCATTCAATAATTTCAATTCTTGCATGATGATGTCCTCTCCTTCTCTCTCTATTTTGATGACTCTTGATCAAAGGAGATTTACAAATTCTTTGGCCTTTTCAAAGAATTAACTTTGGCTCTATTCCTATATTTTGTTTCTCAATTCATTAAGTACTGCTGCCATCTCTATTATACCCTTCTTTCTAGTTTATTTGGGCTTAAAATGTACTGTTTTTCAAACTCCATAAGATGGTTTTATCATTGATTTTTTGGCTTTTTGCCTTTTCTAATATATGCATTTAAAACTATACATTTCCAAAACTGCATTTCTAGCACCTTATATGTGGTTAACTATATAATATACTTGAGTACACAATACTTTAAAAAAAAAAATTAATACAGTTCTACCTATATTAACTTTCATACTGTAACTTTTCTTTTTTCATTTAACTAGTATGTATTTAGGGACTCTTATGTTTACCCCTCATCAGACAAAACATTTAAAGACCTTGATTATAAAAATAAATAATACTCCCATAATATTTTCTGTTTAATATATTGTATTTTAGAACACTTGAGTAAATAAAATGAAGAAGGGAAGGGAACTAACATTTGTAAAAGACTTACACTGAACTACACATATTAAGAACAAATTCAATTATATTTGAAACCAGTTTTTAAGTGTAATTTTTAGATAGCGGTGACAGTTTATAGAAAAAATAAATGCAATTTATTCAGTAAATTATATCCATCCTTATGTTCCTGCTGCATTTCATACTTCCTCACCGCAGAGCCTCTAATCACTGTTGAACTGTCTCATAAATATTAAAAATCTTAACTACACATTGTTTATTTATCTTATTTGATTCATTAAATTGTATCCTTTATAGTAAAATTACCTCTGGGCACAAAGCGGCTAATTGTGCGTGCAATCTAATAATGCTGACTGCCAGTGTATTTCAAAGTATTGATTGTGAATAGCCAATTTAATAACTATACCTAGTGCTAAACTCAGGAGATTAGGAAACTGGAGATCAACTAAATAGAGGCAAGCAGAGACTCTTCTGACCGAAACAAATTCATTATCCATGGGAAATGTGCTCCCTATATACAGAATTTCTGAAACTCAATAGAAACACTTGGATGAACTTAGGTGTTGCATAAAGTGAAAGCCGTTCAGTCATGTCCAACTCTTTGCAACCCCATGGACTATACAGTCCCTGGAATTGTCCAGGCCAGAATACTAGAGTGAGTAGCCTTTCCCTTCTTCAAGGGATCTCCCCAACCCAGAGATGGAACCCAGGTCTCCCGCATTGCAGGTGGATCCTTTACCAGATGAGCCACAGGGAAGCCCAAGAATACTGGCGTGCATGCTTAGTCACTCAATGGTGTCTGACTCTTGTGACCCCATGGACCCTAGGCTCCTCTGTCCATGGGATTCTCCAGGCAAGAATACTGGAGTGGCTTGCCATTTCCTCTTCCAGGGGATCTTCCCGACCCAGGAATTGAACTGTGGTCTCCTACATTGCAGGCAGATTCTTTACCAACTGTGCTATCAGGGAATTTCTGAAACTCAATAGAAATACATGGCTGAACTTAGGTGTTACGTAAGAGGAACATAAAAGGAACTTAAGCATTATTTGGGAAAATAGTATAGTGTTTAAAGTGTATCTGAAGGTGAAGAATCAGTAGAGAAAGCAGGGTAGTAATGAAGTGTCTGCCTTCTAACTGTCAGTTTAGTCACAATTTTTGAATTTAGGAATGGCTGTGAATTGAATGGAAACACGTAAAATCACCTTTTCTTAATCTCCCTTAAAGTAACCATGAAACCATGAGAAAAGAGAGAGCCTTCTTTGCAATCATAATGAGGAGTATGAAACAAGAATTTTAGTAGGATTTTCTAAGGTTTTCTTTCCTTTCATCTTCGTGCAATGACCCATCTTCAAAATTCCATTTTCTAGATTCAAGCAAGCAACAAAATAGCCTCTGGCCTCCTTCTCCTTTATCTTTTTCTTCAATGAAAAAACTGTAGTCACGAACATGAAGCTTTGTCTCTCATCTCAAGCTTCTGAAAATTCTTTTGTGTTGTGTGGAGAATATGAGTGGAGGCTTGTACTAGCACAAAGTTTGGCCTCTATCTCACAGCATCAGCCACTGGGCTTGGATACACAGTCTAGAGATGAATATATCCCCATGCAAATGTAGAGCACCATTAAAAACAGTTTAAATCCTAGAATGATTAAACAAAAGAAACACTTTTCAAAAAGGAAGGAAATGATAGGAGAAAAATCTTTGGAATAAGAAAACAAATGATAAGGCTCAGTATTAATTCCTTTCCCATAAGAGATTTTCTTATAAATAAGAAGATAATTTTTAAACATAGTTTCTAGATATCAATGAGAGAAAATAAAATATTTCTTCTATCAATATGTTAAAAGAACAATGCTGGTTATTAAAGAGAATTCAATAAAATCAAAACCAAAGTAATTAAAATAAAATATTCATTAGGAACAATCAAGCAAATTTGATATCGCTAATTATTTAGACCAATGCTTTGGAGTACAAGCTTGAGAAGTAAACCCAGAATGCAAAGTACATGAATAAGGAAATTTTACTATAAGGTAAGAGAGAAGAAGGCAGATGTAAAGAACAAAAGAAGTTTGGTCCATAAACCAAATAGATATCTACCAAGAAGATAGAATAGATGGAGCAAAATCAGTGACAATAGTAACAATAAAAATCCAAATAAACAGCAATCCAAAAACAAAGTAACTGAAAAAATATCCCTACCTTAAAGTAGAGAATGCCCACAGAGTTTCTTGTCACACCTATAATTAGCCTGTCACCAAAGTCTGCTGGCTTTATCTTCTAAAGATCTCTCTACTGCATATCTGTCCCCATGTCCATAGCTATCATGCTAATCCAGGCCATCCTCATTTCTTACCAGACTCAAGCATCACCTCCTAACTGCTCTCCTGTTTCTACTTCAGCCCCTTTCTAAACTGTCTTCATATTACAACCATTTATTCACCAAGATAAATCATACAGTGCTCCTCAATGCCAATGTGAAGCAAGCAATTAAACAGATAAATAATAGTTTCATATAGTGATTCATATAGGCATCCCTGGTGGCTCAAATGATAAAGCATCTGCCTACAATGCAGGAGACCTGGGTTCAATCCCTGGGTTGGGAAGATCTCCTGGAGAAAGGAAAGGCCACCCACTCCAGTAGTCTTGCCTGGAAAATCCCATGGATGGAGGAATCTGGTAGGCTATGGTCCATGGGTCACAAAGAGTCAGACATGACTGAGCGACTTCACTTTCCTTTTCCTTTCATTTAGTGATAATTATAAGTGATAATAATAATCATAATAAAACTCAGAGTAATATCAAATAAAGTGACTAAGGGAGGGAAAGTTTCTTTAAGGAAGTGACAAAGGGAAGCTTTGCAGTTTAGCTAAAACTTGGATGAAAAGGAGATGGCCATTTGGAGAAAGAAATGTAAAAAGAGCTTCTGGGTAAAAGACACTAGAAGTTCAAAGGCTATAAATCAAGAATGTGACTCAATGTTTGAGGCTGTTTTGCTGGAAGGTGGTGAACACAGTGATGTGAGATATAAGATGAAGTTGGAGAAGTACACAGCGATCTTGTTGGGTAAGCTGTGGTGAGCAGTCTGCAAGTTACTCTAAGTGCAATATGGAGAGTTTTGGACAAACGAGTGACCTAATTTATATGCTGAAAAAAACAAAGCAAAAAATGTTTGACTGCTGCATGTATCTTTTCAAAACAAAAATTCGATACATGTACATGTCACTCTCACCCCTGCTTAAGATCCTTCAGTGTGTTGGCATTGCTCCAAACTGTTTAATCCAGCCAGTGCTAAGATTAGGCTCTGTCCTTTGCCTCTAGGATCAAATGGAGCCACATGCACCCTCAGACTTCACGTTGGCCTAAGTGGAGTTTTTTTCAGGTTCACACGTTCTCCACTCACCTCTCCACGTTTGCACGTACCAGTCCTCTGCCTTCCTTACTGATGCTTTCTCTGACCAGCCTCCCTCCACTGAGTCCTAGCCCACACTGTAGAACTCTAGCAATATGCAGCTTGACTGAACCACAATTGTACATTTGTGTGGTTTTTCATTCAATAACTTTGTTGGCTACTATTTTTTTCCAATTAAGAAACTTTTTGAATCCACAGAAAAATTAAGCAGAAAAAAGGGTTCTCATGTACCCACTGTCTTCACACACTGAACCTTAACTCCTCCATGATCAACATCCCCCTCAGAGAACGACATTTGCTCCAGTCGATGAGCCTACAGTGACACATCATTACCAGTCAAAATCCGGTGTTTAAATTAGCATTCACTCTTTGCAGCAACATGGAGGACCTGGAGATTATCATACTAAGTGAAGTAAGGCAGAAAGAGGACAAATACCATATGATATAACTTATATATGTAATCTAAAATATGACACAAATTAACCTATTTACAAAACAAAATCAGAATCAAAAACAGAGATCAGATTGGTGGTTGCCAAAGGGAAGGGGGTTGGGGAATGAATACAGTGGGAGGTAGGGTTAGAAAATATAAGCTTTTAAACATAGAATGGATAAATAAGAATGTCTTACTGTATAGCACAGTGAACCATAGTCAATATCCTATGATAAACCATAAGGGAAAAGAACATAAAAAAGAATGTATATAACTGAATCACTTTGCTGTACAGTAGTAATTAACACAACATTATAAGTCAACTATACTTCAATAAAAATAAAACAAATGAGGAGTCACTGTTGATGTCTACATTCTAAGTCTTCTGACAAAATGTATCTACCATTGTAAATTGTACATAATAGTTTCACAGTCCTAAAATTCCTCTGTGTTCTGCCTATGTCTTTTTGGACTCACCATTAATCCCCAGTTGCCTGCAGGCACAGTGCTTGGTAAATAATGCATATTCAAAAAAACTTTTGAATGAATAATTTAATAGTTTTGAAAAACTCAAAGTATGGTAAAATATTTACATTTCACTATGCATTTTGATTATTTAAAAAAAAAATCTAACCTTACTAGAGAATAAATAACTTGCAGTGGTGCAAAAATTTTTGCAATTTAAATAACATCAGATAATAGAGCTGTTTATTAAATTCAGGAAATACACTATTGAATGAGCAGTGACCACTGAGTGCAATTTAAGTTATAAAACAAGGGAATACAGCAGGTAAGAATTATGCTTTTAAAAACTAACAGGTAACAAAAATCAGATAGGAAGAATCCTTCAATGATTGTAAATGTGACTAAATAAAAACTGGGAAATAGGGGGAAGTCTGTGGCTCATCCAGTAATCTTTGACTACATACAGCAGCAGTGGTAGATTTAAATCCTATAACTTCATGTGAGGAAACTAGATTGTGTATGACATGAATATTTTAGAATCATCATATCAGATAACTGAGTATGTTATCTGCATAGTTAAAATTATAATTATCCTACTACTACTACAAAGTCGCTGGAGAATCAATTTTGGAAAAAATGGGTTATCTACTAAGAAAAGCATCCTGCAGATTTAAGTTCAAATCTACACTCTTAAAGCTATTGGCTGACTCAGAATTCATGCTTCCTGCCTGCCACTATTTATATTACACATAAGTAAACATAATTTTGAGGAATGAAGTCAGAAAATAAAACAATGTGAAGGATAGCAAGAAAAAAGAAAACAGACTTACAAGTTACAAAAATCAGAAATATTAAACCACCAAGAAACAAAATAGTTTAAGTAGTTGAATGACAATAGGGGAACTGTCTGAAAACAATTCATAAAACTGAAGTAAGTAGTATTTTAGCTGCTTTATAAATAAGGATATAGAGATTCAGTGGTTAAGTAACTTGTCCCATTATATGAAACTTATAGATTTCAAAAATATGATTAAAATGTAGGCCTCTGAATCCACGACCATGATACACGTAGAGCTGGCAACAGTACAGTGTATCTCTCAGATTTATACACTGTTGTTGGAAATGAAAATTAGTACAAACTATTTGAAAATCAAGTGTAGCACTTTTGTTTCAGAAGTATAAAAATTTCAATAATTTTGGATCCTATAATCTCCTGTGTAGGATTCTGTTCTGGGGAATTACTCCAATATGTTGGAAACAATATACATGAACAAAGAACATACTCATGTCAACATTTTAAGTAAGAGAACAAATTTGGAAGCTACCCAAATGTTCCACAAAAGAACAATGGTTAAATGGTATTTGGTACACAAGGGATATGATAAATTATTACTATCAAAATGGGAAAATATTCATATGTGACTATAAGTACATGATTTATTAGCTATATGTAATAAAAATACTAGAAGGGTATAATAATGTAATAAAAACACCCATGAAAACCCCAATTGTGTGAAAGTGATAAAATAGCAGGTTATCTATGCTTCTAGTTTCAGATATTTGTGTCTTTTAAAGTGTTTTAAACTTCATTTCAAGTGATCTCATAGAGAGTTCAAAATTTATATGTTGATGAAATTTATCATCATGATAGAATTGAATCATGGAGAAATAAATTGAATAAAGAGGAAGTTTCAACTTTAAAAGGTATAGTGTGACTTATGAATACTATATTACCTCAATTCCAAGTTAAGAATCGCTAGATAAGCATGATATTAAACTCCATATGTTTTTCTGCTTTTCTGATTTATCCTCTCCTCCATCAAAAACGTAGGAAATAAAATTATTATTTCTCTGTAAAGGTAATAACTCTTCCAGCTCTTTTTTCTTTTTCAAAATTCCAGAAAGAGAAATAATGCCTTTTTAAAAAAATTTTAGATTTATGACAGGTTTTATCTGGTACAGCTAGAATTTATATTTTTTCAAAATCTGTCACTTAAGAACATAATATCTTTTATTTAGGATGTTTAATTTCATGGTGATTCATCAGCAAATTAAACATTCAATATTTAGAAGTCCAGACTTTGTATTGGAATCTGTGTTTGTATCGAAATCTGTAATCTGTTGAATTTAATCACACTAAACTCTCTCAAATATATATATTTAACTAACTTAAAATAATCCAGCCAATTAAAGAAAGTTGAAACAGAGATCTGAAAATCAGATATATCATTGGGAAGGAGAAAGATACACATTTGTTCACCCAACAACATGTCATTCAATTTTGTAGTCTGAAAATAGCTTAGATTTCTTCAGTTAAAAGTATGCTGAAAATCAAACAAGATAAGTTAGCTCTTGGAATTAGGAATAATGGGGCAAACATAATACAGAAGTCAGGGTTAGAGCATTTCAGCTTAATCAAACAAATTTCTGAAGTTCATTCATTCAGCTGTATGCCAGTTCAAATCTGTGGATGACAAGGATGACAAACAGGAATTTGATTATGATTATCTTACTATGTGAGTACGTGGTTAGTTGCTTTAGTCGTGTCTGACTCTTTGCGACCCTGTGGACTGTAGCCTGCAATGCTTCTCAGTCCATGGGATTCTTCAGGTAAGAGTACTGGAGTATGTTGCCAAGCCATCCTCCAGGGGATCTTCCCAACCTAAGGCTTGAAACTGTGTCTCCTGCATTACAGATGGATTGCTTACCACTGAGCCACTGGGGAAGTCCCTTATTAATTATATACACTTTTTTCCCCAAGAGCTGTGTAGGTGTGTCAGACAGTGTTTAATTGCAAAGAATTAAACTACTCTAGCTTAAATAGGAAGTGTTTTATTATAAGTATTAAACTGTTTACAAAATTATTGAATTAAATTAACAGACTCCATGATCTTTGAAAAATGACTGTTAAAGCTAATCAATGGACCAGGATACAGAGGAAGACACTGATGTCTACTAAAACCAGTAAATCTCCAGCCCTAGTCCCACACTCCACTGCCCTGGTTTGTTTGGAAGTCATCACAAACAGGACAGCTCCACATTCAAGAAGACTTTGTGATCTGGAAGCCTCTGATGTTACTGCCAGTTCCAGAATTCCACCATGTTACTATAATTTGCACCAACAAAATGGTTTTCTTGTGTGTGACTTCTTAACTCCCATAAAGCTAATGCTTGGACAATGAGCCATTCAGTTTTGCTGCCACAGTCAGAGGGTGAAGGGGAAAGGGAAAAATAATGTCTCTGTTACTATACTTGTAGGCAAAAAACAAATCAAAAGGAAAAAATAAATAAATAAAACACCAGAATTGGTGGAAGTTCAATCTATATCTCCCCAATCTATATCTCACTTTTACTTTCAAATACCAGGCATATGCATCTGACTGGCTATACCTAAAATATATTCAGAGCCCTAACTGCAAGGGAGCCTTGGAAATATGGTGTTTATTTTTTCATCTCTTCAGTCCAGGAAGACACACTAGAATGAGGGTGAAATGGATGTTGAAAACTAAAGTACTAGATCCTTTTCATTACTCAACATCCATACACATTCTTCTCCCCATTCAACAGTTCCCTGAAAGTAACAATTGGCAGTGGAAATGTTCCATACTGACATTGTGCAAATATCTCTTAAACAAATGAAGATGTACTCACCATCTCCTTACGATGGAAAGCCAAGAAACTTCCTTTAGTCAACCTGTCTGTCTCCTCTAACAGGCTACAATAGAAAGTTACCTATGCACAACACTCTTTCACAAGAAAGGAAGGGACCCAGGCTATTTAATTTTTAGATATCAAACAATATAAAGAAGAAAATATGGCTGTTACAGTCTTCATGTCATAAGGCTGCAGTTATAATTTCTAACTTTCCTCCTCTTCTGGACATTTTTTACTCCCTCTGCCTTCAGCCAGCATCTAGGCTGGAAGAGGGTTGGGAAAGGGATTCCAGTCCTTTTTTCTCCTGGAAGAGAGCAGCCTCTGGTACCTCCCAATGGACTCAAGGAATTGGGTGTCCAAGGTATAACCCAGAATATATCAAGTTTCAAACAAATTCCTCACTGCCCTAATTTTGTACCAGAATCTGGAACTGTGATGTTTGACTTCCTAGCCTATAGACAAAGCACTTGAAGGAGGTGCAATGGTTGCAGAAATACACTTCTTTCACCACAGTAATTAACTGGAAAAAGAACTATTACTCTTCCTTTGTTTTTACCAAGATAAAGAAGTAGGGGCGGGGGGAGGGAAACTACTCTGTTATGCCTTCATGTATAATTAAGTTCTAATGTACAAACAGGGTTAAGCATTAGATATACACAGATGATTGCTGAATCTCTTAAAGTGATCAAGTTTGGTATGCGACCAGCCACCAAGAGTGTATAACCAGGAAAGATCATCTCAATGCACAAAGTGCTCTTTGACAAAGAGCTATTCCCTTCTGCCACCCTCCCAAATCCTAGTAATGTTATTTTTATGTATTTCAGTTCAGTTCAGTCGCTCAGTCATGTCCGACTCTTTGCAACCTCATGAATCGCAGCACACCAGGCCTCCCTGTCCATCACCAACTCCCGGAGTTCACCCAGATTCATGTGCATCGAGTCAGTGATGCCAACCAACCATCTCATCCTCTGTCATCCCCTTCTCCTCCTGCCCCCAATCCCTCCCAGCATCAGAGTCTTTTCCAATGAGTCAGCTCTTCGCATGAAGTGGCCACAGTATTGAAGTTTCAGCTTCAGCATCAGTCCTTCCAATGAACACCCAGGACTGATCTCCTTTAGGATGGACTGATTGGATCTCCTTGCAGTCCAAGATACCATTCCAAATTATCATGAGTGTTCTCTCACCTCTTCTCTTTTAAACTCATCCAGCTGTGTGATTCACCTCTGTGTGGGACTGAGGAGGAAATATTCCTCATGTCTCTTTCTTAAATAATTAATTAAAAGCTAGATGGCTTTGAATGGGAAATGGTCCCGATGACATATGAGAAAGGAACTTCTTCAACTTCATGAATGACTTTTTATGCTACCAGGCTACAAGGTAGCACCTTTCACTGCTTTGCTGAGTACTGTTAAGGTGCTATGGTTTACACAGATGCAAATCAGGCAGCAGTTAAGACTGAATTTGGCTTCATTAGTAGAACCTATTCGTTGGATGATACAGGAATGATTTCCCAGAGGTGGGTTTGAGAAACATCCAAGGGGTAAAAAAAAAGTTCAATGGGGGAAACTTTAAAATTAATCCGTCATGTGATAATTTGTTGACAGATTGGTTATCGGAAAGACATGGAACAAGAAGATGCAGCAGAAACCGTCAAAACGAGGGGGAACGAGTCATCCATCATCCTGACAGGGTTAGAAGGAAATACGTTATATCACTTCACAGTGAGGGCTTATAATGGAGCCGGATATGGGCCACCCAGCAGTGAAGTGAGTGCAGCCACCAAGAAATCCCGTAAGTGACCTGGGCTTTGTGTTTGTCTCAGACAAAAGAGAAACATCTTTTAACATTTCTGAAAGCCACATGAGGTACATAATAAAATGAGTTGAAGAGGAGTTTTGATTCCTAGTCTCGCTTCAATGCTTAGATCTGAATTCTAAAACTAGCTCAGAAAATTTTGCATTCACAGTAGATAAAGGTTATCTTCCTGTGCAACAAGGCTAAGCGATTTTTGACACAGAAGGGAGATAAAAGGATTTGGGTTCAAAAGCTCAGCAGAGTAGCTATTAAAATGATACTCCTGGAGCAAAACCCTCCTTATCTGATTCTCACTGGAAGGAAGCCTATGGTGCCAGCTAACTACTGAACACAAAAAAAGATTGAAATACTCACAAGAATTTAAGTGAATAAAGGTATTTAAGATATCTCTTGCACTCACTTTTCTTTTCATTTTGCAGCCCCCAGTCAAGCACCTAACAACCTCAGGTGGGAGCAACAGGGCTCTCAGCTTTCTCTGGGCTGGGACCCCGTCAGACCATTAGCCAACGAGTCTGAAGTCATGGGCTACAAGGTCAGTGTGTGTTCACTCTGTTGGATAGACATGCATCTCAAAAATTGCTATTGTGAGGATGTGCAATTAAAAAGGCATGAAAAGATCTATTAACATAGCTGTTTTTTTCCCCTCAAACATTGTTCTACCTTTATTCTAGAAACTGTCTTCATACACTGGGGAAGTCAAGGCAATCAAAATCAGTTTCAGCTACACAAGGCATAGGAAGCGAATGGGTAGAAAAGACAACAATTTTAACACAGGGTGAAGATGGCTCCATGATGCACTGTCAGGACAAGCATAACTTTGACAGAGAGTCTTGGCATTCTCTCCCCAAAGACAAACTGTCCTGGCAGATGGAAAAGACTGGACCACTTAGTTTGAGTAGAAAGACTTTCCATTAGCAAAGAAACACAAAAAGAAAAAAATGCTAGGGTCACCACAGGGGATATGAGAGAGACCATGGAGAGAGACAGCTGGCTCCAAAATAGATGCAACATTTCACATAAGTCATCCTGCTATGTGCCAGCAAGAGATCTGAAAATATAAAAATGTTTAGAACAACTTTGTCTCTGATTTTAAGTAATATGTGATCTAGGTATTGAATTAGCTGAACTTCAAATTCTCCTTCCATAATATTGGATTCTATTTCTTAAACTCATACAGAATCATTAATGATTATTATTTATAACAGAATTTTTAAATATTTCAATGATTATCTTTAGACTGAAAAGCATTATTTAGGTGGCTGTTCAATTATCTGAGATGGTAACACAGTATTTGATGCACAAAGGGCTAAATTCTGAAGCTAAAATCTGGAATAGTTATAAATGAAATACATTTTTAAGTTAAATAATTCCCAAGAAGAATATATTCAGGTACAAAGTATAGTACTTCTTACAGACTAGAATTATTATGGATCATAAACACCCTCACACTAAACACTCTCTCAAATCTGTCCTAATCTTCAGGGACATTGAATTTGATCTTTGGGGGAGAACAGGTGAGCCATTCTCTCTGTATCCTTCCCTAGTCCTCTTCTTTCCACACTCTTCCCCTCGTCTTCACACCTTGTAGTCTAAGGCAAGTAGATCCTCCAATGATTAAGGGTAACAATATGGTCAGAAATGGTGATGGATCACCAAGAAACAACCTGATCTCATTAAAAGTGTGGCAAGCAGTCTCTCAAACTGGAGAGGAAAATAGATGGTAGATGAAAGCATATGACTGCCTGGAAGAGCCATTTGGCTTTGGGCAACTCTCAGGGAAAAAAAGAAGCACCACACAACCTGGAGAAAACATGAAGCTGGGCATAGGGCTCCCGGTGAGATGACCCTCATCCTTGCCTACATTTGTCCCTTCTATCACACAACTGCTTACCCTCCTTACATGTCGCTATCTCCCTGCCCAGACTATACATGATTGAAGGCAAAGCCTCTGTCTTACTCATCTCTTTATGCTCAGTGCTTCTAAGAAGGATGAAAACATTAATTTTGACCCAACTAGAGGTATTTTATGCAGTTAGTCACAAGTGTATATTATCAGGTGTGTGTTTTCCTAGCATGGCCTTTCCATTTGTTATGTGGAGTGGGGAAAGAGAACCGACCCTTAAGTAAGACAGACACCAGTTCAAATCCCAGTTCTATAACTTTGAACTAGTTGCTTAAACTGAGTTTCATTTTAACTTTAAAAAAAAGCAAACATAGGGGATTTCCTTGGTGATCCAGTGGTTAAGAATCACCTTGCAATGAAGGGGTGGTGGGTGTAATCCCAAGTCATAAAACTAAGATCCCACCCGCCATGGAACAACAAAGCCTGTGTGCTGCAGCAACTACTGAGCCCAAGAGCAACAAATGGAGTCCGTCTGCTGCAATGAGAAGATCCCACAGGAAGATTCTATGTACTGCAGCTAAGATCTGACATAGCCAAATAAAAAATAAAGAGATCAATATTTTTAAATGCAAAAATAGTATCATAGAGGATTTATTAAGGATTAAATAAGACAATTTGTGTAAAATGTTTAGTATGTAGAAAGTGCTCACTAAAAAAATTAGCTACTATTTTTCTTATTGGAGGAATTTTACCCAGTAGGTAGAACTTTTTAATATTTTAGCAGAAGAATTTGATCTTTAAAAGTTGCCTGCCAGTTCTATCTCAATGAAAACAGTGCAAAACCCCTTGGAATACTTTTTTGTGGGGAGAAGAATCTCTAATGTTGTCCATCTTAGTTGTGGAAATAGTGCCAAGTAGGCACACATTGACAGAGCTTTTTTTTTTTCCTTTTATTCCTTGAAATGGTCTCACCTCTTTATGTCCCTTAGAGGGAAAATCTAGTTTCTAAGAAAGGAGCCTGATGGTAACAAATAGAGTCTACCTTATTAGATCTTCTGATAGATGGGCTAATTCCCAATGAGAGACCTACTGGCAGGAATGATGCAAAGGGCCCCTTGAGGGAAGGGGACTTCATACTGATGACTGAGGTAGAGCCTGGGTTCCCCTACAAAGGTCTGGTTTTCACAGGGCAAGTGACTAGGCATGAAAGCTCCTATTGACATAGGCACAATGGAACAGGAATGTGAATATAAGCTAAATGCAACAGTAGCCATGAATGTAAACTAATGAGATGGAACCTAGGGAACACAAGATTGGATCTTCCTTTTCAGAGCATGACTTGGAAAAGAACTACACAAGAGCTGCCTAGGCAAGGATCTACATGCAGCTAAAACACCCATACTGTCTGGAGGGAGGTTCACACAAATATGGAGTGGACAGTATGATACTCAGAGGGAGAATATTTGATTCCTGCTGAAGTGAAGTGTTAGTTGGTCAGTCCTGTCTGACACTTTACAAACCCATGGATTGCAGCCCACCAGGAATGGAATTCTCCAGGCAAGAATACTGGAGTGGGTTGTCATTCTCTTCTCCAGGGGACCTTCCCAACCCAGGGGTCAAATCTGGGTCTCCCACATTACAGGCAGACTCTTTACCATATCTGAGCCACCAGAAAAGAAGCCAAAATATGGAATCCCTATATTGTACATCTAAAACTGATATAGTATTGAAAATCAACTGTTATCTGTTGTCAGTCACATCTGACTCTTTGCAACTCCCTGGACTATAGCCCACCAGGCACCTCTGTCAATGGAATTTCAGAGGCAAGAATCCTGGAGTGGGTTGCCATTTGATTCCTACTACATCCCCAGAAAACTACCACCAGACCAAAAATGGCACCAATGTAATAGTGAGCCCTCTTCTTAAACATAGTGTGTAGCAGTTGCTACACAAAACAGGTTAACAAAACTAGGGACATGTCAACACACTAATCATTTCCCTTCCCATGAGTTAATTTGAAGTAGTGAAGTCACTCAGTCGTGTCCGACTCTTTGTGACCCATGAACTGTAGCCTACCAGGCTCCTCCATCCATGGGGTTTTCCAGGCAAGAATACTGGAGTGGGTTGCCATTTCCTTCTCCAGGAGATCTTCCCAACCCAGGGATTGAACCCAGGTCTCCCGCATTGTAGGCAGACGCTTTACCGTCTGAGCCACCAGGGAAATGACCCAATAAGAGGCTTCCCTGGTGGCTCAGACAATAAGGAGTCTGCCTGCAATGCAGGAGACCTTGGTTCATTGCCTAAGTTGGGAAGATCCTCTGAAGGAGGGAACGGCTACCCACCCCAGGATTCTTGCCTGGGAAACTCCACGGACAAAGGAGTCTAGCAGGCTACAGTCCATGGGGCTGTAAAGATTCAGACCTATTAAGACTGAGTTCGCCTCTTAGAATTCTTGGAAAATTTGTGGTAGAGGACTTCCTGTTAACCAAAGAGAGAACTTCCACAATTAATCACAATATCAAAAGGAAGGCAAATTTATTTTCGCTTTTTATCTTGACCAATTACTTTGCTTTTACAAGCAAAAGAGATCACTAGAGATACATGGTATGCAAATTTGAGCCTGGAAACTAGAAGTAGGGATCAGTGCCTGAAGTTTAAAGTGCAGAGATGGTGTATTTTATCTTTTGCATCAAGTCTAGCTTAAGGTGGATGAATTAAGGGGAAATCCTCATCTAGAAATTTCAAGATTTTGAAAATGATTGATAAGTGATAAATATGAGGGAAAATGGACTTGTTCCATAGACTTGATCCATAAGTGATCCACTGAACTCTGCTTTTTCATAGTTAAGGTAGTATATACTAGGTGCAATTTATTCTCAAAGATTTAGATCATGGACTTCCCTGGTGAGTCCAGTGGTTGGGAGGGGACACCGGTTCAATCCTTGGTCTGGAAGGATTCTACATGCCATTGCACAGCTAAGCCCATGCTCCACAACTACTCAAGCCTATATGATCTACAGCCCATGCTCAGCAGCTAGAGAGTAGCCCCTGCTCACCACAACCAGAGAGAGCCTGTAGGCAGCAACAAAGACCCAGTGCAGCCAAAAAAAAAAATAAATAAATAACAAAAATAACATAAAATAGTAAGATAAAACAGCAAGAGTTTGGGGTTAGATCAGTCCATTTTCTAAGAAAACATGGATCTTACTTCCCTATTTGATTCCAGAGATCGAGGTGTCAGCAACATACATAAGGACAAGATATTACCAGAGAAATACACAATGATACAGAAAATATCACTCAAATGTGTTAAGAGAAAGAAAAAAAATCAGTCTCCCCATCACAAAACTTATCAGGGACCTCAAAGTGAGCAAGAATATAGTGAAAGAAGGATAGAATTGAACTATTTATAATTGTGTCATAGGCAACACATTAACATTGAATCTATTCAAATAAACGTTAAGCATTACCTATTTAGTGAAATTTCTCACTGTTCTTTGAGATTGTCCAAGAGAACGTGGACTTCTTGGGATTTTGTTTAAGAAGTCTAGATTTAATAGTAATACTTTCAAAACATCACAGCTTCTATTAATAAGTAAGAGTAATAGAAGCATGAAAAACCAGAAAATGCTGAAAAATAATTGTCTTTTGTAGACATGGCTACAAGTTATTTACCCTCAAACAAGATAGCTTTCCATATAAAAAGTTGAGTCAAATGTGGGAGCTTATTTAGCATATTCATCACTTCTTCAGGTCAATTAATATGTGATTCATTTTACAGTTCCCAATTCAGAATTAAATCCATGTTTCCTTAATATATTACATATCAGTTGTCAGAAAACAGGAAAAAAATTCAAAGAAATTTCTTAA
Source organism: Bos grunniens (assembly GCF_055505025.1). Classification (NCBI taxonomy): domain Eukaryota; kingdom Metazoa; phylum Chordata; class Mammalia; order Artiodactyla; family Bovidae; genus Bos; species Bos grunniens. The sequence continues at coordinate 9,286,970 of NC_141179.1, read as the reverse complement.
TGTAACTTACTTTTCCCAAATAAGTATTTTCAAATGAAAAGGAAAAAAAAAAAAAACTTTGTTTTTATAACTCCACCAGTTTGGGATCTGGATCTGGAATACTTAGTATCTTTAACACATGTTGCATCTGTTACTGGCACTTCCAAAAACGACAACATAACTCTGGACTAAAGTATCAGTTCAGTTCAGTCGCTCAGTCATATCTTTGTGACCCCATGGACTGCAGCACACCAGGCTTCCCTGTCCATCACCAATTCCCGGGGCTTGCTCAAATTCATGACCATCAAGTCGGTGATGCCATCCAAATATCTTGTGCTCTGTCATCCCCTTCTCCTGCCTTCAATCTTTTCCAGCATCAGGGTCTTTTCCAATGAGTCAGTTCCTCGAATCAGGTGGCCAAAATATTGGAGCTTCAGCTTCAGCACCAGTCCTTCCAATGAATATTCAGGACTGATCTCCTTTAGGATGGACTGGCTGGATCTCCTTGCAGTCCAAGAGACTCTCAAGAGTCTTCTCCACCACCACAGTTAAAAAGCATCAATTATTCAGTGCACAGCTTTCTTTATAGTCCAACTCTCAAATCCATACATGACTACTGGAAAGACCATAGCTCTGATTAGGGAAATTTTTCTTGGCAAAGTCAAGTCTCTGCTTTCTAATATGCTGCCAGGGTTTGCCTAGCTTTTATTCAAAGGAGCAAGCATCTGTTAATTTCATGGCTGCAGTCTCACTGTTTTCATTGTTTCCGCATCTACTTGTCATGAAGAGGTGGGACCAGATGCCATGATCTTAGCTTTTTGAATGTTGAGTTTTAAACCAGCTCTTTTATACTCCTCTTTCACTTTCATCAAGAGATTCTTTCCTTCCTCTTCACTTTCTGCCATAGGGTGGTGTATCTGCATATCTGAGGTTATTGATATTTCTCCCAGCAAACTTGATTCCAGTTGTGCTTCTTCCAGCCCGGCATTTTGCATGATATACTCTGCATATACGTTAAATAAGCAGGCTGAGAATATACAGCCTTGATATATTCCTTTCCCAATTTGGAACCAGTTCATTATTCCATGTCTGGTTCTAACCGTTGCTTCTTGACCTGCATACATATTTCTCAGGAGGCAGGTAAGGTGTTCTGGTATTCCCATCTCTTGAAGAATTTTCCAAAGTTTGCTGTAATCCACACAGTCAAAGGCTTTGGCAAGTCAACAAAGCAGAAATAGATGTTTTTCTGGAACTCTTGCATTTTCGATGATCCAGCACATGTTGGCAATTTGATCTCTGGTTCCTCTACCTTTTCTAGATCCAGCTTGAACATCTGGAAGTTCATGGTTCCACGTATTGCTGAAGCCTGGCTTGGAGAATTTTGAGCATTACTTTACTAGCATGTGAGATGAGTGCAATTGTGGTAGTTTGAACATTCTTTGGCATTGTCTTTCTCTGGAAGTGGAATGAAAACTGACTTTTTGCAGTCCTGTGGCCACTGCTGAGTTTTCCAAATTTGCTCGCATATTGAGTACAACACTTTCACAGCATCATCTTTTAGGATTTGATATAGCTCAGCTGGAATTCCATCACCTCCACTAGCTTTGTTTGTAGTGATGCTTCCTAAGGCCCACTTGACTTCACATTCTAGGTAAGTGATCACACCATCTTGATTATCTGGGTCATGAAGATCTTTTTTGTATAGTTCTTCTGCTTATTCTTACCATTGCTACTTAATATCTTCTGCTTCTGTTAGGTCCATACCATTTCTGTCCTTTATTGAGCCCATCCTTGCATGAAATGTTCCCTTGGTATCACTAATTTTCTTGAAGAGATCTCTAGTCTCTCCCATTCTATTGCTTTCCTCTATTTATTTGCATTGTTCACTTAGGAAGGCTTTCTTATCTCTCCTTGCTATTCTCTGCATCTCTGCTTCAAATGGGTATATCTTTCCTTTTCTCCATTGCTTTTAGCTTCTCTTCTTTTCTCAGATATTGATATATTCTCTGCTTTTATATTCAGCCATAATTCTCCTTAATGATCTTGGGAGTGGGTTTTTTTTTTTTTCTTTATGCTGTGAAAGAAACTTCTCAAATTATCAAGTAGAACAGCCATCTTATACTTACCATATTCTCCTTGTACAGATTTAAACTTAAGTGGAAGAGAAAATAAAGGCTAAATACCCAAGGCCTATGCTTTCCCTAGAGCAAGTATCCCTCTTTCCACTAAGAGAAACTTCTGTCCACTCAGAAAAGACATGTGCATTCAGGAGAAATTCAGTATAAGGGCTTCAGGCTACATGCCAAGAAAACAAGGTCTCATTTTTCAATCTACACTGGAAATATCCTTTCCCAATATACAACCCTTTCACCATATAGGGCCTTTCCTGGTGGCTCAGATGGTAAATAATCCACCTGTAATGCAGGAGACCAAGATTCTATCCCCTAGAGAGGAGACTAGCTGGGCTACCCACTCCAGTATTTGCGCCTGGAGAATTCCATGAACAGAGGAGCCTGGTGGGCTACAGTCCATGGGGTTGCAAAAAGTCGGACATGTCTGAACAACTAAAATTTCACCATACATCTTCCCCTTTATCTCTGCTTTCTGCTATTTATAGTTATTATATGATCCATCAATACATAGGAATTTTCATTTGTTTATTCCATTTAGCTACCAGTTAGAGCCTGCCAGACTCCTGAGATATAGGTACACTTGTATTGAAAATATATTCCACAGCCTATAGAATGTGAAGCCCATCCATATATTTCTCCAGTTTTTCAGGGAGCTTAGGGTCTATGGCCATGCTAGTCTCCTTGATTGACTATATCCTGCATGCATGCTAAGTCACTTCAGTTGCCTCAGACTCTTTGTTACCTTATGGACTCTAGCCCTCCAGGCTCCTCTGTCCGTGGGATTCTCCAGGCAAGAATACTGGAGTGGATTGTCATGCCCTCCTCCAGGAGAGCTTCCTGTATTTTACAGCTGTTCTTTTATCTTATATTCACTCCAAATATGAGATCCAGCCCTTTACTGTGATCCCCACAATTTAAAATGACTCATACATAATAGTTTATACAATCATTTCTATATTTGATTATACTTACATGTTTTTCATCATATTTTAAAAATTAAGACAGAAATGGCTTGTATAGCATGAAGATGTATATATGTATACCATATATATATAACGTGACATATACTGTGTGTGTGTATATATATATGTGCATATATATATATATATGCAGCTAAGTCGCTTCAGTTGTGTCTGACTCTGTGTGACCCCATAGACGGCAGCCCACCAGGCTCCTCTGTCCATGGGATTCTCCAGGCAAGAACACTGTAGTGGGTTGCCATTTCCTCCTCCGATGCATGAAAGTGAAAAGTCAAAGTGAAGTCGCTCAGTAGTATCCGATTCTTGGCGACCCCATGGACTGCAGCCTACCAGGCTCCTCCATCCATGGGATTTTCCAGGCAAGAGTACTGGAGTGGGGTGCCATTGCCTTCTCCAGTATATATAACATATGCATATATGGTCATAGCAAACACCCTAGTCATAGCAAACTGGTCATAGCAAACACTGTCTTCCAACAACACAAGAGAAGACTCTACAATTTGACATCATTAGATGGCCAACACCGAAATCAGATTGATTATATTCTTTAAAGCTAAAGATGCAGAAGCTCAATAGAGTCAGGAAAAAACAAGACTGGGAGCTGACTGTGGCTCAGATCATGAACCCCTTACTGCTAAATTCAGACTTAAATAGAAGAAAGTGGGGAAAACCACTAGACCATTCAGGTATGACCTAAATTAAATCCCTTATAATTATACAGTAGAAGTGAGAAATAAATTTAAGGGACTAGATCTGATAGACAGAGTGCCTAATGAACTATGGACGGAGGTTTGTGACATTTTACAGGAGACAGGGATCAAGACCATCCTAAAGGAAAAGAAATGCAAAAAAGCAAAATTGTTGTCTGAGGAGGCCTTACAAATAGCTGTGAAAAGAAGAGAAGTGAAAAGCAAAGGAGAAAAGGAAAGATATACCCATTTGAAGGCAGAGTTCCAAAGAATAGGAAGGAGAGATAAGAAAGCCTTCCTCAGAGATCAATGCAAAGAAATAGAGGAAAACAATAGAATGGGAAAGACTAGAGATCTCTTAAAGAAAATTAGAAATACCAAGGGAACATTTCATGCAAAGATGGGCACAATAAAGGACAGAAATGGTATGGACCTAACAGAAGCAGAAGACATTAAGAAGAAGTGGGAAGAATACACAGAAGACCTGTAGAAAAAAAAGACCTTCATGACCCAGATAATCACCATGGTATGATCACTCACCTGGAGCCAGACATCTGAAATGTGAAGTCAAGTGGGCCTTAGGAAGCATCACAATGAACAAAGCTAGTGGAGGTGATGGAATTCCAGTTCAGCTATTTCAAATCCTAAGAGATGATGCTGTGAAAGTGCTGCACTCAATATGTGAGCAAATTTGGAAAACTAAGCAGTGGCCACAGGACTGCAAAAGGTCAGTTTTCATTCCAATCCCAAAGAAAGGCAATGCCAAAAAATGTTCAAACTACTGTACAATTGCACTCATCTCACATGCTAGCAAAGTAATGCTCAAAATTCTCCAAGCCAGGCTAGGCTTCAGCAATACATGAACCATGAACTTCCAGATGTTCAAGCTGGATATAGAAAAGGCAGAGGAACCAGAGATCAAATTGCCAACATGTGCTGGATCATCAAAAAAGCAAGAGAGTTCCAGAAAAACATCTATTTCTACTTTGTGGACTATGCCAAAGTCTTTGTGTGGATCACAATAAACTGGAAAATTCTGAAAGAAATGGGAATACAAAACCATCTGACCTGTCTCTTGAGAAACCTGTGTACCAGTCAGGAAGCAACAGTAGGAACTGCACACAGAACAACAGATGGTTTCAAATAGGAAAAGGAGTACGGCAAGGCTGTATATTGTCACCCTGCTTTTTTAACTTATATACAGAGAACATCATGAGAAACTCTGGGCTGGAGGAAGCACAAGCTGGAATCAAGATTGCTGAGAGAAATATCAATAACCTCAGATATGCAGATGACACCACCCTTATGGCAGAAAGTGAAGAGGAACTAAAAAGTCTTTTGATGAAAGTGAAAGAAGAGAGTGAATAAGTTGGCTGAAAGCTCAACATTAAGAAAACTAAGATCATGGAATCTGGTTCCATCATTTCATGGGAAATAGATGGGGAAACAGTGGAAACACTGTCAGACTTTACTTTGGGGGGGGCTCCAAAATCACTGCAGATGGTGATTGCAGCCATGAAATTAAAAGATGCTTGCTCCTTGGAAGGAAAGTTATGACCAACCTAGACAGCATATTAAAAAGCAGAGACTACTTTGTCAACAAAGGTCCGTCTAGTCAAGGCAATGGTTTTTCTTGTGGTCATGTATGGATGTGAGAGTTGGACTGTAAAGAAAGCTGAGCATCGAAGAATTGATCCTTTTGAACTGTGGTGTTGGAGAAGACTCTTGAGAGTCCCTTGGACTGCAAGGAGATCCAACCAGTCCATCTTAAAAGAGATCAGTCCTGGGTGTTCATTGGAAGGACTGATGTTGAAGCTGAAACTCCAATACTTTGGCCACCTGATGCGAAGAGTTGACTCATTTGAAAAGACCCTGATGCTGGGAAAGATTGAAGGCAGGAGGAGAAGGGGATGACAGAGGATGAGATGGTTGGATGGCATCACCGAGTCAATGGACATGAGTTTGAGTATACTCCGGGAGTTGGTGATGGACAGGGAGGCCTGGTGTGCTGCATTTCATGGGGTCGCAAAGAGATGGACACAATGGAGCAACTGAACTGAACTGAATAACATACACAAAGAAGACTTTATGGAAATGTTAGTGGGGGATATTAGACTGAAAGGCACAACATGCAAACACACATGAAATTGCCAACAGGAAATCCAGTTCTTAAAGTTCCTTGGAGTCATCTTACAGCAGGGCTTCTCACTGGTACTTGTGCTCCCACCTTCTTTTCACCTAGATTCTACTATCTCACTGATTCCTCCTCACCCACCCGCAGCCACTGGGACTTTGGATTCGTCACTCACTATTGTGAAGAGCAATTGTCCTCAAGATGCTCAACTGGTGACTGTATGTGTGTTCTCAGTCACTCAGTTGTGTCCAACTCGTTGCAACCCCATGAACTATAGCCTGCCAGGTTCCTCTGTCCATGGAATTTTCCAGGCAAGAATACTGGAGCAGTCTGCCATTTCCTAACCCAGGAGATCTTCCCTACTCAGAGATCAAACCTTGTGTCTCTTGTGTCTCCTGCATCGGCAGGCAGATTCTTTACCACTGTACCACCTGGGAAGTACTGGTGGATAGCCCTTTTGTTTAAAAAGATCCATCCTTCCAATGGCACTTGTGGGCAAAACTAGCAAAAATTTATTCTGCTATATTTTTAGACTGACTCACAACATTACTTTTACCATAAGATGTACAGATTAGCCAATACCAGATCATGCCTTTGAGAATAGCAGTATCACATTATTGTTTGTTTAGAATCATCTCTTTGGCTAACCCACTGTTCTCAGGTTTTTAAGTAGAATTTGAGAATAGTCTTGAAAATAGACACTTTTCTCTATGTCTGGAGATAGTCATTATTGTAACAGTCAATCTATAAATGTCCAGGTTCTCAAAGTACTCCCTGGTCTTGTTATTGTCAATAACTATTTCTGACATGTCTTGATAATTCCTTAACCATCTCATATTTGTCATTTGTATTCATCTTTTCTAAATCAGGATTTTACAATGAATGAATATTCTCTAAATCACCTAAGACTAACCATTCATTAATTTAATGTATCTTTTCATTTATTATACCTACTTACTCTCTTATAGCACTACATCTCCCTGGATATATTGGTAAAAGCCACATTTAATCTCAAACTCCTTTTGCTGCCATTAACCGATATTTCCTGCCCTTACCTTTTGTTTCTAAATCTCAACTGATCCACAATTTTTTCTTCAACTCTGGATTTTACAGCAACATTAGATATGCATTACTGGCTGCATTTTTCATTGTCATAAGAATTGTAATTTATTGAACCATAATAACAATGTCCTCTAAAATAGTTACTCCCCTGCCAATCCTCACCAATTTACATACTATTTTGTTGCCATAAATTTGCTTTCTAATTATCTAATGTAGATGAACAGAATTCTAATTCTTTATACTACTACAGTCAAAATGAGAATCATAAATTCTGATACAATTGTCATTTTTTCAAAGCCAAAAAAAACTTGCTATAGGCATCCTCCAAGAAGAGCTTCTGATTCCCAAATCTGTACTGCTCTGTACATGGCTATAGCACCAAATATGTTTCCTATTGCAGTACACAGAACACTTGATTGCATTGTTTGTCTCCACTGTAAGTTCCATGAGAGCAGAACCATGTGTTCTTAGTCTCTAAATTTCCAGTATATATTACTGTGCCTGTCCTACATGAGATACCCAGTAAAATATTCCATGATTTTTTTTCATTTCCCAACTATGTTGAAGTTATGGCATCCTTCCTTCTAAGGATTTCAATAGATAGAATTATTGCACATGTTATATACTTTTACAGAGAATTTACTTCTCTTCCATGACCAGAAGTAAATTCAAATCCGTGAAAGACAGAGGAAGTAAAATAGAGGGAGCATATATTACCAGAATGCAAAAAGGAGGATTAAGTACAAGCAGGCTTCAACATGTGAAACTTACATTTAATTTTTTTTTTTTGTATGTAGGTTAGTCAAGTTCAAGCACATTTTTAATAAGCAAAATCTATTATAGTTTTTTATAGTTTTCCAATGCAGTTGATCATTTATAATGTAAATACTGACCACTGACAATGAAAAATAATAGCAACAGAAGAAGTCACTTTCTCTTTAAGCTTACCAGATCCTGTGCTGGACATTTTTACATGTGTTTTTCTTTACAGTATAGGCACTTGAAATTTAAAAATGTTATCAACTTGCCCAAATTTTCTCAGACTGAAATATGTAGGAAATTGCTTTTTGTTTTATTTTGTAGGAGACTGTTTTGAATACAGGTCTGTATGACTACAAAATCATTGTTCTCTTCATTACAAAAAGAAATTATAATACTCACAATTATGAAAAACCACAAAAACAATGAACTGAATAAAAATGAATTTAAAATCTTCATTGCTGCTACTTTACTATTATGCACACACAAATAAGTTTACTGGGGGGCAAATGAGTAGAAACAGTATGATACAGTGAAACACCTCTGAACTGATCATCAGATTACTAATCTTCTAATGCAATTACTTTCACAACTGAACATATAATCTTGTATAAATTGTGTAATCTCTACAACCTTAGTTTACTGACCTATACACACAAGCTAATTCTGTGTCCTAATCTGTAGTTCTAAAACTCTGTTTACCATCAATACATGTGTAATTCTAGTACCATGAACAAATGTCAAAAAAGCCCTAACTTGGGACTTCCCTGTTATACAGTGGCTAAGACTCCATGGTCCCAATGCAGGGGACCTAAGTTCAATTCCTTTTCAAGACACTAGATCCCACATGCCACAACTAAGAGTGAGAGCAGCCAAATAAATTAAGTAAATATTTTTTTAAAAGAGAAAAAAGCCTTAACTTGGCTATCCAATATATCCAAATGCCAATTCACCAAAAAGTAAATACAAAAGTAAAACTAAAAATACCCTTTTATTTTTAACTTTTCAGCCATCTTATATAGTGTTAAGGTTTTATTATTGATATATTTAACAAATTTTCTGATTACTCCTTTCAGATGATTTGAAGATAACAATTTTGAGTTCTTCCTCAGGATACTGTTCACTTCATTAGCCAGGAATAAAACATTTTCAATGATCTGCCTCCTTACTGCCTACTTCTCTAGCTTCAATTTCTCACTATTCTCAACTATCTTCTAATGCTATTGCTTTCTTATTACTTAGATGTTTTTTTCATCTTCTCTTATCTCTGTAAAATTTTTCTGCTCTCCTTCTCCAACTTGTGAGCTCTACTTATCTTTAAATATTTAGCTCAGCACCACCTTCTCTTAGGTGGCAGTTTAGTTGCTTAGGAGCCTTCCCTAAACCACCAGAGGGGATTAAACTCTCTTCTGCATTCATATAGCCCCTTGCATACACTTCCATTGCTGCATATAACATATGCATTGCATTGGCTTGCATATCTGCCTAAGCTGTAAGCTCCCTCTACTTAGCTCAGAATGCAATATGCAGGAGGCAGTCAATAAGCTTTTGGAATCCTTGATTGACTATCAAATGATTAAAAATCTATCATCATTTCCAGGTTTTTTATAGGCAAGAGGGTCACAGCAACGGTCAAGTTATTGAAACGCAGAAACCTCAAGCAGTAGTCCCACTCCCCGATGCTGGAGTCTATATCATTGAAGTGCGAGCATATGGTGAAGGAGGAGATGGAACCGCTAGTTCCCAAATCAGGGTCCCATCATATTCAGGTAAGTTTTGACACAGTAGGCTTAATTTGATAACCACTAACATTAACATGATGTAAAACTCATCAAAATTAACATGATGGATTACATGGTTCAGAGACTTTGAAGGTTCTCTACTCTTATCCTCTGATTGTTATATGCAAGCATGCTCCACTGCTCATTTGTGTCCAACTCTTTACCACCCCATGGACTATAGCCTGCCAGGCTCCTCTGTCCATGGTATTTTTCAGGCAAGAATAGTAGACTTGGTAGCCCTTTCCTTCTCCGAGGCACCTTCCCAACCCAAGGATCAAACCCAAGTCTCCTGCATCTGCTGCAATGGCAAGCAGATTCTTTACCACTGAACCACTTGGGAAGCCAGATTACTATATGATCCTCTGATTGATACAAACCATGGTGGCCCACCCACAACTGTGAAATTTCCACACATCTAGGAAGGAGTTAACAGTCTCATTAGAATATCTTTATTTGAGAAATTCCCCAGTCTTCCCTGACCACAAGAAGTACGCTGCCGGCCATGTGAGCTTTGCAATACTGCTTTTAAACTGGTTTTGCTCTTGTTCAGTTGTAAAGTCATGTCCAACTCTGCAACCCCATGTACTGCAGTATGCCAGGCAACCCTGTCCTTCCCTGTCCATCTCCCGAAGTTTACTCAAACTCATGTCTATTGAGTTGGTGGTGCCATCCAGCCATCTCATCCACTGTCATTCCCTTCTCCTCTTGCCTTCAACATTTCTCAGCATCAGGATTTTTTTCCCAAAGAACTGGCACTTTGCATCAGGTGGCCAAAGTATTGGAGCTTCAGCATCAGTCCTTCCAATGAATGTTCATGGTTGATTTCCTTTCTAGAGTTGACTGGTTGGTCTCTTTGCTGTCCAAGGGACTCCCAAGAGGCTTCTTCAGCACCACAGTTCAAATGCATAAATTCTTTGGCATTCAGCCTTTTTTTATGGTTCAACGCTCATATCCATACATGCCTACTGGAAAAATCATAGCTTTGATTAGATGGACCTTTGTTGGGAAAGTGATGTCTTTGATTTTTAAGGTACTGTCTAGGTTTGTCAGAGCTTTTCTTCCAAAGAGCAAGCATCTTTTAATTTCATGGATGCAGTCACCATCTGAAGTGATTTTGGAGCCCAAGAAAATAAAGTCTATCACTGTTTCCATTGTTTCCTTGTCTATTTCCCATGAAGTGATGGGACCAGATACCATGATCTTAGTATTTTGAATGTTGAGTTTTAAGACAGATTTTTCACTATCCCCTTTCACCTTCTTCAAGAGGCTCTTTAGTTCCTCTTCATTTTCTGTCATTACAGTGGTATCATCTTCATATACGAGATTGTTGATATTTCTCCCAGCAATCTTGATTCCAGCTTCTGCTTCATCCACCATGGCATTTCACATGATATATTCTGCATATAAGTTAAATAAGCAAGGTGACAATATATAGCCTTGATCTTCCCTTTCCCAATATTGAACCAGTCCATTGTCCCATGTCCAGTTCTAACTGTTGCTTCTTGACTCACATACACATTTATTAGAAGGCAGGTAAGACAGTCTGGTATTCCCACCTATTTAAGAATTTTCCACAGTTTGTTGTGATCCACACAATCAAAGGCTTTAGTGTAGTCAATGAAACAGAAGTAGATGTTTCTTTAGAATTCTCTCGCTTTTTCTATGATCCAGCAGATATTGGCAATTTGATCTCTTTTTCCTCTGCCTGTTCTAAATCCAGCTTCCACATCTAGAAGTTCTTAGTTCATATACTGTAGAACCTAGCTTGAATGATTCTGAACAATACCTGGCTAGCATGTGAAATGAGTGCAACTGCATGGTAGTATGAACATTTTTGGCATTGCCCTTCTTTGGGATTGGAATGAAAACTGACATTTTACAGTCCTATGGCCACTGCTGAGTTTTCCAAATTTCCTGACATATTGAGTGCAGCACTTTAACAGCATCATCTTTTAGGATTTGAAATCATTCAGCTGGAATTTCATCATCTCCACTAACTTTGTTCCTAGTGATGCTCCTAAGGTCCACTTGACGTCACACTCCAGGATGTCTGGCTCTAGGTGAGTGACCACACCTTTGTGGTTATCAGGGTCATTAAGATCTTTTTTGTATAGTTCTTCTGTGTATTCCTGCCAACTCTTCTTAATCATTTCTGCTTCCATTATGTCCTTAACATTTCTGTCCCTTATTGTGCCCATCTTTGCATGAAATGTTCCCTTGGTATCTCTAATTTTCTTGAAGAGAAAATTAGTCTCTAGTCTTTCCCATTCTATTGTTTTCCTCTATTTCTTTGCATTGTTCCTTTAAAAAGCCTTTCTTATCTCTCCTTGCTAGTCTCTGGAACTCTGCATTCAGTTGGATTATCTTCCCCTTTCTCCTTTGCCTTTCCCTATCGCTCTAGCTTAATATATCTCTTTCTCTATTGTAGTGACTGCTTTTATCATTAGATAATGAACAGTGAGGGGCAGGAAATTTTAAAAGGAATGTTTTTTAAAATTAAAATAGTATTAGGTTTATCGATTTAAAAATATAAATTTCATTGCATTTTTTCTTTTTCCAGCTTTATTTTGAAATATAACTGAAATTTAACATTGTGTAAATTTAAGGTATACAAGAGTTGATATGATACACATATATTATACATCTGTACACAAATATATTGAAAAAAATATAGCTAATACTTCCATCAGATGATATAATTGCTAATTCTTTCTTGTGGTGAGAACATTTTGAATTTACATTCTTCAGTTCAGTCACTCAGTGGTATCTGACTCTTTGCAACCCCATGAATTGCAGCACGCCAGGCCTCCCTGTCCATCACCAACTCCCAGAGTTCACTCAAACTCATGTCCATTGAGTCGGTGATGCCATCCAGCCATCTCATCCTCTGTCATCCCTTTCTCCTGCCCTCAATCCCTCCCACCATCAGACTCTTTTCTAATGAGTCGACTCTTCGCATGAGGTGGCCAAAGTATTGGAGTTTCAGCTTTAGCGTCATTCCTTCCAAAGAACACCCAGGGCTGATCTCCTTTAGAATAGACTGATTGGATCTCCTTGCAGTCCAAGGGACTCTCAAGAGTCTTCTCCAACACCACAGTTCAAAAGCATCAATTCTTCGGTGCTCAGCTTTCTTCACAGTCCAACTCTCACATCCATACATGACCACTGGAAAAACCATAGCCTTGACTAGATGGACCTTTGTTGGCAAAGTAATGTCTCTGCTTTTGAATATGCTATTCAGGTTGGTCATAACCTTCCTTCTAAGGAGTAAGTGTCTTTTAATTTCATGGCTGCAATCACCATCTGCAGTGATTTTGGAGCTCCCCCAAAATAAAGTCTGCCACTGTTTCCACTGTTTCCCCATCTGTTTCCCATGAAGTGATGGGACCAGATGCCATGATCTTAGTTCTAGCAACCTTCAAATATATGTTACATTTTATTATTTGCAATCATGATACTGTATACTAGATTGCTAGAATTTATTTGAACATCATAATTATTATCAGCAATATTAATAATTTCTAACTTTTATAGAAAAGTTATAGAGCCCTTGCTATAAGTCTGACACAATCATAAATGCTTAACAACTTATTTAATTTTCTTAACAATCGACGAGGTAGGTGGCATTTTTTTTGTTTTATGGAGAAAATTTAAGTAATTTGCCTAAGATCATACTATTATTAATACTAAGAGGAAGAACTGGAATTCATACCCACTGCCACCATTATTATATCAGCAAGAGAAAAACTGATTATAAGAAGGGAGATTTTACAAATTCAGAAGAAAGCAATCATTTCATTGAGTTTGTGAAAATAAAATGCAAAAAATTACATTAAAGACATAAATCCGTCATTGAAAAAATATTAGGCAATTTTTATTACAGCCTTAAATAAAAAATGTTTAATGTACATTTAATTAATGGGTAATTATGAACATTATTATTTGGGCTTCTGTGGGGGCTCAGACGTAAAGAATCCACCCACAATGCAGCAGACCTAGGTTCCCCCTGCAATGCAGGAGACCCAGATTCGATCCCGGGGTCAGGAAGATACCCTGGAGAAAGGCATGGCAACCCACTCCAATATTCTTGCCTGGAGAATCCCATGGACAGAGAAGCCTGACAGGCTACAGTCCCTGGGGTCCCAAACAGACATGACTGAGTGACAAAGCATAGCACAGCACTTGAGCATTATTTATTGAGCAATCATTCTCAAGTGAAATTGTCAACTTTATGTTTCAGTTGATAATACTTAGTCCAGTCAACCCATTTCCTGAGCTTTAATAATGTTCAGTCTCCTGGTATTAGACCCATAAAACAGGAGCAACAATAGGTTTCATTCTTATCTCTTTTCTAAAACCTAAAAGCCTAAGAAGCTAAATGACCTGCTCAAGTGAAATAGTTAATTAGTTTCATATCTGAGACTAGAAATTGATTCAATGTTTTTTTTTTTTCTTTGCTTGTGTTTTGCTATGCTGAAATAGCATGGTTTTCTTTCATGGATTCTATGTGGAATTTGAGATATACACCCTACTTAACATTCTGAAAGTGAGGTTTTTTTGTACAAGTGTCATGTAAGTTGATTTAACAAGCATGCAGCCACTCTCATATAAATAGAAAGAATGCTTTCATAGTTTTTATTTATTATGCATGCACACTCCAGTGAGGCTTTGCCATCAAACCTTTCTTATAGCTCACATGTGGCCATGCACTTCACAATGACCCCATTTTGTACAAGTTGAAATATATGTAACGTTCTCCAATATGTTGAATAATAGATTTTATTAGCACCTTAGCTGTAAAAATTTTCAAAGGAAAGAAGATTTGCTGCTTTGGGTATATGCATGTGTGGTTTACAAAACAAAGGTTTCTTCAGTTCTTAAATATGTCTGGAAAATAAACTGAGAGTCTATCCTGTAAGAAAAATCACACCTAGAATTCTGTTACATCCAATCTAGCCAGAGAGGATAGCTTGACAGAAGGATGATTCCAAAAATTGGTTGGTACATTTTATTACTAATCTATCATTATGTTTTTAATTAAAGCCAATCATTGTTTTAATAGAGATAACACATAAAAGCATATCTTTCCCCTAATCCCTAACTCAATGACTTTAATAAAGCAACGGCAACCCACTCCAGTATTCTTGCTTGGAAAATCCCATGGGCGGAGGAGCCTGGCGGGCTGCAGTCCATGGGGTCGCTAGCAGTCGGGCATGACTGAAGTGACTTCGCAGCAGCAGCAGCAGAGCCCCAGTATCATCAGCAACACTGAGATAAACAATAGCACATACTGCATAGGAATGTTGTGAAGATCAAATAAGATAGTCTGTATAAAGGGCTTAGTACAGTACTTTGCATATAGTAAGCATTCATTAGAAATCAATCATGATGATGATATGTTCCAAGGCTTCTGGCTTGAATAACCGAAAATCTAAGAATGATACTTAGTTTGTAAATTTATGGCACTATCAAAACTACTTCACAAAAATCCATCCAAATTAGTGAGTTGAATCAGGCAGCCACCCCAATACATTAACTACATACAATGCTTTTGTCTCAAGATGAAAGTCATGTCCAAATCTTTGCAACCCTATGGACTGTAGACTGCCAGTCTCCTTTGTCCATGAGATTCTCCAGGCAAGAATACTGGAAGAGGTTGTCATTTCCTCCTCCAGGGGATCTTCCCAACCCAGGGATCAAACCAGCATCTCTTATGTCTCCTGAATTGGCAGGCAAGTTCTTTCTCAGTAGCGCCACCTGGGAAGCCCTGGCAAGAGTAATGAAAGATGCCTCTTCTTTGCCGAGTTTGGTGTGAGAATCTCAATTCAAACAAATCCAGAATTTAAGCCCGCTCACTGTAAAATCAATTAAAGATCCATACATAAATTAAATATTTTATGATTAAATTTAAAATCTTACTTCATTGAAATATAAATTCTAGTTACCACAGAATTTTGCTAATTATTTTTATTCCATTTCCTGAATTTTGCACTATAGAAATTATTTTATTCTCATACCTGGAATTTGGGATGTTTTCCATCAGTTTCTCATTGTTGAAAGTCACACTTAGATATATTTGTTTTAGATATATTTGATTGATGTTTTATATATATTTGATTATATATATTTGTTCAAGGTGACACAGCCTTTTGAAGACACTATTCCATATACACTTCTGCCCTCAGTATATCTTTTGAGAACCCCAGACAACCTCTTGTTTCCTAAACACAAGGAATGCTCTCATTGGAAACAGGATTGATATTGCATTCATTTGTCTTAACACACCTAAAAAATGAGTTTATCCTACCTCAGGCAAAGCCAAAATAATTCTGTCTATTTAATACTTCTCCTTTTCACAGGTGGGAAAATCACTAGTGCTCAGTCAGCCCTCCACACTCTCTCCATGTCTTCATCAGTAACGTTGCTTTTGGCATTGATGATTCCTTCAACTCCTTGGTGAAAACTTCAGACTTAATTTGATTTTCTTCGCTTTAGCTTGATAACTACAGTGAATAGAGTAGTAATGTAACTGGAAACTCAGGACCTTGAGAATGAGTGTTAAAAACTTGGAACTATACATAGTGCACTTATAGGAGATTGAGGGGAATATTACTTATACATCAGGTTTTTTTGTTGTTGTTGTTGCTTTGGTTTTTGTAAATGGAGAGGACAGTTCTTGGTCCAATAAAAATATGCAGATTGTATGTAATGAATTTTTGTAAATAAAAGTAATTTCTGTCAAATGTATTCTTTACTTTTTTAGTATGTTGGAATTTGATTTTATATCTGATGACCCTGAGTGTGTGCCATCCATTTGTTAAGTAAGTGGTCTCTAGCAGATCTGTTTCAAACACAAATACAAAACAGAATGAAAAATTCACTTAACACTCCAAGTCTACTGTTTTTAATTTTTCCTTCATCTGACTATACTAATCGACAAGCCAGCAGGAGATATGAAAAAATATTTCAATTGTGTGGTCAATTATAGGATAGTACACAAAAATTTTCCCACAAAAATATTGTATGATTGCATTATGAAATAGCAAAATTTGTCAGATGCTATTCTATATGCATCCCTAGAGCCAGTTATTAGGATAGGGAGTAAGCCATTTATATTAGTGCAAGGTAAATAGAAAGTGAGTCCAAATGAACTGAAGTGCTATTGTTTTCATCAAGTACTATGTTATCTAGCTGAAAATATAATAAATGTTTATTTTTAATAAAAGATAATTTAAAGTCATTATATATACATGTATAGATGATCACTAAAGGCTGCAGATACTGACATGCTGCCAAGGGTGCTAATTTGAAAATGAATAAAAGACAGAGCTTTCCCATTCCCCCACCTATTTCCAAAAAAGGTATTGAATTAGGCCCAAGGTTTTCTTCTAACTGCAAATAACTTTAAGGACAATGAAACTTTGTTCTGCAAGTAGTTTTACATACAGATTGTCTATGGATTAAAATGGTGAAGCATAACAAATGTTGATTTTTTAAAACAATTCCATGCATTACATGCCATTAATAAAATCTTACTGACTATTAAAAAAGAGGACCTCTTGGATAAATTGATTTTTTTAAATTAAGCTGTGTGTGGAAACATGACCTCAGTACAGGGGCTCTGCTATTTCTTCTGCTTGAGAGGTAATACCCGTTTACTATTTGAGAATCAACTTGAAAATAAGTGATCTTTGGTAGGTTGTTGGAAAGCTAGGTTAAAGTTTTACATGTGATAATTTCTTACAGACATTCTAAAAAATATGAGAATAGCCAGAGTTCACATTAGACCCAAGAAGACGCCTGAAAGGATAGTTATTGCAAAGTCATATGCCAAAAGAATAGCCTGGAGAAACTACCACTTTACAGGTGTTGTTAATATGATAACAAAAGGTTGATTCCTTTTTTTTTTCTTTGTAAATTCTAAACCTGTTAATTCTCACACGTTTAATAGCAAGCAAAATGAAGCAGTATTGAGCTCAAATTGCTAGCTTTAGAGGTTAATCTTTATAAAATCAGAAGAAAGATTAGAGTTTCTGTTCTGAACATCCTCAGAGACTGGTTTCAGAGACACAGGACCACTGTCTGTGTTGCTTACTCATTCTCTTTGAGGGGAATTATGTCCAAGACACCCCTAAACAAACCAGAAGTGATTAAGAAGACTCTTTTGGTTAATAGATTATTGTAGTATATTACCACAGATGGTAGATATCCAAGTCTGTGAAAAATGACAACCAAGTAGCCTTCCTTGAGCACCTCCTTTGAAGTGGGAGAGACTGGACTTTATATTGCATATAGAGAGAATGCTAATTGTTTAGCGGGCAAATATGGGCTCTCTCAAGTATGATATAGCTTGCAGAAGCAGATTGTACATCTGAAAAATGCAGCAAAAATATTAAAGAATGGGCAATAACTTTTACTTCATATTTGATAAATCAAATCATTTTCTTCATTTTCTGTGGTGTTTCAAATGACACAGTAGACTTTAAGAACTGAGTTATAAAACAAAGCCCAGTGAAATATAATGTCAGTATATGGAAAATTCAACCTAACCAATATTTCTGACTAGCTGATAGATGGTGTATATCTGACAGAATACTTAAATGTAGAATGTCTGAGGTATTATAGGAATCAGTGATATGGAATGGTTTCACTCAATATTCACAGAATATGTATTTTGCATCATGAAGCTATTAAAAAACAGGTTTTAAACATTTATGTACTTATTTATTATATATTGTTACTTTGTAGAAAGCAGAACATCATTTCTTATCGAGGTACATTATACTCAGTGAGCTTTTTCTTGGATGGACTAGTAACCACGCAGTCTTAAATCACTAAAGAGACTGTATTTTTGTATATTGTCAGTTGAACTATGAAGAAAAAAAGACTCCCCGTTATTAAAATTTTCATGAAACTGAATGTTTTGCATACCCAAATGAAGGTACTGTGGACCCCATGTCAAACCATTAAATATATTGTATACAGTCTGTATATATATATTATATATAATGGTATATACCATGTGGAAGGCACAGTCAGATAATAGTTCTGTGTACTGTTCTTGTAACATTAGATCTTTTTAATAAATAATTCTCTTTTTATTGACTTTTATCTTCTCTCCTGTCAGCTACATGAATAACATTATTTATTTTATGCAGACCACACTATGATCATGATTATGGTGGTGCTTTCACACTGAAAATATCATTATGTTAGGACTTTGCATGCTGTGATTATCTTAAACTGAAAAATCTTTATAGAGGTCCATAACAGTTCCAACCTGAAAACTGGAAGCTATGTCTAAGAATAAACCAAGCGAAGAAGAAGTACAAATGAGATAAATTCAGACTTAAACTCTTGATTTGTTTCTTCTCAAGAAGAAGACTTCATTAAATGCATTTTATAAACAGTTTGTTAAATACACATTTCTGCTTTTATAAAGAGCATTATATCCAATCTGGGCTTCATTGGTAGCTCAACAGTAAAGAATCTGCCTGCAATGCAAGAAACCCAGGTTCAATCCCTGGGTTGGGATGATCCCCTGGAGAAGGGCATGGCAACCCACTCCAATACTCTTGCCTAGATAATCCCATGGACAGAGGAGGCTGGTGGGTTGCAGTCCATAGGATTGCTGAATTGGACACAAGTGAAGCGACTAAGCAGAAGCAGCATACCCAAATCTATACCAGGTATAATTCTCACAGACAGCTTTTATGCTCCTTCTTTTGTGCTTCCTTAGTACCATGTATACATCTCTGCTGCTGCTGCTGCTGCTGCTGAGTCGCTTCAGTCATGTCTGACTCTGTGCGACCCCATAGATGGCAGCACACCAGGCTCCCCCATCCCTGGGATTCTCCAGGCAAGGACACTGGAATGGGTGCGTACATCTCTATTATACCAATAATTTCATGATGTTGCAATGATTTGTGTATAAATGTGTCTTCTCCACTAACTAGGTTATGAAATCCTCCAAAGGAGACAAAATTATGCTCCTTTTTTGGATTTCTCTCACTAGTGTACAATATAATACCTAGCACATATCAAGTGAGTAATTGATTGGATTTAGTTCCATGCTCAACTTTAAATTTGTTTAGAATAAGCTTCCAAAAGCCTGAGCAGTCATCCAAATCACCTGGGAACGCAAATCCTGGAGACTGATTCAGTAAGTCAGAGACAGGGGAATGCTTATTTTCAAAATCTGATGAAACACAGAATGATACAGTTCTATTGAAGGGAATTTGGCAATAACTAGTAAAATTTTATATGGATTTACCCTTTGACCTACCAATCTCATGTCTAGGGATCTATTTTTAAAATAGACTACAAAAATTATGCAATTTTAGGTGAATAAACAAGGTGCAGACTGATGAACATAGGCTCTCTGTTCTGGAAGAAGTAGAAAAAATACAAACACGTATTTGCTAATATTCTTTAAAAGAAATAATGGAAGAATGAACTAAAAACTAATAAAAATTGTTACTTCCTAAAGAAGGGGAGAATGGGATATGGGCATAAATATACAAGTAAGCACTTTCTCAATGTACTTATTTCATAGTTTTAAGTTTGGAACTATATAAATGTTTTGCATTAATTTAAAAATCAAACAAAAAGGAAAAAACAAAGTAAACTTCAAAAAATAAGAATAAACGGAAAATAACTAAACTAACTATATATCAATTTGATGATAAAAAACTTAAAATTTTTTCTTTGTAGGTGAATTACAACCACACAGATAAGTATTACAACTCAGTAGTTTGACAGTATGGGATCGTCATGTCTCATATCATGTCTCTAACAAGACATATACAAGGACAAAACACACACACGCAAATCTTAATCTACATTCATTGGTCTTCTTGTAAGTAGCATAATTAGTATAATTGTTTTTGAACTAGTCAATATATAAATTTAATGTTAAAATTATTAAAAGATTATACTTTCAGAATTAAGAGTGGAAATACATACATACATAAAATAAAACCTGTAATTTTTGACTTAGAAATATAAGTATGAATTCACAGTTTATTTAACATTTTTCTTTAAAATGACCTGTTTATTATCTTTGTTCACTATAAAGATTTATAAGAACAATGAACACCTGTAATGGACAAATAATATAAACAATGAATAAAAAATGCACAGCTTGTGGTTTCCAAATTCTATTCATCATTAAAAGAAACTTTCTTGGAGAAATAACTGACTTAAGGTCTGAGTAGAATGTGTACAAGATGAGACTGGGACTCCTTATCATTTCTATAGAGATTATCGTTTAAGTGCAGACAATCACATTCCATTAGAAAAGAGGGTAATTTGAACTCATTAAGAACAAAGACAGCAGTGTATTGAAACATGTATAATATCTAAAAATGTATTATTTCACACTAATATATGCAAAATCATTGATTATCATTGCTGGATTCAAGATTCACCATTCTAAGAATTGCTATAAAATACAAAAAGGGAAAGAATTTTTTGCCTTTCCTGTATGGACTGTTTCAGGAAAATCAAATAATTCATGAAGCATAGCTCTACTTTATAAAATAATCACAGTTAATAAATCCAAAAGGAATGATAAAATTAAAAAAGAATAAATACTTTACTCAGGCAATGTTCATCAGCGGATGTTAAAACCACTACGTAAATTGCAGATGAAGAACTTTTCAGTGTGAGTATCAGGCTGCCATCATCTGAACCCACTGATTTTAACATCATTGAGAGGAAGAGTCACAGACATTTCCTACATTCTGATGTGACAGAATAAGATGCATACAGCACTATATCTTATTTCTTTTCATAAAAGAAATTTTTGTTCTCAGAAAAAAATATATTATGCCACATGGTATGTTCTACTTTGTTTTCCAATATTTATGTAACAGTAACAATACTGAATCATATCTTTATAAAATATGTAGTGATTCATAAATATGCAAGAATAAATTTTATATTGAAATACATTAAATGGATCAAAATAAAATTCACTTAATAGCTGATAGCTCTCACCACACAAAAATTAAACCAGTTTTAATAAGCAAATTAATTATTGCTATGTTGCCATTTCAACATTATAGAAGAGTAACAATATCCTCTTGACCTGAATGTTAGACTATATAAAAGAAATTAGCAACCTAAATTTTATCAACATGTGATTCAGGTATAGCATGGTATGAATATTCTTAGATGTCCAATTTCCTATCTTTATTGCTTCACTCTTTTCTAATTTTGAATTAAATCCATGACAGTTACCAGAAAAGTCCTACATCTGGCCAAACATCTGTGAATTCTGTGACATACTGCAGATTAACCTCTAAAAAGAAATAATAACTACTTAAAAGACCATCGCTACAATACTTTAGAAATATTCCACTGTTAAATATTATCTATGTGACATAAACTGACTCTCCAAAACCAATTTACTTCTCTCCCCAGGAATACAGCTAAACCTTATTTCCCAGTCTCTCTTTAATTTAAATATAGTCAAAAAACTGACTCTCAGCTCACGGAAAGTGGTGAAAGTTATGTGATCTGTAGCAGAATCCTAACTCATATGGCTTACGTTTTGCTTTCTATGAGTACCACCTTTCTACTAAAGCATGAATCTTTTCAGATTGAAAAAAATAAACATTGTTTAAAATTATATTTTATAGTTATCATGAGCTTCTATCTCAAACGTATTGCACGTATCTCTCCTGACAGAGTTGGGCTCACCTAATTCCAAGGCCCTGGGATGATTGTTCCACCTCAGTTGCCACCAATTCACTAACTCCCTTCATGTTCAGTCAGTTTCACTGCATGGGCCCAACGAATACTTTGACCTAAGACATCAGGTTCTACCATTTGGTTGCCACTCTGAAAGCCAAGCCAATGAAGCATACCTCTAGGGTTCTGGTCCCTCTCACAACTTTTGTATGTAGATAAAATGTCTCAATGTGGGACATAGATTCTGACTTCCAAATTATTAGCCCCTGAAAGTTTTTGATGATGCAAAAATAAAGTGCAAAAACTAATTGCTAGGGATGAGCACTGACGAATGGCGAATAAAAGAATGAGCCACTCAGATGTACTTAATCCCCTCTTTTCTCTCCTGTGTATGCCCCAAAGCATGACTTTTTAATAAAGTCTTTCTGGAGATTCCCACATGGCCACACAGATGTATTTGGCAAGGATATGTCTCCAACTAAGCTTAGGGTAAAGCAAAAACCTGAGTAAGCATTATCTTACCTTGAATCCCACTCTTTCCTGCTTCACTTTCCAGTTCCATTACTTGTGCTGCCCTAAGATTGCACCAAAATCTATTTACTAGGGAACCTGGTATGAGACAGATTCTATTATCCATTAAAGAGAACTGTGGCTCCTTGAAGAAATAGTTGATTTGTGGTCTGAGGAAAAAAATTTTACAAAATAAGCCTTCATTGTTTAGTAAGTCCAGAAAACAATGAAATTTAAAAGATGAATAGGATCATGATAAATGGATACAGAATCCATCTTGAAAATGTTTCCAGGGGAACTTGTTAAATAAATAAGTATTGAAACATGGTGAAACTCACCAGTTTGCAACCCCTAGTGAAATATTGGTTCAGACAACATTTATCAATGGGTGCTAAAATAAACCTTTGCAAGAATGGTTGGCAAAGAATTGGACATCACACAACCAGCAGGGGAGCCTACCAATTTATTTTAGCATCATTAAAGTGGTCCAGTCTTACATTGTTGACCATTTGTTGTGATGTAACACAAAATATATAATACTTCAGTGAAGTATTTGTGATAAAACAAAACAAAATTCCTGATTCCTGAAAGAAATCAACTTCCATATCTAATTACCAGTTTCAACAACATAGGAAAAAAAAAAATCTGTTACATGAAAATGTAACTGACCAAAGCGAGAATGTTGAATACTCTTTAGGAAAATAATGACATTCATTTCAAAGGGCAATAACATGAAGAGATAGAAGGGAAGGAATGGGTGTTCCTTGCTAAGTGAGACTTAGGAAGTGAAATAAAATGCAGAGACCTCATTTGAATTATGATTCAAATAAATTCTTCCTAATAAGTGATGTTCGGAGAAGGCAATGGCAACCCACTCCAGTACTCTTGCCTGGAGAATCCCATGGACGGAGGAGCCTGGTAGGCTGCAGTCCATGGGGTCGCGAAGAGTCGGACATGATTGAGAGACTCCACTTTCACTTTCACTTTTCACTTTCATGCACTGGAGAAGGAAACGGCAACCCACTCCAGTGTTCTTGCCTGGAGAATCCCAGGGACGGAGGAGCCTGTTGGGCTGCCATCTATGGGGTCTCATAGAGTCCGACACGACTGAAGTGATTTAGCAGCAGCAGCAATAAGTGATGTTTGTCTAAAAACTAGATAAAATGGAATGAATATAATTGCACTGGATAGAATATAATATACTAATTTCTTTAGATGTGACAATGTAGTTATTTTAGACAATTTTTTTAGAAAAAGATGTGATGTGACATGATGATAAGGATTTATTTATTTATTTTATTTTATTTTTTTAAACTTTACATAATTGTATTAGTTTTGCCAAATATCAAAATGAATCCGCCACAGGTATACATGTGTTCTCCATCCTGAACCCTCCTCCCTCCTCCCTCCCCATACCATCCCTCTGGGTCGTCCCAGTGCACTAGCCCCAAGCATCCAGTATCATGCATCGAACCTGGACTGGCATCTCGTTTCATACATGATATTTTACATGTTTCAATGCCAAGGATTTAAATTATTTGTTCATTTAAATTGAGATGTAGTTGATATATAATATGTTAGTTTCATGTGTGAAAGTGAAAGTGAAAGTGAAGTCGCTCAGTTGTGTCCGACTCTTTGCGACCCCATGGACTGTAGCCTACAGGGCTCCTCTGTCCATGGGATTTTCCAGGCAATGGTCCTGGAGTGGACTGCCATTTCCTTCTCCAGGGGATCTTCCCAACCCAGAGATCGAACCCAGGTCTACCTCATTGTAGACAGACGCTTTACCGTCTGAACTAATGTTAGTTTCATGTGTACTATGTAACAATTTGACATTTGCATACATGATGTTAAAATGATCACCACAAGTAAGTGTGTCCCACTTGTCCCCATATGAAGTTATTACAATATTTTTGACCATATACTTTATGCTATATACTACAACCCCATGACTGATTTATTAAATAACTGAGGTTTGTAGCACTTCATTCCTTTCACCTATATGACAAAACCCCAACAAACTCTCCCTTCTGTCTATCACACATTTGTTCTCTATATCTATGAGTCTATTTTTGTTTTATTTTGTTTATTGGTTTGTTTTGCTATTATAATTGCATATATAAGTGAGATTATGTGGTATTTGTCTTTTTTGGCCTGACATTTCACTTAGCATAACACTGTCTAAATTTATCCACATTATCACAAATGGAAATTTTCCTTTTTATGGCTGAGTAATATGTCATTGTATAAATATACCACATCATCCTTATCCATTTGTCTACTGATGGACATAAAGGTTGTTTCTATATCTTGTCTTTGGAACATATATACCTTTTAAAATTAGCGTTTTTGTTATTTTGGGTAAATATCCAGAAGTAAAATTAATGCATCATATAGCAGTTCTATATATTTTCAATTTTTTTAGAAACCTTCATACTGTCTTCTCTCACGGCTGCACCAATTGTAATATCACCACCGGTACACAAAGATTCCCTTTTCTCCACAACCTCATCAATACTTGTTATCTGTCATCTTTTAGATGATGTCCACTCTGAAAGGTGTAAGGTGGCACCTCATTGTGGTTTTGATTTTCATTTCCCTCATGATCAGTAATGTTTTGCATTTTTTCATGTGTCTGTTGGTTATCTGTATATTTTCTTTAGAAAAATGTCTATCCATGTACTCTCCCATTTTAACTCTGGTTGTTTTATTTGATATTGAGTTATATAAACTCTTTGTATATTTTGTATATTAACATCTTATTAGACATATTGCTTGTGAATATATTCCTCCATTCAGTAGGTGGCATTTTTGTTTGGCTGATAGTTTCATTCATTATGTAAAAACTTTTTTAGATTGAAGTAATCACTTTAGTTGTTTTTCCTTTTGCTTTCTTTGTCATAGGAGACATATCCAAAAAATACTATTGCTATGACTGATGTCAAAGACACATTTTTTGTCAAGATTAATGGTTTCATGTCTTACGTTTAAGTGTCTAATCCATTTTGAGTTTATTAGTATACATATTCTGAGAAAGCAGTACACTTTGATTCTTTTATATGTAGCTGTCCAGTTTTCCCAACACCACTTATTGAAAAGGCTCGCTTTTTCCATTGTATATCCTTGCCTCATTTTTCATAGATTAATTTACTACATGTGCATCAGTTTATTTCTGCAGTCTCTATTTTGTTCCACTCACCTATTTGTCTATTTTTTTTGTCAAGAAAGTACTCTTTTCATTGCTGTAGATTTTCAGTATATTTTAAAATCAAAAAGCATGATACCCCAGCTTTTATTTCTTTCTCAAGACTGCATTGGCTATCAGGGTCTTTTGTGTTTCCATACAAATTTAGAATTATTTTTTTCTACTTCTGTGAAAATGGCAAGCCAAATTCAACAGAACATTAAGGGAATCATCATGATTAAGTGGGCTTTATATCTGGGATGCAAGCATGGTCCAACATATGCAAATTAGTAAAAGTGATATACCACATTAATATATTAATATAACACAAGTTAAATATGTCTGATAATCTCAATAGTTGTATAGACATCATTTGACAAAATTTAACCTCTTTTCAGGATTAAAAACTCTCAATAAGTTGGTTATAAAAAGGAAGGCCACACCTCAATATATAAAAGACCACATATGAAGATCCAACATCTAACATCATATTAAATTGTCAAATATTAAAAGCTTTTATTCTAAAAAGAGGCATAATATAAGGATGCTCATTCTCATCACTCATATTTAACATAGCATTGGAAGTTTTAGCAAGATTATTCAGGGGGGAAAAAAGCAAGAAAGAAATGACCCTTAAATTGGAAAGGAAGAAGTCAAATTGATTTTTTTGGCAGACAATATGATCTCATATATAGAAAATCCTAAAGACTACACAGACCCACACAAACATACAAGCTATTAGAACTAATCAATGAGTTCAATAAAACTTCAAAATACAATATTAGTATATGAAATAAAGAAAACTATTTCATTTACAATAACATCTAAACCAATAAAAATACTTAGACAATCACATGTAGAAGAATAAAATTGGACTCATATCTTATACCACTCATAAAAATTAACTATGAAGTGTATTAAAGATTTAAACAAAATATGAAACCATACAACTAGAAGAAATCTTAGGAGAAAAAACTCCTTAACGTTGTTCTTCATGACAATATTTTGGCTACAACAGCAAAAGTACAAGCAACAGAAGCAAAAATTAAAAGTGGAACTATATCAAACTAAAAAAGATTCTTTAAAACAAAGAAATTATTGATAAAATAAAAAGGAAATCTACAAAACAGGAGACATGCACAAACCAACTCTCTGCTAAGGAGTTAATATTCAAGTTACATAAGGAATTTACTATTTAATAGCAAAACAACAAATAATTCAATTAAAAATAGCAGAGGACTTGAAGAGACATTTTCCAAAGAAGATATACAAATGGCCAAAAGTTACCTGAGAAGATGCTCAACATCACTGATCATCAGGGAAGTATAAATTAAACAAAAATAAGAAATGTCCTCAAATGTATTGAATGGCTATCTTTAAAAAGACAGGAGATAACAAGTTTTGATGAGGATGTAGAGAAAAAGAACCCTTGTACGTTGTTAGTAGAAATGTAAATTGGTATAGCCACTATGAAAAAAGTATGAAGAGTCCTCAAAAAAGTGAAAGTAGAATTACAATATGATCCAGAAACCCCCCTTCTGGGTATATATCTAAAGGAAATGAGATCAGCATTTCAGGGGGGTGGAGTCAAGATGGTGGGTTAGGAGGACATAGAGATCGCATCTCCTCACAATTAGATCAAGAATACTTCAGAACAATTCTCACAAAGCATATACTGAAAACAAGTGAAGGGCCTTGGACACCTAAGGGAACAAGAAAAATCACTGCACAACTGGGTAGCATATAAGAAAGAAGAAAAGGGGGAAGAAAACTGGAAAAAAGGACAGATCAGTGCCCCTGAGGGGGTTCTGAAGGAAAGGAGACGTTACACATTCAGAAAATCCCACTCATGCAAGGGGGTCAGTGGGGACAGTGAGGAGTCTTTGGGGTTCCTGGTCATAGTGAAATGCAGCAACCAGACTGTTGAAGGCAGGAGAGAGTAAGACCTATGCACAGATTCCGTGACCCAGCCTGAACGGTGTGTCTGCTAGTGAGGAAGAGAGCTGAGTAGTGAACTAAGGGAGGGGTCGACTGTTGGTGGTGAGGAGAAGCAGCAGAAGAGAAGTACTCCGTAGCCAGGAAGGTTAACAGAGGAAGCCAGGGCCAACATGGAAGCAAGGAGCCATTGTTGACTGGTGCGCAAAGGCAGGGTCCCATTGCAAGGCCCCTCTCCACCCACTGGCCTAGCCACCTTGGGCAATAGTAGGTGTGCATACATGAGCAGGATTACCTGCCCCTCAAGTTAGGGTATCCCCTACCCATTCAGACTCTAGTGAGCTTGCGAGGGCCCTGAACCTGAAAGCCACCTAGGGTTATACAGGTCCCAGGCTTGAGCCCTGCTTCTGCCAAAGCCTCTTCTGGCCATTCAGTCCAGGTGGACCTGAACACCACCCCCCGCCCCAAATTCTCCATAGACCAGTGGGTACAAATGGCTCACGTGTTGCCCCTGACAAAGCCTGTTCTGACCACACGGGTCCAGGCTGTGCAAACATCACCCCCTCCAAAGCTTCCTCTGGCTAAGATGTCCCCTGCTGACACATCGTCTCCAAAGCCTACACCTGAGCTGGACCGCATGGGCACAAATGCTCTGGACCAGCTTCAGAATTACATTCTTTAGTGTCTGAACCACTAGGGAAATCCTGGTGAAAGGAACATACACAGAGATAGGGCTGACACAGCAGATACACAGACCTATCTGGAAGTCTTGGAGGTCTTCCTGGGGAGGCCAAGGTTGGCAGTAGCCCACCATGAAGGCAAGATAGTAGAGGTATCAGGAAATTTTTTTAATTTTCAATTTATTTTATTTTTAGGGTGTGGTGTTTTTGTTGTTGTTGTTGTTTTCATGTTTTTTCTAATTTTGTCTTCTAATTTCATTTTATTTTTTAGTTATTCTCAATTTTGTCATCTAA
Organism: Bos grunniens; assembly: GCF_055505025.1. NCBI lineage: Eukaryota > Metazoa > Chordata > Mammalia > Artiodactyla > Bovidae > Bos > Bos grunniens. Next base: position 9,258,155 of record NC_141179.1, on the reverse strand, counting down.
TTTTTTTTTTTCCTTTTTGGTTTTTTATTTTTGTTGCTGTCATTTGTTCTTTTGATTTTTTTGTGTTGTTTGTTTTCATTTTGTTTTTATTTTGCTGTGCTTTTTTCTTTTTTTTCTTTTTGTTTTTCTTATTGTTATTGTAATTTTTGTTGTTTCTTCTTTTAGTTTCTTTTATTTCTGTTTTATGTTTTGTCTTCTGCTTAGGTTAGTTATGTTTTTATTATTGATTTTTAGTTTGGGCTCACTTGTTTGTTTGGGTGTCTTGTTTTTTTGCTTTCTTTGTTGTTATTGTTGTTAGCTTCCTGATTTTATTTTTTTCTTTTGCTTGGATTTGTTTTATTATTTGTCTTGGGTGTTATTTGTCTGTTTAATGGGGTTTTTTGTTTATGTGTTTGTTTCTTTTTATTTTTCTTTATTCTTATTTTTATTATTTGCCTTGAGCTTTGTGGTGTTTGTGTGGGTTTTGTTTGTTTGTTTTGGTTTATTTGCTCTGCTGTATGACTTGCCATTTCATGCTTCCTAGGCAGGAGGTCAGGCCTAAGCACCAGTGGTAGGAGTGCTGAATACAAGTCATGAGACTACCAGAAAATTTCAGGCCCCAGGGAAAATTAATCAGTGTGAGCTCTCCCAGAGGTCCTCATCTTAGCACCAAGACCCAACTCCACCCAATTGCCTGCAAGGCCCTGTTCTGAACACCTCAGACCAGACAACCAGCAAAACAGAAACATAGCCTCACCTATCAACAAAAGTGAGATAACAGAGAAATATGTTCCAGAGGAATGAACAAAGTAAAAACCTAAAAGACCAAATAAATGACAAGGAAAGAGGCAACCTACATGAAAAAGAATTCAGGTAATAGTAAAGATGATCTAAAATCTTGGAAATAGAATGGAGGTACAGATCAAGAGAATATAAGAAATGTTTAACAAGTATCTAGAAGAACTAAAGAACAAACAGTAATGAACAACATAATAACTAAAATGACAAATATAGTCAAAGGAATCAATAGCAGGATAACTAAGAGAGAAAAATCAATAAGTGAGCTGAAAGATAGAACAGTGGAAATAAATGCCAAGGAGAAGAATAAGCACAAAAAAATGAAAAGAAACAAGGACAGTCTCAGAGACCTCTGAGAAAATGTTAAACAAAACCACATTTGAATTATAGGTCTCCCAGAAAAAGAAGAGAAATAGAAAGGATCTGAGAAAATATTTGAAGATTATACCATTGAGAACTTCCCTAACATGTGACAGGAAATGGCTGACCAAGCCCAGGAAGTGTAGATAGTCCCATAAAGGATAAACCCAAGGAGGAATATGCCAATGTGCATATCAATCAAACTAACAAAAATTAAATACAAAGAAAAAATATTAAAAGCAGCAGGAGAAAATCAACAAATAATATACAAATAAATCTTTATAAGGTTATCATCTAATTTTTCAGCAGAAACTTTGCAGGTCAGAAGGGAGTGGTGGGATATATTTAGTGATGAAAGAGGAAAGCTTACAACCAAAATTACTCTACCCAGAAAGGTTCTCATTCAGGCTCAGTGGAGAAATTGAAAGATTTACAGACAAGCAAATCTAAGAGAATTCAACACCACCAAACAAGCTTTACAACAAATACTGAAGGAACTTCTCTACATAGGAAACACCACAGAAGAAAAAGACCCACAAAAACAAACCCCAAACAATTAAGGAAATGGTGTTACAAACACACATACTGTTAATTATCTTAAATATAAATGTATTAAATGTTCCAACCAAAGACAGAGACTGGCTGAATGGATACAGAAACAAGACCTGTATACATGCTATCTATAAGAGACCCACTTCAAACCTAGGGACACATATATAAACTGAAAGTAAGGAAGTAGAAAACGATATACCATGCAAATAGAAATCAAAAGAAAGCTGGAGTAGCAATACTCATAAAAGACAAAACAGACTTTAAAATAAAGACTATTACAAAAGACAAGAAGGGAAACTACATAATGATCAAGATATCAATTTAAAAAATACAATAATTATAAATATTTATGCACCCAATATAGCAGAACCTCAATATAAGGGCAAATCATAACAAAAAAGGGATATTGACAATAAAACAATAATAGTGGAGAACTTGAACATCCCACTATACCAATGAACAGCTAATCCAGACAGAAAATTAATAAGAAGACGTAAATCTTTAATGACACATTAAACCAGATAGACTTCCTTGATATTTACAGGACATTCTGGCTTCCAAGGTATCTCAAAGGTAAATAATCCACTTTCCAATTCAGAAAAGGCTGAAAATGTGGGTTTGATCCCTGCATAAGGAAGATCCTCTGGAGGTGGAAATGGCAACTCACTCCAGTATTCTTGACTTAAAAATTCCATGGACAGAGGAGCCTGGTGTGATATAGACCATGGGATCACAACGAATCAGACATGAGTGAGCAACTGAGCATACACACACGTGAACATAGGTCACTCCATCTGAAAGCAGCAGAATATCTTTATTCTCAAATAAAGCATTCTCCAGGATAGATCACATTTTTGCCACAATTCAAGCCTCAGTAAATTTGAGAAAATTGCAGTAATATCAAGTATCTTTTCTGCCACAGTGCTATGAGATTAGAAATCAATTACAGGAGGGAAAAAAAACACAAACACAGGGAAGCTAAACAGTATGCTACTAAATAAAAAGAGAATAACTGAAGAAATCAAAGAGAAAATATCTAGAAACAAATGACAAGAAAACATAATGACCCAAAACCAATCGGATGCAGCAAAAGCAGTTTGAAGAAGGAATTTTACAGCAATACAATCCTACCTCAAGAAACAAGAAAAATCTCAAATAAAAACCAAACCTTACACCTAAAGCAACTAGAGAAAGAAAAACAGCAAAAAAAAAAAAAAAAAAAACTGAAGTTAATAGAAGGAAATAAATCACAAAGATTAGAGAAAAAATAAATGAAATAGAAATGAAAGAAAACAATAACAAATATCAGTGAAACTAAAAGCTGGTTCTTCAAGAAGATAAAGAAAATTCATGAATCTTTGTCAGACTCATCAAAAAAGGGAGATGTCTAAAATCAATAAAATTGGAAATGAAAAAGGAGAAGTTACAACTGACACTGCAGAAATACGAAGGATCATAAGAGACTACTATAAACAATTGTATGTCAAAACAATGGATAATCTGGAAGAAATGTACAAATTCTTAGAAAGTTACACCTTTCCAACAATAAACCAGGAAGAAGTAGAAAATATGAACAGATAAATCAAGAATACTGAAATTGAAACTGTGATTTAAAACCTTCCAATAAGCAAAAGTCCAGGACCAGATGGATTCACAGGTGAATTCTATGAAACATTTAGAGAAGAGCTAATACAAATCCTTCTTAAATTCTTCCAAAAATTGCAAAGGAAATAACACTCCCAAGCTCATTCTATAAGGCCACAATCACCACGATACAAAAACCTATCAAAGTTAGAGACTAATACCACTCATGAACATAGATCCAAAAATCCTCAACAAAATGCTAACAAAGAAAATCCAATAACACATTAAAAGGATTATACACCTTGATCAAGTGGGATTCATCCCTAAGATGAAATGATTCTTCACTATATGCAAATCAATGTGGTACATCATATTAACGAATTGAGAAAAAAAATATGATCATCTCAATAGATGCAGAAAAAGTTTCTGACAAAATTCAACACCCATTTATGACAAAAACTTTCCAAAAAGTGGGCCAAGAGGAAAATTACCTCAACATACTGAGAGAGTCAATTCTTAGGTCCATATAATTAAAACTATGTTTTTTTCCATAGTCATGTATAGATGTGAGAGTTGGACCATAAAGAAGGCTGAGCACCAAAGAATTGATGCTTTTGAACTATGGTGTTGGAGAAAACTCTTGAGAGTCCCTTGGAGTGCAAGGAGATCCAACCAGTCCCTCATAAAAGAAACCAGTCCTGAATATTCATTGGAAGGACTGATGCTGAAGCTGAAACTTCAATACTTTGGCCACCTGATGCAAAGAACTGACTCACTGGAAAAGACCAGGATGCTGTGAAAGATTGAAAGCAGGAGGAGAAGGGGTTGACAGAGGATGAGATGATTGGGTGGCATTACCAACTCAAAGGACATGAGTTTGAGCAGACTCTGGGACATAGTGAAGGACATGGAAGTCTGGCGTGCTGCAGTCCATGGAGTCGCAAAGAGTTGGACTCAACTTAGTGACTGAATAGCAACAGCAACAAAAGATGATAAGGAGGAAATAGCAAATAAGACTTAGAAGGAAGAATCACTTATGTAGATCCCAAGGGCTCTAAAGGGGAAACAAAATATTAAGGATGGGTGATTAGGTAAAGTGGTGAAAAGCTTGATATTTCATTTCCAGGTATTAAAAACTTAATCACTGAGTTATACTGTGTTAATTTTTTTATAAGTCATGAGTTTAACTGATGTTTATTTTCTGACCTACTATATGCGTGCATGCTCATTCATGTCCGACTCTTTTGCTATCTCATGATCTGTGGCCCTTCAGCTCCTCTGTCCATGGGATTTTCCCAGAAAGAATACTAGAGAGGATTGCCATTTCCTTCTCCAGGAGGTCTTCCAGACCCAGGGATCAAACCCTCATCACCTGTGTTTCCGGCATTGCAGGTGGATGCTTTACCTCTGAGATGCTACCCTTCCATTAAATTATTTTGCACTGGAGTCGAATTTCAGTAGGGCATAGCTATGCAAATCTAATTTGGGAATTATCACACTGTTCTGTTGGTATATGTGTCTATCCCTATGTCAACACCATACTCTTGATTGTTGTAGCTCTATGATCAGATTAATTCTTCCCACTTTAATCTTCTTTTCAAAATTATTTTAGCTATTATATTGCCTAAACATTTCCAGGTAAATTTTAAAATAATGTGGTCTACATTTGCAACATATATGATTGGGGATTGATACAACTTTGATCTAGGAATTGAGCTCTGGGTTTCCCTATATATCCTTTTAAAGAGAATATAAATATGTATTATGTTTAGTATCCCATTCCATGGACACAAAATGTCTCTTTATTTCTTTAGATGCTTTTTGATTTATTTAATTAGTGTTTTGTAGTTTATAGTATACAAGTCACATACATGTTGGGTTAACACCTAAGTTTTCATTTATTTGAGTGGTAGTGCATTTTTAAGTTCAGTGTCCACATATTCCACTGAAGTATCTAAAAATACAATTGATTTCTGTACTACATATATCCTTAATCCTGAAATATTTCTCAACTCACTTATTCTTAAGAACTTTTTTAGAGATTCATTGGGTTTTATCAATGTAGACAATCATGTCATTTGTAAATAGGGATAGTAAAATATTGTGTACTTATTTATTACATAAATAAATGTTTAAAGTCCTTTTTTATATAAATTTTGAAAACATATATCAACTTGAGGGAGGAGGCCCTATATAGTTACTTATTTAATGCACAATATTTCAGAAAAAAAAGAAGAAAAGAAAACACCAGTGAAACTAAAACTCTTTGAAAAGATAAATAAAATATTAAACCTTTAACCAGACTCATCAAGAAAAAAGGGAGAGGCCAAATCAATGAAACCAGAAATGAAAAATAAGTTACAACAGACACTACAGAAATACAAAAAAACATAACATACTACTACAGGTAACTATATACCAATAAAATTGACAATCTATAAGAAATAGACAAATTTTTAGAAAGGTACCAAGACTGAACCAGGCAGAAATATAAAATATAAACAGATCAGTTACTGGTACTAAAATTGAATCAGTAACTTTAAAACTCCTAACAAACAAAAATCAAGGACCAGATGGCTTCACAGGTGAATTCTATGAAACATTTAAAGAGAAATAACACCTATCTCTCTCAAAATATTTCAAAAATTTGCAGAGAAAGGAATACTTCCAAACTCATTCTGTGAGGTCACCACCACCTTAATACCAAGCCTAGACAAAAATACCATGCAAAAAAAAGGAAATTACAGACAAATATCACTGTTGAACACAGACACAAAAACCCTTAACAAAATACTATCAAATCAACTCCAACAACACTTTAGATGTTAAAATTCTGAAAGCATTTACTTTAAGATGAGGAGCAAGGCAAGGATGCTCACTGTTGCCACCTTCATTCAACATAGTTTTTGAAATCTTAGTCATAGTACATAAAGAAGTAAAAGAAATACAAACAATCCAAATTGAAAAAGAAGTAAAACTGCCACTGTTTTTATATGACATGCTGTTATATATAGAAAACCCTAAAGATGCTACCAGATAATTAATGGATCTCATCAATGAATTCAGTAAAGTTTCTGGATAAAAAATTAACATATAGAAATAAGTTGCATTTCTACACACTAACAGAATATTAGAAATAGAAATTAAGGGGAGGTGGTCCTAAGATGGTGGAGGAATAGGATGGGGAGACCACTTTCTCCCCCACAAATTCATCAAAAGAACATTTAAACACGGAGTAAAATCCACAAAACAACTTCTGAATGCCGGCAGAAGACATCAGGCACTCAGAAAAGCAGCCCATTGTCTTCGAAAGGAGGGAGGAAAAATATAAAAGACAAACAAAGAGACAAAAGAGGTAGGGACAGAGCTCCGTCCCAGGAAGGGAGTCTTAAAAAGAGAGAAGTTTTCAAACACCAGGAAACACTCTCACTGCTGAGTCTATGCTGAGCCTTGGAAACACAGAGGGCAACATAATAGGGAGGAAAAATAAGTAAATAATTAAAACCCACAGATTACAAGCCCAACGGTAACTCCCCCAGCAGAGAAGCAGCGCAGACTCCTGTGCCCGCCACTAACAAGCTGGGGCTGGGCAGGGAGGCACGGGCTGCATTGCTTAGAGTAAAGATCAGGCCTGAATGCCGCGAGGGTAATCAGAGCGAACTAATTTGGGCTAGCAAACCAGACTGGGGGATAGCTATCACGTGAAAAGCCCCAAGACACCGCCAGGCCCACACACAGAACAAAGGGCAGAACAGAACTAGCTGGCTTCAGAACATCCCCCTCCAATGACAGGCAGCCAGAGCTGGAAGGGGGCAATCGCAGCCCCAGAGAGACATTATCTACCAAACTGCAAGCAGGCTTCTTTGCTTACTAAGACTTCTTGGGGTTTTAGACAGTTATCTGCCTGAGAAGGTGCGCCGATTGTACACCCAGAACACCAAGCGGCAGGGACGGGAAAGGCGATAAGTCTCAGTGACCACGCTGGCCAAACATCTCATCACCCAAGCTGCTAGGAACTGAGAAGGGCACAAAACTCAGACCCAACGGATTCTGCACCTCTGAGGACTACCTGAGTGCCTAAACCTGAGCAGCTTAGACCTGGGAGATGCATGCAGCCCAGGGCTGGCCTTGGACGGTTCCCGGCAGAGCAACCTAGAGCCTGAGCTGTGTGGGCAGGGAGGGTGCACGCATCATGAGTGGGGGCAGGCCCAGTGTGGCTGAAACACTGGGAGCACATGCCAGTGTTTTTTGTTTGCAGCATCCCTCCCTCCCCACAGCACGACTGAACAAGTGAGCCTAAAAAAGTGTCCACCACCTCCCCCTTGTGTCAAGGCGGAAATCAGACACTGAAGAGACCAGCAAACAGGAGCTAAAACCGAGGGAACTGCCTTGGAAGTGACAAGTGCAATAGATTAAAACCCTGTAGTTAGTACTGACTACATGGGAAGGGGCCTATAGATCTTGAGAAATATAAGCTGGACCAAGAAACTATCCGAAAATGAACTGACCCCACACTGCCCACAACACCAGAGAAAGTCCTAGATATATTTTTACTATTTTTACAATCATTCTTTTCTTTTTTCTTTTTTTTTTCTTTTTTTTTTTTTAATTTTCAAGTCCTCTATTACTCCTTTAATTTTCATTTTTATAACCTACTATTACTTTAAAAAAAAGACTTTTTAAAAACAAACTTCATGTATATATATATTTAATAACTTTTGTGACTTTTTTTCTTCTTCTTATTTTCTTTAATATTGTATTTTTGAAAATCCAACCTCTACTCTAGAATTTAAACCTTTGCTTTTTGGTATTTGTTATCAATTTTGTACTTTTAAAAACCCAATCTTCAGTACCTATTTTTACTTGGGAGTGCGATTACTGGCTTGACTGCTCTTTCCCCCTTTGGACTCTCCTTTCTCTCCACTAGGTCGCCTCTGTCTCCTCCCTCTGCCTTCTCTTCTCTACCCAACTCTCTGAATCTCTGTGTATTCCAGACAGTGGAGGACACTTAGGGAACTGATTACTGGCTGGATCTGTCTCTCTCCTTTTAATTCCCCCATTTTATCCTCCTGGCCACCTCTGTCTCCTTCCTCCCTCTTCTCTTCTCTGTATAACTCCATGAACTTCTCTGAGCGGTCCAGACTGTGGAGCACACATAAGGAAGTGATTACTGGCTAGCTTGCTCTCTCCTCTTTTGATTCCACCTCATCTCATTCGGATCACCTCTAACTCCCTCCTCCCTCTTCTCTTCTCCATGTAACTCTGTGAACCTCTCTGGGTGTCCCTCACTGTGGAGAAACTTTTCATCTTTAACCTAGATGTTTTATCAACAGTACTGTACAGAAGGAGAAGTCTTGAGACCACTGTAAAAATAAGATTGAAAACCAGAAGCAGGAGGCTGAAGTCCAAATCCTGAGAACATCATAGAACACCTGACTCCAGGGAACGTTAAACAATAGGAGCTCATCAAATGCCTCCATACCTACACTGAAACCAAGCACCACCCAAGGGCCAACAAGTTCCAGAGCAAGACATACCAAGAAAATTCTCCAGCAACACAGGAACCCAGCCCTGAGCTTTAATATACAGGCTGCCCAAAGTTACTCCAAATCCATTGACATCTTATAACCAATTACTAGACACTTCATTGAACTCCAGAGAGAAGAAATCCAGCTCCACCCACCAGAACACTGACACAAGCTTACCTAACCAAGAAATCTTGACAAGCCACCGATATAACCCCACCCACAATGAGGAAACTCCATAATAAAGAGAACTCCACAATCTGCCAGAATACAGAAAGGACACTCCAAACTCAGCAATATAAATAAGATGAAGAGACAGAGGAATACCCAGCAGGTAAAGGAACAGGATAAATGCCCACCAAACCAAACAAAAGAGGAAGAGATAGGGAATCTACCTGATAAAGAATTCTGAATAATGATAGTGAAAATGATCCAAAATCTTGAAATAAAAATGGAATCACAGATAAATAGCCTGGAGGCAAAGATTGACAAAATGCAAGAAAGGTTTAACAAGGACCTAGAAGAAATAAAAAAGAGTCAATATATAATGAATAATGCAATAAATGAGATCAAAAACACTGAAGGCAACAAATAGTAGAATAATAGAGGCAGAAGATAGGATTAGTGAAATAGAAGACAGAATGGTAGAAATAAATGAATCAGAGAGGAAAAAAGAAAAAAGAATTAAAAGAAATGAGGACAATCTCAGAGACCTCCAGGACAGTGTTAAATGCCCCAACATTCGAATCATAGGAGTCCCAGAAGAAGACAAAAAGAAAGATCATGAGAAAATACTTGAGGAGATAATAGTTGAAAACTTCCCTAAAATGGGGAAGGAAATAATCACCCAAGTCCAAGAAACCCAGAGAGTCCCAAACAGGATAAGCCCAAGGCAAAATATCCCAAGACATATATTAATCAAATTAACAAAGATCAAACACAAAGAACAAATATTAAAAGCAGCAAGGGAAAAACAACAAATAACACACAAGGGAATTCCCATAAGGATAACAACTGATCTTTCAATAGAAACTCTCAGGCCAGAAGGGAATGGCAGGACATACTGAACATGATGAGAGAAAATAACCTACAGCCCAGATTACTGTACCCAGCAAGGATCTCATTCAAATATGAAGGAGAAATCAAAAGCTTTACAGACAAGCAAAAGCTGAGAGAATTCAGCACCAACAAACCAGCTCTCCAACAAATGCTAAAGGATATTCTCTAGACAGGAGACACAAAAACGGTGTATAAACTCGAACACAAAACAATAAAGTAAATGGCAACAGGATCATACTTATCAATAATTATCATAAACGTAAATGGGTTGAATGCCCCAACCAAAAGACAAAGACTGGCTGAATGGATACAAAAACAAGACCCCTATATATGTTGTCTACAAGAGACCCACCTCAAAACAAGGGACACATACAGACTGAAAGTGAAGGGCTGGAAAAAAATATTCCATGAAAATAGAGATCAAAAGAAAGCAGGAGTAGCAATACTCATATCAGATAAAATAGACTTTAAAACAAAGGCTGTGAAAAGAAACAAAGAAGGACATTACATAATGATCAAAGGATCAATCCAAGAAGAAGATATAACAATTATAAATATATATGGACCCAACATAGGAGCGCCGCAATATGTAAGACAAATGCTAACAAGTATGAAAGGGGAAATTAACAATAACACGATAATAGTGGGAGAGTTTAATACCCCACTCACACCTATGGATAGATCAACTAAACAGAAATTAACAAGGAAACACAAACTTTAAATGATACAATAGACCAGTTAGACCTAAATGATATCTATAGGACATTTCACCGCAAAACAATGTATTTCACCTTTTTCTCGAGCACACATGGAACCTTATCCAGGACAGATCAGATCCTGGGCCATAAATCTAGCCTTGGTAAATTCAAAAAAATTGAAATCATTCCAAGTATCTTTTCTGAACACAATGCAGTAAGATTAGATCTCAATTACAGGAGAAAAAATATTAAAAATTCCAACCTATGGAGGCTGAACAAGATGCTGCTGAATAACCAAAAAATTGCAGAAGAAATCAAAAAAGAAATCAAAATATGCATAGAAATGAATGAAAATGAAAACACAATAACCCAAAACCTACGGGACACTGTAAAAGCAGTGCTAAGGGGAAAGTTCATAGCAATACAAGCATACCTCAAGAAACAAGAAAAAAGTCAAATAAATAACCTAACTCTACACCTAAAGCAACTAGAAAAGGAAGAAATGAATAACCCCAGGGTTAGTAGAAGGAAAGAAATCTTAAAAATTAGGGCAGAAATAAATGCAAAAGAAACAAAGGAGACCATAGCAAAAATCAACAAAGCCAAAAGCTGGTTCTTTGAAAGGATAAATAAAACTGACAAACCATTAGCCAGACTCATCAAGACACAAAGGGAGAAAAATCAAATCAATAAAATTAGAAATGAAAATGGAGAGATCACGACAACACACAAATACAAAGGATCATAAGAGACTACTATCAGCAATTATATGCCAATAAAATGGACAACGTGGAAGAAATGGACAAATTCTTAGAAAAGTACAACTTTCCAAAACTGAACCAGGAAGAAATAGAAAATCTTAACAGACCCATCACAAGCACAGAAATTGAAACTGTAATCAGAAATCTTCCAGCAAACAAAAACCCAGGTCCAGAAGGCTTCACAGCTGAATTCTACCAAAAATTTAGAGAAGAGCTGACACCTATATTACTCAAACTCTTCTAGAAAATTTCAGAGGAAGGTAAACTTCCAAACTCACTCTATGAGGCCACCATCACCCTAATACTGAAATCTGACAAAGATGCCACAAAAAAGAAAACTACAGGCCAATATCACCGATGAACATAGATGCAAAAATCCTTAATAAAATTTTAGCAATCAGAATCCAACAACACATTAAAAAGATCATACACCATGACCCAGTGGGCTTTATCCCAGGGATGCAAGGATTCTTCAATATCTGCAAATCAATCAATGTAATACACCACATTAACAAATTGAAAAATAAAAGCCATATGATCATCTCAATAGATGCAGAGAACGCCTTTGATAAAATTCAACATCCATTTATGATAAAAACTCTCCAGAAAGCAGGAATAGAAGGGACATACCTCAACATAATAAAAGCTATATATAACAAACCCACAGCAAACATTATCCTCAATGGTGAAAAATTGAAAGCATTTCCCCTAAAGTCAGGAACAAGACAAGGGTGCCCACTTTCACCACTACTATTCAACATAGTTTTGGAAGTTTTGGCCACAGCAATCAGAGAAGAAAAAGAAATAAAAGGAATCCAAATTGGAAAAGAAGAAGTAAAACTCTCACTATTTGCAGATGACAATATCCTCTACATAGAAAACCCTAAAGACTCCACCAGAAAATTACTAGAACTAATCAATGACTATAGTAAATTTGCAGGATATAAAATCAACACACAGAAATCCCTTGCATTCCTATACAGTAATAATGAGAAAATAGAAAGCAAAATTAAGGAAACAATTCCATTCACCATTGCAACGAAAAGAATAAAACACTTAGGAATATATCTACCTAAAGAAACTAAAGACCTATGTATAGAAGACTATAAAACACTGGTGAAAGAAACCAAAGAGAACACTAATAGATGGAGAAATATACCATGTTCATGGATCGGAAGAATCAATATAGTGAAAATGAGTATACTACCCAAAGCAATCTATAGATTCAGTGCAATCCCTATCAAGCTACCAATGGTATTTTTCACACAGCCCGAACAAAGAATTTCACAATTTGTATGGAAATACAAAAAACCTAGAATAGCCAAAGCAATCTTGAGAAAGAAGAATGGAACTGGAGGAATCAACCTGCCTGGCTTCAGGCTCTACTACAAAGCCACCATCATCAAGACAGTATGGTACTGGCACAAAAACAGAAATATAGATTAATGGAACAAAATAGAAAGCCAAGAGATAAATCAATGCACCTATGGACACCTTATCTTTGACAAAGGAAGCAAGAATGTACAATGGAGAAAAGACAATCTCTTTAACAAGTGGTGCTGGGAAAACTGGTCAACCACTTGTAAAAGAGTGAAACTAGAACACTTTCTAACACCATACACAAAAATAAACTCAAAATGGATTAAAGATCTAAACATAATACCAGAAACTAAAACTCTTAGAGAAGAACATAGGCAAAACTCTCTCTGACATACATCACAGCAGGATCCTCTATGACCCACCTCCCAGAATATTGGAAATAAAAGCAAAAATAAACAAATGGGATTGAATTAAAATTAAAAGCTCTGCACAACAAAAGAAACTATAAGCAAGGTGAAAAGACAGCCTTCAGAATGGGAAAAAACAATAGCAAATGAAGCAACTGACAAACAACTAATCTCAAAAACATACAAGCAACTCCACAGCTCAATTCCAGAAAAATAAACGACCCAATCAAAAAATGGGACAAAGAACTAAATAAACATTTCTCCAAAGAAGACATACAGATGGCTAACAAACACATGAAAAGATGCTCAGCATCACTCATTATCAGAGAAATGCAAATCAAAACCACAACGAGGTACCATTTCACGCCAGTCAGAATGGCTGCTATCCAAAAGTCTACAAGCAATAAATGCTGGAGAGGATGTGGAGAAAAGGGAACCCTCTTACACTGTTGGTGGGAATGCAAACTAGTACAGCCACTATTGGAGAACAGTGTGGAGATTCCTTTAAAAACTGGAAATAGAACTGCCATACGACCCAGCAATCCCACTGCTGGGCATACACACCAACTAACCAGAATTGAAAGAGACACGTGTACCCCAAGGTTCATCGCAGCACTGCTTATAATAGCCAGGACATGGAAGCAACCTAGATGTCCATCAGCAGATGAATGGATAAGAAAGCTGTGGTACATATACACCATGGAGTATTACTCAGCCATTAAAAAGAACACATTTGAATCAGTTCTAATGAGGTGGATGAAACTGGAGCCTATTATACAGAGTGAAGTAAGCCAGAAAGAAAAACACCAATACAGTATACTAATGCATATATATGGAATTCAGAAAGATGGTAACAACAATCCTGTATGTGAGACAGCAAAAGAGACACAGATTTATAGAACAGTCTTTTGGACTCTGTGGGAGAGGGAGGGGGGGAGATGATTTGGAACAATGGCATTAAAACATGTATAATATCATATAAGAAATGAATCACCAGTCCAGGTTCAATGTAGGATACAGGAAGCTTGGGGCTGGTGCACTGAGATGACCCAACGAGATGGTATGGGGAGAGAGGTGGGAGGGGGGTTCAGGATAGGGAACACGTGTACACCTGTGGCAGATGCATGTTGATGTATGGCAAAACCAATACAATATTGTAAAGTAAAAAACAAAAGAAAAGAAAAAAAAGAGTCCACATATAAGAAGTAAAAAAGAAAGAAAGAAAGAAATTAATGAAACAATCTCATTTACCATTGCATCAAAAAGAATAAAACACCTAGGGATAAACCTAAGGAGGCCAAAGACCTGTACTCTGAAAATTTTAAATGCTAATAAGAAATCAAACATGATACAAACACATGGAAAGATATATCCTGTTCTTGAATTGGAAGGATAAATATTATTAAAATAGCCATACTACCCAAGGCAATCTAAGGATTCGATGCAATCCCTATCAAAACACCACTGGGACTTTTCACAGAACTGAAGCAAATAATTTCGTGGAAACAAAAATATCCCCAGATAGCCAAAACAATCTTGAGAAAGCAAAACAGAGCTGAAGGAATCATGCTTCCTCATTTCAGACTATATTATGAAGTTACAGTGATTAAAACAGTATCATACGGGTGCAGAAATAGACATGTAAATCAATGGAACAAGATAGAAGGCCCAGAAATAATCCACCAACTTATGTTCAATCAATCTGTGACCAAGAAGGTAAGACTATACAGTGTAGAAAAGACAGTCTCTTCAACAAGTAATGCTGAGAAAGCTGGAAAGAGAGGAGAATAAAAACTAAATCTATGCAACAGAATGAAGTTAGAATATTCTCTAATACCACAAACAAAAATAAACTTAAAATTGATTAAATATCTAAATGTAAGACCAGATACTATAAAACTTCTATAGAAAAACATAGGCAGAACACTCTTTGACATAAACCGCAGCAATATTTTTTTGGATGCATTTCTTAACAGTAATGGAAACAAAAGCAAAAATAAACAAATTGAACCTAATTAATCTTAAAAGTTTTTACACAGTAAAGGAAACCATAAGCAAAATTAAAAGATAACCTGTGGTCTGGGAGAACATATTTGCAAATGATGCTACCAACAAGGGAGTAATTTCCAAAATATACAAATAGGACATATACCCTAATATTAAAATAAAAGGAACAACACAATCAAAAAATGGGCAGATCCAAATAGCCATTGATCCAAAGAAGATATACAGGTGAGCAACAGGTACATGAAAATATGCTCAATATTGCCAATTATTAGAGAAATGGAAATCAAAACTGTAATGATGTATTACCTTAAACCAATCAGAATGGCCATCATTAAAACATCTACAAATAATGAATGCTGGAGAGGATGTGGAGAAAAAGGAACCCATCTACACTGTTAGTGGGAACATAAGTTGATACAGCCAAAATGGGGAACAGTATGGAGGTCCCTTAAAAAACTAAAAAGAGAGTTACCATATGATCCTGCAGTCCCACTCCTGGGCATGTATCTAGAGAAAACATTAATTGAAAAAGATGCATGCACTCCTATATTCATTGTAGCACTATCTACACAGCCAAGACATGGAAGTAACCTCAATGTCAATCAACAGAGGAATGGATAAAAAGGATGATATGTATTGTATATAAAATATACAATGGAGTGTTACTCAGTCATTGGAAAGAATGAAATAATGTCATTTGCAGCAACATGAATGGATTACCATATTAAGTGAAGTCAAGAAATACAAACATGATATCACTTACAAAATATTTTTAAAGAATACAAATGAACTTACTTACAAAAAACAGAAATCGACTCACACATATAAAACAAATTTATGGTTTTCAAAGGGAACAGAAGAGGATGGAGGAGGAATAAATTAGGTGTTTGGAAATAACATATGCACCTCTGGCAGGGAGCTAAGTCTTATCTGACTCTTTGCAACCCCATGGACTGAAGCCTTCCAGGCTCCTCTCTTCATGGGATTTCCCAGGCTAGAATACTGGAATGGCTTGCCATTTCCTTTGTCAAGGGATCTTCCTGATCCAGGGAAAACCCATATACATATATGCAGTACTCTATGTAGAATAGATTAAAAAATAAGGACCTACTATAAAGTACAGGCTTCCAAGCCAGGCTTCAGCCATATGTGAACCGTGAACTTCCTGATGTTCAAGCTGGTTTTAGAAAAGGCAGAGGAACCAGAGATCAAATTGCCAACATCCACTGGATCATGGAAAAAGCAAGAGAGTTCCAGAAAAACATCTATTTCTGCTTTATTGACTATGCCAAAGCCTTTGACTGTGTGGATCACAATCAACTGTGGAAAATTCTGAAAGAGATGGGAATACCAGACCACCTGATCTGCCTCTTGAGAAATCTGTATGCAGGTCAGGAAGCATCAGTTAGAACTGGACATGGAACAGATTGGTTCCAAATAGGAAAAGGAGTACATCAAGGCTGTATATTGTCACCCTGCTTATTTAACTTCTATGCAGAGTACATCATGAGAAACCCTGGGCTGCATGAAGCACAAGCTGGAATCAAGATTGCCGGGAGAAGTATTAATAACCTCAGATATGCAGATGACACCACCCTTATGGCAGAAAGTGAAGAGGAACTCAAAAGCCTCTTGATGAAAGTGAAAGTGGAGAGTGAAAAAGTTGGCTTAGCTCAATATTCAGAAAACCAAGATCATGGCATCTGGTCCCATCACTTCATGGGAAATAGATGGAGAAACAGTGGAAACAGTGTCAGACTTTATTTTTTGGGCTCCAAAATCACTGCAGATGGTGACTGCAGCCATGAAATTAAAAGACGCTTCCTCCTTGGAAGGAAAGTTATGACCAACCTAGATAGCATATTCAAAAGCAGAGACATTACTTTGCCAACAAAGGTTCGTCTAGTCAAGGCTATGGTCTTTCCTGTGATCATGTTTGGATGTGAGAGTTGGACTGTGAAGAAGGCTGAGCACTGAAGAATTGATGTTTTTGAACTGTGGTGTTGAAGAAGACTCCTGAGAGTCCCTTGGACTGCAAGGAGATCCAACCAGTCCATTCTGAAGGAGATCAGCCCTGGGATTTCTTTGGAAGGAATGATGCTAAAGCTGAAACTGCAGTACTTTGGCCACCTCATGCGCAGAGTTGACTCATTGGAAAAGACTCTGATGCTGGGAGGGATTGGGGGCAGGAGGAGAAGGGGACGACAGAGGATGAGATGGCTGGATGGCATCACTGACTCGATGGACGTGTGTCTCAGTGAACTCTGGGAGTTGGTGATGGACAGGGAGGCCTGGCGTGCTGCAATTCATGGGGTCGCAAAGAGTCGGACACGACTGATCTGATCTGATCTGATCTGATCTGATATAGTACAGGGAACTGTATTCAATATCTTGTGATAACTTACAATAGAAAAGTATATTGAAAAAATATTTCCTTCTCCAGGGGATCTTCCCAACCCAGGGTTCAGATCTGCATCTCTTTGGTCTTCTGCTTGGGAGGTGGGTTCTTTACCACTAGCACCACTTGGGAAGAATATGTACCTACACACACACACACACACACACACACACACACAGATAGATGGGCTTCCCAAGTGGTGCTAGTGGTAAATAAGACATGTGAGTTTGGGAGGCGGTCCCAAGATGGTGGAGGAATAGGACGGGGAGACCACTTTGTCCCCCACAAATTCATCAAAAGATCATTTGAATGCTGAACAACTTCCACAAAACAACTTCTGAACACTGGCGGAGGACACCAGGCACCAAGAAAAGCAGCCCATTCTCTTCAAAAGGAGGTAGGACAAAATATAAAAGACAAAAAGAGGGACAAAAGAGTTAGGAACAGAGATCTGTCAGGGGGAGGGTGTCATGAAGGAGAATTTTCAACACAGTAGGAAACCCTCTAACAGGTGGGTCTGTGGGGCGTTTTGGAATCTCAGAGGACAACGGAGCCAGGAGTGGGAGGGGGGGGGAAAAACACCCCACAGAATACGTGCCTAAGTGCAACTGCCAGCAGAGAAGTGGCCCAGACGCTGGCATCTGTTACCAATGAGCGGGGTCTGAATAGGGAGGCAGGGGCTGGACATCGGTGCTTAGGGTAAAGACTAGGCCTGAATGCCTTGAGGACAATCTGAGGGAGCTAAAGTGAGGTAGGAACACAAACTGTGGGATCGCTAGAGAGAGGGGAAGAAAAAAAAGAGAGAGAGAGAGAACTTTCCCATGAAAATTCCCACAGCCTGGTCTGCTCACAGAACGAAGGATTGAATGTACACCAAAGGAGAGCTAACCAGCTGTGTACAGGCCCCTACCCCAACCAGAGGCAGAGAGGCATGTGTGCAGCAGAGAGGCAGGTGTGCAACAGCTAGAGCCAGAAGGCAAGGGGTAAGCTGGGCCCCAGAGACTGGCAAGCTCCACCAGACTATGAGCATGCTCCCACTTGCTAACCACATCTTCCTGGGATCCTGGATGGTTGACATCTGCCAGGAGGGGCACCGCCTGAGATCAGCTCCTCAGAGGAGACACAAAGCATACCTGAGTCAGAGCTCTCATGGCGCACCTGGGAAACTGAGTGGCTGGAATTAGAGAAGTGATTAAGATGCATGGGCACCTGGGACAGTGCACTCACCAAGCATCTGGTCACTTGAACTGCTCCAACTGGGAAAGTGCACAAAACGCATGCCCAACAGAGTCTGTGCCCTTGTGGATTACCAGAGAACCTGAACCTGAGTGGATTATACCTGGGAAGTGCATGAAATGCAGTGTCCACTTTGTACAATGCCCCTGCAGTGCAACCTGGAGCCTGAGCAGTGTAGGCACGGAAAGTACACACCGCCATGAGCTGGGGCAAACCCAGAATGGTCCATACACTGTGAGCACTCCCCACACATGCCAGTAATATTTGTTTGAAGTGTCCCTGCATCCCCACAACACAATTGAAAAAGTGATCTTAATAAGTGAACACGTTCACCCCCTTGTGTCAGGGCAGAAATTAGACACTAAAGAGACTTGAGAACAGAGAAAGCCGAAATAAAGAAGAGGGAACCACTTTAGAAGTGACAGGTGCAACAGATTAAAACCCTGTAGTTTACATTGACTAAGCATCGGAGGGGCCTATAGACCTTGAGAAGAAGTACAAGCTGGAACAAGGAACTCTCTGAAACTGAACTGACCCCACACTGCCCACAACAATGCAAGAGAAATCCCTAGATATATTTTTGGTATTATCACTTTGTAATTGTTTTTAAATAAAGTTCTTTATGACTCCTTTCATTTTTATTTTTATAACCTACTATTACCTTGAAAAAGACCTATTTTTAAAGCAAATTTCATATATATATATATCTAGTCCCAGTTCCAGTTCAGTCTCTCAGTCGTATCCAACTCTTTGTGACCCCATGAATCACAGCACGCCAGGCCTCCCTGTCCATCACCAACTCCCAGAGTTTACTCAAACTCATGTCCATCGAATCGGTGATGCCATCCAGACATCTCATTCTCTGTCGTCCCCTTCACCTCCTGCTCCCAATCCCTCCCAGCATTAGATATATATTTTATAATTCTTGTGATTGATTTTGTTTTGTATTTTTCATATTGCATTTTTGAGAGTATAACCACTACTCTAGCTTTTTAATCTTTGTTTTTTGGTATTTGTTAGCAATTTTGTACCTTTAAAGATCTAATCTTGAGTATCCATTTTCACTTAGGGGTGTGATTACTGGCTTGATTCCTCTCTCCCCTTTTGACTCCTCCTCTTCTCCTCCTGGTTACCTCTATCTCCTTCCTCCCTCTTCTCTTCTTTATGTAACTCTGTGGATCTCTCTGGGTGTTCCAAACTGTGGAGAACACATAGGGGATTGATTTCTGGCTAGCTTGCTCTCTCCCCTTTTGACTCCCTTTCTTCTCCTCCTGGTCACTTCTATCTCCCTCTTCCCCCTTCTCTTCTCCATGTAACTCTGTGAGCCTCTCTGGGTGTCCCTCACTGTGGAGAATTGTTTCACCATTAATCTAGATATTTTATCAACTGTGCTGTATGGATGGAGAAGTCTTGAGGCTACTGTAAGAATAAGACTGAAAGCCAGAGGCAGGAGGCTTAACTCCAAAACTTGAGAACATCAGAGGAGTCCTGATTCCAGGGAACACTAATAGACAAGAACTAATCCAAAAGCCTCCATACCTACACTGAAACCAAGCTCCACCCAAGAGCCAACAAGTTCCAGAGCAAGACATACCATGCTAATTCTTCAGCAAAGCAGAAACACAGCCCTGAACATTAAAAGACAGGCTACCCAAAGCCATGCCAAGCCCACAGACACTCCAAAACTCACTACTGTACACTTCATTGCACTTCAGAGAGAACAGATCCAGCTCAACCAACCAGAACACAGACACAAGCTTCCTCAACCAGGAAACCTTCACAAGCCTCTAGCCCAATCCCACCCACAGGGAGCAGGCTCCACAATAAGAGGAACAACAAACTTTCAGCCTACAGAAAGGCCACCCCAAACACTGGAATCTAAACAGAATTAAAAGGCAGAGAAATACTCAGCAGGTAAAGGAAAATGATAAATACCCACCAAACAAAAGAGGGAGTCAACCTGAAAAAAAAAAATTCAGAATAATGATAGCAAAGATGATCCAAAATCTTGAAAACAAAATAGAGTTACAGATAAAGAGACTAGAGACAGGGATTGAAAAGATACAAGAAATGTTTAACAAGGACCTAGCAGAAATAAAGAAGAGTCAATCAATAATGAATAATGCAATATCTCAGATCAAAAGCACTCTGGAGGGAATCAACAGTAGAATAACTGAGGCAGAAGATAGGATAAGTGAGGTGGAAGATAGAATGGTAGAAATAAATGAAGCAGAGAGTAAAAAAAAAAAAAAAAAAAAAAGAATTAAAAGAAATGAGGACAACCTCAGAGACCTTTGGGACAATGTTAAATGCCCCAACTCGAATCATAGGAGTCCCAGAAGAAGAAGACAAAGATAAGGGGCATGAGAAAACACTTGAGGAAATAATAGTTGAAAGCTTTCCTAAAGTGAGGAAGGAATTAACTACCC
This sequence comes from Bos grunniens, assembly GCF_055505025.1. NCBI lineage: Eukaryota > Metazoa > Chordata > Mammalia > Artiodactyla > Bovidae > Bos > Bos grunniens. The sequence continues at coordinate 9,237,042 of NC_141179.1, read as the reverse complement.
AAATCCAAGAAATGCAGAGAGTTCCAAACAGGATAAACCCAAGGTGAAACACCCCAAGACACATATTAATCAAACCAATAAAGACCAAATACAAAGAGCAAATATTAAAGGCAGCAAGGGAAAAACAACAAATAACTCACAAGGGGATCCCCATAAGGATAACAGCTGATCTTTCAGTAGAAGTTCTTCAGGCCAGAAGGGAATGGCAGGACATAATTAAAGTGATGAAAGAGAAAAACCTACAACCCAGATTACTGTACTCAGCAAGGATCTCATTCAAATATGAAGGAGAAATCAGAAGCTTTACAGACAAGTAAAAGCTGGGAGAATTTAGCACCTCCAAACCAGCTCTTCAACAAATGCTAAAGAGTCTTCTCTAGACAGGAAACACAGAAAAGGTTTATAAACTCAATCCCAAAACAACAAAGTAAATGGCAACAGGCTCATACTTATCAATAATTACCGTAAATGCATATGGGTCGAACACCCCAACCAAAAGACAAAGACTGGCTGAATGGATACAAAAACAAGACCCCAAAACAAGGGATGCATAGAGACTGAAAGGGAAGGTCTGGAAAAAGATATTTCATACAAATGGAGACCAAAAGAAAGCAGGAGTAGCAATTCTCATATCAAATAAAATAGACTTTGAAATAAAGGCTGTGAAAAGAGACAAAGAAGGACACTACATAATGATCAAAGGATCAATCCAAGAAGAAGATATAACAATTATAAATATATATGCACCCAACATAGGAACACCTCAATACATAAGGCAAATGCTAACAAGTATGAAAGGGGAAATTAACAGTAGCACAATAATAGTGGCAGACTTTAATACCCTACTCACATCTATGGATAGATCAACCAAACAGAAGATTAGCAAGGAAACACAAACTTCAAATGATACAATAGACCAGTTAGACCTACCTGATATCTATAGGACATTTCACCCCAAAACAATGAATTTCCCCTTTTCCTCAAGTGCACACGGAACATTTTCCAGAATAGATCACATCCTGGGCCATAAATCTAGCCTTAGTAAATTCAAAAAAAAAAAAAAAATTGCAATCATTTCAAGCATCTTTTCTGATCACAATGTGGTAAGATTAGATGTCAACTACAGGGGAAATAAACTGTTAAAAACACAAACATATGGAGGTTAAATGACACACTTCTGAATAACCAACAAATCACACTTCTGAATAACCAACAAATCATAGAAGAATCAAAAAGGAAATCAAAATATGCATAGAAATAAATTAAAATGAAAACACAACAACCCGAAACCTATGGGATTCAGTAAAAGCAGTACTAAGGTGAAGGTTCATAGCAATACAAGCTTACTTCAAGAAAAAAAAAGAAAAATGAAATAAGTAACCTAACTTTACACCCAAAGCAACTATGAAAAGAAGAAATGAAGAACCCCAGGGTTAGTAGAAGGAAATAAATCATAAAAATAAAGGCAGAAATAAATGAAAAGGAAACAAAGGAGACTATAGCAAAGATGAACAAAACTAAAAGCTGGTTCTTTGAGAAGATAAATAAAATAGACAAGCCATTAGCCAGACTCATTAAGAATAGGAGGGAGAAGAATTAAATCAACAAAATTAGAAATGAAAATAGAGAAATCAAAAAAAGAAAACACACACACACACACACACAAAGAAAATGGAGAAATCACAACAGACAACACATAAATACAAAGGATCATAAGAGACTATTATCAGCAACTATATGCCTGAAGCGACTTAGCAGCAGCAGCAGCATATACCAATAAAATGGACAACTTAGAAGAAATGGACAATTTCTTAGAAAAGTATAACTTTCCAAAACTGAACCAGGAAGAAATAGAGAATCTTAATAGACCCATCACAAGGATGGAAATTGAAACTGTAATCAAAAATCTTCCAACAAACAAAAGCCCAGAACCAGATGGCTTAAAAGGTGAATTCTACCAAAAATGTAGAGAGGAGTTAATACTTATCCTACTCAAACTCTTCCAGAAAATTGCAGAGGAAGATAAACTGCCAAACTCATTCTATGAGGCCACAATCACCCTAACACAAAACCAGGCAAAGATCACACACACACACACACACACACACACTGCAGGCCAATATCACTGATGAAGACGGATGCAAAAATCCTCAACAAAATTCTAGCAAACAGAATCCAACAACATATTAAAAAGATTATACATCATGACCAAGTGGGCTTTATCCCAGGGATGCAAGGATTCTTCAATATTCACAAATCAGTGTGATACACCACATTAACAAATTGAAAGTAAAAAATCATATGACTATCTCAATAGATGCAGAGAAAGCCTTTGACAAAATTCCACACCCATTTATGATAAAAATTCTCCAGAAAGCAGGCATAGAAGGAACATACCTCAACATAATAAAAACCATATATGTTAAACATGCAGGAAACATCCTCAATGGTGAAAAATTGTAAGCATTACCCCTAAAATCAGGAACAAGACAAGGATGCCCACTCTCACTACTACTGTTCAATATAGCTTGGAAGTTTTAGCCATAGCAATCATAGAAGAAAAAGGAATAAAAGGAATCCAGATTGGAAAAGAAGAAGTAAAGCTCTCACTGTTTGCAGATGACATGATCCTCTACACAGGAAACCCTAAAGACACCACTAGGAAATTACTAGAGCTAATCAATGAATATAGTAACATTGCAGGATATAAAATTGACACACAGAAATTCTTTGCATTCCTATACACTAACAATGAGAAAACAAAAAGAGAAATTAAGGAAACAATCCCATTCACCATTGCAATGAAAAGAATAAAATACTTAGGAATAAATTTACCTAAAGAAACAAAAGACCTTTATATAGAAAACTATACTGTACTAACACCAGTACAGTGTACTAACACCAGTATAGTATACTAATGCATATATATGGAATTTAGAAAGATGGTAACAATAACCCTGTATATGAGACAGCAAAAGAGACACTGATGTAGAGAACAGTCTTTGGACTCTGTGGGAGAGGGACAAGGTGGGATGATTTGGGAGAATGGCATTGAAACATGTATAATATCATATATGAAACCAGTCACCAGTCCAGGTTCGATGCACGATACTGGATGCTTGGGGCTGGTACACTGGGACGACCCAGAGGGATGGTATGGGGAGGGAGGAGGGAAGAGGGTTCAGGATGGGGATCACGTGTATACCTGTGGTGTGTTCATGTTGATATATGGCAAAACCAATACAATATGGTAAGGTTAAAAAATTAAATAAAATATATTTTTAAAAAAGAAAAGAAAGCTATAAAACACTGATGAAAGAAATCAAAGAGGACACAAATAGATGGAGAAACACACCATGTTCATGGATCAGAAGAATCAATATAGTGAAAATGAGTATACAACCCAAAGCAATCTACAGATTCAACACAATCTGTATCAAGCTACCAATGCTATTTTTCACAGAACTAGAACAAATAATTTCACAATTTGTAAGGAAATACAAAAAACATCGAATAACCAAAGCAATCTTGAGAAAGAAGAATGGAACTGGAGGAATCAACCTGCCTGACTTCAGACTATACTATGAAGCTACAGTCAAGGCAGTGTGGTACTGGCACAAAGACAGAAATATAGATCAATGGAACAAAATAGAAAGCTCAGAGATAAATCCACAAACCTATGGACACCTTATCTTTGACAAAGGAGGCAAAAGTATACAATGGAGAAAAGACAATCTCTTTAACAAGTGGTGCTGGAGAAACTGGTCAACTACCTATAAAAAAATGAAACTAGTACACTTTCTAACACCATACACAAAAATAAACTCAAAATGGATTAAAGATTGAAATGTAAGACCAGAAACTATAAAACTCCTAGAGGAAAACATAGGCAAAACACTCTCTGACATAAATCATAGCAGGATCCTCTATGACCCACCTCCAAGAGTAATAGAAATAAAAGAAAAAATAAACAAATGGGACCTAATTAAACTTAAAAGCTTTTGCACAACAAAGGAAACTATAAGCAAGGTGAAAAGACAGCCTTCAAAATGGGAGAAAATAGTAGCAAATGAAGCAACTGACAGAGAATTAATCTCAAAAATATGCAAGCAACTCCTGCAGCTCAATTCCAGAAAAATAAGTGACCCAATCAAAAAATGGGCCAAAGAACTAAACAGACATTTCTCCAAAGAAGACATACAGATGGCTTACAAACACAGGAAAAAATGCTCAACACCACTCATTAAATGCAAATCAAAATCACAATGTGGTACCATCTCATGCCAATCAGAATGGCTTCTATCAAAATGTCTACAACAATAAATGCTGGAGAGGGTATGGAGAAAAAAGAACCTTCTTACACTGTTGGTGGGAATGCAAATTAGTACAGCCACTATGGAGAACAGTGTGGAGATTCCTTTAAAAACTGGAAAGAAAATTACCATATGACCCAGCAATCCCACTGCTGGGCATACACACCGAGGAAACCAGAATTGAAAGAGACACGTGTACCCCAATGTTCATCGCAGCACTGTTTACAATAGCTAGGACATGGAAGCGGGAGAAGGCAATGGCAACCCACTCCAGTACTCTTGCCTGGAGAATCCCATGGATGGAGGAGCCTGGAGGGCTACAGTGCACAGAGTCTCCAAGAGTCAGACATGACTGAACGACTTCACTTTCACTTTTCACTTTCAAGCATTGGAGAAGGAAATGGCAATCCACTCCAGTATTCTTGCCTGGAGAATCCCAGGGATGGAGGAGCCTGGTGGGCTGCTGTCTATGGGGTCGCACACAGTCGGACACGACTGACGTGACGCAGCAGCAGCAGCAGCAGCAAGACATGAAACCAACCTAGATGTCCATTGACAGACAAATGGATAAGAAAGCTGTGGTACATATACACAATGGAATATTACTGAGCTATTAAAAAGAATGCATCTGAATCAGTTCTAATGAGGTAAATGAAACTGGAGCCCATTATACAGAGTGAAATAAGTCAGAAAGAAAAACACTAATAGCGTATATTAATGCATGTATATGGAATTTAGAAACATGGTAACGATGACCCTATATGCAAGACAGCGAAAGAGATGCAGATGTATAGAACAGTCTTTTGGGCTCTGTGGGAGAAGGTGAGGGTAGTATGATTTGAGAGAATAGCATTGAAACATGTATACTACCATATGTGAAACAGATGACCAGTCCAAGTTTGACGCAGGAAATGGGGCACCCAAAGCCAGTGCACTGGGACAACCCAGAGGGATGGGATAGAGAGGGAGGGGGGAGAGGGTTTCGGGATGGGGGACACATGTACACCCATGGCTGATTCATATCAGTGTATGGCAAAAACCACCACAATATTGTAATGTAATTAATTAGCCTCCAATTAAAATAAATAAATTAGTTTAAAAGAGATGCTAGTTCTATCCCTGGATCAGGAAGACTCCTGGAGGAGGGCATGGTAATTCATTTCTGTATTCTTGCCTGAAGAATTCCATGGACATCGGAGCCTTGCAGGCTACTATCCATAGGGTCACAAAGACTCAGACATGACTGAAGTGACTTAGCACACATGCAGTATATATATATAGTATATATATATATATATATATATATATATATATATACACAATATATATAGACGTGTATAGATATAATAATCACTTTGCTATACACCTGAAATGAATGCAACATTGTAAATTAACTAACTTCAATTATAAAATTGTTAAAAAAAAAAAAAAAACAATATAGCACAGTATTTCATGCCCTGTAAAAAAAGTATCTTGTACTCCCAAGGAGTTTTCCTATCAGTGGTGCTTTAGCTGACACTATAAAGAATCAATATAGCATAAGTATAGCCTTTTATAAACGTAGAAGAAAATCCCTTACTACTTTGTTGGTTAGTATATATCCATAGTATTCAATTCGGAGAAGGCAATGGCACCCCACTCCAGTACTCTTGCCTGGAAAATCCCATGGATGGAGGAGCCTGGTAGGCTGCCGTCTTTGGGGTCTCACAGAGTCAGACACGACTGAAGTGATTTAGCAGCAGCAGTAGCAGTAGCATAGTATTCAATTATTGAAAGAATAACAATGTGTCCCTGAAGCAGTATGAGAGAAGTCTCATTTAAAAAATAAAGTAAACAAAAAGGAGGTAAAGAGTTTCCGTTACTTCAGAAAGAAGTAAATAAATAATTTGTCTTCACCATCTGCATTCATCTGTTTGCTCTACAAAAACAGCATCTGATGGATAGAGTTGTTCAGATCAAGCCCTAACATACTCCTCAATTGACTCCAACAGTGCTTTCAAAAGATGGATTTGACTTTGGCCATTTAATGAACATATCCAATGAGCTTCCCTGTAGGAAAAATGACAAGCAAATATCCTTGAGTATGATAAATAACTAATTGTGGAGGGAGCTTGCAAAGCTTATTGCTATAGAAGCTGCTTTATATTCAGTTTCACCACTGGATGTTTTAATGGATTGATACCAGTTTTTCTCTGTTCTATGAGAAACTTCCAGCTGAGATTGTCAGGAGACAGTCTATCACACTGGAATACTATTACCTTTCCACTGAGCCTATGGAATCAGATTAATGAGAAAATAACTGTTCATTGTTTAAATAACCTCCGTTTGATGGGAAACTGAGGCATCACCCACCTATATACCATCAATTTCTTGTGTGAAATGGTTCATTTGAGATGCCTTGTAAATACTGATGCTGAGCAAATAGAACATGAATAATCTTCTCTATATTCAAGTCAACAAAGGAACACACTGCATTATAGAATCAAAGGATCAAATACAGGTCACTAGAATCGAATAGTGGATCATATCCTATAGCCTTTGTAAGATCTTAATCCAAGCATTACCTTAAATCCTACCTGAATGAAAAAAAAAAATTGTTTAGGTACAGGCATTGAGGTACATGATTGCTATATAACTAGGGTAATGTGTCTGACAAGCTCCTCATCACCTTGAGTCCTAGCTCACATTTCAATGTCTCCATGAACTCTAATTCTCCACTGCTCATCTCTCCCTTCTCTGCTTGCACAGATTCACATAATGTTGATAGTACTTACTCACATTTCCCTACAATCACCCACTTACAAGTCTATTGTTCACAATCTAGAAACTTAATCATTGCTCTATTCCCAGAGCACAGGTTAGTTCTATGATATAACAAGTCTCTCTAATCATCTCTGAAATGAATAACTGAAAAGAAACATAGCCATGTGATGAGATGTAAAGAATCCTGCTGTGCAGGTAGCATTTAGCTCACAGCCTCTGGCTAAGTCTTCAACTTATCTTGCTGAATAACCTACTAAGGAAGGAGACAACCTTGTGCTGTCCTACTGTAGTGGATACTGTTAGAATCTTTCCCTGAACAATTTTACTATTTGGTGTACACACACATACCCCAATCCCAACCTTATCTGCTATGAATGTTGACTGAGAATAACTCACAACTGGTATCTTCACCAAAGAAGGAACACCTCCCCCTGCAACACTGCACACCTGGTTGATTGATTGATTGCACACACACAAAGGGAAACAAGGCAATACAAAGGGCCCAGCCCTCTGAATTCAAAGTGGGATAGGCTCTGTGGGACCATGTGTATGCCAGAGGTTCCCTGGAGGATAAGACTGAAGCCAGTCTCCAAATGAGACTGAATTTTTGCTCTGTTTCTCTCTCTCAAATCCTCCTCCTTTAATGAATCATTTGATAAAAGATCTCCATCTCAGGTTCCACATCAGTGTGCATGTGTGCTAAGTCACTTTAGTCATGTCCAACTCTTTGCAACCATCTACACTATAGCCCTCTAGGCTCCTCTGTCCATGGGATTTCCCAGGCAAGAATACTGGAGAGGGAGTGGGTTGTCATTTCCTCTTCCAGGGGATCTTCTGGATAGAGGAATCGAACCCATGTCTCTTAACGTCTCCTAGTACTTTGACCCAACATAGCTGGTATTAGAAGTGGAGTCTCTAAGAAGCAGAGACTGTGACCAGGGATTCTGAAATTATTCACTCACTGGCTGGATGACAAGAAGGGCCTATCAATGGTGCTGGGTATTCTGTTTATAGTTCATGGCCTGATCTAAGGTACAACTGCTAAAAACTTCATCTCTTCTGGACCCAGAAGGGACACAGGAAAAAGGGATGTGTTAGATTGTGCAACGTCATGAGTTTGAGAAAACAGGGAGAAACAGCAGCTCTAATGCCTGTGAAATTTGGTGGCTGTTCTCAAATGCCACTGATCTACTGAAGAGAGAAAACGGCCAGGTTCAGACCTATTAATCAACAATTTTAAACAAAATGCAAGAGTCAAAGGGTAGTATTTAAAGCGATGCTCATCTCCTGCAGCCAGAAGACAGACAGAGAAAATCAGTCACTGGACATAGTTGGAAGAGAGGCAGAGCTTCAGAAAGGCTGAGTTCTCAGCCCTGCTGAGTCTCCCAAGCCGAAGCAAGAGCTTTTATAAGGAAGGCCCAGAATCCTGAAACCTGAGATGGGGATGTCTGGATAGATAAAAATCATTTTACCTAACAAAACCAGAATAAGGTATAAAAATAATTAAATGTCAAAATCTATGGAAATTCGTTAACTACATTTGGAACATGGGATATACTTGAAAACATGGCTGGTAGTATCTTTCTCTTAGATGAATAAGGTCTGGTTCTCTTAAATTTTTCTTTTTGGCAGAAATAACTCAGAAAGATGACAGAGAATGTGCTGGCAATAAGCTTAATCTACAGCTTTTAAAGCTCTCCCCTGATAGCTCAGTTGGTAAAGAATCTGCCTGCAATGCAGGAGACCCCAGTTTGATTCCTGGGTTGAGAAAATCCCCTGGAGAAGGAAAAGGCTACCCACTCCAGTATTCTGGCCTGGAGAATTCCATGGACTGTATAGTCCATGGAGTCACAAAGAGTTAGACATGACTGAATGACTTTCTCAAAGCTTTTAAATGAGATAGCTCTAGATTACACTGACCAATAGAGTAGACTGGAACCACATCTGGTTATTTAAAGCTGAATTATAGTCAATTAAAATTCAATAAAAGTTTCAAATCATTTGCTCAGCTGCACTAGGTCTATTTCAATTGCTTTGCTCAATAGCCACACATAGCCACACATGGCTACTTTGAAGGAAAGAGCAGACAGAGAATGTTTCCATCATCAGGGAAAGTTCTGTGGAGCATCTGCTCCGAATCATGCAGACTTCACAAGGTAAAAGAAAGTTCTTCTTTAAGACTGATTTATATGTATAGGAGCTAGCTGCACTTATGCCTACATTAGGGTGTGTGGACCTTAATTGTTTTGCCTTTTTATTCCTCACAGACTGAAATTCAAATGAAACAATCCTTGCAGAACTTTGATCTTGTTGAATGTGACAAGAAGTGTTAGCCTACACAGTTAGCATTATTAATGAGAATATCACTTGCAAGAACTCAATAGTCATTAAAAAACATTTACATTGTACTAAGTCTTCTAATTTCCATTGGGATATTCCCTAATTATAGAAATGCAGTTCTTCAACTATAATTTGAATATAGTGACAATACAGAGGCCAGCTTGATCTTTTTTCATTTATTTTATAATACCATATTAATCCTTTTCCCATTTAAGCCTTCCTGTCATTAATTCTAAATTCTGCCAGCAACCTGCTATATATAGTTTACAATCTTTATGCCATTTACAAATGATCACATTCTTTTCATGTAAGTGATCATATCTCAAATTTAATTTCATCAAAATTATGTCTACTTTTCCTGTTTCTTTGGAATTTATTTACATTATCTTAAACAGTTGATACACAATTGCTGTTACTGGTTTGGGAACGGACTTATGTAACAACTGATAGCCTCTGTGGCTGGCAATATTATAAAACAAATAAGTATAAAAAATTTTGCTTCTTTTCTGTTTGAAGTTAAGGCTAATCCTGTCTCCACTCTCTAATCTAATCTGGTTTTAAAAGTTGTTCTTTATGATAATTGTTTATTAATTGCACAAACATATTAAACAGTTTTTGGAGAAGGAAATGGCAACCCACTCCAGTATTCTTGCCTGGAGAATCCCAGGGACAGAGGAGCCTAATGGGCTGCCATCTATGGGGTCACACAGAGTTGGACACGACTGAAGCGACTTAGCAGCAGCAGCATTAACAGTTGTACTGTTAATAGGGCTATTAGTAGGGCAAATATACTATTAGCAGGGCAATTATATTCAAAATGCAAAATCAGAACTTTTTTCCTAAAATTTACATGATGCTAAATTGGTCATTTGACTACATTTTTCATTTGGGCAGTTATTTTGGTGTAACTTATGCAGGGATACAGCACATAGCAGATGCGATCCTTTGGTCGGTGATAGGTCACAGGTAAAGACTAATCTACAAGCTTCCTAGGTGGCACAGTGGTAAGAATCTGCCTGCCAGTGCAGAAAATGTGGGTTCAATCCCTGGTCGGGTAGATCCCCTAGAGAAGGAAATGACGACCCACTCTAGTATTCTTGCCTGAAAAATCCCATAGACAGAGGAACCTGGCAGGCTACAGTCCATGGAGTCACAAAGTCAGGAACAACTGAACATGCACGCAAAGATCAATCTATGGGATAAATATCACAAATTTATATGTTGCATATTAAGGTAGAAAATTCAAATACATAATAGTATTTAAAATTTTGCAAAATAATTAGATGAAATAGAGACAAATTAAATGTTCTTTCTCATCAGGGCTGGTTGTTTTGATGGGTGGGAAGTAACCATGCAAAATCACTGATGTGCAAAATCTCAAAACAAGCCAAACAGGAGCTAAACAACTTTATACAGATCTCCCTGCAAGTCCCCAAAATGTAGACAAGAATAGATGTAACAGAGAAACTTGACCTGTTGGGTTAAATATTAAATGTCTGCATGATGTAATTTCACAGCTACTGATCCATTAGGCTGGGCTAGGTTTTGCTGCAGTAATAAATAATCCAGGAATCTTAGGGGCTTATTGCACAGCTTTATTTCTGATCAGGTTACATGTCTGTCAGGCATCAGCCACTGCTTTGCTCTTCATCATCTTCACTCCAGAACACAAGCTTGTGGAGCAGCCTCTGTCTGAAACAATGCTTATGTTGGTGGCAGAGGGAAGAAAGATGTGGAAAATCACAAATAGGCTTTTTAAAGCTTCTCTTAGCAAATAACACATGCCACATCCATCACAAGATCATTGTCCACACCACTCCTGGGCTCACTCCTAAGGTTAGTAGAATGGAATATATAAAATTCCCTCAAGGATGGACACAGCAAGGACAGGAAACAAAATATTTGTCTACAGTACTACAAGCTACGATAACTCCCAAGTAGTCAATTCATTTCAAAATGGCAAACACATTTCTTGGCCTGACCTGATTGTTGAATGTCAACATATTATGTTTGGTTGATTGCCATTAAAATTTAAATATGCTACTTTTTGAAATGCCTTCAGCCTGAGCTCTGAGAAGAAATTTTCAGTTTTCCCGCTGTTCTGCAACTGAGTGGTTCTAACTCAGTTTACCAGGAATAAAATTGATATTTTCATTTGTTCCTGACTTCCATGTCTATTTCCCATTTCTTTTATGGACCAGAATTTGGGAGAAGGAGAAGAGTGACTGATAGCCTGGGGCCCGACCTCTATGTGACAGTTTAATTCATAATGCCTTCTGATCAGAGAATGCTTTTCTCTGCAAAGGAAAGCCATCTACAAGAAGAGGATTTCACATGCTTTATCCCATTTAATCCTCATGGGATCCCTGTCCAGTATTATTATCGTCATTTAACAGGTGATGAAACCGAGACTCAGATAACCTAAGCCAATTGCTCACAGCAGGGATTTAAACCTCTGCCCTGTCAGCTACTTCACCTTGCCCATTTTCTTTTGTGCCAAAAACATAAGCATCCTTTAAGACCCAGGTCTGTTGTCATATTTTCATGGAAATCTGCCTCTCTGTGTGTCTTCCAAACTGAGTTAGCACCATCCTTCCCACCACTGTGTGAGTATGCCCCCCACCAAACTATGAGTTTCTTTAGGCTAAGTTCTTATTTACCTCATATCTTCAAGGCTCAGGACAGTGCCTGTCATTGACCTCACCATTAATATTAATAAAATGAGAATGAATAAACTGGGCATGTGGTTTCAAGCTTTGTCAAACAGTACTCAAATCAGCCTATTAAATCAGATAGGGTACAAATACAGTTGAACCTGGACAACACTGAAGAACTGAAGGATAACTAATTGGAAATCGATTGGCCTGAATCTTAATTGTTGCCCAATTGCTATCTACTATTGTCATTATAGCACTTTAGCTCTCATAGGTATTAAATAAAGGGATGGGAATTGTTAGGAGCACAAAACAGATTTTTCCCAAAGAGGTTTTTCCCACAGAGGAGACAGCACAGGAAATAATATAAAGAATAACAGGTCATATGTTTAGGTGGAAAAACAAGAATTTTTAAAAAATCACTGGAGATTGAAATGAGACAGACATTAAGAGAAAGTAATATGGGCGAGGAGGCCAGATGGTGAAAGATTTCCTTTGCCAAGTTATCTGTTAGCAGTGAGAAATTCATGAGGCAATTTCACCCCCAGACCCAGGCAATTGCAGCCCGTAGTCTAGATTCCAGGCTTCAATAAAGTTCCCCACTTTGGTCCTTGTCCAGCTGTCCCCCTCTCTGTGAGACAAGAGGTCTATAAGGCCAAGTGAGCATGCCCACCTAGAGCTCACCCCCTAGCCTTTCCCTACCCCCTCACACTCCCAGTCTCCAGCCCCTTTCCATCTTTCCATTCTAAACTATACTCTCAGTTCAGTTCAGTCACTCAGTCATATCTGACTCTTTGCAACCCACAGACTGCAGCATGCCAGGCTTCCCTGTCCATCACCAACTATATTTTATGCATGCTGTGTGAAGTCACTTCAATCATGTCCAATTCTTTGTGACCCCATGGACTGTATTCTGCCAGGCTCCTTTGTCCATGAGATTCTCCAGGCAAGAATACTGGAGTGGGTTGCCATAGGTATTCCTAATCCTAGTCTTGCCAAAATGCCCTCAAGTCCACTTTAAGGGCCTGAAAGTCCCTTCCCCAGCCCCATTTTCCCAAGTACAGACCACAGTACTGGTTTGTGCATCTCTGATCATGGGAAGAACAAGGGGTCTGCTGTTTGCCAAGAATAGGGTTGTGGATTAAGCTTGGACATTTGAATGTGGAGCAGAGCCAGGGTTTGAAGAGAAGCAGGAAAAATTAAGGGAGTCACAGGTCACAGGTATGGCTATTTATCTGTCCTTTACCTACAAGAAGTTAGCTTTCGAGGAGGGTCCACCTTTTAACAATTTCTCATAGTTTCTTAAACTGTAAGGAATACTTGATTCCTATATATGAATTAGGGTTTCCCTGGTGGCTCAGATGGTAAAGAATCTGCCTGCAATGAAGGAGACCTGGGTTCAATCTCTGGGTTGGGAAGATCCCCTGGAGAAGGGAATAGCAACTCACTCCAGTATTCTTACCTGGACAACCCCATGAGCAGAGGAGCCAAGCAGGCTATAGTCCATGGGGTCGAAAAGAGTTGGACATGACTGAGTAACTTAGCACACGCAAAAACACACATATAAATTAGCATAGATATTTGCACTAAAACTAAAATTTTGTTATTTTTTTACTAGTTTCTATGCTAAGTTAATTGCCTTCCCTGAACTTTCAAGAAAGTGATCTGTCATCTAAAATTTTGTAAGGACACTAGATATCCAATACAGCAGGAAATCTACTAGTCTTGTAAAAGCAGAACTATAACTCCTCAGGAGATGCCTCATCATAACAGTGAATGAATTTAGAGTGAATAAATGCTTTCCTACTCTCCAGCTGATTTCAGTCTTGACTTTCTTCTGGAATTAAAATTCCTTTTCTGTTTTTGCTTCTACAGATTTGGCTACTCTGGGTATTTTACATAAATAGAATTGCACAATATTTGTCCTTTTGTGACTGTTTTTTTTTTTTCCACTTAGCATGATGCTTTCACTATTCATGTTATATTGGGTATTAGTACTTCATTAGTTTTTAAGGTCAATTAACACTTCGTTGGAGAAAGCAATGGTACCCCACTTCAGTACTCTTACCTGGAGAATCCCATGGATGGAGGAGCCTGGTGGGCTACAGTCCATGGGGTCGCTAAGAGTTGGACACAACTGAGTGACTTCACTTTCACTTTTCACTTTCACGCATTGGAAAAGGAAATGGCAACCCACTCCAGTGTTCTTGCCTGGAGAATCCCAGGGATGGAGGAGCCTGGTGAGCTGCCGTCTATGGGGTCGCACAGAGTTGGACACGACTGAAGCAACTTAGCAGCAGCAACACTTTGTTATATGAGTATGCTGTATTTTATCTACAAGTGATGGGCATTTGGGATGTTTCTTATTTTGGCCATTGTGACTAATTCCACTGTGAATATTTGCCTACTCTGGATACTTTGAGAGATGTCAATGCGATGGGAGAAAGGTAGGGTTCTGGAGCTCGTGTCCTTCTTTCCTTTGCTGCCTTTTCACTCTTCCACCCCAATAGATGAGAAACCACCAACTATAGTTCCTGAAGCTTCTGCAGAAGTGTTTGTTTTGGAGACTTGTTTCTGGTTCTCTCTGCCAAATTCTGTTCCTTGCTCTTGGACACAGAAATGTGAAAACAGGAAGGCCACTGTTCCATCTCTTTTCCCCACTATCAGCTTGGGAATGCTGTGTTCCCCAATATGATTTCCATAGCCAGTCCTTTATGGAACTCAAATTCTTGACCTCAGCTCTGCTGTACTGAATTGATATGTGGCACATCTGCCTCCAGATCCAGCTTTAACTATAGATACTAGACTTTGGCACACTGCAGAGGCTCCTTCTTACTTCCTCTCCAACACCATTGAGCATCCAACACCAGCTCCCTCCCCTTTTTAGTTTTAATATTTCCATGTGTTTTTTTTTTTTTTTTGGCAGCTGGAGGGGCCTTATCTCCCTAGGCCTCCTAATATGACATATCAAACACTGCAAATAGCAAACATCCAGTCATGGGAGAGAGTAAGTCTTTGCAAAATTCAGTATCTTCATCAGCTTCTCCATGATGAACTATGTCCTATACACCTAGTTAAAAGAGGGTCTTAATTTTCTCCTAAAGTTTTCGAGGATGGACACACTGGAAAGGTGGAACAGGATATCCCTTAATAAGACAGCAACTGTACAGCTTACAGTAATTTTGGAGAAAGCCAGTACTTGGAGACTCACTGGGAAGTCACAGATGGGCTCTGTGAGAGGTTGATTTGCTTTAACATCCTCTTATGTAGCTGTCTCAACTGGTTTCAAAAAGACAGTTGGAAATGTAGTTTATGATTCAACTAAAAGCATTCACTGAAGCATATGTTTCTTGGTTTTAATAGTTATTTTGGAGAAAAAATAAGATGTGTGTATTCATTCTTAAAATACTTTACATTCGATTGTGGTTGTAATTTTTGACTGCACAATCCATTTGATGGAAAAACAAGACAGATAGCAAAGATGTCTGTGATTTTTTATGGCTTCTTGTTTATTCACCAGGCTCCCTAATTTCTTTTCGCCTACACAGTTACCAAGGGGAATTAAGGCTTCTGCTCAATCTGGCATGCAGAAATAACTTCTTCAAATAGGTTTTGCTTTGTGATACTGAAAATGCATCACTGGTGTAACTTTTTAATCAAAACTTATTTCCAAAGTCATTTTAAGGCACAAATTAGATCAGCCTAGATAATGGGCCAATTTTAACATTAGATTGTCTTTCAGAGACCCAGTGAAATGAAATGGAAGACTGAATCTTAGCCCTTAAAATATCATTGGTTAAATGAAACAGGATCAGACAATGGTGAGGTGAACACAGTATTTCAGAGCAGGGTGACTTAGGGAATTCTGTCCTTAGAGCTTCCAGCCCAATTTTTAAAAATCAATTTGAAGTAAATTCCACGTCAGAGGCTTGGGAAACCTACTGATACTCATTAAAATTGCTTCCTAAGAAGGATAGGTCAAGAGTTTGGTTTAGTTCTTTAAATAAAGAACAGGAACCTTTCAGGGAAAGTCAAAAATTGACTTTTAGTTTTTGATATCAGCTTTATTGAGACCTGCTGAGTTAATTTTTACTTGCTGATGAGGTGTCAGTCTTTAAAAGCTCCTAAGTGGTCAAGGTAAGTGCCTACATTTATCTCAATTTTGGGCGCTTGCTCTGCCTCCCATTCTCTATATTAAAAAAACAAGAAATCTTCCTGAGCTTAAAGCCCGCAATGACAACATCCCTGGCTTTGCCACAAAGCCAAACTGCAGAGCAGAATATTAACTGCTAAGGGCTAAACCTACCCTAAGGTGATGACTCTTAGTTCATACTGAATTCAATTAGACCAGCTTCATTTTCATCATTAAATTATTTTGATGGGAGTCCTCCAGCCACTAAGGGAAAAGACAGCCTTCAATATAATTCACAGAGGAAATGTCCTTGTTTAGTAAGTCAAATAGTAAGTGAAATTAGAAGGAACCTGTAGCTCCTCTGTCACACCATCCCCACCACATCTTGGGCAAATGGATTTTATTATTCTTAAATCATGCTTGACAAATTGATATCACACCACTCTCCTAAAGCACGTTATATGACAATTTGCTGTTGCAAGATTGTTAAGTAAACTTCCACAAAATAAAGATGAAGGAATACCCTGTGGTCATTGCTGTCATAGATAACTGACCTCCAAGAAGCTAAAGCATATTAAAATTTAGTCCATAGAGTTGTTTAGAAATCACTAGAGCTTCTCTGTATGCTGGACACCTCACTGTATCCAAGCATGCTTGCCATTAAGAATTTGTGTATCCCCAGCATACATGTGAACATGGTTTTCTCTGTAATTTGCCATAAGCAACAAAGTGCCATAACCCCTACAGGTAGGAAAACGTGTTAAAACATGTTTCCCCACATTAAGGAAAATGTGTTAAAAATTTTGCCATATATCAAAGGAAATGATTCTCTCAAATCCTCTGTAGAGTCAGGTCAAGTAATACGAATAAAAAAGAGTCATTTATATATATATATGAGAATTTCCCTCATAGCTCAGTAGGTAAAGAAACTGCCTGCAATGCTGGATACCTGGGTTCAATCCCTGGGTTAGGAAGATCCCCTGGAGAAGGGAAAGGCTACCCACTCCAGTATTCTGGCGTGGAGAATTCTATGGACTGTATTGTCTATAGGGCCGCAAAGGGTCGGACATGACTGAGCGACTTTCACTTTCATGCATACATATGGATGGTTTGGCCATATATACATGTGTGTTTTTATAGCTACTCCCATTGAAAATATGATTTAGTGAGTTCTTGGATATAATATCTCTGGTAATCCTGTCATCAACCCTGCATGACATTTATTCACATCATTTCATAAATGAAGAGGTTAAATGACTTAATGTCCATGGATAGAAAGTGATAAAACTAGGATCAGCCTTTTTGTACTCTTTCGCCTATATTTTATAAATTAAGTTAGGATATTCTACTTAATTAAAATTAGCCACTTATGGATCACCTATTTTCTAAGGATTTAGGAAACTATGCTTAATAATGAAACCTGTGATAATTAAAAATATGTTTTCTGTGATGATCTGGCTCTTTTGAAGCTTTTGCATTATATTACATTTGAATTATATGTGGTTTATACTGCTGTAAGCCTGTTAATATAGACAATACAGAATACTTAACCAAATGTGTACAGGCCCAGGTCATTCTCTAATAATTTAATTGCATTTTTAATTTCAAACAAAATCTAAATGCTTTTTTATCATTTGTAGTAAAATTCAGGGAGTTTACTGAGTCCAGTTTCTGAAATGCTTCTATTACTCAAACATTACACAAATAAAAATATTGAAGATGAGGAACTTGGATTATTTTTCTTTATTCCCCTTGTGTCGATCACAGTCTTAGAATATAAAAAATGCTTAAAAAAAGTATTTTTTGAATGAGTGAACATGGAATCAGTAGAGTCCTAGTTGAAGTCTCACAAGAGTCTGTGAATGGACAAGCAACATTTATATGCAGAGGAAACTCTGTGGCCCCCTAACACTTGAACGTAATTAAAGTTCATTGTAAAATTAAAACAAATATTTATGTAATGTGTTCTAATTGCCAGGCACTATTTTAAGCCCTTTGAATACACCTATTCAATTAGTCCTCAAAATAATCTTATAAAATATGTATTTTAATTGTGTATATAGTTTAATATATTCATTCAATACATATCTCTTCTTTCAGATTTTAAGCCGCTTTGAAGAAGAGATTAGATCTTATTTATCTTGTAACTTGTATTAAAGGATGCTTACTCCTTGGAAGAAAAGTTATGACCAGCCTAGACAGAGTATTAAAAAGCAGAGACATTACTTTGTCAACAAAGGTCCGTCTTGTCAAGGCTATGGTTTTTCCAGTGGTCATGTATGGATGTGAGAGTTGGACTCTGAAGAAAGCTGAGCGCTGAAGAATTTATGCTTTTGAACTGTGATGTTGGAGAAGACTCTTGAGAGTCCCTTGGACTGCAAGGAGATCCAACCAGTCCATCCTAAAGATCAGTCCTGAGTGTTCATTGGAAGGACTGATGTTGAAGCTGAAACTCCTATACTTTGGCCATCTGATGCGAAGAGCTGACTCATTTGAAAAGACCCTGATGCTGGGAGGGATTGGGGGCAGGAGGAGAAGGGGATGACAGAGGATGACATGGCTGGATGGCATCACTGATTCAATGGGCATGAGTTTAGGTGGGCTTCAGGAGTTGGTATTGGACAGGGAGGCCTGGCGTGCTGTGGTTCATGCGGTCTCAAAGAGTCGGACACAACTGAGTGACTGAACTGAACTGAACTGAACTGATCTTGTAACTCAAGTCTCTACCATACTGCTTGGCATTGAGTCTATATTGAGTAAGGAAATAAGTTTATGAGTAAATGGTTTGTTTCTGTGGAGCAGACACATCATAAAGATAAGGTCACAGCCATCAGTGCCTTCTACACTATACCTAGAAGAAGACTATTCAAACTGCAGCTGCCACTGAAACACTCATACTTATTTCTGCAACTCCGCAATTCGTTCAAGGACCAAGCCATACAAAATCACTCCTTCATGAACCAGAATGGCAAGCCTTTTGAGTGTATACTCTATGCTCCACAGGATCAAAGAGCATGTCTACCATTTAAGACATGCAGTTTGTACTTTCATAGGATAAGATTACAACTGATATGTAGTTAATCCTAAGCCAATAAAGCAGATGTCAAGTTGAAATCCTTAGGCAGGCCAGCGAGTCAGGAAGTTAGGAGATTGAGTGGATTTTGGGCACATGGCCTGAGTTTGGTTATGGGGAAAATAGGTGAACACATGACAATGTTTGAGTCGACAAATATTAAAGAGACGAAATATCTGGGACTGTTTGAAGTCAAAACTAAAGGAGTACAACTGAAAGATAAGATCATAAGATTAAACATTAATCAAACTGGATAATTTAAATCTTTAGACGAGGATTTGTGCCAACATTTGTTGGTAGGAAGAGGCCAAGTGGATGCAGAGATGTATCAGCTGAAGAACTACTAGAGAGATATGATACATGTCATGAGATGAGATGAGATGTACAGACAAGTGAAAGAAGAAAAGTCAGGATTTAGTGACTGAATGGAAATGAATGTTAAAAGGCAAATAGAGAATGAAGGATGATCCCAGTGAAATGCCAGGAATTTCAAATCTTTGTGATCAGGATAACTGGAAAAAATAGGGAACTCTAGGGAAAAAAAAATGCTAGTTTATAGGAATGATAATAAGCTCTTATATAATTATGTTGTGTGTGATATGGCCCATCCAAAAGCATACAAAGCAAGAGAACATAAGGCACAGAATTTTCCCTTGGTATCCACAAGTGAAATGGGATATTATAATGTCATCTAAGAAAACAAACATCAAAGATTTTCTCAGTTGTCAGATGAATACTTTCAGGACAATAGATTTTTGAGGTGACCAGTTGATGGGATTAGTATTTTTGCTTTAAGGGAAATTGGTGGACTCTGTCAAACCTGACTCCCCTAATCCTCCACCCTACCTCTAACTGAATACAAACATCCTAGAGTCAAAGACTTTGTGTTCTTTTCCATTATATTCCTACACATAAAATGTTATTATTGTTTAGTCACTAAGTCATGTGATGGACAGGGAGGCCTGGCATGCTGTGATTCATGGGGTCGCAAAGAGTCGGACACGACTGAGCGACTGAACTGAACTGAACATGTTCAACTATTTTGCGACTCAGTGGACTGTAGCCCACCAGGCTCCTCTGTCCATGGTATTTCCCAGGCAAGAATATTGGAGTGGTAGCTATTTCCTTCTCCAGAGGAGTCTTTTTGACCCAGGGATTGAACCCGCATCTCCTGCTTTGGCAGGTGGATTCTTTACCACTGAGCCACTATGGAAGCCCAACACATAGGACATCACCTACTATATAGCAGAACTTCAACAAATACCTGTTAGGTGCAAAGAAAAGGCAATATGTGGAGGGATGGAAGGCAGGGGTAGAGGGTGGAAGACAAAGAGGGAGAGGGAAAAAAACTCAAATGCTGCAGATTTGCAGTAGATCATAAGATAGGCAAAACAAAAAATTGCTTCTCCAAAGTTTTGGTTTAAAGATCGCTTCATAAAAGTATCTCTGGCAACATTACACAAAACATAAAATAACACTGATTCCAAAACAGAAGCTCATTTGTTTTCCATGCTTTTTGCCCAGACTCACATTGCCCCAGAGGCCTGCTGCTGAGAACTGACAAGGTGAGAAATACTGTCAGGCACTTAAACCATTTAGAAGCACCTCAGTTATTTCCTCTTTCCTCATACAATGCATACACGCACAAATACTAATTCTGAACACATTTCACCCCTCAGCTATTTCATCGTACAATGGGGACAACTTAAGGGGACTTAAAGGTGAAAAATGAATTTTATACTATCATAAAAAGTTAAAGTCATCCCATCCATGGCTAAGGTGATACAATTGTAGGTAGTAAATATTCTTTTTATTAATCTGTTTAAATGATCTGGAGAGGAAATTGTCCCACAATAATCTTTCTTTTGTTCATTGGATTTTATGATTGCTTCTTTTAGCCACTAGTCATTAAAGTAAATACAGAATCTATCTCATCTTCCACCTCGAGGAAAGTTATGCAGTGTGAGGACAAAGGGTTATATAGAAAACAGAAATTCTAATTTCATCTAAAAACTCTGAAAAATTCAAATTATAAATGCCATTTTTGATGATATGTTTAAGACTCAGCTTCAGCTAATATCCTTTTGTTAAGTGGAGATTATGTTCACAAATTTTTAAAAACACTAAAATTTGCTGCAGTAAAATCTTCCTTTACCAGAATTTAGTGACTCAGAACCCTCAATGTTAGAGAAAATTTTGTTCACCTCCAACCTTCATGCTGAAGAAGCATAGAGAAACAAGTAAATTACTCCAAATCTTCATGACTAGGGCTTGACCTAAGGGATAAAAAAGGGAATTTCAAGAATGCAACAAAAAGACTTTATTTTTGTATATGGCATTAGACAATGTTCAATTTCATTCTTTCATAAGTAGCTGTTCACTGTTGCCAGCACTGCTTAATGAAGAGACTGTCTTGCCTCCTTTGTCAAAGATAAGGAGATGATAGGTGTGTGGGTTTATCTCTGGCCTTTCTCTCCTGTTCCATTGATCTATATGTCTGGTTAATTTTGCAGCATACATGCACCTAGCAATTATCATACTAAGTGAAGCAAGCCAGAGAAAGACAAATGTCATATGATATCATTTATATGTGGAATCTGAAAAAAAATTACAAATGAACTTATTTACAAAACAGAAATAGGCTCACAATCATAGAAAACAAATCTATGGTTACCAAAGGAGAAGGCGGAAAGGGAAAATAAATTAGGTGCTTGGGATTAACATATACACACTGCCATACATAAAAAAGATAACCAACAAGGACCTACTGCTGTATAGCACAGGGAACAATATTTAACATTTTGTAGGAACCTATAAGGGAAAAGAATCTGAAAAAGAACACACACTGTGAACTGAATCACTGTGCTGTACACCTGAAACAAATACATCATTGTAAATAATGTAATAATGTACTTCAGTTTTAAAAAAAGAAAGTGGCTTAAAGTGGTCAATATTTACTGATCAAAGTTAAAAATCTGGGACCAATTCACCAATTATTGTAAAATTAAGAAAACTACATTTAGAAATTACTTGTACTTAATATGCCTCATATAAAAAAAAAAAAGAACACAGCAAAGAGAGGCTCTAAGATAAAAACTAAAAACTATTCCGCCAGCATAGGAAAACAATGTAACTAGACTAGAAAACTGAGAGCTTGTTTCAGAGGGAAAAATAAACTGGAACTAATCAAGGATTGACAGTGATTGATTTTGGTAAAAATTATACCAAGAAACTCTTGAAAGGTGTGAGAAGAATTAGTGATAGGCATTAAGAAAACTATGCAAATGAATGGGGCTTCCCTAATAGCTCAGTTGATAAAGAATCCGCCTGCAATGCAGGAGACCCCTGTTGGATTCCTAGATTGGGAAAATCTGCTGGAGAAGGGATAGGCTATGCATTCCAGTAATCTTGGGCTTCCCTTGTGGCTCACCTGGTAAAGAATCTGCTTCCAATGTGGGAGACCTGGGTTCAATCCCTGAGTTGGGAAGATCCCCTGGATAAAGGAAAGGCTACCCACTCCAGTATTCTGGCCTGGAGAATTTCGTGTCCATAGGGTCACAAAGAGTCAGACATGACCAGGCAACTTTCACTTTCACTTTCATGCAAATGAATAAGGAAGAAAATTATTATTAGCTTCAGGGAAAGGGAACATAACCATAGTGCACTGTGACACTCAACTGAGAGTTGCATTTATATAAGCATAGTATAAAGACTTAATAACTGATAACTAATATAACCAATAATTGTAACAATACAATATTAGAAAGCAAATTTTTATCTTCCCTAACAGAAAATCCATACATAATGTGGAAAACTAATGAATTAAAATACTCATAGGTGCCAAATCCTGATGCTAGCATAAGGGAAAGGATTCTTATATGAAAAAAGTAAACAAAAAGAGGAATGCATATGGGAGATAAGTGTGAGCAGAATAATGGTGGTGGAAAGTGCAGATCACGACAGGGAATTGTGGGAAATGAGGCAGTGGTTCTGTGGACTGTTTTGTACGCCAGAATAAGGAATTGGAATATTTCCCTTTTGGCCCTGGAGAACCACTGAAGGCTTGAGTAGATGAGTAATAAAATGAAACTGATTTTTTTCAGAATCTGAATCTGACCTCAGTATGTTAAATGATTTGGAAAGGAGAAAAACCTGTTGATAAATGAGTTCAGTTCAGTTCAGTCACTCGGTTGTGTCTGACTCTTTGCGACCCCATGGACTGCAGCATGCCAGGCTTCCCTGTCCAATACTGGAGTGGGTAGACTATCCCTTTCCCTGACAAATCAGTTAAAATTTGACAAATCGGTTTGAAGCTATGGCAATATTTCAAGTAGTTGATTGACAACATAGGCCTGTCCCCTCATGAATTTATAGAAAATTGAGATTGAAATATTACAACTTTGCAAAAAATATAAATTAATCAATACTGGAGAGTTTCTTAGTGGAATATTTGGTATAGTGCAACAGAGCACCAGTTAGTAAGTGATATGCTGTTAACTGAACTGTTTAGCTTACTTATCTTTCTGACCATCAGTTAATATAACCCTGTTCAAAAAAAAGTTATGTTTTATAGACCTTACATCTTAAATAAGAAAAGGTTATAATGATTGCTGTTGTTGTTATCTTTATAGTAAAGAATTTATAGCATTTATTACCCACCAGGCAGTATTCTCAGCTTTTTATATAAAGAGATTAATCTTCTAATAATACTATGTAGGTAGTACTATTATTCTCATGCTTCAGGAAGATAAGACACAAAAGAGTTAACTAATTCGCCCAAGGTACAATAGCCAGTAAGTGTTGAAGGTGAGATTTGAATTCAGGCAGGTTATTGCCAGGCAACATGATCACTATACTAGGTTGCCTCATTCAAATAAGAAAAAATAAAAGGTAAAAAGACTACTCTTATAAAGGGATTGAAAATTTAAAAAAAGAAGAGTTCTCTTGACTTTCCTTTCAGTTAATCAATGTATTTCTATCTGAAAGAAACAAATATGTGGGGACTCACATCCAGTTGAGCTTTATTTTCCCTCATCTCTAAAATGCCAAAAGTAATAACCATGTCACTGAGGGGCTTTTGTTAGTGTTATGGTAGATGGGGGGGGGGGGATAATAGCCCCAGTTCTTTGCATATTTTTATATCATGGCTTCCTGTGCTGACCCTGGCTGGTTCATGATGTACAAATAGAATTATGCCCTTTCTGAAAACACTCATATGTTAAAACTCCAGTATCTCAGAATGTGACTGTATTTGGAGATAGGGCCCTCTTTAAAGGTAATTAAGTTAAATGAAGATCCCCTGGAGGAGGAAATGGCAGTACAGTCCAGTATTCTTGCCTGTAAAATCCCTGGACAGAGGAGCCTGGTGGACTGCGGTCCATGGGATCACAAAGAGTCTGACATGACTGAAGCAACTGAGCACACACACTAATTAAATGAGGCTGTTATAGTGGGCCTTATCTTATGCAACTGGTATCTTTATGAGAAGAAATTCAGACACACAGACACTAGAGATGCAAGTGCAGAGAGGAAAGGCCATGCAAGGGTATGCCAAGAGCACAGCTGTCTGCAAGCTAATGAGAGAGACTACAGGAGAAGTCAAAACCGCCAACACCTTGACCTTGGGCTTCTGGTCTCCAGAACTGGAGAAAATTCATTTCTGATTTTTTAGGCACTGAGTCAGTGGTATTTTGTGATGGAAGCCCTAGCAAGTGACAAGTACACCGTGTCACTTGCTTTGACATAAAGTTTATTAGTACGTGTAACACAAACAGAAACTTGAAAAACACGCATCTTTCTACTTACTCTCACTCCTGTTATTTGCCATTGTCCTAAGAACATGCTCAGTACCTTCTAGAAGAATAAAAACAAATGGAACAAAGCTGAGTAACTTTAGGTCAATCGATCCTAAGTCATCCAATAACTAGTCAACTCCCAGATGGATGACCAAGGTCAGTCAATACCACACCATGCTGATTCCAGCCAAAAGTACCAATAGACCTAGGATCTAAATATTTGATTATTGTTTAAAACTACTGCTTTGGGAGTGCATGTAATTCAGCATTATTACAGCAACAGATACTGATGCAAGCCTCAAATATAGTAGACAATCACATGGTACACAGTAGCAGCTCGTTTAATTTAAATCTAGCTTTTACATGA
Organism: Bos grunniens; assembly: GCF_055505025.1. Taxonomy (NCBI): domain Eukaryota; kingdom Metazoa; phylum Chordata; class Mammalia; order Artiodactyla; family Bovidae; genus Bos; species Bos grunniens. Next base: position 9,211,605 of record NC_141179.1, on the reverse strand, counting down.
CTGTATTTATTTATTTAACTAGCTGCACCAGGTCCAAGTCGTGGCACGCAGAATCTTTGGTGGCAACATGTGAACTCATAGTTGCGGCATGTGGGATTTAGTTCTCCCGCCCGGGAACAAATCTGGGCACCACGCATTGGGACAGTGGAGTCTTAACCACTGGGCCACCAGGGAAGTCCCACATGACTATATTTTAAAGGAGGCTGAAGTGAACAAATAAATCCTATGCCAATTAACTCATATCATATGTGCAGATAAAGCTTTAGTAATTAGAAAAAGTGATCAACTAAAATATTCATTTCAAATGTAAGGGAACTGATGAGACTATTTTATTCTCCTAAAGGATGTACATGTCCATTACAAATTATTTTAAATGTTAACAGGCTTCATTTCCCTTATGTCATTAGGAAAGACATTTGCAATTACCTGTATGTTCATTAAATAAATCAATCCTCTAAGTCTTTCAAATTAATTATCATTAGTAAGAGATGATTGCTGTGGTCACAGTAAATAAAGCTATTAACAACTGCTAGCCATGGTTCTCTCAAAGCAAGATTTTGTTTCCATTGTTTAAAAAGGAAGGCTCAGAAGCTTGATTTGGGAAGAAATTAAAAATGATTATTCAAATTAACTCTTCCCCCAAAGAATATAATGCTTGAAACCTCTACAACATTCCCCCATTTTTTTTTCAACTGCTTCAAACCAGGTCCAAACATGAGATAAAAACTATAACAGGATATAGAGAATTTTAATATAAAAATCATTAAGCAATGATAAAAGAGATACTATAAGATGAGGAGAAACTCCACAGGATACTCTAGGACTGATAGAAAATTCCCTAGGAAGGTCAAACTTGGATGGATGTACCTCCCAAGGAGAAGATTCAGAATTTGTTGGAGTGTAGTTGTCCACTGGACGGAAGAAAAGTTTTCATATTCCTTAAACCAAATCTGGTCCACAGTAACTACTCAAATAGGAAGTAACTTTCCAGGGCACAGAAGGCATCCATATGACCACAGAGAGTCAAGGTGCCCCTCTGAGCGGGTGGTCTGGAGCGCATGGTATCGTGTTGCAAGAGCCACAGAAAGGTTATCGCCAGGCAGCCTCAGTGCTACAATTTTAGACGAACCACTTCAAGGCTAGAGCTGGGTACCATCACATATCTTCACATTCACACAGCTGACTGTCCATGCAGCCTCTGGATCCAGGGAGAGATGCCCCATAGTCTTTCAATATCTCTGTAGCGCCCTCTATGGAGGAAGGTGGCATCATGCTCACTGTAAAGAAGATCTGGTTTAAGGAATTGGGGTCGCACAGAATCGACACAACTAAAGTGACTTAGCAGCAGCAGCAGCACCCATTATCCCAGAGCTAGTTTCAGAGTAAGAAGGATGACTGTGAAGATGAGAAGCAATAAATAGATAATTGGCATACTGGCCAAAGCCACTCTTGAAAGCCACTCACTCTTGAAGGATTCAACACTTTCCAAGTAAGAAAACCCTAACCCTAACCTTAACCCTAAACCCTAACCCTAACCCTAAACTGGGTTTTTATCTGTAATTTTTACCTGACTGATTTTAGATTTTTTAACCTATAAAAAGATATTTACCAATCTAACAAACTGATCCTTTTCTTCTGTGTATGTATTTTTAAGTGTACTTATTTATGGCTGTGTTGGGTCCTCACTGTGCTCAGGCTTTCTCTAGTTTTGTCGCATGGGGACCTGTCTCTAGTTGCAGTGTGTGGGCCTCTCACTGTGGTGGCTCCTCTTGTTGCAGACCATGGGCACTAGGTGCGTGGGCTTTAGTAGTTGCTGTGCTCAGGCTTCAGTAGCTGCAGCTCTCAGACTCTAGAGCACAGACTCAGTAGTAGTGGTGCATGTGCCTAGTTGCCCCATGGCACGTGGGATCCTCCTAGAACAGGGATCAAACCAACGTCTCCTGCACTGGCAGGCATACTCCCAACCACTGAACCACCAAGGAAGCCCTTCTTTCTGTGTATTTTATGACATTTCCAAACACAAATACATAATCTAAATTAAATGAACAATTTCCTGTTGAATGATTTTCATTTAATAGTTAAAATTTCCAGTCAGTAAAGTATAGCATATGATTATAACAGAAATGAAGAAATAAAAGAAAGATATGCAATGACCTTTTGAGTGTGCTGAAACCTAATAAATAAATCTAAATATTCAAAGAATTAATTTAAAATACTTCTAATGTGTAGTCATAATAGACCTTCCTTAGAACTATAAATGTAATATTCTCCAGAACTGGTTCAAGGGCACTTAGTATTCAGTATTCAACTGAACCCTTTGTTCTCAGAGGAGATAAATGTTAGTGTCTTCATACCAATGAGAAAATAGGATTTCTCTGTATTATCTTGCTATGGCTTACATAACAAAGTACCACAAACTGGGTGCTTAAACAACAGAAATTTGTTGGCTCACAGTCCTGAAGGCCACAAGTTCATGATCAAGGTGTCAGGAGAGTAGGTTCCTTTTGAGGGCTGTGAGGAAAAATCTGTTTCATGCCTCTATCTTAACTTCTGGTGTTTTGCTGACAATCTTTGACATTCTTTCACTGATACATGCATCACTACATCCCTGCCTTCATCTTCATTTGGCATTCTCCCTGTGTGTGCATCTATCTCTGTGTCCAAATTGCCCTTTTCTAAAAGGACATAGTCACATTGGATTAGAGCCACCATAATGAACTCATCTTCACTGATCATCTGCAAAGACCTTATTTCCAAAATAGGTTACATTCCCAGGGATTGGGGGTTAGGATTCCAACGTCTTTGAGGGGTTACACAATTCAGTCCACAACATTCTCCTCACACCTCAAAGCCAGCAATTTTTACAGATCCCAGTTTCCTTGTGCCAGGGACTTCCATCATATTTTTTAAGCCTCTCAGGTAACGTTCTCTCATAGAATTCCCATTTGACTCACCCACCAGTAGCAGTTAGTAGTTAGTGAATAGACTTATGTTTAAGAAAATCAAGCAAAACTCATCAACAAATTATAGTAAAAAGCCACTTATTAGATGTTCTCCAGAGGAACACACTTGACCATCCAACAAGCAAAATGTTCTACTTGAGGACAACCAAAGATCAACCAAAGTTAGAGATGAGGAAAATATCTTTCAATAAATGTTTATGTTTAAAAAAACTAGGGTGAATTTTTGAAAACTCTTGATTTCAATCAACAGAAACCAAATTTACACTGGCTTATGTGGGGAAGTAAGATGGGAGTGATGATACTTATTGGTTTGCATAAGTAAAACATCCAGAATTTGAAAAGAGCTGGATCTGGGGTTTGAGCAGCTCCTGTTATGACTCTCCTCCATCTCTTGTTCCTTGCAATTTCTATGATGGTTTTATTCCAAGGTTTCTCAACCTTGGCACTACTGACACTTTGAGGTCAATAACCCTTTATTATGGGGAGTTGTCCTTTGTAGGATGCTTAACAGCATCCCCGACCTCTACCCACTAGATATCAGTGACACACAGTTCCAAACTGTGACAACAAAAATGTCATCAGACATTGCCAATTGTCCCCTGCAAAGCAAATTTTTCTCTTTTTTTCAAATGATGACCTCAGGAACCATTTCATTGATAGTGCATGTATTGATTTAGTAATTCTAGATAGCATATTCAAAAGCAGAGACATTCCTTTGCCAACAAAGATTCGTCTAGTCAAGGCTATGGTTTTTCCTGTGGTCATGTATGGATGTGAGAGTTGGACTGTGAAGAAGGCTGAGCGCCGAAGAATTGATGCTTTTGAACTGTGGTGTTGGAGAAGACTCTTGAGAGTCCCTTGGACTGCAAGGAGATCCAACCTGTCCATTCTGAAGGAGATCAGCCCTGGGATTTCTTTGGAAGGAATGATGCTAAAGCTGAAACTCCAGTACTTTAGCCACCTCATGCAAAAAGTTGACTCATTGGAAAAGACTCTGATGATGGGACGGATTGGGGGCAAGAGGAGAAGGGGGCGACAGAGGATGAGATGGCTGGATGGCATCACTGACTCGAGGGACGTGAGTCTGAGTGAACTCTGGGAGTTGGTGATGGACAGGGAGGCCTGGCGTGCTGCAATTCATGGGGTCGCAAAGAGTCGGACATGACTGAGTGACTGATCTGATCTGATGTAAATAGAAAGGCTTCTTTTCAAATAATTTAATAACAGCCCAAGGCCTGATGCTCATGATTTTGTGCTTTTCTGAAAAAAATTATATCATTATTAAAATATTTTACACTTATGTTTATAGACATGCATATAGGACAGGGACTCAGGATGTTCTAATATTCCAAAGACTATAAACCTATTGTCTATCCTGAATGATACTTTATGCTAGTTTACATAGCAACTTCTATCAATTTATATGAAAGAGTTTCTGTTATACTAGTTGCACAGTAAATCCCCTACATTCGAATGAGTTCCATTCTGAGAATGTGTTCGTTAAGTCCAGTTCAGTTCAGTTGCTCAGTTGTGTCCGACTTGTGACCCCATGGACTATAGCACGCCAAGCTTCCCTGTCCTGCATCAACTCCTACAGCCTACTCAGACTCATGTCCATTGAGTCAGTGATGCCATCCAACCATCTCATCCTCTGTCGTCCCCTTCTCCTCCTGCTTTCAATTTTTCCCAGCATCAGGGTCTTTTCCAGTGAGTCAGTTCCCAGCATCAGGGTCTTTTCCAGTGAGTCAGTTCTTCACTTCAGGTGGTCAAAGTATTGGAGTTTCAGCTTCAGCATCAGTCCTTACAATGAATATTCAGGGTTGATTTAAGTTAAATTTGTTCATTAAGTCCAATTTGTTTATGAAGCCAACAAAGTTAAACTAGGTACACAATTAACATAACCACCCATACAGTTCTATCCTACAATAGCTTTATAAGATTCTTCACACAAATTATACATAAAAACAAACAAAAACTAGAGAAAACATTTTTAATCATACAGTACTGTACCTTGAGAAGTACCATAGTACAGTACAACAGCGGCACACAGGAGCACGTTCCTATCTTTGAAACTTTGCAACTTGAAGGTTCATATGTAGGGGCTTAGTATACTTATTATTCCTCTTAGAATTTTGACTTTGCCTAAACTCCCAGTGTCTATAGTATTGGGGGCCTGAATTAGTTGTTATTGCTTTGATTTTTTTTCTCTTTATTATTAGATATAATGTATAAATCTATCTTTCCAGGTAGCTCAGTGGTAAAGAATCTGCCATTCAATGCAGGAGACAAGGGTTTGATCCTTGGGTTGGGAAGATCCCCTGGAGAAGGGATAGGCAACCCACCCCAGTATTCATGGGCTTCCCTGGTGGCTCAGATGATAAAGAATCTGCCTGCAGTGTGGGAGACCTGGGTTCAATCGCTGGGTTGGGAAGATCCCCTGGAGGAGAGCATGGCAACCTATTCCAGTGTTCTTGCCTGGAGAATCCCCCTGGACAGAGGAGTCTGGTGTGCTACAGTCCATGGGGTCACAAAGAGTCAGACACGACAGAAACTAAGCACAGCACACATGATGTATAAACACATAAAACAGAAAACAGCACAGATCCTCTTGGGCCTCAAAAACAGCAGGGAAGGAAGAGGTCCCAGGAAAGTTTTTTTTTTAAGTACAAGAAATATTAGTGTCCAGACCAAAGGAGTAGAAGGCAGGCCAGGGCCAGCAGAACCGAACTAAAGGCTTCTTCCCTCTCCCCAAAGCCAGGACAACTGCAGGGAGCTTTCCTCCAGCAGCTGGTCCACCCAGGCAGAATGCTACCCAAAGGAAAAGTCTACGCTGGAGAGCCTTCCCCTTTTGCAGAAAAGCACAGCACATAGGATATCTAAAAGCTCTCTCCTTCCATTCTTGTTCCCTTGTGGCTGCAACTGAGGAAAAGAAAAGTTGTGTCCTATGCACTCTGACTCCTCCCAGCTGCCCTGGGTCCAGACACCCCACTACCTGGCATTTACCATAGCCTGTCCCAGTTCAGACTCTGGCTAGACCCATCAGGTACCCATAGTTCGTTGAGAAGGGAAGGGAAGGGGAAGGTTGGGTCAGTAAATCATGTCCAACTCTTTGCAACCCCATAGACTGCAGCATGCCAGGCTTCCCTGTCCATCACCAACTCCCGAAGCTTGCTTATATTCATGTCCACTGAGCCAGTGAATCCATTCAACCATCTCATCCTCTGTCATCCCCTTCTCCTCCTGCCTTCAGTATTTTCCAACATCAGGGTCTTTTTCAATGAATGGGCTTCTCCTCAGGTGGCCAAAATCTTGGTGCTTCAACCATACAATTGTGCTTATTTCACATGATCGCAAGTCAGTGCTCAAAATCCTTTAAACTAGGCTTCAGCAATATGTGAACTGAGGAATTCCAGATGCAAAAGCTGGATTTTAAAAAAGCAGAGGAACCAGAAATCAAATTGCCAACATACAGTGGATCATAGAGAAAGCAAGGGAATTCCAGGAAAATATTTACTTCTCCTCAATTGACTACACCAAAGCCTTTGACTCTGTGTATCACAACAAACTGTGAGAAATCCTTAAAGAGATGGGAATACCAGACCACCTGACCTGCCTCTAAAGAAACATGTATGCAGGTCAGGAAGCAACAGTTACAACTGGACATGGAACAACAGATTGGTTCCAAATTGTGAAAGGAGTAAAACAAGGTGGTATATTGTCATCTTCTTCATTTTAACTTCTATGCAGAGTAAACCATGAGAAATGCCAGGTTGGATGAATCACAAACTGGAATCAAAATTGAAAGGGGAAATATCAACATCCTCAGATATGTAGATGATACCACTATATTTGCAGAAATGAAGAGTAACTAAAGAGCCTTTTGATGAGGGTGAAAGAGGAGAGTGAAAAACCTGGCTTAAAACTCAATATTCAAAAAACGAAGATCATGGCATCTGGTCCCATCACCTCATGGCAAATAGATAGGGAAAAAGTGGAAAGAGTGACAGATTTTATTTTTGGGGGCTCCAAAATCATGGCTGTGTGGTGACAGCAACCATGAAATTAAGATACTTGCTCCTTGGAAGGAAAACTAAGACAAACCTAGTTCAGTTCAGTCACTCAGTCCTATCCGACTGTTTGCGACCCCATGAACTGTAGCACACCAGGCTTCCCTGACCATCACCAACTCCTGGTGCTTGTTCAAACTCATGTCCATTGAGTCTATGATGCTATCCAACCATCACATCCTCTGCTGTCCCCTTTTCCTCTTGCCTTCAATCCGCACCCCGCCCCACCCAGCATCAGGGTCTTTTCCAATGAGTCAGTTCTTCGCATAAGGTGGCCAAAGTATTGGAGTTTCAGCTTCAGCATTAGTCCTTCCAATGAATATTCAGGACTGATTTCCTTTAGGATGGGCTGGTTGGATCTCCTTGCAGTCTGAAGGACTCTCAAGAGTCTTCTGCAACACCACAGTTCAAAAGCATCAATTCTTCATTGTTCAGCTTTCTTCACAGTCCAACTCTCACATCCATACAGAACTACTGGAGAAACCATAGCTTTGACTAGACAGACTTTAGTCAGACAAACCTAGACAGTGTTTTAAAAAGCAGAGACATCACTTTGCTGACAAAGGTCCGTAAAGTCAAATCTATGGCTTTTCCAGTGGTTATGTATGGATGTGAGAGTTGGACCATAAAGTAGGCTGAATGCTGAGACTGATGCTTTCAAATTGTGGTTCTGGAGAAGACTCTTGTGAGCCCCTTGGACTGCAAGGAGATCAATCCAGTCAATCCTAAAGTGACCTGGGGTAGTTATATACTTACATTTTTAACCTACAATATCAGCAAATTTTTATGGTTAATACTAATACAAATTAGGATATCAGTTTGACTACTCTGGCAAATAGCAAAATAAAACATGTTTTAATTAAGAGAATCAAGTATATTTTTCTCACAAAAATACCTAAACTGATGAACAGTCCAGGGCACAAAGAAGCTCTGCTTCACATGGTCACCCAGAAAGCCTGGTTCTAACGATGCTTCTCCGCCATTTCCCATCTCCATAGCTCAAAGCTGACTCACTGTCACCACATCTGCACTCTAGCCTGTGGGAAGGGGAAAGAGGAAGTGGAAGCTTAGCGGCTCTATTTTGAGGACATGACCCAGAAGTTTTTCACATCAGTTACACCCTCATGCACTGATTCAGAGAAGTCAGATGCAACACATGGCTGTAAGCAATGCTGAGAATGGTCAACTCTAACTTGAGTATATGCGAGGAAAAACACTGAGAGTTCCAGTAGTAAAAGGAGGAATGGAAAATGGACAATTAATAGCTTCTATTATGACCTAATACTAGCTAAACAGAAATTGGAGGTACAGGTGGAGTAAGTCAATATAGAAATCAGAAGAAAGAGAAGAAAAGGGAAATAAAATATATTAAGAGCCTACAGGCACACTTCAGAGATATTGTGGGTTCAATCCCAGACCGCTACAATGAAGTAAGAATCACAAGAAAGCAAGGCACAGGGATTTGAGGGATCCCAGTGTATAAACAAGTTATGTTTATACTACCTGTAGTCTATTAATATTAAGTATGTAATACCATTCTGTTGAAACAATGCATATACCTCAATTAAAATATACTTTACTGCTAAAATCTGCTAACAATTATCAGAGCTTTCAGTGAGTTGTAATCTTTTGACTGGTGGACAGTCTTGCCTCAATGTTGATGGCTGCTGACTGATCAAGGTGATGGTTGCTAAAGGCTGGACTACAAACAACTCATTTTTCAGTTTGAGAAAATTGAGATGAGATTGCAGGAATTCAGTCACACAGATTGCAGGAATTCAGTCACACAGCCTACACTTCTAGTTTTAGTTCTCTTGCTATTTCCACCACACCTCCCACCACTGAAGCCTTGAACCCTTCAAAGTCATCTATGAAGGTTGGAATCAACTTCTTCCAAAATCCTGTTAATATTGATATTTTGACTTATTCTTCTGAATCAGAAATTTGCTTAGGATGGTGAATCCTTTTCAGAAAGTTTTCACTTTACTTTGCCGAGATATAGCATTACTCCTTGATCCATGGATTGAAGAATGAATGTTGTGTTAGCAGGTATGAAAATAACATGAATCTCATTATACATCTCCATAAGCACTCTTGGGTGACTGGGTACATTGTAAATAAGCAGTAATATTTTTAAAGGAATCTCTTTTTCTGAGCAGTAAATTTCAACACTGGGCTGTAAATATTTAGTGAACCATGTTGTAAGCAGATGTGCTGCCATCCAGGCTTTGTTGTTCCATTTACAGAGCAAGGGCAGAGTAGATTTAGCATAGTTCTTAAGAGCCCTAGGATTTTCAGAATGGTTAATGAGCATTGGCTTCAACTGAAAGTCAACGGCTGCCTCACTCCTTAACAAGAGAGTCAGTCTGCCTGTCAAATATTTGAAGCAAAACACTGACTTCTCTCTAGCTGTGAAAGTCCTAGATGACACCTTCTTTCACTATAAGACCATCCTATCCACATTGAAAATCTTCTGTTTAATGAAGCTACCTTCACTAATTTTTCTCAGCTAGATCTTCTGGATAACTTATTATAGCTTCGACATCAGCACGTGCTGCTTCACCTTGCACTTTTATGCAATGGAGATGGCTTCTTTCCTTAAACTTCATGAACCCGCATCTTCTAGCTTCAAACTTTTCCTCTGCAGCTTCCTCAGGACTTTCAACCTTCATAAAATTGAAGGAACTTGTCTTGAACTAGGCTTTGGCTGAAGGGAATGTTCTGGCTGGTTTGATCTATCTAGACTGCTAAAACTTTCTCAATGTTGGCAATAAGACTTTCACTTCTTTATCATTCACTGGAGTAGCACTTTTAATTTCCTTTAAGAGCTTTTCCTTTCACAACTTGGCTAACCATTTGGTGCAAGGGACCTGGCTTTCAGCCTGTCTCAGCTTTCTACATGCCTTCCTCACTAAGCTTAATCATTTTCAGGTTCGGCTACAGCGATTGTGTATGACTCTTCCTTTCACTTAAACACTTAGAGGTCCTTGTAGGGTTATTAGTTGACCTAATTTCAATATTGTGCTGTCTCAGGGAATAGGGAGGCCTGGCAAGAGGGAAAGAGACAGAGGAAAAGCTAGCTGTTCAGTGGAGCAGTCAGAGCAATACAACACTTATGAATTAAATTTTCCATCTTACAAGGGTACAGCTCATGGTGTCCCCAAACAATACAATTGTAACATCAAAGATGCCCCCAAACAATATAATAGTAATATTAAAGATAATAATAAATAATTTAATAAGTAATTTTTTAAAATATTGTGAGAATTACCAAAATGTAACATAGAAACATGAAGTGGACATATGCTTTTTGAAATATGACACTGATAGATTTACTGGACTAGGGTGCCACAAACCTTTTACATGCTGGGTGCTTTATTCCTAACTACCATATCAATTATTACTATCTCCACTTTACAGATAAGAAAGCTCAGAGTTAAAGACATTAAATATCTTGACTAGAGGCCTAAAGTTGTAAATAGTAAAGACTAGTTTTAAATCTAAGTTCATCAATCTGATTTTTTTCATTAACCAACATTACACAGCAGCAGTTCTTGCACATCGCATGGTTCAGTGGGGGATCACATGCCAAATGTAAAATGAGGGAAATTAATGACACTCTAGTTAAATATCACAAAAATTCAACTTCCATAATTTTTTAAATCCATGTTTGTTTTTTTTTACCCAACAGAATTATATAAAAATGTTGAAATGTCTCTGAGTCTAATCTAAAATTGTAATCTTATTTTCTCACTGTATAATAGAAATAACTCCAGAAGGCATCAAGGTAAAAAATCCTGTCATCTTTTATGATCTTTTCTATGTCTGAAATGTCAGAGATTTATCTAGTCTTGAAGTTGCTACTCTCACAGAGCTGACAGTCGATTAGGGGGAAAAAGCAGTGTAAACTCCCTACAACACTAAGTGAAGAGTCCTCTAAACCAGCAGAAATGGTCACATGTAACCAGTGCCCAAGGATAGACTGAGAAGCAGAGATACTGGATCATCAGAGACTAGAACCCAGGTCTCCTCCATGACAATATCCAAAAAGTTGGTTTGTAGGTTTATTCAGAAGAGCCTTAAGCAGGATAAATTTACTGCATCATAATATAAAGATGGGTCTAATTTTTGATTAGCCAGCTATCTAGAAAGCAATCTTTATTTTTCTTCAAAAAACTCATATCCATTTTAGAGCATAGGAAACAAAGGCTCAGAGAATAAACTAATGCAAAAATGATTTTCTAAAAGGTAGACTTCAAGGGCCTTTGATTATGTAAGACTAATAATTCACTTTCTACCTTAGGATACCTCAATAAATTAAATGAAGAATACTCTAGTGTTATGAATTAAAACTGTGGAGTAACTGGGTTGAATTCCTAGTTGTACCTCAATTAAAAATGTGTAGCTTTTGGTAAACTACGGAACATCTTTCAGCTAGTTTTTCATACATAAAGTCCCTATCGTTTTGGGTGGTGTGAGACTCAAATGGGATAATGGGGAAAAAATAGCATTGTGACTTATGATAACACAACCATGGCAGGAGGTGAAATCAAAAAGTTAAGTGGGATTTAGATCATGAAGCGTCATGTGGACTGTTGTAAGAAGTTTTGAATTTGATTCTAGGTGTAATTGGAAGCCCTTAGTAAGATTTATCTCTAAGATACTTGAATGTCCTAGTGTTCTGTAGTGCTATAATTTCTGTGATACTTTTTAAGGAGTCCAGGTCCAAGGGAAGTCAAATTGTTTCACACTTTCTAACCACTATTATAGTTATTTAGTAGTTTTAGATGGCTACAGCATTTTCAGTTATACTAAAAACTGCACTGAAATTATCTGTCATTGGAATAAAACTCTGAGAAGAAATGTAACTGCTGAGTATATATTGAAAGTTATTTTTCAATTACTTCAGAATCTCCCTTAGCCAAAGTTATGAAATGCCATGCCATACAAAGAGAAATCTATGCTCTAACTCAACAGTCTACCTTTTTTTCTCTCTCTCTCTCTGTAAATATAATAATGAAATGGAAAAAAATTCTGAGTGCCGAAGAATTGATGCTTTTGAGCCATGGTGTTGGAGAAGACTCTTGAGAGTCCCTGGACTGCAAGGAGATCAAACCAGTCCATCCTAAAGGAAATTAGTCCTGAATATTCATTGGAAGGACTGATGATGAAGCTGAAGCTGAAGCTCCAATACTTTGGCCACCTAATGCAAAGAACTGACTCATTGGAAAAGACCCCAGTGCTGGGAAAGATTGAAGATGGGAGGAGAAGGGAATGACAGAGGATGAGATGGTTGGATGGCATCACCAACTCAACAGACATGAGTTTAAGCAAACTTCAAGAGTTAATGTTGGACAGGGAGGCCTGGCGTGCTGCAGGCCATAGGGTCACAAAGAGTGAGACATGACTGAGTGATTGAACTGAACTGAGAGCTCAGGATGAGGTTATTAAAGAGATACAGTTGGGATTCATTATCATTTGTATGTGTGTATGTTCAATTGCTAAGTCATTCCCCAGTCTGCAACATGTAACCCACCAGGCTCCTCTGTCCATGGGATTTCTCAGGTAAGAATATGGTACTGGGTAGCCATTTCCTCCTCCAGGAGATCTTCTAGACCCAGGGACTGAACTCACTTCTCCCGCATTAGCAAGTGTATTCTTTACCATTGAGCCACCAGGGAAGTCCTCATTATCATTTGGACAGAATTAAATCTACAGTTTTGGATAGAATTGCCTGCAGAAAAAGTCAGATGAAGAAGAGAATGGATGGAACAGAGCAACAAATTCTGAGGTTCTCCCATATATAGACATAGGATAAAGCAACAAACAACAAAAGTGAAGAAATAGACAGTGAAAAAGGCAGAAAACCAAGAGGAAACAGATCAATCATAGCACCCCACTTATACTACAGCAAGCAACATTTACACAGACCTGATCATGTAAATCTTATTGTTGTCAACACTGAGAATCAGCTTCTAGAATATTATGGCTATGGTTACAAAGCAGAATGTATAGATTATTCTTCTTGAAATTTTAAATGTAGAATTATAGCAAGCAGAAAGTGAAAGATGATCAGGAAAAGAACAGAGAGAGGAAAGTGTGAGAGTGTCCACTTTATTACAAAGTGGAAATAAATTAAATAGTGCCGAAACAGAGTATGCAAGCTATTTTGAAATGTTGATGTAACTAGCAGCACTGTAACTTAAAAAAATTTAAAACCCTTCAAGTGGACAAAAAAGGGTAGCTATAAAACAGGGGACTGTTCCTTTGCATTTTTAATCCTTCCACACTATGATTTTTTTAATCATATGCAGGTTTTATCTGATGTAAGTAAAATTTTTTATTTAAATAGTGATTCCAAAGGCAGTGGCAGATGTGTGATGGGGGAGGAATAAAATTAAATTAAATTTATAATGTTGATATTCAGACCCAGAAATTCTACTCCTAGCAATATTCTCTAAAGGAAATTTCAGAAACAAGGACAAAGATTTATGTCCAAGAATGTTTGCTGCAGTTTTAATTATTATATTAAAAAGTTGGAAACTACCTACATAATAAATATTTGGAGATGATTTAAATAAATTATACTTTGCCCATACAATAGAATATTAAACAGTCACTAAATCATATTTGAGATTATTTGGAAACTTATGTAATATTCATATCACATTATTAATATAGGTAAAAATAAAGGATTAAAAAACTATGTGTGCACATAGGTGTGCATGCACAAGTGCCCAGAATCGGGTGCCTAGCAAATATACGTTTTAAGACAAGCACCAACATTTTTGTACAAAACTGAAACTTTATGACCAACAGACCCTCTCTAAGAGATTTTATAAATGTGTACTTCTAAACAAAAGATTATAATTCTAAGAAGGATGTATAAGATAGAAATGAAGTGGGGAAGAAAAAAAAAACTTAAATATGTGAGTAAATCCAAATGAACATTGATAGTTTGCTTTAAAACAAAGGAACTAAAATTCTAGTGAGAAAAATGTACAATTTGGAAGAAAAAGATGAGTTACAATGTTTTAAGTCCTTTGGGAAGAAGGTTAAATTATTAGACATTTTAATATATTATACTAAAATGTTTAATCTAATTGATGAAACAATATACAGAATTTATTGTTTCCAAAATAGTTTAGGGGGAAAAATGGGATAAGGAAGAAACAACTACTTGATCTTTTAAAAAATCAGGAAAAATAAGAATAATGTAGACAAGTAGAAGAAAAATATCAGAACTAAAGTACAAAACAAAATGGTAAAATTTAATAGAAATGTCTTGAATCATAAAAATATATTTGTACTAGACTCAAGAGTTAAAAGACAAAATTGTGAGACTGGATATATTTAAAATCCAGCTAAAACCCATCTGTGAGGGAAAAAAACAAAACATGGTGCCTCTATTCTAATAGGAAAAGTCATGAAACTGATTTGAATCCCCAGGTCTTAGTATCAACTAAGACTCTATCCAACAACTCTCAAAACGATTTTCCTTTCCCCAGTCCGGTTACCTACAAAGATGACTAGATCCCATGAAAGGCTGGGAGAATCACAACTATATACACTTGCTTGATGTTGGATGATCTTTCTTCACGGAATGTGATCACTGACATACATACTCTATGGTTCTGATTGAGAAAACTGGCTAATGTGTGGAAAGTGTTCAAGGAGTCATGATTTACCACTAGGAAGGCTGACCTCAACTGTCTATTCATCCCCTCTTGATCTCTTTTTGATTACACACATTAAGCAGTATACATGTTGGCTTTGAGCCTGTCTGTGTCTAGGGAAACCATATTCTCTGTGTTATATCCATATATCCCTCAAGTTCAGTTCAGTTCAATTCAATTGCTCAGTCATGCCTGACTCTGCAACCCCATGGACTGCAACAAGTCAAGTTTCCCTGTCCATCATCATCTTCCGGAGCTTGCTCAAACTCATGTCCATCGAGTCGGTGATGCCATTCAACCATCTTGTCCTCTGTCATCCCCTTCTCCTGCCTTCAATCTTTCCCAGCATCAGTGTCTTTTCCAGTGAGTCAGTTCTTGGCATGGGGTGGCCAAAGTATTGGAGCTTCAGCTTCAACATCAGTCCTTCCAGTGAATATTCAGGATTTATTTCCTTTAGGATTAACTAGTTGGATCTCCTTGCAGTCCAAAGGGCTCTCAAGAGTCTACTCCAACACCACAGTTCAAAAACATCAACACTTTGGTGCCCAGATTTGTTTATGGTCCAACTCTCATATCCATACTTGACTACTGGAAAAAACCATACCTTTGACTAGATGGACCTTTGTCAGCAAAGTAATGTCTCTGATTTTTAATATGCTGTCTAGGTTGGTCATAGCTTTTCTTCCAAGGAGCAAGCATCTTTTAATTTCATGGCTGCAGTCACCATCTGCAGTGATTTTGGAGCCCCCCCCCAAATAAAGTCTGTCACTGTTTCCACTGTTTCCCCGTCTAATTGCCATGAAGTGATGGGACCAGATGCCATGATCTTAGTTTTTTGAATGTTGAATTTTAAGCCAGCTTTTCATTCTCCTCTTTAACTTTCATCACATGATCAATGCAAAGAAATAGAGGAAAACAATAGAATGGAGAAGACTAGACATCACTTGAAGAAAATTAGAGATTCCAAGGGAATATTTCATGCAAAGATGGGCACAAAAAGAGACAGGAACAATATCCCTCAATTTAGGACCCCTTAATTCATGGGGTCGCAAAGAGTTGGACACGACTGAGCGACTGATCTGATCTGATCTGAATTCTCATTCTAACCTTGCTGCCCATTACTGTAATTAGGCTCACCCTGATTATGAAAATGGAGTGTTACCACCCATCCTCTACTATTACAAAGTCCTATCACCCCCACATTGTTACTAAGGAACCCACTATTGTAATAGCATCTCCTATGACTTGATCTGTTTTGAAGCCTTTCAACATTGTGTTTTCCCTCTTGCTAGCACATTCCTTATCACCTTGGAAAATGAAACAACTTTGGATCCTCTTAAAGAAACACTGTCAGCTAATGAGTCCAATTGAGCATACCTATTGTTCTGAGTGTTTTGATTGTTTCCTCCTCAGTTATTTGTGGCAGTTCTGGCATCTCTATTTCATTTATGAGAATTACTACTTTGTATAATCATTCAAAAGCCATCTCAGCAACATTCTAAAGCAATCACTCAGGGTCAAAGCCAGGATATTAAATCCTGTGTTACAGCAGAGTGCTTCTATATGGACATTCTCCCCTTAGCCAACTTTACATTCTGTCTCAGTGATTCACCACCCCCAGGGTTAACTCCTTATTCATGCTAGTTTATATTAACCAGGTACTGTAGTTCTTTTGGTGTATAATCTCTCTCTCTTAGCAGTCCCAGCATTTATCTATTGGGTTGGGCAAAGAGTACATCCCTTTTTCTTTTCTGTAGGATGGCTCCAGTAGTGTTTAGTTGTCTTAAACTTCATTTGAAATGATTTTATTGCATCATATTGTGACAGCTGTCATATCAGCATACATTTTAAAAACTTACCAAAGTTGGTGAATTTTTGTGCAGTCACTTCAATATTGAAGATGGAAGGGAAAAAAGCAACATTTTCTGCATTTTATGCTTTATTAGTCAATAAAGGTAAAAACACAAAAAGAGGTTTGTGCAATGTTAAGATGGTGCTGTGATGAAATGAACATGTTAAAGTTTTGTGCTTGAGATTTCTAGCTGGATGATGTTCCACAGCCCAGTAGACAAGTTCAAGTTAACAGTGATTAAATCAAGACATTAATTGAAAACAATAAGTATACCACATGGGAGATGATTGACATACTCAAAATATCCAAATCAAGTGTTGAAAATCATTTGCACCAGCTTGGTTATGTTAATCACTTTGATGTTTATATTCCATATAAATTAAGCAAAAAAACCTTTTTAAACATATTTCTGTATGTGTTTCTTTACTTAAATGTGATGAAAACATTCAGTTTTTAAAAAAATTATGATGGGAAGTGAAAAATAGATATTGTACAATGATGCGGAACATGAGAGATCATGGGCAAGCAAAATGAACCACCACTAACCACACCAAATAGGCCAGTCTTCATCCAAAGAAGGTAAGTTGTGTATATGGTGGCATCAGAAGGGAGTTCTCTACTATGAGCTCCTTCCAGAAATGTTGTTGTTGTTGTTGTTTAGTTGCTAAGTCATGTTCAACTCTTTGGCAACACCACAGACTGTAGCCTGCCAGGCTCCTCTGCCCATGGGATTTCCCAGGCAGCAATATTGGGGTGGATTGTCATTTCCTTTTCCAGGGGATATTCCAGGAGACCAAATGATTAATTCTAACAAGTACTCCCCTCAATTAGACCAAATGAAAGCAGTATTCAATGAAAGGTGTCTGGAATTAGTCAACAGAAAATGCATAATCTGCATGTTTATTTGATAACCACGCAAAAACTGTTACAGCTTGGCTGGGAAGTTCTGATTCATCTACTGTATTCACCAGATATTGCACCTTTGGAAGGCCATTTATTTTGGTTTTTACAAAATTCTCTTAATGGAAAAAAATTCAAATTTCCTGAAAGGTTGTAAAAGTCACCTGGAAAAGTTACTTGCTCAAAAAGATAAAATGTTTTGGGAAGATGGAATTATGAAGTTGCCTGAAAAATGGCAGAATATATGGAACAAAATGGTGAATATGTTGTTCAATACAATTCTTCATAAAAATTAAAAATGTGTCTTATTTTCTTTAAAAACGGAATGAACTTGTTGACCAAGCCAATAATTAGTTTATGCTAAGATTTGGCATAACTTGTCTGGTGGTCAGAAGTGATCAGTTCCTAAGGAGAAGTGAAATTGTCATTCAAGGTATTGACCTCGTTTGAGACACTTGTACAGTCTTCAAGCAGTGAGGAGGGCTGTTTATTCCACAGGGATGAGTGGACCACTTTTGTAGGTCAAAGGATTCAGGAGCATTTAGGGATTCAAGGTTTCCTAGTGCATTGATTCAGATATCCTAACTGTCAGGTCCCACTTTTTCCCTACCAGTTTTAACAAGTTTCTCTGATTTTGGCATAAGAGCCGTCTCTGAAGTACTGACACTTTACATATCTACAACTTTTAGAAGAAAATATAGATTATCTCTGGGCTTCCCAGGTGGCTCAGTGGTAAAGTATCCACCTGCCAAGGCAGGAGACCTGGGTTGGATCCCTGGGTCAGGAAGATACCCTGGAGTTGTAAATGGCAATCCACTCCAGTATTCTTGCCTGAAAATCCCACAGACAGCAGAGCCTTACAGGCTATAGTCCATTAAGTCACAAAGAGTTGGACGTGACTGAGCGACTGAGCATGCACGCGTAGATTGTCTCTATGACTAGGTATAGATTTCTTAACATGACACACAGAAAAACCAACCATAAAAGAACTAATTGAAAATTAAGATGTTTTGTTCTTGAAAACACAATATTATAGCTTAAAACCATATTACTAACTGACTTAACATATTTGCACTATATGTACCTTGAAAGGATTAATATTTAAAACATGTACAAATTAATGAGGCAAAAGAAAAATGAGTGAAACCATGAACAAGTATTTAGCATAACAGGAAACACGAATGGCCAGTAAACATTGAAAAAACATTCAATGTCAGTCATAATTAAGGAAACACAAAATAAAATCATAATGTAATAGCATTTTACGCTCACCAAATTAGCAAAGTTGCAATATCTGACAATATCAAGTATTAGAAAGGATATGGATCAATAAAAATGCCTATATTTTACTAAAGAGAGAGTATATTGGTACAACTACTTTGAAAATTTACTGTACCTTGTGTCAAGAAGTATCTACAAGAGGTACCTACACTAGTACAATATGACCTAGCAACTTCATTTTAAAAAATATACCCTTGGAGATTACTTTAAAAATTGTAAATTAGTTAATTAATAAATTGCAAATCAGGCTAGTAGGTGGTTTCTTGTGTGCGATCAGCAGGAAAGCAGCATCAAGATCACCTAGAACCTTGTGAGAAATGCAATTCCTTGAGCTGCTGAAATAGAAACTTTGGAGAAACTCCCAGAAATTTGTGTTTTAACAAGCCCTTCAAGTAATTATGATAAATGCTAAAGTATGAAAAAAATGAAGAAAGTAGGGAAAACCACCAAATCCCTTACGATTATACAGTGGAAGTGACAAAGAGATTCCAGGGATTAGATCTGATAGACAGAGTGCCTGAAGAACTATGGATGGAGGTTCATAACATTGTACAGGAGGTGGTTATCAAAACCATCCCCAAGAAAAGAAATGCAAAAAGACAAAATGATTATCTGAGGAGGCCTTAAAAAAAGCTGAGAACAGAAGGGGTGGGAGGGGGAAGAAAAGAAGAGAAGTGAAAGGCAAAGGAGAAAAAGTAAAGATCTACCCATTTGAATGCAAAGTTCCAAAGAATAGCAAGAAGAGATAAGAAAGCCTTCAGTAATCAATGCAAAGAAATAGAGGAAAACAGTAGAATGTGAAAGATGAGAGATCTCTTTAAGAAAATAAAAGCTATCAAGGGAACGTTTCATTCAAAGGTGGGCTCAATAAAGGAGACAAATGGTATGTATCTAACTCAAGCAGATGTTAAGAAGAGGTGGCAAGAATACACAAAAGAACTATACAGAAAGATCTTAATAACCCATATAACCACGATGGTGTGATCACTCACCTAGAGCCAGACATCCTGGAATGCAAAGTCAAGTGGGCCTTAGGAAGCATCACTATGAACAAAGCTAGTGGAGGTGATGGAATCCCACCTTACCTATTTCAATTCCTGAAAGACGATGCTGTGAAAGTGCTGCACTCAATATGTCAGCAAATTTGGGAAACTCAGCAGTGGCCACAGGACTGGAAAAGGTTAGTTTTCACTCCAATCCCAAAGAAAGGTAATGTCAAAGAGTGCTCAAACTACTGTGCAATTGCACTCATTTCACATGATAGCAAATTAATGCTCAAAATTCTCCAAGCTAGGCTTCAACCGTATGGAATCAAGAACTCCCAGATGTTCAAGCTGGATTTAGAAAAGGCAGAGGTACCAGAGATCAAATTGCTAACATTCATTGGATCATTGAAAAACACAAGAGAACTCCAGAAAAACAGCTACTTGTTTTTTATTGACTATGCCAAAGCCTTTGGCTGCACGGATCACAGCAAACTTTTTGATGTTCTAAAAGAGATGGGAATCGCAGACCACTTTATCTGTCTCCCAAGAAACATGTATGCAGACCAAGAAGCTACAGTTAGAATTGGACATGGAACAACAGACAGGTTCCAAATTGGGAAAGGAGTATGTCAAGGTTGTATACTGTCACCCTGCTTATTTAACTTATATGCGGAGTATATCATGTGAAAACCAGGCTCGGTGAAACACAAGCTGGAATCAACATTGCTGGGAGAAATATCAATAACTTCAGATATCCAGATGACACCACCCTTATGGAAGAATGTGAAGAGGAACTGAAGTGCCTCTTGATGAAAGTGAAGGAGGAAAGTGTAAAAGCTGGCTTAAAACTCAGCACTCAAAAAATTTAAGATCATGTCATCTGGTCCCATCACTTCATGGCAAATAGATGAGGAAACAATGGAAACAGTAAGAGACTTCATTTTCTTGGGCTTCAAAATCACTGCACACAGTGACTGCAGCCATGAATTAAGAGACACTTTCTCCTTGGAAGAAAACTATGAACAACATAGATAGCACGTTAAAAAGCAGAGACATTACTTTGCCAACAATGTCTTTATAGTCAAAGCTATGGTTTTCCCAGTAGTCATGTATGAGACTTGGACCATAAAGAAAGCTGAGCAGCAAAGAATTGATGCTTTTGAAGTGTGGTGTTGGAGAAGACTCTTGACAGTCCCTTGGTCAGCAAAGAGATCAAACCAGTCAATCTAAAAGAAAATCAACCCTGAATATTCACTGGAAGGACTGAAGCTGAAGTTCCAATACTTTGGCCACCTAATGTGAAGAGTTGACACTCATTTGAAAGGACCCTGATCTTAAGAAAGATTGAAGGCAGGAGCAGAAAGGGATGATAGAGGATATGATGGTTGGATTGCATCACCAACTCAGTGGACATGAGTTTGAGCAAGCTCCAGGAGATGGTAAAAGACAGGAAACCCTGGTGTGCTGCAGTCCATCAGGTTACAAAGAGTCTGACACGACCAAGTGACTGAATAACAACAATGAAAAAAAAAAACAAAAACACAGATCTAGTGTTAAATCCAGCTTTAAAAAAAAATATAATGCACTATATTTCACTAGAACAGAGTAAATTAGAAAAGAAAATATCAAATTGTGTTGCAAGGGTAAACACAATAATTGTTTCATTAAAGTGTTGTTTTAGTTGTATGTATGCACACATTTGAAGCATGTGTGTTTGTGTGTGTTTTTAATGAGTCAGATTGCAGCATGTATTTCTTATTGTGGATAATAGCCAACAGTATTTGAGAAATACTGAAAAACTTCTAAACATGTGAAGCAGGAAACATTTTCCAGGATGTTTCTATCAGTATTGTCTACAGTAGCAAAACAGTAGGACTACTTGAATGTGTGAAAATTACAGATAATATATTCCATTTTATATCAATGATATAAAATTTAAGACAGGCAAAATAACAGTTTCCTTGAGTAATCATATAAATTTTGTGAGATTATAAAGGAAAAAAGGGAATCCATATGTGTATGAAATGTGTGTATCAGATCATTATATTGTACCCTTAAAATTGTGGTCTGGGTATACCAAACCATCTTATTAGCCTCCTGAGAAACCTACTGACATGTTATATATCAATAATTCTTTATTAAACTAAGAAAAATAGAGCCCTTGACATGAAATTCAAGATAATGATTATTTCTGAAGCATAGAGAAGGAGTACATTTGGGTAAAAGTGAATAGGAAACGTCAAGGATATTGCAAGCATTCTATTTTTTTAAACAAATTAGCAGGTACTCTTTATTATTCTTTTTCCTTTATTATTGTTTAATCATGCTTTTCTGTATGTAGTATTTTTCATGATAAAATATTTAATATATATATAGATACATGCAAATAGAGAAAAATGGAAAGTACATGATTAGTAGTATCAGCTATCACTAAAAGGTGGAATTGTGGCATTTTTTTCCTTTTCATTTGTTACATGTTCTATGTTTGTTTTTTTTTTAATCCAAGCCTGATAACCTTTTTAAAGCAGAAATCAACTATATGGGGTACATCTTCTCTTTGATCACTTTCTCAGGAAAGCTAAGCCAACCCAAATTCTCTTCTGTGTCCAGCTGACTACATGACACATGATACTGCCCTCTCCCTCTGTCCCCAACCATTGTTTATGGTGCCATAATTAAACATCCAATTTGAAGGCTGGGCAACATCCTTAATTTGTATAATTTTGAAAAATGCATGTGGCAATCATATTTCTCTGAAAGAACACTGAGACCCAGAAGAAACCATTTGACTAATGGGAGTAAGAAAAGCTAGAAAGTTCTGGACAGTTGTTAGGAGTTTTAAAATTACTGATTCAACTTCAATATTGGTAATTTATCTATTTTCTGTTTCTCCCTAGTTCAGCCTTGAAACATTCTAGGAATGTGTCCATCTCTTCCAGGTTGCCCATTTTATTGGCATGTAGTTGTTCATAGCAGTCTTTTATGACCCTGTGTATTCTGTGATATCCATTGTAGTTTCTCCTTCTTTAATCTCTGATTTTATTGATTTGGGTCCTCTCCTTTTCTTAATGAGTCTGGGTAAAACTGTATCAGTTTTGTTTATCTTTTCAATATAATTTTAAAGGTTACACTCCATTTACAGTTATTACAAAATATTGGGCTGTATTTCCTGTGTTATGCTATACATCTTTGTAGTCTATCTTACACCCAAAAGTTTGTACCTCCCACTTCCTGACTCCTATATTACTTCTCCCTCTGTCTCCCCAATGGCAACCACTTGTTTGTTCTCTGTATCTGTAAGTCTGTTTCTTTTCTGTTCTATTCACTAGTTTGTTTTATTTTTTAGGTTGCACATATAAGTGATATCATACAGTATTTATCTTTCTCTGTCTAAATTATTTCACTTAGCTTATTGCTCTCCCTGTCCACTCATGTTGCTTCAAAGAGTAATATTTCACCCTTTTTTGTGGTTGAGTAAGTATTCCATTGTGTATATATACCACATCTTCCTTATCCATTCATGTGTTCACAGACACTTAGGTTGCTTCCATAACTTGGCAATTGAAAATAGTGTTGCTATGAACATTGGGTTGCATGTGTATTTTCTAATTAGTGTTTTTCTTTTCTTTGGATAAATACATGAGACTGGAATTGTTGGGTCACATGGTAGTTCTATTAGTTTTCAGAAAATTCCGCACTGTTTTCCACAGTGGCTGTACCAATTTACACTTACAAGTGTTCAAGGGTTACCTTTTCTCCACAGTCTAACCAATGTTTTTTATTTGTGGTCCTTTTGATGATAGCCATTGTAACAGATGTGATGTGATAACTCATTGTAGGTTTGACTAAAGCATTTCCCTGATGATTAGCAATGTTGAGTAACTTTCCATCTACATGTTGAACATGTACATTTCTCCTTTGAAAAATTGTCTATTCAGATCTTTTGCACATTTTAAATTTTTTATTTATTTTTAATTCATTTATTTATTTTAATTGGAGGCTAATTACTTTAAAATATTGTGGTGGGTTTTGCCATACATCAACATGAATCATCCATGTGTGTACCTGTGTCCCCACACCTGAAGCCCCTCCCATCTCCCTCCCTATACCATCCCTCATTCTGCTAAAAGTCCTGCTTTATTGAATGCCTACTTTCTGGAGAGTTTTGATCATAAATGGGCGTTGAGTTTTGTCAAAGGCTTTCTCTGCATCTGTTGAGATAATCACATGATTTTTATATTTCAACTTATTAATATGGTGTATCACATTGATTGATTTGTGAATAGTGAAGAATCCTTGCATCCCTGGGATAAAACCAACTTGGTCATCATATATGATCCTTTTAATATGTTGTTGGAGTCTGTTAGAATTTTGCTGAGGATTTTTGCATCTATGTTCATCAGCAATATTGGCCTGTAGTTTTCTTTTTTGTGTGGAATCATTATCTGGTTTTGGTATAGGATGATGGTTCAATTCAGTTCAGTTCAGTCACTCAGCCATGTCCGACTCTTTGAGACCCCATGAACCACAGCATGACAGGCCTCCGTGTCCATCACCAACTGCTAGAGTCCACCCAAACCCATGTCCATTGAGTCAGTGATGCCATCCAGCTATCTCATCCTCTGTCGTCCCCTTCTCCTCCTGCCCTCAATCTTTCCCAGCATCAGGGTCTTTTCAAATGAGTCAGCTCTTCACATCCGGTGGCCAAAGTATTGGAGTTTCAGCTTCAACATCAGTCCTTCCAATGAACACCCAGGACTGATCTCCTTTAGGATGGACTGGTTGGATCTCCTTGCAGTCCAAGGGACACTCATGAGTCTTCTCCAACACTATAGTTCAAAAGCATCAATTCTTTGGCGCTCAGCTTTCTCTGTAGTCCAACTCTCATATCCATACATGACCACTGGAAATACCATAGCCTTGACTGGATGGACCTTCATTCACAAAATAATGTCTCGGCTTTTTAATATGCTATCTAGGTTGGTCATAACTTTCCTTCCAAGGAGTAAGCGTCTTTTAATTTCATGGCTGCAGTCACCATCTGCAGTGATTTTGGAGCCCAGAAAAATAAAGTCTGCCACTGTTTCCACTGTTTCTCCATCTATTTGCCATGAAGTGATGGGACCAGATGCCATGATCTTCGTTTTCTGATTGTTGAGCTTTAAGCCAACTTTTTCACTCTCCTCTTTCACTTTCATCAAGAGGCTTTTTAGTTCTTCTTTGCTTTCTGCCATTAGGGTGATGTCATCTGCATATCTGAGGTTATTGATATTTCTCCCGGCAATCTCAATTTCAGCTTGTGCTTCTTCCAGCCCAGCATTTCTTATGATGTACTCTGCATAGAAGTTAAATAAGCAGGGTGACAATATACAGCCTTGACATACTCCTTTTCCTATTTGGAACCAGTCCATTGTTCCATGTCCAGTTCTAACTGTTGTTTCCTGACATGCATACAGGTTTCTCAAGAGTCAGGTCAGGTGGTCTGGTATTCCCATCTCCTTCAGAATTTTCCATTTTATTGTGATCCACACAGTCAAAGCCTTTGGCATAGTCAATTAAGCAGAAATATATGTTTTTCTGAAACTCTCTTGCTTTCCCATTGATCCAACGGATGTTGGCAATTTGATCTCTGGTTCCTCTGCCTTTTCTAAAACCAGCTTGAACATTTGGAAGTTCGTGGTTCACGTATTGCTGAAGCCTGGCTTGGAGAATTTTGAGTGCCTCAAAGAATGAGTTTGGGAGATTACCTTCCTATGCAATTTCTGGAAGAGTTTGAGTAGGATATTTTATTTATTTAGGTGTCAGCTTTTCTCTGAATTTTTGGTAGAATTCACCTGTGAAGCCATCTGGTCCTGGGCTTTTGTTTGTTGGAAGATTTTTTATTACAGCTTTGATTTCCATGCTTATGATGGATCTATTAAGATTTTCTATTTCTTCCTGGTTCAGTTTTGGAAGTTATACTTTTCTGAGAATTTGTCCATTTCTTCCAAGCTGTCCATTTTATTAGTATATAGTTGCTGATAGTAGTCTCTTATGATCCTTTGTGTTTCTGTGTTGTCTGTTGTGATTTCTCCATTTTCATTTCTAATTTTATTGATTTGACTCTTCTCCCTTTTCCACTTGATGAGTCTCACTAATGGTTTGTCTGTTTTATTAATCTTCTCAAAGAATCAGGCTTTAGTTTTGCTGATATTTGCTATACTTTCCTTCGTTTGTTTCTCACTTACTTCTGCTATGATTTTTATTATTTCTTTCCTTCTTTTAACGTTGGGATCCTTCTTTTCTTCTTTTTCTAGTTGTTTTCAGTGTAAAGTTAGGTTGTTTCTTTAATGTTTCTCTTGTTTCTTGAGGTAGGTTTGTATTGCCATGAACCTCCCTCTTAGCACTGGTTTTACTGAATCCCATAGGTTTGGGGCTATTGTGTTTTCATTTTCATTTATTTCTATGCATATTTTTATTTCCATTTTGATTTCTTCCATGATCTGTTGGTTATTCAGAAGTGGGTTGCTTAGCCTCCTTGTGTTTGTATTTTTAATAGTTTTTTTTTTTTTTTTCCTGTAGTTGACATCTAATCTCATTACACTGTGATCAGAAAAGATGCTTGAAATGATTCCTTTTTTTTTTTTTTTTTAATTTACCAAGGCTAGATTTATGGCCCAGAGTGTGATCTATACTGGAGAATGTTCCGTATGCTCTTGAGAAAAAGGTGAATTCCACTTTTTTTGGGGGGGGAGGGGGCGCGGTGAAATGCCCTATAGATATCAATTAGTTCTAACTGGTTCATTGTATCATTTAAACCTTGTGTTCCTTGTTAATTTCCTGTTTGATTGATCTGTCCTTAGGTGTGAGTGGAGCATGAAGGTCCCCCACTATTATTGTGTTACTGTTAATTTCCCCTTTCATACTTGTTAGCATTTGCCTTATGTGTTGAGGTGCTCCCATACTGAGTGCATTTATATTTATAATTGTTATAGCTTCTTCTTGAATTGATCCTTAAATCATTATGTAGTGTCTTTTGTCTCTTTTCATAGCCTTTATTTCAAAGTCTGTTTTATCTGATAGGAGTATTGCTACTCCTGCTTTTTTTTTTTTTTTTTTTGGTCCCCTTTTGCATGAAATATCTTTTCCCAGCCCTTCACTTTCAGTCTGTATGTGTCCCTAGGTTTGAGGTGGGTCTCTCGTAGACAGCATATATAGGGGTCTTGTTTTTTGTATACATTCAGCCAGTCTTTATATTTTTGTTAGAGCATTTAACCCATTTGCATTTAAGGTAATTATTGATAAATATGATCCTGTTATCATTTAGTTTGTTATTTTGGGTCCATTTTATAGACCTTTTCTGTGTTTCCTGTCTAGAGAAGATTCTTTAGCATTTGTTGAAGAGCTGGCTTGATGGTGCTGAATTATCTCAGCTTTTGCTTGTGTGTAAAGCTTTTGATTTCTCCTTCAGATCTGAATGGGATCCTTGCTGGGTACAGTAATTTTGGTTGTCAGTTTTTCTCTTTCATCACTTAAGTACTTCCTGCCATTCCTTTCTGGCATGAAGAGTTTCTATTGAAAGATCAGCTGTTATCCTTATGGGAATCCCCTTGTGTGTTTTTGTTGCTTTTTCCCTTGCCGCTTTTAATATTTGCTCCTTGTGTTTAATTTTTCTTAGTTTGATTAATATGTGTCTTGGGGTATCTCACCTTGGGTTTATCCTGTTTGGGACTCTCTGGGTTTCTTGGACTTGGGTGGCTAATTCCTTCCCCATATTAGGGAAGTTTTCGACTATCATCTCCTCAGATATTTTATCATGTCCTTCCTTTTTGTCTTCTTCTTCTGGGACTCCTATGATTTGAATGTTGGGGCATTTAACATTGTCCTAGAGGTCGCTGAGGTTGTCTTCATTTCTTTTCATTCTTTTTTCTTTTTTCCTTTCTGCTTTATTTATTACCACCATTCTATCTTCCACCTTACTTACCGTATCTTCTGCCTCAGTTATTCTATTGTTGGTTCCCTCCAGAGTGGTTTTGATATCAGTTATTGCATTATTGATCAATTCTTCTTTATTTCTTCTAGGTCCTCATTACATATTTTTTGCACCTTCTCAATCTTTGTCTCTAGTCTATTTATCTGCAACTTCATTTTGTTTTCAAGATTTTCGATCATCTTGACTATCATTATTCTGAATTTTTTTATAAGTAGACTTCCTATCTCCTCCTCTTTCATTTGGTTTGATGGGATTTTATCATATTCCTTCACCTGCTGAATATTTCTATGTCTTTTCATTTTGTTTAGGTTGGTCTATTTGTGGTGCCCTTTCTGCAAGCTGGAAGTTCATGGTTACTCTTAATTATAGTGTCTGCTCCCTGTGGGTGGGCTTGGACTAAAGGCTTCTCAAGGTTTCCTGGTTGGGTTGGGGGAGCTTGTGTCTGTGTTCTGGTGGATGAAACTGGATCTCTTATCTCTGGAGTGCAATGAAGTGCCCAGTAGTGAGTTCTGGGGTGTCCATGGGTTTGGCATGGCTTTGAGAAGACCATCTTTTAATGTTCAGGGTTGTGTTCCTGTTTTGCTTGAAAAGTAGCATGGTTTGTCTTGCACTGGATCTTGTTGGCTCTTGGGTGGTGCTTGGTTTCAGTGTAGGTGTGGAGACTTTTGGGTGACCTCTTGTCTATTAATGTTCCCTGGAGTCAGAAGTTCTCTGATGTTCTAAAGTTTTGGAGTTAAGCCTCCGGCCTCTGGCTTTCAGTCCTCTTACAGTAGCCTCAAGACTTCTCCATCCATACATCATAGAAGATAAAACCCCTAGATTATTGGTTAAACAGCTCTCCGCAGCCAGGAACACCCAGAGAGATTCACAGAGTTTTATAGAGAAGAGAAGAGGGAGCAGTGAGATAGAGATTACCAGGAGGAGAAAAGGCGGAGTCAAAAGGGGAGAGAGCAATCTAGCCAGTAATCAAATCCTTAACTGCTCTCCACAGCCTGGAACACCCAGAAAGATTCAGAGTCATGTAGAGAAGATAAGAGGGAGGAAGGAGATAGAAGTGACCAGGAGGAGAAAAGGGAGAGTCAAAGGGGAGAGAGCAATCAAACCAGTAATCAAATCCTTAAATGAAAATAGATACTGAAGATTAGAATCTTAGAGGTACAAAATTGATAACAAATATCAAAAAGGAAAGATTAAAAACCTAGAATAAAGGTTAGACTCTCAAAAATACAATATAAAAAAATCAAAAAAAATTTTTTAATATATGGAATTTTTTTTTAAAAATAGGGTTTTTTGAAAGATAATAGTAAGCTATAAAAATGATAAAGGAGTTCAGTTCAGTTCAGTTACTCAGTCGTGTCCGACTCTTTGTGATCCCATGAATTGCAGCACGCCAGGCCTCCCTGTCCATCACCAACTCCTGGAGTTCACTCAAACTCACGTCGATCAAGTCGGTGATGCCATCCAGCCATCTCATCCTCTGTCATCCCCTTTTCCTCCTGCCCCCAATCCCTCCCAGCATCAGAGTCTTTTCCAATGAGTCAACTCTTCGCATGAGGTGGCCAAAGTACTGGAGTTTCAGCATTAGCATCATTCCTTCCAAAGAACACCCGGGACTGATCTCCTTCAGAATGGACTGGTTGGATCTCCTTGCAGTCCAAGGGACTCTCAAGAGTCTTGTCCAACACCACAGTTCAAAAGCCTCAATTCTTCAGTGCTCAGCTTTCTTTACAGTCCAACTCTCACATCCATACATGACTACTGGAAAAACCAAAGCCTTGACTAGATAGACTTTTGTTGCAAAGTAATGTCTCTGCTTTTGAATATGCTATCTAGGTTGGTCATCACTTTCCTTCCAAGGAGGAAGCATCTTTTAATTTCATGGCTACAGTCACCATTTGCAGTGATTTTGGAGCCCAAAACAATAAAGTCTGCCACTGTTTCCACTGTTTCTC
Organism: Bos grunniens; assembly: GCF_055505025.1. Taxonomy (NCBI): domain Eukaryota; kingdom Metazoa; phylum Chordata; class Mammalia; order Artiodactyla; family Bovidae; genus Bos; species Bos grunniens. The sequence continues at coordinate 9,181,956 of NC_141179.1, read as the reverse complement.
CATCTATTTGCCATGAAGTGATGGGACCAGATGCCATGATCTTCGTTTTTTGAATGTTGAGCTTTAACCCAACTTTTTCACTCTCCACTTTCACTTTCATCAAGAGGCTTTTTAGTTCCTCTTCACTTTCTGCCATAAGGGTGGTGTCATCTGCATATCTGAGGTTATTAATACTTCTCCCGGCAATCTTGATTCCAGCTTATGCTTCCTCCAGCCCAGCATTTCTCATGATACTCTGCATATAAGTTAAATAAGCAGGGTGACAATATACAGCCTTGACGTACTCCTTTTCCTATTTGGAACCCAATCTGTTGTTCCATGTCCAGTTCTAACTGTTGCTTCCTGACCTGCATATAGGCTTCTCAAGAGGCAGGTCAGGTGGTCTGGTATTCCCATCTCTTTCAGAATTTTCCAAGTTTATTGTGATCCACACAGTCAAAGGCTTTGGCGTAGTCAATAAAGCAGAAGTAGATCTTTTTCTGGAACTCTTGCTTTTATGATGATCCAGCAGATGTTGGAAATTTGATCTCTTGTTCCTCTGCCTTTTCTAAAACCAGCTTGAACATCTGGAAGTCCACGGTTCATGTATTGCTGAAGGCTGGCTTGGAGAATTTAAAGAACTAAATTTCTTTTTAAAAATTAAAAAGTGATAATAGTAAAAATAGATCTAGGAATTTCTCTGGAGCTGTCGTGGCCAGTGTGGAGTAAGTTCAGTGTCAGATAGTCCCTTCTTTTGGCTTGTACCTGTTCTCAAGGTCTATAGGTGCTCCTCAAATGCACAGTCTCCAGTATTAAATGCGGGTTTTTAATCTGTCGCACTTGTCATCTCCAGAGTGGTTTCCCCTTCTTTGTTTATTTTGACTTCATCTATTTGCATGTCTCTTCCATGTCTAATTTCCACCCTTACACAATGGGGCAAAGGTGGCCACTTATTTAGGCTCACTTATTCATTTGTGTGTAGGGAGACAGGGACACCACAAAAAAATACCCCTGACATGTGTGGGGAGTGTTCACAGTGGATGGACCACACTGGGTTTGCCACAGCCCAAGGTGGCATGTGCTTCCTGGGTCTACACTGCTGAAGCTCCAGGGTGCTCTGCAAGGGCACTGTCCCAAGTGGGCCCTGGATTTCATGCACTTCCCAAGTCTGCTCAGGTTCTCGGGTGCTTCAGAAGGTCACAGACCTGGATAGGCTTTGCTTTTTGTGCCCTTCCCAGGTTCAAGCAGCTCAGGTGACCGAGTGCATAGCAAGTACACTCTCCCAAGTGGACCATGCATTTTATTCATCTGCCTGGTCCCAGCTCCTTGGTTTCCAAGGTGCCCCATGAGATTCCAGTTCCAGGTGTACTGTGTGTCTACTCTGGGGTGCTGATGTCAGGCTGTGACACTCCTGGCAGATGTCAACCGTCCAGAATCCCAGGAAGATGTGGTTAGCAACTGGGAACCTGCTCACAGTTTGGTGGAAGACGCTGTCTCGGGGGCTGGGATTGCAGCAGCCCCTTGCCTTCCAGCTCTGGCTGTCACCTGTCTGCCTTTCTGCCTCCAGGGAGGGAGGGTACAGCAGAAGGCTTGCTCTCCTTTGATATTCACTCAATCCTTTGTTCTGTGAGTGCACCAAGGGTTACCATGTGAGGTTAAAGCCTTCTGTGGGAAAGGTCTTTTTTTTTTTGTCTCTCTGGCAATCCTATGGTTTGGGTTGCTCTCACATTAGCTCCCTCAGATTGTCCTCATGGTATTACCCTAAGCACCATTACCCTAAGCACCATTATGCAGCCTGCACCTCCCTGCCCAGCCTCCACTCGCTGGTGGCAGATGTGAGCATCTGGGCCACTTCTCCACTGGCAGTTGCAGTTAGGCACATATTCTGTGGGGTTTTTGTTTTTGCCCGGTTATGATGCCCTCTGAGACTCCAAAATTCCCCACAGATAAACTTGTGAGAGGGTTTTCTACTGTGTGGAAACTTCTCCTCCTTCACAACCCCTTCCCCAGGATGGGTCTCTGTCCGTAAATTTTTGTTTCTGTTTTTGTCTTTTATATTTTGTCCTACCTCCTTTTAAAGAGATTGGGCTGCCTTTCTGGGTGCCTGGTGTCCTCCGCCAGTGTTCAGAAGTTGTTTTGTGGAAGTTGTTCTTCATTCAAATGATCTTTTCATGAATTGGATGGGGGGGAAGGTCTCCCCATCCTATTCTTCCCCCACTTTGGGACTGCTCTTTTCTGCCCATTTTTAATTGGATTTTGTTTTTTTCTGTTGAGTTGTATGAGCTGTTGGATATTATATGTTGGATATTAATCCCTTATCGGTCAAATTATTTGCAAATATTTTCTCCCATTTAATAAGTTGTCTTTTCATTTTGTCAATGGTTTCCTCTGATCTGCAAAAGCTTTTATGTTTAATTAGACCCCATTTGTTTCTTTCTGCTTTTATTTCCCATTGGTTTATTTCTACTTTTATTTTCTTTACTTTAGAAGAAGGATCCAGAAAATATGGTACAACTTGTGTCAAAGAGTGTATCATCTCTGGTTTCCTCTGGCAGTTTTGTACCATCAAATCTTAGATGATGGAATTAGTTCTCTTTTAAGAAGGAAAGGAGAGAACAGAACTCTCCCTGTCTCCACGCGGGAGAATATAGCAACAAGATAGCCATCTGAAAACTGGAAACAAAGTCCTCTTCCTGAAGAACTGAATCTGCCATCTTGATCTTGGACTTTCTAACCTTCAGAACTGTCAGAAATAAATGTTTGCTGTTTAAGCCACCAAGTGTCTGGTATTTTGGTATGGCAGCCAAGATACACATAGAGAAAAGCAGATTGAAGCAGTATAAGAGTGATCATTCAGCCCCAGAGACAGGGAAGGCAATACCTCAGTTGCTTACTTTCTATTTCCTGTTCTAGTACTTGTGAGGCTAGTGATTCTTTCCTGTCCTCAGCTGTCCATCAAGTAGCCTTTCATTTCACTAAAATAAATCTTTTTCATTTAAGCCAGCTTGCTTGGGTTTTACTTCCTTATAATAAAAATCCTTGTCTAGATCAGTAATAAAAAATATTATTTGAGAGCGTATCCTGTGCACCATTTATTCACCCTTGCTTAGCAACATCAGCAAAGAAAAAATGAAGAAAGTTATGACTGAGAGTGAGTTAAAAACTGGCCTCCCAAAAGATACTATATCCTGGAACAAGTGAGGTGCTTTATTTTGTAAAAAGGTCTTTGCTGCTGTAATTAAGAATCCTGAGATGAAGTCATCCTGGATTTAGGATGGGCCCTAAACACAATGACTGTTGTCTTTTTTTTTTTAAGGCATGCATATCTTTACATTTTATTATTATTTTCCTTGTTGGTTTATTTTTATTTTTACTTTACAGTATTATCCTTTTAAGAGGGAGATATGAGACACAACTACACACATACAAGAAGGCCACATGAAGACTGAGTAGGTTGGATTGTGCTGTACAAACAAGGAACATTGAAGGTACCAGAAGAGAAGCATGGAATGGATTCTTTCCTAGAACTTCCAGGAGGTATCAACCTGGCTGCCACTTGATTTCCGAATTCTAGCCTCCTGAGCTTAGACAATGAATAAAGCCATCCAGTTTGTGGTGATTTGTTACAGTAGCACTAGGAAATTAATACAGTATTCTAAATAAGTCACTTGTGATTGATATCTGTCTTTTATTCATTTTTATAGTGAGATCATTATTTATATCAGAATTAGTTTAAATAGCATTATATTATTAACATAAATGGTATACACCACTTCTTTTAGACCAGATCACAGAACTTTAGTTGCAAGGTACAGATAACAGTTTGGGCTTTGTTTAATTTCAATCCAGAACTTCTTAAGACTCAAGTAATTCAAAGAAAATTGGTTTTACAAAGAAAAAGTCTTTTTTGAAAGCAAAAAAATGACGAATCAGTGAAAGACATAGTAAGTCAGACTCAGGTAGGTAAAAAGAAGTTCATTTGTTTTCTATTTTATTCCGTTTCCCTTCCTGTTCCAACCACTAATTCACAATGCGGCAACACATTAGACTGAGAGCAAACACAGTGCCCAAGAAGCAGTGGGATGGAAGGCTTCCTTCTACAGCTCTCAGATGACACAGCTGTGCTCTACCTTTGAGTATCCTTCTCTGAAGCCCAGAGAGAACTGCTAGAACGTATACTCTGTTCTTTTATTCAACAGACAGTGTCACATTTTAACACAGGCCTGAGGGTAAATTGCAGCTCACAGGATATCATAGTTTCACTGCTGGCCAGATGACAGAGCGGTTTGCACTTAGAGATCTTAAACTGACATTGTTCACAGACATTTGACTTCACGGAAAAAGAATCATTTCAAGTGAAGTAATCAGCAAATGAACTTCAATGGGTTTAGGACTTCATTCAGATACTTACGGAAAGTTGATACACCCAGACTTAACAAGAAGATGTGTAAGATGGAACAAAGTGGAGTTGAGAGAAAGTGCAGGAGGGCTTGGGAAGAGGTCACCAAAGCTGGCAAGAAAGCTGACAGCCTTTCCAGTCATAGGTCCATCCTTCCAGCCACCTTTGTGGTACTGTGTCCTTCTGCCATTATGAAAGCAAACCAAACAAAATGACAGTTGCAGGAAGCAAAAAGCAGTGGGATGGAAGATGATAAAAGATAAGGAGACACAATATTTAAAAAAATAAAGAGTAGATTTAAAAGTTAGGAAGCAGTAAAACTGAAATTGAAAGAGTAGGTTAGGAAAAAAATAGAAGGAAATTAAGAGTGAAAATATGAATGCAAATAAAGATGAGATTAAGAATATTTAAATAATAAAATAGGTAAAATTAAAAATAAAGGCCAACGGAACTAGTAGATCAAAAGCCATAAAAGTAAAAGCATAAAAGATTATTGTTAAAGGCTAAAATCCATAAAATAAAAAATAAAGTGACAATATCCAATTTATTGTGTTGTAAGAATCACATGTAATTATATATATGGAACCCTGTAAACAGAGCATTAGAATACAACTATAAAGAACAATCACCTGAGTTAAATGGTCAAAAACCCAGTGTAATACTTAGTCATAGCTAACTATATCCATTGGCAAAAAAAATATATAACCTCAGGGACCTCAAAAAAATGTTTTACCATCAAAATATTATCAACAAATGCTGCTTACTAATATAGATTTCTTTATTTAAAAAAAATAGGAATAAAAAGGTTTATTCCACCACTGGAGATAAGAATCAAAATGGATTTTTTTTGCGAATAAGGTTGAATCCAGGACACTTTAAAAAGAAAAGGTTTCAATGCCATTCTCCCAAATCATCTCACCCTGTCCCACTCCCACAGAGTCCAAACATTGAAACATGTATAATATCATATATGAAACGAGTCGCCAGTCCAGGTTTGATGCACGATACTGGATGCTTGGTGCTGGTGCACTGGGACGACCCAGAGGGATGGTACGGGGAGGGAGGAGGGAGGAGGGTTCAGGATGGGGAACACATGTATACCTGTGGCAGATTCATGTTGATATATGGCAAAACCTTTTGAAAAAAAAAGAGAAAAAAAGAAAAAGAAAAGCTTAGTATATTTAAATAAAAGAAGCACAGAACTAAGGCAATAAAATATTAGCAACAGAAACTTCAGTTGGACAAAGGGAAGGACTTATTTACTGTAACCATAATAGCTATGATGGAGAGTCATCCCATGGTGTAAGGAAAAGGTAGAAGGAAATTCAACCTAAGGACAAATGTGACAAGTTTAGAAATTAAAAGAAAGGAAATTCAGCATCACTTACATGTTCAAGGCAATGTTCCAAGTGCCCTACATATATTGTCTCATCTTTGCAACAACTTAAACAGCCTATAATTATTTGCACCATTGTATAGTTGGGAAAAGGACATCTTTTTTGGGTGTTAGTTCTAAAAGGTCTTATAGGTCTTCATAGAACCGTTCAACTTCAGCTTTTTCAGCATTACTGGTTGGGCATAGACTTGGATTACTGTGATATTGAATGGTTTGCCTTGGAAACGAACAGAGATCATTCTGTCGTTTTTGAGATTGCATCCAAGTACTGCATTTCAGACTCTTTTGTTGACCATGATGGCAACTCCATTTCTTCTAAGGGATTCCTGCCCACATTAGTAGATAAAATGGTCATCTGAGTTAAATTCACCCATTCCAGTCCATCTTAGTTCGCTGATTCCTAGAATGTCGACATTCACTCTTGCCATCTCCTGTTTGACCACTTCCAATTTGCCTTGATTCATGGACCTGACATTCCAGGTTCCTATGCAATATTGCTCTTTACAGCATCGGACCTTGCTTCTATCACCAGTCATATCCACAGCTGGGTATTCTTTTTGCTTTGGCTCCATCTCTTCGTTCTTTCTGGAGTTATTTCTCCACTGATCTCCAGTAGCATATTGGGCACCTACCGACCTGGGGAGTTCCTCTTTCAGTGTCCTATCATTTTGCCTTTTCATACTGTTTATGGGGTTCTCAAGGCAAGAATACTTAAGTGGTTTACCATTTTCTTCTCCAGTGGACCACATTCTGTCAGACCTCTCCACCATGACCTGCCCATCTTGGGTGGCCCCATAGGGCATGGTTTAGTTTCATTGAGTTAGACAAGGCTGTGGTCCATGTGATCAGATTGGCTAGTTTTCTGTGATTATGGTTTCAGTGTGTCTGTCCTCTGATGCCCTCTTGGAACACCTACCGTCTTACTTGGGTTTCTCTAACCTTGGATCTGGGGTTTCTCTTCACGGCTGCTCCAGCAAAACGCAGCCACTACTCCTTACCTTGGATGAGGGGTATGTCTTCACCGCCACCCCTCCTGACCTTGAACATGTTGTAGCTCCTCTAGGTCCCCCTGCGCCCGCACAGCCACAGCTCCTTGGATGTGGGGTTGCTCCTCTCCGCCACCACCCCTGACCTTGGACTGAGGTAGCTCCTCTCCACCACACTTGTGTACCATCACAGCCAAGGGGACTGGAATGCAAAAATAGAAAGTCAAGAAACACCTGGAGTAACAGGCAAATTTGGTCTTGGAATATGGAATGAAGCAGGGCAAAGGCTAAAAGAGTTTTGCCAGAGAACGCACTGGTCATAGCAAACACCCTCTTCCAACAACACAAGAGAAGACTCTACACATGGACATCACCAGATGGTCAACACTGAAATCAGTTTGATTATATTCTTTGCAGCCAAAGATGGAGAAGCTCTATACAGTCAGCAAAAACAAGACAGGGAGCTGACTGTGGCTCAGATCATGAACTCCTTATGGCCAAATTCAGACTGAAATTGAAGAAAGTAGGGAAAACCACTAGACCTTTCAGGTATGACCTAATCAAATCCCTTGTGATTATACAGTGGAAGTGAGAAATAGATTTAAGGGACTAGATCTGATAGAAAGAGTGTCTGATGAACTATGGATGGAGGTTCGTGACATTGTACAGGAGACTGGGATCATGATCATCCCCATGGAAAAGAAATGCAAAAAAGCAAAATGGCTGTCTGGGGAGGCCTTACAAATAGCTGTGAAAAGAAGAGAAGCAAAAAGCAAAGGAGAAAAGGAAAGATATAAACATCTGAATGCAGAGTTCCAAAGAATAACAAGGAGAGATAAGAAAGCATTCCTCAGCGATTAATGCAAAGAAATAGAGGAAAACAACAGAATAGGAAAGACTAGAGATCTCGTCAAGAAAATCAGAGATACCAAGGGAACATTTCATGCAAAGATAAGCTCGATAAAGGACAGAAATGGTATGGACCTAAGAGAAGCAGAAGATATTAAGAAGAAGTGGCAAGAATACACAGAAGAACTGTGCAAAAAAGATCTTCATGACCAAGATAATCACGATGGTATGATCATTCACCTAGAGCCATTCATCCAGGAATGTGAAGTCAAGTGGGCCTTAGAAAACATCACTACGAACAAAGCTAGTGGAGGTGATGGAATTCCAGTGGAGCTATTTCAAATCCGAAAAGAGGATGCTGTGAAAGTGATGCACTCAATATGCCAGCAAATTTGGAAAACTCAGCAATGGCCACAGGACTGGAACAGGTCAGTTTTCATTCCAATCCCAAAGAAAGGCAATGCCAAAGAATGCTTAAACTACCGCTCAGTTGCACTCATCTCACACACTAGTAAAGTAATGCTCAAAATTCTCCAAGCCAGGCTTCAGTAATACATGAACCATGAACTTCCAGATGTTCAAGCTGGATATAGAAAAGGCAGAGGAACCAGAGATCAAACTGCCAACATCTGCTGGATCATTGAAAAAGCAAGAGAGTTCCAAAAAAAAACATCTACCTCTGCTTTATTGACTATGCCAAAGCCTTTGACTGTGTGGATCACAATAAACTGTGGAAAATTCTGAAAGAGATGGGAATACCAGACCACCTGATCTGCCTCTTGAGAAATTTGTGTGCAGGTCAGGAAGCAACAGTTAGAACTGGACATGGAACAACAGATTGGGTTCCAAATAGGAAAAGGAGTATGTCAAGGCTGTATATTGTCACCCTGCTTATTTAACTTCTATGCAGAGTACATCATGAGAAACGCTGGACTGGAAGAAGCACAAGCTAGAATCAAGATTGCCAGGAGAAATACCAATAACCTCAGATATGCAGGTGACACCACCCTTATGGCAGAAAGTGAAGAGGAACTAAAAAGCCTCTTGATGAAAGTGAAAGTGGAGAGTGAAAAAGTTGGCTTAAAGCTCAGCATTCAGAAAACTAAGTTCATGGCATCTGGACCCATCACTTCATGGGAAATAGATGGGGAAACAGGGGAAACAGTGTCACACTTTATTTTCGGGGGCTCCAAAATCACTACAGATGGTGACTGAAGCCATGAAATTGAAAGACGCTTACTTCTTGGAAGGAAAGTTATGACCAACCTAGATAGCATATTGAAAAGCAGAGACATTACTTTGCCAACAAAGGTCATTCTAGTCAAGGCTATGGTTTTTCCAGTGGTCATGTATGAATGTGAGAGTTGGACTGTGAAGAAAGCTGAGCACCGAAGAATTGATGCTTTTGAACTGTGGTGTTGGAGAAGTCTCCTGAGAATCTCTTGGACTGCAAGGAATTCCAACCAGTCCATTCTAAAGGAGATCAGCCCTGGGTGTTCTTTGGACGGAATGATGCTAAAGCTGAAGCTCCAGTACTTTGGCCACCTCATGCAAAGAGTTGACTCATTGGAAAAGACTCTTATGCTGGGAAGGATTGAGGGCAGGAGGAAAAGGGGATGACAGAGGATGAGATAGCTGGATGGCATCATCGACTCGATGGACATTGTGTTTCAGTGAACTCCAGGAGTTGGTGATGGACAGGGAGGCCTGGCGTACTGCGATTCACGGAGTCGCAAAGAGTCGGACACAACTGAGCAACTGAACTGAACTGAACTGATAGATGGGAAAACTGAGGTTCAGGAACTAAAATATATTTCTAAAAACTTCTGTCCTGATCCCTTAGAAGTAGGTATTAAGCTAATATTTCTTTCCTATCAGTAATTTTGAGTCACTAGAGATGCCCAGATATTATTTCAGATACAACATCTCAAGAGCTGAATGAATAGCTCACCTCATTAGTTAGCAGTGAGGCAACATTTCTAATGCCTGGGACATAGGAGTACATGAAAGCAAAGAATTTTTCTTGACCTCTAATGAATTAACTTTGAGGATGATCAACTAGCAAGCAGCATATTCCTGGAATAGAAAGAGAAGGAGTAGGAAGGAAGTGAAGAAAAATAACAAATAAAAACAGGCTGGGACAGACCCCAGGGATGCAGCACTATGTTAAAATGACAAACTTCGCTTCTGGTTCATGCCCTAAACTTAACTTCACTCCTCTCAGCTCCTCCTGATGTTAAGCACAGCTTCGGTTCAGAAGAAACCAATGTCAACACCATATGTTCTAAACGTCCTATTATTATTATTATAAGCAATTCCACATTTAGAGGATAGGAGTGATAAATTGGAATTGGAGTGCAAATAAGCATTTTCTATTCCTTAAAGTTTTATCTTTCTATCTTCTTATGATTTTAGTTCTCAGTCCTGCAGTTTAAGCAGAGAGATGATATCCCAAGGAAGCCAATAGAGGTCCACAATCCATTGTCAAAAAACTTATGACTAGATATTTTTTTCAGATTTTGCATATTTTCTCAGCTATTAGAAACATAATGTAATGATTTTACTGTAATTATGTAAAATCCTCAACAGGGTCTGGGGAGTTTCATAATCAAGCACATTAATGTTTTGGCAGTAAAGTGTATAAATATTCAAACAAAGTGGAATACTAAAGACTACAAATAGCTCCATGTTATAATAGAACTGTTTTAACATAAAACAAATTTTCCACACACTTAAAACTTTTGATTTTGTATTTGAATTGTGAACTTTTTCCATTATTCCTTGAGCCTAAACCAAAGCAAGTGATCTAGCAGCAAGTTACATTGTGCAGACCAGTATTAAAATATAAGAGTTCCTAAATGGGGCTGGCTGGCTACCAGAAAGAGTGGTCTCTGGTGAGTTGGTTAGATGTAGTCATTTAGATGACCTATTTCACCTAAAACTTCTAGCCAGATCTCTCTTCACCTCTCTTTAGTCAGAGCTTTTGATTCCTATCCTAGCTCCTATAGCTCACTTGAACAATAATATCAGGTTAAATGAAAATAACATGCTGGTAAACAGTGCAGAGAGCACAGTCACATTGATCTTTGTCCAGGGTCAGTCACATAGTTACTGGCAGGCTTTGACCCCTCACTGCCTGGAGCTCCCATGCAGTCACCTCACCGCATGGCAGCTGGCTTCCCCCTGAGTCAGTGATTCAACAGAGTGAGAGAGAATACACCCAAGGTGGAAGCCACAGATAGATGTGTTTCTACTGTCTTTCAAAACCTTATCATTCCTTTCTAGCCAAATGTTATTCTTTATTCTTCCATTCTGAAACCTATGACTTCTATCATGAAATGCTCAGTGAAGTAATTCATGATCTCTCCTCTCACACTTCATCACCAAGATTTATTCCGGGCATTCCTTCATATAATTTGTATCTATGATGCATCTTTTTTCTTATATGAAGGCCTGGAGAATTGTTATCAAGATGTAAAAGATATGGCACCCGTTTGGGGAATGTTCATGATGCTTTTGGTTGACAGGATCATAAACCAGAGTTAGAATTAAATGTGCTCAGTGTTTTATTTGATGTATACACAAAACAGGGGGCTTCCCATGTGGTGCTAATGATAAAGAACCTGTCTGCCAATGCAGGAGACATAGGAGATGCGATTTTGATCCCTGGATTGAGAAGATTGCCTGGAGGTGGACATGGCAACCCACTCCAGCATTCTTGCCTGGAGGATCCCATGAAAAGAGGAGCCTGGCAGGCTACAGTCCATCAGGTCACAAAGAGTCAGACATGACTGAAGTGACTTAACATGCACGTGCATACACACACACACACACACATACACAAAAGTGGTTTTTAAGCACAGAGAACTTAGGCATTAAATCTCTTTGTAATACAGGAAGATTTCACAAAGGGTATAATACAGTCCTCTAATACTCTTCATACTTCAAATATAAGTAAAGTTCCCTCTGCCTCGAATGCAGATATCAGAATAGCCTATGCAAAAGTACAGAAATATTAGTAAGAGAGAGCATGATATGCAGAGGAAGCAAAACAGTTTTTTTGTGATTTGAGCATAGGCAATGTGTATTGCTTGTTTGAAGGAATATGAAGGTTAAAAGTCTAGGAAATTGGGATAAAATCTTTTGAAAAACACATACATTTCAGTTAAAGAACTGGTACTTTAAATATACAAAGAATGCTTAAAATTCAATGGTAATAAAAAAGCAACCCAATTTTAAAATGGGCAACAGATTTGAAAACAAAAACAAAAACGCTTTACCAAAAAAGACATACAGACAGAAAATAAGCATATGAAAAAGATTCTCAACATCATACAGCATTATGCAATGCTAAGTCACTTCAGTCATGTCTGACTCTGTGTGACCCCATAGACGGCAGCCCACCAGGCTCCCCCGTCCCTGGGACTCTCCAGGCAAGAACACTGGAGTGGGTTGCCATTTCCTTCTCCATCATACAGCATTAGAGAATTCAAATAGAAACAGCAATGAGATACCACTACACACATTTGTTTGGATAGCCAAAATCCAGAACACTGGAAATACCAAATGCTCGTGAGAATGAAGAGCAATACGAACTCTCATTCATTGCTGGTTGGGCACAACTGAGTGACTAGCACTTTCACACTTTCAAGGGGTGTATGGGATCTCTATTTTTAGCTCAATTTTTTCCGTTAATGAAAATTGCTCAAAACTTAATAAAGCTTATTAACTTTCTTAAAAGTAGAGAAAATGTGATAATTTAGACATTAAATTTATAGGAAACTTGATTGCTATTGTTATGGCCATGTATCTCTGTGTAACCAACTACTGCAAATGTGCTGGCTTGAAACAAGTCATTTCATGACGTTCACAATCTATGATACAAAATGGACCAGACTAAGCTGCTTGATTCTCCTGCTCCATGTGGTGTTGATCAAGGTCACTTGGTGACATTCAGAAGGTAGCTGAGCTGGAGTAGAGAATCCAAGGCAGCTTCTTTTATATATCTGGTGCCTCGGTGGGGAAGAATGGAGAGCAAGGCTCTACTGAGCCTCTCCACTCGGTTTTTTCATAGTTTTTCCACATAATGTTTACAGCAGAGAGTTTAAACTTCAGCAGTTGAGCTGCCTAGAGTGGGTGTTTCAAGAGGCAAGAAGCAGAAACTGTCGATCTCTTTGGGCCTTGACCTATAAACTGGCAAAGCATCCCTTCTGCCATCTCAATGTGTTAAAGCAGTTATGAAACCTGCCCATATTCAAGGGGGAGAATACATAGATGCTCTCACCTCTCTATGAGAGAAATGACAACGATTTTGTCACCATAATTGATCTATCACAGCCATTCTATGAAATTTGAATTTTATCCTCTAGTGCATGGTAGCTACTGAAAGATTTTCATCTAGAGAAAGACATATTAGAATCAGTTGTGACAGCATGATATAGGAAATAAAGAAAAAAAAAACTTGGAGGAAGGAATCCCAGCATTCATTATCACAGAATTTTTACTTTGTATTTTTAAGCGGTTTTTTTTGGGGGGAAGGGGCACGGTTAGAGCCCATTCCATTGTTATGATTGTAAACATGATTATGTTTGGTTTCTAAGATATTGATATAATTAGAAATGGTAAGCTTTCACATGTGTTGGGTTTTTATCACTCCAGTTAGACTATACGCTCTTTGAAATAGAAATCTTATAACTCTATCACACCAAGTATTTTGTAAATGCTCAGAAAATATTTATTGATTGACAGATTAAAGAAAGCAAAACACATGAAACTCTTCTTCTGTAAACAAATATTTATTGTGCTTTTGAAATGCACCAGGCATCATTCTGTTATTATAATTAAAATATAATGAGATATAACATTATATATTTTCAAGGTATACATTACATTGATTTAATATAGTTATAAATTGCAAAATGACTATGACCATTCCATCACTTCACATAATTATCCTTTCTTTGTTTAACATCATTAAACAAACATTTCTTTGTTTAACTTGTTTGTTTCTTTGTTTAAACAAACATTAAACATTTCTTTGTTCAATATCATTTCCTTGGTTAATATCTAGTTTTTTAGCAACTTTCAGTATGTTTAATATTATCAACTATAATCACCTTGAAATACATGGAATTCCCAAAACTTACTAATATTATAATTGGAAGTTCTTACCCTTTGTGGATATAAAGTTTTCCCCAGGTGATTTCTTGAAAATGCTATCCATTCCCCACTGAATATTACTGACCCTTTTCAAATATTAGCTGACCACATATGCAGTTTCATTTCTGTGCTCTTGGCTGTGTTCCATCTGTCCTGTGTCTATCTTCATGCCAGTACCATACTCTTTTGACTACTACTGCCTGGTAGTATACTTTGAAATCAGAAAGTGTGATGTATCTGGCTTTGTTTTTCTTTCTGAAAATTGCTTTGGCTCTTTGGGGGATCTTCTGTGGTACCATGTAAATTTTAGCATTACTTTTTCTTTTTCTGTAAAACATGCCATTATAATTTTTATAGGAATTGCATTAATGTTATAGATGGCTTTGAAGATTATGGACTTTTTGACAATGTCCATTCTTCCAATCTATGAACACATATATCTTTCCATTTATTTGAATCATCTTCCTTTTATTCAACAATGTCCTATAGTTGTCAGTGTATAGTTCTTCACTCTCTTGGTTAAATGTACTCCCAAGTATTTTATTGTTTTTGATACTATTGGGATTGAGATTGTTTTATTTATTTCTTTTTCAGATATCTCATTGTTAGTATATAAAAATGTGACTGATTTCTATATGCTGTTTATAAACTATAGAGATACCCTGTAATTCTTACTGAATTTGTTGATTAGTTCTAACAGTTTTTGATGGAATCTTTAGGATTTTCTATAGATAAAAGTAGGAGAAGGCAATGGCACCCCACTCCAGTACTCTTGCTTGGAAAATCCCATGGATGGAGGAGCCTGGTGGGCTACAGTCCATGGGGTCACTAAGAGTTGGACACGACTGAGCGACTTAACTTTCACTTTTCACCTTCATGCATTGGAGAAGGAAATGGCAACCCACTCCAGTATTCTTGCCTGAAGAATCCCAGGGACAGGGGAGCCTGGTGGGCTGCCATCTATGGGGTCGCACAGAGTCGGACACGACTGAAGCGACTTAGCAGCAGCATAGATAAAAGTATAGCATTTGCCAATACAGAAAATTTTACTGCTTCTTTTCCAATAATCATGTCTTTTTTTTGCCAAATTACTCTGGCTAGAACTTCCAGTACTATGTTGAATAAGAATGGTGAGAGTGGGCACCTTTGTCTTGTTCCTGATCTTAGAGAAAAGTTTCCAACCTTTTACTGTAGAATGTAACATTAACTGTGGCCTTGTTTTATACAGCCTTTATTATGTAGAGGCAAATTCCTTCTATAGTCAATTTGTTGAGAATTTTTATTCCGAAAGAACATTATATTTTTGTCAAATGCTTTTCATGCATTATTGAGATGATAACATGATTTTTATCTTTCATTCTAGCATTAATATGATATATCATAAATTGACTTGCACATATTTAACCATTTTTTCATCCCAAGAACAAATTCTATCTGATCATGGTGTATGATCTTTTCAATGTGCTATTGAATTCAAGTTGCTAGTATTTTTTTGAGAATTTTTGCATCTCAACATGCAAAGATGATGAGAAATATTCATCAGAAATATTGGCCTGCAATTTTCTTTTTTTATATGTCTTTAATTGGTTTTGGTATCAGGGCAATACTGGCCTCATAAAATGAGTTTCCAAGTGTTCCCGTCTCTTGAATTTTTGGCAAGAATTTGAGAAGAATCAACTTTACTTCTAAAATGTTAGATATAATTCACCAATGAAACTATCTGGTCCTGAACTTTTCTATGTTGAGTAGTAATTACTGTTTATTGGGCATTTAGATTTTCTGTGTCTCCTTGATTCAATTTTAATAGATTGGATGTTTCTAGGAATTTATCTGCTTCCTCTAATTTAACTAATTTGTTGGCATATAAATGTTCATAGTAGTCTCTTATGATCCTATGTATTTTTCTGGTATCAGCTCTAATGCGTCCTCAATTATTTATATTTAGACTCTTCTCTCTTTTTTTTTCTTATCCTACCTAAATATTTATCAATTTGGTTTATATATTTTTAAAAAGTGCTCTGAGTTTCATTAATTTTTGTGTTCTCTATTTCATTTATCTCAGCTATGCTCTTTGTTGTTCCCTTCCTTCTAATTTTGGGCTGGCTCATTTTTTCTAGTTCCTTGAAGGGCAAAGTTAGGTTGTTTCAGATCTTTCTTTTTCATTAATGTAAGCTTTTATAGGTATAAACTTCCTTCTTAAAACTGCTTATACAGTATACCATACATTTGGTCTACTGTGTTTTCATTTTTGTTTGCTTCAAGTTTTTTTTTTTAATTTTTATTTTGATTTCTTCGTTGACCCATTGGTTGTTCGTGAGCATGTTGTTTAATTTCAACAGATTTGTGAATCTTTCAGCTTTTTTAAATCGCTTCTAATTTCATACCATTGTGACCAGCAGAGAAGAGGTATTGTTCTTTTATGTTTGCAATACATCAGTGAATAAAACAATAATGGCTTCTTTAGGCAAACATTTTAAATCTACAAAACCCATAATGGATATGGAGGACCACCTGAAAATATTCTGTAAAGAATCTATAATTCTTTTACACAGCTCTCATCTAAGTGCTGTCCCTGTAAAACTTCAAAAATGTTCTTGTAAACTGCAAGTGACCTTGGAGTCAGAAATTGCTTTGTCTGTGTAAATAGACAATTATTTTACTCAACACTACAGGGTCTATAAGTCAACTAGGACAATCTAGTAGCAGTAGGGTATCAATCTAAAGAGAGCATCTTGCCCTTGCAGGCATTTCTTCATTTGAATGCACAGCTGCAACTACTATTATGAAAGCAAAATCCTAATTACACTCGATCAACAACAAGGATATTTCCATTTATTGCTTGTCCAAGGTCATTTATCTTTTCTGCTATCTAACCTGTGTAAGTATTCAAAAAATGAAAATGTTTTGAAGTCTTTGGATATACACACATTCCAAATAAAAGCTCTATATGCCTGATCCAATGGACTACATAATTGGATTGTGAACAGACAGAGACAAAGAGAGACAGAGGTTATCAGCAGTATAAAGATTATAGAAACAAAAGGTTTTCTCTAAATATCAAAAACAAAGATTCAAAACCATGTTATGCTACAATCATTTTGGTTATTATCCTACATTTTAAGCCATATTTAGAAAAAGAACACTAGCAAGCATAGAGCTGGAAAAGCAGATCTCATAAATGTAATCAGATCATATTTTGCAACAAATTAATCACTCTGAAAAATTGGGAAAATATGTAAAGTACATACCTAAATATTGCCAATATTGTCTATTCTTTCTCTTGTCTTTTAGTTGAACCTATATTTATTGAATACTATATGTCAGGAACTGTGCTAGGAACTGAAAATAAACAATAAAGAAGACAGTGTTCCTGTCACATTAGTATTCACAACATTGAGAAAGATATATAAATACAAAGTTTTATTTAAACCATTTAGATTTCCCAAGAAATTAAAATTTAATGGCAAGTGTACAGAGAAATTGAAATTTGCATGTATTCCTGATGGGAATATAAATTGAGATGATTTTTTCTAGAGTGTATTTTTGTAATACTAATCGAAAGCCTTCAATATATATGCTTACTCAAGCAATTCAATTCCTGGGAATTCATCCTTAAAAAAAAAATGAAGCTACACAAAAATTTATCTGAAAGAATTTCATTACACAATTTTTATAATATTAAGATTGGCAACTATTTAAAAGTCAACAATAAAGAATTTGGTCAAATTCTTTGCAACTTATGATTATTCAGTGCATGGCCATTTAAAATAATGTTTTTGATGATATGAGACTATATCAGCTATGTTGTCAACTTTTCTTCTTAGACTACAAAGTAACATATGCAAAATAAGGCTATTTTTGTTAAAAAAATATATATATGTGGTGAGATGAACTGGCAAAAACCACCCTCATTGTCTCCATCAGTCAGAGGCCAAGAATCAAAATAATTTAATCATAGTTGGCACCATTCTTCCTGGCACCAAAAAGAATAGTCATTGAAAACCAGAGTGGTTGTTCTTGTGATTCAGCCAAGATTCAGGTCTGGCAAGGAAGAGCAAAATGCTTCCCAGCATAATAATGGGGCATTCTGTTGTTCACAAAGGACAAAACACAGAAACCCAAGCTGATAGGGAAAATGTCTTTCCTTCACTACCAGACCAGCTTGCATTTTCTCAGAGGAAAATTAATGCCTGTCTTTATGAGAAGGATGTACCCTTCAGGTGACTTAATTAACAGAAGCTGCTGTCAAAGGTGAAGAGGCTGAACTAGTATTAAGAGGCTGTTGTAAAGCACACAAAGCTAAGTTTGGTGGTCTGTGATGTCCTAGAGGAGTGGGATGGGGATGGGCACTGGGCGGAAGGGAGGTCCAAAAGGGAGTGGATGTAGGTATGCATATGCCTGATTCACTTCATCACACAGAAGAGGCTAACACAACATTGCAAAGCAGTTATATTCCAATTTTAAAAAAAGAAGAAGAAAGAGATTGGCACTCACCTTTTTTCACAGGAGAGAGGCCAGTGCTTTCTGTTACCTGCTAAGTCTATGCAGGAATGAGCAAACTAAGGTCTGCAGGCCAAAGGTAGCCCACCATCTATTTTTAAGTGGCTAACAAGTTAAAAATCATTTTTAAATAGTTGGGGAAAATTAAGGAAAATGTCATGTGACATGAAAATTGCATGAAATTCAGCTGTCAGCATCCATAAATAAAGTTCTGTTGGAACATAGCCATAATGTTAGGGGAAAGACTGAAACCACCCACCATGGTCAGGTACCATAGTAACCATTTGCATGAGTTATTTTATAATAGAAGATTCTGGTAAAGAATATGTAACTAACAAGTCACCACCTTCAGGAAGAATTTGGGAAAGGTCAAAAGGAGATACCACATGTCCTACCAACTTCTCAGAATCCTCCTTGTTAATCCATCTTGGCTAAGCAAGGCAGGTACCACCAAGAAAGACACTGAGTCAGAATGAATGGTCATTTAGAATGATTAGATGGAAACTAATTCCATCACATGAAACCCCAGACTGTGAGCCATCTGGCAGAGTAGTCCTTCTGGGTACCCTTACCCTCCTGCTCTCTGCCTAGGTGTCCCTTCCCAATAAAATCTCTTGCTTTATCAGTACACGACAAATGTCTCCTCAGACAATTCATTTTGGAGTTTGAGATAAGATCCTACTCTTAGGTGCATAAGGGATCTCCCTTCCAGCAACAACAGTCTTTGACTTAAGTATTACTATTATCTAGTATTCTTGCCTGGAGAATCCCATAGACAGAGGAGCCTAGCAGTCTGTGGTCCATGGGGTCACAAAGAGTCGGACACAACTGAAGTAACTTAGCACGGCTAATTCCTCCTATCTTGGCAGAGTTGAATGGAGTTGCATGAAAGATCATATAGCTTAAAATGCCTAAATATTTGCTATTTGGCTCTTTAAAAAAAAATTTTTTTTTGCAAGCTCTGATCTAGTGGAGAGATCCTCAGTGTGCTTCTCAGCATGGCCCAACTGACACTAGAGTATGAACTATCTCCTGTGAAGACATGCAGTTTTCCAAGGAAAGGACTTGCATTACAGGTTGAAATGACTTGAAGTACCCCCTCCCCTCTCCTTTCTTTTAAGAGTACAAAAAAACTCTGAGAGTTTATCCCAATAAAAATTACCTTATGTGTCATAGCAAAGACTCTTTCCCTCAGGAATAAAAATTTGAGGGAATCCTGTTCACATCCAGTTTATACATAAATATAACACAAGCATTGATATCCATTTCCACCCCCACTTTCCACTTCAAGGATCAACCTCTTCTGAAATACTCTGAAAAGTGAGGCTTCCCTTAAGTTCTCCCAAAAGGTCTACTCAGAAGCTCCTCCAGGGTAGAATTTCTCCCAGGTTGGCCATGGACCACCGCTCATCTACTGCTGCTCATCATCTGGAACTCTTGGACCCTGACTCTTATTTGGACACTACTCTCTATCTCTCTGCAAACGCTGGATAGAGGTCAGTGTGTAGCACTCTGCTCTTTTATTCTCTACAAAACCACTAGGCAAGCTTATAAAGATCCAAAGTATTTTCTACTCCTAATTTTTTGCTTTTCTCCCAAGTATTTCCTTCATTTAACACCCCCTTACCACCATGCAAAGCTCCTTCCACCATCTAGGAAACTTCATTTCTTGCAAAGAAGGACTGATCCTGCTCCAATTTGCATTCCCTGTCCCCTTCCTTTGTATTCATACAGAACACTTCCCTAAGCCTTTTTAATGCAGTTTGTACTAACGTGGTGGTGTGGAGGGGCTTCCATCTGTATCCCTGATGATGGCCATGACATCTCAAGTTGTGGCAAAAGATGGGTGGCTTTGGAACTCCAAGTCTCAAAGCCAAGCATAAGCCCTTTGTTATGGATTGAATGTTTATGTGCCCCCTGCAAATTTATATGTTAAAGCCTTAATCTCCAATGCCATGGTATTTGGAGTTTAGGCCTTTGGTAGGTGATTGGGTTTAGATGTGGGAGGGAATAGTGTCCTTGTCAGAAGAGAGAGAGTAGAGTTCTTTCTGTCCACCACGTGAAAATAGAGTGAGAGAGTGACTGTTTAAAAGGCAGGGAAAGAGCTCTTGCCAGCAAATAAAGCAGCATCCATCTTGATCTTGGATTTCCCAACCTTCAGAACTGTAAGAAATACATATCTGCTGTCTAAGCCATCCAGGTTGTGGTATTTTGTTTTGGCATTCCAAGCTTTGACACCCTCCAAATCAGGTCACGTACTCAAGCTCTCTACTAGTGACCTGTATATGAGCTTGTTTAATCTGCCCAATTTTTTTCTAATAGGTAACTATTGGACCAAGCATGTATACTCACACACACAGACCCACACACAAACTCACATATGCACATGTACTCAAACCATACACCTGCACTTATTTACCATACATCTCTCAAAAGCAAATACTACCTGTCAAAAAATATAAAATATGTAATAAACTGGTTTGTATTATTGTAATGTAACCTCCTTATCCTTCCCTGCTATTAAAGCTTTACTAAAATCTATGTTGCTCATGAATACTTGGAATAAATGAATTCTTTTGTGGAAAGTCCAAAGAGGCATGACTTTCCACATGTGCATCAATATGATGTGATAAACGTTATGCATTTACTTAACCAGAAATCTTTTGAGCCGAAAAGCAATGATATTAGGCATCTCAATATTTGCAGAAATCTAGAGCAAAGGCTTTGAGCTACCATAAACTGCAGGATAAGAATCCAAATCAACTATAAATGTGTCTCTTTTGGCCAGGGAAATATTAATTACAGCTTTCAGAAATAAGTTTTACTATGTAACAGGATGTTTTAGCTGTGTTATGGACTGAACGTTAGTGTCTGCCCAAAATTCATGTTTGAAGCCCTAACCCACAATATGATGATATTAGGAGATGGGGCCTTTGGGAGGTAATTAGGTTTAGATGAGGTCATGAGGATGGAGCTTCCCTGATGAGATTAGTACCTTTATAAAAGTCTCTCACCAGCCCCCCAACACCTCCCTCTCTCTCACTCCTCCCCACATGAACACACAGAGGGAAGGCCATGTGCGCACACAGTGGGAAGATGATATCTGAAGGTTAAAAGGAAGGCCCTATCAGAATCCAACCTTGCTGGCACCCTGATCTTAGGCTTCCAGTTTCCAGAATTATGAGAAAAGAAACGCCTATCAATTTAAGCCACTCAGTCTATAGTATTTTGTTCTTGCAGCCCAAGGAGACTAAGATAGAAACTGGGACTAAAAAGTGGGGTGGTGCTGAAACAAGTATCTATAAATGTAGAAGTGGCTTCAGAACTGGTGGTGGGTAGGGGCTGGAGAGATTTGAGACATACTAGAGAAAGCAGAGATTGCTGTGAAAGGACTGCTAAAGGTGGTTCTAGTGAGAGCTCAGAAAGAAAAGAGCACAGCTATAGTGAAAGCTTCTATCTTCTTAGAAATACAGAAATAATCATGATAAAATTTTGGGAGAAATATGGTAAAATGTCATTCTGATGAAGTTGCATATGGAAATGGGTACATGCTATTTGACAATGAAGGAAAGGCAGTCCTTATTATGAAGGGGCGAGCGACATGGCTGAATTGTGCTCATGTTCCAGTGTTTTGTTGAAGGCAGAATTTTTTTCAATTAATTTTTATTGGAGTATAGTTGATTTACAATGTTGTGTTAGATTCTGCTATAAGTAAAGTGAATCAGTTATACAATTTCATAGATCCATTCTTATTTAGATTCTTTTCCCATATAGGTCATTACAGAATATTGAGGAGAGTTCCCTGTGCTATACAGTACATTCTTTTTAGCTATCTATTTTATACAGAGTAGTGTGTGTATGTCAATCCCAATCTCCCAGCTTATCTCCCTCCCCATGCTTCTCCCCCTGGTAACCATAAGTTTGTTTTCTATATGTGTGACTCTGTTTTGGTTTTATGAACAAAGTTTCATTTGTACCATTTTTTATATTCTATGTATAAGCGAAATGAAGATGTGGTACATATATACAATGGCATATCACTTAGCCATTAAAAAGAACAAAATAATGCATCTGCAACAATGTGGATGAAGATAGAGATTGTCATAGTGAGTGAAGTTAAATCAGACAGAGAAGGCAGGACTTTTGAGTGATGAAAAATACAGATTATCTGAGGAGATTTCAGGCAAAGTCTTGAAGGAGTGGTTTATTTCCTCCTGACTGCTCACAGTAAAGTGTGAGAATGGAGGAAGAATTTAATAAGGAATTGTTAAGAACAAAGGAATCAGTACAAAAAGGCTTGAAAAGTTCTCAGACTATCCATATTGCAGAGAATACCAAGGATGTGGCGGAATAATGATTTGATATAAAGTTTAGTTATGGGTATGAACCACAGACTTAATTAGCCACTCCAAGGGAAACACTGCCAATCTGAACTGAAGGGAATACAAATAAGACAAAAAGTGTCCCAGTCAGTTTGGGCTGCTAAAACAGAATACCATAGACTGGGTGTGTTATAAACAAGACAGATTTATTTCTCATAGTTCTAGAGGCCATGAAGTCTAAGATCAAGTCCCTGGCAGATTCAGTGTCTGGTGAGAGCCCACTTCCTCATTCATAGACAGTAACCTCATATGGCAAAAGGGGTGAGGGAGAGCTCTGAGGGCCCTATAAGGACACTAATCTCATCACGAGGGCTCCACCATCATGACCCAATTACCTCCCAAAGCTTCTGCCCTCCAAATACCATCACATTGTGGGTTATTAGGTCTCAATATATGAATTTTGGGGAGAAACAAATATTCTGTGTATAGCACCAGGAAAACTGTCAGACTTCTTAGATCCTACAGGACCACATCAGAGAGCAGTTCAACCGCAAACAAGCAATATTCTTCAAAACACAGTAAGAGATCCCAAAAGCAATTATCAGGACTCTCTCCTGAGTTTCTAAGGATAGAAACATCACCTCAATTTCAACACATGAAAGGGCAGTCACCCTGGAGCTGCGGAGGCTGGGCTTCCTGAAGCTCTGTAGGCTTGACCCCACGCTGGCAGAATCCTGGAGGCATGACCCCCATCAAGCAGAGACGCAGGGGCAGGACTGCCCCTCCACAGCTCCCTAAGGCAGAGCATTAATCCCAAGAGAACTATTCCCCAAACTTAAGATCTAATGGCATTTTCATTGCTAGGTTTTTGACTCACTTCAGACATGTTATCCCTTTCCTCCTGATTTCTCCCTTCTGAAATAACTATACCTATTCTATTCCTTGGAGAAGGAAATGGCAACCCACTCCAGTGTTCTTGCCTGGAGAATCCCAGGGACGGGGGAG
Organism: Bos grunniens; assembly: GCF_055505025.1. Taxonomy (NCBI): domain Eukaryota; kingdom Metazoa; phylum Chordata; class Mammalia; order Artiodactyla; family Bovidae; genus Bos; species Bos grunniens. The sequence continues at coordinate 9,158,361 of NC_141179.1, read as the reverse complement.
CCTGGTGGGCTGCCGTCTATGGGGTCGCACAGAGTCAGACATGACTGAAGTGACTTAGCATAGCATAGCATAGCATTCTATTCCTGTCCCATCATTGTGTTTTGGATGCACTGTATGTTGGAAGTGCATCACTTATCTGGTTTCATAGACTGGAGAGGAAATTTCCCTCGGGATGAATCATCCCTGGAGTCTCTGTCATATCTGATTTACATATACAGTCAGCCATTGGCATCCACGGGTTGTGCCCACAGATTTAACCAACTGAACAACAATCAAAAATTTTTTTCAGAAAGCTTCAAAACCCAAAAATTCAATTTGCTGTGTGGCAGCAATTATTTACATATCATTTATACTATATTTACAAGTTACTGCATAGCATTTACATTGTGTTAGGTATTACAAGTAATCTAGAGATTATTTAAAGTATATAAGTGCAGCTCTTTCCCATCTTGCAAGATGGCGGGTGAAAAGGCTGAGAAGCCAGATACTAAGGAGAAAAAACCTGAAGCCAAGAAGGCTGATGCTGGCAACAAGGCTAAAAAGGTGGAAAAGGTGAAGAAAGTTAAGAAGGGGAAGCCCCACTGCAGCCGAAATCCTGTCCTGGTCAGAGGAATTGGCAGATATTCCCGATCAGCCATGTACTCCAGAAAGGCCTTGTACAAGAGAAAGTATTCAGCAGCTAAATCCAAGGTTGAAAAGAAAAAGAAGGTTCGTGTTCTTGCTACTGTCACAAAACCAGTTGGTGGAGACAAGAATGGTGGTACCCGAGTGGTCAAACTTCGCAAAATGCCTAGGTATTACCCTACTGAAGATGTGCCTCAAAAACTGTTGAGTCATGGCAAAAAACCCTTCAGTAAGCATGTGAGGAAGCTGCATGCCATCATCACTCCTGGGACCATTCTGATCATCCTCACTGGGCGCCACAGAGGCAAGAGGGTCGTTTTCCTGAAGCAGCTGGGCAGTGGCTTGCTACTTGTGACTGGGCCTCTATCCCTCAATCGAGTTCCTCTGCGTAGAACACACCAGAAATTTGTCATTGCCACCTCCACCAAAATCGATATCAGTGATGTGAAAATCCCAGAACATCTCACTGACACTTACTTCAAGAAGAAGAAGCTGCGTAAACCCAGACACCAGGAGGGCGAGATCTTCGATACAGAGAGAGAGAAATAAGAGATCACAGAGCAGTGCAAGGTTGATCAGAAAGCTGTGGACTCACAAATTCTGCGAAGAATCAAAGCTGTCCCTCAGCTCCAGGGCTACCTCCGCTCCGTGTTTGCTCTCACAAATGGAATTTATCCTTACAAAGTAGTGTTCTGAACTTCTTGCAAAGAACCTAATTAAATAACTTGTCATTTCCAAAAATAAAATAAAATAAAATAAAGTATATAAGTGCAAGCTATATGCAAACCCTACATCACTTTATATAAGGAAGTTAGACTTTGGTATTTGAGGGAGTCCTGGAAGCAATACCTTCTTGGTTATCAAGGTAATGGCTGTATTTGGATTACACCTGGGACTTTGGACTTAAGAGTTGATACTGGAACCAATTGAGACTTTTAAAGGTGTTGAGATGAAATGAGTATCCTGTGTGTGGGAAGGATATAAATTTTGAAGGGCCAGGAAAGAATGTGAGAGACTGAATGTTCTCCAAAATTCATATGCTAAAACTTTAACCTTCAATATGGTGCTGTTAGTAGGTAAGGCCCCTGGGAGGTCATTAATTGAATAATAAAGACTGGATCCCCTATGATGAGATTAGTGTCTTTGTAAGATGAGAAAGAGACACCAGAGCTTCCTCTTCCACCATGGAAGGATACGGAAAGAGAGCAGCTTTCCACAAGCCAGAAAGAGGGCCCTATTTTTAAAGAACCAAATTTGCCAGCATCTTGATCTTGGAATTCCCAGACTCCAGAACTCTGAGAAATAAATATTTGTTCTTTGAGCCACCTGGTCTACAGTGTTTTTTTATAGCAGTCCAAGCTAAGGCAAGCTGCATATAGCATGAAATATAACTTCAAACTGGTTGAAACACTTAGGATATTGATTATCTAACATTAATAGAAATCCAGAAGTATGGGCGCTTTTGTCCAGTTTAATCAAATCAATTCTGTTATCAAGGATCCAGGTTCTTTCTGTCCCTCTATTCAACTACCCACAATGTCAGCTTCATCTTAAAATTATCTCTCATGATTTCAAGTTGGCCATCTTTGGCTATTAGAACTTCATGCTTTCTCGTTGTAATTGAACAAGAAAGAGAAAGGCCTCTCCTACACTTATGGAATAAATGGCCTTTTCTACAACTTGATTGGTCAAAATAAATCATATATTAACCTTGCATCACTGCAAGTCTTCAAAGGAAGTCTATATATTAAATAACTTAGAGTAATAAGACTGCACCTCCTCTAGAATGGAGTCAGCTTTCCCTAAAATAGAAGAGGTGGAAATCCAAACTAAGATTATATTAGAAGGGAGAAAAAGGTGAATAACTGTCTGGTGGACAATAATATTATCTACTGCACAGTATATGCAACTCTTATTAAGGCCCAGTTTTATCTATGAATTCATGTTCTGAGATTTACTAAGGTTCCATTTTGCAGACAATACTGAATTATTGCTGAAGAAAAAAATAACTGCTTAAAAAGTTTACAGATCACACCAAGAGTATAATTATATGCTCACATAAGTGACTTCAAATTCCAAAATAATTTCAAAAACTAAAGTATTGTCACACAAATAAGAGTTAAGTTGAATATCAGAATAAGTATATAGTGTTTGCAGTAATTATTTGTTATTTTCAGTGCCTCTTACCCAGTTTTTCAGTTAACTTTCTCCAGGTTACCCCAAAGTCAGTACATACACTTTTTTTCTGTCTTCCTCAGGACAGTCTAACCTTGCTTCTATCCACTATATTTTATAGTGAATATAAAATATAACCATTATTAATGGACTCTCAAAATCCTAATCTTAACCCAGAATATAGGGAATATTATTTATGAGTGCTCCTATAATCACTGATGACCTCAATAAGAATTTGAACTCAGTAAAAGATTTGGTCTCAGATAGATAACACACCTCCACAGTATAAGTCAAAAGATTAAAAATAACTCAAGGAAACTAGGTTAAGACATAATGGTCATCATTTACACTGACCCTTTACATTAAGCTCTTGAGGCTCCTGTTCATTGAAATTATAAGTACCTTGATAACCTTCATGTTTTTTCTCTCATCTTTGTGTTTTTACAAGTTCCTATAATCATGAGCTTGTGCACCTTTCTCTTCATTCATTATCATATTTAAATTTAATTAAAAAATTAATATCTTCACAATTTATAAATGGTCTTTTGACAGTACTTCACTACAGTAAAGCAATTTCCTGGCTTTCATTAATGACCAGACTGAAATCTTCTAAAAACTGAACAATGGAGCTATTAAAACAATGGATACTATTCACCATCTGGGTCTCCTTGAAAGTTTATTTGAGGCCAAGCTGTTATTTCTATAGAAGAAAAGAAAATGGACTAAACTGGAAAACCCAATAGGCTTATTACACATACTTATAAAATTTTTACTCAGATAAGGCATACACTTGATTAGCTTCTAGCAGTCAAAAATGTAGAGAATAGAGATAAATACTTAGCAATTCAAGAGATAAATCTTAGGAACAGAAGAAATAGAAGGGGTGGTAAGAATTATCTGAAAAGTGAATCAAGGACTGACTGCATCTGACACACATCTGTTTAAAAGTAATTTCAAGTCATCAAGTGGCCAATATTTTGAACACAGCAATTCACTGATTACTTGTGTAACTTCAAGTGGTTATTTATCCAGGGCATTTTCAAAGCAGAGGCTGGAGAAGACTCCCTGCTCTTGAGTCCCAGAACCAAAGCCTAATAGCTGTGTGACCTTGAACAAGTCACTTGACCTCTGTATTCATCATTTCTCACCAGAAAAATAGAGATAATTATTATAACAATTTTTTTGTGATAATTTATAAGTACTAAACAAGGTAGTATATGTAAAGCACAACATTTAGCACTTTGTAAGCCCCTTATGGATATCATGTATTATGATCAATTTGAAGAAAGAAGTGGCATTGAAACATGTAAAATATCATGTATGAAACGAGATGCCAGTCCAGGTTCGATGCATGATACTGGATGCTTGGGGCTAGTGCACTGGGACGACCCAGAGGGATGGTATGGGGAGGGAGGAGGGAGGAGGGTTCAGGATGGGGAACACATGTATACCTGTGGTGGATTCATTTTGATATGTGGCAAAACTAATACAATTATGTAAAGTTTAAAAATAAAATTTTAAAAAAAGAAATAATAAGTAAAGTTTATAGTATAGGAAGTGATACATGCTATATGTAAAAATAAAATGGGAAAGGAGACAGGGTAAGTCAGGGAGAAGGTGCTTATAGGGGTAAATAGGGTGGTTTGTGGAAGTTTCACTTTTGAACAAATATGTGGAGAAGGTTATGGAAAAAGCCATAGAAATACATGGAGAGAGAGTTTTCTAGGTAGATGGAATAGTCAGTTCAGTCATATTAGTTCCAGGAACAGTAATGAGGCCAGTTTGGATGGAGGGAAGTAGAGATGAGGAGATAAAGTGAGAGGGGAAAAAGGGACCATGTCATACAGCCTGGCAGATAATGGTGAGAACTGAGCTTTTTCTCTAAATGAGACGGGAAGCCACTGAATGGTTTCAAGCAGAATAAGATGATCAGATTGACATCTCAAAAATATTCTGATTGCCTTGTAAAGAATAGGCTCTAGGGAGGCAAAGATGGAAGCAGGTAAATTAGGTAGGCTCAGGGAATCTGCCTGCAATGTGGGAGACCCAGGTTTGATTCCTGGGTAGAGAAGATCCTCTGGAGAAGGAAATGGCTATCCAATCCAGTATTCTTGCCTGGAGAATTCTACAGTGGTTACAGTCCATGGGGTCACAAAGAGTCAAACATGACTGAGCAACTAACATTTTGCAGTATTTCAGGCAAAGGATCATCTGCTGGAATACAACTCAAATACTGCTTGAATATGTGTGTACCAAGCTATCATCCTCAATTTGGTACAAAAAAAAAAAAAAACACCCACAAAATTCTCTCTCTTATTCTTATTATAGATTGGGTATTTACTGTTTTCATTGACAAAGATCCTATATTTGTACAATTATCTAAACATTGTTTCTTATGAGTCATAGGACAACCTGTATCAGAATTATCCAGCAGGCCTCTTAAAATTTTAGATTCCTGAACTTCATGTGTTAGACTCATTGAATCAGATTCTCTGGGGGCTTTGGCACTCCAGGGGATCCTTATTCTGGCCAAAATCTGAGTTGCTCATTTAGTGAAATAGTTTTTCCTCCTACGAATGCAATTAAAACACATATAATTGTTAAAATCTCTCCACCTGTTGTCCTTCATATATCTCATTGCAATGGATGGAAATCCATTTGACAACTCATTCCAACAGATTTTTAATATTGTCTTTTGTAACACTTTTCATAACCAAATAAATTTCACTTGAATAATAAACCCAACTTTTTTCTATCTAAACCACTTGACGTAAGTTTCAAGAATTTGGATGATCTCACATGTTGTATTTTTCCCTGTTGAGGTGGGATTTTATTTCATGACCAGTTAATTAGGAAAGAACCCACTCTTTGTATCAATTTGAGATGTTTAACAAAGGACATGAACTTGAGTTTTGAATTTCAGTATTTTTCTGTGAAGGGAAAATGCATCTATGTAGTGTACATTTCAGATCATCCACCACGTATGCTCTTGATTGAAAGAGTAGTTGCACTGGAGCTTCTGAAAAATCATCCCATTGTAGGCACTTGATCTCCCTTTTCTGATAATTCAGGGACATTTCTTTGCTGCACCTACTCAGATAAGGCTTTATTTTTGTACCATTTCTTTGCTTTCTATCTAGAAACAGCTGCTCTATCTCCTGTGACACAGGATGCAATAAAATGGAGTAAATGGAGTAGAGTATTTTGATAGATTAATCACTGCAGGGTGTGCAGCGTTCACAGCACTCATGGTGAAAGGGAAGAGGTTATACCAGAATGACATCTGTTTTCTTCCATGTAAATTGCTAGACTTTGAATCGGCTGTTATGTAGCAGATGTGTAGATTTAATTATTAGGATTGCATAACCACTGGGGAAAGCACAGGATTTTATTGATAGGCTTCTACCTAAAGTAACTGCAGAAGTAAACTGCCGTTGTCTCCTTGGTGAAATAAAACTAAAAAAGTTAAATCCGTAAGGTTGTGTCATTTCTGTCTTCTTTCTTTTTTTCTCTTTGGCCGCACCATGCAGCATAGAATCTTTGTTCCCTGACCAGGGATTGAACCTGTGCCCCCTGCTTTGGGAGCACAGATTCTTAACCATTTGACTGCCAGGGAAATCCCAGATATGTCATCATTTATTCTTAAAGTGCATATGAACTGGTTGTTTTGATATATATGTATTAATAAAACTCCAACAAATGTTTGTATGAGTTTGAAATTATTTTCTTCACAGGCTGCAACTAAAGACCTATTTTCAATGAAACATTTCAGAGATGCTTATTGGTCCATCAACAGTAAAACTGAAGATCATTTTTGGACTCCTAAGATTTTTACAGGTTTATCTACTGTTTGGGCTAACAGAAGCCTTGGAGATTATCTGCACCTATCCATTCATTTGACATTTGAGAAAACTAAGAAGAAAACAAATATAATCTCTACTAAGCAAATTCCAACCTACTCCTCAATTTGCTAACTCTCATTCCAGTGCTCAGAGCACAGTCTGGTTAGGAGGAGAGGAACCCAAAACTCTTTACAGGTTCTTCATAAACTGCTTGAGACTTGTCCTTCTCAACTCTGTGGTTGCACCCTTGTATGGGAGCAGAAACAGCTTGAAGACAATGCCTTCAGAGGTCAATGAAAGCACATGACCACAGGTTGATCATCGAGCTGGACCCAGACAGTCAGAGGCTCCTCACAACCTCCCCTGTCCTTGGAATATACGTTCTCCCCTCTGTCCCCACAGTGGGAGCCTTTTTCAAAACTGAAGCCCTGAGAGACCAATGTGTGGTTGAGACTATCTGGACTGAATATGTGACTAAAACCTGTTAAGTCTATATAGACTTTTAAGACTCTAGTAGGTGGGTTCAGAGCTACTCTTGCAACTGCCTAAGACAAGTCTTACTAAGCATGGCCCCGCACATCAGAATAGGATCCAGTTTCCCCCTCAGTCAGTCTCTCCCATCAGGAAGCTTCCATCAGCCTCTTATCCTTTGCCATGAGAGGGCAGACAGACTGAAAACCACAACCACAGAAAACTAACCGAAATGATCAGATGGACCACAGCCTTCTCTAACTCAATGAAACTATGAGCCATGCCATGTAGGGCCATCCAAGACCGATGTGTCATGGTGGAGAGGTCTGACAAAATGAGGTCCCTGGAGAATAAAATGGTAAACCACTTCACTATTCTTGCTGTGAGAACCCCATGAACAGTATGAAAAGGCAAAAAGATAGGACACTGAAAGATGAACTCCCCAGGTCAGTAGGTGCCCAATATGTTACTGGAGAAATAACTCTGGAAGAATGAAGAGACAGAGCCAAAGCTGTGGATATGACTGGTGATGGAAGCAAGGTCTGATGCTGTAAAGACCAATATTGCATAGGAACCTGGAATGTTAGGTCCATGAATCAAGGCAAATTCAAAGTGGTCAAACAGGAGATGGCAAGAGTGAATTTTGACACTTTAGGAAACAGCAAACCTAAATGTACTGGAATGGGTGAATTTAACTCAGATGACCTATATATCTACTACTATGAACAAGAATCCCTTAGAAGAAATGGAGTAGCTATTGTAGTCAACAAGAGTGTGAAATGCAGTACTTAGATGCAACCTCAAAAATGACAGGATGATCTCTGTTCATTTCCAAGGCAAACCATTTAATATCACGGTGATCCAAGCCTATACCCCGACCAGTAATGCTGAAGAAGCTGAAGTTGAATGGTTCTATGAATACCTACAAGATCTTCTAGAACTAACACCCAAAAAATATGTGAAAATCTTTTTCCTTCATTATAAGGGACTGGAATGCAAAAGTAGGAAGTCAAGAAACACCTAGAGTAACAGGCAAATTTGGCCTTGGAGTACAGAATGAAGAAGGGCAAAGGCTAATAGAGTTTTGCCAAGAGAATGTACTGGTCATAGCAAACACCCTCTTCCAACAACACAGAAGACTCTACACATTGACATTACCAGATGATCAATACCAAAATCAGATTGATTATATACAGTGCAGTCAAAGAAGGAGAAGCTCTATACATTCAGTAAAAACAAGACCAGGAACTGACTGTGGTTCAGATCATGAACTACTTATTGCCAAATTCAGACTTAAATTGAAGAAAGTAGGGAAAACCACTAGACCTTTCAGGTATGATCTAAATCAAATCCCTTATGATTATATAGTGGAAGTGAGAAATAGATTTAAGGGACTAGATCTGATAGACAGAGTGCCTGATGAACTATGAACAGAGGTTGGTGACATTGTACAGGACACAGGGATCAAGACCATCCCCAATAAAAAGAAATACAGAAAAGCAAAATGGCTGTGTGAGGAGGCCTTACAAAGAGCTGAGAAAAGAAGAGAAGCGAAAACAAAGGAGTAAAGGAAAGATACACCAATTTGAATGTTGAGTTCCAAAGAATAGCAAGGAGAGATAAGAAAGCCTTTCTCAGTGATCAATACAAAGAAATAGTGGAAAAAAATAGAAGGGGAAAGACCAGAGATCTCTTCAAGAAAATTAGACATACCAAGGAAACAGTTCATTTAAAGATGGGCTCAATAAAGGACAGAAATGATATGGACCTAACAGAAGGAAAAGATATTAAGAGGAGCTGGCAAAAATACACAGAGGAACTGTATGAAAAAGATCTTCATTACCCAGATAATCATGATGGTGTGATCACTCACCTAGAGCCTGACTTCCGGGAATGTGAAGTCGAGTGGGCCCTAGAAAGCATCATTATGCACAAAGCTAGTGGAGGTGATGGAATTCCAGTTGAACTATTTCAAATCCTAAAAGATGATGCTGTGAAAGTGATGCACTCAATATGTCAGCAAATTTGGAAAACTCAGCAGTGGCCACAGGACTGGAAAAGGTCAGTTTTCATTCCAATTCCAAACAAAGGCAATGCCAAAGAATGTTCAAACTATTGCACAATTGCACTCATCTCACACACTAGTAAAGAGATGCTCAAAATTCTCCAAGCCAGGCTTCAACAATACGTGAACCATGAACTTCCAGATGTTCAAGCTGGTTTTAGAAAAGGCAGAGGAACCAGAGATCAAATTGCCAACATCTGCTGGATCATGGAAAAGGCAAGAGAGTTCCAGAAAAACTTCTATTTCTCCTTTATTGACCATAGCAAAGCCTTTGACTGTGCAGATCACAATAAACTGTGGAAAATTCTTAAATTGATGGGAATATCAGACCATCTGACCTGCCTCTTGAGAAATCTGTATGCAGGTCAGGAAGCAACAGTTAGAACCGGACATGGAACAACAGACTGGTTCCAAATAGGAAAAGGAGTACGTCAAGGCTGTATATTGTCACCCTGCTTATTTAACTTATATGCAGAGTACATCATGAGAAACCCTGGGCTGGATGAAGCACAAGCTGGGATCAAGATCGCCAGGAGAAATATCAATAACCTCAGATATGCAGGTGACACCACCCTTATGGCAGAACATAAAGAAGAACTAAAGAGCCTCTTGATGAAAGTGAAAGAGGAGAGTGAAAATTTTGATTTAAGGTGCAACATTCAGAAAACTAACATCATGGCATCTGGTCCTATCATTTCATGGCAAATAGATGGGGAAACAGTGAAAACAGTGACAGACTGTATTTTGGGGGGCCCCAAAATCACTTCAGATGGTGACTGCAGCCATGAAATTAAGACACTTGCTCCTTGGAAGAAAAGTATGACCAAGCTAGACAGCATATTTAAAGCAGAGACATACTTTGCTGATGAAGGTCCATCTAGTCAAAGCTTGATTTGTCCAGTAGTCATGTATGGATGTGAGAGTTGGACTATAAAGAGAGCTGAGCACTGAAGAATTGATGTTTTTGAACTGTGATGTTGGAGAATATTCTTGAGAGTCCCTTGGACTGCAAGGATATCCAACCAGTTCATCCAAAAGGAGATTCGTCCTGAATATTCATTGGAAAGACATGCTGAAGCTGAAACTCCAATACTTTGACCACCTGATGTGAAGAGCTGACTCATTTGAAAAGACCCTGATGCTGGGAAAGATTGAAGGTGGGAGGAGAAGGTGACAACAGAGGATGAGATGGTTGGATGGCATCACCATCGCAATGGACATGAATTTGGGTATGCTCCAGGAGTTGGTGATGGACATGGAGGCCTGGCATGCTGCAGTCCATGGGGTCACAAAGCATAGGACATGAGTGAGCGACTGAACTGAACTGAACTGAAGACAAGTCTCAAATGTAAGTCCCCTTGCTTATTAAACCTGCTACTAGCCAATCTGGGCTGATCTGTCTCTGTCTTCAGTCTCTCCTTATCTTCTGGGTAGGGGGCCAGTTTCAGATTTCACACAGCAAATTCTTGAAGTGTTGAACTAACAGACAAATGGAAGATATTTGATGGGGTTCTGAAGAGATTACTGCTCCAAATGTCAGGGAAACACAAAATCCAGTCATCCATGATTCCAGAATCTGGACCCACACGTATCATTAATGTGATTTGCAGCCTTAGCCATGTGTTTCCTCATCTGTGCAATGATTGGCTAGCCTGAGAAGCCATCATCCTGCACCACTGGGGTAAATATCTAATCCAGTGACCTTTCACTATTCCATACTCTTTCTTCTTTTGTCCAAATGCTCTTGAACCTGATGTATAAAGTAAAGGTGCTAAATGATCAACTTCACTTATCCAGAAAAGGTGATTCCAGAAAATGAACTCTTACAATTTCTATGTTTATCCATCTGAAAAAATTTAGACACATTGAAGAGTTTTAATGATATCCAAGAATTAAGTTCATATAGGATCTGCTTCCTATAAAGTAGTAATCTAACATCTACAGAATACCAGACATACATAGTTTTAGCCAAAATAACCCATAACATGTCTTTAAAGTATTAAGCATATTAGATCAAAAGTTAAATTTTCAGAACATTATACAAATGTTTTGTGCAACATAATGAAACTATCTGAATATTTCAAAACCATCTGAATAACTAGTTGAAGTTCCCCTTTTTGACTCACATGTTTTTATATTATGTATATAATTGAAACAGAGTTATGATACTTATCTGGTTAATTGGTTATGGGGTGCTCACTTATGGCATTAGATACTACTCATAGAGAGTGTTCATAGTCACACATCCTACAAATGCCACTGTACATCCACTGCCTTCACTTCACCGTTACCACTAATGAACCAAGAGGCCAGCGAGCTATGCCTATCCCAGAGAGATAACACTTTCTGTCTGCCCCACACTCACCATGATGAGCCTTCAGGAAGCATCACATCCTGCCCAACATCACATCCTGCCCAACATCACTGAGCACTCCTTAGTTGATCTCCCATCACCTGGGCTCTTATTCACTTCTTAGTCTGTATATCTCTTTAATCTGAGAGATGGTTTCACCACTTGCTGACCTCTCAGACCTGCTAGTATTATGTACTGTAAAATATCCTCTTAGGCTCTTCACCTGTCATTGATGAAACATCCTTTATCCTTAGCTTCTCCTCTGAATATTCCCTCCTCCCCCATCTAAATAAAAGCTGCTCTCCTCTAAGGATGCTACTTTGCATGTAGCCCGTTTGAGTGGCATCTTTTCTCCTCCACACTACTCATCTCACTAGGTCTGGAGGTGGTGAGGCCATCCACTTTATTCACTTTATTGCCCATTGCCACTTGAGAACCATTATCTCCACCTCATTCCTGCTGCTGCTGCTGCTGCTAAGTCACTTCAGTCATGTCCGACTCTGTGCAACACCATAGATGGCAGCCCACCAGGCTCCCCCATCTCTGGGATTTTCCAGGAAAGAGTACTGGAGTGGGGTGCCATTGCCTTCTCTGACCTCCTTCCTAGAACCTTTCAACTATTTTTAAGTTCAAGCCATTAAACTATAGTTCCACCTGTTCCTCCTTGTTGCCTTCACATCCAGCTCCTCCCCTTTGTTCCTGGAAGAATTAAGCACCTGTCTCCCTGTGTTCTTCTACAGAAATACTCTTTTAAAAATTTAGTACCTTTTGCTCCTTTTTTAATACCATCATGGGAAAGTTTTTGAAATATTTAACAACTGGTATGAAAAGGGACCAGTCAAGAAAGCTATGGTACATATACACAATGGAGTATTACTCAGCCATTAAAAAGAAAACATTTGAATCAGTTCTAATGAGGTGGATGAAACTGGAGCCTATTATACAGAGTGAAGTAAGCCAGAAGGAAAAACACCAATACAGTATAATAATGCATATATATGGAATTTAGAAAGATGGTAACAATAACCCTGTGTACGAGACAGCAAAAGAGACACTGATGTATAGAACAGTCTTATGGACTCTATGGAAGAGGGAGAGGGTGGGAAGATTTGGGAGAATGGCATTGAAACATGTAAAATATCATGTATGAAATGAGATGCCAGTCCAGGTTCGATGCATGATACTGGATGCTTGGGGCTAGTGCACTGGGACGACCCAGAGGGATGGTAGGGGGAGGAAGGAGGGAGGAGGGTTCAGGATAGGGAACACATGTATACCTGTGGTGGATTCATTTTGATATTTGGCAAAACTAATACAATTATGTAAAGTTTAAAAATAAAATAAAATTTTTAAAAAAAGGGACCAGTCAGTGGTAAAAGACTGTTACACCTGTTGTGTGGTCAGCACTGTCCCCAAGATGGCTGTTCTTTTGCTCTCTGTATATTCCCTGCCTGACCAGCCCCTGCTTCACCTACACATTATCCTCGTGACTGACCTTCGCTCTTAGAGAGTCTCATCAATTAAATGCCCACATAATTGCCCCTAACCCCAGCTAATGATTTTTCTAAATTTCAGATCAGACCATCTCCACCATGATAACTTATGGAAGGGGTGGTGAGGGGAAGGTTCCTCTGCAGCGTGCTCATCTGCTGGTTTCCCTGGTAACCAACAAGCCATGCTGACATCAATCATCAATTCCCTTTATAACTGGAAACACCTCCCCACCCAGTAGCAAAGACTGCTGCCATGGCCTGCCCACCATCTGCCACACACATAGGGGTGTTGCTCCAGGACCTTGCTTTACACATATAAGATGTCTCCGTCCATTAAACCATCAATGTTTCTATCACCAAATACAGGCTCTTTCTTTGTTCTTGAGGCTGGGCAAGTACAGGGCTTGCAGGCCTGCAGCATGTAACCCAACATCTACAGACAATAATTGACTATCAATTCTGCACATAGATAGTCTTTGCAGTCACCTGGCTTCTCAGTTGCCAAATCCACTTCTTGTCACTCATCTTATATGTCCCTTTATTAGAGACACCTTCTCTGACTAGTCTTTTAAATTAACAACACCTCCCATAATGGCCACTCTGTTTACATTTTTCCAAAGCACACCTAAAATGTAATGCATTTATGAGTTTTCAAATATATCATCTTTCTCTTCTTGCCAGAATAAAAGCTCCATGAGAACATGGGCTTTGTTTTTTCCACTTTTGCCATCCAGTGCCTAGATTAGTGGCTGATACATACTTGATATTCAGTAAATCTTTGTTAAAAAATAATTTTTGGACCAAAAGTAGAAGTTCTAGAAATGAAAATACCAGACTTCTACTTTGTACTATTTAATTTTTAAATGCTAACTAGTCCTCCAATATTTGAAATAACTGCAAATGAATCAGTGAATAATATAGTAACTCTTACTTTGGAAAGGAGTGAATTTAATGCAGATATTCTAGTATACACAAAATTCTCAGCATCCACCAACACCCATGTCTATTTGAGCCTGCTAAAAATAGAAGCACTTTAAAGATTATAGAACAAAGTACTCCATGAAACATCACAGGTGATATCTTAGGTCATCACATAGACAAACTTGTAGAAATAAAATCATTTCAACACAATATGGTAGGATATATAAATGAAAAATAGGATTCAGTCAGTGGAAGTAACACTAAATTTCTGCCTCTGTCACACATAAGTTTCCTGTTTTCTAGAAAATAGCATTAGGGGAAGCACAATTCATTTATTCATTTGGGGCTTTGCCATATAAAACGAAATAAATGGCATGAATTGCAGTAAGAGGGCACATTATTCTAAAATTTTCTAACAAGCCAGCCAAGTTTGCCAGATTCCAAATTAGCATTTAGTCATTTGTCCTATGAGGAAAATGCAAAATTATTTATTTATATCTCTTACAACTTTGCTTAGTTCAAGTTATATCTGCATAATGGGCCGTATGCTAGAAGAGGAAGGAAATAATGCTTATGGCATCTGCCATAAAAAAAGAAGATATTAAAATGACAATGTTACTGATTTCTTGAATGTTGAGAATAAGTACTCCATGAAAAAAATCATTCTGCAATAACTGGCTAAACTAGAGACTTTTATTAACAGAGCCCTCACAGTTATGATCCCCTGGACCGGAAGACAGTTTACATCTGACAATAAAAGACTGTCATCTCTAACTATGAGCCCAAGCAATGATCACACTTGACCTAAAAGTGGAGAACACAGTATAGATGAAATGAGGGAGTGAGCACATACCTCAACCTTCCAACAAATTTCCTTTAAAAGGAGAAAAATTCCAAACTGATGGCAAAGTTCAGAATTATTTTCTGTAATAAATTCATGTCCATTGTATTTTATTTTACAAATGATGTCAGTGATAATTTTTATCTAATAAAAATTATGATCCACAAAAACCACTCTGTAAAAAAATTTTTATACATTTCCATTTACAATTTTTACCAGGTTTTGTTCTAAATGCGATTTTTTTCATAATGAAGTTTATTTTTTCTTTTTCTTTTAATTTTTTAAAATGTATTTTCTGGTTTTTGGGCAGTCAAATTTCTCCTCAAGTCTCAAACAGAATAGAGTCACATCTCCTTACTCCTGAACTAGCAAAAAGAATAGACTTTCCCTTTTTAATTTTAAAAATTTATTTATTTTAATTGGAGGTTAATTACCATCTGTAAATAGATCTCCAGTCCAAGTTTGATGCATGAAACACGGAACTCAAGGCTGGTGCACTAGAATAACCCAGAGAGATGGGATGCAGAGGGAGGTGGGAGGGGGCTTTGCGATAGGGCACACATGCACACCAGTGGCTGATTCATGTCAATGTATGGTAGAATTTCCCTTTTTTAAACCAACCATGTCAACTCAGTAATTGGGGAAGAGTCAGCTTTCCTTAAAAGCATATGGTTTTGTGGAGCCAGGACAGATATTTGGACAAAATTGAGTATCTATTGAAAGTAGAGATGGATAGGAAGTTATTCCCATGATAGTACTCTAAAGAACCAAAGTCAAAATGTGAAGGCCATTTTAAAAACACAACTCTTTGTGACTTAGACCATGACCACATGATGTCAACACAACCTAGAATTTTTTAAAAGTAGTCACATTATCATTGAGCCAAACTTAAGGAGAAAGTTTATTTCTCCACACTCCTCTCCTACAGTAGCATCAGGAAAGTCAACTTAGTATAGTGAGAATTGGTATAATATCAGACAAACTGTATGTATTGAATCCCAGCTCTTCCAATTTTCATCTGCATAGCCTTAGGCAAGTCACTTAATTTCTCTAAGTTTTTATGATTAGCAGGTGTAAGATGCCCATGATAGTGCCACGTGCAAGGAGTAATTTGAAGTTTGAATGAAAATTTTAAAATATTCTGCAGTACATTATCCAGTTATAGTATAGAATAAGTTCTCAAAAAAATTACTGGATATGTAACTGAAAATAAAATACTTTTAATTCAAGAAAAGAGAGAAGACAGTGGAAAAATCCAAACCAAGTGCTGTATAATGGGCTTGGAGATTTTGATGTGATGGGGGCCCCTAGACTAGAATTAAATACTGGATTAGAGCAACTCCACAGTTGATAGCAACTAATATTTACTAAGCCAGGAAGAGTGCTATATACACGATCACATGTAATCCTCCCAACAACCTTATTTACAAGAAGGAAAGCGACACTAAATGCTTCGTTGAGGCCTCAATACAGTTCAACTGCAGAGCGGAGTCTGACTTTCAGTCTGCTGAGGAAGTTACACTCTTTATTCTGCCCCTATAAATATAGGTTGTTGCATCCTGTGGGGAGAAGCAAATTAGCCAAGATGGTGTGTTCAGGCCCTTTCACCCCACATATTGTAAATGATGACTGTGTAACAGCTGAGATCACTTACAGCACTGAGCATGTGTGTCACGAGATACTCGCTTGGTCACGGGTTGTTCTGTGCAGTACGCCTGTATTACTGCTGCGTCACAGCTGTGTCCATTGGGTCAGCCACAAAAGGAGAGAATATAGAGCGTCTATTGCTACAGCTACTGTGACAGCTAGGAGAAAATACTGTTATGGCTGCTGCACCAGCCAGGAGAGAATAAATGTGTCTGCAGCTCCTATGGCCCCTCCAGTCTCCTTCCTGCCTCTTAGCTCTTGCCTTGACTACCCGGGGTTCAGCAAACAGTGTGAACTACAAGACAACTGGGGACACAAGCAGGATCAGCAACACACATCCCCATTGGGGTTTCTAAATCTGATGCTCCTTGAACAAGCAAGTACCCAGTAACTTTATTGACAAGGAAGTATACAAGTGTGCAAGTAGGTGAAGGAAGCCCATTCTCATCTCTTTTGAGATACAATTGGTAAAGGGAAGGGAAGAAAGGATGATGTTAAATATATAGGCTGACAGCAAAGGACTGCCTAGAGTGTTCTGTGTAAATAATAGGAAAGATGCTCCAAACAATTGAGTTTCAGGGGAGAACACATTTTCTCTTCCACTCTGACAACCTACGTACCAAAAGGATGCACAAAGAGAAAGTTTCAGCTTTGGATTTTCTAAAATTTTTAATCACACAGGATTGAAATCTAGGAACCTCTGCCTTGTATCTTATGAGAATTGGACCATAAAGAAGGCTGAGTGTCGAATGCTTTTGAACTGTGCTATTGAAGACTCTTGGGAGTCTCTTGGACTTCAAGGAGACTGAACCACTCAATTCTGAAGGAAATCAGTCCTGAATATTCAATGGAAAGACTGATGCTGAAGGTAAAGCTCCATACTTTGGCCACCTGATGTAAAGAACTGACTCACTGGAAAAGACCCTGATGCTCGGAATGATTGAAGGCTGGAGGAGAAGGGGATGACAGAGGATGAAATGGTTGGATGGCATCACTTACTCGATGGACATGAGTTTGAGCAGGCTCTGGGAGATGGTGGACAAGGAAGCCTGGCGTGCTGCAGTCCATGGGGTCGCAAAGAGTTGGACACGACTGAGCAACTGAACTGAAATGATGTCAAGAAAACCATGCCTGGATCTCCCTCTCTGGGGACCTTCTGCTTTATCTGCTTTCAATTGTGAGTTTGTATGTCTTATTCTTGCTAAATTATAAATTCTGGGGGCAAGGATCATGTCTGTCTTATGCACCCTTTTATTCCCAGTTTTAAGGAGATGCCTGGTACCTAGAAGAAACTCAATGAGTGTTAGATGGATCTAAATCTTACATTCTGAAATTACTCCAAAAGTGAATCTCAAATTTAGTTTTAATCCACCCTGATTTTAAATTATGAGTCATAAAGACCTTTAATAGAGACTGGGCAAAATCACAAAAATAATAATGGAGAACCAGATCCTTCAAAAGGTTGAACTCCTGGTTAAAAAAAAAAAAAAAAGAAATATTTGAAGCATAGTAAAGTTGACACAGATAAATGCTTTTATTTAAATATCCAAGGCTCTGATTACCAAGGCCTATATCTCTATTTGCTTCTCATTTCTGTCTCAAAAGCTAACATATAGTTTCTTTTTTTAAGGTTTTTCCTTAAAGCCAAATGTTAACTTTCTATTTAACTGTAAATGTGATTATTGATCTGCTCAAACTAGGCTATATTCTGCCTTTTCCAAGGCATGTCATGAAAACTACTCAATGTCTATATGACTTGTCTACTTAAAAAACAGACATGACAGTTAAACTTTTTAAAAATTCCTATGGGTTCTTCCTGGGATTTTTTGGTCCCTTTGACCAGACCTGGATAATTTGTAATGGGAGTTTTGCACAGATTTCACAAACTGTACAAATCTCTTCCACAAAAAGATAACCTTGAGGCGTTTAAGTTGACAAGGGGAATTTTATCAGTATTTCTTAGAATTTGTCTAAGAAACCATAAATAGTAGCAGTGAAATCTAAAGTGTTAGAATTATTTTTCTACGAAAACTCACTGTAGAAGAAGAACAAGCTCTAATAGGATCAGTTGTATATGTTTTAAATGAAATACTAGAAGACATAAGAGACAACAGAGAGTGTTGCCAAAAGAAAGTGGTAGATACATGAAAATTAACTCCAAATTTACCAAAGATTTAAATGTAAGACCTGAAACCATAAACTTCTAAAAGGAAACAAAGGGATAATAACTCCTTGATGTGGGTCTTGACAAGGATTTTTGGATATGACACCTAAAGCACAAGCACCAAAGCCAAAAATGAACAAGAAGAACTACATCAAGCCTAAGAGCTTTTTCACAGCAAAAGAAACAATCAACAAAATTATAAGACAACCTATGAAATGAGAGAAAATATTTACAAACAATATCTGATAAGGGGGTTATACCAAAAATATACAAAGAACTCATACAATTCAATAGCAAAAAAAAAAAAAAAGCAAACAATTCTATTGAGAAAATAGTCAAAAGACCAGGTGGGTTAGGAGTATTTCCAAAGAAGATATACAAATGGTGAACAGGTATATGAAAATATGCTCAATCTTACTAATCGTTGCTGTTGTTCAGTCACCAAGTTGTGTCCAACTTTGCAACCCCATGGACTACAGCATGTCAGCCTTCCTTGTCCTTCACTGTCTCCTGGCATTTGCTCAAATTCATGTCTGTTAGTTGGTGACGCTGTATAACCACCTCATCCTGTGTTGCCCCCATCTCCTTTTGCCTTCAATCTTTTCCAGCATCACAGTCTTTTTCCAATGAGTTGGCTTTTCACATCAGGTGGCAAAAGTATTGGAGCTTCAGCTTCAGCATCAGTTGATTTTCAATGAATATTCAGGATTTATGTCCTTTAGGATTGACTGTTTCGATCTTCTTGCAGTCTGAGGGACTCTCAAATGTCTTCTCCAGCACCATAGTTCAAAAGCATCAATTCTTCAAAGCTCAACCTTCTTTATGGTCCAACTCTCACATCTGTATATGACTACTAGTTATTAGGGAAATGAAAATAAAAACTACAATGAGATATCACCTTATGTCTGTTAGAATGCCCATTATTAGAAAGAGTGACAGCAAATGCTGTGATTTCTGTGTATTAATATTATATCCTGCAACTTTACTAAATTAATGATTAACTCATAATTTTCTGTGATATCTTCAGGGTTTTCTATGTATATTGTCATGCTGTCTGCAAACAGTGAGAGTTTTACTTCCTTTGCAATCTGAATTCCTTTCATTTCTTTTTCTTCTCTGGTTTCTAGGTTTCTATGCTAGGACTTCCAAAACTGTATTGAATAATAGTGGTGAGAGTGGGCACCTTTATCTTGTTCCTGATGTTAGAGGAAATGCTCTCAGTTTTTCACCATTGAGAATAATGTTTGCTGTGGGTTTGTCATATATGTTCTTTATTATTTGCTAGTATTTTGTTGAGGATTTTTACATCTATGTTCATCTGTGATATTGGCCTATAATTTTTGTTTTTGTGACAACATTTTCTGGTTTTAGTTATCAGGGTAATGATGGCCTCAGAGAATGAGTTTGGGGGGGTTTCTCCTTGTGCAATTTTTTGGAAGAATTTGAGCAGGGTAGGTGTTAACTTGCTTTAAAAATTTGATAGAATTCACCTGGGCTAGATGTGAAGCCATCTAGCCCTGGACTTTTGTTGGTTGTAAGATTTTTGACAGTTTTGAATTCAGTGTTTGTGATTGGTCTGTTCATGTTTGTTTTTTATATTCTTATTTGTTGCTTCTTTATTTAAAATAAATATCCAAACATTGACATATATACACTATTGTGTGTAAAATAGGTAACTAGAGGAAAGCTACCATATAACTCAGGGAGCCTGGCCCAGTGCTCTGTTCATATTTTCCATTTCTCCATGGTTCAGTCTTGGAAGGTTGTATTTTTCTAAGAATTTGTGCATTTCTTCTAGGTTGTCCACTTTATTGGCATATAGTTACTCATAGCAGTGTCTTATGATACTTTGTATTTCTGTGTTTTTTGTTGTGACTTCTTTTTCATTCCTAAATTTATTGATTTGAGTCTTCTGTATTTTTCTCAAAAAGATGGGCAGAAGACCAAAACAGTCATTTCTCCAAAGATATACAGATGGCCAACAAACACATGAAAAGATGCTCAACAGCTCTCATTATTATAGAAATGCAAATCAAAACTACAATGAGATATAACCTCACACCAGTCAGAATGGCCATCATCAAAAAATCTACAATGCTGGAGAGGATGTGGAGAAAGAGGAACCCTCTTGCACTGTTTTGGGAATGTAAAGCCTGACACTGTTTCCCCATCTATTTCCCATGAAGTGATGGGACCGGATGCCATGATCTTCATTTTCTGAATGTTGAGCTTTAAGCCCACTTTTTCACTCTCCACTTTCACTTTCATCAAGAGGCTTTTTAGTTCCTCTTCACTTTCTGCCATAAGGGTGGTGTCATCTGCATATCTGAGGTTATTGATATTTCTCCTGGCAATCTTGATTCCAGCTTGTGTTTCTTCCAGTCCAGCGTTTCTCATGATATACTCTGCATAGAAGTTAAATAAGCAGGGTGACAATATACAGCCTTGACATACTCCTTTTCCTATTTGGAACTAGTCTGTTGTTCCATGTCCAGTTCTAACTGTTGCTTCCTGACCTGCATACAGATTTCTCAAGAGGCAGGTCAGGTGGTCTGGTATCCCCATCTCTTTCAGAATTTTCCACAGTTTATTGTGATCCACACAGTCAAAGGTTTTGGCATAGTCAATAAAGCAGAAATAGATGTTTTTCTGGAACTCTCTTGCTTTTTCAGTGATCCAGCGGATGTTGGCAATTTGATCCCTGGTTCCTCTGCCTTTTCTAAAACCAGCTTGAACATCAGGAAGTTCATAGTTCACATATTGCTGAAGCCTGGCTTGGAGAATTTTGAGCATTATTTTACTAGCATGTGAGATGAGTGCAATTATGCGGTAGTTTGAGCATTCTTTGGCATTGCCTTTCTTTAGGATTGGAATGAAAACTGAACTTTTCCAGTCCTGTGGCCACTGCTGAGTTTTCCAAATTTGCTGGCATATTGAGTGCAGCACTTTCACAGCATCATCTTTCAGGATTTGAAATAGCTCAACTGGAATTCCATCACCTCCACTAGCTTTGTTTGTAGTGATGCATTCTAAGGCCCACTTGACTTCACATTCCAGGATGTCTGGCTCTAGATGAGTGATCATACTATCCTGATTATCTGGGTCATGAAGATCTTTTTTGTACAGTTCTTCTGTGTATTCTAGCAGTTGGTTAATGAAGGAAGGGAATGTCTTAAAACTCAGAATGGCACCAGACCCCTCATCCATAATATGTATTTTGGGATAATCTTGGCACCAGATGAGTCATCCCTGGCCATAAAACGATTGACTTGAATCTTGGAGAAGGGCAGATTACCAAATAGTTTCATTTATATAGATTAGGGGAACAATGTCTGAGTATAACATACTGGCTGGTCAAGTCTGTTCTGAGCCATTAGGCAGAACCAACTTGAAGACAGAGTTTGGGGTAAATGCATAGTACTTTAACATAGCTTAAGACAAACATTTCCATAAGAAAAATGCACTGGTTAACTCAAGGTTTGAGAATAGTTAACTTCAGGCGAAACCAGGTGTCATTATGGCAACACAGTATTTTAAGAGAAACCTCCTTTTAAATTTGTATAGAGAAGGAAAAAATATCGCTAGTTTGTTTCCTCCTGCCACTTAAGAGAGATAAAAATGTTTGACACTTGCAGCCTATTTCCTCCCTTTGGAGACCCCTGGCCTTCCTGCCTGTTACCCTCTCACTTCCAATGAATATTCAGGACTGATTTCCTTTAGGATTGACTGGTTCAATCTCCTTGAAGTCCAAAGGACTCTCAAGAGTCTTCAACACCACAGTTCAAAAGCATCAATTCTTTGACACTCAGCCTTCTTTATGGTCCAATTCTCACATACACACATGACTATTGGAAAAACAACAGTTTTGCCTATATAGACTTTGTTGGTAAAGCAATGTCTCTACTTTTTAATATGCTGTCTAGGTTTGTCATAGATGGTTGGATGGCATCACTGACTCAATGGACATGAGTTTGAGTAAACTGCAGGAGTTGGTGATAGACAGGGAGGCCTGGCATGCTGCAGTCCATGAAGTGAGAAATAATCAGACACAACTGAGTGACTTAACTGAACTGAGGTTTGTCATAGCTTTTCTTCCAAGGAGCATCTGTTAATTTCATGGCTGAAGTCATTATCTGCATTGATTTTGGAGTCTAAGAAGATAAAGTCTGTCACTGTTTCCATTGTTTCTCCATCTATTTGCCATGAAGTGATGGGACCGGATGCCATGATCTTTATTGTCTGAATGTTGAGCTTTAAGCTAGCTTTTTTATTCTCCTCTTTCATTTTCATCAAGAGGCTCTTTAGTTCTTCACTTTCTGCCATAAGGGTGGTGTCATCTGTATATCTGAGGTTATTAATATTTCTCCCTACATTCTTAATTCCAGCTTGTGCTTCATCCAGCCTGACATTTCACATATGTACTCTGTATATAAGTTAAATAAGCAGGGTGACAATATACAGCCTTGAGGGACTCCTTCCCCAATTTGGAATCTGTCCATTGTTCCATGTCCAGTTCTAACTGTTGCTTCCTCACCTGAGAAATACAGATTTCTCAGGAGATAGGTTAGGTGGTCTGATATTCCCATCTCTTTAAGAATTTTCCACAGTTTGTTGTGATCCATACAGTCAAAGGCTTTGGCATAGTCAATAAAGCAGAAGTAGATGTTTTTCTGGAAATCTCTTTCTTTTTCTATGATCCAATGGATGTTGACAATTTGATCTCTGGTTCCTCTGCCTTTTCTAAATCCAGCTTGAACATTTGGAAGTTCTCAATTCACATACTGATGAAGCCTAGCTTGGAGAATTTTAGCATTACTTTAGAACTTTAGCATACTTAGCTAGCATGTAAAATGAGTGCAATTGCACGGTAATACTACTGAGTATATATCCAGAGAAAATCACAATTCAAAAAGACACATGTACCCCGATGTTCACTGCAGCACTATTTACAATAGCCAGGACGTGGAAGCAACCTAAATGACAGGTGAAAGGATAAAGAAGTTGTGGTACATATTATTACTCAGTCATAAAAAGGAGCAAAAATGAGTCGCTTGAACTGAAGTGGATGAAACTAGAGCCTGTTAGAGTGAAGTAAGTCAGAAAAAGACAAGTAAATATATTAATGTATGTATATGGAATCTAGAAAAATGGTACTTATGAACTTATCTGCAGGGCAGGAATAGAGACAAAGATGTAGAGAATAGACTTAAAGACACAGTTGTGGAAGGTGAGGATGGGAAGGTTATAGCATTAACATATATACACTATTGTGTGTAAAACAGACAGCTAGTGGGAAGGTGCTATATAACACAGGGACCCTAGTCTGGCACTCTGTGACAACCTAGAGGGGTGGAAAGAGGTGCTGGAGGGAGGATAAAGAGGGAGGTTATTTGTATATATTTACAGTTGTTTTACATTGTTGTTCAGCAGAAACCAGCACATCTTTGTAAAGCAATTATCCTCTAATTAAAAATAAACAGAAAAAATCATTAAAAAAAAAAAAAAACTCTGGATGTTGCTGTTGGGATGGGAGAGAATGGGGAGAAGGAGGAATGAATAAAGTCCTGACAAGGATTTGGAGAAAGAACACTTGTGCACTCTTGGTGGGGTTGTCAACCAGCATAGCCACTTTGGAAAATAGTGTGGAGGATGCTCAAAAAGTTAAAAATAAAGCTACCATATGATTCAGCAATTCCAATTCTGGGACTATATCCAAAGGGATTGAAAACCCAAGCTTAAAAAGATATCTGCATCCCTATGTTTTTAAGCAAGACATAGAAATAGGTTAATTAGTATCCACTGATGAATGAATAAAGAAATTTTGAGATACACATACACACAATTGAATATTATTCATTCATTTTAAAAAAATAGAAAGTCCTCTTGCAACAGCATGGATGGACATTGAGAGCATTATGGTAACTGAAGTGAGTCAAACAGAGAAAGGCAAATACTGTATTATCTCACTTGTATGTAGAACATTAAAAAGAAGATATAGAAAAAAGAGATCAGATTTGTGGTTACCAGAGATGGAGGTGGGAAAAGGGGGAATTGGAGGAAGGCAATCAAAAAGTACAAACTACCAGTTATAAGATAAATAAGTACTGGGATGTAATGTACAACATGACAATTATAGTTAACACTGCTATATGATATAGGAAAGTTATTAAGATAGTAAATTCTGAGGTTTCTCATCACAAGAAAAATCTTTTAATATTTATATTTATTTTATCTATGGGAATATGGATGTTAACTAAACTTACTGCTATAATAATTTTACAATATATGTTAGTCAAACCATTTTTCTGTATCCCTTAAATTTATATAGTGATGTGTATCAGTTCTGTGCATGTGTCCCTCAGTTGCTCAATCGTGTCCTATTCCTTACAACCTCATGGACTGTAGCCTGCCAGGCTCCTCTGTCCATGAAACTTTGCAGGCAAGAATGCTGGAGTGGGTTGCCATTTCCTAATCCAGGGTATCATCCTGACCCAAGGATCAACCCCGAGTTTCTTTTGCCTCCTGCACTGGCAGGTGGTTTCTTTACCACTGTGCCACCTGGTAAGCCTGGGATGTGTATCAATTTCATCTCTATAAAACCTGGAAAAAAGATAAAGTCATGGCCCCTCATTTGTTTACTCACTCACCAACTTTTATTGTTTACTATGTGCCAGGCCTTACACCTGATGCTTGGAGGGTATAGTGGTAACAATACAGACAGGTCCCTGACCTAATCAAAGTCATGCTCCATTTTGGAAGACAAGAAAGAAGTTAGTTTCACTGCTAATGGGACATTTTTTGTGTTCAGATTGCTCACATCCCAGGGGATATGAAGAGAACACCAAAAGATTGTGGCTCTGAGTTCCTTACTCTCTGTTGTGTTCTGATTATTGAATATACTTCTCCACTCTCTGGTTGGAATACCATTCAGTGGCAGTCATTATTCTCACTAGGACTCAGTCTTAGAATCCTATAGGTAGCAAGACTTGGCAAGGTAGTTTCTCATCTACTGAGCTAATGGTATAAATATAGACTGTCAACTGATTCCTGGGATCAGGAAACTCAGCATATTCATCCTCTGCTTCTCTAGTCTTCATCCTTAAGCTTCATCATTGATTTCCATGTGATCTTCAGTCCATGGACTGGGGTTGGTGAGGACTATCCAATTCTCTTCGTGCAGACTTCAACATAGCCCAAAGTTTCAACCACATAATGTCACTGCAAGTCTGAGTGCTGCCTGCCTCAGGGGAGACATGTAGTCAGTCATGAAAACTAGGAGGACAGTTGAGGTGAAGGGTAATAAATATCTCCACTTCTCCTCTCTGTAAATTCTCAAATTACAATAGACTAAGTGGACTTTGAGCGTGCATTGTGGGAAAGTTACTTGACTTTAAAGGTATTTACTATGAATTAAACAATGATTATGCTGCAGAAATTAGAATTGTTCCTATTCTGCCACTGACCAGTTGGGTATATAATCACAACTGTATCATATATCCTCCCCCATGCTCTTTACATTATATACAGTGAGACTGAAGTAGGAGACTTCTAGAACCTGCACTTAAGACTTCATAGAGTGATCTTTTAGAACTCTTTGGAGACATTGAACTCTTTAGCTATTTATAATCCTTTAAAATCTGATTCCAAGTTTCCTCTCTGATTGTGTCTCTCTAATTCCTCTGAGAAATCCTGTACTGCAACCAAACTGGCAGATGCTGACTGTGCTTCACAGGATTTGCACACCTATTTCCCTTCTTGGAATTCTTTCCTGCATTCCATTCCTCTGGAAAATGAACTACTGTGAAGGTAGTCCTCCACAGGCCCTAAGAGTCTATGCAGATTATCTTTGACTATGCCAAACCTCAAGGACAATGCAACCTACCACATGCGTAGCATCCATCTGGGCTCATTGCCTCTCCCTCTGGGACTTGGAGTGGAACAGGATAATTTTTCCCATGCTGTAAGATTTAAACTGTCTTCTCTCATCCATTTTCTAATAATTTATGGAGTGGTGGCAGGTTTACCCCTTACAATCCTCTATGAAGTTGAAATTCTCCCCTGAAATGCACATTCATAAGAGCAAAGTAAAACTCTATCCCACAAACACCCCAAAATCCAAAGACTTCACCATTATCCTCAGAGTACCTATGTCTTAAAGGGGAGAGAAAAGGACTGCAAGGAAACTGAAGAAACAGGGAAGTTGCCATGGTCCCAGTCCTAATCCTCAACTTTGAAAGTGCAGTATATTTATTGCAACCTTGTCACAGGATTGACTAGGTGTAGGGAATATGACTCCAGCAAACCAAACTCACAACTGGCTGAAATATAAACAGGGACCCAGTTTGTTCATGTTCAGTGAGAAATGTCAACTCTTATGTTCATTTGAAATGTGCTTCTCAGTATGGCAAAATACTCTTTTGCATTCCACAAGCAGATCTATTTGGAAACAAAATTATAGTCCCGAGATTGTTTGGTGAGCATGAAATCAGAGTGAAGGGAGCTAGTTAAGTAGGGCCAATGTTTATGGGTGGAGTTAGAGTAGGAGAGCTTATGGGTCCTTCTCACATTACAGATTTAACCACCACAGGAGTCAAACCAAGCTCTTGGTGTTGGGCAGCCTTTCCCAGAGAATGTTCTTTGTCTGTGCTCAGTTGTTGCCCATCCATCTACTTTCTCATGGGCTCTTCCCCATCACTGTGCATGTGAATGCAGTAGATGGACAGACTTAACAGTTGTTGGTTCAAAACCTCATGAATTCCTGGCTGAAATATGAAATTCGCACCCATACACAAGGGCAAGGAGAAACCAAAGAGCTGAATCACTCCAGATTGATAGATGGCAGGTTTAATAACCAAAGGAATCACATACCAGGTATGTCTTGAGAGACCACAAGAAAAGTAGAATCTTGCACTAGCTGGCCATAATCTTCAAATTTTATATAGAGGTCTTAACGGGGCTCAGAAACACATTCAGTCCAGATGGTCTCAATAACACATTGCTCTCTCAAGGCTGACTCCTTGAAAACAGCTCTGGCTGTGGGTACTGTGGGTAAAACACATATTCTGAGGACTGAGGAAGTGGTAAGGAGCCTCCAACTGTCTGGGTCCAGCCTGCTGATGACCTTGTGGTCACATCCTCATGACTTCTTCCAAAAATGTTCTATAGTTCCTTTTTTTAATCTATCTAATTTATTGCTATCCAAAGTTTAATTCTCATCAGAGCCATAAAAGAAGAAAGAAAGTATGGAAGAGTTGCAAAGGTTTCCCTTCAATATACTGCAGTTTAAGAAATTACAATTATACTTTTTCTTCCTGTTTAATTGAGACATAATTGACATACAGCACTGTTTAAGCTTAGGATGTACAGAATGATTCAGTTCAGTTCAGTTCAGTCACTCAGTCATGTCCGACTCTTTGCGACCCCATGAATTGCAGTACGCCAGGCCTCCCTATCCATCACCAACTCCCAGAGTTCACTTAAACTCATGTCCATCGAGTCGGTGATGCCATCCACCCATCTCATCTTCTGTGGTCCCCTTCTCCTCCTGTCCCCATTCCTCCCAGCATCAGAGTCTTTTCCAATGAGTCAACTCTTTGCATGAGGTAGCCAAAGTATTGGAGTTTCAGTTTCAACATCAATCCTTCCAATGAATACTCAGGACTGATTCCCTTTAGGATGGACTGGTTGGATCACCTTGCAGTCCAAGGGACTCTCAAGAGTCTTCTCCAACACCACAGTTCAAAAGCATCAATTCTTCGGTGCTCAGCTTTATTCACAGTCCAATTCTCACATCCATACATGACCACTGGAAATACCATAGCCTTGACTAGACAGACCTTTGTTGGCAAAGTAATGTCCCTGCTTTTTAATATGCTATCTAGGTTGGTCATAACTTTGCTTCCAAGGAGTAAGTGTCTTTTAATTTCATGGCTGAAATCAACATCTGCAGTGATTTTGGAGCCCAAAAATATAAAGTCTGACATTGTTTCCACTGTTTCCCCATCTATTTGCCATGAAGTGATGATTATTTGACTTATATACATCATGAAGTGACTATCACAGTAAGTTTAATGAACATCCATGATCCCATATAGACACGGAATTAAAGACATAGAAAAAATTTTCCTTTTAACAAGAACTCTTGAGAATTTACTCTCAACAACTTTCACATATAAAATACACAGTGTAATTAGATTAGTCATGTTGTACATTACAGGGGCTTCACTGGTGGTTCTGCAGTAAGTGGCTCTGCCTGCAGTGCAGGAGATGCAGGTTCCATCCATGGGTCAGGAAGATCACTTGCAGGAGGAAATGGCAACCCACTCCAGTACTCTTCCTGCAAAATCACATGAACAGAGGAGTCTGGCAGTCTATATAGTCTGTGGGGTGGCAAACAGTCAGACATGACTGAGAAACTAAGCACACCAGCACATTGTACATTATCCCTAATACCTGTTTATAAATGTACACTCTCAGTGCTTTTTTTCAATTCTCCCTTTCCCCCACCTCTACTCTTCTGCCGCTGGTAACCACAAACCTGATCTTTTCACTATAAGATTGCTTGTTTTTTCAGTATGCTGCTACTGCTAAGTTGCTTCAGTCGTGTCCGACTCTTTGCTACCCCATGGACTGCAGCCCACCAGGCTCCTGGGTCCGTAGAATTTTCCAAGCAAGAGTACTGGAGTGCGTTGCCATTGCCTTCTCCATTTTGCAGTATAAATTGCCCTAAATACTACACTAGTTCCTGGTACAAGCCATGTAATTCATTATTTCTGTACATTTCAAAATGATCACAATACATTATGATATGCCACCATACAAAGATATTGTATAGTTAATTGACTATGTACCTCATAATATACATTTTACACCCATGGCTCACATATTTTACATCTGGAAGATTGTACCCCTTAATGTCCCTGGCCTATTTCTTTCCTCCTCCCACATCTCCCCTCTAGAAACAGCATATTTCCTCTCTGTATCTAAAACTCTTTTTCTGTTATGTGTGTGTATTTGCTCTGTTTTTTAGATTCCAAGGAGCAGTGGCTGCACAGGAGCAGGAGGGCCTACAGGAGCTATTCCACGTTGAAGGTCAGGAAGGGCAGCGATGAAGAGATACCCCTTGTCCAAGGTAAGGAGCAGTGGCTGTGCTTTGCTGGAGCAGCCGTGAATAGAAACCCCACATCCAAGGTAAGAGAAACCCAAGTAAGACAGTAGGTGTTGCAAGAGGGCATCAGAGGGCAGACACACTGAAACCATACTCACAGAAAAACTAGTCAGTCTAATCACACTAGGACCACAGCCTTGTCTAAGTCAATGAAACTAAGACATGCCCGTGGGGCAACCCAAGACGGGCAGGTCATGGTGGAGAGATCTGACAGAATGTGGTCCACTGGAGAAGGGAATGGCAAATCACTTCAGTATTCTTGCCTTGAGAACCCCATGAACAATATGAAAAGGCAAAATGATAGGATACTGAAAGAGGAACTTCCCAGGTCAGTAGGTGCCCAATATGCTACTGGAAATCAGTGGAGAAATAACTCCAGAAAGAATGAAGGGATGGAGCCAAAGCAAAAACAATACCCAGCTGTGGATGTGACTGGTGATAGAAGCAAGTTCCGATGCTGTAAAAAGCAATATTGCATAGGAACCTGGAATGTCAGGTCCATGAATCAAGGCAAATTAGAAGTTGTCAAGCAAGAGATGGCAAGAGTGAATGTCGACATTCTAGGAATCAGCAAACTAAAATGGACTGGAATGGGTGAATTTAACTCAGATGACCATTATATCTACTACTGCGGGCAGAAATCCCTCAGAAGAAGTGGAGTGGCCATCATGGTCAACAAAAGAGTCCGAAATGCAGTACTTGGATGCAATCTCAAAAACGACAGAATGATCTCTGTTCATTTCCAAGGCAAACCATTCAATATCACAGTAATCCAAGTCTATGCCCCAACCAGTAACGCTGAAGAAGCTGACGTTGAATGGTTCTATGAAGACCTACAAGACCTTTTAAAACTAACACCCAAAAAAGATGTCCTTTTCATTATAGGGGACTGGTATGCAAAAGTAGGAAGTCAAGAAACACCTGGAGTAACAGACAAATTTGGCCTGGGAATACGGAATGAAGCAGGGCAAAGACTAATAGAGTTTTGCCAAGAAAATGCACTGGTCATAGCAAACACTCTCTTCCAAAAACATAAGAAAAGACTCTACACATGGACATCACAAGATGGTCAACACCGAAATCAGATTGATTAATTCTTTGCACCCAAAGATGGAGAAGCTCTATACAGTCAACAAATACAAGACCAGGAGCTGACTGTGGCTCAGATCATAAACTCCTTATTACCAAATTCAGACTTAAATTGAAGAAAGTAGGGAAAACCACTGGACCATTCAGGTATGACCTAAATCAAATCCCTTATGATTATACAGTGGAAGTGAGAAATAGATTTAAGGGCCTAGATCTGATAGATAGAGTGCCTGATGAGCTATGGAATGAGGTTCGTGACATTGCACAGGAGACAGGGATCAAGACCATCTCCATGGAAAAGAAATGCAAAAAAGCAAAATGGCTGTCTGGGGAGGCCTTACAAATAGTTGTGAAAAGAAGAGAAGTGAAAAGCAAAGGAGGAAAGGAAAGATACAAGCATCTGAATGCAGAGTTCCAAAGAATAGCAAGAAGAGATAAGAAAGCCTTCTTCAGCGATCAATGCAAAGAAATAGAGGAAAACAACAGAATAGAAAAGACTAGAGATCTCTTCAAGAAAATTAGAGATACCAAGGGAACATTTCATGCAAAGATGGGCTTGATAAAGGACAGAAATTGTATGGACCTAACGGCAGAAGATATTAAGAAGAGGTGGCAAGAATACACAGAAGAACTGTACAAAAAAAGATCTTCACGACCCAGATAATCACTATGGTGTGATCACTCATTTGGAGCCAGACATCCTGGAATGTGAAGTCAAGTAGGCCTTAGAAAGCATCACTACAAACAAAGCTAGTGGAAGTGATGGAATCCCAGTTGAGCTATTTCAAATCCTGAAAGATGATGCTCTGAAGGTGCTGCACTCAATATGCCAGCAAATTTGGAAAACTTAGCAGTGGCCACAGGACTGGAAAAGGTCAGTTTTCATTCCTATCCCAAATAAAGGCAATGCCAAAGAATGCTCAAACTACCGCACAATTGCACTCATCTCACATGCTAGTAAAGTAATGCTCAAAATTCTCCAAGCCAGGCTTCAGCAATACATAAACCATGAACTTCCTGATGTTCAAGCTGGTTTTAGAAAAAGCAGAAGAACCAGAGATCAAATTGTCAACATCTGCTGGATCATCATAAAAGCAAGAATTCCAGAAAAACATCTATTTCTGCTTTATTGACTATGCCAAAGCCTTTGGCTTTGTGGATCACAATAAACTGTGGAAATTCTGAAAGAGATGGGAATACCAGACCACCTGACCAGCCTCTTGAGAAATCTGTATGCAGGTCAGGAAGCAACAGTTAGAACTGGACACGGAACAACAGACTGGTTCCAAATAGGAAAAGAAGTACATCAAGGCTGTATATTGTCACCCTGCTTATGAGAAATGCTGGACTGGAAGAAACATAAGCTGGAATCAAGATTGCCGGGAAAAATATCAATAACCTCAGATATGCACATGACATCACCCTTATGGCAGAAAGTGAAGAGGAACTCAAAAGCCTCTTGATGAAGTGAAGTGGAGAGTGAAAAATTTGGCTTAAAGCTCAACATTCAGAAAATGAAGATCATGGCATCTGATCCCATCACTTCATGGGAAATAGATGAGGAAACTGTGGAAACAGTGTCAGACTTTTTTTTGGGGGGTGGGGGTGGGCTCCAAAATCACTGCAGATGGTGATTGCAGCCATGAAATTAAGAGACTCTTACTCCTTGGAAGGAAAGTTATGACCAACCCAGATAGCATATTCTAAAGCAGAGACATTACTTTGCCAACAAAGTTCCATCTAGTCAAGGCTATGGTTTTAACTGTGGTCATGTATGGATGTGAGAGTTGGACTGTGAAGAAGGCTGAGCACTGAAGAATTGGTGCTTTTGAACTGTGGTGTTGAAGAAGACTCTTGAGAGTCCCTTGGACTGCAAGGAGATCCAACCAGTCCATTCTGAAGGAGATCAGCCCTGGGATTTCTTTGGAAGGAATGATGCTGAAGCTGATACTCCAGTACTTTGGCCACCTCATGCGAAGAGTTGACTCATTGGAAAAGACTTTGATGCTGGGAGGGATTGTGGGCAGGAGGATAAAGGGACGACAAAGAATGAGATGGCTGGATGGCATCACTGACTCGATGGACGTGAGTCTGAGTGAACTCCGGGAGTTGGTGATGGACAGGGGGGCCTGTGCTCCGATTCATGGGGTCGCAAAGAGTCAGACAGGACTGAGCGACTAAACTGACTGAACTTAGATTCCACATGTAAGTGAAATCATACAGCATCTATCTTTCTCTGTTTTACTTATTTCATTCAGCTTAATATGCCATACATCCATCCAAATTGTCACAAATGGCAAGACTTTATTCTTTTTTATGGCTGAGTAGTATTCCATTGTGTAAATCTATGCTCCACATCTTCTTTCATTCATTTATTGGTGGGTATTTAGGCGGTTCCATATCTTGACTATTGTAAACAATGCCGCAATGAGCATCAGTTCAGTTCAGTCGCTCAGTCATTTCCAACTCTTTGCGACCCAATGAATCACCACACGTCAGGCCTCCCTGTCCATCACCATCTCCCTGAGTTCACTCAAACTCATGTCCATCGAGTCAGTGATTCCATCCAGCCATCTAGGGTAGAATATATCTTTTCTAATTACTGTATTTCTTTTCTTTTGATAAGTATACAAGACTGAAGTTGCTGGGTTATATAGTAATCACATTTTTAGACTTTTGAGGAAGCTACATATTATTTTCCACAGTGAGGGCACCAATTTACAGTCTCACCAACACTCCATGAGTGTTTCCTGTTCTCCACATCCTTGCCAGCACTTCTTATTTGTTGTCTTTTTGATAATAGGCATTCTGACAGGTATGAGGTGATATCTCATTATGGTTTTGATTTGCATTTCCTTGATAATTATGGACATTAAGCATCTTTTCATGTGCCTGTTGACCATCTGTATGTCTTTCTTGGAAAAACGTTTATTCAAGTCCTTGGCCCATTTTTTTAGTTAGGTTGTTTGCTTTTTTGATATTGAGTTATATTAGTTCTTTGTATATTTTGGGTTTTAACCCCTTATCTGACATATTGTTTACAAATGTCTTCTCCCATCCAGTAGTTTGTCTTTTTGTTTTGTTGATTGTTTCCCTCACTCTGGAAAAGCATTTTAGTGATATTGTCACAGTTGTTAATCCTTGCCTGAAGAGACACATCAAAATAAATATTACTAATACCAATGTCAAAGAGTACACTACCTGTGTTTTCTTCTAGAAGTTTTGTGGTTTCAGGTATTATATTTAAGTCTTTAATTCACTTTAGTGTTTTTTAATAAGGCATAAAGAGTATTCCAGCTTGATTCATTTTTTATATAAACTTATTTATTTTAATTGGAGGTTAATTACTTTACAATATTGTATTGGTTTTGCCATACAGCAACATGAATCTGCCACAGGTATACACGTTGTTCCCCATCCCGAACCCCGCTCCCTCCTCCCTCCCTGTACCATCCCTCTGGGTTTCTTTAATGTAAAGCTGTCAAATTTTCTCAAAACCATTTATTGAAGAAACTGTCTTTTCCCCATTATATATTCTTGTCTAATTTGTCATAGAATATGTTGCTCATATAAGTGTGGATTTACTTCTGTGCTATTTACCCTGTTTCAATAATATATGTGTCTACTTTGTATCAGTAATATACTATTCTGATTACTTTAGCTTTGTGGTATAATTTGAAATCAGGGAGCTAGAAACCTCCAATCTGTTCTTCTCAAAATTATTTTGGCTAGTGGGGGCTCTTTTGTGTTTTTATACAAATTTTAGAATTATTTTTTCTAGTTCTATGAAGAATGCCATTGGTATTTTGATAGAGATTACATTGAATCTGTAACTTGCCTTAGGTAGGACAGTCATTATAACAATATTATTTCAATCCTTGAACATGATATATCATCATGTGTAATCTGCTTGTGTAATCTTAAGTTTCTTTCATCAGTGTCTCTTATTTTTCCATGTAGAAAACTTTTATCTGATTAGGTTTATTTTTAGATACTTTATTCTCTTTGATGTGATTTTAAATAAGCTTGATTTCTTTATTTCTCTTTATGATAGCTCATGATTAGTGTATAGAAACAAAACAGATTTCTGTATATTAATTTTGTATCCTGCACTTTATCGAAATTCATTGATGAGCTCTTGCAGCTTTCTGGTGGTATCTTTAGGATTTTTCTACAGATAGTGATATCATCTGTGAACAGTGACAGTTTTATTTCTTCCTTTCCAATTTGTATTCAGTTTGTTTCTCTATTTTTTTTTAATCTGATTGCTGTAGCTAGGATTTCCAATACTATGTTGAATAATAGTGGCAACAATGGATATCCTTCTCTTGTTCCTGGTCTTAGAGGAAATGCTATCATTAATAGCTTTTAGTATGATGTTAGCTGTATGCTCATAACATATGGCCTTTATTATGTTGAGCTATTATTTTTATACCCACTTTTTTAAAGTTTTAATCCCAAATGCATGTTAAATTCTGCCACATGTTTCTGCTGCACATATTGAGATGATCCCATGACTTATCATGTGACTTGGTTAATATGTTGTATTGTTGTTCTTGTTCAGTAACTAAGTCATGCCTGACTCTTTAAAACTCCATGGACTGAAGCAC
This sequence comes from Bos grunniens, assembly GCF_055505025.1. Lineage (NCBI taxonomy): Eukaryota > Metazoa > Chordata > Mammalia > Artiodactyla > Bovidae > Bos > Bos grunniens. Next base: position 9,122,899 of record NC_141179.1, on the reverse strand, counting down.
ATCATGCTTCTCTGTCCCTCACTATCTCCTGGAGTTTGCCAAAGTTCATGACTATTTAGTTGATGATGTCATCGAGCCATCTAATCTTCTGTCACCCTCTTCTCCTTTTGCCTTCAATCTTTCCCAGCATCAGGGCCTTTTCCAAGACACTGTTGTTTAATATTGATTGATTTGCAGATACTGAACCATCCTTACATACCTGGGAAAAATCCCACTTGATCATGATGTATGATGATTGTAATTTATTTGTTAACTCAGTTAGCTAGTATTAAAGTTGAGGATTTTTGCCTCTGTGTGAATCTTTGATATTGGCCTGAAGTTTCCTTTTTTGTGATATATTTGTCTGATTTTGATATCAGGCCTCATGAAGTGAGTTCAGAAATGTTCCTTCCTATGCAATCTTTTAGAATTGTTTCAGAGGGAGAGGTTTTAATGCTTTTCTAAATGTTGGTTAGAATTCACCCACGAAGCCATCTGGATCTGTACTTTTGTTTGCTTGGAGTTTTTAAATTGCTGATTCAATTTTATTACTGACAATTGTTCTGTTCATATTTTCTACTTCTTTGTTCTGCTTCAATCTTGGGAGAGTGTACATTTCTAAAATTTTTTTTCATTTCTTTCAAGTTGTCCATTTTGTTGACATATAATTGTTCATAGTAATTTCTTATCATTCCTTCTATTTCTGTGGTGTTGGCGTAACATTTTCATTTCTGATATGATTGATTTAAGCCTCTCTCCTTTTTAATGAGTCTGGCTAAAGATTTATCACTTTTGCTTATCTTTTAAAATATCCAATTTCATTGATTTTTCTTCAGTCTCTTCTGCAAGATCTTTATGAGGAATTTCCTACTTCTAACTTATGGTTATGTTTGATATTTTTCTACTTTGTTTAGAAGTTACTTTGGATTATTTATTTTATATTTTTCTTGCTTCCTGAGGTATGTTTTATCACTAGAAACATGTCTATAGAACTGTGTCCTATAGACTTTTGGATTGCTATGTTTTCTTTTTTATTTGTGTGCAAGTATTTTTTAGTTATTTTTCTTCCTTGATGTCTTCAGTGATCCACTGGCTACTAAACAATAGCATATTTTAGCTTCAATATGTTTGTCTTTTTCACAGCTTTTTTTTTTCTTGTAGTTATTTCTACTCTCATAATTTTGTAGTTGGAAAAGATATAATTTGAATTTTCTTAACTTTACTGAGACTGATTTTGTGTATTAGCATGTGATTTGTCCTGGAGAATATTCCATGTGCACTTGAAAATAATATTTCGGTACTTTTGGATGGAATGTTTTACAGATAACTATTAAGTTCATTTGGTCTAATACGTCATTTAAAGTCAACATTTTCTTATTGATTTTCTCTCTTGATGACCTACTCATGAATGTAAATGATATGTTAAAGTTCCATACTATTATTGTGTTACATCAGTTTCTTCTTATATGTCTCTTAATTTTTGGTTTATGTATTTAGGTGCTACTGTGTTGGCTGCATCTGTATTTACAGATATTACATATTCTTCTTGAACTGATATCTTGATCACTATGTAATGTCCTTCTTTATCTCATTACAGTTTTTGTTTTAAAGTCTATTTTGTCTCATATAAGTATTGCTATCTTGGCCTTTTAAAAAAATTTCCAATTGCATGGAATACCTTTTCCCAATCCCTTAATTTTAATCTGTGTGTGTCTTTAGATCTAGAGTCTCTAGTAAGTAACATATATATGGGTCTTTTTATTTTAATATATATATGTTCAGCCACTTTATGTCATTCAATTTAAGCATTTAGTCCATTTACATTTAAAGTAATTATTGATAGGCATGTATTTATTGGCTTCTTCTTCATTGTTTTGGAATTACTTTGAAGTTACTTTTTGTTCAGTTCTTCTGTGCTGTTTCCTTGTGATTAGATGACTATCTTTAGTGTTATGTCTGAATTTCTTTTTCCTTTGTGTGTGAGTATTCATTATAGATTTTTGGTTTGTAGTTGCTATGAGGTTTATGGATGTCAACCTATATATAAATATGACTGTTTTAGGTTGTTGATCTCTTTAAACCCAAATGCATTTTAACAACTCTATTCATTTCCACCCACTGCCATATTTAGTATTTCTGATCCCATATGTTACATTTTTTGTTTTGTGTGTCCCTATGCTACTTAATACAGATTTCCAAAGAACATCAAGGAGAGATAAGAAAACCTTCCTCAGTGATCAGTGCAAAGAAATAAAGAAAAACAACAGAATAGGAAAGACGAGAGATCTTTGTCTTCAAAATAATTAGAAATACCAAGGGAATATTTCATGGGAAGGTGGGCTCGATAAAGCACAGAAATTGTATGGACCTAACAGAAGCAGAAAATATTAAGAAGAGGTGGCAAGAATACACAGAAGAACTGTACAAAAAAGAGCTTCACGACCCAGATAATCACGATGGTGTGATCACTCACCTAGAGCCAGACATCCTGGAATGTGAAGTCAAGTGGGCCTTAGAAAGCATCACTATGAACAAAGGTAGTGGAGGTGATGGAATTCCAGTTGAACTAGTTCAAATCCTGAAAGATGATGCTGTGAAAGTGCTGCACTCAATATGCCAGCAAATTTGGAAAACTCAGCAGTGGCCACAGGACTGGAAAAGGTCAGTTTTCATTCCAATCCCAAAGAAAGGCAATGCCAAAGAATGCTCAAACTACCACACACTTGCACTCATCTCACACACTAGTAAAGAGATGCTCAAAATTCTCCAAGCCAGGCTTCAACAATACGTGAATCATGAACTTCTAGATGTTCAAGCTGGTTTTAGAAAAGGCAGAGGAACCAGAGATCAAATTGCCAACTTCAGCTGGATCATCATAAAAGCAAGAGAGTTCCAGAAAAACATCTATTTCTGCTTTATTGACCATGCCAAAGCCTTTGACTGTGGATCACAATAAACTGTGGAAAATTCTGGAAGAGATGGGATCTAACCTGCCTCTTGAGAAACCTGTGTACCGGTCAGGAAGCAACAGTAGGAACTGGACACAGAACAACAGACTGGTTCCGAATAGAAAAAGGAGTACGTCAAGGATGTATATTGTCACCCTGCTTATTTAACTTCTATGCAGAGTACATCATGAGAAACGCTGGGCTGGAAGAAGCACAAGCTGGAATCAAGATTGCCAGGAGAAATATCAATAACTTCAGATATGCAGATGACACCATTCTTATGGCAGAAAGTGAAGAAGAACAAAAGAGCCTCTTGATGAAAGTGAAAGAGGAGAGTGAAAAAGTGGGCTTAAAGCTCAGCATTCAGAAAACTAAGATCATGGCATCTGGTCCCATCACTTCATGGGAAATCAATGGGGAAACAGTGGAAACAGTAGCAGATTTTATTTTGGGGGCCTCCAAAATTACTGCAGATGGTGATTTCAGCAATGAAATTAAAAGATGTCTACTCCTTGGAAGGAAAGTCATGACCAACCCAGATAGCATATTAAAAAGCAGAGACATTACTTTGCCAACAAAGGTCCGTCTAGTCAAGGCTATGATTTATCCAGTGGTCATGTATGGATGTGAGAGTTGAACTGTGAAGAAAGCTGAGCGATGAAGAATTGATGCTTTTGAACTGTGGTGTTGGAGAAGACTCTTGAGAGTCCCTTGAACTGCAAGGAGGTCCAACCAGTCCATCCTAAAGGAGATCAGTCCTGGGTGTTCATTGGAAGGACTGATGCTAAAGCTGAAACTCCAATACTTTGGCCACCTCATGCAAAGAGTTGACTCCTTGGAAAAAACCCTGATGTTGGGAGGGATTGAGGGCAGGAGGAGAAGGAGATGACAGAGGATGAGATGGCTGGATGGCATCACCGACTCGATGGACGTGAGTTTGGGTGAACTTTGGGAGTTGGTGATGGACAGGGAGGCCTGGTGTGCTGTGATTCATGGGGTTGCAGTGTTGGGCCCAACTGAGCGTCTGAACTGAACTGAATTGATGCTACTTATTATGTATATAGATGATTTTATTGTTTTTGTCTTTTAACCTTCCTCCTAGCTATGTACATGGATTATTTACTACTTTTACTGTATATTTGCTTTAGCATTGAGATTTTTCCCTTGTAACTTTTATATTTTTGCTTGTATACTTTTCTTTTTCACCCAGAGAAATACTTTAAGATTTCTTATAAAGGTGGTTTGGTGGTGCTGAACTTTTTTGCTTCCTTGGAAACTTTTTGTCTTTCCATAAAATATAAATGAAAGCCTTGCTGGATAGAGTAATCTCAGTTATAGGCTTTTCCCTCTCATCGCTTTAAATATATCATGACATTTCCTTTTGTTATGCAGAGTTTCTGCTGAAAAGTTAGATGATAGCCTTTGGGTGTACCCTTACATATAATTTGTTTTCTTTCTCTTGCTGTTTATAATATTCTCTATTTATCTTGAATTTTTTCCATTTTAATCAAAATAAGCCTTGATGTACCTGGTGAGGACACTCTGTGCTTCCTGTACCAAGATATCTATTTACTTTCACAGATTAGGGAAGTTTTCAGATATTATGTCTTCAAACATTTACTCCCTGCCCCTTTCTCTCTCACTTTGCCTGGGACCTCTATAATGTGAATGCTAGTATGCTTGATACATCCCAGAGATCTCTTTTATTGTCCTCATTTCTCTTTACTTCTTTTTTTTCTATTCAGCTTCAGAAATATCCACTACTCTGCCTTCCAGCTCATCAATCCTTTCCTCTGTATCACCCAATTTACTATTGATTCTTTCTAGGTTTTATTTTCCAATTTCATTTATTATATTATTTATCACTATGTGGTTCTTTATATTTTCTAACTCCATGTTGATAACTTCTTACTTGTCCCTCTGTTCGTCCAGTCTTCTCCAGATTTGTTTGACTATCTTTTCAATCATTACCTTGAATTCTTTATGGTGTGTACTGCTTGTCTCCACTTTGCTTAGTTCTTCTTCTGGGATTTTATTTTGTTTTTACTTTGAACCATAATCATTTGTCACCTCATTTTGCCTAATTTACTGGTTTACCTCTGCTTATTTTGTTTGTTGGTTATATTTCCTGACCTTGGAGAAGATTCCTTTGCAGAAGGGGTCCTGTGAGTCCAGCAGCTCTCTCTTCTCTGGTCTTCAGAATGCTATGCTCTAGGGGGCCCCCTAGGTGGACTACATGAATCCTTCTGCTGTGACAAGCTGTGGTTGGTCTAGTAGGTGTGGCTGGCCCTTGGTTTGATTGGTTGCTAAGCCCTGCCTTGTGAGAAGGCTGCTGGCCATGATGGGTAGGGCTGCAAGGTGAGGTGGCTGCTGCAGAGTCCAAATGTCCAAGGGCTAGTGTTGGCCCATGGTGGGCAGAGCCAGGTCACAGGATGGGTGCTTGTGGGAATATGTGTCCTCTAGTTAGTATCGTCTTGCTGGTAGGCAGACCTGGAGCCCAAGAGGTCTGGGGCTGGTGCATTGTCATTGTTAAGTGTGTTTGTCCCAGGGATAGTGGCAGCCCACTGGTGAGCAGAGTTATGTCCACACAGTCTCTGGCTGCAGGGAACAAAGTTTCCTTGGGTTATTGTCAGTTTCCTGCTGCTCAGGGTTGGGTCATGGGTCTTCTGATGCACAGGATCAGGTCCCAGGGTAAGTTTGGGCTCAAAGTGTCTTGGGGCAGTGATCTGCTGGTAGGTGAGGTGGTGTCCCACCCAGTTAGTCATTTGCCTTGGCCTCAGGCATACCACAGTTTATTGTGATCCACACAGTCAAAGGCTTTGGCATAGTCAATAAAGCAGAAATAGATGTTTTTCTGGAACTGTCTTGCTTTTTCAGTGATCCAGCGGATGTTGGCAATTTGATCTCTGGTTCCTGCGCCTTTTCTAAAACCAGCTTGAACATCTAGAAGTTCATAGTTCATGTATCATTGAAGCTTGGCTTGGAGAATTTTGAGCGTTTCTTTACTAGCGTGTAAGATGAGTGCAATTTTGTGGTAATTTGAGCATTCTTTGGCGTTGCCTTTCTTTCAGATTGAATGAAAACTGACCTTTTCCAGTCCTGTGGCCACTGCTGAGTTTTCCAAATTTGCTGGCATATTGAGTGCAGCACTTTCACAGCATCATCTTTCAGGATTTGAACTAGTTCAACTGGAATTCCATCACCTCCACTAGCTTTGTTTGTAGTGATGCTTTCTAAGGCCCACTTGACTTCACATTCCAGCATGTCTGGCTCTAGGTGAGTGATCACACCATCGTGATTATCTGGGTCGTGAAGCTCTTTTTTGTACAGTTCTTCTGTGTATTCTTCCCATCTCTTCTTAACATCTTCTGCTTCTATTAGGTCCATACAATTTCTATCCTTTATCAAGCCTATCTTTGCATGAAATGAGAAACCTATATGCAGGTCAGGAAGCAACAGTTAGAGCTGGACATGGAACAACAGACTGGTTCCAAATAGGAAAAGGAGTACGTCAAGGCTGTATACTGTCACCCTGCTCATTTAACTTCTATATTGAGTACATCATGAGAAACACTGGGCTGGAGGAAGCACAAGTTGGAATTAAGATTGCCAGGAGAAATATCAAAAACCTCAGATATGCAGATGACACCACCCTTATGGCAAAAAGTGAAGAGGAACTAAACAACCTCTTGATGAAAGTGGAAGAGAAGAGTGAAAAAGCTGGCTTAAAGCTCAATATTCAGAAAACTAAGATTATGGCATCTGGTCCCATCACTTCATGGGAAATAGATGGGAAAACAGTGAAAACAGTGTCAGACTTTATTTTTGGGGGCTCCAAAATCACTGCAGATGGTGATTGCAGCCATGAAATTGAAAGAAGCTTACTCCTTAGAAGGAAAGTTATGATCAACCTCAATAGCATATTCAAAAGCAGAGACATTACTTTGCCAACAAAGGTCTGTCTAGTCCAGTCTATGGTTTTTCCAGTGGTCATGTATGGATGTGAGAGTTGGATTGTGAAGAAAACCGAGCGATGAAGAACTGATGCTTTTGAACTGTGGTGTTGGAGAAGACTCTGAGATTCCCTTGGACTGAAAGAAGATCCAACCAGTCCATCCTAAAGGAGATCAGTCCTGGGTGCTCATTGGAAGGACTGATGCTGAAGCTGAAACTGCAATACTTTGGCCACCTCATGCGAAGAGTTGACTCCTTGGAAAAGACCCTGATGCTGGGAGGGATTGGGGGCAGGAGGGGAAGGGGACGACAGAGGATGGCTGGATGGCATCACCAACTCGATGGACATGAGTTTTGGTAAACTCTGGGAGTTGGTGATGGACAGGGAGGCCTGGTGTGCTGTGATTCACGGGGTCGCAAAGAGTCAGACACAACTGAGCAACTGAACTGAGGCATACCAATACTAGTGCTGACAGCCTGGTGGTTGGAACTGGGTCCTGGCATTAATAAGTTAGAGTATTCTAAAATGATGCTTTTCAGCAGCAATATCCTTGCCCCCAAAATTGGATGGCTCCAGTGTCTATGTCCCAACAGTACTTCCCTTTGCCTATTGCATCTCCAGGAGACTCTCTAAACTCAGCTGCTGGATCTGACCCAGTTCAGTCCAGTCACTCAATCGTGTCCCACTCTTTATGACCCTATGGACTGCAGCACACTAGGCTTCCCTGTCCATCACCAACTCCTTAAGCTTTCTCAAACTCATGTCCATCGAGTCAGTGATGCCATCCAACCATCTCATCTTCTGTTGTCCCCTTCTCCTCCTGCCTTTAATCTTTCGCAGCATCAGGGTCTTTTCCAATGAGTAGTTTCTTTGCATCAGAGGGCCAAAGTATTGGAGTTTCAGCTTCAGCATGTCTTTCCAATATTCAGTACTGATTTCCTTTAGGATTGACTGACTGGATCTCCTTGCAGTCCAAGAGACTCTCAAGAGTCTTCTCCAACATAGCAGTTCAAAAGCATCAATTCTTCTGTGCTCAGCTTTCTTTATAGTCCAACTCTCACTTCCATACATGACTACTACAAAACCCATAACTTTGACTAGATGGAACTTTGTCCTCAAAGTAATGTCTCTGCTTTTTAATATTCTGTCTAGGTTGGTGATAACTTTCCTTCCAAAGAGCAAGTGTCTTAATTTCATAGCTGCGGTCACAATCTGCAGTGATTTTGGAACGCAAAGAAATAAAGTCTCTCATTGTTTACATTGTTTCCCCATCTATTTTCCATGAAGCGATGCGACCAGATGCCATGATCTTAGTTTTATGAATGTTGAGTTTTAAGCCACTTTGATCAAGAGGTTCTTTAATTCTTCTTCACTTCCTGCTATAAAGGTGGTGTTACCAGCATATCTGAGATTATTGATATTTCTCCCTGCAATCTTGATTCCAGCTTCTGCTTCATCCATCCTGGCATTTCACATGATGTACTCTGCATATAAGTTAAATAAACAAGATGACACTATATAGCCTTGATGTGCTCCTTTGCCAATATTGAACCAGTCCATTGTTTCATGTCCAGTTCTAACTGCTGCTTCTTTTTTCATTTTAAAACTTTACAATATTGTATTGGTTTTGCCAAATATCTAAATGAATCCACCACAGGTATACATGTGTTCCACATCCAGAACCCTTCTCCCTCCTCCCTCCCCATATCATCCCTCTGGGTCATCCCAGTGAACCAGCCCCAAGCATCCAGTATCGTGCATTGAACCTGGACTGGTGACTCGTTCCATATATGATATTCTACGTATTTCAATGCCATTCTCCCAAATCATCCCACCCTCTCCCTCTCCCACAGAGTCCAAAAGACTGTTCTATACATCAGTGTCTCTTTTGCTGTCTCGTATACAGGGTTACTGTTACCATCTTTCTAAATTCCATATATATGCGTTAGTATACTGTATTGGTGTTTTTCTTTCTGGCTTACTTCACTCTGTATAATAGGCTCCAGTTTCATCCACCTCATTAGAACTGATTCAAATGTATTCTTTTTAATGGCTGAGTAATACTCCATTGTGTATATGTACCACAGCCTTCTTATCCATTCATCTGCTGATGGACATCTAGGTTGCTTCCATGTCCTGGCTATTATAAACAGTGCTGTGATGAACATTGGGGTACACGTGTCTCTTTCCCTTCTGGTTTCCTCAGTGTGTATGCCCAGCAGTGGGATTGCTGGATCATAAGGCAGTTCTATTTCCAGTTTTTTAAGGAATCTCCACACTGTTCTCCATAGTGGCTGTACTAGTTTGCATTCCCATCAACAGTGTAAGAGGTTTCCCTTTTCTCCACACCCTCTCCAGCATTTATTGCTTGTAGACTTTTGGATCACAGCCATTCTGACTGGCGTGAAATGGTAACTCATAGTGGTTTGATTTGCATTTCTCTGATAATGAGTGATGTTGAGCATCTTTTCATGTGTTTGTTAGCCATCTGTATGTCTTCTTTGAAGAAATGTCTATTTAGTTATTTGGCCCATTTTTTGATTGGGTCGTTTATTTTTCTGGAGTTGCGCTGTAGGAGTTGCTTGTATATTTTTGAGATTAGTTGTTTGTCAGTTGCTTCATTTGCTATTATTTTCTCCCATTCTGAAGGCTGTCTTTTCACTTTGCTTATAGTTTCCTTTGTTGTGCAGAAGCTTTTAAGTTTGATTAGGTCCCATTTGTTTGTTTTTGCTTTTATTTCCAATATTCTGGGAGGTGGGTCATAGAGGATCCTGCTGTGATGTATGTCGGAGAGTGTTTTGCCTATGTTCTCCTCTAGGAGTTTTATAGTTTCTGGTCTTACATTTAGATCTTTAATCCATTTTGAGTTTATTTTTGTGTATGGTGTTAGAAAGTGCTCTAGTTTCATTCTTTTACAAGTGGTTGACCAGTTTTCCCAGCACCACCTGTTAAAAAGAGATTGTCTTTAATCCATTGTATATTCTTGCTTCCTTTGTCAAAGATAAGGTGTCCATATGTGCATGGATTTATCTCTGGGCTTTCTATTTTGTTCCATTGATCTATATTTCTGTCTTTGTGCCAGTACCATACTGTCTTGATGACTGTGGCTTTGTAGTATGGCCTGAAGTCGGGTAGGTTGATTCCTCCAGTTCCATTCTTCTTTCTCAAGATCGCTTTGGCTATTCGAGGTTTTTTGTATTTCCATACAAATTGTGAAATTATTTGTTCTAGCTCTGTGAAGAATACTGTTGGTAGCTTGATAGGGATTGCATTGAATCTATAAATTGCTTTGGGTAGTATACTCATTTTCACTATATTGATTCTTCCAATCCATGAACATGGTATATTTCTCCATCTATTAGTGTCCTCTTTGATTTCTTTCACCCGTGTTTTATAGTTTTCTATATATAGGTCTTTAGTTTCTTTAGGTAGATATATCCCTAAGTATTTTATTCTGTCCGTTGCAATGGTGAATGGGATTGTTTTCCTAATTTCTCTTTCTGTTTTCTCATTATTAGTGTATAGGAATGCAAGGGATTTCTGTGTGTTGATATTATATCCTGCAACTTTACTATATTCATTGATTAGTTCTAGTAATTTTCTGGTGGAGTCTTCAGGGTTTTCTATGTAGAGGATCATGTCATCTGCAAATAGTGAGAGTTTTACTTCTTCTTTTCCAATTTGGATTCCTTTTATTTCTTTTCTGCTCTGATTGCTGTGGCCAAAACTTCCAAAACTATGTTGAATAGGAATGGTGAAAGTGGGAACCCTTGTCTTGTTTCTGACTTTAGAGGAAATGCTTTCCATTTTTCACCATTGAGGATAATGTTTGCTGTGGGTTTGTCATATATAGCTTTTATTATGTTGAGGTATGTTCCTTCTATTCCTGCTTTCTGGAGAGTTTTTATCATAAATGGATGTTGAATTTTGTCAAAGGCTTTCTCTGCATCTATTGAGATAATCATATGGCTTTTATTTTTCAATTTGTTAATGTGGTGTATTACATTGATTGATTTGCAGATATTGAAGAATCCTTACATCCCTGGGATAAAGCCCACTTGGTCATGGTGTATGATCTATTTAATGTGTTGGTGGATTCTGATTGCTAGAATTTTGTTAAGGATTTTTGCATCTATGTTCATCAGTGATATTGGCCTGTAGTTTTCTTTTTTTGTGGGATCTTTGACAGATTTTGGTATTAGGGTGATGGTGGCTTCATAGAATGAGTTTGGAAGTTTACCTTCCTCTGCAATTTTCTGGAAGAGTTTGAGTAGCATAGGTGTTAGCTCTTCTCTAAATTTTTGGTAGAATTCAGCTGTGAAGCCGTCTGGACCTGGGCTTTTGTTTGCTGGAAGATTTTTTATTACCATTTCAATTTACGTGCTTGTGATGGGTCTGTTAAGATTTTCTATTTCTTCCTGGTCCAGTTTTAGAAAGTTGTACTTTTCTAAGAATTTGTCCATTTCTCCCACGTTGTCCATTTTATTGGCATATATTTGTTGATAATAGTCTCTTATGATCCTTTGTATTTGTGTGTTGTCTGTTGTGATCTCTCCATTTTCATTTCTAATTTTATTGATTTGATTTTTCTCCCTTTGTGTCTTGATGAGTCTGGCTAATGGTTTGTCGATTTTATTTATCCTTTCAAAGAACCAGCTTTTGGCTTTGTTGATTTTTGCTATGGTCTCTTTTGTTTCTTTTGCATTTATTTCTGCCCTAATTTTTAAGATTTTTTTCCTTCTACTAACCCTGGGGTTCTTCATTTCTTCCTTTTCTAGTAGCTTTAGGTATAGAGTTTATTTGACTTTTTTCTTATTTCTTGAGGTATACCTGTATTGCTATGAACTTTCCCCTTAGGACTGCTTTTACTGTGCCCCACAGGTTTTGGGTTGTTGTGTTTTCATTTTCATTCATTTCTTTGAAAATTTTGATTTCTTTTTTGATTTCTTCTGTGATTTGTTGGTTATTCAGCAGCTTGTTGTTCAGCCTCCATATGTTGGAATTTTTAATAGTTTTTCTCCTGTAATTGAGATCTAATCTTACTGCATTTTGGTCAGAAAAGATGCTTGGAATGATTTCAATTTTTTTGAATTTACCAAGGCTAGATTTATGACCCAGGATGTGATCTATCCTGGAGAAGGTTCTATGTGCACTTGATAAAAAGGTGAAATTCACTGTTTTGGGATGAAATGTCCTATAGATATCAATTAGGTCTAACTGGTCTATTGTATCGTTTAAAGATTGTGTTTCCTTGTTAATTTTCTGTTTAGTTGATCTATCCATAGGTGTGAGTGTGGTATTAAAGTCTCCCACTATTATTGTGTTATTGTTGATTTCTCCTTTCATACTTATTAGCATTTTCTTACATATTGTGGTGCTCCTGTGTTGGGTGCATATATATTTATAATTGTTATATCTTCTTCTTGGTTGATCCTTTGATCATTATGTAGTGACCTTCTTTGTCTCTTTTCACAGCCTTTGTTTTAAAGTCTGTTTTATCTGATATGAGTATTGCTACTCCTGCTTTTTTTTGGTCCCTATTTGCATGGAAAATCTTTTTCCAGCCCTTCACTTTCAGTCTGTATGTGTCTGCTATTTTGAGGTGGGTCTCTTGTAGACAGCATATGTAGGGGTCTTGTTTTTGTATCCATTCAGCCAGTCTTTGTCTTTTGGTTGGGGCATTCAATCCAGTTACATTTAAGGTAATTATTGATAAGTATGATCCCGTTGCCATTTACTTTATTGTTTTGGGTTCGAATTTATACACCCTTTTTGTGTTTCCAGTCTACAGAATATCCTTTAGTATTTGTTGGCTGGTTTGGTGGTGCTGAATTCTCTCAGCTTTTGCTTGTCTGTAAAGCTTTTGATTTCTCCTTCATATTTGAATGAGATCCTTGCTGGGTACAATAATCTGGGCTGTAGGTTATTTTCTTTCATCACTTTAAGAATGTCTTGCAATTCCCTCCTGGTTTGAAGAGTTTCTATTGAAAGATCAGCTGTTATCCTTATGGGAATTCCCTTGTGTTTATTTGTTGTTTTTCCCTTGCTGCTTTTAATATTTGTTCTTTGTGTTTGATCTTTGTTAATTTGATTAATATATGTCTTGGGGTGTTTCGCCTTGGGTTTATCCTGTTTGGGACTCTCTGGGTTTCTTGGACTTGAGTAATTATTTCCTTCCCCATTTTAGGGAAGTTTTCAACTATTATCTCCTCAAGTATTTTCTCATGGTCTTTCTTTTTGTCTTCTTCTTCTGGGACCCCCATGATTCAAATGTGGTAGTGTTTAATACTGTCCTGGAGGTCTCTGAGATTGTCCTCATTTCTTTTAATTCGTTTTTCTTTTCTCCTCTCTGATTCATTTATTTCTACCATTCTATCTTCTAATTCACTAATCCTATCTTCTGCCTCTGTTATTCTACTATTTGTTGCCTCCAGAGTGTTTTTGATTTCATTTATTGCATTATTCATTATATATTGACCCTTTTTTATTTCTTCTAGGTCCTTGTTAAACCTTTCTTGCATGTTCTCAATTCTTGTCTCCAGGCTATTTATCTGTGATTCCATTTTGATTTCAAGATTTTGGATCAATTTCACTATCATTATTCGGAATTCTTTATCAGGTAGATTCCCTATCTCTTCCTCTTTTGTTTGGTTTGGTGAGCATTTATCCTGTCCCTTTATCTGCTGGGTATTCCTCTGTCTCTTCATCTTGTTTAAATTGCTGAGTTTGGGGTGTCCTTTATGTATTGTGGCAGTTTGTGGAGTTCTCTTTATTGTGGCATTTCCTCACTGTGTGTGGGTTTGTACAGGTGGCTTGTCAAGGTTTCTTGGTTAGGGAACCTTGTGTTGGTGTTCTGGTGGGTGGAGCTGTATTTCTTCTCTCTGGAGTGCAACGAAGTGTCCAGTAATGAGTTATGAGATGTCTATGGTTTTGGGGTGACTTTGGGCAGCCTGTATCTTGGAGCTCAGGGCTGTGTTCCTGTGTTGCTGGAGAATTTTCTTGGTATGTCTTGCCCTGGAACTTGTTGGCCCTTGTGTGGTGCTTGGTTTCAGTGTAGGTATGGAGGCATTTGATGAGCTCCTGTCAATTACTGTTCCCTGGAGTCAGGAGTTCCCTGGAGTCAGGGTTTGGACTTAAGCCTCCTGCTTCCAGTTATCAGTCTTATTTTTACAGTAGTTTCAAAACTTCTCCTTCTATACAGCACCATTGATAAAATATCTACGTTAAAGATGAAAAGTTTCTCCACCATGAGGGTCACCCAGAGAGGTTCACAGCATTACATGGAGAAGAGAAGAGGGAGGAGGGAGTTAGAGGTGACCTGAATGAGATGAGGTGGAATCAATAGAGGAGAGAGTGGGCTAGCCAGTAATCACTTCCTTATGTGCACTCCACAACTGGACCTCTCAGAGATGTTCACGGAGTTATACAGAGAAGAGAAGGAAGAAGGAGACAGAGGTGGCCAGGAGGATAAAAGGGGGGAATGGAAAGGAGGGAGACAGATCCAGCCAGTAATCAGTTCCCAGAGTTGGGTAGAGTAGAGAGGGGTTAGGGAGGAGACACAGGCGACCTGGTGGAGAAAAAGGAAAGTCCAAAAAGAGAGAGAGTAGTCAAGCCAGTAATCTCACTCCCTAGTGAAAAATGGGTACTGAAGATTGGGTTCTTAACGGTACAAAATTGGTAACAAATACATAAAATACATAAAAGCAAAAATTAAAAATCTAGAGTAGAGTTTGGAATTTCAAAACTACAATGTTAAAAAAAAAAGAAGAAAAAGAAAGAGAGGGGAAAAAAAAAAAAACACCAAAGTCGCAAAAATTATAAAGAAAATATAGGTACAAAATTGGTAACAAATACCAAAAAGCAAAAGTTAAAAATATAGAGTAGAGTTTGGAATTTCAGATATACAATGTTATATAAAAGAAAAAGAGAAAGAAAGAGAGAGAAAAAAAAGGTCACAAAAATTATATAAAAAAATATATATATAGGTACAAAATTGATAACAAATACCAAAAAGCTAAAATTAAGTATCTAGAGTACAGATTGGAATTTCAAAAATACAATGTTAAAGAAAAGAAAAAAAAAAAAAAACAAGGTCACAAAAATTATAAAAAAAATATATATGAAGTTTGCTTTAAAAATAATAGTAGGTTATAAAAGTGAAAATTAAAGGAATAAGAAAGGACTTAAATTTTTTTTTTAATTAAAAAAAGAAAGAAAGAAAGAATGGTCGTAAAAATAGTAAAAATATATCTAGGACTTTCTCTGGTTTTGTTGTGGGTATTGTGGGGTCAGTTCATTTTCGGCTAGTTCCTTGGTCTGACTTATATTTCTCAAGACCTATAGGCCCCTTCCTATGTAGTCGGTACTAACCACAGGGTTTTAATCTATTATCTGTAGCTTCCAAGGCAGTTCCCTCTGTTATAGCTTCTTCTGTTTGCTGGTCTCTTCAGTGTCTGGTTTCTGCCCTGACACAAAGGGGACGGTGGTGGACACTTTTTTTTTTTTTTTTTAGGCTCACTTGTTCAGTCGTGCTGTGGGGAGGGAAGGACACTGCAAACAAATAACGCTGGCGGTTGCTCGCAATGCCTCAGCTACACTGGGCCTGCCCCCACTCAGGGTGCATGTAGCCTCCCTGCCCACACTGCTCAGGCTCTAGGTTGCTCTGCCGGAAACCATCCATGGCCGGCCCTGGGCTGCTTGCACCTCCCAGGTCCAAGCCTCGGGTAGTCCTCAGAGGCGCAGACTCGGTTGGGTCTGCGTTTCGTGCCCTTCCCAGGTCCAAGCAGCTCAGGTGATGAGGTGTTTGGCGAGCGCGATTGCTGCGACTTATCGCCTCCCCTCCACTCAGTTATCTAGGTGTACAACTGGCGCACCTTCTCAGGCGGATGTTGACCGTCCAGACCCACAAGAAGTTTTAATTAGCAAAGAAGCCTGCTTACAGTTTTATAGATAATGTCTCTCTGGGGCTGCGATTGCCCCCTTCCGGCTCTGTCTGCCTGTCACTGGAGGGGGATGGTCTACAGCCGGCTATCTCTGTTCAGTCCTTTGTACCGTGCACGGGCCTGGCGGTGTCTTAGGTTAGGGCTGGCTTTTCGCGTGGTAGATATCCCACAGTCTGGTTTGCTAGCCCAAATTATTTCGCTCAGATAGCGCTCGGGGTATTCAGGCCAGATCCTTACTCTAAGTGATGCAGCCCGCGCCGCGCCTCCCTGCCCAGCCCCTGCTTGCTAGTGGCGTGTGCAGGTGTCTGTGCTGCTTCTCCGCTGGGGAAGTTACTGTAGGTCTCGCAATCTGCGGGTTTTAATTGTTTATTTATTTTTCCTCCCTGTTATGTTGCCCTCTGTGCTTCCAAGGCTCGGCACAGATCTGGCAGTGAGAAGGTTTCCTGGTGTTTGGAAACTTCTCTCTTTTTAAGACTCCCTTCCTGGGATGGAACTCCGTCCCTCCCTCTTTTGTCTCTTTTTTTGTCTTTTATATTTTTTCCTACCTCCTTTCGAAGACTTGGGTTGCTTTTCTGGGTGCCTGATGTCCTCTGCCAGCATTCAGAAGTTGTTTTGTGGAATTTACTCGGTGTTTAAATGTTCTTTTGATGATTTTGTGGGGGAGAAAGTGTTCTCCCCATCCTACTCCTCTGCCATCTTAGTTCCTCCCTCCTAACTGCTGCTTCTTGACCTGCATACAGATTTTTCAGGAAGCAGGTAAGGTGGTCTTGTGTTCCCATCTCTTTAAGAATTTTCCACAGTTTTTTGTGATTTACACAGTCAAAGGCTTTGGTGTAGTCAAAAAAGTGGATGTTTTTTCCAGAACTCTCTTGATTTTTAGATGACCCAGTGGATGTTGGCAGTTTGATCTCAGATTCCTCTGTCTTCTCTAAATCCAGTTTGAACATCTGGAAGTTCACAATTCACATACTGTTGGAGCCTAGCTTAGAGAATTTTGAGAATTACATTGCTAGTGTGTGAGGTGAGTGCAATTATGCAGTAATTTGAATATTCTTTGCTTTGCCTTTCTTTGAGATTGGAATGAAAACTGACCTTTTCCAGTACTGTGGCCACTGCTGAGTTTTCCAAATTTGCTGGCATTTTAAGTGCAGAACTTTCACAGCATCATCTTTTAGGATTTGAAATAGTTCAACTGGAATTGCATCACCTCCACTAGCTTTGTTCGTAGTGATGCTTCCTATTCCAGGATGTCTGGCTCTAAGTGAGTGATCACACCATCATTGTTATCTGGCTCATGAAGATCTTTTTTGTATAGTTCTTCTGTGTATTCTTGCCACGTCTTCTTAATATCTTCTGCTTCTCTTAGGTCCAAACTGTTTCTGTTCTTTATTATGCCCACCTTTGCATAAAATGTTCCCTTGATATCACTAATTTTCTTGAAGAGATCTTTCATCTTTCCCATTCTATTGTTTTCCTCTATTTCTTTGCATTGATCACTGAGGAAGGCTTTATTACCTCTCCATGCTATTCTTTCAAACTCTGGATCTGACCCAGGCTTTGGGTCTCTGGATATGACCCAGGCTTTGAAACTCTGGATCTGACCCTTTCAAATCATTGCTTCTGCTCTAGGTCTCAGAGCAAGTAAAAATTTCTGTGTGCCCTTTAAGGCTTCCCTGGTGGCTCAGACATTAAAGTATCTGCCTGCAATGTGGGAGACCTGGGTTTGATCCCCAGCTTGGGAAGGTCCCCTGGAGAAGGGAACAGTTACCCACTCCAGTATTCTGGCCTGGAGAATTCCATGGACAGAGGAGCCTGGCAGGTTACAGTCCACAGGGTTGCAAAGACTAGGACTTGTCTGAATGCCTTTCACTTTCTTTCACTTTTTAAGAGTAGAGTCTATATTTTCCCCAGCCTTCTATGCCTCCCTAAATTAAGATGTACTGCCAGATGCTATGAAGGCTCATTTTCCTGATACAGGACCCCTTGATTGGGGATCCCAAGCTTAGAAATGCTACAGCTTCAGCAGCAGTTGCCACAAAAGCAGCCCACACACAAGCAGACACTCCAACCTCAGCACCCCAGCCACAGCACCTTGGTTGCCTTTTAAACACCTAGGAATAATCTTCCTGAGACATGGGCCCAGGTATCACTCACAGCTTCATTCTTCACTTTAAAGAGAAGGCCGTAGCTCTGAGTAAATCCCATTCCGACAGACCCACAGTCTCTAGCACCACCCTACCCTTGTTCCACATCTTTACTTACCTCCTGTTCATTTTCTTCATAACACATGGTACTACTTGAAAATATATATTCTTCTGTTTCCCTTTTTACTGTCTGTTTTCTTTATGAGCTTGAAAGCCCTGTATGGACAATAACTGCATTTATTCACTATGTTCACCCAGGATCAAGGACTATAGACTTCATAAAGATTGAGGAGTGAATGAATGGATGTGGCTTAGCTGATGGCATGCTGGGAAGTGTTAGAACTGACCATTGTTTCAGCCCTTTGATTCAGGATAGGAGCTTATCTTCAAAAGTCAAGTCTCAGCTTGGCGCTGGGAACAAATAAAGGTTGGAACACTTCTGGTTTCTTGATGCCTAAAGGATAATTCAGTTATGTAGGTAGTTAAAAAGATTGAGTAGAATTTGGTGATTAGAAATGGAATAGATGAAACTTGACAGGAAAAGAGCTTTTACAGTAATCCTCTTTCATTCAGTTTATATCTCAGAATGCTGATGAGTTTTCCATATGTATCATATTTTCAGCTCTCAGTTTTCAAGTGTGTCATTTATACAGCTTCAAAAGAATAATTGGCATCATATGAATATGCATGTGCATATTTATGATATTGCATCCATCAGAACAATATTAGCACAAAACCCTCCTGGGTTTAGAATGTGTAACTCTGCACCTTAGAATAATGGGTCTTCATGGACTGGTGTCAAACAAATGACTCTACCATTCTTTACTGTTTTTCTTTTTGTAGTCCTTTGTGCCAAGAACAAAGATCATTTTCCTCAAAGGCTGTTTTTATCACCACTTTCTCGGATGATACAAAAAAAGAAAAAATAGTTTGTTTTTGAATAGGACCATATATAATAGGTTAAATCTTCTGGAACAATACTGTCAACAGTAAAACAATACCTTTAGCGTATTCCATTCAAGTCCTCAATCTGTGAGTTTCTCATATTGACCAATCAACCACTCTCAGACTTTTGGTCTGAAAAATGAAAGTTAGACCTCTTTCATCACCATGCCAGTCTTTTGGGTCTCCCTTATACTAAATTTATTTGCTAATGTTTTGTTTTTTGTTTCCTAACTCTATGCTTCCCACTTTCAATATACTGAAGTTGCTCATCCCAGAATTAATGTTGATTGAGACTATACACACTGAATGTTCACAATCATTTAATCTTCACAACTACCCTATGAAGCACCGCATCAGTTAGGGCTCTTGTTGCAAGCAATATAAACCAACTTCAGCTAAATGAAGCAAAAGGAAATTTAGTGGAAGTATAGTGGAATTCTCAGTATCATTGGGAAGGGCAAAAACCAGTCTCAGGAATGAGCAGGTTCTCGGCTATCTCAGAAAGCTAAAAGTCAGACACTACACGGATAAGGTGTGGTTAGAATGCTGTTGCTAAAATAGGTGAGTAAATGCTCAGTTACATGTTACTGACTATGTGTTAGGTGCCATTTTAAGCATTTTACTTAGCACATATATACATATCAAAATTTGTAATAAGAATGTATTTTCTGTTTGCTATCTATCTCTCTCAAACTTTCAAAGCTTCTATAAGCAGAAACCACATTTGTTTTATTCACTGATGCATACATAATGTTAAGGATATTATCTGGCACTGGATAAAATAAGTACTATTATCATTCTCATTTTATACCTGAGGAAACTGAGCCACAGGGAAGCTAAATATATCCCCAAAGTCAAAAATTGGTCAGTGATAGTTAGGATTCAAATACACATGGCCAATATCTAGAACCTGTGCCCTTAACCACCACACTGAGTTCCATCCACTTTTAGTCCTTTGATTCTTGTGGTCAAGATTAGACTTTCAAAGAGCTCATCCAGATGACACTTATTGGGTCATATATATGCCCTTTAACTAAGGAAGAGTGGGCCCATGGTTACCAGGACACTAACCTCAATTCACTAAGCAAGCAATAATTTCCCCAAAGGAAATCAGGGTATTAAGAGGAAGGTATTAATGGGAAGTCAAAGAGCAACAAATAGAATAACCTTAAGAGTGAGAACCTCCTCATTTTACAGATGAGGAAGATGAGGCATGAGTATGTATTATAATCCTTTATTTTTGTAATGAAGAAGATGACTGTACTGGGTTGAATGGTGTCCCCTCAAAATTCTTATGTACCCAGAATCTGTGAATGCAACCTTTTATGGAAATAAGCGTTTTGTGGATGAAGTCCTTCTGGATCAAAGTGGGCTATAACCCAATGATCAGTGTGCTTATAAGAAGAAAGAAATTTAAATTCAGGCACACCGAGAGGGAGAATGCCATGTGATGATGAGGGTTGAGATTGAAGTAATGTGTATATAAAAGCCAAGGAATACCAAGGAATGCTAGCAACCACCAGAAGCCAGGTGAGATAAAAAGGTATCTTCCCAAAATACCTCAGGAAGAACACGGCCCTGCTAACCTGATTCAACTTCTGGCCTCCAAAATTGTGAGAGAATAAATTTCTGTTATTTAAAGCCACCTCGTGTGTGTTGATTTGCTATGGCAGCCCTAAGAACCTAATGCACCAAGGCTCAAAGATATTAAGTTATCCCAAGTAATAGACCTCATAAGAGGCATACACTGTTTCCTCTCCTTTCCTTTTCTTCCAGTCTTCATGACCTCACTCTATCTCCAACCCCTAAACTTTCAGTTTTCCCCTCCAGGTTTCCTAATCCTTCTGGTATTCCTACCAACTGCAAAATCATTTGGGACTTGTTCCTCCCATAATCTTGACTGCTAATCACCCTCTTGTCTAAATGAACTTTTTATTCCTCAAGGCTTGCTCAACTTTCTGTCAAAACAAACTGCTGTGCTAATTCAAAAAAAGTTAAAGTACAGTGATGTAACATTTTCATTTTAAAACAGCTTTATGAAGACCAGTGATCAAAGGCACCATGATCATAGAGGATAAAGGAAGGTATCTAAAGCATTTTATCTTTTGACTCACACCTATGTGTCTAACAGACTAACAGCTTTGCTCTCTTTTTCTAAAAATATTGACATTTGGCTTCTTGCACCATTTGAATTATTATTCTTTCTCTAAGTTAGAACTGTTAACTTCCTGGGAAAAAAACATAAAAACTTTAACCTTCTGAAACTTTGATTTGCTCTATCTTCTTTCTTATGACCTGTAACTTCCACCATGATAAACCAAAAAAAGAAAAATTCTGTTTTGTCTTCCTTGCATTAGTGGGGAATTATTGATCTTCAAGTAAGTAGAAAACCCATCTTGTAAATAAGATGCTACTAATGTTGGTCTTATGCCTCTAAATGACAGACACAATTCTAAGTACTTTATATTCATTAATCCACTTAATCTTCATAAAACCCTAGTAGGTAAATATGATTATCAGTATCACTTTATATATGAGAAAACTGTGGCACAGAGAAATGAATGATAGCTTGGTGTATTAATTTTTTAGGGCTGCCATAACTAAGTACCACAACTGAATGCCTTAAAAAAAGTTTAGTGTCTCACAGTTCTGGGCTAAAAGTTCAAGATCAAGGTTTAAGTGGGACTGATTCTTTCTGATGACTGCAAGGGAGGACCTGTTCCATGCCTCTTTCCTACTGCTGGTCATTTACTGGAAATCTTTGGCATCCCTTGGCTTGTAGATGCATTAGCCCAATCTCTGCATTCATTGTCCCAAGAGGTTTCTTTTTCCCCCATCTATTAGTATGGTACTTATCTTCACTTTGTGAGTTATGAATACTGATGTGGGTGGTATAATCAAGAACAATGTGGGAAAAGTACATGAATGTAATTAACCTGTATGGAAAGTAGAAAGAACAGATTATAAATTGCATTGGCCTCAGTCCCTTAGAAGTACTTTGAGCATAGATAAAGGAACATTTTAAACAACATTTTCAGTCTCATTTTGACAGCATACAATTTAATATATGATTCATGTTTGCCATTTCGTATTTTAATTATACAGTAAGGAAAAACTCATGTCCTTTTGAACTATAGCATCATCTCTGCCTTCTCACAGATCATACTTGCAATAAACTACATCTTTCTCTTTCAGTGAAGATCATAGACAGAAAACTCTCACTTAGAAAAAAATATTTAAATGCGATGGCCTTTTTGTGAAATTACTGAAATGAAAATCATAAGCTACCATTTCCAAAGTAATAAAATCAATTTTCTTAGACAACATATCTGTCCCCTTGTAGATGTTAGAAATAATAAATGGTTGTTAGTTCTTAGAAATTAGAAGTGATAACTTGCTTTTAACAAATAGACTTGCCACCCTTTCTTTACATCATCTGATAGCTTTGACTGCATCAAGGATCTATAAAGTAATAATTATCTATAAAATAAGGGACAAGCTAGTAGGTTAAGTAAATGCATGACTTGATCTTTGGCAGAAGGAGGAATATATCTGAACAAAGTTGACAATTAGACTTTTCCCAATACTATTAAATTGACCTGATAAATAATTCATTTTAAAAACTATTATAATTAAAATTAAGCTAGAAACCTAACTGATAGATTTGAAGAGAAACCATCATAGTTTTATTTTACTGAAGTATTTCTTGGAAGCCGAACTTTTGGATTGTACAGCACATGACAAAATACGGGGACTGGGGGATTGTATGGAATATGCACAATGCTCGTAATTTTGTATGTTGATTCTTCTATGTCATTAAAATAACAGAAGTATTCTATTTTCAGGTGAGTGCATGGGAAAACTGAGACAAGAGACAAAAGTGAGAGGCACACATTGTGATGGTTTCAGAATCTCTTTTTTCTTAAGATAAATATTATAGATTATGCTTATAGATTATGCTTGACAGGCCTATACCCACCATCTCTGTCTAAATCACAGTGAAAAATAGTTTAGATTCAAATTAAGAGGGGCCTTTGTAACACATGTGACCTCCACAGCACGTTGCTTGAAAGAGAAGACCCATAGTGAAATCAAGGGACTTCTCAGTTCATGCCAGTGGTAAAGAACCTTCTTGCCAATGCAGGAGATGGAAGAGACATGGGTTCTGTCCCTGGGTTGGTAAATGCTTGGCAACCCACTCTGGTATTCTTTCCTGGAGAGTCCCATGGACAGAGGAGCCTGGCAGCTACAGTCCATGGGGTCACAAAGAGTCAGACATGATTGAAGTTACTTAGCTGGCACACTGTAAAATTAAAAGACAAATATCTCAAGCTGACAAGCAATTCTAGATTTGATCTTGGATATCTACCTTCAGAGTTGTGAGGAAATAAATTTATGTAGTTTAAGTCATCCAATTGGTGGTATTTGTTACAACAGCTCCAGAAAACTAAAACAGTGCCCTCCTCTGTTTTCTTGGATTCTCTTTTCCATCTTGCTTTCCTCATGGCTCAGCTGGTAAAGAATCCGCCTGAGATACAGGAGATGTTGGTTCTATTCCTGGATCAGGAAGATCTGCTGGAGAAGGGATAGGCTACCCACTCCAGTATTCTTGGGCTTCCCTGTGGCTCAGCCGCTAAAGAATCCACCAGCAATGTGGGAGACAAATTTTATAATATGAGGATACAAGATAAAATCCAAGATCAGACACTGAATTTCCCCTCTCTGGTTACGGTTCCAATACACTGAGTTACCCTTCAGTCATTAGAGTTTCAACTACAGGACCTGGAAAGGAATGACTACAAAAGCCTTTAGGTAAAGCTGTACAGACACAAAGCAGGTTAGTGGTTGCCTAGGGCTGTGGGTGGGAATGGGGATTAACTATAAAAGGGCAGTAGGGATCTTACTAGACTGATGAATATGATTTAAATTGAATTGTGATGGCTGCACAACTCAGTAAAATTACTAAAAATCACTGAATTTTACACTCAAAATGAATGAATTTTATGGTATGCAAATTGTATTTCAATAGAATTTTGTTTAAAAAAAAAAGAGAGAGAGAGAGATAAAACCGTGGCACCTCTGGGCCCACATCAAATTTCCACACACTGTGTGACTCAAGGAGGCTTCTGGGATAAACTCTGCAAGATGATAATAGGAATATTCTTCACCCTTGGTGCTCAGGAAATACGTAGGAAAATGAATAACACTGAACTCAAGTCACTAAAATATCGTTAATTGCTCAGGCCCCTGAAATCTCTTACACTGACTGTTAAGTAGTTTTGATAAGAATATCTAAACAATATGCAACATGTTAGAATTTGTTTATAAAAATTCCCATTTGGATTCTAAACATCATGATGTTTCTGACACAAATTTATTTCCCCACAAAAGTTCAGAAATAAAATTGGTTTATCAAACTAGGCTTCTTGTTCCTAATGTAATTAGGAGACAGTGTGCACAAACAGTCACCCATGCTTAAGAAAGACCTAGTACCTTAGGTCAAGAAGAGGTAATAAAGGCAAATTTGCTTGGGAATGATTGTTTAGGGTGCACACACACACACACACACATCTCTAACCTAGGATAGAGCTGTGAGATTCTAGAAAGAGTTGTCTTGTTTCTAAACAACCAACAGAAAAATAAATTTGTATTTTTCTTTTCTTTCAGCAGTTTTAGCACTATACGCCTAGCTTTGGTGCCTGCTATGGATGACAGAGGATGAGATGGCTGGATGGCATCACTGACTCGATGGACATGAGTCTCAGTGAACTCCGGGAGTTGGTGATGGACAGGGAGGCCTGCCCTGCTGCAATTCAAGGGGTTGCAAAGAGTAGGACATGACTGAGAGACTGATCTGATCTGATCTGTTGAATTGTGTTTCCCCCCGATCCCAGGATATGGACTGAATGTTTATGTACCCCCTAAATTTGTATACTGAAGTCCTAATCTCCAGGTGACTATATTTGGAGATGGGGCCTGGTATGCAAGTATTTAAGGCTAAATGAGTTCATTAGCATGGAGCCCTGATCTGATAGAATCCATGTCCTTATAAGAAAAACACCAAGGAGCACTCCCTTTCTCCCCTCCTACCAACCATTTGAGGACACCACAAAAAGGCAGCCAGGAGAAGAGTTCTCACCAGAAACAAAGTTGGGCACCTTGATCTTGAACTTTCCAGCCTCTAGAACTATGAGAAGTAAATTCCTATTGTCTTAGCCAGCAAACCTGTGGTATTTTGTTATAGCATCCCCAGCAGACTAATATATCCCCAAATCCATCTGTTGAAGTCCTAACCCCCAAGTACTTCAAAATGTGACTGTTTAGATACAGGGCCTTTAAAGAGGTAATTGAGGAGAATGAGGTCATATGGGTGGGCTCTAATCAAATATGACTCTGTCCTTATAAGAAGAGGAAATCAGGACACAGACACTCTGAGAAAGAGGACTGTGTGAAAACAGAGAGGAAACGACTATCGACAAACCAAGAAGAAACACCTTACAAGAAACCAACCCTAGTGACACCTTCATCTTGGATATTCACCCTCAAGATTGTGAGGAAATAAATTTCTCTTGTTTAAGCCATTGCGTTTGTGGTACTTGTTACAACAGCCCCAGAAAACTCACACAGTGCCCCCCTCTGTTTTCTTGGGTTCTCTTTTCTATCTCAAGCAAGAGGGAGGAATTTTGAAATAAGGGCATCCAAGATAAAATCCAGGCTTAGACTCATTGAATTTCCCCTCTGTGATTACAATTTCAATACACTGTTTTTGCTAGAATACCTCATTGTTTCTAAATCTTCCCTTTACCTTCTGCCAGAAATCCTGCTCCATGGTTTTCTCAGTCAGTTCTGGCTTCTGTAACAAAGTTTTTATTGTTGTTTAGTCACTAACTTGTGTCTGACTCTTTTATGACCTCATGGACTGTAGACTGCCAGTCTCCTCTATCCACAGGATTTCCCAGGCAAGGATACTGGAGTGGGTTGCCATTTCCTTCTTCAGGGGATCTTCCTGACCCAGGGATCCAACATCTCTTGCATTGGCAGAGATTCTTTACCATTGAACCACCAGGGAAAGTTGTAATAAAGTAGATCATTTTCCCCACTCCTTGGTTGTCATGCATGGCTAGACAACATCACAATGCTGCATTGGCTGGATCCTCCAAGCCTCAAACAGCATAGTACTATTTAGGTCCCCTGGACTGCTCAGAATATTTTTAGTATAGTTTATTGACTTTCCATTGAGCTTCCCCCATCACTCTAATTATCTCTCATCTAAATCTTCCCTTTTTCTCACTCTAATTCTCTTGCTCACAGGAGGAAGCACTGTTGCCATGTTACTAAGAAGATATAGGCCAGCAGCTTTCAAATGTGGCTGCACAACAGACTCATCTCAGGAGTGTTTAAAAATCCTGGGGTCTGGGCTTCACCCCTAGAGACTGTGACTTAATTGGCCTGGCATAAAATCTACATTGCAGACTTCAAAAAAAAAAAAAAAAAAAACTCCCCAAGTGATTCTAATGTGCACTCAATGGCAAGAACCACTGATCTAAGCTATTCAACTTCTAACAGCATCTCCACACACACACACACACACACACACACACACACACAGACACACACTAACACTTTTTTCTAACCTAACTTAAGCTTTCTTCTTTCACAGAAGACATATGCCTACTCATTTCAAGACTATCCTGTATCCTTGACATCACTGCATCCCACCTCCTCTAAGAACTTGATACTTTTCCCCCACACACACTCTTTGATGTATTCAATCACACTGTTGTTCATGTGTAAACAATTTCCCCATGGCTTCAAGCATATATAAGTCGTTTCTACTTTATAAAATTTCTGCTACCATCAACAACACAATAATGACAGCAACATTACATTTTCATCATTCATTCAGAGTTAAGTTCTCTAATAAAAGAATTTATGCCAATTTTCTCTGCTCTCTCTCTTTGTGGCTTTTTTAACCTAAATTTCAAGCACTTCCTACCCCACTCCAACCTAAACACAACTCACAGATGAACTTTTCGAGTATATATCTGATCAAGTCATCTGTTTGTTAAAAAATTTCCAGTGGATTTCTACTACTTTCATTCAGCAAATATTTAATAGACAGAGTACAGGGCTCTTGTGATACAATTGTACAAAGGGAATAGGACACAGACTATATCCTCAAAGAATTTATACTGATAAGAAAATTAGTGCTCTGAATAGCAAGTTAATTCTACTTGCAAACTAAATTTTTTAGTTTTTGCTTGGATATTTGAGACCACTAACATTGGATCTATCTTTCTAAATTGATCTCTTAATAAAGCACTTGCTATAAAAATCATCAGAAGGATCAGAAGGGTCTTGGGAATTCAGAACTGATTTGAAAGTCTTGCCTTTCATTACAAAGGAACAAAAGGGATCATCAACAACTCTGAGGTTTCTTTTCAGGTTAACTTGGGGAACGGTGATAATGCAAATTAAAATATTGGGTGAATACATGACTAAATGATCAAAGCAGTTAAAAAAGAAAATGTGTAGAAAAGTATGAAAACATAAGCTGAAGGGGGCCAAGATGAAAACAGTTCCACTGAAAGTGAGAAAGGAAGGAAGTGAGAACAGAAAGTGAGAATGATGAAGAACGGAAGGAGGAAAGAAAGACTAGACAGCAACACAATAACAAAAACAAGAGAGAAACTGGTTGTTCAGCAAATATCCACAATAGTAAATTTATGAACTCCATTTGAAGGACTGTCTCAAGAATAACTTTGAGTGTCTGACTAAAAAAGAAAATACCTGCAGTATGTCCAGCATAATAGTACTGGTGGGTTGTTTGGTTAGACCAGGCCTGGAGAAACAGCTTTCATTTCAGATTATGACTAAGAATAACCAGGTCATGGGGATTTTCCCTAAAACAATGAGATGTTGACAATATTTTATTGTGATTCTGTTACTTTCTAGCTTTGTAATTATGAATGATTGCCAAACCAACAATGTAGCTTAAAACTTATTCTAGTAGAACTCTTATAATTCTACTCTCACATTCTAAAAGACTTTTATTTAAAACATTATTGATAATAGCAGGTACCACCAAAAATAAGATAAACACAGTGGAGCTGAAATCACTTCATACTTAAACATAAGTACTATTTTATAGTGATATTATGAAATTACAAAACAAGACAACATATTAAAAACAGAGACATTACTTTCCTGACAAAAGTCCATCTAGTTAGCTATAGCTTTTCCAGTAGTCACATATCGATGTGAGAGTTGGACCATAAAGAAGGCTGAGTACTGAAGAGCTGACTCTTTTGAACTGGGGCGTTGGAGAAGACTCTTGAGAATCCCATGGACTACAAGGAGATCAAACCAGTCAATCCTAAAGGAAATCATCCTGAATATTCATTAGAAGGATTGATGCTGAAGCTGAAGCTTCAGTACTTTGGCCACCTGATACAAAGAGCCAACTCATTAGAAAAGGCTGATGCTGGGAAAGATTGGAGGCAGGAGGAGAACAGGATGACAGAGGACAAGATGGTTGGATGGCTTCACCAACTCAATGGACATGAGTTTGAGCAAGCTCTGGGAGATGGTGAAAGACAGGGAAGCTTGGTAGGCTGTAGTCCATGGGGTGACAAAGAGTCAGACCAACTGAGTGACTGAACAACAACAATAAATGAGATTATGTGAGTTAACATGAAAAGCAATCATACCTACTCAGGAAAAGATATGTATTATTATTCTGAAATAGTTCTCTATGTAGAAAAGATGGACAGTAGCTCAAGGTCTTATTATAGCTAGAAGTGTGGTATTCCTATTTAAACCTCCATTCTTTAGCAAAATGTACCAAACAACAGATTGTATCACCTTAGCAAATCCTGTGGTCATTCTAGAGTTGGGATGATCCTTCATGGTTGTCATGACAGAGCTGGGAGAACAAGACTGAATATCCTGCATTGGCCAGTCTTTGGAGGCAGAATGTCCTTGGGAGGACTGTGACCTTGAGTGAGGAGGCTCTATTCCACTGAAAGCAAGTCTCAGAGAGGTGTCACCTAAGTATGTCAGTTCACTTCAGTTCAATCTTTACTCTTTACGACCCCATGGACTGCATAACGCCAGGGTTCCCTGAACATCACCAACTCCCGAAGCTTGAACAAACTAATGTCAATCGAGTATTGACACCATCTGAACATCTCATCCTCTGTTGTCCCTTCACTTCCTTCCTTCAATCTTTCTCAGCATCAGGGTATTTCCAATGAGTCAGTTCTTCGCACCAGGTGGCCAAAGTATCAGAGTTTCAGCTTCAGCATCAGTCTTTCCAAAGAATATTCAGTCCGATTTCCTTTAGGGTTCACTGGTTTGATCTCCTTGCACTCCAAGGGACTCTCAAGAGTCTTCTCCAACACCACAATTCAGAAGCATCAATTCTTCAGTGCTCAGTTTTCTTTATAGTCCAACTCTCACATCTATACATGACTACTGAAAAAACCATAGCTTTGACTAGACAGACCTTTGTCAGTAAACTAATTTCTCTACTTTTTAATATGGTGTCTAGGTTGGTCAAAGCTTTTCTTTCAAGGAGCAAGTGTCTTTTAATTTCATGGCTTTCGTCACAATTTGCAATGATTTTGGAGCCCCCCAAAATAAAGTCTCTCACTGTTTCCATTGTTTCCCCCTCTATTTGCCATGAAGTGATGGGACCAGATGCCATGATCTTGAATGTTGAATTTTAAGCCAACTTTTTCATTCTCCTCTTTCACTTTCATCAAGATGCTCTTTAGTTTTTCTTGGATTTCTGCATAAGGGAAGGGTCATCTGTGTATCTGAGGTTATTGATATTTCTCCCAGCAATCTTGACTCCATCTTATGCTTCATGCAACCCTCCATTTGGCATGAAAGGTCCGTCTAGTCAAGGCTATGCTTTTTCCAGTGGTCATGGATGGATGTGACAGTTGGACTGTGAAGAAAGCTGAGTGCCAAAAAATTTATGCTTTTGAACTGTGGTGTTGGAGACGACTCTTGAGAGTCCCTTGGACTGCAAGGAGATCCAACCAGTTCATTCTGAAGGAGATCAGCCCTGGGTGTTCTTTGGAAGGAATGATGCAAAAGCTGAAACTCCAGTACTTTGGCCACCTGATGCAAAGAGTTGACTCATTGGAAAAGAGTCTGATGCTGGGAGGGATTGGGGGCAGGAGGAGAAGGGGACGACAGAGGATGAGATGGCTGGATGGCATCACTGACTTGACGGACATGAGTCTGAGTGAACTCCGGGAGTTGGTGATGGACAGGGAGGCCTGGCATGCTGTGATTCATGGGGTTGCAAAGAGTCGGACACAACTGAGCGACTGAACTGAACTGAACTGAACTCTATATATAAGTTAAATAAGCTGGGTGACAATATACAACACGCTTGACATACACGCTTCCCTATTTGGAACCACTCTGTTGTTCCATGTCCAGCTCTAACTGTTGCTTGTTGACCTGCATACAGATTTCTCAGGAGGCAGGTAAGGTGGTCTAGTATTCCCATTACTTTAAGAATTTTCCATAGTTTCTTGGGATCCACACAGTCAAAGTCTTGGCATAATCAATAAAACAGAAGTAGATATTTTTCTGGAACTCCCTTGCTTTTTCAATGACGCAGTGGATGTTGGCAATTTGACCTCTGGTTCCTCTGCTTTTTCTAAATCCAGCTTGAATACCTAGAAGTTCACAGTTCACATAATGTTTAAACCTGGCTTAAAGAATTTTGAGCTTCATTTTGCTGCGTGTGAGATGAGTGCAATTGTGCAGTAGTTTGAACATTCTTTGGCATTGCCTTTCTTTGGGATTGGGATGAAAACTGACCTTTTCCAATCCTGTGGCCACTGCTGTGTTTTCCATATTTTCTGGCATATTGAGTGCAGCACTTTCACAGCATCATCTTTCAGGATTTGAAATAGCTCAACTGGAATTCCATCACCTCCACTAGCTTTGTTCCTAGTGATGCTTCCTAAGGCCCACTTAACTTCATATTCCAGGATATCTGGCTCTAGGTGAGTGATCACACCATCATGGTTCTCTGGCTCATGAAGATCTTTTTTTATATAGTTCTTCTGTGTATTCCTGCCACCTCTTCTTAAGATCTTCTGCTTCTATTAAATCTATACCATTTCTGTCCTTTATTGTGCCCATCTTTGCATGAAGTGTTCCCTTGGTATCTCTAGGTTTCTTGAAGAGATCTCTAGTCTTTCCCATTCTATTGTTTTCCTCCACTTCTTGCATTGATCACTGAGGAAGGCTTTCTTATCTCTCTTCGCTATTCTTTGGAATTCTACATTCAAGAATTCCCTTTTCTCCTTTGCCTTTTGTGTCTCTTCTTTTCTCAGCTATCTGTAAGGCCTCCTCAGACAACCATTTTGCCTTCTTGCATTTCTTTTTCTAGGGGATGGTCTTGATCACTGCCTCCTGTACAATGTTTGAAGCATCCATCTATAATTCTTCAGGCACTCTGTCTCTCAAATATAATCCCTTGAATCTATTTGTAACTTCTACTTTAAGGGATTTCATGTAGGTCATACCTGAATGGTCTGGTGGTTTTCCCTATCTTCTTCAATTTCAGTCTGAATTTTGCAATATGGAGCTCATGATCTCAGCCACAGTCAGCCCCCTGGTCTTGTTTTTTCTGACCGTATAGAGCTTCTCCATCTTTGGCTGCAAAGAATATAGTCAATCTGATTTCAGTATTGACTATCTCATGATGTCCATGTGTAGAGTCTTCTCTTGTGTTTTTGGAAGAGAATGTTTGTTATGACCAGTGCACTCTCTTGGCAAAATTCTGTTAGCCTTTGCCCTACTTCATTTTGTATTCAAGGGCAAATTTTCAAGTTACTCCAGGTGTTTCTTGACTTCCTACTTTTTCATTCCAGTCTCCTATAATGAAAAGGATGTCTTTTGTTGGTCTTAGTTCTAGAAGGTCTTGTAGGTCTTCATAGAACTGTTCAACTTCAGCTTCTTCAGTGTTACTGGTTGGGGCACAGACTTGGATTACTCTGATGTTGAATGGTTTGCCTGGGAAAGGGACAGAGATCATTCTGTCATTTTTGAGATTGCACCCAAGTACTGTGTTTTGGACCTTTTGTTGACTATGAGGGCTACTCCATTTCTTCTAAGGGATTCTTGCCCACAGTAGTAAACATAATGGTCATACAAGTTAAATTCGCCCATTCCAGTCCATTTTAGTTCACTGATTCCTAAGATGTAAATGTTCACTCTTGCCATCCCCTGTTTGACCACTTCCAATTTACCTTGATTCATGGACCTAACATTCCAGGTTCCTATGCAATATTTTTCTTTTCAGCATAACACTTGACTTCCATCACCAGTCATATCCACAACTGGGTATTATTTTCTCTTTGGCTCCATCTCTTCTTTCTTTCTGGAGTTATTTCTCCACTCTTCTCCAGTAGCATATTGGGCATCTACCAACCTGGGGAGGTCACCTTTTAGTGTCATATCTTTTTGCCTTTGGAGAAGAAAATGGCAACCCACTCCAATATTCTTGCCTAGAAAATCCCATGGACAGAAGAGCCTGGTAGGCTACAGTCCATGGAGTCACAAAGAGTCAGACACTCCTGAGCAACTTCACTTTCATTGTAAATAAAATACCCCAAGATGTCAGAGTAGAAGGATGTACACTCATCTTCTCCTGTGAGAATTCCAAAATTACAACTTGCTGCTGAACAACCATTGAGAGGAGAATCTTGGATCCCACCAAAAAAAGATATCTCATATCCAAGGGCAAAGGAGCAGCCCCAGCAATACAGTTGGAGAGCTGAAACCAAGTTAAGATTCAAACCCCACATCCATCAGAGATGCTCAGAGGACTCAAACAAAACCTTGTGCACATCAGGAGAACCCCATGGAGACTGAGCCAACCTACCTCTGAGTGTTAGAGTGTCGCCTGAGGAAGTATGGGTCAGCAGTGGCCTGCCACAGAGGCAAGGGCTCTGCATACAGCAGTCTGGGTGCAGCCACCTCCAAGTAGCAGAAGCACTCTTGGAGGATGTCGCCATTAACCCCACCATAGAGCCACAGAGCAGATAACCCATAAAGTGCAGAACAATGATATCAAATAAATTCTTCCACTGTTTAGAAAGTTCTAGGACCCACAGCAAATTTTCCAACCTGGGGATCTGGCCAAGGGACCGAGAGCCCCCAGGCAATTTGACTTTGGAGGCCAGTGGGATTTGATTACAGAACTTACATAGGACTGGGGAAACAGACCCTTGGAAGGCACAAACAAAACCTCGTGTGCACCAGGACCCAGGAGAAAGGAGCAGTGACCTCATAAGAGGCTGAACCAGACTTGCCTGTGAATGTCCAGAAGTCTTTGGCAGAGAAGTGGATCAGAGGTAGCCTGCTGCAACATTGGGTCACTGAGTGCGGCAGTGCATGCATGGGACCTTTTGACAGAGGTCACCATTATCTTCATTACCTCCACCATAGTTTGGTCTCAGGTCAAACAACAGGGAGGGAACACAGCCCACCCATCAACAGAAAACTCAATTAAATATTTACTGATCATGGCCCTGCCATCAAAACAAGACCCAAACAAGACCCAGAGACCCAGTCTCTCCCATCAGGAATCTTCCATAAGCCTCTTATTCTTATCCCTCAGAGGGCAGACAGAATGAAAATCACAGTCACAGAAAACTAATTAAAATGATCACATGGACCACAACCTTGTTTAACTCAGTGAAACAGTGAGCCATGCAATGTAGGGTCATCCAAGATGGATGGTCATAGTGGAGAGTTCTGACAAAACTTGGTCCACTGGAGAAGGCAATGGCAAACTACTTCTGTATTCTTGCCTTGAAAACCCCATGAACAGTATAAGTGATGTCAAAAGCTGGGAAGATGAGTGGCTCAGTTCTGAAGGACTCAGTGTGACTCACTGCAAGATCCACTACAAACACATAATGCCTATTTTCAGAGTTCCTTAGAAGTGGGAAGAGAAAGAAACTATGTTTTACCATTACCCCTCCCCCCAGCCACACCCCTTTATAATACAGACACCAAGGCCTAGGTAATGTCTGTTGCAGGACAGTCAACACAATGATAGACTATGATTATTTATATTACCTGAGGATATACACACCAACCTTTTCTATAGCCGTAAACTGAGGCTACTTTTATAAGCTGAGGCTAGTCTGAAATGCAGTGCTTGGATGCAATCTCAAAAAGGACAGAATGATCTCTGTTTACTTCCAAGGCAAACCATTCAATATCACAATAATCCAAGTTTATGCCCC
Organism: Bos grunniens; assembly: GCF_055505025.1. NCBI lineage: Eukaryota > Metazoa > Chordata > Mammalia > Artiodactyla > Bovidae > Bos > Bos grunniens. Next base: position 9,088,696 of record NC_141179.1, on the reverse strand, counting down.
AACCAGTAATGCTGAAAAAGCTGAAGTTGAATGGTTCTATGAAGATCTTCTAGAACTAACACCAGCAAAAGATGTCCTTTTCATTATAGGAGACTGGAATGCAAAAGTAGGAAGTCAAGAGATACCTGGAGTAATAGGCAAATTTTGCCTTAGAGTACAAAATAAAGCAGGAAGACTTGAAGCAGAAGCCTCTTCAAAGTCCCTTGGACTTCAAGGAGATCCAACCAATCAACCCTAAAGGAAATCAGCCCTGAATATTCATTGGAATGACTGATGCAGATGCTGCAACTCCAATACTTTGGCCACCTTATGCAAAGAACTGATTCATTGGAAAAGACCCTGACGCTGGGAAAGACTGAAGGCAGAAGGAGAATGGGAATACAGAGGATGAAATGATTGGATGGCATCAACAACTCAATGGACATGAGTTTGAGTAAGCTCTAGGAGTTGGTGATGGACAGAAAAGCCTGGTGTGCTGCAATCCTTGGGGTGGCAAAGAGTCAGACACCTCTGAGTGACTGAACTGACTGATGATTTTTAAAAACCAGGTATTTAATCTTATGTGCCTTTTTCATATACTTCACAGGCTCTCTTGAAACAAAACACTTCACAAAATCAAGGCAGTTAATGAGGGAAGTATAAAAGTCTGATTTCTTAGAACATATGAAAATGTGTGGATGAACCAAGAATATTATAAAAGTTGAGAGGTTCAGGGCCTAAGTTAGTGGACGCCTAAGTAGTTCCTTAAAAACTAAGTATATTTATAAACCTGAAGAATGTTTCTGATTACTCAGAAACAAACCATGCCACTTCTTTCCTAATGGTAAAAAGCTGTAGATTGATAAGTTTCATTCTAAGTTCTTTGTGAACATTTTGGATGGAATTGTAGGTAATATATTTAAAATCTTTTTTCTGATCATTTACATTTTTAAAAGAAAAAGTCATGTGTTGCTAGGACTATAAAACAAAAGAGAGAAAAACAACTTCACAGACCAGAAGTTACTTTCAATGCCTATTTAATGACTCTATATTTCAATTTTGTGCTATCTTCTCAAATACATTTTACGGGGCTGTGCTATTATGTATGAATGATGCTATAACTTCAGACATGAAAATGCATATCTTATTATGTTTTATTTTACATAATTGAACCATCCACAATAGCATTGTTTCAGAAATAAAGACAAATGATTTAACTTTTTAATTAAGCTTTAAAACCCCTAATTAAATGACTAAATTGCAAAGAACAATTTCAGTCTAAATTGTCTTTAGATTGCTATGTGTGGATTTTCCTACTGCATGGTGACTGCCAGAGAAAGTAAAAAAAAAGGGTTATAAATCAAATTCATACTTTGTAATCGGGACAATTAATGCATCTTTCATTACCAGCAAGAGAAGAACAGACAACACCCAGTGCTTCAGGTAAAACATAAATGCACTCATACGGGCTACAGGTGCCTTTTCTTAGGCTTGAAACATAGGAAGTTTATTGGGCAACATGTACCTATGTAACTAGTGGCCTGGAAAACTCATCAAGACATGATCAAAGGGCTGGTTGTGCCTATGTGAGTCCAAGTGTATTTTATAATATCTGAAGGGGTATTTTTTTAAGCATGGAATTTTGAGAACAACAAAACAAGTTGAGAAGACTCATGAGTATCCACATTTATTAACATCTATTATATACCACACATTATATAATCCTTTACATACATTCATATGTTTAATTGCATTTCAGTCCTATGAGATAAGAGCATTTTTGCCTATTTAAGGAAATTGAAGCTTAGAGAGCTTGTATAACCTATGGAGGGTGACTCAACTAGAAAGCGGCAGAACAGGATTTCTGAGTCAGATTCACAAACTGAAATGTGCTTTAAAATATTGCTAGCTGCTAGATAAAAATGCAAATGAAAACCAAAGTGAGGTACCTCTACATACCTATTAAAATGGAAACATGTAAAATAAAAAATAATTCTACCAAATGATGACAACAACACAAAATAGCTATGATTCTCAAACAGTGCTGGAGCCAGGGGCAAGGTACAAAATGATACATTGACTCTGGAAGATAATTGGGCAGCTTCTTTAAAAAAATAAAGTTAAGATTTCACTTACCACATAATCCCACAACCCCATCCCTTATATTTACCTAAGTAAATAAAAACTAATGTTCACATGAACTACCATACACAACTGTTTATAGCAGCTTTACTCATAACCACCCAAAACTGGACACAGTCTAAAGGTCTTTCAGCTGATAAATAAACAAACTGTGGTATATCCACACAATGGAATACTACTCAGGAATGAACTAGTGATACATGCAACAAATGCAGCATGTTACGTGAAAGAAACTAGTCTCAAACAGCTATATACTTATGGTTTCTTTTATATGACATTATAGAGGAGGCAAAACTATAGGGACAGACAAAAAATCAATGGTTGCTAGGATTTGGGCTTGTAAGGAGGATAAAGGGAAATTGGGGGTGATAGAATTATTCTGAAGCTTCCTTGGTGGATCAGATGGTAAAGAATCCACCTGCAGTGCAGGAAACTGGGGTTTAATCCTGGGTCAGGACGATCCCCTGGAGAGGGGAATGGCTATGCATTCCAATATTCTTGCCTGGAGAATTTCATGGACAGAGGAGACTGGCGGATTACAGTCAATGTGGATCACAAGAGTTCTATATCTTGACTTCATGGAAAAGGAGAGGACATGGAATCTGGATTATTTAAGCACTCCAGATGATTCTGAAATGCAGGCAAATTTGGTAAGTCTGCAGTAAGGCCGTAGTTTTCAACTGTGGCAATTCCTCACTGATGTATCATGATCAAGTGTGTACCATGTCATAACTAATGTGTTAAAAACAAAAAGAAGTTAATAAATTGTTGATATTTTGTTAAGTTGGAAATAACTCAAAGTTAATTCCAAAAATAATATCTTTGTTGTTTCTTGCTTGATTCTGAAATGCTATTTTAAGTGGAAAGGAAACAAAACTAGAACTATAACTAGCAACCATAACCCAGGAAATCTGGGTCCAATGTGCGTGCTAATAATCACTATGCTATGCAGAGTTGTCTCTTCTTATGATCTAGATGATACAATCTAGTGTGCACCATGATGTATAGTAATAGATTCACACAACCAGAAATAAGTCTTGCAACATGTTTTAAATTCTCTCATTTTGCTTTATCTAGACTACATGTAGTTTGCAAAAGCAATGGAATGTAAATATAATGAGATGGCACGTGAAATATTCCTGTTTAGGGGTGTGCTTGTGATATGTATATATGTGGTATGTATGTATGTGGTATCTTTATGTCTGTGTGTGTAGTGTGTGTGTGTGTGTGTGTGGTGTATGTATGTTTTAAAGGTAGGAATCACTATACCTCTTCCAAAAATAGTAAAGACCAGTGTATCTATTTCAATGGCATTCACTTTTAATCTGTGGACATTTTTAGTGAATTTTATGACTGATGTTTGAGGGAAAAAAAAAGAAAATAGTTCTAAAGTGACAATTCAATATTTTTCAAAAAACAGAGACACAAACTAGTGGCTAAAGCAAGCTGAACTACTGTGTACTCAGTTACTCAGTCATGTCTGACTTTTTGTGACCCCATGGACTCTAGAACCCCAGGACTCAGAGTTCAGGCAAGAATACTGGATCTTCCTGACCCAGGGATCAAATCCACATCTCTTGCATCTCCTGTGTTTCCTGCATTGACAGGCAGATTATTTAACTCTGCACCACTTGAGATGTCCAAAATAAACTGAAAGGGGATATATAAGCCAAAATCAATCATTTTCCAGTGGTACAAAGGAAACATTTAAAATTCATGGCTGAGGAATATTGGGTCTACTGAAGTGTTCTCAAATTTTATTGTGTGTAAGATTCATTAAAAGAGTGTGTTATATGTATTGTGGTGTGCTGCCCAGACCTCACATTCTGGTCAGATACACTTGCTCTTCCAGCTGCAAGGGGGATTGGCTGCTGATGACTCACAGCTAAGTCCCTCTGCTGCATTTCCCAAGCCAAAGGGAGTTGTGTGAGTCAAGATTATATACTTCAATGCTAGCAAGTGGCAGTAAACTAATGCAAATTCAAAAACTTTTGTCTCAATAGCAGCTGCTTTGCCAAATGTGGTTTAGTGCTTCAGAAATTCAACATAGTCCCTGTGACATTGTATGCTTCCCTTGACTTAGCCACTGCCATCTTTGCCATTCACATCAAGAAGAAGGATCAGAAGCATTTCATATTCTTATGAGATGAACAACAAATACCTTCATGGTGATGCCCAAGCTATGTTAACTCTTCCACTCTCTGTCATAGTATAGTTCAAAGGAACCTGGGTCATTTGAATATTTCACAGGCTACTTAAATGATACATTATGCTGATGATATCATGATAATCAGACCAGATGGATAAGAAGCCTCAAAATGATGAAGACCTCATAAGAATCATAAAGTAAGGTAGGGAAAATAAATACTATGAAGATTTAGGGTCCCACATCTGTGAAATTGTCAGGGATTCAATGGTCTGGGGAATGTTGAGACATTGACTCAAAAATGAAAAATATTGATAAAAAATATATATTGATAATATATTATCAATATTAAAAAATATAATGAAAAATCATTATACTTCAGAACTCCCATCACTAGGCAGGAAGCACAATCATCTGGCAGGCCTCTGTATGTTCCATAGGTAACACATTTTAAACTTGGGAATATGTTTTGACCTATTTTCCAAGTGACACAGAGATACATAGTTCAGTGTCAGGTCCAAAAGTGATACACAGTTCATGGCAAATCCTATGGCACTAGAGGTAGCTATAGAGGGAAAAGAGGCTTTCAAAGCTTAGGGCAAGAACAAATGGAAGAGGAATATGCATCCTCTAGAGATCTGGTGCAAGGTTATGCCATTTTCAGCAATAAGTTATACACCTTTCAAAAACCATAGCATGAGTGAGCCCACCCCCTGACCAGTGAGCACCGGCTGTCCTCCAGTTTCTGCTCTCCTGGCCTGGATGCTGGGACTTGTCCTTGCTGGGTAGCCCCAAGGGTGGACAGAAAAGAAAGATTTTCTACTTTGCTGGCAGAGGGCTGTATGTCTGAGTTCAGACAGGTTCCAGGGAGCTGGCTGGCTGCACATACTTTGTTGCAACATGGCTGGGGACCTGCTACAACCCGTCTCCACCCTGCCCTTGCTGGCCCCACACCTGTGCTGGGGAGGTGTGGCCTGGGAAGGACAGAGGTGCCCTCTGCTGTCTGACGCGCAGATGACTCTCCACCTCCCACACCCTCGGCTTCCTAGAACACGAACCTTTGGCACAGGTATGGCTGCATACAGCTTGGGGCATGCCTAGCAAGATCAAGCCCTGAGCTCTTGGAGTGAGAGCACTGACTCCAAGACCCTAGACCACCAGAAAACTAACCCCAGGGAGTATCAAATAGTGAGAACTCACACAAAGGAAACTACTAATACAAGACCCAGCATCACCCAACCACAAGTAGCACCCTGTGCAGGGCACCCCATGTAAATAACAAACAAAACAAAAATACAAACCCAATCATCAGCAGACAGGATTACCACCTCACTCAGCCTTGCCCATCAGAGGTTAAAATAAAAAAAAAAAAAACTAAGCACAAATCTCACCTTATATGAAGCTTACACAAACCATTGGGCCAATCTTAAGAAGGCAGAAACCAAAAGGAAGAAAGAATTCAACCCTGAAGCCTAGGAATAGGAGACCTCAAAACAGTAAGTTTAAAAAAAAATAGTAAAAAGGCAGAGAAATATTACACAAATGAAGGAACAAACTAGAAACACAGAAGTCCAAATAAATGAAAAGGAAATAGGCAAACTCCCTGAAAAAGAATCCAGAATAATGGTAGTAAAGATGATCAAAAAGCTTGAAAACAAAATGGAGAAAATCCAAGAATCAATTACCAAAAACCTAGAAGAATTAAAGAATAAACATGCAAAGACAAACAACACAATTACTGAAATTAAAAATACTCTCGAAAGAATCAATAGCAGAATATCTGAAGCAGAACAGATCAGTGAGCTGGAAGATACAATGGTGGAAATAATTTCTGAAGAGCAAAATAAAGTAAAAAGAATGAAATGAACTGAGAATAGTCTCAGAGACCTCTAGGACAATATCAAACACACCAGCATTCAATTATAAGGGTCTCAGAAGAAGAAAAAAATAAAGAGTATGAGAAAAATTTTGAAGGGATTATAGTTGAAAATTTCCCCAACATGGAAAAAGAGTCAATCAAGTCCAAGAGGAGCAGAGTCCCATAGAGGATAAACCCAAGGAGAAACACACCAAGACACACATTAATCAAACTAACAAAGACTAAACACAAAGAAAGAATATTAAAAGCAGCAAGGTAGAAGCAACAAGTAACATACAAGAGAAACTCCATACATTTGACCACTGATCTTTCAGCTGAAACACTGCTGGCCCGAAGGGAATGGCAGGATATATTTAAAGTACTGAAAGGGAAAAATCTACAACCAAGATTACTGTACCCAGCAAGGATTTCATTCAAAATTGATAGAGAAATCAATAGCTTTTCAGACAAGCAAAAGTTAAAATAATTCAGTATCACCAAACCAACTTTACAACAAATGTTAAAGGGGCTTATATAGTTAAGAAATACAAGAGAAGGAAAAACATCTGCAAAATCAACTCCAAACAATTAAGAAAATGGCAATAGGAACATATGTATCAACAATTTCTTTAAATGTAAATGGATTAAATTTTCCAACCTAAAGATGGAAACTGGCTGAATGGACACAAAACAAAAGCCATATATATGCTGTCTACAAGAAACCCACTTCAGACCTAAAGATACATATAGACTGAAAGTGAGAGGATGGAAAAATATATTCCATGCAAATGGGAAGCAAAAGAAAGCTGGAGTAACAATCCTCATATCAGACAAAATAGACCTTAAAATAAAGATTACAAGAGATAAGGAAGGACACTACATAATGATCGAGGGATCAATCCAAGAGGAAGACTAAACAGTTGTAAATATCTATGCACCCAACGTAGGAGCAACTCAGTACATGAGACAAACACTGAAAGACATAAAAGGAGAAATTGACAGTAACACAATAATAGTAGAAGACTTCAACACCCCACTCACACCAATGGACAGATCATCAAAACTTAGTCTTAAAACATTTAAGGCTTTAAACAAGTCTTAAATGATACATTAGATGAGATGGATCTCATGGATATCTTCAAAACATTTCATCCAAATGCAGAGGAATTCACCTTCTTCTCAAGGGTACATGGAACATTCTCCAGGATAGGCCACATCTTGGGTCACAAATCAAACCTCAGTAAATTTAAGAAAATTGAAATTATATCAAGCATCTTCTCCATCCACAAAGCTATGATACTATATATCAATTACAAGAAAAAAACTGTAAGAAACATAGACACATGGAGATTAAACAACATGTTTCTAAATAACCAACAGGTTACTGAAGAAATTAAAAGGGAAATCAAAAAATTTTTAGAAACAAATGACAATGAAAACACAACTCAAAACCTATGGGATGCAGCAAAAGCAGCTCTTAAGAGGGAAGTTTATAGCAATCAATCCTACCTCAAGAAACAAGAAAAGCATCGAATATACAACCTAACTTTACACCTAAAACAACTGGAAAAAGAAGAACAAAAAAACAAAAACAAAATTAGTAAAAGGAAAGAAATCATAAAGAACCAAGCAGAAATAAAGGAAAAAGAAATGAAAGAAACAATAGTAAATATTAATAAATCTAAAAGCTGCTTCTTTGAGAAGATAAAATTGACAAACATTTAGCCAGATGTGTCAAGAAAAAAAGAACCAAATCAGCAAAATTAGAAATGAAAAAGGAGAGGTTACAACAATCCAGAAATACTAAGGATTATAAGAGACTACTATGAATAACTATACAGCAATAAAATGAATAACCTGGAAAAAATGGAAAGATTCTTAGAAAAGTTTAATCTTCTAACACTGAAACAGGAAGAAATAGAAATTATAAGCAATCCAACTGCAAGCACTGAAATTGAAGCTGTGATCAAAAATCTCCCAAATAACAAAAGCCCAGGACCAGATGGCTTCACAGGAGAATTCTATCAAACATTTAGAGAAGAACTAATGCCTATCCTTCTAAAATTCTTTCAAAAAATTACAGAGGAAGGAACACTTCCAAACTCATTCTATAAGTCCACCATCACCCTAATACCAAAACCAAAGACAACACAAAAAAAGAAAACTACAGGCCAGTATCACTGATAAACATAGGTGCAAAAATTCTCAGCAAAATTTTAGCAAACAGAATTCAGCAACACGTCAAAAAGCTCGTACATCATGATCAAGTTGGGTTTATTCCAGGGATGCAAGAAGTCTGCAATATATGTATATCAATCAGTGTGATACGCCATATTAACAAATTGAAAGATAAAAACCATATGATAATCTAAATAGATGTAGGAAAAGCCTTTGACAAAATTCAGCACCCATTTATGATTTGAACTCTTCAAAAAATGGGCATAGAAGGAACCTACCTCAACATAGTAAAGGCTATATATAAGCCTGTAGCAAACATTATTCTTAATGGTAATAAACTTAAAGTATTCCCCCTAAGACCAGGAACAAGACAAGGGTGTCCAGTTTTGCCACTATCACTCAACATATTTCTAGAAGTCCTAACTACAGCAAGGAAAAGTAATAAAAGGAATCCAGATTTGAAAAGAAGTAAAGCTCTCACTGTTGGCAGATGACATGATTGTGTACACAGAAAACCCTAAAGATAGTATCAGAAAATTACTAGAGCTAATCAGTGAATTTAGCAAAGTTGCAGGATACAAAGTCAATACACAGAAATCACTTGCATTTCTAGATACTAACAATAAAAAATCAGAAAGAGAAATTAGTGAATCCCATTCACCATTGCAACAAAAAGAATTAAATATCTAGGAATAAACTTACAAGGAGACAAAAGAACTGTACACAGAAAATTATAAAACACTGATGAAAGAAATCAAAGGTGACATAAACAGATGGAGAGATATACCATGTTCCTGGGTAGGAAAAATCAATATTGTGAAAATTACTAAACTACCAAACACAATCTACAGATTCAGTGCAATCTCTATCAAATTACTAATGACATTTTTCGCAGAAGTAGAGAAAAAATTTCACAATTCATCAGATCAGATCAGATCAGTTGCTCAGTCGTGTCCGACTCTTTGCGACCCCATGAATCGCAGCACGCCAGGCCTCCCTGTCCATCACCAACTCCCAGAGTTCACTCAGACTCACGTCCATCGAGTCAGTGATGCCATCCAGCCATCTCATCCTCTGGCGTCCCCTTCTCCTCTTGCACCCAATCCCTCCCAGCATCAGAGTCTTTTCCAATGAGTCAACTCTTCGCATCAGGTGGCCAAAGTACTGCAGTTTCAGCTTCAGCATCATTCCTTCCAAAGTAATCCCAGGGCTGATCTCCTTCAGAATGGACTGGTTGGATCTCCTTGCAGTTCAAGGGACTCTCAAGAGTCTTCTCCAACACCACAGTTCAAAAGCATCAATTCTTTGGCACTCAGCCTTCTTCACAGTCCAACTCTCACATCCATACATGACCACAGGAAAAACCATAGCCTTGACTAGACGAACCTTTGTTGGCAAAGTAACGTCTCTGCTTTTGAACATGCTATCTAGGTTAGTCATAACTTTCCTTCCAAGGAGTAAGCATCTTTTAATTTCATGGCTGCAGGAAACACAGAAGACTCTGAATAGCCAAAGTAGTCTTAAGAAAGAAGAATGGAGCTGGAGGAATCAGGCTTCCTGACTTCAGATTATACGACAAAGCTACAGTCATCAATACAGTATGGTACTGTCACAAAAACAGAAATATAGACCAATGGAATAAGTCTATAGGGAGAAGGAAATGGCAAGCCACTCCAATGTTCTTGCCTGGAGAATCCCAGGGATGGGGGAGCCTGGTGGGCTGCGGTCTATGGGGTCGCATAGAGTTGGACACAACTGAAGTGACTTAGCAGCAGCAGGAATAAGATAGAGAACCCAGAAATAAACCCATGCACCTATGGGTACCTTGTTTTTGGCAAAGGAGGCAAGAATATACAATGGGGCAAAGACAGCCTCTTCAATAAATGGTGCTGGGGAAACTGGACAGCTACATGTAAAAGAATTAAGTTAGAACACTTCCTAACACCACACACAAAGATAAACTCACAATGGATTAAAGACCTAAATGTAAGACCAGAAACTATAAAACTCTTAGAGGAAAACATAGGCAGAACATTCAATGACATAAATCAAAGCAAGATCCTCTATGACCCACCTCCTAGTGTAACAGAAATAAAAACAAGAGTAAACAAGTGGGACCTGATTAAACTTAAAAGCTATTGCACAGCAAAGGAAACTATAAGCAAGGAGGAAAGACAACCCTCAGAATGGGAGGAAATAATAACAAATGAAGCAACTGACAAAGGATTATTTCCAAAATACACAAGCAGCTCATACAACTCAATACTGGAAAAACAAACAACCCAATCAAAAATTGGGGAAAAGATCTAAACAGACATTTCTCCAAAGAAGACATACAGATGGCAAACAAACATATGAAAAGATGCTCAACATCACTTATTATTCAGTTCAGTTCAGTAGCTCAGTCATGTCCGACTCTTTGCGACCCCATGAATCGCAGCACGCCAGGCCTCCCTGTCCATCACCAACTCCCGGAGTTCACTCAGACTCACGTGCATCGACTCAGTGATGCCATCCAGCCATCTCATCCTCTGTCGTCCCCTTCTCCTCCTGCCCCCAATCCCTCCCAGCATCAGAGTCTTTTCCAAGGAGTCAACTCTTCGCATGAGGTGGCCAAAGTACTGCAGTTTCAGCTTTTGCATCATTCCTTCCAAAGAACACCCAGGACTGATTTCTTCGGCGCTCACCTTTCTTTATGGTCCAACTCTCACATCCATACATGACCACTGGAAAAACCATAGCCTTGACTAGACGGGCCTTTGTTGGCAAAGTAATGTCTCTGCTTTTGAATATGCTACCTAGGTTGGTCATAACTTTCCTTCCAAGGAGTAAGCATCTTTTAATTTCATGGCTGCAGAAAATAAAGTCTGTCACTGTTTCCACTCTTTCCCCATCTATTTCCCATGAAGTGATGGGACCGGATGCCATGATCTTAGTTTTCTGAATGTTGAGTTTTAAGCCAACTTTTTTCACTCTCTTCTTTCACCTTCATCAAGAGGCTTTTTAGTTCCTCTTCACTTTCTGCCATAAGGGTGGTGTCATCTGCATATCTGAGGTTATTGATATTTCTCCCGGCAGTCTTGATTCCAGCTTGTGCTTCTTCCAGCCCAGTATTTCTCACTTATTATTAGAGAAATGCAAATCAAAACTACAATGAGATATCACTTCACACCAGTCAGAATGGAAATCATCAAAAAGTCTACAAACAATAAATGCTGGAGAGGGTGTGGAGAAAAGGAAACACTGGGAATGTAAATTGATACAGCCACTATGGAAGATGGTATGGAGATTCCTTTAAAAAAAAAAACTAGGAATAAAATCACCATATGACCCAGCAATCCCACTTCTAGGCATATACCCTGAGGAAACCAAAATTGAAAGAGACACATGTACCCCTTTGTTCATTGCAGCAGCACAATTTACAATAACTAGAACATGGAAGCAACCTAGATGTCCATTGACAGATGAATGAGTAAAGAAGTTGTGGTACATATACACAATGGAATATTATTCAGCCTTTAAAGAGAATGCCTTTGAGTCACTTCTAATGAGGTGGATGAACCTAGAATCTATTATACAGAGTGAAATAAGTCAGAAAGAGAAAGATAAACACTGTATTCTAACGCATATATACGGGATCTAGAAAAATGGTACCGAAGAATTTATTTACAGGGCAGCAATGGAGAAAGAGACATAGAGAATAGACTTATGGACACAGGGAGAGGGGAAGAGAGGGTGAGGTATATGGAAAGAGTAATATGGAAACTTACACTACCACATGTAAAATAGATAGCCAATGGGAATTTGCTGTATGGCTCAGGAAACTCAATCAGGGGCTCTGTATGTACCTAGAGGGGTGGGCTGGGGAGGAAGATGGGAGGTAGGTTCAAAAGTGGCAGGCGGGGTGGGGAGGATACATGTATACCTATGGCTGATTCATGTTGAGGTTTGACAGAAAACAACAAAATTCTGTAAAGCAATTATCCTTCAATAAAAAAATAAATAAATTTAAAATTTTAAAATGTTAAAAATAAAAACCTGACATGTTACTAAATTTTAGTGGAAATGTAGTATCTGACCTTGAAAGTTCAAGAGGCCATGGAGCTAGAGCAATCCATCATAAGTTGCATAGAGTCAAATGTACCAAGTCATAGGTGGAGGAAACAGCAATATATTATAAGAGGGAACAATATCCTTAGAGAGCATACTGATCATGAGTAAGGCTAGAGGGTGAAATTTAGCTGTATAGGCATGTAGTCTAGGCTTCCATGTGATTTAGCAATATTTATTTGTGCTTGTTCATTAGCTCGCGCCTATGACTACAGGGAGAGAGTGGAAGAGGTGCATTTATAACCAGCTGATGGAGAAGGAAAAAGACTAAGTTTGTTTTACCAATGGATCTGTCGGTGTGTGTATCCAAGCTGGAGATTGATGGCTGACTCATTATAGTCCAGTCAGGGGTGAAGCTGTCAATTAGGGGAATCCTTTCATTGGGTAGAGTTTTAAGGATCTGAGAGTATAACTTTGTATAGTTCAACCACTTTGTTGGAATAAAAATGGTCTATGGGCTTAGTCCATTAGCCTCAGTTCATGGCAAACCTGAAGGCTCTACCTCCAAAATTCCCAATAGGATTGGCCAATATTGCTTTTACAATACCCAATTCTACTTCCCTTGCTCCCTTACAAGCATCCTACCTGAAAGCAATCTCCCAATAAATGTTCTAATGCAAAACTCTGCTTCAGAGTCTGCTTGCTGAGAAAGCTGACCTAAGACACTCCTACAACTGCAAATTTCTGGCCAAACCTCCAAAGGTGAGATCAAGAAATCTGTAATTTTAATGAACACCGAAGGAGTTGATGGTATAATAGGGTCAAGAACCATACATTGAGAAACACTGCATTCAGTAAGCCCAAGACATGGATGAGCTATAACCTAGTATTGCAAAGGGAAAATACCTGAAATGTTGTCACCAGACTCCATATCCTTGCATTCAACCTCCAGGAGAAAGGTTCAATGGAGTCCTAGCCTGGTGCTTCAGCCCATCAGTCTCCCAGAAGAAGTGACCTGCTTGAGCATCAGAGTAATCCTGTATTTGCTCCACCTTCTATAACCATGTTTCTTTTGGTTCAATAACGGAGCCACCTTCTCACATGGAAGGATTTCAGAGTCAAAATTTGTACATTATAATTTATTATCAGTCTTCCTTATATCCATTCACAAGCTAGTGTGATCTGAGCTTCAGATAGGCCAACTAAACCCAAGGTATAGAAACAGAATGATGATTATATATTCTCACATTTCATCTTTCTAATTCACTTTTACCAAAACACTTCAGTTTTTCCAATTCCATCCTGAGCAGTAATTACTTCCATTTACCCTTCCTATTATTAGAACCAAGGTGAAAAATCAGGGTCTACTGATCTTAATTTGGGTCTATTAATGTCACTGTCTCTTCTTAGGATTCATTATCAAAGTAACTTTCTTTCATCCCACCTCCTTAGGACTCTCATCCTGTATCTTTTGTCAAATTAAAATTATTTCTATTCATTGTCATAAAATCTTAGTAATTCAAGCTACTTATACATTTCCAAACAAAGGTGGAGAAAAATGAGGTTCATCTTTAATTTCTAGTTCTAGGGTTTTTTCGGGGCTGTTTCTTTCTAACATTTTATCCATCATGACAGATTTGGTTATTTAAAAACAGAAACTATGGGTGGATTATTAGTGATTTCTTTAATATGTTTTCCAATCCAAGAAAAGTGAGACAAGGGTAAAGAGAAAGGTTATCTAGACCACAAAACTCTTGTCCAGGTAACTTTTCAAAGAGAAATTCACCCTGAACCAACAACATCCATTTCTTATAAGTCTATTTATTCACTATTCACTGCTCCAGTCTGCTAGTTTAGGCAATAACCAGGGTGATACATCTCAAGTTGATCTATTTTGCCTTTGATTTTCTCTGGTTGTATACTTTGTAGGAACAGACTAATCGTTAAAAATGCAGACTTTGCAAACAGACAAATCAAATTCAAATCCCAATTGTGCTACCTTAGACAAATTAATTTACTTTCTTTTTCTATTTAAAATGGAAATACTAATATTAATGGTAAAATGGAAATACAAGTACCCACTTCATGGGGTCATGATGAGAACTAAATTAAATAATGCATATAATGTATACAGTACTGGTGATTATCATAGGGGTGTTTTAATATAGCAGCTGTTATTATTTATACTCTTACAGCATTATCATCAAAAGGATGTTTTTTGGGAAAATTGCAATGAGGAATAAGTGAGAATAACCTGTAAAGAAGCTGGCATAGGATCCTTTAAATCAATTTTTAAATTTTATCAAGAGACACTGGCAAAAAAAAAAAAAAAAAGAGACACTGGCTATGGTGCTCTGTGATGACCTAGAGGGGTGGGATGGGGAAGGGGGGAAGGTTCCAGAGGGTGGGGATATATGTATAAGTATGACTGATACGCATCATTGTAAGGCAGAAATAAACACAACATTATAAAGCAATTTTTCTCCAGCTAAAAAAAGTTTTAAAAAATCACTGGCTATCTACAGTCTTTAAGGAAGCATCCAGCTTGATAAAAAAGGTTCCAGATCCAGTTCATTGTTCATTTTTAACAGGTCTATCCTGGCAGCACTGTTCAGCCTTCATTTCACTTTTAAAAGTGTTGTCATCAAAAGCATGCCCTCATCTTTTCATACATTTTAGTTTCACTGAAAAGAATAAAATATCTTAATTATTCATTTGTGTTTAAGGTAACATTTGTGCATGAGAAATCTTCTGAGTTAGAGTGTCCACACTCTAGCATTTCTCTGAGTGATTAGGTTTTATCAGTTTTGCCTGCTAGTTTTAAAAATTAACACAAATTCAACCAAGAAAATCTAAGGAATGATTTATCCAGACATGAAGAACACATTTGATTCAGTACCACCCCAAAAAGAATCTGCAAGGCCAGCAACTCTATTTGGTCATAAACCACTTCAGTGAATAACACACTCTAATGAAGGATGAAGATGAATTGTCTTGGTTAGTGGTAATGCTTCAGTGTGGAGAGGAAGAATAAGCACCCCTACAAATGACTATTAGGTTTACTTTTTTTCCCACTTTAAGGCACTGGAATAAATAAATATTTAATGAAAGAAAAAATAGAACTCTATAAAAACCAAACTGGGAGGCTAGCAAAGTTTTATTGAGAAAAAGTGCAGGGACCTAAAATAAAATCCAAGCCAAAGAAATTCACACACTGGAGATTAGGGCCCCTGCCCTTTCAACATCTTAGCAGCTCTTATTACCAGGAAGACAAAGTTGTATAGTTGTGCATTCATCAAATCGTGGATTATTGAGGTGGGAGGTTCATCTGATCTGATATTTCTAAACTTCAGTCATTATATAGCAATTTCTGTCACAATGACATATAATCTATATTCTAATTTACTTACTAGTCTTCTTCAAATTAACTTTAATTTTTGTTATAAACTATGCAAGGAGATCCAACCAGTCCATTCTGAAGGAGATCAGCCCTGGGGTTTCTTTGGAAGGAATGATGCCAAAGCTGAAACTCCAGTACTTTGGCCACCTGATGCGAAGTGTTGACTCATTGGAAAAGACTCTGATGCTGGGAGGGACTGGGGGCAGGAGGAGAAGGGGATGACAGAGGATGAGATGGCTAGATGGCATCACTGACTCGATGGATGTGAGTCTGGGTGAACTCCAGGAGTTGGTAATGGACAAGGAGGCCTGGCGTGCTGCGATTCATGGGGTCGCAAAGAGTCGGACACGACTGAGCGACTGATCTGATCTGATTTATGCTCAAGAGAAAACTCATTGCCATTCTGAATATAATATAATAATATTATGTTAAAGTATTAGTTATTTTATCCTGATACACATTAAAACAGACGCATTACACTTAAAATTTTATTTATTCACAGTCCACCTAAAATCATCCTGTATACACATGTGGCACTTGTAATGGACATTGGAAACAGCAGTCTAGCTCAACTTTTTACATATGAATACTACATTGGACACAAATTTCATATACCTCTCAGATTTCCTCAGAGCCAGCTGATTCCTGGACCATCAGCAGCTCTGTCCACCTCAACCATCAACACTTGTGCCCACAGGGTTCCTGCCCCCGAGACCAATAAGCTACCTGCTCTAGGACTTACATCTCCTTCCCATCTTTGGCCACCTCAAAGCAGTGTGACCAACAAACCCCACGCATGGAGTTTCTGACTCTTCCCATCTCTTCCAGACTAGACAAGACATTCCACACAGGGCATGGGATGGGACACAGAGCAGCTTCTGAAGGTGTCAGATGATAAGACTAGGAAGAGAAGGGGAGTTAACCCACAAAGCAAATGTTGACCTTAATTCTTCTATTTTTTGGCTTCCACAAATGAATCTAGGCATGGTTTCTCTTTAAAGCCCGTCCTGAAATCTTCCTTATGCAAAAAGATTCACATACTAAGTGTCTTCCTGTGTCTCTTGGGGGTCTGCTTGTAAAATAGCCCCTGAATCCTCATTGCTTCACAGCTTGCCTTCCTCACTAGACTCTTTACTCACTCTCTGCCCTCACTTTGGTATCTCCCAGGAAATCATTAGCATTTTAAATCTTGCCTCAGGATGGTTTCTCTAGAAAATCCAGATTAAGAAAAATGCCCTTTATAACCCTCCCAGACAAGTTATTCAATCTCTGCTGGGTGACCTCAAATAACATACAGATTTTGTTCTCAGTCACTCAGTTGTATCCAACTCTGTAACCCATGGTCTGTAGCCTGCCAGGCTCCTCTGTCCATGGAATTCTCCAGGCAAGAATACTGGAGAGGGTTGCCATTATCTCCTTTAGGGGATCTTCCTGACCCAAAGACTGAACCCACATCTCCTGTGTCTCCTGCATTTGCAGGCAGATTCTTTACTGCTGAGCCACCTAGGAAGCCAAACTTGTTGACATACAAATAATCCTTTCCAGTTTCACATAGCTCTCACTAGTAGAAAATTCTTACAGTGAACTACTTTTTATTACAGCTTCACTGAACCTTTATTCTGAGTCCAGTGAATGTGGGCACTGGCAGGGAGAAGGAGAAGGATTTGCTTTAGTCCTGGTCCCCGCAAGGCCTGCTAGGAAGGCACAAAAGCTTCCTATGAAATCACTAAAAAATAATAGTTGAATAGTATCAATCCATGACAGCTTGTCCTAAGGTGCTTTAGAAAATGAGAAAATTAAAGACAATATAGAGAATGCTTAATAAAATTAATTTTATTCATTTGTAGAAGTATTCTTTTATCCTGAGATTATGCCCTTTCTGCATTTTTGATAGTTAAAATGCCTTTTATTAAATGATAATAGGTAAAAATATTTTAAAATGTTTCTTCTTGACTGTACAAAAAAATTACAAACCTGCAATGACCTCCGCACTTAATTCTAAATTTAAAGATCTTATTCATTGAACAAAAAAGTGAATTAATCCAACTAAATAGAAAATAGAGATGAAAATTGAAATATCAGATAAGCTCTACAAATTATCTTACCTTAATATGAATATTCGTGACTAAGAGATTAGGCTATGGGTTCTAGTCTGTGTTCTACAAACACTTAGTTGATAATTTTCCATCTAGATCCTTAACTGTGGTGAAAAATGTTTGCTCATAAGTTATAATTTTGTGACATAAACTCTATTCTTCTATTGCTACTCCTACAGGCATCTCAGTTTTCTTTTCAGCTTTGTTTAGCACTTGCTACCATGAGAGACAACTGTCATATCAGACTGTCAATGGTATACTCTCTATCAACCTGGTAATCATTGTCATTACTCACAGAAACTGCTATTGAATTCCTCTAAGAAAAGATTGATATGCTGCATCTTGTTTTGACAGTAATGATGGAGGGAAAGTATGGAGGAAAAAGTTTTAATGATGCATTCTAGAAGACGGAAATGTGGCTTCATTGTAATGTAAAGTGATTACTGGCAATATCTCTTTCGATTTAGACTCCAGGCAACAAACAGGCCTGGAGAAGGGAATGGCAATCCACTCCAGTGTTCTTGCCTGGAGAATTCTATGGACAGAGAAACCTGGTGGGATACAGTCCATGGGGTTTCAAAGAGTCAGACACGACTAAGTGACTAACACACACACAAACAGGCCAGCACTTTCTCCAAAACAGATTCTCTCCTGATGCCACACACCAAGACAGTTTCTGAGGTTATGAATTTAGCGACCTGAGTGCAACAACTATAGGAAGCCTGAACCCAAGCAGTGAAGGCCTAAAGGGACAGTCCGATTGCACCCATTGGATGATACTGGAAGTTATAGCAAATAATCACATTTACTGAGTACTTGCTCCACCTTAGGCCATGTGGTAAGTGCTTTATGTGCATATATCACTTAACCCCATTATGCGTTATCTAATTCCTTTACAAGCTTCAAGGGGCAGGTTCTTCTCATGAGAAGGATCTCTTCAGCACATGTCCTAGATACCTACCAAAGCACCTGGCACACAGAGGGTGCTCAGTAATTATTGGTTCAGAGAATGAATGAATAACCATCTCCTTCTTTGAACTAGGTAATTGGGGTCTCAGATGGAACTCTAGAATTCTGGAGAGAAATCCAAAAAAAAAAAAAAATCCATTGAAGATGCAGGAAACAAAAACAAGTTATGAACTATGTCTTTTGAAAGTCTATAAATCTGTAAGTTTTTCACCAACTATAAGATTTGAATCAATAGTGACTTTACACTTCAAACTAACTGAAAATTGTTTCATTCTTGTTTATCATATGCTCCTATGTGGGTACAAGGAGAGTTCTTAAACAAAGATAATAAAATGTATAATGAAAAAGTAGGGTCATGTAACAAAGTGGACAGAAGAACTGTATTTCAACATTAATAGTTTTCCTAAAGGTTCTTGAAGAAGCACCTCATCTGCCCCCAGTTCTTGCAAATAAGATACAAAGATACCTAGATGTCAACCAGCCTGGCTGTCTCCGAGACCTTCTCTATATAGAGGACAACCCAAAGTCACAAGTTTATGGAAATACCAGAACTAGAAAAGTGCCCTCCTCAGTATCTTTGTGACGATCATGGACCAAAAAAAAAAAATCTTCGTAAGTGATTTTATTAATAAAGAGATTACATTTGAAGGAAAACTGAACTGAAAACAAAGACAGAAGCAGGACAATAGTTCTGTTTTAAAGGGTTTGTGTAAAACTGGAGTTACCACTTTCAGCAAAGTCAGACTATGAGAAGATAAAGATGACACTAAAAATCATGTAACAGGATCTGCCAAAACATTGCTTTCAACCCCGTAGTTTCAGCAATCCCAAGAAGCTCTAGTCACTGCTGGTAAAGGGAGTGCCATCTCCTCTTCTGTGCCTACTTGGTGACAAATGGCCCCAAGCAGACCAAACAGCGTCCATATAAAGGAAGACAGATGAACAATGAGATTCTCTTGTTACCATAAATTATTATGAAAAAAGTATTATCAAAAAGCATTACATAAAAAGGAAAAGTTCCAGACAGAGACTAATATGCACACAAGAACTACTATTATTTTGAAAATTTCTAGAAAGCATAAAATGCAAAGCATTTTATGTATCTACGGGATTATTTAGAAAATGACCAAAAAATTTGCCAAATGAGAAAATCTTTTTATAAAATTCTTGGTTCTTGCTTAAGAATCTTTTTAATACTACTATTTCCTTCTCATTGTTTTCCTATTTAACTAATACTGCCTACTTTTTCTCCATGTATTCATGGTTCTTAGTATTCTTTTTTCCAGAGAAATCCAAAAAAGAATGTGAGGAGTATAATTTTTCAAACCTCAAAAATATGTTTAGTAACTATGAAGCAGTGTCTCTTGGTGGTTCGTGATAAAGAATCCACCTGCCAATGCAGGAGACATGGGTTTGACCACTGGGTTGGGAACATCCCCTGGAGAAGGAAATGGAAACCCACTTCAGTATCCTTTCTGCAAAATCCCATGGACAGAGCAGCCTGGTGGCTACAGTGTATGGGGTCACAAAAGAGTTGTACACAACTTAGCAACTAGTTCAGTTCAGTCTGACCGATTATTTGCAACCCCATGGACTGCAGCACGCCAGGCTTCCATGTTCATCACCAACTCCCAGAGTTCACTCAAACTCATGTCCATCGAGTCAGTGATGCCATCCAGCCATCTCATCCTCTGTCATCCCCTTCTCCTCCTGCCCCCAATCCCTCCCAGCATCGGAGTCTTTTCCAATGAATCAACACTTCACACGAGGTGGCCGAAGTATTGGAGTTTAAGCTTCAGCATCAGTCCTTCCAAAGAACACCCAGGACTGATCTCCTTTAGGATGGATTGGTTGGATCTCCTTGCACTCCAAAGGACTCTCAAAAGTCTTCTCCAACACCACAGTTCAAAAGTATCAATTCTTCGGTTCTCAGCTTTCTTCACAGTCCAATTCTCACATCCATACATGACCACTGGAAAAACCATAGCCTGGACTTGATGGACCTTTGTTGGCAAAGTAATGTCTCTGCTTTTTAATATGCTATCTACGTTGGTCATAACTTTCCTTCCAAGGAGTAAGCATCTTTTAATTTCATGGCTGCAATCACCATCTGCACTGATTTTGGAGCCCCCAAAAATAAAGTCAGCCACTGTTTCCACTGTTTCCCCATCTATTTCCCATGAAGTGATGGGACCGGATGCCATGATCTTTGTTTTCTGAATGTTGAGCTTTAAGCCAACTTTTTCACTCTCCACTTTCAATTTTATCAAGAGGCTTTTTAGTTCCTCTTCACTTTTTGCCAGAAGGGTGGTGTCATCTACATATCTGAGGTTATTGATATTTCTCCCGGCAATCTTGATTCCAGCTTGTGCTTCATCCAGCCCAGGGTTTCTCATGATGTACACTGCATATAAGTTAAATAAGCAGGGTGACAATATACAGCCTTGATGTACTCCTTTTCCTATTTGGAACCAGTCTGTTGTTCCATGTCTAGTTCTGACTGTTGCTTCCTGACCTGCATACAGGTTTCTCAAGAGGCATGTCAGGTGGTCTGGTATTCCCATCTCTTTCAGATTTTTCCACAGTTTGTGGTGAACCACACAGTCAAAGGCTTTGGCATAGTCAATTAACCAGAAATAGATGTTTTTCTGGAACTCTTGCTTTTTCCATGATCCAGCGGATGTTGGCAATTTGATCTCTGGTTCCTCTGCCTTTTCTAAATCCAGCTTGAACATCTGGAAGTTCATGGTTCACGTACTGCTGAAGTCTGGCTTGGAGAATTTTGAGGATTACTTTACTAGCGTGTGAGATGAGTGCAATTGTGTGGTAGTTTGAACAATCTTTGGTATTGCCTTTCTTAGGGATTGGAATGAAAACTGACCTGTTCCAGTCCTGTGGCCACTACTGAGTTTTCCAAATTTGCTGGCATATTGAGTGCAGCACTTTCACAGCATCATCTTTTAGGATTTGAAATAGCTCAACTGGAATTCCATTCTAAGGCCCATTTCACATTCCAGGAGGTCTGGCTCAAGGTAAGTGATTACACCATGGTGATTATCTGGGTTGTAAAGCTCTTTTTTGTACAGTTCTCCTGTGTATTCTTGCCATCTCTTCTTAATATCTTCTGTTTCTGTTAGGTCCATACATTTTCTGTCCTTTATCGGGCCCATCTTTGCATGAAATGTTCCCTTGGTATCTCTAATTTTCTTGGAGTGATCCCTAGTCTTTCCTATTCTGTTGTTTTCCTCTATTTCTTTGCACTGATCGCTGAAGAAGGCTTTCTTATCTCTTCTTGCTATTCTTTGGAACTCTGCATTCAGATGCTTATATCTTTCCTTTTCTCCTTTGCTTTTCACTTCTCTTCTTTTCACAGCTATTCGTAAGGCCTCCCCAGACAGCCATTTTGCTTTTTTGCATTTCTTTTCCATGGGGATGGTCTTGATCCCTGTCTCCTGTACAAGGTCACAAACCTCCATCCATAGTTCATCAGGCACTGTCTATCAGATCTAGTCCCTTAAATCTATTTCTCACTTCCACTGTATAACCATAAGGAATTTGATTTAGGTCATACCTGAATGGTCCAGTGGTTTTCCCTACTTTCTTCAATTTAAGTCTGAATTTGGCTATAAGGAGTTCATGATCATAGCCCGGTCTTGTTTTTGCTGACTGTATAGAGCTTCTCCATCTTTGGCTGCAAAGAAGATAATCAATCTGATTTCAGTGTTGACCATCTGGTGATGTCCATGTATAGAGTCTTCTCTCGTGTTGTTGGAAGAGGGTGTTTGCTATGACCAGTGCGTTCTCTTGGCAAAACTCTATTAGCATTTGCCCTTCTTCATTCTATACCCCAAGGCCAAATTTGCCTGTTACTCCAGGTGTTTCTTGACTCCCTACTTTTGCATTCCAGGCCCCTATGATGAAAAGGACATCTTTTTGGGGTGTTAGTTCTAAAAGGTCTTGTTGATCTTCATAGAACCTTTAATCTTCAGCTTCTTCAGTGTTACTCATTGGGGCATAGGCTTGGATTACTGCGATATTGAATGGTTTGCCTTGGAAATTAACAGAGATCATTCTGCCATTTTTGAGATTGCATCCAAGTACTGCATTTCTGACTCTTTTGTTTACCATGATGGCTACCCCATTCTTCTAAGGGATTCCTGCCCACAGCAGTAGATATAATGATCATCTGAGTTAAATTCACCCATTCCAGTCCATTTTAGTTTACTGATTCCTAGAATGTTGGCATTCATTCTTGCCATATCCTGTTTGACCACTTCCAATTTGCCTTGATTCACAGACCTGACATTCCAGGTTCCTATGGAATATTGCTCTTTACAGCATCGGACCTTGCTCCTATCACCAGTCACATCCACAACTGGGTATTGTTTTTGCTTTGGCTCCATCCCTTCATTCTTTCTGGAGTTATTTCTCCACTCATCTCCAGTAGCATATTGGGCACCTACCGACCTGGGGAGTTCCTCTTTGAGTATGCTATCATTTTGCCTTTTCATACTTTTCATGGGGTTCTCAAGCCAAGAATACTGAAGTGGTTTGCCATCCCCTTCTCCAGTGGACCACATTCTGTCAGACCTCTTCACCATGACCCGCCCATCCTGGATGGCCCCACATGGCATGGCTTAGTTTCATTGAGTTAGACAAGGCTGTGGTCCATGTGATCAGATTGACTAGTTTTCTGTGATTATGGTTTCAGTGTGTCTGCCCTCTGATGCCCTCTCACAACACCTACAGTCCTACTTGGGTTTCTCATACCTTGGACGTGGGGTATCTCTTCACAGCTGCTCCAGCAAAGCACAGCCACTGCTCCTTACCTTGGACAAGTGGTATCTCCTCACGGCTGCCCTTCCTGACCTTGAACGTGGAGTAGCTCCTCTAGGCCCTCCTGTGCCCGCACAATCACTGCTCCTTGGACGTAGGGCTGCTTCTCTTGGCTGCTGCCCCTGACCTCAGGCATGGGGTGGCTCCTCTAGGCCGCGCTTCTACGCAGTCCGTGGCAGCCGGCGTGCCTTTGCACGGTCCGTAGCAGAAGTGGTTAAGTGGTAAACTTAACCTTATTCATTTTGGAGGTTTCCCTAGGGGCATCCTAAGGGCTTAAGTATTGTCAAACAACACGGTAGTGGATACTCCCTAATTACTGAGACATCAGTTTAGCGGTTGCTGCCCAAACACTGTTTCTGTCCGTGCAATTCCCTCAGAGCTTCTTGAGTTCTGCCGCTTCTAGGGCACACTTGGAATACAGACATCTTGTCTCAAAACTGTTCTCAGTTCTACCTGCCATAATGCATTCTGTTACCACTTCGATCTTGCCACCTCCATGAGATGTCAATCCTCCACCTCAATCAAGCCATCATAAGCCCTGGCCAACATCTTGACTGTCACATCATGAAAGATCCAGAGCCAGACTCAGATAAACTCTCATCAGTTTCTTCCAGTGACAGACCCCTATTTTTTAATCCAGGGAAATTCTTTATATGTTTTAACTAACAAGTCCTTACTCCCATGCATTCTACTTCTATCTATAGACTCTACCAAAAAACCCTCTCTTTTCTAAACATTCAGTTCAGTTCAGTTAAGTCGCTCAGTCATGTCCAACTCTTTGTGACCCCACGAATTGCAGCATGCCAGGCCTCCCTATCCATCGCCAACTCCCGAAGTTCACTCAGACTCATGTCCATTGAGTCAGTGATGCCATACAGCCATCTCGTCCTCTGTCGTCCCCTTCTCCTCCCACCCCCAATCCCTCCCAGCATCAGAGTCTTTTCCAACGAGCCAACTCTTAGCATGAGATGGCCAAAATACTGGAGTTTCAGCTTTAACATCATTTCTTCCAAAGAAATCCCAGGGCTGATCTCCTTCAGAATGAACTGGTTGGATCTCCTTGCAGTCCAAGGGCTGTTGAAAAACAATGACTGAACACATGTTGGCTACATATGCTCTCTTTTCCCCATATCTCCCTGAGGGAACTATGACATAACAAAAAAAAAAAAAAACCTGCTTGATGAGAAACAACAGGAAAGGAGAAAAGAACCTGGGGAGAAAATGATCTCACATATTGATCCAATCTGACTCTGGTCAAATTTCCTGTTAATATACCTTGGACGTGGGGTATCTCTTCACAGCTGCTCCAGCAAAGCGCAGCTGCTGCTCCTTACCTTGGATGAGGGTTATCTCCTCACAGCTGCCCTTCCTGACCTTGAACGTGGAGTAGCTCCTCTAGGCCCTCCTGTGCCCGCGCAATCATATAACCAAGTTCTATTGAGTCATATTGTCTCATATCTCTTCATTCCTTTTCACTCCATAGTCACTATGTTGACCCAGGATCATTTCTCACTTGAAGTACAGTTGGAAACCATCTAGCCCAGCCTCACTGGTCTAACTTCCTCACTGGTATCAGTATGGGTTTAGCAACATAAACATCAAATTTTACCATGTCGCTAAACCTTACAGAAATGTTTCAGAGTCTTTGGGTTGCTTTAGAGCATTAACCCAGACTCATGAGCATGTCACATGAGACTTCACGATGTGCTCCTGGCCTCTTCAGCCTCATCTCTTGCTGCTCCTCAGCACATACTGAGCCCCACAGCCGCAACCAGAGAAGAATATGCTGTTCTATTCCAAGTCTTTCTGCTATTGTCCATGCTGTCCTCTTTCTCTGGACTCTACTCCCTCCAGTTTTCTCACGTCAACTAACTTTTCTTTCAGACTGCCATGTGGGATCACTCTTCCAGAGAGTTTCTTGACCTCCCTGCCTGTGATTAGGAGCCTCTTCCCCGAGCATCCCCCTATAGCACTGCATGCAAACAAACCACACTACTATAATCGTTGATCTGTTGATCTCTCTTCCCCAATAGTCCACGAGCTTCTTGAGATCAGGAATTCTTTCATCTCTGTATCCCCAGGACCTAGCAGAGTGTTGTACAGAAAATAATTCTTGAATTACTGTGTAATTATACAATTTATGCTTTTTAAAATAAGACTAGTTTCTACATGAGGCTTTCCTGGTTGGCTCAGTGGTAAAGAATTTGCCTGCAATGCAGTAAACCTGGGTCAGGAAGAATACTTCAGTATTCTGGAGAATCCCATGGATGGAGGAGCCTGGCGGGCTACAGTCCATGGAACTGCAGAGTCGAACATGACTGAGTGACTTAGCATATGCACTAGTTTCTATGTTAAATATCTAGTGCACTAGATATCTGTGTCAAGTAAATTAAAATAATAAGTTTTGCTGACTAATTCTAAACTCATTGACTAGTTTAACTTTCAATTATTTTCCCTAAGAACAATGCTCTCATTTTAGCCTAAATACCTGGAGTTCTTGGTTTATCTCTGGTATCAGTTACAAGGTTCTATTTTTCTTTTTTCGATGGTCCTATTAAAAACAGAGTAAATGAAACACATACAGGCATAACTTCTATGTTACACTGTGCCTTAGTAGAATCACCCTTTGGAGGGCAACTGATTAAGAATAAACATTTAAAGTTATAACCAAAAAAAAGTTAAATGTGAATAGACATTTAAAGTTATAACAAAAGGAAGTCGGTGGATTGAAGACTTATTTTATCAAACTATCCTCAGTTACAGAATACTTTGTTAATAGTCACCATATAACACTTTTCAAAGGGCACTGCACGCTGCATGTTTTACTAGAGTCAATGAGTGTGTGCGTGGTACATGCTGTGTTTGACTGTGATCCCGTGGACTATAGCCCACCAGGCTCTTCTCTTCATGCAATTGTCCAGGCAAGAATTCTGGAGTGGGTTGTCATTTCCTCCTCCAGGGGATCTTCCTGACCCAGTGATTGAACCCCCATCTCCTGTGTCTCCTGAATGGCAGGTAGATTCTTTACCACTAGGCCAACTGGAAAGCCCCACTACAGGCAACACCATATGATTATAGAATTATAGAGTGATTATTTGTTTACTTATTTCAGGTAACATAATAAGTAAGCTAACAAAGAAACTCAGATAAAGGTCTTGAAACATTATCTAAATGAATATTTAATTTTTTAAAAATTAATTTGACCTACTTTTGCACTTTTTTATCCTTTTGTTCATTTAAGTTCTCAAACTCATTATACTTAGATTAGCTGTCAGATACCCCTAATTAAAGTTATCCCTAAGTATGATGCAGGTAAAATTCTCAACCCAAGGTGTAATGAAAGGAGTATGGTTTATATTATACATACCTCAGTTCCCTTTAAAAAGCATGCAGCAAATGTTCAGCATTATATTGAGGGTCAGAAAACATCTGCCATTTGATAGAGGCTGACACCTGTATATAATGATCTAGCATGATTAATGAAGAAGGAGATAAAAGTTTCATGCAATTTTAATTTTATGCTCTGGGCTTGATATGGAAAGAATTTGTACTGGGTAATAAAAGAATATAGATTCACTCTAATAAGCATGAAAAATAATTTTTTTAATGAGTCCAACTCATTAGCTAGACGTCTACAAACCTACATGACCCTCAGTGCCCTGGCAGAATTTGGGGATAATCTTAATGTCTAATTACCAGTTATGTGATGATATTTCAACAAATTGGTTCTTTTACGAAAGTCAAACAAACATTCATGCTGAGGTATGTCAAAAACCGTAATGCTTATAAAGAAAAGCATCTTGATTTCAAAAGCTAGATCATATTAACAGCAATTTTCCATGAAGCTACATTTTTAACATCTATTGTGGGCCTTTGTAGGCACTTTGACAAGTGACATTTTGGCAGAATTAACAAACCAGGGGAAGAATGTGTGCTCTAGCCCTGACATGAGTGCTACTGAAATAAACACACACACACTGGATGCTGTGCTCAGCTACAAATGCATTTCTGAGATGTTGCTGATTCAACTTGATCTCGATGTCCGTATTACAAGCTGGCCTCGTGCCTCCAGAAAGTATTTTGAAGAAATTCCAGTAGTTTAAATTAAGATGAAGTACATGTTTTCTTTTAAATAAGGTTCATAGCTTACCACAGTGTGAAGAAGACTATTTTTAAAAAACTACAATATGTAGTTCTGAATAATAGAATATGGAGTTAGGAGTAAATAGAAAACAACTTCTCCTGGAATATTTTTTCTGAGAATGATTGCTTGGCACTTTTTACAAATAAGTTTCTTTTTCTTTTTTTTTTTTTTAGGAAACTCTTCTTGAAAAAGTTTTTGGAGGGAAATCATGATGGAACCAGGGATAGAGCAACCAATAAGATTCTCAACATGTTCCAAATCACGTTTGACCAAAGTCTTTTTTTTTTTAGTTTCATTTTGCAGCAAACATGCCTTGGGCACTTACACTATGATAAGTATGAACACAGGGCTTTATCTCGAAGGAGTTCAAAACTTGGCCAGGGAAGTGGAAATACAGTGTAATGCAGGGCTGTCATGCACAAGTGGTGTAAGAAATGAACCAGTTAACTGTGAAAATCTGGTGGCACAAAAGAATTAGCAATTAATTCCAAGCTTGGCGGAGAGAAGATGTTGGAGAGGTTAATTTGCATTCATTCATTTAGTCATTCGTTCATCAAAAAATTATTGGCTGTCAACAGATTAAGCCCATATTAGGCACTGACTGTATACAGTTAATAAATATAATCCCTGCCCTTTAAAATCACACAACTTCACTTCCATTGTCAGTGAATATTTTTGCTTGGGTTTAAGAATATATGGATGGACTAACAGGAGTACAGATTTAATGAAGCATATCATCTAGAAGGCTATATTGACACCTAGGCAGATGATCATTGTACTATGAGATAATAATAATGGCTTATTATGTGCTTAAAAGAATTAGTTCATTTGATCCTCATTCTGACCTCCTGACATAAGCACTATTTAAGCCTCATAGCTCAGTTGGTAAAGAACCTGCCTTCAATGCAGGAGATCCGGGTTCAATTCCTGGGTCAGGAAGATCTCTGGAGAAGGAAATGACAACCCACTCCATTATTCTTGCCTGGAGAACTCCATGGACAGATGAGCCTGGCAGGCTACAGACCACGGGGTCGCAAGAGTTGGACACAACTGAGTGATTAAACCACTCAACTTGGCTTCCCAGGTGGCACTAGCAGTAAAGAACTTACCTGCCAGTGCAAGAGACATAAGACATAAGGGTTCAATCCCTGGGTTGGAAAGATCCCCTGGAGGAGGGCATGGCAACCCACTTCAGTATTCTTGCCTGGAAAATCCCATGGACAGAGGAGCTTAGTGGGCTACAGTTCACAGGGTTGCAAAGAATCAGACACGACTGAAGCAATTTAGCACGCATGCACACAAGCCTCATTTTAGAAAGGAGAGAACAGGTACAGAGAGGGTGTGTAGCTTATTCAAAATCAAATATGAGGAAATTGCAGAGCCAAAATTTGAACCCAGGAGATCTGGCAGGAGAACCAGGGCTGTAAAGGTGTCATGTCCCCTCTCCAAGTTCTAGAGGATAGTGCAGGGTGCTTGGTGCACAGGTGAGATCTAACCTAGGGGGAGAGTAGCGCCAAAGACTACTGGGAAAAAGCAACATCTGTGTCAAAACTTGTAAATAACAGTGATAAATGCTTTTCGGAAAGGCAAGCTAGTGCATGGTTCCTGCTGCATTTGAGATAAGACAATGAAGAATGAGTCAAATTTTGACAAGCAGAAAAGAGAACTGCATTCCACATTGAGGGAACATCACAGACAAAGGCAGGGACACTGGCTTAGCTATTTTCTCCTCTTTGGTAAATCTCTTACACTTGCTATTCAATTGGAAAACAATTGAAATTGATTATCTAATGTCAAAAATCATGGAAGGGCATATCTTTCTAAAGGATGTTGACTATGCAAATGGAGTGTTTGACTTTTAAACACCTCAATTTGCTTCTGAGGATTCCAATACAGTATTACTTAGAATCCAAGGAACCTTGATTGTAACATTTTTTCCTCTGCAGAAGGATCTAACCACAAAAATCATCCTCAAAAAATGTATTCAGTTCAGTCGCTCAGTCGTGTCCGACTCTTTGTGATCCCATGAATCACAGCATGCCAGGCCTCCCTGTCCATCACCAACTCCCGGAGTTCACTCAGACTCACGTCCATCGAGTCAGTGATGCCATCCAGCCATCTCATCCTCTGTCGTCCCCTTCTCCTCCTGCCCCCAATCCCTCGCAGCATCAGAGTCTTTTCCAATGAGTCAACTCTTCGCATCAAGTGGCCAAAGTACTGGAGTTTCAGCTTTAGCATCATTCCTTCCAAAGAAATCCCAGGGCTGATCTCCTTCAGAATGGACTGGTTGGATCTCCTTGCAGTCCAAGGGACTCTCAAGAGTCTTCTCCAACACCACAGTTCAAAAGCATCAATTCTCCAGCACTCACCTTTCTTCACAGTCCAAATCTCACATCCGTACATGACCACAGGAAAAACCATAGCCTTGACTAGATGGACCTTTGTTGGCAAAGTAATGTCTCTGCTTTTGAATATGCTATCTAGGTTGGTCATAACTTTCCTTCCAAGGAGTAAGCATCTTTTGATTTCACGGCTGCAGTCACCATCTGCAGTGACTTTGGAGCCCCCCCCCACCCAAATAAAAAGTATTAGATGTAAGCAATAAGTGATAGCTAATATTTATTAAGCATTCACTCTGTGTCTGGCTTGATGCTGTACACATTACATGAATTATTTCATCATATAATTGTGTGAATTAAGTGAGGTATATTTTGTCATTTTCCACCTTTTATGAAGGAGGAAATTGAAACTTAGGAAGATTAACTAATTTCCCGAAAGTCCCAGAGATGAAAGAACTGAAATGGAGGCAAGTCAGATATCAACCCATGCTCAAAACTTTTGTCATATGTACCTGAGTTCCAACCAAAAGATTTTTAATCCAACTTTTAGTGGTCATCAATGAGAGGAAACTATCATATTTATTCTTTTTCTTTTAATAATGTAGAGGAACGAGAAAGAGGAAAGCTTGAATTGACTCCCAGCTCTACAACTTTCTGCTGTGTAAGCTTGGGCAATCATTTCACCTCTCTGAGCTTCACTATCTCATCTTTAATTTAAAAGCATTTGACTACAAGGTGTCTAAGGACCCTTCTGGGTATCAAGGTCTATTTTTTTTTAAACATAATAATCACTAACTATCTCTACATTTTTTTTTTAATGAAAGTTAAAATAACAGATAGGATAAGGTAAAAATTTTTAAAGAATTCAAATTTAGTAAAAATTTCAGTAAATATTGGCTAAAATCATCTGAGGGGTTAACATGATATCTTCAACTGAATTGTTTGCTGAATTATTTGCTGCACCTGTGAGAGGTTGAACATCTACCATATTTTTCACTCATAACTCTGAGGGCTGGTGACACAGTTCATTTCCTCATTTCAAAAAGATTGATTTCATCCCCGAGAAAAGGTGCACATGAGCTGAAAAAAAATGAATGCTTATGGAAACTGGGAGCATCCATTCTCATTCTATTAAAGCATCAGCTTATGTTCCACTTAGGCCTTGCTTACTAAATTCAGAGTTTCTCAGTCTTCAGTTTAGAAAACCATGTGTTTGTGAAAAGGAGCAAGCTGTCTCTTTTAATCTGAGAGCCAAATGTTAAGATTCCTCAAGTGTCAGTCTGAATTGTAGTGTTCATGATCTCAAATTGCATGGATTGTGTGTGCTTAGGGCTGTGCCTTCAAGAGTTCCCGGCACACTCGACTCTGTGGTCATGAGAAAATCCAGAGAACCAGAAAAATGGACCCAGTGAAGTGCTTCCTCTGATCACTCCAGGACCCATTTCCCACTGACCTCTTCAAACCTGCTTTCTGTTTTTTAATTGAAGTATAATTGATTTACAAGGTTCTGTTAATTTCTGCTATACAGCAAAGTGTTCCAACTGCATATATATATACACATATATACACACATACACACACACACACACATATATATGTATATATCCTTTTTTATATTATTTTCCATTATAGTTTATCACAGGATATTGAATATAGTTCCCTGTGCTATACAGTAGGACCTCATTGTTTATAATAGTTTGCATCTGCTAATCCACTCCTCCCCTAAACCCTCTCTCTCTTGGCAACCACAAGTCTGTTCGTGTGTGTGCTTATTTCATAGAACATGCTTACTTCATAAAACCTGCTTTCTCGTTGCATTACTCTGTTCTACATGTTTGGAGGCCTCATTATCCCAAAGCCCCTCTCAGTCAAGGTTTAATAGACTGAATATCTACCCCAAGATGTATCTTTTTATTAACAGCAACTTTGACACCATGAACAGCAAGCAATATCTCTTACCTGCCCAGCTTGTAGCCCATGTAGGCCTTCAAGAAAGAAGTAAAAAGAGGAAAGAGGCAAACAGATCATGCTAAGAAAAAGAAATTGGACAGATTTCTGCCAAGACACATGGAACAATATATAATATTCTTTCATTTATGAGTCACTGTTCAAAAAAATCTTTTTTGATTTTCAGAATTATATAGGCAGGACAAGTACTCTTAGCTCAGTTTTAAAATGAGAAAGCTAACACTCAGAGGTGACAGAGGTTTTAGTGTTTTGTGGCAGTCATTTAGTTCCTATGACTGCAGACCAAATGCTCAGGCATAACTTTGAGCAAGACAACTAACAAGATTTAAGGTTTTCTAGTCTAAAATTCATATTAAAATTGATGCATCTTGATTCTTACATTAAGGGCTAGTTAATCTTAATCACTTAACAAATATTTCTTAGTCACCTACACTCCCTGTTCTCAAGCAGCATACATGCACAGTCTAACTTTCCAGCTACTGCACCATACTTGAAAGGTAATAAATGCTCAATGGTGAATTCTAATAAATTGTACCTCCACTAGGCCAAATATTGACTGTACAAATTGGCATAAACATCCATCCTCAAGATACTTTGTGATACATGCTAGAATATTGTCATAACAATTCTTTAAATATGATGATCATGATGTGAAGGGAGCCCCTAGAATTATGGAAAGTGCAATCTGCAAAACCATAAAAGGGGAGTTTTGGCTCAGGGAAGGTTTCAGGATTCAGCAAAGAACCTTGAAAGGAAGATGCTGTTCCAAAGACAGAAAAGAAGAGGGAAGATTCGCAGGCATCAGCACACCAGTACACTGGTGAGCTTGAATGGATCAGCCAGTAATAAAATAATGATAATAAACATTATTTATGGAGTATTTAGGAGAAGGCAATGGCACCCCACTCCAGTACTCTTGCTTGGAAAATCCCATGGACGGAGGAGCCTGTTAGGCTGCAATCCATGGAGTCGCTAAGAGTCGGACACCACTGAGCAACTTCACTTTCCCTTTTCACTTTCATGCATTGGAGAAGGAAATGGCAACCCTCTCCAGTGTTCTTGCCTGGAGAATCCCAGGGACGGGGGAGCCTGGTGGGCTGCCGTCTATGGGGTCACACAGAGTCAGACACGACTGAAGTGACTTAGCATAGCATAGCATGGAGTATTTATACTCCAGAATCTGCCTGCAATGAGGGAAACCCAGGTTCAATCCCTGGATTAGGAAGATCCCCTGGAGAAAGAAATGGCTACCCACTTCAGTATTCTTGCCTGAAGAATTTCATGGACAGAGGAGCCTGGTGGGCCCCAGTCCATGGGGTCACAATGAGTCAGACTTAACTGTGTGACTAACTCTCTCTCACACACACACACACAATTAGTATTTAGTGTGTTGCTGCTAAGTCACGTCAGTTGTGTCTGACTTAGTGTAACCCCATAGATGGCAGCCCACCAGGCTTCCCCATCCTGGGAGTCTCCAGGCAAGAACACTGGAGTGGGTTGCCATTTCCTTCTCCAGGGGACCTTCCCAACCCAGGGATCGAACCTGCATCTCCTGTGTCTCCTGCACTGCAGGTGAATTCTTTACCCACTGAGCCACTGAGGAAGCCCTTATGTGAGCATACTGTAAATTAATTTCCTTCAATGACAATTTTAGGAGGCACATTTCAAAATAATCCATTTTAACCAAAAATTATGTCCTTGATATATTATATGAATCTATTTGAACATTGTGATTTTTTTAAAAATCTAAATAAGTAACAGACTTCCCAGTTATAAACTTTATAATAGTCTTACACAAAAATCTAGATGACTCCATTAATGTAGATGACTCATTACAAAGCTGTCTTATTTCGCTTAGTGGACTAAGCAGGATTTTGATAAACATTAAGCCTGTTAAATCTATATTTAAATTTAGAAGGCAAAGCAAGGCAATGCAACCTTTGAAGTATTTCTGCTCCAAACAGGCCAGTGTGCCCTTAAAGCCACTGTGGTGGTACTAGTTACTTTATAAGATTACAATGCTGATTCTAATAGACATTTCTCAAATTCAAGCCCTCCTCTTCTCACTCTTCACTTTGCAATTCTTTCTCTACAAAACCCAGGGTTAGAGAAAGCACACATACACTGAACAATGGAACTTAAATTAAGGTGTACACAGTATGTCTTTTGTTCTAGAAATGTATAATGCTGTGCTGTGCTTAGTCACTCAGTCATGTCCGACTCTTTGCAATCCCATGGACTATAACCCGCCAGGCTCCTCTGTCCATGGAATTCTCCAAGCAAGAATACTGGAATGGGTTGCCATGCCCTTCTCCAGGGGATCTTCCCAACCCATGGATCCAACCCAGGTCTCCCACATTGCAGGAAGATTCTTTACCATCTGAGTCACCAAGGACACCCAAGAATACTGGAGTGGGTAGCCTATACCTTCTCCAGGGGAACTTTACCAGTTGAGCTACCCAAGAAGCCCAAAATTTACAAAAGGTTAGATAAATTTGCTGTATATATCTACTTAAAGTGTATAGAAATATGTTGCAATGCTAATTTAAGCATCAAATGGTCATAAAGTATAGAAAATTTGCCTTCAAGTGGCTAAAACACCCTTTGATTTCATGAAAGTAGAGGATTTTTAATTTAATTTTAACTTTTACTGGAGTGTAGTTGCTTTAAAAAGCTCAGTTAGAGTTCCATCACATCCACTAGCTTTGTTCATAGTAATGCTTCCTAAGGCCCACTCGACTTCACACTCCAGGATGTCTGGCTCTAAGTGAGTGACTACACCATCGTGATTATCTGGGTCATGAAGAGCTTTTGTGTACAGTTTCTTTGTGTATTCTTGCCACCTCTTCTTAATCTCTTCCCCTTCTGTTGGGTCCTTGCTGTTTCTGTTTTTTGTGCCCATCCTTGCATGAAATGTTCCCTTGATATCTCCAATTTTCTTGAGAGATCTCTAGGCTTTTCCACTCTATTGTTTTCCTCTATTTCTTTGCATTGTTCATTTAAGAAGGCTTTTTTATCTCTTCTTGCTCTTCTTTGGAACTCTACATTCAGTTGGATACATCTTTCCCTTTCTCCTTTGCCTTTTGTATGTCTTATTTTCTCAGCTATTTGTAAGACCTCCTCAGACAACTCATTTGCCTTGTTGCATTTCTTTTTCATGGGGATGGTTTTGGTCACCACCTCCTGTACAATGTTACAGACCTCTGTCCATAGCTCTTCAGACACTCTGTTTACCAGATCTAATCCCTTGAGTCTATTCATCACCTCCACTGTATAATCACAAGGGATATGATTTAGGTCATACCTTAATGGCCTAGTGGTTTTCCCTATTTTCTTCAATTTAAGCCTGAATTTTGCAATAAGGAGCAATAAAGAGCTGAGCCACAGTCAGCTCCCGGTTGTTTTTTTGTTTTTTTGTTTTGTTTTGTTTTGTTTTTTGCCGGCTGGATAGAGCTTCTCCATCTTTGGCTGCTAAGAATATAATCAACCAGATTTCAGTGTTGTCTATCTAGTTATGTCCATGTGTAGGTCCTCCCTTTTGTTGTTGGAAGAGGGTGTTTTCTATGAGCAGTATGTTCTCTTGACAAAACTCTGTTGGCCTTCGCCCTGCTTCATTTTGTACTCCAAGGCCAAACCTGCCTGTTACTTCAGGTATCTTTTGACTTCCTACTTTTGCATTCCAATCCCTTTGATGAAAAGGACATCTTTTTTGGTGTTAGTTATAGCAGGTCTTGTAAGTCTTCATAGAACCAGTCAACTTCAGCTTCTTTGATGTTAGTGTTTGGGACATCAAGTCAGCCTTAGGAATCATTACCATGAACAAAGCTAGGGGAGGTGATGAAATTCCAACAGAGCTACTTAAAATCCTAAAAGATGATGCTGTTAATGTGCTACACCCAATATATCAGCAAATTTGGAAAACTTAGCAGTGGCCATGGGACTGGAAAAAAGTCAGTTTTCATTCCAATCCCAAAAATGGTCAATGCCAAAGAATATTCAAACTACTATAAAATTGCACTCATTTCATATACTAGCAAGTTAATGCACAAAATTCTTCAAGCTATGCTTCAGCGGTACATGAACTAAGAAATTCAAAAGATACAAGCTGTATTTAGAAAAGGCAGAAGAACCAGAGACCAAATAACCAGCATTTGTTGGATCATAGAGAAAGCAAAGGAATTCCAAAAAAAATCTACTTTTGCTTCACTGACCACACTAAAGTCCTTGACTGTGTGGATCACAACAAATTGTGGAAAATTCTTGATGAGATAATACTATACCCCCTTACTTGCCTCCTGAGAAACTTATGTGCAGATCAAGAAGAAACATTTAGAACCAGACATGGAACAATGACTGGTTCAAAACTGGGAAAGGAGTACATCCAGGCTGTATATTGTCACCGTGCTTATTTAACTTATATGCAGAGTACATCATGTGAAATGCCAGGCCAAATGAATCAAAAGCTGGAATCAAGATTGGAGAGAGAAATATCAACAACCTCATATATGCAGATTATTTCACTCTAATGACAGAGACCAAAGAGGGACTAAAGAGCTTCTTGAAGGGGGTGAAAGAGGAGAGTGTAAAAGCTAGCTTAAAACTCAACATTCAAAAAACTAAGATCATGGCATCTGGTCCCATCACTTCATGACTAATGTAAGGGGGAAAGCAGAAACAGTGACAGATTTTTTTTTTTTCTTGGGCTCAAAAATCATTGCAGATGGTGACTGCAGTCATGAAATTAAAAGACAAAGACACTTGCTCCTTGGAAGGAAAGCTATGACAAACCTAGACAATGTATTAAGAAGAGACATCATTTTGCCAACAAAGTTCTATATAGTCAAAGATATAGTTTTTCCAGTAGTCCTGTTCAGGCCCAAAAGAAAGCTGAAGTGTGTTAGTCATTCAGTCGTGTCTGACTCTGCAACCCCATGGAGTGTAGCCCACCAGGCTCTTCTGGCATGGAATTATCCAGGCAAGAATACTGGAGTGGGTAGCCACAACCTTCTCCAGGGGATCTTCCTGACCCAGGGATTGAACCTGGGTCTTCTGCATTGTAGGCAGATTCTTTACCATCCGAGTCACCAGGGAAGCCCCTCCTGAACATTAATTGGAAGGACTGATGCTGAAGCTGAAGCTCCAATACTTTGGCCACCTGATGCAAAGAACCGACTCATTGGAAAAGACCCTGATGCTGGGAAATATTCAGGGCAGGAGGTGAAGAGGTTGAAAGAGGATGAGATGGTTGGATGGCATCAGTGGACATGAATTTGAGCAAACTCCAGGAGGTCGTGAATGACAGGGAAGCCTGGCGTGCTGCAGTTCTTGGGGTCACAAGAGTCCAGACACGACTTAGCAACTTAAGAAATAGTTGCTTTACAAATTGTGTTAGTTTCTGCTCTACAGCAGCAAAGTGAGTCAGCTACATGCATACATGTATCCTCTCTTGTTCAGATTTCCTTCTCATTTAGGTCACCAGATAGCACCAACTAGTTTCCCTGTGCTACACAGTCTGTTCTCATTAGTTATCTATTTTATACATAGTACTGCACATATGCCAATCGCAATCTCTAAATCTATCCCACCTCCCCCTTCACCACTTAGTATCCATATGTTTGTTCTCTATATCTGTGTCTTTAAATAGAGGTTTTAATGTACAGTGAAGTAAGTCAGAAAGAGGAAAAAGCAAATATACATTAGTGCATATATATGGAATCTATAAAAATGGCACTGATGTACCTATATGCAAGACACGAAGAGAGATGCAGACATAGAGAACTGACTTTGGACACAGTGGGTGGGGAGAGGGTGGAACAAATTGAGAGAGTAGCATTGAAACATATACATTACCATACGTAAATTACATAGGTAAGGGGAAGTTGTATAACACAGAGAGCTAAATGTGGTACTCTGTGACAACCTAGAGCGGGGACAGGGTAGGGGGGTGGGGGGAAGGTTCAAGAAGAAGGGGACATACGTATACTTATGGCTGATTCATGTTGTTTTATGGTAGAAGCCAACACAATATTGAAAAGCAATTATCCTCCAACTAAAAATAACTTTTTAAAAATGGATTCATTCGACTATCTGGACATATAATTGCTATTAAAAATCAAGATTTTAATTATTTAAAGGCAAATGAACCTCACTTATATTGATTTTATTGCCCAAAGAGATGATCAAGTTTAAGATAAAATATTTCCTGTGACTTATGCTGCCACAAGAACTTCTCAGTAGGCACAGATATTTGGCAGTGGGTTCACTAATCACCTGAAATCATAAGTTCTGTATCTGAGGACAGAACTTCACAGTAGGCTCCAAGCTGTATATTTGAAGCCTCCATGGAAAATGCTCACACTTCCAAATGTCATGTCTCCTTGGGAGTTTTCAACTTACAGAAACTATGGTTTAGCTCAGACACAATATCCCCTATAAGCTGTTTCTCTTCTCTTTACTACCACATGGGCTTCTAGCTCAAAAAGTGTCAAATTTGCATATAGAAGTCTGTTCTTAAGATTCTGCTTTAAATGTTACATTTTAAAGTTCTGCTCATTAATTAATCAATTAAATAAAATCTTAGAATGTTTATCTTATGTTTAAGTGGCATGATTTTATATGTTTTGAAGCAATAATTTAACAAAATATGTCTGCAAAGTCACAATACTATATGGAGAAGGAGAAGAGTTGAGCTAAAAAAGAGAATTATGAGGTGGAGCAAAGGGAAATCTCAGGCTGTTTTTTTGGGAATGTAAATTGGTGCAGCCGCTATGATAACCAAGATAAAGATTCCTCAAAAAATAAAAGCTAAAAAAATTGAACTATTATATGAACCAGCGAGCCATTTCACTGCTTGGCATTTATCTAAATGAAATAAAAACACTAATCAGAAAATATAGCTGTTTATACCTTTGTGTTCATTGCAACAATATGAAAACCCTAGTATCTATCAGTAGATAAATGGATAAAGATGTGGTGTCTTTCTGTGTGTATACAAACATGTATATGTTTGTACATATTTATATAAGTGTGTGTGTGTGTGTGTGTATATATGTGTGTGTATATATATATATATAATGGGAGAAAGAAATGGCAACCCACTCCAGTATTCTTGCCTAGAGAAACCCGTGGACAGAGGAGCCCAGTGGGCCGCTGTCCATAGGGTCACACAGAGTCGGACACGACTGAAGCAATTTAGCAGCAGCAGCATATATAAAATGGAAAACTTATTGTTTAGTTGCTGAGTCATGTCTTTTTTGCATCCTGTGGACTGTAGCCCTCGAGGCTCCTCTGTCCATGGAATTTCCCAGGTGAGAACTCTGAAGTAGGTTGTCATTTTCTTCTTCAGGGAATATTCTCAACCCAGGGATCAAACCCAAATCTCCTGCATTGGCAGGGGGATTCTTTACCACTGAGTCACCTGGGAAGCCAGTGGAATGCTGTTGTTGTTGTTGTTCAGCCACCCAGTTGTGTCCAACTCTTTGCGACCCCATGGACTGCAGCATGCCAGGCCTCCCTATCTCTCACCATCTCCCAGAGTTTGCCCAGGTTCATGTCCATTTCATCACTGATGCCATTCTCATCCTCCGATGCCCTCCTCTCCTGCCCTAAGTCTTTCCCAGCATCAGGGACTTTTCCAATGAGTCATCTGTTCTCATCAGATGACCAAATTACTTGAGTTTCAGCTTCAGCATCAGTCCTTTCAGTGAATATTCAGGGTTCATCTCCCTTAAGATTGACTGGTTTGATCTCACTGCTGTCCAGGGGACTCTCAGGAGTCATCTACAGAACCACTGTTTGAAAGCATCAATTCTTTGGCATTCTGCCTTCTTTACAGTCCAGTTCTCACAATAATACACAACCACTGGGAAGACTATAGCCTTGACTATATGGAACTTTGTCAGCAGAGTAACGTCTCTGGTGTGCTACAGTTCATGGGTCACAAAGAGTCAGACACGACTTGTGACTGAACTACAACAGCAACATTGTATATCAAGAACTAACAAAGTGTTGTGGTTCAATTATACCTCAAAAACAAACTCATATAAAAAGAAACCAGATTTGGGATTACCAGAAGTAGGAGGTAGAAGAAAGGGGAATTGGTTGAAGACAGTTAAAAGGTACAAACTTCCCGTTTAATTTTGTATCTGTATAAGATGATGGATGTTCATTAAACTTACTGTGATAACCACTTTGTGATGTATGTAAATCAAATAATTATGCTGTACACCCTGAACTTATACAGTGCTGTATGTCAATTATATATCAATAAAATGGGAAGGAAAAAAGAAGAGAATGTTGAGTTCTATTGGATTTTTATTCCATAAAGGATCGAAGAATAGAGTATCTAGTTATTAGGGAACTATTAACCAAAACCACCCATGCTGGCCAGGCATGATGATAACCACCTGCATGAGCTGTCTTACAACAGATGTTCCTGATAAAGAGCATGCTGCTGCGGCCAAGACCAACCAAGAGAATTCAGGAGGGGCAGAAGAGGGGGAGATGCCAGCCTGTAATATGTCCCACTAGCCTCCCAGAATCCTTCATGCTGGAATCCATCTTGGCTGAGAGATGCATAGGCCACCAGGAAGGACCCTGTGTCAGACCAAATATGGGCCAGGCAACATAATTGGCTGGAGACAATCCAGAAATGAATCTGATTACCATAAAACCTGAGACTGCTAGCTATGCGCCAGAGAAGCTCTCCTGAGTTCCCTTACCCTGTTAGTTTTCCACCCAGGTGTCCCTTCCCAAAAGCTCTTTTGCTTTGTCTGTCTCCTCAGACAATTTGTTTTTCAGTGTTAAACAAGAGCCCACTCTCTGGCCTTGGAAGGAGTCCCTCTGCTCACAATATATGTTAGTTGCTCAGTAGTGGTCTGACTGTAGCCCACCAGGCTCCTCTGTCCATGGGACTTTCCAGACAAGAACACTGGAGTGGGTTGACATTTCCTTCTACACTTCTTGCAATATATTCATATCAAAAATCCAGATAGGAAGCAGTCTATTTTATCAGTGTCCCACAACCTCCCTAACAGCTACTAACTATTTCTTTCTTACTATCTTGTGAAGAAGGTTCAATTGAAAAAATATTAGAATTCTCTTCTCAGCTGATTGGGGAAAAGAGAAGTTAGCTTTTATTATGATAACTTTTATCAATATAACCAATGCTTCTTTACACATACTGGTTCCTAAGCAAAAGGAACTTAATACACAGTAGATTCTCATTGAAACCCTTTCTCTGGTGACAGTTAGCCAAGAGAGATAAAAATCAATAGAGGAAAGCTGAATAGACAGATGAGTTATAGCCAGTATAATGGCACTTGCCAGACCCATAGTGAGAAGTGTTGGAAAATATCACCTTGCTACATAAAAGAAGACACTGCATAGGGTCTCACTGGATGAGGCTGAATTACCATTGTGCTGCTTGCCTTTAATGAAAATATCTTCATTCGACTAAGTCAGCTATCAGGCTCAATCATAGAGGATAATGAAGTATGGTAGATGCTAATGATTAAATAATAATCAGTGAACTATAGTCAACCATTTTCTTAATATTTGAATTTAATCATATATACAAAATAATTAGAAAGTGAACAACAGAGTAATCAGAATGGTACACACGTTAACACAATTTCTGATATACATACTCCATCATTGGACATTTAGTAGGCTACTGTGCACTTCATTTAATTGAATCAACAGAGAAACATGGACCGCAAATGATTATAACCCACCTTAATGCTTGTCCCAAACTTTTTACTGGGAGACAATTCACTATTAAAAAGCAACCGTGTTGTTTTTCAGAACTCCCATTTCAATGCAAAGCATAGATTTAATTTGTTCTGAGTTATATTTCTCTAAAATTAAAAAGCATAAATCAAATTTCTATATTTCCCAACAAATCTGCCAAACATATCCAACTGGGCAAGATGGAAAAAAAAAATGGCATGTTTCAAAATAACCAGAATCAACAGAAATGTATTAAAAGTCTTCTCATAAATAATATTCTAAAATTGGCCAGCTTCTCTTTATGATCATACCTATTTTGAATGCTTTTAAAGTGCTCTCCTATTGATTTATATTTCACCAAGATGTGGCTAATAAAACTACAAGACTACTCTGAACATTTTAGCACCAAGAAATACAAACCTATGTATCTCATAAGGTGTGAGCCTTTTAAAAGGTTGACACTTTTATCGTCCTCCCAGCTCTGAGACTGTCTGATCCAAACAAGAAAAGGGAGGAGAGGGAACAGTGGACAAGTCCAGGGGAAAAAAATGGCAGGCACTCACGGAGCCCATGCAAGAATTACGCTGTTAGCTATCACTCATAATTTTCAATAGCAATTTTTAACTGAAATGCACTTTCACTTTTACTATCTTATTTTGTGCCTCACAAGTAAGTAAAGCAGGCATATTATTCTCCCCATTATAGAGACAAAGAAACAACTACGAGGAGAGTCAATAACACATGCTGATTAGTGGAGAAGTCAGAGCCCCATTGCAGTTGTCTCAATGGAGTCCAGTGTCTTTTTCTACCACATCTTGCAGTTCCCTCTATCCCCTGTAGCCCCTTTTAGAACAAATTGCCATTTTGGTAAATGGTAAAAGCTTGGTAGCAACTTGAACTACACTTGGCACTCTGATAAATGACCCAGGACTTAATTGGGATGCTTGCCAAGAAATAGTGTCGTGCATTTCCAATAGCTCTAAACAGCAGATGAATTGCACATCAATTTATTTAAATAGCTAGATGGCGAGCCTTTTCATGGCCATTACCAGGTGCAGATTGATGCCTACTAGCATAGATTTCCCACTGTGAAGCCCTTTACTCACTCCATGTGGCTTCCCTACTCCATTATGCCTGTTAAATGAATCAATCTTACCTTAATATCATTCTTAAATATTTAATGCCAAGTTACAATGCTGCCTTTTAAAATCAGTTGGTAAAATAAAAGCAAAGATTGTTCAGCAGGAGGCACCCCACCTCCTCAGTCTCCAGTCTTCCACATGATTACTTACTGGGGTGAGCTGTTTGCCCCAGGGGTGGGCCAATTAAAAGGATTTATTTGCTTGTGTAACAATCTAGGCAGCAGCAAAGGGAACTGAAGTTACAAAAAAGAGTAAGCAATTTAAGGCTTACTTTTCTGGTTGAATCTATATTTGTAACGCAGAACATGACCCAGAAAATCACTTTCAACGCTTTATCAGTGTGTGCCCCTTTGTAGGAATTAGGCTGGACCCTTTGGGAAAAGGGGGGACTTCCCTTGCTGAGAAGAGCAACCAGCCCTTCTTCAGGGTAATGCTTGACATGCAAATGCTTAAATCGTTGGATGTTTGGACAACCAGTGCACTCAAGCCAAATAGTTCAAATAAACTTTGTTCTTTCTGAGAGTTGGTATGCGATTCCACACCAGGATATGGAGTTCTAGTTTATCTTTCCCTCCTTCTGAGACAAGAGGGAAGGAGACATGGCAATGGCACAGTTTTTTAAAGAATGACACCCGTTGTGGATGTGACATAAGCTGGTTAGAACCGATTAGACTCAGAAGGGCAGAAGATTCACTTTTCAGTAGACTTTGAGCCAGATGATATGCTTATTGTAATACATTAGCATATGCTAAATAACAGACCCACAGGCCCCATGAGAGTTCCAAAGTCAACCATAAAGGTCAAAGAGTGGGCAGTGGTCCAAATTCTGGAAACCCCTGCCTATTCTCCAAAATAGCTGGTATTTTATTAGTCGATGAAAATTAGTCTGTGAAATTACCCAGCCCATAAAAACTAACCACCCCATATTTCAAAGCCATTCTCACCTTTAGAGACGAACCACAGTCTGTCTGTGGAAAGTATGTCTGCCAGGGCCTCTTGCCTTCTGAGATAGTTCCACAATCTATCTATGGAGTGTCTCTCTCTGTCGATAAATCTACTTCTTACCTATCACTTTGCCTTTTGCCAAATTCCTTCTGGGTTGAGACATAAAGAAACTGAGCTTCATTAAGTCCTGAGAACAGGTGTGTGATTTCAACTATACGACAGTGGGTTCAAGTCCCAGTCTGAGTATTCACTGGGTTCAAATTGAGTTCCAATTTGCGTGGTGCAGTTTTTACTTCTGCTTTAGATCTG
Source organism: Bos grunniens (assembly GCF_055505025.1). Lineage (NCBI taxonomy): Eukaryota > Metazoa > Chordata > Mammalia > Artiodactyla > Bovidae > Bos > Bos grunniens. The sequence goes on along the minus strand of NC_141179.1, from coordinate 9,044,466 downwards.
GCATTTACATATATACCTTTCAAAGCTTTTCACCTCTGTATGTTCATTTGCTCCTGAGATGGATGGAGGGATATCCTAGTTACAAACTTGGCATCTTTCCAGTCTTTATTGTTCTCATTCACTGTCCTTCTTCTTGTTTATGTACTGACTATCATGTACAAGAAGGAAACCCAGGTATAAAATATGGAGGCTTTCAGCTTTGTGGCTTATTGAAGATCTGTTTCATGAAAGTGGCATATAGTTTATTTTCCTAAACTTTTTTCCCATAAGATTAACTAAGGGATTTCAAAAGAATTAACTAAGGGATTCCAAAAGGATCAAGAAACTGTTGGTTAAGGAAAATACAAAAACCCAAAACTACCTTGCAAGGGAAAAAAAAGAAAAAGAGATATGACTGAAATAAAATTCTCCAAAGATTAAAATTCACACCCTCTGGCTTTAATTAGTAAATTGGATGCCTTTAAAATCTACATATATTAAAATTTAATGATGCTAATATTGAGGATGTTATCAGGGAAGAGAGAGTGTTATAAAATATTTGAAGAAGTGTGTTTTACTGAAAACTGTTGCTGAAAGCTCAGCTTTTCTGTGCAATACATCAGAGCTGAATTGAATCTTAGAGACACAGTTTTGGATGAAATAGAAAAGGACTGGGCTTATTACTTTGCCAGGCAAAGGGGGACACAGTGGACTCCTGCCTAGAAAAACTTTGTGTCCTAACCCTGGAGACATGATGATGAGTTTTTTAACAATGTATCAATGCTGGGGTTGCTAATAGGATTAGGGTGCGTACAGGGACTTCCCTGGTGGCTCAGATGGCAAAGCGTCTGCCTACAATGCAAGAGACCCAGGTTCAATCCCTGGGTTGGGCAGATCCCCTGGAGAAGGAAATGGCAACCACTCCAGTATTCTTGCCTGGAAAATCCCATGGACAGAGGAGCCTGGCAGGCTACAGTCCATGGGGTCACAAAGAGTCGGACGCGACTGAGCGACTTCACTTCACTTTAGGGTCTCTGGTGGTCAGATCTCCTAACCTTGATGAGCTTTTCTGGTCCTTTTAATCTTGTCTCAGGTTGTTTCTTGGCTGTCCCTCCCTTCATGAGCAACTATTCAAATCTGCCTTTGGAACTCAGAGAAGGTCATGGAGGCTGGAGTACGGCCTACAAGAATTGAGGGACAAAAAGAAGCCTCTGTGCCCAGGCCCCACTCAGTTTCAGAACCAGTAAATCTAGTTTATAGCTCTGGTGCTACCGAACAAATTTCATGTGCCCTACAAACATAAGGCCATATAAACTGAAACATCAGAGTTTAGAGCAGAGAAAAATTTATTGCAAGGCCAAGTAAGGAGAACAAATGGCACAAACTCAAAAACCCTGAATTCCCTAATAGTTTTGGCAGTGGGGGGGCAGGGTATTTACAGTTAAAATTTGGGGTGAGAGCTGAAAGGTACATGACTTTCTTCTGACTGGTTGATGGTGAGATAACAGGGCAGTGTTCTCAGGAATCTTGCTGCTGCTGCTGCTAAGTCGCTTCAGTCGTGTCCAACTCTATGCAACCCCATAGATGGCAGTCCACCAGGCTCCCCCGTCCCTGGGATTCTCCAGGCAAGAACACTGGAGTGGGCTGCCATTTCCTTCTCCAATGCATGAAAGTGAAAATATAAAGTGAAGTCGCTCAGTCGTGTCCAACCCTCAGCGACCCCATGGACTGCAGCCCACCAGGCCCTTCCGTCCATGGGATTTTCCAGGCAAGAGTACTGGAGTGGGGTGCCAATCTTGAGCTCAGCCTAAACTGTACCATCCTCCATCTGGGAGGGGGCCTTTTTTCTGCAGAAGAGCTAGAGACAGTGCTATACATATTCCTTGTGGAGGAACCAAGACCCTGCCAAAGGCTGCACTATTGTTTCTTGACTGCTCCTCCCTTGTCTCTGCATCCTCTTCCTTCCCTGATTAGCAACTCTTTGAACTTGTCCTTGGAACTTAGGGAAAGTCAAAGAGGCAGAATGAAGCCTATTTCCTACAAACAGGAATGAGGGACACAGAAGGGATTTGTACCCCCACAGGGTCTTGCTTGGTTTCACTGGCTCTGTTGCTATCAACTTGACTCTCAGCAACTTGCTCAACCACTTGGAAAATCAGGGGGTAAACAGACCCTTACTACTCCAAGTGTAGTCAGCCGGGATCCTGCTAGAAATGCCAAACCTCAAACTTCAGACCTCTTCCAGAACCACTGTATCTGAATCTGCATATTAACAAGATCTACAATTCAGTTCAGTTCAGTCACTCAGTCGTGTCTGACTCTTTGTGACCCCATGGACTGCAGCATAGCAGGCTTCCCTGTCCATCACCAACTTTCAGAGCTTGCTCAAACTCATGTCCATTGAGTTGGTGATGTCATCCAACCATCTCATCCTATGTCGTCCCCTTCTCCTCCTGCCTTCAACCTTTCCCAGCATCAGGGTCTTTTCAAATGAGTCAGTTCTTCCCATCAGGTGGCCAATGTATTGGATTTGCAGCTTCAGTATCAGCCATTCCAATGAATATTCAGGACTGATTTCCTTAGGATGGACTGCTATGAGCTCCTTGCAGTCCAGCGGACTCTCAAGAGTCTTCTCCAACACCACAGTTCAAAAGCATGAATTCTTCAGTGTTCAGCTTTCTTTATAGTCCATTTCCCACATCCATACATGACTACTGGAAAAACCATCAGTTCAGTTCAGTTCAGTCGCTCAGTCGTGTCCGACTCTTTGTGACCCCATGAATCACAGCACGCCAGGCCTCCCTGTCCACCACCAACTCTTGGAGTTCACTCAGACTCACGTCCATTGAGTTAATGATGACATCCAGCCATCTCATCCTCTGTCATGCCCTTCTCCTCCTGCCCCCAATCCCTCCCAGCATCAGAGTCTTTTCCAGTGAGTCAACTCTTCACATGAGGTGGCCAAAGTACTGGAGTTTCAGATTTAGCATCATTCCTTCCAAAGAAATCCCAGGGCTGATCTCCTTCAGAATGGACTGGTTGGATCTCCTTCAGAATGGACTGGTTGGATCTCCTTGTAGTCCAAGGGACTCTCAAGAGTCTTCTCCAACACCACAGTTCAAAAGCATCAATTGTTCGGTGCTCAGTTTTATTCACAGTCCAAATCTCACATCCATACATGACCACTGGAAAAACCATAGCCTTGACTAGACGGACCTTTTTTGGCAAAGTAATGTCTCTGCTTTTCAATATGCTATCTAGGTTGGTCATAACTTTGCTTCCAAGGAGTAAGCGTCTTTTAATTTCATGGCTGCAGTCACCATCTGCAGTGATTTTGGAGCCCCCCAAAATGAAGTCTGACACTGTTTCCACTGTTTCCCCATCTGTTTCCCATGAAGTGATGGGACCAGATGCCATGATCTTCATCTTCTGAATGTTGAGCTTTAAGCCAACTTTTTCACTTTCCATTTTCACTTCATCAAGAGGCTTTTTAGTTCCTCTTCACTTTCTGCCATAAGGGTGGTGTCATCTGCATTTCTGAGGTTATTGATATTCCTCCTGCCCGTCTTGATTCCAGCTTGTGCTTCTTCCAGTCCAGCGTTTCTCATGATGTACTCTGCATAGAAGTTAAATAAGCAGGGTGACAATATACAGCTTTGACATACTCCTTTTCCTATTTGCAGCCAGTCTGTTGTCCCATGTCTAGTTGTAACTGTTGCTTCCTGACCTGCATATAGGTTTCTCAAGAGGCAGGTCAGGTGGTCTGGTATTCCCATCTCTTTCAGAATTTTCCACAGTTGATTGTGATCCACACAGTCAAGGCTTTGGCATAGTCAAGAAAGCAGAAATAGATGTTTTTCTGGAACTCTCTTGCATTTTTGATGATCCAGCAGATGTTGGCAACTTGATTTCTGGTTCCTCTGCCTTTTCTAAATCCAGCTTGAACATCTGGAAGTTCATGGTTCATGTATTGCTGAAGCCTGGCTTAGAGAAATTTGAGCATTACTTTACTAGCATGTGAGATGAGTGCAATTGTGTGGCAGTTTGAGCATTCTTTGGCATTGCCTTTCTTTGAGATTGGAATGAAAACTGACCTTTTCCAGTCCTGTGGCCACTGCTGAGTTTTCCAAATTTGCTGGCATATGGAGTGCAGCACTTTCACAGCATCATCTTTCAGGATTTGAAATAGCTCAACTGGAATTCCATCACCTCTACTATCTTTGTTCGTAGGTTTGACCAAATGGACATTTGTCAGCAATGTCTCTGCTTTTTAATATGATGTTTAAGTTGGTCATAGCTTTTCTTCCAAGGAGCAAGCATCTTTTAGTTTCATGGGTGTAGTCACTATCTGCAGTGATTTTGGAGCCCCCCAAAATGAAGTCTCTCACTGTTTTCATTATTTCCCCATCTATTTGCCATGAAGTAATGGGACCAGATGCCATCATCGTAGTTTTTTGAATGCTGAGTTTTAAGCCAGCTTTTACACTCTCCTCTTTCACTTTCATCAAGAGGCTCTTTAGTTCTTCTTCCCTTTCTGTCATAAAGGTGGTGTCATCTGTGTATCTGAGGTTATTGATATTTCTCCCAGCAATCTTGATTCCAACTTGTGCTTCATTCAGCCTGGCATTTCACATAATTCACTCTGCATATAAGTTAAATAAGCAGGGTGACAATTTACAGCCTTGATATACTCCTTTCCCAATTTGGAACCAGTCCATTGTTCCATGTCTGGTTCCAACTGTTGCTTCTTGACCTGCACACGGATTTCTCAGGAGGAAGGTAAGGTGGTCTGGTATTCCCATCTCTTGAAGAATTTTTCATGGTTTGTTGTGATCCACACTGTCAAAGGCTTTGGTGTAGTCAATAAATCAGAAGTAGATGTTTTTTTTGGAACTCTTGTTTTTTCTATGATCCAATGGATATTGGCAATTTGATCTCTGGTTCCTCTGCCTTTTCTAAATCCAGCTTGAACATCAGGAAGTTCACAGTCCATGTACTGTTGAAGCCTGGTTTGGGGAACTTTGAGCATTACTCTGCTAGCATGTGAGATGACTGCAATCACATGCATCAGATGCGTGATTCACATCCATAGAAATCCCTGAACTCCAAAGCTCTGTTCTTAATCTTAAACTCTGGTATTTGTCTCATTTTAAATCAAGACCTTAACCATCCTTGTTGACCTTTCCAAGACCAATAGCTGGTCCCTTTGACAGCATATCCATAAAATGCCAAAATCTGATCCTAGTGAGCCTGTGTGGACCTAGGCAGTATAAAAGGCACTCTGCTGTTTGAGTGGTGCTTGTTTGGGACTGTTCAGATTCATGCAACTTCTCATGGGAACACTGCCTCCTTATAGCTTCCCATCCAATAGAGCTGCCTTAGATTTGTAGACATGAAGACAACATAAAGGCCACTGTCTGCACCCGCTGCAAACTTAAGGGATGTGCTGCCCTGTCCTGGGCTCTGAGACCTGGTGTAGGAAGCTACTTGGTGCATGCAGTCCTGCAAGGAGAACAGGCTTCTCCTGATACCCCAAGAAGATTCAGGAAGAATTATTCTTCAATTGCAAAAGTTCAAAGTGTCATTTCAAATATCTTTCAATAAATCAGGATGGCAGAACTCAAGGGATAAAACAAAAAGAAAGACAAAGGAAGTTCAGAAACACATACAGAAAGAGATTGCATGTTTATTATCCAGAGGTATGATTAAGGAAAGCAAATGCAATCAAATCTCAAATTCAGGATGAAACTTAACTTTGATTGACATGATGGGAAGGTCAAAAGAACTTTCTGGAGAGTACCATTTAGAAAAACTGGTAATTTGTAAAAGAATAATGATTTGGAAGTGGAGTTTTTTTTCTTAAAACTTATTTGTATGCATTCTTTCACACTAGCTCCAAGTTTAAGAATTCATCCAAAAAGAATGTGTTGAAATGCCCCAGTAGAATAATTTCCATTTGTTTTGCTTCTGTTTTAGGCAGATTTTGTTCCACGTGCTTATTCAGATGTTGTATGAGCAGTTTCTTCTTTTGTTTTGATAGAATCCAATGTTCCTCTCTCTTCAGGACTTGCCAATGCAAAGCATGCTTTTTTCTTCACTGTCTTTCTATTCAAATATTGTGGCTTTATAGCTGTTTCTAGTGAATCTCTTGATTATAAGTCTACTAATATATAATCCCTTAAATTTTACTGGCCCCTATTTTGTGTACCTTTAGCTTGAAAGTATCTGGGTACTTGCATCTAGAGAGTGGTTCAGCTTTGTGGGTGAAACAGAAAAATATTTTCTAATTCTTTTCTCTCTGTTCTCAGACGGCACAAAACTCTTTAAAAGTGTTCATGACCTCATGCCAATAGCCTGCACTGAAGTGGCTTTCCATTGCTCAGAGATCTGTATTTGTGTTTTACAAAGAGCAGGAGGCAATTTCTGAAATGGACCTTAAATCAGCATCTTACATATCACAAAGAAAATATTGTTAGTTACATTGTGAATATTTTAATGGCTTTTGTGAATAAAAATATCTCAAAGCTTTTGAGTTCCTACTATTTACAGATTCTTTGACCTTGTATTCATCCCAAAACATAGTAATAATTCATAAGATGTTGTAGATACAAAAACTGAGGCTCAATAGTTAAGTAATTTTGTAACCATAGAGGTTTAGGACCTTATCTGTCCTCTAACCCCATTATCTATTGTAACAGATAAAAAAAATGCATCCAGAGAGGTAATGCAATTTGGGCTAAGCCATGCAAATAGTTTGTCACCTAATTTTGCACAGTGCCTTATCTGGTTTAACAATTATTATGCATGTTACTTGTACCTCTAGAATTTAATCACAAGATAAAGCTTTGCCACACTTTTTGCTTGTGAATTGTGGTGAGCAGACTCTAAAATGCCCCATCACCCCATGACTCACATCTTTTGGTATTCACACTCCTGTGTAATCCCCTCCTATTGAGTGAGACTTGTTTCTATCCAACAGAATGCAACCAAGATGAAGGAATATTACTTTGTGATTTTGTTACCTAAGATTGTAATTTCCATCTTGCTGGCAGACATTCTTTATTGATTCTCTCATGCCAGCTTTGATGAAATAAGTATAGGAGGAAAACAACGTTTTCCCTCTACCATCCTAAATTTTCCAGCTAGAGCTCTACAAGTTAGACAAGACAGATTAACAACAGAAAAACAAGCAAAAGTTTATTAACACTTGCATGTATCATGCATTCATGTGGGAATGCTCAGTGATGAGTGACTCAAAGGGATGGTTAAGAGTGGGGCTTATATAGCATTTTAACAAAAGAATAATGAGTTTTTAGAGAAGTGAAAAGACAAAGGAAAAGGAAGCTGAGTTTCTGGGACAGAAAAGTGTGGGAAAGTAAATAAATGAAGGAAGTAATGGATGATAAGGGCTAGTTAGTGCAGTTTATCATGTGGATTCCTTTGGGGCAGTCTCTGGGCTGATAAGGATCTGTGTTGTCTCCCATGATTAATTTCTATCCTTCCTGGTAGAAAAGAGAGGGGAGACACCTTTAAAATTTGATGTCTTGCTTTTAGGCAAATAGGGGGAGGACAATGAGCATATTGGCAGTGAATATATGCTTCTTCTCAATTGTCTTCAACTCAAGAGAATCCTTATGACAAAATGACTTTTCTGGGGGGGACAACTCTGCTTCCCTTCATTAACCACCATATGAAGAGGTCTGCATGGCCAGAATTAGAGGGAAACATCCAACCAACACCAGAAACGGAGATGAATCACTTAGTATGAAATTCACAAGGAACTGGGCCCTGCTAATAAACACATGAGCTTAGTACCCAATCCTTCCTCTTTAAAGTCTCAGGCGAGACCCTTGATTGAGATTTTGATTGTGACCTTATGAGAGACCTCAAAGCCAAGCAGACTGGTAAGCCTTGTGCAAATTCCTGACACACAGGCTATTAATAATAAATGTGTTCTTATTTTAATCTGCTGAATCTGTGTAATGTGATAGATAACAATAGATAATTAATTTATGATTATTAATCTTTACCCACGTAGATAAGTTGTTCAGAAAGACAGCACTGAATAGTGATTCTAAATCAAAACACAAGATTAGAATCATTAAGTTCAAGACCTTGAACACATCACTCTTTAAAGCAATCTATTACATTATAAGTTTCTAAGGGTAAACCTCTCTATTATATTTTTATGATTCCCAAGTACATAGTTATGTGCTTTCTCAGCACATGGCAGCTACTAAAGAAATATTTTTGATGAATTCATTGTCTTTTCAATCAGAGTAATGTGAAGTTATCCACTGAAGATTTTGAATTACTTGTTGTAAAAGCAGATTACATTACATTGAAAAGAAGCTCACATGAAAATAATAGAGAAAAACTGAAGACACTCTGAATCTCTATCAATGAATTGGGGGAAAAGTTAGATAAATTATTGTACATTCAGAGGAGGGATCAAGATGACAAAATAGGAAAATCCTGAGCTCACTTTTACCAAAGAAAACGTGAAAGTGAAGTTGCTCAGTCATATCCGACTCTTTGTGACCCCATGGACTATAGCCAGCCAGGCTCCTCCATCCATGGGATTCTCCAGGTAAGAATACCAGAATGGGTTTTCATTTCCTTCTCCAGGAGATTTTCCCAACTCAAGGATCAAACGCAGGTCTCCCATATTGCAGGCAGACTCTTTACCATCTGAGCCACCAGGGAAGTCACACTTTTACCAAAGAACACATCAAAACAACAACTACATATACAGAAATTCTTGCTGAGTGTTACATGAAGACCTGAAAAATGGCTTTTTCAAAAACCAAGGCTGTAAAGAGGAGCCACACAGATTCTTGTAAGAAGAGAAGAGAAGCAATCTAATTGAGACTTATACTCCTAGTGGGCCTAGTGGGTGACCCAGAAGAGGAAAAAAATACATAGGCTCAGAGATCATCCTTAAGAAACTTGGTGTTTGAGCCCCATATTAGGCACCCCACCTTTGGTATCTGACAGAAGGAATACAAGCCTGTTTAGCAGGTTTGAAAAGCAATGGGGCTAATCAGAGGGTTGCAAGAAACACTCTACTCTTGAAGAATGTAAGTACAGACTTGATTGCTCTTAGTCCCAATGCAAGGAAAGAAAATTGAAAACTGCTTAGAGCTCTGACTGGCCTTCCATGAACATCTCAGGGCACACTCCAGACTGTAAGGCTCCTGCTCCAGTACTGCTCCCACTAAGGTGGAGATCACCATTGCCAAAGTGTGTGCATGCAACGAGAAATGAGCAAAGCCACCTTGGGCTTGCCACTGCCTCTAGCCAGTGCAGAGATAACATTGCCATCATGAGCACTCAAGTATCAGGGATATAGCTGAGCCAGCTCAGGACCCAACTCTACCTGTAGCCAAAGCTGAGACCCAGTGCAGCTCTGAAGGGCAGCTTCAATTCCATGGGCCACAGCCACACTGCCAACCAAGGAAAAGACTACCATCATGCCTGGAAGAAGCTCAAATCCTGAAGAGCTCCTGTTCCAGCCCCCCACTCCCTCCTCCCATCCAATAAGGCATTGACTGCCATTGAGCCTAGGAAAAGTCCTGGCTCCTACTAGCTATGTCTCTAGCTCCTCAGACTCCAGGCCTACCTCCCATCAAGGCAGTGGCCACCAGCACACCACAGGAAAACTTGAAATTCATGCTCACTTCAGATTCAGTTCTCCCACCAAAGCCACCAGGCATACATAGACTGCATATAAATGCACCTATACAAGCACATACAGTCAAGACCACAACTAATTTCAAAGAACAAACAGAGAAATTTAAGAGAGAGAGAGAGAAGACAGAGGAATATGTTTCAAATAAAAGAACAAATTTTTAGAACACCCATTTGTCAGAGATAAATAATTTACCCCTTAAAGAGTTCAAAGTGACAGTAATAAAAATGCTAACTAAATTTGGGGGAAAAAATAGAGGAACACAGTGAGAACTTCAGCAAAGATCTATAAAATACTTTTTAAAGGAATCAATCAGAGATGAAGAATACAATAACAGAAAAATACACTACAAAGTATTAACAGCAGATTAGGTGATATAAAATAATGCATAAATGATCTGGAAGATAGAATAGTGGAAATGACCCAACCAGAACGGCAAAAAGAAAAACAAATTTTAAAGAAGGAGAATACTCTAAGGGAACTCTGGGACAACATCAAGCATACCAATGCTTGCCTTACATGAGCCCCAGAAGCAGAAGAGAGAGAGAAGGGGACATATGATATATCTGATGAAATTATAGCTGAAAACTACCCTAACCTGAGGAAGGAAACAGATATCCAGTTTCAAGAATTACAGAGAGTCTCAAACAAGATGAACCCAAAGAGATGGAATGCCTATACATATTGTGATTAAATTGGCAAATTAAAAAATACAAAGAACTCTGAAGGCAGCAAGAGAAAAGCAAAGAATAATACACGAAGGAACTCCCTTATATAAGGCTGTCAGCCTACTTTTCAGCAGAGACACTACAGACTAAAAGGGGATGGCACATTTAAAGTGAGGAATGAAAAAAACCTGCCACCTACGATGTTTTATCCACCAAGTTTATCATTCAAAGTTGAAGAAGAAATAGTCTCCCATTCAAGCAAAAACTAAAAGAGTACATCATCACTATACTAGCACTACAAGAAATGCTAATGGTTCTTCTTCAAGTGAAAAATAAAAGTCTATATCAAGAAACAAGAAAACACAGGAAGGGGAAATCTTCACTATTAAAGGTAAAAATATAGGAAAGGCAGTTGATCAACAATTTAAATAAGCCAATACTAAAATTAAGGACAAAAATTATAAACTCATCTATAACCAAAATAAACAGTTAAGGAATAAGAATGAAGATGTAAAATATAACATAAAAAACACAAAACATAAAAGACAGGGGGTAAAAAATGTAAATATGTTAGAATGTGTTCGAACTTAAATGACTATCAATATAATACAAGTAGGTATGTTATAGGTTGATGAATATGAACTTTAAAGTAACCAAAAATCAAAAGCTTAAAATAGATACACAGAAGTTAAAGAGAAAGAGACCCGAAGATAACATTAAAATCATCAAATCACAGTGGAAGAGACTGAAAGAGAAGAATTTCAAAAAGCTCTAGAAAACAAGTAATAAAATTGAAATAATTACATACCTATGAAGAATCATTTTAAATCTCAGTAGACTATCAAAAGATATTGGGTAGCTAATTGGATTTTTTTTTTTAAGGACCCATCTACACGCTGCCTGTGAAAGATTCACCACAAAGCTAAAAATATACAGAGAATGAAAGTGAGGGAAAGAAAAAGATCTTTCATGCAAACAAAGACAAAAATAAAGCTGGGATAGCAATACTCATATCAGACAAAATAGATTTTAAAACCAAGTCTATAATAAAAGACAAAGAAAGATATAATACAATGATATAATCCAAGAAAAGGATATAACATTCTTAAACATATATGCACCTAATATTGGAGCCGCAGAGGAAGGGGAGAAGATAGTGGAGGAATAGGATGGGGAGACCACTTTCTCTCCCACAAACACATCAAAAGATCACCCGCATGTCGGGCAGCTTTTACAAAACTATTTCTGGTTGCTGGCAGATGACCCCAGGTACCCAGACAGGCAAACCAATGTCTTAGAATAGAGGTAGGACAAAGGATAAAGATGAAAAGGGAGACAAAGCATTTACAAATGGAGACCTAAATAGACATTTCTCCTAGAAGACATATAGATGGATAACAAACACATGAAAAGATGCTCAACATCACTCATTATCAGAGAAATGCAAATCAAAACCACAATGAGGTACCATTTCACGCCAGTCAGAATGGCTGCTATCCAAAAGTCTATAAGCAATAAATGCTGGAGAGGATGTGGAGAAAAGGGAAACCTCTTACACTGTTGGTGGGAATGCAAACTAGTACAGCCACTATGGAGAACAGTGTGGAGATTCCTTAAAAAAACTGGAAATAGAACTGCCATATGACCCAGCAATCCCACTGGTGGGCATACACACTGAGGAAAACAGAATTGAAAGAGACACGTGTACCCCAATGTTCATCGCAGCACTGCTTATAATAGCCAGGACATGGAAGCAACCTAGATGTCATCAGCAAATGAATGGATAAGAAAGCTGTGGTATATATACACAATAGAGTATTACTCAGCCATTAAAAAGAATACATTTGAGTCTGTTCTAATAAGGTGGACGAAACTGGAGCTGATTATAGACTGAAGTAAGCCAGAAAGAAAAACACCAATACAGTATACTAATGCATATATATGGACTTTAGAAAGATGGCACTGACAACCCTGTATTTGAGACAGCAAAAGAGACACTGATGTATAGAACAGTCTTTTGGACTCTGTGGGAGAGGGAGTGGGGGGATGATTTGGGAGAATGGCATTAAAACATGTATAATATCATATAAGAAATGAATCACCAGTCCAGGTTCGATGCAGGATACAGGAAGCTTGGGGCTGGTGCACTGGGATGACCCAGAGGGATGGTATGGGGAGGGAGGCAGGAGGGGGGTTCAGGATGGGGAACACGTGTACACCCATGGTGGATGCATGTTGATGTATGGCAAAACCAATACAATATTGTAAAGTAAAATAAATAAATAAATAAAATAAAATAAATACAAATGGAGACCCATCCTGGGGAGGGAGTCATGAAGGAGGAGAAGTTTCCACATAATAGCAAACTCTATCAGAGGCAGGGTCAGTGGGCAACTCTGAAATCTCAGAGGACAGCATAACTGGAAAAAAGTCACCACATAAATCACACTGAGCATCAATTACCAGCTGAGAAGTAGCTCACATGCTTACATCCACCCACAGCAAGTGGGGTCTGGGTGAGGAGGTGCAGGCTGCATTATCAGTTCTTAGTGAAAGGACCAGGGTTGAATGCCATGAGGACATGCTGAGGGGACTAATATGACATAGCACAAACAGAGTGGGAAAAACCCAAACCATGGGAATCCCAGAGAAACAAAAGCAAAGGACCTTTCCCATGGGAAGGTTCAAACACTGCACTGTGATCCCCGGCACACTCACAGGACAAAGGACTGCACCCTAGTTAACATTAGAGGAGAGCAAGCTGGCTACCTTTTGCCACCCTCCCCGGAGGCAGAGAAGTGGGTGCACAACAGCCAGCGGCAGTAAGCAAGGCACCACTGCAATCTCAGCTCCAGAGACTGCATCTCCCACAAAGCTGTGAGTGGGCCACCAGTCACTAACCACATCTTCCCGGGATCCTGGACTGTTCATATCTGCCAGGAGTGTCACAGCCTGAGAGCAGCTCCCTTGAGGAGATGCACAGCCCAACTGGAACTGTGTCCTTGCTGAGCACCTGGGAGCCTGAGCAGCTGGGACCTGGGTAGTGCATGCCACAATGGGCTGTGGCAACCTCTGTGTGTCCATCCCCTGCATACACCCCCCACACGTGTCAGTGGTGTTTGTTTGCAGTGTTCCTCCCCCTCCACAGCACAGCTGAGCAAGTGATCCCTCATAAGTGGCCATTTTGGCTCCCTCATGTCAGGGCAGAGATCAGACACTGAAGAGAGACTTGCAAACAGAGGAGGCCAACCTAAGTGAAGAAATGAAGGGGGAACCACCCCAGAAGTGGCATGTGCAATTGATTAAAATCCTGCAGTTAAACTGAGACTGTGCACTTGACGGAGAGCTGTAGCTTTTGAGAAAAGTACAAGCCAGAACAAGGGAATGTCTGACATTGAACTGACCCCACAACAGCTCCAGAGACATTCCTAGATATATTTTTCTTTATTATTATCATTTTTTAATTTTTTTAAAATTTTATTATTTTAAAAATTTTCTTTTAATTTTTTTCTTATTTGTTTTCCTTTTTTTCCTCATTTTTCCCTTTTCTTCCTCTCTTCATTTTCTTTTTTCCCTCATACTGTCCTAACAGGTTCTTTATTACTCCTTAAACTTTTATTTTTTATAGCCTACTTTTACCTTTCAAAAAAAAAAACAAACTTATTTTTGAAATAAATTTTGTATGTTTTTAATTTTTGTGTTTGATTTTGGGTTTTTTAATATCATACTTTTGAGAATCTAATTTTTACTCTAAGTTTTTAATATTTGCTTTTGATCTTTTGTTATTTTGTATCTCTAAGAGTCTAATTTTAGTAGCGATTTTCATTTAGGGATTTGATTACTGGCTTGATTGTTCTCTTCCCTTTTGACTCTCTCTTCTCTGCTTCTTGTCACCTCTATCTCCTTCCTCCCTCTTCTTTCTTTATATAACTCTGTGAATCTCTTTGGGCGTTTCTGGCTATAGATAGTTGTTTCACCATTAACCTAGGGGTATTGTCTTCTGTGCTGTGTGGACAGAGAAGTGTGTAACAGATTGGGACTGAAACCCAGAAGCATAAAGCTCAGTTCCAGAACAAAGGATTCAGAATAATGACAGTAAGATGATTCAAAATCTTGAAAACAAAGTGGAGATACAGATAATGTGCAAAATGTTTAACAAGGACTTAGAAGAAATAAAGACTAGTCAATCAGTAATGAGCAATGCAATAACTGGGATTAAAAACACTCTGGAGGGAACCAACAATAGTGTAACTGAGACAGAAGAAAGGATAAATGACATGGAAGATAGAATGGTGGAAATAAATGAAGCAGAGCATAAAAAAAGAATAAAAGGAAATAAGGACAGCCTCAGAGACCTCTGGGACAATGTTAAAGCTCCAATATTTGAATCATAGGCATCCCAGAAGAGGAAGACAAAAGGAAAGCACTTGAGAAAATATTTGAGGAGATAATAGTCAAAAATTTCCCTAAAATGGAAAAGGAAACAGCCACCCAAGTCCAAGAAGTCCAGACAGTCCCATACAGGATAAACCCAGAGGAAGCACACCAAGACACATATTAATCAAACTAATGAAAATTAAATACAAAGAACAAATATTAAAAGCAACAAGGGAAAAGCAACAAATAACCTACAATGGAATACCTGTAAGAATTACAGCTGATCTTTCAACAGAAACTCTGCAGGCCAGAAGGGACTTGAGGATTTACTTAAAGTGATAAAAGGGGAAAACCTACAACCAAGATTACTCTACCCAGAAAGAATCTCATTCAGATTAAAGGAGAAATCAAAAGCTTTACAGATAATCAAAAGCTAAGAGAAATCAGCACCACCAATTCAGCTCTTCAACAAAGGCTAACAGATCTTCTCTAGACAGGAAACATAGAAAAGGTTTATAAAAAATGAACCCAAAACAATAGTAAATGGCAACAGGATCATACTTATCAATAGTGACCTTAAATGTAAATGGATTAAATGCTTCAACCAAAAGACAAAGACTGGCCAAATGGGTACAAAAATAAGACTTCTATATATGATGTCTACAAGAGACCCACCTCAAACCAAAGGACACATATTGACTGAAATTGGGGGAGTGGAAAAAGATATTTCATGTAGCAATATTCATATCATGTAAAATAGATTTTAAAATAAAGACTGTCATATGAGAAAAGAAGGACACTACATGATGATCAAGGGAACAATCCAAAAAGAAGATATAATAATTATAAATATAGATGCACCTGACACAGGATAACCTCAATACATAAGGCAAATGCTAATAACTATTAAAGAGGAAATTGACAATAAAATACTAGTGGGGGACTTTAATACCCCACTCCCACCAATGGACAGATCATCCAGACAGAAAATTAACAAGAAAACATAAGCTTTAAATGATACATTGGACCAGTCAGACCTAATTCATATCTACAGGCTGCTGTTGCTGCTGCTGCTAAGTTACTTCAATCATGTCCGACTCTGTGTGACCCCATAGACAGCAGCCCACCAGGCTCCCTTGTCCTTGGGATTCTCCAGACAAAAACACTGGAGTGGGTTGCCATTTCCTTCTCCAATGCATGAAAGTGAAAAGTGAAAGTGAAGTCGCTCAGTTGTCAGACTCTTAGCGACCCCATGGACTGCAGCCTACCAGGCTCCTCTGTCCACGGGGTTTTCCAGGCAAGAGTACTGGGGTGGGGTGCCATTGCCTTCTCTAATATCTACAGGAATTTAACCCCAAAACAATGGATTTCACCTTTTTCTCAAATGCATATGGAACATTCTCCAGGATAGACTACATCCTGGGCCACAAATCAAGCTTTGGTAATTTTTAAAAAACTGAAATAATTTCAAGCATCATTTCTGATCATGATGCTTAAAATCAGATATCAACCACAGGGTAAAAAAAAAAAAAAAAAAACTATAAAAACACAAACACATGGAAGCTAACTAACATGTTTCTAAATAATGAACAGATCACTGAAGAAATCAAAATTGAAAGTGAAAGAAAGTGAAAGTCACTCAGTTGTGTCCAACTCTTTGCAGCCCCATGGACTATACAGTCCATGGAATTCTCCAGGCCAGAACACTGAAGTGGGTAGCCTTTCCCTTCTCCAGGGAATCTTACCAGTACAGGGATCAAACCCAGGTCACCAGCATCACTGGCAGATTCTTTACCAGCTGAGCCACAAGGGAAGCCTGAAGAAATGAAAAAGGAAATCAAAATACACATAGAAACAAATGAAAATAAGACAACCCCAAATTGATGGGATTCAGTAAAAGCAGTGCTGAGGGAAGTTCATCAAAATGCAAGCCTACCTCAAGAAACAAGAAAAACATCAAATAAACAACCTAACCTTACACCTAAAGCAACTAGAAAAAGGACAAAAAACCTCAAAGTTAGTAGAAAGAATGAAATCAGGAAAATCAGAGCAGAAATAAATGACATAGAAATGCAGAGGACAATAGCAAAGATCAATAAAACTAAAAGCTGATTCTTTGAGAAGATAAGCAAGACTGACAAACCATTAGCTAGACTCATCAAGAAAAAAAGGGAGAAGAATCAAGTGAATAAAATTAGAAATGAAAATGGAGAAATCACAATAGACAACACAGAAATACAAAGCATCATAAGAGACTAATATAAGCAACTATTTGTCAATAAGGTGGACAACTTGGAAGAAATGGACAAATTCTTAGAAAATTATAACCTTTTTCAAAACTGAACCAGGAAGAAATAGAAAATTTGAACAGACCAATCACAAGCATGGAAATCAAAACTGTAATCAAAAATCTTCCAACAAATGAAAGCCCAGAGATAACATATATCCTATCCAATCTCTTCCAGAAAATGGCAGAAGAAAGAAAATTCCCAAACTCATTCTACAAGGCCACCATCACTCTGATAACAAAACCAGACAAAAATGTCACACACACACACAAAAAAACTACAGGCCAATGTCACTGAGAAACATAGGTTCAAAAATCTTCAACAAAATTCTACAAAATCCAACATATTATAACATCATACATCATGATTAAATGGACTTTATTCCATGGATGCAAGGAATCTTCAACATTCACAAATCAATGTGATACACCATATAAACAAATTGAAAGATAAAAACCATGTTATTGTTTCAACACATGCAGAAAAAGACTTTGACAAAATTCAACACGTGTTTATGATAAAAACTCTCCAGAAAGTAGGCATAAAAGGGACACACCTCAACATGATAAAAGCCATATACAGCGAACCCACAGAAACATTATCCTCAATGGTGGAAATTGAAAGCATTTCTACAAAATCAGGGACAAGACAAGGGTGCCCACTCCCACCACTACTATCCCACATAGTTTTGGAAGTCATCTACAGTAATCAGAGAAGAAAAAAAAATGAAAGGAATTCAGATTGAAAAAGAAGTAAAACTCACTGCTTGCTGATGACATGATCCTCTACATAGAAAAACATCAAGACTCCACCAGAAAATTACTAGAGCTAATCAATGAACATAGTAAAGTTCCCAGAAATAAAATTAATATACAGAAATCCATTGCATTCTTATATGCTTACAATGAAAAATCGGGAAGAGAAATTAAGGAAACAATCCTATTCACCATAGCAACGAAAATAATAAAATACTTGGAAATAAATGTACCTAAAAAACAAAAGATCTATATACAGAAAACTATAAAACACTGCTGAAAGAAATCAAAGATGACACAGACAGAGAAATATACCATGTTCCTGGAATGGAAGAATCAATATAGTGAAAATGAGTGTATTACCCAAAGCAATTTATAGATTCAATGCAATCCCTATCAAACTATCAATAGTATTTTTCACAGAACAAGAACAAATAATTTCATAGTTTATATGGAAACACAAAAGACCCCAAATAGCCAAGGAAATATTGAGAAAGAATAATAGAATTGGAGGAATCATCTTCCTAACTTCAGACTGTACTGCAAATCTAGTCATCAAGACAGTTTGGTACTGGCACAAAGACAGAAATAAAGATCAATTGAACAAAATAGAAAATCCATAGGTAAGTCCATGCATCCATGGACACCTTATCTTTGACAAAGGAGGCAAAAATATACAATGGAGGAAAGACAGTCTCTAACAAGTGGTGCTGGGAAAATTGTTCAACTACCTGTAAAAGAATGAAACTAGTACACAAAAATTAATTCAAAATGGATTAAAGTCCTAAATGTAAGACCAGAAATTATAAAAGTCTATGAGGAAAGCAGGCAGACACTCTCTGACATAAATCACAGCAAAATCCACTATAACCCACCTCCCAGAGTAAAGGAAATAAAAACAAAAATAAACAAATGGGACCTAATTAAACTTAAAAGCTTTTGCACAGTGAAGGAAACTATAAGCAAGGTGAAATACAGCCCTCAGTATGGGTGAAAATAATAGCAAGCAAAACAACTGACAAAGTATTCATCTCCAAAATATACAAGCCACTTATGCATCTTAATACCAGAAAAATGAACAACCCCAACAAAAAAATGAGCAAACGACCTAAACTGACATTCCTCTAAAGAAGACACATAGGTGGCTAATAAACATGTGAAAAAATGTTAAACATCACTCATTATTAGACAAGTGCAAATCAAAACAAGATGAGGTATCATCTCACACCGGTCAGAATGGCCATCATCAAAAAGTCTATAAACAATAAATGCTGGAGAGGGTGTGGAGAAAGGGAACCCTTTTACACTGTTGGTGGGAATACAAGCTGGTACAGCCACTATGAAGAACAGTGTGGAGATTCTTTAAAAACCTGGTAATAGAACTGCCATATGACTCACCAATACTACTGAGGAAACCATAACTGAAATAGACACATGTACTCCAGTGTTCGCTGCAGCATTATTTTACAGTAGTTAGGACATGGAAGCAATCTAGATGTCCATTGGACAGATGAATGGATAAGGAAGTTGTGGTACATATACACAAAGGAAATTTACTCAACTATAAAAAGAAATGCATTTGAGTCATTTCTAATGAGGTGGATGAACCTGGAGGCTATTAGACAGAATGAAGTAAGTCAGAAAGAGAAAGACAAATACTTTATACTAATACATATATAAGAAATTTAGAAAGATAGTGCCAACAATGCAGGGCAACAAAGGAGACACAGATGTAAAGAACAGTATTTTGGACTCAGTGGGAGAAGACAAGTGTGGAAAAATTTGAGAGAATAGCATTGAAGCATATACATTGCCATATGTAAAACAGATGACGAGTGTGAGTTATATGCATGAAGCAGCACACCCAAAGCCAGTACTCTGGGACAACCTAGAGGGATAGGGTAGGGAGGGAGGTGGGACCAGGACTCAGGATGATGGGGACATATGTATACCTATGGCTCACTCATAGTGAAAGTGCAAGTCACTCAGTCTTGTTCAACTCTTTGCAACCCCATAGACTATATACAGTCCATGGGATTCTCCAGGCCAGAATACTGGAGTGGGTAGCCTTTCCCTTCTCCAGGGGATCTTCCCAACACAGGGATTGAACTCAGGTCTCCCACATTGCAGGTGGATTCTTTACCAGCTGAGCCACAAGGGAAGCCCAATAATACTGAAATTGGTAGCCTATCCATTCTCCAGGGGATCTTCCTGACCCAGGAATTGAACAGGGGTCCCCTGCATTGCAGGCAGATTCTTTACCAACTGAACTATCAGAGAATGTTATTGTAACGCAAAAAACCATCACAAGTTTGTAAAGCAATTATCCTCTAATTAAAATAAATTAATAAAAAATAAATGTATAAAGCAAATATTAACAGACATAAAGGGAGAACTGACAGTGATACAATAATAGTATATGACTTTATCATCTAACCAAAATCAACAGACAGATAATACAGACAGAAAATCAATACAGAAACAGTGGTCTTAAGCGACACATAATACCAGATGGACTTAATATATATTTACAGAAAATTCCTTCCAAAAAGAGCAGAATACATATTCTTCTCAAGTTCAATCACATTCAGGGCTATAAAACAAATATGAAAAAACTTTAAGAGACTGAAATCATATCATCTTTTCTGACAACAACACTGTGAGACTAGAAATTATCTACTAAGGGGAATGAAACTGCAAAAAACACAGACATGCAGAGGCTAAACAATATGCTACCAAATAGCCAATGGATCACTGAAGAAATCAAATAAATTAAAAAATTCTTAGGAACAAATGAAAACACAACAATCCAAAATGTATCAGATGCAGCAAAAGCAGTTCTGAGAGAGAAGTATACAGTGATAAAAGCCTACCTTGGGAAATAAACACAAAATTTCAAATAAACTATTTAACCATACATCTAAGTGTTAATTACTATTATGTTCTTCTCTTTGTGACCCCATAGACTTAAGCCTGCCAGGCTCCTCTGTCCATGAAATTGTCCAGGCAAGAATACTGGAGTAGGTTGCCATTCCCTTCTCCAGGAGACCTGCCTGACCCAGGGATCAAACCTGGGTCTCCTGCATTGCAGACAGATTCTTTATTGTTTGAGCTACCAGGGAAGCCATCTAAAAGAACCATAAAAAGAACTAACAAAACCCAAAGTTAATAGAAAGAATAAAATTATAAAGCTCAGAGCAGAAATAAATAAAATTGAGACTAAAAAAAACAACCTAAAAGGTCAGTGAACCTGAGAGCTGGTTCTTTAAAAATATACTTTTTGTGTGTGTGTGTGTGTTTTTTTTTTAAGAGAGAGGATCCAAATAAAATTAGAAATGAAAAAGAAGTTGTAACAGATATAGTAGAAATAACTGCTTATAAAAGACTAGTAGCAGATACATTTTAATAAACTGGACAACCTAAAAAAAAAATGGTAAATGCATAGAAACATAAAATTTCTCATGGCTGAATCTGAAGAAATAGATAATCTGAAGAGATTGATTGCAAGTGTTGAAATTAATCAGTATTCAAAATACTCCTCCTTTAAAAGGTCAAGACCATACAGCTTCACAAGGGAATTCCACCAAACATTTAAAGAAGAGTTACTACCTAGCCCTCCTAAACTATTGCAAAAAAAATGAAGAGTAACAACACTCCCAAACTCATTCTAAGAGTTACTACCATTATACCATACCAAAGTCAGGCAAAAACACTACAAAAAAAAGAAAAGAAAAGGATAATTATAGGCCCATGTACCCGAAGAACATAGATGCAAAAATCCTGAACAGTATATTAGCAAGCATATTTCAACAATATATAAACAAAATTGTATACCATGATTAAGTGGGATTTACCTCAGAAACACAAGAAAGTCTTGATATTTCAAATCAGTTCAATGTGATATACCACATTAGCTAAGCAAAGGATAAAAATCACATTATCATCTCAATAGATGTTAAAAAAAATTGACATAATTCAACAGCTACTCATGACAAAAACTCAACAAAGTGGGTATACAAGGAATATATCTCAATTTAATAACCGTCACTTATGCAAAATCGATAGTAAATGTCACACTCAACGGTGAAAGGCTGAAAGCTTTTCCTCTGAGATCAGGAACAAAACAAGGATGCTCACTCGCACCATTTCTATTTAACATAACATTGGAAGTTCTAGACACAGCAATCAGATATGAAAAAACATCCTTAATGGAAGGAAAGAGTTGCAGGTGATCTAATATTATATATAAAAAAATCCCAAATATTCCACTTAGGTGGCTCAGAGGTTAAAGCATCTGCCTGCAATGTGGGAGACCTGCGTTCGATCCCTGGGTCAGGAAGATACCCTAGAGAAGGAAATGGCAAATCACTCCAGTATTCTTGCCTGGAGAATCCCATGGATGGAGGAGCTTGGTGGGCTACAGTCCACAGGGTAGCAAAGAGTCGGACACAACTGAGTGACTTCACTTTCATTTCTAATATAGAACTAATAAACCACTAAATTTGAAAGATACATGAGTAATATACAGAATGCTATTACATTTCTATACACTAGTAATAAGCTATCAGAAAGTGAAAGCAGAAAAGAAAAATCAATCCCACATACATCATATCAAAAAGAAAAAAATACCTAGGAATAAATTTAACCAAAGAGGTGAAGGACCTATACTCTGAAAATGAGAAAATATTTATGAAGGGAATTAAAGATGATAGAAAGAAATGGAAATCTTTCTTGTGTTCATGGGTTGGAGAAATGAATAGTGTTAAAATGTGCATTTTACCCAAAGCAATTGACAAATTTAATGCAATCTGTATCAAAATAATCATAACATGTTCTATAGAACTAGAACAAATAATCCTACATTTTTGTTTGGCAAAAGACCCAGAATAACCAAAGCAATCATGAGAAGAAAGAACAAAGCTGGATATATCACACTAACTGACTTCAGCTGCACCAATCAAAACAGTATGGTACTGGCACAAAAAAAGAAACATAGACCAATGGAACAAAAAAGACAGCCCAGAAACAAATTCACACATATGGTCAATAAATCTGTGACAAAGGAGACAAGAATATACAATGGGAAGACACTCTCTTCAATAAGTGGTGTTGGAAAAACTGGTCAGCTACATGAAAAAATAAAATGTAATTAAAACGTTTTCTCACACCATATACAAAAATAAACTCAAAATGGATTAAACACCTAAATATGAGACCTGTAACCTTAAAACTCCTAGAAAAAAAAAAAATGTAGGAGTATGCATATTGCAGTTAGTCTTCGCAACAGTTTTTGGATATGTCTCCTCAGGCAAGGAAAACAAAAATAAGCAAGTGAAACCTGATCAAACTTAAAATATTTGCAGAGTGAAAGAAATCATCCACAAAATAAAAAGGCAACCTATTGAAATGGAGATGATATCTACAAATGATAAGGGGTTAATATCTAAAATATATAAAGATATCCATGATATGAATAAAACAAGCAATAAATAGGCAGAAGATTGACTAGTCAAAGATAACATACAAAAGGCCAACAGGCACATTAAAATATGCTCTGTATCACTAATCACCAGGAAAATGCAAACTAAGTAATTTTACCAGCATTTACAATAGCCAATATACAGACGCAAGCTAAGTGTTCATCAATCAGTTCAGTTCAGTTCAGTCGCTCAGTCGTGTCCGACTCTTTGCCAGCCCGTGAATCACAGCATGCCAGGCCTCCCTGTCCATCATCTACCCCCGGAGTTCACTCAAACTCATGTCCATAGAGTCAGTGATGCCATCCAGCCATCTCATCCTCTGTCGTCCCCTTCTCCTCCTGACCCCAACCCATCCCAGCATCAGAGTCTTTTCCAATGAGTCAACTCTTCACATGAGGTGGCCAAAGTACTGGAGTTTCAGCTTTAGCATCATTCCTTCCAAAGAAATCCCAGGGCTGATCTCCTTCAGAATGGACTGGTTGGATCTCCTTGCAGTCCAAGGGACTCTCAAGAGTCTTTTCCAACACCACAGTTCAAAAGCATCAATTCTTCGGCGCTCAGCTTTCTTCACAGTCCAACTCTCACATCCATACATGGCCACTGGAAAAACCATAGCCTTGACTAGATGGACCTTTGTTGGCAAAGGAATGTCTCTGCTTTTGAATATGCTATCTAGGTTGGTCATAACTTTCCTTCCAAGGAGTAAGCGTCTTTTAATTTCATGGCTGCAGTCACCATCTGCAGTGATTTTGGAGCCCAAAAAAATAAAGTCTGACACTGTTTCCACTATTTCCCCATCTATTTCCCATGAAGTGATAGTAGTATCAATAAAAAAGATGTGGTATATATAGATATACAATTGAATACTACTCAGCCATAAAAAGTAATGAAATTTTGTCATTTGCAACAACATGGATGTACCTGGAGAGTGTTTGTATCTTTCAGAAATTGATCCTTTATTGATCATATCATTTGCAAATAGTTTCTCCCATTCTGTAGGTGTCTTTTCATTTTATTTATAGTTTCATTACTTTACAAAAGCTTTTAAGTTTAACTAGGTCCTATTTGTCTATTTTTGTTTTTATTTCCAATACTCTAGAAGATGGATCCAAATTTTTTTGCTGAGATTTCTGTCAAAGAATGTTCTGCCAATAGTTTTCTCCAGGAGTTTTATAGTATCCAGTTTTACATTTAGGGGTTTAATCTCTTTTGAGTTTGTTTTTTATATGGTGTTAGATAATATTCTAATTTCATTCTTTCCCCTGTAGCTATTCAGTTTTTCAAGCATTGCTTGTTGACGAGAATGTCTTTTCCTCATTGTATATTCTTGCCTCCTTTGTCAAAGATGAAAGGACTGCAGATGTGTGGGTTTACTTCTGGTCTCTCTCTGTTCCATTGATCCATGTATTTGTTTTTGCGCCAGTACCACACAGATTTGATTACTGCAGCTTTGTAGTATTGTCTGAAATCTAGGAGGGTTATGCTTCCAGTTTCGTTCTTTTTCTCAGGATTGCTTTGGCAATTCTATATCATTTGTGATTCTGAATAAAGTTTAGGATTCTGTGTTCTAACTCTGTGGGGAAAAAAATGGCATGGGTAATTTTACAGGAATCATGTTAAATATGTACCTTTTTGTGTGTAATACAGCATTTTTTTTTTGCTTTTTTAAAAAAATTAATTTATTTATTTTAATTGGAGGCTAATTATAATATTGTAGTGGTTTTTGCCATATATTGACATGAATCAGCCATGGGTGTACATGTAACTGTATTAATTTTTCTAATCCAAGAGCATGGGTTATCTTTCAATTTCTTTGAAGCATCTTCAATTTCCTTTATCAATTTTTTGCAGTTCTCAACATTCAAGTCCTTTGTCTCCTTGGTCAGTTTTTCCTAGGTATTCTTTTAGAAGATTTTAAAGGACTTTTTTTTAACTTTCTCTCCCTGATATTTCATGATTAAATGAAATACAATTAACAGTATATTTCTTTACATTGAATATAATAATAGTTTTGTATTGAAATACAACAGTTTTCTGTATGCTAACTTTGTATCCTGCTACCATGCTGATGTAACATTTAAAAATCTGTAAAAACTAAATTTTAAAAACAAAATTCTTTGTCTTCTTCTGGGTTGCTTCCTTTCAATTCCTTCCTAATGATAGAATCAAGAATAATGGCCCATTTTCCCCTACTTTGGATGGAACTCTTGGAAAGAAGTTAAGAAGGAACTATATACTGTGGTGTAGGAGATGTAAACATGGGAAAATGTTATAAGTGTTTTTAGTTTTTACATTTATGTACCATATTAAACTAATATAAAAATTGTTCACAAAATATTTGAAAATTGAGAAATAGCTGAAATAAATGCTCTTTAATAATTTTTAAATAAGGTGTGATTATGAGACTTCCCTGGAGGCTCAGTGGTAAAGAATCCACCTGTAATCCGCTTGTTAATACAAGAGATGTGGTTTTGATCTCTGAGTCAAAGGAAAAGTAAATGGCAACCCACACCAGTATTCTTGCCTGGAAAATCCCACGGACAGAGGTTCCTGGTGGACCACAGTCCATAGGGCCACTAAAGAGCTGGACACAACTTAGCGACTAAACATCAACACAAGATGTGATTATATGGTTTCTGATTAAGTATTACACATAAAACTCTTATTTAAAAGTTACATGCTGTTGGCTTGACTCAAGTCATGTAGCAACAAAGCAAGATTTGATTGTGAAATGGCTGAAATCTTACCATTCCTCGGGGGGGGGGGGGGAATACAAAAATACACACTTCACTTGATTGGAGCTTAACTACTTTGATTTCCTCACCATCATATCAAATGTATTTCAGTAGATCTTTGGCGATGAGCTATAAGACATCAAATCATTCACATAAAACTTTGAATAATACACCCAGAATTGGGCTAGAAGATCTAAAATTTCCAGCTGTGACATTCTGTGCTTTCTTGATTCCACAGTTTTGTCTTTACAGTGATGTAGATCATGATTACTCACAGGTGATCCTGCACTTTTGGCATACACAACCCCCAGCTCCCGAGTTACCTTGGCTACCATGGTTTATATGATGAACTAGACAGATAAAGTTTGGGGATTATCCTATTATAAGAAAATTCCAGGCTTATCTCCATAGAAATCACTTTCTTGATAATAAGTTTAAAACAAGTAGTTTTAAAACAAGCATGTTTTATGCAACAGTCAATTCAAATACCATTTATACCAATTCAAATACTCATTTATATGAGCCAGCTCAACCATATGCATGAGAACTCCATGAAATGTAAAATCCCCAAGACAGCTTTTAAAAGTAAAATCAGTAATATAGAATTTTTCATTTATCTTTGAGAGTGTAGAAATGCATGGTAGAACAAATCTGAGAGGAGTATTTCATTAGCACAAGCTGGGGACATATGAGTTGAGTCTAATAAATGGGGGTTAATGTAGCTATTTAATGTAGCTTTTCTACTGCCACTACAAAAGGGGAGCTTTTCTTTTTATGTCTCCAGATGGAATTTTGGAATGAAAAATACCTTTTGCCAAGATATTTATAGCTAAGCAAATAATTAAATGTGGCAAAGAGAAGAGAGAGTCTTAGGAGAGCTGCTGAATTGCATGTCCAGTTAAGTTGAAATACCAGAGAAGATACTCTTAAATTTTAGACAGAATGATTTCATTGGAAAATATTACATCTCTGTAAGTAAATCATAGGTATGGCTTTGGGACTCCTTGTTTATGAATTGTGGTGAGTCAACTCTTAAATGGCCCCTAGTAATCCCTGCCTCTGGGATTCATGCCCTTGTGTTGACCCTCTCCCCTTAATTGTGAGTGGGGCTTTGGACTTGTTTCACAAACATTCCTTTGTTACATGAGATTCAAACTTCATTCTAGTTAAGGCAAATTAGAAGATATGAAAATTCATATAAGTTTCACGTGCAGGAAGTCATCAGCTCTTGTGGTAAAATAATTGTGTTTGGAAAGAATTAGGTTATTATCATAATTACTATTCTGCAATGCAAACGTGTGTGTGTGTGTTTTAATTTATTTTTAATTGAATGATAATTGTTTTACAATATTGCTTTGGTTACTACCATACATCAACACGAATTAGTCAAGGGTATATGTCCTGTCCCTCCCACATCACACATTTCCCCATTCCTCTAGGTTGTTACAGAGCCTTGGTTTGAGTTTCATGAATCATGCAGTCATTGGCTATCTATTTTACATATGGTAGTGTAATATGCTTCCTTTAGAAAGTGAAAACAGGTTAACTGAGGTGAGAAATATTAGCAGGATAACACCATGCCAATACTATAAAAGAACATTATTAATATATATTTCAGTGTTAGTGAAAAAAAAATAGACAAAGATTTTTAAGCTCACAAACATGGTGAAGTATCCCTTATTTTTAGGATTTTATATAAGGAATATCAAAATTAGTTCTGTGAGTCCAAAGAAATAGAGAAATATTATTTCTTGTTAGAGTCTCATTTTTGCATGTAATTCCCTGAAACAACACCATCTGTCAAGGTCTGTCCTTGAAGATTGTATCAGAGCCCCAGGAATAAACTAGCTTCATCTTATAATTTTTTCCCAGTGGACTTTAGCACAAATTGTACTAATTTTTTCACCTATAAGCTATCTTTATTTTAAAGTTAGATGTCAGATCCCTGAATTGTTAGATACTTAGATTTAAACTATAATGAAGCAACTGATACTTTGATGAGTGGCACTGAAAGTGACCTAGAGATTGCATGGTGAGTTGGCATTCTGGGAATTTATGAGCCTGCTTTGTGGAGAATATTTGAGTTTCCCTGCTCAACCTTGCAGATGTCTACAAGATGGCAGAGTACAAGGATGTGCACTCATCTTCTCCTACTAGAACTCCAAAATTATAACTTGCTGCTGAACAGACATCAAAAGAAGAATGTTGGATCCATTCCAAAAAAGATACCCTACGTCCAAGGGCAAAGGAGAAGTACCAACAAGATGGCAGAAGGGACGAAATCACATTTAGAATCAAACCCCGTACCTGTCAGTGACTCTTGGAGGGCTCAAACAAAGCTTGTGGGCACCAGGACCCAGAGACACCACAAAGACTGAGCCAGAACTGTGTTTGAGTGTCTCCTGCAGAGGTACGGGTCAGCAGTGGCCTGCCACAGGGGCAGGGGCTCTGGGTGCAGCAGACCTGCATGTGGCATAAGCCCTCTTGGAGGAGGTCGCCATTAACACCACTATAGAGCTGCCAAAAGTTACACAAGACCAAGGAAACAGACTCTGGGAAACACACACACACAAATAAACCTTGTGTGCATCAGGACCCAGGGGAAAGGAGGAGTGACCCTCCAAGAGACTGACCCAAACTTGCCCGTGAGTGTCCAGGAGTCTCTGGTGGAGGCGTGGGTCTGCAGTGGCCTGCTGCAGGATCAGGACACTTTTAAAGGAGGTCGCATCTACCTTCATTACCTCCACCATAGTTTGGCCCCAGGTCAAACAACCGGGAGGGGACATAGCCCCGAACATCAACAGAAAATTGGATTAAAGATTTACTGAGCAAGGCCCTGCCCATCAGAATAAGATCCATTTTTCCCCTCAGTCACTCTCTCCCATCAGGAAGCTTCCATAAGCCTTCCATATCCTTCTCCATCAGAGGACAGGCAGAATGAAAACCACATTCACAGAAAACAAACCAAACAGATCACATGGGCCACAGCCTTGTCTAACTCAATGAAACTATGAGCCATGCCATGTAGGGCTACCCAAGATGGATGGGTCATGGTGGAGAGTTCTACAAGACAAGGTCCACTAGAGAAGGCAATGGCAAACCACTTCAGTATTCTTAAATTGAGGACCCCATGAATAATATGAAAAAATGAAAAGATAGAACACTGAAAGATGAACTCCACAGGTCGGTACATGCCCAATATGCTACTGGAGATCAGTGGAGAAAGAAATTCAGAAAGATGAAGAGATGGAGCCAAAGCAAAATCAACACGCAATTGTGGATATGACTGGTGATGAAAATGAATCCTAATCATGTAAAGAGCAATATTGCATACAAACCAGGAATTTAGGTCCATGAAAAAGACAAATTGGTAGTGCTCAAACAGGAGATGGTAAGAGTGAACATCAACATTTTAGGAATCAGTGAACTAAAATGGACTGGAATGGGTGAATTTAACACATATGACCATTATGTCTACTACTGTGGGCAAGAATCCCTTAGAAGAAATGGAGTAGGCCTCATGGTCAACAAAAGAGTCCTAAGTGTAGTACTTGGATGCAATCACAAAAATGACAGAATGATCTCTGCTCGTTTCGAAGGCAAACCATTCGATATCACAGTAACCCAAGTCTATACCCTGACCAGTAATCCTGAAGAAACTGAAGTTGAATGGTTCTATGAAGACCTACAAGACCTTCTAGAACTAACACCCAATCATTATAGGGGACTGGAATGCAAAAGTAGAAAGTCAAGATATACCTGATGTAACAGGCAAATTTGGCCTTGGAGTACAAAATGAAGCAGGGCAAAGGCTAACAGGGTTTTGCCAAGAGAATGCACTGGTCATAGCAAACATCCTCCTCCAACAACACAAGAGAAGACTCTACACATGGACATCACCAGGTGGTCAACACTGAAATCAGATTGATTACATTCTTTGTAGCCAAAGAAGGAGAAGCTCTATACAGTCAGCCAAAACAAGACTGGGAGCTGACTGTGGCTCAGATCATGAATTCCTTATTGGCAAATTCAGACTTAAACTGAAGAAAGTAGGGAAACCCACTAGACCATTCACGTATGACCTAAATCAAAACCCTTACAATATACAGTGGAAGTGACAAATAGATTCAAGGGATTAGATCTGATAGACAGAGTGCCTGAAGAACTATGGATGGACACTTCTGATATTGTACAGGAGGCAGCGATCAAGATCATCCCCAAGAAAAAGAAATACAAATAGGCAACATGGTTGTCTGAGAAGGCCTTAAAAATAGCTGAGAAAAGAAGAGAAGCTAAAGGCAAAGGAGAAAAAAAAAAGATATACCCATTTGAACACAGAATTCCAAAGAACAGCAAGGAGCAATAAGAAAGCCTTCCTCAGTGACCACTGCAAAGAAATAGAGGAAAACAATAGAAGTGATATACTAGAGACCTCTTCTAGAATATTAGAGATACAAGGAAACATTTCATGCAAAGATGGGCTCCGTAAAGGAAAGAAATGGTATGGACCTAACAGAAGCAGAAGATATTAAAGAGGTGGTAAGAATACACAGAAGAACTGTACAAAAAAGATTCATGAGCCAGATAACCACAATGATGTGATCACTCACCTACAGCCAGACATCCTGGAATGCAAAGTCAAGTGGGCCTTAGGAAGCATCACCATGAACAAAGTTAGTGGAGGTGATGGAATTCCAGTTGAGCTATTTCAAGTCCTAAAAGATGGTGCTGTGAAAGTGCTGCATTCAATATGCCAACAAATTTGGAAAACTCAGCAGTGGCCACAGGACTGGAAAAGGTCAGTTTTCATTCCAATCCCAAAGAAAGGCAATGCCAAAAAATGTTCCAACTACCACAAAATTGCACTCATTTCACATGCTACAACATAATGCTCAAAATTCTCCCCACCAGGCTTCAGCAGTACATAAACTGTGAACTTCCAGATGTTCAAGCTGGATTTAGAAAAGGAAGAGGAACCAAAGATCATATTTCCAACATCCATTGGATCATTGAAAAAGCAAGAGAGTTTCCAAAAAAAATCTACTTCTGCTTTATTGACTACACAAAATCCTTTGACTGTGTGGATCACCATAAACTGTGGAAAATTCTTAAAGAAATGGGATACCAGATCACCTGACCTGCCTCCTGAGAAATCTGTATGCAGGTCAAGAAGCAACAGTTAGAACTGGACGTGGAACAGCAGACTGGTTCCAAATAGGACAAGGAGTATGTCAAGGCTGCGTATTGTCACCCTGCTTATTTAACATGCAGAGTACATCATGTGAAATGCCTGGATGGATTAAGCCCAAGCTGGAATCAAGATTGCTGGGAGAAATATCAATAACCTCAGATACACAGATGATACCACTCCTCTGGCAGAAAGCGAAGACGAACTAAAGAGCCTCTTGATGAAAGTGAAAGAGGAGAGTGAAAAAGCTGGCTTAAAACTCAACATTCAGAAAATGAAGATCATGGCATCTGGTCCCATCACTTCATGCCAAATAGATGGGAAACAATGGAAACTGACAGACTTCATTTTGAGGGGTTCCAAATCACTGCAGATGGTGACTGAAGTCATGAAATTAAAAGACCCTTGCTCCTTGGAATAAAAGCTATGAACAACCTAGATATCATATTAAAAAGCAGAGACATAATTTCATCAACAAAGGTCTATCTAGTCAAAGCTATGGTTTTGCCAGTAGTCATGTATGGATGTGAAAGTTGGACTATAAAGAAAGCTGAGCGCTGAAGAATTGATGCTTTTGAACTGTGGGTTGGAGAAGACTCTTGAGAGTCCCTTGGACTGCAAGGAGATCCAAGAAGTCCATCCTAAAGGAAATCAGTCCTGAATATTCATAGGAAGGACTGATGCTGAAGCTGAAACTCCAAAACTTTGGCCACCTGATGCAAAGAACTGAGTCATTTGGAAAGACCTTGATGCTGGAAAATGTTAAAGGCATGAGTAGGGGTCGACAGAGGATGAGATGGTTGGATGATATCACTGACTTGATGGACATGAGTCTGAGTAAGCTCTGGGAGTTGGTGATGGCCAGGGAAGCCTGGCATGCTGCAGTCCACGGGGTCAAAATTGTTGGACATGACTGAACAACTGAACTGAACTCAACTGAACTGCTCAATCTACAGTTGCTGTCTATAACTGGAGAAACAGTGGCTGACTTTATTTGGGGGGGCTCCAAAATCACTGCAGATGGTGATTGCATCCATGAAGTTAAAAGAAGCGTACTCCTTGGAAGGAAAGTTATGACCAACCTAGACAGCATATCAAAAAGCAAAGACATTACTTTGTCAACAAAGGTCCATCTAGTCAAGGCTATAGTTTTTCTAGTAGACTTATATGGATATGAGAGTGCTGAAGAATTGATGCTTTTGAACTGTGCTGTTGGAGAAGATTCATGAGAGTCCCTTGGACTGCAAGGAGATCCAACCAGTCCATCCTAAAGGAGATCAGTTCTGAGTGTTCATTGGAAGGACTGATGCTGAAGCTGAAACTCCAGTACTTTGGCCATCTGATGCAAAGAGCTGACTCATTTGAAAAGACCCTGATGCTGGGAAAGATTGTAGGCAGAAGGAGAAGGGGACAACAGAGGATGTGATGGTTGGGTGGCATCACTGACTCAATGGATTGAGTTTGGATAAACTCTGTGAGTTCGTGATGGACAGGGAGGCCGGGCATGCTGCAGTTCATGGGGTCACAAAGAGTCAGACACGACTGAGCAACTGAACTGAACTGAACTGAACTGAGTATTAAATTGCATACTTAAACTACTGACCCATGGCAGATGCATGTTGATGTATGGCAAAGCCAATACAATATTGTAAAGTAAAAAATAAAATAAAATAATTAAAAAGAAAAAAAAAGTTAAATGGGAATACGAAGCTGTTAAATGTTGGAATCATAGAATATTTGAACGGAAGAGGACTTTGGAGATTAACCGATTTGACTTCTCCACTTTACAAATGAATAAACTGAGAAATTTAATGATTGCAATATATGTGCTTTATTCTACCTTAGTGAAAGATATGACTAGAGAAGTTAAGTGCTCTATGCAAAGTTGCAAAGCTTTATGTCAGGAAGCTACAGTTCCACTCAAATTTATCTGACTCTAAAATGCTCATGACGCTATTCTGCCTTTTGAAACAATCATCAGAAGCAAGCTGATTCACATGGATGCAAGAACAGAGAGCCCTATAGAAAAGAGACAAAAGAAAAACAAAGTCTGAAATTGTATAATATGGGCCTTCATGGAGCAGATGGGGAAAGGCTCTGTCAAAGTGCCATTTTCAAAGTGCTCAAAATACAACTCCAGTCAAATATATGGTGACCATGTGCCAAAGATTTGTTTAACTCATTAATGATGGAACTGGCAGGATGGTAAGCCTGACTCAAAGAGCATTTTCAGAACAGGGTTTATATAGTCAGGAAAGTAGTGATGAAACAAATTAGATAAAATTAGATTTTTAATGATATTTGTAACACAATAAAACCATAATCTCTAGGTTCAATTAGTTTCTACTGGCAAAAAATCATTTGTAAATCATCAGTCATCTAACTATACAAAGTTCTGGCCCTAATCAATAATAAATAGTAAATCAAAGGATTTTCCTCTAAAGAATTAGATAAGCCTGTGTTAAACCTATTAGGGAATGCTCTAAAATGATTTTGAAATGACATGCAGTCATCCTTTTGCCTTGTTTCCAAGTTTTGAAACCATTTCATAGTAGCTTTCTTTGCTCAGGGAGGAGATATTGCTGAAGAGAGAAATACAGCCTAACTGTGGACCAGAATGAACAGTCTGGACCCCAAACTAGAGAAAAGCGTAATTACTTGGAGAAAGCTCAATGGTTCATCAGTTTTTAAAAAAATGCCAACTCAGTGTTCTTCAGTCACAAATAGCTTAGTTCAGTTTTCCTTGTCACACATGGCAGGAAAAAAAAAAGAAAAAATTAGGCCAAAAGCCTGAACCAATCAAGCTAACCAGTTACTTGCATTTATTCAGAAAGAACATATCTGATCCAATTATGTCAGCCTACACACTACCCAGTCAGCCCCTCTGCATAATTCAGTAAAAGCAGTTCTACAAAAAAACAATAATACAATCTGAGATTCTGTTTTTTGATTGAAAGATAATCCATGGGGAGTTAAGTTTCTGCATAAATGAATGTAAGCACACCCACATACCCTTCCAGTACTCCTCAGATTATAGCTATGTGGCAGCTGTGGGTTTAAGGTCATGCAGCTTGACCAGCATTTGGAGGAGAGTTATTTCTTGATGCCAGTTGTGTATAGAGCCAAACATACTAATAATGAACTGTGCTGGGGATGAAGTTGACCTCCTCATAAAACCTGAGGAGCTAAACAAGAATGTTGCTGCTAAGTCGCTTCAGTCGTGTCCGATTCTGTGTGACCCCATAGACAGCAGCCTACCAGGCTCCCCTGTCCCTGGGATTCTCCAGGCAAGAACACTGGAGTGGGTTGCCATTTCCTTCTCCAATGCATGAATGTGAAAAGTGAAAGGGAAGTCGCTCAGTCGTGTCTGACTCTTAGCGGCCCCATGGACTGCAGCCTACCAGGCTCCTCCGTCCATGGGATTTTCCAGGCAAGAGTACTGGAGTGGGGTGCCATTGCCTTCTCCGAAACAAGAATAGGGACACAAATTTATAGAGACCATGCTACCTCTTCCCAGAGATGATCCCCAGAAGCAACCTCATGCACATCCCTAAATCTACTCTAAAAGTAATTTTGTATACAACGGAACAGAGTCAATTGGACTCTACCACCTGGTAAAAAAAGAGTTCTGGCATCTCAATCCTGTTCTTAGGGTAATTAGTTTTTTTCTAATTCAGTTTCCATCGTACTTCTTGCCTCAAAATCTGTTCCTGTACTGAACAGTCTCTGAGCTTTTGACTCCTTAACGAGGTCCTTGGCAGATTCGATTTGCATGCTTTAAAATCATAAAGCTTGAAAGAATAAAAAGTGATATTTTTCTTTTACTTCAGCTTAGACAGAGTTGGAACTTTCTGAACACAACATAAACTGCAAAATAAAATAAAATTCACAAAACCATACCAAAGAACATTTATAAGTGTAGTCAATTTCTGATGTAACTTAAATAAGCTAAAAATAATATTGTTCATGGGAATTAAAATTCTTTGTCCTTTTTCTTATATTTAGCTAGGGAACCGTATCTGGAAAAATAAAACAAATCACCTTTTCTCCATCCAGAGTATTTCTCCTTCCCTGATTCCTTTTTGACTTCCTATTCATTTTCCATACCATGGGCTTTCAAAGAGGTCCCAGTGAATATTTTCCTTTCTTCCCTCTATTTCAAAGTTAATGTGCTCAAAGGAAGCATCAGATTCCTCGCTTTATTGTCATCAGTTTACTCGCATTGTTATCCATACTACATCTTAGAGGAAAAACAGAAGTAAATGCTAACTTCCTAAACATGTAACTATTCAATAGCTATTCCCAGACTAATGTACCTCTCTATACTACCAGTGGAATTGAGCCCAATAAGAGTAATTGTTTCTGAAAAGCAGACTGACAGAAATCTGCTTTAGCTTCTCAATGACTTCTTATTGTCAATGAGTGTGTCTTTCTCTAGGAAAGATGGATACCTATTTCTAAAAGCATACACAACAATGGCTAAGGAATTTGAAGAAATGAGATCACTGATAAAGATCCATTAGTGCCCTAGTAAACTCTGAACATTGATTGGCAATAAATACAGTAGCAAGCTTGAAACTTGATAGAATAGGACACAGGCCAATCACGGGTAGCCATACACGACTCGAATTTCAGGGCAATGTAACGCAGTATAACTTGAGGGATAAATGATGCTCCCAACTTGTATACTCAATTTTTAAAAAATCCACACATAGTCTCTTTTCCTCCTGTATTTTTTTGTTTTTGGTCTTAGGAGAAAGGCACTCAAAGTCGGTGCTCTGGGATAACACAGAGATGGGGTGGGGAGGGAGGTGGGAAGGGGATTCAGGATGGAGAGACACATGTGCACCCATGGCTGAGTCATGTCGATGTATGGCAAAAATCACCACAATATTGTAAAGTAATTATCCTCCAATTAAAATAAGTAAATTAATTTTTTAAAAAGAAACAATATATACTTGAAAGAAACCTCAGAATATTCAGTTATTTTAAAACACAAGAATAAATCTCTGCAAAGTGTATAAGGTGAGAGGAAAAAACAGCTGAAATCTCTTAGAAAATCTCTTTGTAATTTAGCAATAGACTGGCCAAAAAAGCAAAAATTAGGATAAAGAAAGTAATGAAAGACATTAAATAGGAAACAATTTAAAATTATGTTCAAGATCCAGCTTCTAAGGATATCCATGATTCCTAGTTTTACATTTGTTTTATTCCTGTATTTTAAAATGTCTTTGTTGTATTAAAAAAAAAAAAAAAACTGTTACATATGTAGGCTTCTGATTTTTCTATTGCCCAGATTAGCACTAAATATATGAATTAAAAGATTAGTCTGTACTTCAAAAAAAATAAAAAAGTATACTTTATCTTAAAGAAAACAGAGCTTCCTGCTCTGTTTACTTCAGAATACTTATAATATACAGAAAAGTTTTTAAATTACTTTGAAGAAACAATTCTTGTTCTCATCTTCTTTCTTGCTATACTGGCTGATGACCCACTTCTTCCTTGGCATTGCATCCAGTCACTATTGTCTCACTGGAGATTTTGCCAGCTGGAGACTCCTCAGAGAGTCTCTAAGCTAGGATTACTACTGTTTGGTTCTCTCCCCACTAACATCCATAGAGAGGCCTAGACCACATGCTTCCCCCTAAAATCTTGCCTTTTTTATTTCTTAAGCTATTTTTTTAAATCTTTGGATATCATTTATTAAGTTTATGAAATTGCAGACTCCTCAATTTCTAATATCTTTTCTTGCTGCAGCAAGATCTAATTGTGTTTTTAATAATGTCCCATTTCTCAGTAAGTTTCTCTCTTTCATGCAATCTCAGATGAGGGTTTTTTTTTCATTTTGTCTTATATTTAACTTCAACTTGCCCCCTAGAGAGCAACACCTTTACTAACTCTGAGTATCTGTGTCTATTTTCCTTTATCTTTCCCATAATCTTTTGTGTACATTGTTTAAGTTTTCCTTGTAATAAAATACCAAAAAGTATTCCTCAGCTCAAGTAGAAGGGACAATTTATTGAAAGGGCCCTGGAGTATATCAATTGAAGGAAGAATTGAACACTCAAGACAGGAAGTTAAGAAACCAGGGCAGCTGAAGGTAGAATGGCAGCTGGGACCTCCTTTTTAATTATCATGTTTCAGGTCAAATAGAAAAATGAGCCACTGTGCAACTGAAAAAGCATATTTGGAGGAAAAAAAAGGCTGAAAAATGGAATTCACAATATGATCCCAGTTTGGGGGAAAAAAATAAGGTATAGTGTTATCACAAATGAACAACATAGAGAATAATGATTTTAGTGCTCTATTTTGTTGTGAAATAAGCCCATCATATTTATTTCACATGTGAGTACAATTTGAAGATAGGGAATTGTCAAGTTTGAACAGCTGTTATGTGCTAAGAGACTTATTGATGTTATCATCCTATATCATGAAAGGTTTTGTTGTCAAGGTACACGGTCATGATTAAAGAGCTTCCCTGGTGGCTCAGATGGTAAAGAGTCTGCCTGCGATGCAGGGGACCTGGTTTAATCCCTGGATCAGGAAGATCCCATGCAGAAGGAAATGACAACCCACTCTAGTACTCTTGCTTGGAAAACTCCATGGACAGAAGAACCTAGTGGGCTATAGTCCCAGAGGGTAGCAAAGAGTTGGACACGACTGAGCCACTAACATTTACTTTTATTTTCACTTTCATTCAGTTCAATTCAGTCGCTCAGTCGTGTCTGACTCTTTGTGATCCCATGGACTGCAGCACACCAGGCTTCCCCTTCAGTACCAACTCCCAGAGCTTGCTCAAACTCATGTCCATCAAGTCAGTGATGCCATCCAACCATCTCATCTTCTGTTTCCCTCTTCTCCTCCTGCCTTCAATCTTTCCTAGCATCAGAGTCTTTTCCAGTGAGTCAGTTCTTCACATCAGGTGGCCAAAGTATTGGAGTTTCAGCATCAGCATCAGTCCTTCCAAGGAATATTCAGGACTGATTTCCTTTAGGATGGACTGGTTGAATCTCCTTGCAGTCTAAGGGACTCTCAAGAGTCTTCTCCAACACCACGGTTCAGAAGCATCAATTCTTCAGCGCTCAGCTTTCTTTATAGTCCAACTCTCACATCTATACACGACTACTGGTAAAACCATAGCTTTGAGTAGATGGACTTTTGTTGGCAAAGTAATGTCTCTGCTTTTTAATATGCTGTCTAGGTTGGTCATAGCTTTTCCTCCAAGGAGCAAGGGTCTTTCAATTCATGGCTGCAGTCACCATCTGCAGTGAATTTGGAACCCAAGAAAATAAAGTCTGTCACTGTTTCTATTGTTTCCCCATCTATTTGCCATGAAGTGGTGGGACCAGATGCCATGACCTTCATTTTTGAATGTTGAGTTTTAAGCCAGCTTTTTCACTCTCCTCTTTCACTTTCATCAAGAGGCTCTTCCATCCCTCTTCACTTTCCACCTCTTCACTTTCATTTTATTTATCTATTTAAAAATGAATATGTATCATTTTACAATTTTAAAAGTTCAAAAGTAAACCATCTCTCTGTCATGGGATTATGAAAAAGTAGCCTCTTAGAAAATCTTGTTCATCATAACCATCCATTGTGTTTCTTAACAGTGGTGGCGATGAGCCAGTGTTCTCCTAGAAAGACTCATTGACACTGCAGCTTATGCATTTCCTGAAATTGGCATAAACTTCACTGCCCAAGGAAAACCCAGTCTCTTTTCTTTTCCTGGCTCTCCTGCAGCAGAAAGAACTGACTTCTTTAATGCTCTATTTCCCTCTATTATTCTGCTACCCTTTCCATGCAGTTCCCACAGGAACTCAGTTCTGGAAGACTCCGTTCTTTCTCCAACAGTGTTTTGCTGGATCATGAGGACAGGGGGTGTTATTGCTTTTCATGGGACAGGAAAGGGAATTATGACTGTCTCAACAGGAAAATAAAATTTTATGGTGGGTAATATTGGTTAGAGAACAGCGTAAAGAAACAGCACTCAGTTTTGAATGCAATTCAGATATGCTGCCAGGGAGAAGACATTCTCAGTCTGTACTAAGATAAAAAGGATGTTGATAGTATATACAAAATAATTCCATTTGCAAAAGTATATTTTTATGACTATCTTTGGTTTGAATAACCCTAAATATTTTTGTTGTTGTTGATTAGTGTTTATAGCTTTTTTTTTTCTTTCTGTAAATAAACTTTTGTTATTTGACACATTAAAACTGTAAAAAGATAACTGCAGGTGGGTTACATATTGGCAAGAAGACACGACATACACACGAATACCCTGCTGTATCTCCTCAATTTACCAAGCCAGGATTTCAGAAGTCATGGAAGTGAAGTAACTGCATAGAGCAGGAACAGATGCATCTCACCTTGGCCTGGGTTTTCCCTCACCCCTGAGTTCCCTACAGGGTACGCAGATGGCCTGCAGCATTGCTAGCCAGAGAGATTCCTAACAGAGCTGGGAAAAAATAAAAAGAGTTAAATTCTTGCTGTGCCACTGTCACACTTGATGTGACTCTGATCATTAGTCTGGTCCTAAGACACGGTCCAGAAATCCATTTCCTCCAGTAACACTGACACTGAATCCAAAAGCTCCCTTAAGTTCATTGCAGTCACTTATAAATATGTATAGCACCTTTAAACTTAATCTAAGTGTTCCATTAACCTCAGAGTACATACAATACCATCCTAGATAAAAGGTTATCTAGATTATCCTAGATAACACTACTATCTAGATACATTATCCTAGATAAAACGGGGTGGGGGCCAATGACTTTGCCATGTACCCCTCCATAAAACCTTGCCTCAGCTTTTAGGGGGTTTAGACTGGGTAATCTTTACTATCCACAGTGAAATCCCAGGATTCCTAGTACCTGGCATGTCTCCTGACCTGACTCTTCTCTTCAGTACTTCATTCCCTTTGTGCTCTTCTAAACTGTCAAGTCAGAGAAGGCAATGGCACCTCACTCCAGTACTTTTGCCTGGAAAATCCCATGGAGGGAGGAGCCTGGTAGGCTGCAGTCCATGGGGTCGCTAAGAGTCGGACACGACTGAGCAACTTCACTTTCACTGTTCACTTTCATGCATTGGAGAAGGAAATGGCAACCCACTCCAGTGTT
This sequence comes from Bos grunniens, assembly GCF_055505025.1. Taxonomy (NCBI): domain Eukaryota; kingdom Metazoa; phylum Chordata; class Mammalia; order Artiodactyla; family Bovidae; genus Bos; species Bos grunniens. Next base: position 9,004,186 of record NC_141179.1, on the reverse strand, counting down.
CTTGCCTGGAGAATCCCAGGGACGCTGGAGCCTGGTGAGCTGCCGTCTATGGGGTCGCACAGTCCGACACGACTGAAGCGACTTAGCAGCAGCAGCAGCAAACTGTCAAGTGGCACCAGCAGGACTTTGAAAATTCATCATGCCCCTGGAAGATAGAGCAGTCCTTGCCTTAATGCACCATCAATTGGCAATGGTATGCTTTCACCTGAGGATAAGTGCAAGGTAGTGACTGGCTGGAGACAGAACATGGCTGCCCATCCATTACTGAAAAAACATCTTGACTAATTCATAGTGGTTAAACACAATGAAAGTTGTTATGTACCTCAAAAGTGATGCCACTAAACGTGAACGATGTGATTCCGCTAATGTAAAATAGTGAGTTAATTATTACCTTTTGTTCATCTGTGTTTTCTACTTTTTCTTAAATAAACCTCTATTCCTCCCACCATTTTGAAAATCTGAAAGATAATATCATACATTTGAAAGTGAACTTGATATCAGTGCTGCCATTAGCTAACATTGGTTATTTCTAAATAACATTAAACATACAACTATTTTTGCAGTGCTTGGAGCATACACCCTCCATCAGGAAATGAATGGCACCATCCATACCAGATGCTGTGGGGACCAGGGCAAGGAATGAACTCATGACTCTGCCATGTGCTCATATAAAATATCTTGCTTTTCCTCCTTTTTAAAAACTCCCATGGCTTAGTAACCTTCACCACTAAACAGAAATCCCCTACTCCCTTTTTATTTCTCTTCCCTAATGCAGCAAGATCTACTCCTCACTCCCTTTCAAGTATTCAGTTCTTTCTGATATTCTGTAATTCCCTACAGTTACAGCTGTTTTCCTTTCTTTCTTTCTCTCTTTCTTATTCTCCCTCTCTTTCTCTTTCTTTCTTTCTCTTTCGTTCTTTCTTTCTCTCTCTCTTTCTAGCTTCCACATGCCCCTTTTGGTAGTCCTATTCTTTTCTCTAACTATGTGGAACCAATGCTTTTTACTGGATTCTGAAGGCACATCAAAGGGCAATGACTGACCAGAGGCATGAAGAGGATGCAAGCCTGCTTCCTCTATCAAGAAAATGTCTTAATTTCATTAGCTGAGGTTAGAATTGAAGATAAGAAGAGACATCACCAAATTGTCAATACACTCCCCAAAAGCTATGCTACTGAAAATACATTTATTTATAGATGACTCATATGGAGAAAGCCAAGACACCAATAGTAAGAATATATCATGCCATTTTTATAAAAAGAGATACTTTTACATTTTTTAAGTAAACAGACAGTGAATAAATTTATTTCATTTCTATTATCTACATTTTCTAATTATCTTCAAATAAACATGTATCATGGATGGTTTTAAATTTCAATGGTGAGATGTTACCTCTGAATAGAGCACATCATATCTGGTTACGATGATAATCACAAATAAATGGCCTATTGAGCAGATCATGACCAGCAAGCATTTGTTAGCCTCAGGTTGCGGGCAAAACCTGAGTGCCTGGCAGTGGGGTCTAGTAATTCCACATCTAAGCTCCCCTAAACTTTCCTTTCCTTGGCTTTCACATTTTCCAGGTCAAGTAGCCTCTACCACCCCAGTGAAAGTCCAGGCTTCCATTTTTATCTCTTTTCATTCTATAACAAAACCAACTCTCTCTTCCTTGTTTCACATTTCTTATTGATTTTCTCCTACCATTTCCAGGCAGATCCACTATAATTTTTAAATGTCTGCATGTCCCTTTAGGTGAGATCTGGTGCTTTTTGTCTCATATAAGGTCAGCACTGTTTGACCCTAGGATAAAAAAAGTGGAAGTGCCTGCTCTGAACTAGAAACAGAAGTGTTTCCCCTGTGTTTTCTCCCAATAAAAAAAATCTTAACATGATTAAATTTGTTTACAGCAGAACATAAATAAAAAACAGTACCTCATTAACAGATCATTCTAACCAGACCCCTCTGAAATATATTCCTAGCTGACTGATTACAGGAAAAAGCAGAACACAAACTATAGTCATCAAAAAAGTGATTTCATGTTTTTTAAAGAGAAATACTAACAATGCTATCTAATCTATGTGGAAAATGAATTAACTTTGTCATTTGTTTTTTTTTTTAATTTTTAATTGGAGGATACTTGCTTTACATTGTTGTGTTAGTTTCTGTCATACAACAACGTGAATCAGTCATAAGTGATATATCCTCTGTATTGCTCTTCATCCTGTTCACAACACCAACTGCCTCACTGTTCACACTGTCCACACTGTTTGTGAACTGGGGGTAGGCAAAAGGCTGGAAGGAGACTCAAGGAGCCAGAGGAACTGCAGACACATTTATTCTCTTCTGTTTGACGCAGCCAGCTATAGCAGCAGACATAACACAACACAACATAACCGCATACAACCTCTCTGCTGGCGGATGCAGGAGCTGTAGCAGAAAACGTGCTATATTCTCTCCCTCCTGGCGGACCCATCGGACACAGCCCTGATGCAGCAGTAACACTGCTGCTGTTTAGGTGGAGCTCATACATGCGGACAGCACAAACTAGTCCTGACTAAGCTGGTACCTCATGACACACATGCACAGTGCTCTAAATAAACTCAGCTGTTACACAGTCAGTGTTTACAAAATGTGGAGCAAGAGAGCCTGAACCTGCCATCTTGACTAATTTGCTCTCTCCCCAACCCTCCCTCTTGAGCTTCCTCGCACCACCCCTACTCCAGCCCTCTAGGTCATCACAGGGCACCAAGCTGAGTTCCTTGTATTACACAGCAACCTCCCACTAGCTATCTATTTTACGCACAGCAATGCATTATATTTCAATGCTGCCCTCTCAATTCATCCCACCCTCTCATTCCCTCGCTGTGTCCACAAGTCCATTCTTTATATCTAGGTCTCTATTCCTGCCCTGCAAATAGATTCAGCAGTACCATTTTTCTAGATCCCATACATATGTGTTAATATGTGAAATTTGTTTTTCTCTTTCTGATTTACTTCACTTTGTATAAAAGGTTCTAGGTTTGTCTGCTTCAGTTCAACTGACTCAGTTTCATTCCTTTTTATGGCTGAGTAATATTTCATTGCATATATGTACCATAACTTCTTTATCCATTTGTCTATTGACGGACATCTAAGTTGATACTCCATCCTGACTATCGTACATAATGCCACAATAAACACTGGGGAATAGGTATATTTTTGAATTATTGCTTTCTCAGGGTATGCCCAGTTGTGGGATTTCTGGGTCATAAAAATCTACAAATAATAAATGTTGGAGACAATGTGGAGAAAAGGGAACCCTCCTGCACTTTTGGTGGGAATATAAATTGATCCAGCCACTACGGAGAACAGTACAGAGATTCCTTTGAAAACTAGGAATAAAACTACTATATACACTCTTATTTGTTGATTTTATGTAAGTAAAGCTGGGGATGGGGAAGAAAACAGCCAAATTTTTGGTGTGCCACTGCCTTTCACACACTGGCATAAATCACCATTCACACTAAAAAATAATGATCCATGAATTTTTTAATTAGTAGACTTTATAAAACAGTCTTAGGTTTACAGAAAAATTGAAAACAAAGAGTTCTCCAATCCTTACATTTTTGTTTAAAGAAATATTCAAACACATCAGCTTCTCCAAGAGAACTGAAAATATATGTTCACATAAAAAGGTTCATAACAGCATGATTCATTAAAGCCAAAAAGTGGAACTACCCAAACACCTGTCAACTGATGAATGGAAAAACAAAAGGAATATTGTTGTCTAGTCACTAATTTGTCTGCCGTTCTTTTGTGACTTTATGAACTGTAGCCTACCAGGCTCCTCTGTCTGTGGGATTTCCCAGGCAAGAATACTAGAGTGGGTTTCCATTTTCTTCTGTAGGGGATCTTCCTGACCCATGGATTGAACCTGCATCTCCTACACTGGCAGATGGACTTTTTAACACTGAGCCACCAGGGAAGCCCAGTATTAGGACTACTGTCATGAATTTATGGAAGCCTAACTAATCCCTTTGAATTGGTGTCTCTGTTCCAAGGAACTGCTTCTTTCCCACTCCTGGCATCTCTGCCCCTGAACCTGTGCTTGGAGAGCAGGGGAGGTTAGTGTCTGTGCTGCATTCTCCAGGATACCACATTTTCTCTCTAATGAAGCTCAACTTTTCCTTGAGGTTTTGCCACTCTTTTGTGTTAGCTAGACATTTAAACTTAATCCTTCTTTAGGTGAACTCATTTCTTTACTATTGTGTCTAATATGTGTACTAGTATATCACATGCAGAACTGATACTGTCTGCCGGATCTCAGAGGCATAATAAATGGACGACTCATTAGAAGCAGGGAGAAAACTGCCAATTTTAGTAAAAAAAAACTTCAGTAGCTGATTAATCTCCATTAGAGTATAAGAGATAGGCATTACATTAAGAGAGCGCTTCTATAATTACTTCACAAAAAAGATGTTCACAGTTTGTCACAAAGGGGAAAACAGGACACAAACAATGTGCACAGTGTGATCCCATTTTTGTACAGAGCTATCTATCTTGCTATCTCTAATTAGTGCCATAGTGAATTATTTTCTTCTTTTGATCTTACCTATTTTCCACTCTTTGTAAAGTGCACATACATATTTCATATAATTCTTAAAATTCAAAAATAAAATGATACCGACCATATTTCTGAGACATTTGTAATGACTCTAATCTGACCACCCTACACAAACGTTTATTAGGCTGGGAGTGGATATACAACCCTTCCTCAGTACTTGCAGGTAGGAGGGAGTCACAACAGGTAGGGAGAGGAGGGAGAAACTAAAATCACATAGGTGGGCTCTGCCCTCTCAGATCTTACGTTCTGACAAATTGATGCTCTGCATCAGAGATGCTGCTGACATCTTAGCAGACTAACCTGCCTGCCCTTGGATTTAGTCATTCTTTTATTAGGATTTCCCTGGTGGCTCAGATGGTAAAGAATCTCCTACAAAGTGGAAGACCTGGGTTCAACCCCTGGGTTGGGAATATCCCCTGGAGAAGGAAATGGCAACCCACTCCAGTATTCTTGCTGGAAAATCCCATGGACAGAGCAGCTTGGTGGGTTACAATATATCAGGTTGCAAAGAGTTGGTCGCAACTGAGAGACTAACACTTTCATTCTTTTATTTATTTTTAAATATTTATTTGGTTGCACTGCGTCTTAGTTGCATCCTGTGGAACCTTTTTAGTTGCGGCATGTGGGATCTAGTTCCCAGATGAGGGATCAAATCCTCGCCCCCTGCATTAGGAGCTCAGAGTCTTAGCCACTGGACCACCAGGGAGGTCCAAATTTTCATCCTTTTCTTCAGTGCAGTTCAGTCACTCAGTCGTGTCTGACTCTTTGTGACCCCATGAATCGCAGCACGCCAGGCCTCCCTATCCATCACAAACTCCCAGAGCTTACTCAAACTCATATCTATCAAGTCGGTGATGCCATCCAACCATCTCATCCTCTGTCGTCCCCTTCTCCTCCCACCTTCAATCTTTCCCAGCATCAGGGTCTTTTCAAATGAGTCAGTTCTTCGCATCAGGTGGCCAGAGTATTGGAGCTTCAGCTTCAGCATCAGTCCTTCCAAGGAATATTCAGGACTGATTTCCTTTATGATGGGCTGCTTGGATCTCCTTGAAGTCAAAGGGACTCTCAAGAGTCTTCTCCAACACCACAGTTCAAAAGCATCAATTTGGTGCCCAGCTTTCTTTATAGTCCAACTCTCACACCCATACATGACTACTGGAAAAACCACATCTTTGACTAGACAGACCTTTGTTGGCAAAGTAATGTCTCTGCTTTTTAATAGGCTGTCTAGGTTGGTCATAGCTTTTCTTCCGAGGAGCAAATGCCTTTAATTTCATGCCTGCTATCACCATCTGCAGTGGTTTTGGAGCCCAAGAAAATAAAGTCTGCCACCGTTTCCATTGTTTCCCCATCTATCTATTCATCTGTTTTTTTTCTGAAGCAACATTTATTGAATGGTCACTCCTGAGGATATTGTCCCTGTCTTCAAGCAGTTCACGTGAACACCTACTTTTTTTGCCCACTTTTCATGTGACCACAAGATATGGCTTGCTCTTCTGGGGTTCCCAGCTTCATCTTGCTGTTCATTTATGACTGCCGTTAGATCCTGAACAAGCTGCCAAATCTGGATGTGTTGTTAAAGGTAGATCCTGGTAGAGAGACAAGACCCAGAGGAAAAGAAACTCCTTAAGACACATGTTCTAGACATCCCCAGTTCCTCCCCCAACATTCACCTTGTCTGTAGGGACAAGTGAGAGGATATTAACATCAATAAGAAAATAGTTTTTACTCATGTCCCATACCTGCCCACATGAGATCCCTAATGACTGCCCAACCCCCACCCCCCACCCCCATCCCCTTCCACACCCCTCAAGTCAGGGCTGGCCTCAGGTGAGTTCGAGAATAGCTCTGCATCCACCCTCCCTGTCTACTCTCCTCCACTGCCCATCAGGTGCTGGGGGCACCTCAATACTGTATGCACCCCCAGTGTCCTCTGAGGAAGCTCCAGGTTACTAAAAATATGTCAAGACCAACTTTATGTAACTTTAATTTTTAAAACTATGCTGAATTTAGAAAGATGGTAACAATAACCCTGTGTATGAGACAGCAAAAGAGACACTGATGTATAGAAGAGTCTTATGGACTCTGTGGGAGAGGGAGAGGGTGGGAAGATTTGGAAGAATGGCATTGAAGCGTGTATAATATCATGTATGAAACGAGTCGCCAGTCCAGGTTCGATGCACGATACTGGATGCTTGGGGCTGGTGCACTGGGACGACCCAGAGGGATGGTATGGGGAGGGAGGAGGGAGGAGGGTTCAGGATGGGGAACACATGTATACCTGTGGTGGATTCATTTTGATATTTGGCAAAACTAACACAATATTGTAAAGTTTAAAAATAAAATAAAATTTAAAAAATAAATAAATAAAACTATGCTGAAGAAGATTTAATATTAGAGAAATTCATAGTGACACTTTTATAAACTGGAAAACATATTTAGTATTAAGAAAATAATATTCCAACCCCAATTTACAAATCTGCTCAAGATAGATTGTATAGGAGGTTTGCTCAAAATAAGGTTCACTCAGGGTTAAAACAGCAAAAGAGCAATCACAGAGAGCTGTAAACCTGTACATGATTCTACCGTAGACCTGCCCTGAGCCATGCTTAGGGGATGAAGAATAAATAAGTCATTTGGGTGATGCTCTCTAAATCTGTCCCTTTGGAATATAATCCACATCTGCGAAGGAGCAGTTTTATGTGTGCATTTAGTGTTTACACATTTTCTCTTCTTGTAGGAGAAACCAGTGGAAACTAAAATGGCAAGGGTCAATTATTCAACTCTCTCCTTCCCACAACATAAAAATATAATCCCAAAATGACATTTCTCACACAGATTTATCTCACAGACATCCAGCAACTTACCCAAACTTGCACAATCTCCAACCTAAACAGTTTTCTCACTTGTGGCATTTCGTTTCTTTGTTCCTCTAAAAAATTGTATTGAATTTTTCCTCTGGAAAATAAAATATACTTCCAAACTGAAAGTTTCAATGTTCAAGGCTATGCAACTCCTTTGGTATAAAAATGAAATTTAAGAAAATTCAAGACCCTTCTAGGCTGTATTGTTCCTAGAATAACACATCACAAAAGTTTCTCAATATCTTTGATGTTACAAAGCAACTTTAAAACTGCTGTGAATTTTGCACTAATTACATATGCATGTGCCTATCAACTATGAAAAACAACAAAAAGGTATATTTTAATCACATCAGATATAAAATTGTTGGTGCAAGACCACCAAATTATGAATTCCAGAACAGGCAGTTTTATAGCTCTTAGCTAACCATGCACCTTCAGACTGTCAAGAATTAGAGTAGGAGATGGTACTTGTGAGAGCTTTCCCTACCTGTGGGAGGGGTGGGGTATCCTTTCCCTGAGCCCCAGTGAAGAATGGCTTCTGGAACTAAATATACCTGCTATGAGTTAGGAAAACATGGTATCGGCATCCTACTCATGACTGAGGAATCTAAAGACTGAGATGCTGGTTGGATTGACTTATAGAGCAGTGCAGTCTCTGGAAACATTTGGGGAGTAAGTGAACTCCCATTCATGCTATGTCAAAGTTGCAGATTTCCTATGGACCACATAAGAAAATGAGGAAGCACAATTATAGCTTCCTTAAGATTGTATCCTACAAGTTCTGCTTTTTAGTATGCTAGTTAATCTGTGTGTGTGTGTGTGTGTATGTATGTATGTATGTATGTCGGAGAAGGCAATGGCACCCCACTCCAGTACTCTTGCCTGGAAAATCCCATGGATGGAGGAGCCTGGTGGGCTGCAGCCCATGGGGTCGCGAAGAGTCGGACACGACTTCACTTTCACTTTCACTTTTCACTTTCCTGCATTGGAGAAGGAAATGGTAACCTACTCCAGTGTTCTTGCCTGGAGAATCCCAGGAGCCTGGGAGCCTGGTGGGCTACTGTCTATGGGGCCACACAGAGTCGGACACGACTGAAGTGACTTAGCAGCATGTATGTATGTGTGTGTATATATATATATATATATGTATGTATATACATACATAAATGGTAAGTGTTAGTCCCTCAGTAGTATCGGAAGCTTTAAGACCCTATGGACGGCAGCCCGCCAGGCTCCTCTGTCCATGGACTTCTCCATGCAAGGATACTTGCGTTGGTAGCCATTTCCTTCTCCAGATATATATATATATACATCCCTCTAGTCCCCAGGTCTTTTCTGAGACCCTCTTCCAGTTGGAATCTATCACAAATAATTAAGGCTTCAATTTTCCTCTAACCCCTGGCTGGCTGACTGACTCTCTGAGGCTGAGTTTAGTATTGGATAGGACTGGATAGGAGTAGATTGGATTTCACTCCCCCTCTTGAGGACAGAATTCCTTGGCTCTTGCTGTTCTCACCTACCCCACCATAAGAAGGGGCATTCTCCAGCAGTCCCACACTCGTGTTTTCCTCTATGTTTATCCCAATCATTTCTTGTCTCTTTACACTGCAATGGTAGGCTGCCTCCTGCTCTAGTATTTGCACGGAGATAAACTATAGTTCTATGAGTTTGCTCTGGTTAGTAAATAAGTTTCAGAAGCGTCTGACAAGGACTTTCTTCTGTTTGATACTTTCCTAGCCTGTTGCTTCAGAGATGGGAAGTAGACCATGCATTTCTCCCTGTCAACCTGTTTCCTCAGCTGTTTGAGTTCTCCAGACTTTAAGAAACCTTTTCTATGAAATGCTTCTCTTTTTCCAATCTCTTTTCCTCCTGTACCTGACTCCTCTATGATGTCCATTTCCCATGGTTGTTTCTTTGCCATTTCCTCAGGGTTAGGTGAGTTTGGATTCCTCTTTGTTTTTAATTTCTACTTGCCTTACTAGCAATCCCATTCCTTTACTATCCAATACGAAATTAACACTTTGCCAGGTCGAAGTGTCATTTTCTCTCTCTTTCCCATTGTTTTATGTATTAGTTACACTTTATTTGTTGCAAGTTATAAATTCCCATATATTAAGAGAAAAGAGAGATTATATTAGTAGGATACAGAGCAATCCCTAAAATTGAAAAGGAATTGAACTACAAAGCCGAGGAAAGAAAAGAGTATGGGCTGCTCTGGGCTCTCAGCAGCAGCTGTTGGGTGTGTCTACCCTAGAGCTCAGGAGTACTCAGTGGGTGGGAGGAACTCCATGCACAGACAATTTCATCACAGAGTTATCTGCAATAGACCGGGGGCGGGGGGCGGAAAGGACCCAAGTGTGCAACAGTCACCCCTACTGGTTAAGTCAATTTTTGCAAATATATAACAATGTTACTGTGAGACCATTTCAAATATTTATAAAAAGCTCTATGAAAACATGAGAAATGCTTATGGTAAAATATAATGTGGAATGTACTTTATAAAATGTAAAAACCTATGCATAACAAAGCTATCATTGTGATAAAAGTGGAAAATGTATACACATCATATTTATGTGACTGTATTTAAAGTATCTGTTGAAGGATACACAAAAATTAATCAATGGTTATCTATTGGGATTAAGGGTAAAACTGAACAGATATCATGCACAAATGGGCAAAATAATTTATCATATATCTTTTCTTAATTTTTTAACGATAAGACTGTATTACTTATTCAAAACATCATACACTGTATATATGTGTGTGTGTGCATATATACATGCATATATTAATTAAAGGCAATATACCAAGATAGTTAAGAGTAGATAATTTTCTTATTTCCACATGTCATCCAGATATCCTCTAAAGGAAAAACAAAAACAAAAACGTTTCTTGGACAAGAGAGGAGGCCAAATATTTTGTCCTTTTTTAAAAAAAAAAAAAAACTAACTCCTTGTCAGACAAGCTAGAGTGAATAAAGTTCTAAGAAAGGAGAAGAAAAGTATCATTTGTGGAGTTTCAAAGAAGTGTCAGTAACTATGCCAAGGACATCACAAGCTTTTCTCTTGGGCAGCCAAGCCAGAGCATCAGGAAGGACTCGAAACAGAACACTGTTTCCATGAGTCTCTGTCATATACTACTATAGACTGTGCTCCTCAAACCTGATTATCTGCATCAGTTACTGGAGAACCTGGTCAAAATGCAGATTACAGTTCTAAAGATCGGGGGGGGGGGGGGGTGTGCTGTGATTCTGTATTTCCAACAAGCTCCCAAGTGATACCGGACGCTGCTGACCAGCAGACCATGCTTTTGAGTAGCAGAGTTCTGCGGTCAGTACTCCTAACTGCTGTAGCTGCTGCTGCTAAGTCGCTTCAGTCGTGTCCGACTCTGTGCGACCCCAGAGACAGCAGCCCACCAGGCTCTCCAGTCCCTAGCTGCTGTAGGAATATATATAAATACTTCTAATGCAGCTGAGTCCCCACTTGGAACTGGACCTCAGAGCAGCCCACAGGCAGAAATGATTAGCGATATTATTTTATTTAAAACTTTTAATTTAGAGAAAAATAAAATAAAAATAAATAAGAGATATCAAACAAAAAGACGTATTTTTATGGCCCTTGAAGCATCTTGTAAAACACCTCAGTAAAAGTTGACTGCTTTGGAAAAACAAGTACCCTGCCATCCCAGCCTGAACTGGGTGTTTTAACAGCACTTAGGTGGAAGAAGAAATTCTCGTTCCCATGGAATTAGGGGTCCTCCGCAGCCAGATATGGTGCCACTGAGACATTTAGCTTCCAGTCTAAGCTCGGACATTTGGGAGCAGCTTTCCTTCAGCTGGTCATTTCCGCTTCCGAGTATCAAGATTCCTCATGTCTGAAGTGTGGCTGCTGAGCTGCTGGTGGGAGTGGGTGGGGACTTCTGAAGCCGATGCAGCTGATTGGACACCGTGGAGGCCTTCCACGTGTGCGCTTTGTCCTCAGAGCCTCCCGGAGTACGGAAGGCTTCAACATAAGAGAATAGCACAAGGCTACGCCGGGGGACTGGCGCAAGAGGACGAGGAGAACCCTACAGTTCACGTTAACAATTGGCCAAATGATATTTAACTATGTGCAGCTGCCAGAGTTAAGGCAAATTTCAATTACTGTCACCAGCAAAGGAGAGTCATTCCAAAAAGCCAGGCAGGACCTCTGTTTACTCTTCAAACAAATGGTTGGGTTTAGCAAACAAAGCTTTGATTAGAGGCCATTATGGAATATCGGTTATTGCAAGTGTTTAAATTTTTATAGATCTGCTTGAATTTTATTACATAAGCACTCCACGTCTGTGACTAAAACTCAGGGCTTTCATATGCTAAGGCCTGTGATCAAAGCATAAAATGTGATTCTCATTAACACTTCCTCTTGAAATTAATAATTACTACTATTACTTATTAAGTAATCCCTTCTGTACCAGGTGCTTTACATGCATTGTCTCCATTTACTCTCACAGCAATGGCAATGAGATAGATATTTGCTATGCCCATTTTATAAATAAGAAAGCAGACTCAGGAGGTTAATTAACTGGGCAGAGGTTGTATGGTTGGTTGAGCTCGATTTTGAACTCTGCTCTGACTTCTTGGCTCTTAACCTCTTGCTCATTTAAAGCAGAAACAAAGGACAGACGTGAATTTGCCAGCTGTTCATCACTCAGAAATCACCTGATATTCCACCTGTAACTAACACACACACAATAAAGTGTGAACTCAATCTGTGAGCAGCCATGACTGTATCACATACTTGGTGAGAAGAGTCACAGTGTGAGTGACACGTCAGGTACTTTTAGAATATTTGTCAAAGAATGCATAATGTGGCATACAATCTTTTTTATATTATCAGTTTTATACTTCTCTTTCGATGCATATAGTTAATGTTTCAATATGTATCCAAATAAGTATGTTTGCTGTCATATGGTAGATATTGGATATATATGAATTCAGTTATCTCCTGTGCATGCTTAATTTGAGGGTCATAGGTCTGTGCATAGATCTTTTCTGATTGTTTTTTAAATACAAAGTTAACAGACTGATAAATAATCTGTGATTATATTTCATAGGTACCATAGTGACATCTTGTGGGAAAAACATGGTGAGTTGCCACTGTGCATTTCTGAATGTTGCAAAACTACTTTGTCTCTTTATGAAGTGGAAATGGTCATCAGACTCCATTTGATCATAGAAATACAGTTTGGTCCTATACAAATTTAAGATAACAGCATTTCATACCCATTTCTGATACACTGAAAAATAAAAAACTCTTTCTGAATCATGAGTAGTCTAAACTGATAGAGTTGTGGGACATGATACTGAAAGAAACACTGCATGAGTTTTATATCTGTAGACATTTAAAAAGTTATCTTGTTTCTGTTTTCAGAATGTAAATGAAAATTTCCTCTGGGGATGGTTCAAAATAATTTAATGTAAAAGCAGAGAGTATTAAATTTTCTCCATGATAGAATTCTTATTTCCCCAGGATATCTTTTAAAGGATGCAAAAAATCAAGACATATTAGCACAAGATTGTCTACCAAGTACAAAGCAAGTAACTAATTATTTATTGAGTGCTCACTATGTACAAGGTATTATGAAAACTTGCTCTTTTTTTTCCCTTACTAAAACCTATTGCTTTTATCAGCTGGCTAGAGAATGTTTGTTAATGAGGCTGAGGGTTGATTTTATTCACATGGGCATGGGTTTTCTTGTTTTGCTTCCTGGTAAATACAGTTGGAGAAGGCAATGGCAACCCACTCCAGTACTCTTGCCTGGAAAATCCCATGGATGGAGGAGCCTGGTAGGCTGCAATCCATGGGGTCGCTAAGAGTCGGGCACAACTGAGCAACTTCACTTTCACTTCTCACTTTCACGCATTGGAGAAGGAAATGGCAACCCATTCCAGTATTCTTGCCTGGAGAATCCCAGGGACAGGGGAGCCTGGTGGGCTGCCGTCTGTGGGGTCGCACAGAGTCGGACGTGACTGAAGCGACTTAGCAGCAGTAAATACAGTTGACCCTAGGTAACTAAGAAGGACTGATTCCAGGGCGCATGCACACACACACACACACACACACCCCTTCCCCCACGGATACAAAAATCCACAGACACTCAAGTCCCTTATATAAAATGACAAAGGACAGTTGGCTGTCGATACCTGCAAGTTCAACACTGCAGATCAAAATCCACAGATGGGGAAGCTGCAGTTACGGAGGGCTGACTGTAGTATGACATCGTGGAAAGACAGTGGTCTTTTAAATCAAATATTGAATGTTTTTCTTTTCTCTCTCTTTTGACTAGATCCTAGATACACACACATTTTTTCCCTTACTCTCTTATTTATCCATTATATGTGTGTATTCTTTTACTAGTATTTTTTAATACTATGAGATATTTTTAAAGTTATTACCTTAACCTGGGAAGACAAAGCAAATATTCTTTTTATTATATTTAATCTATATAATGTCAGAACAGATGTATTTACCGACTGTTAAAGGGCCACTACCAGATAAACTCATTTTCACCTCCTTTACTCTTGCCTGGAAAATCCCATGGACAGAGGAGCCTGGAAGGCTGCAGTCCATGGGGTCGCTGAGGGTCGGACACGACTGAGCGACTTCACTTTCACTTTTCACGTTCATGCATTGGAGAAGGAAATGGCAACTCACTCCAGTGTTCTTGCCTGGAGAATCCCAGGGACAGGGGAGCCTGGTGGGCTGCCGTCTGTGGGGTCGCACAGAGTCGGACACGACTGAAGCGACTTAGCAGCAGCAGCAGCAGCATTCAGATCAGATCAGTCGCTCAGTCGTGTCCGACTCTTTGCGACCCCATGAATCGCAGCAGGCCAGGCCTCCCTGTCCATCACCAACTCCCGGAGTTCACTCAGACTCACGTCCATCGAGTCAGTGATGCCATCCAGCCATCTCATCCTCTGTCGTCCCCTTCTCCTCCTGCCCCCAATCCCTCCCAGCATCAGAGTCTTTTCCAATGAATCAACTCTTCCCATGAGGTGGCCAAAGTACTGGAGTTTCAGCTTTAGCATCATTCCTTCCAAAGAAATCCCAGGGCTGATCTTCAGAATGGACTGGTTCTACTTACTATTTATCACCACTAGAGGGCATCTGAAAACTGAGCTAAGTACAACATAATGCGGTGAGTAAAATAAGCCAAAAATAAGACTACATGAAAAAAAATAATAATAATAAGACTACATGTTCCACCAAAAACACTAATTGTTGTTTTGCGGCATAGATACACAAAAATTGTTTGATGATAGTTTTATAATAAAATTAGTAAATATGCATGCACTTCCTACTAAAATGTTGAATTAAAACACTTCCTTTTCAATAGAATGCAACAGTTAATTCTATAATTAGAATTAAATTTGCAAGTGCCAAGTATAAGAATGACAATAATGCATCAAATTGCGTTTTCGATTACACCTGCCTACATTTTAAAAGTTGGTACACAATTACAAACAATTAAACATCTAGAAATGAATGCAGAATTAGCACCATAGAGGACTGCTGGGAGGACCAAAGATAACGTCTGTGATGTGCCTGATACAACTGGCACACAATTTTTGAGAACTGTCATTACTATTATTACGTTCATGTTATGACCGATAGACTTAGAAGACACTCCACAGTCCCAAGCTGGAGACGACCAGGATGACACAGAGAGCACTAGCTTTCACTGTGTCATGACAGATGAGATCTGGTGGAGAATACCAGCACCCTCTGCATCAAGAAGCAGACTGATCTTTACACACAAGAACGGAGCTTCGATCGCTTGCAACTCTAACCAATGTATTTTTGTGCCTTTCTCCTCATTACTGAGTTTCTGTCTTTCTTCCTTTCTTTCTTTTCTTCTTTCTTCCTTTTCTTTTTGTTTTTTTCTTTCCTTCTGTTATTGTCATTGTTAAGAGTATCACGGTGGGGTGGAATAATCATTTTTCTCTGTTAAAGATAGCATTCAAGAATGAAATATGTCCATTCTGTCTGCATATTGGTTGGGGTATTTAATACATGAGTCTTAAGGATATTATCATACTCAGGCTTGATTTCCTAAAAATATATTTACTTAGAGGGTTGAACTGGATGAGATTCACAAATCATATTATGTATTTATTTTCTTGATCTTCCTTTTTATTACATTTGCTCAGAGCTGGAAAGGCAACCACAAAACCAAAACCAGATGGGAAAAACTAAGCCAAAGGAAAACCAAATCCTGATTACTAACAACTATTTAGATCATATTTTATCAATCTGTGATTCAACAATAATGAGCACGTATTTTGATAAGAGTATAATGTCTCATACCAAACTTCTCTATCTAACATCTTAGATATTTGTATCATGACAGAGGATGAAATAATGCAGCAAACTGAGGTGGAGAGTTTATAACTCTTTTCCTCCCAGCTATAAAATTGTGTACTTTAGCAGATAAGTATCATGTGTACCCTGCCTACCAAGAGAGTCACAAAACAGATTCCTCCCTCGGAATCTCCTGGGGGAGAGAACCTACTGGAAGGTCTCACCTTCTTTTGTCCTAAACTGGCATATCAGGGCTTTATTTGGGAAGCAGCAAAAAAAAAATTCTAGAGTGATTTTTGACCTCCAGCTGGTGTGTGGATGAGGGGCTGACCTTGTTTTAAATGGAATCCAAGTGAAATGTGATGGAAGACATCAAAATTATGATGTCTTTCTTCTGTCCCCATGACAACTATCATCTCAACAGCCATTTTTTTCATATTAAAGACAAAGCATTCTTGACACTCCAGATCAAATAGATTTGTTTTCAGCTGACATATTCCAAGTTGATCAAACAGCTTCTTCGATAAAATAAACTACCCACAAAGAGATCCTGGGTTGAGCACAATAGAGAAGGAAAGCTGGGATGGGAATAAAGAAGAAGAGAGTGTTATTTGATGATCTATCCTGTTGTTTATTTTTTCCCCTGTAAATACAATTGCAGTTAGGGCTATGTCTCTGTCTCAATGCATAAACTAGCTTTTCACAGGCAGTTTTATTTTAGTCCTCTACATCAGGAATTTGTTTCTGGCAAGAGCTGAGATCTCCAGTTGAGACAGGCTGCAGAGAAGGCAAGCCAGAGCTTTCCCTGACTGTGACAGTGATTAAGTGGAATCACACTGGGTGGAAATGCCACACGCATGCTGCAGGATTCCTGTTCGTCCAGGTGACACAGGAGAGGACCGAGGAACGAGTGACCTCATGCCACTGTCTGGGAGGGAGCAACAGAGGCAGTGACTGTGTCCTGAGCCCACAGCTTCGGGAACTTGATCTATTAAAGCAAGGAGGGGGTTAAGTTTCACCTAGAAAATGTTGGTGGTAGTAGGCATCCTGCTGGGCTGTTGTTTACTCTTTGTCTCAACACTCCTTTAGATATTTCTTTGATCCACATCATTCTTTAGAAACTCATCTCATTTCTGAGATTAGCCGACTTTTTCCTATGATCAACATAGCCCAGCTTCAGAAATTTAGGACTCTTTCCTTTAACCAAAGAATGCTTCTTTCTTGGTCTGTATCATTGGCTGGCTGAGATCTAAGAGAAAACAAGGGCTAAACGTCAATACACAGTAAGTCCCCTATGTATGAACCTTCAAGTTGTGGACTTTCAAAGGTGTGAGGATGCGCTTGCATCTTCAATCATATGTTAGTTAACATGTCTGGCGCATCCTGTCACATGCATGCATCCTCTCCAAGAGGTTGTGTGTTTGCATATTTTACTATTCAGTACTGTATAGAGTCCAGGAGTACAGTATCTTTATTTCAAGCCCAGGGTATCCAGAAACAAGTGTAAAAACAGTGGTAATGTAGCTGAGACTACTGTACCTTTTGAAGTACTGTACGGTAAGATTAAAAATGTTTTATTCTGTGTATTTGTTTTTTATGTACTATTTGTGTTAAAAGTATTATAAACCCATTGCTGTACAGTACTCTAAGTCCGATTGTGTTAGTTGGACACCGAGGCTAACTTTCTTGGACTTACAAATGTGCTTTTGGAATAGAACCCGTTGGTATGCTGGGAACTTACTGCATAGCCATCCACCTCTGCTCTGAGAAGCCTCCCCACACTCCAGAGGTCACCTAACAACTCAAGGCTCAAGACGCCTGCCTCCTTTTCTACACACCCTTACAAGATAGCACGACTTTCATGTAGTAGCTCATCAACATATCTGAATGTCTTCTGCATGCCAGGGAAGGCATTAGGCACCACAGGGACACAGAGATAAGAAAGGCAGCCCCTGGTATTGGCTGGGGCTCCATACTGAATGTCCTTTCTAGAGAGTGTGTGCGTGCTAAGTCACTTCAGTCCTGTCCAGACTCTGCGACCCTAAGGACTGCAGCCCTCCAGGATCTTGTGTCCATGGGATTCTCCAGGCAGGAACACTGTAGTGGGTTGCATTTCCTCCTCCAGGGGATATTCCCGACTCAAGGATGGAACTTGAGTCTCCTGCGTCTCCTGCATTGGCAGACAAATTCTTTACCACTAACACCACCTGGGCAGCCCCATATAATATCTATAGTTATTAAAGATTACATAGATATTATATAATGCCTATCTAATTTTTAGTGTTCTCATGTGCTCAGTCGTGTCTGACTCTTTGTGATCCTATGGATGGTAGCCCTCCAGGTTCCTCTGTCCATGGGATTCTCCAGGCAAGGACACTGGAGTGGGTTGCCATTTCTTCCTCCAGGGGATCTTCCCTACCCATGTTGGGGTGGGAATCAAACCCACTACGTCTCTTATGTCTCCTGGATTGGCAGGCAGGTTCTTTACCACTAGTGGCACCTGGGAAGCCTCTAGAGGGACTTAATTTGGGAGCCTAAGATGGGATTTGAGGAAGTAGAGTGAAGGCAGAAAGCATGTATCTTCTGAAATTACGTGTGTGCATATGTATGTGGCCATGAGCCCTGTAAACATTTTTCTGGGCAAAGGGCCTATACCTTCCATAGTGTATGGAAGAGGTTACCATGAAATACCAGATATGTCCTTTGCCCTCTGGGGGGTAAGGAAGGGAACCAGAATATTTATGAGCAGAAGACTGGACAGGGTCAAGAGATAGAATGAAATGTATAGCAGTTATTATTTAAATACATAATATCAAACTACTGACGGGTAATCTACTTCCTCCCTCGTCCTCTCCCCATCATCTTAGTCCTGTCAACTGTTTGAAAAATTAAGCAAAACATTTGATGAAAAGAAAACTCCATTTTTATATAAAAATATTTCAAAGGCCTATAATTAAAAACATGTGTTATACTTCATGTCTGGCAGCTTTTAAAAATAAGTTTCATAATTCCTTATGGGTTATCCTGTTTCTGAAAAAAGATGTTTCAAATAGCATTTCCCCCAAAATGAGCACTTCCTCTTCATCAAATCACCTCACACAATTATGGCAAAATGAATGCTATATACAGCATTAGATCAGATCTAGAACAGAAATAATACAGTAATTAAAACCCTAACTCCAGGGAAAAAAGGGTGAATCAAGAACAACCATCCTACCGCTATTCTGAGGATGTTTTCCTAGTTTCATTTCAAGTGGCAAAGTTGGACAGTAACATGCCTTTTTCTTTTGAGCCAAAGCTGTGTTTTAGTTGGTCCAGCCTGGAGGCTAGGGGCTGGACTCTGGGAGTGTCTCTGGGTTTGCACATGGCCCTGGTTCCAGGGTCCTGTGGAACTCCAGCTGGACCTACTGACCATGACTCAGGATCCTTCAGCCCAGAACCGTTCCTGGAAGGTGAAACTAACCCAACACCGAGGAAGAATGACCTCCTGCTCCACCGCCTTGCTTCATCCAGTTTCTTTTCCTGGCATCGTTCCTGATCAAAAACAATGTTTGCTCACTACCTGATGGAGAGAGAGAGCACCCTGGAGGATCTGCACTTTGAGCTGAGGCTGGAAGGATGAGTGATCCCCCTGAACAGGTGGCTTCCAGGGCTGAATTCTCAACACCCTTGCCGTCTCCTGGGGGATGGAAACTTTCCTTTCCATATCCTGCTTAAGGCCCCACGGGGAGGCCACAGCAGCTTCCTGGGGCCCCTTCATCTGCAGTTCAACCTTCTCTCCACCCGGACATCAAGACCTGAGGATCCACAGATCCTTCTCATGCCTGAGATCCTATGTCTCCTACAACTCTACCTGAATGCAAACCTCCAGGGTCCTCTCTTTCCTCTTACTGCCTTGTACTTCCACTCTTGGTTTCTTCTTTCCATTGCCATTTATCCTTCCCCAAAGCCTTTCCCCAGCATCTGCAGAATTTTAGCTTCATTGGAAATAAAGTCCTCTAAGACCTCTCAAACAGTGCACAATCTATTGTCTTTCCCTCTTCCTTCTTTGAATATTCTGAAGCCTGCTTTACATATAGTCCCACTACCACCTTGGAGACATCAAGTTGGTTCTCTGCCTCCCTTTGTTGCCCCAACCCTGTGGTTTGTGTTTTCAACCATCCTTCCAGCACATTCATCAGCCCATTCACCTACCTAACTTTTCCACTGTGGAAATTCTGCAGACTCTCAATCTTGGATCAGCCCAGCCATTTGTCTTCTCTGCTCTTTACACATTGAATATGGGTGGAGAAAATCATCCAGCTGTTCAGATTAGCACCATTATGAAAACAAGTCTCCAGCCACAATTTCTTCAAACTTAACCACTCTTCTCAAGCTCCCTTCTCCTATTTTAACTTCCTAATACCCTAAGAAAAACCAAAGCTATGGTTCATATGCTTTCAAATATTTGCAGCCACAATGCAAGCTCCACTCCTGCAAGGTCCAAGAAAGATGTGTCCCTGTGTTTGGGGCTAACCCTCTTTCCTGCACTCTGGTCTTCTCTCCTCCTACTCTTCAGAAACGATTCCAGTACTTATCCCCATCCCACCTGCTTCCTATAGCTTTAATATAGCCACTTTCTTTCACGTGTCTTTTATGTCACCTCATGAATGTATCATCTTTTCCAGTTTTGTGAGGAAAGCCCGACAATTCTTATTAGTTCTGTATGGTTCTCTCCCTAGCTGCCATCCTTTCCATTCCTTCCAAAGAGACCTTCCTGAAAGAGTGGTGAATATGTATTTCATCACCTCTACATTCTCACTTCCTTTCACTCCTTAACTTGTTACAAACCACATCGTGCCCCAGGAACCACACTGACACTGTCCTCATTGAGATCATCAGTTACCTCCCAATGATATCAGCCTAGAGGGGTTTTCTCATTGCATGCAACCTCTCTATGCCTTATGACACCATGAACCACACTCTCTTCCTCCTTCAGTTCAGTTCAGTTCAGTTCAGTTGCTCAGTCATGTCCAACTCTTTGCGACCCCATGAATCGCAGCACGCCAGGCCTCCCTGTTCATCACCAACTCCCGGAGTTCACTCAGACTCACGTCCATCGACTCAGTGATGCCATCCAGCCGTCTCATCCTCTGTTGTCCCCTTCTCCTCCTGCCCCCAATCCCTCCCAGCATCAGAGTCTTTTCCAATGAGTCAACTCTTCACATGAGGTGGCCAAAGTATTGGAGTTTCAGCTTTAGCATCATTCCTTCCAAAGAAATCCCAGGGCTGATCTCCTTCAGAATGGACTGGTTGGATCTCCTTGCAGTCCAAGGGACTCTCAAGAGTCTTCTGCAACACCATAGTTCAAAGGCATCAATTCTTCAGCACTCAGCTTTCTTCACAGTCCAACTCTCACATCTGTACATACCTTATGACACCATGAACCACACTGTCTTCCTCCTTAGCTTCCTTAATATCACACTCTCCTTATTTGATACCCACTCTTAGGCCAATTTTTTTCAACTTCATTTCCATAGATTACTATTTTTTTTAATTCATCCCTTAAATGTTGGTGTTCCCAGGTCAGTCCAACTTTTATTACCTCATAATGTACAAGGATAATGAAACTATTTCTAACCTTCTAGGATAAACTGGACACTATTTGGAAGTATCTATGGTATTGGTGAAAGAAGTAATTGCCTTCTCTTTATATTGTGTAATTTACAAGGAGAAAAAAGAGTTAGGAAAGATATTAAATACTATTTTTTTTGCAATGCTGAATTTTTTAAATTTTTTATTCTTGAAATGGCTACTTACAATTTCTTGTCAAGGCTTTATAGTGGCAATTTCTTTATATTTTTGAGAAGTCACCATCAATAAGCAACTTTGTTCACATAAGTAGGTGATAAAAATATTTTCTTAATTTTGACAACCATTTGAATATTTACAACAGTTATCATGTTTCCATAATCTAAGAACCCTTTCTTTTCTTTCCTTGAAAAATGTAAATGTTAAAATTTCTTGTGAACATGAGTGAATTTATAATCTGATTGACTGAACTTTTTCACATCAAGGATTTCAAAATGCTGATGCCTTCAACTGAAGTACTTGTGGTATCACTGATCATTTGGGTGCCATCCTGGCCAGAATCCAGCAGGCCTGCCCACTGTTTCTGAATCAGAGATTTGGAGCCGCCACTTGGAGCTGCACCTGCCATCCTGTCTGCCTTCCTACCATCGTCCCACCTTTCACACTCCAGGTCTGGGGATTAGTTCCTCCAGAAATGCTATAATTGGCCACCTCCACTCTAGAATAGATACTGGGGTGGTGGATTATATGCCTGACTGTATTCTGGGTTTTGCAGCTTTGGAAGGTACAGAAGACTCTCATCATGCTAGGCAACCTCAAGACCACAACCCAGGGGACTGGGATGCTATGTCAAAGATACCATCGAGGGTCCCTGGAAATGGCTGCCACACCTGGAGGCAATCTGCCCAAGGACTCTGGACATTGTTAATCCCATTCAGCTCTCCTACATTTGAAGGGCTCAATGTCTCATAGAAAATCAGTGCCATATTACACCAGAAGAAAAAACTCTGCCACTGGACTCTATTTTAGCCCTCTTTCTACCATATATACCTTTCTAGAAAGAGGACACTTGTTTCTATGACTGCAAAAGCCATTCATATGATGACAATTTCCTGACCTGTATGTCTGTCTTCTGAACCATAGACCTAAATCTGGATGCTTCCATTTGGATGTCCCATAGACCAAGACTGTCTACAGTTGGACTTACTATCCTGACACCTACATTCACTAAATTCTTCTTTTCAGTAAATGGCACCATCAATGCCTCAGCTACAGAAACTCTCGAGTCGCTTTCAGCCTGTCCCTGTCCTTTTCCACCTCTATCTAACCAGTCATCAAGTTGTTAGTTTGCTCTCATATTTATACTCCCTGCTCTTCAGGATCTCAGAATGCCCCTACCAGATCACAGAAATAACTTCCAAGCTTATGCTATTGACTCTAACCTGCCCCTCCAGAGAGTTACCATGGGAATCTTCCTAATATACAAATCTGATGGTGTAAGTCTTCAGTTTAGAATTTTTCATGATTCTCCCATTGCCTCTGTGATAAAAACCAAATCCCTTAGTGTGAAATACAAAACCCACTCTGCGCTGGGCCTTAAATCATGTCTCCTCCCTCACTGTTCACCTTTCCTTCCTCATGGTCCACAATGAACTAACTGTGGCATCTTTCTTTTTTAAAACAAATTTGGCCGCATCAGGTCATAGTTGCAGCTTGCAGGCTCCAGGGTACAGGCCCAATAGTTTCAGCATGCAAGCTTAGCTTCCGTGCAGCACGTGGGATCTTAGTTCTCTGACCAGGAACTGAACCCTCGTCCCCTGCTTTGCAAGATGAATTCTTAACCACTGGACCACCAGAGAAGTCCCCTATTTGTGGATTTTGGAGCAAGCCTGGCTATCTTATTTCCATGCCCTAGTCCAGGGTGATATCTCTGCCAGGATTAGCCTTCTATGTGTTCCTATTCATTTCCTTAAGGGATGACTCCTAGCTTCTCTCCAGACTCAAAATCATCTGCTACCTCCTCTGGGAAACCTTTGCTCATCATTGTAATCTCAGTTGCCTCTGCTATAATCACCCATTATACTCTGTCCTATCACAAGACATACTGTTATAGCATTTGCTTTCTTGATTGTTCTAAAAAAAATTATAAAGATTTATCCACCTAGTATGCAGTTCTTAGCACCAAGAACCCAGAGCATAGTGATCAGCCCAGACTTCTGAGTGCTACAGAAAGTGACAAAAATCTCTTGACTACAAGCATGGGGACAGGTTGACTCGAGAACTGTGTGCTATGTGCTCATTGCAAGATCCTGCGCCACCAGGAGAGGAACAAGTCTCTTGGTCTGGAGCTCTTCACCAAAAGAGTCCATTCATCCCACCTTTTGCCAGGCTCCAAATTAGGCCATTGTCCCCATGCAAGGCAATCCCTCTACAATTTTTTTTCTTCTCCTGTACCAGAGTCACTTTCCTATGAGTAAGGTCATTGTCAGACAGCCCAAGGAGTTTATGCTCTTTGTGACATGAGACAGACAGTGACTGTGGGTGTCATCAAAGCAGTAGACAAGAGGGCAGCTGGAGCTGGAAGGGTCATTGAATCTGCCCAGAAATCTCAGAAGGCTGAATATTGTCCCCAAATACCTGCCACCCCAGTCTTAATCAATGGAGGAAGAATGACCTCAGAACTGTTTGTCTCAATTGGCCATTTCAGTTTAACAGTTAAAGACTGGTTAATGATAACAGTGCATCGTAAAACCTTCTGAAGGAAAGGAGAATGCTTTGTGGACCATTTGTTTTGTTTGTGGCAGTTTTAAGTTATAAGCTTTTTTAAATCAATACTGTTTTTAGTGGCAAAAACTTGACCAAAAATCTGTCACAGAATTTAAGACTCATGAAAAAAAAAAAAAAAAATTTGAATGAAAACAAACTCCCTGGATACCTCTGGATCAGTTGAGGACAGGCAGTCATCAGGGTCTCGATAGTGATTTTATCAAAAAGCTTCAAACTGTGGCCATCCCCTGCCTCTGGTTGGCCAGATGTTATCAGAAGGCATGCCTACCTCAGAGCTCTGACCAATCTCATTTTGCATTTAAACTCAGAACAGAACAGAATTGGGGGTGTGCATTCAATATCCGTTTGACTCTCACTTTCTTTTTGGCTTTAGCCCTTTTCATTTGCTAACTGAAGCTGCACTCAATAAAGTGCTTGTTGATTGAGTCCCTTTGCTAGACAAGGTGGAGGGTTCTTTACAGGTTCTTTACAGCTACCTGAAGAAGGCTCAGAGGAGAGTCTGGAACCATTCTCTGAGCTAGGAAAGACAGGGGGAAAAGTAGGTTTGGAGGTAGAAATTAGATCAGTTCACAACATTTGGGGCTTGCTGTGCTTTTAGAACTCCCACACAAGCAAAGAGTATAGCCTAAATTTAGAGAAGTGACTCTAAATGCAGCTGACACTTCCCATCACCATGGCATAACCTCCCTGGATAATAACCACTTCACTTACTGTGAACCTGAATCATGAATTAAGAAAAAAAGTTTGAATTTAGAGTTACCCGATACAGAAAGAGACTATTTCCTGCTGTGGTGGGTGAACACCTGATCAGAAGGATGGAAAGAGGAATTTTACACAGAGGAAAGACTGAGCTCAAAAATTGTATAATCCTGTAATCATATTATCCAGTAACATGTGTACTAAGTCACTTCAGTTGCATCCATCTCTTTATAACCCTGTGGACTGTTAGCCCACCAGGCTCCTCTGTGCATGGGATTCTCCAGGCAAGAATACTGGAGTGGGTTGCCATGCCCTCCTCCAGGGGATCTTCCTGACCCATGGATCAAACCTGCATCTCTTACATCTCCTCCATAGCAGGAGGGTTCTTTACATCACCAGAGCCACTTAAGAATCCCTATCCAGTAACAACAGGCTATATTCTTGGCTAATCTTAGAATCACCTGTAAAAAATAAATAAAAAGAAGCCTCAATTAGAAAGAGTTGGGAGACCAGAAAACAGTGCTCTTCCAGAGTCCAATAACAAGAAGAAAGACTTCTCTTTGCTAGCAAGGACTCAGCCAATGAAAAGCCATGAACTCTCTGTCTACTATAGCCCTCCCCAGCTTCTTTTTCCCCTCTATAACGGCATTCTCTTTCCCCTACCCTACAGGGGCTTGCACACTGCTTGACATGGTTGGGGACCCCAAATTGCAATTCTTGGCCGATTCCAAAGAAACCCATTTTCAGCTAAAGAAATAACTGGTAATGTTCTAATTTTAGGTCAACACACCTTATACTCACAGCATTCTAACTAGGAAAGAAATGTAAATTTTCCAGAATTGTGGCTTGATTTAATACTGGTATCACATGCACTTACATTCAGGACAAAGGGATTGGAGTGGTGTGCAGGGAGTATTTACAACAGTTTCATTAAATCGTTCAAAATGTTTTCTTGAGCATTAATCCATTGTTTCAAGATAATAATTTGATGACTGAAGAATAAATAAATCAGAAACATATGGATTAAATTTTCCTTGAAGTACACTCGAGTCCCAAAGTAAGGGAAAAGGCATTTGGCAAAATCCAGTCTGCCTTTGCCAAACCTAAAGTGTTTGAAAAATAATTTGAGAGGGTTTGCCAAACCCCAAATGCCACTGTGTTCTTCCATCCCACCCAGATCTCCAAAAGTGCAAAGCTAATACATCTACTCAGCATTCTAAATGAGCATGGGCATCTTGGTAAGAAACAAAACTACTTCATTTAGAGCCCCTGAAGAGACTCCTTAACATTTTTAGAAAGAAATCATTTGACTGAATGATCCGCTTCCTATCCATACTCTGATCTCTAAAATATTCATCTAAGATTTTTAAAAAATTGTCCAGTAAGTGTGCTATGAAATCATTTTGAGCCTTTAGCAAAAAGAATTTAGAACAGAAGAGTTATTTTTAACTAAACTTTATCGGTGACTGCAGTCTTGAAATTAAAAGACACTGTTCCTTGGAATAATAGCTATGTCAAACCAGACAGTGTTTTAAAAAGCAGAGACATCACCTTGCTGACAAAGGTCTGTATAGTCAAAGCTATGGTTTTTCCAGTAGACATGTATGGATGTGGGAATTGGACCATAAAGAAGGCTGAGTGCTGAAGAATTGATGCTTTTGAACTATAGTGCTGGAGAAGACTCTTGAGAGTCCCTTGGACTATGAGGAGATCAACCAGTCAATCCTAAAGGAAAGCAGTCCTAAATATTCATTGGAAGGACTGATGCTGAAGCTGGAACTCCAATACATTGGCCACCTGATGCAAAGAACTGACTCATTGGAAAAGACCCTGATGCTGGGAAAAATTGAGGGCAAGAGAAGGGGGCAACAGAGGATGAGATGGTTGGATGGCATCGCTGATTCAATGGACATGAGTTTGAGCAAACTCAGGGAGAGAGTGATGGACAGAGAAGTCTGGTGTGCTCTAGTCCATGGGGTCGCAAAGAGTCAGACACAACTTAGTGACTGAACAACAAGAACAAAACTTTATCAGAAGTACAGCAATATCTTCCTATTGGAATGGTGTGGAGGGGGGGTGTCTCTCTTTCTATATGTTCATAGTACTGACAACCTGAGCAATCAATTTTTACTCAAATCATCTTTAAACTAAAACAAATTTTTCAGTTGAGGCTGCCAATGGGGCATTCCCAGTGACCTGAATCCGGTCATGATTGAACCAGTAAACAAAGCCTTTGGAGAAATCAAAAGCAAGTATCGGAATGTGGGTGGTACAGGCAAGTCTTTTCACCCTGCAAATGTCTCTATTTTTGAACGGTAATCTTAGCTATGTTGAATTTCCGCCTAAGGGGTGCCTCTTTCTGGAAGGTTAGCAGTAAGTGTCTGTCTAATGCACTTTGTGTTTGCAAAATGACATTTGCTCACCTAACAATGGAGAATCAATGTGGCATAAATCAGACATTTTTCCAGTTCCCAGGGAAATTATTCACAGGCTTTTTATTCTGGGGCTGAGGCAGTTGATATTCTTTTTTGTTTTCTTGCATTTTATTTATTTTTAATTGTAGTAAGTCCCTGAAATTGTTATGAATACTTCATATTGTCATGTCTCAATATTTGTTGAAATTTAGATGAGAAATCCCAGAGACATTTTGATTATTCAGAAATATCTTGTATAGTTTTTAAATCATTTTTGCTTGAAATCTTTCATCTAGAGCACAATTTAAGATTGCTTAGAAAACATTTTACTCAAGAAAAGAGTATACTTTTATTTTCTTTAAACTCAGCTATGAAACAAACCTTCTTTACCTTGGACTTATACCCTGAAGCCCTCCAAGAACGGCTTGCTTGTTAGGGGTTAGCTTGCTATAAAATAGTTCTTTCTATAATAAGAGTTCCATGTATGCTGTCCAATCTCACGTTGTAAGAACTAGCCTTACTAATCCCAGGGTCAACAGCTTCTGCTCCCTGGATGCTGTTATAGAGAAGAAACAAGGCATCAGTGACAAGCCCCTCAGATGCTGTTTCACAGAGATCATTTGGTTGCAAGGCAGATGAAACTATTCCAACTATCTCAATATAAATAGAGCAATTAGAAGGGTACAGCAGAATCTCATAGAGCCTAAATGCAGAAAATACAGTGTGTCCTCCTGAAAATTAAGGTCTTCATGTAGCTAATTCCCCTCTCCCTGAAGGGGCAAATAATCTCAGCTCCATTTTCCCTGCTTGTCTCCACAGACTAGCTTTTATATGTTGGTTTGTCATAAGTGAATACAGGCATAAGTCCTGAAACAGCATGATGATTCCATGGTTTACATCATCAAATACCGGTCTCCAGAGGCCAGGCTCCCATCAACCACAGAGCAAGACAGAAGAGGAAATGCTTAAAAAGGTCCTGGTAGCCTACAGGACCCATACACTGGGGTGTGTATTATCATCTCACATTTTGTTTAATATCCCTATTGTACTAGGTCCACATGATATACTCTTTGGCAAGTAAGCAGACTCATATTCCTTTATTTCACCAAATGTTATTAAAACAAGCCCAAGAGTCCATGTCTGGATTAACACATATACTAGTTACCTATTGCTGCATAACAAGTTTCTCTAAAATTAAGGTAGGGGGCTTCCCTGGTGGTTCAGTGGTTAAAGCTTCATGCTTCCAATATAGGAGGCACATGTTCAATGCCTGGTAGGGAACTAAGATCCCACATGCTGCCTGGGATGGTCAAAAAAAATTTTTTTTTTTCTAATTTTATTTTATTTTTAAACTTTACATAATTGTATTAGTTTTGCCAAATATCAAAATGAATCCGCCACAGGTATACATGTGTTCCCCATCCTGAACCCTCCTCCCTCCTCCCTCCCCATACCATCCCTCTGGGTCGTCCCAGTGCACTAGCCCCAAGCATCCAGTATCGTGCATCGAACCTGGACTGGCAACTCGTTTCTTACATGATATTTTACATGTCTAAA
Organism: Bos grunniens; assembly: GCF_055505025.1. Taxonomy (NCBI): domain Eukaryota; kingdom Metazoa; phylum Chordata; class Mammalia; order Artiodactyla; family Bovidae; genus Bos; species Bos grunniens. Next base: position 8,975,354 of record NC_141179.1, on the reverse strand, counting down.
TTGATTTTTAAGATCTTTGAACATGTATTATTTCACAGTTTCTCTGAACCAGGAATCTGAGAGTTGCTTAGCTGTGTGATTCTGCCTCACAGCCTCTCATGAGGTTGCAGTCAATTGGCTGGTGAGAGCTGTAGTCATCTGATGGCTGAAGGATTTGTTTCAAAGTGACTCATTCACATGGCCATTGGCAGCATGCTCCGTCTAGTTCTTTGCTGATTCTTGACAAGGACTCTACTCCTTGCCACATGGACTTCTCTGTAAGGCTGCTTGAGTGTCCTCATGACTCAAAGCATTAGTGATCTGAGAGAGAAAAAGGAGAAGGCCACGATGCCTACTGCAGTCTCAAAAATCACACGTCTTCACTTCTACCAAATCCTACAAATCCTAAGGAAGCCCATGTCCAAGGTGAGGGGAATTGGATTCTGCCTTTTGCATGAAGTAGTGTTAGATAATTTATCAGCATATTTTAAAACCACCACCTCAGAAGATGTTTTTGTATCCTTTTATGCTTGCCCTTGTCTTCTGTACCACATAGTACCCCCAAACGACACAATACAAGCATGAAGTCCAGGAACGGTCTAGTACAAACTGGGAAGAACCCTGGCATCTCCCTGGCTACTGTGATGGTTATCTCTGCCCCCTAAAGCTTTGAAGAACCTCTGCTGAATGTTAGACTGGCACCACTGCGCCATGTACAGCACCATCTCTTGGCCCCAGGTCTCCACAGGGCTGTCTTCAGAGAAAGTGATGGCCACATTCCTTCTCTCAGTGTTAACAACGACCCAGTGGGCTTCTTGTAAGCTTCCTCATCCTCCTTGTCCCTTATCCAGTATTTCTCCTCCAGGAAGGCCCACTCTGAGCACACTCAGATTCTTCAGATTGCATAAGTGCCCTCTGCTCCCCCATGGAATCTTCTGCTACTATTTTTTGAAGTTCCTGGGAAATCTAGGACACAATAAGATTCCTTTTCAATATTAAAGTGTGTAAGGAGTCATACACAAGGCTTCCCTGGTGGCTCAGTGGTAAAGAATTCATCTGCCAATGCAGTAGACCTGGGTTTTGATCCCTGGATTGGGAAGATCCTCTGGAGAAGGAAATGGCAACCCACTCCAGGATCATTGCCTGGAGAATCCCATGAACAGAGGAGCCTGGTGGACTACAGTCCATGGGGTCGAAAAGAGTCAGACACAACTGAGCAACTAAACAATAACAACAAAAGAGTCATACACACACACACACACACACACAGGCACACAAGGGCAGTTTCATACAAAACTTCTGAGCTAGGTAATAATTTGTTCCTTGGATAAAATAAATCTTTTTTTGTTGTTTAAGTGATAGGTGGTTAGAACAGTTATTTTGTGTTTTTGGAAAATCCCATATAACCTACAGAGAAAAAAAAAAAAAGACCTAAATTTTTTTCAGGCAGGCAAGAGTAAGACTAAAAATCCCTTTTGTGGGCCATAAATTGATGCAAGATATTCCCCTTATTGCACTGATGCAGCTTTAGTAGTAATGTTTACTGACTAGTCTCAGATTACCAGTTATTGAATCATTTTTGCAGCCACCAGTCAAAAACTTAAGTCATGGAATTAATTTGGGGCTGGGAAGGAATTTAGGATACATCTGCTTTAATTATTTCATTTTAAAGTTGATATTAACTACCCTGGTGATTAAACTGTTGCTATCTGCCATGCTCATTAACTCATGATTGTGTGTCAGGACAAATTATTTTTTATGATGTGAATGCACTTTATATTGTGACTAACAAGTAGAATAATCAACCTTCCTGGTTTGCCCAAGACAGAGGGCTTTCCAAGACATGGGACTTTCAGTGCTAAGGCCAGGAATATTAAAGGCAGAGCAGGATTATTTAGTCACCCTACTAATATGTTGTATTTGTTAACAACTGCTACATAATAAATTATCCCCAAATTTAGTGAGTTAGAATAATGCAAGAGACCCATGTTCAATCCCTAGATCAGGAAGATGCCCTGGAGAAGGGAATGGCTACCCACTCCAGTGTTCTTGCTTGGAGAACTCCATAGACAGAGGAGCCTGGCAGGGTACAGTCCGTGAGGTTGCAAAGGGTTGGATATGACTGAGCAACTAACACTTTCACTTTCTTTCTTATTTATCCTTTTCCTGGTGACTTAGATGGTTAAGAGTTTGCCTGAAGTGTGGGAGACCTAGGTTTGATCCTTGGGTTGGGAAGATCCCCTGCAGAAGGAAATGGCAACCTACTCCAGTATCCTTGCCTGGAAAATCCCATGGATGGAGGAGCCTGGTGGGCTCCATGGGGTCACAAAAAGTCAGACACAACTGAGTGACTTCACTTTCTTTTCTGAGGGTTAGGAACTCAGGAGCAGCTTTCCTGGGTGGTTCTGGGTCCAGGTTTCCCATGATATTATTGTCAAGTTGAGGACCAGTACTGCAGTCCTCTGAAGTCTCATCTGAAGGCTCAACTGAAGGTGAAGGATTTACTCTGAAGATGGCTCACTGCTATGACTGTGGCTGAAGGTCTCAGTTCCTCACTTGCATGGGACTCTCCCTAGAGCAAACGATCCAAGAGAGAGAGACAGAAGCCATGACATTAGGGTTTTTTTGGTTTTTTTATGATCTAGCCTAGGAAGTGACATAGTGTTACTTGTCACATATTCTATTGGTTACACTGACCAATCCTGCCACAATGTGGGAGGAGCTAGCAACAGTGATGACTTGAGGATGTCAGAGCTCAAAAAGAATAAAGAAGGTGTCCATTCAGGGGAATGTGGTGTTAGAGATGGGAGATTGGTACATATAGGACACATAGATCCACTCAGGAAACTTATTTAGGAGAATGGGAGCCAGGATTCCTAGTGTTGTGAAAGCAAGTTACAAATATGGAAAATAAGAGAATGAGACAGAAGGCTGTGGTGTTAGATTGAAATCTGAGATATCACTGTGAACTCATGATTTTCAATAATACAAATATATAGGTATATATAGGCATAAATGCAGTTTGTATAAATTTCTTATATCCGTGCACTTATATCCTTTTCTTATATCCGAGGAAGTATAGGAATAGCAGGACCCATGAATGACATAATGGCATACATGACACCCCTAGAATAAAGACCATCATATCATAAACACAAGCCACCATTAAAATGAAACAGGGCTCCACGGAGAAATTACTGACTCCTGGGCTGCAGCAAAGGAAGTGTAAGATGAACTTAGATATCTTCTTATGCCAGAAAATAAAGAAATGCTCAAATGATGTGGATGTCAAATGTACAGAAAAGTCAGCTTTAAAGTGCTCCTACTGGCCAAATATGGGCCACTTTGTGCAGCCAAATAAATGATAGTAATGAATTTTAGTCTGTAAAGGAAGATAGCAAACTCTACTGAAAGACAGACAGACAGAGAAAAGTTGTTGAGAAACAAGATATTACATTGTTTCAAAGTTCCTCTCCAAAAAGCTCTTACAAATTACAAGAATCCAAGGGGCCAAGGTGGGGCAGGGACTGGGGGGAGTAACTTTACAGTAGAGAAGACTGGTAGACAGACTGAAGGGCTGCTCCAGACTGAAGGAGACTAAGAAGTCATCAGAGCTAAATGTAACCTGTGATTCTGGACTAGGCTGGATGTTGGAAAAGTTTATCCATACTTGAATGGGACCTGAGAATTAGATACCAACCCAACTTAGTTTTCTATTTAATTTTTTTAATTGAAGTATAGTTGGCTTTCAATATTATATTAGTTTCAGGTGTACAATATAGTGATTAAAAAAATTATAGATTATACACTATTTAAAGTTATTTCAAAATACTGGCTATAGTCCCTGTACTGTACAATATATCCTGGTAGCTTACTAATCAAGTTAAGTTTTTGATTCTCTGTATTACGTTATGTTGAAAAGTGCCCCTTTTAAACAATCTGTTATTAACATGTTTTTCATCTTAGCCCATTTCCTTTAAGTTTCTTAAGTACTCTCTAAATTTCAAGGCAAATGTATATTGAAATTTAAAGGAGAACTTGTCATTTTAAACATATAATTTTATTTTAAATAATCAACCATGACTTGTCTATTTTTTTAAATAAATAAAGCAACATTTTTATTGTTCTTTTTGTTGCTGCTTGTGAAATATGACCGAGGTAGGGTTCTAGAGGAAAATGCCCTTTAAAAAGATACACAAAACAGTATTTGGAGATGATGGAGCATTCAACCAACAATTTACTCTCAGTGACTCAATACATAAACGTTCTTTATGTTGTCCTTGAAACATTTCTGTAATTAAGATTCTTTTAAAATGAACTACTTTTTAAAAGTAAAACATTTCCTCCAAATATTTTTGTTTCACCTCTTTTATGACTGATTTCTTTAGCATCATGCCAATGCATAATGTCAGCTTTTGGTATTCTTAGGCTGTTGGGGAGTACACTTATTTATTCATTCGTTTGTTAAATAAACAACTACTGATCACCCATTATGTCCCAAGTAACTTGCTGGACACTGAGAATTTAACTACAAATGAGATCCAGCACTTGTCTCTAGGGAGTTTCAGACTAATGGGGAGACAGACAAATAAGCAGATAGTCAGCATATACCAAGCGGAAGAGGAGAACAGAGGAGAAACATGTTAGGAGGTACTCAGGGAAAATTTCCTAAAGAGAGGGATTTGACATCCTATCACAGAGCATTTCTGAGACCTGGTGGAAAACTCAGAATTATGTGAGAGGAAAAGCGTAGCAGGTGTGTCCAGGCAGATGAAACAGCATATAGAGAGAAGCTGGAGGGGAAAGCAGGAGCATGGCCTGCTGGAGATACCGCGAGGAGCTGAGGATAACTGAAGCAGAGAACATGAGGCAGAATCTCAGAACCTGATGCTGGGGAGGAGGAAGCCCAGAGGATGACCTTTTGGAAATTCCTAAAGTACCAATCGCACCTGAAACCCCTGTATCACCCAGATTATTAGTGCTACCTCCAGTAATCTAGTCACAGAGCTTGTTGCAGCCATGTCTTTACCTACACATCTTCCAAGAAGGCAACTCAGAGGAGAGCGTGGTTTAGCTGGCTCAGGACTGTTTGATATTAGCAAAGACAAGCACATCATTTGCAACAACTTCCTTGACAATGTTAAGTTTCTTAGCCAAGTTTAGACAAGTGTTTGTTGAAAAGAGTTATTGGTGTGCTTGTTTGCATATAATCTTTCATCCCTGGATGGAAAAATATTTACAAATGATGTCTCGCAAAATAGAACGGGATATTTTTTCTCTTCCTTAAAATACTTGCTCTATTCTAAACAGCCCCTCACAGTGCATTTCTCCTTGGCAACTTCATGGTTCCCTGAGTACATGCGTCCAATTACCCCAGTGTTTCTCTTGCATTGTGGCCTGTTTTCACTTGGGTGGCAGACCTCAGTTGCCCGCTGCTCACCCAACAACACATGTACTAATTCCAGAACTCCTGAGCAAAGAATTCCTCCAGAACTGTGAGCTTTATTGTTAATGTAAAAGATGGTTGCTGGGTAGAAAGATTGCTTCATGTTCCTATAGTTGTGAGAATGAGAAAGAGACAATACTTGGTGAATTGATCCCTCCATCTGGTGAGGGTAGGATTATTCCCTGTGACAGATTGGCTGTGGTCAACTACACAAACTAAATGAAGTAAAGCCCAGACCATCTGTGCATGAAGCCATTTTCTGAGGGGTTAGTATGGACCCCTGGATAAGCACTTGCCCTGAGCAGCGAGGCTAGGAGCACCTGATGTCCTTATGGAGCATCCATCCAGCAGCTGCACTCAGTTCCTAACTGGATCCAAGATAGAATGTCCTGGGTTTCTTCCAGCTCAGTTTAAAGCATGTCAATAGTTCATTTCTGGCTTCCTCTTGTTACCATTTAACCTATAGGGTGTCTATGTGCGTCTTTGCAACTCCATTACTTAAGTTTTAAGAATAAAAGGACAAATCATAAAGCAAATAATAAGAGAAATAGCTACCTCTTTATTTTCTTTTTCCCTACAAGATGACAGAGTAGAAGGACGTGCATTCATCTTCTGCGAGAACTCCAAATTTACAATTCACTGCTGAACAACCATCAACAGGAGAATGCTGGATCCCATCAAAAAAAGATACCCCATGTCCAAGGGTAAAGGCAAACCTCAGAAAGATGGTAGTAAGGGCAAAATCACATTTAGAATGAGACCCATACCTGCCAGAGACACTCAGAGGGCTCAAACAAAAGCTTGCATGCACCAGGAGACCCCACAAAGACTGAGCCAGACCTGCCCCTCAGTGTTTGAGTGTCTCCTGTGGAGGTACATGTCAGCAGTGGCCTGCCACGGGGGCAGGGGCTCTGGGTGCAGCAGACCTGGGTATGGCATAAGCCCTCTTGGAGGAGGCTGCCATTAACCCCACCATAGAGCCACCAGAACTTACACAGGACTGGGGAAACAGACTCTTGGAGGGCACAATAAAAACCTGTGCACAACAGAACCCAGGAGAAAGAAGGAGTGACCCCATTAGACACTGAACCAGACTTTCCTGTGAGTCCAGGAGTCCCTGGCAGAGGCATGGGATGACGGTGGCTTACTTCAGGGTCAGGGCACTGAGAGTGGCATGCACTGGACCTTCTAAAGAAGGTTGCCATTTTCTTCATTACCTCCACAATGGTTTGGTCTCTGGTCAAAAAACAGGGAGAGAACACAGCCCCACAGAAATCAAGAGCAAGTTGGATTACAGATTTACTGAGCACAGCCCCGACCATCAGAATAAATCCAATTTCCCCCAGTCAGTTTCTCCCATCAGGAAGCTTCCATAAGCCTTTTATCCTTATCCCTCAGAGGGCAGAAAGAATGAAAACCACAATCACAGAAAAGTAATCAAAATGATCACAGGGACCCAGCCTTGTCTAACTCAATGAAACTATGAGTCATGCCATGTAGGGCCACCCAAGATGGACGGGTCATGGTGGAGAGTTCTGACAAAACGTGGTCCACTGGAGAAGGCAATGGCAAACCACATCAGTATTCTTGCCTTGAGAACCCCATGAACAGGATGAAAGGCAAAACGATAGGACACTGAAAGATGAAATTCCCGGGTCAGTAGATGCCCGATATGCCACTGGAGATCAGTGGAGAAATAACTCCAGAAAGAATGAAGAGATGGAGCCAAAGTGAAGACAACGTCCTGTTGTGGATGTGACTGGTGATGGAAGTAAAGTCCAATGCTGTAAAGAATAATATTGCATAGGAACCTGAAATGTTAGGTCCATGGATCAAGGCAAATTAGAAGTGGTCAAGCAGGAGATGGCAAGTGTGAACATCGACATTCTAGGAATCAGCGAACTAAAATGGACTGGAATGGCTGAATTTAACTCAGATGACCATTATATCTACTACTGTGGGCAAGAATCCCTTAGAAGAAAGTTGCCATCATAGTCAACAAAAATGTCCAAATGCAGTGAAAGTGAGAGTGAAGTTACTCAGTCGTATCCGACTCTTTGAGACCCTGTGGACAGTAGTCTACCAGGTTCCTCCATCGATGGGATTTTCCAGGTGAGAATCCTGGAGTGGGTTGTCATTTCCTTCTCCAGTGCAATCTTAAAAATGACAGAATGATCTCTGTTCATTTCCAAGGCAAACCATTTAATATCATGGTAATCCCAGTCTATGTCCCAAGCAGTATTGATGAAGAAGCTGAAGTTGAACAGTTCTATAAAGAGCTACAAAACCGTTGAGAACTGACATAAAGAAAAGATATCCTTTTCATTATAGGGGACTGGAATGCAAAAGTAGGAAGGCAAGAGATACGTGGAGTAACAGGCAAATTTGGACTTGCAGTACACAACAAAGCAGGGCAAAGGGTAGCAGGGTTTTGTCAAGAGAACGTGCTGGTCATAGCAAACACCCTCTTCCAGCAACACAAGAGAAGACTGTACACATGGACATCACCAGATAGTCAACACCGAAATCAGATTGCTTATATTCTTTGCAACCAAAAATGGAAAAGCTCTATGCAGTCAGCAAAAACAAGACCGAGAACTGACTGTGACTAGATGTGAACTGCTTATTGCCAAATTCAGACTTAAACTGAAAAAAAGTAGGGAAAACCACTAGATCTTTCAGGTATGACCTAAATCAAATCCCTTATGTTTATACGGTGGAAATGACAAATAGATTCAAGGGACTAGAACTGATAGATACAGTGCCTGAAGAACTATAGACAGAGGTTTGTGACATTGTACAGGAGGCAGTATTCAAGAACTTCCCCGAGAAAAAGAAATGCAAAAAAGCGCTATGGTTGTCTGAGGAGAACTTACAAATAGCTGACAAGAGAAGAGAAAGGCAAAGGAGAAAATTTGAAGTTGCACCCATTTGAATGCAGAGTTCCAAAGAATAGCAACAAAGAGATAAGAAAGCCTACCTCGGGGATCAATGCAAAGAAATAGAGGAAAACAATAGAATTAGAAAGACTAGAGATTTCTTCAAGAAAGTTAGAGATACCAGGGGAACATTTCATGCAAAGATGGGCACAATAAAGGACAGAAATGGTATGGACCTAACAGAAGCAGAAGATATTAAGAAGAGGTGGCAAGAATACACAGAAGAACTGTACAAAAAAGATCTTCATGACCCAGATAATCATGAAGGTATGATCACTCACCTAGAGCCAGACATCCTGAATGTGAAGTCAAGTGGACCTTAGGAAGCATCACTATGAGCAAAGCTAAAGAAGGTGATGGAATTCCAGCTGAGCTATTTCAAATCTTAAAAGATGATGCTGTGAAAGTGCTGCACTCAATATGCCAGCAAATTTGGAAAACTCAGCAGTGGCCACAGGACTGGAAAAGTTCAGTTTTCATTTCAATCCCAAAGAAAGGCAATGACAAAAATTTTCAAACTACTGCACAGTTGCACTCATTTCACATGCTAGCAAAATAATGCTCAAAATTCTCCAAGCCAGGCCTCAAGAGTGCATATACCATAAACTTTCAGATGTTCAAGCTGGATTTTGAAAAAGCAGAGGAACCAGAGATCAAATTGCCAACATCCATTGGATCATCAAAAAAGCAAGAGAGTTCCAGAAAAACATCTACTTCTGCTTTATTAACTACACCAAAACGTTTGACTGTGTGGATCACAACAAACTGGAAATTTTTTGAAGAGATGGGAATCCAGACCACCTTACCTCCCTCCTGAGAAATCTGTATGCAGGTCAAGAAGCAACAGTTAGAACTGGACATGGAACAACAGACTGGTTCCAAATAGGACAAGGAGTACTTCAAGGCTGTGTATTGTCCCCCTGCTTATTTAACATGCAGAGTACATCATGTGAAATGCCGGGCTGGATGAAGCCCAAGCTGGAATCAAGATTGCTGGGAGAAATATCAGTAACCTCAGATACACAAATGACACCACCCTTATGGCAGAAAGTGAAGAAGAACTAGAGTCTCTTGATGAAACTGAAAGAGGAGAGTGAAAAACCTGGCTTAAAACTCAACATTCAGAAAACCACGATCATGGCATCCAGTCCCATCACTTCATGGCAAATAAATGTGGACACAATGGAAACAGTGAGAGACTTCATTTTGGGGGGCTCCAAAATCACTTCAGATAGTGACTGCAGCCATGAAATTAAAAGACACTTGCTCCTTGGAAGAAAAGCTGTGACCAACCTAGACAGCGTATTAAAAGGCAGAGACATTACTTTGTTGACAAAGTTCCATCTACTCAAAGCTATGGTTTTTCCAGTAGTCATGTATGTTTGTGAGAGTTGGACTATAAAGAAAGCTGAGCTCTGAAGAATTGATACTTTTGAACTGTGGTGTTGGAGAAGACTCTTGAGATTCCCTTAGAATGCAAGGAGATCCAACCAGTCCATCCTAATGAAAATCAACCCTGAAATTCATTGTAAGGGCTGATGCTGAAGCTGAAACTCCAATACTTTGGCCACATGTTGTGAAGAATTGACTCATTGGAAAAGGCCCTCATGCTAGGAAAGATTGAAGGTGGGGGAAGAAGGGGATGACAGAGGATGAGATGGTTGGATGACATCACCAACGCAATGGACATGAGTTTGAGTAAGTTCCAGGAGTTTGTGATTGACAGGGAAAACTAGTGTGCTGCAGTCATAGGGTCACAAAGAGTCGGACATGACTGACTGAACTGAACCCTTTTTATTGACTACATACTACCTACCAGGTTTTTTGCTTAATGACTACCTCATGTCTAATTTCCCTAACAAATCTGTAAAACAATAATTACCCCTACTTTATAGAGAAGGAAATGGAAGTTCAGAGAGGTTACGAGATCACAGCATTAGCAATCTGATTACCAGCAGTGTTCAAATTCAAAGCTGCCTTTAAACCTATGGTCTTTTCACTATGCAATTACATCTCAGAGTTACCAATTAGCAGCTCTCCTTTGTTTATTTGTATGTTTTTTTTTTTTTGAAGTAAACATTATTGACGATTATTATATGATAGTCTCTAGTCTAAGATCCAAAGACATTTAAAACATGGTTGCTCTGCCCAAGGGTCACACAAACTAAATGAGGATGGTAGACATGCAAACAATCCACAAAATAATATAAAACATGTTGAAGCCCATAAAGGCCGTGCGTAGTACCAGAAACATTCAGAAATGAGAGATCTATTCTCAGTGAAGTGACAAGAGAAGGATTCTAAGGGAGCATTTGAGGTAGATCTTAATGATGTTCAGATGGTAAAAAGAAGGAAATTCTGGGAGAGAGACAAAACAAGGTCCAGAGGCAGGAAAAAGCAGAAATTTTCCATCCAAAAAAGAGTGAATCCATTGATGTGGCTGGGATGTAGAAGATTCCTTGTCCAGCACTATCAGACTTTCCTACCCCTGTTTCTCCATTTCTGTCATGAAGGCATTCTACTGGTAAGCACTGCTACTAACTGTGAGACATAGCCATGATAAACTTGGAAACCATGAATGAGTTGAGAAATACACATTATGTAAAGTGGATGCAGAACACAAGGAATGAGACGTATGGTGGCAGCTGTCAGATCACCGTCTTGGTCCTCCCTTAGTCTTTCTTTCCCCAACAGTCAACTAAACCCTGAAAAAGCTTTTTGAAATAAAAATGCTGAGACATCTTCTATGAATTCATGCTAATTGATTCCAAATGTGTGCTTGCTCATGCTTGCAATGCTATCAGCCATCACTCACTGACTCCCAGTCATATCCCCCAAACCACTAAACCAAACTGCTTGCATGAGCATGAGAGTGTCCCCAGGAGATGGACGCTGTTCACATGAGTTGCTGGGACTTCTTGCTCTGCCTCTAAACTCTTCCATAATTCCACCAGTCTTTCCATACAAAACGCTTTTACCTTTCTCACATCAACATTTTTCTGTCCTCCTGACTTTGAGAAAAGGATTCATTCATGGTTATTTTTACAAATCCAAACCCACCATTTTATTTTTAATACCTCCAACTTTTTCTGGCTCTTGTGGGCCTTTCTTTAATTTTCCTAATTCCTCTTTGTTCTTCAGTCTCTCCCTACTCCCACTCAGTCTAAAAGCATGCATAGATCTCATTTATATTTTTTTTAATTAATTGCAAAGCCTCCATTTACCCTGTAATTCCTTCCATCAACCATTTTGTTTCATGTTTCACCTTCATCTCTCTGCCAAAAGTCTAAAAAAAAAAAAAAAAAATTCTGGTCTAAACCAGATTTTTCCACTTCCTCACTCCTGCTCACTCCTTGAAGCCCTTATAATTTGGTTTACAGTATCTCTCACTTCACTTAGCTCACTCCCTCTAAATTCTCTAATGGCCATCAAACCCAGGGGCCTGACCTCATCAATTTCCTTCACTGCCCCTTGAAACTGGTCATGCTAAATCAAGAAGGGTCCTTTCTTCAGCCATTTATATCCTAAGTTACAGCACTATTTTCTCAGTTGCCTAAGGCAGAAACCAAGTACCTCTCATTTGCTGGGCTCCTAGAACCACCACCATCTTGAATCCTCCATTCTCAGTAACACCACAGTCATTTAATACTCATGTCTTCTTGTTGGATTATTGTAGCTGCCTCCTATTAATAATTGCACTCTTGCACTCTCTGCTTCTTGTCTTGGCCTCTAACAATCCATTATTTTAAAGTCCACTGCAGATATAGATATAGATAAGATCATGTCATACCCCTTGGTTAAATCATTTACAGATTGCGGAAGGCCTTCATGAACTCTTAAACATGGCATATCAGGAACTTCACATTCTGGCCTAGGCCAGTCCAGCTTCATTTAAACTCCCTTGCCTCACTTTGTGTACCATATTCCATAGCTTAATTTACAGTTCTCTGAAAGTGCCATGCTCGCTCATATCTTCAAGCCTTTATACGTTCTGCACTCTCTGCCTAAACTGCTCTTTCTAATCTCTTTCAACTGAGTGATTCACTCTTGTTTTGTAAGCCTCAATTCAGATGTTATCTCCTCCATAATAGCTAATTTGATCCCCACTCCACTCTGTCCCAGAGCCTCAAAGGGAAGGTACCAGTCCTACGTAAGGATTTCCCTGGTGGCTCAGTGGTAAAGAATCCACCTGCCAACACAGGAGACACAGGTTCAATCCCTGGGTCAGGAAGATGCCCTGAAGAAGGAAATGGCCACCCACTCCAGTATTCCTGCCTGGTGGGCTGCCATGCATGGAGTTGCAAGGCGTCAAACATGACTTAGCAATTAAGCAGCAGCAGCTGTCCTCTGTAATCCCAGGAATCTCACTGGTTATCTCTGCTAGCAATCATTGCTCTGAAGTTTTGATCACCTGTAAAGGCTGGTAGTTAAAGCCATACATAATGGATAAGAATGGGCTTCCCAGGTTCACTAGTGGTAAAGAATCCACCCATCAATGCAGGAGACATAAGTGACATGGGTTTGATCCCTGAATCAGGAAGATGCCCTGGAGGAGGCCATGGCAACCGACTCCAGTATTCTTACCTGGAGAATCCCTTGGTCATAGGAGCCTCCCATGACCATCCATGAGGTCACACAGTCCAAAGCGACTTAGCATGAATACACAAAAATTTCACTTGAAAAGAGATTTGGTGAGGGATAGGTTTGAAATTATGGTCCATAACAGATACTTGGTGCAAAAATTAAGGCTTCCCATCTATCCAGTCTGAGTTTTGGGGGGAAGTGGCAGGGCCAGGGGAGAGATAATATACCCATACTCATGACTGTCTTCTCGGGTGGAGCAAAGAAGTGTCCTAACCTAACATCTAGACTCTGTGAAATGAGTACATACTTCATGCAATAATGGGTCATCCCATGTGGGTTATTTTGATCTGTGATTTCTTGTTACACTTTGGGCCCATTTTCAAAGTGCTGAGATATTGCAACAGATTACTCTGATAAATTAGGCATCTAATTCATAAGCACCACCAAATAGAAATGGTGTTATATCTCTGCACATGGTGACCGCTTGCCGGACAAGTTAATGTTGGTGCTTCTTATTTCAGCAGAATACTGGGGTGGGTAGCCTATCCCTTATCCAGCAGATCTTCCCAGATCAGGAATCGAACAAGAGTCTCCTACGTTGCAGGAGAATTCTTTACCAACTGAGCTACCAGGGAAGCGCAAGTCTCATAAGGCTGTCCCCAGTTCAAACACCACTTGCAAGTACTACTTTCTCCAGGTTAACCACAATTCTGACTTGACTACAATTTGGGGATCCCCACAACCTCCTCATCAGGTTCAACATTTACTGTAATGGCTCAAGAACTCAGGGAAACACATTACTTATTACTAATTTATTTACTATGTGTTTACTATTACTGGTTTATTAAGAGGAGCAACCCACGTCCAAGGAGCGGTGGCTGCGCAGGCGCAGGAAGGCTGAGAGGAGCTTCTCCACGTTCAAGGTCAGGAGGGGCGGCCATGAGCAGATACCTCTCGTCCAAGGTAAGGAGCAGCAGCTGCTCTTTACTGGAGCAGCCATGAAGAGATAACCCACGTCCAAGGTAAGAGAAACCCAAGTAAGACAGTAGGTGTTGCGAGGGGGCGTCAGAGGGCAGACACACTGAAACCACAATCACAGAAAACTAGCCAATCTGATCACACAAACCACAGCCTGTCTAACTCAGTGAAACTAAGCCATGCCATGTGGGGCCACCCAAGATGGACAGGTCATGATGGAGAGGTCTGACAAAATGTGGTCCACTGGAGAGGAGAATGGCAAACCACTTCAGTATTCTTGCCTTGAGAAGCCCATGAACAGTATGAAAAGGCAAAATGATAGGATACTGAAAAAGGAACTCCCCAGGGCAGTAGGTGCCCAATATGCTACTGGAGATCAGTAGAGAAATAACTCCAGAAAGAATGAAGGGATGGAGCCAAAGCAAAAACAATACCCAGTTGTGGATGTGACTGGTGATAGAAGCAAGGTCCGATGCTATAAAGAGTAATATTGCATAGGAATCTAAAATGTTAGGTCCATGAATCAAGGTTAATTGGAAGTAGTCAAACAGGAGATGGCAAGAGTGAATGTCGACATTCCAGGAATCAGCAAACTAAAATGGACTGGAATGGGTGAATTTAATCCAAATGACCATTATATCTACTACTGCAGGCAGGAATCCCTTAAAAGAAATGGAGTAGCTATCATGGTCAACAAAAGAGTCCGAAATGCAGTACTTGGATGCAATCTCAAAAACAACAGAATGATCTCTGTTCGTTTCCAAGGCAAACCATTCAATATCACAGTAATCCAAGCCTATGCTCCAACCAGTAATGCTGAAGAAGCTGAAGTTGAACGGTTCTATGAAGACCTCCAAGACCTTTTAGAACTAACACCCAAAAAAGATGTCCTTTTCATTATAGGGGTCTGGAATGCAAAAGTAAGGAGTCAAGAAACACCTGGAGTAACAGGCAAATTTGGCCTTGGAATACGGAATGAAGCAGGGCAAAGGCTAATAGAGTTTTGCCAAGAGAATGCACTGGTCACAGCAAACACCCTTTTCCAACAACACAAGAGAAGACTCTACACATGGACATCACCAGATGGTCAACACTGAAATCAGTTTGATTATATTCTTTGCAGCCAAAGATGGAGAAGCTCTATACAGTCAACAAAAACAAGAGCAGGAGCTGACTGTGGCTCAGATCATGAACCCCTTATTGCAAAATTCAGACTGAAATTGAAGAAAGTAGGGAAAACCACTGGACCATTCAGGTATGACCTAAATCAAATCCCTTATGAGTATACAGTGGAAGTGAGAAATAGACTTAAGGGACTAGATCTGATAGAGTGCCTGATGAACTATGGACGGAGGTTCATGACACTGTACAGGAGACAGGGATCAAGACCATCTCCATGGGAAAGAAATGCAAAAAAGCAAAATGGCTGTCTGAGGAGGCCTTACAAATAGTTGTGAAAAGAAGAGAAGCTAAAGGCAAAGGAGAAAAGGAAAGATATACCCATTTGAATGCAGAGTTCCAAAGAATACCAAGGAGAGATAAGAAAGCCTTCCTCAGCGATCAATGCAAAGAAATAGAGGAAAACAACAGAATGGGAAAGACTAGAGATCTCTTCAAGAAAATTGAGATACCAAGGGAATATTTCAAAGATGGTCTTGATAAAGGACAGAAATGGTATGGCCCTAACACAAGCAGAAGATATTAAGAAGAGGTGGCAAGGATACACAGAAGAACTGTACAAAAAAGATCTTCATGACCCAGATAATCACGATTGTGTGATCACTAACCTACAGCCAGACATCCTGGAATATGAAGTCAAGTGAGCCTTAGAAAAAGCATCATTATGAACAAAGCCTGTGGAGGTGATGGAATTCCAGATGAACTATTTCAAATCCTGAAAGATGATGTTGTGAAAGTGCTGCACTCAATATGCCAGCAAATTTGGAAAACTCAGCAGTGGCCACAGGACTGGAAAAGATCAGTTTTCATTCCAATCCCAAAGAAAGGAAATGCCAAAGAATGCTCAAACTACCAGACAATTGCATTCATCTCACACACTAGTAAAGTAATGCTCAAAATTCTCCAAGCCAGGCTTCAGCAATACGTGATCCATGATGTTCAAGATGTTCAAGCTGGTTTTAGGAAAGGCAGAGGAACCAGAGATCAGATTGCCAACATCCACTGGATCATCGAAAAAGCAAGAGGAGTTCCAGAGAAATATCTATTTCTGCTTTATTGACTATGCCAAAGCCTTTGACTGTGTGGATCACAAAAGAGATGGGAATACCAGACCACCTGACCTGCCTCTTGAGAAAACTATATGCAGGTCAGGAAGCAGCAGTTAGAACTGGACATGGAACAACAGACTGGTTCCAAATAGGAAAAGGAGTATGTCAAGGCTGTATATTGTCACCCTGCTTATTTAACTTATATGCAGAGTAGTACATCATGAGAAACGCTGGGCTGGAGGAAACACATGCTGGAATCAAGATTGCCAGGAGAAATATCAATAACCTCAGATATGCAGATGACACCACCCTTATGGCAGAAAGTGAAGAGGAACTAAAGAGCCTCTTGACGAAAGTGAAAGAGGAGAGTGAAAAAGTTGGCTTAAAGCTCAGCATTCAGAAAACTAGGATCATGGCATCTGGTCCCATCACTTCATGGGAAATTGATGGGGAAACAGTGGAAACAGTGTCAGACTTTATTTTGGGGGGCTCCAAAATCACTGCAGATGGTGACTGTAGCCATGAAATCAAAAGAAGCTTACTCCTTGAAAGGAAAGTTATGACCAACCTAGATAGCATATTAAAAAGCAGAGACATTACTTTGCCAACAAAGGTCCATCTAGTCAAGACTGTGGTTTTTCCCACGGTCATGTATGGATGCGAGAGTTGGACTATGAAGAAAGCTGAGCACCAAAGAACTGATGCTTTTGAACTGTGGTGTTGGAGAAGACTCTTGAGAGTCCCTTGGACTGCAAGGAGGTCCAACCAGTCCATCCTAAAGGAGATCAGTCCTGGGTGTTCATTGGAAGGACTGATGTTGAAGCTGAAACTCCAATACTTTGGCCACCTTATGCGAAGAGTTGACTCATTGGAAAAGACCCTGATGCTGGGAGGGATTGGGGGCAGTAGGAGAAGGGGACGACAGAGGATGAGATGGCTGGATGGCATCACTGACTAGATGGACATGAGTTTGAGTGGTCTCCAGGAGTTGGTGATGGACAGGGAGGCCTGGCGTGCTGTGATTCATGGGGTCGCAAAGAGTCGGACACGACTGAGCGACTGAACTCAACTGAACTGAACTGATGAAGGATGCAAATGAACAGTCATGTGAGAAGGCATATAAAGTAAGGTTCAGAAGGGTCCTTAGTACAGGAACTTCTGTCCCCATGGACTTTGGGGTGCACCACTTTCCTTTCCAAAGGAAAGTTTATGTTTAGAGTTTTTATGTAGCTTCTATTGTGCAGGTATCATTGATTAAATCACTGGTTGTTGATGATTAACTCAGGGGATGCGGTGAAAGTTCTAATCTTCCAGTCACACAGTTGATTCTTCTGGCAACCAACCTTCACCCTTCACCACCTCACTAGCATAAACTCAGATATGGGTGTGTGTGTGCACGCGTGTGTGTGCACAGGTGCTGAGTCTCTCAATTCTGTCCAATTATTTGGGAGCCCATGGACTGTAGCTTCCCAGACTCCTCCATCCATGGGATTTCCCAGGCAAGAATACTGGAGTGGGTTGCCATTTTCTACTCCAGGGGATCTTCCCGACCTAGGGATTGAATACACGTCTCTTGCATCTGCTGTATTGGCAGGCAGATTCTTCCCCACTGTGCCGCCTGGGAAACCCAAGGTATAGTTAAAAGGAACTTATTATGAAATAACAAACATACTCCTCTCATCTCTATCATTCAGGAATATCAAGGTGTTTAGGAGTTCTGTGCTGGGAACTAGGGACAGACACCAAACATATATATATTATATCATAATATCACAAGTGGCATTTGATAAAAGATTTTATGCAAAGCTCAGTTTTTATTTTTCAATAGTTCAGTTCAGTCACTCAGTCGTGTCCAATTCTTTGTGACCTCATGGACTGCAGCACATCAGGCTTCCCTGTCCATCACCAACTCCCAGAGTTTACTCAAACTCATGTCCACTGAGTTGGTGATGCCATCCAACCATCTCATCCTCTGTCGTCCCCTTCTTCTCCTGCCTTCAATCTTTCCCAGCATCAGGGTCTTTTACAATGAGTCAGTTCTTTGCATCAAGTGGCCAAAGTGCTGAAACTTCAGCATCAGTCCTTCCAATGAATATTCAAGATTTATTTCCTTTAGGATTGACTGGTTTGATCTCCTTGCAGTCCAGTGGTACATATATATACATATATTGTACATGAAAGTTCTTATTTTTAAATCTATTCAAAAAGATAGATTTTTTAGCAGTAATATGAGAACTGTACCCTCAAAAAGTCAATATACAGCAGATATTTCCAAATTAAAAAAGTTAGATTCCTGGAAACCTCAACTTTGGTGAAGACAAAAAATGATGGAAAACAGTTCTAGTGAAACAGAAATCACAAATGATTTTGTTAAAGTGAGTATAGATGTACAAATGTGATAACATTTATTCAAATAAATTATTGTAGACAACACATTGAATAAAAAACCACTGACACTATTTTATATAATCAATGACTAACAATGGAAGGGTTTCCCTGGTGGCTCACAATGGAAATATCTAAGTTAATTATTATTTAACATTTCATTTTTAACAAGAAATGTTATAAACTTCTCCTCTACAATGTCAATAAGATGCTTAAAATTTCTTTGCTTTTTGTAATGAATAACATGACAAGAGGCATTTTCCCTACCTCTGGCTCTCTATGTAAATGTTTATTTCTTGTCTATTATGATGGCCACCTTGATTGCTGTTTCCTCGATTTCAGCTTTTTAAAAATAATTCCATACAGAATTAAATCATGCTTTGATTACAATAACTGTGAAATTTTAAAGGCTACTGAAATGGTATACTGACTTAAAAATAATATGCTGTAATTTCAATAAGGTAGGCATCTTAGAATGGATTGTTGCCACCCTTAAAGTCCTGGTGTCAACCACTGATGAGCCATGGTTAACCAATAAGAATGGTGATATTTAACAGACTAAACTGAATTATTCTGGGGAACTACAGAAATGTTCATGGGTCAGAACTCAATTCTGGCTTTAGATTTACATTAAACAAAACAGCACTAGGACTTCTCTTGTGGTCTGGTGGCTAAGGCTCCAAGCTCCCAATGCAGAGGGCCTGAGTTTAATCCCTGGTCAGGGAATTAGACCCCACTCGCTGCCACTAAAAGTGTGCACATCACTGCTAAGTCCCTGCATGCCACAACGAAGACTGGCGCAGCCAAACCGTTGCGTCCTTCAGTTGCTAAGTGGAGTCTGACTCTGTGCCCCCGTGGGCGGCAGCACGCCAGGCTCCCCTGTAAATGCACAGAGAAATAGCACTCAATTTTGAGTTCCGTAAATTCCTAAGAAAATATACTTTCAGAGAGCAAACTGGCTCAAACATATCTCAGGGTTTTATCACATAGTTAGAAATTCCAGTGTAACCCAAGGATTTGTAAACTTGGTCTGAAAATTTATGAAAACTGTTTCTCTTTGATGAACAGAGATCTCCTTCCACTCTTTCAAATTTTCTTGAAAGTAAGTTATACTGTTTCAAAAGACATATAGTAATTCAGAAACATCCAGAGGATTGCAAAATAATGTAATAGTGTGTCTTTTACTCTTCAAAATCTGTAACTTCTGAAATTGTAAGATTATAATTATCAAATAATTCTACATTAGTTCAAAATCCATTTCTTCAGAGGAGAAATGGAATTATCAAAAGGAAACTTCATTTCCATCTGCCGTGTGTTCAAATCTAAATGACCAATTTGAATATATGTCCATTCACAAATGAATTATCACTGCTCTTTTGTTCGAATGTAGTACATTAAGATATTTTATCAGTTAGGATGCTTTGGGCCATAAATAAAAGAAAACTCAAATTACAATAACTTTAAAAACCTAGAGAATTCATTATGTCCCATAAATTATATATAACAAGGCTCCAGCATTGGTATATTCTAGACTTGTGATAACATCAGGGTCTTGAATTCTTCCCATCTGCGACTGCCATCCTCAGAGAACTGGCTTTGTCTTCTGTTAAGATCAGACAAAACAGCTAGGAATAAGAAAGCCTGTTTCTTACTAAGGGTTTCTTTTTATGTGAGGAAACCTCTTGCAAAAAAAAAGCAAGCAACAACAAAACAAAACCAACAATACTCCCTTTTATATTTCACTGGCCAAAGTTATATCACATGCCTATCACTAGGACAAACATTGGCAAGGGACTGGCTTGGACTAATTAGAATTTATCGCTGAGTTGGGACTAGGATCACCTACCCTCAGCAAAAATCTTGATTTCACAAATAAAAACAAAAAGTGGAAAAAGAAGTTATGTCAGCTACAAGTGTCATGAGCCAGTTAAAACCTAACAAGTTGATACTTTCAAAGCAGTTTAATTTTCTTGACATTGTTTATTTAGTAATGTTTATTGATAGCAATAAGCCATTTGACCTACCAATATGACCGCATTAAGATGAACCAAACCCTTATATTCTGATTCAGCTACCTCCAGTTATCACCATTAACTCCTTATGTTGATTGTAGAAATAGGAGGAAAGGTTGCCATCTTGATTCTTTCTTTTATCAGCAGGTAAGCCTCACAGGCAGCAATCACAGTAGAGCCTATAAGAATGATGCCAAGAAACAGAAAAAGTTTCTCTGAAGAAACTCTTGAAATCTCTTTTGGTTTCCTTCTTTGCAGTTTCCTTGTGGCAAGTGAACTGATTTTCCTATGTTCCAATTAAAAGCTTCTCATTTCTTAGGTGGTTAAGTGGACTAATTCATGTGATCTAACCAATCTTGTAAAACATTATTTTGCCAAAAATCTCAAACAAGTTATGACATTGGCTTAGATGGACAGCACTTGAGTGCAGGCTCCATGACACATGCCTTTGGAACAGAGAAGAGAGTCTAGGGAAAGCCTCTGTTTACCAGCTTTTTTCTGAAAATAGAAAGAGAACATCCAAATCTTTCATAGCTTTCTTATAATTAAAAACACTAAACACTTCTGTAACTCCCATAATTAGACTTGTCATTTATCTTTTTCTTTTAAGATGTCAGGATCATGGAATCCCTGAGATCATCTGGAAAAAAAAACACAGTATACAAAAAAGAATATGACAAATGTTCTTTATCTTCAAAATAAACATATTATATGTAAATGATTCTAGAAGGAAAATCACACCAACTGGCTCCAACTTTCCCAAACATGTGACAGTTAAAGAATAAACACTGATAGACTATGTATTATAAAAAGGTATTAATACTTCTGAGGAAAGTCACAATTTATCAACACAATTTGGAAACTACCATTAAAACACTGTCTTCTACTAATAGAGTAGAATCTATAGGACTATCAAAAAGAACAAGAAAGCTCTTTATGTCCTTAATATAAAAGGATCTCTAAAATATATAGCTAAATGGAGGGGGGAAGAGCTGGAGAGTGTATTTATTTATAGATATAGATATATACACACACATAAGACAACAATGAAGTTTGCTGCAGGATGGACTCTTCCTTTCATTTTATATAATATATATGTGGTCACTTTTTATGTAAAACAGGAGGGGTAAAAACTTTATCCTTTCTTCACATACATATAAAGAAACTCTGAAGGGATAAAAGGGAAATTGGGTGAAGTCAGAGTAGACATAGGACAGAAGATAAACAAGAAAAAGTGACTTTTTACTATATAAGTCCTTATACTTTGTTGGTTTTGAATCAAGTTAATTCACTACATGTTCTAAAAAAAAAAAACAAAAAAACAGTGAATTAGAAAATTCTCAGACTTCAGTTTCCACAAAAATGGAGCAAAGGTACCTTTTGCTATCCTTTTCACTAAGTGCAACTGAAAAGTGTCGATATATGCAAAATGCAGGCATACCTTGGAGATATTATAGGTTTGGTTCCAGACCACAACAATAAAGTGAATATTGCAATAGAGTGAATCACACTAATCTTTCATCCAGTGAGTATAAAAGTCATAGTCGCACTACACTGTAGTCTATTTTATGCAAAACGCTCTGTCTAAAAAATAGTGTACATGCCTTAATTTAAAAACACTTTAGTGCTAAAAATGCTAACAGGTGAGCCTTCCCTGAGCTGTCATCTTTCTGCTGGAGGAGAGTGACTCCTTGAAGTTGAGTGCTGCTGACTGACCATGGTGGTAGTTGCTGAAGCCCTGGGGTGGCTGTGGCAATTTTTTCAAATAAGACAACAATGAGGCTTGCTGTATGGCTTATTCTTTCACGAAATATTTCTCTAAGCGTACAATGGTGCTTGATAGCATTTTTCCCGCAGTGGAACTGTTTTCAGAATTGGAGTCCATCCTCTCAAACTACTGCTTATTCAACTTAAGCTTATGTAATATTCTACATTTTTGTAGTAATTTCAACAATCATCACAGCATCTCACAGCAGTAGATTCCTTGTCAAGAAACCATTTTCTTTAATCATCTATATCAAGCAACTCTGCATTTGAAATGGCAACATTAGGCTGCAGGAATACAATCATATCTTCAGACTCCACTTCTAGTTTTCTTACTATTTCCACTATATCTGAAATTAATGCCTTAACCAAAGTCTTGAACTGCTCAAATTCATCCATGGGTCTTGGATTATTTCTGAACTGTCTATTCTATTCCACTAGCCTAAGCATCCGGAGAAGGCAATGGCACCCTACTCCAGTATTTTTGCCTGGAAAATCCCATGGACGGAAGAGCCTGGTAGGCTGCATGCAGTCCATGGGGTTGCTAAGAGTCGGACACGACTGAGCGACTTCACTCTCACTTTTCACTTTTATGCATTGGAGAAGGAAATGGCAACCCACTCCAGTGTTCTTGCCTGGAGAATCCCAGGGACAGGGAAGCCTGGTGGGCTGCCGTCGATGGAGTCACACAGAGTTGTACACGACTGAAGCGACTTAGCAGCAGCAGCAGCAGCCTAAGTATCTATTTTTATATAAATGTCAGACTGTTTTGGTACTATAGATTTGTAATATACTTTGAAATCAGGAAGGGTGATGCTTCCAATTTTATTCATCTTTCTCAAGACTGCCTTGTCTACTGCAGTTTTTGTGATTTAGCTCTCTTTTCCAGAACTCCCACTTCACTATCCAGTTGCTGTGGTTTCCTAAATTCTTTCTTCTACTTCTTCAGGCCATAAGGACTATCTATGGTTTTCAATAAACACTTTTACTCACCGACTAGGGCCTTGGGTTAAAAGACATAAGAACAGCAAAAACTCTCTACGGTAGTTTCCTTTCCCTTTGTTCAGGTGCTGATTTCCCTATGCCTTTTAATCACTCTCCAGTACCTTCAGGTAATTTTTTTTCTGTTTATTTGTTTTATTTTGTTTTGTTTTTTGCACAGAGTTTATAGTTGGTATCTGCAGGAGAGTCACTATAATAGGGGTGAATTAGCTATCCTGGAAGTGGAGTTTTAAGGAATATTCTTTGAGGAATGAAATGTACTCAAAATTTTAATTCCCTTGACATCAAAGTACTAAAAATACATTTTGATGAGAGACAATAGTTAATACCTATAATTACCCAAAATCAAAGTCTTTTTCCACTTCAAGATTTTTTTTTGGCCTTATAGAATTAAAAATTATACAATAGTTTCATAATTTATCCTTTTCTATAGCTTATTAAATAATAATTTCATTACTTGGTCTTATTCAGTGACTATTACAGAAGAGCATAGTTTTTGCCTGTGGATACATTGAAGGGTAAATTAGAATATCTACCTTCAAGCAGCTCTATTTAACAGAGGAGACAAGTATTTAACAGAGAAGACTCCCACAAATGTTGTATCAGAGGTTATTAACTGCTATATCATTTTCATTGTTGTTCAATCACTAAGTCATGTCTGACTCTGTGATCCCATGGACTGCAACACATCAGGCTTCCTTGTCCTTCACCATCTCCTGGAGTTTACTCAAAGCCATGTCCATTGAGTCAGGGATGACACGCAACCATCTCATCCTGTCTTCTCCTTCTCCTTCTCCTCTTGCCTTCAATCTCTCTCAGCATCAGGATCTTTTCCAATGAGTTGGCTCTTTGCATCAGGTGGCCAAAATACTGAAGCTTCAGCTTCAGCATCAGTCCTGCCAATGAATATTTTGGATTGATTTCCTTTAGGATTGACTGGTTTGACCTCCTTTGGACCTCCTTGTCCAAAGGATTCTCAATAGTCTTCCCCAGCACTACAATTCAAAAGCATCAATTCTTTGGAGCTCATCCTTCGTTATGGTCCAACTCATTCATTACTATTGGGAAATCATAGTTTTGACTATACAGACCTTGGTCAGCAAAGTGATATCTCTGCTTCTTAAAATGCCGTCTAGGTTTGTCATAGCTTTTCTTCCAAGGATCAAGCATCTTTTAATTTCATGGCTGCAGTCACCTTCCACAGTGATTTTAGAGCCCAAGAAAATGAAGTCTTTCACTGTTTCCATTGTTTCCCCATCTATTTGCCATGAAGTGATGGAACCAGATGCCATGATCTCAGTTGTTTTAATGTTGAGTTTTAAGCCAGCTTTTTCACTCCCATCTTTCACTTTCATCAAGAAGCTCTTTAGTTCCTCTTTGCTTTCTGCCATTTGGGTGGTATACTCTGCATATTTGAGGTTATTGATATTTCTCCCAGCAACTCTGATTCCAGCTGAGATCTATCTAGCCCAGCATTCTGCATGGTATACTCTGTACAGAGGGCTTCCCACGTGGCACTAGTGGTAAAGAACCTGCCTGCCAATTCAAGACACTCAAAACACATGGGTTCAATCCCCATTTTGGGAAGATCCCCTGAAGAAGGGCATGGCAACCCACTCCAATATTCTTGCCTGGGGAGTCCCATAGATAGAGGAGCCTGGTGGGCTACAGTCTATGGGGTCACAAAGAGTAGAATATGACTAAAGTGACTTAGCCCAAAACATGCCTTCTACATAGAAGTTAAATAAGCAAGGTGACAATATACAGCCTTGATGTACTCCTTTCCCAATTTGGAACAAGTCTGTTGTTCCATGTCTGGTTCTAATTGTTGCTTCTTGAGCTGCATACAGGTTCCTCAGGAGGTAGGTAAGGTGGTGTGGTATTCCCATCTCTTTAGGAATTTTCCACAGTTTGCTGTGATCTACACAGTCCAAGGCTTTAGTGTAGTCGATGAAGCCAAAGTAGATGTTTTTCTGGAATTCCCTTGCTTTTTCTATGATTCAACAGATATTGGCAATTTAGTATCTGGTTCCTCTGCCTGTTCTATATCCAGCTTGAACATCTGGAAGTTCTTGGTTCTTGTACTGTTGAAGCCTAGCTTGACGGATTTAGAGCATTACCTTGCTCGCATGTGAAATGTATCACAGAAAAGCCCAAAGTGCCTTGGGAACACAAGGAAAGGTAAAATTAGCTTGTATAGTAGATGTTGAGGGATCAAGGAAGACACCATAGAAAAGATAATATTTATAAACCAAGTCTTGAAAGTATATAAACTTATGAATCTTGGAAGTCTTCAAATTTTCAAGGGTATTTCAAAAAGAATATATATATATATATATATTCCATTTTTTATATATAATACATAAATATATTATATATGTTAAATATATTATATGTATTTACACTGAGGGTAAAAACCATAAATAGTTTGGACGTACCTTTTAATACTCTGAGCATACTGTGTAGCTATAAAGTCAATAGATTTAATACTGCAATTAATATTTAAGGAGAGAATGTGATTTCTTTAGGGAAGGCAATGATTCTTAATTCATTCAAAAAAAAACTTTTCACTTTGGAATATATATTTATAGAGAGTTGCAAAGATAATAAAAAGAGTTTCTGTGTATTCTTGACCCATCTTGAGCTAATGGTCACATTTCACATAATTATCAGACAGATCAGATCAGATCAGTCGCTCAGTAGTGTCTGACTCTTTGCGACCCCATGAATCGCAGCATGCCAGGCCTCCCTGTCCATCACCAACTCCCAGAGTTCACTCAGACGCATGTCCATCGAGTCAGTGATGCCATCCAGCCATCTCATCCTCTGTCGTCCCCTTCTCCTCCTGCCCCCAATCCCTCCCACCATCAGAGTCTTTACCAATGAGTCAACTCTTCACATGAAGTGGCCAAAGTACTGGAGTTTCAGCTTTCGCATCATTCCTTCCAAAGAAATCCCAGGGCTGATCTCCTTCAGAACGGACTGGTTGGATCTCCTTGCAGTCCAGGAGACTCTCAAGAGTCTTCTCCAACACCACAGTTCAAAAGCATCAACTCTTCAGTGCTCAGCCTTTTTCACAGTCCAACTCTCACATCCATACATGACCACAGGAAAACCATAGCCTTGACCAGACGAACCTTTGTTGGCAAAGTAAGGTCTCTGCTTTTGAATATGCTATCTAGGTTGGTCATAACTTTCCTTCCAAGGAGTAAGCGCCTTTTAATTTCATGGCTGCAGTCACCATCTGCAGTGATTTTGGAGCCCAGAAAAATAAAGTCTGACACTGTTTCTACTGTTTCCCCATCTGTTTCCCATGAAATGATGGGACCAGATGCCATGATCTATGTTTTCTGCATGTTGAGCTTTAAGCCAACTTTTTCACTTTCCACTTTCACTTTCATCAAGAGCCTTTTTAGTTCCTCTTCACTTTTTGCCATAAGGGTGGTGTCATCTGCATATCTGAGGTTATTGATATTTCTCTGGCAATCTTGATTGCAGCTTGTGTTTCTTCCAGTCCAATGTTTCTCATGATGTACTCTGCATAGAAGTTAAATAAACAGGGTGACAATATACAGTCTTGATGAACTCCTTTTCCTATTTGGAACCAGTCTGTTGCTCCATGTCCAGTTCTAACTGTTGCTTCCTGACCTGCATACAAATTTCTCAAGAGGCAGGTCAGGTGGTCTGGTATTCCCATCCCTTTCAAAATTTTCCACAGTTTATTGTGATCCACACAGTCAAAGGCTTTGGCATAGTCAATAAAGCAGAAATAAATGTTTTTCTGGAACTCTCTTGCTTTTTCCATGATCCAGCAGATGTTGGCAATTTGATCTCTGGTTCCTCTGCCTTTTCTATATCCAGCTTGAACATCAGGAAGTTCACGGTTCACATATTGCTGAAGCCTGGCTTGGAGAATTTTGAGCATTACTTTACTAGCATGTGAGATGAGTGCAATTGTGCGGTAGTTTGAGCATTCTTTGGCATTGCCTTTCTTTGGGATTGGAATGAAAACTGACCTTTTCCAGTCCTGTGGCCACTGCTGAGTTTTCCAAATTTGCTGGCATATTGAGTGCAGCACTTTCACAGCATCATCTTCCAGGATTTGAAATAGCTCAACTGGAATTCCATCACCTCCACTAGCTTTGTTCGTAGTGATGCTTTCTAAGGCCCACTTGACTTCACATTCCAGGATGTCTGGCTCTAGGTCAGTGATCACGCCATCGTGATTATCTGGGTCATGAAGATCTTTTTTGTACAGTTCTTCTGTGTATTCTTGCCATCTCTTCTTAATATTTTCTGCTTCTGTTAGGTCCATACCATTTCTGTCCTTTATCGAGCTCATCTTTGCATGAAATGTTCCTTTGGTGTCTCTGATTTTCTTGAAGAGATCCCTAGTCTTTCCCATTCTGTTGTTTTTCTCCTTTTCTTTGCACTGATCGCTGAAGAAGGCTTTCTTATCTCGTCTTGCTATTCTTTGGAACTCTGCATTCAGATGTTTATATCTTTCCTTTTCTCTTCTCTTCTTTTCACAGCTATTTGTAAGGCTTCCCCAGACAGCCATGTTGCTTTTTTGCATTTCTTTTCCATGAGGATGGTCTTGATCCCTGTCTCCTGTACAGTGTCACGAACCTCATTCCATAGCTCATCAGGCACTCTATCTATCAGATCTAGGCCCTTAAATCTATTTCTCACTTCCACTGTATAATCATAAGGGATTTGATTTAGGTCATACCTGAATGGTCTAGTGGTTTTCCCTACTTTCTTCAATTTAAGTCTGAATTTGGCAATAAGGAGTTCATGGTCTGAGCCACAGTCAGCTCCTGGTCTTGTTTTTCCTGACCGTATAGAGCTTCTCCATCTTTGGCTGCAAAGAATATAATCAATCTGATTTCGGTGTTGACCATCTGGTGATGTCCATGTATAGAGTCTTCTCTTGTGTTGTTGGAAGAGGGTGTTTGTTATGAACAGTGCATTTTCTTGGCAAAACTCTATTAATCTTTGCCCTGCTTCATTCCGTACTCGAAGGCCAAATTTGCCTGTTACTCCAGGTGTTTCTGGACTTCCTACTTTTGCATTCCAGTCCACCTAATTATAGTACAATACAAAAAACAGAAATTTAACATTGGTATAATATGTGTGTGTCTGTATGTGTATGGCTCTATGCCATTTTAACACACTTATAGATTTGTGTGGCCACTACAGCATCAAGATGACAGGACTATTCCATCACCACAAAGACCTCCCTCATGCAACCCCTTTATATTACGCGCACCCACCCCTGCCAACCAGCTCTAACCTCTGAAATCCACCAATTTCTCTCCATCTCTATAATTTTGTCTTCCTGAGAATTCTATCCAAGTGGAATCACCGTATGTGCCCTTATGAGACTGGCTTTCTTCACTTAGCACAATGCCCTTGGGATCCAACCAAGTTGTTGCATGTATCTGTATTTATTGCTATATGGGTTTTTCTCAAGATTACTTTAGCTGCATTCCTAAATATTAATAGGTTGTGTTCTCATTTTCATTAAATTCAATATACATTTTTATTTCCCTTTAGACTTCTTTTCAAACCCATGGATTATTTCAAAATGCATTATTTAGATTCCAAACGTTTGTAGGTTTTCCTATAACCTAACTGTTACTGATAGTGATTTAATTCCATTGTGCTCAGAGGACATATTTTGTATGGTTCAACTCTTTTAAAATTTGTTGAGGTATGTTTCATGACTCAGAATAGGGTCTGTTTTAGTGTATATTCCATGGGTGCTTGAAAATAGTGTGTGTTCTGCTGTTGTTGGGTACAGTGTTCAGTTAAGTTCTCTTAGCTCCTGTTAGCGTATATCTTTGTTGAGTTCTTCTCTAGTCTTACTGATTTCTGTTTAATTATTTCACCAATTACAGAGAAAGGGGGTTTAAAACTCTCTATATCTGACTTGTCTATATCTCCTTTCACGTCTATCAGTTTTTTTTTAATTGAAGTATAAGTGAGTTACAATGTTGTTTTAGTTTCAGATGTCCCACAAAGTGATTCACATATATATATATATGTATATATGGGTATGTACACATACATTTTTTTTTTCATTTTCAGCTTCTTTTCCATTATAAGTGGGGAGGGGCATGCTGGGAAGGAACAGAATAGAGGGGAGGAGAGGATATGAATGGATGTAGAGCTTTTCATACTAAAGTAAAGGAAGTCAACTGCAAACAAACAAATATCATATCATATTACTCATATGTGCAATCTAAAAATAATTGTACAAAGGAACTTGTTTACAAAACAGAAACAGACATAGAAAAGAAACATGGTTAACCAAACAGGGAAGCGGAGAGGGGCAGGGAGGGATAATTTAGGTGTTTGAGATTAACAGATACACACTACTGTACATAAAATAGATAAACAATAAGAGCCTACTATATAGCACAGGGAACTACAGGCAATATCTTGTAATAACCTGTAATGGAAAATAATCTGAAAAAGTATAGATATAGATATAGTTAGAGACACATAGAGAAAGAACTGAATCACTTTGCTGTACACCTGAAACTAACACAACATTGTAAATCAACTATATTTAGTAAAAAAAAAATTACATATTAAAGAGAAGGTGGGTGAGAGGGACATACATTGTAGTGTTGGATTAGCCTATTGGCATTATGCCATTGTAAAAATACTTTTAAGTGTGAGGGAAACAGGAAAAGGATGGTATAGACCTCTGGGTGGTAAAACACTTTGAAGCCCACGGGCCTTGAGTTAGTTGTTCATCAACCCAGAGGTTCCTCACTGACCTTGTGCTTTCCTCATTGGAAGACACCAGGATAGATAGCAAGTTTAAGCATTGCTATTAATTTTACTCAGTAAATACACAAAAGTGTCTTATATAGTGGAGATTGCCAAGGAAATGGCCAGGAAGAAAACATGCTTCATTTCTTGCTGTCCTTCACTGCTAACGTGGTGTCGTTGCCCTCAATGGATGTCTTCTTATCCATGGCCTTGATGACTCCAATGGCCGCCATTTGCCTCATGTCCTGCACAACAAAATGGCCTGAAGAGGAAGGAAGAATGAGGCACAGAAGGGAAGACTCCTTGGCCTCAGTCAGAGGTCCTTTCCTTCCCAGGGCTCAGCAGCCATCATCAGTCCCTGGCTTTTCTAGAACTGGGTATTCAGAGAAGGTCTCCACACACATGGCCTTGCTGGGAACCATCTGCACAATGGCCGCACTGCCCGACTTCAGGGCCTTGTTCAGTCGTCCTCCAGCTTGTTGCTAGAGAACCAGTCGATCTTTTCCCTCAATTCAGCAAACTTGCACGAGATGTGTGGCAGTCAGCACTGGGGAATAGCTGGTGTGGATCTGTCCCGCGTGATTCAAGACGATCACCCGATGGGGAAGTGGGGAGGAAAATAATTAGAAGAGGTCTGATGGCACCTGTGATCTGGCACCAAATCTGGACCAACCTGGGGCCTCCTTCGAAATTAGGATTAATACTTACAAGTGCTTCTACCACCTCCGACCACCAAGGCCCTTGACCTCCCAGGGAACTTACCGGCGCCACAAAGCTTCCGGCCTCCTTCCTTCCTCCTTCCGGTCATCCTCCTTCGGGTCATCTTGGTCACAAAGCCAAGATGAATATCCTTCACAGACACATTCTTCACGCTGAAACCCACCAGGCAGAGCTTCATGCTGCATCTCCACAGACTTGACCTCCGTGGTGCCATTGCTGGGGGCAAAACCGACAACCATGCCAGGTTTCAGGAAGTTGGTCTCCACGGAGCCCACAGGCACAGAGACAGTGCATGTGCGATAGGAGAAGGGCAGGCAGCCAGAACAATTCCAGACCCACCCAGTGAGAACTGGCTTTCTTGGTACCAGAGATTAAAGACCAAGGTCACCTGCAGGACTGGCACATGCGTGCTCCGTCGTGTCCAACTTTTTTCACAACCCCATGAACTGTACCCAGGCTTCTTTGTTCAGGGGATTTTTCCAGGCAATAATACTGGAGTGGGTTACCATGCCCTCCTCCAGGGGATCTTCCTGACCCAGGGATCGAACCCTCATCTTTTGTGTCTCTTGCATTGGCAGGTGGGTTCTTTACCACTAGCTCCACCTGCGCAGGACCCATGGGAAGTGCTGAATCCAATGACTAGTAATTTATGGTGTATCAGATAAACTGGAAATGCTGGGGGCTTTGACACTTTATCCCAGATAGCAAGTCAGGATCTGAACCCTGGAAAGTCTGACACTGGAGCTCCTTCAACTCCATTCCTCAAGAAGTCCAGTCGCCTCACCTCCAGTCTTGCAGATGCAGCCTCAGGGCCTTGTTGAGGGGGCAAGTAAGCAGGAGGTTAGAGTCCAGAACTTCCAGAGCTTCCAGCGGAGTCACCCCGGTGGCATTTCCCTCCTTTCACTCAACTTTCTGGCCCTTGAACCCGGACAACTGTAGGGATGGTCATCCAGTGGCGATAGTCCCGCCACTCCTAGACACCAACACCACAGGTGCCTAGCTGCCTCCTTCTCCAATTCTTGGTGGTCCTCTTGCTGCTCCCCCACACTTTAAAAGAGATGCCCTGTGGTGGTGGCAGACTTGCCAGAGTCCATGTGGCTGACGACAGTGATATTGATATGGGTCCTTTCTTTGTTCATGGCAGCAGTTCCTTCCTTCGCTGCTTCTAAACTAGAGTACAGGCGTGGGTGGGGCCAGAACATTCCAGGCAGGCCTGCTTCTCTCCTCTCCTCCCCTCCATCCTGCGCCTGACTAGCATCCGCCTCCGGACTTCACTGGTCTAGCCCAGAGTCTAGAACATGGTACTGTCAACTGAAAAGTAAAACTGATTTTTGAGGCCCACACCCTAGCAAAGGTCAAAGTCCCAGGGCCATATCTGATACTTCCAAATAGTCTTGGCCCATCCGTCTTTCTCCTGGGTGGACCTTCCCCAGAACGTGTGGAGGCTTAGCCATCCCCCATGCCTCCCACCCCCTCACTCCACCCCCACTCCTGACCCACTGTTTTTGCACAAGAAACCCTGATGTTACATACTTTCAATTTGTCCCCTGCCCGCTGCAAATCTCAGCCTCCAGTGAAAAGGAAACGAGGTTGCTCCAGCAAGAACTGCAGCAGTTGTGAAGATAGTAAACATCAAGAGGTCTTGTCTCCTGCTTTTATAAACTTAGCACTGGGATGCCCAGAGCCAAAACTGGTTTAGAAAATGCCACTTTCTAGTCTCAAGCCCAATGTTGCAGACTTCTTCCTTTAAAGATTGGACAAAGGATAAAGAGAGGATAGATGACCAATGTTGATAGGAACACTATTTAGCCAAGGATATGAAAGCAACCATTGACAAATGAATGGATAAAGATATGTGTATATAGAGAGAGAGATAGATAAAGATATATATATACATGTATATGTATATGTAAAATATATATGTATATGTATATATACATAGCAACATAAAAATAGGTAGAGATAGAGATCTACACAATGCACTATTGTTGCTGTTCAGTCACACAGTCGTGTCCAACTCTTTGTGACTCCATGGACTGCAGCATGCCAGGCCTCTCTGTCCTCACTATCTCCTGAAGTTTGCCCAAATTCATATCCAGAGCATCAGTGATGTCACTCAGCCATCTCATCTTCTGACACTCTCTTCTCCTTCTGCCCTCAATCTTTCCCAGCATCAGGGACTTTTACAACGAGTCAGCTGTCCGCATCAGATGACCAAAATACTGAAATTTCAACTTCAGCATCAATCCTTCCAATGAGTATTCAGGGTTGATTTCCCTTAAGATTGCCTAGTTCGATCTCCTTGCTGTCCAAGGGACTCTCAGGAGTCTTCTCCAGCACCATAGTTTGAAGGCATCAATTCTTCAGCTCTCTGCCTTCTTTACAGTCTGTTGAACTATTACTCAGTAAAAAAGAATGCTATAATCTCATTAGCAGCAACTTTGATGGACATGGAGGTTCTCATACCAAGCAAAGTGAGGCAACAGAGGTGGACAAAAATTACGACATCATTTACACGTAGAACCTAAAAAAAGATCCAAAAGAACTTATTTGCAGAACACAAACAGACTCACAGACACAGAAAACAAAGCTGTGGTTTCCTAAAGGGAAAGGGGATGGGGAGTAAGGGGTAAATTAGGAGCTTGGGACTAAGAGGTACACCTATTGCATATAAAACAGATTTTAAAAACAAGGATTTATTGCATAGCACAGGGAATTATAGTCAATATCTTGTAATAACTTATAAAGGAAAAGAATCTGAAAAAGAAAGACTTTACTGTACACCTGAAACTAACACAACATTGTAACTCACTTATACCTCAATTAAAAAAAACCTGATAGATGCAAAAAGAGATAAAAGTCACAGTTACAGAGGCTTTAAACCCCTTCCTCTGTAATTGGTGAAATAATTAGAAATCAACAAGACTGAAGAAGAATTAAACAAAAACATCAGCTAACAGGAGCTAAGAGACTTTTATCGAACACTGTACCCAACAACAGCAGAACACACACTCTTTTCAAGCACCCGTGGAACATACACCAAAACAGACCCTATTCTGAGTCATGAAATACACTTCAACAAATTTTAAAAGAGTTGAACCACACAGAGTATGTTCTCTGAGCACAATGGAATTAAGTCACTATCAGTAACATGTTACAGGAAAATCTACAAACACTTGGAATCTAAATAATACACTTTGAAATAATCCATGGGTTTGAAAAGAAGTCTAAAGGGGAATAAAAATATATATTGAATTTAATGAAAATGAGAACACAACCTATTAACATTTAGGAACACAGCTGAAGTAATCTTGAGAGAAGTCCATATAGCAAAAAATATAGACACATGCAACAACTTGGTTGGATCCCAAGGGCATTGTGCTGAGTGAAGAAAGCCAGTCTCATAAGGGCACATACGGTGATTCCACTTGGATAGCATTCTCAAGAAGACAAAATTATACAGACGGAAGAGAGATTAGTGGCTTTCAGAGGTTTGGGCTGGTTGGCGGGGGTGGGTGCGTATGATATAAAGGAGTTTCATGAGGGAGGTCTTTGTGGTGATGGAACAGTCCTGTCATCTTGATGCTTTAGTGGCCACACAAATCTATATGTGTGTTAAAATGGCATAGAGCCATACACACACACACATTGCTGCTGCTGCTGCTAAGTCACTTCAGTAGTGTCTGACTCTGTGCGACCCCATAGACAGCAGCCCACCATGCTCCCCCGTCCCTGGGATTCTCCAGGCAAGAACACTGGAGTGGGTTGCCATTTCCTTCTCCAATGCATGAAAGTGAAAAGTGAAAGTGAAGTCACTCAGTCATGTCCGACTCTTCGCGACCCCTTGGACTGCAGCCTACCAGCCTCCTCCGTCCATGGGATTTTCCAGGCAAGAGTACTGGAGTGGGGTGCCGTCGCCTTCTCCAACACACACACATTACACCAATGTTAAATTTCTGGTTTTTATATTGTACTATAATTATGTGAGATATGACCATTGGGAGATGGGTGAAGAATACACAGAAACTCTTTGTATTATCTTTGCAACTCCCTATAAATATATATTTCAAAATGAAAAGTTTTTTTTGAATGAATTAAAAATCATTGCCTTCCTAATGAAATCACATTCTCTCATTAAATATTAATTGCATATTAAATCAATTGACTTTATAGCTACACAGTATGCACAGAGTCATTAAAAGGTAAGTCCAAACTATTCAGTTTTTTACATCCACTCTGTGTGTGTGTGTGTGTGTGTGTGTAGCTTTTTTAAATTCCTGAGTGCTTATACACTTTCAAGACTTGGTTTATAAGTATTATCTTTCTTATGGTGTCTTCCTTGATCCCTCCACACCTACTCTACAAGGTGAAGCTAATTTTACATTTCCATGTCTTCCCAAAGCATTTTGGACCTATCTATGATATAGCAGTTAATAGCCTCTGTTACAATATTTGTTGATGTATTGGTCTGCTCTCTTAATAGAGCTTCTTGAGGGCAGATATTCTAATTTAGCCTTTAACACATATCCACAGGCATGAACTATGCCCTCACATAACTGTCACTGAATAAAACCAAGCAATGAAAATAGTATTTAATAAGTTGTGAAAAAGCATAAGCTCAACAAAGGTCCATCTAGTCAAGGCTATGGTTTTTCCAGTGGTCATGTATGGATGTGAGAGTTGGACTGTGAAGAAAGCTGAGCACCAAAGAATTGATGCTTTTTAACTGTGGTGTTGGAGAAGACTCTTGACAGTCCCTTGGACTACAAGGAGATCCAACCAGTCCATTCTGAAGGAGATCAGCCCTGGGTGTTCTTTGGAAGGAATGATGCTAAAGCTGAAACTCCAGTACTTTGGCCACCTCACGCGAAGAGTTGACTCATTGGAAAAGACTCTGATGGTGGGAGGGATTGGGGGCAGGAGGAGAAGGGGAGGACAGAGGATGAGATGGCTGGATGGCATCACTGACTCGATGGATGTGAGTCTTAGTGAACTCCGGGAGTTGGTGATGGACAGGGAGGCCTGGTGTGCTGCAATTCATGGGGTCGCAAAGAGTCGGACACGACTGAGCGACTCAGCTAACTAACTAACTATGAAACTAATCTATACTCTTTAATTCTAAAAGTCCAGGCAAAGTCTTGAAGGAAAAAAAAAAAAAACTTGGTTTTGGATAATAATAAACAGTAACTATTGTCTGTTATTAAAATACATCTTACACTTTGATATCAAGGAAATTAAAATTTTACATAAACTTTATTTCTAAAAGAATATCCCTTAAAACTCCACTTCCAGGATAGCTAAATACACCTCTATTATACTGAATCTCCTGCAGATACCAACTATAAACTCTGTGCAAAAACAAAATAAAACAAATAAACAGACAGAAAATAATGTACCTGAAGTTGCTGTAGAGCGGTCAAACAGAAGGAAATCAGCGCTTGACAGAAGAAAGGGAGACTACTGTAGATAGTCTTTTCTATTCTTTTGACTTTTAACCCGAGGGTTAAGGCACTCAGTATCTAATGGATTTACTAAAACTATTTATTGAAAACCTATAGATAGTCCTTGTAGACTGAAGAAATATTAGAGAATTTAGGAAACTAAAGCAACTGGATAGTAAAGGGGGAATTTTGAAAAATAGAGATAAGATAGAGAGGACCCTCAGCTTCTCTCTATCTCTCTCTCTCTCTTTAGTTGCTCAGTTGTGTCTGATTCTTGTGACCCCATGGACTGTAGCCTACCAGGCTTCTCCATCCATGGGATTCTCCAGGCAAGAACACTGGAATGGGTTGCCATTTCCTTCTCCAGGGGATCTTCCCGACCCAGGAATCAAACCTGGGTCTCCTGCCTTGCAGGCAGATTCTTTACCAACTGAGCTACAACTTCTCTCTATAACTGTGCTCAAATCTCTGTAACCTCTGAACCATGCAACCAAAATTCACCCACCTAATAATAAGGGAATATGCTTGAAACTGGAGCTTCCACCCAAGAGAAAGAGTTTTCTATTTGAGTCCAAAAAAGTTAATTGTCTGCTTAAACAAACAAACATTGAAAAAAATAAACATCAAACAAGCAAAAATCAACATTTCTCATAAGCAAGTAACAGAATTTGGAGCCACCACACATAATATGCAAAATGTATAGAATATAATGCCAAATCACTTTACAAATGAAGAATCAAGAACATATCAACAATACTCAAGAGGAAAAAAAAAATCAACAGAAACTAATTCCAAGATAACCTATGTGTGAGAATTAGTAGACAGAGATTTTATGCCTGCTGTTACAACTCTGCTCGGTGATGTAAAGGAAAATATGCTTGTGATGAATAAGAAGATAGAAAATATGAGCAAAGGAATAGAAACTATAAAATTAAACCAAATGTAAATTCTAAAATGAAAAAACATGAAAACTGAAAAATATACTGGATAGGCTGAAAGCAGAAAGGATACATAGTGGAAATGACCCAGCAAACTGAAAGACAGATCATTCAAATTATCCAATCTGAGTAACAGAAGAAAAGAATGAAACCAAATGATCGGGGTCTACAGAAAGAAAAAGTAGCTAACATGTATAATTGAAGTTCCAGAGGGAGAGGAGATAATACAATAGAAAAAAAGTTCGAAGAAATAATAAATTTAAAATTCTCAAGTTTTGTAAATATATATATGGATTCAAAAAGCTCAGTACACTCCAAGTAGAGTAAGTGAAAAGAAAACCATATGTTTAGGGACATCACAGTCACACTGCTAAAAAACAATTTTTTTAATCATAAAAAAAATGCAGTAAAAGCATCTGGAGAAAATATTATACATTATATATGCTGCTGCTGCTAAGTCGCTTCAGTCATGTCGGACTCTGTGCGACCCCATGAACTGTAGCCTACCAGGCTCCTCCAGCCATGGGATTTTCCAGGCAAGAGTACTGGAGTGGGTTGCCATTTCCTTCTCCAGAGTATCTCCCAAACCCAGGGATCAAACCCAGGTCACCCGCATTGTAAACAAGATGCTTTACCATCTGAGCCACCAGGGAAGGGGACAATAATTTCTCATCAGAAATAACAGAGGAAAAATTGTTACCAAAAGGAATTTGTGGGTCTAGATGCTCACTGCCAATAAATAGGCCAAGTTAATGGAAAGGAAACTTTGCTTTATTTCAGATGCAAGCAATGGTCAGGGGAGGGGTGGGGGAGGGGGGACAGACATCTATCCAAAGACCAATTCCCCTCCCCTGACAAGCCAGGGGTCAGAGCTTTTATAGACAGAGTGAGGGAAGGCTGTTCCATGTAGAAACAGCATAGTCATCTCTGACAGGCAACTGCAAATTGGTCATCAGTGGTCTGACCAGCATCATCTTGATTGGTTCAGATACAATTACTCTTCAGTTCAAGGGTCCATTTGTTCCCATTGCTTTGTGGTCAATTCTCAGAATTGTGGCAGCTCATGTCCTGGGTACAGTCTGGTCATCATGTAGTTAACTTCTCCAACTGGTGTTTTGGTATCTATAAGATAGCTCACAGGACATGACTCAGAATATTATCTTTAGCCATTGAGAAAGAGCTAAAGGTGCTTGACTATGCCTAATGACTGCATTATTATTATTTCATCTCCTTTGTCTGCTTTCCTTTGTTCCAGCATTTCACACTTCTTTGATTAAACTTATCCTTTGACTAAAGTTTTCCACAGGTAAAAGGCAGACAGAGGACATGGTGTGTGTGGGGCGGTGGGTGGGGGAGAAGGGGGGGAGTTGGTTGTGTGTGCAAGGACCATATGGTCCTGCTCTGTTTCAAGAAGACAGGAGAACAAAACTCATAGATAAAGAACCAAAATCACCAAAAACTAATCAAACTTATCACATAGACCACAGCCTTGCCTAACTTAATGAAACTATGAGCCATGCCATGTAGGACTGCCCAAGATGGACAGATCCCTGTGGACAGTTCTGCCAAAACGTGATCCACTGGAGAAGGGAATGGCAAACCAGTATTCTTGCCTTGAGAACCCCATGAACAGTATGAAAAGGCAAAAAGATAGGACACTGAAAGATGAACTCCCCAGGTCAGTAGGTGTCCAATATGCTACTGGAGATCAGTGGAGAAGTAAGTTCAGAAAGAATGAAGGGGTGGAGCCAAAGCCAAAACAACACCTGATTGTAGATGTGACTATTGATGGAAGTAAAGTCTGATACTGTAAAGAACAATACTGCATAAGAACCTGTAATGTTAGGTCCATGAATCAAGGTAAATTGGAAGTGGTCAAACAAGAGATAGCAAGGATGAACATTGACATTGTAGGAATCAGTGAACTAAAATGGACTAGAATGGGAGAATTTAATCCAGATGACTATTATATCTACTACTGCGGGCAGGAATCCCTCAGAAGAAAGGGAGTGGCCATCATGGTCAACAAAAGAGTCCAAAATGTAGTACTTGGATGCAGTCTCAAAAATGACAGAATGATCTCTGCTTGTTTCCAAGGCAAACCATTCAATATCACAGTAATTCAAGTCTATCCCCCAACCAGTAATGCTGAAAAAGCTGAAGCTGACTGGTTCTATGAAAATGTACAAGATCTTCTAGAACTAACACCAAAAATGATGTCCCTTTCATCATAGGGGACTGGAATGCAAAAGTAGAAAGTCAAGAGATACCTGGAGTAACAGGCAAATTTGGCCTTGGAGTACAAAATGAAGCAGGGCAAAGGCTAACAGAGTTTTGAAAAAAGAACGCACTTGTCATAGCAAACACCCTCTTCCAACAACACAAGAGAAGACTCTACACATGGACATCACCAGATGGTCAATACCTAAATCAGATTGATTATATTCTTTGCAGCCAAAGATGGAAAAGCTCTATACAGTCAGCAAAAGCAAGACTGGGAGCTGACTGTGGATCAGATCATGAACTCCTTATTCCAAAAATCAGACTTAAATTGAAGAAAGTAGGGAAAACCACTAGATCATTCAGGTATAACCTAAATCAAATCCCTTACAATTATACAGTGAAAGTGACAAATAGTTTCAAGGAATTAGATCTGCTAGACAGAGTGCCTGAAGAACTATGGTTGGAAGTTCATGACATTGTAGAGAAGACAGTGATCAAGACCATCCCCAAGGAAAAGAAATGCAAAAAGGCAAAATGGTTGTCTGAGGAGACCTTACAAATAGCTGAGAAAAGAAGAGAAGCTAAAGGCAAAGGAGAAAAGGAAAGATATACCCATCTGAATGCAGAGTTCCAGAGAATAGCAACAGAGAGATAAAGTCTTCCTCGGTGAACAATGCAAAGAAATAGAGAAAAACAATAGAATGGGAAGCATTAGAGATCTCTTCAAGAAAGTTAGAGATACCAAGGGAACATTTCATGCAAAGATGGGCACAATAAAGGACAGAAATGGAAGGGAACTAACAGAAGCAGAAGATATTAAGAAGAGGTGACAAGAATACACAGAAGACCTGTAGAAAATAGATCTTCATGACCCAGATAATCATGATGGTGTGATCACTCACCTAGCCAGACATCCTGGAATGCAAAGTCAAGTGGGCGTTAGGAAGCATCACCACAAACAAAGCTAGTGGAGGTGATGGAATTCCAGTTGAGCTATTTCAAATCCTAAAAGATGATGCTGTGAACATGCTGCACTCAATATGCCAGCAAATTTGGAAAATGCAACAGTGACCACAAGACTGGAAAAGATCAGTCTTCATTCCAATACCAAAGAAGGGCAATGCCAAAGAATTTTCAAACTATTGCACTCATATCACATGCTAGCAAAGTAATGCTCAAAATTCTCCAAGCCAGGCTTCAGCAGTATGTCAACTATGAAGTTCCAGATGTTCAAGGTGGATTTAGAAAAGGCAGAGGAACCAGAGATCAAATTGCCAACAACCACTGGATCATTGAAAAAACAAGAGAGTTCCAGAAAAACATATACTTCTGCTTTATTGACTATGCCAAAGCCTTTGACTGTGTGGATCACAACAAATTGTGGAAAAGTCTTCAAGAGATGTGTATACCAGACCACCTTACCTGCCTCCTGAGAAATATGTATGCAGTTCAAGAAGCAACAGTTAGAACTGGACATGGAACAAACAGACTGGATCAAAATTGGAAAAGGAGTACGTCAAGGCTGTATATAGCCACCCTGCTTATTTAACTTACATGCAGAGTACATCATGTGAAATGCTGGGCTAGATGAAGCACAAGCTGGTATCAAGATTGCTGGGAAAAATATCAATAAACTCAGATATGCAGATGACCCCACCCTTATGCCAGAAAGTGAAGAACTAAAGACCCTCTTGATGAAAGTGAAAGAGGAGAGTGAAAACGTTGGTTTAAAACTCAACATTCAAACAGTGAAGATCATGGCATCTGGTCCCATCACTTCATGGAAAATAGATGGGAAACAATGGAAACAGTGAGAGACTACTTTGCGGGGGTGGGCTCCAAAATAATTGCCGATGGTTACTGCAGCCACGAAATTAAAAGATCCTTGCTCCTTGGCAGAAAAGTTATGACCAACCTAGACAATATATTAAAAAGCAGAGATATTACTTTGCTGACAAAGGTCCATCTAATCAAAGCTATGGTTTTTCCAGTAGTCATGTATGGATGTGCGAGTCAGACTATAAAGAAAGCTGAGTGCCAAAGAATTTATGCTTTTGAACTGTGGTGCTGGAGAAGACTCTTGAGAGTCCTTTGAACTGCAAGGAGATCCAACCAGTCCATCCCAAAGGAGATCAGTCCTGGGTGTTCATTGGAAGGACTGATGTTGAAGCTGAAACTCCAATGCAAAGAACTGACTCAATGGACAGGACCCTGATGCTGGGAAAGACTGAAGGTGAGAGGAAAAGGGAACAACAGAGGATGAGATGGTTGGATGGCATCACCCACTCGATGGACATCAGTTTGAGCAAGTTCCGGGAGTTGATGATGGACAGAGAAGCTCGGCATTCTGTAGTCCATGAGGTCGCAAGGAGCTGGACATGACTGAGTGACTGAACTGTATTGAGAACAAAACTTTAAATGTTATAAAATTCCCTGAAAACATTATTTCTTATAGTTATCCAAGGAATACCAAATAATTGTTAATAATTATGTTAACATGCAATCACATATATATGAAAATAATATTTTTCATTTCTTTTCACAAATTTTCATGTCTCACGTCACAGAACTCTTAAGTGAACATTTAGCACACTGTTAGGAGCATAGACACGCAGTAGCATGTCTCCATATCAATTAAAACTGCCTAAGCTATAGATTCTAAATATCATGTGTCCTTGTTAGTGTCAACAATCTAAAGTTTAACATTCACATAAGACTCCAACAGTTTACTTTCTACATGTTTTTCACTGAATTTTCTAGTACTCAAACTACAATAGTTGTACTAAGCATTCCCTTTCTTCATGTTTTTTATCTTTCCTCTCCCTTTACTCCTGGTGCTTGATTTCATTCTGACATCAATACAGAGGAATTCTGAAGGAGTACAAACTTAAGGAAAGAAATATGAATTTATTCAGCTTTATCTGCTTGTTCATTCTATTATTTAATAAACATTTGCAATAAATTCCAAATGAAATTCCAAATGAATGAGGAAACTGCTAAGACAGCTATTTGAAATAAGAGGTATTGGGGGGAGTACCTTCCAAAGAGAGGCACTGGAGAAAGCAAAGACCCAACATGAAGAATGAGCCTGGTGTGTCTAAGGAGTGAGGGCCTGAATGCTGAGTCACTTCAGTCAAATCCAACTCTTTGCGACCCTATGAACCGTAGCCCGCCAGGCTCCTCCATCCATGGGATTCTCCAGGCAAGGACTGGAGAATGGAATGGGTTGCCATTTCTACTCCAGGTGATTATCCTGACCCAGGGATCAAACCCATGTCTCCAGCGTTGGCAGGTGAGTTCTTTACCACTAGCGCCACCTGGGAAGGCCATGTGTCTGAGGAGACTCAGCCGTTTGGCTAGCAAAGTGTAAACAAGGGGAGACTGGAGCAGATCAGGGCTGAGAAGTAAACAGAGGCTGCAAGACCATGAGAAAGGGTTGGGTTTTATTCTAAACGAGATGACAAGCCTTGGGGTTTAGGCTGAAATCAGTGTTTAAGCATTTCTAAAAATTCTGCCAGTTGCTGTATGACAGCAGATTAAAGAGGGCCCAAGAGTCAAGGCAGTATGCCCACTAAGAGTATTAAAGACCTCTGAGGTTAGGCTGTTGTAGACCTCCCTGGTAGCGGTTTATATTGACATGACTCAGCAAAGAGCTGCAAATTAGGGTTGAGAAAAAGAGGTGGACTCCACCAGGAATCCCAGATTTTGGGCTTAAATCTGCATGGATGGTGGTGGAACAGGGTTACAGAGATGCAGGGGATAGAGAGAGGTACAAGGCGTAAGGGAGGGAAAGTTTTAAAAAGAAAAAAGAATGAAAAAAATGTGATGAAGAATAGAGAGTTTATAAAAGAGAACTTTGCTGGTAGCTTATGTTGAAATATATTGTCATATGGGTGTAGTTTAGAGGAATGGATATGATTACCCAGTGAGTGTGTGTATATTGAGATTGTGTGGAAAATCAACATGTAAAAAGCCTGAGAAGAATCATCCAGATGAGTTAAAGAAAAATCATGTGTTGGAAACAAAAGGAGGGTGCTTCAGAAAGAGAATAGAAAACTTCCTGTAATTCTGAACACCCTATAATTTCCAGCTTGTAACTTTTTAAACCTTGTAACCACCTTACCTGTTTCCTGAGAAACATGTATGCAGGTCAAAAAGCAACAGTTAGAACCAGACATGGAACAATGGACTGGTTCAAAATTGGGAAAGAAGTATGTCAGGGTATATATTGCCACCTTGCTTATTTAAATTATATGCAGAGGCCCTAATACCAGGCTGGGTGAATCACAAGCTGGAATTAAGATTTAAGAGAGAAATATCAATAACCTCAGATATGCTGATGACAGCACCCTAATAGCAAAAAGCAGAGAGGAACTAAAGAGCTCTTTGATGAAAGTGAAAGAGGAGAGAGAATAAATTGGCTTAAAACTCAACATTCAAAAAGCTAAGATCATGGCAACCAACCCATCACTTCATGGCAAATAGATGGGGAAACAATGGAAACAGTGACAGACTTTATTTTCTTGGGCTCCCAAATCACTGTGGATGGTGACTGCAGCCATGAAATTAAAAGATGCTTGTTCCTTGGAAGAAAAGCTGACCAACCTAGACAGTGAATTAAAAGCAAGGACATCACTTTGCTGACAAAGGTCTGTATAGTCAAAACTATGATTTTTCCAGTAGTCATGTATGGATGTGAGAGTTGGACCATAAAGAATGTTGGCACCAAAGAATTGATGCTTTGAACTGTGGTGCTGGAAAAGACTTCTGAGAGTCCCTTGGACTGCGAGATCAAGCCAGTCAATCCTAGAAGAGATCAACCCTGAATATTCATTGGAAGGCTGATGCTGAACGTGAAGCTCCAATACTTTGGCCACTTAATGCAAAGAACTGAATCACTGGTAAAGATCCTGTTGCTGGGAGAGATTGATGCAGAAGAAGAAGATGAAATCATTGGATAGCATCACCAATATACTCAATTAAGTCCACTAAGCATGACTCAATGAACATGAACATGGGCAAACTCTGAGAGATAGTGAGGGATAGGGAAGCGTGGTGTGCTGCAATCCATGGGATTGCAGAGTCAGACATGACTTGGCGACTGAACAACAACAACCAGCAGGACATGTCCAATTTGAAGTATTTCCTACTGGACAAAAATGTAATAATTTAAAGAATAGTATTGAAACATATACATTGCCATATGTAAAACAGAGAGCCAGTGGGAGTCTGATCTATGACACAGGGAACCCAAAGCCAAAGCTGGTGCTCTGTGACAACCTGGAGGAATGGGGTGGGGAGGATGGTGGGATGGGGGTTCAGGAGGTAGGGGACACCTGTATGCTTATGGCCAACTCATGTTGATGTAGAGCAAAAACCATCACAATATTGTAATTATCCTCCATTAAAATAAATAATTTGTTAAAAAAGAAAAAATGTGATAATTTGAATATCAAGAAAACAATACTTTAATTGATAAAAACATAATAAAATATTTTCAAATTCCTAAGTTC
Source organism: Bos grunniens (assembly GCF_055505025.1). Lineage (NCBI taxonomy): Eukaryota > Metazoa > Chordata > Mammalia > Artiodactyla > Bovidae > Bos > Bos grunniens. The sequence goes on along the minus strand of NC_141179.1, from coordinate 8,930,416 downwards.
TTGATCATACTAAAAACAACCTCATTGCTCACTTTTGGAGGATGATAGAGAATCAGTTGTTCGATTCTGTACACTGGCAAATAAAAGTATCAATATTCAAGATATTGAAAGAGGCTGTCCAATTATCCACTGAGAGTCTTGGGGAGATATAATGGATATGCTAGGCAATTTCAAAGATGGATTTAGGAACATGAAAAATGTGAAAGAGAGCTTGGGTGGGAAAACATAGGATAACACATGGGGTTATGCTCATTTGCTCAGTCATGTCCAATTCTTTGCGACCCCATGGGCTGTAGCCCACCAGGCTTCTCTGTTCATGGGATTTTCCAGGCAAGAATACTGGAGTGGGATGCCATTCTCTTCTCCAGGGGATCTTTCTGACTCGGGATAAACCCTGGATATATGTCTCCTGCACTGGCAGGCAGATTCTTTACCAGTAGTACCACCTGGAAACCCCATATGGTGTTGATACTTTCATTCTGAGAAGGTTTTAGTTACTTGAGGTACTCATTAGCCATATTAGGAGCTGACCAAACATGCAATGGAAATTTTTACAACAAATGCTCCAGAGAAAAGAAAGAAAACAAGGATTTCTCAGTGGAACAAGCAGTTGAAGATTTCTCCCCTCTCTTTATTTAAAAAAAAAAAAAAAAAAACCACTCTGATTTTGACATCTTTTCTTCTGACATCCAATTAGTTAACAATGGCCTCCATGTTTTTTTCCTTTCTGTATAGCCTGTATTCCATCTTTATTCTCTTCCTTGTTGAATTTCTGGTAATGTGCAGTAATGGTTGTTTATTTTTGTGATGTATACATCTGAAGGATCTACAGTTGTGTGGTGTCATGCATTTACCACCATGGATCCATAGAAAAGAGTTCTGATCCCCACCCACGCCCAGCCCCACTGCCTCCAAATTCCCATGTGCTACACCATTAAAGACAACTCTTCTGCCCACCCAATGGTTCCAGACATCATTTGTTTGGACTTGATTTCCTTCCTATAGTTTTTCCTTTTGCAGAATGTCATATAATTGTAATATACTGTGTAGCCATTCAGATCTGAGTTCTTTCACTTAGCAAAATGCATTTCAGATTCATCTATGTTTACATGTGAATTTATAGTTCACTTTTCTTATTGCTGTACAGTATTCCATTGTATGGATGTACTTCAGTTTTACTTTTCTAGTCACCTGTTGAATGTTACCTATTTGTTTCCACTTTTTACTATTACAAGCAAATCTGCTATAAATATTTATGTATAGGTTTTTGTTTGGGTCATATGGTAGGTACATGTTTAACTTTATAGAGATCTGCCATTCCACTTTCTAAAATGGTTGTATTGAACTGTGGTGTGGGAGAAGACTCTTGAGAATCCCTTGGACTGCAAGGAGATCCAACCAGTCCATTCTGAAGGAGATCAGCCCTGGGTGTTCTTTGGAAGGAATGATGCTAAAGCTGAAACTCCAGTACTTTGGCCACCTCATGCGAAGAGTTGACTCATTGGAAAAGACTTCTGATGCTGGGAGGGATTGGGGGCAAGAGGAGAAGGGGACAATGGAGGATGAGATGGCTGGATGGCATCACCGACTCAATGGACGTGAGTCTTGGTGAACTCCGGGAGTTGGTGATGGACAGGGAGACCTGGCGTGCTGTGATTCATGAGGTCGCAAGGAGTCGGACACGACTGAGCGACTGAACTGAACTGAACTGATACTGTCTTACATTGTCACCAGCAGTATATGAGAGTTCCAAATGATCCACATCCATATGAATACTAAAAAAAATTTTCAGTTTTTAAAATTTTAGATCTACTTTAGGTATGTTGCAGTTATCTTATTTTTGGTTTGATTAACATTTTCCTAATAATTATTGGTATTGAGCACCTTTTTTCAACTTTTTAAATTGTGAAGTACAGTTGATTTACAAGTTTATATTAATTTCAGGTATGTACCATGATTGTTGGAAATTTTTATAGGCCATACTTCACTTAAAGTTAATATAAATACAGGCTATATTCCCTGTGTTGTACATTACATCCTTGTATCTTACTTATTTTATATATATATATATATGTATATGTATATACAGTAGTTTGTATCTCTTAATTCCCTTCCCTTCTTCTGTTTTACTATATTTTTTCATTTCAGTTATAAGGCTTCCCTGGTAACTCAGATAGTAAAGAATATGCCTGCAATGCAGGAGACCTGGATTCAATCTCTGGGTCAAGAAGATCCCCTGGAGAAGGGAATGGCTATCCTCTCCAGTATTCTTGCCTGGAGAATTCCATGGACAGAGGAGCATGGCAGACTACAGTCCATGGCGTCACAAAGAGTCAGACACAATTGAGCAACTAACACTTTCACTTTCACTGTATTCTTCAGTTCTCATTGGTTCTTTTTTATATTTTCTAGTTCTTTGTTGAAATTCTCACTTGCACATCTACCATTTTTCCAAGTCACTTAACATTCTTATTGCTATTTCTTTCAACTTTTTATCAAGTAAATTATTTATCTCTCTTTCATTAGGGTTTTTCAGGGTTTTTTTCTTGCTCTTTCATTTGAAACATATGCTTATCTCTTCTCATTTTGTTTACCTTTCTCTGTCTCTATGAAGTTAGGCAAAACAGTTATCTACCCCAGTCTCGAAGGCATATCCTTGTGTGGGAGCATCCCTTTGCAGCGTATGTATGCCCAGCAGCTTTGGCAGGAGAGCTGAATCTGAAATGATCTCAGACTGAATCTTCCCTCCTGGTGATCTGGCAACCATCTTGCTGGGAGGTTGGCCTGGATTCAGAAGGGCTAGAGTCAGAGCCAGGTATGAGCCAGGGCTAGAGGGCAAACACTGCCCTATCAGGGGTGGGGCCAGGGCCCAAGGAGCTGGAGCAGAAGCGTGGAGGGTGTTGATTTCCTCCCAGATGTGATAGCCATCTCCATGATGGTTGAGGCTACAGCTGGGGCCTGAGGTCCTGGGGCTGCACTTTTGCACTCATTTTACTGTTTCCCAGGTGCACCACCTTGGTTAGAGACCAGCTCAGGACTGAAGGGGCTGGAGTCACACTACTGAGCTGTTTCCACATGTTCCCAGGTCTGCATGTGGATGCGCATACCTGCGGTGATGGCCTCCACCCCGGAGCTGGTTCCACTCCCTCCCAAGGCTACACAGACTCCTACTCTGGTCAGAGGCAGGGTCAGGGCCTAGGTCAATTCCATTCCTTTCAAATATGCACAGTCTTCCTGGCAATGGCTGCCTCCATCTTAGCAGGAAAGCAGGAGATATTGGAGCAGGAGCCCAATAGTGCTGGAGGTCATGTCCAGGTGGTCCTGCAAACTGGCCAGAACGGGAGGCAATTTTCAATATAGGCTCCAGTGTTCCCAGGAGGAAGCAAGACTATGCATGCTCTCTGAGAACAGATTCTGGGTTTCTTACAACCCTCTCGTAAATCTCTCTGGTTTTCAAACCAACTAAGGGGCTTGTCTTCCTGGTGTCAGATCCCTTGATTGCTGTGCCTAGTGTGTGCCTTGAACTCCTCAGTCCCCGGGGGGGACTCTCTGAGCCTATGATGCTCCCATTTTCTTTGGGTCACCCACCGGGAGTTCAGGTCCCAACTAGATCACTTCTCCCCTCCTATCAAGCCCAGCGTGGTTCTTTCTTTACAACCTCGGTTGTAAAGGAGCCAGTCTGCTTGTCTTCAGGTCCATTTCAGTGAGAGTTGCTCTACGTGTAGTTGTAGATTTGATGCCGTCAAGTGATATGACCTTCATTTTAAAGACTCTTCCTATGACTTACCCGCATCCTTTCAGACTGTTCCAGACCACTGCTCCCTTTCCTAGTCCCTCACTCACTCGCATCTTCCAGCCTCTTTCATCCTGTGGTGCTTTCCTCTGGGCTTATAAGCATGCACTCCTTCTTTGTGCTGCCACTGAATGTAATTGCTTTCCAGAATTCTGCTCCTGAATCTCTTTTAAAGCCTGTGTCAGTGAAATCAATGCACCATAAGGCAGGCATTTTCAAAACATGCTCCCCTGACCAGCAGCATCAGGATTTGCCTTGTTAGAGTAGTAATTTGTCTGGCCCCATGGTCTGCTGCATCAGAATCCATAGAAGTGAGGCCCAGCAATCTGTAGTTTAACAAGCCCGTCAGTTAATTCTGATGCATGTTAAAGCTTAAGAACCACTGCCCTAAAATGTAGCACACAGACTTTCTGCATAAAAATCCTAGGAGTGCTAGTAGAATATATGAATGTCTTTGTCCCATGTGGATTTCTAAATCTACTGAATTAGAACCTCTGAGGTCAGAACCACCAACTCCAAAATATTCTCATTCCCAGTAAAGTCTAAAAATCTGTGCCCTATGCTCTCTCAGAGATCTACTGAAAAGGCTTCTGCACAAATAGCACCTCAATATATACTGCCAGGCTTTGCATTCAATTTGTCAGACATGTCCACAAATAACCTTTCTACCACCTCAAAGTCATATATTCTAATACTATGCTCATTACTCCACTTCTCCCTTCCTCAAATGACTTCCGACTTTATTTCTGCCACAATCATTCTGGCCTGAATCTTATTAACCAGGAGTTGTATTAGTCAAATATAACTCCCTTGATCACAAATCCAATTGGTCCTATTGATTTCTGCTTAATAACTTTTCTAAAATGCCTTTTGCTTTTCATGAATACTGCTATTACTTTATTTCTGGCTAGAAATTATATCATGCTTTCTTTCAAGAATATTTTCCACAATGAGTAAATATAATGCTATGATTCTGAGTCAGTTGGACCCAACTGGATTTGGGTACAAACTAAGAATTGTTGGATCCAGAACTGAAACTCAGGTCTTGTCTTTTAAATCTCAATTTCTTTGTAGTAATCAATGCTCTGCAAAATGTTTAATTTCTGGATAACTGCTCTTCATTTATTATTTGATGGAGAACAGAGTCTGTTATATAGCCAATCAATTATCCATGGGATTTAATAACTGCAGTACCTACCAACTCTCTGAATATTCTTCCACGAGAAATGTTAGCATGTATTATTAGTGGCCAGAGTGACATTAAATTTTGAATACAGTAACATATGGTGATTAAAGGAAAAAATAGAGTACATTTCCCCATTGACAAATAGTTTGGGGGGTAGGGGGAGAAAAGACCTTCATAAAAATATAACAAAATTAATTCACATGGAGTGTTCTACAGCATTCATGATATCTCTGTAGTATTACCACAAAAGCACTTCGTATTTTTGAGCAGTTTTCCTTTAATTATACTTCTTACAACTGTTATAGTAATTACTTTTCAGGTTTGGTAGAGTCACAAATGTCAGAGTTGAAGGGTACCTTGGAGGTCACCTGTTTCGTACTCCACTTTGTAATGATGAAAGAAATTTAGGGTAAGGAAGGTAATAGGGTTTGCCCAGTGTTAATGCAGTTAGTCAGTGACTGAGCTGAGATTATAAAAATCCAAGTTTCTTGATGGTCAGCTTTTGCTTCATTGATCTTCCTTTGTGAGCAGGCAGGAAATATGACAAGCAGAGAAGATAGAGAAGGGGTCAGGAGGAAAAGCTGTGAGGCAGAACGAAGGGCTGGATAACCAGAGCAAAGAGAAAAGGAAATGTCACTGACGTCATCAGTAAGAATATAAATTGAGGGAGGGCAACACCAATATCTCCAACAGCTCTGCATTCAATTTCACTAAGTAAATAGATAAGACAACAAACCCAAACCACGTGCCTTTTTTTAAAATTGAGAAGCTTTATATGCAATATCTGGATTTCACCCTAAAAATATCCTGACATTTCCTCATGGCATGTGATTGTGCCTATTTGACAGGCAGTGAAGACTGCCACCAGCCCTCAGCTCTGTGTCATGGTCAACAGACCAAAATTAGAACAATAATTTGACCTTTCACAGACAGCCTCAAAGGAGTTATTGCAGGTAGTCTAGGAAATAATGCATTTCATGGAATGAATATAATTATAGTGTTCCTTATAAATAATATGTGCCTTTTTAAAGTCCACAATTATGCCTAGAGTAACACAATATAATTGCTAGATATTTTACTTTCCCCGCGTGTACACAGATTTTGTTTTGCAATGTTCTCCAGGTTCCCAAATTAGATCCCCAAAGTAACTGTCTTTACCTCTCTCTCCCTCTTTCCGCTTTTTATCAGCTCCTTCAGGACAGAGTCATACTGAAAACTGTTGCTCTTTGCCCCTCACCAAACACTGTAGATAGTAAGCAGGGTTCAGATTTTCAACATCTGTGTATTCGATATCATACACACACCAAAAAACCTATTGCCAAAGCTCTGAAAACCAAAACATCTTTTATGACATCATATGGGTTCTGCATTAACAGGTCTGGACATCTTTCTGAAGACAAGTGTCTGCTGAGATAATGCTGCTATTCCTCTGCTATATATGTTGTATAATGGTAGACCTAGGGACCAACATTAAACTCACCATTTGTTTTTCTACACATGACAGTCTACTTTCCAACTAATAATTTTTATTCCACTACTGTGAAAGAATTGGGGCTTTCCAGGTGGTGCTAGAGGTAAAGAAGCTATCTGCCAATGCAGAAGACCTAAGGGATGCTGGTTTGATCCTTGGGTTGGGAAGATCCCTTGGAGGAGGAAATAGCAACCCGCTCCAGTGTTCTTGGGCTTCCCTGGTGGCCCAGAGGGTAAAGCGTCAGTCTGCAATGCAGGAGACCCAGGTTCGATTCCTGGATCGGGAAGATTCCCTGGAGAAGGAAATGGCAACCCATTCCAGTACCCTTGCCTGGAAAATCCCACGGACAGAGAAGCCTGGTAGGCTACAGTCCATGGGGTCGCAAAGAGTCGGACATGACTGAGCGACTTCACTTCCAGTGTTCTTGCCTGAAGAATCCCCATGGACAGAGGAGTCTGATGGGCTACGGTCCATAGGGTCAAACAGAGTCAAATATGACTGAAGTGACTTAGCATGCACATGAGGGAATTGTGAAGAGAAGTTTCAGAGGCAGGAAATTTGAAAGACTATTCAGCTTCTCTACTGGTCAATAACTAACTAAAATTCGCCTTCGATTTTGCTACTGAAGTTGGTGACCTAAAATACAGATCTAATCAACTGTGTCATTTCCATGCTCACAAATTCAAAAACTTGCCACTACCTGCAGGATAAAGTTCTACCTCCTTACATCAATTTAGGTCCTCCTAATCAACCATAGGCCCCTGTCTCACAAAATCCCCACCAGCTTCCTCACCACACCATTTTCTCACTCACACCAGCATTCAATCTCTCCTTCGCTTCTGTCCACACCTCATACATACTTCCTCCCTTCTTTCCCATTCCACTGTTAGGAGTTCATATCTTAAATGCCTACTTGCATGAAAACATTCCACCAGTTGGAAATAATCTCATCCTTATGCATATTCACAAGCCTTTTCTAAGAGTTTCCTTTCTAATGTATGCATCAAAGCCTGGGGATGCCAAGGCAGAAATATGCAAACCTCAGACTTGTGGGCAAGATGTCCACACACAGACAGGCCAGATACCTCATAGTATTGGATGGTGCCAATAGGAGGGGGGAAAAGCATAGTTTTTTTTAGCCTGAAGGATTTATTTTAAATATTTAGGTATATAGTATGTGGGCTTCTTGCTCTGGGTCCCCAGAATCTTAAAGATGGGCATGAACTCAATTGGGATTTTGGAAAAATAACAAACTCCTTGCTTCTGCAATTATTCAAGCATAGATTAGGCAACCACTAGGCTAGGATTGTCTCCTTTCTTCTTCTTTCTTAAAACTTTAAAACTATAACACCATGGGGAGGTTTGAATTTATAAATAAATCAGGTTTGAATTTATAAATCTCTTGCTCCTCTGTGGTCTGTGAAAATATGACCTGGCCCTGGGCCCTGACAATGACGTCCCTTCATTCTCCTGCCCCCTTTGCTGCCAGTCCACAGTGTGTGTGTGTGTGTGTGTGTGTGTGTGTGTGTGTTGAATCCACAGACTATATGTGTGTGTTTTAAACACGGAGAATTTCACATAAGCATAAAAAAATACTTGCAATCCCTCCATCCATAAAGATAGATATACACAAATATTACTGAAATTTTTTTCTTACAGTGCAAAAATGAAAATAACAAAATACCTATCAATAGAGAGTTAGATAAAAGCAGCCATTTCAATGGAATCTTATTAAAATTATAAATATATATTTGATACAAAAATATTGAAATTACATTTAAAAAATATTTATTTACTTGGCTGTGTCGTCTTAGTTGCAGCATGTAGGATCTTCTTTGTGGTGCATGGACTGTGGTGCAAGGGCTCCAGAGTGCACGAGCTTAATCGTCGGCTTGTGGGACCCTCACCAGGGATTGAACCCACATCCCCTTCACTGCAAGGTGGATTCTTAACCGTGGGTCCAGCAGGGAATTCCTAGTATTTGGTTAGATATAATATGCACACTATGAATCCATGCTTGTAAAATGAATATTTAATCTGTGCTTCCCCAGTGGCTCGGGGGTAAAAAGTCCACCTGCTAATGCAGGAGATGTGGCAGGAGCTATGGTTTCAATCCCTGGGTCAGGAAGATCCCCTGGAGAAGGAAATGCAATCCACTCCAGTGTTCTTGCCTGGAAAATCCCATAGACAGAGGAGCCTGGCCGGCTACAGTCCCTGGGGTCACAAAAGAGTCGGGCATGACTTAGCGACTTATCAGCAATAACAAGCATAAAGTAGTCACATTTATTGTGTGCACAATGTGCTCCCATGGTTGCGTTATCATATTGTGATGAAGGCACAAACCTTGGGATTTATCAGACTTCTTCTGTTCCTCCATTTAACTAGCTACATAATGTTGTAGGACTCTCCGAGCCCCAATTTATTCATCTGTAAAATGAGAATAATCATATTTGCCTCATGGAAGTTTGTGAGTATCTGAGAAGATGATATATGTAAACTGCCTAGCACGGTGCCTCTCTCTCTCTCTCTCTCTCTCTCACTCTCTCCTACACATGCACACATACACATATTCATAACTTGGAAAAAGACTGATCAAAAGGTCTAGAAAGTTGTGTTAGCTAAATGAGATTAAACAAATCCTATTTAACAAATAGAGCAGTGGAATTTAAGGGTTATTTTTAGCTTGTTTATTTATTTTTGTTTATACTTTCTAATTTTATGATAAACCATTTTAATTATGTACAAAAGATATGTGTTTGAAATAAAAGAAAAATCATTATACACAGTGACTATTCTGATTAATTAGATGGGGAATCATGAATGTTTGAACTCAGGCTGTGGCAAGGAGAGTGAAAAATAAGGTAAAAAGTAAAACAAACATTACTTACAAGTGAGTGTGAATAGAGGGAAGAAGAATGATTGATTCCAAGAATAGTGGGAGTAAAGAAAGTAGAGATTGACTTGAGAGTGGTGAAAACATTAGCTTTGGTTATGAATATATTGACTAGATAAGATGACAGAGAACCAAGAAGAAATGAATTTTATATTCCTGAGCTTTAGATGTGGTGTCACACTGGAGATAGAGACTCACAAATTTAAATATATAACATATGTATATATTTTTAAATATTTATATATTTTACTGCAGCCATGAAATTAAAAGATGCTTGCTCCTTGGAAGAAAAGCTATGCCAAATGTAGACAGCATATTAAAAAGCAGAGATATCTTTGCTGACAAAGTCTGTATAATCAAAGCTACATAGTAGTCAATTGTGTGTGAGAGAGTTGGACCATAAAGAAGGCTGAGCACTGAAGAATTGGTGCTTTTGCACTGTGTTTCTGGAGAAGACTCTTGCCAGTCCCTTGGATAGCAAGGAGATCAAACCAGTCAATCCTAAAGGAAATCAACGATGAATATTCACTGGAAGGACTGATGCTGGAGCTGAAGCGCCAATACTTTGGCCACCTGATGCTAAGAACTGATTCTTTGGAAACAGATTCTGATGCTGGGGAAGATTGAAGGTGGGAGGAGAAGGGGAAGACAGAGGATGAGGTGGTTGGATGGAATCACTGACTCAGTGGATGTGAGTTTGAGCAAACTCTGGGAGATGGTGAGGGACAGGGCAGCCTGGCCTGCTGCAGTCCATGGAGTCGCAAAGAGTCAAACACAACTGACCTAAGGAACACCAACAAATACATGTATGCACGCTCAGTCACTACAGTCGTGTCCAACTCTTGGCAACACTGTTGACTGTAGCTCTCCAGGCTCCTCTGTCCATGGGGATTCTCCAGGCAAGAATACTGGAGTGGGCTGCCATGCCCTCCTCTAGGGAATCTTCCCAATCCAGGGATTGAACCCATGTCTCTTAAGTCTCCTGCAATGGCAAGCAGGTTCTTTACCACTAATGCCACCTGGGAAGCCCATAAACATGTATATCTCTGCACTTATGTTATGTATATATAAACACCCTTATGGCAGAAAGCAAACTAAAGAGCCTCTTGATTAAAGTGAAAGAGAGGAGTGAAAAAAAAACTGGTTTAAAACTCAACATTCAGAAAACTAAGATCATGGCATCCAGTCCCATCACTTCATGGCAAATAGATGGGAAACAATGGAAACAGTGAGAAACTTTTTTTGGCTCCAAAATCACTGCAGATGGTGACTTCAGCCATGAAATTAAGACGCTTGCTCCTTGGAAGAAAAGCTATGACTAACCTAGACAGCATATTAAAAAGCAGAGACATTTCTTTGTTGACAAAGGTCTGTCTGGTCAAAGCTATGGTTTTTCCAGCAGTCATGTAAGGATGTGAGAGTTAGACCATAAAGAAAGCTGAGCACCAAAGAATTGGTGATTTTGAACTGTGGTGTTGGAGAAGACTCTTGAGAGTCCCTTGGACTGAAAGGAGAACAAACCAGTCAATCCTAAAGGAAATTAGGCCTGAATATTCATCGGAAGGACTGATGCTGAAGGTGAAGCTCCAATACTTTGGCCACCTGATGCTAAGAACTGACTCATTGGAAAAGACGCTGATACTGGGAAAGATTGAAGGCAGGAGGAGAAGGGGACGACAGAGGATGAGATGGTTGGATGGCATCACCGACTCAATGGACATAAAGTTTGAGTAAATTCTGGGAGTTGGTGATGGACAGGGAAGCCTAGTGTGCTGCAGTCCATGGGGTCACAGAGTTGGACACAACTGAGTGACTGACTGATAGTAGAGATCCAAGAAGAAAGAAAACCTAAGCCATGAAACCAACCTTTGGGCCTAAGCCAAATATATATGTATATTTTATTTCTGCTGTGCAATATATCCTTGTACTTACTTATTTTATACACAGTAGTCTGTATCTCCTAATCCCCTACCTGATCTTCTCCCTCCCCTTCTCTCTCCCACTGGTAACCACTAGCTTTTCTTTATGTTATTTGAGTCTGTTTCAGTTTTATTATATTCATTCATTTGTCTTATTGTATAGAATCCACATGTAAGTGATAACATAGATTACTTGTCTTCCTCTGAGTCGTTCCCTAAGCATAAAAACCTCTATACTTGTCCACATTGTTGCACATAGAATTTCATTTTTATGGCTGAGTAATATTCCAGTGTGTGTGTGTATGTGTGTGTGTGTGTGTGTGTGTGTACACATATTTTTTTTTAATTACTGTAATTTGCTATATGGACTTCCCAAGTGTCCCAGTGGAAAAGAATCCATCTGCAAAGCAGGCGACGTGAGTTTGATTCCTGGGTCAATGGCCTGGAGAAGGAAATGGCAGCTCACTCCAGTATTCATGCCTGGGAAATTCTGAGGACAGAGGAACCTGGTGGGTGACAGTCCATGGGGTTGAAAAAGTCAGACATGATTTAGTGACTAAATAGCAGCAGCAATTTGCTGTATAGTCTAAAAACAGGGAGTGGCATACATCCACCTTTGTTCCTTTTCTCAAGATTGCTTTAGCTATTTGAGTGTTTCGGGAGTCATATACATTTTAGGTATATTTGTTCTAAGCCTCTGAAAAATGTCACTGGTACTTTGATAAGGATAGCACTAGATATGTAGATTGCTTTTATTTTTTTTTTCCTTTTTTTTTTCTTTTTTTTAAATTTTATTTTATTTTTAAACTTTACAATATTGTATTGGTTTTGCCAAATATCGAAATGAATCCGCCACAGGTATACCTGTGTTCCCCATCCTGAACCCTCCTCCCTCCTCCCTCCCCATACCCTCCCTCTGGGTCGCCCCAGTGCACCAGCCCCAAGCATCAAGTATCGTGCATCAAACCTGGACTGGTGACTCGTTTCATACATGATATTATACATGTTTCAATGCCATTCTCCCAAATCTCCCCATCCTCTCCCTCTCCCACAGAGTCCATAAGACTGATCTATACATTAGTGTCTCTTTTGCTGTCTCGTACACAGGATTATTGTTACCATCTTTCTAAATTCCATATATATGCGTTAGTATACTGTATTGGTGTTTTTCTTTCTGGCTTACTTCACTCTGTATAATAGGTTCCAGTTTCATCCATCTCATTAGAACTGATTCAAATGTATTCTTTTTAATGGCTGAGTAATACTCCATTGTGTATATGTACCATAGCTTTTAGTAGGATACACATTTTAACAATGTTAATTCTTCTAATCCATGAACACAAATCTCTTTCCATTTATTTGTATCACCTTCAATTTCCTTCATCAATGTTTCGTAGTTTTTAGAGTACAGATCTTTGGTTAAGTTTATTCCTAGGTATTTAATTTATTTATTTATTTTGAGGACTTCCCTAGTGGCTCAGATGGTAAAGTGTCTGTCTACAGTGCAGAAGACCTGGGTTCGATCCCTGGGTTGTGCAGATCTCCTGGAGAAAAAAATGGCAACCCACTCCAGTACCTTGCCTGGAAAATCCCATGGACAGAGGAGCCTGGTGGGCTACAGTCCATGGGGTCACAAAAAGTCGGACACGGCTGAGTGACTTCTCTCACTCACTTTTTTATTTATTTTGATGTGATTTTAAGTGGAATTGTTTTCTTGCTTTCTCTTTCTGATAGTTCACTATTAGTACATAGAAATGCTGTATCCTGAAATTTTACTGAATCCACTTATTAGTTTGAACAGTTTTTTGGTGGAGACTTTAGGGATTTCTATACATGGTGTCATGCCATCCAGAAATACTGGCAGTTTCACTTCTTCTGTTCCCATTTGGATGTTTTATATCTTTTTCTTATCTGGCTGTTGTGGCTAATACTTTCAATACTATGTTAGATAAAAGTGATGAGCGTGGACATGCTTGTTGTGCTCCTGATTTTAGAGGAAAGACTTTCAGCTTTGCACCATTGATTATGATGTTAGCTGTGAGTTTGTCATAAATTTCATTTCCTATATTGAAATATATCCCTCACACCAGCTTTGATGGGAGTTTTCACCAGGAATGGATGTTGAATTTTCTCAAATGAGATGATCATGTAATTTTATCCTTGCTTTTCTTAGTGTGATGTATTACATTGATTGATTTCTGACTGCTAAACCGTCCTTTACATTCCTGAAATAATTTCCACTTGATGGTGGTGTATGATTGTTTCTATATCTTGTTGGATTCAGTTTACTAATACCTTGTTGAAAAATTTTGCTTTTATATTCATCAGAGATATTGGCCTGTAATTTTCTTTTTTCATAGTTCTTTACCTGGTTTTCATATCAAGGTAAGGGTGACCTCATAGAATGAATTTGGGAGTGTTCCTTCATCTCTAATTTCTTGGAATACTTTGAAAAGGATAGGTATTAACTTTCCTTAAATGTTTGGTAGAATTCCCCTACGAAGATGTCCACTCTTGGATTTTTATTTGCTGAGGGTTCTTTTATTTTCCAGGTTGTCTATTTCTTCCTGATTCGGTCTTGGAAGGTTGGATGCTCCTAGAAATTTGTCTATTCCTTCTACATTGTTAAATTTATTGGCATTTAACTGTTCATTCCTTGCTTGTTTAGCTGCTCAGTCATATCCAACTCTTTGTAACTCCATGGACTGTAGCCCATTAGACTCCTCTGTTCATGAGATTCTCCAGGCCAGAATACTGGAGTGGGTAGCCATTCCCTTCTCCAGGGGATTTCCCAACCCAAAGATTTAACCCAAGTCTCCTGTATTGCAGGCAGATTCTTTATCATCCGAATCACATTCTATTATGGTATTTTTGTATCTCTGTGATATCTACTGTTAGTTCTGCTGTTTTATTTCTTACTTTGTTCTTTTGTGCTCTTTTTTCTTGATGAGCCTGACTAAGGTTTATCAACTTTGTCTTCTCAAAAAAACCTGTTCTTGCTTTCACTGATCTCTTACTCTCTCTTTTCTTTCTTTTCTTTTTGTCTCTACATATTTCCACTCTAGTATATCCTTCTTCACACTTCCCAGGTGGTGCTAGTGATAAAGAATCTGCCTGCCAATGCAGGAGACACAAGAGATGTGGATTTGATCCCTGGGTCAGGAGGATCCCCTGGAGTAGGAGTTGGCAACCCTCTGAAGTATCCTTGCCTGGAAAATTCCATGGACAGAGTAAGAGCTTAGAGGGCTATATTACATGGGGCCACAGAGAGTCAGACATGAATGAATGACCAAGCATGTATCCTTCTTTTGCTGACTTTGGACTTTCTTGTTCTTTTTCTAATTCCTTTAGATGGAAAGTTAGGTTATTTATTTGAGATTTTTCTTGTTTCTTGAGGTAGGCCTGTATTACTATAAAATTCCATCTTAGAACTACTTTTGCAACATCCCAGAGTGTTTGGAAAGTTCCATGTTTATTTTCATTTATCTGTTGGTATTTTCTGATTTCCTCTTTGATTTCATTGCAATTCACTATTTTTTTTAGTATCATGTTTTTAGTCTCCAGTATGTTGATACTTTTTCGTTTTTGTTTCTATAATTGCTTTATAGTTTCATACCATTTGGTTGGAAAAGATACTTGATATAATTCCTATTGTCTTAAATTTGTTGAGACATTTTTTTGGCCTAAAATGTGATCTGCCCTGGAGAATACTGCATGTGTACTTGAAAAAGAATGTGTATTGTGCTGTTTGGGGATGGAAAGTCCTTTAGATATCTGTTAAGTCCAACCAGTCTAATGTGCCACTTAAGACCACTCTTTCATTATTAATGCTCTGTTCTGGTGATTTGTCCATTAATTTAAATGGGGAGTTAGAGTAAAGTCCCCTGCTATTATCATATTACTGTCAATTTCTCCCTTTATGTCTGTTAATATTTGCTTTATATATTTAAATGTTGCTGTATTAGATGCATATATGTTCAGCACAGTTCAGTCACTCAGTTGTGTCCAACTCTTTGTGACCTCATGGACTGCAGCATACCAGGTTTCTCTGTCCATCACCAACTTCTGGAGTTTATTCAAACTCATGTCTATTGAGTCGGTGATGCCATCCAACCATCTCATCTCCTGCTGTCTCCTTCTCCTCCAGACTTCAATCTTTCCCAGCATCAGGATCTTTTCAAATGAGTCAGTTCTTTGCACCAGGTAGCCAAAGAACTGGAGTTTCAGCTTCAGCATCAGTCCTTCTGATGAATATTCAGAGCTGATTTCCTTTAGGACTTACTGATTTGATATCCTTTCAGTCCAAGGGACTCTTAAGAGTCTTCTCCAACATCACAGTTCAAAAGCATCAATTTTTCGGCACTCAGCCTTCTTTATGGTCCAACTCTCACATCCTTACATGACTACTGGAAAAAGCATAATTTTGACTAGATGGACCTTTGTCAGCAAAGTAATCTCTGCTTTTTAATATGCTGTCTAGGTCAGTCATAGCTTTTCTTCCAAGGAGCAAGCATCTTTTAATTTCATGGCTGCAGTCACCATTGGCAGTGATTTTGGAACCAAAAAAAGAATAAAATCTCTCACTGTTTCCATTGTTTATCCATCTATTTGCCATGAAGTGATGGGACCAGATGCCATGATCTTAGTTTTCTGAATGTTGATTTTAAGCCAGGTTTTTCACTCTCTTTTTTCACTTTCATCAAGAGGCCCTTTAGTCCTTCTTCACTTTCTGCCATTAGGGTGCTATCATCTGCATATCTGAAGTTATTGATATTTCTCCCAGCAATCTTGATTCCAGCT
This sequence comes from Bos grunniens, assembly GCF_055505025.1. Taxonomy (NCBI): domain Eukaryota; kingdom Metazoa; phylum Chordata; class Mammalia; order Artiodactyla; family Bovidae; genus Bos; species Bos grunniens. The sequence goes on along the minus strand of NC_141179.1, from coordinate 8,914,354 downwards.
TGTGCTTCATCCAGCCTGGCATTTCATATGATGTACTCTGCATAGAAGTTAAATAAACAGCATGACAATATACAGCCTTGATGTACTCCTTTCCCAACTTGGAACCAGTCCATAGGTCTTACTGAAACTCCTGGGATCTTTCTATGCCATTTGGGATCTAAAAGAGGTCCAAACCTAGGCTCAGTGTCTGTAGGAATTTGCCACACCACGTTTTTATTCCAGCTGGTACAGTTGATATAGTGATGTTTTCCCAGAGATCTAACCCATAAATGCTGCAAAAACCCTCCACTGTGACTTTTCCTCATGGCAGATACACCTATCCATCCTCTGCCACAGGGTCTTAGTCTAAAGGTAAAACAATTGACCACATTTGCTCTTCTGACCTTTGACTCTATTCATCCCATATGCCTCCATTTAGAAGATTCAGGCTTTCTTCCCTAAGGTAAGAACTACCTTATATCATGTCTTTAGAGCTCTCTCCCTGTGGCATATAGGGATCTCAACTTTTAACAAAGCCTGCAGCTCAAGACTATTTCCTTCCTAGGTGCCAAAAGCAAATGCTATTTGACAGCCAGAATTGAATAATGCCTTTCTCATTCTAGTTCAACCCACCCTGTGTCTGAAACTCCAAAACTCATTGCTTCAAAAGGTGGGAACCTTGGAGCAGCAATATTTTCAAATATGGAAAAACATCTGTAAATATTTTGTAATATCGTTTCATTTAAGCAAGTTTTGGAAATGAGCTACTAAACAAAGTTAAAAAGATGTCTTTAATATGCAAAATTTTAAGATGGTTAATATGCTAGTGTGCACACTAATTCCAAGAAAGTGATATAGTATGCAGCGTTTCTCAAATCTATCTGGTTAAGGAAACTTTTAAAATTATCATCTTATGGAATCAATTTTCTATGGAATAAATTTTTGGAGACACTGAGTTACTCAGGACAACCACAGTAGCATAGTATCCAGAGAGAGAAGACAGGAGAATTTTCTAGAGGCAAAGAATCACTTGTTGATAGCTTTCATTTGTCTCCTCTTTCTCAAAACCCAAATTATTTCTATTAGAGAAGGTAAACTGACATTGATTAAGCAGATCCTCCAAGTATATATATGTGCTTCTTATTATCATCTTAAGGCCTTGTAGTAGCTTCACATTTTTTTTTCTGCCATGAAGACTTAACAATTCAGTAAGTTATCCCTTAGAGCATTAACAGTAACTTCACAGATTGAATATGTTAATGGAACTTTAAAAGTGCTTAGTTTAATTCTGTTGAGCAATTTATGCAGCAAGAAAATCTGAAAGAAAGCAGCTTTGTAAAGGATTATACTAAACTCTCAATTATCTGCTTTATGGATTACTTTCCTGGAGCCAAGATCACTGTTTTGCATTTATCTTCTTTGACTTTCTCACTTGCTTCTTCTTTCTGATATCTACAACCTCAGAGGCACTATAAGGGGAGGTGTTAGTTGCTATTATGGCAGATTTTTGTTTCAGTAGCAGGAACTATTCTATTCTCCTGCTGATATTTAAATTAGTGTATATATCCCCATAAAATGGTCAAACATGGGCAAGCCCAGGGAAGCCTAGATTCAGTGACTGCACAGTGTGATCATGATATTTCCAAAGCAGAAGTCAGAGTTGAACTTTACTGAAATCTCGACTTTGCTATTGCACTAGGTCTCCCCTTCCTCCAAAGAGAAGCATCTGAGAGGAGCATCCAAGCCACAGCACTCATTTTCTTCTAACCTCAGCTCTGTTGTGTATCTCAGATTGACCAGACACGTGCTACAGTTGCCTCTCACCCACCTTGCCTCCAGCAGGTCACCATGGAGAGATTATGCTGGCTATAGAGCCAGGCTCACAAAAAGGGACATTGTAGACAGGATTACACAGTTTTCTGGGAACAAACAGAAACCAGTATAGCATGCAAGGCAATCCTTGAATAAAAATACTAATTAACACTATACTAACGCATATATATGGAATTTAGAAAGATGGTAACAATAACCCTGTGTATGAGACAGCAAAAGAGACACCGATGTATAGATCAGTCTTATGGACTCTGTGGGAGAGGGAGAGGGTGGGGAGATGTGGGAAAATGGCATTGAAACATGTATAATATCATGTATGAAACGAGTCGCCAGTCCAGGTTCGATGCACGGTACTGGATGCTTGGGACTGGTGCACTGGGGCGACCCAGAGGGAGGGTATGGGGAGGGAGGAGGGAGGCGGGTTCAGGATGGGGAACACAGGTATACCTGTGGTGGATTCATTTCGATATTTGGCAAAACTAATACAATATTGTAAAGTTTAAAAATAAAATAAAATTAAAAAAAAAAAACTGCCTCTGCTACTCTATTGCTAGGCTTTAAAAACATCAACAGAGCATCAATAATTTTGTAATTCTAATCTGTCCACCTGGAAAACTCTGACTTCCAATGGTATAAATAGTTCAGCCATGTGATTTTTATACAGATTACACAAGCATGACATAATATACATTATATAGAACATTAAAAACATGTAGATAAATACCTGCATGACTGTGCAAGTGTTAGGTATATGTGTTTAAATGCTTGCCTAGGTCCTTAGCATTTACAAATCTCTAGCTCAATGACACAATATTGCATTTTTTAAAAAAGGAAAATTGTCAATCCAGAACACACAAAGGACCCTGAAAATAGGTGTTATCAAACTCAAAATGTAACCTAGGCAAAATTCTCTGTCATACATGAACTACTATTTTTCAAAAAAACATGGGTAATGTTGTCATGAAAAGAAATTACTGATTTATTTAAAAGCATTGCTGATGTCATAGTGATTTTTTATTCATTATATACTTGTTCAATCAAAATATTGAAAGTATAACTATTTTGTGGAGAATCCATAAAATGTTTTTATGTAGGAAGCAGCAGCTTTATAAAATGATAACATTAAAGTTGATCACAATTTTCTTCCTTTAATTTTTTTTTCATTTTCTCATTTTTCTAAAATAAATATGTGATACCCTTAAAACTTTACTCAAATATTTGGAAATCTATATGATAGATGTCAGGACTTATGTAATTAAGCACATTAGGTGCAAAGATTATTTGGTTTGAAGGTATTCCAAGCCTAGACAACAGATCACCAAGATGTGAGGAGTAGGTAAGACTAGAGAGGAACTTTTAAGGGAAGGAAAAAATTAGCAACTGGAGAATGAAAAGAGTAGATGAAACAGTGACATCTTCAGTAAGTGAAACAATGACAAGGAAGTGAGGTTCTGCCTGGAGACCAAATGATTTCGGAAATTGTAATACATATATGTTCTCGTAGGAAGATAAAGACACATGGGTTAGGAATGAACAGATACAATTTAGCCATGAATGCATAGATTTTAAGGAAAGATTTGTTGTTCAGTTGCTCAGTCATGTCTGACTCTTTGCAACCCCATGGACTGCAGCACACCAGGCTTCCCTGTGCTGGGAAAGAAGGGAGAGTAGAGCTACTAGAAATGCTTTTATTCAGACCTAATATATATATATAATTTTACATATTTTATATTTTTATTTATAATATATAATCAATATATAATATATATTTATATAACATAAATAGTATGTTTATTTTATATAATTTTATATATATATGTAAATTATAAGGTCAGTGGGATAATAAAGAACAAGAACAAGAGAGAGAGCAGCTCCAGCCAGGCTGCTATTTCTCATACATAAAAATTGAAGCAGACAATAACCCACACTGCTTTCAGGACGTATGCAGGAAATTCCAAGTCACCTTTTGGTTAAGTTATAGAGCCTTTTGTTCTGCTTTAAGACCTTCACTGACTTGCCCCCCACAGTCTCCAATACCCTCAAATCTCCAGGGTGCCTCTTTCTATTCACCTCAGGCTTTAAATTAATCATTCCTGGCCATCCTCCAGCACACTTCCCTTTCTGGAAAGCCACCTCCTGTGTTTTCATCAGGAGCTGCACAATTTCAAGAGCTCTCTGAAGAATGGGAAAAGCAGTCTGGAGAGCTGAAGCCAGGAAGGTGTTCCAAGCAGGTGGTCTAGCCTGGAAAACAGATCAGAAGAGGGAGAGGAGACTTCTGCATCTCAGACAATCAACTTTGAGCAGATACTCTGAAAGACAGCCAACTTTTCATTAGCGGTGGAGGTGGAGGTAGTAGGTGGGGAGGCCAGGCAATTGCCATTAAACCACCAAAGAACAAAGTTAAATGTTATTTCAAATCACTTTCTTTTTCTCTTTATTCTTTTATTCATCATGCATTCAGAGTACACTTACTAAATATTGGAAGTTATTTACAGAACATAAAAACTAGCTAGACTTGGGAATAAACAGAGTAATGCCTAGAAATAGTACTCCTGAGTGACTTTATTTTTAATGCATGTTCCTTTCTCTGCAATGGCAAGCTTCATAAATCACAATCATATTTGTGAAATTCTCTTATATATATATAGACATAAGAGAGCATCCCTGTTGGAATGCAAAAAAAGTAAAATGAACATCAAAAAATAAACTGTGTTTCATGCTGAGGCACCACACAAGTTTGCAGTCCTAGTCACATCACATTCTATGTGGTACTTAGAAAGTCACACCATGCAGCAAAGCTATGCGACATTTTATGCAAGAGAAAGTTGGATATCTTCATGAATTCAAGGATATTCTTCATGGATTCAAGGTAAAGTTTTTAAAAGGACAAAGTACAGGACTTCATACTTCTTTGTGAAAGAAAACAAACCTTTTTTTATATTCTTGAGTGTTTTGCACACGGTGAGTCCTCAGATACTGATTAAATAAGCCAAATTGAGTCGAAGGAACTCAGTTGCAAGCAAAGGAAAGGAGTTTAGAAAACCCCAAACTGACCAAAATGAAGTTTCTGTTATTAGAGGGAATGGAGCTTGCAATGAAAAAATAAATTTCTTGCCCCTTGACATTTGGGACCAAGAATCATACCTGCTATGACACCTACTATGTTCATTTCCAAGGCAAGCCGTTCAATATCACAGTAATCCAAGTCCATGACCCAACCAGTAATGCTGAAGAAGCTGAAGCTGAACGGTTCTATGAAGGCCTACAAGACCTTCTAGAACTAACACCTAAAAAAGATGTCCTTTTCATCATAGAGGACTGGAATGCAAAAGTAGGGAGTCAAAAGATACCTGGATTAACAGGCAAGTTTGGCCTTGGAGTACAAAATGAGCAGGGCAAAGACTAACAGAGTTTTACCAAGAAAACACACTGGTCACAGCAAACACCCTCTTCCAACAACACAAGAGAAGACTCTGCACATGGACATCACCAGATGGTCAACACTGAAATCAGATTGATTATATTCTTTGCAGCCAAAGATGGAAAGGCTCTATACAGTTAGCAAAAACAAGACCAGGAGCTGACTGTGGCTCAGATCATGAACTCCTTATTGCCAAATTCAACTCAAATTGAAGAAAGTAGGGAAAACCATTAGACCATCCGGGTATGACCTAAATCAAATCCCTTATGATTATACAGTGGAAGTGACAAATAGATTCAAGGGATTAGATCTGATAGAAGCCTGAAGAACTATGGATGGAGATTCATGACATTGTACAGGAAGCAGTGATCAAGACCATTCCCAAGAAAAAGAAATACCAAAAGGCAAAATGGTTGTCTGAGGAGGCCTTACAAACAGCTGAGAAAAGAAGAAAAGCTAAAGGCAAAGAAGGAAAGTAGAGATATACCCATCTGAATGCAGAGTTCCAAAGAATAGCAACAGAGATAAGAAAGTTGCCCTCAGTGATCAATGTAAAGAAATGGAGGAAAACAATTGAATGGGAAAGATTAGAGATCTCTTCAAGAAAATTAGAGATACCAAGGGAACATTTCATACAAAGATGGGCACAATAAGGGACAGAAATGGTGTGGACCTAATAGAAGCATGAGAGATTAAGAAGAGGTGGCAAGAATACACAGAAGAACTATACAAAAAAGATCTTCATGACCCAGATAACCATGATGGTGTGATCACTCACCTAGAGCCAGACATCCTGGAGTGTGAAGTCAAGTGGGCCTTATGATAGATCACTACAAACAAAGCTAGTGGAGGTGATGGAATTCCAGTTGAGCTATTTCAAATCCTAAAAGATGATGCTGTGAAAGTGCTGCACTCAATATGCCAGCAAATTTGGAAAACTCAGCAGTAGCCACGTGACTGGAAAAAGTCAGTTTTCATTCCAATCCCAAAGAAAGGCAAGGGCAAAAAATGTTCAAACTACGACACAGTTGCACTCATCTCACACACTAGTAAAGGAATGCTCAAAATTTCCCAAGCAATGCTTAAACAGTACATGAACTGTGAACTTCCAGATGTTCAAGCTGGATTTTTCTAAAAGGCAGAAGAACCAGAAATCAAGTTGCCAACAACTGGATCATTGAAAAAGCAAGAGAGTTCCAGAATAACATCTATTTCTGCTTTATTGACTACACCAAAGCCTTTGACTGTGTCAATAAACTGTGGAAAATTCTTACAGAGATCAGTATACCAGACCACCTGACCTGTCTCCTGAGAAACCTGTATACAGGTGAAGAAGCAACAGTTAAAATGGGACATAGAACAACAGACAGGTTCCAAATTGGGAAAGGTGTACTTCAAGGCTCCATATTGTCACCCTGCTTATTTAACTTACATGCAGAGTACATCATGAGAAATGCCAGGCTGGATGCAGCACCAGCTGGAATCAAGATTACTGGAAGAAATATCAATAAACTCAGATACACAGATGACACCACCCTTACGGCAGAAAGTGAAGAAGAACTAAAGAGCCTCTTGTTGAAAGTGAAAGAGGAGAGAGAAAATGTTGGCTTAAAACTCAACGTTCAGAAAACTAAGATCATAGCGTCTGATCTCATCACTTCCTGGAAAATAGATGGTGAAACAATGGAAACAGTGAAAGTAATCACTCCAGATGGTGACAACTGTAGCCATGTAATTAAAAGACGCTTGATCCTTGGAAGAAAAGCTATGACCAAGCTAGACAGCATATTAAAAAACAGAGACACCACTTTATCAACAAAGGTCCATCTAGTCAAAGCTCTGGTTTTTCCAGTAGTCATGTAAGGATGTGAGAGTTTGACTATAAAGAAAGTTGAGTGCTGAAGAATTGATGCTTTTAAACTGTGTTGTTGGAGGAGGCTCTTGAGAGTCCCTTGGACTGCCAGGAGATCAAACCAGTCTATTCAAAAGGAAATCAACTCTGAATATTCATTGGAAGGACTGATACTGAAGCTGAAATTCCAACACTTTGGCTACCTGATGGGAAGAACTGACTCGTTGGAAAAGAACCCTGATGCTGGGAAGGATTGAGGGCAGGAGGAGAAGGGGATGACAGAGGATGAGATGGTTGGATGGCATCACTGACTCGATGGACATGAGTTTGAGCAAGCTCTGGGAGTTGGTGATGGATAGGGGAGGTTGGTGTGCTATGGTCCATGGGGTCACAAAGAGTCAGACACGACTGAGCGACTGTACTGAACTGAATGATACATTCATATGTCTCATTTAATGCACTCTTTATAGTAACCCTGTGAAGAAGGTATGATACATATTATTACTACAGAAGAAAAAACTGAAGTTCAAGTACTCAACTCTAGAAATTCTACCTATTTTCTCATCTTGGTCTTGCTTATTTTTGTCCTACACTAATCATGTACTTCTTCCAGGAGCCCCACCTTCATGGCACTTTATATTCTCTTGTGAATGTACAAATTGTTTCTCTCCAATTGTAGCCCAAGTTCCCAGTTTCATCCCTTGGATCTCTAGAAAAAGAAGCATATGACAGCCAAATCCTCATTTGCCATAAGAAATAATCAGGTATTGTCAAGAAGTAATAAATCAAAAATTATAAATATAAATTTTAGAAATAGAGAGGTGAATAACAGAAGAAAATTAGTAACAAGTGGTTAACTTTAAGGGTTGAAACAAAATTGGGAAGATACATGGAGGGAGGCAACTATTAATAGTTTTTATTACATGCCTTACAGTACTATTTTTTAATTGTGGAAACTACCACACAATTGCACTCATCTCACACTCTAGTAAAGTAATGCTTAAAATTCTCCAAGCCAGACTTCAGTAATACATGAACCGTGAACTTCCAGATGTTCAAGCTGGTTTTAGAAAAGACAGAGGAACCAGAGATCAAATTGCCAACATCCTCTGGATCATCAAAAAAGCAAGAGAGTTCCAGAAAAACATCTATTTCTGCTTTATTGACTATGCCAAAGCCTTTGACCATGTGGATCACAATAAATTGTGAAAAATTCTGAAAGAGATGGAAATACCAGAACACCTGACCTGCCTCTTGAGAAACCTGTATGCAGATCAGGAAGCAACAGTTAGAACTAGACATGGAACAACAGACTGGTTCCAAATAGGAAAAGGAGTACGTCAAAGCTGTATATTGTCACCCTGCTTATTTAACTTATATGTAGAGTACATCATGAGAAACGCTGGGCTGGAGGAAGCACAAGCTGGAATCAAGATTGCCGGGAGAAATGTCAATAACCTCAGATATGCAAATGACACCACCCTGTGGCAGAAAGTGAAGAACTAAACAGCCTCTTGATGAAAGTGAAAAGAGGAGAGTGAAAACGTTGGCTTAAAGCTCAACATTCAGAAAATGAAGATCATGGCATCTGGTCCCATCACTTCATGGGAAATAGATGGGGAAACAGTGGAAACAGTGGCTGACTTTATTTTGGGGGGCTCCAAAATCACTGCAGATGGTGATTGCAGCCATGAAATTAAAAGATGCTTACTCCTTGGAAGAAAAGTTATGGCCAATCTAGACAGCATATTAAAAACAGAGATATTACTTTGCAACAAAGGTCCATCTAGTCAAGGCTATGGTTTTCCCAGTGGTCATGTATGGATGTGAGAGTTGACTATAAAGAAAGCTGAGTGCCGAAGAATTGATGCTTTTGAACTGTGGTGTTGGAGATGACTCTTGAGAATCCCTGGAACTGCAAGGAGATCCAACCAGTCCATCCTAAAGGAGATTAGTCCTGGGTGTTCATTGGAAGGACTGATGTTGAAGCTGAAACTCCAATCCTTTGGCCACCTGATTCGAAGAGCTGACTCATTTGAAAAGATCCTGATGCTGGGAAAGATTGAGGGCAGGAGGAGAAGGAGATGACAGAGGATGAGATCATTGGATGGCATCACCAACTCGATGGACATGGGTTTGGGTAAACTCCAGGAGTTGGTGATGGGAAGGGAGGCCTGGCATGCTGCAATTCACGGGGTCGCAAAGAGTTGGACATGACTGAGCGACTGAACTGAACTGAATTGAAACATAAAATTTACCATTTTGAATATACCATTCAGTGGCATTAGTATATTCATTACTACCATGTATTTACAGAACTTTTTCATCATCCCAAACAGAAGTTCTGTGCACATTAAATAACCACTACCCAGTCCGTTTTATGGGCCTCCCCGATGGTGCAGTGGTAAAGAATCTGCCTGCTAATTCAGGCAACGCAAGAGATACAGGTTTGATCCCTGGGTCAAGAAGCTCCCCTGGAATAGAAAATGGCAACCTGCTCTAGTATTCTTGCCTGGAAAATTCCAGGGACCAAGGAGCATGGCAGGCTACAGCCTATGGCATCCCAAAGAATCAGGCATGACTGAGCACACACACACACACACACACACACAGCTGCTTTTAATCTAGTCCACTCTCTGTCTCTTTGAGTTTACCTATTCTAGGTTTTTCATATCAGTAGAATCATACAACATTTGTCCCTTTATGTCTAATTTATTTCATTTTATTTTTAAAGTTCATCTTGTTGCAGCATACATCTTAAATTCATTCTTTTTATAAAAGGCTAAATAATATTCTATTGTAGCATTATCTCAGTTCAGTTCAGTCGCTCAGTTGTGTCCAACTCTTTGCAACCCCATGGACCACAGCACACCAGGCTTCCCTGTCCATCACCAACTCCTGGAGTTTACACAAACTCATGTCCATTGAGTCAGTGATGCCATCCAACCATCTCATCCTCTATCATCCCCTTCTTCTCCCACCTTCAATCTTTCCCAGCGTCAAGGTCTTTTCAAATGAGTCAGCTCTTTGCATCAGGCAGCCAAAGTATTGGAATTTCAGCTTCAGCATCAGTCCTTGCAATGAATAGTCAGGACTGATTTCCTTTAGAATTGACTGATTTGATCTGGCAGTTCAAGCGACTCTCAAGAGTCTTCTCCAACACCACAGTTCAAAAGCATCAATTCTTCAGCACTCAGCTTTCTTTATGGTCCAGCTCTCACATCCATACATAAGTACTGGTAAAACCCTAGCTTTGACTGGATGGACATTTGTTGGTAAAGTAGTGTCTCTGCTTTTTGATATGCTGTCTAGGTTGGTCATAGCTTTTCTTCCAAGGAGCAAGCATCTTTTAATTTCATGGCTGCAGTCATCACTATCTGCAGTGATTTTGGAGCCCCAAAAAATAAAATCTGTCACTGTTTCCATTGTTTTCCCATTATCTGCACTGTATTTATTTGTTGATGGACATCTGGTGTATTTCTACCTTTTGGCTAATATGCTGGTGTACAAATATCTATTTAAATTCCTGCTTTTTTAAAACATACGTCCAAGTGTCGCTTCATTTAAAATACTTTTCAAGGACCTCCTTGGTGGTCCAGTGGTTAAGAATCTGCCTTCAATGCAGGGCATGTGGGTTCAATCCTTGGTCAGAGAACTAAGATCCCACATGCTGAGGGGCATTAAGCCCACACATAGCAAGTAGAGAAGCCTATGCACTGCAACAAAGACACAGCGCAGACAAAAAAAATTTGTTTTTCAAAGAATAATTATGGAAGAGAGCAGAAACTAAGGAACAAAGCAATGAAAGGACAAAGGAGGAAATGAATGAACCTGTAAGTGAAAGACTCGGCAATGAGGTTGGACGCCGCAGTGTGTTGGAGAGAAGAGGGATTGGTGACCTATGTTCCTTCCAGCCCCGTTCCCTTAACTCCACCCAAAGCAAAGCAGGGACTTGGGCTTGAGATCACCTATCTCAGTTTTACTTTGCCAACTAAGGTCCATCTAGTCAAGGCTATCGTTTTTCCAGTGGTAATGTATGGATGTGAGAGTTGGACTGTGAAGAAAGCTGAGCACCGAAGAATTGGTGCTTTTGAACTGTGGTTTTGGAGAAGACTCTTGAGAGTCCCTTGGACTGCAAGGAGATCCAACCAGTCCATTCTGAAGGAGATCAGCCCTGGGATTTCTTTGGAAGGAATGATGCTAAAACTGAAACTCCAGTACTTTGGCCACCTCATGCGAAGAGTTGACTCATTGGAAAAGACTCTGATGGTGGGAGGGATTGGGGGCAGGAGGAGAAGGGGACGACAGAGGATGAGATGGCTGGATGGCATCACTGACTCGATGGACGTGAGTCTGAGTGAACTCCGGGAGTTGGTGATGGACAGGGAGGCCTGGCGTGCTGCGATTCATGGGGTCGCAAAGAGTTGGACACGACTGAGTGACTGATCTGATCTGATCTGATCTGATCTCAGTTTTGAATCTACATAGTACCTGTGGGAATACAAGCAAATTTACTTAACTTCTGTCATACTTTCTTCATTGGGTAAATGTTTGAATCCTCTTTTTTTTTTTTTGGCCAAGGCTGCATCCAGTCCTCTCTGATATTTCTCATTTTTAGTGTCAGTAAACATTAGGAATCTCTGTGGGCCTTTATTACCACTAGGTTCTAGAAGTAAAGAAATTAATAAGTGTGGTCCATGCTCTCATGAGGCTTACAGTCTCAGGGGAAGATGGCCTTGGGAACACACAAATGCAAGACTATGTCTACGGAGTTCAGGGGACACATCACACAAGAACCGACAGATCCACTCAGGACAGCCCTGCTCTATTGTTTCCACCCAACGTCTGTTCTCACTGGCTAGAGCTTATGTGTACCAACTGTTAAGCTCATTACTTACTCTTTTTGTTGTTGTTCTTTTTTTCCCATGCCATGTGACTTGTGGGATCTCATTTCCCCAGACATGGATTAAACTTGGGCCATGGAAGTGAAAGCCCAAAATCCTAATCACCAGACCACCAGGGAACTCCCAAGTTCAGTACTTTAAATATTACTGATTTAACCAGTGTATTATCAAGTGAGAACTGTCAGAGAAGGAATATGATTAGAGTGTTAAAAGACAAGCGTCATTAGACAGAAGAGGGAAAGACCACGTAGGTACTCTCTAAGCAGGGAGGTTGGCAGTGTTCTGTGCAGTTGAAAATGGGGTCAAAGAATAAAGCTCACCAAGTGAGGAGGTTGGAGAGGTAAGTAAGTACAAAGGGACCACAATGAACCACCTTCTACTCCAAGTTAATACTCAATATTTTCCTAGAAAGTGCAGAGGAGCCTCAGAAGTCTTTGCCTGCAAGTTATGGAATGTCTGATGAAAGAGGAGATGGCAGCAGGAGTTTAGAGGAGAAATGGAAGGTTTCTTGCTACCGCTAGAGCAATAACAAGATGCGTATCAGGCGACTCCTAAAAACAGTGTTGGGTCTGATAATTGCAGAGTCACTGTCAACCTTGACCGGCGGTGAAATGGAAGGCATACTGCTGAAGACTGTTGATTAAACGTCCCAAAGTTCATTTCATATGTTCAACCTTGGGTCTCTTCTAGTCTTTTAAGAATTCTAGGAGTAGCTTACATATTGCCTAGTAAAATTTAGCTCTGAGCACCTACTTGAGTTGAATTAGACCTATTTACTCTCCTGTGCACACTTTCACACTGCACCAAACGTCCACTTCTCTACAAATAAATCCTGACCTTGCTTTTCCCGATCCAAGGCAGTGCCAAGGCTCTGTCGAGGTGAGGTGCTTCCTCACTGTGGTAAGTGATACACTCAGTTTTGTCTTATCACAGATTGCATTAGTGATATTTGGGAACCCAGAACCTGACTGCACTGGCCCAGCCATAGAACTTTGACTCTTCCCGTCACTCACTATTGCACACGTCACTATTCCATGGCATTTGTATAAATAGGTGACGTCGCTAGCTTGTATTTGCATCATCATGCTGCTCAGACCTTACTGTCCTCAGAAGCCTCTTACCTTCTTACCAGGTAAGAAGCCCACTTACCCTGAACTCTGAAGACAAGCTTCTCCCCTCATGCTACCTTTGCAAATCCAAGGACCTCTTTTTAACTAAGAGCCTTGCCCAGTAACAGTTCTCCATTCTTTAGCAGCCCTGTGATTCTGTCAGGGGTCTTAAGAAATTTCTGCCCCGAGTTTCCTTACAAGGCAAAAGAGTAGCATGGATATTTATTTTCCCATTCAGATTTACTAAATTCAGTGGGGGACCTAAACAAAAGTGGCTTTTTCGGTTTAAACTATGAGACTGGTATTTTTTTCTGTTATACCACTCAGTATAATTGCTCTAATAGATGCATGCACAAGCTCAAAGGAGCAGCAAAAAAGTTATCCAAGGCAGTCTGTGAAAGTCTGGAAACACTTCTAGAGGAACTGCGATGTGAAAGGTGAACTGGCCATTTGTAGCAGAGGCAAAACACTCAAAGGAGTGGAGATTGAAATAATAATAGCTGTTAATAGATGCTGGACACTTCAAGTGTCCGCCCTGTTCTAAGCATTCCATTTTCACTCTTTTAAGCAAATCACTGAATTTTCTCAACCACCATGGGAGGTCAGTATTATTTTATAATTTTCACTTTACAGATGGGAAAATTGAGGCACAAAGTATTTTGTAACTAGCTCAAGGTTATACCTCATTTCTGGAGTCTATGATTCAAACCCAGGAGATGAGAATACACTGAATCACAATGCAAATCTTCCTCCCACTGAAAAACAAGATGAGATAAAAAATGAGTGATCTTGCTCAGGAGCTGGAGCGTCAAGCACAAGAGACATAAAGGAGGGAGATGAGGGTTTACAGAGTTGTCTTCCATCTTTGGGATTTTTGTCATTTATAGATTTCTCAGAATTTTCCTTGTGATTCTTCTCAGTTATCTTAGAAACAGAAAAGCGCACAATTCTGGATTGTTATGTCACACTTGCCTGGGGAAAGGATTCCTGTCACAAATTAGGTCCAGGAAGAGACCCATAGGATATAGGAAAATAATTGACCGAGAGTTTAGTGCTGACACATAGCAGGCTCTGGGACGGTTGGCAAATCTCAACCCTCTGCCTGCAGTGTTTAACAAAAGGATAAGGGTTGGAACTCAACAGTCTCTAAAATCCCAACAGTGTCCATGTCCCATCGCCTCCTACTGGCTTGCACTTGGATCTCCACTTGCCCGCTGCCCGCCGAGTTGCCCACGTTTGTACTTTCTTACTCCTCTCCCTCCTCTTGCTCTCATCTGCTGTCTCCCACTGGTCTGGCACCGTCTGTTGTTTTCATATGTCCTGAAAGCTCAAGGATGAGTTTTTACATGCAAAGTTTCTCTTTGTAGGAAAGACACACTTTAACAAAAGAATTATGAATGTAGTCTTTCATCGTGGTCATTTTTTGTCCTTCAGTCTCAATTTTTCCTCTTTGTAGTGGTTATGGTATTAGGCACAAATGTACGTATTTATTGTAGCAAAGTTAGAAAAAAATACATAAGCAAACATTTTTACATGTGTCTTTGCAGACTCATATACATTGTCTTTTATTTCCAAATCCCAATTCCTGAGAAATTTGTTAAAACTCCTATTTTAATTGTGAGCAGGGTGCCTTCTGAGAAGTTATAAGAACAGTTGAAAAGTCAAACTGGTAGATGAAATACATCAAATCTTGGATAAAATTGTTTCCCTCCAAAATGGATGAAATTTTAGTCTTAGAAACTCAAGCCTCACTTTATTTCATATTCATTATAGTTTTCTAAAAAACTAAAACTGTGTAGTACTTATGTGTGAATGCCCTGTACCACTTCCAAGAAATTCAAAGTACAGATATAATCTCATTACTTTTCATCAAAACCCCATAGAGTCCCCCTATGAAAGTGCTGTGCTCTCCACATCAGAAGTGTGTTATGAAGCTAAAAGTCACCAAACCTGTTCATGGCCTCCCATTTTATGTAATTTGGGATTAAAAGTCATCTAAAATTCTATTCTGTCTATTGTTACCACCCTATTGTTAACATAACCCTGATTCTATATTGTCTCTCTTTCAAAGGAAATAAATTCCATCAAACTGCAGGACAAGAGAGAGACAGCTCCCCAAATCATTGCAATTTTGTTTCTCTCCCTGGGAATACAAGGGAGCTATCAATGTAAATGTCACTAAAGCATTGCTAGGTCCTTATATGAGAAGTGTTAAATAGACATGTTTTCAACTGAGTCTGAAAAATGTGTTTACTTACAAACTTCCTATGCTGTTCTGACTGCTCCCAAAACCAGCTCCCTTCATCCCCACAGGGTTTCCTAGGGAGCCTGCCTGCTCTTGTTCTCGGCATTCTCGACAAGTGACCCACTCTTTGAGAAGGTTGTTTGTTTGTGCTGTGATGTATCATCAATTTTCCCACTGCAAAGCCTGCCTCTGCTCTCCCCATGACTCAGAATGTGTTGAACTACCCCTGACCCAGAAGTCTTCCCTTCCCAACATCTCCTTCGTAGAGGATTTGCTCTTACCTAGTCTTTGACTTCTCCCCTGGTGCTCTTTCTTTAGGCCCAAACTTTTCTACCACTCCTGTCTCTGCTTCACCCTACTTTAATCACAGAGAAACAACCCCTCTTTTCACCTTTTAAAAGGAGCAAATTAAAATTTTGTTCTTATCTCCCCAGTCTCTCCCCCAAACAAAAAGAAGAAAACAATTGTATAAATCTCCCCAAGGGCAGAAACAGTGAACAAGGACTTATTCAGCTTTGCATCCCAGAAGCTCTTTGTACAGTGACTTGAAAGCAGTAACTTACAGTTAATTAGCTCTTGGATTGCATTTGAAGGCCTCAGTTTGGCCAGATAACAAATTCACAATAAACATAACAGTATAGATTATAATCTGGCCTCTGTAGTTCTACTCCCTCTTTAGTTAAAATCATCATCTGCATGTAATTCACCATTTTCTGGGCTCCATTGTTGAAAATGAACATTTTACACTAAGGCATAAAAAGATTCAATGTTCATTGTTGTTGTTCAGTTGTGGCCCCATCCAGGATCCTCTGTCCATGGAATTCATCAGGCCAGAGTACCGGAGTGGGTGGCCATTTCCTTCTCCAGGGGATCTTCCCTACCTAGCGATCAAACCCCTGTCTCCTGCATTGCAGGCAGATTCTTCACTGTCTGAGCCGCCAGGGAGGCCCTAATGTTCCTTGGAAAAGGAAAGGGAAAGGGAAATTGCTCAGTCGTGTCTGACTCTTTGCGACCCCATGGACTGTAGCCTACCAGGCTCCTCCATCCATGGGATTTTCCGGGCAAAGGTACTGGAGTGGGTTGCCATTTCCTTCTCCAGAGGATCTTCCTGACCCAGGGATCGAACCCAGGTATACCTTCATTGCAGGCAGATGCTTTACCCTCTGAGCCACTAGGGAAGCTCAAATGTTCCTTAGGGAGACAAAATCTCCTACCAGTTCAATGTTCACAATTTCCTTATCATCAAAAGGCACCCAATGCCACATATTCACAATACTAAGACATATCTTTCATGATGTAGCTTTTCTAAAATAGCGGGGTTTTTTTCTTTTTAACTTATTTATTTTTGGCTGCAGTAGGTCTTCATTGTTGCACATGGGCTTTCTCTAGTTGCAAGGAGCCAGGCAACTCTCTAGTTGCAGTGCTCGGTCTTCTTATGTAGTGGTTTCTCTTGTGGAGCAGTGCTCTAGGGTGCTCAGACTCAGTAGCTTAGTTGTCCTGAGGCATGTGGAATCCTTCCCTGAGGCATTTGGACCAGGGATCCAACCCGCCTCTCCTGCATTGGCAGGCAGATTCTCAGCCACTGGACCACCAAGGAAGTCCTGTGACGAATTTTATAATTGATGATGGTGGTGGTGATTTAGTTGCTAAGTTGTGTCCAACTCTTCCAACCCCATAGACTACAGCCCACCAGGCTCCTCTGTCCATGAGATTCTCCAGGCAAAAATACTGGAGTGGGTTGCCATTTTCTTCTCCAGGGGATCTTCTTGACCCAGGAATTGAACCCAGATCTCCTGCATTGCAGGCAGATTCTTTACCAACTGAGCTTCAAGGGAAGCCCAACTGATGCATACATTTAACACAATTATCATTGATGCATACATTTAACACAGTCGTGCTGATCTTTCCCCTCAAGTATTAGTGTTGTTTCTTACAAATACATGGTAAAATTTGGATTTCAGTGCTTCAAAATAGCATTTTTGAAAGAATGTTGCTTTTTTTGTTTTTTATTCTACCCAATGAATATTTTTCTCAGCAGTAAGATAATAAATTTTTAGTCTTTGATTAATTTATTCTGCAGTATGGAATTAAATGCTACCTCATCATAAAATAACCAGTGACACATCTTCCATTTAGCGCCATCAACTGTTTTCTGCATCTTCTAACTTTCCAAAGCATGTTATGAACTGATATACGTTGTTAGGGCACTTGCCAGGTTGTGCTCCTTCTCCAGTTACATTTGACATTTAATTTAGGGGTTGAGCAAATGCCAGCTACTGCAGGCTGTGACTACCTATAACACTGAAACTAATTTTGATGGAATCAATAGCTTTTGCTTTTTACTTCCCAAAGAATTATCAAAATTACAGGGATTCTAGAATTAAATTAAGGTTTTAAAACCCTGCTTCAGCCTCTTGCTGATATAAAATAGGTATCATGGTGCCCAGAATATTAAATTTTAAAATAGTATATTAAAGGTATATTCTTTTGTATTTAGAAAGTTACATATTAAAAGACAGACATTATTATCCTCCTTCATAAAAGAAATACACAAATTATTAGGAAAAGTTTGAATACTTTTTAAAGGAAAAGAATGACAGACGCAACAAATAACTCACCAAAGAAATAAAAAAGGAACAATACATGTGTGTGTTGGCAGTGGTGGTGGGTGGGGGGAGTGCAATGTCACTGTTAATGGAAAGCCAAATCCCAGAGCTACTGTTTTTTTTTTCCTTCATTGGTCCAGTTTTCTAATAACTTTAAAAAAAAAATAGCCTTACTGAGATAAAAGTAACTAAAGTTTACCATACAGTGGTTTCGGTACATTCACAGAGTTGTGCAACTATCACCACTAATTTTAGTGCATTTTGATTGTTCCCGAAAGAAACCACACATCCATTAGCAGCCACTCTCTGTTCCTCGTTTCCCCCAGCTTCTGGCAATCATTAATCTACTTTCTGTTTCCAACGATCTGCCTATTTTGGACATTTTACATAAATGGAATTATACAACATGGGGTCTTTTGTGATTGCTTTCATTCAGATCAGATCAGATCAGTCGCTCAGTTGTGTCCAACTCTTTGCAACGCCATGAATCACAGCACACCAGGCCTTCCTGTCCATCACCAACTCCCGGAGTTCACTGAGACTCATGTCCATTGAGTCAGTGATGCCATCCAGCCGTCTCATCCTCTGTCGTCCCCTTCTCCTCCTGCCCCCAATCCCTCCCAGCGTCAGAGTCTTTTCCAATGAGTTGCTTTCATTAAGTGCAATGTTTTCAAGTTTCAAGCATGTGCTTGCTTGAATCAATACTTCATTCAGTATTTTGGTGATTAAACTCTCCCAACATTATTGTTAGGGCAATATATTGGTATTTTAAAAGCCCTTTATGGGGAGCAATTTAGCTATTTATATTTTAAAATATATTTTTAAAATATTTTAACTTTTAACCCTGGAATTTCACCTTCAAGAAATCATTCCAGAGAAATAATCATGGATGTGCGTGTAAATCAGTCTCAAGGGTATTGTTTACAGCTCTGTACTTGATTAGGAAATACTTGGAGCAACATAATGCTCAACAGTAGTGAAAATGTTTGATAAATCATGATGTGGCAATATCATGGATACTGCACAGCATTTGAAATGATGCTGGGGACTGTACAGTAGGAACTTGCCCTGGAGCTGTGGGGTTGTCATCTTGTGGATTACAATCCCTTTTCTAATTAAATCAGATCACTTATGTTTTTTTCAAAATGTAAAGTAAAATTGACTACATAATAGATAAAAGGGTTATGCTGCTTTAAAAATTAATTTTAAAACAACCTAACAGATGAATATTTTAAATTGCAGAAAGAGATTAGTGATATATAGCTGAGTGACAAATGAGCAGTTGGTTCCTATTTTTTTCTATAAAAAATTATAGATGTGTATGTTAAAGACATCATATACATATATGTTTTTACTTTTTGCCTCTGTGTTTCCTGTAACAGTTATGACTACTTATATGATAACAAAAACTCCAACTTTTTTTTTACTCTGTGCACAGATATACAGCACATAATGCTTCTTTTTTTTAAAACATTTACTTTGTACACCATGAAGAAGCTTCTTAGTTTATTGCCTTAAAAGAAATTGAGCTACAACATCATTTCTATTTTGAATCAACTGGCTGGACTGCAATCTCTCCTTCATATTCTGGGCTGATGATAAAATATTATTCAGTCAGATTCATAGATAAAAGTAGATTTCTCCCCTCATTCCATAAAATAGTTTGTACACCCATCTTAAAGGGAACACTGGACCCCAGAATCCAGGCCTGTGCCCTGACATTGCCAAAGCTTCTTCAGTCTCTTTAAAAGAACACGGAGGTTAAACCAGATTCCAAAATAAAGCAAATTCAGGTGGCTCTTAGTTTATGTAGATAATAAGACTACTCTCTGTATCCATAAAAAATGTGGAACACCTATTTTTTTCCAGTAATGAAAAATTCACTCAATCAGCCGATCTTACCAATTACTTTAATATTTGTACTCCAGACATATATTTTTTAAAATAAATTATAGATATACGTGCAAATTTTCTCTGAGCATCTTTAGTACAATATGTACCAAAAGATTCACTCTTTACTCCTTCAACCCAAGCAACACACACCATTAATCAAATTCAAGTTAATGATAACTATTGCAAACAAATTCTAAAGAAGCAAAACAACCACTTCCTCTTCCACAGGGCCCTGTGGATGCTCTTAAAGATCTCAAAATTGCATACATACAATTTGTAATTAAAAGACTAATAAAGTTAATCTAGTCTGTTCATTCTTTCAAAGGTTGTCCAAAGCAAATGTTCTCCAGTTGACCATTAGCAGCTAAAACCACAGGCACAACAGTTAAAGCCAGAGAATGTCATTGGTGATGGAAGTCAAAGACCTCAAAAGAAGATATTACCAGTAAATACTTGCAGGTATAAAAATGACATTTAATCCATAGGGTGATTATTTGGGGAATGATTTCTTTCTTTTTCTAATTTCATTCATTTAAAAATACAAATCCTGGTTTACTTTCCACTGTGAACTTATAAGATCCTCACTCTTTGCTTACTCTGCTAATGGCACCAGTAATGAAAAATTATTGTTTAAAAAGAATTTAGGAGATCATTGTTTAAAAAGAATTCTTCATGCAGTTTGAGTTTTGTAAGATTACAAATGCAAGAAAAAAAGTATGTATCTCAACACAAAAATAATTTTAAAGAAATACTGGTTGCTATTTATACAGTTTTCTCTGTGAAATTACAGATATGGTTTCATTTTTTGTAGACCCCTTATTGCAATTAATAATATGTTTTGCCTATCTAATAAGTTACCCAGAGCAGATACACAATTATATAATTTACTCAAGATTACATAAATGAAAATTCATAAACATTCAAAGAAATTGTTTTCATGAACTATATTTTAATCACATTTGCTTGTCTGAGGTAGTACAGAGATGGTGTAAATTGAGTAGAGTTATTGCTGCTGTTCAGTCACTAAATCACGTACAGCTCTTTGCAACATGTGCTGCTGGACTACAGCATGCCAGGCTTCCCTGTCCTTCACTATCTCCCAGAGTTTACTCAAATTCATGTCCATTGAGTGAGTCAGGCCATCCAATCATCTCATCCTCTTCCGTCCCCTTCTCCTGCCTTCAATCTTTCTCAGCATCAGGGTCTTTTCCAATGAGTCAGCTCTTCACATCAGGTGGCCAAAGTATTGGAATTTCAGTCCTTCCAGTGAATATTCAGGGTTGATTTCTTTTAGGATTGACTGTTTTGATCTCCTTGTTGCCCAAGGGACTCTCAAGAGTCTTCCCCAGTATCACAGTTTGAAAGCTACTCAGCATTGATGCTATTATTATTGTGACTATTACTAGACTATTATTTATGAATGCTATGAACCAGACATTTTGTGCTGTCAAAAGGCAAGCAACCAATTCTGCTGACACTGAACTTGCCATTTTTCAAGGAGATAAATGTTTATCCAGAATTACACAAAAAAATCTAAATTTACTACATTCCTATGAAGAAGAGGCATATAGTGCTGTGAGAATGTAAAATAAAAGACCTGAGCTATTCTTATCAAGAAGGTCAAGCCTCAGGGCAGGCCTTCCAGAAGTAGTGGTATTTAAGACGAGATCAGAACAAAGACCAAACAAACAAAACAAAGGACAAAGATGGTGTGAAAAGGGGCTCCTAGAGAAAATAAAAGCACATTTGAGGCAGTGAAGGTCAGTGGGACACAGAAGAAGAATAGATGGATTCAATAAATATTTAAATAGTAAAATCCACATGAGGAAGTCAAGAATTGAACACAGAGGAAGAAAGAAAACAATTGTCAAGTGATGACTCCTAAAACCTTGCAAACATCACCTTGTCCAAATGATTGAAGTTATTCTCAGAAATGAACTACCTGACTGAGAAGAATCCATTATCACTTCTGTGAAATTCCTATGCAGCAACATTTGAAAAACTGGATATCTATATACAAAATAAAGAATTTGGATACTAAACTATGTATCATATATCAAAAATGGCTCATAATGGATCAAAGATCTAAACATAAGATCTAAAACTATAAAACTCCTAGAAGAAAACAGAAAATGTTTCAAGACATTAGGTTTGGAAACAAATTCTTGGATATGACACCAAAAGCACAAGAAAAATCACAAAGCAAAAGAAAAAAAATCAACAAACGAGACTTACATCAAACTGAAAAGTTTCTGCACATTAGAGGCAGAAGAAGATGGTGGAGGAGTAAGACGGGGAGATTGCCAACCTCCCCACAGATACACCAAAAACTCATCAAGGCATGGAACAACTCCTACAAAGCAACCTCTGGATGACAGCAGAAGACTCCAGGCCTCCAGGGGGACAGGCTAAGCTCCCTGGAATGAGGTAGGAGAGAAGATGGAGACATAAAAAGGGAAAAGACAGAAAACGTCTGGGCAGGAACTTGTGCCCTGAGTGGGGCACAACAGCAGGAGGTGGAGGACATCCTGGCATAGGGAAGCTCCCTGGCAGGCAGGCCCACCGGGGAGCTGCAGAGTCTTGGAAAACCTGGCAAAGCAGAGACTTGAGGGCAGAAAACAGAGAGCCTGTTAACAGCTCATGAACTGTGGCCCCAACCAGATGGCAGGCTCTGGAACCGAGAGTTGGGGAGGCATGCAAACCCCTCTAGTGCACACAACCCATGTGGCACAGAGGGCGGGCCCGAGTAGCCGAGTGTGGCATGGCATACAAACCCCTGGAGCGCACACAACACTTACAGCCCAAAGGGCGGGCCGGGTGCCCTGGGAGGGGAGGCACACAAACTTGGGCAGTGCACACAACCCACGTGGCACAGAGGGTGGGCCTGGGGAGCAGAAAGGAGAACACTTGGCCCTGTGACAAAGCGGGCAGGCCAGTGAGATGAAACAAGTGCACAAAAGCCCCGTGACAAAGAGGGCGGGCCTCGGGAACTGAGATAAGTGCACACAAGCCCCGTGCTGAAGAAGGCAGGCCCTGGGAGCCAAGACAAGGGCACACAAGCCCCGTGACGTAGAGGGTGAACTCAGGGGGCTGAGGGAAGCCTACACAAGTCTCCGTGATGCAGAGGGCACAAGAAAAGATCCACATAAGCCCCTACCCAGCCAGCTTCAGCCAGAGGTGCAGGGTGGGACAGCAAAACAGAAGCACCAACAAGGATCCCAGGGACAAGTAGGGGGCTTGGCAGCACTTCAGATACGCTTGAAAAGCAGAGACATTACTTTGCCAACAAAGGTCCATCTAATCAAGGCTATGGTTTTTCCAGTGGTCATGTATGGATGTGAGAGTTGGACTGTGAGGAAAGCTGAGCACCAAAGAATTGATGCTTTTGAACTGTGGTGTTGGAGAAGATTCTTGAGAGTCCCTTGGACTGCAAGGAGATCCAACCAGTCCATTCTAAAGGAGATCAGCCCTGGGTGTTCTTTGGAAGGAATGATGCTAAAGCTGAAACTCCAGTACTTTGGCCACTTCAAGTGAAGAGTTGACTCATTGGAAAAGACTCTGATGCTGGGAGGGATTGGGGGCAGGAGGAGAAGGGTACTCCAGACGATGAGATGGCTGGATGGCATCACCAACTCGATGGAGGTGGGTTTGAGTGAACTCCGGGAGTTGGTGATGGACAGGGAGGCCTGGCGTGCTGTGATTCATGGGGTCACAAAGAGTTGGACATGAATGAGCAACTGAACTGAACTGAACTGAACTCTGCCAAAGCCAGAAGGACTGCCTCAAGCCATACTGAATCCATAGACACCCCAAGACCTACTACTGGACACTGCCCTGCTCTTCAGAGAGATGAGATCCAGATCCATCAACAGAGCACAGGCACAAGCTCCCCCAACCAGAAAAATGTCAAGGACACTAATCCAACCCATCCACAGGGACAGATCCACAACCAAGAAGAACTACGACCTTGAGAACCTTTTTTTATTTTCTCTTATAAATGACACTGTTTATTCCCCTAAACATTTTCACCTTCACATTAGCCTTTTGTAGTGCTGTGGAGTCTTTTGTGGAGCTCTTTGTGTCTCTTGTCAAAAGATAATTCATTTTAAGATTTTTTTTTCTTTTTTCTCATTTTACACCCTTTTTTGATGAGTTTTTAAATTTTGTTTTGGACTGATATTGGTTGATATCAATATCAATTGGTTAAATTGGTTGATATAACTTTTGGTTTTCCTTGTTAACCAAGTCAATCTCCTGTACTCTTTTCTATAGTTCTTTACCAGCCATAGCTTCTGCTGAATATATATAAATCTTTTCCACATACATCTATTCATCTTTGCTTTTCTATATTTTCTTTTCTCTCTCTTTCTTACCCCTTTTCCACCTCCTCCTTTTCTCTTTTCCCTACCTTCTCCTCTTTTTATTTTCTCTCACTTTTTTTCTTCTCCCTTTTTGCCTTCACTCCTTCTTTCTTCACCAAGTAAGTTAAATTGTTGAGCTCTCTTTGCTATATTCCCCGGTTGGCCCTCTGCTCATGTTCAGATTTCCAGATTCACCATTAGTTAGCTCTGCTTTTAACTTGAAAACTTTTGGTTTTCCTTGTTAACCAAGTCAATCTCCTGTACCCTTTTTTAGAACACTTTGGTTATAACTGCGTGTGTGGAAATGTGTGTATATGTCCCATTATTTCTGTAATTACCTGTTTGATCTGCTTGATCTCCTCCCACTAGAAAACAGGCACAAGTGACCCCTAACAAGAAATCAACAGAAACCACCACACAAACGTTTCCTTACAAGGGAAAAAACCAAATGAAAGAAGGAATACAACCCTAAAGCCTGGGAAAAGGAGACATTAAGCAGAGCAAGTTAAAAAAAAAATGATGAAAAGACATAAAAATACAGTACAAATGAAAGAGCAAGGTAGAAACTTACAAGACCAAATAAACAAAGAGGAAATAAGCAATCTACCTTTAAGAGAATTCAGAATAATGATAGTAAAGGTGCTCCAAAGACTTGAATATAGAATGGAGAAAATGTAAGAAGCATTTAACATAGTTAATACAGTCACCAAGGACATAGAAGAAATAAAGAATAAGCAGACAGAGATGAATAACACAATTACTGAAATTAAAAATATTCTAGAAGGAACCAATAGCAGAATAACTGAGGCAGAGGGATGGATAAGTGAGATAGAAAACAGAATGGTGGAAATAAATGCTGAAGAGCAGAATAAAGGGAAAGGAATGAAAAGAATTGAGGATAACCTCAGAGACCTTTGGAACAATTTTGAATGCACCAACATTAGAGTTATAGAGGTCCCAGAGGAAGGAGAAAAAAAAGAAAGACACAGAAAATTTTTGAAGAAATTATAGTTGAAAACTTCCCCAACATGGGAAAGGAAATAGTCAAGCCAAGAAGCACAGAGTCCCTTACAGGATAAACCCAAGGCAAAACACATCAAGACACATATTAATCAAGCTAACAGAGATAAGCACAAAGAAAGAATATTAAAAGCAACAAGGGAAAAGTAGCAAGTAACATACAAGGGAAAACCCATATAATTAACAACAGGTATTTCAGCAGAAACTATCCAGGGAATGAAGGATATATTTAAGGTAATAAAAGAGAAAAATCTACAACCAAGCTTACTATACCTGGCAAAGATCTCATTCAAAATTGATGAAGAAATCAAACACTTTACAGGCAAGCTGAAGTTAAGAGAATTCAGCACCACCAAACCAGCCTTAAAACAAATACTAAAGGGACTTACATAGCCAGTAAACACAAGAGAAAGGAAAGACCTACAAAAACAAACCCAAAACAATTAAGAAAATGCCAATAGAAACATATGTATCAATGATTACCTTAAATGTAAATGGAATAAATGCACGAACCAAAAGATACAGACTGACGGAATGGATACAAAATTAAGACCCTTACATATGCTGCCTAAAAGAGACCTATTCAGGCCTAGAGACACAGACAGACTGAAAGTAAAAGGATGGAAAAAGATATTTCATGCAAATGGAAAACAAAAGAAAACCAGAATGGCAATCCTTATTTCAAAAAAAAAAAAGTAGACTTTAAAATAAAGAATGATCAAGGGATCAATCAAGAAGAAGACATAACAATTGCAAATATTAACACAGCCAACATAGGAACACCTCACTATATAAGCAAACACTAACAGGCATAAGAGGGGAAATCGACAGTAACACAATAATAGTAAGGGACTTCAACATCCCACTTGCACCAATGGACAAATTAGCAAAACAGAGAATCAATAAGGAAGCACAAACCTTAAATTAAACATTATACCAAATGGACCTAATTGATATCTTCAGGACTTTCCATCAAAATGCAGAATAATACACTTTCTTTAAGTACACGTGGAACATTCTCCAGGGTAGACCACATCTTGGGCTAAAAATCAAGCCTCAGTAAATTAAAAAAAAAAAAAAAGTTGAAATTGCTTCAAGTAACTTCTCTGACCACAACTCTATGAGACTAGATACCAACTACAGGAAAAAAAAAAAACTGCAAAAAAATACTCATGGAGATTACTAAATAACAAAGAGGTAACTGAAGAAATAAGAAAGGAAATCAAAAAAGTCCTAGACACAAATGACAATGAAAACAAAACAACCCAAAACATATGGGATTCAGCAAAAGCTGTTCTGAGAGAAGTTCATAGCAATACAATCATACCTCAAGAAACAGGAAAAGCATTGAATAGACAATCTAACTATTCATCTAAAGTTGCTGGAAAGATAAGAGCAAAAAAAAAAAAAAACCCAAAGTGAGCAGAAAGAAAGAAATCATAAAGATCAGAGCAGAAATAAATAAAAGAAATGAAGGAAATATAGCAAAGATTAATAAAGCTAAAAGCTGGATCTTTGAGAAGATAAACAAAACTGAGAAACCACTAGCCAGACTCACCCGGAAAAAAGAGAGAGAAAAATCAAATCAACAATATTAGAAATGAGAAAGGAGAGGTTACAACAGACAACACAGAAATACAAAGGATCATATGATAATATGAGCAACTATATGCTAATAAAATGGACAGCCTAGAAGAAATGGACAGATTCTTAGAAAAGTTCAACCTCCCAAGACTGAACCAGGCAGAAATAGAAAGTATGAACAACCAAATTACAAACACTGAAATCGAAACAGTGATCAAAAATCTCTCCCCTCATCAAAAAAAAAAAAAAAAAAGCCCAGGGCCAGATGGCTTCACAGAGGAATTCTGTCAAACATTTAGAGAAGAGCTAACGCCTCAGATCAGATCAGATCAGTCGCTCAGTCGTGTCCGACTCTTTGCGACCCCATGAATCGCAGCACGCCAGGCCTCCCTGTCCATCACCAACTGCCAGACTTCACTCAGACTCACGTCCATCGAGTCAGTGATGCCATCCAGCCATCTCATCCTCTGTCGTCCCCTTCTCCTCCTGCCCCCAATCCCTCCCTGCATCAGGGTCTTTTCCAATGAGTCAACTCTTCGCATGAGGTGGCCAAAGTACTGGAGTTTCAGCTTTAGCATCAATCCTTCCAAAGAAATCCCAGGGCTGATCTCCTTCAGAATGGACTGGTTGGATCTCCTTGAAGTCCAAGGGGCTCTCAAGAGTCTTCTCCAACACCACAGTTCAAAAGCAAAATTCTTCGGCGATCAGCTTCTTCACAGTCCAACACTCACATTCATACATGACCACAGGAAAAACCATAGCCTTGACTAGACGAACCTTTGTTGGCAAAGTAATGTCTCTGCTTTTGAATATGCTATCTAGGTTGGTCATAACTTTCCTTCCAAGGGGTAAGCATCTTTTAATTTCATGGCTGCAATCACCATCTGCAGTGATTTTAGAGCCCAGAAAAATAAAGTCTGACACTGTTTCCACTGTTTCCCCATTTATTTCCCATGAAGTGATGGGACCAGATGCCATGATCTTCGTTTTCTGAATGTTGAGCTTTAGCCAACTTTTTCACTCCCCACTTTTACTTTCATCAAGAGGCTTTTTAATTCCTCTTCACTTTCTGCCATAAGGGTGGTGTCATCTGAGGTTATTGATATTTCTCCCGGCAATCTTGATTCCAGCTTGTGTTTCTTCCAGTCCAGCGTTTCTCAAGATGTACTCTGCATATAAGTTAAATAAACAGGGTGACAATATACAGCCTTGACGAACTCCTTTTCCTATTTGGAACCAGTCTGTTGTTCCATGTCCAGTTCTAACTGTTGCTTCCTGACCTGCATACAAATTTCTCAAGAGGCAGATCAGGTGGTCTGGTATTCCCATCTCTTTCAGAATTTTCCACAGTTTGTTGTGATCCACACAGTCAAAGGCTTTGGCATAGTCAATAAAGCAGAAATAGATGTTTTTCTGGAACTCTCTTGCTTTTTCCATGATCCAGCGGATGTTGGCAATTTGATCTCTGGTTCCTCTGCCTTTTCTAAAACCAGCTTGAACATCAGGAAGTTCACGGTTCACATACTGCTGAAGCTTGGCTTGGAGAATTTTGAGCATGACTTTACTAGCGTGTAAGATGAGTGCAATTGTGCAGTAGTTTGAGGATTCTTTGGCATTGCTTTTCTTTGGGATTGGAATGAAAACTGACCTTTTCCAGTCCTGTGGCCACTGCTGAGTTTTCCAAATTTGCTGTCATGTTGAGTGCAGCACTTTCACAGCATCATCTTTCAGGATTTGGAATAGCTCAACTGGAATTCCATCACCTCCACTAGCTTTGTTCGTAGTGATGCTTTCTAAGGCCCACTTGACTTCACATTCCAGGATCTGGCTCTAGGTCAGTGATCACACCATTGTGATTATCTGGGTCATGAAAATCTTTTTTGTACAGTTCTTCTGTGTATTCTTGCCACCTCTTCTTAATATCTTCTGCTTCTGTTAGGTCCATACAATTTCTGTCCTTTATCAAGCCCATCTTTGCATGAAATGTTCCTTTGGTATCTCTAATTTTCTTGAAGAGATCCCTAGTCTTTCCCATTCTGTTGTTTTCCTCTATTTCTTTGCAATGATCGCGGAGGAAGGCTTTCTTATCTCATCTTGCTATTCTTTAGAACTCTGCATTCAGATGTTTATATCTTTCCTTTTCTCCTTTGCTTTTCACTTCTCTTCTTTTCACAGCTATTTGTAAGGCTTCCCCAGACAGCCATTTTGCTTTTTTGCATTTCTTTTCCATGGGAATGGTCTTGATCCCTGTCTCCTGTACAATGTCATGAGCCTCATTCCATAGTTCATCAGGCACTCTCTCTATCAGATCTAGGCCCTTAAATCTATTTCTCACTTCCACTGTATAATCATAAGGGATTTGATTTAGGTCATACCTGAATGGTCTAGTGGTTTTCCCTACTTTCTTCAATTTAAGTCTGAATTTGGCAATAAGGAGTTCGTGGTCTGAGCCACAGTCAGCTCCTGGTCTTGTTTTTGCTGACTGTATAGAGCTTCTCCTATATCCTTCTAAAACTCTTCCCAAAAATTGCAGAGGAAGGAACACTTCCAAACTCATTCTATGAGGCCACAATCACCCTGATACTAAAATCAGGCAAACACAACACACACACACACACACACACACACACACACACACACACACACAAACTACAGGCCAATATTACTGATGAACATACATGCAAAAATCCTCAACAAAATTCTAGCAAAACAACACATTTAAAAGCTCATACATCATGATCAAGTCAGGTTTATTCCAGGGATGCAAGGATTCTTCAATATATGCAAATCAATCAATGTGATACACCATATTAACAAACTGAGAGATAAAAATCATATGATAATCTCAATAGATGCAGAAAAAGCCTTCAAGAAAATTCATCACCCATTGATGATTAAAACTCTTCAAAAAATGGCCATAGAAATAATTTACAAGAACATAGATAAAGCCATATATGAAAAGCCCACAGCAAGCTTTATTCTCAATGGTGAAAAACTGAAAGCATTCCCTCTAAGATCAGGAACAAGACAAGGGTGTCCACTCTCACCACTATTATTCAACATAGTTTTGGAAGTCCTAGCAATGGCAATCAGAGAAGAACAAGAAATAAAAAGAATCAGGTCAGAAAAGAAGTAACTCACTCACTGCTTGCAGATGACATGGTACTATACATAGAAAACCCAAAAGAAACTATCAGAAAATTACTAGAGCTAATCAGTGAATACAAGGTCAATATACAAAATTCACTTACATTCCTATAACTAACAATGAAAAATCAGAAATAGAAATTAAGGAATAAGTCCCATTCACCATTGCAACAACAAGAATAAAATATCTATGAATAAACCCACCTTTGGACTGTGAAGAAAGCTGAGCGCTGAAGAATTGATGCTTTTGAACTGTGGTATTGGAGAAGACTCTTGAGAGTCCCTTGGACTGCAAGGAGATCCAGCTAGTGCATTCTAAAGGAGATCAATCCTGGGTGTTCTTTGGAAGGACTGATGCTAAAGCTGAAACTCCAGTACTTTGGCTACCTCTGTGAAGAGTTGACTCATTGGAAAAGACTCTGATGCTGGGATGGATTGGGGGCAGGAGAAGGGAAAGACAGAGCATGAGATGGCTGGATGGCATCACCGACTCGATGGACATGAGTTTGAATGAACTCCAGGAGTTGGTGATGGACAGGGAGGCCTGGCGTGCTGCAACTCATGGAGTCACAAGGAGTTGGACACAACTGAGTGACTGAACTGAAGGAGACAAAATAACTGTATATGGAAAATTATAAGACTGATGAAAGAAATCAAAGATAACATAACAGATGGAGAGATGTTTTATGTTACTGAGTAGGAAGAATCAATATTATGAAAATGACTATACTACCAAATGCAGTCTACAGATTCAATGCAATCCTTATCAAATTACCAATGACATTTTTCACAGAACTAGAACAAAAAATTTCACAATTCATAGGGAAAAACGAAAGAACACAAATAGCTAATGCAGTCTTGAGAAAGAAGAATGAAGCTGGAGGAATCAGCTTTCCTGACTTCAAATTATACTACAAAGCTACAGTCATCAAGAGAGTATGGTACTAGCACAGAAACAGAACTATAGACCAATGGAACAAGATAGAGAACCCAGAGATAAAACCACGCACCTATAGGTACCTTATTTTTGACAAAGGAGGCAAGAATATACAATGGGGCAAAGACAGCCTCTTCAATAAGTGGTGCTGGGAAAACTGGACAGCTATGTGCATGAGAATGAAGTTGGAACACTTTCTAATGCCATAAAATGATAAACTCAAAATGGATTAAAGACATAAAGATTCTGTAAGACCAGAATCCATGACTTTTAAAGGAAAACATAGGCAGAACATTCTTTGACATAGATTCCAGCAACATCTTCTATGATCCACCTCCTAGAGTAATGGAAATAAAAACAAAAATAAACAAATGGGGCCTCAGTTCAGTTCAGTTCAGTCGCTCAGTCGTGTCCGACTCTTTGCACCCCCATGAATCGCAGCATGCCAGGCCTAATTAAACTTAAAAGTTTTTGCACAGCAAAGGAAACTACAAACAAGGTGAAAAGACTATGCTCAGAATGGGAGAAAATAATAGCAAAAGAAACAACTAACAAAGAATTAATTTCCAAAATATACAAGCAGCTCATACAACTCAATACCAGGAAAACAAACAACACAATCAAAAATTGGGGAAAAGACCTAAAAAGACATTTCTCCAAAGAAGACATACAGATGGCTGCTGCTGCTGCTGCTAAGTCGCTTCAGGCGTGTACGACTCTGTGTGATCCCATAGACGGCAGCCCACCAGGCTCCCCCATCCCTAGTATTCTCCAGGCAAGGACACTGGAGTGGGTTGCCATTTCCTTCTCCAATGCATGAAAGTGAAAAGTGAAAGTGAAGTCGCTCAGTCATGTCTGACTCTTCGCAACCCCATGGACTGCAGCCCATCAGGTTCCTCCGTCCATGGGATTTCCCAGGCAAGAGTACTGGAGTGGGTTGCCATTGCCTTCTCCGATACAGATGGCTAACAAGTACATAAAAGATCCTCAACATCACTCATTATTAGAGAAATGCAAATCAAAGCTACAATGAGATACCACCTAACACCATCAGAATAGCCATTATCAAAAAGTCTACAACTAATAAATGCTGGAGAGGGTGTAAAGAAAAGGGAACACTCTTGCATTGCTGATGGGAATGTAAACTGAAACAGCCACTATGGAAGACGGTATGGAGATTCCTTGAAAAGCTAGGAATAAAACCACCCTATGACCCAGCAATCCCACTCCTAGGCATATGCCCTGTGGAAACCAAAATTGAAAGAGATACATGTAACGAAATGTTCATTCAGCACTATTTACAATAGCCTGAGCATGGAAGCAACCTGGATGTCCATCAATAGATGAATGGATAAAGAAGCTGTGGTACATATATACAAGGAATACTACTCCGTCACAAAAAGGAACGCATGTGAGTCAGTTCTAATGAGGTGGATGAACCTAGAGCCTATTATACAAATAAAATGAATCAGAAAGAGAAATATTAATATCATATAATGACACACATACATGGACTATAAAAAAATGGCACTGATGAATTTATATTTCAGGGCAGTAATGGAGAAACAGATATAGACAACAGACTTATGGACACAGGGAGAGGAGAGAGAGCGTGAGATGTATAGAGAGGGCAACATGGAAACTTACAATATCATATGTAAAATAGATAGCCAATGAGAATTTGCCGTATAACTCAGGGAATTCAAAGGGGGCTCTGTGACAAGCTGAAGGGTGGTATGAGGAAGGAGATGGGAGAGAAGTTCAGGAGGGAGGGGACATGGGTGTACCTATGGCTGATTCTTTTTGACGTATGACAGAAAACCACAAAAATCTGTAACAATTATCCTTCAATTAAAAATTTTAAAAATCTCCTGCAAATTAGAGGAAAGAATCAACAGAGTGAAATCTGCACATTAATGTGAAAGAATCAATACAGTGAAATGCCAGCCTATAAAATGGGAGAGATTAATTGCAAATCATATACCCAATATGGGTTATTATCCAAAACTATATATAAGGAACTCTTACAGCTTGACAGCATGAAACCAAGTAATTCAATTTTAAAAGAAGCAAATGATTTGAAAATATAACCTCTTCAAAGAACAAACTGTTGGAAATTTTTAAAGAGATGGGAATACCAGACCACCTGATATGCCTCCTGACAAATCTGTATGCAGGTCAAGAAGAAACACTTAGAACTGGACATGGGAAAACAGACTGGTTCCAATTTTGGAAAGGAGTACATCAAGGGTGTACATTGTCACCCTGCTTTTTTAACTTCTATGCAGAGTGCATCATGCAAAATGCCAGGCTGGGTGAAGCACAAGCTGGAATCAAAATTTCTAGGAGAAATATCAATAACCTCAGATATGCAGATGACACCACCTTTATGGCAGAAAGTGAAGAGGAACTGAAGAGCTTCTTGATAAAAGTGAAAGAAGAGAGTAAAAAAAAAAACTAGCTTAAAATGCAACATTCAAAAAACAAAGATCATGGCATCTGGTCTCATCCCTTCATTGTAAATAGATGAGGAAACAATGGAAACAGTGACAGACTTTATTTTTTTGTACTCCAAAATCACTGTAGATGGTGACTGTAGCCATGAAATTAAAAGACGCTTGCTCCTTGGAAGAAAATCTATGACCATCCTAGATAGCATATTAAAAAGCAGAGACATTACTTTGCCAACAAAGTTCTGTCTAGTCAAAGCTATGGTTTTTCCAGTAGTCATGTACGGATGTGAGAGTTGGACCATAAAGAAAGCTGTGTTGAAGAATTGATGCTTTTGAACTTTGGTGTTGGAGAAGACTCTTGGACTTCAAGGAGATCAATCCAGTCAATGCTAAAGGAAAACAGTCCTGAATATTCATTGAAAGGACTGATGCTGAAACTCCAATACTTTGGCCACCTGATGTGAAGAACTGACTCAATGGAAAAGACCCTGATTCTGGGGAAGATTGAAGGCAGGAGGAGAAGGGGATGACAGAGGATGAGATGGTTAGAAAGCATCACCGACTTGATGAACATGAGTTTAAGCAAGCTCTGGGAGTTGGTGATGGATAGGGAAGCCTGGAACGCTGAAGTCCATGGGGGCCCTGAACTGAACTGATGCTTTGATTTGGCTTTCAGGTGCCTAACCTGTACTGTTCATCAGTGAATTATGCAACATCCCTGATCTTGAGTTCTCCATCTGATGACGCACCACTCACCGAATCATAAATGGACTAAATCAAATCTACTTGGTCTTTGTCAGAGGTCACATTCTATTCTCCTCCTCCATTCTATTCCCAACTTAGGTATTCTTTTCTACCTGCAGAGGCTAGATATCTGCCTCTATTCTTGACCCAGTTTTATTGCACATACAATCTATATCCTATTTACTCCAATGCAAATTTTTATTCTTAATTTTCCTAGAAACATACTTCCCTGTGGCTCAGACAGTAAAGAAACTGCCTGCAATGGGAGAGATCCAGGTTCAGTTCCTGGGTTGGGAAGATGCCTGGAGAAGGGCATGGCTACCCACTCCAGTATTTTTGCCTGGAGAATCCCCAGGGACAAAGGAGCCTGGCAGGGTAGAGTCCATGGGGTCACAAAGAGTCAGACACGATGGAGTGACTAATACTTCACTTCATTTCATGAGGAGATCAGAGAATTTATAGGCCATGATATTTTGAATTATTATAGTCAGTAACTGAAGAAACTTTTGTTTCAGATGAGTTTTTCAAGGATAAGAGCAGAGCGAGAAGGCTAGAATGCCTTGAGGATTTCCTAATATTTAACATATTAAATATTTAACTATTTATTAAGTTATAGAATTATATATATTTTAATATTAAAATTGAAATCTTCTTTAGGACATTTAAAGTCCTTTACAACCTAGAGATGCTATGATTTTCTGAGTTACTGAAAATTACTTTTGCCCTTGAGGAGAAAGAATTGATCAAACAAATGAACCATACCAATAGTTTAGTTGACTTAATGACTTATTTTGATTATTATACAGCTGAAAGTTGCTGTTTCACTAAATCACAGCAAAGTAAAACTCATCCTGTGATAGTGGCAAAATTAATGGCATTAATCCGGGGACAGTGGATAACTTCATTTTTTCCATTACAAAAATAAAAAATATTCTTATTGAAACAAAAAACAGAAGTGTAGAATATTATGAAGGCGATAATAAAAATCATCCATAATTTCCCTGACAGAAGAAAACCTCTTAACTCTATTAGCCATTGTTCTTTAATGATATAATCCAAAGAAATACTTATCTAACACATCCACAATTAGAAAAGATAAATATATGTTATATATTAGTAAAGAATCCACCTGCAATGAGGGAGACCTTTTCCAATCCTGTGGTCACTGCTGAGTTTTCCAAATTTCCTGGTATACTGAGTGTAGCACTTTCACAACATCATCTTTTAGGATTTGAAATAGCTCAACTGGAATTCATCACCTCCACTAGCTTTGTTCATAGTGATGCTCCCTAAGGCCCACTTGACTTCATATTCCAGGGTGTCTGGCTCTAGATGAGTGATCACACCATCATGCTTATCTGGGTCACTAAGAGCTTTTTTGTATAGTTCTTTTATGTATTCCTGCCACCTCTTCTTAATATCTTCTGCTGCTTCTAGGTCCATCCTGTTTCTGTCCTTTATTGTCTTCTCATCTGTTAGAGAGAATTCTACCCAGCTGTGATTGTAACTCTCCAGCTTGAAGGAGGGGACTGTGAAGTGCGAACATTACGTTTATTGTTTTCTAGGGTTTTTGTGTGGATTAAATAAGGTTACACATGTGAAGCCCTTAGCTATTATTATTGGTGGAGGTAATATAGGCCAGTATTAAGCACAGGAACCTTAAATCAGACCACCAGCATTCAAATCTCATGTATAAGAAATACAAGCTGTTTGTCATAGAAACTCTCTTTGCTTTCTTGTTATCACGACTGTAAGATGTATTGGAATTTATTAAATCTTACTGGAATATCAAACTGGACAATTTGTAATAAGATGGGTGTAAATTCCCCAAACAACCTTAAAATGTAAGTAATATTCTTTTCTCCATTTTACAGATTAGAAAACTGAGGTATCGAGAGGTGTGCTAACTTTCTGAAGATCACAAATTTCATAAGTGGTAGAACTTGTATTGACTCAGGATTCTCCGTAATATTTACTACCATATATAACATTATATGTTTTCTTTATCTCTCCCTGCCCACTAGAATATGTGTCACATGAGAACAGTGATTTGTTGTATTTGTTGTTGTTGTTAGCTTGTTCACTAACAACTAAGAACTAACAACTCAGTCCTTTGGACAGAGCATGGCACATAAGAGGCATTGAATAAATATTTGTTGAGTGAAAATAAAACACACAGAGAGTCAAAGAAGAATAACCATATTTATATATAATCTCACTTTGTGATGACCGTGATGTTGATAAATAGGATAGGTATTATTTTGCCTGCATTTGTTATTTAAAAAAAATGTTAAACAGGTGAAATTAGTTTATTGTTTACTACTAAAAGTACTATTGGCCTTTGTTTACCCAGGTCATAGCTGTATTCTATACTTTTAACTTGGGTCAGAGTTCAAAAGAAAGAAGCCAAGAAAGTGTTAAAAGGAGGAGATAGGTTCATGACAAAATCTTTGTGAGATCAGTGTGCTCTGTGGTTCAGAGTCTGAAGCCTTAAAGGCTGCTGTGGAACAGACATAGTAGGAAATAATGTGTCATGGGAAATAATAGGAAATATAGGAAATAATGTGAATAATGTGTCACCACAACGGTTGTAGCAGACTGAAGATGTCAGCATAGCTCTCTCACTAATCTGAAAATACTTAAAGATATAGGGTCAACTCTAAGGCAAAATTACTTAGTCAAGTTTTCTCTCTTTCCAGAACTCATGAATAAAACCTTAATTTGAAACCCATGGGAACAAGATAAAAATGAGTCTACTTCAAGTTTCCCAGAGAGCGACAGTTATAATCACTAGTTAAACATTTAAAGACTTCAAAGCAGCATTTAGAGAAATAAGTGGTTAAATATAACCTGGTCATTGTACTTGGAACTTCACAGAGTTTTGTAAATCTCAATTAATTAGTGTTTATAAGCTACCATGAGATCATTGGATAAATAGTAGATAATAATAATTAAGCATTATTATATTTAAACTCTCATGAAAATTGCTAAAATGAAAAAGAATGTCAAATGTCAAAGCCTATAAAAATAATATTTAAATGTGTATAACTTCTTTAGTTTGAGCCCTGGAAGATGTTTGAAAGTGGTTACTTGCGATGAAATCCTGAAATGTTTTTGTGGATAGTGAAATAGAAGCACAGAAATATAGAGCACAGCAAACAGAGAACTAAGGTCGGTGACCTAAAGGAGTGGGATGGGGGAAGCAGTGGGAGGTTCACGAGGGAGGGGATATACGTAAACATATTGCTAATTCACTTTGTTGTACAGCAGAAATCAACACAACATTGTAAAGCAACTATACCCCAATAAAAAAGAAAAGTATTTTCCCTGATACCAGTCTTTAGCTAACACACAATTGCACTCATCTCACACACTAGCAAAGTAATACTCAAAATTCTCCAAGCTAGGCTTCGATAGTACTTGAACTATGAACTTCCAGATGTTCAAGTTGGATTTAGAAAAGGCAGAGGAATCAGAAATCAAATTGCCAACAACCACTGGATCATTGAAAAAGCAAGAGAGTTCCAGAAAAAAACATCTACTTCTGCCTTAATGACTGTGCCAAAGCCTTTGACCATGTGGATCACAACAAACTGTGGAAAATTCTTCAAGAAATGGGAATGCCAGACCACCTTACCTGCCTCCTGAGAAATCTGTATGCAGGTCAAGAAGCAACAATTAGAACTGGACATGGAACACCAGACTGGTTCCAAATTCGAAAAGGAGTATGTCAAAGTTGTATATTGTTACCCTGCTTTTTTAACTTCTATGCAGAGTACATCATGCAAAATGTGGGGCTGGATGAAGCACAAGCTAGAATCAAGATTGTCAGGAGAAATATCAATAACCTCAGATATGCAGATGACACCACCCTAATGGCAGAAAGTGAAGAGGAACTAAAGAGCCTCTAGATGAAAGTGAAAGAAGAAAGTGAAAAAGCTGCCTTAAAACTCAATATTCGATCCTCTCCCAGCTGTGAGCTTTGTACCGGTTACATAGCCTCTGAACTATAGTTCCTTCACCGAAAATAGAGATGCCACTACCTACCTCCTTGATAACCATGTATATATGCATTTTGATGTTGGACTACATGCTTTCTTGGTTAGAGATGAAGCCCTGGGCCTTTGTAGTGGGAGCACTAACTCCAAGACCCTAGACTACCAGAGAACTAACCCTATGGACTATCAAATAGTGAGAATTCACACAAAGGAAACCACTTGAATACAAGACCCAACATCACCCAACCACCAGTAGTGCCCTGAGGAGGATGCCTCATCTAAACAAGTGAAAGTGAAGTCACTTAGTCGTGTCCGACTCTTTGCAACCCCATGGACTGTAGCCTACCATGCTCCTCCATCCATGGGATTTTCCAAGCAAGAGTACTGGAGTGGGGTGCCATTTCCTTTTCCAGAGGATCTTCCCAACCCAGGGATCGAACCTGGGTCTCCTGCATTGTAGTCAGATGCTTTACCATCTGAGCCACCAGGGAAGTCACAACAGCAAACAAAACAAAAATACAAAGCCAATCATCAGCAGGTAGGATTACCACCTCACTCAGTCTTGCCCAACAGAGGAAAAAGAAACAAACAAACAAAAACTTGGCACAAATCTCACCCTATACAAGCTTGCACAAACCACTGGACCAAACTTAGGAGGGCAGAAACCAAAGAGAAGAAAGAATTCAGTCTTGAAATCTGGGGAAAGAAGACCTCAAACACAATAAATTAAAGAAAAATAACGAAAAGGCAGAGAAATACTACAAAAATGAAGGAACAAACCAGAAACATAGAAGTCCAAATAAATCAAGAGGAAATAGGAAAACTACCCCAAAAAGAATTCAGAATGATGGTAAAAATGATCATAAACCTTGAAAACAAAATGGAGAAAATGCAAGAATCAGTTAACAAAGACCTAGAAGAATTAAAGAATAAACATACAAACAACACATTTACTGAAATTAAAAATACTCTAGAAGGAATCAATAGCAGAATATCTGAAGCAGAAAAATGAATCTGTGAGCTTGAAGATAAAATGGTGGAAATAAGTTCTGACGAGCAGAATAAAGTAAAAACAATGAAAAGAACTGACAACAGTCTCAGAGACCTCTGGGACCATATCAAATGCACGAACATTCAAATTATAGGGGTTCCAGAAGAAGAAGCAAAAAAGAAAGGGTATGAGAAGATTTTCAGAGATTATAATTGAAAATTTCCCCAAACATGGAAAAGGAAATAGCCAATCAAGTCCAAGAGGCAGAAAGAGTCCCATACAGGATAAACCCAAGGAGAAACACAACAAGACATGTACTAATCAAACTAACAAAGACTAAACACAAAGAAAGAATATTAAAAGCAGCAAGGGAGAAGCAACAAGTAACATACAAGGGAAACCCCATACGCTTAACAGCTTATCTTTCAGCAGAAACTCTGCAGGCCAGAAGAGAATGGCAGGATATAACTAAAGTACTGAAAGAGAAAAATCTGCAACCAAGATTACTGTACCCAGCAAGGACCTCATTCAAAACTGATGGAGAAATTAGAAGATTCTCAGACAAGCAAAAGTTGAGAGAATTCAGTAACACCAAAGCACCTTTACAACAAATATTAATGGGACTTATATAGTCAAGAAACACAAAAGAAGAAAAAAGATCTACAAAATTAACTCCAAACAATTGAAAAAATGGCAATAGGAACATGTATATCAATAATTACTTTAAATGCACATGGATTAAATGCTCCAACCAAAAGACACAGACTGGCTGAATGGATACAAAAACAGGACCCATATGCTGTTTGCAAGAGACCCAGTTCAAACCTAAAGACACACATAGACTGAAAGTGAGAGGTTGGAAAAATATATTCCATGCAAATGGGAAGCAAAAGAAAGCTGGAGTAGCAATCCTCGTATCAGACAAAATAAACCTTAAAATAAAGAAGATTACGAGAGATAAGGAAGGACACTACATAATGATCAAGGGATCAATCCAAGATGAAGACGTAACAATTGTAAATATCTATGCACCTAATATAGTAGCAACTCAATATATAAGACAAACACTAACAGACATAAAAGGAGAAATTCACAGTAACACAACAATAGTAGGAGATTTTAATGCCCTGCTCACACCAATGGACAGATAATTGAAACAAAAAATTAATTAGTAAACACCAGAGGAGATGGATCGCATGGATATATTCCAGACATTCCATCCAAATGCAGAAGAATACACCTTCTTCTGAAATGCATATGGAACATTCTCCAGGATAGATCACATCTTGTGTCACAAATCAAGCCTCAATAAACTTAAGAAAATTGAAATCATATCAAGCATCGTCTCTGACCACAACACTATGAGACTAGATATCAATTAAAAGAAAAAAACTAAGAAACACAAACACATGGTAATTAAACAACATGTTTCTCAATGACCAACAGCTTACTGAAGAAATCAAAAGAGAAATCAAAAAATTTCTAGAAACAAATGACAATGAAAACACAACTCAAAACCTATGGGATGCAGCAAAAACAGTTCTAAGAGGGAAGTTTATAGCAATACAATCCTATGTCAAGAAACAAGAAAAGCATCAAATAGACAACCTAACTTTACACCTAAAACAACTGGAAAAAGAAGAACAAAAATACCCCAAAATTAGTAGAACGAAAGAAGTCATAAATATCTGAGCAGAAATAAATGAAAAAGAAATGAAGGAAACAATAGCAAAGATTAACAAAACTAAAAGCTGGTTCTTTGAGAAGATAAACAAAATTGACATATCTTTAGCCAGATGCATCAAGAAAAAAAGAGAGAAGAATCAAATCAATAAAATTAGAAATGAAAAAGGAGAGGTTACAACAGACAATGCAGAGATACAAAGGATTATAAGAGACTATTATGAACAACTATATGGCAATAAAATGGATAATCTGCAAAAAATGGACAGATTCTTAGAAAAGTTCAATCTTCCAAGACTGAACCAGGAAGAAATAGAAATTATGAACAACTCAATTACAAGCACTGAAATTGAAGCTGTGATCAAAAATCTCCCAAAAAACAAAAGCCCAGGACCAGATGGCTTCAACAGGAGAATTCTATCATTTAGAGAAGAGCTAATGCCTATTCTTCTAAAACTCTTTTAAAAATGGGAAAGGAAGGAACACTTCCAAACACATTCAACGAGGCCACCAACACCCTGATACCAAAACCAGACAAAGACAACAGAAAAAAAGAAAACTACAGGCCAATATTACTGATGAACATAGATGCAGAAATCCTCAACAAAATTTCAGCAAACAGAATTCAGCAACACATCAAAAAGCTCATATACCATGATCAAGTTGGGTTTGCTGCAGGGATGCAAGGAGTTTTCAATACACACAAATCAATCAATGTGATACACCATATTAACAAACTGAATGATAAAAACCGTACAATAATCTCAATAGATGCAGAAAAAGCCTTTGACAAAATTCAGCACCTATTTATGATTCAAACACTTCAAAAAATGGGCATAGCCAGTCAGAATGGCTGCGATCCAAAAGTCTACAAGCAATAAATGCTGGAGAGGGTGTGGAGAAAAGGGAACTCTCTTACACTGTTGGTGGGAATGCAAACTAGTACAGCCACTATGGAGAACAGTGTGGAGATTCCTTAGAAAACTGGAAATAGAACTGCCTTATGATCCAGGAATCCCACTGCTGGGCATACACACTCAGGAAACCAGAATTGAAAGAGACACGTGTACCCCAATGTTCATCACAGCACTGTTTATAATTGCCAGGACATGGAAGCAACCTAGATGCCCATCAACAGATGAATGGATAAGAAAGCTGTGGTACATATATACAATGGAGTATTACTCAGCCATTAAAAAGAATACATTTGAATCAGTTCTAATGAGGTGGATGAAACTGGAGCCTATTATATGGAGTGAAGTAAGCCAGAAAGAAAAACACCAATACAGTATACTAACGCATATATATGGAATTTAGAAAGATGGTAACAATAACCCTGTATACAAGACAGCAAAAGAGACATTGATGTATAGAACAGTCTTTTGGACTCTGTGGGAGAGGGAGAGGGTGCAATGATTTGGGAGAATGGCATTGAAATACATATAATATCATATATGGAATGAGTCGCCAGTCCAGGTTTGATGCATGATATTGGATGCTTGGGGCTGGTGCACTGGGACGACCCAGAGGGATGGTATGCGGAGGGAGGAGGGAGGAGGGTTCAGGATGGGAAACACATGTATACCTGTGGCGGATTCATTTTGATATTTGGCAAAACCAATACAATATTGTAAAGTTTAAAAATAAAATAAAATTTAAAAAAAAAACTTAAAAAAAATGGTCATAGAAGGAACCTACCTCAACATAGTAAAGGCCATATATGATAAGCCTACAGCAAACATTATTCTCAATGGTGAAAAACTGCAAGCACTCCCCCTAAGATCAGGAACAAGACAAGAGTGTCCACTTTCACCACTATTATTCAAAATAGTTCTGGAAGTCCTAGCTATAGCAGTCAGAGAAGAAAAAGAAATAAAAGGGTTCCAGATTGGAAAAGAAAAAGTAAAGCTCTCACTGTTTGCAGATGACATGATACTGTAAATAGAAAAC
The DNA here is from genome assembly GCF_055505025.1 of Bos grunniens. Taxonomy (NCBI): domain Eukaryota; kingdom Metazoa; phylum Chordata; class Mammalia; order Artiodactyla; family Bovidae; genus Bos; species Bos grunniens. Next base: position 8,871,644 of record NC_141179.1, on the reverse strand, counting down.
CCTAAAGATAGTATCAGAAAATTACTAGAGCTAATCAGTGGATTTAGCAAAGTTGTACGACACAAAATCAATACACGGAAATCACTTGCATTTCTGTATACTAACACTGAAAAATCAGAAAGAGAAATGAAAGAGTCAATCCCATTCACCAATGCAACAAAAAGAATTAAATATCTAAATGAATCCGCCACAGGTATACATGTGTTCCCCATCCTGATTTTTATATTTGGCAAAACTAATACAATTTTGTAAAGTTTAAAAACAAAATAAAATTGTAGTTGGAAAAAAAAAAAAGAATTAAATATCTAAGAATAAACTTACCTAAGGAGACAAAAGAACTGTACACAGAAAATTATAAGACACTGATCAAAGAAATCAAAGACAACATAAATAGATGGAGAGATATTCCATGTTCTTGGTAGGAAGAATCAATATTGTGAAAGTGACTATACTACCAAAAACATTCTACAGATTCAGTGTGATTCCTATCAAATTACCAGTGGCATTTTTCACAGAACTAGATCAAAAAATTTCACAATTCATATGGAAGCATAAAAAACCCTGAATATCCAAAGCAGTCTTGAGAAAGAAGAATGAAGCTGGAGGAATTAACCTTCCTGACTTCAGATTATACTACAAAGCTACAGCCATCAAGACAGTATGGTACTGGCACAAAAACAGAAATATAGACCAGTGGAACAAGATAGAAAGCCCAGAAATAAACCCATACACCTATGGGTACCTTATTTTTTGACAAAGGAGGCAAGAAGATACAATGGGACAAAGATAACCTCTTCAATAAATGGTGCTGAGAAAACTGGATAGCCCCATGTAAAAGAATGAAATTAGCACAATTCCTAACAGCATACATAAAGATAAACTCAAAATGGCTTAAAGACCTAAATGTAAGACCAGAAACTATAAAACTCTTAGAGGAATACATAGGCAGAACACTCAATGACATGAATCAAAGCAAGATTCTCTGTGACCCACCTCCTAGAATAACAGAAATAAAAACGAAAGTAAACAAGTGTGACCTGATTAAACTTAAAAGCTTTTGCACAGCAAAGGAAACTATAATCAAGGTGAAAAGACAACCCTCAGAATGCCAGAAAATAATGGCAAATGAAACAACTGACAAAGGATTAATTTCCAAAATATACGAACAGCTCATACAACTCAATACCAGAAAAACAAACAAACAAAAAAAAAATCAAAAAGTGGGAAAAAGAACTAAACAAACTTTTCTCCAAAGAAGACATACAGATGGCTAACAACCACATGAAAAGATGTTCAACATCGCTCATTATTAGAGAAATGCAAATCAAAACTACAATAAGATATCACCTCACACTGGTCAGAATGGCGATCATCAAAATGTCTACAAACAATAAATGCTGGAGATGGTGTGGAGAAAAGGGAACACTCTTGCACTGTTGGTGGGAATGTAAATTGATACAGCCCCTATGGAAGATGGTATGAAGATTCCTTTAAAAACTAAGAATAAAAGCACCATATGACCCAGCAATCCCACTCCTAGGCATATACCCTGAGGAAAGCAAAATCGAAAAATACACATGTATCCCAGTGTCCATTGCAGCACTACTTACAATAGCTAAGACATGGAAGCAACCTAGATGTCTGTCGACATATGAATGAATAAAGAAGTTTTTGTACATATAAACAATGGAATATTACTCAGCCATAAAAAGGGACACATTTGAGTCAGTTTTGATGAGGTGATGAACCTAGAGCCTATTAAAGAGAGTGAAGTGGGTCAGAAAGAACAATAAATATATTCTAATGCCTATATACAGAATCTACAAGAATGGTACTAAAGAACTTATTTACAGGGCAGCAGTGGAGAAACACACATAGAGAATAGACTTATGGACACGAGGAGAAGGGAGGAGAAGGTGAGATGTATGGAACAAGTAACATGGAAACTTATATTACCATATGTAAAGTAGATAGCCAAAGGGAATTTGCTGTATGGCTCATGAAATTCAAACAGGGGCTCTGTATCAACCTAGAGGGGTGGGATGGGGAGGGAGATGGGAGGGAAGTTCTGAATTGGAGAGACTGATGCTGAAGCTGAAACTCCAATACTTTGGCCACCTGATGCAAAGAACTGACTCATTGGAAAAGACCCTGATGCTGGGAACAAATGAAGGCAGGAGAAGAAGGAGACGACAGAGGATGAGATGGTTGGACGGCATCACCAACTCTATGGACATGAATTTGAGCAAGCTTTGGGAGTTGGTCTTGGACAGGGAAGCCTGGCATGCTGCAGTCTATGGGGTCCCGAGCGACTGAACTGACTGACTGAGTCTTTAAACGAATCTAGGACAAAAGCTACAGAATCATAATTGAGGCAAGACCACTTACCAAACAAGACAATGAGGAAACGAGTTTGAAATTGTTGTAGGATCTAGTTGATAGCCAAAAGTATATGTTCTCTAGGCAAAAACTAGAAGGCTCCCAATTCGTCCCTCCTGCCCCTTATGTGGGAGAAGGCAATGGCACCCCACTCCAGTACTCTTGCCTGGAAAATCCCATGGACGGAGGAGCCTGGTAGGCTGCAGTCCATGGGGTCGCTAAGAGTCGGACACGACTGAGCAACTTCAGTTTTACTTTTCACTTTCATGCATTGGAGGAGGAAATGGCAACCCACTCCAGTGTTCTTGCCTGGAGAATCCCAGGGATGGGGGAGCCTGGTGGGCTGCCGTCTATGGGGTCACACAGAGTCGGACACGACTGAAGCAACTTAGCAGCAGCAGCGGCAGCAGCCCCTTATGTAAAGTAGATAATTTCTGGGAACCTGCTGTATAGCACAGGAAGCTCAGCTCGGTATTCAGTGATAACTTAGGTGAGTGGGATGGTGGGCAGGTCCGAGAGGAAGGGGATATGTGTATACCTACAGTTGATTCACTTCCTTGTAGAGCAGAAACTAACACAACATTGTAAAGCAATTATGCTGCAATAATAATAAAGAAAAAACTAGTAGGCTCTTGTTCTTAAAATAGCTGCTTCTACTGCTAGAGTCAAAGTCACTCCAAGTTTTGGTTTAAGTCATCTGAGTTTCCAAGTTGGAAACAAATGACAGTGTCATCAGGTTTGTTTATGAGCTGAAGCTTGAAAGGTTTTCCAGTTTTGTTAAACCAAATGCAATTGTCTCAGTGTAGCTCTAAGACCAGAGAAGGCAATGGCATCCCACTCCAGTACTCTTACCTGGAAAATCCCATGGACGGAGGAGCCTGGTAGGCTGCAGTCCATGGGGTCGCAAAGAGTCAGACACGACTGAGTGACTTCACTTTCAGTTTTCACTTTCATGCATTGGAGAAGGAAATGGCAACCCACTCCAGTGTTCTTGCCTGGAGAATCCCAGGGATGGGAGAGCCTGGTGGGCTGCCGTCTATGGGGTCGCACAGAGTCAGACACGACTGAAGCGACTTAGCAGCAGCAGCAGCTCTAAGATGGTTTATAGATTGAATAGTGAGGGTATACCCGCCACACTATTTCCTAGTCCTTCAAAAAAATCCTCATCACACATAAGCTTTTGTCCCTGCATCACTTAGGAAATAAAGAAACTCCTCTATTTTCAAACAGATGAAATACCAAGAAGCATATGAAAGTCGTTTTTGTTAGTCCATAGAGGCTTATACAAATAATAGCCAACACTGTGTTCCAGGAGGGATCAGGAATCTTTGTTCCTACCTGAAAATTGGTGAGTTGAAAGTTTATCAAAGAAGGAAGCATTGAGCAGTAGGTGAACATATTGATCCTCTGTCAATGCTTTTCCCTTGGGTCCTTCCAGGTGAGCCACTTGCTGGGCGCATCGGTCAGCCACTACCCCGTTGCCTGAATAAGCAGCATCAAAGAACTTTCTGGCTGTACCAGAGTGCAGATAAGAATCCAAGGATGAGAGTGAGAGGATCAACTCTTTTAAAAAACCTCTGGCACTGTGTTTTTTTCTCCTGCTGCTCTTGAAAACAAAAACTCATCTGATTCACACAAGAAGAGTTGGTGTAGACTGCCATTAGCTACTAAAATGTACGGTATTTTGGAAATATTTTTGAAAAACTGATAAATAAAAGATGAAATAACCAAGATTAGTATCAAATGTACACTTCTTATTTAAAGATAAGTTATATTCATGAAGATTTTAGAAATATTTAAAAATATTGAAACTAACACATCTGTTATTTGTTGTTGCATATAAATTTGCAGACACTGTCCAGTCTCCACAGACAACATGGGGTCAGTGTATTCCCCCCAAATGATTTTGAAAATAGTGCTTATTTTAAACACATGTAGCATTTTTTAATTCTCCAGTGCCTGTTTTTTTTTTTTTTTTTAACACCAAAAACATTGTCCCATCTTCACAGTAAAAATCCACAAGGCTATTTTAAGTCCTAGGCTATTTTTGAGAAGCCTCTTAATTATGTGGTTAAAATTTTTTATTGCTTACAGAATATTTCTAAGTTATGGTCATTTTTTCTTGGTCAGACCTCAAGATATATAATACAGGAATTTGCTTCCCTAAAACCATATACTTACAATTTATCTTGGTTATCTTATTTAATAAGGTTTCCCATAAAATCTAACACATTTTTCTTTACAATCAACATTGTAAGCCCACGGCAGAAAGTTGTACTTTTTTTCTCCTCAGTCCAATCTAATACTAGTGTTCTTCTCAATTATTTTCTTCACAAAACTTCTATCAATGATTTTGTAGTTTTTATTTTTAACTTCCTCATTTCTTGAGGGGCTATCTTGATGCTTCTGATACTTGTTAGGAAACTCTATAAGGCAAGAAAACTTATGATGAAATTATACATAATCAATTGCTAAATTTGAAAATGTGCCTTCATAATTAGGCTTTAGAAATTCTAGGATTTAAGGGAGAACAATCCACTGGGTTGCTTGTTTGTCTCCATGAGCAGACAAAATATGTCAGGTGTATACACTTAGCTTTTTGACCAGACAGCTTGATCTCTACTGTGTGTGTGTGTGTGTGTGTGTGTGTGTGTGTATTAGTTGTTCAGTCGTGTCTGACTCTTTGCGACCTCATGAACTGTAGCTAGCCAGGCTCCTCTGTCCATGGAATTCTCTAGGCAAGAATACTGGTATGGGCTGCTGTTCCCTTCTCCAGGGGATCTTCCCAACCCAGGGATGGAACCCACATTTCCTGCAGGCAGATTCTTTACCATCTAAACCACCAGGGAAGCCCCTATTACTATGACCTCTATTACTGCCTTGGTTCTCCTGGGCTTCCTCTGTCATCAGACCTGTATGGAGCTACCCCTTAACAGAAAGGCTGCTTTCTTCACCTGGTTCTGCCCTTTCCCCATGTCCTTTTGACTCAACTCTTTCTGACACCTCACCTAGATATGTCATAGGAATATATATGGGAAAATGGGACAATGCAACTGTATTTTTAAAAGCACATTGTACTGCATTTTAAAGGTTTTTTTCTGATAGTGGTGTTTTTCAAATTTATTTTGAAATGATACCAACAGTAAAACTTTATAATTATTTTTTAGATTGTTACTTCCAACGAGGAAAAAAGAGTTACAGCAAAAATTTGTACATTTTTGTATTTTGTTTTTACAATGCTTACCAGAAGCAGAAGATATTAAGATGAAGTGGCAAGAATACAGAGAAGAACTATACAAAAAAGATCTTAATAACTCAGATAACCATGATGGTGTGATCACTCACCTAGAGCCAGATGTCCTGGAATGCAAAGTCACGTGAGCCTTAGGAAGCATCACTACGAAAATCCCTAGTGGAGGTGATAGAATTCCAGTTGAGCTATTTCAAATCCTAAAAGATGATGCTGTGAAAGTGCTGCACTCAGCATGCCAGCAAATTTGGAATACTCAGCAGGGGTCACAGGACTGGAAAAGGTCCATTTTCATTCAAATCCCAAAGAAAGGCAATGCCAAAGAATGTTCAAACTACCGCACAATTGCACTCATCTCACACGCTAGCAAAGTAATGCTTAAAATTCTCCAAGCTAGGCTTCAACAGTATGTGAACTGAGAAATTCCTGATGTTCAAGCTGGACTTAGAAAAGGCAGAGGAACCAGAGATCAAATTGCCAACATCCATTGTATCATTGAAAAAGCAGGAGAGTTCCAGAAAAACATCTGCTTCTGCTTTATTGACTGTGCTAAAGCCTTTGACTATGTGGATCAAAACAAACTGTGGACAATTCTTCAAGAAATGGGAATACCAGACCACCTGATCTGCCTCCTGAGAAACCTGTATGCAGGTCAAGAAGCAACAGTTAGAACTGGACATGGAACACCAGACTGGTTCCAAATTGAGAAAGGAGTATGTCACGGTTGTATATAACCACCTTGCTTATTTAACTTATGTGCAGAGTACATCATGTGAAATGCTGGGCTGGATGAAGCACAAGCTGTAATCAAGATTCCTGAGAGAAATATAAATAATGTCAGATACACAGATGATACCACCTTTATGGCAGAAAACAAACAAGAATTAAAGAGCCTCTTGATGAAAGTAAAAAAGGAAAGTGAAAAAGCTGGCTTAAAACTCAACATTCAAACAACAAAGATCATGACATGTGGTCCCATCACTTCACGGAAAATAGATGGGGAAAAAATGGAAACCGTGACACACTTGATTTCTTGGGCTCCGAAATCACTGCAGATGGTGACTGCAGCCATGAAATTAAAAGATCCTTGCTCCTTGGAAGAAAAGCTATGACCAACCTAGACAGCATATTAAAAAGCAGAGACATTACTTTACCAACAAAGGTCTGTCTAGCCGAAGCTATGGTTTTTCCAGTAGACATGTATGGGTTTGAGAGATGGACTATAAAGAAAGCTGAATGCTGAAGACGATACTTTTGAACTGTGGTGTTGGAGAAGACTCTTGAGAGTCCCTTGGATTGCAAGGAGATCAAACCAGTCAATCCTGAAGGAAATCAGTTCTGAATATTCATTGGAAGGACTGATGCTGAAGCTGAAGCTCCAATACTTTGGCTACCTGATGCAAAGAACTGGCTTATTGGAAAAGACACTGATGCTGGGAAAGATTGAAGGCAGGAGGAGAAGGGGATGACAGAGGATAAGATGGTTGGATGGCATCACCAACTCTATGGACATGAGTTTGAACAAGTTTTGGGAGTTGGTGATTGACAAGCCTGGTGTGCTGCAGTCCATGGGGTCTCAAAGAAGCGGGCATGACTGAGTGAGCGACTAAACTGAACTGAACTGAAAAGGAATATGAGAGATTAGAAGATTTACTTTAGCTACTTGCCAGCTGCATGAATTTTAGCAAATCAATCTCTCTGAGCTTCTAAAATAGGAAAAACAATACCTCTTATATTATTTATGATAACAGAGTGGATATCTATCCTCAAATTCCCAGCAACCCTTTTTCCATCAGGGAACTGAAACTCTCTACCTCATATCGTTGTTAATTCCCAGAGTCCCACCAATCTCCTGATCATAAGTTTAGCAAGTGACAACAATCTGGCCAGTCAGAATAGCTCAACCTTCTCTCCACTGTGATTGGTCCCAGAGGAGGACAAATTACCTACAAAGGGCTAATTGGAGTCCTTCTTTGAGATTTGCTCTATAAAGACACAAAGAGAATCTGTCCTGTAGGGTATCAAACACAAACATGTGAAGCTAAAGTTATGTGACTTTGAGTTAGCAGAGAGAAAAGCTGACCTGAATTAGACACCTTAGTTCTGCCAGGTTTAAAGTCAGAACTATTCCTGAGGTTTTCAAGTATGCCCTTGCCCTCCAAAAAGATCTCCCTTTAATCCTTTACTGGTTCAAAATGGTTCTTATCTCTTATAACTGAAGAAGTTGAGACTAATATAAAGGATTATAACTGAGATAAAGTATACAAAGTATAAAGATGTGTGCAGACATTACTGTTCAAGGATGACATCCCCCCAAATTATCATGGCTAGAAATTGGTGTCAGAGAAGTATAGTCAGGACTGTGCCATGTGGGGATCACTTGGTAAATATGAACATCCTTATTACATGGTTTACAATCATATCCCATAACCAAAAATAAGCAGGAAAGGAGGTGAGGACTTTCCCTTCTGGAGATCACTCTGAATTTCTGGTGATAGCATATGGATAAACAAAATTCAGGCTGAGCTCTGATGAACCTTACCACATGATGTAAGTTTCAAAAGCTGCTCCTCAAAAGCAATCACTTAGATATACTGTCTATCACAGAATTGCTCCTGTTCCCTTAAATAATATTGTGTAAATATTGTTTTAGTCTTCAATGTGAACATTCAAAGAACACAGATTGCTATGATATTTTGTGTTTTTGTTTCTTCTATGACTATGATGGCTCTCTTCCTTCTCCCAAGTATTAAATTGGGTTGTTACCTTAAAAGGCAAAAATTAGTGACTATATTTGTCCCTGTTGTAATAGGGGATAAACAAACAGTTGTGGTTAGTGCGTAGGCATTTAAGATGTTCAGAATGCAGATTGTGGCTTAGATATCTGTCTCAAAAATGGGATTCCCAGAATAGGAGTCTGTTTGGAAATGAACGCAGTGTACAGGTGAAGCAAAGACATCAAGCAAAATAAAGTCTAGAAGGCTCACTCAGTTCCATTATAAGTATAATGCTAGACAGTAAAATGCACAGTGATGTTAAATAGCCCTTCTGTTCTGACATGTGGGTTGAACAATTTTCTGACACATCAGAAAATAAATGGGACAAATCTGTTTTTGTTCTGAGAGTTTTCCTCTTTACCTAATGGAAAAGGGCCCACGGTTTTTGTACCAAGTTCCTGTGTATGAAACACAGATGACAGTGTTGGTGCAATAACTAGAATGCCAAGTCTAATTTAGCTCAATTTAATAAATATTTGAACACACACTATATGACAGGAATGGGGTGAGAGAGTAGGCCTGCAAACTCATTAATATTCTACCCCCAAAGAGAAAAATCAACTACAGAAGACTAATGTATAAGATGCAAGAACGACAAATTTCTCTACTTGGCCATATGGAGAAGGAGGGCTTGATACCACTTCTTTTGACTCCTATTCAAGTGCTCTTTTCATTGCACTGTGGGTTTAATATTCCACATGCCTACGATTTGTCTATTCCTTCCCTGTTTAGATCAAGTCAACTAATAGAATGTTGTATATTAACTAACCTCATAAAAGACGTGAAACGAGTCCAGAGGAGAAGTTGAGTAATTCCCCCTGGGAATGGTTGGGAAGTTTTCTGAAGGAAAAACCCTGGTTAGGGTTTTGAAAAAATTATTTTCCCTTGGACAATATTTTAGTACTCTTCAGGGAAACCAATAAGATTTACGTACAGATTTATTATAAGAAGTGGCTCATGTGATTAAGAAACTGAGAAGTCCTAGAATCTGCCATCTGCAAGCTGGAAAACCAGGAGAGTCTGTAGTGTAATTCAGTCTGAGTCTAAAGACCTGAGAAGAAGAAGGAGAAGGGAAAGAGAAGGAGCAATGGTGTAAGTTTCAGTGGAGCCTGAAGACTTGAGGGCCAGGAAGACCAAAGTCCAAGGACAGGAGAAGATGAATGCTCCAGCTCAAATGGAGAGAGCAAGTTCATCCTTCCCCAAGAGTTTTTTCTTTTTCCTTATGGCCCTCAGTGAATTAGATGATGTCCACTCACATTAGCAAGGGGCATCTGCTTATCTTTGTTCACCAGTTCAAATACTGATCTCTTTTGGAAATGCCCTCGTAAATACACCTGTCTGTAATGTTTTACCAGCCATCTGAGCATCAGGTAACCAAGTCAAGTTGACATAATATTAGCCACCATAGATAGGAAGGGCCATTCCAGGAAGAGGTAAGAAATTCTGATGAGCTTGGAGTACACTGTGATACTACTAGAGAGTCAAATAATAACTCAGAAAGAGTCGGACGAGAAATCCCCAAGACTGATTATTCTAAGTAGAGAAATGTCCAATTGAAGCCATAAATGAATTAATTATACTCCAAAACCATTGAGTTGTACAAGTTTCCATGGCTCTGGGATCAAAAGAACATTGTTCTGATAATGACGTGGCAATGGCTATGCAGAGTGAAAACCTAGTTCTGAGCTGAACCAGCCCAAATTTGTTCCATCAGAGCCATTCTCTCAAACAGTGTTTGCATAGCGCTACTGAAAGTGAAACTGTTAGTCGCTCAGTCGTGTCCAGCTCTTTGCAACCCCATGGACTGAAGCCCAACATACTCCTCTGTCCATGGAATTTTCCAGGCCAGAATACTGGAGTGGGTAGCCGTTCCCTTCTCCAGGGGATCTTCCCAATGCAGGAATCAAACCTGGTCTCCCATATTGAACACAGATTCTTTACCATCTGAGCCTCAGAGAAGCCCCGTATTTTTCTTTTTACATATGGACAGAAATGGTTGGAACTCATTTTGTGGTTTTTAGCTCTTTTTGCCAACCACAACCCCAACCCCAATCCCACACTGTACATCATCCTGGTTAGTTTAGAGACGGTCTTATTGGGAAGTAGGCCTCTTGCATATAGGCCAGAAAATCGATTTCACTGCCAAATAAATAAATAAGTCAGGCTTTTTCCTGTTCTTAAAAGCATACTGGGCTTCACTCCCTCTTCCAACTCCAATGAAGGTGGTAACCAAAGCTGAATGGCAAAACCAAAACATGAGGAAGCTAGGGTCAGGAGTCTTAATGGGCTGCAGAATTTGTCCTGCATAACTGGAAGTTGAAAGTCAGCCACAGTTCCAGCTCACCCATAAATGTTTAACTGTTCTTTGGCTGGATGTTTGAGTGAAGATTTTTCAGTCTTTCCATTCTATTTTTAGTTCTGATGATGCATCGCCAAAATGTAATCAGTGTTTTTTTTAACATAATTTTAAAACTCTCTAGGCTTTACGCTCAACAAGCAGGTCTCTGAAAAGTTAGTAAAAATACAGACTCATCAGCAGACACTCTAGGAACAAAGCTTTTCAGTTACTACATGGAAAGCAAATTGCTTGTAGAAGAATATTATAATTATTTTATACTTTTAATTTTTTCACCCACAAATGTGAACACATGGTATGTTGATATACTCTTTCTTTCTCTCCAAGCAGAAGCAAGCCAAGTTTTGTATCTATTAATGCATTCAAAAACATTTACTGAACAAGTGTTACATCCCAAGAATTGAACAAATATGAAGAAGACAAAGACAAGGCCTTTTTCTTGGGATAGAAGAGACAGTCCACAAAATAAGCAAATATCTGCAACCAAATGTGCAGCAGCATGTTAGAGGGGTTGTGAAAGAGATGAAAATAAGGCACAGCTGTAGTATGACACCGACCACAGGTTTCTGAAAAAGAGCCATAAGGAAAAGTAGCTGTTTGCTAAATGGACATGGAAGGGTGGCAAGGTTGGCAAGGGATTAAGGAGGGATTCCAGGCAGAGGTGACAGCAAGAACAAAGGCAAAGAGGTATGACTTAGCTTAGTCCAGTGTTTCTCAAATTTGAATAATATGTAGAACTCATAAAATTCCTATTGTACCCTAAAGTCACATTGTTTTTTTCTTAAGTGTAGACATAAAACTAAGTATAAACCCTAATGTTTATAGATATTATATAATTATAAAGACAAATACGGAAGTAATATCATTCCAAATATCAATCGAATGGTATAAGTAATACTTTTTACTGTGACAGAGTTGTCTTAAGTGCTGTGACTCGAGATTGACGTGCCTATACCCTATTCTGTATAAAAAGATGATTCAGTTCTTCCATCTTATTTTTTAACTAGAACCATTGCTAGATCTTTATTCATACAAGTTGCAACATCACTTGGTCTTCATTTGTAACGAATATGTCATTAAAAATATTAAATCTGCTTTCCTTCTTTATTCATTAATCAATAACAACAAGACAATTTTGTGGTCGTACTCAATTAGAAAGTGATCATTCTAGACCCTTATTACTCAAAATATGGTCCACAGTGTAGCAACATTGGCATTACCTGGGAGCTTATTAGAACTGCCTTGGGCCACACAGGACTTACCGACTCAAAGTCAGCCCCTTTATGAGACCTCTAGGTGATTCCTGGACACATTAAAGTTGGAAAAGCACTACTCTGGATGATTCAAAATGTGCTTATATTGTTTTTGAAGATAATGATCAGAATTAAAACATGAAATAGAAAACTTCTCATAGGGACCTCTTGACCTCCTGAGGGTCTCTCTTGCTAGTCCATGAGTGAAATTTAAACAAATCCACAGGACTCCCCTGGTGGTCTGTTGGTTAAGAAATCCACCTGCCAATGCAGGGGACACAGGTTCAATCCCCGGTCCAGGAACATTCCAAATTTACAGAGCAACAAAACACGTGCACCACAGCTACTGAGCCTGTACTCTAGAGCCTGCATGCAGCAACTTCTAAAGCCTGTGCTCTACAACAGAGACACTCCCGCAAGAAGAGTAGCCCCTGCTCGCTGCAACAAGAGGAAGCCTGTGTGCAGCAATGAAGACCTAGTGTGGCCAAAAATAAAAATAAAATTTAAAAAAGCACAAAATCCAGCTTGACTGAAATGTGTTTACAGGGTTAAAAGATATGGCAGTCAATAAGGTTGGCCTGGTGTGGCAAATTAAGGAGTTTGGACTCTATCCGTTAATCAATGAGGAGCCACTGAAGGACTTTAAGCCCTGGAGAGAATGACGAGATTTGCTTTTTTCAAAAGATTACTCGGGCTGCAATCATGGATTAGAGGACGGCTGGCTGGAGCCATGGAGACAAGCTAAGGGCTTACTTTAATTGCCCCAGCAACGAGGGCTGACCTAGCACAGAAGCTGGGGCTGAATGGAGGGCAGGCACCAGAGATAGCAAGGAGGCAACTTGGTGACTGATAGCATGTCAAAATGCTTTCTCAGCCAACTAAGGCAGGAAAAGCAATTCCAAGGGCAGGTTTAGGAAAAAGGATTCAACATAGCAAAATGTACTTACTGGATTCGAGGAAACTTTGGAATATCCACTGCGGAGATGTCCAGTGAGCAGCTGTGACAAAGAGTCTGCTTGCATATGTAGGTTTGGGAGGGGTGAAACGACTACAAGCAGAATTATCAGGAAATAACTTATGGAGAAGCGGTGGAATTTAAAATTATTGCCTTGCTGCCATATAATCTACATATTAAAATGGACTCCCAGTGTTTATGAAAAATCTACTTTAGTTCTACACTCTTGGACATAATTATGATTCTTTCCATATTGTCACAGCTAAGGGTCTTGACTCCTACATTAACAAGAATAAATGCATTTTTAAAGAAAGGATTTAGTTACCAGATGTTTTTCTCAGTTTTGAAAGTATCCTGAAATGGCTTAGAACTGTAAGGACATTTCTTATTTGAGAAAAAAAAAATTATGTTTTATGTAACACTTTTCCCTGCTTTAGAGAAGGTTCATCTTTAGCCATCTTCTTTGTACAAAGTAGCAGTCTCCTTTGTTCATACATCAGCCACTACAAACTCTCCAGAAGGGCAGAAAGAAGCTATTATCAGAAACAAAATCTCACCAACAGGTGCACATGGCTTTTAAGAAAGATGCACAACCATTCTTCGCTTTTCCTGTTCCGTCACCCTCAGTCACCTGGAGTCCACCTGAGCGGCAAAGATGTCTTGGAAGTCCCTCCTCTCTGCTCTCCCACCGTTGTCAAATGCACTCTTTCAATATTTTTTTTTTTTCCCTCTTCCACTGACTTCATCTCTAGCATGAAAGAAAAGTCAGGTCATTCAGGTCTTGAGCTGAATGTAGGTCTTTACTCCAAAAGTCTGTCTACTTTTTGAGTAAAGCACCTACGAGACAAGATGCCAGCATACTTGTTTCAGGCTGATACTGCCCTTAAACCTAATCCAGAGAGTCATCGTGGAAACGAAGGCTATCCCTTCCTCATCTTAACTAAATTTTCTCCCAAGGGAAGGGACTGGACCAGGAAAAGAAGCTCATCCTGTCAGGCAACTACATCTGTCTTTCCTGCCTAGTCCCATTCTTTCTGTGCCTTTTTGGCCTCTCCTCCAGAACAAGTGGAACCCAGCTGGATGGTATGGCAGGTGTATCAGTGCTTAATGGTTCATAGGGAGATTTCTTCTTCACACAGTAGGCTGTGAGTCCCTGGAGGGGGGGCCCTGTCCATTTTTTTAGGAATAACTTAAAATACCTGCAGTGTTCCCTTGGCTTGCAGTGCTGCGCCTACCCCTCATCCAGAGCACTTCCTCATGTTTTCTCCATGCTTCTCCTCAATTAGAGAGAGAGAGTGTGTGTGTGTGTGTGTGTGTGTGTGTATGTGTGCGCTTAGTTGCTCAGTTGTGTCCGGCTCTGTGAGTTGGCAGAGGGACTGTAGCTCGCCAGGCTCCTCTGTCCATGGAATTTTCCAGGCAAGAATACTGGAGTGGGTTGCCATATTTTAACCCCAAGGCAATTTAAAATTTGGTACACTGAGAAAGATTTAAAAGAATGAAAACCATAGCATTAAATTTTCAGGTAAATGTAGTTTGATATTTTATATACCTGTAATGTTTATGACGTGAGTTTGAGCGAAACTCCAGGAGATGGTGACGGACAGGGAGGCCTGGTGTGTTACGATTCATGGGGTCGCAAAGAGTCAGACACGACTGAGCGACTGAACAACTGAACTGAACTGAATGTTTATGAGAATTTGTTTTTTAAAAATAACATAATTTTTAGAAAGTTTAAGTTGCACTGAAATTTTAAAAATTTTATGAAAATACTAGGATATTTAAGAGAACTTGTGATCAGCCATTTTTAAGTTTATGGTACTAAATTTATATAACTGTTCAGATTCAGAAAGATTTTGTTTAGATAGAAGAGTGAAGATCTAAACAGGGAAAAATGAATATTACATGTTTAAATATTGGTCCATTAAATTGTTGTTATTTAGAAGGGTGTTTACATTTGTAAATGAAATCAAACGTTATTCAAAGTTTCCTTAAGCATGATTGCTAACATTTGCTATACTTACAAGTAGAATAATGCCATTTGTAATTTTAACTCAGAAGCCTATGACAAAACCATTAAAAAAAATAAATCATACAAGCACACCTTGAAGATATTGTAGGTTCGATTTCAGACCATTGCAATAAAGTGAATATCACAAAAAATAAAGTCACACAAATTTTTTGTTTCTCAGTGCATATAAAAATTATATTTATACTATACTATAGACTATTATGTGTGCAATAGGATTGTGGCAAAAACCAATGTATATACTTTAAATAAAAATTACTGTATTGTTAAAAATGTTAACCATCATCCGAGCCTTCAGAGAGTTGTAATCCTTTTGCTCGTGGAGGGCTTGAAATATTGTGAGAATTACCAAAATGTGACATAGAGACACTGAGTGAGCAAATGTTATTACAAAAATGGTACTGATAGACTTGCTCAATTTAGGGTTGCCACAAACCTTCAAATTATAAAAAATGCATTATCTGTGAGAAGTAATAAATGCAGTAAAACAAAGTATCCCTATAATTTTAATAGTGTCAGTTATTAACATTAAGAAGTAAAACACTCTGATCAACTTTTCTGCAGATAAAAACTACCTGCAAGTGTACCAAAAACTCACATCAACAGTGAGAGTGAAAGCAAGATCATTAGATATAAACAATGTCACTGAAACGTGGCTTCTTTCTTGTCAGCTACCAGCAAAGGCCCTGAGTGCAGAAGATATTGGAATCTTTAAAGATCTGCTTGTCATTTCATTTATCTTTTCTCCTAAGGCTACATCCTCCACTCTGTTTTCTAAGACTCCTCTTCCATCTTATGCCTACCAGGAATAGTTCCAGATCAGCTGTTCTCAAATTTCTGTGTGTGTGTGTGTGTGTGTGTGTGTGTGTGTGTGTTCAGTCATGTCCGACTCTTTGTGGCCCCATGGACTGCAGCTCACCAGGCTCCCCTGTCCATGGAATTTCCCAGACAAGAATACTAGAGTGGGTTGCCATTTCATTCTCCAGGGGACCTTCCTGACCCAGGGATTGGACCTGCATCTCCTGTGTCTCCTGCATCGCCAGGAGGATTCTTTATCGTGGTGCCACCTGGGTTCCCTCTCAAGCTTTAGCCAGCATCAATCCTCCAGGTAATACTGATGCTCAAATTCTAGCCAGCATCAATATTACCTGGAGATTTTGTTAAAATACAGATGCTAGGTCTCACCAGGAGTTTCTGATTTCGGAGACAGACGTGAAAATTTTGTATTTCTAACCAGTTCTCATGCAATTTTGATTCAGTTTGTCTTCTGTCTGCCACAGTATTTCACTTATTAATTTAGTCAAAAAATATTTACTGATTACACACTGTATGACAGACAGTGTATTTTGTGTAGCATTCTCTTTCCCTGGGACAGTCCTCTCCAAGAAACCCTCAGTGACAAATTCAGGGGCTTAGGGATTTTTGACATGGTTCTCTTCAACACAGTCTTATTCCACTAATATGATTAGCCAATGATTAGCAAACAGTTTCTTCTGGACAGTGAGAAGGGAAACCTCATATAATCTAGGCTCAGTTATTTCAAATTATGAATTAGTGGAATGATAATTGATGAGCTTGTTTTCTGTCCTCCAAAATAGTATTTTGTGGCTATATGGGCTGTTGATTATGACTCAGTTTGGAACACTGGTTAGATCCTGTTTTTGTTTTTTTTTTCTTAAGCTATAGAGAATATTTATGGAACAATGGGATATTTGATGATTTTTTAATAATATATTAATTTTATTTAAGTTTTAGTCATTTGGAGAATGTCTTCATTCTATGTGTCAAGATATCTAATATTAACTTTAAATCTTTCAGAAAAATATATGTATACATTATATTGTTATATCTATTTATATATAGATATCTATTATATTATAAAAAATTTCAAACATACAGAAAAGTTGAGAAAATAACACTATATATTTATATATATATATAGCTGGTTGAAGTGCTCAAACTAATCTATATATATGTAAAATTAGGAGAGAGAAACAAATATGGCAAATGTGAACATTCTTTGAATATAGGTAGACAGCATGTAGCATTATACATATAGTTACAATATATATAATCTATTTATAGTATCTATATGTTATAAAGAAGTATAACTTTTTACTTTCTGTTATATATAGTGAGTAAAATGTTTTATATATAGATATTATAGATAAATAGATTATATATATTATAGCTGTATGTATAATAAATACCTACATGCTCTCTACCTGTATTCAAAAATTGTTCACATTTTGCCATATTTGTTTCTCTCTCCTAATTATATATATATATATATAGATAGATAGATAGATAGTTTGAGCACTTCAACCAACTATATATATATAAATGTAGTCTTATTTTTTCAACTTTTCTGCACGTTTGAAAATTTTTACAATACAAATGTGAGTGGAAAAGCAGGTTTAGAAGACTTAAAATAATTAATCAGATATGTGTCTCTCATACCAAAGAGATTTTCAGTACATGGTAAATGTTGATGTACTTGACACCATAATGTAACACAGTTCAGAGACCTTCATAAATCTTTGCAGCATTCTGCAAAAGATCACAGAGGAAAGGATTAGAAAGGCAAAATGTGCTGGAGCATTAAGTGAAATCCAGACCAGTTAGACGACTTTTATTTATCTAGTAAACTAAAGTCTAATCTCTGTAAGTCATGTCTGTCTCAACAAAAATGTATAAACTGGCGGCTGGAGGGGGAAAAAGAATTCATTAAGAAGTGTAAAAATAAGAACTCACCCCTTCTGAAAATAACTTTGTCATTATTACATATATGATTTTGTAAAATTTTCTAATTCCATTATCAGATACAGTTCACTCTGACAGAATGTAAGTGAATGTACATTTTCAGGAATAATAGCATACACTTCCTCATAAACTTCGTTGCCACTGGGACCACAGATTGCAGATTCTCTTGCAGATTTGGTCTTTTTTTCCATCTGAAATGCTCGACCTATGGAGAGGGTGGGTCTGTTCTTTTTCAATTACCCTTCTTATCACATTCGTTAATATGCTTCACTCTGATTGAGTTATGACTTCTCCCTGCGGGGTGTGGACTCATTCATCTGAGTTAGTTTCCTTAAGCTCCTTCTGCGCTTGTTTTCTTCATCGCATTTTTCACCGCATTCGCCCGGGCCTGTTAGAGTGGACTGAGCCCGGTGGTGGGAGCATGGACACGGGGGACCCAGGATCATGGACGATGAACTCCAGCTGCCTTCCACGCTCAGGGAGCCCTCCGAGCCAATGGGAGGACCCTTCATCTATGTCGCTACAGATCTGCTCAGGCACCTCTACCCAAAAAGTCAAGACACTAGTTTTAAAAGATAGTATAGGTGTTCTCTGTGGGTTGCTCCTGTGTGGAGTGCAAGAGATACAAACGAGAAGACATGGACTGAAAGTTTAGAGTCTAAAAACAGAGGATGTTAGTGTGGAAAAAGCTATGTACAATTTATATATCCCAAACGTGTATCGTAAGCATCCTAACAGAGATGTTCACAGATGTGTGGTCTGGGAGTCAAAGAGCTGCTTATCCCAGAGGGTTGGCTTGTTTGTGGGTTTTCTGAGTGTCCTCATCTTCATTATAAAATTCTTACCTCCAGAGGTGGAGAGCAGAGTGGTAGGCTGAGTGGGTCAGGACTGCTGCAGCTGCTCAGTCGAATCTTGCTGTGTGCCTTCCTCTGGGTCTGCTGGTTGCTGTGAAAGCCAGAGCCACCACCTCTGCAGGGGTTTCAGTGAGAGTGAAGGAAATTCAGAACTTTCTCTCCAAACAGCAGTAAGTCTCTCAGGACACATGGATGAAGTGTCAGAAATACTCTACCCATAATTTATGCTTTGTGAAAGCATGGAGGAGATTGCCCATCTTAACTCTGAGGCCCAGCGATGTCTCCCATACAGAGCTAAAAGGGACCTAGGTCAAACAGTGGATGCAAAGGAATCTAAGTGAAACAGTGAATGCAAAGAGGTTAGGTCAGTGACTAGCCTGTTGCAAGTGCTCAAAATAACCACTATCACTCCTGATTTTATGTTTAGGGGACACAGAAAGCCTGACAGGTAAATTTGCCTAAGTAACATTGCTAACAAATGGCCTTTATGCAACCATGTGACTAACATCTCTACTATAATTCTCTAGAGCAGGTATGAGATGAGTTTATGTTTATCCTTGTATTCTCAGCATCTATGACAGGACAGGTATATAACTGATACCAAAACTTTCTGTTGAGGCTGTTTGGTTCTTTAAAGATGGCCCTTGGGTTGAAATTCCAGTTCCAATACCTTCTAGCTATTTCACCACTTTTAGTCATGATTTCTCCACCTATTAAAAATGAGACTTGCTGTTGTTGTTGTTCAGTTGCTAAGTTGTGTCCGACTCTCTTTAACCCCAGGGACTGCAGCATGCCAGGCTTCTCTGTCTTCCACTGTCTCCCGGAGTTTGTTCAGATTCCTGTCCATTGAGTCAGTGATGCCATCCAACCAGCTCATCCTCTGCTGCCTCCTTTTCCTTCTGCCTTCAATGTTTCCCAGCATCAGGGTCTTTTCCAGTGAGTCACCTCTTCACATCAGGTGGCCAAACTATTGGAACTTCAGCATCAGTCCTTCCAATGAATATTCAGGGTTAATTTCCTTCCAGATTGACTGCTCTGATCTCCTTGCTGTCCAAGGGACTCCCAAGAGTCTTCTCCAGCACCACAATTTGAAAGCATCGTATCAATTCTTCAGCTCTTCTTCCATAAAGAAGATATCCACACATAACGGCTGAAAAAAACCATAGTTTTGACTACATGGACCTTTGTCAACAAAGTGATATCTCTGCTGTTTAAAACACCATCTAAATTTGTCAGAGCTTTCTTCCTGGAGCATGGCTGCAGTCATTATCTGCAGTGATTTTGAAGCTCAAACAAAATAAAATCTGTCACTGCGTCCACTTTTTCCCCTTATATTTTCCATGAGCTACCCACTCTATTATTCTTTCCTGGAGAATCCCATAAACAGAGGAGTCTGGTGGGCTACAGTCCATGGGATCACAAAGAGTCAGACACAACTGTGTGACTAAGCACACACACACACACACACACACTTGCCATAAAGTGATGGGACTTCTTGCCATGATCTTCATTTTTTGAATGTTGAGTTTTAAGCCAACTTTTTCACTCTCCTCTTTCACTTTCATCAAGAGGCTCTTTAGTTCCTTTTTACTTTATGTCATTAGATATCACCTCAGATATCACCTGCATATCTGAGGTTGTTGATATTTCTCCTGGCAATCTTGATTCCAGCTTGTGATTTATCCAGGCCAGCATTTCTGTATATAAGTTAAATAAGCAGGGTGACACTATACAGCCTTGTTGTACTTCTTTGCCAATTTTGGCATTTAATGGATCAAGCCTTATCAGGACAAGGGGCTTACATAGCTCAATGAAGTTATGAGCCATGCCATGCAGGGCCACCCAAGATGGAAGGGTCATAGTGAAGAGTTCTGACAAAACCTAGTTCATTGGGGGAGGAAATGGCAACCCATTCCATTATTCTTGCCACAAGAACCCCATGAACAATATGAAAAGGCAAAAAGATATTATACCAGAAACTGAGCCCCCCAGATCAGAAGGTGTCCAATATGCTACTGGGGAAGTTGTTCAGTTGCTCAGTCATGTCCGCCTCTTTGCAACCCCATGGACTGTAGCACGCCAGGCTTCCCTGTCCTTCACCATCTTCCAGAGCTTTCTCAAACTCATGTCCACTGAGTTCGTGATGCCATCCAACCATCTCAACTTCTGTTGTCTGCTTCTCCTCCTGCCTTCAATCTCTCCCAGCATCAAGGTCTTTCCTAATGAGTTGGTTCTTTGCATCAGGTGGCCAAAGTATTGGAGCTGCAGCTTCAGCATCAGTCCTTCCAATGAATACTCAGGACTGATTTCTTTTAGGGTTAACTGGTTGGATTTCCTTGCAGTCCAAGTGACTCTCAACAGTCTTCTCCAACACCGAAGTTTGAAAGTGTCAATTCTTTAGCACTCAACCTTCTTTATGGTCTGACTCTCAAATACATACATGACTAGTGGAAAAACCATAGCTTTTACTAGATGGACTTTTGTCAGCAAAGTAATGTCTCTGCTTTTTAATATGCTGTCTAGGTTGGTCATGGCACCCCACTCCAGTACTCTTGCCTGGAAAATCCCATGGATGGAGGAGCCTGGTGGGCCGCAGTCCATGGGGTCGCTAAGAGTCCGACACGACTGAACGACTTCACTTTCACTTTTCACTTTCATGCACTGGAGAAGGAAATGGCAACCCACTCCAGTGTTCTTGCCTGGAGAATCCCAGGGACGGGGGAGCCTGGTGGGCTGCCGTCTATGGGGTCACAGAGTCGGACACGACTGAAGTGACTTAGCAGCAGCAGCAGCAGGTTGGTCATAACTTTTCTTCCAAGGAACAAGTGTCTTTTAAGTTCATGGCTTCAGTCAACATCCACAGTGAGTTTGGAGACAAAGAAATCAAGCCTGTCACTGTTTTCATTTTCCTCCCATCTATTTGCCATGAAGTGATGGGACCAGATGATCTTAGATTTTTAAATGTTGAGTTTTAAGCCAGGTTTTTCACTCTTTTCTTTCACCTTCATCAAGAGGCTCTTTAATTCCTCTTTGCTTTCTGCCATAAGGGTGGTATTATCTGCATATCTGAGGTTCTTGATATTTCTCCCAGCAATCTTGATTCCAGCTTGTGTTTCGTCTGGCCTGGCATTTTGCATGATGTACTCTGCATATAAGTTAAATACAGCCTTGATGTACTATTTTCCAATATTGAACCAGTCCATTGTTTCATGTTTTGTTCTAACTGTTTCTTCTTGATCTGCATACAGATTTTTCAGGATGCAGGTAAAGTGGTTTGGTATTTCCATCTCTTTAAGAATTTTCCAGTTTATTGTGATCCAGACAGTCAAAGGCTTTAGCATAGTCAATGAAGCTGAAGTAGATGTTTTTCTGGAAATCTCTTGCTTTTTCTGTGTTCCAATGGATGTTGGCAATTTGATCTCTGGTTCCTCTTCCTTGAAGAGTGGAGGCAAAAGTGAGGCTATCAGTCCGTAGACAATATCTATCTCAGAGGCTCATGGAGAAGTTTAGATGAGGTGATACACGTAAGCACTCTGTGATACATAAATTCATTCTTCTTATCAAACTCAACACATGGAGGTGCACAGGACATTTTTGTCCCTTTAGCGATTACTCTTTTTATGATTTTCTGTCAATTTTTGTCAGCAAACATCATGGTTTGCCACAAGGGGGCAATACTCAATGGAAATTGAAATCTTTACGAAAAGACCCCAAAACACAAATAAACAAAAAACCCAAACCAAAAAATCTCCCTGAAGTAGTAGTCAGTTTCTCCCCCAACTCCCATGTCTCTCTTTCTGTCTCTCTCCCTGTATCTTCTCCCTGGTAAATGTAGTTAGTTCATGATAATGGTCGATTCATATTAGAATTCTGTTCTTTTCCTCCAGCCTGTTCTTCAGAAATCTGTCATTATCATAAAATCTTAATTTTATTCTAGAAGGGAATTTTAGAAGTCATACTATTATGTGGGACAAATTCTACCATCTGCAGTTATTCCTGCTTCCTTAGTTGGTGGTCTTGACTTTGCTGCTTCCACGGCCCCACTAACTGAGTCTTGTCTTCCTTGCTTCTCTAATTAATAGTGAAATTGTCTAAATGAAATAAGCCAGACACAAAAGACAAATATTGTGTGATTTTTGCTTATATAAGGTACTTAGAAGTCAAATTCATAGAGACAGAAAGTAAAATGGTGTTGACCAGGGGCTGGGGAAAGTGGGGCATGGAAAGTTGTTGAATAACAAGTTTCAGCTGGAGAAGATGAAAATGTTTAGGAGTTGGATGCTGGTGATGGCTGCACAACAATGTGAATGTACTTAATGCCACAGAAATGTACTCTTAAAGTAAATAAAATGGTAAATTTTATGTTTATATATATACATGTGTGTGTGTATGTGTATATATATATATATATATATATATATATATATAGCCACAACAGAAAATAATGTTAAAAATTGAATCATGCATTTTGCACATTTGGAGTGAATGTTGTTTTTCTAGACCTTACAGAAAGTTGAACCAGAATGATATAAACCCATTTCCAAGGAGTATCCTTTGAGAAAGGAGAACACCCAGATGTGAATGCAAACAGGAACATGGAGAGGGCTGAAGGGTGCGTTTAGTCTTCTTGGGTGTGTTCCCCTTCTATTTCGTCATCTCTTACTAAGCCATGAATTTAGCCTCAGAGTATCTTAGTCTAGAAGGCCCATGTCTACAAAACTAATTACAATTAATAATACCCAACAGTTTCACTTACTAAGTACAAATTAAGCACCAGGCTTAAGTGCCTGACATAATACAGGTCAACAAAAATGTTTTAGGTAGATTTACAAATATATATTAGTTTACTATCCTTACCTCATTATTTTGCTCTTTAAAATAAACAAACAAGCAAAGCCCACACACCCCATTTTGGGATTAAGCAAACAGCCATTTCTCTGAGCCAGTAACCATGCCAATGTGTATGTCAGCCAGTAGGGTTTGTGAAACTCACCATGCAGTTGATAGGGCCACATACCATGAAGTAGAAATTTTTGGAGAGGCTACATTTCAGTCCATTAAAATTTCCTATGAAAAAGAGCTTGCAGATATGGACACTCTTTTTTTTTTGAAAAATTAGAAAGAATCTGTTTTTATCATTATGATAGGGAAATAAAACATGAAAACAACTACAGTCAGTTCAAAACTGTCTGTAAATCCACCTTAAAGCAAAACCATTTCTGGTGTCTCTCAAGCGTCTGGGTTAATGTGGCATAGGAGAAAGCCCGACTAGCAGGTATAATTAAAGTATGAATCACAGGAATAAGTCATGAGTAACTCTGAAAATACAGGGGAAAAGTTCATTATAACACACTAAACTTTAGAGGTTAAATGATGGAGCGTGGGAGGAAAAATCCAAACTCTATATAAATGAACTGATGATGAAATAAATTATTTCTCTGCCCAGATCCTAATAATGTATACAGTAGGCATAAAGCATGAAATTACATACATGAATGGGTAAATGGTAATGTATATCTTAGAATCTAGATTAAATTTGTCCTGACATATAAGACTTTTAAAGAAAAGGTGAAAATTGACGTCCAACTTATGTAATGTTACATATCAAGGACTGTTGATGCATTTTTAAAGAATTAATCATAGGACTTTCATTTAATGATAAACAGGAAGAGATTATTGTATTTTATCCTATTTCATATCTCAGCAGTTGGCATTGGATTTAGCTGCTTGTAACAGCAACATGGCAAAAGTTGAAGGGGAACTATTTGGCCCGACTAATTTTTTCTTTCAGGCTGTGCGATGAATAGATGTAAAATCACCTCAGGAGAAAATCAGTCCCACTGCAGCTTGTATCACACCATTAACTGACAAATAAATTGTTGCCCTCCACCCCACCCCACCTTCCCAGAAGAAAAGTATTCAACTGACAGGTCAGCTACTAAACGTTAAAAGGATTCTAATTGTGACTGGCCATTCTGCCAATATTTTGACGTTTAATGATGCAAACATGGATGGAAAGTTAAAGTCCAATTTCCTTGGCTCAGAAGAATTAAAATCAAAGCCATCAAATACACTGTTTACATCATCTTATCAGTCTTGGTTTAGTTTCCATGCTATTTTTAATGTTCATGTGTACTTAAAAAAAGGAAACTAAAAGTCCTGACAGATTCTGAAACTTAATTGGGAAAAATGTAAAGCACTTTAACGGAATTTTTCCCATGATCTGTAGAAAAAATTTTTTTAACAGATGGTTCAAATGGACAAAGCAATGAAAACATAGAAATTAAAAGCAGATCCTTAAGAAAAATAACTGACTTCTCAGAAATCCTATAGATGATGGCAGGACTAGATGTAAGGCAGTAGTTTCTTTCGATGTCAAGGTTTTCAGAGAACAGAAATTTATTAGGTGAGCCTGTACCAGAGGAGAGGTAACTGCCTCTTGGTACGAATTAACTTTTCATTTGGAACTTCAGCCAACTTCGACAGTTTGAAAATCTCCATGCTTGTAGGGTAATTCCCTCCAGGTGAGCCGACCATAAAAGATATAGTATTGTGATGCAAATAATTCCTCTTCTAGAGGAGGAACACCTAAGTCCGAGGTGCTTGTTTGTGGAATAAAAACGACCTAAAATCCTCCCAACCTTCACAGCAACTAGGAAAAACAACCACCACAAAACAGCCTTTGGGCCTCTGTAGCTTTTCGTTTAGAGTATTAAAAACAAACAAAAAACTTGACTCTCTTAAGATCAAGGCAGTGAACGGTGGGAAAGAGAGGAAAACTTTTCAACCTGGAGTATACATGCATTGCAGTGCAGACTTGAGAAGTAAAATCTAAACGAACGCTCCAAAGTAGCATCTTCAAAACCTAGCTTTAAACTTTAGGGAAAGTTAACGCTGGTTCAATTCGAGGGAGCGGGTGGTGAAGGACGGGCAAGGAGGCGTGTAGGGAGTGGGGGATCGTTTTGTGGACTGGAGGAACCTGGAGTGTTACCGCGGGGCCAGCGGGAGCCTGGAGCCCCCAGGCAGCGAGAGTAACGCACGGGAGCAGGCGGCGCGCAGAGCCGGGAGCGCAGAGAGGGCGGGGCGGGCGGAGGGCGGGGCGGCGCGGGCCGGGGGCGCGGCGGCAGGAGGAGGGTCTCGGAGCCCGGCCCGGCGGCCGGCGCGTTGAGCCTGCGTCCGGCGCGGGGGCGGGTTTAGGCAGCCCGGCCGGAGCGGCGGCTGGGCGCTGGCGGTTCCCGGCTCAGAGCGCAGTCGAGTGGGCCAGCGGGCGGAGTTGCCGGGAGCGTTCCTGCGCGCCCGAGCGCGTTCCTCGCCGGCCGAGAGCGTCCCTGCGCCGGCCGAGAGCCTGCCTCCCTGCGCCGCCCGCGGCCCGGGACCCCGCCGCCTCCGCGCTCGCGGCGACGATGCGTCCGGAGGACGGCGAGCTGAGCGGACCCGCCGCCCGTGCGTGCACGCGTTTCCCGGCCGGCGAGGAAGCCTGAGCCCCGATCCCGGCGCGGGAGGCGCGGGACCCGCTCCCCCTGCGCTCGCCCGCGCGGCCCGCCTCGCTCCACGCGATCGCGCGCCCCGGCGGCCGGCGTTGGTCGCCGGCTGTGCCCGTCTTGACCGCCGGCCCCGACGCGTTCCCGGCGGCCGTCGGCCGTGCCGCTGCCATGGGGCTGCCGACCCTGGAGTTCAGCGACTCCTACTTGGACAGCCCGGATTTCAGGGAGCGCCTGCAGTGTCACGAGATTGAGCTGGAGCGAACCAACAAGTTCATCAAGGAGCTTATTAAGGACGGCTCCCTGCTCATCGGGGCGCTGAGGAGTGAGTGCGGCCGGCGGGAGGGCAGGGCGCGGGGACCGGGGGAGCCCCCGCGGGGTGGGGGGTCTCAGGGCTGGGTTGGAGGAAGCGGAGCTTCTTTTGTTTGAATGGGTTTGGGGACAAAAGCTGAAGAGCTCCCCTGCTGGTGGCCAACAAAGTTTGTTCGGAGGTGTTCTTCACTTATTTACTTCCAAGGCTGCAGAGAAGCGAGCGGTCTCTGCTGGACCCCGGAGCGTATCCTGAGGAACGTTGTTCGGCATCTTTTTGTATAACGCTCCTGGAACAGTACTGGGGACTGTTGTCATTTTTGTAACTTTATTCTGCCTAGTTTAAACGCTTAAAAGAGAGAAAAAAAAAAAAAAAAAAGCCCCTGAGGAAGGACTCAGGAGTTTATCTGAAGGATAAAAATGAAGCTAGCTTGTTTAGTGATATTGAAAGAAATGATTAAGTTCTTAGGTACATTAGCGACTCATTGCAATAAATCATTGCATTGGCACTTTATAGATTTGTAGTTTTGCAAGATGAAGACAGCATGGCACCAGTGCATTTTATCTCTTTTCAAGGTTTTTTTTTTTGTGCCTCTTAATTTTCTGTTTGCCTTCTAACTCTGGTGTGGTGAGTCCCTAGTGGCTAAAGACCAATCAGAACTTCTGATGATCTATAGAGAGTAAAGACTGCCTCAGTTTAGGAACTTTTCCCACCTCCTTTCCCACACACCTCCGTTCAGATTTTCTGTGCTTCTTGCATTCTCTGAATCTTCACTTTCAGTTACTAGCACAAAAGAGAGCCTTGGGCTTCCCAGGTAGCTCAGTGGTAAAAAAAATCACCTTCCAATGCAGGAGACTCTGATTCGGTCCCTGAGTCTGGAAGATCCCCTGGAGAAGGAAATGGCAACCTACTCCAGTATTCTTGCCTGGAAATTCCCATGGACCGAGGACTTCAGGACTACAGGCAGGCTACCTCCATGGGGTCCCAGAGAGTCTTACACTAGAGCTTCTCATAGAGAATTGACTGACTAAAGGATAAGGCTTTATAGGTTACTTTTCTGAGGACCTATTTGCTCTTTAATAGAAAGCCTCTGAAATGCAGCCCTGGAAATTCCAGTCTGTCTTAGATGAGTGAGGTATTTTTGTTAAGGTGAAGAGTCCTTTGGTTGACATGGCTACCCCAGGAGATAGGTAGGGGAAGCATCATTGTGTATGTCATTAACAACATTATGGAGGTGTGTGTGTGTGCCTGAAACTAAGACGATATTAGCATCTGATCTCTATTTAGAAGCATGTATTCATGGTAAAGATGAACCTTAGCAAAATGTCTTGAAATTAGTATGCTCCAAATCCTGTCTATTTAAACCATCCTAATTGCTAAAACATTTACTTATTACTTGTGTTAACTTAGCCAGGGTAAAGAAAATATGTTCTGTATCTACATTCACTTAATTTCTGAATTTGACGCTGCTACTGATAATAATAGTATTTACTGATTTGTGAAAAATATACAAGTTTATCTGTAGTTCTGTCCATCTTGTGTATACCCAAAGGTGAACTTAGCTTCCATCTGATTTACAAAGCCTCTTGAGGCCCCTTGAGGCCTTTGCATCTTGGAGAGGATGATGCTTCTTTAAAAAGAGTTTCCCTCTCTCAGAGCACTGATTCTTGCTCGAGCTGCCAGATGGTCTACAGATGACATTTTCTTCTCGCTCTGCCGGAGATCAATTCCAGTGGTTCAAAAGTGGAAAACACTTCCATCGCTGTGGTAAAATCTCTGAAATGTACATCATTTTACTAGTAATCTTATTAACTGTATTATGATTGAATCTAGTCTTGCAACTATCAGGAGCTTCTTTTATAGGTTTGTTCTTCCGTTTATAAGTGAGGATATCTCTAGAGTGTAAGTTCCTTGAACATACAGACCCTGCCTCTTGAACTTGACCTTCTACACTTAAAATGTACAATCTGTCTTTCCAGGATTTGTGAGGAGAGTGCATTATATTAACATTTGGTTATTGCTTTTCTTGTAGTGGAAAGAAAGCATTTATTAAAAGAATATCCAGCATTAGCTGCCAAACAGGACAGATCTGGAGCCGAGAAACCCTTGAAGTCATATGAGGGCACTTCTTTTTTTCCCAGCAAGCAACCTCTGTCCCTTGGGGAGGATGCTCTGGGGTTCTGCTGCAGCTGCTAAATGCCTGCTCTCTGAAGCTGGTCCTGTAGGAGGACAAGAATGTGTCTAAAGACTTGAAGCTGCCTTAATTCTATCCCACATCCACCAAGGAGCCCTCCTTTCTTCAGTTCTGCCCCTTCTGTTTTTCCTTTCTGCCTTAGGAAGCCTTCAGTTTTCCCCAGCCTTAAACTATGCCTTTCTATTCTCCATACCTGTTGTTTCAGTAAGTGTATCCATTATCCACTTCAGATTTATATGTAGCACTTTGCCGTCGTTTATAATGAATGGTTTCTTAATAAAACTTTCCTGAGCTGACAATCATCCATGCATTTCTAAAGCATCTTATATTATTTCCAACCTAGTTAATAAGTTTTCTGCTGAAAGTCTTGGCATGCTCTCTTGGGTAACACATGCTTTACTGTTTCAGTGAGAGTCACATGTGCTCCTTCAGCTTGGGTTCCGGGTGTGCATTTTTTTAGGAGCGAATTTTGAATGATCATTATAAATGAGGACCTTGACTAGATGATTTGAATTTTAAATGTGTAAGGTATTTAACATATTTTTAAGATGGATGTGAGAGTCCTGGACGCTGAGGAATTGATGCTTTTGAACTGTGGTGTTGGAGAACACTCTTGAGAGTCCCTTGGATTGCAAGGAGATCAAACCAGTCAATCCTAAAGGAAATTAGTCCTGAATATTCATTGGAAAGACTGATATGAAGCTGAAACTCCAATACTTTGGCCACCTGATGTGAAGAACTGACTTACTAGAAAAAGCCCTGGTACTTGGAAAGATTGAAGGCGGGAGGAGAAGGGGACAACAGAGGATGAGATGGCTGAATGGCATCACTGACTCGGTGGACATGAGTTTGAGCATGCTCTGGGAGTTGGTGATGGACAGGGAGGCCTGGCGTGCTACAATCCATGGGGTCGCAAAGAGTCAGACACGACTGAGCGACTGAACTGAACTGCATTTCACTCTCACATCCACTCAGAGAAAATGGATGACAGTAAACGAGTTAATATAGGGATTAATGTAGACCTGAGTTTACATTCTGATGCTGTCAAATGCTGTGTGATGCTTCGCAAGTAACTTAACCTCTGAGTCCTACCTTTCCTTACGGGGAGGGAACAGCTATAAAGATCTCACCACTAGGACTGTTTGTTCATTTTGTTACATGCCATCTAGTCATTTGGTGAGTGGTATTTGAGAATATATGACACTGGTGAATTGGGTTTTAGTTCATGCTGTATGACTCACAGTCTCTACTCTTCTTATCAAATGTTAGTCTGTGAACTTTGTTCCTTTAACAGGTGCCAGTTTTAAATTTTGGGTTGTGAAGTTATAGGCTCATTTTGCTTATTAATTTTCTCCTTTTATAGACCATATCCAAAGAAACATTTCAAAGTGTCTTTCTTATATAATTCCCCCTTTACTTCGTATAAAATACAATCTCCCCTTCAAATAAAATTTTTGAATTCAAAACTTTGTATAAAACCTTTTGAGTTCAAAGAACCATCTTTAAGTAGAACATAGTCTTTCCAAGAATAGACAGACCCTCCCTCCAAAGAAGAGAAGAGGAAAGGAGAGGGAACGGTTGAAATGGAATTGTACTCATTAAATAGAATTGATTGTGTGGAGAGCTTATCAATATTCTTTCCTCCCATCTAACCTGCAGCATCTTGGCCATCCCACCCTTCTTGTAACTATCTATTATAACACTTCCTCTCATCACCTTAAAGTAGAATTGGTCAGTTTTTTCCTCTAGCTTTAGAAGACTGTTTCTTAACCTTGTGTGGCTGAGCTTCTTTTAAAGAAAAAAAAGTTAATGGACTCTAATATAATTTATTTTTTATGACAGTTAAATATATTCATGAAACTAGTTTTCATGCCATCTTAAAGGCAGATCAACTTACAAATTAAATATAAATAATACTGTGAATCCAATATAAAACTTACAAAACTACATTTAATCAACCTGGGATTTCTTTGGAAGGAATGATGCTAAAGCTGAAACTCCAGTACTTTGGCCACCTCATGTGAAGAGTTGACTCATTGGAAAAAAACTCTGATGCTGGGAGGGATTGGGGGCAGGAGGAGAAGGGGACGACAGAGGATGAGATGGCTGGATGGCATCACTGACTCGATGGACGTGAATCTGAGTGAACTCCAGGAGTTGGTGATGGACGGGGAGGCCTGGCGTGCTCCGATTCATGGGGTCGCAAAGAGTCGGACTTTGACTGAGCGACTGAACTGAACTGAATGGATGATATTATTTTGCCAAAATGACATTTTCTCTTCTATAAAGACTGCTGATAATATCTTACGTATTGTTGATGATTCATTTTCTTATCGCTTTTACTGATTGAAAGTGCAGGTTTTCAAAATCTACTTGTCTGTTTGATGGCCTTCTCTGACTCATAAACCTTATTTCTTCGTCTGTTCTTAAAGTGGTTGTTCTGGCACTAGTGATCCCTGGCACAAACAGGGGCATGGTAGAATGGTAGGAGTTGGTTGCTTATAAATTGCTACTGAATATGCAGTTAATTAAGACGTTAGCAAGAGGAAGCACACAATTTCTTTTTTTTTCAGATTTATTCAAGTATAGTTGGTTTACACTGTTGTGTTACTTTCTGCTGTACAGCAAAGTGATTCAGTTATACATTCATATGCATTCTTTTTCACATTCTTTTCATTATGGTTTATCACAAGATAATATAGTTCCCTGTGTTGTACAGGGGAAGCTTGTTATTCATTATTCTCTGTGTAGTAGTTTGTATCTGCTAATCCGAAACTCTTGGTGCATCGCTTTCCCAGCCTCTCCTTCTCCTTGGCAACCACAGCTGTGTTCTCTGTGTCTGTGAGTCTGTTTCATAGGTGAGTTCATTTGGGAAACACACACAGTTTCTTAGAGGTGTCTGCGTTCAGTGTCCACAGCCTCAGTTGGAAGCATGCTGCTGCGGTGCACTTGCAGTCTGGGGATAAAGTAGATGTTTAGTGTGAAAGGAAACCCTGAGTGCACAGGCTGCATTCAGAGATCTTGGAGAGGCTGAGATTGAGAGACTCCTGCCTTCCATTTGCGGTGTTTGACTTGGTTTTTCACTTTAAGCCCGTCTCTATTTTGTGTGTGTTCAGGGTCCACTTTGCTACCAGTGTTTGGTGGCACAGGGAAGGAGTTAAATAAATGGAAGGAACAGTGACAAGTTTAAGGAATTTGAAAGGCGTTCTGTAGTTACTGCACTTTGTATTTGGTCATCCTTGAGATCTTGGTGAGAACTGCTATTGTTGCAGGCTATTTTTGGGGTTTAAATTTGGACCTAGATTTTGTTTGGTTTACCACAACTCAGTGCGGATTCCCGTTTACCCTGCAAGACCTCCTTCACTCTTGCTTATTCCACTAACGTTATTTTGCTTGTTGAGCTGGGCAGCCTTGTCAGAGATGTGGATGTGTAATTACTTCCACCGTTTTTCTGGTTCTTACAGTCATTCATTAGAATCTGAGTTAAATGAGCAGAAATAATTGTATCTTTCAGATGAACTGTAATTAATTTAGGAATGGGTAGATTAAGAATGAAGTGCTCTAAGGTTCTGCTTCAGAGGCCTGTACAAGTAAGAGCAGTTTGGTTTGTGTTCATTTAAATGGGAGCCTGGGCATTCATTAAAGTGGAATTAAATTCAGCTGGCTGAGAACTTCCATCTACCTGTCTTCTGATTGTCTACATGAGCTTGACGGGTGTCCTCTAACAGTATCTTTATCTCTGTTGAATGTCTTTCTCTTTTTCAAAGGACACCTTATTTATTTGTGGTTGTGCTGGGTCTTGCTTGCTGCACTCGGCCTTTCTCTAGTTGTCCTGAGCCGAGCTACCGTTCGTTGCATTCGCTGGCTTCTCATTGTGGTGCCTTCTCCTTGCAGAACACAGAACACAGGCTCAGTAGTTTTGGCTCCTGGTTCTAGTGTGTGGGCTTAGTAGTTGTGGAGCATGGGCGTAGTTGCTCCATGGCATGTGGAATCTTCTCAGACAAGGGATCAAACCCCTATTCCCTGCATTAGGAGGCAGATTCTTATCTACTGTACCACCAGGGAAATCCTGAATTTCCTTTTTCTGCAGGTAGTAACTGAGGAGCTGCCTTGTTAGGAAGGAGTGGGTTTCTGGGAGAACAGAACCTATTTCCTGTCTAGTGGAAGAGACTGGTGTGGCAGTAACCACTTCTTACATTGCCTCCTGTGACAGTTATGATCAGGGTACTCTGAGATGCAGAAAACTCAGGTAACCACAAAACTTTGAAATCACTGAAAAGCTGCTTCAACAGACATGCTTTCGGTTACTAACATTTCTTAGAGCCCAGTGTTAATCATGTTCATGATGATGCTGAAGAAGCATTTCTCAGATTATATTAAAAAATAATAAAGCTTACATTCAGTATTGCTTTGGTGCCAAGTATATTCAAGTAATGTATGCATGGAATGGCAAAACTCTTCTCTAGATTTATAAAGAGAAATGCTAAAATGTTCAGGCTGTTAAGCCACATTCAGTAAATGTTATGCATCAATGAAATGTTTATTGTGGACAGATGAGAAAGGGTGAAGAAAAGGGGGTTATTTAGTCTTGAATCTTTTTCCAGAGTATTGTTTCTTGCCAGAGCTGTGGTTGCCACCTGTTCTGGCCCCAGCCATCCCTGTTGTCTTGTCTGGATGGTAATTTCCACTCATTCCAGCCTCTTGGCAGGTGCCAGACTCCCTGTTGGCCCACCTGCCGCCCACCCGGTTCAGTTGGCAGCCCTGCCAGACTTCCCTTTCCCTCCAGCCTCCTGAACCTCTGCCCAGCATCTCAGCATCCTTGGAGCGTATCCCCAGAGGCTCTGGCCTTATCAGCCGAGGATTTGCTACCTGCTTCTTGCTGACTTTCATTGTGAAAATGAAAACCAGTTGCTGAGCTCCTGGCTCTCCAGTTCAAGGAATCTGTGCGTCAGCTTTTGCAGCTGCCAGTATTCTGACTTTTAATGGCTGGGTTTCATCTAAGTGTAGTGACTTCCATTGAATTTGTTAATTTTAATGGCCCTTGGAGTAGGATAATAACAGGATAGATAATGGAAATTTAGTTATTTTAACAGATTTGTTTTGGCCAGGCATATTTAAACACTGGCTTGGATATTTCCTGTATGGTGGAACCTCCTCTCTAGGATTCCAGCTAACTGGAATGTTTGGTTCATCAGAATGCGCCATTGTTCATATCTGCAGTTTTCCGATTTTATAATCAAGAATCTAGTTATAATGCTGAAGAAAATGTTGCGGCAAAACCTGCATGTATAATCCTCTATAAGGGAAGTGATTTGTTTCAGAAAAAATGAATTGCAGAATAGTAAGGTGCCACACAGGCATCCGTGATGGCTCAAGAATCTGCCTGCAATGCGGGAGATCTGGACAGTGGAGCCTGGCGGGCTGTGGTCCGTGAGGTTGCAAAGAATCGGACACAGCTGAGCGACTAAGCGCACATACAACATACTGTACGGTAGCTGATCATCTGTCAGTTTTTCCAACCTTTTTCTTTCGTTGCTGAAGAGTATATTCATAAAAGAAGAAAACATAAGCCCTACTTCTCTAGAATTTAAAAATTTTCATTTGAAAGTAATTTACCTACTTGTAATTTTTACATGGAATATGGTGGGGAAAAAGGTTAGGATAAGACTAATAGTTAACACTTTGTAGATTATTTTATATTATTTATTATAGATTTTTGACATGAAATCTTTAGATTTTTAATGGTAAAAGTCTCCATGCCTAATGGTATTTCTAAATATACATTTATTTATTTGGCTGTGCCAATTCTCCATTGCGGCATGCAGGATCTTAGGTTGTAGCCTGTGAACTCTTAGTTGTGGCCTGTGGGAATCTCATTCCCTGACCGGGGATTGAACCCAGGCTCCCCGCATTGGGAGAGCAGAGTCTCAGCCACCGGAGCATCAAGAAAGTTCCCCAAATGGTATTTTTAAAATGTCAAAACTTGACATTTTATATATTGTTGTTTTATGTAATTTGGGTGATTATCAGGTGCAATATATTTTGTGAAGGATGGGGAACTATCCTGGGATGATTCTCAGTGTTGGGTGGTATGAAAATATTGGGAAGAAATGCACAATTTACACACATTTGTTACATGAATAGTACTCTCTTGAACCTTGGCTTTATTCTGGTAAAAAGTGGATAGACACAAAATGACCCCTTTTGTTTGAAAATCAGACACATTTCTCAGTAGTGGAATTTTTGTATTTCCTTGCACAAATCTAAAAAGCCATACTGCTTGCTAGTTTATGAAAGACATGCCAAAAGTATTCCCTCATGTGTAAACATATACTGGAGTTTATCCAAATGAAAGCCCCAGCTTCAGTTGTCTCTTTAGTACACAGGAAAAGTGATGATTTAATTTAGAAAAGTGATATGTGTTTGTAAAATGTGAAATGAGTATTGTATAGTGTATCTCCTTTCGAATGGAAGCTATGTAAATTGATTACTTTGCTGCGGTGAGACTTTTTTCTTTTTCATTTATTTAATTTTCTTATTCCTTAACATGTTTGAAAGATATGGCCTCAAACAAAACAAATACAAAAGGAGTGGTGGTAGTGGTGGGAGGGATTAGCAAGGAGAAGCAGATTAAAGTGAGTTGTGAAAACAATTTAAATAGTGTGGTTTTGGAACTTGTATCAGACTTCTTTGTGCCTTCTGTGAGCACGTTCTTATGTGACACTGAACGGTCAAAGGAGTAAGAGGTTACAATTGTTTTAAAGGTTGGTTTCAGAAAGTTTGAGGGCCAGTGTAAAAATTGTCAAATAAGAGAGAAATGGTGTGAATTTTGAAGGGGTACACCATTTGGGGAAGATTTGAGAAAGTTGTGTACTCCTGAAGACATGTCAGCATAGGTGATAGGAAGGGACGTTTGCAGGCTTGTACTGACTGCATGGCAGTCCCTGGTTTTCCTCAGGTGATCCTTTTAAAAATGTTGTTACTGCCTCTAGATCCCAGCTGCTTCATGGCCTCTCTTTTTCCACAGTGTACACTGTTGCAGAATCCTTCTTCCTTATTGCGTCTAGCCTTCTCTTTAGTGTTGGTAGTGTGCAAGGGGTCCTTCTGCTGTTTTCTTTCCTTGTGTGACAACATCTGCCCACAGCGCTCCAGCTCGGACCGCCTTCAACCGAGCTCTGAGTGATTTTCAGCAGCCTGCTACCTGTCCCCACCTGGGCGTGCTGCGGGCCCTTCACACACCACGTGTCCAGCCAAAGCTTGTTCTTTGTGTTCCCGTTCGGTCAGTTATTTGCTCACCCACCTGGTTGTCTTAGAGAGAAACCGCTTACTAATGCTTCTGCTTTCCTTCTCCTTTGGTTTGTAAACTCCAGTTTTAAGCTAGCTTTTTTTTTTTTTTCATTCCACCCAGATTCCAGCATTTGGTTGGCCCTGCAATTTTCTGTGCTTACAGTGTCTTGAATGTGATGTTCTCTGCTTGCACCAACAGTCCTTAAGTGTGTGCGTCTCTCTGTATGTAGATATGAAATAATTTTTTTCTTAGCATAAAATGTTAGAAATATTTCCTCTCATAGCTCTGGAGGCCAAAATCCTAAGTCAAGGTGTCAGCAGAGCATTCTCTCTCTGAAGGCTCTAAGTGAAAGTCGCTCAGTTGTGTCCAGACTCTTTGTGACCCCAGGGACTATACAGTCAATGGAATTCTCCAGGCCGGAATACTGAACTGGGTACCCTTTCCCTTCTCCAGGGGAATCTTCCCGACCCAGGGATCAAACCCAGGTCTCCTGCATTGCAGGCGGATTCTTTACCAGCTGAGCCACCAGGGAAGCCCAAAGGCTCTAAGGGAGGATGTTTTTTTGCTACTTCTATCTCGTTCTGTTGTCAGCAGTGCAAGACATTCTTTGCCTTGTAGCTGTATTACTCCAGTCTCTGCCTTTGCAGTCACA
Organism: Bos grunniens; assembly: GCF_055505025.1. Taxonomy (NCBI): domain Eukaryota; kingdom Metazoa; phylum Chordata; class Mammalia; order Artiodactyla; family Bovidae; genus Bos; species Bos grunniens. The sequence goes on along the minus strand of NC_141179.1, from coordinate 8,835,106 downwards.
CAGAGTATTCACTGTGTATTTTTGTTTATTAAATTTTATTCTGTCTTTTGAATATAAACTTGGAGGGGGCTTGGATATCTGTATTCTAATTTGACTGCATTGTGAATAGTCAGTAATGGTGAACATGAATCAGTTTACATTTTACTAAGAACATGATACGGAGAAGGATTTTGATTATCTGTGGAGCAAATGAGCCAGGAAATGGGGACTGCAAATTTGCTCTTGAATATTTCTCCTGTCAGGGTCATACTGACTTTTAGGGCTGGGTAACCTGGGGACGGCAGATGGCATCTGGAACTGGGGCTTCATCCCAGTCCTGCTGCTGACACTAAGTAGTGCCATGGGGAGAAGCCATTTGTCCCATACTCTATTTTCAGAAAAAAATGGGAATATATTTGCCATAGATTCCTTGTAGGATTTTTATGTGGCCAGTAAACAAAATGCCTAACAACATGATTTAAAATGTGGTATTATTTTCACTTGCTTTAGGCAGGATCTTTGTAAGCCAGATAACTTAAGCGTTTTTCAAGGCTTGACTTTAATATGTTCTTGTCAGTGTTATTATCGTACTCCATAGACAAGATGATTGAGATAGAAATGCTTTAATGGAATGTTAAAGCATGAGTTTGTCCCCAAATTAAATCTTTTTGGTAGGAAGTGATCATGAGATGTGGCATGGTTTTGATTTAGCTGTTTACTTTTAAAGAAATAATTATCTGCTATGATCTGGGAACCAAGGAACAAGGACACACTGGGTTGGCATTTAGGGATAATCATGAACTGGCAGTGTAGATTTTGAGACTTTATTGATGTGTCTGCTGCTGCCTTGATGCTGTTGGCTTAGGTCATTGGTCTGTAAAAGTTGTTAAAAGTGATGTTGTCAGAAGTGAAATAAATACTTGGGTCATTTCATGTAATATAACAGGTCAAAATGGAGAAGGGAGTGTTTTTCCCCACATTGATTCATGCATTGCAGGCAGACAGTGGCTTAGAAAAGTGCTTTCTGAGGTATTTCTTATGCTACACAGATGATTTGTAAATGTAATTATGTTTGTGGTGATATCATTCTAATGGTTATTGGTAAGAAAAGAATGATGAGATTGGTAGGGTGTTGCTGGAGAGTCTAGGAACAGGAAATTATGGGAAAAGAGAATGTTGAATTAGGAATTGAAGAGGAAGATTCAGTTGGCTCAGTGAGAAAATTAAATTGAACCTGTAAGCCAGTTGATCCAGGAAAAAATGGTGTGATTGAATAGGTGTCAGAATTGCTGGAAGAGGCTGTTTAGATGGTACCTTAAAGATAAGACGGGCTTCCCAGGTGGCACAGGGGTAAAGAATCCACCTGCCAGTGCAGGAGACATAAGAGCTGTGGGTTCGATCCCTGGGTTGGGAAGATGCCCTGGAGGAGGGCATGGCAACCCACTCTAGGATTCTTGCGTGGAGAATCCCGTGGACAGAGGAGCCTGGCGGGCTATAGTCCACAGGGTTGCAAAGAGTCGGAGACGACTGAACTGACTTAGCACGGCACATAAAGACAAAATAGATTATTTAAAGTGTGTATGTGTGTGTGTGTTTTCTCCTTAAGGAATCTGTGAGCTTAAGAGAAGCTCTACCCAGGGGCTGCAGCAGGAAGTCTGGACTTTGAGGACAGTTTGAAAAAGTAAAGCAAGGGCTGAAAAAAGCCAGTCTCAGGGGATAAAGAAAGAAAATAAAGATCCTGAATAATCCTGAATAAGGAAGAGTTGTAGCAAGTGAGTGAGAACTTTCAGGCTTGTCAGGTTTAAATCCTGTTGGATGCATTTTTTTTTTTTCCCCTGTCAGTGTTGCCTTGGCTCCTCAGACTGCTCTTATGGAAATGAGGATTCAGTGAGTATCTGTGACTGGTTGAGCTTGAGGTTTTGTGACACTCACTGATGAGGGGAAGAGCAGGGAGAAGCAGATGTCAGTTTCTCGGTACTCGTCCCACTTTGAGTCCTTAGGTTACAGCTTAGGCCCACTTGTTTCTTGTTTGAGATTGAGTTTTGCATTTCTGTCAGAACAGATATTCACTTAAGGTAATCCCAAAATATCCAAATAACCTGAATATTAAATCTCGCTTAAAGAAACAGGAATGGGTGAATTTAACTCAGATGACCATTATATCTACTATTGTGGGCAGGAAACCCTTAGAAGAAATGGAGTAGCCATCATGGTCAACAAAAGAGTCCGAAATGCAGTACTTGGATGCAATCTCAAAAATGACAGAATGATCTCTGTTCATTTCCAAGGCAAACCATTCAATATCACAGTAATCCAAGTCTATGCCCCAACCAGTAACGCGGAAGAAGATGAAGTTGAACGGTTCTATGAAGACCTATGAGACCTTTTAGAACTAACACCCAAAAAAGATGTCCTTTTCACTACAGGGGACTGGAATGCAAAAGTAGGAAGTCAAGGAACACCTGAGGTAACAGGCAAATTGGGCCTTGGAATACCGAATGAAGCAGGGCAAAGGTTAATAGAGTTTTGCCAAGAGAACACACTGGTCATAGCAAACACCGTCTTCCAACAACACAAGAGAAGACTCTACACATGTGTTGCAGGAAGATGGATCCCTTCCAGGGCCCGAAACTGGGCTCTTGTCTAACAAGAAAAGAAATGAATTGTCCTCGGAAATGAATTGCCCAAGGAGACACATGTGCTGACAAAGCAAGAGATTTTATTGGGAAAGGGCACCTGGGTGGGGAGCAGTAGGGTAAGGGAACCCAGGAGAACTGCTCTGCCGCGTGGCTTGCAGTCTCAGGTTTTATGGTGATGGGCTTAGTTTCCGGGTGGTTTGGCCAATCATTCTAATTCAGAGTCTTTCCTGGTGGCACACGCATCACTCAGCCAAGATGGATGCTAGCGAGAGGGATTCTGGGAAGTGGACGGACACGCGGTGACTCCTTTAGACCTTTCCCGAACTCTTCCGGTTGGTGGTGGCTTATTAGTTCCGTATCCCTTATCAGGATCTCCTGTCATAAAACAACTCATGCAAATGGTTACCATGGTACCTGGCCAGGGTGGGTGGTTTCAATCAGTGTGCTTCCCCTAACAACTCCCGCCGAGAGACTTCATACTCGAGATACTTCTTGGGAATTGGGGCGGAGGTCTCTTTCTTCTGTAACTTCTTCCTGCTGTGCATGGGCGTAGGCCTGCCTAGCAGAGCAGAAGTCTCTCTCTACCTGATCTAAGTTGGGGTGTTCCACATCTGAAACCAGCTTCCACCCTTGTAGTAACAGCAATTTAGTTTGAAACTGTTGGCCCCTCTTAGAGATGAAATAGACAAGGCCCAAACAGGAGACCTAACAGGATGGTCATCTCTGGTCCCCGGAAACAGAAGGCAACATTTAGGGTGAGGGTTGCAGGATTTGTGACCCTTTTTGATTGGTTGGTGGTGAGGCAATAGAGCTGTGCTCCAGGAATCTTGTGTTCAGTCTGAAGTTACCATCCTCCACCTGGGTGGGGGCTCAAAGACACTGTTATGCATATTTCTTTGAGTAGGAAGCAGGACTCTGTCTGGAGGCTGTACCAACCTTTGATTGTTTCTCCTGTTTCTGTATCCCCTCCCTTCCCTGATTAGCAATTGTTTGAATCCACACTTTGGAACTCAGGGAAGGTCAAGGAGGCTGAATGAAGCCTATATCCTACAGGCAAGAAATGGAGAACACAGAACTGATCTCTACTCCAGAGCCCCATAGAGTTCTACTCAGTTTTAATTTAGGGAAATAGGCAACTATGACTGTGATAACTTCTTTTCAAAATGGAGCATAGGACTGCCTCAGCTTGGAGTATAGACACTGAATTGGAAGTATTTCTGAGTTCCAAGTTCTAGATCTGAGTCTTCTATGATTAAAACCTCAATCCCTTGGTCTGCCATTTTGGTGTAACAGACCCAGTTAGAAGTAGTTGGAGGAGTGATAACTGGAATTTAGTAGACAAAATAAATCTCATTTCTTTTTAGAAGAATAGGCCTGAAACCCAGTCTGGACCTGGCACTTCAGGGAGACTTGTAGCCAGGTAGCTAGTTGCCTAGTTTTACAAAAAGTAAGGTTGCAGTTACTAGCTTCCAGCAGACATTGTTTTGAGAATGGTGGCATCCAAGCCTGACACGACTCAGAAAAGTCGTGTTTAGCAATACAAGGTCTAATCTGAAAGTACACCCATAGCATCACCTAGCTATTTCCCAGGATATCTGAACCATAGCTACTCTATTTTGACTTTTAATTGTAAACTTTTCCTTAACAGCCAAAGCAGATTTCACCGTTAATGATGTCAGTGTTTCTCTAGGTATGAGAAGATGCAAGAATTGGGACTTATAAAATCTTCTCCTGAAAAGATATAACTATCTGAAGGCCTGTTCTGCCAGTTTTTCCCAGAGCACAGAGTGCCTCATTCCTGGTTTTCATCCTGAACTCCTTTCAGGGGTGTTGAAAGTCAGCAGTTGCAGCGGCCAGGATTTAATCTTTGTAGATGTAGATGGCAAGTGTCAGTCTTCAGTTGGCAGAGCCCCTTTTTGCTCATAAACTTGACCATGATTTTGAGGGGGGGCATTTCATGACCATTTTATCCCATGGTGCTGAGAATGTCCATTCTCAGGTTTGGCAAAGATTTTGTTGACAGGCCACTCAATGTGCTGTTACTGGACTAGGCCATAAAACAGTATCCAAAATTTTCTGGACCACCTGTTTTACCAGCCTCTTGATCCAGGAAAATATTCCCTCTTTTTGCTTCTTCCCATATATAGAGTTACAGTGTTACCATCATTGATCTCATATGGGGCTATATATTATTCTGTTAGAGGCCTCAGGCACAAAACAGGTGAAACACAAATAACATAGCCAGCAGTATTAGTAAAGTCACAAGTAAGACTTAAGAGCTTCCATTAGATGTAGCCCAGTATATCTCAGGTCATCTGACTTAGTCTGCTCTGTAGAATCTTTATCTTCCAGGGAAATTATATACTGGCACCATCTATAAGGCACATAGCCCCGTTTTCTAGGGTTACTACACTGATTGTCCTTAGTATGATTTAATTGTTTCCAACACAGAGGAGACTTTAAGCCTAAATTACCATAGCCTGGTGTTATCCATATAAATCCAGCCCATAATTGTGGGAGATTTTTTTCCTCCTTTGCTGAAACTTTTCTTGTTGCCCTGATTGAGCTTGAATAATAGAAAAAAAGCTCAAGTTTATGGCCAGAGTCAGAGCAGGCGTTATTAATTGGCCCGGTGAGGGGATCCCATCTAGTAATATCACAGTAACCTGAATATGACTATAATTTTTTTTTAAGTAAATTTTCTCAGGGCCAACCAGTTAGAGTCTTGTAGTAGAGAAATTTAACTCAGAACTATACACAGGTAATTGACCACAAACCCAACAATTATTGATTTCTAAAACTAGCATAGAATCAGGCCTATGATAGAAAAGCATTTGATTTATATGCAAAGGTCTAAGAAGTCAAGAAAACATAAATGATCATACAAATCAGGTCCAGCATCTTGGGCAAGCTGTCTACCTCTGATGTCGTCGTCTTTTCATCCTGGTGTAGTGTAGTTTCTCCTGCTTGAGCATCATTTTAAGGTGAGATCAGGTCAGCTGTCCTCTCTATAGACCAATCCACTGTAGGGGCCTTTGGAAGTGGGAATTAATCTAAGAGTTAATTTCCTTTCAGTTTCATTGTGCATGAGCTAGTTAAGAGTACCTGGTAAAAAAGTCCTTCCATCCAGGTTGGAGACAGTCCCTTAAATTAGGTCTTTTTCCAGTCCTGATTGCAGGTCATGAGGCATCTGGTCTTCATCCAAAGATAGATTACTGAGATAAGCTTCAGAAACAAACTTTGGGTGTTCTTTAAGAATTCAATTAAATTTTACATTAATATCACATAACAGCAAAGAACTATCTAAGAGATGAGTCTTACTAGATGCAGACCTCCACTAACAAACTGGGATTTAATATTTTTTGAAATATCTTTTTCTCCCTAAAGTTACCCTCATTTTAATCAAATATAACCAAATTAAGGCTAGCTTGTTTGCAAACCAGGTCTGTTCTCACTAATTTTGGTCTGATGGTTTATATAACCATAATTGATCATAGACTTTTTATTTTGCTGAAACATTTATAGAGTCTCAGACTGAACTTTTAAAATAAAACAGGGCTGGGAACCTTACACCAAAGGCTTATCACAGATTTTGCCTAACAAATCTGGGTGAATTCTTCCCTTTTTAAGGTCTCAAAAATTTCTTGAGATTTTTGTACTCGTGAAATAACTTTCCTAACTCATTTGATAAACTTACTGGAAATCTAAGAATTTCCAATTTTTGGAGGAGTCAGATACAGAGAAAATATAATTGTTTTGTTTATAACGTTTAATTTTACCAAAGTATTGTCATAATTAGTTTGAGAGGAAGGTTTTCCCTACTCCCTGAAAACATAATATTCAAACCCATAATTTTTCAGATAGAAACCATAAAAGTTATAAGCATATTCGCTGGTTCATTCACTCTTTTTTTTTTACTTTTGTGAAGTCATCGGGTTTTCCATTAGAATACTAGGACATATCAGAATATTAAGAACTCCATATAATTTCTAGGATATCTGTATTAGTAATTTTACCATACATTATAACATGAGCAGATTTACTATTCATTTGATAATCTTTTCATGTAATTTAACCAAACAAATAAACACAGTTTAATATCTCTCTTTGGGATGTTTCAGGGGCCCTCTGAAGCACCCCAAAGCTAGTTAGAGGTCAAAAGAACTTCAAAAGAATTCTATTTAGGAAGTTTTATCGAAAAGGTCAATTAAAAGGGTTTAGAACATTTGTCAGATTTAGTCAATGTTGATGGGTGTATCATTTAGCTTGTTGATAAGTCACAATAGGCCTAAATACCAAGGCTCAAGATCTAGTGAAAGTCAGCTCTGCCATCTTGGACCTAGTTGACTCTAACCAGTTTTCTTATGGCTGTGTCATGTCTAACAAAATCCATTTATCTAACTAATTGTAATCCAGTTTTAGAAAATCCTGATCGTGCATAACTCTTTTTAGTATTTTTCATACCTTTTTCTTTCTTTCTTTCTTTTTTTTTTTTAACTGAAAACACACTTCCTACTTTCATTTAGCAACCAAGAACTAACTTTTATATTAGCATTTTACAAATTGGTGAGCATAAATGCCAGTGGTAATTTCTAAAACCCTTGCTTTCTTAGAACATTTTAGGATGGCACCAAACATTATTCATTTATAGTCCCAAATCTCTTTAGTTTCTCTGTAAAAGGCAACTAGTGTTTAGTAGTAAATGTTTCAAAATCTTATTTTATTTGGAAATGACCTAACTATTCAGTAGACTTCCAACACTTAGCACACTTAGCACAACCCTTAGAAATTTAAGTTACACCAATCTGGAGAGACTATTTTAGACAGATATTTCTAAAGAATAATTATTCTTAATAGAGTTTATATAAAAGCTCATATCTCATTTGCATTTTTAGAAGTTTCTTCACTCGAGGTAATTTCATTGTTGACAAACTTGTAACAGATATAATATTTAACTTATATTAAACCTAGGTACAATGAAAATATTCTACTTAATGTTAATTACTCTAAGATGTGTCTATATTAGATATGTCAACAAACAAACGTTAATATTAGGTATTTAATACTGAATATTTCCCAGTTCACATGAACCTGGAATTTATTGTTTAATTTAGAATTATTTGATTTGTAAGTGCTTTCCTTTTTTAAGCCAGTTAAATAGAACTCATTTACAAATTAACCTCAAAAATATTACCCAGAGACAAAGACATACCAAAACATATTTAGACAGACACAGGGCAAGATCTGGCTTCATTTTCTAAGTTTAGTCATGAATTAGATATTACAATATAAAATTTACTAGTTTATAAAAAAAGAGTTGAAATAAATAAAAATTTTAAACTCTTTTTCCCCTTTTCCCTCAGGCTCAGGAGTTAGAGATGGTCTAGATAAGTGTTCCTGAGAGCCCTGATCTCAAGGCACAGGGAAAGAAAATCAAGTTCTAGCAAAATGGCGGCAGATCTAAACCAAATGGTGGCCAGACAAAGCAAAATGGCCATAAAAAACCACAACACAGAACACAGAGTTAAAACACACCCATGTAAACCTGGCAGTCCTCGTCAGACACTCCCTCTCTCAGAAAACCTCCTATAGAGACACAGAACTTCAGATCCAAGTACTAACATCAAAGATTTCAAAGGGAGGAAAGGAAGCCAGGTTGAAAGAAGGGGGAGGAGGCGGGAGAGGGGGGCGAAAGGGCTGGCCTTACAGATGTCTCCTGCCACCTACAGATACCCAGGCGTTATGGGACTTTTCCCTGGGCCTCCAGAGAAGGGAGGACTGGAACTCGGTCCTACCAGAAATCAGACCAGACCAGAACCAGAATTCGAGTCCTCTGCCAAGAGGAGGTGATCAGTCTCCAATCCTCAGCTCAGGCTGAGGGCCCTTCGACCAGATTCCTGCATCCAGGACCAGGGGACTAGAAAAACAGAGAAGGCTAGAAAAGGTTAAGGAGAGGAAAGAGAGAGAAGGGGAGAGAGGTCAATAAAGTCTCTTGTTCCTTACCGATTGGGACACTCTGGCCAGTTGTCCACGTCAGGAGGAGACCAGGGACAAAAGGGTCCCAGTTGCGGCCGCTGGGTCTGGTCCATTGGCAGGCAAGCTGGCCCCTGAGTACCCCGAGTGGTCAGGATGTCAGTCTCACCGAAGAAGAGTCCCCGCCAGAGTTGCCATTTGTTGCAGGAAGACGGACTCCTTCCAGGGCCTGAAACTGGGCTCTTGTCTAACAAGAAAAGAAATGAATTGTCCGAGGAGACACATGTGCTGACAAAGCAAGAGATTTTATTGGGAAAGGGCACCTGGGTGGAGAGCAGTAGGGTAAGGGAACCCAGGAGAACTGCTCTGCTGCATGGCTCGCAGTCTCGGGTTTTATGGTGATGGGCTTAGTTTCCGGGTGGTCTTTGGCCAATCATTCTAATTCAGAGTCTTTCCTGGTGGCACACGCATCACTCAGCCAAGATGGATGCTAGCGAGAGGGATTCTGGGAAGTGGACGGACATGCGGTGTCTCCTTTTGACCTTTCTCGAACTCTTCTGGTTGGTGGTGGCTTATTAGTTCCGTATTCCTTATCAGGATCTCCTGTCATAAAACAACTCATGCAAATGGTTACCATGGTACCTGGCCAGGGTGGGCGGTTTCAATCTGTGCTTCCCCTAACACATGGACATCACCAGATGGTCAACACCGAAATCAGATTGATTTATATTCTTTGCAGCCAAAGATTGAGAAGCTCTATACAGTCAGCACAGAGAAGGCGATGGCACCCCACTCCAGTACTCTTGCCTGGAAAATCCCATGGACGGAGGAGCCTGGTAGGTTGCAGTCCATGGGGTCGCTAGGAGTCGGACATGACTGAGCGACTTCACTTTCATTTTTCACTTTCATGCACTGGAGAAGAAATGGCAACCCACTCCAGTGTTCTTGCCTGGAGAATCCTAGGGATGGGGGAGCCTGGTGGGCTGCCGTCTGTGGAGTTGCACAGAGTCGGACATGACTGAAGTGACTTAGCATAGCATACAGTCAGCAAAAATAAGACCGGGAGCTGACTGTGGCTCAGATCATGAACTCCTTATTGCCAAATTCAGACTTAAATTGAAGAAAGTAGGGAAAACCACTGGACCATTCAGGTATGACCTAAATCAAATCCCTTATGACTATACAGTGGAAGTGAGAAATAGATTTAAGGGACTAGATTTGATAGATAGAGTGCCTGATGAATTTTGGATGGAGGTTTGTGACACTGTACAGGAGAAAGGGATCAAGACCATCCCTGTGGAAAATAAATGCAAAAAAGCAAAATGGCTACCTGGGGAGGCCTTACAAATAGCTGTGAAGGGAAGTGAAAAGCAAAGGAGAAAAGGAAAGATATAAGCATCTGAATGCAGAGTTCCAAAAAATAGCAAGAAGAGATAAGAAAGCCTTCCTCAGTGATCAATGCAAAGAAATAGAGGAAGACAACAGAATAGGAAAGACCAGAGATCTCATCAAGAAAATTAGGTACCAAAGGAACATTTCATGCAAAGATGGGCTCGATAAAGGACAGAAATGGTAGGGACCTAACAGAAGCAGAAGATATTAAGAAGAGGTGGCAAGAATACACAGAAGAAATGTACAAAAAAGATCTTCACGATCCAGATAATCACGATGGTGTGATCACTCACCTAGAGCCAGACATCCTGGAATGTGAAGTGAAGTGCGCCTTAGAAAGCATCACTACGAACAAATCTAGTGGAGGTGATGGAATTCCAGTTGAGCTATTTCAAATCCTGGAAGATGATGCTGTGAAAGTGCTGCACTCAATATGCCAGCAAATTTGGAAAACTCAGCAGTGGCCACAGGACTGGAACAGGTCAATTTTCATTCCCATTCCAAAGAAAGGCAATGCCAAAGAATCCTCAAACTACCGCACAATTGCACTCATGTCACACGCTAGTAAAGTAATGCTCAAAATTCTCCAAGCCAAGCTTCAGCAGTACATGAACAGTGAACTTCCTGATGTTCAAGCTGGTTTTAGAAAAGGCAGAGGAACCAGAGATCAAATTGCCAACATCCGCTGGATCATGGAAAAAGCAAAAGAGTTCCAGAAAAACATCTGTTTCTGCTTTATTGACTATGCCAAAGCCTTTGACTGTGTGGATCACAATAAATTGTGGAAAATTCTGAAAGAGATGGGAATACCAGACCACCTGACCTGCCTCTTGAGAAATTTGTGTGCAGGTCAGGAAGCAACAGTTAGACCTGGACATGAACAACAGAGTGGTTCCAAATAGGAAAAGGAGTACATCAAGGCTGTATATTATCACCCTGCTTATTTAACTTATATGCAGAGTACATCATGAGAAACGCTGGGCTGGAAGAAGCACAAGCTGGAATCAAGATTGCCGGGAGAAATATCAATAACTTCAGATATGCAGATGACACCACCCTTATGGCAGAAAGTGAAGAGGAACTAAAGAGCCTCTTGATGAAAGTGAAAGAGGAGAGTGAAAACGTTGGCTTAAATCTCAACATTCAGAAAACGAAGATCACGGTATCTGGTCCCATTACTTCATGGGAAAGAGATGGGGAAACAGTGGCCACATTATTTTTGGGGCTCTAAAATCACTGCAGATGGTGATTGCAGCCATAAAATTAAAAGACGCTTACTCCTTGGAAGGAAAGTTATGACAAACCTAGATAGCATATTCAAAAGCAGAGACATTACTGTGCCAACAAAGGTCCATCTAGTCAAGGCTATGGTTTTTCCAGTGTTCATGTATGGATATGAAAGTTGGACTGTGAAGAAAGCTGAGCACCAAAGAATTGATGCTTTTGAACTGTGGTGTTGGAGAAGACTCCTTGGACTGCAAAGAGATCCAACCAGTCCATTCTAAAGGAGATCATCCCTGGGTGTTCATTGGAAGGTCTGATGCTAAGGCTGAAACTCCAGTACTTTGGCCACCTCATGCGAAGAGTTGACTCACTGGAAAAGACTCTGATGCTGGGAGGGATTGGGGGCAGAGGAGAAGGGGACGACAGAGGATGAGACGGCTGGATGGCTGACTCAATGGACGTGAGTCTGAGTGAACTCTGGGAGTTGGTGATGGACAGTGCGGCCTGGGGTGCTGCAATTCATGGGGTGGCAAAGAGTCGGACACAACTGAGCAACTGAACTGAATTGAAAGAAACAGAGGGCTTGCTCTTCAGCTAAGTTTAGCATTATCATTGACACATGTGCAGTGCTAAAAATGTTTAATCTTTAATTATTAGACCAATTAAATGTTAAGTAGGTTCATTGAAGATTTAACAATAGCAGTCAGCCCGGTGTAGTTTTAATAGAAGGAGCCTGGGCTTTAGAATCAGAGCAATGCTTTTCAGTCCCACTGCCATCACTTATTCGCTACATGGCTGTGAGCGAGTTATTTGGCTTCTTTTGTAGTTTTCCTTGTCTATAATATGGAAGGAATGTTTGGTTCATATGCATATTTGCAGAATTAAGTAAGATAACACATGTAAAGTGTCTAGAACTGTGTATGATACTTGATATTAAAATTAATCTTCTCATCTGTCTCATTTCTAGCTCATGTTGAGACCAAGTTATGAATAACAACTGCCGTTATATTTTATTCAAAACAGAATGTGAGGTGGTTTTTCTAAGCAAAATCTCTACTGTACTGGGGAGATGTACAAGATATGTTGAGAGAGCACTGTGCTTAATGTTGATGGGAGAGCTGTGGACGTGGAAATTTATCATATTTCCTGACTTGGTATCATTCATGTGGCTTGCAGGGAGAAGTAAGTCGTTGCTTCCATGGAAAGGTGTAGTTATCTTTTTAAGATATCTTTTCCATGTCAGAGATGTTGTGCTTTCGTAGAAAACATGGTATCCATCATGCTTTAGTTTGCTTGATTATTTGCTTATTTTTCTCTCTAGGGATGTCAGCTGTGTAAGAACTGGTAGCAAGTCTTTGGGACTCTGGAGCTGGACACATCATCTGTTTTTTGTCAATGCCTGTTATATGATCGAACTTATAGCAAGTGGTATCAAACTAATGTTTGGAGATAGAGAAGTCCACAGGTTGTCACTCCATTTAATACTGAAATCAATTCCAAAACTTTCTATTAGAAAATAAATGTCTTAGTGAAAAAGCCAGTTGCGTAGGATGTAGATTTATCAGAATGAGAGTGATTTGAACAGGCATATTCAAGGAATTGATACTTGTATTAAAGAATGAATTTTCTCTTCAGCAGTGACATTAATATGTTAGTGGCTCTAATACAAAAGATGTTGCTAAGAAAGTGTAATTGCACAAATGATTTATGTTGTCTCCTATTTGTAACAGAGTATTGCATGTGTTATTTTCAAGATGCAGTTTCAAAGTGTTGATTCCAATTGTGTGGAAATGCTTTCTTTTAAAAATGTCATTTGCTTTTTAAATAGTATTATTGAAATACTACTCACTATAGTTCACTGCCATAAAATCTATCCTTTTTAAAAGAATACAATCTGGTGGTTTTTCTTATGTTTACAGAAATGTGCAACTATCACCACTGTCTAATTTTATTACATTTTTTCATCTTTATTGAGGTATAGTTGACAAGGTGTATATACTTCTGATTTAATATGTGTGTGCACTGTGAAAAAATTCCAACACATCCCTGCTTGCTAGTTGTCCGTCATCTTGCATACATGTTTATTTTTCATTTTTTGTGAGACCATTTAAGTTCAGCTCTTTTAGCAAATTTCAGTTGTCCTGTAGTGTTACCAACTATGTTTTATGTTATATTCTCATAGTTGATTCATCTTATAACTTAAAGTTTGTATCCTTTCACCAGCCTCTCCATATTTCTCCTGCTCCCCTAGTCCCACGCAGTCACCAATTTGCTTTCTATTCCTATGAGTTTGATATGTTTGTTTGTTTGTTTAACATGAGTGATAACATGCAGTATTTCTCTTTCTCTGTTTGGCTAATTCCACTTAACATACTGCCTTCTCTGTTCATCTGTGTTGTCACAAATGTCATACTTTCCTTCTTTCTCATGTCTGGGTAATATTTCACTGTGCATATACATCCTCTTTATCCATTCATCCATTAATAGACAACTAGGTTTTCTCATATCTTGGTTACTATAAATATTGCAGCAGTGGAAATGGGAGTGCAGGTACCTCTTGGATAACTTCTTTTCATTTCCTTTGAATATGTACCCAGAAGTGGGTTTGCTGGATCATATGGTAGTTCTGCATTCAGTTGGGTATATCTTTTCTTTGCTCTTTAAAGTGCTGCACTCAACATGCCAGCAGATTTGGAAAACTCAGCAGTGGCCACAGGACTGGAAAAAGGTCAGTTTTCATTCCAGTCCCAGAGATAGGCAATGCCAAAGAACGTTCAAGCTACCATGCATTTGTGCTCATTTCACATGCTAACAAAGTCATGCTCAAAATCCTTAAAGCCAGGCTTCAGCAGTACGTGAACTGAGAACTTCCAGATGTTCAAGCTGGATTTAGAAAAGGTAGAGCAACCTGAGAACAAATTGCTATGTTGGATCATAGGAAAAGCAAGAGAATTCCAGAAAAACATCAACTTCTTCATCGACTCCGCTAAAGCCACTGACTGTGTGAATCACAACAAACTGGCAAATTCTTTAAGAGATGGGAATACTGGACCACCTTATCTGCCTCCTGAGAAACCTATATACAGGTCAAGAAGCAACAGTTAAAACTGGACGTGGATCAATTGTTCAGAATTGCGAAATGAGTACATCAAGGCTGTATATTGTCACCCTACTTATTTAACTTCTCTGCAGAGTACATCATGCGAAATGTGGGGATGGATGAAACACAAGCTGAAATCAAGATTGGCAGGAGAAATATTAATAACCTCAGATATGCAGATGATACCACTCTAATGGCAGAAAGTGAAGATGCACTAAAGAATCTCTTGATGAGGGTGAGAAAGGAGAGTGAAGAAGTTGGCTTAAATCTCAACACTGAGAAAACTAAGATCATGGCATCAGGTCCCATCACTTCATGGCAAATAGATGGGGAAACAGTGGCTGACTTTTTTTTGGGGGGCTCTAAAATCACTGCAGATGGTGATTGCAGCCGTGAAATTAAAAGACCCTTACTCCTTGGAAGGAAAGTTATGACCGACCTGCTGCTAAGTCGCTTCAGTCATGTCTGACTCTGTGCGACCCCATAGATGGCAGCCCACCAGGCTCCCCCATCCCTGGGACTCTCCAGGCAAGAACACTGGAGTGGGTTGCCATTTCCTTCTCCAGTGCATGAAAGTGAAAAGTGAAAGTGAAGTCGCTCAGTAGTGTCCAACTCCTAGCGACCCCATGGACTGCAGCCTACCAGGCTCCTCCATCCATGGGATTTTCCAGGCAAGAGTACTGGAGTAGGTTGCCATATGATCAACCTAGACCAGCATATTAAAAGGCAGAGACATTACTTTGTCAACAAAGGTCAATCTAGTCAAGGCTATGGTTTTTCGAATAGTCATGTATGGATGTGAGAGTTGGACTGTGAAGAAAGCTGAGCACCGAAGAATTGATGCTTTTGAACTGTGGTGTTGGAGAAGACTCTTGAGAATTCCTTGGCCTACAAGGAGATCCAACCAGTCCATTCTAAAGGAGATCAGTCCTGGGTGTTCATTGGAGGGACTGATGCTGAAGTTGAAGCTTTGATACTTTGGCCACCTAATGTGGAGAACTGACTCATTTAAAAAGACCTGATGCTGGGAAAGATTGAGGGCGGGAGGAGAAGGGGATGACAGAGGATGAGATGGTTGGATGGCATCACTGACTCAGTGGACATGGGTTTGAGCAAACTGCCAGAGATAGTGAAGGAGAGGGAAGCCTGGAGTGCTGTAGTCCATGGGATCGCAGAGTCGGATGTGACTTAGCAACTGTACAACAATGCTATTTCTATTTTTAATATTTTGAGGAACTTCTGTAGTGTTCTCCATAGTGGCTGAACCAGTTTACATTCCTACCAAAAATGCCCCGGGTTCCCTTTTCTCCATATCTAGCCAGTGCTTGCCCTCTCTCTTCTTTTTGATGATAAACACACTAACAGGTGTGAAGGGGTTTGATTTGCATTTCCCCAGTGATTAATGACGTCGAGCACCTTCACATGTACCTCTTGGCCATTTGTATGTCTTCTTTGGAAAGATGTCTGTTCAGGTTCTCGGCTTATTTTTGTCAGATTTTGGTTTTTTTGTGTGCTATTGAGTTGCATGAGTTTTTTGTTTTTTCCTTAATATATATTTTGGAACAACTACTGCCTAATTTTATAATAGTTTTTATCGCCCTCAAGGAAATCTCACACACATTAGCTGTCACTCCTTTTCTCTGTCTTCCCTCTGTTTCTACAGATTTGCCTGCTCTGGACTTTTTGTGTAAATAGAATTATACAATTTGTGGCCTTTTGTGAATGACTTCTCTCACTTAGGATGTTTCCAGGGTTCTCCTGTATTTTGACATGTATTGCTACTTTATTCTTTTCATTGCCAAATATTCAATTGTGTGAATGTACCGCCACATTTTCTGTATCCATCCATGAGTTGATGGACATTTTGGCTGTTTCCTGGTTTTTTTTTTTTTTGCCATTATGAATAATGCTATAAACATTCGTGTACCTGTTTTTGTGTGAAAGAAAGTTAGTCTCACAGTTGTGTCTGACTCTTTTCGATCCCATGGACTGTAGCCTGCCCTAGCTTCTCTGTCCATAGTGTGGACATACGTTTTTATTCTTTTGGATATATCCCTTGGCATGGAATTGCTGGGTCATATGTTAACTCTGTGTTGGAACTCACCATTATAAGTAGAAATTTAATAGCTTTATAAGCATTTATGTTACATTCTTATGATAGAAAGCAGTTTGAGATCTAAATGTATATTTAAAGCAAAGGTATAAATTCCCGTAACAAATTCAGTGATGGCCTTTATGTTTTGTTGGAGAAAGCAGAATCATTTGGTGGATGTTTAAAGAGGAAATGTTCCCTTGTGCTTTTATTTTTCATTATAGGTGAATAAGTATTTAAAAATCTTATAATGTAATACAGAATAATAATACTTTTTACATATATGCAAAGAGTGGCAAGAGGAGCAGAGGGAAGAAAACAAGGAGAAAATGTAAAGGTCACAGTGTGATAAGTCAGAGGAGGTGTGGAGAAGAAAGAGGAAATGGAGTTTTACTCACATATTCATTCAGCATGTTTATTTAGCACTTGCTGTATCTCATACTGTTCTAGGCCCTGGAAATACAGCACAGACTGAGGCCCAACTCTTCTGGGTTCTTCACATGGCCAGGGACGTGCTGCTGATGCTGTGTGCTGTGTGGCTTATTCCTGCTTGGACTTGGTGGTACCATATATACACTTTGTTTCCTCTAGACACCGTCTCTTTCACAGAGTGGTTTTTCCTGTGGTCATGTAAGGATGTGGGAGTTGGACTGTGAAGAAAGCTGAGCGCTGAAGAATTGATGCTTTTGAACTGTGGTATTGGAGAAGACTCTTGAGAGTCCCTTGGACTGCAAGGCGATCCAACCAGTCCATTCTGAAGGAGATCAGTCCTGGGTGTTCATTGGAAGGACTGATGCTGAAGCTGAAACTCCAGTACTCTGGCCACCTCATGCGAAGAGCTGACTTATTGGAAAAGACCCTGATGCTGGGAAAGTTTGAGGGCAGGGGGAGAAGGGGACGACAGAGGATGAGATGGTTGGATGGCATCACCGACTCAGTGGACATGAGTTTGAGCAAGCTCCAGGAGTTGGTGATGGACAGGGAAGCCTGGCGCGCTGCAGTCCATGGGGTCACAAAGAGTCGGACATGACTGAGGGACTGAACTGAAGTGAACAGTTATAGCAGTCAGTGCAGCATAGGGATCTCATGTGAGACTATGGGTGTCCATTCTTCATTCATTCGGATCTATTCAGGAAACTTAGGGATCGCCTACCACACTTCAGGCACTTGATACTATATTAGATATTGAGTGTGTGTGTGTGTGTGTGTGTGGGCGTGCATGTGCGCACAAGCACACACACGCCTGTATGCTGACTGACCGTAGTAAGTCACTCTCCTTCTTAAGCCCTGGTTTCCTCATTTTAATAATGGGATTAATATCAGTAATAATAATCCCTGCTTTTGTTTTTTGTGAGGATTGAAACTCCTAGCTAGATATACCTAGCCATAATGCCTGGCACACAGAAGTCAGCCAGTGTTGGTATCAGATCAGATCAGATCAGGTCTCAGTCATGTCCGACTCTTTGCGACCCCATGAATCGCAGCAGGCCAGGCCTCCCTGTCCATCACCAACTCCCGGAGTTCACTGAGAATCACGTCCATCGAGTCAGTGATGCCATCCAGCCATCTCATCCTCTGTCGTCCCCTTCTCCACCTGCCCCCAATCCCTCCCAGCATCAGAGTCTTTTCCAATGAGTCAATTCTTTGCATGAGGTGGCCAAAGTACTGGAGTTTCAGCTTCAGCATCAGTCCTTCCAATGAACACCCAGGACTGATCTCCTTCAGAATGGACTGGTTGGATCTCCTTGCAGTCCAAGGGACTCTCAAGAGTCTTCTCCAACACCACAGTTCAAAAGCACCAAGTCTTCGGTGCTCAGCCTTCTTCACAGTCCAACTCTCACATCCATACATGACCACAGGAAAAACCATAGCCTTGACTAGATGAACCTTTGTTGGCAAAGTAATGTCTCTGCTTTTGAATATGCTATAGTAATCACATTATATCTTTTAGCAGAAAAAAATGAAGTAATCCTGATATGAAGGATGTTTAAAATGGAAACGTTTTCAGTGCCTTTCTAGGTCAATAAACTATTTTTCATTTTGCCTTCCATGTCCACATGAATATACTTAAAAATATACAATAATAATGTACATACCATTTATATATAAATTAATACCATAATGTCAGATACTTTCCTTGCTTCTGCATATTTTTATTATTAGCATATTTATGGCCAAAAGTCCTTAGATTGAAGGTGATGCTATGTGTAAGTAATTTAGAGCAGTCTACATTTGAAATGTAAGTAAAACCAGAGTGGATTTCATTTTGTATAAAGAAACATCTGCAGTATACTGCACTTCACTAAAAGGAAATTGGATCATGTATTAGCTATGTGATAGAATAAGACTTTCATGTTTTAAAGAATTTTTCCTGTCCAAAATCTGCATTCATCTATTGTTCTGAAATGAAACCTGTGATACATACCTTGTGACATGAATTTGGGGAGCCCCCACGTACTCTGTCTTTGAAGTGTAACTGTGGCATCTGCTGAACTTGACTAGAAATAAAAAATAACTATTTTAAAATCTTCTTCAGACATTTAGATTGCTTATTTTCCTTAATGTGAAGAATTTAGTCTTGTATGTTTCTTTTCAGGTCCTAAATTATTAGTTTATTTGAATGATAAATTACTTTATCTTTTATATGTTATAAATGTTGTACATTTTAAGGGAGTTAACTACCTAATTAGAGAGGAGAAACTCATTCCTTTGGGTATTTTTTGGCTTTTCATAGTCTTTCTGACCACTTGTTAAATTTTCCCCTGCTGCTCCAGCACCCCCCTCAAATTGTACATGTGTACACGTTTCTATCTAGGACCCTCTACAGTACTCTGCCAGGTACATATTTATGGCCAGGTAACTGTTGAATGAATACACAGTTACGTTAAGCCTGTGGAAATTTAACGCTGATACATTCTAAAGCTTAGAACTCTAGTGACCACTTGTGAAATCTGAAGGACACTGTGGTTGTCACTGTACTGGATTGTGGTATATTTAACCCTGCCAGTCACTTTTTGCTTCCTGAAGCTTCTTCTCGCTTGACTTCTGTGCAGCCTTATTCTCTTAAGAATCTTCAGTCTTCCAACTTTTTTTGTTTAGTTTTTCAGAGTTCCCTTACCTCTTCTTTCCTCTTGAATGTAGGTGCTCATATTGTACAAAGAGAGCTTTTTTCAATAGGTGTAAATTGGTAAGGAATATATATCCAAAGCCAAATGGTTTGTATTTGTAAGATAAAAGGAGGGAGAAGGTTAGGAAGCTTGTAGATAATTGAGCACTAGAACTCAGTATGGTTGAGTAGCTGAAGGATAAATACAGTTGCTAACCTTTATCAGGAGGAATCAGAAAAATACAAATGAATATGAGTAAGGTATCCATTTTCTATCAGCTAAAATATTAAAAAAATACCTTGTTTTAATTAGGGTGTACTAAGACACTTACTTTCATTATGCTGCTGATAGTATTGTAGATTAGTAATTTGCTTTAAGACCCTTAAAGGATTTAGTGAGTACACTGCTACAGTGATCCCAGTTTTGCTTCTTTTCCTGTAGTGGGTAATGTTGATTTCCCACCCATTGTCTGTGCTGTAAACACACACTGTCTGTGTTTTTCTTTCTGTAAGAACCCTTTATTTATTGGGTTTATTCTGGAACACAGTCCTCTCCCCCAATCAGGGGTAAATCCTGATTTGTTGAGTTACACATCTGCCCTTGCCCATAACCCATTTCTGACCATTCTGATGGTCAGCTCTGTTTCTCTCTGTTTCTCTCAGGTTTCAGTGACTAACAGCGCCCCCCTGAGTTTTTGGTGGTACTGCATGCAGTTGGGGAACCCTGATCACAAACTTCGTCAGTAATTATGATTTGTTTGGAAAATAATTAGCAATGACTTGACTAATTTTGTAAACTTTGACAGTCATTACTTAAATAGCCAATTCAAGAGAACCCTGAGGCTATAAATCTAAGTTAATGAAAAACAAGGTACAGAAATGTGTGCTGCTTTCATTATTGTATGAGAGAAAAAGATGCTTGTGATCGTACAAGAAAGAAATGGCTGTACGTAAGCTTACTAGGGTGGTGAGATGAGAGAGATTCGCTCGCGGGAGGTGTTGGAGAGCGAGTCCTAGGCGTCTGCACCGCTCCTTCCTGAGAGCTTTGCAGCTGCAGTTGCAGGTGTCCTCGCTGTTTTCCAGGGGTCGGAGGTCGAGTCAGAGGCAGCCTGCTCTCAAGCTCCAGCCAGTTACCAAGAGCTGATGAGGTAGCGGAGATAAATACTGTCCTTACTCTTGAACTGCATTTCTTTCCAATCCATTAACAATTCTCTGTGAATAACTGGCTGGTGACTTCTTTCGTTTATACTCCTCACATTCTTTCCCTCCCTGCTTTCCCACCCTCCAGTTTCTGGCTATTTCATTGGCTTTCTCTACATTTATCCATTTGTCTTTGAGCAGCTTCTCTCTTTTTTCCTTTAAAAATAGCATATTGAGGCTATCCTAAAATGCACATGGGCTTCCCACAGAGCTAAGTGATAGAGAATCCACCTGCCCATGCAGGAGACTCTGGAGACGCACGTTTGATCCCTGGGTTGGGAAGGTCGCCTGGAGGAGGAAATAGCAACCCACTCCAGTGTTCCTGCCTGGGAATTCCCGTGGACAGAGGAGCCTGGAGGGTTATAGTCCATGGGGTCACAGAGTCAGAGGTGACTGAGTACAGCACAACTAAAATACACATGTACAGGCCTGGCCTGTTTTGTTTGGTTGAGATAAACACACTGTTTTTATGGACAAATTAATTATGCCTCAGTTCAGTTCAGTCGCTCAGTCGTGTCCGACTCTTTGTGACCCTATGAATTGCAGCACGCCAGGCCTCCCTGTCCATCACCAACTCCCGGAGTTCATTAAAACTCACATCCATCGAGTCGGTGATGCTATCCAGCCATCTCATCCTCTGTCGTCCCCTTCTCCTACTGACCCCAATCCCTCCCAGCATCAGAGTCTTTTCCAATGAGTCAACTCTTTGCATGAGGTGGGCAAAGTACTGGAGTTTCAGCTTTAGCATCATTCCTTCCAAAGAAATCCCAGGGCTGATCTCCTTTAGAGTGGACTGGTTAGATCTCCTTGCAGTCCAAGGGATTCTCAAGAGTCTTCTCCAACACCACAGTTCAAAAACATCAATTCTTCGGCACTCAGCTTTCTTCACAGTCCAACTCTCACATCCATACATGACCACTAGAAAAACCATAGCCTTGACTAGACGGACCTTTGTTGGCAAAGTAATGTCTCTGCTTTTGAATATGCTATCTAGGTTGGTCATAACTTCCAAGGAGCAAGTGTTTTTTAATTTCATGGCTGCAATCACCATCTGCAGTGATTTTGGAGCCCCCCAAAATAAAGTCTGACACTGTTTCCACTGTTTCCCCATCTATTTCCCATGAAGTGATGGGACCAGATGCCTTGATCTTCATTTTCTGAATGTTGAGCTTTAAGCCAACTTTTTCACTCTCCTCTTTCACCTTCATCAAGAGGCTCTGTAACTCCTTTTTACTTTCTTCCATAAGGGTGGTGTCATCTGCATATCTGAGGTTATTGATATTTATCCCAGCAATCTTGATTCCAGCTTGTGCTTCCTCCAGCCTAGTGTTTCTCATGATGTACTCTGCATAGAAGTTAAACAAGCAGGGTGACGATATACAGCCTTGATGTACTCCTTTTCCTATTTGGAACCACTCTGTTGTTCCATGTCCAGTTCTAACTGTTGCTTCCTGACCTGCGTATAGGTTTCTCAAGAGGCAGGTCAGGTGGTCTGGTATTCCCATCTCTTTCAGAATTTTCCACAGTTTATTGTGATGCACACAGTCAAAGGCTTTGGCATAGTCAATAAAGCCTAGTGTTCTGTTAAAAAAAAAACAACTAGTATTAGCAGTAAGGGTTCTCCTGAAAATAGACTCAGATTTTAATTATGTTGAGAGTATATTTCTGGTCAAGGTTTAAGCATTAGAACCTGGGCTGAGTTTGATTTCTTTTGTAATATTTTATAAACTATAAGAAACAAATCTAGTTCCTGTGAAAATCCCATAGAGGAAAAATGTGACTTTATTAATCTCTGAGGTAACAAATATTGGAGCAGATGGGTCAGAGTTAAAAGGAGAAAGCTTGATAATTAAATCCATTCATTTATCAGATAACTGTTAATCATCCACTGTAGATCAGGCATTGTGCAAGGAACATAGTATTTTAAATTAAATTCAGATTATCATATATAGAATAACAGTAAAATGATAACTTGGTTCTCTTTAGTTTTTGCTAAAAAATTCTTGGAAATTTTAAAGCATTTAGTTGAGAAGAATTTGGAATAATAAAACATCAACAATTTTTTGGCTATACTTTGGGGATTTCTTTAGGGAATCTGTGAAAATTTGTTCCTTTGGAAGTATTACTGTAAGTGGTCTGCTGTGTTCATTACCTTTCTGTGCCAAGCTTAAATTTAAGCAAATTTGTTGCATTCTGTTAACTTTGGTAATTTGTGGGTCTTTTATTTTTAATGTGATTTGAATTTCATTGTATTTATTAGTCATCCTTTCTAACAAAGTTGTGCCACAGTTGTCTTTTCTATTCTTTTTTTTTTTAATGAAAAAGAAAAAATAATCTAAGGCAAGAATTTTGGCTGATGGGCTCTGTCTGGCCACTCTGGCCAGGTATGGTTTTGTAATATGGTATCAATATCCTGTGAATTCTGTTATTTAAATCATGGGTAACCATAGTGGGCAGAATGATGCAAAGATTTCTGAAATCCTGTTTTTGTGGAAATAAGCAGAATCTTTTTAGCAGAGGTTTTAAATGATCTAGAGAGAGTATGAAGTGATCTGCTTGAAGAGGTTTAAAACGTGATACCTGTGAAGTCGGTTCTTCAGTGCTGCATTGTGAAAAGGCTTTTGTTAATGGCATTTAATTTTCCCAGATTTGCTAAAGTTTATAAAAACACTTCAAAGGATGAACACAGAAGTGAATTTTATGTCCATTTATATGTAAAGTTTACAAATTATTGTGTGTTTTCTCTTGTGTGATATTTGAGATCATTTACTGCCATATGAAGCAGCCATTCATACTGAGCCCTACTTCCAACGTTGCTGAGGTCCTTTAGCTTTCTTTTTACCACTGGTGGGAATGGGAATTCAGAGTTCCAACTTGAAGGAGATGTGACAGTCAGCCTTCTCATCTAAAGATGATTCTTGGGCCTGATGAAGAGATAGCAAACATCACTCAGAGAAGACAGGAGATACCTTCTAGGCTTCTCAGATTCTTTTTCTTTTTCCTTGTTCAGGTTGAACTCCAGGAGACAGATCTAACCCAATTCTTATTTAATTTTGACTTTGGATCCCAAGGTAATTGTACCCTTGTGCAGTCTTGTTGAACTCTTGTCTCTGGTTTGAGAATAGGGGGACCCAACTTTTCTCTTTTTGTCCTTAAATGCTCTGGGCTGGGACAAGACTTAAAACTTGGTGGAAGCAATGAGCTGCTTGTGAGGGGACTCCCCGTCTCTATTCCACTTCCTCTTCTGCTTGCTGCTTGGGAACATGTTTATCTGAAGATGATAAGAAGAATAAACAGTGCAGGTCCTTATGGCTCTAGGTAAGTGTTTTTTCTGATTTATGAGATTATTACTTCTTTTCACTACTCTGCTGCTGCTGCTAAGTTGCTTCAGTCGTGTCAGACTCTGTGCGACCCCATAGACGGCAGCCCACCATGCTCCCCTATCCCTGGGATTCTCCAGGCAAGAACACTGGAGTGGGTTGCCATTTCCTTCTCCAATGCATGAAAGTGAAAAGTGAAAGTGAAGTCTCTCAGTCGCTACTCTGGTCCCTACTAAAAAGTTTTCTTTTTTTTTTAATTAAAACTATAATTGAACAGGTAAGCTAAATATCAACACAAGGAAAGCTAAATGTCAAGAGGATTCACCCGCTATTTACCAGGGAAACTACAACTATACCAGTTGTTAGGGGCTTTATAAGCATTAAGAAGCAGTGATTTCTGTTCCTGAAAAGCTAAGCAGAGCAGAGATGTGAAGAGAACAAAGTGGATTCATTTTGGAAGGTGAGAGGTCACTAGGGGAATTGCAGTCAGCATGTCTCGGAGAGGGTGCTGTGTTCAGGTTGGACAAGTGTGAAGAGAAAGGCCAGCTGTGCGCGGATAGTGGCACTGAAGTAGAGAGGAGGGCTGGCGGATTGATTTCTTATATTAACTGAAAAGTGAAAGTGAAGTCGCTCAGTCGTGTCCAACTCTTCGCTACCCCATGGACTGTAGCCCGGCAGGCTCCTCCATCCATGGGATTTTCTAGGTAAGAATACTGGAGAGGGTTGCCATTTCCTTCTTCAGGGGATCTTCCCGACCCAGGGATTGAACCCAGGTCTCCCACATTGCGGGCAGACGCTTTACCATCTGAGCCACCAGAGAAGTCCCCATATTAACTGAAGCAGGTAACAAATAAGAAAGGGAAGAAAACTGGGGAGACGCATATTGTGAATGTCTTTGAAAAGGACCCTGACTAAGAGAGTCCACTAGATGTGAGCTCCTTGGGAACTTTGCTTGCTCTGTATTTTGATTCACTGCAGTTTCCGTCTTGTGAACTGAGCTGAATCCTCGGGCGGTGTGGAGTCAGATGTTGAACACGGGTCCTGACCAGCAATGTGGCATGTATCAGTCAGTCAGTGTATGCATTTTAGTTAAAACTCCTTTGTGGTGTGTTACAAGGGATATTTTTAGGCTTAGATAATTAAGGCACCAAAACTTAATATATGTAAGTGAAAAAAGTTGGTGGATCCTGGGTCAAAGCAATGCTGTAGTTCATTAATGAAGATAATAAAATTGAGTACCTAAGTCAAGAAGTAAACCAGTAGAAGTTTTCCAGTTAGTGAGTTTACTGTTGATTTCTGAAGCATCAGCTCTTTCTCCTGACTTACTGGTTTATCGGGTCTTCCCTGGTGGCTCAGAAGTAAGGAATTTGCCTGTAGTGCAGGAGACATGGAGACATGGGTTTGGTCCCTGGGTGAGGAAAATCCCCCGGAGAAGGCAATGGCAACCCACTTCAGTATTCCTGCCTGGAAAATCCCATGGACAGAGGAGCCTGGCGGACTATAGTTTGTGGGCTCGCAAAGAGTCAGACAGGTCTGAGTGGCTAAACAACAACAACAACATGTTTATGACATGAAATAGAACTGTATTTTTATGATTTTATATCCTTTGGGGTTAAAGTGTGTTTCACTGGGGGAAAATAACTGTCTCAAGGTTATTTTGAGAATGAATATGTTGAGTGGAGAGCAACAAGAAATATTAAATAAGCAAAGAGAGAAAGACAGTGGGTATCAGTGCAGAGCCCCTTAAGTGAAGGAGAGAGCCGGGAAAGAAAATTCCAGGATGAGCTTTTAGGGACTTCAAGCTATAGAATTAAGTATTCATGGGGGATTTCAGCAGCTCAAACATCTGTTGGATAACAAATATCACTGAACATTTATCATCTCAGGATGATTCTAGGTTATGCAGAGGACGTGTTGATAAAAGGAAACCATGGAGAACCAGTCCTGGTTTTGTTTCTTGCAAGTAGTGAAGGAAATATAATTTTAGCTTAATGTGAATTTGGTATTTACTCTTCACAGAGCTGCCTTGAGTGTTAATACTGGCACTAAAGTTCACTCACGTAAAATATTATATATTCAGATTTTCCTTTGGTTTTCAGACTGTGAGTTGTGATCCTAGAGGGTTCTTGAAATAGATTTGGTGATTGAACTAGTATTAGGAAAAAAATAGAACAAATAAGATATCACAGTGTGTTGAATGTATTATGGGAAAATATTGTTTAATGAAACTTGTTTCTGTTTTATAAGTACATGTGAATGAGTAGACAATTTTGGATTCTAAAATGTGTTTCTTACTGTGAGTCATGGACACAAATGTAAAAAAAAATCACAATGTTTTTTCAAGAATTGTAAAAAAATGAGAATGCTATTTCATGAATTAAGGTGCATCTGTGTAAGATGTATGTGGTGAAGGCTGATTAAGTTTTCTTTAGGCAGGTGAATGGTCAGGTGCAGGGGGAAGAGAAATGCTCTGTTGCTCCCAGGTGTTTTGAGGTCACAGAGATCTTGGCAAGTGGCACATTGCTTGGGTCCTGTGAGGCTCTTTAAAGCAGATCCTGGTCAACTCCAGTGCAAATAGCTCTGGAGGGTAGTCACAGCTACAGTACCAAGCTACTGACATGAAGGTCAAGAAAGAGAATATATTTAGTTCTTGAAAGCAGGTATTTTCTGTGTGAATGCCTATACTTCTAAAAGAAACCATGTCTTTTTATTTTGTCCTATTGAGAATATTTCACAGTTTTGGAGGAGCATAGCTTGGTTGTTAGAAGGAAGATTTATAAGTGAGTGAGTCAGAAACGGTGAGCAAAGGTGATCTTACAAGGTTAGCAGAGGATAATAAATTAGACACAACTTGAATACGTCGAGTAAAAAAATTAAAGTTACATATAGGTAGGATATTTAAAAATGAATTTCAAAGAGGAAAATAAAAGTGTCTCTGAAGAATACAAGATTTGATAAAACTGCAGTCATCTACTATGTGGTGTATAGTAATTTCTCACTTAGGGATATGTTTATATATTGATGCACATATTGGCAAAAAATATGAATTAAATTGAATCTTATATTGAATAAACTATCATGTAAATTAGTTTCTTGTGCAAATAATGGTTCAGTATTTTATTTAGCATAACTTATTTACACATTCATTGCATTTGGTAGATCCTGTGGTACTTGATTCAAACTTCAGAATGGTGTTTGTGATGGAGGAAATTAGGGGAGGTTGTAATGATTCATTGCACATTTTTATTTATGTGACTTATTGAACAGAGTGACTCCATAGTAGGTTGAAAGGACTGTGAAAGTGAAAATAAAAGTCACTCAGTATTGTCTGACCCTTTGCGACCCATGGACTGTATATAGTCCATGGAATTCTCCAGGCCAGAATACTGGAGTGGGTAGCCTTTCCTTTCTCCAGGGCATCTTCCCAACCCAGGGATCAAACCCAGGTCTCCCATATTGCGGGTGGATTCTTTCCCAGCTCAGCCACCAGGGAAGTCCAGGAATACTGGAGTGGGTAGCCTATTCCTTGTCCTGGGGATCTTCCTCACCCAGGAATCAAACCAGGGTCTCCTGCATTGCAGGCGGATTCTTTTCCAACTAAGCTATGGGGAAGCCCTGAAAGGGCTGTACATCTTTCATAGAAAACCGGTATTACTGGAAAAGTATTGGAAAGACCTTTGAATTAATTGAAAAACTAAAAATAAATACTTAGTGCTGGATGAACTTAAATGTCAGTTCAGAGCTAAATGAACTCAGATTTCTTGCTTCCACTGGATGTTGTGCTTTTCTTTTTGCTGAAATACCAGCCATGTTGCATATTATCAGAAAACAATTGAATGTTCAATGATAGTTTCAGATTAGACAGATCTTATTGCAGATGAAGGCTATGATGATAGGATTTGGTCCCTTTGACCTCGGTTGGCAGTTTTGGCCATGATAATTATTTAACATCAGTCTGCATGGCAACAAGGAAGAAACATCTAGGCAGGCAAATAGATTGTTTCAGGGGAACGTAAGTGGTCCTGTCCAGGAGGAGCTGGGAGCTGGCCTTCTCTGGGCATCCTATTAGCATTTTCCTTAGCTTACGTGTGTCTGCCTGAACTCTGCAGCAGGCTGGAGGGTAAGTCTGTGCTGTAAACATAGCCTTTCGCTCCAGGTTTCTGGTATTTGCTCACAGGCAGCCTCACCCATGTCTGTGCTTCCTTCTCTGCCCTCCTCTTTGTGTGTGTGCTGCCCACGTGTGTGTGTGTGGGCAAGTTCAGACTAACAGACGGTGAAATTGGCAGCAAAGGGACACTCTTGGCTCATACAAACTCTGCCTGTCGTTCTGATATTGCACGTCCTAAATCTGTTATTTTACAAAGAAGAAAACCGAAGCCATCTTTTACACTCATAGAGACAGGTGCTTGAAAAAGAAAAAAGAAGCCGAAAAAGCCTATAAGCAAAGTTATTTATTATTTTCTGCATCCCAGGCTCTATTCCAAGCCATGGTTTCACTGCCAGCCTTGCCTCTTGTGATGAATTTGGCTGATGCAGTGTCTGCTTTGGGATGAGTCATCATGCCCCAGCTGGCTTGGTGTTGCAGTCAACATTTATAACCTTGGAATCCTTGCTTTACAGCAAGATCACGGTTCTTTATCTGTCTCTCTGGGGGAAGTGGTCTCCATGCTTTGGTTGTGATGGACCTATATTGTGGTTTTCCTAAATTGGACACACAATGGTTGCTGGCTGTGTGGTAAGATGACCTGGTGTATGTGAGGCTGGGAAATCTAAACAAATCCCCTTGATTCAGTTCCGGTCTGTTACTGAGTACCCAGAAACCAGAATGACCTGATTAATTAAATGGATTATTTTGCTTAAGAGCTAAAGTGAATGGAAAGTTTAAGTTGACTTTCAGGGATTCCTTATTTAAATTATTAATGTGTAACAGTTGTTAATAATGTTGGGGAAAGATTGTAAGATGGTTCTGATGATGAGAATATAATTTACTTTTGTTTTTTCCCATTTTTCTTTAATGTTTCATATTGCTTATGTAATAGTAGTAATAGTTCTTAATAATAACAGAACTGGTTTTTTTCTTGTAGGAGAAAAAAGCCTAAGATGAAAATTACACATTTATTAATATAAAAGTAACATGCTTAGATTCTTGATCTTTAAAAATCTTTCTAAAAAACAAAAAACCAAAGAAACTTAAAATGTTGACTTTTTAAGGTTAATTTTATCTGACTATTGTTTGAAGTAACATTGTTTCTTTTCTGACTATCTGATATTACAGAGCACATATTGCTTTTAACAATTTAAAATGTAAATGTGAATGATCTTCTAACTAGGATTTTGCTTTATTAAAAATTTTTAGTACTTTTTATCTAAACATTCAAGCACACTGAAAATTAGAGAGGCTGTTATAATCAACAACTATATAATTATCATTCAGTTTTTATGCACATTTAAAAAAACCTATTTACTAAAATTGAGCACATAATATAGAGTTCCCGTATTATTCACCCCTTTCCCACATCCACACACACATGCAGGTACCTATATTATTAACATCTTTCTTTAGTGTGGTACTTTTATTTGAATGAATGAATTAGTATTGATATTATTATTAACCTAAAGTCCATAGTCTACATTTTCATTCACTGTTTATATGGTATGGTTCTAAGGATTTTGACAAATGCATAAAGTCATTTATTCATCATTATAGTATCAGGCAGAGTAGTTTCACAAGGCTAAAATATCTATGAAATATATATATATCTTTTTATTACCTCCATAGTTTTACCTTTTCAAGAATGTGATATATAGCCTTTTCAGATTGGCTTTCTTCACTTACCAATATGCTTTAAGGTCCTTCTGTGCTTTCCTGTGACTTGATAGCTCCTTTCTTTTCATTGCTGAAAAACAGACCATTGTATGAATTTACTACAGTTGGTTTATCCATTCATCTACCTGAGGACATCTTGGTTGCTTCTAAGTTTTGGCAATTATAATAAAACTGCTATAAACATGTGTGTGCAGATTTTTGTGTGGACATAGTTTTCACATCCTTTGGGTAAATATTAAGGAGTGTAATTGCTGGATTGTATGGTAAGAGTACGTTTAGTTATGTAAAATACTGCCAAACTCTCTTCCAGCATGGCTGAACCACTCTGCATGCCCACCAGTAATGGATGAATGAGTGTTTCAGTTGCTTCACATTCTCTCTAGCATATGATGTTGTCAATGTTTTGGGTTTTGGCCATTCTGAAACGTACGTAGTGGCATCTTGTTGTATCTTTTATTTTCCAATGACATGATGTGGAGCTGTCTTTTTTTTCCCTTCCTTCCATGCATGTGTTTGCCACCTGGAGATCTTCTTTGGTGAGGTGTGAAGCTCTTTGGCCCATTTTTTAAAAACTGGGTTTGCTTGTTGAGATTTAACAGTTTTTGTGTATTTTAGGTATGAGTCCTTTGTCACATACATGTTTTATGAATATTTTCTCCCAGTCTGTGGCTTTTTATTTTTCTCACAGTATCTTTCACAGAGCAATTTTTTTTTTTTTTTTTTACTTTTAATCATTTCAAACTTACCAATTTTTTTTTAATGGATTGTGCTTTTGGTGTTGGATCTAAAACATCATTGCCAAAGCCAAAGTCATCTACTTTTTCTCGTAGATTATTTTTTAAGAGTTTTAGAGTTTTATGTTTAGGATACATTTTGAGTTAATTTTTGCTAAGCATATAAGATCTGTGTCTAGACTCTTCAAAAAGTTTTTTCTTTTTCTTTTTTTGGCATATGGATATCCAATTGTTTGAGCATCATTTGTTGAAAAGGCTGTTCATATTCTATTGAATTTCTTTTGCTACTTTGTCAAATATCATTTGAATTTACTTTTGGGGTCTGTTCTGGGCTCTCTGTTCTGTTCGGTTGATCTATTCGTCTTTTGTTAATGTTACACTGTCTCAATGTTAATGTCTCTTAACAGTCTTGGGCTCCACTGCCAGCACTTCTTTCCCTTAACTCCAGGTCTGTAGTCAGTTCTAAATTAGAACCAGCCCTGCAGTCTGAAATATATTGGCCTAGAACGTTTTATCCCAAGTAAATAGCTTTATACTAGTCTTGTATAGCTTTATTTGTAGCTTTATACTAAGTCTTGAAGTTGGCTAGTTTCAGTCCTCTGGCTTTGTTCTTCTCTTTGAACATTTTGTTGGTTATTCTGGTTGTGTTGCCTTTCTGTATAAATTTTAGAATCAGTTAGGCAAAGTTACTTGCTGAGCCTTTTGATTACGATTGTATTGAATTTATAGATCAAATTGGGAAGAACTGACATCTTGACAATATTGTCTTCCTATCCATGAACATGGAATATCTCTCCATTTATGAAGATCTTCTTCTATGTCTTTCATTAGAGTTTTGTGGTTTTCTTCATTTCTAGATGAAGGTACGTGTGGTGCATACACGCTCTTCATTTAGAACATGTACATTTTTTTGGTTTGTTTTTAGATTTATGCTTAATATTTTACTTTTTGGCATTAGTGGAAATGTTTTTTAATTTCAAATTCCAATTGTTCTTTTCTGTATATGAAAAAGCAGTTGATTGTTATATATTATTCTTGTATCCTGCAACCTTGCTCTGGTTTCTTATTAGTTCTAAGAATGTCTTTGTTAATTATTTGGAACATTCTACGTAAATAGTCATGTTATCTGTAAACAAAGTCAGTTTTATTTCTTCTCAAATTGTATACCTTTTATTTTCTCTCTGTCTTATTGCACGAGCTAGGATTTCTAGCATGATGTTGAAGGATAGTGAGAAGGAACATCCTTGTCTTGTTTCTGGTCTTGGAAAGTCTATAAGTTTCTTACCATTAAGTATGATTTTATCAATAGATTTCTTTTAGATGTTTTTAAACCAAGTTGTGGGAGTTCCCCTCTATTCCTAGTTTACTGGGTTTTTATTATAAATGTGTGTTGGACTTTGTTACATGCTTTTTCCACACCTATTAATGTGATCATATGATTCATTTTTCCTTCAGAGTAGTGGTGTAATGGATTACATTAATTGATTTTCAAATATTGAATACGTCTTATATGTTTAGGATAAATCTTAAGTTGTTATTTTATAATTATTGGATTCAATTTTCTAATAGTTTGTTGAGGGTTTTTACATCTATATCCATTCAAAAAATGAAGATCATGACATCTGGTCCCATGGCAAATAGATGGGGAAACAATGGAAACAGTGACAGACTTTATTTTCTTGGGCTCCAACATCACTGCAGATGGTGACTGCAGCCATAAAATTAAAAGACACTTGCTCCTTGGAAGAAAAGCTATAACAAACCTAGACAGTATATTAAAAAGTAGAGACATTACTTTGCCAACAGGTCCATCTAGTCAAAGCTATGGTTTTTCCAGTAGTCATGTATGGATGTGAGAATTCCTATAAAGAAGGCTGAGAGCCAAAGACTTGGTGCTTTTGAACTGTGGTGTTGGAGAAGACTCTTCAGAGTCCCTTGGATTGCAGGGAGATCCAACCAGTCCATCCTAAAGGAGATCAGTCCTGAGTGTTTATTGGAAGGACTGATGCTGAAGCTTCAATACTTTGGCCACCAGATGCGAAGAGGTGACTCATTAGAAAAGACCCTGATGCTGGGAAAGATTGAAGGCAGGAAAGGGGATGACTGAGGATGAGATGTTGGATGGAATCACTGACTCAATGGACGTGAGGTTCAGCAAGCTCTGGGAGATGGTGAAGGACAGGGAAGCTTGGTGTGCTACAGTCTATGGGGTTGCAGAGCTGGACACGATTGAGTGACTGAACAACAACCATGAGAGAAGTAATTTGATTTTATCTTTGTCTGGTTTGGTTTTATGGTAGTGCTGGCCTCATGGAATGACTTGGGAAGTATTCTTTCTGCTTCTATTTTCTGTCAAAACTTTTAGACAATTGTTACTATTTCTTTCTTAGATATTTGATAGAATCCACCAGTGAAACCACCTAGGCATGATGTGTTTTTTTCTTTGGGAGGCATAGATTTTAAATTATTGATTTACTTTCTTTAGTATTTATAGCTCTGTTCAGATAATGTTTATCCTTGTGTAAGATTTGGTTGTTAGTGTCTTTCAAGGAATTGGTGAATCTCATCTAAATTACCAAATTTGTAGGCATAGAGTTGTTTATATTGTTCCTTTATTATCCTTTTAATGTCCATATCATTAATAGTGATTTCTCTAATTTTATATTTGCTCAGCTTTTTGACTTTATTTTTTTCCTCTATTGATTTTTTGTTTCTAATTTTATTTGTTTCTGTATAATATTTATTATTTTGTATTTTCTGCTTGCTTTAGGCTTATATTGCTCTTCTTTCTCTAGTTTCCTAAGGTGTCAGCATATTTATTTCAGATATTCTTCTTCTCTAATATTTGCATTCAGTGCTATGAATTTTCCTCAGAGCATTCATTTTTTTCCACAATTTTTTTTATTACATTGTTTATTTTCATTTAATGGGAAATATTTAAAAATTCCTCTTGTGACTTCTGTGATTCATGTGTTATTTAGAAATGTGTTGTTTAATCTCCAAATATTTGGGGATTTTATATGATTCCATTTTCTCTCCTCTATTGCATGCCATTATATTTTTTAAAATTATTTTTAAAGTGTTTGCCCCTGAATCTACAGTATACAACTAGTGCAGGTCCACTTTCAAATAACATTATCCTGCATCATTTGTAGTACATGCGAAGTCACTTCAGTTGACTCTGCAATCACATGAACTGTAGCCCACCAGGCTTCTCTGTCCACGGGACTGCAGCCTGCCAGGCTCCTCTGTCAATGGGATTCTCCAGACAGTTACCTTATATCTGAGTATTCCCAATTTCTCCTTCTTTAAAGAAAATAAAATTTTTGTTTTCTATTTATTTCTTCTTTTTTTTTTTTTATGTAGGACTAAAGAACTAACATTTCTTGCAAGACTGGTCAACTGATGACACAATCCCTCATTTTTTGTTTAAGAAAGTCTTTATTTCTGTTTCACTGTTGAAGGATTCAAAATTCTAGGTTAGTAGTCTTTTTCTATTTATATTAAATATTGAAGGTAAAATTGTTGTTGCTGTTCAGTCGCTGAGTTGTGTCTGACTTTTTGCAACCCCATGAACTATAGCACTCCAGACTTCCCTGTCCTTCACTATCTCCCTGAGTTTGCTCAAACTCAAGTCTATTGAGTCAGTGATGCCATCCAATCATCTCATCCTCTGTCGTCCCCTTCTCCTCCTGCCCTCAATCTTTCCCAGCATCAGAGTCTTTTCCAGTGAGTCAGCTCTTTGCATCAGATGGCCAAAGTATTGAAGCTTCAGCTTCAGCATCAGTCCTTCCGATGAATATTCGGGACTGATTTTCTCTAGGATGGACTGGCTTGGTCTCCTTGCAGTCCAAGGGAGTCTCAAGCGTATTCTCTAGCACTGCAGTTTGAGAGTATCAATTCTCTGGCACTCAGCCTTCCTTATAGCCCAACTCTTACAGACATACGTGACTACTGGAAAAACCATAGCTTTGACTAGATGGACCTTTGTCAGCAAAGTGATGTCTCTGTTTTTAATATGCTGTCTAGTTTTGTCATAGCTTCCCTTGTGGCTCAGCTAGTAAAGAATCCACCTGCAATATGGGAGACCTGGGTTTGATTCCTGGGTTGGGAAGATCCCCTGGAGATGGGAAAGGCTACCCACTCCAGTATTCTATCCTGGAGAATTCCATGGACTATATAATCCATGGGGTCACAAAGAATTGGATATGACTGAATGACTTTCACTTTCACTTCACTTTTGTCATAGCTAATCTTTCAAGGAGCAAGCATCTTTTAATTTGATGTCTGCAGTCACCATCTGCATTGATTTTGGAGCCCAAGAAAATGAAATCTAATGCTGTTTCCACTTTTCCCCCATCTGTTTTCCATGAAGTGACAGGACCAGCAGCCATGATTTTCATTTTTTGAATTAAGCCAAGCTTTTTCACTCTCCTCTTTCACCTTCATCAACAGGCTCTAGTTCCTTTTCACTTTTTGTCATTAAAGTGGTATTATCTGCATATCTGCCGTTGTTGCTATTTCTCCCTACAATCTTCATTCCAGCTTGTGATTCATCCAGCCCCACACTTCACATGATGTACTCTGCATATACGTTAAATAGGCAGGATGACATTATGCAGTCTTGATGTACTCCTTTCCCAATTTGGAACCATGTTGCTTGTCTCTTGTTCCATGTCTAATTCTAAATGTTGCTTCCTGTCCTGTATACAGGTTCCTCAGGAGACAGGTAATGTGGTCTGGTATTCCTGTATCTTTAAGAATATTACAGAGTTTGTTGTGATCCACACAGTCAAAGGCTTAACATAGTCAATGAACCACAAGCAGATGCTTTTTGAAATTCCCTTGCTTTTTCTATGATCCAGGGTATGTTGGCCATTTGATCTTTAATATTAAATATTAAAGGTAATATTAAATCACCTTTTCATTCAGTTCATTTAGCAGATAGAAAGTACCATGACTATGCATTCAATAGAATAATCAACTGGATTTTGAATAAATAATAGTTTACTGGGTAGAGAGTACTCAATTTTTATCAGTGTGACATATATATAAGTGCTTAATTGTCTATTTCATTCTAATTTCATTTGTAAATGGAACTTAGTATGTTTATACTGCCATTCTTCCACATAACATTATAGTTTCCAAAAATAGAAATTGTGGAAAAACAGTAAAGGTGGGACCTTTTATTGTCCATTCATTCATTTAACCTTAGTGTTATTGAGAGGGGACCACGTGAGGAAACCGTAGCTTCCAGTATGCCCAAGTGTTTGCTGTTTTAACATTTCTTGCTAGTGTTTCACTTCTGAATGTGTTCTATGTAAATGTGTATCTATTGCTTATTTAGTATGTATTTCTACTGGATTTATAGATTTTGATAATTCTCCTTAAACTATTATATGCAGGTTTTATTTTCAGAAACAATGTAAAAGCATACCACTGAATCTTCCATTTTAAAATGTAAGCAGAATCATTATATATAAATGAGTAGGAGGCATCAAATCAAATACTTGATGTGAGATTGAAGTAAAGTGAAAAGTTAAGGCACAACATACAAGCTGATAAGCATAAATAGAAAAACAAGGTATGTCATTGTCCAGGGTTAATGGCTGGGTATAGAAGTAGTGGGAGCTGTGAATTGAGCGGGTGGATAGATCACTTTGGCAGTGGAGCTAGTCCCCATAGACGGATTTGAGAGGCCCTAAATCAGGGAACCTCACCACAGTATCAAAGTGCTGAAATTAGAATACAAAGTGCTAACAACTGATTGACTTCCTTTTCCCGAGTTTCTTTCTCCAAGTTTTCTGAACAACCTGTCCAAGTTGTTGACCAAATGATTGATTAATTATTTAGAATTTAGTAGAATGGAGAATTAACTGCAGCCTGAACTAAGGAGTAGAAATGAAAGGTTCTTATCTTACAGATTAAAGAAATGTACTCTGAGGATCTTAGAGTAGTGAACAGTCTCTGGTTTTGTCCACCTGAGAAAGTATCTCCCAAGTCTTGACAGTTAAGGCAAGGGGATTGAAATCCAGGCCCTTTACATTGCTGGCTCTGTTCTCTGTTAAATGTAGAAGTATGGATGATGCTGATGGGTTATGGTGATTAAATGGAGGTAAAGTAATTAAGTCAGTTTGTCACCCAGCAGGTACTCAGTGAATGATCACTGCTATTCAACAATTGTAATAAAACCCAAACTTGTGTGTGCCACATAACTGTTTTGGGTAAAAGATAACTTTTTTGTTCATTTTTAGTGAATGTAAGCTAATGAGTTAAATGGCAGCTACTGTTTTGTTTAGAAATACTGTGTCATGCAAATGAAAAAAGGGCCAAAACTTTTTTTACTTCTAAGGAAAATCGAGTTTATTTGCAAAAGAAAGCATTATTATTTGGGGAGCTGTATTTCTGTATCTGTAATTTACATGGAACTCTACCAGAGAGTCTTTATAGAACCTCACCAGGAAAGCCCTTCATATTTCAGCTCCTTCAGAGCTCTGCTGTCTCCGTTGTTGTGGAAATGATTGGAGTTGCATTCTCTTAAGTGGCTGAGCTCAGCTGGGTGACCATCTCATGGTACTTTGGCATTCATCTGAGGTTGCCCAGTTTGAAGTCATCTTTGCAAGGGGGAGGTGAGGTGATCCAAGAGGGATGGAAAGTTGAGGAATGCTGCAGAATTGTCTTGTCAACTTAGGGGCATGATTTCAGTACAGGTTGGTTTTAATTCCTCTGCTCCTCAGCAGGGATCAGTGAAAATGAGTGCCTGCCTGCTTCTATGTGTTTGAAGAGCTACAGATGAAAGAACGGAAGACTAAGAGAAAGTTATTGTTTTATTCTGAAAAGCTTTTTTGTTTTTCTGATAAACAGTTTGATTTGAAACACTTTTGTGCAACATACCTGGAAAATCACTAACATTTATTGCATGGGTTGATATTGATATATGCTATTGTTGTTCAGTTGCCCAGTCATGTCCAACTGTTTGTTACCCCATGGACTGCAGCATGCCAGGCCTCCCTGTCCCTCACTATCTCTCAAAAGTTTGCCCAAGTTGATGGTCCATTGCATCTGTCATGCCATCCAACCATCTCATCCTCTGACACCCTCTTCTTCTGCCCTCAGTCATTCTCAGCATCAGGGACTTTTCCAATGAATTGGCTGTTCACATCTGGTGACCAATATACTGGAGCTTCAGCATCAGTCCTTCCATTGAGTATTCAGGGTTGATTTCCTTTAAGATTGACTGGTTTGATTTGCTGTCCAGAGGACTCTCAGGAGTTTTCTCCAGCATCACAATTCAAAGGCATCGGTTCTTTGTGCTCTGCCTTCTTTACAATCCAGCTCTCACAATAGTACATGACTACTGGGAAGGCCAGAGCCTTGACTATATGGACCTTTGTCAGCAGAATAATGTCTGCTTTTCAACACACTTCTAGGTTTATCATCGCTTTCCTGCCAGGAAGCAGTTGTTTTCTGATTCCATGGCTGCAGTCACCATCCACAGTGATTTTAGAGCCAAAGAAGAAGAAATTGGTCACGGT
This sequence comes from Bos grunniens, assembly GCF_055505025.1. NCBI lineage: Eukaryota > Metazoa > Chordata > Mammalia > Artiodactyla > Bovidae > Bos > Bos grunniens. The sequence goes on along the minus strand of NC_141179.1, from coordinate 8,796,985 downwards.
GCTGTGCTATGTCGCTTTAGTCGTGTCCAATTCTTTTGTGATGCTATGGACTGTAACCCACTAGGCTCCTCTGTCCATGGGATTCTCCAGGCAGGAATACTGTAGTGGGATGCAGCGCTCTCCTCGAGGGGATCTTCCCAACCCAGGGATCAAGCCTGCGTCTCTCATATCTCCTCCATTGACAGGTGGGTTCTTTACCACTAGCACCACCTGGGAAGCCCAGTCACTACTTTGACTTTTTCCCCTTCTGTTTGCCATGAAGTGATGGGGCCGGATGCCATGATCTTAGTTTTAAGCCGGCTCTTTCACTCTCCTCCGTCCTCATCAAGACTCAAGTTTCTCTTCACTTTCTGCCACTGGAGTGGTTTCATCAGCATATATGAGGTTGTTGATGTTCCTCCTGCCAGTCTTGATTGCTGCTTGAGACTTACCCAGCCCGGCATTTCTCATGATGTGCTCAGCATATAGGTTAAATATGTGAGAGCAGACAGCCGTGTCGTTCTCCTTTCTCCATCGTGAACCAATCAGTTATTCAATACAGGGCTCTAACTGTTGCTTATTGACCCGCATACAGTTTTCTTAGGAGACAGGGAAGATGATCTGGTATTCGCATCTGTTTAAGAGCTTTCCACAGTTTGTTATGATCCACACACTCAACGGCTTTAGTGTAGTTGATGAAACAGAGGTAGATGTTTTTTCTGGAATTTCCTTGCTTTCTTTAGATCCAGTGAATGTTGGCAGTTTGATCTCTGCTTCCTCTGCCTTTTCCAAACCCAGCTTGGATGTCTGGAACTTCTTGGTTCGTGTAATGCTGAAGCCTAGCATGCAATGATATATGCTGGTAATTGCTAAAAATATACATGGGCTTGGTTGATAAATTTTGTTCCTGTCTGAGAAGACTGCATGTATTGATACCTCTGTCAATGAGCCTGCTAAGATTGAAGCTCCTTAATAATGCAGTCAGCTGATGAAAAGGCTACACCTGGATTTCCACCCGCAGGAGAAGTAGGGGTGGGATAATTATATTAGGTGGTGGTTTGGCAGAGGTGGAGGTTCATTGATAGGAGTTCCAGAGCTTTCCTGTTTAATCGTTGATTCAGGCGCTAGAAGCATTTTTGTTGAGAGAGTAAGAATGACTTAGGAGAGAAGCAGTAACACTGAAGAATATGGAGTTGCATCTTCTCCCTTTTCCTCTGCAGGAGTAGCTGTCAGTTGTGGCACTTACACCGTGCATTGCAATTGTTTACTTCTCTGTTGTCCTCACTGAAAGCTCCATGGAAGTAGACAACTATGTGCTTGGTACATAGTAGGTCTAAATAAATCTTGAATAAATGAAATTATGTGAGCAACTTTCTTTATATATATATTTTTTTACCTCCAATAATAGAGTCAGAAAATAAAAAGTTAAGGGTTTCTCTTAGTTGCATGCATGCTAAGTCACTTTGGGGCTTCCCCGATAGCTCAGTTGATAAAGAATCTGCCTGTAATGCAGGAGACCCTGGTTTGATTCCTGGGTCGGGAATATCCGCTGGAGAAGGGGCTGACTACCCACTCCAGTATTCTTGGGCTTCCCTTGTGGTTCAGCTGGTAAAGAATTCTCCCACAATGTGGGAGACTTGGGTTAGATCCCTGGGTGTGGAAGATCCCCTAGAGAAGGAAATGGCAACCCACTCCAGTATTCTTACCTGGAGAATCCCATGGACAGAGAAGCCTGGCAGGCTACAGTCAATGGGGTCGCAAGAGTTGGACATGACTTAGCTACTGAACCACCAAGTCGCTTCAGTCGTGTCTGACTCTCTGCAACCCACTGGACTGCAGCCCACCAGGCTTCGCTGTCCATGGGATTCTCCAGGCAAGAATACTGGAGTAGGTTGCAGTGCCCTCCTCCAGGGGATCTTCCCAACCCAGGGATCAAACCCATGTTTCTAACATCTGTGTTGGTAGCAGGTTCTTCGCCACTAGCGCCATCTGGGAAGCCCTCTCTGGGAAGCCCTCCCTTAATTAGCCCAAACATTTAATTTTCTGGTAACTGTAACAAAAAATAGACCAGTGTCTAGATCATTAATACATTGGCCAAAGGATGTTTGGTGACTTTAAGATGACACACTCACTTACTGAGTTAGGGGTAAACCATGAATCATGACATTTCAGCAGATGTTAGTAGGCATATCCACATTTCAAGAGGCAAAAGGAAACCTGGGCATCAAGAAGTTGAAAATTAAAGCATAAGAAAACCATAGGTGTTATCAGTTAAGGAGATTTTGCCCCTGTCCTGGATTTGGCCTGGTTTTAGAGCCTATGCCAGATGAAGTTACATTTCAGGTCTATGAAGAGAGTCTGTGCTGCTTGATCATCATCCTCCAGCTGTGCTTCATGTGAGTTTGCTCGTCACTAAGAGAAAATGGTGTCTGTGCACATACATTTTATAGATAAATGAAGATAACTTTCAAAAAGTCACAGTTTAAACCTTTCTGAAATGATGTACTTGTGCTCATGTTAGCTAACGCAGAGTCTATGAATAGATAAAATCTTTGGTTTTGATGCCAGGTAGGTGTGCATTGGGCTTCCCTTGTAGCTCAGTCAGTAAAGAATCTGACTGTGATGCAGAAGACCCGGGTTCAATCCCTGGGTTGGAAAGATCCCCTGGAGAAGGAAATGGCAACCCAGTCCAGTATTCTTGCCTAGAGAATCCCATGGACAGAGGAGCCTGGCAGGCTACAGTCCATGGGGTAGCCTACAGACTCAGGCTACAGTCGCAAGAGTCGGACACGACTTAGCAACTAAACCACTACCACCATAGAAGCGCCTGAGCCTCTCTGCACCGCTCCCCCACCCCGCAACCCCGCCACTCTGTGACACTGGTGATGCATAGCAGAGGTCTCAGAAAGCAACGGGGACTCGTGGCCTCCCACTTCTGAGCCCACAGTTTACTCTTCCCTTTTCTTTATGTCTGGAGTCATCTATAACACTCCACTGCTAAAGAGGTATTTTAGGGAGTAAACAGAGCATCTCATGGAGGTGTGCTTTCCCCTACCTCTCACTATACCGTGGAGGTAGCTTTTACCTTTATAAAAAAATGTATTAATAATTAGTAACAGTTGTTAAATGTCAAGACTCAGGGTTTACAAAGTCAATAAAACCGCTGACTAGTAAATTTGTCATGTACATTTCAAGATTAGTGTGACCGAATACACGAGGTGGCAGCTTTCTATTTTGGGAAGGTTTGATATATGGTGGATTGTGTAGCTGCATTTTCCACCTGGGTGTCATGATTTCCATCATCAACTGCACAGCAGGGAGACAAGCTCAAAAACTGTGTCATGGGTTTGCTCTCTGCGGTACATCTTTCTGTTCACTGCTAAGCAGCTGCAGTTGAATTCTCTTTAGGCAGTGATCAGCTGTCTTGCATTTGAGCTCAGAGGTACTTGTGGCTATTAAAGCTTGTATATTAATGCTGCTGAGTTTGTGGGTGAGTGCACAGAAGTCCTCTGACCAAGAATGGCCTCTTTAGCCTGTAATTTATTTACAACTGGAAAGCCAATCCTGCTTTCTCACAAGGAGATTTTTAAGAAACACTGAAGATGCACGTCAAAGCTTGAATTCCTTTCCTCTCAAGGACTATCAGAATGGCGTATGTCTTTGATTAAACTTCATGCAAATGCTGACAAAGGCCATATCAAATAAATTAGTTTGAATTGCAATTTTTTTCCTTCAAATGGGTTGCTTAAATGATACTTGGTTTTTACTTTTTTTTCTGTATCATTTCATGCTGTCTTTCAGTATTTTTTTCACCTTTCAGTATAAAGGCATTTTGAATACCCTTTAAAATAAGAAATGATGCTTTGCCTTACCATATAGCATGTATTTACATCTTTGTGTACTTTTAAAGATTTGAAGTCAAGACTGTAAAGAATTGTATTTTAGTGACTCTAAATAACTGGGAAGATCTCTTCATTTTGCTGGATATCCAGCTCTGGTCAACGGGAAGGTGCTATTTCTGAGAAATGGGTTCTTGAACTTGGCGGGGGGACTGGCTCTTTGAGGGGCTAGTCTCAGGGCCCTAGGAGCAGGTATGGTTGCTGTCTATTGAGGAAGCTGAGTGCATAGGGCTGACTTATGCTGAGTCTCTAAATAAACTGCTGACAAGAAAAGAATCTTTGTGTAGCCAGTTGCCCAGTGCAGTTAGCAGTTATATGAATGCATTCTTCTATTTGGTGAATATTGTATTTTATCAGATCTTTGTTCAGAAGTTGCTTTCTCAGACAGCCCTTCACTTACCATCTTATAGCTGAGTAACTTTCTCTCATCATCCACTTTCCTACCCCTCCCATATAGCACTTAATCACCAGCTGACACATTATGCGTTTCTCTTTCTGCTAGAAGGTAAGTTCATGAGGGCAGGGGTTTTTATCTTTTGTTTACTGCTGGATTTCAGTACCTAAACAGTGCCCAGTAAATGTTTAATGAACGATGATTGATGATTGAATTGATGTCACTAGTTAGAAGCAGATGGAGTCAATAATCTCACTCTTGCAGATTTGTTCAGTTCAGTCACTCAGTCATGTCCAACTCTGTGACCCCATGGACTGCAGTACACCAGGCTTCCCTGACCATCACCAACTCCTGGAGCTTGCCCAAACTCATGTCCATCCAGTTGGTGATGCCATCCAAGCATCTCATCCTCTCTCATCCTTTTCTCCTCCCGCCTTCAATCTTTCCCAGCATCAGGGTTTTTTTTCCAGTGAGTCAGGTCTTCCCAACAGGTGGCCAAAGTATTGGAGTTTTAGCTTTAGCATCAGTCCTTCCAATGAATATTCAGGACTGATTTCCTTTAGGATGGACTAGTTGGATCTCCTTGCAGTCCAAGGGACTCTCAAGAGTCTTCTCCAACACCACAGTTCAAAAGCATCAATTCTTTGGTGCTCAGCTTTCTTTATAGTCCAGCTCTCACATCCATACATGACTACTGGAAAAACCATAGGTTTGACTAGACAAACCTTTGTCAGCAAAGTAATGTCTCTGCTTTTTAACATGCCGTCTAAGTTTGTCATAGCTTTTCTTCCAAGGAGCAAGCGTCTCTTAATTTCATGGCTTCAGTCACCATCTGCAGTGATTTTGGAACCCAAGAAACAAGTTTGTCACTGTTTTCATTGTTACCCATCTATTTGCCATGAAGTGATGGGACCAGATGCCATTATCTTCATTTTTTGACTGTTGAGCTTTAAGTCAGCTTTTTCACTCTCCTCTTTCATCAAGAGGCTCTTTAGTTCTCTGTTTTCTGACATAAGAGTGGTGTCATCTGCATATCTAAAGTTATTGATAATTTCTCCTGGCAATCTTGATTCCAGCTTGTGCTTCATCCAGCCCAGCATTTCGCATGATGTACTCGGCATGTAAGTTAAGTAAGCAGGGTGATAATCTACACCCTTGATATGCTCTTTTCCCTATGTGGAACCAGTCTCTTGTTCCATGGCCAATTCTGTGCTTCTTGACCTGCATACAGATTTCTCAAGAAGCACGTCAGGTGGTCTGGTATTCCCTTTAAGAATAAATTCTTAAATTTATTATTCTTAAATTTAAATTCTCTTTAAGAATTTTCCAGTTTGTTGTGATCCACCCAGTCAAAGGCTTTAGCATAGTCAGTGAAGCAGAAGTAGATGTTTTTCTGGAATTCTTTTGTCTTTTATATCATCCAACGAATGTTGGCAATTTGATCGCTGGTTCCTCTGCCTTTTCTAAATCCAGCTTGAACATCTGGAAGTTCACGGATCACGTATTGCTGAAGCCTGGCTTGGAGAATTTTGAGCATTACTTTACTAGCGTGTGAGATGAGTGCAATTGTGTGGTAATTTGAGTATTCTTTGGCATTGCCTTTCTTTGGGGTTGGAATGAAAACTGACCTTTTCCAGTCCTGTGGCCACTGCTGAGTTTTCCGAATTTGCTGGCATATTGAGTGCAGCACTTTCACAGCATCATCTTTCAGGATTTGAAATAGCTCAACTGGAATTCATTACCTCCACTAGCTTTGTTCATAGTGCTGCTTCCTAAGCCCCACTTGACTTCACATTCCAAGATGTCTGGCTCTAGGTTAGTGATCACACCATCATGGTTATCTGGCTCATTAAGACCTTTTCTGTATAGTTCTTCTGTGTATTCTTGCCACCTCTTCTTAATAACTTCTGCTTCTATTATGTCTTTACCATTTCTATTCTTTACTAAGTCCATCTTTTTATGAAATGTTCCCTTGGTGTCTCTAATTTTCTTGACGGGATCTCTAGTCTTTCCCATTCTATTGTTTTCCTCTCTTTGCACTAATCACTGAGGAAGGCTTTCTTATCTCTCCTTGCTATTTTTGGAACTCTGTATTCAGATGCTTATATCTTTCCTTTTCTCCTTTGCCTTTAGCTTCTCTTCTTTTCTCAACTATTGGTAAGGCTGCCTCAGGCAACCATTTTGTCTCTTTGTGTTTCTTTTTCTTGGGGATAGTCTTGATCATTGCCTCCTGTACAGTGTCAGGAACGTCCATCCATAATTCTTCAGGCACTCTATCAGATCTAATCCCTTGAATCTATTTGTCACTTTCACTGTATAATCATAAGGGATTTGATTTAGGTCATACCAGAATAGCCTTGTAGTTTCCCCTACTTTCTTCAGTTTAGTCTGAATTTTGCAATAAGGAGTTCCTGATCTGAACCACATTCGGCTCCTGGTCTTGTTTTTGCTATCAAGTTTCTCCATCTTTGGCCACAGAGAATATAATCAATCTGGTATGCAAACTCATAAAAGTAGGTATATTGCTTCAGACCAAATTTAACCAAAACTGTGGGCTTTTATAAGTGGGAGCAGCTATAGCTTCCCAGGTGGCTCAGTGATAAAGAATCCACCTGCCATTTCAGGAGACACGGATTCCATCTCTAGATTGGGAAGATGCCCCGAAGAAGGAATTGGCAACCACTCTAGTATTCTGCCTGGGAAATCCTGTGTACAGAGGAGCCTGGTAGGTTATGGTCCATGGTTGCAAAAGAGTCAGATGTGATTTAGCAACTAAAGGACCAGCCATGTTTGGCTGTGGGAATTCCTCATATAGGTCCCTCAGTTAAAATAAACAACACCTTACATGAGAGTTTTTCTCTAAAGCAAATGCTGGGACATTCTTGGGACAAGATTGGTAGGTCCTCTGATCAGCTTAAGCGGCCAGGATCTTTGATGTGGAGCCAGTCCAAGAAGCTGTGGATTGGAGAGCTGGGCCTGTGGCATAGTGAGTGTTTTATTCATTTAAAGAAGAGGAGGAACTTCACTGGTGGTCCAGTGGCTAAGACTCCACAGTCTCAGTCCTGAGAGCCTGGTGTCCATCCCTGGTCAGAGAACTAGATCCCACGTGCCACAAATAAGACCTAAGACCCTGCACAGCCAAATAAATTTAAAAAAAATCAAAGACTGGGGGCTTTTATTCCTCTGCAGATCCCTTACCTGAAGCAACAGTGTTACCAATGGAAAAATTATCTCTTAATTCTTTTTATGCCAGGCCTAAAATCTTGAGAGAGACTTTATATGTGAATTATCTAACATTGAGATGTTGATTCACTTAGGACACTTTTAGCTCACCCCAAGATGTTTTCAGATTAACTTATTCACATATTTCACATATTTTACTCATAATAAAATAACTAATTTCATTGCAATCCAGTATAACACATACACATGTAAAGTTTGGAATTTGCCATGCACTCAGTTTATGCAAACCAAGTTTGAAAATAGCATAGCGGTTAAAAGCCCTGATTCTGTAGTTTGACTGCTGAATTCAGATTTAGGTTCAGACTTAATATATCTAAGCCTCAGTTTCCATATCTATGACATGGCATGAAAGCACTTAACTTATAGAGTTGTCTTGAGTATGTAAGATTTCTTATAAAGCTCTTGTCAAAGTGCTTAGCACATAGTAAGTGCTCAGCAAATGTTAGCTTAAATATAGTCACTTGTCGAAGATCTTTTGTGTCTACAGCACTGTAGAGTTAAGAAAGGAAACAGACTTGTAAAACCACATTCTAAGCACATACTTTGGTTATGAATGGTTTGATGAGTGAGATGCCATAGACAGATTAAGAGCAGAAATCATTAAGTGATCAAGCTCTCCTTGTATTTTTAAGATGAACTTTACTTTTATAACTTAGATGTACACAGTGGTTTCTAGAAAACTCCTTAAGTAGTAAAGAAACCGTTCCAGCAAAAGCCAAGGTTTCAGGATTGTTCTTTCTTTAAATGATCTTTGTTATTAAATCAAAAGGTTTAATGCAACATGGACTGCTTTAGCTATTTAATTTTTAACCTTTGTTGAGACTAAGAGGAGGGTGGAATAGGAAAGCCCAGGGCTGAATTTATGGTTTTGAAGGAGCAGGCCTGAATACATTTGAAGGTCCTAAAAGATGTGGATACAGTTTCCATTGCCTCTGTCTCTGCCTCCCTCACTGTTCTTGGTGCCTTCCCTCACCTTTTCTCTTCTCTAGTTCTCTCACATACACTTTATCAAGAAAGCGTTAGAACGTATCAAATTGCGTTAATTTTTTTGTACTGTCATATAAATGTAACAACTACTGTGTAAATAGTAGATGTATTATGCACTGCAACTTTTGCTCAACAGGATAATGCTTGCATGGTAAAGAAACTGCAAGATGATACCTTAACCCTCAGTATTTAAAATCATCACTAAGGCCAGTTTCATAAACATGATACTGTGGAGTATAGTGGAGCCTGTGGATTTATCTTAAGTATCTGGCATTTGTTCTCAAGTAAGTTCTAATTTTAAAAACATAGCAGTAAATATTATATCCCATTCAGTTTTAACCATGGTTGAAGAATCCTATAAAATTTTTTATTATACTATAAACAAAAAAGCTTAAATTTCAGAAAAGTATTTATTAAATAGTACATAGCTTATTCATAGAAGATCAAGGATTTCCTCATAATGAAGACTCAAAATTGTCTGCTGAAATGGGTTTCATTGATTCAACAAATTCTTTTTTTATATGCTGCCAAAAGTAGATCAATGGATAAAATGTACTTTCATTTTAATTATCTCTTCCTCTATCCCTGTCTCTCCTAGTAATGTGTGTTAGAAGAAATGTTCAGAAAGTGCTTAGCCCTAAATTCTTCAAAAAAAAAAACCTGCTGATGTGTGTGTGCTCATTCGTGTCCAGCTCAGATCCTATGAACTGTAGCCCGCCAGGCTCCTCTGTCTGTGGGATTTCCCAGGCGAGAATACTAGTATGGGTTGCCATTTTCTACTCCAGGGTATCTTGTACATCCAGGGGTCAGACATGAGTCTCCTGAGTCTCCTTCATTTGCAGGAGGACTCTTTACCATTGCACCAGCTGGGTTGGGAAGATCCCAGTGAACAATTGTGTTTCCTAGAGACTTGCTGCTCAAACAGTGGTTCATGAACCAGCAGCATCCTCATCAACCCAGCAGCTTTTGTTTAATGTCCTGAATTCATCAGGGCCTGTGCTAGACCTACAGATCAGGATCTGTGTTTGGCAATGGATACAAATGCTCAGAAAATTTTGAGAAGTGCTTAGACTATATATAGAGAGAACATACTGAACAGTTCTCATGCAAATGTGCAGTACAAAAGGGTAGTTTGATTTTACATGATTTGATGGATTTGTGAAACCTGAATATCTTATGAATTTGCTTTTTCTCACAGACAGGTATTTCTGCCATAGTAAGACGTTGTAGTTTTGAAAATACATATGTCTTATCCTATTGAGATACACAGTACACACCTCCACACACACACATACCTCGGCAAGTATCAGGACTTACTGGGAATAAATAGGGTTAAGGGCACATAATTAAAATGGTCTGCAACTTTAACTAGAGCATCAAGAAAAACAAACAGTTCTGATAAAAATACCAGCAGAATTAAACTGGCATTTGTACCCACCACCAGTAGATCCCATGCAGCCTAAACTCTGGCTCTTTTGCTTTCTTCAGAAAATCTGCTCCATAACGTTGAGTTCCTTAATTTTTGTTCTTAATATAAACATGCAGAGTCTGGATGTACAGCTTTACCAAATAACTTAATGCTGTGGAAGTGTAGATACTGAATCAACCAAATCCCCCACTTCTTACACCAAAAGAAAGTTCTTCTGCAGGATTTCTGGCTTTTCTCTTTAAGTCTTTCTGTATGGGTAAAAAAACTTTAGTTGTGAAAAGGCCTATCCCTGATATCTTTAAAATGTCAATGTGTTGAGGGAAAAAAAAATCACATTTGAACCAATCTGAGTTTCATGTCATGCCTTATCTGTTAATCGTGAATGGCTTAATTCGCATTACAGAAAGACATTATAGCAGAATAGACTGAAGTTTTCCATTTTCTAATTTTTGGAGATGTCCAGTGTGCTATGCAAACAAAAACTTGAATGTGTTCAGTTCCTCAGTGTAAAGAGGTAGTTGGCTCACAGTAATGGAAGAGAAGGAAGTGGAATACAAATACACATTAAAGACAGTGTGAAAGAGCTTAAAAAAAACAGCAAAAAAACCCACCGGATATGAAATTTTCTTCCCAACCCTTTGGGCTCCTCACTGTGAGGTGAAGAGTTAGGCCTGCCAAAACAAGCTCTAATTTCCCATCTTGCTTTGATTTTCTCTTGTAAATACATTTTTGTTTTAATGATTCCTTTCAATTTTATGTGTTTGGGGTTTAATGCTAAGCCAAAGCCAGTGCTAGATCAAATGAATTCCTGCCCCTTCTCCTAGTTTGGTTTCTCTCAGGGAGTGAAATCTCCCATTTTTGTTCCTGGCCTCGTAAGAGGCTTGCTAAACTCTGGAAGAGGAAATGCTGAAAATGACTCTAATGCAAAGTCACTTGTCATCATCTTCTGTGTCGTTGCTTATTCAGGAAGAAATCTGTATGGAAGCCGGTCTTTTGGGGGCTCTTACCAGTTAGAAATAAGAAGAACTTAGGACAGAAATGGATGAAGAGAGGTCTGTGATAGGACAGTATCTCACTGATGCCATTTAAATGCTGTTTCATATGCTACTGAGTCTTTGATTACGTAGGTAATTTGGAAAGGCCATTCATACAGTGCTCAGAAATCAGAAAGGAAAGGAAAACGGTAGAAAGCGAAAGTTAGTTTTCAGAGTTGGGACATGTTTTTCTTTAAAGTCATGGCCAACTACCTCTCCCGGGACTCTTCTAGAATGTGATGGGAGAGGACATATTGTATTAAATCCAAGGTTTGATTTTTTTTTTTTTGAAAGCTGAGGCCTCAGTGGATTTGAGTAAGGAATAGGGTTAGAGAACTTTCGACTTGTGGAGCTTTGTGAATGTTTTTCATTCTTCTCCATTTTCCACAGTCACCTCTGTGGACCCACACCGAGGGCTTCCCGATTATCACTTGAGGATGGCTCTGGTGAGAGGGAAAACTTGGTGGAAATCCCCTGAGCTGCCTTCCTGGAATAAACCTGGGTTGAGAAATCATGGATCTCTGGGCACATAAACTGTGGAGTTGCTATCAAATGTGACAGCCTGGGATTGGGCTGTAGAGACAGAGTCACACCCAAGAAGAGATCTTTGAGTGTATTATTTCTAACAACTCTTTTTTTTTTTCCTCTCTGTTAAAAGACACTTACTCCTTGGAAGGGAAGTTATGTATGACCAACCTAGACAGCATATTAAAAAGCAGAGACATTACTTTGCCAACAAAGGTCTATCTAGTCAAGGCTGTGGCTTTTCCAGTAGACATGTATGGATGTGAGAGTTGGACTGTCAAGAAAGCTGAGCACTGAAGAATTGATGCTTTTGAACTGTGGTGTTGGAGAAGCCTCTTGAGAGTCCCTTGGACTGCAAGGAGATCCAACCAGTCCATCCTAAAGGAGATCAGTCCTGGGTGTTCATTGGAAGGACTGATGTTGAAGCTGAAACTTCAATACTTTGGTCACCTCATGTGAAGAGTTGACTCACTGGAAAAGACTCTGATGCTGGGAGGGATTGAGGGCAGGAGGAGAAGGGGACGACAGAGGATGAGATGACTGGATGGCATCACTGACTCGATGGATGTGAGTTTGAGTGAACTCCGGGAGTTGGTGATGGACAGGGAGGCCTGGTGTGCTGTGATTCATGGGGTCACAAAGAGTCGGACACGACTGAGCGACTGAACTGACTGACTGACAGAATGACTGAATCGGTTTGGTCAAGAGTCAGTGGCTTGGGACAAGAAGGAAAAAGAAACAGGTAACTATTCTATATTAAAAGGGATTTAAGAAGTTTAAGAGATGTAAATGAATGCAATGAGTAGATTTTGCTAGGATCCTTATTTGTAAGCAAGTAAGAAAACAAATCTTAGAGGTAATTGGAGAAATTTAAATGTGGACTAGCTTTTGATGATATTAAAAAAATCATTAATTTTATTACAAATGATAATAGCCTTATGGTCACTCTGTCTCCCCATCCACATGGCACAAGTGAGACAAGTCCTTTAACCTCTCCCAGGGTCAGTTTCTGCATCTGTGAAATGAAGATGATTATCGTGGAGGCTTTTGTAGTGTTGATGTGAGTATAGAATGAGGGTCCCAGCACAGTCTGGCCCGGGATTCTTACATTTTGTTGCTGTTAGTGCTTTCATTATTATTGTCACTAAGTGAATTTCAAGTATCATTTTAATTCTAACGTGAGCTTGTTCTTTAAAACGTTTGTACACTTCCCTATTGGTGAACATGTTTGTGTCCTCACCTTCAATACCTTGACAGTTATCATAGATGGTCTGTTGCACAAGTCTTAGACATCTTGGCGCATCTTGGCTTTGTTCACTGTACTCTCATCACTAAGTTTTATCAGGGCCAGTGACTTGCTTTGAATAGATGCTTAATATTTTGTTGAATGAATAAACTCTACTTTCTGTAAAACTTACAGAAGACAAGTTAATCTTTATTGAAATGCTTATTATTGGTACTGAATGATTCTGGACTTACACTGACCAACCTGCTGGGTGAGGATATAAAAGGGGCTTCCTGGATGGCTCAGCAGGTAAAGAATCCACTTGGAATGCAGGAGATGCAGGAGACTCGGGTTTGATCCCTGGTCAGGAAGATCCCTGGAGGAGGGCATGGCAACCCACTCCAGGATTCTTGCTGGGAAAATCCCATGGACAGAGGAGCCTGGAGGGCTGCAGTCCATGGGGTCACAGAGTCAGACATGACTCGAGCAGCTGAGCACGCACACATGCATACTCTAGCTCTGTAGTGGACACTGGTGTCTGGACCCTCACATTAGTGTTTCATTCATTCACTTTTTGCCCAATCAGGACCCTTCTTCTTCTTCCTCAGAAAGTGCTCCTGTGGCCATTCTAATTAGATTATAAACTAATTCTAATTAGGTTATAAACTCTTTATAACGTGAGGAAGAAATCATATTAGACTCCTTTCTATAGTTTCTTGCACAGAGTAGGCAGATGCTAGATGTCAGAGAAGACTGTATATTTTGTACTGGAATTGTTCTTGGATATCTTCATGGGGAGTCAGGAGAATATGTGCTATAAGAAGTGATTTTAAGTGCTTAGAGAAACTGTTTAGTTGTAGAGATATTGTTGTGGTCTGTAATTGACAGCTGTCAAATATTGATTTGGTTGTAATTGTAACCCTTCAGAGGCAATTATTTTCCTATGTTTTCTCTCGTCACCTTGAATATTAATAATTGGGGGTGAGTGGGAAAGAGAGTTCTTTAATGTAGGCTGGCATTCATGTGTAGAAAGACTAAAAGCCACTGGAATAACAAGGATATATTAGATGCTTATAATTCAGATGTGCTGTATGTTCAGAACCTCACAGCACTGTGAGGGAAATCCTGATGTCTGAATCTAACAGCTAAGTGCTGGCTTTGTTTCAAGTTTCAAATATTAGCCATGTAAAGGATCTGACATTAGCTTAAAGATATAAAACAAGCGTAGTTCAATAATTGTAATGAATTTTCTTTTCTTCTCACTTTGCAGTTTGATCAGAACATTGCATGTGAGCATCTTACCTTTTTAGTATGTAAAGGAAAAGGTTTGATTTTCATGCATGAGTGTAATATCTGTGAAGCTGGTAAACAATATATTCTTCTACATAAAATGATAAAGTATGTTATACACTTGCTGCTGCTACTACTACCAAAGAGTGAAATGCTATGTTACAAGTAAAGCAAACATGTGGAGATCTGTATTTTTACATTTCAAGTTTGGATATTTGTTTTCTTTTTAAGAAGAAGCAGAGGGGGAGATAAAACTATGCCTGTGGCGTTCCATGCCGAGGTCGGTTCTTCATATTTTGTCTGTTTAGTTTAATAACACTCAAGCATAACAGCAATCAGGAGCACACTCTCCTTGGTAAATCCATAGCTATAAAGAAAGCATGTACTTCAGAATTTAAGAAAAAAGTTGCTTGTTGCGCCCAGACCTAGTTTGACATATTTTTGAAAAGTGCTTATAATTCTCCAGATTTCCAGGATTAAAACCAGGAAACACAAAATAGAAATATATAGATTTGGCTGCAGCTCCCCTACACCTTAGGTTGAATTGTCTTAGACCCTTCTTTTTAAAAAAACAGGTAGCTAGTCTTAGTTGAATAATCTGAGATTTGTTAACTGGCTATTCTTTGTGAATTTTTGCAAGGTCCAGTGTTCTTGCCTAGAGAATCCCAGGGACGGGGGAGCCTGGTGGGCTGCCGTCTATGGGGTCGCACAGAGTCGGACACGACTGAAGCGACTTAGCAGTAGCAGCAGCAGTAAAAAGTGAGGCACTGTTGACCCTTGGTAAATAAAATGCTCTTGAATTTTACATCAACTTCAGGATGTATTCACCTCCTTTTTAAACTATCTTGACTTAACATGAAGAATTCTAGGTTTGAAACTCTGAAGTCCTGAGAAATATTTTTTTCTATAACTCCTAAAAATAATTCCAAATTACATTTTTTTCTTCAGAAATGTGAAATAGATATATCATGATTGTTTTCTTCCTGATTGAGTTTCATTTGTGTGATTGACACTAATAAAAATATTCTAACTTATTTCAGTTCATTAAAGAGGTAAGGATATTTTGCACAATGAAGCATGATATAGAAGACTTTTAAACTTTCTGGAGTTTTAAAATAAAAATTTTTAAAGTGTACGTAATTTATAATCTGTGTGTACGTATGCATTGATTCTCCCTGCCCCCCTTCATCTAATAAGCCCCTCTTTTCCTGTTCCATCTTGTAAACATGAGTTGCTTATGGCTTGCATACTGAAAATGCTGCCAGGAAGTAGGGTGAGCAAAGCTTCTTTTCCCATGACCCTCGCTCTAATGTTGTTCCAAGGGTTCCGTACTTAGAAATGCCTTGATAACCACATTCATTCCTGACATACCCCACCCCCAGCACACTCAAAGCTGCTGAGTGCCATCTGACCCAGAGTCCAGCTGCAGCTTCTTACAGCACTAGTGGGGAAGGCTTTTACCTAGAGTAGTGAATATCTGTGAAGGCATTTTGTGTGTGATATATTGCATGTATATAGAAAATTAAAACAAAAAAAAAATCTGTTGCTTGGTGTGATCCTGGAAGCTACAGGTTGACTAGTGTCTGTTTTTTTCTCTCTAATTTTGGACTCACTGAAGCTAGTATGTATGTGTGTGCCTGTACATCCTTTTTGTATTATTTCTGGAAATTTTGCTGCTGACAGTGAAATCTAGTTGCTAAAACATAACTTTAGATTCCCTTGTTCTGTGTCATTTATCATGAACATAAGAGTTTTCTAAATGACCAGGTTATGCTGGTCACAATCCATTCCACCCTCCACCTCAGTTCTCATGTGATGCACTACATTTCTTCTTTTGTAATAACGGGGAGAGAAACATGTTTGTTTGAAAAACTGAGTATCTCTAAACTTCCACTAACGCTCTGAAGTAAGCAATAGCATTGTTTTATTATATATAGAAAATTGAGACTGCAAAGGAAAGCTTAAGTATTTTGCCCAAGGTAGCAAAAAGCTAGTCAGTCGTGGAACTAGGTCCGGTCCTGTAGGAACTCGGTCCTGTAGTCCAGTGTCAGACTTTGCTGCCTCAGGAGAGAGTCCTCCAGCCCTGATCCTGACCCTGAGGCTAACCCTAACCCTAACGCTAATCCAGTTTTGGGAATTGATTGTTTAAGAGACGTACACATAAAGGGAATACTCGTGATGATACTTGATTTCACCTGTCCTAAGGAGACAGGAGGTGTCAGGGTTCTGTATAAGTTATTCCTGGAGCAAGGATGTGAGCCCCGGGTTCACCTCACTGGGCTTGGGTGGAAAAGCAGCAGGTTTATTTGATGGACTACAGGCCACTTGGGTATTCCCTGGGGTCTCCATGGGGAAAGAATCCTCCTGCCAAGGAAGGAGAATCGGGTTCAGTCCGTGGGTTTGAATGGCCGCCCACTCCAGTATGCTTGCCTGGGAAATCCCACGGACAGAGGAGCCTTCCGGGCCGCAGTGCATGGTGGGGGTTGCGGAAGAGACGGCCGTAACTGAGCAGCAACAACGCCAGGCCGCTGTGTGGAGTACAGGTTGTAAGAGAAGAAAGAGGGAGCCTTACTCTTGGACTTAGTGAGATGTGACGCTTCCTCAGAAGCTGCTGCAGGGTATGAGGGTTGAGCATGTGTGAGGAGAGCAGTGTGGGACCCCGGAAGTTCCGCAGTGGAGCGCTTCCTGTTCCAGCCTCTCAGCTGTGTCACTGACCTCCTACCACCCCTGGCCGCTCTGTGCGGCCCTGGCTGCAACTGAGGAACACGGAAGGTTGAGCTTCCTTGTTCTGTCTCGGTTACTGTGAGTCTGGATGATGGCCACCCTGGTTAACTGCTCTGCGTCTGAATGAAAGGGTTAGAGGACACTTGTCCCTGAAATGCTGCCTGGAAAGCAGGTTTCTCTTGTAGAAGACTTTTTCCTCTGTGGTGTTCCACGGTGAGAGTAGAGACAAATTTTGGTAAAAACGACTTAGTGTGAGAAATACTTCTCTTAAGCTGAAAATGTGATTATTTTCCTTAACCAAGTTGAGAGCATGAATTACGTTGTATTTGTGCTAGTGACGGGTCATGTGTAGTTCTGGCGTGTCCGGGCTTGGGAAGGAAATTCAGCAGGTGGTCTGCTTTAATCTGAGACTTTTTGTTTTTTTGAGGAGGATTAAGAAAAAAATAAACTTTAGAGAAAATCTTAGTGATCTTCTCAGTAAACAGAAAGTGAAGGGCAGCTATTCTAAACAAATGGTAGCTAGTCTCCCCCCCGCCCCCCGCCCCCCCCACTCCCCTGTCCTCCCCCACCCCCCACTCCTCCGTCCTCCCACACCGCCCTTTTCCCCCCCAAGCAAGCTCATGCTCATGAGTCAAACGGTCTCTTTGTGCTTCTGTCTCACCGTGAGTCAAATTCTATCATCACACGGATCCTAGAAATGAAACTACTGTTTATTCTTTA
The DNA here is from genome assembly GCF_055505025.1 of Bos grunniens. Taxonomy (NCBI): domain Eukaryota; kingdom Metazoa; phylum Chordata; class Mammalia; order Artiodactyla; family Bovidae; genus Bos; species Bos grunniens. The sequence goes on along the minus strand of NC_141179.1, from coordinate 8,779,536 downwards.
CCAGTCTATTTACTCTGGATGAGAGAGGATCTTATCTTTTGTATAACATAATAGGTAGGCCTTTGTGTTTCTCATGTTAACCAATTATCATTATTGAACCAGAACCAGTGTCTTCCTTCATTTCTTTTGAAAGTTTGCCAGGAAGCTGGCCTCTGGACTGAAATGGCCATGACATCTCTAGCAGTGACTGTAGTTTGCAGTTCACTGTCCTATAGGAACGCGGGGCAGGAGCCTGGAGTTCCAGATAACAGGGGCTCGACTTTTCAATGCTGTGACTAGCCGAGGTTTCAGGCATGTGACCTGTGGTTGGTGATGCTAATATATTTGAAGTGCTTTGAGATTCGTTTGGAAGAAAAGTGCCTAATAATTTGAAACAACAGATCCTAGCAATTAGAAAGCCTTCATTGAATTAGTGATCACTTACTTCATGCCAAAATGAGGTTCCCCTTCAGACCCAGAGAAGTAAGTGCATAGTAGCTTGTCATTCAGGGCCATGTGGTAAATACCAGTGGAACTGGGACTGCAACCCTTGACTTCTGACACTCTGTCCAGTTATGTATGAGTAATAATCCAAAGTCTACATATTTTTAAGTTTCATGAGGTATAAATGTTTGTTGTATTAGATGAGCATTTTAATTCTAAATCTTTAACGAGTTAATTCCCTTCAGAACTATGTATAACCACATGATAAAATGAATATAAATGAAATTTAAGCTAGCTGATTGGGGGGGTTTCAAAAAAATCATTCTCATCAAATTGGTAAGGTTTTTGGAGCACTTAAACAATGGTTTATTTAGATAAATACAGATTTTTACTAGTCATTATGAATAAGGGTACTAGTAGATTGTGGAGGAGCATTAAAGAATTGGAATTAAAACTGAGCACTGACCTAGACATCAGACATGTTTAAAATCTTTACTGGGCGGGGGTGGGGGGGGCGAGAAAGACTAAATAAAAGATTTTTCATGTAACAAGTGCTAAGTTTAAGATGTAAAAAAATACACAATTGATTGAGGATGGCCTGTTTCCTCTCAGAAACCATTTGGTAGCTTAAGGAAATTTGAGTTCAGGCCATGTCCATTTTTTTTGTCAATTCCTGACTATCTCCTTTATCCGTGGCTAAGTTCTAGTCCATACTTGTAGGAAAGAAACTGAAAATTTTAGTCTTTAAATACTTGATTCACAGTAGCTTTAAAGAAGATTCCTTAATAGTGGGATATGTAACTGGGAAACACATTTCTTTTCAAGTGTGTTAAAAAGTTTAATTGTTTCTATTGGCTAAGTTTTAGTTCCAGAATGTTGCTTTCCATATGTTCCTACAATATTACTTCTAAGAGGAAACAACCCATTCTAAACACCTACTACTCTTCCCTATGTGACGGATCACTAAATAGCTCCATTCCGCCTATCACAAGCCACACCTTCTTTTGAGTGTTTTTTTTTAATAGCTTTCTTTCATAATACTTTTTTTTTTCTAATGAAGTGTTACGCTTATCCTGTATTACTCCACTACATGATACACATATCCTGTTTTTAAATGGGCACTATTAGAGGTTTTTACTACATGCTTTTTTATTCTTTCAACTCTTTATGCAAAACTAAATATCTTTCATGTATCAGGCCCAGATCTGTTTGTTGAACAGTGAACAAAAAAGGCAAACATTCATACTTCCATAGAGATTATATTTTAACTAGGGGAGGGAAATTAATGAATAAAGTGTATTGATCAGGTCAACATCATGGCAATGTGGGATGCTTCACTGTCTCTTATCTTCAATCTATAACCAATAAAACATCCATAAATCAACAAAGGTTCCTCTGTCCAACGTACCACCCAAGTAAAGTTGGGTAAACTAGAAGACCAGAGGAGGTGGTACCTATGAGACCAGCCAGGCTGACTGAGCCCAGAGCTGCAGAGAACTTCACTGGTAGCAGCTGCAAGGTGGTGTGGACAGCCCTAGGTTGCTGGCTGCAGGGGTACCCATGGTCACTGGGAACCAGGAGGCATGTTGACCTGTGATCCCATCCCTGTAGCAATCAGTTCAGTTCAGTCCCTCAGTCGTGTCCAACTCTTTGTTACCCCATGGACTGCAGCACACCAGGCCTCCCTGTCCATCACCAACTCCTGGAGCTTACTCAAACTCATGTCCATTGAGTCGGTGATGCTATCCAGCCATCTCATCCTCTGTTGTCCCCTTCTCCTCCTGCCTTCAATCTTTCCCAGCATCAGGGTCTTTTCTAATGAGTTGCCTTTTCTCATCAGGTGGCCAAAGTATTGGAGCATCAGCTTCAGCATCAGTCCTTCCAATGAATAGTCAGGACTGATTTCCTTTAGGATGAACTGGTTGGATCTCCTTGTAGTCCAAGAGACTCTCGAGTCTTCTTCAACACCACAGTTCAAAAGCATCATTCTTCGGCAGGGGCTCTGGGTGCATCAGACCTGGGTTGTGTAGCCTGTGGCAGAAGCCCTCTTGGAGGAAGTTGCCATTATCCCCACCATAAAGCCACCAAGCAGATGACCCACAAACTGCAGAACAATTATATCAAAGAAATTCTTGCACTGTTAAGAAAGTTCTAGGACCCACAATAGATTTCTCAACCTGGGGATCTGACAAAGGAACAGAGAAGCCCCAGGGAATTTGACTTTGGAGGCCAGTGGGATGTGATTACAGAACTTACACAGGACTGGGGAAACAGACTCTTGGAGGGCACAAACAACACCTTGTACATATCAGGACCCAGGAGAAAGGAGCAGTGACCCCACAAGAGACTGACCCAGACTTGCCCGTGAGTGTCCAGGAATCTTTGGGAGAGGCATAGGTTGGTGGTGGCCTACTGCAGGGTTGGGGACACTGAGTGCAGCAGTGCCTGCATGGGACCTTCTGAAGGAGGTCGCCATTATCTTCATTCAGTTCAGTTCAGTCGCTCAGTCATGTCTGACTCTTTGCGACCCCATGAATCGCAGCACGCCAGGCCTCCTTGTCCATCACCAACTCCTGGAGTTCACCCAGTTACCTCCACCTTAGTTTGGTCTCAGGTCAAACAACAGGGAGGGAACACAGCCATGCCCATCAACAGAAAATTGGATTAAAGATTTACTGAGCATGGCCCACCCATTGGAGCAAGACCTGATTTTTCCCACAGTCAGTCTCTCCCATCAGGAAGCTTTCATAACCCTCTTATCCTTGTATACAAGAGGGAAGACAGAATGAAAAGCAAAATTACAGAAAACTAATCAAACTGGTCACATAGACCACAGCCTTGTCTAACTCAATCAAACTATGAGCCATGCTCACATGACCCGATCTGAAACAGATGGGTCATGGTGGAGAGTTCTGACAAAACGTCGTCCACTGGAGAAGGCAATGGCAAACTGCTTCAGTATTCCTGCCTTGAGAACCCCATGAACATTATGAAAAGGCAAAAGATGTGACACTGAAAGATGAACTTCCCAGGTCGGTAGGTCCCCAATATGCTACTGGAGAAGAGTGGAGAAATAACTTCAGAAAGGATGAAGAGATGGAGCCAAAGTGAAAACAGTGCACAGTTGTGGATATGACGGGATAGAAGTCAAGTCTGATGCTGTAAAGAGCAATATTGCATAGGAACCTGGAATGTTAGGTCCACGAATCAAGGCAAATTAGAAGTGGTCAAACAGGAGATGGCAAGAGTGAACATTGACATTGTAGGAATCAGTGAACTAAAATCAACTGGGATGGGCAAATTTAACTCAGATGACCATTTTATCTGCTAATGTGGGCAAGGATCCCACAGTAATTGAAAGAGGAGAGTGACAAAGCTGGCTTAAAACTCAATGTTCAAAAAACTAAGATCATGGCATCCGGTTCCATCACTTCATGGGAAATAGATGGGGAAACAATGGAAACAGTGACAGACTTTATTTTCTTGGGCTCCAAAACCACTGCAGATGGTAACTGCAGCCATAAAATTAAAAGACACTTGCTCCTTGGAAGAAAAGCTATGACCAACCTAGACAGCATATTAAAAAGCAGAGACATTATTTTGTTGACAAATACCTGTCTAGTCAAATCTATGGTTTTTCCAGTAGTCATGTATGGATGTGAGAGTTGAACTATAAAGCTAAATGCCAAAGACTTGATGTTTTTGAACTGTGGTGTTGGAGAAGACTGTTGAGAGTCTCTTGGACTGTAAGGAGATCCAACCAGTCCATCCTAAAGGAAATCAGTCTTGAATATTCACTGGAAAGACCGATGCTGAAGCTGAATGTCCAATACTTTGGCCACCTGATTGGAAGAACTGACTCCTTGAAAAGACCCTGATGCTGGAAAAGATTGAAGGCAGGAGGAGAAGGTGACGACAGAGGATGAGATGGTTACTGACTCAATGGACATGAATTTGAGTAAACTCTGGGAGTCAGTGATGGACAGGGAGGCCTGGCGTGCTGCATTCCATGGGGTCACAAAGAGTCGGACATGACTGAGCGACTGAATTGAACTGACTGAAATTCTCATTTGAGGCTTCCCTGGTGGCTCAGCTGGTAAAGAATCTGCCTGCAATGCGGGAGACCTGGGTTTGATCTCTGGGTTGGGAAGATCCCCTGGAGAAGGGAAAGGCTACCCACTCCAGTATTCTGGCCTGGAGAATTCCATGGACCGTATAGTTCATGGGGTTGCAAAGAGTCGGACACGACTGAGAGACTCTCAGCAATTCTCATTTTAGTGATTTTTAGCTAGCTGGTATACTGTTGTTATTCATCTCTCACTGCTTTTAGAATTTAAAGGTTATTCTCAATTTAGTTGACAAACTCCCCTTACAGCTAATTGTTTGGGGTTGATGAAAGTAGTTTCTTTAGTTTCTGTAATCCTGCAAAGCTTGTTCTCCACCTACCTCTAGTAGTCATGGAGCAGTTTGACATTCCAGATCACTTCAGTTCTTTCTTACCAGTGGGTCTGGGTGATAGGAAGTTAGATCTTTGTAAAACAAGTGGCTTAGAAGTTTCACAGATAAGGATGTTAGCATACCTTTGGATTGACTGTATGAGCTTATGTGGGAAAGTTTTGATAAAAAGAACCACTTTGTTATTTTTTTCATCTATTGCATCATAACATTTTCAGTAAGAAACTCATTAACTTGTTTTAACTGAGGATTCATTGCCATTGTAACTAATGCAGGGTTAAATCTTGCCTTTGCTTAAGCAGACAGTTTCTTTAAGGTGGCAGTTCATAGCACAAAGATTTGTTTGTGGGAAAACTGTCAAGGGATTTAGTTGGAAAAATCTCTCAAGCCCTTTAGAAACTACCATTTAGATTTAATTGATGTTTTTATGAATTAATGAAACCTGATTATTTATCAGGTTTCCAATTTAGTAAAGGTAAATTTCTGCTTGGTCAATACTTATTTACTCTTTTAGTTTGAGTCGTCGTGATTGAAGAAATCCACCATTTAATTTCACTGAAATGAGCTAGTAAGTTAGATATGTAGTTAGTCTGATATTCAGTGTAACTTTGCAGTGTTACTATACTAGCAGATACTAGTCACTAAAAGGCATGATTTCTAGGGATTCTCAGAGAGAAGTTTAGGTTATACCTTTCACTGTTCTGATGTAGCTCAAGTTACTAGTCAGCTAAAGACAATACCTAGCTTTGCCCTAGTCTTAAAGTGACTAATGCACAAACTTGACTTCATGACTGTCAGAGAACCTGAATCACAATGTGTTGCCTCCTAAACTGCTCTGCATTGGAACTGAATGTGAGTTTTAGAATATACAGAATTTTTTACACTGAAAAAGTTAAGTTCAGGAGCATGTGGAGCAAACAGAAACAGTATACACAATTTCATTTCTTGGTTTTTATCTCTTTCATGAATTTTCTTCCTGAAAATACAGAGGGAGTCTCCAGTGTATCACTGTCTTGTTCACTATCTGTATAGCCCTTGTTGAAATAGTGCCCACAGTCCCACGGTTACAGTATTTCTGGTGGTCTCAGGTGGCTTCCACGAACACACAGCTGCTGGAAGCTCCCTTTGGCTCTTATTTTAGGCTTGGAGCCCAGAAACAAGCCCAAGGGACAGGGTGGCTTCAAGGCTTCAGGCCTTTTGTATGTCAAAGAAATGAGAAGCTGAGCTAGAGAGCTGATTTCTTATTTCCCATTCTCATAATGGGTAGGGACAACTGAGATCCGATATTTCTGACACAGGCTTTTCCTGGTGGTAGGTTTTTGTACCATTCAGAGTTAGAAAAAGGCCCTGGAGGCAGTGCACTGTGTGCTGGCTGTTTCTGTAGAGGATTAGCTCCTTGAGGTTGGGGGTACAGTGTCAAATGCTGGAGAAGATGTCTTGTTCAGTGTTACTGGGTCAAATATAAAATATAAAGATACACTGAAGCTCAGGGAGCCAAAATTGTAGTTTTTATTTGTCTCTAAAATTGGGTAGGGGACTTACACTTTAGCATGTTAGAATGTGTGCTGCTGCTGCTGCTGCTAAGTTGCTTCAGTCGCGTCCAACTCTGTGCGACCCCATAGACGGCAGCCCACCAGGCTCCCCCGTCCCTGAGATTCTCCAGGCAAGAACACTGGAGTGGGTTGCCATTTCCTTCTCCAATGCATGAAAGTGAAAAGTGAAAGTGAAGTCGCTCAGTCGTGTCCAACTCCTAGTGACCCCATGGACTGCAGCCCACCAGGCCCCTCCGTCCAAGGGATTTTCCAGGCAAGAGTACTGGAGTGGGGTGCCATTGCCTTCTCCGGTTAGAATGTATAAACTACGGTAAATAAAAATTATAGCACTTTAAAATTTAGTTGCTGAGAAACTAATAAATTTTGAAGTAGAAAAAACATACCAGGTTAGAAGACTCGAAAGCAACATACATGATTTCTTTTCTTTTTTTTTTTTATTATTGGAACTCACTTTAGTTTTTAATTAATTTATTTTAACTGGAGGCTAATTACTTTATGGTATTGTAGTGTTTTTTGCCATACATTGACATGAAACAGCCATGGGGTCACACATACATGTTTTTAAGTTTTAAATTGAATGATGGCCTCATCATGGGTTGACTGTGTGCAGTCTGATAAGAGCCTGGCGTAAATTATGTGTATCGTTTCTATAAAAAGTCTCTTTATTTGCAGCAATAAAATAATTAGAGACAATGTGTCTCCCAGGGTGTGGGAAGCTCTGAAGCCAGACAGAGTTGCACAAGTTGACACAGTTGGAATTCCTCAGTTGTGACTGCTAAATAAAAGTATTAGCTATTCAGAGTCACAGCAGGCAATTGCTGACTGTGTACAGATCATTGTGCATGCATATTGGAAACTCAGCATGGTATTTAGGTGAATGAGTTTTAGTTTTTGGAATAAAAGATTGACATTTATTTTCAGGTTTTTTGATGAGTATAATCAGTCACCCTTAAAACAGTATACATCATATATTTAAAGTATTTTCTTCAAAGCCACTTAAAGCATTTTTATAATGACCATGCCATGTAAATATATGAAACACCAACAGTTAAAATTGTTACATAATGGAGATGCAATAAGATCCATAAGAATAAGAAATTGTCTTTTCAAGTGAGAAAATGATAAGAAAACTGCAAATGATCTGGTTAAAAAAAAGTTTTTTTTTTCAACTTTAAGATAGTGAGATAACTATAATAAGCCATTTAATTAAAAGCAGAATATTTGAAACTTAAAGTAGAACAAAAAAGTAATAAAATAATGTATCCCAACAAAATTTTCTCCATTGTGATACCTTAAAGATGGGATGGGCTCAAAGGTGCAAAATGAAAGCTACACTGTTAAAACCCAAGTTTTCCTGAAATATTCTGAGACATTGCTTTAATATTTCAAAATGGGGTAGGACAGCAGAAAAATGAAGTCTGTAAACATGTGGGATAGCAAGTTTATTGAAAACAACTTACAAAAAACATTGTGTAAATGGAGAATGATGATCTTTGTGCCCTTACTTCCCTGGCAGCCCAGGCTCAACTGTGCTTTGCAGTGTTATTCTTTTCTGTTCTTTTTGGAAGAACGAGGCAAGATGCCAGCATACTTCTACATCTTGTCCAAGACAGAGGCTTATGTATTCGGCTTTCAATTACTATTCATTATAAAATGTTTCCAGTCTTTAAGAGGATGTTAGCCTTGTTGCTATGTGAAAAAATTATTTTGCCATACTATACTGTTCATGTGTAGTCATGATATTACACAATATAATGCACTTTTGTTTGTCCAAAGAAAATAAGTAAATAAAAATAGAATAGTGTAAACCCAAATATGTGCTCACAATAAACACAACCAGCCACATTAGAATGCTAGACCCACATTTTGCTCACCACTCCATTAAATTGAACTTAGAACATTTTTGGAGGTTCACATATGTTAGATTGTTTCTTTGCTTGGTCAGTGGCTCAGTGGTAAAGTCTCTGCTGATGCAGGAGACACTGGAGACATGTGTTCAACCCCTGGTTCAGGAAGATCCCATGGAGAAAGAAATTTAAACTGCTCCAGGGTTCTTGAGTGAAAAATCCCATGGACAAAATTCCCAGCAGGCTCCATGGGGTCGCAAAAGAGTCCGACAAGACTTGGCGACTAAACAGCAACAACAAAATGTTTTCTTAGGGGATGCTGGAATGTGGATAATCTGTTAACTACTGAGATGATACTTTGAAGTTTCATCAGCAGCAATGTGAGTGTCATATAACTCTTACTAATGTAATGGTGCCTGATCTAAACTAATGATGGGAAAATATACTCTAGCAAATGATAATTTTACCTTTGGAATAGAGACAGTTGACTCTTCGATGTTTGATGTCCCTTGACTGTTTCCTTGGTTGGAAGGTACGTTGGCTGCATTCAGTTTGGTGCCATCCTAAAGTGGTAATTGTCTTTTTAGGTCCTCAGATGTAAGATTAAGGTAAGAGTAGTAACCAGGAACCAACAGTAACATATCTTTCTAGCCAATGATTTCTTCCTTAAAAGTAACAGTGGTTTTGATTATGATAGTTTACCACGCTCTTATTATGTACTTGACATGCATGATTTCATCTGGTCATTGCAACAGTTTTACAAAGTAGGTATATTAATATTATACTCATTTTATAAATAGGTATATTGAAACTTGAAGAGCTTAAGTAACTTTGCTATATATAGCAAAACTGGTAGTCTGTTTGACACAAAAACCATTGGTCTTATCATTTTTTAAAATGAAACTTCTTTGTATTAGAAAACGATACAAGGAAATAACCTGGATTAGCTTTCTCTATAGTGATTAAAGTTTGTGGAACTTTTAGTTGTTTTTTGCTTATTGTTGTCGTTTTTTATTTAACTGGATGCTGTCTCCATCAAGCTTGATTAGATTACCAGAATCATTTTTAGAGGTGGATTTTTTCTAAAGCAATACTGAAATTTTAGGTTACCACCTAAAATATCTGGTCTGCTTCTGTCAACTTCCACTCCTTTGCCTTTTGTAAAGCTTGTCAACAGATCCTAAATGAAAGAAGCTTATAGCCATTCCCTCTGGCCCTCTGATCTCATTTACTTGACTTAATTCTTAGGTGCGTTTGTTTGCTGGGGCTCCTCTGTTCCCATTACAGCTTTTATAGCTAGAGATGGGGCTGAGTCTAACCACCTGGCTTCTTATCTCTAATTTCTCTTTGCCAGTCTTGGAAAGACCATAGTTTTACCTTTTCTAAATACTCTAAATTCTTGCAACCTCTTATTTTTAAAGCCCTATGCCTGAGGCAGTAAAGACTGGACAGGTTCTCTGTCAACCATGGGCTTAATGTTTGTTGAGGGTAATGGGACTTAGACACAAATGTTATTAAGTATGTAATATAATTATAGGGTATTTCAGCAGTCATGCAGAAAGGTGCTAGATTATGGTAGTATAGTACTTCTCAGAGTATTATATCAGAGTAGGGGAAAAATGCATTCTCAGTAGCCTGGAAACATGACCCAAACTAGCTGTCTCGATGGAAGTGACAAGAGTCAAGTTCATTCATATAAATTTTGCGATATTGGCGATATGGTACATTTTTTAAAAATGTAAGACAGGATAAAACTGCTTTGCTTCCTTCTCTTTAGTTTTCTAATAAAAGTTGTAGTACCAGAAAAACACACTGCAGGTATCCATGGCTTCTGTACTCCTGCTTCTGGTACACTACTGTGTGTGCCATATGGCATGCCAGTATTTGGGATTTATAAGTATCAGCAGATGTGTGGGCCTGGTTGGATTACTTAGGGTAGGACTTTCTAATTAATCTAGAAAGAAGCTAGTATTAGAGGTGCTGAAAAAGGTGTAAAGGAAGCTCCATGTACTGTCCTCAAGGATAGCCAGATGCTCTTATAAAGTACGATCCAGCTTCACAGTGGAGCTGTGAGTACTGGTTTATTGGAAGGCATTTGAAGGTCACAATAGAGACAAATGGGTGCTTCCAACTTGAAGAATGGCTTTGTGGATGTTGAGACAGCAGAAGTTTAGATTCTTTGGTTTGGCTAAAACATTGATGGTGCAAAGACCAGTTTGAGAAAGAAGATGGCCTTAGAAACATAGAGGATAGATGATGTACTTTAGTTAGTAGGTAACAATTTAGACCCTGATGCTGGGAAAGATTGAAGGCAAGAGGAGAAGGGGACGACAGAGGATGAGATGGTTGGATGGCATCACAGACTTGATGCACATGAGTGTGAGTAATCTGTGGGAGTTGGTGATGGATAGGGAGGCCTGGCGTGCTGCAGTCCATGGGGTTGCAAAGAGTCAGACACACCTGAGGGACTGAACTGAACAATTTAGTGTGGTGCTTTAAAAAGGAGATTAAACTAGTTAGATCATGATTTTATTACAAATGTGTTTGTCGTATGATACCAAGAAGGAGCTGATGGAAAAGGGAGGTAAGTTTTAAGAGTTGGAGACAGGCTGATGGGTGACATGAAAAACAAGTAACGCAAGCGCTCTTCCAGAGTCGTCATCTTGCATAGATACTTCAGGTAGGTGAGAGAAAAGAGGGCTGGAACACTCAGCACTTTCCATTACCAAATCTGTTGATAAGGGCAAACGTTGTAGATGCCCAGCAAACAAGGCTTGGCCTAAGGAAGAGGTCATGTGTAGGAAGGTAGACCAGGAAGTTCAGGAAAGCATGCCAGGCCATACCTGTGTTGCTGATATGCTTAGGAAAGCTGGTTTTCTGTGCTGGATAGCTCAATATTTTTTAGTTAAGTCAAAAAAAGGCAAGGGAGATAGTTCATACATTTTTGTTGGCAATTCCAGCATCCAGACTTAATGGCCACTCAGGAGTTGCCTGCACATAGACACACAGGTAGTGCTTTTTAAAGAAAACATATATTGAGCTAGAACAGGGTAGCTAAATATTGGTTTATCTGTCCTGAAGAATAGTGTATGAGGAAGATTATCAACAGAGGCAGGAGAGGAAGGCTCAGTCAGGAAGAGAATCCAGAGAAACTGCAGTGTGTGGTTTCCGTGCACCCTGCCATCCCCACCCCTGAGATTTATCCCCAGGGTAGGGAGATGGGTGGTTTAGTTCTTCCTTTAAACTTTCTATTTTTAACTTGGGTTGTAGCAATAGTGAAGTCTTTGTGGTTTTTCATTTTTAATTTTTATGGAATTTGTAGCTTTATAGAAACTGTGGATAAAATCTGGCCAAGTGTTGGTTCCTGTTTATTGTTTTTCCACTGGAATCTTCTGGAACTGCTTCCCAGACACATATCATTTATAGGATTACAAACTGTTTGGTCTTCATTAGAGGCCAGCACCACTGTTTATTTTCTCTGAAGCTATTGTGAAGATAGTAATTTAATACACATTAAATGTTATGCCTACAATGAAAATATTTCATATTCTACACTTGCCATCATAACAAACAGTGGTTTAATAGTTAACATTTGTTGAGGACCAGAACTTCAAATTTCTCTTCTGTACCAGACACTGTGTTAAGTTCATTTCATGTGATGGTCATGACATTCTTGTAAGGGATTAGTATCTTCCCTTTGTACAGGAGGAACCTGAGATTCAGAAAAGCTAAGTGCTTGTTCTAAGAATATTGCAATAAGTGGTGGTCCCTGGATTGGTGTCCGTGTCTGAATCTTGTGCACACTTAGTCCATACATGAAAGAATGATTGATTTGAAGGAAGGATTTTTTTCTCATATCTGAGCACATCCCTTACATAACCACGATTGCATATTTGTTTACCAAAGTGGGCATTTTCAAACTTTGTTCAAATAAGAGCCATAGGAATGATTCCTATTGACAAGAGGGTCTCATGATGTTTTTTCTTACACTTTTAGTAACACACCCGGTGTTTTGTTCCTCTGACTTTTCTCCATCTTACAATCTAACACTTGAAGTTCTGTGAAAGAATATTAAAAGCATAACTGCAGATATTAAAAGCCAAGGGTTGTTTGGTAATTCCTTGACATATCTTGCTATGTAATACACGGTCTGGTTTTTATTAAGTGAAGGCCTGCAGTGATCCTCATTCATGTCCCAGTACCATAAGCTTTTCAGTAATTTATCTCTGGTGGATTCTTGTGTCATGAATCCACTGGTAGTTGGTGTACACTTTTTCCCTTTGGGTCCCTCTGTTCTCTGTGTCTGTTTTGCTTTGGGCACTAATTGTGAAGAAAGAGGAACAATATATACCTACCTTTAACCAGCTTAGAGAGAAAAGTAAGTGCAAGAAGGCAAAGTGGTTGTCTGAGCAGGCTTTACAAATAGCTTGAGAAAAGAGAAGCGAGAGGCAAAGGAGAAAGGTAAAGATGGACTCACCTGAATGCAGAGTTCCAGAGAATGGCACGGAGAGCTCAGAAAGCCTTCTTAAGTGACCAATGCAAAGAAATAGAGGAAACAATAGAATGGGAAAGACTAGAGATCTCTTCAAGAAAATTAGAGATACCAAGGGGATATTACATGCAAGATGGGCATGATAAAGGACAGAAATGGTAAGGACCTAATAGAAGCAGAAGAGATCAAGAAGAGGTGCCAAGAATATACAAAAGAACTATACAAAAAGAGTCTTAATGACCCAGATAACCATGATGGTGTGGTCACTCACCTAGAGCCAGACTTCTTGAAGTGTGAAGTCAAGTGGGCCTTCCCTAGGAAGCATCACTGCGAACAAAGCTAGTGGAGGTGATGGAATTTCAGCTGAGCTATTTCAAATCCTAAAAGATGATGCTTTAAAGTGCTGCACTCAATATGCCAGCAAACTTGGAAAACTTGGCAGTGGCCACAGTACTTGAAAAGGGCAGTTTTCACTCCAATCCCAAAGAATGTCCATGCCAAATAATTTCAAACTACCACACAATTGTACTCATCTCACATGCTAGCAAAGTTATGCCAAAAACTCTTCAAGTTAGGCTTCAGCAGTACATGAACTGAGAAGTTCCAGATATACAAGCTGAGTTTAGAAAAGGCAGAGGAACTGGAGATCAAATTGCCAACATTTGTTGGATCATAGAGAAAGCAACGGAATTACAGAAAAACATCTGCTTCATTGACTATGCTAAAGCCTTTGACCATGTAAATCACAACAAACTGTGGAAAATTCCTAAAGAGATGGGAATACCAGACCACTTTACCTGCCTCCTGAGAAATGTATTTGCAGCCAAGAAGCAACAGTTAGAACTGGACATGAGACAATGGACTGGTTCAAAATTGGGAAAGGAGTACAACAAGACTGTATGTTATCACCTTGTTTATTTAACTTATATGCAGAGTACATCATTCAAAATGCCAGGTTGGGTGAATCACAAGCTGGAATCAAGATTGCAAGGAGAAATACCAACAACCTCAAATAGGCAGATGATACCACTCTAATGGCAGAAAGTGAAGATGAACTAAAGAGACTCTTGATGAGGGTTAAAAAAAAGGAAAATGAAAAATCGGGCTTAAAGCTCATTATGCAAACTGAGATCATGGCACCTGGCCTCATCACTTCATGGCAAATAGATGGAGAAAAAATGGAAACAGTGACAGATTTTCTTTTCTTGGGCTCCCAAATCATTGTGGATGGTGACTGCAGCAATGAAATTAAAAGATGCTTGCTCCTTGGAAGGAAAACTGTGACAAACCTAAACAGTGCATTAAAAAGCAGAGACATCAGTTAGTTGGCAAAGGTCCGTATAGTCAAACCTGTGGTTTATTATGGTTTTTTCAGTAGTCACGTATGGATGTGAGAGTTGAAATGTTAAGAAGGCTGAGTGCTGAAGAATTCCTGGTTTCCAATTGTGGTGCTGAAGACAACTCTTGAGAGTTCCTTGGACTGCAAGGAGATCAAAACAATCAATCCTAAAAGAAATCATCCCTGAATATTTCTTGGAAGGACTGATGCTGAAGCTGAAGCTCCTAAAGCCGACTCATTGGAAAAAACCTTGATGGTGGGAAACATTGAAGGCTAAAGGAGAAGGGGGTGGCAGAAGATGAGATGGTTGGGTAGCGTCACCAAATCAATGGATATGAATTTGAGCACAACTTTGCGTGCTGCAGTTCATGGGGTTACAAAGAATCGGATATGACTTACTAACTGAACAACAACAAGAAGAAACTGAACACCTCTAACATTATTCAGTTATCTTGTGGCTGCTGCTGCTGCTAAGTCACGTCAGTCGTGTCTGACTCTGTGCGACCCCATAGACGGCAGCCCACCAGCCTCCTCCGTCCTTGGGATTCTCCAGGCAAGAATATTGGAGTGGGTTGCCATTTCCTTCTCCTATCTTGTGGCACTAGAAAATAAAAGAATGTGCATTTCTTTTGACATTTAGACTATCTAATTAATGCATTTTGCTGATAGCTTATTCCAAGCTAATAAGTACGCCAGATGGGGAAACAGTGGAAACAGTGTTAGACTTTATTTTTTTGGGCTCCAAAATCACTGCAGATGGTGATTGCAGCCATGAAATTAAAAGATGCTTACTCCTTGGAAGGAAAGTTATGACCAACTTAGATAGCATATTCAAAAGCAGAGACGTTACCTTGCCAACAGAGGTCTGTCTAGTCAAGGCTATAGTTTTTCCTGTGGTCATGTATGGATGTGAGAGTTGGACTGTGAAGAAAGCTGAGTGCTGAAGAATTGATGCTTTTGAATTGTGGTGTTGGAGAAGACTCTTGAGAGCCCCTTGGACTTCAAGGAGATCCAACCAGTCCATTCTAAAGGAGATCAGTCCAGGGTGTTCTTTGGAAGGACTGATGCTAAAGCTGAAACTCCAGTACTTTGGCCACCTCATGCAAAGAGTTGGCTTATTGGAAATCAGACTCTGATGGTGGGATGGATTGGGGGCAGGAGGAGAAGGGTACGACAGAGGATGAGATGGCTGGATGGCATCACCGACTTGATGGTCATGAGTCTGGGTGAACTCCGCGAGTTGGTGATGGACAGGGAGGCCTGGTGTGCTACAATTCATGGGGTCACAAAGAGTCGGACACGACTGAGTGACTGAACTGAACTGAGATCACTCCCATGTTCAATACACAAAGTCTTACTAGCTTAGATTTTATACAGCAGGTAAGGGATTAACTAGATGTCATGTAAAGGTGGCACACTTCCTTGTTTTAATCTCTTTGGGAATTGACTATGGCATATAGTAGAAAAAGCCTCCAATTTTGGAAATAGAAGACCTGTCCAGATTGGAGTTGACGTCTTAGACCCTGGGCAACTAAAGTTATTACCTCACTTTTCAGAACTTTAGCCCTAATAGCTTTGTGTGATTAATTAAGGAAAATGTGTGAGAACTTGGAGCGAGTAAAATGTCATACCAACACTATTGTTATCATTATTGTAAATGTATGTGAAATCTTCTTATAAATAGTAAAACATCTTCTTCTACCTTGGAAGATAGATAAGTAGATAGCTCGTATTTTACATGTGGAAGGTTGGAGCATTTATCCATCTTGCAGAAATTAATGGTTTCAATATGTGCTTTTGTACAGATGATATGATAATGCATATTTGGAATATGTTCATTGATGGTAAAGTTTTCTGCCTTTAAAACACTATTTAAAATAAGGTGAATAACCTAGGTTCATGGATAACTTGATAGAAGGTAAAATAGAGAAAGCACAGCAAGAGTGTCACAGCATGTAGTGGTAGGTATAAAGGAGGAGATAATGCGAGGTTGGAAGGGATCAGGAAGAGCTTTTTGGAGGAAATAGGGACTTGAGTGAGAGAGAGAGAAAGAGATCTTGAATCAGAACTTGAGAGAAGACTCTTGTCCTTACAAGGTGGAATAATGATATAAAAATAAGTACAAGCGACTGAGCAGCCTGTTTCTGGTGGTAACCAGTCCTCAGCTTGATGTGAGTCTTGTTAGAGGTTTTTGGATGCGTAGGTGGAAGCTGCTTTTTGAAAGCTTCTGGACATCTTGTTAATTTGGCCTTACCTATTGTGTCATCACACCTTTCAAGTCCCTCCATTGATTCCTCTGAGAAGCCTTGCACTATGCACTCAAGCTGGATTGGGCCCTTATTTGCTACTTCTGTATGCAGAGCAGTTGTGGTTAAGTGGAGACTCTGGATCCATTCTCCCTGAATCAAAATTCTTGCTCTGTCCTTTACTAGCTTGAGCAACCTTGGGGACGCCACTTAACCTCACTCAGTTCCTTCATCTGTAAGATGGGAATGATGATACCTACTTCGAGAGGCTGTTGTGATGATTAATGGCTTAATTTACATTAAGTTATAGGATGAGTTTCAGGCACATAGTAAGCTCTGTCTGCAGTGATGTTTTTATTAGCCTCTGTTGGAGGTTTTATCCATTGTCCTCTGATATGATTTATTTACATCCCTCATGTCCCTACGGGACTGTGCCCTTTTGAGAAAAAGACATATCTTGTTTTTACCTTTGTATACCCTTCATAGTCTACCTTCTGTACAGTAGTATGAAGATGATAATTCTACAACACATATGTCTGCTTCTGTGAGTCTTACTTAAATCTAATCTCAGAGCAACCAGATTTCAAGAAAAACTGCCTTAGATCAGTGGACCAGCTGGTTGTACTTGTTCTAAGATAAATATAGCTAACATTGTGACAGTCATTCCATTGATACTTCTAAAGTAACAAGTAACTGCAGCTCTTAAGTGTATGTGTAAGGAGATGTAATTAAATATTTGCCAAGTGTTTTGTATTTCTCTAATGAGGTTGAAGTATTTCTAATGAAATGAAGCTTTAATGTTTCATTAGCATCATCTAATCATGGGTGCTACAGGTTAACTCCTTGATACAAAAACATCGCTGGCTAATTAGAGCCTACTGTAATTTCTTCAAAGTTATAATGTGAATACATGTGAAGACACCCTATGCTTAAGTTGCAGGTTAGGTAAATAGAAAGGGCTGTGGTGTGAGTGATGGTCATAGCATCTTTACTGTGTACAGCTTTGACCCCTAGTAAATGATATTCCTCCCCCTTCACCTTGAATGTAGCCAGGATGGGATTTTTCCCTTGTTTGTCCTCAAGTTCTAATAGATGGGGAGAAATAGGGAGAAGGAGACACTCTTGCCTAGACTAGATTCTCTGCTTGTCACATTTGAGACACTCGATCTTTCATTTTGTTTTTAAGAGAAATGTTAACTCCTATCATTACACAATTTGAGACTTTGAAATTTAACAATAAACTTTAAGAACTGAATTAGGTTTTACATTCAAGGTCCATGTAATCATATGTGAATCAGTTTTATTTACAAGGACCAGTACTTCTGTTTTGTGCATCTGACTGCTGTTTAGAAACTTTAGACAATTAGGGAAGAATGTGTTCCATGGAGTGATGTCAGTGAAAGGTGTTGTTCTTTTTAGTTCAGAATTACACTCAGTGGGGGATGGAGTCAAGATTAAAAGTATGATCTGGATTCCTCATTTTTCACATTGATCCATATGATTGCCAGAAAATATCATAAGATAATGTTGTCATATTTTTTACCTCATTGTTACTTTGGTTTTTGGAAAATGAGAACAAATAAAAGGAAAATGAGGATCCCAGGCACTTGAAAATAAGTAATTTTTTGAACTTCCCCTGTATTTTTGGAATTAATCTGAACTAGTTGAGAACCATATTTTCCTGTACAGTCCTGTCTCATTACGCTTCAAAGAGGATCATTCACGCATTCTTGATTCTTTCCAGCATTGAAATAGATGCCCATCCCTCATGCAGAAACACTGAATAATCAGGTAGTCTGTTACGGCTTGATTGCAGTACATCAAGAGAGAATTTGAAACTGCAGTCAACAGACTACTTTATTGAGCACTTGCCAAGGTTATCTGAGGCCTACTAGCTGCCAGCTTCATTCCTGAAAATTAAACTTTTCCTTTCTTTTTTGAGACGCTCAGCATGGAAATAGCCAACACTTTTTAAATGCTTTCGCTATGTGCCACTGTCCTGAGTGCTTCATCTGTATTAACTCAGTCCTCACAGTGACCCTGGGAGATGGGTTCTGTTCCACTTAACAGATGAGGTCCAGAGGGGCTATGAAGGCAGCCACGGCCATGCCACACTGCCTGGTAGAGGTGGGAAGCCAGTCCACATCATCTGCCACTGGAGCCCATACTCTGGATTGACGGTGGGCGCCTGTGTTCTTCTTCCGGACGGGAATCTGTACAGTGTCCTCACTGAGATCTCAGTGAAAAGATGAAGCAGCTTGCCTTTCTCAGTCGAGAAGCAAGGCTACAGGAAGCAAAGAATGGTCCTGGAAGACATGTTCTGTTGTGAGGGTTTCTGTCAGGAGTTTCCTGGGACAGAGCTTCCAGGTGGCTCCTTGAGTTTGCGGGGAGACGCACAGGAACTTGTGATGAGGGGAGAGAAGGAAGGCTATCTTTTCCAAGCTTCCTAAGCTTCCTGATGCATCCGTATTACCCACTACCCCTTCTCTGCTATAGGAATTCCATCTATGACTTCAAGTCCAGTTTAGCATAAGGACTATTATACATCATAGGTAGAAAAATAAATATGTACTACATGGAACACTTTTCCAATATCTCAGGAAGGGTGCCTGCACACAGCTCAGCTGAAAAATTATCCTAGGAGTCTGATTTGTTGTGTGTGTGTGTCTTCTCAGAACATTTACTAGAGGTGTTATGATTTCTTTACCCTTAGCCAGAGCTATGCAATGTCAGGTAACTGCATACCTTTGCACACACGGGTCCCTTCTGTCTGGTGTGTGCATGCTCAGTCGCTTCAGTCGTGTCCCACTCTTTGCAACCCTATGGACTCCTCTGTCCATTCATATTCTCTCCAGGGGATCTTCCTGACCCAGGGATTGAACCCGAGTCTCCTGTATCTCCTGCACTGTAAGGTGGATTCTTTACCGCTGAGCCACTAGGGAAGCCCCTTTCTGCCCGAAAAATCACTTGACTCTCTCACCTTTTGAGCTGAGCTTGAATGATAACAATTGATAGCATTTATTAAGTTGCCTTGGGAAAAGGACATGGCAACCCACTCCTGTATTCTTGCCTGGAGAATCCTGTGGACAGAGGAGCCTGGTGGGCTCCTGTCCACAGGGTTGCACAGAGTTGGACACGACTAAAGTGACTTAGCAGCGGCAGCAAGTTGCCTAATATGTACCAGGCACAGACCTCACTTCATGTTTATAACAACCTCTGAGATCTATATTGCTTCTTTGTTGCAAACGTAAGAAAAACAGGCCTTATGAAGGATGAGTGATTGCCTAAGGTCTCACAGCCAGCGGGGGAGGTCTAGGTCTGATGAAGCCTTTGTTTTCCTCATTGACTAACAATCCACTAGGGAGGCTCTTTCCAGTTTTCTTCCTGAGAACCCAAAGCAGGACCATTCTTGAGCTGGTAGATAGACCATTCCATTCCATTAAATTCAGAGTACTTCTTAGGTAGAATGTGCAGCTGGCCACAAACCTCTCTCCCTCTTTTGGGGAGAGGTGTTAGTTTGTGAGTAGTAATACCATCTTTCCAGAGCATGATTTATTTTTTCAAACAAGATTTAAGAAAATCTGTCTCTCATGTGTATGTGTGTGTGTGTTAAAAGCCTCTCTGAGGCTCAAGGCCTATGGTCTTCAGAATTGTCGGTGGTAGGGGTGTTGGTAATTTCTGGGTTCACATGGGGCATTAAGTGACTTTCGTGTTTGGAGACCTAGTCTCCTGTGGGTCCTTACTGTGATTGTTAAGTGGGCTTGAGGTTTCTGAGTGGTGGCTTTTTACAGTTAAGTCCTGGTGTCAGGCCTAGACACCAGGCCACAGTTCTTCTCTTAAAGAAAAAAAAAAAAAAAGATTCCAACTCTAGTTACAGTGGTAAGGAGGACTTTACTCAGGACTTGCTGTAGATATCAAGAGTGTTACAGTAGGGGAGAGGGTTCAGGTTCAACTCTGAATGCAACAAGAGCAAATGAGGATTTATGCAGCCAAGGAACCCTCTGAGTGGTGGGCCCTATCAGTGGATGGAAAATCACTAAGAGAAGACGTAAAGGGTTGGAGTGTTCTTGGTGGAGGCAGGTCGAGGACTTCAGCATCAGAGGTGGGGTGAGGAACTTGGTCAGATATCCAGTCGAGAATTTGTCTGCAGTGACTTGGCAGAATTTGTGCTAAAACTAGGATTGGTAGGCTCAGTGAGGATAGGGAGCCCAGGTAGAGGCCTGGACAAGAAGGAGGCTCCGAGGAGCCTGATTGAAGACTGGTCAAGGAGAGGGTCTTCGTCAGGTGTGACTGCTTGAGTTCAATGTTATGCATTCAAGGTGGCAGATATGAATCCCTGGGAGATAACATTAAATGAAGTGTAGAGTGAGGGCCGTTTTTCACTGTAAAGTCTTCTTTTGAAATCAGAATAAAACTTCACCAAATTACCTCAACACGTATGAGATGCCTTTGAATAGAAAATTGACTTTGTGACTAATATGGATATATGTTCCTCTTAAGTTTCTAACATGCAAAAATCACACATATGTGATGTGTTCCCACCTATTCACCTTTCTGTATCTCATATCATCTGATGTATAATAGCTGTGCTCAGTGGGCTTCCCTGGTGGCTCAACTGTAAAGAATCTGCCTGCAGTGCAGGAGACGTGGGTTTGACCCCTGGGTCAAGAAGATTCTCTGGAGAAAGAAATGGCAACTCACTCCAGTATTCTTGCCTGGGAAATTCCATGGACAGAGGAGCCTGGTGGGCTACAGTCCATGGGGTCACAAAGAGTCAGACATGACTTAGCAACTAAACCACTACCACCAGAGTGACTTCTAGAAAAATGAATATTCCTACTGGCACAGACTTCTGCGAAGGATTAGCATGGATGATCACAGTAGCCCTGAAAGGAGGGACCTTTAAAGCTGCCCTGATGCTGCAGTGTCAGATTGATTTTTAATTTTAGTTAACAAACATAAATAGTGCTTATTGTCAGACTCTGTTGTAAACGCTTTGCAAGTGTTATGTTAATTAATCCTCAGAAGAACCCTGTAAAGTGGTTATGCCACTGTCGTTCAGTCTTTATAGATGAGGAAACAGAGGCCCAGAGGAGTTTAAAAATTTTGCCCAAGGTCACATAATGAGTAAATGGCAGGACTTGGATTTCAACCCAGGCTGCCTGGCTCCAGCGTCTGCATTCTTAGTCTCTGTTAGGTTGCATCCTAGGCTTTTGCCTCCCAGGGATTCACTTCTTATTATTCTGGGCTTTTCTTTATTCTCTCCATGAATAGAGAATTATTCTTCTTCTGGATTTAGTTACTCTGGACTTTGTTCAGACTGAAGTCAGGACTGAGGAGTCTGTTTAACATGAGGTCTCCTATAAATCACAAGGTTATTCATAAACAACTTTTCAGGTGTATTTTCAACTTTTAAGGAGAATGTGTTTTTTGGTAAAAGCACATTCCCTGTCTCCTCCACAGTCTGTGTAGAATAACATCAGTGATACTTTCTAATCAAAGATTCGATGCTTCCCCCTCCATCCCCACTAGTAACCCCAGTAGAATTCTTTATTTCTTCTTCTTCTTCTTTTTTTTTTTTTTTACTATAAATGGTGCATTTGTAGTGAATAGTAATTCTTTGATAAAAACTTTGGGAAATTGACTTCCAGAAAATGCACAACTAGCACCAAAACTTTCTTAAAGGGGCAGATCTCCTTTGGAAGCAGAAGAGATCTAATCCCTAAAACATTTCTTTTGTAGTCTCTTTAAATTTTGTTTAAATTTGTCAAGCTGGTATTGAAAAAGGTTCTGGTTAATATAGCATTAGCAGCAAAGTTATATAAATACATGTGGAAAATCTTGAGTATTTCATGGTATCTTCACCTTAGGATTTTTTTAAAACTAAAGTTTTTAAACTTTTAATTACAGATCTGTCTATGGCAGTACAGAAATTTTCCCAGTCGCTGCAGGATTTCCAGTTCGAATGTATCGGTGATGCTGAAACAGACGATGAAATTAGTATCGGTAAGTACTGCTGTTTTTCAATATCCTAGGTAATAATTTTAAAAGTCTTACTTCAGATAGTAACTTCATTGAAATCAAACAGATAACACACACCCAAATAATGCTGCTGCTGCTAAGTTGCTTCAGTCGTGTCCAACTCTATGCAGCCCCATAGACAGCAGCCCTTCCTTCTCCAGTGCATGAAAGTGAAAAGTGAAAGTGAAGTCGCTCAGTAAGTGTCCGACTCTTCGTGACCCCATGGACTGCAGCCTACCACACTCCTCCGTCCATGGGATTTTCCAGGCAGGAGTACTGGAGTGGGTTGCCATTGCCTTCCCCGCCCAAATACTAAGTATGTCAAATATTCTGACTTTGATAAAAGTGTAAGGGTGATTTTTGGTTGCTGTGGAAGAGTGTTATAAATAGTTTTAAAATTGAGGTTTGTGGTTTTTTCCATAAGGAAATTAATCATTGTATAATTCAGTTCAGCCCTTTGAGACGATGTGGATAACATCCTTTTTTCTTGCCTAAAAGTGAATCATTCAGGGAATTACTGGGCAGTCCAGTGTTAAGACTATTCATTCTCATTGCCCAGGGCCTGGGTTCAATATCTGGTCTAGGAACTAAGATCCCACAGCAGCAGGTTGTGGCAAAAACAAAACAAAACAGAAAACAAAAGTGAATCATTCATTCAAACAAATACATATTGGTTATCTATTATTAAATATACAAGGTATTAGTTTAAGAATTATCTCACTTTTTTTAATCTTACTACTGATTTCTCTTTTAACTTCAGTATTTCTTAATATTGAAACTTTATAAGTTTCAATATTTATAAGTTTTATAAGAAGTTAAAACTTCTTAATACTGAAGTTAAAAGAGAAATCAGTAGTAAGAGAAAAAACTATCAGTCATGATTTGTTAACCAATATTAGTGTAGGACAGAGAACATTACTGGGATCAGGAGACTTGAGACTTAATCTGGTTTTCCCTCATATTTAGCAATCCAACCCTGGGGAAAGCATGCCCCTTCCTGAATCGGGTGGTTTCATTTCCCATTAGTGAAAAGATTGGGTTTCGTGATCTCAAGTTTTATCTGTAGCTGAGTTTTTACTGGATGAAGGTCTGGTTCATGTAGCATTCTTTCCCCCACATTTTAACAATCCCTACTTGTCAGTTTGCAGACATGGGGTCAATCTGTAGGTTGGGTTAGAGTCAGGCAGTCAGCTGTGCTGAGTGGCTTCATTCGTGTCGGACTCTTTGTGACCTCATGGACTGCAGCCCACCAGGATCCTCTGTCCATGGGATTTTCCAGGCAGTCAGGAGACTGTATAAAATATGTGTATACATTTTAGAGAATAATATATCAAGTGTACTCACATTCCAGATAAAAATAGAATATTGTAAGGATTTACAATAGACTCCTGAACTGTAATATGTATATGATACACGTGGCGATATCATTAAATGCCGACTGTGATTCAGAAGGTCTCAGGTGGAGTGAGGTTTCCGCATTTCTTACACACTTGAAGGCTGGTCCACGGACCTCTCTTTGAGTAGCAGGACTTTGAAATCCCTGACACGCTTCTCCACAATCTTATTTCTCTCCTTCTTCTGAATTTTCTTTTTCTTTTATAGTTTTGTCAGGTATATACATATTTCTCAATATTTTTATTGTTTTTGAAAACCTGAAGTATCAAGTCCAAACCCCACTGTGGAAGGAAAGGGCTCTCAGGAAGAAAAGCTGGAAGAGTTTCTGATTCCCTGGATGGCTTTAGCTTGTGACCGTCACTAAGGTCCCTTCTGGAGAAGTCACCTGCCCGTCCACAGACACGCTGCTCCTGCTGTGGGGTTCACGTCATATGGACCCTGAGTGGCCAGGCCAGGCTCTTGCAGAGGCCCCTGCCAGGCAGTCGATGATTTGCCCGCCCCTTGGTACTCGGGTGTGGAGGTGGCTGGTGTTAGGATCGCCAGTGGCTCCCTCCGCCCTCAGGTTTGTGGAGGAGGGTGGCTGAGCCTGACTTGGTGGAGGTGTAGGTAGGGAGCCTCTCAGAAGGAGGAGAGGGCTGCCAGGTGGACCCCGGCGACATGACTTCCTCCTGTTTACAGGACGAGCGGGGCATGGCGCGTCAGGGGTCACATGACACCCGCAGCCGGAACGATGGTGTCATCCTTTGTGTCGCTTCGTGACGTCTATATCATAAGTGTCTAGCCCCCAACATAGGTTTTGTAACACACACCTCACAGACAAAACCTAGATTTTATTACTAAAATGTTAATATAGTAGCATTGTTATTTAGAAAAAAAGAAAGAACACTCACATACTCATATAATGGCAGTTATTTCCACTTAGTAATGAGACTGTAAAAAGCAGAGACATTATTTTGCCAACATAGGTCCATCTAGTCAAAGCTGTGGTTTTTCCAGTAGTCAGGTATGGATGTGAGGTTTGGACCCTAAAGAAAGCTGAGCACCAAAGAATTGATGCGTTTGAACTGTGGTGTTGGAGAAGACTGTTGAGAGTCCCTTAGACTGAAAGGAGATTCAACCAGTCCATCCTAAAGGAAATCAGTCCTGAATATTCATTGGAAGGACTGATGCTGAAGCTGAAACTCCAATACTCTGGCCACCTGATGTGAAAAACTGACTCATTGAAGACCCTGATGCTGGGAAAGATTGAAGGCAGGAGAAGGGGACAACAGAGGATGAAATGGTTGGATGGCATCACTGACTCAATAGACATGAGTTTGAGTAAGCTCCAGGAGTTGGTGATAGACAGGGAGGCCTGGCGTGCAGCAGTCCTTGGGGTCACAAAAAGTTGGACATAACTGAGCAACTGAACTGAATGAGACTATAAAGTGCAAGAAGACAGAGGCCAGAGGTCTTTTCCTTTGTTTTTCTTCTTTCAGTCATTTCACTTTAGCACCTGATCCAGGGTCTGACTCTTGGTAAACTCTTGGTTAAATTGTTGAATAAATGACATAATTTCGCTTATAAACTTTATTTTTTTCATTTATGTGTATCTTTTTCTAATATAATTATAGTTATACTGCATATAGCTATATATTATATGAAATTTATTTCTTTATAAAGAGATTTATAGAAAATACTTCTGGATTTTTTATAGGTATTATACTTTTTCATTTTATGATTTTAAAATATTACATAGGTTTTTATACATGAATTTGTGACATACTCTTTTTGGTACATTCAGGTTGCTTCTAGTTCGTCTTTTACTTTTTAACAGTACAATAAATACATTTCTTCATAATTTCCATTAAGTTTTTTACTTAAAAAACTTTTTTGAAGCCATATGGTGTAACAGCAGAGGTAGGGGACTTTAATCACTACGCTCTTCAACCGTGCAGGTGGGTCGACGGTAGGCGGTTTTCCCTGGCTGTGGTGAACTTGATATCTCAACTGTGCTGTCTGTTTCCACTTTGACTGAATGGATGTTATTATTTTGGCTCTTGCAGTTTAGATTGGAAAGGTGTGAACTGATCAGGATATGAAGGCTTATGATTGTTGTTTAGTCGCTAAGTCGTGTTGACTGTTTGTGACCCTATTGACTGTAGTCTGCCAAGCTCCTCTGTCCATGGAATTCTCTAGGAGAGAAGACTGGAGTAGGTTGCCATGCCCTCCTCCAGGGGATCTTCCTGGGATCAAACTTGCATCTCCTGCATTGGCATGAGGATTCTTTACCACTGAACCACCAGGGAAGCCAAGACTATGATAGGCAATGAATATTAAGTTCCAATGCTTTCAGGGCTTTTTGGAATTAGATCCAAGCTGGGCAAGTGGAAGGTGAATACTACATAGGGGAAAGATATTATTAAATATTTTTTAATTATTAATAATTTTAAATTATTATATTACTATTTTTATTATTTTTTAGTTATTCACTATTTTTAAATCAAGAGACTTATTTAGCTCCTACTGGGAATCTGATTTAAACACCAATGCTTTGATAGGAAAACCTAACTTAGAGCACAGAGATTTATAAACAAAAATTATCTCTGAAACTATTGTAAAAATATAGATATATTCCCATATCCTCACCATTCAGCACTTTTTATCCTTTTACTACACCACCAAATGCACTGTAAATTGTTAAAAATAACATGTATACCTGTGGCGGATTCATTTTGATATTTGGCAAAACTAATACAATTATGTAAAGTTTAAAAATAAAATAAAATTAGAAAAAAAAAAACTAGGATATAATAAAAAAAAAAAAAAGACTGTGAGGCTACCACAGCTGTTGTACCGAGGACAGTGATCTAGGAATGTATCCCTGAGAATAATGGGTAAGGCTGGTGTGGATGAGTGCAAGAGCTATCGTTACCTTCATCAGCTCCACTTCCACATGGGAAGATGCAAAGTTTCGGCTGTCTTTATTTTTTTTTTTTTATTATTATTATTATTTTTTTATTATTATTTTTTTTTTAATTAAAAAAATTTCAGGTATACACGTGCTTGTTGAAGCCCCAGTTTCAGGTTCTTCTTTATTCTTCTGACTTAATGAAAGAGGCGTGAAGTGGGGACAGCTGTGAAGGTTCGCGCTAAGGAATAGTCACAATATCCTCAGCCAGAGCAGCCTTGAGACTTACAATGATGTAACCACTGCAAACAGTGACTTACAAAAAAAAGCTCATCTTTTATAAGCAAGCGGTGTCTCTGCAAAATAACTTATAAAGACATTTGTGAACTTTTCTGTGTACAAGTTATGGTGGTGAGAGTGGGTGAAAGATGAGTAAGATGTCTGCTTTCAGTGTGCTTATAGTAGAATAAGGTGAAAAACAGATTTTGAGCAAAGTAAGGAAAAGAGAGTGCTGTTACTATATCAGGGTCACAAGTGAACCTGTGCAAGCTGTTCCGGGAGTTTGTGAGATGTGTGGGCCTGTGTCTGTCCCATAAATCAGACGCACTCTTCAGCTGTCCCCGTGTGCTCCCACCCTTTGGCCATGTGCTTGCTGGTTTGTTTGTTTGTTTTCTTGGTGCCAGTGAGACATTGCTGGCTTGGAAGGAAGCAAAATGGGATTAGTCGTCTGTGACCCAGTGGGGAATTCCTGTGGCTCACAGAGCAGGTCAGTTGTTTCCAGACTGAAGTGCTAAGCAGCACAGCACCCTGCACTCTACGTGTAGCACCTCCTTCTCATCCTAGAGCAGCAAGAAGCCAGTCCTCCTCCCTCCTCTGAGGATGGTTGAGCTGCCCCTGAGCATTTGATTGCTTCCTTTTATCTGCCCCCCATGGTGCTGGCCCAATGGGAGGCCATCCAGCTTAACTTCCTACAGCTGTTCTAATTGTCCATTTTTTATGCTGCTTTGTTTTTCTGGACTGAGGAAAGACGCTGAGTTAGAAATACGTTAGGACTTGATTAGCTGGACACTTGGGGCTTAGAAACTGATGATGGAGGAGAGAAGAGTGATCACAAACTGGCGTAAGAGTCAGTGCTCCTCAAATAACATATTTATATGGTTAGTTGTTGTTTAGTTTCTCTTTGTGTCCCCAGGCTCCTCTGTCCATGGGATTTCCCAGGCAAGAATACTAGAGCAGCTTGCCATTTCCTTCCCCAGGGGATTTTCCTGGACCAGGATTTAAACCTGCATGTCCTGCATTGGCAAGCAGATTGGGGCAGACTAGATACAAAATGTATCTATTGCATAACCATAATTATACAGAAGATAATACCTGCTGCATTAACCCTGGTACATACCTGGAAATTGATGATGTTATGTGTCCATCCCTAAAACCTTACTAGTAGTTAATAAAATACTCTCTACAGAACATAAAAACACTAGTCTTTTGAAAACTCTACAGTGGTTCATTCAAGCAAGTAGAAGCTCAAAGATATTACTGTGAATCTATCTGAGGTGGTGGTTTTTACTCGGTTAATTTAGCACTTTAGAGTATGGGATAATAAAGGTCTGTAAATCTTAGTGTATCACTTCAGAATTTATGTCCAAACCAAGTTTGGGGCTTGTAAGTGACTATATTTTTTTTCCTGCCTATTGATGCCTATAGTTTGAAAACACTTTTAACCAAGTCTTAAAAGAAGTCTAGATTAAAAACAAAATCAAATATTGTTAGTCATGCTGAACCAGTGCCAGTAAAAATATTAGTCATTAATATGAGGCAAAGCTCATTCATTCTATGTAATCTTGGAAACTATTGGAAAGTCCAGTTGTGGTTTGTCATAAACAGCTTGGTTAGTGATGTTCTGTGATGGCCTATCGCAGTGCTCAGGAAAGTCCTGGCCCATATGACCTTTGCACTCAAGAGATTAAACATTTACCAGGAAGGAGAGGCAGTTTGCTAGTAAATATTTTAGGTGGGGACTTTCTACTTTAGACACACCTAAAGAGAAAATTCCTTTGGTAGAGACAGGCAACATCCAACCGCTTGTCAACTAAGGTTATTGCTCTTAACTCTGAGTGGAGAAATGAGGCCATCAAGTAGGTGATTCAGATCAAAATATATTTCATAATAATTGTCCAGATAGGTCTGACATAACTCATGTGTCTGTGTTCAGGTCTCTGTTTTGAATGCATATATGCAGACATAGCCATAACAGTGGTGAGTGCTTAATAGTTCTTAGAATGAAGAGCATAATATATTTTTTAAAAGCCCTTTTACATGAAAGTCTACATGTGAATCATATCTGTACATATTGACAGTTTTCTATACTGAATTGGCTGGAGTGTGCCTTATATTTTGAATTCTTTTCTGACTTTAGGAGACTGCACTGAAAGGTAAGATTATAGGAGACGAATTTAAAATACTGACCTTTTATGTCACAGGAACTTTATTGTATCTTCCTGAGCAAACAGTGCTTTACCCAGGTGCAAATATTTGTTGTTAGATTACCTTTCTGAAGCTAAGTGTGCACGAGTGTAACACAGTGATTAAGTGAAATTGCCCAGGAATACGAACAGAAGCCTGAAACTGATCATTAATGCCTTCTCAGAGGGTGTGAAGTAGAAGACATTTTTCAGGGGAGTATTTGAAAATTATTTTCCTTTTCCTTGTTAGAGGAATTGTGTTTAGTTGCTCAGTCGTGTCGGATTTTTTGCAACCCCATAGATTGTAGGCTGCCAGGCTCCTCTGTCCATGGAATTCTTCAGGCAAGAATCCTAGAGTGAGTAGCCATTCCCTTCTTCGGGGGATCGTCCAGACCCAGGGATTGAACGCAGGTCTCTGGCATTGCAGGCTGCCCGCAAATGCATAAATCTTTATCAAATACATCCATTGCCTTTGAGAATGCATCTCTTAGGTCTCATGGAAAGGTAGTGTTTGATCCAATTTTCCAAGTTATAAACAAGAATATGGTCTAGTGTGGGAGGTATGCAAACAGTTTTCTTTGTGTGTTTTGAGAGGATTACTTTATAGAATAGAAACACTTTGAGAAATAGGAGCCCATATTTCAGATTAAAAAGGATCAATATATTTATAAATCCCAGGAAATTCACTTAAACAATAAAACATAAATAAAATCATAAATGGTTTTAGCTAAGAAAAAAACATACCTATTTTCTTCAACTTAAACTAATAAAATTCAGTTATTAAGCTACTAAATTGAAAATGCTTCTGTAAAGATTTTCCTAAGGATTCAGTTATGAGCTACAAATCCTCATCCATAGCGATCACTACTATCTGATGATGGCAGGATGCATAAGGTAGAGCATGGCCTGAAACTCTTCTTGGGCCTCTCTTAGGAAAAAGTTAGCAAACTAGAGACAATGCCATTACCAACCACAACTGAACTCTTTAAAAAAAAAACCTGCGATTTTATTAAATTCTAGGAAACAAATTACCTTCTCATTTGCTGAGTCAAAAGAAAATCCATCAGTTATTACAGACCTTCATTACAACCTACTTAAATGTGGTTATATAAATCAGGAAGTCCTCTATTAGAGTGGAACATTTCCAAATGCCTAAATTGTTTATATAAATAACATTTTCTTTTGAACTCTGTGGAGAAAGCATATTTGACTTTTTATGGCTCTCAGTTGGACAATTGAATTATTGTTTTCCATTTTCTTTTACCACCCTTATTTTTGCACCCACACAGAAACCACCCACAATTAAGGATTGAAACAGCTGGGAAAGTTGCACATTTCAGGTGGAGTTCCTGTCTTTAAAAAAACATGCCATTTGGGAGAGATGTTTTCATCATATTATCTCCATATTTTAAAGAACTTTATTTGATTTAATTTGAAATTCAAAGGCTTAGATTGTTTTTCCAGAATCTGAAATAAAAAAAAAGAAACTTTTCATGTTAAAAGGCACATCTAAAAGAAAAAATAATTGTCTTTTAATTTATTGATGTACATTAGAACCCCTTTCTGTCTTTTGTGAGTTGTTCTACTAAACAAAAAGTGGTTGGCTTCTCCAGCAAATTATATGCCCTTTGAGGTCAGAACGTTTTCTCACATTTAGATTCCTGCAAAATTCTTTAGCACCTTGTTTGTAGCAGAAGCTTAGTAAATATTTATTACATAAAAATCCACCTGGAAAATCTCGTAAATGTTTATAGAAACAAATCACTTTAAGGTACATAAATAAAATTTTAGGATCATATGTTAAAAAATAAAATATGTACATATTTGCATATATCTAGATGATTCTTTTCAGCATGGTAATAAACTAAATTTTGAGAGGGAAAATATATATTATAGCCATCCCTCAGTATTCACAAAGGGTTGGTTTCAGGAGCTTTCATGGATACCAAAATTCTTAGATGCTCAAGCCCCTTATGTAAAGTGGTATAGTGTTTGCATGTAACTTACACAGTCCTCTTGTATATATACTTTGTTATCTCTAGTTTAGTTATAATACCTAACACAATATAAACACTACGCAAGTAGTTGTAATTTTGATGTAAGTGCTATATAGTGTATATATATATATACACTATATAGCAGATAATACATATACATACAGATATGTATACAGATGTATATGTATACAGATATGTATACATATACATACAGATATGTATACATATACATATACATATATATATATGTATACATATATATATAGATGTATATATATATACATATATGTACATACATATATATATATACTATATAGCAGATATATATATATATACATATATATATGTACATATACATATACATACAGATATGTATACAGATGTATATGTATGCAGATATGTATACATATACATACAGATATGTATACATATACATATACATACAGATACATATATATATGTATACATATATATATAGATGTATATAGATGTGTATATATATACATATATGTACATACATATATATATACTATATAGCAGATATATATATATATACATATATATATGTACATATACATATACATACAGATATGTATACAGATGTATATGTATGCAGATATGTATACATATACATACAGATATGTATACATATACATATACATACAGATACATATATATATGTATATATAGATGTATATATATATACATATATGTATATATACATCTACATATATATATAGATGTAAGTGCTATATAGTGCTATATAGATAGATGTAAGTTGCTAAATAGATAATTTGCAAGTGGCAAATTCAGGTTTTGCTTATTGAAAAATTTTGGAATTTTTTTATCCTCAAATATTTTCAGTTCACAGTTGGTTGAATCTGACTGAGGGTACTGAACCTGTGGATACAGAGAGTCAACTGTATTTATTCACAAATATAGCACAGACATATATGCAGCTTTTGTATATAATTGAGAATGATTTGGAACAAATATCTTAATATTTGTAAATATCTGGACCAGAGCTAAATGTTTTAATATTCTTTAGTTTATTCAATGTTTGCTGACTACCTATTAGGTGAGCAGCTCTGTGCCCATCCCCAGTGACCTGGTGGTGAAAGAGTAGTCAGAGCCTTTGCCCTTATGGAGTGTACAGACTAAGGGATAAACTGGGAGCAGTATCTTTTCTTTAGAGGACAACATGACTTAAAAAAGGCTTATTTCAGGGTGATTACAGGTTTGCTGATTACTTTCCTTATGTAGGGGGCTTCCTAGGTGGTGCAGTGGTAAGGAATCCACCTGCCAATGCAGGAGACACAAGAGATGTTTCCCTGGTTCAGGAAGATCCCCTGGAGGAGGAAGTGGCACCCCATTCCAATATTCTTACCTGGCAAATTCCATACACAGAGGAGCCTGGTGGGCTACTGTCCATGGGACTGCAAAAAGCTGGACATGACTTAGCATGCACACATACAAGCTTCCTTGTATGGAACAAAGGGAATTTTTAGAAATTGGTAAGTAACTTGTGCTGAGCAAGCCAGGGTGATTGGTTCACCTGCTGCTGCTACTGCTAAGTTGTTTCAGTTGTGTTTGACTCTGTGCAACCCCATAGACGGTAGCCCACCAGGCTCCCCCGTCCCCGGGATTCTCCAGGCAAGAACACTGGAGTGGGTTGCCATTTCCTTCTCCAATGCAAGAAAGTGAAAAGTGAAAATGAAGTCGCTCGGTGGTGTCCGACTCTTCATGACCCCATGGACTACAGCCTACCAAGCTCCTCCATCCATGGGATTTTCCAGGCAAGAGTCCTGGAGTGGAGTGCCATTGCCTTCTCTGAGATAGGCCTTATTTTTTTGGGAAAGCCAGCGTGGAAACTTAAGTTTTGGCTTGGTGATGTGGAGTTTTGCACAGTTAGCACAGTTCAGTCACTCAGTCATGTCCAACTCTTTGGGACCCCATGGACTGCAGGACAACAGGCTTCCCTGTCCATCACCAACTCCTGAAAGAGAGAAAGAGAAGTGAAGTCGCTCAGTCATGTCTGGCTGTTTGCACCCTGTGGACTGTAGCCTACCAAGTTCTTCTGTCCATGGGATTTTCCAGGCAAGAATACTGGAGTGGGTTGCCATTTTCTTCTCCAGAAGCTTGCTCAAACTCATGTCCATCGAGTCGGTGATGCAATCCAACCATCTCATCCTTTGTCGTCCCCTTCTCCTCCTGCCTTCAGTCTTTCCCAGCATCAGGGTCTTTTCCAAGGAGTCAGTTCTTCACATCAGGTGGCCAAGGTATTGGAGTTTCAGTTTCAGCCTCAGTCCTGCCAATGAATATTCAGGACTGATTTCCTTTAGGATTGACTCGTTTGACCTCCTTGTAGTCCAAGGGACTGTCAAGAGTCTTTTCCAACAGCACAGTTCAAAAGCATCAATTCTTTGGCGCTCAACTTTATAGTCCAACTCTCACATCCATATATGACCACTGGAAAAACCATAGCTTTGACTAGACAGACATTTGTTGGCAAAATAACGTCTGTGCTTTTCAATATGCTGTCTAGGTGACAGTTTTTCTTCTAAGGAGCAAGTGTCTTTTAATTTCATGCCTGTAGTCACCATCTGCAGTGATTATGGAGCCCCCAAAAATAAAGTCTCTCACTGTTTCCATTGTTTCTCCATCTGTTTACCATAGAGTAATGGGACCGGATGCCATGATCTTAGTTTTCTGAATGTTGAGTTGTAAACCAACTTTTTCTCTCTGCTCTTTCACTTTCATCTAGAGCCTCTTTAGTTCCTCTTCACTTTCTGCCATGAGGGTGGTATCATCTGTATATCTGGGGTTATTGATATTTCTCCCAGCAATCTTGATTCCAGCTTGTGCTTCATCCAGCCTGGCATTTTGCTTGATGTGCTCTGGCATAGAAGTTAAATAAGCAGGATGACAATATACAGCCTTCATGTGCTCCTTTCCAAATTTGGGACCAGTCTATTGTTCCAGGTTTGGTTCTAACTGTTGCTTCTTGACCTGCATACAGATTTCTTGGGAGGCAGGTTAAGGTGGACTGGTATTCCCATCTCGTGAAGAATTTTTCACAGTTTGCTGTCATCTACATAGTAAATGGCTTTGGTGTAGTCAATAAAGCAGAAGTTGGAAATCTGTTGATTTTTCTATGATCCAGCAGATGTTGGCAATTTGATCTCTGGTTCCTCTGCCTTTTCTAAATCCAGCTTGAACATCTGGAAGTTCATGGTTCATGTACTGTTGAAGCCTGGCTTGGAGAATTTTCAGCATGACTTGGCTAGCACATGAGATGAGTGAAATTGTGCGGTAGTTTGAGCATTCTTTGGCATTGCCTTTCTTTGGGATTGGAATGAAAACTGACTTTTTCCAGTCCTGTGGCCACTGCTGAGTTTTCCAAATTTGTTGGCATATTGAGTACAGCTCTTTCACAGCATCATCTTTTAGGATTTTTAAATAGCTCAGTTGGAATTTTCACCTCCACTGGCTTTGTTCGTAGTGATACTTCCTAAGGGCCACTTGACTTGGCACTCCAGGATGTCTGGTTCTAGGTGCGTGATCACACCATCCTGGTTCTCTGGGTCATTAAGACCTTTTCTGTATAGTTGTTCTGTGTATTCTTGCAACCTATTAATATCTTCTGCTTCTATTAGGTCCTTACTGTTTCTGTCCTTTATTATCCTCATCTTTGCATGAAATGTTCCCTTTGTATCTCCAATTTTCTTGAAGAGATCTCTAGTCTTTCCCATTCTGTTGTTTGCATTGATCACTATTTCTTTGTGTTGATCACTGAGGAAGGCTTCCTTATCCCTCCTTGCTATTCTTTGGAACTCTGCATTCAAATGGTTATCTCTTTCCTTTTCTCCTTTGCCTTTTGCCTCTCTTCTTTTCTCAGCTATTTGTAAGGCCTCCTCAGACAACCATTTTGCCTTTTGCATTTTTTTCCCCTTCGGGATGGTCTTGATTGCTGCTTCCTGTACAGTGTCATGAACCTCTGTCCATTGTTCTTAAGGCACTCTGTCTTTCAGATCTAATCCCGTGAATCTATTTGTCACTTCCACTATATAATTGTAAGGGATTTGATTTAGGTCAAAGTGGTTTTCCCTACTTTTTTCAATTTAAGTCTGAATTTGGCAATGAGGAATTCATGATCTGAGCCACAGTCAGCTCACAGTCTTGTTGTTGCTGACTGTATAGAGCTTCTCCAACTTTGGCTGCAAAGAATATAATCAATCTGATTTCGGTGTTGACCATCTGGTGATGTCCATGTGTAGTGTCTTCTCTTGTGTTGTTGGAAGAGGGTGTTTGCTATGACCAGTGTGTTTTCTTGGCAAATTTGTTAGCCTTTGCCCTGCTTCCTTTTGTACTCCAAGGCCAAATTTGCCTGTTACTCCAGGTATCTCTTGACTTCCTACTTTTGCGTTCCAGTCCGCTATAATGAAAAGGACATCTTTTTTGGGTGTTAGTTCAAAAAGGTCTTGTAGGTCTTCATAGAACTGTTCAATTTCAGCTTCTTCAGCGTTACTGGTTGGGGCATAGACTTGGATTACCATGACATTGAATGGTTTGTCTTGGAAACAAACAGAGATCATTCCTTTGTTTTTGAGATTGCACCCGAATATTGCATTTTGGACTCTTTTGTTGACTATGGTGGCTACTCCATTTCTTCTGAAGGATACTTGCCTTCAAGTATGAAGGATACATCTGAATTAAATTTGTCCATTCCAGTCCATTTTAGTTCACTGACTCCTAAAATGTCAATGTTCACTCGTGCCATCTCCTATTTGACCACTTCCAATTTACCTTGAATCATGGACCTAACATTCCAGGTTCCTATGCAATATTGTTCTTTTCAGCATAGGTTTACTTCCATCACCAGTCACATCCACCCCTGGGCTTGTTTTTGCTTTGGTTTTGTGGAGTTTTGCACAGGTGACCCCATTTTCAGCCTTAGCTGGTTATTTTAACCAGCCAAAGAACCAGAGATTAGAGTACGAAACTTGATTTTGTAGCTTTCTTCCATTTTTTTTGACCTGTTTATGCTTCTATTTCATACTGATGAAACTTATTTATTCTCTAGATATTCAAGTGCTAACCACATCTAAGATACCATCTATGGCTTAAGTAATTTGTATTTGTTTTCTTTGGATGCATGTGTGCATGCTAAGCTGCTTAAATTGAGTCTGACTGTGTGCTGCCCTGTGTGCTGTAGTCTGCCAGGCCCCTCTGTCCATGGGATTCTCGTGGTAGGAGTACTGGAGGGGGTCGCCATCTGATCTTCCTGACCCAGGGATCAAACTCATGTCTTTTAAGTCATGTGCTTTGGTGAGTCATCTGGGAAATCCTTTCCCTTGGTGACCAGCATTAAATACCAGTTACAGTTCAGTCGCTATTGTGTCGAATGCTATAAATGTAAAATACATTATGCTAAGAGAATATATTTAAGATAGACCAGGGCTGAAAGTGAAAGACGAGAGTGAAAAAGCTGCCTTGAAACTCAACATTCAAAAACTAAGATCATGACATCTGGTGCCATCACTTCATGGTGAATAGATGGGGAAACAGTGAAAACAGTGAGAGACTTTATTTTCCTGGGCTCCAAAATCACTGCAGATGGTGACTGCAGCCATGACATTAAAAGATGCTTGCTACTTGGAAGAAAAGCTATGACACACAGAGATAGCATATTAAAAAGCAGAGGCATTACTCTGCCAACAAAGGTCTGTCGAGATAGAGCTATTTTTTTTCTAGTAGTCATGTATGGATGTGAGATTTGGACTATAAAGAAAGCTGAGCACCGAAGAATTGATGCTTTTGAACTGTGGTGTTGGAGAAGACTCTTGAGAGTCCCTTGGACTGCAAGGAGATCCAACCAATCAATCCTAAGGGAAATCTGTCCTGAATATTCATTGGAAGGACTGAAGATTGAAGGCTGGTGGAGAAGGGGACGACAGAGGATGGGATGGTTGGATGGCATCACTGACTTGATGGACTTGAGTTTGAGCAAGCTCTGAGTGTTGGTGATGGACAAAGAGGCCTGGCGTGCTGTAGTCTATGGGGTTGCGAAGAGTTGGACGCGACTGAGCGACTGAATTGAACTGAAGTCTGGTTAAGTGAGTAGTAAGATGAAGGAAAACCATTCTAGAAAAGTGATATTTAAATCAGTCTTAAAGTAGCTAAAGGGGAATAGGACGGACACTTTAAATCTAGCTAAGGGATGAATGAAGGCGTAGGGAAGGAAAGGAGACAGCCAAGGGGGAAAAAAGATTATGTTTTTTGAAGGTTATGGGCAGGTAGACAAGAGCTAGGAGGCCATTGCGTGGCATTAATCAGAGAAATGACATATTTGCATTTAAAAAGATTACTCTGACTGCCTTATGGAACATTTAAGAAGGCTGCCCCAGATGAACTTTCTTACAATGTTGTACTTGGCCATTTCTATGGGTTTATGTGCAGGAGAAAATGTTACAGGGAAGAAGAAACTATGACTCCATCTTGCTTCCTATTGCTTTTGTTATGGTGTCTATACATAATGTTCGGCCTCGGGGAACCATGCCCCTCTGCCTGAATGGTGAACCAAAGTTCCTTTGTTCAGGGAACTAGCCTGACCCTGTCCACTGCTGAAAGGCTGTGAGAAAGAAGAGCTTAACACATCTCTATTCCGAGTCTGCATATTCCAGGAGATATTTGCACAATTAACATCCTTTTTACTTTTCTTCCTTACCTCCTTCCCTCTCTTTTCTATAAAAGAAACTGGCATCCAGACCCGGATAAGATGGTTACTTTTTGATCCCAGTCTACCATCTTGTCGGTCTGCTGACTTTCTAAATAAAGTCACTATCCCTTGCCCCACTACTTTGTTTCCCATTTATTGGCCTGTCTTGCAGCAAGCAGAGTGACTTTGGACTCTATAACAAAGATAGGGCATGGGAAGCTTGGCTTTAGAGCTTAACAATGTGAATACTTGGTTGGTTTGTTTTAATGCACTTGCACTGAGCCACAGAACCACTTTTGGAGTATATTTCTTTTAAGTATGAATAGAATGGCCTTGGTAAAATGACCTTGGAATCATATGATTAGTTTATACTTTTAAGTCTGAAGGAAGGCATACTCTTGATGACATTTTCATCATAATTTTTTGCATAATAACAGAAATATGTTTTATTGCATGTCCGTAAATATCAGGTATCGGAAAGGTAAGCCATGGCCCATGTGTATGGTAGGTGCATAGTTTGCACTTTTGTTGGTTCAGTTTCTGCTTTGCTTAATAGAGTTTATCCACTGTGTAAATTCTATATTCACTTTGAAAACAGCTTTTGAAGACAGTATTGTGTCACAGTTATCTTCTTGGTGTGGAGTATATATTTTTCTATTTTGGAGCTTCATTTCTTTATTTCTAGGATAATTCTTGTACTTTCTTTATGTACATGTGAGAGTGGGAAGTTGCACAAGCTATTTTTATTACTATTTTTTTTTTTTTTTTTAATTTTCAGAAAACACTACTTCTAACAGAAATGTTAGCTTGGTTTCTTAGAATCCCAAGCTTAATATCTTAGAGTAGAAAGAGACCTTGGAGAATATGAGAGCTAAATCTGTCATGTTGATTTCAGTTCAGTTCAGTCGCTCAGTTGTGTCTGACTCTGCAACCCCGTGAACTGCAGCACGCCAGGCCTCCCTGTCCATCACCAACTCCCAGAGTCCACCCAAACCCATGTTCATTGAGTCGGTGATGCCGTCCAACCTTCTCATCTTCTGTCGTCCCCTTCTCCTCCTGCCCTCAATCTTTCCCAGCATCAGGGTCTTTTCACGTTGACTTAGGCGAAATGATTTTATAAAGTCACACAAGTATTAGAACTTTGATTGCCTGGCTCCTAGGTGATGCACTTTGACTGTGAGTTTACTTGTCCATTCATTCAGTACAGCATGTGTGATTTGTTAGACACTGTTTGGGTGCTGGAGACACATCAGTGTGCAAAAGAGAAAAAGAAAACACCCCCACCCTAATGGGTTTGCCGTTTGTTAGAGGAGTTAGATGATAAAATATATAACTTTATTATATATTAAGTTTGACAATAAGTGCTGTAGAGATACAAAAAGAAAGGAGATTGCTTAAAAGTTTTCTTCAGCATTTTTAATATACAGGTACCTAATTTTAAGATCATGATTTTACTGTAAACTGCCTATAAAATGAACTTCATTTTACCCTCCATTCCCTGTGTGATCAATAAAATTTGCATGACCATGTGAGCATTGACCTGTTTCTAGATTTGAACCAATTGGTGCAAAAGACATAAAGGTGCCTTCCTAGTCAGAGTACAAGGATTGGTTTCCAGAGAATATCACAGAGGGCTTAGCCACATAGTCTCAAGTTTAGTTTGCATGTCCTCAGGAGACACTTCAGGCCTGATTGAAGCTGCCTTTATAAGAAGTTAATTCTGGACTGAGTATATGTGATAAATTATAGCATGGAAGTCTTGGCCAGTTCAGAGTTGAGTCAGAGATTGCCTTCGTCAGCATTTTTTAATGGACTGGAAGAGAACCTTTCTAAACGTGGATGAAATCATAAAAGTTACAGTTAAGTTCTGACGTAAGAGGTTTGGACCAGAGAGGCAACAGTCCTGAAGACTCTGTCTGAAATAAGTGAGTTAGAAGGCAGGGCATGGGCACTCAGAGACTAATGGAAAACTCACTGACAAAAGGCAGGGACAACAAGGAACAATGGACACAGATTTGGGAGGAAGAAAGCAAGAAAGCAGTTAAATAACAGGCCTGTAAAGGAAAGAAAAGCTCACCCTGGATAGTTACCAAGGAATATGTGGCTGGGACAAGAGCTAATCTGGAGTAATCTCCCAGTTATTGGGAGAATGATGGGTGCTGAATCATGGTTGGAGGGCTGTAGGGAGAGGAGGTTTGGGGCCTTCCCGAGTCTTA
This sequence comes from Bos grunniens, assembly GCF_055505025.1. Taxonomy (NCBI): domain Eukaryota; kingdom Metazoa; phylum Chordata; class Mammalia; order Artiodactyla; family Bovidae; genus Bos; species Bos grunniens. The sequence continues at coordinate 8,739,482 of NC_141179.1, read as the reverse complement.
GGACTCAGACATAGTGTGTGTGTCCTCCAGAACAGTGAGGGCTATGAGTCTACTTCTGCCGTTGAAAGTACAGATTTGCTCTCAAGGACAGTGTTACAAAGCTCAGTTTAAAAAATTACACACACACATATGTATATACTGCTTTAATTCCTCATCCAAAGCATGCCTTCCTACCCCAACCCACCAAAGTCAACAATTGTCAGCTGCCTACCATCAGAGTCACCGATGGGGAGCCTTAAAATGTTGATTCTTGAGCTCCACCCCCAGATGTGAACTAGGGTAGAATCCCCTGGGTTGAGAGTTTAGGAGCCTTTCATTTTATGGAGATACTTAGTGTCTTACATAGCCTGTGGAAACCACTACTCTAAACAATATATCTGTGCTTTATACCGAGGGAAGGAGGCACAGCTGGGGAGGGTACTAAAACTGGGAAGAAGTCTGTTCCAGAGGTGTGCTCCGTGGGTCACCAGACCCCTGATGCCCAGCATTTTGCTATTGGAGCCACTGAGGCCGTAGAAGCCATGTGTTTGTGGGGAAACCTGGTCATCTGTTGCTCCATTTTCCTTCACAACCTAGAAAAAGTTTTGGTTTATGCAGACAAAATATCTACCTAACTGCCTATCTATTTTAGAATGAGAGACAGTGTTCATGGGCTAGTGTAGATGCTATGCAGATTTCTCGGGGATGAAAAACACAATCAGCTTTTCAAATTAAAATCACATATAAGATGTGACTTAGTTTGTGTTCATATAGATGTTGGGTTCTTTAAAATTCCCTACTAACAATATTTTCTGAATGCAAAGAACCTTCTCTGGTACATACAAACATGAATAGGATCTTCGTGTATCCTTATTAAGCTTAGAAAATACAAGGGGGTCTAAAAATAGCTTTGTGATACAGTCATTGTAATACTCAAGAGAATGTGCTGAGTGCTTTAGGTATAATAGTAACAGAAATGCTGTGAGATCCCCAGCGCTGGAAAAAGGGACATCAGAAGATGCTCAGAAAGAAGGTGATATTTTAACTGGGTCCTAATGTCTAGGTAAGGGCCAGTTTAGGATATGTGTATTAAAGGAAAGACATGGAAGCGGGATACTATAGGAATGTTGGTGTTGCTGCTGCTGAGTCACTTCAGTCGTGTCCGACTCTGTGAGACCCCATAGATGACAGCCCACCAGGCTCCCCCGTCCCTGGGATTCTCCAGGCAAGAACACTGGAGTGGGTTGCCATTTCCTTCTCCAATGCATGAAAGTGAAAAGTGAAAGTGAAGTCGCTCAGTCATGTCTGACCCTCAGTGACCCCATGGACTGCAGCCTTCCAGGCTCCGCCGTTCATGCGATTCTCCAGGCAAGAGTACTGGAGTGGGGTGCCATTGCCTTCTCCGATAGGAATGTTAGTAGTTTCAAAGTCCTAAGTTAGACATTAGAAGTAGTAACATCTCAGGGTAACATAATTGGAAAGGTACTTGTTATGGCTGTGTCATGGAAGCCTCAAATCATTTGAAGCCTCAGCACTTTGGACTTGATTCACTCATTCAGCTTTTGAGTTGGATAATGACATAATCAAAGGTGCACTTTAGGAATTTTATTCTGACCATTAGTGCATATGGTGAGTTGGAGCTGTAGGAGCTGGAAAACCAGTAACTAGGCTGTTGTAGTAGCACTGCAGAGATGAAGTGTTTCCCTTACATGGGTTTGGGGAAGTGTAGAGGAGAGACAGCAACAGCCTTTGGTGATGGAATGTGTGGCAGGAAGGACTGAGGATAACCCATCACTTGAATTACAGGAGAGTTGTGTCCATTTATATGTTTATATGTGGCCAGTGTTCCTGGGGGCGGAGCAGAATCATGAGTTAAGTTTTGGTACAAGTTAAGTTTTGAGATTCAGACAAAATTCCTAATGGAAATTCTGAGGATGTATAATTAGATTTGTTAAATTTAGAACAGTGAGGTGGTGTTGTGGGACTCTGCCTCGAGTAGAGGGACATTGTGTAAGTTTCAGGTGAGCTAATCTGAATTTAAAGTTCAGCTCTGCAAGCCATTGGCTCCATGACCTTGCATACTATTTAACCTGGATATGTCAGTTTAATATTTGAAAAACAGGAGAATGGCCATGGAAGATCTGGGAGTTTTAGTTGTGAGTGCCTCCCATGCTGTTTTGAGGATGAAATAGCCGTGCACCATGCTGGTGTGGGTACCCAGTCTGCTGTTTCCCCAGCCCTGTCTTCCAGCTCTTTCTCCTTCATGAGGATGGTCTTCAACTGGAGTCACTTTGGGACTAGAAGGAAAAATAGCTTGTAAGGAGAGAGGGTGATGGTGGGGAAGTCAGAGATAGGGAGACAGAAAAGTATAGCTGGAGATGGAAAAGGGTGAGACCGGAGGCTTGATGGAGAGCTGTAAACTTTTGAGAGGAAGAGGGCCCTTCCTCTGAGACAGGCAAGTTGAGGAGAATGAATGGAGACAGTGTTGATCAGAGAAGCAGGAGGCCAGGCCATCTGTTGTGAGCGAGGGAAGTTTGGGGCTGGGTTCTTGAGAAAGGAGAACATTCTTCTTAGATAGCCACTGTGGGAAATAAGATTAGGAGTAAACTAGAGTTGAAGAAAAAGACTGCCAGGAAGCAGAGGGGTTAGATCGCTTGACCTCTTCGTGTTCTTGTGGGTGTGTAAATGACAGAAGCGAGGAGGTCATTGGGGGTTAAGAGGTTGTGGAAGAGAGAGGTTGCATATTGGACGAGGACGCAGATGTCTGAAGCTTCAGTAGGTGGTGGCAGGAGGTTTGGGTGCAGAGGAGGAGGATGATGGGGGTGCTCGAGGCTTTGTGGAATGTGAAGGAGTGTTAGGAGGTCAGTTCCTGACGGCAGTAAGGATTGGAGGCGGGTACTTGGTGTAAGTGCTTGTTTGTCAGCAGCAAGTTACTGACTGTTCCCTTTAAGCCCGGATACTTGGCGCCTGATTATCCTCTGAGCACAAATAGCTCTGGCTCTGTTTGCCTTTAGAGATGATAAGGCTGTTATTTCCTGTAATAAAGCTGGGTAGTAGGCTGGCACTACCTTTTATCCACTTACCTCCTTTGGCAATAATGATTTGCTGGAGGAGAACAGACTTTGGAATCAAACAGTCAGAACTGAATACTTGCTTCTCCACTTACTAACTGTGATATCATCGGACAAACTACGCCAGCTGATTGCCCCTTTCCTCATGTGCAAAATGAAGATAACGCTTGCTTCCGTACCTCATATCATTGAGTTCAGCTCTGCCCGTCATTAGCTCCATTCAATGACCCAGTTTATGTAGCATCTCTACCTTTTGGAAGAGGTGCTCCAAAATGGGAGTGGTCTATATCTTAGGAAAATGCTTTCTGAATTGGGAGTTGTTTTGGCTTCGGGAAACAGGTCAAACACCACAAAACAAGAGCTAAGACAAAGTAACATCAGAATTGCACAGTGCTTCATTTTTTAACTAACATGTGTGCCTGGAAAGAAAACTAAATGAATATATGTGACTTACAGACCATGTTATACACAACAATGTTTACTATATCAACACAAAATTTCTAGTTAAAAAAAAAAATCTTAACTAGGAATCAGATGAAATTAATTTGAAGAAATGAGTAGTGTGATGAAGTTGTGAGAGAAAGCAGCTGGAATCAAATTTTGGAGTTGTGTAAAAGTGAAAGGCTGCCTTTCTGTATTTGTATGTATTTATTTGTCAAGACTTGGACTTATGTGAATTATTATTTACTTTATATCTAATTATTATTTGCTTTATATCTAAATCTTACTTACTTTATATCTTGTTATATGAAATAACAAATCCTGTCTATATATCTACATCATCTATCTGTCTGTATAGAGAGAAAATATTAGAATTCTCAAGCTCCTGGTAATTTGACAGTTTTAAAGCAGATCTTACTAAAAAGTCCTATTCCTATTCAGAGAGACTGTACGAAGGAAAATCACTAGACCTATAGTCTAGAATTATTTCTGTGCATCCATTGTGACTTTCATCTTGGCATCATAATTCTCCTGTATTTTAGTCGTTATCTTAACAATCTATAACAGTAGTAGCAGCAGTAGCTTTCATTTGTGGGTGAAGCCCCTGGTTTACAGGACATACAGTTTTTTTTCAGTCTAGTTGTTAAACCAGTGAGGAAAAGAGAAGCCAGACTGCGTATCTGGTTAGACCAGAAAAGAGTGAAAGGTTAACAGTTTGGCCACAAGTTTTGAATCTCAGCCCAAAGGTGCAGTGACAGTTAATGTTCGGACCCATATTGATCAATCAAAGTCTACCAGAGGTTAGTGCCTGGGGACCCGAGGAATGTGTGAACCCAAGTATGGAGGGAGGTGCTAGGATCAGGAGTCGGGAATTTAAAAGGAGACTGTATTACTGGTTATAACCCCTGCAAAAATCTGGGTACTCTTAGAGGATCAACAGGAACAAGAGAAAGCAGGAAGCAATCACTTGATATTAAGCCAGTGGATTCCAAAGTGAGGATTCTGCCCTTGAGCCTGTTCGACATCTGCATTGGCATCCGAGTACTGCCCAGATGGCTGATAGCTCAGCTGATGGAAGAATGGAGCAAGTGAAGAAGCAGGGACAAGGCAGCTCCTAACTCTGGGCAAAGTCCCTGGTCAACTAGACAAAAGTTTAATTTTATAACTGTTTTCATTTGCAGGCTCTGCATTTCTTCCAGTTCTTTAATACTTAATTAGAAAATTACACAGTGATAGTAATTTCTTCTTACTAAAATAATATCTACTATGAAGCAGAAGCTATTAAGAAAAGGTGGCAAGAATACACAGAAGAACTGTACAAAAAAGATCTTCATGACCCAGATAATCACAATGGTGTGATCACTCACCTAGAGCCAGACATCCTGGAGTGTGAAGTCAGCACAGCACATAGAAAGTATCACTATGAACAAAGCTAGTGGAGGTGATGGAATTCCAGTTGAGCTCTTTCAAATCCTGAAAGATGATGCTGAGAAAGTGCTGCACTCAATATGCCAGCAAATTTGGAAAACTCAGCAGTGGCCACAGGACTGGAACAGGTCAGTTTTCATTCCAATCCCAAAGAAAGACAATGCCAAAGAATGCTCAAACTACTGCACAGTTGCACTCATCTCACAAGCTAGTAAAGTAATGCTCAAAATTCTCCAAGCCAGGCTTCAGCAATACATGAACCATGAACTTCCAGATGTTCAAGCTGGTTTTAGAAAAGGCAGAGGAACCAGAGATCAAATTGCCAATATCCGCTGGATCATGGAAAAAGCAAGAGAGTTCCAGAAAAACATCTATTTTTGCTTTATTGACTATGCCAAAGCCTTTGACTGTGTGCATCACAATAAACTGTGGAAAATTCTGAAAGAGATGGGAATACCAGACCACCTGACCTGCCTCTTGAGAAACCTATATGCAGGTCAGGAAGCAACAGTTAGAACTGGACATGGAACAACAGACTGGTTCCAAATAGGAAAAGGAGTACGTCAAGGCTGTATATTGTCACCCTGCTTATTTAACTTATATGCAGAGTACATCATGAGAAACGCTGGGCTGGAAGAAGCACAAGCTGGAATCAAGATTGCTGGGAGAAGTATCAGTAACCTCCGGTATGCAGATGACACCACCCTTATGGCAGAAAGTGAAGAGGAACTAAAAAGCCTCTTGATGAAAGTGAAAGAGGAGAGTGAAAAAGTTGGCTTAAAGCTCAACATTCAGAAAACGAAGATCATGCGTCTGGGAATCTACTAGATCTACTTCATGGGAAGTAGATGGGGAAACAGTGGAAACAGTGTGAGACTTTATTTTTGGGGGCTCCAAAATCACTGCAGATGGTGACTGCAGCCATGAAATTAAAAGACCTTACTCCTTGGAAGAAAAGTTATGACCAACCTAGATAGCACATTGAAAAGCAGAGACATTACTTTGCCAACAAATGTCCATCTAGTCAAAGCTATGGTTTTTCCTGTGGTCATGTATGGATGTGAGAGTTGGACTGTGAAGAAGGCTGAGTGCCGAAGAATTGATGCTTTTGAACTGTGATGTTGGAGAAGACTCTTGAGAGTCCCATGGACTGCAAGGAGATCCAACCAGTCCATTCTAAAGTCAGCCCTGGGTGTTCTTTGGAAGGAATGACGCTAAAGCTGAAACTCCAGTACTTTGGCCGCCTCATGAGAAGAGTTGACTCATTGGAAAAGACTCTGATACTGGGAGGGATTGGGGCCAGGAGAAGAGGACGACAGAGGATGAGATGGCTGGATGGCATCACTGACTCGATGGAAGTGAGTCTGGGTGAACTCCAGGAGTTGGTGATGGACAGGGAGGCCTGGTGGGCTGCGATTCATGGGGTCGCAAAGAGTCAGACACGACTGAGCGACTGAACTGAACTGAACTGAATTCACTTGAATACAGGGCTACACAAGGATGCATTGGTAGGGTGTATTGATAAAAGAATTTAAATTCATGTTTAAATTCTTTTAAAGGGGGTTGTTTTCAAGGTTAATCTTGCTTTTTGATGTATTTGGCCATTAAAGAAAACACTAACCTGGGGACATTGTGGAGAACCCAGTTCAGTTACCTCAAAGAGAACTAAATGTGCTTGTGAGACCTTGGATTCCACAGGCCTGTGAAGCGCTAGAAAAAAGATCAGTTGCTCTGAGTACTGGTGTATATTATTGTGACCTGCCAGAATTCCACAGCGGGCCTGTGACTTTTTTTTCTGTTGGTTTAGGAAGCAATTTATTGACTTTGCAACTAGGCATCCATGGAGCTTGAAGCCACAAATGGAGTGGAAAAATCTTATTTGATGTGTGGCTTTCAGAAAAGAATAGCTAGAGTTTGTGGTTGCAAATAGTGCCAGTATTGCAGCCAGAGTGGACAGCCCATCAGTAGGGATATTAATTGTTACCAAAGACTTACAGTATCTGGTGGGAGAATTGTTGTCATTTTTTCTATCACTCTGTCTGTTTTGCAGACACAGTATTTATTATTCAGACATACCACAGACTGACTATGCTGCCTGCTCTGGTTATGGGTTAAATTGTTCCTAAACCAACAAAACTTTCTATTGGATACTTCAGCCAGTATGCTACCTTTGATCTTTTTAGTGTTCAAACAATGAAAACTCCCTCAGTGGGAGTTCCAGCTGTGAACTGCTGATGTGATACCCTGTTAGATCATTGCATGCTTGTGTAGTGCTGGGGTCCCTTGGCTATGTAGGTTGACTCTGCTCTAATTTTTCTCCATGTGGCCCAGAAGGATATGATGAATTCACCTGCTTTGGCTCACAACCTCAGTTCAGTACTGATGTTTTACTGCCTTGCTACTATTTTTCATGAAAAGTCGGTCCCAGAGAAAAAGCTTGACAGAACCCACTCACACCTAAATAGAAAAGTCAGGGGCATCATCTGGATTACAAAATGTGGTTGCATTGGTTCAGTCTCACTTTTATAGACTTTTACAGGTTTTCATGTTTTCCTTTTGGTTTATCCAAGTCTAAATCCTACTGCTAACCCAGTTCCCTCTATTCATCAGCATATCTGAACTTCATAAGTGATTTGCTCACTCTGATAAAGTGAGAAAAATGTGTTGTGGACATAATTCTGTATATCACTGAATTTGTGATCTGTTCTTTGTTTTTTTTGTTTTTGTTTTTGTTTTGTTATTGAGTGTGTATCTTTGTTTAAGTTTGAAGAAAGGCTCCTAGAAGAAATACTTAGCACATCATTGTCTGACTATAATATAAATGTTGGTTAGATGCAGGGGAGATATTTCTTTTTCATTTCTTCTAGTTGTGAAATCTGTAAAGCCCAAGCTGTTAAATTGTTGAAATATTTAATAGAGTATAATGCTTAGTTTTTAAGGTAGTGGAGTTTATATCAACAATGAACAAGGACTAATTTTCTTTATTCTCACTCATTCTTACTCCCAGACTCTGAACAGGTTTTCCACAGTTGAAAATAGTAGGATGAATTTAAGCTTCTTGAAAAGAATTTTAGGAAATAGATATTTTAGATAGTTCATAAATGTTTCAGAATTTATGGTATTAGTAAATATAGAAGCCATTATCACACTTCTTCACCATCTAGGTATAATTCAGCTGTTATCTTTGTGAATGTTTATGCTCTTGGGGCTGTCATAAATGCATCTGAGTAATAGACTTCTTTTGTTCCAAAAGTGTTTTTTCAATATCACATTGTAGAGATAAAAAGGAAACCTATAGCAGTGTTCTTGACCTCAGTAATTTTTTGAAAGTTAAATTTTATATATAAAGCTATATTTTGATTGCTTTCCAGTAATCTCATAGTCCAGATGGTCAGGAACGGGAAAGATTATTACTGGTGAATACAGCCAGGAAAGCTTCATGCAGGTGGCAAGAATGTGAATAGCTAACATAATTTTTCAGTCTCTGGCCTATTCTTTTCATAATATTTTATGAAGCCTAGAATAAGTTGGTATGTTTCTCCTTACAGAGAAAATAGCTGGTGGGAATGTTTCCTTAAATCTATCTATTGAAAGCCCACTGTGTATTAAGTATTGTTTTTGGAATATTACTCTCACTAAATCAAACTCCTGTCATACCACCTCGGTATGGTCAGAATCTATAATTGCAGGTGTGTGTGCTCAGTTGCTCAGTCACGTCTGACTCTTTGCTACCCCATGGACCGTAGCCTGCCAGGCTCCTTTCACCATGGGATTTCCCAGGCAAGAATACTGGAGTAGGTTGCATTTCCTTCAGAGGATCTTCCCAACCCAGGGATTGAACCCAAGTCTCTTGAGTCTCTTGCATTGACAGGTGGATTCTTTACCACTGCATCACAGAACCAGCTGTTATATTCAGTGTTAGTTTGAACCTCCTAAATCAGATAATGCAGTGGTTTTTATTTATGTGGATATTAAATTAATAAAATATGGAGCATCACACATAATTTATTATAAGAGAAAATATTTGGGTATCAGAAATTTGCATGTAATAAAGAATATTTTCAGATTTTGCTTAAGCAAAATTTTCCAAAACAGTGGCTCAAGCAGTTACAAAATCAGTAGCCATTTTGTATAAGACCCTGTGATGAGTGTTAGAAGAGTCATTTTGTATATGTGGTGTGCCCAGGGCCTGGTGGAGAAGGTTTGTTTTCATGGTCGCTTAAGGCATTTGTGGGTCCCATGCATTGGAGATTCTAATAACTGGCTTCTAATCTCTAGATTGTTGCTGGGGTACACTGGGCAACTTGGATCTGCCTGATTTATGTCAGCGGTACCTGTTAGACTTTGAGAGTGGGGCAGGCAAGTGAGTGACTCTCCATTAGCCCCTTCTCCTAAAACACAATTTATGTGATAATACTTTGAATTGTTTTATTCTTGCCTTATAGGATTGTTAATTCCTGTTTTTATTCTGTGGTATATTGTGCTTAGTAAACTGCTTATGTGATACTTCAACATCATAAATCTAAAGATTTAGGGAAAACATTAGGTATAGGTTTAAAAATTAGTTGGCCACTGCCCCTAATTCATGAAATAAATTACTAATATTTAGTATTCCTGGGCTGTTCATTGTCTTACAGAACAAAAGATGAACCTGAAAGCTTCATTTGGACCAAGAAACAGTTTGATCGTATAGAACTAGGACTATAATCTTTAAAGAGAACAATCTTAGTTTAATTTTTATGAAGTCATTTCCCTGAAAAAATCAACTGAAGAAAAAGAGGGAGCAAAAGTTATTGTCAAATTGGGGCAGACCCAGAAAACTGCTGGAAGGCGAGTAGCTTTTGTTGTGAGGAGCCAAACATGTGTGTGCTTCTGCAAGTTAAGATTTCTCTTCCGACTGTCTCGTTATAATCTACTGTTATTGTACTGAGTCTATAAATAGTATTTATAAGGGAAGCAGACCAGAAAACCACTCAAATAAAGGATAAAATGGTATCATTAAGTTTGGATGTAGAAATACAACAGCAAACCGAGAACTTGAGTTTCCGTGTGTGTTAGTGTGTGTGTGTGGGTGTGTGTGGGTGTGTGTGTGGCTGTGTGTGTGTGTGAGTCACTCAGTGATGTCTGACTCCTTATGACCCAATGGACTGGAGTTTGCCAGGCTCCTTTCTCCACAGAATTCTCCAGGCAAGAATCGAACCCAGATCTTCTGCACTGCTGGCAGATTCTTGTAACCAAAATCTGATTTAAGACAACTCCACAGTTTTTGAGTAGTAGTTACCTTGGGGAAGCCTTTGGACTTCTGAGTTCATCATCCTGAAATACACCCCAAGACTACTAGGGCATGCTACATGGGGTGGTGAATGTTTTCTGGGTTGATTAATTGCAAGTTTCTGGAGTATCACTGGTGGCTCAGATGATGAAGAGTCTGCCTGAAGTGCAGGAGACTTGGATTCAGTCCCCAGGTTGGGAAGATCTCCTGGAGGACAGTTTGGCAATCCACTCCAGTACCCTTGCCTGGGGAATCCTATGGACAGAGGAGCCTGGTGGCTACAGTCCATGGGGTTCATAGAGTTGGACACGACTGAGCAACTAATACACACACACTGTGTACCCCTGCCAGTCTAACATTAAGTTATTGTCTCATGTGTTTCAAAAATACCTGCTGATATTGGAGAAGGAAACGGCAACCCACTCCAGTGTTCTTGCCTGGAGAATCCCAGGGACAGAGGAGCCTGGTGGGCTGCTGTCTATGGGGTCGCACAGAGTCGGACACGACTGAAGCGACTTAGCAGCAGCAGCATCTCTTTCTGGGGCTACTCAGGTGGTTTCAGTGGTAAAGAATCCACCTGCAAAGGCAGGAGACACAGGTTGGACCCCTAGGTCAGGAAGACGCCCATGGAGAAGGGCATGACAACCCACTGCAGTATTCTTGCCTGGAGAATCCCATGGACAGAGGAGCCTGGAGGGCTACAGTCCATAGGGTCCAAAAAAATTGGATACGACTGAGCATGCATGGACAATATATCTCTCCTTCGGAAAAATCACTCAGCTGTAAAAGTAAATGATACATCCGATAGTGTGGATGGGCCTTAAAAAACATTATGCTAAGTTAAAGTTGGACACAAAAAGTTACATGTTATATGATTCTATTTGTATGAAATGTTCACAATAGGGAAATCAATAGAGACAGAAAATTGATTAGTAGTTGCCAGGAGCTGGGAGGAAGGGCAATGAGGAATGACTGCTAATGGGTACAGGTATTCTTTTTAGGGTGATGAAAAGGTTCTAAAATTGTTTGTGGCATACTTCCGTGGCAATCCAGTGGTTAAGACTGCACACTTCCGATGCAGGGGGCATGGGTTCAATCCCTGGTTGGGGAACTAAGATCCCATGGGCCATGGGGCACAGCCAAAAAACTAAAAAAAAATTTTTTTTAAGTCTAAAAAAGTAAAATAAAATTGTGGCAATGGTTGGACAACTTTACAAATATCTAAAAACAACTTAAGTGTGCTCCTTTTTTGGTGACATTGTTACTATGTATTTTAAAAACGTTTTGTGATAAGATACATATACCATAAAACTTAACATCATAACCAAAAAAAAAAAAAATACCTGCTGATAGGCTTTGGTGTGCTAGATATTTATTTAACCCTTTGAGAAAATTAATAATACCTGGTCTGTGCCCACTTGTGGTGTTGGCTAGTAGGGAGGTAAAGCACTTTTATTTGCAATTTTGTTTGAGAAGTTACAGATTTATTTTCAGCTTAACAGAAACGAGCAATCTCCATTTCTACCAGTCCCTGCCACTAATTCCACAGAAGGACTATTGCAGGAGAATGGGGTGCTAGAAGATGGTTATGCCTCAGGTCTTGGACAGGTCCCTGAGATGGGCTGCCCAGTGAGGGTCCTTGGCTTCCATCAGGAAAAATTTCAAGAGCAAGCCTTAGTTAAATGAAAGCACGTTTACTTTGAGAGATACACACTCCACAGGCGGAATGTGGTCTGTTTCAGAAGGCAAGATTGCCCCAAAATGTGGAGTGGTTAGTTTTATAAGGCTGGGTAATTTCGTAGGCTAACAAGGGGCAGGATTATTCTAACTATTTGGGGGAGGGCGTGGAGATTTCCAGGAACTGGGCCGCTGCTTGCTTTTTGGCTTCAGAACTGTCATGGCACCTGTGGGTGTGTTACTTAGCATGCTAATTCATTACAATGCGTGTATAATGAGGCTCAGGGTCCCCTGAAGGCTAAATCTTCCGCCATCTTGGAGTTAGTTGGGTTTAACCAGTTTTTGTGGTATCCTGTTCTTAATGACTCTGTCAGTGTTTATATTTCAGTGACTTAGTACATATTACTCACAGCTCTGTTATTTGAACTATTTTGATAGTGTTAGCTGTATCACTTTGCTTTCCCGAGAGTCAATACAGTTGTTCCTTGGTATTTGGAGGGGATTGGTTCCGGTACTCCCGAATTCCAGACTCCCTGACTGCTCAAGTCCTTTATGTAAAATCTTATAGTATTTGCATATAACCTGTGCATACCATCCCATACTATATTAAATCATCTCTATGTTCCTTTATCCTGCCTAATACAGTGTAAATGCTATGTAAACATTTGCTGTTGCTGCTGCTAAGTTGCTTCAGTCATGTCCAACTGTGCGATCTCATAGACGGCAGCCCATCAGGCTCCCCGGTCCCTGGGATTCTCCAGGCAAGAACACTGGAGTGGGTTGCCATTTCCTTCACCAATGCATGAAAGTGAAAAGTCAAAGTGAAGTCGCTCAGTCGTGTCTGACTCTTAGCAACCCCATGGACTGCAGCCTACCTGGCTCCTCCACCCATGGGATTTCCCAGGCAGGAGTACTGGAGTGGGGTGCCATTGCATGTACCAAATTCAAGCTTTGGAGCTTTCTGCAATGTTTCCCCCCTGAATATTTTTGATCATTAACTATAATTGCCTTTGAGTTTTCTTTTTAAAAAAAAAAGGAATGTAAATTTCTTCTCTTTGCATTTAGATGTGTCAGGATATTGATCAGTTCTTTGTTTTCTTTCTCTGGAGATCTTTCCTGGAGCTTCTAACCTGTTGCCCCAGTGTAGACAAAAGCCTCTGGAAGTTTGGCACAACTGTTGTTCTGGAATAGCTTTGTATTGTCCTGAGAATTCATTTGCTTTTTTTTTTTGCTAGAATTCATATCTTTTGCTCTTGTTTTGTTCCCATGTTTCAATAGAGTGTGTTAACCCAATAGCTTTTGGGTTAACTAGAAGCATATGAGGGTAAGGTTCTTTGTTTTTGTATTTTTTTGATACTTATTAAAAAGTTTGGGAGGCATTGAGTTAAAAATATGGGGGTAAAAGTGCTTCTTTTCAGACTTTGAACCACTCTTTATATCTCCTCTTGTCTTCTCGCCTCAGGAGTGCCTGCTGCCTCCAGTGTCTCTTGGCTTCTTTCTCTGTAGGCATAATAACATTACCTTTCAGCATCCAAAGTTTCATGGGGCTTGTTTTTCCAGATTCTTTGACAGATCTTCAGTTGGCAGTAGATAGTTGCCAGATGGTGTTTGGATACTTTTTGTTTGTTTGTTTTTTTACTGAAGTTACAAAAATATAATATGTTATTGCACACACCAGTTAAAATAGTCTATTTGTATTAATAAAATGTTTTTCTCTTCAGCTTATTGTTGTCAAAACTGGGTTGTATCGTATTATAATATTTTAAAGGTATTTTTGCAGAAATGAAAATCACATTTTCTAAACACTGAGAAAAGTTACACTTAACTTTAAGGCCATTCATATGTTTATTAGATTACTCTGTCCTGGTAACTGAATAAAATACAGTGTGAAGTTATCACAGAGGTAGCATTTCAAACCAGTTTAGTTAATGTAAAACCTAGTAATTCTGAGAAGAGAGAAAGAAAAAAAATCCAAGTTTGTAATTTTAAGTTCTTGAATAGAAAGCATTCTTATAAGCATTCAGTAAGTTTTGTTGATGAGACTCTTGATTTATTATCACTACTCACCTGCCTTTATTGTAGACTTTATGCCAGAATTACTAAACTTCTGGTCTCAGGGTATTTTCACTATTAGTGTGGATGAAGAAAGAGGTGGGAGCCTAAAGAATAAAGACATAGATGGGAAGGGTCTAGCTTAAATCAAAACAAAATTTGCATTCACTATTTCTTTTGTTAGTTTTGTACTCCAACCATTCTGACTGTGCTTAATAATTCATATTAATGTGGATGAATTCATCTTTCACAGCCCTGTGCGTTTTTAAAGAATATGCTGTTGTCACTTTTTAATTTCTTTGTTTGTCCTTCCATAGTTTTTGAATACTTTGCAAACCACAGCAATACAGTTTCAGATAGTTTTCTAAAGTAATGTTTCTCAACTTTAATGTATAAAGGAATCACCTGGGGATCCTTTTAAAATGCAGATTCTGGGATGAGGTCTGAGCGTCTGTATCTCTAACAAGCTCCCAGAATACTGATGCTGGTCATCCTCTGACCACTCCGACTAGCGAGGGTCTAAAGTACCTTGGATATGAGAGTAATACAGCGAGACAGAATACAGAATCCATTTCTAAGTATTTATATGTGTTGAGCTTCTAGAAAGAAGTCCCTGGGAGATTTTGCATTACTAGCTGCTACTGAGTATAATGAGCTTCCCTGAAAGCTCAGTTGGTAAATAATCCACCTGCAATACGGGAGATCCCGATTCAATTCCTGCATCAGGAAGATCCACTAGAGAAGGGATAGGCTACCCACTCCAGTATTCTTGGGCTTCCCTCATGGCTCAGCTGGTAAAGAATCTGCCTGCAATGTGGGAGACCTGGGTTTGATCCCTGGGTTGGGAAGATCTCCTGGAGAAGGGAAAGGCTACCCACTCCAGTATTCTGGCCTGGAGAATTCCATGGACTGTATACTCCATGGATTCGCAGAGTCAGACACGACCGAGTGGCTTTTACTCACTTTCACTAAGTATAATACATCCAAATAGAACTGGATTTATTGCTTCTTATAGATGGTGTATTCAGATTTAATGAATTTATTATTTGTAAAAATTTTATTTAGAAGTGATTCCAGTACAATACTTTTGTTTGTTAATGTGTAAATTTTATTTATTAAATTTATAAACTATATTTCCCTAGTGCTTATGAAGAAAAAATATTATACTTGATATGTGCTAAGCTTCAGTTTGTAGCCATTTCTTATCTATAACTTTTAGTCTTTGAAATCCATTGTGTATACTGTCTTGTGCTTATAAAAACATAAAACCGCAGAATATATACAAATTTATGAGTATCTTTATTGTAATGTTTATTCTTGTGCAATTATCTTTTAAATAGCTCAGTCACTAAAAGAATTCGCAAGACTACTCATCGCAGTAGAAGAGGAAAGGAGAAGACTGGTAAGTCTCTTCCCCATTTCTTAAGAATAAAGCTTTGTTTGGACATATTGAAAAGAAGAATAGGCCTTCTGAATTACACTCAGCCATAACTCATTTTATAATGTGATACACATACTGAATATTACAGAAAAGATTTGTGAGTATGATGATCAAATATTGCTGTAAGATATACCATTTCTTTTTGTTTCATTTGGCCAGTAGATATAAATTTCATTCATTTTACTTCCCATTTAATTGTTCTGAAAATTAAAAGTATTGAACAAACTGCCATTAAGAAACGCATTCTAACTGAGCAGTCTGCTAAATAAGCTTAGTGTTGTAGTGAAGACACATTACAAGGATTAAAGATAGTTCTCAGAAGGAGCAACTAACTTTGCCAGGGTTTTATAAGGAGACTTTCTGAAAAGGTGACGTTTGAATTGGGTCTTGAAGGCTCGGAAGATTGTGCTTGACTGGGAAGAACGGGAAAACTTTCTACTTTGACAGATTAACTAATAAACTAATAAATAGGATCAGAGCATAGTTATTAGGAATACATTTATCACTAATATAAATGTATTAAGAATACAAATCACAGAGATAGTTTTGTACCCATTAGGCCCCTGTCTATGAACCAGGCTGCCCATTTATGTATGGGAAAAATAGTAATATATAGTCCACAGGATCATTGTAAAGCTTTGTCGAAGTATCTGACACATAATGAATAAGTGTTGATGGAGATAAAGATGTTGGTTGTCAGTTACAATGAGGATTACAGGCTTATTTAAAACATCATCTTCGATATTGCTGGCCTCACCACCTTGTTGAGATTCACATACATAAAATAGTCAGGCTGTGAATTAAATGTGCTGGGAAACCAGCACAGTTTGGTGTCATTTCGCCCACGGATGAGGAAGTGCAGTTTGAGAAGAGTGTCCTTAAGGTGGCCCTGACTTCTAGAGAGCATTGTCTGAGTTGAGGGAGATCACACAACTAGGGCATGGTAGTTATGTAAGTGACACTGAGCAGGGGCCACAGGGTGAGAAAGTACTGTGTACATTTGTAGAATAAGGCAGAAGGTTCTTAGAAGGTAGTAGTAGAAGACTGGTTGGTAGTTTGCGGCATATGTAGGATTTAAGAGCTGGGCTAAGAAGTTTTATTTTTGTTTTTTGTTACCAGTTCAGTCACTCAGTCATGTCCGACTCGTTGTGACCCCATGGACTGCAGCACGCCAGGCCTCCCTGTCCATCACCAACTCCTAGAGCTTGCTCAAACTCATGTCCATTGAGTTGGTGATGCCACCCAACCATCTCATCCTCTGTCGTCCTCTTCTCCTCCCGCCTTCAATCTTGCCCAGCATCAGTGTCTTTCAAATGAGTCAGTTCTTGCCATCATGTGTCCAAAGTATTGGAGCTTTAGCTTCAGCCATCAGTCCTTCCAATGAATATTCAGGACAGATTTCCTTTAGGATTGATTGGTGGGATCCCCTTGCAGTCCAAGGGACTCTCAAGAGTCTTCTCTAACACCACAGTTCAAAAGCATCAATTCTCTGATGCTCAGGTTTCTTTATGGTCCAACTCTCACATCCATACATGACTATTGGAAAAACCATAGCTTTGACCAGACAGACGTTTGTCAGCAAAGAAATGTCTCTGCTTTCTAATATGCTGTCTAGGTTGGTCATAGCTTTTCTTCCAAGGAACAAGTGTCTTTTAATTTCATGTCTGCAGTCACCATCCACAGTGATTTTGGAGCCCAAGAAAAGAAAATCTGTCACTGTTTCCACTTTTTCTCTATTAATTTGCCATGAGATGATGGGACCAGATGCCATGATCTTAGTTGTCTTTTTTTTTTAAATATAAACTAATTTATTTTAATTGGAGGTTAATTACTTTACAATATTGTATTGGTTTTGCCATAAATCAACATGAATCCACCACAGGTATACACGTGTTTCCCATCCCGAACCCCCCTCCCTCCTCCCTCCCCATACCATCCCTCTGGGTCATCCCAGTGCACCAGTCCCAAGCAACCAGTATCATGCATCGAACTTGGACAGGCGATTCGTTTCATATATGATATTATACATTTTTCAATGCCATTCTCCCAAATTATTCCACCCTCACCCTCTCCCACACAGTCCAAAAGACTGTTCTGTACATCTGTGTCTCTTTTGCTGTCCCACATACAGGGTTATCGTTACCATCTTTCTAAATTCCATATATATGCATTAGTATACTGTATTGGTGTTTTTCTTTCTGGCTTACTTCTCTGTGTATAATAGGCTCCAGTTTCATCCACCTCATTAGAACTGATTTAAATGTATTCTTTTTAATGGCTGAGTAACACTGCACTGTGTGTATGTACCACAGCTTTCTTATCCATTCATCTGCTGATGGACATCTAGGTTGCTTCCATGTCCTGGCTATTATAAACAGTGCTGCGATGAACATTGGGGTACACGTGTCTCTTTCAATTCTGGTTTCCTGAGTGTGTATGCCCAGCAGTGGGATTGCTGGATCATAAGGCAGTTCTATTTCCAGTTTTTTAAGGAATCTCCACACTGTTCTCCATAGTGGCTGTACTAGTTTGCATTCCCACCAACAGTGTCAGAGGGTTCCCTTTTCTCCACACCCTCTCCAGCATTTATTACTTGTAGACTTTTGGATCGCAGCCATTTTGACTGGCGTGAAATGGTACCTCATTGTGGTTTTGATTTGCATTTCTCTGATAATGAGTGATGTTGAGCATCTTTTCATGTGTTTGTTAGCCATCTGTATGTCTTCTTTGGAGAAATGTCTATTTAGTTCTTTGGCTCATTTTTTGATTGGGTCGTTTATTTTTCTGGAATTGAGCTGTAGGAGTTGCTTGTATATTTTTGAGATTAGTTGTTTGTCAGTTGCTTCATTTGCTATTATTTTCTCCCATTCTGAAGGCTGTCTTTTCACCTTGCTTAGAGTTTCCTTTGTTGTGCAGAAGCTTTTAATTTTAATTAGGTCCCATTTGTTTATTTTTGCTTTTATTTCCAATATTCTGGGAGGTGGGTCATAGAGGATCCTGCTGTGATGTATGTCGGAGAGTGTTTTGCCTATGTTCTCCTCTAGGAGTTTTATAGTTTCTGGTCTTACATTTAGATCTTTAATCCATTTTGAGTTTATTTTGGTGTATGGTGTTGGAAAGTGTTCTAGTTTCATTCTTTTGCAAGTGTTTGACCAGTTTTCCCAGCACCACTTGTTAAAGAGATTGTCTTTAATCCACTGTATATCCTTGCCTCCTTTGTCAAAGATAAGGTATCCATAGGTGCGTGGATTTATCTCTGGGCTTTCTGTTTTGTTCCATTGATCTATATTTCTGTCTTTGTGCCAGTACCATACTGTCTTGATGACTGTGGCTTTGTAGTAGAACCTGAGGTCAGGCAGGTTGATTCCTCCAGTTCCATTCTTCTTTCTCAAGATTGCTTTGGCTATGCGAGGTTTTTTGTATTTCCATACAAATTGTGTAATTATTTGTTCTAGCTCTGTGAAAAATACCATTGGTAGCTTGATAGGGATTGCATTGAATCTATAGATTGCTTTGGGTAGTATACTCATTTTCACTATGTCGATTCTTCCAATCCATGAACATGGTATATTTCTCCATCTATTAGTGTCCTCTTTGATTTCTTTCACCAGTGTTTTATAGTTTTCTATATATAGGTCTTTAGTTTCTTTAGGTAGATATATTCCTAAGTATTTTATTCTTTTTGTTGCAATGATGAATGGAATTGTTTCCTTAATTTCTCTTTCTATTTTCTCATTATTAGTGTATAGGAATGCAAGGGATTTCTGTGTGTTGATTTTATATCCTGCCACTTTACTATATTCATTGATTAGTTCTAGTAATTTTCTGGTGGAGTCTTTAGGGTTTTCTTTGTAGAGGATCATGTCGTCTGCAAACAGTGAGAGTTTTTCTTCTTCTTTTCCAATTTGGATTCCTTTTGTTTCTTTTTCTGCTCTGATTGCTGTGGCCAGAACTTCCAAAACTATGTTGAATAGTAGTGGTGAAAGTGGGCACCCTTGTCTTGTTCCTGACTTTAGGGGAAATGCTTTCAATTTTTCACCATTGAGGATAATGTTTGCTGTGGGTTTGTCATATATAGCTTTTATTATGTTGAGGTATGTTCCTTCTCTTCCTGCTTTCTGGAGAGTTTTTATCATAAATGGATGTTGAATTTTGTCAAAGGCTTTCTCTGCATTTATTGAGATAATCATATGGCTTTTATTTTTCAATTTGTTAATGTGGTGTATTACATTGATTGATTTGCAGATATTGAAGAATCCTTGCATCCCTGGGATAAAGCCCACTTGGTCATGGTATATGATCTTTTTAATGTGTTGTTGGATTCTGATTGCTAGAATTTTGTTAAGGATTTTTGCATCTATGTTCATCAGTGATATTGGCCTGTAGTTTTCTTTTTTTGTGTGGCATTTTTGTCAGGTTTTGGTATTAGGGTGATAGTGGCCTCATAGAATGAGTTTGGAAGTTTACCTTCCTCTGCAATTTTCTGGAAGAGTTTGAGTAGGATAGTTGTTAGCTCTTCTCTGAATTTTTGGTAGAATTCAGCTGTGAAGCTGTCTGGACCTGGGCTTTTGTTTGCTGGAAGATTTCTGATTACAGTTTCAATTTTCGTGCTTGTGATGGGTCTGTTAAGATTTTCTATTTCTTCCTGATTCAGTTTTGGAAAGTTATACTTTTCTAAGAATTTTTCCATTTCTTCCACGTTGTCCATTTTATTGGCATATAATTGTTGATAGTAGTCTCTTATGGTCCTTTGTATTTGTGTGTTGTCTGTTGTGATTTCTCCATTTTCATTTCTAATTTTATTGATTTGATTTTTCTCCCTTTGTTTCTTGATGGGTCTGGCTAATGGTTTGTCAATTTTATTTATTCTTTCAAAGAACTAGCTTTTGGCTTTGTTGATTTTTGCTATGGTCTCTTGCTTCTTTTGCATTTATTTCTGCCCTAATTTTTAAGATTTCTTTCCTTCTACTAACCCTGGGGTTCTTCATTTCTTCATTTTCTAGTTGCTTTAGGTGTAGAGTTAGGTTATTTATTTGACTTTTTTCTTGTTTCTTGAGGTATGCCTGTATTGCTATGAACTTTCCCCTTAGCACTGCTTTTACAGTGTCCCACAGGTTTTGGGTTCTTGTGTTTTCATTTTCATTCCTTTCTATGCATATTTTGATTTCTTTTTTGATTTCTTCTGTGATTTGTTTGTTTTTCAGCAGCATGTTATTCAGCCTCCATATGTTGAAATTTTTAATTGTTTTTCTCCTGTAATTGAGATCTAATCTTATTGCATTGTGGTCAGAAAAGATGCTTGGAATGATTTCAGTTTTTTTGAATTTACCAAGGCTAGATTTATGGCCCAGGATGTGATCTATCCTGGAGAAGGTTCTGTGTGCGCTTGAGAAAAAGGTGAAATTCATTGTTTTGGGGTGATATGTCCTATAGATATCAATTAGATCTAACTGATCTATTGTATTATTTAAAGTTTGTATTTCCTTGTTAATTTTCTGTTTGGTTGATCTATCCATAGGTGTGAGTGGGGTATTAAAGTCTCCCACTATTATTGTGCTTCTGGTTTTCAGTCTTATTTTTATAGTAGTCTCAAGACTTCTCCTTCTATACAGCACTGTTGATAAAACATCTAGGTTAAAGATGAAAAGTTTCTCCACAGTGAAGGACACCCAGAGAGGTTCACAGAGTTACATGGAGAAGAGAAGAAGGAGGAGGGAATTAGAGGTGACCCGAATGAGATGAGGTGGAATCAATAGAGGAGAGAGCAAGCTAGCCAGTAATCACTTCCTTATGTGTACTCCACAACTGGACTGCTCAGAGATGTTCATGGAGTTATACAGAGAAGCGAAGAGGGAGGAAGGAGACAGAGGTGGCCAGGAGGATAAAAGGGGGGAATCAAAAGGAGAGAGACAGATGCAGCCAGTTATCAGTTCCCTAAGTGTTCTCCACCGTCTGGGACACACAGAGATTCACAGAGTTGGGTAGAGAAGAGGGGGTAAGGAGAAGACAAAGGTGACCTGGTGGAGAAAAAGGAGGGTCCAAAGTGGGAGAGAACAACCAAGCCAGTAATCTTGCTCCCAAGTTAAAATGGATACTGAAGATTGGATTCTTAAAGGTACAAAACTGATAACAAATACCAAAAAGCACAGATTAAAAATCTAGAGTTTAGAATTTCAAAAATACAATATTAAAGAAAAGAAGGGAAAAAAAGAGAAAACAAAACAAAGTCACAAAAATTATAATATATATATATATATATATGAAGTTTGCTTTTAAATACTAGGGTCTTTTTTTTTTTTGCAAAGTAATAGCAGGTTATAAAAGTGAAAATTAAAGGAGTAATAGATGACTTAAAAATTTAAAAAGTTAAAAAAAAGAAAAAGAAAAGAATGATCGTAAAAATAGTAAAAATATATCAGGACTTTCTCTGGTGTTGTTGTGAGTATTGTGGGGTCAGTTCATTTTCGAATAGTCCTTGGTCCGGCTTATATTTCTCAAGATCTATAGGCTCCTTCCCATGTAGTTGGTACTAACGACAGGGTTTTAATCTATTGCACCTGTCACTTCCAAGGCGGTTCCCTCCGTTTTAGCTTCTTTTGTTTGCTGGTCTCTTCAGTGTCTGATTTCCGCCCTGACACAAAGGGGGTGGTGGTGGACACTTTCTTTTAGGCTCACTTGTTCAGCTGTGCTGTGGGCAGGGAGGGACGCTGCAAACAAATAACATTGGTGTGTGGTTGCAGTGCCTCAGCCACACTGGGCCTGCTCCCACTCACGGCGCATGTGCCATCCCTGTCCACATTGCTCAGGCCCTAGGTTGCTCCTCCGGGAACCGTCCAAGGCCGGCCTTGGGCTGCATGCACCTACCAGGTCTAAGCCGCTCAGGTTCAGGCACTCGGGTAGCCCTCAGAGGCGCAGATTCGGCTGGGCCTGTGTTTTGTGCCCTTCCCAGGTCCGAGCAGCTCAGGTGATGACCTGTTTGGTGAGCGCAGTCGCTGCGACTTATCACCTCCGCCGTCCCTGCCCCTCGGTTTTCTGGGTGTACAACCGGCGCACCTTCTCAAGTGGATGTTGACTGTCCAGAACCCCAGGAAGTCTTAGTTAGCAAAGAAGCCTGCTTGCAGTTTGGTAGATAATGTCTCCCTGGGGCTGCGATTGCCCTCTTCCAGCTCTGGCTGCCTGTCACCGGAGGGGGATGGTCTGCAGCCAGCTATCTGTTCAGTCCTTTGTTCTGTGCGTGGCCTGGTGGTGTCTTAGGTTAGGGCTGGATTTGCGCATGGTAGCTATCCCACAGTCTGGTTTGCTAGCCCAAGTTAGTTCCCTCAGATTGCCTTCGGGTCATGCAGGCCCTTACTCTAAGCAATGCAGCCCAGGCCTCCCTGCCCAGCCCCCACTTGCTAGTGGTGGGTGCAGGCGTCTGCGCTGCTTCTCTGCTGGGGAAGTTACTGTTGGGCTTGTAGTCTGTGGGTTTTAATTATTTATTTATTTTTCCTCCCTATTATGTTGCCCTCTGTGCTTCCAAGGCATGCCACAGACTCGGCAATGAGAGTGTTTCCTGGTGTTTCGAAACGTCTCTCTTTTTAAGACTCCCTTCCTGGGACGGAGCTCCATCCCTACCTCTTTTGTCTCTATTTTTTGTCTTTTATATTTTTTCTTACCTCATTTCGAAGACAATGGGCTGCTTTTCTGGGTGCCTGATGTCCTCTGCCAGCATTCAGAAGTTGTTTTGTGGAATTTACTCAGCATTTAAATGTTCTTTTGATGAATTTGTGGGGGAGAAAGTGGTCTCCCTGTCCTATTCCTCCACCATCTTAGGACAGCCTCCCTTAGTTTTCTGAATGTTGTTTTAAGCCAGCTTTTTCACTCTCCTCTTTTAGTTTCATCAAGAGGCTCTTTCATTCTTCTTCACTTTCTGCCATAAGGGTGGTGTCATCTGCATATTTGAGGTTATTGATATTTCTCCCAGCAATCTTGATTCTAGCTTATGCTTCATCCAGCCAAGCTTCAACAGTCTTGTTGGATTCTAGCTTTTGCTTCATCTATCAAGATGGTAGAAGGGGCGAAATCACATTTAGATTCAAACGCCATACCTGCCAGAGAAGCTTGGAGGGCTCAAACAAAACCTTTGCACACCAGCACCCAGAGACCCCACAGAGACTGAGCCAGCCCTGCCTTTGAGTGTTTGAGTTATGTGTTATAGTCTGTGGGGAAATTGCTAGAGTTTTTTGATAGAAGGAGAGGATCAATGTGGAATTTACAAGAGATTAATTTGGTGGCTACGTTGGGGAGATACGATCGAGGAAGAAATGTTGTGGCGGAAGGGTGACCATATTTTATCAGGAAACATCAGCCCACCTTAGGTCTAGTCCCATCAGAGAGGCAGCCATGCGGTATAATCTAGGTAGAGATCAGTCACTGTGGGAGACTGACTCACTCTGGCTCAGTCTGTGGAGGTGACTTGACACTTTCAAATGCTCTAAGTATAATCTTCACTCTGATTTTCTGAGCTTCACAGTAGAAGTTCAAGTACCATGGAGAGATGTGGGTAGTATGTGTACTTATGGCTCAGATCACAAGCTGATGATGGAAGTGGGAAAGAATGGTTAAGGAGATGTGGAAAAAAAAAAAAAGTTGGAAATTACATGGGAGCCAGGAAAATATAGTTGACCCTTGAACAGCATGGGATGGAACTGCATGGGTCCAGGTATGTACAGATTTTTTTCAATATTAAATACTGCAGTTCTATATGACTCACTGTTGGCTGAATCCATGAATGCTGAGGGCCAACCATCAGTTACACGTGGATATTCCACTGTGCCCCTAACTCTGTGTTAGTTGGGGTTCTGCATTGAGCAAGTTAAATCTTGTGCAAATAGTTGAGGAGAGTTATGAGTTTGATCTTGGGTGGCCTCAGCCTGTAGCAGCTTGAAGCAGGGTTTTGGTTACCACTGGAGATTGAGGTTGGGTCACAGAAGTGAGAGCTCAATCCTAGCCACTAGACCACTAGGCACCAGTGACAAGGCCCTGGCCTGCCAGCTGTGTAGAGAGGAATTTCTACACAGAGATGGAAAGTAGTGAACAAAGTGTTTATTAGAAAAAGAGTGTGTATGGTTATACACACTGGTGGACTCAGAGAGAGAGCCACGCCCTCGTGGTAGTTGGGGTCACTTTGATGCGGCGTTTCTTCTGGGTCTCTTTTGGTCAATCATCTTATTCTGCCTGGTCCTGAGTCCGCATTTAGTATACCTCAGATCTTCCCACGTGTGCACGTGTCTCTCAGCCAGGATGGAGTCTTGCGAAGCAATGTAAGGCTAGGTCGACATCACTTACTATGAGGTGATGCCCCCTCTCTTTGACCTCCAAGGAGGTTTTCTGTGCGTACGTGCTCAGGAAAGTCTTCTTGACTTCGAGAATGAAGAATATGTGGGTTTTTTATCTCTTATCTGGGCAGGGCTCAGCTCCTCTCGAGCTCCTGCTTATTTGGAGTATCTGTCCACAGGGGACAGACTCCAGCTTCTTAGCTTGGAGGCCCATCTGTCTCCTGCCTCAAGTCAACTAGCATGGGCTATAATTTTAGAAAATGTATAAAGAATATGTGAAAGTGTGTTGTAGCTTGCAAGAGGAAAATGAGCCTAGAGAATGTTCTTATTGCACTGAGGGGAGGCCTGCAAACATCAGGGGAAAAGCTCTCCTGTGCTGGGACAAAAAGGAGGAGGATTGACTAAAACACAGATCTTTGGACAGTAAATTGGTTGGTTGGACAGATAGATAATACTGTTAGGAAGAAATGGTCATCTGCTGAGAGAGGAGTTAGTAGAAATAGTTTAGAACAGCCAGGAGCAGTTTCTACAAGAGGAAAGGGCCTCCTGCCTAGGGATAAAGAGATGCTGAAGCTAGACATCGTGAATATGTCCAGGAAAGATTAATGACCATGTTTTCACAGATGTTTCTAACAGTATCCAGAGCCCTGGGTTGTGAGTGGTAAGAATAGTTGGGAAGTCAGGGGTTCAGGGGGTGGTTGGCATAGAAGACGTGGTGTTGGATTACAAGGCCGTGGGTTTGTATATATATATAATGATATGAGTACAGTGATGATTGAGGCAGGAGGGTACTGACGGCCTTAGGAAGCAGAGAGGGCAAGCATGATGGCTTAATTGTATTGAAGGCTACACTAGGATCACAGGAGAGACAAGGAAGCTGTGGTCAAGAGGGGGAGTTGAAACAGTGAACTTGGCCATGGTGCTGGTTTGCATAGTGATAAACTTAAGGTGTAGCTGCGTAGAGAAAGTCCTTAGAAATTAAGAAGGCTGAGCTTTGGCATTTGGATGTTTTATGAGCAGGATGTTGAGATTTAATATGATGACAGAATAAAGGGAGAAAACCAAGAAACAGTGGCTGAGGAATATGGTACCGTATTTCATAAGCAGTGGAGATGGGGATTGGCCTACTAGCTCATAGTGTTTCAGAGATCTATATTTCTGCCCTCAGCAGTGTCTCTCATGTTGGGGCAATAAGGGAATTCTGTATTCATGAGTGAAGTCCTGTTGAGGATTTTGATTGCCTTACTTGTTGTTTCAGAGAAGGTCTGAGATAAAAAAAAAGGCAAAATAATGAAGAAAAGTTTGAAAATACCCGTTTTAGAACTTGTGTGGGCATAGTTTATTCTCTCTCTTACTTCTCACTCAAAAGTCCATCTTCCATGATTTGACATTCCCCAAGATGTCTTTTGACACTTGCCATCAAGTGGCTATGAGAGGACAGCCTTTTAACAGCACAAGTGTCAGAAAGAATTTAATAGCCTTTTGTAATGACTTTAGTAAAATTCTTGTACTTGCAGTCAGGATATGGTATTGATTAGTGACATAGGCTTTTTTTTTTTTTTTTGGTGCATCTTTATTGGAAATGTTAGGATTTTCCCCTACAGAGTGCATCACTTGCATGCTTTTGATTAGAGATGTCATAGATCGGATGTCTTGGTGGAAATATTTTGAGACGATCCCGAGTGCAGAGGGGGAATCCTCAGCCATGTAAATTTCCTGGTAAGATTGCTTCCATTTCCATACTTCCATAGGAACTGCTCTATTTTACTTCAGATCACAGCTGACTGGGCCATGAAAATGATACCATTTTGCCCAGGCTGTTCAAAATTAATATTAACATATCAAGAGACCCCTCTGGAGAAGAATGAAATGCTCAGTTGAAGCCCTCCGGAAGAGATCTTGGTAGCCTCCTCTTTGTCATTTCTATTGAAGCGCTGAATTTGACCCTTTCTCCTGTCAGCCTTTGGTCTTGACATCCCTTCTCCCAGAATCTCTGAAACTATCCTTCGCCCCTGCTCCTGCCATTCCTGCCTTCTCAGTACTTTTCCTCTGTTTTCCTATTCTCCATCCTGCTGGGTTTTCTTTCTGCTTCTAGTGTGTGTGTCTCTCTACAAGCCTCATTTGAATTTAGAACTTTGCATCCATCATTTCTTCTGCCTTGAGCATCCTTATTCGTATCCTTTCATGAGAGTTTCCATTTTCTCCTCCAGACTTCACCTCCTGTACCTTGTGGGGGCCCACACTTTCCATACAGTTTAAATCAGTCTCCTTTGGTTCTTATGTATTACAGTAGAAATAGCTGCATTCATGCAGTTTGCATTCTGCTGGGAAGAAACAGACATGTCAACAAATTAAATCTGAGGGAGGTAAATGCTAGAAATAAAACTAATGTAGCTGGTAGAATATGTTGCCATTTATTGGGATGAAGGAGATGAGGAAGAAATGGTTAAATGTTGGATCTATTTAGATGCCTACTGGATATCCAAGTAGCCTTGTCAAGGGAGCATATGGATATATGAGTCTGGAGTTCAGGGGAGCAGGTGGAACTGGAGATATAAATTTAGACATTGTCAACATGTTGAGAGTGTTTAAAGCTGTGGGAATGTATGAGCTCACCCAGTCTGTGAGCGTGCAGACAGAAGAGACGAGGTGGGAGGGTCAAGCCCTGAAGTGTAGAATCCAGACTTTGTTCAGATGGGGTAGAATCAGCACAGGAGGTGCGGATCTGTAGCAGAATCAGGAGAAAGCTGTTTGGACAGCTTCTTCAAAGTCCCATTTATTCTCCTGGTCTTAGTGGAGATGTCAAGTGATAATAAATAGGAACTCCCAGGCTGTGGACCGGTGGCTTCTGCCTTTTTTCAGGATAGAGGCTCCACATCATCTGGTTCACTCTATGCTGCTCCTCCACCCCTGCCTCTGGGGCCCTCACTTTCTGGGGATTCTCAGTCCCTCACCCTGACAAAGAAAATTTTTGGTGTGTACGTGTATTGTTTGGTTGTTTTGGGTGTGGATGTGTGTGTGTAGCAATGTAGGTTTTGTCTCCAATTAAGGAAACAAAGCCAACTTTGTCTCCAGTTAAGGAAGCCGCAGCTTTGGAATATTGTAGCTTGTGTTTACCATGAACAATTTATTCAGGTGAATTTGTTTCTTATAGTTTTCATTTTGATTAATATAAGAAACCTTTTATTTTGACTGTTATTACCCACAGCATTTAACATTTACATTGGACCTGTGTAAGTTATAAATTTTGCTTTAGGTTTGTTGACTTAAAAAAAATACACAATGTGAGAGTTGCGAATTAAGTTTTATTGGGGACTTCCCTGGTGGCTCAGACGGTAAAGCGTCTGTCTACAATGCGGAAGACCCGGTTTCGAGCCCTAGGTTGGGAAAATCCCCTGGAGAAGGAAATGGCAACCCACTCCAGTACTATTGCCTGGAAAATCACATGGACAGAGGAGCCTGGAAGGCTACAGTCTATGGGGTCGCAAAGAGTCGGACACGACTGAGCAACTTCACTTTCACTTTTCACTTTCATAGGAGGACTGCAGCCTGGGAGACAGCACCTCAGAAAGGTCTGAGAGACTGCTCCAGAGAGGAGAGGGGGAAGGTTGGTATATATGTGATTTTGGTAAAGGGGCAGTACATGGAATCAAGCACATGTATTTTTTAGGAAGTTTCTGCTGGCCTCTTGAAGCTGCTGCTTGTCACAAGAAAGTTGTCACCGTGAAGGATTTTAGTGTTTTTCTAGAGATGAGGAGATACAAGAACTGGGCTTAGAAAACCAGCTCCTGAGAATATCTAACTGTCTGAAGACCCATCCTGCCCGTTTCTGGGAGCACAGAGGGCCTCATCCTGCTCTCCACCTGGAACCCCTTTGGGGCTGTTGGAGGTCAGCAGCTGCTGCAGTGCATGATTTAATCCTTGTAGGGGTGGATGGCAAGCACCCATGGCCAGTGCCAAGCTGTGGTGGATGGGTTTCTTGGGATTTATATTCTTTCTCTTCAGTGCCTGTGTTAATCTTTTTTTATTCTAGGGCAATGAAAGTACTTTACTGAAATGGGCTAGGTGTCAAGGCAATCTTTGGAAACAACAACAGCAAAAAGATGAGATACTAGAAGGGGAAATGTATAACTTTAATAATCACTTCCTTTGTAAGAGTATTGAAACTTTTCCCTTGTTATATGTTGTTGTTGTTGTTGTTATACTTTTTAAAAAAAAAGCATAATCAGTCCTGTTTGTTGTTGTTATTTGGTCTCTAAGTCATGTTCAACTCTTGTGATCCCATGGACTGTAGCCCACCAGGCTATTCAGCCCCTGGGATTTCCCAGGCAAGATTATTGGAGTCGGTTGCAATTTCCTTCTCCAAGGGATCGGCCCGACTCGGGGACCGGACCCTCGTCTCCTGCATTGGTAGATGGATTCTTTACCACTGAGCCATTAGGGGAACCCCATAATCAGTCCTATATAAGAGTTAATAAGGGATGAAATCAAAATAGTTTTAGATTGGCATTAAAAAAGGGAAAATTGTGTCATATATAAGTTGATTCTTGATGTAAGATTTTGGTCTCTTATATGGGTCTTTAGAGGACTTCCCTGGTGGCTCAGTGGTGAAGAATCTTCCTGCTAATGCAGGAAACACAGGTCCAATCTCAGTGGGGAAGTTGCCCTGAAAGAAGAAAACGATAATCTATTCCAGTATTCTTACCTGAGAAATCCCATGGACAGAGGAGTCTGGTGGGCTACCGTCCATGGGGTTGCAAAGAGACAGACATGACTGAGGACAGGCACAAATTTAATCTGCAAGCAACCCTCTCAGGTGTATGTTATTAACAGATCCATTTTAAAGAGGAGAAAAGTCAAAGTCACATATGATGAGTGGTACACAAGTATTCAACGCCAGGCTTTTGGGCTTCACAGCCTTCACATAATCCATACAGGTACAGACTAAAACTTTTTAAAGTAAAAACTGCATAACAATAGCAAAACATATGTTATAATACAGTATGTGAAATGCTGTATTAAGTGCTGTAGGTGTATTAGTTTAGTATCTTACGAATCTTAGGGAAGAACACAGGTATTACAAGTTTTGAAATTGTATTTTTCAGTTTCTTCTTATTTAAACAGGCAATTAATTCAGTAATCCATTAACAGTTTTCTCATTACATTTTGACATGTGAGAGCCCAAGTTTTTCTCTACTCCTTTGAACCAAGAATTCATGAAATTGAAGAATATTTTAAATGTTGAGGAAATGGCACATCCTTATTTCTCTCAATGCAAGATTTTCCTTTGTTAAATGGACAATTTGCTATAAAGTTTTGCATTGCACATATGCTGTCCGTAGATGATATTGATTAGTCTCTGAGTTTCTGGCATTGATGCTCTTATATGCTTAAGTCCGATTATCTGTGAAGTAATCCAATTCCTTTCATTATCTCAGATAAATAAATGCCAAAATTCCACATATACGAGTATGGATTATGTTTCTGGTATGTGCTAGGTTAACATTTATTAGAAACAAGCTAGATATGCTTGCCTACATGCCAACATTTTTATATAATGATGTCACCTGAAATTAAAAAAAAAAACCAAAAAAAACCCAAACTCAATGTTCTCCATGTACAGAGTTCTAATTTTTCACTTTATTGAATTGTAGAGACTTCCCATGATTTCCCTGATTTTCAGTTATTTGGTGAAATATTAAAAGATAGGATTGGTAGGTCATACATAACTCATCATGACTGCAATGACAGTGGCTTTTATTATCGCTGTTAGTCCCAGTATTGATTTATAATTTTTAGAGTGTGCAAAGTGCTTTCATATATATTTTTATTTATCCTCTGAGAACCTGAAACTGAGCTCAGACTCTGAGTAAGGCACTGAAAGTGATACATGCCACTAGTAAGTGACAGAGTCTAAGACATAGGACTCAATTTCAGCTCTTTGGACTTCAGCCCACTGTTCTGTTGCATCCTGTGTGTTCTCTTTTACTTAAATTTTAAACACTTTGAGGACAGAGGCCTGATCTGCTTTGTATTCTTTTTCTTTTATATATCAGGTGTTCTGAAAACTACCTTGGTTGTCCAAAAATTTACTCCTTTACAGAAAAAGAAAAGGTGTCTTTAAAAGTTCTTGCAATTTCTCATTTACCCTTTCTCAGATTGTTTAGCTTATTTCATTATGGTTAAAAGGGCAATGGCAACCCACTCCAGTACTCTTGCCTGGAAAATCCCATGGACGGAGGAGTCTAGTTGGCTGCAGTCCATGGGGTCACTAAGAGTCGGACACGACTGAGCGACTTCACTTTCACTTTTCACTTTCATGCATTGGAGAAGGAAATGGCAACTCACTCCAGTATTCTTGCCTGGAGAATCCCAGGGACAGGGGAGCCTGATGGGCTGCCATCTATGGGGTCGCACAGAGTCGGACACGACTGAAGCAACTTAGCAAAAGGGCAATAAACTTTCTTTGAGTAAATCTTGTTAATTTCGTGTGAAGGCCTTGAATAGAATAACTGCTAGGGTTTCAGAAAATGCCTCAAAGTGTTCATATTTGTGAATTATGTCTTTTGCTTCTATAACTGGAAAAGACTTAGCACACTTAATGATTAGAAATGTCTGTAAAAATTCTGAAAAGATCTTCAAATAGTTGTAGTATAGGTGTCAGACAGGGAAGCTATCCTGGCAGGCTGCCTTCGAGCCATTCCCTGCTTGTTCATGCTTCTGCACATGCTTCTACATATGGTGTAGGAAGAGGGATGAAGAACAGGAAGCTGAGACTTGACTGTCATGCTCCATACTTGCTCTCACAGAAGAAGAGCAGCTTATTCCTTCTGTAGTTAAATGAAGGTTGGTATGCTATTGTAAGTTCTGCTTTCCTGGCTAGCAATCAGCAGAGGGAACTGAGGTAGCCCTGATTTTGAACCATATTTGCATTTACGTATACCACTTTCATTAATATTTGGGCATACTTTTTTTTTTTTTTTTTCCCATTTGCTTGGCACCATTCTCATAGCTGGTATGTCATGGGTGTCTATCAAATGGCTAGATTTAAAGATTTGTAATTGGATACGTGACAGTAAGCTTCCAATCTTTATATTTTCCTATTTCCCAAGACCTCTTTTATTTTTTTAAGATTAACCTTGACCGTCTGGAAGGATTTAAGGGAACTTTTCCACCAGATAGTGCTATTTTAAAAGCCATCAATTTAAAATAGGATACATGAATAACAGACGTTTACTTTTTTTTTTCCTTCCTCTCAAGACATAAGCTGTATTGAATATATCCCTTTTAGTTTTAGTTCATACTTTGGCATAAACCTTTGGGTGTTAGGTGGTGTTTGTGGCTGCAAGAATCTGCTTCTGGGCACAACACCTGTGCTCCCCATGTCTTCCCTCCCGTCTCTGGTCTTCCTGTCTTCCTGCCTTTGCCATTGACCCCAGGTGGATAGGCTTTACTTTGAATTCTGACAATTGTGTATGTCATGTTTTTAAAAATACATTTATTCTGTGGGGTTGGTCATCATATTTTACTGATAGAGTTGGGTATGTGTTAGTCTTTACTATGTTTATATACATCTGTATGTTTTGATTTCTTTTTTGATAGTTAAGAAGCACAAAGATACTTTGATACCATAAATAGTTAATGTAGAGTCATTTTGGCAGCATACTCCAAAGTTTTAAGATCTGGATTGGGCATTTAATTTTAAAAGGCAAAGAAAATAAACCTAAGTAGACATAAGTTAGACTAGAAAAACAGAGGTCAAAGATAAGCATGAGGGGAAGTTTTGCAAGTTATGACAAAGCTGTTGATGGTTTGGAGATATCAGTGGACAGATGAAACAGATATTTGGAAATAAGAGGTTGGGATACTCTTCAGTGAGCAAAAGGTTTTTGTTTTCATGATTAAACCACAGAGTCATGTTGTTTCAGCTTCACAGAAGAAATTGCACATTTAATTACCATCAAGATAAAAGAGAATGAAAGCTTTTTTAATTACACTTTAAACAAATTTTTGAGATGATTATAAATTCATGTGCAATTGTGAGGAATAACACAGAGAAATCCTGTGTATTTTTTAACCAGTTTCTCTCAATGGTGACATTTTGTAAGTATACAGGGTAATAGCTCATTACATCTTACTTTAAGTTGTAATACTAACTTAAAATAGCAGCAAGTTCATAAACTTGCCATTTGCCCTAGAATCAGGACTCACTGTCTCAAGACAAAGTCTGACTCTTAGTGGATTCTTACCAACATGCTTTGTGTCCCTGCAGGGCGGATTCTGTCATTTATGTGTCATTCAGGACACTCATTTGCAAGGCAGACAGCACACTGGCAGGGAAGACAGTGGGACGTCTCAGTCATCTGTGGGAAGGCCTGGGTTGCATGCGGCATCCAGGAACAGCTAGCTTCATCAGCTCTTTCAAAAGAGAGGGCTTTTTTGTCTCCTTCATGTGCTTGTCAGTTTCATTCTCTCAGTTGGCTTCTTCCACATGGAGATTCATAAACATTGCTTCCATACCTCACAGACATTATTTCTGGAGGAGGCCTGTCTAGTTTCCATTGGTGTGGTGTGTGTGTGTGTGTGTGTAGTTGCTCAGTTGTGTCTGACTGTTTGTGATCCCATGGACTACTGTAGCCCGCCAGACTCCTCTGTCCATGGAATTCTCCAGACAAGAATACTGGAGTGGGTTGCCATTCCCTTCTCCAGGGGATCTTCCCGACCCAGGGATCAAACTCAGGTCTCCTGTGTTGCAGGTAGATTCTTTACCTCTGAGCCACCAGGGGTGGTGTTTCCATTGGTAAACTATTTGTTAAAAAAAATTACAAACTCCATTGGTAACTATTACAAATTCCATTGGTAAACTATTAACAAAAAAAATTTTTAAAGACTCTGATTGGCCCAGTCAAGATCACTTAAAGACCCTTGACCAATCACCCAAAGCCCAGGGGACTGAGTATGTTTTATGTGTTCCTCTAAATATGAGTATTATTTTCAGAAATGAAGAAATTACTGTAATTTAGATAATTACCTAACTCTTGTCTATTATAGTATGGTCATGGCCTTAGGACATTTCCAGTTAATGTTGTCATTTAAGCAGAATATTATAATAGTGAATTGTGCCTGAACTGTGTATATGTCTGACATTTTATAGGACTTAGAAACATAATACTCACCATCCAAACATTAGAAACATTCACAGGAGTCAGGCAGGGATTGTGTTAGTGGCTCAGTCGTGTCCAACTCTTCCCGACCCCATGAACTGTAGCCTGCCAGGCTCCTCTGTCCATGGAATTCTCCAGGCAAGAATACTGGGATGGGTAATCATTCACTTCTCCAGGGGATCTTCCCGACCCAGGGACAGAACCCAGGTCTCCTGCGTTGCAGGCAGATCCATGAGCGTCCTTATATACTACTATTAATGCTACTTAAATTCATTATTATTTTGGAGGGGACCTAATCTATGGAGTAAAATAAAAGCAGAGGCATAGAAGATCTAGGACTTAATTTTGTTTCCTTCATTCTATAATTTATTGATGTGATTTTCCCACATAGAACATCTTCAATAATCTACAGAGAATTTATTAGAAATATGAGCCTAGCCAGGTGGATAGAATATATATGTATATGAATATATATATAATATAACTCATATATATATAATTTATATACCAATATAATTCATATATATGAATTATATTTCTATACACCATCTCAAAATTGCAACAAAAGAATAAGATATTTAAGAATAACTCAACAAAGGATGTACAGGACTTTTGTGTGTGAAATTCCAGTGCTTTATTTTAAGGAATTAAAGGATAACTAAACAGAAAGCAGTACAGTGAGTCAGTTAAAAAGAATGATTTCAACCAGTATTCCTTTTCCCCTCAGCTATACCAGACAAGAGAGTTTTACTGTAACAGTCTAACTTAAGCATTTTGATCAACTTTTTACTAGTGTAGTGGTAAACCACAGGCTATTCCTAAAGACAGTGTATTTCCTTCTTTCATTTGGAAAATGTGGTCAAGTAGGAAACCTTACTTTAATCATATTTCTAAACTTCTGCCAAACCTTTGGATCTAAGATATTTTCAGCAACAGAAACACTGTTGTTTGACACGCTGAGGCGCCCTTCATTTGTGTAACCGTATCTAACTAAGTTGGTGGTGGAACAGCGCTTTACATAGTTATTATTGTATTTCTATTCAGGCCTCTCATAGTAAAATATCCCCACTGATCTGAAACTTTTAATTCTGTTCACATTATATTTCATTCACAGTATAATTTCTGCTTGTCACACCTAACAGAATTCTGTTAAAGTGATGCAAATAAAATCTGTTTTTCCTACTCAGCATGAAACCAGAACGCAGAGTTGGGAAAACCTTGATTCCAGTTGTTGACATCAAGTAAAGCAGTAAGCTTCTTAGAATTATGTTTTCTTTTTTATAAATGAAGAATATTCTGTGTTTCCCAGAGTGTAAAATGGAAACCACCAGCAATATAATTAAGCATTATATGAATGAAAAATTTACATTTTAGTAATTCCATGCTTATTTTAATGTGTACTAAATAAAGAACAACTCTGGGTTTAATGGGAATTATTGCTTTGCAGTAAGCATAGTAAAAGAAGTGGATCAATTTATAAGTAAAAATGTAGGACATGGATATGGCCAAAACTGTGGAAGTAGTATATGAGTGACTGAAATTTTGGAATCCATGGAATAGGTGATATGTGTGCAATAAATGTTCTGGACTGTGATTGCCTTCTCGGACTGAATACTTTGCTAGACATAGCCAGTAATTACCCTCCAAGTTCACCACCTCATTTATGGAGCTCTTATTGAAAAAAAAAAAAAAAGAACTATGCCCAAAGCTATCTGATTTCAGTTTCTTATGAAAGAATAAGCCTTCATATAGTAAACACATAAGTGATAGGTTAAGCCAGATTCTGCTTGTATCTTACACACAAAAATTGAAGCTGTCAATAGTAGAATGTGGATACCTTTATAAACAAAGCAGGTGGTAGACCAGTGTGCAGAGCGTGGTTTCTGTTTTTATTTACAAAGCAAAGCTTCTGTAATGTTTTACACTGAAGTAGTTGGGAAAGATAGCAGTCATTTATTCACCAAATGCTGATTTTCTTCTCCAGGAGCTAAGACACAGCAGGGTGGTTATCTCCTAACTATAAATACCAGTCAGGAGACCATTTTAGTTATTTCATTGGGTTGGAGACCATGGTAATTTGCACCAGGACGAAAGCGTTGGAAGCAGTCAGGTTCTGGGCAAAAAGACTTACCTGTCTTGCAGTTGGCAGGAGCAGACAGTGTCAGATGGTAACAGGTGCTCTGGACAAAGGAATGTGAAAGAGAACGGAGGGCAGGGAGGATGCAGGTGTGTTTTAACATAGGGTGGTCAGAGGAAGGCTCACGATTAGGTGTCATTTAAGCAGCAGCCAGACAAAAGAAAGAGCGGTTGGTTTCTCCTGCAGCTGTCTAGTGGTGGTGCAGACGGCTTAACAAGTGCAGAGACCTTGAGGCTGGAGAGTGGCTGGGGCTTGAGGGACAGCACCCGGGCCAGTGTGGTTGAATCACAGGGGCAAATGGGAATGTGGGCAGAGGGGCCGGGGGTGGGGTGGGATGTGAGGAGTGTGTCGGGCTTCGCGAGGGGTTGGTCTGTTGCTCTGTGGAAGGGTCACCAGAAGACGGACGTGAACTGATCTAGAATTTTAAGTGATTACCTGACTGTTATACAGTGTGGACGACACAGCTAGGTGATTATTTCCTAACTATGTATACCAGTCAGGAGGCTATTTTAGTTATTCCAGTAGGTTGGAGACCATGGTCATTTGCACCAGGATGAAAGCGGTGGAAGCCGTCAGATTCTGGGCTTATTTTGCAGGTGATACTAACATGGCTTGCTGCTTGATCACATACAGGTTGAGAGAAAAAAGGCAACTCTGCTTCACAGACAGAGCTTCTCCACTTCAGCACCTTTGACGTTTTGGGCCAGATAAATTTTTGTTACGGAAGTCTTCCTGCACTGTAGGATGTTCAGTGAGATCCCTGGCCTCTGTACTCTGGATTGACATGCCTCTTTCCTTTCCTTCCAATTTATGATAGTGAAAAATGCCTTTCAGACCTTTTAAACCCCGGGAGACAAAGTTCACCCATAGAAAACCACCAGGTCTTGGCCTGATGGGATTGAGAAATTGAGTACTTCCTGCCATATCAGTAACCAAAAGACGTCACAGTCATCAGCTACTGCAGCCACCAGGATGGTGAGCTACTGAGCCCTGAGGGAATTCAGGAAAAAAGCAAAGAATACCTGCTGTCTAGCAGACATCAAAGGCTTTTCCCATGGCTCACCAGGTAAAGAATCTGCCTGCAGTGCAGGAGATGTAGGAGATGAGGGTTCGATCCCTAAGTCTTGAAATCCCTTTCAGTATTCTTGCCTGGAGAATCCCATGGACAGAGAAGCCTGGCAGGCTACAGTCCATAGGGTTGCAAAGAGTCGGATATGACTGAAGTGACTAAGCATGCATAATTGACAGAACTATAAATATGTAGAGAATTTTGAGTTAAAGATTCCTGGGACTGCCACATTGAATGTTAACAAGACAAAGTTTTAATTGTGGAGAGATCTCTTCAAGAAAATTAGAGTTATCAAGGGAACACTTCATGCAAAGATGGGCACAGTAAATGACAGAAATGCTATGGACCTAACAGAAGCAGAAGATATTAAGAAGAGGTGCCAAGAATACACAGAAGAACTGTGCAAAAAAGATCTTCATGACCCAGATAATCACAATGGTGTGATCACTCACCAAGAGCCAGATATTCTGGAGTGCGAAGTCAAGTGGGCCTTAGGAAGCATCACTATGAACAAAGCTAGTGGACGTGATGGAATTCCAGTTGAGCAATTTCAAATCCTAAAAGATGATGCTGTGAAAGTACTGCACTCAATATGCCAATAAATTTGGAAAACTCAGCAGTGGCCACAGGACTGGAAAAGGTCAGTTTTCATTTCAATCCCTAAGAAAGGCAATGCCAAAGAATGCTCAAACTACCACACAATTGCACTCATCTCATATGCTAGTAAAGTAATGCTCAGAATTCTCCATGCCAGGCTTCAGCAATATGTGAACCATGAACTTCCAGATGTTCAAGCTTGATTTAGAAAAGGCAGAGAAACCAGAGATCAAATTGCCAACCTCCACTGGATCATTGAAAAAGCAAGAGAGTTCCAGAAAAACATCTACTTCTGCCTTATTGATTATGCCAAAGCCTATGAATGTGTGGATCGCAACAAACTGTGGAAAATTCTTAAAGAGAGGAGAATACCAAACCACCTGACCTGCCTCTTGAGAAATTTGTATGCAGGTCAGAAAGCAACAGTTCGAACTGGACATGAAACAACAGACTGGTTCCAAATAGGGAAAGGAATACATCAAGCCTGTATATTGTCACCCTGCTTATTTAACTTCTATGCAGAGTACATCATGAGAAACACTGGGCTGGATGTAGCACAAGCTGGAATCAAGATTGCCAGGAGCAATATCAATAACCTCAGATATGCAGATGATACCACCCTTATGGCAGAAAGTGAAGAAGCACTAAAAAGCCTCTTGATGAAAGTGAAAGAGGAGAATGAAAAAGTTGGCTTAAAACTCAACATTCAGAAAACTAAGATCATGACATCTGGTCCCATCACTTCATTGCAAATAGATGGGGAAACAGTGACAGACTTTATTTTTTTGGGCTCCAAAATCACTGCAGATGGTGACTGCAGCCATGAAACTAAAATACACTTGCTCCTTGGAAGAAAAGTTATGAACAAGCTAGACAGCATATTACAAAGCAGGGACATTACTTTGCCAACAAAGATCCATCTCGTCAAAGCTATTCTTTTGCAGTAGTCATGTATGGTTGTGAGAGGACTATAAAGAAAGCTGAGCACCAAAGAACTGATGCTTTTAAACCATAGTATTG
Organism: Bos grunniens; assembly: GCF_055505025.1. Lineage (NCBI taxonomy): Eukaryota > Metazoa > Chordata > Mammalia > Artiodactyla > Bovidae > Bos > Bos grunniens. The sequence goes on along the minus strand of NC_141179.1, from coordinate 8,700,817 downwards.
GAGAAGACTCTTAAGAGTCCCTTGGACTGCAAGGAGATCCAACCAGTCCATCCTAAAGGAGATCACTCCAGGGTGTTCGTTGGAAGGACTGATGTTGAGGCTGAAACTCCAATACTTTGGCCACCTCATGTGAAGAGCTGACTCATTGGAAAAGACCCTGATGCTGGGAAAGATTGAAAGTGAGTGGAGAAGGGAATGACAGAGGATGAGATGGTTGGATGGCATCACTGACTCAATGGACATGAGCTTGAGTAAACTCCAGGAGTTGGTTTTGGACAGGGAAGCCTGGTGTGCTACAGTCCATGGTGTTGCAAAGAGTTGGACATAACTGAGCGACTGAACTGAACTGAACAGATAATGGCGCTTTTCACTTAGTGTAATATCCTGAATGTCTGTCCATGTTGTAACATGTATCACAGTTCTTCCTTTGTAAGACTGAATAATATTCCATTGTATGTGTATACGGCATTTTGTTTGTCCAACTATCTGTTGATAGTTTCCATCTATTGATGGAAGCTTGGATTGATTGTACTTTTTGCCTAGTGTGAATAATGCTTCTATAAATATAGAGTGTAAATTTCTCTTTGAGAATCTGCTTACAATCCTTTATAATTTTATGAGGAACCACAGTATTGTTTCCCATAGGGGCTGCACCATTTTACAGTCCCACCATCAGTGCATAAGCATTCCTGTTTCTCTACATCTTGGCTAATATTTACCCTAACACTTGCTGTTTTCCATTTTTTTTTTATAGTTGCCGTTTTATTTGGTGGATTCCCCTGGTGGTTCAGATGGGAAGGAATCCACCTGCAATGTCAGAGACCTGAATTTGATCCCTGTTTTGGGAAGATCCCCTGGAGGAGGGCATGGCAACCCACTCCAGTATTCTTGCCTGGAGAATCCCATGGACAGAGGAGCCTGGCGGCTTACAGTCCATGGGGTCACAAAGAGTTGGACACGAGTGACTAACACTTTCACTTTTCATCTCATTTGATGTGACAACTTTAGTGTTTAAGTTTGCTTCCAGGTATGGTTAGGGTCAGCAAGGATATATGCTTTATATCCATGAATTTACAAGGTTAACAGGTAGTGAATGTTTTAAAGCAACAGGAAATGCTGAGTGTTTCACAAGATATTGATGCAGAGTATGCTTTGTGATAGGGTAGACAATGCCAAAACATAAAAAAAAAATTAGTCTGCATTTTAAGTTATTAAATCATTAAGGATGATGATCATTCTGGAAACAAAAGTCTAAAGTGTGTTTACTCAATGGATAATTGAGTCATTTGAAGCTTTGTTATTTTAATTGACAACAGTTAGGTAACAGTAATTTACTTTACCTTTTATTCTTTTCAGTCAAAGGTTTAAAAGGTTTTACTGCCAGCTTCAAGAAGCAGGCTATAAAAATTAAGATAGTTTGATATTTTCATACAGACCATCTGTTGTTTTAACTGGAGCTTGAGCAGGGCTGAGATGCCGTAATGGGGGAAGATAAAACCAGGAGGTTTGGCAGCTTCATAGATCTGATCGTGGTATAGTTGGGCATGTGTTGACATGTGGAAGGGTAGGCCGTGAACAAAGGGTGGTAAGTCTGCAAGAGAAACAACTATTACACAAGACTGGTGGAGTGTCACAGTGCCAAAGCCTGTTTCATCAGAAGTGAATCCAGGCAGTCGGTAGAGATGTGGGGCCTGGATCTTCAGATTAGAGTTGTTTACAGTTGGAAGAGAGCAGTGATTCTTGACCTGGCACTGTTGACATTGGACAGAATGATTCCTTAGTGTTGAGGACTGACTTGAGCATTGTAGGATGGTCAGCAGCATCTCTCTCCTCTGCTAAATGCCAGTAGCACACATCTGCCCCAGCGCCCCCAGTTGGACAAGCCAAGATGTCTCCAGACATTGTCACATGTCCCCAGTTGAGAATCAGTGGACTAGGTATTTACTTGGAGAAGGCAATGGCACCCCACTCTAGTACTCTTGCCTAGAAAATCCCATGGACGGAGGAGCCTGGTAGGCTGCAGTCCATGGGGTCACTAAGAGTTGGACATGACTGAGCAACTTTACTTTCACTTTTCACTTTCATGCATTGGAGAAGGAAATGGCAACCCACTCCAGTGTTCTTGCCTGGAGAATCTCAGGGACGGGGGAGCCTGATGGGCTGCCATCTATGGGGTCACACAGAGTCGGACACGACTGAAGTGACTTAGCATAGCATAGCATAGGTATTTACTAGGGAGCCATTCTCATACATCTAGTGTGTGTGTGTACATGCGTGCTCAGTCACTTTAGTTGTGTCTGACTCTTTGTGACACTATGGACTGTAGCCCGCCAGGCTTTCTCTGTCCATGGGATTCTCCAGGCAAGAATACTGGAGTGGGTTGCTGTGCCTTCCTCCAGAGGATCTTCCTGATCCAGGGATCGAGGCTTCGTCTCTTATGTCTCCTGCATTGGCAGGCGAGTTCTTTACCACTGGCACTGCTAGGGCAGCCCCAGTGTATCTACTAGTCACTCCTTAACATGATCTGACTTACTATAGTTAATTGGGGATGCCTACTGGCCTTGTCTCCTAGACTTAAAAATTGTCAATTTCTTACCTTTATTCTCCTTAGTGCCTAACGTTGTCTATTGTATAATAAGTTGAAGTTCAGGAAATGGTTGCTGAATTGATTTCAGAAGTATTTCAGCAAATGTTATTTTCTCCAATTTGATTATAAATTTCTTAAAGTCAAATAAAATGTTTTACGTGTTTATACAATCACTAATGTTGCTTAACCCCTTCTTATATGCCAGACCACTGTTAAGCACTTTGCTCGCATGTACTTATTTAATTCTCACCTTCACTGTGTGAGCTAAGTTCTAGTATGATCTTCATTTTTTTTAATTAATTAATTCACTTATTTTTGGCTGCGCTGGGTCTCCATTGCTGTGTGCAGGCTTTCTCTAGTGGTGGCGAGTGGGGCTTCTCTCCGTTGTGGTGCATGGGCTTCTCACTGCGGTGTCTTCTCTTGTTGTGGAGCACTGGCTCTAGGCGTGTGGACTTCTGTAGCTGCAGCACGCAGGCCCAGTAGCTGGGGCACTTGGGCTTGGTTGCCCCACAGCATGTGGAATCTTCCCAGACCAGGGATTGAACCCATGTCCCCTGCATTAGCAGGCGGATTCTTATCCACTGCACCACTAGGAAGTCCCTATCTGGATTTTTATATGTGGAAAAATTGAGACCTGTGTATTGTTGATATTTATAAGTAGCAGAACTGAAAATTTAACCTGTATCCAGAAGTGCAGCTCTAAACTGCACTCACGACTTTCTGCAGCCAAATGGTTCTCAGGTCTTTGTGTGAGGTCTTCAGTGAATGAGTACATAGAACCAACCCAATATAGTAGCCATCTGTCTGTAGGAGTGTCGTCAGAGTTCCAATCTAGCATGTCAAGAACTTTCATTTCTTCCCAGGTATTGCTTTTGTGAAACCATAATTTCATAAGTTACAAGCATTCCTGTTGGTGCCAATAGACTAAGGACAGGTTGGAGACCACAGGAGAAGGGAAGTATATTGCCCGCCATCCTGCCTCTTTTGGAGTTATCTGGCTCACTTTCTTTAATGATGTTAGCTTCTTGACCAGGACCAACATGGAAATGCAATCACCCGTTACCTGATACTCATCCGTTCTCACTATCATAGCACAGAACTCAGCAAATGATAAGTAATTGGAAATGAGTAAGGCAAGTGTCCACTTTTGAGCTGCTGAGTTGCTGGTGGAGGTGTATGGAAATAGTGTCAACAATGTACCAACTGGTGAATGCTAGGAGAGATGTGCAGGAACAATGTTATGGCAACTCAGAAGAGGGAGAAGTTCCTTCTAACTGGAGGATTTCGAGAGGCTTCATGGAGGAGACTGCATTGTGACAGGTCTTAAGCGAGATACACCAGCCACAACAAATGGAGGAGAAGCGGAGAGAAGGGAAGAGAATGCCAAGTAGTGTGAAGTACAGGGAGAAGGGTCGATTCAGCTGAGCCAGCTCTTCTTGAAGTTAAATATCAGAGAATGTATTCGTCTCAAAGGAGAAACTTAAATGTGGTTTTGTAAGTCAGAACTTGTTTGAAAATAGGGGAATGCAAAACAGATGGGTATGTCCTATGTGGTCCAAGGTGCTAAGGTTCTTGGTCTGTGGGAAGCTGTTATCCAGCTGGGAATATTGAGAAAGCTGTGTGGTGGTAGTTCAGCTGTGTGGGTGGGACTTCAGCTAGACTGCGTGGAGGTGGCAGAGACAGTGTTGTGATAGGAAAGAGAACACAGACACAGGGGATGTCAAAGTATGGGTGGATGAAATAGGGAAGACTGGGGTTGTGTGAAAGAGTGGGAAAAAACTTAGTGTTGTGGAAAGCCTGGAAGACGGGTGAGGAGTTTGGACACAGTTCAGCCAACAGTAGAGCTTCAGTGAGTGTTTTCAGATTACCTGATCAGAGCTGGAACACCTGTGTTGTTCCCTGCCTCTGCAGCAGGACTTTGACTCTTTTTTAATTTCACAGCACTTAACAAAGGACCTGGTTTGACAAATGCATATGGAGTTAGTTTTATTGGTGGTATTTAGAACAGATCATAGAAGACCAGAGGCAGGCCAAATTAGTTATAAGGCTGTTGTATTAATGCTAAGAAGAATTAGGTCCTAAATGACTCTTGAGAGTCCCTTGGACAGCACGGAGATCTAATCAGTCAACCCTAAAGGAAATCAATCCTGAATATTCATTGGAAGGTCTGATGCTGAAGCTCCAATACTTTGGCTCCAATACTTTCCAATACATTGGAAAAGACCTTGACCCTGGGAAAGATTGAAGGCAAAAGGAGAAGATGGCAGTAGAGGATTAGAGGGTGAGATGGTTAGATAACATCACCGACTTAATGGACATGAGTTTTAGCAAACTCTGGGAGATGGTGAAGGACAGGGAAGCCTGGCATGCTGCAGTACATGGGATCACAGAGTTGGACATGACTGAGTGACTGAACAACAAAATGATAACTCTACAAGTGGAGGTGGAGAGGAACAATGTAAGCAAGTGGTGGGTGGGAAGAGAAGTTAAGGGACAACTGACTGTGGAGGGGGCCAGTGGTACAGGGCGGGAGAGGCGGGAGAGACGGAAGATACGGATGTGGTGTGAGAGCAGTTTACATAGAGGATGAGGATGTCATTGCACCTCTAAGGAATGCTGGACTGGGAAGGGCGAGGAAGGTGTTGAGTTTAGCCTGGGGTGTTTTAGGGGAGCCAGCATAACGTAATAGCTAGGAGCACAGAGTTTGCAATGGACAGACCCTGGATCTGCCCTGTAAAATTAACTGTGTGTGACCTCACGTACATGTATTTCTACATTCAGTTTCCCAATCAGTAATAGGATAAGAATCCTACCATTGTAGGATTAATGTTTGTGAAGGTCTTAGAACAGTGCCTACTGCATTAAGGCTATATCCTTATTTGTTAAATAAAATCCAATTACTAGAGAGTTCTTCAAATCTGTATCTAAATACAGACTAATGAAGGGGATTAAGGGATAGAACATGAATGACTTGATTTTTAAGCTAGTGGGCTACTTTTTCTCCCTGATACTCAAGAATTTTTGACTAAAGAACATTGCTTTTGAGTTTAGCAGCACAGAAGTATTTTTCCATCCTTGGCATTTCCCATTTCTTTTTGAATATGAACAGTTGGATTTTTTCATTGATAATATCTGGTGCATATATTTGGTGTGTCCTGGAGAAGGAAATAGCAACCCACTTCAGTACTCTTGCCTGGAAAATTCCATGGACAGAGGAACCTGGCAGGCTACAGTCCATGGGGTCGCAAAGAGTCAGCCACAACTGAGCGCATCAGCACATATTTGGTGCATATGTTTGGTGCAATATCTGCTAGTACACCTAATTCTTGTTGAAAGTAGATGTAATAAAATATGAATACTAAAGCCATAATCAAGCATTGAGTTTCATGTTCACATTGGTGGTCCCTAGACAGCACCTCTTAATTACCACAGGAGGGTGTTTATAGATTCTTTTCCCTAATTTTGAAGACACTTCTTAATTTGTAAAGACAATTTACTCCTACTTCTGAGGTTCCTGGGTAACTGAAGTCGGGAGAGTTGCAATAGGATAAGCCAGAAACAGGTGAAGACCAAAGTCATAGTATGATGTCCTTAGGGTGTTTCGAGGGTTCAGTAAAGGTTCAGTTTATGATTTCCTGCAATAAGTTGTAACCAGCACACAGGCTGTCTGTGTTTTGGAAGAGAATTCTTTTTGACTAATTGCCAGTTATCAGGTTTTTAATATTTTTATTTTAAACCATTTTTTTACATTAAGTACTTCCCTTTCCAGCTCTTAGAGGAAATATGAGAAAAGGATTTGACTTAACTTTGAAGTAAGATTTAGTGTCCACTTACAGAGAAAAGGGTTTCCCTGATAGCTCAGTTGGTAAAGAATCCACCTGCAATGCAGGGGATCCAGTTGGATTCCTGGGTCAGGAAGATCCCCTGCAGAAGGGATAGACTACCCACTCTAGTATTCTTGGGCTTCCCTTGTGGCTCAGCTGGTAGAGAATCCACCTGCAATGTGGGAGACCTGGGTTCGATCCCTGGGTGGGGAAGATCCCCTGGAGAAGGGAAAGGCTACCCTGTCCAGTATTCTGGCCTGGAGAATTCCATGGATTGTACAGTCCATGGCCTCTCAAAGAGTCGAACACAACTGAGAAACTTTCACTTTTCACTACAGAGAAAAACATAAACATGCAACATTTAGAAAACACAGAGAATTGGAATGGAGTGAAGTCACCAGGTCTTACGGTGACCAGGACTGGGTACGATTTTGGTTTGAAAAGACCAGGTAGATTCTAGACTCTTTCAGGTGGAGGGAGTCACAGCCGTGAGGAGCAGGACCTTGAGAGGGTATGGGGAAGAGATGTCCCTCCTAGAGCCAGAGAGGCGGGGAGGGAAGGAAATGAGGACCTGTGGCTAGGGCAAGGCTTCTTTGTTATGTACTGTTGACTGAAAAAAAAACAAAAAAACAAAAAACAAAAACGCACAAAGTGAGAGTTGTGAGTTAAGTTTTATTTGGGGCAAAACGAGGGCTGTAGCCCAGGGAACAGCCTCTCAAATAGCTCTGCAGAGCTGCTCCAGAGAGGTAAGTGTAGAGGTCAAGCCCTCATTTTGGCAGAAGTTTCCCGAAAAGGTTGCTGCTGGTTACGAGGAGCAGATGTCTCCATTAATGATTTTAGTGCTTTTCTAAATATGAGAACATGCAAGAAATTGGGCTCATAAAATCTTCTCCTGAAAAGATCTATCTGAAGGCCTGTTCTGCCAGTTTTTTCCCAGAGCCCAGAGTGCCTCATTCCTGATCTTCACCCTGAGCTCCTTTCAGAGGGTGTTGAAGGTCAGAGGATGCAGTGGCTAGTGACTCCATCCTTGAAGAGGCAGATGGCAAGTGACAGCATTTAATCGGCAGGAGTTTGGAAATACCATCTCCCAGTTACCAGATCGTCAAGTTTTGAGTGCTGAGAAGCTGTTGCAGGGAGGCAGATGGAGCATGATTTTGGACAGAATGTTGAAAACTGTGAAAGAACTGCCTCGTGTTGTATCAGAGGAGTGAAACATGGCTGTAAACTTGTGCTTATGTTCCTGAGAAAGTTACTTTCCTCTTTTCCTCTTCTCTCCCCACCCCACAAAGGGAGTAAAATGTAAAAGAAAATCAAAGCAGCAGGAGATATCCCTCTCTCTTATTGCATTTTTTAAAAATATAAATTTATTTATTTTAATTGGAGGCTAATTTTTTAGCCTTTACAATATTGTATTGGTTTTGTCATACATCAACATGAATCCACCATGGGTGTACCTGTGTTCCCCATACTGCACCCCCTTCCCCATACCATCCCTCTGGGTCATCCCAGTGCACCAGCCCCAAGCATCCTGTATCCTGCATCGAACCTGGACTGGCGATTTGTTTCATATATGATATTATACATGTTTCAATGCCATTCTCCCAAAGCATCCCACCTTCGCCCTCTCCTACAGAGTCCAACAGACTGTCCTATACATCTGTGTCTCTTTTGCTGTCTCTCATACAGGGTTATCGTTACCATCTTTCTAAATTCCATATATATACATTAGTATACTGTATTGATGTTTTTCTTTCTGGCTTACTTCACTCTGTATAATAGGCTCCAGTTTCATCTACCTCATTAGAACTGATTCAAATGTATTCTTTTTAATGGCTGAGTAATACTCCATTGTGTATATGTACCACAGCTTTCTTGTCCATTCATCTGCTGATGGACATCTAGGTTGCTTCCATGTCCTGGCTATTATAAACAGTGCTGCGATGAACACTGGGGTACACGTGTCTCTTTCAATTCTGGTTTCCTCAGTGTGTATGCCCAGTCAGCTGGGTTATCCTTTTCACTATCTTATTTTTTCTGTTAATTCTTCCTTCCTATATATTACACTTCTTTTCTTTCCAACACAGTTTGAAGCAACACTTTATTACTATAACTGAAGTAGCTTGAGCAATATGTGTATATGTGTATGCATTTTTATTTTACCTTAATCCAAACCACATGCTCTGGTGGCTATTGATGGGCTTATTACTAATGACTCTAGATTTAAATCATTTGCATTTCTACTAAATTGTATTTTCTCCTATTTTCTTCATCTACATAGATACTGTTACTGATGCCGAATACCCAGTGATTGTCCTTGAAAGTACAGAGAAATGTTTGAGTAAAACATTTAGTTATGTGAAATTATTTTACCAAAGCCTAAAAGACAATCTTTCCATAAGACTTAGATGTCATGAACTCTAACTAGAGTGTGGTGTTTGATACTGTGGTGTTTGATAAATTGGCTGCACGATTTACTATTTGTCCAGAAAGAAAATATTTTCAGTAATTTGGCCCTGGAATAAAAATTAGAGTCACCTCAAAGCAAAACCTCAAGTCATTTATAAATTTTAGGATGTATCTTCAGAAAAACTTCAGAATTTTCTTATGAGTATTTTTCAGTGTATTTTCTCATTTATTTTTCTATCATTACCCAGATAAATTTCTGTTGAGTCACTGGTAGCCGATAGAGGTCAGTCATGAATAAGTGCATCAAGTCTTAGTAATAAAACTGATTACTATTTATTTCACTGTCATTTTCATAATTCCATTGGTTTTCTCATTGTTTTTTTAAATAGTTAGTTGGATGTTACTTCCAAATTGGTTTCTGAAAACTTTTTATCCCTCAATTTCCTCAGCCATGGTGGAAGTGATTGAATTATTTCCACACTATTTGTAGACTGTAGTTTTTTAATCTGAAAGACTTCCAGATGCTTTGAGGAGAGCAATCATCTATCATTATAAAATGCTTATTAGCTCTGTGCCCGTGTGGCCTGTGTGGTCTCATTCTACAGTGTGCGCAGTTTTCCCCCCAACAGATCAGTGAGTTTTGCACTTGACAGATGTAATTACTTGTGACCAAAGGGTGAGAAGCCTTTAGATAATTTAGTAGCAACAGAAAGCTACCCTCCAAGAATGAATTAACACATTCATCTGTGCATAAGAGTCTGTGATACAAAAGCGATGCTTTTGTTAGCCAAAAGCGAGTGAGGGTTAAGGGTGCTTTTTGAAGTGGAGTGCCCACTGGTGGTCCCATTTAATAGAGGAGCCTGGCACCAAACAAGTTGACAGTCACACCACTGGTGGGGGTTATAGAATACTCAAGACCAAATAGATGTAAATTTGGACAGTTTGTGACCTTCACTGATGTCTATAACTAAGGGTTTATTAATGGGACGGGGATTATAGCAATGACTAGAGTCATCAGGTTTCCAGCTCTTTCAGTCTGGTTGCCTTCCCACTGTACTACACTGTCTCAAAGCTCTTATCTTTGTTCCCAGAAATTATAGACTATAAAATATAGATAAGTAAAATTTATAAATAAATATAGATATTAGGCAAAATAAACATGAACCTTAAGCTTGGAAGCCCAGACAGTGGGTAGGGTCACATGAAAATCTTTCAGATGAAGAAAGAGTTAGAAACCAACTTACTCGTTTTTGGTCCAGGAGCATAGTTTGCTTCATTTAATTTGGTTTGTTTTACTAGAAAGCATCTGTGCAATCTTGCCCTGAAGGAGAACTTGGAGGGTTGTCTCTTTTGTTCTGTACTTTCCCCAGGCTTCACTGAGTTGGGCGAGGAGCACCACTTCTGGTTCAAGGGCTCCTCGGGGAAAGGATATTTCAGAGCTGTCTTAGTAACTAGTGCAGACAGGGGAACAGTAGATTTTCTTTTTTAGTTGGCATCTTTCCACAAAATTTATTTGGTTGAGAAACTAACATACATATGGTTCAGCTTTATATTGTAGAGGCTGTGTCTGGTTGAGGCTTGCAATCCCCTAATGTCTTCATTGGCCATAACACTCAAGTCACCATTTTAATCCAAGTATTTCTAGAGGGAATATTTTATTTGGAGTGCTTTGCAAGCCCTTGAAGTAAGCAACAGCCAATGAAGTCTGAGATATTTTTCTAACCGGAAAAAGCCTCTCTTATTAATCCTTCAGTCATGAATCTGGCCGATTGTCAATTTAAAACACTGTGTTGATTAGTTCATAAGATATATACCATTATTTAATTGTCCTCATAAATTCTATCCTCCTTTGAGAAGCTCTCCAGTTGGTTCTATGATGAAGTCACTGGTCAAAACAAAGAATTGCCTCTAATAACAGTCATTCTTTTCCCCCTGAAAACCATACCTGCATTTAAAGTCTATAAATGTCATCTTTGAGGGTATTTGAAAAGAATGTGCTATTCTGGTGGCAATTTCAGAAGCAAAATATTAAAACAAAGGTTTTTCAAGTTAAGCATTGCTGAAAAAAATTGGGGGCATAATTTGGCCAAGAGTTTAACCACTGGTTTATTAGTTTGTTGTAATTGAGATAGGCTGTTTGTGCTTTTGCACAGTAGGCATGTCTGAAGACAGCAGAGAGAGGGGAGCCGTGTAGCCTTTGGATGTAGAGCTTGAGGAATGCTGTCTGTGAGAAATCTCCCAGATAACATGAGGCTGTTATTAGCCTGGTCGGTGGCCACGTAGCTTCTGTATATGTTTATAGACTTTGTGTGGTCTGCCCTTGACCTTTTTTTTCCAAGTTAATGTTTAGAGGCACTTACCTGAGGGTTGCCCTTACTGTTTTTCATTCACAGCCTACTAACAACTCAAGTCATTTTCAATGAAAAGGGAAGACAAGAAAGGCTAAGATAGACAGGTTAGAAATGAGAATGAAGGATAGAGTGTCATTAAAATGTCAGAGGATCAGAGCATAGAGACCATTGCCCTAGCTGCTCTGCTTTTCAGTATGAATGCAGATCTAGGAAGCATATGAATTCAGTAACGAGTTGTGGGTATGATGGTGACTTTTTTGTCAGACCTTCATGAACTGTGAGAAAAGAATTTATAATGTGAGTCTCGGCTTCCATTATTTTAGCTGAGATTCTGCCACTAATCAGTTATCCAATTAGTGAATGATAGATTTAATTTTGGAGTCCATGCTCTTTAATATTGTGATTTTAAATAATGTCCCTCCCTAATTCATGAGTTATATAGAAACTTACTGTCTAGGAAAGCAGTTTGAAATCTGAGGAGTTTTGAATAATGTGCACCTCAGTTGTGCATTTTGCTTTGTGTTTCTGTCATTGCTTATTTTTTCTGTTTCCTCTTCTAAGCAGTAGGCTCCTTGTAACTCTTATGTGTTTCAGAATCCTTAGCACATAGCACAGCTGGGCTAAATCATTTTGATGAGTGAATATTTGTATAAACTAATAGAGAAACAAAGGAAAACAGTTAATAGGATTGGGGGTATTGCACATTAATCACAAGAAATGATGTAACTCTGAAAATAATAGTGGTGGAAGTACCTTGTTTTTATATACTTAAGAATTTTGGAGAATTCTTCTGGAAAATTGAAATACTTCATAATTACTCAACTGATGTGGACTGACTACTCATTTAATAATTATTGAGTAGTGTAAACTCAGATTTTACATGATAATTTTTGTTCATATTATGTTCTTTATTTCTCACATGATACCTTGTTTCTTAGCCAGTTGGATGTTAATTCTGGTAAGTTTATGAGAAGAGGCCATACCCATCTAATCATATAAAGAGTTAACACAACTGTAATTTAACTTCATAGGGCAGTTGAAAATTTCCCATTTAATATTTGGAAAATGCTAACTCTAAAGCCATTAATGTAATGACATTAAAATGTTTTGTTTATACCAGCTATCCAAATATAAATACTTTTGTTATTGTTCAGTTGCTAAGTCGTGTCCGACTCTTTGTGACCCCCTGAACTGCAGCATGCCAGGCTTCCCTGTCCTTCACTGTCTCCTGGAGTTTGTTCAAACTCCTGTCCTTTGAGTCAGTGATGCCACCCAAGCATCTCATCCTGTGTCACCCGCTTCTCCTCTTGCCTTCAATCTTTCCCAGCATCAGTCTTTTCCAGTGTGTTGGCTCGTTGCATCAAGTGGTCAGAGGATTAGAGCTTCAGCATCAGTCCTTCCAGTGAATGTTCAGGACTGATTTCCTTTAGGATTGACTGGTTTGATCTCCTTGCAGTCCAAGGAACTCTCAAGAGTTTTCTCCAACACCGTAATTCGAAAGCAGCAGTTCTTCAGTGCACACTTTTACCGTTCGCTTAATTCCCAATTTATTTGTAGAAAACGGTTGGATCCTGGCATCTGACTGTGTGATCTTGGGACAGAGCACATACAGATGGTGCTTCCTCTCCTCTCAGGCTGTGTTGGCTACATGTGCAGTCCTTTTCTGCATGATTGAGTGAGGATGCCTTGTATCTGTTATGCAGCATGCTCCTTAAATCTCTCTGCAAGGGCCACTCCCAGATCTCTTCTGTTTTGCATTCTTTGGTTGCAGTCTTTACAAGTGCAGCTTGTGTGGGCATGTACCCACATTCAGTGTGCATGTGTTCTGTGGCTTCAGTTTAGGCAGCCAGTTTTGAAAACAGTCTTTTGTGTTTGTTCATTTATGTATTTGTTTCAAATTGCTCAAGATTGCTAGAGAGCTCAGGACCTCATAGGATGAGGAAAACCATGCGGTGACAGAGATTCTGTTATTGTCAAATGTTTCACTTCACTAGTCTTTGATCTCTACATTAGAAGCTTTATATCCAGGATTAATGAGTCTAAGTGATGGATGAATTATGTTTATTATAGCTGGTGAAAGGTTCTTTCTTTCAAACTCCCTCTCTCTCTTTCAATGTATTTTTGAGAGCATAGCGTTGAAGGGATCCATCTAACATTTATGTCAGAGTTTTCATGATTTGCTGCAAAGTATTTTAAGAAAATATTTTTGTGGCTTGGTGTAGAATACATCCTATAATTTCCTGTTGGGGCAACACATGAATCAGATGGTTATTGAATATGTGTTATCCATTTTGTGGCCTTTTTGAAGTTTGGTTTTGAAGTTCTAAACTGACCACCCCTGTTAATCCAGGATGCTTCTGAATGTATTTACTCCCTTTGTACTTATCCCTCTTGACTCTGAGGTGTGTATCCTGGATATCCAGATTAACTTTGCTGTTATCCAAGGGACAGTATCGTTAGAAAGTAATTGATACACTGAATCATGTAATACTCAAAACCAAATAAAGATAAATTTGGATAAAATTTATGGGCTTCATTGATGTTTATAAGAATTTATCATATTAATATTTCAGTAAGGTGAATTAGTATAGCTCTTATCAGGTTTTGAGTATTAATAAAATTGTATTAAGAGTAATAGCTCGTGTTTTACTGGCTTGCTGCTCCAATCCTCAAATTACATGATTTCCAGACCCCCGAAGTTCTTTTCTTACCTACTGATTTTTAGAAATCCTAGGGACTGTCTTATGTATTTCCAGAGAAATGGCTCCTGCTGTTGTTACCACTGCCTTTCTGGGGCATGCACTTCTTTCTGATGCTCAGCTGGGAAAAATGTTTTGCTGTTGATGCTCTATCCAGAGGTGAGAAAAGACCAAGCTACAGATTTGCAAAGAAAGATCACAGAAACTGATTACACAATTTCCATATTCCACATGGATGAAGGAGAGTGGCTCTGGAGAGAGGATTTGGTGGGAAGGATTCCTTGGGAGAGCTTTGCTGTGAGTCTTATATCTTTCAGTAGAGTAATGGGAGATTGTCAATGGAACCAATGGATCTTGACATGATTTTCCTGTAGTTAATGGAGGGCACAGTGGTCTGGTGTCTAACTCATCCTTTAGGAAACTGATGGAGACTGTGACTCATGAAACAGACAGCTGATCCTCTAAGGGAGTGACTGTATTTCTAATTGGTGGCATCTTAAAAATGTGTGAATGCTAAGGATGTGTTGGGGAACCTAGGATAGAAACGTTTACCTGTTCAGTTCAGTTCAGTCACGCAGTCGTGTCCGACTCTTTGTGACCCCATGGAATGTTTACCTATGATCATTTAAAGAAGGAATCATGCCAGAGGGTAGGGAACCCCTCAATAAGACACTGCAGTGTATATTCCAGGGATGGAAGCTGAGAAGGGAGGGGAGTGGCTAGCAAAGGAGAGACATTAGGGAAGCCACAAGTAGAGGGACTTTAGGGGAGTGAGTTTCTAAAGAACCTGTGTAAATACCCGCAAGAGAGAGTTGGCCTTAGCCACTTCCCTGGCCAGAGAACAGGAGTCTTTAGTTATTAAGTATCAAGTGGGAACTTTCCTCCTTAGTAACCCCCAATAATCCTGAAAAATGGTTATTAACAGAAAGAAGTAAATGGGAAATTAAGTTTGTGGAAAAGAAAAGAAGTTGGCTAGGATTTACACTTTACAGAACATAGGTTTAATTTAACTCTGCAACAGTATGGGATGGGAGGGTAGGGGATTTAGAGATTTCTGTCTTCTTGAATGTCCAGAAAAGTCCTGGGGACTGTCCAGAGTCTTATCCTGAGAGTTGGTGAAGGACTGTTCCCTCTGAGCAGATTTAGGACAATGGAGGAAAAGTCAACTGGCTTTAGCAGTACATTCATGCTTAGGGTCCCAGTGGTTTTTTGACTTAAATCAATTCAGATTTCTCACTTGACCAATATTGATTTATAATGGCAAAAATGTAGGTAAAACTTTTCTCCTTTTGGGTTACACCCTCTAAGAGGAGGAGGAGGAGTTATGTTTTATTTCCTCAGTGCTTTGCAAAGTTCGATGGAAGACTTTGAGGCTTTTACTTAGAGCTATTTTTATTTCAGACCCTTCAAGCTGAGCCAGGGACACATTTGAGAAACTGCTGTCATACAGGCTATACTCAGAAATCTAGTAGAAGCTTTTAGTTTTTGTACCAGAGTACATATCAGTTTTAAATATGCTCGTGCACAGTGTCTCACCAAGAAAAGAGTGGTAGCATATAACTCTGCCCAAACTTGACCAGCATTATACCGTGCTCTTTGGAAAGTGCTGACCGTGAGACAGCAACAAATTTAGGAATGTGCAAAGCAAAAATACCATTTTGACATGGCAGTTTAGGGCTTCCCAGGTGGTGCTCACGGTAAAGAACCTGCTTGCCAATGCAGGAGACATAAAGAGACGTGGGACGTCAATCCCTGGGCCAGAAAAATCCCCTGAAGGAAGGCATGGACACCCTCTCCAGTATCCTTGCCTGAGAGGAATCCGTTGGACAGAGGAGCATGGCAGGCTGTGGTCCATAGGGTTGCAAAGAGTTGGACATGACGGAAGCAAGTTAGCAAGAATGCATGCACCATGCCATTTAAGATAAATGTTGGCCAGCTGGGACTGTAATTTGAAGAATCCATGCTTTTCTTTTTCTGCCATGAACCGAATGATCACTATTGAGAGGGTGAGCTATGGTGCGGCAGTGTCAGAACCAACCTACGGCGTGTTAGAAATGCAGGATCTCAGGCGTGGCCTGGACCTGTTGATTGAGAACCAGCATTTTAACAAAATCTCCAGGTGTTACTTGTATATCTTAAAGTCAGAGAAGACCTGATTTAGAGAATCACATCTCAGATCATCTTTGATAGCAGCATTCTTGTCAAATTGTTACTTGGGTAGAATTTCAGCTTTTCCTGAGCATAGAGTGAACCAATTATCTAGACTTGGCTTAGTGCCACCTATAACAATCACGTCATACAATGACCCATTATTTGGCATTGTTGGGAAATGGTTTGTCAACTCTGGCAAGGTCAACATCCTGCTTAGAGCAACGCCAGTGGGCACCACATGTTACTATTTCAGAACCAAAGGGAAAATGTGGAGGGAAACATTCTTGGAACATATTTTTTTTTTCCCCTTCTCAAAATATCATGAGTAATGTACAGGGTCCTGAAAAGATGGGAGACAGGTCATACTTTAAATTTTATTTTTAAGATTATTTGACTCGATTTCATAAAGTACTTGCAAATTTATTAGTTGGAATTGTCTGTGCTTGCGTTTCAGAATCAAGTCTGTTACAGTGGGATCCTTTCCCCACCACATTCTAATCATGTGAATTTGGGCACACTGCCACAGTGCCCCTAGCCTGAGTTTCTATGTGTGTGACCTCGGATCAGTAACGTCTACCTTAGAGGTCAGTTTTCATTCCAGTTCCAAAGAAGGGCCATGCCAAAGAATGTTCAAACCTCCACACAATTGCACTCATTTCACTTGCTAGCAAAGTGATGCTCAAAATCCTTCAAGCTAGGCTTCAACAGTACATGAACCAAGAATTTCCAGATGTTCAAGCTGGATATAGAAAGGGCAGAGAAACCAGAGATCAAATAGCCAACATTCATTAGATGATAGAAAACGCTAGAGAATTCCAGAAAAACATCTACTTCTGCCTCATTGACTATGCTAAAGCCTTTGACTATGTAGCTCACAACAAACTGTGCAGAATTCTTAAAGAGATGGGAATACAAGACCACCTTGTTTGTCTCCCGAGAAACCTGTATGCTGGTCAAGAAGCAGTAGTTAGAACTGGACATAGAACAATAGACTGGTTCCAAATTGGGAAAGGAGTATGTTAAGGCTGTATATTATCACCCTGTTTATTTAATTTGAGAGTACATCATGCAAAATTCCGGGCTGGATAAAGCACAAGCTGGAATCAAGATTGCCAGGAGAAATATCAATAACCTCAGATATGCAGATAACACCACCCTTACGGCAGAAAGCAAAGAGGAACTAAAGAGCCTATTGATGAAGGTGGAAGAGGAGAGTAAAATAGCTGGCTTAAAACTCAAAAAACATTTAAAACATTAAAAAAATGAAGATCATGGCTTCTGATTCCATCACTTCATGTCAAATAGATGGGGAAACAATGGAAACAGTGACATACTTTATTTTCTTGGGCTCCAAAATCACTGCAGGTGGTGACTGCAGCCATGAAATTAAAAGACACTTGCTCCTTGGAAGAAAAGCTATGACCAATCTAGACAGCATATTAAAAAGCAGAGACATTACTTTGCTGTCAAAGGTCCATGTAATCAAAGCTATGGTTTTTCCAGTAGTCATGTATGGATGTGAGAGTTGGACTATAAAGAAAGCTGAGCACCAAAGACTTGGTGCTTTTGAACTGTGGTGTTGGAGAAGACTCTTGAGATTCCCTTGGACTGAAACAAGATCAAATTACTCAATCCTAAAGGAAATCAACCCTGAATATTCATTGGAAGAATTGATGCTGAACCTGAAACTCCAGTACTTTGGCCACTTAATGTGAAGAGCTCCTTGGAAAAGACCCTGCTGCTGGGAAAAATTGAAAGCAGGAGCAGAAGGGAATGACAGAGGATAAGATGGTTGGATAGTATCACCGACATGAGTTTGAGCAAGCTCCAGGAGATGTTGAAGGACAGGCAAGTCTGGCGTGTTTCTTCCAAGGGCTCGCAAAGAGTGGGACATGGCTGAGCGACTGAACAACAACAACCTTGCCAGGCTGTTATGAGGATTAAATCGCAGAATGTACTCTCTAAGGCACAGCTCTGCAATACAGGAGACCCAAGTTTGATCCCTGCATTACCTGCAATGCAGGAGACTCAAGTTTGATCCCTGCATTACCTGCAATGCAGGAGACCCAAGTTTGATCCCTGCATTACCTGCAATGCAGGAGACCCAAGTTTGATCCCTGCATTACCTGCAATGCAGGAGACCCAAGTTTGATCTCTGAGTCAGGAAGATCTCTTGGAGAAGGGAATGGTAACCCACTTTAGTATTCTTGCCTGGAGAATCCTATGGACAGAGGAGCCTGATGGGCTGTAGTTCATGAGGTCGCGAAGAGTCAGACATGACTGAGCGACTTCACTTTCACTTTTCACTTTCATGCATTGGAGAAGGAAATGGTAACCCACTCCAGTGTTCTTGCCTGGAGAATCCCAGGGACGGCGGAGCCTGGTGGGCTGCCGTCTATGGGGTCGCACAGAGTCGGACATGACTGAAGTGACTTAACAGCATTGTACTAGAAAAAACTAGTTAATAGGTTTTGTTATTTTTAATTCAAGATAAAACATCCTTACGTCAGTGACTGATGGGTATTCTGTAAGCACAGATGCCCTTTGGGAAACTAGCCCGCCTGCCCTCTGAACTGCTGCTACTGTGGATTATGGGTTCCTCCTGGAGGTCTTTGTGCTCCTACTGATGGTTGCTTGTGGAGAGTTCCTTGTTTTCACCCTGCTGGTCCCAGGGCATGATAGCCTATAGGTGGTGAGTCTCTATTTTTTTCTGAATCACTGGGAAAAGAAGGAAAGAGGCATTCCCAGCTTAAATACTTCAACTATAAATGGTTTAAATGCACCAAGAACCAATTTAGCACATGGGAAATATATTACTTCAGTGGGAAAATGAATTCTATGCCCTAATCATACTTCAAGATCAAAACTGACGTGAGGTGGGCTTTTAGAACAAAATCCATTTGGAAACTAAAGAATCTCTCTTTCTAATTGATCAGGAGACTATTTAAATGATGGTTTGGATTTTCATGGACTTGGAAGTTGGTCTGTTTCAGTAGGTCCATTTCCCCTAGTGTCACAGCAGCTCTAAGCCCATTGTGGTCACCTGGCCCTCTTGTCAAGGAGGCTTTGTGGGCCCGTGGCCAGGCCATTCAGCATCAATATTTCCATATTAGCCAAAGGCCTCAGGTAGCATGGTTGTACTCTTGCCTGGGAAATCCCATGGACGGAGGAGCCTGGTAGGCTGCAGTCCATGGGGTCTCTAAGAGTTGGACATGACTGAGCGACTTCACTTTCACTTTTCACTTTCATGCATTGGAGAAGGAAATGGCAGCCCACTCCAGTGTTCTTGCCTGGAGAATCCCAGGGGTGGTGGAGCCTGGTAGGCTGCTGTCTATGGGATTGCACAGAGTTGGACACGACTGAAGCGACTTAGCAGCAGCAGCAGCAGCATGGTTGTGCAGATGACGAGGATTTGGGTTTGATTTTATGGGCAGAGATATTCTCTTTGCTCGATCTGAACAAGGAAGGTCTTTAGTCTGTTGATGGCTCTCCTACAGGGAGCTGTGGGTAAAGCTGACATTCTGGGCAGAGAGGTGGAGAGTGGAAAACCCTGAGTCTTTGATGATGTCCTTCACTTTCTGGATTAGCCAACACTGAAGCTTCTCTGACTCCTATGTCTCCTGTTTTATGGACTGATGTGTTCATATCATTTAAACCACTTTGAACTGGGTTTCCCATCTCTTGTTTTTAAAACCTTGTAACTGATTTACGAATTAGAATAAAGCTCTTCTAACACAACATGTGGACAGAAGCTTTTAGGATCTTGTAATCCGTAAGAGTCATGAATTCTCTTAGGATTGGAGAGTTTGGATAAAAGTTTTGTTTGTTAGAGTATCTGACAAGCCTTTGTCCACTGTTGCAGTGAACTCTTGAGTTTGATTTCTCGTAGGTCATTGATTGTATCCTCTGACTGGTAGGATTTCTTCTCTCTCCTCTCCCTTGCTCTCTCGAGAAGTTAGCTCGACCAGATGTGGTGCCCTCCTGGGCGCTGCAGGGCGCAGGGTGTGGACTGGAAGGAAGCAAGCCTGTTGGTAATAAATCCCTTTCGTTAAAAAAAGACTGGGCCTGAATCCACGCAATTGATTGTGACATATGAGGTGGAGGGCTTCTGATGGGTATGCTGAGCAGACAACTGGGATCCTTTTCAGTTTAACAGGAGGGAAGTATGGTGCTTGGCATCACAGCTGACTAGAGTGTGGGCTTTATATCCTGTAAATACAGGCTGCTGACAAAAACCTTGACTCTGTTTTTGCATACTTCTATATCCTAAGTTGTCTGAATAGCTACTCTTTTCCCTTGCCCCAGAGGTTGTTTTGACTCTTAATGCTTTATCTCTGCTGTAAGACTCAACACTGAGAATAAAGTTATTATCCAGGATGGAAATAGAAATTTTTACATTTTTATTGAAATGGATAGGATCAGCCTGTTGCTGAAAGTTCTCAGCTTTAGGGAGTTTGAATACATTCTTAGAGATTGTTACTTTTTTTCACTCTGTCTTATAACTGCTGTCCAATATTTTAAGATGTGGATAAGCGAGTGTTCTGATTTTTCAGTGCTGTGTAACAAACCAACTCCAATATTAGTGGCTTGAAACTGCACTGTGCATTTCACTCATGAGCTTGCAGTTTGGGCAGGGTTCAGTGGGACTGCTCCTCACTGTTTTGCTCAGTGTCCCCTAGGGTGATTGTGAAGGCAGAGGGGAGCTGCAGCCATCTGAAGGCTCACTCACATCTCCTGGTTGGTGCTGAAACTGGCATGGGGTTCCTTGGGCATTTCTTTCTCTGTTCTGTCTCTTCATCATGGTCCTTTAGGGAATAGACGTCTTACATGTACAATCAAGTCTTCCAAAGTTCATATCCCAAGTGAAAAGAAAGCCAGAAAGAAGCTGTATTGCCCTGCTCACTGCTTTGGCTGCACTGGGCCTCTGTTATGGAGTGTGGGGACTTCTCTCGTGGTGGTGTGCTGCTCAGTCGTTGCTTGCATGGACTTAGCTGCCCTCCAGCACCCAGGATCTGAGTTCCCCGACCAGGGATCAAACCTGTGTCTGTTGCACTAGAAGACAGATTCTCAACCACTGGACCACTGGAGAAGTCCCACGTTGTTTTATTTTAAATGTTAATGTTCTATTTAAATTTTGTTGAGTATAGGAAACTGTGTTACAGCACTTAGGCAGTTAAATGCAGGAGGACTGGAATAACCTTATTTTTAGATTGTCTATACACGGCATACTTTTTTCCTTACAGTTTTATTTATATACCATAAAATTCACTCATTTTAACTCAATAATTCAATATTTTGAAATAAATTTATACAGTCCATTTGAACTTAATAATTCAGTGGGTTTTATTTTATTTTATTTTTTAGTGAGTTTATACAGTTGTCATAGACATTAGCATAATCCAGTTTTAGAATATTTCATTACCATAATAAAATTCCTCATTTCTATTTACAGTTAATCCGCAGTCATAGGCAATCACTTAATCTACTTTCTGTCTTTCCAAATTTTCTTTATTGGGATAATTCATGTAAATGGAATCATATATTGTATGTCATTTGTTTTTGGCTTTTTTCACAGCATACGTTTTTGAGGTTCTTCCCTGTTATAACATCAGTGAGTACTTCACTCCTTTTTATTGCTGAATAGTATTCCATTGTATGGACATACTGTATATGTTTCTTAACCATTCAGCAGTAGACAGACATTTGAGTTGTTTTCTGCCTTTTGGCTATTATGAATAATGCTGCTGTGAACACTTGTTACAAATTTTTATGTAGACAGATATCTTTATTTCCCTTTGCTATACACCTAGGTGTGAGACTGCTAGGTGTATGATAAATGTATGTTTAACTTTTAAGAAAATGCCTGTTTTTCAAAGTGACTGCACCATCTACATTTCTGTCAGTAACTTATGAAGGTTTCTGTTGGAATAAATCTTTTTAAAGTGTTTTGAAGTCAGTTCTCTGGGTTGAACGAGAGCAGATTTGTGAATGAACTTAGTTTGTGGGCAAATATATTTGTTGTCATTTTCAGGCAACAGTTGAGGGAGTGTGACTGCTTTCACAAGAAAGGTGAAACAGGAAAAGGAGAGAAAATACACTGGAGGGAAAGAAAAGACAGCTTTATCCTCAATTATTTGAACAACCACTGTTTAGTTTTTATTGTTGTTGTCGATGTTATTTTTTTTTTAGTGAACTGACAGCATTATAGTAGCTTAGATGTACCACATAATAGGACTTCCCAGGTGGTGCTGGTGGTGAGAAACCTGCCTGCCAGAGCAGGAGACGTAAGACACGTGGGTTCAATCCCTGGGTCTGGAAGACCCTCTGGAGGAGGGCATGGCAACCCACTCCAGTGTTCTTGTCTGGACAATCCTGTGGACAGAGGAGCCTGGTGGGCTGCACCCCATAGGGTCGCAAAGAGTTGGACACGACTGAAGTAACTTAGCACACACACACGTACCACATAATGGTTCAATGTTTGTGTATACTGTAAAATGATCACCACAATAAGTTAGCAACCATCACTTCACATAGTTACAGGTTTTTTTGTTTTTTTTTTTTACTGTGATGAGAACTTTTAAGATCTACTCCATTAGCAACTTTGAAATATGTAATTCAGTATCATTAGCTATAGTCACCATTCTGTACATTACATTACTAGGACTTACTTATTTTATAACTGGAAGTTTGTACCTTTTTACTGCTTTTACCTATTTTGCCCACCTCTTAGCCCCTGCCTCTGGCAGTGACCAGTCTGTTCTGTTTTTACTATTTGGTTTTTTTAAGATTCCATATATGAGTAAGAGCACATGGTACAGTATTTATCATTCTCTGACTTATTTTACTTATGTTCTCAGGGCTGGCCATGCCTGCAAGATTTCTTTTACATGACTGAATGATATTCCTGTGTGTATATGTGTGTGTGTATCATGTTTTTTAAAAAATCCATTCATCCATCAATGGACACAAGTCTTTTTCACATTATATATATCGTGTTTACGTGTTAGTTGCTCTGTCGTGTCTGACTCTTCATGACCCCATGGACTGTAGCCCTCCAGGCTCCTCTATCAATGGGGTTCTCCAGGCAAGAACACTGCAGGGGGTTGCCATATGCTCCTTCAGGGGATCTTCCTGATCCAGGGATTGAACCTGGGTCTCCCACATTGCAGACAGATTCTTTACTGTCTGAGCTGACAGGGAAGCCCCTAATAATAGCTCTGTTTTAATTTTGGGGGAACCTCCATACTTTTTTCTGTAATGGTGGTACCAATTTATATTTCAAGCGACAATTCATAAGGGTTCCACTTTGTCCATGTACTCACCAGCACTTGTTATTTCATGTTTTTTGATAACAGTGATTCTAACAGATGGAAAGGGGTATCTCATTGTAGTTTTTATAAGCATTTCCCTAATGAGTAGTAATGTTGAATACTTTTTCATGCACCTGTTGGCCATTTGTAAGTTTTTTCTTTGAAATAGTATCTATTCAGATCTTGTGCCCATTTGTTAATTAGACTTTTTTTTTTTGCTGTTGCATTGTACAAGCCTTTTATATATATATAGGATATTAAAACCTTATCAGAAAAAAAAAATAAAACCTTATCAGATATGTATGAGTTGCCAATATTTTCTCCCATTTGGTAGGTTTCCTTTTCATTTTGCTAATGGTTTCCTTGCCATGAAGAAGCTTTTTAGTTTCATTCAATTTCAGTCTGTTTTGCTTGTGTTGCCTTTGCGTTTAGTGTCAAATCCTATGTCAAGGAG
Source organism: Bos grunniens (assembly GCF_055505025.1). Taxonomy (NCBI): domain Eukaryota; kingdom Metazoa; phylum Chordata; class Mammalia; order Artiodactyla; family Bovidae; genus Bos; species Bos grunniens. The sequence continues at coordinate 8,677,035 of NC_141179.1, read as the reverse complement.
CTCACTCCCATCTTTTTTTCTAGGATTTTTATGGTTTCACTTCTTATGTTTAAGTCTGTTATTTATCTTGATTGACTTTTTGTGTATGGTTTAACAGTTTCATTCTTTTGCATGTAGCTGTGGGGTTCACCTTTTGATGGAAGGAATGTTAATCAATTTGAAGACTTTTTTTTTCTTTTAAATGAGAGAGGTAAGATGTTGAATGAATGATATTAAGTATCATTAGGAAGGTGTGATACTTTCTGGAATATGATATTGTTTCAAGGGCTCATAGTAAAAGCTTGCTTGCTAAGTCACTTCAGTCGTGTCCAACTCTGTGCAACCCCATAGACGGCAGCCCATCAGGCTGCCCCGTCCCTGGGATTCTCCAGGCAAGAACACTGGAGCGGGTTGCCATTTCCTTCTCCAAGGCATGATAGTGAAAAGTGAAAGTGAAGTTGCTCGGTCATGTCTGACTCTTAGCGACCCCAAGGACTGCAGCCTACCAGGCTCCTCCGTCCCTGGGATTTTCCAGGCAAGAGTACTGGAGTGGGGTGCCATTGCCTTCTCCTACAAGTTCCTTAGAAGCTACAAAAAATAGAACAGTCCTTTCCACCAGCTCACCTATCTCTTTGTAAATGGGAAACAATCTTCTCTAGGTCAAGACTTTTCATATGCCCACGCCAGAGGCAAGCAAGTTCCTGGCCCCGCCTGCCCCACCTCCACCATGTGACTGGGTCAGCTTGTCCTGGGCCCCAGTGACACCCTACCCTAATCCACCAAACCCTCCTGGCACCCTGTCCCAGCCCACTGATCTTCTAGAACCCCACCCCAGGGTTTCCCGGCTCCCCACCTCCTGTTCCTCTGACCCCACTGGTCCCTCGTGGCCCAGGGCCCCTCCTCTCCCACCTCCAGTCTGTAGCCCTCAAGGGCTTAGTAAAAGCTTAGGTTTGGAAAAATAAATATGTCCAATTTCTAATGGACCAAGTTGGCGCTCTATATGGTGGGCATTGTTCTAGCACTTTATATTTAACCTCGTTTAAAACTCTCAAGCCATCATTTACAGCTATATATGACATAAAGTTTTATTAAGGTGATTATTATTCTCATTCTATAGCCGGCAAAATTTAGGCTTAGCGAGTTAAGGTAGGTAGACAGCAGAGGAATTGGATTTGAGCCCAGGTCTATCTATTCCAGAATCAGCTCTCATAGCCTCTTTGCTATATACTCTCTAGACCCAGAGCATTCCTTGTTTTTAAGGAGGGAGAGTGTCTTCTGTGATTAGTAGAAAATTCCCTTTATATGGAGCCCAGCTTAGTCTGCCTGTGTTGTTTTGATCCATACAGTGTATACTGGGCTATTGAGGCCAAGTCCAGGATAACTTTTGTGGTGTCTCGGTTGAAATGTGGCTTCAGTTTGTAGATTGAGACAACTACAGAAATCAGACCTGGGATGGGTTGTCATTAGGTACTGAAGCCAAGCCAAAGAATATGAACAGCAGGTTGGAAAGACATAAGAAGATTCAAATAGTGAAGGCAGAGACAATCCTGAGGATCCAAAGTTCAAACTCACATCATGAAGAGACGTCCATTAATGCTGAAGGCATCATCAGTAGCAAAAAGGAAATGGGCAGAGATCCAGAAAAACTGTAGCAAATCATCTAAAGAAGAGGATGAGAAATGCTATGACCAAGATTTAAACAAAGTGATGGGGGAGAAAGAGGAGAGAGTAGGGGAAGGAGGCAGTGTGTGTGCTGGGCCACCCCTCTACTTCAGATGGGGAGCTTTTGATATTTGAGTCCTCGATCCAGTACACTGAAGTGATTATTCTTGACTTTTGAGTGGGCCTTCCTGCCTAGAAACCTTGGTTTCAAACTTTGTAAAGACTGAGAAACTAATTTTGGGATGACTTCACCTACCCAATTTCATAAACACTTCATCTGAGTGAAATAATATTTAACTTAAATTGTACGCTTTCATGAAAAGTCTGAAATGAGTCAACTAGCATAGAGGTTCATCTTTACATCTATGTATTTTATACTGTTTAAGTGGAAAGTCCTTCCGCAAGGGGTTTGAATAAAAAAGTGAGGAAATCAACCTTGAAATTCCTCTTCCTCTATAGTTTGTTGTTCCTGCTTAATATCCTATAAGAGACGTCCAGCTTTGTGTGTATTATTGAGTTTCAAAGGAATTACATGAGTTTGCATCATTTTATAGTCTGTATATACATTCCTTTTACTCACAGTTATACATGAACACTATAATCTTCTAATTTAATCCTGAAGATTCTTGAGTATAACAAATACCTTAATAAGACCCATGGTGATCTTGTTTTGGTGCTTCATCATGTTCTTTTGTGAATTTTGTGATGGTGATGCTTTTTTGTTCTTAAATACTGCTTTGCATTGTAACTTTCCTTAAAATCAGTTTTTTCTTTTGGCCAGACTCATTTCATGGAAGATTTGAATTGAACAACATAAGATTCTCAGATACTGAGACTGGGAAACTCATGGTAACAGTACCTATCACAGCCATAGTACATGTTATATATAGCTGAAAGTATTCCAGAAGTTGTGTGGTTTAGATCATCTTCATCTTAATTATCTGCATATGTCTATATTATTATCTCAATTAAATGTTTAGTTTTCATTCAGTTATAACAAACATGGTTTGTATATTATGTATTAATATATATTCTATTAGATTTCTAATTGGTAGCAAGAGCGAATTGCTCTTTCCTTCTTGTTTTAAGGCAGTATTTGCCAGGAATAGTTCTGACTTTGACTTTCACCAGTGTGTTTGAATGCTTTTCATCATATGGTTAATCATGGAGTTCCAAGCTTGCACTACACCTGTAATTATCTAGTTACTGTGATTATAATGGCTGCTGAATGAGGAATTCTTCTTGTGAGTTTTTGGTCATTCATCAGAACCAAGACAAAAATAGCAGATAAGAACATATTTAAGAAAGAGTGACAAGTCACCTCAGATATGAAGATGACACCACCCTTATGGCAGAAAGTGAAGAGGAACTAAAGAGCCTCTTGATGAAAGTGAAAGAGGAGAGTGAAAAAGCTGGTTTAAAACTCGACATTAAAAAACAAAGGTCATGGCATCTCGTCCCATCACTTGATGGCAAATAGATGGGGAAACAATGGAAACAGTGAAAGACTTAATTTTGGGGGGCTCCAAAATCACTGCAACTGGTGACTGCAGCCATGAAATTAAAAAGACGCTTGTTCCTTGGAAGAAAAGCAATGAGAAACCTAGACCGCATATTAAAAAGCAAAGACATTACTTTGCCTACAAAGGTCCATATAGTCAAAGCTATGGTTTTTCCAGTAGTCATGTTTGAGAGCTGGACAATAAAAAAGGCTGAGCGCTAAAGAACTGATGCTTTGGAAGGACTGATGCTGAAGCTGAAGCTCCAATATTTTGGCCACCTGATGCGAAGAACTGACTCATTGGCAAAGACTCTGATGCTGGGAAAGATTGAAGGCAGGAGGAGAAGGGGACGACAGAGGATGAGATGGCTGGATGGCATCACTGACTCGATGGACGTGAATCTGAGTGAACTCCAGGAGTTGGTGATGGACAGGGAGGCCTGGTGTGCTGGGATTCATGGGGTCGCAAAGAGTCAGACACAACTGAGCAACTGAACTGAACTGACTGACAAGTCACTAGAACTTTGAAAATGACTGATTAGAAGGTAGTTAGTTTTAAATCTCATTCTTTAATAGATGAAGAAACTGAGCCTCGGAAAATTCTAATTATTCGCCCAAGATCATTCAGCCAGTTATTAGTTTAATCTTCTAGTTTCATAGTTCCAGATCTTTTTCCTAATTGTTCACATGTCAACTTTTACTTTCCTATGCTAATGGAATTCTGTAGGTTGTGTAAAGCGGTGGATATGTTAGTGGTTCCTGAAGGAAGGTTAGAATTTTGCATTATATAGACCTTTTAAAGGTAGAAAACAAACTTTCCATCATGGACAATCAGTCCTTTTGCTAAAGTTAAATGCCAGTGTTTAGAATTTAGGTCTGAAATTGAGTGTGCAATATTTATGAGGTCAGTCAGGAGAACTCTGAGTCAAAGAAATGTGAAGTATAGTTGGAAAATGTCAAGTTTAAATGAGCAGCAACTTATGTTTCAATGTTCTCTCTGCTTTTCCTAATGATTTAAATTTATAGATAAATTTTGTCATGAATAGTGACATTCATTTTACTTTGTAAAAATTTTTGGGTATATTTAGGTTTTCTTTGTGGTAGAGTGATGAGTATTCTCTTTTAAATCTGATTTGAGACATGTACCGTGTGTTTTTTTGCAGGGGGAGTGTTGTTTTTAGCTAAACTAAATGAAAGACCTCAAAATACATAAAAAATATACAAAGATAAGTTAAAGATCCCACTAAATATATATTTTAAAGACACCTTGCTGTTATTTTCAGTCTGTCTCTTTTGTACAGTTTGAATGTTATGGATTACTTTCTGTTTTCTGTCCTGTGGATGTAGCTATATCATGACTGAATAATTTATAGGAAAATATTTTTGGTTTGTAGAAGTATATGAGAAGAGTATTCAAAATTTCACATTTCTCACATTTTCATTCTTAGTCATTAAAAATCTTTAGCTTTTCATTTTGGAATAATTTAAATTTTATTAAAGAATAGCACAAAAGTCTCCCATGAACCTATAACCAAGATCCACCAGTTATTAACATTTGCCAAATTTGTTTTAGTACACTTTCTTTCTCTCGTAAGTGGCCACCACTGTGCTTTTTTTAAAAACATGTTAATAAGTGTATATTCCCTAAGACAGAGACGTTCACTTATGTTACTACATTGTAGTTATTCTCATTAGGAAGTTTACACTGAGAGATTACTGTTACCATAGATTTTTTGAAATGTTGCTGTCATAATTATTCCTTGTATAGAAATTTCTTCTTGACCTTGACCATGAACATCTGGAATGATTCTTCCATCTCCTTTTCATTTGTTTGTTTTTCATGACACTAACATTTTTGAAAGGTTTGTGCTAGCTTCTTTGTAGAATGTACCTCAGTTTGGTTTTGTGTCTGCTGTTTTCATGTAAATAAATTCAAGTTGTAAAGTTTTGGCAAGAATTAAGTTACTCTTTTTACAGTTGTTGTAAACTTTGATCTCTTGATTAACATGGTATGTGACATGTTTCTCACTGTAAAGTTCCCTTTACCCTCTTTGGAATTAGCAAGTCCCTTGTAAGAGAAGACTGTGTGTAGACATCCTGTTTCCTCATCCGATTTTCACCCACAAGTTGAATATCTCTTAATAATTCTAACAAAAAATATTTTCATGCCTTTCAATCAGTTTCCCAAAAGAAGTATAAAGAAATAGTACTCCACAGAAGAAACATTTAATGACTTTCATGTTTTTTGGTAATACAAAGGTATGTACATGCTAAGTCGCTTCAGTCGTGTCCGACTCTGTGTGACCCCGTGGACTATAGCCCACCAGGCTCCCCAAGAGTCTCTTCTCCAGGCAAGAATATTGGAGTGGGTTGCCATTTCCTTTTCCAGGGCATCTTCTTGACCCAAGGATCAACTCACATTTCTTACTCTCCTACATTGGCAGTCCTGTTCTTTGCCACTGGCGCCACCTGGGAAGTCCCCAATACGAAGGTGGTAAGAACTAACCATTAGCTCATGTCACATAAAATCTAAGGATGAAGCTTTGGTAGTCTTTTGCTTATGGCCAGCTGTAATGTTTAAACCTTCTTGAGTTCTCTTGCTAGACCTTGGGCACACATTCTATTTGTTCATTTCACATCACCATTTTTCTCTTCCCATCCTTGTTCTACTTTTGCTTTATTTTTGACCCTGTTTTAAAATTATTTTCTCTTGCCATGTGGTAGCATCTTTGAAAGACATTTGGAGATTCTGTTTTAGAACATGGTAGTATTTTGTTGTCCAGTTGCTACATCATGTCGGTACGTCACTCCAGGCTTCCCTGTCCTTCACCATCTCCTGCAACTTGCTCAAACTAATGTGTATTGAGTCGGTAATGCCATCCAACCGTCTCGTCCTCTGTTGTCCCCTTCTCCTCCTGCCTTCAGTTTTTCCCAGCTTTGAGGTCTCATCTAATGAATTCGCTGTTCACATCAGGTGGCCAAAATATTGGAGCTTCAGCTTCAGCATCACTCCTTCCAATGAATATTCAGGATTGATTCCCTTTAGGATTGACTGATTTGATCTTCTTGCAGTCCGAGGGACTCTCTAGAGTCTTCTCCAACACCACAGCTCAAAAGCATCAGAACATGATAGTTTAAAGGGGAAAAAAAGAGGCATATTTAGCCTGTTTATAGAGTACATAACTCTTCAGTCTTTGAGGGTCGACAAGAAAAGAAATAGAATGTTTTCAGTAATGGCCCAGCTCACTTCCTTGGGAACCATCCTGATCTCCATTTTTGTTTGTTTGTTTAGTCTTGGGCCAACATTCATTGTCTGGAACAAACTCTCATAGTTTTTCTAGTGTCTCAGTGAAATTATAACCTGTTTAGGACATGTATTACATACTGCTTCCATGTAGTATATGCTCTAGTGTACAGCCTACATATCATCTATCAGATCAGATCAGATCAGTCGCTCAGTCGTGTCTGACTCTGCGACCCCATGAATCACAGCACGCCAGGCCTCCCTATCCATCACCAACTCCCGGAGTTCACTCAGACTCATGTCCATTGAGTCAGTGATGCCATCCAGCCATCTCATCCTCTGTCGTCCCCTTCTCCTCTTGCCCCCAATCCCTCCCAGCATCAGAGTCTTTTCCAATGAGTCAACTCTTCGCATGACGTGGCCAAAGTACTGGAGTTTCAGCTTTAACATCACTCCTTCCAAAGAAATCCCAGGGCTGATCTCCTTCAGAATGGACTGGTTGGATCTCCTCAAGGGACTCTCAAGAGTCTTCTCCAACACCGCAGTTCAAAAGCATCAATTCTTCGGCACTCAGCCTTCTTCACAGTCCAACTCTCACATCCATACATGACCACAGGAAAAACCATAGCCTTGACTAGACGAACCTTTCTTGGCAAAGTAATGTCTCTGCTTTTGAATATGCTATCTAGGTTGGTCATAATTTTCCTTCCAAGGAGTAAGCGTCTTTTAATTTCATGTCTGCAGTCACCACCTGCAGTGATTTTGGAGCCTAGAAAAATAAAGTCTGACACTGTTTCCACTGTTTCCCATCTATTTCCCATGAAGTGATGGGACTGGATGCCATGATCTTAGTTTTCTGAATGTTGAGCTTTAAGCCAACTTTTTCATTCTCCACTTTCACATATCATCTATAGAAAACAGCTATATCATGATAACCTTAGCATTGTGATAATCTCTTGGCATCTAGCAAGGTATGGTAAGCAAGTAAGTGTTCAGTTCTTATGGAATTAAATAGAGAGCGACTGACAACCCTCGGCTAGCCATTAATATTACGTACAACACTTGTGTTCCTGAGATGTGGCAGTATCTGCAAATCCTAAATTTATCTCATTGATATTTTATGGTCATTCAGATAAATCATTAATTGGAGACAAGGCTCCTTTTTCTTAAAATATTAACTTTTTCTGTAGTCAAAAAGATGAATATAAGTGAGTTTGAACATAACAGTTTTAAAGTTGTCATTCCCTGGTTAATTGGGACAAATATACTATAACTTGCACTCCTCTGCTAACCAGGATCTACTCTTACCAGGATCTACTATAAAGAAAATGGAAAGGAGTAGCTTGAGAACATTTGGAATAAAGTCCTGAGATGGCACAGAGCAGAAGTACCGTCACCCAAGGACAGAATTGATATCATGTGAACCATTGCCATAGAAACTGATAATCAGGCAGTATGTTCAGTTTTATGTCAAATAATTGATGATTTCTAAGATGTAAGGAATGATGCTAAGGCTGAAACTCCAGTACTTTGGCACCTCATGCGAAGAGTTGACTCATTGGAAAAGACTCTGATGCTGGGAGGGATTGGGGGCAGGAGGAGAAGGGGACGACAGAGGATGAGATGGCTTGATGGCATCACTGACTCGATGGACGTGAGTCTGAGTGAACTCCGGGAGTTGGTGATGGACAGGGAGGCCTGGCGTGCTGCGATTCATGGGGTTGCAAAGAGTCGGACATGACTGAGTGACTGAACTGAACTGAATTGAAGATGTAAGAAGCAAGCTAAGGGCTGGAATGGTTTCTCAGATCTCTCCTAAAAGACCGTACAATGCCGGAGCATCCTGTCAACTCGAGGTGTGCGGCGTGACCCAGAGGCCTTAGTTTTTACCTTGTGGGTTGTAGGTTAAATCAGAAGTAAAAACTATGAACTAGCCTTTAAATTTTACATTGTTATGAAGTAATAATATTAGAAAGGAGGAAAGAACTTCTAAAAGCATATATTGAATATGTGCATTAAACATACAGTCCACAACCTCTTAAAACAGTAAAGTCACGCAGCACTTGCCCTTTGTTCTCTGTTTCAGCTCATCGGAGGCCCCTGTCACACTTCTGTCATTCACGGCGTCTTTCTAGGGCAGTAATTTTCAAAGACTGAGTTTGAAAATGTTCCTCCATCCCATGAGCATTTCCTCCCACGAGTGGCTCAAGAAACTGCTCATGACTTCCCACTTTTGAACACAAATAACTAAAGGCCTTTGATATTCAATAAATAAGCTATATACATTGGAATTATCTATTTTTATAATGCTAATAACAATACTAAGCATTTAATATTTAATGCTAATTTCTTAAAACTTTTTTGATTAAATATGTTGATTTTAGAACATGTCAAAAAGAGAAAATATAGCCTCACTTTCTCTTTGCTTCTCTTTCTCTTTCTCCCTCTTTTTTTTCTTTATCTTGCTCATATGCTGCCAGTTGGAATGGTTTAATAAAAGAAAAACACAAAGGAGAGACAGCATAAGCATTCATGTTTTAGGATTCTTGTATTTTTGTGTAAAGCTGTCTTTCTCTGATGAGGTACCTAATTGCTTCTTGATAATGTGGAAGAGTGCTTAAAATTGTCCTCCAGTTTGTATTAAAGTGTTAGTAAGTAATCATGGAGTGAGGATAGGCATGAGTTCATTTGAGTTCAATGGGTAAAAGGCACTACGTTAGTCTTGAATGTGCTATTCAACATGTGTGCAGTTTTACCTCTTTGGGCTCCTTTTGAATGGGACGATAGGGGATGTGATCATCTCAGGGCTGCCCTTAGCTCTAGACTGCTTTCAGTTTGCTTTAACCTTGACATATGGAAAGTAGATTCAACTTGTAGATATACCATGAAATATAGTCTCTTGGCAAAGCAAGGCTGTACACTTTTGTGTATGTAGACACGTACTTTATAATTACATGACATTGAATGTGATAAATGGAGGTCACCGCTCAGGTTAATTCAGATACAAAAACCCCCTTTCTTTCACTCTAGGAAGCAGTTGCTTTAACCTTATCTGTGTAGCCATAGAGAAAAGCTAAGAGTATTTGGGTTTATCTGATGGGAAGTTCTTGGCAGTTAATACCAAAGGGTTTTTCCATAGCTCTTTTTGTTTTTGCTTTTTTGGTTTGTACAGGAGTTGAGTTCAACTTAGGGGCAGAACTTCCCTTCAACTCTCAGTGGAGATCACTCTACTTTGCAGTGACAGTAGCTTTAAAAACCTCAGGTTCAATACTTTCATCAATAGTAATGCATGCAAAGTGCAAATGGGAATTCTATTTTGAGTATAATTTGCATTCCTTTGTCATTTTAATCCCAATCGGTATTTCTGTGTCTTGTATCAGTTCAGTTCAGTGGCTCAGTTGTGTCTTGGCTCTTTGAGACCCCATGGACTGCAGCACACCAGGCCTCCCTGTCCATCACCAACTCGCGGAGTTTACTCAAACTCATGTCCATGAGTCGGTGATGCCATCCAGCCATCTCATCCTCTGGGATACGATAAACATTTCATACTGTGATTTTCAAGGCCTTGCATGCTCTGGACTCTGCTTTCATCTTAGGCCATTCTCCGTTGCCTTCCCCTTGCTTTAGTCGTGCTGGTCTTCTCCTTCCATCAACATGTCCAGCATACTTCTGTCTTCAGATGCTTGCCCTTGCTATTCTCCCTGCCTGAAGTCTTCCTCCCCATCTTTGGGTGGAAATTACAGAGAGGGGGGAGTTATTATAACTCATGCCTCAGTCCCCGAAGTGCTTCTTCACTGAGCCTTTTGCTTACCACTCAAATTCAGATCTCTGCTGCCATAATTTTTTGTCACATCAACTGTTACCATTTTCTTCACAACGGCTATCATTATCTGATATTATCTTATTTATTTTTGTTTAATTTGCCTGTCTTTCTGAATTATAATGGTGTCATGAGAGCAGGGCCTTTGTATTCCATAGTAAATATTTGCCTGAAAACCATTTGAGCTCAGGAATTAAGTCATGAATTACAGCCTAATGATTGAAGTATTTTATTTATTTATTAGTGTATATTTAGTATCTCTGGCTGTCTCAAGTCTCAATTGTAGCACGTGGAATCTTTGCAGCAGTGCACAGGCTCCTCCTCCCTAGTTGTGGTACACGGGCGCTCTACTTGTGGCGTGTGGACTCTGTGCTCTGTGGCCTGTGGGGTCTTATTTCCTCCACCAGGGATCAAACCCACGTCCCCTACGTGGGAAGGCAGGTTGTTAACAGTGGACCACCAGGGAAGTCCGTGATTGTATTTTAAACTAAATTTTCAAAAACTTCTAGGTTTGGTTTACAAACAGTTCATTTGTAGTTAATTTTAAGTTCTCACTTGCAACGTTACGAAGAATAATTTATATGTTGTGTTGCTTCTGGGTAGACAAGAAACATCATTGAAATGGCCTATTAATCCTATATTCACTATCATCTATATATATCTAAGCCAAGAAGGAAAAGCATTGTTACCATGCTATCTTGAAATGAGCCTAGCCTGCAATTAAGTTGTCCTTCTTTCAAACAAGAAGCCATTCACATTTTGCCACACATGTAGATATAGCAGGCAACTATTTTTTCCTAAGTCCGGTTCTCAGAGGACCATGCATGGCACTGAAATCCCCACCCCTGGGTTGTCATACTGTCTTATGTTTCCCAAGGGCTGATGGCTTTCACACGAAGATTAGCACTTGTCAGTGAGCAAGATTTACTGGTTGTTAGGAAGCATGGAGCAAAGTCTTAATGAAAGAAGCCAGAGAAGTAATAAGACTTTATTGATGGGCCAATGAGTGTGGTAATGGTTGGAAATATTTAGAACTTAGATTCCCTGGGAGGTGTAATCTTTGGTGAGGGGCTCCAGTGTGAGAGAAAGGAGATGCTGATGCATGGTCTGAGTAAACACGCTGGAATAAAGGCCAAATAAAGCCTCTGGTGGCAACTGAAGAAGCACAAGTTTCTGACAACAAGTTTTACCCACTTCACAACTTGACGCAAGTGTGCCCTTGTTTTTTGCCTTTTGTCCTAGATAAATGCTCTAGCTGTAATACAGTAATGTAATTTAGTGCCTTCTGAATGTAGATAGTATGCTTCCTTGCTGGTAAGTTCAAAGTCCACAAGAAGCTCTGTGTTTCATTCCTCATTCTTTCCAGGGTGTTTATAAGCCTAATTGAAGTTTTGGCACAGGGTAGCAAGGCATCTTCCAACGATAAGACAGAAGGCATTGCTTATTCATCCCTAATAAACATTTAAGGCGCTTGGCTTGCCAAAGAGCATCCAGCTTGCCTGCTCTCCCTCCCGTATCCCCAGAACTTACTCAAGACTTCTTTCCAAATGGTAGCTAGAGAAAAGAATCAGGATAAATTACAGAAGTTAATTTTATCCATTCACCTTTAAAGGTAGAAATGAAAATGTATTGTTGTAATTAACTTCTGTTTGTATATATAGTGAAAATCTATACCCTGGTGTGCCCAAGTAGAAGATTGTTGTTATTCAGTCGCTCAGTCGTGTCTGACTCTTGTGACCCCATGGACTGCAGCACTCCAGGCTTCCCTGCCCTTCTCCATCTCCCAGGTTTTACTCAAACTCATCAATTGGTGATGCCATCCAACCATCTCATCCTCTGTCGTCCCCTTCTCCTCCCACCTTCAATCTTTCCCAGCATCAGTGAAGTGAAAGTTGCTCAGTTACATCCTACTCTGTGACCCCATGGACTATACAGTCCGTGGAATTCTCCAGGACAGAATACTGGAGTGAGTAGGCTTTCCTTTCTCCAGGGGATCTTCCCAACCCAGGAATCAAACCCAGGTCTCCCACATTGCAGGCGAATTCTTTACCAGCTGAGCCACCAGGGAAGCCCTTCCCAGCATCAGGGTCTTTTCCAATGAATCAGTTCTTCGCATCAGGTAGCCAAAGTATTGGACTTCAGCTTCAGCATCAGTCCTTCCAATGAATATTCAGAATTGATTTCCTTTAAGATTGACTGGTTTGATCTCCTTGCAGTCCAAGTAGAAGGTGGGCTACCTTCATATCTGTTAAAATCCTCCTTCTCCCCAAAGAGACAAGGGTGGGGGATCTTTAATACTGATTTCTATTTGCTTCCATTTTCTGCTTCTTCAGGAGTGTCACTAGTTCACACTCAACTAGTATATGAATGCATAAAATATTATTTCAGATCAAAACTAGTCTATAAATAGGAAAATAACAGTTTGTATGAATGCGAAGTCCAGGATTGTTCATCTTACTTCAGTTTGATCTTGGCATTTTTTATTTGCTGACTTCCGCTTCCCTTCCCCACCTGCTCCCCCAGCCCTGATTGCAGCCAATGCGCTTGTACCAAGATACATTTTTGGCCTGTGACAGTATGCCTCAGATGCTACTCTGGGATGTGGAGGATACACAAGTGAAAGCTGGAGGCACAGGCATTTTCTCAGAAATACTCATAATTTGGTGGAAAAGACAGACTGGTGCAGGGTGGCCTGCAGTGTTCTGTGATCTGCTGAGACAGTGTAGGATCACAGTCCTCCAGGAGTTGGAGAAAGGTCCTTAAAGTCCACAGTGGAATGTTATTCAGGCATAAAAAAGAATGAAATAATGCCATTTGCTGCAACATGGATGGACCTAGAGATTTTAATACCAAGTGAAGTAAGCCAGACACAGACCAATCCCGTATGATATTGCTTATATGTGGAATCTAAAAAATAGTACAAACAAACTTATTACAAAACAGAAATAGACCCACAGATTTAGAAAACAAACTTCTGGTTACCAAAATGGAAAGGGGGGGTGTAAATTAGGCGCTTGAGATTAACACATACATACTCATACACACACACACACACACACACACACACACACAATAGATAACCAACAAGGTTCTACTGTATAGCACAGGGAACTAACTCAGTATTTTGTAATAACCTATAAGGGGAAAGAATGTGTAAAAGAATGTGTGTGTCTATATGTGTATGTGTGGGTATAATTGAATCACTCTGCTGTACGCTTGAAACTACCACAACATTATAAATCAACTATACTTCAATAAAACAAAACACCTTACACTTGGGAATATTAGGGAAAGCTTACCTAGGAGGTGACACTTGGGCTGAGGTTTAAAGGATACATGAGAGATACATGTCTCAGGCTGTCTGCTGCTGTCAGCAAGGGAAGTAGTTTCAAGCTTGATTTTCTGGAAAAGAATCTTAACATCCTTTGACCCAGTTATATGAACTGAATGTAATTCAAGCCATAGCCTGAGGGTAAACCCCAAAGAGGTCAGATGTTAATGATTTATTAAATGATTGTATTTTCTATTGGGACTTCCTTTGCACAGATAAGGAAAAGCGTATTGTATTTTTATGTTTGTCGTGTGTTGTAAAGAAGACTTTCTCTAGTATTGACATATCCCTCATATTTCACATGATATAAGACCTCACAGAAAAGGCTGAGTGAGGTTCTTTACTTCATTGGGTAAGAAAAGTTTCTGACAGCTGTACAGTGTGGTAAACTAGCTCATAGTTTATGACCAGATCTGGGTTTGGAAAAGACCAGGAACGAGAGTTGTAACATATGGAACTTATTTGAGAAGTAATTCTTAGCTATGACTAAGAGCCTGTGCTCAGATGCCTGGGAAAGTTTAAAAGAAAATGTTTGCAAAATAAATCATATCTCTTGCTTGCTAAATTGTAGGACTTAGATAACTTTTGGGTACTCATGGACTTCTGTAAGTCTGTATTAAAGCTCTGAAGATTTCTCTTTTAAGCCATTTTTTTTCCAGTTTTATTTTTAACAACACTGTGATTTGGTTTGTTGGTTTATTCAATTAAGGAATTATTTATTTCAAAAGATTATCTTCTTTTCTCCTAGTCCCCAGAGATCCTTAAAATATTCACATACAAGCAGTTGCTATAGTAGTAGTTTATAGGGAAGATATACTGGGTGTGTATGAGCTTCTGGTGCTGTTTTTTTCCTGAACTGTACAAGTCCCAGTTACAATGTTTCCTGTATTTATTTATATCAAGATAGTATGTGACATAAACATCCCAAGTAAGTGTACCAGGGAAAGTGAACTAGGAAAAGGCATACTATTGTGGTTATGTTTCTGAATGAATACTCCTTTTTTTTCATTTCCTAAACTTTAGTTGGGTAGAATTATGTGGGAGTAATGCTCTGATTTTAAGTTAATAATTGCAATAATCTCTTCTTAATTTTCCCTGTGTCTATGCTGTTTCTTATCTCACCATTACATTATTATAACTTCGCATTTCTTTTTTTAATATAAATTTATTTATTTTAATTGGAAGCTAATTACTTTACAATATTGTATTGGTTTTGCCATACATTGACATGAATCCACCATGGGTGTACATGTGTTTCCCATCCTGAACCCATAACTTAGCATTTCAAGAGCCAAGAAAATCTTTATTATTCAACTTAGCTTTACCTTTTATCACACACTTAAATATGACATCAGTGCAACAATGAAATTGTTTGGGGATGCAATAGAAAGTGTGTATCATTTTCCAAAAAAGATCTGGAATAGGGAAAATAATGTATCTACATTTCAGAATTTATAAATTAGTAAATAGAAAAATAATCATCTCATCGCTCTAATGCTATAGCCCTTTTTTCAAGTTTTCCTTTGTTTAGTGATAGCCTTACTCATATTTCATATAACTTTGTTTGGGGGCAAGACTTACTTTTGGTCATGTAGTGTATTCTTATTGTCTGAGACTGTGCAATGTGGTATATATCGTTAGACTAACTTGGGTTCATGGTGTGCTCCTGCCACCTACCAGCTATCTGTGACTTTACTGAGTTACTTAGTGTCTCTGGATCTCAGTTTCCTTAACTACAAAATGGGAATAATAATAGTACTTTCTTTAGGGAGCTGTCGTGAGGACTGAAGGAGAACTCCCTTGGCCCACAGTCAGTGTTGCCGAACTGCTGTACGTGTGTACTATAGAATGCATTTTCCCAACTTTTGTCTGACGGTTCTGACCTGTTTGCTTTTCTCCTCCATGCTTGCAGCCTGTGTTCCCTGATTCCCCTGCTCAAAGCCCTGTTCTGGTTTCCAGCTAAAATCTAACAGAGCCATGTGATTTTCCTTCTCACGTTTTCAGTTCATCAGAACAGTGTAACCAACCTTAAGGATGGAGGAGTAGGAAGTATTTGGATGGTGGTTTGCATTTCTTATTTCGAGGAGTTATTGCTCTTTTCATTTTAACCCACTATGGCAGTTTGCATGATGATAATCTTCCCTCTGTGGCATTTTGACTTGAAGCATAATATTGCTTTACTTTTTTGCAAAACTGATTTATAAGTGAAGAACTTGTGTGAATGTAGTAGAAGTCATTGTAAATTAATGGTTATTTGTTTTTTTGTGTGTGACTGAATTTTTTTCTAAAGATAATATTGATTAGCTTAGTTTCAGATTGCTATCTGTATAGTTATAGATTGCTACCTATGTTATACAGCATATATAAAAAGTATATTTTATAAATACTTTTCTTATTTTCAGAAATACTTAGTTTCCTATAGGTAGGTTGTCATCCACAGTAATATTATGAGGAACAGTGTTTGTTACAGTAATTCATTGCAGGTACCAATTATGGCTACTGTAAATAACTTTACTAATTTAGCAGTAGTGTGTTGAATTTCCACTATGGCAAAAGCACTTTGCTAGGCAATGACTATTCAAAAATCAATAAGACATTATCTCTACCTTTACAGGGCCGGAAAGATAGATGTATGAATAACCTGCATCATGAATGCTGTCGTTCTTCCTAGCACGAGATGTTTAGAGCCAACATCTTGTGATTAGCCTGCAGTGTCCAGGTTTAGCTTCAAAATCGATTAAATGGGCACTACAGAAACTTTCTGTCACTATGGAAGCCAGGAAATACAAAATCCTTGTTTTGTGTGAAAGTAAGTTTAAGTGTAAGGAAGTACAAATGAGTTCAAACTTTAAGGTATTGAGAAAGACATACTAAGATGGTACTGTTTTAAGCCCACAGATATATGTTTCAAAGAGATGCTTTAATAACTAGATAAAAGGAATCTTGTATAGTTAGCATTCTTTACCGTTGTTTATGGTTTAATATTAGTGCCTTCCCAATACACGTTTAGCTCTGAAGCAGTGAAGTGTGGTAAAAACTAAACTGCCAACTCTTAGGGAGCGGTGTGTGTGTGCGTGTGTATATAACCCTGATGTGTAATGCTGGCCTATTTCCAGGTATAGAAATCTTTACCTCAGCTGAATTTGGCCCAAGTTGCTGAATGTAGGCTAGGAAAAGATGCCTCATAATGGACCCCGCGAGCCACTGTGAGCCTTCCCAGTGCCCCCGCCCAGCACAGCACTCGCCCACCACCCACCTTCCTAAGCTTGCTCAGTTGTTCCTTGTTCAAGCTAGGTCATTCTCGGCTTTGTCTAGATGAATCTCTGTCCAGAGAAAAACTCCTTCCTCCCTCTGTCCTCTGTCCTGGCCTTCTCTTCTCTTCCAGCCCTCCTGTTATTGCAAAGGCTGCAATAAGAAATTTAAGAAATTGCATATACATTAGGATATCTTAAATCTTTCTTAAGGCTCTAACAGTCTCCCATTACATAAATACGGAGCAATTATGATTAAAATACATTAAGATCCAGCAACTAAAATATAACTGCCATAAATTAACTGTGAATTTGTTTAATGAATTTTCATTTCTTTTATAAATTTTTATAAACTTCTATTGGGATTTTCCTTAAATTCACAAACACGCCTTTAAAAAAAACACATGATTCTAATTTCTCTCTCGAAAGATGTTTTTAGTAGGGACTACCTAGAAGGGTATTCCCATCTCTTTCAGAAAGAGATGGGAATACCAGACCACCTGACCTGCCTCTTGAGAAACCTATATGCAGGTCAGGAAGCAACAGTTAGAACTGGACATAGAACAACAGACTGGTTCCAAATAGGAAAAGGAGTTCATCAAGGCTGTATATTGTCACCCTGCTTATTTAACTTATATGCAGAGTACATCATGAGAAATGCTGGGCTGGAAGAAGCACAAGCTGGAATCAAGATTGCTGGGAGAAATATCAATAACCTCAGATATGCAGATGACACCACCCTTATGGCAGAAAGTGAAGAGGAACTAAGAAGCCTCTTGATGAAAGTGAAAGAGGAGAGTGAAAAAGTTGGCTTAAAGCTCAACATTCAGAAAACGAAGATCATGGCATCCGGTCCCATCACTTCATGGGAAATAGATGGGGAAACAGTGGAAACAGTGTGAGACTTTATTTTTGGGGGCTCCACAATCACTGCAGATGGTGACTGCGGCCATGAAATTAAAAGACGCTTACTCCTTGGAAGAAAAGTTATGACCAACCTAGATAGCATATTGAAAAGCAGAGACATTACTTTGCCTACAAAGGTCCATCTAGTCAAGGCTGTGGTTTTTCCTGTGGTCATGTACGAATGTGAGAGTTGGACTGTGAAGAAGGCTGAGCACCGAAGAAATGATGCTTTTGAACTGTGGTGTTGGAGAAGACTCTTGAGAGTCCCTTGGACTGCAAGGAGATCCAACCAGTCCATTCTGAAGGAGATCAGCCTTGGGATTTCTTTGGAAGGAATGATGCTCAAGCTGAAACTCCAGTACTTTGGCACCTCATGCGAAGAGTTGACTCATTGGAAAAGACTGATGCTGGGAGGGATTGGGGGCAGGAGGAGAAGGGGACAGCAGAGGATGAGATGGCTGGATGGCATCACTGACTCAATGGACGTGAGTCTGGGTGAAGTCCGGGAGTTGGTGGTGGACAGGGAGGCCTGGTGTGCTGTGCGATTCATGGGGTCGCAAAGAGTCGGACACGACCGAGCAACTGAACTGAACTGAACTGACCTAGAAGGGTAGAGGAAAATTAACAAGAAGAAGTAGCATTAAAAGAGGAGGAGGTGATAAACATGGAGTTACATAAATTATCAATTTGTTGAGGCTCCTTCCTTCCTACCCCTCACTTGAAGCCACTTTGACTCCTCTAAACTCTGGGATAAAACCTGGAAAAAAAAAAATCTTCCTTGGGACTATGATTGGCTCAGCTCAGGATATACGGAGTTTCTGATTTTTAAAATGGGGGAGAGGGGCAGAGGTATGTTTCCATCAGCAGGAGGACACTGATATACACGGGAAAGCTGTGTTACAGGAAAATCTTTGGTCATCTCCTATAGGGTTGAGAAACATGAGAGCATCATAGAAATTTAATAGCAATGCCACTAGAGGTACACAAATTCAGGGGACGATGGGGTTTCCTGAGAATGGCTAAATGTAGAGGACTGCAGAAGTAACTCCACCAGTTTCTGTTCATAATGTTTTCACCTAGTGGGGAGTGCAGAGCAGTTATTTAATACCTTGTAACAACCGAGGTGGCAGTATTTCCTACATTATTTGGAGACTGTGTTCTCAAAGGTAAGTTTAACGTCAACATTTTCCTTATATGACCTTTGAGGTAATGCAGCCATTATCTACAGGAGTGTTTTCTTAAGTGCATACTTTTTGGTCAAAATCAAAAGGGAAGTATTTGTTACAATGAGCATATGTGCAGGATGTTTGGAGTAATTGTTTTAAGTAATTTTTAAGATGTCAGTTTTAATTGGATCCTTCATATATCTGTTATTTAAAGTTGAAGTATAGTTTTGACCTTTTTTGCTGTTTTTTTTAAGCCTTCACTATGGGCTTCCCTGATAGCTCAGTTGGTAAAGAACCCGCCTGCAATGCAGGAGACACCAGTTTGAGTCATGGGTCAGGAAGATCCCCTGGAGAAGGGAAAGGCTACCCACTCCAGTATTCTGGCCTGGAGAATCCCATGGACTGTATAGTCCATGGAGTTGCAAAGAGTCAGGCACCACTGAGTGACTTTCACATGATAGTTATAAATGTAGTAATCAGGATGGCAATAAGTAGACACAAGTTTGTGAGGAGGCATATGTTATGGTTAGACCTTTTTACAGATTTTTTCTACAATGCTTGAAATCTTTAAAAGTATCTTTGGTTTAATCTACCGTTAGAGATTGCTGGATAAGAAAGAATAAAGCAAAAGTAGTTTAAGAGCAACAAAAAAATCTGAGAAAAATAACTTACCTTTCTAGTCCAAATAACTCAATATTCAGAGAATTTCATTTGGTACAACCTAGAGTTATGACACTATTAGATCACAGTGAATTCTATGGAATTTTGCAATTTACCCCTCTCTTCCACTTTCTCAGCTACACTATGAAAATGGTCAATTTCTTCTTGGATGAATGCTTTTCTGCTCCCTCGTCTTATGAGTATAGATGGTTTTTTATTAAAAAATAGCTAACTTTACTTTGAGTTATATTCAGGACAGTCATAAGCTGTAGAAGCAGGGAGGACTGCTTAGGCTACTAGCCACTGTGTTCCGTTTAAGAAGTCTTGGCATTCAATACCTGCTGGTGAGATTTCACTCTTTTATTAATATATGAAACTGCAGTAACAAATTCCTAAGTCATTTTAAAAAAATATTATTGTTTTACAGTTGACCTACTCAAAAAAGATGAATTTAGTTAAGAAGCAAGTACAACTTTGTATTAATAGACTCTTATGATCATTATATATAAAATATAAAAATATTAGTAAACAGGCTATGAGATAAAGGCATATTTTCATCTTTAGATAAAGGAAACAGACATGGAGTGTTTGAATAATTTGACCAAAATCACACAGTTTTCATGGGATAATTCAAGAATTAAATACAAACCTATGCACTTTCCTAGAGAGTATATGTCTACTTATCTTCTGAAGTAAAAAATGAGATTCCTATAGCATCATTCTCCAAAAACTTAAATTTCTTTTTCTAAATATATTCCTATAAGTATTATTACTGGTAGAAGTAAAGGTGAAACTAATATTAAATATAAGTGAGTTGGATCTAAATAGATGAAGTCCAATGAAATAGGATTCATCATAGAACACTGACTTAATAAGTAGAATCAAAACATCCAATATTGAAGTAATAAGTGACATTCAAGTAAAAATGTAATGGATTATTGTGGTGGCCAGATAACCTTACATGTTTTTAAAAGATAAAGGCATGATTTTTCAGAGTACGTTGCTATTCACATTAAAGGATAGAAAGTAAAATGCATTTAGTTTTTACTTCATATTACTTATTATATGAAGGTCTTGTTCATATGTGTGTCCTCTGCTCTTTCTGTGAGATTTGGGTTTTGAGTTCTAATTTACTTGGTAAAGAACCTGCCTGCCAATGCAGGAGACACAGGAGATGTGGGTTCGATCCCTGGGTCTGGAAGATCACCTGGAGAAGGAAATGGCAACCCGCTCCAGTATGCTTGCTCAGAAAAATCCCATGGACAGAGGAGGCTGGTGGGCTACAATCCGTGGGGTCACATAGCTTGTCTGAGCATGCTGCACATGACAATTAGAAAAACTGTGGGTTTACTGACTTAGAGGAATGCCTCTTGTGAGGTTGTGGAGAGCTAACTTTACTAGTATCTAGGAGTGAAACTCAGGCTATCCCAAGACCACCTGCCATAGCTTTATCCAAAAGGGCGGGTGGGAATAGGATAAGGGGTTGGGACAGGCAGCGAAGAGATACTTGCTTGTAATCCCAAGGACTCTGATCTCACTTCCCCAGTTATAAATACCAGTGAGACAATGAGCCAGTCTTACCTCAGCCTGTTTATAGGTGTCTTCCACATTGATCGTTTTCAGTCTACTCAATATACATACCTTCGTGATATTTTCACTTTGTGTGGATTGATTATAATAGCCATCTCAACAGGAAATTGTTTTTGTAGTGAGCTACATCATCCATGCTTTATTTCTATAAATAGCTAGTTCTTTGTAGCCTTCTCAAACAGTTGCTTTGATAGCAGAAAATCATTAAATCTCTTCAAAAGTATTAGTTGTTCAGTCACGTCCCACTCTTTGCAACACCATGGACCATAGCCTGCCATGCTCCTCTGTCCATGGAATTCTCTAGGTAAGAATACTGGAGTGGATTGCCATTTCCTTCTCTAAGGGATCTTCCCAACCCAGGGACTGAACTCAGGTCTTCTGCATGGCAGGCTGATTGTTTACCATCTGAGCCACCAGGGAAGCCCCAATCTCTTTAAAACCTGGAGTCTTTTAGAGCTTTTAGAGATAGAGAATTATCTTACATCCTGGTGGGATACTGTAACAATTGATTTGTGATGAGCTGTGACTGGTACCAACAACAGTCAAGTTTAACCAAGACCTCAAAGGGAAGAGAAAGTAAAAGTGTAAGAAGAATTACTTTTCAGATTTGTTTTATTCCATCACTACTCACTTCCTTGGACAGACAAGTTATGGTAAGGGTCTCTGCAGTGGAAAACAAGCATTGAACATTCCTATAGGATAGCTCTTGAAAATTCATGGTCTGTAGAAAATTGTAATTCATGTGTACTTGGAGAGAAAAAAACCCAAACATGTTTGGATAATGCTTCTTCTAACCACATAAAAACATTTTCTAGTCATTACTTTTGAGTGATTTATGAGCACTCCCTTGTGGCTGTTTATTAGAATCACTTGAAATAGCAAAAGAAAAGCAACAGGAAGCTGAATTGCCTGGTTTAATGTAATACACCCACAGTCAAAGTGTGTCTACCCAGTAAATGTAGTATTGTAATGTCTTATTACCCAATATTAGCTTTGCTGCTCTGATGCAGAAAATAAGTGAAATAGCTGTGATTATTTTTGAATTTAAAAATGGACCAGTACTTACAAAAATAAGTTTTTTAAAACCAAGGTTTAGATAATGGTTAAAAATTATAAAATAGTTAACCCTTAATTACTGAAATACGAACTTTTTAAAAATTTATCTTATCAATATCTAGAGAGAGCATTAAAATTGCATTTGTATTTTTCCTAATGCCTCTTAATGAGGTCATACAAAGTAACACATTCCAGAAATATTATGGAAGTTTATCTCCTGAACTCTGTGACTTGGTTCCATGCCCTACCCCCCGCCCCATCCTCTAGTATTACCTTTTGGAAGGAGTTTTATCAAGCCCTCTGCGTAAATTTGAGGAGAAAGAGTTCCATGTGAGCCAGAATTTCATTTCTCTAGATTGCTTTTTAAATCTTGAGAAAGTCACCAGTGTTGTACGCCAGATTCAGATTTTTAATTATGGTTTCTTAGCATTTTGTATGTTATTTTCCATTATTATTCAGTTGTAACAGTAACCCTTTTAAACCTACCTAAATTTTAAATACCTTCTTTACTTCACACTTGGATTACATCAGAATTGGAGAATTTCATCCATGTGATCGACCAGTGTGTTGGGATAAAAGGCATTTGTCCCGTGGGGGGTGTGCAAAGCCGAGAGTCAGAAGCAGACAGTTGGGTTGTAAATCCACTTTGCGCCCTTTGAGTGCTGGCGTTCCCATTTTGATCTCTTGAATTTAGATTCACATATTGTGAACAGCAGCCCATTGACTGCATACAAGAGAAGCATCATATGTCAGATGTAAAGCCACACATATGTTATTATGGTTTATGGAAAAATGTAGGTTCCTATTATCTACCACTGCAGATGGGTACTCTGAAAAAGTTTCTGTTAAATTTATTTGGATTTCAATTTCTCCCTTTTGAATAACTACCTTTTAAATCATCTTGGAAATTCTCAGACTGCTGAGGATGGCTCTGAACTCAATAGTTGACATTGTGAATTCTGTGATGAAACAAACATTTATTGAAAGCCTGCCATATGCCGAATCTATGCTTGCAATTTTTTGAATATGTGTATTTTTCCTTTGATTTTTATGAAATTCTTAAGAGATACAGAGATGAAGGCATTGAGTCTTAGCAGGTTAGGTGCTGAGATTCAAAATGGAACAGGGTCTAACTTCAGCATTCACATTCTTAATATATTCCAGATGATTGTTAGGTTTTGAACTTCATTATTCATATGAAATCAACTTTAATCTAGATATTGTGAAGGGCTTAGCATAGTACTTGGCACACATTAAACACTCAACAAATCATATCTCTTGTTATCTCTATCACTCCTTTGGATGTTTTTCTTCCCCTTCTTCTTTTTTTTTTTTTTTTCTGTTTAGTACCTCTGGAACTTATATTTTTATTCTCTAAGTTTCACATTAATAGAATGAGAGCAGGGGGAAGAAAGAAAAAAATTGAGCAAATCCAAAACAAAAGAAAGAGATGAAGAAATATAGACGAACTAGAGATAGGAAGTAATACTTGCCCACTGGGTGATTGTTAATTATCACATTTGGCTCAAGTTTATATTCTCACATTTTGTTTTATTCCCAGGCCATATTTACGTAACAGCCAGAGAATAGTTGTGGCAGAGATTTGAACTATTGAGTATGAGTGTGAGTGCTAGCGTCTTAGCACATGGATCCACCATCCACTCTTTTGTCTGGTCTTTCCCAATTTAAAAACATTTCATTCGTATTGACTAGTTCCATGTTTTGAAGTGGGATACTCTGATATTTCCGTGAATCTTTCATGGAATCAAAAGTAATAGGTCCAAAGTGAAATTCATTGTCATTATTCTTTCTCTACCAGACATACTCCCTGCCTCATTTACCCTAGTTCTTAAAGTTCTGCTGGAGTTCCAGTGCCTGAGGCTGAAAACTTAATGTCACCTTTGATTCCTCTGCCTCTGCAGTTCCCTGCTACCCATCTGTCAACACCACAGGCCTCTGACCTAGTTGTCTCTTCAAACTTGTGTTCTTCTCCCAGCCATTTACCTGGCATATCTTGTCCTTAATCTCTTCATTCTCAAAGTATCCTGCATATTACTTCCTAGAACAAGTTTTTACATTAATCCTCTTTTTAGAAACCAGCAGTGATTCCATATTCAGGTTACTTTGCTTAGATTATGGGTATTCTTTCCTTATTGCAGTTAAATTTCCTTATAGTAATTACACACTTTTCTCCAGTTAGATAATATTAATAGCTAATAACACATGGAACCTGCTGTGTGCCAAAAGTTTTCAACATAGTTTATATTCACTGTGCCATTTCCATTTTTAAAAAGGTAACTGAAGGTCTGTAACTTGGTTGGTGCACTCACAGTCAGGATGGACTGTTAAGGAACAGGTAGTAAATGCTTCTATTTTTCCCTATGCTGCACTCCCCTACTCCCCCACCCCACCTGACCTCATATTTGCATAATTCTGTCTCTTGCCTTTTTTATGGTCATGCCTGTTCCTAGGATATTTTTTCTCTTTGGTGTATCCAGTTCATATCCACTTCCTGTTCACCTCTATCCAATACTTCCTGTTCACTATCCAAATACTACCTTGACTTATTTAGTTCGCATGGATCTTTTCTGTTGTCAAAATTCTGATGTGTTTGTGATGGATTCTGCATAGTTAATCATGTAACTATTCTCAATGTACTGTGATCAGTTGTGTCTAAAATTTTCCGAAAATTTTGGCAGAACTTTATGACATTAAATACTTGTTGAGTGAATATTTTTTTCCCCCTTTTCACAAGTAGGCATCAACTTTCTAGAAGGTATAGCCCATGCCTTGGTTTTTTTCTCTTCCCCACATAGCTCAGTAGTGTGCTTAGCACATATGTAAGCACCTAGTGATTGAATGTGGGAATGTCTAGGCCATCTGTCTTTTGTGACGTTCATAGAAAATACCTTCTCATAATGTGCACATAGATATACTTCAACCAGTAGGGTAGTGTAGAAGATTTGGATATAGAAGTGTATCAGGTATATCATTACAGACGGATATATGTTATATATGTTTATTTGGAGATATTAAAAACTATAAATTTTGAGTACTTTCTGGACGTAAGGCACTGAACTAAGTGTTTTACATTCATTATCTTCATCCTTAAAATCAAGTTGTTAGGTGATACAGCTGGAGATCAGAATGTTTAAATAGCAGTTCATAAGCTATGGAACTGTGTTGAAGTCAGCCATTCTTGATTTTAAATACATGTACTTAAGAATTGTGCTGCATATCTTGTTATTCAGACTGATTGTTTGAGTTTTCACCACTTGAGAAATATCTCTTTGTTTAAGATCATTAACTTTAAATACATTAGGTCATGCTGGTTTCTAGCATAAAGCAAACATTCGTAACTGTTGGCCTTTATTGTTGCTATTTTTCCAAGTTACACTAAAGTGTCCATGACACTGTCTTTCCTTATGTGAACTTTAAAGGCAGAATCCATTATTTATTACCTCTGTAACATCTGGAGAAATATATATGTGTGTGTTTCAATGTATTTGGAGTTTCACTAGGGCAAAGAGGATTTAGAGAGTGAGAATTAAAAGTCAGCTACTTTGCTACTGTTCCCAGTCATCTCTCTGTAGTAAAATGCCTGCCCAGTGTATCTTGATGAAGCCTTGTCTGAGCTCACAAAAAGGAAGGTAGGTGATGGATGGCAGAGGTATCTGTGCTGGCTGTCAATGTCTTGGGAAGGATTTTGAGTATTGATCTACTTTATATGTTTTCACAATGGAGGATTTTAGGTACTTTTTTCAAGAGGTCATGTGATTTTCCTACAAATTGGAAAATGACAGAATCACGGAAAGCATTATTTAGTTTTTATTTTTGTGAATACTGTCTTTGTGTGTTAGATTATGGAATTTAAGAAATAGAGCTTGACTAGAGAATAACCAGTTTAGTGAAAATAATTGAAAGTAAAACCCATTTATTGAAATTTTAAAATTGTGATATAATGTCAAACTTATTTGAAATTATAAGAATAATATAAGGAGCTCCTGTATATGCTTTAACCTATTTTAAAATAGTGACTTATGAGAAAAATAGATTTTTCTCTTCATCTTAGCATTTTCTAACTATGTAATAGGTCATAGTATTATCACAGCAGTAGAATGAATGGTAATTTTGTTAACTGGGGCTGCCTCCCCCCCCTCAACTTTATTGGTATATAATTGACATTATATAAGTTTAAATTGTGTAATATGTTGGTTTGATGCATTTATGTATTGCAAAATGATTAATACCATGACATTAGCTAATACCTCCATCTTGCAACATTATTATTTCCTTTGGTTGTGAAAACATTTAAGATCCTATGTTTAATGTTAATGCTTTTTAAAGTGATTTTTTAAAAAATCAAGATTTCCTTCCAGCATGTTGCTTTCCTTAGACATATGTCTTCTGTAGCCAGTCACTGCCCCTGACCCAGCTTGAACCCCCTCACAGTATTCGTACAGATTGATTTAAAGATTTATCTGTTTGAAAGTTTAAGTGAAACCCAATTTGGAGTCTTGGACTAAAACGCCATTGATTGAAATAAAATCAGTTACTGTTTTAGTGTGGTTGGAAATATTATGAGAATATGCAGGCAAAGCCCAAGTGTAAGGAATCTAATAAAATAGGGAAAAAATAAGCCTGATTTTATTTTGCAGCTGTACAATTATAATATTCTAGCGGCAAGATGGAAAGCTTTTATATGGCTCAATTTTCAAATGATGCTTGAACTGACTACATTAAACCAGTATAATTAAAGGTATCTTAAAATTTAATGTCTGATGTGTAGTTAAATTTTAGAATATGAAGTTTAAATATTTAAGATCTCACTATGTATACTTGTTTTCACATTAGTCACATTATTGCTAGGATCAAGTGAAATAATTTGTGAAAATTTAATTATAAAGTAGAAAATGACTATATGACATGTGTGAGGTATTTTTTATTTCATTTATAGAAGCAAAAGGGAACAAAAACTGTTTACTTAAGTAAGTGGAATAAGGGAGGTATCTTTTTTTTCAATATTGCTTGCATGAATTATACAGAATTTAATGTATTTGTATTTTTAATTTCAGATTCAAAATGCTAATGATGTATTAATTGCACCACTTGAGAAATTTCGCAAAGAACAAATAGGTGCAGCAAAAGTAAGTGTTACATTTTATTATTCTTCATATATTCTCTTGATAATTAAAGATAATAGATGTAATTTCAGATGTTAACATTTTTGAAATTAGAATGACCTTTTAAAAATTCTGTACGTCATTTAAAATTTTTGCACAGAGCCTATTACAAAGACTGGAATTCTTTTAAACAGAAGAAAGATATTATTCTCCTACTGAATAGAGAAAAAGTCAGCATAAGTGAGTTTCTCCCATACCAACAGTGGTAGGACATTAGCAGTTTTAAAGAGGGTAAAATCATTGTAAAAATATGGTAAGTATTACTAACACCTATATAAAATAAAAATTAGGTATGTATGTTGAAAATTGAGGCAGTAATTATAAAATTGCTTTTATTTTTTCTATTTTTTATTCTTAATCAAAATATGTGTTTGTGGATAACTTTAGACATCTTTGTCATGCCTCTGCATTAATGGTTAATTCCTTATGGATCAATTAAAATTTCTGAGCCTAATAATTTCTGAAATTGACTTGCAACTTCTTTCCTAGTTCCATGTTTATCTACATTCTAAACATCATGTAAGGACTTAAAATTTGAGTTTCTAAAACAGAATTCATCATCTGTCATAATTCCCCCATCCTTTCTCTGTTTTGGTTTTCCATTCAATCAGTGACAAACCCTTTTCTCCTTTGAGCAGTGTTTTCATTCTCCTGCAGAAATATTTCTCCTTCTATTCTTCTCCCTCTGTCTGAAATTTTTCCCCTCCCTGGAGTATTTCCTACCCTTAACTTGTTGAAGTCTTGCTAGCTCTCCATGGCTTATTTCATATCTCTGCACCAGAAAAAAGCCTTCCTTTACATGGGTCTTTCCTTATACGTCTGTTCCTTTCTAGAATTGATTTTTTTTCTTAGAGGATCAAGTAATCTGTATGTTTATTTCCTGTGAAAAGCTATCACAGTCTGCCTTGAATTAGAGTTTTATGTGCACTTACCCACCAATTATGAGCCATTATCAAGTCAAGAACGAAACCAGAACCATTCTGTGTTAATTAATTCAGCAAACATCTATCACTATCTCTGTTGGCCCACTTATGGTGTTTGATAAGATTAAGGGATACAACTGTAAACAGGACAGACAAGCTCCCTGCACTTGTGTCATTTATTATCTTTTGTGTGTTTACAAATGCACTGAGGATTGTGGAACAGAAGTGCACAGTGCCTTGTGAGAATATAATTAATGGAACTGACCTTGTCCAGAGAACCAAGCAATGCCTTCTGGAGGAAGTATTGGTTAAATTGAGAGCTGAATGATAGGAAAGAAACAGCTGGGAATGGAGATACAGGGAGGGGAAGAGGGAACAGGGTGGATATGAATGAAGGCCTTGAAGAGAGAGAGAGCCTGGCATTTTATAGTAAAATGTTTTAATGTGTTTGGAACATAGAGGACCATGGGGATGGAGGACATGTGCACACCTTTATTAGTGGTTCATTGTTTACTCCTTATTCTGTTTTACTCTTATTCTCTGATCATGTAAAGAAATGTAGGTAGAGGAGTGATTATACTTGCGCTTTAAAACATCCCTCTAGTTGGACTGGAGGAGAGGGGACTGTTTGAGCGAAGCCAGTTTGGGAGTTAGTCGCTAGTGGCTGTGGGTTCAGAAGGGGACGGAGCTGTGGAGACAGCAGAGTATATCAGACATAAAATGGAAAGAGTAGGAAATGGGTTACAGACTGAAAAGTGAGCAACAGGACATTTCACAGATAACTCCCAGGATTCTGTGTTGTAAAACTGGGCTTTTTTTTCCAGCCGCTTACTGAGGTAGGCAGCGTTTACATTTGAATGGCAGAAATGTGGAGTTTGGCCTTGAGGTAGGATGACTGAACCCAGGGTCTCACCACACCATCCAGGTGGAGACAGTAACTTGGCAGGTATGTGTTCAGATCTGAATCGGAAATGTGTTTGGGATCATTCTCCAGATGGTAATTAAAATCGTGGGAGTAGGTTAGAGCCCTTAGGCAAAGAAGAGAGGAAGAAGAGGACCTAAATTCTTGATGATCTGAGAACTCTCAACATTTGATGTTTGGAAAGAAACAAAGACAGAGAAGGAGGCTGAGAAGGAAGAAGACAGGAGGAAGAAGAAGGAAGAAGCAGAAGAAGGAAGAAAATACAAGAATGTGGTGGCTTAGAGCAAGCAAGAGTCTTTTCAAGCGTGAAATAGCTGATCTTCCTTGAGATCCAGACTGCAGGGGCTTTCACTGAGTTATTAAATCTGTGACCTGATTAAAGCCTCACAAGCAACCTGGGAGGTGAGTGCAGGTGTTAGTTACATCTGCTTTACAGTGAGGAAAATGGTGAGGTCACCTGCATGCACCAGATCCCCAAACTGGAAAGTCAGACCCTGGGTATGAAATCAAGCCATTTTCCTTCAAGGTCTTGGTTTATAATATTTCATTTCATCAGTGGGCTTCCCTGGTGGCTCAGACAGTAAAGCGTCTGCCTGCAATGCGGGAGACCCGGGTTCAATCCCTGGGGGAGGGAGATCCCCTGGAGAAGGCAATGGCAACCCACTCCAATATTCTTGCCTGGAAAATCCCATGGACAGAGGAGCCTGATGGGCTACAGTCCATGGGGTCGCAAAGAGTCAGACATGACTGAGCGACTTCACTTTCATTTCATCAGTGATGTTTTTATATTAAAAAGCTTTGTGAAGAATTCTTTTTCTGGCACAGAATATTGCAAGTTTGGAGACCATATAAAATAGTAAATTTCACATTTGTATAAATTCTTATTTGTTTACGTTTGCTACAGGGGTAGTAGCATGAGCGAATACACTCATTTTATTTTGTTTTTTAAGTATCTCAGTTGCTGAACAGATCAGCTGGGAGCACACAACATTCTACAATCTTGCCTACACATTGGGAAGTTAAACTTATGATCAAATCCAGATGACATCTTGAGCAAAAATGCGATTGTAATGGGCCTCCTGGTGGTATTGATTTTGTGTATTTTATTTGCCTGATAGCTCTTAGTACTATATTGTTTCTCGGCTTCTAAGTAATCCTTGTATAGTAAAGTGAATAGAAAGCAGGAATTGTTTTCTACAATATTTGTTTAGGTCATTATCTTTTTTTTCTGGTATTGCAGAAGCATCTTGGTAGGAATAAAAATCTTGAAGATGGCGATTTCTTTCTATCACTTTACTTCCTGTTGTACTTAGTTATCTTTTTACTTGGTAAATAAAGTTAATTCTACAAATGATACTCAGCTGCTTTTCACAGTCTTGACAGTAGAGGTTTCGCACAAGTGAGCTCAGGCCTGTGAGGGAGCTAGAGGAGAGGGCCCTTACAACAGGACATGCGCAGTTGGTGCTGGTGGAAAATGCTGCGTCCAGCTGGCCCTTCCTCACGGGCAGATGGTCCTGTTTAGATGAAATGGACAGAATCCATGGACCACAGACATTCCCTGTGTGAAGTGTGTTTTTATGGAGCTTTGAGACACCTGATCCTTTGCTGTGGAAAGTGAGGCCCTGAGTGACTTATAGTTGTTGAGAAAAATAAAGCAAAACAAAACAAACCACCGCATCTGTGAGAGACATTAGAAAAGATTAATGATGAGATTGTTGAACTGAAGGACAGGGGAGATGGGTCCTGCCTGTGAACAGCTAAAGATTAGAAGAATTATCCATAAACACTTGCCAAGTGTGTATTTATTTTAGAGGTTCTTATTCTGAGGGTGTACACAGAATGGAATTGTATTGCAGGGCTCACCTATTTACTACACACGTCCGAGTATAGAAGTAAATGTTGGGTTTCTTTAATTTGCCTCCTGATACACTGCTGATTTAAATTCTAGAAATGAGTGGAGAGTAGGTATTCAGAACGATTAATCTAGCTAGAATTCCCATGATATGAATGTACCTAGGGTAGCATTATTGTAGCACATGATAACGTTTTTTCACATTTTTTGTATACACTGACGAATATATTTCATTGCATTGGAAGTGTTCTCCTTGCCCCCGGAGAGAATGAATTGTAAGTCACATCTGCACACATGTTCCTGCACAAACTGACTCCAAAATATTGGTAGAACTTCATACCTGAGTTCTTAATCAAAGACACATGTAGGGAGAAATCTCTGTCTGGCTCATTTTTCCACATATTAACAGACTGAGCAGGTAGTCGGGGGCAGAGTAAGGACCAGAGCTCAGTCCCTCGGACCATCGATCTTTTGATTCCTCCGTGCTGCTCTTTAGAATACTCTTTTGTGAATTTTGTTTTTTTCTCTACCATTAGCAAATAAATGTTTCAATGTGAAACATTTTAATGATAAAAATGTTGCAAATAAGCCCAAAGATGACCACTTTGAAGCAAGCCTAACTAATGTATCTCCCTTGATTTAAAAATTCCCCAGCATACAGTAGGCAGTTAACTTGGGCTGGTTTTTTTAGATAAAAGAGACATGAGGAATACTACCCGTTAAAGTTAAAAGGTACATTTTCATTTTATGGGAAATGTTTTTAAAACTGGTTTTCATTTTCACTTAGACTTTACTGGAAATCATGTGAACATTCTTCCATGGTTTTAAAACAAAAATAAATGATATAATGTTAGTAATGTAAAAATAGAACTTGATTTTCTTTACATTAACTTCATAGTGAAAACTAGTAGAATTGGATAATTCTTGTCCCTTTGTTTTGTCCATAGAAGAATTGGTTCTGCCTCTGAACATTGTTAATTACATGACAAGGCATGTTAATAATTTTAGCATATGGTGCCTAAAATATATCTGTGGATAACTGTCACAGTTAATTACTATACAACCTTAATATTTCCGTCATGTGGAAACTGATTGCCTCCTAATTTGTTGTCTCAAATACGCAAGTGGTTTAGGGAATCTAGGAGAATTACAAATGCTTTCAAATTTAAAAGAATTTGTCACTAAGCTGAGTTATGCATCTAATTTAAAGCATACCAAGTACTTGAACTCATGTTAAGAACAATCCAAAAGCGAATCCCCTAGTGGTCCAGTGGTTATGACTCTACTCTCCTACTGCAGGGGGCACTGGACTTCCACGGAATTATCTTTTGGATCATTCTCATTATGAAGCCAAACTTTAAATTAGATGAGTAACTCAGCTAGGTGACACGAACTTACGGTTACCAAAGGGGAAAGCCAGAGGGGCAATGGGGGATTGGGAGATTGGGACTGACACATACACGCTACTTCTCTGGGGGTGCAGATGGTAAAGAATCCGCTTGTAACACGGGAGACCTGGGTTCAGTCCCTGGGTTGGGAAGATCCCCTGGAGGAGGGCATGGCGACCCACTCCAGTATTCTTGCCTGGAGAATCCCCATGGACAGAGGAGCCTAGTGGGCTGTAGTCCATTGGGGTCTCAAAGAGTCCGACATGACTATGCGATTAAGCACAGTACATACGTAGAACAGGTAACTAATAAGACCCTACTGTATAGCATAGGAAACTCTATTCAGTACTCTGTAATGACCTGTGTGGGAAAAGCAAGCTTAAAAAGAATGGATATATACTGATTCACTTTGCTATACAACAGAAACTAACACAACATTGTAAACCAACTGTGCTCCAATAAAGATTAATTAAAAAAACAAAAGGAAGTTGTTTATAGGATCAGACTATGGAATTAAATCGACTTCCCACGTGGCTTCTTAATATTTCCAACGCCTCTTCTTTATGAGGTTCTCAAGGCCTCAAGGCAAGAATCCTGAAATGGTTTGCCATTCCCTTCTCCAGTGGAACACGTTTTGTCAGAACTCTCCAACATGACCCGTCCATCTTGGATGGCCTTGCACAGTGGCTCATAGTTCCATTGAGTTAGACAACGTTGTGATCCATGGGATTATTTTGGTTACAAATAGCTTACAAATAGCTGAGAAAAGAAGAGAAGCAAAAGGCAAAGGAGAAAAGGAAAGATATACCCATCTGAATGCAAAGTTCCAAAGAAGAGCAAGGAGAGGTAAAGAAAACCCGTCTCAGTGATCAGTGCAAAGAAATACAGGAAAGCAATAGAATGGGAAAGACTAGAGATCTCTTCAAGAAAATTAGAGATACAAAGGAAACATTTCATGCAAAGATGGGCTTGATAAAGCACAGAAATGGTATGGACCTAACAGAAGCAGAAGATATTAAGGAGAGGTGGCAAGAATACACAGAAGAACTGCATAAAAAAGATCTTCATGACCCAGATAATCATGACGGTGTGATCACTGACCTAGAGCCAGACATCCTGGAATGTGAAGTCAAGTGGGCCTTAGGAAGCATCACTACTAACAAAAGCTAGTGGAGGTGATCAGATTCCAGCAGAGCTATTTCAAATCCTAAAAGATGATGCTGTGAAAGTGCTGCACTCAATATGCCAGCAAATTTGGAAACCTCAGCAGTGGCCACAGGACTGGGAAAGGTCGGTTTTCATTCCAATCCCAAAGAAGTTCAGTTCAGTTCAGTTGCTCAGTCATGTCCGACTCTTTGCAATGCCATGGACTGCAGCAAACCAGGCTTCCCTGTCAATCACCAACTCCCAGAGCCTGCTCAAACTCATGTCCATTGAGTCGGTGATGCCATCCAACCATCTCATCCTCTGTCATCCCCTTCTCCTCCTGCCTTCAATCTTTCCCATCATCTGGGTCTTTTCCAGGGAGTCAGTTCTTGGCATCAGGTGGCCAAAGTAGTGGAGCTTCAGCTTCAGCATCAGTCCTACCAATGAATATGCCAGGCTAATTTCCTTTAGAATTGACTGGTTTGATCTCCTTACAGTCCAAGGAACTCTTAAGAGTCTTCTCCAACACCACAGTTCAGAAGCATCAAATAGCAAAGAAAGGCAATGTGAAAGAATGTTCAACCAAAGAATGTTCAAACTACCACAAAATTGCAGTCATCTCATACGTTAGCAAAGTAATTCTCAAAATTTTCCAAGCTAGACTTCAACAGTACATGAACCGAGAACTTCCAGATGTTCAAGCTGGATTTAGAAAAAGGCAGAGGAACCAGAGATCAATTTGCCAACATCTGTTGGATCATAGAAAAAACCAAGAGAATTCCAGAAGAACATCTGCTTCATTGACTACACTAAAGCCTTTGACTGTGTGGATCACAACAAACTATGGAAAATTCTTAAAGATGTGGGAATACCAGACCACCTTACCTGCCTCCTCAGAAACCTATAGGCAGATCAAGACGCAACAGTAGAACCAGACATGGTGCAACAGAATGGTTCCAAATTGAGAAAGCAGTACGTCAAGGCTGTATATTGTCACCCTGCTTATTTAACTTACATGCAGAGTACATCATGCAAAATGCCAGGCTGAATGAAGCACAAGCTGGAATCAAGATTTCTGGGAGAAACAGAAATAACCTCACATATGCAGATGACACCACCCTAGAAGTGGTGAGGTGCAGAAGGTGAAGAGGAACTAAAGAGCCTCTTGATGAAAGTGAAAGAGGAGAATGAAAAAGCTGGCTTAACATTCTGCATTCCAAAAACTAATATCATGGCATCTGGTCGTGTCACTTCATGGCGAATAGATGGGGAAACAATGGAAATATTGAGAGACCTGATTATCTTGGTCTCCAAAATCACTGCAGATGGTGACTGCAGCCATGAAATTAAAAGATGCTTACTCCTTGGAAGAAAAGCTATGACCAACCTAGACAGCATATTAAAAAGCAGAGACATTACTTTCCGACATAGGTGCATCTAGTCAAATCTATGGTTTTTCCTGTAGTCATGTATAGATGTGTGACTTGGACCATAAAGATGGCTGAATATTGAAGAACTGATGCTTTTAAACTGTGGTGTTGGAGAAGACTTGAGAGTCCTTTGGATTGCAAGGAGATCAAACCAGTCAATCCTAAAGGAAATCAGTCCTGAATATTCATTGGAAGGGCTGATGCTGAAACTGAAGCTCCACTACTTTGGCCACCTGATGCAAGAAGCCAACTCATTACAAAAGACCCTGATGCTGGGAAAGATTGAAGGCAGGAGGAGAAGAGGACGACAGAAGATGAATGGTTGGATGGCATCACCGACTCAATGGACATGAGTTTGAACAAGCTCCAGGAGATGGTGAAGGACAGGGAAGCCTGGAGTGCTGCAGTCCATGGGGTCACAAAAAGTCAAGACACTTCTGAAGCAACTGAGCTTGTGCCCAATGGACTTAGATCACCTTACTTTCCTCCTGTTTTGAACAGGTCCTTCAGGGAATGGTCAGGATTTTCATGTCTGCTTCTGGCCACTGAGCTGAGTCTCTCTCTTAGACAGATATTCTCTGGCAATGACTGTATTGGGACTGAGTTTCTTGGCAAACTGGAAACCATTTGATAGTTGATTTGAAATTACTTGCAATTCCCTTTACTGTACCTTTTATCAGTAGATTCTGTTATATAGAGTGACAGAATAACTGATTTTGTTATTTGGTCATGTTTTTAAACAATAATATTACTGTTTGTAATAGTTAAGCAAGTACTGCCCTAAGCATGTTCCATGTAGCGGTGGTGGTAATGCTGGTGCTTTAGCTGCTAAGTTGTGCCCCACTCTTGTGACCCAATGGACTGTAGCCTGCCAGGCTTCTCTGTCCATGGCATTTTCTGGGCAAGAATACTGGACTGGATTGCCATTTCATTCTCTAGGGGGTCTTCCCCAACTGGGGATCAAACCCACGTCTCCTGCATTATAGGCAGTCTTCTGCATTGCTGGCAGATTGTTTACCGCTGAGCCACCAGGTGAGACTCATTTAAGCCTCACAACCGACAGATAAGAAAACTGCTAAAATTGATAGAGAGAATGAGGTGCCGAAAGGTTCAGCAGATGGGCAGAGGTCACATAACTAGAAAGGCGTAGATTAGATTTTAGCCGGAGATGAGATCAAGCCTGCAGAGTACTTCAGTAGCACCACCACATGTTTGATGCTGAAGAAATACAAATCCCTTTTCTCTACACTCGTAAAAGGAAACGTTGTCTGGTTAGCTTGTTTAGAGAGCAAGATTACTATCTTTTAATTGTTTAACAGCCAGTTCTGTAGAATCATACAAATTTGAGATCAAAACCTGGCATTTAATACATTGGAAATGTGAACTTGGATAATTACTTTCTAAAGCCTTGGTTTCACCCTCAGAAAAATAGTACAATGTTAATTGTTCATATTTTGTCATTAGTAGTAATACTTTGTGTCGGCATTAATCAAAGTATTGCAGTAAAAATACTGTTCGTGTAGGTTAATTTGTCTTACTTTGTTTTATGGACAGAGACAAATGCAAGGTCATTGCTAAATATTTACATAGAGTGATTCATGGGGCTACCAAGCAAGAGGCTCTTTAATGTACATTACTTGTAATTAATAACACGGTACAATCTCTGGAGCACTGTTGCTTATCACTGATAACAGTCTTAGAGAGTCGGAACTATCACCATTGTTCAGATGACTGAGACCCAGAAGGATCGAGTGCTGTTGCCAGTAACCCCAAGGTTACTGTGCTCTGCCTGGGACTCAGATCCCAGGCTTCTGTTATCTGATTCAGTAACCTGCCTCCATCATGGAATGTAAACCTTTTTTTTTTTTTTTTTAATATATAATTTATTGTGTTTTCACCATCCTTTACAGCATTTTGTGAGGTTACTATCAGCCCTAATTGACCCCATTGCCACCACTAGAGAAACAAATTAGACCACTTTCCTTGGAGACAATGAATCAGTAGTCATTTCTGTACAGGTGGTACCATTTAGTGTTTCTGTGTACTTTGAAAATTCTAAATGTGCCATGTTTTTATGTGTATATCAGACTCTGACAGTCATTGGGAAAGCTGAGCTTCACATAGACTTAGAATTCTGGGTAGGAATGTAACCCAAAAACCATTTTGCTGAACAAGTCAATTTATATATATTACATCTTTATATATTAGGGGCTTCCCAGGCGGCGCTAGAGGTAGAGTCCTGCCAATGCAGGAGATGCAAGAGACCTGGGTTCGATCCTTGGGCTGGGAAGATCCCCTGGAGGAGAAAATGGCAACCCACTCCAGTAATCGTACCTGGAAAATTCCTTGGACAGAGGAGCCTGGTGGGCTGCAGTCCATGGAGTCACAAAGAGTTGGACATGACTGAGCACACACACACACACACACACTGGAACATTATGTATTGAATGTCTCTGTGTGTTTACATACATATGTAGATTATTGTAAACTTCATTAAGTGGCTCCTGTTTGCTCAGATAAGAAGGTATGCTCTTATAATTTGACGATAATAGATTGTAGTTGAGATTATCATTATTTTTCTGCCTAATTATTCTTATGTTGATGCCTGAAGACTGATACTTAAAAAATATTTTAAGATTCCCCATGATATATATTTTTACAAAAGATCCTTATGCTAAATTTTTAGGTCAATATATAAATTTAAAAAATTTTCACACAGTTCACAAATACCATATGTAAATAAGAACTGATAAAATACAGTGGAACCTTGCTAAGGAGCATCATTGTTAAAGTCAGCACCCAGAGATCTGGAGAGTGAAATCTGTTATACAGTTCAGATTCCTTTTATTCTTCAGTGGTCAGCCTTCTTCAGTGAGAATCAAACCTATTTCCTTATAATGAAATCTCC
The DNA here is from genome assembly GCF_055505025.1 of Bos grunniens. Lineage (NCBI taxonomy): Eukaryota > Metazoa > Chordata > Mammalia > Artiodactyla > Bovidae > Bos > Bos grunniens. The sequence goes on along the minus strand of NC_141179.1, from coordinate 8,639,117 downwards.
GTAGCAAATCCAGTTACTTAGGGTTAACCTGACGGAGGGAGAAACTCTAATGAAAATTTTCTAGGTCTCTTGCTTTTACATAGGGCATCTGTGAGTAGTTCAAAAGTTCCATCTCCACAGAGCAAATTGCCCTAGTCAACTTTGTATCTTCTCCAGATAACAAGGTGGTCCTGAGACTTGGTGTTTTTATTTCTAGATGCATTCTTTCCTGTACCCTTTGTACTGGCTACTCTGCTGCAGAAGAGTTTCATACATGAGTTTATTCCTCGAATTCATTTCAGCATACATGTGTTGGTTCTGAGCGTTACTGTGCATGTTGCTATTTTTACTTCTACCTTGTTTGTTCAGGATCACTGCCTTCCCTGTGGTCCTTGAGATGCTTGGAAAGCTATCTGAGATTTACTTTTTTTTTTTCCCACAGTTAAGTGGTTAGAAATATTGTGAAATATTTAGGGAACTTGATACTTACTTCTGTGGACAACTCAAAGAAGAAGACAGTAAAACTGGAAGCATTTTATATTATGTTTACATTTTTTAATTCGAAGCAGTTGCATATACAAACAGAAGTCTGTTTCAAGCATTAGGAATAGGTTAGTGTCTAGTAAGCACTATTTGTTGTTAACTATGGGTCTCTGATAAAATGACTATCGTCAGTGACCTAAGGTATCCTGTATTTTACTTTACAATGTAATAGTTGCTTGTTTGTTGGGAAAAATAACAGAGAAATATCGGAGTTTATTACCAGGGTAAACTAAGAAAGAAAATGAAAGATGAAGGATTTTCTAAATCATTTCATAGAATACTAATTTTTACACATTATACATTATAACCTATTCTTTGAGTGTTTTACAAATGAGTTATGCCAGCATTTCAATTTTAATGGTTCTTTATTGGTCTGTTCCTGTTGCCATCACCTGTATTTTATGTGTATCAAATTAGAATTAAAACTTTATAATATACATTGAAGTAATTAGAAACCTTCTTAAGACTATGAAGGGCTTCCCTGGTGGCTCAGTGGTAAAGAATCTGCCTACCAATGCAGGAGACACAGGTTTGATCCCTGGGTCTGGAAGACCCCTGGAGAAGGCAGTGGCCACCCATTCCAGTATTCTTGCCCAGGTAATCCCATGGACAGGGAAGCCTGGTGGGCCATAGTTCGTGGCATCACAAAAGAGTTGGACATGACTTAGCGACTGGACAACAACAAAGATTATGAATTAGTGTGTTAAATATTTAGAAAACGTATACAGATTTAAAAATTATGAAGAATCACAGGCTACTTCCTCTAAAAAATCAATTAAAACCTTTTGTTACATTGGAAATACAGAACATTTTCATGTCTAGTTCAGGAAAAGAAAAAAAAAAAAAAAGTTCCTGACTACCAAATGTGAAAATTGCCAGGAAGCATCTAAATTTGTTCAACATCCCTGTTAAGTTTTGGTTCTTCTTTTTTTTTTTTTTTAACACCATGTTGGTTTAACTTACCAACTCTTGTTTTCTATGAACAGCTTCATTTTTTCAGCATTCTTGTTAAAAAAAAATTAGCAGTGGGAACTGAACATGAAGCCCCTGAGTACCTCATTTTAAAAAGTATCAATATTGACTAGTAAAATTATTTACCTTTTCACTGTTCATGCCACATTGTTTCTTCCAGTCAAAATAAAATCTCAGCATCTATTAACTAGAGTGCTTTGAGTAGGTGCTTGCCTGGTAGACTTTTGGGATTTGGTTGTGAAACTTATGTTTCAGTTACTTCATTCCAAAGTCATGAGTTTTTTGGCATCTAGAGTTTATCATCTAACATATTGACAGGTTCTCTACTACCTCATTCTCCTTTCCAAGCTCTGAGTCATTAGAAATCTGATGAGCATGCCGTCAGTCATCTTGCCTTAAGTTTTTGATACAAAACCATTCAACTGCAGTATTGATCTGCTTTATACTAACTAGTCATGGTGTTCAGTGTTGTGGACTCAAAAACAAAATATAATGCTTACCTTCATGCAGCTAACTGAATAGCAGAGGAACCCCTAAGGACACCGGTAATTAAGATGGAATGGGATTAGTGGTATATCTGAAATATGCCTGCAGTCTTATATATGCACAGTGGAAGAAACAATTTATTCTGCCTAACAGGGGAAGGTGGGCTGGCATAGCCCTTTGTGAAATTTTGATATTCCACAGGTGCAGTTTAAGGGCTGGCAAATAGCATCCTTGACAAAAGAAAAGTGGTAGTGGCAAAAAAAATTTGCAGTGTGGCTTAAAAGCTTGATATAGTTTAGTGTGATTAGAGCTATTGCTTTTACCACTTTTTTAACAACAACAAAAAACCATGAACTGCGTTAAGAAATACACTTAATATCACAATTGATTGAGTATATGTGCACAGAATAACTGAGGCAGAAGAAAGGACAAGTGAACTGGAAGGTAGAATGATGGAAATAGCTGCTATGGAATTAAAAAAAAATGAGGACAGTCTTAGAGACTTCTGTAACAGTATTAAATGCACCAATATTCAAATTATAGGGATCCCAGAAGAAGAAGAAGAGAAAGAGATAGGGTCTGAGAAAAATATCTGAAGAGACTACATTCAAAAACTTTCCTAACTTGGGAAAAGAAATAGCCACCCAAGTCCAGGAAGCACAGAGAGTCCCATACAGGATAAATGCAAGGAGGAACATGCCAAGACCCATATTCATAAAACTAACAAAAACTGAATACAGAGAAAAAGTATTAAAAGCAGCAAAGGAAAAGTAACAAATAACGTGCAAGGGAAGGGAGTGGCATGATATATTTAAAGTGATGAAAGAAAAAGGCCTGCAACCAAGATTACTCTACCCAGCAAGGATCTCATTCAGAGTCAATGGAGAAATCAAAAGCTTTACAGACAAGCAAAAGCTAAGAGAATTCAGCACCACCGAATCAGCTTTACAATAAGTGCTAAAGGAAAGAAAGAAAAGGAATCCAAATTGGCAGAGAAGTAAAACTGTTATTGTTTGCAGATGACATTATACTTTACATAGAAAATTGTAAATATGCTGGCAGAAAACTGCTAGAGCTCATCAATGAATTTGGAAAAGTTGCAACATTCAAAATTAAGGCACAGAGGTCTCTTGCATGCCTTATTTATTTATTTATTTGTCTCTTCTGTTCCTATATGCTAACAGCAAAAGATAAGAAAGAGGGATAATTAAGGAAACAATCTCATTTACCATTGCATCAAAAAGAGTAAAATACCTAGGAATAAATCTGCCTAAGGAGGCAAAAGACCTTACTCAGAAAACTGTAAGATATTGATGAAAGAAATCAAAGAAAACACAAAGAGATGGAGAAAGATAACACATTCTTGTAATAGAAGAATCAATATTGTGAAAATGACTCTACTACCAGAGTAAGCTACAGATTCAATGTGATCCCTATCAAATTACAAATGGCATTTTTCAAAAAATTAGTACAAAGTTTTTTACATTTTATATGGAAACACAAAAGACTACGAATAATGAAAGCAATTTTGAGATAGAACAGAACTGGAAGAATCAGGCTCCCTGACTTCAGACTATACTAGAAAGTTCAGAGATAAACCCATGCACCTTAATAAAGGAGTCAAGAATATACTATGGAAAAAATAATATTGAATAGTCGCTTCAATAAGTGGTGCTGGGAAAACTGGGCAGCTACATGTGAAAGAAATTAGAACACTCTCTAACACCATCCACAAAAATAAAGTCAAAATGGATTAAAGACCTAAATGTAAGGTCTAACACTATAAAACCGGAGAAGGCAATGGCAACCCACTCCAGTACTCTTGCCTGGAAAAATCCCATGAATGGAGGAGCCTGGTGGGCTGTAGTCCATAGGGTCGCAAAGAGTCGGACATGGCTGAGCGACTTCCCTTTCACTTTTCACTTTCATGCATTGGAGAAGGAAATGGCAACCCACTCCAGAGTTCTTGCCTGGAGAATCCCAGGGACGGGGGAGCCTGGTCGGCTTCCGTCTATGGGGTCGCACATAGTCAGACACGACTGAAGTGACTTAGCAGCAGCAGCAGCAGCAACACTATAAAACAGATGAAAATATAGGCAAGAATACTCTTTAACATAAATCAAAGAAAGATCTTTTTTAGTCCACAGCCTAGAGTAATAAGAATGAAAACAAAAATAAACAAATAGTACTTAATTGAAACTTAAAAACTTTTGTAGATCAAAGGAAACCATTAGTGAAATGAAAAGACAACCTTCAGAATAGGAGAAGCTATTTTCAAATGAAGCAACTGACAAGGGATTACTCTCCAAAGTATATAAAAAAACAAACAGCCAATGAAAAAATGGGCAGAAGACCTAAATGGAGATTTCACCAAAGAATACATACAGACAGATGGCCAACAAACATGTTAAAAGATCCTCAGCAGCATTAATTATTAGAGAAATGCAAATCAAAACTACAATGAGATATCACCTCACACTGGGCAAAATGGCCATCATCAAAAAAATTTACAAGTCGTGCTTAGTCCCTCAGTCGTGTCCAAGTCTTTGAAACCCTGTGGACTGTAGCCCGCCAGGCTTCTCTGTCCATGGGGATTTTCTAGGCATGAATACTGGAGTGGGTTGCCATGCCCTCCTCTGGGTGATCTTCACAACCCAGGGATCGAACCCAGGTCTCCCACATTGCAGGCTGATTTTTTACCATCTGAGCCACCAGGGAAGCAGAGAACAGTATGAAGTGAAGTGAAAGCGCTCAGTCTTGTCCGACTCTTTGTGACCCCATGGACTAGACAGTCCATGGAATTTTCCAGGCCAGAATACTGGAGTGGGTAGCCTTTCCCTTCTCCAGGGAATCTCCCCAACCCAGGGATCAAACCCAGTTATCCCGCATTGCAGGTGGATTCTTTACCGTCTGAACCACCAGGAAAGCAGAGAACAATATAGAGGTTCCTTAAAAAACAAAACGCACGCTATGACCCAGTAATCCCACTCCTAGACACATGTCCAGAGAAAACCATAATTTGAAAGGATGCCTGCACTCTGATGTACATTACATCACTATTTACAATGTCCAGGACATGTAAGTAACCTAAATGTCCATTGACAGAGGAATGGATATAGAAGATGTGGTACATGTGTACGATAAGATGTCAATCAGCCTTAAAAAGGAACAAAACTGCCATTTGCAGAGATGTGGATGGACCTAGAGATTGTCATACAGACAAAGTAAATTAGAGAAAAACACACATTGTAAAATACCACTTGTAAGTGGAATCTAGGCAAATGGTACAGATGAACATATTTGCAAAGCAGAAATAGAGTCATTGATGTAGTAACTTATGGTTACATTGGTAACTTATGGTTACCAAGCGGGTAGAGGGGGTGGGACAAACTGGGATACTGGGGTTGACATACATACACTACTATATATAAAATAGATAAGGAGTGAAAACCCACTGTGTAGCATAGGGAATTCTACTCAGTGATCTGTGGTGACCTACACGGGAAGGAAATCTGGAGAAGAGGGGATATGAAGGTGCGTTTTGCTGATTGACTTTGTTCTCCAGCAGGAACTAACACAATGTTGTAAGCAACTTTACTCCAATAGAAAAAACAAAACAAAACACAAACAGTGATTATATGTCCAAGATACTTCTATATACATGATGTAATCTGATATTGTTTACTGTGCTGTAACCCATAGTATGAATAAATATTACATCTGAGCTTAGCCTGTGTATGAAAATGGAATTCGTGGGTAAATTAGTGAAAAATGGGGCAGTAAAATTAGTGAAATATACTAATTAGTGAAAATTTCACTCAGGAGTAAATCAGTGAAAAATACTCAGCTGGGGCAGAATAGTGGGGAGTTTTGTGCTGCACCAGGGAGTTGTTTGGTTAATGATAATTAATGATAATTATGATGATCAGGCTAGATAATGATCATTTATGTCAGACAGTTTGCTAGGGAGCTCATATGTTCTTTTGTTTAATCTTTACAACAACCCTATGAGTTAGGGGCTATTGTTTTCACCCTCATCTTTCCAAAGAGTAAACTGGGCCACAGAGAGGGGTAATCTAATTTGCCTTGGATAAGGTAGCTGAGTTCAGTTCAGTTCAGTCACTCAGTCATATCCAACTCTTTGCAACCCCATAGACTGCAGCATGCCAGGCCTCTGTGTCCATTACCAACTCCCGGAGTTTACTCAAACTCATGTCCATCGAGTCAGTGATGCCATCCAACTATCTCATCCTCTGTCGTCTCCTCCTTCTGCCTTCAGTTTTTCCCAGCATCAGGGTCTTTTCAGTGAGTCAGTTCTTCACATCAGGTGGCCAAAGTATTAGAGTTTCAGCTTCAGCATCAGTCCTTCCAATGAACATTCAGGACTGATTTCCTGTAGAATGGACTGGTTGAATCTCCTTGCAGTCCAAGGGACTCTCAAGAGTCTTCTCCAGCACCACAGTTCAAAAGCATCAATTCTTCGGCGCTCAGCTTTTTTATAGTCCAATTCTCACATCCATACATGACTACTGGAAAAACCATAGCTTTAACTAGATGGACCTTTGTTGGCAAAAAGCAAATGTCTCTGCTTTTTAATATGGTGTCTAGGTTAGTCATAACTTTCCTTCCAAGGAGTAACTGTCTTTTAATTTCATGGCTGCAGTCACCATCTGCAGTGATTTTAGAGTCCCCCAAAATAAAGTCTGTCACTGTTTCCATTGTTTCCCCATCTATTTGCCATGAAGTGATGGGCCAGATGCCATGATCTTAGTTTTCTGAATGTTGAGCTTTAAGCCAACTTTTTCACTTCCTCTTTCACTTTCATCAAGAGGCTTTCTAGTTCTTCTTCTCTTTGTGCCGTAAGGGTGGTGACATCTGCATATCTGAGGTTGTTGATATTTCTCCTGGCAATCTTGATTCCAGCTTGTGCTTCCTCCAGCCTGGCATTTCGCATGATGTACTCTACATAGAAGTTAAAGAAGCAGGGTGACAGTATGCAGCCTTGACATACTCCTTTCCTGATTTGGTAGCTAGTGTGCAACAAATCAGGGGTTGAACCCAGGCAGTTGGGCTCTAAGGCACATGTCCCTGATCATGACCCTGTTCTCATGAGGCCAGTTGAAACTTGAATCTGTATTTCAAGAAGATAGTTTGTGAGCATTGTGAGAGGCAGAGTCAGAGATACCAGGCTACCAGTCAATAATTCATCAATACCTTCAGTAGAGTATTCAGGATATATTTGGTTAAACCATCAAGGCCTCCAATCATGCCTGTGTACTGCCTGCCGTACAAGGCTTGGAATAGAGAAGCTCCCCAGCAGGAGGGCACCAGAGAAGACAACCTCAAGCCTGTGGCAGATCGCAAAGGTGTTTGACTGTAAACTCCCACTGACTACCCTTCAGCACATTACAAACTGCTGGAGTCCTGATCTTTTCCGTGGGGTTCACAGAGGAGTCTCTTTGTTAACCCTCCATTTTCTTTCTGGCACTGCCTTTCTCATTTTCTGCTTTGATTCAGTTGCTGTTGCCATTGTAATGCTTTTTCAAGTCAGTATAGTTCTCCATTCTGCAACATGTTTCCTTTTAAAATTTACTTCTGTCCTTCCTTTGGGCACGAGAAACTTATCTCTCTGTCTGTGGATTCTGCTGTTACCAAGTTCCCCAAGGAAGGGAGGCACAGGAGGACGTGAGCCTACCCTCCTGTGAGGGGTTTTGCCAACTTTTCTGTACCAGCGCCAGCTCAGAGCAGGTGTCACAGCGGAGACCCAAGCTCTTCCATTCTACCTTACGATGCTTTCCACCCTGAAGAGTTTAAGGGTGTTCTTTGTTTCCTTTCTTGAGCTGAGAATATACTTTTTATTCTTTACGTTTAAGGATTTGCAAACCGAGCCAAGTCTGGCCCTGTCTCTTTCCCGCAAACTGCAAGTGGTTTTATATTCTTAAACGGTTTTTGAAAAATTAAGGATAATATTTTGTGATAAGTGAAAATTATGTGACATTCGGATTTAAGTGCCTATAATTAAAGTTTTATTAGAACACTACATTGCCCGTTTGTGTTTTTTACATGCTCTTACCTTACAGCTGCACAGTTGGGTAGTCGTGTCAGAGACCACATGGCCCACGAAGCATACAATGTTTTTTATCTCTTCCCTTGCAGAAGGCAGTTTGCAATCCTTGGTCTAAAGCCTGAGACAAATTTCATTTTTTACCTCTGCAGTCTCTTAAGTCTTCATTCAAATGAAACCTTCTGGAGGAAACCATAATTTGAAAAGATACGTGTATCCCAATGTTCATAGCAGCACCATTTACAATAACCAAGGCATGGAAGCACCCTAAATGTCCACCAACAGATGAATGATTAGAGAAGATACGATATATAAAACAATATGTATAATATACACACAATGGAATATTACTCAGCCATAAGAAAGAAGTGCCATTTGTAGCAACATGGATGGACCTAGAGATTATCATACTAAGTAAATCAGACGGAGAAGGACAAGTGCCATATCACTTATGTGGAATCTAAAACAAGTATACAAATGGACTTATTTACAAAACAGAAATAGACCCACAGACATAGAAAACAAATTTATGGTTACTAAAAGTGAGAGCATGGGGAGGGATAAGTTAGGAGTTTGGGATTAACATATATATAATGCTGCTGCTAAGTCGCTTCAGTCGTGTCCGACTCTGTGCGACCCCAGAGACGGCAGCCCACCAGGCTCCCCCGTCCCTGGGATTCTCCAGGCAAGAACACTGGAGTGGGTTGCCATTTCCTTCTCCAATGCATGAAAGTGAAAAGTGAAAGGGAAGTCGCTCAGTCGAGTCCGAGTCTTACCGACCCCATGGACTACAGCCTACCAGGCTCCTCCGTCTATGGGATTTTCCAGGCAAGAGTACTGGAGTGGGGTGCCATTGCCTTCTCTGATATATATACTACTATACATAAAATAGATTAAATAGATTATATATATATATGTATATGTATATAATATAGATACCAAATAGATAACAACCAGGACCTACTGTATAGCACAGGGAAATATACTCAATATTTTGTGATAACCTATAAGGGAAAAGGACCTGAGAAAGAATAAACATTTATGTGTAACTGAGTAACTGTGCTGTACATCTGCAACTAGCATGACATTGTAAATCAAGTATACTTCAATAAAAATAAACAAAACCCCAAAAAGCAAGACCTTCTCTGATATCACAGAGTTAGTATGAGTACCATAATTAAGCTTCCTATGTTGGAAAACTACAGAATTTTTAACAAGATAAAATTGGGTGTGACCTTCAGCACATGTGTGCTTGTGCTCAGTCACTTCAGTCGTGTCTGACTCCTTGTGACTCTATGGACAAGTGACTCAAAGTCATGTTTGTAACACAAACCAGAGTTTTTATATGAAGTATATTTATCATTTTGTGAGTATTTTACCTTTGAATCCAAGTACATATGCTCAGTTCATGGCTATGGTTTGGCACACAGGCCATTTATAAGAAGAAGGTGAAAAATCCTTATTACATCTGAAGAAGAATGTGTTTAAATACTTAAGACAAGGCCAAGTCAAAACCACTTACAATTGCAGGCTTTTGTTTAGGTTTCAAATACGAGCATGAACTGCTACAGAGGGTGGACACCCCTTCTCCTAAGAGTGTCATTTGAAGTAGGAATGTGATAAACTTCATCATAGGTTTAACTGTCTGTTGTCCATGTACACAGTTGCACTATACAAAAACAGTCAATTAAATGGGGAAAAATGGAGGGAGGACTCTGCAGATAAGATGATTCATTTTTTAACCAAGATTATTAAAATTTGTGGATATGTTTGTGTAGACGCAGTCCTAGATAACAAGAAGCACGTTCTTTAACTGGACAAATATATTAAAATAAAGTAAGATCTGCCATTTTTATTCACAATGGTAAGCAGCTCTCACTGATTTTATGAATAGATTTTGCTTCATACAGCTTCCTGCTGTTCTGCCTTTAGAGTAGATTTTGTGTCTTTTTCTTCTGTATACAGTCAGTAATAAAGCCAAACGAATGCTCTCCAGGGACTGTGTGCCTTCGTTTGCATGGAAAGCCTGGTGATTTACTGGCCCTGAGGTGGAGAGGTGACCTCTACAATTACTTTAGAAACCCAGTGAGAAGTGAAGTGAGCTCACTGTAGAAAGATTTTAAGCATTGGAAAAACTTGCCTTATTTGGTAAATGTGGTTAACTGGTCCCCGCTGGTAATGCTGGTGAGCTCATTGTGAGAGGTGCTGTCTCCTTAAGCTAAATTCTTGTATTTTTTTTTTAATCCATTAGAATTAGAGTGTAAAATGGTATTTGGGTAGTGCTTCTTGATGTGCTGTGGACTACATCAAATTTGAAAGAACAGTATTCTTCTTTGAAAATTAAAACTCAGATACATTGACACTTTGTAAATTTTCTTTATGTGTTTTCTGGTCTACTGTGCTGCTTACCTTATTTAGGCTTTGGGGCAATTTTTTTTTTGGCTTTGGGGCAATTTTGGTTTTAATGTTTACCTTGAAGAACAAGTCTCCTTTGGGAAGCAAATTTGTGTTTACTTTTTGGCTCTACAGTATTTACTGTATATGCTCATGTAAGTTTACTCTGTATGTTAGAATTTTGCAATGGAATCTTTAATTGCATTTCCTTTAGTTACCCGGTAGGACTTCATGTTTAGGAAAGAGAGGCTACAGCTTTACATGGTTTCTCCTTAAAACTCCTGCCTCAAGATTGGCTGTATCCTGAATTAGACTTTTCAGAGTCAGTTTTTTTTAGAGGAAAAAGTCAGATAGACCTTTTGAGTCTTTTGAGTCAGATAGACCTTGGTTTGATGTGTACCACCGTCACCTCTGGCTGGGTTGTAGTTGTCAGCTCCTTCAAAGAAGGGCTGTGTGTGTGTGCACACATGCACACGCATGTGTGTGAAGATATTAAGTGCTCACCAGTGTTGCTGGGAGTTTCTTCTTGCAGCAGAAGATTGCAGACTGTAGTATTACCATTCCTTTTGGTCTGATTCTCATCTTCCATCCTCAGTCCCCCAATTTACATTTTCTGCTTTGTCACTTACATTCCTGCAGACTCTGAGCTCATGATGTTTGGTTAACTTTAGGACAGTTCCTAAATGTTCATGACAATAAAAGGAGAATCCCGTTCTTCCCAGGATTTGTGAGAGTGAACGTGTGTGAACGTGCCAGGTACAAAACTGATGCTTAATAAATGTCAATTCCCATTCATTCTGTTCCAGCAGTGGACTAATTCCAGCTTTTCCTTGGCCTCACTTTAAACTACCTCCTTTTAGATTGTATTCATATAATCTGGCTGATCATCTCTGCTCCTGTCATCAGTTTTCTATTTTGTAGCAGAAAAAGGGTTCTCCATATTCTTCTCATTCAAACCGCTGCCCAGCAGCATCAGCTCAGTGCTTAATAGAAATCCAGAATCTTTGGTCCCACTCCAAACTTGTCGAATTAGTATCTTCATTTTAACAAGATTTCTAGTTAATTCAAATGCATGATAAAGTTTAAAAAGCACTGCTCTGCATCACTTCCTGGGGATCTGTGGCTCTAATGAGGTCCTCTCTATGTTGGGGATTATCCCCGGGTTTTGCAGTAATTAACTGGCTTCAGAGAGATGACTCAGGAGATATCTATGAAAATTATTTTTCCCAGCTGTGTGCTTAATTGTCAGTTCCACATGTATGTGAACTTGTCTGCTTGTACCACCGTCATCTCTGGCTGGGTTGTAGTTGTCAGCTCCTTCAGAGATGGGCTCTGTGTGTGTGCACAATGCGCGCACATGTGTGAGCATATTAAGTGCTCACCAGCGTTTCTGGGGGTTTCTTCTTGGGGCAGAAGATTGCAGACTGCCGTATCACCATTCCTTTTGGTCTGATTCTCACCTTCCATCCTCAGTCCTCCAATTTACGTTTCTGCTTTGTCACTTACATTCCTGCAGACTTACGATGTTTGGTTGGTTTTGATTTCTCTCCTCCTTCCCTGGCTATGTTACAGGAGTTTTTTTTCTCCCTGGTTTTCTTGTTGTTGTTGTTCACTCGCTCAGTCGTGGCGGACTCTTTGCTACCCCCATGAACCGCAGCATACCAGGCTTCCCTGTCCATCACCAACTCCCGGAGCTGGCTCAAACTCATGTGCATTGAGTCGGTGATGCCATCAAACCATCTCATCCTTTGTTGCCCCCTTCTCCTGCCCTCAATCTTTCCCAGCGTCAGGATCTTTTCTAATGAGTTGGCTCTTCACATCAGGTGGCCAAAGTATTGGAGCTTCAGCATCAGTCCTTCCAATGAATATTCAGGGTTGACTTCCTTTAGGATTCACTAATTTGATTTCCTTGCTGTCCCAAGGGACTGCTTTTCCTAACTGTTGATAATCACCCCCTTTCTCCTCTCTTCTAGCTTGCTTTTGGTCTCCTTCCTCTTCTCTGCCATTTTTTTCCCTCTGTCTTCAGTATGGTTTTCAGGTGAGAAAATCATCCGGCAAAAGGGTTAAAATCTAAAACTAAAATCTTTTGGGCTCAAATTTTAAGATTGCCTCTTAGTCTGGAGTCAGTGGGCTTTAGTAGTCACTGAACTCTCCTGCTCAGCATGCTGCCTCTGAGCCAGGCTGTAATTTATCTTCCTACATGCCCACCTTCATCTCCTGTTGAGCTCCTGGAAGACAGATTATTGATAGCTCCAGAGCTTGGCACAGAGCAAGACAGTATAAATGTTGGTGTTGATATAGCATGTCTGTTGGCTCACTTATAGCAAAATTCTGAAGACTGAGGAGCTGGATGTTTGATTTGGGAGATGAAGATTGCTGATAAAAATACTTAGATAAGAACAAGGGACAGGCTTAATCCTTGGGGTCAACAGGAGGGAAGGTAGGACTCTCTGTGGGTCTTTGTCAGGTACCTGCATAGCCCTAGAGATGAGTGTGGTTCTCTGAGTACAGAATGTTTTTAGAAGATAATATCCAGGGTAGTTTATCCTGTCTGTACAATACTGAACATTTTGACACTAGTAATTTTACATTTATGACAACAGTTTGTGCACGCTTGTCACCCTTAAAACTCATCCTTAATACTACTTTAGGCGTAATTAGAATAGGAACTTTGTGGCTGTTCCCACTCCTGCACTGGCCCTTTCATTTTATCCACTTTGTACCGTTTAGTCCTGCCTTTATGTGTGGTCTTACCACTGTGTCCTCATTATAGGATATAATGTGTAGTTGCTTAGTTCCTTGATTGTAACATAAAACCTACCAACCTGGGATTGGTACCAGTTGGTTTTCCCTGGTTACTATAAATTGCTCAAGTTATTGTTTCAGCAAAATTTATAACCACCATAGTAATTAAAAGTTAAAACTTGTCGTAAGAGCAGTAAGCTTTTTGTTGGTGGTAGTGGTTTTAAATTTGCCACACAGGGACTTCCCCGCCATCCGCTGGTTAAGACTTCATCTTCCAGTGCCGGGGGTGTGGGTTCGAGCCCTGGTCAGGGCGCTAAGATCCCACATTCCTCATAGCCAAGAGACCAAAACATAGAATAGAAGCAGTGTTGTAACAAATTCAATAAAGACTTTAAAACTGGTCCACAAAATCAATATGCCACATACATCCTTTGTGAATGTCCCCAGATCCAACCCAAGGCTTTGATGCAGCCTTCTTTCTCTCACTCTGTTGTACTTATTTTTAGGGGGCTAACATTTCAAAGTTAGAAATTCAGCTTCATGAATAATTCTATATGCCTAATAAACTCAAAAGATGTTGAAAGTAATCATTTAATGCTAGCTAGCAAATTAATATGGAAATGTTAAATAGAAGCCAAAATGGAATCATTAGATGACAAAGTCACAAAAATGAAAATGTCATTGATGAAACAAAATAGATTTATAGCACTTCACTTGCCGTTCCATTTGAGTTCTGTACCCCCGGTCCTACCTCTCAAGTTTCTTTTGCATTATGACTTTAGTGACATTTATTGTTCATATTTCAGAGGATCTCCAAATCCTTTCTAGGCACTTACCTCTCAAGAACTAACAATCAGATAAAGCAATTTGTGGATTCAAGAAATACTGAGTTTTATTATGGTACAAACTGAGCTGAATCCTGCTGCAAGGCCCCGCCCCAGAAAGAATGCTAAAAGCAGCAAATCTTAAAAATGCCCAAGAAGACTGAGAGCCTGGGTGGTCATATGATGGTGACAATACGAAATTTTAGGGTTGGGTGTCATCACAGATTCAAATGAAGCCAGTTCTCCCTGCCTGCTTTTCCCTGGCAGTGAGCCTGAGTGTCAATGTAGGAGTTACTTTCTTACCGCAGAGTATTTTTCCTTCCTCACTGAGTGTGTGGCACATTCAACAGTTGCCAGCTTAGATCCAGCAGCACCCAAAGATGTCCTGGTTTGGTCATAGAAAGATGAGGCAGAATATATTAGATGGTGGAGTTGGGATGTGGATTCCGATATACTTGAAAACTCTGGTTCTTCTGCTGTGCCTTGTCATACGAGCCTAAGAAAATTTAGCAGCAGCTGTTTTCCTTATGCCAGACAGGGCATTGGGGCAAATTAAGTTAATTCAGTGATTGGGTCCTATGATTTCACCATCTGTATTGGTGCCAGAAAGTGTAGGGAGCTACATATGTTTGTTATGTTATCCCAGGTTGATTCCCTATAGAATCTTACAGAATGTTTCATGTCAACCGTTGGCTTTGATTATTTATATATAACTTGCCCTGCTGCCTTAAAGCTTATTCAGAGCAAGCATCAAATTCCATTTCTCATTGAGTCAGATTAAATCAATCCCGTTATTTTCACTGGAATATCAAATGCTTTTGTCCTAACTTCCACTTAAAAAACAAAAAAAGCAAAAACCTTTGAGTATATTTATTCAAAATTGGCTTTATGAAGTCCAATTCATAACGAGTTTCTTTGCAAAGCTGCATTTCTGTTAACTTCTTTAACACATTTTGTTGTTGACTTATCACATGTAAGTACTTGGGCTTAATTATAATAAATAGAACAAAAAGTGCATTGTCTAAAACTTCAGATTGGATTTTTATAATTTCTTTGCCCAGGAATAAATGCAACTGCAAGAATTGATAACATATTTTAAATCAGATAAGATGATTGGAATCAAAGTGTGTGTATAAATTTATGCAGACATATTTCAAATTACTGAATGTAAATCCTTTTCAAACTTCTACAAAAAGAACTAATTAAGTACTTTGGGAAAATAAGTGCATTGCTTCTCTCTAAAAGCACTGTGATTTAAACAGTTC
This sequence comes from Bos grunniens, assembly GCF_055505025.1. NCBI lineage: Eukaryota > Metazoa > Chordata > Mammalia > Artiodactyla > Bovidae > Bos > Bos grunniens. Next base: position 8,623,845 of record NC_141179.1, on the reverse strand, counting down.
TCAATGGAGTAAGTTTAAAGCCAAGAGGACAAGTTGAGCTTTTACTTAACCTCTTTCAATGGGTAACATCTCTTGCATTAAAAGTTCTGATGGCTGCATTCTTTTTTATTTTAAAGCTTTAAAGTTGGATAACTTTGGGAAAGTTAGTATCAAAAAATACCTCTCATCGCCATCTCTTTGTGTTTTGAAAGAACCAGATGAATTTTCTAATGTGAAATGTTTTGTGAAATCTGAAGTATTATTCAACTGTTAGCTATTATTCTTTTCCATTATAATGAGCTTATTTCCAGCTTGTCCTTTTTCAAAACAAGCATTTTTTTCTTGTGATTTATTTTAATCTAAAAAACATAGCTATCCTACAGGGAACTGACTTTCTTGAAAAATAGTGAGGCAAAAAGTTCCTGCAGAGGCTGACTAATCATCTGTAGGGAATATGGAATAATACTTTTCTTTATAGAGTGAACTAAATGACCTCTTAGTTTTCCTCAAACTGTAGGGTTCTCTGATTGCTTAATTTTGTAAATTTTTAGAAAAATACTCCCTTTTGCTGTCCCTTGGTTTAGAAATTATCCCATGACTTTTGGGAGTAACTCTTTATTCCTTCTAATTTTTTAATGATGGTCACAAAGAATTTGCTTTTGTATCTGGATTAATTTTACAGATCAAAATGAAGCCCATGTCCCTGTTCGGGGGTTACATATTATTTCAATGATTGATACATTATCCATTGTATTGAAAATTATAAATTATAAGAAATTGTATTATAAATTATAAGAAATTAATCGTTAGAAATCATAAGAGATTAATCAGAGTATCTTTTTTACTAGCTGATCCACCTAAAGCCAGATTAACAGTAAGATTGTAGGTATTTGCAAGATTGCAGTAATGGTTTAACATTTTTGAGAAGAAAGAAATTATAGTGGGCGGAACACTCAGTTTTATACTTTATGTAGATTATCCTCGATTTAAAATGAAGATTTCTTTCAGTACCATGTTAAATTGGGTAGTTTAAAAGAAAAGCACTAATTAGGAATTCGGAGACTTGAACTTTGAGTCATGGCAGCTCCCAAATGGGGTCTTACCATGTAGTCCAACCACCTGTCTGCCACAGCCTTTCCAGTCCCCTCCGTTAGTACTCACCCCATCTTCTACTCAAGCCAAAGGGGAAGACACTCCTCAGAGGCATTCATTTCGGCTGTCCACAGCTCTGTGCGGAAGTTCTTTATTGAACATTTCAGTTTTTATGGACCTAGTCTCGTTTGGAATACTGGCCACACATTGACTTCAACTGTGAAGTCCAGGTTCTTAGGAAGCTCCCCTCTGGATCTCCGTAGCTTCCCTTCTCCAGGCTCATACAGAGCTGATGGAATCTAATCCTGTTCTCCATCATATGCCACCAGATATTTATCCCAGCAGAGATGAGATATCTTTCCTCACCTTCATTCAAACCCCCTTGAACCTTTCTGTCTTTGTTTTCCACCTTTTGAAATGAGGTAAGATGATTTCCCTGGGCCTTTTCTAGCTCAAAAAGCCCTGCCTTTCTTACGTTGTAATTTTAACATTTTCATTTGAAGCCTTTGCCTAAGGTGTGGGCTGTGATGTAGTATAACTGCGTGAAGTCGAGTGATAGATGCCAGATGCACCACCCAGATCCCCCTTCACGGGGGACTTGCTGTCCCTGCTGTTGGAGTTCTGTCGTGAGCAGACACCCACGGCTGTCAGCTTCTTCCCAGCTCACGGGTCTCTCTTGGGTAAGGACAGCTTCAGGCAGCCCACATGCAGTGGATGATAGAAGCGGGGCTAAAAAGGCGTGGAGAGCCCGCTCCAGGACAGTTGGAACTGATGATTCTAGCTCCAGAGGCTCACACCTTGTGAGCCTTGGCCTGTGTCTCACGTCACAGATCCCATCTCTCTCTCCAGTCGTGGATAGAACCTATCTGATGGCAGTGTGCTTTATAAAACTGCTCTCTGTTACCCTCTCAAGTCCCATATCTTATTTAACAATGCTTTTTCATTTCTTTCTTTCTTCTTTTTGTTTTTTCTTTGAAAGCTGTTTTCAGACTAATAGAACCTTCCTCAGGGTGAAAAGGGTTAAGACAGAGAGACATGGAAGCATTTTAAATAAGAAGGTGCGCTTCACCATGAAGTTTAATGCCACACACGTCATTTAGGGCTTCACTGTCTTTGACCGCCATGCAAAACAGCCTTTCCCTTTTCAATGCTTTTCCATAACTTAGCTTGACATATATCTGCAGGCTGCACCAAACTTTTTGTCCATAATGATCATTTCAATCTTTGTAAAAGTGCCCTTAAAAATGACAATTGAGACATATTTTAGAGAAAACTGGGATTTTATGAAGCATTGCATAGAGAAGAGTAGAATAGTTGACCTAAAACAAAATGGAGAATGCTGTGAATGTGTGTGAGAATGTGTGCAGGTTTTGTTGTAATTGTACATATTACTTTTCCTTCTAGCGCTGGCATTTTTTGGTCACTTATTAAAGTTTATTTTAAGTGCCTGTGGAAAATGCAAATTACCATTAGTTTCATGGTGTTTAAAAGGATTCTGTTGGCTAAACGGAACCAATTTTTTGTTTTATCATAAAAAGGCTTAAAAGAACATTCCAAGTAGTTTACCTTTTAGAATTATAAAAATAGTTGACTCTTAATTGTTTACAGAGTAAAAAGGATTTAGTAGGATTCTTCAAAAATAAGTAACATTGTAGAAGAAGCAAGAGTATGTTCTTCCTGATATGAAGATGAGTGCTGGTATATTCCAGAGAAGGCAATGGCAACCCACTCCAGCACTCTTGCCTGGAAAATCCCATGGACGGAGGAGCCTGGTGGGCTGCAGTCCATGGGGTGGCTAAGAGTCAGACGTGACTGAGCGACTTCACTTTCACTTTTCACTTTCATGCATTGGAGAAGGAAATGGCAACCCACTCCTGTGTTCTTGCCGAGAGAATCCCAGGGACGGGGGAGCCTGGTGGGCTGCCGTTTATGGGGTCGCACAGAGTCGGACACGACTGAAGTGACTTAGCAGCAGCAGCAGTAGCTGGTATATTCAGTGGTGATGGTCACCCTGGTGTTGGTGGTATAGTTCTAATATCATATTTTTATAATGTGTGAAAATCTATTGGGTGTGGTATTTTCACTTCAGAAGCCAGTCTTTTATCCTCTCGGTTCCAGGGCACTTTATCAAAATTTCTGTTATGGTATTTGCTATAGGAATTTCTATTGTGCTTTATGGAAATATACATACTGAATTCTCTCCTCTATTTGAAAATAAGATCTTTGAAATAAAGCTGTGTCTTAAATAAAATACTTAGAGACCATAGTAAGTGATTAGTGAATGTTTGATGAATCACTGAGGTGGATAAATGTGTTAGGCAGTATGAGAAAAGTGAAGGTCAGAGAGGTTAGGAAACTTTCCTTTTGTTAGTACATTTAATAAGTGGTCTGGTCTACACTCTAGTTTTCAGATTTAATCCAGTTCTCTTTTATTATTACCCTATAGATATTTAAAGTTGTTTGTTTGTTTTTTTATTCTGAAAGATGAAAATCAGACTAGTCCTGACAAAGTCTGTATGTTCTCTTCAGTCTTTTCTCACTTCTAGCAGTAAATTTTGTTAGTTGATGTACGCACACACTTTCCTCATTTCCTTAACTTAATTGTTATCCTTCCTTGTCTATCATTCCATGTTCTGGCCATTCTTCAGAGTCCAATTTCTCAGATCTGTGTCTAGTGACAGATAGTCAGGGCCAGCTTTTAGGACTTAACCGTATTCAGAAGGCTTAAAAACTTGGCGTTTGCTGGCTGAAGTTAAGTCAGGAAAGGAATAGGATAGTAAGAAACAAATTTGAAGAAATAAGACACAAAATCCAAAGGATGGGGAGATGGCCCAGACTTAGGCAACTAAGCAATAAAGGCAGCACTCTGATAAAGGCAGTTCTGAAGAATCCAGAGACAGATTTTTCTCATGTGCTCACATCTTTAATTTTTTAATTGAAATATAGTTGATGTACTGTATGATATTAGCTTTAGATGCATAACACAGTGATTCCAACATCTAAACACATTATGAAATGATCAAGAGAAGTCTACTAACCATCTGTTCCTGTATACGGTTACTACAGTGTTATTGGCCTTACTCCTTACGCTGTTACGTTATATTGCTGTGGCTTAATTATTTCATGACTGGAAGTCTGTACCTCTTAGTTCTCTTCAGTTGCTTGCCCAGCCCCCTACCACCTTCCCTGCAGCACCTCCCACTTTGTTCTTTGTATCTGTGAGTCTTTTTAAATTTTGTTTGTTTTGTTTTATAGATTTCACATTTTAGTGTGGGACCCTCAATATCTTCTCATGTTCTTGCAAATGGCAAGATTTCTTTTTTTATGGCTAAGTGAGACCCAGGTTTGATCCCTGGGGCAGGAAGATCCTCTAGAGAAGGCAATGGCAACTCACTCCAGTACTCTTGCCTGGAAAATCCCATGGTCGGAGGAGCTTGGTAGGCTACAGTCCATGGGGTTGCAAAGAGTCGGACCTGATTGAGCAATTTCACTTCACTTCAATATTCTATTATATATTTATATGACACATATATATATGCTTCCCAGGTGGTGCAGTGGTAGAGAATCTACCTGCCAGTGCAGGAGATGCAGGAGACGTGGCTTGAATCCCTGGGTCAGGAAGATCCCCTGGAGTAGGAAATGGCAACCCACTCTAGTATTCTTGTCTGGAAAATTCCATGGACAGAGGAGTCTGGTGGGCTACAGTCTATGGAGTTGCAAAGAGCCAGACACAACTGAGCACACATGCGCACACACACACACACACACACACACATACACACACATACATACGTACACACACACTAATCTTCTTTATTTGTGTATTAATGGACACCAAGAGTTCTTCCACACCTTGGCTATTATAAGTAATGCAGCAGTAAACATTGTGCATATATCTTTTTTAATTAGTACTTTTGTTTCCTTCAGGTGAATACCCAGATGTGAAACTGCTTGATCATATGGTAGTTCTATTTTGAATTTTTTGAGGAAACCTGATACTATTTTCTATCAGGGGCTGCACCTATTTGTTATTACCAACAACAGTGCCCTAGGATTTCCTTTTTCTCCACATTCTCACCAACACTTGTTATTTGTTGTCTCTTTGATGATAAGTCATCCTAAGAGGTGTAAGATAATATGTCATTGAGTCTTTGATATGCATTTATCTGATAATTAGTGATGTTGAGCATCTTTTTATGTGTCTGTTGACCATTTCTGTGTCTCCCTTGGGGAAATGTCTATTTAGATCTGCCCTTTTTAAAGTCAGATTTCTTTTTAATATTGAATTGTATGAATTCTTTATATATTTTGGATATTGACCCCTAATTATATATATTATTTGCAAATATCTTCTCCCTTTCAGTTGGCTGCCTTTTTGTTTTATTGATAGTTTCCTTTTCTGTGAAAAAGCTATTTAATACTTTGATCTAGTCCCGTTTGGGGGCAGATTAAAAAATATATTGCTACGACCAATGTCAAAGAGTGTACTACCTGTTTTCTTCTAGAAGTTTCATGATTTCAGGCCTTAAGTTTAAGTCTTTAATCCATTTGAATTTATTTAAAATCATTCATAATGTGTAACTCTTTTATATGTATCTGACTAGCTTTCCCAGGGTTCTCTGATTGCTATGGTTAGGAATTGCATACTATACTGAATAAAAGTGGTGAGACTGGTCACTCTTATCTTGTTTTTGATCTTAAGAGGAAATGCTTTCAGCTTTTTGTGGTAAAGTATGATGCTCATTGGGGGCTTGTCATATTTGGTCTTGCATGTTCTTCTTTTCTTAGTTCTTTTAGGTGTAAGGTTAGTTTATTTTAATTTTTTGTTTGTTTCCTGAGCTAGGCCTGTGTCACTATAAATATCCTTCTTAGAACTGCATTTTCTGTATCCCATAGATTTTGGAACATTGTGTTTCTGTTTCATTTTCATTTATCTCAAGGTTTGTTTTTTTTTTTTTTTTCCCTTTCAAGATAATTTAAAATTTTCTCTTGATTTCTTCAGTGACACAATGCTTGTTTATTACCGTATCCTTTAGACTCCAGGTGTTTGTGCTTTTTCCTCTGTAGTTGATTTCCTGTCTCATACCATTGTGGTAAAAAAGGATGCTTATTATGAGTGCAGTCTTAAATTTACTTAGACTTGTTTTGTGGCCTAGCATGTGATTCATCATGGAGAATGTCCCATGGGCACTTGAATGTCATTCTGGATGAAATATTATTGAATGGAATGTTCTATAGATATCTACTAAGTTGATCTGGTCTAATGTGTCATTTAAGGTCCCTTGCCCATTGGGTAGGATCTCTGCTGTTGTGCTGTCTCACCCATTTGTGGGTCACTGACCTAGGAATGTGTGTCCTGACTAGACCACATCTATCTCCCTCCTGCCTATCTCACTGTAACTCTATCTGTTGCATCTTTAGTTGGGGAGCACCTTTTCTGCTGGTCTCAGGTCATTCTCATAGACAGTGGTGGAAGGTAGGTCAGGGCTGCTCTCACTCTGCCATCTCACTGTGACTTTGTCTGCTGTGTCTTTGGTTGGGAGGCACCTTCCTGCTGGTCTTCAGGTCATTCTCACAGACAGTGGTGGAAGGTACCTCAGGGCTGCTCTCACTCTGCCATTCTGACCCCGCCACTTGCCGCTGTTTCTTCTGAAGGTCTGTTTTTTTGCCTCCACTGATGGCCCCTCATGATCTAAAGCAGCTCTGCAGCCAACACCTGATCCTTGGTGTTTCACTTCCCCCAAGTTTCAGGCTCGTAATCTTTCCAAAGTTCTTTTATGTTTATGTCCTTTCATGGTTTAAAGGTCTAATTGGTTTTTGATGACTCTGTATATTATCCTATAAGTTCCATAAGTACCGAGTATTCATTATGTGCTGTGAACTATATTGCTTTGTCCAAAAAGTTTGTTCTGGTTTTTCCCTAGGATGTCACACCCAAAAGAACTTTTTGGCCAATCCAATACTAATGCTAAATAATTTATAAGAGATTGCCTCAGTTACTTTTTTTAAGGACTTCTTGAAAGTAAAAGAGAAATTGTTGGTCTCTCAGTCACATCGAGCTCTTTGCAACCAGCCCACCAGGCTCCTCTGTCCATGGAATTCTCCAGGCAAGAAAACTGGAGTAGGTTGCAATTCCCATCTCCAGGTAATATTTACAACCCAGGGATCTATCCCAGGTCTCCTGCATTACAAGCAGATTCTTTACCATCTGAGCCACCAGGAAGCTGAAGGACTTCATAGTTAGCACTATTTTTATTTCTATTATACAGATGAGGAAAATTGAGAGTAAAATCACCTGTTAAGGCTTCCATAGCTATTAAGTAGTAGAATCAGGATTTGGAAGCAGACTGTATGACTTATCACTAAAGGCTGTGCTCATAACATATTATATGGTATAGATATAATATACTATTTTTATGTAATATTATTTTTTAATCAATAAGACAGATTTTAATGGTTTTGAAGTAAAAATTTTGTTTAAATGCTACCTGAGCTATCCTTGTGTTCTGTGCCTCTGGCAAAAACTAGTATTTTATTAAGTGTAGATCAATTTTCCTCTTTTATAAACTCCATTGCTAAGCAATGGGATACCCTATTATCAAGGATACTCATTAAAATAATCTAGTATCTAGAAGTCTTCTGGGGAGGTGGGTATATGGCAGTGTGTTTTTCAAGAAAGAGCTCCAAGTCTTTGAGTGCTGCACCTGCTTCGCAGCTGTGTCATCTCATCACTATGGTTCTCTGCAAGAGAGATGTTGTGGTTGATAATGATAAGGCTCTTAGCATCTCAGGGCAGACAAGGTAAATGAATGGTGGCATCTCTCCCTTATCCACAACTACTTCCTGGCTTTGAGATTATTTTCTGGATAAATCTGATTTTTCTGAGGCATATGAAACCGATGAGAAGGAATAGTACTCTTCTGATGTAGGTAGTTTTCCTATACCACCAAGCAGCTCATTTTTACACTACCTGTGGAATAGTGTCAGATCCCACAGGTTAAGGGTTCAGTCCTACAAATCTGTAGCATCCACCCCCCCAATCCCCAGACACCAATGGCAAGTTCAAATTATCACCTCTGCTTCTGACTGACTCACTGTAGGTGGGAGGTTCCCACAGTCCTCTCCTTGAATTTGAATAATTGTCTAGAACAGTTTACAGAACTCAAAGAAGCATTGTACTTACTATACGACTCATTTATTATAAAAGAATACAATTCAGGAACAACCAGATGAAAGAGACGGGTAGGATAATTCACATGGGAATGGATGCAGAGCTTCCAAGCTCTCCTAGAACCTCTACAAGTTCACAAACCCTGAAGCTCCCCAAACCCTGTCATTGTGAGGTTTATGGAGGCTTCATAACTTAGGCATAATTGATTGCATCATTGGCTATTGATGATTGAACTGAATCTCCAGGCCCTTTCCCTTTCCCGGAGGTTCAAGGTCGCGGAAAGATGGTGGAATTGAAAGTTCCAACCCTCTAATCACATAGTTGGTTCCACTGACAACCAACGTCCATCTTTTGGGGCTTTTCAGAAGTCACCTTATTAACTTAAACTCAGGTGTTAACGAAAGAGATGTATTATGAATATCAAGATATATTTATCATTTTTATCACTTGGGAAATGCCAAGGGTTTTTGGAAGCCCTGTGCCAGAAATGGGAATGAAGACTATATATTTCTTATTATAAATCATAATATCTCAACTCTCAGCCCCTCCCCCCAAAAGGAAAGTATTTACTAAAATATGACTTTATTTTAGTTCCAAGCAGATATTTCATAAGACTTTTATCCTCAGAAGAATCAAGACCAAAAATCATTATACTCTTTAGCAAATCCCTTTTCTTTTCCTGTCCTTGTCTCTTCCAAACCCAGTCCCCCAATTCACTCAATTCATATATATTTCTCAGACACTTTGGTCTAAAAACATTTACTGACCTTCTACATGGCTGCTGCTGCTAAGTCGCTTCAGTCGTGTCCGACTCTGTGCGATCCCATGGACTGCAGCCCACCAGGCTTCTCCGTCCATGGGATTCTCCAGGCAAGAACACTGGAGTGGGTTGCCATTTCCTTCTCCAATGCATGAAAGTGGAAAGTGAAAGTGAAGTCGCTCAGTCGTGTCTGACTCTTAGCGACCCCATGGACTGCAGCCTACCAGGCTCCTCCATCCATGGGATTTTCCAGGCAAGAGTACTGGAGTGGGGTGCCATTGCCTTCTCCCTTCTACATGGCAGGTAGATATTTTTCTTAGGCTTGAAAGTACAAAGATGAGTATGTTGTAGCAAATAACTCAAAGGAGTAACTACTGATGGGTGAAATAGAGACAGTGTACATATGTGTACATGTGTGCATGCCCAGTCGCTTCAGTCGTGTCCGACTCTTTGTGACCCCAAGGACTGTAGCCCACCAGGCTCCTCTGTCTATGGAATCTCCAGGCCAGAATACCAGAGTAGGTTGCCATTCCCTCCTCCAGGGGATCTTCCTGACCCAGGGATTGAAACGGCATCATCTGCCTCTCCTGCATTCCAGGTGGGTTCTATATCCACTGCTGCTGCTGCTGCTAAGTCGCTTCAGTCGTGTCTGACTCTGTGTGATCCCATAGACAGCAGCCCACCAGGCTCCCCCATCCCTGGGATTCTCCAGGCAAGAACACTGGTGTTTGTCATGATAAATGCTGGGTTAAAGGTATATGCATGTGGAAGGACTGATGCTGAAGCTGAAGCTCCAGTATTTTGGTCATCTGATGAACACAGATGACTCATTGGAAACGTCCCTGATGCTGGGAAAGATCAAGGGCAGAAAGAGAAGAGGGCATCAGAGGATGAGATGGCTGGGTGGCATCACTGATTCAATGAGCATGAACTTGGGCAAACTCCAGGAGATGGTGAGGGACAGGGAGGCCTGGTGTGCTGCAGTCCATGGGGTCACAAGAAGTTGGACGTGGATGGGCGACTGAACAACAACAGAGGTATACGTAGGTACATAATGCTTTGTGGACACAAAAGGCACTTGATCTAATGTGGAAGTCTAGTCTCTGGAAAGGTAATGCCTGAGTTGAATCGAAAGTGAGAGTTTGCCAGGGAAGAAGGGCCTTTTGGGCAGAACAGAGCATAGCAAAGCAAGCAAGAGGTGATGATGGTTTGTGGGCAGAACGTGAGGTCTGCTGGTGTTACCAGAACATAAAATATGAAGTTGGAAGCGTTGGAGATGAAATCAGAGAGCTATGTCGGTGTTGCATTACCAAAGGTCTTATTTGCTTTGCCAAGAGTGGACTTTTTTTCTGTACTTTGGGGAAAATTTCCCTAGGGAAATGTGATAGTAAAAAATGTGTTTTACATTAATTATTCTAACTGAAATATGGATAACCGGTAGGGACAAGAATACCATCTGCAGGAAGACCAGGTCAGTGCTAATTAGTTGGAAGTTTAGCTGGGAGACCTGAAGGCCCTAAATTATTACAGTGAATTTGAAATCTAGAAGGGGAATTTTGAAATATACTTTGAAGGCAAAAATCATAGGTAGGACACATGGATGTGGGTGTTTAGGGAAAGGGAGCAATCTGAAGAGGTTTCCTGTCTTAGTTTTTAGACAAAGCTGTGTTTTTCCCCAGCTTTGTGTTCGTTCACACATGCTGACACCCCTCATGTCCATATAGTCACCAAGTCATGAGTGATTTCCTGAATTGGTACCTTGGTGCTTACTCCTGTATTTTTTTTTTTTTTTTAATTCAGGCCCCAGTTATCTCTTGGCTCTACTTCCACTCTCAAATGCTTCTTTTGTTTTGCTGCTAGAGAAATATCACTTAAAATAAATCTGATCTTTCTCTCTCCCTAAGTTCAGTTCAGCTGCTCAGTCATGTCCAACTCTTTGCTACCCCATGGACTGCAGCACACCAGGCCTCCCTGTCCATCACCACCTCCTGGAGCTTGCTCAAACTCATGCCCATCGAGTTGGTGATGCCATCTCATCTTCTGTTGTCCCCTTTTCCTGCCTTCAATCTTTCCCAGCATCAGGGTCTTTTCTAAATAGTCAGTTCTTTGTATCAGATGGCCAAAGTATTGGAGTTTCAGCTTCAGCATCAGTTCTTCCAATGAACATTCAGGGCTGATGGCCTTTAGGATGGACTGGTTGGATCTCCTTGCAGTCCAAGGGACTCTCAAGCGTTTTCTCCAGCACCAGCAGTTCAAAAACATCAATTCTTCAGCACTCAGCTTTCTTTATAGTCCAACTCTCACATCCATATATGACTACTGGAAAAACCATAGCTTTGACTAGATGGACCTTTGTTGGCAAAGTAATGTCTCTGCCTTTTGTATGCTGTCTAGGTTGGTCATAGCTTTTCTTCCTAGGAACAAGCATCTTTTAATTTCATAGCTGCAGTCACCATCAGCAGTGATTTTGGAGCCCAAGAAACCTCCCTCCAAATAAAAATCTACAAATGATATAAAGCATAGTTTTTAGGGTCTAAAACTTTTCAGCATGTGCAAAAATCTTATTCTTTGGCAGCCATGATTTAACTCCCAAATAGCCTCTTTGCACTTTGAAGTAGTCAAATAATTTTTGGTCCTGACCCATGTCTTGATTTACATTGACTGTGCACTGGTCCCCTTTGTCTGACTAGTGCATTTTATTTTTTGCTTTGCTTTGTCCCTTTACCCCTAAACTATTCGGGCCTTAAACATACACAGTATGTCTTGCTCATGTTTGTCCCCTAGAGACCTGATTGCTCAGTATTCATTGAATGAATAAATCCGAGTTTTTAGAAGGGAAGGGTAGTCTTCCCTAGATCATTCCTAGAGAAAAGCACTAAAGAAAAAAAATGTATATAATAAAATGCCCTGAACCAAAACCCCTGTGTAATGTGGGCAGAGGCTGAACAAGTTGCAGCAATGGAAGTACCTGAAAGATATGCTTTTCATTGTATGTATTTTTGAACTAGCATGGTGGGGCAAGCTAGCTGTGTCCTCGGAGTAATCTATTGCTCTGAAAACAGATACTTTGTGGCTCCTGATCTGCATCAAATTATAACCAACAGCAGTTTCTTGAATAGTCTGCTTACTAATTGGTAAAAGTGATCCTATAAGCTTATCCCTGATTCACATTGTCAAATCTGGTGTCTGAGTCCTGTGTTTAGAAAGTGTGATAAAAAGAAGTCATTTTTGTATTTATAAATGGAACTGACTATGTATGACATCTGTCCAGAACCAAGTGAAGAAGAAAATAATATTCTCAAAGAAGGACTTGTAATTGCTTCTAGACAGGTCTTAAAATACCAGGGTTCTAGTCAGTCACCATAATTCCCTTGTACTGTCAAGTTAGCTATTGATTTTCTCTGCCCGCAAAACAGAAGCACTTTTTAATCTCTGGCTTTCCATGTAAACCCCGTGACTGAGCTCTCAGAAAGAAGATTCCTAGCCCGCTCGGTCCTATTTATTAGTTGTTAGTACCTCATGTCTACCAGCATCATCAGATATACTAAGTACTTTAAAAATTCTTCCCTATGATTAACCTAAATAACTCAGGTGTAGTCCATTTCCTTCTGCTGTTTCCTCGACTGGAGTTGGAGAGCAGGTGGCCACCATGTGAAATACTCAGATTTTACAAGCAGCTGAAAGAACTTGTACATTACTTCCTTCACCTTGGATTTCCCTCCTGTGCTCATCCCTCCAGGATGCCAGAAGCGTTTGAATAATGTGGTTTCAGGTCGAGGGATCATTTTAGAAGAAATGACAGAATCCCTTTTCAACCAATGCCACTCTTTAGAGAACAGGTAGCAGGGTGTGTGTGTGTATGTGTTTCTTTATGGGATTAAATTAGAGCTTTTTGAGTCTTAGGGTTTTAAATTGTACCTTTAGGCTGTTCTAAATTTATTTTATCCAGCTTAAATTTATTGAACTTAAGATTGGATTTATGGTAAAGAGAGAGGATATTTGGAATCTTGTTGTTGTTGTTCAGTCACTTAGTCGTGTCTGACTCTTTGTGACCCCATGGACTGCAGCACGCCAGGCTTCCCTGTCCATCACCATCTCCCGGAGTTTACTCAAACTTATATCCCTGGAGTCGGTGATGCCATCCAACCATCTTTTTCTCTGTCATCCCCTCGTCCTCCTTGGACTCTGAGAGAGAACAAATGGATAACTCCTATTCTTAGCCTTTGCACTAAAATGAACTTTTTAATAAACTCTAAGTGTATTGTGAATAATATACAAAGTAGATGTGGTTGGGCTAAAACATTCCTTTTCACTAATTTGGAATGACCACGGTGAATGACCCAAAGGCCATCAAATAAGAGTTAAGGGGAGAGAAAACTTGAAATCAAAAATAATTGACAGAGAGCACAGATGGCTACTCTTTTCATTTAACTCACTGAAAGAAAATTATATCCTTTGGTATAAAGTTTAACTTCCTTTGAGAAGTAAGTATTTTTGGATATTAAATCTATGAAAATTATAATACCTAAATATTTCTGTTGATTGGCATGTCAATAGTTGGAAGAAATAATATAAATTCATATTAATCAATTTTGGAGTTTTTGCAGCTGCAAAACTAAACTTTTAGGAACTACTTTTGCTAATTCTATTTGGTAAGCTCCCTGATAAAGAATAATTCTATTTCATAAATCAAGCTCTATGTACACTTGGTGGAAAAATTTAATTTAGCTTTCTTCATTGTTCACTTTAACATCTTGGTTGTTTTAAGGCTCAAAACTAAACTAAGATTGTCATTAAAAATATTTGTTAATTATTTCTTGAGAAATAGTGAATTACTCCATGCCTGGGAATTAAGCTCACATTTTACTAACCAAAGTCTTTTAGTTTTTCTATGTTATTTGATAAATGAGGAAGAGTTAAGCATTGTTTGTGAGTGATGTTTTTCCATTTTAGCGCAATTGGCATTCCATTAAAAATAGTGGAGATTGGAGATCCCTAATAATGGAGATTTCTCAGTTATCCACTCTTCTACTCCTATGATCTGAAGTATTCTGCCAAATAGTCCTTCAGGGTATTTCAGTTTAATAGCATCAGGTTTGACCAGCCCTCCCCTAGTTGGCGTCGTTATAAATGCGGTCTAAACTTCAGGGAGCTGTAGGAATGGTAACTTTGGTAATGTCGCAAGAGGCGACGATGACTCTAGACTACACAGACTACATCTCACAAGTGTGCTCATCGTGTTTATAGGATGAAACAGAGAGACTTCTTGTTTATAAAGCAGAAGTGATATGTAGCTGTTTAAACTTCAGGCACAAACAGCACTGCATGCTCAACCCACGCAGTGAAGGGTATATTTTTGTGAATGAAAACTGAAATTTCTTCTGAAGTTTGTGGCTTAAGTCACGTGGCTTGAAAGTAGCCAAGTGGTAGCAGTGCCCCCGGCCTCCACATTTAGCTGCCGAGTGGATGGCTCCCAGTGCTGGCAGCTTGCGGTGCTTTCTCTCCTTCCTTTAAGCTCTTCATGTTCTTGGCAATTAGCGTGACATTTTGAGGATTGGCTCTTGTCTTTGGAGTATAAAACCCTAAGCTCAATAAGACTGAGGAGCAACTAAGATTATAGTAGCTGAAAGTGAACGGGTAGCTATTTCTCACTAATCACTACCTTATCGACTGCTGATATTGATCTTTTTATATCAGGGATTGTTTGCCAGCTGGCAGGCCCACACCATCAATGGCCATCCCTCCGAAGTGGTTCTTTTGGTGGGTATACCTAGGAAAAGCATTATGTAGAGCAATGAAGGAGAAATAATCATGTTCGTGTTTTCAGTAATCGAGCACTTCTTTATATGCTACTTGTCTCCAGAATGTCTAAGCTGAAGTCATTGAGTCCAACTGTTAGGCAACAGATAAGATGACCAAGGCCCCAGAGTTATTCAGTGTTCCAGGTAATACGATTGGTGATTACTTCTAGAGGATGGCCATGACTATGTGACAGCGGTTACAGAATGGGCTGGTTATAATTCGTTCACTCGGCAGTTACACATTGAGACTTCTCTACTGGGAAATACCGCATTAGCTGATAGCCTAGTAAAGGATTTCTCAGCCTCCACACTGTTAACATGTTGGGCTGAATCAGTCAATCAGTATCTCTCTCTCTCTCGGATTCTATCTCCTTGTCTTTCCACTCATCTGTATCCTAGGGAAGTCCCTCAGTCTGGCTGTTGAAATTAGACCTTTAGGCAGAAATATCTGCAATAATAACTTTTTCGTGGAACTGTTCTCATGAAAGTACAACTCTTTTTAAGAGATGAACCTAATGCTGGAAGTCAGGGAAGGCAGAGCAGAGGAAATGAGCAGAAAGGACATATTCTGCAGTGCCCAATCAGACCCTTTTCTTCCTTTGTGGGAGCAAAGGTTCAGGGAGGAGCACCAGGCATTTCTGGGAGGCTTCTGGAAGCTACCCCCACTGCAATGCTTCTGCTCCTATTCTTCAAACGAAACTTACTCACATGGACACATCTCCTTGGTAGGAGATTGGGCAATGTATTCTGTATTTGTGGCAGCTGTCTGCCCTGCTATAATCTGGGGGGTTCTATTACTGTGAAAAAGGATGGCACGCAGCCAAAAAGGGCTTTTGATAAAAGCAGTAGAAATTTAGAATTCCATGAATTCTGCACACAGGAGAGGGCTGTTCCAAGCTTGGACTCATGTGACTAATTCTTTGACCTTGACCAAGGCACTTCAATCCCATGGAGGATGGGGATCATTTTCTTATAAAATGTTAAAATTGAGCAGTTGTGTTAGTTATGGTCATGTTAAGAAAGATCTTGCAGTTTAGTTTGAACTCCACCCTTCTGCTGTTTGAGTGCCTATAGTTAATTTCCATGAACCTCTTTTTTCCACAGTATAATATGGGAGTCATGATAACGTACTCTTTCTTTCCTATTTATAAACATGATCTTCTTGAAAACCCTCTGATAGCAAAATATACAAAACAGGCTCTAGAGAACAAGGTTGTGAATGAGTCTGCAAATCCCTTGAAAATGTTATACTTTTATTATCTAAAGTTGCAAATATAGCACCCTCAATAAAGATAAAATCTTATATCTGCATCTTAGGAATGTGTGTGTTGTTGTTGGGCACAGTTTATGCTCTTCCCAGACCCTTGGGGTTTGCTCAGAAGAGAACTCTGGCCGAGGATTGTCGCTTCTTATTCCTCACAAGCGATGCACAGCCTCGCGGTCCCGTTGGCTCTTCCTCATCGTGTCTGGACCCTTTATGGAGTGCCGGAGGGGCCCTGGGTTCTGGCCCCTCACACAGCTGTTGAGCAAGCAGATGACAGTCCAATAAGACGCAGGAGAGTTCTTATCCATGGGGCAGATGTTGACCAATTAGAAAGTGGCAGGTAAATCCTTGCTTACCCAACTGAATTGTCCAGAGGTGTGTTGGTTTTGTGAAACCTGAATGGAGGTCTGCCTTATTGCGTGAGCAACTGGCTGTTTCTCCTCCTGTTCCTGCAGTTAGTTCAGGAATAAATGCTTGTATTTTCCTTCCTCCTTTCCTGTCTCTCTTCCCTTTCTCTCTCTCTCTCTTTCTCTCTCCCCCCTCCTGCTCCCCAGGGATTGCATCCAAGCTGTAGCAGGCAAGCTTTGCCTCTGGCTCTGTTTTCTAGGAATTTTGCTCTAAAAAAGTATAATATTAGCATAATATGTGAAATTAAATTCTACTTGCTATGACTTTCACCCTGGGAGTTAAGGAAAGACACCTCTCTCTGTTTCAGTCAGATGCAGGCTTCTCATGAGCATGCTCTTTAATAAGTGTCAGCCTTTTGTCCTCAGGTTAGTTCTTCCTTACATGTTATCAGTGCTTTTTATTTTTTTAACTGAATATTTAATTTCATTCTCCAAGGTCTCTGTCAAGCAAGAAGAAGAGAAATTTGAATGTGGGTGTAAAGCAGAGCTTTGTGTTGCTTTTAATTAGGAAATCCCTATATTCACTCAGGATAATTTTCCAAACTTTCTGTCTGGAGTGTGTTCCACACACCCTGCCTGGAGTTTGCTCAGTTGTGTAACTTAGTTTTATCCATGATGTCATGCCAGAGCCCATAAGATTATAGCGACTCCAAGTACTATCCACCCACCCAATCCCAGTCCGCTCTGTCTTCACATAGCCCAAGAGACAGTTAACAATCAAACATCATCAGAAACTGTCAGCAGCATTCTCTGTCTCTCCCACGGTCTAAAGTGGCATTATAAGTTCCTCCTCCACTTCCCACTCTTTCTGTTTCTCTTTTTTTCCCTCTTTTTTCCTATTTCATCCATTTGTTCTCTTTAATGTTTTTCAGTGCAGTAATTTTCCCTATAAACACTGACTTTGCTATGTCCTACACATTTTAACATTTAATTTTAAATCAGTTCAAAATGCTTTTTTAAAATCTCTTTTCAGATTTCTTTAACCCATGTGTCATTTAGAAGCTTCTTTAATCTCTAAGTATTCTGTGATTTTCCAGCTATCTTTCTGTCATTGATTTCTAGCTTATTTCATTGTACTCTGAGAATGGTTTTTTTGTTTTAGTTTTTGTTTTTCCAGTAAACAACTTAATCTTTTTTATTTGCCCAAGGCCAGCTGTTGCAGGCACTGAGGCCCCAAGACTTCCAGAAGGGATGAGGGTGGGGGGAGTCACCCTGCCTCCCAGGTGCTGCCTGCCCCATCCTGCTTTCTGCAGGAGATGGGAGAGTAGATAAAGTGTGCCCTTGCACCATCAAGTATCTCAATTTTGTGTGTGTGTCAGTCGCTCAGTCGTATCTGACTCTTGAGACCCCATGGGCTGTAGCCCACCAGGCTCCTCTGTCCAAGCGATTCTCCAGGCAAGAGTACTGGAGAGGGTTGCCATTTCCTTCTCCATGGGATCTTCCCGACCCAGGGATAGAACCCACATTTCCTGCATTGCAGGTGGATTCTTTACTGTCTGAGCCACCAGGGAAGTCCCCTCAGTTTTCAGATATTATAAAAATTCAATTGTCATTAGAGAGGAAACTGAGGCACATTGACCCCCCCACCCCAGGCCTCTATTTGCCAGTCCAAGGTCTAGCGTACACCCTCCCACTCTCCACCCCCAGTGGAATGAGCTGCACATAAGCAGTCTTTTGCCCTGTGTGTGTGGGGGAGGGTCTCAGGAGCCCATCTGGTGGCCTGTGTGGGGGAGACTGGCCAGGGTCAAGGGCTGTGGGTGGGGGAGCAGGAGGAGGGGTGTGGTTGGAGGAGCAGCTGCTGTGTGTGTGTGGGGCCGGCGGTCAACGCTGAATAGGGGACCCCAGCTGGGGTTCCCTAGTGATATCAATGGGGATCAGGCAGAGCCCTCTGCTGTCCAGATGGGGAAACTGAGGCAAAGGCTCCTCCTGTCTTTGAGAGGGGAGGGGCCTGCCATCAGCTAGTGAGGTTCATTCCTCTTGCCCAGGAAGGCACCGCAGCCCAGGAGCGGCAGTGCCTTGTCAGCCGTCACTCAGGGAGACACAGGAGGGGCAGCAGCTGGGTCACCTGGCCGCACAGACCCCCTCCTCTCCGGCCACGCGGAGGGGTACCCTCCCCCACCTCAGCTGCTGGGAGGAGGAGTGCCCGGCTCGGGCGCCTGCCTTCCCCTGCTCACGTGCCCGAGAAAGGCTCATTTTTAGCACCTGGCCTCTTTTCCCTGCCTGGAGGGAGCTCAAGGGACAGAGTAGTGAAGAAAGCAGCCAAGGGGGACAGGAAGATCTGGAAGTAGGGCCCCAGGGGATTGTCTGATTCTTCTGTTCTCCCGACCCCAAGGGGGCCCAGGCACAGAGAGGGGCCCTTAGCCGTCATGCAGCGTGGAGATGAAGAGGACGCTATCTTAGTCCTGAAGCTGGTAGTCCAGCTCACCCAGCAGTTCCCAGTCGGCATCTTTAACCAGCACCAGAATCCCTGGCCTCATGCTGTCTCCTTGGATGAACATCTCTGGCCGCTGTTTTAGCAAATTCTTGATCCACACAAGGAGGCTGCGGATGTCCCAGGGTTCCTCCTGTTCAGGCAAGGTGACCTGATGCTTCCTTCACACCGCCAAACAGGAGCTCCACACCACCTCCGAACTCCACCTCCACTGACAAGGGCGCTGCCATGTTGAGGAAGCCGAGCTCACCGAGAATAATTTTTATTATTTTAAATTTGCTAAGATATGGCCCACAGTGTAGTTTGTGTTGGTAAATGTTCCATGTGAGCTTGAGAAGAATGTATAATCTGCTGTTCTTAAATGAACAGCATTATATCCAGTTGGTTGATGGTGCTGTTGAGTTCAGCTGTGGTCTCACTGAGGTTCTACCTGTTGGATCTGTTCATTTCTAGTAGATGGATGTTACAGTCTTCGTCTATGACAGTGGATTTACCTATTTCTCCTTGAAGTTCTGTCAGTCTTTCCCTCACATATTTGATGCTCTGCTCTTATGCTCTGCTTACACATTGATGTATGCATATTAAGAATTATTATTGTCTTTGAAGAACTGACCTTTTAAGCATTATGTAATCCTCTTTCTTTATCTCGAATAACTTTCATTGTTTTGAAATCTGATCTATCTGACATTAATATAGCTACTCCTGCTTTCTCTTTTTTAGTGTTAGCAAAGTTTATCTTTCTCTCTTTGCTCTAAATGCATATGTCTTTACATTTCAAGTTGGTTTCTTATAGAAAACATGTAGTTGAGTCTTGTTTTTTGGATTCACTATGACCATGTCTGTGTTTTAATCGGTGGATGTTGACCATTCACTTTCAAAGAGATGATTGATATAGTTGGATTAATATCTACCATATTTACTGTTGTTTTCTACTTTTTCCCCTTGTTCTTTGTTCCTATTTTTTTCTTCCACTATTTTTCTGCCTTTTGTGATTTTAATTGGGTACTTTATATGATTTCATTTTCTCTGCTTTCTTACTGTATCAATTATACTTTTTAAAAACATTTTTTAATGATTGCCCTAAAGTGGCATTATAAATTCCTCCTCTGCTTCCCACTCTTTTCCATTTCTCATCTTTTTTTTCTCTTTTTCCCTATTTCATCCATTTGTACATTTACAAATTTGTACATTTGAAATGTACATTTAAAACTAATCCAAATCCACTTTAGATATAATGTTGCACTGTTTCACAGGCAGTGTAAATACTTTAGAGTAACAAAATTCCTCCTGTCCTTGTACCATTGCTGTCATTTATTTCACTTATACATAAAAACACATATATACATAAAGGAAGGGGAGACTTCTTTTTTAGAGTGAATAGTTACCTTTAAATTTTGCATAAAAGTCTCTGTTCCCAAATGCATTAGTGTAATTACAAAATGCATCTTGATACATTTGTATACATTGAATATCTTCTCCAGTTTTTTTAAAGACACATCCCTTCTGGGACTCTAATCTTAACTGCTACTTTAAAGTTCATAGGCTTATTTGTCTGTCTGTTTTCACAGAAGGTCGTATTACCATTTTTCTTGAAAATTTTCATTGCCTCTTTGAACTAGATCTCATGTCTTGATTTTTTTGGTTGATTCCATCATTTTAGTTGAGCACATACCTTAGTATCTTTCTAAAAAATGGTTCAAATTTTTAGATACTAATAATTTTGAGACCCTGTATGTTTGTAAATATTTTTATACTACCATGAATCTAGATTGACAATTTGGATATAGAAATCAGAGTTGGAATTCATTATTTCTCAGAATTTTAAAGGCACTGCACCTTTGTTTTATAACTTCCTGTGATGTTATTGTGAACTCATTGGTTTCTGATGATATTTATTTGACCTCTGTTTTTAGATTTTTGTTTTTAATCATGGTTTTGTAATAGTGTATGATATATCTTGCATATATTTTCTCATTTATTGTGCTTTGTATATATTGTGTCATTTTAATATGGATACTTTTTTTTACTCTGGAAATTTTTGTGATTTTTTTTTTTTTTTTTTTGGTAATTCCTCCCTTCATTTTTCTTTCAGTACTTCTGTTAGTCAGAGGTTGGATTTCCTGATTAATCTCCTAATTCTCTTATCTTTTCTCATCTCTTTTCTTTTTTAGTTCACAACTCTTGTTTTATTCTTTCACTCATACCTCATTCATATTTTCTTTCTTATACAGCAACCATTCTCATAAGTTTAATGTGTATATATTTGTCTTACAAAATTGATATTATTTTTCTATTCATGACTTCAATTTCATAAACATAAATGTTACTTACCTATTTTGTGTTTTGTGGTTTTCACTCAGAACTATGTTTTAAGATCCATCTATTTGTAGTATTCACTTCATGCCTGCCACTTTGTGGTATGCTTCTAATGCATTTTTATTCACCAGTAAATAGCCTGGCTATCTTCCTGCTTCAAATGGATCCTCTTTCAAGTTTGCTTATGGACTTTTCTGTGAGGATATTTTTGGGATGTGCACCCAGAAGCTTGTTTTTAAGTCATGCATATATACCACTTAGAAATGTTGAATGCAACATTTCTCTTTAGAAAGGCTGTACCTGTACCCCTTTATGAGTTCTTGTGTTTCCACCATATGTGAGTTCCTATGTTTCCACACGCATTCAACCTGTTATTCACCTTTATAACTCTTGCCAACCAATAGCTGATACATATAATGTGATATCTCAATATTTTAATTTGCTTTCCTCTTAATTATTAATGAGTTCGAAAAACTCCTTATATGCTTGTTAACCTTTTGACTTCCCTCTTCTGTTGGTTATCCCTTCATATCCTTCATCTATATTTTTATCTGTTTGTTTTTCTATCTTTACATTTTTTAAAAGTGAAAGTGAAGGACACTCAATCGTGTCTGACTCTTTGCGATCCCATGGACTATAGAGTCCAAGGAATTCTCCAGGCCAGAATACTGGAGTGGGTAGCCTTTCCCTTCTCCAAGGGATCTTCTCAACCCAGGGATGGAACCCAGGTCTCCCGCATTGCAGGTGGGTTCTTTACCAGCTGAGCCACCAGGGAAGCCCCATTTTGTAGGAGTTCCTCATATAGGCAAATATGAAACCTTTGGCTCTTAGGAATCTGATCACCTGGTGGTGGTAGTGCAAGATAATTGGAAAAGGGAAGATGTGGTGAATTATATTGGCATAACTCTGAAGAAGGAAGCCTTTTTGAAATGTCTATATTTCAGCAGATTGAGGAGGACAGACATGGTGGGGAATGGTTTGGTGCAGTCACCTGCAGTTGGGATGTTGCTGTGAAAGCTGTATTAAGGGTCTCAACAACCTGAGTTTTTGGACACCAGGAATCTCTTGGATCTAAGAAATATCTAAGCAGCTGTTCTTTCTGAGACTTAAAAATTATGATGTCACCCTAGGTCACTCTTCCAAGTGGTGAGGAAATCCCACTATCAGAGAAGGAGGAAGTCTAGCCAAGACTGGTAGTTAGGGCTGTATCTTGTCCTCTCAATGCCTAGCACAGTGCCAGTTTATAAGAATTATGCATTTGTGAAATAGAAATTTATCGGTATTTATTATTACTATTTCTGCTACTGTGCACTCACTTAAAAGGATTTTAAAAATATATGCTTAGTGCTTATTTAGCTAATGGTTATACTAACATGGTAGCATAAATAGTTGCATGGGAAACTTTGCAATATCCTGTGTTTCATTTATAACCTTGAAATTGTCTTAAAAATTGGATGCATAAATCCTAAATGTGTGCTTCATTAAAAGAAATATAGAAAATATTTTTTCATTGCCTCTACTTAAAAAAATTTGATCATGATAATGTTAAGATAAAGGTTGCTAAAATAGTTGTTTAAACAAAGTTTTGCAGTTGTGTTTTATAGAGAAAAAACAATTGGATAAAGCTTGAAATATATCTGACTTTTTAGGTATTGTGGTAGAGTCTATTTCCTTTGGTACTCTCTTGTGGTCAATAGAAGGTGTTGATTTGGCCTTATATTTAACATTTGTGTATAATTTGTGATAGACATATTGTTTATATGAGTATTTTGACTTATTTTTTGCCTATTTGTTTGTTATATATCACAACTTTAAGACTGACACTTGGAGTTTTTTTCCCATTCCTTAGCTCAGGGGATATGATGAAAGTGCAACATAACCTCAGTTGCTAATCTTATATGCTAAATAATAATGTGATCATGTGATCAGAGTAAATACAGTGTAGCTTGGAACACAAGTTGATTACAGACCTTGAACTTATCTTACACATTTGCCACTATAATTGGGTTTGGGGATTAACTTGCCATTTTTGATGGCATTTTTTAAAGATTTAAAAATATGCACATATAAACATATCACACATATATATGACCTCATTGTACATGACTACCTGGTTCAGATGCACTTATTGTGGATCTACAGAAAACCATTATACCATACCATTATAACATCAGATCAGATCAGATCAGTCGCTCAGTCGTGTCCGACTCTTTGTGACCCCATGAATTGCAGCCCGCCAGGCCTTCCTGTCCATCACCAACTCCCATAGTTCATTGAGACTCACATCCATCGAGTCAGTGATGCCATCCAGCCATCTCATCCTCTGTTGTCCCCTTCTCCTCCTGCCCCCAATCCCTCCCAGCATCAGAGTCTTTTCCAATGAGTCAACTCTTTGCATGAGGTGGCCAAAGTACTGGAGTTTCAGCTTCAGCATCACTCCTTCCAAAGAAATCCCAGGGCTGATCTCCTTCAGAATGAACTGGTTGGATCTCCTTGCAGTCCAAGGGACTCTCAAGAGTCTTCTCCAACACCACAGTTCAAAAGCATCAATGCTTCAGTGCTCAGCCTTCTTCACAGTCCAACTCTCATATCCGTACATGACCACAGGAAAAACCATAGCCTTGACTAGATGGACCTTTGTTGGCAAAGTAATGTCTCTGCTTTTGAACATGCTATCTAGGTTGGTCATAACTTTCCTTCCAAGGAGTAAGCATCTTTTAATTTCATGGCTGCAGTCACCATCTGCAGTGATTTTGGAGCCCAGAAAAATAAAGTCTGACACTGTTTCCACTGTTTCCCCATCTATTTCAGTCAGTAATCACATATAGTGTTTAGCGTAAAGATTCATGCATTATTTTCCCTTCTTTCTGCAGCACTGGTTTTGGAGAAAATTCTTAGCTTGATATCCACAAGTACATAGTAGACAATCGATAGCTGTGTGGTATTAAGTTACTAAAACCAAATAGGACCTGACTTACGTGAGAGTAAATCATGGCTTTTGGGGGTAGATGTGAGTCACAAAAAGTGCTCTTTGTTTTCAAGAATATGGTTCCCTAAACTATAGTTGTCCTTCATGTGCCCTCCTCTTTCAGTTCAGTGCTTTAATTTTATACTAGAACTGAATGTGTTTGTGTTATCTGCATCATTGGAACCTTTGAGTAGATCTCTTTTGTTGGCCTGGTGGTGTGAAGGGCCAGGGTTTGATTAGGAGTCCAGGAAGTTCTTCTGGGAATGATTTTTGTATTGCCAGGAATGCTGGTATGTTGGCACTGAGTTAACGTTTCCAAAAATGCCAGCAAACACTGAAAAACAAAGATGCAAGTGTAGTTGCCACAGCTGTGCTCCCTTCTCCCCCACCTCGTTTCTTCTGCGCACAGTGAGAAATTTTAAGCCCCCTATTGTAAGATGAAAGTGAGTCAGTTTCCCGTACTCATCTCTAAGGCAGCTGGTGGCCCCCCGCCCCCTACAGTGCTCTTGTATCACAGGGATTGAATTGAGGCCATTTGTACAGAATCGCCCCCTGTATCATGGATATCGGTTTTTTGACCAAATGGAATGTTTGTGAGGGACTGTAATGCCCACTGTTACAAGAGGAATAATTTTGCATGTTCATTAAATATTTATTGAGCACTCTCTCAATTAATATATAATTAATTGAAATATAATTGAGTGGATAAAAGTTTAGAGTTTTACTGGATCAGAATAGAATACCTTCATGTGTTAGTCTGGATCTGACAACCTGAATTGTGAGACAGACAAACCAGAGGCCTGCTTGTCTTCTCTTTTCCCCGCTTCCTCCCAGAGTCTCTCCTCCTCTCCTCATCCATCCATTCACCCGTTATTTTTAATTAATCTCTTCCAAATATTTGCTGATTCAAATAAATGAAAACCATTATCCATAATAATCACAGAGCTTGTTAAAGAGACCTGTCTGAATCTCTACATGAAGGAAATAGGAATCTACATTTTGAGTAACCTTTAAAATACTTAACTTTGATTAATGTGGTCCAGACATTGCACATCAAGAAACACTGAGATAAAAGGAAGGAGTAGTACTTCTTTGGCCAGTGAAATTTATGACTGTGGTCATGTAGTATTTATTTCATATGGACTCATAAATGGAAAAAACATACCTGGTGGATAACATAATTATAGTTGGAGAAGATCATATGTCTAGGCATGCCTTGTTCTCTTTAGAACTGTACTCTGTTTGCATTTCTATAGAAGTATGCCTTAGGGGAAAGGTATTCTCTTCCAACAAAGGGCTAGCCTGGTTACAGCTGAACCCATAAGACAATGTCATTTTAGGCATTGCAAAGGTCAGTGATTAAGTTATGTTGAGTGCATGATACAGGTGATTCTAATCCTTTTGATTTGACTTTGAACTGGTCTAATGATTTCACTCCACCAGTTTGTGAAGATTTATTTTCCTTTTTATCACGAATGTGCTGTTTGAACAGCTCAGCCAATGTGAAACTGTCAAATTAAACCCTTGAAAAGCCACTATGCTTCAAACTCCCAATTTCCTCCAGTGGACTTTTTGTTTATAATAGCCCCTCCCCATCCCCCCTTCTCTATAAAAGAATTGTTGTTGTTTAGTCACTGAGTCATGTCCACCTCTTTTGCCACCGCATGGACTACAGCCCACCAGGCTCCTCTGTCCATGGGATTCCCCAGACAAGAATACTAGAGCGGGCTGCCATTTCCTTCTCCAGGGGATCTTCCCAACTCAGGAATTATCGAACCTGTGTCTCCTGCATTGGCAGGTGGAGTCTTCACCAGTGAGCCACCTGGAAAGCCCATAAAAATTTATTCTACTTAAAAAAATGAGAATGACTTGTTTGAAATATCAAGCATCTTTTTTTTGACTTGGGAAATATTATGATTCCTTGCAAAGAGTTTGTGAGTGGTCTCTAAACTGTTTGTATATTAACTTATCTGAATCACCAAAAAAGCCTAAAAGAGACATTTTTCTCTTGGCTATGTCCCAGACTTCTAAGTCAAAATTTCTTGAGAATCAGTTATAGAGTGCTCAAAGGGATTCTACTGTAGGCAGCCTGCCCCCTCCATACTATAGTTCTATGAACTTCTTTGAGAGCAGAATACATACTCAGATGATTTTGTTTCATACCCTTCTTCCTACTTCATCAAGTTTTCCACATAGTTGAAGCTCACTGAATCTTTATCAAATAATTTTATTGGACGCTTGATGGGAATGATGGAAATCAAGGTTATCTTGATTCTCTGATTTGAATGTTTTGTTGTTTTTGTGATCTCCTAGGACGGAAAGAAGAAATTCGACAAAGAGAGTGAAAAATACTATTCTATTCTTGACAAACATTTAAATTTGTCTGCAAAGAAAAAGGAATCTCATTTGCAAGAGGTAAGTTTTTCCAGTTGAAGTGTGAAAAGAGCATTAGCATTGTCATGTGAAGCCCAGATTTCCAGAAGTAGACATTATCTCAGAATCTGCTCCTGTTTAATAAAACAATGATAATAAGAATATTTAAGCTAATTGAGCATTTGGTATAGATAGACAGGCGTGGTGCTGAGCATTTTACGTGCTTTGTGACATTTAAAATTAACAGTTCCAAGAGAAAGGTTAGTATTTCCTTCAATAATGAAAAAGAGTGAAACAAGGCTATTTCTTTTTCTTCTTGTTGGGCATATTTTAAATAACTGCTGCTGCTGTTTGGTCACTAAGTCATGCCCTACTCCTACATGACCCTATGGACTGAAGCGCACCAGGCTCCTCTGTCCACGGGATCTCCCAGGCAAGAATCTTGCTGTGGGTTGTCATTTCCTTCTCTGGGAGATCTTCCCAACCCAGGGATTGAACCTGAGTCTCCTATTTTGCAGGGTGATCCTTTATCACTGAGCCACCTAGAAAGCCATTCTAAATAGCAAGACCTACCAAATTCATGGTGTAACATTTATATCAAGTTAAAAATATCTGTTCTTCAATTGTTACATCAGCATTAAGGGAAAAAAGATATACAGTTACATGTTTTGAAATCTTCATTATTTTTTGTCAATTTAAACAAGTCAACAGAAATATTTTACTAATGTGGACAGTATTCTCATACAAGGAATATTTCTTCCTTTTTTCCTGAAAATTTGCTCTTCTCATTGGTAGTGTTTTAACTATAGTTAGCCAGATAGAAAACTCTTACTGAGGAGTGATGCAGTTTCAGCTCTAGTGATAGTATATGTTTTGTTTGTTTTTCTAAATGGCTCTGTTGTCTTTCACCATGCACACTTTCCCTAGCATACAGCAGTGTGTCTCAGAGCTGAACCGGAACTTGTTGAGCACCAGCAGCCATCACTGCCCCCAGCCCGCCCCAGGGAATCTTGCGTGGCGCTGAGCCTCCTGCAGTCTCTTCTTCATCTCTTCTCTGTATTTCTAGGGATTGCATCGTTGAACTCTTTTAAATGTCTCATTCTGATCCTCTAGCAAAGTCACCTTCCTTCCTGAACTGTTGTTCAAGTTCAGCTTGGTCCTCCACCCTACTTATTCGTATTCTTATTTCTCTGACCTTCTTGTTCAGCCATGAGGCATGCTTGACGAGTTCAAGTGCAGTGGAACTGCAGTCAAAAAGTCATGGAAGAGTTACTTGATTCTTTTTTACTGTATTTTTATGTTCCCCTAGAGGGAATTGAATTTCCTCACTTAAAATGTTGAACATTGGAAAGATCTGTATTTCACTATAATAAATAACTTGTTATTAATACCTGCTATTAAAATAGGATAATTTAATAGACCGTTGGGTGCCTATGGAAAGATTTTGGGGTTAATGTGAAGTGGAGAAAAATCTGTTATTAAGAGAAATTATATTTTTAATTTTCATGGACATTTTTAATCTTATATAGTATACTACGTTCCTTAATATTGTGTTCACATATTTCTAAACTCCTTAAATGTGTGTCTATTTAAACTTTTAAACATTTCTTTAGAATAAACCTGAGAGAGAATGCAATATGTAGATGAAGTCATCTGTAGAAAGGCTCCCCCAGTTGTCACCATCATGTACCAAAGACCAAGGCCAAGTCACATTCTAAAAATCGACTGCCTCAAAATTAAGGGCAATGCATAGAGTCTCTGAAGACTTATCAGATTCTTGGTGAACATGAGAGGCTGCCCTTAGCTGGCTGACTCTTTGCAGCCCTGTGGACTGCAGCACACCAGGCTCCCCTGTCCTTCACCATCTCCCAGATTTCCCTCTCACTCAGGTCCGTTGAGTCAGTGGTGCTGTCTCACCATCTCATCCTCTGCCACTCTCTTCTCCTTTTCTTCTCAATCTTCCCCAGCATCAGAAACTTTTCTAGTGAGTCAGCTCTTCTCATCAGGTGGCCAAAGTGTTGGAGCGTCAGCCTCAGCATCAGTCCTTCCAGTGAATATTCAGGACTGATTTCCCTTAGGGATTGCTTGGTTTGACTTCGTAACTCTATCATAATTGTAAAGTCCTCTAGAGGTTATGCTTTATTTTCCCTGACAGTGTAGCTCAATATTTAATACTTGTTAGTGGCTCCTAATCCCTTGGGATATGATGGAATAGAATATTCATTCTGGTTTTATATTTAGTTGGATGCTAGAAAAAACCTATAACATGGTTAGTAGCATCTTCCATTTGCCCCACCACACACATAGACACACACACACACACACACACACAGACACACTTTTTTCCAGGAGGCACAGCCCATGATAGAATACGACACAAATACAAATACAACACAAACATGGTGTAAAGCAACTCCTCGGAGCATATAGTGTAGAAAAGGAAAAATGTAGTTTGTTTTTTACTTTTTCCTCGGTCCTTCCAGGAGTCAAACCTGTTACAGGGAGAAGCTGCTACGCACATGTTTAATTCTGTAACATAGCATTAAATTCATTTGTTCACTTCCAGAGCAGCTCTGGTCCTTCTGTCGGCACCAAGCCTATGAAGTTGTTCTCAGAAAGACCCTTCTGTGTCTTCTCACTGACACAGCTGACTCTGTTCGTTTTGCTCATGGAATGTGACTGACTACCCATTACCAGGACTGAATTAGGGGTCAGCTTGTGTTGGTAAAGCTCTAAGGCCATCTGTTAGATGGACCATTGGAGTACACAGAATTGGAAACAGACTTGTCAAAATTATGGACTTTACAGTAGACAAAAGAAGTAACATTTGAAATGTGAATAGATAATTTCTTTCTAAGCATAAACTACGAGGAAGGAAATGTGAAGGAAATGTAAAAAGACCAAAATGCATGAAAGTAATCTGTCTCTTTCAAAAGACCTTAAATTAAAAGATGAAGTATTAAGGGACTTATATAACATGACACAGGATAACCATCTCCTATGTATAAGATGCTTTTGGAAATCAGTGTGGAAAAGATAAAGGTTTTAGTGGAAAAAATGGATATGAATATGAAAGGGCATTTCAACAAAGAAGAAATATAAACCATAATAAATATTGTAAGTTTCTATATCATATATTTTTAAAGTATAATTTAATAATAGTAGCAGCACATTAATTTATTAAAAGATAATATCAATTGTTAGTGAAGGTATGGGTAACTAAGCAGACTTTGGCTTTTCTGGTGGAAATATGAAATCATTCAAAAACTTTTGAGGTATATTTGACCATATTTCAATCAACCTTACATGTCCAAGAGAGCTGAAATGATTTCTGTTGATAGGAATTTGACCAGAAGAAATGATCAGAAATGAGTATAAAAATAAATTGTGTAAATATGATGACCCAAGAGTTATTCACAATAAAAATTTTAGAAACATACAAAATAGCACAAAAGAATGATTGGGATAAATACACAAATAGAGCTTGGCCAGAAACAGAATTGATATGACTGTGAAAGTTTTATTTGGAAAAGCATTTAAAGATATTTGGAAATATTTGTTAGCCTAAGTGTGGAAAAACAGGATTTAAACCAGAATATATACTATTATTCATGTCTTTTAAAGTAATTTTTTGTGTGTGTGTTGTAAACATTTATAGTGAGGCCGCAGTTAATTTATTATCTTTACATTTCCCTGTTTAATAATGAACAATGAATAAACATATAGTAATGAATATGTATTAATTTTATAGTTAGGAGAATAGTATAGGGGTTCCTTTTAGGAGCCAAGAGTTTGGGTTTCTGTTAATATCTGTAAGTAAAGATGCTTTCAGCAGGTTCTCCTCTCCCACCTCCTGAGTGAAGGGAATCCCTCAGGTTCTACTTACCACTATTTTTGTCCTTCTCTGTGTCCCCAGTGGCTCTACGCCTTTCATATTCTCTGTAACATCTCAGGGAGTGTTTCCCACTACATGAGTGTTTCCCACCATATTTCCCATCCTGACCACCTGTGCACTGTCCACTGATGGGTTACTATGACACCATAGTGACACATGTGAAAGTTTTCTCCAATTTGACCTGCTTCTCACTTCTTTAATTCTGTTAATGCTTGATATTATTTCTTGTGTCAAAACTATCTTCGACTTTTTCCCCCTTTGCTTCTCACACCTGCATCCTCAAGCTTGTCTTACTCAGATCAGTCACTCAGTTGTGTCCGACTCTTTGCGACCCCATGAATCGCAGCACGCCAGGCCTCCCTGTCCATCACCACCTCCTGGAGTTCACTCAGACTCACATCCATTGACTCAGTGATGCCATCCAGCCATCTCATCCTCTGTCGTCCCCTTCTCCTCTTGCCCCCAATCCCTCCCAGCATCAGAGTCTTTTCCAATGAGTCAGCTCTTCGCATGAGGTGGCCAAAGTACTGGAGTTTCAGCTTTAGCATCATTCCTTCCAAAGAAATCCCAGGGCTGATCTCCTTCAGAATGGACTGGTTGGATCTCCTTGCAGTCCAAGGGACTCTCAAGAGTCTTCTCCAACACCACAGTTCAAAAGCATCAATTCGTCGGTGCTCAGCCTTCTTCACAGTCCAACTCTCACATCCGTACATGACCACAGGAAGAACCACAGCCTTCACTAGACAAACTTTTGTTGGCAAAGTAATGTCCCTGCTTTTGAATATGCTGTCTAGGTTGATCATAACTTTCCTTCCCAGGAGTAAGCGTCTTTTAATTTCATGGCTGCAGTCATCATCTGTAGTGATTTTGGAGCCCAGAAAAATAAAGTCTGACACTGTTTCCACTGTTTCCCCATCTATTTACCATGAACTGATGGGACCAGATGCCATGATCTTCGTTTTCGGAATGTTGAACTTTAAGCCAACTTTTTCACTCTCCACTTTTACTTTCATCAAGAGGCTTTTTACTTCCTCTTCACTTTCTGCCATAAAGGTGGTGTCATCTGCATATCTGAGGTTATTGATATTTCTCCTGGCAATTTTGATTCCAGCTTGTGTTTCTTCCAGTCCAGAGTTTCTCATGATGTACTCTGCATATAAGTTAAATAAACAGGGTGACAATATACAGCCTTGACGTACTCCTTTTCCTATTTGGAACCAGTCTGTTGTTCCATGTCCAGTTCTAACTGTAGCTTCCTGACCTGCACACAAATTTCTCAAGAGGCAGATCAGGTGGTCTGGTATTCCCATCTCTTTCAGAATTTTCCCCAGTTTATTGTGATCCACACAGTCAAAGGCTTTGGCATAGTCAATGAAGCAGAAATAGATGTTTTTCTGGAACTCTCTTGCTTTTTCCACGATCGAGAAGATGTTGGCAATTTGATCTCTGGTTCCTCTGCCTTTTCTAAAACCAGCTTGAACATCAGGAAGTTCACGGTTCACGTATTGCTGAAGCCTGGCTTGGAGAATTTTAAGCATTACTTTGCTAGCGTGTGAGATGAGTGCAATTGTGCGGTAGTTTGAGCATTCTTTGGCATTGCCTTTCTTTGGGATTGGAATGAAAACTGACCTTTTCCAGTCCTGTGGCCATTGCTGAGTTTTCCAAATTTGCTGGCATATTGAGTGCAGCACTTTCACAGCATCATCTTTCAGGATTTGGAATAGCTCAACTGGAATTCTATCACCTCCACTAGCTTTGTTTATAGTGATGCTTTCTAAGGCCCACTTGACTTCACATTCCAGGATGTCTGGCTCTAGGTCAGTGATCACACCATCGTGATTATCTGGGTTGTGAAGATCTTTTTTGTACAGTTCTTCTGTGTATTCTTGCCATCTTTTCTTAATATCTTCTGCGTCTGTTAGGCCCATACCATTTCTGTCCTTTATCGAGCCCATCTTTGCATGAAATGTTCCTTTGGTATCTCTGATTTTCTTGAAGAGATCCCTAGTCTTTCCCATTCTGTTGTTTTCCTCTAATTCTTTGAATTGATCGCTGAAGAAGGCTTTCTTATCTCTTCTTGCTATTCTTTGGAACTCTGCATTCAGATGTTTATATCTTTCCTTTTCTTCTTTGCTTTTCGCTTCTCTTCTTTTCACAGCTATTTGTAAGGCTTCCCCAGACAGCCATTTTGCTTTTTTGCATTTCTTTTCCATGGGGATGGTCTTGATCCCTGTCTCCTCTACAATGTCACGAACCTCATTCCATAGCTCATCAGGCACTCTTATCTATCAGATCTAGGCCCTTAAATCTATTTCTCATTTCCACTGTATAATCATAAGGGATTTGATTTAGGTCATACCTGAATGGTCTAGTGGTTTTCCCTACTTTCTTCAATTTCAGTCTGAATTTGGCAATAAGGAGTTCATAGTCTGAGCCTCAGTCAGCTCCTGGTCTTGTTTTTGCTGACTGTATAGAGCTTCTCCATCTTTGGCTGCAAGGAATATAATCAGTCTGATTTTGCTGTTGACCATCTGGTGATGTCCATGTATAGAATCTTCTCTTGTGTTGTTGGAAGAGGGTGTTTGTTATGACCAGTGCATTTTCTTGGCAAAACTCTGTTAGTCTTTGCCCTGCTTCATTCCATACTCCAAGGCCAAATTTGCCTGTTACTTCAGGTGTTTCTTGACTTCCTACTTTTGCATTCCAGTCCCCTGTAATGAAAAGGACATCTTTTTTGGGTGTTAGTTCTAAAAGGTCTTGGAGGTCTTCATAGAACCATTCAACTTCAGCTTCTTCAGTGTTACTGGTTGGGGCATAGACTTGGATTACTGTGATATTGAATGGTTTGCCTTGGAAACAAACAGAGATCATTCTGTCGTTTTTGAGATTGCATCCAAGTATTGCATTTCGGACTCTTTTGTTGACCATGATGGCCACTTTCTTCTGAGGTATTCCTGCCCGCAGTAGTAGATATAATGAGGAGTAGATATAATGGTCATCTGAGTTAAATTCACCCATCCAGTCCATTTCAGTTCGCTGATTCCTAGAATGTCGACATTCACTCTTGCCATGTCTTGTTTGACCACTTCCAATTTGCCTTGATTCATGGACCTGACATTCCAGGTTCCTATGCAATATTGCTCTTTACAGCATTGGACCTTGCTTCTATCACCAGTCACATCCACAGCTGGGTATTCTTTTTGCTTTGGCTCCATCCCTTCATTCTTTCTGGAGTTATTTCTCCACTGACCTCCAGCAGCATATTGGGCACCTACTGACCTGGGGAGTTTCTCTTTCAGTATCCTATCATTTTGCCTTTTCCTACTGTTCATGGGGTTCTCAAGGCAAGAATACTGAAGTGGTTTGCCATTCCCTTCTCCAGTGGACCACATTCTGTCAGATCTCTCCACCATGACCCGCCCATCTTGGGTTGCCCCACGGGCATGGCTTAATTTCACTGAGTTAGACAAGGCTGTGGTCCTAGTGTGATTAGATTGACTAGTTTTCTGTGAGTATGGTTTCAGTGTGTCTGCCCTCTGATGCCCTCTTGCAACACCTACCGTCTTACTTGGGTTTCTCTTACCTTGGGCGTGGGGTATCTCTTCACAGCTGCTCCAGCAATGCACAGCCAATGCTCCTTACCTTGGATGAGGAGTATCTCCTCACCGCCACCCTTCCTGACCTTCAACATGGGATAGCTCCTCTATGCCCTCCTATGCCCGCGCAGCCACGGCCTGAGGTTGGTCCTCCCGGCCACTGCCCCTGGCCTCGGGCATGGGGTTGCTCCTCCGGGCGGCCGCCGCTAGCCTCTGGCGTGGGGGCTTGGGGTAGCTCCTCCCGCCCACCGCCCCTGGCCTCCGGCTTAGGGGCGTGTGGTATCTCCTCCCAGCTGCCGCCCTTGACCTCGGACGTGGGGTAACTCCTCTCGTCGCCACCCCTGACCTCTGACGCTGGGTATCTCCTCTCGGCCGCCCCCCCGACTTCGGACGTGGGGTGGCTCCTCTTGGCCACCGCCCTTCGGGCATCGGTCCTCCCAGCTTCTGCCCCTGACCTCGGACGTGGGGTAGCTCCTCTCGGCTGCGTGTCGCAGCCGCCTGCGCTTTAGCGCGCCCTTCGCAGCCGCCTGCGCTTTAGCAGGCGCACAAGCTTGTCTTACTAGGATATACCAAACACCTTCACCCGTATCAAGTAAGAGGTCTCCTTATATTCAGGTGCACCCAGCTTCACCATTGAATCGATGCATTCTACACTGTGCTCACACTAATCTTCTAAGCTTCTTGAAGTCCAGCTCTGATCCTGACCACACCTTCCTCCAGTTCTTGTCTGGTTTATAAGATGAGTGTGTACTCATTCTCTCTGTGCTGCCTCAGCTCTCACTTCTGACAGTTTCATACAAACCCCTTTGCTCCATCTACGCGAACATAACCTCTCCTGACTTTAGTCCCTCACTAAAATTCTTATCTTTACCTTCTCTGAACCTCTCCATTCCTCAGCATCCAACTTAAATCCTTTTCCCTCTGGGAATAAATCAGCAGCTGTCACCTGAATGATAGTTTTTTTTCACTATTCCTTTTTCCTCTATTTTGAATTGAGACAGCTTAGGGTGTGTGGGGAAGAATTTGGGTATCTGCTATCTGCTGAACTGTGTGGTTTTCTTATGTACCTAATTTGGTTTCTTACTGGGATGACTTTGCTACGTAAACAACAGCTACTTAAGCAATCTGTTGTTCTGGAGTAATTACTATTCCCTTTCATTTTTAAACGTTTGGACTATGAATTACATAGTCATATTACTTCTCCAGTACAAAATACTTGACCACAGTTGTTAATGAGTATATAGCAACTGATACATGCTATGAGCTCAAGGACTAAAGGAATTCATCTGAGGTAAAAAATGTCTTTCTAAATCTAGTACTGAAAAAAAAAATTACGCTATTGTATTCTGTTAGAACTGTGCATTCTAGATGACCTTTCAAAGCAGGTTTGTGTATTAAATTTAGCTGTCGATGTCTAAGGGAAACCAGGCACAAGCGTCTAAGAATCGTCTCCCAGAGGAGACACACAGGACTTAATTCCCTCAGCAACGAGTCACGACAACACATGTGAAATGGTATCTACTAGAATCTCGTAGACTGAGAGCCAATGGTTTTAACTGGAGGCTGGTCATGTAGACACCTTCTGCTTGTCATGTAGGCAAATTCCAGACTCCCAGATACAAAGCAGGGGTTCAAAACAGCCCATATCGCTTGCACAGTTTTAGCATTAGTGAACTACTTTCATCCGTTAGGCGGGTGGTGTCTCGCTGTTCACACTGTTGCACAGTGTTCGTGGAACCCAAGATAGGCAAGGCACAAGCAGGGAAATGGGAAGAAGACTCAAGGAGCTGTCGGAGCCGCGAACACATTTCTTCTCTCCCGACTGGCGCAGCAGCCAGAGCAGCAAGACACGCCGTCTTCTCTCTTCGGTGTTGACCCAGGCGGCAGCCAAGACTCAGCCTCCCGACCATAACGTGGCCCCAGGGGCTTTTTCAGGTGGAGCTCACGGATGCTTCTGGAACACAAATAGCCCGTGGCCAGGCGAGTTCACTGTGACGGGCATGTGCCTGCGCTGTAAGAGCTCTCAGCTCTTACACAGTTGTGATTTACAAAATGTAGGGTGAGAGCTAGAGAATGTGGAGGGGAGAGCTGACAACTCCCTCTTGCTCATTTGCTCCTTCCTTTCAGGTGGGAACCCTCCTAAAATCCACATTCCCGTAGTGTTGGAACATTAGTCATTGCTTAGAACCTCTGCCCCTGGAAATTCTGCTACCAGTATTAGCTCTTTAATCGAAGCAGGCCTTTCAATGGCTAGCATGCCTGCTCTGCGAACTCTTTTATGCACAGCTCTGTTAACCCGAAATAATAATTTTAGGCTCTAACAGTGTTTCAAGCATTCAGATTTGTTCCCGTGTGTGAGTTGACACAAAGATCATCTTTTAAAGTAAACAGAAGCTTCAGAAATAATTTGTTGGATAGACTATTATCTCTGAGACTGAAAATATTTTTGCATCTTTTACACCCTGTGGTGTACACTGGAGCTTTCTCTTGGAGGACCAGTTTTCTCGTCTCTTTCTCATTGCTGGATCAGTGATGTTGTATTTGTGCTTTGGAACTGGTTATTTTGGGAATATTTATACCACAAAGACCAGCAAATAGTGTAAATTGGGATCTCCCCGCCCCCCACTCCCAAGGGAGCCAATTGTTAAACTTTATTACCATACCACCACCTGTATCCATCCCCTTACCATTTATTCTATAGTCTGTTCCTCTAAGTGGTAGGAAGAAAATGTATGTAATTTGTGTGAAATACTAACTTAGGGTACTGAAAAGCTACTGGTCCAAATTTCCCGCTTGGTTTATATTATTCTTTTGATATATTGTGGCTTCCTTCTGTGGCTCAAACGGTAAAGAATCTGCCTGCAATGCGGAAGACCCGGGTTTGATCCCTGGGTCAGGAAGATCCCCTGGAGAAGGCAATGGCAGCCCACGCCAGTACTCTTGCCTGGAAAATCCCATGGACAGAGGAGCCTGGTGGGCTACAGTCCATGGGGTCTGCAAAGAGTTGGACACAACTGCATGACTGACACTTTCACTTTCTGATATATTAGTCTGTAAACTTGGAATTCTCAAGTTTATCCATCACTAATGAACTACTTACTGGGTTATTTTTAATTATGTAAGTATTTTTTAAAGTCCTTCTTTCAAATGAAGTTTTAAGATGCTATGCTGTCAAAGCCAGAAAACCTAATTTTATCTTTCTTTAAGCTTTTGTTTGTCAAATTATCAGTGTAAAATGGCTCCAAAGCAGTGTCCTATTCCGAAATTGTCGCTGGCAGATACTTAGTATTCTGGAGAGGCCATTCTACTCATCTGTCTTTACTAATCTCAGCTGGCAGTGAGTAGTAGTGTAGTTTGGGCAATGAAAATAAGGTAAAATCATGCGTTTTTACTGAACCAGTCAGTTCTAAAGACAGCATGCGAGGATGATGATGAGCATAGAAGAGGGAAGAGAATGTGCACAGCGTTGTTGCAGCATGAGTCATTGCTTAGAACCTCTGCTTTGGGAACTCTGCTACCAGTATTATCTCTATAATGTGTGTGCTTAGTCACTCAGTCGTGTCCGACTTTGCAACCCCGTGGACTGCAGCCCGCCAGGCTCCTCTGTCTGTGGGGATTCTCCAGGCAAGAATACTGGAGTGGGTTGCCATGTCCTCCTCCAGGGAATCTTCCCAACCCAGGAGTCGAACCCAGGTCTCCCACATTGCAGGCAGATTCTTTACTGTCCGAACCACCAGGAAAGCCTACTGTTGAATATTCTGAGATGATTCTTCCTCAATTAAATCAAGACATTATGCAGTTTTCGGGGCTTCCCTCATTGCTCAGGTGGCAAAGAATCTGCCTGCAATGCAGGTTTTAAGGATCTTTTGTAGTGTTATTCCAGCCTTGCCTCTGCCTCCTTCCCTCCACTTACTCTGAAGGCAGACCCTGTCAGACTTTTTCATGCCTCTTTACGTTTTCATGGGAGTGACCCCTTTGTTATCTTTGACTACTCATGACCAGTTATTCATCTTAAGATCCAACTCAGAGCACCACCATTCTTTTTCCAGAATTTAGACTCTCTTTTGTGATTGCTTAGATTTTCATATGATTTGCGTACCCTTTTATAATCATTTTTAATTTAATGAATGTTGTATGTTTGCTCTGTGTGTGTGAGTGTGTGTGTGTGTGTGTGTGTGTGTGCGCGTGCGTGCATTTTCTTCCCATTCCATACACTATAAGCTCTCTTGGACAAAGACTGTGTTTTCCTAGTCTTTGTATTCCCAAGATACAATTGCCATATTCAAACTTTTTGTAGGACTTAATTTTTAAAAAAGGTTTCAGAGTAGAATAATATTTGCTTCCCTCTCTAACACAGAACCTTCAATAATCACTCTCTATGTCATGATTTGCCTTTGTGTGCTTTTTAGGCAGATACACAGGTTGACCGAGAACATCAGAACTTCTATGAGTCATCACTAGAATACGTCTTTAAAATTCAAGAGGTTCAGGAAAAAAAGAAGTTTGAGTTTGTCGAACCGGTAAGATCTATTTTCTGTATAAAATAGTAGCTATAATACATCTTCTAAGAAAAATTTGCAGTTTTTTTCTGTTGACAATTATGGTTTTTAAAAATAAAAGGAGAGAGAGAAGCATGGGAGAGTATGTAGGTGGAGCATGGAGCACTTTAGGGCAATGAAATGCCCTAATCTATGGGACACTGTAATGGTAGATACATGTTATTCATTATACATTTGTCAAAACGTGTGTAGCAGGTACAATACCAGGAGTGAACTGTAATGTAAACTATGAACTTTCATAATAATATGTCAC
Organism: Bos grunniens; assembly: GCF_055505025.1. Taxonomy (NCBI): domain Eukaryota; kingdom Metazoa; phylum Chordata; class Mammalia; order Artiodactyla; family Bovidae; genus Bos; species Bos grunniens. Next base: position 8,584,980 of record NC_141179.1, on the reverse strand, counting down.
TACTGGGTTATCATTTTGTAACCGATGTGCTACACTGATCCAAGGTGTTAATAATGGGAACCCGTGTGGGTAAGGGCCAGGGTGGGTGGTGAGCTCTAATTTCTGTTCAGCTTTTCTGTAAATCTAGCACTGCTCTGAAATAGCCTGTTGATTTAAAAAGCCTAAAATTTAACATTAAAGCATGTATATTACATATACCTAAAGGAAAACAGCTCACCGCTACAGTGACCCATTTATCAAACCTTTAGTTGAAGGGAGAGAAGGTAAGGCTGTATTTCTTCCTTTGTTCCACTCTGCTTCCTTACAAGGCGGGGACCTGCCTGACTTTCCAGTGAAGTCATTTATTTTCCTAAGTCAGTGTAAAAAGTAATGGATTCCCTAATGTAAACTGCATTGCAGAAAAGAACAGGTGGCTGGTCTTTATAAACTTACTTCGTTTTCTTGGCATTTTTTCCCAAGTAATACCTTAATATATTACAATATTGCCTGAATAGGCATTTTCATGAGGTATCATCTGTGACTGAATAAGGGTAAGTTCTATAGTCAAGATGATAGGGTATTGATCATAAAATATATAAGAAATCAAATATATCATTTAATCCATCTTTTCTTCCTATGTCAGTTTATTTAAAAAAAAAAAACTACTTATTATGAGCAATAAAATACCCTATTCCTAATTTAGTGGATGATAAGGAGAAGGGGAGATACATTTCTAAATATATTTGGAAATTTTATTTCCTGATGAAAACCCATCAATGATTACCTAAAGGTGATGGGAAACTGGGACAGAGCAGAGTCCAGGACGAGTCTTAGCCCCTGCCTGGTCTGTACCCCTGCTTCACTCCTGTCCCTTCAACTAGAGCCACCTGCCTTTCTGCTGGCTGCTTCACAAGTTTCCAAGACCAACCCTTCACTTCCAAGGCTTTAAGGGACTGAAGACCACACCACAGGCTCAAGAATTTAACTTTATATAGCTCAGTTGGTAAAGAATCCACCTGCAATGTGGGAGACCTGGGTTCGATCCCTGGGTTGGGAAGATCCCCTGGAAAAGGGAAAGGCTACCCACTCCAGTATCCTGGCCTGGAGACTTCCATGGACTGTATAGGATCCATGGGATCCATGGGATCGCAAAGAATCGGACACGGCTGAGCGACTTTCACTGTGATGACAGCCTTGACTCCAAGTTCTGTTTCCAAACACTAAGTTCTTAAACCCCCTAGTTTGAATTGATAGCCTCTTATTTAGAAGATCCTTTGGGGTCTGATAAACTTTTACTTGGCTTTCTGAAACTCAGCTGGGGTTCTTGGACACATGGTCAGCTTGACAAGCCGTCGTCAAAGAAGATGACTAATTCTTAAAATTCCTACTCCTCTTCTCATGGAGTAGGTCCTGCCTCTGAGTCGTATCATGGGTTTTGAAGCCTGTCTCCTTGTTGGCACACTTCCCCATCTGGCCGCCCCTTGGGATTTCTGAATGACAGCTCTTTGTTAAAGTGCCCCCGTTAGTTCTGATGCTTTCCCCATCACTCTCCTTCCTTGTGTATTCCCATTCCCTGCAGATACTGTGCTCATCTGCTGTGCAGGTCTTCCTCGCACCTGGAATGATCCTTCCACAGCTGTAGTAACTCTCTCCTCTGAAGAGGCACACGTGTAGCCCGTTTCCCCATCCAAGATTCTTTTATAGCCCATCGTGTCTGGGAACAGTGAACCAGACCATTCTGTAAGATGACATCAGGTATATAAGGAAAAGGTTGTAAAATCGTTTGCCCACAGATCACAGAAGGAATGCTAAGAATTTGTGAATTCATGTGACAATACAGGTAGAGAAGTGGAAACTGTCCTTCAACTGAAATGTTTCTTCCTTCCCTCTGTGGTATCCCATACTGGGATGGTCTGATAAGTCTTCTGTAATGCATGCCTTTCTGGTGACACCACAGTCAAGGTCGATGTGAAATTTGTTCTTCTTCCAAAATATTTTCCTGGCTGCTGGATTTTTCTTATTAGAATGTCTGGCCAAACCAAATAGTACTGTCAGTTTAGTCTCATTCCATTTCCAGCCACAAAGTCTCATCCATGGGATTTTACTTAATTTCCACCCCCGTAATGAGAAGAATAGAAATGGGAGCACTAGAACATGGGGTTGCTACTCTTTAGGCTACACATTTACAAATTAATTAGAGGAAAAAAGCCTTTAAGATTTCAAAAACAAAGCCCCCAGGAGCTATAAAGATAAAAACACATGAGGATACTTTAATATCTTTGAAGGTTATTTCCTGCAGAAATCCAATTCCTGTTGTGTAAAGCTTTGTATTGAAGAGATGAAGCAATCTATGCTAGTTTAGCTGAGATTTGTTTGACAAAAAAGCATTAGAGTAAAGCAAAGTACTTTAGGGGTGTGACTTAAACAGATGCTGTGATAGCAAGTAGAAAATATAAATAGTCCTGTTGATTCTCATTAAATAATATTCTTACTTTATGATGATCATTTGAGACTAATTTTCCATGATTTCGATTAACGTCAAGATCCTCCTATAGTTGACCTTTGAACAATACGACCTTGAACGGTCTGGATCCCACTTTTATGTGGATGTTTTAAAATAAATACCACAGAACTACACCATCTGTAGGTTGGTTGGGTCTGCGGATGCAGAGCAACAGATGCCATGACTGGTCTGTAAAGTTTTACACAGAGTTCCAAAAGGTATGTGTGTGTGTGTTGTGTGCACACACATGCACATAAGCATATAGGCATCCTTAATCCCCACATTGTTTAAGGGTCAACTTGTACTTATGATAAAATGTCTACAGAATATTCAGGTGGTACCAGGAAAAGATGTTCCTACGTCTTCATTATTCTTAGGAGAATCTGGATCTAATATATGGGAAAAGAGGGGCATTTATAAATTTTTTATAAATTACTGCTTTTGAAGTATACAGAAAGCCAGCTTTTTAAATTCACTTCTCCAATAGCTATATGATTTTAATGGCCTTTTCCCCCTGTTTATCATAGTTTATCTGGAATGCGATGGTAGCTAATTCATGATCTTTAGATTCGCACTACTCAGTGTGGTAGTAACTACTTATGTATGACTGTCAAACCCATGAAATGAGACTAGTGTAGATTAAGATGTGCTCCAAACCTGAAACACATACTAGATTGCAAAGGCTTAGTACAAAAAAGAAAGCTTTTCTTTTTTAAAGAAGTATCATTAAATCCTTTTATATTGATTACATGTTGAAATTATAATCTTTTGAATACACTGTATAAAATATTAAATTTTGCTTGGTTTAAGTTTCTTGTGACTACTAGAAAATCAAAATTTTCACATTCATTTGCATTTGTGGTTTGTGTTATATTTCTGTCTAGCAGTGCTTGACTGTGTTCTTTCAGATTTGCCAACAAGATATGTGAGTTCAGGTCTGTAATGGGTGAGAAAAGATCAGAGAGGGAGAAATATGAATTCCTGATTCTTGATTGTAAGATCCTCCTATTTCTCAGAGTTGCCCAGATTTTATGAGAATTTTGAGGGATTAGGAGAAAAACCTTGAGAAGTAGCTAAACATGAACAGCCTACATAAGAGAGGTGAATACCCTGTCTTGAAAGTCTGTTATGGAACATGAAGTTTGTGGCTCAGAAAACCAAAATAATCTTTTTATAGCTTAACTCCCTTACGGTTCATTCAGCTGCAGTTGGTGGATGTTTTGACTGCATCCTGCAAGCGTACGTAGCTGGGACTAGAGTTTTGTGAGCAACTACTCTGTGTCCTGTGTTTTCCGCATTCTCCCATGTGAACCCCACCATGGCTTTATTATTGGTAGTTTTTATCCTTCAAGATGAGAAACTTAAGTCACAGAAAGACTATTAGTTGCCTGAGGTCACAAACCTAAAGAGAGGGAGAACCAGGAAGCCAGAACTCAAGTCCAGAGTTAACTATTTCATACCACCAACAGCCTTAAGGACTGCTTCATTACAAAAGTTAGTTCTTATTGCTTGCTCTGACCAATAAAGTGGATGACCCTAGAAAACTGGACTGTAAAGCTATTTTAATTCCTTAAACATTAGAAGAAGAAAATAAGAGATTTTTGTTCACTTTGGTAAAGGTGATTGAGTGCATGCACATATCTGTTCATTCATTCACTTGTTTCTTCCATCCTTCTTTCATAATTCTGTTTTGTCTCCCGAGGCCACAGGTAACTGGCCACTTTTCATGTAGAGACAAAGTGTAATGGCTGAGTGACTATAAGTTGAAATTTGGCTTCAGCCTTACAGCTCTGTGAATTTGGAATGCTTTTCCAATTCTGTGATCCTCAGGTTTTTATCTGTCAGTCGGGGATAAACTTTGTGTGTAGTTCCCAGAATTGTCACATCTGATGCAGGTAATACACAATGTACCTGGTTTGTCATAAGCATCAATAAGCTAGTGTGAGCTTGCACATGGACTGTTATCACTAGATAAGAAAACAATATTGATGAGTCATTTATCAGTGTGCTTCAAAGCCAGATAAAGCTTTTTCAAAACCACATTTTTCATTTTAACATGCTTTAAAATATGCATATAAATTCTATAAGAACATATTCACTTTATTTTTTTAGACTTCAGTCTTTTTGTATTATGTTTAAATGTCACGTGGAAAAATGAAAATAAATATAAACTGAAGCATGCTCCTTTTAATACTCATCCCTTAGACTGTTAAATTTATTTTTAAATCATTTTCTGAAAAAAATATAAGGTAATTTAGTTAACATGCTTTAGCTCTTTAGCTTATTATATGATGAAATATACTTATAAAATGCTTTTTAGCTTTTCTAGTAGATGTGAATAATTTTGAAACTGAACAACTACTTGCTAAGTTAAAAAGGTCTGTCAGATAGCATGTAGACCTTCAGGTCCTGAAAGCAAAAGATTTTGTGTTCATTTTCAATATAATTGGTTAACCTTAGTATAGAAAGTTTAGAGTAGATTAAAGTGAGAAAATAAGACAGTATTATTTTTTTTAAAAAGACATTGTAGGACTAAAAATTAGATTTCTGTTCTGCTGAAAATCTAAGTGCAGTCTTTCTATAAAAATGAAACAATAAAGCTCTCCTCAGGTTGCATATGTTTAAATAAAAGCTTCTTGGCCTTTGGATTTAGTTCTGAAAGTTTGAAGTTTGCAGTGACTGTTAGACCATGAAGAATTTTGGAGAAGTCAGAAAAATGCATTCTATCTATTTAACTGACTGATCTCTTATACTTAATTTTAGAAATCCATCATGTAAAGGCCTGGTCTAAACATAGCTTCTGCTGGATTTTACCACATTAATGGCCACGTTACCTTCTTCATTCCCATTTAGTTGAAAAGATAAGCTGACTATTCTTTATTGCCTTATTTCTTTCCAAAGAAGTTTCAGCCCTGTCTGTTTCATCTGAGTTGCATCCCCTTGAAATATTAGAAATTCATCTTTAGGAACTCCAGTGAGTCTTCACTGCTGAGGCAATATATAGCCATGACTTCAGAAAGTTTTGGCTTTTTAAATTACTTGAATCTGTGTTCATATCTGTTCATTCATTCATTCGTTTGTTCTTCCATACTTTTTTCATTGACTTCCCTGGTGGTCCAGTGGTTAAGAATACACCTGCCAATGCAGGGAATATGTGTTCAATCTCTGCTCTGGGAGATCCAACGGGCCATGGGGCAACTAAGCCCGTGCACCAGAACTGCTGAGCCCTCGAGTCTAGAGCTGGTGCCCTGCAACAAGAGAAGCCACCACAGCGAGAATCCTGCACACTGTCACAGAGTATTAGAGTGGGAAAGACTAGAGATCTCTTCAAGAAAATTGGAGATACCAAGGGGACATTTTGTGCAAAGATGAGCACAACGAAGGACAGAAAAGGCAAGGATCTAACAGAAGCAGAAGAGATTAAGAAGAGGTGGCAAGAATACAAGTGTCAGAAGAACTATACATAAAAGGACATAATGACCAGATAACCACAATGGTATGGTCACTCACCTAGAGCCAGACATCACAGAGTCTGAAGTAAAGTGGGCCTTAGGAAGCATTATTACAAACAAATCTACTGGAGGTGATGGAATTCCAGCTGAGCTATTGAAAATCCTAAAAGACGATGCTGTGAAAGTGCTGCATTCAATATGTCAGCAAATTTGGAAAACTCAGCAGTGGCCACAGGACTAGAAAAGGTCAGTTTTCATTCCAGTCCCAAAGAAAGACAATGCTAAAGAATGTTCAAACTACTGCACAATTGCACTCATCTCACATGCTAGCAAAAAATGCTCAAAATTCTCCAAGCCAGGCTTCAGCAGTAGGTAAACCAAGAACTTCCAGATGTTGAAGCTGGATTTAGAAAAGGCAGAGGAACCAGAGATCAAATTGCCAGCATCTGCTGGATCATGGAAAAAGCAAGAGAGTTTCAGAAAAACATCCACTTTTGCTTCATTGACTATGGTAAAACCTTTGACTGTGTGGATCACAATAAACTGTGGAAACTTCTTCAAGAGATGGGAATACAACCACCTGACCTGCCTTCTGAGAAATCTGTATGCAGGTTAAGAAGCAACAGTTAGGACTGGAAAGGAATCACAGACTGGTTCCACATTGGGAAAGGAGTATGTCAAGGCTGTATATTGTCACCCTGCTTATTTAACTTCTCTTCAGAGTACATCATGAGAAATGCTGGGCTGGATGAAGTACAAGCTAGAATCAAGACTGCTGGGAAAAGTATCAACAACTTCTGATATGCAGTTGCTAACACCCCAATGGCAGAAAGCAAAGAGGAACTAAATAGCCTATTATTGATGAAGGTGAAAGAAGAGAGTGAAAAAGCTGGATTAAAACTCAGCATTCAAAAAATGTAGATCATGGCATCCAGTCCCATGACACTTATGACAAATAGATGGGGAGAAAGTGGAAATGGTGACAGATTTTATTTTATTTTTTTTTAAATTTTTTTAAAATGGCTTCCCTGGTAGCTCAGATGGTAAAGTGTCTACCTACAATGCAGGAGACCCAGGTTTGATCCCTGGGTCGGGAAGGTCTCCTGGAGAAGGAAATGGCAACCCACTCCACTATTCATGCCTGGAAAATCCCATGGACTGAGGAGCTTGGTGGGCTACCGTCCATGGGGTCGCAAAGAGTTGGACATGACTGAGTGACTTCACTTTCTTTATTTATTTTTTTGGACTTCAAAATCACTATGGATGGTTGACTGCAGTCATAAAATTAAAAAATGCTTGTTCCTTGGGAGAAAATCTATAACAAACCTAGACAGTGTATTAAAGAGCAGAGATATCATTTTGCTGACTAAGGTCCATAGAGTCAAAGCTATGATTTTTCCATTAGTCATGAACGGATATGAGAGTTGGACCATAAAGAAGGCTGAGCACCAAAGAAATGATGCTATTGAATTGTGGTGTTGGAGAAGACTCCTGAGAGTCCCTTGGACAGCAGAGAGATCAAACCAGTCATTCCTAAAGGAAATCAACTCTGAATATGCATTGAAAGGACTGAAGCTGAAGCTCCAATACTTTGACCACCTGATGTGAAGAGCTGACTCATTGGAAAAGACTGTGGCTGGGAAAGATTGAGGGCAAGAGAAGGGAGCGGCAGAGGATGAGACAGTTATATAGCATCATTGACTCAGTGGACATGAGTTTGTGGAAACTCCAGCAGATGGTGAAGGACAGGGAAGCCTGGCGTGCTGCTGTTCTTGAGGTTGAAGAGTCAGATAGGACTTGGCAACTTTGCAACAACACAGCTTCTCTGATTATTACCCTCTTTGACAAGTCCCCCTGTGCCACACTGACTGACCAGTTTCCAGCCATGACTCTTTTTTCTTTGGTTTTCTCATTCATTGCATTAGATATTGATACTTTTTCATTCCCATTCAATCTGTACATTAGACTTAAAGCACTCTGTGGTCATTCAGAAACTATCCCTTACGATTTTTCTCTCTGTTTTCCTCCAAGTAAAGAATAGCAAAGACCGCAGGATTATCTCCTAGGCCAGACACATGTACAGGATGAAAATTTATGCCTTACCTGTGCTCTAGTTTTCCAGTCTTCTTGGAGATTTCAGTGGCCAGATGTAGACGTCTGTATAAGACTTTGATCTCTTTTAGTACATTACGATGCTCTGTTTATGAGAAGTGTTTGTATTTTTAAAAAACACTCTTATTGGGATGTAATACACATGCTCTTCAGTTCACCCAATTTTAATTAGTTTTTGTCTGTGGTCTGAGGTAGGTGTCCAACTCCATTCTTTTCCATGTGGCTCTTCAGTGGTCTAAGAATTCTTTGTGGAAAGACCATTCTTTACACATTGTATGATCTTGGCACCCTTGTTGAAAATAAGCTGTTCATAGATATCTGAGTTTATTTCTAGACTCTCAGTTCTCTTCAATTGATGTGTATGTCTGTCCTTGTTCCAGTATCACACTGTGTTCATTATTCTAGTTCTGCCCAGTTTGGGCATCGGTCATGTGAAATTACTAAAATTACTCCAGATTGCTTCAGAGGCCTGCTCCTCACTCCCATGCCAGCTGCTGCTGCTAAGTTGCTTCAGTCGTGCCGGACTCTGTGTGACCCCATGGACGGCAGCCCACCAGGCGGGATCCCCCGTCCCTGGGATTCTCCAGGCAAGAGTACTGGAGTGGGTTGCCATTTCCTTCTCCAATGCAGAAAAGTGAAAAGTGAAAATGAAGTTGCTTGGTCGTGTCCGACTCTTTGCAACCCCATGGACTGTAGCACAACAGGCTCCTCTGCCCATGGGATTCTCCAGGCAAGAGTACTGGAGGGGTTAGCCTTTCCCTTCTCCAGGAGATCTTCCCAACTCTGTGATAAAACCCAGGTCTCCCACATTGCAGATGGATTCTTTACCAGCTGAGCCACAAGGGAAGCCCAAGAACACTGGACTGGGTAAGCTATCCCTTCTCCAGCAGATCTTCCCAACCCAGGAAGAGAACCAGGGTCTCCTGCATTGCAGGTAGATTCTTTGCCAACTAAGCTGTAACCTGGAGATTAATCAGCTGAGAAATTGTGAATAAGCTATTCCTTTGCTGACTTGCTATGGGTTTTGCTAAATGATTCAGTTCAGTTCAGTTCAGTCACTCAGTCGTGTCTGACTCTTTGTGACCCCATGAATCGCAGCATGCCAGGCCTCCCTGTCCATCACCAACTCCTGGAGTTGAGTTAAACTCATGTCCATCAAGTTGGTGATGCTATCCAGCCATCTCATCCTCTGTCATCCCCTTTTCCTCCTGCCCCCAATCCCTCGCAGCATCAGAGTCTTTTCCAATGAGACAACTCTTCGCATGAGGTGGCCAAGGTACTGGAGTTTCAGCTTTAGCATCAGTCCTTCCAATGAATACCCAGGACTGATCTCCTTTAGGATGGACTGGTTGGATCTCCTTGCAGTCCAAGGGACTCTCAAGAGTCTTCTCCAACACCACAGTTCAAAAGCATCAATTCTTCGGTGCTCAGCTTTCTTCACAGTCCAACTCTCACATCCATACATGACCACTGGAAAAACCATAGCCTTGACTAGATGGACCTTTGTTGGCAAAGTAATGTCTCTGCTTTCCAATATGCTATCTAGGTTGGTCATAACTTTCCTTCCAAGGAGTAAGTGTTTTTTAATTTCATGACTGCAGTCATCATCTGCAGTGATTTTGGAGCCCCCCAAAATAAAGTATGCCACTGTTTCCACTGTTTCCCCATCTATTTCCCATGAAGTGATGGTACCAGGTGCCATCATCTTCGTTTTCGGAATGTTGAGCTTTAAGCCAACTTTTTCACTCTCCTCTTTCACTTTCATCAAGAGGCTTTTTGTTCCTCTTCACTTTCTGCCATAAGGGTGGTGTCATCTACGTATCTCAGGTTATTGATATTTCTCCCGGCAATCTTGATTCCAGCTTGTGCTTCTTCCAGCCCAGTGTTTCTTATGATGTACTCTGCATAGAAGTTAAATAAGCAGGGTGACAATATACAGCCTTGACGTATTCCTTTTGCTGTTTGAAACCAGTCTGTTGTTCCATGTCCAGTTCTAACTGTTGCTTCCTGACCTGCATACAGGTTTCTCAAGAGGCAGATCAGGTGGTCTGGTATTCCCATCTCTTTGAGAACTTTCCACAGTTTATTGTGATCCACACAGTCAAAGGCTTTGGCATAGTCAATAAAGCAGAACTAGATGTTTTTCTGGAACTCTCTTGCTTTTTCCATGATCCAGCGATGTTGGCAATTTGATCTCTGGTTCCTCTGCATTTTCTAAAACCAGCTTGAACATCAGGAAGTTCACGGTTCACGTATTGCTGAAGCCTGGCTTGGAGAATTTGAGCATGACTTTACTAGCATGTGGGATGAGTGCAATTGTGCAGTAGTTTGAGCATTCTTTGGCATTGCCTTTCTTTGGGATTGGAATGAAAACTGACCTTTTCCAGTCCTGTGGCCACTGCTGAGCTTTCCAAATTTGCTGGCATATTGAATGCAGCACTTTCACAGCATCATCTTTCAGGATTTGGAATAGCTCAACTGGAATTCCATCACCTCCACTAGCTTTGTTCATAGTGATGCTTTCTAAGGCCCACTTGACTTTGCGTTCCAGGATGTCTGGCTCTAGGTAAGTGATCACACCATCTTGATTACCTGGGTCGTGAAGATCTTTTTTGTACAGTTCTTCTGTGTATTCTTGCCACCACTTCTTTATATCTTCTGCTTCTGTGAGGTCCATACCATTTCTGTCCTTTATTGTGCCCATCTTTGCATGAAATGTTCCCTTGGTATCTCTAATTTTCTTGAAGAGATCCCTAGTCTTTCCCATTCTGTTGTTTTCCTGTATTTCTTTTCATTGATCACTGAGGAAGGCTTTTTTTTTTTTTATCTCCCCTTGCTATTCTTTGAAACTCTGCATTCAGATGCTTATATCTTTCCTTTTCTCCTTTGCTTTTCTCTTCTCTTCTTTTCACAGCTATTTGTAAGGCCTCCTCAGACAGTCCTTTTGCTTTTTTGCCTTTTTTCCATGGGGATGGTCTTGATCCCTGTCTCCTGTACAATGTCACAAATGATTTTTCATCTATAAATGCAGTATCAGTTTTTACATTTGGTCAATTTGTTGCAGTGGTGAGGTAAATTGATTCTAAAGCCCTTGGGAATGATAAAGTGCTATATGAGTTTTTCCTGATGGTAAAATGCCTTTCTTAATATTAAAACCTAATCTACGTACTGGCTTATTGTTATTGATATTATCATTTTAAATGTCAGGTTTACTTTAAGGTAAGCTGAGACAATAATCTTTTTCCTACCACTGCACTTCCTACCAGGCACATTGAACAAAGAAAGTGACACAGTGGAAATGCAATTCCTAAACTGTCAGGCTGTCCTGTTAAGTTTCCTTGATGCAGCATCATGGAATTTGTTAAGGATAAAATGAACTAAACATTTAACTTTGCCACCACCTAGAGGCAATTATGTCATACATGCTGTCTTGATTAAACTTTCTCAAATGCTGCTTTCAGAGTAGATGTGGAACAAAAGTAAAAGGTGGATAACTCTTTGTATATAATTTTTCTCTACACCCTAAAGAATTGTCCTTTCCCTAGTGGGTTCTCAGCATGCACTGTGAGATTAAAACATACTTGTTTACTACTAAGCAAATCTGAATTTTACCAGAAGTTGCCAGTAGGAAATGTATCTCAAGGAATTGGGTGTCTTATAGAAATATTTATTGCAGATGTTCTTAAAGTATCTCCTTTGTAAGTTGAATTCTTTATACTTTGCATAATATTACAATAGTATCTTTCTTTTATGATATCCAGTTCCTAATAAGACAGTATAGACATTAAGAAATGAAACAATATTACTTGCAAGAAATTCATAACTACTATGCAAATATTTAGAAGGCTGCTGTTGCCTAAGTATATACTTCACAGGCTTTTTCTTATTTTGTCTCTGAAAATCTAAATTTACATATCTATGCCATGGTTATTTAAAGGGTTTTTAATACTATTTTAAGATACAGTTCTTTTAAATTGGGTCACAATATGTGCAAACTATATGTCTTATATTATTGAATAATTTAATAAATGTATGTGGCATCCTTTTAGTAAAGGGTTATCTATTAAATTTTTACTTTCCCTAATAATTATTTGTTGATATTAAATTGACAGCATAAAATAATTATAAAATTACAGACAATGTATTTTGACACATCATCAGGAACTGTTGAACAAATAAAGGGAATTCCTTAAAATGTAACAACTTAACACCAATTCGAAAGTATATGCTTTCCAAAATGTATATGATTTTGTAAGAAGTTAACTTGTTTAGGAAGAGAAGCATTAGATCATTGCAGAACCAGTATTTAACTGTTGGAAATCATAACACACACACCAGTTGATGCTTGACTGAATCCTCCTTCTTCCCCAGACAGAGGAAATGACAGGATATTATTCACATATAAAGATGATTTCAAACTGTGTTTCTTTCCTCATATAAAATAAAAGTTTACAGACATGTTATGCTGTTTGAATTAGAAAAATATTAGCATCTTCTCAAATGTGTTTTCTAACTTTATTGTAGGAAGAAGTTGTGGAAGAGATTGAATTGTATATGGAATAAAATCCCAGGAAATTAAATGAAAAATTTAAATAAATTATTTTTCAGTTATAACATTTCATATAAATGACCATGTCTGATAACTCCTTGGACAGCTGCTCTTTACAAATAAAAACATCATAAATAAGTGCATATGAATGTGGGATTAGAAAGCTAGGGTCATGGAAATTGTGCTTTTGCAAAGAAAATTTAATTTTAACTCTTACATGAAAAGATCTGTATCTAGCTCCATGTTTTTGCTCAACTCTTGCTTCTTTTTTGAGTTCTTCCTGCTGCTTGCAAAAATACTGTCTGTTTATTACATAAACCAGTACTGCCACCTCATGATCTTTTCCTGAATTTCACCTGTCCATCCTTATTGGTTCTCTTTGGGTACTTCTTATTTCTGGCTTACTGGTTTAGTATTCCTCACATCTGCACATTTTTATCTCCGACTTCTGGTTAGAATCTCTTCTAGGGTTAGTTAGTTAGTTGCTGTTAGTTGCTCAGTCATGTCCGACTCTCTCTGACCCCATGAACTGTATAGCCCAACAGACTCCTCTGTCCATGGGATTCTCCAGGCAAGAATCCTGGAGTGGGTAGCCATTCCTTTCTCCGGGGAATCTTTCCAATCCAAGGATCAAACCGGGGTCTCCTACATTACAGGGAGATTCTTTACCGTCAGAGTCACCAGGGAAGTCTGTTACCATTTGGACCTAACAGAAGCAGAAGGTATTAAAAAGGAGTGGCAAGACTATACAGAAGAACTATACAAAAAATATTTTCATGACCCAGATAGCCATGATGGTGTGATCACTCACCTAGAACCAGACATCCTGTAATGGGAAGTCAAGTGGGCCTTAGGAAGCATCACTATGAACAAAGCTAGTGGAGGAGATGGAATTGCAGTTGAGCTGTTTCAGATCCTAAAAGATGATGCTGTGAAAATGCTGCACTCAATATGCCAGCAAATTTGGAAAACAGCAGTGGCCACAGGACTGGAAAATATCAGTTTTCATTCCAGTCCCAAAGAAAGGCAATGCCAAAGAATGCTCAAACTGTCACTCAATTGCACTGATCTCACACGCTAGCAAAGTAGTGTTAAAAATTCTCCAAGCCGTGCTTCAACAGTATGTGAACTGTGAACTTCCAGATGTTCAAGCTGGATTTAGAAAAGGCAGAGGAATCAGAGATCAAATTGCCAACATCCACTGGATCATCAAAAAAGTGACAGAATTCCAGAAAAACATCTACTTCTGCTTTATTGACTACCCCAAAGCCTTTGACTGTGTGACTCACAACAAACTGTGGAAAATTCTTAAAGAGATCGGAATACCAGACCACCTTACCTGGCTCCTGAGAAATCTGTATGCAGGTCAAGAAGCAATAGTTAAAACTGGACATGGAACAACAGACTGATTCCAAATCAGGAAAGGAGTACATCAAAGCTGTATATTGTCACCCTGCTTATTTAAATTATATGCAGAGTACATCATGAGAAATGCTGGCCTGGATGAAGCACAAGCTGGAATCAAGATTGTTGGGAGCAATATCAGTCACCTCAGATATACAGTCCATGGGGTCGCGAAGAGTTGGACATGACTGAGTGACTTCACTTTCACTTTTCGCTTTCATGCATTGGAGAAGGAAATGGCAACCCACTCCAGTATTCTTGCCTGGAGAATCCTGGGGACAGAGGAGCCTGGTGGGCTGTCGTCTATGGGGTCGCACAGAGTCAGACGTGACTGAAGCGACTTAGCAGCAACAGCAGCAGATATGCAGATGACACCACCCTTATGGCAGAAAGTGAAGAAGAGCCAAAGAGTCTCTTGATGAAAGTGAAAGAGGAAACTGAAAAAGTTGGCTTAAAACTCAACATTCAGAAAATTAAGATCATGGCACCTGGACCCATCACTTCATAGCAAAAAGATGGGGAAACAATGGAAACAGTGAGAGACTTTGTTTTGAGGGGCTCCAAAATCACTGCAGATGGTGACTGGAGCCAAGAAATTAAATGACAGTTGCTCCTTGGAAGAAAAATTATGACCAGCTTAGACAGCATTTTCAAAAGCAGAGACATTACTTTGCCAACAAAGGTCTGTCTAGTGAAAGTTATGGTTTCTCCAGTAGTCATGTATGGATGTGAGAGTTGAACTATAAAGAAAGCTGAGCACCAAAGAATTGATGCTTTTGAACTGTGGTGTTGGAGAAAACTCTTGATCATGGGGTCGCAATGAGTTGGACATGACTGAGCGACTGTACTGAACTGAACTGTGTTATTTTCATCTTTATCCCCATTAATTCTCTCCTGGATATTTTGTCAGTGCATTTGAAGAGTAGTTAGCATGACAACTGTCCATGACAAGACCTAAAAGTTAAATCACGTCTGCCAAAAAAGAAGTAAAAATTAGGTTCCATGGCTTCTCTTTCATATCTGTAATTCTAGTGCCAACTTAGCTGAGGATATTCAAAATTTACTAGCTAGAGGAATTAGAATGAAATATAATTTCTCTAATTTATTTTATTTGATGATCATCCTTTTAAAAAACACATTTTTATGGTTTATTTTTTATCTCTTTGTTTTTGCAGCTTTTATCATTCCTCCAGGGTTTATTTACTTTTTACCACGAGGGATATGAACTCGCCCAGGAATTTGCACCATATAAACAACAGCTGCAGTTCAACTTGCAGAATGTAAGACTATACCTGTTCTCACTGCCTCTCCTTAGTTAATCAGATGATCCCAGGGCAACTGAGTTATAGCCAAGCTGAACTTTGGAGTCTTCCAAAAACTTATCTGAGTACAATAAAGTCTCATTCATTTAGAAAAATCACTTAATAAATTTATTAACTTTTTAAAATAAGAGCTAATCTCATGTTTGAAAAATATATACTGCCAAATTTCGTGAAAATGAAAATATCTGAGTGCAGAGACCTTAGAAACTGTTGCCTTTATCTAGTGTTTTCATTATTTTGCTGAGTGACCCTAGGCATGTCATATTTCCTGAGAGGGCAGTATTTCTGTGTTTGTGAAAGGAACTTTCACAATGGACTTTCATGCTTTGTCCCTTTCCTCCCTGAAGCTATTTATTTTATAGCTGACATTTACTGTTTTCTAAAAATAAATTTAAATGTGGCTTTCAAGCATCCATAAAAGCTGTGTTAAAGCTTCAGGAGAATTATTTAAAAACACCCTATCTATTTCTGGGACAGTTTACTTTGTAAAGTTGTCCAGTAAATGCTTTTAATATTTGATTGCAGTTATACGAATTCTGTTTTACATGTACTGAATACCAGTTACACTTTAAAAAGTTAGCCAATCCTTTCTGTATTATCAAATATGTTGTTCAGTTGGTAAGTCATGTCTGGACTCTTTGCAGCCTCCTGGACTGCAGCACACTAGGCTTCCCTGTCCTTTCACTATCTCCAGGAGTTTGCTCAAACTCATGTCCATTGAGTCGATGATGCCAATAACAAAATCTTGATTGCTGAGGATTTTGTGTAAATGAAGAGTTATTTCTGAAACCATGTCTGGTACTCTGTAGCTAAAATAGTTTGTGAAGATTTCACTTAATTTTCTATAAAAAGCATGCCTTTCACTCCTTACCTGATTTTTGCTATTGTAAAGATGTTCAGCAAATAGAAATATGCGTTTGGAGCGTAGCACAAGAAATAAGTAATTGCATTTATTCTACTTGTGTTTTGCATTTAGCTTTTTATTTAACCTAGATTTTCTCACAGAATCAATTTCACATGCAATTCATTCCATTGTTTTTCAATATGGAATCCATTTGGGCTTTCTCAGTAAATATTAAAAGGGAAAATTATAAACCCAAAGTATTTTTATTATTTCCATATTAAATGCAATTGCAGTAAAATTCCTGAGATTTGAGAACAAGAGACAGGTAAGGTATTGGAAAAAATTCATATCCTTATGTTTCAAAGGGAAAAGCAGCAAAAGTGGCAATTAAGAAAACTTTCCTAACTTTACTTTGAGATTCAGATCTTTTATTAGGGGCCGTAACAAAATGGTAATCATCACTGTCTCACAGGTTGGTGATTATTCTTATGTTTCCAAGTGTGTATTGTTGAGATAATATGACCTGAATGCAAAATTGATTTTCATAGAGAAAAGCCATATACTTTCTATATCTTCCCTTAAGTAAACTTGCTATGGTGTAAGTAAATTACTTCCTACAATAGAAGATGTTAGAACTTGGAAAACTATTCATTTTTATGTGTTAATTTATGCATTGACCTCCTGATAACTATGTTAGGATTTTGGGAAAACAAGGTAAGTGATATTTCTTCAAAGAGGTGTTCGGAATAAAAATGATGAACCTTTTTCTTGATTAGTGCCACATATATCAAAACTATGTGAATTTATTTTAACCCTCAAAACAAATTAAGTTGTTGTATATCTGCTTTTTTTTTTATCTTAGGTATTATGGGATATAAAATGTTATTTTAATTAATATCTTATATTTGTAAAGCTATAAGTTGTTCCCTAGATAATGTTAAGTGGGAAATTGGATAACATACACACATACACAGATTCAAAGAGAAACATGCAGAAGGTCATTCAGAAAAGTTTCACTAAAGCAGATCAAAATTAGAGCATAGGATTCAATGTAGATGGTGGTGGATATGGTGAACAGTCCTGAAAGAGTCAAGGTTATCCTTTGCACCATTTGTAGTTTTGAAACCTTAGACTGGGTGTTCCTCAAAACTGGTAGAAAACACTGAATGAAATTGTTGTTTCTATTTACTAAAGACGAGGAATAATTTTGAAAGTACTCGACAAGAGGTAGAGCGATTGATGCAGAGGATGAAATCTGCCAATCAAGATTACAGGCCACCCAGCCAGTGGACAATGGAAGGCTACTTGTATGTCCAGGAGAAACGTGAGTTGCAAAGATGTAAATTAATGTCTCATAAGATTAACATTCTGTTTCTATGAGACGTAAGTTGGTTACTTGCTTTTCCTTCAAGAAGGAAGACTAAAATTCCTAACAGCTTTATCCTATATGGTCTGCTTGGCCAGCGACTATCACTGAATGTGGAAGTTTTTCCACTTTTCACCATTGGATTCTCTAAGCTGGTATGTTGTTAAACTTGGAACTTAGAATTTTCATGATGATACCGTAACATGAGTTCAGTTTTAGAATTTAATTATGGTGTCTGATCTCAATGCAAAATTTCATGGAGAATTAAAACCCAAAGCCTTTATCAGATGAATCATCTTGGTGACTTTGGTAGTGGTTTTCCCCTTCAGCAGCATTATTTCATTTAATTCTGTGCTCTGACAGTTTTCAGGAGTAAAACTGGTTAATTACATAACATCAAACTGGCACTGTTTACTTCCTGGTGTTGGGAAATAAGCTTCAGATCCAATAGAGCATTATTATAAGTGCCTCACTCTGAGAAAGTTTTTCTCACAAAAGTTAATAAAAGCCATTCAAACTTGTATAACTAGGGTCCTTTTTTGTCATTAAGTGGAACGAGCGATTAAATTAACTCTCTGTTTCAAACCAGAATGCCCTAAAGCACTCTCTTACTCGTTGTGTTGAAGGAACAGTTGTTTGCATTTCCAGTACATCATGGGCCAGGGTCTTCATAAAACACAGAATCACATGCGTGGATTGTGCAGTAATCTCAGATAGCTCTAAAAGTTGGTAAATGCCTATTTTCACTTTTTGTAGTTTTTCTCACATGTGTGGACTTGAAGATGACATGGAGTAACATTGCCCTAAGTCTCCCCATCTCTAGACAATAGATCCGGGTAGTTTTCTTGAAGACATTATAGTTAAAGGGTTTGAGATGTGGAAGCTGTAGATGTTGACTGTGAAAGTTTTGGGGGCATAATGCAAAATGATCACTAATATGCCAGGGTAGTTTATATTTGACATGCTCAGATGATTGTCATTTGTTCCTTAACAGTACAGAAGCAGATAACAGTTTGATCCAGTAGTCTCAGCAAATAATTATTACTACATTGGTGATAGTGGGCTGCTGGCTCAGGGGATCTGGTTTCAGGATTTTCCCTCTCATAGCTATCTACCTTGACCAGTCTACTGTTTTCAGATGTTAAAATGATGAATCGAATGTCCTGCCTTTATAGTCTATAATTAAAATATAATAAATAGGTTTTTCCAAAATTTCTTGAGAAAAGACGAATTCATTGATCATATATGCAAGAGTATATGGATTTAACTCAGGACCCTAAGAAAGATTCTGCATACTGAATAGTTTTTCCATATTTGAGAGGCTCAGTGTGAGGGTACATGGAGAGGAGCTTATACTGTGCCTAGTGGAGGAATATGTGGATAATGAGGCTTGTCAAATCTGCATCTGGTAGAGGAGGTGCGATCCTGTTGCCCAAAGATTTTTTATTCATTGCAGCTCAGCAATACTTTATTTCTTGAGGTCCCCCCTCACCCCTATTGTTAACACAGTTGCTAAAATCATTGTGGGTATACAATATCAT
Organism: Bos grunniens; assembly: GCF_055505025.1. Lineage (NCBI taxonomy): Eukaryota > Metazoa > Chordata > Mammalia > Artiodactyla > Bovidae > Bos > Bos grunniens. The sequence goes on along the minus strand of NC_141179.1, from coordinate 8,565,908 downwards.
GTTCTACTCAAAAAAGCTTTGGATTACCTAGCAAAATTCTTGTGTACATAATCTTCACATATGTCCTGTTCAGCCACGACTTGGTAGCCCATCCACTGGATGGTGCCAAGGTTTGCTTACCTATTCCCCAGCTGTTGGACATTTGGATCATACTAAAAGCATAAGCCCTTTAATAATCTGGGGTCTGGATGCATAGACAGAATGCAGTGTTTTATGCACCTGTCTGATGTTGATATCTTTTATTCTCAGATACCTGACTTCTTCTCTGGGTCAGTCTGAAATGATCATAAGGCCCTCTGTGGCACTGACCTTTTCTCTGAGAGTTCCTATCCCTCTAACATCTGCTTTAGGCTACAGAACTCAGGTAAATCTTCAATTCCAGTGTTTCTGTAGCCTGGGACCAAATCTGTCTATCTCCTTAATAACCTGTGAACCCATACCTTCTCTCCATCTCCATAGTCTTGTGCTGGCCTCCTTGCTGTTCTTTTTTGCCTCCAGGCTTGTCGACCTCAGTCCGTTCTCAGAGAGCTTCCAGCAGCTTCCTCTGCAGTGCTTGCTTGGTTGTGCCTCTCCTGTGATGGCCGTGGTCAGGCATGGCATTCAAGGCTCCTCTCTATTTGTAGCATCCTCTCTTATCACATTCTTCCTGTTCCCCGGACAGCATCCATCTCCATTTTACTGTATATCTGCCTGTGCTGTTTTTATAGCTTTAGTGAGGCACACTTGGCATGCAATAAGTTGCACATATTTAAAATGTACTGTTTGATCAATTTTGTCACATGTATCCACCTATGAAGCTATCACCACAGTCAACATAACACATGTATTCATCACTCTCAAAAGTGTTAATTTGCCTCACTGTAATCCCTCACTCCTTTCATTCCCACTTACCATCCTCACTTCTTTCTTTTGCCTAGGGATTTAAAAAGGAAAATGAATGGGATTATATGCTTTGGAATTATTTTTCTATGAGGAAAAAGTACTCATTTCTTCTAAGAAGAAGAAATTCATTCTAAGAAGAAGATTTCTTCTTAGAATCTTTGAGAGCATTTATATTAAGAAAATCTGACCATTTCACTAAGACACATTGATTGTGCTCTTGCTATCACTGAGTAAGTCTTGTGGAGAACAGAAGAGGAGGTGAAGAATATGGCTCCAAGATGTTTATTCAGTTGTGGGAGGTATAAGACAGATAAACTTACACAATTAGCAACCAGTGATCAATAGTAAATGTCAGAGCTATAAACTGATTGATAAATGGAGATGGATGTAATGGGATGGTAGCAGATGATTGCTATTTAGACACAGCACTCCACTTCATCTGAGTATGTGGTTTGTATGTTACCCACCTCCAGGTATACAGTGAATTGCATTCTGGTAGATTCCAGTTTAAGCAGGAAGAGCATGGGGTCCAGAGTCAGATAGAGCTATATTGGAATTTTATGCCACCTGTTAACTGGGTAATTCTGGGTAGGGAACTTTCTGAGCTCAGTCTCCTCATTTTTAAAAGAGGGATATTTATATCTAATCTCATAATAACATTGTAAGAATTAGAGATAATGTATATAGAGTGTCTCTGTTATCAGTAGTGGTGCATAGTAATACCACTGTACTTCCAGGAGCCCTTACTGTTCTGTGCACTTTGTATTTATATCATTTAATTCTTAAAACAACTCCTGAGAAGTATTGTTCCTCTAAAAGGAAGAACTCCAACCACATGCCCTCTTAATGAAGAAAGCAGCAGCATCTGCTGCTCTTAAGCTTTATTTTCTTTTATGTAAAATGCTCTTTATAATGTCTGACTTTGAAAGTTTCTAGATAAAATGTTGACTCTTAGTAGGTATCCAGTGAATGTTAATTCCCTCCCAATCCACAGACATCATCTCAGCAACCTCAGATGATCACTGGATAAGATAATTAAACTTGTTTTGGTTTGCAACTTCAGAGCTGTAATAAATTTTATTTTCCCAGACTTTTTTTAGGGACTTCAGAATCACTTGCCTAAGAACATCTGCACTGGCCTGGTGCCAAGCAACTTTAAAGAAAGCAGCATGTGTGTGCAGCACACTTGAAGACCAAATGCATGGGGTTCTGAAGTTAACATAGAGGCAGGATGAAACATCTTGGGTCTAATAGGTCATCAGAGTGTTGTAGCAGCTTTATTTAAAAAGTATAGCTAATATTGCTTCATAAATTGCTTCCTAAGTAGTAAAATCACTATAAGGATTTCTATCCAGCCACTCTCCACTAATCAACTGTAAGCCTTTAAGTATTTTACACCACATGTAACAGAGTTATCAACAAGTATTATTAAGTATTACAGTGTGAAATAGTCCCAAAACAGAATTGAAGTTAATTGCAGTAATCCTTTGTGATTACCAAGTATAGCGCTGCACCCCATAATTTTAAAGTCTGGAGTGGTTTAAGTATTCAAGCTACATATGACACCAAAGGCACTATTATTACAGAAAAAAATTCAAATGGCTCATGAAACACTTTTCTCAAGAGGAGCATTTTTACAATTCTGTTTCTTGGTTTTGAATACATTGTTATAAAACCCAGCCAGCAATAACATTGTATATAATTGTTGCTAGAGAGATCCAGGTGTTAATCCAGACAGGACCCTGTGTGAAGAAGCTTTAGGAAACAAGCTCCACTTTCAACCCACTCAGCCCACTGGGGCACTTGGGTGCAAGATAATTGGCTTCCCTGTGGGAAAGATGAAGTCTTTTACCGGGGTCATGAAATAATTGAACTTGTGATTCATCTGTTTGCCCAGGTGAAGCAGCATCAACCAGTTTTTAAGGAGAACACTGGATGACAGAGTGGTATGCAGTGGGAAAGGGTTGCATACCCCAGCGAGGTTATATTTATGGGAAAAAGAAAGTGAACATTATACATGCATGCATGCTAAGTTGCTTCAGTTGTGTTTGACTCCTTGGACTGTAGCCCACCAGGCTTCTCTGTCCATGGGATTCTTCAGGCAAGAATACTGGAGTGGGTTGCCATGCCCTCCTCCAGGGGATCTTCCCAACCCAGGAGACAAATGCACATCTCTTACGGCTCCTGCATTGGCTGGTGGGTTCTTTACCACTAGCACCATTGACCCTATGGTCTGTAAGCCCACAGGCTCCTCTGTCCAAGGGATTCTCCAGGCAAGAATACTGGAGTGGATTGCCTTTCCATTCTCCAGGGGATCTTCCTGACACAGGGATCGAACCTGAGTCTCCTGCATTGCAGGTGGATTCTTTAGTGTCTGAGACACCAAGGAAACCAACCCTTCATTTTAAAGAGAGATTTGAATTTAATTTTTTAGATTAGTGTTAAAAGGGAACAGCTCTGTGGTCAATAAAGTCTTAGAGAAAGATGAATAATTCATTCCTTCATCAAATCTTTATTAAAGAGCAACTATGTGTCTGGCCCTGTTCCATGGATTAAGAATATGCTATTCCACAGAACATCACTTGTTCCTTCTCTCATAGAGCTTTAGATTCTAGTTATGGATGCAGACAGTAAATAAGATGAATTAGTAAAGTGTTGATCATATACCTGTTAACTGTTGAGAAGAAAGTAAAGCAAAAAAAAAGAGAGAGAGATAAGAAATGAAATGTCATGGTGCAGGTGTTGTGATACTAGCTATGTCTACAGAAAGGGCCATTTAGGAAAAAACCTGAAGGAAGTTACAGTGTAAGTCATGCAGGCATCTGAAGGAAGAGTCATCCTGTGAGTGGAAATGCTCTGGGGTAGAAATGCATTCTCCATGGTCAGAGACCAGCAGGGCCCAGTGTAACTAGCATTGAGTGTAGGAGGCAAAAGGCAGTAAGACCAATAATATCCTTCTATCCAGATCATTTGGAGCCTTCGGTTTATATCTGGGGAGATGTGGGAAATGACTGGAGAGTTTTGAACAAAAGGATGAAATGACCTGGCTAAATTTTGAGCAGGGTATTTCTGGCAATTTTGAAAGTACACGATAAAGGAAGATGTAAGGAGACCTGTTATAGCACCTCAGACTGTTCCTTCTCATCCTTCCCACATCCATGGGTAAACCACTTTCACAGACGAGATAACTGAAGCTGAGAGCTAAAGTAACTCTTGATTGTACCAAGTACATGTCAAAGCTGCAAATTAAGCCAAGTTGTCTGGTTGCAAGACACTCTACCCTACACCACTCTAGCTCCAGACTGGCCTTTCTCACTCACAGTAAGCGTTCCTGACTTGCATGGTCTATGGAAACCCTCAGTTGTACTTCATAGCATTGAAAACTGCACAAACTTGGATGCAACTCATATGTTAACAGTCTGTATTGTTTGCTTCCTTTCATTAGGACCTCTTGGTTTTACATGGATTAAACATTATTGTACATATGATAAAGGAAGTAAAACTTTTACAATGAGTGTTTCAGAAATGAAGTCCAGTGGGAAAATGGTGAGTCATTTTTTTTTCTATTGTCTTTTAACTGAACTTGTTATTTAAGTAATGGAAATAAAAATCTTTTGCACATATTTTTCTAATAAACGTATTTACAATTTTTAAACATTGAAAAGTCACAAAAGTTTTCTCTCTAAAGACCTTGATGACTTAAAAAGAACAGCCAGTACTTCTCTTTCACTTTGGCCGTGAATCTTTATAAGCAGTTACATTACATGTACGGACACCTTGGTGGATGGCATCTCACATTCCTGGCAGCAGAGTCGATTGTGGTGTTGGTTTGCCAGCAGCCCACAGAGGTTGTCAGGGGCAGGTCGAGGCTCACGAAGTCCGCCTCTTTCTTCCCGGTGGTTTCCTGTGGGAGCCCGTGTTTGTCCCTGCATGCCACAGTCCCTACAAGCACTGAGTCCTTCTTACTGAAATGCTGGCCAACAAAGTTTCTCAAAAGAAACCAGTGAGTGCTCATTTACCCCTGAAGTCAGTCAGTCACTGAATGTCTCACACGGGCGGTGAACAGTACAAACTAAGAGTACTTTGTCCGCGGAAGTGCTGCCGAGTGCAGCACCTTTATGGCATGGAGTTTGCAGTCTTTTTGTGAGTTAAGATATGAATATGGCAGACGATGAGACCTACAAATAAGATGACTGAGCCATCATCTGCGAGTCCTAGAGCTGGAAGTTATCCTAAAGATTATTGAGGCTCGCCTCCTATCCTAAAGATTATTGAGGCTCGCCTCCTTTTAACCGACTAGAAGATAAAGATGGTAGAAAGTAAGTGACTCCCCACCTAATTTGTGGTATAGATCATGGAGTAGTAAATGTTGACCTAATTTAGGCACACATTCAAATATATCAACTGAAACTTATTGTGCTTGGGCATTCAATAGAGTCTAATGATTCAAAGTGACAGATATAAAGTAAAGGAGCACATACCAGAGAAAAAGAAATCTAAGATTGCTACCATCACGAGAAGTTGTTAACTGCTGTAATCACACCTTAGTTTCTTCTCAAGTTTTTGTAAGAAAAGCTGTTGCCCAGAAGTGAGTTCATGTGACAGTAGTGAGATAATAAACAGACCAAGCCAGAGTTCTATTAATAAATCTATAAGATGTGTAACCAGAGACAATAGAATTAACCAGGCATTAGGTAAATATTCTCCTTAAAATTGAATGGCTTTTCAGGTATAGAAGAGAATTATGAATCGAGCTTATGTTGGATTCTGTGCAAAGAGGTTTAGTTTCAGAAGCAGGCTAGCAATGGGTTACCAGCAGAAGAATCACATGGTATGCATGATAGTAATAGCGCTATAACAAGTATCTTCTAGAGCTTTATTATTTTGGTAACTCTCTTGAGATTTGGAGTCAACTGTCAGCTGTCATTTAATACTCCACAGCTCTGATTCAAATATATACACATTATAGTATAATTTAACATGATAAGTAAATATGTTAAAGGGTGATAGGCACAGAATTCTCAGAATTCTTTGAATAAAACATATATATGTGATTAATTTATTAATAAATGGTTTGGTGTATTACAGTTAGGAAGTTAACATTAGCCAGACATCTTTGTATTAATATTTATTGAAACAGGGCATAATTTTGATCTTTATACATAAACTGTACTCTAAGTTATTTTAATATGGAAACTTTAGATGGTATATTTAATATATTTCAGTTCACTCTGTCATCATGTCAAAAATATGTTCCACCTCTTGTTTCAGAATGGCCTTGTTACTAGCTCACCAGAAATGTTTAAATTAAAATCTTGTATCCGACGAAAGACAGATTCAATTGATAAACGATTCTGCTTTGACATAGAAGTGGTCGAAAGGTTTGAAATTTTCACTTTGTATTTTTTAATTTGGTTTAGATTAATGTTTTTCTGTGTATAGCTATAAATATTAAACAGCATAAAGTGCTTGTTTTTGAGTCTCTTTTTAAAAAAGCAGTATATGTTTAATTCATTCTCTCACTTGTTTATTCAATAAATATGGATTACATGATGCTTTCAAAAAAATAAACTAGACACAGAGTGCTACCAAAGGGTAATGTCACGCAGTGAAGAATCTGAAAAATCGTGTAAATGACTGTCTTGTTCAAAAGCACACATTGTGGACTAAGTTCCCCTTCCCAGTGAAGGAACCTGACAGCATTGTTCATGGCTCCTGGGCCAGCCTTTCTGTATGGTTTTGAAACCTAGGGGCTTTGTGCCAAAGTATAAAAAAAGACACTGCTGCACTTGCCGTAAGCTTCCTTCGGCCACTGAAATTCCGTGCCTTCCATGCACACAGCACTGTTCTGGGCATTCTTAGTCACAGGATATTGGGAGAGACATAAAGGTTGTGCAGCCAAGCTCGTCATCTAACGGAACTGGTTAGCTGTACTCATTTATCATTTCAAGTAGAGTAGAAACAAAGTCAGGAAAAGTATGTAAGTATGTTTCTTGATCTCTGTGGTATTCCATAATATATTCTTCCCCTGTATTACCACCATGCTTCTGAATGTGTGTGAATATATACCACATATATATATATATAACACTCTGACATACTGTATACACTGTTATATATCATAGCTTACAATATACTATAGATTATAATTATTTAGTAGGACATGGCCCCATTTTTATGCTTCTTTAAAACAGCGTTAGCTGTTTTGGCCCTGTGTTCTTATACTTTGTAGATCTGCTGAGCAAGTTTACTTTTCTCTCCAAAAATTCCCTTGGGATTTTTGACTGGAGTTCTATTAAGTTGTTAATTAAACAATGGTGAATTGAACTCTCCCTAAGATTTTATATATCTTTTTTTTCCCCCATTTTGTTTCTGGGTGTCTTCTTTTCATTGAAATTTTGAATAGGATTCTTTCATTAGTAGAAACTCATTTTTGTTTTATGGTTGAAACTGCTGTGGAAAGACTAGTAATTTTTTTATATATCAATCTATGTCCATTGGTTTTAATAATTTTGTGATAGGAACGTTTAGGTGGTTTTGAAGTGTAATGACTGTGGCTCTGTCATCCTTTTCAGTCATTTTAGGGGAAGTAGTTTGAGACTAGCCTCCTTCAGACAGTCTTATACCTAAAACACTTAGGATTTCTTTTCAATTTTTTAATTTCTTTTTTTTTCTCTCCTATCTATATTATTTTCTCTATTTTCATTTTTTTCTCTTTCCTGCTTTTTCTTCAAATTTTAATTTATTTTAACTAAGAATTTAAATAAACAGCATATGTTTAAAGGCATAAATAAGTGAATTGAATATATATAATACTTATTTTTAATAGGCATGGGATCATCACATTGCAAGCCTTTTCAGAAGCTAATCGAAAACTCTGGCTTGAAGCCATGGATGGAAAGGAACCGGTAGGAATATGACACATTCTCTAATTTTGATTTTATTGTTCTAATAATTGCAAAGTACATATAAAAAATTTATATGCCTCTATATAGTATATTTGAAAATATTAAAATAGCAAATCAGGAGTAGAGACTCTTACTGTTTTCTAATGTTGTGTCACTGGCACATAACAACAACTTTTGAATTTATTTTTCAGGGAGACTTCTAGGACTAATTTAAAACCCTAAAATTACTTTCAAAAAGTAATTTTATTTGGCTACATTGATTGGATTGCTTTATTTTGCTAGTTCTTGAGTGTCTACTCTTTGCAAGGCCAGTGTGAGGTTTGCAAGGCCAGTGTGATCAGCATGATGAACAAATTTCAGGGTAACCTAGACCACGGGTTAGAAGTCTCCTTTGATAAAACTGTTTGTAACTTGACATTTCCCTCAATCCAGATCCCCATTTTTCTAATAGATATTTTGATGTTGACATAAATTTACTTGAAATGATCAGGGAGGCGTATATAAAAAAGGGAATACGCCACTGATGACGTCTGTGACGCACGGCACTGAGGGCTTAGAGGGATGAGCGCACAGAGCCAGTAGAAGACACCAGCCTGTCCCTTGAAAACTGTCTTTTAAATGACAAAGAACTTGTGAAAAGTGCCTGTGCAACAGCAGAGCTACACAAAGTGTGGACCCTAGATTTTGAATCTGTCCTACCAACTATTACCAAGCTACACTGAGTACAAAGATTATGATTAAGGATCTGGAAAATTTTGTAGCAATTAGGAGTCATTTTACATCTGTTGAATTTAATAATAAAAAAATTTAGACTGTCTATTCTTGATTGTTTATTACATTTACTTTTTTTTTTTTTTTTTTGTAATTTACAAAATTATCTGTCAGTGACAGATTAAAAATTAAAAACAAAGCAACTTGTCTCTTTACTGCTAATAGTTGAGAGGCAAGCCCTGACCTACAGGAAATTTAGAAGACAGTGTGATAGCTTAAGAAGCACAAGTTAGGGTACATGCTGAGAAAAAACGTTAAGCAGGTAATTTGAGGAGGAAACAATCAGGTGCATCCGTCATGAGGTACTTCCTGGAGAAGGGAGATGGTGCCTCGTGTTGGATAATGGAATGAAATGCTTAGATCAGAGGGAAAGGGGTAAACCTTTGCCCAGGGCAGGACAGCAAGGGAGGAAAAGGAGTGGGAGGCAAGACTGGAGGAGGGCATTGTGCACACAGTAGTGGTAGGACCTTGAAGTCAAGACACTCCGTTTCTATATCACTGAACCAGTACCACCCTGGTCATTATCTGTTGTGGCTCCTTAACTGCAGATGACTGGCTGACTTCTTTTGTTTTTTAGATTTATACCCTGCCTGCGATTATTAGCAAGAAAGAAGAAAGTAAGTTGTTTTAATAATTATTTGAAATGTTATCATGTAGATTTTTTTTTTTTTTTTAGTTGAAGTAAACGGCAGTCCACTCCAGTATTCTTGCCTGGGGGATCCCATGGAAAGCCTGGCGGGATACAGTCCGTGGGGTCTCAAAGAGTCAGACAGGACTGAGCAACTAAACCACAACAACAAAAATAACAAATTAGTTTCAGCTATACAACAAAACAATTAATTTCTGTATAAACTGTAAAGTGATTACTGCAGTAAGTCTAGTACCATCTGTCACCATGAAGTTGTCCTCCAGCCTCCAACCCTTTCCCTCTGATAACCATGAATCTGAGTTTGGTTTCTTTTTTGTTTGTTTTATTTTTTTATATTCCACATATAAGTGAAATCGTATGGTATTTGTCCTTCTCTGACTTATTTCACTTAACAAAATGCCTTTGAGTTCCCTCCATATTGTTGCAAATGGCAAACAAAAAATTTCCTTTTTTATAGCCGAGCAGTAGTCCATTTTGTGTATATACCTTATCTTCTTTATCCAATTCTCCCATCAGTGTCAATTTAGATTGTGTCCGTATCTTAGCTATTGTAAATAATGCCACAATGAATATAGAGATGGATATATCTTTTCAAGTTAGTATTTTTCATTTTCTTTGGATAAATACCCAGAAGAGGTATAACTTGATCTTATGGTAGTTTGTTCTTAAACCTTGAGGAACGTTGTACTATTTTCCATAGTTGCTGCTCCAGTATACATTCCTACCGATAGTGTACAAAGTTTCCCTTCTCTCCACATTCTCTGTAAAACTTCTTTTTTTGTCCTTTGGATAATAGCCATTCTAGCAGGTGCGAGTGATATCTCATTTTGATTGCATTTCTCTGATGATTAGTGGTGTTAAATGTCTTTTCATGTGCCTATTGGCCATCTGTGTGTGTTTTGAATAAAATATATAAATCCTCTGCCCATTTTTAAGTAAATTGTGTTTTACTATTCAACTGTTTGAGTTCTTTATATATTTTTTTATATTTACCCCTTATCATATATATGATTTGCAAATATTTTCCCCTCATTCAGTAGATCACCAATACATTTTGTTGATGATTCCCTTTGCTGTACAGAAGCTATTCAGTTTCATATAGGCCCACTTGTTTATTTTTGCTTTTGTTGCCTTTGCTTTTGAGGTCAGATCAAAAAAATTCCATGTCAACACATACTAAGGAGCTTACTGCCTACATTTTTTTCTAGAATTTTTATGGATTCAGGTCTTATGTTTAAGTTGTAATCCATTTCAATTTGATTTTTTGTGCGTGGTACTATATTCATTTCTTTGCAAGTGTCTGTCCAGTTTTCCAAGCACCATTTATTGAGGAGGCTGCCTTTTATCATTTTATATTCTTGACTCCTTTGTCATAAATTATTTATCCATGAATATATGGGTTTATTTTTAGACCCTTTACTCTCTTCCATTGATTTGTGTCTGTATTTATGCCCTTACCATACTCTTTTGACTACTGTAACTTTGTAGTTTACTTTGAAATCAAGGAGTTTGGTACCTCCAGCTTTATTTATTTATTTACTCATTTAGGGGTTTGTTTTTCTGATGATTCTTTTTTTGTCTGAAATCTGCCTTATCAGATTCTTTCATGGTTCCATAAAATCATTGATTATTAGTTCTAATTCTGTGGTAAATGCCTTTGGTAGTTTGATAGGGATTGCACTGAATCTGTAAATTGCGTTGGCTAGTATGATCATTTTAATGATATTACTTTTTCCCATTTATAAGTGTGGTATACCTTTCCATTTGTGTCATCTTTAATTTCTTTCATCAGTGTCTTAGAGTTTTCAGTGTATGTCTTTTACCTCTTTGTTTAAATTTATTCCAGGGTGTTCCTTTTTTATGTAGTTGTAAATGTGATTGTTTTCTTAATTTCTTTTTCTGATATTTTGTAATGAGTTATAGGAATACAGCAGATTTCTGTATATTGATTTTGTATGATGAAACTTTACTGAATTCATGTGTTAGTTGTAAAAGGTGGTTTTTTTTTTTTTTTTTGGTGGACTCTATAGTTTGTTTTTTCTATATAGTATCATGTCATCTGCAAATACTGACATTTTTTCATCTTCCTTTCCAGTTGGGATTCCTGTTATTTCTTTTTTCCCCTAACTGCTGTGGCTAGGACTTCCAATATTATATTGAATAAAAGTAGTTACAGTGAGCATTCTTCTATATAGTTCATAATCTTAAAGGAATACCTTTCAGCTTTTCACCAATGAGTATGATATTATCTGTGGGCTTGTCATATATAGCCTTTATTATGTCAAAATATGTACCTTCTCTGCCCACTTTGTTGAGAGTGTTTATCATAATAAGATGCTGAATTTTGTGAAATGCTTTCTCTGCATCTATGGAGACAGTCTACATTTTTTATGATTCATTTTGTAAGTATGAGTATCATGTTTATTGATTTGTAGAGGTTGAACAAGCTTTGCATCCTTAGAACAAGTCTCACTTGATGATCATGATCATCCTTTCCTTTTTTTTTTTTTCTTTTTATTTTATTTTCCTCTTTATTTTAATTTCATATGTGATTGAATTCAGTTTGGCTTTCCAGGTGGCACTAGGGTTAAAGAACCTGCCTGCTAATGCAGGAGACACTAGAGAGGAGGGTTCAAAACCTCGGCCAGGAAGATCCCCTAGAAGAGGGCATGGCAACACACTCCAGTATTTTTACCTGGAGAATCCTATGGACAGAGGAGCCTTGTGGGCTACAGTCCATAGGGTCACAAAGAGTTGGGCATAACTACCACATAGTCGTGAAGCAACCTAGCATGCAGCATATACGAATTCAGTTTGCTAATATTTTGTTGAAGACTTTTACATCTATTTTCATTGGAGATGTTGGCCTGTAATTTTCCTTTTTATGTGTCCTTGTCTGTTCTTGTTATCAGGATAATGCTGGCTTTATAAAATGAGTTTGGAAATGTTCTGCCTTCTTTACTCTTTGGATTAGTTTGAGGATAGATACTCAGTCTTTGAATGTTTGATAAAATTCACAGGTGAAACTATCTGATGCTGTACTTCTGTTTGTTGGGATTTTTTTTTTTTTTGCAATCTCTTTACTAATAATCTATCTATTCAGATATTTTATTTCTTTATATTTCAGTCTTGAAGGTTATATGTTTCTAGGAATTTATCCATTTGATCTAAGTTATCCAATTCCTGTGCCCCAACCAGTAATGCTGAAGAAGCTAAAGTTGAAGTCTTCTATGAAGACCTACCGGAGAAGGCAGTGGCACCCCACTCCAGTACTCTTGCCTGGAAAATCCCGTGGATGGAGGAGCCTGGTAGGCTTCAGTCCATGGGGTTGCTGAGTCGGACATGACTGAGCGACTTACTTTCACTTCTTTTTTCATGCATCGGAGAAGGAAATGGCAACCCACTCTAGTGTTCTTGCCTGGAGAATCCCAGGGACGGCGGAGCCTGGTGGGCTGCCATCTACGGGGTCGCACAGAGTCGGACACGACTGAAGAACTAACACCCCAAAAAGATGGATTTTTCAATATAGCGGACTGGAATTCAAAAATGGGAAAACAGATACCTGGAGTAACAGGCAAATTTGGCCTTGGAGTACAGAATGAAGCAGGGCAAAGGCTAGCAGAGTTTTGCCAAGAGAACGCACTGGTCATAGAAAACACCCTCTTCCAACAACACAAGAGAATACTTTACAAATGGACGTCACCAGATGGTCAATACTGAAATCAGATTGATTATATTCTTTGCAACCAAAGATGGAGAAGCTCTATACAGTCAGCAAAAACAAGACCAGGAGCCTACTGTGGCTCAGATCTTGAACTCCTTATTGAAAATTCTGATTCAAATGAAAAAAGTAGGGAAAACCACCAGACCATCCAGGCATGACCTAACACAAATACCTTACATTATACAGTGGAAGTGACAAATAGATTCAAGGAATTAGATCTAATATACAGAGTGCTTAAAGAACTATGGATGGAGGTTCATGACATTGTACAAAGGCAGTGATCAAGACCATCCCCAAGGAAAAGAAATGCAAAAAGGCAAAATGGTTGTCTGAGGAGGCCTTACAAATAGCTGAGAAAAGAAGAGAAGCTAAAGGCAAAGGAGAAAAGAAAAGATATACCCATCTGAATGCAGAGTCCCAAATAATAGCAAGGAGAGGTAAGAAAGCTTTCCTCAGTGATCAGTGCAAAGAAATAGAGAAAACAGTAGAATGGGAAAGACTAGAGATCTCTTCAAGAGAATTAGAGATACCAAGGGAACATTTCATTCAAAGATGGGTGTAATAAAGGACAGAAATAATATGGACCTCACAGAAGCAGAAGATATTAAAAGGAGGTGACAAGAATACACAGAAGAGCTATACAAAAAAAAGATCTTCATGACCCACATAACCATGATGGTGTGATCACTCACCTAGAGCCAGACATCCTGGAATGTGAAGTCAAGTGGGCCTTAGGAAGCATCACTATGAACAAAGCTAGTGGAGGTGATGGAATTCCAGTTGAGCTACTTCAAATCCTAAACAGTGGTGCTGTGAAAGTGCTGCACTTAATATGCCAGCAAATTTGGAAAATTCAGCAGTGGCCAAAGGACTGGAAAAGGTCAGTTTTCATTCCAATCCAATGCCAAAGAATGTTCAAACTACTGCACAGCTACACTTATCTCACACACTAGCAAAGTAATGCTCAAAATCCTCCCAGCCAGGCTTCAACAGTATATGAACTGTGAACTTCCAGATGTTCAAGCTGGATTTAAAAACAGCAGAGGAACCAGAGATCAAATTGCCAACATCCACTGCATCATCGAAAAAGCAAGAGAGTTCCAGAAAAACATCTACTTTTGCTTTATTGACTATGCCAGAGCCTTTGATTTTGTGGATCACAACAAACTGGAAAATTTTTAAAGAGATGAGAATACCAGACCACCTTACCTGCCTCCTGAGAAATCTGTATGCAGGTCAGGAAGCAACAGTTAGAACTGGACATGGAAAACAGACTGGTTCCAAATAGGAAAAGGAGTACGTCAAGGCTGTATATTATTACCCTGCTTATTTAACTTACATGCAGTGTACATCATGTGAAATGCCAGCCTGGATGAATCATAAGCTAGAGTCATGATTGCCGGGAGAAATATCAATAATCTCAGATACGCAGATGATACCACCCTTATGGCCGCAAACAAAGAGGAACTAAAGAGCCTCTTGATGAAAGTGAAAGAGGAAAGTGAAAAATTTGCCTTAAACTCAGCATTCAGAAAACTGAGATCATGGCATCTGGCCCATCACTTGATGTGTAAACAGTGGAAACACTGAAAGACTTTAATTCTGGGGGCTCCAAAATCACTGCAGATGGTGACTGCAGCCATGAAATTAAAAGACGCTTGCTCCTTGGAAGAAAAGCTATGACTAACCTAGACAGCTTATTAAAAAGCAGAGACGTTATGTTGCAGACAAAGGTCCATCTAGTCAAAGCTATGGTTTTTCCAGTAGTCATATATGGATGTGAGAGTTGGACCATAAAGAAACCTGAGTGCCTAAGAATTGATGCTTTTGAACTGTGGTGTTGGGAAAGACTCTTGAGAGTCCCTTAGACACCAAGGAGGTCCAACCAGTCCATCCTAAAGGAAATCAGTCCTGAATATTCATTGAAGGGACTGATGTTGAAGCTGAAACTCCAATACTTTGGCCACCTGATGCGAAGAGCTGACTCATTGGAAAAGACCCTGATGCTGGGAGGGATTGAGGGCAGGAGGAGAAGGGGACGTCAGAGGATGAGATGGTTGTATGGCATCACTGACTCGATGGACATGAGTTTGAGCAAGCTCTGAGAGTTGGTGATGGACAGAGAGGCCTGGCGTGCTGCAGTCTGTGGAGTCGCAAAGAGTCAGACACGCCTGAGCAACTGAACTGAACTGATCCAATTTGTTGTCATATTATTGTTCTTAGAAGACCCCCATGATTCTTTGTATTTCTTTAGTATCACTGCAATTTCTCCTTTTTTTATTTCTCGCTTTGTTTGAGCCTTCTCTCTCTTATTGGTTAGTCTAACTAAAAGTGTGTCATCTTTGTTTATCTTTTCAGTGAACTAGCTCTTGATTTTTATCTTTTTTATTATTATAGTTTTAGCCTCTGTTTTATTCATTTCCACATTAATCTTTATGATTTTCTTCCTCCTCTTACCTTTGGACTTCGTTTTTCTTTTTCCAGTTAGATTGTTTGAGATTTGTCTTTTTTCTTTAAGTAGGCCTGACTTCCCTCTTCCAGGACTTAGTTGGTGGTCCAGTAGTTACGAATCCACCTTCTAATGCAGGGCATCCAGATTTGATCCCTGGTCGGGGTACAAAGATCCCATATTCTGCAGGGCAGCTAAGCCCACTCACCATGACTACTGAGCCCCTGTAGTCTAGAACCTGTGAGCCACAAATGAAGATGACCACTCGCCATAGTGGTCATCTTAGTGAAGACCCAGGGCAGCCAAAAGTAATAGTTTTTAAAAAATTGCTTTTGCCTTGTCTCAGATTTTGAAATGTTGTATTTCTGTTTCCATTTTTAAAATTAGTTTTGATTTCCCCTTGGATTTCTTCATTGACATTGGTTGCTCAGTAGTGTGTTACCTAATCTCCACATATTTGTGATTTTTTTCAGTTTTCTCTTAGTTCTAGCTTCATACCATTTGTGGTTATAAAAAATGTTTGACATGATTTCAGTCTGCTTAAATTTATTGAAATTTGTCTTGTTGCTTAACATGTAATACATCCTGGAGAATGTTCCATGTGTACTTGAGAACAATGTATATTCTGCTGCTTTTGGATAGAATGTTCTATACATTATCTATAAATATAGCTGATCTAATATGTTAAGGCCAATGTTTTCTTAATAATTTTCTGTCTGAATGATCTGTCCATTCATGAAATCAGGGTGTTAGCGTTCCGTGCTATTATTGTATTCCTGTTATTTTTCTGCCCTTAGGTGGGTTAATATTTGCTTCCTATATTAAGGTGGTCTTGTATTAGTTAATGTATGTTCAAACATATTATGACCTCTTGTTGGATTGACTCCTTTATGCTGATGTAATGCCCTTCTTTGTCTCTTATTACAATCTGTGTTCTAACTTCTATTTTGTCTACTGTAAATATAGCTACACCAGCTTTCCTTTTGCTTCTGTTTGAAAGAAATATCTTTTTTCATCTCTTCACTTTCAATCTATTTGTGTCCTCAGATCTAAATTGAGTCTCTTGTAGGCACTATATTATTGTGTGTTTTTTAAAATATGTTTAGCTGCTCTGGCTTTTGATCAGAAAGTTTTGTCCATTTAAATTTAAAGTAGTTATTAACAGGTATGTATTAATACTTCCTGTCATTTTGTGACTTGTTTTCTAGTTGTTTTTATAGTTTCTCTCTGTTCCTTTCTTCTCTGGTTCTCTTTCCTGTGATTTGATGACTTTTTTTCACATTATGTGTATATATTATCTTTAGTGTATGTACAATAGGTTTTTGGTTTGTGGTTTCTATGGAATTCATATATAAAAAACGTATGTATGTATGTATGTATGTATAGTAATCTATTTTAAGCTGAGAGGAAGTTAAGTTTTAAAGCATTCTAAACATTAAAAACATTTTTAGTTCTCCCACCCTCATTTTATATTTTTGATGTTATATATTGTTTTTGTTTCCCTTAATTATTGTAGTTATTGTTAATTTTACTTGTTTTTGTCTTTTAACCTTCATTCTAGGTTTATAAATGGTTAATTCACTAACTTTACTATATGTTTGCCTCTACTCATGAGATTTTGACTTTCTTATGTTTTCTTGTTACTATTTTATGGCTTTCTTTGTTATCTTGAAGTTCCTTTAACATTTCTTGTAAGGCAGATTTAGTGTTGATGATGTTTAGCCTTTACTTCTGTAGAAAACTATTTCTCCTTCCGTTCTGAATAGTAACCTTGCCTGTGGAGTATTTTTGATTGAATGGTTTTTCTTTTCAGTACTTTAAATATATTATGCCATTCCCTGTGGCTTTTAAATTTTTTGCTAAGAAATCAGCTGATAATCTTATGATGTTTCCCTTATATATAACAAGTTATTTTTTCTTCTTGCTTTTATGATTCTCTCCTTGTCTTAATGTTTGACATTTTAGTTATAATGTGCCTTTGTGTAGATCTCTTTGGGTTCATCTTACTTGGAATGCTCCATGCTTCCTCAACTTCAGTGTCTGTTCTTACCCCTAGTTAGGGATGTTTTTAGCCATTGTTTCTTGAACTAAATATTCTGCCTCTTTTTCTCTCTCTCTTCTCTTTCTGGGACCCCTACAATGAGGATGTTATTCCTCTTGATATTCTACCATGCTATTGCTAAGTCACTTCAGTCGTGTCCGACTCTGTGCGACCCCATAGACGGAAGCCCACCAGGCTCCCCCGTCCCTGGGATTCTCCAGGCAAGAACACTGGAGTGGGTTGCCATTTCCTTCTCCAATGCATGAAAGTGAAAAGTGAAAGGGAAGTCGCTCAGTCGTGTCCGACTCTAAGCGACCCCATGAACTGCAGCCCACCAGGCTCCTCCATCCATGGGATTTTCCAGGCAAGAGTACTGGAGTGCCTTCTCCGGATATTGTACCATAGGTCTCTTAAATACTTTTATTTCTTCTGATCTGTTACGATGAATTCCACTTTCCTGTCTTCCAGGTTGTTGATCCTTTCTGCTGCTTCATTTAGCCTGCTACTGAAACCCTCTAGTATATTTTTCTTTTCAGTTAGAGTATTCTTGAGGTCCATGATTTATTTTTGGTATTTACTTATATTTTCTATCTTTTTGTGGAAGTTCTCATTGTATTCATCTGTTCTTCCAAGAGATCATTGAGCATGTTTATGTTCATTAAACTATCAGGTAAATTACCTCCATTTCAGTGAGGGATTTTTTTTCCTGAATTTTTGTCTTTTCTTTTGTTTGCGACACATTCCTCTGTTTTCTCATTTTGCTTGTCTCTCTGTGTTTGTTTCTACAAATTAGGCAAAGCAGTTACTTCTAGTCTTGTTGGAGTGACTTGTAGGAGATGAACCTTGTTTTTCAGCCTGCCCTAGCTCTTTTTTGTCTCTGGAGCATTTGTAATTATCTCAGTAGTTTAATTTTATTCTTGATAGGTCACTATCAGTGTTCCACAGAGAGGGATCTAGTTCACCACTTAGCTTTAGGCTGTTTGGAATGTAGACCTTTGGGAATCAGCTTTTAAAAAAATGTGTGTGTGTGTGTATATGTATATATTCAGTTTTATGTGACCACTGTTATAACCCCTGCTAGCTTCAAGTGGTTCTGAGGTGTCCCCTTGGTGACAGTTGCCCAAATCAGAGCTCCAAATGAACGTATAAGCTTCTCTCTGGCAGGTACAGGTGAGCTGTCACAGGCCAAGGAACAGTGTGAGGATGGCTCCCCCAGCCTGTGTTCTCTGGTCTGGGAGCTCCTCTGCAGCTTCTAGACATGTGATTAACTGGAAGCCTTCCGCTCACTTGAGCTCTGGGACAAGTAATTAGAGCTGTTTTCACAGGAAGTCCAGGGATGTGTTTCAGTCTACTGTCTATATTGTGGCCATGGTTCACTACCATGAACTGTCTCCTCGATTGTTTCAGACCCACAAGGCCCAGAAATCCAGTCATCTCTGGATCATGGCCAGGTGGTCAAGGTGTGTCTCCTGTATAGAGTTAACATTCCTGACAGCTCAGTGGGCCCCAGGAGAGCCTACCGTGAGATTGCTGACTGCACCAATGCTACAAGAGTGCACCATAGCCCACTGGCCACAGTGAGGCCCCAGGAACATGGGGGGCAGGGTGGGATCACAGGCTGCAGCAGGACCACAGGGACATGTGGGTAAGCCCCCTGGCTTCAGTGGGACCGGGGAGCACATGGAGCAAACGCAAGTCCTATGGCTCTAGCAGTGTGATAGGAGAGCCCAAAAATATCAGCTCCTCTGTCCCAGAAGGTTCTCACAGACCTCTGCATTCCGGGCAGAGCCTTCGATCTTAACTAATGGATCTCCTTCTTATATGGTCTAGGAGCTTTCCACACTGTTGGGTTTGTGCTGAGTCCTAGTGTGAGTTGCTCTGCATGAGGGAACTTTTCAGTCCCTTCAGCCTTTTGCATCTTCTGAACATCCGCCCTGTTGATATTCAAAGCCAAAAGTATTGGGAGCTCATCTCTCCAATGCAGGTTGTAAGGTTGTGCCTGATACGGGGCACAAACCCCCAGCTCCTCCGGGAGAAGTTCCACATGTGTGAGGTCTCTTGCACCTCCGGGTTGCTGTGCCAGAGGTGAGATTTTGGGTGAGACTGCACCTCTGACTCTCCTACCCATGTTGATGTTGTCCTTTAATCCTTTGTTGAAGAACGTTTTAGCTAGTTTTTTGGGTCTTTGTCAGAGGAAATTGATCCATTGTATAGTTGCAGGTTTTGTGTGCCTGTGGGAGGAGGTAGAATCAGCATCTTCCCAAGTCAGCATCTTGATTTAACCTCCATCACATAGTTACTTTTATCACAGAGGTATTATGTAATATTAGGAGTTAACTTTGGAAAATCATAGTAATATACCTTTGATCTGATGTTATTCAGCAAATTTGAAATTTTCATTCAAAGAAGTTTCTCACGTTAAAACCACTAACTACTGGACTTTATAGTAACCTATTTAATTATTTATTTAGTATTTATTACTTAAAAGTATATACCCTACTTTATCCCAGAAAGAGATTTGAGGCAATTAATATTTAGTTTGATTTTCTTTAAATGGCAATAGAAGGCTTCTTTTATTTTTTCTTCTCCAGTTTACAAGATTGAATACATGAACACTGCTAATTTTAGGAAATTGTGTACAAGATCGTGAGGTTTAAGGACATGGTCAAAACACCTGGGATACATAGGAAAACATGTTTTCA
The DNA here is from genome assembly GCF_055505025.1 of Bos grunniens. Taxonomy (NCBI): domain Eukaryota; kingdom Metazoa; phylum Chordata; class Mammalia; order Artiodactyla; family Bovidae; genus Bos; species Bos grunniens. The sequence goes on along the minus strand of NC_141179.1, from coordinate 8,545,782 downwards.
TTGTTTCATTACTGAATCCTTAGTATCAAGCCATTCTGAATGAATGCATTTTATGTATTTTCCATCATACTCTGAATCCTTTTTAATCATCTGCCACCTTTAATCCTTGGTTAGTTTAGAGTATTTTCATATGTAATTTATAATAGTCAAATTATTTGACATTTAAAATCAAGTTTTATATGTTTCTAAGGTTGTATGTATATCCTTTAAAGCACTTTCAAATTTTATTTGACTTAATTGACTTTCTCTCATAATGTCTAAATTTATTTTTAAAACAGCCTTAATAACCCTGACTTTTATATTGCTATTAAAATATGTTAGAATGGAGTATAGATTAAAAACTTGGAAAGCACTCATTTGAAAGTCATAAATATTGAGTATATGCAAAACCTGTCATTTTATCTGAATGAAGTGCTTCCTAGTGGTTAATTTCAAAAATTATCAAAAGAAAATACATAATTTTAAATACCTTTTATGTTAAAGATTTTAAAAATATTCCCAGTTTTTATTCATGTATTTCTTTCTTTATTGCCAGAGTGATTAGTATATCTTTCATTGCCCGCTTTTATCTAATCACAAAAACATTAACCAGCCATTAAGAGGTTTATAAGTACTGGATGTTCATTCTAAACAATTACCTAAAAAGTAATCTGTTGTGTAATTTGCATTTGTCTAGAGTTTGAAATGTGTTTTCTAATACTGGGTTCATTGTTCAAATCCAGTATAAAGATAGTCCTTTCAAATTCAAATGAACCTTCTCAAGGACAATCCTCCCTGAAAAACAAATGAACATCTGTATGATACTGAATAGAGCTTTTGAGTAGGATGTGATCAAGTCAGTCAGAATATACGTGATACTTAATGCACCTTGGAACTAGTTGTTTTTTTTTTTTTTTTTAATCATAATTAGGTAACTTGAATGAGAAAGTTATCACATATACTTATGCTGTGATGGAGGGAGATTATACTTCTTCTTGTAGTAAAGACTTATTCTTTTGGAAATCAGCTTTCCTGTAGTTTTAGGCACTTGAAGCATCTCTTTGCCACCCGGTGTAATTATAAATTGATATGTCTTAGAGGAAAATGGCAGTCCGAGGGTCCATGTGTTTGCATGATTTATCACATTCTGACTCTTGATATGACATATTAGTTTTCCACCAGTTCCCTCTGTTCCTTGTGACAGATCACATTTCTCCTCTATAGTTCTCCATGCAAACTTCCCCTGAGATGTGTGCTCAGCACGTATTTGTTCTTATTCTTGATTCTGAAAATTTGGCCTCTTTGGCCCCGTGCTGAGTGGAATCTTGGTGACAGTGTTTTGGATGAAATAGAAAAGAATAGCATCATTGCTTTGCCAGGCAGAGGGGGTCACAGAGAGCTCCTGACCTTAAAAATTGTGTCCCCCGCCCCCCCCCCCCAACCCGGCCAAAAAAAAAAAAACGAAAAAACTGTGTGTCCCAACCCAGGAGGACTTGGTCAGGGTAGGTTTCTCAGAAGTTCAGAGTGTGTGCAGGGCCTGCACTTCTTTAGCAATAATCTCATAGTGAGCCACTCTGGTTCCTTTAGTCTCAGGTGGTCTTCTGTGGTCTGAAGAATGCTGACATCTTCCCTTGGTTAGCTTTTAGTTCTATGAAGAACTGTAAAGATATTGTTCTGTGTGTCTCCTGAGGAAGAACCAGGACTCTTTCCCAAGGCTGCACTATTGTTTCCTGACTGTTCCTTCCTTGTCTCTGCATCTGCTCCCTTCCCTGATTAGCAGCTGCTTGAATCTGACCTTGGGAACTCAGGGGAGGTCTTGGAGGCTGGAGTCTGTTCCATACAAAGTGGAAACAGAAGACACAGACGAGCTTCCTGCCCACGGGCCCCAGAGGGTCCTGCTTGGTTTCATTCTTACTTAGTTCCACTAGGCTTTTATTGCCAAGGGGAAGATTTTGATCATGAAAGGGATATTTAAATTACCTTTGCTTTATTGATAGGTAGTACTTGAAATTATAAATCTTAAATCTGTTTTGAATTTTTTATTTTTATTTATTAAATTTTATTTTGTCTTAAGCCGTAATTTTTCTTTAAACATCTTCAATCATCATACAAGTCTTATTTATAAATGTACTAATTTTAAAAGTAAGTCATTTTTACTTCTTTATATTTTCATAAATCTGCTAGAATTCTCCCACTTAGGCATTTAATCAAGCAAGCTTCTATAAACATTGTTGTTCATTCGCCCAGTGTGCCTGACTCGACCCCATGAAGTGCAGCACACCAGGCCTCCCTGTCCCTCACCATCTCTCAAAGTCTGCCCAAGTTTCGGCTTCATCATCAGTCCTTCCAATGAGTATTCATGGTTGGTTTCCTTTAAGATTGACTGGTTTGATATCTTTGCTGTCCAAGGGACTGTCAAGAGTCTTCTCCAACACCACAGTTCAAAGACATCAAGTCTTTGGCACTCTGCCTTCTTTACGGTCTAGGTCTCACAACCTTATGTGACAGTTGGGAAGACCAGAGCTTTGACTATAAGGACCTTTGTCGGCAGAGTGATGGCTCTGATTTTCAACACACTGTCTTCGTTTGTCATCGCTTTCCTGCCAAGAAGCAATTGTCTTCTTATTTCATGACTGCAGTCACCATCCACAGTGATTTTAGAGCCCAAGAAAATGAAATCAGTCACTACTTCCATCTTTACCCCATCTATTTGCCATGAAATAATGGGGCCAGATGCCATGATCTTAGTTTTCTTAATATTTAGTTTTAAACCAGCTTTTTCACTCTCCTACTTCACCCTCATTGAGAGGTTCTTTAGTTTTTCTTTGACTTCTGCTGTTAGAATGATGTCATCTGCATACTAGGGTTATAGATAATTTATCTATATATAACTATATCTAACATATGTATCTGTATATTTGTCATATGTATGATATCTAGAAACATATCAAGTTATACTTGTAAAGCTACTAAATTTCATCCTCGAATAAAATGAGATTAACACCCTAATATAATAAGACAGATTAATGATTCTGATAAATATAATCTCGCTAAACAACTGAACAACTTTTGTAGTCTGGTAAATTTGCTTTAAAATGCAGAAATTAATACCTTTTAATGTATTCTAAACTTTCTAAAATTACATGTGAAATTGTGTAGCTGCTTCAGAACGTCTTGTTACACATTCCTGTAAAACCAAGTGACCCAAAATTGCACTTGGTTTTGGTTGTTTTTACATGTTCTGGAAGATTCAACTTTGTTTACAGAATCAGTGCTCTGTTTAAAAGTCAGGACTATGGCATATGCCACCAGTAAAAGTAACTTGAGTAGTAGAGGCACAGGATTGAATGCACCTTCTAGAAGAAGTAAACTCCCCTTGCTCTTGGTAGATATTTTGGTATTGCCAGTTTGCATGGGTGAGGCTTTCTAAACATTCTTTCAATCCAACATGCAGTGAAGTGCTTAAGATAAATCTTTATGCTAAACAGTATTCCAGATTCAAGCACTTGATCCTATTGAGTAGCATCATATTTCCTTCCTAGTGATACATCCAGAATTTTATTTGTTTCAGTTCAAAATTATATTCTAGTGATTGTGAAGTGTAAGTCCTCTTTCTTAAGTCTTGATTAAGTCCTGCAGGCTCATCCTGTTTTGAGTTTAGCAGCTATGTCTTCTTTACATTTGTACCTTTGACCATTTTTCTGTATATCATCTTGTTTTTCTGAGATCTGTGTCGCCTTTTGACACTTGACTCTCTCCCAACATAGCATTATGTCCATTTTGGTCTTTAATCTCTCTCACAATTGGCATCTGAAACCAGTACCAGCCCTTATTCATTTGCCACCTCGAGAAGTGCTTCTTTATAGCCTTGGCAATTCAGATGGATTCCTTTTGTGTTAAATTATTCCTATTATTCTTTGGAAACTCAGTTTTGCTAGGAATGTGTTTGTATTTTTGAATTGCAAAAGACAATAATGAAGTTTAGGAGGGTAAAATACAAAACTCAGATAAAAATTTGCTTTGAATGTCACCCATTGGGAGCCATCATGTGTCTGTGCTTGTGGACAGACATATGATCTATCATAAGCAGCAGACAAAGAACTATCTAGTGTCCTAAAATAGGGCCATGCTATGAATGTACAGGGAGCACACACCATGAGATGGAGCATGAAACCATGCTGTGAATGCAGAGTAATGAGGCTCTTTACAGCCTAACCTGAAAGTCTCCCTCCTTTGTGGTTACTCTCAGTTTACCATTTTCAGAGTATGTGCTGCTGTGTGTGCTCAGTTGCTCAGTCATGTCCAACTCTTTGTGACCCCGTGGACTGTAGCCTGCCAGGCTCCTCTGTCCATGGGATTCTCCAAGCAGGAATACTGGAGTAGGTTTCCATGCCCTCCTGCATCTTCCCAACCCAGGAATCGAACCAGGTCTCCTGCATTGCAGGCAGATTCTTTACCATCCGAGCCACCAGGGAAGAGTGTAGATGCCATAAGTCAGAATAACATAATTCAGCAGAGAAGGAAAACTTGACTCATCTTTATGAAAAAAGTGTCATGTTAAAAAGCTCGAGCACCAGTTCGTTCAGTTCAGTTCAGTCGCTCAGTCGTGTCCGACTCTTTGAGACCCCATGAATCGCAGCACGCCAGGCCTCCCTGTCCATCACCAACTCCCGGAGTTCACTCAGACTCATGTCCATCGAGTCAGTGATGCCATCTAGCCATCTCATCCTCTGTCGTCCCCTTCTCCTCCTGCCCCCAATCCCTCCCAGCATCAGAGTCTTTTCCAATGAGTCAACTCTTTGCATGAGGTGGCCAAAGTACTGGAGTTTCAGCTTTAACATCATTCCTTCCAAAGAAATCCCAGGGCTGATCTCCTTCAGAATGGACTGGTTGGATCTCCTTGCAGTCCAAGGGACTCTCAAGAGTCTTCTCCAACACCACAGTTCAAAAGCACCAATTCTTTGGCGCTCAGCCTTCTTCACAGTCCGACTCTCACATCCATACATGACCACAGGAAAAACCATAGCCTTGGCTAGACAGACCTTTGTTGGCAAAGTAATGACTCTATTCTTGAATATGCTATCTAGGTTGGTCATAAGTTTCCTTCCAAGGAGTAAGTGTCTTTTAATTTCATGACTGCAGTCACCATCTGCAGTGATTTTGGAGCCCCCCAAAATAAAGTCTGACACTGTTTCCACTGTTTCCCCACCTATTTCCCATGAAGTGATGGGACCGGATGCCATGATCTTCGTTTTCTGAATGTTGAGCTTTAAGCCAACTTTTTCACTCTCCACTTTCACTTTCATCAAGAGGCTTTTTAGTTCCTTTTCACTTTCTGCCATAAGGGTGGTGTCATCTGCATATCTGAGGTTATTGATATTTCTCCCGGCAATCTTGATTCCAGCTTATGTTTCTTCCAGTCCAGCATTTCTCATGATGTACTCTGCATATAAGTTAAATAAACAGGGTGACAATATACAGCCTTTTGGAACCAGTCTGTTGTTCCATGTCTAGTTCTAACTGTTGCTTCCTGACCTGCATACAGATTTCTCAAGAGGCAGGTCAAGTGGTCTGGTATTCCCATCTCTTTCAGAATTTTCCACAGTTTATTGTGATCCACACAGTCAACGGCTTTGGCATAGTCAATAAAGCAGAAATAGATGTTTTTCTGGAACTCTTTTGCTTTTTCCATGATCCAGCAGATGTTGGCAATTTGATCTCTGGTTCCTCTGCCTTTTCTAAAACCAGCTTGAACATCAGGAAGTTCACGGTTCACGTATTGCTGAAGGCTGGCTTGGAGAATTTTGAGCATTACTTTACTAGCATGTGAGATGAGTGCAATCGTGTGGTAGTTTGAACATTCTTTGGCATTGCCTCTCTTTGGGATTGGAATGAAAACTGACCTTTTCCAGTCCTCAGGGTATTAAATCCACAGATTCTTTGCTGGCTGTAAGATATTCCACAGTATCCTTTTCTTGAACTTTAACTTTGGTAATGGATTTATTTTGAGAGTTGTAACTAAACAGTTATCACTCAATTAAGATTAGAACCCAGCTGTTCTTCAAACCATACCACTGAAAATATAATTATGCCATTTGAGGCCATTGTTCAAAAAAACAAAGTATTTGTCATGACACATCTTTTCTTTTCCAAGACTCCCATAATGGCCCTAGTTGTTAACAGGAGTGGAGGCAGTTGTCTTTTTTCCTAGGCTTGCTTCTTCTGGCATTCTCTCTTGGTGCCCTGAGCCTTGTCTCCACTCATGCATATGTTTCGTGTGATGACTTTTCAGTTGATCCTTCTATCCCAGGTCTGGAGAAACTGGAATTGTGAAAGGCAAGTGTTTTAGTTCTCATTCTCTCATGCAGTTCATTTCAGCAATACTCCATTATGGAACTAGTTTATTCTAATCATTGTGAATAAGAAAAAGGAAGTTCTTTCAAATGATACTTTTCTGATTAAAGTCACTACTAGGGTATATAGTGGTAAAGTGTTCTGACAGTCAGCCTTCATACAAAACCAAAGGTATTGGACCAGAAGACACTTTCAAAATTTCCCAACAACTCCAAATTTCTGCCACTGTGAGTTTCAGTGGCTTTCCACATGTGTACTCAAGGGATTTATTCTCCCAGGAATCAAACAGGAAAAGTGAACTCATTCTTATCCATCGCAAGTCCTGTAATGTCATGAACGTTTGGGCAGTTCCTACTGCCCTTTACTGCCCTTTAGATAGTTCTGTTATGGAAATTCTCAGACATCCCTGGCTTAATCATTTTCCTTCACTACATTCTCCCCAAGGCCTCTAATCAAGTACAGTTCTGTGCTCATCACCAAGACCAAGGAAGAGAGTCAGAAATCAGGTCCCCTTCCTGGGTGGAACAGAAAGAAAACAGTTTAGGTCAGGGCTATGAAGAGTTACCTGCTCTTCCTATCAGTTCAGTTCAGTCACTCAGTCCTATCTGACTCTCTGTGACTGCATGAACTGCAGCACGCCAGGCCTCCCTGTCCATCACCAATTCCCAGAACCTACTCAAACTCATGTCCATCACATCAGTGATGCCATCCAACCATCTCATCCTCTGTTGTCCCCTTCTCTTCCCGCCTTCAATCTTTCCCAGCATCAGGATCTTTTCCAATTAGGTGGCCAAAGTATCAGAGTTTCAGCTTCAGCATCAGTCCTTCCAATGAATATTCAGGACTGATTTCCTTTAGGACTGATTGGTTTGATCTCCTTGCATCCAGGGGACTCTCAGGAGTCTTCTCCAATACCATAGTTCAAAAGCATCAATTCTTTGGCCCTCAGCTTTCTTTATATTCCAACTTTCACATCCATACATGACTACTGGAAAAACCATAGCTTTGACTAGACAGACCTTTGTTGGCAAAGTAATGTCTCTGTTTTTTAATATGCTGTCTAGGTTGGTCATAGCTTTTCTTCCAAGGAGCAAGGATCTTTTATTTTCATGGCTGCAGTCACCTTTAGGGAGAAGAGAAAAGGTCCTGTGGGAACCATGAATGCCCATAAATACACTCATTTTCTTCTGTTTCTTTCCAGCCACATGTACTATGATATTAGTTGTGTGTGATAGGAGCCTTTTAATCTGAAATGGCAGATTAGAAATGTGAGTTCAAAAGTGAAGGCAAGTGTTGCTTTGCTTTGTCAATCCTGGGAATGTATTGTAAGTCCAAGTAGATTACATCTGTAAGGACATGCTGGGTTTTTAATTACTAGGAAATTGAAGATACAAGGACTTTTACTTTTTAGCTGCATGGAAGACTATTCTTTTTCTCATGGCTTTTGGAATTCTGTTGAGATTAATAGCTTTTTGTTTTGCTAAACTGCCTTTTGAAAACTTTACTTGGATTTCAGTAAAAACTTGAGCCTTCATTAGTTATCAGGGGAAAAATAATAATGTTTCTCTTTAAGTTTTGATTGAATAAATTGAGTTCTTTAAGTTAGCCTATCTTCTGCTTTAGCCCTAAAGGCCGAGTATTATTAATACTATAGGATTTCAAATCCTGGAAATTTGTGATAGTTGTATTCTGCCTAACCCTGGTCTTCACAGAGAGATACAGTGCTGGGGCAAGAATCCTGCAGAGTTGACCAAAGCAGCTTCTGTTGGCTAATAAGCTCTAACCCTTGTAGAAGCCAGAGGGTACTTGAGCAAGTCAGCTACAAACTGGTAACTAGCCAGCCAGTGATCAGCAAGCATTTCTTGGGTGCCTGCTCTGGGAGGCTTTGAGCAGTCCATGTTTCATACAGACAGCTGTACTCCCCTCTCTAGTGCTGCAACAGGAATACTTGCCCTCCACTAAAGAAAAGTTAGTATAAATTATCAGCCTTCATTGCTGTGGTCATACTTAGGAAGAACCCCTTACACTGAGTTTTTTCATTTGAACACTGAAGAGTTCCCAGTCTTTCTTTTGTAAGCTATAGAAGTGAAGTGAACTCGCTCAGTCGTGTCCGACTCTTTGCGACTCCATGGACTGTAGCCTACCAGGCTCCTCTGTCCATGGGATTTTCCAGGCAATAGTACTGGAGTGGATTGCCATTTCCTTCTCCAGCGGGTCTTCCCAACCCGGGGATTGAACCCAGGTCTCCTGCATTGTAGACAGACGCTTTACCGTTCTGAGCCACCAGGGAAGTCCTGCATAAGGACTTTTATAAGCTATAGAGACCTATTTTTGTTGAATTCTCTTTAGCACTAGCATACTAAGTGGAATATAGCCTACATGGCTTTGGAAGATTGAAAGGATTCCTTTACAGAATGTGTTCCTCCCTTACTTCCCTCAGAAGTGGGAAGTAAGAGAGGAACTTCCCTGGGACTTCCTCCTACATCAGTCACTGGGAGACAGAGGATTCTGGAGCATGTTTAATCCATATCATCTTCTTCTCCTCAGATTCAGCAGAAACTGCTGAATTCTTGTGTGAAGGCAAGAGTAGTAGTTTGTAAGGCAGCCATCAATGGGTACTGCTATTATTGCCTTTCGATGTCTTTTTATAGGAATTGGCAAGTCAGTAGCCAAAAATCCTCTGCTACATTCCAGTTAAGCAAGTAAAAGCTAAGAGTGTGGGATTGGCTTTCTTTCATTTAGTCCTTTTTGAGTAGAAAACTGTTGAAGTTATATATAATTAAATCAGAAACACCAGGTTATGCTGTGGTTGAGAGACTTACCACAGTGAAGGTTCATGTCTTGATCATGCTGTGATTCTCTTATTTATAGTTTTTACTCTAAAATCCAAGCTTATGGAGTACCTTGTCTCTCTAACATTGATGATCTTGTGCCAGAGGGGACTAGGAAATGTCAAGCTCCTACTTATCAGTTCTTCCTGATTGGTGGATGATGATGTCTGTCACTTCTGTGCATGTTTCATTGGCTAGTATATAGCATATGACCAAACTGTCTTAGTGAGAGCCAAGAAACACAACCATCCTACAGGAAGGGGCAACAAATATAGGTGAACGGTAGACCCAAGCTACTGTAATCTGTTTAGTTCCAATGAGAGGATGTGTCTGATCATTGTTATTTATAGTAAACACCCTCTTCCAACAACACAAGAGAAGACGCTTCACATGGACATCATCAGATGGTCAACACTGGAATCAGATTGATTATATTCCTTGCAGCCAAAGATGGAGAAGATCTATACAGTCAGCAAAAACAAGACCAGGAGCCTACTGTGGCTCAGATCATGAACTCCTTATTGAAAATTCTGATTCAAATGAAAAAAGTAGAGAAAACCACTAGAACATCGAGGCATGACCTAAAACAAATACCTTACAGTATACAATGAAAGTGACAAATAGATTCAAGGAGTTAGATCTGATAGAGTGCTTGAAGAACTATGGATGGAGGTTCATGACATTGTACAGAGGCAGTGATCAAGACCATCCCCAAGAAAAAGAAATGCAAAAAGGCAAAATGGTTGTCTGAGGAGGCCTTACAAATAGCTGAGAAAAGAAGAGAAGCTAAAGGCAATGGAGAAAAGGAAAGATATACCCATTTGAATACAGAGTTCCAAGGAATAGCAAGGAGAGATAAGAAAGCTTTCCTCAGTGAACACTGCAAAGAAATAGAGGAAAGCAATAGAATGGGAAAGACTAGAGATCTCTTCAAGAAAATTAGAGATACCAAGGGAATATTTCATGCAAAAATGGGCACAATAAAGGACAGAAACATGGTCCTTTAAGTCCTATGGTCCTAACAGAAGCAGAAGATATTAAGAGGAGGTGACAGAATACACAGGAGAACTATATAACAAAGATCTTCATGACTCAGATAACCACGATGGTATGACCACTCACCTAGAGCCAGACATCCTAGAATGTGAAGTCAAGTGGGCCTTAGGAAGCATCACTACAAACAAAGTTAGTGGAGGTGATGCAATCCCAGTTGAGCTATTTCAAATCCTAAAAGATGATGCTGTGAAAGTGCTGCACTCAATATGCCAGCAAATTTGGAAAACTCAGCAGTGGCCACAGGACTGGAAAAGGTCAGTTTTCATTCCAATCCCAAAGAAAGGCAATGCCAAAGAATGCTCACACTACCACACAATTGCACTCAACTCACTCACTAGCAAAGTAATGCTCAAAATTCTCCAAGTCAGGCTTCAATAGTACATGAACCATAAACTTCCAGATGTTCAAGCTGGATTTAGAAGAGGCAGAGAAACCAGAGACCAAATTCCCAACATCCATTGGATTATCAAAAAAGCAAGAGAATTCAGAAAAACATCTACCTCTGCTTTATTGATTACGCCAAAGCCTTTGACTGTGTAGATCAAAACAAACTGTGGGAAATTTGTAAAGAGATGGAAATATCAGACCACCTTACCTGCCTCCTAAGACATCTGTGTGCAGATCAAGAAGCAACAGTTAGAACTGAACATGGAAAACAGACTGGTTCCAAATTGGGAAGGGAGTGTGTCAAGGCTGTGTATTGTCACCCTGCTTATTTAACTTCTATGAAGAGTACATCATGAGAAGCACACAAGCCTGAATCAAGATTGCCGGGAGAAATATCAGTAACCTCAGATACCAGATGTCACCACTCTTATGGCAGAAAGCGAAGAGGAACTAAAGAACCTCTTTATGAAAGTAAAAGAGGAGAGTGAAAAAGCTGGCTTAAAACTCAAGATTCCAAAAAATTAAGATCATGGCATCCAGTCCCTTCATTTCATGACAAATAAATGGAAAAACAATGGAACCAAGTGAGAGACTTTATTTTCTTGGGCTCCAAAATCACTGCAGATAGTGACTCTAGCCATGAAATTAAAAGACACTTGCTCCTTGGAAGAAAAGCTATGACCAACCTAGACAGATTGTTAAAAAGCAGACATTACTTTACTGACAAAGGTCCATATAGTCAAAGCTATGATTTTTCCAGTAGTCATGTACGGATGTGAGAGTTGGAACATAAAGAAAGCTGAGCACCAAAGAATTGATGCTTTTGAACTGTGGTGTTGGAGAAGACTCTTGAGAGTCCCTTGGACTGCAAGGAGATCAAGCCAGTCAATCCTAAAGGAAATCAGTCCTGAATATTTATTGGAAGATCTGATGCTGACGCTGAAACTCCAATATTTTGGCCACCTGATGTGAAGAACTGACTCATTGGAAAAGACCCTGATGCTGGGAAAGACTGAAGGCGGGAGGAGAAGGGGACGACAGAGGATGAGATGGTTGGATGGCATCACCGACTCAATGGACTTCAGTTTGAGCGAGCTCCGGGAGTTGGTGGTGGACAGGGAGGCCTGTTGTGCTGCAGTCCGTGGGGACATGACTGAACCAGCAAACTGAACTGATGCCTCTTTGAAGAATAATGCTCCAAGCAGATAGTACCTCAATCCCCAGTGACTTCATCCCTGCCCAAAGAATGCCTTGTTCATGTGATTTGCATATTCCCAAAGAATGCCTTGTTCATGTGATTTGCATATTTAAATTTTACATTCTCCTCTAGTCAATAACAATGATGATGATGGTAAGAGCCAACACTCTGTAGCACTATATTCTCAGTACTCTTCTAGGAGATTTGCAAATGTTAACATATTTCATCTAGGAATAGCCCTATGTAGACAGTATTATTATTATCCTTATTTTATGGAAGAGGAAAATGAGATAGAGAAAGAATCAAAACTATCCCCAGTAATACGGTTACTAAGTGGGAGAGTAACTATTGTCTGTTTCTTCTGCTTAGCACTAGTGGTTGACTTTTTTTGTTGCTGTTTATCATTTCTTCTGTTTCTGTGATGTGTGCATAGGAGCACATGAAGAAGGAATCGAGCATCTAATTTTATTTATTCCATGCTTGTTGCTCTTCAGTAGTTCATGTGGTTTTGTCTTCATCTTACTGCAACCCTCTAAGATATGTAGTGTGATTTCCCTCATTTTTATTTATTTATTTATTTTACCTAGTCCCTCTTTTTCTTTCTTTCTTTATTTTTTTAATCTCAGCTTTATTTATTTTTTTTTTTACTTTACAATATTGTATTGGTTTTGCCATACATTGACATGAATCCGCCATGGGTGTACATGTGTTCCCCATCCTGAACCCCCCTCCCACCTCCCTCCCCATCCCATCCCTGTTAGATGAAAGGATAGTGTTCATAAAGGTTCATAGGCACACTTCCATCATAAAGCCATGGAGTTGAGATCCAACCCCAGGTTCACCTGGCTCTAAGGAAAGCTGAGCGTTATGTCTATCCCAGAACTTCCGTATACTGGTTCAGGCAATAGCAAAGGATGTTCAAAGGCAATAAAACAAAAACGCAGGGTTATTTTGGCCAACACAGTTTATTCTTTCACATCTTGACAATTATTTTGCAATATTATGATGGTTTTTGCCATACATCAGCACGTATCTTTTAGAATTAGTGTTCCGTGTTTTGGTTTTTAATTCCCCCTAGGAGTAGAATTGCTGGGTTACATGGTAGTTCTATTTTTGCCTTTTTTGAGAAACCTCTATACTGTTTTTCACTGTGGCTGCACCAGTTCATATTCCCAACAGCGTACACGGGTCCTGTTGTTTTCCACATCCTTGCCAACATTTGTTCTTTGTTTTGTTGGTGTGTGTGTGTGATGGCCATTCTGATCGGTGTGAGGTGACATCTCAGTGTAGTCCCTCTAGTTTTTCAGTTTCTCATTTCTCATCTCAGATTTTCAGTCAGTTCAGTTTCAGTGATTTTCTATGCCCAGGATTTCTTCAAAGTTTTTCATCTTTCCTGGCACCTTTTTCTAGCCTAATTTTCTAAATCTATATTTTTTGTGGATCTATGTCATTACCTGTATGTGTTTAATCCACCATTTTTAAATGGAAACCAGTTTTAATTTTTTAATGGTTTGTCTTTGTCTTCATAAATTATTATTTGGGAATATTAAAGAGATATCATATAGTCAATATATTTGGTAAAAATTTGTATTACAGTATCAAAACTTTTTGAATTTTCCCTGTGGGTTATTATTTGGTATTTTTAAATCCTTTCTCCTTAAACAAGTAGTCTAATTTTATTTGACTTCTAAACCTTAGGAAAAACTGTCAAAAAGCAATGAAAATAAATTGCAGTTTTGTAATGGAGGATCTTTGAGAGGATTTTTATGGCTCAGACGGTAAAAGTGTCTGCCTACAATGCGGGAGACCCAGGTTCGATCCCTGGGTTGGGAAGTTCCCCTGGAGAAGGAAATGGCAGCCCACTCCAGTATTCTTGCCTGGAAAATCCCATGGACAGAGGGTCCCGGTAGGCTATAGTCCATGGGGTCGCAAAGAGTCGAGCACGACTGAGCAACTTCACTTCACTTCAATGGAGGATCTTTGAGAGGATTTTTAGTGGACTTACTATGCATATTTTGAACTATTTTGAATATGATATGAAATGAAATAGAATAGTACATAGAATTCAGGAGACCTGAGTTAAAATGTGGCTCTAGACCTTAGAACAAAAAAAAGCAGTTTTCAGCAACTTGGTAAATCACCTAAAGATTGCAGTACTTTATCTATACCTCATAATGTTGTTTGGAGAATCTCATGGGAAAAACACATGAATACCTCTGTAGTATAATTATTAACACACAGTAAAAGTTTATTTTTATTGTATTTGCTTCTATCATCCATAAAAATATATAGTAAAGGATAATGCTAATTTTAGGGGAAACGGATGGGCTCAATTTTACATATTACTTTCGGTGAAAGATCTGTGTTTCTAATGAACCGAGTTGATATAAAAACATTCGTGAATATGAACCTCCCTCTTTCACTTCTACCCCCAAATAAAAAATCAAATGCTAACCAAAATATTTGATAAATTCAGTAACAACCTATCTGCCATCAAGCTCTGAAACAGTAGAGCCGACTGAAGCAGTACTGTTAGTTCATCATAAACACTTAATATGGTTTTCTTTTATTTTCAGTGTACTTAAATGAAGCAGGGTTCAACTTCGTGAGAAAATGCATCCAAGCTGTGGAAACGAGAGGTCAGTGCTGCCTGATGGGTACACCGTTACTGTAGTGTTGGTCCCTTCTTACATAGAAACTGCTCAGAAATCAGGATGTACTTTGCTATCAATAGGAGCTTAATTTTAAGAAACATATGATTTATAAATTACACAAACATGTAAATAGCTGTACTTTGAACTTCAGTTTGCCAAAATCATACTACAAACATACTTCTTTTTCATGAAGTTTCATGATATAGCCTCACTTTACTTTGACGGACCGATATTATTATTTTTTTCCAAGCTGTAGGAAGTAAGACTCCCGAGCAGTTTGAATTCAGCTCTCCTCCTTCCCTGCATTATATCTCACAGTAATTTTCATCACCGTCACAAATTCAGCACCTGTCTTCATTCTAGTCATAACCTCTGTCCTGAAGTCCACTCTAGTGGCCTTTTACTTCCAGGAAAACTTGCCTAAAGCAAAACCTCCTATCGGGCTTTGGAATTCTTTAAACTTAGATTCAAAGTTTGGTGCTGCCATTTAAGTTTTGAGAAGTCAAGTCATTTCCTTAAAATCTCTGAATCTGTCTGCTCACCTTTATTTCTGTTTAATTTTTTGGGGGGTATAGTTGATTTACAATGTTGTAAATTTCAGGTGTATAGCAGAGTGAATCAGTTTTACACATTCATATATCTACCACATTTTAGATTCTTAACCCAAATAGACAATTATGGACTATTTAGTAGAATTGCCTATGCTATACAGTAAGTCCTTATTAGTTATCTCTTTTTTACATAGAAGTGTGTATATGTCAATCCCATCCTCACCTTTAAAGTGAAGTTAGCAATTCCATCCAACTGTTCAACATCCGTTCAACACATAGGACTCCATGATTGAGGAAACATAATATGAGAAATACTGATCATTTTTTCTCATCTTGGATGGTTTTTTATATTCAGGTAGTGGTGAATAGACAGCTGTACTTTGCCATTTTGAAGCTCCTCATAGACTTTCAAATCACTGTTCATTGTCTGCTCTAAGAAATATATGTCTGATGAATATTTCCAGGGTAGGTCTGCTAAAGTTAGACTGTAAAATTGGATGCATACCTTCCAGATTTTATGTAGGCATATATCTGAGTTTTTAACATTCTGTGCTTGGAACTTGTGTCTTATGCCGTTTTCTTGTGATTTTTTTCCTTCTCACTAGGCATCACCATTTTAGGTCTCTACCGAATAGGAGGAGTGAATTCCAAAGTGCAGAAACTCATGAATACCACATTTTGTAAGTTTTGGCTGAAGCCCGTTACTTAACTTTTACATTATTATAGAAAAGTAAAACCATAGGCTTTTTTGAGATATAGATTATTGCTTGTCTTTGAGTATTTTCAAGTCATATCTAAAATTAATATTTGTATTCATTTTTAATGTCCATTATTATAGATGACCATCAGAATTTGTAAAGGGGCCCTTTTTATAATGTTGAATTTTTCCTCAAGTATTCTTTGATTAGCTTGAGGTACAGTAAGATTTATGGGTGCTGGGATTCAGATGGCCTGAACTGGACTCTTGATTCAGCCAGTTTGAAGTTCTGTGGCCTTGGGTAATTTGCTTAACCCCTCTGTGCCTTCACCTCCTCGTTTATAGAGGAGGCTCATTGAATTATAAGAATCTGATATGTTAACCCATATAAAGCACTGAGAAGCACGCCCAGCACTTGGTAAGTGTGCTGTGATGTTAGCAATTAGCAAACATCTGATTTAAGAAACTGCATTCCATAAGAAATCTTTGAGGTTCATTGTCAGAATGAGCTTTGCACCAACTCAGGCAAACAACAGTCTGAAAGTTAACTCGACTGGCCTTCTAAAAAATACATGCCTCTCTCTTTGATCTACTTTTGTCTGCGTCCATCTTCTTAACGGTGCTCGTGATATTTCGAATTGCACAGTTTAAACATCTTGCGTTAATTCTTTTCAGCTCCCAAGTCCCCCCCTGACATGGACATTGATATTGAACTGTGGGATAATAAGACAATAACAAGTGGACTGAAAAACTACCTCAGGTGAGGTGGGCCTGCCTGCTGCTGCTCTGCTGCGGTCTCTCGGTCGCCCCTGTGGGCTGGCACTGTGGGCCGCAGGGAGCCCCGTGGGGTCCTCTTCCCTCCTCAGCACAGCTTGTGCACTTGAGGTGGACTGGCAGGGTGGGCACAGTCACGTTCAGTGTTCTGGGAGTTATACGTGCTTGTTTCAAACAGTGAACTTTGCCATAGTTTATGAGTGCTAAATAATACTTTCTGTTTCATATTAGATTCAGGTTCAGGTCTTCATATATTTTTTTATAAAACATCACAAGCTGAATTGCAAATTAAAAAAAAAAACAAAACCAGAAACTATTGGCCCCATATCTGAGAGTGATTTTGTTCCTGTAGTCCAGTAGTTCTCACAAAGTATTAAAAAGTAATTCCCCAGCCTCTCCTATTTTAATACAGTGACAGCAAGAAGTGCTCAGGACATGGGTATCTTTGAGGTCTGCATTTTAGAGCTACTTGTCAACTCCCTGGTAGGACTTTGTTGTACATGTAGTCACCCAGTTCTCACAGAAGCACTGAAAGTTCAGGGGAAATCAGAAGGTAACTGCTCTTCTAAAATCTGCTTCATTCTCTCTTGCAGGTGCCTTGCAGAACCACTGATGACTTACAAATTACACAAAGATTTTATTGTTGCTGTTAGTAAGTATATTTCCATTGGATGCATTGTAATTGATGTGGTTTTATGCTGTTGCTGCTAAGTCACTTCAGTCGTTTCCGACTCTGTGCGACCCCGGAGACGGCAGCCCACCAGGCTCCCCCATCCCTGGGATTCTCCAGGCAAGAATACTGGAGTGGGTTGCCATTTCCTTCTCCAATGCATGAAAGTGAAAAGTGAAAGTGAAGTCACTCGGTCGTGTCCGACTCTTAGCGACCCCATGGACTGCAGCCCACCAGGCTCCTCCGTCCATGGGATTTTCCAGGCAAGAGTATTGGAGTGGGGTGCCATTGCCAGAGGTTGTAAGTTTAAACCTGCTAGTTAACATTTTCCTACCTATGGCTTAAGAAATTGTCATTCTCATAACTTAGTAGTTTACAATATGGTTATGAGAAGTCACAGAATGAACTAAAATACTTTGTTACTTAGTAAGACTCTTTGGGGTGGCATATATGGTGTGATTAGAAAGAGCTGTGAGGAATTAATTACTCAAATTACATTTTCCTTGATTAATGAATGTCAGTTTCTTACAAGAGCGACTTCATGGTTAAATAAACAAGACCACAAAGAGGTACAATCAGTTATGCCCCTGCCTCCACTGTGTTCACGTGCTTTGTTCCTAAATCTGGAGAAAGAGTCAGCTATTTTTGGCAGGCAACAATACCTTTTCTCTCTTATTATATTTATTGAAGATGATCGGACGCTGCAGTGGTAAAGAGTCTGCCTGCCAGTGCAGGAGATGCAGGTTGAATCCCTGGGTGAGGAAGATCCCTTAGACTAGGGAATGGCTACCCAGTACTCCAGTTTTCTTACCTGGAAAATTCCATGGACAGAGGAGCCTGGCGGGCTACAGTCCATGGGGTTGCAAAGAGTCAGACATGACTGAGCACACACACACTCACAAACTTATCAGATATCTATATTGTTTCTTTAGATCTGTGACTGCCTTAATGTTATATGAATTAAACAGGTTTAATTCAAAATTGTGGGGAGCAGGGGAGGGGGCCAGTGACAGTCATGTAACCTGAGCAATTAGAGTTGTGTAAAACGTTGGGCTCAAGGGCCAGGTCGCCATCTGAGCCAGTCTCAAGTTGTAACAGTTAAGAGTTGGCATTTCATTGTTAAGATATTTGAGATATGACTGTAATAAGAGTATTTTTCACAATCCAAGAAAGAAATCAACTGCATTAGTTTATTACCATACATTGTAATGTCACAGGAGGTGTTACCTGCTGCTAAAAGTGTCAGATAAAGCTGAATGGCCTTGATGTGCAGCCCTGCATGCGTGACTGACCACATGATCTCATGAACATCTATACCATTTAGCTTTCTCCTGAAGGCTCTGCACTCTACTTCCTCTTTGTAGAAATCCATCCTTGTAAGAACAATGAGACCTTAGAAAGTACATAATCCAACCTCATTTTATTAACGATGAAATCACGACCCAGAGGGGGCAAGTGACTTTGTCCAGGACACTAGTAAATTCAAAGCAATATCAAGACTACAAGCCAGGTTTTTTGACTCTTAACCTAGAACACTTTGTTACAAGAAATTCATCTTATAACAAATGTGTTTGATCCAGTTAGCTAGAATGGCTCAGTGAGCTGGTTGTTTTGCTGCCAACATTTGGTCACAAGATTTTTTTTCTTCACTTTTGTGGCAAATAGTGATCATATTATTCACTGCTGCTGCTGCTAAGTCGCGTCAGTCACGTCCGACTCTGTGCAACCCCATAGACGGCAGCCCAACAGGCTCCCCCGTCCCTGGGATTCTCCAGGCAAGAATACTGGAGTGGGTTACCATTTCCTTCTCCATTGCATGAAAGTGAAAAGTGAAAGTGAAGTCGCTCAGTCGTGTCCGACTCCTAGCGACCCCATGGATTGCAGCCTACCAGGCTCCTCCATCCATGGGATTTTCCAGGCAAGAGTGCTGGAGTGGGGTGCCACTGCCTTCTCCATATTATTATTCACTACCATGATAATTAAAGCACATCTCATGTATAAGAATCCATCTTCTGTCTGGGTCAATAGAAATAGGTATCATTTGGCTTCAAGCAAGAGAAATTTAGCTCAGGAAGAAAGGGCAAGTTACTCAGAGTCTAAGGGGAGTCTGTCAGAACTCCTTGGCAGAGAATGGGTCCTGCCTACTGTGGTCTGCACCCAGGAACCACAAAGTTGGGAACAGATGTTTCCAATCCACCCTCCCAGCTCTTTTCAGATGTCTCTCATTTTTTTTCTCTGCTGCATATCTACCTCATTTGCAGACAGATTTTTCTCCACTTGGAAGCACATTTGGTGATGGTCTGCCTTGTTTTACATGATCTGCCTTTGCACGAATCCAGCAGACAGATCAGAGTTTTGGTGTCTCCATTCCAACTCCTGGGAGAGACTTCATGTTTAGCCTGATGAAAACCAGGCCCTTTCCTCACCTCGTATGCAGATAGCTGTGCCCGGAAGAGATGAAGGTCCCATTTATAAACCCTGTGCAGTGGGCACTTTCTGGAGAAAGGGCTTGGCAGGGTGGGCAGTCACCCTAGAATTTGTTTATTGTAGTAAAAGACTGTTAAATAGATTCCTTTTTCTGAAGCATAACAAGTTTCTCTAGCCAACTTTTCAGCCTCTTGGCTTTTTCCTTGCAGACTGAATCTGCTTGAGATGATTTTTTTTTTTTTTTTTCAGGTATACCATGGTCAGCACGGGCTTAAAATCTACTAGGCCTTTGGTTGTGCAATTATCCTGACACCTGAGAAAAATAACTCTCTGCCGTCTTTTAACCTATAAAATTTAGAAAAGAGTACCTCCTTCCTCTGGTTTGATAGAGTCACTCAGAGATTTCAAAGTGATAAAGTGTATTGTGGTATCTGGCACATTAGACCAGTTGTAACAACTACTGCCATCACTCATATTACTAAAAGCTTTATTCTCTCCTTTTGTAACAAAGCCAGAGGAAATGAGTTATGATTGTATAGAATCAGTTCAGAGGCTAAGAGCATAGGTCTGGATTGGATAGAACTGAGTTCTTCTCTATTTAGTGATTGCAGATCATGGACAAGTTACCCAGTGACTCTAACCTTAGGAAATAATAGTGATAATACTTACCATGTGAAGCACTGCTTATAAGACATGACAGATGGAAGTGGTTATTATGTTTAAATTATTAATGTTTATATGATTAGAATTTGAATATTCGCAACCTTTTTTTATGTTACAGAGTCTGATGACCAGAACTACCGGGTGGAGGCTGTACATGCCCTGGTGCACAAGCTGCCCGAGAAAAACAGAGAGATGCTGGACATCTTGATAAAGCACCTGGTCAAGTAATTCTCTGACTTAGATTGCTCACTTACTTGTTCATCTGTTAAACTTGAGTATATTCATGTCTTTTAAAGGGGGTGATAGAGCTGTAACTTTGCTACTGTAATCAGAGTCCATTTAATTGGTTGAAAAATGATGCGGCAGTTTATTTTTAAGATATAATCTATGTGTGTGTGTGTATCTGTGTGTTTATGACATGCAAATAATTATATCCCTGCAACTGTTATAATGAAATGTCAACTTAAAAATATGTGAAGGAGTATATAGTCCTTTCCCAGTTCTTTTAGATGCATGGTAAGCCTGAAGTTTGAAGACCAGGTCTCTGTTTTATTAGGGTCACCCGGTTCTACCAGGTCAACATGCCACTGGAACATTAGCTTCCTTCCCCAGATTCCTAGTGTCTTTGGTTTCTGAAGATCTTTTTGACTCTTATGTATTTAAAAGTTTTGATAAATATTGTATTAATCAAGTTTCTTCAGAGAACAGAACTAATAGGTTGTCATATGTGTGTCTGTGTATACATATGTATATATGTAAGAGAGACTGGTTAGTTCCAAGGAATTGGCTGCACAATTGTGGAGGCTGATTTCAAGGCAGGCTGGAGACCCAGAGAAGTTGATATCATGGTCCAAATCCAGGCAGTCTGGAGGCAGAATACCCTCTTCCTCGGGGACCTCAGTCTTTTTCTCTTAAGACCCTAAACTAATGTTTAGATGAGGCCCACCCAGGTAATGGATGGTAGTCTGCTTTACTCAAAGCCTACTTATTTAAATGTTAATGTCATCTAAAAATGCCTTCACAGAAACATCTAGAATTATGTTTGACCAAATATTGGAGTACTGCAGCCTAGCAAATTTGACACTTAGCATTAGCCATAACAGATCTATCTTGATTCACACACACACATTTAATTCAGAGGTTTCAGTTCAGCTACCATGCTGCTAGAAACAAAAATCCAAATTCAGGTTTTAAACTTAAGAATCCCCTTATAGTCTCATTTACAAATGGGAACAGTTTTTATCTTAATGAGTACTGCAATTCACAAATGATTAATCCTTCCTTGTTTGCTACAAGTAGTAACCCAATTTATGCTAATTTGAGCCATGCACATTTGAAACTGTGCTCTATATTAATCAGTCTCATCTTAACTTGCAGGATTTAAGATAATATGAGTTGGCCCTCCTTGAAATAAGAAGGAAATCCACTAGGAATTATTTCATTTCAAGTTCATTGTTAACGATTGCCCTTGTCGGCATTTAGCTAATGAACAGGGACACACTATCCTTGGTCTGAATTACATAGTCTTGAATTATGTTTTTGAGTTGTGTGTCCTTTTCTTGAAACTTAACCATACAACATTTAGTGGGCATTCTCTTGCTACATTTAAGCTAATTTTTTAGCAAAGCCTTTTAAAATACACTTTAAAAGCTTCATGAGTGTCACATAAAATATTTTTCCTTAATTATCCAGAATGTTAGATGAACACAAGCTTCACCTTTAATTGTGACTGTAATACAGGAAATAGAAAGAGTATATCTAGCCACTAAAGAGTACTGAAAATTCTTCTGCCCAACCTTCACCACCATTCCTAGCTGAACCTAAAAATGTCAGTCTCCTTTGAGCAGCAGCAGTAGAATGTGTGCTCACATCACCAATGACTTACTTAATTCTTCTCGTGGTTCATTCACTAAGTCAGGTCCAACTCTTTGCTCTGTGTTCTACTGTGTCCCAGAGTTTGCTCAAATTCTTATCTGTTGAGTCAGTGATGGTATCCAGCCATCTCATCCTCTGCTGCCTCCTTCTCCTTTTGCCTTTAATCTTTCCCATGATCAGGGTCTTTTCCAGTGATGTGGCTCTTCACATCAGGTGGCCAAAGTATTGGAGTTTCAGCTTCAGCATCAGTCCTTCCAATGAATATTCAGGGTTGATTTCCCTGAGGATTGACTAGTTTGATCTCCTTGCAGTCCAAAGGACTCTCAAGAGTCTTTTCCAATAGCACGGTTTGAACGCATAAATTCTTCAGTGCTCAGCCTTCTCTATGGTCCAACTCACATCTATACATGATTACTGGAAAAACCATAGCTTTGACCATATGGACCTTTGTGGGCAAAGTAGTATCTCTGCTTTTTAATATGCTGTCTAGGTTGGTCATAACTTACCTTCCAAGGAGCAAGTGTCCTTTAATTTCATGGCTGCAGTCACTGTCCACAGTGATTTTGGAGCCCAGGAAAAGAAAATCTGTCATCCCTTCCACCTTTTCCCCTTCTATTTGCCATTAAGTGATGGGACCACATGCCATGATCTTATTTTTTTGAATATTGAGTTTCAAGCCAGCTTTTTCACTTTCCTCTTTCACCCTCATCAAGAGGCCCCTTTAGTTCCCCTTTACTTTCTGCTGTTACAATGATGTTATCTGCATGTCTGAGATTGTTGATATTTCTCCCAGCAATCATGATTGCAACTTGTGCTTCATCCAGGCAGGCATTAGTAGTTTGCTTAAGTAAACTAGTAGCAACTGATAACAATCTTGGTCCCTGGCCACCTTATTGACTTAGGGGAATTTAAAATCAATGACCTAGATTGCTCACTGGCCTAAAGGACCAATGACTGATTACAAATCCCCAGTAACTAGCTCTGAAACATGGTATAAATCATTGACTTCTTTCTGAGAATGCATTGTCTTTAAGACAAGGCCTTATGTGGTCTCCTCTATGACTTAAACTTTACATTTTTAAAAGTGCAGTTCAGAATGTGCTTCATATACAAGTGGATGGGGTGGAGTGCAGAACTGGCTGAAACGTGGGATGATAAGAATCCATATCAGCTGACTAGCCCAGCAGAAGGGAAATTCAGTGAAGAGGAATATGGTGATCAAATTATTTCATCTTCCGAAGAATGTGGTTATCAACTTCATTTTCAAAATAGAGCAATTTTTTTTTTATGATTTCTAAATTTATTCCCAATGAGCTTCATATTAATCTTATTCTAGGTTATGTATACTACCAGGCACTCTTACTTTTTAGCAAGAATACCCAGAGCCAATTTAATTACAGAGAAGAATATTATTTTAAGATCATATTTTATTTAACTCATTTTATTTAATTTTCTCAACGCTGCTATCAGGGTTATTATTCTTATACTTTACAGATGAGGGAACTGAAGCCTTAAGAGAGATTAAATAATAAGGCTGGTTGCACCCAGCTTCCACATTGGAAGGACCCAAGCTTTAAATCCAGACAGGCCCACTGCCTTTACAGATGATGTATTAGGCTAATACTTATTAAACAATTAATTTATAATATTTGGTTGCATTAAAAGGAAACTTAGAATGAAATTCTTCTTATGCTAACCAAGAATCTTCTTAGCTAACGCTGTCTTGGGCACAAGGGGTAAATTCAGTCAATGGGATAGTCGGCTCTTCCTGCCCTACATCAAATGTTGGGTGAATAATCCAGAATCCTGGATTCCTCATAAAATTTTACTTTTGCTTCTAGAATGGAGTTAGTGTGCATACTCAGTCATATATAAACATTATCTTGTGTTGTGCTCCTAACTAGAATTTTTCATCCTCACAGCTCCACTGGGAGTAAGATAGAAAAGCAGTGGTTACCCTAGAAGATTGGTTAAATAAAATTAGGTTACCGCTTAAGAATGCATCCAGTCTCCAAATTAATTAGTTAACTAGTCAAAGTTGTTTTTGAGAGTTCACTGGGATTACTTTGCTAAGGTCAGTAATGCTTAAGAATGCATCCAGTCTCCAAATTAATTAGTTAACTAGTCAAAGTTGTTTTTGAGAGTTCACTGGGATTACTTTGCTAAGGTCAGTAATACAGAGACTCTTTATTTTCCAGCCAGTACTAATGCTTCCAGATCTCCTTGTCTTGCTGTTTGCCTAACACAGTACTGAGCACTTGGGAGGCCCTCAGGGAAGTGGGAGATGGATGGATGGATGGGTGGATGGATAGATGGAAGACAGGATGGGAACATGCCCTGATCAGTCATCTGACATGGGGAGCTCAGGGACTCTTGACTTGTAGTCAGGAGATCTAACTTGAAACAAAACTCTGTGTCCCTAATTTGCTATGACCTCGGGTACATCATGCTTACTTTAGGAGCTTCTTGTTTTAAAATCTGTACAGTAGGAAAAACTGACTTTTTCGAAAATTAAGTACAGTATTGTCTGTGAAAATGTTTAATAGTAGTTTCTTAATAATGTGTTTGGTAAGTCCAAATATAATCACAACCAGTTTACTCTTACCCATTTGTTCTAAATGGGTATACTACCCATTTAGAGTATACTACCATAGGGCTTGCCAAACAGCTGGTAGTTTCCCGGGGGCAATTGTACTTGATTTAAGAAAACAAGATTTTTTTTTCCTTTAAGAGGTTAACCTTAGTAATTATGTTTTATTGCGCTCATGTTTATTAACTTTTTACATCTATTTATACTATACCCCTCTAATGCCAGCTGGTAGTGGCTGAACCTGACTGAGAAATTTAGTCTGTAATGGCATATTTACATCTTATGTATCATATTTACATCTTTATGTATCATACATACATAAAATGTATCATATTTACATCTTACCATTATTTGGTAGATGAGAACATTCCATAATTATTAAACATATAACTTAAAATATATTTGTTGCTTTTATTTGCAGAGTGTCCCTACATAGTCAACAAAATCTCATGACGGTCTCAAACCTTGGTGTTATATTTGGTCCAACTCTAATGAGAGCACAGGAAGAAACTGTGGCTGCCATGATGAATATTAAGTTTCAGAACATTGTGGTTGAAATTCTGATAGAGCACTATGAAAAGGTAGGCTGAATTTGCACATGGAAGTATAACATTTTGTTATCTTGTTTCTAAGAAGCAATTTTGCACTTGAATCATCTATGATCTCATTGTGCTCTTGGATTCCTATATGGTGTCAGTCTTATAAATTTTGTATAAATTATTTATGCAGACTTTTCTTTTCTTTTTTTCTTATTCAGTTTTTACATACTTCTCAAAATCCTCCAGGTGGATGGTTTCCCTTCTTTCTACATCATTTGCTTGTCAAGATTTTCTTCCTTAGTATTTACAAAATTAAGTTATTACTCAGTATTCAGAAAATACTTTATAATCACTTTATGGTTAAGTCTGTTGTAACTTTTTTATCTCTTTTGAATTAGATTCTCATTATACAGTAGAACTAATATTTTAGACAAAAATCAGAGAACAGTCTTGAATTCCTCTTTATATCTAGTCACTAAGCAGGCTTTCTTTAGGAGTGAGATCTTAGAACAATTATGAAAATGAGAAAATGGGAAGACCAAAATGATCTGATTGTTAAGTGAGCTCAGCCATAGAAGGTCTAAACACTGTGATTTATTTATGTCTGACACCGTCCTTATGAGAGGATGGGGGTGCCTCTTTCCTTCCCGGTTGCTCTATGGTGCCTGTAGGATAGGCTTGGAGCCTTGCTCAGACTGGAAGTACTTTCATATCCCTGGAGTCCACAGCTGCATCTTGTAGCCATGCTCAGACGCCTGCCTGCAGCTTGTCACATTCTTCGCAGCTCAGGGCCAGGGCATGCCAGGCCAACACCTTCTGAGAAGCCAGGGGCTGCTAGCTGGGGAATGATAACAGCAGGGTTCTCTTCCCCTCAGGTTATGTTCAGGATGAAGGGGAAGAGTGACTGTAACAGTGAAAAAATCAGCCTGTCTTGACATAGACATTCGATGCTATTTGACACATTTCTTAAAAATATTGGAAAATCTGAATTTCACTGCTGGGGAATAGGGAAGAATAAAAAACCCAGAGAAGAAGCATTATTCAGTGTAAATGGAAAAGAAAGTTGTAATTGCTCTAGAAAGTTTATTTCTTGCCAGGCAACTGATTCAGGAGCATAGAGTTCTAAGATCATTTAATAACACTCAAAACTTATTTTATGATGAAAATGTCAGTGTCACCCTTCTGTTGACCTCGGTCCATTTTTCTTCCATGTAGATTTTTCACACTGCCCCAGACCCCAGCATCCCTCTTCCTCAGCCTCAGTCTCGATCCGGATCCCGGAGGACGCGTGCAATCTGCCTCTCCTCTGGCTCCCGGAAGCCCAGGGGGAGGTATACTCCGTGTTTGGCAGAACCCGACAGTAAGTGTCCCACCCTCAGGGAGATGCCGTCTTTGTTAATTCAGCTGTATCCCACCTTAAGGGCAATTAGGTAGAAAGAGGAAATGTCCTTACTGACGCTGTCTCCCAACACCAGCACTCTCCACCACATTTAAATGTTCTTCGTCAGGATAGATCTTGGACAAGCCAATTCATTCCTGCTGCAAAGGGAAAAAAAAAAGTAGTTTTTGCTCAGTGCCCTTTCCTGTAGCTGTGATTAAGTACATCCGGTGCTACTTTGTAGCAGCTTTTGTCCTGTTGTCAAAGTGGTCGGGAAGAAAGCCGGGGAGCCTGGCCCAAGCAGTCATTTTCTTTCTTTCTTTCCTTCACATTATGTTCTTAAAGCATCATCTCTCAGGTATCAAAGTGTCTGAAAGAGAGAGAAAGGAAATAAAAAGAGATTCTGCACCACACATTATCCCTAACTTATTATTCTGAGCCAAGCCCCACCATAAGATGGGTGGCAGCTTCAGCTCAAAGCATGAGTTCAACTTTGGCCATTTTTGTTGTATTTTGTACACCCAGCCCTCTCCGTCCACCCTCAGTTTTCCCCACAATTGCTGTTTAGATACAGTATTTGAATATTCCCTTACTGTTTCTCTCATGTTTTTTCTTACACCATAACTTTTAGAAACATTAAAAAATACACCCAGTTAAACATCAAGTTTTCTTATGTTGGTATATTCTTAGTAGGGAAAGGAAAGAAATCCTTCCTATTTTCTTCCACAAGCTTTCCTTTTAAAAATTGTAAAAAAAAAAAAAAAAAATTGATAAAAATAAAAATTGTGGAGCTGCTGACATTTAATAGCACCTTTTCTACCAGGAGGACCCAGACACATGGTAACTTGGAATCACCTAGGATCAGAAAAGTAGAATGCAGGAATATGTCTCAGTATTCCCCCTTTCCATTGATTTCTTATATCATCAAGGCATCTTGCCTCTCCTACTGGTGAGTCCTATTTCAGAAGCACATTTTGTCTGATTTCAAGTCAGCCCCACTGATGCTTCAAGAAGCAACATGATTTCATAGGGACACATAGACAGCCTCCCTTGAATAGTGTAGTTCAGGTGAATGTTTTAAAGCCTTTCTGCACAACTGAGAACAGTTCTCTAAGCCAGGTCTGGCACTGCAGTTGGGTCAGGTGGCTGCAGAGCATTTGGGAGGTTGAGATCAGAAGGGCCCCATCCTTGACTCTCCTGTCTCTGCCTGGCCTGCCCAGGCGATTCCTACAGCAGCAGCCCTGACAGCACACCCATGGGGAGCATCGAGTCCCTCTCCTCTCACTCCTCCGAGCAGAACAGCACCACGAAGCCTGCCTCCTGCCAGCCCAGGGAGAAGTCCACCGGGATCCCTTGGATTGCGTCCCCATCGCCCAGCAACGGACAGAAGAGTCTTGGTCTCTGGACCACGAGTCCCGAGTCAAGTTCTCGAGAAGATGCAACCAAAACGGACGCGGAATCAGACTGCCAGAGCGTCACCTCCGTCACCAGTCCCGGGGACGCGTCTCCACCCATCGACCTGGCCAAGAAGGGGCCCTATGGGCTCTCAGGACTGAAAAGAGCCTCAGCTTCCTCCCTCAGATCCGTCTCTGCAGCCGAAGGTAAGCCAGGATTGAGCTTGGGCTAATGTCGTGTCTCTGCGTCGCCTCCCGGCTTGTGGAGCCTGATGACTCAGGAGGGAGGCGTGAACAGCAAGACCACAAACGCTGCTTCTCCGCTTTGTCCCTGAGCTGGGAGCTTTAAACCTCCTGTGTGCTGCGGCATTTTTCCTGGACCTCTCCCTCTCTGAGTGGTGATGTATTTGCAATTACTTCCGATTGTGATCTCCTCCCCTGAAAGACGGACTGCTGGGCTCGGAGAACATTCTGTGCCTTCTCATTTGGACACAGAGACAATGGCTTCCTTTTGTTACGCCTGTGGACTGTGTTATTGCTATTATTTTGTCTAACAGCACCTCGCCTGTTTTCTTGGGCTTTCTTTTCAGGAAACAAGAGCTACAGTGGATCCATTCAAAGCTTAACTTCCATAGGTTCCAAAGAGACACCCAAAGCCGCACCAAACCCAGATCTGCCTCCAAAAATGTGCAGGAGGTTAAGGCTGGACACCGCCTCCAGCAACGGCTACCAGCGCCCCGGCTCCGTGTAAGTGTCAGGGTGTTTGTTTGGAGTTTTCTGTGTCTCCCGTGGGTACACAGGGCTTGAACGTGTGCAAAAGAACCCTCAGGGTTCCCACAGCGAAACACTCATCCGTAGAGTGGGTACCACCAACTTCTGTAGGACCCTGTCCTCTTCTGCAAGTGGTGTGAACGTTCGTACACACTTCAGGCACTTTCCTTGGAAGCAGGCTTTCTCTTAAGGACGTGAAAGCTTCTGTATAATATAGTGGTTTGGAGTCTGGAAACTAAACACCCACCACTCCGCTATTGGACTGCCCGTATCCTCAGTCCTACCTCTTCGTTAGAAATACGGCTGTTTTCTAGCCGGGGTGATCTCCTCTCCTCTCCATTTGTCTCCCCAACCTGAGTACTCACTGATTCAAACAACTCCTGGAGAACAGGGAGCAGGAAAGGCAAGAGAGTGTGCTTCTAAGAGCAGGATACGACCCTGAAGTGGAAAGGCCAGGAGGGTGGGGTGTGTAGACAAGAGCAGTGAGGGCGCAGATGGGAGAAAGCAGGGAGCGGGGTAAATTCGGAAGCAGAATCCAAAGAAGGACATTCTTCCTCCTTTTCCTCTTACGTTTCTGACTTTCGCTGAGCTGTTCCAGATGCTGCGGGAGCTATTACTGAGCATCCTTGTACATGTTATTAAGGACCACAGTGTCCTCCTGCAGGAGGCAGAATGAACGTTGTTTTAAAGATGAGGAGAACTCATCCTGGGAAGTCAGGGAGCCAGTCCACACTCACTCAGCTAGTAAGTGGCGGAGCCAGGATTCTAACCCGGGGTTCTCCAGCTGAGTCTGTGCTTTTCCTCTTATGCCCTGCCCAGTTGTAATGTGGCGGTGTTGCTGACCTTTTAATTATTCACTGGAAGTCCGGTAAGACATTTCACTAAGCCTGTTTCCATAGGAACAACATCTTACATTCATTCATTCATCCCATTAACAAGAACCTTTGGTTTCAGAGTGAGTTTCACATATGTTCTATCTCATGGTTGGAAATCCAGCTCCCACAATATTAGCCAGATTTTGTGTAAGTTTGTTTATTCCCTGGTGTGCATAGTTCTATCCCTTAAGGGAAATGAGTTTTAAGCCAAATGTGTAAAAGGAGATGAGAAAATATAAACTTTATTCTCTGTGAGGGAAAGAGAAGAGCTTCTATTTTGTGATTTACTGATAAAATAGAACTTAAATTGTAGACAGTGTTTGTTCTACGTTAGATGTAAAATGATCCTGCAGATTATCAAATGACTCAGTTCTGGGAGAAGGGTTTGTCAATTCAAGAAATAAGGTAGGTTTTAAATATTTAGTTCATTAAAATGTCATTCAAAGAAATATATATTCTCTTCTAGTAAATATAGGAACTTATCTAATTAACTAGGTTGCATTGGTTTTAATTCTTTTCATTCTACACTATAGTCTCACTTTTCATGTAGTAGCCTTTCCCTTGTCATGCTTTGAAACAAGATTTGAATCCACAAATTTACTTATTGGTCATTTTTTCAGAGTTCTCTCTTTTCACTTTATAGGAAGTATGTTCAAGTATTTTAAAAATAACATGAAACAGTTTTTGAATTTGTTTTGTCTTAACTATGAGAATACAAAGCAGCTCTTGTTTTGTCTTGTGGATGTGACTCTTCCCTTGTGGCTCCATGGAGTCAATAGCAGGACTTCCAGAAGTGGAGTGGGGAGATAAAAGGTGCCTTTTCTTCTGCTCCCCCAGTTTTCTGAGGTGCAGAAAATGCAGACAGTGCAATCCCCAGAGGAAGTAGATACAGGTACTACTGTATCTACTGGTACATCTACTGTATACATCTGGTACTCAGTGAACTAGAAACTAGATCTAAAACTTACTTCTGTATTAAAACAGTTAAAATTCAGTTCATATTTTGGGGACAATTTTTAACTCATTTTTTTGTTTGGTTAACTGCTAACTCTGAATTTCGCTTTGAGCTGCGTGATTCTGTAATGGATTTTAATGAAACTTGCATTTTGAAATTATTTTTCAGTGTGGCAGCAAAGGCCCAACTGTTTGAAAACGTTGGTTCAGTTAAGCCAGTTTCTTCTGGGCGGTAAGTTCTCAACTTCCCAGTAAAAAAACATGAAATAGTGGTGACGTGGTTTTGTGTGGACGCGGCAGGTCATCTCTGACTGCTCTGCCCCTCACCTCTGCAAATGGTCAAATTCACACCTGCTGTATCTTGACAAGGGAATAAATGGTCATGACCATACATATAGCAGTTAGCATCTCAGGGTGTTACTGCAGTACCTTGTTTGTTAAAACCTTCACAAAGGAAGAGTTCTAAACAAGCAGGTTTTCTAAAAGACAATTTGCAATAACTCTTTGTACACCAAAGACTTTTTTGATGACAGTTTGTGGAAATTATTCAAATGTATATTTGGTCTTGTAAAATTTAATGTATTTTTTTTTTTCTGTAAGAAGCTTCATGAACAGGCACCAAAACTGCGTACTTTTTTAACTTGTAATTTTGTATGATATTGGGGTATAGCCAATTAACAAACAATGCTGTGATAGTTTCTGGTGAACAGCAAAGGGGATCAGCCATATATACACGTGTCCATTCTCCCCCAAACCCCTTCCCATCCAGGCTGCCACATAACACTGAGCAGAGTTCCCTGTGCTGTACAGTAGGTCCTTGTTGATTGTTCATTTTAAATATACCAGTGTATCCATGTCCATCCCAACTCCCTCACTGTCCCTTCCTCCTCCTCCTCCCACCAGCAACCATAGGTTTCATTCTCTAAGTCTATTTGTAAGTAAGTTCCTTTGTGTAATTTCTTTTTCGAGTCCACGTATAACGGATGCCATACCATACTTTCCCTTCTCTGGCTCGCTGACTTCACTCAGTGTGACAGTCTCTAGGTCCAGACTGTGCTCATTCTTAGTGGCCTGTGGTGCTGGGGAGCTGATTACTCCAGGTGGCGCTGGGGTTTGAGTACTCTGCCTCATTCAGGGTTTCCAGATTTTACCTTCTGCTCCATTGTTAACAGGATATGAATTATTATGTCTTACTACTATTCATTTGCTTGCTTCTAAGGTTCCTGCTTCCTCTCCTCTTAGTACAAATTGATTCTCTCATCTTCGTTAGACTTTGG
Source organism: Bos grunniens (assembly GCF_055505025.1). Taxonomy (NCBI): domain Eukaryota; kingdom Metazoa; phylum Chordata; class Mammalia; order Artiodactyla; family Bovidae; genus Bos; species Bos grunniens. The sequence continues at coordinate 8,513,888 of NC_141179.1, read as the reverse complement.
TTTTAATTTTGAATATGCCTAACTAATGGATTTTTTTTTTTTACCATCAGCAACTAGTGCATGTTGCAAGTATTCAGTAAATGCTTTTTGAAAAGGAATATAAATGGGAACATTGGAAGGACCAACCTAGTTTTTTTTTTTTTGGATGTACTCAGGAAATTTTGAGCTTGCCACAACCAATTAACTGAGGCTGTGAAGGAAAGGGGTCAAATATGATTAAAGTATTACCATATAGTTCTTTTAGACGTTATTCAGCCATATCATTTTTATTAACCTTATAAAAGTATGTGGACCTTTTCAGCAGTTCTTAAGCACCTACACAATATAAGGCTTGTCCTGCTTACTAGAGACAACAATAAACTTCAAACTCTGTTTTCAAAACCTTAGCGAGCGCACTCGTAAATTAGTGTTTTTAGAGGAGAGCCACTTTGGTGTCTTAAAGTGTCTTAAATTTAAGGTTAATGCCTTGAATTTATATAGCAAGTCCCAGCATACTTGCATGTACCTTACCTCTGTCTTCTGCCTTTTTATCAAGGCAGGGTGAAAACTAGCTCAGAACAAACATTTCCCTGAAACTATCACCACTGTCAGGCCTTAATATAAGGGATTTAACCTTGCTACCTTCTGTCTTGCAAAAATGATTGAATTGCTCCACTAGATGGAGCCCTTTTATTAGGAAACTCTAAACAATCTATTAAGTACTGGCATCAAAGAGATAATCTGTTAAGAGCTTGAAGACAGCAAGGTATTCATGAAATAAATTAGTATGACAGTAAATTAATGAAGCTGTTATACAATAAGTTTACTCACATGTTCAACACTCATCCTATGCATTTAAAACATACTTTTACACTCCAAATACTCTAAATCCACTTCTAATAAGCTGTCAGCATAAATTTAGAGCTCACTCAGTGATACACTGAAGATTAAGTCTTAGTCCGCAGTACTTGTGGACGGTGTCATAGCTTTTCACCTGTCCTTTTACTTAACTGTGTCTGCCCTTATGCATTTAGGTAAAATAGTTACCTCTTTAAGCCTTCAAAGGGGAAGCTTAAGTGGCGCATCCCTGTACAGACGGTGTGTGTCCAGTGCCTTTGTTGGAAGAGATGGGTTTGACGTGGACCTGAGTCACCTCTTTTCTCAGGATGTTCTGGCCGCTCTTAGCTTGCTCGGGGGTGTGGCTGGTGCTGGAGGAACCAGAGCCTCTGCAGAGTGTGAGTGAAGCTTCTCTTCTGCTCAGTGACCATCACTGCCCTGCCAGGGACTGCAGCTGATCTCACTTTCGTAGAGCAGAAATCCTGATGGTCTGGCCTGACCTGGCTCTGTCCCCTTTAAAGTGAAGTCAGTCAGTCACACCCAACTGTTTGCAACCCCGGGGACTGTAGCCCACCAGGCTCCTCTGTCCATGGGATTTCCCAGGCAAGAATACTGGAGTGGGTTGCCATGTCCTTCTCCAAGGGATCTTCCTGATCCAGGGATCGAACCCAGGTCTCCCGCATTGCAGGCAGACTCTTTACCATCTGAGCCACCAGGGAAGCCCTGTACCCTTTAGGGCTTTTCTCTCTCCCTGCATTGGGACCCTTGCCTCTGAGATGTTAATGCAGGTGGGGCCCGGGCTGACTCCCAGCCCATGTCAGCTGCAGACTGAGGCCCAATACGCTGTGTGTGCAGACGCCCATGGCTCTGCTCGGCCACAGCCTCTGGCGCAAGCCCCGTTTGTTCCTCACAGCCGCTCACTGGCCTGACTTCACAGGGTCAGCAGGGTCCACATGGACGCTGTGTGCACGGGCTAGGGTGGGAAGGACCCGAGGTGGAACGGCCACTGTCAGAGGTCTGGGTAGCTCCTGATCCACTGCTGGAGTAGGCGCTCTGCCCCCCCAGGCTCTGCCGGGCACTGGCTCACCTGAGCACCCCACAGTCGAGTCTCTTCCCTAGTCATGGGAGAAGTCGAGAGCTGCACTGGAATGTGGAGTCAGTGGCGATGGAGCGTTAGCTTGGCTTGAGCAAGGAGATCGCAGGAAACCCTGCAACCGCAAGGCTCGACCTCTCTCCTTCCTGCCCTCTCAAGAGGAGTCAGGCTTCCCCCAGTTCCCCAGCCAGCCAGGGTTTTTTCTCCCACTCAAGACCTCAGGACTGGGGTCCCCAGGCTGTGGCTCAGGTGCTCATTTCCTGGACAAGTCTCGGACAAGTCCCCACCCAGGAGCACGAGTTCTGATTCAGATGCTTTTCTTCCCTTCATTACGTGTGTATGTTTCAGCCTGGGTTGTACAGGAGTTCTTCTGCCAGTTTCTGGTTAGTTTTCAGTAAGAATTGTTCCACATGTAGATGTATTTTTGCTGTGTTCATGGAGGAAGATGAGTTCCACATTCTCTTACCCTGTCACCTTGGTCTGAACTCTAGGAAATCCACTTTTTTAATCTGTAAAGTGAAGGTCATGATTCCCTTTTTGACAGATTATGAGCGTGGGAAGCAATGTATTTGAAGTACACAGTCAGCTCTCCATATACTGCCTTTGCAGTATATAATAGCTAATATTGTTATAACTATTATCATTGAAACTACTTAAGGTATTCAAGCCTCTAATTAATATATATTGGGTATTTGGACATTTATCAATCACTTGAAACCCTTTTGTACCATTAAATACAACTGAACAACAGAAAATGAGGATATTTCCCTCACTGACCCCCCACAATACCTATTTTGATTTCCTTCTGGGGAACTTAGGGTACTCTTGAATTGTACCTCAAAGAAGGATGAACCAGTAGTGGGTCACAGGGAGACCAGCCATTATGGGAAATACCACAGTTGGGAGATTTTAGTGGATGGTCTTGAGCAACAGAAAAGTAACACCTCTGGATTAACTGCAGGCTCTGGGAGTCATTGAGCAAAGAGCTGATCTAATCAGTGATGCACTCAATCAGATAATTGAGGTGGCTTCTCTAGGAGGTTGTTGATGGGAAGAAAACCATTTAGGGTGGAACAGGTGATACTTAAAAGACCTTAATTAGGACATTAACAAAAGCATGATAAACTGTAAGCAGGATTTTATGGATAGAACTAGAGTCAAGCAATTGCTTTGATGTTGGGAATGAGAGACAGGTAAAGAAGATTCTAGGTTTTTAAGACTGACTGCAAGAAAGAATGCTAATTTAGCTTCTGAGTTCATCTTGTGTGAGTACACAGAAAGGCAAGGAAAGTTTTAGCCCCGTTGTCTGAGAAGGCTGAGGAGTGCTGAGAGGCAGTGAGAAATCTACAGCTGGAACCAGGAGAGAGTGTAAAGCTTGATGCCCCTTTGAGACTTCTGCACAGCAGCCACACTGCATAGATGAAGGTGGGGTTACCCACTGATGGGTGCTAACAAAAGGTCTAGGAGATCATTAGAGGAGGGCACTGGTTTTTACCTCTAAGACCTCACTGGAAACCTTTCAGAAATTGGGTTTAGTGGAGTGGGAGGGGCTGCTCTCTCTGTCAGAGGAACTTTATGTGCCAGACTTGTTAAAATGAAGATTCTTGAATTTGCTTAGACTCTGCACACTGTAGTGTCTGAGACTGAGGCCTAGAGAATATGTATTTTTGACAACTTCCCCAAGTGATCCTTATATATATCAAAACCTTTAAGAGCCATTGGAATAGAGAAAAATGCCATAGTACTAAATGTTTCTCTTAACCTATAAAATGCTTTCAAGAGGCAAATGGAACTAGGCTCTGTCTCAGCATTACAAAAGCCTATGGAAAACAGGACCCTTAAAGCTTACACCTCTGTCTCAATCAGTTACAGTTGGGCAGTGGGGAAATACACTTTAAAGTAGTATAATTTAGGCAAGGTATACCAATATCTTCTGAAGGTTTAATTGAGAATTACATGCTTGAGAATTAAGAGAATTAATTAATAATTGAGAGCTTGACTCATTATAAGCAATCAAATTTTCTGTTCAGTTCAGTTCAGTTCAGTCACTCAGTCGTGTCCGACTCTTTGCGACCCCATGAATCGCAGCACGCCAGGCCTCCCTGTCCATCTCCAACTCCCGGAGTTCACTCAAACTCACGTCCATCGAGTCGGTGATGGCATCCAGCCATCTCATCCTCTGTCGTCCCCTTTTCCTCCTGCCCCCGATCCCTCCCAGCATCAGAGTCTTTTCCAATGAGTCAACTCTTCGCATGAGGTGGCCAGAGTACTGGAGTTTCAGCTTTAACATCATTCCTTCCAAAGAGTTACAATAATCTAAAAACAATTTTTTTTTAGAATTACAAAACAAACCTCAGCAGAGTCTTCTTGTCTAGTGAATTTGTCCATTTAAAAGGCTGTAAAGGAACGTCCCTGGTGGTCCAGTGGTTTTGATTGTGCTCCCAACGTAGGGGGCCCAGTTTAATTCCTGGCTAGGCAACTTGATGCCTCAACTAAAATTGAAGATCCCACTTGCCACAGCTAAGTCCTAGCACAGCTGAATAAATAAATACAGAATTTAAAATAAATAAATAAAAGGCTGTAGGTCACTGGTTCAGAGCACAGTGACGCATGTAAGACACCCAGGATAGAACACTCATAAGGAAGACAAAGGAAGCCATGGCTAGGAAGAATAGCTTGATTTTTCTGTTTTTAAGAGAATATGAAGAATACTAAAATGCTAAAAAAGTGAATGAAAACCACCACTCATTTCATCCCCTAAGGATAACTGCATTTTGATGCACAGCCATCTAATCTTATCAGTTGACAGTGGTTCTCAAAAGCTTTTGGTCTCAAAACAACTTACACAAGTAAAAAACTTACTGAAGATCTCCAAAGAGCTTTTGTTTGTGTGAATTATATCTATTAATATTTGTGGTATTAGAAATTTAAACTGAGAACATTTTTAAATGTTTATGAATTTATTTAAAATAAAAATAAGTTCATATAACTAAAACATAACAATAGCACTGTGTAGATGTGATTATTCACTCTCATTAACAGTCAACTGTTATTGATAGTAGAAATGATTTTCTCAGTGACGTTATCTTGGGATTTTACAGATGACATTTAAGTGGATTCACCAGGTATTCACTAGGTCAGCAATTAGGAGATGTAGGTTTTAGCCTGACTCTGCCATAATGTTAATTTCTCTTGACCTTCATTTCTACATTATAGAGGTTAGGCCAAGGAAATATGTAGATTTCATTTCAAAATCCAAGCTCATTATATGACTGAAATCATCTGGATGATCACAAGACCCCCAGTATATGGGGATCACTGTTTTCTGTAAAACCTAATTAGAAAGTTTATGTGCCTGCCCCCAAGGTCCTAATAGGGTCTCACCTTCCCATTTCTTCCCTCTTCCAAAGGTCATATTTCTAAGACAACATGAGTTGTTTCTCCTCTTCCCCTGAGCTAAGCCACACAGAAGTCTGCTCCTCTGCTGTTCCCATGCACCCCCATGCTGCAGTTAGCTCTGTCCCTTAATGATGCTCATTGCCTGGAACTTGAGAACTCACATTATTTTATGTTTCTGCAGATCTCCTAAATATCTGCCATGAAAGTGTCAGTCAGTCATGTCTGACTCACAACCCCATGGTTGTAGCCTTCCAGGGTCTTCTGTTCATGGAATTCTTCAGGCAAGAACACTGGAGGGGGTTGCCATTCCCTTCTCCAGGGGATCTTCCCGACCCGGGGATCAAACCTGGGTCTCCTGCATGGCAGGCAGATTCTTTACCGTCTGAGCCACAGGGAAGCCCTAATATCTGGCATAGTGGAAAGTAAATGGACCTTCATACACGTTCCATTAGCTGTCAGAGCAGTGCCTCTCAGGTCCCACCTGCCCCTCCTTCCAGATTCCCTTGAGTGCACTTAGAGACCCACTCCTCTATAATGAGCACAGAAAAGGACCCACGAAGGTGGTGCTCACGGTGTTCCTCTTACACTGGTGCCCAACAAAGTAGACGCTCAACAGAGTTGCTGGGTAAATAGATAAAATATACATTTTAACCTTAAAAGACTTTGTTATTCATGTGTTCAGTTCATTTTTATTAGAGTTGCAATATTCTTTCTTTGACATAGCAGCTTTAACTCTACAAGCTCCCATGAGAGATTAGCTTTGAGGCATCCAACAGTCAGACATCCAAGCCAGAAACAGCTCATTTTTGTTGGCAAAAACCTAAGAAAAGGGTGTGTAACTAATTTTAAAAAATCTCCAACCAATGACCAAGAAGCAAATGTGTGTTTATTGCATTATTTATGAGTATTTATGGCAAATTATCTTGGGCAGTTTAGAGGTCTTGCCAGTGACTAATTTTTCTGTAAAATATTTGCCTTACATCCTAATACTGCTCATGTATGTGTTCTTCTGTATCTTTATTCATAATAACTACCTACTAATTTATTGAATTTGGCATGTTTTATTTATTAAATTCTCTACTGATGAACACTTAGATTGTTGTGATCTGTTTGTTTTTAGCTTTGCTGTTGTGTATGTTACTTCTTTGCTACCCTTTTGACTATATCTTCTACTCCCTCAGAAGTGCATTCCTGCTCTCTTCAGAAGTGAAATTCTTAGCATACAAAAAATATATGTGAGAGATGGCATATGTGTGTGTGTGTGTGTGTGTGTGTGTTTGTGTGTATCATTGTTAAGTGGCCCTTCAGAAAACATTGTATCAGTTTTTATGTGAATTTTTTATTTTGCTTATGATTAAGATGAGTATTGTGAATTTCGCACACTGACCATGTCAAACCTGTGTGAGTTCACTCACTGGCATTAGACAATGTTTAGTATTAGGAATGGGGCTTGTGGACAGATCATCTTCAAAACTATAAGGGAAGAAATGGGCTTTCAGGATAGCGAGCATCATCACCTTACTCTCCAATGCGACAGGAAGCAGGATCCTCAAAATCCTTTTCAAAGGATATTAGAATCTTGTGAACAGAGACTCAATAGGTGACAGTGTTATTTTCACATCTTCTTCAATACACCAAGACAGTAAAAGAAAAAGCATTAGCACCTGGAAAGAAAACTCCACTGTCACAGAATTCTACATTAAATCATCAGAGCTCTGAACTGAGCTGTAACCTGTAGTTACAGATCTCAGTGGAAGAAAATTATAGTTGTTTAAGTCACATGCACAGGCAATTGGAAAGTCGTAACAGATATTACTTTGTGCTGTGTATTTTGACACATTTAATAGTATCTGTTCATTTAGTGATACTGTTCTGCGTGTGTTCCCTCACCATCCAATCTCATACAATACTCTAAGCACACTCATATCTGAAATATTATTATAAATTAGTTAGGTTGCCTTTGAAGTATGAGATATATCATTGCAAGAATTACTATATCTTAGACATTTCTATAACTCTGGAATTTGTTTCCTTATGTATCTCTTAATTTATTTTAATGATTCAAGGTAATAAGACAGTATTTATTGGTGGAAATCATTGCTGCTAGAAAATTTGACATTTTAAAAAGTCTTTACATATTTTTAGAGAAATGGCTCTGCAACTTTCAATTGTATCAGATATCAGATACAATTATTTTTTAATAAATATATCCAGTTTTTATTTGTCAATCATATCTCAATGAAGCTCAGAAAAAAGAACAATCACCTAAGGTTATATTTTTTAAATAACAGTTCCCAACCCCCACTCCCATACCTGAGATTCTAGTGTAAGAAGTCTGAGAGTGGTCCCTGGAAAATGCATTTTTAAAAACTGAATATTCTATAAGTTTCAGGTTTATAGCATAGTGATATAATAGTTTTGTACATTATACTCCATTTAAAGTGATTATGAAATAATGGCTATTTGCCCCTGTGCTGTACAGTGTATCCTTGTTGCTTATTTATTTTATACAAAGTAATTTTTATCCGTTAGTCCCCACCCCTGTTTGACCCCTCTCCCGTTTCCTCTTCCCACTGATAACAGCTATTTGTTCTCTGTACCTGTGAGTCTGTTTCTGTTTTGTTATATTCATTTGTTGTTTTTTTTCCTAAGATTCCATATATAAATGATAGTAAAGAGTATTTTTCTTTTTATGAATATCAGATCAAGATACACCAGATTATATCAGATCAAATGAGTATACTTGACCGGAAGATTTCTATGAAAAACTAACGTTCTTTCTACGTCAGGTCCTCAGAGTCTCATTATCGGAAGTCTTTGTGACTTGGCGGCACCCTCTCCTTGCCCCTAGACTTTGTCAGCCAACACACCCATGTGCAGCACACATGCGCATGGCTCCTCTTTAGTGTGAAACTCTGTCCTTCTTGGGCTGCGTCCACTTCATCAGCTCTTCTTTTAAACCACGTTTAACTGGAAGTGGGATTGTGTGGGCTGGTGGTCCTTAAATCTGCTTGCTGCAGACTCTCCTAGCCAAGTTCCTGAAAGTACAGCCTGAGACCCACCTCATGTGAAAAAGACTCCGGGGGCAGGGCCATAGTTCTCCTCTCTAACCTTTCTGATCTTCAGTAGCCACTTGGAAACCCTGGTTCAGGTGACTGAGCCTCATTCTGGAAGTATGGAGATAAGATCCAGAGTTTTGTTCCAACAGAGAAATGTAATCATCATGTTACACTGTTGCTTTGAGAGCATGCGAATGCAAATACTGCTGATGCCTCTTTGCAGATCAAGTGTTGGGACCTCAGGCAGGGAGGACAGGGTACCTTGAATCTTTGAAAGGACTCATCATGTAAAAAAAAGAGTCCAGATCAGGAGTCCCCAGCCTCCAGGCCACAGACTGGTACCGGGTGGCAACCCGTCAGGAAGGGCTGCACAGCAGGAGGTGAGCGGTGGGCAACCGAGAGAAGCCCCGTCTATGCCTGTGTCTGCTCTCCATTGCTCTCATCATCACCTGAGCTCCATCTCCTAACAGACCGGTGGCGGAAATGTAATGTGCTTGAATCATCCTGAAACTGTTCCTCACCCCCCACCCCCAGTCTGTGGAAAAACTGTCTTCCATGAAGCCAGGCCCTGGTGCTGAAGAGGTTGGAGACCGCAACATCTCCCCGCCCCCCCCCCACCTTTTTTTTTTTTTTAACTCATTCATTCAGCAAATATTTACTGAGTTACTAGTTAGCATCAGGCATTGTTCATAGAGGTTACATTCAAGAACGACAACAGAGTACCATTCAGACTTAAAACCGGGGAATGTGAAAGTTACCTGGGAGCTGTTTAGAGTGTGTTGCAGGGAAGACCTGGCCTTCAGTGAAACTCAGGAGATTTAAGGTAAACTAGAAGGCTAGAGCTGAGTGAAGATGAGGAAGAATCTCAGCTGGCCCTCAGGAGGGAATGGGCTTGGCGTGTTTGAAGAGGAGAAGGCGGGCCAGTGTGACTCAAGCGCAGCAGGTGCATAGAGGCAGGTTCAGGAGCAGCAGGAGAGCCCAGCAGGCGCCTGGTTGGGCACAGCATGGAGGCCGGAGCTGGGAACCAGTTGACGGGTTGGTTTCAGGGAGATCACGTGATCATCAAAACCTTTCAAACCGCCCTCTGGTTGCTCTGTGTAGAAGGGATGGCAAGGGGACTGGAGAGGAAAGAAATGCGGAGGATTTAGGAAGTTAGGGGGCGGTTCAGTGTGCTGTGGTAGAGATGATATTGGCTCGGATTCTGGTTGAAGTAGAGATGGCGAGGAGGAGTGTAGTCAGGTCATCAGATGCTGCAGAGTAAAAGCAACTTCGCTGATTAGATGACTTGGTTAGCAGCCTCAGAGGATGGCTTTTCAGTGTTAGCTCAGATTGTTTTAAGGAGGTCTCATACAAAACTCGGAAATTCTGGCTCCTGTTGAAAAAAGCCAGAGTATCTGCCTACACAAAGACTGAACTCTCATATGGGAACAGATGTCGGAGATGAGTACTGGCTTCCCTTTTAAAGAGCTGCGTATACTGTGGTTTACAAAGACACGTCTTCATGTCTCCCTGACAGTGAGGCTGTTGTTGGTTCCCCTTTATCATCAGCTTATCCTATTGTTTTTCTTATAGCACGCCCACTTAATTTTCCATACCCTGTAGGCCTTTTAATATGTGGAGCTCACATCTGATACTCTGAAATTAAAGTCGCAAGTAAATACATAATGCTTTAACGTACCTGTGAACCCCTGTGGAGCTGAAAAATAGCCTCTTTAGCAGAATACTAACAAATCCTGGCATTCTTTAAAACTAGATTATTTCATTTCTTCTAAGGCAGGTGGTTACTCTTGGGAGCGTTGCCTGGAAACATGAGAAAGGCTTCGTTTGTGCTATCGGTGTGCTCTGGTTACGTGGTGTGTGCACTTTGTGAAATGCACTTATGCACGCTTCTGTGTGCACACTGTGTGTATTATGCTTCAATTGTAACTGAAAACTAGAATCATTTTTTAAGAGTAGTGTCCAGTGCAAATATCCTTGAGTGTTGTGGTTTTCACAGATTGCCTCTTGCTCTTTCAGCCAAGCCAAAGCCATGTACTCCTGTAAAGCAGAGCACAGCCATGAGCTTTCCTTCCCACAGGGGGCGCTATTCTCCAACGGTAAGTCCCCCCATTCCCTGCGCTAAGGTTACAGTCATGGAAGGACGAAGGAGCAGTCTCAAGTGCGCTGGGAAGGCCCAGGGGGATGGTATGGGGAGGTTGGGAGGGAGGAGGGTTCAGGATGGGGAGCATGTGATTTTTTTTTTAAAAATAAAAAAGAAAAAAAAAAAAAAAATAAAGTAGAACAGGAGACTCGGGATCCAGCCCAGGCCCTGCCTTTTGTAGCTGTACAAGTAAACACATCAAATTCCTCTGGAACAGATTTCCTCTCCTGTGTCAGAGAGAGAGAGAGTGAAAGTGTTAGTTCCTCAGCGTGTCCGTCTCTTTTCAACCCCTTCGAGTGTGTAACCCACCAGGCTCCTCCACCCATGGGATTCTCCAGGCACAAATACTGGAAAGGGTAGGCATTCCCTTCTCCAGGGGATCTTCCCGACCGGTGTGATTGGTTATGTGAATGCAAGAGGCATTTCCAGCTTTACAGGTCCCGTGACATTGTTTTGACAGCTTGAGTATATGCATACAATCTGATGTGGATTTTTACCCATTTGTGTGTGTAATTATTTGAAGCTAATGTTGACTGAGTGTTATTTATTAATGTATTTTTATCTTTGCCAGTGTACCCATCAGTGGAACCAGGATGGTTGAAGGCAACTTATGAAGGCAAAACAGGACTCGTCCCAGAAAATTATGTTGTCTTCCTCTAATGCTATTTAGTGGACGGCAGTATCTTCATGGTATCCATGGTAACAAGTAATAAGTGATATGATTTTATCTGACACAGATATGAGGATCAGCCCATTAAAATGAAAAATAATCCATTTCTAGACAGTTTCCAAAGCAGACTATGTACCTCTATTAACGGAAAGGGAAAAAATGTTTAAATTGTTCGCCATTCTTTTTATCTTGGGCTGATTTCTTATTTTGAAATAGCTTATCCCCATCCCTTGCTTTTTTTTTTTAAATAAGTAACTCTCCACAATGTTTCTCATAACATTTATAAAAATCTCAAATACTGGGTTAAGTACTATATCCCAGAAATTTGGAAACCAGAAATCTGCTATAAGACTTTAAGACCTGCCCTTTACTGTCTGGTATTTTCTGAGAAACCTTGAAATCATTGCTAAAAAAATGTAATTTAAACTGTTCATTTATTATTTTTTCTTAAAAATATAGTGCTTTTATATATGATTGTTTTGCTGGTCCTAAACATTTCAAGGAAATAAGGGTTTTTTTTTAACATAAGTTTATTTTTATTTGTTTACCAAGTAGATGATAATATTCAAAAGCAATAACATATATGGTGTCTGTAAATGAAACCAAGTTAAGTCATACACTGATTCCGCTGTAAACACTCTGTCCAACGTTCCAGATGCCGTCTATGGGCTTAGAGCAGGGATCAGCAAACTACTTCTGCAGAAGCTTAATAGTGAATATTTGGGGCTTGGCAGGACCTGTTGTCTCCATCACACTGTCCATACTACCATTGTAGCGGAAAGCAGTCACAGACAACACGTGAATGGGTGTGACTGTGTACCAATACACCTTTCTTTCAGGACACTGAAATCTGAAATTGTGAATCTGTCATGCCATAAGATATTAAGCTTCTTTGACTTTTAAAAAATCATTTAAAAATAGAAATTTATAGCTGATGTGCCACACAAAAGCAGGTGGCAAGCCGGATTTGCCTTATGGGTCATGGTTTGCTGATCACTGGTTTGGAGGATCTTTAAAACTGTCTGTATTACTTTGAGATTTTATGAAATTTTATTCCATTAACATATAAATACTGACAAGTGATATGCACATATCCTCTGCTAGAATCATTATAATGGTATCACAAATGTATAATTACAATAATAGGAAAATGATACAGCTTAAATTCTACTTGTTATTCTGTAAAGTGTCCAAGGATTTTATTGATACCCTTTTGGCTCCAAATGATAAAGATGATGTATTAAGACAGTGGTTGGAACACTATGCCTTCTAAAGTCTATGATTAGTTGAGCCATAATCTTAACATAAAGGTACAGGATTCTTAAATTATTTTGAAATTATTTCATCATCTTTAGCAGGAATAAAATCATATATAATTTTCCATTATGCCTTTCAATTTACAGCCTTTAATAGAAATTTCACTGTATTTATAGAGCATAGAGATAGGTATTTACTGTCCATTTATATATGCCATAATTATCTGGTCATATGTTGACCACTTCTATTATTTCTATTTAATAATCCTCATATTATTTCTAACATATCTGCATGTGGCAAAGAGCCTTTCTTCTCAAGATTCCCAAAAACTGGTTCTCCGCCATTGATTGCCACAGCACTGACCCCCTTGGCCACAGTATTGTACATGCTACTTCAAAGTTCTTCACTGTATAGACACTCAGGTATTGACTATAACAGTTCTTTTTACATGATATTGATTTGTAATCGCCATCTCTTCTACTTTAAGTTAATGTTTCTAGAGTTAATAGGTTAAATTATATACATACACATACACAACTATGCCTTGGAGCATTTATGCTTTTAAAATTTTAAATGGAATAGTGGATTAGGATTTAAAGGTAAAGAGAATAACAGTAGGCAGAATTACAACCGGAAATAAATATCAGCATGGAAATAAAGAAGTTGAAAATATTTAATGTTGTAAAAATTAGTAATATAATGAAAAAATCTGGTACATTTGTCTCCTTTTTTTTTTTTCTTTTTTACCTGCTACTGTTGACTTTTGTACACTATGATTATGTGTCGCTAGAGCTTCTTGACCTCTAGATCCTTGATGGTCCTTAGTAATTGCATTGCTGACATCCTGACTGCCCTCTGCTGGAACAGAGGTAGTCTCCCTAGGGGACCAGGCCCTTCATCCACAACACCCTCAGTTTAACCACCCTTGGTAGCATCTGGCATCCTGCTAAATTAGAGCCTCTTAAGGCAAATTGATTTTCTTTCAAAGACCAACTTGACTCCGAAAAGTGATTCAGAGTCCTACTTCACTTGCTGCTGCAGAGAGAAATCTCAACCTTCATTTTCCTTTAACACGGGCCAGCGTGTTCCTGCCTCTGAGTTGTCTATGAGCTAATTCTACAGATGCTCAGTGAGGAATTAAACCTTTTGCTCTAAAAGTCATGGGCATGAAGCCCCTCTCCTTCCTCATGGTGAGTCATATATTGTGACAGTGCTCGATATGGTCCCTTTTTTGAAACAAGCTGCAAAAGTGCTTGTTCCAATTGTGCTTTTGTTTGAAGTTTTAATCTCACAGATTTGTGAGAATGGTTCTTTTCCCTTCACATTGATTATGTGTGGAAGCAAGTCACGGCCCTATGCTAGCGCTCAAATGACGCTGCTTTGCCCTAGAAATGTTTCCAACAGTTAAAAGTATTTATGAACATTGAGAAAACCAGGGCATGTGCTCTGATCACGTGGAATATTCATTTCACCAGAAGGTACATGTCAGTCACTACAAGAAGATCACATTTGAAATGACAACAGTGTTTCAGTAATGAAACCATAGCCTTTCAGAGACTTCATAAAGATACCACAGAACTGCCACATCCACACCTTGGAAACAGGCCAGGTGGGCACCCTAATCACTGCTGACAGTGGGACAAGGAGGGTGAGACTGATGAGTCCAAGTCAGTCAGCTCAGCTGTTAGATGAAGATATCCTTGAGTACAAAACCTTGCTGTGTTTCACAGGTGACTCTTGTACCATATCTGCCGGCTTATAAGCAGTAGTCGGTTAAGTGAAGGCTTTTTGTTTTGTGTAAATGCCTGAGCAGTGAAATGATCTCTGTATCGCTCTGAAGTCTGTGAGGCATGAGGAAGTACCATTTCTCCTTGTTTGACGGGAGTGGTTTTACCCTTGTATGCGCTCTCTGTGCCTCACACTGTGAATGGGTATAACCAGGCATCCCAACAGTGACTCACCTGATGGCTGTTCCAGGAAGGGTAGAGATTTTTTTTTCAGAGCACCTTCCAAACTTTCCAGGTTCTCAAATAGGAAAAGAAGGCAAAGAGACAAAGTGATTTGGGGATTATTTCCTGTTCTGTGGTAATAGCTTTTACTTAGTGTGGCATGCCCCCTAAAAATCCATCATGATGTCAGGAAACTGAATCTGCTCTGCAGTCATGGGAAATAAAACCTGCTAGCCTCCTCACTCCTGGCCTTCTTCAGGTCTGTGCATGTCTGATGTGCAGGGTCTTAATCACAAGGATGCTGGTTTACAAGGGTCCCTCAGAGCCTTTCTTCAAACCCCTTCCATTTTTAGTATGCCTCCCCCAGATAGATATTTGGCATGCCTTAATCAGCAGTTAGAACCCCTTCTCGATTTGTACTTTGTTGACTGAAGTTAGAGGTGGACTCATTTCAGAACAGGTTTTGTTCTTTAGTTTTACAATGCATTCGTAATTTGCAACTGTTTCTATGACCTAACATCACTGAGTTAGACCCCAAAGTCATGTCATTTGCTAAAGGAAAAAAGTAGAGACTTAATTACTGTCCGGAAGTTATTTTCTTCTTTAGTATAAGTTTCCCACTTTGAGTAGATATTGCTGTTAACTTTTGCCTCCTACCCTGTTTGCTTACCTTCCAAAATCAAAACACTTTTCCCAGAGAATTATTAGCCTATTGAATAGACTTCTGAATAATCTGTATCCTGCCTGTCTCCTGTTAATCCTCAGACATAATTCAGGTATTTGTCAACGACTCTCACACCTCTTCACCACATTCACTGTATCCATTTGTTGTCACCAGTATCTCCCTCCCCCAAATCTATATGGTAGTAACCTTGGACAAATTCACATTTATGAATGGCATGGACTTTTAGAGGATCAGATCAATAAATAGGATTTTTCACTTTTTTTTTTGGACTGTTGCATTCACTATTTTAAACAAGAAATCTCAAGTACATGGACAGCACTCACAGCAAGCCATAGGCAGAAAACTGATTACATGTTCTCGACCAAAGTTTAGAAGTCATTGTGTGACTTAGGGAGTCTGACAGGTCATCCTCAATCCGTGGTGTTCACAGGAGAGATGCCACGTTCAGAGGTTGGACATTCTTTCTTTGGTGCCATAGGGAGAAATGGAGTCTCTGTGTTTTCTGAAGAGTCTCAAAAGGCAGTGCCGTTTACAAGGATCACAAACACACATATCCTCCACCATCCACGATGGTCACGTCCAGGGCCACGTGAGGACCTCCGGTGTTGGAGGAGGTGCCTACCCCACCTTAGTTAGATGATCACTTTCTCCCCTTTGTACCATTTCTTGACAAGGTTTCCCATGGTCTTTACCCTTCCAGAGCCCAACTTTGCCTTGAATCCATTGTCTCTTAGATTAATAGTGTGCATTGTTTTTTATATGCAGAATGTTGGAGATTGTATGTCTGCCTCTGTATCTTCAGTCATGATTTATGCTTAACAGCTGAGAAGTCATCACAAATTGAGGGCTGTGATTTCAAGAGTCTTTTTGAACTCTAAGCTGAAGCCTTTACAATAAATTGGGAGTGTGGCAGGGAAGATGACTGTTTTTTTTTTTTGTTTTTTGTTTTTTTTAAATTCAAATCCTATTTATATACTATTAAATTTGAGGTACTATAGTTTATATAAAAGTTGAATATTTAGATGATATATTTCAGTATTAGGAATTTGTCTGAAGCCATTATTAACATAACAAATTAAATAATAAGTATGAAAATGATTGTCAGTAAATTATCATATTGAATTTTTTGTTTATTTTGTAGTGTCTTGTATTTATCTGCACTTTGTGTGTATATATATATATATATACACACACACATATATATACAAACATGTAAATAACTTCATGTTATTCCTTATCTGAATTGCCACAATTTCTTTAATGTATGTTTACACTGTATTTTAAATTACTTTAAAAATAAACTATGTTTAGCACATTTTAATTTAGTCTTTGTATTTGAAAACCCACCATGTTAGAGGGCAGCTGTCTTAGATTCATATAGAGAAAAATCAAAGTTTCAGGTACTGTGAATGGTCATTTTGGGTATGGCTGAATGGAAAAATCATAACAGAATTGATAACTTTTTCCTGATAATTGGATCCTTTCCTGAGCAACTGTAATGTTGGTACTTACTAGTAATGCAGGTACAGGATTTCCCTGGTGACACAGTGGATAAGAATCTGTCTGCCGATAGAGAGGACATAGGTTCAATCCCTGGTCCCGGAAGATTCCAGGTGACTCTGAGCAACTAAGCCTGTGCACTCTAGAGTGTGTGTTCCTCAACAAGAGAAGCCATCTCCATGAGAAGCCCACGAACCACAACAAGACTAGCCCCTGCTTGCTGCAAATAAAGAAAGCCCATGGACAGCAACAAAGACTCAGGGCAACCATAAATAAAAATAAATAAAAAATTGTAAAGTAATAATAATGCAGATGTCTGCAGGAAAAAGAAGCAAATAAATCATAAACAAATTATCAAAAAAAAAAACAGGTATGTAGGCTTACCTGAAATAAAATAAATACATGAAAGTTCACAAGTGTACTCTGAAAGAAGAGCATGCGTGCTCAGTCATGTCCGACTCTTTGTGACCCTATGGACTGTAGCCCTCCAGGTTCCTCTGTCCATGAGATTCTCCAGGCAAGAGTACAGGAGTGGGTTGCCATGCCCTGCTCCAGGGGATCGTCTGACCCAGGGATGGAACTCATGTCTCCTGCAACTCCTGAATTGCAGGCAGATTCTTGAGCACTGAGCACCAGGAAGACGTATCAGCATACACATCATCCTCGTAGATGTTTATTAGTTCTGTGACCCTTTTGGTCATTGTTTAGCTTTCCAGGCAGTGCTAGTGGGAAAGAATCTGCCTGCTAATGCAGGGGAGGCAAGAGACAGGAGTTTGATCCCTGGGTTGATCCCCTGGAGTAGGAGCTATTATTGCCTGGGATGGAGGGGCCTGGCAGGCTACAGTCCTTGGGGCTACAAAGAGTCAGACACAACTGAGCACGTGGTCACTCTGACATCTAGCTAGAAATTTTACTTTTCTCCCTCAAAAAAGAGAATCACGTGTTTAATTTTTGGTGCTAAGTGGATTATTAGATTGTAACAAATCACATTGCAAAAACTAAGCCTAATGGGTTGGTAACAGAGTCATTGGGCATACAACCTGATTTGTTTAAATTTCTTCCATGTCAAGAGGAGAAGCAATAAAGTCATGACAAAGATGTGTTGGAATAAAAAGATAATGTGAATAAATTCCCATATGATTAAGCAGAAAAGGACTGTAGGATAGGTATTAGAGATCATTGTGGATCAGCTACTGTTTGAGAGTGTTAGGTTAGAAGAAACTGACCTAGATGGAATCTCTTATAACTGATATTTTAGAAATAATTTTTTTAGAAGTATTTTATATATATATATATATATATATATGTATGTATGTGTATATCCTAACAGGCAAATCTGGAATGCTTTAAACATCAAAATAAGTCGTGTAGCATTGGCTAATTGGATTATAACCCAAAGTGTAAAATGTCCATAACCACACTGATGCAAGGAAATGGCAATAAATTTCATTTATATAAATGAATGTAAAATAGAGAAGAGACAAATATTCTGTACAGAAGAATTTCAACTAACAATTGATATTTTATTATTTTTTCCTGTAGGGATTTGAGTTAAACCTTTCCCCACTTGAGGATGAGCTAGGCCTAATGACTAGCTTCTAAAAATAGAGTTCAGAAAAATTATTGTACCTTTACAGAGAAGGCTGACAGTCAAGATCTTAACCAAGTGATAAAAATTATCATCATGGATATTGTGCAGTTGTCTTGTAACCTTTAAGATAATGTAATGGGAAGAGCATATCACCTCTGTGGTTTTCTTTCCCAAAACCCATAACTCCAGTCTAATCATCAGAAAAATGTCAGGCACATCCAGATGGGGAACGTTTTACAGGATGGTACTAGGTCAGTACGTCTCAAGATTGTCAAAGTCTTGAAAAATAAGGTAATACTGAGAGTCACAGATCAGAGGGAGACTTGGAAGACTAGACCCCTGGATTGCATTCTAGAAAGGAAAGAAGATATAAGTGGAAAAAGTGATGATGTCCAAAGAAAATCCAAAGTTTAGTTAATAATGTAAAAAATGAAAACAGTACCAGAAAGTAGCCACAAGACAGCGACATGAACTGGGGGTACCTTACTTCCTTTGTGGAATTTAAGTTGCTTTTGTTCAAGACAAATACTTTTCTTGTTTCCCCCTTCTAAATTGGGATCTGTGTGTGGGACATGTTGCCTATTCATCACTGAATCCAGGCACTAGATCAGAGCTTGGTCTACAGTAGGGTCAGCCCCTTTCATTAAATGAATGAATCTACTAATAAACATTTCTAGAGTTTAGAGAATCCACCTGTGTTGCTCTTGTGTCTTTGTCTCCTTGCCCAGGAGTAATGGGATTCATTCTTTAACATCTGCTAAATGCATGGTTCTACCCTGAAGTTATTTATATATTAATGGAGAAAACATACCCTTCCTCATGATCATTATATAATGTTCTTAAGTATAGAGATTATACAAGACTTGATCTTCTTTGAAGGGAAAGGCTACCCACTCCAGTATTCTGGCCTGGAGAATTCCATGGACTATACATACAGTCCATGGGGTCACAAAGAGTCAGACACGACTGAGCAACTTTCACTTTCACATCCATACCTGACTACTGGAAAAACCATAGCTTTGACTAGACGGACCTTTGTTGGCAAAGTAATGTCTCTGTTCTTCTGATAGACCTGTAAATACTTGAATTAAGCTGGATGATTTGGCAGTGATGTGGAAGTGCTTGATTTTCTAAACCATTCCATACAAAATAACTCCAAAATTTGAAAACTAAGCTATGCTAAACTTAAAATTGAATTTCTTGAGCCAGAGAAGTTGAGTTCTTAAAACTGAAAAACACAGCAGTTCTTCATATTAAAAAAAAAAGACAATGTAGATGAGAACATTTGAAGAGGTATCCCCTCTTCATATGGAACACCCTTGGGAACACAAGTTCCCAAAATACTAATTGAATACTTACTTACAAATGCTGTTTCTGGGTATTTCATGTCAATGAGCCAAGCATGGCATTCAGCAGGGCTCTGCTGGTTGATAGAAATAAGTTACCTGAAACTTTCTACCTTTCCAAATTACCAGGAGCTAGTCTACTAAAGAAGATTCCCTTGGTCAGCCTGGGCTAGAGAAAGGAAAATAATAACATATTTCCCAATACTCATTATGGATTTTGATATCACTGAGTCACGTGTCTACAGACAAGCTTATTTTTCACAGATTGAGTGCATTGTATGTTGCCTTAGCAATTACAGTTCAAATGTCTCCCAAGCATTTTTGGAGCAACAAAAGCAGAAATATTTCTTCAATAATTCATGTTTGGAAGCCAGTATGTTAAACACGTGAGCCTGGCTACTAGTGGGTACATCTCCATGTGTTCCCACATCCAGGCCCACAGCCTTTGGCATCTAGAATCCTTGAGGCTTTTGAGAACAAGATTTAGAAATGAGTCAGAATCTCTCATATCACTAATTAGAAAACTGAGGGCCGTGTCAGTATGTTTTCAGTGGAATCCTGGAATCCTGCTGTGATCTGACCACTAATTTTTAGATGAGTGGGGAGGACAGTTTCTTATATGCTTTGACCTTTGAAAAGTCTTA
Source organism: Bos grunniens (assembly GCF_055505025.1). NCBI lineage: Eukaryota > Metazoa > Chordata > Mammalia > Artiodactyla > Bovidae > Bos > Bos grunniens. The sequence continues at coordinate 8,493,739 of NC_141179.1, read as the reverse complement.
ACTTTATCTGGAAAGGATATCCTCTGATGAAGGGGATGTCTTCTCTGAGGGGTACACATGCAACGGGAAGGCAAAAGATAATATTCACTAGCATTGGCTATTATAAAAGGAAGAAAAACAATTATTTTTGGTGTTCAAGAATTTCTGAAAAGTAGATATAAAATATCTAGCCCAGTGCCTTGAACCTAATAGATATTACTGGATACTAATTATTATTAAATTAGGCATATGACGATTTTGCAACTTTCTGATGTAAATGGCAAAAGAACCAGTGAAACCTTAAATTGTAATAATAGACATTAAACAATGGCACCAAAAACATGGTACATAACCAGAAGCCCATACTGTCTCATGATCCTCTCATCCTTCCAACTAATAGACACAGACATTGGATGTCTTTTTTTTTTTTTTTTTTTAAAGAAAACTGAGACTAAAATGTTATTTTCTCCAACTTCCCAAAGGTCAGATAGTTGATAGTGGTAGCCTGGACTCAAGCCCACGTGTCTGCTTTGAAATCCAGTACTCTTTACAATCACCGTGTTGTTGTTTAGTCACTAAGTCATGTCTGACTCTTTCTCGACTCCAGGGACTGTAGCCCGCCAGGTTCCTCTGTCGGTTTCCTCTTCCAGGAGATCGTCTTGACCCAGGGGTCCAACCCGGTCTCCTGTGCGTCTCCTGCATTTCAGGCAGATTCCATACAGCTGAAACACCAAGAACGACACTTAGTGGGGTGTGGTAAAAACTCACCGACCATTGCATTTGAAAGAGGTCTTTGGCAAACTCAACCTTACCCAGAAGAAAACTGAAGATGGTGAGAGGATTCAAGCCCTGTTCTCTGACAGTTGTTTTAGACCAGAGAATTGCTACTCCATGTGTAACCTTGAAACCATCCAAGAGCTGTTTAGAGATGTAGACCCTCAGGCTTTCTGAAGCAGCATCTGATTGTAATAAGATTTCAAGTGCTTTTGTATAAACACTACACTTGAAAAGCACTGATTTATTGAAAGTTTGATGAGGCTTTCAGGGAGATCCAAGAGCAAGAAAGAGAGCTTATGTCTTATTATTCTAAAGGCCAAAGATAGGACCCCTTGGAAGAAGTCACAAAAATTGATGCAAAGCTTTTTTAAAAGTAGTTTTATCACTAACACTTCAAGGAATGAACTCAAAGCACAGCTTTCCTCATAGTGTTTAAGTGCATCCGGATGACTCACCATTTGTCAGGGCTTCACAAAGCAAACCAGAAAAATGAGAATTTAGACAAGTCTCAAAAGACAATCACTGAGCACCAGGACCTATGCCAATCTTTGGAGAGCCCGAGTAAATGAGACATTATTCTTCCTTTCAAGAGGACCGTGGTTTATTGGGATAATAGATAAATCAATGAAATGTCAAAATGTTGAGAAGATGGAGTGCTGTGTGCTGTGAGAGCACAGAGGAGAGGTGCTGTTCTGAATCCAGGAAATGTAGAGGTGATGACAAGGAATACACTAGTAGATTGTATGCAGAGAGAGACTGTGGGCGATTGTGGCTGGATGCAATCTAACCGAGTTTGGCCAACTGGAGAAGCTGAAGGCGGTAGGGCTCTGCAGGCAGGTGGGAATTCCCCTCACACACAGAGGAAGGGCTCACAGTGAGGGGTGGGGAGAGGGAGGGATGAGAATGGGGAGTGGGGAAGGGCTGGGATGAGCTGCACTGTCTCTCTTTCTGTGTCTTCATCCTTTCAAATAACAAAGCATAGCACCAAGCAGTGTTCTAGTTGCTCACCATTTAAAAAAATAATAGATATGGTCTTTGTTCTCAAGTCCATAGCTCAATGAGGGAGACAGACATGAGTTAAAAACAATGGTACAAATGAAGAAAGTGTGATAGAGAAACACATGTGAAAGCTTTTACACATGAAGGGAAATGTCCTCAGTAGACCTTCAAGAATGGAACATGGGCGAGGAATCAAGGGAACAGAGACCCAGAGACTTCAAGGTGAGTGGGGGTGGGATGAGCTGGGAGATTGGGATTGACGTATATCCACATGTTCTGTTTTTTAGTCGCTCAGTAGTGTCCAACTCTTTGCGACCCCATGGACCGTAGGCCGCCAGGCTCCTCTGTCCATGGGATTTTCAAGGTAAGAATACTGGAGTGGGTTGCCATTTCCTTCAGGGGACCTTCCTGATCCAGGGATCAAACCTCCATCTTCTGCAATAGCAGGCAAATTCGATACCCCTGAGCCATCTGGGAGCCCCATATATGCACTACACTGTATACAATAGATGACTAACGATTGCCGACTGTACAGCCCAGGGAGTCCTGCTCAGTGTTCTGTGAGGACCAAATGGGAAGGGAATCCAAGGAAGAGGGGTATGTGTATATGTGTAGCTGATTCACTTTGCTATAAAACAGAAATGAACATAACATTGTAAAGCAGCTGAACACCACCACCAACAAAGAGTTGAGTGGGGTTTCTCCCATTCAAGATTAAAGGGAGATGGTGGGAGGACAGGAAAAGGTACAGACGAGCAGAGCTGATTTCATGAGGAGGGCCAATCTGGAGCGGCAGGAAGGCTTTAGGGAGAGGGATGTGATCAGATTAGCTTTACGGAGACCAGAATGCAGGGTGAGCTTGTGTTTGAGTGTCGAGCGTGTGTATCAGGCCCTGCAAGCTGAGTAGGCAATGTTAACTCAACCCCGAAAGACAAACAGGGTCAGTCCAAGGAAATGATTCATTCCAGAGGTCGAAGTGACATGACATGGCCATTGTTTGATGAGTAATTCAGGGGATTCAAATGTGGCTCAGATGTCTGTAGGGTACTGGGGAAGGAACAGCAACACCAGCAATGGGCAAAGCTATCAGTGCTGAAAGAAACAGCCAAAAACCCTGGGCACCGTGAGTGGTGGCAGTGGGTGACAGGCTCACCTGAGCCTTTCTGATGGACAGTCCTCCAGGCGCTGACTAGCGGCAATGCTGAAGAGACTGACTGCTTAGTGCAGCCCACAAAATCAGGGGCTTTAACTGGAATTTAAAGGATAGGATTCCTGGATTGCGGGGGTGGCAGGGGGTGGGGGGAGGCTGTGAACTCCCTAGGCTGTCAGTATATGCACTTTTTCTCTCTCAGCAAGAGGGTCCATAGTTATAATTAAACTCTCAAATTTCAGAATTAAGTTGATCTACCTTCTCCAGTATCAAGAATACCAAATGCTGCTGCATACATGGACGCTAACATTTGTGACCAGCGTGTCTGTCAGAACCAGGGATTGACCCTGAAGGTGGGAGTGGAGTTTGAGTGGGGACACCTTGACCCAAGGAATGAGGCTCTGTTGACTAAGCTCGAAAGCTCATGCCAGCCAAACGCTGCAGCTGCTTGATGAGGAAATGCTGGGACCACAGCACACATCGAGGGGGATGGCCCTAAAGGGGCCAGAGGCAGCTGCAGGGGGTTTAGACCCCAGCGTCAGCCTGTTGCCTGGGGCCAAGTTATGACCTAGAAGCTGAGGAGGTGGCCTTTCTTCTGCTTTGGGGACTCATGAGATCCTTATACCAGAAGGAATTTTCTGGTCCTTGCAGAGCAGAGGGCCTTCACACTCTATCCCTGATGGTGGGCATCTCGGGACTCCTGGGGCAGACCAGTCTTCCCTCTCCCCAGGGGGTGTTGAGTTGTGTGAAACACAAAACTCAGGGGTTGTAGAGTGAGTGAAACTGCTGAAGGTGGCGGAGGATTTTATTTTTCATTTTGTCATAGCAATGTTTATGAAGTTTGGCTTTGGTATTTTAGCCATTTTTCCCTAATATATGTTAAAAAGAGATATATAGTTATCAGGTCTTTTTAGGTGAGAAACATTGCCTTAAATAAACCAATACCTCTTATAATGGATGCTTTAAAAGAGTTGCTTTTCTTAGTGATAATAAAACTTGATTCATGGAAATAGTGGGGAATTGCTTAAGGACCATCTGGCCTCTACCTTCTGCCTGTTAAAATCGCAAGGGGCAGGGGAAAGGAGAGGCAGGAAGAATCAAAATTCCAAACTGTGCTTGGCGACTGTAGTAATAGTCTTCCAGAAGTGGCAGATGGTCTTCATTGCCCATGTCCTCTCCACCCTTCCAGAGTTGGAGCAGGTCACTCTCCTCCTGAATCTAGGCTGGCTGTGACGAGTAGAACGTGGTACAAGTGCTGCGCCAGTTCTGGGCCAGCTTGGGGACGCTAGCCCCTCACTGTGCTGTGAAGAAGCTGAGACTAATACAAGCAGTTATTTGAAGCCACAGAAATAGGATGTAAGGAGTAGCATTGTCACGTGCTCCAGCCCTGAAGCCAGCTCTGTGTGGCCCAGACAAGTCCTGTGAACACAACAACACACTTGTTCAAGTTCTGACACACAAAAGCAGAACAAATAATGAATTCTTTTAAGTCACCAAATTTTGGCACAGTCTATGTAGCATGGAAACAATAATTATGGGACCATATAGATCATTGACTGAAGAAGGCAATGGCAACCCACTCCAGTACTCTTGCCTGGAAAATCCCATGGACGGAGGATCCTCGTAGGCTACAGTCCATGGGGTCGCAAAGGGTCGGACACGACTGAGCAACTTCACTTTCACTTTCATAGATCACTGAAACAATAATTATGGAACCATGTAGATCATTGAACCAATAATTATAGGACCATATAGATCATTGAAACAATACTTATGGGACCAAAGCACTGGGAATCCTGAGTTCCTGGGCTTTGTAGCTGAGTATGGTGAACACCGTCAGTTCCTAGCACTCTCAAAGTCCTCCTTTCTCTCACAGTAATAGGAACCCCATTTTTTTAGCTTGTGAAATGGTAGCTCAAAAGAAAATTACATTTTCCAGCCTCCTTTGGTGTTATGAGTGGCTGTGAGATTAAGTTCCAACAAAGCAGTAAGAGAATAAATAATTACATCTTCCTTCTTGGCTCTTAAAGACAGGAGACAATCTCTTCTTCACTCTGTCCCTGCATCCTGCTTCTTGAAAGATGAGTGCTTTTGTGCCACCCAGGGAGTGTGGCTGGAGCAACAAGATAAAAGTCAGAGTCGCCTCATGACTTCCTGGAGCAGAACCGCCACCCTCCTAGACCACCTGCTTGTTACCTGAAAGAGAAACTTCTTTCTTTCAAAGCCTCTGTTGCATTTGTATGCTAACAAATACATTCATTTTCTGCTCACCTACAGACCTTGGAAGCAGTGATACCAGGAAGAGGAACACAGGGCAATAAACCCAGGGGCTTCGCTAGTAGCTTTCCAGGAGGTCAAAGGGCAGCCAAGGGAATAACTGGAAGTAGGCATGATTGGCTCAGAGAAGGCAATGGCACCCCACTCCAGTACTCTTGCCTGGAAAATCCCATGGATGGAGGAGCCTGGTAGGCTGCAGTCCATGGGGTCGCTAAGAGTCGGACACGACAGAGTGACTTCACTTTCACTTTTCACTTTCATGCATTGGAGAAGGAAATGGCAACCCACTCCAGTGTTCTTGCCTGGAGAATCCCAGGGACAGAGGTGCCTGGTGGGCTTCCATCTATGGGGTTGCACAGAGTCTGACACGACTGAAGCGACTTAGCAGCAGCAGCAGCAGCAGGCATGACTGGCTACTTAGCTTGGGGAGTTAGTTACTAGAACCTGTAATCCTCATAGGTAAACAAAAGCCATGTCCTCCAGCTGAGTATATATAGCTTCTGTGCGTGCATGCTAAGTCACTTCAGCTGTGTCCAACTCTTTGCTACCCATTGGACTGTAGCCCAGCATGATCCTCTGTCCAAGGGATTCTCCAGGAAGGAATACTGGAGTGTGTTTCTATGCCCTCTCCTGGGGATCTTCCTGATCCAGGGATTGAACCCTTGTCTCTTGGGTCTCCTGCGTTGGCAAGCGGGTTCTGAATCAGGTGACCTGAATCACGTTTTCATCACAGAGTATACCATCTGGGTTGTATCTCTCTGTTAGCTATTTGTGAGTCACTAGACTGTGAGCCCACGGAGAAGGTAATGGCACCCCACTCCAGTACCCTTGCCTGGAAAATCCCATGGATGGAGGAGCCTGGTAGGCTGCAGTCCATGGGGTCGCAAAGAGTCGGACACGACTGAGCGACTTCACTTTCACTTTTCACTTTCGTGCAATGGAGAAGGAAATGGCAACCCACTCCAGTATTCTTGCCTGGAGAATCCCAGGGACAGAGGAGCCTAGTGGGCTGCCGTCTATGGGGTCACACAGAGTCGGACATGACTGAAACGACTTAGCAGCAGCAGCAGCAGACTGTGAGCCCCAGGAAACCACGTCCTCTGAGTCCAGGGAAGGAGCACTGTGTAAGTGGCCTACCTAAATCTGGTCTTCCTCCATGCTTATGGAACTTAAATTTCCTTTAAGGAGACAGTGGGCTTCCCTGGTAGCTCAGCTGGTAAAGAATCTGCCTGCAATGCAGGAAACCTTGGTTCAATTCATGGCTTGAGAAGATCCCCTGGAGAAGGGATCGGCTACCCACTCCAGTATTCTTGGGCTTCCCTGGTGGCTCAGATGGTAAAGAATCCATCTGCAATGCAGGACACTTGGGTTTGATCCCTGGGTTAGGAAGATCCCCTGAAGGAGGGCATGGCAACCCACTCCAGGATTCTTGCCTGGAGAATCCCATGGACAGAGGAGCCTGGCAGGCTACAGTCCATGGGGTCGCAAAGAGTCAGACACGACTGAATGACTAAGCACAGCACAGCAAGGAGACTATCTGATACAGTTTCTGCCACTAATACATAAATAAAAGTTATAAATGGGAAGTTTCTATGCAGGTTTCAGTTTTATTTGATTTGATTTGATTTGATTAAGTGCTACACCCTTTTTCATTGTGATTTCTCTTCTTATTCTTCCTGCCTGGAAATTGGATGAGGGCCTGGAGGTGAAGCAACAATTTTGTGGCCCTACAGGTGAAAGCAAGAAAGAGCCTGGGTCATTTATGTTATTGTGGAATATAACTGCAAATTGTGCTGTTTTGTGAGGAAAAAAACCATATTGGTTAAGCAGTGTAGTTGAGTTTCAGCTACAGTCAGCCAAATCGAATACCTTCTTCCTCCTCATTCTACTAAACCATTTGCAGAACTGAAGAATATCAATCATGAAGAAATGCTGTGCTTAACATACCTGGTGGCTGAGTACTGCTAATTTCACCTGCATTTTTGAAGGAACCAGGAACCTTGATATAAAAGGCTCAACGTTTGTGAGATATGACTTACGATGCATATGTATGGTTGATGAATGTACCCATTTCAGCCCATCACTGTGTTATGTTTCTCTCCCCATTTACATGTTGAGTAACTGAAATCACCAATCCAATTATGTCATATAGATTTGCAAACTAACCTTTAAAATTAGTATTTTGTTAATAATGATGAGTTTTATTTGTGATTCCATTCCGGGACTTGGTGATGGACAGGGAGGCCTGGCGTGCTGCAGTTCATGGGGTCGCAAAGAGTCGGACACGACTGAGCGACTGATCTGATCTGATCTGATCTGATGATGAATCTGCTTGAAAAGTTATGTATTACAGCAAATGGCCCATAGGAACACTTTTCACCTAGATAGTGTTCATCCTCTATTATAAATGTTTTCCCTGTATTCACCTCTAAGTACTTTCCGGAGGGATGCTCTACTGCAGATGGACAGAATAGACTTGTGACAGAAAGGCCAGGGAAAACGTTCAAGTCAGAAAAGGTAGACTTGGGAAAAGAGGGAGAAGGGAGAATGAAGAGAAAACTTAGGGATTGCGGAGTGACAGAGCTGATTGTCTCTGGACAGAGGATGCTGCCACTTATGTCTGAAAACTGTTATAAGATGCTGAGTACACAGGGAGGCATGGAATAAACAGGAGACCTTTTCAGCTGGTAAAGAATCTGCCTGTAGTGCGGAGACCTGGGTTTGATCCCTGGGTTGGGAAGACCCCCTGGAGAAGGAAAAGGCTACCCACTCCAGTGTTCTGGCCTGGAGAATTGCACGGACTGTATAGTCCAAGGGGTCACAACGAGTTGGACACGACTGAGCAACTTTCACTTCACTTCACCTCACTTCACTTTCATGCTGTTACCAGTTAGAGTTCTTGGCCTCCCCCAGTTAATAGAAATTGGCTAGAGGCCAGACAAGAAACTCATGCTGGGCTGGTGGGGGCCCTGCCCCGACAAGCAGGGTGCAGCCAGAACAAAACCAGGTTCCCTAGGTGCCCCCTTCCTGCAGGTGAAAGTAGAGTGAAGGTAGGATGACCCAGGGGTTGGGCCAGAGGACTGGCTTGTTTTTGCCCACCCCTTAGATGGTGTGTGTGCAGGGGGCGTGTCAGTATCCTGCTTTTGCTCCCAACACCCTGTTTTTGACCCCAGGCTCCTCAAAAGTGGAAGCTGGGTGTTTTGGTCTCTTTGTATCTTTTGGGTCCAAAATTTGCCCCAACCGGGTGTGCACGCAGTCATAGTTCCACACAGTGTCTTCGTATGCTGTCGCTCAAGGAGCGGTGTGCTCAGCTGCAAGCGTCGTAGCGTGGCAGCAAAGGGCCCCCGGTCCCAGGCCTGTCTCGAAGTGACCGGGTGAGTGAGTGGAGGGGTCTGCTGCCCTGCCTCCCGGCTCCCAACCCAGTGTTTCTCTCTGCAGTTGTGCAAAACCTCAGCTCTCTCACTGTCAAGGAAGACTGAAGTCCTCCTTAGCTTTACATAGCATGTTTGCTTGTTAATTTCTAAGTATAAATTGTATTTTAGTATATGTGTTGATTCTTGCAGTCATTTGGTTCCTGTTACCAAATGTCTTGACACAAGCTTCAGTGGTCAATAGGAATTATACTTAAATGGAGATAAGGCTGATCTTGGGGTCAGAAAACCAGGTTGGAGTCCTCATTTAGCAGTGGACTTAGTTGTCTAATTCTGTGCAGCCCTTCTCTGTTAGCCTCAGTTTCTCCATCAGAAAAAATAGAGATAATACCTATCATATAGTTTGTTATGAAATGTCTATAGACTAGTGTACTTCTCCTCCTAGGGTACTCCCCAGCAAAATTTAAAAGGTGAAAGACAGAATCTCCTGACAGGGATATGGCCAAGAAAGCACGGGTTAGCAGGGATCTTACAGCCAAACTTAGAGTTCAGGCAGGTAACATAAAAGTGCAAAGTGAGCCAAGTGAGACTCATGATTTAGAGAATGCTGTACCTAAAAGGCTGTACCTATTAACCTCCACGTGCTTAGCTGCTCAGTCGTGTCCGACTCTCTGGGCCCCCATGGGCTGTAGCCCACCAGCCTCCTCTGTCCATGGGATTTTTCAGGCAAGAATGCTGGAGTGGGCTGTCATTTCCTCCTTCAGGGGATCTTCTAGCCTCAGGGATTGGACCCATCTCTCCTATATCTCCTGCATCAGCAGACAGATTCCTTACCACTGAGCTACCTAGGAAACCCCCGAAGGTCTACCTACCCACATGCAAACAGGTAGGGCTGGAGGGCAGTAGGATTCCCCTGGCGGCTCAGTGGTGAAAAGCTGGCCTGTCAGTGCAGAAGACATGAGAGACGTGGGTGCAAAGGCAGTAGAACTCAGGGGCTCAGGAGCCGGACTGTCTGGACTCAGGTCCCGGCCTCAGTTTCCCTCTCTTTAGAATAGATGTACTCTCATGGCATTTGCTTACTGTTGGAGGATTAAATAAGTGGATGTTGCCATGCAAAAATGTAGGCTTTTCTGATTTTTTGAGAGGTGCTGAGATCTGGGTATTTGTCTGTAATCCCTTGCTTTCAGAGTGTTGGCAAATATTTCAGAATATTGAAAGATGTGTTGGACCAAGCAACACAATCTTAAATGCAGCTAGTGGGCTACCTGTTCCTGATCGTTGGGTTAAGTACATTTAGGGGAAGGCTTCAACCTTTCTGTTCGTTTCTTCCGGTTGAAGAATAGGTCTTCTTGGATGAGGAAACTCTTACCGACATCTGAAGCCCTTGGCGCCAACACAGCTTCCTCATTTGCCTTACAAGTAAACAGACAGTCTTCATTAGGGGGAGAAAAAAAAAAAGTCTAGTTGGCAGAGTTGAACGCAGATAGCTGCGAACAAACAGGAGAGCTCAGCAGAATCTACAGGTGCTGAGGAAAAGTTGCATTATCTCATTGGCACAGTGAGTGGGCAGAGGAAATATTGGCTTGTGTGTGAAATAAAGATGATTGTGTGTGACCAGGAGGTGGCCAAGAACATGAACATTTTAAACGGTCATCTAAAATAGGCTTACTGGGATCTCAGAAAAAAAAAAAAACTTGAATTTTTTACCCAGTGTCCAGCATCTTTTAGCCTGAGATCCTCAGGTTCAGGACCAGTCATAATCAATATCATCAAGTCTTTGTCAATGTGAAGCACACTTCACTGAAATATCATTGCCTCCACATCTTAACCCATATCGCTACCTTCTGTTTTCTCGTTAGGAGCATCCTTTCAGGGACAGTGAGGGGACAGGAGTTTCTCTGCCGCTTCTTTGTTCTAGTGAGGGCTGCCAGATACCTGTGCTGAGGTGGGATTTGGCAAATTCTTCTTAAAGCATAGATTAAATGTTAGAATTAACTCTTCAAAAAAAAAAAAAAAATCCTCCTGGTGTGGGTTTGCTTCTTTCTGAGTAAGAGTGGAGCACAGCCACTGCAAAGAGAAGGAAGGCCCTCACCGCTTGGATGCTGACTGTCCCGGGCTCTAGGCTAGCCTGTCTCCTTAGTCATTTCATTTCAGGCGTGTAGATTTGGGGCGCTTTAGACTCGTGACAAGAAATCCTGTAAGCTGCTCATTTCCTTTTTCATGCAATGATAGGCAAAGGGCTCAATAATAAAAAAGGGGAAAAAAAGAACTTTCTGTTCTCTGGATAAGGACTTCACATTTTCATACAATTCTTCTACTTGACTTTTTTTCCTCTTGTGGTGTCACCTGTATTGATGGTTTTATTCTGTCAGTATAATCACCTCACAGAGGGCAGAGAGACTTGTGGTTAAACTCCAACTTTCTGGATTTGAATCCTGATTTTCTAAACCCTAATATTCTAACTTACAACACAGGAACACTAATAAAATATCTCATAGATTATTAGTAGTACAAGAAGTGGTCCTTAGGCTTCTCTGTCCATGGAATTCTCAAGAATACTGGAGTGGATAGCCAGTCCCTTCTCCAGGGGATATTCCAAACCCAGGGATCAAACCCAGGTTTCCTGCACTGTAGGTGGATTCTTTACCGTCTGAGCCACCAGGGAAGCCCCCTTAATAAAGAGTTTCTATTATTATTAGTTCTTATATCGATCCTAGAAAGAAAAGTATTATCTAAATTTTACAGATGTGGAGTGAATTTAAGAAACTGCAGTAACAAGAAAGGGTTATTTCCCTGGTGGCTCAGACCTTAAAGAATCCTCCTGCAATGCAGGAGGTCTGGGTTCCATCCTGTGTCTGGAAGACTCCCCGGAGAAGGAAATGACAGCCCACTCCATTACTCTTGCCTGGAGAATCCCATGGACAGAGGAGCCTGGTGGGCTATAGTCTGGGGGGTCACAGAAGAGTCGGACACAACTTACAGCTAAACAACAATAACAAGAAAGTATAAGTTTAAAAGTCTTTATTTTTTCTTCATAACCAGTGCCTCTCATGGGAAATTACAGATTCTTGTTGCTTCTTTTAGCCCTAGTTAAGGCATAATTTCCACCAATATTGATGATAATTTTCCTCTTAATCACAATACCAGAACTGGCCTAATGTGTGCTGGGTTTCTTGGTTGTATAAAGTGATTTGGCTTAGAAATGCATTACAAGATGTAAATTTAATAGGTATGCATTCTCAGATAAGAATCAAAAATACTAAATAAAAATCTTCCATGTTGCTAGCACTGCTGGGTGGGACAACATAGATGAATAGGATAAATATAGTTTTAAATACCAGACTTTCAAAACCTTCATTTAATGGTGGAGGAAAACAACACTACTAGGCATGCTAGTTCAAAGCTTTTCACATGGTTTTAAAAAAAATTCTAGAAAATAGTTTACATTTAAAAATTAAATCACTCGGGCAGCCTGAGTGACAGCCAGCGTCTCTATGAATGTTAAGAATAGAGAATTATGATCATTCTCCAAACTGACCTGTTCCCACAAAGAAGAGGCTAGTCTAACAGTAAGCAAAGATGGAGCTGAACGAGGGGAGAGGAATGGACTGGGAGAGGGACGAAAGCCACATTTCCTTCTCAAGCTCAGCTCGTTATCATTGGAGGAGGTGGATCAGCTTTCTGAGTTTCATTTTCTGTACTTCAAAAATGTAGTGATAATAAATTCTTGCTTTCCATCAGGGATGCTTTTCCAGACAACACATGAGACAGTGATTGTGTAAGTTTTTCAAACGATAGAAGTCAATCCAAATATCAGCAATTATTAATATGTCAGCTGCTGCTTGAAGAAGTGAAGAAGGCATGCTAAATTAAATTCTAATGGTATAAGAATCCATAGGCATTATGTAAGGGGAGAAGTTGAATTACTACTTCTATTTCATTATGTGTTTTGGTTTTTATTTTTTAAAAAATTTTATTGAAGCATAATTGATTTATAATTTCTGCTATACTGGAAAGTGATTCAGTTATACATATATATATATGTTCTTTTTCATATTCCATTAAAAGGTTTAATACCTATTTTGTTTTTATTCCTGGTGCTTTAAATCTCAAAGATATCTGTGTTTTATTTAAAATGAAAGATAGTCCTATAGGAAATATAATATTAATAGATAAGTAGAATAAATAGTCGGAGAAGGCAATGGCACCCCACTCCAGTATTCTTGCCTGGAAAATCCCATGGACGGAGGAGCCTGGTGGGCTGCTGTCTATGGGGGCACACAGAGTCGGAAACAACTGAAGTGACTTAGCAGCAGCAGCAGCAGCAGCAGAATAAATTGTATGACGTAGGAAGGAACAGCTTAAAATATTTGGATTTTAAATTGTTTAAATTTCTTTATAAAATTTTTAAACAAAGACTTATTTATTAAAACCTTTACATAGAGCACAATAGGTATTTCATGGGCTATTTTAACAAAAGAGTCAGTGATGTTGAGAAGCAAACCTGACTGGTGAGTGTTCGCCCTCTGTCTCTCAGCAAAGCCTCGCTAGTGTTTCTTGGTCTTCTGTGTCAACTTCCTGTGGCTGCCACACTAAGAAAGGGCTTCCTAGGAAGGAAACATTGTTCCTTACTAGAAGGATTAGGGAAATCATCCTAGAAATGATTTGGATTCAATCCTTAAAGGATAAAAAAAAAGACTTAAAAGACAAATAACAAAGCAGAGGAGGACACTCATGGGAGATTGTTACCATTGATTTCATCGTTCTTATTTCTCTTCACCTGTTTTAAGAATTATACCTAATTTAGTATGTCTTAGTGGTACAACTTCCTACTTACATGGGCACTTGATATATGTTAAAACTTTCTTTTATGTTGTAGATTTTTTAAAATATATTACCTGAATTAATGTACTCTTAAAAAGTATATTTCTAGTTAAAGCATCTCTTTTTGGCCTTTTAAGAATGCTTGGGGCTGGTGCACTGGGACAACCCAGAGGGAGGGTATGGGGAGGGAGGAGGGAGGAGGGTTCAGGATGGGGAACACATGTATACCTGTGGCGGATTCATTTCGATATTTGGCAAAACCAATACAATATTGTAAAGTTTAAAAATAAAATAAAATTTTTTAAAAAAAGAATGAAAAAAAAAAACCAGAGCACATTGCAAGTTCAAAGAATGGCATAAATGATAGGTGCTGGCTGGACCCATGGCGCTCTGAGCTGAGTTCTGATTCACTCTGAACTAGTTCCCTTCAAAACCCAACTCATAACACCCACAAACCTGCCAAGGTGAAAAAAAAAAAAGTTTCACTTTCGTTTCCTTTGAAACTTAAAGGGCAAAGAGGAACGGCCTCAGTCCTTTCCTGCCCTGAAGCCCTATTATTTGTCAGATGTTCGGACACTTACAACAATAAACATGAATTGTGGACTCTAAACACATTTACTGCTTTATTTATTTCTCAAGGTCTCCAACAGACCCTAAGAAATAAGTACACATTTATGGGGAAGCATTATCAGGGCCCACTTGTGTAACAGTTTTAGTCTCATTGGAAAGTATTTGCATCTTCTCTCATAGCAGTAACTGGAGAGATGTTAGACCTTCATTACTCTGGACTATTTCTAGCCATAGGAGCCCTCATCAACAAAAAATGTGATCTTTTCAAAACTACCTTTTTATTAAACTAAATTCCAAGACCTCACTATCCAGGAAACCTTTCCTCAAGAGGCCTATGCCTAGTACAGAAATCACACTATTTCCTGTGGATAAGACATGTTTTCCTTTATGAAATGGATATGACAGGAAGGTGTATTTTTTTAATTTATTCACTTCTTAGACTATTAATTGATCAGTTGCTTCCTATGAAGCAGTTCTCTGAGAGTGGATTTGCAGGGAGTGCATGTGGACAGGTATAGTGTGCAGCAAATACCTGGGCTGGGGGAGGCTCGTGTGCCTGGGATTGACTGAGTTCCCAAAGCCCCTGCAGACACGTGGAAGGTGCCTTAAGGGAAATGGCAGAGGCACAGTAGCAGTGTGGGTGCAAAAGACAAATCTCTGCTTTCACAACTCTCTGGGATCATTTCTGAGTCTTTGGATGCCATCAATAAATGTGTTCATTCTTTAGCAATAGTGTAAAATTAGCTAGCTTTCAATTGTATTTACAGTAACTACCTATAAAGCCCAGCTAACCCAGAGCCACTTCCTTTGCCAAAGTTCACATTGTACTTTTGATATAAACACACAAAGATTCATGGGAATGGTCATTGACCTTCACAGCTAGAACACAGAGGAGTGTTAAAAGTACTGTACATAGGAAGCTAAAACCTTTGTTAATGTAATTGAGAAGCTGATTTGTTACATTTTCTTTCAATTGCTTCTTCTGGCAATGAAAGGACTCTGACCCCATAAGGGACCACAGTCTGCTATGGGACCAACTCACCTACCCGCCCCCCCACCTTCAGCATCTGTTCAGGCTCTTTTTCTGTCTCTCTTTGGGTTGCTTGTAAAGTGAGTGGCTGCTCTGTTGACATAGTTGGGTTTGCATTTCTCAGATGATGAAATTTTTATTTGGAAAAGAAACATAAAAATAAGTCATAATAGCAGTGACAGAGCTTTGAGAAATAATTAGCTATTAAATAATTCCTAAATGAAAGGCCCTTGCAGATGACTGTGGGGACAAGATTTATTTACTGTGACATTTTTCATGTGACAGTACAGTTTAATTCTTTTTCAAGTTCTAAGTTTTCTCTTTCAATAATCTTTCCTGTTTTTCTTATTTACCATCTTTTTTTAATGACACTGTCAAACTATGGTAGTTTTCTTAAGATACTTGTTTTAGGCCCCTTCTTTCACTGAACTGTTGTTTTCATAATATGAAGTTCTCCGATATTCAAGCACTACTGTTTTCATTGGCTTTTTCATTGCCCTTGTTCTCCAAAGACTTTGTCAAAAGTTTGCATCTTTGAAGCATTTCATGCCACCACTTTGATTTGCTATTTCCCTTTTTGTCAACCTTTCCAAGCCCAACAGACCCAGCTCCAGACTACGTTCCTTTGGGCTACATTAGCCTCTCTCCCTTCCCTGAATTATAACACTAGAATTGAAACCTATGATTTAAGATTTAGTTATACAATGGCATAAATTTCCTTGAGTTTTTATCATGTGTGCAGTATTCCTCAGCTCTAATGAGATCATGAATTAAATGTGGATGGACTTCGTCTTCTACTTAGATAACCCTTTAAGATCTTGAATGGCACATGATACAACCTTGATGTATGTTGGTTAATTTCTTGGGAACTGTGGGGGACATTCCATCTTGTCATTTTTCAGGTTCTTGGATGGTCTGAAGAAATGTTTTCTATTTCATTCCCCCCCTAATCATTTTAAGCCAATTTATTAATAGACCTTCATTCATTAAAATAGGATTCTATTTTAAAGGTCATTAGATCAAGCATTTAGTTGACAACCTACATCTTCTTTTTTTCCTTTTCTTTCTTTTTTTTTATCTTGGTTATTTTTGGAAGATAATGCAGTTTCATTCCTCTTCCAGGTTTACAAAACTGTGATTTTTAAATACTTGAAAACATAAAATATAGAGAGATATCATTTATTGATTCATTTCATATATGAAATCACTCTACTGAATTTTGTGCAAATTAGTGATGAGATGTAGATAAGTTACAAATTTCTAGAACTAATAAACTCTTCATTAAACTTTATTGTGATCTTTGCTTTTGTCTCTCTTTTAGCCTGAGAAAATAAGAAAGTAAAAGATTTCACACATTTATTGATGAATAGGTCAAATATAATCATCAGTGGAGCAGAAATGCCTACTTCTATCATTTTATCATTGTTTTTGGTTGAGAAAAAAGAATGATAGAAGTTTAATGTGTCCCAAAACAACATTTATCTGCAGAAATATGAGAAATTCATTTCAATTTTTCAATAAATCCATATTTTATTGCCATACATATTAATCCATAAAATATGGATAGCAAATAATAATTATCTTATAGTTGTATCAAAATAATATTGTGATGCTAACTGAAATGGGAGGCTAAATTCACTAACTCAAATCTATGTGAACAAAATTAAAGGGAACCCACAGTTTTCCAGCCTCTATATCAGCTGAAAACCCACTTCTGTCAGGAGTTCTACCTGAGCAATAACATTCAGTGTTCAACCTACAAATTGGTACCTCACTCCAACTTTTACAGTCACAACCTCCATGACCTTGGATGACTTGTAAACTCATTTGAGCTTCAGATTCTTTATTTGCAAAATGAGGTGGTTGAATTGATTTGTTTCCTTACAAATGTTTGTTGCTGTTGCTGAGTTAAAAATGAAAGCAGTGGAAGACACACGTACATACGGACACTAAAATTATATTCAGACTGTGTTGGGTTTAAGCTGCTCAAAGCCACTCCTTGAACCACAGATACAGAAGTCATGAACCAGAGGCTTTGTAAAGGCCAGTTGTAACTCTAATATCCTATGACTCTCTGAACATACTTTTGCTTTAAATCACCTTAAATAGTATAATGAGAAAAAAAAAGGGAAGAAACATATTACATATATAAGCAAAAAGATAATTCAAGTACAACATATATCTGGGTAAGAGGATCAATTTAGATACTAGATTGTCATGTTTGGAACATGGTTAAAATAATGAATTTGATATGCAGAAGTGAATAAAATATATCAGCACTAATAATGCATTTTAACAGCAATGTTTTAAATGATAAATTTCTATTTATTACAAGATGAATTAACTTATACATCTCTAGAGGTACATTTTCTTTTCATGTCATTCAAAAATTCCATATAGAAAAATATACTGATTCAGAGAACAATTAAAACATAATGACGTTCAAATTAATACAGAAGACATTATTAATTTGAAATACACATTTTGAAGATGATTTTTAAATAACTAATTTTTACCTTTATCATGCACACTGTTAATTTTCAGTTGAAATTATTTCACAATTAACTTGGACTTAATAAAATGACATCCATATTCCCATCTAAACCATTTATCCTCGGGGTATGGTTTGAAGCTATTCGCTTGTTATTCTAAGCAGTTATAACAATAGGATTATATGAATATAACAGGGAAGAATTAAAATGCAAATTAACATTTTGAATTATAACATTAAAATCAGCTTCAAGAAAGTTTAAAGGAAAACGTAATTTGTTTTTCAGAACCAAGGTGTTATTAAAGCAAATGTGTAGAGAGGAGATGGAAAGACGAAAGGAATATTGTTTTTGTGTATCAGACACAAATCACTATTTCAGAGAATTAGAATTTACTGACAATAAAGTACAGAAAGTAGGTTTTAATGCAGGAAAAATACATTAGTTTTGAAAATATCACAAGTCAATATTTTAAATTTCATTAGTGTTATATACTATAGCTATCCAATTTTATAACTGAGAGGGTAAAAGTCACTTTGGGGAAATTTCTGTAAGTAACATAATTTTCAGATTATTGATAGATGTGTAGGAAATAAAGAGTAAGTTTTCCTTTCATTGTTTCAGAAGTTAAATGGAAACACTCAAGTTCAAATTGCATGAGGTTAAACAAAGCCAAGATATAAATTAAAAATCTGTTGAAAGTTAGATTGAACTACTTTTGTCTAGATTTCAATGTAAAGAAAAGGCAAAGTTAAAGAGTCTACAATGCAGTGAATGGAACTGTAAGTTCCAAAGCTTTTGAGATACCTGTATATCATATGTCCTCATTTTTCAGATAGGGAAAATGAGGTTCAGACAGGTTAGGTAATTCACACTGGCGCAGGAAGAAGTGTCAGAGTACAGCATAGAACACAAGTCTTTTAAACTTCCACACTATTTCCCCCTGTATTTCAGCCTGCACTGATGACCCTTGTTCTCTCTTGTAAAAGGAACCTAGCTACATCTTTCTCTAGATTGCTGTGTACGCGAGCTTGCACTCATGCGTGCATGTGGAGTTGAGACATTCTGCATTCCAGAATACTTTCAACGTAAGCCCTACTTCAGTATAGATAACTTGACATTGCAATAAGTTAAAGAGTTATAGCTCCACATGATATATGCAACTTCATTCTGTGCAAGAAAGTTATTACAAATATGAAAATGATGTAAAGATAAATAACCTCTGAATCGAGTATTTTCTTAGTTTTTGGAAGAAATTTATTTTGTATCTCCACAGCAAAGGTACAATGAACCACCAGACAAGAGTCTTAGATGGCCAACTCAGATAATTTAGAAACAAACAATAACCTCTTCCTGTCCCCAGATCACCTCTACTTGGGCTGGTTTCCTCACTGCAAAAACATATTTGTTATTAAAAAACACTCTATTAACTGAGCTACTTGTAGAGAAGATATTAAGTATACATGAACATTAAACATGGAATTATTTTGTTTTCATAAAATGTGCTTTAAATGAAGTCCTTTTAAATAGCAGTCATAAACATGAGTCTCCATTTGGAAGGAAGAAAAATTCACAGGATGTGCAAACAACCATTTTTGACAATATTCTTTTTTTTTTTTTCTTTTTAAGAAAAAACCCTCTTAGCAATCACCTATGAAAGGTTGTGGTCGAGCAGACTGAGCAGGTCCACAAACTCAAGCCTGAGCTTAGCAGCCTGAAGGTGCGCAGACTGGGGAGCCCAGCCCCAAGGTGGGCTTCCACACACACTGCCTTCTCTCACGTGCTTCTGTGCCCAACCAGCATTCTCATTTGCAGGGTGAGGATTTTCACTTTTATGGCTTTTCAACAAATAAGGAGCTCTATCAGTGAATTTATTGGTTTGGTTGTTAAAAATCATATTTATTTGGCCACCAAAAGTTGATTTACTAATGTTAACTACCTACATCGTAAAATATATGTTGTAACTATTAAGGATTTTTAGCATGTGCTTATCTATTTCTTAGAAAAAATATATCTGTATAGTGTTTTACAGTGTGCAAAGGAATTTTATAGACATCTCATTTAAAAGCAAAGCTCTTTGTTGAAATATTCTCTGCTAGGTAGGTGAAGACATTGAGCTTCAAAGAATTGAAGACAGATACTATGATCACAAAGCATTACATTTTAGGGAACTGACGAATCTTTTAAAACTAAGTGCAATATTGCTGTTGACTTTTTCTACATGTATTCGGGTAACTTTAAGAACTATTTGAAACTGGTCCTTAGACCTCTACTTACGAGATAAACAAGTATGCATGCTCTGGTTCACTCCATGCTTACCTTTTTTCAACCAGGTCATCATCATTATTATTATTTTTTTTTTAGAAATTCTTAGTGATAATTATCCTTTAATAAATGAACAACATACTTCAACCAAAATTCCGAAATTTGACCAAGCTAACTGTAGATCCCCTGGCTCAATTAACGTGAATATAGTAGTTCTCCCCTCAGCTTAAATTTTGTTGCATAATTTATAGATTTTTCCCCTTTTCTATAATTTCTCGCATTTTGTGGGAATTTAGATAATATGAATTTCTTACCACGCATAATTTCAATAATTTACATGTCATTTAGGAACTTGAATAACTGTAATAATGGCTTGTAAACTATTAAAATTTCACAAAAAATCTAATTCTTTTTGGACATTGATCCAAATTCCTAAAATTATTCTTTCCTTTGATAAATTATTTATAACTCTATAATGTTTCAGCAAGAAGAGTACATCTTTAAATCACTGTCACCATTAGGAAATGTGTAAAATTTGTGAAGAACAAAAAAAGTCTGACAAATAAAAACATTTCTTCTATTTCATATCATCCACATTGGTCTGATTTAAATCTTACTTAAAGGAAACAATTTCATCGTGCAGTTCTGCTAAAACTCAATAAATTCAGGAAGAATTTCAAAATTTAATTATGAATTCTATGAATAATTTTATATTTACCACAATTGTTTCTCTTTATCTAGAACATGGTCCAACTTTAAGTAATTTTTAACAAAAATACTTTGTGTCTGTATCTGTCTTACCTTTAAATAAAGATTATATGGTTATTTATCTTAACCTTCTGGTACACAAGGATTAAAACACAGAGCAAGATATTTGAAGTAGGATAGGCACTAAGGCATCAATTTATCAAAACCACTTAGTAAATATAATAATGGAAATATTGAGAATATATCCTCAAAATTCCAACCATTAAAAAGCACTCATTGCCAAGGCACTTGGAGCCACCCTGAGGCTACAAATCAAGAAACTTTGACTTTTAAGGATGTATATTATACTCCCTAATTTCACTTTGAGTAGGATTTTAAAATATACTTTAATATGTATATATTTTAAAAGGCACTGTATTCTAGTAATTTTTAAGACCTAGAAGCTATCAGTGAACTGTTCAATCCAAAGTTACTTCTCTATCAATAAAAGACCTGTTTTTACAACTACACAGACCATGTCAATTAACTGCTTGCACGAATCTCTGTCTTTCTCTATATATAATTTCTAGTAATTAAATCTGACTTAAATATTTAGTAATAAGTTTAATAGGGGAGGAGTTGAATTTCTTTTGATATTTGATGAATTCCTGAACAGAGGCTATAATGTTGGGAAATTGATGTTATTTATATTTTGGATTCCCCAGAAAAGTGACTCCCCATTCCAGAAGCTTTTTATACTTCTAGTAAGAATTCCAAAGCCAATTCACCTTCATGAGACTTAAACATACAGCACATCTATTAATAAGGATGATTTTGTTTCTTCATTTCTTAAATAAAAACTATTACAAAATATTTAATATGTATGCCAGGAAAACTAATTTAATTTGGAAAAAAAAGTGACAGAATGTCCTTTTTTTTTCTCTTTTTTTGAAGAGCACTAGTGCAAGAAATTGTTTTTCAAATTTAATGAACTACTCTGAACCTGTCTTCTCTACTGTAAAATGGAACTCAATATTTAACTTGCAAAGATTACTGTAAGAACTAGAGATAATATATGTAAAATTCCTTCCCAATACAAGGCCTGTACATAGCATCTACTCAAGTAGCAGCTAAAGGGACTGGTAATATTTATCAAATCATATTGATTCCTGATCTAAATAAACAGGAATTGATATCAACACAGATTAAAAAAAGTAGAAGCAGTGGGATTCTATGAATTAAGAATGAATATATACTCACACCATACTCTTGCCTGGAAAATCCCATGGACAGAGGAGCCTGGTGGGCTGCGGTCCATGGGGTCGCTAAGAGTCGGGACACAACTGAGCGATTTCACTTTCACTTTTCACTTTCATGCACTGGAGAAGGAAATGGGAACCCACTCCAGTGTTCTTGCCTGGAGAATCCCGGGGAGAGGGGAGCCCGGTGGGCTGCTGTCTATGGGGTTGCATAGAGTTGGACACGATTGAAGCGACTTAGCAACAGCAGCAGCAGGGATGATTTTTGATCTTACAAGGAGCTATCAAGGGAATGTTTTTACACAACTATGTATGACTTCAACAGGAACTTATTTACCAAAGGAGCATATTTGCATATGTCCAGTATTAAATTATATTCATAGTAATGAAACCAAATTCACAGTAATTGTCTGAAGTACTTTGTTAACAATTAGATTACATTATTTTCACTCTAATGTTAAATGCATTAAATTTCATATGAAAATCAATAATATTTTGTATAATAAGTATTAAACCTTTTACTTCACCAGTGTGATACACTGCATTATTGAATCTTATTAGAAAACAGTTGAGTGCATTTTGTCTTCATGAACAATTAGCTGGGTTCAATGTAATTGTCTTGAGAGTCAGTCCTTGCTTCATTAAAACACACACACAGTCAAGTATATTACCTATATAATATATAACCTATATAACCTCACCACATTCACTACCATACAACCTGAAATGTTGATCATAAATTTAAAGTGACTGATGATTTTATGCATCTTGTATATAACTGTATTGAGGTTTCGGGTGCATTAACTCATTAAGAAAGACATATAGAAGTGCTTATTTTAATATCACACAGACTAATTAATTAGTGGTAAATTGTTGTTTGAAAAATATATTTCACTTTCAAACTACCAACCAATTTAATGTCAGAGCCCTGTCAAGTGGAACAGACTGACTCAGTTTTTTCACGTGAATCACAAAATATTTTCTCTGAAGTCTACCTCTAGTGTGGAAACAAAGCGGAGTTCTGAACATTAGATTGAAAAGAAGTGTGTGACGCGCTTGTCAGGCACTCGCTGTCACCTGATTCTTAGTTTTGCATTTGTCACCTGACCATCACCAGGGAACCAGTGCCAGCCAAACACAAAAGGAGAATCTAATCCTCACTGTAAGAACCTCAGATGAATTTCAAATATTGTCTCTCTGCTTAAAAATGAGGAGCTAGGAGTGTGGAACTGGACTCAAGAAGTATATCGGGGCTAAAATATCTTTCAAGGTATAAATCTTCTGTATTAACACTACAATCTACTGAAAATAGGAGAGTAGCAATGGAAACCTAAAGGTGTATGGATCTTGAGAGAGGAAAATGATGATTCCTTGTATCTCTTGCCAAATATTACACTAGTTTAACTAACAAGGAATAGAGAGGAGTTTTCATCAACTTCAACATAACAAAATGTAAAAATCAACTATGTGTCAAGAAGTCTACTAAATCTTTCAGCTGAGTACAAAGCATTAGATTAAAAATTAGTATGTGATGATGCCATTAAAAGCCCACTATAATTTTTACAGGTATGCATTTGTTACCAACCAGTAATTCCATGGACAGAGGATCCTGGAGGGCTAGAGTCCATGGGTTGGACATGACTGAGCACACACACATACACACAGAACCAGGAGTGTACAGGGGAAGAGAGAGTCTCACCCTCTTGACAGATAAATTCATATGATTCCAAAAGCACATCCAAAGAATATATTTATTGAGATATATTAATTTTGTGTTTTTCTTTTTGACACCTGGTCCTAGTCAGTTGGAAGCAGCTATGTTGCTCCAAGAAGAATTAGGACTGTTACAGCAGAAATGATTAAAGGAAGTTGACATTTACCTTCTGATTTCACAATTAGTCCTTGAAATCTAGAGCAAGACAAGTCTGGAGGATGGGACTTTCCAAGAAAAAAATAAAATGATTCTCTAAATCTCAAAGACATCCTCAAACAGAAAGGATTCCCAGGAATAGATGAAAAAGACTCAGTCTAAGACCCAGGGGAAGCCTCCAACAGACAGGAAGAGGAAGTGAGAGGCGTCTGTGATTCAGAAGAGGAACCTGGAAGAGTAAGAAGATCAGATGATAGCATCTCAGTTTTGAAGGAAGTGGGCTGAGCAAAAGAATACCTAGACTAGTCAGGGGAAATCCAAGAAAACCATGGCTTTAGTGCAAGGATATAAAGTCTGCAAACATCTCAGGAAAGCATGGATTCAACATGGTGCCGGCTGGGTGCGGGCTTTGCAGAAAAGGTGACCACACACAGAAGCCAGATGGGGAAAGCAGCTGGGCCTCAGAAGGATGTGCTGAGCCAGGAAGGAATGGAAGATTCTTTCAAAATCAGACAAGTCAGACAATCAGACAAAATCAGACAAGTCACAAAGAGGTCACAGCCCCCTGCATCCTGGACAAAAGAGAACAGATGCGATTATGAGCCGGTGTCTTAAACAAGAGGCGACAGCAGTGGGTTCTGATGAGCAGGCGTGGTGAGGGACGGGCGAGGCCACTGAGGTCCAGGAGAAAGAAGACCCCTTCCCATCGCCACTGCCCCCACGTAAGTGTCTTCCTTTTCCCAGTTGTCATGGGTTAGTGGAAGGGAAAAGGAAGAACAGCACTGGATGGAAACTGGGGAAGATAATTCAAAATAAGGCTCTGTGAAACGAAAAGCCACAGATAGGCTATTTCCATGTGCCAAGTTCGTTCCCCACTCTCTCACTCACCAGCCCTCCTTCCTCGACTCCACTCCCTCTGTGAAGGCATCACGAAGAAGTCTTCATGAATAAGACATCATCAAGAAGTCAAGACTCCTTGCAGAGAACCAAGCATTTTTGTATGTACTATTTTGCAATTATACTGAATAACAGCATCTGAAGAAGGATCTATACAAAAGATGTCTTAATTTTTTTTTAGCTGAATACAGCTTAGTTTCCCTTTCTTTTCCCATTTGCTGATTCTTAAGCTGTTCTAGTTCTTACCTTTGTGCAAAATCCAGGATCTTGAGATTTAATAGATGTGCAAAGGTGAGGATATTAGTAGAGGGGTAGAGATTGTTTGATAAGATTCTAGAATTTGGTATACTAAATTTCTTAGTTTTTTATCATCTTTTTTAATGAAAAATTTGAAATTTCAGCAGTGACAGAACAGGCATCTGACCTATGTTTGACAGTGTATACGGCATATTTTACCTATTTCCATAAACTCTGTCAGTTCTTTTTTTTTTTTAATCTCTGGAAAACTAGGGAGGAGGAAAGATCACCTCCAACTCTTATGTTTATGGCCACTATTTTCCACTAGAATACTGCAACTTCCTAACAAATGTTCTATCTCCAATTCTGTTCTCCAGATGGCAGTGAGGGTGAGCTTTCTTATACACCAATCTGAATTCTGCTGCTCTCCTGTTTAAACAGGCATCAAGACTGCACAATTGAACATGGTTACAAGACCATTAATTTCCTGGACCTGGTTTTCTTCCGCCTCATCATCAGCTCCTACCCGTCCTCTCACCATCAGGTCTGTGCCTGTGCCGTTACCTCCTGGCTGGAATACTCTTCCCTTCCTGCCTTGAGCATTTGTTAATTCTGCATGCTCAACTAATTATTAAACCACTTTTAGATCACGACCGAGAAACCTTTTATCAAGATGCCTTTGTCCACTCTTAAATGCAGCCTAGGTGCCCCTCATGTGCTCCGATGGCTCCTTGTACTTTCTCTACCATGACATTCAGTACACAACATCGTAACTATCTATTTACCTGAGTCTAGTCCCCATCCAACTGTAGACTCAGAGAAGGTAGGATTGCTGTCTAATGTATTTTATTCATTACTTATCTCCACATTATGGTAGAATAACTGACATGTAACACAGTAATGTTTGTAACTGGTTGGTGAAGAACAAAATGATTCCTAAATAAGATAAATTTAAAAACTGACTCCTAAAGTAAGACTTTTCAACTTTGTAAAAAAAAAAAAACCCACAATTTTTTTGTTTTTTATTTCAGAGCTTTTTTCTTCTTTATATTAACATAGATAACTGAGGGTCAGTTACTTTATATTAATGTAAACTATTAATAAAATTTTAGTTTCAGAGTTGAAATGGATAATTTGTTCCTAACTTTTTCCTTCCTCCCCCTTCCTTCCTTCTTTCTTTCTTGTAGTCCCTCCTTCATTCTTCCTTTTCTGCTCCCTTTCTCTTTCTTTTCCCCTTTCTTGTCTCTCTCCCTGTCTCTTTCTCCCCTCTCCTTTTTCTCTCCCTGCTTTTTACATGTTGACACCTAACTGGTAGCTAAACAGAAACTTAAAGATCAGTGATTTTTTTCTAAACTATTTATCCTCAAGTTAGAAAATGGGCATCTTTATTAAAAAGCAAAAAGTAAGCTTCTCGGCATATTTATACTTTATATGATTGGAGAGTATGTGATTATTTTTCTAGCATTTACCATTGTTATCATTGTAGATAATCATGTTTTGTATCATCAGCATAATTGTTCACTCAATAATAAAGGAGAAAAGCTACTGTTTACAGTACTTCTCCATTTCACTTCTGTAAGTTGTATTTACTCCTTGCAAAATATGAAGAATTTTTATATTTTTCTTGTTTTTATCCCAAATTTCAACATGAAAAACTTAAAAAAAAAAACTCTATGTCCTGACTTTTCTTGTGGATGTACATGTATCAGAAAAAGTGAAAATGCACATTGTACTCAGTTCATAAGAAGAAACTAAATTGGTTACAATGATGAGGTCTAAAGACTGCCACTTGAAAAATCTCTTTCTACCCTCAGTTATATCAAATACAGGACTCACCATTTTAAGTAAATGTTGGATACTATTCTTAGTCTATAGGGAATAAGCAGAGCTGCATATCTCTGTTTTGATGAGAATATGGTATGATTATATTAACTTTACATAAAGCTTCTGATGTTTCTCATGACTTTTAAAGCTCTTAGAGAAAGCAATGATAGATGCCCATTGATTATTTTTCTATTACATATTTTAAAAACATTTTTTCATTTACCCAATGAAAGTTGCACAAAACCCATTAAATTAGTGTGGATATGATTGTTAATGCTACTCAGCAACTCTAATTGATATGTCTTTGAATAAAAAATGTGAAGAAAACAAAACAATTATTTCTTAATAGGAATACAGTTTGGTGGGGAGATACTTAAAAATCTAGCTTTCTGAGGGTGGGGGTTCGTAAAAGTTTAATGGCAAAAGTTTTAAACAACTGCTTTCTATAAATAATTCATAACAACAACAAAAACCTCTCACAGGTAAGTAGATTTCATAGAAAGAGGTGTTAAGCTTTATATGTAACTGACAAGAGGAAAACATTTTAAGTAGGTTTCATTTAGAAAAAGTTATGCTTGCTAAATTGGATATATTAGGATTTGATGTATTAAGAGCAATTTCAAAAGATTACAATATCATTTAAATAGTTTGCTCATATATATCTAAATGTTGACCATGATACTGATGTCGCACTGCAGTTAATAATTTAATTTTCTTTAAAGCAATGGAGAGGGTAAGCTTTCTTAGCTGCTTAATTCACATTTCTCTGTAAGTCTTTTGTCAGTTAAAGCTTTCAACCAGCTTTAGCTTTCAAAAGCTTAAAGTAATGCCTTCCCATCTCTCCGCGAGTAGAAAGAAAGCAAACAAACTCATGTAAGGTCAGCATGACATAAAGCAACAAGAGCCAGTAAATTGAAAATGAGGTTGACATTTTGGGGCTAATCCAGCAGTCCTGTAACACTCTCCCAAGCTCCACAGCTGCACAGGGCCATGGACAAGCCGGGGCGCAGCCTCCAGGCAAGTGCCCGGAGCGCTGCCTTGGAACGCGATCAACTCCAAGAAGAGGAGCAGAGCCCTCTGAGATTGTCTTTGCTTCGGCCATAGGATATTTAGGTAATGTATGTGTTAAATCACTGCCACTATGAACAGGAGAACGAATCACTCAATCCTAAAGGAAATCAACCCTGAATATTCATTGGAAGGACTGAGGCTGAAGCTCCAATACTTTGGCCACCTGATGCGAAGAGCTGACTCACTGGAAAAGACCCTGATGCTGGGAAAGACTGAAGGCAGAAGGAAAAGAGGACAGCAGAGGATGAGATGGTTAGATAGCACTGCTGACTCAATGGACATGAATTTGAGCAAACTCTGGAGACAGTGGAGGACAGCATGGAGTCACAAAGAGTCAGACATGAGTTAGCGGCAGAACAACAACTATGAACTACTGCCCTTTAACTTATCACCAATGCCCCCTTCCCTAAATTCTCAAATCTTATCTAATGGTAGAGAGGACAAATTATTAAAGAAAACTACACTTAGCCTCTTTTCTTTCACGTTTTTAAGGCCATACTATTTCATGCCTAACCCTGGATGTACAGGTTTTATTGGCCCCAAGTAACTGATGGTCTGTAAGCACTTTTCCTGAGTTTAAATGGGAATGTGAGCCAACCTGAACACAGTTATCTAGACCCAGTTCACATTCTGGACTCATATGGACATAGATCAATCCATAGATCAATATGAATACCTGGATTGGTATTCATATTATTCATCCATAATATGAAGCAAGCAGTCATTTATTTTACTGCTTTTTGTTCAACTTGTGAAATTTGATAATTTGATAAGGACCAGAGAGTGTGGAATAATGGTATATTAAATAGATAATGTATGCAAGGTTGAGAGATAGAGACTGTCTTTTTCACTAAACTTTGAGTAGGGAAAACATAGTGAAACCACAGAAATCAAGCAATATTATCTTCATCAAAATCATTACATGGCTTAGTCTAGTGTGGATAAGCAATTTAGGACTTGGCAAACCTGTGAGATTTTCTGGCTATATATTTCCTGCAAAATTTAAGAGCTGCAAAAATTCCCCATATCCAACTGGTAGTTACCCTTTCTTGGGTTGTCTGCTTATCCATTAACTTTATCACTGGAGACATGGTTGATGAGTTCTTAAGTATAAAAATAAAATAGCTTTAAAATTGAAAAAATATGTTCTTTTGAGTACTTATACACCATTGCTGGAGATTATATGAATATTTAAAAGAACTGGTATTCTATTCTGAAATCTGGTATGCAAAGAGTACATGTACATGAGAGAAATTGCTCAGGTATTCACAGTAAAAACTCTAGAAATTTAATAGCTTTCTTACCAAAACAATGCAAGATCAAAGCAGACATGAAGATCTCTTCTGGGAATTTTATAACATACCCTTAAGGACAGGAATGATTTTTAGGGAGCTGATGACTTCATTATAATTTCCAGACCCATTGTTCTTTTATGCAGAATTATTACCACAGTAAAAATAATCTGAGCATGAACTATATAGCATAGATTTTTGGAATGCCTGTGTTTTAGTCAACCTCTCTATATTTTAAAGAAATACTTTT
Organism: Bos grunniens; assembly: GCF_055505025.1. Classification (NCBI taxonomy): domain Eukaryota; kingdom Metazoa; phylum Chordata; class Mammalia; order Artiodactyla; family Bovidae; genus Bos; species Bos grunniens. The sequence continues at coordinate 8,464,621 of NC_141179.1, read as the reverse complement.
TTAAAAAGGTCAATATCAGTACCTTTATTCTTTGTATTATAATGAATGGAACTGGCTCTTTAGATTTTTGATAAAGCAGGCCACAAACTCGAAAGACTATATTTTTTTCAGAGGAAGAAATTAACTGAATACTTTGAACTCTAATTTCAAATCAAATATTTTAAATATTCATATGCACACAGAGGTAGCAATAAAGCAACTTCATTTTCTAGATTCCTTGGTTTCACTATAGAATATACCAGATTAATCTGATAAAATCACAACTCGAACTATGGCTTAAAGAAAACATAAAAATAGCAGTTACTATTTCTGAACACTTGTGTATTCATTTTCATTTCTATTAATCACAAAACAATTGGCACAGGCAATTTTAATCAGACTTGCTCAGAGGTATTAAACAGCAGAGAAAGGGAGAGTGGGTCTAGATCAGCTCTCTACACAGTACTCGCTATCCACTGTAGCTGTTTAGAATTTACAGGCTGACAGGGTATGGCTATTGGAGAAAACATACTACCTACCATATTTGCATATTATCTGCGCAGCAACTAATTATTTTAATGTGAAATATGAAAAATGATAGTACTGCCTAATTTAAAAGTGCCATTTTAAAAATAAAAACGCAATTGTTATATAACAGCTGACACTGGAGGTATAATTGCTTCAGACCCAAAGGGCTTCTCAAACCTTTTTCAGGGAAATATTTTTATTAACTCAATCATCTATTTCAGTGTCCTTCAAGTACTGTCTGATATACCACCTTCTTCGTGTGATTTAATTTCACTTTAGAGCCTCCAGAAAGCACATGACCTATAAAATTAAGATAAAAGTTATGCGACTACATCAGAACAGAGACATTAATAAGCAGAAATTTGTAGAGGAAAAGATTTAGAGGCTACATATCTTCCATTTGGTTATGTCATGTTCTTTTTCAAAAGCTTTAACTTTTTTAAACCTTAGCTTGAAATATTAAATCCTAGGATTCAGACACCTTCATTTTCTTGTGCTATAACAGGCACTCAATAAATATTTATTGAATGAAATCAGAGATGAGAAAATTTTGTATACTGAGGTTTTTAATACAAACCTCAATTGCATTTAGAATACAATTTAGAGCTACTTATATTTTCTTAAGAAACAAATTTTCTTATATTTGTGGAATTTTTATTAGGGAGGGAAATAATACTCCATTCTGTTTTAAAATTTAGAACAGGGAGCATAAAGTGTGTTCTTACTAAATGAAAAATGTACTTATATTTTCTATGTTATAGTCAGTACAAGGAGAAAACTCACAAAGCAGGAAAAGAAAAGGTGGAATATTTAAAGAGTTGAAGTTAGGGGCCATGGGAAGAGAAAGTGATCAAGTCATGCACACGGAAACACATCCTGATGCAACAAACCCACATGGGATTCATTGTAATACCAAACCCAGAGAGCATGTCATTCAACTCCCCGACAAGGAACGTGACTGTCCTATAGCAAAGCGGCTCTCAGACTAGTAGTAGAGTAAGAATATAGAATAATGCACTATTGTAATCCAGAACTGCACAAAATCTGCGGAACCTTAGGAGAAAAAAAGTCACTCTCTGGAAGATGCAGGGAAGATACGACAGAAGTGATGTTTTGCTGAGCCTTGAGCTGAGACAGGACTGGTATCAAAAGGGGGAAATAAAGGCGGAAGACTGACCCTAAAGATTTGTGTGATTGGAATAAAAGGTGAATGTATGACAGGGGAGGATAAAGAGAGTCAAGTTACAGGAACCGATGTTTGAACATCATTTCAGAGTGACTCCTATGTCACTGCATTGATAAGAAGAGTGGACCAATTAAAATACAATTTTTGAAGATGGAGCCTAGGAAAGGATATTTGTAACAAGCTCTCCTAGAGATTGTAGTGGGCTTCCCTGGTAGATCAGACAGTAAAGAATCTATCTGCCTGCATTGTGGGAGACCTGGGTTTGATCCTTGGGGTGGAAAGATCCTCTGGAGAAGGGAATGGCTACCCACTTTGGTATTCATGCCTGGAGAATTCCATGGATAGAGGAGCCTGGTGGGCTACAGTCCAGGGGTCACAAAGAGTCAGACAGTTGAGCGATTAATTCTTTCAGACTGTAATGTGCAGCTATATATATAGTTGAGAAACACTGCAGTAGGTGACTGGAAGTCAATGAGTATTTTCCAGTGAGGAAATGGCAAAATTAGATCCATTTTAGGAAAATAACTTTGGCCTGGAGAATGGAGAGAGAATGAGTCTGTGTGTTTAAGACTTTGAAAGACTAGACAGCAGTCAGCATTGCATCAGAACACACCTGTATTCACTGAAAAAGACATGTAGACAGACACACTAAGGAAGAGACCTTTTTTTACTAATGTTAAGACTATTTGAAATTCTTGGTTTAAACTCTTATTGAATGTTATAACCAAGCATTATGAAATTTGTTTATTACCTGTTTGGGACATGGACCTAAAGAACTCAAGCCATGGGTCCTGGTTAGAAATTGTTTTAATCCCTATTTCAAATGCCTTATGAAGATTCACTGTTTACAGCTGCTCTATATCTAATTCATTTTGAAAATGGAAGAAGTTATTGGCAAGAAACAGTTATGGTAACATTATGATCTGCCAGGTTTTTTTGGTCAGATGAAATCACTTTATCTTGTTTTGGGGGTTGTATTATTATTCATTAATTGATGATTCTATGTTATTGCCCCTTGGTAAACTTTAAGTATCTATCAGTTTAAGGGAATGGGTAATTTAAAAATGCATTAAGAAATCAGATGCTTTAGTAAATGTTTCCTATATTGTTTTCAAAGTTTTTTTTATTTTTCTCATTAGTAACTATTAATCTGCATAAAGTAGTATGCTTTATTTATAAGGGAATGTCCAATTTTAAAGAAATTTCAAAAAAGAATTAGGTCTACTAGTTTCTCTGAACTGTTAAAAATTATATATACGCCTAAAATTGGTACAAATTATTTTATTTAGAAGAAAAAATGATTGGTTTTTGTTTTTACCAGTGTTTCTTCCTGTTTTATATGTGTGTGTGTGTGTGTATTTTTTTTTTAAAATAGGTCTATTTAAAAAAACAGTGACACCTATTTTTTTTTACATAGACCTGTTTAAAATAGTGACATCTAGGTGTCCAGTGATATCTCAGGAAAAAACTCGCGTGTCTCCAAAGGGATATTTTCAGCTCATATAACAATGTGAATTGTGTGTTTTCTAGTTATTGGTTATATTATTTTAAGCCAGTATTTAATGTTTCCTAAAATATCTCTTAGACTGGATCAGAGACACTGAAAACATTTTAACTGTGATTTGTCCACTATGCCCACTCAATAGAGTAATACTTATCTCTTTTTTCCCCTCCCTTCTTTTTTTTCCCCCCACCTACCCTCCATCCCTTTCTTCTTTGATGTGAAAAGTGAGTAACAAGCTCTGACCAAAAGGAACATTCTACAGGAAAGTTATTGTTACAGGAAAGTTATTATTAAATATGAGGAAATATAATAGAGACTTGTTAAGGATAAGTGACTGTCCACATGCCCTAGATGTAGTGGGTGGAGTTAGACCACAGACTTTCTGGCTTCCTATTTCAATTCAGAATGCCTGGTTAAAGGACAATTCCCCCCGCAAAAGGCTAGTAGAAAACTGCAAAACTCGTGATATACTTGTCATAACACTATGGCTCTCCTTCCTTAATAACCTCCTTAGAGATCTGTGTTTCAGATCTGGGAAACAGTCTTAACATATAAGCTGGTTTTCTTAGTTTGAGGAGCATCAATCTATTTCAAGAATTTTAAACTCTTTTTCTATATATTTTTTGCATTAAAAACCCTTTGGAAAATATGGTTAAGGTTATAAATTACCTTCTCACAAAAAAGTATATACACTCACATAGCTATAATTTTGCATACCAATTTGTTTCATTTTTGTAAATATAATCAGGGAGACAAAAGGAGCTATATAGAAAGAACATAGAACAGCTTTTTGTTTTTACGTGTAAGATTCTTCTTTTCTCTAAAGTAGCTTTGTTATATGTGAAAGATAAAAATGTCACCCGAATGATATGAAATGATACGGATAAGATTAACATTAACAATCACTTTAGTACTGTTTCAACCTTGCAAACTCTTAAGGAAAATATGGGTTCACAAAAACACTAAAAATCTGAATTATGCTTTATAAAGGAAAACAATTAAATCTCACAACTTTTCTTTGAAATTTACACAGTATGACACATTATAAATGTAAGGCTTAGAGAAAAACAGTAAAAACTCGTGACCTCATAAATCATGACCCCCCCAAAAAAAAACAGACATAGCACAAAGTTTAATTTTTTAAAGATAAAAATGGCATTCACTTTTTATGAAAGAGAAGAGGTTTCACCATCCCTGCCAAGATCTTGGGTAACTGTGCAGCAATAACCTCAGACATCATTTCTGGAAATTCAACACTCAGTGCCCGGGACTGGATAAATGTATTCAAGCAGTACAGATGAAGTTGCTTGACAAGCTGTTGGTTTAACAAACAGATAAGAAACATGTAAGGAAAATAATACATTTCCAAACTATGTAAACATCAAAGCTTATTTTTCTAATAATAGAAATGCTTCAGATGTTGTTTTTTACCGAAATGAAAAAACTCCCTCCATTTCCAGAATAATATATAAGATATTACATACATATGATGAAACATTCTAATATATAGAAAGATTTCAAGAAATGAAAGTATTCTGTAATCCTATTGGATAAGCAGTGTGAACATTTGGTATATTTCAAGTTTTTCTGGTTACACATACTCAAGTATATGCATAATATATATATGCATATATATTTCCATAAATGAAATTACTTTATAGTCTATTTCTTAATCTAGCTTTTCCCACATAACAATAGGCAAACTCTTCTATGTCAATACAAACAACCCAACCTGATTCATGTTAATCTAACTTTTTTTTGGCCACACTATACTGCATACAGGATCTTAGTTCCCCAACCAGGGATCAATCCCACACCCCCTGCACTGGCAGCACAGAGTCTTAACCACTGCGCTGCCAGGAAGGCATTATTTTAATCTAATTTTAATTCTGTCAAAATAATATTTTGCACATATTTTTGAAAGTCAGATAGTACTGCAAGACCTACAGGAGCAAAAACACAGATGCAACCACTTTGAATTACTTTAGTTTGGGTCATTTGATATTTACCTCTGTATTTCTAATAAATTATACTTCCCAAAGTTTACATTATTAAGATCCTATTAAATAAGGATTTAGCTTTCTTGTATTATACACCCATCTCCTCAACTACACATACTTTCTCTTCTTCCTATTCTCTATATAGATATATCTCAATGTTTGACTAAATCAATATCTAGCATTTATATTATAAAAATTTTTATTGTTTCTTGCTGGATTACATTTCCTTTCCTATATGAGTTACTTTAATTTTGCTAGTGCTAATCACCTCATGTTTTTCTGCTTTTTTTTGTTTGTTTTTTCTATATTTATCACAAAGCCATAGTCAAATTCTCTGACAGAATTGTAAAAACGTACTTCAGTATGTTCATACAATTAGTAATATCTCAAATCTAACTTTTTTTTTCTTGGTGCTAGTACCCTGAAACCCTGTGCATTAATTACTGTGCTGGGACACCCCTTTGTGTCTCTCCTGGGTTGAATCTCATACTCCTTTGGCTTACGCCAGGGTTCTGTTGTAAGAAATCCTGCAGATGCCCTTGAGAAAGGCTGTATTTGAGGTAAGGTCTAGGAGACCTTGAAAGTCTGAAAATACTTTCATGATGCCATCATATTTGTTTGATGGTTTGGCTGGTACAAAATTCTTTGAAGATTTTTCTTTCCTTCAAAATTCTCCATTATTTTCTGGGTTCTAGTGTTTTTGTTGAGAAATTCTACAACATTCTGAATCCTGATGATTTGATGTGACTTGCTTTTTTTTCCACTGGTATATTTTAGGATACCCTCTTTATTCTGGGTATGCTTAAATTTTACAATAATGTGCCTTGGTTCAATTGGGTTGAGTCTGTATACTCTTATGCTCAGAAAATTCATATCCTTCAGTTCTAGCAATCTTTCTTTTAAGATTACTTATGCAATTTCCTCTCCTTGATTTTTTCCACTCTTTCTTTTGGAGATTACTACGAACTAGAAAATGAAGCCCTGTGGGTTAATCCCCTAAATTTGCTATCTCTCTACATTTTCATATCTTTTTCTTTTTTGTTACTTTTATCTGAGTTTTCCTGAGATTTATATTTTCTGAGTTTTATATTGAATTTTTAATTTATGCCCTCCTTTAATTATCCAAAAGTATTTTCTCACTAAATGTTCTTTTTAAAATGTTTTCTAGTCTTTTTTCATGGATGCACCATCATTCTTACTTCTGTGAGTATTTTAATTTTTGATGCTTTCTTCTGTTATCTGCACTGGAGCTTTTTCCTTCAAGTTACATTTTTTTTCCTGTTTATTTTGTTCTCTGCCTTACATTTGGGAGACTTTTATCTAAATGGCTAATAATTCTTGGCTGTTCACATTCAGCAGTGAGGCCTCATATTTGATCTAATGAGCAGAGAGATTTTTATGCCTTTATTATTTTAGTGTTTCTGAACACAGTAATGATAAAAGTTTGTATGCAATACATCTTGACTAAGATGTATTGCTGGATTAATTTCCAGAATTGTATTGTAATTGTAATTTCCAGAACCCTATATATTTATCCAGTTTGGTGTTAGGCATTTCTAAGGTGTTTTTTTTTTCCTTCATGTATAAGCAGTGAGGCATACATATCTTAAATACTTGCCTAATTATTTAAGATAAACCCTAAAAAGTGGGGATTTGAAAGAATGCAACCTTTAACTATTACCACTCGTTGCGCTAGATTATCCATCAGCATTGTTGCTGACTTATAACTCCACCCAAAATGGTATGAGAGTCTTATTCTCCACGTCCCTATCTTTGCTTTTCCAGTTTACATAAAATATTTTCTAACTTAAGACAAAAACATTTTGGAGCATTTTCAGGAATATGTATCACAATTCCTATCAACCATTACATGACTCTCAAATTTCACAAATACTAGTAAAAGGATATTTCAGTGATCTATACTGAAAATGAAAAAAGCACAATATAAATTGTGAGCAGTATGATGCAAGTACTGTTTTAAAGTCTAAGTACAAACATAAATTTGACGAACACACATGAAGTAAAACTTGCACTTCACACTAAAGTAATAGATAGAATTCAGAAAACAATCACTGATATTCTAAAAACCAAAATACTTACATCATGCAAGTTATCAAGAAGTTTTGTAAGCTGATAGAAACGCTGTGAGCTAGGGACAACTCCTTTTTGCCTCAAACCAATTGCCTTGATGAGTTCTCTAATGTAACTTGATCTCATCTCTTCAAACTGGTTCTGACTTCTTAGTCCTTCTAAAGGAACTGTAAGAAGATAATTACAAGTGGCAGTTATGTTTAAAAAGATGACCCTAACACTTTATAATATAAATTTCTGAACTGTACAGTGATTTCTTTTGATACGCAACTCTAGAAACAAATATCTAAATAGAAAAGAGTGCTACTAACAGTTTTAGGACATGTAAAACTTCTAGTTCTTTTGAAGAATATGGTAACAACAACCAGGTAAGTTAAAGAACATCTCAGCTTATTTTAGAGCCATATTAATGGATTATGCATTTGACTTAGCATCTGCTCAAAAGAGCATCTGACATTATTGTACATTCCTGCCTCAAATATTTAGTTTAAGTTTACAACTACACAAATGCTTTAGTTTAAGTTTACAACTACACAAATGCTGCATCTTTTTTTTTTTTCTTGTCTCCTGACTATTGATACAAGAAAAAGTCATTGATGTTTGCATTTTCTCTTATATTCAGCCACTTGGCTATACTCTATTTTATTTATGTATTCATTTATTAATATTATTAAATATAACAGTTTTTGATGGATTATCTTTTTTTTTTTTTTTTTTGGTATACAACAATATCATACTCAAATAATATCCTTATTTTCTCCTTTCCAACAGTTGTAGCTGTCATCTCTCCTTCATGGTTCAATACATTGTTTAAGTCTTCCAGAACAATATTAAATAATAACAGTAATGGTAAATACTCCAATTTTGTTGCTGATTTTATTGTTAAATGCCTCTCATTTCCATTATGATGTTAACTGGTAATTCACACTTCTACCTCAGAAACCTTTAGTTCATACATCCAAATCTTAGGCACAGCGCCCTACTATAGCCCATTCTCTTGTTTCCACTACGTAGTCAATAAACCTACAGCCTTTCTCCTAAGTCTTTCTGGTTCTTCTGTTGTGACCTGTCTGAGAGGTCCTGGTTGGTTTCTTTAGCAACTCTATTACCAGAACTCCCAGCTCCCTTATTTCCTTTTACTTCGGTCGCAACTGTCCCACAAACAAATCTTCAACCATAAGCGAAATTTCTGCAACTATATCCAGATTACTGAAAGAAAAATCACATAATCTATGGATTTATGCATCTAGATATTTATGATCTTCACCTTTAGCAATATTTCTAGAGAGAAGTGTACTTCATTTGAGCAAAGTCAACTCTATGTCTCCAGCAAAGGTAGATAAATAAAGCTTTTAAAAAACCTCTTTCTTTATTCCCTGTATCCCAACAGACCTTGACTTCTACTTCCCTTGGAAAAAGAAGGCCAGAGATAATAAGCCAATAGAAACTAAGAGTTAACTCTGGTTTAGAGTCTTCAAGAGCTCAGATCCTCAGTATAAAAGGGACTTACATAATTTGGGCAATAGGACACTTTTGCGCCAACTGAAAACTTAACTGTATGTATATCATGTTGAAGCCTGTCTTGACATCAATGACTCTCTTGTATCAATAGTCAGGAGACAAAAAACAAAAAAGATGCAGCATATGTATAGTTGTAAACTTAAACTAAATATCTGAGACAGGAATGTACAATAATGTCAGATGCTCTTTTGAGCAGATGCTAAGTCAAATGCATAATCCATTAATATGGCTCTAAAATAAGCTGAGATGTTCTTTAACTTACCTAGTAAACTTAACTGTATGTGTATCATAACATATAGTGTTATAACATATAGTATCATAACCTATTCCCTTTATTTCATATAGCAACTATTTTAAACATCCATAACTCTTTTTAACAATCCCAACCAATTTTCACATCTCCCTCACTCTTCACCATGACTATAAAATTATTTTTTCTTCTGATTACTGAAGTATTGTTTTCTCATTGGGCTTTAAAGAGCTGGAAAACTAGTAACACAAAGCCTTCAACACTATCCATCTACCTGTTGAGGACCAGACTTGAAGCAATTATCCTTACTTCAGGAAAATCAGGCCTAATCTCATCCTGCCTCATGCTATTAGTATCAACCACTAACAACATGCTCCCAGAATATGATAATCTAATCACTAGGCTCTCATCCCATGCTCCTGGGATATCTCTGGAAATTATTCTCCTTTCTACTCACTTCCTTAGATTTCAGATCTATGATGAACCAGCTGTAAAAAGTTATTTCTATTTTATTTGAGCTCTTTATATTAATTCATTGTTTTCTTAATTATTACTCAGCATTACATGACTGGAGAATTTTCTCTGAGATTCTTATTGATTCCATATGTGGGTTTTCAGCATTTCTTGTAAATATATTAGTGGCAAGTGGGACAGAGTGAGTAAAGGGCATTTAGCAATATGCTTGCTATTTTAGATGAGAATACTTTAAAAAATACTTATTTTTGATTTAGTTATTTAAAAATAGTGTGTATCAATTAGAAAAATTTTGAAAAATACTGAAAATACAAAGAAAATTATAAGTCACCTGAGATCCTACAATCCAATAGTTTGGGATATTTAATAATATATTGAGAATATTTACATAATTAAATCATTAAAAATTGTTCATATATGAATGTTTTAATTCTCACATAAAATTTAATATCACAGAAATGTGTAGTAAATGCAAGTTATTTAATTATTTTATCATTCAACACTTGCATCATGCAACATCATGCAATATTTTACTAATATAAACAATACTTGCACTCATCTCACACTTGCTCAAAATTCTCTAAGACAGGCTTCAACAGTACGTGAAATGTGAACTTCCAGATGTTCAAGCTGGATTTAGAAAATGCAGAGAAACCAGAGATCAAATTGCTAACCTCAGCTGGATCATCAAAAAAGCAAGAGAGTTCCAGAAAAAACATCTACTTCTGCTTTATGGACTATGCTAAAGCCTTTGACTATGTGGACCACAAGAAACTGGAAAATTCTTGAAGAGATGGGAATACAAGACCACCTGACCTGCCTCTTGAGAAACCTGTATGCAGGTCAGGAAGCAACAGTTAGAACTGGACATGGAACAACAGACTGGTTCCAAATAGGAAAAAGGAGTACGTCAAGGCTGTATATTGTCATCCTGCTTATTTAACTTATATGCAGAGTACATCATGAGAAACGCTGGGCTGGAGGAAGCACAAGTTGGAATCAAGATTTCCGGGAGAAATATCAATAACCTCAGATATGCTGATGAAACCACTGTTATGGCAGAAAGCAAAGAAGAACTAAAGAGCCTTCTGATGAAAGTGAAAGAGGAGAGTGAAAAAATTGGCTTAAAGCTCAACATTCAGAAAACTAAGATCATGGCATCCGGTCCCATCACTTCATGGCAAATAGAAGGGGAAACAGTGGAAACAGTGACAGACTTTATTTTTGGGGGCTCCAAAATCACTGCAGATGGCAACTGCAACCATGAAATTAAAAGACACTTGCCCCTTGGAAGAAAAGCTATGACCAACCTAGACAGCATATTAAAAAGCAGAGACATTACTTTGCCAACAAAGGTCCATCTAGTCAAAGCTATGGTTTTTCCAGTAGTCATGTATGGACGTGAGAGTTGGACTATAAAGAAAGCTGAGTGCTGAAGAATTAATGCTTTTGAACTGTGGCATTGGAGAAGACTCTTGAGAGTCCCTTGGACTACAAGGAGAACCCACCAGTCCTTCCTAAAGAAAATCAGTCCGGAATATTCATTGGAAGGACTGATGCTGAAGCTGAAACTCTAATACTTTGGCCACCTGATGGGAAGAACTGACTCATTGGAAAAGACCCTAATGCTGAGAATGATTGAGGGCAGGAGGAGAAGGGGACAACCGAGGATGAGATGGTTGGATGGCATCACCAACTCAATGGACATGAGTTTGAGTAAGCTCTGGGAGTTGGTGATGGACAGAGAAGCCTGGCGTGCTGCAGTCCATGGGGTCGCAAAGAGTCGGACACTATGATGTCATTTCTGATATTTAAAGGATATATTCTTATAAGTGGAATTATTAGAGTAAAAGGTATTAACTTTCTTAACACTCAAAATATATATTTCTAAATTATCAACACTTCTTACTATTTATGTTGGGTGGTTGGTTCTGAGCAATTTTCATTTAGGGTAATCTTTTTTTTAGAGAGAAAAATAAAATATCATCTCATTTTCATTTCTCCAATTGTTAGTGAGGTTGAATAATTTTTTAATGCTTATTAGTAATTTGGTTTTATTTAAAATTTTTTTCTGTTTTGTACTCATTTTTTTTTGCACTAAGATATTTTTTCTAAGTTTGTGGTTTAAAGCCCAGTTTTAAAATATTTAATCAAAAAAAATTAAAAAAAAATAAAATATTTAATCAGTGCTGTAACTTTATTAAGGCAAAGAGTCCTACCTAGGCAACCCCAATTTTCCCATGCTCAGAAAGCCAATGCTTTCAATTTTTTCAACTATTTATTTTGGTCTTTCCTTCTTAAGTGACACCCTTATATTGCTGTTATTTGAATTCTTAACAGTATGGAAAATAGGGCTAAAGCTCTATTTCCATATTCCAGATCATCACCCCTATGCTGCTGCTAAGTCGCTTCAGTCATGTCCGACTCTGTGTGACCCCATGGACGGCAGCCCACCAGGCTCCCCCGTCCCTGGGATTCTCCAGGCAAGAACACTGGAGTGGGTTGCCATTTCCTTCTCCAATGCATGAAAGTGAAAAGTGAAAGTGAAGTTCCTCAGTCGTGTCCGACTCTTAGCGACCCCATGGACTGCAGCCCACCAGGCTCCTCCGTCCACGGGATTTTCCAGGCAAGAGTAAGTCTCTAGGCACTTTAAAATTATATATATATATATATATTTCCAAGGATTCTTTTCTTTGTGTTATTCCTTTTTCATATATTCAGTATTGTTTCATGAATAGAATATGTTCTTTTATCTTTCTAAAGAAGAGAAGTGAAAGGCAAAGGAGAAAAGGAAAGATATATCCATCTGAAAGCAGAGTTCCAAACAATAGCAAGGAGAGATAAGAAAGTCTTCCTAAGTGAACGCTGCAAACAAACAGAGGAAAACAATAGAATGGGAAACACTAGAGATCTCTTCAAGAAAATTAGAGATACCAAGGGAACATTTCATGCAAAAATGGGCTTAATAAAGGACAGAAACGGTATAGACCTTACAGAAGCAGAAGATATTAACAAGAGGTGGCAAGAAGACACAGAAGAACTACACAAAAAAGATCTTCATGACCCAGATAATCACAATGGTGTGATCACTCACCAAGAGCCATATATTCTGGAGTGCGAAGTCAAGTGGGCCTTAGGAAGCATCACTACCAACAAAGCTAGTGGAGGTGATGGAATTCCAGCTGAGCTATTTCAAATCCTAAAAGATGATGCTGTGAAAGTGCTGCACTCAATATGCCAGCAAATTTGGAAAGCTCAGCAGTGGCCACAAGACTGGAAAAGGTCAGTTTTCATTTCAATCCCAAAGAAAGGCAATGCCACAGAATATTCAAACTACTGCACAATTGCACTCATCTCACACACTATCAAAGGAATTCTCAAAATTCTCCATGTGAGGCTTCAACAGTACACGAACCGAGAACTTCCACATGTTCAACTGGATTTAGAAAAGGCAGAGGAACAACAGATCAAACTGCCAGAATCTGCTGGATCTTAGAAAAAGCAAGACAATTCCAGAAAATCCGCTACTTCTGCTTCACTGACTATGCTAAAGCCTTTGACTGTGTAGATCAAAATAAACTGGAAAATTCTTAAAGGGATGGGAATACCAGACCAACTTCCTTCCTTCCTGCAAAAACTGTATGCAGGACAAGAAGCAACAGTTAGAACCAGACATGGAATAATGGGCTGGTTCCAAATTGGGAAAGGAGTACAAGGTTGTATACTGTCACCTTGCTTGTTTAACTTTCATGTAGTTGTCATGCATCATGCAAAATGCTGGGCTGGATAAAGCGCAAGCTAGAATCAAGATTGCCAGGAAAAATATAAATAACCTCAGATATGGAGATAGGGCTTTCCTGGTGGCTCAGATGGTAAAGAATCCCCTGCACTGTGGGAGACCTGGGTTCGATCCCTGGGTTAGGAAGATCCCCTGGAGAAGGGAATGGCAAACCAGTCCAGTATTCTTCCCTAGAGAATTCCATGGACAGTGGAGCCTGGCAGGCTACAGACCATGGGGTCACAAAGAATCAGACATGACTGAGCAACTTTCACTCACTCATTCACTTAGATATGTAGATGACACTACCCTTATGGCAGAAAGCAAAGAGGAACTAAAGAGTCTCTTGATGAAGGTGAAAGAGGAGAGTGAAAAAGTTGGCTTAAAACTCAACATTCAAAAAACGAAGATCATGGCATCCGGTCCCATCATTTCATAGCAAATACATGGGGAAACAATGGAAACAGTGGCAGACTTTATTTTCTTGGGCTCCAAAATCACTGCAGGTGGTGACTGCAGCCATGAAATTAAAAGATGCTTGCTCCTTGAAAGAAAAGATATGACCATCCTAGACAGCATATTAAAAAGCAGAGATGTTACTTTGCTGACAAAGGTCTGTCTAATCAAAGCTATGGTTTTTCCAGTAGTAATTGTGGCTCAGCTGGTAAAGAATCTACCTGCAATGCCGGAGACCTGGCTTGATCCCTGAGTTGTGAAGATCCCCTGGAGAAGAGAAGGGCTACCCACTCCAGTATTCTGGCCTGGAGAATTCCATGGACTGTATAGTCCATGGGGTCACAAAGAGCCAGACACGACTGAGCAACTTTCACTTCCAGTAGTCATGTATGGATGTGAGAGTTGGACCATGAGTTGGACCATGCTGAAGAACTGATGCTTTTGAACTGTGGTGTTGAAGACTCTTGAGAGTCCCTTGGACAGTAAGGAGATCCAACCAGTCCATCCTAAAGGAAATCAGTCCCGAATATTCATTGGAAGGACTGATGCTGAAAATGAAACTCCAATACTTTGGCCACCTGATGCGAAGACCTGACTCACTGGAAAAGACCCTGATGCTGGGAAAGATTGAAGGCAGGAGAAGAAGGGGATGACAGAGGATGAGATGGTTGGATGGCATCACTGACTCAATGGACATGAGTTTGAACAAGCTCTGGGAGATGGTGAAGGACAGGGAAGCCTGGCGTGCTGCAGTCCATGGGGTCGCAAAGAGCCGGACATGACTGGGTGACTCAACAACAACGAAGGATAGCTTTTAAATTTCTCCATGGTCTCTCTTTCCTCTAAATTATTTTTCTATTTTGTCTTTATGTTTGATACCAAAGACCTTCCTCAGATGCCCTTGTTGTTTATTTATATTCAAGCATGGAAACTAAAAAGCTGATTGCTAGTTCTGTTTGAATGAGTAGTCATTATAGACTGTAAGCTTTAGTGTAGGGCATTCTGGCTGAGCTATTTCAAAGAGAAAGCCTTGCTATTAGCATATTTAGTTCTTTTTTTTTTTTTCTAGCTTAATAAATTCTTTATAAAAGAATCTTTCATTTTCCTATCTGTCCTTCCAATGAATATTCAGGACTGATTTCCTTTAGGATGGACTTGTTGGATCTCCTTGCTGTCCAAATCCTTTCATTTTCCTATCATTTTCCTATATAAACCTGGATGACAGTGTTCTAGAGGACTGGTGATTTTGGAGGGTGTTGTCTCAACATTTGGTATATAATCTTAATCTGTTCACACTATCCCCCTTCACCCTCATCAGTGCCTGCAGTCTACCAACCCAACTGCCTTCTGTTACATCCTCTTCACGGAATAAACCTACAATCTCTGCCTTAGTTGCAGAACAACTGCAACATTGGTGGATATTTAGAAACACATTTTCAAGAGAACTTGGTGTTTTTAATTCTACTTTCACTCTCATTAAAAAAAAAAGATCACTGTTATCACTAACTGCAAAACATGTTAGAGGTTCAGTGATACAAATCACGGTACTTGCTTTTTGACTTTTCTTACTTCTGGCTTAGAAACCACTTTCTCATTCAGTCACATCTGACTCTTTGAGACCACGTGAACTGTGGCCTGCCAGGCTCCTCTGTCCATGGGTTCTGCCAGGCAAGAATACTGGAGCGGGTTGCCATTTCCTCCTCCAGAGGATCTTCTTGACCCAAAGACAGAACCTTGCATCTTCTGTGTCTCCTGGCAGGCAGGTTCTTTACCACTGAACCACCCGGGAAGCCCTCCACTTTCTCAGGTACGCTAAATTAGTTTCTGCTTGCTGGCTTGTGGGATTTTATTGCTACTGATATTTCTTTCATTTTATTTACTTTATTTTATTTTTAAAGAAATCCCTTGACTAATAGTTTTATGTAGTTTAAAAGGAACAATTATTAAAGTGTGTATTCAACCTGCCATATTTTCCTGGATATCTGTATTTTAATTTTTAATGGCAAATGGGTGGTTTAAATTCTTATCAAGTTATTGAACTTTTCTTTGGCCAACTTTTCTATTGCATATATTTTTAAAAAGTATTCTTTGAGATTTCTCATTTTTATTCCTTTTAGCTTATTTTTAACAAGCTAAAGTGTTTACAACTATGAGCCACTTATTTTAGGATACAATTTGAGCTAAATATTCAAACTAAGTTTTCCTCAAACATAAAGCTTATTTTCTCAACAATATTTATTTGTTCCATACTCAAAGACTTCTACTGTTTCCATTATAGGATATAAAGTTCTAGTATATACAGTCTGATTTGACTAAGAATTCAGAGTATGTATTTTCCACATTATTAATTATTCTAACTTTCTAATTCTCTCCCTATCCCCATTTTTTTGTAATACTTACCTATTTTTTGAGATTTAAAGATGAGTTTCAATAGCTGTGCCAAGTGTCTCCTCAAAATCCCATTAAAATTTTTGTAGATTTTATTACACAGATTATTACATATAATACTAAATAATTTATATATGTTTATATACATAGTACTATTCACTGAGTACATGATTTTCCCTTTTCTTAAAGTTGCAAATGGCAGAAAGCCTTGCCTTCCATGGTATGTGAGTGGGAGTCATGTGTATCTCCCTTCCTTTCCTTACAACTGCCTTCCCTTAGCACTGCTCTAGTGATTATGGAGGCAGGTGTCAAGACGCTGCCTCCATCTGCCTGAACACCTGAGCGATAACAATGAAGTCTCCCTGTAGATCTGCAGTGAAAATATAGTAAGGAGAATAAGTACTTAAACTTTTTGAAAGCTACTGAGGTTTAGGGCTTCTTTGGCTCCCTGCATAATGTAGCCTACCCATAAATACAGTTTTATGTTAATGCTATCAACTAATTTGGGAGACCTAGGACCATCTATGATATATCTACTATTGAATTCATTACGACCAAGAAAAGAATTGACAGGAGTTAACTGCTGCATTATTAAAGTTCTTTCAGTTGACTGTTGGCCAGTCCCATATCAATTCCTTTGTCTACGTTGTGCTTTTTTTAATCAAATTATGCTTGAAGGTCTGTGTTCCCGATAGAGTTTCCAAGGGTCGGGTAAAAGGCTATGGTTCCCTAGATCCTGTATTAATCTGTGTCTGGGCACAGACTTCATGAGGTAAACTGCCTTCTTAAGAGTTCAGCTTTTCTGCCTTTCCTCTTGATATGCTCCCCTGGCCTTACCATGTAAGATTCATGCCTCTAGAAGGAAATCCTTGCAGAAATCTTTTCTGAGAAAGACTCCTGTCTCACTTTCTACCCTCAGTTCTTAGCTCTCTGTGGTTTCCTTTCAAATCACAATGACTGAAGGAGGAACCAATTCAAACAGTCAAGGTTGAGTCTACCTGTGTGTGGGAAGGACACAGGAAGGGGTAAAAGGTGGAAGCAATTTAAAAAGTTTTCCACTCAGATCCTGGGAGATCCATGGAGGCAGGGGGGCACATGTTCTTTGTGTGTGAGAATAAATGAATGGACGTCTGCCCACTCTTGTGGTGACCAGAGCTATTTCTTCGGGGTACACAGCTAAGGGGCGTTCCCTAGCTCTCCTGCAATTAGGGTGGACCAAAGAACGTGGGTGGAAGATAGTTCCAGATCTAGTCTTCAAACCTTCTCTTACTCAGTGCTCATCTTCTAGTCAGATAAAATGGAAGGCTCCAAGCTGATACAAAGGGTAGAGCCTCTGGATGAAAGGAGCCTGGGTTTTCTTGGCCAACCCACTGGACTGACTGTGAGTGGTCCATAAACTGTTATTATATTATGCTACTGATTCTTGCAGTTATGTGTTATAACTGTTAGACTATCCTGACATAAAGTGAACAGTTACAAATAAAACTGTGTGTTTTATAGAGTAAATCCTTTGTAGGGTGGGGGTCAAGGGAAGCATAGTCTGTGTTTATGCAGTATTAATTAGTTTATAATAGTTAATTGGATGAATAAGAAAAAGTTATTTAATCATGTTTTACCCAAAAAAAGAATAGAAACTGGCTTACTTGATGGGCTATTTTAGTATTAGGTGATAGATAAAATCTGAGAAATATGAGGTAACTTTATTATAGTCTATAGGTGCTTCTCTTTTGCAGTTTCCAACTCATTAAGATTCATAACTCATCTATAATCATACAATAGTACTGTTGTTTGAGACTTCCTTAATGAATTAAAAATTGAAAAAGTAAATCTCTTGCATTCAGTTACTTATACGTACTCACTTGTATTAAGAAGTAGCAATACTTTCATACAGAGGAATTCTTCTTGGCTGACTTGAAGCTTCACAAACTCCTGTGGGATCTGCCACATGGTTAGGCATAATGAATAGAATGATGACTCCTTCATCCGCTGTCTTGCACCACACACAACACACAAAAGAAAAGCCAACAGTGGAAAAAAAATAAACACACACAGGGTCTTAGCTAGTTTAGGTAATTTATGAGCGATTATGAGTTTTAGTTATTACCTGATTTATTGAACATGACTTTTTATAAACAAACTCAATATTTGGAATTTTAAATGTCTTCTAAATTTACTCACACTACTGGATTTTGAGGTTAAAAATTTTTGAAGTTGGAAGTTTATTTTAAATACACATTAACTAAAATTAATGTTGCTATTCACCTTTAATATCACATTTTAAAAACTTAACCCAAGAAAGGAGAGCAAAGTTGTAGCAGTTAAAAATGTGGTGCAGGGGAGAGCAGCTGCGAGGACGCTGGCGGAGAGACACGCAGGTCGTGGCTGGTTGCACACCCCAGCTTCTAGCAAAATATTTAAAAAAAAATAGATAAATAAATAAAAATGTGGTGCTGAGAAACACTCAGAAAATATTTATTTACTGATTTTTTTTCCTTGTGGATAAAATATATAAAATTTTGTGTGCAATCCAATGGGAGAGTGAATTCACAGAAATTGAATAGTGTAGAATACTTCGGTGCATTCAGTTTAGAATATTCGTGTAAAATGGCTACACTGTGAATTATTTTAGAGGAAATATATGGTGATATAGAAAAGAGAACATTAGTAGCATTAAATAATTGACAAGACAAACATGAATTCTGAAATACCGAGAGCATTTACTTAAGGTATTTTCTCAGCTATGTACTGTTTTGTAGTATCTGCATTAGTCAAAGAAGTGATCAGGAATGGTGGGAAAAACAAGACAAAACTAGATTTGACTCAGGAGAGATAAAATTAATCCCAACCATCACTTGGATTCTTTGGCAAATTACGAAGTCTCCTCTGACTTAGTTTTCTGAACTGTGAAATAAAGGGTGCTGATTCCCTACAAATTTCAAGGGACTGTGGGATAAAATAGAATAACATATATGAAAGTTACCTGCAATCTCTAAAGTTTAGTAAAGTTTGGTAAGTTTAGTAATTTAGTAAGTTTAGTAAAGTTTAGTATAACTTATCATTTTATATAATTCTGAGTCAACAGACTCAATTAAGGACAGTACAAATACTTTCATGAAAAGATTCTTATTCAGTTTAAAGTTATATGTAGAAAGTTAATTATAGTAATTCCAATATAATCAAGCAAATTGGATTCGATTTTTATTATCTTTCAATGTTTTAAATAAATTACCAGTCTAATTTATCCTCTAGGAAGACAAATAATATTTTCACTTTTTGAAGGTAAGTCAATACTTTTAAGCAAAATTATTCCTCTTTTACTTCATTATCTTCATTACTGCCAATGTAAAAATTTTAACTTGATAAACTAAATATTTATTTGGTCTTTAAGAAGACCAAATGTATTTCTTGATACATTTCTGAAGTTTAAGAAATTTTTATTTGTGACAACTACTATATATTTAAATAAAAGAAAAAGCTCTAAATAGCAAATCACGGATAATACATTTTTACTAATATTGTCAGTTCAAGTTATATTTTGAGGTAGTTCCATGAAATAGTTCAGGAAATTTTTATTATTTAGGACACTGGGTGTATGATCATCTACTGAAATGTAGTTTTCAAGATTATCCTACATATACATTTTGATAACAATAACAACAAAAGTCAAGTTACTACTTACTCATTTAGTATTAGATCAGGTGCAAAATATAGCATCTGTCCACTGACATGCTTATAAGATCTCCATCCTAGTCCAAATACCATTAAACTCATCCAAGAATACTGGATGAGAGTTATTTGGTCATCAATATGTAAGTTCCGAAAACCTACAAAACAAATTTAAGAATAGAATGATCCCTGTGTCAAAAATCACTATGTCAAAACCTGAAAAATAAACATTTGAAAACAGATGTAAGTAGGGTATGCTCCAATACCTTGGCCACCTGATACAAAGAGCTGACTCACTGGAAAAGACCCTGATGCTGGCAAAGATTGAGAGCAGGAGGAGAAGAGGGTGACAGAGGATGAGATGGTTGGATGGCATCATTGACTCAACGGACACGAGTTTGAGCAAAAGTCTGGGAGATAGTGAAGGACAGGGAAGCGTGGTGTGCTACAGTCCATGGGGTTGCAACGGGTTGGACACGACTTAGCAACGGAACAACAACAACAAGGGTAATGTTTTCAGTCAAAATATTTATATACAAAAAAAAAATCAGGAAATAATAATAATAAAGTCAGAAAAAATTAAAAAGGATAAGAGATTGGAATTCATTAAAATTAGTCATTGTGATTTAGCATTTCTGGGAACTCACTAATTAAATCAAACGTATCATTCATTCATGCAACATTTATTTATGGAGAGTCAATTATGGACCAGGCACTGTGTTAAAATGCTGCATTACAAAGATGAGTAAGACAAAACCCTTACCCTAAAAAGAATCTTAAAAGATAGAGTAGGTAAGAAGGAATCCACCAGGCAGTAGAGCGAGTAGGAAAACTGCCCCAGTCAGAGATAATGCCAGAAGAAAGTCAGACTGCTGAGGAATCTCAATTCTTTGGGATTTAAACATAAATTGGTTTATTTTGTAAAACCCCTGTTTTCAGTTCTGCTACCTCTAATTTCTCTTTAACAACTCTTAATTAAAGTTTGAGTGGATTCCACAGGTTTCTGATCACTTTTGCTTTCTGAAACTTAATCCAGTATCATTTTAAACTCCCCTATGGCTTAAGAGCTTTAAAGTCTGTATGTATATGGGTGTGTGTGGGGGTGTGTGTGTGTGGTGTGAGTGTCCTGGTCTTTCACACCTTCACAACCTCTCCCTTTTAGATTTTTCTCTGGTCTTGGTGGCAGAGGAAGAATGGCAGGAAAAGGGCAAATGCATCGTGACTTACATAGTCAGCGTTTTTTCCCAGCTCTTTCCAATTCTCTTTTTGCCTGCTTGGGGAAAGATAACCAGTTCAGCACTGATAACGTAAAGGAGGGTAAGGCAAAGAGGTGTTTGGAGGCGTGGGCTGGTGTTGGATCATGGGTGGTCTTGCATGCCTATGAAGCAGCAAGGCGAGTGATATAGCTTGATTTACACTATGCAGGCCTCACTGGCAGCCGTGTGGAGGATGTGTTCAAGGGAAAAGGTCTGAAGTTAGGGAGAGAAATTGGGAGCTATTGCCAAAGTCCAGGAGAGAGATGATAAAAGCTCGAAATAAGTCAACAGGTAGGAGTAGAGAAGATAGAGCACATAGGAGAAAGTTTTAAAGAGTAAAATTAAAGAAATTGGCAACTGAATATATACAGATTGGAAAAAGAGGAAGTCAAATAGATGTTTCAGTTTTTACTTGAATGGTGCATGATGATGATAACAGCATTACTGAGACAAAATAAAGGAGAAAAAACAGGCGAGAGAGAAAATAAGAAAGCTTTGGACGTGTTTGAGGGACGAGTGGAAGATCCATTTCCATAGGAATTAGAGGTATGGGGACATATGGAGCAAAAATATAAAACTCTAAATTATTTGTACTTGAGTACTTGAAACAGTAAAAGTGGGTGAAATATTTCATTAAAGGTATAAAGAAAACAAACATTTTGGTAGGATCATCAACCACGTTCTATAAAACTTTTTAAACAACATCTATTCCTTCTAAGACTCTGCTGAAGTCCACTTACAAAGGACCTATTTCAAGAGTCAAACTTAATTCTTTAGATCTCAAGTATAAAATAATTTTATTTCCTGATTTGGTTAATAATCTCAAAGTAAACAGAAAAGGCTATCTTTCCTTCATGTACTTCCTGCTATTCCCATCTTCGTATGACTAGCAGGAAGACTACTCTTTTCTTCCTGGAAATTCTTAGTCTCAGAGAGACTGAAAACAACCTTAGCACATATTCATAATCAGCGGTACCACAGCAGGTATTTGCCCCTTTAGAGGCAGCGGGACTTCCCTCCCACTCCCCGTATCTTTTTCCCTCTATGCGAATAGCTTCCCATCGTTTGCAGTTTGGTCAACCAAACTACAAAAGCAAGTACCCTACGTTCCCACAAGGAGGCTGGCTAAGGCCTCTGGTTCCCTGGGCTTGTGATCTAGGTCTGATCCATAGAATACCTACTATCTGGACTTTGAAGCAAAAAATAGTAAAACAAAGATCAAGATATGGGTAGGCTTTATTTATGATGGTGGTGGTGCCTAACGACAGTGGGATCCAATGGGGTCATTTGTGATGCTTGTCTTGGCCCTCCAGAGAGGCCTTGGTTTCTGTCTCCTCTTCAGACTCGTCCTTCTATTCAGTGAAGCCCTGACGTCTTTTCAGAAAATTATGTTTTTCTTTTTTGTTTGGTTTTTGATAGCAGGATGTTTTTGGTTTTTAAAACTTAGTAGCTGCTAAGTCACTTCAGTCGTGTCTGACTCTGTGCAACCCCATAGATGGCAGCCCACCAGGCTCTGCCGTCCCTGGGATTCTCCAGGCAAGAATACTGGAGTGGATTGCCATTTCCTTCTCCAATGCATGAAAGTGAAATCACTCAGTTGTGTCAGACTCTGCGACCCCATGGACTGCAGCCTACCAGGCTCCTCCGTCCATGGGATTTTCCAGGCAAGAGTACTGGAGTGGGGTGCCATTGCCTGAGTTGGTGTTTATTGCTTACTTCCTGACTGACTCAGGTACAGAAAGACTCTCTAAAAATAACTAGCCAAGAAAAACTCGGCATGCAATTTTCATAATTCTCTCTTTATTTTCATGTCATACATGCATCTTGAAGTTCATGTTTATATTTTACCAGTTTTTTTTTTTAAATTATGAGTCACTCAATACATCTAGTACAGAAATGCCACTTGTAAACTACATACTTTATAGGCTTTAAAAAATGGGTAATTACTTCTTCCATTAAGTTTAGGATCATTTGATAAGAGATAAATAATAAAGTTTCCTAATTCCTGAAAAGCAAGACTCCCTCAAGGGAGGCACATATAGACTTGGCTTATTTTGGGTATGTTATAATATAAAAGGCAAATCTTGGTGAAATAAAATATAAAATTACCAATATTTATAGCAGAAAGCATATTCTTTCTATGTAACAGAATGAAAAAAAATTAGAAAAATAGCTTTATTTACTCCCCCTTGAAGTGAGTTTATCTGAGATAAGTGTACAATGTTAAATTGACTTTAACATGCTTAGTACAGAAGTGCAATTTTTTGAAGCCATTAACTGTAATATCATTCATTACTTTATACTGAAACAAAGACGGGAACACTGAGATCAAATTCCCATTGATGATAATGATCAGGTAAACTCAGTACTTTTGAGATGAGGATCAAAATGAAAACCTTCACACAGAGAAGTGATGGATGACCTGTAATTGTGTTCAACAAGTAGTAAAGAAAAATGCTCTTTCCTTTTAAGTGACTTGACCTGATAATTTCTGTCACAAACTGTCCAAGCCTTAATGCCTAAAACAAACTGAAAAGAAAGTGTACGGTAACACCTGGCCTACATGACCTTCTAGGTTCTCCTGGCTTAAGCCCAAAGATTTGATAAAATATACCGGTTGTGCTCCTGTAAAGACTGTCATGTACTGAAACAGTTAATCTATAACAGGGGAAGAGCATCAGCTATCTCAGCACCTTCCCACACAAGCACAAAGAAGCCTCAGCACAGCAAGTGTAATCACTGCCATATGTTTGATGAACTTATGCACAAATGCGAACTTGAGTGTAAAGATTTAAGGCAGCATAGTTCTCAAAAAGCTAAGGGACCTTCGACTCAATATGGGGAGGCTTGGGGAAATCTTCCTAGGGCAAGCTGATTAGCATCCTGAAGACTAGTTAGGGACTAGCTAGGGGAAAATGTGGGAGAAGCGAAGGGCCACCAGGTAGGGAAAACAAAGTGGATGAAGAAAGGCTGGAAATTGAGCAAAGAGCTTTGTGGGAACCAAGCCTCAGAGGTGCTTGGAGTGGGAGAGTGAGAGAGAATGTAAATTCAGGAGCCGGAAGGACCTGAAATAGTAAGGCTAAGAAGTTTGACGTTGTTCTGGAAAGGGATGGGAATAATATAACAGATGATAATTGCTTTTGAAAAGATGATCCTAGTGGCAGAATTGAGGACTATCTGCGGGCAGTGTGAAACTGTGATAATAGTGTCAGTCGGGGGCTATGACTGAAACCTAGGGGAAAATGATAAGGACTTAAAATAGCTCAAGGGAGTAGCAGTGTAAATAGCATGTATAATGAATCATACATATAATAAGCAGAGTTGACAGAGGTGAAGGAGAAAAGTGAGCAAAGGATTATAACCAAGATTCTGTCTGCAGTGCCATTTCAAGATACAGAGAAAGGTTTTAGGCTCATGAAGTAGAAGGTCATGCTGGCATGGAAGCTCATGTAGGTAGAAATGTGTAATAAGCACAATAAATATATAGTCCAATACTTCTGTAGAGCATCTAGGTTGTCACCATGTAAGTAGGAATCATGAGAATATAATGGGAGCTGAAGACAAGGCCGTAAGTGAGCAAATCCAGCCCTGCAGACTGAGAAACTACTGGAATAGAAGATGGAAGCAGGAAATGCCAAATTCATGGGAGAACAAGTCCACAAAGGAAACAGATGTGTAAATCGAGAGAAACATATCTGCCTGGAAGGGAATGAATGCTACAGGAAGAGTTTCAGCAAGACACGGCTCCTCCGTCCTGGCTTCAGAGGTACGCGAAACATGGTAAGGGCTGAAAGTACTCATTTGATTTGACAAAAGATTTTGGTGACATTGACAATAGTAGTTTCAGTGAAATAGAATATTAGAAAATCATTTTTTAGTGTCTTCATGAAAATACTATCAAACCCTGACCTTACTCCAAGAGGGCTAATCTCATTTCTTTTCCATCACTTTTTTTTGCGAGAAGTAGTTTAATTTATTCATTGATTTGGGGAGAGAGACAAAAATATTTTGTCATGCATGCAATGGCTATTACTGACTCAAAAGATATTTTGGCATGCTTCAAAGGCAAAAAAAAAAAAAAAAAAAAAACAGGCAAAGGACTGTTCTAGTCTTCTGATACTGATGAATGCAAGTAGTCTGGCTGAAAAGTCAAATATGTTTACAAATGTCAAAGCATTGGCCAGAATATTTTTTTTTCAGCAAATAAATAGAAGAATCAAGGCAAAATTTATGCAAAGGAAATATTTCTCCTGAACCTCTCTCTCACATCAATTCTGCTACGATGTATTCTGCTAAATACACAGAATAAAGAATAAGGATGAAGTTGGACTGGGAATGAGTACTTAAACATTTAATATCCAAAGTCTACCCTGACTCAGCCCACAATGTACACCTCTAAATTTACTTTCTGTGATTCTCTCCGATATAATTTTCTCAGCGATTTCTTAATTCTTGGATGAGGAAACCCCCAGAACGCCAGTGGTGTTTGAGAAACCATATGCAAGTTGTATTCTCTCAATCAGCAGCTATTAACAATTTTAATTACTATACTGTGGGGGGAAGGTATGATAACATTTTTATGTTACTAAGGGACCTTCACTCTTCTAGAACCATTCTTATGCTGGTCTAATTCATTATTCACCAAACACACCTCATGATTCCCTTGTTTTACACCATCAGCCACACTATTCCTTCTATCCAGAATGCTTTCTCTTCTTAACACTATTTATCAAAGTTTCACTTCTCCTTCATGGTGTACTTTAACTGATGCCTTGTCTCTGAATCCTTCTCTTGTCCCTAAAGACAAGTTCTTCTGTCTCCATTTTTTAAAATCCGTACCTTACGTCACTTTCACACACTACTACAGTTGATCTTTGAATAACACAGATTTGAACATGGGTCCACTCACCCAAGATTTTTTTCAGTGCTATAGTACTATATGATCCATGGTTGGTTGAATCTGTGGGTACAGAACTGGTCCAATTTATTACTCACCAAACAAACCTCTTGATTGCCTCATTTTACAGTATTAGCCACATTATTCCTTCTATTCAGAATGTTTTCTCTTACCTATATGTGGATTCTTGGCTGCTTGGACAGTCAGTGCCCCTAACTCCCTCGCTGTACTAGGGTCAATTGTATAGCTGTTTGAGGCTTCCCTGATGGCTCAGATGGTAAAGAACCTTCCTGCAATGCAGGAAACCTGGGTTCAGTCCCTGGGTCAGGAAGATCCCTTGGGTAAGGGACTGCTACCCACCCCAGTCGGAGAAGGCAATGGCACCCCACTCCAGTACTCTTGCCTGGAAAATCCCATGGATGGAGGAGCCTGGTGGGCTGCAATCCATGGGGTCGCTAGGAGTCGGACACGACTGAGCGACTTCACTTTCACTTTTCACTTTAATGCATTGGAGAAGGAAATGGCAACCCACTCCAGTGTTCTTGCCTGGAGAATCCCAGGGACGGGGGAGCCTGGTGGGCTGACGTCTCTAGGGTCACACAGAGTCGGACACGACTGAAGTGACTTAGCATAGCATACCCACCCCAGTATTCTTGCCTGGAGAATTCCATGGACAGAGGAGACTTGTGGGCTATAGCTCATGGGGTCGCAAAGAGTCAGACACGACTGATCAACACTTTCACTTTTTTGAGTATCTTTCATTACACTGTTTTGAATGTTCCTTAACAGAGGGAATACATCTTGCTCATTTTTTAAATTTTGCAAATATTATGCTACTTCAAGTTTCAAAAAGGAAAACATTACCCACTGAAGTTGGAACTAAGTGTCAATGTAAAATCATTCATATATAGATACAATATGTCAGAGACAATGTAACCTCAGAGATCACTTGTAAATGGACTGTCATGAGGCATATTTTGTGAGTCTCCATTAAATAGAAAAAGAAAGGTATTTCTGAAATAGTATGGTAAAGATGTCAGATATGCTGTGATCACCGTGACCCGTCGAAGACAAAGGAGAGCACAGACAAAGATGCAACGGGAGTCCCTGAGCAGGCAGCACAAGTCCTCTCGGGGGCTTGCAGCCACGCGTCCTGTGGCTGTCATGCGTGCTGACACCTTGGTGATGATCATCAGCCTGCATCTGATCTTTTTCCTCTCCCAGAGAAGTGTTTAAAATTATCTTTTTTTTTCTTTGCAAAGTTAAAGGGCATTGGTTTCTTTGGATAAACATATATACCCAAAGAATTTTAGGTCTTGAACAAACACTTATTACATATGGTGTTTTCACTTCAAACCCCTACAGGTCTACTATTCAAACGAGCCTAACCAGACAACACAGGATATTGTGAATAAGTGCTGTCCCTGTTTAGTTTAGGGCCACGATTCCTTTCCCCAGAGCTTTGGGGCAGATTTCTCTTCTCTGATGCCTCAGAAGGCCTGAAATCTTAAGCTGACTCCCAAAATACACTTTCTGTTTGTGAAAGAACTGCCTGATCTACCTACATGTTTTCCGAGCAATATCTTTTTTTTTTCCACTTTAAATAAGTAAACTATCAATAAGCTTCATTTAACTAAGTCCATCTTTCACAGACCAATAACCCTGTGAGTGGATAGATAAAAGAAGTTTCCCTTATGGACAAAACTGATGACCAGGTGCGAGGATGCGCTGCATGGCAATGCAGTGCCATCACGAGCCCAGCCTGCTGGCTCCTCTATCACCACCGAGTGAGGGTTGCGTCTTGCACAAAGGAAACGTGCAACAGGCATTTCTCAAGTGACTCACGTGAACAAAGTTGGAGGTTTTTGAGCAGCTAGTAGTTTTGAGAGCAAATTGTTATACACGTGTCCTTCTGAGTCCTCCCACAGAGGTCAGTATGGTCACTCTGCTTCACTGACTGCTTTCATCATTCATTCAAATTACTCTCAGCATTCAGACCATGAAAATATGGTTTGAAAGACCATGGGCCACTCAGTACTTTGATAATTTTAATGCTTCCCTTATTATACAGTTAATGAAAACAACATGTGTAATACTGGTGATGCCATCATTCTTGTTTACTTATACACAAATTACATTTTGCAACATTAAAAAAGTCATCACCAAATGCAATGTGAAAATTTTCTCTCACTCTTTTGGAGGGTGTGTGGGGATCAAAAATCTAGACAGATAGTTGTATTTCAACTAAGGGGACTCAGTTTTTTTCCAAAATGAATAAATTATCTTTGTAATTATAATTGGTTATTTTCTAACTTTGCCAAATGATAATAGAGTCTTTTTTTAACAGTAGAGAATCTACAAAATGAAAACCAAAGAAATATGAGCTATGTCAACAAAAATCAAAGAAAGAACCTTTCCAAATAATAGAAAAACATAAATGTTTAAATACATAAACACTCATATTTTAAAACTGAAAAAGTTCACCAATGTTATTGTAATATTTTAATAAAAATCTATTAAGTTTGATAACCACTTTACAGTAAACTTTAAAAAGAATTCAGAACTTTTCTAATAAAAAAAAAATTACCTGTCCAAAGCCTTTCAACAAGAGTGAAGCTAATAAGAACCTGGGCATTTTGATTTTTGATGTTACTTTATCTTCACTAGAATAGTGAGTTTAATTAACTTTCTCAACATGTATTTTTTTAAAGAGTCAACAAACAGGAATCTATTTTTCTTTCTGTCTCATGTAAACTTGACTTTTCAATAACAATTCATCTATTATATTTCAAACCTTTCAGGTAGAAGAACTGAGAAATAGTATTAAGGCAAATTGGGAAATGAATTATTTTTTTAAAAAAGGCTATTAAATTTACTTGGAGACTAAAATGTATATGTTTAATTCTTGATCAGATAAACTAGTCTAAAGGAGTATAAGGTTACTATCAGTGTGAAGAGAAAATAACTTTAAAAAAGGTTTTATTTCTAATTATGGGATTAATGCCTCCACAAGTAATTGTGTACATGTGTGTGAAATTGCTTCAGTCATGTCTGACTCTTTGTGACTCTAAGGACCGCAGCTTGTCCAGCTCCTCTGTCCACGGGATTCTCCAGGCAATAAACTGGAGTGGGTTGCCATGCCCTCCTCCAGGGGATCTTCCCAACCCAGGGATCAAAGCGGCATCTCTTATATCTCCTGCATTGGCAGGCAGGTTCTTTATCACTAGCACCATTTGACAAGTAATTACTACAAATGTATTATTCTCTTAGCTCTGCAGTCCAAGGTTTAGCAGGTGAGAACTACATCCCTGTAATTCTTTCAGTCTCTTGGCTTCCAAGGAACTATGCTGAGAGAGCAGAAGTAACTAATAAAGTGACTAAAATCCTTTCATGACGACATAATTCAAATTGTCACTGTCTGAGTATAAATTCACAAAAATAGTGACTGGAGGTTTCTCTGTGTCCAAATTATTTGTTTTAGGTTTAGCAACTTTATTTCTTAATTGACTTTAGATACTCTGCTACACTCTGAATACTATTTTGACTTGTTATATGAATAGATACATTCAGTCTTATTTTCAACCACATGAGGTTGGTTAAATTTGGATTTGGAAGAATCCCATGGATG
Source organism: Bos grunniens (assembly GCF_055505025.1). Classification (NCBI taxonomy): domain Eukaryota; kingdom Metazoa; phylum Chordata; class Mammalia; order Artiodactyla; family Bovidae; genus Bos; species Bos grunniens. The sequence continues at coordinate 8,435,019 of NC_141179.1, read as the reverse complement.
GAGGAGCCTGGTAGGCTGCAGTCCATGGGGTCGCTAGGTGTCGGGCATGACTGAGCGGCTTCACTTTCACTTTCCACTTTCATGCATTGCAGAAGGAAATGGCAACCCACTCCAGTGTTCTTGCCTGGAGAATCCCAGGGACAGGGGAGCCTGGTGGGCTGCCGTCTATGGGGTTGCACAGAGTTGGACACGAGAAGCGACTTAGCAGCAGCAGCAGCAGCAGACATTTCTGAGAAGATGGTCAATTTGTCTTTCTGTGAACTATGATACTATCTAGTAGATAATACAGAGTTATGCTATTCCTTAACTGCTTCATATATGTAATTCTTGATTCATCAGCAAGACTCAAAATGTTATCTATGTCTTTTTTATTTCCATAGCACACAGTAGGGTCCTAGACAAACAGTATATAATATAGGGGCCTAGATAAATATTTTGAACTGCTGAAACACACACGACAACCCCCTGTTTATACTCCATTTAATTTATTGCGTGGCCTGTTTTATTTAGCCACCCACTAGTATGAAGCCATAGTAAAAATTTTTATTACATGCTATTATATACAAATTATTATTACCTGGCAGTGATTTAGACCACTTGACCACTGAAAGAAGTTGTCTCTCGCCAAGCTGATTCAGACTTGTCAGCAGAGAGCTGGAGGTATCAGGTTTGCTGTTGTCATGTCCCGCATAGACCACATCTGGTTCAATGCTCATGAGCAAGTTGATCAGTGGGGGGATCAACTGCAAGTCTTGACTTGGTGAAAAAGTGATTCTCTGGCTTAGGGCTTGGCTTTCGTTTGGAATACCCACCGGCTGTGGGAGGGCAACAGCATCTAGTGTTCTCATAACTCTAACTTTATTGAACTTTTTAAACTTTCGGCCTACAGAGAAGGAAAAAAAAAAAAGAAGAAGAAGAAAGAAAGGTCATGTAAATACACAGAAACTAAATATTCCAGCAGAAAATTATTTCTAATGTCTTAAAATTACAGCATTATAGCGTTATAGGTTTTGGTTATCAGTCTAATACAATGAGACCTAGTAAGTAAAAAGGTTAGGTCTCAGACATGGATTAAAGAATTAATTACAGCAGCATTCACTGGATAGGCTTGGGGAATTACACCACTATCCAAGGCAAGGTTATGGAACTTTGCAGTAAAAAAAAAAAAAAAAAACATGTAGAAAAGACAAATGGCTCTTCGTAGAGACTAAGCTCAGTTTGGGGGGCTTCCCAGGTGGCACTAGTGGTTAAGATCCCGTTTGCCAATACAGGAAACATAAGAAATGCAATCCCTGGGTCTGGAAAATCCCCTGGAGGAGGGTACGGCAACCCACCCCAGTATTCTTGCCTGGAGAATGCCATAGACAGAAGAGCCTCGTGGGGTACAGTCCATAGGGTTGCAAAGGGTCAGACATGACTGAAGTGAACTTAGCACACACGTACGCAAGTTCAGTGTTGGCCAATATTCTGATAGGAGTATTAGAATAGTTATTACTATTCTGACCAAATTGTCCCAAAATTATTGCTAAAAACTACATTAATTAAAACACAACCTTTAGTAGATGTTGAGTATTATTTTGAATTTTATTCTTTTAAGAATCTGTTAAAGGATATGCATATACACATGCAAACCCCACAAAATCTTGTACACAATTTCAGTGAGTTCACGATCAGTTGAAGTTCCCTGAAATCAATACATGGAGTAGTATGAGATCTAAGGACCCAAAATAAAGAACCTCATTTCTAAATTAAGGGGGGAGAGAGTCCGCATCTTGTGCTGGTCAGACCACATTTGTACTTGTAGACCATTTGTAGAATTTCTATTTCTAGAATTCTTTCCACTGCTGAATTGTGATGTGTTAGGAAGAAAAACGGGCTGACAGGAAGATGAGTAGAAAATCCGCCGTGTGAGGAGTGGTTGAAGGGGACCAAGATACACAACTGGGCCACTGCTAGTTCCCAGAGGCCCTGGAGTGATCAGAGGGCAGGCCGGACTCCGGCCCCTGCCGACTCTATGCCAGGCATGGGCTGCTTAATGGTATCAAGTGTCTGTGCTCTTCCGCCTGGGAAAAAAAAAAAAGGCTAAGGGAGGCTTGATAACGCTTTGCAATCATCTAAGCAGAGGTTGCAGTCGGCTGTCTTCAAACGCCTGTTCTGGCTCACAGACGTGTTTTCTTTGGCTCACACAATTCTTCCCAGAGTTATGAAAACATTTCTGAATTAGCTGGGTGGCAACAATCTGTTAAAGCCACGCTGCAGCTGCTGCTTTGGACGGGGCAGACAGCCCACAAACTGGTGGTAGGCCTTTGGTCAGGTTTCTTAAATTGGATCACGCTGCCCACTTAAATGACCTGCCTGGACTCGGCAAGCACTTGCCCTGGTGATTTCTCAGCTCAGGTATTGTTATTAAGAAAAAGGATTTTATTTATTCTATGGAGTCCCCCCAAACTATGTTAAAATCTGCAGGGGACAGATAAGCAAACGCCAGTCAAAACACAGAAAGGATCCAGGAGTGTTTAAGGAGATGAAGCAGGTTTCTTTGCGAAGGAATGAGTTCTTTGAGGGGAAGGAATTAATGTTTGTGGAGTATCTGCTTTATATATGTATTATGTTGCCTCAAAGTAAGTGGGAATTATTAATTCCATTTATAAATTAGGAAGAAGAAGAGTAGAGAAGATGGCATGCCCAATATTAGAGTGATAGAACTTGGATGATGTGGACTCTGAGTTCAAACTCTTTCTCACACAATCTCCCTGGGTTTTCAGGCAAGGACTTCATGGTCATCTGGGGGGATTCTGAAAAAGAAGTTTAGGTGAGAGATGCTGGAAAAAAGCACAAAGGTTTGATTCCTTCCAATCCTAAAGTATTGTGATTAACAGAAAATAAGACTTACACCCTTACCAGCCTCTTCTCTCCCCAACAACTCCAACATTGTTTTCTTTTTAATTTGCATTAACCGCCTTTCTCTTTTTTTCATTTAAAAAATTAATTAATTTTAATTGGAGGATATTACTTTACAATATTGTGATGGTTTTTGGCATACATTGACATGAAACAGCCACAGTGCACATGTGTCCCCCATCCTGAACCCCCTCCTACCTCCTTCCCCACCCCATCCCTCTGGGTTGTCCCAGAGCACCAGCTTAGAGTGCCCTGCTTCATGCATCGAACTTGCACTGGTCATCTGTTTTACACATGGTAATATACATGCTTCAGTGCTATTCTCTCAATCACCCCACCCTCACCTTCTCCCACATAGTCCAAAAGTCTGTTCTTTACATCTGTGTCTCTTTGCTGCCTTGTATATAGGATCATCATTACCATCTTTCTAAATTCCATATATATGTGTTAATATACTGTATTGGTGTTCCACTTTATAACTTACTTCAGTCTGTATAACAGGCTCCAGTTTCATCCACCTTATTAGAACTGACTCAAATGCATTCCTTTTCATAGCTGAGTTCAATTCTGGTTTTATCAGGATTTGATTACACTATGAAACTATGTAATTTTACTGAAAACCAAAGCAAATATTTTACACTTTGATTAGTGTAACAAGTCTTATACACAAAATAAATTCCAAGACAATTTCCTAACATGTTGATTATACAAAGTGTAATTTGAATTAATATAGAAATGTTCACATTTCTGTTTGTGATCCAGGCTTTTCATGAATCCCAGTGAAAAAGAATGGGGGACACACAATAAAAGCAAAATTGAAAGGTGAACTAACATTAAACTAGATTATTTACATATCTATCTTATATAATTTAACTTGATGCTCAACCATTTGAAATAAACACTAGCATTTCCATTTTTTTAATATGAGGAATAGGTTTACAGAGGCTAAGTAATTGGCTAAGTTTATAGAGATAATAAATGCCAGAGTAGAGATATTAATCAAGGGTTAATTTCTTTTAGTTTTTCTTTTACTTACTCATAAAACATTTATTGAGTGGTTTTATGTGCTAGGCATCATTTAAGGTTCTGAAACTGCAGCACTGAATAATCAGACAAAGTATCTGCTTTCGTGGGGCTTATATTCTGAGGGGAAGATGGAGAGGACCTGTAAACAAATAAAGAGCAAGATAATACCAAACAATAGTGTGCACTATGAGTGAAATGGATAACAGTGATAGAAAGTAACCTGATGGAACAGGACAGAATTAAAAATGGTCAGGGAAAGACTACGGTCTTTCCACCAGACCACACTGCTGCCCCTTCATATAGCCTTTATTTCTCTAAATCTGTAGGCTAATGACTCTTTCAGAGCAGATCAAACAGTATATGTTGAAGGAGAACTTTGCACACCAGGAGAATTAACAAGAATTGAATAAATGTACAGTATTATTAAAAGATGCTTTCCTGAAGCACTCAGTTCAGTTCTGCTCAGTCGCTCAGTCGTGTCTGACTCTTTGCAACCCCATGGACTGCAGCACACTAGGCCTCCTTGTCCATCACCAACTCCCAGAGCTTGCTCAAACTCATGTCCATCAAGTCAGTGATGCCATCCAACCATTTCATCCTCTGTCATCCCCTTCTGCTTCTGCCTTCAATCTTTCCCAGCAACAGGGTCTTTCCCAATGAGTCAGTTCTTCGCATCAGGTGGCCAAAGTACTGGAGCTTCAGCTTTATCATCAGTGCTTCCAGTAACTATTCACGACTGATTTCCTTTAGGATTGACTGGTTGGATCTCCTTGCAGTCCAAGGGACTCTCAAGAGTCTTCTCCAACACCACAGTTCAAAAGCATCAATTCTTTGGCACTTAGCTTTCTTTAAAGTCCAACTCTCACATCCATACATGACTACTAGAAAAACCATAGCTTTGACTAGATGGACCTTTGTTGGTAAAGTAATGTTTATGCTTTTTAATATGCTGTCTAGGTTGGTCATAGCTTTTCTTTCAAGAAGCAAGTGCCTTTTAATTTCATGGCTGCAGTCATCATCTGCAGTGATTTTGGAGCCTAAAAATATAAAGTCTGTCACTGTTTCCCTTGTTTCCCCCATCTATTTGCCACGAAGTGATGGGATCCGATGACATGATCTTAGTTTTCTCACTGTTGAGTTTTAAGCCCACTTTTCCACTCTCCTCTTTCACTTTCATCAAGAGGCTCCTTTAGTTCTTCTTTGTTTTCTGCCGTAAGGGTGGTATCATCTGTGTATCTGAGATTACTGATATTTCTCTTGGCAATCTTGATTCCAGCTTGTGTTTCATCCTGCCTGGCATTTCACATGATGTACTCTGCATAGAAGTTAAATAAGCAGGGTGACAATATACAGCCTTGACGTACTCCTTTCCCTATCTGGAACCAGTCTGCTGTTCCATGTCCAGCTCTAACTGTTGCTTCTTGACCTGCATACAGATTTCTCAGGAGGCAGGTCAGGTGGCCTGGTATTCCCATCTCTTTAAGAATTTTCCACAGTTTGTTGTGATCCATACAGTCAAAGGCTTTGGCGTAGTCAATAAAGTAGAAGTAGATGTTTTCCTGGAACTCTCTTGCGTTTTTGTTGATCCAACAGATGTTGGCAATTTGATCTCTGGTTCCTCTGGCTTTTCTTGAAGCACTTTTCCTGAAGCTTTAAATTGTTACAATCTTGCCACCTCTATACTCCACCCCCTACAAGACCTGTTTCTTCTTCCCAAAACACATCTTGCTGCTGCTGCTGCTGCTAAGTTGCTTCAGTCGTGTCCAACTCTGTGCGACCCCATAGACGGCAGCCCACCAGGCTCCTCTGTCCCTGGGATTCTCCAGGCAAGAATACTGGAATGGGTTGCCATTTCCTTCTCCAAGAGATGTAATAACTCATCTATCTACAGCTCATGACTGTGTGGCATGTGGGAAAAATGGACCTTGGGTTGGCCATATCTGTGTATGAATCCTATCATTTAAGAGCATTATATGGGGGGTAGATTATTTTATTTATCCAAGTATCGGTTTATTCAGCTTTTAAATAGGGAATCTACCTCTCAATACTGTCATCAGTTTAGATAAGATAATGTGTAAGGTATGTGGTCAAGTGCCTGGCATATAGCAGACACTCACTAACATTAGCTCTGACTTTTGAAACATGATTAGAAAGAATTGAGAGGAAGTGAAACTGTAACTTTGTTTGAATTTTCTGATATTAAAACATGTTCCTCATCAGGTATATTCCTCTCCCTCCAAAACCCAAGGAAACAAACAAACAACACAGGCTTCTATGGGCATGTATGTTTAAGCAATGCTGTGTTAGTAAAGTTAAAGTGATATCCTTACCTTACTTAGTCCTCTATCTGAGAACCTTCAATACATTGTTTGGATTATGGATCTCTAAGAGAAAAATGTTAATATACCATGTTTTCCAAGTCTATCTGGCCTTTTTACTTGATGAAAGATCTGTTAGTATCTCAGGGAATTCACAGTTTGGAAAACACTACTTCAGAATATTTTTCTGTACGAGGTTTGCACATGAAATCAAGCCTATAGCTCATACGGTAAAGAATCAGCTTGCAACGCGGGAGACCTGGGTTCAATCCCTGGATTGGGAAGATCCTCTGGAGAAGGGAACGGCTACCCACTCCAGTATTCTTGCCTGGAGAATCCCATGGACAGAGGAGCCTGGTGTGCTACAGTCCATGGAGTCACTAAGAGTCAGATATGACTGAGTGACTAACACTTTTACTTTTTCACTATGAGTTGGACCTCATTAGTTCCATTGTCCAGCATCCAGTCTCTGACTTTTCTCTTAGCAAGTTAAATAAAACAATCAGCTGTTATTAAAAATACAGTTAACCTTAACTCCTTTTGACATTATATAAAATGTGAACTGTAAAAACACAGGTACATCTGCACCAAACTTTTAAACTGCCTTTGTTTCATCATAGAGCAAAATATAGAAGGGAGTGGTGTTCTTTATTTCTGCCACAAATGGCAATTTTAAGTTAAGGTCCAGAGCCCCACAGAGCACAACATTAGATTAAAATTTGGATAGATATTTAAATTTAGATATACAATTATTGTAACCACATACAGTGTTGTAGAGACAAATCAGAGTCCCCAAGGGAAGATAATGTTAAGAGAAGAAAAGGGTTAAAGAAAAAGTTCCCTTGTTCTTTACAGTGATCTTCAAAGAAGAGATCGCCTCTTTGTCCGCTTTGTATATTCACTCAGTGTCTGGTACTGCCTCAATAAATCTCTGCTGAATGGATGAAAGAATATATGATTATGTCTTTCTGTAGTTCTTCTCCATTGCTCTATCTGCTTCCTTCCAAGTACACAGCCGCCACCTCCACCAGGCCCCATGAGGACAAGGGCCAGGTCTCCTGCAGTTACCAACGCAGACCTGAAGGCTTCCAAACCGCCTACCGCACAGTGGGCCACCAGGGAATGTTTCTTGAGCTACTGAAGTTATTATTTTGGCTTAACATAGAGCTTGAAAAAGGAATATCCCAGCAAGAATACAAAGAAGAGAATGGGAACAGCAATGTGATTTTTTTTCTGATTTGCTGAATTTCATATAAGGTGGTCTTCTTTCAAAGAAGTGATTCCTAACCTTCATGTACAAAAACCACTGTTAATATAATGAACAAATCTATATAATTTCATATGTTTGTTGACCGAGAAAAAAGATAATGGTAAAAGTACCCAGAATCAGTAAAAATACATAATAACTCTGTATAATATGTAACATTATGTACACTGAAAAACAGCAGTACCTGGTGGTTTGGTAATCTAAGTAGAGACTAGGTGTGTGAGCCCAGTAGCCACCCTCGACTCACCCCCTGGCATCTATCTTCAGAAGTTGTTTCAATGTTTTGCTGGAAGGAGGGAAGATGGGCTCAGATGCTAAGGGATGGGCGTGGAGGTGTTAGAAATAATGTGGAGAGAAAGACTTGATAGCTGTCCCTCATTCCACCTAATGGACATCATTTTGAGGATGGAAGCAGAAGCAGAGCAGCTAATATTTTGAGGCTGAGGGAAAGAGGAGATCCATCTAGAGTGTGTTTTCTTTGGAAAGAGGAGATCCATCTAGAGAGTGTTTTCTTTGTAATCAACGTGCACTACTGGTAGCCCGATACTCTGCCTCCTTCCTGTTGCAATGAATGGACTGCCTGTGCCCCTATCACTTCAGCACTAAATCTTAGTTTTCTTCTTGTACTCAAGGACTTTCCTCTGCAACTGTCTGCCCTTGTGCCTGCATCCTCTAATCCTCTCATGCACAATCCATCCACTGAAGTGACATTATTCTCTCCCCTCCCATTCTCCCGGGAACCCATTCCAGTCAAATTTTTCTCCCTACTCCAATAGAACTGCTCTTGGCAAGCACACGAGTGATTTCCACCAGTCACAAAACAATGGTCAGTGCTCACTACTTATCTTAATCAAACCATCAGTGGTGCTCGACACAGTTGATCATTTCCTTCTACTTGTAACACTCTAGTCTCTTGGCTTCCACATAACTCTTGTGGCAATTCCTTTAGTCTCTCTGGCTTGTTCTTTATATCTTCCCAACTTCTAAATCGTGGAGTTCCAAACTCAGTCCTCAGACTTCTCCTACACAGATATACTCTCTTTATATGTGTCTGCATCTACTCATATCTTTATGCCATGTATATATGGAACAGTTGCAAATGTATAACTCCTGTTTCAACTTTCTCAGGGAACTCGAGACTCAACTATCTTACTATTCAGCATTTTTGCTTGTGTAACTAATAACAGCCTCCCCAAGACTTAATGTTTTTAAAGCAAACTTTGATACACTTGTCCCCAAATTGAAGCTTCCACTTTTCAACTCCATTTACATTATTGCTCTGGAAAAACTCTGGTGTCATCCTTGCTACCTCACTTCTTCTCTCACTTCATATCTAATTCATCAGCAGATCCTGGTGCATTACTATGAAATAATAATCCGAATCCGATCATTTCTCCCCATTTCCACTTCTTCCACCATCGTTTAAGCCACGGTCATCAGAGCTGTACTACTGCAACATGTGCTGGCTGATTTCCCAGCTTTCATCCTTGTACCTCCACAGCCTATTCTCTACTCAGCTGAATGGGCCTTTCAAAACTTCAATCACGTACACACTGCTATAATTAAAATAAAATGCTTTACCATGGGGGGAGAAAAAAAACTTCATACGGATTATTTCACTCCTTGCTCAATACGCTCAGTGACTACTCATCCTACTTAGAATGAAGTCCAAATTCTTTATCAAACTCTACAAAGCCCAATATCATTCTGCAAAGAGAGGGTCTCTTACAGTGTCCCCAGCTCCATCCACCTGATGCCCATGTTCTTGGAACTCGCTGAGTTCTGAGGAACTTGCTTCTGTTCCTGCCTCAGGCCTTTATTCTATTTCCCTTACCTGAAATGGTCTTTCACCTAAATATGTACAAGATTCACTTCTCATTTCATTTAGATTTATGCCCAACTACCACTTGACCAAAATTCCTTGGTGGCTCAGTGGTAAAGAATCCATTTGCCAATGCAAGAGATGCAGGTTCAATACTGGGTTCAAAAGAGCCCCTGGAGAAGCAAATGGCAACCCACTCTAGTTTTCTTGGCTGGGAAATCTCATGGACAGAGGAGCCTGGAGCACTACAGTCCATGGGGTTGCAAAGAGTCAGACATGACTTAGTGACTAAACAACAATCAGAACCACTTTATCAGATAGGCTATTCTTTCTCATTCTATAATTAGATATTTGTAACATATATATCCACACTATACAAAAGTGTCAGTAGCTCAGTTGTGTCTGACTCTTTGCAACCCCATGGATTGCTCCTCTGTCCATGGAATTCTCCAGGCAAGAATACTGGAGTGGGTTGCCATTTCCTTTTCTAGGCAGTATACAAGAATCCCTTAAACCATAGAGAAAGACATAAACAGATATTTTACAGAGGAAGAAAAAGTAAAAACAGGGAACAAAAATACAATTGATCTCATTAGTAACTACAGCAATGCAAATTATGGTCACCATGAAATACAACCTATCCAGCATGGCAAAGACACAAAAATAAGAACTTTCATACAGAGCTGATATGGGATGTGAATTGGTATAACTATTTTGAAAACAGTTTGGCACTATCTAGTAAAACCAAGATGAACATATATTATAATCAGGTGCATACCTTACCTATAGAAACTTGCATATGAGCACTAGAAGACTCAAGAATGTTCACAGCTGCACTGTATGCAATAGCCTTCAAAGTCAAAACACACATAAGAATATATTGTTAAGGGACACATAGATAATCAGAAAGCCTACAGAATTATAAAACAGAACGAAAAACCTAAAATTCAAGCTAGAAGTTTCCTGGAAAAACTGAAAGGACCAGGAGGAAATATACAATCAGTTTCAAGAGCATTGGTAATAAACTTTCCTAAGCCAGATGAATTCATATGTGGATTTTCATTACATTGTTTCATATAGGTAATATGCATTATATGCATGTTGTTGTATACCAATAATATATTTTATAGTAAAATTATGACATTAAAACAGCATGCAAAGAAAGGATAAAGTCAGTTCAGTTCAGTTCAGTCGTTCAGTCATGTCCGACTCTTTGTGACCCCATGGACTGCAGCATGCCAGGCTTGCTTGTCAATCACCAACTCCCGGAGCTTGCTCAAACTCATATCCATCAAGTCAGTGAGGCCATCCAACCCTCTCATCTTCTGTCATCCCCTTCTCCTCCCACTTTCAATCTTTCCCAGCATCAGGGTCTTTTCAAATGAGTCAGCTCTTCATATCAGGTGGCTAACATATTGGAGTTTCAGCTTTAGCATCAGTCCTTCCAATGAATGTTCAGGACTGATTTTCTTTAGGATGGACTGGTTGGATCTCCTTGCAGTCCAAGGGATTCTCAAGAGTCTTCTCCAACACCACAGTTCAAAAGCATTGATTCTTCGGCACTGAGTTTTCTTTATATTCCAACTCTCACATCCATATATGACCACTGGAAAAACCATAGCCTTGAGTAGACAGACCTTTGTTGGCAAAGTAATATCTCTGCTTTTTAATATGCTGTCTAAGTTGGTCATAACTTTCCTTCCAAGGAGCAACCATCTTTTAATTTCATGGTTGCAGTCACCATCTGCAGTGATTTTGGGGCCCAAGAAAATAAAGTCTGTCACTGTTTCCATTGTTTCCTCATCTATTTGCCATGAAGTGATGGGACCAGATGCCATGATCTTAGTTTTCTGAATGTTGAGTTAAGGATACAATACTGTAAAATTATTCAGTATACATAACTGAATCTGAATAGATGCTATTAGCATGAGTAGAAATTTATAAGGTAAGTATTAAGAAAGGTTCTTGAGAGAGAAAAGATATATAAGAGTGGGGGAGAAGGAACAAAAGATTACGAACTTCTCTAGTATATGTTAATAAAACAATTGGTTAAATGATCAGTCACAGTTGCTGTTTAATTGTTATATAATAACAGAGGAATATAGATTTCATTATATTTCATTATATTCATTCATTCATCATATATTCATTAGATTTCATTATAGACATCAGGATGGGATGTAAGCATTAGCAAAATGGGAAAGCAGAGTAAAACTTACAATTTAATAAGGAGGATTGAATAGGGAAAATAAAATGAAGAGAAATGTGACCAAGCCAGCAAAATTTTCATCAGAAATGCAAAAAAATATAGAAAAATAAGCTGAAAATTAAAAGATGAGAAAAGATGCAGCAGGAAAATACAAAACATGGCAAGTAGAAGTAACAATATTAATAATGAAAAACTTAACTTCTACATAAAATGACTACAGAAAACTGAAAGGACTACTAATAATCTATCAATGCATTGAGTTAATTAAGTTACATGGCTAGAAAGAACATTTATTGCCAACAAAGGTCCGCCTAGTCAGTTCAGTCGCTCAGTCGTGTCTGACTCCTTGCGACCCCATGAATTACAGCACGCCAGGCCTCCCTGTCCATCACCAACTCCCAGAGTTCACCCAAACTCATAAAAAAAAAAAAAAAAGAACATTTATAAAGATCACTAGATTTATTGCTTCCAATAATTGCCACTTGAAAAATAGAAAATATTCTATCACAAGGGATGAAGTTTACAAAATACTCAAGAATATATTGAAGAAAAGCATAGGACCTGTATTAAAATTGTAAAATTCTGTCACAGGACACACAGAAAAATGTGAATTAATGAAAAGACATCTGTACCTGAATTGAAAACCTTAAAGTATCAATAAGTCCAAAGTAGTACATACATTTTATACTGCTTCAATCAAAATCTAACAATTTTTAGAATTAGGAATGATGGTTTTACTGTTCACTTAGAAGAATAAATCAGTAGTCATGTACAGCTGTGAGAGCTGGACCATAAAGAAGGGTGAATACTGAAGAACTGGTGCTTTCAAACTGTGGTGCTGGAGAAGACTCTTGAGAGTCCCTTGGACTGCAAGGAGATCCAACCAGTACATCCTAGGGGAAATCAACCCTGAGTATTTGGAAGGACTAATGCTGAAGCTGAAGCTCCACTATTTTGGCTACCTGATGGGGTTGCAGAGAGTCAGACTCAACTGAGTGAATGAACAACAACAATTAGAAGGATAAATGTGTGTGATAGTAGACAAGGGGATTTCATTAGAAGAGCAACTGTGATTTTAATATATGCCATGCTACATATTAAAATTTACAATAATGCTACCATAACCAAAACTACTAAATTATTAATAGTTTCATGGAATAGACATATAGATCGTCAGAATAGAATGCAGAACCCAGGAACACTCAGGAAATTCATGCAGTACACCCTAATATATGTTAAAAGTAGTGAGTGAGAGGACCTCCACTTGGGCACATGACGACGACAGGGAAAGCAGAGAACATAAGCCCTTTAGTCCATTTTCATAACAGAATGGCAACAGACAACTGAATCAGGACTATGTGGTCATATCAACTACTTAACCCCATGACTTAGTCTTCTAAATCTGAGGGGCAAACCAGGCAAGAGGTAGAGAGAGAAGCAACGGAAAACTGAGAATTACTTTTGGAGTTGCTGGTCATATTTGACTGAGCAGAGGCAAATGAACAGTAACCTTTTATGCCTTCAAACCTGCTTCCCTGTTTTATTTTTTTCTTAATATTTATCATCTTCTATCAGGATATAATATTTTATCTTATGTAGTTATTTTGATAATCATCTCTGCCTCAACTGAAACATAAGCTCCTTACTGAAAGCATAGCTCTTGCATACAGTACTACACAATCATTTTACTGAACAAATTAACAGCTGCACAGCAACAAACCAATTTGCTTCCACAAGGGCTTGAACAATAATCTGGCTTCCTGCCATATTACTTCCACTTCTTGAATAATAGGAAGAACTCTAAGTGGCATTTCCCTTTAGTAAAAGATACAATCTAGGCATAAAATGTAGTATATTTTATAGTAGAATGTTTGGGTTCACATATGCCTGCAAACCCGCTGTTGACAATCTTTCTAAAATAGCTACATTTATGTCCCTAAACACTGTTTCTCTCTTTCCATATCAAACCATACAGCTGGGACTTCATATCTTCTAGCTCAAATTATAAATGGACAGTCAAACAAGGAAGGAAAACAAGGAGAACCAGTTAGCAATTACTAAGTCCAATAGCAGGCCAAGTTAGAATTATGTAGACTTAAATGTGAAGTAAATAGCAAGCATATTTGGAATTTAAGCAAAAATATTTTCAGAAATGATAAAAAGGGAATATAAAATAAAAAATCAGATGATTACAAAGTAGAGTAAGAACTGTTGTAGGAAATGGCCTTATGCAATCCTTTCACTGTATTTCAAAGATAAGGTGGCATCTAAGTTTCATGAAATCAAAGAATAGAAACAAAAACATTAAATAAAAGATGAAATTAATTGTAAAAAAGAGTGAGATAAAATGGGAGATGACAGAGAAAAAGCTTTAAAAAATAAAGAAAAATTAATTTATAAAAACAATTTCTACACATTAACAACAAACTATCAGAAATAGAAATTAAGGAAACAATCTCATTTTGTGGCATCTATTTGTAAATTATATGAGGGATACGGGGTTAATATCCAATGTATACAAACAGCTCCAACTCAACATTTTAAAAAGGACAAAAAAGCAAACAACTCCATTAAAAAATGGGCATGTCTGACTCTGCAACCCCATGGACTATACAGTCCATGGAGTTCTCTAGGCCAGAATACTGGAGTGGTTAGTCTTTCCCTTCTCCAGGGGATCTTCCCAACCCAGAGATCAAACCCAGGTCTCCCGCATTGCAGGAGGATTCTTTACCAGTTGAACCACAATGGAAGCCCCAAAATGGAGAGAAGAAATAAACAGACATATTTCCAAAGAGGAAATGTAGATGTCCAACAGGCAATGGCACCCCACTCCAGTACTCTTGCCTGGAAAATCCCATGGACGGAGGAGCCTGGTGGGCTGCAGTCCATGGGGTCGCTAAGAGTCAGACACGACTGAGTGACTTCACTTTCACTCTTCACTTTCATGCATTGGAGAAGGAAATGGCAACCCACTCCAGTGTTCTTGCCTGGAGAATCCCCAGGATGGGGGAGCCTGGTGGGCTGCCGTCTATGGGGTCGCACAGAGTTGGACACGACTGAAGCGACTTAGCAGCAGCAACAGGCATATAAGAAGATGCTCAGCATCATTAATCATTGTAGAAATGCAATTCAAAACCACAGCGAGGTATTATCTCAAACCTGTCAAAATGGCGATGGTCAAAAAAACACACAAATAAATGTTGGCAAGTATATGGAGAAAATGGAATACTCAGACACTGTTGGTGGGGATGCAAACTGGTGCAGTCACTGTGGAAAATAGCGTGAAGTTGTCTCAACAACTAAAAATAGAATTATCACATAACCCAGCAATTCTACTCTTGAGTATATATATCTGAAAAAACCCAAATACACTAATTCAAGAAGTTACATGCACCCAATGTTCATAGCAGAATTATTTACAATTGCTAAGATATGTGTCCATCAACAGATGAATGGATAAAGAAGATGTAGTACATTTATATATAATGGAATATTACTCAGCCATAAAAAAGAAAGAAATATTGACATGTGCAGTAACATGGATGGACTTGGAGGGTATTATGCTAAGTGAAATAAGTCAGAGAGAGAAAGACAAACACTGGATGATATCACTTACGTGTGAAATCTAAAAAGTAACAACAAACCAGTGAAAACAGCAAAAAAGAAACTTAATCCCAGATATGAAGAATAAACTAGTGGTTACTAGTGGGAAGAGAGAAGGCAAAAGGAGAAACATAGGGTAGGAGATTAAGAGGTACAAATAAGTATGTATAAAATAAACTATGAGGATACACAGCAAAACAGGGGTAGTATAACCAATTTCATAGTAACTATAAATGGAATATAACCTTTAAAAATTGTGAATCATTATACTGTACACCAGTAACTGACATAGTACTGTACATTATACTTAGATAAAAAATAAATTAAAAATGTAAATAAAATCATTGTAGATTTTAAAACCTGTCATAAGAATAAGAAAGGAGAACTGCCAGTGTGAAAACTAAACCACAGACATGAAGATTTTGAGAAAAATTGTCAAATGAAGTTTCAAAGGATTAAAATGTTAATAGAGAAAAGAAGGTAGATATAAAAGACAGATAAATAGAGAATCAGCATATAGATTATTCTTGGGGATCATGAAAAAGAGAAAACATGAAACAGGAAAAAAGATTCAAAGGTAATATTAAGAGAATACTTTGCTAATATCTAAGGAAACTCAAATTTTCAGACCCAGAGGAGCTTACTTTGTTTTAAGAAAATAGATTAAGCTAGAGCTAAATCTTGATGATCCAACCAGTCCATTCTGAAGGAGATCAGCCCTGGGATTTCTTTGGAAGAAATGATGCTAAAGCTGAAACTCCAGTATTTTGGCCACCTCATGCAAAGAGTTGACTCATTGGAAAAGACTCTGATGCTGGGAGGGATTAGGGGCAGGAGGAGAAGGGGACGACAGAGGATGAGATGGCTGGATGGCATCACTGACTCGATGGACGTGAGTCTCAGTGAACTCCGGGAGTTGGTGATGGACAGAGAGGCCTGGCGTGCTGCGATTGATGGGGTCGCAAAGAGTCGGACACAACTGAGAGACTGAACTGAACTGAAATCTTGATGAAATTACTGAAAATCGAGGATTAAGAAACACACAGCCAGGAAAAAGAAGCAGATGATCAATAAAGAAAAATAAATTAGAATATCAGATTTATTTTCAGTTAAATTAGAAGCCTATGGACAATGGCATTGTATGCCCAGGAATGGGATTGCTGGATCCCGTAAGTAGGTCTATTTTTAGTTTTTATTTTTCCTTTTAAAAAAAAACCCTCCATATTGTTTTACACAGTGATTACACCAATTTACATCCCCACCAACAGTGTATGAGGGTTCCCTTCCCTTCACACTCTCTCCAGCCTTTATTTTTGTAGACTTTTTGATGATGGTCTTCTGACCAATGTGAGGTGGTACCTTTTTGTGGCTTTGACTGCATTTCTTTAATAATTAGTGATGTTGAGCATCTTTTTATATGCCTGTTGGCCATTGGTGGAGAAATATTTATTTAGGTCTTCCGTCCACTTTTTGATTGGACTTTTTAATATTGAGTTATATAAACTGCTTGTATATTTTGGATATTAAGCCCTTGTCAGAAGACAAAAATTCTAATTTGAAAAAAATGCAAATGTTCATAGCAGCATTATTTACAATATCCAAGACATGGATGCAACCTAAATGTCCTTCAACAGATGAATGGATAAAGAAGATGTGATACACACACACACACACACTTTCACAGAGTGGAATACTACTCAGTCATATAAAGAATGAAATATTGTCATATGTGGCAACATGGATGGACCTAGGGAATATTATACTAAGTGAAGTAAGTCAGAGGAAGACAAATATATGATATCACTTACATGTGGAATCTAAAAAATAATATAAATGAATCTAAATATACAATAGACACAAACTATAGACACAGAAAACAAACTTATGGTTATAAAAAGGAGGGAGGGATAAATTAGGAGTATGAGATTAACAGACACAAACAACTGTACATAAAATAAATAACAAAGATTTACTGTATAGCACAGGGAACTATATTCAATATGTTATAATAACCTATAATGGAAAATACTCTAAAAAATACATGTTATTGAACCACTTTGCTATGTCACCTGAAACTAACACAATACTCTAAATCAACTACACTTCAATAAAAAAGACAATGGCATTACATACAGATTTCACGGGAAGGGCCATATACACATTTCCCACGCTTTAATAGAATCTTAGTGAAGATTTGGAAGGCCATGGGAAGTGGTACACGCAGTAGGCATCTCACTTTCACCTTCCCTTTTCACCTCACTTCTCCTACGTCCTTCTCTTCATCCTAAACCACACAAATTCTCCTCGTTGCCTTTGATGGATAAAATTAGCAAATATCTTCCATAACCCAGCATGCTCCTGGGGTCACAGGCTCTATCCCAAACAGCTTATCAAAGCACTTATAAAAATCAATATGAATAGGACATTCTCCTCTAAAAGAAAAAAAATCAAAACTCCCAAATCTTCAACTAAAGAATATTTTCAATCATTTAGAAAAATTTTTTGCCATGTAAAATATATATCATTCCTTTCAGCTCATGTTCCCATGGGAAACAAGGCTTAAAAACATTAAGTACATATGACGACTATTTAATAACTATTATGTTAAGTAAATACCTCTATTAGCTATGACTGTGTAAATTAATTTCAATTCCAAGATATCTGCACTGATTTTTCAAAGGTTCCTACAAAGAAATAATGAAACAATAAAAGAAATAAGAATAGCTTTTGCAGTAAAGTTAAACCCTTAGTCTGCCAGTGATAGTTTGCACTAAATGATGTTAAGAATAAAGGCTGTTTTAAGCTACCACTCAGAAATCTTTGCATGCCAGCCATTGTTCTGTATGCTTTAGATGCATCATTTCATTTACCTTCACAATAACTCTCACTAGGTGGTCACAATAGAAATGAAAATAGAGATGTGAAAAGCGGTGTAGGTGCCTGAGGTCCAGCAGCTGTTAGCGGAGAAATTGAAATCAAACCCTACTGTTCTGATGCTATACTCTAACTTCTACCTGCAAGGTATGGGGAACACAGAGGCAAAAAGTAAATGTGAAAAGTGGTCCTTTGCTGGTGAAATCCCTATCGTAACTGGAAGAAGAAAATGAAAATTCTCTCTGAGAGAAACTCCCTCAATTAAGGTCACACAGAATTTTACAAAAAATTAAAACTCATTGAGAAACCATATCCATAATCAAGGATATATTTTTAACCACCACACCAGAAGAGCACAACTATATGATGAGCTATGGGGCTCTGAAATTACTGAATACAAATATTTGCAATAGATATTTTATAATTATTAAAAATATATAATAAGTAATGAAAACACCAGAAATGGAAATGCTAGTTAAAAAGAAATAGGTAAATTTATAAATGAACCATGTAGAATGTTTAAAAAAAAAAAAAAACACTAAAATGAAAGAATGGTGAACTGGAAGCCAGAACTGATGAAATTACACAGAATATAGAACAGAAAGACAACAAAACAGGAAAAGTGAGATATGGAAGACACACGCACTAACTTAATATATGTCTAAGAGGTAGTCTGGAGGGAGAAAGAGGCAATGAAAAGGAAGGAAATATTTGAAGAATACTGGGATGCTTTCAACGCTTCTGGTAGTTATAGAAGACATAAATTCCCAGATTTAGAAGTTACAATGATTTCCAGTAGAACAAATAAAACTAAATTTAAAACTAGTTATGTTAGAGTGAAATTGGAGAACCAAGTATAAAAAACATTGTCTACAAATTCAGAGAAATTATTACCTCACAGAAACTACTATTAGATACATGGGAGAACTCTCAGAAAAAATTATACAAGCAAAAAGAGCAGACTACGCTTGCCTGGAAAATCCCATGGACGGAGGAGCCTGGTAGGCTGCAGTCCATGGGGTTGCAAAGAGTCGGACACTACTGAGCAACTTCACTTTCACTTTTCACTTTCATGCATTGGAGAAGGAAATGGCAACCCACTCCAGTATTCTTGCCTGGAGAATCCCAGGGACGGGGAAGCCTGGTGGGCTGCTGTCCATAGGGTCGCACAGAGTCGGACACGACTGAAGTGACTTAGCAGCAGCAGCAACATTAGTTAGGGGTGGTATGGATACTCACTCAGTTATGTCTGACTTTTTGTGACTCTATCGAGTGTAGCCTGCCAGGCTCCTCCGTCCATGGAATTCTCTAGGCAAGAATACTGGAGTGGGTTGCCATTTCCTTTCCATTAGTAAGGAGTAGAGGGAAAAAAATTCAACCCTCAGTTTTATAACCAGCAAAATTATTAATTAAAAGTGCAATAGAGATATTTTCTGAAATATAAAGAGTGAATGAGTATCACAAATTCTTACAGAAGGAACTTATAAAGTTTATTTCAAAAATAAACTGGATGACTTTGTGAATTAGAAAAAAAATCAAGCAAATAGGTAAATATGTAGGTAATCTACTAGACTGAATAAAATAATACTGAGTATTATTTCTAGATCATGTTTGAAAATGAGAGCTGTTTACTTTGCTGGGCCTTTCTTTGTGCTATTTGTCTTAGTTCTGGCAAAAATATTTTATATTGAATGGAGATATAAAATCTCACAAGATAATCCTGGACCTGCTAAGTAGAAGTAAGTGAAGAATTTTATGTAGGATACTGAAATAGAAATTTTATGACAGCCAGAATGCTTTCTGAGAATCAAATGGGGAAATAGAGGGTAAAGATCAGTAGACAAGTAATGGTGCAAATCCTTTGACATTATGAGGATTATAGTAAGCATCACTGTTGTTATTGCTTAGCCGCTAAGTTGTATCTGACTCTTTGTGACCCCATGAACTGCAGCACACTAGGCTTCCCTGTTCACTATCTCCCAAAGTTTGCTCAAACTCATGCCCATGGAATCGGTGATGCCATTCAACCATCTTATCCTCTGTCGCCACCTTCTCCTCCTGCCCTCAATCTTTCCCAACGTTAGGGTCTTTCCCAATGCATCGGCTCTTTGCATCAGGCGGCCAAAGCATTGGAGTTTCAGCTTCAGCATCAGTCCTTCCAGTGAATATTCAGGGCTGATCTCCTTTAGGATGGACTGGTTTGATCTCCTTGCAGGCCAAGGGACTCTCAAGAGTCTTCTCCAACACCACAGTTAAAAAGCATCAATTCTTTGGCACTCAGCCTTCTTTATGGTCGAACTTTCACATCTGTACTTGATGCTGTAGTTTGGGTCAATTTACCAGCAACTACCCCTACAGTAGATTATGTCTAGATACATGCAGTTACTTTGGATTAGCAAAAGGATGATGTTTCTGGGATCAGTTCACTGGGACTATGCTCTCACAACCCCTTGCAGCACTGACTTAGCTTGTCTTTTCTCCTTCAGGATCTAATTCTACTTCCCATATCAAAATACTTCAAAAATGCTAGAGAATAGGAAGTATAAGATTTAAATAGATACTTGCCAAACAAGTATATTAGAGTTGAGTTTTTAAAAGAGTAAATGTCTCCATCTTTCAAACAAGCCAGACTGCAAATAAAAGGGAATCCTTGTACCCTTCAACCCTAAATTTTTACTGTGTCTAGAGAATAGGAGATACTGATAGACACAGCTGAACTGTCCAGGCTGGCAGCCACAAAAGCAGCCTTTCCAAACTCCCATAAAACTCGAAGCAAAGAAGTGAGAATGAATACTCTAAGGAATATCCTTACCAAGTGTGTATGGGATGAAGTTTAGGGCAGCGACCAAAATACATTATTTAGCTACAGGCTTCAATACGCCAACGTGGGGAAGCAGTGTGAGTACTGTCTCTGCAGGGGTTGGTGATGAAAGTCTAGGGTTTGGGTGGAAAAGGAGGTGCTCATCAGAGGAAGACCACGAGAGTTCTAAAGACGTAGATGGCAGGCATCACCCACAGCAACTCCTGCATTAGAGAGGATAGATTTCATTTTTTAAATAGTAATCACAAGCATAGAGGAGGCATCTGAACTTCCAGAAAAGGTACTTTTCAGCGTCCCAAAGTCATGAATTTTGGAATTCTTCAGAAAATAAATTGAGGCTCTGTTGTCTTCAAGTGTAGAAGGAGGAAAAAACAAAACACTTTACCACACAATCTTGCAGCCCAGAAAGCTGCAGCTCTTTGCCAAGAGAATGAAGCCAATCTAGGTGTAGGAGGAGGTAAGAGAGAAACTGCTTTCAAACATAACCTTTTAAAATTTGAGGATAAGCCTCTCTACCAACAAAACAAAACAAAAACAAACCTATAAAAATAGTCTCCAGCTTTAAAAAATCAGCAATATAACCATGCATTTAATCATTCTTTTATGTAGAAGGCTACTTATTTTTGAAAGAGCTAAGTATGTTTATAATAGTCTAACATTTTTACAATAAATACAAGATACAGAGCTATATTCATTTCAGAAAAAAAAATTATGAGTTGTTACACAAAATATTTTCTAAAGGAAACAAGTTAGAAGTAGAACACTTAAACTAGAAGATATATTACCGTCCTTCAGAGTATAACTATCTTTCCTACTCAGTACTGTACAGCAATGAACAAAATGCAAAAGTTCACTGTGACCTAGTGAAGGTAAGGGAAGTGAGTCATTAAAAACAAGAATCATATGCAACTCAGAGGCCAAGTAACTCAAACATAATTCTCATAACCAGACCATAGCTGCTGAAGCAAACCTGCAAATCTACGTCATGACATGTAAGAAACACTAATATTTCTGACCTTTGATACTCTATCATAAGATTTTGCTAACTCTTTTAAATATTTTCATGTTCTCTCTTTTTCACTGAGGCAAAATTGATATATTCGTTTTAGATGTATCACAGAATGATTTATTATTTGTGTATATTGCGAAATGATCACGACAATAAAGTCTAGTTAACATCCATCTCATACATAGCTACTAATCATTTTATTCTTGTGATAAGAATTTTAAAACCTACCCACTTAGCATCTTTAAAATATACAATACAGTATACCATACAATATCGAGTATTAGCCTTAGTCACCAAGTTGTACATTACATTGTTGGTTAGTTGCTGAGTTGTATCCAACTCTTTTGTGACCCCAAGAACCGTAGCTCACTAGTGTCTTCTGTCCATGAGATTTCCCAGGCAAGAATATTTGAGGGGGTTGCCATTTACTTCTCCAGGGGATCTTCTTGACCCAGGGACTGAACCAGCATCTCATGCATTGGAAGGTGGATTCTTTATCACCGAGCCACAAGGAAAGCCCTGACTTATTAATTTCATAACTGAAACTCTGTACCTTTTGGCCATTTTCACACATTTCACCACCCCCATTGCCTGCCTCTGGGAACCAACAATTTGTCCTCTATCTCTGAGCTCATTTTTTATGGTCCACATATAAGGGAGATAATACAGTATTTATCTTTCACTGATTTATTTCACTTAGAATAATGCCCTTAAGGTCCAACCAATCCATGTTGCCAAAAATGACATTTTTTATTGCTGAATAATATTTCACTGTGTGTGTATACATACATACAAATATATATATATATATATATAATATACCTCATATTTTCTTTATCTACTCACCCATCAATAGACACTTGGGTTGTTTCCATGTCATAGCTATTGTAAATAATGTTGCATTGAAAAGGTTAAGTACTAAATGGGAGAAAATATTGGCAAATCATATATCTAATTGAAAAATAGTTAAAGGATATAAATAGGCATTGTTCCAAAGAAGACATAGAGATGGCCAAGAACAGTTGCTCAATATCACTAATATCAGGGTAGTGCAAATTAAAACCCACTGAGACATTACCTCACACCCGTCACGATGCCTATCATCAAAAAGACAAGAAATAACAGTTTTGATGAGGATGTGGAGAAAAGGGAACTCTCACGCACTGTTGGTGGGAATTTAAATTGGAAAAACAGCATGGAAGTTTTCAAATAAAAACTAAAAGTAGAACTACCATATAATCCAGTAATGTCATTTCTAGGTATTTATCTGAAGGAAAAAAAAAAAAAACTAACTAGAAAATACATGTTCATTGCAGCATTGTTTACAACAGTCAATGTTCTCTTCTGTTTCATCTATTGTTATTCAAATGACTCTATATTAGCATCTGGTCCCATCACTTCATGGTAAATAGATGGGGAAACAATGAAAACAATGTCAGACTTTATTTTCTTGGGCTCCAAAATCACTACAGATGGTGACTGCAGCCATGAAATTAAAAGATGCTTGCTCCTTGGAAGAAAAGCTGTGACAAACCCAGACAGCGTATTAAAAAGCAGAGACATCACTTTTCTGACAAACGTCTGTCTTGTCAAGGCTATGGTTTTTCCAGTAGTCATGTACTAGAACTGGATAATAAAAAAGGCTGAGAGCTGAAGAATTGATGCTTTTGAACTGTGGTGTTGGAGAAGACCCTTGAGAGTCCCTTGGACTGCAGGGAGATCCAACCAGTCCATCCTAAAAGAAATCAGTCCTGAATATTCATTGGAAGGACTGATGCTGAAGATGAAACTCCAACACTTTGGCCACCTGATGAGAAGAGCTGACTCGTTTGAAAAGACCCTGATGCTGGGAAAGATCAAAGGTGGGAGGAGAAGGGGATGACAGAGGATGAGATGGTTGGATGGCATCACTGACTCAATGGACATGAGTTTGAGCAAGCTCCGGGAGATGGTGAAGGACAGAGAAGCCTGGCGTGCTGCAGTCCATGGGGTCACAAAGAGCTGGACATGACTAAGCGACTGAACAACAATTACATTAGGAATGCAAAACCTCAGAAAAGTGACAAACATGAAGAGGAAAGAAGAAAAGAAGGAAGGATGCATGGAAAGAAGGGAGGGGGAGAACACAGGCTCTATCTTCAGTAATGTCGAGGCAATTATTACTTCAGTGAAACTCTTCTAATTATTGAAGAATTGAACTTTGAGCACTTCTCATCATCATGAAAAAGAAGTTCTCATTCTCAAAAGACCACAAGTACATCCTCCCTTACTCCAGAATTTTAACACAGGGCTAGTAATTAGAATCTGATCCAGTGAATTTACTACCTTCTTCCTGATTTCCAGGAGTTGGATTACTGATTCCCAGACCTTTGCCACTGACTCTCTCAGGAAGAACAACATCAGGACAGACATAAAAGAGTGTGCTGCCAGCTTCTTTCTAATAAACCTCTGTGAAGAGCCACTTATGAAATAATTAAATGGTATTTCCCAGTTTGTGATGATGACCACAGGATTTAAAGATTATTTGATGGGAAAAAAAGAGGCAAAGAATTTTGATATATAACTAAGACCCAGGGGTTAGAACTCATGTTTTTAAGTGTTAGATACCATTGTGAATAAACCTTTTAAGCATCAAACTTTTTAAGTACAATTCAGAGGGCCAAGAAAAGCCAATAATTTGGAAAAAGTGCAATTTAGGGAGACTTATTCTACCAGGTATTGAAACACAGTTTGAGAGCTATACCACTTCAGAGTGTGTGGTAGTGGTTCAGGTATAAACAATGCAACAGATCAGAGAAACCAGGAAGAGAAGTAAATACATATGTAATTTTGATATACATCAGATATAGCACTACAAGTTCCAGTGGAATTTGTAACTAGCGTACTAGAAAAATACTTATATTTTAGTAAGGGAATAAAAAGAAATAAGTATCATTAATATATAATTTGATAGTAGTACATATGTATAATTTACTTGTGAATAGATCTGAGGCAGCGTGGAGGCTCAGAACATGTTTACTTCTATAGGACTGCAGCATCAAAAACTACTGAAAACCATTTATCCGTAAATGTGCTCTGGCAACTGGTTATCCATATAGAAAATAAAGTTTCATTCTTGTCTCCCTACATAAAAAAAAGATACTTGTAGGGAAGTTAAGGACTTGAATATAAAAATAAACTTTTAAGAGTTTAGATGATTTTCAGTAAATTATCTATACAATTTCAGGGCTAAGAAACATAAAGGGAGAATACTGACACATATGATCATATAAAAATTAGAAAAAAGATATTATAAACAAGGTAAAAAGTCAAGACATAAATTGTATGTAGCTAATACAGAATTAGGAGAGTACAGATGTAAGTTGTATCAATCAGTAACAAAAAAGACAATACTGTTGAAAAATGGCCAATAACTATGGATAGCTAAATCATAGAACAGGAAGTACAAGCGGCCAAGAAATACAGCAATATTTTCTCTCACCATAATCTAGGACACACAAATTAAAACAAAATTAGATATAAATTTTAGGACCATCAAATTAGAAGAATTTAAAAGGCTGAAAACACAGGTAAGGATACATAACATCATAACAACAAGAGCTCTCAAACACTGGTAGAAGCAAAGATGCTGGAGGGTAATTTGGTGATTAGGTAACAGTAAGTTTAAAGGTACACAATATCCCAGTGAACCAGAAATTGACTAGCTTTCTAGATATACAGCCTAGAGGACTTCTCAGTTGGTACACACAAAGTCACAGGTACAAGGATGTTTGTTGCTGCTGACCCTGCTCTGATGCTGCTTTACGCTCTGTCCCTAGACTCGAACCCTCCCCCTGCATCCTGGTTCCGAGTCTTCTCTGAAGTTCTCTTCTCCTCATCACTCTGTTTCTTACTGAGCATCTATTTTGTTGCTGGTTGGAACCCCCAAATCTCTCTTCTGAACAAACTCAAGTTTCTCAGTGGCCAGGTGTCTCATCATTTTTACACTAGTGCATCTTAAATCACTTTTCCATTATAACAGTTGAGACCAGTAAAATAAATTCAGTCATGGAATGGAAGACTGCTTAAGGGCTAGCGCCTTTCCTCAAAATGAAAAACACTACATGAAACCACATCCCCTTTGCCTCCTCCAATCACTCTTTCTTGAGTTCTAGTAATGGCTACATTGGACCTTATATTCAAGAATGCATGCAAGTACGTTGTGTGCGGAGTCAAGTCCAACTCTTTGCAGCCCCATGGACTGTAGCCTGCCAGGCTCCTCTGTCCATGTGACCTTTCAGGCAAGAATACCAGAGTGATATTTCATCGTAGTTTTGATTTGCATTTCTCGAATAATGAGTTGAGGTTTGACAGAAAACAGCAAAATTCTGTAAAGCAATTACCCTTCAATAAAATATAAATTAAAAAAAAAAAAAGACTACCAGAGTGGGTTGCCATTTCCTTCTCCAGGGGATCTTCCTGACTCATGGATCAAACCAGTATCTCGTATATCTCCTGCATTGGCAGGCAGATTCTGACTTTAAAATAATCGTCACAGATATTAGTGAGCACTTCTTAAACAAGTACTTTGGTGCTGAAACACTAAAATGAAATTCCTGTTTGTAAACAACTCAAACTTGGATTAGGAGAAATCGTTGAATGGGATACAAGTAAATAGTTATAAAACAAGGAAGGAAGTACAAAGAAGAATGTAAATACAAGAAACTGTGGGAGGAGAGAGAGAAAGTGAATTTCCGGTCCCTCGTGTGGGCTGGGATGAGGGGGAGCTGCTGGGTCTCATCACTCCCACTTGGGTCAGTCTCCCCTTGGAAGGGCAGGAATGCAGAAGTAAGTATCGGTAGTGCAAGGTCCAATCCAGGCTGACTCAAGGACGCTCAGCCTCCCCAGACATGAAAAGCACTACATTTAACTGTCCCCACCCCTATCTCTGCAGTGACTATGCAGATGGGAAGATTTCACAAAAAATATGATGCTTGAACTTAATGTGAAGGAAATACAACAGTTCACAAGGAGTTTAAGAACAGTGCAGGCAAAAATCAAAAGTGTGCAAAGACAGGTGAGTGTTGGTGACTGGAGGGTAGGGTTCCCCCAGGACTGGTGGGAGAAGGGCTTAGAAAAAGAGAGGGCAGTTACTCGGTGCGGAAAGGGGTGGTGTGCTGCACTTAGAAATGTGGGCTCTATTCCATGGATGGTCCACAGTTTGTTAGAAAGATCACTGGTTCTACTGCATACAGAACAGAGTTCAACCTCCAGAACCCAGCTGGGCCAAGGTAACTTTCAAGCTTCATTTCTTGTTGTTCCCACTAAACAACTGACTTTCCAGAAAAATCATCACTACAATGCATCATGTTTTTCATTGTAAATACTCTTCTCCATTTTCATTGATAACGTTTGTATTCATTCTTTGAAAGCCTCCTCTCGGAAGCTTTTGCCAGCTCCCTCAGATAGAATTAATTCATTCCTTTGTTTTATCTGCATAATAATGTTTGGCACCACTCTTAAATCACTCACTCTTCTGTTTGACAATTATTTATTAGGGCTTAGACTGTACATGTTCACAGGCTGTAGAGACAGAACTAAGTAGGGTGCTTAACACAGTGAGCAGTCAAAAAATGTTGGTCTCATACACTCCTTCTCAGAAGGTAACAGATACCATTTATGGTATATGAACTGTGGCCGGTGGTTTATTAGATATGTATTCAATAAATCATGAATTTTAAAAGCTCGTTGTAGAAAAATTAGAACTACTACATCAAATTCAGGATTTTAGAGATATTACTGCTTAGGAAATGACTAAAATGAAAATTTTAATCAGAGTAAAGGGTTCAGGAGTGAAGCCCCTCTCTGAGATTCCCATTAATGAACCCTGCTTAATACACTGCATAACATTTATCATCACTTGATATATATACATTAGTTCAGTTCAGTTCAGTTCAGTCACTCATTCGTGTCCGACTCTTTGCGACCCTATGAATCGCAGCACGCCAGGCCTCCCTGTCCATCACCAATTCCCGGAGTTCACTCAAACTCATGTCCATTGAGTCAGTGATGCCATCCAGCCATCTCATCCTCTGTCATCCCCTTCTCCTCCTGACCCCAATCCCTCCCAGCATTAGAGTCTTTTCCAATGAGTCAACTCTTCGCATGAGGTGGCCAAAGTGCTGGAGTTTCAGCTTTAGCATCATTCCTTCCAAAGAAATCCCAGGGCTGATCTCCTTCAGAATGGACTGGTTGGATCTCCTTGCAGTCCAAGGGACTCTCAAGAGTCTTCTCCAACACCACAGTTCAAAAGCATCAATTCTTGGGTGCTCAGCTTTCTTCACAGTCCAACTCTCACATCCATACATGACTACTGGAAAAACCATAGCCTTGACTAGACAGACCTTTGTTGGCAAAGTAATGTCTCTGCTTGTGTGTGTGTGTGTGTGTGTGTGTGTGTGTGTGTGTGTGTATATATGTATATGTGTTGCTCTCCTCTGCCTAGAATGTAAGCTCCATGAAGGCTGAGATTTGGTCCATTTTGCTCACTGTAGAACTCCCAGAACTTAAAATAGTACCTGGTAAGTGTAAGGGCTCAATATTCAGTTATTTAAAGAGAATGAGGAAGGGTCATCGAAAGGGAGGGGTTGATGGAGGCAGGAAGAGATGGAGATTAATGTACTTATTCAGTTCACAGAATTGGTATTTGAGCTGGAAGAGACTTCACTGCTCTCATTTTGCAGACAGAGACTGGTGCCCAGAAAGGGCTGGTGATGTACTCAAGGCCACATGGTGGGGAGCAGCAGAGCCTACACTTCAACCCGCGTCACTTAACGAGAGGCTGGTGAACTCCCCATGCTGTGCTCAGTCACATCCAGCTCTTTGTGTCCCTGTGGACTGTAACCTGCCAGGCTCCTCCGTCCATGGAATTTTCCAAGCAAGCATACTGGGGCAGGTTGCCATTTCCTACTCCAGGGTATCTTCCTGACCCAGGGATCTAACCCGTGTCTCTTGCATCTCCTGCACTGGCAGGCGGATTCTTTACCACTGCGCCACCTGGAAAGCCCGACCTTCCCATAACATCTACTTACAAGCAATATAGACAAAAAAGTTTACTACGTATCTATAACAAACTTCAATCTGCTGGAAATCTACAGTGTTAATAAAATGGTATCAGCTGCTTCATCCAGACACCAATAATCAAGATAGAAATAAGAAAACTAAGATTTTCTGACCCATGGTTTTATAATACAAACATCAGACAGAATTTAGTTAATATAAATATCAGACAGTTATTGATGAAAACATCATCATTACCTCCAAGAACCATGCCAGCCTGACAGCACTTTCTAAGGCGACATGCTGGGCAGTTTTTTCTGCGGATTTTATCAACAATGCAATCGTTTCTTCCAGCACATAAGTAGTTATGCTGTCCTAAAAAAAAACAAACAAAAAATAGGGAACAATTATTTAAAATATCTAAAGACTGCTGGAAAGCTTATGCAGTGACAACTAAAAGAGGAGAGGTGCACATTAGCAAGAGCATGACTGTCTCAGCTGGCCTCTTGCTTGGCATAGCTGAATGCTTGTAATGCTCTAACCTTGTGCAATAAACCTGCACCTTCAGGAGCCTAAATGAGGGGAACACATCTTAGAAGCTAATTCCAGAACTCCTTTAAACATCTTTTGTAAAATATTTCTGTGCATCTTATTAATGGTGTCAGCAGATCACCATGTCTTTAGATCACCATTATTTCAAGATTAGGTACATGTTGCTGATAAGCATTAGTGTGTTAAGATAGTCAAGTTCTAGTAAAACCTTTTCTTTTTAACATATAAACCTTCAAGAGAACAGATATAGACAAAGAAGTCTCTGTGATAGACTTTTTAATAAAACCTATGTGCTTAATTCTTTTGGAGAATCTTGGAGCAAATTCACTCTTAAAGAATCTCATGAACTTGAATAGCATGTAAAAACTATCACTGATTGTATTGACTTTACTGTCTTGTTTATCTTGGCTAAAATTATAAAACAGGATGGGGAGAAATAATGATAAAGTGAGAGCAATTTAAAACAATGAGAAAAACTCAGTGAAGGACAGGAGAGAATTACAGAAGAAATTAGGGTAAAACATGACCCTGTGCTCATTTTGTGATGGGTTTTTGTATAAGTGGTTACTTATACCCTTCAAAAAGTCTGGGGAAAAAGTTTAATATTCAACAATGATGATTATTTAAACCAAAATATGTTATATTTAATAAGGCATGGAGCAATCTATTTAGGTTAAATAAAAATGAAAAAAATTGTCAGCTTAGACATATAAATATTAACTAGAATATTTACTGCTTTGGCACTTCTTATTTTCCATTGAATTCCTATGAAATAGACTGTGAGACTTTTAACATCATCAGATTGCTTAAAAATAATTTTAAAAGTTGAAATTTTCAATTTTAAAATACCATGGAATTTTCCTATACTATTTTATATTGTTGTTTACTTGTTAAGTCACATCTGACTCTTTTGCAACCCCAAGGACTGCAGCCCAGCAGGCTCCTCTGCCCATGGGATTCTCCAGGCAAGAATATTGGAGGGTGTTGCCATTTCCTTTTCCAGAGGATCTTCCTGACCCAGGGAGTGAACCCACTTCTCCTGCTTGGCAGGTAGATTCTTTACCACTGAAGAACCCAGGAAGCCCAGTATTTTGTATTAGTTGACATTAAAATCAGATCCATTTTTTTAACCAAAGTTTGTAGTAAAGGAACACAGAGATCCTTTAAATGTGTATTTAACTGAGCAAGAAAAGGCTACGCTGCAACAATAAATGGCACAAAGGCCGCGTTTTATGAGATAGCTAATAACAAAATGATTCTTGACCTGGGACGTTTTAGAAAATCAGATAGTCTTTGCTGCAAAACAGATTCCTCCACAAACTTCTATTCATGTACTCTCACATACTGGGCTTCCCTGGTGGCTCAGATGATAAAGAATCCCCCTGCAATGCAGGAGACCTGGGTTAGATCCCTGGGTCAGGAAGATCTCCTGGAGAAGGGAACGGCTACCCACTCCAGTATTCTGGCCTAGAGAATTGCATGGACAGAGGAGGCCGGTGGGTTACAGGGCATGGGGTTGCAAGAGTCAGACATCACTTAGTGACTAAACCACCACCACCACTCTCACACACTAGTGCTCATTCCCTTGCCCCTCTCCAAAGAGCAGTTATGAAGCTCCACAACTATGCCCTCTAGGTTAGTGGAATGCACTGCATGCTACTTTCTAATTGGACTCCGGTTTAATTTATATATACATATATATATATATTTTTCAGGCTACAGGAATGACTGTGGGAGTAAAAGTGTTTGTGTTGTGCTGTGCTTAGTCGCTCATTTGCGTTCGACTCTTTTCGACCCCACGGAATATAGCCCGCCAGGCTCCTCTGTCCATGAGGATTATCCAGGCAAGAATACTGGAGGGGGTTGCCATATCCTCCCCCAGAGGATCTTCCTGACCCAGAGATTGAACCTAGGTGTCCACATCGCAGGCTGATTCTTTACTGTTTGAGCCACCAGAGAAGCCCAAAAGTGTATGTAAGTTTATCTATTTATTTATGATAATTTATCTTGACTCTGCACTGATTTCTCATGAGAGAACAGAAAGCAAGATTTTTCCATTCTCTCTAGAGAACACACTTAAACGGTGCTCAGAGATGTAACTGCCCTTGTTTAAGGGCAGGCTGTTCTTCTCTATACTCCTCTGTCAAAAACATCCAGGAAAAAAGCCT
Source organism: Bos grunniens (assembly GCF_055505025.1). Classification (NCBI taxonomy): domain Eukaryota; kingdom Metazoa; phylum Chordata; class Mammalia; order Artiodactyla; family Bovidae; genus Bos; species Bos grunniens. The sequence continues at coordinate 8,403,411 of NC_141179.1, read as the reverse complement.
GAACCATCTGTAGCTGGAATGCTTCTAAGTGGTCTCTTTTCCGTTTCTAAATGATTTACAATAGCACCTCCTTCAGTGTCTCAGAGAAGATGTCCCCATTAGAGGGTACTCACTGCATGTTGCTAAAACCATTCCTTTCTACCTGCTTTCAAACCTTCCCCATCAGTTTCCTCCTAAAATCTTCAGTTGCTCCCCTTTCAAGGATGTCTTCTTTTCTCCTCAAGCTTTTCCATTTCAAAAATTCCATAATCAAGAAAAAAAAAAAACAAACGGAACTGTGTGTCTCACTCTTAATTCTCCTTGACTTCATCCCTTTCTTTGTTATCTAAGTTGGTGAAAAAGTCATCTGCACTTGCAGCCTTTGATCAGTTTCCTTTACTTTTCAGTTCAGTTCAGTCGCTCAGTTATGTCTGACTCTTTGCGACCCCATGGACTGCAGCACACCACACCTCCCTGTCCATCACCAACTCCCAGAGTTTGCTCAAACTCATGTCGGTGATGCCATCCAACCATCTCAACCTTTACTCCTCAGCTTATCGGAACTGGGCTTATATGTCCACTGTGCTTATAAAACAGAGTAATGCCATCAACAATGTCTTCGTTCTTAAGTGCAGTGACTCTTTCTTGACTTTCTGTACAATCTGCCATGGGTAATTCTCTCTCCACCGGTCCCCCCTGCCCCTGCTTTTTTTATGTGAAGCACATCTCTTCTGACTCTTCATCTTCTTTCCAACCATTCCTTTTAAGTTCCCACTGTCCATACCTTTGCCTTTGCCTTATATGTTGTATGCTGTGTGCTCTGCTGCTGCTGCTGCTAAGTCGCTTCAGTCGTGTCCGACTCTGTGCGATCCCATAGATGGCAGCCCACTCTGCGATCCCATGGACTGTAGCCCACCAGGCTCCCCTGTCCATGGAATTCTCTAGGCAAGAATACTGGAGTGGGTTGCCATTTCCTTCTCCACCTTATATGTTATATTCCATTGTAAACACCATGTGGATAATCTCATCATCTGTGCATGGCTCCAAAATCTCATCCTAAACTCTGACCTTCCAACCACCTCCTGGTAGGTATCTTGAACTCAACATATGAAAAAGAATTCAGTAGTTATCTGGTCAAGTTGTTTCATAAACTGTGTCATTCAAGAATTTTTTTAACAGATTGCATAAATTCGAAAAAAGGAAATTATCTACAATCTCATTACCATGCAACTACTTTCATTTTCGGGTTTCCCTCCAGTCTATCTATACAGATCTAGAAGGTATTTAACATCTATTTGTTAAGTGAATATATACACACTTTTAGAAAATTCTCATTAATTCAACAAGTATTGATTGAGTGTCTATTATGTTCCAATACTGCTTTTTGAGTAATCCTTTTCCCCACTTAACTGAAATGCATCTTAATTATTGATACGGTAGCGCAGAAGAGCATTTACTGAAATCAGATTGCTTGTTCATAGCTCATATCTGAAGATTACAGTCTCTAAGATGATAATAACAGCAACAATTACTAAGCCCTTACTATGTGCTGGCCACTGTTACAAGCTATTGCATGTATTAACTCAATCTTGGAGGTACTATCGATTCCATTTTATAGAGTTAACTGATGCACAGGGAAGTTAAGTAACATGTTTAATGTCACACAGGCAGAAATTTTAGCTTAATTCACCCAAAAGGTTGCATAGGAAATTAAGGGTATGAACTTTGGAGCAATACTGTATCAGTTCACATTTCAGCCTCACTACCTGCTAGCTGGTGACCAATGGCAAGTAAAAGGAGGACACTGTTAGTATTTTGGGTCACATTTAATAACTAAACGAGCTCACATAAGAGCTTGGAATAGTTAATCATATAGCGAGTACTTAGGGAATGTCTACTACAACTATGATTTACTGACACATCCTAAATCCCAAATACAGACAGATCTGTTTTAGAGGTGACCAAAGAAATGTAAAACTGGCCAATTTATTCACTTTTAAAGTCAACAGAAAGACATTCTCAAATATGCATAAAATCAGGAAATAAGGCCCCAATACACCACTCTTCCAAAAGGGATTCCGAAATGCTTAGTTTGACTAACAGCAGGTAAGTTGCAACAGAGGATGCATGAGGGAGGCAGTCTGGTGTGAAGGATAGCAAGTACTAAACACACTGAAAGATATATTTAAGTAAAATATATAGTTACCAAATAGAATGCAATTCTTATAACTCTTGAGGGAAAAACAGCTGAGCATTTTAAAATTTGATGTTTGATGGGAAGGAGAATCTCTGGTAATTAAGACTACTGGCATGAAGTCACTACTGTGAGGAACTGGCATGCCTCATATCATCACAGATTTCCATAAAGAATGGAAGATATCTGGAAGCTCCATGCATTCTAAGCTATGGTCATCCTCAACACGAATATTGGGCTGCAAAGCAGATATAGCATCATGCAAGCAAAATATAGGACATATATAGTTAGAGGTTAATCTCTACGAGATCTTTTGACCTAAGAAATGTTGCAGCCCGTCAATTCCAACTGGAGGTGACTAAGATAACTTGGCATGAGGCCTAAGACCTGACTCTGTATCACAACACTTGCCCAATACTCAGAGCCACCAAAAAAGGCAAGAATGCAGAAAGGACAACTCCATTATATGTATTAATCCATCAAATACCTGGCTGTACATGCAGATGAGGAAAATTCACGCCTAAAAGCACTAGCTCTGTTACAGCATTATCTGGGAAGTCTGCAAAAGATTAAACTGTGATGGTAGCAAATTCAGCATGATGTCTGCTGCCACCACTTTTCTTCAGACAAATTTATATCCTCGATTCAAAAAACACATTCATGTCCAGATCCAGCTGCTGATTTCTCATAAATCATAGACTGATGGTTCAAATTGCATACTGCCAAATTTATACACACTGTGGTTATATAACAAGTCTATAAAAGTCTCTCTATTAAACCACCCTGCAGTCTATGTTCTAACTTCCTTGCTGTTTACCCACTCTTTCATTACCAGGAATTACAAGACATTCAGAAGTATTTATAAGCTATCAGTTCAGTTCAGTTCAGTCACTCAGTCACGTCCGACTCTTTGAGGACCCATGGACTGCAGCACGCCAGGCCTCCTTGTCCATTACCAACTCCCGGAGCTTGCTCAAGCTCATGTCCATTGAGTTGGTGATGCCATCCAACCATCTCATCCTCTGTCATCCCCTTTTCCTCCCGCCTTCAATCTTTCCCAGCATCAGGGTCTTTTAATGAGTCAGCTCTTCGCATCAGGTAGCCAAAGTATTGGAGTTTCAGCTTCAACATCCGTCCTTCCAATGAACATTCAGGGCTGATTTCCTTTAGGATGGACTGCCTGGATCTCCTTGCTGTCCAAGGGACTCTCAAGAGTCTTTTCCAACACCACAGTTCAAAAGCATCAATTCTTTGGCATTCAGATATCTTTATAGTCCAACTCTTACATCCATATATGACTACTGAAAAAACCATAGCCTTGACTAGATGGACCTTTGTTGGCAAAGTAAGGTTTCTGCTTTTTAATATGCTATCTAGGTTGGTCATAACTTTTCTTCCAAGGAGTAAGTGTCTTTGAATTTCATGGCTACAGCCACCATCTGCAGTGATTTTGGAGCCCAAAAAAATAAAGTCTGACACTGTTTCCACTGTTTCCCCATCTACTTGCCATGAAGAGACTGGATGCCATGATCTTAATTTTCTGAACGTTGAGCTTTAAGCTGGCTTTTTCACTCTCCACTTTCACTTTCATCAAGAGGCTCTTTAGTTCCTCTTTGCTTTCTGCCATAAGGGTGGTGTCATCTGCATATCTGAGGTTATTGATATTTCTCCCGGCAATCTTGATTCCAGCTTGTGCTTAATCCATACTCGTGCTTAATCCATACTCGTGCTTCTCGTGCTGTACTCTGCAAATAAGTTAAATAAGCAGGGTGACAATATACAGCCTTGACGTACTCCTTTTCCTACTTGGAATCAGTCTGTTGTTCCATGCCCGGTTCTAACTGTTGCTTCCTGACCTGCATACAAATTTCTCAAGAGGCAGGTCAGGTGGTCTGGCATTCCCATCTCTTTCAGAATTTTCCACAGTTTATTGTGATCCACACAGTCAAAGGCTTTGACATAGTCAATTAATCAGAAATAGATATTTTTCTGGAACTCTCTTGCTTTATCTATGATACAGTGGATATTGACAATTTAATCTCTGCTTCCTGTGACTTTTCTAAAACCAGCTTGAACATCTGGAAGTTCATGGTTCACGTATTGCTGAAGCCTGGCTTGGAGAATTTTGAGCATTACTTTACTAGTGTGTGAGATGAGTGCACTTGTGCAGTAGTTTGAGTATTCTTTGGCATTACCTCTCTTTAGGATTGGAATGAAAACTGACCTTTTCCAGTCCTGTGGCCACTGCTGAGTTTTCCAGATTTGCTGGCATATTGAGTGCAGCACTTTTACAGCATCATCTTTCAGGATTTGAAATAGCTCAACTGGAATTCCATCACCTCCACTAGTTTTGTTCATAGTGATGCTTCCTAAGGCCCACTTGACTTCACATTCCTGGATGTCTGGCTCTAGGTGAGTGATCACACCATCGTGATTATCTGGGTTGTAAAGATCTTTTTTGTACAGTTCTTCTGTTTATTCTTGCCACCTCTTCTTAATATCTTCTTCTTCTGTTAGGTCCATACCATTTCTTTCCTTTATTGTGCCCATCTTTGCATGAAATGTAAAGATGGTATCTCTAATTTTCTTGAAGAGATCGCTAGTCTTTCCCATTCTATTGTTTTCCTCTATTCTTTTCATTGATTGCTGAAGAAGGCTTTTTTATATCTCCTTGCTATTCTTTGGAACTCTGCATTCAAATGGGTCTGTCTTTCCTTTTCGCCTTTGCTTTTCGCTTCTCTTTTTTTGACAGCTATTTCTAAGGCCTCCTCAGACAGCTATTTTGCTTTTGCATTTCTTTGCCATGGGGATGGTCTTGATCCCTGTCTCCTGTACAATGTCATGAACCTCCGTCCATAGTTCATCAGGCACTCTGTCTATCAGATCTAGCCCCTTAAATCTATTTCTCACTTCCACTGGATAGTCATAGGGGATTTGATTTAGGTCATGCCTGAATGGTCTAGTGGTTTTCCCCACTTCATCAATTTATAACCTATCAGTTCAGTACAGTTCAGTTGCTCAGCTGTGTCCGACTCTTTGCAACCCCAAGAATCACAGCACGCCAGGCCTCCCTCTCCATCACCAACTCCTGGCGTTCACTCAAACTCATGTCCATCGAGTCGGTGATGCCATCCAGCCATCTCGTCCTCTGTCGTCCCCTTCTCATAGGCCACCACAAACAGGATAAGTGGCATGTGATCAACAATAGGAGTTACCCAAGTAGGAGATACCATCTCCATCTCCACTTTCACATATGCATCATTGACCCCTCTTGAAACCTGAGGAACGATTACCTGAAGTCTACAATAGAGAACCTTGCTTTCTTTCTCCTTGGAAAATCTCTTACCTCCTTTATGGTGGGAAAAGCAAAAGATAAGTGCTAACTACCAAGATTTCTTCTAAATCACATACTCCCTTTTATTTTCTTTATGCTCCAGTTGTACTGACATCACTGTCTTTTCCTAAACTCTTGAAATATGAGTTTAGGAAACATGTCTCTATGACTCTCCTCCCTTTTCAAATTTATCTGCTTGGCAAATTCTTACTCATCTTTCAAGTCTGGTCTTACCTGACTGATGATAGAAAGATCTGGCCATTTCTTTGTGCAATTGCATATTCAAGGTATTCCTCTTGTAAATGCTATGTGCCTGTTTCTCCCCACATTTTGTGAGAGTAAAAACTAGGTCTTTAGAGTTTTGTGTCTAATAAGAGTTTGATAAATATTGTTGGAAACATGCTTATCTAATTACATGCACTGTTTTACTGTCATATATATATATTCAGCAACAATAGTCATAAGATACTCAACAATAAAAGGTTTATTATAATGTTTCACTTAATGTCATATAAAAATCACTTGCTCCAGACTTTTACTTACTACCTTTCAATATTTACTATTACAGAATGACTTTTATTTCAGTAAATTCCTTGCCTTTTTATACTAGTAAACCATGAGGCACATGCAGCACCTTCACCAAGCTTATTTTTTAACAGATATCTTTGGAAAACCAGAGAATTTTTATTATTTTAGAAAAATTTGTTTAATGACATACAAAAAAGGGACTATTGAATGATTATATTTATATATTATTTCTAATTGGTCTCTATATTTACCATTTTAATATAACTTCCAAGCACTACTATTATTAAAAAATCACATTCTGTGAATATAAAAGTACTATTAAAATATGACCGTTTTACTTGCCTAGTGACATACAAAAATTTTAGATACCTGAAAAATAAAAATCCTTTTAAAATTTCTCTTAAAACAGGCTTAAAATTCCATTTTAACTGAATCTCTTTATTATAAGCTAGAAAGAGATTTACCTTTAAAATAAGAAATCTGTATTATTTGTGTTGCCTCTCAGAGCACAAGTGAGCACACTTCACTGTGGTTTAAGTCAAGTCACAATTTTTCATGTCTTTTTATGATAAGAAGAGGGAAATATGTAGCAAAATGATAAGAGAAATGAGTATATGTTCAACAGATAAAGGACCAAAGGAAAAAAAATGTACAATATAACCTACAAAAATTTAGGCTTGAGGTAACATGAGCTGATGCTTATGAGGACACTCTTTCCACCATAAACACACAAATGCTGGGTAAATTATGACAGAGGCATGTCAACAAATTATAGTAAAGGAAGGAAGGAGGAGAGAAGGAAAGAGAAAGAGAGGAAGAGAGGGAAGGAAGAGGAAAAAAAGAGAAAATCTCGTAAGTCAGAAAAAAAGAAAGATATGAAAGCCGGAGGGATAAATCCGATTGAACTTTGCAGTAGTCCAAAAATAGTTGCAGATACAGATAAGGGACCCAGGAGCTGAGAGCTAGCATTTTAAGCTCATGAGGGTTTGGAGTACATGACATTAGGCCATCTGGAAGACAGGGACAGGAACTGAAGTCTCCGTAGGATGGAGACGCTCAAAAGGCTGCCTTATTCATGAAAATAATACCAAGAATACAATACTAAGAATACAATACCAAGAATACAATACCAAGAATATACCATTTAAGCCAGAAATGTGTCCAAAACTTTGACTTGGGAGAGGAATTATTCATGACTAAAAATAAAACAAATAAACAAAAATCTTGGCCTTTTTCAGAGGTGATTTTCACTACCATGTTATATAAACCTGCATCACAGAACAAATAGTCTAGGACCAGTGAAATTCCCAGGGTCCTGGGAGAGGTAAATGAAAAAACTTATATTGTAAGGATAGGTATACATATATATATAAAATCTGTATAAGAATTTTTATAGAAACTGTTCATAAATAGCCCCAAATTGAAAGCAATCGAAATTATCATCTATAGCATAATTTATAAACAAACTGTACTTTATTCATTTAATACATCATACCGTAATGAGAATAAATGTCTAGCCCATGTAAAAATGTGAATGGACTCTGTAAGTATAATGTCATGGGAAAGAAACAGACACAGGAAAACACTGTATAATTTCAGGCATAAAAATTTACAAAACAGTTAAAACCATCTATGATGTTAGAAGCTGGGATGATAGCTACTTTTAAGGAGTGATTGGACGGGATGCGAGGGGACTTTTAGAAAGCGAATGATTTGAAACATTTTTTGAGGGTGATGGTAACAAAGTTTCCGCGATTTGCTGTCCATGGGGTCATAAAGAGTTGGACGTGGCTGAGTGACTGACAACAATTCATTAACATCTACATCTTTAACTAAAGTACTTTTTCTGAAGATATTTATGTCAATAAAAACTTTCCTCTTTCTTTGTAAAAATGTCCACCTATGAGGACAGCATGGAAGGCAGTGTGATCCAACAGAGAGAGTCTGTGTAGGGCTGACCACCAGAAATCCAGACCTGAGGAGTCCAGAAAAGAACAGAAACATCACCTGCATTACAGGATACAACTGGGGCTTCCCAGCGGCATATCCCCCGGAGTCCCACCAAAGTATCCTGCCAGAGAAACAGTCAACTATGATCTTCCACCAAACACAGAGAACTCTAGGGACAGTCACGTGTGTACATGCCATGGACATCTGTTCCTCTCCCTTCAACCCCTTTCCCATACCTTAGCCCTGAAAAGGTCAAAAGTAGCTCTAATGGTTCTTCCGAGAGTGAGCAGGGTGAGAAGGAGGTGACCTTGTTCTTTCTTCCCTACAGGCTTCAGGCCCCAAGCAGTGCTGAGCAAGGGCAGAGGAGAGACTCCAACTTAGATTAGAGTTTGCAGTTTTTACTGTATTGCTGGCCAGTACATTTTGATTCGGAAATAAGATTTTTCTTCTGATTAAAAACTGTAGGATTGGACTAAGATTTCATGCAAACTATGGAAGAATACTTTGGTTACCTCATGCGAAGAGCTGACTCATTGGAAAAGACTCTGATGCTGGGAGGGATTGGGGGCAGGAGGAGAAGGGGACGACAGAGGATGAGATGGCTGGATGGCATCACTGACTCGATGGACGTGAGTCTGAGTGAACTCTGGGAGTTGGTGATGGACAGGGAGGCCTGGCGTGCTGCGATTCATGGGGTCGCAAAGAGTCGGACATGACTGAGTGACTGATCTGATCTGATCTGATGGAAGAATAAAGTCATCCTGATAGTGGCATTTTGAAGAAAAAAATGGTGTGCATGGGTGTGAGTATAAAACAATTAGGGAGTTATTTAAACCTTGCTAGAAAAATAAGTGTAAACTAGTAATTCTCAACTAGAGGCAATTTTGCCTCTTTTCCCCACCTCCACTCTGGGACATTACACAGTGCCCGGGGACGCTGCTGTTTTACACAAATGAGGAGTTAGGTGCTGAGGAGAAACTGGGGTGTGGCTAAAGATCCTACGATGCACAGGACATTCCCCACAGTAAAGAATTAACTGGTCCAAGATGGAAATAGTGCCACACTTGAGGAAGCCTTGGTGCTAACTCATGATTGCCCCGTTTTTTTCAGAGATGTATTTTCTAGGTCTGTCCACTGAAAATGCCCAGAAGCAAAGACAATCACAGCAGCAATAAATGCTAGGATGCAGACTGATCGCTGAGTCTAATATCATTTTCATCTGAAAGCAATCAGAGCTCTGTGGAGAAATGGCTGATGCAGCACCAGGATGCGAAATGTACAAGTTGGGACTGGGATGTTCTATTGTGACTGAGTTTCATGTTACTGAGTTAATGAAGTGTGTTCACGTCATCCTGACCAAAGATAAGACAATTTCTACATCAAAAATAATTTAGTTTAAGTGGTTAAAACACTATCCTGCCTGCTAAGTCGCCTCATTTGTGAGCACTCTTTGCGACCCCATGGACTGTAGCCCACCAGGCTCCTCTGTCCATGGGATTCTCCAGGTAAGAATACTGGAGCGGGTTGTCATGCCTCCTACAGGGGATCTTCCCAACCCAGGGATTGAACCCCCGTCTCTTACCTTGCAGGAAGATTCTTTAATGCTGAGTCACTGGGGAAGCCCCATTAAAGCACAGTGACTAGATAAAAAGCCATGAACACAAAATGAACTCAATGTAAACTACTGGAGGTTACCAGGGTATAAACTTATTACTTTGAAAACTGATAATTAAAAAGAAATAACTGAGCAACAAATACGTCTAAATTGCCTTTTGGAAGAGAGAATGAACTCTAAAAAATATTTTAAAGCTGATAAAATCAGAAGGAATAACAGAAGTAGAATATCACCCTTTCGCAATCTCTAAAGAAATGACCACCACCTGTGAAGGATGAAAAGACTATTAAAAAACTCCTCCTTTTTCCAATTACGTATCTGTGTGATGCTGCATTTTCTTCATATGCTTCAAGCAAAACAACATATTGCAACAGATTAAATGCAGACAAAGTTATGAGACACAGCTGCATTCAATTAAGGCAGACATTAAAATGACTTAAAAATTTAAAACAATGTCACTGTTGCCATTAAATTTTTCTGGATTGGAAAATTAACATCTTATGGGTTTGCTGCCTTTTAAGTGAGTTAATAAAATGTTTTAAAAATTATCAGTTTTGATTCTAATATAACAAATATTGATAGATATAATTCACACAAACAAAAATTCTTTGGACTCCCCATAATTTTAAGCAAGTAACAAGATCAGGAGACCATAGTATTTAATAACTACTTTTTTTGTATATGATTCTTGTTAAAATATTTAACCTGAATCTAATCACATAGAAAAAAAAAAATCAGACAAATCCAGACTGAGAATTTCTACAACAGTTTGCCAGAACTCCTTAAAAATGTCAATGTGATGAAAGACAGAAAAAAAAGCTGGGTGATCCTTTTATATGAAAAACTATAGAAACTTTTTACCCAAATGAAATACATAGTTTTTGATTGGACCTTGCATGGAAAAAAATTTTTTCATATGGGACATTTTAGGAACAACTGGGAAAATTTTAATAATGGCTATATATCAGATAAAATCATTATATCAATGTTAAATTTTGGGGTGTGATAAAAATATTGTGATTACTTTGTAATTGTCCTTTAGGAACACATTTGAAATCTTGAGAGGTAAAGTACTATGTCTGCAACTTATTTTCAAATAGTTGAGTACAGACATTCATTTACCAGTATTCTTCTGATTTTTTTTAGAAGCACAGTGTTCTGCAGACTGGAGAAGGCAATGGCAACCACTCCAGTACTCTTGCCTGGAAAATCCCATGGATGGAGGGGCCTGCTTGGCTGCAGTCCATGGGGTCGCTAGGAGTCAGACACGACTGAGTGACTTCACTTTCACTTTTCACTTTCCTGCATTGGAGAAGGCAATCACAACCCACTCCAGTGTTCTTGCCTGGAGAATCCCATGGACGGGGGAGCCTGGTGGGCTGCCGTCTATGGGGTCGCACAGAGTCGGACACGACTGAAGCGACTTAGCTGCAGCAGCAGCATTCTGCAGACACATATACAATGAGATAAAAGTTTGAACCAGTTTTTCGTATTAGCCAAACTGGGCTGGTCGTATAAAACCAGAGTGAAGAGAGTGGGAAAGAGTAAATCTCTGGCAGTGTGAAAAAGAGCTGGACAATAACAGAAGTTTTAAAGTATCTTAAGGTAAGATTCCAGGATTTTTAGTTAAAGTGAAGAAAAAAGGTGTTGGGGGAAGAAGGAAGGAGATAAAATTTTATAGACTCACATCATGGGTGAGTATATTACGAACTTAACTGGTTTATTTCATGTAATCCTCATAAACAAAAATACATGTTGTGTTGTTGTTCAACTGCTAAGTTGTGTCCCACTTTTTGCAACCCCCATAGACTGCAGCAAGCCAGGCTTCCCTATGCTTCACAATCTCCTGCAGTTTGCTTAAGTTCATGTCTACTGAGTCAGTGATGCTATCCAACCATCTCATCCTCTGCCACTCACTTCTCCTGCCCTCAGTCTTTCCCAGCATCAGGGTCTTTCCAATGAGTTGGCTCCTCACATCACATAGCCAAAGTACTGGAGTTTCCGCATCAGTCCTTCCAACGAATATTCAGGGGTGATTCCCTTTGGGATTGACTGGTTTGATTTCCTTGCAGTGCAAAGAGATCTCAAAAAGGCTTCTCCAGCACCACAATTTGAAAGCAACAATTTTTCAGTGCTCAGCCTTCTATATGATCCAATTCTCACATCAGTACATGACTACTGGGAAAAACACAGCTTTGACTATATGGACCTTTCTCGCAAAATGATGTCTGCTTTTTAATATGTTATCTAGGTTTGTCATAGCTTTTCTTCCAAGGAGCAAACATCTTTTAATATCATGGCTGCAGTCACCATTTGCAGTGATTTTGGAGCCCAAGAAAATAAAGTCTGTCATTTCTTTCACTTTTTCCTCTTCCATTTCTGATGAAGTGATGGAACTGGATGCCATGATCTTAGTTTTTTGAATGTTGAGTTTCAAGCCAGTTTTTTCACTGCTTTTCACCTCTTTCACCCTCATCAAGAGGCTCTTTATTTCCTCTTCACTTTCTACCATTAGAGCAGTATCATCTGCATATCTGAAGTTGTTGATATTTTTCCCAGCAATCTTGATTCCAGCTTTTGATTCATCTAGCCTGGTATATCACATGATGTACTCTGCATAGAAGTTAAATAAGCAGGGTGACAACATACAGCCTTGTCAAACCTGTTTCCCAATCTGGAACCATTCTGCGTATGGTTTTAACTGTTGCTTCTTGACCCGCACACAGGTTTCTTAGGAGATAGGCAAGGTGGTCTGGTATTCCCATGTCTTTAAGAATTTTCCATGGTTTGTTGTGATCCACACAGTCAAAGGCTTTAGCATAGTCAATGAAGCAGAAGTAGATGCTTTACCAGTATTCCCTTGCTTTCTCTATGATCCAACAAATGTTGGCAATTTGATCTTTGGTTCCTCAGCCTTTTCTAAATACAGCTTCTACAGCTGGAAATTCTCAGTTCACATACTGTTGTATCCTAGCTCGAAGAATTTTGAGTATAAATTTGCTAGCATGTGAAAGTGACTGCAACTGTATATTAGTTTGAACATTCTTTGGCACTGATTTCTTTGGGATTGGTATGAAAACTGATTATTCCAGTCCTGTGGCCACTGCTGAGTTTTTTAAATTTGCTGATACATTGAGTGCAGCACTTTAATGGCACGATCTTTTAGGATTTGAAATAGCTTAGCTGGAATTCCATCACCTTGACTAGCTTTGTTCATAGCAGTGCTTCCTAAAGCCCACTTGACTTTGGATTCCAGGATGCCTGCCTCTAGATGAGTGATCACATCATCATGGTTACCTGGGTCATTAAGACCTTTTCTGTATAGTTCTTCTGTGTATTCTTGCCACTTTTTCTTAAAACCTTTTCTGTTAAGTCCTTACCATTTCTGTCCTTTATGGTACCAATCCTTGCATGAAATGTTCCCTTGAAACCTCCAATTTTCTTGAAGAGATCTCTACTCTTTCCCATTCTATTGTTTTCCTCTATTGCTTTGTATTGTTCATTGAATAAGGCCTTCTTATCTCTCCTTGCTGTTCTCTGGAACTCTACATTCAGCTGAGTATATCTTTCTCTTTCTCAATTGCTTTTACTTTTCTTCTTTCCTCAGCTATTTGTAAAGCCTCCTAAGACAACAAATCTGCCTTCTTGCATTTATTCTTCTTTGGGATGGTTTTGGTCACCACCTCCTGTACAATGTTGACTCTCCACCCACAGTTCTTCAGATACTCCATAAGATCTAATCCCTTACATCTATTTGCTCTTTCACTGTATAATCACAAGGGATTTAAATCACAACTGAAAGCTCTAGTGCTTTCCCTACTTTCTTCTATTTGAGCCTGAATTTTGCAATAAGGGGCTCATGATCTGAGCCACAGTCAGCTCCAGCTCTTGTTTTTGCTGACTGTATACAGATTGAACCCAAGTACTGCATTTTGCAATCTCAAAAAATGACCGAATGATCTCTGTTCATTTCCAAGGCAAACCACTCAAAATCACAGTAATCCATGTCCATGCCCCAACCACTCATTTGAAGAAGCTGAAGTTGAACGGTTTTATGATGACTTACAAGACCTTCTGGAACTAACATCAAAAAAAGACGGCCTTTTCATCATAGGGGACTGGAATGCAAAAGCAGAAAGTCAAGAGATACCTGGAGTAACAGACAAGTTTGGCCTTGAAGTTCAAAATGAAACAGGGCAAAGGCTAACAGAGTTTTGCCAAGAGAACACATTGGTCATAGCAAACACTCCCTTCCAACAACATAAGAGATGGGATTGAGATTGCACCCAAATACTCCATTTTAAGGGCTTCTCTGGTAGCTCAGACAGTAAAGAGTCTGCCTGCAGTGCAGGTTTGATCCCTGGGTCAGGAAAATCCCCTGGAGAAGGAAATGGCAACTCACACCAGTATCCTTGCCTGGAAAATCCCATGGATGGAGAAGCCTTGCAGGCTACAGTCCATGGGGTTGCAAAGAGTCTGATGTGACTAAGTGACATCACTTTCTTTCTTTCACTACATTTTGGACTCTTTCGTTGACTTGAGGGCTACTTCTTACTGAAAAATTCAGACTTAAATTAAGAAAGTAGGGAAAACCACTGGACCATTAAGGTATGACCTAAATCAAATCCCTTATGATCATACAGTGACAAATAGATTCAAGGGATTAGATCTGCTAGACAGAATGCCTAAAGAACTATGGATGAAGGTTCATGACATTGTACAGAAGGAAGTGATCAAGACCATCCCCAAGGAAAATAAATGCAAAAAGGCAAAAGGTTGTCTGAGGAGGCCTTACAAATAGTTAGGAAAAGAAGAGAAGCAAAAGGAAAAGGACATAAGGAAAGGTATACCCATCTCAATGCAGAGTTCCAAAGCAAAAAAAAAGGAGTGATAAGACAGCCTTCCTCAGTAACCAATGCAAAGAAATAAAGGAAAACAACTGAATACAAATATTGGAGATCTCTTCAAGAAAGTTAGATAACAAGGAACATTTCATGCAAAGATGGGCACAATAAAGAACAGAAATGGTATGGACCTAACAGAGGCAGAAGGTAGTAAGAAGAGGGGGCAAGAATACACAGAACTATACAAAAATGATCTTAATGACCCAGAACAGAGAACTTTCAGATGTTCAAGCTGGATTCAGAAAATACAGAGGAAGCAGAGATCAAATTGCCAAAATCCATTAGATCATCAGAAAAGCAAGAGAGTTCCAGAAAAGCATCTACTTCTGCTTTATTGACCATGCCAAAACCTTTGACTGTGTGGATTACAACAAACTGTGGAAAATTTTGAAAGGTATGGGAATACCAGACCACCTGATCTGCCTCCTGAGAAATCTGTATGTAGGTTAAGAAGAAACAGAAAAAAAAAGAAAAAAAGAAAAAAGAGGGAAAAAAAAAAAAGAGAGAGAGAGAGAGAGAAAAAAAAAAGAAGAAAAACAGAACTGGACATAGAACAATGGTCTGGTTCCAAACTGGCAAAGGAGTACATCAATGCTGTATACTGTCACCCTGCTTATTTACCTTATATACAGAGTACATCATGCAAAATGCTGAGTAGGATGAAGCACAAGCTGGAATCAAGACTGCAGTGAGAAATATCAATAACTTCAGATATGCAGATGACATCACCCTTATGGCAGAAAGTGAAGAAGAACTAAAAAGCCTCTTGATGAAATTGAAAGAGGAGAGTAACAAAGCTGGCTTAAAACTCAACATTCAGAAAACTAAGATCACGGCATCTGGTTGCATCACTTCATGGCAAATAGATGAGGAAACAACAGAAAGAGTGACAGACTTTATTTTCTTGGGCTCCAAAATCACTGCAGATGGTGGCTGTAGCCATGAAATTAAAAGATGCTTGCTCCTTGGAAGAAAAGCTATGATGACCAACCTAGACTGTATCCTAAAAAGCAGAGACATCTCTTTGCCAACAAAGGTCTATGGTTTTTTTTTTCCAATAGTCATGTATGGATGTGAGAGTTGGACTATAAAGAAAGAGCAGCATGGAAGAATTGATCCTTTTGAACTGTGGTGTTGAAGAAGACTCTTTCGAGTCCCTTGGACTGCAAGGAGATTCATCCAGTCCATACTAAAGGAAATCAATCCTGAATATTCATTGGAAGGGCTGATGATGAAGCTGAAGCTATAATACTTTGGCCACCTGATGCAAAGAACTGACTCATTGGAAAAGACCCTGATGCTGGGAAAAACTGAAAGCAGGAGGAGAAGGTGGGGGTGGTAACAGAGGATGAGATGGTTGGATGGCATCACTGACTCAGTGGATGTAAGTTTTAGAAAGCTCTGGAAATTGGTGATGGACAGGAAAGCCTGGTATGCTCCAGTCCAAAGTGAAAGTTAAAGTCACTCAGTTCTGCCCAACTCTCTGTGACCCCATGGACTATACAGTCCATGGAATTCTCCAGGCCAGAATACTGGAGTGGTTAGCCTTTCCCTTCTCCAGGGGATCTTCCTAACCCAGGGATTGAACCCAGGTCTCCTGCATGGCAGGCAGATCCTTTATCAGCTGAGATAGCAAGGAAGCATGCTGCAGTCCATTGGGTTGCAAAGTGTTGGACACAACTGAGGGACTGAACTGAACTGAACTCAAAGCAGATTATTACCCAAATTTTTCTTCTGTTTCTTTTAGCAAGTCAATTCATGTATGCTTTTTCCTAAAATTAAATCTATGTATTATTGATAGAGGTGTTAAACAACTAGAAACATTCTAATGGAGGAATGTGACTGTTAAATGAGAGGTTGGAAGTCACCATAGTTTGTTCAGGACATTCATTGAAGCTGCAAGTTACAATGAGTTGGATGAGTACAGTGAGTCAAGAAGTGAAATTAAAACAGAAAGAGCCAGTGGCCAACACCCTGGGAGCTGACTTGGATTGTCTGAGCAAACTAATACTGTGAGAGCTGCCCTAGTCAAGTGAGAATCGTGGTAGAGAGGAAGGTCAGAGTGCAAAGGGCCTCAGATCTTGAAGAGTCTTGGGGACCATTGTAAGAACTTCCATTTTTTCTCTGAAAGAAAATAGTACCACTGCAGAGTTTTGATCAGAGGACTGACATGATGTAGCTTAAATTTTCACAGTATCACTTTAGCTTCTAGGCTGAGTATAAAATCTAGGAGGACAAGGAAAGAAATGAGACCAGTTAAGAGGTTGTTTCAATAGATCCAAAGGAGAATAATTGTGACTTGAAACCAAGTGGTCAGTGGAGACGGTGATAAGAGATCAGATTCTGGATATAATCCAAAAAAGGAACTAAGTAGTTTATAGAATCTAACCAGTGACATTCCAATGTTTCATTTTTTAAAGGCCTTGATGCTACTATTCAAAATTGCTTCTTCTTTCTTCTCTTCATCTCTTTTAAATTAAAATTCTTTCTGACAGTGGATCAGCTTTCATTTATTCTTTTCGAGGCTAGTTCTATGCTCTCTTTATAAACAAAATGATGCCTCTGGATCTGTTCTGAAGTCTCTCCTAACTATCCACATTTCTTTTAAGTTTTAAAATACTAAATTTTATGCAGCATTCAACTAGCAACATCTGGTACTTCTAATTATCTATTTAGAAAAGCCATATGCATTTAGAGGTGGTAAGGGACTACATGGCTTCCCTGGTGGCTCAAATGGTAAAGAATCTACTTGCAATGCAAGAGACACAGGCTAGATCCCTGGGTCTGGAAGATCCCCTGGAGAAGGGAAAGGCTACCCACTCCAATACTCTTGCCTGGAAAATCCCATGGATGGAGGAGCCTGGCAGGCTGCAGTCCATGGGGTTGCGAAGAATCGGACACGACTGAGCGACTTCACTTTCATTTTTCACTTTCATGCACTGGAGAAGGAAATGGCATCAGGATATGGATGATTTATCTAAAGTCATGAGCCCAGACAGCTCTAAGGAATTAGTTTAAAAACAGAAAGGAAAGTCAAACTCACTCAGTTGTGTCTGAGGACTCTTTGAGGCCTTTGACTCTTTGAGGCCCCATGGACTGTAGCCTGCCAGACTCCTCTGTCCATGGGATTCTCCAGGCAAGAATACTGGAGTGGGTTGCCATACACTTTCCCAGAGGATCTTCCCGACCCAGGGATCAAACCTGGGTCTTCTGTATTGCAGGCAGATTGTTTATCATCTGAGCCAAGTTTAAAAACAGAAAGGAAGGGGTCCAAATACAGAGCACTGAGCTCTCCAATTTTAAAAGCTAAAGGGGAAGTGGAGACTAACAGGAGCTAGTGAAGAAAATCAAGAGTGTCTTGTCCTGAAAGCCAAGTGAAGAAAGCATTTCCAGGAAGGTGGGGTGATCAACTGTCAAATGCCACCAACAGATCAAGTAAGATGGGACTAAGAATTGTTGGCCAGATTTTGCAATGTGGTAATTTTTTCCAGTAGTCATGTATGGATGTGAGAGTTGGACTGTGAAGAAAGCTGAGCACCAAAGAATTGATGCTTTTGAACTGTGGTGTTGGAGAAGACTCTTGAGAGTCCCTTGGACTGCAAGGAGATCCAACCAGTCCATTCTAAAGGAGATCAGCCTTGGGTGTTCTTTGGAAGGAATGATGCTAAAGCTGAAACTCCAGTACTTTGGCCACCTCATGCAAAGAGTTGACTCATTGGAAAAGACTCTGATGCTGGGAGGGATTAGGGGCAGGAGGAGAAGGGGACGCCAGAGGATGAGATGGCTGGATGGCATCACTGACTCAATGGACATGAGTTTGAGTGAACTCCAGGAGTTGGTGATGGACAGGGAGGCCTGACGTGCTGCAATTCATGGGGTCGCAAAGAGTCGGACACAAATGAGTGACTGAACTGAACTGAACTGAACTCAATTTTGACAAGGGCTTCCCAGGTAGCTCAAATGGTAAAGAATCTGCCTGCAGTGCTGGATACCCGGGTTTGATCCCTGGGTCAGGAAGATCCCCTGGAGAAGGGAATGGCAACCCACTCCAGTACTCTCGTCTGAAGAATTCCACAGACAGAGGAGTCTGGCAGGCTACAATCCACAGGGTTGCAAAGAGTTGGACATGTCTGAGCGACTAACAGTTTCACTTTCATTTTCAATCTTGACAAGAGAAGTTCTGGTGAAGTGAGTGGAAGAGACAAAGGCCGACTGGATTAGGCTTAAGAAACAAAGGGAGAAAAAAATTTATTGGAGGAATTGGCTGCAAAATTACTAGAGAAATGGTTGTTACCTGAAGGATTAGAAAATCAACAGAAATATCTTGGTTTTATTTTTAAGACGGGAGAAATAATAGCATGTTTACATGCCGAGAATAAGGATCAGTCAGAGAGAAAAATAATAATTCGGGGAGGGGAAAAATTTCTGGAGCCTGCCTATGAGTCAATAGAAGACAGGACCTCGTGCACAAGGGCCATAGGCTGTCTTGTGGAGGACCACAGACTCCCAGTAACAGGAGGAAAATTCAATTATGAGTTAGATGCCATGGGGGTACATGTGGTGGTAGCATTTTCTGAAAGTGTTTTCAGAGAGTTAGGAAGCACAGCTGAAAGTGAGGATGGGAGAGTGTTGGAAGGTTGAGAAGGAGGAGGAAGAGAGTCATCCAGAAACCATGGACAATGAAAGGACTATTTGTAGGACAGATTATTTAGTCATAATATTCAGTTTCCAATTCCACCTATCAGTTATGCAAAGTACCCCCTCGCCCCACCTGAAATTTAGCTAGTGAAGTTTTACCCTCCCTGATGTAAATTAGTTTTCACTACAAACAATTAAGACAAAGAGACACTATATAATGGATAAGAAGAGATGTAATGGATAAAATAGAAGGTTCTCTGGGTTCCAGTCTCAGTTTTGCCATTTATTCATTATTGGCCTGTGCAAGTGATTTAACCACTTTGTGCTTCATGTAATACACTTCATGTAAAACACTTTGTGCTTCGAGTTCTTGGCATGTAATAAGTGTTACATAAATGCCTCCATTGTTGTTTAGTCATTAAGTCACATCAGACTCTTTTGTGATCCCATGGACTGAGCCCGCCAAGTTCCTCTGCTCATGGGATTTCCAAAGCAAGAATACTGGAGTGGGTTGCCATTTCCTTCTCCAGGGGATCTTCCTGGAGAAGATTCCTCCCAGGGATCGAACCCACGTCTCGCACTGGGAGGCAGGTTCTTTACCACTGAACCATCAGGGAAGCCCACAAATGCCTCTTACTACTACATATAATAACCATTGACACTCAGGGAAACTTTTTTAATAAGTAGAAACTTCTATTTTAAAGTGTATATAGTTATGAAGCCTTATATCTATAATGTACTCATAATGCCTTCACAATAAAATCATATAAGAGAATCATCTACAGACAAATGTTTTTCAAAATGCTCTTTAGATCACAGCAGTCTTGCAAAAGGGAGACACTTTCATTCTTCTATCAAAACACTGTCTTCAAGTTGAAGGGACAGACTAAGTGCCCCTTCTGCTAAGTAGCATACTACTGAGACACCTGTCATCATAGGAAAGATCAGCACTTTAGGATACATATACTTTTATACAGGAAAATACGTAGCTTGTTTTTAAATCCTACAATTTCTTTAAAATAATGTGCAATGAGAAAACCATTGCGTGGTAAAAGATTTTTGTTGTCATGCCTCATTAGATTGCAAAGTACCATTATGACTCCTCTGTATCTTAAGGGTCTTCTGTTAAAAATCAGTCACAGTAAAGACACCTTGCAGAGCTTTGTTCACTTAAAATTTCCACTTGTTTGTTTGCTGCAATGTCTAGCTTGCCTATGAAGGAAGTAGTAAGTCAGTTTCCTATATGAGGCTACCTGTAACCTTAACCTGGATTTGTTTTTTAATATCACAGTAAAAATCCTATCAGGAGTTTATGCAGTCTTTCCATAAAACATTCTTTTAGTAAAAAATGCAATTACTATTGAGACTACATCTTTGCTTTACTGACTCATCAAAAACACTTTTTTCTGTGTATTTCATTATTGACATAGAACCTAACAATCAGTAAAATCCCATCATAAAGCAACTGATGATCATGAGATAATGTTAATTCAGATAAACTCTCTCAAACAGCTTCAGTCCTCCACCAGCTCCTATTCTGAAAATCAAGAGGAGAGTAAGGCTGGGCAGAGAAAGGGCAGGCAACCACATCAACCTTTGTATGTGCTAGTGCCCCTGGGTAGATCAACAAAATGGGTAGTAACCACCAGGAGATTTCCTGCACTCTCTGCGCATGAGATCCAGAATCTCTTCCCCTGGTGTAAAGCCACTGGTTTTAAAGCACTGGTTTAAGCACGGTGTAAAATGCCAACTCCGAGAAGGCGATGGCACCCCACTCTGGTACTCTTGCCTGGAAAATCCCATGGATGGAGGAGCCTGGTGGGCTGCAGTCCATGGAGTGGCTAAGAGTCGGGCACGACTGAGCGACTTCACTTTCACTTTTCACTTCCATGCACTGGAGGAGGAAATGGCAACCCACTCCAGTGTTCTTGCCTGGAGAATCCCAGGGACAGGGGAGCCTGGTGGGCTGCCGTCTATGGGGTTGCACAGAGTCGGACATGACTGAGTCGACTTAGCAGCAACAGCAGCAGCAGCAAAATGACAACTGAGACTACATGGGTCTGGACTACTTGAGAGTCAAGTCACCAGATTGTGCAAACCTGCCCCAGTCATTTCATTAGCCTCGAGTAACACAACCACAAATTTTACTGAATTGAATTTTTTGGTGACTACGTTTTGGCAGTAACTCACTGTAATACAAACCAAGATGTGAAACTCTGTGTTCTTTCACTTGTCTGATGAAGCCTGGCATGCTGCAGTCCATGGGGTCACAGAGTTGAACACGATAATAAACCTCCAACACTATATTTTTCTAATATTTATTTATTTAGATCTTGAGCAATGTTTTCTATCTATCTTTCCAAAGTATTTGCTGAATGCATTTTATCTGGCCATCCAGTTATTTTACATTTATTTTTTGTTTTGTTTCAGATGTAGTATTTCATAGGAAGAATAGCAAAAACCTGTGGTTTTTCCTTAGAAACCCTCAAAGGAGGTTTCTAAACATTTTTCATTAGGTTAAATGCAATTTGTGAATGATGAAATTGAGTATCACATGACCTTAATTTAAGCCTTTGTTTAAAAATTGTACAGGTTTGTCCTCAGGTTCAGAGTACTAAATCTTAAATGTTTAATTTACAGTAATGGTTTCACATAGTTATTAGCCAACATCTCTAGCAAAACATATTCCTAAAGCAAGGTTCATTTCTTATGATAATGTATATAAATTCATATTTCAAACTGTCATCTTGGTAAATTCTAATTGTTTTGATGGCCTTACATGCCTGACTACACTGTCTAGAGCTCTGTATCAGAGGAACTATTACTAGAGAGGTAGGAGGAATTCCTGGAGAAGGCAATGGCACCCCACTCCAGTACTCTTGCCTGGAAAATCCCATGGATGGAGGAGCCTGGTAGGCTGCAGTTCATGGGGTCGCTAAGAGTCAGACACGACTGAGAGACTTCACTTTAACTTTTCACTTTCATGCATTGGAGAAGGAAATGGGAACCCACTCCAGTGTTCTTGCCTGGAAAATCCCAGGGACAGGGGAGCCTGGTGGGCTGCCATCTGTGGGGTTGCACAGAGTTAGACACGACTGAAGCGACTTAGCAGCAGCAGCAGCAGCAGCAGCAGCAGGAGGAATTCCAGCCCTGCCATTTTTCTTGTTCACTATGCTTAATTAATTGGGATTATCTTTAATCTGTGGTTTCACTGCAGATCCAACTAAGCTGCAATACTTCGCTATATCCTAAACCTAAATTAAGGGGGAGGTTTTCATTCACCAACATGTCTGTAACATGGAACTTAGGCATTTCCATTAGGAGGTCTTGTGCTTCCAAAGCCTCTGATGTATGCTTTGAAAGAGTG
This sequence comes from Bos grunniens, assembly GCF_055505025.1. Lineage (NCBI taxonomy): Eukaryota > Metazoa > Chordata > Mammalia > Artiodactyla > Bovidae > Bos > Bos grunniens. The sequence continues at coordinate 8,380,902 of NC_141179.1, read as the reverse complement.
TGCTAGGACAGATACCATTGATATAATTCATTTCTTATTTTTGTATAATAATAGATATAAATTATAATATTTCTTTCACTCATGTCAATGCACAGGCCCTGGGGTGGGTACACCATATCAGAAAATGGGTGGTATAGTATGTTTGGGGAGAAATGCCTTTCTCCAGCTGTAGAAAGTGCTCATGGCTCATTATGCTACAGTCCTTTCTTTCTGGGTTTCTTGCCACCTATACTGACATCACCAGCTTCCTTCATTTCCCCAAAGCAACAGGAAGGCACAGTGATTATGTAAGGTGAAAGTTCACTTAAGGTTTCAGAGGAGCTGGAGGTAATGAAAACACAAGGCAGTGAATAACGCCAAATTTGTTGCCAGACATCTCCATTCCTAAGGATTTGGCAAATATCCCCATGTAACAGGAAATTTCTCACAGGCATGCATTTCTCTTTGTACCCTAGATCTTTATTTTGCCATTGCTGCTGCTGCTGCTAAGTCGCTTCAGTCGTGTCCAACTCTGTGCGAGAGAGTTACTCACACATTACTCCTTTCATTACTCCTTTCTCTAGATCAAAGTTCCTCTGTCTACATTTTTTTCTCCCAAATTTCTCCTGAAACTTTGGTTACCCTACTAATCTTGGCTCCTGTCTACCCAGTGAACACATTTTTCTGGGCCACCATCCTGGCCCAGATCCTCAGTGCATCATTTCCAGTCTGTTCTCATGGGTTTGGAGCTTCCTGCCTCAATCCTCCCTGCTGTTGCTGCTGCTGCTGCTGCCACTGCCAAGTCGCTTCAGTTGTGTCCGACTCTGTGCGACCCCACAGACGGTAGCCCACCAGGCTCCCCCGTCCATGGGATTCTCCTGGCAAGAACACTGGAGTGGGTTGCCATTTCCTTCTCCAATGCATGAAAGGGAAAAGTGAAAGTGAAGTCGCTCAGTCGTGTCCGACTCTTTGCGACCCCATGGACTGCAACCCATCAGGCTCCTCCGTCCATGGGAATTCCCAGGCATGACTACTGGAGTGGGGTGCCAATGCCTTCTCCACAATCCTCCCTAGATACTGTGAACATATTACATTTCCTAAGCAACATACTGGAATACGTCAGCACAGTGCACAAAAAATTTTAAGGGCATCTCATTCTCCCCGCAATTAACTGCCAAACATCACATTTTGTCATCCCATGTATTTTCAACCTTCCATTTAATAATACATTTCACCATTCCTCTATGGCAGTGGCGCCTAACTTTTGGGAGGAGTCACTTATCCCTCTGAAAATCTCCCTTTGAAAATCTCATGAGAGCAATACCCCAGGAAAAAAACCATCAAGTTGTTATATATATATAAGGATAAAAGATCTGTGGATCCCTGACTGTGTTCCATGCTTTAGCCAAACTGTGTTTCTGCTCCTACTTTTTGTTTATAAAGGCCATTATGACAACTCCTGCTATCAAAAGCCTGCATTCTCAGCAATCCACCTAAAGGCTATCTTCAAAAATACATTTTGGTTTCCCTAATTACATATGAAATGAAGTGAAGTGAAGTGAAGTCGCTCAGTCGTGTCCGACTCTTTGCGACCCTGTGGACTGTAGCCTACCAGGCTCCTCCGTCCGTGGGATTCTCCAGGCAAGAATACTGGAGTGGGTTGCCATTTCCTTCTCCAGGGGATCTTCCTGACCCAGGGATCGAACCCAGGTCTCCTATACTGCAGGCAGATGCTTTAACCTCTGAGCCACCAGGGAAGCTCTAATTACATATGACACAACCCTTATGGCAGAAAGTGAAGAGGAACTAAAAAGCCTCTTGATGAAAGTGAAAGAGGAGAGTGAAAAAGTTGGCTTAAAGCTCAACATTCAGAAAACTAAGATCATGCTATCTGGTCCCACCACTTCATGGGAAATAGATGGGGAAACAGTGGAAACAGTGGCAGACTTTTTTTGGGGGGGCTCCAAAATCTCTGCAGATGGTGACCGCAGCCATGAAATTAAAAGACGCTTACTCCTTGGAAGGAAAGTTATGACCAACCTAGATAGCATATTCAAAAGCAGAGACATTACTTTGCCAACAAAGGTCCATCTATTCAAGGCTATGGTTTTTCCAGTAGTCATGTATGGATGTGAGAGTTGGACTGTGAAGAAAGCTGAGCGCTAAAGAATTGATGCTTTTGAACTGTGGTGTTGGAGAAGACTCTTGAGAGTCCCTTGGACTGCAAGGAGATCCAACCAGTCCATTCTAAAGGAGATCAGTCCTGGGTGTTCTTTGGAAGGACTGATACTAAAGCTGAAACTCCAGTACTTTGGCCACCTCATGCAAAGAGCTGACTCATTGGAAAAGACTCTGATGCTGGGAAGGATTGGGGGCAGGAGGAGAAGGGGACGCCAGAGGATGAGATGGCTGGATGGCATCACTGACTCGATGGACGTGAGTTTGAGTGAACTCCGGGAGTTGGTGATGGACAGGGAGGCCTGGCGTGCTGTGATTCATGGGGTCGCAAAGAATTGGATGCAACTGAGCGACTGAACTGAACTGAACTGAATTACATATGATCTTTTTTCCCTTTGAAATCCCAACCACATTCTATATTATACTTAGTTATGAGGTTGTCATCTCCCTGATGAAATTAAAAACTCTATGAGGTTAGGTATTATGGCTCATTTATCTGTTGTAGCCTTCTGTAGAATCCAGCATGGTAGTAAAAGTCTACTGTTAATCGTTCAGTCGTGTCCGACTCTTTGTGACCCCACAGACTGTAGCCTGCCAGGCTACCCTGTCCATGGGATTCTCCAGGCAAGAACACTGGAGTGGGTATAAGAAGAATATCAATAATTGTTCAGTAAATATTCATTATAATTTTCAGGGCTGTGTCAGATGTTCAGTCGTGTCTGACTCTTTGTGTACCCATGGACTAGCCCACCAGGCTCCTCTGTCCATGAAGAGGACAAGCAAGAAGTTCCAGTCTTCCTTTCTCCAAGCAAGAAGACTGGAACAGGTTCCTATTCCAGGGGATCTTCCTGACCCAGGGATCAAACCCAAGTCTCTTGCATCTCCTGTACTAGCAGGTGGATTCTCTACCACTGTGCCACTTGGGTATGTGCCAAGTATGTGCCACTCCATACTACACTTAGCTCAACCAAAAGGCTGAGAAGTGATTTTCAGGGCTGCTATACTACAAAACTGTGGACACTGTTCAACAAATTTATGAATCTTTTTTTCGTACACATCCAAATCTCTTCACCAAAACCTTTTGAGGATATATTTCAGAATTCAGAATTATTTAGATTTTACATAGTTGATATAGAGCAAAACTTTGTAATAAAACACAGTAATATTTATGCAGGAAAATCTATGAATATTCACATAGCCTATAAAACATGAGTGTGGGTTAGGTTCTGCGGTCAAGTGAATTCAGGTCAGGTCAAATCAGGTATTACTGACAAGGGACTACAATGAAACTTTTGTTTGCATGTCTTTCTGAACACTGACGTTGTGATGAGGAACTGTGGACCTCTGTCAGTTCTTGGCTCTGTCAGTTCAGTCACTCAGTCGTGTCCGACTCTTTGCGACCCCATGAATCGCAGCATGCCAGGCCTCCCTGTCCATCACCAACTCCCGGAGTTCACTCCATCACATCCATCGAGTCAGTGATGCCATCCAGCCATCTCATCCTCTGGCATCCCCTTCTCCTCCTGCCCCCAATCCTTCCCAGCATCAGAGTCTTTTCCAATGAGTCAGCTCTTCGCATGAGGTGGCCAAAGCACTGGAGTTTCAGCTTCAGCATCATTCCCTCCAAAGAAATCCCAGGGCTGATCTCCTTCAGAATGGACTGGTTGGATCTCCTTGCCGTCCAAGGGACTCTCAAGAGTCTTCTCCAACACCACACTTCAAAAGCATCAATTCTTCGGCGCTCAGCCTTCTTCACAGTCCAACTCTCACATCCATACATGACCACAGGAAAAACCATAGCCTTGACTAGACGGACCTCTGTTGGCAAAGTAATGTCTCTGCTTTTGAATATGCTATCTAGGTTGGTCATAACTTTCCTTCCAAGGAGTAAGCATCTTTTAATTTCAGGGCTGCAATCACCATCTGCAGTGATTCTGGAGCCCAAAAAATAAAGTCTGACACTGTTTCCACTGTTTCCCCATCTATTTCCGATGTCAGGCTCAATTCCTTAATTCATGCTGCAGGGTGACCTCTGGCTTTTCTCCTGAGTATTTCTGCCGTGTCACCTTTTGTCAGTTTCATTCAACCTCCTTGGGTGCCTGCAGGTGAAAGGTGGTGCGCACTGCCATTATCTACCGCTCACGCTAGGTAGAGCTAGTGTGGAGGGAAGTCAGACACGAGGTGGATGTGCAACAGTGGCGTCTTCAGGAAATTTTTGCTTAAAGAACAAAACATATTATCGTATCATAACCCAGCAGTAAACAGCTCGGTGTATTTTTTCTCAGATAGTGTTCTATACACAGTAATATCAAATGGGTGAAATTATTTTTACCCCAAATGATATTGTTACTTTTTCTTCACAATATATTTAAGATGCTTTTTCATACTTGAAATATAGACAGCTAGCTCACTCTTTTAAAATGCCACAGTGTATTTTATTGCAAGGGTGTGTCATAATTTCTTAACCTATAAACAGACATTCGAACTGTTTTCATTTTCTCAGTATTGCAAATAATGTAGTACTCAACATTTACCTGGAGGTATTTTTACGCATTTTTAGAGTTCTTTTAAGGATAAGTTTCTAGAAGTAGAATTGTTGGGCCAAAGTAATGAATACTTTTAATAAATAATATCAAATTGCTCTCCAACTTTCAAAAGGTTATTATTCATTGTTTTATCAATATGATTTTTGGCATGCCCATTATTTTAATCAGTAATAATTACTAGTACATTGATCATTTTTCATACATCTAGACTATGTTTTATACATTGCTTTCATATCTATTGCTTGCTTTTCTTTTTTAGCTTTTCATCTTTTTTCCTTTGTAACGACAAAAGTTAGAAAGAATATTCTGTACCTTAGCAATAACATCCTTCTGACTTATACATGTGTTACAAATAGCTTTCCAATCTGTCCTTTGACATTTTTTTTCCTTATAGAAAAAGTTTCAAATTCATTTATGTAGCAAAATTGACCATGTTTGATTTTGAATTCTGAGCTTCATGTAATAAAAGAAAGCTTCACCATTCCAATATTAAAAATACATGCTTCTATCTTTTCTATGTTTTTTAATCCTTTTTTCCTTAAAAAAAAAAACACAAAACTTAAAACTGTTGACCCACCTGAAATTTTTCTTTGTCACAGTGAGCCAGTAGTTCCAAGACTATTTACTGAATAACCCAGTTAAATTGAAGCCTCTTAATTCCTACTCTTTATTCTATTGTGAATAAATCCTACTATTTCCCATAAGTCACCTTTTCTAACTATTACAGGACAAAATAAACAAGCTCTTCCACCGTTACCTAGTAGTTTTGGTAATATTCTTAACTTGTGAGTCTCTGCTTAGACACTAAAGAGTGGGGATAAGAAGAGAGAGAATGAATACACAGCATTTAGCATGGTTCCTGTCCCATAGGCAGTGAGTAATGACAGATACTGGTAGCTTCTCCCCTGATGTACTTCAGCACTTGTCCGCATCACAGAATGCAGTCAGGTACTAAACTATCAGCTGCCTGCAAGTTCCTTGAAATCAAGGACTGTACCTTCTACTGGAGGGGTCCCCAACCACCGGGCCTTGGATCAGTAGTGCTCAGTGGCCTGTTAGGAACCAGGCTGCACCGCAGGAGGTGAGCAGTGGATGACAGAGCGAAGCTTCATCTGTATTTACAGTTGCTCTCCATCCCTCACATTTCTGCCTGAACTCCATCTTCTGTCAGATCAGCAGAGGCGATAGATTCTGATAGGAGCACAAACCCTACTGAGCTTGAATCATCCTGAAACTATCCTCCCATCCCGCGTCCAGTCCATGGAAAAACTGTCTTGCATGAAACTGCTCCCTGGTACCAAAAGGGGTTGGAGACTGCTGTTCTACTGTACAGGCCACAGGATCCGGGAAAGGGTTACAGCATGAACTCCAGGAACTGAGCTCTGCCCTACTTCTCACTAACTGGATGAACCTTATCTGTAAAATGAAGAAAGCAGAACCTGCCTGAGAGGATTGTTCTGAGGGTTAAATAAGCTAGCACATGTAGCTTATGAGCAGTGCCTAAATTTAATAAACACTAAATAAATAATAACTACTATTTTTACACTTTAATTTTTATTTGTTGCTGTTGTTTAGCTGCTAAGGCATGTCCAACTCTTTGCCATGTAGCCTGCCAGGCTCCTCAATCCATGAGATTTCCCAGGCAAGAATATTGGAGTGGGTTACCATATCTTTCTCTAGGTGGAGTCTTCGTGATCCAGGGATCGAATCCACATCTCCTGCTTGACAGGCAGATTCTTTACCACTGAAGCCCTACAAATGTTATAGCACAATGCTGAGCTCCTGGTCCATATTCACTACTTGCTTATTCTATTTCATAAATAATTCATTATATTATAGAAGAGAAAATAACATAGAAAGTATTTTTCCCTTAAGAAATAATGATTATTATCGAGTACTACACTTCAAAAAAAAGATTATATGATTTCTTAAAATGTTACATAAAGTACATAAGACCAACACTGTAGTAGCAGTTGAGAATGAAACCAGAAATCTAAGTTAATTACATTAAAAAAATTGAACATGGAAAGTTACTTCTTTGCTTTGTAGAAGTCAAAGTAAAAAGGAAAACACAATAATAGATGATATGAAGTGTGCATTATGTAGTTTACTATACGAAGGTCATCCAGCAACAAGGAGACTGTGTTCATCTCCTTCCTACAAATCAGGTGGATAGAGAAGATTACTAGGGCTTCCCCTGTGGCTCACTGGTAAAGAATCTGACTACAATGCAGGAGACGTGGGTTCAATCCCTGGGTCAGGAAGATCCCTTGGAAAAGGGCATGGCAACCCACTCCTTTATTATTGTCTGGAGAATCCCATGAACAGAGGATCCTTACGGGCTACAGTCCATGGGGTTACAAAAAGTTGGACACAACTGAGGTGACTAAGCAGAAACAGATTACAGAGGATATGACTTTCTGACATTTCAAATAAGGAAAAGTTGAAAAATCCAGGGAAGTAAAAAATTTGTTTGCCTGATTTGAGGTCTCTGTCTTAAGAATGAACTATTTCAACCAGTCCTTTAAAGAATTTATTAATGAGACATTTCCTGCAGTTACTTTGTTCTGCTGACAAAAGATAGAGCTCCATAACTCAGATGTAATTTTCAGGTGACAATGTTGATATTCTCTTAAAATATTGAGGCGTTAGATTTGAAATCTTGACCAAAAGTTCATCCTATCTTTGTACCGATGCCAAAAAGTTTTCAGCAAACAGTCAAGAAACTGTGTAGGATTGACTCAAGTACCTGAATAAACACTTGACTGAGGCTACCAGTTTCCTGTCATAATGTAGTGGTGTTCAACAAAAATGCTGGCAGAGAATTCTTTGTTCAAATAAAATGTTAAGCAGAAGAGTCAAACAAATAAACAAATAAAAGTAGGGTTGTTCTGGGCTAAGAAGGAATGGGACTAAGTTAAGAAGTACAACTTGAAAACCATTTCCCCATGAAATACATTTTGTCTGAAAAATTATAAAGTAATTAGTATATATTCAAGTACAGAACAATCTGGAGAGACAGTACAGAAGCACACAAAGCACAGAAGCTGGAGTCAGATGCCCTGTGCTTGGCCCTTGGCCCTACACTGTGTAGTAACCTTTCTGTATTCTCACTGGTAAAATACAAATAGTAGAGTACCTTCACCTCATGGGACTCTTAGAGGAATTAACTGACTTAATACCAAAAGCACTCAGAATAGCACCTGATCACAGTCAAGTGTAGTAAGGTATTTGTTAAATGAATAAGGTTCTTATACAACAATAGGATATATTAGTGGAAAAAACTGCAATCCTTCTAGATTTATCTAACTGAACCCTAGGGGGGAATCATTCATTACTTTGGCATAACATATCAATGTATTCTTGTGTTCACTAATTTATCATCAGGGTTTCTGTTTGTGTTTTCCTCTTCTTGGTTTTGTGCATGTCAAAGACATGGACTGCATACACATTGATTCACTTGTATTCCCAGCACAAGTAACATTTAAATGCAGTTAAGTATCAATATATGCATCTGGAGTGAGAAATTAATGAATTAAATTTTTTAGCAGCAAGAAGCAAGCTAATATTTAATTTATACAGATTTATCTTAGAGTATAAAAGTACTTAATTATGGACCTCTATGGTAGTCCAGTGTTTCAAGAATCTGCCTGCCAATGCAGGGGACATGGGTTCAATCCCTAATCCAGGAAGATTCCACATGCCTCAAGGTAACAAAGCCCGTTGTCAACTACTTAGACTGCGCTCTAGAGCCTGTGCTCCTCAACAAAAGAAGCCACTGCAATGAGAAGCCCATGCACTGCAACAAAGAGTAGCCCCCACTTGCCACAACGAGAGAAAACCCTCACACAGCAAAGAAGACCCCGCACAACCAAAAAAAGAAAATAATTATATTCCAGAAAGAAGAGCAAGGCACATACACAAGTAGTCAACTGCCAAAATGCTTACTCAACAGCAATGTCTTCATAAGAGGCTTTTCATCTTATAAAGTATTAATGTAATAGTTAAAAGGACTGCAAGGAGATCCAACCAGTCCATTCTAAATGAGATCGGTCCTGGGTGTTCTTTGGAAGGAATGATGCTAAAGCTGAAACTCCAGTACTTTGGCCACCTGAAACTCCAGTACTTTGGCCACCTGATGCAAAGAGTTGACTCACTGGAAAAAACTCGGATGCTGGGAGAGACTGGGGACAGGAAGAAGGGGACGACAGAGGATGAGATGGCTGGATGGCATCACCAACTCCATGCATGTGAGTTTGGGTGAACTCTGGGAGTTGGGAGGCCTGGTGTGCTGTGATTCATGGGGTCACAAAGAGTTGGACACGACGGAGTGACTGAACTGAACTGAATAGTTAAAAGAATGTTAGGATTACATATAAACATACCAAGCTTCCAGTCATTGTTTCATGAAACAAATAAGATGAGAAGTGATACACAAATTATGATATATGATATCATTTGTGTATCAACATATCTAAAACAACATATTACAGACACACACACACAAATGTAAAAAACTAAGATAGAAGTGTAGAAGAATGGTAGGCAAGAACAGATAAGAGGTAGTTATAAAGAGAACTTAAGTCTCATTGGCAATGTCTTGATACTTTTTAAGGAGACTGTACTGTCGCATACTTGAGTACTTAAAGTAAAACAATCTAAAGTCTGGAGGAAAAGCACTACCTGTTAGCATTAGCATGCATGTCTTCACACCAATACCTACCCTTGTGTTTCTGCAGTAGGGTTAAGATGCAGGTTCTGAAGGAGAATAACAATTTTAGGATGCTACATAACCATATACTGAGCATGTCACCAAATTCCATCATTCTCACCATTTCTTTTTCAGTTAAGCAGAGGCTTACATCAATGGGTCATAGCACAAAACTGTGCCTGAAACCAGCTTACTCCTCATGCTAAATATTAACCTGAGGGACATGCAGTTTAAGAATAAATTATCCAATTTATTATCTTTAATAATAGGATGTATTATTATTTACAGAATTTAGAAGTAAATTCCAGGGAATTACATGTTTACTTTTAGGGAAACAGGAAAACTGCCACAGTTTTCTTTGGAGAGAATATTAAGTAAGATTATTGGCAAACTGTCTTCTTAAAAGCCCAGATATAAGTCAAAGAAACTATTGTGGAAGGGAAGGTTGGATAATTTTGTGGAGTAAAATAGGTGTAAAAAGCACCATAGAGCTCCAAATGCAGGGAAAAAAGTTCATGAGTCTGTCAAAAAAAAAAAAAAAATTAACAAACAAAGCAGACTTCAAAGCAAGGAAAATTATTAGGAATAAAGAGGAGCATTACATAATGCTAAAGAGGCCAATTTTCCAAGAAGACATAACAATTATTAATGCATATGCATCTGACATCAGATCATCAAAATCTGGTAAGGTAAAAATGACAGAAATGAGAAATGGACTCATGAGAAATACATGAGTCCACTATTTGTCAGCCACTTCAACACCTCTCTTGCAGAAACAGAGAGATCTAGCAAGAAGAAAATCAGTAAGGACAGAGTTGAAATCAACAATATCATCAATCAATTAGACATAATTGACACCAATAGACTACTTCATTTAACAGCAGCAGAATATACCTTCTTCTCAAGCTCACATGAAATATCCATCAAGGTAAACCACATTCTATGTCATAAAACACACCTTAACAAATTCATAGAACAAAAATCATTCAATGTCTGTTCTTACACCACAAAGAAACTAAGCTAAAAATCATAACAGAAGGACAACTGGAAAATGTCAAAGTACATGGATATTTAACAACACACTTTTAAATAAAACATGATTTAAAGAAGAAATGTCAAGAGAAATTTAAACATATTTTGAACTAAATGAAAACACAAATATCAAAACCTGTGTGATACATCAAAACAGTGCTTAGAGGGAATTTTTTAGCATTAAATATATTAGAAAATAAAATAGCATTAAATATTACATCAGAAAAGAAAAAATATCTAAAGTTAATCTTCTAAACTTTCACTTTATGAAACTAGAAAAAAGAGTAAATTAAGCTAAATAAGTAGAAGAAAAATAATAAATTAGATCAGAAATCAATGAAATTGAAAAGAAGAAATGAATAAAGAAAATAAACAAAACCAAAAATTGGTTCTTTGAAAAGATCAATAAATTTAGTAAGCCTCTAGCCAGGATAGCTAACAAAAAAGAAGAGAAAGGATACAAATTACTAATATCTGAAATGAAAGAGGAGACATCATTATAGATCCTGTAGACATGAGATGAATAATAAAGAATACTATGAACAACTCTATGCTTAAAAACTTGATAACTCAGATGAAAAGGGATCAATGCTTTGAGAGACACAATCTGCCAAATCTCACATACGAAGAAACAAACAATCTGAACAGAACTTTATTAAGGAATCTGAATCAATAATTAGCAACTGACCAAAACAGAAAGCACCATGCCCAGAGGGTTCAATGATGAATTTTACCAAACATTTAAGGAAGAAATTATACCAACTCTCTACATTCTCTTTTAGAGATGAAAACAGAAAGATTGCTTCCTAATCATTCCGTGAGGCCAGCATTATCTTAATACAAAACTAGACAAAAACATCACAAAAAAAGAAAACTATATACTAATATCTCTCATGAATGTAGATGTGGAAAATCTCATCAAAATCTTAGCAAATCAAATCCAAAAAAAGTATAAAAATAACTGTACATCACAACCAAATGGGGTTTAATTCACCTATGCAATACTGGTTCAACATTTGAAAATTAATGTGTTCCATTACATTAACAAACTAAAAAAGAAAAATCACTTGATCACATCAACAGATGCAGAAAAAGTATTCAACAAAATTCAACACTCATTCGTGAAAAAAATCTCTTAGTGAACGAGGAATAGAGAGGCACTTTCTCAACTTGATAAAAAAAAATCTACAAAAAATCTACAGCTAAGGTCATACTTAGTGGTGAGATACTAGAAGATTTTCCATCAAGTCAGGAAAAATCAGAGATATCTAATCTCACCATTTATTTTCAGCACTGTAGTAGAAGTCCTACAAATCCAATAGGACAAAAAGAAAGAAAGAAAGAAAATAAGAGATACACTCACTGGAAAGGAAGAGATAACACTCATTGTTTGCAGATGATATATTCTTCTATGTAGAAAATCCAAAAAGGACTTACAGAACAACTCCTGGAACTAATAATTATAGCAAGGTCACAAGATACAAGATTAATATACAAAAGTCAGTTGCTTTCCTATGTACCAGAAATGAACAAGTGGAATTTTAGATTAAAAATACAATACCATTTAATTAGCATCCCCAAATATGAAGTACTTATGTATAAATATAACTATATATATATATATATATAATTTATATGAGGAAAATCACAGAACTCTAATAAATGAAATAAAAGAACTAAATAAATGGGAAGATAGTCCATGTTCATGGATAGGAAGATTCAGTACTGTCAAGATGTCAGTTCTTCCCAAAACAATCCACAGGTATAAGCCCAATCAAAATTCCAGAAGGCTATTTTATGGATTTTAACACAATGATTCTAAAGTTTATATGGAGAGGCAAATGACTCATGATAGGCAACACAATATGGAAGTTGGTGGATTGACACTACTTGACTTCAAGACTTACAACAAAGCTACAATAATCAAGACATTGTGAAAGAACAGACAAATATATCAATTGAACAGAATAGAAAGCCTAAAAACAGAACCATATAAATACTGTCAACTTATCTCTAATAAAAGAGAAATGGGGAGGGGGTGGTCCTAAGATAGCAGAGGAATAGGACAGGAAGACCACTTTCTTCCCCACAAATTCATCAAAAGTTCATCTGAATGCTGAGCAACTTCCACAGAACAACTTCTGAATGCTGGCAGATGACATTAGGCACCCAGAAAGGCAGCCCATTCGCTTCGAAAGGAGGTAGGACAAAATATAAATGACAAAAAGAGAAACAAAAGAATTAGGGACAGAGACCCATCCTGGGGAGGGAGTCGTGAAGGCGAACTTTCCAAGCACCAGGAAACCCTCTCACAGGCAGGTCTTTGAGGAGTTTTGGAATCTCAGAGGGCAACATAACTTGGAGGGGAAAAAAACAAAAAAACCCCACAGAATACATGCCTAACTGCAACTGCCAGTGGAGAAGTAGCCCAGATGCTTGTGGCCACCACCAGCCAGCGAGGGCTGGACAGGGAGGCACAGGTTGCATGCTTAGGGTAAGGACCACGCCTGAATGCCCTGAGGACAATCTGAAGGAGCTAACATGAGATAGCAACCCAAACTGTGGAATAGCCAGGGAGAGAGAAAAGAAAAAGGGAGAGAGAACTTTCCCACGAAAAGCTCTAACCAAGGCACAGCTTGGCCTGCTCACAGAACAAAGGATTGAGTGACACCAAAGGAGAGCTAGCCAGCTGTGGACTGGCCCTCCCCTTCTAGAGGCAGAGAGGCAGGCAGGTGGCAGCCAAAGCCACAAGTCAAGGGGCAATCTCAGCCCCAGAAACACATCCTCCGCCAAACTGTTAGGACGCTCCCAGTTGCTAACCAAGTCTTCCTGGGATACTGGACGGTTGACATCTGCCAGGAGGGTTATAGCCAGAGATCAGCTCCTCAGAGGAGACACACAGAACACCTGGGACTGGGAAGGTGATTAAGATGCACTGCCCACCTAGGATAGTGTGCTTGCCAAGCACCTGGTCACCTGAGCTGCTCAGACCTGGAGAGGGCACAAAATGCATGCCCAACCACGTCTGTGCCCTTACGGAGTATCCGAGAACCTGAACCTGAGCAGCTTAGACCTGGGAAGTGCATGAAATGTAGAGCCCACTTTGGACAGTGCCCCTGCAGAGCACCCTGGGCCTGAGCAGTGTAGACTGGGAAAGCACAGATGCTGTGAGTGGGGCAAACCCAGTGTGGTCCATACCCTGCAAGCACCCCCCACACATGCCAGCAATATATGTTTGCAGTGTTCCTCCCTCCCCCCAGCACAACTGAACAAAAGAGCCTAAATAAGTGACCACCTTCACCCCCTTGTGTAAGGGTGGATATTAGACACTGAAGTGACTTGCAAACAGAGGAAGTCAAAATAAACAAAGAAGAGGGAACCACTTTGGAAGTGACAGGTTCAACAGATTAAAACCCTGCAGTTAACACCAATTAAGCATTGGAGGGGGCCTATAGACCTTGAGCAGAGAAGGGAATGGCAATCCCCTCCAGTACTCTTGCCTGGAAAATCCCATGGATAGAGGAGCCTGGTAGGCTACAGTCCATGGGGTCGCTAAGAGTCGGACATGACTGAGCAACTTCACTTTCCCTTTTCACTTTCATGTATTGGAGAAGGAAATGGAAACCCACTCCAGTGTTCTTGCCTGGAGAATCCCAGGGACGGGGGAGCCTGGTGGGCTGCCGTCTATGGGGTCGCACAGAGTCAGACACGACTGAAGTGACTTAGCAGCAGCAGCAGCATAGATCTTGAGAACAAGTGCAAGCTGGAACAAGGAACTACCTGAAACTGAACTGACCTCCACTACCCACAACAGCTCCAGAGAAATTCCTAGAGATATTTTTACTCTTATCATTTTTTATTTTTAAGTTCTTTATTACTTCTTTAGTTTTCATTTTTGTAACCTATTACCTTGCAAAAAAAAAAAAAAGATGAAAACCTTTTTTTAAGCAAATTTCATGTACATGCTTTTTTATAATTTGTGATTCATTTTGGTTTGTATTTTTAATATTTATTTATGAGAGTCTAACCTCTACTCTAGATTTTTAATCTTTGCATTTAGGTATTTGTTTTCAATTTTGTACTTTTAAGAATCTAGTCTTCACTATCCATTTCACTAAGGGGTGTGATTACTGGCTTTATTGTTCTCTCCCCTTTTGACTCTCCCTTTTCTCCCCCAGGTCACCTCTATTTCCTCCCTCCACCTTATCTTCTCTACTTAACTCTGTGAATCTCTCTGGGTATTCTGGGCTGTGGAGAACACTTAGGGAACTGATTACTGGCTAGATTGGTCTCTCCCCTTTTGACTCCCCCTCTTCTCCTCCTGGTCACCTCTATCTCCCTCCTCCTTCTTCTCTTCTCCATGTAACTCTGTGAACCTCTCTGGGTGTCCCTCACTGTGGAGAATCTCTTCACCATTAACCTAGATGTTTTATCATCTATGCTGTATAGATGGAGAAGTCTTGAAGCTACTGTAAGAATAAGGCTGAAAGCCAGAGGCAGAAGGCTTAACTCCAAAACTTGAAAACACCAGAAAACTCCTGACTCCAGGGAACATTAATCAACAAGAGCTCATCCAAAAGCCTCCATACCTATGCTGAAACCAAGCTCCACCCAAGAGCTAACAAGTTCCAGAGCAAGACACAGCACACTAGCACACTAATTCTCCAGCAAAGCAGGAATACAGCCCTGAGCATTAAAATACAGGCTGTCCAAAGTCACATCAAACCCACAGATACCCCAAAACTTCCTATGGGACAATTCATTACACTCCAGACAGAAGAGATCCAGCTCCACCCACCAGAACACCAACACAAGCTTCCCTAACCAGGAAACCTTGACAAACCACTAGTCTAATCCCACCCACAGGGAGCAACCTCCACAATAAAGAGGAACCACAAACTTCCAGCCTACAGAAAGGCCACCCCAAACACAGTAATCTAAAAAAATGAAAAGGCAGAGAAATATTCAGCAGGTAAAGGACCATGACAAATGCCCACCAAACCAAACAAAAGAGGGGGAGATAGGGAGTATACCTGAAAAAGAATTCAGAATAATAATAGTAAAGATGATACAAAATCTTGAGAACAAAATGGAGTTACAGATAAATAGACTAGAGACAAGGATTGAGAAGATGCAAAAAATGTTTAACAAGGACCTAGAAGAAATAAAAAAGAGTCAATCGATAATGAATAATAACTGAGATCAAAAGCACTCTGGAGGGAGCCAACAGTAGAATAACTGAGGAAGAAGATAGGATAAGTGAGGTGGAAGATAGAATGGTGGAAATAAATGAAGCACAGAGGAAAAAAGAAAAAGAATTAAAAGAAATGAGGACAACCTCAGAGACCTTTGGGACAATGTTAAATGCCCCAACATTCGAATTATAGGAGTCTCAGAAGAAGATGACAAAAAGAAAGGGCATGAGAAAATATTTGAGGAGATAATAGTTGAAAACTTCCCTAAAATGGGGAAGGAAATAGCCACCCAAGATCATGAAACCCAGAGAGTCCCAAACAGGATAAACCCAAGGCAAAACACATATTAATCAAATTAACAAGGATCAAACACAAAGAGCAAATATTAAAAACAGCAAGGGAAAAGCAACAAATAACACACAAGGGGATTCCCATAAGGATAGCAGCTGATCTTTCAATAGAAATTCTTCAGGCCAGAAGGGAATGGCAGGACATACTTAAAGTGATGAAAGAGAAAAATCTACAACCAAGATTATCATTCCCAGCAAGTATCTCATTCAAATATGAAGGAGAAATCAAAAGCTTTATAGACAAGCAAAAGCTGAGACAATTCAGCACCACCAAACCAGCTCTTCAACAAATGCTAAATGATCTTTTCTAGACAGGAAACACAGAAAGGGCTTATAAACTCAAACCCAAAACAATAAAGTAAGTGGCAACAGGATCATACTTATCAATAATTACCTTAAAAGTAAATGGGTTGAATGCTCCAACCAAAAGACAAAGCCTGACTGAATGGATAGAAAAATAAGACCCTTATACATGCTGTCTAAAAGAGACCCACCTCAAAACAAGGGACACAAACAGGCTGAAAGTGAAGGGCTGGAAAAAGATATTTCATGCAAATGTGGAACAAAAGAAAGCAGAAGTAGCAATACTGATATCAGATAAAATAGACTTTGAAACAAACACCATGAAAAGAGATAAAGAAGGACACTACATAATAATCAAAGGATCAATCCAAGAAGAAGATATAACAATTATAAATATATATGCACCCAACATAGAAGCACCACAATATGTAAGGCAAATGCTAACAAGTATTAAAGGGGAAATTAACAATAACATAATTATAGTGGGAGACTTTAATACCCCACTCACAACTATGGATAGATCAACCAAACAGAAAATTAGCAAGGAAACACAAACTTTAAATGATACAATGGACCAGTTAGACCTAATTGATATCTATTAGGACATTTCACCCCAAAACAATGAATTTCACTTTTTTCTCAAGTACACATGGAACATTCTCCAGGATAGATCACATCCTGGGCCATAAATCTAGCCTTGGTAAATTCAAAACAACTGAAATCATTCCAAGCATCTTTTCTGATCACAATGCAGTAAGATTAGATATCAACTGCATGGGGAAAAAAAAAAAAACGATTAAAAATATAAACATATGGAGGCTAAACAATATGCTTATAAATAACCAACAAATCACAGAAGAAATCAAAAAAGAAATCAAAATATGCATAGAAACAAATAAAAATGAAAACACAACAGCCCAAACCCTATGGGATTCAATAAAAAGAGTGTTAAGAGGAAAGTTCATAGGAATACAGACTTACCTCAGGAAACAAGAGAAAAATAAACTAAATAGCCTAACTTTACACCTAAAGCAAGGAAGAAATGAAGAACCCCAGGGTTAGTAAAAGGAAAGAAATCATAAAAATTAGGGCAGAAATAAATGAAAAAGAAACAAAGGAGACTATAGCAAAAATAAACAAAACTAACAGCTGGTTCTTGGAGGAGATAAATAAAAGAGACAAACCATTAGCCAGACTCATCAAGAAAAAAAGGGAGAAGAATCAAATCAACAAAATTAGAAATGAAAATGGAGAAATCACAACAGACAACACAGAAATACAAAGGATCACAAAAGACTATTACCAGTAACTATATGCCAATAAGATGCACAACTTGGAAGAAATGGATGAATTCTTATATAAGTATAACTTTACAAAACTGAACCAGGAAGAAATAGAAAATATTAACAGACCCATCAGAAGCACACAAATCAAACTGTAATCAAAAATCTTCCAACAAACAAAAGCACAGAATCAGATGGCTTCACAGGTAAATTCTACCAAAAATTTAGAGAAGAGCTAACAACTATCCTCAAACTGTTCCAGAAAATTGCAGAGGAAGGTAAACTACAAAACTCATTCTATGTGGCCACCATCACCCTAATACCAAAACCAAAGAATCCACAAAAAAGGAAACTACAGGCCAGTTTCACTGATAGACATACATGCAAAAATCCTCAACAAAATTCTAGCAAACAGAATCCAACAACATATTAAGCAGATTATACATCATGACCAAGTGGGCTTTATCTCAGAGATGCAAGGATTCTTCAATATTCACAAATCAATCAATGTGATATACCACATTAACAAATTGAAAGATAAAAATTATATGATTATTTCAATAGATGCAGAGAAAGCCTTTGACAAAATTCAACATCTGTTTATGATAAAAACCCTCCAGAAAGCAGACATATAAGGAACATACATCAACATAATAAAAGCCATACATGATAAACCCAGAGTAAACTTTATCCTCAATGGTGAAAAATTAAAAGCATTTCCCCTAAAGTCAGGAATAAGACAAGGGTGTCCACTCTCACCACTACTATTCAACATAGTTTTGGAAGTTTTAGCCACAGTAATCAGAGAAGAAAAAGAAATAAAAGGAATCCAAACTGGAAAGGAAGAAGTAAAACTCTCACTGTTTGCAGATGACATGATCCTCTACACAGAAAACCCTAAAGACACCAATAGAAAATTACTAGAGCTAATCAGTGAATATAGTAAAGTTGCAGGATATAAAATTAATACACAGAAATCCCTTGCATTCCTATACACTAACAATGAGAAAATAGAGAAATTAAGGAAACAATCCCATTCACCATTGTAATGAAAAGAATAAAATACTTAGGAATAAATCTACCTAAAGAAACAAAAGACCTATATATATAAAACTATAAAACACTGATGAAAGAAATCAAGGAGGACACAAATAGATGGAGAAATATACCATGTTCATGGATTGGAAGAATCAATATAGTGAAAATCAGTATACTATCCAAAGCAATCTATAGATTCAATGAAATCCCTATCAAGCTACCAACAGTATTTTTTAGAGAACTAGAACAAATAATTTCACAATTTGTATGGAAAAAAACAACAACAAAAAAAAACCCTCAAATAGCCAAAGCAATCTTGAGAAAGAAGAATGGAACTGGAGGAATCAACCTGCCTGACTTTAGACTGTACAAGAAAGCTACAGTCATCAAGAGAGCATGGTACTGGCAAGAGACAGAAGTATAGATCAATGGAACAAAATAGAAAGCCCAGAGATAAATCCATGCACCTATGGACAACTTATCTTTGACAAAGGAGGCAAGAATATACAATAGAGAAAAGACAATTTCTTTAACAAGTGGTGCTGGGAAAACTGGTCAACCACTTGTAAAAGAATGAAACTAAAACACTTTCTAACACCATACACAAAAATAAACTCAAAATGGATTAAAGATCTAAATGTAAAACCAGAAACTATAAAACTCCTAGAGGAGAGTATAGGTAAAATGCTCTCCGACATAAACCACAGGAGGATCCTCTATGACCCACCTCCCAGAATATTGGAAATAGAAACAAAAATAAACAAATGGGACCTAATTAAATTTAAAAGCTTTTGCACAATGAAGGAAACTATAAGCAAAGTGAAAAGACAGCCTTCAGAATGAGAGAAAATAATAGCAAATGAGGCAACTGACAAAGAATTAATCTCAAAAATATACAAGCAGCTCATGCAGCTCAATACCAGAAAAATAAACAACCCAATCAAAAATGGGCCAAAGAACTAAACAGACATTTCTCCAAAGAAGACATACAGATGGCTAACAAACACATGAAAAGATGCTCAACATCACTCATCATTAGAGAAATGCAAATCAAAACCACAATGAGGTACCATCAAATGCCAGTCAGAATGGCTGCTATCCAAAAGTCTACAAACAATAAATGCTGGAGAGGCTGTGGAGAAAAGGGAACCCTCTTACCCTGTTGGTGGCAATGCAAACTAGTATAGCCACTATGGAGAACAGTGTGGAGATTCCTTAAAAAACTGGAAACAGAACTGCCATATGGCCCAGCAATCCCACAGCTGGGCATACACACCGAGGAAACCAGAATTGAAAGAGGCACGTGTACCCCAATGTTCATCAAAGCACTAGCCAGGACATGGAAGCAACCTAGATGCCCATCAGCAGACGAATGGATAAGAAAGCTGTGGTAAATATACACAATGGAATATTATCAGCTATTAAAAAGATCATATTTGAATCAGTTTTAATGAGGTGGATGAAACTGGAGCCTAATATACAGAGTGAAGTAAGTCAGAAAGAAAACACCAATACAGTATACTAACACATATATATGGAATTTAGAAAGATGGTAATGATGACCCTGTATGTGAGACAGCAAAAGAGACAGAGATATATAGAACAGAGTTTTGGACTCTGGGAGAAGGCGAGGGTGGGATGATTTGAGAGAATAGCATTGAAACATGTATATTACCATATGTGAAATAGATCACCAGTCCAGGTTCGATGCATGAGACAGGGTGCTTGGGGCTGGTGCACTGGGATGATCCTGAGGGATGGGATGGGGAGGCAGGTGGGAGGAGGGGTTCAAGATGGGGAACACATGTACACCCATGGCTGATTCAGTTTAATGTATGGCAAAAACCAGTACAGTATTATAGACTAATTAGCCTCCAATTAAAATAAATAAATCAATTAAAAAATAAAAGAGAAATTGTACTACAATAGAAAAAAGACAGTCTCTTCACAAATAGTACTAGAACAACCCTGGACATCCATATGCAAAAAAGTCAATCTTGACACAGACATTACACCCTTCACAAATCTACTCAAAATGGATCAGAGAACTAAACATAAAATTCAAAACTATAAAACTACTAAAAGATAACCTAGGAGAAAATCCACATGACCTTGAGTTCGATGACATTTTTCAGATATAATACTAAAGTCATAATCCATGAAAGAAAGAATTGAGAAACCATATTTCATTAAAAATGAATTTGTCTACTATGTAAAATACACTAGCAAAAGAACAAAAAGACAGAGTGGGAGAAAATATTTGCAAAATACCTAGGATAAAGGTCTGTTATCTAAAAAACAAACAAAAATAATCCACAAAAAAACCTTTTAAAACTCAACAGAAAAAAAAAATGGGCCAAAATTGTAATAAACACATCACCAAGGAAGATGTATAGATGTCAAATAAGCATATGAAAATATAATTCACATAATATGTCATCAGGGAAATTTAAGTCAAAACAACAATGAGCTAGCACTACATTCCTGTTAGAATGGAGAAAATCTGAAGCACTAGAAACACAAATGCTGGCAAGGACATGGAATAAGACAAACTCTGAATTATTGCCAGTGGGAATGTTAAATGATACAGCCACTTTGGAAGACAATTTGGTGGTTTCTTCTAAAACTAAACATACTCTTACCATACGACCAAGCCACTGCACTCTGGTATTTGCCGTGCTGCTGTTGTTTAATTGCCAAGTCATGTCCAAGTCTTTCGCGACCCCCTGGACTGCAGCCTGCCAGACTCCCCCAACCATTTCCTTCTCCAGGGGATCTTTCTGACCCAGGGATGGAACCCACACCTTCTGCTTTGGTAGGCGAGTTCTATACCACTGAGCCACCAGGAAAGCCTGGTATTTGCCCTGAGGAGTTGAAAACTGATGTTCACACAAATACTTGCAGACAAATCTTTAGAGCAGCTTTATTCATAACTACCAAAGCCTGGAAGCAACCAAGGTGTCCTTCAGTAGATCAATGAATAAACAAACTGCGGTATATTCAGACAATGGAATGTTATTCAGCACTAAAAAGAAATGAGCCTTTCACATGGAGGAAGCTTCAATGCATACTGCTAAGGGAAAAAGCTAATCTGTAAAGGCTTCCTACTGTATGATTCCAACTATATGACGTTCTGGAAAAGGCAAAACTATGGGGACAATATAAATATTAGTGGTTGACAGGAGTTGGGGATGAGGAAGGGATGAACAGAAGAGCACAGAGGATTTGGGGAGGCAGTGAAAATACACTGTATGAAACTCTAACCATGGATACATGTCATCATACTTTTGTCCAGATCCACTCAATGGTACAAAACCAAGAATGAGCCCTAATGTAAACTATGGATTTCCAGTGATTAGCATGTGTTGACGTAGATTCATCAGTTGCAACAAACATACTACTCTGGTGGAGGATTTTGATAATAAGAGAAGCTATGCATGTGCAATCACAGGAGGCACATGGGAAATCTCTACACTGTCCTCTCAATTTTGCTATAAACCTAAAATTGCTCTTAAAAATAAGCATTGAAACATGAAAAATATCATGTATGAAACGAGATGCCAGTCCAGGTTCAATGCATGATACTGGATGCTTGGGGCTAGTGCACTGGGACGACCCAGAGGGATGGTATGGGGAGGGAGAAGGGAGGAGGGTTCAGAATGGGGAGCACATGTATACCTGTGATGGATTCATTTTGATATTTGGCAAAACTAATACAATTATGTAAAGTTTAAAAATAAAATTAAATTAAAAAAATTAAAAAAAAAATCTTTCACAAATTTGAATGTTCATCATTTCTGCTTTAGAAGTCATACCACAGAGAACGATGCTACTACACCAGTTTTCATTTTTAGACTATGACACCAGCTCCACTCAACTTCAGAAAGAAATACGCTATTCTTAAAAGTACTTCATTTCTGTTCCGTTTCCTCTGTGGTCTGCTTATGATGTGCTCAGACGCTCAGCTGTGTCTGACTTTTTGTGACCCCATGGATTGCAGCCTGCAAGGCTTCTCTATCCATGGGATTCTCCTGGCAAGAATACTGGAGTGGGTTGCCGTTTCCTCCTCCAGGGGATCTTCCCAACCAAGAGATGGAGCCCATGTCTCTTATGTCTCCTGCATTGGTAGGTGAATTCTTTACCACTAGGACTACCTCGGAGAAGGCAATGGCACCCCACTCCAGTACTCTTGCCTGGAAAATCCCATGGCAAAGGAGCCTGGTAGGCTGCAGTCCATGGGGTTGCACAGAGTCGGACACGACTGAAGTGACTTAGCAGCAGCAGTAGCAGGACTACCTGGGAAGACTGCTTATGAGGGTGTCTTTCTAATTCTAAAGACTTCTCCACCATCCCCAGCATCTGTCAGAGGGGTCAAGTGACTAGTTGTCCAGGCATAACTCATTAATATATAATAACTTGTTAAACGCATGCTAACTGAGAATGTCCCTTTCCTCCACTACACTAAAAACTCCACTAGTGCTGCAGCCAGTTAGGTCTGTCCTGTTTCACTTTTCAACCAGCACCCAGTATAGTCCCCGGCATACAGCAGGTGCTCAACAAACATTTGGTTAATTAATGCAAAAACAAAAACTAGCTGAACATAGAGCATATTATGCTAAATGAAATAAGCCAGACAGAGACAAATACCACAGATATCATTACATGTGGAATTTAAAAAATAAGTTGAATTTATAGAAACACAGAAGAGAAGTGGTTACCAGGGGCTGGAGGGTGGGAGGAAATAGGGAGAGATTGGTAAAAGGATACAAACCTTCAGGTATAAGGTGAATAAGGTCTGAGGATCTAATGTGTAATACTGTGACTACAGTTGATAACATTGTATAACATTATATAACTGAAATTTGCCAAGAGAGTAGAACTTAAATGTCCTTGCCAAAAAGAAAGGCAAATACCTGAGGTATGTTAAAAAACTTGATGGGGAGGAATTCTTTCACCATGAACCTATAATATCAAATCATTACAGGGTATACTTTAAATATCTTACAATTTTATTTGTCACTTTTACCTCAATTAAGAGAAAAATGAGGCATAATGTAATATAATTAAAAATCCATCAATATCTACTTAGCTTCCTATCTTCTAAACACTATGTTTCAACTATATTAACAATATTTCCCAACCCTATTCTATCAAATATATTCACTACAAATGCTGTCACACTATAAAATATGCAAAGAATAAAAGCTTGGCATCATTTGTTATGACTGGTTCATTTAGCAAACAATTATACACTAACTGTTTAGTATTCCTAACATTGAGCGAGTCACAGTGCATACTGAGGTAAGCCAGTGAGAAATTATCTTTTCCTTCTTAATACAAGGCCTGCATTTATAGGACTGACAGGTCATTATGACTTCTCCTTGAAAGGCATTAAGGCAATTTCTGACCACTTCCTGGTTCACTCTAAGTATTAGTAAAGGAATGCAATGGGCTATTCAAGCAACTATTTTTTGGCTAATATTTTCTTTCTTTTTTTTTTTTCAGCTTAAGAGGTCATTTCTCTCCTCTGTATACTCCTACTTCCTGAGGGATGTCTTTTTTCTCTGCCTCTTCTCTTTCTGTTTCATACCAAGAGAAATCCAGTTTTCCTGAGTACCTTCTC
This sequence comes from Bos grunniens, assembly GCF_055505025.1. Classification (NCBI taxonomy): domain Eukaryota; kingdom Metazoa; phylum Chordata; class Mammalia; order Artiodactyla; family Bovidae; genus Bos; species Bos grunniens. The sequence continues at coordinate 8,356,664 of NC_141179.1, read as the reverse complement.
CATACACATTATGGTCTCCCACTTCTAACTTGGAGCAGGGGTGGAGAAACTGGCTCTTGGCTCCTGAATGTGTCTTTTCACTGCAGCCCTAAATGTGGTGTTAGTATCATCCATCCATTTACATTACATACTTTCAATCACCCTTGATATTGCTTTCTCCATTAGGATTCCCTTCTACCTTCTTAGATGTTTTCTCACTTGGCTCATATTTTTTCTTCCAACTCTCTATTGTTTCTTTGAGAAGCTGAAACTGAATTTCCTATTATGAGAAAGAAAGTGTAGTGGTGGAAGGCATAGATTCTGGGGTCAAACACCTTGGATTTGAATCCTATTCCACTGCTTCTTATGATTTAAGGCAATTTACAAAGGCAGTTTCCTCATTTATAAACTAAAAATGATGATAATGTCTACACCATATGGCTTAAAAGGGTCAAGACCAATACAACATTAAAATAGTCACAGGCACATATAAAGCACTCCTGAAGGCCATTATCATCACTATCTTTGGTATTTAATATTCATATTGTTGACTATGACATTCAATTTCTGGACATACTGGCATCCACATATAGTTATACCCTGAAGTTGTTTATTACACAGCCCTATTTTACTCTATGATTTCAAACTGCATATTTCTCTTCAATTACAAATATTCTTCTACTCATCTTTCTCACTCTTGAAAACTCAAAGAACCTTCTATTTTCTTGCCTTAAATGACTGATTCAAGCAAACACTGGCAATCCAACTTCTTAACCTTTAATAATTTCCTAATATGGATCTTCAAGTCTTAGTTTAATCTTAATCTCATCAGTTTTCCTTGAATATATACACTTTACAAGCTCTTCTCAATGTCCAGAGGTTACTAATTTTACTCGTCATTTAACAGCCAAATGATTTATCAACTTTTATTTTGAGCTCCTCTTCGTAGACAATGTTGAATAAAGGTACTTCATTTCTATTACTCAAAATTAAAACAGAACCATGCCTAAGGTAGTGGTCCAACAAATACTTTGTCATTGCAAATTTGGGAAGACATCTTTTATGTTTAGGATGCTATTCTGATAATAATGATGTGAAAACATTTATATTTTAATTAGAGTATTCTTGGTCCTATATGCACTTTTGAAGTAACTTTCAAGAATTAAGTAGCATTTGTCATATGCCTACTTTTGCATACCATTTCTGATTTATAAGCACTGCAATGAAAGAAAATCTAACCTATGTTGACTAACAATCAGCTACCAACTAACTGTATGCTCTTTAGAAATTTAGATGTATGTCTTTAGGACTTGTGTATCTGTAGAAAGAGAGAGCTGGGCTAGAATAAACTGGCTTTGGGGAGACTCCAACAGGGTCATTCATTTAAGGATTAGACTAATAAAACTGTAAGTATAAAGAAAATCACATTAATGCAGAGGGGAATGTTCAGGAAACCAGGATCAAAGTCAGATGGGAACAGTAACTTCAATTACCCACTGGAGAATCCACTCTTCCATGCACACAAAGGGCTTCAAACTGCAACTATGACTAAATGATGTCAGTGGAAAGTTAAGACTACCCTCAGTTGTCCCATTTTCTCACATTTTCTCTTGTCACAGCACCTCAACTAATTTAAAATGCAATTAAAGTCCCCTTAAGTTTAATACATACACTCAACATCAGTTACATCCATCCATCCTTCATGACAAACAATCATATTTTAAAAAGGCACAAGAGCAATTACTTTTTTTGAAGCATTAATTTCAGTAGGAGGGGTACACATACCATTAATAGATGAGAATCATTTTCACTAAAAGGGCATAATAGTTATGAAGAATTATATGTTAGCAATCTATAGGGATAGTGAATTTTTTTTGTTAAACATCTTTTGGATTAATCTTTTTGGTACTCTTTCTACCCCCTTCTGATGTCTATGTCAGAAGCTTTCTCTATCTCCTTTATACTTTAATAAAACTTCATTACACAAAAGCTCTGAGCGATCAAGCCTTGTCTCTGGCCCCGGACTGAATTCTTCTCCTCCGGGGGCCAAGAATCCTGGTGTCTTCGTGAGATTCAACAACAACCTTTCATCCTGGGGGCTCGTCCGGGATCCTTCAGGACAAGGTAAGGATGCTTGGAGCTCTAGTTCTTTGTCCTCTTAGCAAATGCGTTTTCTGCTGTGCTTTATTAACTCTACGGTGTACTTGTGTGAATGAATGACATGCCTTGCATGAAGCAAGTAAGGAGCCCTGCTCTGCGGTTCCATGGTGATCTCATATGGCTTATGGCAGAAACGTGTTGGGGGTTTATACCGACATGCCAATGCCAAGAGGCACCCAATGTCTCCTTTGGGAACCGACCAGAAATGGGCAGTGTGTGGACCGAACTCTCCTTTCTTGGTCAAACTTTTCGGTTTCTTTGACCATTTCTTAACTCCTTGGGAATTAGAAGTACTAACCTACAATGGCACCCCACTCCAGTACTCTTGCCTGGAAAATCCCATGGACGGAGGAGCCTGGAAGGCTGCAGTCCATGAGGTCGCGGAGAGTCTGACACGACTGAGCAACTTCACTTTCACTTTTCACTTTCACTCATTGGAGAAGGAAATGGCAACTCACTCCAGTGTTCTTGCCTAGAGAATCCCAGGGACGTCGAGCCTCATGAGCTGCTGTCTATGGGGTTGCACAGAGTCGGACACGACTGAAGTGACTTCACTTAGGTTAAATGTGTATTAAATATGCATGTCAACTCCTTTGAATGCTCCCTTAAGGTAAAAATTCCCCACTCCCTCCTTTCCTACTTACATGTAGAGGACTCTTGAAATCAGAAAACTCACAAACAGGAAGCAAAAAAGCAGACATTCAGATCTTTGGTTCCTTGTCTAGGTGTGATCTCAGAACTCCAGAGACAACCATAAACTCATGTCTGCTTGTTATAAAATACAGTTATTGCTAGAATTCAAATGTGAAATGATGTCTAAGTGTATTTCTATCTTCAAATATAAATGTGCTTGGCGGCTTAGAGTTTAGTGTAGATAGAAAGGATGAAATTAAAACATATATTTTATAAAAGTTCAAATATGAAATACATTATGTAAATCAATCTAAAATCATTAGGTAAATATGTAATTTGGATGATTTTTAAAATATGAAAGACTTACTTAAAGCAAAATATTTCTGCAGAAATTAAATTACTGTGGAGTCCAAATTTTTCTTTTGCTTTAAATTGTTTGCACTAAACAAAAAGGGAACTTTAACCATTTTTTTCTGTAATTACCATTATATAATTATTACATAAACATCATACAGGGAAAGGACATAATTATGAAGAAAACTTGTAACTGCATCATATATATGTACATATATAATTTTAATGACTTCTACCACTTTACTTTTGGAAGAAAATTTTAATTTAGTGTTATCTTACATAAATGTGATAGAAATATAAAAATTCAATTAGAATAAAGTTGTTTCTCTAAAGTTAATGAACAATGTTAGCATGTTGCAAGATTCATATGCTTTGTCTAATATTAAAAGTGTTAGTCAAATATTATGCAATTATAATATCCAACCACATTCAATACAGATTATTAGAAATAAAAATATATTGTTAAAATATCATCATATATTTTTAGTTGTATGGAAATACCATCATTTCTTAGAAGAAGCAAGGGCTAATTAAGATCTGTAAAATATTAGATGGTGTCATTTACAATTAAACCAACAAGAAAGGAGCCTACCTTCCATTGCCCTTTTAAAGAAGACCTTACAGCTTCCACAGGTGAGGACACCATAATGACAGCCTGATGCTTCATCCCCACAGATTAAACAAATCTTCTGAGGTAATGACTCAAAGCTGTACTGTGGGCTCTGGCTGGCTTCTGAATCCGGCCTTGAAATGCAAAACAAAGTACTCAATTTATTTTTAAGTGCACCACTATCTAATACTAAAGTTTCCTTAACCCAGAATAGACAGAGTGACAAGGTTTTTAAAAATTACAGCCATATATAAATACAGATCTGAAAAACATAGCAAACTGAACTTGATATACTACGTGTTACTGGATTCATCAGACTTGCAAGGTATTAGCCTCTCATCAGGAGTACCAACAAAAGTAATAAATAATTAATATTTAATTTTATGTTCAGGAAAAAAAAAAAAAACTTCCTGCAAAACTCATTACAGAGAATCAATTTAGTCTTTTGACAAATGTTATAACCTTGTTGCACGGTGGAAAACAATAAACGTGGTTTTGCTCTAAAAATACAATCATTTAAAAAAGTCATCTCTGTAATTAAACAAGTACCCGAGTTTGTCTTTTTAAAGCATTGTTCAATATTTTGACACTGTTTTGACTATTCACAACACAAGATTCCAAATCCAGAGCACTTTCTTTTTTCTTTAAAACTCTGTAACTCTCGTATGTAAATTAAAATGTTTTTCAAAACTTGTATGCTAAAAGTAGTAGAGAACTTGAAACAATACTAGCCTACAGTGCACTGACGTGATTGATATTTAAAGCCATACTGTAAATATATTACACATAAATTAATTTCAATCTAGAGATTCGGGTGAAAATGAAGCGCTAAGTGTCCAGACCCCTAAGATGGTTCTGCTTTGGGTTCTGGCCGGGCACCCAGCGCCACCCCGCCCGGAAGAACGATGCGTTACCGTTTCTCCTCCGGAACGCACGTTCTCGGTAACTGTCCTTCTAGGAAGAAAAGCATTTTATAAAACCCCAGACTCGCCGCACCCTTTCGGCTCCGCGGGGCTACGGCGGACCCAGAGTGACGCTGCACTTTTAGAACTCAAGGCTGGTTCGCCTTGGGACTGCGCAGATCTGGAAAGTTTAGGAACATATTGTCGGGGACGCCTGCTCCAGAAACAGCATAATCTGGGCCCCCGCGGTGTCCTCCCCACCACCAAAAAAAAAAAAAAATGAGAAGAGGTGAGGAAAAGGAAGCCAAGCTGCGCTGCGCTGCGCCCCGCCCCGGCCACCCACTCCTGGCGGCCACTCTGGGGAGCCGGGCGCCGGGGGCCGGGGGCGGCCGGACAGGTCCTCGCGCGCCGCGCCGGGCCCTCACCTCAGGTAGTTGAGATAGGGCTGGTAGACCTGCGGCAGGCCCTCCTTGAGCACCGCGGCCTGGTAGCCGAGCTGGGGGAGCCCGTTGAGGCCGAGCGGCTGGTAGAGCGCAGGGGTGGCCCCGGCGGCGGCGGCGGCGGCGGCGGCCGAGGTGGACGGCAGGTCCCGCGGCAGCAGGCAGGCGCCCGCGGCCGGAGCCTTGCAGGGCGGCGGCGCGAACGGGCCCGGCTGGGGCGGCGCGCCCTCCGCCTTGTACAGGACGCACTCCAGGGCTGACCCCGACACGGCCGCGGACGAGCCGGGGGCCCCCGTGGCGGCCGTGGGCACCGCCACCTCCCCGGGCCTGGACGGCGGCGCCAGCGGGAAGTCGGCGAAGACGGCGGGGCTGGCCCCCGCCAGCAGGTACGGCCGCGGGGAGCGCGCGGCTGCCTCGGCGCCCCCCTCCTCCTCCTCCTTGATCTTCAGGGCGGGCGGCTGCGGGTCCCCGTAGAGCGAGAACGCGTCGTCCTTGGGCTCGGAGTCGGGCTGGTACGCGCAGTCGGGGAAGTCTCCGGGCGCGCCCAGGGCGGCCGAGGCGGAGGGCGAGCCCCGCGGCGGGGCGAAGGCGCCGGCGGCCCCGCCGTCATAGCTGTCACCCTCCAGCAGCTGCCGGGTGCGGGCGGCCAGGAAGGCTGAGTTGAGCGGCAGGATGGGCACGTGGATGAAGTCCATCACCGCGGTGGCCACCGAGGCGCGCCCGGGCGCGGCGGGTGCGTCATGCTCCGCCGGGGCGGCCCTGGGCGCCGAGAAGCGGGCATCTTCTTTGGGCACCGGGGCGACGCCTCCCGCGGCCGTCCCAGGAGCGCTGATCGCGTCTCCTCCCGCGGGCCGGGCTTTGCCCTTCAGGGGCGGCCCCGAGGAGCCCTCGGGATCCGAGTCGTCCTCCTCCAGCTCCACCACCGCGGGCTGCGGAGACGGCCTCGGCGCGGGCGCGGGCCAGGGGTGGCTCGAGGCCGTCGGGGCCAGCAGCTGCCGGCATGGCGCCAGGCCCCGGGGCAGCACCTTCTGGCCGGCGGCGGCCCCTGGGGTGTCGCCAGCCTTGCTCTCTGGGCGGCTCATGAGTGGGAGTAGGACCCCCTGGGCGGCTGGCGCAGCCCGGGCGTCTTGGACAAGCTCGGGGCCAAAGAGGCACCAAGGACTGGGGGCTTCGCAGACGGCGGGGCTGGCGGGGCTCCGCTCAGGGCCCGGGGGCGCCAGCAGGGTGTCCAGGACGCTGTCCAGCAACCCGCCGTCCTTCTCTGGGGGTCTCGCAGCAGCGCCCTCTGCGGCTTCCCCTCCGGAATACGCCCCCTCCACGTCTGCCAGCGACTCTGGGTCCGGCGTCTTCCCGTCCAGGTCCTGAGCCTGGCAGGGCCGAGGGAAGATCAGTCCGTCCAGGGAGAGGGGGAGGCCCGAGGCTGTGGGCGTCGGGCCCGAGGCCTCGCCCGCCTGGAAGGGGCCCGCGTCTGGGCGTCCCCGCAGAGGGGCTCCGGCCTGGGTGGGCGAGGGCGCTGTGCCCGCCACGTGGGGAGCGCGGGGACCCTTCGCCTTCAGCTCAGTCATGACGCCCTGGGCTCCCCTTTTCTCCTCCCCTGTCTCTGGGGAGGGGGGGATAGCGGGAGGACCAGGGGGCGTCAGGAGGCTCGGGGCCGCGGGAGGAGAGAACCGGAGTTGAATTTGGCTGGAGCGGACGGCGGAGAGGGGGGTGAACTCTCCACCTCCTGGGTGTGAAGGGGGCGGCCCCGATGGGCCTCCGCCCTCGCCCCGGGTCCGCAGGTCGGGGGAGGGGGTGGCAGTCACTCTGTCCCTGAGGTAGGTGGGGAAACCAGACGACGGCGGTGGTAGGGATCCCGTAGAGCTCTCCAGGGGTGTTCCCCGGCTTCCGTCTGCGGACAGGCGACGCAAAGTACTCACAAACCGCGGGGCGCACCCCAGGGGCGGCGGCTTCGCAAGCACTGGACAGAGGCTGTGGCTCTTGACTTTTCCGCCCGCTCCAGCGCCGGGATGCTCCCGGTCCCGGGCTGCGGTCCCCGTCCCTTCCCCCGGACACCCCGGGGTTGTATCGGCCTCTCGGCGCAGCCCATCCTCAAGAGCAGCGCCGTCTCTGCCGGCTCCCGGTCGCTCGCCACGAGCATCTCCACGGTGCTCACATCTCTTAGCAGTCCGCTAGCACGGAGCGCCCGGAGCTGCGGGGTCCACTGCGATGCCACGTGAAGCGAAGCCTCGCGGAGCACGCTGCTCGCGCCGTGGACCCTCGCACGCTCAGATACTACGAGGCTTCACTAGCAGACCCGCCCCCCGGCTTTCCCAGCACCCCGCCTCCCCCGCTGCAGGCCCCGCCCACGGCTCCGCCCCGCTCCGCGGAGGGACCAGATCTGAAATTCCAAGTGCCAGCCCGAATTAACAGGTACTGGGATGAGCTGCATAAGCACATTCGATTTTGTACTGCCAACTCAGTACCACTACCAGTCTAACTGGAAAAGTGAATGGATTGTATCAGAAGCTGAATCCTCAGCATTTCAGATTTGTAAAGATTTTACACAGAGAACGGTATTTGGCTATGTGTATTATTTTTTTTAGAGTAAATATATCGAGGATGATTCTAAGTAACATGAGAGAGACTTTTCTCTTATGACTTCCATAAAAGTGAGTGCTTTCAAATGTCTCTCTCTGCAACCAACATGTCCTCTAGTCCTCTTGAACCGTCCTCAATGTGGCAGAGAAATTTGGGGACAGGAGATAGCTGAGAACACTAATTTACCTGTACAAGAAGTTTGGATGTTGTGTGTTTACACTTTGAATTGTCCTAAGAAGTGCGTTCTATTTTTTAATAAATAGCCCTTTAAGGAAAGTTTCCTTTAACTTCAGCTTCCATCCTGTGCTACATCATAAATTCCTCAATAGAGATGTCGAATACTACTTTTTCTCCCCTCAGCATTCTTATTCTGAAAAATAATCTTTGAATTTTTAAAGCAAATCACCTCTTCCTGAAGATGTAGAGAGAAGGGGAGTAGTGCAATGCATTTGAGATATAGGGTTATAAGCTAATAAATAGTCTCTGTGCTGAACCCAAGACCGCTGGGTATCCTGACATCTCTTAAAGATACCATGTTCAAAAATGACTTAATCATTTGGAAAATTCCTCGAGTTCTATCTGCGCTGATGCCCCACTGGTTTTCTCAGCCTGGTATAGAGAATACAGTGAAAGACTCCTGGGCGGGCAGAGCTGATGGAGGTAAGGAGCCTGGATCCCTGAACACCTGGGGAGTGTCTACATGAGAGAGAAGTAAATTTTATCGTATTAGGTCACTGGGAATCAATCTTTTGGGCCATTAGCTTACTCTGATTGACTAGTTTTAAATATGAGGGAGTTAGGCAGGCAGAAGAGGGCTGAAGAGAACTCCAGGAAGCAGATATAATATGTTCACAGGACATCAAATAGCAAGACATAATATGGGAATTGCAAGGAGGTCAGTATGGATAGAGCATGGGGTAAACTGGGGAATGGAAGAGGATAAGGCCAGAGAAGTAAACTAATTTATTATTATTAATACTGTTGTTTTTAGCTTTCCTTTTTCCAGTTTATTTTAAACTACTTAACGTGCTTTATTGGCTATAATTCACATATATGGTTCACCTGTCTTAAAGTGTACAGTTCAGTGGTTCTAAGCTTATACACAGTTGTGTAACTATCACGACTATTAATTTGAGAACATTTACATCACCCCTAAAAGAAACTCCATATTCATTAGCAGTCACTCCTCTTTTTCCCTTAAAACCTTTCCAACAGTCCACTGAATCTACTTTCCTTCTCTGCATTTAATATAAATAGAATCATACCATATGTGGTCTTTTACACTGGGTTCTTTCACATAGCATGTGAAAGAAGGTTTCAATCACATGGTAGCATGTATCAGCACTTCACTCCTTTTTATTGCCAAGTAATATTTCATTCTATGAATATACTTTGATTTACTATACTATGATTTGTGAATATGCTATGATTTTGATTATCTGTTTAGAAGTCGTTGGACATCTGGGCTGTTTCTGTTTGGAGGCTATTATGAATAAGGCTACTATTAACATTCATGTATGAGTTTTCATGTGAACATGTATTTCCATTTCTCTGGGTTATATACGGAGGATTAGAATTGCTAGGTCATATAGTAACTCTCGGAGAAGGTAATGGCAACCCACTCCAGTACTCTTGCTTGGAAAATCCCATGGGTGGAGGAGCCTGGTAGGCTGCAGTCCATGGGGTCCCTAAGAGTCGGACACGACTGAGCGACTTCACTTTCACTTTTCACTTTCATGTATTGGAGAAGGAAATGGCAACCCACTCCAGTGTTCTTGCCTGGAGAATCCCAGGGACGGTGGAGCCTGATGGGCTGCCATCTATGGGGTCGCACAGAGTCGGACACGCCTGAAGTGACTTAGCAGCAGCAGCAGCATAGTAACTCTAGGTTTAACCTTTTGAAGAATTGCAGACTGCTTTCCAAAGTGACTAGACATATTGTATTTCCACTGACAGTGTATAAAGGTTCCAATTTCTTCACTTTCTTGGAAATGCTTGCTACTGTCTTTTATTATAGCTCTCATAGTGTGTGAGATGAAGAGGTATCTAACTGTGGTTTTGAGTTACACTTGCCTGATGGTTAATGCCATAGAATCTGTAGATTTTGTAGAATCTGGATAGTACTGCCAGGTAGTCTTCTAAGACCTTTACATGTGTTAACTTGTTTAAACTTTCAACAGTTCCACAAAGTAGGTACTGTTATTTGCATTACATAGTTGAGAAAACTGAAGCTCTCAGTTTCCCAATGTTATAAAGATAATAAGTAGCATAGCCATATTTGGCCACAGGTGACCAAATGCCAGTATTCCTAGGAGTGTGATTTTTAAATAGCAGATGGCTCAGAATGGGGGTTCCAGGTTGCTATAGCCATAACGTTGGCACAAAGTCTCATTTTAAATGACACACTATATTTGACTTAATTTTGATTGACTATAAAAATTCCCTCAAACCAGACACACCTGACTAAGATATTTCCACAAGATTGAAATTCCTGAAGTAAGAAAACAATAATAAAAATTCTCAACATGTCCTAAATCACCATTAGGTCATGAAATTTGATGCTGCGTGATTAGCATTGTTGACAAAAATAATTCCTAAATATATTAATCTTTAAGTGAAACAAGCTCACTATTTAAATACACTGGTTAAAAGTAGGACTACCAAATGATCAAGCAGTTCTGCTACTGGGTATTTATTTAAAAAATCAACACAAACAATAATTATAAAAGATGTATATATCTGTATGTTCACTGCAACACTACTTACAGTAGCCAATATATGGAAGCAATCTAAGTGCCCATTAATAGATGTGATATAGATGTGATAAAGAAGATGTGATATATATGTAATATATAATGGAATATCACTCAACTGTAGAAAAGAATGGAATCTTGCCATCTGCAACAACAAGGATGAACTGTGAGGGCATTATGTTACCTGAAATAAGTCAGACAAAGAAAGACAAATATTGTATGATTTAACTTATATGTGTGGAACCTAGAAAACTAATAAGCAAACATAACAAAACAGAAACAGAGTTATAGATACAGAGGTCAAACAGGTGGTTGCCAGAGGGTGGGGGATATTAGGGGTGGGGTGTGAAAGAAATAGATGAGAGAGATTAGGTGAAAGAAACTACCAGTTGCAAAATAAATGAATCAGGGATATGAAATGCACAGTGTGGGAAATATAGTCACTAACTATGTAATATCTTTGTATGGTGACATATCATAACTAGACTTATCACAATGGTCATTTTGAAATGTATAGAAATATTGAATCACCATGTTGTGTAACAGGAATTAACATAGTGTTGTAAGTCAATTATACTTTTAAAACAAACAAACTCATATAAAAAGAGATCAGATTTGTGGGTACCAGAGGCAAGGGGAGGGGTTGAATTGAAAAATGCAGTAAAAAGGTTCAAACTCCCAGTTATAAATAACCACTAAATGTACAACGTGGTAAGTTTAATTAACAGTGCTTGAGTTATGTATGAAAGTTGTTAAGAGAGTAAATCCTAAGAGTTCTCATCACAGGGAAAATTTTCTATTTCTTTAATATTATATCTATAAGATGGATATTCACTGAACTTACTGTGATAATTATTTCATGATGGCTGTAACTCAAAGCATTATACTGTACACCTTAAACTTAATGCAGTCCTGTATGTCAATTATATCTGAATAAAACTGGAAGAAAAAAGCTCAATGGTTAAATTCAGGTGTGATGGGGCTAACTCCAAATATTACTGCAGACTATTTTTTAAAATACAATTAGTTAGTTCAAGTCTGGAAGTTTTAAAATTTTTTAAGCAAGAAAAAGCCTTATTAAAATAAAATTGTCATATAATAAGCTGCTTTTATTTAAAGTGTACATTTTGTTAAGCTTTACCATAAGTATATACTTTTGAAGCCATCACCACAGAAAAAGATGATAATTATACCGTCTTCCTCTAGAAGTTTCCTTATACCGCTTTTTAATCCCTTCCTTTTTTCTATCCCCTCCAATCTCTGTCACTCCTCGTGAATCTCTAGGCAACCAATAATCTGCTTTTTGTCACTATACATTAGTTTTAAAAAATTTATAATTGATTTATTAAATGTATTAAATTATATACACATAGTTTTTTTCAGGACTAAGTATCTGATTTAATTTTTTAATTGACAGCCTTTTTAGAATAGCTTTACATTTACAGAGAAATTAAACAGATCGTACAGAGTTTCCCTACATCCTCTGTGTAGTTTTTCTTATTGCTATATTAATATGGTATATTTGTTAATTAATGAACTAATATTGCTATTAGGCTGGTGCAGAAGTCATTGCGATTTTGCATTGTTGAACTTTGCCATTTGATATTGGAATACATTCTTAAATGTGATTATATTCTGCATCATTTTAATGTGGTGCATTTCTCGCTTTTTGTTTTTTTGCTAATGACTTATTACTTGCTATTTATGTCATGTTTATTTTAGACTAGGGAAATGATGTTAGGCTTCCCTTGTGGTTCAGCTGGTAAAGAATCCACCTGCAATACAGGAGACCTGGGTTCAATCCCTGGGTTGGGAAGATCCCCTGGAGAAGGGAAAGGCTACCCAATCCAGTATTCTGGCCTGGAGAATTCCATGGACTGAATAGTCCATGGGGTCTCAAAGAGTCGGACATGACTGAGCAACTTTCACTATCCCTAATGATGTTAGACAAAAAGCAAATTTGAGCAGTTTTCTTATTCAAGTTCAAATGGATCATAAAGCAGCAAAGACAACTCACAACATCAATAATGCATCAACCAGGAACTGCTAATGAACGTACAGTGCAGTGGTGGTTCAAGAAGATTTGCAAAGGAGATAGAGCCTTGAAGAAGAGGAGCACAGTGACCAGTCATCGGAAGTTGACAGTGACCAATGAAAGGATCATTGACACCGATCCTCTTATAGTTACACAGGAAATTGCTAACCTTTCAATGGTCATTTGGCATTTGAAACAAATTGGAAAGGTGAAAAACCCGATGAGTGAGTACCTCATGAACTGACTGCAAATCAAAAAATATCATCATTTTGAAGTGTCTGTTGACTTCTCTTATTCTACATAACAACAAACCATCTCTCCATATTGAACAGTCAGGGACTACTGTTGGGCTGAGCTCAGTGGCTGGACTGAGAACAAGCTCCAAAGCACTTCCCAAAGCCAAACTTGCACCAAACAAATCCTGATCACTGTTTGGTGGTCTGCTGCCAGTCTGGTACAGAACAGCTTTCTGAATCACAGCAGAACCGTTACCTCTGAGGAGTATGCTCAGCACATCGATGAGGTGCACCAAAAGCTGCAGCGCCTGCAGCTGGCGTTGGTCAACAGAAGGGGCCTAATTTGGGTTTCCCTGGTGGCTCAGCAGTAAACAACCTGCCTGCAATTCAGGAGACCTGGGTTCCATCCCCGGGTCGGGAAGATCCCCTGGAGGAGGCATAGCAACCCACTCCAGTATTCTTGCCTGGACAGAGGAGCCTGGCAGCCTATATCCATGGGGTCGCAAAGACTCAGACCGACTGAGCGACTAAGGACAGCACAGCACACACGGAGTTTTGCCTCATCCACCATATTCACCTGACATCTTGCTAACTGACTACCCCTTCTTCAAGCATCTCGATAACTTTTTGCAGGGAAAATGCTTCCCAAGAGTTTCATGAATCCCAAAGCGAGGATTTTTATGCTACAGGAATAAACAGGCTTTTATCTCTCATTGGCAAAAATGTGTTGAGTGTAATGGTTCCCATCTTGATTAATAAAGATGTTATAATGAATTAAAATTCACAATCCAAAATCGCAGTTGCATTTGCACCAACCTAGTACTAGTTCCCTCCTTTAGGGTGGAGTATCTATATAACTTACTTGGAATTCTTCTGCACGGGAGATTTACCTCTTCTCTCCCATTTACCAATTGATTCAGTGTTTTATTTATATCAGTATGAACTCATGGGTATTTATTTTATACTTTGACTTATGATCTATTTTATTTTTATGCTCAAGTTGTTCCATCTTTGGACATTGGAAACTCATGTATGTATTTGTTCATGTGTGTGTCTGAGCAATTTCTTAATTTCTGGCATTTCAAACTGCGCTTAGACTCAGCTCGTCTGTTTACTGTCCCAGTCCTAGAATCAGCCATGTATTGGAAAATGACATTAGAAATTAGTATCTGAGTGCTAAGTGCATTCTACATTTATTTTTGTTTCTTAGACTCTTATAGCATATGCTTTTTTCATCTAGCTTCTTTTACTCAGGATATTTAAGATTCACTTATACTGTTCAGTTCAGTTCAGTCACTCAGTTGTGTCTGACTTTTTGGGACCCCATGAAACACAGCACGCCAGGCCTCCCAGTCCATCACCAACTCCCGGAGTTCACTCAGACTCATGTCCATTGAGTCAGTGATGCCATCCAGCCATCTCATCCTCTGTTGTCCCCTTCTCCTCCTGCCCCCAATCCCTCCCAGCATCAGAGTCTTTTCCAATGAGTCAACTCTTTGCATGAGGTGGCCAAAATACTGGAGTTTCAGCTTTAGCATCATTCCTTCCAAAGAAATCCCAGGGCTGATCTCCTTCAGAATGGACTGGTTGGATCTCCTTGCAGTCCAAGGGACTCTCAAGAGTCTTCTCCAACACCACAGTTCAAAAGCATCAATTCTTCGGTGCTCAGCCTTCTTCACAGTCCAACTCTCACATTCATACATGACCACAGGAAAAACCATAGCCTTGACTAGACAAACCTAAAAGCTCATTTTTTTAAATTGCTGAGTAATAATAATCCATTGTATGGATATACCATATTTGTTTTTCAATTTATATGTTAATAAACATTTCATTTTTTTTCCAGTTTTTACGTATCACAGGCAAAGCTACTATGAAAATGTGTCTACAGATTTTTGTGTGAACATGTGTTTTACTTTCTCAAGGGTAGATATGCAGAAATGAAATGGCCAGATAAATTAATAGGTGTACGTTTAACTACCATACAATTTCCAAAGTTGCCATACCATTTTACATTCCCACCAGTAGTATATTACAGTTCTAATTCTTCTATATCCAAGATAACAATTAGTATGGTCAGTTTTAATTTTGACAATTCTAATAGATAATGTAGTGGTATCTCATTGTGGTTTTAACTGCATTTCCCTAATGACTAATGATGTTTATCATCTTTTAATGTGCTTATTTGCCATCTGTGTATCTTCTTTACAGTGTCTTTAAAAATAATTGTTTGCTTTTTAAAAACTATTTCCTTATTGTTGAAATTTATGAGGACTTTATGAATTCTGATGTAAGTCCACTGTCATATATGTGATTTGAAAATATTTTCTCCTAACCTGTACCTTATCTTTAAGTTCTCTTAAGAGTGTCATAGTTAAAAATCTTCGCCATAGTGTCATAGTTAAAAATCTTCGCCAAACTCAAGGTCACAAAAGTTTATTCCTGTATTTTCTTTTGGTTTTATAGTTTTTAGTTTTACATTTACATCTATGAATCATTTTAAGTTACTTTTTAATGTGGATTGAGGTGTAGATCAAAGTTTTCGTTTTTGTTTTGTATAGGAGTATTGAGTTGTTCCAGCATCGTTTGCCTAAAAGAATATTCTCTCCCCACTTAGTTGCCTTTATAATTTTGTTGTAAATCAGTTAGTGGGGGTCTCTTTCCAGGTGCTGCATTTTTGTTTTGTTCTTCTGTCTGACAATCTTCATGTCAGTGACACACTGTCTTGATTGCTGTAGTTGTGTGACAGGTCTTAGACACTTTAAGTATTCTACTGTTCCAGCTTTATTTCTTTCTCAAAATTATTTTGGTTTTTCTGGTTCCTTTGCATTTTCATCTAAATTTTAGAATCAGTTTAACAAATTCTACAAACAAGTCTGCTGCCATATTGATTGGGATTGAATTGAAATAGATCATTTTGGAGAGGAATTGATATCTCATTAACATTAAATTATCCATTTTCCAATGAAGATGGTGTGTATCTCCATTTCTTTAGGTCTAATTTCTCTCAGCAATATTTTGAAGATTTTGCTGTACAGATCTTTCACATTTTTGTCAGTTTTATCTCCAGTTGTTACATATTTTTAATGTTATTATGAATGGTATCTATATAAATTTTCTAATGCTGAGAAATAAATGACCATAATTTACATAATTAATAATAATAAGCCAAGTTAGTGTCGTAAGTATCACCCAGTGACTATCTGTTTCCACAGGTCAGGAATCTGGGCATGGGTTGGTTGAATCTGCTGCTCAGGGCTCACATGGCTTACCAGCGGGTCAGCCACAATCACATCATCATGAGAGGCTCAGCCTGCTCTTCCAGGCTCATTCAGGTAATGACAGAGTTTAGTTCCTTACAGCTTTCAGGCTCAGTGTGGCTTCCGTCTTCTTTGAGGTTGGCAGAAGATTGTATTCAAGCTTTAAAAAATTTATTTATTTATTTATTTGGCAGGGTCTAGCTGCAGCATGGGGAGGACTCTCTAATTGTGGCACTCGGGCTTAGTTGCCTGACCAAAGATCAAACCCACATCTCCTGTATTGAAAGACAGATTCTCCACTGGGTCCCTTTGTTCATGCTTTTAAAGGTCTTCTGCCTGACAAAGTCAGACCCACTGGATACTCTCCATTTTGACCAACTCAAAACAAAATGACTTGGGAATCTTAATTACATCAACAGATTTCCTTTTGCCAGAAATGTAACATAATCATGGGAGTAAATCCATCATTTTGACCAGTCTTACTCACATTCAGTGGGACTAATTATACAAATCATGTACACTATTGGGAGAGAATTTTGGAGACTACTTTATAACTATACTTAACTATTGTTTTATATTTCTCATTTCTGGTATTTAGAAATACAGTTGATTTTTAAATTGAAGTGATGGATGGTGAATGTCCCTGGTGGTTTCCTGATTATATTGGGAAAAATATTCAGTCTTTCACCATTAAGTATGATGTTAGCTGCAGATTTTTTATAGATTTCCCCTTATCAGATTCAGGATGTAAGCTTCCATTCCTTGCTTTGCTGAGAGATAATTAGGAGTAGATGTGCTTTCTTTTTGTCAGATAATCTATCTATTGAGATGATCCTTAAGGCTTTTCTTTATTAGTTTGTTAATATGGTGAGTTACATAAATTGAGTTTTGATTGTTAAGCCAACCTTGTATTCCTGGGATAAACCTTAGTTAGTCATGATGTGATCTATCTATATTGCATTTCATTTGTTAAAAGCCTGGTAGAATTTTTATATCTTGAGGGATATTGGTTGCTCTCTTAAAATGAAGAAAGTAGAGAAAACCACTAGGCCATTCAGGTATGACCTAAATCAAATCCTTTATGATTATACGGTGGAAGTGACAAATAGATTCAAGGGATTAGATCTGATAGACAGAGTGCCTAAAGACCTATGGACAGAGGTTGGTAACATTGTACAGGAGGTGGTGATCAAAACCATCCCCAAGAAAAAGAAATACAAAAAGGCAAAATAGTTGTCTGAAGAAGCCTTACAAATAGCTTATAAAAGAAGAGAAGTGAATGGCAAAGGAGAAAAGGAAAGATATACCTATCTGAAGGCAGAATTCCAAAGAATAGCATGGAGAGACAAGAAAGACTTCCTAAGTGATCACTGCAAAAAAAAAAAAAAAAAAAATAGAGGAAAACAATGGAATGGGAAAGAATAGAGATCTCTTCAAGAAAATTAGAGATACCAAGGGAACATTTCATGCAAAGATGGGCACAATAAAGGACATAAATGGTATGGACCTATAAGAAGCAGAAGATATCAAGAAGAGTTGGCAAGAACACAGAAGAATGATACAAAAGAGATCTTAATAAGATAACCACGATGGTGTGATCACTCTTCTATAGCCAGACATCCTGGAGTGCAAAGTCAAGTGGGCCTTAGGAAGCATCACTATGAACAAAGCTAGTGGAGGTGATGGGATTTCAGTTGAGCTATTTCAAATCCTAAAATATGGTGCTGTGAAAATACTGTACTCAATACGCTAGGAAATTTTGAAAACAGCAGTGGCCACAGGACTGGAAAAGATCAATTTTAATTCCAATCCCAAATAAAGGCAATGGCAAGGAATGTTCAAACTACTATAAAATTGCACTCATTTGACATGCTAGCAAAGTAATGCTCAGAATTCTCCAAGTGAGGCTTCAGTAGTAGGTGAACTGAGAACTTCCACATGTTGAAGCTGGATTTAGAAAAGGCAGAGGAACCAGAGATCAAATTGCCAACATCCATTGGATCATAGAAAAAGCAAGAGAATTTCAGGAAATCATCTACTTCTGCTTCAGTGACTCTGTTAAACCTTTGATTGTGTGGATTACGACAGACTGTGGAAAATTCTTCAAGAGATGGGAATATCAGACGACCTTACCTGCCTCCTGAGAAATATGTATGCAGGTCAAGGAGCAGGAGTTAGAAGCAGACATGGAAAATGGCCTGGTTCCAAATTCGAAAAGGAGTACATCAAGGCTGTATATTGTGACCCTGCTTATTTAACTTATATGCAGAGTACATCAGGCAAAATGCCAGGCTGGATGAAGCACAAGCTGGAATCAAGATTGCCGGGAGAAATATCAATAACCTCAGATTTTCAGATGACACCACCCTTATGGTAGAAAGTGAAGAAGAACTAAAGAGCCTCTTGATGAAAGTTAAAGAGGAGAGTGAAAAAGTTGGCTTAAGCTCAACATTCAGAAAACTAAGATCATGGCATCCGGTCCCATCACTTCATGGGAAATAGATGGGAAAACAGTGGAAACAGTGGCTGACTTTATTTTGGGGGGCTCCAAAATCACTGCAGATGGTTTCTGCAGCCATGAAATTAAAAGATGCTTACTCCTTGGAAGGAAAGTTATGACCAACCTAGACAGCATATTAAAAAGCAGAGACATTACTTTGTCAACAGAGGTCCATCTAGTCAAGGCTATGGTTTTTCCAGTGGTCATGTATAGATGAGAGAGTTGGACTATGAAGAAAGCTGAGCACCAAAGAATTGATGCTTTTGAACTGTGGTGTTGGAGAAGGCTCTTGAGAGTCCCTTGGACTGCAAGGAGATCCAAAGAGTCCATCCTAAAGGAGATCAGTCCTGGGTGTTCATTGGAAGGACTGATGTTGAAGCTGAAACTCCAATACTTTGGCCACCTGATGCAAAGAGCTGACTCATTGGAAAAGACCCTGATGCTGGAAAAGACTGAGGGTAGTAGGAGAAGGGGACGACAGAGGATAAGATGGTTGGATGGCATCACTGACGCGATGGACCTGGGTTTGGGTGGACTCTGGGAGTTGGTGATGGACAGGGAGGCCTGGCGTGCTGCAATTCATGGTCTCAAAGAGTTGGACACAACTGAGCAACTGAACTGAACTGAAAGAGAAACTAAAGAGCCTCTTGAGGAAGGTGAGAGAGGAGAGTAAAAAAGTTGGCTTAAAACTCAACATTCCCATCACTTAATGGCAAATAGATGGGGAAACAATGGAAACAGTGAGAGACTTTATTTTTGGGGCTTCAAAATCACTTCAGATGGTGACAGCAGCTGTGAAATTAAAAGGCTCTTGCTCCTTGGAAGAAAAGTTATGACCAGGCTAGACAGCATTTTAAAAACAGGAGACAGTACTTTGCCAACAAAGGTCCATTTAGTCAAGGCTGTGGTTTTTCCAGTAGTCATGTATGAATGTGAGAGTTGGACCATAAAACAGGCTGAATGCTGAAGAATTGATGCTTTTGAACTGTGGTGCTGGAGAAGACTCTTGACAGTCCCTTGGGCTGGGAGGAGATCAAACCAGTCAATCCTAAACAAAATCAGACCTCAATATTCATTGGAAGGACTGATGCTGAAGCTTAAGCTCCAATACTTTGGCCACCTGATGCGAAGAGCTGAAAGTGAAAGTGCAAATTGCTCAGTCGTGTCCAACTCTTTGCGACCCAATAGACTATACATGGAATTCTCCAGGCCAGAATACTATAGTGGGTAGCCTTTCCCTTCCCCAGGGGATCTTCCCAACCCAGAGATCGAACCAAGGTCTTCTGCATTGCAGGCGGATTTTTTTTACCAGCTAAGCCACAAGGGATGTGAAAAGCCAACTATTGGAAAAGACCCATAAGCTGGGAAAGATTGAAGGCAGAAGGAGGAGGGGATGACAGAGGACAAGATGGTTGAATGTCATCACTGATTCAATGGACATGAGTCTGAGCAAGCTCCAGGAGTTGATGAAGGACAGGGAAGCCTGACATGCTGCAGCCCATGGCATCACAAAGAGTCGGACATGACTGAGCAACTTTTTGTGTAATGACTTTGGTTTTTGTATTATGGATTTCAATAAATAAATGACATATTTTCATATTTTGAGAATAAAGCAAAAGATACAACAAAATTTATGGTCTCCACAAAAACATGTATTTTGACACCAGCTGTTCTTTGCTGTTGTCTTTTCACTATGACAGTGGAGATAGCATGCAAAGAAAGTCATGAAGCTTTTGTAAACTTGGAAAAGTTATTGACTTTTGACAAGTTTAATACACTTTTTATAGTGAACAAAGGAATTGTTAATTCATTTTACAAACATCAGCCTTCACATTTTCTACACTGTCACATATAAGGCTCTGATAACTTTGTAATAAAAATATTATCTCAACTTTAGGGCTTCCCTCATAGCTCAGTCGCGAAGGAGTCTGTCTGCAATGCAAGAGACCCAGGTTCGATTCCTGGGTGGGGAAGATCCCCTGGAGAAGGAAATGGCAACCCACTCCAGTATTCTTGCCTGAAGAATCCCATGGATGGAGGAGCCTGGCTGGCTACGGTCTATGGGGTTGCAAGAGTTGGACACAACTGAGTGACTAAGCACATAGCGCACATCTCAACTTTGCAGATGAGAAAATTACTAGGTCACAGACTGAATAATTAGTAGAGTCAGAACTCACTACTATGACTTTTACTTTCAAATCTAGTGCTATTTTCACTTTACATAGTGTTTCTATATTTTTACAGTTCCATACTATTGGTAGTTGACAAGGCTTATGGAATAGTGTAGAAATATTTGCTTGATCAAGGGTCTCAGAAATATGAAACATTCAGAAAGGCATTTCACACCACTTAGACCTATGATTTAGTTAGTTTGGAATTTTTTATTGTTTATACAACATTGTGAGCTAGAATTCTTCTGTATTTGTAAAGGGATGATTGTCGATGAATGTTGGTCCTTGAAGTGAATATACACAGATCACTTCTGTAACCCTTCTTGGCACGTCTCCCTGAATTCTGAATCTAGCGCTCCATTCAACTCTTGGGTTATTCAGGCCTCTCCACAGATGTACTGACCAGCTACCAGATAATACCTGCTTTTTGTACCCATGTCAAGTAGGATATATTTTGACTTCAAGTGACAGGATGCTCAATAAAGAGTGACTTAATAATAGATATTTATCATCTCCCATGACAGGAAAGTAGTTCTAGGGTTGGCTAACTGTAGGTCACTGTGTCCTCAGGGTTTCACACGCTTCATCTTTCCAGTCATCTGGCATCAGAGGCTTGGGGTTTATTGTTCCCTAGTTCCCAAAGATGGGATCAGAGTCTCACATAACTTCATCCAAAATTAGGAATAAGGCAAGTTTCTCCTGACATGTTTTTCTTTAAATCAAGGAAGAAAACCTTATCCAGAAGCTGACCTCATAGACATCCTATCAAGACTTATTGGCTAGAACTAGGTCATCTGCCCCCCACTAAACCTATTACTCAAAGGAAAATTTGATTAGATTAATTGTGATTCATCTCCTGCAGCTGAGTCCACTGTTCTGCCTACTTTGCTACTAAAATTGGGGTTATGTCAGAAAGGAGTAAAGGCTAGGATGGAAATTCAACAAGTAGTATCTGACATTATTTGAAGTCTTATTTTGCTCAGAATCCTAAATGGTATTTAATGTAAACAGAGAAAGAAATTCACACTCATCTATGAATGAATTTGATAGCCTACTTATTTTCATAAATATAATCTTCACAACTTATCTTAACAATAAATATTTTTCATGTATACATCATACATACTTGTGATTCTAATATAATATTTTAAAATGACTATGAATTCAGTATATCTTTCTATGTACACTGACTTATTCTTCAACTTCTTGCACTAATTACTGCCTATGGCATTTATTTTTTGGGTTTTACAGTTTAGTATGTAGTTGTCCAGAGTTTACAAATAAATGCATTTGTTACATTTGTCTGTTCTTGGAACTATATACACTTACATACATGGCTTGTATTACAGTTCTGAAATATTGAATTTTATATCCTAGTTTTTTTCCTTAAAGTAATGTGATTTTTTAGGAATTTTCCAAATTACCATTAAAAATCTATATGGGATGATGTGGGATGAGGAATGATTGGCAGATATATTAATAGGTACTAAAGATCTATCATAGTTAACCTATAGTTGATACTGTTTAATGTGAGTCATTCATTAAAAATTTTATTATATAAACTTCAAATTTGCCTTAGAAGGAGCAAAGGAATCTAGTACTTCTCTGGGTAATTTTGATAAAAAACAAGAACAAATGCTGTATATTAATAAAATAGCTGTTTTTCCTACATTAAACACCAGAAATGATACTTTCTTTATAAGGTTGCTAAGAAGATCAATGGTAATTGTATAGTTAAATTAAGGGTTAATTAAAGGTTAAAATAAGGGAACTATGATAATTATAAGTTTCAAGCTGTAATACATAAAATATAAAAAGAAAAAAAATTTTTTTTTAAGTTTTGCAGTTCTACTACATACAAGTATTATTAACACTGAGAAGAACATTGGAGTGGATCCCTCCACCATATCCGGAAGAGGTGTATATCCACATAATCCATATGTATGCTTAGTCACTCAATTGTGTTCAACTCATTGTGACCCCATGGACTGTAGCCCGCCAGGCTCCTATGTCCATGGGATTCTCCAGGCAAGAATACTGGAGTGGATTGCCATGCCCTTCTCCAGGGGATCTTCCCAACCCAGGGATCGAATCCAGGTCTCCCGCATTGCAGGTGGATTCTTTACTGTCTGAGCCACAAGGAAGCCCACATAATCCATATAACTTGCAAAATATATGGTAAACAAAATTTAAAGTGTAAGATCAAGTGCAGCAAAAAAAAAAAAAAAATTGCACTTGATGCCAGATCATTTCTGGAACTGGAGGCTTTTTTTTTTTTTTTTTTTTTTCAGTTGTGAGCCAAACTCATTGCTCCCAAAGACAAACTTCATTTGTCCATTATTTTGGCTTTTTTAAAAAACTAACCAATTCATTGAAAATGTGGAAATCTAGGCTTAGAAGAAGCCATTAAAATTTTAGAACACCTATTATTGTGAGAGCACAATATTAACAGCATAACTAAATTTAGAAAATAGAAAACACTAGTATTTCTCATCATAAACAGTAACCTGTGTATACCAATTCTGGTAAGCAGAAATAAAAGAGAAGAAAAAAGGATGCAGGACTAGGATGATGATTTATGTGTTATTGCTATGAGGAATCCTACCTCCCTCACTTTTCTATTACTTTCTCTTTCCCTGTGCTGTTTCTCAGCCTGGTTCCTACAGTTAAGGCAAGAACTCTACTCTCCTAGTTATTTTGAATGATTTTTGTCCTCTGCCAGTTTTCATTCAGCCATACATTCTTCTCATCTCTTCCCGAACTCTTGATCCTTATCCACAAAAAATGAGAGAAATAAAGTTTATTAGTATATTACTGTACTTATCAAAATGTTTGATATGACAGGCATTGATAAAAGTTTTTGATAATAAAAAACTTTAAAAAATTTAAAGTGCTTCATG
Source organism: Bos grunniens (assembly GCF_055505025.1). Lineage (NCBI taxonomy): Eukaryota > Metazoa > Chordata > Mammalia > Artiodactyla > Bovidae > Bos > Bos grunniens. The sequence goes on along the minus strand of NC_141179.1, from coordinate 8,333,154 downwards.
TAAACCACAAAAATAGCCACAGATTTCCTCTTGAAATCATATTTTTAGGATTTATGAGAAAATCATGGTGAAAACTACTTTTAAAGAAAAGTCATTTGGGGGATTTTCTGGCAGTTCAGTGGTTAGGGCTCAGTGCTTTCACTGCAGACAGCATGAGTTCGATTCCTGGTGAAGGAACCAAGATCCCTCAAGGTGTGCAGTTAGGCAAAACAAACAAACTAATTTTACTATTAGAATTCATATAACATATCAACTCACGATGTTGTATCTTCTTCCTCTTCCTTCCCTTTCTTCCACAACTCAATTTTAGTCAATAATGTTATCTTCCCTCAGTGTTTTGCATTGTATTACTTAATATGCTTTACTTATATTTGATTTTCACCTTTATTCTCGTGCAAATGGATGAGTCATAGAGCATTTTTTACTTTTCTATCTTTTATCTCTCTTTTAATTTATATCATTCATAAATAGAATATCCTACCATGTATCCCTTATCTCAATGTTTGTTTTCATTTTAGATTTTCATGGATTAAAAATCAAATGCTCACTGCTGAAGGTTCTACAGCCATATCTTGGTTTCTTTAAGTAGTTTCAGGCCAAAAGTCTGATGCTCTTTTTCTTTCCATTTTAAGTTTTTGTCTGATTGCTGAAAGAGCCTTTATCACCAAAATCTAGTAAACTTCCCAAGGTAAATATGTTGACTATTCTGTATCAGATTTTTTGCAGTATGATGTGTTGTTTCAAAATGTAGATTCAATAATTTTCTGTTTTGAATTATAATTTATTTATTCTGTTTGATTGTTCTTTGGAGATTCCATTTATGCAAGTATTGAGTCTCTTGTGCCTGATTTATATATTTATTTTCCATTATTTTCTTGACTTTTTTCTTTCTGATATTTATCTTCTATAGCACTTATTATGGTTTTCATGATATATAAATTTCCTAAGGTTGCTGTAACAAATTACTGCAAATATGGTATCTCAAAACAACAGAAATTTATTCACTTACAGTTCTGGAGGCCAGAAATCTGAATTCAAAGTGTCAGAAGAGTCATGCTCCCTCTGACATTTCCAGGAGAGAATTCTTCCTTGCCTCTTCCTAGCTTCTGGTGGCACCCAGAAATCATTGGCAGTTTTAACTTTTATCTGTATCACATTCATCTGTTTCTGTTTTCTCATGACCATCGTATTTGTCTTTGTGTTCTCTCCTTTCCTTATTAAGTATATAAGGCGTGAGATTTAGGGCCCACTCTAATCCAATGTGATATCGTCTCAAAACCTTTAACTCATTACTTTGCAAAGATCTTTTTTCTAACTAAATAAGGTCACATTCACAGATACCAGAGTTTAGAACTTGAATATGTCTTTTAGGTGGGACACAGTTCGACCCCTTATACATGGTGTCTATGTTCCTTGTTTTCCCAATTTAAATAAGAATTTTTTGCTTGGAAATAATTTCTGATGTAAAGAAAATTTTAATGAGGGTACCCAAAAATTCCATATACCCTTTACCCAGATTCCCAACATTTTGTGCTGTTTACTTCTTTATTCACTTAACATAATCCAATCTAATCCATCTATCTAATCTGTGGCATTCTATCTATTTGTGTATCTGTTAATATAGATAGATACATATTTTTTTCTGAACCATCTGAGACTGAGTTGCACAAATCATATATCTGTACTCATAAATACTACTTTTTGTATTTCCTAAGATAAATGGTCTCTTATATGGTGTGATCTTCACTTTCAGGAAATTTACCATTGACACAATACTTTATGCCATCATACTCCCAATTTTGTCAGTAGATCAAATAAGATTCTTTATAACATTTTTTTTTTTCCCTAGTTCAGGCCTATGTGTTATCTTTCATTGTCATGTATCTTTAGTTTCCTTTAACCTGGAATAACTTCTTAGCTTTTCTCACTTTTTCATGACTTTGATATTTTTAATATGCAGACATGTTTTTTAAAAAGGGAATATCCCTCTCATTGTGATTATTCTGATGTTTCCTTATGATTAGATTTGAGTTAAGCATCACAAGTTGGAGACAGAAATGATGTCCTGTCTTGAGAACATCACTTTGGGATGGCACTCATGGTGTATCTGCCCCTCATTGCTATATTGATTTTGATCATTTGGTCAAGGTATTGTTCAGTTTACCCACCATATATTTGCTCTTTCCCTCTTACAATCCTTATTCTTACAGTTGAATTATTTTTATTTTCCTACTCCAATTTTCTCTCCACCTTTATCAGTCAGAAAAGTTCTCCCTCATTCATTCATTCATTCCTTCATCTACCTGCCCAAGCCATTCATTATCAAAGTGACCTCATAAATTCCTATTTTTAATTTAAACTTTTTATCTCTCTATACTGAATTTGAGTACCCATATTATACCAGATTTGGCCCAGTGGGAGTTCCTGTTGCTGTTCATCAGAGTTCCTTAGCTCCATTGTCCTTTTAACATGCCCCAGTCAGTTATTTTTAACATTTTCTTACTTTGTGGCTTAATATGTTCTGGGATCACTTTGCAAAACCTGTCCCACCATTGAATCATCCATTTCTCTGAGGAAACTTGGTCATTTTAGTGGAAAATGCAATTAGAAGTTAAAATGTAGATTTCAATGTGCTCATTGCTCCTGGAGTATTTATCTTTGCCTGTAGGCCCTTTCACCAGAGTTAAGAAATGTGTGTGTATGTGTGTGTGTGTGTGCGCACACACAGTGTACATATATGCATATATAATCTACTATACATATGTGATCTATATAATATTTATGTATAATGTGTTATATAATCTAATCATCTACCTATGAAGATACCAGAAATCACTATTCTTACAGATACCTTGAAATCCAGTTCATCTCCATAGAGTTTTCCTTGCCCTGCCTCATCCTATGTTTGTATCTCCCTTCTTCCATAGTGAGAATCCTGATTCTTAACAACATGAAAACATTCAAAGCATTTATTTAATTTCCTCAACCCAACAATATACCGAAGATAATTTCAGAGTTGTTTCATCTGTACTACTATAAAACTGCCTACAAAAAAATTCAGTGTTTTTTTTTTTTGCCATATCTTCCCATCTCTTCCCTCCTCCCTCTGACTGAAGAGATATAGTTAAATACCATGTTTAAAAATTGTTTGAGGATAACAAGATGGTGGAGGAGTAGGTGGATGTGGAGTACATCTCTCTCCACGATACATCAGGAACACACCTTCAGACACAGAAGTGCATGCAGAACACAAGCTGAGAGCAGACAGGAGTACTGACTGGTGGAAAAGAATATATAGAACCACGCAGAACTCGGTAGGATAAAGGAACTAGGGGGAAAAACAGGAGTGTTAGTAGGACTGGACCTGCCCTCAGCGGGTGGGGGATCTGAAGCAGGGGTTTGATTCCCACATTGGAGCAATTGTCTGGGTCAGAGGAGAAACATTTAAGGCTGAGAGTGAAGCAGCTGATCTGTGGCAGCCTAAATGGAATGAGTATCAGACAGTTCTTGCCGCAGCCATACATACCCCGGACAGGGACACAGGTCCCCTGGAAGGTGCAGTGGCTGGGAACTGGAGTTTAGGGATTGTAGGGCAATCCCAGCGTGAGGGCTGCTGTTGACTGGAGAGACAGATCGAGGGGGTGTGAGGGAGGAGATTGTGGTGAGAAATGCCTGTAGAGGAAAGCCAGGTAGCCATGGAAGCAAGGGGATACTGCTGAATCATGCGTAGGGGGTGGAGCCATCACCATAGCCTCTCTCCCCGCCCCCCCCCCCCCCCATGCCAGCATCAGCAGCTGAACAGTAGAAAGGCTGGCCCATCAAATGCCTGAGGCACTGAACTATAGAGTAGGACCCCACCCACGGTGCCTCTTTAAGTGCCTGAGGCACCAATCTATAGAGTAGGACCCGAGTCAGGGGGCCTCTCTATGTGCCTGACATGAAGAACAACAGAGAAGGACCCCAGGCAAGGGAGCCCTCTAAGTGTCTGAACTGGTGAAGCTACAGAGGAAGACTGGCTAAAAAGGCCTTCTAATCGCCAGCTACAGGAGGCTCGAAAAAAGATTCTGATATGGCCATAACTCCTGCAGCAGAGGCAGTCCATGTCCCTGCACACTTGGCGCCGCCAGGATCCCTGCGACCCAGGCAGCTGTGCCACCTTCACACTCAACCCTCCCTGGGGCAGAGCTGCCACAGGCAAAAAGTCTTGTGTCTGCACACAGGGATGCTTTGGTCATGTCCAACTCTTTGCGACCCTGTGGACTGTGGCCTGCCAGGCTTCTCTGTCAGGGGGATTCTCCAGGCAAGAATACTGGAATGTGTTGGCCAATACAGGTTACCATACCCTTCTAGAGCACTTTATTCCCTACTACCCTAGCTGCCAAATCCCCTGATTACCTGGTGCTGCCAGAACCCCCGTGACCCAAGCAGCTGCACCATCTCTGCACCTGGCCCTCACAGGGGCAAACCCAAGTCTTCCAGGACAGCCTCAGAAGCAAACCCCAGGGGGAGACCCACATGCAGAGGTGGAAATAAAACTACATGAAACCCAGGGGCAGTGTGGCTAAGGAAGAAGACCCCAAACTTCCCACCAGCTGTACAAGCTCCAGATTAAATCCACACAATCAACTAGGCAGAGTCTGTGTCTATGGAATATATAAAAAGACATTGAGAGCTCCCACAGAAGAAAACGCACTAGTTCTGATAGCTATGGACATTGGAAGCAAGAACACACAGGAGGAGGAACAGATTAGAGTCTGAGCTGCCCCCACAGCAGGTCCAGAGACCAGCACAGTGTTGCAGGGCATCCTAGGGAGGCGAGGTAGACTGTGAGTCCCAGGGAGGGAAAGGACTCTGACAGCAGTGACTCAAGAAAAACATTTCTTTTTCTTATGTTTTGACTTGTTATGTAGATTCTTTTGGATTTTTTTCTCCCCCCCCCCTTGTGTTGTACTTGTCAATTTTATTGGCACTATGAAATCTAATTAAGCTTTTGAGCTTTTTTTTTTTTTCCTTCTCAGTCACATTTTTTTTTTTTTACTATTGTTATAAACCTCAGCCTCTACATTGGGCTTTTGCAGTTCTGTGGAGTTCTCCTTTTTTTTTTTTTTTATAATCTCTTTTTTTTAATTTTAATTTTTTAAACCTATAGTTTTTTTCTACATTCATTCCTTTGTTTGCTTTTCCTACTGTTGTTGTCCCCTTGCAGTTAATCTTTACTGTATATAAATCTTCTTCATCTACCTCTAACTTTGCCTATCTGTTCTTTCTTTTATTTCTTTCCTTTCCTCTCAACATATTTGTTAGTTTCATTTTCATTTCTTTATTCCCCACTTGGCTTTAGTTTCATTTTCATTTCTTTATTCCCCACTTGCTTTAGTTTTGTTTTCCAGTTTGTGCTTTAGTTAGTTTTGCTCTTAACTGGTAGATATAATTTTTGGTTTCCTTTGTTTACCGGCTCAATCTACTGTACTTTATTTTTGTTGGATTGTTTTGATTTTGCTTATCGGTGTATCAGATCAGATCATTTCAGATCAGTCGCTCAGTCGTGTCCGACTCTTTGGGACCCCATGAATCGCACCACGCCAGGCCTCCCTGTCCATCACCAAATCCCGGAGTTCACTCAGACTCATGTCCATTGAGTCAGTGATGCCATCCAGCCATCTCATCCTCTGTCGTACCCTTCTCCTCTTGCCCCCAATCCCTCCCGGCATCAGAGTCTTTTCCAATGAGTCAACTCTTCGCATGAGGTGGCCAAAGTACTGGAGTTTCAGCTTTAGCATCATTCCTTCCAAAGAAATCCCAGGGCTGATCTCCTTCAGAATGGACTGGTTGGATCTCCTTACAGTCCCAGGGACTCTCAAGAGTCTTCTCCAACACAAAAGTTCAAAAGCATCAATTCTTCGGCGCTCAGCCTTCTTCACAGTCCAACTCTCACATCCATACATGACCACAGGAAAAACCATAGCCTTGACTAGACGAAACTTTGTTGGCAAAGTAACGTCTCTGCTTCTGAATATGCTATCTAGGTTGGTCGTAACTTTCCTTCTAAGGAGTAAGCGTCTTTTAATTTCATGGCTGCAGTCATCATCTGTAGTGATTTCGGAGCCCCAAATAATAAAGTCTGACACTGTTTCCACTGTTTCCCCATCTATTTCCCATGAAGTGATGGCACCGGATGCCATGATCTTCGTTTTCTGAATGTTGAGCTTTAAGCCAAGTTTTTCAATCTCCACTTTCATTTTCATCAAGAGGCTTTTGATTTCCTCTTCACTTTCTGCCATAAGGGTGGTGTCATCTGCATATCTGAGGTTATTGATATATCTCCTGGCAATCTTGATTCCAGCTTGTGTTTCTTCCAGTTTAGCGTTTCTCATGATGTACTCTGCATATAAGTTAAATAAACAGGGTGAACATATACAGCCTTGATGAACTCCTTTTCCTATTTGGAACCAGTCTGTTGTTCCATGTCCAGTTCTAACTGATGCTTCCTGACCTGCATACAAATTTCTCAAGAGGCAGAGCAGGTGGTCTGGTATTCCCATCTCTTTCAGAATTCTCCATAGTTTATTGTGATCCACACAGTCAAAGGCTTTGGCATAGTCAATAAAGCAGAAATAAATTTTTTCTGGAACTCTCTTGCTTTTTCCATGATCCAGCGGATGTTGGCAATTTGATCTCTGGTTCCTCTGCCTTTTCTAAAACCAGCTTGAACATCAGGAAGTTCACGGTTCACATATTGCTGAAGCCTGGCTTGGAGAATTTTGAGCATTACTTTACTAGCGTGTGAGATGAGTGCATTTGTGCAGTAGTTTGAGCATTCTTTGGCATTGCCTTTCTTTGGGATTGGAATGAAAACTGACCTTTTCCAGTCCTGTGGGCACAGCTGAGTCTTTCAAATTTGCTGGCATATTGAGTGCAGCACTTTCACAGAATCATCTTTCAGGATTTGGAATAGCTCAACTGGAATTCCATCACCTCCACTAGCTTTGTTCGTAGTGATGCTTTCTAAGGCCCACTTGACTTCACATTCCAGGATGTCTGGCTCTAGGTCAGTGATCACACCATCGTGATTATCTGGGTCATGAAGATCTTTTTTGTACAGTTCTTCTGTGTATTCTTGCCATCTCTTCTTAATATCTTCTGCTTCTGTTAGGTCCATACCATTTCTGTCCTTTATCGAGCCCATCTTTGCATGAAATGTTCCTTTGGTATCTCTGATTTTCTTAAAGAGATCTCTAGTCTTTCCCATTTTGTTGTTTTCCTCTATTTCTTTGCATTGATCGCTGAAGAAGGCTTTCTTATCTCTTCTTGCTATTCTTTGGAACTCTGCATTCAGATGTTTATATCTTTCCTTTTCTCCTTTGCTTTTCACTTCTCTTCTTTTCACAGCTATTTGTAAGCCCTCCCCAGACAGCCATTTTGCTTTTTTGCATTTCTTTTCCATGGGAATGGTTTTGATCCCTGTCTCCTGTACAATGTCACGAACCTCATTCCATAGCTCATCAGGCACTCTATCTATCAGATCTAGGCCCTTAAATCTATTTCTCACTTCCACTGTATAATCATCAGGGATTTGATTTAGGTCATACCTGAATGGTCTAGTGGTTTTCCCTACTTTCTTCAGTTTAAGTCTGAATTTGGCAATAAGGAGTTCATGGTCTGAGCCACAGTCAGCCCTGGTCTTGTTTTTGCTGACTGTATAGAGCTTCTCCATCTTTGGCTGCAAAGAATATAATCAATCTAATTTCAGTGTTGACCATCTGGTGATGTCCATGTATAGAGTCTTCTCTTGTGTTGTTGGAAGAGGGTGTTTGCTATGACCAGTGCATTTTCTTGGCAAAACTCTATTAGTCTTTGCCCTGCTTCATTCCGTATTCCAAGGCCAAATTTGCCTGTTACTCCAGGTGTTTCTTGACTTCCTACTTTTGCATTCCAGTCCCCTATAATGAAAAGGACATCTTTTTTGGGTGTTAGTTCTAAAAGGTCTTGGAGGTCTTCATAGAACCGTTCAACTTCAGCTTCTTCAGCATTACTGGTTGGGGCATAGAGTTGGATTACTGTGATATTGAATGGTTTGCCTTGGAAACGAACAGAGATCATTCTGTCATTTTTGAGATTGCATCCAGGTACTGCATTTTGGATTCTTTTGTTGACCATGATGGCCACTCCATTTCTTCTGAGGGATTCCTTCCCGCAGTAGTAGATATAATGGTCATCTGAGTTAAATTCACCCATTCCAGTCCATTTCAGTTCGCTGATTCCTAGAATGTCGACATTCACTCTTGCCATCTCTTGTTTGACCACTTCCAATTTGCCTTGATTCATGGACCTGACATTCCAGGTTCCTATGCAATATTGCTCTTTACAGCATCGGACCTTGCTTCTGTCACCAGTCACACCCACAGCTGGGTATTCTTTTTGCTTTGGCTCCATCCCTTCATTCTTTCTGGAGTTATTTCTCCACTGATCTCCAGCAGCATATTGGGCACCTACTGACCTGGGGGGTTTCTCTTTTAGTATCCTATCATTTTGCCTTTTCATACTGTTTATGGGGTTCTCAAGGCAAGAATACTGAAGTGGTTTGCCATTCCCTTATCCAGTGGACCACATTCTGTCAAGTCTCTCCACCATGACCCACCCGTCTTGGGTTGCCCCATGGGCATGGCTTAGTTTCATTGAGTTAGACAAGGCTGTAGTCTTAGTGTGATTAGATTGACTAGTTTTCTTTGAGTATGATTTCAGTGTGTTTGCCCTCTGCTGCCCTCTTGCAACACCTACCGTCTTATTTGGGTTTCTCTTACCTTGGGCATGGGGTATCTCTTCACAGCTGCTCCAGCAAAGCGCAGCCATTGCTCCTTACCTTGGATGAGGGGTATCTCCTCACCGCCGCCCTTCCTGACCTTTAGTGTGGGATAGCTCCTCTAGGCCCTCCTGCGCCTGCACAGCCACAGCTCCTTGGACTTGGGGTTGGTCCTCCTGGCCACCGCCCCTGGCCTCGGTTGTGCAGTTGCTCCTCCCCACTGCCGCCCTTGGCCTCGGGCTTAGGGTCGTGGGGTAGCTCCTCGAAAACCCCAAAGATAGTATCAGAATATTACTAGAGCTAATCAGTGAATTTAGCAAAGTTGCAGGATTCAAAATCAATACACAGAAATCACTTGCATTTCTATATACTAACAATGAAAAATCAAAAATAGAAATTAAGGAATCAATCCCATCCACCATTGCAACAAAAAGAATTAAATATCTAGGAACAAACTTATCTAAGGAGACAAAAGAACTGTACACAGAAATTATAAGACACTGATGAAAGAAATAAAAGATGACATAAACAGATGGAGAGATATTCCATGTTCCTGGGTAGGAAGAATCAATATTGTGAAAATTACTATACTACCAAATGCAATCTACAGATTCAGTGTGATCCCTATCAATGTACCAATGGCATTTTTCACAGAACTAGAACAAAAAATTTCACAATTCATATGGAAACACAAAAGACCCCAAGTAGCCAAAGCAGTCTTGAGAAAGAAGAATGGAGCTGGAGGAATCAACCTTCCTGACTTCGGATTATATTACAATGCTACAGTCATCAATACAATCAATGCTACACTATGGGGCTTCCCTCATGGCTCAGATGGTAAAGAATCTGCCTGCAATGCAGGAGACCCAGATTCAATCCCTGGGTTGGGAAGATCCCTGAAGGAGGAAATGGCAACCCACTCCAGTATTCTTCCTGGAGAATCCCATGGACAGGGGAGCCTGGCTGGCTACAGTCCAAGGGGTCACAAAGAGTCAGACATGACTGAGCAATGAACACTTACACAGTCATCAAGACAGTATGGTACTGGCACAAAAACAGAAATAGAGACCAATGGAACAAGATAGAAAGTCCAGAAATAAACCCATTCACCTATGGATACCTTATTTTTTACAAGGGAGGCAAGAATATACAATGGAGCAAAGACAGCCTCTTCAATAAATGGTGCTGGGAAAACTGGACAGCTACATGTAAAAGAATGAAATTAGCACAATTCCTAACACCATACATAAAGATAAACTCAAAATGGATTAAAGACCTAAATATAAGACCAGAAACTATAAAACTCTTAGAGGAAAACAGGCCAAACACTCGATGACATGAAGCAAGATCCTCTATGACCCACCTCCTAAAGTAATGGAAATAAAAACAAAAGTAAACAAGTGGGACCTGATTAAACTTAAAAGCTTTTGCACAGCAAAGGAAACTATAAGCAAGGTGAAAAAACAACCCTCAGAATGGGAGAAAGTAATGGCAAATGAAACAACTGACAAAGGATTAATTTCCAAACTATACAAGCAGCTCATACAACTCAATGCCAGAAAAAAAAAAAAAAAAAAAACAACCCAACTCAAAAAGTGGGAAAAAGACCTAAACAGACATTTCTCCAAAGAAGACATACAGATGGCTAACAAACACATGAAAAGATGCTCAACATCGTTCATTATTAGAGAAATGCAAATCAAAACTGTAATGAGATATCACCTCACATCAGTCAGAATGGCCATCACCAAAAAGTCTACAAATAATAAATGCTGGACAGGGTGTGGAGAAAAGGGAATCGTCTTGCACTGTTGGTGGGAATGTAAATTGATACAGCCACTATGGAAGATGGTATGGAGATTCCTTAAAAAAATAGGAATAAAACCACCATCAGTTCAGTTAAGTTCAGTTCAGTCGCTCAGTTGGGTCTGACTCTTTGTGACCCCATGAATCACAGCACGCCAGGCCTCCCTGTCCATCACCAATTTCCGGAGTTTACACAAACTCATGTCCATCGAGTTGGTGATGCCATCCAGCCATCTCATCCTCTGTCGTCCCCTTCTCCTCCTGCTCCCAATCCCTCGCAGCATCAGGGTCTTTTCCAATGAGGCAACTCTTCACACAAGGTGGCCAAAGTACTGGAGTTTCAGCTTCAGCATCAGTCCTTCCAATGAACACCCAGAATTGATCTCCTTTAGGATGGACTGGTTGGATCTCCTTGCAGTCCAAGGGACTCTCAAGAGTCTTCTCCAACACCACAGTTCAAAAGCATCAATTCTTCAGCACTCAGTTTTCTTCACAGTCCAACTCTCACATCCATACATGACCACTGGGAAAACCACAGCCTTGACTAGATGGACCTTTGTTGGCAAAGTAATGTCTCTGCTTTTGAATATGCTATCTAGGTTGGTCACAACTTTTCTTCCAAGGAGTAAGCGTCTTTTAATTTCATGGCTGCGGTCACCATCTGCAGAGATTTTGGAGCCCCCCCAAAAAAATCTGCCACTGTTTCCACTGTTTCCCCATCTATTTCCCATGAAGTGATGGGACTGGATGCCATGATCTTAGTTTTCTGAATGTTGATCTTTTAGCCAACTTTTTCACTCTCCACTTTCACTTTCATCAAGAGGCTTTTTAGTTCCTCTTCACTTTCTGCCATTAGGGTGGTGTCATCTACATAGCTAAGGTTATTAATATTTCTCCTGGCAATCTTGATTGCAGCTTATGCTTCTTCCAGCCCAGCGTTTCTCATGATGTACTCTGCATAGAAGTTAAATAAGCAGGGTGACAATATACAGCCTTGACGAACTCCTTTTCCTATTTGGAACCAGTTTATTGTTCCATGTCCAGTTCTAATTGTTGCCTCCTGACCTGCATATAGGTTTCTCAAGAGGCAGGTCAGGTGGTCTGGTATTCCCATCTCTTGAAGAATTTCCCACAGTTTATTGTGATCCACACAGTCAGAGGCTTTGGCATAGTCAATAAAGAAGAAATAAATGTTTCTCTGGAACTCTCTTGCTTTTTCGATGATCCAGCCAACCAGCATTCCCACTCCTAGGCATATACCCTGAGGAAACCAAAATTGAAAGAGACGCATGTATCTCCTTTGTTCACTGCAACACTATTTACAATAGCTATAACATGGAAGCAACCTAGATGTTTCATCAACAGATGAATTGATAAAGACGTTGTGGGGGAGGAGCCAAGATGGCGGAGGAGTAGGACGGGGAGAACACTTTCTCCCCCACAAATTCATCAAAAGAGCATTTAAACGTCGAGTAAATTCCACAAAACAACTTCTGAATGCCGGCAGAGGACATCAGGCACCCAGAAAAGCAACCCAACTCTTCGAAAGGAGGTAGGAAAAAATATTAAAAACAAACAAAAAAAAAGAGACAAAAGAGGGAGGGATGGAGTTCCGTCCCGGGAAGGGAATCTTAAAAAGAGAGAAGTTTCCAAACATCAGGAAACCTTCTCACTGCCGAATCTGTGCTGAGCTTTGGAAGCACAGAGGGCAACATAACAGGGAGAAAAAATAAATAAACAATTTAAAACTCGCAGATTGCGAGCCCTACGGTAACTCCCCCAGCAGAGAAGCAGCGCAGACGCCTGCATCCGCCATTAGCAAACCGGGGCTGGGCAGGGAGGCGCGGCGTGGGCTGCATCGCTGAGAGTAAGAATCTGGCCTGAATACCCTGAGCGCTATCTGAGCGAAATAATTTGGGCTAGCAAACCAGACTGTGGGATACCTACCACGCGAAAAGCCAGCCCTAACCTAAGACCGCCAGGCCCGCACACGGAACAAAGGACTGAACAGAGATAGCCGGCTGCAGACCTTCCCCCTCCGGTGACAGGCAGCCAGAGCCGGAAGGGGGCAATCGCAGCCCCAGAGAGACATTATCTATAAAATTGTAAGTAGGCTTCTTTGCTAACTAAAACTTCTTGGGGGTCTGGACGGTCAACATCTGCCTGAGAAGGTGCGCCGGTTTTACATCCAGATAACCGAGTGGCGGGGAGGCGATAAGTCGCAGCATTGGCGCTTGCCTGGGAAGAGCAAATTGGCGCTCGGACCTGGGAAGAGCACAAAACGCAGGCCCAACAGAGTCTGCGCCTCTGAGGACTACCCGAGTGCCTGAACCTGAGCGGCTTGGACCCGGGAGGTGCATGCAGCCCAGGGCCAGCCTCGGATTGTTCCCGGCAGAACAACCTAGAGTCCGAGCAGTGTGGACAGGGAGGCTACACGCGCCGTGAGCGGGGGCAGACCCAGGGTGGCTGAGGCACTGCGAGCCCACGCCAGTGTTATTTGTTTGCAGCATCCCTCCCTCCATCCCCACAGCGCGACTGAACAAGTAAGCCTAAAAAAAAAAAAAAAAAAAAAGTGTCCTCCACCGTGCCCTTTGAGTCAGGGCGGAAAGCAGATACTGAAGAGACTAGCAAACAGAAGAAGATATAACAGAGGGAAACGCCTTGGAAGCTACAGGCAATAGATCAAAACCCTGTGGTTACTACGGACTACATAGGAAGGGGCCTATAGATCTTGAGAAACATAAATCTGACCAAGGAACTAGCCAAAAATGAACTGAACCCACAACACCCACAAAAAAAAAAACAAAAAATTCCTAGATATATTTTTATTATTTTTACGATCATTCTTTCTTTTTTTTAACTAAAAAAAAAAAAAATTTAAGTCCTCTATTGTTCCTTTAATTTTCACTTTTATAACCTATTACTTTGCAAAAAAAAAAAAAAAAAGACCCTATTTTTTTCTTCTTCAGCAAACTTCACATATATATATTTTATAATTTTTTGACCTTGTTTTTTGTTGTTGTTGTTGTTGTTTTGTTTTTTTCTTCTTTTCTTTAACATTGTATTTTTGAAATTCCAAACTCTACTCTAGATTTTTAATTTTCGCTTTTTGGTATATGTTATCAATTTTGTACCTATAGTTTTTTTTTATATAATATCTGTGACTTTTTTTTTTCTTTTTTTTTTTTTCTTCTTCTCTGTTTCTTTCTCTTCTTCTTTTATATAACATTGTATATCTGAAATTCCAAACTTTACTCTAGATTTTTAATTTATGCTTTTTGGTATTTGATATCAGTTTTGTACCTGTATTTTCTTTATAATTTTTGTGACATTGTTCGTATTTGTTTGTTTGTTTTCTCTCTTTATTTTTCTTCTTCTTTTTTTTTTTTTTTTTAACATTGTATTTTTGAAATTCCAAACTGTACTCTAGATTTTTAATTTTTGCTTTCTGGTATTAGTTATCAATTTTGTACCTGTACTTTCTTTATAATTTTCGCAACCTTGTTTGTTTTTGTTCGTTTTTTCTCTCTTTCTTTTCCTTCTTCTTTTCTTTAACATCGTATTTTTGAAATTCCAAACTCTACTCTAGATTTTTAATTTTCGCTTTCTGGTATTAGTTATCAATTTTGTACCTGTACTTTCTTTATAATTTTCGCGACCTTGTTTGTTTTTGTTTGTTCGTTCTTTCTCTCTTTCTTTTCCTTCTTCTTTTCTTTAACATCGTATTTTTGAAATTCCAAACTCTACTCTAGATTTTTGATTTTTGCTTTTATGTATTTGTTACCAATTTTGTACCTTTAAGGACCCAATCTTCAGGACCCATTTTTCACTAGGGAGTGAGATTACTGGCTTGACTGCTCTCTCTCCCTTTGGACCCTCCTTTTTCTCCACCAGGTCGCCTGTGTCTCCTCCCTAACCCCTCTCTACTCTACCCAACTCTGTGAATTTCTGTGTGTTCCAGATGGTGGAGAACACTTAGGGAACTGATTACTGGCTGGATCTGTCTCCCTCCTTTTCATTCCCCCCTTTTATCCTTCTGGCCACCTCTGTTACCTTCCTCCTTCTTCTCTTCTCTGTATAACCCCGTGAACATCTCTGAGTGGTCCAGTTGTGGAGTGCACATAAGGAAGTGACTACTGGCTAGCCCACTCTCTCCACTATTGATTCACCTCATCTCATTTGGGTCACCTCTAACTCCCTCCTCCCTCTTCTCTTCTCCATGTAACCCTGTGAACCTCTCTGAGTGACCCTCACTGTAGAGAAACTTATCATCTTTAATGTAGATGTTTTATCAATGGTGCTGTAGAGAAGGAGAAGTTTTGAAACTACTGTAAAAATAAGACCGATAATCGGAAGCAGGAGACTTAAGTCCAAACCCTGACTCCAGGGAACTCCTGACTCCAAGGAACATTCATTGACAGGAGCTCATCAAATGCCTCCATACCGACACTGAAACCAAGCACCACACAAGGGCCAATAAATTCAGGGCAAGACATACCAAGCAAATTCTCCAGCAACAAAGGAACACAGCCCTGAGCTTCAAGATACAGGCTGCCCAAAGTCACCCCAAAACTATAGACATCTCATAACTCATTACTGGACATTTCATTGCACTCCAGAGAGAAGAAATACAGCTCCACCCACCAGAACACCGACACAAGCTTCCCTAACCAGGAAACCTTGACAAGCCACCTGTACAAACCCACACACAGTGAGGAAACGCCATAATAAAGAGAACTCCACAAACTGCCAGAATACAGAAAGGACACCCCAAACTCAGCAATTTAAACAAGATGAAGAGACAGAGGAATACTCAGCAGATAAAGGAACAGGATAAATGCCCACCAAACCAAACAAAAGAGGAAGAGATAGGGAATCTACCTGATAAAGAATTCCGAATAATGATAGTGAAATTGATCCAAAATCTTGAAACTAAAATTGAATCACAGATAAATAGCCTGGAGACAAGGATTGAGAAGATGCAAGAAAGGTTTAACAAGGACCTAGAAGAAATAAAAAAGAGTCAATATATAATGAATAATGCAATAAGTGAAATTAAAAACACTCTGGAGGCAACAAATAGTAGAATAACAGAGGCAGAAGACAGGATTAGTGAATTAGAAGATAGAATGGTAGAAATAAATGAATCAGAGAGGATAAAAGAAAAACGAATTAAAAGAAATGAGGACAATCTCAGAGACCTCCAGGACAATATTAAACGCTACAACATTCGAATCATAGGGGTTCCAGAAGAAGAAGACAAAAAGAAAGACCATGAGAAAATACTTGAGGAGATAATAGTGGAAAACTTCCCTAAAATGGGGAAGGAAATAATCACCCAAGTCCAAGAAACCCAGAGAGTACCAAACAGGATAAACCCAAGGAGAAACACCCCAAGACACATATTAATCAAATTAACAAAGATCAAACACAAAGAACAAATATTAAAAGCAGCAAGGGAAAAACAACAAATAACACACAAGGGAATTCCCATAAGGATAACAGCTGATCTTTCAATAGAAACTCTTCAAGCCAGGAGGGAATGGCAAGACATACTTAAAATGATGAAAGAAAATAACCTACAGCCCAGATTATTGTACCCAGCAAGGATCTCATTCAAGTATGAAGGAGAAATCAAAAGCTTTTCAGACAAGCAAAAGCTGAGAGAATTCTGCACCACCAAACCAGCTCTCCAACAAATACTAAAGGATATTCTCTAGACAGGAAACACAAAAACGGTGTATAAACTCGAACCCAAAACAATAAAGTAAATGGCAACGGGAACATACTTATCAGTAATTACCTTAAATGTAAATGGGTTGAATGCCCCAACCAAAAGACAAAGACTGGCTGAATGGATACAAAAACAAGACCCCTACATATGTTGTCTACAAGAGACCCACCTCAAAACAGGGGACACATACAGACTGAAAGTGAAGGGCTGGAAAAAGATTTTCCATGCAAATAGGGACCAAAAGAAAGCAGGAGTAGCAATACTCATATCAGATAAAATAGACTTTAAAACAAAGGCTGTGAAAAGAGACAAAGAAGGTCACTACATAATGATCAAAGGATCAATCCAAGAAGAAGATATAACAATTATAAATATATATGCACCCAACACGGGAGCACCACAGTACGTAAGACAAATGCTAACAAGTATGAAAGGAGAAATTAACAATAACACAATAATAGTGGGAGACTTTAATACCCCACTCACACCTATGGATAGATCAACTAAACAGAAAATTAACAAGGAAACACAAACTTTAAACGATACAATAGACCAGTTAGACCTAATTGATATCTATAGATCATTTCATCCCAAAACAATGAATTTCACCTTTTTCTCAAGCGCACATGGAACCTTCTCCAGGATAGATCACATCCTGGGCCATAAAGCTAGCCTTGGTAAATTCAAAAAAATAGAAAT
The DNA here is from genome assembly GCF_055505025.1 of Bos grunniens. Taxonomy (NCBI): domain Eukaryota; kingdom Metazoa; phylum Chordata; class Mammalia; order Artiodactyla; family Bovidae; genus Bos; species Bos grunniens. Next base: position 8,316,115 of record NC_141179.1, on the reverse strand, counting down.
CATTCCAAGCATTTTTTCTGACCACAATGCAGTAAGATTAGATCTCAATTACAGGAGAAAAACTATTAAAAATTCCAACATATGGAGGCTGAACAACACGCTGCTGAATAACCAACAAATCACAGAAGAAATCAAAAAAGAAATCAAAATTTGCATAGAAACGAATGAAAATGAAAACACAACAACCCAAAACCTGTGGGACACGGTAAAAGCAGTCCTAAGGGGAAAGTTCATAGCAATACAGGCACACCTCAAGAAACAAGAAAAAAGTCAAATAAATAACCTAACTCTACACCTAAAGCAACTAGAAAAGGAAGAAATGAAGAACCCCAGGGTTAGTAGAAGGAAAGAAATCTTAAAAATTAGAGCAGAAATAAATGCAAAAGAAACAAAAGAGACCATAGCAAAAATCAACAAAGCCAAAAGCTGGTTCTTTGAAAGGATAAATAAAATTGACAAACCATTAGCCAGACTCATCAAGAAACAAAGGGAGAAAAATCAAATCAACAAAATTAGAAACGAAAATGGAGAGATCACAACAGACAACACAGAAATACAAAGGATCATAAGAGACTACTATCAACAATTATATGCCAATAAAATGGACAACGTGGAAGAAATGGACAAATTCTTAGAAAAGTACAACTTTCCAAAACTGGACCAGGAAGAAATAGAAAATCTTAACAGACCCATCACAAGCATGGAAATTGAAACTGTAATCAAAAATCTTCCAGCAAACAAAAGCCCCGGTCCAGACGGCTTCACAGCTGAATTCTACCAAAAATTTAGAGAAGAGCTAACACCTATCCTGCTCAAACTCTTCCAGAAAATTGCAGAGGAAGGTAAACTCCCAAACTCATTCTATGAGGCCACCATCACCCTAATACCAAAACCTGACAAAGATCCCACAAAAAAAGAAAACTACAGGCCAATATCACTGATGAACATAGATGCAAAAATCCTTAACAAAATTCTAGCAATCAGAATCCAACAATACATTAAAAAGATCATACACCATGATCAAGTGGGCTTTATCCCAGGGATGCAAGGATTCTTCAATATCCGCAAATCAATCAATGTAATACACCACATTAACAAATTGAAAAATAAAAACCATATGATTATCTCAATAGATGCAGAGAAAGCCTTTGACAAAATTCAACATCCATTTATGATAAAAACTCTCCAGAAAGCAGGAATAGAAGGAACATACCTCAACATAATAAAAGCTATATATGACAAACCCACTGCAAACATTATCCTCAATGGTGAAAAATTGAAAGCATTTCCTCTAAAGTCAGGAACAAGACAAGGGTGCCCACTTTCACCATTACTATTCAACATAGTTTTGGAAGTTTTGGCCACAGCAATCAGAGCAGAAAAAGAAATAAAAGGAATCCAAATTGGAAAAGAAGAAGTAAAACTCTCACTATTTGCAGATGACATGATCCTCTACATAGAAAACCCTAAAGAGTCCACCAGAAAATTACTAGAAATAATCAATGACTACAGTAAAGTTGCAGGATATAAAATCAACACACAGAAATCCCTTGCATTCCTATACACTAATAATGAGAAAACAGAAAGAGAAATTAAGGAAACAATTCCATTCACCATTGCAACGCAAAGAATAAAATACTTAGGAATATATCTACCTAAAGAAACTAAAGACCTATATATAGAAAACTATAAAACACTGGTGAAAGAAATCAAAGAGGACACTAATAGATGGAGAAATATACCATGTTCATGGATTGGAAGAATCAATATAGTGAAAATGAGTATACTACCCAAAGCAATTTATAGATTCAACGCAATCCCTATCAAGCTACCAACAGTATTCTTCACAGAGCTAGAACAAATAATTTCACAATTTGTATGGAAATACAAAAAACCTCGAATAGCCAAAGCGATCTTGAGAAAGAAGAATGGAACTGGAGGAATCAACCTACCTGACTTCAGGCTCTACTACAAAGCCACAGTTATCAAGACAGTATGGTACTGGCACAAAGACAGAAATATTGATCAATGGAATAAAATAGAAAGCCCAGAGATAAATCCACGCACATATGGACACCTTATCTTCGACAAAGGAGGCAAGAATATACAATGGATTAAAGACAATCTCTTTAACAAGTGGTGCTGGGAAATCTGGTCAACCACTTGTAAAAGAATGAAACTGGACCACTTTCTAACACCATACACAAAAATAAACTCAAAATGGATTAAAGATCTAAACGTAAGACCAGAAACTATAAAACTCCTAGAGGAGAACATAGGCAAAACACTCTCCGACATACATCACAGCAGGATCCTCTATGACCCACCTCCCAGAATATTGGAAATAAAAGCAAAAATAAACAAATGGGACCTAATTAACCTTAAAAGCTTCTGCACATCAAAGGAAACTATTAGCAAGGTGAAAAGACAGCCTTCAGAATGGGAGAAAATAATAGCAAATGAAGCAACCGACAAACAACTAATCTCAAAAATATACAAGCAACTCCTACAGCTCAACTCCAGAAAAATAAACGACCCAATCAAAAAATGGGCCAAAGAACTAAATAGACATTTCTCCAAAAAAGACATACAGATGGCTAACAAACACATGAAAAGATGCTCAACATCACTCATTATCAGAGAAATGCAAATCAAAACCACTATGAGGTACCATTTCACACCAGTCAGAATGGCTGCGATCCAAAAGTCTACAAATAATAAATGCTGGAGAGGGTGTGGAGAAAAGGGAACCCTCTTACACTGTTGGTGGGAATGCAAACTAGTACAGCCACTATGGAGAACAGTGTGGAGATTCCTTAAAAAACTGGAAATAGAACTGCCTTATGATCCAGCAACCCCACTGCTGGGCATACACACTGAGGAAACCAGAAGGGAAAGAGACACGTGTACCCCAATGTTCATCGCAGCACTGTTTATAATAGCCAAGACATGGAAGCAACCTAGATGTCCATCAGCAGATGAATGGATAAGAAAGCTGTGGTACATATACACAATGGAGTATTACTCAGCCATTAAAAAGAATACATTTGAATCAGTTCTAATGAGGTGGATGAAACTGGAGCCTATTATACAGAGTGAAGTAAGCCAGAAGGAAAAACATAAATACAGTATACTAACGCACATATATGGAATTTAGAAAGATGGTAACAGTAACCCGGTGTACGAGACAGCAAAAGAGACACTGATGTATAGAACAGTCTTATGGACTCTGTGGGAGAGGGAGAGGGTGGGAAGATTTGGGAGAATGGCAATGAAACATGTAAAATATCATGTAGGAAACGAGTTGCCAGTCCAGGTTCGATGCACGATGCTGGATGCTTGGGGCTGGTGCACTGGGACGGCCCAGAGGGATGGTATGGGGAGGGAGGAGGGAGGAGGGTTCGGGATGGGGAACACATGTATACCTGTGGCGGATTCATTTTGATATTTGGCAAAACTAATACAATTATGTAAAGTTTAAAAATAAAATAAAATTGGAAAAAAAAATAAAATAAAGACGAGTAACACTGAGAAAAAAAAAAAAAAAAAAAGACGTTGTGGTACATATACACAATGGAATATTACCCAGCCATATAAAGGAATGCATTTGAGTCAGTTCTCATAAGGTGGGTGAACCTAGAACCTATTTTGCAGAGTGAAGTAAGTCAGAAAGAGAAAGGTAAATATCGTATTCTAACACATACATACAGAATCTAGAAAAATGGTACTGAAGAATTTATTTACAGGGCAACAATGGGGAAACAGATATAGAGAATAGACTTATGGACATGGAGAGAGGGGAGGAGAAGGTGATATGTATGGAAAGAATAACACGGAAACATACATTCCATTATGTAAAATAGATAGCCTATGGGAATTTGCTGTATGGTTCAAGAAATTGAAACAGGGGCTCTGTATCAACCTAGAGGGGTGGGATGGGGAGGGTGGAAGGGAAGATCAAAAAAGAGGGGATATATGTATACCTATGGCTGATTCATGTTGAAGTTTGACAGAAAACAATAAAATTCTGTAAAGCAATTATCCTTCAGTTAAAAAATAAATAAAAAGATTGTTTGAATTTGTTCCTTTATTTTTAGTATTATTGTAATTCATTTGAAATACAGTGGTATACATTGGTTTTGTTTGGTTTTAGTTTTAATTTTTTTGTTTTTCTGCCCCTTGGTGATCAATTTTTATTTCTAGAATATGTAGAATATTGTCATGCTTCCAGAAGTCATAATTACGGAAATGTTATACTTTCTTAGAGAAATGCCATGGCCTTTTTTGTCCCTTTCACCTTCATAATACTCCCCCACAGATAACCAATTTTTTTGTTACTAGGTTTATATTCCTGTTTTTCCTTCTGTAAATATAAAAAGATCAATTAGCCATTTTATTTATCTTTTTTTGCATATAAAGGTATCTCTGTCACTTAATAACATTTCCTGGAAATCACTCTATTTAAGTTCATATATATCTTACTAATTAATATTTACAGCTGCATAGTACTCCATTGTGTGCATATAAACTGTAGTTTATTCAAACAGTATTCTATTGTTATTTTTATTTTTTCAAAATTGTCTAATGACAATGTGTTTGAATTTTGTTAAAGGCTTTTTTAATAGTCTCTTTTCCTCCAAGTTTACCCTTATTTCTGACATCTTTTGGCCTTTTTTATTCTTTTTTTTTTTTTTTTTAACCCAACCTTTTCAAGTTCTTGATTCATCTTCTGTTGTCACATTATTCCTGACTGTTTTCTGGCCATTTCTTCCCTGAGTTTTTATATTTCAGTTTTGTGATCTTCCTTCAGAATCATGATTGCTTCATTATTTCTCTAAAAAGATTTGGTTTGAAATTTTCATCTGATAATGATAATATTTTCTGGTGAATATTTTTCTATAGGCAAGTTTTATTGCTCTTTTCACATTTTGAAAACATGGTATTGTTGTGTGCATGTGGTGGAACATGGTGTCTGTTCCTTTTCTCTTTCACATACTTCATTAAGTTTTATTCTTTTGGGAACAGCTCTTCTTTTTTTTACAAGAAGCACACGATGGGGAAGATGAAAGACTGTTTCCTCTACTTCTTGAACCTGAGCTGGTTCAAAGAGATTTCTATTGCCATACCTAAACTTCTACAGGTTCGACTCTGCTGTTGCCATCAGCAGACAGCAGCTGCCTTTGGGGGATTTCCTAATATTCAGAAGATTTGTTTTTGATTGCTTCACGGCCTTCTCTTCCTCTGCAGCCTGAGCCCTCTCTCTCTGCTTCTCCCTGTGCTCCTTCTCCTCCTCACAGTAGTTCCAGTCAGAATGGGTCCTTCTCCAGGTCTGCTGGTTTGTTTTCCCATGCTTTCCCTACTCTTCTCCTTAACCTTTATTATACCCCAGCACAGTTTTATGCAAGGCTCTGCTACCAGCTCTGAATTCAGCATTTGTACACAAAATTTGTAGTTGCCAGGTGTCTCTTCTGCCTTTGTTGAAAATCAAATTTGCATTTTTCTTATTGTCCTTGTTTCCTTTATGGCCTTTTAGAGAAAGAGAATGATTTAAAGCTAAGCTTCCACCAAGTTTTTGCTGGAAATTGAGACATTTTGTGCAAAGTTTCCTCTGTTTTACTTATCATATGACTCTAGACCAATTATTTAAATTCTTTGTACTGCTTTTGTCTTATCTTCAAAGTGGATTAGATAATATCTGGTAATGTTCATGTACAAATACACTGAGATACTAAAGTTGGTATAATGTCTGCTATGCAGTTTATTAGATTGTAACTGCTTAACGGATGATGCTGACAATGGTCTTAGAAGTCCAAGTCTATGTTTACTTACTGATAGGGAAGTCCAAGACCTGGTTTGAGTTAGTAAGACATTTTTAGCTGTCATATTGTAAACTTTCCACTCTGCCATTCTCCCTTTTCCTTTCATTAACTGAACCTGCAAATATTTGGTTTGATTGGGTAAAAATAATATTACAAATATGAGTATTTAATCATTGTGGCTAATTACCATGTAGAAATATATAAGTTAGGCACTAATTTGGAATGTCCAATTAATTTCATTATTTATTTGATTATAGTACTAAACCAGTTTATGTCACCTCACTTGGCTCATCTCCAATTATGATATATTTTTAGAATTAAGAGCAAAATGAGTTATATGTGTCTATGTTTATTATAACTTTTAAAAACAATCCACAGTTCATGGCGCTTTGGTTACCCAAACCAAAAAAATTGTTTTCTTCCCCACTGGGATGCCTTCCAGTCTTTTTTTTTAACCAAAACGTCCACCAAGCTCATGTCAAAGTTACTTGGTTTTTTTTCTTATTCTTCTCTTTTATGCTAACTACTTCTCAGAAAATGTGGAAGTTAGTCTGTATTTGAAATGATTACATACATTTTCTGTATTTATATGTAATCTTAATTTAAATATTAGAAACTCTCTATAATTCCATTGGTATCTCGTCTTAAACAGAAGTATAATTCCTTTCACTCAAAGTCTAAATCAAATATCACTTCCTCAGTGAAGCCTTCCTTGACTTTCCCAGTGCAATTAAAGAACTTCATTTTCCTACTGGGGCACTGTCCACTTTATGCTATGTTTTGTATACAGCACATGGCATATAGTATAGAATGAGATGCATTTGTATCTTAACTAGATTCTATGTTTCTTTGAAATGTTTACTGCTTCTTTCCACATCCTCAGAAGCTGGTATAATGTCTGGCATTAAGAGATATTCAATATTTGCCATATGAATGAATACATTCCTGGAATATGCTCCTAAAATAATTTTGATTCATTAAAAGTTCTTCCCAGTAAATGTCATGATAACATTGAAGATATGATCTTCAACTCTTAAGCATTATAACACTAGCTAGATATATGACCCAGGCAAAGCAATGCAATCTCTATGGTCTTCATTTATTGATTTGTAAAATGAAAGGCTTGGAGAATATGATCTCTAGAGATCCTTATATCTCTAAACTATTTATAACTTCATGATGCTTAAGAATTGAATAAATGGGAGAGGTTTATCACATGTGTTTTCAGCCCCACTTTCTCTATCAATTTGTTTCTGGAATGACAACATTAAAATAAGTCCACATATGTTGGTTAGATAAACCTAGGTGTCTATGGGTAATGAATTCTAGAGCAGACAGAAAGAAAGAGTCAAAAACTTCCCTAAGTGTGGTCTGAGTTAATTGTGAGAGTGGCAAATTACAGAATATGTAGTGATTAAAAAATCATATAGAGACTTCAATAAGATATAATTCCATACCTATTAGAATGGCTAATATTAGAAAGACTAGTAATACTAAATTTTTATTAGAATACAGAACAACTGAAATTCTCATTTATTAGTGATGAAAATATAAAATGCACCATTTAATCACTTTAGAGAAAAGTTTGGGATTTTAAAAATAAAACTAAACCTACCTATGATCTGACAATTTCTCTCTTGGGTATTTTTAAATTAAGTTATTAAGATGACCATACAGTAAAGTTGATTTTTGCCATTGAGTTCTGTGAACTTTAACACATAAGTAGATGATGTACTTGGTCCATAATCAGGGTAAAATTGTATCACCCCAATTTCAGTGTTACCCCTTTGTAATCACTCTCTCCCCACAACCTACCCATGGCAACTGCTCATCTGTTCTCTGTCATATCATTTTTTTTTACAGAATATTATATAAATGGAATCATGCAGCATATAATCTTCTGAGGCAAGCTTCTTTAACTCACCATAACGCCTTGAAGATTCATTCAAGCTGTTACATATATCAATAATTCTGTTTTTCAAACTTCTAAGGAGTGTTTCATTTTCTGGAGGTACTATGACTTGCTTATGCATTCACCCATGAAGTATATTTCAATTCTTTGCAATTTTTGTAGTTGTGAATAGAATGACTGTGAACATCTGTGTACAAGTATTTGTGTAATGATAAGTTTTCTTGTAAGTATTTCTCTACAGTACATGCCTAGGAGTGGGGTGGCTGGGTTATATGTTAAGTATATGTTTGGCTTTATAAGAAAGTATGATTCTCTTTCCTGAAATGTCTACACCATTTTGCATGACCACCAGCACTGGATGGGAGTCCCAGTTGTTCTGCATGCTTGCCTGAACCTGGTGTTGTATTTTTCTATCTTGGTTATTCTAACAGAAATTTAGTGGGCTCTCATTCTAGTTTTAGTTTGCATTTCCCTAATGGCTAGTAATATTGTACATTTTAAAAAGTACTTATTTTTTCATTCACATCCTCTTGGTAGAGAGTCTCTTTAAGTCTTCAGCACACTTTTTAACTGGGTTATTTCCTTTTCTGCCACTGAGTTTTGAGGGTTCTTTATATATTCTGTTCTCTGTTAGATGCATGATCTGTGAATAGTTCCTCCCATATGTCATTTGTATTTTCATTCTCTTGAAAAGGTCTTTTACAGGGCAAACATTTTTATTTTGATGAAGTAATATTCATTTAACTTTTATTGATTGAGTTTTTATGTCATATCTAAAAAATCTTTAACCTAAATCACAAACATCTTCTCATGGAAGTTTTGTAGTTTTAAGCTGTACGTTTAGAACTATGGTTAATTTATAGTTAAATTTTGTATAAAATGCAAGACTTCCATCTAACTTAATTTTGTTGCTTTTGGATGTCAAATTATTCCAATGCATTTTATTGAAAAAGTATTCTTTCTTCTTTAAATTATTTTTGCAAATTTGTAAAAAAAAAAATCATTGACCATCTTTGTCTGGGTCTAATTTTTGATTCTATTCAGCTTCATTAATTTATGCATCTATTTCTTTATCATTACCACACTATTTTGTAGACTGTAGTAATTCTGATCATCAGGTGGTATGATTGCTTCAACTTTATTATTTTTTTTCCAAGTGTTTTTGCTAGTCTAGGTTGTTATGACATTTCTAAACTGATTTAATACTTCAAATAGTTTTTTATGAATTCTATTGTATTTTCTAGGTAGGTAGTTCTGTCCTTTGTGAACAGAGGTAGTTCTATTTCTTCTTTACAAATCTGTATACAGTTTGTTCCTTACAGGAAAATGTGTTCCATTCTGAGAGTGCGACCATATGCCCAATTTGTTTGTAAGTTCAACAACGTTAGCCTAGGTACCCAACTAACACCATCAGCTATGCAGTAGGTACTGTGATAGGTTCATAATGCTTTTCACAAAAATAACACATGAAAACAAACAAACACGAAACATTTTAATCTATAGTACCTTGAAAAGTACAGTAGTACAGTACAACAGTTGGCCTACAGGAGCTGGCATCGAGTGAACAGGCAGTAAAAGTAACTGATTGGAGGAAGGCAAGGTGTGGAAATTGACAGAGTGAAAATGGTAGAGCTCTGCCAGCCGACAGAGCTCCTCAGCAACAGGAGACAGAGGACAAGCTGCAATCTCACTCATGCCTGATGTTGATGAAACAGGCCTTTGCGCCTTCGGAAGTTCTCAGCTTGAAGATTTGTATGCAGAGGACTTCCTGTACATTTCTTTCCTCCCTTTTACTCTTCCTTTCCTCCTTTCTATCTCATTTGCCTTGTTGCACTGGCCAAGACTTCCAGTATGATGACAAGGAGTGGTATGAACAAACATTTAAAAAGATAAAAATAAACCCAAAGCAAAGACCAGAGAGGAAATAATAAAGAGCAGAAATCAATGAAACTGAAAAGCAATTATCTTTATATGTTTTAGGGGGACAGCAGCATCTTTTACTCTTAGTTCAGTTCAGTTCAGTCACTCAGTCGTGTCCGAATTTTTGCAACCCCATGAATCACAGCACGCCAGGCCTCCCTGTCCATCACCAACTCCTGGAGTTCACTCAAACTCACGTCCATCGAGTCAGTGATACCATCCAGCTATCTCACCCTCTGTTGTCCCCTTCTCCTCCTGCCCCCAATCCCTCCCAGCATCAGAGTCTTTTCCAATGAGTCAACTCTTCACATGAGGTAACCAAAACTATTGGAGTATCAGCTTTAGCATCAGTCCTTCCAAAGAACACCCAGGACTGATCTCCTTTAGGATGGACTGGTTGGATCTCCTTGCAGTCCAAGGGACTCTCAAGAGTCTTTACTTTTAAGCATGATGTTAACTGAAGGTATTATGTATGTGCTCTTTACCATGATTTTTCTTCATCACTGGATATAATCATGTGACCATTTTTTCTTCTTTAAGGACTTTTAGCATGGTAGATGACATTGCTCCATTTTTGAATATTGTATCATCTTGTTTTTCCTGGATACACCTCACTTTATCATGGTATACTGTTATTGTTATATTACTATATTGCTGAATTTGATATGCTAGTACTTTGTTTAGGATTTTGGTTTATAATTTTCTTGTGTTGTCCTTATTTGGTCTCAAGGTAGCACTGTAATGAGCTTGGAAATGTTCCTTCTTCTATGTCTTGGGGGAAAATATATAAATTTTGTGTTATTGCTCATATATACGTTTGGGTCTAGAGATTTCTTTTTTTACAATATTTTAAATATGAATTAAATTTCTTTAATCATCACACAATCATCTATGTTATCTATTTTCATCTTCGTTGAGTTTTGTTAGTGTAAAAGATTCCTGAGGAGTTGGTTTATCTCATTTAAGCTATTGAATTTGTGCAGGTAATTATTCATAATAATTTTTGTTATCCTTTAATATCTGTTGGATCTGTAGTGACAGCTTTAATTACATTCCTGGTATTGGTAGTTGGTATCTCAGATCTCTATGTTATCTGTTTTGCCAAAGGTTTACTAAATTAATGGATGTCTTAAGGAACTAGCTTTTGGTTTCAATGATCTGTTTTATTTTTCAGTTTTAGTTTCATTGATTTCTGCTCTTTATTATTTCCTCTCATCATTGTTTGGGGTTTATTTTTATCTTCTTGTATTAGTTTCTTAAGGTTGAAGCTTACATTATTTGTGACCTTCCTTCATTTCTAATATAAACATTTAATGCTATAAATTTCTCTCTAAACATTGTTTCAGCTGCATCACATAAATTTTAATATGTTCCATTTTCATTTTCTTTAAGTTCAAAATATTTTTTAATTTACCTTGAAACTTCCTCTTTGACCTATGGATATTTTAGAAATATGTTGTCTGAATTCCAAGTGTTTGAGTATTTTCCTATTATCTTTGTGTTATGATTCCTAGATTGATTTCATTATTGTTAGACACCATACTTTGTATGATTTTGTTTGTTTTTAAGTGTTATGACTGAGGATATGATCAGGGGAATGTTCCAGGTGCAACTGAAACAAATACGTACTCTGCTGTGTTCAGATGCATGACTCTGTAACATTTCAGCTGGTTGATATTCAGTTCTTCTACATCTTTGCAATTTTTCTTTCTACTTCTATTTATTATCATGGGAGGAGTGCTGAATTCCAACTCCAGCTCTCCAACTTTGCTGTGGATTTATCTATTCCAGAACTAGAGAGATTCTCCTGAAGCTCTTGTATGTATCCTGTCATCGACTTCTGATTTCAGATGGTCTTGCATCCATACTAAGGGATACTGAAGTAGAAATGGGAAACTTGCCTCCAGCTTGGTGGTGCTTCAAATTTTGTCTTTTTAAATTTTTTAAATTTATTTTTTATTTGGGGTTTGTCTGATTTTTTTTCATGATTAGATTTAGATTATGTCTTCTTAGCCAGATTACTACTCCTGGTTCTTTTATGCACTTTTAATTAAGTATATTCTTTCTTTTTTGTTCCAAAAAGGACACAAAACTTGGAAGTGATTAAGGCAATATGAAAAATAAGGTTACATCACATTTATGGGGAGTGTATTGTCTGGTATTATGTAGTTAATTTTAAATATGTCTAGTAGATTCTATTTGACATGCCCATCTAGAAAATAATATGTGCATATATTTGATTTATACATAAATTATGCACAGCACAGGTGCATTGATAATCTTAGAAGTTACTGCAAATAATAACATGACTTCCTTTGCATAAATACAACTTATTTTCTCCATATGTTAGGAAAGAGATGTTCTCGTTAGAAAACGTTAGTATGTAAAATCTTTCTGGACCTGAGATTCTTAGATTTTAAACTTCTGCTGTTAGGCTGTGAGCACTTGAAATTAGGGTTCCAGTCTTACTTGTGTATTCCCCGTATTTATTATAGTGCTTGACAAACAGTAGTAAAGGTAATAGGTAATATTTTATGTACTACTGTGTATCAGATAATGTTTGGACATTTTACATGTACAACTTTATAAAGGTAATACAGTTTTTATCCCCATTTTAAGGTAAGAAAACTGAGGCACAGAGATTAAGTAATGTGCCCGATGTTACACACCTAACAAATGGCAAACTCAGGACTCCAACTCAGGCGGTCTGATTTCAGAGCCCATGCTCCTAGTTTCTACACCACAATAACTTATGTATTTATCACTCAGACGAGTGAAAAAAGAAAGAATGGATGAAGAAAATAGGATAGATTAGAACCTCTGATCTAGAGGTTCTGATGTGTCTTTTGTATCAAGATTTTCTGATTCTGTGATATGATCACCTGTGACTTTGGGTTTTATTCCAATTGGATTATAATGGGTTTTATTTTACTTGGTGAAAATTGTGTACTTTATGATGCTAATCATGTTTTACTTTCTTTTAAACTATTGGCAAAAAGGTGTGTATTTATGTATGTATTTACTCATTACTTAATCACTTAAAATAGCAACAGCAAAATCCAGACTCTGTATACAGTTTATAGTGTTGAGAGTAGAGTTGAAATCAACATAAATGAAAAAAAGATGTCTATTAAAGCTTGTTAGGAAGGACACAACCTAATTTGGATAGTCATGAAATGTTCCCTGAATAAGCTCTTGAAGTTAAAAGCTGAAGAATGAGCCAGCAGCTTGTGAGCAGGGAAGGAGGAGAGCAGTCACTGAGCCTGATAGGGGGTGATGCAGAGAGGCTTTAATTTTATTCAGTGGGTATCGACTGCTCCAGGCCCTTCACTAGGGGATGCGAGGGACCTTCAGTGGGTGACTGGGTTAGGAGGGCAGAGCTCTCTGGAATGGGATCAGTGCCCCCATAAAAGAGATCTCAGTGAACTCTCTTTCCCCTTCCTCCATGTGAGGACACAGAGAGAAGGTGGCTGTCTCCGTACCAAGATGTGGACTCGGACCAGACATCAAGCCTGTTGACACCTGTGTCTTGGATTTTCCAGCCTCCAGAACTATGAGAAATAAATTTCTGTTGTTTAAAAGCCACCAAGTCTATGTAATTTGTTACAGAAGTCCAAACAGACCAAGACAACCTAATATATTAATATCAAAAAAAATCACCATTTCAGTATGCAATCAATATAACAATGCTAATAAGATACTTTACATTTATTCATACTCAGATTTTGAGATCTGGTGTGTATTTTACACTTACATCATATCTCAAGTCAGACTAGCCTCAATTCAAGTGTTCCATATGTAGTGGCTACAGTATTTAAGAGTGCAGTTCTAGAGAGACGTAGGAACATCTGTCTTTTATAAGCTGAGGAGATAGAAAGCATCATCTATAAATGCCCTGAATTTTAGCTTAGAGGACATCTCCATCCTGACATTCTCTGTGATTTTCTTGCACTATTCGTGGCCCTGATACATTCCTGGTCATTTTACTTTTTGTGCATTTTGCATGTAATAAAATAACCTAATTAATTCATTCATTTACAAATACTTATTGAAAATATTCTATATTACTGACACTATTTTAGGTTATTGGAATACCACCGTGAACAAAATATTTTGACCTTGTGGAGTTTATGCCATAGCAGAGAGAACCAGACAATAAACACTAAAAACCAGTGAGTGTATGCCATGGATATTAAAAGGTCATAGTGCTGTGTCAGAAGGGAAAACTGGAGCATCCTAAGGGGGTTGGGAGAGTGGGATGAGAAGGTGGAGTGCAGATTTAAACAGAGCAGTCAAGATAGCACTCTGAGAAGGTAAAGAAGTAAGTGATAATACCAGAAACGTATTGGGACCAAGCCCACAGCTAGTCTTATGCTAGCTGCTACCTGAGCTCCAAAGATGAGCCAGACATAGCCCCATATCTTAAAGAGGTTATTGGAGGAAATTTAACAAATAAACAGATAATTATGATATAATGCTAGATATAACAATTTTCATGAAAGAATTTTCAAAAGATACCACAGGAATTAAAAACAGTTATTAGAGGGGGCAACACATGGTAATAGAACTTGAGCTTTGAAGTAAAATAGACATGGGTTTGTGTCCCAGCCATCAGCTTACCAGTTATCAGTAGGGTGAATGATGGTCTTGGATTGTCCAGAACTGTCCCAGTTTTAACACTGAAGATTTTGCAGTCAGAGAAACCACTTGGTCTCAGTTTTAACACTGAGAGAACCAGGATGGTTGGTCATTTTACAGCTGTGTGACTTTGGGCAAAGTAGGTGAGGGCAGTATCCCCATTAATAATAAGTTGAGAATAAAACCAGTTTTATGAGGTTGATTTAAGGATTATACATGAAATACTTGGCACATTGGAGGCAGTGAATGTTTTATATCTGTGATTCAATTGATGGGGTCAAGGAAAGGCTTCATGGAATATGTGGATAGACTGAAAGATAAGTGAAGTGTTAGTTGATAAAGGGCAAAATATGTTTAATGGAAAAGTGGGTAGAGATAGAAAGTTATGCAAAAGGAACAGGATCATCAAAAGCACAAAGAAAAATAGGAAATTTGGGGATGCCTTCAGGGAATTGGTGAATGTAGTTCACATTGGGCCAAACATGGGTGTGAGAAAAGAAATAGTATAAAAAAGGAGCAGGGTTTAAAAAGGTGATTTAAGCCATCTTCATGTGGACTATCAATTACAGATAGAGGAGTTAAATTCAAATTGAACATATTGCTTGATTTGCCATGCATCATCTTTATAAATTTACTTAATGAATGCTTGCTTTTGTTGCTACTAAGCCAGTTAAGCCATGTTCAGAAACCAGTTTTCTATTTTTCAGTGTTTCAGAATCATATTGTTAATGACTTACTTGGAAATTAGGATGAGTTTTGGTTATTTTTAGCTTAAAAAGTGTATCACTTCTTAGCCATTATTTTTGTTGATGTTATCTAACATTTGGCATTAGAGCTAAGTGACTGATTACATACAAATTTAGAAATTTTTACTGAAAATTATGGAAATAACTATGAGCACAATTTTGAAATTTCACAGTAGGATAAGTGATAAATGGGTGATATAAGAAGAAATCAAATGATCCATAAACCTTTGGTTTTAAGAAAACTAAGGTTCAATTTCAGATTGTATTGGGTGAGTAGCATGACTCTGTTGTGTTTTAATTTTCTTGTATGCAAAGTGGTAGAAATATTTAGTACCTCTTGAGAAATCTGCATGCAGGTCAGGAAGCAACAGTTAGAACTGGACATGGAACAACTGACTGGTTCCAAATAGGAAAAGGAGTACGTCAAGGCTGTATATTGTCACCCTGCTTATTTAACTTATATGCAGAGTACATCATGAGAAACGCTGGACTGGAAGAAACACAAGCTGGAATCAAGATTGCTGGGAGAAATATCAATAACTCAGATATGCAGATGACACCACCCTTATGGCAGAAAGTGAAGAGGAACTCAAAAGCCTCTTGATGAAAGTGAAAGTGGAGACTGAAAAAGTTGGCTTAAAGCTCAACATTCAGAAAACGAAGATCATGGCATCTGGTCCCATCACTTCATGGGAAATAGATGGGGAAACAGTGGAAACAATGTCAGACTTTATTTTTCTGGGCTCCAAAATCACTGCAGATGGTGACTGCAGCCATGAAATTAAAAGACGCTTACTCCTTGGAAGGAAAGTTATGACCAACCTAGATAGCATATTCAAAAGCAGAGACATTACTTTGCCAACAAAGGTCCATCTAGTCAAGGCTATGGTTTTTCCTGTGGTCATGTATGGATGTGAGAGTTGGACTGTGAAGAAGGCTGAGCACCAAAGAATTGATGCTTTTGAACTGTGGTGTTGGAGAAGACTCTTGAGAGTCCCTTGGACTGCAAGGAGATCCAACTAGTTCATTCTGAAGGAGATCAGCCCTGGGATTTCTTTGGAAGGAATGATGCTAAAGCTCAAAATCCAGTACTTTGGCCACCTCATGCAAAGAGTTGACTCAATGGAAAAGACTCATGCTGGGAGGGATTGGGGGCAGGAGGTGAAGGGGACGATAGAGGATGAGATGGCTGGATGGCATCACTGACTCGATGGACGTGAGTCTCAGTAACTCCGGGAGTTGGTGATGGACAGGGAGGCCTGGCGTGCTGCGATTCATGGGGTCACAAAGAGTCGGACACAACTGAGCGACTGAACTGAACTGAGAGAGACAGTATAGCATAGAGATTAAGAGTAAAAACTCTTTGATCAGATTGTGTAGATTTGAAAGCTGGCTCTCCTGTGTGGTGGAGTCCTTTGCATGCTCCTAGATATCCATGGCTAGCTGGTTAAATTTGCTATATAACACAGGGATCCTAGCCTGGCACTCTGTGCTGACCTCGAAGGGTAGGATGGGCGGAAAGGGATGGAGGTTCAAGAGGGAGGAGACATTATATATTACAATATGTATCATTATGGCTGATTTGCATTGTACTTCAAACACCAACACAACATTCTAAAGCAGTTTTCTTCCAATTAAAAAAAAAAAAAAAAAAAAAGACTGTTGTTTTAACTACTGAGAGTGCTCTTTGCAAACAGCACTAAGCTACCGGCCCCTCTCTATTGGCAAAATTGCAGTGAGACCCCTTGCCCAAATTCACTGTTCCCATGTGAGGTCACATCTACTTACTGATTAAGGCAGTGGCATAGAGGCATGACCATTTTTTACCCAGTGGAGGATAACTCTCATGGGCCATTTTTGCTTCAGCATTTTTTGATGAAGTCTGTTGTTCAACTTGCATCACAGATGAACTTCTCCCTCTGCTCACTTCTGATTCCTTGTCCCCACCATAGATATTGATATTAGGCTATTCCCTAACAAACATTCTTCAAAAGAAACCTCATAGCAGATTCTAATTCCCAGGGAACTCATTCTGCAACAGTTGGCCCCTGGTGTGGCTTGGGAAAGCAGGTGATTGTGTTTTGGAATAAAATCAATTAATACTCAGCTGGCAATGTCAGCTCCATCACTGGAAGTAGGTGGACCACAGACAGTCCTAGGTGCATGGTGGTGGTCAAATAGTCACAGCTTTTGAGGGCATTAAGCTGACTTGGTAAAATGGTGGAAGGAAAGGAACTACGATCTGCATCTCAAGCATTCAAAAAGTATAAGGGAAAAGTAATTGTAAGAACAGTGAGACTGGATGGCTGTTACTAAGCTCACTTGACACTCAAAAAAAAGACTACAAAAAGACTGAAGCCAATCAATAGCCAATGGAAAGCCAGTGTGCAAGCCAGTAGGCCTTCTTTATAACTTACAAGTGGCCTTTATCTCCTACAGAGGGAGGTCAGGCAGAGTAGCTAAACTTCAAAGAAGGTTAAACTCCTAGTCAATGCAAGTCTGCTCTGAAAGAACAGGATCCTAACATATGTGGTGGGAACATCTGCCTTGCTTCCCTCTGCTGCTCCTTCAATGCTCAGTTGCTCAGTCATATCTGACTCTTTGTGACCCCATGGACTGTAGCCGCCAGCCTCCTCTGTCCATGGGATTTTCCTAGCAAGAATATTGGAGTGAGTTGCCATTTCCTCCTCTAGGGGATCTACCTGACCTAGGGATCAAAACCACACCTTTGCATCTCCTGCATTACAAGCAGATTATTTACTGATGACCTACTAGGAAGCCCCCAGCTTGTTTCCTCAAAATCTTAAATGCTTACATTTCCCTGAAACCTCTGAGCCTGCAGACCTGGCCAGCTTTCTCTGTACCTGTTCACCTTCAACTGAAGAAATGCCCCCTTACCATTTAAAACATAATTAACTAAGATGTTGTATAGCATAAACAAGCTGGGAAGTACTGAGCTTGAAAATGGAGGAAAGGAACTATATCCAAAAAAGCTACAAAACCTCAATAGCTTGGATAGGCAGAAACCAAATAACTGCACCTTAGACTGAATTCTGAGGGTGCTTAATCAAAAGAACAGACACATAAGAATGGAGAAGGGAGTTTAATGATTTAACTTTCCAAGATAACAGAATTTATAACCTATCCAGGACCTAGGGAGCTGACTGTGGCTCAGATCATGAACTCCTTATTGCAAAATTGAGACTTAAATGGAAGTTTTAAATGGAAAACCACAAGACCATTAAGGTATGAACTAAATCAAACCCCTTACAATTATACAGTGGAAGTTTCAAATTGATTCAAGGGACTAGATCTGATAGACAGAGTGCCTGAAGAAATATGGACAGAGGTTTGTGACACTGTACAGGAGGCAGTGATCAAGAGCATCCCCAATAAAAAGAAATGCAAAAATGCAAAATGGTTGTCTGAGGAGGCCTTACAAATAGCTGTGAAAATGAGAAGCTAAAGGCAAAGGGGAAAAGGAAAGATGGGTACATTTGAATGCAGAGTTCCAAAGAATAGCAGGGAGAGATAAGAAAGCCTTCCTCAGTGATCAGTGCAAAGAAATAGAGGAAACAATAGAATGGGAAAGACTAGCAATCTCTTCGAGAAACTTAGAGATACCAAGGGACCATTTTATGCAAAGATGGGCTCAATGAAGGACAGAAACGATATGGACATAACAAGCAGAAGATATTAAGATGAGGTGGTAAGAATACACAGAAGACTATACAAAGAAGATCTTCATGACCCAGATACCACAATGGTGTGATCACTCAGCTAGAGCCAGACTTTCTGGAATGTGAAGTCAAGTGGGCTTTAGGAAGCATCACTATGAACAAGCTAGTGGGGGTGATGGAATTCCAGTTGAGCTATTTCAAATCCTGAAAGATGATGCTGTGATAGTGTTGCACACAATATGCCAGCAAATCTGGAAAACTCAGCAGTGGCCACAGGACTGGAAAAGGTCAGTTTTCATTCCAATCCCAAAGAAAGGCAATGCCAAAGAATGCTCAAACTACTGCACAATTGCACTCATCTCACACACTAGCAAAGTAATGCTCAAAATTCTCCAAGCCAGGCTTCAACAGTACGTGAACCATGGACTTCCAGATGTTCAAGCTGGGTTTAGAAAAGGCCAAGAAACCAGAGATCAAATTGCCAACATCAGCTAGATCATCAAAAAAAGCAAGAGAGTTCCAGAAAAAACATCTACTTCTGTTTTATTGACTATGCCAAAGCCTTTGACTGTGTGGATCACAACAAACTGTGAAAAATTCTTCAAGAGATGGGAATACCAAACCACCTGACTTGCCTCCTAATAAATATGTATGCAGGTCAAGAAGCAACAGTTAGAACCCGACATGGAACAACAGACTGGTTCCAAATTGGGAAAGGAGTATGTCAAGGCTGTATATTTTCACCCTGTTTATTTAACTTATATGCAGAGTACATCATGCGAAATGCCAGGCTGGATGAAGCATAAGCTGGAATCAAGACTGCCGGGAGAAACGTCAATAACCTCAGATATGCAGATGACCCCACCCTTATAGCACAAAGTGGAAGAACTTGAGGGCCTCTTGATGAAAGTGAAAGAGCAGAGTGAAAGTTGGCTTAAAACTCAACGTTCAGAAAAGTAAGATCATGGCATCTTGTCCCATCACTTCATGGCAAATAGATGCGGAAACAATGGAAACAGTGAGAGACTTTAATTTTGGGGCTCCAAAATCACTGCAGATGGTGACTGCAGCCATGAATTTAAAAGACTCTTACTCCTTGGAAGAAAAGCTATGACCAACCTAGACAGCATATTAAAAAGCAGAGACATTACTTTGACAACAAAGGTTTGTCTTTTCAATGCTATGGTTTTTCCAGTGGTCATGTATGGATGTGAGAGTTGGACTGTGAAGAAAGCTGAGCACCGAAGAATTGATGCATTTGAACTGGGGTGTTGGAGGAGACTCCTGAGAGTCCCTTGGACTGCAAGGAGATCCAACCAGTCCATCCTAAAGGAGATCAGTCCTGGGTGTTCATTGGAAGGACTGAAGCTGAAGCTCCAATACTTTGACCACCTGATTCGAAGAACTGACTCATTGGAAGAGACTTTTATGCTGGCAAGATTGAAGGGAGGAGGAGAAGGGGATGACAGAGGATGAGATGGTTGGACAGCATCACCAACTTGGAGATGAGTTTGAGCAAGCTCCGGGAGTTGGTGATGAACAGGGAAGCCTCACGTGCAATCCATGGAGTTGCAAAGAGTCGTACACAACTGAGCAACTGAAGTGAACGAACTGAACAGGACCCTAGAAGATGATGAGGAATTGCCTCTAGAATGACTTCCAGAAGCATGGGGAAAGCAATTGTTCATGCTAAGTGAGGTTGAAATGCCAGGTGTGCTGTGATGTAATAAGGGATTTAAAGATTCAGGGAAGTAGGCATGTAGAGTGGATAAACTCTTTATGGCTGGAAAACTCATCAGATTAGGTTTTATTCTTTAAACCTATTATTTTATCATAATGATTGGGTTTATTAGTTTTTTTTTTTAATTCTTGAATTTTTTCATTCCCATAATTTTTTCTTATTTATTTTTCAAATAGACAACTCATTTTTTATAGTTTCTCCTATGTTTTCAAATTCATCATTCATTTCCTTAAATATAATAGGATGCCTGTTTTATACTTCACATTTGGTAATTTCCAATGTCTAAATCTCTTACTTAATTTTTTTTCTATTTCTGTTGGTTCTTGCTCATGATGTCTTATTTCTTATGGTTATAAACTCCTGCAATCATTCATTTTCATTATTTATTAAAATTATTTTAAGCTTTTATTAAAAGAAGGTGGATTCTTCCAAGGGGGAGCGACAGAGGATATACCATTTATTAAGGCTATATGGAATACACTTGTGGGAGGGGCACTAAGATTACTAAAAATCTGGGAGTAGATTTTCCTCTGTAGAGCAGGGCTGATGGTAGGAGAGACCATTGCAGAACTAGGCTCATCAACAGCAATGGGAATGATAGGGGCCAAAACAATTGAGCCCAAATGGTAACACTTAACTTTAAGAAGCTGGTTGAATATAACTGGGGTCTTCCTCTATGGCTCAGTGCAATGGGAAAAAATCCACCTGCCAATGCAGGAAACCCAAGAGCTGCAGGTTCAATCCCTGGGTCGGGAAGATCCCCTGGGGTAGGAAATGGGAATCTGCTCCAATATTCCTGCCTGGAAAATTACATGGACTGAGGATCCTAGAGTGCTACAGTCCATAGAGTCACAAAGAGTGGGACACAAATAAGTGACAGCTTTTACTATATGTAATATCTTTGTTCATCAGATTTCATGCTACATGGTATATAACCAATGATTTGGCAAATGTATTATCTTCTCTATATAGCAGAAAAGAAAATCAGAAATAGTTTTATTTATGAAAAGCACAAGGATATTCATTTAACAATTTTACCTCACGTTGTCAAAATATAGTCTGAAGCCATGTGAGCTGTTATCTTGACAATATCAGTTAGCTATGCCAAGTAAACAAGAAGTACATACCACGTTGGAAGTCTATGTAAGACACATTCTTGAGAGGGCAGGAGACAAGCTCTATGACAATTCAGGAGCTCACTATATCATAGAAATTCTTTGGTCTCCAGTTGTCAGAGGTGTATCAGGGCATCCATCCAAAGTAAAGGACAAATCATTTCATATTTCATCTCCCAATACAAAGAAGAAAGACAATCTTGGTAGCCTTTTCAGGTTCTAGAAGTAGCATATTTCACAATGAGTATCTTTCTGATCCATATACTAGAAAATAAGAAAGGCTACCACTTTAATAGGGCCCACATGGGAAAAGGGCTTAGTAGCAGGTATGGGCTGCAGTGTAAAGAGCCCTGTGTCTGAGAACATGACACACGAAAAATCTTATAATGCTTGAGATATCAGGGTGCTATTTTGTATATGGCAAGTTGCAGTGGAAAGCAACACAGACTTGGTGTCTATAACAAAGGCATATCATCAGATTAGAGAATAATATGCCTTTTGAAGAACAGCTGCTAGCATGCTACCATGCCTTGGTAGATGGGGCATCTGACCATAGGGCACTACAGCATTCAGGACTACTCATCATGACCTTGGTTTTGTCAAACCCACCACGTCATAAGGTTGGGCTGGAAACCCCATCACAGCCCATGTAAATGAAACTATGAGCTGTGCTGTGCAGGGCCACCAAAGATGGACAGGTCATGGTGGAGAGTTCTGACACACACACAAAAACAAACCCATTTCTGACAACACCTGGTCCACTGAAGATGGGAATGGCAAACCACTCCAGTATTCGTCCCTCAAGAACCCCATGAACAGTATGAAAAAGCAAAAAGATGTGACACCTGAAGATGACCCCCTCAGGTCTGTAGGTGTCCCATATGCTACTAGGGAAAAGTGGAGAAATAGCTCCAGAAGGAATGAAGAGCCTGGGCCAAAGCGGATATAATGCTCAGATTTGTATGTGTCTGAAAGTGGTGAAAGTAAAGTCCAATGCAGTAAAGAACAATATTGCATAGGAAGGAACCTGGAACGTTAGGTCCATGAATCAAGGTAAACTGGATGTAGTCAGGCAGGAAATGGCAAGAGTAAACATCAACATTTTAAGAGTCAGTCAACTAAAATGAATGAGAATGGGCAAATTTAATTCAGATGACCATTGTATCTACTACTATGGGCAAGAACCCTTAGAAGAAATGGAGTAGCCATCATAGTCAACAGAGTAGGAAATGCAGTACTTGGGTGCAATCTCAAAAACAACAGAATGATCTCAGTTCATTTTCAAGGCAAATCATTCAACATCACAGTATTCCAAGTCAGTGACCAAACCATTGATACCAAAGAAGCTGAAGCTGACAGGTTCTATGAAGACCTACATGAATTTCTGGAAGTAACACACACACACACAAAAGTGTCTTTTTCATCATAGAGGATTGGAATGCAAAAGTAGGAAGTCCAGATACCTGGAGTACAGGTAAGCTTGGCCTTGGAGTACAAAATGAAGCAGGGCAAAGGCTAACTGAGTTTTGCCAAGAGAACACACTGATCATAGCAAACACCCTCTTCCAACAACACAAGAGACAGCTCTACACATGGACATCACCAGGTGGTCATTACTGAAATCATATTGGTTATATTCTTTTCAGCAAAAGATGGAGAAGCTCTATTCAGTCAGCAAAAACAAGACCAGGAGCTAACTGTGGCTCAGATGATGAACTCCTTATTGCACAATTCAGCCTTAAATTGAAGACAGTTGGGAAAACCATTAGACCATTTAGATATGACCTAAGTCAAATCCCTTATGATTAAACATGGAGGTGGCAAATAAATTCAAGGGATTAGATCTGATAGACAGAGTGCCTGAAGAAATATGGTTGGAAGTTCATAATATTATACAAGATGCCATGACCAAAACTGTCCCAAAGAAAAAGAAATGCAGGAAGGCATATAGGTTATCTAAGAAGGCATTACAAAGAGCTGAGAAAGAAGAGAAGTGAAAGGAAAGGGAGAAAGGGAAAGATATTCCCAACTGAATGCAGAGTTCCAGGGAATAACAAGGAGAGATAAGAAAGCCTTCTTAAGTAAACAGTGCAAAGAAAGAGAGGAAAAATAGAATGGAAAAGACCAGAGATCTCTTCAAGAAAACTGGAGATAACAAGGGAACATTTCATGCAAAAATGGGCACAATAAAGGACAGAAATGGCAACAACCTAACAGAACCAGAAGAGATTAAGAGAGGTGGCAAGAATATACTGAAGAACTATAGAAAAGAGGTCTTAATGACCCAGATAACCATAATGGTTTGGTCCCTCACCTAGAGCCAGACATCCTGGAGTGTGAAGTCAAGTGGGCCCTGGGAAGGATTACAACAAACAAGCTAATAGAGGTGTTGGAATTCCAGCTGAGCCTTTTAAAATCCTGAAGGATGATGCTATTAAAGTGCTACACTCAATAAGTCAGCAAATTTGGAAAACTCAGCAGTGGTCACAGGACTGGAAGATACTAGTTTTCATTCCAGTTCTAAAGAAAGGAAATACCAAAGAATGTTCACTATCACACATTTGCACTCATTTCACATGCTAGTAAGGTAATGCTCACAATCTTTCAAACTAGGCTTCAACAGTACATGAACCGAGAATTTCCAGATGTACAAGCTAGAATTAGGAAAGGCAGAGGAACCAGAGATCAAATTGCCAAGATCCATTGGATCATAGAAAAAGCAAAGTGATTCCATAAAAACCTTTATTTCTGCTTTGTTGAATATGCTAAAGCCTTTAACTGTGTGGATCACAGCAAACTGTGGAAAATACTTAAAGAGATGGGACTACCAGACCACCTGACCTGCGTCCTGAGAAATCTGTATGCAGGTCAAGAAGCAGCAGTTAGAAATGGACAATGAACAATGGACTAATTTCAAATTGGGAAAGGAATATATCAGGGCTCTGTATTGTCACACTGCTTTTTAAACTTCTATGCAGAGTACATCATGCAAAATGCCAGGCTGGATGAAGCATAAGCTGGAATCAATATTGTTAGGAGAAATTTCAACCTCAGATATGCAA
Source organism: Bos grunniens (assembly GCF_055505025.1). Taxonomy (NCBI): domain Eukaryota; kingdom Metazoa; phylum Chordata; class Mammalia; order Artiodactyla; family Bovidae; genus Bos; species Bos grunniens. The sequence goes on along the minus strand of NC_141179.1, from coordinate 8,291,482 downwards.
ATAATACCATGATAATGGCAGAAAGGGAAGAGGAACTAAACAGCCTCTTGATGAGGGTGAAGAGAGGAGAGTAAAAAAGCTGGTTTAAAATTCAGCACTCAAAAAACTAAGATCATGGCATCTGGTCCCATCATTTCATGGCAAATAGATGGGGAAACAATGGAAACAGTGACAGACTTTATTTTTGGGGGGTTCCAAAATCCCTGCAGATGGTGACTGCAGCCACAAAATTAAGACACTTGTTCCTTGGAAGAAAAGCTATGATAAACCTAAACAGTATATTAAAAAGCAGAGACATCATTTTTCCAACAAATGTCCATCTTTTCAAAGCTATAATTTTTCCAGTAGTCATGTATGGATGTAAGAGTTGGACTATAAAGAAAGCTGAGTATTGAAGAATTGCTGCTTTTGAACTGTGGTGTTGTTGGAAAAGGCTCTTGAGAGTCCCTTGGACTACATGGAGATCCAACTAGTCAACCCTAATGGTATTCAACCCTGAATATTCATTGAAAGGACTGATGCTGAATCTGAAACTCCAGTACTTTGGCTACCTGATACAAAGAGCTGACTCACTGGAAAAAAACCAGATTCTGGGAAAGTTTGAAGGCAGGAGCAGAAGGGGACAACAGAGGATGAGATGGTTTGATGGCATCCACCAACTCAGTGGACATGAGTTTGAGCAAACCCTGGGAGATGATGGACAGGGAAGCCTGCCTGGCATGCTACAATCCATGAAGTTACAAAGTGTTGGACATGCCTTAGTGCCTGAACAACAACAGCAAGGCTAAACATAAACAGGATCAGAGTACACAAATAAGCTACATAAACAAACACTCTAGATCCCCTGTGTATCCACCACTTTCACTAGCTCCTCTTTATAAACTCACACCCATGAGTTGATGAAAGAAGACAATGTCTGTTCACAGATGGATCAATTTAGTATTTGGGTAAAATACACAACTATTGCCTAGCTGGGAAGATAGTTATACATACTATAATATAGGATAAATGTATTACAGAGAGAAAATACTTGTTTTGGGCAAAGAAAAACATAGATGAGAAGCTCAAACTACTTTGTTGAGGGAAGAGTACCAGGAAAAGTGATATCTATGCTCAGAAATGGAATATAAACAGTTCAGTTCAGTCGCTCAGTTGTGTCCAACTCTTTGAGACCCCATGGACTGCAACACGCCAGGCCTCCCTGTTCATTGCCAACTCCCAGAGCTTGCTCAAACTCATGTCCATTGAGTCAGTGATGCCAACCAACCATCTCATCCTATGTCATCCCCTTCTCCTCCTGCCTTCAATCTTTCCTAGCATCAGGGTCTTTTCAAATGAGTCAGCTCTTTGCATCAGGTGGCCAAAGTATTGGAGTTTCAGCTTCAGCATCAGTCCTTCCAGTGAATATTAATGACTGATTTCCTTTAGGATGGACTGGTTGATCTCCTTGCAGTCCAAGGTACTCTCAAGAGTCTTCTCCAACACCACAGTTCAAAAGCAGCAATTCTTCAATACTCAGCTTTCTTTTAGTCCAAATCTCACATCCATACATGACCACTGGAAAAACCATAGCCTTGACTAGATGGACCTTTGTTGGCAAAGTAATGTCTCTGCTTTTTAATATGCTGTCTAGGTTGGTCATAACCTTTCTTCCAAGGAGCAAGCATCTTTGAATTTCATGGCTTCATTCACCATCTGCAATGACTTTGGAGCCCAAGAAAATAAAGTCTGTCACTGTTTCCACTGTTTCCCCATCTATTTCCCATGAAGTGATGGGACCAGATGCCATGATCTTCATTTTCTGAATGTTGAGCTTTAAGCCAACTTTTTCATTCTCCTCTATCACTTTCATCAAGAGGCTCTTTAGTTCTTCTTAGCTTTCTGTCATAAGGGTGGTGTCATCTGCATATCTGAGGTGATTGATATTTCTCCCGGAAATCTTGATTCTAGATTGTGCTTCATCCAGCCGAGATTTTCTCATGATGTACTCTGCATATAAGTTAAATAAGCAGGGTGACAATATACAGCCTTGACGTACTCCTTTTCCTATTTGGAACCAGTCTGTTGTTCATGTCCAGTCTAACTGTTGCTTCCTGACCTGCATACAGGTTTCTCAGGATGCAGGTCAGGTGGTCTGGTATTCCCATCTCTTTCAAAATTTTCCACAGGTTTTTGTGGTCCACACAGTCAAAGACTTTGGCATAGTCAATAAAGCAGAAGTAGATGTTTTTCTGGAACTCTCTGGCTTTTTCAAAGATCCAGCAGATGTTGGCAATTTGATCTCTGGTTCTTCTGCCTTTTCCAAATCCACCTTGAACATCTGGAAGTTCACGGTTCGCATACTGTTGGAGTCTGGCTTGGAGAATATTGAGCATTACTTTACTAATGTGTGAGATGAGTGCAAGATTTGGCTAAAATATTTAAGTTTACTCTTCAACAGGCTAGCACCAGTCCTATGCCCACTCCTTATCCTACAGCCTTCACAGACAGCTGTGTGCATAACTGGCCCAGCTCAGCAGTGGGCATGCAACATCCCCACAGCAGCCATGTAGGATGCATACCCTGGACTCCAGTGGGGCTGTATCTGCTGTTTGAGGCACAGCCTTATACAACTGGGTTAGGGCCAGCCTGCCTACCAGTGTACTCAGAATATATGACCCCACCACAACAGAATAGCATGCATAGACCACATATGAAGAAGCCCTAGAACATGTAACGTTGGTAACCAGAGAAAACTGTGCTGCTGAGCCTCACAGGATGTTTCTTACATAAGAGTACTTCTCCAAGATTGAGTAACATAACCAGCCTAACTCACTGAAATAAACCCATAGAGTTAAACAGAATGAGGAGATGGAGGAGTATGTTCCAAATGAAGGAACAACCCAGAACAGAAAAGAACTAAACAAAGTGGAGATAAGTAGTACACCATATTGTGAAAGAAATGGGCATACCAGACCACCGGACCTGCCTCTTGAGAAACCTATATGCAGGTCAGGAAGCAACAGTTAGACATGGAACAACAGACTGGTTCCAAATAGGAAAAGGAGTACGTCAAGGCTGTATATTGTCACCCTGCTTATTTAACTTATATGCAGAGTACATCATGAGAAACGCTGGGCTGGAAGAAGCACAATCTGGAATCAAGATTGCCAGGAATGAAATATCAATAACCTCAGATATGCAGATGACACCACCCTTATGGCAGAAAGTGAAGAGGAACTCAAAAAACTCTTGATGAAAGTGAAAGTGGAGAGTGAAAAAGTTGGCTTAAAGCTCAACATTCAGAAAGCAAAGATCATGGCATCTGGTCCCATCACTTCATGGGAAACAGATGGGGAAACAGTGGAAACAATGTCAGACTTTATTTTTTGGGGCTCCAAAATCACTGCAGATGGTGACTGCAGCCATGAAATTAAAAGATGCTTACTCCTTGGAAGGAAATTTATGACCAACCTAGATAGTGTATTAAAAAGCAGAGACATTACTTTGCCAACAAAGGTCTGTATAGTCAAGGCTATGGTTTTTCCTGTGATCATGTATGGATGTGAGAGTTGGACTGTGAAGAAAGCTGAGCACTGAAGAATTGATTCTTTTGAACTGTGGTGTTGGAGAAGACTCCTGAGAGTCCCTTGGACTGCAAGGAGATCCAACCAGTCCATTCTAAAGGAGATCAGTCCTGGGTTTTCTTTGGAAGGACTGATACTAAAGCTGAAACTCCAGTACTTTGGCCACCTCATGCGAAGAGTTGACTCACTGTAAAAGACTCTGATGCTGGGAGGGATTGGGGGCAGGAGGAGAAGGGGACGACAGAGGATGAGATGGCTGGATGGCATCACTGACTTGGTGGAGGTGAGTTTGAGTGAACTCCGGGAGTTGGTGATGGACAGGGAGGCCTGGTGTGCTGCGATTCATGGGGTCGCAGAGTCGGACACGACTCAGCAATTGAACTGAACTGAACTGAAGTAGTACACTTGATAAAGATGATTGTAATGATGTCAAGCTAAAGCTGAAACTCCAGTAGTTTGGCCACCTCATGTGAAGAGTTGACTCATTGGAAAAGACTCTGATGCTGGGAGGGATTGGGGGCAGGAGGAGAAGGGGACGATGGAGGATGAGATGGCTGAATGGCATCACTGACTCGATGGACGTGAGTCTGGGTGAACTCTGGGAGTTGGTGATGGACAGCGAGGCCTGGCATGCTGCGATTTATGGGGTCACAAAGAGTCGGACACGACTGAGTGACTGAACTGAACTGAATGAAGCCAAAGATGAAATGATCATAAAGATTCTCAGTAAATTCATGTGAAGAATGAATGCACACAGTGAGAATTTCAACAAAAGTAGAAAATATAAAGAACCAAATAGAGCTGAAAAATAAAATAAATGAAATAAACAATAAACTAGAAATAGTAAGTTAGATGATACCAACAGATCAGTAATCTGGAAGGCAGAGTAGTAGAAATCACCTATACTGAACAGAATAAAGAAAAAGGAATTTTTAAAATTGTTGATAGTTTAAGAGACCTCCACAGCAAAGTAGACCTTTAGTTTCACTGAACTAGAACAAATAATACTAAAATTTATATGGAAGCATATAAAGACACAGAATTGCCAAAGCAATCCTGAAGAAAAAGAACAAAGCAGGAGGCATAACCCTCTCAGAGTTTAGACAATACTACAAGTCTAAAATAATTAAAACAGCATGATACTGGCACAAAAATAGACACATGGATCAATGAAACAGAATAGTGTCCAGAAATAAACCCATAGGCTTATGGTCAATTATTATTTGACAAAGAAGGCAAGAACATATTGTGTTGGCTAAAAAGTTCATTCAGATTTTTCTGTGATATGTTACAGAATGAAACAAATGGATGTTGTTTGAGGCTGACTGAATACAATGGGTAAAAGATAGTCTCTTTAGCAAGTGGTCCTGGGAAAGCTGGACAGCTGCATGCACACCAATGAATTTAGAGTACACCCTCACACCGTATACAAAAGTAAACTCTAAATGACTTTAAGACTTAAAAATAAGACATGACAACATAAATCTCCTAGAAGAGAACATATGCAAAATATTCTCTGATATAAATCATAGTAATGTTTTCTAAAGTCACTTTCCCAAGGGAAAATAAATGAAAGTAAAAATAAACAAATAGACCTAATCTAACTTGTTAGCTTTTGCATAGCAAAGGAAACCACAAGTAAAGAGACAACTTATAATTTCCAAAATACACAAATAGCTCATACAATTTAGTAACAAAAAAGCAAAAAGCCCAGTCAGAAAATAGGAATAAGACCTAAATAGACATTTCTCCAAAGAAGATGTACAGATGGCCAATAGGAACATGAAAAAATGATCATCATTACTATTTGTTAGAGAATTGCAAATCAATACTACTATGTGGTACCACTTCACATGAGTTGGAATGCTGCTGCTGCTGCTAAGTTGCTTCAGTCGTGTCCAACTCTGTGCGACCCCATAGACGGCAGCCCACCCCTGAGATCCTCCAGGCAAGAACACTGGAGTGGGTTTCCATTTCTTTCTCCAATGCATGAAAGTGAAAAGTGAAAGTGAAGTCACTCAGTCGTGTCAGACTCTTAGCGACCCCATGGACTGCAGCCTACCAGGCTCCTCTGTCCATGGGATTTTCCAGGCAAGAGTACTGAAGTGGGGTGCCATTGCCTTCTCCGTGAGTTGGAATGACCATCATTAAAATATCAACCAATAACAAATGCTGTAGAGAGTATGGAGAAAGGAATTCTTCCTATATTGTTGGTGGGAATTTAAATTGTTGCAGCCATGATGGGAAGGAAACTAAAGTGATCAGAAAGAGAAAAACAAATACCATTTGATATCATTTACATGTGGAATCTAAAATATAACACAAATGAACATACCTATAAAACAGAAGGAGATAAATAGGCTTGTGATTTCCAAGGGGAGGGAGATGGAAGGAAGAACTGGGAGTTTGGCATTAGCAGATGCAAGCTGTTATTTATAATATAGAATGGATGGACAACAAACTTCTCCTGTATAGCACAAGAAATATATTCAGTATCCTATGATAAAAAACAATGGAAAAGATAAGAGAAAGAACATGTATCTATATGTATATAATAATCACTTTATGTACAGAAGAAATGAACACAGCATCAACTCTACTTCAAGAAGTAAATTTTGTAAAAAGTTAGTTGCACAAGAACTTTAGGTAAAGTAATGAAAGGGACAATTTTGTAATGTGGGACATTCTACCCAGCAAGGTTATCATGTATAATTGAAGGAGCAATCAAGAACTTCTAAGACAAAACAAAAACTAAAAGAGTTCATCAATACTAAACCAATCCTAGGAGTAATGTTAAAGGGGCTTATCTAAGGGGAAACAAAGAGGTACAATAAGAATTTATAGGAAAGGATAATTCCCACTAGCAAAGGCAAATATATATGGAATCTATAACTACAAGAAACCATTAAGGGATAAATATGAGTATATAAAATATGACATCAAAAGCACAAAGTGAGGTGAGGAGAGTAAAAAAATGTATATCTTTGCACAATGTGTTTGATCTTAAATGCTCTCAGTTTAAGCAAGCAGTTATAGTTATAGGTCAACATATATGGTATACCTGTTATAATTCCATCATAACCATGAATCAAAAACCTACAACAGATACACAAAAACCTAAAGAAATGACCAGAAACATACCACTAAAGAAAATGATCAAATCACAAGGGAAGAAAATAAAAGAAAAATATGAGAACAAAGAAAAAAAAAATAAAAAAAAACAGAAAATAAGGAAATGACAATAAGTACATATATATATACACTTTCATTGTCAATGGACTATGTGCATTAAAAAAAGACATGGAATGGCTAATTGGATTTAAAAAATAGCAGAATTCATCTAAATGCTGCTTATAAGAAACTTACTTCAGAGCTAAAGACACACACAGACTGAAAGTGAGGGGTTGGAAAAAGTTATTTCATGTAAATATAAGCAATACTCATATCTGAGAAAGTGGACTTTAAAATAAAGTCTATAAAAAGAGAAAGGCATTAGATAATGATAAAGATATGCATATAAGAAGAGAATATAACATTAATTAACATATATGCATATAATATGTGTTTGTATTAGTTGCTCAGTTGTGTCTGATTCTTTGCAATCCCATGAACTGTAGCCCACCAGGCGCCTCTGTTCATGGGATTTCCCAATCAAGAATAATGGAGTGGGTAGTCAATCCCTTCTCCAAGGGATCTTCCTGGACCAGGGATCAAATCCAGGTCTCCTGCATTACAGGCAGATTCTTTAGCATGTGAGCCACCAAGTAAGTTCATGCATCTAACAAGAGTCCCTAAATGTATAAGGTAAGAACAGAAGGTATTAAAGAGAGAAATTGATAACAATGCAATAAGAGTCCAACAACACAAAAGAAGACTCTACACATGGACATCACCAGATGGTCAACACCGAAATCAGATTGATTATATTCTTTGCAGCCAAAAATGGAACAGCTCTATATAGTCAGCAAAAACAAGACTGGGAGCTGACTATGGCTCAGATCATGAACTCCTTATTGCCAAATTCAGACTCAAATTGAAGAAAGTAGGGAAAACCACTAGACCATTCAGGTATGACCTAAATCAAATCCCTTATGATTATACAGTGGAAGTGAGAAATAGATTTAAGGGACTAGATCTGATAGACAGAGTGCCTGATGAACTATGGAATGAGGATTGTGACATTGTACAGGAGACAGGGATCAAGAACATCCCCATGGAAAAGAAATGCAAAAAAGCAAAATGTCTGTCTAGGGAAGGCTTACAAATAGCTGTGAAAAGAAGAGAAGCGAAAAGCAAAGGAGAAAAGGAAAGATATAAGCATCTGAATGCAGAGTTCCAAAGAATAGCAAGAAGAGATAAGAAAGCCTTCTTCAGCTATCAATGCAAAGAAACAGAGGAAGACAACAGAATGGGAAAGACTAGAGATCTCTTCAAGAAAATTAGAGATACCAAGGGAACATTTCATGCAAAGATAGGCTCAATAAAGGACAGAAATGGTATGGACCTAACAGAAGCAGAAGATATTAAGAACAGGTGGCAAGAATACACAGAAGAACTGTACAAAAAAGATCTTCATGACCCAGATAATCATGATGGTTTGATCACTCAGCTAGAGCCAAACATCCTGGAATGTGAAGTCAAGTGGGCCTTAGAAAGCATCACTACGAACAAAGCTAGTGGAGGTGATGGCATTCCAGTTGAGCTCTTTCAAATCCTGAAAGATGATGCTGTGACAGTGCTGCACTCAATATGCCAGCAAATTTGGAAAACTCAGCAGTGGCCACAGGACTGGAAAAGGTCAGTTTTCATTCCAATCCCAAAGAAAGGCAATGCCAAAGAATGCTCAAAGTACCACACAATTGCACTCATCTCACATACTAGTAAAGTAATGCTCAAAATTCTCCAAGCCAGGCTTCAGCAATACATGAACCATGAACTTCCAGATGTTCAAGACGGTTTTAGAAAAGGCAGAGGAACCAGAAATCAAATTGCCAACATCCTCTAGCTCATGGAAAAAGCAAGAGAGTTCCAGAAAAACATCTATTTCTGCTTTATTGACTATGCCAAAGCCTTTGACTGTGTGGATCACAATAAACTGTGGAAAATTCTGAAAGAGATGGGAATACCAGGCCACCTGACCTGCCTCTTGAGAAACCCATATGCAGGTCAGGAAGCAACAGTTAGACCTGGACATGGAACAACAGACTGGTTCCAAATAGGAAAAGGAGTACGTCAAGGCTGTATATTGTCACCCTGCTTATTTAACTTCTATGCAGAGTACATCATGAGAAATGCTAGGCTGGAAGAAGCACAAGCTGAATCAAGATTCCTGGGAGAAATATCAATCACCTCAGATATGCAGATGACACCACCCTTATGGCAGAAAGTGAAGAGGAACAAAAAGCCTCTTGATGAAAGTGAAAGTGGAGAGTGAAAAAATGGGCTTAAAGCTCAACATTCAGAAAACAAAGATCATGGCATCCAGTCCCATCACTTCAGGGGAAATAGATGGGGAAACAGTGGAAACAGTGTCAGACTTTATTTTTGGGGGCTCCAAAATCATTGCAGCCATGAAATTAAAAGATGCTTACTCCTTGGAAGGAAACTTATGACCAACCTAGATAGCATATTAAAAAGCAGAGACGTTATTTTGCCAACAAAGGTCTGTCTAGTCAAGGCTATGGTTTTTCCAGTGGTCATGTATGGATGTGAGAGTTGGACTGTGAAGAAAGCTGAGCGCTGAAGAATTGAAGCTTTTGAAGTGTGGTGTTGGAGAAGACTCTTGTGATTCCCTTGGACTGCAAGGAGATCCAAACAGTCCATCCTTTAGGAGATCAGTCCTGGGTATTCATTGGAAGGACTGACACTAAAGCTGAAACTCCAGTACTTTGGCCACCTCATGCAAAAAGTTGACTCATTGGAAAAGACTCTGATGCTGGGAGGGATTGGGGGCAGGAGGAGAAGGGGACAACAGAGGATGAGATGGCTGGATGGCATCACCGATTCAATGGACGTGAGTCTGAGTGAACTCTGGGAGTTGGTGATGGACAGGGAGGCCTGGCATGCTGTGATTCATGGGGTCGTAAAGAGTTGGACAGGACTGAGCTACTGAACTGAACCAAACTGAACTGAGGAGACCCTAACACCACACTTACATCAGTGGATAGATCATCCAGACAGAAAATCAATAAGGAAGCAGTGACGTTAAATGACATATTAGATGAGTAGACTTAACAGATATCTACAAACATTCCATCCTAAAATAGTAGAATGTACATTCCTCTTGAGTACACATGGAACATTTTCCAGAAGAGTCACATACTAAGTCACAAAACATGTCTCAATAAATTTTAGAAAACTGAAATCATATCAAGTGTCATTTTTGACCACAAATACGTGAAACTTAAAGACACCTCCAAGAAAATATCTAGAAAATATTTCAAACACATGGAGTCTAAACAACATGCTAGTAAACAGCTAAAGAAATCAAAGGAAAGAAAATCAGAGGTCACTAAATCAGAAATCAGAGGTCACTAAAGAAATCAGAGGAACAAAAAATATACCTTGATGTAAGTAAAAAAGGAAATACCTGTTTCCAAAACCTATGAAATGCACGAAAAACAGTTCTATGAAGGACACTCACAGAAATACAAGTTTACCCCAGAAAACAAGAAAAATTCTAAATAAACAATTTGACCTTACATTAAAAGAAGTAGAAAAGGAAGAACAAACAAAGCCTAAAGTTAGTAGAAGACAGAAAATAGTAAATCAGATTGAAAAGAAGTTGAGTTAAAAAACAATAGGAAAAAAACCAATGAAACTAAAAGCAGTTTTTTGAAAGATAAACAAAACTGAGAAAACTTTAGCCAGACTCGTCCAGGAGAAAAAAAAAGAAAGGCCTAAATACGTAAAATCATAAAGGAAAGAAAAGTTACAACAAACACCACAGCAATTCTAGAGATCATAAAAAATTACTACGACCAGTTGAGTTGTTTATTCTTTTGTCGTTGAATCATATGAGCTGCTAATATATATTGGCAATCAAGCCCTTGTCAATCACATCATTTGCAAATATTTTCTTTTAGTCCATAGCTGGCTTTTTGTTCTCACTACTTTATTCCATGTAGTATTTCAAGTTCTAGCTATAGCATCAAATATGAAAAACCAATAATAGAAATCCAGCTTGGAAAGGGAGAAGCAAAACTGTCTATGTTTGCAAATGGCATGATATTATATACAAAAAATCCTATAGCTGCTACCAAAAGTCTGTTAAAATTAATATATTAATTCAGTGAAATTACATAATACAAAACTCATATACAGAAATTTGTTGTGTTTCTGTATACTAATAACAATCTATCAGATAGAGAAATGAAGAAAACAATCACAACTGTATTAAAAAAGAATAAAATACCAAGGGAAAACCTAAAGGAGGTAAAAGAGTTGTATTATGAAAACTATAAGACACTGATGAAAAAATTGAAGATTATAAAAACATAGAAAAATGTACTTAGCTCATGTTTGGAAGAATTAATATTGTTAGAATGGCCATAGTACTCAAAGCAATCTACATAATTCCTATCAAGATACCAAAATTATTTTTCACGGACTAGAATGATCCTAAAATTTGTATGGAACCACAAAAGACTCAAATTAACCAAAGCAATATTGAGAGAGAACAAAGATGGTGACATCATGCTCCCTGCTTGCAAACTATACTACAAAACTACAGAAATCAAAACAGTATTGTACTGGTACAAAATGAGACACAAAGATCAGTAGAACAGAATAGGGATCTGAGAAATAAATTGACACTTATATGGTCAATTAATTTACATCAAAGGAGGCAATATACAGTGTATAAAAGACAGCCTCTTCAATAAATAGTGTTGGAAAAGCTGAACTACTAAATGCAAAATAATCAAACTGGAATACTTTCTCATACTATATCCAAAAACAAATTCAAAATGGTTAAAGACTAAATATAAGATGCAAAACCATAGTATTCTTGGAAAAAAACATAGGCATTATGCTTTGATATTGGTCTTAGTAATATATATATATTTTTAAATCTGTCTCCCCAGGCATGGGAAATGGAAACAAAAATAAGTGGGAATACATCAATCTTAAAAGCTTTTGCACATCAAAGGAAACTGTCAACAAAACTGTCAAGAAAAGGCCACCTGATGAATGAGAGAAAATATTTACAAATAAAGGATTAATATCATATATATATATATCATATATATATATATATAAAGAACTCGTACAACTCACCATCAAAACAATCTGATTAGAAAATGGAAAGAGGACCTTAATAGGCATTACTCCAAAAGAGACATACAGGTGGGCATCTAACACATGAAAAGATGCTAAAAATGACCAATCATCAAGGAACTGCAAGTCAAAGTCACAATGAGATATCATTTAACACCTGGCAGAATAGCTGTCATAAAAAAATAGACACTGGTGATAGTGAAAAAGGATGAAGAGGAAATATTTGTGCACTGTTGGTGAGATTGTAAGTTGATGCAACTCTATGGATAACAGTATGGAGTTTCCTCAAAAAGTTAAAAGTAGAAATATCACAGGATCCAGCAATTTAACTTCTGGGTTGTTTACTGAAGGAAAACGAAACACAAGTTCAAAAGTATATATTTGAATGTACATACAGCATTATTTTGGAGAAGAAAATGGTAACCCACTCCAGTGTTCTTGCCTGGAGAGTAACAGGGTTGGAGGAGCCTGGTGGGCTGCCATCTATGGGGTTACACAGAGTCAGACACGACTGAAGTGACTTAGCAACAGCAGCAGCATTATTTACAATTATCAAGATATGGAGGCAACCTACATATCTATCAATAGACAACTGGATAAAGTGTATGTGTGTATGTGTATATACATATACATATATGTATATATGGCTTCCTGGGTAGCTCAGCTGGTCAAGACTCTGCCTACAATGCAGGAGACCCTGGTTCGATTTCTGGGTTGAGAAGTTCCCCTGGAGTAGGGATAGGCTACCCACTCCAATATTCTTGGGCTTCCCTGGTGGCTCAGATGGTAAAAAATCCACCTGCAGTGTGGGAGACCTGGGTTCGATCCCTGGGTTGGGAAGATCCCCTGGAGGAGGGCAATGCAACCCACTCCAGTATTCTCGCCTAGAGAATATTCATAGACAGAGGAGCCTGGCGGGCTAGAGTCCATGGGGTTGCAAAGAGTCAGACATGATTGAGTGACTAAGCACAGTACACTGTGTGTGTATATATATATATATATATATATATATATATATATGAAAAGAAAGTGAAAGTGAAGTCTCTCAGTCGTGTCCGACTCTTTGCGACCCCATGGACACCAGGCTCCTCTGTCCATGGGATTTTCTATATATATATTACTCAGACATTAAAAATAAGTGAAATTTTGCCATTTGTAATAATATGGATGAATCTAGCAGATATTACGCTAAGTGAAATAAGTCGGACAGTGAAAAACAAGTACTGCATTATCTCATATGTAGAGTCTTAAAAACAAACCAAACAAATGAAAACAGGCTCAGATATAGAGTGGTGGTTGCCAGAGAGTGGGGGTGGGCAAAATAGGTGAAGGAGATTAAGGGTTACAAACCTCCAGTTACAAATAAGCCTTGGGATATAATATACAGTGTCAGAAATTTAATCAGTAAGATTGCAATAACTTTATATGAGGATGCATGGTTTCTAGACTTATTGTGCTGATCATTTCATTTATGTATGTAAATACCAAACCACTATGTAGTATATCTGAAACTAAAATAATATTGTGTATCAACTGTATTTCAGTGTATTTTTTTAAAAAAAGAGGCAATTGAAAGTTCCAGAAAACAAGCAGTATCCACAAAGAAGCAGAGGAATCAGAACAATTTTCATGAAGCACTGCAATCGATGTGGAGTGGGGATAAAGGAGTCCAGAGAAGTAAGAAGAGAACTAATTAGTCATGAAAGACTTTGTATTTCTGTGAAGCAGTACCCATGAAGTACTCTATATACTTTTTTCCAGGGCAATATAAAGCCATTGCCAGGCTAGGTTTTCAGTAGAGACATTGATAGGTGATTGATGTTTGTCTTTGAAAAGTTTAATTCTCACTACATGTTAGATTATGGAGGAAGTTATACCAAATGTAATGATCAGATCAGATCAGTAGCTCAGTCGTGTCTGACTCTTTGTGACCCCGTGAATCGAAGCACGCCAGGCCACCCTGTCCATCACCAACTCCCAGAGTTCACTGAGACTCACGTCCATTGAGTCAGTGATGCCATCCAGCCATCTCATCCTTTGTCATCCCCTTCTCCTCTTGCCCCCAATCCTTCCCAGCATCAGAGTCTTTTCCAATGGGTCAACTCTTCGCATGAGGTGGCCAAAGTACTGGAGTTTCAGCTTTAGCATCATTCCTTCCAAAGAAATCCCAGGGCTGATCTCCTTCAGAATGGACTGGTTGGATCTCCTTGCAGTCCAAGGGACTCTCAAGAGTCTTCTCCAACACCACAGTTCAAAAGCATTAATTCTTTGGCGCTCAGCCTTCTTCACAGTCCAACTCTCACATCCATACATGACCACAGGAAAAACCACAGCCTTGACTAGAAGAATCTTTGTTGGCAAAGTAATGTCTCTGCTTTTGAATATGCTATCTAGGTTGGTCATAAATTTCCTTCCAAGGAGTAAGCGTCTTTTAATTTCATGGCTGTAGTCACCATCTGTAGTGATTTTGGAGCCCCAAAAAATAAAGTCTGACACTGTTTCCACTGTTTCCCCATCTATTTCCCATGAAGTGATGGGACCGGATGCCATGATCTTTGTTTTCTGAATGTTGACCTTTAAGCCAACTTTTTCACTCTCTACTTTCACTTTCATCAAGAGGCTTTTGAGTTCCTCTTCACTTTCTGCCATAAGGGTGGTGTCATCTGCATATCTGAGGTGATTGATATTTCTCCCAGCAATCTTGATTCCAGCTTGTGTTTCTTCCAGTCCAGTGTTTCTCATGATGTACTCTGCATATAAGTTAAATAAACAGGGTGGCAATATACAGCCTTGACGAACTCCTTTTCCTATTTGGAAACCAATGAAGAGGCTGCTAAAAATCATCTGTGTTATAAGGATGAGTAGTTTGAAGAAAAGGAGCTTTGGGGGTGGCAAGAAGTATACAGGTTCAAAGGACTCTGAAGGATGGGATGAGGAGAGAGGTGGGAGGGGGGTTTAGGATGGGGAACACATGTACACTCATGGCTGATTCATGTCAGTGTATGGCAAAAACCACTACAATATTGTAAAGTAATTAGCCTCCAATTAAAAATATTAACTAAAAAAAAAAGAAAAACAATAATAGTAGTACTTGGAGGAGTGCTGGGATGTGACATTGAGGCAAAGGAAAACAGGAATTCTGTTCTCAGTTCTGCAGGTGTTGCCTTGCACAGGGTGACTGCTCAGGAAATGAGTGGATGCTGAAAACTAATTTGAGCCCAGCTCACCTGAGTGTTTTCCCTGGCATGGCTTGAGTCTGCTAGGAGGAATTCCTAAATTATACAAAGGTGCCTCGTGGGGTTGGTGGCCCTGGCGGAATAGTCAACAATAAGCGAGGTTTCTGGTTTGGACAATTGGTAGCACCGTATGCTGAGACCAGGAACGGAAGTGGCCCTGGAGAGGAAAATAATCAGTGCAGTTTTCACTTAAATTCTAATAAAAAAACATGAAGTAATATTTTTTATAAAGCAGAAATTGACTCTTTGAAAGGGCAGATGTTTTTCTCAAGGACATATATTTACTAAATGGTGAAGCTAAGATTGAGATCCTGATACTATATCTTTCATTCCCTGTATTTTCAAAACATTCATTCCCTGTATTTTCAAAACAATAGGAAAGACAAAAATGGCATTAACATATTCCGGGGACTATTCCATTATGAAAATGGATGTGTATACATTTGGGAAATGTACCTGAATAGTGGTTAAATCATTTGTATCTTTAAACTTTTGAATATTTAGAAACTATTAATTTTAATAAATGTCTTTTCAACTAAGCTTTCTTTTTGATATTCCTCTCTTCATACTTGCTGTTCTATTACCTTTGTCTCTTTTCTCTAAATCCTTCTCTCTGTCTTACAAGCTTTAACTGCAGCCTCACTTCTTCCATAAAAGTGATTCTGAGCATCCTTCTTGATATAAATATTTCTTTCATGAGCTCCCTGGCATCTTGTATATACCACTTTTAAATGAATTATCACAACTTCTCTAATAGTTGGTTTACTTTTGATTTTGTATTCCTAGTACCTGGCAAATAGCTACTATTCAGTAAATGGTCTTTGATAAACTATTGTGTAAGCCAAGGCCCACCTTTTCCAATAAGCCTTTACTCAGTAGGTTCTCTAGTCCTATGACTCACAGGCATGACTGAACACAAAAATGAAGAGGAGTTTTAAAAATTCCATATTTCCATGCCCCTCTTCAGACCTACTGAATCCAGGACAGGGCCAAGGAATCTGGACTTCTAAAACGTTTCCTACACTACTATGCAGTCAGCCCAGCCTTGGCGTTGGGGCCACAGCTCTAGGCTACCAGCATCATTGGATCCAACACTTCTACCAATGTGTGATTATAGTTATATATTTTATATTTTATTTATGTAATGCATTTTTATATCTTTATTAAATAATCTTAAGATTAGTATCTGTATCAGAACTGTTTGATATAATGCCAGACACCCAACGGGGTGATTATGACATGTTTCTTCATAGTTACAGGAGAATATTTGTCTGTATTACATTTTGAATTTATTCATTTACTTGGAATCCTTTCATTTTAAAATCTCTGCATGTCACACTTTGTATACTAAGTGATATCTGTGTAAACATACACGTGAAGCAGGTATTTTTCTACTTATTGCTACAACATATATTTTTATATGATCATATTACTGAAAATTAAAAATACATTTTTATCTTGCCATCTGTTGTACACTTTATAAATTTGGCTAACAGAGAATCTGTCTGGGCTGAGGCCAACAGAACTGTTTTACTTCTGCCTTGTTTGTATCATTAACAACACAGCTAATATCAACATGGCTTTATTTGCTCTTGTTCTAAAAATGCTAACCAGAATGCATGGAGATACCTTGTAAATCATCTACACTCTCTTGTGTGCCATTAAGGAAGTGCTGACATTTTTAAAAGGAAATTTTTCAGACTACAGTAATTTTAACATTGAGCACCCAAATCATATTTAAGTTGACTTTATACATATTTTAAAAAAATGTGTTTGCTCCAGAACACCATTTATTTTTCAGCAAGCATAATTGAACAAAATGAGAAATTTGCTTTGACTTAACCTCATAAACTTCAGTGTCTTGACATTTTGCCATTGAAGTATATATTATCATTTATAGAGCATGTTTTGTGCTTTTGTTCCCATTTCGTTTGTTAGTAATCTGGAAAACCTAGCATTTCTTGATGCAATAAATGACTGAGTCAGTAATGTAATCAGAATTTTCTGATGATTCCACAACACTTATGCAGCTAAAGTGACGTCATTCCAGCTGCTCTTACTAAGTCTTTTATACTCCCAATACTTTCAGATCTAAGGTTTATCATTTGTTCCTCCCTCCAAAGTGTGCCGCTTCCTAGAGCTGAGATCGCTGAAATTGTTCATGTTAATTGCAACATGCCAAGATTTCCCTATTCATTTCTGAAGTGTGACATTTCCCAAATAACCTCACAGCAATCCTTCTATAAAAGGAAAGCACTCTTCTGGAAAAAGTTACCTTTTTTTTTTTTTATAGCTGATATTTCCTGTGTGGAATGAGTCACTGAACCTGTCTCTGTTGTACTGTCGGGTCATGTAATTGCTCATATCACAGCCTTGGTGTCCCTGCCTCCACTCTTTCTAATTGTACTCTATCCTCCATAAAATTGCCATGATAATTTCTTTTTTAAAAAACATTATGTTTAGGTCATTCTCCCTGGTGGCTTAGATAGTAAAGAATCTGCCTGCAATGCAGGAGACTGGGGTTTGACCTCTGGGTTGGGAAGATCCCCTGGAGGAGGGCATGGCAACCCACTCCAGTTATTCTTGCCTGGAGAATCCCATGGACAGAGGAGCCTGGCGAGCTATAGTCCATGGGGTCACAAAGAGTTGGACACAACTGAGTGACTACCACGTTCACTTTCATTCTCTTGATAGCACCACTTTGTGAGAAATGCTTCCTTTTATTTAAACCAAATATGAATTTCTCAGTCTACATGTCAGAGCCCTCCACCAACAGGCCACCTCAGGGTCATTCTGTTTTATTGTTTGTTGCTGCCCATGTGCTCTGTTTCCTAGCAAATCCATTTTAGTTTAAATTTCTGGACTCGTTCCCACTTTCCATACTCAGTCATGTTCAGTGCATTCCACCTTAATCACTTCTTTGTTTTGTGCTGCCTCCATGTTCAGAAGCAGCTAAAGGAAAGTTTAATTTCTGAAAGTATTTGTGAAGCTCTACATCTGGCAAGGGAGATTACAACCTAAATTTACTAGAGGGAGCTCAATATTTAAGATTACTTTCCTAGAAATTATTCTATTAAAGAAACTAAGAGTTGTTTTAAAAATAAAAAATTACTTTTTTCTGCTAATTAGAAGCTTTAGTTGCTGATTTTTCCTTCAAATAAAGATGTACTATATAGCACAGAGAACTCTGCTCAATATTATGTGACAACCTAGTTGGGAGAACTTGAGATTGGATACATGTATGTGTATAACTGAATCAATTTTGGGGTAGCTGAAACTAACACAATATTGATAATCAGTTATACTTCAATATAAAATAAAAAGTAAAAAAAAAAAAACAGAAAAAGAATACAGAATAATAAAAGGTTAGCTTTAGAAGATTATTTAGTCTCAAACACTAATTTTAAAGAAATGAGATTCTGTCATCTTATTAGTAATTTATATTATATTAATTATAAGTTGCCTTGTAATTGATTTATTCATATTTTATATCTTGCTTTCCTCCCTGCTCCTCCTGTATTTTCTTTTACAGTTAATGGCACTATCATCTATCCATGCTAAGCTAGGAACTTAGAAGTCATCAAGATCCACTCTCTGGTTCAAATCAACACTAAGATCTCTTTCCCTAGACTAATCCCCCTGAGGATATTAGCAGTACCCATTTTTCATCCTGTCTCCCCTACCTAAATACAGTACATGGAATATAGGATATAGTCAATAAATACTTCAATTAATGACTAAGAATGATCCATGTCTCTTCCCTATATGTAAACCAATATCAAGTCCTGTTGATTTTATCCTCTAGATAGTTATTCAATCTGTTTTCTCTCCTCATCCCTGTTTTATTCAGGCTCTTGTCATCTTTTACCTAGGCTCTTGAGATAATCTCTATATCCAATCTTGTTCCTCACCCCCACCATCACCATTTTTCAAAATGATTCATCTTCAATTAAAATATGTCAATGCTACTACTTGATAAATCCCTTCAATGGCTTTATATCACCCACAGGGTGGTCTTTCAGCCCATCAGGATTGGGACCTTCTGAGTTTAATCTTCAGTGTTTGGCTCCCTCCTAACTTTTCAGCTTCAGCTCATGTCACTCTCTCACTGTTCTTTCTAAATAATACCGATTTGATTTTAATTCCTTGTTACACCGTGAGTTATATTCATATAGGAGATCAGCTCTTAGCCTAACCTAAAGAAGGGCCAACAGACTCCTGGAGAGAAAGACACATTGAAAGGTCTTGAAAAATTAGTAAGAGTCAGTGGGAAAGAAGGAAAGCCTTAGAGAAAAAGTGTTCCTTTTACATTCTTGGTTACAATTTTTCAATCTAGCAAATCTATTGCCTGAAGTATAAGCCAGATGCTTCATGAAGTCTCATTTAGTTAGGTCATTGTAGCTGGCTGAATCAGCTTTCAGTCATTTACACATTCAATAATTATTCGTTTAGTTCCTTTTTTATGTGTTGCAAGCACTGTGTTATACATGAGAAGCATAGATGTGAGAAAATAAGGCACATAGTTTGATCTCATGGAACAGAGACATAGTTATGACTCTGCTGCCCTTCACAGCCTAAAACCTAAAAGCTTGATTGGACTGAGAGATAAAACCAGAAATTCCAAATATAATTCTTTAGCTTCATATCTATGTGAATGTTGTGCTAATTCAATAAGGAATGGATAACGAGTCACCTCCTCACTAAATGTGGTAAGAATACCGGATAATTTTAACTCTTTGCCGATGATACTATCATATAGATGAAGCACAAGAGATCAGATTAGGGGTTATTGTAATAATGGCTAATGGACAGTTTTCATTTCAAGCTTGGAAGCAGTCTAAGAAAAGTCATAAAAGCTTTTAAATAAATGTCAGTATCATCACAGGAGTTCTTTAGATGGAATTGATGTTTACTATACCTTTAAGGAATAAAACAGCCCTCTAAGAGGCTTAACACGTCCTTAACAACCTCTATTACCATCTTAGAAGCTCTGCTGGATACATGTGTTCAAGGTGATGTGGTTTCAATGCCAAAAGTTTCTTTAAGCTAAATTGAGACACAAAAACTAGTCTTGAAATTTTCTGGTTTTGCTTTCTCAGGGAGATAAAGTTAAAGCTTTCCTGTGTAGCTAAACTCATTCAGTATACACTTCATATTGACTAGGTGTTTTATGAATAGCAAGAAAACATGTAAACAATAAATTTGCTGCCATTCTGGAAGTATTTTATTTCAGATCTGATATGATCAGTTTACCATATTGTTTCAAATCCATATTTGCAGTATCTAAAAAGAATTTTTACTAAAATCTTTCTATATTTCAATTCCTATTCAGTACTTCCTGAATTATATTTTATTTCAATATTTTTATGCTTTTAATTTATTCATGTAAGAAATATGCCAAATCTTTTAATACCTTGTGTCCGTTTTCTTCATGGTGAAATCATGTACACATAATCATATTGCTTCATAAATAAAATTTTTAAAATATGAGTAATCTATATTTTACTAGGGAGAAACCAAAAGTAAGTAAACATGAGAGAGAAAGATGAAATAGAACCTATACATGGTCTCAGGTAGGGATCAGAAACCAATGGAGACAGAGACAAAGTTATGAGTCAAGTGCGTAACCATGGTTACTAAGGTTATCAAATGTTACCTTAACCAAGAGAAAGATATCAAAAATTCAGCTACAACCCAGAGTAAATAGTATAAAAGAAATAAGTTAAAAAAAATTGCACCTGATTAGAAAGTAATAGGACTATGCCTTGGAAAATGAGAGAAAGCCAAAGTTACAGGAAAATCAGCATTCTGTCATTAACACCACCCTTATTATAACACTTCTGAGGATGTAGTTTATTGGCATATATACATTGTAATGCCTAGATTTGATAAAGGTGTTCAGTTTGCTTGCTTTACACATCAAAAGCACTCATCAGGGCTAGGTACCTGACATTATTAACTAACAAGACTCTTAGTATTTTCTTTGATTCAATTCTTTAAAGTAGTATTCTCATTATTTTATAATTAGTTAGGATGAAGTAAAATCTACTTGACCCAGACAAGTTTCAACATACTTAACACAGAAATAGAAAAAACAGTATAGATGAGTTTTTAAAATTCAGTTTGTTGGAAAAGCTCATGATATGTGTAGTTGGATTTAGCTGAGTGTTATCCAGTCCAATGAAATCTAGTAAGGGTTATAAGGTATTTATTGATATCAATGAGCTATTATGTTTTTAGATGCTTTTAATGTCTTAGAACATGGATCTGTTTCATATGTTCACGCTGGGGCTCTAGAAAGAATAACATGAGGAAGATTAAAGAAATAAAACCCGGAGAGTGTTTTGAAAAGAATCTCTTGTATAGTGTGTACATAACCATTTCACATACTAGCAAGATAATGCTCAAAATCCTTCAAACTAGGCTTCAACAGTCATGAACCTCCATCCATAGTTCTTCAGGCACTCTATCAGATCTACTATCTTGTATCAATTTGCCACTGCCACTGTATAATCATAAGGGATTATGGTCTAGAGGTTTTCCCTACTTTCTTCCATTTAAGTCTGAATTTGGCAATAAGGAGTTCATGATCTGAGCCACAGTCAGCTCCTGGTCTTGTTGACTGTATAGAGCTTCTCCATCTTTGGCTGCAAAGAATATGATCAATCTGATTTCAGTGTTGACCATCTGGTGATGTCCACGTATAGAGTCTTCTCTTGTGTTGCTGGAAGAGGGTGTTTGCTATGAGTGTGTTCTCTTGGCAAAACTCTACTAGCCTTTGCCCTGCTTCATTTTGTACTCCAAGGCCAAACTTGCCTGCTACTCCAGGTATCTCTTGACTATCTACTTTTGCATTCCAGTCCCTTATGATGAAAAGAACATCTTTTTGTGTGTGTTAGTTCTAGAACGTCTTGTAGGTCATCAAGAACTGTTAAACTTCAGCTTTTTTGGTGTTAGTGCTTTGGAGCATAGACTTGGATTAGTGTGATATTGAATGGTTTGCTTTGGAAATGAGTGGATCATTCTGTCTTGTTGACTATACCAAAGCCTTTGACTCTGTGAAGAGACACTGATGTATAGAACAGTCTTATGGACTCTGTGGGAGAGGGAGAGGGTGGGAAGATTTGGGAGAATAGCATTGAAACATGTAAAATATCATGTATGAAACGAGAAAAAAAAAAAAAAAACTGTGGAAAATTCTTAAAGAGATGGGAATACCAGACTACCTTACCTACCTCCTGAGAAATCTGTATGCAGGTCAAAAAACAACAGAACTGGACAATTTGGAACAACAGACTGGTTCCAAGTTGGGAAAGGAGTATGTCAAGGCTGCATATTGTCACCCTGCTTACTTAACTTATATGCAAAGTACATCATGAGAAATGTGGGGCTGGATGAAGAGCAAGCTGCAATCAAGATTTCCAGGAGAAATATCAATAACCTCAGATATGCAGATGACACCACCCTTATGGTGGAAAGCAAAGAAAAACTAAAGACCCTCTTGATGAAAGTGAAAAAGCTGGCTTAATACTCAACATTCAAAAAAGAAAGATCATGGCATCCAATCCCATCACTTTATGGCAAATGGATAAGCAATGGAAACAGTGACAGACCTTCTTTTCTTGGACTCCAAAATCACTGCAGATGGTGACTGCAGCCACAAAATTAAAAGACGCTTGCTCCTTGAAAGAAAAACTATGACAAGCCTAGATAGTGTACGGAAAAGCAGAAATGTCACCCGACAAAGGTCCATCTACTTGAGAGTTGGACCATAAAGAAAGCTGAGTGCCGAAGAATTGATGCCTTTGAACTGTGGTATTGAAAAAGACTCTTGAGAGTCCCCTGGACTGCAAGGAGATCAAACCAGTCTTTCCTAAAGGAAATCAGTCATAAATATTCATTGGAAGGACTGATGTTGAGGCTGAAGCTCCAATACTTTGACCACCTGATGTGAAGAACAGACTCACTGGAAAAGACCCTGATGCTGGGAAAGATTGAAGGCAAAAGGAGAAGGGGGTGGCAGAGGATGAGATGGTTAGATAGCATCACTAAATCAATGGACATGAGTTTGAGCAAACTCTAGGCAATAGTGAAGGACAGGGAAGCCTGGTGAGCTTCCTGTGTGTCCGTGTGGTTGCATAGAGTCAGGCACAACTTAATGACTGAAGAACAACAACAAATGTGAGTTAAGTGAATCAAATATACCATCCAGTAAGGCTTTTTATAAATGAAAAGAAGCAAGTCAGTGACATAGGCTTAGAAAAGCAAAAGTTTAAATCTAAAAATAATAGCCATGGTAGCTTGAGTTTGTTATACACAGTTTAAGAGACCCTTAACTCTGCAAAGTTGAGCTAGCACAGAGTCTAAAATCTTAATGTAGATAAGAAAAAATAGAGGAAGGAAATTTAAGGTAGATAGGAAAAAATAGAGGAAGATTTTAACAGACTCAGACAAAGGTCTAGGCAAGAGTGGAAAATCAATCATATTACAGTATAGGAAAATGAACATTAAGAGACATGAGTCGGAGAGAGAAAGTAATGCATGTTGTTTCCATGTGAATAGAGTAAAAAAAAAAAAGATATAAGTGAATTCTTGACTATTGGATACTTAACCAGTGGAGATAGAGGAATCAAAAAACACAAAGGTATTAAACTTTGTGACTGGAAGAATGATTATTGAGAGAGGGGTTAGTGGAGCCAGAAGATTAATTAAGTTCAGCAAAGTGACTTAAGAATAGGTTTATGAGAGCCTTACATTTCATATTAAAGTTTGTGTATTTTAATTTGCAAGCGATGAGGAGTGATGGAGAAGGCAATGGCACCCCACCCCAGTACTCTTGCCTGAAAATCCCATGGACGGAGGAGTCTGGTAGGCTGCAGACCATGGGGTCGCGCAGAGTCAGACATGACTGAGCGACTTCACTTTCACTTTTCCCTTTCATGCATTGGAGAAGGAAATGGCAACTCACTCCAGTGTTCTTGCCTGGAGAATCCCAGGGACGGGGGAGCCTGGTGGGCTGCCGTCTATGGGGTTGCACAGAGTCAGACACGACTGAAGCGACTTAGCAGCAGCAATGAGGAGTGAGTGAAGGATGGTGGGCACGAGAATGATATGTGCAGAGCACTGTTTTGAAAATTTCACCATGCATTCTTATGCAACACAGAGAAAAGAAGTGCCAACAAGTAGAAAGGCTAATCGTGTGTGTGTGTGTGTGTGTGTGTGTGTATGGTGGTGGTTTAGTCGCTAAGTCATGTCTGACTCTTGCAAGCCCATGGACTCTAGCCCACCCAGGCTCCTCTGTCCATGGGATTTCCCAGGCAAGAATACTGGAATCAGTTGTCATTTCCTTCTCCAGGGGATCTTCCTGACTCGGGAATCAAACCTGCATCTCCTACATTGCAGGTGGATTCTTTACCAGTGCATACGTGCATGCTCAGTTGCTTCGGTTCTGTCCAAGTCTTTGTGACACTGTGGACTGTAGCCTAACAGACTCCTATGTCCATGGGGATTCTTCAGGCAAGAATACTGGAGTGGATTGCCATACCCTCCTCCAGGAGATCTTCCTGACACAGGAATCAAACCCGCATCTCTTATGTCTCCTGCACTGGCAGGTGGGTTCTTTACCACTAGCGCCACCCAGAAAGCCCTCTTTATCAATATGTACTATAAAACTATATGCACACAGGTGCTGTAATTCTAAAAGTAGTGTATATAAACACTTCTAAACAATCACTAATTTCCTTCTCCATTCTTTCATTTTTACTGTATCTTCTTCCGGAAAGAATTGAAAATGTTTATACTTTGTCATCTAGTTTCTGTATTATTCTGTTCTCCCCAGTTGTATGGCTTGTTTAACATTTTATCACAACTAAACAAGTTGGAAAGATAAACTTATATTGTCTTTGAAAATAATATATTATTTGTGTTGATTTGTTTGACAGTTTTCACTATATTCTTTTATTTGAGCTATGATTTTGAAGGACCATTCATTATATACTTGAGTTTAGAAGTCGATTAAGATTTTTGGACTGTGAGTAGAAACTTGAACAGAAATAGGATCTAATTTTTAAAATAATACTTGAAAATTTCCCATGGAACATAATATATAGTTATGTTTATAACTATAAATTAGTAGTCACTGAAGAAGTTGCTAGGGAAGTGGAAATGAAAATGAAGAGAGAATGATCCACTGGAGAGGTAGCTTTGACTATGCTTGTGGACTAAGTGGATTTTAGAAATACAGGAAAAGTAATGGTTACTTTTTAACCTGAAGGATTAGGAGAATGGTTTTAACCTTGTGAAGAAAGGAAGATTGAAAAAAGACAAAATTTCAAAGAAGATTTCTTTTATATTTGAATAAATGGAATTTGGTTTGGCAGAGAATTTTTTATACAGAGGCTAGCAAATTTTCTGAGGGCAAAGAGAGTTAAAAGAAAACATATGTTGAAAGAAATGCTCTTGACCATTTCAAAATCGGTAGCAGAATTATTTCCTTGTTGTTTGAACTGGCATAACAGTCATTCTGATAATGGTAGGATTTGTGTAATAGTTTTTCATGTGAAAGCTGACACTCAGATAAGCAGTTGCATGCACTATGCATCATAGCAGTTTTACTAACACATATCTGTCCAGAAAAACCAGGATATAGAAACAATAATGAAATTGTTCCATGTGTGTGATATGCTTCCATGGCTGTTTTGTGTTTGTTTTTTTTTTTAATAAATGAGGTCAATGTAAGTGCAATTAGATAAACTCATTCCAATATACTTATCTCATTGTAACACAAAATACAGATTCAGGAATATCAGCTACTCTTACTTATTAAACATCAAATCTAGTTGTGTAATTTTTGTAGTTATGCTTCAAAATAATGGAGGCAATAATAGGCAAAAGTATTTCTTAATGTACACAAATATGCCAGACTATAAAAGAACTTAGATTTACTATGGCATACTATTTACTATGGCAATATATCAAATTGCTTGATATATTTTTTGTACTTAATTATAACTTAAGTATTAACATATATTCTCATTATATTCTGTGATTATCCTTTAAAATAGTTTAACTTTTAAAGCAAATTTTACTGGTATTATTATGTACTTATTTAAATAATTTGAGATACGAGAACTTTAATGTGAGAGTATATTCTTAAACAGAATTATGGCTTGGCTACTTTTAAGAGGAAAATTTGGAAATTTTCTCATGAGTTCTTTTTTATATATGTGATTGAAATATGCTATATAACTGTTTTTCCATTTTAATAAGTGAATTATCATATAGCTAAAGTTAAGTATAACTGAAAAAGTATCACATTATCAATATGTACAGGTTAGAAAGTTAAACTCAGTAGCAGAGATAAAGATCCACTTTGTTAATATTTGGGAAAGCTAGATATATGTCATGAAGAATACACCAATCCAAATTTTAGCACTACTGTATGATTTCATAGTGCTCTATCTGTGTTAGAGAAGTCTTCTTGTCTAACCTTGATATAATTGCACCCTGTGCATAAGCAGTAACCTCATTGGGGTCATGAATGTGAATCAATAGAGTAAAACATACCACATTTGACCTTGCATAATGGCAAAGCTTTAGATATTTAATATTGTATTGCTTACTGAATGTAATAAATTCATTTGGAGATAACATAACCGTCTTCATCTTCAAAAACATAAATGAATAATGAATTATATCAAAACAAGTGTTTGAATCATCTTGTAAATTTTAATGGCCTTAAGATTGAGTTAAATAGAGGTGATGTGAGTAAATTACACTGACATAAAGGGTAAATTTATGGTGCAGATTTAACTACATTCTGTTACAAATTGTGCCTGGGAAGTTTTATAGTTTTGTTTTCAAGGAGGTGGAATTACTAAGAATTGCATCAGGAATACCAAGCATTATGAGGTTGAGGAATCTCAAATTACTATTATGACTCTCTTCTCTGCTACCTAGCAATGATCAAATATTCAAGTAAAAACCCTATTAAATAGAAAGTAAAAACTAAGAATTGTGGTTAATAGAACTTAACATGAACCAATATTCTCTCAAAATGCTAATGCCCCCTTTGGTTTCATAAAAAATTTAAAAAATAATAGGTTTACAAAGAAGGAGAGAACTAATAATTTTCTTGAACTATAAAATGACCCAACCCACATGACTTTTGTTGTGTTTAGTCCTTGGAGCTAGGTTCAGAACAGAACTGATGAACATGAACAGCTCCACTGGAAGGCAAACAGCAAAGTAATGAATCAAAAATGACTTCAAATATTAACCAAGGAAGGAGAAAAGTGATGGGACCAACTGAAAAGCCATCACAAACCAGATGTGCTTAACTCATGGTTGTCCCTGCTTTGAAGACAAGCTCAGCCTTTTGTTTGTTACTGGAAAGGTTCCAGAGAAGTTAAATGAACTCATTTCAGGAAAATTGTGTATCAGATATTATATTAAGTAGGGGGATCATATATAAATTACATGTAATCCTAAAATTCTTTAATTATTTGGAGATTATATATGTTTATATTAAATTTTGCTTTTAAATGTAAATTCAACTAAAAGTCCAATTTCACCTAATTTAAATAAAGACTTCTCTAGTACACCTATTACATCTTAGAAACTTCACCTGGATTATTACTGATCTTCCCAATAATTTGTAAAATGTTATTCTGTTTTACAAATTAGAGCTTCAGAGACAATAAACAATGTCTCATAGCTGCTGCTAAGCTGCTAAGTCACATCAGTTGTGTCTGACTCTGTGTGACCCCATAGATGGCAGCCCAAAAGGCTCCCCCATCCCTGGGATTCTCCAAGCAAGAACACTGGAGTGGGTTGCCATTTCCTTCTCCAATCATGAAAGTGAAAAGTGAAAGTGAAGTCGCTCAGTCGTGTCCTACTCTTTGCGACCCCATGGACTGCAGCCCACCAGGCTCCTCCATCCATGGGACTTTCCAGGCAAGAGTACTGGAGTGAGGTCTCATAGCTACTAATTGACAAATGTGAGACTTGAAGCCCATCCATTTCACTACAAAGGCTATTTTGGTTCCATTTCATCCCTTATCTCCCTTATAGTATGTATATAGAGTAATAAGACAATTTGATTTTTTCTTTCCAATTGTTTTGGCATTATAGAATTGTAATCCTGCTTAAGTCCAACATATCTAATTTTATGGTACATAGAAGAATTAATGATAACAGATTCAAATACCTTCAGTCTTCCTGTGACATGGAGTTATCACGAAAACATTGTGATAAACATCAAATACACTGGATGAGAATTCACAAACTTTACTGAGTTGAGGAGTTTTGACTGTGACTTTGTATGTGACTTAATAACCATACTGAAGCAATTTTTCTGGTGATCCATTTTCATGATCAGACTCCAAACTTCATATTGATTTCCATAGCTCCACCAGGGAAGCCCAAGAATACTGGAATGGGTAGCCTGTCCCTTCTGTAGCGGATCTTCCCAACCCAGGAATTGAACTGGGGTCGCCTGCACTGCAGGCGGATTCTTTATCAGCTGACCTACCAGGGAAGCCCAACTCTATTGTTACACCAGAGGAAATAAGTATGAATTTGGTTTCATAATTATCTGAAATGTGTATGTCTAATGAACAAGAATATATGGATCTGTGTCCAGGACAGTATTCATCTCTGAAAACCCTTGTTAACTTAAAATGCAAGCTTCTACTTCTGAAAAACATACCTTACTTAATCTTTAAGATAAAGGCCACTCAGGGTCAGGGAGCTCCCACTCAAGGTGAAAAATCATGTTACAGGTTTTCCCAGTTTACTCTCCTTTGAAAGATGGGAGTAAAAGCGGAAACCACTGCTTTGCTTTTCTCACAGCGGTATGACAGCAGGGGTTGGAAGAGAAGCATTAGAAAGTGATGGTCCTAAATGGGATTGCATTTGTCCCAGTCATAAACTCATCCAGAATGTGTATTCACAACTAATTATAACTTTTGGCTTGCTGGACTACTGTGCGTTCTGGTGATATCAGAGGGAAGGTCTTTCCTGGTGTGTGAAATGTAACAAATTGTTTGCCAAAGTTGTATCAGACCAGGAGCTCAGATGTAAGTTGTACATTTACTTCCTTAGTTTGAAAATGTATTATAAAGTGTAAAACTAATCTTAATAATAAAATTTAATGTAAACCTAAGGCATTTACAGTTGTAGAACTATAAATATCATATTTATTCCCTTCAGTCAATATACCAAATTTGAAATAATAAATATTATGTAACGAACCAGTATTTTTTAATAGATATCTCTAAAGGTAACATCGGAGAAGGCAACGGCACCCCACTCCAGTACTCTTGCCTGGAAAATCCCATGAACGGAGGAGCCTGGTAGGCTGCAGCCCATGAGGCGCTAAGAGTCGGACACGACTGAGCAACTTCACTTTCACTTTTCACTTTCATGCATTGGAGAAGGAAATGGCAACCCACTCCAGTGTTCTTGCCTGGAGAATCCCAGGGACGGGGGAGCCTGGTGGGCTGCAGTCTATGGGGTCGCACAGAGTCGGACACGACTGAAGTGACTTAGTAGCAGCAGCAGCAAAGGTAATATGAGCCTGCTAAATATTTTCTCATGCCTAATGATAAATATATATGAGTTGTATCCCTCTGACACTTTATCTCTCTATTAAGTATCTATGTGCCTATCTGTTTATCAATATCTATCTACCTATCTATGGAGATAATCTATAGCTATCTATCTAGATAGGTAGATAGATGGTAGATGTATAAGGAGATGTATATATGTACATATTATATAAACACATGTATATACATAAAGCATTTTGAGAGAGAAATACATATTGCTAACTGCTAAGTCACTTCAGTCATGTCCGACTCTGTGTGACCCCATAGACGGCAGCCCACCAGGCTCCCCCATCCCTGGGATCCTCCAGGCAAGAACGCTGGAGTGAGTTGCCATTTCCTTCTCCAATGCATGAAAGCAAAAAGTGAAAGTGAAGTCACTCAGTCTAGCCTTGTGATGAGAGCTCTTGGGATTTACTCTCTTTTTAAAATTTATTTTTAATTGGAGAATAATTGCTTTACAATATTATGTTGATTTCTGCCATATGTCAAAATGAATCATGAAATAGCTTAAACTGTAAACTTAAATTTTGCATTGGGCAACATTACCGATTGGAAGAATTTTTGAGAATAAACAAAAAGTACAATCAAATTAAAAACTTACTCTACCTTGCATTTCAGAAAAGCGTGTTTTATATATTCTATCACTGTAAATGTATTTCCCTAATTGAGTGTCTTCCTGACCCCAACACTGAACATTGATCCTCTTAGGTGCTAGGATGCTTTTGTGTATGTGTGTGTGTGTGTGTGTGTGTGTGAATATATATATGTATGATTAGAGCAGTTAATTATTGCTTTAAATTTATCCTAAACTTCATATTTTGCTTAAATCTTAGTGAATGTGATGAAATACATCCTTAGAAGCCACAGTTAGTTTCAAATCTTGGTTCTTACAAACTATGCAAATGTGGTAGTCAGTTAGTCTCTGCAAGACACACAGTGTATTGCTTCAACAAAGCAGAGATAGTTTTAATACCTGCTTGAAAGGTTATTGTATGGTCTGGAAATACTGTATGTAAATTGCTTTGTTCAGTGCCTGAATGTTTTTTTGTAATTTCATATGAAGTCAGAGCAAGCAATTTAAAAAATCATATTGTATATATATATATACAATAGCAAGCAGATCTTTTCCCTGAATTCATTAATCAATTCTTTTGAGATTACTAGATAAACGTATAGTAAAAATGTTTAAAGCTTACTTAAAAATGTGTTTTCAGAAATCTATTCAACCCATAATCTCCTGTAGGTCATTAAAATCCATTGCTTATGAGATTATAGTGTAATTTATTTAAAAGATGTTAACAAATCTTTTGTCCAGTAGCTATGCCGAAATCCGCTAGGATTTCATGTAATGTTATTGTATGAAAGTGAAAAGTGAAAATGTTAGTTGCTCAGTTGTGTCCAACTCTTTGCAACCCCTGGAATACTGGATAGGATTGCCATTCTCTTCTCCAGGGAATCTTCCCAACCCAGGGATCAAACCCAGATCTACTGCACTGCAGGTAGATTCTTTACCATCTGAGCCACCAGGGAAGTCTATTGTTGTTTTATACTGTTAGAAAAAAGGCCTTGTATTTCCCACAAGTAACAAGTGATTTCTGATAGACTCTGTAGTTTTTATATATTTAATGGATTTGGGGGATAACTTTAAGCTTTGATTATTAAAAAAAAAGCCTAACTCTAATTCCTTTTATACTTCTTTAGATAGAATATTTTGGTGATAAAAATTCTCCCTCCTTTACTCTGATGACTCTGTTTTTATTGGTGTTGAGTAAAATTCATATTTTTTTCTTTCTCCTGTATTTGTCATTGTTGCCACTTATATTATTTCCTTGTCTATTGTCATGCTTGTTTTTCATCTTGTTCTCTTTTGTTTCCATACCAGGATGGGCTTTTTATAAGATCTTTTGTGTTAAATTTATTGACATTGCATTATTTTCCTTTAATATTTAAATTAAAAAAATTATGTCACACAAATTTACTGTCATCATTCACTGTCCTTCTAGACTGAAATCACCAAAGATCAGATGTTTCCATATTCAAAATTTGCTTGTCTCTCTATAATTAACCTGTGAACTTTGATTTCTTACCTGGGCTACTTGCCCCACTCCACCAACACCAACCTCTCAGTCTAAACTAAGGCTCAATTTGATGTTCTTATTCATTTTGCTAATTCTCCCTTAAGATTCTCTCCCTCTTTCCATAAAGTCCAAAGATCATGTTTTTCAATAATTTTGGGGAAAATCAGCCCTTCTTCAAAGGTGGCAATATAAAATTAGGTCTATATTTTGCATTCCGTACACTTTTATAATCCAGTGGTGATTATGCACTTCTGAGAACCACCTTGTCTTACTACTTCCTCTTCCCACCTCAGTCAATTAATTTATTTCTTCTACATGACATTTGATTTCTGTCTCCATCTAAAGCTAATCTACATGTGCTTCTAGATCATAGGTGGTTTTAAAACACATCTGCAAATGTTTTGACATGCCTCCCACAAACTTTGAAAGCTAATTCCCCTCTCCTTGAATTTGGGCAACCCTCATTATTCACTTCTGATGATTTGGGTTGGAGAATGACTTTTTTGTTCTGACTCATTTTTATATGGCTATTTTGCTTGTTTCTTTAATTATTGTTTTTCATTTATGTTTAAATTTGTATGGTCATGGTGATTTAGTTGCTAAGTCATGTCTGACTCTTGTGACCCCATGTACTGTAGCATGCCAGGCTCCTCTGTCTGTAGGATTCTCCCGGCAAGAATACTGGAGTGGGTTACCATTTCCTTCTCTGTGTTAAATTTGTATAAAATATAAAAATATGACACTTAATTTAGTTATTACACAATATTGACTATATTCACTTTGTTGTATAATACATTCCAGTAGCCTGTATTACACCAGTAGCTTATACCTCCCTCTCCCTCACTTTATATTGCCCTGCACCCTCTCCCTCACTTTATATTGCCCCGCACCCTCTCCCCACTGGTAATCACTAGTTTGCTCTCTATATTACTCAGTCTTCTTCTTTTCTATTTTACTCACTCAGTTCAGCCACTCAGTAGTTTGACTGTTTGTGACCCCATGGACTGCAGCACACTAGGCTTCCCTGCCCATCACCAACTCCTGGAGCTTGCTCAGACTCATGTCCATCATCAAGTCAGTGATGCCATCCAACCATCCCGTCCTCTGTGGTCCCCTTCTCCTGCTCCCTTCAATCTTTCACAGCGTCTGGGTCTTTTCCAATGAGTCAGTTCTTCGCATGAAGTGGCCAAAGTATTGGAGCTTCAGCATTAGTCCTTCCGATGCATAGTCAGGACTGATTTCATTTAGGATTGACTGGCTGGATCTCTTTGCAGTCCAAGGGACTCTCAAGAATCTTTTCCAACACCACAGTTCAAAACCATCAATCCTTTGGTGCTCAACTTTCTTTATGGTCCAACTCTCACATGCTACATGACTACAGGAAAAACCATAGCTTTGACTAGATGGACCTTTGTTGGCAAAGTAATGTCTCTGCCTTTTAATATACTGTCTGGGTTTGTCATAGCTTTTCTTCCAAGGACCAAGTGTCTTTTAATTTCGTGGTTTCAGTCACCATCTGCAGTGATTTTAGAGCCCAAGAAAATAAAGTCTATCACTGTTTCCATTGTTTCCTCATCTATTTGCCTGAAGTGATGGGACCAGATGCCATGATCTTCATTTTTTAAATGTTGAGTTTTAAGCCAACTTTTTCACTCTCCTCTTTCACTTTCATCAAGAGATTCTTCAGTTCCTCTTGGCTTCCTACCATAAGGGTGGTGTCATCTGCATATCTGAGGTTATTGATGTTTCTCCTGGCAATCGTGATTCCAGCTTGTGATTCACCAGTCCAGTATTTCACATGATGTACTCTGCATATAAGTTAAATAAGCAGGGTGACAATATACAGCCATGATGTACTCTTTCCCAATTTGGAACCAGTCCATTGTTCCATGTCTGGTTCTAACTGTTGCTTCTTGACCTGCATACAGATTTCTCAGGAGGCAGGTCAGGTGATCTGGTATTCCCATCTCTTTAAGAATTTCCCACAGTTTGTTGTAATGCACACAGTCAAAGGCTTAGAGTAATCAGTGAAGAAATAGATGTTTCCCTGGAATTCTCTTTCTTTTTCTATGATCCAACAGATGTTGGCAATTTGATCTATGGTTCCTCTGCCTTTCAAAAATCCAGTTTGATCATCTTGAAGTTCTTGGTTCATGTATTGTTGAAGCCTGGCTTGGAGAATTTTGAGCATTACTTTGATAGCATGCGAGATGAGTGCAATTGTGCGGTATTTTGAACATTCTTTGACATTGCCTTTTTTGGGGATTGGAATGAAAACTGTCCTTTTCCAGTCCTGTGACCACTGCAGAGTTTTCCAAATTTGCTGGCATATGGAATGCAGCACTTTCACAGCATCATCTTTTAGGATTTGAAATAGCTCAGCTGGAATTCTATCATCTGCACTAGCTTTGTTCATAGATGCTTCCTAAGGCCCACTTGTCTTCACACTCCAGGGTGTCTGGCTCCCGGTGAGTGACCACTGAGATAACCACCATTGTGGTTATCTGGATTATTGAGGTCTTTTTTGTATAGTTCTTCTGTGTAGTCTTGCCATCTCTTCTTAATATCTTCTGCTTCTCATAGGTCCATACCATTTCTGTACTTTATTGTGCCCATCCTTGCATGAAATGTTGCCTTGATATCTCTAATTTTCTTAAAGAGATCTCTAGTCTTTCCCATTTCATTGTTTTCTCTATTTCCTTGCATTGATCACTGAGGGAGGCTTTCTTATCTCTTCTTGCTATTCTTTGGAACTCTGCATTCAGATGGTTATATGTTTCTTTTTCTCCTTTGCCTTTCACTTCTCTTGTTTTCTCAGCTATTTGTATGGCTTTCTCAGACAACCATTTTGCCTTTTTTCATTTCTTTTTCTTGGTGATGGTCTTTATCACTGCCTCCTCTACAATGTCACCAACCTCCACCCAAAGATCTTCAGACACTCTATCAAATGTAATCCCTTGAATATATTTGTCACTTTCACTGTATAATTGTAAGAGATTTGATTTAGGTCATACTTGAATGGTCTAGTGGTTTTCACTACTTTCTTCCATTTAAGTCTGAACTTTGCAATAAGGAGTTCCTGATCTGAGCCACAGTCAACTCCTGATCTTTTTTTGTTGACTGTATAGAGCTTCTCCATCTTTGGCTGCAAAGAATATAATCAATTTGATTTTAGTGTTGACTATCTAGTGATGTCCATGTGTAGAGTCGTCTGTTATTGTATTGGAAGAGGGTGTTAGCTATGACCAGTATGTTCTCTGGCAAAACTCCATTAGCCTTTGCCTTGCTTCATTTTGTACTCCAAGGTCAAACTTTCCTGTTACTCCAGGTATCTCTTGTCTTCCTACTTTTGCATTCCAGTCCCTTATGATGAAAAGGACATCTTTTTTTTTTTCAAAATGTTAGTTCTAGAAGGTCTTGTAGGTCTTCATAGAACCGTTCAACTTCAGCTTCTTCAGCATTAGTGGTTGGGATATTGGTTGGTTTACTGTGATATTGAATGGTTTGCCTTGGAAATGAACAGAGATTTTTCTGTTAATTTTGAGATGGCACCCAAGTAAGCAAGATGGCAGAGTGGAAGGACATGCTCTCATCTTCTCCTGCAAGAACTCCAAAGTTGCAATTTGCTGCTGAAGAACCATTGACAAGAGAATGTTGGATCCCACCAAAAAAAAGATATCCCATGTCCAAGGGCAAGGGAGATGCCCCAGAAAGACTATAGGAGGGGCACAGTCATATTTAGAATAGAATACCATACCTGCTAGAGATGCTTGGAGGACTCAAACTAAACCTTGTTCAGACCAGACCCCAGAGACCACACAGAGACTGAGCCAGACCTGCTTTTGTGTGTTTGAGTGTCTCCTGTGGAGGCACGGGTCAGCAGTGGCCTGCCATGGGAGCAAGGGCTCTGACTGCAGCAGACCGGGGTCATGCAGCATGTGGTTAAGCCCTCTTGAGGAAGGTGCCATTAGCCCTACCATAGAGCTGCTGAGCAGACGACCCACAAACTGCAGAACAACTGTACTAATAATTTTATTCACCAGTTTGTTGTATTTATTAGATTCCACTTACGTGTGATATCATACATTATTTGTCTTTCTCTCTCTAACTTATTTAATTTAGCATGATGCCTTCCAAATCCATTCATGCTCTTGCTGTAAATGGCAAAAATTCATTTTTTTAAAATGGCCGAGTAGTATTATATTGTGTTTGTACGTATTTGTGTACACCAAATCTTCTGTATTGATTCATCTGTTGATAGACACTTAGATTGGTTTCATATCTTGGAAATTGTAAATAATGCTGCTATGAACATTTAGGTGTATGTATCTTTTTGAATTATAATTTTTATGTTTTGGGGATATGTACCCAGGAATGGAAATGCTGAGTTGTATGGTAGTTTAATTTTTAGTTTTTTGAGAAACATCTATATCGATTTCCACAGTGGCTGCAAAAATTTGCATTCCCAAGAACAGTATACAAGGGTTCCCATTTCTTCCCATCTTTGCCAACATTTTTTATTTGTGTTCTTTTTGATAACGGGTGTAAGGTGATATCTCATTGTGATTTTTATTTGAATTTTCATGATGATTAGTGATGTTAACCATTCTTTCATGTGCTTGTTAGCCATCTGCACTTCCTCTTTGGAAAAATTTCTTCTGCCTAATTTTTAATCAGGTTTGTTTGTAAATTGAGTTGTATGAGCTGTTTTTATGTATTGGGTATTTATTCCTTATCATTTCTATCATTTATAAATGTTTTCTGTCATTCATTATGTTATCTTTTCATTTTGTCAATGATTTCTTTTTCTGTGCAAAAGTTTTTAAGTTTAATTAGGTCTCATTTGTTTATTTTTGCTTTTATTTCCTTTACTTTAGGCAGGGATCTTAAAAAGTACTGCTGTGAATTATATACAACAATGTTCTGCCTGTTTTTCTCTAAGAGTGTTATAGTATTCAATATTACATTTAGGTCTCATCAATTTTGAGTTATTTTTGCATATGATGTTAGAGAATATTCTGATTTCATTCTTTTACATGTAGTGCCTACTTTTTCCAGGGACTACTTATGAAGAGACTTTCTTTTCTCCATTGTATATTCTTACCTCCTTTGCTGTAGATTAATTGACCATCAGTGTGTGGGCTTATTTCTACCCTGTTTCCATTGATCTATATGTCTGTTTTAGTGCCAGTATCATACTGTTTTTATTACTGTAGTTTTGTATTATACTCTGAAATCTGGGTGTGCTATTCTTCCAGCTTCATTTTTCTTTCTCAAGATTGTTTTCAAATAAAAACTACAATTGTATCACCTCACACCAATCAGAATGGCCATTATGAAAAAAAATCTACAAACAAGAAATGCTGGAGAGGATATGGAGAAAAGGGAATCCTCCTATACTGTTAGTGGGAATGTAAACTGATAATATTCTTTATGGAGAATAGTATTGATATTCCTTAAAAAACTAGGAATAAACTTACCATTGATGCAACAATCCCACTACTGAGCATATACCTTGAGAAAGCCACAATTCTAAAAGATACATGTGTTTTTGTGTTCATTGCAGCACTATTTACAATAGCCAGGACATGGAAGCAACTTAGAAGTCCACTGACAGATGAATGGATAAAGAAGATATGACACATATATACAATGGAATGTTACTCAGCCACAAAGAATAAATTTGAGTCAGTTTTACTGAGGAGGGTGAACCTAGATCCTGTTATACAGAGTGAAGTAACTCAGACAGAGAAAAACAGATAGCATATATGAAATCTAGAAAAACTGTATTGATGAAGCTATTTTCAAGGAAGGAATTGAGACAAAACTGTATGGAACAGACTTTTGGTTACAATGGGGGAAAAAGAGATGAATGAATGGAGAAAGTAGCATCAACATATATACATTATCATGTGTGAAATAGATAGTTAGCAAGAAGTTGCTGTATAACACAGGGAGCCCAACCTGGTGCTCTGTGATTACCTAAAGGGGTGGGATTGGGGAGGGGAGGGAGGCTCAAGAGGAAAAAGATAAATGTATAATTATGGTTGATTCATGTTGATGTACAGCAGAAACCAACACAATATTATAAGGCAATTTTTCTCCAGTTGAAAAATATTTTTTAAAGAAAAATATTATTTTGGCTATTGGGGTCTTTTGTGCTTCCATACAAATTAAAAAAATTTTGTTCTAGCTCTGTGAAAAGTGCCAGTGATAATTTGACGGACATTGTGTTGAAACTGTAGATTGTCTTGGATAGGATAGTCATTTTGACAGTATTGATTCTTCCAGTCCAAAAACATGGTGTATCTCTCCATCTGTTGTATATTATCTTCCATTTCTTTCATCAGCATCATATAGTTTTCAGAGTATAGATCTTTTGCCTCATTAACTAGGTTTATTCCTAGTTATCTTATTTTTTCTGATCTGTTGCTAAATGAGCTTGCTTCCTTAATTTCTCTTTCTGAAACTTTGTTGTTAGTATATAGAAATGCCCAAGATTTCTGTATATTAATTTTGTACCCTGCAACTTTACTGAGTTAATTTATTAGTTTAAATAGTTTTGGTAACATCTTTAGAATTGCCTATGTATAATATCCTGTACTCTGCAAACAGTGAGTTTTACTTCTTCCTTTCCAATTTGAAAGTGAAAGTGAAAGTCATGTCCAACTCTTTGCAACTTCATGGACTATACAGTCCATTGAATTCTCCAGGCCAGAATACTGAAGTGGGTAGCCTTTCCCTTCTCCAGGGGATCTTCCCAACCCAGGGATCAAACCCAGGTCTCCCGCATTTCTGGCAGATTCTTTACCAGCTGAGCACAAGGGAAGCCCAAGAATACTGGAATGGGTAGTCTATCCCTTCTGCAGCAGATCTCCCTGACCCAGGGTTCGAACTGGGGTCTCCTGCACCGCAGGAGGATTTTTTACCAACTGAGCTATCAGAGAAGCCCCCTTTCCAATTTAGATTTATTTCTTTTTTTTCTCTTACAGCTGTGGTTATAACTTCCAAAACTATGTTGAGTAAAACTGATGAAAGTGGATATCTTTGTCTTGTTCCTGGTCTTAGAAGAAATGCTTTCACCTTTTCATCATTAAGTATGATGACACATTAGATCAAAAGGACTTAACTGTTAGAGAGAGAGAGAGAGAGAGCATTTCATCAGAAAGTTGCAGGATACATATTCTTTTCAAGTGCACATGGAAAATTCTCCAGAATAGATCATATTCTAGGTTAGAAAGCAAAGCCCCACTAAATTTAAGAATATTAAAATCATCTCAAACATCTTTTTCAGCCACAATTCTATGAGATTATAAATCATTTACAAGAAAAATAAAAAAACTAAAGAAACCCAGACATGTGGAGGCTAAACCATGTGCTACTAAACAACCGATCTATCACTGAACAAATCAAAGAGGAAATTTTAAAAATGCCTAGAGACAAATGAAAATGAAAACATGATGATCCAAAACATTTGAAAGTGAAAGTGTTAGTTGCTCATGTCCAACTCTTTGTGACCCCGTGGACTGTACCCTGCTAGGTTCATTGGTGCATGGACTTATCCTGGCAAGAATACTGAGTGAGTAGCCATTCCCTTCTCCAGGGGATCCAAAACTTTTGGGACTTAGCAAAAACAGTTCTAAAAGGGAAGTTTATAGTGATACAAGATTACCTCAAGAAATAAGAAAAATCTCAAATAAGTAACCTAACTTTACACCTAAAGGAAATAGAGAAAAGAACAAGCCAAAGTGAGCAGATGGAAAGAAATAATGAAGATCAGAGTAAAAATAAAATAGAGGCTAAATAAATAATGAAAAAGATCAAGGAAACTAAAAGCTGGTTCTTTGAAAACATAAACAACTTTGATGAACTTTTAGCTAGACTCATAAAGAAAAAAGGAAGAGAGCCTGAACTAATAAAATAAGAATGACTTATAAGGCTAGGTTAAAAAAAGACACAGTTCAGCTTCTGCCCATTTAACTCTCTTGAGACACATGCCTTGGAAGCTCTTAGTAGACAAATGAGAAATCTGGCTACCATAAAAACTTCTGACTACATAGAATACACAGAGACCTCTCAGAGATGGAGATATCCAAGGAGCTCCGGATATTCTAGCCTCCAACAGTTTGAATCTTTCCAATGTCAAGCACCATATGTGTGAATGAACAAAAAACTTCAGATGATTCCAGCCCATATCTTTCAAGCTCCTCCATATGATTGAATAGGCAGAAATCAGGTGTCCTTACTAAGTCCTGCCAAATGGAAGATTCATGAGCAAAGTGATATAACCTATAAATTCCAACTGCCTTATTACTATGAATCCAGTTTCTTACCTCTTGTCTCAGAAAGGTCACTCTGTTCTGTTTGATTTAACCTCCAACTTCTATAATCCTAATGTGCATCCATGGAGAATGCCTAGGTAAATATGATACTCTATGTTCATCTCCTTTCTCACAAATTAAACTCCTGCACTTTTTTATAGTTGTGTGTGGCAGGTTAGTTCAAAATCAGTTACTCCATATGACAAGAAGTGGGGTTTTTATTAAGATAAATTTATAATACATTTATTTACCTTGATTATAATAAAATTCAAAGACAAATCCCCTGTTGGGCAGGAAAATGATTGTATTTTGGAGTCTTTTCAATTATAGGAGGTTGCAGATGACTTCTTGGTGATTTTAATCACATAAAAACTTTTTTCATCTTGTTTCACTCCTGAAAAGTAGCAATAAATAGCATGTGAATATTAGTATTTCCCCCTTAAAAAATAAAAAACTATATTTTGAGAGTTTACTAACATATAAATGTCACCTTTACATTTTGTGAGCACGTTAGCAGTGTAAAATCCTTCCATATAAAATTTTAATATAAAAATTTTTATCTCTGTAGCCAAAAAGTGATTAAGCAAGGTAATTATAGGTAGACTGTCACTTTTCTACAAGGTTTAGAAACATTATGTTGAAGTTTTCCCATTTTGCATACAACTCAATTAAAGTTATTACTTAGCTTTTTTTTTTTTTTTTTTTGAGTGATTCTCTGGATTTAATTGCTACCAAACTAATTTGCTTCTCTAAACTCTTTTTGCTGTTATAATTGTAACCTATTAGTTATATGCTAAACAACCAAGGTGACACATAGCTATTCCAAATTCTGTACACGATTACAACAGTTAGAAACTGAAGCTCAGGAAAAATGGACTGTTGAATGAAAATTTAGTAATTACTAAACTCTGGGTAAAATCTAACCTTTTTATTCAAGGTATAAATCAAATTCTCAAATTGATAAGACCAAGTAAAGAGTTTTAAATAGTTTTTAGTTTATCAGAATGAGAATGCAAACAACTTTGGAATAGTATCTATTTAGTGATTATTGTCAGCACATGGAAGCATTTTGAAAAGTAATACTAAATGCCCTAAAAATGAAACAAAAATAAAAATATAACAACCAGAGAGATAACTGATCACATAAAAAATCATATTTTTAATTAGAATATAATTCTAGACAGTGGAAAGGATGAAATCTGGAAGACTTACATAATAGTCTCCTATGCATACGTGCTCAGTTGCTTCTTTGTGACTGTATGAACCTCAGAGTGTGCTGCCCACCAGGCTCCTCTGTCCATGGGATTTTTGCAGCAAGAATACTGGAGTGGATTTCTGTGCTTTCCTCCAGGGCATCTTCCAGACCCAGGGTTCAAACACATGTCTCCTGCATTGCAGGTGGATTCTTTACCACTGAGCCACAGGGGAAGCCCAAGGAGTCTCCTTGTTGCTCAGTCGTGTCTGACTTTTTGTGACCCCGAATGGCACCCCACTCCAGTACTCTTGCCTGGAAAATCCCATGGACGGAGGAGACTGGAAGGCTGCAGTCCATGGGGTCGCTGAGGGTCGGACTTGACTGAGCGACTTCACTTTCACTTTTCACTTTCATGCATTGGAGAAGAAAATGGCTCCCCACTCCAGTACTCTTGCCTGGACAATCCCAGGGACGGGGGAGCCTGGTGGGCTGCCGTCTATTGGGTCGCACTGAGTTGGACACGACTGAAGCGACTTAGCAGCAGCAGCAGCATACTTGCAGCACATGAGGCTTCTCTGTCCTTCACCATCTCTTGAGCTTTCTCAATCTCATGTCCATTGAGTTGGTGATGCCATCCAACCATCTCATCCTCTGTCATCCCCTTCTCCTCCTGCCTTCAGTCTTTCCCAGTATCAAAGTCTTTTCCAACTGAGTCAGCTCTTCACATCAGGTGACCAAAGTGTTGGAGCTTCAGCTTCAGTATCAGTCCTTCCAATGAATATTCAGGACTGATTTCCTTTAGGATTGACTGGTTTGATCTCTTTGCAGTCCAAGGGACTCTCATGAATCTTCTCCAACACCACAGTTCAAAAGCATCAATTCTCCAGTGGTCCAACTCTTGCATCTGTACTTGACTACTTGAAAAACCATAGCTTTGACTATATGGGCCCTTGTCAGCAAAATAATGCCTTTGCTTTTTAATACGCTATCTAGTTTTGTCATCGGAGAAGGAAATGGCAACCCACT
Source organism: Bos grunniens (assembly GCF_055505025.1). Classification (NCBI taxonomy): domain Eukaryota; kingdom Metazoa; phylum Chordata; class Mammalia; order Artiodactyla; family Bovidae; genus Bos; species Bos grunniens. Next base: position 8,249,174 of record NC_141179.1, on the reverse strand, counting down.
CCAGTGTTCTTGCCTGGAGAATCCCAGGGACGGGGGAGCCTGGTGGGCTGCCGTCTATGGGGTTGCACAGAGTCGGACACGACTGAAGCGACTTAGCAGCAGCAGCAGCAGCTTTGTCATACCTTTTCCTCCAAGGAGCAAGCATCTTTTAATTTCATGGCTGCAGTCACCATCTTCAGTGATTTTGGAGCCCAAGAAAAGAAAGTCTGTCACTGTTTCCATTGTTTCCCCATCTATTTGCCATGAAGTGATGGAAATGGGTGCCCTAATCTTCTTTTTTTGGATGTTGAGTTTTAAGCCAGGTTTTTCACTTTCCTCTTTCACTTTCATCAAGAGTTTGTTTAGTTCCTCTCCTGTTTCTGCTTAAATGTAAGAGGAGGACTGTCCCTATGGTGGTAGGTTGAGGAAGCTCTGGGCTGTGAGTTGAGGCACATCTTATCTTTGTATCTAAATATCTCTCCAGTTTGAAGGGTTCATATTCTAATCATTAAAATAAACTTCTGCTTCTAGTAGTAAGGTGAATTCTGAAGATCCTTCTGCTACAAATCAACTAGATCCTAAATAAAACATTGTTTTATTATATTGCTAGCTCTGGCATTGCTAGATCCAAGAATGTTAAGGAATAGCTACAAGATTAATTTCCTAAGTAAACAAATATTCAAATAAATTTATGAGTTTAGGACGGAGTAGATCAGTGAGCAGAAACTGGAAAGCAAGCTGGAAAAGTTAAGTTGCACCCCAAAATATGCAAATATTATTGGAGTAATAAGAGGCTAAATTCTGTCAATTGCAAGATGGGAAATCTGATATTTACTCATTAGTATCTTTAATATGAGCCTAAGTGAGTCCATGTTGACAACAATCCCTTGGCTTTTAGCAGAAACCAATCTAAATCTGCAGAATTTTCACAGATTAATCTCAAGCAACCTTACCTCACAATCAGGATCAACAAATTACTGAAAAGGAAGCCTTTGCAACTGATATTTAACAAAAATAACAAATTTTAGCTATTTAAATTATCAGAAATTACAAAGTAACTAAGAAGGAATTGGTTAAATATATATATTTTTAAAAGAATAAAAATGAAAAAATAAAGATTTTTAAAAATTAAATATACATTTTTAAGTATAGTGGGAATGCAAACTAGTACAGCCACTATGGAGAACAGTGTGGAGATTACTTAAAAAACTGGAAATAGAACTGCCTTATGACCCAGAAATCCCACTGCTGGGCATACACACTGAGGAAACCAGAATTGAAACAGACACGTGTACCCCAATGTTCATCACAGCACTGTTTATAATAGCCAGGACATGGAAGCAACCTAGATGTCCATCAACAGATGAATGGATAATAAAGCTATGGTACATATACATAATGGAGTATTACTCAGCCATTAAAAATAATACATTTGAATCAGTTCTAATGAGGTGGATGAAACTGGAGCCTATTATACAGAGTGAAAAGCCAGAAAGAAAAGCACCAATACAGTATACTAACACATATATATGGAATTTAGAAAGATGGTAACAATAACCCTGTATACGAGACAGCAAAAGAGACACTGATGTATTGAACAGTCTTTTGGACTCTGTGGTAGAGGGAGAGGGTGAGATGATTTGGGAGAATGGCATTGAAACATGTATAATATCATATATGAAATGAGTCACCAGTCCAGGTTCGATGCACGATACTGGATGCTTGGGGCTGGTGCACTGGGACGACCCAGAGGGATAGTATGGGGAGGGAGGAGGGAGGAGGGTTCAGGATGGGGAACACATGTATACCTGTGGCAGATTCATTTTAATATATGGCAAAACCAATACAATATTGTAAAGTTAAAAAAAAAACAAAACTTAACATTCAAAATACTAAAAAAAAAAAAAGCAATTAGGTAAGTTAAATAGCAAATCAGATATAGCTGAAGGAAGAATGAGTGTACTGAAATAAGTCATTCAGTACAGTAAAAGACAAAAGTATGGAAATAGAAATTTTTAGAAATATGGAAGAAAGAATAAGGTGTAGTATAAGTTGATGGCTTTGAAGAAATTGCCAGAAAATCATAACAGAGAAAGTGGAAAAGAAACAATATTTGCAGAAATAATGGATGAAAATAATGTCATGAAAAGCATCAATCTATACATAAGTGGTGCAAAGAAAAAAATTTAAAACCTTCACTCTTTGTGATGAAATAGCACAAAACTGAAGAGGAACTTTTTAAAATTTATTTTTTGAATCAGAGTATAATTACAATGTTATGTTAGTTTTTCTGGAACTCTCTTCCTTTTTCCATGATCCAGCGGATGTTGGCAATTTGATCTCTGGTTCCTCTGCCTTTTCTAAAACCAGCTTGAACAAAAAGGAAAAGAGTTCCAGAAAAACATCTATTTCTGCTTTATTGACTATGCCAAAGCCTGTGACTGTGTGGATCACAATAAACTGTAGAAAATTCTGAAAGAGATGGGCATACCAGACCACCTGATCTGCCTCTTGAGAAATTTGTATACAGGTCAGGAAGCAATAGTTAGAACCGGACATGGAGCAACAGACTGGTTCCAAATAGGAAAAGGAGTTCACCAAGGCTGTATATTGTCACTCTGTTTATTTAACTTCTATGCAGAGTACATCATGAGAAACGCTGGACTGGAAGAAGCACAAGCTGGAATCAAGATTGCTGGGAGAAATATCAGTAACCTCAGATATGCAGATGACACCACCCTTATGGCAGAAAGTGAAGAGGAACTCAAAAGCCTCTTGATGAAAGTTAAAGTGGAGAGTGAAAAAGTTGGCTTAAAGCTCAACATTCAGAAAACGAAGATCATGGCATCCGGTCCCACCACTTCATGGGAAACAGATGGGGAAACAGTGGAAACAGTGTCAGACTTTATTTTTTGGGGCTCCAAAATCACTACAGATGGTGACTGTAGCCATGAAATTAAAAGACGCTTACTCCTTGAAAGGAAAGTTATGACCAACCTAGATAGCATATTCAGAAGCAGAGACATTACTTTGCCAACAAAGGTTCATCTAGTCAAGGCTATGGTTTTTCCTGTGGTCATGTATGGATGTGAGAGTTGGACTGTGAAGAAGGCTGAGTGCCGAAGAATTGATGCTTTTGAACTGCGGTGTTGGAGAGACTGTTGAGAGTCCCTTGGACTGCAAGGAGATCCAACCAGTCCATTCTGAAGGAGATCAGCCCTGGGATTTCTTTGGAAGGAATGATGCTGAAGCTGAAACTCCAGTACTTTGGCCACCTCATGCGAAGAGTTGACTCATTGGAAAAGACTCTGATGCTGGGAGGGATTGGGGGCAAGAGGAGAAGGGGACGACAGAGGATGAGATGGCTGGATGGCATCACTGACTCGATGGACGTGAGTCTCAGTGAACTCTGGGAGTTGGTAATGGACAGGGAGGCCTGGTGTGCTGCAATTCATGGGGTCGCAAAGAGTCGGACATGACTGAGTGACTGACCTGATCTGATCTGATCTGATGTTAGTTTTTGCTGTGCAACAGTGTGAATCAGCTGTATGTATATCCCCTTCCTCTTGAGCCTTCCTTCCTCACCCCAGCCTTCTAGGTCATCACAGAGGACCCAGCTGAGCTCCCTGTGCTGTACAGCAGCTTCCCACTAGCTAGGCATATATGCAAGTGCTACGCTCTCAATTAGTCCCCCTCTCTCCTTCCTTGCCCCCATGCCCACAAGTCCATTCTCTGTCTGCTTCTCTATTCCTGTCCTGCAAATAGGTTCTTCAGTACCATTGTTTTCTAGATTCCATATATATGCATTAATATACAATATTTGTTTTTCTCCTTCTGACATACTTTACTCTGTATGACAGACTCTAGGTTCATCCAAAGGGGAACTCTTAAAAGCAGCCAAGGAGGCAAGGTGGATCATCTACAAAGAATGTCAACACTGGGATCTGTTAAGATAAAAATACTTCTAAAAAAAAGAAGGAAAAAAGAATGACCTCAGATAGGAGGTAGGAGATTAAAGAAATGATACTCAAGTTGGTCAACATCACATAAACATTGTGTGAAGCAATAAAAATAGTACTATCTTATTTATAAGTTAAAAAAGGAACAGAGGTGAAGAAAAATAAGATGTTAGTTGGGAAGAGACAGCGGTACTAAAGTGTTCTGGAGAAGTACTGAATATCTTATTCACTTGGGAATAGTTTTTCAAAAAGTTAATTGTCATTTAGCAGATGTTGTAGCCACTCTGAAGAAACTGGAAATATGTTCACAAAAAAATTTGGTTCAGATTCGGAATTAATGATGACACCCACGCACACACATCCCAAGAGCAGTTGTAAAGGTTTATCACTCATATTATGAGGCTTGCTGGAAAGAAGAGGTTAGCTGCCAAGCCTTCCGAAATTGACTTGACAGAGCCAGAAGAGGAAGCCCGCCTGGAGTTTTTATGGTGGGTAGTGGTGGGCTGGCTGAGGGTTCTTACAAGTGGCTTTGAACTTCTCACAAGTGGCCAAGGAGTGAGTACCTGGGCTTTCTTATTCGGCTTGTTCAGATGCGTGGCACAAGGAGAAGAGTGAGGGATGAGGCTTAAAAACTGTCAGTAGCTCAGCATGAAAGAAAAAATGGAGTAGGGCCTGTGTCTCCTTTAACTGATTTTAAACTTAATAAGCCATTGTAGTGCTCCATGAAGCCAGTAAGGAAGATGAAAGTTCCATTAAAAGCCTTATTCAGGAGCTCAACATTGTTTCCTCTGAGAAGTAAAATGAGTGCCTTGGTCACTATCAATGGAATCTAGAACTCTGAAGTGTATCAGGAGTTACTTTCTTTAGTATGTGCAGAGATACGTATAACTTATAATATGATTTATATTTTGTGCATTTATGAAGCAAGAAATTCCAAAGATTCTATGAAGAATCCTTGCAACCTTGTACAAAGAACAGTGGTTTCTGCCATTGGTTTGTCCACACAGTCAGACCATCGACAATGGCACAAGAGTCTGTAAGATGTGCAGATGGAGCTGACTTTTCACAAGGTCATCTGTAAACCAGATGAGTGCCTGAAGTTTGGCCAATTGTGCTGACATCCTGGTTAAAGGGTAAGAAGCGGTAACTCTCCATTAAACTCCATATTGTTATGTATACAGTGGTTGGACTCTGCTTGCTCATTGTTTTATATCAAGGGACTCCCTAAGTATTTAGGAGACCTGTGAAAGGATTGGCCTCCTCTTACAGCGTGGCATCTGGTAAGAGCCTAAAGTTAGGGGTAGCTACCCCTTCCTGCAGGTAGACATGCAAGGGACCTAGGTTTGATTCCATTCTGTAGTAATGCAGGCTTGGTGGCCAAGTAGAGATTTCAGGGTATTGCTTTCATAACCCAGGAAAATGGGTATGAAGGGGGTCATGGGTTAGGGCCTGTGAGAGCCTCTATTTCCAAGAAAGCCCAGTATGTGGCCGGTAGTCATCACTCTAATAATACTAATATATGAGATGGAACTGAGGAGAGCAGTTTCTTATATCAGAAGCGCATGGTCAACTTAAGACCATCATGAATGGCTAGTCTCCAGGAGGCATGAGAAAAGGTTGTTAAAACCTCTGCAATGAAGGAATTTCTAGGAAACACTACTGGGGATATCTGTCATATTGCAGTCTGAACAAATTCTATAGCATTTTGCTAGAGGGGGCCCCATTCAAAGTGGTTAACTTTGGAACCTAAGTAAAAAATTTTAAATAAAGAATATTCTGCCTTTAAAACCCCCAAAAGCCTAAAAGATATTGGGCTAGTTTAATGGGGTTGCTGAGAGGGTCAGTATCTGTTTATTAACACTGTCAGGGGTGGAGCTACTCTCAGTTTACCAAATAATTTTCAGGGATTTAAATGAGATGGCATCTCACGCTGGTCAGAATGGCTGCTGTCAAAAAGTCTACAAACAATAAATGCTGGAGATGGTGTGGAGAAAAGGGAACTCTCCTACATTGTGGGAATGCAAACTAGTACAGCCGCTATGGAGAACAGTGTGGAGAGTCCTTAAAAAACTGAAAATAGAACTGCCATACAACCCAGCAATCCCACTGCTGGGCATACACACTGAGGAAACCAGAATTGAAGGAGACACATGTACCCCAATGTTTATCACAGCACTGTTTTTAATAGCTAGGACATGGAAGCAATCTAGATGTCCATTGGCAGAGGAATGGATAAGAAAGCTGTGTGGTACATATACACAGTGGAATATTACTCAGCTGTTAAAAATAATGGATTTGAATCAGTCCTAATGAGGTGAACGAAGTTTGAGCCAATTATACAGAGTGAAATAAGTCAGAAAGAAAAACACCAATACAGTATATTAATGCATATATATGGAATTTAGAAAGATGGTAACAATGACCCTATATGCGAGACAGCTAAATAGACAAAGATGTAAAGAACAGACTTTTGGACTCTGTGGGAGAAGGCGAGGGTGGGATGATTTGAGAGAATAGCATTGAAACATGTATACTACCATATGTGAAACAGATCACCTGTCCAGGTTCAATGCATGAGACAGGGTGCTCGGGGCTGATGCACTGGGACAACCCTGAGGGATGGGATGGGGAGGGAAGTAGAAGGATTCATGTCAATGTATGGTAAAAACCACTACAATATTGTAAAATAATTAGCCTCCAATTAAAATAAATAGATTAATTAAACAAAAATAATTTAAAAAAACATGACATGACCCTGAACTATGTGTGGATAATGGCCATCCTTCTTTTTTGTTACTTCCTTTGTAAGAATTTCTTTTTTTTTTTAATTTTATTTTATTTTTAAACTTTACAATATTGTATTAGTTTTGCCAAATATCGAAATGAATCCGCCACAGGTATACCCGCGTTCCCCATCCTGAACCCTCCTCCCTCCTCCCCCCACCCCCACCCTCCCTCTGGGTCGTCCCAGTGCACCAGCCCCAAACATCCAGTATCGTGCATCGAACCTGGACTGGCGACTCGTTTCATACATGATATTATACATGTTTCAATGCTATTCTCCCAAATCTCCCCACCCTCTCCCTCTCCCACAGAGTCCATAAGACTGATCTATACATCGGTGTCTCTTTTGCTGTCTCATACACAGGGTTATTGTTACCATCTTTCTAAATTCCATATATATGTGTTAGTATACTGTATTGGTGTTTTTCTTTCTGGCTTACTTCACTCTGTATAATAGGTTCCAGTTTTATCCATAAGAATTTCTATGTCCTTAATGTTTGTGTCAAATGTCTTCAGAGGACGATGTCATCAGTATGATTTCATATCTGTGCTCCAGAAGAAAATTGGATATCACTAAAGATCTCACCTGTCCAGATCATATGTGATGGTCAAGACTGTCAAATTGTTGAATAAAGATGTTGTATTAATGTACTAGGGCTGTCATAACAAAATATCACAGACTAGGTGGCTTCAGTTCAGTTCAGTTCAGTTGCTCAGTCGTGTCCGACTCTTTGCGACCCCATGAATCACAGCATGCCAGGCCTCCCTGTCCATCACTAACTCCCGGAGTTCACTCAAACTCATGTCCATTGAACCTGTGATGCCATGCAGCCATCTCATCCTCTGTCATCCCCTTCTCCTCCTGCCCCCATTCTCTCCCAGCATCAGGGTCTTTTCCAATGAGTCAACTCTTCGCATGAGGTGGCCAAAGTATTGGAGTTTCAGCTTTAGCATCAGTCCTTCCAATGAACACCCAGGACTGATCTCCTTTAGGATGGACTGGTTGGATCTCCTTGCAGTCCAAGGGACTCTCAAGAGTCTTCTTCAACACAAGGTTCAAAACCATCAATTCTTCGGCGCTCAGCCTTCTTCACAGTTCAACTCTCACATCCATACATGACCACTGGAAAAACCATAGCCTTGACTAGACGGACCTTTGTTGGCAAAGTAATGTCTCTGCTTTCTAATATGCTATCTAGGTTGGTCACAACTTACAAAATATTTTCTTACAGGTATGGACACTAAAAATCCAAGGTGAGAGTGTTAGCAGGTTTGGTTTCTTCTGAGACCTCTCTCCTTGGCTTACAGATTACTGCCTTCTCACTGGTTGCTCTTCCATCTGTGTGTTTTCAAGGCCCTACACACCAGTCATACTGGATTAGGGCTATTCTTGTGACCTCATTTTACTTTAATTACCTCTTTGAAGGCTTAATTTTACATATAGTCAAATTCTAAGTACTAGGGATTAAGACTTTATCCCCTAAGACAACATCCATTGGATCACCGAAAAAGCAAGAGAGTTCCAGAAAAACATTTACTTCTGCTTTGTTGACTATGTCAAAGCCTTTGACTGGGTGGATCACAACAAACTGTAGAAAATTCTTAAAGAGATGGGAATACCAGACCATCTGACCTGCCTCCTGAGAAATCTGCACGCAGGTCAAAAAACAACAGTTAGAACTATACATGGAACAACAGACTGGTTCCAAATCGGGAAAGGAGTATGTCAAGGCTGTTTATTGTCACCTTGCTTATTTAACTTCTATGCAGAGTACATCATGAGAAATGCTGGGCTGAAAGAAGCACAAGCTGGAATCAAGATTGCCAGGAGAAACATCAATAACCTCAGCTATGCAGATGACACCACCCTTATGGCAGAAAACGAAGAAGAACTAAAGAGCCTCTTGATGAAAGTGAAAGAGGAGAGTGAAAAAGTTGGCTTAAAACTCAACATTCAGAAAACTAAGATCATGGCATCTGGTCCCATCACTTCATGGCAAATAGATGGGGAAACAGTGGAAACAGTGACAGACTTTATTTAGGGGGCTCCAAAATCCCTGCAGCCATGAAATTAAAAGATGCTTACCTTGGAGAGTATGCTTATTTTAACAATTAAATTCTTCCAGTCCATGAACACAATATATCTTTCCATCTGTTTGTGTCACATTCAGTTTTTTTAAATCCGTTTCTTACAGTTTTCCAAGCATAGCTTTTTTTACTTCCTTAGTTAGATTTATTCCTAGGTATTTTATTCTTTTTGGTGAGATTCTTTCTTCCTTTCTCTTTTGGATAGTTTGTTTTTAATTTATGTTGTATTTAGAAATACAACATGTTTGTCTAAATTAATTTTGTATCCTATAAGATTACCAAATTTATTGATGAATTCTAGTAGAATGTTCTATATAAATGTTATGTCATCATATAGGATGGTTTTAATTCTTTATTTTCAATTTGGATTCCTTTAATTTACTTTTCTTGTCTGATTGTTATGACACGTATTTCCAATACTATGTTGAACAAAAGTGGAAAGAGTAGGCATCATTGTCTTATTCGTGATCTTAGAGGAAATGCTTTCAGCTTTTCATCATTGAATATGATGTTAGCTGTGGGCTTGTCATATATAGCTTTATTATGCTGAGGTATGTTTTCTCTATATCCACTTTGTTAAGAGCTTTTAATCATAAATGAATGTTGAATATTTTGGAGTTGTTTTTATAGTTCTTGTTTGTTCCTTTCTTCTTTTGCTCTCTTTCTGTGTGATTTGAGAACTATTTTTACTATTATGCATGTATATCTATTATAGGTTTTTGGGTTGTGGTTACTATGAGTTTTGTATAGGAATCACTTTTCATATATATATGTAATAATCATATATACTATATATAGTAGTTTTAATATATAATATATATACATATACAATATATATTTTAATAACTATCTTTAGTGTTATGTGTGTATTTATTATAGATTTTTGGTTTGCAGTTACCATGAGGTTTGTAGAGGAATGTCTTAAGATATATATAATGTACATATATATATTATATATATAATAATCACATATAATAATTTATTGTATATATAACACATATATGTATGTGCTGTATATAGCATATATACATACATGTAATAATCATATATATATATAATTATTATAGTTTGCTGATCTTTTAAGTTCAAATATGTTTCAGTAATCCTGCATTTTACCCACCCATGTTTACTGTTTCTGACCTTATAGTTTACTTCTTTTTGTTTTATGTTTTCTTAAGTACTTATTCCTTAAGTGGATATAGATGATTTAACTCTTTTTGTCTTTCAATCTTTCTAATAGCTTTATATATCGTTTTTACTATCTTTATTTTACATTTTCCTGTACCAAATGCAATTTTTCCTATCAAAATTTCTACTTATGGTCTTTTCCTCTTCATATAGAGAATGCCCTTTAACATTACTTATAGAACTGACTTGGTGGTACAGAACTCTTTTAGCTTCTGCTTATTTCTAAAACTTTTGATCTCTTCATCAAATTGGACTAAAAGTCTTGCTGGGCAGTGTATTCTTGGTTGTAGCTTTTCCCTTTCATCACTTTAAATATTATAATTTGTGCCACTCTTTTCTGGCCTGTAGGATTTCTACTGAAAAGTCAGCTGATAGCTTTATGGGAGTTCCTTTATAAATGACATTGCTTTTCTCTCACAGCTTTTAATATTCTTTTCTTAGTTTTAATTTTTGCTATTTAATTAACAATGTATCTGGGTGTATTCCTCGTTGGGTTGGTCCTACTTGGGATTTTGTATGATTTTTGTACCTGGATGTATTTTAATTTTCTAAATTTCAGGAAATTGTCAGCTCGTATGTTTTCCAATATGACCTTTATCCCGTTCTTTCTCTATTCTCCATCTGGGATCCCTATAATGCAAAAGTTATTACACTTGATGTTGTCCCAAAGGTCTCTTAAACTGTTCTCATTTCTTTTTATTCCTTTATTTTTCCTGTTCAGCTGCAGTGATGTCTACTCTTACCTCCAGCTTGCTGATCCATTTCTCTGTATTACCTCCTCTACTGTTGATTCCTTCTAGTGTGTTTTAAATGGAGAAGGAAATGGCAACCCACTCCAGTATTCTTGCCTGGAGAATCCCAGGGACAGAGAAGCCTGGTGGGCTGCCGTCTATGGGGTTGCATAGAGTAGAACATGACTGAAGCGACTTAGCAGCAGCAGCAGTGTGTTTTAAAAGTTTCAATTATTGGATTATTCATTTATATCTCATTCTTTACATTTTTAAAATTCTGTATTGAAAACTTCTTATGCTGTTTATTGAATTTTCTCCCAAGTTCTTTGAACATCTTTACCATCATTATCTTTACCATTACCAATGAAGCCTTTATTGGATAAATTGCTTATGCCTTCATTATTTTTTCTTTCTTCACTTATTTTTCTTTGGTGGATTTTCTCTTATTCCTTTGTTTGGAACATAGTGCTCTGTTGCTTCATTTTGCCTGATTTGCTGCTTTCACTTCAATATATTTGGTACATTGATTACCTTTCTTGACCTTGGAGAAGTAGTGCTTTGTAAAAGACATCCTGTACATCCAGCGTCACACTCCTCTTTGGTCACCATAGCAATATGCTCTAGGGACTCCCCCTATGAGAGCTGCATGGGTCCTTCTTTCATGACAGGCTTCCTACTACAAGTGGGCTGTGGGCATGGCTGGCCCCTGCCTTACTGGTTGCTGAGTCCTCCCATGTGAAGAGGATATTGACTGCTGATAGGCCGGGCTGAGTCATGAGACAGTTGGATGCAGAGTCCTGGGGTGGGGGACAATCCTGGAGCTAGTGCCGTCCCACTGGTAGGCAGAGCCCTGTTCTGGGGTGAGTAGTTGTGGGGCTGGGGTCCTAGATTTAGTGTTTACCTACTGCAAACACTACTGGATGGGACTAATTCTTGGTATTGTTGTTGGTGAGTAAGGCTAGATCTTGGGATGGCTGGCTGTGAGATTCAGGTTGTCTCAGAGGTGATGTTGGCCTGCTCATGAGGTGGGGCAGGGGTATCCCTCCGGGGTCATGGGTGAGTGGGTCATGTTGCTTGTGGGTGGAGCTAGTCCCAAGGTCTCTGGCTACGGGGCTCCGGTGGTCCCAGGCCTAGTGCTGTTGCACTGGTATGTGTGTCCAAGTTCTGGGTCCTCTCGTAAACAGGGCAACTTCATGGGGTAGCTGTGGGATAAGGAGGTTTTAAGTTAGTTGACCTACTGGTAGGTGGGACCGGGTCCCTGTCTGGTTAGGTGCTTGGCATAAGGCATCCCAGCACTGGTGCTGACAGGTTGGTGGGTGGGGCTGGGTCCCAGGAATAATAAACTACAGGGAGGTTTCTGAAACATTGTCGGCACCAGTGTCCACATGGTAGAACAAACTCCCCAAAATGGCTGCTGCCAATGTCTGTCCCAAGGAATAACTCCAGTTGCCTCCGCTCTTAAAGTCTCTCCAAGACCAGCAGGTGGGCTTGACACAGGCTCCTTTCAAATGACTGCTTCTTCTCTGAGTCCCAGAGCGTTTGAAGTTTTTGTGTGCACCCTTTAAGAACAGAATCTCTAGGGGCTTCCCTGGTGGCTCACTGGTATAGAATTTGCCTGTCAATACAGGAGACATAGGTTTGATCCCTGACCTGGGAAGATCCCATATGCTGCAGAGCAACTAAGCCTGTGTGCCACAGCTACTAAAACCCACACACTAGAGCCTGTGCTCCTCAAAAAGGAAAGCCACCGCAATGAGAAGCCCACGCGCTGCAACTACAGAAGAGCCCATGAAGCAATGGAGACCCCACACAGCCAAACATAAATATATACATAAAATTATTTTACAAGAGAAAGAATGGAATCTCCATTTCCTGTAGCCCTCTGTCTCTTCCAAAGGTGAACTCTACTGACCTTCAAAGCCAAATGTTTTGTGGGCTTATCTTCCTGGTGCTGGGCACCCCCTACCACAGAGGGGAGCCCAGTGTGGAGCTTAGACCTCTTGCTCCTTGGATAAACATACTAAACTGTAATATTTCTCCCATTTCTGAGTCACCAACCCAAGTGAATGAGTCTTGACTATACAACATTTCTACCCCTCCTGCCTGTCTCGTTGTGGTTCCCTCTTCATATCTTTGGCTGCAGATCTTTTCTGCTGGCTTTCTTATCTTTCTCATCAATAGTAGCTCTTTAAGTTGTAATTTTAGTGTGCCAGTGAGAGGAGGTAAGCTCAAGTTCTTCCTACTCTATCATCTTGGTCACACACCACCCCCTGCCCCCATAAGCTAATTATAACTTCTGAGTTAAATTGATTAAGTCTGTAACAGTCTTCACTGGACTCAGTAAACAGGGCAGAATTACACAGGTCAAAGTGAAAGCTCACCTGCAGGACACAGATCCAGTTAATAAGCAAAGCAAAAGGAGAAACAAACCTAGCAGTTGCAGTTCTAGTCTAGACATTCAGCTCACAGTGCCAACCCTAAACCTCTACAGAAGTTTCCTTTCTTGTCTCTTTGATGCCATTTTCAGGTCTGCTTAAGACACACTCTGCTCAACCCAGCATGCCTCATTATTTAAGTAACAAGCATTTTTTTAAAAGTTTTTTTGACTCTTTAAAACTTGAGAAAAAAATAGCATTTATAGACATATCTCATTGTGTGTGTGTTTATGTATGTATGATATCATCATACTTGACATCTGAACCAGATTTTGGATAGGCCATCATTTTCCTGTAGAAAAGCTACAGCAGTTGTTCTAGGGTGGGGCGTGAGAATGGGCATTTCTGATAAGCTCCCAGGTAAGGCCTGTGGTAATAATGATCCATACACTTTAGGTACCAAGATTCTAGAGTTCTCTTGTTACTTGAGTGCTTAAAATACTGGGTAACATTTTTAAAGATGAATATAAATCATATAATTTTTAGGATAACCACAGAAGAAAACATGTATAACAGTGAAAATCATTCAATAAAAATAAAATAGAGGAATAATGCAAGTACAATATATAAATATAAGACATCCAAATACAGAGAATCCAAATATATCAGTGATCACAGTAAGCATAAATGGAATAAACTTGACAAGCAATAGAAGCATTTTGTATATCATTTTTGAAGACCTAGAAATATAAAGCCAAAAAGTAAGCCTGGAAAAGATATGCCAGGCATATTAACCAAAAAAAGGAAGAAAGCAAGGATATATACATTAATATCAGAAGAATGCATCTATGATAAAAGTAATATTTTGCTATAGAGAGGGTCAATATACAATGATCGTAGGTTTAATTCACTAGAATTTATAACAATTCTAAACTTGTATCAACCTAATAAAATAACTCCATTATAGATGAGTACAAACAATAACTCTGATATATATTGTTGGCGGGGATATGAATTTGTACAATCACTTTGTGATTCACTTTGGTAAGCAACATGACTTTATATTTAAAGATTGACAGTCTCATATGTCAATAATATGACTCATTATAGCCACGTGAATTGCTGCTGCTGCTGCTAAATCTCTTCAGTCGTGTTTGACTCTGTGCGACCCCATAGATGGCAGCCCACCGGGCTTCTTTGTCCCTGGGATTCTCCAGGCAAGAACACTGGAGTGGGTTGCCATTCCCTTCTCCAATGCATGCATGCATACTAAGTCGCTTCAGTCATGTCCAACTCTGTGCGACCCCATGGACAGCAGCCCACGAGGCTCCTTTGTCCACGGTGCTCTCCAGGCAAGAATACTGGAGTGGGTTGCCATTTCCTTCTCCCATGTGAATTAATGAGTTTAATTATATACCCTAATGAAAAATTTGTAAATGTGCAAGAATATTCATAGTACTATTCTCTGTAATAAAAAACTAGAGACATCTAAAATATTCATAAACAGGAAAATAGGTAAATGTAGTGTATTTATACAATGGAATATTAAATAGCAGGAAAGCAAGAATGAATTCCTACCACACAATATATGGATGCATCTTAGAAAATATTTAGTGAAAAATTCAATTCATTGAAGATTTCATGTAGCATAATTCTACTTTTATATATCTCAATGACAAGCAAAAACAGATTATTTAAGGATAGATATATATCTGAAAAACTCTTAACAATTTTAAAATCAAGAGAAAATACATTCCAAAAATCATGTAGTGAATGCCTCTGGTAGCATGAGTTATTGAAGAAGCGAGGAACACTTAGGTAGGTGCTAAATTGTTTATTATGCTATTTTTCTTAGTTTGCGTGGTGGATTAATGGACATTATTTTATTATGTTTGACATATATACGATTCTTATATTTCTTATAATCACATATTATACTACAAAAATTTCAATTTAAAAATATATGGGTCATATCCCTTCACTAACATATGGCAAACAAGAAAACATTCTAGGTTTTGCTATTATTATAAATAAAGAAAAATCTCCAGAGAAATAAATAATTGCCAACATTTGGAAGAAAATTAGCCTTTAGTAATGGGAGGGTTAGGAGGAGTATGAGCACATAAGTAACGTGTTTGGCTTATGAGAGGAATGATGATTAGGAATGATGGGGGTAGGGGGGAGGTTAAAGAGCCCTGAAAGGGAAAGGGCGGGGGGTCCTGAATGCAAAGCGCTTAGCGTTTTCCAGCCACATCTGCCTTGTAATACTACTCCTTTAATCTGAGATGTTCAAATAACTTGGGAAAAGGCTGTATACCACATTTAGCATTGACTCTTCACCCATTTCCCAATTCACAACTTACATTAACATTTTATGAACAATGCTCATTAACATTTGTGAGAAACCTTACCTATTATTAATAGCAAGTGAAAAATGAAAACCTATTTAGCTTTATGTAACCGAACATTGCTCACTTTGACCAAGAGGCTATTTTTCTCTCCATGTGACAACAATTCACATCTTATAGAAATGAATTTTCTTTAGAGACTGCATTGAGAAAGGCTGGCCTATGTCGCTTTATCTAAAGCCAGTAGGGCCACATGTCAGAGACCTGAGGGGAACTGAGACAATTTGGCATCACATGGGAGAGACTGTAAATAATTTAAACTTTGAAAGATAAATCAGGCTTTGACATAGTTGCCATATGCTGGTTTACAATTAAAATGCCTATATACTTATCTTTGTGATAATAGACTTATTCTAAGCTTCTGAAATAATTGTGCATATGCAAGATTGGCGTGTGTGTTTGTGTGTTCAGGCATGTGTGTATGTACGGCATTATTTTTTTCTGAGTGAACTGACAGTAATACATAACCAGCCATATCCTTTCTCAATGTAAATTTGGGAATTTAAATTATTAAGGAGGTTGATGACCTGGAACAAACAGTTCAACTGGTCAAGGATTTGGAGAAATGTAGCTGAAAAGAACCGCACCCCGCCTCAAAAAAAAGACTCTTACTTCCTGTGATATGTGATAAATGAAACATTTTAAGATACTAATTTAAATCCTTTGTGTTTTGGGCACATAATATTCCATTAAAAGTCATTTGAGTCTTCTTCCAATCTACTTTGCAATCTTCAGTTTTTCAGTGCTATTTTTTGTATAAAGTAAACTTGGAGAAGCAACTGCTTCAAATCAAACAGGCTGGTGATTTTTTTAAAACAGAAATTGCCTAAAATATTTCTGTATTTCAATGCCCTGGGTCACAGTGTTCTAGAGTGAGTTCAGGCACGCTGCAGGCAACTTTCAAATTGTTTTCTTTCTGTAGATTTTAGCAGAAGCATCTGTTAGAGTTTCAGTCTTTAGTCAATTATATATAGTCTATTGGAAAAACTTAGTGCTTGAGCATTTTTTCATCTCACTCTAAGGAACTTGAGAGTCGGGGCAAAATATGTGATTTACAACAGTAGAAGAATAGAAGGATGTGAATAAATGATCCTAATTAATATTCCCTGGTAATTTAAAATTTTCCTCAAGTTGCCTTAAAGACCTTCACAGATGTGCTGAGTGAAATCTCTTTCCCAAACTATATTCTCTAACTATGTACGTTGCTTAGATGGTATGCCTGTTTTGGACACAAGAAACATCACCATAATGGACAAGCAGTGAACCTTTAGTCCAGAAAGCAATATATAGCAATAATTGGAGATACTTTTATGTTTTGAATTTTGTACAAAAGGGGGGAAAAAAAGATTGAGAAGGACTGTACCAACACTAGTGAGACAGACAACGGAACCAGACAACTGAAGAACAAACTGTATATAACCTGTCCCAATGTTAATTTCAAGTTCCCTGACATCACCATGAGGCAAACTCTGCCTTACTGAAGTGGTTGTATTTGTTTATATTAAGAAGGTATACTTTATCCAGTCTGGCTTATGTTTTTATATTTTTATTTCGCTCTTGGTATTCAGGTTATACCAGTCATTTGCTTGGTATCCCGGGCAGATCTCTGCCACTAGCTTCTTAGGTGTCTTTCTCACTAATATAGCAGAGTATTATACCTATGGGGGAGAAGGCAATGGCACCCCACTCTAGTACTCTTGCCTGGAAAGTCCCAAGGATGGAGGAGCCTTGTAGGCTGCAGTCCATGGGGTCGCTAGGAGTCGGACATGACTGATCGACTTCACTTTCACTTTTCACTTTCATACAAAGGAGAAGGAAATGGCCACCCACTCCAGTGTTCTTGCCTGGAGAGTCCCAGGGACGGGGGAGCCTGGTAGGCTACCGTCTATGGGGTCACACAGAGTCAGACACGACTGAAGTGACTTAGCATAGCATAGCATAGCATACCTATGGGACTTCAGTATGTGAAGGTTGAATAACTGTTGACTGCATATACTGAGGATAGTTATGTTTTGTTATAAGACTTATTTACCAAAAAAAATCTCTCAGTCTTAGCTTCTGTCTTTCCTCAAAGTTCATTTTAGAAATTTTATTCATTTTATCAGTATAAAAATTTGTTTTCTTCCTCCTGGTCTGTGTAAGTCTCTGGCATTAATTATTCAGAAATGGCCTTTTTCTTCTTGTTCCACATAGCACTATCCGATATGAGTTCTCTGTGAATTCCACTTGATCAGGATTCTGTATTCTGCCTTTCCTTTGGATGTTGCTTTTTTGGTGGGAAAAGTAACTTCATTATTGAAGTCTGAGCTGAAAATAGACTGCCCATAATTCAAGAAAAGTCTGGATGAAACTTCCTGGTCAAATCATTAACTGTATCCCAGTGGCTATTTCTTACCATTTGCACCCAGTATGACATAGGCTACTCCTTCAAATTTATTGTTTATTTTAATATTCTGACCACATCAAGTCAGTTCACATTAATTCTACTTTTGATTTAAAGAAACAAAAACAAAGACATGTTACATAAGTTCCTTGAGTCCTCACAATAAAGCCAGATTTAGTTTCTGGTTTTATAGATTGTCTGGCTCCGAAGTCTGGCTCCCACCATAGTATTATTGAACTTGTGATTGTGCTATCCAGTCCAGCTACTAGGTTGTCATTTCTGTGACACTGTATTTCCTTTTCAGCAAAATATATGTCAGCATGGTAAAAGGTCATTGATCTGGGCATTTAAGATCTTAAACTTTAGAATCTCTCTCTCTTTCACTCACTCTCTCCTCACTGCCTCCCTCCTCTCATTTGCTTTTATTTTGTTAATAAATAGCAATGAGCCAATGGCACACATATTTAAAAACATAATTGCATATCTGATCTGCGCTTGAAGGATGCCTGAAATGTTGTCAGATGAAGAGAGAAGGGATGGCCTGGTTAGGAAAAGGAGTAACACATATAAACCATTGACATGTAGAAATACCTGTTTTGTTACCATTTCAAAAAGTACCCAAATACATGAAGCTTTTAAAACATTTACTGGGTTTTAAGTTATAAATTCTGGGTAGTACTTTGTTTAACCATTTAAACTAAGTATAGAGGAAAACACCATTGTGAGAAATGGACTTGAAACCTAGAAGATCAATTGATTTTTAGTTAATGTTTAAACAGATTCTCATATTACCATCATTTAGAAACACAAAACTATTATAATATTTCAAGTTCTAGGGTTCCAATGAGATTGTATTTTAGCAGGTTTTATTAAGCAAAAGATCACAAAT
Source organism: Bos grunniens (assembly GCF_055505025.1). Taxonomy (NCBI): domain Eukaryota; kingdom Metazoa; phylum Chordata; class Mammalia; order Artiodactyla; family Bovidae; genus Bos; species Bos grunniens. The sequence continues at coordinate 8,230,390 of NC_141179.1, read as the reverse complement.
ACTTATTTCTTGGAATTAATATTCAATTTTATACTTGAAGCTAGAATGTGTAAGGAAATCTTTTTTAATACTATCTTCAAGGAGCTGTTTTAAAATAACCTCAAATGATGACTGTTTAGTAATTAAAAAATATCTCCACACCTTGCCCTGGTATACTATTAGAGGTTAATCTCTGATATTATCAATAAATTCCAATCAATAAATTATCAATAAATTTTAATTAGATTCAGTAGCCTCGAAGGGTGAGCTTCCAGATGACAGAGCAGTAAAGAATCTGCCTGCGAATACTGGAGACATGGAGTCAGTCCCTGGGTTGAGAAGATCCCTTGGAGAAGGAAATGGCAACCCATTCCAGTGTTCTTGCCTGGAAAATCCCAAGGACAAAGGAGCCTGGTGAGCTACAGTCCATGGGGTTGCAAAAGAATCAGACAATACTTAGTGACTAAACAACAACAACAACATCCTCTGAGAAGGGCCACATTAGTGTCCACAGTGTTTTATTGTATCTTAGAAGCTGTGCTTTTTTCTCCTGGAGCAGGGGTCCCAGTCCCCTGGGCCAGGACGGGTACTGGTCCTCAACCTATTAGCAATGGGGCCACACAGCAGGAGGTGAGTGGTGGGCAACTGAGCAAAGCTTCATCTGCCACTCCCCATCACTTGCATTGCTGCCTGAACCATCCCTCCCCAACCCCTGTCAGTGGAAAAATTGTCTTCCATGAAACCGGTCCCTGGTGCCAAAAAAGTTGCTCTATGATGACCTAGAGGGGTGGAAGGGAGGCTCGGGAAGAAAGGGATGTATGTGTACATATGGCTGACTCACATTGTTGTATAGCAGAAGCCAACACAACATTATAAAACAATTATATTCTTAGAAGAAGAAAAAAGTTGGAGACCATTGTCCTAGCTCACACAAAATTGGCTTCCAGAAAGAAGCCTGGTATAGATTTCAGTTCCCATCCCATTAGCTGGACATATCTGTGTAGGGAAAAAGGTACACAAGCAGTCTTACCTGTGGAGCTTGTTAAAGTAAAGACTACTGGGCTATACAAGACGCCTATTGATTCAGAATCTCTGATGATTAGAACCTTTAATTCACTTATCCATTGATTCTTTTGGAATCAGCATCATACTTATTCATAAATGGATTTGGTAACCAATGGATTCCCTGATAGCTCAGTGGTAAAGAATCTGCCTGCAATGTGGGAGACCTGGGTTCAATCCCTGGGCTGGGAAGATCCCCCGGAGAAGGGGAATGACAATCCACTCCAGTATTGTGGCCTGGAGAATTCCATGGACTGAATAGTGGGGGTCGCAAAGAGTTGGACACAACTGAGCAACTAAAACTTTCACTTTTCACTTTGTCTATATAGAAACAAAATGGAAAAAGTCAACGCTTTCATTCAACATTCATTTGTTCATTCAATAAATCAGCCATGGAGAGCCCTCTGTGTGTCAGGAGTCATGGTAATGAACAACCCTTGATCTCAAGAAGCACCAGACTATATGTGTCAATGCATTAGAAAACAATTCAACCAGGCAAGTGTTACAGTAGAGGGAAAGAAAAAAAAATTCTTTTTGTTTTTATGTTTTTCATCTTTTTATTTTATTTTATTTTTATTTTTTAACTTTACAATATTGTATTTGTTATGCCATATATCAACATGAGTCTGCCACAGGAATAAACGTGTTCCCCATCCTGAACCCTCCTCCCTCCCCATACCATCCCTCTGGGTCATCCCAGTGCACCATCCCCAAGCATCCAGTACCGTGCATCGAACCTGGACTGGCGACTCATTTCATATATGATATTATACATGTTTCAATGCCATTCTCCCAAATCATTCACCCTCCCTCTCCCACAAAGTCCAAAGGGCTGTTCTATACATTTGTGTCTCTTTTGCTGTCTCGTATACAGGATTATCGTTACCATCTTTCTAAATTCCATATATATGCGTTAGTATACTGTATTGGTGTTTTTCTTTCTGGCTGACTTCACTCTGTATAATAGGCTCCAGTTTCATCCACCTCATTAGAACTGATTCAAATGTACTCTTTTTAATGGCTGAGTAATACTCCATTGTGTATATGTACCACAGCTTTCTTATCCATTCATCTGCTGATGGATATCTAGGTTGCTTCCTTGTCCTGGCTATTATAAACAGTGCTGCGATGAACATTGGGGTAAACGTGTCTCTTTCAATTCTGGTTTCCTAAGTGTGTATGCCCAGCAGTGGGATTGCTGGATCATAAGGCAGTTCTATATCCAGTTTTTTAAGGAATCTCCACACTGTTCTCCATAGTGGCTGTACTAGTTTGCATTCCCACCAACAGTGTAAGAGGGTTCCCTTTTCTCCACACCCTCTCCAGCATTTATTGCTTGTAGACTTTTGGATCACAGCCATTCTGACTGGTGTGAAATGGTACCTCACAGTGGTTTTGATTTGCATTTCTCTGATAATGAGTGATGTTGAGCATCTTTTCATGTGTTTGTTAGCCATCTGTATGTCTTCTTTGGAGAAATGTCTATTTAGTTCTTTGGCCCATTTTTTGATTGGGTCATTTATTTTTCTGGAGTTGAGCTGTAGGAGTTGCTTGTATATTTTTGAGATTAGTTGTTTGTCAGTTGCTTCATTTGCTATTATTTTCTCTCATTCTGAAGGCTGTCTTTTCACCTTGCTTATAGTTTCCTTTGTTTTGCAGAAGCTTTTAAGTTTAATTAGGTCCCATTTGTTTATTTTTGCTTTTATTTCCAATATTCTGGGAGGTGGGTCATAGAGGATCCTGCTGTGATGTATGTTGGAGAGTGTTTTGCCTGTCTTCTCCTCTAGAAGTTTTATAGTTTCTGGTCTTACATTTAGATCTTTAATCCATTTTGAGTTTATTTTTGTGTATGGTGTTAGAAAGTGCTCTAGTTTCATTCTTTTACAAGTGGTTGACCAGATTTCCCAGCACCACTTGTTAAAGAGATTGTCTTTAATCCATTGTATATTCTTGCCTCCTTTGTCAAAGATAAGGTGTCCATAGGTATGTGGATTTATCTCTGGGCTTTCTATTTTGTTCCATTGATCTATATTTCTGTCTTTGTGCCAGTACCATACTGTTTTGATGACTGTGGCTTTGTAGTAGAGCCTGAAGTCAGGCAGGTTGATTCCTCCAGTTCCATTCTTCTTTCTCAAGATAGCTTTGGCTATTCGAGGTTTTTTGTATTTCCATACAAATTGTGAAATTATTTGTTCTAGCTCTGTGAAGAATATCGTTGGTAGCTTGATAGGGATTGCATTGAATCTATAAATTGCTTTGGGTAGTATACTCATTTTCACTATATTGATTCTTCCAATCCATGAACATGGTATATTTCTCCATCTATTAGTGTCCTCTTTGATTTCTTTCACCAGTGTTTTATAGTTTTCTATATATAGGTCCTTAGTTTCTTTAGGTAGATATATTCCTAAGTATTTTATTCTTTTCATTGCAATGGTGAATGGAATTGTTTCCTTAATTTCTCTTTCTATTTTCTCATTATTAGTGTATAGGAATGCTAGGGATTTCTGTGTGTTGATTTTATATCCTGCAACTTTACTATATTCATTGATTAGTTCTAGTAATTTTCTGGTGGAGTCTTTAGGGTTTTCTATGTAGAGGATCATGTCATCTGCAAACAGTGAGAGTTTTACTTCTTCTTTTCCAATTTGGATTCCTTTTATTTCTTTTTCTGCTCTGATTGCTGTGGCCAAAACTTCCAAAACTATGTTGAATAGTAATGGTGAAAGTGGGCACCCTTGTCTTGTTCCTGACTTCAGGGGAAATGCTTTCAATTTTGCACCATTGAGGATAATGTTTGCTGGATACCTCAACATAATAAAAGAGTTCTTTGAAAAAGTCTATACTTAAGGTAATCTAAAAAAACTCATAGTAGAGAAAATATTTGAGCTGAGATTTAGAGTGTTAGTCATACAGTCATGTCAGACTCTTTGTGACCCCATGGACTGTAGCCTGCCAGGCTCCTCTGTCCATGGAGTTCTCCAGTCAAGAGGGTGGGATGATTTGGGAGAAGGGCATTGAAACATGTATAATATCATATATGAAACGAGCCACCAGCCCAGATTCGATGCACGATATTGGATGCTTGGGGCTGGTGCACTAGGACGACCCAGAGGGATGGTACGGGGAGGGAGGAGGGAGGAGGGTTCAGGATGGGGAACACGTGTATACCTGTGGCAGATTCATGCTGATATATGGCAAAACCAATACAATATTGTAAAGTTAAAAAATAAAAATGTCTCAAAAAAATTTTAGAAAAAAAAAAAAAAAGAATACTGGAGAGGATTGCCATTCCCTTCTCCAGGGGATCTTCCTGACTCAGGGATCAGACCCAGATTTCCCACATTACAGGTAGATGCTTTGCCATCTGAACCACCAGAGAAGCCCAAGATTTATAGGGTGATGAGTAAAAGTTTGCCAGACAAACAAGAGGCTGAGCCATCCAGGGAAAGTGAATAGAAATGAGTGGTGGAAGTTTCTGATTAGTTTAGGGAATGGCAAGAAATTTAGGATTCATTTCAATCTCAAAGAAAGGCAATGCCAAAGAATGCTCAAACTACTGCACAATTGCACTCATTTCACATGCTAGCAAAGTAATATCCAAAGTTCTCCAAGCTAGGCTTCAACAGTATATGAACTGAGAACTGCCAGATATTCAAGCTGGATTTAGAAAAGGCAGAGGAACCAGAGACCAAATTGCCAACATACGTTGGATCATAGAAAAAGCAAGACAACTCCAGAAAAACATCTAATTCTGCTTCATTGACTATGCTAAAGCCTTTGGCTGTGTCGATTACAACAAACTGGAAAATTCTTAAAGAGATGGGAATACCAGGCCACATTAACTGCCTCCTGAGAAATCTGTATGCAGGACAAGAAGCAGCAGTTAGAACCAGACAAGAGGCAATGGACTGGTTCCAAATTGGGAAAGGAATACTACAAGGCTGTATATTGTCACCCTGCTTATTTAACTTATACGCAGAGTGAAAGTGAAAGTGAAGTCACTCAGTCCTGTCTGACTCTTTGCGACCCCATGGACTGTAGCCTACCAGGCTCCTCCGTCCATGGAATTTTCCAGGCAGGAGTACTGGAGTGGTTTGCCATTGCTTTCTCCAGATATGCAGACTACACCTTGGAGAAGGCAATGGCACCCCACTCCATTACTCTCGCCTGGAAAATCCCATGGACGGAGGAGTCTGGTAGGCTGCAGTCCATGGGGTCGCTAAGAGTCGGATACAACTGAGTGACTTCACTTTCACTTTTCACTTTCATACATTGGAGAAGGAAATGGCAACCCACTCCAGTATTCTTGCCTGGAGAATCCCAGGGACAGAGGAGCCTGGTGGGCTGCCATCTATGGGGTCACACAGAGTCAGACACAACTGAAGTGACTTAGCAGCAGACTACACCATGCAAAATGCCAGGCTGGATGAAGCACAAGCTGGAATCAAAATTGCTGTGAGAAATATCAATAACTTCAGATATGCAGAGGACACCACCTTTATGGCAGAAAGCTAAAGAGAACTAAAGAACCTCTTGATAAAGGTGAAAGAGGAGAGTGGAAAATCTGGCTTAAAACTCATATTTAAAAAACTAAGATCATGGCATCTGTTCCCATCACTTCAAGGCAAATAAATGGGCAGACAATGGAAACAGTGACAGATTTTATTTTCTTGGATTTGGAAATCATTACAGACGGTGACTGTAGCCATGAAATTAAAAGACACTTGCTCCTTGGAAGAAAAGCTATGACAAATTAGACAGCATATAAAAAAGCAGAGACATTACTTTGCTGACAAAGGTGTGTATAGTCAAAACTGTGGTTTTTCTTGTAGTCATGTGTGGGTGAGAGCTGGACCATAAGGAAGGCTGAGCACTGAAGAACTGATGCTTTTGATCTGTGGTGTGGAGAAGACTCTTGATAGTCCTTTGGACTGCAAGGAGATCCAACCAGTCAATCCTAAGGGAAATCAGTCCTGAATATTCATTGTAAGGACTGATGCTGAAGCTGAAGCTCCAATACTTTGACCACCTGATGCTAAGAGCTGACTCATAAGAAAAGACCCTGATGCTGAGAAAGACTGAAGGCAGGAGGAGAAGGGGATGACAGAGGATGAGATGGTTGGATGACATCACTGACTCAATGGACATGAATTTGAGCAAGATCCAGGAAATGGTGAAGGACAGGAAAGCCTGGCATACGGCAGTCCATAGGGTTGCAAAGAGTCAGACATGACTGAGCGACTGAACAACAATAAATTTAGGATAGCTAGAAATGGGATACATGGGTAAGGATGTGATAGTAGAAGTTGAATTTGGACAGATAGTTATAAAACAGAAGTTCCATGCTCTGAACTTGTCCTTTATCCTATTGACAAGTCAAGTTTCTTAATGTATGTTTTAACTTGAGCATTTTGCTTTAAGATGTTAACTCTTCTAGCAGTATGGAAAGTGGATTCAAGAGTTAAAAACTGTTGAAAAAAAACCGAGCTCATGTTTCTTGTTTCCCTCTCACATTTTCACTTTCTTTCCTTCTCCCTTACTTCCATCTACTTTTTTCTTTCCTCCTCCATTCTTTCCTATTTCCATTTTCTCTTTCTCTTTTCTCTTCTCCTCACCCCCTTTTTTTCTCTCTTCTTCCTTCCTTTCAGAAAATATCTGGGAAGACACCTTTCGGTAAATATGTAAATATCTATTGAGTAGACATCATGAACTACTCCCTGTACTAGGCTTTGAGGATATGAAAATGAGTAAAACCTCCTACCCTCAGTGCTCATTGTCCAGAGGGGAAGCAGGCAAGTTGATCCATCTTTATGTTATGATCCATCACTAAGCATGAAAAGAATAGGACAAGTTCATTTAAGTAAGAGATGATGAAAGCTTGGAGTAAGCTTCTGATAATGGGAGAAGAGGATAAAGTTAGAACCCATGGATCATCCTAAGGGAAAACCTATTTTGTTTAATAATAATAATACTCATAACAGAAAACAACCATGTTGTACCCAGTTTACAACTGTCCTATGATATGTGTAGGATGTGGCTGTGTGTTTAGCACTCATATGCACCCTGTGGAGTAGAAAATTTAATACTCAATTTATAAATAAAAAACTGAAGTAACAAGAGGTTAAATGTTCCCCCTCCCTCCACCCACTGAGGTTTCACTGCTTAGCAAAACCAAGACTAAATCAAGCCATTAAGCACTACTTCTAGAATCAATCTCAAATGATAGAGGATGTGAGAGATAAGGAGTGGTACACAAAAACTGTCAGGTCTGTAACTTGAGGAATTTGATAGACGGCAGTTTTATTCACCGAGGGAGGGACTATGTGGAAAGAAGGAAGGAGAACGATAGTGAACTTAATTTGGTCAATATTAATTTGGAAGTTACGTACTTGTGGATATATTCAATAAGCTCCCGGAAATATGGGTCTAGATTTCAGGATAAATATGTAGACTGAGTAAGAGTAGAGGAGAACAAAACTAGATGAAATTCTAGATGGGATTCTGGGCAACATCCTTATTTATCAAAAGGCAGAAAAAGCCCTCTAGAGTTAACAGTTTCAATTTAATTTATATATGTAAATCCCATTTCTTGTTATTTGAGTATTTCTAAATTGTATCATTACTACTATTTGTAATAATTTGTTCTATACACTTAATATATAAAATGATTTATAGTGCTTACATGCACACATACATACTTAGAGCCTCATTTGGTTTCAATGATGCCCTTTGGAGGTAGACAAAACAGATAGAAGGAACTGGAATTCAGAAAAATTCTGTGATTTGCTCAGAATCACATATATGTCTGAATCTGGGCTCAAGCCATATCATTTGATTTCAGTTCTAGTACTCTTCCCTGGTGGCTAAGATGGTAAAGAATTTGCCTGTGATGCAGGAGACCTAGGTTTGATCCTGGGTCAGGAAGATCCCTTGGAGAAGGGAATGGCAACCCACTCCAATATTCTTGCCTGGAGGATTCCTTGGACAGAGGAGCCTGGTGGGCTACAACCCATAGGGTTACAAAGAGTCAGACACGACTGAGTGACTAACACTTTCATTTTTCAAAAAATACAGATATTTCACCTAGATCTCAGTGAATTCATTCTATTTATTGCTTCCCACAGTGTGTAATTCATCTTGGTTACTGGGCATGTGATCATTTTTTAAAGGATAAAAACTGAAAAATTGCTTTATTTTACAATTCACAGTTACTAAACTACCACATTTAGAGCCATTACTAAATTATAACTCAGCATTTCTTTGTGGTTATATTTATAATGTCTTGTCCATCCTTTCCATTCAAAGTGGAAGAATAGAATATTAGAGTTTTGAACCAATACTAAGTATATGTCTAACTAACCAGTGATTGGAAATATATCTTTTTTTTCCCCCTCTGATGCTCTCCGTTTAGAATAAATGCCAAAGTTCTTAAAATAACACATGGTGCACAGTTAAATCTGGTCCCCCACTGTAGCTATGATTTTTATTTCTTATTGTGCTAGGGTTTGGGGACCCTTCCTTAACCCTTCCCTGTACATTCTTGACTTGGAGTCTTGGACTTTCTGTTTTCTTTGCTTTGAACTTCATTCACAAGTTATCTTTAAGACTCTTACCTCCGTTGTTTACACTTCTCCCACCTTCCTGGTACTCCGTACTTCCCTTCTGTGCTTCTAATTTTCCTTCCTCAACTGAAGTTCCTACTTTTTAACTTACTACATTTCAGTACTTTAATTTTTATTCTATATATATATGTCTCCATACTAAAATGAGGCTGAGATTGCCGTATATTTTGTTTACTGCTGTTCCTGCACCCTCAGTTGTCAGGAAGGCAATTACTTACTACAGGAAATAATTCTTCCTTCCTTCCTTACTACAGGAAGGAACTACTTACTAGGCAAGTAGTAGGCAATCATTGAGATGGTGCTGAATGGATGAATATATACATACACAGGAATCTGAGAACCGGAATGCTTTCCACTGAGTGCTTTTTTTTCATTATGCTGAAACAGAACAGTTTCATGAGGGGGTCCTCAGCTAATGAGGGGTACTAGAGAGACTTCACTTTCACTTTTCACTTTCATGCATTGGAGAAGGAAATGGCAACCCACTCCAGTGTTCTTGTCTGGAGAATCCCAGGGAGCCTGGTGGGCTGCCGTCTATGGGGTCACATAGAGTTGGACACGACTGAAGTGACTTAGCAGCAGCAGCAGCAACTACTTTCTAAACTGTATCAAGTAGCCAGGATTAAGTGTGATTGCCATTCGATTTAAAGAATCAAGGTCTTATAAACACCCATAATTTGAATTTGGTTTGTCTTACTAATATTTTAATTGTTATATTTTTCTTTTCCCCAATATTCTCTAATTAGATTTACAAGTCAGTATAAACAAAGGTTGAACTTGGGGTTGGAAAATTAGTGTAGTATGTTCTGTATTTTGTTTTATGGTTTCAGTTCAGTTCAGTCACTCAATCGTGTCTGACTCTCTGCGACCCCATGGACTGCAGCACGCCAGAGTACCCTGTCCATCACCAACTCCTGGAGTTTACTCAAACTCACATCCATGAGTTGGTGATGCCATCCAACCATCTCATCCTCTGCCGTTCCCTTCTTTTCCTGCCTTCAATCTTTCCCAGCATCAGGATCTTTTCAAATGAGTCAGTTCTTCGCATCAGGTAGCCAAAGTATTGAAGTATCAGCTTCAGCATCAGTCCTTCCAATGAATATTCAGGGTTGATTTCCTTTAGGATGTACTGATTGGATCTCTTTACTGTCCAAGGGACTCTCAGATTGCATACTTTATATTCTTCCAGTTAAAAATCCACTCAAAATGTGATCTCTAAATTTTTATAATTTTTAAAAGTATCAAACAAATCTCTGGAAACCTTGTTAAATTTTCTTTTCATACAGTAAAATAATTCTTAAAATATATTCCATATATAAAAAAAAAAAACTTTTCCAAAAATTTCCATTCTTAGATAGGTATTTTTAGTAAGACTGACTTATTCATTCTGTGAAAGTCACTTAATAAAATCTTCTTTTGGTCTCTTGAAGATCCAGTGTTCTTATCTTAGATTAATGGAATTGCATTAACTAAAACAACTTATAAACAGGAGAAAAGAAATCAGAAGTGGTTCAGAGGTATGGTAAGTATGTGGCCAACATTCAAATGATAATAAATAAGAGTAGTAACGTTTTCATCTCAGTAGCTGGGTAATTAATGTTCTTGGTTCAGCAGTCTCACAATAGTTACTACTCCTAAATAAGGCATAGTAAGCCTAAACAATGCTGAGTTTTGCAATAGCAAAAATATTCAGTTTAATTTTAGAATATTCATCTTTTAATTCCAGCTATCTATCTATTTCTAGATCTCACAGTAGAACTGCCAGTCAATTCCATATTTTCATGGTGTACCTATCCATATGCATTGCTTGTTAGCATTTGGATGTATAGTCTATCTATTATAGCTTCAGTAGAACTAATAAATTCAATGGGTATCAGAGAAGCCCAGTGAGAAACTTTGTGGTATTTAGTACCAAGATCTTGGATCTAATTAAGCATTATTATACTATGCAATATAATATAATAGCAATATAATAACCTATATTATATTTTCGCTATCAAGACATATACTTAAATGGGCAATTAAAGTTGCTTTAATAACAGATTCATCATCTATTATCCACATAGTATACAATGATATTTGATAGTATTATAGCTCTCACATTTATTGAGTCACTGTAATTACAATTACAATGCATAGAGAAAAAAATGTGAGAGCCTTTTAAATATCTCAGATGGCAAATACGCAGTGTTGAGTGCTCTCCTACATCCTATGTATTGGTCATTGATAACTGTCAAAGAACTCTTTCCTGCTCACCCTGGATAGCAAAGTCAAACAAATAATCTTTGTCAAAATCTATTTGGTTTGATATTCTTTTGTCAGCAATCAGGAAATTACTGTCTTTATGAGTCTTTAATCTTTAACAGTTTCTTTTTTTCCAAACTTTAAGCTTTTTATTCTGTACTAGGGTATAGCAATTAACAATATTGTGGGTTTCAGGTGAACAGCAAAGGGACTCAGCCATACATATACATGCATCTATTCCCTCCCAAACACCCCTCCCATCTTTAATATTTTCTTTTACCTGTTATTCAATGGGCTTCTCTGTAGCTCAGCTGGTAAAGAATCTGCCTGCAATGTGGGAGACTGGGGTTTGATCCCTGGATTGGGAAGATCCCCTGGATAAGGAAAAGGATACTCACTCCAGTATTCTGTCCTGGAGAATCCCATGGATTGTATAGTCCATGGACTTGCAAAGAGTTGGACATGCCTGAAGGACTTTCACTTTCACTTTCAATGTTTTAATAGTAGAAAGTAGAAACTCAGTCAACATTTTAAAAACAACTGGTTAATAATGCCTAGTTTCTGATTCATTTGGTAGTAATAGTAGACGTATATCTTGGCATATTTGATTGCCCTGATGAATGAACCAGCATCATAAGCTCATGATGGTATGACTGACCTCAGTAGATTGGGTACTGTCCTATGTCATTCCCTGTTTATCACCTGTAGAGTGAAACAAGGCGGCATAACAACCACAGGAGTTTAATCTTTGGAGTCATTCATATAGATGCATCAAAGAAGTTGGGGTTCTCTTTCAATGTATCTGTGAGCCTCTGCCATCTCAGTAGAATACAAGGGTGTCTCTCATTGGGGCACGCTGACAGTTGTAGGTGACAGTTCCTCACTGAGCAGGACTGTCCCTCACACTGCACGATGTTTAGGTTCTCCCAGATCTTACACTCGAAATGCAAGAGTCCCTCAGTCTTTGTAAAAATCCAACAGTTCACCAACTTGCATTTCTGGTTCGTAAGCCTAATAGGAAGGAAATATTATTTCAATAGCCATGTTCTTAAAGACATGTGCAAGATGCTTCTTGAGGTCCTGAGACCCAGACGAGATTGCAGCCCCAGCTAATCCCTTGACTTCCTTTGGGGAGACACTAAGCAGAGCGCCTTTTTCATCTGAGTCCAGACTACTGCCCTAAGGTACCCGTGAGATGATAAATTATCATTAAGCCACACAAAGATGCTTCATGCTGCTGATACATCTAGTCAAAGATTTTCATTAGGCAAACTGAGGTAAAAGCAAGCACCGACTCTGAATACATGGTGATAAACTAGATATTCTGTGAAGAAAGCAGTGAATAATCAAAAATGGACTCAAATATATGTGCAAATAAAATTCAAAATATTTCAAAGGCCTTCATAGATGAGTTTTTTACATGCTTATGTAGTTTTTTATTTTAAACTGACTCCATAGATTCGTGGTGTTTTTTTCTTATTAAAGAAAGATACTTACTGCTATGGTGTGTTGGAATATATAACTAATTACAGTGAGGAGAGGGAGTGGTTTATATAAGGTTAATTCTAAGGTATAGGTGAGATATATTTTGGTAGAGAGAAGATTTGGAGGAACAATAAAATTTAATGATGGAAATAGAACTCACTGAATGCATCCCCCACCCATGGAGATTTAAAGAGCTAAACTGTTATTGTAACTATGGTGAGGAGTTGAAAGACCACAGATTATAACACAGTCACTCCTCCTTTCTCTGGGATACTAAGTTGTTTGTTGTTTTCTGTCAGACTCATGAGTTGGCTGGTTACAACAGTAAAATAATTAGTCATATTTATGGACTTCTGAGTTCATCTTTTTATCTCTGCTAATCCCCATGTAGCTCTTATCTGGCTGCCCTCCCGGGGGGCAGTCTCTGGTTTAGTTCTGCCTCAGCCTTGAAGTAGAACTCAGGGCTTTGCAGCATTTCCCACCCCCCCTACCCCTCACCACCCCCAACTACCCCCTCTCCCCCACCCACCCCTCCATCACCACCTGCCCCCCACCCTGCCCATGCAAGCCTCCTTCCTGAAACACTGAGCCAGAGAGAGATTGTAATAAAGATGACCTAGAGGGATGGGGTTGGGGGAGGGGAGGGAGGGAAAAGAGCCTGCCGCTGGGAAAGATTGAGGGCAGAAAGAGAAGGGGGCAATAGAGGATGAGATGGTTGGGTGGCATCACCGACTCAATGGACATGAGTTTGAGGAGACTCCGGGAGATAGTGAAGAACAAGGAAGCCTGGCCGTGCTGCAGTCCTTGGGGTCTCAAAGAGTTGGACTTAGTGATTGAACAACGACAACAAATGACTGATTTGCACTGTTGTACAGCAGAAACCAATACAAATTGTAAAGCAATTTTCCATTAATCAAAAAATATTTTTTTTTAAAAGTAAGAAAAAGATTTCACATGGGACTAAGAAAAAATTCACATCTCACATCACAGAGCAGAGCAAACAATTTAATACAATTCTCCATTTAATTTTTTTTCATCCATGTCCCTTATTTAATGACCAAACATTAGGTTTTCTCTCTCTCCTTCTCCCTGCCTTTTATGTTTCTACTGTTATGTCAAACAACTCAACTGTGGCCTCAAATTTGTAAACAATGCTTTGCAAAATAAAGCCCTGTGATTATTAGGGTCCTCCCTTTTTATAGAGTAGTTCGGCAATCATCTAAACTTAATCCAGCTGGTCCCCTGGGGTCCAGGCAGTATCTCACACTCCACTCTCTCACACACACACCCTTTGAGCAGTTTATACAAGTGCTCATCACCAAAGAAGCTAATTTGTCTAAGCAATAGTTTCTTCATTTAAAATTTGAGCCAACGTTGACAAAAACCCTTTGAATACTTTCCCCCATTGGATCCTTGCAGCAGCCTTATCAGATAGAAAGGGAAAGTATTGTCTTCAGTTTGTAAATCAGAAAATTAGAGATATATACAGACTTGCTCCAAGATACACCAGTGTTATCAGGTGTAGGATTTGATCCCAGATACTCTGATTTACTTCTAGTGCTATTTCACTCTATCTTACAACTATTTTTTTAATAGATAGATGAAGGTAAACTACGTCAAAAAGATAATGTCAGAAGTAAATGTCCTGAACTCCAAGGGGAAAAAAAAGGTGGAAAAGTCGTTATTTTACACTTAAAACTGAACTGGAAAAATAATGTAGTATAAATAATGGTAAAGGACTGACAAGTTCACTTGATTAAACATTCTTTCCTATTATTAATTTTCATTATTTTATGAAGGAGGACAGGACTACTGTCTAGTTTTCACCATTCATTATCAAGGCTTTAGGTTTTGTTGTTGCTGTTATTATCTCACTACTTGGAATGACAGTCACCTAGTCATGAGAGTAAATTCCTAGGCATTTAATTTCCTTATCCAGGACACACAAGTGTCACTATTCAGTTTCTTTGTCACTATTTCCATACCCCTTGGCCACTGAAAATGGGTCCAGAAGATATCTTAGCTTTATAAACAGCAATCTAACATATACAGACACAAAGATGAAAAAGTGAAAAAATGGAATTTAGGTTTCTTTTATATCAATTTCCAGGAACAATAACATTTATTAGTCAGTTCTTTTTTACTTTAAACCCTATTGAGACAGTCTGGGACAGCTGTGAGCTTATGCCACAATGGAATTAAATTTAATGCTGGTGTCACCTTTTCTACCATCTGCAGTGAGCTCCATTGCCACTAGCTGATAGATTATGGAAAAATATGATTAGGTGAAAGGAAAAAGAAAGTCATATTAATAATTAATCTTTTCAGGTATTTTTAAGCTGGGATCCATCAGAGGACATATAACACTTTGAAATGTGTTTCTATTTTGCTCTAGGGATGGATTTATAGATTCCGTGAAATTTTCAGAGTTCATAATCTAAAGAAGGGAAAAGCTGCACAATCTGAAGATTGCCCAGGGACCTGAGTCAGCTGACTCAGAGCTCCATATCTCATTAACAGATACCAATTCAACACTTTGCTTCATTCAACCACATTCCGTTTAGTTTGGCATAGTAAAAACTCATCATGAACAGTCTCACCCAGTCTTCATCACAGGCATGCCATTTAGTGATCGGACTTTGAATCTTTTCTGCTCAAGACCTTTTATTAATAGTTTAGTTGTTTTGTTTTGTTTGTTTGTTTGTTTGTTTGTTTTGCTTCTAGAGTTGCACTCAAGTATAGCTCCTAAAGCTATATTCCTTTGGAGAGCACCCAACTTCCAAACTGATACCCTCACTTGGTTTTCCACAGATATTTCAAATTTAACATATCTAAAACAAAATTCATCATTACACAGTGTTGAATATTACTGCATCATGATTCCTACATTTGGGATTCTCATATCCTTGCCAACATTCAGCATTATACAAAATTTTAATTTTTGCCAAGTTGATGAGTTTAAATCTTGGTTAATTAGCATTGTCCTAATTACTACTGAGTTTGAGTTATTTGTTTGCATATCTGTCTTCCAATTAGACTGTAAATACCCTGTAGTAAGGGACCATGGGTTCTTTGTTATCTCCCTAGTTTCTTAAAAATCAGTGATTTTTTATTCAATACATAAATGAACAGAGGAATGATTTTGTAAGAATCCAGAGACTGCTGAAAAAGTGACCTCTAGGTAAACAGATGTACTATAAATATTCAATTGAAGTTTAACCAAAGTTAAATATGAATAATTGACACAATGTACTCTTAAAAAGTTATAAGGGAAGTTGTTTTTGACACCCCTTTACCAGCAGGTTGACAATATACAACCTTGATGTACTCCTTTCCTGATTTTGAATCAGTCCATTGTTCCATGTCTGGTTCTAACTGTTGCTTCTTGACCTGCATACAGGTTTCTCTGGAGGCAGAAAAGGTGGTCTGGTATTCCCATCTCTTTAAGAATTTTCCACAGTTTGTAAAAAACAATAACTGTACTAATTTTGTTTGGTGACAGATATTTACTCTTCTTGCCTTGATCATCATTTGGTAATATATTTAATAGATCACTATGTTATACACTTGAAGCTAATATAACTTTATACATCAATTATACTTCAATTAAGAAAAACAGTCCCTTAACACAGGTGTTCAGTATCAATGTCAGTCATCCCAAACATGGCAATAGCTAATGAATGATATTGCAGGGTATACATAGTATAATTCTCTTTTAATATGACTCATATGGACTAAAGTGAGGATTCAATTTTAACTGAAGTTTGAAGTTTTATGAAGTCCTCACAACAAAATAATAATGGTATTTTTAATTTACCTCTTTGTATACCACATACCAGATGCAATGATAAATACTTGTAACACACTTTCATATTTAAATTCAAATGATAAATTAGCCCATGGAATATGCATTATTTTCTCCATAGAGTTTAAATTACCCTCCCTAGGTCACACATTTACTATACAGGTAAGAGCTGGGATGCAAACACAGATATGTCTAAGTTTAAAAAACATCCTTTTCCACTGAGGAAACAAAATGGAATTATTTGGACCTAGGTAAAGGGGTACAGGAAATCAAACCAGTCAGTCCTAAAGGGAATCAATCCTGAATACTCATTGGAAGGACTGATGCTCAAGCTGAAGCTCCAATTCTTTGGCCACATGATACAAAGAGCCAGCTCATTAGAAAAGACCCTGATGCTGGGAAAGATTGAGTGAGGGCAGGAGGAGAAGGGGGTGACAGAGGATGAGATGGTTGGATGGCATCATTGACTCAATGGACATGAGTTTGAGCAAACTTCAGGAGATGGTGAAGGACAGGGAAGCCTGATGTGCTGCAATTCATGGGGTCACAAAGAGTTGGACATGACTTAAGGACTGAACACATTGTTTTTTAGTCACTGAGAAATGCTGGGCTGGATGAAGCACAAGCTGGAATCAAGATTGCCAGGAGAAATATCAATAACCTCAGATATGCAGATGACACCACCCTTATGGGAGAAAGTGAAGAAGAATTAAAGAGCATCTTGATGAAAATGAAAGAGGAGAGTGAAAAAGTTGGCTTAAAGCTCAACATTCAAAAAATGAAGATCATGGCATCCGGTCCCATCACTTCATGGGAAATAGATGGGGAAACAGTGGAAACAGTGGCTGACTTTATTTTGGGGGGCTCTAAAATCACTGCAGATGGTGATTGCACCCATGAAATTAAAAGACACTAACTCCTTGGAAGGAAAGTTATGACCAACCTAGATAGCATATTAAAAAGCAGAGACATTACTTTGTCCATAAAGGTCCATCTAGTCAAGGCTATGGTTTTTCTAGTAGTCATGTATGGATGTGAGAGTTGGACTGTGAAGAAAATTGAGCACCAAAGAATTGCTGCTTTTGAACTGTGGTGTTGGAGAGGACTCTTGAGAGTCCCTTGGACTGCAAGGAGATCCAACCAGTCCATCCTAAAGGAGACCAGTCCTGGGTGTTCATTGGAAGGATTGATGTTGAAGCTGAAACTCCAATACTTTGGCGACCTGATGCAAAGAGCTGACTCATTTGAAAAGACCCTGATGCTGGGAAAGATTGAGGGCAGGAGGAGAAGAAGACGACAGAGGATGAGATGGCTGGATGGCATCACTGACTCAGTGGACATGGGTTTGGGTAAACTCTGGCAGTTGGTGATGGACAGGGAGGCCTGGCGTGCTGTGGTTCATGGGTCTCAAAGAGCCGGACACGACTGAGCGAATGAACTGAACTGAAGTCATGTCTGATTCTTTGCATCATCATGGACCGTAACCTGCCAAGTTCTTCTAATCATGGGACTTCCCAGGCAAGAATCCTGGAGTGGGTTGCCATTTGCTTCTCCAGAGGATCTTCCCGACCCACCGATTGAACTCAGGTCTCCTGCTTGGCAGGCAGATTCTTTATCACTGAGTCAACAGGGAAACCCCCAATTATTATAGCATTATTGTCTATATTCCATATGCTGTTTATTATAAACTTGTGGTTTGAATTATAGCTAGAAGTTTGCATCTCTGAATACTATTCACTTATTTTCCCTAACTGTGCATTCTTCTCCCTATGGGAGTTATCAGTTTGTTCTGTCTGTGTAAGTATGCTGCTGCTGCTGCTGCTGCGTTGCTTTAGTCGTGTCCGACTCTGTGCAACCCCATAGATGGCAGCCCACCAGGCTTCCTGTCCCTGGGATTCTCCAGGCAAGAACACTGGAGTGGGTTGCCATTTCCTTCTCCAATGCATGAAAGTGAAAAGTGAAAGTGAAGTCGCTCAGTCTTGTGCAACTGTAGTGACCCCATGGACTGCAGCCTACCAGGCTCCTCCGTCCATGGGATTTTCTAGGCAAAAGTACTGGAGTGGAGTGCCATTGCCTTCTCCGCTGTGTAAGTATATTACTGTAATATTTTGTTTTGTTTGCTGGTTCTTTTGTTAACTATATTCCACTCATAAGGACGTTTGTAATTTTTTGTCCGACTTATTTGACTTATTATAATACCCTCTAGGTTCAAACGTATTGTCACAAATGGAATGCTTTCATTTTTTAAAGGCTGGGCAATATTGCATTATGACACATCTTCTTTATTCATTTATCTATCAATGTTTGTTAAGTTGCTTCCGTACATTGGCTGTTGTAAATAATGCTGCAGTAAATTTAAGAGTGTGTATATCTTTATGAATTAGTGTTTTTGTTTTCTTGAGGTAAATACCAAGAAGGAGAATTGCTGGATTGTTTGGTGGTTTCTTTTAAAATAGATAAAATTAAAGAAAAAAAAAAAAAAAAGCCCTCCATATTGTTTTCCATGGTGGCCACACTAGTTTACATTCTCACCAACGGTATACATTGGTTCCTTTTTCTCCACATCCTCACCAACACTTATTTGCTGGCTTTTAAGTCAAAGCCATTCTGACAGGCATGAGGTGATACAGCACTGTGGTTTTGATTTACCTGTTTTGAAGATTAGTGATGTTGAGTATCTCTTCATTTCTCAGTCGGCCACCTGAATGTCTTTGGAAAAGTGTCTGTTCAGGTCTTTTCCCATTTTTAATTGGAATTGCTCATTGTTTTGAGATTGAGTTGTATCATTTCTTTGTATAATTTTGTCTAATATATCATTTGCAAATATATTTCTCCCATTCAATAGCTTGCCTTTCATTGTGTTGATAGTTCCCTTCATTTTGCTTTCACTAAAAGCAAAGTTTTTAGTTTCAGGTAGCCCCATTTGATTATTTTTTGCTTTTGTTTCCCTTATGAAAGGTGATAGATCCCTATCCCACCAGCCCCCAAGTTGCTAAGGCTGAATTCAAAGAGCATACTGGCTGTTTTCTTCTTGCAGTTTTAAGGTGTCCAGTAATATTTAATCTTAAATCCATTTTTAGTTTATTTTACATATGTTGTAAGAAAATGGTCCAATTTGATTCTTATACATGTAGCTGTCCAGTTTTACCAACATCGTTTATTGAAGAGGCTTTCTTTTCCCTCCTGTATATTCTTGCTTCCTATACCATAGATTAATTACCCATATACATGTGAGTTCATTTCTGTGATCCATTGATTGATGTGCCTGTTTTTGTGTCAGTACTAGTCTGTTTTGATAACTATAGCTTTGTACGTAGTTTGAATGCTAAGAGCATGATACCTCCAACTTTGTTCTTTTTTTCTCAAGATTTCTTTGGCTATCTGAGTCTTTTGTGGTTCTATACAAATTTTAGAATTATTTGTTTTAGTTTTCTGAAAAATACTATTGGTATTTTGATATGGCTTTCATTGAATCTGTAGGTTTCCTAGGGTTCAGTTCAGTTCAGTTCAGTCACTCAGTTGTGTCTGACTCATTGCAATCTCATGAATTGCAGCATACCACGCCTCCCTGTCCATCACCAACTCCCGGAGTTCACTCAAACTCACAAGTCGGTGATGCCATCCAGCCATCTCATCCTCTGTCATCCCCTTCTCCTCCTGCCCCCAATCCCTCCCGGCATCAGAGTCTTTTCCAATGAGTCAACTCTTCACATGAGGTGGCCAAAGTATTGGAGTTTCAGCTTTAGCATCATTCCTTCCAATGAACACCCAGGACTGATCTCCTTTAGGATGGACTGGTTGGATCTCCTTGCAGTTCAAGGGACTCTCAAGAGTCTTCTCCAACACCACAGTTCAAAAGCATCAATTCTTTGGTGCTCAGCTTTCTTCACAGTCCAACTCTCACATCCATACATGATTACTGGAAAAACCATAGCCTTGACTAGACGGACCTTTGTTGGCAAAGTAAGGTCTCTGCATTTTAATATGCTGTCTAGGTTGGTCATAACTTTTCTTCCAAGGAGTAAGCATCTTTTAATTTTATGGCTGCAGTCATCATCTGCAGTAATTTTGGAGCCCCCAAAAATAAAGTCTGATACTGTTTCCACTGTTTCCCCATCTATTTCCCATGAAGTGATGGGACTGGATGCCATGATCTTTGTTTTCTGAATGTTGAGTTTTAAGCCAACTTTTTCACTCTCCTCTTTCACTTTCATCAAGAGGCTCTTTAGTTCCTCTTCACTTTCTGCCATAAGGGTGGTGTCATCTGTATATCTGAGGTTATTGATTTTTCTCCCAGCAACCTTGATTCCAACTTGTGCTTCTTCCAGCCCAGTGTTTCTCATGATGTACTCTGCATATAAGTTAAATAAGCAGGGTGACAATATACAGCCTTGACGTACTCATTTTCTTATTTGGAACCAGTCTGTTGTTCCATGTCCAGTTCTAACTGTTGCTTCCTGACTTGCATACAGGTTTCTCAAGAGGCAGGTCAGATGGTCTGGTATTCCCATCTCTTGAAGAATTTTCCACAGTTTATTGTGATCCACACAGTCAAAGGCTTTGGCATAGTCAATAAAGCAGAAATAGATGTTTTTCTGGAACTCTCTTGCTTTTTGCATGATCCAGCAGATGTTGGCAATTTGATCTCTTGTTCCTCTGCCTTTTCTAAAACCATCTTGAACATCTGGAAGTTCATGGTTCACATATTGCTGAAGCCTGGCTTGGAGAATTTTGAGCATTACTTTACTAGCATGTGAGATGAGTGCAATTGTGTTGTAGTTTGAGCATTCTTTGGCATTGCCTTTCTTTGGGAATGGAATGAAAACTGACCTTTTCCAGTCCTGTGGCCACTGCTGAGTTTTCCAAATTTGCTGGCATATTGACTGCAGTGTAGTATGATCATTTAAACAATATTTATTTTTCCAATCAATGAACAAGGTATATTTTTCCATCTGTTTGTGTCTTCTTTAATTTCTTTCATCATTGAAATATAATTTTCCAAGTATAGGTCTTTTGCCTCAGTTAGTTTTATTCTTGGTATTTTATTCTTTTTGATGTGATTGTTAATGGGATTATTTTAACTTCTATTTCTGAAAATTTCTTGATAGTGTATAAAAATTCAACACATTTCCGTATTAGGATTGTACCATGAAACTTTCCTGAATTCAGTGATCAATTTTAATGGTTTTTTTAGTGGTATCTTTAGGATTTCCTACATGTAGTATTATATTACCCGCAAACAGTGAGTTTTACATTTTCTATTCCAGTTTGGATACATTTTATTGCTTTTTCTTGTCTCACTCTTATGGGTAGGAATTGCAATGCTATGTTAAATAAAAGTAGTGAGAGCGAGCATCCTTGTCTTGTTTCTGATCTTAGGTGATCATGGTGAAAAGTTGGTGAAAACTTTTGATGTTGGCTGTGAGTATGTGGCCTTTATCATATTGAGAATGTTCCCTCTATACTCACTTTGTGGAAAGGTTTTTAATTGTGAAATCATGTTGAATTTTGTCAAAACCTTTTTCTGCATCTACCAAGATGATAATATTATTTTTATCCTTCAGTTTGTTAATGTGGTGTGTCATGTTGATTGACTGGATATTAAGTCATCCTTGTATCCCTGTAATAAATCCTACTTGATTCTGATATATGACCCTTTTAATGTATCATTGAATTCAGTTTGGTAATATTTTGTAGAGGATTTTTTGTGCATCTATGCCCATCAGTGATATTGGCCTGTTATTTTGTGTGTGTGCATGTGGTGTTTTTCTCTAAGTGGCATGTGATGCCACCCTTGCAAAATGAGTTCTAAAGCATTCCATTCTCTTTAATACTTTGGACAACCTTGCAAAGGATAAGTAGTAAATATTCTTTAAATGTTTTGTAGAATTTACCTGTGAAACTGTATGGGCCTTGACTTTTCTTTGTTGGGAGTTTTAAAATTACTGATTCATTTTGAGTAGTAGCAATGATAAGTTCATATTTTCTATTTCTTTCTGATTCAGTCTTGGTAGATTGTACATTTCTAGGAATTTATCCATTTCTTCTAGGTTTTCCAGTTTGTCAATGTAGTTTTTTTGTAGTAATCTCTTACAATGTTTTGTATTTCATAGTGTTGGTTGTAACTTCTCTTTCATTTCTGATTTTATTTAATTGAGCTTTCTCTCTTTATTTCTTAAATGAGTCTTTCTAAATGTTTATCAATTTTGTTTGTCTTTTCAAAGAACTAGCTCTTAGATTTATTGATTTTTTTCTACCTTTTAAACTATTTCATTTATGTCCAATCTGATTTAATTATTTTCTACCTTCTTCTAACTTTGGGCCTTGTTTGTTCTTCTTTTTATAGTTTTTTTTTTTTTTTAAGTATAAGATTAAATTACTTACTTGAGATTTTTTTCAAATAAGATAGGCTTTTATTGCTATAGATTTCCCTCTTAGAACTGCCTTTGCTCCAACACATTGATTTTGAAATGTTATGGTTCCACTTTTGTCTCCAGGCATTTTTGCCCCTCTGATTTTTTTTTTCAGTGACCCATTGGTTGTTTAGTAACATGCTGTTTAGACTCTACATTTTTTTCAGCTTTTTTCTTGAAGCTGATTTTTAGGCTCATACAGTTGTGGTGAGAGGTGCATGATATGATTTCAGTCTTAAATTTATTGAGACTCTTTTGTTGCCTAATGTGTGATCTATCTTGGAGAATGTGTCCCATGCACTTATAAGAATGTGTATTCTGCTATTTATGAGTGAATGTCTGATGAATGTATTAGGTCCATCTGGAAAAAGGTGTCATTTAATGCCAATGTTTCCTTATTGATTTTCTGTCTAAATGATTTAACCATTGATGTTAGCAGGCTATTGAAGTCCTCTACTATTCTATTACTGGCAATATCTCTGTTTATGTTTGTTAATATTTTCTTATGCATTTGGTATTCCTATGTTGGATATATATATATATATATATATATATATATTTTGGTGAATGTTATATGTTCTTCTTGGATTGATCCCTGTATCGCTGTTTTGTCCTTATTTGTCTCTTAATTCAGTCTTTGCTTTAAAGTTTATTTTTTTCTGATGCAAATATTGCTACCCACAAATTCTTTTTGGTTTTATTTGCATAGAATACCATTTTTTTATCCCCTCAAATTCAGTCTATTGTGTCACTAGCTCTGAAGTGATTCTCTTGTAAGCAACATATATATGTGTCTTTTTAATATATACATTAAGCCATCCTCTGTATTTTGATTAGAGCATTTAGTTCATCTACATTTAAAATAATCATTGATTAGTTTTTACTGGACCACAGCCTTGTCTAACTCAATGAAACTAAGCCATACAGTGTAGGGCCATCCAAGAAGGATGGGCCATGGTGGAGAGTTCTGACAAAATGTGGTCCACTGGAAAAGGGAATGGCAAACCACTTCAATATTCCTACCTTGAGAACCCCATGAACAGTATGAAAGGCAAGAAGATAGGACACTGAAAGATGAACTCCCCAGGTAGGTAGGTGCCCAATATACTACTGGAGATCAGTGGAGAAATAACTCCAGAAAGAATGAAGAGACAAAGCCAAAGCAAAAACAACACCCAGTTGTGGATGTGACGGGTGATGGGAACAAGGTCCGATGCTATAAAGACCAATATTGCATAGGAACCTGGAATGTTAGGTCCATGAATCAAGGAAATTGGAAGTGATTAAACAGTAGATGGCAAGAGTGAATGTCGACAGTGAACTAAAATGGGCTGGAATGGGTGAATTTAACTCAGATGACCATTATATGTACTACTGTGGGCAAGAATCCCTTAGGAGAAATGGAGTAGCCATCATAGTCAACAAAAGAGTCTGAAAGCAGTACTTGGATGCAATCTCAAAAACGACAGAATGATCTCTGTTCATTTCCAAGGCTCCATTCAAAATCACAGTGATCCAAGTCTATGCCCCGACCAGTAATGCTGAAGAAGCTGAAGTTGAACAGTTCTATGAAGACCTACAAGACCTTTTAGAACTAACACCCCAAAAAAGATGTCCTTTTCATTATAGGGGACTGGAATGCAAAAGTAGGAAATCAAGAAACACCTGGAGTAACAGGCAAATTTGGCCTTAGAGTACAGAATGAAGCAGGGCAAAGATTAATAGAGTTCTGCCAAGAGAAAGCAGTGGTCATAAAACACCCTCTTCCAACAACACAAGAGAAGACTCTACACATGGATGTCACCAGATGGTCAACACCAAAATCAGATTGATTATATTCTTTGCAGCCAAAGATGGAGAAGATTTATACAGTCTGCAAAAGCAAGACTGGGAGCTGACTGTGGGTCAGATCATGAACTCCTTATTGCCAAATTCAGACTTAAATTGGAGAAAGTAGGGAAAGCCACTAGACCATTCAGGTATGACCTATATCAAATCCCTTATGATTATACAGTGGAAGTGAGAAATAGATTTAAGGGACTAGATCTGATAGACAAAGTGCCTGAAGAACTATGGATGGAGGTTCGTGACATTGTACAGGAGACAGGGAGCAAGATCATCTCCGAGAAAAAGAAATGCAGAAAAGCAAAATGGTGGTCTGAGGAGACCTTACAAATAGCTGTGAAAAGAAGAGAAGCCAAAAGCAAAGGCGAAAAGGAAAGGTAAACCAATTTGACTACAGAGTTCCAAAGAATAGCAAGGAGGGATAAGAAAGCCTTCCTCAGATAGAGGATAACAATAGAGTGGGAAAGACTAGAGATCTGTTCAAGAAAATTAGAGATACCAAGAGAACATTTCATGTAAAATGGACTCAATAAAGGACAGAAATGGTATGGACCTAACAGAAGACAAAGATATTAGGAAGAAGTGGCAAGAATACACAGAAGAACTGTACAAAAAAGATCCTTATGAACCAGATAATCACGATGATGTGATCACCCACCTAGAACCAGACATCCTGAAATGTGAAGGCAAGTGGGCCCTAGAAAGCATCACTATGAACAAAGCTAGTGGAGGTGATGGAATTCCAATTGAGCTATTTCAAATGTTAAAAGATGATGCTGTGAAAGTGATGCACTTAATATGCCAGCAAATTTGGAAAACTCAGCAGTGGCCACAGGACTGGAAAAGGTCAGTTTTCATTCCAATCCCAAAGAAAGTCAATGCCAAAGAATGCTCAAACTACCGCACAATTGCACTCATCTCACACGCTAGTAACTACTGCTAAGTCACTTCAGTTGTGTCCAACTCTGTGCAACCCCATAGACGGCAGCCCACCAGGCTCCACTGTCCCTGGGATTCTCCAGGCAAGAACATCGGAGTGGGTTTCCATTTCCTTCTCCAATGCATGGAAGTGAAAAGGGAAAGTGAAGTCGCTCAGTCGTGTCTGACTCTTAGCAACCCCACGGACTGCAGCTAACCAGGCTCCTCCGTCCATGGGATTTTCCAGGCAGGAATACTGGAGTGGGCTGCCATTGAGTAAAGTAATGCTCAAAATTTTCCAAACCAGGCTTGAGCAGTGTATGAACCATGAACTTCCAGATGTTCAAGCTGGTTTTAGAAAAGGCAGAGGAACAAGAGATCAAATTGCCAACATCCACTGGATCATGGAAAAAGCAAGAGAGTTCCAGAAAAAACATCTATTTCTGCTTTATTGACTATGCCAAAGCCTTTGATTGCGTGGATTACAATAAACTGTGGAAAATTCTTCAAGACTTGGGAATACTAGACCACCTGACCTGCCTCTTAAGAAATCTGAATGCAGGTCAGGAAGCAACAGTTAGAACTATACATGGAACAACAGATTGGTTCCAAATAAGAAAAGGAGTACATCAAGGCTGTATATTGTCATCATGCTTATTTAACTTAAATGCAGAGTACATCATGAGAAATGTTGGGCTGGTTGAAGCACAAGCTGGAATCAAGATTGCTGGGAGAAATATCAATAACCTCAGATATGCAGTTGACATCACACTTATGGAAGAAAGTGAAGGAGAACTAAAGATCCTCTTGATGAAAGTGAAAGAAGAGAGTGAAAACATTGGCTTAAAGCTCAACATTCAGAAAACAAATATCATGGCATCCGGTCCCATCACTTCATGGCAAATAGATGGGGAAACAGTGGAAACAGTGGCAGACTTTATTTTTGGGGGCTCCAAAATCACTGCAGATGGTGATTGCAGCCATGAAATTAAAAGATGCTTACTCCTTGGAAGGAAAGTTATGGCCAACCTAGGCAGCATGTTAAAAAGCAGAGACATTACTTTGCCAACAAAGGTCCATCTAGTCAAGGCTACGGTTTTTCCAGTAGACATGTATGGATGTGAGAGTTAGACTATAAAGAAAGCTGAGCATGATAGAGTTGATGCATTTGAACTGTGGTGTTGGGGAAGACTCTTGTGAGTCCCTTGGATTAAAAGGAGATCCAACCAGTCCTTCCTAAAGGAAATTAGTCCTGAATATTCACTGGAAGGACTGTTGAAGCTGAAACTCCAATGCGTTGGCCACCTGATGTGAAGAACTGACCCACTGGAGAAGACCCTGATGCTGGGAAAGATCGAAGGCAGGAGGTGAAGGGGATGACAGAGGATGAGATCATTGGATGGCATCACTGACTCGATGGACATGAGTTTGAGCAAACTATGGGAGTTGGTGATGGACAAGGAAGCCTGGCATGTTGCATTCCTGAGGTCACACAGAGTTGGACACGACCGAGTGACTGAACTGAACTGAACTGAACTTTTTACTTATTACCATTTTGTTAATTGTGTTCTAGTTATTTTTGTTGTTCTTCTTTTATCCTTTCTTCTTCTCTTGCTCTCTTCCCTTATGATTTGATGATTTTCTCTAGCATTATGTTTACATTTCTTTATCTTTATTTTTTTTGTATCTATTCTTTGTTTTGGGGCTTCCCAGGTGGCTCAGTGGTAAAGAATTCACCTGCCCATTCAGGAGATGCTAGATAACACAATTTTGATCCCTAAGTCAGGAAGATCCTCTTGAGTAGGACATGACAACCCACTCCATTATTCTTGCCTAGAAAATTCCATGCACAGAGAAACCTGGTGGGCTACATTCCATGGGGTTGCAAAGAGTCAGAAATGACTGAACGACTGAGCATGCACACATTATTTATTTTTGGTTTGGGGTTACTAAGAAGTTCCTATATAACAAACTGTGTATGTAGTTGTCAATTTAATTTGATGGTTGCTTAAATTTAAGCATGTTCTAAAAATACTACATTTTTATTCCTAACCACCAGCATTTTATGTTTTTGATGTCATCTTTTACATCTTTGTATTCCTTAACTAATCAGCTGATTTTTACCAGCTTTGTCTTTTAACCTTTATAACATATTTATATAGGTTGTTGATCCACTACTTTTACTCTTATTTTTGCCTTTGCCAAGGATATATATGGGCAGTAAAGAATCCTCCTGCCAATGCAGGAGGCATAAGTTTGATTCCTGGGTCAGGAAGATCCCCTGGAGGAGGAAATAGCAACCCACTCCAGTATTCTTGCCTGGGAAATTCCATGGACAGAGAAGACTGGATAGCTATAGTCCATAGGGTTGCAGAAGGAGTTAGACATGACTTAGTGACTAAACAACAATAACAACAAAGGAAACATTTGCTTTTGTAATTTTTATATTTATTTATTATTTATTTATTTTTATTTTATTTTTAAACTTTACAATATTGTATTAGTTTTGCCAAATATCGAAATGAATCCATCACAGGTATACTTGTGTTCCCCATCCTGAACCTTCCTCCCTCCTCCCTCCCCATACCCTCCCTCTGCGTCATCCCAGTGCACCAGCCCCAAGCATCCAGTATCGTGCATCGAACCTGGACTGGCAACTCGTTTCATACATGATATTATACATGTTTCAATGCCATTCTCCCAAATCTCCCCACCCTCTCCCTCTCCCACAGAGTCCATAAGACTGATCTATACATCAGTGTCTCTTTTGCTGTTTCGTACACAGGGTTATTGTTACCATCTTTCTAAATTCCATATATATGCATTAATATACTGTATTGGTGTTTTTCTTTCTGGCTTACTTCACTCTGTACATATACACAATGGAGTATTACTCAGCCATTAAAAAGAATGTAATTTTTATATTTATAGTGTGGTCTTTTATTCTGCTTAAAAAGTGCCCTTTGACTTTTGTGTGTGTGTGTGTGAGCTCAATTTAATGGTTGTGAAAAAACATAGCTTTTGCTTGTCTGGGAAACTTTTTATTTCTCCTTCAATTCCTAATAACCTTGTCAGACAGAGTATTTTGGTTGCAAGTTTTTTTTTTTTTTCATTCAATAATTTAAATATGTCATGCCATTCTCTCTGGTCTATAAAGTTTTCCTGGAATTTTTTGGAGGGATGCTAATTCTGTTGGGTCTGCAGGTGAACCTGGGATGAGGCATATGGTACTAATAGGTTAGATGAATAGATTCAGAAATGGTACCTCTTATACCGAGCCATCTAGGTAGAGGAGGAGCTACCCCCCACAACTCCTCCACATATGTGTATACACAAACTGAGGCCCACCAGCTCCTCTTTTCCCAGAGAAAGTTCCAACAGCTCCATGCTTGTCTGGAACATGACCTAAACTTAGTCAGTGGGTCTCCAGCATGTATGACCTTCATTTTTCAGACTGTTGCCTTTCTTCTGGGACTAGAAGGAAGTCAGTTTTTGCATGCATGCTTCAAGTGTAGAGTCTTGGTTTCCTATAGCCCACAGGTAAGAGTCTGTCATTTTCAAAGCTAGTTGCTCAGAGGCTCGTCTTCCCAGGGCAAGTCATCTGAGCTGGGGAGCCCAAAGCAGGATTTAGAGCCTTTGGTTTTTAGGGAGAACCTCCAAGGCTGTGATATCCCTCCCGTTGATGGATTGCAGCACTGTGGGTATGGGTCCTGGCCATACCATGTCTTTGTAGCTTTTCTGTTCTATCTTTAGTTGTGGACAGTCTCTTCTATTTGTCTTCATGTTATTCTCAGAGGAAGTTTCTCTATATGTAGTTGTAATTATGGCTTATGTCCATGGGAAGACTCAAGCCCCCAAACTCCGTACTCCACCATCTTGTCCCATCCAAGTTGCTGGTTTTGTATCAGCAGCTTCTGAAAATGAAAAATCTGAGGATCTTATAAGATTATTTTTTTCTAATATAATTTTTCATTTGAGGGTACACAGTTACCAGTATTGTGGTTACAGTTCTTATTTACTTAAATTTTGTACAGTTTATTGCATATTTGTTGAGTGTACTATGTTAAATATTACAGTGTAAAGCTATATGTTTTGTTACAACAATTCTTCATAGAAAACCACTCCAAACTCAGTGACCTAAGACAAATAAATCATTTATTATCCTACCCTCATTTATAAGTTGGTTAGGATTTAGTTAGACCCAAGTCTTGGTTGGATTTCTTCTAAGCTACTGATTTTATTTAGATCTATTCTGTATGTCTCTTATTCACGTTGGACCACTGGAAGATCCAGGATGTTATCTTGTGGCAATAGCAGAGGTATAACAGAGAGAATCCAACTATAAGCAGGTTGATATTTGGGAATTTATCTGTGACAAGACTAGCAATAATGTAATTAGTGCAATAGACTTAACGGAGGAGGTAATAATGAAAATAGGCAAAACTTCAGTAGAGAAAATGAAATTGACCTTAATTGAATACATATTATCTATAGGCACTTTATTTTTAATTAATTTTTAATTGAAGAATAATTGCCTTACACTATTGTGTTGATTTCTACCAAACATCAACATGAATCAGCCATAGGTTCACCCATGTCCGCTCCCGCTTAAACATTCTCCCTCTTCCCTGGCCATTACACCACTCTACATTGTTACAGAGCCCCTGTTTGAATTCCCTGAATCATGCAGCAAATTTCCATTGGCTATCTATTTCACATATGGTAATGAAGTTTTGAGATGCTTAAGTATGTAATTTGTTGAGATATTATTACAAGCCTGGCATGTGTAATTTGCTTTACATAATTGTTCCATTTGTGCTGAGTCATTCAGTTGTGTCTGACTCTGCAACAACATGGACTATAGCCTGCCAGCCCCCTCTGTCCATGGGATTCTCCAGGCAAGAATACTGGTGTGGGTTGCCATTTCATCTTCCAGGGAAGCTTCCCAACCCAGGGATCAAACCTAGATCTCCTGTATTGCAGGAAGATTCTTTACTATTTGAAACCAGGGATTCCCCATTTGTCTCCTTAGGTAGGTTTATTCCTAGGTATTTTATTCTTTTTGTTGCAATGCAAATGGCATTGATTTCCTAACTTCTTTTGCTGATATTTCATTGTTAGTGTATAGGAATACAATTTATTTCTGTGTATTGATTTTGTATCCTGCCACTTTGCTAAATTCACTGATTATCTCTAGCAATTTTTTGATGGTATCTTTAGGGTTTTCTATGTATAGTATCATGTCATCTGCAAACAATGAGAGTTTTACTTCTATTCCAATCTGGATTCCTTTTATTTCTTTTTCTTCTCTGATAGCCATACCTAGGAC
The DNA here is from genome assembly GCF_055505025.1 of Bos grunniens. Lineage (NCBI taxonomy): Eukaryota > Metazoa > Chordata > Mammalia > Artiodactyla > Bovidae > Bos > Bos grunniens. Next base: position 8,199,685 of record NC_141179.1, on the reverse strand, counting down.
TTCCAAAACTATGTTGAATAGTAGTGGTGAGAGTGGACACTCTTGTCTTGTTCCTGATCTTAGAACGAATGCTTTCAGTTATTCACTATTGAGAATAATGTTTGCTGTGGGTTTATCATATATGGCCTTAGTATGTTGAGGTAGGTCCCTTCTGTGCCATTTTTTGAAGAGTTTTTTTTTTTTTTTATAATAAGTGGGTTTTGGAAATTTGTCAAAAGCTTTTCCTGCATCTGTTGAGATTATCATATAGTTTTTGTATTTCAATCTGTTAATATGGTGTATCACATCAATTGATTTGTGTATATTGTAGAATCCTTGTATCCCTGGGATAAACCTGACTTGATCATGGTGTATTATCTTTTTAATGTGTTGTTGGATTCTGTTTGGTAGAAATTTGTTTAGGATTTTTGCATCTATGTTCATAAGTTATGTTGGCTTGCGATTTTCTTTTTTTGTGTGTTGTCTTTGTCTGGTTTTGGTATTAGGGTGATGATGGCCTCATAGAATGAGTTTGGAAGTGTTCCTTCCTCTTCAACTTTTTGGAAGAGCTTTAGAAGGCTAGGGATTAGCTCTTTTTTAAATGTTTGATAGAATTCATTGTGAAGCCATCTGGTCCTGGGCTTTTGTTTTTTGGGGAGATTTTTGATTGCAGTTTTGATTTCAGTGCTTGTAATTGGCTTATTCATAACTTCTATTTCTTCCTGATTCTGTCTTGGAAGATTGAACTTTTCTAGAATCTGTACATTTCTCCAGGTTGTCCATTTTATTTGCATATAGTTGCTCATAGTAGTCTCTTATGATCCTTTGTATTTCTGCATTGTCTGTTGTAACCTCTCCTTCTTCATTTCTAATTTTGTTGATTTGATTCTTTTCTTTTTTTCTTGGTGAGTTTGACTAATGGCTTGACAATTTTTTATCTTCTCAAAGAACCAGCTTTTATTTTATTAATTTTTGCTATTGTTTCCTTCATTTCTTTTTAATTTATTTCTGCTCAGATCTTTATGATTTCTTTCCTTCTACTAACTTTTAGGGGTTTTTTCTTCATCTTTTCCCAGTTGTTTTAGGTGTAAATTTATCTTGTCTATTCGATATTTTTCTTGTTTCTTGAAGTAGGATTGTAATGCTATAAATTTCCCCCTTAGAACTGCTTTTGCTGCATCCCATAGGTTTTGCATTGTCATGTTTTCATTGTCATTTGTTTCTAGGAATTTCTTTATTCCCTTTTGATTTTCTTCAGTAAGTTGTTGATTATTTAGAAACATATCATTTAATCTCCATGTGTTTCTGTTTTGCACAGGTTTTTTTTTTTTTTTCCCTGTAATTGATATCTAGTCTCATAGCATAGTGGTCAGAAAAGATGTTTGATATGATTTCAATTCTTTGGAATTTACTGACGTTTGACTTGTGACCCAAGATGTGGTCTATCCTATAGAATGTTCCATATGCATTTGAGAAGAGAGTCTATTCTGAGTTTGGGTGGAAAGTTCTGAAGATATCAATTAGGTCCATTTGGTCTAATGTTTCATTTAAGGTTTGTGTTTCCTTATTAATTTTCTGTTTTGATGATCTTTCCATTGGTGTTAGTGGGCTTTTGAAGTTCCCTACTATTATTGTAGTACTGAGGGCTTCCCTCATAACTCAGTTGGTAAAGAATCTGCCTGCAATGCAGGAGACCTGGGTTCGATCCCTGGGTTGCAAAGATCCCCTGGAGAAGGAAATGGCAACCAACTCTAGTATTCTTGCCTGGAGAATCCCATGGATAGAGGAGTCTGGCAGCTACAGTCCATGGGATTACAAGAGTCAGACACGATTTAGTGACTAAACCACCACCACTATTATTGTGTTGCTGTCAATTTCCTCTTATGTCTGTTAGCATTTGCCTTATGTATTGAGAAGCTCCTATTTTGGGTGCCCTGTTATTTGCAATTGTTATATCTTCTTGGATTGGTCCCTTGATCATTATGTAGTGTTCTTATTTATCTATTGTAATATTATTTATTTTAAAGTCTGTTTTGTCTGACATGAGAATTGACACTCCAGCTTTCTTTTGACTTCCATTTGCATGGAATATCTTTTTCCATCCTTTTAGTTTCAGTTTGTATGTGTGTCTAGGTCTGAACTGGGTCTCTTGTAGGCAGCATATGTATGGGTCTTGTTTTTGTATCCATGCAGCCAATCTGTGTCTTTTGGTTGGACGGCTCAATCCATTTCCATTTAAAGTAATTATTGATATATATGTTCCTGTTGGGGTTTTCTTAATTGTTTGGGTTTGTCTTTGTAGGTGTTTTCTTTCTCTTGTGTTTATTGCCTATATGTGTTGTGCTTAGTCACACAGTCATGTCCAACTCTTTGTGACCCAAGGGACTGTAGCCTGCCAGATTCCTCTGTCCATGGGAATTCTCCAGGCAAAAATACTGGAGTGGGTTGCCATATGCTCCTTCAGGAGATCTTCCCACCCAGGGATCGAACACAGGTGTTCTGCATTGCAGGTGAATGCTTTACTGTTTGAACCACCAGTTCCTATAATAATTGTTTAAAACTGGTTTGGCGGTGCTAGATTCTCTCAACTTTTGCTTGTCTGTAAAGCTTTTGATTTCTCCATCAATTTTAAATGAGATCTTTGTTGGATAGAGTAATCTGGGCTGTATATTTTTTTGTTTAAGTAGTTTAAACATATCCTGTCATTCCCTTCTGGCCTGCAGAGTTTCCACTGAAAGATCAGCTGTTAATCATATGGGTTTTCCCTTGTATGTTACTTGTTGCTTTTCTTTTGCTGCTTTTAATATTCCTTCTTTGTGTTTAATCTCTGTTAACTTGATTAGTATGTGTCTCGATGTGTTTCTCCTTGGGTTTATCCTGTATGGAACTCAGCACTTCTTGGAGTTGATTATTTCCTTTTCCATGCTGGGTAAGTTTTCAACTATAATCTCTTCAAAAATTCTCTCATTGACTTACTTTTTCTCTTCTTCCTCTGAGACCCCTATAACTTGAATGTTGGCATGTTTAATATTGTTCCAGAGGTCTCTGAAAGATATCCTCAATTCTTTTCATTCTTTTTCCTTTATTTTGCTCTTCATCAATTATTTCCACCATTCTATCTTCCAGCTCACTCATCCATTCTTCTGCTTCAGTTAATCTACTATTGGTTCCCATAGGCACTTTATTGAACTTAATTGTATTTATTCTTAAAAATAGCCTTGAGAAGTGGGTGTTTTCATTCTAATTTTTAAAAGTGATGAAACAGAAATATTAGATATCTTGTCAAAGTCAATGTACTAGTGGTGAGACTGAGATTAGAAATCAGGTCTCCAGAGCCTATGCTATCTTTAAAATTAGGGGAAAAGTGAATTTCATAGTACAGGATAAGATTAGCAAAAACTTGGAAGTGGAAAAAAGCACATGTATGGGGTGGGGGGTGGGCATTGGCAGCTAATCTTTTTGGAATAAAAGCCAAAGACATAGAATACAAGATTGGATAGCAGATTAAAGGGTATATAATCAGATTGGATAGCAGATTAAAGGGTATATAATTTTGTATAGACTTAAAAACTGTTGGACATAAAACTAATAGTTCAGAGATATGCTTTGGAAAGCTAGTTCATCAGGTTATTTGGAAAATTGGAAAACATGTGGAGTTATGCAAACAACTCAGAAAGTCATCACAATAATTGAGTTAAGTAGTAATGAGGAATGGCCTAAATTGGTGGTTTGGAAACAGAAAAAATAGAATGACATGGAGAGCACCAATCGAGAAAAACAAGTAATTTATTGATATTCAGTTGGATATGGATAGTAAAAGTGAAGAAATAGCCAACCATTACTCCAATATGTTGGGAAGGGATAATTAGAAGAATGGTGATGCCATTAACAGATGTACAAAAAACAGGATGAAGAGCTGAATATGGGAGAAAATTAATGAGTTCTGTTATGGACATGTTGAATTTGAAGAGAAAACAAATTGAAATAGCTGAAACTGTTAGAGTGAGCTATCAGTGGGAATACATTCTTACTTTCTTTCATACTGATAGAATTGTAACTAAGCTATGAGTGTAGCAATACAGCCCCCTAAGCCCCTTGGAATTATCTTACATAAATAAATTACCCAAATATTACATGAGCAGAAATTATTTTTGCCTCTTTTAGACTTCTATGCGTGTACCTCGATACTCTTTAGTCTTGAGAAGATGATGATCAGAGCCACCATGTTGAAGATGGTAGAGCTAATATCAATTGCTTATCTATGTGAAATACCCTCTTTAGAATGTTTCATAAAAAGGACAGAAACTTGTTTAATTCTTAAGTCACTGACTTGTTTTGATTTTTTTTTTGTTAGTTCACCCTTACTATTATCTAAAATTCATACTTTGAACTCATATTCTGTCCATAAGAGAAACCCAAACTATGTGGTATTATCTTAGCAGTTAAGCTTGAAATCTGTCATCCTTGGATGTTGTGGTAAAATATTTGTTAAGTCAGTTGCCTGTGATAAATTGGAAGGCAGGATGAGAGCTTATTAGGCCTAAAGCTTCAAGGGAAGTATTTGGAAAGAGTAAAAATTTCCTGTGTTGGCTGTTCCTTGATGCTTTTAACAAGGTAAAACAGGGAAGAAAATTTAACTAAGTCAATAATTAATAGATTTGTCAACAGAGGTTAAAAGAAAGCCAAATTTCTTTGGGTACCTTGCAAGTTTAGAAAAGCCTTTGTACATCAGATAGCAAGAAAAGGACTCATTGTTCAAATGTCTCTCATGAAGAATTTTCAAGCAAAAGGACCTAGCCCTGATTCAAAGAGCAGATTGAAATAGGGACTTCTCAGTCAAGCCTGTATTCAGATGACCTCAGTGGAAGTAATTAAGGTAAAGCAGAGACATGGGAGCAAGGCAGCAAGGAAACATAAACCTGTGTGTTGTATCCAGAAAATAACATATGGGTGGAGCTGTTGGCACATGAAGGTGATAGGAAACAAACCTGGAGATCTCTAAATCTTTGAGGAAATTGTTTTGCTGAGGAAAACATGAGCCTAGTCTGGTAAAGCTTATGACTATTCAAGCCATAAACTTTGGGCTTCCAAATTTGCCCAAATATCCCTCAGGGGAGACACAGTGCCTAGCAGTCATAACAGATATGACATATAAGGTAATAGTTTACAACCCTATTCCTATCAGAGAATCAAGTCAATATCTACAGAAAACAATGGGTGATGAAGTTCTTCAAGAAAGCAGAACTGAGGTTTATGGAAGAACTTCCTGTAGCATCAGGGCACCGTCATACCCCTATATAAGTTAATCATTGTTTTCACTGTCTACTCCTTCTTCCCTTACCTCTTTCCTTATTTCTCACAGAAATTTTACCCCAATAAATGTCTTGCATGCCTGTGTCCACATTGGCATCTTTTTCCTGGAGAGCTGTATAATGTACACCAACAATGGCCTAAGACATCAGATTGTGTGTGAGATGGGGCTTAAGGACTAGCCCACTCACTGCCTAGCTGTCAAGAGGAACTCCATCCCATGTGGATGTGGGGCATGGAAAAGCCTGTCACCAGGTGACAGGCCAATGGCTAAAACTATTAACCAGTATTGATCTGGTAAAAAGCCCTGGTGGATGGGAATGACCTTAATGGTGAGATGATTCAGGCATTTCAAAACTGTGGCTAGAACACTTTTGCAATGCCTGAGGGATTTCTAGAGGGACAACAAGTTGACTGGTTATTAATCAGTTGTATTGATGCAGAGGTATAATGAAAATAGGGCAGTTCAAAAGATTATATATAAGAGTCACAGGGCTCTTGGCCCTTATTTCATATAGTGGAAGAGTGGGCACAATGGAGAAGTAAGATCAGACCTTAATATAAGAGCTCCTTGTGTGCTCAGTCACTCAATCGTATCTGGCTCTTTGTGACCCCATGGACTGCCAGAGAATTTTAAATGCTCAGTCCAGAGAGATCTGTCAGGACCTTGGTTGAGAAAACCTCAGCCTATTAAATACAGGATAGGGTTTTCTGGGGGCTGCTACCCTGAGAAATTTAGGTTAGGATTCAGAGCTTGATGAGATAGCCAACCTCTCTCTAATAAGAGCTGCTGTTGCTGCTGCTAAGTCGCGTCAGTCATGTCCAATTCTGTGCGACCCCATAGACGGAAGCCCACTAGGCTCCTCTGTCCCTAGAATTCTCCAGGCAAGAACACTGGAGTGGGTTGCCATTTCCTTCTCCAATGCATGAAAGTGAAAAGTGAAAGTGAAGTCGCTCAGTCGTGTCTGACTCTTAGCGGCCCCATGGACTGTAGCCTAGCAGGCTCCTCCATCCATGGGATTTCCCAGGCAAGAGTACTGGAGTGGGGTGCCATCGCCTTCTCCACTAATAAGAGCTAGAATTTCCCTAATGCAGGAATACACTATAGATTTCTCTTCTCTACAAGTCAACAGGTGACCTCTCAGAGCATTTCCCTCATCTTTTTTCCTGGATGCAAGGCCAATAGTTAGGATTGAATCCCAGCATAACTCAGGTGGAGATGGGCTGAGCCTAACAAAGAACGGAAGATTGTACCCCTAACTGGTCTGCAAAAATAAGCTATCATGCTTATTACCAGGAGATAGGAATTATGTCTCAGATTAGATTTTAAGCATTCTTGATTAAGGTATCCACAGATAATATTGAATAAGCAAGAATTTACTAGCTTGGAAGCACTTTCTCAGGACACAGATTTTTAACTTCTTGACAAGGATATGGGAGACATGGCCAATTTACTTGTAGGGTGGTTCTTAGAACTTGGAGAAAGTGATGGTCCACAAGAAGAGAAATAGAAATGCCTGAGTTGTCTTGGCAAGTGGTAGAGGAAGAAATGGAAAGGCTCATGGAGTGAACATTCTGGCGTGGATATATTTTGTGAAGCCAGAGGACTCACCAAGAATTACACATAAGTCTAGGGGACACAACATTCACCAAGGCTGTCAGGGAGGTGCTGAAGCACAGGCTTCATGAATAAATTCAATGGTTACTTTCCGTTAAAGGCTAGGGGCAATAGTCAGAAAAGCAGTCATAAAGCTGGGTTCCTTTATGGCCATTGGGATGACAGAGCTCCAGAATTACAATAAGCATTGGCAACGCTTATTTGCCAGAGGCCAGTCAGTTCTAATTACCATCACAACTGGTAATGTCAGAGGAGCAGCCAAGGGGGCTTGACCATAGAGTTGTGAAGATGCTTAATAGAACATGATGTCCCAAGGAGCAAAATAGATGGGCAATCAACAAGGATGTACATATTTTAAATCAGAAGAAGGCAAGATTGGAGAAACAGGAAACTGAGGGCTAGGCTGCCTTCCTGAAGCTAAGTCAATTTTCAGATCTAGAATTCATTGTAAAAACACATGATCGTGTTGTCAAAGGTAAGATTCTCTAATATTGTGGCAATTCTACCCTAACAGGACCTGACTCTGACCAGGTCCAAAGAGTTCAAATGTGTATCTCTGGAGATCTTTGATGGAAGCTTGAAATTGTTCATGGTGGAAGTATTTACATCCTGGAAATCAACAAACACTACAAAGGATGTTGTTCGCCCTCTCCCCACTACCCATCCCCAGAGGACTAATTGTTAATAAGCTCATCAAGGAAGGCAATACATTTCAAACCTGGGGAAACTGCTATGATCCATATACCTATTGCCAGTGTTGAATGGGGCCAGAATAGGTAAAGTCTCTGTAGCAGGTTTAACTGAAAATGTAATCCAGCACGAGTTTAGATGTTAAGGTTTCAGTGGTAGAAAAAGATTCAGTTCAGTTCAGTTCAGTTGCTCAGTCGTGTCCAACTCTTTACGACCCCATGAACTGCAGCTTGCCAGGCCTCCCTCTCCATCACCAGCTCCCGGAGTTTACCCAAACTCATGTCCATGAGTCAATGATGCCATCTAACCATCTCATCCTCTGTCATCCCCTTCTCCTCCTGCCTTCAATATTTCCCAATATCAGGGTCTTTTCAAATGAGTCAGCTCTTTGCATCAGGTGGCCAAAATATTGGAGTTTCAGCTTCAACATCAGTCCTTCCAATGAACACCCAGGACTGATTTCCTTTAGGATGGACTGATTGGATCTCCTTGCAGTCCAAGGGACTCTCAAGAGTCTTCTCCAACACCACAGTTCAAAAGCATCGATTCTTCTGTGCTCAGCTTTCTTTATAGTCCAACTCTCACATCCATACATGACTACTGGAAAAACCATAGCCTTGACTAGATGGACCTTTGTGGACAAAGTAATGTCTTTGCTTTTTAATATGCTGTCTAGGTTGGTCATAACTTTCCTTCCAAGGAGTAAGCATCTTTTAATTAAATTTTAATCTAAGAAAAAGACTCAGGGTAGAATTAATGGCAAGCTCTAGTGGGAGAACTATAGTGTGGGTTCTACTTCCTGAGCAGAGCCATGCTACCTGCAGCAGAGAGTTATACACCTTTCCAATAGTTTCTGGAATATCACTGTGCCCTACTGAGACAGACTATTTGGCTTGAGAGTACTACATAACCCTCATTTCAGCCCTTCTGGCCACTAACAGAGTTTTGCTGAAATTAAGTCATAAGAATCAATTTGGTCCAGCATCAGTCCACCATAAGAATAAAATAAAGTTGTGGCCACCCCCTCCCCAACCCCAGTCTCACAGAAATAATTTTTGTTTCTTGTTCTGACAGTTCTAAGCTATGCAGTTTTAGTGATTCCAATGTGTGAAGGGAGCACTCTTGCCAGGGAATGCAACAGCACTCTTGCCAGGGAACACAACAAAGATCTCACTGAAATGTAAGATATGACTGCTTTTTGTGTTCTTTGTGTATAAGAAGTGATTGCTTCTAATAAACAGGAGGAAGGAGGGTTGTTCCTACATAAAGGAGGTAAGGAATGATACATGTGGGGCCTACATGATCCAATTGGACATCTCTTCATTCTCACACAGCAATTGTAACTACACATGCCAGTTATGACTCTCATGCTAGTTGTAACTGTATCACATGCAGCCTCAGAAGAATATCATCGAAGGTCCAATCACTTAAGAATGAAGGTTTGAGTCATACCATTTGACAAGACCTGTAATGATGATAGTTGAGAGAGGAATCTCAAATGGATAGTGGGGAAGGGGAAGATGAGAAATCACTACCCATCACTACCCTGAAATCAACTGAACCAATGGGTGTTAGCTCATCCTACTAACTTCCCTCTTCTAAATTTACCCTCAGGTGGAGAGGTTCACAAGAAGCATAAAGGAGCTCCTCCTAACCATGTATAGATGTGTGGATCATTGCAGAGCAAGGGGGGGATTATGCAAACCAGTGAAGCTGCATTGCTAAGATCTCTAGGACAGTCTTCAGCAAAGACATTTGTCAGGTAGTGGTCTCCATCTGACACAACTTTGTATCTTCTGCAGGGTTAAAACTGAGTAATGTTTTCCCCAAGGATGGTTCTAACCTGTGTCTGAGAATGCTTGGGAGACCACAGCTAGGTCACTTCATAACCTCCTTAGGTAGAGATATATGCTTCTTCTGGTCTTCTGTTATATTAATACCTTCTAGCTTCCTGTTACTATACCCAAAGCAACACTCTAGCAAATATGGGAAAGGCATAGGTATAAAAATAACTACTGTTAGCATTTTGATATGTTTTATCAGTCTTTTCATTTTGAGGTAATTTTTTCTACTTTTTTTGTCTCCTTATGAATATGTACACAAATATTAAATGAAAAATTTCAACTGACATCTATGGTTTTGTGGTACACAGATTTTCACCCTAACCCTAACTGCAGATAGTGAATGTTTAGCTGTTATGTATTCTTTGTCTTTAAATTTTTTTAATTTATTGAAGAACTTGTGATTATTACTTTTGATAAGAAGCAACTAACTTTTAAAGCAATATAAGTTATTAGAAAAAAGAGGGAAAGATATGTTAAGACTATAAAACAAACTGGAAAATTGTACAGATTGGAAAAGAGCAAACAATGTCCTGACATTTAGTGTTGGCACCTTGAGGAGGAAAGACATGAAAGGCAATAGCCATATAATATACCTCAGTTCAGTTCAGTCGCTCAGTCATGTCCAACTCTTTGTGACCTCATGGACTGCAGCACACCAGGCTTCCCTATCCATCACCAACTCCCAGAGCTTACTCAAACTCATGTCCATCGAGTCTGTGATGCCATCCAATGATCTCATCCTCTGTTGTCCCCTTCTCCTCCCATGTTCAATCTTTCCCAGCATCAGGATCTGTTCCAATGAAAAGAAATCAGTTGGTCAAAGTACTTGTGTTTCAGCTTCACCTTCCAACGAATATTCAAGACTGATTTCCTTCAGGATGAACTGGTTTGATCTCCTTGCAGTCCAAGGGACTCTCAAGAGTCTTCTCCAACACCCCAGTTCAAAAGTATCAATTCTTCCACACTTTCTTTATAGTCCACCCCCATACATGACTACTGGAAAAACCATAGCTTTGACAAGACGGAACTTTGTTGGTAAAGTAATGTCTCTGCTTTTTAATATGCTGTCTAGGTTGGTCATAGTTCTTCTTCCAAGAGCAAGCATCTTTTAATTTCATGGCTGCACTCACTATCTGCAGTGATTTTGGAGCCCCCCAAAATAAAGCCTAACACTGTTTCATTTGTTTTCCCACCAATTTGCTGTGAAGTGATGAGAGTGGATGCCATGATCTTAGTTTTTTTAATGTTGAGTTTTAAGCCAACTTTTCCACTTTCCTCTTTGACTTTCATCAATGTTCTCTTTAGTTCTTTTTCACTTCTGCCAAAAGGGTGGTGTCATCTGTTTATCTGAGATTATTGATGTTTCTCCTGGCAATCTTGATTCCAGCTTGTGCTTAATCCAGCCCAGTGTTTCTCATGATGTACTCTGCATATAAGTTAAATAAGCAGGGTGACAATATGCAGCCTTGATGTATTCCTTTCCAAATTTGGAACCAGTCTGTTGTCCCATGTCTGGTTCTAACTGTTGCTTCTTGACCTGCATACAGATTTCTCAGGAGGCAGGTCAGGTGGTCTGGTATTTCCATCTCTTGAAGAGTTTTCCATAGTTTATTGTGATAAACAGTCAAAGACTTTGGTGTAGTCAATAAAGCAGAAGTAGATGTTTTTCTGGAACTCTCTTGATTTTTCAATGATCCAATGGATGTTGGCAATTTGATCTCTGGTTCCTCTCCTTTTTCTAAATCCAGCTTGAACATCTGGAAGTTCTCAGTTCACATACTGTTGAAACCTAGCTTGGAGGAGTTTGAGTATTAATTTGCTAGCGTGTGAGATGAGTGCAGTCATGTGGTAGTTTGAGCATTCTTTGGCATTGCCATTCTTTGGGATTGGAATGAAAACTGACCTTTTCCAGTCCTGTGGCCACTGCTTAGTTTAGGTTTGCTGCATATTGAGTGCAGCACGTTCACAACATCATCTTTTAGGATTTGAAAGAGCTCACCTGGAATTCTATCACCTCCACTAGCTTTGTTCATAGTGATGCTTCCTAAGACCGACTTGACTTCTTATTCCAGGATGTCTGGCTGTAGGTGAGTGATCACACCATCATGGTTACTGGGTCATGAAGATCTTTTTTGTATACTCCTTCTGTGTATTCTTGCCATCTCTTCTTAATATCTTCTGCTTCTTGTAGGTTCATACCATTTCTGTCCTTTATTGTGCCCATAATATACCTAGGAATGCTCAACTGTATACCTCACCATTCCTGACCCTGGGAAACATTCTTGGTTCAAACATACCATCCAGAGCACTCTTATCTTTTAGACAGTCCAAGTTTTGAAACTAATGGTGCCTGTGGTGGTCATAATGGACAAGAAGCTAGAAGGCGTTCCTCATTCATACAAGTAATACAGAGGCATTTCCTTGACTTGTATTTTTTTGGGACCAGAGAGGAGACCAGAAAGGAGCTTCTTATCCTAATTTGAGAAAATCAGATTTAATTTGACTAAAAGAAATATTGGAACTTATCTTGCAAGCTTGCCTTTAGAGACCAAGATTTATACCCACTTTAATCTTTACTCCTAAACCTGTTATGCTACCTCCTAAACCAAGGTCCCTCTTTAAAGACCTCCCCCTACCTCCACTCTGTTCCCATTCCTTCATAATTTTTTACTGTTATTTCTACAGTTCTATAAGTTACATTTCTCTTAACCACTTCACAACTCTTCATAAGTAAATTATATGGTGAAGATTTTTACTACTAAACAAAAGATATGATATATAAATTCATGTATAAATTCAATATATAAATTAACCTAAGTATATTATTATTTTAAGTCTACTAGATTTATAGAATTGTGTATATTGGATGGAGGTAGTGGTGGGGTGGAAAGATTAAGCTCATTATTCTCACAGCATAACTCTCAGACTGATGTTCCTTTTAGCTAAAGTAAGAGAGTCATTGTTGAAAGCAGTGGCTTATTGGAGTTGTATAAAATGATCAGAGAACCAGAGGTGAACAGTGGCCTTCCTGCTGGGACAATACTTGGGCAGCACATGCAGTCCTGGTTCAGTTGGTGTGTTGGCTGAGCACAAAGATGCTCTGATCCCATGCTGGGGGACAATAGCTCTCTGTCCTCTGGGAACACTGTACACGCCATTGCAAAGACTTTACCAAACTAAGGCACACGTGAAATTCAGCCCAGTTGCCCAATCACAGAGTCAGCAGATAGAGATGAAAAGAACAAGGGTTGACATTAGGTGAATCTAAGCAGAATACCTGCCAGTGCAGCCTTGAACTTGCTACCTAACCATGCACTCTCAACTTCAATATATTAATTTGTAAATTAAGAGTAGTCACATTTGCATTGAGGGATTGAATACTTGGAAAAGTAAAACACACAAAGATAATGTGCCACGTGCAATTCATAGTGTATAGATAATAAATATTATTCAGAATTAAGTATGGCCTTCTTTAAGAATATAATAATAGTGATGATAACATTTTGAATATTGACTATATGATAGATATTGTGGTGAGTGCTTTACAAGTCAAATAAATTCCATGAGCTAAGTGCTGTTATTGCATTGATCTCACAGATTAGGAATTTGAAGCACAAAAGGAGTTAAATAATATTCCTGGCATCCCAAAGCTAATGACTTCAAATCCAGGTATTCTGCCTCTAGAGCTTATGCTATTAAATATCATGTTAGATAGTAATGACTCCTTTCTTCACAAAAAAAGTAGGAAGGGGTTCATTTATCAAAGGACCTTAAGCCCATAGAAAGACTTTATTATTCTTGATCTTAAATTTAACATTCAACGGAAGCTCTTCCTTTGAAACCCAAAGGGGTTGAAATGCACTTTGAATTTGGAATTGTAAGAGCTATGAACACTTTCCAATTTTGGCACTCACTGTAAGTCACTTTGCATATTTGAGTTTCCTCATATATGAATGGAAGTAATCACCATTTTGTTGAGAGGCATCAGTGAGGAAATAGATGTGAAAGCACCTTATAAATGCAAATGGCTCACAAATGTTAGTTGTCATTAGTCAAAGTACATTATTTTTAAAAGCCTAAAATTGAAATAAGAATTATAATACTTTGGTCTCTGTTCTATTTGAAAAATAAAGCAAATTATTTTATTCTACTTCAATGTAACATACAACCAATTTAAAATATTTTTAATATCTAAATTTCTAGAAAGTTTTAAATATTAAGATATTCATGTGGATGAAAACAAGAATGATACCACACAGTAATGCATTTTTTTATTTTTATAGGATATTCATATGGTAGAATGAAAAACAATAGGTGTCCAGTATTCTGGGGAGGATGCCATTATGGGCTTGCATAGGCAATTCACAAGGATATATTTCAGATTATGCCTCATATTCTTTTAGAGTAAGTAGAAGTGAGAAAGATGTGAAATAGAAGTTAAGCCTTTTGAAAAGAAACTTGATCATCATCACTATAAACAAGAATGTGAACATTTTATTTATTCATTTTTAATTGATTTTTGTCAATGAGATTAGGCATGTCCTACTCAAAGAAAGGCAATGCCAAAGAATGCTCAAACTACCATACAATTGCACTCATCTCACGTGCTAGTAAAGTAATGCTCAAAATTCTCCAAGACAGGCTTCAGCAATATGTGAACCGTGAACTTCCTGATGTTCAAGCTGGTTTTAGAAAAGGCAGAGGAACCAGGGATCAAATTGCCAACATCCGCTGGATCTTGGAAAAAGCAAAAGAGTTCCAGAAAAGCATCTATTTCTGCTTTATTGACTATGCCAAAGCCTTTGACTGTGTGGATCACAATAAACTGTGGAAAATTCTGAAAGACATGGGAATACCAGACCACCTGACCTGCCTCTTGAGAAATTTGTATGCAGGTCAGGAAGCAACAGTTAGAACTGGACATGGAACAACAGACTGGTTCCAAACAGGAGAAGGAGTTCGTCAAGGCTGTATATTGTCACCCTGCTTATTTAACTTATATGCAGAGTATATCATGAGAAACTCTGGACTGGAAGAAACACAAGGTGGAATCAAGATTGCCGGGAGAAATACCAATCACCTCAGATATGCAGAGACACCACCCTTATGGCAGAAAGTGAAGAGGAACTAAAAAGCCTCTTGATGAAAGTGAAAGTGGAGAGTGAAAAAGTTGGCTTAAAGCTCAACATTCAGAAAATGAAGATCATGGCATCCGGTCCCATCACTTCATGGGAAATAGATGGGGAAACAGTGTCAGGCTTTATTTTTGGGGGCTCCAAAATCACTGCAGATGGTGACTGCATCCATGAAATTAAAAGACGCTTACTCCTTGGAAGGAAAGTTATGATCAACCTAGATAGCATATTCAAAAGCACAGACATGACTTTGCCAACAAAGGTTCGTCTAGTCAAGGCTATGGTTTTTCCTATGGTCATGTATGGATGTGAGAGTTTGACTGTGAAGAAGCCTGAGCATCGAAGAATTGATGCTTTTGAACTGTGGTGTTGGAGAAGACTCTTGAGAGTCCCTTGGACTGCAAGGAGATCCAACCAGTCCATTCTGGAGGAGATCAGCCCTGGGATTTCTTTGGAGGGAATGATGCTAAAGCTGAAACTCCAGTACTTTGGCCACCTCATGCGAAGAGTTGACTCATTGGAAAAGTCTCTGATGCTGGGAGGGATTGGGGGCAGGAGGAGAAGGGGACGACAGAGGATGAGATGGCTGGATGGCATCACTGACTCGATGGACGTGAGTCTGAGTGAACTCCGGGAGTTAGTGATGGACAGGGAGGCCTGGCGTCCTGCGATTCATGGGGTCGCAAAGAGTCAGACATGACTGAGCGACTGATCTGATCTGATCCGACTGTACTAGGTGTTGAAGGAGATGCATTAAAAAAAAATTCAGTCTGGTTGAAAATGCAAGATATATAAATCTTGTGATATAAATGGCATTATAGAAGGGTATATTATTAATTGACAAAGTAGGTGATATAGCTAGCAAGTACAAAGACAGTTCATAGAAAGGAGAAATTGATGCAAACAAGACAGTCTGGGAAGTCTTACAGGAGTGAGAACAAAGAATGGAGGTTGGGAATGTCTTTGACCTTGCAGTTTTTTGATAGAAACATATGGGACTAATGATCAGGAATATCCAGCCAAATGATTGAATAGGTGGAAGAAGTTTAACTATACAGAGCTTTGAACATAGGCTGAGGAGTTTGAAATGTATTTTGAGTGGCAGGAGTGTGGAGGAACAGAGGTCCTCTGTCCACTCAAAAAGCAAGCTTCAATAATAGAAGGTAACTTTTTACTGAACTCTAGACCCCAAACATATAAGTTACAAAAAGAGTTCACCTTTAAATATCAGAAAAACAAGTGACGGTGGCCTTATACATATAGGCAACTGTTTTTGCTTGCTTGTCTTTCATGTAACAAAACAGACACAAGGAGACATAGGCAGTCAGGGTTGGTATGAAGATACAGTGATGCCACCAGGAGTTGGCTGTGTCTTACTGTTCCACTCTCCTTGCCATGAGGCTTTTGTCCTTAGGATGGCAAGATAATAGTGATGAAACCAGAAAAAAGGGCAAATAAAATGGCTAAATACATGTGCAATGAGAATCTGCGACTTAAAAAATGCTTTTTTCCTGGAAATTCTACCCACTTAATCATTACTACTGTTTCTGTTGTTTCCCCATCTATTTGCCATGAAGTGATGGGACTGGAAACAATGACAGACTTTATTTTCTTGGGCTCCGAAATTACTGCAGATGGTGACTGCAGGCCATGAAATTAAAAGATGCTTCTCCTTGGAAGAAACGCTATGACCAACCTAGACAGCATATTAACACCAGAGACATTACTTTGCTGACAAAAGTCCGTCTAGTCAAAGCTATGGTTTTTCCACCCACCAAGACTGAGCCAGAACTGTGTCTGAGTGTCTCTTGTGGAGGTACGGGTCAGCAGTGGCCTGCCACAGGGGCTCCAGGTGCAATAGACCTAGATATGGCATAAGCCCTCTTGGAAGAGGTTGCCGTTAACCCCACCAAAGAACCGCCAGAACTTATACAGGACTGGGAAACAGACTCTTGGAGGGCACAAATAAAACCTTGTGTGCACCAGGACCCAGGAGAAAGGAGTAGTGACCCCACAAGAAACTGACCCAGACTTGCCCATGAGTGTCCAGGAGTCTCTAGAGGAAGCGTGGGTATAACGGTGGGCTGCTGAAGGGTTGGGGGCACTCAGTGCAGCAGTGTGTGCATGGGACCTTTCAAAGGAGGTCGCTCTTATCTTTATTACCTTCACTACAGTTTGGCCTCAGGTCAAGCAACAAGGAGGGAGCAAAGCCCTGCCCTTCAACAGAAAATTGGATTAAAGATTTACTGAACATGGCCCCACCCATCAGAACCAGTTTGCCCTCAGTCAGCCTCTCCCATCAGGAAGCTGCCATAAGCCTCTTATCCTTCTCCATTAGAGGGCAGACAGAATGAAAACCATAATCACAGAAAATTAACCAAACTGATCACATGGACCACAGCTTTGTCTAACTCAATGAAACTATGAGTTATGCTGTGTAGGGCTACCCAAGATGGACAGGGCATGGCATAGAGTTCTGCCAAAACATGGTCCACTGGAGAAGGGAATGTCAAACTACCTCAATCTCCTTGCCTTGAGACCCCATAAACAGTATGAAAAGGCAAAAAGGTATGATACTGAAAGATGAACTCCCCAGGTCGGTAGGTACCCACCATGCTACTAAAAAAGAGTGGAAAATAACTCCAGAAAGAATGAAGAGATGGAGCCAAAGTAAAAACAACACACAGTTGTGGATGTGACTGGTGATGTAAGTAAAGTCTGATGCTGTAAAGAACAATATTGCAAAGGAATCTGGAATGTTAGGCCCATGAATCAAGGCAAATTGGAAGTGGTCAAACAGGAGATGGCAAGAGTGAACATCAATATTTTAGGCATCAGTGAACTAAAATGGACTGGAATGGGTGAATTTAACTCAGATTACCATTAAATCTACTACTGTGGGCAAGGATCTCTTAGAAGAAGTGGAGTAGCCATCATAGTCAACAAAAGATTCCATATTGCAGTACTTGGATGCAATCTCAAAAACAAAAGAATGATCTCTGTTTGCTTCCAAGGCAAACCATTCAATATCACAGTAATCCAAGTCTATGAACCAACCAGTAATGCTGAAGAAGCTGAAGTTGAATGGTACTATGAGGACTTACAAAACCTTCTAGAACTAAAACCCAAAAAAGATGTCCTCTTCCTTATATCGGACTGGGATGCAAAAGTAGGAAGTCAAGAGCTACCTAGACTAACAGGCAAATTTGGCCTTGGAGTACAAAACAAAGCAGGATGAAGGCTAACAGAGTTTTGCAAAGAGAATGCACTGGTCATAGCAAACACCCTCTTCCAACAACACAAGAGAAGACTCTACACATGGACATCACCAGATGGTCGACACCAAAATCAGATTGATTATATTCTTTGCAGCCAAAGATGGATAAGGTCTATACAGTCAGCAAAAACAAGACTGAGAGCTGACTGTAGCTCAGATCATGAACTCCTTATTGCCAAATTCAGACTTAAATTGAAGAAAGTAGGGAAAACCATTAGACCATTCAAGTATGACCTAAATCAAATCCCTTACGATTATACATTGGAAGTGACAAATATATTCAAGGGATTAGATCTGATAAACAGAGAGCTTGAATAATTATGGAAAGAAGTTCATGACACTGTACAGGAAGCAGTGACCAAGACCATCCCAAAGAAAACAAAATGCAAAAAGGCAAAATGGTTGTCTGAGGAGGCCTTACAAATAGCTGAGAAAATAAGAGAAGCTTAAGCCAAAGGGGAAAAGGAAAGATACATTCATTTGAATGCAGAGTTCCAAAGAAGAGCAAGGAGAGATAAGAAACCTTTCCTCAGTGATCAATGTAAAGAAATAGAGGAAAACAACAGAATGGGAAAGACTAGAGATCTCTTCAAGAAAATTAGATACCAAGAGAACATTTCATGCAAAGATGGTGGGCTCAGTTAAGGACAGAAATGGTATGGACTAACAGAAGCAGAAGATATTAAGAAGAGGTGGCAAGAATATACAGAAGAACTATACAAGAAAGATCTTCATGATCCAAATAATCATGATGGTGTGATATTCACCTGGAGCCAGATAGCCTCGAGTCCAAAGTCAAGTGAGCCTTGGGAAGCATCATTATGAACAAAGCTGGTGAAGGTAATGGAATTCCAGTTGAGCTATTTCAAATCCTAAAAGATAATGCTGCAAATTCACTCAATTTGCCAGCAAATGTGGAAAACTCAGCAGTGGCCACAGGGCTGGAAAAGGTCAGTCTTCATTCCAAACCCAAAGAAAGGAAATGTCAAAGAATGTTCACACTATGGCACAGTTGAATTCATCTCACGGGCTAGTAAAGTAATGCTCAAAATACTCCAAGCCAGGCTTCAACAGTACATGAACCATGAACTTCCAGATGTTCAAGCTGGATTTAGTAAAGGCAGATAAACCAGAGATCAAATTGCCAACATCTGCTGGATCATTGAAAAAGCAGGAGAGTTGCAGAAAAACAGCTACTTCTGCTTTATTGACTACACCAAAGCCTTTGAATGTGTGGATCACAACAAACTGTGGAAAATTCCTAAAGTGATGGGAATACCAGACCACTTGACTCATCTCCTGAGAAATCTGTATGCAGGTCAGGAAGCAATAGTTAGAACTGAACATGGAACAACAGACTGGTTCCAAATCGGGAAACGAGTACTTCAAGGCTGTATGTTGTCACCCTGCTTATTTAACTTCTATGAAGAATACATCATGCACAATGCCGGACTGGATGAAGCACAAGCTGAAATCAAGATTACCAGGAAAAATATCAATAACCTCAGATACGCAGATGACACCACCCTATGGCAGAAAGCAAAGAAGAATTAAAGAACCTCTTGATGAGAGTGAAAGAGGAGAGTTAAAATGTTAGCTTAAAAAAACTCAACATTCAGAAAATTAAGATCATGGCATCCAGTTCCATCACTTTATGACAAATAGATGGGGAAACAGTGGAAACAGTGGCTGCCTTTATTTGGGGAGGCTCCAAAATCACTGCAGATGGTGACTGCAGCCATGAAATTCAAAGATCCTTGCTCCTTGCAAGAAAGGCTATGACCAACCTAGATAGCATATTAAAAAGCAGAGACATTACTTTACCAACAAAGGTCCATCTAGTAAAAGCTATGGTTTTTTCCAGTAGTCATGTATGGATGTGAGAGCTGGGCTACGAAGAAAGCTGAGCGCTGAAGAATTGATGCTGTTCAACTGTGGAGTTGAAGAATCCCTCTTGAGACTCTCTTGATAATCCCTTGGACTGAGAGAAGATCCAACCAGTCCATCCTAAAGGAAAGCAGTCCTGAATATTCATTGGAAGGACTGATGCTGAAGCTGAAACTCCAATACTTTGGTCACCTGATGTGAAGAACCAACTCATTGGAAAAGACCCTGATGCTGGGAAAGATCGAAGGCTGGAGGAGAAGGGGATGACAGAGGATGAGAAGGTTGGGTGGCATCACTAACGCAATGGACTTGGGTTTGAGTAAGCTCTGGGTGTTGGTGATGGACAGGGAGGCCTGGCGTGCTGCAGTCCATGGGGTCACAAAGAGTCAGACATGACTGAGTGACTGAACTGAACTGAATCATCACTACTCACAGTAATTGGCTAGAATGAGGTTACAATGCCAGTCCTAATTATAGGTTCAGCTGGAAAGTGACAGTTTTAGCTGTACATATTGCTGTCAAAAGCAAAATTTTAGGTCGTTTGTAAGAAAGAAGAGAAGAATGGTTCTATATACATGTATATATTATATGGCTATCTTCTCATTGGATCATGGATGTTCAGATCAAAAGGCAGTGATGAAGATATTAAATATTTTCTTAATATCTCTTTTAAAGGTGTGTCTGTTTTATATGGCAACTCTTAGATAAGTAAGCAAAAATAAGCCTAAGTGGAATTTTTTCTAGTTCTATCAGCTGAATGTTTTTTGATATACCCTTCCTACAGATTCTGATATTACCATTAGCTGTCTAACTTTTCTTTTTACTTGTCTTTTTCTGACACTTCAAAAGCTGTGTTATGGGAAACTGGAATAGCTGCATTAAGAGATGCCTGTCAGGTACTGTTTTTAACCAATATTTTATAATTTCTGAAGTTTTAACTTTTTATTTTCTCTTTGATTTGAACAGAGTATTTTAAACCTGGTTTATGGGTATCTGTTTTAATGTGAGTTCCTATTTCTGGTTTTATTGCCTCTTGCCTAATTTGTTTTTAGTTTTCTTTTCCCTCCTTTAGATATTTCCAAATATGTTTTCTCTACTCTTAAACATGCTGCTGCTAAGTCACTTCAGTCGTGTCCGACTCTGTGCGACCCCATAGACGGCAGCCCACCAGGCTCCCCCATCCCTGGGATTCTCCAGGCAAGAACACTGGAGTGGGTTGCCATTTCCTTCTCCAATGCATGAAAGTGAAAAGTGAAAGTGAAGTCTCTCAGTCGTTTCTGACTCTTAGCGACTCCATGGACTGAAACCTACCAGGCTCCTCTGTCCATGGGATTTTCCAGGCAAGAGTACTGGAGTGGGGTGCCATTGCCTTCTCCGACTCTTAAACATAGTAAGCCTAATTATTTTATAACTACTAAATTTTGATAGCTCCACTATCTTAAGTCTTTGTGAGTTGGTTTTAGATGGCTCTTATTTCTGTTGGTTCTTGGTCCTTACATGCTCCCCTCTGAGCAATTCTGGTAATACATATGCAGACCACAAATCTATGAGAACTGTTTTACTTTCAATTCACTCGGAAGTTGTAATTCTTTGGAAGTTATATCAAACCTTAGCTAGTTTGAAGGGGATTGATTTTCTTGGGCTAACTTTGACTTTTGTACTCTTCCTTGAATATACGTCAAAATTCATGCTGCAAATTCCCTCATGGAAAAAGTGGCTTGGAAAACTAGGCTTCCTCTTTTCAGCTTCCTGATTTGGGCAAAATCATTCCTTCCTGTATCATTAGTGTGTTTATACTTTAAGATAGACTTTATTTCTTTTATTGTTTTTTCAGTTGCCTTCAGTAAGATGGTTGGCTCAAATTTCCTAGACCACATATCTTGTGTTCTCAGTCATGGCCAACTCTTTGCAACCCCATGGACTGCAGCCCTTCAGACTCCTCTGTCCATGGAATACTGGGGTGGCTTGCCATTCCTACTCTAGAGATCTTCTGACCCAGAGACTGCACCCATGTCTCCTGTGTCTTCTTCATTACAGGCAGATTCTTTATCCCTGGGAAGCCCAGACCACCTTTACTAGAAGTTAAAATCCTACTTCTCTATTACAAATCCTTCCTTTCCTCCCTCTTTCCCTTCATTTCTCTTCTCCTCCAACCTTTCCTTTTTTCTTTTCCCCTTGCTTCTTATTTTTGAAAAATGTTGATTTCACACCTTGTTGATTTCAGTTACTCCTTGTGTTATTGTTTATCTGACATAATTTCTTTTGTTTTTAACATCTTTGTGACTTTGTGTTTGCACTTGTAAATAGCATATGGATTGTTACTCTTTAACCTGGTGTGGCTATATTTTTCTTTAAGAGGTTTATAATTTTTATTTAATCCCATAATACTCTGCTGCATTTGAAGCCAGAGATAATTCTTCATTATTACCTATGTGTTCTTGAGCAAATTAATTAACCCTATTCACTCTCATTTTCATCATCTCTTTAGTAAAGTACTTTCTTCATAGGATTTGAGAATTGAACAAATAATATCTATAAATATTTTTAAAATCAACATATTTAACCTGTTACTGTGGTTATCATTTTTAATAATTATAAGAAAGATTAACCCCTAGAGGAGCCTGGTAGGCTACAGTTCAAGGGGTCACAAACAGTTGGACACAACTGAGCCCAGCACAGTAGCATTTCCAACGGTTGTTGTAATTAATATATTGCCTTTATCTCTGTCATACTGTATACCTTTAAAATATTTTCTGATATCTATTTGTTTTCTATCTTTTAATATACACATGAATAGTGATTTATAGGAACACATTCTAAGTTAAGCCTACAGTGGCTTATATGTCAGATATACATACTTAGCAATGTACTAAAACACACAATTAATGAATATGTTTTAATTAATTAATTGCATTAGAAATTTAATAATGTGGGTCTAAATTTAAAATGCATAGGAAGAGATACAGTGATAAAACTTCCATCCTTGTTTCCTGGCCACTTAATTTCTCTTTTCACAGGCAAGTGATTTTTTAGTTTCCTTATGTATCATTCAATGTATTATTTTATACATTTTAATTACATATATTTTATAGTTTTATATTATATGTATTTCAATTATATATAAATTTTTATTCTTTTCCTCCTTTTACACAAATAATCACATACCTTTTATTTAACAGTATGTTAGAGTTTGTTACATATTAACATAAAAAGTCATCCTTGAATCATTTTCTGTGAATTTTCTGAATTCTACTGTGTAGATAGATGATAATTTATTTAACTATTTGCCTGTTTAAGGATATTCAGGCTGATTCCAGCCTTTTCCTTATACAAAGTATGTTTCAATAAATAACTTTGTACATCTGGCATTTCTCACATATGCAAACTAATTTTAGATAAAACCCTTACAAATGAAACTGCTTCATCATGGGAATTGCATACTTGAAATTTTGACACGTGTACCCCAATGTTCATCGCAGCACTGTTTATAATAGCCAGGACATGGAAGCAACCTAGATGTCCATCAGCAGATGAATGGATAAGAAAGCAGTGGTACATATACACAATGGAGTATTACTCAGCCATTAAAAAGAATACATTTGAATCAGTTCTAATGAGGTGGATGAAACTGGAGCCTATTATACAGAGTGAAGTAAGCCAGAAGGAAAAACACCAATACAGTATACTAACACATATATATGGAATTTAGAAAGATGGTAACGATAACCCTGTATACGAGACAGCAAAAGAGACACTGATGTATAGAACAGGCTTATGGACTCTGTGGGAGAGGGAGAGGGTGGGAAGATTTGGGAGAATGGCATTGAAACATGTGAAATGTCATGTATGAAACGAGATGCCAGTCCAGGTTCAATGCACGATGCTGGATGCTTGGGGCTGGTGCACTGGGACGACCCAGAGGGATGGTATGGGGAGGGAGGAGGGAGGAGGGTTCAGGATGGGTTCTTAAATTTGTAAGGAATATATTAAATTAAAAAAAATAATTTAAAAAAAAAGAAATTTTGATTAAATTTGTGAAATTGCCCTTCATAAAGATCATATCAATATACACAGTTACTGGCAATGTATTTGTAAGAATGCCTCTTTCTCCACTTTTTTGTTAGCAGAGTATTATCAAATATTTTAATCTCTGCCTGTCTGAGGTTAAAAATGGCATCTGAATATAGTTTTATTTAAACATGATTCTTGATGTCAAAAAAGTGATTGAAACAGTATCTTTTGATTCTATTTTTACACAAGCCAAAATTCAATTCTGCTTGCCCCCTCTACCACTGAGATCGTTAATTAAAATAGCCCACTGTCACTTATTCACTGTATATCTGCTCTTTGAATTTATAGGACCTACAGTCTTTAGATCATTTCATTTTCTCTTATTCATCAACCCTTTCCTGTCCCTTTTCTCCCTATCTAGCTTAGATTCCTTCAAGTAATTTAATCACTTACTTGCCATATTGTGCTTCTACTGTATCTACGTCACAAACTCAAAACTTGAGATTAGACAACCGTCCATCTCCATGTGAGCACTTGGGCCCTATTGTGAAAAATCATGGCAATAGGACAACTAAGGCCACATTATTAGACACAGTTGTCCAGTCCAATCGAGGCCCTCAAGGCCAGCAATAGTTTATTCAACCGCCTCATTCTTTTGTTTCAGACTGACTATCTCAAACATTTTCCATTTTTGTCAGACCTAAAACACTCCTCACCAATTCTTTTCATTTTACATAAAAGACACCACCTTTCATCTTGCAGATCAAGGAGAAACTTTCATTCAGAAAGTCTCTCAACTTTATATCATCAAGTCTATACAGACCTCATCCATATCCTCTTCACTTTCATTCTAACAGTCAGGAGGACTATCAATGTCTCTTATGTAAGATTTGCTTCTTTACCTTTGCTCTTAAACATTTGACTTCTTGCCTTCTCAAGAAAATTTCACTACTGAGTATTTACTTTGTCAAGTCAACTTCTCTATATTCATCTTTTGCATCAATATTTACACATGCATCAGTCACTGTTACTCAATAAACAAAGAAACTGCTGCTCTTAACTCCTGCCTTCCCCTCTAGAATTTTAAATCTGAAAAGGGTTTTCAATGTAAACTATGATGTTTCTATTTGCTAATTTGTTTTTTTTCCCATCCCCACCTCATTAATCTACTTCAATTTTACCACCACCCACATCTTCATAGGAATTTCTCTTCTAAAGTTTGCAACAACTTACTTGTGCTAATTGAAAAAATACTTTTTGTTTGTTTGTTTTTATCTCCCTTGACTTCAACTGCATTTGACACTTTTGATTGCTTCCTCCTTTTTGAAAATTCCCTCTAGATTTCTATGACACACATTCTTCCCTCCTTCTTGTGTGTTCCTTCTCAGTCCTACTTTTCCTCCCCACTTTCTCTGATCATTCTTTAAGCACATAGCTTCTCCTCAGCACTCTTCCTTAGGCCCTTCTATCTTCTCACACTTTACTCCTGAATTACAAAGGAAAGCCAGCTCAACCTGCCCCACGTTGGACTCTTGACTCATCTACCCTCCTCTTCAGTGTTTCCTTTCTCACTCACTCACTCAGATGCTCAGTCATGTCTGACTCTTTTGTGACCCTATGGACTGTAGCCTGCCAGGCTCCTCAGCCCATAGGAGACTCCTGGCAGAATACTGGAGTGGGGTGCCATTTCCTCCTCCAGGGGATCTTTCTGACTAAAGGATTGAACCCGAGTCTCTTAGGCTCCTGCATTGGCAGGCAGATTCTTTACCATTAGTGCCACCTGGGAAGCCCTCAGTGCTTTCTATCTCAATTAAAAGAAGAAGAAGAAGAAGAAGAAGAAGAAGAAGAAGAAAATACCATCTATTACTACCTGAAAGTTCAAGCCAGAATGTTTATAAGCACCACCAAATTCTGACAAATTCTACCTTTAAAATATCTCTTAGATCTAGCTACTTATATCCACTAAGTCATGTTTGACTCTTTTGAGACACCATGGACTGTAACCTACTGGGCTCCACTTTCCATGGGATTTCCCAGGCAAGAATACTGGAGTGTGTTGCTATTTCCTTCTCCAGAGGATCTTCCTGACCCAGGGGATCAAACTCATGCCTCCTGCATTGGCAGGTAGATTCTTTACTGCTGAGCCACCATGGAAGCCCTCATCAATATATTGGAGCTTTTGAAAATTCCCTTTTGTAGTCTAGTTCTGGTTTTCCCCAACTGAATTTATAACGTCAGGTCCTTGGATGTTGCCAGCAGTTTACCATTGTTTTTGTAATGCCCTAAGGGAAAGCCCATCCCTCCAACTATGAGCTGAGGTTGGAGTCAGTCAAATGTCACAAACCCCATTGTCTTATCAAGGTTTAGTAGATTCTTGGATAGACAATTTCATTTCATTCTGTAGATTAATTGACAGAGTTCTAAAGCGGGCTTCCCTGGTGCCTTAGCAGTAAACAACTTGCCTGCAATGCAGGGGATGTGGGAGACAGGGATTCAGTCCCTGGGTCAGGATGATCCCCTGGAGGAAGAAATGGCAACCACTCCAGTATTCTTGCCAGGAAAATCCCATGGACAGAGAAGCCTGGAAGGCTGCAATCCACAGGATTGCAAAGAGTTGGACACAACTGAGCAACTGAACACGAAGTGGTTCATTTAAGTTGTTTTGTTTGTATTTTCCTTGTTTTAGAGTTGTGGAGTATTCCACTGAGGTCTTCATTCTGACATTTAAAAGATGATTTGCCTGTGAGGTCTTCATTCTGACATTTAAAAGATGATTTGCCTGTATTTGTTTTTAATGCTTGTATGTCTGATTAGATTTGAAGTCTCCTTTCTCCCTTACTCCCTTCCTTGTTCCTTCCTCCCTCCCTACCTGCCTGCCAGAAATACAGTGTTTACCATATGACAGGTGCTAATTTAGGTGCTAGAAGCATAATAGTGTAAAAAAAAAAAAAAAAAAAAAAAACCACACCTTAGCAGGTCCTTGGCCATTGTATTTTTCAATGATTTATCACCTCTGTGGAGCATAGGGTTTTGGCATACAGTAAATGCTAAATAAATAACTGATAAAGGCCATTTTGCCTCAGGTCTTGTTTTACATTTTTTCCCCCTACTGACAACAAATCACTTCAGGATGCAATGAGCTGCCATGCATGTCCCTCTAATTTCTGGTGTCAAAGAGCTGTGTTGTTATTTAGCTGCTAAGTCATGTGGATTTTGCAACCCCATGGATTGTAGCCCACTAGGTTCTTCTGTCCATGGGATTTCCCAGGCAAGAATACAGGAGTGCATTGCCATTCCTTCTCCAGGGGACCTTCCCAACCCAGGGATCGAACCCATGTCTCCTGCTTGGCAGGCAGATTCTTACTATTGAACAAAGATGTAGGACACATAAAAACCTACTTCTACAAAGTACTTCTCAATCTATCCCCTAAATCCGACAACTAATTTATATTTGCCAAGAAAGAGAATTCTACTAGATTTATTAGTTTGATATCTCTTTGAATATTTTAAAGAGAATCTTCTGTATAGAAATGCCAGAGATTTCTGTAAAGACACTCTATTCAATAAGTGGTGCTGGGAAAACTGGACAGCTACATGTGAACGAATGAAATTAGAACACCCCTATCACTATACACAAAAGTAAACTAAAAATGGATTAAAAACCTAAATGTAAGGCTAGATGCTATAAAACTGTTGTAGGAAAACATAGGCAGAACACTCTTTAACATAAATCATAGCAGGATCATTTTTGACCCACCTCCTAGAATAATGAAAATAAAAATAATCAAATGGGATCCAATTAAACTTAAAAGCTTTCTCACAACAAAGGAAACTATAAACAAAACAAAAACACAAACTCCAGAATGGGAGGAAATATTTGCAAATGAAGCAACCCACAAGGGATTAATCCCCCCAAATATACAAATAAAGTCAAATTTGTTTTTGACTTTGCAGCCCAATATCAAAAAAACAAACAACCCAATGAAAAAATGGGTGGAAGACCTAAATAAACATTTCTCCAAAGAAGACATACAAATGGTGAAAAAGCACATGAAAAGATGCTCAACATCACTAATTATTTGAGAAATGCAAATAAAATTATAATGAAGTATTACCACCTCACAATGGTCAGAATGGCCACTGTAAAAATGTCTACAAACAATAAGTACTAGAGAGGGTATGAAGAAAAGGGAAACTTCCTACACTGCTGGTGGAAATGTAAATTGGTGCATCCAGTATGGAGATTGAGGTTTCTTAAAAAACTAAAAATAGAACTATCATATGCCTCAGCAATCCCACTTATGGGCATATACCCAGAAAAAAATCATAGTTTGAACATGGGCCCCAGTGTTCACTGCAGTACTATTTATAATGTGCAGGACACAGGAGCAAGTTAAATGTCCATGGGTAGATGAATGAATAAAGAAGATGTGGTATATACATACATACATATATATATGTAACGAAATATTATGCAGCCATAAAAAAAAGATAATATCATTTGTAGAAACCAAGGAAAAGGCTACCCACTCCAATATCCTGACCTGGAAAATTCCGTGGACTGTATAGTCCATGGGGGTCACAAAGAGTTGGATACAACTGAGTGACTTTCACTTTCACGATGGTTGTCATACTGAGTGAAGCAAGTCAAATACAGAAAAATATCATATGATATCTATTTTATTTCCTCTCTGATATTTATTATTTCCTCCCTACTTCTGACTTTGGGCTTGTTTTCCTTTTTTAATTCCTTTAGATAGTAGGTTAAATTGTTTATTTTAGATTTTTTGTGTTTCTTAAAGTAGGCCTGTATTATTATAAACTTCCCTCTTAGAACTGCTTTTGCTTTGGGAAAGTTATGTTTTTATTTTAATTTATTTTAAAGTATTTTCTGATTTCCATTTGGTTTTTTCATTGACCAATCTTTTTTTATTTTTAAGTGTGTTAGTTGCTCAAGTATGTCTAACTCTTTGTGACTCCATAGAACGTCACCCTCCAGGCTTCTTTGTCCATAGAATTCTCCAGGCAAGAATACTCAAGTGGGTAGGCTTTCCCTCCTCCAGGTTTTTGTTTTTGTTTTGGTAGCATGTTTTTTATTCTTTGTTTGTTCACGTTTTTCCTATTTTTCTTCCCATAATTGATTTCTTGTTTTATGCCATTGTGTTCAGAAAGAGAAAAAGCTTAATATAATTTCTATACTCTTATTTTTTATTGAGATTTATTTTTGTGACCTACTATGTGATCTATCCTGGGGACTTTTTCATATACCCGTGTTAAGAATATTCATTCTTCTGATTTTGGATGGACTATCCTGTGGATATTCATCATATCCAAGTGGTCTAATGTGTCATGTAAGGACACTATTTCAATGTTTCCTTACTGATTTTCTGTCTGGATGGTCTTTCCAATGATGCAACCCAGATGTTAAAATTTCCTACTATTATTGTATTGTCATACAATAATACAATATTATGTCTGCTAACATATATATATATATATATATATGCTACTAAGTCACTTCAGTCGTGTCCGACTCTGTGTGACCCCATAGATGGCAGCCCCCCAGGCTCCCCCATCCCTGGGATTCTCCAGGCAAGAACACTGGAGTGGGTTGCCATTTCCTTCTCCATATACATATATATATATATATATATATATATATATATATATATATATATATACATATTTAGGTATTCCTATCTTAGATGCTTGTATATTCTTTTACTGATCCTTCTATCATTGTATAATGACCTTCTTTGTCTTTTGTTATAAAGTCTACTTTGTTTGATATGAGTACTACTATTCCATTTTTTTTGTCATTTACAGTTATGTAAAAGATCTTTTTCCATCCTCTTGATTTCAATCTGTGTATGTCTTTAGCACTGAAGTGCTTCTCTTGTAAGAAGCATATAAACTGATCTTGGTTTTTGTTCCAATCCCCACCTATGTCTTTTGATTGGAACACTTAGTCCATTGTTATCTAAAGTAGGTATTGATAGACTGACTTGTTTTCCTTTCGTTACTTGTTTCCTCCATGTTTCTTCAGTTCTCTATTCTTTTCTTCTTCTTTTCATTACTTTCCTTGTGGCTTGATGATTTTATTTAATGGTATGCTTATGCTTTTATTTTTCTCTAGTTTTTGTTTATAATCTGTAGATTTTTGATTTGTGGTTACCATGGGTTTCAAATACCTATAACTATACCTACTTTTTAACCAAAAGCCACTTATGTTCAAACACATTTTAAAAGGTCTACATTTTTCACTCTGCTCCCCCATATTTTCTGTTTTTGATGTCATGTTTTGCATCTTCATGTTCATCCCTTAAACGTTTACTGTGGTTATAGTTGCTTTCACAGTTTTTGTCTTTTAATCTTCATATCTTCATATTTGCTTATTTAAATGGTTGATCCACAGCTTTTATCATGTATTTGCTTTTACTAGTAGGGTTTTCTTTTCCTATAATTTCTTAATTCTTAGTCATTTTTTCACCTAGAGAAGACCCTTAGGGTTAGTTTAGTACTGATAGCCCCTTTGAGTTGTTGCTTATCTGAGAAGTTCTTTATCCATCCTTCAATTCTAATGATAACCTTTAGAGGATTCTAGATTTTAGATTTTTCACTTTGAGCACTTTAAGTATATCTTGCCACTCCCTTCTGGCTTGCAAAGTTTCTGCTGAAAAATAAGCTGACAGCCTTTGTGGGTATCTCTTGTATACTCTCTTACTACCTTTAAAATAGTCTATTTTTCTTCATATTTTGCCATTTTACTTATATGTTTCAGTCTGATTCTGTGTTTGTCTTGTTTGGGGCTCTCTGTGCTTTCTGTATGGTTTTCTGTTTCTTCTTCAGGTATGGAAAATTTTCAGCAGTAATTTCATCAGCTAAATTTCAACAATTTTCTTTTTCTCTCTTCTCCTTCTGAGACCACATATAATGTGAATATTAGTACACTTCGTATTGTCTCAGGTCACTTAAATGTCCTCATTTAAAAAATTTCATAACTCTAAGGAATGAATTGAAAAAAGATTTTGTTGTGATATGTGTCGAAGAGTATTCTGCTTATGTTTTCCTCCAAGAGTCTTACAGTGTCCACCCCTATATTTAGGTCTTCAGCCATTTTGAATTTATTTTTGTGCCTGGTGTTAGAGAATGTTTTAAATTCATTCTTTTTCATGTAGCTGTCTAGTTTTCCAAAGATCACTTGTTGAGGAGGCCATCTTTTCACTATGGTATATTCTTGCTTCCTCTGTCATAGATTAGGTGCAGAGATGCATGTGTTTATCTCTGGACTTTGTATCCTGATCCACTGATCTACATTTCTGCTCTTGTCCCAACACCATACTGTCTTAATGACTGTAGCTTTGTAGGGTAGTCTGAGCTCAGGGAGCCTGATTCCTCCAGCTCCATTTTTCTTTATGAAGATTACTTAAGCTATTTAGGGTCTTTTGTATTTCCATACAAGTTGTGAAAATTTTTGTTCTAGTTCTTTGAAAAATACCATTGATAATTTGATAGGGATTGAATTGAATCTCCAGACTGCTTTGTATATTATAGTCATTTTCACAATATTGATTCTTCCAATCCAAGAACATGGTATATCTCTTCATCTATTGGTGTCATCTTTGGTTTCTCTCATCAGTATCTTGTAGTATTCTAAGTATAGGACTTTTGCCTCCTTAGGTTTAAACCTAGATATTTTTTGTTTTTGTTTTTGATGCAATGGTAAATGAGATTGTTTCCTTGGTTTCTATTTCTGATTTTTTGTTGTTACTGTATAAGAATGCAAGAGATTTCTCTGTGTTAATTTTGTATCCTGAAACTTTACCAAATTCGTTGATAAGATCTAATAGTTTTCTACTAGCAACTTTAGGGTTTTCTATGTATAGTATCATGTCATCTGCAAAAAGTGATAGTTTTACTTCTTTTCCAGTTTGGATTTCTTTCATTTCTTTTTTGTCTCTGATTGCCATGGCTAGCACTTCCAAAATTATGTTGAACAATAGTGGTGAGAGTGGGCACGTTTGTCTTGGTCCTGATCTTAGAAGAAAAGCTTTCATGTTTTCACCATTGAGAATGATGTTTGCTGTGGGTTTGTCATATATGACTTTAGTATATTGAGGTAGATTCCTCTCAGCCCACTTCCTGGAGAGTTTCTATTATAAATGGATGTTGAATTTTGTCAAAAGCATTTTTGCATCTATTGCAATGATCATATGTTTTTTTTTGTTTCAGTTTGTTAATATGGTGTATCACATTGTTTGAAGATGGATTCATTTTGATATTTGGCAAAACTAATTCAATTATGTAAAGTTTAAAAATAAAATAAAATTTAAAAAAAATAAAAAAATAATAAAATAAAATTAAATTAAAAAAAAAAAAAAGAAAAATCCTTGCATTCCTGGGAAAAATTTTACTTGATCATGGTTTAGGATCCTTTTAATGTGTCATTACATTTGGTTTGCTAGCACTTGGTTTAAAAAATGGGTGGAAGATCTAAATAGACATTTCTCCAAAGAAGACATACAGATAAGTAAAAATCACATGAAATGACACTCAACATCACTTATCATTAGAGAAATGCAAACCCAAACTACAATAAGGTTTCATCTCATTTCAGTCAGAATGGCCATCACCAAAAATATACAAACAATAAATGCTGGAGTGGGTGTGCAGGAAAGGGCAATCTCCTATACTGTTGGTGGGAATGTAAACTGGTATAGCCACTATAAGAGAACAGTATGGAATTTCCTTAAAAAACAGAACTACCATGTAATCCAGCACCCCCACTCCTGAGCATATATCTGGAGATAATTATAATATGAAAAAATACATAGACCTGATGTTCATTGCAGCACTGTTTACAATAGCCAAGACATAGATGGTGTGGGTTTCCCAGGTGCTGCTAGTGGTAAAGAACCCACCTGTGCATCAGTTCAGCAGACATAAGAGACCTGGGTTCAATCCCTGGGTTGGAAAGATTCCCTTGAGGAGGGTATGACAACCCACTCCAGCATTTTTGCCTGAAAAATCCCCTGGACAGAGGAGCCTGGTGGGCTACAGTCCATAGGGACACAAAAAGTCAGACGTGACTGAAGCAACTTAACTCATATACAGCAGTAACCTAAATGTCCATCAACAGAGGAATGGTTAAAGAAGGTGTGGTACATATACACAGTGGAATATTACTCGGCCTTGAAAAAGAAAATAATGCCATTTGCAGCAATATGGATGGACCTAGAGATTGTCATACGGAGTGAAGTAAGTCAGACACAGAATGACAAATATATGATTGCTTATATATGGCATCTAAAAAAAGAGTACAAATGAAGTTATCTACAAAACAGAAACAGAGTTACAGATGTAGAAAGCAAACTACGGTTACCAGGGTGTAAGTGGGGGAGAGATAAATTGGGAGACTGGGATTGACACATACACACTGCTACTGCTGCTGCTGCTAAGTTGCTTCAGTTGTGTCCAACTCTGTGTGACCCCATAGACGGTAGCCCACCAGGCTCCCCCGTCCCTGGGATTCTCCAGGCAAGAACATTGGAGTGGGTTGCCATTTCCTTCTCAAATGCATGAAAGTGAGAAGTGAAAGTGCAGTCGCTCAGTCGTGTCCAACTTTTAGTGACCCCGTGGACTGCAGCCCACCAGGCTCCTCAGTCCATGGGATTTTCCAGGCGAGGGTACTGGAGTGGGGCGCCATTGCCTTTTCCGCACATACACACTACTATATATAAAATAGATAACTGATAAGGATGTATCGTATAGCACAGAAAACTCTACTCAATACTCTGTAATGACCTATATGGGAAAAGAGTCATAAATAGAGTGGATGTATGTACATGTATAATTATTCACTTTACTGTACACCTGAAACTAACACA
Source organism: Bos grunniens (assembly GCF_055505025.1). Taxonomy (NCBI): domain Eukaryota; kingdom Metazoa; phylum Chordata; class Mammalia; order Artiodactyla; family Bovidae; genus Bos; species Bos grunniens. Next base: position 8,166,047 of record NC_141179.1, on the reverse strand, counting down.
ACGTTGTAAATCAATTATACTCCAATACATTTTAAATGAAAATAAATAAATAAAAATAAAATTTCTTGTTCATTTTGCTGCTCCAATTGGGTTATATCAATTATTCCATCTTCTAGATCACATATGCATTCTTTTATATCCACTTATTGGCTGTTAATGCCTCCTAGTGTATTTTTAATTTTAGTGATTTAGTCTTCTGAATCTTTAAAAAACATATTTTCCACTTCATTGTTAAAAATCTCACTGTGTTCATCTATCGTTTTGCCAGGTTCAATTAGCATTCTTATTACTGATGATTTGAACTCTGTGTCTGATAAATTATTTATCTCTGTTTCATTAGCTGTTTTCCCCTTGTTCTTCATTTGAAACATATTCCTGTTCTCTCATTTTGCTTAATTTTTCTGTCTCTATGGAATAAGGTGACACAGCTGCCTCTCCTGACCTTAACAGGGTGTCCTTGTGTGGGACTGTTCCTATGCATTATGCCTGTGCCCACTGGTTTTTGTCTGGGATCTAGATTTGAAATGAGCATGGGCCATGTGTTCCACCAGAGTGTGCTAGAAGCTATCACCTTGGTGGGAAAGTGGAGCTGGAGATGGGGGACTAGATCTAGTGTCAGGTGTGAGCTGGAGCTTCTGCTATGCTCAGTGGCCACTCTCACCTTATCAGTGGTGGGCTTGGGTCCCATGGTTCTGGAGGAGAAGCCCTGAGATTTGGGTCTGAGCTGTTTTTTTCCAAGTATCTCTTGCGCCCTTTTAGCAATGGCATGCTGCCCCAAAGGGGAACAGGCCAAAAGCAAGTGTGGGCTGGAACATGTACTAGGACAGTCCCAGCATGCCATCCAGAGCTCCAGACAGCTCCTGATCCACCAACTCCATGAGTGCCAACAATGGTGGCCCTTACCATATTCAAATGCAATGCCAGATCTGAGCTGCTCTGTCCCCTTCAAGTGTGCACTCTCCTTGGCAATGGCAGCCTTCACTCTAGTGTGAGTTGGAGTGGAGCTAGAATGGCTAGAGAGGGTGCTCGACACAGGCTGATGCACCTTTTGGGAAGCACCAGCAATAGCTGTCCTCATCTTAATCAGATGCAGAACCAGGTCCATATTGGCTCCTTCTCCCCAATGTGTACACTCTCCTTGTAAACAGCAGCTTGGAGTGTCTGGAGATTAGAGGAGCTGGAGCCAGGACTCACCATGGACTGGGGTGTATGCTGGGATGGTTGTAAGAAACCAACATCTCTAATGAAAATAGATGCTAAAATCATCAATGAAATATTAATAGGCTGAATTCAACTGTACATTAGGAGGATTATATACCATGATTAACAGGAATTTATCACAAGATGGAATAAGGTTCATGATCCACAAATTGATCAATGTGATATACTGTATGAACAAACTGAAGAATAAAAATTATATGATGATCTTCATTGATGCATAAAGGTTTTTGATAAAATTTAATGTCCATTATGATAGAAACTCTCCACAAATGTGTATAGAGAAAACTTACCTGTACATAATAAAGACAGTGTATGACAAGCCCATAGCTAATTACATGTTCAATGATAAAATGCTGAAAGCATTTCCTTTAAGGGAACAAGACAGAGTACCTACTTTCATCACTTTATAGTACTGGAGTGTCGGTGAAGATGTGGAGACAATGGAACACTTGTGCCCTGTTGGTGGGAATATAAATTGGTACATATACTATGGAAATTTTTATGTAGATTCCTCAAAAAAAAAAAAAAAAATAGAACTACTACAAGAGTCAGCAATTCTACTCCTAGGTATTTATGTATTTATCCGAAGAAACTGAAACACAAGTTCAAAAGGATCCATGCACTCCTATGTTCATTGCAGCATATTATATTTTTATAATAGCCAAGATATGGAACCAACAACACAGTGTCTATTGATAGATGAAGAGATAAGAAATATTTGGCATATATATATATGTGTGTGTGTGTGTATGTATATATACACACAGTGAAATATTTCTCAGCCATAAAAAATATTATCTTGCCATTTGTGACAACACGGATGAACCTAGAACATATTATGCTTGCTGACGTAAGTCAGACAGAGAAAGATACATACTGTATGAATTCACTTATATGTGTAATCTAAAAAACAAAACAAATAAACATATATAACTAAAAAGAAGCAGAGTCACAGATACAGAGAATAAACACGTGGTTGCCAGAGGGAAGGGAGTTGGAGGAAGGAGGTAAATAGGTGAAGGAGAATAAGAGGTGCAAACTTTCATTACAAAATTAATGTCACGGATGTGAAATGTTCAGTGTGAGGAATATAGTCAATAATTATTTAATCTCTTTATTGGATAACAGGTACTAAATAGATGTATTATGATGATCATTTTTCAAATGTATAGAAATATCAAATCACTATGTTGTGTTATCAAGAACTACCGTGGTGCTGTAGACTGATTATATCTCAAAAATAACCAAATAATCCAACTCATAGAAAAAGAAATCAGATTTGTATGTACCAGTAACCCCAGATATGCAGATGACACCAGCCTTATGGCAGAAACTGAAGAGGAACTAAAAAGCCTCTTGATGAAAGTGAAAGTGGAGAGTGAAAAAGTTGGCTTAAAGCTCAACATTCAGAAAATGAAGATCATGGCATCTGGTCCCATCACTTCATGGGAAATAGATGGGGAAACAGTGGAAACAGTGTCTGACTTTATTTTTCTGGGCTCCAAAATCACTGCAGATGGTGATTGCAGCCATGAAATTAAAAGACGCTTACTCCTTGGAAGAACAGTTATGACCAACCTAGATAGCATATTCAAAAGCAGAGACATTACTTTGCCAACAAAGGTTCATCTAGTCAAGGCTATGGTTTTTCCTGTGGTCGTGTACGGATGTGAGAGTTGGACTGTGAAGAAGGCTGAGCGCTGAAAATTGATGCTTTTGAACTGTGGTGTTGGAGAAGACTCCTGAGAGTCCCTTGGACTGCAAGGAGATCCAACCAGTCCATTGTGAAGGAGATCAGCCCTGGGATTTCTTTGGAAGGAATGATGCTAAAGCTGAAACTCCAGTACTTTGGCCACCTCATGCAAAGAGTTGACTCATTGGAAAAGACTCTGATGCTGGGAGGGATTGGGGGCAGGAGGAGAAGGGGATGACAGAGGATGAGATGGCTGGATGGCATCACTGACTCGATGGACGTGAGTCTGAGTGAACTCCAGGAGTTGGTGATGGACAGGGAGGCCTGTCATGCTGCGATTCATGGGGTTGTAAAGAGTCGGACACGACTGAGTGACTGATCTGATCTGATGGGGATTTGGGGGAGGAAAGTTAGAATAAGGTAGCAAAAATGTATAAACTTCCGGATGTGAGATAGTTACTCGTGATGGAAGGTGCAATATGATAAATTTAACACTGCTGTAAGTTATATATGACAGTTGTTAAAAGGGAAAATATTTCCAAATCAAAGAAAACTTTTCTATTCCTTCAACTTTATATCTGTATGAGATGATGGATATATAAATTTGTGATAATCATTTCACCATGTGTGTAAGTCAAATCATATCACTGTATAACTTAAGCTTCTATGGTGCTGTATGTCAGTTATATCCCAATAAAATTGGAAGAAAAAAATAGAGTTTTCAAAATGATATATAGTTGATGAAAGACCTTAGAAAAAGAGGTTGCATTCAAAGTGAAAGGAAAAATGAGAAACTGCAGATATTTTTAATCAATAGAAACATTCTCAAAATAATGGTTAAAATTTCAATTAAGCTATCATTTCAAGAGTTTGGCAAGAGATTGCTTACATTCCTTAATGTTAATTTGTAGATCCACTATTCCAAAAGATCTAACTTAGTACAATAGTGTTAAATTTCTGAAAAATAGTAAAATCTACTAGCAATTATTAGTAGAGTCCCTAATGTATTTTCTTAGTCGGCTTTGCCTCGGCAATTTTTAAATCTCAATATGTGCTAATGTGCTACACTAATATACTCCACAGATAAAGGAGTTCTACACACACCTATAAGAAATTAATTAAATCAGGGTTACCAATCAAGGAAAACTTGATTACAAATATAACAAAATAAATGAGATCATAAGCTGGAAAGTTCTAGCACTGTTTCATTGGTTCAGGCAAGAAGAGATGATGTTCTTTCCTGGAAAGAAGAGATATGAACTATTAAGACAGAAAAAAAATCACAGGATGTTGGGTGTGCTCTTTATTTTCCTGGATGATGGTTACCTCTTTAAGCTGGCTTTTCTAAAGTGCACTGATGGCTTTAGCTCTATCAACATCAGGAGTGATTGTTGAGCACTTATGTTGAGGTTACGTATGTTATGTCTTAAGACTCCCTGGAGATTCTGCAATTAATTAGAAAGATGAAGTTTCTGCTGTTATGAAGCTTTAGCTCTACTAGAGTGAAACCGACACTTAAAAAAAAAAAAAAAAAACTCTGGATAAGTTCTTATGCTGTGTGCTAGAGGTTGTCTAGAAAAATTATTTTATTAGAAATAGTCCATAGGTTATTGCAGTCACATATATTAGTGTGATTCTTACCTTTCTGATTCTTTCCAGAAGGACAACTGCCTGAGACAAAGTTTGGGTGGTGGGAAGAGGGGCGGGAGAGCATAACCACACTAAGTTATGGCACTGAGAGAGACAGCTTCATGGGGGAAACAGAGGCCAGGAGATGTTAGAGGACCATTAAGCAAAGTTGTGGCAGTTGCAGAGCTTTCGCTGTGCTGGCCTTTCCTGCAGTACTGTTGCATTTAGCTGCTGCAGGTACTGACTGGGTCATAGTTACATTTACCCAGTGAACAGACTTTTTTCCAAGTTGACTAGCCTGACCTGTTGCTTCAGTGTTAAATGAGCAGCCCTCATAATACCTACTTAGGAATTATAGTATTTGGCCACAATAATGACACCTGGCCTGCTCCAAACCCACCTCTTCTTCCCAGAGACTTTCCAAGAAGCCTGTGCATCAGATCAGTCTGAGATGCCTTCTTGCCTCTCTAACCCTTTAATACAGATTGAGTACAATAAAAGGAGAGCAACAGTCTGATGGAACAGAAATTCTTACGGAATGCTTTCTTCTTAAATTCACTCTCTCACGTTTGCTTTGGGGAATAGATTGTCAAGGTCTACTTTTGCTACCTCACATCAGGTCCAGTTGTATAAATGAAAGTGAAGAAAAAAGCCAGAATAACCTGAGAAGTATCTGATCAACTGCCTTGTATGCTGTAGATATCAAAAGTTTATTATGCCAAGAATACACTTAACTGATGAAAAAGGAGTGATGCTTGAGCTTTTTCACTCACCTCTTTGAAGCACATAAACTATTTGACAATGTTAAGTGTTTGACATTTAACTTCAAGCTCGGGCCCTTCCCTGGTGGCTCAGCTGATAAAGAACCTGCCTGCCAATGCAGGAGATGTGAGACATGGGCTTGATCCCTCACTTGGGAAGACCTCCTGGGGAAGGAAATGGTGATCTCCTCCAGTATGCTTGCCTGGAAAATTCCACAGACAGGGAGCCTGGGGGGTTATAGTCCACGGGGTTGCAAAGAGTTGGAAATGATGGAGCACACATGCACACACACGCACAAACACACACTGGGGAACAAAGGGAATGTGTTTTTTTCTGCAGTTTCAGTATGGACTTAGGGTTTTGGTTAAATATTTCTCAAGTTATGTCTAACTAGTTGAACTATACCTTTAGGTAAATGTATGTGCATTTTTCTAGTATATTATAATATGTATATTATATATATTAACCTAAATAGGGTTATATCATGTATATTTTTCTACATGTTTAGTTATGAAGTCATTCATAATGCTTGTCTATCTATCTAGTTTAATATATATGTTAGCAAAAAGAACCCTAAAACAAATACATTATGTACCTCAAGAAGTCAAGGATCATCAATTTCTTTTAAGCCTCCTATGGATTTACCACTCAATATTGTTTTCTTTTTCTAATGCTAAAGGCTCATCATTCCTTTAAATTTTGTCATAATGTTAAAATGTATATGTTTATATACCTATTATTATTTATTTATTTAAAAATTTAAAATTAGTATCATTTTCTTTGTGTCTTTCTGCAACTTGTTTTTTTTACTCAACATTATATTTCTGGGTTCAATGTCTATTCCTTTGTACGCCAACTTCACTCAGTCACCAGATGCTTACAACCCTGGGAAGGTTGTAAGCTTGGGTAAAGGGGTTTTCTATAGCTGAAACTGACCCTAAAGGAGCCAATAGCCAGGTTTTATTTAAAATTTGACATTCTAATTACAGATTTTTTCATTACTTTTGATTTTTTTTTTAATTTTATTTTATTTTTAAACTTTACAATATTGTATTGGTTCTGCCATATATTGAAATGAATCCGCCACAGGTGTACTTTTGATTTTTAAAATATTTTGTTAAAACATGACATCTTGACTGCTTCGTTTTTTGATGTCCCTTTAAATTCTGTACCTGAGGCAAGTGCCTCATTTACCTGATTTGCCTCAATCTAATCCTGGCCCTGATGTCTGATGACTCTATTACCTGCAACTGGGCAGAAACTTCTTTCAAGCAGATTCTGGGCAGGGCATTTTGGTTTCTACTCCCCATATGCGACATTCCTAACTGTGGATTCTTTCTCATCCTGAATCACTAAGTTAATATGACATGAAACAGAGCCTTTGGCCAACTGCCTGAGTAAGAAATAAATCTTTATTGTTTAAGACCCTTAAACCTTGGAAGTTGTATATTACCTAGATGATCTTAACCTGTACTTAGATCAAAGTAGAATGCCTCACAGCAACCTAAAATATATAAAAACATAGAAGAACAATTGACATTGGTTTAATAATCAGAGTATGCACAGTGAGAAAATTGCAATTACAGACTGAAAAGATAATGCATTTTGTGCAGTGGGAAAACATCAGTGAAACTATCTCTTTTGATTATGGGGACCAAAAATCCTTTACCTAATAAACTTACTGTTATAGAGGAGGGGAATCAGAAAGCAATTTTCTTTTTTGGGGGGGTGGTGTATTGGTTTCTGTCTGTCTTTGGTAAATTGTTATAAGAAAGACATACGCTTAGAAAATTTGTCAGTTTATAAGCAGGATATTTTCTTTGTTTACATCATTGTCCTGAAATTTGATTTTGGTGTGTCTGAATATAGTTTCGGGGTCTTCCCCCAGTGGCTCAGTGGTAAAGAATCCTCCTGCAATGCAGGAGAAGCAATAGATGTGGGTTCCATCTCTAAGTCAGGAAGATCCCCTGGAGGACAGCATAGCAACCCACTCTGGCATTCTTGCTTGGAGAATCCCATGGACAGAGGAGCCTGGTGGGTTACCATCCATTGGGTCTCAGAGTCAGACGCAACTTAGCATGCATGCAAGTATGGTTCTGTTTTTATTTATCTTTCTTGATAAATTTTGTGCCACTGGATTGATTCTCAGCCACTATCTTTTCCAGGTTTACCTTTTTCCCATTCTATCTTTTTATCTTTTCTGAAATTGGAGCTGGATATCTGTTAGGCTTTATTCTATTTTTTTAGGTTGCTTACTGCACTTTCATATAGTTTTTAATCTTTTTATATCTCTGAGATACATTCTGAGTAATACATTTTTAAATGTATTATCCAGTTAAGTAACTTTTCCGTTAGTTATCCTACAAACAAATAAATACAACAATTATATTTTTATTTCTGGAGGATCTTTTGGTATTGTCATTGATGCCTGGTTATTTTTGATAGTGCATTATTTCTTGTTCATTTTTTTTTGTATTATAGACTTTATTTCTTTAAATGTATTAAGCATAGTCATTTTTATTCTTTATCTGAAAATTTCAATACCTAAAGTCTTAAGAGGTCTAAATTTATTTTTTGTTGTTTCTGCTGAATCAGTGAATTATTTATTCATGTATTTGATCTCACATTTCAATTGTGAGATCATAATTACAGTTCATAAGTTCCACTTGAACATGTCATAACATTCTATAAAACAGGTTTGCCATATTTTCCTTAATATGTCCACATTACTCTGTATATTTAAGAATAACTTTATAATTTCCTACCATCATGGATAATTTTGAGGGGAGAAAGCCCTTTAGTGAGTTGTTTTTTCTCAATAAAAAATTTCTGAAGACAGTTCCAGAAATGGTGTTATTGAACCAAAATTGAAACATTTTTACAGTTCACATAATTACTTTCATCGAGACTTGGGACCAATTACAATGCAGTTAGAAAAGAACGAGAATACAAATTTGACAAGATGTTCACAAAATTAGATTTTTGTGCATGTTTTTATGGTATGATTTTCCGGATCTTTTTAAAGAGTTATGGTAAACTATCATGGTCCAGGGTTCATTTTCCAAGTAATTGTAGCAATATCAGTTACTCTGTTATCTGATTTTATGATTCAGATATATGGGTGGTCATAGAAAATCTGTGATAAACTATGGTGGCTAAACATATATGTATTTTTGGCCTTTCCTGTAATAAAAAAAGTCTCAATAGCTTACAGCCACATTTGTTTTTTGATCATCGTAAGTGGGGTGGTTTTTATGCAACTCAGCCTAGTTTTGCTCTGTTTGTGTACACGTATATTCTCCTTCTAAGATCCAGGAAGAAGGAATTATACCTATCTAGGACATATTATTTTTGTGGCAATGATCTTCAAGAGACCAAGTGAAAATGAACAGTTCACTTTAAAGGTTCTGTTTGTGATCAATACAATATCACTTCTGCTAATACTCCTTTGGTGCAGGTAAGTCATATAGCCAAGCCTAATAATGAAATGGAAAATTATAGTCAACCTATAGATATATACTCAAGTGACATGGATGTGGATACAGATAATACTCATATGAAGTTAAAAGATAGTTGGGAATGGTCTCTAAAACTTTCTTTGCTTGCCTTGGCACTCATTCCTATGTACATGCTCTCATATAATTTAACACATTTTGTTGATATTATTTCTGCCCTATTTATTTTCTTGTGTAGACCTCAAGTCCCTAAGGACACAAATAGTGCTTTACTTATGCTTCATATAACCCAATGCCTAGAGCACAACACAGAATATATAGTTTCTCAAATTAGATATGTTGGACTGAATGGTTTTCATATATGCTTCCCCTGGAATAACGATCCATGTTCTTTGGTCTTAGAACTAGAAAAAGGTAATACAAGCTAATTTTTCCCAAAATTACTGGACTCCCTGATGTGTTTTTTTAAGGTAAGAAAAGATTACTACTCATATTTATTTTTAAATTCATTTCAGGACTGCAGGAGAAAGAGTAGGCTTTTCATTTGTATTAGGTAACAGAATGAGGAGCATATTAACACTGCTGTCATTCAAAAGCCCAGGGCATATTAAATGTACTCTCTCAATTCAATAGAAGCTCTATGATCAAGTCAGGCTCTGATTGAGAAGAAGATAAATGTATAACTGGATAACTTCTCCACTCTCAGAAAGAGAAATTGAAAGGCTGCCTGCTGAAAAAAAGGAAATTTTTTTAGAAAGCTATCAAAAAATTATTATTCAATAGGGAACCCTAACCATCAGGACCAGCTTGTCCACTGGATATAGAAGGAACAGTGCCTAGTGTCTATGATACTTACAATGGTCCATGAAAATAAAAAAGGCTTTCCTATCTTTTAAATTTGAAGAAAAATGAAAATAATAAGTACATGATAATAAATCTAGTTAGGAATACATTTGTTTTTATACCAACATGGTCATAAAATATAATTTTAATAGTTTTTATGGAGGAAGTGTCCACAAAGGCAAAGAGGCCCTTGGCCCACAGAAGTCATACTATGACCCTGTTTACAGTGAGTGAATTTTTTGAAGTAGGAGGAGAGGAGATAGATCATTGAGCTGAGTGGCACCCTCCAAAATTATAGGCTTGGCATTATGCTCATGGCTGTGGGTAGAATGGTTTTTATCCATTCCAAAACTGTTTTGTTGTTTCTGGTAGAACTGACTTGGGCAAAATCATGAAGAAAATTATTTGGGGCCCTCCAGTTCCTTTCTCTCCCTCCTTGCCTCTCTCCACCCACCCCTTACCAAAAGATAGATTGAGACATATTACAAATCTTCAGATCAAGCAAAAAATCAATTTCAATCAGACAGCACCAAAGTGGAAGAGAGTACTTGTCAGACAGGAGGCAGGGGAAAGACCTAGAGAAAAAGTGTAGAAGCAAAGAAAGAAATTATATACTTGGCTACTGGTTAAAACCTAGTTGGACGTTTTGGCTATTTGTGATGGTTTTCCTTAGTATTTTGATTTTGTAAACTTGAGGCATTTATAGGCTTAGATTTTGGTTTGCTTACATAGGCTGCCACTGCATTAGAGTTTTTTTAATCTTTGGTCTTCTTGTTTAAGTAATTTAACAGTATACAGGTATGTTGTACTGTACTTAGTCACTCAGCTGTGTCCAACTCTTTGCAACCCCATTGACTGTAGCCCACCAGGTTCCTCGGTCCATGGAGTTTCTCAAGGGAAGAATATTGGAGTGGGTGGCCATGACCTCCTCCAGGGTATCTTCTCAATCCATGGATCGAACTCAGGTCTCCCTCATTGCAGGCAGATTCTTTACCATCTGAGCTGCCAGGGAAGCCTGTATGCATGAATAAATGCACACATATACACTTATGTATACTGCTACTCTTGCTGTTTAATAAATACTTACTTGATACTTCCTTATAATGTGTTGGGCCTTGTTATAGCTACTAGGACATATCAGTTAAGATGATAAAGAAATTTCAACAGTCTCTGCCATCTAGTTCAGTGGAACTCAAAATGTGGTCTCTGACTTGTGACTTTATTCTTTTCTAATTAAAATTAATGATATATTTTTATGGTATAGCAATCAGATTGTAGATTTATTAAAAAGAATGGCCATTAATTTGCAATGGTTTTAATTATAATGAAGATACTTAAAAAATCTATTTGTGTGCTACGTCCCCCACCCCCACTTCCAGTTTTGACCTGAGGATATGAGTGGGTAGGGAGTTGAAGAGAGAGAGGCTGGTGTGGTGGTGTGGCATAGAGGAGGAAGGATGGTGAGAAAGGGAAGGGAGAGAGAGAGAAGAAAGCATGGGAAGCAGGAGGAGAAGAGCAAAAAGGGGAAAAGAATAGAGAAATGTGCAAAAGTGTACACAGATATAGAGGCAAGTGTTCAAGGAGTAAGTGGCATGGGGTCTTACTTTGTTACAAGTCTCTTTTTTTGAGGTAAATATACAGTGAAATGCATACCTTCTATAGGTGTATGGATGTATAAATACTTTCTTTCTTGACATTTTCCTCTGGAAACATTCTAATAAACAGAAAATTTGAAAAATATATAGTGAATGGCCATACGCTCACCACACCAGTTATACCATCAATACTATATGTGCCCTATAGCTTTTCTACTCATCTCTCCATTCCTCTAACCATCTTATATTTGAATAAATTTTGAAATAATTGCCATCAGGAGACTTACTCCTAACACCTAGTACAACATTTGTCTGCAATTTTTTTTCTTTTGAAGTGATACTTATATCCAATCAAAAGCACAAATCTTAAGATAAGCTGAATTCTGGCAATTGCATGCACCTTTAAAGCACACATACCTATTTAGATGTGGAACGTTACCATCACCCCAGAAATGTCTCTCATGCCCTTTTCTCAGTCTTCAATTCCATGCAGCAACCTCTATAGAATAGTTTCCCTGCTCTAGAACTTTATATTAGTGGAATCATACACTGTGTACATTTTCACGTAAAGCTTCTTTGACTCAGCCAATGTTTTTGAAATTCATCTATAGTGTTACATACATCAATAGTTTCTTGCTTTTTAAATTGGAGAGTAGTATTCCTTTGTCTGAATATACAAGGGTTTGTTTTCCATCTAATTTAATTACAAATTTTAGTTATTATTAATAACATAGCTATGGACAATACAGATCATGTCTTTTTTCTTTTTAGACACTTTTTTTTTATTATTTCTCTTTGGTAACTACTTAGGTTACAAGTCAAGGTTTAGTTGTTTTAAGAATTTAACACCCTCTCCCATGGTACTGTTTTTTGGTCTGACCCATTTGAAAAGTCTGATTCTCTACATGCTCGTCAATATTTGGTGCTATTAGTCTTTTTAACTTTAACCACTCTGTGGGTGTGTTGTGATTTCTCATTGTAGTCTTAATTTTCAGCTTCCTGATGACTAATTATTTTGAGAATTTTAAATTTCTTTTTTTTTTGCCATTCATATATTTCCCTTTCTGAAGAATTTCTTCAAATTTTTGCACATGTAACAATTGTATTATTTGTGTATTTGTTATTCAGTTGTAGTAGTTCTTTACATGTTCTGGATACCTATCTTTTGTCACCTTTATCGAATATATGCATTGTAAATATATATCCTCCCAGTCTGTGGTTTGATTTTTTATTTTCTTATAACACCTTTTGATGAAGAGAAAATTTAAATCTTGATGAAATTTAGCAATTTTCTAAGAGGTTACTGCTTTCTGTGTTGAGTCCAAGAAATCTTTGTTTACCTCCAAGTCACAAAAATAGGCTCCTGTTTTCTTCTAAGCTTTACAGTTTTAGCATTTATGTTTGGATTGGTGATCCACCTCAAATTAACCTTTGTGTACTTGAGTTAGGAGGTCAAGGTTTATCTTTTTCTTTTGCTATCTAGTTGTGCCCACACCATTTGTTGAAAAGACTTTTCTCTCTTCACATGATGCTTTTGTCAGTAATCCAATGATTATATAGGTGCAAGTCTACTTTTAGGTTCTCTGTCCAATTTCACTGATTTATTTGCTGATTTTCATGCCAGCTATCACTTTGTTTTCAGTTCTACAGTAACTCAGGTAGTGTAAGTCATCCAACTGTTTCAAAATTGCTTGAAATAATCTAGATATTTTGAACTTGCAGTGAAGTTTTAAAGCTAGCTTGTTAATTTCTGCAAAAAAAATATGCCTAGGTCTTGATTGGGATTGCATTGAATAAATGATTGACTTAGTTAGAGTTGATAGTGACATTATAAAATATTGAGTCTTCCAACCTATAAACAAGTTATATGTCTCCATTTACTTAGGTCCTTTTGACTTTCTCACAGCCATTTTTTGTGGTATTCAATGTAGACATGTTGCATTTATCTTGTTAAATGTGTTTCAATTGTATGTTGACATTATTATAAATATAATCATTTTATTAACTTCATTTTCAATTGTTTGATCTAATATATAAACATACAATTAACTTTTGTGCATTAACTTTGCAGCCTGTGTTCTTGCCCAAGGTAGGTATTATTTCTAATTATTTCCTTGTATTTACTTTACAAATTTTTTATGAAAACAAACAATGAAGTCATCGGTCCACTAAAAGCTGTACTAATTTTCCTTTCTAGTTTTGATGTCCTTTACTTCTTTTTGTTGCAATGATTAAAACTTTCAGAGAAATATTGAATGAAAGTAGTGGCTTTTGTGCATTGATTCTGACTCAAAGGAGGTCATATTAAACATTTCACAATTAAGTATGATAATATCTGTAGGATTTTCAAGTTTCTTTGATTAATTTGAGGAATTTATTTTCTATCCTTAGTTTTTTGAGTGTTTTTATCATGAATAGTTTAAAATTTTTAAACTTTGGACATTGAGATAATTATATGGTTATCTATCTACTAATATTTTTAATTAGTTTGATGATTTTTGAATGTTAAAGCAATTCTACTTTCCTGATAACAATATATTATTCTTCCATTTATTATTGAATACTATCTGATATTTTGTTAAGGATTTTTTCCATCTATACTTATGAGACGTATTAGTCTGCAATTTTTCTTTATCTGTAACATCTTTATCATGATTTAGTATTAGTTATGTTGGCCTCATAAAATGAATGTTAATGTTCTTCCCTCCTCTATTTAAAAAAATATTTGTATTACTTATTTCTTAAATGCTGCTGCTGCTGCTGCTGCTAAGTCGCTTCAGTCGTGTCCGACTCTGTGTGACCCCATAGACGGCAGCCCACCAGGCTCCTCCATCCCTGAGATTCTCCAGGCAAGAAGACTGGAGTGGGTTGCCATTTCCATCTCCATATTTCTTAAATAACAGATTTAATTTACCATAAAACAATCTGGGCCTGCAAATTTATTAGTGAGAGTGTACTTAAATTTAATTTTCTACTTTAACAGGTATAGGACTATACAGACTTAGTGTTTCAACCTTTGGTAAGTTTTATATTTAAAGGAATTTGAAACAGATGAATTTGTTGGCTAAAACTGTTAATGTTCCTTCATTTTACTTTAATTTCTAGAGAGTTTCTGCTGCTGCCTCTGAGTCACTTCAGTCATATTCGACTCTGTGCGACCCCATAGATGGCAGCCCACCAGGATGCCCAGTCCCTGGGATTGTCCAGGCAAGAACACTGGAGTGGGTTGCCATTTCTTTCTCCAGTGCATTAAAGCGAAAAGTGAAAGTGAAGTCGCTCAGTCGTGTCCGACCCTCAGCGACCTCATGGACTGCAGCCTTCCAGGCTCCTCCGTCCATGGGATTTTCCAGGCTCCTCCATCCATGGGATTTTCCAGGCAAGAGTACCGGAGTGGGGTGCCAGTGCCTTCTCTGAGAGAGTTTCTAGTGATAGTCAATTTTTTATACTCAAGATTGGTAATATTTTTTTCTTATATCTCTTGACCAACCCTTCTAATCATTTGTCAATTTTATTGATTTTTTTAGAACTAATTTTTGCCTTTGTCAGTTTTCTCTTGGAGAAGGAAATGGCAACCCACTCCAGTGTTCTGGCCTGGAGAATCCCAAGGACAGCAGCCTTGTGGGCTGCTGTCTATGGGGTTGCACAGAGTCAGACACAACTGAAGCAACTTAGCAGCAGCAGCAGTTTTCTCCATTTTCTTACCATTGATACCTATGCTAGTCCTACTTCCTAGTTTGCATTTAATTTGCACATATTTTCCAGCTTTTATAGGTGATAAATCAGACATTGGAGATATATATATATATATTTATTTATTTTATAATATAAATATATTAGCTATACTTATCCTTTTGGTTAGAATTGCTTTAATTTAATAACAAGTATTGCTGTGATATACTTTCATTTTTATTTACTTTGACATTATATATGACAACCTGTTATTAAATCTACCCAGTTAATGCTTACTTTGGATATTGTATTTTTCAGTTTTATAATTTCCACTTAGTTCTTGCATATATTTTTCATTTATATATTTAGATACAGCCTTTGTTCATTCTTGTGAACATAGTTCCCTTCATCTCTTGAACATATGTATGACAAAGTTTTTGCTTATTCCAAAATTTTTGTCTCTTTGACTTTAGTTTCTATTATTTTTTGTTCTTGACTGTGGGTCCCCTTTCCCTGTTTCTTAACACATCTAGTAATTTTTAATTGACTTCTAGATGTTGGAAATAATACATTTTAAAGATTCTAGATTCTGTACCTTCATCTGACAATTGTTGGGTTTGCTCTAGCAGAAAATATACTTGCCTGGACTGAACCTAAACTCTATTTCCCCTTTAGTGCTTGAAAGTTCTGCTCCCTTCTATAAGCCTTTTATTTTTTTTACCTTCTTTCTGGTCATTGGGAGTACAAAATCAGCGATCAGCCAAAGTGTTCGGCAAAATTTTTGCTCAGATTTTAGTGCTCCCCCATTTATAGCAACCCACTTTCTGTGCTCCCACATTTAAAATCTTTCTTGAAACCTGAGATATATCTTCTTACTTCCCAACATGTTAAGACCACATCTTTCTGCTCAAGTTCCAGATGCTCCATACCATGAAGACCGAGTAGTACTTTTAGATGCTGCTGCTGCTGCTAAGTCGCTTCAGTCGTGCCCGACTCTGTGCGACCCCATAGACAGCAGCCTACCAGGCTCCCCCGTCCCTAGGATTCTCCAGGCAAGAACACTGGGGTGGGTTGCTATTTCATTCTACAATGCATGAAAGTGAGAAGTGAAAGTGAAGTTGCTCAGTCGTGTCTGACTCTTAGTGACCCCATGGACTGCAGCCCACCAGGCTCCTCCGTCCGTGGGATTTTCCAGGCAAGAGTACTGGAGTGGGATGCCATGGCCTTCTCCGACGAAAGGCTTATAAATATGTATTATCTCATCCAGTGTAGTTCCTCTCTTTGAAAATTTAACATCTCTTTTCATTTTTTTTCCTGCTTTTGGTGACTCTCTAAAGTCTTTAAATAGTTATTTATATATATATCATCCACAGTTTAAAATGATTAATTGTGAGTGACT
Organism: Bos grunniens; assembly: GCF_055505025.1. Classification (NCBI taxonomy): domain Eukaryota; kingdom Metazoa; phylum Chordata; class Mammalia; order Artiodactyla; family Bovidae; genus Bos; species Bos grunniens. The sequence goes on along the minus strand of NC_141179.1, from coordinate 8,149,781 downwards.
TGATCTACTACATGCTACTCTGTCATTACTGCAAATGGAGCCCAATGTTTGACTGACTTTTAAATTACAAACTTTAAGAATAATTTTTCACAAATGCCTGAGTACTCTGACCTCAATATTATCCCTTGAATTGTGTATTGTGAATTGAGTTGTGTTAGTTTCTTCTGTACAGCAAAGTGAATCAATAATGCATATGCTTATATACACTCTTTTTAAGGTTCTTTTCCCATTTAGCTCATTATGGACTATTGAGTAGAATTCCCTGTGCTATACAATAGTTTTTTATTAGTTATCAATTTACATGTAGTGGTGTGTATATGTCTATTCCAAATTCCTCATTTATCCCTCCCAACCCCTTCTCCCCTTGGTAACCACAACTTTTTTCCATACATCTGTGACTCTAATTTTATTCTGTAAATAAGTTCATTTGTACCTTTTTTTTGATTCCATATTTAATATCATATGATATTCCATAAATATTCCATATTTAATATCATATGATACCTGTATTCCTCTGTCTGACTTACTCCACTCAGTATGACAGTATCTAGGTCCATCCACACACTGCAGTTGGCAGTATTTCATTCTTTTTTTTAATGGCTGAGCAATATTTCATTGTATATATGGACCACATCTTCTACATCCTAACTTTTTTAACAGTCAAGTTGGGAAATTACTACATGTAAAAGAATGAAATTAGTACATTCTCTAATGCCATGCACAAAACTCAAAATGAATTAAAGACCTAAATGTAAGATCTGATTCTATAAAACTCTTAGAAAAAAACAGACAGAACACACTCTGACATAAATCACAGCAAGATCTTTTTTGATCCACATCCCAGAGTAATGGAAATAAAAATAAACAAATCACACCTAATTACACTTGAAAGCTTCTGCATAGCAAAGGAAATCACAAACAAAATGAAAAGACAACCAACAGAATAGGAGAAAATACTTGCAAATGAAGTGACAAGGAATTGTTCTTGTTCTGTCACTGTCCAACTCTTTGCATGGAGTACGGCAATGCTAGGTGCCTCTGTCCTTCACTACCTTCCAGAGTTTGCTCAAATTCATGTTCTCCTGAATAAGGAATTAATCTCCAAACTATACAAACAGCTCAACATCTAAAAAACAATTTAATCAAAAAATGGGAGGAAGATCTAAACAGACATTTCTCCAAAGAAGACATACAGATGGCCAAAAAGCACATGAAAAGATGCTCAACAACACTAATTATTAAAAAAAAAAATTGAAATCAAAACTACAATGAGCTATCACCTCACAATGGTCAGAACGGCCATCATCAGCAAGTCTAAAAACAAAAAATGCTGGAGAGGATATGGAGAAAAGGGAACCCTCCCACACTGTTGATGGGAATGTAAATCGGTGTAGCCACTAAAGAGAACACCTTGGAGGTTTCTTAAAAAACTAAAAATAGAGCTACCATATGATATAGCAAATCCACTCCTGGGGATATATCCAAAGTAAACCATAATTTAAAAAGATACATGCTCCTCAACATTCATTGCAAAAATTCCAAGATTCCTTATTAACTGGAGAGAATAACAGCAAACTGTGCTGTTTAACGGAGAAGGCAATGGCACCCCACTCCAGTGCTCTTGCCTGGAAAATCCCATGGATGGAGGAGCCTGGAAGGCTGCAGTCCATGGGGTTGCTGAGGGTCAGACACGACTGATCGACTTCATTTTCACTTTTCACTTTCATGCATTGGAGAAGGAAATGGCAACCTACTCCAGTGTTCTTGCCTGGAGAATCCCAGGGACAGGGGAGCCTGGTGGGCTGCCGTCTATGGGGTCGCACAGAGTTGGACACGACTGAAGTGACTTAGCAGCAGCAGTGCTGTTTAAGAATGTTCACTATTTTTTTAATATTAAAATGTTTTTAATGGAAGTATAATTGACTTGCATGCATGCTAATTCACATCAGTCATGTGTGCTGAATTTAATTTCAGATATTGCAGAATTCCATGTTCAATGATTTTACTTTTATTTTTAATATACTGATGTTTTATAGTGTTTACATAAGAAGAATTATGACTTCCTGGGACCCCACAACCTAAAACTATGAACAGTCCCTAGGTAAGAATGAATAAATTTTCAATGGCTTTCTTTAAAAATGCAGAAAATCTCTACATGTTAGACAGTAGTTGAATTTTTTTTGAAAGACCTATTTGGTTGTCTGCAGGAAAGTTTAGTAGTTGAACTAAATTTTTAGTGACTTAACTGAACATAACAGTCTAATTTCAGCCCCCGATGATTTTTGCCATTTTTCTTTAGGCAGTCAAATGTTTCTATATTGATTGTCAAATGAGTCCACTTAGGACTTTGTGCCCTGATTTGTATTGCTTATAAGGAATTGAACTTGCTAACAATTCCTGCATAAAAATTAAATTTCTCTAGATCATATATAGCTACCAAGTTAGTAATGATGCCAAAGTAATTTACCAGAGACCTGATGGATTTACTTATTTTAAAAATGGAAATTAAAAGAGTAGAGAATTGTTCAGTATACTTATACTTACCTATGTACTGTTATTTGTACATATTATATGTGTGCATATGTTATATATACATATATGTGTGTGTGCATGTATTCAATATACCTTCTACAGTCTACTCTAGAGGAAGACATTTAATTTTTTTTTAGGCACCAAAGTTTTACTAACTCTCCTTCTTACTCTTTCTTTATAAACCAAGTTAATCTTTTTTGGATCCACAGTTGTGATGGGAACCAAGTTACAATGTACTTTTATTTCTTTCTGGCCCCTCTCAACCCCTGGTTGTCACTTCTATCATCCTTTCTCACTTACCAATATATTCCAATCCCTGTAAAATACAGACTAAAGGTAACAACATCATTGATTGGAGATTTTAGAGAATGCCCAGCACCAAGCCAGGCTCTCAGGAGCATTCAAACTCTGAGAGTTCCTGTACACTCTTTGACATAATTCCTTCTCATCTGTCATGGGTTGAGGAACCAGTGAACCTATAAATCAAGAACATGGTCTAAAGTCCATAGACCAAGCAAACGCCTGGCTGGTAAAGTGCATGGCTTTGTGACTGCTACTGCCAACTTCCAGCCTAAGGAAAGACTGAGTTTTTGTTGTTGTTCAGTCACTCAGTCGTGTTTGACTCTTTGTGACCCCATGAACTGCAGCATGTCAGGCTTCCCTGTCTTTCAACATCTCCCGGAGCTTGCTCAAACTCGTGTCCATTTTGTTGGTGATGCCATCCAACCATCTTGTCCTCTGTCATCCCCTTCTCCTCCTGCCTTCAATCTTTCCCAGCATCAGGGTCTTTTCTAAAGAGTTGGCTCTTCACATCAGGTGGTCAAAGGATTGGAGCTTCAGCTTCAGCATCAGTCCTTCCAATGAACACCCAGGACTGATTTCCTTTAGGATGGACTGGTTGATCTCCTTGCTGTCCAAGGGATTCTCAACAGTCTTCTCCAACACCACAGTTCAAAAGCATCAGTTCTTCAGTGCCCAACCTTCTTTAATGTCCAACTCTCACACTCACACATGACTACTGGAAAAACCATATCTTTGACTAGACAGACCTTTGCTGGCAAAGTAATGTCTCTGCTCTTTAATATGTTGTCTAGGTTTGTCAAGGAGCAAGTGTCTTTTCATTTTATGGCTTCAATCACCATCTGCAGAGATTTTGGAGCCCAAGAAAATAAAGTCTGTCACCGTTTCCACTGTTTCCCCATCTATTTGACATGAAGTAATGGGACCAGATGCCAACATCTTAGTTTTTTTAACGTTGAGTTTAAAGCCAGCTTTTACACGCTCCTCTCTCAACTTCATCAAGAGGCACTTTAAGTCTTCTTTGCTTTCTGCCATAAGGGTGGTGTCACCTGCATATCTGAGATTATGGATATTTCTCCTCATATCTGAGATTATGGATGTTGGTCCAAGCAATCTTGATTCCAGCTTGTGCTTCATCCAACCTGGCATTGCACATGATGTACTCTACATATAGGGCTCACCTTGTGGCTCAGCTGGTAAAGAATCCGCCTGCAATGTGGGAGACCTGGGTTCGATCCCTGGGTTGGGAAGATCCCCTGGAGAAGAGAAAGGCTTCCCATTTCAGTATGCTGGCCTGGAAAATTCTGTAGACTGTACATATTAGTTAAATAAGCAGGATGACAATGTACAACCTTGATGTACTCCTTTCCCAATTTAGAACCAGTCCACTGTTCCATGTCTGTTTTTTGACCTGCATACAGGTTTCGCATGAGGCAGGTAAGGTGGCCAGGTATTCCCACCTCTTGAAGAATTTTCCACAGTTTGTTGTGGTCCACACAAAGGCTTTAGCATAGACAATGAAGCAGAAATAGATGCTCTTCTAGAGCTCTCTTGCTTTTTCTATGATCCAACAGATGTTGGCAATTTGATTTCTGGTTCCTCTGCCTTTTCTAAGTCCATCTTGAATATCTGGAAGTTTTCAGTTCATGTACTGTTGAAGCCTCACTTGGGGAATTTTCATCATTCCTTTGCTAGTGTGTGAAATGAGTGCAATTGTGCAGTAGTTTGAACATTCTTTGTTACCGCCCTTCTTTGGGATTGAAATGAAAACTGAACTTTTTCAGTCCTGTGGCCACTGCTGCATTTTTCAAATTTGCTGACATACTGAGTGTATCACTTTCACAGAATCACCCTTTAGGATTTGAAATACTCAGTTGGAATTCCATCATCTCCACTAACTTTGTTTGTAGTGATGCTTCCTAAGGCTCACTTGACTTCGCATTCCAAGATGTCTGGCTCTAGGTGAGAAGGAAGGACTGAGTGAACAGTTCCAAAGCCCCTAAGCTCATGGTTTCTTGTGGGTAATTACCATGTACCTCCATCCTGACTAGGACTTGAGGAGGGATTTCTCAATTCCCCATGCCACACTTGGAACAGCATGAAGGATGCAGCAGAGGCCAAAGACCAAGTGACTGGTCCCAGGGTGTTGATGACAGACATTATTAAACCAATCTCAAAGGTGGTTCCATTTGTTCTTAGGGAGGAGAGGTGGGACCCAGGCAAGGACAGCAGCTCGAAGGCAAAGAGCAGGTTTGCTTCTCAATAGCAGTAGTGATCAGGTTTGAAGGGGTCATCATAGGACATGTCCAGGTAGTAGGCTCCTTCTCAGTCAGCTTGGTTAGCTTCACATTCTGCTTGCCCAGGGGGCTTCAGCCACTGCTTTATCTAGCTTCTCATCCAGGGTACTTGTCTGAGTGGGTCCACAGCTCAAAATGCACCAGCACCTGATTGGTGAAGGATTTGCTCATCACGAACTGGGATGACCCATAGCTCAGCCCAAGTCGGACAGCCAGCCCTTGGCTAGCAGGATGATGCGACGCCCATTCTTCAACAAGTAGCAGTCCACCTCAGTCTTAATATTCACCTTCTCCACAGCATTTTAGCTCAGCCACTTGACATCAATCTCCATGTCAAAGTGTCCACAAAGTGTCAAAGTTACACACACAATGACATCATCTTTCGTCTCTTCAAAGGGCAGGCCAAGAGTTTTGTTAGTACAGCCTATGGTGCTAACAAAGATGCTGCAGTCTGGACAGGCCTAATCCCTGGTGGTCACCTCTTAGCCCTCCGTGGCCACCTAGAGTGTGTTGATAGTGTAGCTCTCCATGATGATGACGTGGCCCCAAACCCCCTCAGGGCCTGGGCACAGCCCTTGCCCACATTGCCATAGCCTGCTTCCACCACCATAATCATCGTCTGCAGTCCCCTTGATGCCATCTATGAGGGGCTCCTGGCAGCCAGAGAGATTGTCAAGTGTGTTCTCGGTGATGGAGTCATTGCCGTTGATGGCAGGCACCTTCAGGACCCTGTGTGCCAGTTGTGGACCCCTGTTGTGGTCTCTTTGGAGATGCCTTGGACAGGAACTGCGGGTACTTGGTGTGAATGAGGTTGGTGAGGTGCCACTATCATCCAGAATCATGCTGAGCCACCTGTCCTTGAAGTACAGTGTCTGCTCTATGCACCACAGATACTCCTCATCTCTTTCACCCTTCCAGCTGCTGCATGGTCCTGGGTGGAGAAGATAATTGTAGCTGGACCACTGCACCTCAACACACAGGGTGACAAGAGTCTCGATGAAGACAGAGATGAAGACAGCTGTCTCCATGGTCACGGTGTCGGCAGTGGGCAAACCGGATGCACTTCAGTGGCTCGGAGGCGGAGGCCATCTCCCACATGTGCATCGGGCCTGGTGTCTCATCCTCTGTGACGTCTGGGACCTTGCATCCCCAGGTGGCCAGGTTAACGGCAGCAACCTTGTAAGAACGTTTGTCCAACTTGCTGGAGGTGTTTCCTCACAGAGTGATGCACCCAGGCCTCAGGCTGGGAAGAGGCAGAGGCTGGGCAGCTCTGGGCAGGGCAAGACATTTAATTCAGAACAAAGATTAAAGGAAACAAAGCCTCCTAGCTGCCAGTCAAGTACCATTTCATGAACTTAGTCTCTGCTTTTCTAAACATTGGCTTTGTCATTCTTCTACATGTCAGTTGCTATCTGTGCTCAAAGCTACAAGCCTTTTCTCATATTTTCTGACCTTTAATTACCCTATTAATATTTTCTATTGTTGTGAACTTTATTTCCATATTTCCAGACTTTGTCCAGTCTAAACTGTCTTTCCAATCATTTGAAGAAACCAGGCATCTTAAATCTATATTAAGTAGGGCTCAGGGAGATAACAGAGAAGGCAATGGCACCCCTCTCTAGTACTCTTGCCTGGAAAATCCCATGGATAGAGGAGCCTGGTAGGCTGCAGTAAATGGGGTCGCTGAGGGTCGGACACGACTGAGCGACTTCACTTTCACTTTTCACTTTCATGCATTGGAGAAGGAAATGGCAACCCACTCTAGTGTTCTTGCCTGGAGAATCCCAGGAATGGGGGAGCCTGGTGGGCTGCCATCTATGGGGTCACACAGAGTCGGACATGACTAAAGTGACTTAGCAGCAGCAGCAGCAGCAGGGAGATAAGTATCATGGGTTATTTAGCTCACCTATTCTAACTCATCAAGTGTGAATGGCTTTATTTCTTATAAATTTGCTAAATAATTTTTTGAAATCCTTAGTTATGCTTCATGTAATTTTAAAAGGATTAGTCGTGGATAATCTCCTGTACTTGGTTTTCTCATTTGTTGTTATTTTTAATCAATCCTTTCTCAAAAATCATTTAGTCAAATTTATAAATATTTAGTCTTCAAGGAAAAATGTCAGTAAAACACATTCTATTGGTGTTTTGGCTACATTTATAGAACTGGAGTGAAAGGATGAAATTCAGATGCTTCTTTTTTGGGGTCAAATCTCTGTATTTTATTTTAATTAAGCAATTATTTTATTCCCTCTATTAGTTTAAACATTTCACTATGTACCATATGGCAAATACCTTACTAGTCAGAGTATATAAAGATGCATAACACAGTCTCAGTTCTTAAGAAGAAAAATGCATGAATAGGACTATATACCATGAATAAATATATATGTTGGTTGGTTGAGTCACTGACTGTTTATATCTGTTTCCTCATCTACTTATTATAGTTCCCCTTCCACTTTAAGAGTGTTCTTGTGTGGGCAATAGAGTCACTATTATATTTAACTTAAACAATCCTAATTTCTAATGATATCTGACTATACAAACTTCTAACAAGGTAAATGAAGTGGTCAAAATATCTACCTGTAGTATTTGAGTTTATCAGTTGAATTATGAATTCGTATTTCAGATTTTCTTATTTATTTATTTATTTATGACCACTCCTCCAGTTTGTGGGATCTTAGTTCCCTGACCAGGGATAGAAACCACACCCCCTGCAGTGGAGGTGCAGTGTTAACTACTGACCACCAGGGAAGTTCCTAGATTTTCTTATACACACTGTACTAATTTAGATTTTATCCATTTTCACACTTTATATTCAAATTTTATTTAAACTATCCACTGCATACTTAACATTTATGCTTTTATCTTCAGATTTTCTTCAGTCATCTAATAAAATTTTTCAAAATGTACAGATAAATTATTTGAGATATATTATTTTGGGGGAATTTATGCATGAGGCAGAAACTTTTTTTTCATTTATTCATTTTTTAATTAAAGGATAATTGCAAAACATACATTTCTCCAAAGAAGACATACAGATAGCTAGCAAACACACAAAAAGATGCTCAACATCACTCATTATCAGAGAAATGCAAATCAAAACCACAATGAGGCACCATCTCATGCCAGTCAGAATTGCTGCCATCAAAAAGTCTATAAACAATAAATGCTGGAGAGGGTGTGGAGAAAAGGGAACCCTCTTACACTGTTGGTGGGAATGCAAACTAGTATAGCCACTATGGAGAACAGTGTGGAGGTTCCTTAAAAAACTGGAAATATAATTGCCATATGACCCAGCAATCCCACTGCTGGACATACACACCAAGGAAACCAGAATTGAAAGAGGCACGTGTACCCCAATGTTCATTGCAGCACTGTTTACAATAGTTAGAACATGGAAGCAACCTAGATGTCCATTGGCAGACGAATGGATAAGAAAGCTGTGGTACATATATACAGTGGAATATTACTCAGCTATTAAAAAGAATACATTTGAATCAGCTCTAATGAGGTGGATGAAACTGGAGCCTATTATACAGAGTGAAGTAAGTCAGAAAGAAAAATACCAACACAGTATATTAACACATATATATGGAATTTAGAAAGATGGTAATGATGACCCTATATGCGAGACAGCAAAAGAGACACAGATGTAAAGAACAGACTTTTGGACTCCGTGGGAGAAGGCGAGGGTGGGATGATTCTAGAGAATAGCATTGAAACATGTATATTACCATATGTGAAACAGATCACCAGTCTAGATTCAGTGCATGAGACAAGGCACTCAGGACTGGTGCATTGGGATGACCCTGAGGGATGGGATGGGGAAGGATGGGGAAGGGGGGTTCAGGATAGGGAACACATGTACACCCATGGCAGATTCATGTCAGTGTATGGCAAAAACCACTACAACATTGTAAGGTAATTAGCCTTCAATTAAAATAAATAATTTTTTTAAAAAAGGATAATTGCATTATAGAATTTTGTTGTTTTCTTCCAAGCATCAACATGAATCAGCCATCAGTTCAGTTCAGTTCAGTCGCTCAGTCGTGTCTGACTCTTTTCGACCCCATGAATCGCAGCACACCAGGCCTCCCTGTCCATCACCAACTCCCGGAGTTCACCCAGACTCACGTTCATCAAGTCAGTGATGCCATCCAGCCATCTCATCCTCTGTCGTCCCCTTCTCCTCCTGCCCCCAATCCCTCCCAGCATCAGAGTCTTTTCCAATGAGTCAACTCTTCGCATGAAGTGGCCAGAGTACTGGAGTTTCAGCTTTAGCATCATTCCTTCCAAAGAACACCCAGGGCTGATCTCCTTCAGAATGGACTGGTTGGGTCTCCTTTCAGTCCAAGGGACTCTCAAGTGTCTTCTCCAACACCACAGTTCAAAAGCATCAGTTCTTCGGCGCTCATCTCCTCCCTCTTGAACCTCCCTCCCATCTCCCTCTCCCTCCCCCTCCTAGCCCTCTAGATTGTTACAGAGCCCCTGTTTGAGTTCCCTGAGTCATACAGCAATTTCCATTGGCTATCTACTTTACATATGGTAACATAAGCTTCCATGTTACTCTCTATATACAACTCACCCTCTCTTCCTCTCTCCCCCGTGTCCATAACTCTGTTCTCTATGTCTGCTTCTTCACTGTATATTCTTGCCTACTTTGCTGTAGATTAATTAATCATTGGGGTGTGATTTTATTTCTGGGGTTTCTATCCTGCTCTGTTAATCCACATTTCAGTTTTTGTGCCGGTAGTATACTATTTTGATTAATTTAGCTTTGTAGTACAGTCTGGGAGAAGGCAATGGCAACCCACTCCAGTACTTTTGCCTGGAAACTCCCATGGACGGAGGAGCCTGGTAGGCTGCAGTCCATGGGGTCGCAAAGAGTCAGACACGACTGAGCAACTTCACTTTCACTTTTCACTTTCATGCATTGGAGAAGGAAATGGCAACCCACTCCAGTGTTCTTGCCTGGAGAATCCCAAGGACAGAGAAGCCTGGTTGGCTGCAGTCCATGGGGTCGCACAGAGTCGGACACGACTGAAGCGACTTAGCAGCAGCAGCAGCAGTAGCAGCAGCAGCAGCAGCAGCAGCAGCAGTACAGTCTGAAGTCAGGGAGTCTGATTCCTCCAGCTCCATTTTTCTTTCTCAGAATTGCTTTGGCTATTAGTAGCCTTTTGTTTTTCCATATAAATTTTAGAGACTTCTGTTCTAGTTCTGTGAAAAATGTCATTGATAATAATAAAGATTGCATTGAATTTGTAGATTACCTTAGATAGTATAGACATTTTGATAATGTTGATTCTTCCAATCTAAGAACATGGTATATCCTTCCATCTCTGTGTCATCTTCAATTTCTTTCATTGGTATCTTAGAGTTTTCAAAGGAAAGGGTTTTATATTAGGTAAATTTATTCCTAGGTTTTGAAAATTTTATTCTTTTTGATGCAATAGTAAATGGAATTGTTTCCTTAATATCTCTTTCTGATCTTCACTGTTCATGTATAATAGTGCAAATGTATACAAAAAGAGATTTATTTGCATTAATTTCAATCCTACAGCTGTACTGAACTGACTGATCAGCTCCAGTAGTTTTCTGTCACTGTTAGCAGATAACATGATACTATATATAGGAAATCCTATGTATAGTATCATGTTATCTGCTAACATGATACTATGTATAGTACCATGTCACTGCTAACAGTGACAGTTTACTCTTATTTTCCATTTTACATTCATTTATTTCCTTTTTTCCCTGCTGATTGTTCAGTTCAGTCTCAGTCATATCCGACTCTTTGAGATCCCATGGATTGCAGCATGCCAGGCTTCCCAGTCCACCACCAACTTCCGGAGCTTGCTCAAACTCATGTCCACTGAGTTGGTGATGCCATCCAATCATCTCATCCCCTGTTGCCCTCTTCTCCTCCTGCCTTCAATGTTTCCCAGCATCAGGGTCTTTTCCAATAAGTCAGTTCTTCACAACAGGTGGCCAAAGTATTGGAGTTTTAGCTTCAGCATTAGTCCTTCCAATGAATATTCAGGACTGATTTCCTTTAGGATTGATTGGTTTGATCTCCTTGCAGTCCAAGGGACTCTAAAGAGTCTTCTCTAACACCAAAGTTCAAAAGTATCATTTCTTCAGCACTCAGCTTTCTTTATGGTCCAGCTCTCACATCCGTACATGAATACTGGAAAAACCATAGCTTTGACTAGATGGACCTTTGTTGGCAAAATACTGTTTCTGCTTTTTAATTTGCTGTTTAGGTTGGTCATAGCTTTTATTCCAAGGGAGAAAGTGTCTTTTAATTTCATGGCTGTAGTCACCATCTTCTCTTCTATTCTCAGCTGTTTGTATGGCCTCCTCAGACAACCAGTTTGCCTTTTTGCCTTTCTCTTTCTTGGGAATGGTCTTTGATCCCTGCCTCCTGTACACTATCATGAACCTCCTTCCATAGTTCTTCAGGCACTCTGTCTATCAGATCTAATCCCTTGAACCTATTTGTCACTTCCACTGTATAATCATAATGGATTTAACTTAGGTCATACCTGAATGGTCTAGTGGTTTTCCCTACTTTCCTCAATTTAAGTCTGAATTCTGCAATAAGGAGTTTGTGATCTAAGCCACAGTCAGCTCCCGGTCTTGTTCTTGCTGACTCTATAGAGTTTCTCCATCTTTTGCTGCAAAGAATATAATCAATCTAATTTTGGTATTGATTATCTGGTGAGATCCATGTGTAGAGCCATGTGTAGAGTTGTCTGTTGTGTTGTTGGAAGAGGGTGTTTGCTATGACCAGTGCATTCTCATGGCAAAACTCTGTTAGCCTTTTCCCTGCTTCATTTTCTACTCCAAGGCCAAACTTGCCTGTTACTCCAGGTATCTCTTGACTTCCTACTTCTGCATTCCAGTCCCCTATAATGAAAAGGACATCTTTTTTTTTTTTTTTTTTTGGTGTTAGTTCTAAAAGGTCTTGTAGGTTATCAGAGAACTTTTCAACTTCAGCTTCTTGGCATTAGTGGTTGGGGCATAGACTTGGATTACTGTGATATCGAATGGTTTGCCTTGGAAATGAACAGAGATCATTCTGTAATTTTTGAAATTGCACCCAAGTACTGCCTGGTGGCTGCCGTCTGTGGGATCACACAGAGTCCGACACGACTGAAGTGACGTAGCAGCAGCAGCAACTGCATTTTGGAATATTGTTGACTGTGATGGCTACTCCATTTCTTCTTTTTTTTCTTCTTCTTTTTTTTTTAATTTTATTTTATTTTTAAACTTTACAATATTGTATTAGTTTTGCCAAATATCGAAATGAATCCACCACAGGTATACCTGTGTTCCCCATCCTGAACCCTCCTCCCTCCTCCCTCCCCATACCCTCCCTCTGGGTCGTCCCAGTGCACTAGCCCCAAGCATCCAGTATCGTGTATCAAACCTGGACTGGCATCTCGTTTCATACATGATATTATACATGTTTCAATGCCATTCTCCCAAATCTCCCCACCCTCTCCCTCTCCCACAGAGTCCATAAGACTGATCTATACATTAGTGTCTCTTTTGCTATCTCTACACAGGGTTATTGTTACCATTTTTCTAAATTCCATATATATGCGTTAGTATACTGTATTGGTGTTTTTCTTTCTGGCTTACTTCACTCTGTATAATAGGCTCCAGTTTCATCCACCTTATTAGAACTGATTCAAATGTATTCTTTTTAACGGCTGAGTAATACTCCATTGTGTATATGTACCACTGCTTTCTTATCCATTCATCTGCTGATGGACATCTAGGTTGCTTCCATGTCCTGGCTATTATAAACAGTGCTGCAATGAACATTGGGGTACACGTGTCTCTTTCCCTTCTGGTTTCCTCAGTGTGTATGCCCAGCAGTGGGATTGCTGGATCATAAGGCAGGTCTATATCCAGTTTTTTTAAGGAATCTCCACACTATTCTCCATAGTGGCTGTACTAGTTTGCATTCCCACCAGCAGTGTAAGAGGGTTCCCTTTTCTCCACACCCTCTCCAGCATTTATTGCTTGTAGACTTTTGGAGAGCAGCCATTCTGACTGGCGTGAAATGGTACCTCATAGTGGTTTTGATTTGCATTTCTCTGATAATGAGTGATGTTGAGCATCTTTTCATGTGTTTGTTAGCCATCTGTATGTCTTCTTTGGAGAAATGTCTATTTAGTTCTTTGGCCCATTTTTTGATTGGGTCATTTATTTTTCTGGAATTGAGCTGTAGGGGTTGCTTGTATATTTTTGAGATTAGTTGTTTGTCCGTTGTTTCATTTGCTATTATTTTCTCCCATTCTGAAGGCTGCCTTTTCACCTTGCTAATAGTTTCCTTTGTTGTGCAGAAGCTTTTAAGTTTAATTAGGTCCCACTTGTTTATTTTTGCTTTTATTTCCAATATTCTGGGAGGTGGGTCATAGAGGATCCTGCTGTGATGTATGTCAGAGAGTGTTTTGCCTATGTTCTCCTCTAGGAGTTTTATAGTTTCTGGTCTTACATTGAGATCTTTAATCCATTTTGAGTTTATTTTTGTGTATGGTGTTAGAAAGTGTTCTAGTTTCATTCTTTTACAAATGGTTGACCAGATTTCCCAGCACCACTTGTTAAAGAGATTGTCTCTAACCCATTGTATATTCTTGCCTCCTTTGTCAAAGATAAGGGGTCCATATGTGCATGGATTTACCTCTGGGCTTTCTATTTTGTTCCATTGATCAATATTTCTGTCTTTGTGCCTGTACCATACTGTCTTGATAACTGTGGCTTTGTAATAGAGCCTAAAGTCAGGCAGGTTGATTCCTCCAGTTCCATTCTTTCTCAAGATAGCTTTGGCTATTCGAGGGTTTTTGTATTTCCATACAAATTGTGAAATTAATTGTTCTAGCTCTGTGAAGAATACCGTTGGTAGCTTGATAGGGATTGCATTGAATCTATAAATTGCTTTGGGTAGTATACTCATTTTCACTATATTGATTCTTCCAATCCATGAACATGGTATGTTTCTCCATCTATTAGTGTCCTCTTTGATTTCTTTCACCAGTGTTTTATAGTTTTCTATATATAGATCTTTAGTTTCTTTAGGTAGATATATTCCTAAGTATTTTATTCTTTTCGTTGCAATGGTGAATGGAATTGCTTCCTTAATTTCTCTTTCTATTTTCTCATTATTAGTGTATAGGAATGCAAGGGATTTCTGTGTGTTGATTTTATATCCTGCAACTTTACTATAATCATTGATTAGTTCTAGTAATTTTCTGGTGGAGTCTTTAGGGTTTTCTATGTAGAGGATCATGTCATCTGCAAATAGTGAGAGTTTTACTTCTTCTTTTCCAATTTGGATTCCTTTTATTTCTTTTTCTGCTCTGATTGCTGTGGCCAAAACTTCCAAAACTGTGTTGAATAGGAATGGTGAAAGTGGGCACCCTTGTCTTGTTCCTGACTTTAGAGGAAATGCTTTCAATTTTTCACCATTGAGGATAATGTTGGCTGTGGGTTTGTCATATATAGCTTTTATTATGTTGAGGTATGTTCCTTCTATTCCTGCTTTCTGCAGAGTTTTTATCATAAATGGGTGTTGAATTTTGTCAAAGGCTTTCTCTGCATCTATTGAGATAATCATATGGTTTTTATTTTTCAATTTGTTAATGTGGTGTATTACATGATTGATTTGCAGATATTGAAGAACCCTTGCATCCCTGGGATAAAGCCCACTTGGTCATGGTGTATGATCTTTTTAATGTGTTGTTGGATTCTGATTGCTAGAATTTTGTTAAGGATTTTTGCATCTATGTTCATCAGTGATATTGGCCTGTAGTTGTCTTTTTTTGTGGGATCTTTGTCAGGTTTTGGTATTAGGGTGATGGTGGCCTCATAGAATGAGTTTGGAAGTTTACCTTCCTCTGCAATTTTCTGGAAGAGTTTGAGTAGGATACGTGTTAGCTCTTCTCTAAATTTTTGGTAGAATTCAGCTGTGAAGCCTTCTGGACCTGGGCTTTTGTTTGCTGGAAGATTTTTTATTACCGTTTCAATTTCCATGCTTGTGATGGATCTGTTAAGATTTTCTATTTCTTCCTGGTCGAGTTTTGGAAAGTTGTACTTTTCTAAGAATTTGTCCATTTCTTCCACGTTGTCCATTTTATTGGCATATAATTGTTGATAGTAGTCTCTTATGATCCTTTGTATTTCTGTGTTGTCTGTTGTGATCTCTCCATTTTCGTTTCTAATTTTATTGATTTGATTTTTCTCCCTTTGTTTCTTGATGAGTCTGGCTAATGGTTTGTCAATTTTATTTATCCTTTCAAAGAACCAGCTTTTGGCTTTGTTGATTTTTGCTATGGTCTCTTTTGTTTCTTTTGCATTTATTTCTGCCCTAATTTTTAAGATTTCTTTCCTTCTACTAACCCTGGGGTTCTTCATTTCTTCTTTTTCTAGTTGCTTTAGGTGCAGGTTTGGGTTATTTATTTGACTTTTTTCTTGTTTCTTGAGGTATGCCTGAATTGCTATGAACTTTCCCCTTAGGACTGCTTTTAAAGTGTCCCATAGGTTTTGGGTTGTTGTGTTTTCATTTTCATTAGTTTCTATGCAAATTTTGATTTCTTTTTTGATTTCTTCTGTGATTTGTTGGTTATTCAGCAGCGTGTTGTTCAGCCTCCATATGTTGGAATTTTTAATAGTTTTTCTCCTGTAATTGAGATCTAATCTTCCTGCATTGTGGTCAGAAAAGATGCTTGGAATGATTTCTATTTTTTTGAATTTACCAAGGCTAGATTTATGGCCCAGGATGTTATCTATCCTGGAGAAGGTTCCATGTGTGCTTGAGAAAAAGGTGAAATTCATTGTTTTGGGATGAAATGTCCTATAGATATCAATTAGGTCTAACTGGTCTATTGTATCATTTAAAGATTGTGTTTCCTTGTTAATTTTCTGTTTAGTTGATCTATCCATAGATGTGAGTGGGGTATTAAAGTCTCCCCCTATTATTGTGTTATTGTTAATTCCTCCTTTCATACTTGTTAGCATTTGTCTTACATACTGTGGCGCTCCCGTGTTGGGTGCATATATATTTATAATTGTTATATCTTCTTCTTGGATTGATCCTTTGATCATTATGTAGTGACCATCTTTGTCTCTTTTCACAGCCTTTGTTTTAAAGTGTATTTTATCTGATATAAGTATTGCTACTCCTGCTTTCTTTTGGTCCCTATTTGCATGGAAAATCTTTTTCCAGCCCTTCACTTTCAGTCTGTATGTGTCCCCTGTTTTGAGGTGGGTCTCTTGTAGACAACATATGTAGGCGTCTTGTTTTTGTATCCATTCAGCCAGTCTTTGTCTTTTGGTTGGGGCATTCAACCCATTTACGTTTAAGGTAATTACTGATAAGTATGATCCCATTGCCATTTACTTTATTGTTTTGGGTTCAATTTTATACACTGTTTTTGTGTTTCCTGTCTAGAGAATATCCTTTAGTATTTGTTGGAGAGCTGGTTTGGTGGTGCTGAATTCTCTCAGCTTTTGCTTGTCTGAAAAGCTTTTGATTTCTCCTTCATATTTGAATGAGATCCTTGCTGGGTACAATAATCTGGGCTGTAGGTTATTTTCTTTCATCATTTTAAGTATGTCTTGCCATTCCCTCCTGGCTTGAAGAGTTTCTATTAAAGATCAGCTGTTATCCTTATGGGAATTCCCTTGTGTGTTATTTGTTGTTTTTCCTTGCTGCTTTTAATATTTGTTCTTTGTGTTTGATCTTTGTTAATTTGATTAATATGTGTCTTGGGGTGTTTCGCCCTGGGTTTATCCTGTTTGGGACTCTCTGGGTTTCTTGGACTTGGGTGATTATTTCCTTCCCCATTTTAGGGAAGTTTTCAACTATTATCTCTTCAAGTATTTTCTCATGGTCTTTCTTTTTGTCTTCTTCTTCTGGGACTCCTATGATTCGAATGTTGTAGCGTTTAATATTGTCCTGGAGGTATCTGAGATTGTCCTCATTTCTCTTAATTCATTTATCTTTTATCCTCTCTGATTCATTTATTTCTACCATTCTATCTTCTAATTCACTAATCCTATCTTCTGCGTCTGTTATTCTACTATTTGTTGCCTCCAGAGTGTTTTTAATTTCATTTACTGCATTATTCATTATATATTGACTCTCTTTTATTTCTTCTAGGTCCTTGTTAAACCTTTCTTGCATCTTCTCAATCTTAGTCTCCAGGCTATTTATCTGTGATTCCATTTTGATTTCAAGATTTTGGATCAATTTCACTATCATTATTTGGAATTCTTTATCAGGTAGATTCCCTATCTCTTCCTCTTTTGTTTGGTTTGGTGGGCATTTATCCTGTTCCTTTATCGGCTGGGTATTCCTCTGTTTCTTCATCTTGTTTAAATAGCTGAGTTTGGGGTGTCCTTTCTGTATTCTGGCAGTTTGTGGAGTTCTCTTTATTGTGGCGTTTCCTCACTGTGTGTGGGTTTGTACAGGTGGCTTGTCAAGGTTTCTTGGTTAGGGAAGCTTGTGTCGGTGTTCTGGTGGGTGGAGCTGTATTTCTTCTCTCTGGAGTGCAATGAAATGTCCAGTAATGAGTTATGGGATGTCTATGGTTTGGGGGTGACTTTGGGCTGCCTGTATCTTGGAGCTCAGGCCTGTGTTCCTTGTTGCTGGAGAATTTGCTTGGTATGTCTTGCCCTGAAACTTGTTGGCCCTTGTGTGGTGCTTGGTTTCAGTGCAGGTATGGAGGCGTTTGATGAGCTCCTGTCAATTAATGTTCCTTGGAGTCAGGAGCTCCCTGGGGTCAGGGTTTGGTCTTAAGCCTCCTGCTTCCAGTTATCAGTCTTATTTTTACAGTAGTTTCAAAGCTTCTTCTTCTATACAGCACTATTGATAAAACATCTACATTAAAGATGAAAAGTTTCTCTACCATGAGGGTCACCCAGAGAGGTTCACAGCGTTACATGGAGAAGAGGGAGGAGGGAGTTAGAGGTGACCCAAATGAGATGAGGTGGAATCAGTAGAGGAGAGAGTGGGCTAGTCAGTAATCTCTTCCTTATGTGCACTCCACAACTGGACTGCTCAGAGTTGTTCACGGAGTTATACAGAGAAGAGAAGAAGGGGGAAGGTGACAGAGGTGGCCAGGAAGATAAAAGGGGGGAATGAAAAGGAGGGAGACAGATCCAGCCAGTAATCCGTTCCCTAAGTGTTCTCCACCGTCTGGAACACACAGAAATTCACAGAGTTGGGTAGAGTAGAGAGGGGTTAGGGAGGAGACACAGGCGACCTGGTGGAGAAAAAGGAGAGTCCAAAGGGAGAGAGAGCAGTCAAGCCAGTAATCTTGCTCCCTAGTGAAAAATGGGTACTGAAAATTGAGTTCTTAAAGGTACAAAATTGGTAACAAATACATAAAAGCAAAAATTAAAAATCTAGAGTAGAGTTTGGAATATAAAAAATATGATGTTAAACAAAAGAAGAATGAAAAGAAAGAGAGAAAAAACGAACAAAGAAAACCAAACAAGGTCGCAAAAATTATAAAGAAAATATAGGTACAAAATTGATAACTAATACCAAAAAGCAAAGGTTAAAAATCTAGAGTAGGGTTTGGAATTTCAAAAATACAATGTTAAAAAAAGAAGAAGAAAAAGAGAGAGAGAGAGAGAGAGAGAGAGAAAACAAGAACAAACAAAGTCACATGAATTATAAAGGAAATACAGGTACAAAATTGATAACAAATACAAAAAAGCATAAATTAAAAATCAAGAATAGAGTTTGGAATTTCATATATACAATGTTATTTAAAAGAAGAAGAGAAAGAAACAGAGAAAAAGAAAAAAGGGTCGCAGAAATTATAAAAAAAAAAAAACTATAGGTACAAAATTGATAACAAATACCAAAAAGCTAAAATTAAAAATTTGGAGTAGAGTTTGGAATTTCAAAAATACAATGTTAAAGAAAAGAAGGGGAAAAAAAAGAAAAGAAAAGAAAAGAAAACAAGGTCAAAAAATTATAAAAAATATATATGAAGTTTGCTTTAAAAAAAAGAATAGGGTCTTCTTCTCTCTCTCTCTCTCTCTTTTTTTTTTTTTTTTTGCAAAGTAATCGGTTATAAAAGTGAAAATTAGAGGAATAATAGAGGACTCAAAAAAATTTTTTTAAAAATTTAAAAAAAGAAAGAAAGAATGATCATAAAAATAGTAAAAATATATCTAGGACTTTCTCCGGTTTTGTTGTGAGTATTGTGGGTTCAGTTCATTTTTGGCTAGTCCCTTGGTCCGACTTATATTTCTCAAGATCTATAGGCCCCTTCCTACATAGTTGGTACTACCCACAGGGTTTTAATTTATTGCCTGTAGCTTCCAAGGCGGTTCCCTCTGTTATAGCTTCTTCTGTTTGCTGGTCTCTTCAGCGTCTGATTTCTGCCCTGACACAAAGGGGACGGTGGAGGACTTTTTTTTTTTTTTTTTTTGGCTCACTTGTTCAGTCGTGCTGTGGGGAGGTAAGGAGGGATACTGCAAACAAATAACACTGGCGTGTGCTCTCAGTGCCTCAGCCACACTGGGTCTGCCCTCTGTTCACGGCGCGTGTAGCCTCCCTGACCCACACTGCTCGGGCTCTAGGTTGCTCCGCCGGGAACCATCCGTGGCTGGCCCTGGGCTGCCTGCACTTCCCAGGTCCAAGCCGCTCAGGTTCAGGCACTCGGGTAGTCCTCAGAGGCACAGACTCTCGGTTGGGCCTGCGTTTTGTGCCCTTCCCAGGTCCGAGCAGCTCAGGTGATGAGGTGTTTAGCGAGCGCGATTGCTGCGGCTTATCGCCTCCCCGCTGCTCGGTTATCTAGGTGTACTACGGGCGCACCTTCTCAGGCAGATGTTGACCGTCCAGACCCCCAAGAGGTTTTAGTTAGCAAAGAAGCCTGCTTACAGTTTTATAGATAATGTCTCTCTGGGGCTGCGATTGCCCCCTTCCGGCTCTGGCTGCCTGTCACCAGAGGGGGAAGGTCTGCAGCCAGCTATCTCTGTTCAGTCCTTTGTTCTGTGCGCGGGCCTGGTGGTGTCTTAGGTTAGGGCTGGCTTTTTGCGTGGTAGATATCCCACAGTCTGGTTTGCTAGCCCAAATTATTTCGCTCAGATAGCTCTTGGGGTATTCAGGCCAGATCCTTGCGACGCAGCCCGCGCCGCGCCTCCCTGCCCAGCCCCCGCTTGCTAGTGGCGTGTGCAGGCGTCTGTGCTGCTCCTCTGCTGGGGGAGTTACCGTAGGGCTCGCAATGTGCGGGTTTTAATTGTTTATTTATTTTCCCTCCCTGTAATGTTGCCCTCTGTGCTTCCAAGGCTCGGCACAGATTCGGCAGTGAGAAGGTTTCCTGGTGTTTGGAAACCTCTCTCTTTTTAAGACTCCTTTCCCAGGACAGAACTCCATCCCTCCCTCTTTTGTCCCTTTTTTTGTCTTTTATATTTTTTCCTACCTCCTTTCGAAGACTTGGGTTGCTTTTCTGGGTGCCTGATGTCCTCTGCCGGCATTCAGAAGTTGTTTTGTGGAATTTACTCAGCGTTTAAATGTTCTTTTGATGAATTTGTGGGGGAGGAAGTGTTCTCCCTGTCCTACTCCTCCGCCATCTTAGCTCCTCCCTCCTACTCCTACTCCATTTCTTCTAAGGGATTCTGCCCAAAGTAGTAGATATAATGGTTATCTGAATTAAATTTGCCCCTCCAGTCAATGTTAATTCACTGATTCCTAAAATGTTGATGTTCACTCTTGTCATCTCCTGTTTGACCACTTCCAATTTATCCTATGCAATATTGGTCTTTACAACATCAAACTTTGCTTCCATCACCAGTCCCATCCACAACTGGACGTTTCACTTTGGCTCCTTCTCTTCATTTTTTCTGGAGTTATACATCCACTCTTCTCCAGTAGCATATTGGACACCTACCAACCTGGGGAGTTCATCTTGCAGTGTCCTATTTTTTTGCCTTTTCATACTGTTCATGGAGTTCTCAAGGCAAGAATTCTGAAGTGGTTTGCCATTCCCTTTTCCAATGGACCACATTTTGTCAGAACTCCCCACAATGACCCCTCCATCATGGGTAGCCCTATATGCCATGGCTCATAGTTTCATTGAATTAGACAAGGATGTGGTCCATGTGATCATTTTGGTTAGTTTTATGTGATTGTGGTTTTCTTTCTGTCTGCCCACTGATGAATAAGGATAAGAGGCTTATGGAAACTTCCTGATATGAGTGACAGATTGCTATGGCTAGGACTATCAAAACTATGTTGAATGAAAATGGTGACAATGGACATCCTTTCCTTATTTCTGATCATACAGGGCAAACTCTGCCTTTCACCACTGAGGATAGTGTTAGCTGTGGTTTGTTTTATATGACCTTTATGACATTGAGGTAGATTCCCTTTATGCTCACTTTCTGGAGAGATTTTATTATAAATGGGTATTGGACTTGTCAAAAGTTTTTTGTGTGTCTATTGAGGTGATCATTTTTTTTTTCCCCTTCAGTTTGTTAATGAGGTTAACACAAAAATTGAGTTGTGGACATTGAAGCATCCTTGCATCCCTGAGATAAGTCTCACTTGAGCATGGTGTGTGATCCTTTCAATGTATTGTTGGATTCAGTTTGCTAGTACTTTGTTGAATATTTTTGCATCTGTGGTCATCTGTGATATCAGCCTGTAGTTTTCTTTTTGAATGATGTCTTTGTCTGGTTTTGGCATCAGGATGAAGGTGGATTCATAGAATAAACTTGTGAATGTTTCTTTCACTGGACTTTTTTGGAGGAGTGTCAAAAGTATAGGTGTTAGCTCTTGTCTAAATATTTAATAGAATTCACCTGTGAAACCATCTGATTCTAGACTTTTATTTGTTGGAGGGTTTTATATCATGATTTCAATTTTGGTGCTTGTGATATAGCTGTTCATATTTTCTATTTCTTCCTGGTTTAGTCTTAGAAAGTTGTATCTTTCTAAGAACTTATGCATTTCTTTTAGGTTGTCCATTTTATTGGCAAACAGTTGTTTATAGCGGTCTCTTATGAGCTTTTGTATTGTTGTGATGTCTGTTGTAATTTCTCCTTTTTCATTTCTAGTTTTATTTGAGTTCCCTCAGTTTTGTTTTGTTTTTTTTTCTTGGTGAGTATGGCTAAAGGTTTACCAGTTTTGTTTGTCTTCTCAAAGAACCAGCTTTTCATTTCAGTCTTTGTTATTGCTTTATCTATCTCTATTTCATTTATTTCTGCTCTGATCTCTATGATTTCTTTCTTTCTACTAACTTTGGGTTTTGTTTGTTTCTCTTTCTCTAGTTGCTTTAGATACAAAATTACACTGTTTATTTGGGATCTTCTTGTCTCCTGAGGTAAGATTGTGTTGCTATAAACTTCCATTTCAGAACTGCTTTTGCTTTTCCAAAGGTTTCGGACTGTTACTTATTCATTGTTATTTTTCTCTAGATATTTTTTAAATTTCCTTTTGATTTCTTCAGTGATCCATTGGTTATTTAGTAGCATCCATTTAGTTTGTGTGTGTTTTTTATAGTTTTATTCTAGGCAATGAGTTAAAATAAGCTATGCTTCTAAATTCTATTTATAACTGACCTTACAAAAATATAATTGTATTTAGCATTTATCTGCAGGCAAAAGAAAAATTTATTTATAGAACAAATTTTATAATTGCTGTTTTAAGGTAGAGAAATTGTCATTTCTTACTTGATATTTCACCCCTTTGGGAATTCAGTTGTTATGAGAAAATGAAATGAATACATATAAATTTTAAGCCATATGTCCTTATTGACAATGAAGCAATTTTTCGATAATCTTTCAAAACTGACTAACCACAAAAAGGTAAACGTTAGGTTGTGGAAGAAGATTCAAATGACTGAATGTAGATAGATGGCAGATTAGAAGTATTAATGGGGAAACAGCTAGGTGTCACTAAAGGAAGAATGTCCTTGTTCCAAAGAGGAGAGACAGTGAATGTTAATTTACCTGGATTAGTGGCAGTGAAGTAAAAGGTTGATGCAGATGTGATGGGGAGGGGATGGGCAGTTTTTTCCTCCAAAGCAGTTGACAAAGTTAGCAATTCAATGTCTAGCAGACTACATACTCAAATATTATATATGCTGTTACTGTTGATAATGATGACAGCTGTTTCTTGTGGGTCAGTCAACAGGCAGACACTATACATATTGTGGGGGGAAAAAAAAACCCTTATAGATTTTGAATATTCACTGAATAATGAAATGTGGGAGAAAAGAGAAAAAGGAAAGGGAGTGGAAGGGAAGGAGGACTTATTATTTATTTAATGCCTGCTCTTTCAGGGTTTGTCAGACTTAATTACGTATGAAGGTTCACTAAATCTTCTTAGCAGAAGCTGATATTATCACTTCATACTGATATGAACGTTGAAGTTCTGAAGTGTTAAAAATATGCACATTTATTCAACATACATTGCACACCAAGAATATACCAGTATTGTGCTCATTTCTGAGGATATAAAGATGGAAACAATCAAATGCGATTCCTTCTTTTAAGAAAATTACTGTCTAAATGTATGACAACTGTAACTATGTGATTCATCCAGTGTTACACAATTCATGTATAGAAAGGGATTTGGATGCTGGTTTTTCTAAGTGTATCACCAGTGCTCTTGGTACCACCATATCAGTAGCAAGCAAGTTGCCGCTTCTCCCCCTTACATTCTTTCACAACATCCGGATTGAGGATATGGGTGTGTCCAACAGTACATTTCTCTGTATTTTCTGAGCTGAATTTTGTAGGTTTTGATTTGGCATCCATCAAAGTGCTAAATAAAATGGAGAATTTGCTTAGAAATCTATGATAACAAATAACTACATGAGTCAAAAATTGTATCTGAAATATATTTGAGATAATGACTTACAAATTACTTTTGTCTATCTGAATTTTCCCTTTCATTTCCCCTAAATTTAAGTTTGTTACTGGTCTGCATTCATTGATTTAAGAAAGGTATGTGTCAGGGAAAAAACAGAAAAACATGTAAGCTTTTGTGGCTTTTCTTTCTCTAATGAACAAAGAGAGGCCAATGTTTAGTCAAAATATTTTGGAAGAAGAATGTTGTTTCCCAGCATAACCCTGTTTGTTGACTACAATGAGACCCTCTTGGGCTAGAAGATGTTGGGGGAGATAGTGGAGCCTGCTGAGGGTTCATACTCTACCTGCCTTTGTAGAAGCATTGCTGAGAGAATATCCCCCAAAAGAAAATTTTTGCAACATCCCCCCAAATTTCTATTCCCTAAATACATCAAGTGAAGTAGTGGAGACTGAAGAGCCTTACTGATTACAACAACGAAACCTATGCCAATAGGTATAAGTTCTGGCAGGTAGAGTGGCTGCCTGCTTCAGAAGGAGCATTCTTCATCTGGAACCAAAGGGCTCTGCTTGTTCCCAAAGTCGGATGTTGCTCTGTTTTAGTTGCATCAGATTTTACCATGCAACAATCGCGTTGGTGCCAAGGTGGCGCTAATGGGAAAGAACCTGCCTGCCAATGCAGGAGATGTAACAGACATGGATGGGTTCGATCCCTGGGTTGGGGAGATACCCTGGAGAAGAGCATAACAAACTCCTCTGATATTCTTGCCTGGAGAATACGATGGACAGAGGATCCTGGCGGGCTATGGTCCATAGGGTCGCAAAGAGTCAGACACAACTGAAGTGACTTAGCGTACATGCATACATACACCCATTCTATTCTTTAGTCTTTCTCCTCCAGACTGTACTTTCCATATCAAGCCTTCACTCTCCCCATTTACACACACACACACAAATTATCTGACAGAGAACAGGGCAGTGGTAGAGATAGTCATAGGGAAGTACCCCATTAGGTATATAGGTTTGCTTTAAATAGTAAATAAGGGAAAGGTACATTTTGTAAGAAGCTTGTGTTTTCTTTTCATATCGATTTATATTAGTGGATCTCACAGGTAAAGATTTCATTATTGGTTTGAAAATTCTTCATTATGTTGAAATTTTAGGGGAACAAAATACTCTGGATTTTGATCATTGACCCATAACTCTGGGTCATGGGGCTATATTGATTCTTTCTTTTTATTTTGTACTTAAGACTTTTTTCTGTGTTTTTATAGCAAGCAGCTTTAAACTTTATGATCTAAAAATGTCTTAAGTAAGAAGAAACTGAATCTTCTCAGCCAACTAGCTCTTGAAACACTATCTCTGTAATATGGGAAAGAACAAGGATCTCTGCTCTTCCTACCCCTCTGGAGCTCTGAACCATGTATACTCCATGTATATGTTCACTGATTGATTTCATGAGACTTTTTCTCAAGAGACCTGCTCCCATCCTGAGTTGTTCTGTATTAGTAGTTGGCATTTTCCAGAGGTTTAAAGCATATCCCTATTTGAAATCAGTTTTTCCAATATTTCTTTTTGCTTGTTCTTCTCATGTTGCCTAATTCCAACTCACTACACAAAAATTTTTTAAAGCTACTAATCTCTCCTCTTAATATGGACTGGCACATCACATAAGGATGTTTGGTGAAAAATATTGTAACATTCTTATGATATGTACTAAAAATTATAAATGTGAAAAATATTTCTCATTTTGTCTTTTGCAAACAACTTCACATAAGATAGCAGTGATGGCTCACATAGCCAATAATACAATTTCATAAAGATTTTATCATTTTCACAGAAGCAGTTTGTTAAATGACTAATGAAATTTGGCTTAAAAATCTATGCTTTATCAGAATGTTCTAGTAAATAAATTCACAAATCAGGAAATATCTGTTGTTTGACCATATGTCTCAGTTTGCAGTTTGGAAGAAATTACCACCATAAGCCACCTCAGGGTTGAGTCCTACTAGGGCCTGCCTCCCACTTTTTCTTCATATGATTTCTAAAATCCAGTCATTGACAGGACCCTGAAGCACCATTTTTCTCTTTTACTTTCCTTATTATTCCATCTTTTGAAACACTCTCCTCTCCTCTCCTCTTCTGCCTGTTGAAGAAATTTCAAGACAGTTCTTTCCATTACTCTCTCACAAAATTTCTTTACTGTCCTCTCCATCAAAACAACAACCGAATTTTTCTAATTTTCATATATGCCCAAACAAGTTTTTCTATAAATTAATCCCTGAGTCAAAAAAATATCATTTTGTATGTAAATCCTTAGAAAAATCTTTCATTGTTGCATAGCACTCAGATTTTATTTTAAATGACAAAGTATTTTTTGGCAAGAACACACAAGTCTGAAATAACTCAAGTGATGCTAATTTGGAGTGTTTATATGTCAGGTGACTGAGAGAAAAAAGAAGAGAAAGAAACAACTCAGAATTACTAATCATTCCTGAGGAGTGATACTTTGCAAGTACAAATATTAAAAGTTTCAAAATTCTTAAATTTTCTTTCTTTCTTTCTTTCTTTTTTTTTTTTTTTTTTTGCCATACGGCACAGCTCATAGGATCTTAGTTCCCTGACCAGGGATCCAATTTGAGTCCTAGGCAGTGGAAGTATGGAGTCCTAACCAAATGACAAACCTATAACCAATATCATACTCAATGGTGAAAACATGAAGGCATTCCCTCTACGATCAGGAACCAAGACAAGGATGACTGTGGTCACCACTTCTTTTCAACATAGTTTGGGAAGTCCTAGACACAGCAATCGGAGGAGAAAAACAAATGAAAGGAATCGAAACTGGAAAAGGAAGTAAAATTGTCATTGTTTAAAGATGATAAGATACTATACATAGAAAATCCTCAAGATACCACAAGAAAACTATTAGAGCTCATTAATGAATCTAGTAAAGTTTCAGGATACAAAGTCAACATACAGAAATATGTTGCAATTCTATACACTAATAACAAACTATCAGAAAGATAAATTAATGAAAATCCAATTTATCATCATATCAAAAAGAATAAAACATCTAGGAATGAACCAACCTGAGGAGACAAAAGACCTCTACACTGAAAACTATGAGACACTAACAGATGAAATTAAAGATGACACAAACAGATGGAAGGATATATCATGCTATTGGGTGGGAAGAATCCCATACTTCGATAAAAAAGAAAATAAAAACCTTAAATTTATCCTTTTAAAAAATTACCTTTTAATACCACTAGAACAGCTGGTTGTGAAAGTTGCTCAGTCATGCCCAATTCTTTGCGACCTCATGGACTTGGTCCATGGAATTCTCTAGATCAGAATACTGGAGTGGGTAGCCGTTCCCTTCTCCAGGGGATCTTCCAAACCCAGGGATCAAAGCCAGGTCTACGCACATTGCAGGCAGATTCTTTATCAGCTGAGCCATCAGGGAAGCCCAAGAATACTGGAGTGGTTAACCTGTCCCTTCTCCAGCAGATCTTCCTGACCCAGGAATTCTCCTGCACTGCAGGGAGATTTTTTACCAGCTGAGCTACCAGGGAAGCCCAATATGATGTCATCTGTAAACAGTGACAGTTTTACTTCTTCCTTTCCAAGTTGGATGTCTTTTATGTATTTTTCTTGTCTGATTGATGTAGCTAGGACTTCCAATACTATCCTGAATAAAAGTGACAGGAGTGGGAATCTTTGTTTTGCTCCTGATTTTAGAGGAAATGCTTCCAATGTTTTAGCACTGAATATCATGTTAGCTGGTATAGGTCTGGTCCTGTATGGTCCATAAAATGTTGATGTAAGTTCCCTCTATATTTATTTTATTGAGACCTTTTATAGTAAATGGATGTTGAAATTTTTCAAAAAACTTTTTCTGCATCTATTGCAATGATCATGATTTTTTATTCTTCATTGTGTTAATGTAATGTGTCACATTAATTGATTTGCAGATATTGGGCCATTCTTGAATTCCTGGGATAAATCCCATTTGATCATGACATTTGATCCTTTTAATATGCTATTGAACTGGATTGCTAATATTTTATTGATGGTTTTTCATCCATGTGTGTCAGTGATTTTGTTGTTGTTCAGTTGCTAAGTCATGTCTGACTCCTTGCAGCCCCATGGACTGCAGCACCCCAGGCTTCCCTGTCCTTCACTATCTCCCAGAGTTTGCTCAAATTCATGTGCATTGACTCAATTATACTATTTAACTATTTCATTCTCTGTCACCCCCTTCTTCTTTTGCCTTCAATCTTTCCCAGCATCAGGGGCTTTTCCAATGAGTTGGCTCTTCGCATGAGGTGTCGACACAAAGTACTGGAGCTTCAGCTTCAGTCCCTCCAATGAATATTCAGTGTTGATTTAATCAGTGATGCTAGCCTAAAATTTTATTGTTTGTGATATCTTTTTCTGGTTTTGGTGTTAGGGTGACAAGCTGAGTGCCAAAGAATTGATGCTTTTGAACTGTGGTGTTGGAGAAGACACTTGAGAGTCCCTTGGACTGCAAGGAGATCCAATCAGTCCATTCTAAAGGAGATCAGTCCTGGGTGTTCATTGGAAGGACTGATGTTGAAGCTGAAAGAGGATGAGATGGATGGATGGCATCACTGACTCGATGGACATGAGTTTGAGTGAACCCTGGGAGTTGGTGATGGACAGGGATGCCTGGCATGCTGTGATTCATGGGGTCACAAAAAGTCGGACATGACTGAGCAACTGAACTGACTGACTGACTTAGCCTCAAATAGTCCTTCCTCTCAATTTTTGGAATAGCTTTAGAAGGATAGGTGGGAGATTGCATATTTTAGGAATTTCTCCATTTCTTCTAGGTTGTCCATTTTATTATCACATAATTTGTAGTAATCTCTTATGAAACTTTACATTTCTATCTTGTCTATTATAATATTTTCTTTTAATTTCTGACATTAATTTCTGATATTCTGATATTATTATTTCTGACATAAATTCTGTTGGAGGCCTTATCTCTTTTGTTTTTCAAGATGAGTCTGGCTAAAGGTTTATCAGTTTTACTATGTTTTAATAACTAGCTCTGAGTTTCACTGATGCTTTCTATTATTGGTTAGTCTCCATTTATGTCTGCTCTGATCTTTATTATTTCCTGATACTAATTTTGAGTTTGTTTATCATTTTTATATTAAGTATAAGTTTGCTTTATTTGAAATTATTTTTATATCCTGAAGTAGGTTCGTATGTCTATAAACCCCTCCCTTAGAACTACTTTCGCTGTGTCCTGTATGGTTTGGTTCATTGTGTTTCCATTTTCTTTTGTCTCCTGGTAGCTTCTGATTTCCTCCTTTATTTCTTCAGTGATACATTGATATGTTTCAGTTCAGTTCAGTCACTCGGTCGTGTCAAACTCTTTGTGACCCCTTGGACTTCAGCACGCTAGGCTTCGCTGTCCATCATCAATTCTCCCGGGGCTTGCTCAAACTTATATCCATTGAGTACGTGATGCCATCCACGCATCTCATCCTCTGTTGTCCCGTTCTCTTCCTGCCTTCAATCTTTCCCAGCACCAGCATCTTTTCCAATGAGTAAGTTCTTCAATCAGGTGACCAAAGTATTGGAGTTTCAGCTTCAGCATGAATCAGTTCAGTTCAGTTGCTCAGTCGTGTCTGACTCTTTGTGACATCATGAACCACAGCACGCCAGGCCTCCCTGTCCATCACCAACTGCCAGAGTTTACCCAAACCCGTGTCCACTGAGTTGGTGATGCCATCCAACCATCTCATCCTGTGTCGTCCCCTTGTCCTCCTGCCCTCAATATTTCCCAGCATCAGGGACTTCACAAATGAGTCAGCTCTTCACATTAGGTGGCCAAAGTATTGGAGTTTCAGCTTCAACATCAGTCCTTCCAATGAACACCCAGGACTGATCTCCTTTAGGATGGACTTGTTGGTTCTTTGCAGTCCAAGGGACTCTCAAGAGTCTTCTCCAACACCACAGTTCAAAAGCATCAATTTTTCAGCACTCAGTTTTCTTTATACTCCAACTCTCACATCCATACATGACAACTGGAAAAACCATAGCCTTGACTAGATGGACCTTTGTTGACAAAGTAATGTCTCTGCTTTTTAATATGCTATCTAAGTTGGAAATGGCAACCCACTCCAGTACTCTTGCCTGGAAAATCCCATGGATGGAGGAACCTGGTAGGCTATAGTCCATGGGTTCGCACAGAGTTGGACAAGACAGAGGGACTTCACTTTCACTTTCTAGGTTGGTCATAAATTTCCTTCCAAGAAGTAACCGTCTTTTACTTTCGTGACTGCTTTCACCATCTGCAGTGATTTTGGAGCGCCCCAAAATAAAGTCAGCCACTGTTTCCACTGTTTCCCCATCTATTTCCCATGAAGTGATGGGACCAGATGCCATAATCTTCGTTTTCTGAATGTTGAGCTTTAAGCCAACTTTTTCACTCTCCTCTTTCATTTTCATCAAGAGGCTCTTTAGTTCTTCTTCACTTTCTGCCATAAAGGTGGTGTCATCTGCATATTTGAGGTTATTGATATTTCTCCCAGCAATCCTGATGCCAGCTTGTGCTTACTCCAGCCCAGAAACTTCCCTGGTGGCTTAGAGGGTAAAGCGTCTGCCTGCAATGCAGGAGACCTGGGTTTGATCCCTGGGTTGGGAAGACCCCCTGGAGAAGGAAATGGCAACCCAATCCAGTACTCTTGCCTGGAAAATCCCATGGATGGAGGAACCTGGTATGCTACAGTCCATGGGGTCGCAAAGAATCGGACATGACTGAGCGATTTCACTTCACTTCAGCATGTATATTCAATGTTTATTGAATAATAATAATTCAATATTCATTATTCCAATGAATATGAATATTCAGGACTGATCTCCTTTAGGACTGACTGGTTGGATCCTTGCAGTCCAAGGGACTCTAAAGAAACTTCTCAAACACCACAGGTCAAAAGCATCAGTTCTTCAGCACTCAGCTTTCTTTATAGTCCAATTCTCACATCCATGCATGACTACTGGAAAAACCATAACTTTGACTAGACGGACCTTTGCTGACAAAGTAATGTCACTGCTTTTTAATATGCTGTCTAGGTTGGTCATAGCTTTTCTTCCAGGGAGCAAGCATCTTTTAATTTCATGGCTGCAGTCACCAAGTTCAGTGATTTTGGAGCCAAAAATAAAGTCTGTCACTGTTTCCACTGTTTTCCCATCTATTTGTCATGAAGTGATGGGACAAGATGACATGAATTTAGTTTTCTGAATGTTGAGTTTTAAGCCAACTTTTTCATTCTCCGCTTTCACTTTCATCAAGAGGCTCTTTAGTTCTTGTTCACTTTCTGCCAAAAGGGTGGTATCATCTGTATATCTGAGGTTATTGGTATTTCTCCCAGCAATCTTGATTCCAGCTTGTGCTTCATCCAGCCCAGAATTTCCTATGATGTACTCTGTATATAAGTTAAATCAGCAGGGTGACAATATACAGCCTTGACATACTCCTTTCCCAGTTTGGAACCAGTCTGTTGTTCCATGTCCGATTTTAACTGTTGCTTCCTGACCTGCATACAGATTTCTCAAGAGGCAGGTCAGGTGGTCTGGTATTCCCATCTCTTGAAGAATTTTCCACAGTTTGTTGTAATCCACACAGACAAAGGCTTTGGCATAGTCAATAAAGCAGAAATAGATGTTTTTCTGGAACTCTCTTGCTTTTCCCATGATCCAGCAGATGTTGGCAATTTGATCTCTGATTCCTCTGCCTTTTCTAAAACCAGTTTGTACATCTGGAAGCTCATGGTTCACGTATTGCTGAAGCCTGGCTTGGAGAATTTTGAGCATTACTTTACTAGCGTGTGAGATGAGTGCAATTGTGCGGTAGTTTGAGCATTCTTTGGCATTGCCTTTCTTTGGGATTGGAATGAAAACTGACCTTTTCCAGTCCTGTGGCCACTGCTGAGGTTTCCAAATTTGCTGGTATATTGAGTGCAGCACTTTCACAGCATCATCTTTCAGGATTTGAAATAGCTCCACTGGAATTCCATCACCTCCACTAGCTTTGTTCATAGTGATGCTTCCTAAGGCCCACCTGACTTCACATTCCAGGATGTCTGGCTCTAGGTGAGTGATCACACCATCATGATTATCTTGGTTGTGAAGATCTTTTTTGTACAATTCTTCTGTGTATTCTTGCCACCTCTTCTTAATATCTTCTGCTTCTATTAGGTCCATACCATTCCTGTCCTTTATCGAGCCCATTTTTGCATGACATGTTCCCTTGGTATCTCTAATTTTCTTGAAGATATCTCTGGTCCTTCCCATTCTGTTGTTTTCCTCTATTTCTTTGCACTGATTGCTGAGGAAAGCTTTCTTATATCTCCTTGCTATCTTTGGAACTCTGCATTCATATGCTTATATCTTTCCTTTTCTCCTTTGCTTTTTGCTTCTCTTCTTTTCACAGCTATTTGTAAGGCCTCTCCAAACAGCCATTTTGCTTTTTTGCATTTCTTTTCCATGGGGATAGTCTTGATCCCTGTCTCCTGTACAATTTCATGAACTTCCATCCATAGTTCATCAGGCACTCTATCTATCAGATCTAATACCTTAAATCTATTTCTCTCTTCCACTGTAGAATCATAAGGGATTTGATTTAGGTCATACCTGAATGGTCTACTAGTTTTCCATATTCTTAAATTTACTGAAATTTTTTTAGCCTAGCATGTGCTCACATCTCACATGTGCTCTTAAAAGGAATGTGTATTTTGTTTCTCTGGGATACTATTCCAGCTTGTGCTTCATCCAGCCCAATGTTTCCTATGATGTACTCTGCATATAACTTAAATAAGCAGGGTGACAGTATACAGCCTTGACGTACCCCTTTCCCGATTTGGAACCAGTCTGTGGTTCCATGTCCGATTCTAACTGTTGCTTCCTGACCTGCATACAGGTTTTTCAAGAGGCAGGTCAGGTGGTCTGGTATTCCCATCTCTTGAAGAATGTTCCAGAGTTTGTTGTGATCCACACAGTCAAAGGTTTTGGCATAGTCAATAAAGCAGAGTAGATGTTTTTCTGGAACTCTCTTGCTTTTTCAATGATCCATCAGATGTTGGCAATTTGATCTCTGGTTCCTCTGACTTTTCTAAATCCATGTTGAATAGCTGGAAGTTCACGGTTCACGTACTGTTGTGTGTCTTTTAAGTTCAGTTCAGTTGCTCAGTTGTGTCTGACTCTTTGTGACCTCATGTACTGCAGCATGCAAGGCCTCCCTGTCCATCACCAGCTCCCGGAGTTTATTCAAACTCATGTCCATTGAGTCGGTGATGCCATCTAACCATATCACCCTCTGTTGTCCCCTTCTTCTCGAGCCTTCAATCTTTCCCAGCATCAGGGTCTTTTCAAATGAGTCAGTGCTTTGCATCACATGGCTAAAGAGCTGACTTTAAATGTCTTTAAATGTCTTTAAATGTGTGTCTTTAGTGTCTTTTTTTTAAAATGTCTTTTAAGCTTAAGTGAGAGTCTTTTGCTGCCGCTGCTAAGTCACTTCAGTCATGTCCGACTCTGTGAAACCCCATAGACGGCAGCCCACCAGGCTCCCCCGTCCCTGGGATTCTCCAGGCAAGAACACTGGAGTGGGTTGCCATTTCCTTCTCCAATGCATGAAAGTGAAAGTGAAGTCACTCAGTCGTATCTGACTCTTATCGACCCCATGTACTGCAGCCTATGAGGCTCCTCTATCCATGGGATTCTCCCACCAAGAATGCTGGAGTGGGGTGCCATTGCCTTCTCCAGAGAGTCTTTTATTTATTTATTTATTTTTCATGATAAAATATCTTAATTTATATTTTATTATAAAAATATACAAAATACTACTTTTTACCTTTCCTTCTTCACTCAGTATAAATCCTTTTTGGTTCAGGAACGTCAGCCAACTAAATTCAAATCATATCCATATTATGTCTTCGTGGAATGTGAAGTCAAGTGGGCTGTAGAAAGCATCACTACAAACAAAGCTAATGGAGGTGATGGAATTCCAGTTGAGCTATTCCAAATCCTGAAAGATGATGCTGTGAAAGTGCTGCACTCAATATGCCAGCAAATTTGGAAAACTCAGCAGTGGCCACAGGACTGGAAAAGGTCAGTTTTCATTCCAATCCCAAAGAAAGGCAATGCCAAAGAATGCTCAAACTACTGCACAATTGCACTCATCTCACACACTAGTAAAGTAATGCTCAAAATTCTCCAAGCCAGGCTTCAGCAATACGTGAACCATGAAATTCCTGATGTTCGAGCTGCTTTTAGAAAAGGCAGAGGAATCAGAGATCAGATTGTCAACATCCACTGGATCATGGAAAAAGCAAGAGAGTTCCAGAAAAACAACTATTTCTACTTTATTGACTATGCCAAAGCCTTTGACTGTGTGGATCACAATAAACTGTGGAAAATTCTTCAAGAGATGGGAATACCAGACCGCCTGATCTGCCTCTTGAGGAATTTGTATGCAGGTCAGGAAGCAACAGTTAGAACCGGACATGGAACAACAGACTGATTCCAAATAGGAAAAGGAGTACGTCAAGGCCGAATATTGTCACCCTGCTTATTTAACTTCTATGCAGAGTACATCAGGAGAAACGCTGGACTGGAAGAACAAGCTGGAATCAAGATTACAGGGAGAAATATCAATAACCTCAGATATGCAGATGACATCACCCTTATGGCAGAAAGTGAAGAGGAACTCAAAAGCCTCTTGATGAAAGTGAAAGTGGAGAGTGAAAAAGTTGGCTTAATGCTCAACATTCAGAAAACGAAGATCATGGCATCGGGTCCCACCACTTCATGGGAAATAGATGGGGAAACAGTGGAAACAGTGTCAGACTTTATTTTTCTGGGCTCCAAAATCACTGCAGATGGTGACTGCATCCATGAAAATAAAGGACACTTACTCCTTGAAAGCAAAATTATGTCCAACCTAGATAGCATTTTCAAAAGCAGAGATATTACTTTGCCAACAAAGGTTCATCTAGTCAAGGCTATGGTTTTTCCTGTGGTCATGTATGGATGTTAGAGTTGGACTGTGAAAAGGCTGAGCGCTGAAGAATTGATGCTTTTGAACTGTGGTGTTGGAGAAGACTCTTGAGAGTCCCTTGGACTGCAAGGAGATCCAACCAGTCCATTCTGAAGGAGATCAGCCCTGGGATTTCTTTGGAAGGAATTATGCTGAAGCTGAAATTCCAGTACTTTGGCCACCTCATGCGAAGAGTTGACTCATTGGAAAAGTCTCTGATGCTGGGAGGGATTGGGGGCAGGAGGAAAAGGGGACGACAGAGGGTGAGATGGCTGGATGGCATCACTGACTCGATGGACATGAGTCTGAGTGAACTCTGGGAGTTGGTGATGGACCAGGAGGCCTGGCGTGCTGTGATTCATGGGGTTGCAAAGAGTTGGACATGACTGAGTGACTGAACTGAACTGAACTGAAAGCCACACTGGATTTTAAGGCTCAATACAGAGTTTATCTTCTCAAATATACAAGTATCATAATTGGTTTTATAAAAGTGGGATAATCATTTTGTTGCATGCTATTTTATCCCATTTTCTCCAATTATTAAAACAAGACAAAACTGTAGAAATAATTCTATTTGTATTTCTAGATAGCATAAAATGAAAAAGTTTGCATACTTAATTAAGCAAAATATAATAAATGTGAGTCTTTTGATTATGTCATTAATTTTTTTTTAAACTACTTAACTTTAGCTGTTGGAAAATATTATCTGACAACTTCAGGTGACAGAATAACTCTGTCTTTTTTTGTTGTTGTTGTTGTTTAACAAAATGAAAAGGAATCAAATATCTAAGACTATTTTCAATTCGCCATTCAAAATGCTCCTAGCATTCTGATTGAATTTAGTAGCATGTTTTTATTCCTGGCTAGTGACACAGGTGGTCTTTACCCAGGGCAGGAGCATATCTGGAGAGTCTTTTAGGCAGCATTTATATGGGTATTGTTTTTATCCATTCAACTACTCTGTGTCTTTTGATTGGAGCATTTAATCCACCTACACTTTTAGTAGTTATTGATAGGTGTGTACCGATTGGCATTTTGTTAATTATTTGCTGTTGTTTTTATAGTTCTTTCTGTTTCTTTCTTTATTTCCTCTTTTCCCTTATGATTTGATAACATCTTTAATGTTGTGTTTGAATTTCTTTCTCTTTTTATGTGTGTATCTATTATAGATGTTTGGTTTACTGGTACCATGAGGTTCATATGTAAACATAAACATATGTTAAATTTTTAAGCTGATAATCTCTTAAGTTTGAATGTTTCTAATAACCTTGCATTTTCACTTCCTCCCATAGTTAACGTTTTTGACATCATATTTTACATCTTTTTTGTATACAGCCACTAATTATCATGGATATTGATGATTTTTCTATATCTGTCTTTGAATTTTCCTACTAGCTTTATGGGATTCCCAGGCGGCACTAGTGGAGAAGGCAACGGCACCCCACTCCAGCACTGTTGCCTGGAAAATCTCATGGGCAGAGGAGCCTGGTGGGCTGCAGTTCATGGGGTCGAGAAGAGTCTGACACGACTGAGCGACTTCACTTTCACTTTTCACTTTCATGCATTGGAGAAGGAAATGGCAACCCACTCCAGTGTTCTTGCCTGGAGAATCCCAGGGACAGGGGAGCCTGGTGGGCTGCCATCTATGAGGTCGCACAGAGTCAGACATGACTGAAGCGACTTAGCAGCAGCAGCAGCAGCAGGTGTCACTAGAGGTAAAAAACCTGCCTGCCAATGCAGGAGTTGTAAGAGACGTGGGTTCAATCCCTGAGTCAGGAAGATCCCCTGGAGGAGTGCATAACAACCCGCTCCAGTATTCTTGCCTGGAGAATCCCTGGGACAGAGTAGCCTGGCAGGCTATAGTCCATAGGGTCTAAAAAAGTTGGACATGACTGAAGCAACATTACAGGCATGCACTAGCTTTGTAAGTGGTTGCTCTATTAACTTTGCTGTATGTTTCCCTTTACTGATAAGATCTTTTCTATCATAATTTTCATATTTATAGTTATGATCTATTTTTTTTTTCCACTCACAGAAACCTCTACAGCATTTCTTGGAAAGCCAAGTTACTGGTGCTAAATTCTAAACTTTTGCTTGTTTGTAAAACCCTTTATTGTTCCTTCAAATTTGAATCAGAGCCTTGGTGGATAGAGCATTTTTGGTTCCAGGTGTTTTCCTTTCAGCACTTTGAATATATTGTGCCAAACCTTCTGGTTTTCAAAGTTTCTGTTAAAGAGTCCCCTGTTAGCTTTATGGGAGTTTCTTTAATGTATAATGGTTTCTTTTTTCTTTCTGCTTTTAACATTCTTTTTATCTTCAATTTTTACTCATTTAATTATAATGTATCTTGCTGTGGATCTCTTTGGATTCATCTTGTTTGGGACTCTATTTCTCCCTGAACCTGGGTTTTTGTTTCCTTTACCAGGTTAGCTGAAGTTTTTAGCTATTAGTTCTTCATATAAGGTATCTTCCCCTTTCTCTGTCATCTCCTTTTTGGGTCCCTACAATGCAAATATTAATATCCTTTGCCCTTGTCTCAGATGTCTCTTAAACTATTCTCATTTTTGAAAATTCTTTCTTCTTTTCCTTTTTCAGCTTGCCTGATTTCCATTACTCTGTCTTCCAGTTCACCGATCCATTCCTTTGTATCATCTAATCTACTACTGTTTCTTTCCAGTATATTTTAAAATTTCATTTATTGTACTCTTCAGCACTGTTTGATTCTTTATATTTTCTTTGTTAAATTCTCTCTGCATCCATTCATTTTCGGTGGAGCTTGTTGAACATCTTTATGATCATTACTTCAAACTTTTTATTGAGTAGTTGCTTATTTCCACTTCATCTAGTTCTTTTTCTGGGGTTCTGTCTTATTATTTCATTTGGACTATAGTCCACTAAATGTTCAATTGTCTAATTCTCTGTTTTTATTTCTAGGTAGACCAGTTACATTTTCTGATCTTGAGAGGCAGCCTTACATAGGAGCTGTCCTATGGAACACAGCACCACACTCTTCTCAGGTCACCAGATTTATATGCTGTAGTGACACATATATGTAGGCTTCATGTGCCTTTCTATTTACCATATTTATAACCCAATAAAGATTAATTTTCAAATTTACTTGTTTCAAAAGTACTGTTGATTGAAAATATCAAAATATAACCTCTTTTAGAAAAATTTTGGCAGTAATGATATTTGAGAAACATTGGCAATTAAAATTAGATCAGATCTTTAATGTTACTAAAGTAACAAAACATAACTGTACTTTTATCTATGTATATATGTATCTATATATATCTACCTATGTATTTATCTATCTATGTATCTGTCATCTATCTAGTATCTATCTATTGTTCTGTAATGTCTTGTAGTTCACAAAGTGCTGTTTTGGTTATATTATCTCATTTAGTCCAATGCAAACACTATGAGATAGATATTACAGTTTTTATAAATTAGGAAGCAGATATTTGAGGCCAGGCTTAACTCACTTTGCTAGAGAGTAGGGGAGCTAGGACCCAAGTCCACATCTTTTGATATCTAACCTCAAATATTTTTAACATTAACATGATTCATCTATTTCTTTTTTGCATTAGGGAATAATGAATAAACAAAGAACTGCCTCTATTTTCTGTCAACTTTGATGTTTTAATATACATACACATTTATAAAATGTACATGATGACCAAGATAATGAACACAGTTATCATCCAAAAATTTTTTCTTAGAACTCTTAGTAATTCCCTCCTGCCTGTTTTTTCCCACATCCCCATCCCCAAGCAACCACTAATTTGCTTTATTTGACTATAGATTATTGTACATTTTTAGAGTTTTACATAAATGGAATCATATGCATGTATTACTTATTTTATGGTTTCTTTAATTCAGCATACTTATCTTGAAATTCATCAGTGTTCTTGCTTGTGTCATTATTTTATTCCTTTTTATTGCTGAAAAGTATTCTATATACAACAAGGCTGTATATTATTTATTTAACATATATGCAGAGTACATTGTGTGAAATGCCAGGCTGGATGAGTTACAAGTTGGAATCAGATTGCTGGGAGAAATATCAACAAGCTCAGTTATCCAGATGGTACCACTCTAATGACAGAAAGCAAAGAGGAACCAAAGAGTCCCTTGATGAGGGTGAAAGAGGAGAGTAAAGAAGCTGGCTTAAAACTCAGTATTAAAAAAACTAAGACCACGGCATCCAGTCCCATCACTTCATGGCAAATAGAAGGGGAAAAAGTGGAAGTAGTGACAGGTTCTCTTGTCTTGGGCTCTAAAATCACTGCAGAGGGTGACTGAAGCTATGAAAGAAGGAGATGCTTGCTTCTTGGAAGGAAATTTATGAGAAACTTAGCAGTGTTTTAAAAAGCAGAGACATCAGTTTGCCAACAAAGGTTCTAATGGTCAAAGCTATGGTCTTTTCAGTAGTCATGTACAGATGTGAGAACTGGACCGTAAGGAAGGCAGAGCTCTGAAGAATTGATGCTTTCAAACTATGGTGCTGGAGAAAACTCTTGAGAGTCCCTTGGACAAACCACTCAATCCCAAATGCAATCAACCCTGAATACTCATTTGAAGGACTAATGCTGAAGCTGAAGCTCGAATACTATGGCCACCTGATGCGAACAGCCAACGCATTGGAAAAGACCCTCATGCTGGGAAAGATTGATGAAAAATTTTGACCATTATCTCTTTTAATATCTTTATGTTCTGACTTTCTCATCAAGGATAGCACTTCCATGATGTTAGACTGCAATATTTCCCTATAACTCACTGAGTTTTTGAAAATTCTTTTTCATTCATATGCTTTATTTTTTATAATTTTTACTTCTATGTCTTCAAGTTCAGCAATCTTTTTCTTTGTAAATGATTAATCTGCTACTATTCCCATCCACTGCATTTTCCCATTCAGACATAGAAGTTTTCATGTCTAGAAATTTGAACTTGCCATTTTTATATTTTTCATGTCACTATTTAAGCTCTTAAAAATATGTAATACATTTATAAGAACCACTTAATCTCCTTGTCTGCAAACCCTAATATCTGCGTCAGTTCTTGTTTACTTTAATTCATTGATTTTTCTCTTATTCAGGATTCATATCTTCTTATTTCTTTGCATTTTGCTGATTTTGAATGGATGCCTAGAATTGTGAGCTTTGCTCTGGGATGCAGTTCATTACTTAGAAGCAGGTTGATTTTTTTTAGTCTTGCTTTTAAAAAGTGTTAAGTAGGATAAGAACAATGATTAATCTAGCATAATTATTCCATTATTACTGAGGCAAGACAATTCTGGTACTGTACCTAATACCCTATAAATTATGAACAAGGTATACAAATTATAGTCTGATTGGTGGGAAAAGGCACCATTTTCTTGCATGAGGTTCAACACTGTAACTTCTAAGTATTTTGGGGTTTTTTTCTCCACTGATTTGTGTAGATTTAGAACATACATGGGTTTATTAATACTCTGCTGTAGGCTCAAAAGGGCCCCACAGAGACATCTACAGTTCTCTCTCTCTCTCTTTTTTTTTTTTTTTTGAAGAGTCCTCTTTCTATGCAGATTCTCCTCTGGAGTACTCTGTCCTGCTTACTCCAGCTAATTTGACCTCTCTGAACCATCAGGTTAAAAAACTCAAATCTGACCAGGCTCTGCCTAGGTTTCCCTTCCCCCTATTGTAGCTTAGAAACTATTTCAAGGTAGTAAGCTAAGGAATTTGTAGGACTCACCTCATTTCTTCCCAGTCTTGTCCTTAATAGCCTGGTATTTAATGAATTGGAAGTGATCAAACAGGAGATGGCAAGAGTGAACGTCGACATTTTAGGAATCAGCGAGCTAAAATGAACTGGAATGGGTGAATTTAACTCAGCTGACCATTATAGGCCTGGCGTGCTGTAATTCATGGGGTCGCAAAGAGTTGGACAGGACTGAGTGACTGAACTGAACTGAACTGAACTGACCATTATATCTACTACTGTGGGCAAGAATCCCTTAGGAGAAATGGAGTAACATTCATAGTCAACAAGAGTCCAAAATGCAGTACTTGGATGCAATCTCAAAAATGACAGAATGACCTCTGTTCATCTCCAAGAGAAACCATTCAATATCATGGTATTCCAAGTCTATGCCCCTACCAGTAATGCTGAAGAAGCTGAAGTTGAATGGTTCTATGAAGACCTACAAGACCTTCTAGAACTAACACCCCAAAAAGATGTGCTTTTCATTATAGGGGACTGGAATGCAAAAGTAGGAAGTCAAGAAACACCTGGAGTAACAGGCAAATTTGGCTTTGGAGTACAGAATGAAGCAGGGCAAAAGCTAATAGAGTTCTGCCAAGAGAAGGCACTGGTCATAGCAAACAGCCTCTTCCAACAAAACAAGAGAAGACTCTACACATGGACATCACCAGATGGTCAACACCGAAATTAGATTGATCATATTGTTTGTGGCCAAAGATGGAGAAGCTCTATACAGTCAGCAAAAACAAGACTGGGAGCTGACTGTGGCTCAGATCATTAACTCCTTATTGCCAAATTCGGGCTTAAATTGAAGAAAGTAGGGAAAACCACTAGACCATTCAGGTATGACCTAAACCAAATCCCTAACAATTATACAGTGGAAGTGAGAAATAGATTTAAGGGACTAGATCTGATAGACAGAGTGCCTGATGAACTATGGATGGAGGTTCATGACATTGTACAGGAAACAGGGATCAAGACCATCCCCATGGAAAAGAAATGCAAAAAAGCAAAATGGCTGTCTGAGGAGGTCCCACAAATAGCTGTGAAAAGAAGAGAAGCCAAAAGCAAAGGAAAAAAAGGAAAGATAAACCAATTTGAATGCCAAGTTCCAAAGAATAGCAAGGAGAGATAAGAAGGCCTTCCTCAGTGATCAGTGCAAAGAAATAGAGGAAAACAATAGAATGGAAAAGACTAGAGATGTCTTCAAGAAAATTAGAGATACCAAGGGAACATTTCATGCAAAGATGGGCTCAATAAAGGACAGAAATGGTATGGACCTAACAGAAGGTTAGGTCCTTTCTTAATAAGAAAAGGTGGCAAGAATACACAGCAGAACTATACAAAAAAGATCTTGATG
Organism: Bos grunniens; assembly: GCF_055505025.1. Classification (NCBI taxonomy): domain Eukaryota; kingdom Metazoa; phylum Chordata; class Mammalia; order Artiodactyla; family Bovidae; genus Bos; species Bos grunniens. Next base: position 8,107,633 of record NC_141179.1, on the reverse strand, counting down.
ACCCAGATAATCATGATGGTGTGATCCCTCACCTAGAGCCAGACATCCTGGAATGTGAAGTAAGGTGGGCCTTAGGAAGCATCACTATGAACAAACCTAGTGGAGGTGATAGAATTCCAGTTGAGCTATTTCAAATCCTAAAAGATGATGCTGTGGAAGTGCTGCACTCAATATGTCAGCAAATTTGGAAAACTCAGCAGTGGCCACAGGGCTGGAAAAGGTAGGTTTTCATTCCAGTCCCTAAGAAAGGCTATGCCAAAGAATGTTCAAACTACCACATAATTGCACTCATATCACATGTTAGCAAAGTAATGCTCAAAATTCTCCAAGCTAGGCTTCAACAATATGTGAACTGTGAACTTCCGGATGTTCAATATGGTTTTAGAAAAGGCAAAGGAACCAGAGATCAAATTGCCAACATCTGCTGGATCATGGAAAAAGCAAGAGAGTTCCAGAAAAACATCTATTTCTGCTTTACTGACTGTGCCAAAGCCTTTGACTGTGGATCACAATACACTGTGGAAAATTCTTCAAGAGATGGGAATACCAGACCACCTGACTTGACTCTTGAGAAATCTATATGCAGGTCAGGAAGCAACAGTTAGAACTGGACATGGAACAACAGATTGGTTCCAAATAGGAAAAGGAGTACATCAAAGCTATATATTGTCACCCTGCTTATTTAACTTATATGCAGAGTACATCAATGGAAACACTGGGCTAGATGAAGCACAAGCTGGAATCAAGATTGCTGGGAGAAATATCAGTAACCTCAAATATGCAGATGACACCAAATTTTAGGCAGAAAGTGAAGAACTAAAGAGCCTCTTGATGAAAGTGAAAGAGGAGAGTGAAAAAGTTGGCTTAAAGCTCAACATTCAGAAAACAAAGATCATGGCATCCGGTCCCATCACTTCATGGCAAATAGATGGAGAAACAGTGGAAACAGTGGCAGACTTAATTTTGGGGACTCCAAAATCACTGCAGATGGTGACTGCAGCCATGAAATTAAAAGACGCTTAGTCCTTGGAAGGAAAGTTATGACCAACCTAGACAACATATTAAAAAGTAGAGACATTACTTTGCCAACAAGGGTCAGTCTAGTCAAGGATATAGTTTTTCCAGTGGTCATGTATGGATGTGAGAGTTGGACTGTGAAGAAAGCTGAGTGCTGAAGAATTGATGCTTTTGAACTGTGGTGTTGGAGAAGACTCTTGAGAGTCCCTTGGACTGCAAGGAGATCCAACCAGTCCATCCTAAAGGAGATCAGTCCTGGGTGTTCATTCGAAGGACTGATGTTGAAGCTGAAACTCCAATACTTTGGCCACCTGATGCAAAGAGGTGACTCATTTGAAAAGACCCTGATGCTGGGAAAGATTGAAGGCAGGAGGAGAAGGAGACAGCAGGGGATGAGATGGTTGGATGGCATCACCAAGTCAATGGACATGAGTTTGAACAAGCTCCAGGAGTTCGTAATGGACAGGAGGCCTGGCGTGCTGCAGTCCATGGGGTCACAAAGAGTCAGACAAGACTAAGCTACTGAACTGAACTGAACTGATTTAATACTCTATGCCATTTTTCCATATATTTTGTTCAGTTTTGAGTTATTTCATACATAGAGGTAAATTCAGTTCCAAATACTTTATCTTATCCAGAAACAATTTTCTCTTACCTTTCTATTGCTTACTTTTGCCAACTCAGAATCAAGTTGTATAAAAGTATGTACCTTTTTTGTCTTTTGCTAATTTGTGTACTCACAACATAACTTTCTATCTGCAAACTTGATATATGTTGGAGCGAGAACAACTATGTCCTCTCTGATGCAGGAACCCCACTGTCTAACACAATTACTAGCATACAATATTCACTCTATAAATGATAGGTTGAATAAATTAAGGTTAAGAGCCAGCTGTACCTGGGAAAAGAGATACAAATAACAAGTTTATGTAATACACACTAGTTTGAAAATTCCTTTCATATAATAAAATTGAGATAGCTGTGAAAAAAGGGAATATGAAAAGGAAATGCAAGAAGGACTTGCAGGGGTCCAAGGAGAAGTGAGCAGTACTCTAGATCACATTCATTTGCTACTTACTATTAATATTTAAAGCAGCTTAATTCCATACTATTTTTCTCTTAATTTTGTTTTCCTCCAGAGGATTACTTAAGATATCATTAGTTTGGAAGCATTTCATATTTTAAATGCTGTATTTATTAGTTTTTAAATGTTAATTTTCCATGGCTGCAAACTGAGGCCGTATTTAAAGATAAAGCTTAAGAGCAAAATCACATTACCAAAATAATAGCTGTACACGTGAAGGCTTGTGGTCTATGTTTTATTTTTCTCGATTAATATAGCAGTGTTCCCAGAAAACAAAATGAAACAAACCACAAAAATTGTTGCCTATTTGAAGTTAATTCTTCCATGAAAACTATGATGGGTCAGGACACCCTTGTGTATTTTTAAACCTGCCTATCTTGATGTATGTCTAATATTTTCTCCTGCTTTAATTCTGTAAACATTCTATCCTCGGTTAGTGCTTATTTTGATGCAATCAAATCCATGGCACACCTGTCTCTGAGGATGAGAAGAGAGTGAGTCATTTGGGAGGAGGATGGTCACATTAACTCTTGGACAACATAAAGGATAATTTATAAAATTGCATTTTGAGGACATAACACAATGCCCCCATGGCTGAAAAGAACTCATGGATATCCTAAAAGAGGTCATCTCCTCATTCTCACTAAAGGAGTTGCAGGACCATTAAATGCCAAATTAAACTCTAGAGTTAGTGCTCTAGACTTCAGTAAAATAGTTGTAAGTAGTTTCAGTGAATCATCGTGAGAACTATCATTCAGAATGTTTATTGTCAGACTGCTTCTTTGTGGCTGCAAACCAGCCTGGTTGAACATGTTTGAACATTGCTGTTCCACTTCATGTTTGGAAATACACTTTAATCTTTAGTTTAGATTTCATCTGTTTTAGGGACACAAATTCTGAGGAATAACCAAACCAATATTATTCCATTAAGTTGCGGCCTTCCATTTTCAGTGAAAACAGCACTCTTCATTTTGTCGCTGAGTTTTTTCCCTAGCTATGCACTGAAAAGGGAGAAAAGCAAAAAAAAAAAAAAAGGAATGACGAAAATCAGCTCGCCGATGGACCAGGGCAAAGAGAACACTGTGGCAGGATGGTATTTCATAATGATAAGGGAAAAGCAATTTGCTCATCTAGGTGAGTGCTTTATTCTCTGGGGGAGTGTAACCTGAAGAAGGTAAATTACTTTTTCCTGGTACCACTTGGTATCCAAGAGGAGGTAATTTACCTCACAATGTCAAGACACCCTGCTGCCATGAAAGTGGTTATATCCTTAGCTGGCTACAAGGAGAGTGCTTGGCTCACAGGCAAGCTGATTGATCCCTTCATATATCACTCAATCCAAGATTGAGATGTTTCAGAGCATAAGAGCAAGTATACAAATAAACAGATCCTTTTTTTAAGGGGTAGCTAACAGTATGTGTTTTTTACCCCTCCAGCAATTGCAATTCAACCGCACTCTTTCCTTAGAAACAAAGTTGTTCACTGTGTCTGTTTTTTCATTCTAAAATGGTGAAGAGGACAAGTAAGCATTCCTCACTGGTCCATGGGAGTGCAGTTCAGTCTCACATATGCTTCACAGCAGGATGCTGTGGAGATGACTTCCTCTGCTTGCTGTTCTGAGACCCCACATGTGGAAAAGGGACGGTTGTTCCATTGAAGACCCTGAGATATGCTTGCCTTTTTAGAAAGAGTTATGCAACTCATTATAAAGTGACTGATAACAAGAGAACATCTTATAAGCAGAACATTATTTGAACTCTTTCTTTATGACTAAGGATATAAATTATTACTGGGCTGGGGTTTATTACTTTTGCTACATTGTGTGAGACAGAGGTTTAAGGAGAATAACACTGAGTAATAATATTCATATTAAGATAACTTTAAAGAACTAATCACATTGTACAAAGTCACTCAAACTGAGTGTCTAAAGCTCAGCTTTGGCATATCTGTCTTTCATAAACTGACAAGACTAAACTGCCATTTTGTTTCAAGGTAGATATGAAACTCTAGAACTGCACACAAGGATGGAATGTTGGGAGTATTATTTCTTCATTCATTCATTCATTTTCTAAATGTTTATTGGGAGCCTACCATGGACTATTTACTGTGATAAATGATGGGATTAGAACACAAGCAATACAAGCACAATTTTAATGCTAACACCCGAGGGCTTCTAGTTCAGCTAGGCATATGGACATTAGGGAGGAAACCATGCCAATGCTTAAAACTGTGATAAATCCAAGAAAGAAAAAGTAGAGAGTTTTAAAATTTGTATTTAGGGAATTTAATTTAGTCTGTAAGTTGGGCGTCATAAAAACCTCCCTTTTTAAACTGGGTAATAACAAGGATAAGGTCAGAGCTAGAAATTCCTGGTAGAGAGGTTTAATTGGACATAGAGCCAAAGGGGGAACAACCTTGAAGGAGCTAGAAGTTAAAGGAGAGAATGTGATAGAGAAAATAAAATATAGGAAGAATAACTGAAGATAAGATTTTTTTATTTTTTCATTTAATAAACATTTGTATAGCATTTATTCCATGCCAGCCAGGAACATCTATAAGTGCTTTGAAAGTGAAAGTCACTCAGTTTTGTCCAACTCTTTGTGACCCCATGGACTGTACAGTCCATGGAATTCTCCAGGCCAGAATACTGGAGTGGGTAGCCTTTCCCTTCTCCAGGGGATCTTCCCAACCCAGGGATTGAACCCAGGTCTCCGGCACTGTGGGTGGATTCTTTACCAGCTAAGCCACCAGGGAAGCCCTAAGTGCTTTACAAATATGTGTCCATTCAACCCTTTTAATAATAATTTTATGACAAATGTACAATTATTATCCCCATTTTATAGACGTGGAAACTCAGCAGTTTTACAATGAAATTAGGGAAGAAATCATTGAGGAACTGAAAAACCAAGCAAAATATTAAAATTTTTGTCCTAATAGTAATAAAAATTTATAGAATGGTTTTAAGCAGAGGAATGGCTTCATTAAATTTTAATTTTAACTAGATACTTCTAATCAATGCCTGAAGAGAAACTGAGAGGCAGAGAGTCTAGAAAGAATGGATGAGAAAATAGGTCACAGGGCTACCGCAGGACCTCTGGAGAGAGATGAAAATGCTAAGGTGCTGGCAATGCACAGAGATGGATGGATTCGAGAAATATTCCAGAAACAGAAGGGATAGGAATTGGAGACAGATTGTGATAGTGGGAGGGAAACATCAGGGATGATTTTTCAGGTTTCTGTCATAAATAGATATAGGACCATTTATTAGGTTAGGGAACACAGACAAAAAAAATCGTGTTTGGTTAGTGCAGGTAGAGAAGAACCTTAAATTTTGTTTCAGCCTATAATGGGTTTGAATTTTCTAGCATATATTTATAAGGAAATGTAGAGAAAATATTTGGTCTGAGGAAAATGAAGTATATTAATTCTTATACTAAAAAAGTATATTAATTTGGAAGTTGTGTGACATTTATCTATAAATTTTTCATTTTGCTTGCTTCTTCTCTAGACTCTACTGTAGATACAAAGAAGTATAAGACAATATTTAAGAAGTACCAATGTAATGATATATTCCATAAAAGTAGTAGGAAGTTTTAGACCACAGAAACTTTATGCAGATGATAACATTGAGAGTATTTGTGTTACTTCTATATCACCTCTGTACTGGTTAAGAAGAAAACATGTAGGAGGAAATGAGACTGGAAAGAGGCAAAGTGATGACCAAAAGATTCTTAGTCATTATTTCTCTTGTTTTAATAGTGAAAATTGTTGGCAACTTATATTCTGACTTCTAAATATTATAACAAAATTGTAAAACCTTCATTTAATTCTTATCTTAAACTTCTGGGGAACACAATCCCTAATATAATTCACCAAACTCCCACTAAAAGCTTTCCCCTAAAACCAAAATCTTCAGAAGAGTAATGTATTATTCACCATGTACATTTGCAATATGTGTAATTGTGAGGCATGCTTTCACTGGGCCAGATTCCATACTGAAGAGCAGTTTATGTCCTTTTTTCCACCATGCCAAGGTATGAAATGGAGCATCAAATAGATGGATCCACAGAAAAAGTAATTCCACCTAAATCTGCTTTGTGATAAGCTATTCTCTTGCAATTTATGACATCTAATAGCACTGACTGAGAAAAGAGCAAAAACTTTGGAAGCCACTGTTCTTTAAATCCTACAATTGACTTGCTTTAAAACCTCTCTTTACTTTTTCCCTCCCATTTTCCTATATCTTGCATTAATTTTGGCTCTTTCTGTATCTTCCTTCAAGTTTCCTTTTATTTTCTCCTCCTAGTCCATTAATGGCTGACATTTTATTGGCATTGAACCTGAAGAAATCTGTGTATAAAAAAAGGTATGTGTGCATGTGTATGTATATGTGTATTTATGACTGTATCACAATTTTATTTATTAAAAAATATAGACAAACTGTCTTTCCTTTTATTTAATGAGCTCTATTCTTCTAATCAGGTGCTGCTAGTGGTAAAGAACCCACCTGCCAATGCAGAAGACAAAAGAGACACGGGTTCGATTCCTGGGTTGGGAAGATCCCCTGGAGGAGGGATGGCAATCCACTCCAGTATTCTTGCCTGAAGAATCCCCATGGACAGAGGAGCCTGAAGAGCTATAGTTTATAGGGTAGCAAAGAGTCAGACATGACTGAAGAGACTTAGCATGCAAGCATTCTTCTGATCAACATGGAATCTGAGGGCAGATTCTCAGGGTCTTAAATATGTGCTCTGTGAATTGGACAGAGGACTATGTAAGAAATCAATTATACTTTTGACTCCATTGGGTGAATGGTGGGCCTTTGTTTCCTCAGGAATTTGGCCAAGAAGATCTGCAAAGTTCTTTCTAACATTCTATGATTCTTTTGCTAAGTAAAGTACTGGTTTATGATATAAGTAAAATAAAATCAGCTTCCATTGGTGAAAGGATGAGCCTTAAAAGAGAGGAGGTCTAACCATTCTTCTGAAAGGACATATTTGAAAGTTAAAGTTCCAGGTAGAAAAAGAAGGACCTCTAACACTCTGTTATCCGGTGCCATCAGTTCAGTTGTGTCCGACTCTTTGCGACCCCATGAATCGCAGCACGCCAGGCCTCCCTGTCCATCACCAACTCCCGGAGTTCACTCAGACTCACGTCCATCGAGTCAGTGATGCCATCCAGCCATCTCATCCTCTGTCGTCCCCTTCTCCTCCTGCCCTCAATCCCTCCCAGTATCAGAGTCTTTTCCAATGAGTCAACTCTTCGCATGAGGTGGAGTACTGGAGTTTCAGCTTTAGCATCATTCCTTCCAGTGAAATCCCAGGGCTGATCTCCTTCAGAATGGACTGGTTGGATCTCCTTGCAGTCCAAGGGACTCTCAAGAGTCTTCTCTAACACCACAGTTTAAAAGCCTCAATTCTTCAGCACTCAGCCTTTTTCACAGTCCAACTCTAACATTACATGGCAAATAGATGGGGAAAAATTGGAAACGTGGCAGTTTTTATTTTCTTGGCTCCAAAATCACTGCAGATGGTGACTACAGTCAGGGAATTAAAAGATGTTTACTCCTTGGAAGAAATTCTATGACAAACCTAGACAGTGTATTAAAAATCAAAGACATAACTTTGCTGACAAACATCTTTCTAGTCAAAGCTATGATTTTTCTCATAGTCATGTATGGCTGTGAGAGTTGGACCATAAAGAAGGCTGAGCACTAAAGAACTAATGCTTTGAAATTGTGATACTGGAGAAGACTCTTGAGAGTCCCTTGGATTGCAAGGACATCAAACCAGTCAATCTTAATGGAAATCAACCTTGAATACTCTTTGGAAAGACTGATGCTGAAGCCCCAATACCTTGGCCGCCTGATGCAAAAAGCCTTCTCATTGGAAAAGATCCTGATGCCGGGAAATATTGAGGGAAAGAGGAAAAGGGAACGACAGAGAATGAGATGCTTGGATGGCATCACTGACTGGATGGACATAAGTTTAAGCAAACTCTGAGAGATGGTGAAGGACAGGGAAGCCTGGCTGATGCACTTCATGTGGTTGCAAAGAGTTGGATACCACTTAGCAATTGAACAATAAGAAAACACTCTATAAAGTAATAAACTGTGGAAAATTCTGAAAGAGATGGGAATACCAGACCACCTGACCTGCCTCTTGAGAAACCTATACGCAGGTCAGGAAGCAACAGTTAGAACTGGACATGGAACAACAGACTGGTTCCAAATAGGAAAAGGAGTTCGTCAAGGCTGCATATTGTCACCCTGCTTGTTTAACTTATATGCAGAGTACATCATGAGAAACGCTGAGCTGGAAGAAGCACAGGCTGGAATCAAGATTGCTGGGAGAAATATCAATAACCTCAGATATGCAGATGACACCACCCTTATGGCAGAAAGTGAAGAGGAACTCAAAAGCCTCTTGATGAAAGTGAAAGAGGAGAGTGAAAAAGTTGGCTTAAAGCTCAACATTCAGAAAACTGAGATCATGGCATCTGGTCCCATCATTTCATGGGAAATAGATGGGGAAACAGTGTCAGACTTTATTTTGGGGGGCTCCAAAATCACTGCAAATGGTGACTGCAGCCATGAAATTAACAGACGATTACTCCTTGGAAGGAAAGTTATGACCAACCTAGATAGCATATTGAAAAGCAGAGACATTACTTTGCCAACAAAGGTCCATCTAGTCAAGGCTATGGTTTTTCCTGTGGTCATGTATGGATGTGAGAGTTGGACTGTGAAGAAAGCTGAGTGCCAAAGAATTGATGCTTTTGAACTGTGGTGTTGAAGAAGACTCTTGAGAGTCCCTTGGACTGCAAGGAGATCCAACCAGTCCATTCTGAAGGAGATTAGCCCTGGGATTTCTTTGGAAGGAATGATGCTAAAGCTGAAACTCCAGTACTTTGGCCACCTCATGCGAAGAGTTGACTTATTGGAAAAGACTCTGATGCTGGGAGGGATTGGGGGCAGGAGGAAAAGGGGATGACAGAGGATGAGATGGCTGGATTGCATCACTGACTCAATGGACATGGGTTTGGGTGAACTCCAGGAGTTGGTGATGGACAGAGAGGCCTGGCCTGCTGTGATTCATGGGGTCATAAAGAGTTGGACAGGACTGAGCGACTGAACTGAACTGAACTGAGCTTTCTGAAGTTTCACCAGTATTTTCTAAGTTACTTCTTTCCTCTTACTAAACTGTGAGCTCCTTCAGAGTTGGGACTATGCCATCTTCATTTTTGATCCCCAGATTTTCTTAGTGGTTGATACATAATACATTGTCAATAAGCATTTGTGAAGAGGGACCGGGAGAGGACAGAGGGCCTAGGAGGCCAGCCGAGCCTCCACCTAGAGCCGGCACCCTACAAAACACTCCCTGCCTCTCTTTGCCCCCTCAGACCCTGTCCAAGAGGCCCCAAAAGGCAAGTGGGGAGCCCTTTCCAGCCGGAGCCGCTCCTACACGTGGCGCGAGCACCACCCAGCCACCAGCCGCCAGTCAGCACCCAGCCGCCCAGCCATGACCGTGGTCTCCACAGGGCCTGAGGCCCCACAGGGCCATTTCACAGGGCCCAACACCGTGCCATGGTGCTGGCCCCCGGCCGCCTTGATCTGAACCGTCTTTCTTCCTGGCCTCACACCAGGACAGCCTCTGACTGGTGACTCTGCCTGGGCCTCCTTTCCTGTGGCCCCTGTCTCCCAAGGGCCATCAGTTTATAGTCTCCATGGGCCGTGGGGGGACAGGTGCAGGTGAGCCCTGGGCCGTGGGGGGAGGGGTGCAGGTGAGCCCTGGGCCGTGAGGGGGAGGGGTGAAGTGACCTCTGGACCGTGTAGGTGGAGGGATGAGGTGACCCCTGGGCCGTGGGGAGGAGGGGTGAGGTGACCCCTGGGTTGTGGGGGGAGGGGTGAGGTGCCCCCTGGGCCATGGGGGGAGGGGTGAAGTGACCCCTGGGCCGTGGGGGGAGGGGTGAAGTGACCCCTGGGCCGTGAGGGGAGGGGTGAAGTGACCTCTGGGCCGTGGGGAGGAGGGGTAAGCTGACCCCTGGGCCATGGGGTGGAATGTAGTTAGTGCTCAGCACTGCTGACACAGGGCCCCAAGCCCACACCGGTCCCTTGGTTTGGGGCCTTTATCCTGCCCTTCCTTCTTGCGGGGCTGTTGTGTGGAATGGAGTGGGGGTGGGGGGTAGTCTCAACCAGCTAGAAGACACTTATTACCTGAAGGCATTGTGAGGGCCTGGAGATTTCCAGAGGGCAGTGGTGGTCTCTGGCAATCCTAAGTGGTTCTGAGAGACTGAGAAGCTCACAGAGATCCTGCCAAAGTTCATGGTCGAAGTGTCCTAGCGGTGTCCTGGTCTGACCGCCACTGTGTCTGGCCATCCTGCCTGCAGGGAGCACGCCTCTTAGGACGTGCGAGGTGGGACTCCGAATCTGAACACTAATCGTGAACGGCTGTGACCAAGAGCTCCCCCTGTGTCTCCCTGCCCCTCTGAGGCCTCTTACCTTGAGACATGGTTCTTGGCGTCTGCCAGGCTGTCTCCTCAGGCTCACCATCCATCCCTGAGCTGCGAATTTAATCTGTGAGGATGTGGGCACAGAGCATGGTGGTCATTTCTAAAAGCATTGTTGGGCTTTTTTATTTATTTTGTATCTGCTGCATGTGTGTCTGCTGGAGAAGGGAATGGAACCCACTCCAGTATTCTTGCCTGGAAAAGTCCCATGGACAGAGGACCCTGGTGGGTCACAGTCCATCGGGTCCCAAAGAGTTGGACATGACTGAGAGACTAACACAACACAGACATTTGTTGATCTGAGGCAACTGAGTGACACTAAATACTTAAAAGTGACAAAGACCTGAAGGAACTGGAACTTAGAATTTTTAACGGAAACACAAAAGGTTTGGCGATCAGAAAATCACAAAGAGGGACAGACCCATGCCCAGGTTAACAAATGGTAGACAGAATGACAATTACCTCTCAGTTGATGATTTATCTCTATCAAGGATTTATAACTGAAAAAAGTAAACAATCACATTAAGTGGAGACCCAAAATAAGAATGCTTAACTTATTTATAGAGGTCTTTGGAAAAGACTTGAAGTTGAAGTGCTTGAAGAATCACAGAAAGCAGAAGTGCCAAACTTCTGGATATGGGAAAATACTAAGCAATTACTGGGAAGAAGTGAGTGCTAGACATTATGATCTAGATATCAAACTGGACAATTCTCAGCAGAATTTTAGGATGAATATCAGGCAAAGTCAGACTAACTAGGTTGCACGCTGGCTTTAACACTTTTCAGCTGTATGGCTTGCATCAACTTATATAACCTCTATGTGCCTCAGTTTCCTCAGCTGTAAAATTGGAGCACCTGTCTTACTTAGTTACCTAATCTTACCTGTGAAGATTAAATTCTCTTAAGGCATGTCAAAGATTGCAGCCACATACTAAATGATCTATGAGACTGGGTATTATTATTGTTATTTTTATTATTATTCATAGTACTTAGAAGTGAAGTGATATCAGCAGGGGATATCTCCAATAAGAACAAATCATACTTTACAAACCCACTTTCAATCTTTTGAAAAAAGCTTTAAAATTACTTAATGAAGGGCATTTCATAGATATATTTGGATGATAGTAAATCCCCTTGATAGGCATCCCTGATGTCTCAGTTGGTAAAGAATCCACCTGCAATGCAGGAGACCCTGGTTTGATTCCTGGGTCAGGAAGATCCCCTAGAGAAGGGATAGGCTACCCGCAACAGTATTCTTGGGCTTTGCTTGTGACTCAGCTGGTAAAGAATCTGCCTGAAATGCGGGAGACCTGGGTTCATTCCCTGGATTACGAAGATCCCTGGAGAAAGGAAAGGCTACCTACTCCAGGATTCTGGCCTGGAGAATTCTATGGACTATATAGTTCATGAGTATGTTTCAATGCTCCTCTCTCAAACCATCCCACCTTCTTTATCCACCACTGTGTCCACAAGTATGTTAAAGTATGTGTGTCTGTTTCACACTAAGTGTGTACTTTCACTAAAGCCCCTTGATAAATCGTACTGCTGTCCTCAACAGACTTGTGGCGAAGAATCTTCCTGGAGTGCAGAAGACCCAGGTTTGATCCCTAGGTCAGGAAGATCCCCTGGAGAAGGGAATGGCAACCCACTCCAATATTCTTGCCTAGAGAATTCAATGGATAGAGGAGCCTGGCAGGCCCTAGTCCATTGGGTCACAAAGAGTCAGATACTACTAAGTGACTAACACAAACAGACACACACACTTTTACAGACTTGTGGACACAGTGGTGGATAAAGAGGTTGGGATGATTTGAGAGAGGAGCATTGAAACATACACATTACCATATGTAAGATAGACAGCCAATGGGAATTTGCCATATGGTGCAGGGAACCCAGACCTGGTCTGCTGTGAAAGCCAAGAAGGGTGGGGAAATGTGGGAGGAAAGGAAGTTCAAGAGGGAGGAAGGTTGTATATACTTATGGCTGATTCATGGTGATGTGTGAAAATCAATACAATTATAAGGTAATTATCCTCCAATTAAAAATAAAATTTTAAAAATTATAGTGATGACATCCATTTGGGAGAGATGTTTAACTAGGAGAATATTACATTAAGAGATCAAATTAGTAAGTACATTTTCTATCTATAAAGTTGTACAGAGTACATTATAAACAGTTTTATAATAAAGTTAACTTTCAGAGTTGTTAGGAACCCCAAAACACCTTTCAGCCCAAATGTTCTTACCACAACTGAAAAAAAAAAAAAAAAACAAAAAACAGATTGAAGGTAAGACAATCCAATGAATTGCCTAAAGGCACACAGGTAGCCTGTAGTATAGCTAAGATTTGGACATTGTTTTGGTGCTAAGTGTGTTTCAGTCTACCATCTGGTAAAAGAAAGTAAAGTATAGTTAAAGTATAGAGGAAAGTTAAAGTATTGTTTCTTTCTCTGCTAACTGCTGCTAAGTTGTTTCAGTCATGTCCGACTCTGTGCGACCCCATAGATGGCAGCCCACCAGGCCCCTCCATCTCTGGGATCCTCCAGGCAAGAGCACTGGAGTGGGTTGCCATTTCCTTCTCCAACGCATGAAAGTGAAGAGTGAAAGGGAAGTCGCTCAGTTGTGTCCGACTCCTAACGACTCCATGGACTGCAGCCTACCAGGCTCCTCTGTCCATGAGATTTTCCAGGCAAGAGTGCTTGAGTGGGGTGCCATTGCCTTCTCCGGTTTCTTTCTCTAGGAGACTATTTCCTTCCTACTCAGTAGTACAAAATCAAGATGCTGTTAATGTCCATTGACTGATCATAGTGGAAAACGTAGTGAGGTTATCTGTTCTTATTACAAGAACTGTCTCGTTCATCTTCCCAGCTGAAATGTGACCTGGACTCAGTGGTACTCACTAAGAAATTTTGGCAATTTTCTTGAAGCTATTAATATATATGTGTGTGTGTGTGTGTGTGTGTGTGTGTATATATATTTATTTATTTAAGATTTAGGGCATGTCTGTGGATCATGTGTATTTCCCAGACTAAAAAAAAGCACAAGACTGCCTGGGCTATGAGTTGCAAACTTGTGGTCAGATTTTTTAAATTTAAATGCCTGACGAGACAGCAAAAGAGACACTGATGTATAGGAGACACTGATGTATAGAACAGTCTTATGGACTCTGTGGGAGAGGGAGAGGGTGGGAAGATTTGAGAGAATGACATTGAAACATGTATAATATCATGTATGAAATGAGTCGCCAGTCCAGGTTCGATGCACGATACTGTATGCTTGGGGCTGGTGCACTGGGACAACCCAGAGGGATGGTATGGGGAGGGAGGAGGGAGGAGGGTTCAGGATGGGGAACACGTGTATACCTGTGGTGGATTCATTTCGATATTTGGCAAAACTAATACAATATTGTAAAGTTTAAAAATAAAATAAAATTAAAAAAAAATAAATTTAAAAACAAACAAAAACAAAACAAAACAAAAAAATTTAAATGCCTGTAAGTTATACAAGTTTTCTTTGATGTAACAGAGACTCCAGCACTCCCTACCTTTCTGTCTCTTGAAGTCATTTGAGTCTTGATCTCTTACACAGAACTCCTAAGGTATTCCACAGGGGTATGTCCTCAAACACCCTCCTTCAGTTGCAGTATTTATTAATTTAGCCTCTTTATATCAGTTTTCCTATTTTAACCCATTATCCCCAGAAAGTACCATTTCTTTTCCCACAATGTGCTACTTCCTTTATCTATGAGGTTCTGAAAACTTCATGACTTCCAACACCTGCAGAATGTAAATGCTTTTGAGGAGAAAAATGGGTTCTTGTCTCAGTGCTTATTATTTTGAGGAAGAAGGAGATGTTCTATAGATAGTAGAGAGGGGCATAAAATTGTGTGATGACTTCAACTCAGGTCTATGACTGCACTTTTTCTTCAGTATTTATTTTTTTTAATTTTATTTTATTTTTAAACTTTATATAATTGTATTAGTTTTGCCAAATATCAAAATGAATCCATCACAGGTATACATGTGTTCCCCATCCTAGACCCTCCTTCCTCCTCCCTCCCCATACCATCCCTCTGGGTCGTCCCAGTGCACTAGCCCCAAGCATCCAGTATCGTGCATCGAACCTGGACTGGCATCTCGTTTCTTACATGATATTTTACGTATTTCAATGTCATTCTCCCAAATCTTCCCACCCTCTCCCTCTCCCACAGAGTCCATAAGACTGTTCTATACATCAGTGTCTCTTTTGCTGTCTCGTACACTGGGTTATTGTTACCATCTTTCTAAATTCCATATATATATATTCCATATATAACTGGAGCCTATTATACAGATTGAAGTAAGCCAGAAGGAAAAACATCAATACAGTATTCAGTATTTATTAATTAAAATCAACCACACTTTGCCACAATACAGATTATTTCCCTTCTGAACTTCTCATTGATTCTATATGAGCCACTCATATTTTTAAAATTAGCATAATGTTGACAACCCTTATTGGGTTAAAAAAAAAAACCCTGTTTTGTTTTGTTTTTAGTGTTAAGAATACATTAGGACTTCTTTGGTGGTCCAGGAGTTAAAACTCCATGTTTCCACTGCAGGTGGTGTGAGTTTGATCCCTGGTCATGGAAATAACATCCCACATGCCACTTCCCTGGTGGATCAGATGGTTAAGCATCTGTCTACAATGCAGGAGACCTGGGTTCGATCCCAGGGTCAGGAAGATCCCCTGGAGAAGGAAATGGCAATCTACTCCAGTACTGTTGCCTGAAAAATCCCATGGACAGAGGAGACTGGTAGGCTACAGTCCATGGGGTCGCAAAGAGTCAGACACAACTGAACGACTTCACTTCACTTCACTTTGCCACACAGGAGAAAAAAAAAATACATTAACCTTTTCACTACATTGGGTATTTGGATATATTTGTAAATTTCCATACATTAACAGCCAATGAATATCCCTGGGCCCAAGCTGCTGTTTTTCTAATCCTAAATTTAGCTCTAGATTACAGAAAATGATGAAAGAATTTTTGGTTCAACCCCCACTCCACTATACTGACATTTAAAAAGAATACTGAATGCTCTAGTTCTGTGAAGAATACTGTTGGTAGCTTGATAGGGATTGCATTGAATCTATAAATTGCTTTGGGTAGTATACTCATTTTCACTATATTGATTCTTCCCATCCATGAACATGGTATATTTCTCCATCTATTAGCGTCCTCTTTGATTTCTTTCACCAGTGTTTTATAGTTTTCTATGTATAGGTCTTTAGTTTCTTTAGGTAGATATATTCCTAAGTATTTTATTCTTTCCGTTGCAATGGTGAATGGAATTGTTTCCTTAATTTCTCTTTCTGTTTTCTCATTATTAGTGTATAGGAATGCAAGGGATTTCTGTGTGTTGATTTTATATCCTGCAACTTTACTATAGTCATTGATTAGTTCTAGTAATTTTCTGGTGGAGTCTTTAGGGTTTTCTATATAGAGGATCATGTCATCTGCAAATAGTGAGAGTTTTACTTCTTCTTTTCCAATTTGGATTCCTTTTATTTCTTTTTCTGCTCTGATTGCTGTGGCCAAAACTTCCAAAACTATGTTGAATAGTAATGGTGAAAGTGGACACCCTTGTCTTGCTCCTGACTTTAGAGGAAATGCTTTCAATTTTTCACCATTGAGGATAATGTTTGCTGTGGGTTTGTCATATATAGCTTTTATTATGTTGAGGTATGTTCCTTCTATTCCTGCTTTCTGGAAAGTTTTTATCATAAATGGGTGTTGAATTTTGTCAAAGGCTTTCTCTGCATCTATTGAGATAATCATATGGTTTTTATTTTTCAATTTGTTAATGTGGAGTATTACATGATTGATTTGCAGATATTGAAGAACACTTGCATCCCTGGGATAAAGCCCACTTGGTCATGGTGTATGATCTTTTTAATGTGTTGTTGGATTCTGATTGCTAGAATTTTGTTAAGAATTTTTGCATCTATGTTCATCAGTGATATTGGCCTGTAGTTTTCTTTTTTTGTGGCATCTTTGTCAGGTTTTGGTATTAGGGTGATGGTGGCCTCATAGAATGAGTTTGGAAGTTTACCTTCCTCTGCAATTTTCTGGAAGAGTTTGAGTAGGATAGGTGTTAGCTCTTCTCTAAAGTTTTGGTAGAATTCAGCTGTGAAGCCGTCTGGACCTGGGCTTTTGTTTGCTGGAAGATTTTTTATTACCATTTCAATTTCCATGCTTGTGATGGGCCTGTTAAGATTTTCTATTTCTTCCTGGTCGAGTTTTGGAAAGTTGTACTTTTCTAAGAATTTGTCCATTTCTTCCACGTTGTTCATTTTATTGGCATGTAATTGTTGATAGTAGTCTCTTATGATCCTTTGTATTTCTGTGTTGTCTGTTGTGATCTCTCCATTTTCATTTCTAATTTTATTGATTTGATTTTTCTCCCTTTGTTTCTTGATGAGTCTGGCTAATGGTTTGTCAATTTTATTTATCCTTTCAAAGAACCAGCTTTTGGTTTTGTTGTTTTTGCTATGGTCTCTTTTGTTTCTTTTGCATTTATTTCTGCCCTAATTTTTAAGATTTCTTTCCTTCTACTAACCCTGGGGTTCTTCATTTCTTCCTTTTCTAGTTGCTTTAGGTGTAGAGTTAGGTTATTTATTTGACTTTTTTCTTGTTTCTTGAGGTGTGCCTGTATTGCTATGAACTTTCCCCTTAGGACTGCTTTTACCGTGTCCCACAGGTTTTGGGTTGTTGTGTTTTCATTTTCATTAGTTTCTATGCAAATTTTGATTTCTTTTTTGATTTCTTCTGTGATTTGTTGGTTATTCAGCAGCGTGTTGTTCAGCCTCCATATGTTGGAATTTTTAATAGTTTTTCTCCTGTAATTGAGATCTAATCTTACTGCATTGTTGTCAGAAAAGATGCTTGGAATGATTTCTATTTTTTTGAATTTACCAAGGCTAGCTTTATGGCCCAGGATGTGATCTATCCTGGAGAAGGTTCCATGTGCGCTTGAGAAAAAGGTGAAATTCATTGTTTTGGGATGAAATGTCCTATAGATATCAATTAGGTCTAACTGGTCTATTGTATCATTTAAAGATTGTGTTTCCTTGTTAATTTTCTGTTTAGTTGATCTAGCCATAGGTGTGAGTGGGGTATTAAAGTTTCCCACTATTATTGTGTTATTGTTAATTTCTCCTTTCATACTTGTTAGCATTTGTCTTACATACTGCGGTGCTCCCATGTTAGGTGCATATATATTTATAATTGTTATATCTTCTTCTTGGATTGATCCTTTGATCATTATGTAGTGACCTTCTTAATTTCACAATTTGTATGGAAATACAAAAAACCTCAAATAGCCAAAGCGATCTTGAGAAAGAAGAATGGAACTGGAGGAATCAACCTACCTGACTTCAGGTTCTACTACAAAGCCACAGTTATCAAGATAGTATGGTACTGGCACAAAGACAGAAATATTGATCAATGGAACAAAATAGAAAGCCCAGAGATAAATCCACACACATATGGACACCTTATCTTCGACAAAGGAGGCAAGAATATACAATGGATTAAAGACAATCTCTTTAACAAGTGGTGCTGGGAAATCTGGTCAACCACTTGTAAAAGAATGAAACTAGAACACTTTCTAACACCATACACAAAAATAAACTCAAAATGGATTAAAGATCTCAACGTAAGACCAGAAACTATAAAACTCCTAGAGGAGAACATAGGCAAAACACTCTCTGACATACATCACAGCAGGATCCTCTATGACCCACCTCCCAGAATATTGGAAATAAAAGCAAAAATAAACAAATGGGACCTAATTAACCTTAAAAGCTTCTGCACATCAAAGGAAACTATAAGCAAGGTGAAAAGACAGCCTTCAGAATGGGAGAAAATAATAGCAAATGAAGCAACTGACAAACAACTAATCTCAAAAATATACAAGCAACTCCTACAGCTCAACTCCAGAAAAATAAATGACCCAATCAAAAAATGGGCCAAAAAACTAAATAGACATTTCTCCAAAGAAGACATACAGATGGCTAACAAACACATGAAAAGATGCTCAACATCACTCATTATCAGAGAAATGCAAATCAAAACCACTATGAGGTATCATTTCACACCAGTCAGAATGGCTGCGATCCAAAAGTCTACAAATAATAAATGTTGGAGAGGGTGTGGAGAAATGCAAACTAGTACAGCCACTATGGAGAACAATGTGGAGATTCCTTAAAAAACTGGAAATAGAACTGCCTTATGATCCAGCAATCCCACTGCTGGGCATACACACTGAGGAAACCAGAAGGGAAAGAGACACGTGTACCCCAATGTTCATCGCAGCACTGTTTATAATAGCCAGGACATGGAAGCAACCTAGATGTCCATCAGCAGATGAATGGATAAGAAAGCTGTGGTACATATACACAATGGAGTATTTACTCAGCCTTTTAAAAAGAACATATTTGAATCAGTTCTAATGAGGTGGATGAAACTAGAGCCTATTATACAGAGTGAAGTAAGCCAGAAGGAAAAACACCAATACAGTATACTAACGCATATATATGGAAAGATGGTAACAATAACCTGGTGTACAAGACAGCAAAAGAGACACTGATGTATAGAACAGTCTTATGGACTTTGTGGGAGAGGGAGAGGGTGGGAAGATTTGGGAGAATGGCATTGAAACATGTAAAATATCATGTATGAAACGAGATGCCAGTCCAGGTTTGATGCACGATACTGGATGCTTGGGGCTAGTGCACTGGGACGACCCAGAGGGATGGTATGGGGAGGGAGGAGGGTTCAGGATGGGGAACACATGTATACTTGTGGTGGATTCATTTTGATATTTGGCAAAACTAATACAATTATGTAAAGTTTAAAAAAAATTAAAAAAAAAAAGAGAATACTGAATGCTGATTGTGCTTCAGCATTTATGTCTGCATTCCCAGTGTCTAAGATAGAGTTCCTGCCCTAGAGGAGATGACAACATTTCTGTGGTTTTACATTGATGAAATCCAATGAAGAAGATCAACAACAGCTGGAAGATGCTGGGAAAGGAAGCCTCATGAATCAGCTGAGGATTTCTGTGGATTCTGTGGGATTTGGATGCATGGGGAAGGTGCTCTAGATGATGAGAACAACATATACAGAGGCATGATGATGTAACTGGCAGTGGAAGAGGAATGTAAGTTGATACTAGAGGAAGTTAAGCACAGTATTAAAAACTAACAATGAAAGAGGTAGGTAGGAAAGTTAGATTCAGAAGTTTACTTGTAAATAATTTACATGGCACTAGGCATCACCGACTCGATGGATGTGAGTTTGAGTGAACTCCAGGAGTTGGTGATGGACAGGGAGGCCTGGCGTGCTGCAATTCATGGGGTTGCAAAGAGTCGGACACAACTGAGCGACTGAACTGAACTGAGACTGTGCATCAGGAAACAGCTCATTTTCTTATCCAGTATTTTCTGACTATCTTCCATTTGCTAAACTCTATGCTAGCATTTTGGAATAAAGAGGTAAATGAGATATAGTCCATTCCTGTTAAGCAGTTTGCCATCTAATGTTCTTAATTCAAGTTCTTTCCAAATGTCATATTGAGGGCCTTCCATTCCCATTCACAGCCCTACTTTGGAAGGGTGGTGGGAAAGAGCTTGGAGGAGGCTAGATGAGGGGCAGACTGCAAATGTCCACCTGGTGAGAAAAATTGTCCCCAGCCTACATCATGTCCAAAACTATACTAAGGATAATAAGAAACAAGACCATCCAACATATCTTCCATTTTGTTAGCATTTACATATTCACTCATTTTTATTTAAAAGGGCATCTTTATTGTGTGTCAGGTATTATGCTAGATTCTGGAGATTCAGAAATGGTCAAGATAGACTCATTCCATATCTTTCTTGAGTTTATAATATATGATGTCTGGAAGATGTTCTAGAGTGTTACAAGAATACTTGAGAGACACACACACACATTACATAGATTTAGGAGAACAGGGTAGAGAGACATCTG
Organism: Bos grunniens; assembly: GCF_055505025.1. Taxonomy (NCBI): domain Eukaryota; kingdom Metazoa; phylum Chordata; class Mammalia; order Artiodactyla; family Bovidae; genus Bos; species Bos grunniens. Next base: position 8,086,989 of record NC_141179.1, on the reverse strand, counting down.
GGAGGGTTCCTGAAGGAGACTCAGCTGAGGATAAATTAGAGTTTTTCTAGACACACACACACACAATAAGGTGAAAATTGTCCTAAACTTAGGGGACAGCATGTAAGAAGATCTGAAGAGAAGGTAAGGTACATTTTTTGTGAAAATAAGAGTTCATTACAATATGAACAATCTGGCTCTCTTGCTTTTCTCCTCAAGGTCATCTCAAGGAAGAGTTAAAAAAACAAACAAACAGAATGTCAGTATCAAAAAGCTTGAAATTATAGAAAGTGACTTAGCATATAGCAAGATCCTTAAAAGTTCTTTTTAGACATTGTTTCTGTTTGGGTCCCTTAAAAGCAGAAATACAGAACCTGAGGCAGGGATTGGTGTTCATGTGATCTATTCAGGGAGAATTCTTCAAGAAGAACCAATAAAAGAAACCAGGATAAAAACAAAGATAGAAGTGAGCAAAGATACAGATGAAATCTAGCCTTGGCCTGATCTACTGAGGGAAGGCTAGGTAGAATAAACCATGCAGGGTTGTGTCCCTACTTCCCAGAAAAATAGACTTATTTATTTATTTTTGTATCTATAATACCCAATCATTGGCACAGTATATGGTTGGGAGCATAAAGTTTTTATTCTGTTATATGTGTGTGTATATATATATATATATATATATATCATACATAAAATATAAAATTTAATATATTATATCTTCTAGAAAATTGGAGATACCAATGGAACATTTCATATAAAGATAGGTACCGTAAAGGACAACAATGACAAATACGTAACAGAAATAGAAGAGATTAAGAGAGGTGGCAAGAGCACACAGTAGAACTATACAAAAAAAAGGTCTTAATGACACAGATAACCAGGATGGTGTGGTCACGCTAAGGGTGGAGCCAAGCAGGCCTTAGGAAGCATCACTAGGAACAAAGCTTGTGGAGGTGGTGGAATTCCAACTGAGCTTATTTAAAATTCTAAAAGATGATGCTGTCAAAGTGCTGCACTCAATATGCCAGCAAATTTGGAAAATTCAGTAATGACCACCGGACTGGAAAAGGTCAGTTTTCATTTCAATCCCAAAGAAGGGCAATGCCAAAGAATGTTCCAATTACCATACAATTTCACTCATTTCACATGCTAACAAGGTAATACTTAAAATCCTTCAACCTAGACTTAGTACATGAACCAAGAACTTCCAGATGTACAAGCTAGATTTAGAAAAGGCAGAGGAATTAGAGGTCAAATTGCCAACATCCATTGGATCATAGCAAAAGAATTCCAGAAAACATCTGCTTCAGTGACGACACCAAAGCCTTTGACTGTGTGGATCACAACAAACCGTGGAAAATTCTTCAAAAGATGGGGATACCAGGCCACCTTACCTGCCTCCAGAGAAATCTGTATGCAGGGCAAGAAACAATAATTAGACCCGGATGTGGAACAATGGACTGGTTCCAAATTGGGAAAGGAATATGTCAGGATTATATATTGCTCCCTGCTTATTAACTTATATGAAGAGTGCATCGGGCAAAATGCCAGACTGGATGACTCATGAGGTAGAATCAAGAGATTGCCAGGAGAAATATCAACAACTTCAGATATGCAGATGATACCACTCTAATAGCAGAAATTGAAGAGGAACTAAAGAGCCTCTTGATGAGGGTGAAAGAGGAGAGTGAAAAAGTTGGCTTAAAACTCAACATTCAAAAAATGGAGATCTTTGTATCCAGTCCCATCACTTCATGGCAAATAGATGGAGAAAATTGGAAACAGTGGCAGATTTCATTTTCTTGGGCTCTAAAATCACTGTCAATGGTGACTGCAGCCATGAAATTGGAAGATGCTTGCTCCTTGAAAGAAAGCTGTGACAAACCCAGACAGCATGTTAAAAAGCAGAGACATCACTTGCCAACAAAGGTCCCTATAGTCAAAGCTGTGGCTTTTACAGCGGTCATGTATGGATGTGAGAGTTGGACCATAAAGAAGGCTGAGCACCGAATTGATGCTTCCAAACTGTGGTGTTGGAGAGGGCTCTTGAGAGTCCCTTGGACTGCAAGGAGGTCAATTCAGTCAATCCTAAAGGAAGTCAACCTTGAATATTCATTGGACAGACTGATACTGAAGCTGAAGTTCCAATACTTTGGCCACCTGATGTGAAGAATTGACCCATTGGAAAAGACTCTGATGCTGGGAAAGATTGAGGGCAGGAGGAGAAGGGGACAAAAGAGGGTGAGATGGTTGGATGGCATCACTGACTCAATGGACACGAGTTCATGCAAATCCAGGAGATAGTCAAGGACAGTGAAGCCTGGTGAGCTACTTTCCATGGATCAGAAGTATCAGGCACGACTTAGTAAATGAACAACAAGAACATAATATTATACATTATATAAAATATAATAATACCATGTAGTATATAGTTTATATATATAATTGTAACCCTTTTTAATTTCTTCATTTGTCTCCTATATTGACTATAAAATTATGTCCAGAGTTAAATAATGCAAAAGCTGAATAGTACAATAGACTGCTTCTTAGAAAGTACAAAGAAGTAAACAAGGATGCTTATGTTGTGATGTTTTTGTTACCCTTGTGGAGTACAGAGTATGAGGAGTTGAACCTAGGGAGAAACAAAGACTAGAGATGCAAGTAAGAAGCTGGATGATGGGGAACATGGAAAAGTATACAGCTAGACTGAGGATGAATTAAGTAAAACACAGTTTCATAGATGGAGGTCTGAAAATGTGGGCTGCTCTGTCCCAGTCAGAAGCAGAAGACTTGACAGCTTGTGTTGGCCTCTGATTCTTCCAAAATGAGTCATGGATTCTTGAGAGAATCATAAACTTAGTTTTGCAGTTGTGTGGAGGTTAGGGCAAGGAAGATTATCTTTCTGTCTTGTGACTGGGGTTAGAATGACATACTCCTACAATGATTTTTTAGGGCCATAAAAATAGCAAAAGCTGCCTGGAACTGCATCCTCCACATGTCTCCCAAGTCTCCCTCATGCACTCAAATCTGATCTTTCAGAAAGAAATCACATTACTTGTACATTCTGCTATTTGAATTTCCATATATGTTTTATTTTCTAACCACACTACTTGAATATCCTCTTGATGGTTTAGAACTTCACTCAATATTAGGAAGTTCTTCTGTTTGGCCTTAGAGTTGGTTATTTTTATGATGATTGTTAACAATAAGACATTTTTCTTTATGGTTAGTACATACAGAACCTAATTATGCTGTTTAGACATCTAACTCTTAAGGATTAATAGTGATTTAGTCTGTTTCCTGATTTCTGGAGCATGTGGTCAGATATGAATATGTTTATAAACCACCTTTCAGTATTGTTCTTGACCTTTTTGGATGTTATAATGGAAAAAGTGACCTACTTCTGACAAAATAACAAACTAGTGGAAAGAAACAGAACAAGAGCAAGTTAAAATACTCCATATTAAACAACAAACAAGAAAATCTTACAAATGTGAGGTATGTTTCATTTCATAAAGCTGAATGATTAAAAGCATCTACACTCAATATTATAAAATATTTACCACTCATCATTCTTACAAAACATTATTATTCTAGTGCTCTGAAGTTGTTTTGGAAACAGAACAGATGTGGTGGATATATATAGACAATTGGCAAGATATGAACTTGATGTTTGCATTGCCCATTTGGCTTTGAAATTAGTTTCCAAGACTCACACCATACATAGGGAATTACAGTTTCTTGATTTAAGTTTTGCATTTTCAGAAAGCCATGGGAATGATCCCGATCCTCTGTCAGATCTGAGAACTATATCTCAAAGTTGCTGAATGCTGTATCTAGAAGACACATATCTAGAAGACACATAATGAGTTTGTAATCAATCCAAGCTTTTGAACTATCTGTCTAACTATCTTTCCATTCCTCATTGTGTTCTGCATTTCCTTGTTATATATCTTCCTGGAATCTTAGGAATATGTGGGGAAGGAAGTATTTATGACTACCCCATCACTAAGCCATTTTCAAAGCCACCCGAGGACACCTTACAAATACACTCACTCTAAGGTTATCTCTGAGCCCCATTAAATCATTCCAAATCTAATTTCTTCATTTCATGAAGGAAAAATAAGTTCTACCCAGTGTATAGTTGTGAGGTTCATTGAGCAGATCCATTTCTTGGAATGACAGGCAGCAGCTAGTGGTGATTCTAGAATACTACATCTTCCCTGAAAGTGAAAGTGAAAGTCGCTCAGTCGTGTCCGACTCTTTGCAACCCCATGGACTATACAGTCCGTGGAATTTTCCAGGCCAGAATACTGGAGTTGGTAGCCTTTCCCTTCTCCAGTAGATCTTGCCAACCCAGGAATCAAACCAGGGTCTCCTGCATTGCAGGTGTATTCCCTCAGATCAGATCAGATCAGTCACTCAGTCGTGTCTGACTCTTTGCGACCCCATGAATCACAGCACGCCAGGCCTCCCTGTCCATCACCAACTCCCGGAGTTCACTCAGACTCACGTCCATCGAGTCAGTGATGCCATCCAGCCATCTCATCCTCTGTCGTCCCCTTCTCCTCTTGCCCCCAGTACCTCCCAACATCAGAGTCTTTTCCAATGAGTCAACTCTTCACATGAGGTGGCCAAAATACTGGAGTTTCAGCTTTAGCATCATTCCTTCCAAAGAAATCCCAGGGCTGATCTCCTTCAGAATGGACTGATTGGATCTCCTTGCAGTCCAAGGGACTCTCAAGAGTCTTCTCCAACACCCTAGGACATGACAATAACAGATAAAAGAGCTCCTGAAGGAATACTAGAAGGGCCAGGAGAGCAATAAAAAATAAAGCACTTGAGGATAACTTATCTGGAATGACTATGACCTCTATTTTCACAGGAAAAATAAAAATGACTTGTTCAAGAAAACCTTCTTCCACCAGACAAAAAACTTTAAAACTCCTCTTCACAAGGAACAATAAAATTACCCAGTATGGAATTCTTCTTAAAAAAAAAAAAAAAAAAAAACTGGGAGAAAATATTTGCAACATAAATAAAAGATGACTAGCCATAATATACTAAGTTCCTATTTATTAATAGGAAAAAAAGAATGACCCTGTGGGAATGTAGAGAAAGTGTATGAATAAGTAACTCACAGAAGGAATAACAAATGGCCAAGAAATTGAACATACTAAGCTTGTTTCTGCCTGTTTTTCATGTGCTGCTTCTTATTAAAACCCTATTGCCTGCAGATATTTACAGGATTCATCCTCTCAGTTTCTTCAGCTCTCTGTTTTAACATCTTCTAGTCAGAGATACCTTCCATACCCACCCCATATAAAACATCATGCCCCCACATGGTTATCTTCTATCCCATACTTATTTTGACTCAGAATTTATAAACACCTGATGCCTGTGTTTGCTTATTTGTATGTTGCTTGCTTCCCTGGAGTAGAATATAAGCTCCATGAGAATGAGGACCCCATCTGTCTTACTTACGAGTATATACTCATTTAACAAGTTAGCCTAAAAAGATCTCTTGGGCTTCCCAAGTGGTGCAGTGGCAAAGAATCTGCCCTTCTAAGTTTTTTTCCATCACCATTACAGCTACAATGTTTTATAGTCTTCCATGTAATGGTTTTCTACACCATAGTCAACATTCTATAATGAAAAGCTGAAAGTATTTCTACTAAGATTAAGAACAAGACACATTTTTTTCAGCATAGCCATAGCATCAGACAAGAAAGAAAAAAAATGAAATGCATCCAAATTGGAAAGGAAGAAGTAAAGCTGTCACTGTTTCAGATGCTGCTGCTGCTGCTGCTGAGTCACTTCAGTTGTGTCTGACTCTGTGCAACCTCTTAGATGGCAGCCCACCAGGCTCCCCCATCCCTGGGATTCTCCAGGCAAGAACACTGGAGCGGGTTGCCATTTCCTTCTCCAATGCATGAAAGTGAAAAGTGAAAGCAAAGTCACTCAGTCGTGTCCGACTCCCAGCGACCCCAGAGACTGCAGCCTATGGGGCTCCTCTGTCCATGGGATTCTCCAGGCAAGAGTACTGGAGTGGGTTGCTATTTCAGATGATATGATACTAAACATAGAAAACACTATAAAAAAACATCAAAAAACTATTAGAAATAAGAAATGAACTCAGTAAAGTTGCAGTATGCAGTCAGTCAGTTCAGTCACTCAGTCATGTCTGACTCTTTGCGACCCCATGAACTGCAGCACGCCAGGCCTCCCTGTCCATCACCAACTCCCAAAGTTCACTCAAACTCACGTCCATCAAGTCAGTGATGCCATCCAGCCATCTCATCCTCTGTCGTCCCCTTCTCCTCCTGCCCCCAATCCCTCCCAGCATCAGAGTCTTTTCCAATGAGTCAACTGTTCAATAAGGTGGCCAAAATACTGGAGTTTCAGCTTTAGCATCATTCCTTCCAAAGAACACCCAGGACTGATCTCCTTTAGAATGGACTGGTTGGATCTCCTTGCAGTCCAAGGGACTCTCAAGAGTCTTCTCCAACACCACAGTTCAAAAGCATCAATTCTTCAGTGCTCAGCTTTCTTCACAGTCCAACTCTCACATCCATGCATGACCACAGGGAAAACCATAGCCTTGACTAGATGGACCTTTGTTGGCAAAGTAATGTCTCTGCTTTTGAATATGCTATCTAGGTTGGTCATAACTTCGCTTCCAAGGAGTAAGCATCTTTTAATTTCATGGCTTCAATCACCATCTGCAGTGATTTTGGAGCCCAAAATATAAAGTCCGACACTTTTTCCACTGTTTCCCCATCTATTTGCCATGAAATGATGGGACCAGATGCCATGATCTTAGTTTTTTGAATGTTGAGCTTTAAGCCAACTTTTTCACTCTCCCATTTCACTTTCATCAAGAGGCTTTTTAGTTCCTTTTCACTTTCTGCAGTATGCAAAATTAATATAAAAGAAATCTGTTGCACTTCTTTACATTAAAATTGGAGTACCAGAAAGAAATTAGGAAAACAATTCCATTTACTATTTCAGCATAATGAATGAAATATCTAGGAATAAACCTAACCAGGTGGTGAAAGACCTTTACACTGAAAACTATAAGATATTGATGAAAGAAATTGAAGATGATACATACAAATGGAAAGATGTTCATCAATTGGAAGAATTAATATTGTTAAAATGACCATACTACCCAAGGCAATCTGCAGATTCAATGGAATCCTTATCAAATACCAAGGGCATTTTCCACAGAACCAGAACTAATAATACAAATTTATTTTTTATGGAAACACAAATTCTCCAAATAACCAAAAAGTATCTTGAGAAGAACAAAGATGTTCTTTTCTTTGAAGATATCACACTTCCTGATTTCAAACTATACCATAAAGCTATAGTAATAAAAGCAGTATGGTGCTTGCATGAAAGTGGACACAGAGATCAATGGAATAGGATTGACAGCCGAGAATATAGCCATACTTATATGATCAGTTAATCTACAGCAAGGGAGAGAAGAATATCCAATGGGAAAAAGACAACCTCTTCAGCAAATGGTGAAAATTGAACAGCTATATGAAAAAGAATTAATCTGAACAACAGTTTTATACCACACACAAAAATAAACTAAAAATGGATTCAAGACTTAAATATAACACCTAAACCCATTAAACCCCTCAGTTCAGTTCATCCCTACCAAAATAAATAAATAACAAGCAACTAAGTATGCTCCTTGGCATTGATCTTAGCAATAAGTTTTGGATCTGTCCCGTCAGGAAACAAAAGCATAAACAAATAAATGGGACTACCATGAACCAGAAAACTTGCACAGGGAAGAAAATCATTAACAAAGTTAAAAGTCAACCTACCAAATGAGAGACAATATTTTCAAACAATATATTTGCTAAGGTTTAAGATCAAAATTTCCTAAAGAAATCACACAACTCAATATAAAAAAGAATCCATTTAGAAAAATGAGCATCGGACCTAAATAGACGTTTCTCAAGGAAGACATACAGATGGCCAACAGACACATGAAAAAATACTCAACATCACTAATTATTAGGGAAATGCAAATCAAAACCACAGTGAGGTACCACTTCACACTTTTCAGAATGGCTATCATCAAGAAAGACAAAAAATAAAAAATATTGCAGAGAATGTGGAGATAAGGGAACTTTTGTGCACTGTTGATGGAAATTTTAAATTCGTGTAGCCACTATAAAAACCATATGGAGGCTCCTCAAAATATTTAAAATGGAATTACCATATGATCATGCAATTCTGGCATTTATTCAAAGACAAGAAAACACCAATTCAAAAATATATATGTACTTATATGTTCACAGCCATATTATTTTTATAATGGTCAAGATATGGAAGCAATCTATTTGTCTATCAATAGATAGATGAATGAATAAAAAAGTAGTGTGTGTCACAATGAAATATCACTTTGTCATAAAAAGGAATGAAATCATGTCATTTGCGACAACGTACCAACATAGATGGTCCTAGAGAGTATTAAGTGAAATAAGTCAGACAGAGAAAGATGAATACTGTGTGATGATTATATATGGAATATAAAAAACAAAACAAGCAAAACAAAACAGAAACAGACTTTAGATACAGAGAGGAAACTTGTTAAATAGGTAAAGGGATTAAGAATAGAAGATTCCAAGTTTTTTTTTTTTTTTTCACTTGTCTGTACTTTTATTTTCATGATGAAGGGCAGAATCAGAACATGGCTCTTTTCCAGAAAGAGCATAATTTTGTTTTTTTTTTGTTTTTTTTTTTTATTCTTCCAATTTTATTTTATTTTTAAACTTTACATAATTGTATTAGTTTTGCCAAATATCAAAATGAATCCGCCACAGGTATACATGTGTTCCCCATCCCGAACCCTCCTCCCTCCTCCCTCCCCATACCATCCCTCTGGGCCGTCCCAGTGCACCAGCCCCAAGCATCCAGCATCATGCATCGAACCTGGACTGGCAACTCGTTTCCTACATGATATTTTACATGTTTCATTGCCATTCTCCCAAATCTTCCCACCCTCTCCCTCTCCCACAGAGTCCATAAGACTGTTCTATACATCAGTGTCTCTTTTGCTGTCTCGTACACCGGGTTATTGTTACCATCTTTCTAAATTCCATATATGTGCGTTAGTATACTGTATTTATGTTTTTCCTTCTGGCTTACTTCACTCTGTATAATAGGCTCCAGTTTCATCCACCTCATTAGAACTGATTCAAATGTATTCTTTTTAATGGCTGAGTAATACTCCACTGTGTATATGTACCACAGCTTTCTTATCCATTCATCTGCTGATGGACATCTAGGTTGCTTCCATGTCTTGGCTATTATAAACAGTGCTGCGATGAACATTGGGGTACACGTGTCTCTTTCCCTTCTGGTTTCCTCAGTGTGTATGCCCAGCAGTGGGGTTGCTGGATCATAAGGCAGTTCTATTTCCAGTTTTTTAAGGAATCTCCACACTGTTCTCCATAGTGGCTGTACTAGTTTGCATTCCCACCAACAGTGTAAGAGGGTTCCCTTTTCTCCACACCCTCTCCAGCATTTATTATTTGTAGACTTTTGGATCGCAGCCATTCTGACTGGTGTGAAATGGTACCTCATAGTGGTTTTGATTTGCATTTCTCTGATAATGAGTGATGTTGAGCATCTTTTCATGTGTTTGTTAGCCATCTGTATGTCTTTTTTGGAGAAATGTCTATTTAGTTCTTTGGCCCATTTTTTGATTGGGTCGTTTATTTTTCTGGAGTTGAGCTGTAGGAGTTGCTTGTATATTTTTGAGATTAGTTGTTTGTCGGTTGCTTCATTTGCTATTATTTTCTCCCATTCTGAAGGCTGTCTTTTCACCTTGCTAATAGTTTCCTTTGATGTGCAGAAGCTTTTAAGGTTAATTAGGTCCCATTTGTTTATTTTTGCTTTTATTTCCAATATTCTGGGAGGTGGGTCATAGAGGATCCTGCTGTGATGTATGTCAGAGAGTGTTTTGCCTATGTTCTCCTCTAGGAGTTTTATAGTTTCTGGTCTTACGTTGAGATCTTTAATCCATTTTGAGTTTATTTTTGTGTATGGTGTTAGAAAGTGGTCCAGTTTCATTCTTTTACAAGTGGTTGACCAGATTTCCCAGCACCACTTGTTAAAGAGATTGTCTTTAATCCATTGTATATTCTTGCCTCCTTTGTCGAAGATAAGGTGTCCATATGTGCGTGGATTTATCTCTGGGCTTTCTATTTTATTCCATTGATCAATATTTCTGTCTTTGTGCCAGTACCATACTGTCTTGATAACTGTGGCTTTGTAGTAGAGCCTGAAGTCAGGTAGGTTGATTCCTCCAGTTCCATTCTTCTTTCTCAAGATCGCTTTGGCTATTCGAGGTTTTTTGTATTTCCATACAAATTGTGAAATTATTTGTTCTAGCTCTGTGAAGAATACTGTTGGTAGCTTGATAGGGATTGCGTTGAATCTATAAATTGCTTTGGGTAGTATACTCATTTTCACTATATTGATTCTTCCAATCCATGAACATGGTATATTTCTCCATCTATTAGTGTCCTCTTTGATTTCTTTCACCAGTGTTTAAAAAATATATTAGCTACAGGATGCCAAAGAAGCTAAACTTGAACAGTTCCATGAAGACCCACATAACCTTCTAGAACTAACACCAAAAAAACATTCTTTTCATCACAGAAGACTGGAATGCAAAAGTAGGCAGCCAAGAGATACCTGGAGTAACAGGCAAGTTTGGCTTTGGAGTACAAAATGAAGCAGGGCAAAGGCTAACAAAGTTTTGCCAAGAGAGAGTACTGGTCATAGCAAACACACTCTACCAATGACACAAAAGGTAACTCTATACATGGACATCACCAGATGGTCAATACTTAAATCAGATTTATTATATTCTTTGCAGCCAAAGATGGAGAAGCTCTACACAGTAAACAAAAGCAACAATGAGAGCTGACTGTGGCTCAGACCATGAACTCCTTATTGCCAAATTCAGGTTTAAATTGAAGAAAGTAGAGAAAACAACTAGACCATTCAGGTATGACCTAAATCAAATCCCTTAGGATTATAGAGTGGAAGTGAGAAATAGATTCAAGGGATTCGATCTGGTAGAATGCCTAAAGAATTTTGGACAGAGGTTCATAACATTGTAAAGGGGGTGGTGATCAAAACCATCCCTAAGATAAAGAAATGCAAAAAGGCAAATGGTTCTCTGAGGAGGCCTTACAAATAGCTGACAAAAGAAGAGAAGCAAAGGGCAAAGGAGAAAAGGAAAGATATACCTATATGAAAGTGGAGTTCCAAAGAACAGCAAAGAGAGATAAGAAAGCCTTCCTCAGTGATCAATGCAAAGTAATAGAATAAAACACTAGAAAAGGAAAGACTAAAGATCTCTTCAAGAAAATTAGAGATACCAATGGAATGTTTCATGCAAAGATGGGCACAATAAAAGACACAAATGGTTTGGACCTAACAGAAGCTAAAGATATTAAGAAGAGGTGGCAAGAATACAGAGAAGAACTATACAGAAAAGATCTTCATGACCCAGACAGCCACGATGGTGAGATCACTCATGTAGACCAGACATCCTGGAGTGTGAAGTCAGGTAGGCCTCAGGAAGCATCACTATGAACAAAGCTAGTGGAAATGCTGGAATTCCAACTGAGCTATTTCAAATTGTAAAAGATGATGCTGTAAAAGTGCTTCACTCAACATGTTGGCAAATTTGGAAAACTCAGCAGTGGCCAGAGGACTGGAAAAGGTCTGTTTTCACTCCAATCCTGAAGAAAGGCAATGCCAAAGAATGTTCAAACTACTGCACAATAGGACTCATCTCACACATTAGGCAAGTAATGCTCAAAATTCTCCAAGCGAGGCTTCAACAGCACATAAATTGAGAACTTCCAGATATTCAAGCAGGATTTAGAAAAGGCAGAGGAACCAGAGATCAAATTGCCAACCTCACTTGGATCATAGAAAAAGCAAGAGAGCTCCAGAAAAACATCTACTTCTGCTTCATTGACAAGACTAAAGCCTTTGGCTGTGTGGCTCAAAACAACCTATGGAAAATTCTTAAAGTAATGGGAATACCAGACCACCTTACCCCGCTCCCCCTCCCTGAGAAATCTGTATGCAGGTCAAGAAGCAACAGTTAGAACTGGACATGAAACAATTGACTGCTGTCAAATTGGGAAAGGAGTATGTCAAGGCTGTATGTTGTCACCCTGTTTGTTTAACTTATATTCAGAGTACCTCATGTGAAATGCCACACTGGATGTAGCACAAGCTGGAATCAAGATTCCCGGGGGGAAATATCAATAACCTCAGATATGCAGATGACACTACCCTTATGGCAGAAAGTGAAAGGGAACTAAAGAGCCTATTGATGAAGGTGAAAGGGTAGAATGAAAAAGCTGGCATAAAACTCAACATTTAAACAACAAAGGTCATGGCACCCAGTCCCATCACTTCATGGCAAATAGATGGGGAAACAATGAAAACAGTGACAGGCTTTCTTTTTGGGGGCTCCAAAATCACTTATGATGGTGGCTGCATCCATGAAATTAAAACATGCTTGCTCCTTGAAAGAAAAGCTATGACCAACCTAGGCAGCATATTAAAAAGCAGAGCCGTTACTTTGCCAACAAAGGTCTGTCTGTCCAAAACTATGGTTTTTCCAGTAGTCAGGCATGGATGTGAGAGTTGGACCTTCAAGAAGGCTGAGCACTGAAGAATTGATGCTTTTGAACTGTGGTGTTGGAGAAGACTCTTGAGAGTCCCTTGGACTGCAAGGAGATTAAACCAGTCAATCGTGAAGCAAATCAATCCTGAATCTTCATTGGAAGGACTGATGCTAAGTTGAAGCTCCAATACTTTAGCCACCTGATGCGAGGAGCCAACTTATTACAAAAGTCCCCAGTGCTGGGAAAGATAGAAGACAGGAGGAGAAGGGGAGAACAGGGGATGGTGTCACTGACTCAAAGGACATGACCTTGAGCAAGCTCCAGGGAGATGGTGAAGGACAAGGAAGACTGGCATCCTGCAATCCATGTTTCAAAGAGTCAGACATGACTGATCAACTGAACAAGTCACAGGATATAATATACAGCATAAGGAATAATACTGTAACTTTTTATGGTGATGGTTACTGGCCTGTACTTTACAAAAGGGTGATCATTTTGTAATGTATTTTACTGTTGAATCACTATGTTGTTCAATGAAACTAATGTAATATTGTTCATCAATATTCTAATTTTCATGTCAGCTCAGTTGTGTCCAACTCTTTGCAACACCATGGATTTTAGCTGCAGGGCTCCTCTGTCCCTGGGATTTCCCAGGCAAGAATACTGGAGTATGTTGCTATTACCTTCTCCAGGTGATCTTATCCATCCAGGGACTGAACCCAGGTCTCCCACATTGCCGCAGATTCTTTACCATCTTAGCCACCAGGGAAGCACCGTTCATCAATATCCTTTAGTAAAAGATAAACAGTAAAACTCAACATTGTGAAGAGAACAACGGATTTCTTATGAAATTCCAAAAGATTCGATCAGACACATTATCAAAAAGCATATACAGTGGTCAAATAATCCCATTAAAAGATGTTCAAAATCATTGAAAGTGAAAAAGAAAGTGTTAGTGGCTCAGTTGTGTCCAACTCTTTGCAATCCTATAGACTGTAATCTGCCAGGATCCTCGCTCTATTGAATTCTCCAGGCAAGAATACTGCAGTGGGTTGCCACTCCCTTCTACAGGGGATCTTCCCAACTCAGGGATCGAACCTTGGTGTCCCACACTGCAAGCAGCTTCTTTACCCTCTGGGTCACCAGGGCAGCTCACAAATCATTGGTCATTAGTAAAATGCAAATTAAATCGAAATCAAATATCACTATATACCTATTGAAATGGATGAAATAAATAAAAAATACTGTGTATATAAAAAGTAGGAAAAACACATAGCGACTAGAATACTCATATATTCTGGTAGGAATGTAAAATGCTACAGCCACTCTGAAAACTGGAAATTTCTGGTAAGTTTATCATACTTTATTAAGTGACCTAGTGAACTGACTCCTAGAGAAATGAAAACTTACATTCACACAAAAGTCTAAGCACAAATGCTTAAAGTAGCATCGTCAAAAGCTAGAAATAACCCAACTGTCCTTCCATAGGTGAACTGATAAATAAACTGTGGTTTTGACCACACAGTGGATGCTCAGCAATAGAAAGCAAGGAGCTCCTGATCCATACAACAGCATGGATGACCTTAAAAGCAGGTAAGTTAAGGAACCCAGTCTCAGATGTGACATGTTGTAAGATGTCATGCATACATTCTGAAAAAGATAAAACAATTATGACAGAGAACGGAAAGTAGTTTCTAGCAGTATGGTAAGGGGTGAAGCTGACTGCAAGGGGGCAACATGAGATTTTTGTGATGAGGTAATTGTTTTTGTTCCCTGTGGTACATCTATGACTCAGTATATTTCATAAAACCTACAGAAATGTATACTTGTACTGTATCTAAATTAAAGAAAGTGAAAGTGAAATTTGCTCAGTCATGTCCGACTCTTTGTGACCCCATGGACTATACAATTCATGGAATTCTCCAGGCCAGAATACTGACTTGGGTAGCGTTTCCCTTCTCCAGGGGATCTTCCCAACCCAGGGATCAAACCCAGGTCTCCTGCATTGCAGGCAGATTCTTAACCAGCTGAGTCACAAGGGAAGCCCGAGAATACTGGAATGGGTAAATTAAAGATTGTTAATTTAGATTGTTATCTAAATATTTTAAATTTAAAAACTATATTCATAGTACTATCCTTCCCAAAGTGTGAACTTAGAAACTTTATAATAATCTATTGATTATATACAACGTTTTGTAGTTTAAAACTCCTTTATGTTTCATAAAATCCTATAAATTATATATCTCCATTTGTCATTATTTAAAAAAGACTAGGCAAATATTACATATTAACACTTATGTATGGAATCTAGAGAGATGGTACCAATGATCCTATTTGCAGCGCAGCAAAGGAGACACAGACATGAAGGACAGACTTTTGGATACAGTAGGGGAAGGAGAGAGTGGGATGATTTGACAGAGTAGCATTGAAACATATACATTACCATATGTAAAACAGATAGTTAGTGGGAATTTGCTGTGTGACCCAGGGAACCCAAAGCCAATACTCTGTGACAACCTAGAGGGGTGGGATGGAGGTGGAGGTGGAAGGGAGGTTCAAGAGGGAGGGGACATATATATACTTATGGCTGATTCATGCTGATGTGTGGCAGAAACCACCCCACTATTGTAAAGTAATTATCCTCCAATTGAAAACAAAATTTATAAAAGACTAGAAAGCACACATTGACATAAGGATAAATGTTTAAAAGCTTTATACAGACAAGAATAAAAAGTAATGAGGTAAATTATATTACTAATGGACAATTCTCTGGGATATATATGTGAAATAGCAATTGCAAAAAGATGACTCTATTTATGAAGAAATTATATATTTATATGTAATATATGCTTTGCTGATAGCACAGTTGGTAAAGAATCTGCCTGTAATGCAGGAGACCCCAGTTCGATTCCTGGGTTGGGAATATCCCTGGAGAAAGGATAGCCTACCCACTTCAGTATTCTTGGGCTTCCCTTGTGGCTCAGCAGGTAAAGAATACACCTGAAATTCAGGAGACCTGGGTTTGATCCAGGTTGGGAAGAACCCCTGGAGAAGGGAAAGGTTACCCACTCATTCTCTAGCCTGGAGAATTCTATGGCTATATAGTCCCCGGGGTCACAAAGATTCGGACACAACTGAGCGACTTTCACTTTTTCACTTCTTTAAAAAAGTCCAAGAACAATGCACACTAAAGCATTTATGACAGTTCCCAAAAGGGAGGAAAAGATTTGAGCAGACTTGGGTATGACTAAGTGCAGTTCAGTCACTCAGTTGTGTCTGACTCTTTGCACCATCATGGACTGCAGCATGCCAGGCTTCCTGGTCCATCATCAACTCCCAGAGGTTGTTCAAACTCACATCCATCCAGTCGGTGATGTCAACCAACCATCTCATCCTCTATCATCCCCTTCTCCTCCTGCTCTCAATCTTCCTCAGCATCAGGGTCTTTTCAATTGAGTCAGTTATTTGAATCAGTATTGGAGCTTCAGTTTCAGCATCAGTCCTTCCAATGAACACCCAGGACTGATCTCCTTTAGGATAGACTGGTTGGATCTCCTTGCAGTCCAAGGGACTCTCAAGAGTCTTCTCCAACACCACAGTTCAAAAGCACCAACTCTTTGGTGCTCAGCCTTCTTCACAGTCCAACTCTCACATCCATACATGACCACAGGAAAAACCATAGCCTTGACTAGACGGACCTTTGTTGGCAAAGTACTGTCTCTGCTTTTTAATATACTGTCTAGGTTGGTTATGCCTTTTCTTCAAAGGAGCAAGTGTCTTTTAGTTTCATAGCTGCAGTCACCATCTGCAGTGATTTTGGAGACCAAGAATATAAAATTTGTCACTGTTTCCATTGTTTCCCAACAATTCGCCATGAAGTGATGGGACTGGATGCCATGATCTTTGTTTTCTGAATGTTGAGTTTTTAGCCAATTTTTTCACTCTCCTCTTCCATTATCATCAAGAGGATCTTTAGTTCTTCTTTGCTTTCTGCAATAACACTGGTGTCATCTACATATCTGAGGTAGTAGATATTTCTCCTGGCAATCTTGATTCCAGCTTGTGCTTCATCCAGCCCTGCATTTCACGTGATGCACTCTGCATATAAGTTAAATAAACAGGGTGACAATACACAGCCTTGACATACTCCTTTTGTAATTTGGAACCAGTCCATTGCTCCATGTCTGGTTCTAACTGTTGCTTCTTTACTTGCATACAGATTTCTCAGGAATCTGTTAAACCCATCTCTTTTAATAATTTTCCACAGTTTGTTGTGATCCACACAGTCAAAGGCTTTGGTGTAGTCAATAAAGCAGGTATAGATGTTTTTCTGGAACTCTTACTTTTTCCATGATCCAGTGGAGGATGGCAATTTGATCATCTCGGGTTACTCCACCTTTTCTAAATCCATCTTGAACATCTGGAAGTTCTCAGGTTGTGTACTGTTGAAGCATCACTTGGAAAATTTTGAGCATTACTTTGGTAATGTGTGAGATGAGTGCAATTCTGCAGTAGTTTGAACTTTATTTGGCATTGCCTTTCTTTGATATTGAAATGAAAACTGATCTTTTCCAGTCCTGAGGCCACTGCTGAGTTTTCCAAATTTGCTAAGATACTGAGTGTAGCACTTCACAGCATCATATTTTAGAATTTGAAATAGCTAACCATCACCTCCACTAGCTTTGTTTGTAGCGATGCGTCCTGAGGCCTTCTTGACTTTGCAGTCCAGGATGTCTGGCTCTAGGTTAGTGATCACACCACTGTGGTCATGAAGATCTTTTCTGTATAGTTCTCTGTATTCTTGCCAGCTCTTCTTAAAATCTTCTGCTTCTGTTAGGTCCATAAAGTTTTTGTCCTTTATTTTGCCCATCTTTGCATGAAATACTCCCTTGGTATCTCTAATTTTCTTGAAGAGATCTCTAGTCTCCCTTTCTAATGTTTACCTCTATTTCTTTGCATTGATCACTGAGAAAAACTTTCTTATCTATCCTTGCTATTCTTTGGATTTCTGCATTCAGATGGGTATATCTTACCTTTTCTCTTTTGCTTTTTGCTTCTCTTCTTTTCTCAGTTATTTGTCAGGCCTCCTCAGAGAATCATTTTGTCTTTTTGCTTATGTTTTTCTTGGGGATGGTCTTGATCACTTTCTCCTTTACAATGTCATGAACCTCTGTCCATAGTTCTCAGGCACTCTATCAGATCTAATTCCTCAAATCTGTTTGTCACTTCCACTGTAAAATAGTAAGGGATTTGATTTAGCTCACATCTGAAAAGTGTAGTGATTTTCTCTACTTTCTTAATTTAAGTCTGAATTTTGCAATAAGGAGTTCATGATCTGAGCCACAATCAGCTCCCAGTTTTGTTTTTGCTGCCTATGTAAAGCTTCATCATCTTCGGCTGCAAAGAATATAATTAATCTGATTTCCATATAGATCATGTGGTGATGTCCATCTGTAAAGTTGTCTCTTGTGTTGTTCGAAGTGGTGTTTGCTATGATCAGTGAGATCTCTTGGCAAAACTTTGTTAGCTTTTCCCTGCTGTATTTTGTACTGCAAGGCTAAACTTGCCTCTACAGTTCAATTCAGCTGCTTAGTCATGTCTGACCCCTTGCAACCCCATGGACTGTAGCATGCCAGATTCCCTGCCCATCACCAAATCCTGGAGCTTGCTCACACTCATATCCATCGAGTTGTTGATGCCATCCAAGCATCTCATCCTCTGTCATCCCATTCTCCTGCCTTCAATCTTGCCCAGCATCAAGGTCTTCTCCAATGAGTCAGTTCTTCACATCAGGTGGCCAAAGTATTGCAGCTTCAGCATCAGTTCTTCCAATGAATATTCAGGACTGATTTCCTTTCAGATTGACTGGTTGGATCTACTTGCAGTCCAAGGGACTCTCGAGAATGTTCTCCAACACCACAGTTCAAAAGCATCAATTCTTTGGTGCTCAGCTTTCTTTATAGTCCAACTCTCACATCCACACATGACTACTGGAAAAACCATAGCTTTGACTAGATAGACCTTTGTTGGCAAAGTACTATCTCTGCTTTTTAATATGCTATCTAGATTGGTCATAGCTTTTATACCAAGGAGCTGGCATCTTTTAATTTCATGGCTTTAGTCACCATCTTCAGTGAATTTGGAGCCCCCCCCCCCCAAAAAAAAAATAAATCTCTCACTGTTTCCATTGTTTCCCCATCTATTTGCCATGAAGTGATGGGACTGGATACCATGACCTTATTTTCTGAATGTTGAGTTTTAAGCCAGCTTTTTCACTCTCCTCTTTCACTTTCATCAAGAGGCTCTTTATTTCCTCTTCACTTTCTGCCATAAGGGTGTTGTTATCTGCATATCTGAGGTTATTGATATTTCTCCCAGCAATCTTGACTTCAGCTTGTGCTTCATCCAGCCTGGCATTTTGCATGATGTACTCTGCATGTAATTTTAAACAAGCAGAGTGATAATATACAGCCTTGACAGACTCCTTTCCCAATTTGGAACCAATCTGTTTTTCCATGTCCAGTTCTAACTGTTGCTTCTGGACCTGCATACAGATTTCTCAGAAGGCAGGTAGGGTGATCTGCTATTCCCATCTCTTTAAGAATTTTCCAGAGTTTGTTGTGATCCACACAGTCAAAAGCTTTGGTGTAGTCAATAAAGCAGAAGTAGATGTTTTTTTTTTGGAACTCTCACTTTTTCAATGATCAAGATGATTTTCAATGATTGGATGTCGGGAATTTGATCTCCGGTTCCTCTGCCTTTCTAAATCCAGCTTGAACATCTGGAAGTTCATGGTTCACATACTGTTGAAGCCTGACTTGGAGAATTCTGAACATTACTTTGCTAGTCTATGAGATGAGTGCCTTTGTGCAGTAGTTTGAATTTTCTTTGGCATTGCCTTTCTTTGGGATTTGAATGGAAATTGACCTTTTCTAGTCCAGTGGCCTCTGCTGAGTTTTCCAAATATGCCAACATATTGAGTGAAGGACTTTCACAGCATCATCTTTTAGGATTTGAAATAGCTAAACTGTAATTCCATCACCTCCACTAGTTTTGTTCATAGTGATGCTTCCTAAGGCCCACTCGACTTCACATTCCAGGATATCTGGCTCTAGGTGAGTGATCATACCATCCTGGTTATTTGGGTCATGAAGATATTTTTTGTATATTTCTTCTGTGGAGTAACTTTCTTATTACTCCAGTTATCTCTTGACTTCCTATTTTTGCATGCCAATCTCCTATGATGAAAAGAAAATCTTTTTTTTCTGTTAGTTCTAGACAGTCTTATAGATTACCATAGAATGGTTCAACTTCAGCTTCTTTGGTGTTAGTGTTTGGGCCTAGACTTGCATTACTGTAGTGTTGAATGGTTTGCCTTGGAAATGAGCAGAAATCATTCTGTCACTTTTGAGACTGCACCCAAGTACTTCAGTTTGGACTGTTTTGTTGACTATGAGGGACACTCCTTTTCTTCCAAAGATTCTTGCCCACAATAGTAGATATAATGGTCATCTTAATTAAGCTCATCCATTCTGGTCCATTTCAGTTCACTGATTCCTAAAATGTTGACAATCATTCTTGCCATCTCCTGTTTGACCACTTCCAATTTACTTTGATTTATGGACCCAAAATTACAGCAGAACATATACTAAAAATAATTACAGATTCCTATGCAAAGGTCTGTCTAGTCAAGGCTATGGTTTTTCCTGTGGTCATGTATGGATGTGAGAGTTGGACTGTGAAGAAGGCTGAGCACTGAAGAATTGATGCTTTTGAACTGTGGTGTTGGAGAAGACTCTTGAGAGTCCCTTGGACTGCAAGGAGATCCAACCAGTCCATTCTGAAGGAGATCAGCCCTGGGATTTCTTTGGAAGGAATGATGCTAAAGCAGAAACTCCAGTACTTTGGCCACCTCATGTGAAGAGTTGACTCATTGGAAAAGACTCTGATGCTGGGAGGGATTGGGGGGGCAGGAGGAGAAGGGCACGACAGAGGATGAGATGGCTGGATGGCATCACTGACTCGATGGACGTGAGTCTGAGTGAACTCCGGGAGTTGGTGATGGACCAGGAGGCCTGGCGTGCTGCGATTCATGGGGTTGCAAAGAGTCGGACACGACTGAGCGACTGAACTGAACTGAACTGATGCAATCTTTACAGCATCTGACTTTACTTCCATCACCAGTCACATCCATAGCTGGGCATTGTTTTTGCTTGGCTCCATCTCCTTATTCTTTCTGGAGTTATTTCTCCGCTCTTCTCCAGTAGCATGTTGGACACCTACCAACCTGGGGAGTTCATCTTTCAGTGTCTTATCTTTTTGCCTTTTCATACTGTTCTTGAGATTCTCAAGGCAAGAATTCTGGTTTGCCGTTTCCTTCTCCTGTGTACATTTTGTCAGAACTCTCCACCATGACCTGTTTGTCTTGGGTGGCCCTACACTGCATGGCTCATAGTTTCATTGAGTTAGACAAGGCTGTGATCCATGTGATCAGTTTGTTTAGTTTACTGTGATCATGGTTTTCAGTCTGTCTGTCCTCTGATGGACAAGGATAAGAGGCTTATGGAAGCTTCCTGATGGGAGAAACTGACTGTGGAGGAATCTGGGTCTTGTGCTGATGGGTGGGCCATGCTCAATAAATCTTTAATCCAATTTTCTGTTGAAAAGGGACGTGCTCCCTCCCTGTTGTTTGCCCTGAGGACAAACTATGGTAGGGCTAATAAAGGTAATGTTGATTTCTTGTACTTGAAATTATTTATTTCATATATTTCCTATTTTTAACATAATAAGAATATATGTATTACAGTATTTATTTGAGACATAAAAGAGAAATTGAATAAAAGAAATTAATAGAAAATCTTAAGCTAATGAAGAATGCTTTCTACAATTTTTATGACACCTTCAGGATGTGGGACAAAAAAAAATTGGAACTGCCAGTACTGCTGCAGCAAAGAAAGATTACAAGATATTAGCCACTCACTAATAACGAAGGGAAATTGCCTTCTCTCACTTTGATGTCTGAAGCCTTTGGGCCCTTCAGGGGGCCTTGCCAGGCCACTGTGTTCTCCTCTTGCCTCTGAACTGCCCTGACCTTTGGTTGCTTGAGCATCTCTGTGAGTCAGATTTTAATGACGGAGGAATTTATTTCTTGCCAGAGAGCAGATTCTTCAAGATAATTCTAGTTGTTTGAAGATAGATTTTTGGGAATAGTCTTTCAAAACAAAGTCTCTTTTTAAAGAGTTTTGGTTAGAAAAGTATCTAGAAATAAAAATCAGAATAAATGTATATTTATTACATATCCAGCAAAGTCTCAGAGTATGTAATTTTAGAAGACATATTTTTCATGAGTTGGCCAGCTGATGAACTCTCATAATAGGGTAGTCAACTTCACTCTTTTACCTTAGACTTAGGAATATCCCAGGATACAGGACTTTTGGTGAAAAATAAGAAAATTCCCAGTAAACTGGGAAAAGTTGGCTATCACACAGGGAAGGACTAAGATTAAGTGATTCAAAAATTAATTCAGTAAGTACTTTCAATAAATTCTTGCACATGCTGTGTAATGTATAGACACTAGGGATTAATATACAACAAAATATACACATATATAGTTCCAGTTAAGCTATTTAAAATCCTAAAAGATGATGCTGTAAAAGTGCTACACTCAATATGCCAGCAAACTTGGAAAACTCAGTAGTGGCCACAGGACTGGAAAAGGTCAATTTTCATTCCAATCCCAAAGAAAGGCAATGCCAAAGAATGCTCAAACTACTGCATAATTGCACTTATCTCACACGCTAGCAAAGTAATGCTCAAAATTCTCCAAGTCAGGCTTCAACAGTATGTGAACTGTGAACTTCCAGATGTACAAGCTGGATTTACAAAAGGCAGAGGAACCAGAGATCAAATTGTCAACATCCACTGGATCATTGAAAAAGTAAGAGAGGTCCAGAAAAACATCTACTTCTGCTTTATTGACTACACCAAAGCCTTTGACTGTGTGGACCACAAAAAACTTTGGGAAATTCTTAAACAGAAGGGAATACCAGACCACCAGACCCCCCTCTTGAGAAATCTGTATGCAGGTCAGGAAGCAACAGTCAGAATTGGACATGGAACAACAGATTGGTTCCAAATTGGGAAAGGAGTATGTCAAGGCTGTATATTGTCACCCTGTTTATTTAACTTATATGCAGTGTACCTCATGAGAAACACTGGGCTGAATGAAACACAACCTGGAATCAAGATTGCTGGGAGAAATATCAATTGCTGGGAGAAATATCAATAACCTCAGATATGCAGATGATACCACCCTTTTGGCAGAGAGTGAAGAATCAAAAGAGCCTCTTGATGAAAGTGAAAGAAGAGAGTGAAAAAGTTGGCTTAAAACTCAACATTCAGACAACTAAGATCATTGCATTTGGTTCCATCACTTCATGGCAAATAGATGGGGAAACAGTGGAAACAGTGACAGACTTAATTTTTTTTGGCTCCAAAATCACTGCAGATTGTGACTAGAGCCATGAAATGAAAAGACGCTTGCTCCTTGGAAGAAAAGTTATGACCAACCTAGATAGCATATTCAAAAGCAGAGACATGGACCGTCTAGTCAAGGCTATGGTTTTTCCAATGGTCATGTATGGATGTGAGAGTTGGACTATAAAGAAAGCTGAGTGCCAAAGAATTGATGCTTTTGTACTGTGGTGTTGAAGAAGACTCTTGAGAGCCCCTTGGACTATAAGGAGATCCAACCAGTCAATCCAAAAGGAAATCAGTCTTGAATATTCATTGAAAGGACTGATGCTGAAGCTGAAACTCCAATACTTTGGCCACCTGATGCGAAGAACTTACTCATTAGAAAAGACCCTGATGCTGGGAAAAATCGAAGGTGGGAGGAGAAGGGGACAACTGCAGATGAGATGGTTGGATGACAGCACTGACTCAATGGACATGAATTTGAGTAAACTCTGGGAGTTGGTGATGGACAGGGATGGCAGGTGTGCTGTAGTCCAGGGGTTGCAAATAGTCAGACAAGACTGAGCGACTGAACTGAGCTAATACAGTTCCTGCCTTTGTAGCATTTAAAGTCTTTACTTGAAGGAATAAAAAAGTATTACCGATAATGCCACACTGATTTTTCCATTATTATACATGATTTAAATGCTGTTGTCACTCAAGGAGAGAGATCTACAATATCTGTGAAAGATTTTTGTGGAAGAGAAAAATTGAGCAGATTCTGAGACTTTTCACAAGCTCAGTTTCTTGAATATAGTGGATCCTCAAAAGATGTTTGTTAAAATAAACTAACATGTATCTTGGAGCAAACTTTTCATTCACTGATGGAAAATAAAGAGTAGCAGAAAGTCAAGCCTTGTGGATTGGAGTCTGGCTTCTGTTTTGTGCAGACAACTCAAACGTTACTGTAGTTACATGCTCATTCTCTGAAGTCCTGTCCAGTGACTCTCCAACTCAGGAAACAGAATTTTATTTGTTCTTTTACTTAGAGATATAACATTCTTGGCAACTGATTAGAATATTTTACATTTTGCTATATAGCTATTAAGTAGATTGAATATTCATGCACAATAAGCATGGCTATCTCTTTCTAAAATGAAAGCAGCTGTGTAACAACCAGAAAGGTTTCAGGAGAATGGAGAATGATAGGTTGGAGCCCTTAGTGGATAGTTTTCATCAAGTTGTGGTGGTCTGATGATTCACTCTTTGTTCTGTGTGTCAAAACTGCCAAGTGGACAGCATGCTTATGTCACCGGTCAGGATAAGCATTGTGATGTAATGTTTGAAGCACAATGCTGAGACTTGGGCAAAGCCTGAATGCCAACTAAGCTTTGATATCAACTGGCTGTGTGACTTGAAAGAAGTCACCTAACTTTTCTGGCCATAGTTTCTTTATTTCTAAGATGCAAGGTTGAACAAAACCATTTATAAGGACACTTCTGGCAATAATAATCTGGATTTTCACTCTTTTTTATGGGGGACACATGCTTACCATCACTTCATCATTAAAATAACATGTGTTCTCAAATTTAATGTACTTTATGACATGCTACAGCATATATTTTATGACATGCCACAGCATAATTTATGCTAATATACTTTACTATAGGGCTTCCTTGGTGGTTCAGTGAAAAAGAATCCTCCTGCCAGTGCAGGAGACACAGGTTCAATCCCTGGGTTGGAAAGATCCACTGGAGAAGGAAATAGCAACCCACTCCAATATTCTTGCCTGGAAAACCCATAGCAAGAGGAGCCTGGTGGACTATAGCCCATGAGGTCACAAAAGAGACACAACTTAGCAACTAAACAACGCTTATAATAGTGAATTCTTAATGGCATGTTTAGAAATATTTTAATCTCATCAGTCATGTGCCTCCCCTTAGACTATAGGCAGTGAAGCAGGAAAAGTGGAATGAGATGAGAATGTTGATCCCAAAAGGCAGTTGTTAGGAAGCTATGTAAACTGATTTCAGAGTAGTACATTGGTGGGAATGAAGGACAAAGAACTATCTCAAATATTTGCCTTTGGTTAAAGTTCTGTTCTACAGGGCATAGAGCCCCTTGTTTTTCTGTTATTATGTGTGTGATCCTACTGCACTGCACTCCATGGAGGAAATGAGAGGTACGTTGCACCTGCACCAGCATGAGGCATGGTGGCTGGAGGTTGCCTTAGAACCTGTTAAGAGCTGGTCACTGTAACTGCAGCTGGACCAAAGGACAGGACAGGAGAGGACGAGAGGGATCAAAGTGATACTTAACAGGTTGCTGATTCATCTTTTTTTCTGGGAGCTAGATGAGATGTTCATTTTAATCTTTAGAGGGAAGCCCTTCCCAGCACTATGAGATGGAATGAAGCAATCAAATCTATCTGTTAGACTCATATATGAAAATTCACCACCATGGAATCAGAGAGATCTGAATTTGATCTATATTTCATTAGTTACTAGCTTTTGGACCATGGACAAGTCACTTAGATCTATTAAAATGTTATGGAAAGGTAGAGGAGAAACCTTTGGACTTGTGTAACTAGCTCCTTCCTCTGACAAACTAAAATGTAAACTGTAAATTCCTAATTCCATAAAAGATGGGGGGGATTGATTTGTGCCAGTATTCGGTATACATAAGAAATAAATTTAAAGTCATGTAGACTGCTGAGCTAATCTACGTGGTGTAAGAGTTTCCCTGGTTTGTCTAGTAGATGAGCCAAGGGGATAAGCCTAAAATCTGTCCTGATTGATGTGTCCTTTGTGAGCAGTAAGGGGTTCAACCACAAGGTCATGATGAATTATCCTAAAGAAGACAGTATATTGACTCTAGAGAGTTGTCAGCATGATGTTGCAAAGAGTAGAGACTTTTTGCTGTCTTTTCACCAAAGCTCCATAACATCTTGTCTTTTCCCTGTGTCCTTTGCTCAGAGGAGCTTCTCAGGTGGCGCTGGTGGTACAGAACCTGCCTGCCAATGCAGGAGATGTAAGAAACACGGGTTCAGTCCTTGGATCAGAAAGATCCACTAGAGGAGAAAATGACAACCCACTCCAGTATTCTCGTCTGAAAAATCCCAAGGACCGAGGACCCTGGCAGGCTATAGTTCATAAGGTTGCAAAGAGTCAGACATGACTGAAGCGACTTAGCACATTGCTCAGAGGAGCTAGCCAGCTTGGTGTCATTTACTTTTGGGCAGGAATAGGTTCACTACCAATCCGATGCTTATCTCCTCCCACCAATGTTGTGTGTTTACACTGTGATGAACTAAATGCTGTATTACTTGATTACTGATCCGAAGCCAGGGAAGCACATGGTTTGGAAAAAGCCATGTCTTGGGCTTCCCTTGTGGCTCAGCTGGTAAAGAATCCTCCTGCAATGCAGGAGACCTGGGTTCGATCCCTGGGTTGGGAAGATCCCCTGGAGAAGGGAAAGGTTATCCATTCTAGTATTCTGGACTGGAGAATCCCATGGATTGTATAGTCCATGGGGTCACAAAGAGTCAAACACAACTGAGTGACTTTCACTTCACTTGGCAAAAAGAAAGAAGGAACTGAGATGAAAGCAAATGGCATGCCCTATCCTTAAATCTTTCACTTAACACTTGTAATGTGTTTGTAGTATATATGTTTCAAAGTAGGAAGAATAAGCTTATGTAATAATGCTTGTGAATCAGAAATCACATATTAATCCTAAACTTCTATCACTGGTCAGGATTCAGATGTTTCTGGCAACTGGTAGGGTGGTCCAACAGGTGTCAGTTTATATAAGGAGTTTGCTGGGAGAGAACTGCTGCTTAACTAAACCTCTCTTGGAGGTCAGTGAAAATAAGTCTCCAGTATTTTATAAACTGGAGTAGAAACTGTCATATAGCATTGCAACTGGAGGATTCCAGTGAGAGAAGCAGTGTGCAGTAGCAAGCAGCAGGAGCACGGAGGTTTCAGAAGTGCCCAGTACCTATCCTATTAACACCCTCAGGTTGTTCAAATGGGATTAAATTCAGTTGCATATAGTGGAGCACCAGCAACCACAGGGACCGTAGTCTCCAAGGCTCCTCCATCCATGGGATTTCCCAGGCAAGAATACTGGAGTGGGTTGTCATTTCCTTCTCCAGGGGATCTTCCCAACCCAGGGATTGAATTTTCATCAATTTGCCCACATTGCAGGCAAACTCTACCATCAGAGCCACCAGGGAATCATGGGGTTGCAAAAAGTCTGACAAGACTGGGTTATTTCACTTTCACTTTCTTTCACTTTAAAATAATAGTTGTTTAAGTAAGTTCCCTGGTGGCTCAGATGGTAAAGAATCTTCCTGCAACATGGGAGACCCTGGTTCAATCCCTGGGTGGGGAAGATCCCCTGGAGAAGGGAATGGCTACCCACTCCAGTATTCTTGCCTGAAGAATCCCATGGACTGATGGGCTACAGTCCATGGAGTTGCAAAGAGTCAAAGACAACTGAGTGACTTACACTTTCACTTTCAAGTGAGATATAAGTTATTTTTCTTTTATGTAGAGAAAGCAACAAGATAGGCAGCTCAAGGCTGATAGAGTATCTCAGTGATTGTCAGGTTCCCATGTTCCTTCTGTCAATTTGCTTTACTAGTCCTTTGCTTTCACAATGACCTCATGGTCCAAAATGTCTTTTGGAGGTCCAGTCATCATATTTTCATTCTGGACAAGAGACTGGGACAGGTGATAAAGAACAAATCTCAGACGTTTATCCTTCTTTTCAGAATCCTTCTGAAAGTCTTACTTCCAAAATTCTGTTGATAACCAAATGCTATCACACAACCCTGTAAAACTGGTTGGCAAGTGTCACCTATTAGCTAGGATCAGTACAGATTGTTAAATAGAAATAATTTTGCTAATGCAGAGGTTGACATGTTGACAGATATTGTCTAAGAAAATTAAATTGCTCCAGAATTCGTACAGAATTTACAAGGGTCTTTGGAATTGGGGAGAAGCTTTTATAAAATTGAGAATGCCATTTATAAATAGCGTGTGTTGTGCTCAAAGCCAGTTAAAAATGTAAACATACCAGGCTTTTCTGTCTTCTTTAGTCACCTGATTGGAATTAGCAAATGTTTGCTTTAACATTAACAAAATCCCTCTCCCCACTCATTATTATCAATAACTGCATATTTGTCTTATGCAATATTTGAAAAAATTAAAATATTCTAAATTTTAAATAACTGACATAAAATTTAGCAAGTGGCAGTTGCTACACAACAGTTTCAATTTCTTTTCAAGGCAATTTCTAGATCCCATAATTCACATTTTGTTCAAATATCTAACAGCTTATGGGACAACAGGGAATTTTTTTTTTTTTTTGTACCACATCTTTCATATTTGTGAAATAATCATGTGAAAATACCTTTGGAAAGGCTATCTACATTCAATGTATGACTAAAATATCATCTGTTCCTTTTAAACTCTACTGTTCATTCAGTAAATATTTATTAAGGGTCTTAAATGAGTGATCACTAGACTGTGCATTTGAAATTTATATCATTTTGTGTGATTACTGGGAATTCTAAAATCTGGGTCACCATGCTACTGGACTCATGACTTTGTGATTAGATGCTATGAAAAATAAATTCTTCCTGCAATGTCAAATCCAACTCTATACATAATTTACTTTCTGATTTAATGTGCAAAATGTACTTACTAAAATAGTAATAATTTAGAAGGTACCATTTTGTAAAATTAAACTCTCTTTATTTAACTTCTCAAAATCCCAATTTCCTTATCTATAAAATGCCTTGTCCAAAATACCACAACTAAAATGAGCAGAACAGGGGTTTGAATCCCAGTTTATCTGATTCCAAAGTCTATGTTGTCAACTACTATCAAAACGGTGTGCTTAAAGTGTATGTTATTAAGCAGATTTTTGTATTAAAGGAAACGAGGTACTGATGTGTATTCAAGATCAGGAATAAATCATTCTGACTGTTTACTGTTCTTGAGCAGAGAGCTTTAGAACAACATTCTAAGGATTAGAGGCAGGAGAATCACTAGTGTGGATGAATCACTCAAACTGAATTCTTTCGACACATACACACATAGGTAGCAATTACTGTAATCTAATCTTTTCCTCATCTCTTGGTGAAGAATGAGTTTTCAAAGCAACCAGACAACTATGGATGACTGACAAACAGCATGGAGACTCACACACTCCTTGTACCAGATTTAGGATGATGCAGCACACTATTCATGATGTTTAAACTGTGATCATATCCTTAATCCATTATTTTATTTAATTGCATTGATAAGCTTACTTATCTCTCAGTTCAGTACAGTTCAGTTCAGTTGCTCAGTCGTGTCCGACTCTTTGAGATCTCATGAATCGCAGCACGCCAGGCTTCCCTGTCCATCACCAACTCCCGGAGTTCACTCAGACTCACATCCATTGAGTCAGTGATGCCATCCAGCCATCTCATCCTCTGTCGTGCCCTTCTCCTCCTGCCCCCCCAATCCCTCCCAGCATCAGAGTCTTTTCCATTTAGTCAACTCTTCGCATGATGTGGCCAAAGTACTGGAGTTTCAGCTTTAGCATCATTCCTTCCAAAGAAATCCCAGGGCTGATCTTCTTCAGAATGGACTGGTTGGATCTCCTTGCAGTCCAAGGGACTCTCAAGAGTCTTCTCCAACACAAAGTTCAAAAGCATCAATTCTTCGGCGCTCAGCCTTCTTCACAGTCCAACTCTCACTTCCATACATGACCACAGGAAAAACCATAGCCTTGACTAGACGAACCTTTGTTGGCAAAGTAATGTCTCTGCTTTTGAATATGCTATCTAGGTTGGGTCATAACTTTCCTTCCAAGGAGTAAGCGTCTTTTAATTTCATGGCTGCAGTCACCATCTGCAGTGATTTTGGAGCCCAGAAAAATAAAGTCTGACACTGTTTCCACTGTTTCCCCATCTATTTCCCATGAAGTGGTGGGACCAGATGCCATGATCTTCGTTTTCTGAATGTTGAGCTTTAAGCCAACTTTTTCACTTTCTTTTTTCACTTTCATTAAGAGGCTTTTGAGT
This sequence comes from Bos grunniens, assembly GCF_055505025.1. Taxonomy (NCBI): domain Eukaryota; kingdom Metazoa; phylum Chordata; class Mammalia; order Artiodactyla; family Bovidae; genus Bos; species Bos grunniens. Next base: position 8,056,785 of record NC_141179.1, on the reverse strand, counting down.
TCCTCTTCACTTTCTGCTATAAGGGTGGTGTCATCTGCATATCTGAGGTTATTGATATTTCTCCCGGCAATCTTGATTCCAGCTTGTGTTTCTTCCAGTCCAGCATTTCTTATGATGTACTCTGCATAGAAGTTAAATAATCAGGGTGACAATATACAGCCTTGACATACTCCTTTTCCTATTTGGAACCAGTCTGTTGTTCCATGTCCAGTTCTAACTGTTGCTTCCTGACCTGCATATAGGTTTCTCAAGAGGCAGGTCAGGTGGCCTGGTATTCCCATCTCTTGAAGAATTTTCCACAGTTTATTGTGATCCACATAGTCAAAGGCTTTGGCATAGTCAAAAAAGCAGAAATAGATGTTTTTCTGGAACTCTCTTGCTTTTTCCATGATCCAGCAGATGTTGACAATTTGATCTCTGGTTCCTCTGCCTTTTCTAAAACCAGCTTGAACATCAGGAAGTTCATGGTTCATGTATTGCTGAAGCCTGGCTTGGAGAATTTTGAGCATTACTTTACTAGCGTGTGAGATGAGTACAATTGTGCAGTAGTTTGAGCATTCTTTGGCATTGCCTTTCTTTGGGATTGGAATGAAAACACCTTTTCCAGTCCTGTGGCCACTGCTGAGTTTTCCAAATTTGCTGGCATATTGAGTGCAGCACTTTCACAGCATCGTCTTTCAGGATTTTCAATAGCTCAACTGGAATTCCATCACCTCCACTAGCTTTGTTCGTAGTGATGCTTTATAAGGCCCACTTGACTTCACATTCCAGGATGTCCGGCTCTAGGTGAGTGATCACACCATCGTGATTATCTTGGTCATAAAGATCTTTTTTGTACAGTTCTTCTGTGTATTCCTGCCACCTCTTCTTAATATCTTCTGCTTCTGTTAAGCCCATACCATTTCTGTCCTTTATCGAGCCCATCTTTGCATGAAATGTTCCGTTGGTATCTCTAATTTTCTTGAAGAGATCTCTAGTCTTTCCCATTCTGTTGTTTTCCTCTATTTCTATGCATTGGTCACTGAGGAAGGCTTTCTTATCTCTCCTTGCTATTCTTTGGAACTCTGCATTCAGATGCTTATATCTTTCCTTTTCTCCTTTGCTTTTCGCTTCTCTTCTCCTCACAGCTATTTGTAAGGCCTCCTCAGACAGCCATTTTGCTTTTTTGCATTTCTTTTCCATGGGGATGGTCTTGATCCCTGTCTTCTGTACAATGTCATGAACCTCCATCCATAGTTCATCAGGCACTCTATCTATCAGATCTAGTCCCTTAAATCTATTTCTCACTTCCACTGTATAATCATAAGGGATTTGATTTAGGTCATACCTAAATGGTCTAGTGGTTTTCCCTACTTTCTTCAATTTCAGTCTGAATTTGGCAATAAGGTGTTCATGGTCTGAGCCACAGTCAGCTTCTGGTCTTGTTTTTGCTGACTATATAGAGCTTCTCCATCTTTGGCTGCAAAGAATATAATCAATCTGATTTCGGTGTTGACCATCCGGTGATGTCCACGTGTAGAGTCTTCTCTTGTGTTGTTGGAAGAGGGTGTTTGCTATGAGCAGTGCGTTCCCTTGACAAAACTCTATTAGTCTTTGCCCTGCTTCATTCCATATTCCAAGGCCAAATTTGCCAGTTACTCCAGGTGTTTCTTGACTTCCTCCTTTTGCATTCCAGTCCCCTATAATGAAAAGGACACCTTTTTTTGGGTGGTAGTTCTCAGTTATACGCACTGAAATCAGGCAGGTTGTATGTAAGCAGCCAAAAATAAGATATTCTTAGACTCTATCCATTTAGCAGTTTTCAGATGAATGGTTAGGCTTATGAGATCACGAGTATATATTTTCAACTTTATGGAGGAAAAGTTAACTGAGCCCTAAATCTTATCTCTGCAGTTATAACCACTTGGAAAGATAGTTTACTACATATTGCCCATGAAGTTAAAACCATAATCCATCAAGCTGTTTCATCTGTCTAGAAAGACCACTTTCTTTCCTTAAACCCTTTGCCATACCCAAATGTCAGACTTACCCTTCACTCACTTAATAAACAGTTTTTAAATTAATGATGAGAGGAAACTTAGTACAGCCACTATGGAGAACAGTCTGGAGATTCCTTAAAAAACTGGAAATAGAACTGCCTTATGATCCAGCAATCCCACTGCTGGGCATACACACTGAGGAAACCAGAAGGGAAAGAGACACCTGTACCCCAATGTTCATCACAGCACTGTTTATAATAGCCAGGACATGGAAGCAACCTAGATGCCCATCAGCAGATGAATGGATAAGAAAGCTGTTGTACATATACACAATGGAGTATTACTCAGCCGTTAAAAAGAATACATTTGAATCAGTTCTAATTAGATGGATGAAACTTGAACCTATTATACAGAGTGAAGTAAGCCAGAAAGAAAAACACCAATACAGTATACTAACCCATATATATGGAATTTAGAAAGATGGTAATAATAACCCTGTGTACGAGACAGCAAAAGGGACACTGATGTATAGATCAGTCTTATGGACTTGTGGGAGAGGGAGAGGGTGGGGAGATTTGGGAGAATGGCATTGAAACATGTATAATATCATGTATGAAATGAGTCGCCAGTCCAGGTTCGATGCATGATACTGGATGCTTGGGGCTGGTGCACTGAGATGACCCAGAGGGAGGGTATGGGGAGGGAGGAGGGAGGAGGGTTCAGGATGGGGAACACAGGTATACCTGTGGCAGATTCATTTCGATATTTGGCAAAACTAATACAATATTGTAAATTTTAAAAATAAAATTAAATTTAAAAAAATTAATGATGAGATATTTATGCTAGGCATTGTGTTAAATACTGCAAAAATTAAGTCAATTAAAGGAAAAATATAGCTTTTATCCTTAAGTAGTACCATCTACAAAGGGGCACTTGGTCTAGAATCCCTGGAGATTCATTCTTAAATACCTGGATAGGTATTTGTATGTCAGTGGAAACTGTGAGAAAATTTTATGTGTCTCTACATTTTTCTAGAAAATATTCCTAAGTATTTATTAGAATTTCAAAGATAGAAGTGTGACTCTCCAGAAAGGTCAAAGAAACGTTGGTCTTTGAGAAGGGGATGCACACACATCAAGTCCAGTTTTGGTCCCTTGGTCCAGTGGTTAAGACTCCATGCTTCCACTGTAGGTGCTGTGGTTTCAATCATTAGTCAGGAAACTAAGATCCCTCATGCCACACGAGTGCAGCCAAAATTTTTTAAAAAATCGATAAAGGTATGCATTTGTTCTATGGATGCAGAGAAAGGTCATATCAATGAAATTGTGGGCAGTGAAGGAATAGATTATAATTGAGCTGAATTTTTAAGACTGAATAACTACATGAGAGGACAGAATACAATTCTAGGAAAAACTGTGCTGGTAGGCACAATGGCATTACACAACACGGTGCTTCTCGGTCCCTGAAAATAATCTGGTGTGTCCAGATTGGAGGCTGGGGGAGAAGATAAAAAGGCAGGGCATGAAGAAGGAGGCTTGACTATTGAGCCCAGAGAGAGGGGCAGGAGCAAAGACACCCAAAGTTAGAAATTCTTCTATTATTTCACACAGCATTCAGGATAAATATTGGGTAAAGACAGTTGGATTTTAAGTTGAGAAGTCTTCCTCTTAAGACCTGCTTACTCTGTAGCAAGAAGATGGATGAGGATGAGTTGGATACAAAAAGAGACCTACTGCCTGGGTAATGAGTCCTGAACTGAAGCTGTTAGTGAGAGTGTAACCAGGACAGACCCAAGAAATATACTGAGGATGTAGAATCCATAGGTCTTGCTAACTCTCTGAAAGGAGGAAGGAGTGAGATAAGGTTCAGTTCAGTTAAGGTTAGGATATGCCAATATCTCAAAGAAATGCAGGGCCACTCATGGGGCAGGGAAGGAGAAGCATGTTTGAGAGAAATCAAATATGGTTTTGAACATATTGAGGTCAGGTGTCAATGCAATAACCACATGGTCATATGCATTGACAATGCATAGTTGTACAGATTTAGCATTCAAGCAACAGTTAGAACGGCGGATATGTTACTAAATTGAAAGACCTAAGCATATGGTGGAAGTGTGAAGAATGCTGTCACTAGAGGGCGTGCATGGCCCCATAAGAGAGAAGCTCATAGGAACCATGGTAGGAAGCATTATACCGGTAAGAAAAGGAGGGAATTGAGAATAGAGAAATAGAGAGGGAAGGAAAACCAGAAGGCCAATGAAGGGAAGAACAGAGAAGCTGCTGCTGCTGCTGCTGCTGCTGCTAAGTCGCTTCAGTCGTGTCCGACTCTGTGCGAGCCCATAGACGGCAGCCTAACAGGCTCCCCTGTCCCCGGGATTCTCCAGGCAAGAACACTGGAATGGGTTGCCATTTCCCTCTCCAATGCATGAAAGTGAAAAGTGAAAGTGAAACCCTCAGTCGTGTCTGACTCTTCCCGATCCCATGGACTGCAACCTACCAGGCTCCTCTGCCCATGGGATTTTCCAGGCAAGAGTACTGGAGTGTGTTGCCATTGCCTTCTCTGAAGAGAGAGGCTACAAGTATCAAATGCTTCAGAATGGCAAAGTGAAGATTAAGGCTGATAAGAATTAATACAACACTGGACTGGCATCCTGACTGGTGTGTACCAAGGTTTCATACCTGTTTAGTGAGTAGGAAACACATCTCTAATATATTCTCCCAGAATCTATTCCAGATTTTCCTCCCTGGAATGTATCACTTTCAATCTTAAAATTCCCACATCATGTCTACTTTACCTTTTCTAGTATATAATGTGTATTTTGTTTCCTCCACTAGGATGTAAAGTCCAAGATGAGAAAGTGAAAGTGAAAATCACTCAGTCGTGTCTGACTCTTTGCGGCCCCATGGACTATTCAATACATGGAATTCTCCAGGCCAGAAAACTGGAGTGGGTAGCCTTTCCTTTCCCCAGGGGATCTTCCCAACCCATGGATCGAGCCCAGGTCTCCCGCATTGCAGGCAGATTCTTTACCAGCTGAGCCACAAGGGAAGCTCAAGAATACTGGAGTGGGTAGCCTATCCCTTCTCCAGTGGATCTTCCTGACCCAGGAATCGAACCGGGGTCTCTTGCATTGCAAGTGGATTCTTTACCAACTGAGTGATCAGGGAAGGCCCCAAGATGAGAGAAGCCATTTATTATTCATCATTGTATCAAAGATAGGATCCTATATAGTTCTGAGCATAAAATTGATTCTTAAAAATATTTGTATATTTGAGTTAAATTATAGCTTTTATAAATATATACCATCTCTTCTATTTTACTAAATGCTGATGGAATAGCCTTTGCTTGAGGCATTTTGCTTCCACAAATTTTTGGCACTTTGCTTCCACAATCAAATTTCCCATGACTTGTTTGCTATTGAAATTTTTGTTTTGCAACATGGCACATCTCAGTTAGAATTACTAAATTTTTTAAAAGATCTTAACATGAAATTCATTCTAAATTTAGAAAACTTGCAGATGTTTCCATTTTGCTTTATTTTTTTTAAATTTAATTTTATTTTTAAACTTTACAATACTGTATTAGTTTTGCCAAACATCGAAATGAATCCACCACAGGTATACCTGTGTTCCCCATCCTGAACCCTCCTCCCTCCTCCCTCCCCATACCCTCCCTCTGGGTCGTCCCAGTGCACCAGCCTCAAGCATCCAGTATCGTGCATCGAACCTGGACTGGCGACTCGTTTCATACATGATATTATACATGTTTCAATGCCATTCTCCCAAATCTCCCCACCCTCTCCCTCTCCCACAGAGTCCATAAGACTGATCTATACATCAGTGTCTCTTTTGCTGTCTCGTACACAGGGTTATTGTTATCATCTTTCTAAATTCCATATATATGCGTTAGTATACTGTATTGGTGTTTTTCTTTCTGGCTTACTTCACTCTGTATAATAGGTTCCAGTTTCATCCATCTCATTAGAACTGATTCCATTCTCCATTTTGCTTTAGAAGAAGATGCAGATATTTGGAAATCTAAAAAATTGCACTATAGAACTTCACAATTCCAAAAAGTTTGTGCATCACAATTTTAGGTGTTCCTGTCTGCTAGAAGAAGGACATTTGTAATTTACATATGGATCTTGAGATCATCTCATTTGTAGGGAATTTGAATTCCTCTTAGTCCTCTTTACAAAATAAGCCCAGTTTGGGTAATTCCTGCTTTCACATAAAAAATACATTTAAAGTCTACCAGCAACTACTTAGATGTTAATGTTTGACAGAAAGTTTGAAGTACTGACCACAGATAAATAACAAAACAAATGCAAGTCTCAAAAGGCAGAATTTATGGTTTCTCTTCACTTAGAGATTTTATACAAGACCAATTTTTAAATTTTGTTTTATTTATATTGAGTATAAGATTTTTATAGAACATTTGATAGGGGAAAAAGATTTTAACCATGTTCAATTGTTATTATACTGCAAGCCTTTAATGTGTACCTAGATACCCAGGAGGCAGTATATTCATGAAGTCTGAGCTTAAATGCTGACTCCAGCTGTAATGGGCCTCTGAGTCAGGGTTTGTTTAGCAGAGACCAGGAAAAGCATCAGAATCCAGGAATTTACACCTAACTCAGCTATCTGACCCAGGGCAAATTGCTTAACTTCTCTAAGTTTTTGTTTGCTGTAAAATGGAAAAAAATTGTGATACTACTTATCAGATAAGATTTTTGTGAAGATTAAATGAGTCACAAGGGGCTTCCCTCATAACTCAGCTGGTAAAGAATCCGCTTGCAGTGCAGGAGACCCTGGTTTGATTCCTGTGTTGGGAAGATTCTTGCCTGGAGAATCTCCATGGACAAGGGAGCCTGGCAGGCTACAGTTCATGTGTTTGCAAAGAGCTGGACACGACTGAGCAACTCAGCACAAATGGAACAATTATATAAAGCAAATGACACATTCCAGGCTCTTAAAAATACCTCAATAAATTACATACTTAAGCACCTCAAAAATTCATTTTTTTTCCCTCCTGTAAGATGGGTATGTCAATAGTAGCTGCCTCATGAGGTAACTGCAAGGAATAAATAAGTTTCTCTGTGTTAGGTGTTTTTCTACTCTCCAAAGAGTAAATTTTCTCCTTCCTCCATATAATAGTCATTAGCTCATTCCACAAGTATCTATTAAGAGGGTAATGTGTGCTTCTTAATAATATGAATAATTATATATATCAATATCTCATAAATTGAATAAGTAAGGCAGCAAGAACTAGTAGAAAAAATCTCTGGTTCTAGAGACAGAAAGCAAAGATTATCTTCTTAACTTCACTATCCTTTATTTATTTTTTTAATGAATTTGGTTAAGTCATTTTACTTTTATGGTAGCCAACTTCTTTATCTCCTAAACTGAGGTACTAACAACTGTCCTATCTGATGTCAGGTATTGATAGGGCCAAAATAATAATAAAGTGAAAAAGTCAAATGCCACATGTTATTATTCATAACGATTTGCTACTGCTCCCCAGGATAAAGGAACAGAAGAAAGGAAAGTCCTTAGTGCACTAAAAATTCACTTCTATGGAGGAACAGATGAGAAATGCCCTGGCAAGAGATTCTTATTCACATTTCTCCCTTTTAGCTTTTACAGCTATTATTTCCAATGTCCTAAAAGTCAAAATCATCTACACTCCAGAGAGAGTAATTCCACAGAAATTAAAGTTTAGACCTGTCTATGGAAGTTCATTTGTTGCAAACAACAGTTTCTACAATAGTTTGTATACTCCTGGTGAGGACAAATAAGTTACCATCCCTTGTAAAACTAAAACTTAGATGCCCAGCCCAAATCTAAATATTGTAGAAGCTGATTTAATGCCATCATACCTATAAGGATTTGCTTCCTTTATTACTACATGGGATTCCCCCGTGTAATAGTGAAGGGGGGAAGAGAATCCACCTGCAGTGCTATAGATGCAAGGGACATGGGTTCGATCCCTGGGTCAGGAAGATCCCCTGGAGGAGGAAATGGCAACCCACTCCAGTGTTCTTGCCTGGAGAATCCTATGGACAGAGGAGCCTGGTGGGCTACAGTCCATGGGGTTGCAGAGTTGGACACAACTAAGCAGGCATGCACTGTCAAGCTCTGTCAATGTGTGCTTGCCTGGCTTGCAGGTCATTCTCCAGACTAGCAATGTGCATCTTCCTGCGCCTTTATTGGCAACCTGCTTTCTTTAATCTCTTCCAAACAGTATTTGAAAGCTTAGGAAGTGTCAGAACGATTTTCAATTTACAACAGACGTTATTGGCTACTGTAGTCACATTCTGTCCCACTTCTATGTTTACAATCCAGAAACCTCAGACCTTAAGTCCAAGAAACTGTGTAAGGCAGTCAACAGTAGATGCGCGAAGTGTCAAGGAATCCTGGCTCTTAAACAGACATGGTATCAATGGCAAAGAGAAGATTTTCTTCCCAGCGCTTTTTAAACCTTCTCCCGTGGGGAGAAGCAACTTTGTTTTCTGATACCAAACCTTTTTCATAGTGTTTGCTATAGACAGAATTGGCAGTTATGTCTTTTTATTTAAAAACACCCATGTACAAATTTGAGAGGTAAAAGATAATAATCTCAGAAGTATTTCCCCAAATCTAGAAGTTTCAGACAAGTATTTATTATTAGTGAAATAATCTTTCTCTGAACTAGAGCTATTATCCCCAGGAATAACAATGATGACACTAACTGGAAGAACATCAAAGTCCACACATTTCTGAAAGCCAAGTGTCATAATGCTGCATCTGAGTTTATGTATTGATCAAACAGGCAGGCCCTTCAGTATGATTTGGACAGAAACCTCATTTTTCTCAACACCTAGATTGCCTGAAGTCACTATGTTGGGAAGCTGGTGGGGAAACATGAACCACTATTAGACAAATGGGCAAGTGGATCAATACTTTGATAAAAGAGATTATAAAATGGGTGTTTTAATGAAGAAGAAAACAAGAGAAAAAATGATTCATAGCAGGATGAAATTCACTGTATTATCTCAGAATTTACATGGCAGTATTAGGAATGTGTGAGATGAGTGCAATTGTGCAGTAGTTTGAGCATTCTTTGGCATTGCCTTTCTTTGGGATTGGAATGAAAACTGACCTTTTCCAGTCCTGTGGCCACTGCTGAGTTTTCCAAATTTGCTGGCATATTGAGTGCAGCACTCTCACAGCATCATCTTTCAGGATCTGGAATAGCTCAACTGGAATTCTATCACCTCCACTAGCTTTGTTCATAGTGATGCTTTATAAGGCCCACTTGACTTCACATTCCAGGATGTCTGGCTCTAGGTCAGTGATCACACCATCGTGATTATCTGGGTCATGAAGATCTTTTTTTTATAGTTCTTCTGTGTATTCTTGCCGTCTCTTCTTAATATATTCTGCTTCTGTTAGGTCCATACCATTTCTGTCCTTTATCAAGCTGATCTTTGCATTAAATGTTCTGTTGGTATCTCTGATTTTCTTGAAGACATCTCTAGTCTTTCCCATTCTGTTGTTTTCCTCTATTCTGAAAGAGATGGGAATACCAGACCACCTGATCTGCCTCTTGAGAAATTTGTATGCAGGTCAGGAAGCAACAGTTAGAACTGAACATGGAACAACAGACTGGTTCCAAATAGGAAAAAGTACGTCAAGGCTGTATATTGTCACCCTGATTATTTAACTTATATGCAGAGTACATCATGAGAAATGCTGGACTGGAAGAAACACAAGCTGGAATCAAGATTGCTGGGAGAAATATCAATAACCTCAGATATGCAGATGACACCACCCTTATGGCAGAAAATGAAGAGGAACTCAAAAGCCTCTTGATGAAAGTGAAAGTAGAGAGTGAAAAAGTTGGCTTAAAGCTCAACATTCAGAAAACGAAGATCATGGCATCCGGTCCCATCACTTCATGGGAAATAGATGGGGAAACAGTGGAAACAGTGTCAGACTTTATTTTTCTGGGCTCCAAAATCACTGCAGATGGTGACTGCAGCCATGAAATTAAGAGACGCTTACTCCTTGGAAGGAAAGTTATGACCAACCTAGATAGCATATTCAAAAGCAGAGACATTACTTTGCCAACAAAGGTTCGTCTAGTCAAGGCTATGGTTTTTCCTGTGGCCATGTATGGATGTGAGAGTTGGACTGTGAAGAAGGCTGAGCGCTGAAGAATTGATGCTTTTGAACTGTGTTGGAGAAGACTCTTGAGAGTCCCTTGGACTGCAAGGAGATCCAACCAGTCCATTCTGAAGGAGATCAGCCCTGGGATTTCTTTGGAAGGAATGATGCTAAAGCTGAAACTCCAGTTCTTTGGCCACCTCATGCGAAGAGTTGACTCATTGGAAAAGACTCTGATGCTGGGAGGGATTGGGGGGAGGAGGAGAAGGGGACGACAGAGGATGAGATGGCTGGATGGCATCACTGACTTGATGTACGTGAGTCTGAGTGAACTCCAGGAGTTGGTGATGGACAGGGAAGACTGGCGTGCTGTGATTCATGGGGTCACAAAGAGTCAGACACGACTGAGCAACTGATCTGATCTGATCTGATTAGGAATGTGAGATGGGAAGAGGAAGAAAAGAAAACCACACTTCCTTCGTTTATGAATTCAATAAATATTTGAGTAAAAACACATGTTAAGCTCCAAGAATATGTAGTTCCCACCCACAGAAAGAAGCGTGGTGTAAACAGGTGATTTAAACATCCTATAAGGCATGCTACAGTAGGAGTCAGAGAAGGCAATGGCACCCCACTCCAGTACTCTTGCCTGGAAAATCCCATGGACAGAGGAGCCTAGTAGGCTGCAGTCCATGGGGTCGCGAAGAGTCAGACACGACTGAGCGACTTCATTTTCACTTTTCACTTTCATGCATTGGAGAAGGAAATGGAAACCCACTCCAGTGTTCTTGCCTGGAGAATCCCAGGGACGGGGGAGCCTGGTGGGCTGCCGTCTATGGGATCGCACAGAGTTGGACACGACTGAAGCGACTTAGCAGCAGCAGCACAGTAGGAGTAGACAGCGATATATAGGAGCACCGGAGGAGGGACCCTGAAACACAGTATTTCCCTGGATGACGGGAATTCTGATCTATGGCATTTTTGCTACCCAGGCGAACGGAGGAATGTTAGAGGCAGAGGAAACAGTATATTCTTCTCTCACCTCAAGGCTGCCTTTCAGAAGAGCTGCAATGAGTGCAGTACAATCACAACAGAGTACTGGGAGGAGACATGACCAGAAATCAGGCTAATAAGCACAAACTCAATCCCTGAAGGACTCTGCCAGCTTTGTTAGGAATTGTACTTTATCCTAAGGGCAATGGGGAAAATGCATTTGCCATAATCCTATGAGAGAAGGCAGCAGAGTGTTTAGGTTTGTGAACTCAGTATCTTAGTTTCTTTATCTGTAAAATGGGCTGATAGGAATAAAACCTCACATATAGGATTATTTAAAGAGCAAGCAACTTGTACCACAAGAACCACTGAAAACAGTGCCTGGAATATCATAATCACTCAGTAAGTATTAGCTATCTGAATTATGCTGTGTTTTAATTTAGGGAATGTCATAATTAGAATTGTGTTGCAAAATGAATATTCTCACCTCAGAAAGAGGAACAATTTTACAGTTTGCTAAAAAATGTGAGATTATACTAAATTGTTACTGTGAAGAACAGTTGAATATGTGAGTTGCTTGTGAGTAAGCAATGAGATGAGGTTCAGGGTAAACACTTTCTTGAAGTCAAAGAAGTTTTCAAATTGTAGAAAAGAGCCTTATATGATCATTTAGTTTCAATATTCTCATTTAATATGCAAGTAAATGACTGAGAATACACACACACACACACACACAATAACAACAAAACTGAGGTTAGAGAGATTAAATGACTTAAAGTCTCATAGCTAACTAGAGGCAGGTCTGATAGTAAATGTTAAGCCTGTTAGATCTTAACCCGTCGTGTTTTTAGTTCTCCTTCTGTGTTCTTAAAGGACCATGAAATAAGTGGTCATCAGATTCTGAACTTAGTTTCTTAAGTCTCTCTCGGTGGTGAGTCTCATTCAAGCTAGAACACTGTGCCCTGCCTTTAAATGACTTCTCCAGGCACAGTCTTCATGCTATTGAAATATTTTCATGAATTTTGTTTTCCATCTTGCATCTCAAAAGATGAAGAGCTCTCCGTTGAGGATATTCCATCTATTTTGTAATTTCTGACCAAATCTTTTAAGTGAAATGAAAAACAAGCTACCCTCTTGAGAGCAAGTGGTTGTTTGGGATGGAGACAACCTCGGGAATGTTTGTTTCACAGAAAGCACCCCATCATATAGCCATTTAAGAGCTGCTTCAAAAGCAGTATTTTTCACTGTAGAAAATGGAGTATAATTTTGATCCTGCTTTCAATCAAGGAAATCAGAGGAAGGAAAGCTTTTAGGGTCTCTGGTTCCATCCCCACTGATTGACTGTTTACCAGAGCTTAATAAATGGCTTTGTGTGTCTGTTGAGTGGTGGAATCATGGGACTTGGTGCCAACATTGTTTGTCCCATGCCTTTGAGCAAATAAGTTGATTTCTTTTTTGATAAATATAGGAAATGAGAAAGAATAAGTGAGTGTTTTATAAACATAGCTCTCTAGAGTGACGTGACATAAAGCATTCAAGATATTTAGAGAATGAAACTCCAAATAGTACTTTTTATATCACTTTTAAAATATATTTTAAAAAACTGATTGATTGAAAAAAGTGATTTTTTTTTTATATTGCTTGAGGTTACTAACATGCAAATATATAACACAATATTATGTTGGGCTTGACATTATAAGAAAATCATGTTGGTGAAGGGCATTAATAAAATGTTACGTACTAGAACAATGAATATCAACTTAATCCCCTTCTCTAGAATCAAGCAACCTGATAAGATGGAATAATACAAAAGGACAGTAGACATTTACCTTATAACCTTAGGCTACTTGGTTTATACTTACCTCCTCTGTGGGGAAAGCTGCAAATAGGGCCTGCTGCCCCTGGAAAGGGGGCCTCCATGTTACCCAATGTTTACTAGAGAACTCTCATTTTCAGCATTCACCACAGATTTAAAAAATAACATTTTGAACCAGGCCCAGTGCCAAGGGTTTAATGTGTTTTGTTTTGTTTTGTTTTTCATAAGGAGGGAGTTCAGATTAACAGAGCTTATTTCACATGTGTGTAGAAGTAAAAGGGAGGATAAGGAGAAGGGAATATTTTCAACAGAGTAGAAGATCTTAACAAAAATGGTACTGGGAATTTGAGGAGTACAAAAATATTATTCAACTAATATTTTCATCATTTGTTATAATTTTCAAGCACTTCCTGTTTATAAACGCATGTGTGATCAGAAGGTTTTCTTAATGACTTGCTGGGTATATAGTACAGTGAAGACTAGTAGTAGAATCCTGATGGTGACAAATATTACTGGATGACATCTATAGCCTAGAATACAGTATACACTATGAAAGTCAGTAATTGCATTACACATTTGGTCATTTTGACATGAAATGTTTCCTTCATTTAAGAAAGATTGTGGGAAGATTTTAGAGTTAGAAGAGCTAATCACTGCCTTTGACAAACTTTAATTTTGGTAAACAATCCTCTCCCACATTTTCTCCACTACAAATTAAATTGCATAAATTATCAGTGTGACTGAAAAGCCTGAAACTAATCATTTTCGTCTTACTGCACTGAGTTAGGTTCTACTCATAATTATAATCACCAATAAGTCTTGCGAATTTTGACAAGTCACTTAGCCTCTCACTTTCCTCATCTTTGATGTGGGTTGTATATAGATAATAGAAGGTTTTGGAGAGCTTTTAGAAGGTTTTAAGCCTAGGAATGACAAGATTTGGCTTTCTTTTAAAAATACTTATTCTCTAGTATGTTTGGAGGCTGTTACAGAAATTCAGGTAAAAGATGATGAGAGCGCAGACTAACATGATGAGAAGTGATCAGATCCTGGATATATTTTGAAGGTAGAATCTGCTAGGTTTCCTTTCAGATTGTCTGTGGGACATATCTAAAAAAAGAGCCAAAGATATTTTGAAAGTTTATGACTTCAGCAACCAAAATTATGGGCAATAGTAGCTTCACCTGTAGGTGAAACAGAATTGGGGTGTATGTGCTTGTGTGCGTGGTTAGGGGACAGTGTTGATTTGGGGTTCAGCTTTGACATATTAAATTTGACATGTCAACTCATTTTTTTCTTATTTTTGCAAGGTAGTCTTAGCCAAATCACTCTAAGTTTGTTAAACAGGCAAAGACGTATAGTGAAGAGAATATGGATATCAGACTCCCACAAATCTGACCTCCAGGGCCAACTTCTCTACTTGTTTCTTGTTGCAGCTTGGGGAAGACACTGTAATCTACTGAGTTTCAACTTCAAGATCTATAAATGAACATAATTATATCTACAATGATATATAGTTTCTTGAGGATAAAATAAAATACCATAAGTGAAACAATTGTATGCACATAGTGCATAATTAATTAATATTGTCTATTATAATTGCTATGATTATTTTAAAAACTAAATATTGTTTCAAACAAAGCTAGTGAGTCACCACTTTCTAGATGCTACTGTGAACTCTGCTCTCAATCTCCTCCCTGGATTTTAGATCCCATATTAATATTTTCTGTGCCTGACTACCCCCCTGACTTAATTATTACACTATACTGTTTCTTCTCTTGCCATCCATTGAGCTTTTCTACCCTGGGCTATTATCCTTTTTTTTTTTTTTTTTACTAGTGGAGATGAGCTCCTAATGCAGATTTTCATTTTTTTGACTTGCAGCCACTTAATCAAACACATTATTATTGAATTGTACCTGATATAAGTCTAGAAGAATATGGTGGGGCCATATTTCAAATGTTATTCTTTAAGAAAATATGATAGTAAAAGTGAGGCTATCATAACTAGAGAATGTACTGTGAAGCTAGAACCAGCCAACCTGGTCTGAAGTATTCAGTTTAGTTGCTTAGTTGTGTCCAACTCTTTGTGACCCATGGATGGCAGCACGCCAGGCCTCCCTGTCCTTCACCAACTCGCAGAGTTTATTCAAACTTATGTCCATCGAGTCGGTGATGCCATCCAACCATCTCATCCTCTGTCATCCCCTTCTCCTTCTGCTTTCAGTCTTTCCCAGCATCAGGGTCTTATCCAATGAGTCAGTTCTTCACATCAGGCCAAAGTATTAGCCAAAGTATTTCAGCTTCAGCTTCAGTCCTTCCAATGAATATTCAAGACTGATTTCCTTCAGGATGGACTGGTTTGATCTCCTTGCAGTCCAAGGGACTCTCAAGAGTCTTCTCCAACACCTCAGTTCAAAAGCATCAATTCTTCAGCACTCAGTTTTATTTATAGTCCAACCCTTACATCCATACATGACTACTGGAAAAACCATAGCTTTGACTAGCTTTGTCAGCAAAGTAATGTCTCTGTTTTTAGTATTCTATTTAGGTTAGTCATAGCTTTTCTTCCAAGGAGCAGGTGTCTTTTAATTTCATGGCTGCAGCCATCATATACAGTGAGTTAGGAGCCCAAGAAAATAATGTCTGTTACTGTTTCTGTGGTTTCCCCAATTTTTGCTATGAAATGATGGGACCAGATGCCATGATCTTTGTTTTTTGACTGTTGAGTTTTAAGAAAGCATTTTCAACTCTTCTCTTTCACTTTCATCTATAAGTTTGTTTGTTCCTCTTGGCTTTCTGCCATAACAGTGGTGTCATCTGCATATATCGGAGGTTACTGACATTTCTGCCGGCAGTCTTGATTCCAGCTTGTGCTTCTTCCAGCCCAGCATTTCTCATGATGTACTCAACATATAAGTTAAATAAGCAGGGTGACAATATACGGCCTTGATGTACTCCTTTTCCTATTTGAAACCAGTCTGTTGTTCCTTGTTCAGTTCTAACTGTTGCTTCCTGACCTGCATACATATTTCTCAGGAGGCAGGTATGGTGCTCTGGTATTCCTATTTCTTTAGGAATTTTCCACAGTTTGTCGTGATCCACACAGTCAAAGGCTTTGGCATAGTCTATAAAGCAGAAGTAGATGTTTTTCTGGAACTCTCTTACTTTTTGTATGTTGGCTTATGGATGTTGGCAACTTGATTTCTCCTTCCTCTGCCTTTTCTAAATCCAGTTTGAACATCTGGAAGTTCTCAGTTCACCTACTGTTGAAGCCTGGCTTGGAGAATTTTGAGCATTACTTTGCTAGCATGTGAAATGAGAGCAATTGTGCAGTAGTTTGAACATTCTTTGGCATTGCCTTTCTTTGGGATTTGAATGAAAACTGACCTTCTCCAGTCCTGTGGCCACTTCCAAGTTTTCCAAATTTGGTGACATATTGAGTGTAGCCCTTTCACAGCATCATGTTTTAGGATTTGCAATAGCTCAACTGGGATTCCATCACTTCCTAGCTTTGTTTGTTGTGATGCTTCCTAAGGCCCATTTGACTTTGCACTCCAGGCTGTCAGGCTCTAGGTGAGTGATCACACCATCGTGGTTATCTGGGTCATTAAGATCTTTTTTTGTATAGTTCTTCTGTATATTCTTGCCCTTAATATCTTCTACTTCTCTTAGATCCATACCATTTCTGTCTTTTATTGTGCCCATTTTTGCATGAAATGTTCCTTTGGTATCTCTAATTTTCTTGAAGAGATCTCTAGTTTTTCCCCATTCAATTGTTATCTTCTATTTCTTTGCATTGATAAGTGAGGAAAGCTTCCTTATCTCTTCTTGCTGTTCTTTGGATCTCTGCATTTAGATGGGCATATCTTTCCTTTTCTCCTTTGTCTTTCTCTTCTCTTCTCTTTTCAGCTATTTGTAAGGCCTCTTCAAACAACCATTTTGCCTTTTGCATTGATTTTTCTTGGGGATGGTCTTAGTCACTGCCTGCTATACAATGTCATGAACCTCCATCCATAGTTCTTCAGGCACTCTGTCTATCAGATTTAATCCCTTGAATCTATTTGTCATTCCCACTGCATAATTGTAAGGGATTTGATTTAGGTCGTACCTGAATGGTCTAGTGGTTTTTCCCACTTTCTTCAATTTAAATCTGAATTTTGCAATAAGGACTTTATGATTTGAGTCACAGCTCCCTATCTTGTTTTTGCTGACTGTAAAGTTTCTCCATCTTCGGTTGCAAAGAATATAATCAATCTAATTTTGGTATTGACCATCTGGTCATGTCCATGTGTAGAGTCGCCTCTTGGAAGAGCACATTTGCTGAAAGATTAGATAACAATATTAAAACAAACAAACAAACAAACAAAAAAAAAACACCTGGAACAGTAAGAGTAAACTTTGGGAGGTCCACATACGTATATTTCTCTCATCATTTAGAACTAAGTACTCAGCTATTTGAGGATCTGGCATTTTGCAAAAGTTTCAGTTCTAATTTCTTACTTCTTTTAAGACCAAATCAAGTCTGTAGCCAAAATCTCCATGTAAAGTTCCCATCCCCTTACTTGTGGGGCTTCCATCAGCATCAGACTTATAGGATTCTTTTGTTCTTTTTGGTACCTATGGATTTTTCCATTCTATTTGGAGAATTCAAATGAATTCAAATGAGTTGGTACTGCCATTTGCTTGGAACATCAAAATAAAATAATTCCTCCACAAATAAACATTAACATGAATTTGCTAGTCACTTGTGTTTTCCTCCTTCATTGTGTAAAGATTTTTATTGCCATAAGACAAGGAAACTGTGTATTCAACTTTTTATGCTACATGTTGAGACCATGATAAAACATCCATGAGACATGTATAAGAAGTTTTTGCCTACAAAAACAAACAAATAAACAAAGGAATTGACTGGGAAACAATCAATACAATTTTATTTTTAAAAAAGTAAAAAAATAGTAATATTTTACTTTGAGATTCAGATTTCTTTATCTAAATTTTTACAGTGAAAAGTATAAAAAAGTATTAAATATATTTAAATTGCAAAGAGATGACAATAAATTTAGTTTTTGTATTGATATACTTGTTACTTTGGGGGGGCGCTCAAATATTACTGGCAAGTCTTAAAATGTAGAGTGATTTAAAAAACTCAAAGGGTCAGTGATAAAATCATAGAAGAAATCAGAAAACATCTCAAGACAAATGAAAATAAAAAACAATTTTCTAAAAGCTATGGGAAGCAGGAAAATGAGAGGGAAATTCAAGGTGATAGAGGCCTTTGGTAAGAAACAGGAAAAATATTGAATAAGCAACCTCATTTAGTTCACCTAAATGAACTATTAAAGAAAGAATAAACAAAACCCAAAGTTAGCAAAAGGAATGAAATAAAAAAGATCAAAGAGGAAAGGGTGAAATAGAGATTAAAAAAATAATAGAAACAATCAATGAAAACAAGATCTGTTTTTTTGAAATGGTAAACAAAACTAAGAAGCTTTTTGCCAAGGTCAAAAGAAGAAAAGAGAGAGGACTCAAATAGATAAAATAAGAAATGAATAGGGATAAATAATAACTGATACCACACAGATGCTAAAAATAACCACAGGAGAATACTATGAACAGTTATCTACTAACAGAATGGACAACTTGTTGGAAATGAACAAGTTTCTAGAAACATACAGCTTTCCAAGACTGAATCAAGAAGAAACCAATGCGCTAAACAAACCAATTACTAAAAGTGAAATTGAATCTGTAATGAAAAAGTTCTGAGCAAACAAAAGTCCAGGACCAGATTGCTTCATGGGGGAATCCTATGAAGCATAAAGAAGAATTAATACCTATGCTTCTCAAACTATTACAAAAGACTGAAAAGGAGGGAACACTCTCAAATTCATTCTACAAGACCTTCATTACCTTGACACCAACCAAAGATACTACAATAAAGAAATTATAGGCCAATTGCTTGATTAATATAGATTCAAAAATCCTTAACAAAATATCGGCAGACTAAATCCAAAACTATGTAAAAAGGGTCATACATCATGATTAAGTTGGATTTATTAAAGAATCATAAGAATGGTTCAATGTAAGCAAATCAATCAGTGTGATATATCACATTAATAAAAAAATAAAAAATTACATGATAATCTTAATAGATACAGAAAACGCTTTTGAAAAACTTTAACATTCATGATAAAAACTGTCATCAAAATGAGTATAAAGGAAACAGATCTCAAAGGAATAAAGACCATTTATGACAAACCCACAGCCAACATAATACTCAGTGGTGCAAGGCTGAAAGCTTTCCCACTAAATTTAGGAACAAGGCAAGAGCACCTATTCTAACCAATTCTATTTAACACAGTATTGGAAGTATTGGATTAAACAGAAAAAAAATAAGAAACAAAAGGAATCCAAATTTGAAGGGAAAATGTAAAACTATCACCAGATGACATAATACGCTCTATATAGAGAACCCTACACTCTCCATTGGAGAAGGCAATGGCCACCCACTCCAGTACTCTTGCCTGGAAAATCCCATGGACAGAGGAGCTTGGTGGGCTGCAGTCCATGGGGTCGCAAAGAGTCAGACATGACTGAGCGACTTCACTTTCACTTTTCACTTTCATGCGTTGGAGAAGGAAATGGCAACCCACTCCAGTCTTCTTGCCTAGAGAATCCCAGGGATGGCGGAGCCTGGTGGGCTGCCGTCTATGGGGTCGCACAGAGTCGGACACGACTGAAGTGACTTAGCAGCACACCCTCCACTGAAAAACTGTTAGCATTAATAAATGAATTCATGTTTGCAGGATACAAAATTAATATACAGAAATATGTTGCCTTTCTAAATACCAATAATAGAATATCAGAAAGAAAAAGTTTTTAAAAATCTTGCTTAAAATAGCATCAAAATCACCTAAAATATACATAACCAACAAGTTGAAAGAACTGCACTCTGAAAATTACAAAACACTGATGAAGGAAATTGAAGCTGATTCAAAGAAATGGAAAGGTATCCCATGCTCCTGAATTGGAAGACTTAATATTATTCCAGTGGCCATATTACCCAAAGCAATCTTCAAATTTAATGCAATCCTTATCAAAATACCCATGACATTTTATCACAGATATGGAATTATCTTAATATTTATAAGGAACCACAAAAGACCCTGGAAATTGCCAAAGCAATCCTGAGTAAAGAGAGGAAAACTGAAGGAATGACTCTCCTAGGCTTCAGACTATACTACAAAGTTACAGTAACCAAAAGAGCATGGTACTGGCACAAAAGCAGACTCATAGATCAATTAAACAGAATATAGAGCCCATAAACAAACCCACAGACCCACAGTCAATTAATCTACAACACAGGAGGCAAGAACAGGCAACAGAATAACGACAGTCTATTCAAAAAGTGGTGCTAGTAAAGCTGGACAGCCACATATAAAAACAGTGAGATTAGAACATTCCCTCATACCACATATAAAACTAAACTCAAAATGGTTTAAGACCTAAATTTAAGACCTGAAACCCTAAATCACCTAAAAGAGAACTTAGGTGGAATACTCTTTGACATAAATTGAGCAATATGTTCTTGGATCAGTTTCCTAAGGATAAGGACATAAAAGCAACCATAAGCAAATGGGACCTAATTAAGCTTAAAAAATTTGTACAGGAAATTATTGACAAAACAAAAGACAGCCTACAGAATGGAAGAAAAGATTTGCAAATAGTGTGATAGATAAAGAGTTAATATGTAAAATATGCAAACAGCACATACAATTGAATAAGAAAAATACAGCCCAATCAAAAAGTAGACAGAAGACCTAAACAGACATTTCTCCAAAGAAGACATACAGATGGATAACAGACACATGAAAAGATGTTTAATGTTACTAATTATAAGAGAAACGAAAATCAAAGCCACAATAAGGCATTATCTCACACTTTTTAGAATCAGATCAGATCAGTCGCTCAGTCATGTCCGACTCTTTGCGACCCCATGAATCGCAGCACGCCAGGCCTCCCTGTCCATCACCAACTCCCAGAATTCACTCAGACTCACGTCCATTGAATCGGTGATGCCATTCAGCCATCTCATCCTCTGTCGTCCCCTTCTCCTCCTCCCCCCAGTCCCTCCCAGCATCAGAGTCTTTTCCAATGAGTCAACTCTTCGCATGAGGTGGCAAAGTACTGGAGTTTCAGCTTTAGCATCATTCCTTCCAAAGAAATCCCAGGGCTGATCTTCACGACCCAGATAATCACGATGGTGTGATCACTGACCTAGAGCCAGATATCCTGGAATGTGAAGTCAAGTGGGCCTTAGAAAGCATCACTACGAACAAAGCTAGTGGAGGTGATGGAATTCCAGTTGAGCTATTCCAAATCCTGAAAGACGATGCTGTGAAAGTGCTGCACTCAATATGCCAGCAAATTTGGAAAACTCAGCAGTGGCCACAGAACTGGAAGAGGTCAGTTTTCATTCCAATCCCAAAGAAAGGCAATGCCAAAGAATGCTCAAACTACCGCACAATTGCACTCATCTCACACACTAGTAAAGTAATGCTCAAAATTCTCCAAGCCAGGCTTCAGCAATATGTGAACCATGAACTTCCTGATGTTCAAGCTGGTTTTAGAAAAGGCAGAGGAACCAGAGATCAAATTGCCAACATCCGCTGGATCATGGAAAAAGCAAGAGAGTTCCAGAAAAACATCTATTTCTGCTTTATTGACTATGCCAAAGCCCACAATAAACTGTGGAAAATTCTGAAGGAGATGGGAATACCAGACCACCTGATCTGCCTCTTGAGAAATTTGTATGCAGGTCAGGAAGCAACAGTTCGAACTGGACATGGAACAACAGACTGGTTCCAAATAGGAAAAGGAGTTCATCAAGGCTGTATATTGTCACCCTGCTTATTTAACTTATATGCAGAGTACATCATGAGAAACGCTGGACTGGAAGAAACACAAGCTGGAATCAAGATTGCCGGGAGAAATATCAATAACCTCAGATATGCAGATGACACCACCCTTATGGCAGAAAATGAAGAGGAACTCAAAAGCCTCTTGATGAAAGTGAAAGTGGAGAGTGAAAAAGTTGGCTTTAAGCTCAACATTCAGAAAACAAAGATCATGGCATCTGGTCCCACCACTTCATGGGAAATAGATGGGGCAACAGTGGAAACAGTATCAGACTTTATTTTTCTGGGTTCCAAAATCACTACAGATGGTGACCACAGCCATGAAATTAAAAGACACTTACTCCTTGGAAGGAAAGTTATGACCAACCTAGATAGCATATTCAAAAGCAGAGAAAAAGTCTACAAGTAACAAATACTGGAGAGAATGCAGAGAAAAGCACTGTTGCACACTGTTGGTGGAAATGTAAACAGATGCAGTCTGTATTGAAAAGAGTATTGAAGTTCTTAAACAAAAAAAAAAAACTAAACAAAAAAACTACCTTGTGATCCACCAATTACACTTCTGGGTATATATCTGGAAAAAATAAAGGCACTAATTCAGAAATAGGCATGCACCCTAATGTTCACTGCATCACTGTTTACAATATCCAAGAAATGTAAGCAAATAAAGTGACTATTGCAGATGTGTGGCTTAAGAAAATGTGGTATGTAATATTCCTCAATCATGAAAAATGAAATTCTGTCATTTCCAGCAAAGTGGATGGACCTAGAGAATATTATGTTTAGTGAAACGTCAGGCAGAGAAAGACAAATACTGTATAATGTCACTTATACATAGACTGAACTGAACTGAATTGATACATAGAATCTAAGAAAGAATACAATTGAATGCATATGCAAACAGAAACACAGATATAGAAACACACAGATATAGGAAACAAACATGGTTAGCAAAGGGGAGAGGGAGAAGAAAAGAGGGACAGATTGGGGGTATAGAATTAACAGAAACAAGCCACTACATATAAATAAGCAACAAGGATATACTGTATAACACAATGAATTATAGCCATTTTCTTGTAATAACCTATAATCTGTGAAAATACCGAATTGCTATGCTGTACACCTAAAACTAATGTTGTAAGTCACTTATACTTCAATAAAAAAATTGATAAGGGAAAAATAAAAAGGCAATATAAGTATTCAGATAGTCATGCTTACCTATTTTAGACCATTTTCCCTTAAAGGAAAGCTAATCAATGTTGTCCATTTCTCTCAAGACCACTTACTGAAGAGACTGTCTTTTCTCCATTGCATATTCTTGCCTCCTTTCTCATATTCTAATTGATGTGTGGGTTTATTTTTGGTTTCTCTTTTCTGTTCTGTTGATCCATGTGTCTCTTATTGTGCCAGTATCATATTATTTTGGTTACTATAAATTTGTAATATAGTTTAAATTTTAGAAGTTGTTGATACATTTGTCCTTTCTCAAGGTTGCTTTGGACACTGACTCTTTTCTGTTTCCACAAATTTTTATATTATTTGTTCTAGTTTTGTGGAAAATGCTCTTGGTGTCTTGATAAGAATTGCTTCTGAATTTGTAGACTGCCCTAAATAGTACGGTCATTTTAACAAATGCTAATTTTTCCAGTTCATGAACATGGTATATCTTTCCATTTGTTTATGCCTTCTCCAGTATATTTGATCAATGTCTTATTGTTTTCATTTCCTGATTAGATTTATTTCTATGTATTTTATTCTTTCTGATGTAATTACATAGGGGATAGTTCAGTTCAGTTGCTCAGTCATGTCCGACTCTTTGTGACCCCATGAACTGCAGCAAGACTTCCCTGTCCATCACCAACTCCCAGAGCTTACTCAAACTCACATCCATCAAGTCAGTGATGACATCCAACTATCTCATCCTTTGTCATTCCCTTCTCCTCCCACCTTCAATCTTTCCCAGCATCAGATCTTTTCCAGTGAGTCAGTTCTTTGCATCAGGTGGCCAAAGTATTGGAGCTTCAGCTTCAGCATCAGTCCTTAGATGAATATTAGGGACTGATTTCCTTTAGGATTGACTGGTTTGATCTTGCTGTCCAAGGGACTCTCAAGAGTCTCCAACACTACAGTTCAAAAGCTTCAGTTCTTTGGTGCTCAGCTTTCTTTATGGTCCAACTCTCACATCCATACATAACTGTTGGAAAAACCATAGCTTTGACTAGATGGACCTTTGTTGGAAAAGTAATGTCTCTGCTTTTTAATGTGCTGTCTAGATTGGTCATAGTTTCTCATCCAAGGAGCAAGCATCTTTTAATTTCATGGCTGCAGTCACCACCTGCAGTGATTTTGGAGTCCAAGAAAATAAAGTCTGTCACTGTTTCCATTGTTTTCCCATGTATTTTCCATGAAGTGATGGGACCATATGCCAAGATCTTAATTTTTCGTATGTTGAGTTTTAAGCCAGCTTTTCACCTTTCTCTTTCACTTTCATCAAGAGGCTCTGTAGATCCTTTGCGTCCTGCCATAAGGGTGGTGTCATCTGCATATCTAATGTTATTGATATTTCTCCTGGCAATCTTGATTCCAGCTTGTGCTTCTTCCAGCCTAGCGTTTCTCATGAAGTACTCTGCATATAAGTTAAATAAGCAGGGTGACAATATACAGCCTTGATGTACTCCTTTTCCTATTTGGAACCAGTCTGTTGTTCCATGTCTGATTCTAACTGTTGCCTCCTGACCTGCATACAGGTTTCTCAGGAGGTAGGTATGGTGATCTGGTATTCCCATCTCTTTCAGAATTTTCACAGTTTGTTGTGATCCACACAGTCAAAGGCTTTGGCATAGTCAATAAAGCAGAAGTAGATGTTTTTCTGAAACTCTCTTGCTTTTTCTATGATCCAGTGGATGTTGGCAATTTGATCTATGATTACTCTGCCTTTTCTAAATCCATTTTGAACATCTGGAAATTCTTGGTTCACCTACCTCTGAAGCCTGGCTTGGAGAATTGTGAGCATTACTTTGTTAGCATGTGAGATGAGTGCAATCATGCGGTAGTTTGAACAGTCTTTGGCATTGCCTTTCTTTGGGTTTGGAATGAAAACTGACGTTATCCAGTAGGATAGTTTTCATAATTTCTTTTTTGTATGGATTGTTATTGGTGTAAAGAAATATAACAGATTTTTGTATATTAATTTTGTGTTCTGAAATTTTACTGAATTCATTCGTTATTTCTATTGGGTTTTGGTATAGGCTATTGGGTCTTCTTTATATAAATAGTACTATGCCATATGAAACAGTGATAATTTCACTTTTACTCTTTGGATTCATTTGATTTATATTTGTTGATATATGATTTCTACCCAGCTTCCAATATTATGTTGAATAAACATGGTGAGAGTGGGCCTTTCTGTCTTGTTCTTGAACTTAGAGAAGATGTTTTCTGCTTTTACTATTGAGTATAATTTTGGAAATGGTTTTTCATATATGGCCTTTTTATATTGCTCCCTCTATACCCACTTTTTTGAGATTTTTATCAGAAATGATTGTTAAGTATTGTTAAAAAGTTTACTTCAGCTGCTGGAATGATCATCTGATTTTTGTTTTTCAGTGTGTTACTGTAAAGTATCATTGGTTGATTTGTAGATACCAAACCATTCTAGCAAACTTATGATAAACCTCACTCCACCAAAGTGGATGGTCATTTAATGCACTCCTGAATTTGCCTGGTTAATATTTTGCTTTGGATCTATGTTCATTTGGGCTTCCCAGGTGGCTCAAAGATAAGGCATCCACCAGTCAATGCAGGAGATGTGGGTTTGATCTCTGGGTCGGGAAGATGCCCTGGAGAAGCAAATGGCAAGCCACTACAGGGTTCTTGCCTGTGAAATCACATGGACAGAGGAGCCTGGTGGGCTACAGTTCATGGGGCTACAAAAGTGTCAGGTACAACTTAGCAACTAAACAGCAACGATCTATGTTCATTAATGATATCGGTCTGTAATTTTCTCTTTTTTTGTAGTGTCTTTGGGTTTTCGTATTCAATATGATGCTGGCCCTGAACAATGAGTTCAAAGGCTATTTTTCTTTTTCAGTTTTTAGAATAGTTTGAGAAGAATAGGTGTTATCTCTTCTTTAAGTATTTGGTATTACTAATCTCTGAAGCCAGGTAGTTCTGGGCTTTTGTTTATTGGTAGGTTTTGATTGCTGATTCAACACTACTGATAATCTGTCTTTTGGGTGTCTTTATCCCATCCTGATTCATTTTTGGGAGTCTTTATTTTTCTATATTATTTGTTACATTTCTCCATTTTATTCTTGTATAATTTTTCATAGTAAGTTTTATGATTATATTTATGTGGTGTCAATTTCAACTTCTTTTTTATTTCCAACTTTATTAGTGTGCTCTCTCCTTTTTGTTGATGAGTCTATACAAAGGTTTATCAAGTTTATCTTCACAAAGAATCAGCTCTTAGTTTCATTGATATTAGCTATTTAAAAATTTTTTTCTTTATTTCTGCTCTGTATTTAGTTTTCCTTCTACTGACTTAGAGTTTTGTTTATTTTTCTTTTATTTTATCTTTAGATATAAGGTTGTGTTATTTATTTGCAGTGTTTCTTGTTTCCTAAAGTAGGCTAGTATCACTATAAAATTTCCACCAAGAACTGCTTTTGTTTTGCTGCATGGAATTTGGATCATTGTGTTTCCATTTTCATGTATTTTTATTTATTTTTTTTTTAATTTCAAGAATATATTTATTCTTATTTTAATTATTATTTCAACAAATATTTTTAAATATCCTCTTTGATTTCTTTGGTGGCCCATTGAATGTCCAGTAGTATGCTATTTAGTTTTTAAGTACTTGTGCTTTTTATATACTTTTTATTGTGGTTCATATCTAGTGTCATAGCATTGTAATTGGAAAAGAGGTTTAATATGATTTCAACCTTAAATCTACTGAGACTTATTTTGTGGCCAACTATATGGTTTATCCTGGAGTATGTTCTATGCACCCTTGTAAAGAATTTCTATTCAACTGCTTTTGGATTATGGATATATCTATTAAATCTTTCTGGTCTAATGTGTTATTTAAGGCCAGTGTTTCCTAATTAAATTTTAGTTTGGATAGTCTGTTCATTGATGTAAGTGGAGTATTAGATTTCTTCGTATTATTGTGTTACTATCAATTTCCCTGTTTTGTTTGTGAATATATGTTTTATGTCTTTAGGTGCTCATATGTTGGCTGGATATATGTATTTATAATTGTTATATCCTTTGGCTTCAGCCTTTCTCATTATATAATGCTTTGCTTTGTCTCTTATTACAGACTTTGTTTTTCTTTCTTTTTTAACAAACATTTTATTGAGGGCTGACTGACATACAAAGAGGGGTATAGATATTTAATGTGTATAACAGGAAGAGTATAAAGAAATCATCACCACGATCTATGCCATAAACATATCCATAACCTCTAAAAATTTCCCCCATCCTATTGTTATTACTATTATTTTGTGCATGTATCTGACAATCACAACCACGTTCCTCTTGCCTTCTGACTGGCAGCTCCAGATTATTATTTCTTATTATGTTATTGCATGTTTCTCTGTCCTTTTGGAGCAGGTCCAAAGTGCATGAAGAACAGTGGAGTTAATGAAGCTATGACTCAGCTCTTGGCCAGCCTCCTGGTTCTCTGCGGAACTCTTTCATTTGCTTGAACAGGAAATAAAGTGACATCCTTGTGAAAATCCCCACTGAGTTGCTATCTCATTGTCTTCAGTGGCACCTAACACAGTTGAGCTTTTATAGGCTCTTTCAGATCACTGGCTTTGAGGATGTAGGCTGCTGAAGTGGCCCATGCTTGCTATCATGCCAGAGGCTGCACAGGGTTCAGGGCATGACATTAAGTCACAGGAAAGGGAAGGCCATTTGTTGACTAACTTGCTGGACCACCAAGTGCTTGTTAACAAATAATAAACAAAGGCAGCAATACAGCAACAGAAGCAGCACAGGGGAGAGACAAGATCTCTGCTCCTTGTTGGAATGTGCTCCAATGATGATGTCTAGGCCAGGTCATAAAGACTTTTTTGATGCAGCCTTTGACACAGGACACAGGTGCTTCATGACATGAAAAAGTGAAGGATGCTTTTTTTCTTTTTTCTTTTTTTATTACCGCTCCCACAGAGGCCGCCGGGAAAAGGCGAGCTGGCTGAGATTGGCCCCTGCAGCAGCCCCTAATCTTGCACAGCCTGGCCGGAAACAGGTGGAGGTTTCTATGGAGACCCGCCTCCTCCGCTTCAGGATGCTTTTTTTCTATCAATCTGGATCAAGGAGAAGTAAACTCATTCACTGGAGAATCTGAGTATTGGGGATAAGGATAACTCATCTGGAGTAGGCCTGGTGTTAAAGGTTCTTTGCAGTGCTGTTTGGAGTAGTATTTGTTTCAGGGACAAATAGGAACTGATTCATAAAGTTTATTTGTTTTTGTTTTCTTTTTCTTATTTATTTATTTATTTTTGAACTCCCCTTCCACCTCCCTCCCCATACCATCCCTCTGGGTCATCCCAGTGCACCAGCCCCAAGCATCCTGTATTGAACCTGGACTGGCGATTCTTTTCTTATATGATATTATATATGTTTCCATGACATTCCCCCAAATCATCCCACCCTCTCCCTCTCTCAGAGTCCAGAAGACTGTTCTATACATCTGTGTCTCTTTTGCTGTCTCACATACAAGGTTATCTTTACCATCTTTCTAAATTTCATATATATGCATTAGTATACTGTATTGCTGTTTTTCTTTCTGGCTTACTTCACTCTGTATAATAGGCTCCAGTTTCACCCACCTCATTAGAACTGATTCAAGTGCATTCTTTTTAATGGCTGAGTAATACTCCACTGTGTATATGTACCACAGCTTTCTTACCCATTCATCTGCTGATGGACATCTAGGTTGCTTCCATGTCCTGGCTATTATAAACAGTGCTGCGATGAACAGTAGGGTACACATGTCTCTTGCAATTCTAATTTCCTCAGTGTGTATGCCCAGCAGTGGGATTGCTGGGTCAGAAGGCAATTCTATTTCCAGTTTTTAAAGGAATTTCCACACTGTTTTCATAGTGGCTGTACTAGTTTGCATTCCCACCAACAGTGTAAGAGGGTTCCCTTTTCTCCACACCCTCTCCATCATTTATTGCTTGTAGACTTTTGGATTCTGACTGGCGTGAAATGGTACCTCATTGTGGTTTTGATTTGCATTTCTCTGATAATGAGTGATGTTGAGCATCTTTTCATGTGTTTGTTAGCCATCTGTATGCCTTCTTTGGAAAAATGTCTGTTTAGTTCTTTGGCCCATTTTTTGATTGGGTCATTTATTTTTCTGGAATTGAGCTGTAGGAATTGCTTGTATATTTTTGAGATTAGTTGTTTGTCAGTTGCTTCATTTGCTATTATTTTCTCCCATTCCAAAGGCTGTCTTTTCACCTTGCTTAGAGTTTCCTTTGTTGTGCAGAAGCTTTTAATTTTAATTAGGTCCCATTTGTATATTTCTGCTTTTATTTCCACTATTCTGGGAGGTGGGTCATAGAGGATCCTGCTGTGATTTAT
Source organism: Bos grunniens (assembly GCF_055505025.1). Classification (NCBI taxonomy): domain Eukaryota; kingdom Metazoa; phylum Chordata; class Mammalia; order Artiodactyla; family Bovidae; genus Bos; species Bos grunniens. The sequence goes on along the minus strand of NC_141179.1, from coordinate 8,027,334 downwards.
GTTGGAGCATTTATGCAATACACCACATTAACAAATTGAAAAATAAAAGGCATATGATTATCTCAATAGATGCAGAGAAAACCTTTGACAAAATTCAACATCATTTATGATAAAAACTCTCCAGAAAGCAGGAATAGAAGGAACATACCTCAACATAATAAAAGTTATATATGACAAACCCACAGCAAACATTATCCTCAATGGTGAAAAATTGAAAGCATTTCCTCTAAAGTCAGGAACAAGACAGGGGTGCCCACTTTCACCATTACTATTCAACATAGTTTTGGAAGTTTTGGCCACAGCAATCAGAGCAGAAAAAGAAATAAAAGGAATCCAAATTGGAAAAGAAGAAGTAAATCTCTCACTGTTTGCAGATGACATGATCCTCTACATAGAAAACCCTAAAGACTCCACCAGAAAATTACTAGAGCTAACCAATGAATATGGTAAAGTTGCAGGATATAAAATCAACACACAAAAATCCCTTGCATTCCTATACACTAATAATGAGAAAATCAAAAGAGAAATTAAGGAAACAATTCCATTCACCATTGCAACGAAAAGAATAAAATACTTAGGAATATATCTACCTAAAGAAACTAAAGACCTATATATAGAAAACTATAAAACACTGGTGAAAGAAATCAAAGAGGACACTAATAGATGGAGAAATATACCATGTTCATGGATGGGAAGAATCAATATAGTGAAAATTAGTATACTCCCCAAAGCAATCTATAGATTCAATGCAATCCCTATCAAGCTACCAACGGTATTTTTCACAGAGCTAGAACAAATAATTTCACAACTTTTATGGAAATACAAAAAACCTTGAATAGCCAAAGCAATCTTGAGAAAGAATAATGGAACTGGAGGAATCAACCTCCCTGACTTCAGGCTCTACTACAAAGCCAGTCATCAAGACAGTATGGTACTGGCACAAAGACAGAAATATAGATCAATGGAACAAAATAGAAAGCCCAGAGATAAATCCACACACCTATGAACACCTTATCTTTGACAAAGGAGGCAAGAATATGCAATGGAGAAAAGACAATCTCTTTAACAAGTGGTGCTGGGAAAACTGGTCAACCACTTGTAAAAGAATGAAACTAGAACACTTTCTAACACCATACACAAAAATAAACTCAAAATGGATTAAAGATCTAAACATAAGACCAGAAACTATAAAACTCCTAGAGGAGAACATAGGCAAAACACTCTCCGACATACATCACAGCAGGATCATCTATGACCCACCTCCCAGAATATTGAAAATAAAGGCAAAAATAAATAAATGGGACCAAAAGCATCAGTTCTTCAGCACTAAGCTTTCTTTTTAGTCCAACTCTCACATCCATATGTGACTACTGAAAAACCATAGCTTTGACTAGATGGACCCTTGTTGGCAAAGTAATGTCTCTGCTTTCTAACATGCTGTCTAGCATGGTCATAACTTTCTATTGGGGTATAGCCAGTTAACAACACTGTAATAGCTTCAGGTGAACAGTGAAGGGACTCAGCCACACATGTATCCATTCTCCTCCAAATTCCCCTCCAGGTTGCCACATAACACTGAGCAGAGTTCCATATGCTATATAGTAGGTCCCAATTTGTTATCTGTTTTAAATTTAGCAGTGTGTCCATCCCAAACTCCTTGACTATCCCTTCCCCCCAGCAACCATAAGTTTGTTCTCTAAGCCTGTAAGTCTCTTTCTGTTTTGTAAATTAAGTTCATTTGCATCATTTCTTTTTACATTTCACATATAAGGGGTGTCATATGATATTTCTCCTTCTCTGTCTGACTTACTTCAGTCAGTATGACAATCTCTAGGTCCATCCATGTTACTGCAAATGGCATTATTTCATTCTTTTTAACAGTTGAATAATGTTCCAATGAACAAATGGGCAGAAGACCTAAATAGACATTTCTATAAAGAAGACATAGAGATGGCAAATAGGCACATGAAAAGACATTAAACATCACTAATTATTAGAGAAATGCAAATCAAAACTACAATGAGATAGCACCTCACACCAGCTGGATCTATGTCATCAAAACATCCATAAATAGTAAATGCTTGAGAGGGTGTGGACAGAAGGGAACCCTCTTACACTGTTGGTAGGAACAGAAATTGGTATAACCATAATGAAGAACAGTATGGGGATTCCTTAAAAAAAAAAAAAAAAAAACTAAAAATAGACCTACCATTTGACCCTGTAATCCCACTCCCAGGTATATATCCAGAAGAAAACATGATCTGAAAGGATACATGCACCCCAATGTTTATTGCATCATTTTTACAATAACCAAGACATGAAAGCAACCTAGATGTCGATAGACAGAGGAATGGATACAGAAGACATGATATTTAAATATAGACTTTATTTTAATGTATATTTAGTCTGGTAACAAGGTTGGCTACCCTGACTTTCCTTTCATTTTCACTTGGATCTTTTTACATCCTCTAACTTTAGCAGGTGTGTATCTTTATATTTAAAGTGTTAATATGTTTGATGTTGTTCAAGAGGTCTCTTGTACTCATTTTAAAAAAATTCTTTTTTTCTGTTCACCTGTGTGATTTCCAGTTCACTCATCCATTCCTCATCTAATGTACTCTTGATTCCTTATAGTGTATTTTTAATTTCAGTTATTGTATTCTTCAGTGCTATTTGGTTCATTTTTATAGTTTCTTCTTGTTAAATTTGTCACTATGTTCATTCTTTCTTCTCCCCAGTTCTTTCAGCATGTTTATGATCTTACCTTGAACCCTTTATTGGGTAGACTGCTTATCTCCACTTCACTTAACTCTTCTTCTGGGAATTTGTCTTATTCTTTCACCTGGAAGACATTCTTTTGCTTCATTTTGCCTAATTCAGTGGTTTTATTTCTATGAAATTAGTAGGTTGGTTACACTGCCTGATCTTGCAAAAGTGGTCTTGTGTAGGAAATGTCTTACACTCTCCTCTGCTAACTAGAGCTAAATTCTCTAAGAGTATCTTCTACAGACCCTCCTGTTATAGTAGGGCTGACTGCTGTGGGCAGGCTAGTGGACATGGCTGATTCATCACCTGTTTGTTTGCTAGATCCTATGTAGCATGGAGGCTGCCAGCTAACACTGAGTGGGGCTGTGTCCTGGTATCTGGCTGCATGACCCAGGGAGTCCTAGTCCTGGAGTCAGCCCACTGGTGTGTAAGATTGGGTTACAGGATAGTTGACTGCAGGCCAGGGGTCCCAGAGTTGGTGTTACCTACTAGTGTATAGGGCCAGGGCCTGGGTTTGTACTGGCCTGCTGGTGGGTATGACTGGTAACTGACAGAGCTGGCTGAGGGCCCTAGGATGACTTATAGCTAGGGTCTCCTGCTGGTGGGTGGGGCACATTTTCATGGGGTAACAGGGCTAGTGCCCCCCCCATTGTTAACTGATACCAGATTCCAGGGCTTTCACAAGCTCTCTGGTGGGTGGGACTAGTAACCAGATGGAACCCAGGACTTGGGTTCTCTCACTCTGAGACCTACGAGTGTGAGCCAGCTGGTGTGGGAGACTGGGTCCTGGACCAATCTTGGCTCACTGGTTGGTAGGGTCAAATCAAAGGGTGGCTGGCTGTGGGGCTGTGGTAGTCCCAGGACTGGTTTCCACCAATTAGTGGGTACAGCTATAGCCCAGGGTCTCTGGTTTTGGGGCTCTGTGGGTCTTGGAGCTGGTGTTGGTTTGCTGGTGGGTGGTCCAGGTCTTGGGTCCTCTGTTGTTTGGTATTGTGTCTTGGAAGACTGGGGTGATCAGGGGAGTCTATTCAGCCTGTATTATGACTCATGGGGCTATATTAATGCAGTTATCTGCTTGTCCTCAGGCTTCCAAGGATTGTTGCCTACTGGCTGGCCCTGCTGCTGCTAAGTCACTTCAGTCATGTCCGACTCTGTGCGACCCCATAGACGGCAGCCCACCAGGCTCCCCCATCCCTGGGATTCTCCAGGCAAGTACACTGGAGTGGGTTGCCATTTCCTTCTCCAATGCATGAAAGTGAAAAGTGAAAGTGAAGTTGCTCAGTTGTGTCCGACTCTTAGCGACCCCATGGACTGTAGCCCACCAGGCTCCTCCATCCATGGGATTTTCCAGGCAAGAATACTGGAGTGGGGTGCCATTGCCTTCTCCTGGCTGACCCTGACCGAAGCACTAATGAGCTAGAGGAAGAACTCTGAAATGGTGCTTCCTGCATTGTAGAATGAGCTCCCTGAAATTGCTGCTGCCTGTGCCTATGTTCTGAGTATATGTCTTGGTTTCCTTATACCTCTATAGAATGTTCTCCAAAATTAGCAAGTAAGCCTGATCCAGGCACTTTTCAAATTATTTCTTCTGCCCTCAGGCTTACAGCATGAGTGGTATTTTATAAGTTTCTGCCTTTTATGTGCATTCAAGTAATTATTGGGATAGAAAACACACCTGTATGATCTTGAAAAATAAGGTGAATTATGAGAAAAAATACAGATACAACTGAGGAACATACTGATGAAGTCACTCATTTGAAATATTAATTTATCTTCATCCTATATTTGACTATGATTTTTGGAATAGTCTTAATGGGCTGAAAGTGAAAGTTGCTCAGTTTTGCCTGACTCTTTGCTACCCACAGACTAGAATTCTCCAGGAAAGAATACTGGAGTGGACAGCTTTTCCCTTCTCCAGGGGAGCTTTCCAACCCAGGGATTGAACCCAGGTCTCCTGCATTACAAACTGATTCTTTACCAGTTGAGCCACCAGGGAAGCCCAAGACTCTGGCAAGTTGGTGGAGTAGAAGGACATGTGCTCATCTTCTCCTGTGAAAACTCCAAAATTACAACTCGATGAATTACAACATTCGTCTCCTGTTAAACAACCATCAACAGGAGAACTTTGGATCCCACACACAAAAAAAGATACCCTACATTCAAGGGCAAAGGAGAAAACCAAGAAAGATGGTAGGAGGGGTGAAATTGAGTTTAGAATCAAACCCCATACCTGCCAGAGACTCAGAGGGCTCAAACAAAACCTTGTGCATACCAGGACCCAGAGACCCCACAGACACTGTGCCAGACCTGTGTTTGAGTCTCCTGCAGAGGTATGGGTCAGCAGTGGCCTGCCACAGGGGCAGGGGCTCTGGGTGCAGCTCCCTGGGTCACATAGCCTGTGCATAAACCCTCTTGGAGGAGGTCATCATTAACCCACCATACAGCCGCCAAGCAAATGACCCACAAACTGCAGAACAATTATACCAATGAAAATTTTGCACTATTAAGAAAGTTCTAGGACCCACAACAGATTTCCCAAACTGGGTATCTGGCAAAGGGACTGAGAACCCCAAGAGAATTTGACTTTGGAAGCCAGGGGGATTTGATTACAGAACTTCCACAGGACTGGGGAAACAGACTCTTGGAGGGCACAAACAAAACCTTGTGCACACCAGAACCCAGGAGAAAAGAGCAGTGACCCCACAAGAGACTGAGCCAGACTTGCCTGTGAGTGTCCAGGAGTCCCCAGGGGAGTCGTGGGTCAGTGGTGGCCTGCTCCAGGCTCAGGACACTGAGTGCAGCAATGCCTGCATGGGGCCTTCTGAAGGAGGTCACCGTTATCTTCATTACCTCCACCATAGTTTGGTCTCAGGTCAAACAACAGGGAGGGAACACAGCCACACCCACCAACAGAAAATTGGACTAAAGATTTATTGAGCACAGCCCTGCCCATCAGAACAAGACCCAGTTTACCCAGCTTCCCCCACAGTCAGTCTCTCCCATCAGGAAGCTTCCATAAGCCTCTTATCCTTATCTGTCAGAGGACACAAGATGAATACCACAATCACAGAAAGCTAATCAAAATGATCACATGGACCACCGAGTTAACCTTGTCTAACTCAATGAAACTATGAGCCATGCCGTGCAGGGCCACCCAAGATGGAAGGGTCATGGTGGAGAGTTCTGACAAAATGTGGTCTACTGGAGAAGGGAATGGCAAACCACTTCAGAATTCTTGCCTTGAGAACCCCATGAACAGTATGAAAAGGCAAAAAGATAGGACATTGAAAGACGAACTCCCCAGATCGGTAGGTACCCAATATGCTACTGAAGAAGAGTGGATAAATAACTCCAGAAAGAATGAAGAGACAGAGCCAAAGCAAAAACAATGCCCAGTGGTGGATGTGACTGGTAATGGAAGTAAAGTCTGATGGTGTAAAGAGCAATACTGCATAGGAACCTGGAATGTTAGGTCCATGAATCAAGACAAATTAGAAGTGGTCAAGCAGGAGATGGCAAGAGTGAACATTGACATTTTAGGAATCAGCAAACCAAAATGGACTGGAATGGGCGAATTTTAGTCAGATGACCATTATACCTACTTCTTTCTTTTTACTTTCTTCTGTCAAGCAGTTAATGTTGAAATATATTGTTTCAATTTAATTAAAAATTAAAGCTCTTTCCAAGCTATGCTTCAGGGCTTGTATTTTAATTCTAATTTATGCCTATTCTTAGTATGTAGACCTTTGGGAATTCCAAAGGACAGTTTAGGGTGTTTCTCAGGGCCCACATCGCTTCTGGCTCCGAGTTCTATCTTCCCACAGCCCTATAAGACCACTGAGAGCTCTGTTCAGCTTCTTAGTCTCTTATCATCTGAAGACAATAAATGCACTCAGTAAGAAAAATGACAGTGGATGTCAAGATAACTTCTCTGTTCTTGATCAGTGAATTCCTTGCTGCCTGGGTAGGTCTTAGGTAACTTATAACAGATTTTTGTTTTACTTTATTCTGTATTTCTAATTGTCTTTGTTAGAAGTCTTGATTTACCACAAGCTGATATGCAATCACCAGAAGCATCCAGTAAAATACTTCAGATTGTTATTTTCTCTAAGATATCAAAGATTTTATTTCACTATATCTTCCCTTCCATTGTGATGCTACCGATAAGTCAATTCTCAATCTATTATCATTCTTTAAAGTATATTCTTGCATGCTTTTTGAATATATCTTTAGGTTTGATGTTCAGTATTTTCATTACAAGTGCCTAAATGCAGACTTATTTTTATCCTATTAGGAAATTATTAAATTTCTTGAATTTGTGAATTGATGTCTTTTATTAGATTCGGAAAATTCTCAGCAACTCTTATTGCCTCTACCCTATTCTTTTTCTGGGGATCTGGACAATACATATTAGCCTTTCTAATTCAATTCCCTCTGTATGTTAATCTCTCAGATTTTCCATCTGTTAGGCTCTTTTGCTACAGTGCAGATTTATTTTTCTGCTGTATTTTCCATTTTATGAACTTTTAAATATTTTTCTGTTTCAGTGATCTATTAATTATGTTAAATATGAGGTTTATATTTTTTTTCCAAATTTATACCTGATTGTTGTTCAGTTGCCAACTCTGCAACTCCATAAACTGTAGCACGCCAGGCTCCTCTGCCCTCTGCAATCTCTTGGAGTTGGCTCAAAGCCATGTCCATTGAGTCAGTGATGCCAACCAGCCATCTCATGCTCAGTCACCCCCTTTTCCTCCTGCGCTCAATCTTTCCCAGCATCAGGGTCTTTTCCAATGAGTCAGCTCTTTGCAGCAAGTGGCAAAAGTACTGGAGCTTCTGCTTCAGGATCAGTCCTTCCAGAATATTCAGAGTGATTTCTTTCAGGATTGATTGAATTGATCTCCTTGCAGTCCAAGGGACTCTCAAGAGTCTTCTCCAGCACCATAATTTGAAAGCTTCAGTTCGTTGGTGCTCAGCCTTCTATATGGTCCAACTCTCACATCCATACGTGACTACTGGAAAAATCATAGCTTTGACTAAATGGACCTTTGTTGGCAAAGTATTGTCTCTGCTTTTTACATGTTGTCTAGGCTTGTCATAGCTTTTCTTCCAAGGAGCAAGCATCTTTTAATTTCATGGTTGCAGTCACCATCTGCAGTGATTTTGGAGCCAAAGAAAAATAAAGTCTGCACTTTCCACTTTCCCCCCTTCTATATGCCATGAAGTGATGGACCAGATGCCATGATTTCAGTTTTTTAAATGTTGTTTCAAGCCAGGTTTTTCATTCTCCTCTTTCACCCACATCAAGAGGCTCTTTAGTTTCTCTTTCCTTTCTGCCATTATAGTGGTATCATCTGCATATCTGAGGTTATTGATAGTTCTTCCAGCAATCTTGATTCCAGCTTGTGCTACATCCACCATGGCATTTCACCATATAAGTTAAATAAGCAGGGTGACAATATATAGCCTTGTCTTCTTTCCCAATTTAAAGCAGTCCATGTTTCCATATCCGGTTCTAACTCTTGGCTTTTTGACCTGCATATAGATTTCTCCAGAAACATGTAAGGTGGTCTGATGCTCCCATCTCTTTAAGAATTTTTCCCAGTTTGTTGTGATCCACACAGTCAGAGGCTTTAGTGTACTCAATGAAGCAGAAGTGGGTATTTTTCTGGAATTCACTTCTGTTCTCCATGATCCAAACAGTGCTGGCAATTTAGTTTCTGGTTCCACTGCCTTTTCTAAATCCAAATTGTACATCTGGAATTTCTCAGTTTATGTACAGTTGAAGCCTAACTTGAAGAATTTTGAGCATAATCTTACTGACATATGAAATGAGTGCAACTGTACAGTAATATTAACATTCTTTGGCACTGTGTTTCTTTGGGATTAGAATAAAAAAGACTGACCTTTTCTAGTCTTGTGGCCACTGCTGAGTTTTCCAAATTTGCTGACATATTGAGTGCAACACTTTAACAGCATTAACTTTTAGGATTTGAAATAGCTCAGCTGGAATTCCTTCATCTCCACTATATTTGTTCATATGAATGTTTCCTCAGGCCCACTTGACCTCACACCCCAGGATGTCTGAGTCTAGGTGAGTGACCATACCATCATGGTTATCTGGGTCATTAATACTTTTTCTTTTCTTGTATAGTTCTTTGTCTTCTTGCCACTTGCTCTTAATCTCTTCAGCTTCTGTTATAATCCTACCTTTTCTATCCTTTATTGTGCCCATCGTTGCATGAAATATTCCCTTGATATCTCCAATTTTCCTGAGGAGATCTCTGATCTTTCCCATTCTATTGTGTTCCTCTATTTCTCTGCACTGTTCGTTTAAAAAAGCCTTCTTATATCTCATTGCTCATCTCTGGAACTCTGCATTCAGTTGGGTATGTCTTTCCCTTTCTCCTTTGCCTTTCACTTCTCTTCTTTCCTCAGCTATTTGTAAAGCCTCCTCAGACAACCACTTTGCCTTGTTGCATTCTTTTTTCTTGGGGGTGGTTTCGGTCACAGTCTCCTGTACAATGTTATAAACTTCCATTAGATCTATTAGATCTATCTAATTAGATCGATCTATTAGATCTAATCCCTTGAATGTATTCATCACCTCCACTGTATAATCATAAGGGGTTTGATTTAGGTCATATCTCAATGGCCTAGTGGTTTTCCCCACTTTCTTCAAAATTTAAGCCTGAATTTTTCAATAAAGAGTTCATGATCTGGGAAAATGGCATTGAAACATGTATATTATCATATGAAACAAATCACCAGTCCAGGTTCCATGCATGAGACAGAGTGCTCGGGGCTGGTGCACTGGGATGACCCTGAGGGATGGGATGGGGAGGGAGGTGGGGAGGGGCATTCAGGATGGGGAACACATGTACACTCAAGGCTAATTCATGTCAATGTATGGCAAAGCCACTACAATACTGTAAAGTAATTAGCCTCCAATTAAAATAAATAAGTTTATATTAAAAAACAAACAAACAAACAAAAAAAGAGTTCATGATCTAAGCCACTGTGGCTCCAGGTCTTGTTTTTGCTGACTGTATGGATGATGCTGTGAAAGTGCTGCACTCAACATGCCAGCAAATATGGAAAACTCAGCAGTGGCCACAGGACTGGAAAAGGTCAGTTTTCATTCCAATCCCAAAGAAAGGCAATGCCAAAGAATGCTCAAACTACCACACAACTGCACTCATCTCACAGCACTGGTAAAGTAATGCTCAAAATTCTCCAAGCCAGGCTTCAGCAATATGTGAACCGTGAACTTCCTGATGTTCAAGCTGGTTTTAGAAAAGACAGAGGAACCAGAGATCAAATTGCCAACATCTGCTGGATCGTGGAAAAAGCAAGAGAGTTCCAGAAAAACATCTATTTCTGCTTTATTGACTATGCCAAAGTCTTTGACTGTGTGGATCACAATAAACTGTGGAACATTCTGAAAGAGATGGGAATACCAGACCACCTGATCTGCCTCTTGAGAAATTTGTATGCAGGTCAGGAAGCAACAGTTCGAACTGGACATGGAACAACAGACTGGTTCCAAATAGGAAAAGGAGTTCATCAAGGCTGTACATTGTCACCCTGTTTATTTAACTTCTATGCAAAGTACATCATGAGAAACGCTGGACTGGAAGAAATACAAGTGGGAATCAAGATTGCCGGGAGAAATATCAATAACCTCAGATATGCAGATGACACCACCCTTATGGCAGAAAGTGAAGAGGACCTAAAAAGCCTCTTGATGAAAATGAAAGTGGAGAGTGAAAAATTTGGCTTAAAGCTCAACATTCATAAAACAAAGATCATGGCATCCGGTCCCACCACTTCATGGGAAATAGATGCGGAAACAGTGGAAACAGTGGCAGACTTTATTTTTCTGGGCTCCAAAATCACTACAGATGGTGACTGCAGCCATGAAATTAAAAGACTCTTACTCCTTGGAAGGAAAGTTATGACCCAACCTAGATAGCATATTCAAAAGCAGAGACATTACTTTGCCAACAAAGGTCCGTCTAGTCAAGGCTATGGTTTTTCCTGTGGTCATTATGGATGTGAGAGTTGGACTGTGAAGAAGGCTGAGTGCCGAAGAATTGATGCTTTTGAACTGTGGTGTTGAAGAAGACTCTTGAGAGTCCCTTGGACTGCAAGGAGATCCAACCAGTCCATTCTGAAGGAGATCAGCCCTGGGATTTCTTTGGAAGGAATGATGCTAAAGCTGAAACTCCAGTACTTTGGCCACCTCATGCGAAGAGTTGAGTCATTGGAAAAGACTCTGATGCTGGGAGGGATTGGGGGGAGGAGAAGAAGGGGACGACAGAGGATGAGATGGCTGGATGGCATCACTGACTCGATGGACATGAGTCTGAGTGAACTCTGGGAGTTGGTGATGGACAGGGAGGCCTGGCGTGCTGCGATTCATGGGGTCGCAAAGAGTCAGACACGACTGAGCGACTGATCTGATCTGATTTTGGTATTGTTCATCTCATGATGTCCATGTGTAGTTATCTCTTGGGTTGATGGAAAAAGGTGTTTCCTATGACCAGCATGTTATTTTGACAAAACTCTGTTAAACTTTGCTCTGCTTCATTTTGTACTCCAAGGGAAAACTTGCCTGTTATTCTGGGTTACTCTTGACTTCATACCTTTCAAGTCCAGTCCTCTGTGATGAAAAGGATATCTTTTTCAGTGTTAGTTGTAGAGGGTCTTGCAGGTTTTTATAAAACTGATCAACCTCAGCTTCTTTGGCATAAGTGGTTGCATATATTTGGATTACTGTGATATTGAATGGTTTGCCCTGGAAACAAACTGAGATCATTATGTCATTTTTGAGATTGCTCCCAAGTACTACATTTTGGACTCTTTTGTTGACTATGAGGGCTACTCCATTTCATCTAAGGGATTCTTGCCTACTGAAGTACATATGATGGTCATCTGAATTAATTCCTCCTGTTTCTGTCAATTTTAGTTCATTGATTCCTAAGAAGTTGATGTCCAATCTTGCCATCTTCTGCTTGACCACATCCAATTTACCATGACTCATGGACCTAATATTCCATATTCCTGTGCATAAGTGTTCTTTACAGCATCAGACTTTATTTTCACCACCAGACATATCCACAATTGAGCTTCATTTCCTTTTTGGCCCAGCAGCTCTAATTCTTTCTGGAGATGTTAGTAATTGCCCTCCACTCTGCTCCAGTGGCTTATCAGACACCTTCCAGCCTGGGGTGCTCATTGTTTTTCTAAGTCATTCTAGTTTCCTGTTCCCTGCATTGACACTTAAGTAAGCAAAACTTGTCTATATTCTCTGCTAATCTGTTTCAACTGTTTGTTATAATAGTTGGTTTTCACTCAAGATTGCTTGTTTTATTTAGAGTCTAGTAATTTATTTTTATCAAATTTTTCTCTGAACTGTGCATTTTAATTGTATCTTTTGGGGAATTCTTTGATATGTAGGATAAAGATAGTTTACTTCAATGCAGTTTTGTTTTACTTCTCTGACAGATAGAGGCACCACTTCTGTAGAATCATTTTAAGTAAAATCACCACTGAAGTATTTTGCTTTACCCAGGCATGGTAATTTGAGGTACAAATACCTGAAAGAGTCAGTTTATGTCACATTTCACAAGGATCTTTCCCCCCTTTACTCAGTGTCATGGTTGAAACAGGTAGTTATCCTTAACAAGAGGGGGATCAGGAGGAGATGAGTTTATTTTGAATTTACCCTAATACTGAGAATGTCCCTACTGGAGCACCAGCTTTAAATGATTTGAGTCTCCTATTATCTTCTTTATTTTGGTTAGTCTTGCCCTGTCTTATTTTGCCTGTGCTCAAGAAGAATGATGAATAAAGTTGAATTCTGTAGTTTCAGTTGAACTCAGACCAAAAGTTTGTTTCTATGTTTCTTTATCTATCTGTATTCCTGACTTCATGTGAATTTAACCTCAGTGTTGCATACATTTTTCCAGTTTATTTGATGACTCTATATTCTATCTAGAACTTAAATAAAACTCAAGTGTAGTTGCCATGCAATATAAGTTATAGGTGTATAAAACAGTGATTCACAATTTTTAAAGGTTATACTCCTATAGTTATTATAAAATATTGGCTTTATTCCCTGTGTTGTACAATAAATCATTGTAACTTATTTTATACTTAATAGTTTGTATCTCTTAATCCTTCCCCCCTATATTATCTCCCTCCCTTTCCCTTTCCTCACTAGTAACCACTGGAAAGTTTGGTTTGGTTACCAAGTCTATCATAACTGAAAATGGAAAGTTTCTCCAATCTAGTAGCACTGGTGGCCATATAATCTGTTTTGTTTTCTAATTCACCATGTTACATTAAAGCTGAAAATCCTTTAACAACTTCAGTTTCCCTTAGGATCAAGTTAAAAAGTTTTTTTTTTTTTTTTGGCTTACAAAGGCCTGCATGATCTTTCTTAATGCTCCATTGTCATATCGTGTCACATTATCCCTTGACATTCTGTTCTTTAGTCAAATTGCCCTCTTTACAGTTCCTTACATATCTTGTTCAAATGGCTGGTGATTTTGATTGTCATTTTATCTCTGAATTTAAGAATTCCTGTTTTTCTTTTGCTAGATGCTGGTTATGTGATCATGGTAAAGTAAAGATGGGCTACTAAGTGTGATGTACCTCAGCTTGACTCCTAGGAGCTTGTGATCCCTACCTCTCCAAACACTCTGTGCTGCCCTTCCCACTCTGTGTCCCTGCAGAGCTGTAACCCATGAGCAATATTGCTGCTCCTCATTGCTCAGCTCAAGTCAGGAAGGGCAAGGAGCCAGCTGGTCCACCTAATTAGAACATAGCGGCCAAGGTAATAATCCTAACTATTTTTCTAGGGTGTCTGTCAGCTCATTGCACCTCTTGGTGCTCATGAGAGGAAGAAAGCAGATTTTGGAAAAACCTCAATATCACTCTCTTCCACTATATGCTTTGAACTATATCCTCTGAGTGAATGTGATTACATTTAATTAACTAATTAATTAATTTCTACATTCCACCAATATTATTTGTGATGATTAATTTTGTATGTTAACCTGGCTGCATCCAGCTATTTAGTTGATTATTATCCTAGAAGAAGGAACTCCAATACTGAAGCTGAAACTCCAATACTTTGGCCACCTGATATGAAGAACTGAAAGTGAAAATGAAGTCACTCAGTCGTGTCAGACTCTTTGCGACCCCGTGGACTGTAGCCCGCCAGGCTCCTCTGTCCATGGGATTCCCCAGGCAAGATTACTGGAGCGAGCTGCCATGGCCTCCTCCATGGGATCTTCCTCACCCAGGGACTGAACCTACTTTTCTTGCATCTCCTGCATAGGCAAGTCAGTTCTTTACCACTAGCACCACCTGGGAAGCCATATTTTTTCCAGAAAAACATCTACTTCTGCTTTATTGACTATAACAAAGCTTTGGACTGTGTGGATCACAACAAACTGTGGAAAATTCTTCAAGAGTTGAGAATATATCAGACCATCTGACCTGCCTCCTGAGAAATCTGTATGCAGGTCAAGAAGCAACAATTAGAACCGGACATGGAAAAATAGACTGGTTCAAAATTCAGAAAGGAGCACATCAAGCTGTATATTGTTATCCTGCTTATTTAACTTATATGCAGAGTACATCATGAGAAATGCTGGGCTGGATGGATCACAAGCTGAAATCAAGATTGCTGGGAGAAATACCAATAACCGCAGATACCAGATGTCACCACCCTTACGGCAGAAAGCCAAGAAGAACTAAAGAGCCTCTTGATGAAAGTGAAAGAGGAGAGTGCAAAAGATGGCTTAAAGCTCAACATTCAGAAAATGAAGATCATGGCATCCGGTCCCAATACTTCATGGTAAATAGATGGGGAAATAGTAGAAACAGTGGCTGACTTTATTTTTTCTGGGCTCCAAAATCATTGCAAATGGTGTCTGCAGCCATGAAATTAAATGACGCTTACTCCTTGAAAGGAAAGTTATGACCAACCTAGACAGCATATTAACAAGCAGAGACATTACTTTGTCCACAAAGGTTCGTCTAATCAAGGCTATGGTTTTTCCTGTGGTCATGTACAGATGTGAGAGTTGGACTATAAAGAAAGCTGAGTGTTGAAGAATTGATGCTTTTGAACTGTGGTGTTGGAGAAGACTCTTGAGAGTCCCTTGGACTGCAAGGAGATCCAACCAGTCCATCCTAAAGGAGAGCAGTCCTGGATGTTCATTGGAAGGACTGATGCTGAAGCTGAAACTCCAATACTTTGGCCACCTCATGTGAAGAGTTGACTCATTGGAAAAGACTCTGATGCTGGGGGGGATTGGGGGCAGGAGGAGAAGGGCACGACAGAGGATGAGATGGCTGAATTGCATCACCAACTTGATGGACATGAGTTTGGGTAAACTCCAGGAGTTGGTGATGGACAGGGAGGCCTGGCATGCTGTGATTCATGGGGTCGCAAAGAGTCAGACACGACTGAGCAACTGAACTGAACTGATAGCCCCTAGTAATCACTTTATGTTAATTCATTCTCTTTCTATGCATTTGACTTTTTAAGATACCATATATGAACAGAATTAGAAAGAATTTGAATTTTGTTTCTGGCTTATTTCACTTAGTGTAATGTTCTCAAAGTTCATTCATGTTGTCACAAATGCAGGATTTCCTTTTTTTAATGGTCGAATAAAACATGTTGGTGTGTGTATGTGTGTGTAACACAATCACACTTTAATCACAGTATATAATCACACCTTCTTTGTCTTCAGCTGTTGACAGACACAGTGTTTCTGTTTCTGTTCACAATTAATAGCCATGAATGTGAGATTAAGTATACTTTTTGAAGATACTGATTTATTTTCCTTCAGAGGTATACCCAGAAATGGCATTGCTTGATCACATGGTAGTTTGATCTTTCATTAAAAAAAATAACTTTATTTATTTTGGTTGCATTGGGCCTTTATTGCTGCACATGGCTTTCTCCAGTTGCAGTGAGCAGGCTCAGTAGTTGTGGCTCCTGGTTCCTAGAGTGTGGGCTCAGCAGCTGTGATGCACAGGCTTGGTTGCTCTGCTCTACATATAATCTTCCTAGACCAGGGATCGAACCTGTGTGCCTGGCATTGGCAGGTAGTTTCTTATTCACTGTACCTCCAGGGAAGACCAATCTTTAATTTTTGATGAATCTCCATATTCTTTTCCGTAGTGGCTGCACCGCCTTACATTCCCACCAACAGTGTGGGATTCCAGGTGGTGCTAGTGGTAAAGAACCTGCCTACCAATGCAGGAGACTTAAGAGACATGGATTCAATTCCTGGGTCAGGAAGATGCCCTAGAGGAGGGCATGGCAACCTACTCCAGTGTTCTTGCCTGGAGAATCCCATAAAAAGAGGGGCCTGGTGGGCTGCAGTCCATAGGGTCGCAGAGTTGGACATGACTGAAGTGACTTACCTCCCAGTACCAACAATGTACTTTTCTCCACTCCTTGCCAACACTTTTTAATCTCCTGTATTTTTGAGAATAGTGATCTTAACAGATAAAGGGTATATCTTATTGTGGTTTTAATTTTCATTTCCCTGATGATTTGTGCTCTTGGGCACCTTTTGATGTAACTGTGGCCATTTGCCTTTCTTCTTTGGAAAAATATCTATTCACATCTTTTGCCCATTTTAAATTAGATTTTTTTGGCTCCTTAGTTGTATGAGCTCCTTATATATTTTAGATATTATCCCTTATTAGATGTATGGTTTGCAAATATTTTCTCCCATCCTGTAGATTGCATGTTCATTTTGTTAATTGTTTCTTTTGCTACACAGAGCCTTTAATTTTGATGTAATCCTACTTGCTTATTTTTGCTTTTGTTGTCTTTGCCTTTATGCTTGAGCTTTTGTTGTCATAGTCAAATAATTATTGCCAAGATCAATAAAAACGTCTTCAGCCCTACTTTCTAAATAATTAAATCTATGTTTCACAGGAATACATTCCATGTTATTAATCCTTCTATCTTTTTAAATGATTTTTATTCCATCTAGATTCACAGTTTTTCAAGATTTTTCAGTTTGATATACTGATTCTACTCTGTTTGGTAGTATCTTGTGAAAGCTAGACTGGAAGAATAAGAAAATTTTGCTTAATACACTCTGAATGTAATGTATCTGTGGCAATATTCACTTGTCTTTTCAGACTAGCCCCAGATCAGATTGTTACTTTCAATGATTTATTACAGAAAACATTCCACAGTACTCAGACAGCTCTGTTTTCTTCTTACACTGATTGAATACAAAATGACTGTCAGATTTTCTAGCCTAAACTTGGGATGTGATAGACAAGAACACAGTGGACTTTATTCAAATGGCTATAATGGCAATAGAATGATTTTCTTCCAAAGGAAAGAGTGATTGTTTTTCCATTGTTATAGTGGAGCTATCAGAGAGTAAGTTAGCACAACAGTCTCTTGTTGGATTGCACATAAATGGTAAGAAAAACATTTGGACTGTGTGCAGGTAGATTATAAAATTAAAAAAAAAAAAGCTTCTGCTCTATTTTTCATAAGAGGAATGCCTACAAGGGAGGATGTCTTTTTCAAATAAAATAATAATTAAAAGGAAACATTTTCTTGAAATTGAGAAAAACAGTAAAAGAAATTAATTCAACTAACATTTAAAGTGTTTTCCAAGTGCTAGGCATCATGCTAAGCACCTAAAAATAAGAAAATCCAGTCTTTGTTCTTAAAAGACTCATGGACCATAAGAGGAGACATGACACCTAATTTCACTTCACTTGATATGTGATTTTGATATTGCATTCAGATTTGTAAATGAAAAATGAGGAAACACAGCCGAAAGAGTGATTACATTTACTTAATGAGGCAGGGGTCCAGGAAGATGTTCCAGATGATGTTATTAGGCTGAACTGGAGTTCATCAAATTTTATGGTGAGGGATAGGTAGCAGTTGAACAAGCATTTCAGGAAAAAAGATAGTTATGTGCAGAGGCTCAGGGTTGTGAGATAGCATGGAACTCTTAGTTGTTCAGAAACAGGTTGGGGTTGGAGTATAAAGTCCCAAGGGAACTAGGTTCAGTTCAGTTGCTCAGTCATGTCCAGCTCTTTGCGACCCCATGAATTGCAGCATGCCAGGCCTCCCTGTCCATCACCAACTCCCGGAGTTCACTCAAACTCACGTCCATCAAGTCGATGATGCCATCCAGCCATCTCATCCTCTGTTGTCCCCTTCTCCTCCTGCCCCCAATCCCTCCCAGCATCAGAGTCTTTTCCAATGACTCAACTCTTTGCATGAGGTGGCCAAAGTATTGGAGTTTCAGCTTTAGCATCATTCCTTCCAAAGAACACCCAGGACTGATCTTTAGAATGGACTGGTTGGATCTCCTTGCAGTCCAAGGGACTCTCAAGAGTCTTCTCCAACACCACAGTTTAAAAGCATCAGTTCTTCAGTGCTCAGCCTTCTTCACAGTCCAACTCTCACATCCATACATGACCACAGGAAAAATCATAGCCTTGACTAGATGGACCTTTGTTGGCAAAGTAATGTCTCTGTTTTTTAATATGCTATCTAGGTTGGTCATAACTTTCCTTCCAGGGAGTAAGTGTCTTTTAATTTCATGGCTAGAGAGTCTGAAAATTCATTGATGATGTAAGAAAGAGAGGTCAAGTCATAATGAGTCTTATGTCTCAAGATAGAAGCTTAGATTTTACTTTTAGGGCTATAATTCCCATCTTGGATGCACATTAATCACCTGGGGGAGTTTTTTTGTTTGTTTGTGTATTTGTTTTGAGTCTATATCCCATTTCCAAAGACTTTTATTTAATTTTCATGAGATAGGGCAGGGGCACGAGTATTTTTGAAACCTTCCCAGTGGTTTTATTTGTTTTATTTTGGTTTGCTTTCATTTTAATGAGCAGCCAGGGTTGAGAACCACTACTTTAAAAATAGGCTAGTCAATAAAGGGTAGGAAAATCTACACACACACACACACACACATCTTCAGCAGTTCATTCTGGCCATGGAATCAAGGACAAAATTTGTATTCATGAGTCATGTCTGAAAATAAAAGGAACAACTCTATCATTGGCTGCTGATCCATGCCCGTTGACTTCACACCCCATTCAATGTGCTAGCAATTTCATTATGGGCAAACCCTTACCCTCTCTGAGTCTCAGTTTCCACATCTGTAGAACCAGAACTCCAGTAATATCAGCTAAAAGCCTTATTATACAATTATATATGTGAGAGCTATGGTTTGCTGTGAATCTCCCTGGGTAGAACCAGTCTACAAGTTGAAAGGGACAATGTCCAACATCATTGCACCCAGACTATCATGAGAGTTTCAGCTTCATTTCACAAGTTCTACTGCTCCTAAGAGAGATCAATACAGAGAGATCGTGTCTCTTCTTCCACAAGATCACGTTATTTCTGGAGGTAACTCCTGCAAATGCTACCGCCACTTTGCTAATAACAAGGTAACACTTATTGTGTATAGTTGAAGACTAGGGAGGATAAAGTGATCAACCCTGGAATCCACACTACTTCTAGGTTTATTGTTATGTGAGATAGAACATTTCCTTTTTGCTTTACCAATTCAATGGAACTTCTTGCAACAAAAAAATGCATACACTATGGATAAAAAAATCAGAGTACTCATGGAGCAAATACTCAACTTGTTGAAAGCAGATTTAATTTTATCTTGAGCTTGAACAGTCTGAACTAAATGAAAACAGGCCCAAGAAGTCTGCATTAAATGTGATTTAAACTTACTAAGAGTGGAAAATTGATTCCAGTTAGATGGGAGAAGTTCCAGAACTATAATGGGGCATTAAGGACACGTAGGGGAAACTGTTAAATCCATTTAATCCTAGGTCCCTGGAGGCAATATGGCTTTACCTCACTGTGTATCCTTGGAACACCAGCTTCCAGGGAAATCATATGACATAGTGCAAAAACACAAGGTCTAGAGGAGCACTGATACAATTTAACTTTATTGCTTTCTAAATGTGTGACCTCTTAAGAGTTATTTAACCTCTCATTTTCCTTAAATGTAGCATAAAGAAAATATTACCTACCTCTAAGAGTCTACTGTGACTATTAAATGAGATATTACAAAGCACTTATTATATTAAATGACAATAAGAGTAATGATGGTACATGCTAAGTTGCTTCAGTTATGTCTGACTCTTGGCAACCCTATGGACTCTAGCCCACCAGGCTCCTCTGCCCATGGGATTCTCCAGGTAAGAATAATGGAGTGGCTTGCAACGCCCTTCTCCAGGGGATATTCCCTACCCAGGGATCAAACTTGCATCTCCTGTGGCTCCTGCATTGCAGGTAGATTCTTTACTTTTGATCCACCAGGGAAGCCCAACGATGGTAATGATAATGATAAGAAAACAATAGCATCAGCATTGGTGGGCATATCCCTTTACTGAGTATTTTAAATTGTAGAGAGATATTGGAGATTAGGATGGCAGAGCAAAAAGACATGCACTCACCTTCTCCTGCCAGAGCATCAAATCACAACTAACTGTTGAACAGCCATTGACAGGAAGGCACTGGAACCCACCAAAAAAAGGTACCCCACATTCAAGGACAAAGGAGAAGCCACAGTGAAATGGTCCTCCATGGATTTGCTGATGTCCACCCACAACGGGGAGGGCAACCTGTTTTACTGAATCCCCTGGTTTAAATGTTCATCCAAAAATACCCTCATGCACACTGAGAAATAATGTTTAATCTGGGCACCTTTTGCCCCAGTCAAATTGATACACAAAACAACCCATCACAACCATCACTGGGGGTGACTGGCAGGGCAGTACTGGACATATCTAGTCATGCCATCAACATATACCAAGGGGGCCTCCTTGGCGGCTTGGTAGGAAATAATCCACCTGCCAACATGGGAGACATGGGTTTGATCCTTGGTCCAGAAATATCTCAAATGCTGCAAAGCAACTAAGCCTGCAGCCCTTGACTATTGACCTGTGCTCTAAAGCCTAGGAAGCAAAACTACTGAGCCCATGCACGTCAGCTACTGAAGCCTGTGCACCCTAGAGCCTGTGCTGCATACCAAAAGGAGCCACACAGTGAGAAGAACACACACCGCAACTGGAGAGGAGCCCCCAATTGCCACGACTAGAGAAGAGCCCAAGCAGCAAGGAAGACCCAGGAGAGCCAAAAACAAATAAATTAATTAAATTATTTGGAAAATAATTTTAAAAGGGGGCAACAGAAAATAAGATGGTTGGATGGCATCACCAACTCAATGGACATGAGTTTGAGCAAACTCCAGGAGACGGTGAAGGACAGGGAAGGCTGGAATGCTGCAGGTCATGGGGTCACAAGGCATCAGACACGACTGAGTGACTGAACAATTTTTAAAAATACATACCAAAAATCTAACCCATAACACAGATATGACTGGAGCCACACCACGTTTACATTATAGGATAGGATAAATATATTATTGGTCCTCTCGCTAGGTTTCCAAGGCACAAGCACATGTTCTTAAAATCGTGGCCCCTGCCACGAGTTTCCCCAGGAGCAGCAATGCTTGGCTCCCTCACTATCTGTGTAAAGGCTTTACCCCAAATACTTTTTCAGCCCTGGAGAAAATGCTTAGGAAATCGGCAACTAATCATCCTAATAGTTCAGATGATGTTATTGTATTCAATTACTTCCTTACAGAGACATTCCCAAGGAATCCCCTGAGCGTTCACCATTTGAACTTACCTATTGGAGAAAGGTTAAGAAGTCCTTTGCTGCTGCTAAGTCGCTTCAGTCGTGTCCGACTCTGTGCAACCCCATGGACTGCCGCCTACCAGGCTTCTCCGTCCATGGGATTCTCCAGGCAAGAACACTGGAGTGGGTTGCCATTTCCTTCTCCAAAGAGGTCCTTTAATCCTAATTAAATTACTGGTAAACTCCAAGTAGACAATAACAGTGGACAAAAATATATCACATGTAAGGAAGATATCCTCTAGAGGAAAAAAAAAAATAATAAACCAGTGCAAAGACTTGGGAAACTGAGGAGCTCTGTATAATAAATCACCTTATTCATTGGCGTGGCATCCCTTCCTCTGGAGAGACCCCTTTCACAGTCTAAGTGGACCTGGGGGTGGTCAATCGCAAGACACCCCTTCCTCGTATCTCAGTCACATCACCATGGGTTTGAAATGCAGCCTCATTAGTCAGAATTTCTACCCACACCTGACCCACAACAATGATTGGGCATGTAACAAGGTCAGACAATTAGATTCTTACCCGGACTTCTCTGGGAGAGCCAATAAGAAAGTATATGTCTTGCCTTGGTGATTGTAGTTATAGGAAGGAGTCATGTTGGAGCCTCCAGCACTCATCTTCCTGGACTGAAAAGAGTAAAGGAAAACATGTAAAGTAAGAGAAGAAAAGAATGAGGTCAAGAGAAAAAAGAAGTAAAGCTAATAAACTACATCAGAGAAAGTTCTGTTGATAGCTATTGGTCACCTGGATCCAACTGACCCTTAATCCCAGATCTGTCTCTAGACAACCCAGTTAAATGGATCAATAATTTCCCCTGTCTCTTAAGCCATTTTGATTATTGTCTCCCCTACTTATAACTGAAAGACTACTAGCTAATCAAGGACTTTTCTGCTACTGTGCAAAGATGAACTTATCAGGACAATAAAGATCCTACACCCAGGAAGTTTCTGGATGAAATGTTCCATTGAAATAGCAATAAATCACCTTTTATAGAAAAATGAAATCAAATAAAATTGGAGAAACAGGAGCCATGCTTGTCTGTGGTGACTTCCAGTAGGTTTAGTTGTTTCAGACAAAAAGGCAAAATGGTTGTCTGAGGAGACCTTACAAATAGATGAGGAAAAAAAGAGAAGCGAAAGGCAAAGGAGCAAAGGAAAGATATACCCATTTGAATGCAGAGTTCCAAAGAATAGCAAGGAGAGATAAGGAAGCCTTCCTCAGTGATCAATGCAAAGAAATAGAGGAAAACAATAGAATGGGAAAGACTAGAGATCTCATGAAAATTAGAGATACCAAGGGAACATTTCATGCAAAGATAGATACAATAAAGGACAGAAACAGTATGGACCTAACAGAAGCAGAAGATATTAAGAAGAGGTGGCAAGAATACACAGAAGAACTTATAAAAAATATCTTCATGACCCATATAACCACAATGGTGTGATCACTCACCTAGAGCCAGACATCTTGGAATGCAAAGTCACGTGAGCCTTAGAAAGCATCACTACAAACAAAGCTAATGGAGGTGATGGAATTCCAGTTGAGCTATTTCAAATCCTGAAAGATGATGCTGTGAAAGTGCTGTACTCAGTATGTCAGCAAACTTGGAAAACTCAGCAGTGGTCACAGGACTGGAAAAAGTCAGTTTTAATTCCAATCCCAAAGAAAGGCAATGCCAAAGAATGTTCAAACTACTGCACAATTGCACTCATCTCATGCTAGTAAAAAAATGCTCAAAATTCTCCAAGCTAAACTTCAACAGTATGTGAACTGAGAAATTCTAGCTGTTCAAGCTGGATTTAGAAAAGGCAGAGGAACTGGAGATCAAATTGCCAACATCCGTTGGATCATAGAAAAAGCAAGAGAGTTTCATAAAAACATTTACTTCTGCTTTATTGACTACATCAAAGCCTTTGACTGTGTAGATCAAAACAAACTGTGGAAAATTTTTCAAGAGATGGGAATACCAGTCCACCTTACCTGATTCCTGAGAAATCTGGATGCAGGTAAAGAAGCAACAGTTAGAACCGGACATTGAACACCAGACTGGTATCAAATTGAGAAACGGGTATGTCAAGGCTGTATATTGTCACCCTGCTTATTTAACTTATGTGCAGAATACATTATATGAAATACTGGACTGGATGAAACACAAGCTTGAATCAAGATTGCTGAGAGAAATATCAATAACCTCAGATATGCAGATGACACCACCCTTATGGCAGAAAGCAAAGAAGAACTAAAAAGCCTCTTGATGAAAGTGAAAAAGGAAAGTGAAAAAGCTAGCTTAAAACTCAACATTCAAAAAACAAAGATCATGGCATCTGGTCCCATCACTTCATGGCAAACAGATAAGTGACACACTATTTTCTTGGGCTTCAACATCACTGCAGATGGTGACTGCATCCATGAAATTAAAAGATGCTTGCTCCTTGGAAGAAAAGCTATGACCAACCTAGATAGTGTATTAAAAAGCTGAGACATTACTTTGGCAACAAAGGTCCATCTAGTAAAAGTTATGGTTTTTCCAGTAGTCATGTATGGATGTGAGAGTTGGACCATAAAGAAAGCTGAATGCTGAAGAATTGATCCTTTTGAACTGTGATTTTGGAAAAGACTCTTGAGAGTCCCTTGGACTGCAAGGAGATCCAACCAGTCCATCCTAAAGGAAATTGGTGTTGAATATTCCTTGGAAGGACTGATGTTGAAGTTGAAACTCCAATACTTTGTCCACCTGATGTGAATAACTGACTCATTGGGAAAGACCCTTCTGCTGGGAAAGATTGAAGGCAGGAAGGGTGTGACCAAGGATAAGATGGTTGGATGGCATCACTGACTTGATGGGCATGATTTTGTGCAAGCTCCAGGATTTGGTGATGGACAGGGAGGTCTGGCATGCTGCAGTCCATGGGGTCGCAAAGAGTCAGAGAAGACTGAATGACTGAACTGAACTGAAACCTGGTGTCTGGAGCTCTGTCTAAACAGATTCCGTCTGAAAGATAAGATATGATGGGAAGCATGAGCTTTATTTTTCTTTCAAAATTGTAAAATAGTTTAAATACAGGAGCATCTGTTTATTAAGTGTAGAGTTTCTACAGGGAGCTTCAGAAATCCACTAGTTATATAAAAAATAGAAATTTCAGTAAGTAACATAACTTAACACAAGAAAAAATTGGCACAAAATTTAAATGCATGAATTATTACCTTTTTTTGACTTGATTTTTGGCCTCTTACCTTAGACTAACAGCCTGAATTTCAAGAACTAAGGTGTTAACTTGTAATAATTAATGTCTTGCATGCTTATAAGTTCAGACTCAGAGAATCTGGATAGAAACATGAGAATTTTCCGGGAAAACAGAAAATAATTTTCATTAGGATAAAATGGCAAAACTGTACAATTTGGAAGGGTGTTAGGGAAGATAATAGAAATAAATAGAATATGAATACTCTTTGGAGTAAGAAAAGATGATTATAAATAGCACTATTAGGAATTAGGCTAGATGATAAATCTTTCAAGAAGAGATGCAATTGAGCTTCAGATCAAAACAAAGTTTCAAGAGCAGAAAAATTTGAAATGGGGGTTTTGATGGACTGTTAAAAGGAAAAAGTCAAAGTGGCAGATTTAAGGAATGAGTTTCTTCTTTCAGCTTTGGTCCCTGGCTTCTTTTTCATTGTCATCAGAAATCTAATCTGGTCAAAATCCTTACTCAGTCTAACTCCTGGGTCAGGCTCCTCAGCCAACTCTATAAAAATCTTCAAATTATGTTAGTGTTGTCCTCGGAGCCCTGCCTCTGCTTAGCTGTGTGCATGGCAGTGCATAAACTCTCTCCAGCTTCAGCTGAATGTATTTAACTCTTTTCTGTAGCATAAAGGATCACTTTGTGTAAAACCAAATAATGATTCTGGTATTTTGTCTTTCAAGTAGAAATCAAATATAAAAATTTAAGATTAATAAATATGCATATTTGTCAAAATATATTGATTATATTACAAGTTTATTTTTAATATTTTAATTTTAAAAAATATTTTCTTTGTTGTAATAAAGTTCAAACATTATTTAGTAGAACAATTGTGTATTTTAGATTCATCACATTTTCAACTGACTATGGGAAAGATGCTATGATTAAAATGTGCATCTATTGAAAAATTATCAAAAGAAGCCTCTCTGACATAGCTGGTACATTGTTAAAAAACTGTAAGTATTTTATGGGCTCCTAAATAATATAAATCAGACATTCTTGTAATCACTAACATTATACATCTAGTTCAACTCAATCATTTTACTAAATAAGGAAAAAGACCTAAAGAATAAATAAATTACTCAAACATGATCATACAGATCCTGAGTGAATCAGTGGGGCCCACATCTTCTAGTGCTTAAAAACCATTCCAAAATAAAGTCTACATTAATTATATAGATATGCTTGATTATTTTCTAGAATTGAGCTGGCCATTTAGCTTAAAAGTTACTTTTATTTCATTAAATTCATCTTTACTAATAGAGTGTTTTATCTACATTCAGATCTGGTGATTATGAAGTGAAACAATAGAATCAAATCTTAGATGAGCTCCTGAAATGTTATCAACAGCTCTTAATCTTTGATTGCATTCAGCTAAGTTTAATACATACAAAGTCAAAGTTACCTTTTCTAGAATTTTACCATCAGAGAAATATTATTTTTGTGAGGTATTAGACTATTCTCCAAAAATGGAAATGTTTTGGGGAGGTATGAAGTGGAATCTCAGTTAGTTATTTACAGCTTAGCATGATTCTTTTTAATGATTCATCTGCCCACTCCCACCTCAACATCAAGTATAAGCTAAACTTATCTTTTTCTTTTGGGAAAAGAGTTCTGAAAGACTGATGTGGCCAGTAAGAATGGGTGATTGTAGATTATTGAAAATTATTGAGCTATGGCAGATTTGGGTTGGTAGCAAAAGGTAGTCAATCACAGAATAGATGGAGGAATTTGGGGAACATGAACATGAGGAAACAACATCAGAAAGAGGAGGGCCACAGCTCTATAGAAATGTCCTTAATCACCTCAGTCTAATACACTGCTGTTGTTGTTTAGTCACTAAATCATGTCCAACTCTTTGTAACCCCATGAAGTACAGCATGCCAGTCTTCCTGTCATTCAGTATCTCCCAGAGTTGGCTCAAACTCATGTCCATTGATTTGGAGAGGCCATCCAACCATTTAATTCTCTGTCACCCTCTTCTCCTCCTGCCCTCAGTCTTTCCCAGCATCAGGGTCTTTTCCAATGAATCAGCTCTTTGCATCAGGTGACCAAAGTACTGGAGCTTCAGCATCAGTCTTTCCCATGAATATTCGGGGTAGATTTCCTTTAGGATGGACTGGTTGGATCTCTTTGCAGTCCAAGGGACTCACAAGAGTCTTCTCCAGCACCACAATTCAAAAGTATCAATTCCTTAGTACTCAACCTTATTTATGGTCAAACTCTCACATCAGTACATGACTACTGGAAAAGTCATAGCTTTAACTTTACAGATCTTTGTTGGCAAAGTAATGTCTCTGCTTTTTAATATACTGTCTAGGTTGATTATACCTTTTCTCCCAAGGAGCAAGCATCTTTTAATTTCCTACGTGCAATCACCATCTGCAGTGATTTTGGAGCCCAAGAAAATAATCTGTCACTGTTTCCATTTATTCCCCATCTATTTGTTATGAAGTGATGGGACCAGATGCCATAATCTTAGTTTTTTGAAAGCAGAGTTAAGTCAGCTTTTTCACATTATTAAGTACTTATATTATTAGATATTTATACCCAGTATTTCTTCTAAGCCACACTAATGAATAGTTTTCCAACACTAAAACATTCCAGTGTTATACTAATGTCCCTAGGTTTAGTATCAGCTTTGTCAAAGCCCTTGAGGGCTGAATAGAAAAACATCTTCAAGAGGTCAGGCCAGGTCTTGAGAAGAGGCTCCTTCAGGGAATTGAGTGAGGGGTCAAGGCAGCTTATCTCATCCCACCTGCCTCTGGCAGGTTAAGGGGAAACTGGTATGGCAGATGGTGTTGTAATCCTTTCCCTTCTGAAACCCAATCTCACAACAAGAATCAGTATCTTGAGGTTCACGTGAGACTATCTTCATCTCTGCTCAATGAAGAACAGGAAGAGAGATATAAGGCACACTTCTTTCTCCCCTCAATGTGCTTCTTTCAGGCTGCCCACAATCCCTTCAGTTTCCTTTAAATGCACCACTCTTACCTTCCTCAGGACCTTGAACCCACTGGTTCCCCTGGTAAATTACTCCTTCTCCAAATCTTTGCATGACTTTCTTTTTTGAAACTGAAAGATAATTTTCCCTGACTACCCTATTATAGAAAATGTTTTCTCTCATTTCTTCCTCTGCCCTCTTTTAATTATCGAAATGCCTTAAAGGAAGTAAACCCAGGCTCTAATCGTTTACTCGCCTCCTCTCACCAGAATGTAAGCTGCCTGTATGCAGACTATGCCTTGTTTACTAGTGTCTCTATCTTAGCTACCACAGGATTGAATTTCCTAAAGTGAGAACACTGTACTAGTTTTAGTGCGAGCAGTGGAAACTGTGTCAGAATTTATTTTTCTGGACTCCAAAATCACTGCAGATAGTGACTGCAGCCATGAAATTAAAAGACGCTTACTCCTTGGAAGGAAAGTTATGACCAACCTAGATAGCATATTCAAAAGCAGAGACATTACTTTGCCAACAAAGGTTCGTCTAGTCAAGGCTATGGTTTTTCCTGTGGTCATGTATGGATGTGAGAGTTGGACTGTGAAGAAGGCTGAGTGCCGAAGAATTGATGCTTTTGAACTGTGTTGGAGACTCTTGAGAGTCCCTTGGACTGCAAGGAGATCCAACCAGTCCATTCTAAAGGAGATCAGCCCTGGGATTTCATTGGAAGGAATGATGCTAAAGCTGAAACTCCAGTACTTTGGCCACCTCATGCAAAGAGTTGACTCATTGGAAAAGACTCTGATGCTGGGAGGGATTGGGGGCAGGAGGAGAAGGGGACAACAGAGGATGAGATGGCTGGATAGCATCACTGACTCAATGGACATGAGTCTGAGTGAACTCCGGGATTTGGTGATGGACAGGGAGGCCTGGCGTGCTGTGATTCATGGAGTCGCAAAGAGTCGGACACGACTGAGTGACTGATCTGATCTGAAGCGATTTAGTTCTCAGCTCTGGAAAGGGCGGGGGTGCCACTATGCTATGGAATGGAAAGTGGAGAGAGAGGTTTGCAGAACTGCCTTGACAGAAGGTCAGCTGGGAAGCCTCTCTGGCATGAGGTGGAGGGAGCAGCAGAGAGGGCTGCAGCAGGGGCTTCTCTGGTGGTCCAGTGGCTAAGACTCCTCACTCTCAACCCAGGGGGTCTGACTTAGATCCCTGGTCAGGGAACTAGATCCCATATGCTGCTTTGAAGATCCCACACACCACAACTAAGATCCAGTGCAGCTAAATAAAAATAATTTAAAGGGGGGGGGGGTGGCTACAGCAGGAGAAACCAGCATTTCCCTCTGCCACAGCGCCCCCTCCCCCACGACACCCCCAGGAAAGAGCATGATCTCTTCTCCAATAATAGCACAAGCCCTTTGGTGAGGCTCCAGAATTTTGCATTGTATGAAGGCAAAGATTTTCATCTGAAAAATTGAAGGAAAGGTGGTTTGCTCAGATGTTACCTATTGATTATTTTATCCATAAAAAGAAAAAATAAAAAATAAAAATAGCCTTGTATAGCCTGTGTGAAACCTGCAGTTGAAGAATTGCTACCTCAAGACTGAAATCTTCTTGAAGGAAAGAATTCTGCCTATTTATCTGTAGCTTAAAGCCCTAGACAAAAAGAAAAAAGTGATCCATCATTTAAAAAATACTGTTCCTAAATAGTTTTGCTAATACAAAATTAAATAGTAACTGCTCCCTCCGGCATGAGATTGCTGCCAAGAATACTTCCAATAGCTGGAGTAATAACCTGAGGGAGAATGTGTTGGTTAAATCTAGTTAAAACTGACACGACTATTCCTAAGGTGATAGCAGCTCTAGCTTCCTATTTTTCTTTTCCTTCTATTTCTCTGACATTGGAAATGAATAATCCTGGGGGACAGGGCAGAAAACAGTTTACCAAGGGCTTCTTGTATAACAAACCCAGATCTACATGCCTTTCTTCCAGTATGTTTTAAGAATTACATGAAATAGTCTGCTTCTGCTGTTGCTCCTAAGTCGCTTCAGTCGTGTCCGACTCTGTGCGACCCTATAGACAGCAGCCCACTAGGCTCTTCTGTCCTTGGGATTCTCTAGGCAAGAATACTGTACTGGGTTGCCATTTCTTTCTCCAATGCATGAAAGTGAAAAGTGAAAGTGAAGTCGCTCAGTCGTGTCCAACTCTTCACGACCCCATGGACTGCAGCCTACCAGGCTCCTCCGTCCATGGGATTTTCCAGGCAAGAGTACTAGAGCGGGGTGCCATTGCCTTCTCCACATGAAATAGTCTACAATGCTGTTATTTTTACTGTTAGGTCAAGGACTTCATTGAGATACAGAGTGCTTCTGTAACTCACTTATAATCACAAAACTAGTAAGTGGTAAGGCTGAAATTTGAAATGAAGTCAAGTTGTTGGACTTAGAAAGAAGTTCTATTTCCATTACAAGACACTTAAAGTAAAACACTCTGAGAAACTGATGAAATCTAGTAGCATCTACTATAAATGAAATCTACTACTCATGCTAATAGCACCCCAGGGCCTCCTTTCAAAATGGCTTCCTTTCTAAAAAGGAAGGGCAGGTTTAAAAGAGTGGTACTTGGACTGAGAAGGGTGCTCCACTAGCAAACTCTCAGCCAGAGTAGAAAGACACAGTTCACATCCCAGTGAGAGAAAGTCAGAGAACAAACAAACAAAAACCAAACAAACAAAACATTGGAACCTGGAATTATTTGCTTTAAAGTATTTAAATAATTAAATGGGGGCAGAGAAAGAAAATAAAGAGAAAATATTTTCTAAATAGATCCAATAGGGAAAATAATACCTGTACTGTAAGAGTTTGGGGGAGGAGAATCCTTTTGTGCTTATAAAGTAGCAGTCACATGATTTTCACGTGAACCAGCCCTCAAGTTTCATCATTTCTCTTCAAGAACTCTTATTTTGCTTCTTATTTCCCTTGTTCATCCTGTATTTCCAATACACAGTGGTTTTTGCAGCACTCAAGAAATGTTAGTCCAGTTTCTTGAAATGCTTTTAAATAGCACAGGTTTGCTTTTTTTCTGCCAATACAAACCTTGACTAAAGCTCCAAGTTTGTTTTGACCATGTGACTGCCAGTATTAAGCATGCCAGATGCCCAATCTTTGTTGTTTCCTCTTCAAGGATCAGAGTGACAAACCAACAATTAATCCAGGTTGCCAAAGCCCAGGTCAAGGTGTTTTATTTGAAACTCAACTGGGTCACAAAATAATGTTGTAAGTCAAACTGAGTTTCTAAAAAGATCAGGACACAAAGATAGAGCTATACTCTTTTAAATTCAGCTATGAAAAACATCTCTTGGGAGTCACCCCAGAGCATTACTATAAACTTAACAATGTATCTATCACATCCTATTGTAAGTGACAGATCCTACAATCTAAATATTTCCACTTCCACATTTGTTATCCTCTCATTTCCACAAGGGTCCGCTGAGACAAGCGTTGCCATACTCTTTAAATAAGTAAATTAACTGAGGAAAACCAAAATGAAGTCACAACTAGATTCCAAAACTAGGACTAATATGACTTTACATTCCCAGGAGCAGGGGAGAACAGTGGTAGAGAAGAGAGATGTTAGAATTAGAGCTGTGTTTGAATATTCCTCTATTAATTATTAAACAGTGGGCAAATGCCTTAACTACTTCATGCTTTGGTTAAAATAGGAGTAATAGTTGTACCTATTTTAAAGGATTATGTGAAGATTAAAAATATGATATATGGAGTTTCCATTATTATTACTAGTCTGTATCCAGGTTCATCATTCTTTCCAGTTTCCTTCAGCTTCAACTAAATGGTCATGTCACGGGAAGCAATTTCTGTCCAGTCACTGACAAGGGAATATCTCACCAGTTCCCAGAGTGCCTGGTGCAGACATCTTTATTGTTACCACAAAAACATTGACAAGAAACAGCACTATTTTTCTCCAAAATTATATCTCAAAATGAAAATGGTGTTTGGGTTCTGTCTTTAAGCTTAGATGGGAGTGAACACAACCTCCAGTACTGATATCTGTAAAACCAAGGTTTTTGATTTTTACTACCTGCAAAGAAATGTATGTGCCTGTATGGTTCCTTTATGGGTCTTCCTCCTCATTGTCCAGTCACTTAAGTTGTGTCTGACTCTTTGCAACCCCATGAACTGCAGCACACCAGGCTTTCCAGTTCTTCACTATCTCCTGGAGCTTGCTCAAACTCATGTCCAATGAGGTGGTGATACCATCCAGTCATCTCAGCCTCTGCTGCCCACTTCTCCTGCCTTCAATCTTCCCCAGCATCAGGGTTTTCCCCAGTGAGTCAGCTCTTCGCATCAGGTGGCCAAAGTATTGGAGCTTTAGCATCAGTCCTTCCAATGAATATTCAGGGTTGATTTCCTTTAGGATTGACTGGTTTAATCTTATTGTTATCCAAGGGACTCTTAAGAGTGTTCTCCAGAACCACAATGCAAAAGCATCCATTATGATTCCTACTAAAGAATAAATCCCCCTGCTTTCAAAGGAGTAAACCCTCAGTCACAGGTCGCTGTGTGCACAGAAAACAAAATTAGTTTTTTTAATAAGAGTTGCCATGAAACATGATAAGTCATGGTCATGGGGACTGGGGACAGCAGGGACTAGATCTAAAGCAGTGTCCAGAGAGAGTGGTGGGACTGGGAGAGCAGGGACTTGTGGAAGTTCCCCAAGGCAGCCCTGAAAAATGAAGAGAGAGATTGTGGTTCACCTGCACCAAGACCAAGGATGGAGGGCTGGGAGGTTGAGATATTCGGGTGGTGGCAGAGTCAGGACCTGATCATTGAGCTGATACCTGTGCCAAAGCAGGTAGCTGAGTTTTACGCTATGCCCTGCTGCTGTCTCAAATATGATTCTCTTACAGAGAAGTCCCAGGGTAGGAAGACTTCAAGGACTCTGTGTGGGCTGCTTCCAAATCCAGGAGGAATGCGGCAGACTTGCCAAGAGATGGGTTGCCCCTGCCTGAAAGCAAAGGAAAACAGTTCTTTTTATTCTTTCCTTCTCCCATAGCAAAATGAAAGTACACTCAAGGCCATGGAGACCTGTTCTGCAGGACGACATGACCTTTCATATTCAAACCTGGGCCAGGAAATAAGGCAGAGTCTGCCACTTAAGCTATATATCCCATTTGGGAAAATATTTTCCATTCAGGTTTCTAGAAAATGCCATGTTGCACACTGTATTTTTTTTAAGCTTCTTCTTGTTTAAGATTTGGGTAATGCAAGCATTTGGCTATGTGATAAAGAGACTTTCAAGGATAAAATTTAAGAGTGTTTCTTTAATGATTTAGCATATTCTTCAATGACTTGTCAATAAACGTGCAAAATTGATCTTTATTTGTAAGCAAAAGCTTTACAAAACATTATTCACATGCTGTTGAAGCAATGTTATTGCCAAAGTTGTGAACTGTACTGAAATAGTTGAATTGCTAACGGACATCTCTCCCACATTGGGTGCAGGAGTTACATCTAAGGGCATTGGTAGACAAGCATGATTTCTGCATGTGTTGTTGATACAGCAACTGAAGTGGACATCTGAGAAAAATTTCAGGGAGTGAAAACTAGAAACATTAAAACATGAAAAACATCACTAAAGCAGCTGAAGATGCTGACGGCAAACCCAAAATGACTTTGTTGCCAGTTTTTGCTAACTTACTCCTCTTTCTAAAGACATGCTGTATCAATCAGCATTCAGATTCAATAAGTGCTTCGCAAGGCCAAAACGGGCCAAGAAAAGTATGTCAGACATGCTTACATATTATATCACGTGATTCCTACCACAAACCTCTAGAGTAGGCTTTATTTCCATTGTAACTCAACTGAAGATTGCATTTGCTCTGTCGCTTTGAAGTCATGTAATCTCATACAAGGCAACTGACAGGATTTTGTTTTCCTTAACTGCTTTGTACCATAAAATCCCAGGCAGACATAATCGGTGGTTCTCTATCTGACTTTTACCTTATGAGGGACGTTTGACAGTGTCTGAAGACATTTTTGACTGCTACCATGAGAGAGCGACAGGCATCTAGTGAATAAGGTCAAGGGTGCTGTTGGACAGCCTATATTGGGACAGGGAAGCCCCCACAGCAAAGAACTACCCAGGCCCAAAAGTCTACAGTTCTGAGACTGAGAAATCCTGGACAAAAAGAAGAAACTGGGGAGGCTGTCACGAAAGTTTTGCATTGTCAGTAGTTCATGGTAAAAAGAACAAAAGCATTTTTAAACTGCATCTTTCTCTCAGCCCATCCATTTTTTGACAATCCAAACTTGTTTCTTGGAAGGAACAGTGAACAGAGTTTCATTTATTCAATATTTATTAAACATTGATTGTGTGCTAAATATTATCCAGGAGGACATAAAAAAATAAATAACTCATTATTGCTGATTGCAGGAAGTTCAAACTCAAATGAAAGGAGACTGACTAAGAATTCAATTATGTTTATGTAATGTAAGTGCTGTACTAAAGGAAGGGAAGTCAGGGAACCCTGTCTGGGGTAAGCGGAAAAGGCTTTCAGTTATGAAAATTTTTTTAAAAAAGCGTTTTGAATATTTAGGAATTTTGACTCCAAGTTGAGACATTGTATGCTGGTTGAGTCTCAGTCTATTGGATTTTTAATGTGCTTAGTCATTATGTGCTTGCTAATATGCTTTTAAAACCCTAGGTTTCATTTCAAATTCATTCATACAGGCTTATGCTTTTATCAAGTATGAACAAACTAAAAGTTGTACTGTAGTATCTTTGTGAATGGAGTCATAAGTTAATAGTCTTTCTCTGTGGAAAATGGCCACTCCAATACCAACCCATGCTCTTCAATTCTTAGAATTTTGATAATGCATTCACTACAGCCATTTTAAATATAAAGCAGGAATCATAGTTTGTTTATTAATTTTTTAAATTTCTTTAGCAATTTTTACATCTGCTGCTGCTAAGTTGCTTCAGTCGTGTCTGACTCTGTGCGACCCCATAGACGTTAGCCTACCAGGCTCCCCCATCCCTCGGATTCTCCAGGCAAGAACACTGGAGTGGGTTGCCATTTTCTCCTCCAATTCATGAAAGTGAAAAGTGAAAGTGAAGTTGCTCAGTCATGTCCAACTCTGAGCGACCCCATGGACTTCAGCCCACCAGGCTCCTCCGTCCATGGGATTCTCCAGGCAAGAATACTGGAGTGGGTTGCCATTTCCTTCTCCGAATTTTTACATCTAGATACTTTTTTTACTAAGTAGCAACACCCAGAAAATAGATCAGCATCTCTTGAGAGCTATTTGAGAGTAAATATGTGTTGAATGAAACAATGAACAGGTCACAGAATACCTATTACATGACAGATGCTATGCTAGGTTTGGGGGCTATGAAGATAATCAAGGGAAAGAGACAAATGAAAGGATGAATATGATCAGTTTGCTGTGCAACCCCTTCCCTTTATCCACTCAATCACAATCATGCTGATTCTGTCCAATACTTTTGAAACTACTCACATCTCTTTAACTTCACTGCCGCTACCCCAGTGAGAGCCACCAACATCCTTTAGTGTCCTGTAATAGTTTTTTAACAGCATTCTCTCTGGCTTCAGAATCAGGAATGACCTGCATGGAGACTGGGAATGATCTCTTTTAAGTACAACTCAAATCACTTCACTTCTCTGCTTAAAACTCTTCAGTGATTATGTAGGCCTTTTGTGAGAAATGAACTCTTAGAAAACCTAAACAGATCAATGCTTTACGAGAAATAAAAATGTTATTAAAATAACATGAGATAAAGAATTTGTATTTCCTTATGAATTTATCCAACTCATTTATTCATTTCTGTTGTCATATTTTTCAAAGTACTCAATAATTTCTGATAGAATCCATTTTTTTTCCTTTAACTTTTCAACTTTTTGTCTTTGAGTATTCTTATTTTTCCTGGTTAGGTTAGCTACTGTCTTTTTATGTGTATTTTATTGTGTACCTTCAAAACACGCCATACATGTTTTGTGATCTTATTGTTTTCCTCTTCTCTTTTTTTAATTTAATTTTTAATTAAAATATGTTGTTGTTGTCATTCAGTTGCCAAGTCATGTCCAACTGTAGCCTGCTATACTATGGGATTCTCCAGGGAAAAATACAGGTGTGGGTTGCCAATTCCTCCTCCAAAGGATCTTCCTGACCCAGGGGTCAAACCTGGGTCTCCTGCTTTGCAGGAAGATTCTTTTCCATCTGAGCCACCAGGGAAGAGTTCTTACAGAATATTAGCAAAATTTCCTGTGCTGTACAATATATCATTGTAGATTATTTATTTGATATATAGTAGTTTGTGCCTTTTAATCTCCTACCCCATCTTTCCTTTCCCACTCCTACCTCCCCTACCCTCCCACCACTGGTAGCCACTAGTTTTTTTCTCTGTATCTCTGAATCTGTTTCTGTTTGTCATTCATTGTTTACTTTTTAGATCCCATGGGTAAATGATAACATATGGAATCCACGTGTTCTTTATCCATTCATTGGCTGATGGACACTTAGGTTGCTTTTATATGAAGGCAACTGTAAATGATTCTGCTACTAACATTGGGTTGCAAGTATCTTTTTGAATTGTTGTTTTCATTTTCCTCAACTATATACCCAGGAGTAGAGTTGCTGGATCATATGGCAGTTCTGTTTTTAGCTTTGGAGGAACCTAGACACTGTTTTGGAGAAGGCAATGGCAACCCACTCCAG
Organism: Bos grunniens; assembly: GCF_055505025.1. Classification (NCBI taxonomy): domain Eukaryota; kingdom Metazoa; phylum Chordata; class Mammalia; order Artiodactyla; family Bovidae; genus Bos; species Bos grunniens. Next base: position 7,990,874 of record NC_141179.1, on the reverse strand, counting down.
TACTCTTGCCTGGAAAATCCCACGGGCGGAGGCGCCTGGTAGGCTGCAGTCCATGGGGTTGCTAAGAGTCGGACACGACTGAGCGACTTCGCTTTCACTTTTCACTTTCATGCATTGGAGAAGGAAATGGCAACCCACTCCAATGTTCTTGCCTGGAGAATCCCAGGGATGGGGGAGCCTGATGGGCTGCTGTCTCTGGGGTCGCACAGAGTCGGACACGACTGAAGCGACTTAGCAGCAGCAGCAAACACTGTTTTACATGGTGACTCCACCAATTTACATCCCCACAGGAATGAAAAGGGTTCCCTTTCATCCACATCTTCAGCAACACTTATTTGTGTGTGCGTTTTTTTAATGATAATCGTTATGTGACTGTATCATTCTGTGATAGTGCAAGGTCATACCTCATTGTGATTTTGTTTTGCATATCTATAATGATTAGAGAGGTTGGGAATCTTTTCACAGACCTGCTGGTTATCTATCTTCCTTGGAAAAATGCCTATTCAAGTCTTCTATTTTTAATTAGGTTGTTTTGTTTTTCAATACTGAGTTGTATGAACTGTTCATATATTTTGGATATTAACCCCTTATCAGTCCTATATCTTTTATAACCCCTTATAATCCCTATAAAGGGAAGAAGGAGATGGCACCCCACTCCAGTACTCTTGCCTGGAAAATCCCATGGACTGAGGAGCCTAGTAGGCTGCAGTCCATGGGGTCACTAAGAGTCGGACACGACTGAGCGACTTCACTTTCACTTTTCACTTTCATGCATTGGAGAAGGAAATGGCAACCCACTCCAGTGTTCTTGCCTGGAGAATCCCAAGGACGGGGGAGCCTGGTGGGCTGCCGTCTATGGGGTTGCACAGAGTCGGACACAACTGAAGCGACTTAGCAGTAGCAGCATAACCCCTATATTTTTTGATAATGCTTTCTCCTTTCCAGTCTTTCTATTTTGCTAATGGTTTCCTTCGCTGTACAAATCCTTTTAAATTTAACTAAGCCTCATTGTTTATTTTTGCTTTTTTCCCTCTGTCTTAAGAGACAGATCTAAAAATATATTGCTATGATTTGTGTAAGTTTTCTGTTTTCTTCCAGAAATTTTATGGTTTCCAATCTAACATTTAGGACTTTAATACCGTCTGAGTTTATCTTTGTATATGATATGAGAAAATATTCTAATGTCATTCTTTTACATGTAGCTGTCCAGTTCTCCCAGCACCACTTATGAAGAGCCTGTCTTTTCTCCATTGTGTATTTTTATATCTTTTGTCATAGTTCAATTGACCATAAGTGTATGGCTTTAATCCTGGGCTCTCTCTTCAGTTCCACTGGTCTATGTGTCCATTTTTTGTGCCAAAACATACTCTTTTTATATTTGTAGCTTTGTAGTATGGTCTGAAGTCAGGGACCAAGATACCTCCAGCTTTGTTCTTTATCCTCAAGATTTCTCTGACATTCAGGGTCTTTTACCAATTTTAGAATTACTTGTTATAGTTCTGTGAAAAAATGTGATAGATAGTTTGATAGGGATTTCAGTGAATCTATAGATTTCTCTGAGTAGTATGCACATTTAAAAAATATTAACCCTTCCAATACATGAACATAGGATATCTTTCCATTTCTTTGTGTTATCCTCAATTTCTTACCACTGTCTTAAAAGTTTTTAGAGTATAGGTCTTTCACCTCTGTGTGAAGTTTATTCCTAGGTGTTTTATTCTTTTTGATGAGATTTCCAATGGGATTGCTTTTATTACTCCCCCCCCTTTTTTTAGCAACACTCATTCTTTATTTATGAAGCTAAGAGTATAATTTTTTAATATGAATTTATTGTACAGATTTCTGTGTTAATTGCACTTGCTGTAACTTTACTGAATTTATTTATTGGTTCTAAGAGTTTTTGATGGAGACATTAGGGGTGTATGCCCTATATATATATGTGTGTGTGTGTGTATATATATATATATATATATATCATGTCCTCTGCAAATAGTGATAGATATACTTCTTTTCCAGTTTGGATTTTGTTTATTTCTTTTCTTTATTATGTTAAATGAAAGGGACAAGAGTGAACATCCTTGTCTTTTCCCTTATTTTAGAGGGAAAGTTTTTAGTTTTTCACCATTGAGTAAGATGTTAGTTGTGGGTTGGTGATGAACGGACTTTATTATGTTGAGATATGTTCTCTCTCAGACTTTCCTGAGAGTGTTTTTTATCATGAATGAATACCAAATTTTGTCAACTAATTTTTCTGTTTCTGAGATAATCATGGATTTTTATATTTCCTTTACTGATGTGGTATATCATATTGATTAATTTGCAAATATGAGCCAGTCTCAGATCTCTAGAATGAATACAACTAGATTCTTGTGTTTGATCCTTTTTATATATTGTTAAATTAGATTTGATAATATTTCGTTGAAAAATTTTGCCTCTATATTCATCAGAGATATTGACCTGTAATTTTCTTTATTTTTTGTAGTTATTTGGTATTAGGGTAATGGTGGCCTTGTAGAATGAATTTAGGAGTCTTTTATCCTCTTCAATTTTTTAGAATATTTTGAAAAGGTCTTTTATATACTTGGCAGAATTTCCTTGTTAAGCCATCTGGTCCAGGACTTTTGCTTGTTGAGAATTTTTGATTACAGCTCAATTTCACTATTAGTATTTGGTCTATTCAAACTGTCTGTTTCTTCCTATTCCATTGAAAAAATTAAAATTATCCATGTTTTCTAGGTGATCCAATTTGTTGTTATGTAGTGTTCATATGTTTATCTTTGTAGTATCAGCTGTAAATTCTCCTCTTTTATTTCTTACTTTGTTTCTTTGATCTCTATTTTTTTCATAATGAGCCTAGCTAAAGGTTTGTTAATATTTTTTTTAATCTTTTCAAGAACAAAGTTCTTGATTTCATTAGTCTTTTCTATTGTTTTCTAATCTCTACTTTCTGTATTTATTTTCTGATCTTTATTGTTTTTGTCCTTCTTCTGACTTTTGGCTTTATTTGTTCCTTTTACTAATGCCTTTAGATGGTATATTGTTGTTGTTCAGTCTCTAAGATGTGCCCAACTCTTTATGACCCCAAGGACACCAGACCCCTCTGTCCTCCACTATCTCCCAGAATTTGCTCAAATTTATGTCCATTGAGTCAGTGATGCTATCTAAACATCTCATCCTCTGCTGCCTCCTTCTTTTGCCTTCAATCTTTCCCAGTATCCATCTTTTTCAATGAGTTCGCTCTTTGCACCAGGTGGCCAAAATATTGGAGCTTCAGCAACAGTTTTTCCAGTGTATTCAGAGTCAATTTCTAATTTTCAGATCACTTATGCTTTCTTATATGTCACTTGATTTGCTGTTAATTCCCTCTAGTTGGTTGGGTTTTTTTTATTTTATTTTTTAACTTTACAATATTGTATTGGTTTTGCCATATATCAACATGAATTCGCCACAGGTATACACGTGTTCCCCATCCTGAACCCTCCTCCCTCCTCCCTCCCCGTACCATCCCTCTGGGTCATCCCAGTGCAGCAGCCCCAAGCATCCAGTATCATGCATCGAACCTGGACTGGTGACTCATTTCATATATGATATTATACATATTTCAATGCCATTCTCCCAAATCATCCCACCCTCTCCCTTTCCCAAAGAGTCCAAAAGACTGTTCTATACATCAGTGTCTCTTTTGCTGTCTTGTATACAGGGTTATTGTTACCATCTTTCTAAATGCCATATATATGTGTTAGTATACTGTATTGGTGTTTTTCTTTCTGGCTTACTTCTCTAGTATGTTTTTTATTCCAGTTATTGTATTCTTCAGCTTTGACTGGTTCTTTTATATATATATATATGTTTTGGTTCCTTGTTAAAATTTTCACTCTGCCTATTATTTTCCTCAGTTCTGTTAGCATTTTTATTACTAATACCTTGAACTCTTTATATTGTAAATTATTTATCTTTGTTTTATTAGTTATTTTTCCTCCATTTTATCATTTTGCTTAATGGTCTCTCTGTGTGAAACTATGTGAAATAATTACCTTGGTCTTGATGTGACCTGAAGTGAGCGTGAGCCACAGATTCCCCCAGGAGGTTTCGGTAGCTATCACTTTGATGTGAGCTGGGGCTACTCCTATGCTCAGTAGCTATCACCAGCTTATTGCAGTTTCAAGGTGCTAGTACAGAAGTCCTGGGGGTCATGTCTGAGCTAGTTCTGTTCCCTCTAGGTGTGCTCTTTTCCCACTCTCATCAATGGCAACTTCACCCCAGAGAGGAGTGGCACTGAAGCAATAGAGGCTGCAGCGATCATTTGGCATGGGCCAGAGGTATCCTGAGACCATCCTGTCACCCCAGGCAGTGCTTGCAGTCTGTCACCTCCATGAAAGCTTGTAATGGCTGCCCTCGCCCAGTTTCAATGCTGCACAGGTGGAGGGCATCTCTATAACCCACAACTGTGCACTGTCCTCAGCAAAAGCCACTTTTGCACTAGTACGAAGCTGTGCAGGAGCCAAACATGCCAAAGTGGGTACTCGGCTTGGTGTGGGTGTGCCCTGGGGCAGTCATGGGAGACTCCTCAGAGTCCCAGGCATCTCAATTTGCTTTCTTCACCGTGTTTTGGGAGCAAGCAAGTGTGTACACACAGAGTCATACATGTCACAACTCCAATGTCAATCCCACTGACTTTCAAATCAACTAAGGATACTTGCCTTGATGCATCAGTCCCCAGAGGAAGGGCATCCAGTATGGAGCTCAAGCTTCTTACTCCCCAGGGAGGATCTCCAGGCCTTTGCAATCCCCCTCATTCTCTGTGTTGCCTCCCAGGAGTGCATGTCCCAACCTTCACTTCTCTTCCCTTCCTACTGATTCTGTGTAGAACATTTTTATAGCCTTAGTTATATAGGAGTCTTTCTGCCAGTATCCAGTCTGCTTCTAGGGAAAATTATTCCACATATAGATGTATTTTTGATCTTTTCATGGAGGAAAGTGAGCTCAGCATTCTTCTACTCCACCATCTTGATCTCCGAGGCTGTTTTTCTATTGTCTAACTCATTAGTTTCTAAGAGTCTATCGTTATTTCTTTTTTTCTAATTGTTTAGGTTCATTTCTTCACTTTTTAGTGACTTCATTAGCTAAATGCTTCAGTTCAATTCAGTTCAGTCACTTAGTCATGTCTGACTCTTTGTGACTCCATGAAACATAGCACGCCAGGCTTCCCTGTCCATCACCAACTCCCAGAGTTTAGCCAAACTCATGTCCATTGAGTCGGTGATGCCATCCAACAATCTCATCCTCTGTCGTCCCCTTCTCCTCCTGCCCTCAATCTTTCCCAGCATCAGGGTCTTTTCAAATGAGTCAGTTCTTTGCATTAGGTGGCCAAAATATTGGAGTTTCAGCTTCAACATCAGTCCTTTCAATGAACACACAGAACTATCTGCTGCAGGGAGTATAACTGACCAGTGGCCTCAGCGGCTGCCCTTCTGAGTGGCGTGCTAAGATCATGCTTCCCGTGACTTCCTCCCAACTAATAGATGAGCATCGTCAAGGAGCTAATACAGAACTATTCCTTCAAAACACAAGACTCTTTTAGTATGTGGTTTTGCTTGAGAACTTCCACTGGGCTGAAATTTTCATAGAACTGTGCTGTAATCTGAGACCCTTATTACACAATTCTGGCTTTCTCAAGACCTCCTGTCTTCAAAGGATTAAGATTTGTACCATGGGCTAAAGGTTCACCCTGCCTTCTCTGGAGTTGTCCCCTTAATTCTTTTTTCTTTTAAATTTATTTTTAATTAGAGGATAATTGCTTTATAATACTGTGTTAGCTTCTGCCATACAGCAATGTGAATCGGCCATAACTGTACCTATTTTCCCTTCTTCTTGAACCTTCCCCTACCCTTCACCCCATCCCACCACTCTAGGTGGCCACAGAGTTCTGAGTTGAACTCCCTGTGTTATACAAAAACTTCCTGCTAGCTATCTATTTTACATATGGTAATGTTATGTTTAAATATTACTCTCTCAATTTGTCCTCCCCTCTCTGAGATCAGGGGCAGAAGCCGGGAGGACCCCATGCCCGAAGGGTGGCAGCCAAAAGTTACCCAGCGTCCGAGGTCAAGGGGGGCGGCCGAGAGGAGATACCCAGCATCTGAGGTCAGGGGTGGTGGCCGGGAGGAGCAACCCCACATCCAAGGAGCTGTGGCTGTGTGGGCGCAGGGGGGCCTAGTGGATCTATCCCACGTTGAAGGTCAGGCAGGGCGGCGGTGAGGAGATATCCCTCATCCAAGGTAAGGAGCAGTGGCTGTACTTTGCTGGAGTAGCCCTGAAGAGATACCCCACGCCCAAGGTAAGAGAAACCCAAGTAAGATGGTGGGTGTTGCAAGAGGGCATCAGAGGGCAGACACACTGAAACCATACTCACAGAAAACTAGTCAATCTAATCACACTAGGACCACAGCCTTGTCTAACTCAATGAAACTAAGCCATGCCCATGGGGCCACAGAAGACGGGTGGGTCATGGTGGAGAGGTCTGACAGAATGTGGTCCACTGGAGAAGGGAATGGCAAACCACTTCAGTATTCTTGCCTCGAGAACCCCATGAACAGTATGAAAAGGAAAAATGATAGGATACTGAAAGAGGAACTCCCCAGGTCAGTAGGTGCCCAATATGCTACTGGAGATCACTGGAGAAATGACTCCAGAAAGAATGAAGGGATGGAGCCAAAGCAAAAACAATACCCAGCTGTGGATGTGACTGGTGATAGAAGCAAGGTCCGATGCTGTAAAGAGCAATATTGCATAGGAACCTGGAATGTCAGGTCCATGAATCAAAGCAAATTGGAAGTGGTCAAACAAGAGATGGCAAGAGTGAATGTCGACATTCTAGGAATCAGCAAACTGAAATGGACTGGATTGGGTGAATTTAACTCAGATGACCATTATATCTACTACTGCAGGCAGGAATCCCTCAGAAGAAATGGAGTAGCCATCATGGTCAACAAAAGAGTCCGAAATGCAGTACTTGGATGCAATCTCAAAAAGGACAGAACGATCTCTGTTCATTTCCAAGGCAAACCATTCAATATCACAGTAATCCAAGTCTATGCCCCAACCAGTAACGCTGAAGAAGCTGAAATTGAATGGTTCTATGAAGACCTACAAGACCTTTTAGAACTAACACCCCAAAAAAGATGTCCTTTTCGTTATAGGGGACTGGAGTGCAAAAGTAGGAAGTCAAGAAACACCTGGAGTAACAGGCAAATTTGGCCTTGGAATATGGAATGAAGCAGGGCAGAGACTAATAGGGTTTTGCCAAGAAAATGCACTGGTCATAACAAACACCCTCTTCCATCAACACAAGAGAAGATTCTATACATGGACATCACCAGATGGTCAACACTGAAATCATATTGATTATATTCTTTGCAGCCAAAGATGGAGAAGCTCTATACAGTCAGTAAAAACAAGATGAGGAGCTGACTGTGGCTCAGACCATGAACTCCTTATTGCCAAATTCAGACTGAAATTGAAGAAAGTAGGGAAAACCACTAGACCATTCAGGTATGACCTAAATCAAATCCCTTATGATTCTACAGTGGAAGTGAGAAATAGATTTAAGGGCCTAGATCTGATAAATAGAGTGCCTGATGAACTATGGAATGAGGCTCATGACATTGTACAGGAGACAGGGATCAAGACCATCCCCATGGAAAGAAATGCAAAAAAGCAAAATAGCTGTCTAGGGAGGCCTTACAAATAGCTGTGAAAAGAAGAGAAGTGAAAAGCAAAGGAGAAAAGGAAAGATATAAACATCTGAATGCAGAGTTCCAAAGAATAGCAAGAAGAGATAAGAAAGCCTTCTTCAGCTATCAATGCAAAGAAATAGAGGAAAACAACTGAATGGGAAAGACTAGAGATCTCTTCAAGAAAATCAGAGATTCCAAAGGAACATTTCATGCAAAGATGGGCTCGATAAAGGACAGAAATGGTATGGACCTAACAGAAGCAGAAGATATTAAGAAGAGATGGCAAGAATACACAGAAGAACTGTACAAAAAAGATCTTGACAACCCAGATAATCATGATGGTGTGATCACTGGCCTAGAGCCAGACATCTTGGAATGTGAAATCAAGTGGGCCTTAGAAAGCATCACTATGAACAAAGCTAGTGGAGGTGATAAAATTCCAGTTGAGCTATTCCAAATTCTGAAAGATGATGCTGTTAAAGTGCTGCACTCAGTATGCCAGCAAATTTGGAAAACTCAGCAATGGCCATACGACTGGAAAAGGTCAGTTTTCATTTCAATCCCAAAGAAAGGCAATGCCAAAGAATGCTTAAACTACTGCACAATTGTGCTCATCTCACACACTAGTAAAGTAATGCTCAAAATTCTCCAAGCCAGGCTTCAGCAATATGTGAACCGTGAACTTCCTGATGTTCAAGTTGGTTTTAGAAAAGGCAGAGGAACCAGAGATCAAATTGCCAACATCTGCTGGATCATGGAAAAAGTAAGAGAGTTCCAGAAAAACATCCATTTCTGCTTTATTGACTATGCCAAAGCCTTTGACTGTGTGGATCACAATAAACTGTGGAAAATTCTTCAAGAGATGGGAATACCAGACCACCTGATCTGCCTCTTAAGAAATTTGTATGCAGGTCAGGAAGCAACAGTTAGAACTGGATATGGAACAACAGACTGGTTCCAAATAGGAAAAGGAGTTCGTCAAGGCTGTATATTGTCACCCTGCTTATTTAACTTATATGCAGAGTACATCATGAGAAACACTGGAGTGGAAGAAACACAAGCTGGAATCAAGATTGCTGGGAGAAATATCAATAACCTCAGATATGCAGATGACACCACCCTTATGGCAGAAAGTGAAGAGGAACTCAAAAGCCTCTTGATGAAAGTGAAAGTGGAGAGTGAAAAAGTTGGCTTAAACCTCAACATTCCGAAAAGGAAGATCATGGCATCCGGTCCCATCACTTCCTGGGAAATAGATGGGGAAACAGTGGAAACAGTGTCAGACTTTATTTTTCTGGGCTCCAAAATCACTGCAGATGGTGATTACAGCCATGAAATTAAAAGACTCTTACTCCTTGGAAGGAAAGTTATGACCAACCTAGACAGCATATTCAAAAGCAGAGACATTACTTTGCCAACAAAGGTTCGTCTAGTCAAGGCTATGGTTTTTCCTGTGGTCATGTATGGAAGTGAGAGTTGGACTGTGAAGAAGGCTGAGCGCCGAAAAATGATGCTTTTGAACTGTGGTGTTGGAGAAGACTCTTGAGAGTCCCTTGGACTGCAAGGAGATCCAACCAGTCCATTCTGAAGGAGATCAGCCCTGGGATTTCTTTGGAAGCAATGATGCTAAAGCTGAAACTCCAGTACTTTGGCCACCTCATGCGAAGAGTTGACTCATTGGAAAAGACTCTGATGCTGGGAGGGATTGGAGGCAAGAGGAGAAGGGGACGACAGAGGATGAGATGGCTGGATGGCGTCACTGACTCAATAGATGTGAGACTCAGTGAACTCCGGGAGTTGGTGATGGACAGGGAGGCCTGGCGTGCTGCATTTCATGGGGTTGCAAAGAGTTGGACACGACTGAGCGACTGATCTGATCTGATCTCCTTCCCCTGCCATGTCCACGGTCTGTTCTCTACATCTGCTTCTCTATTCCTGCCCTATAAATAGGTTCATCCCTACCTTTTTTCTAGATTCCATATATATGTGTGTGTTAAAGGAGTTGTGGTACATATAAGTAATTAAATATTCAGTTCAGTTCAGTTCAGTGGCTCAGTTGTGTCCGACTCTTTGCAACCCCATGAATCACAGCACTCCAGGCCTCCCTGTCCATCACCAAGTTCTAGAATTCACTCAAACTCACGTCCATCAAGTCGGTGATTCCATCAAACCATCTCATCCTCTGTCGTCCCCTTCTCCTCCTGCCCCCAATCCCTCCCAGCATCAGAGTCTTTTCCAATGAGTCAACTCTTCACATGAGGTAGTCAAAGTACTGGAGTTTTTTTTTTTTTTTTTTTAATTAATTTTATTTTTAAACTTTACATAATTGTATTAGTTTTGCCAAATATTGAACTGAATCCGCCACAGGTATATTTACTCAGCCATAAAAAAGAGTGCTTTTGAGTCAATTCTAATGAGGTGGGTGGATCCCTAATTCTTAATTAATATTTCCTTCATGAAATCAAATCCCATCTTAACTTTTTCTGAAAGGAAGTGAAGTGAAAGTGGGTAGTCTCAGCCACAAGGTGGCATCTGAAATGTTAAATATTTCACAAGCAGTAACTGGAGAAACTCCTCAGTGGAGGGGAACATCACTACAGGTACAAGATTCAAGCTTTTGCAAAACATGGCAGTGCAATATCTGGGACAGAGAAGTTTTTCAGTGACTGCTAAATTATATTTATGTCCTGGGCAAAGATAATGAAAAACTGAAGACCTTGAAAGCATTTAAAAGCTAAGTGTGAGTGCCAGAGGGCTTCTTTAGTACCTTATGTCCTGCAGTGGGAAAGTTGACACAGTTGAATAGCTGAACAGAGATCTAAATGTTGAAGTTGGAACTCCTAAGATGTAAAAATGGTGAGAAAGCTTGGAAAAAGTTGAGAAAACTTGAGACCCTGAAAAATGGAATGAGGGATTTGAGAAGTACACCGATGAGTATGAGAATGTTGGCTCTGTACACACACCCTGGACAATCCTCAGAGTTTGCATCAAGTAGCTACCCTTCTTTAATAAGAGCCAACACTTTCCTCTATACTGAAAGATGCAACAGAGACTTCTGTCCAACAAGGTGAGAGGCACCCCCTCATAAGAGCTTCTCCTTCTTTATCTCCTGTATCCCAGACTGATAACCCCTTGAAGATATTCTGGGCCTGATAAGAGAAGGAAGAGATTATATACTGAGAGGAGCTGCAAAAATTGGCTATCCTGTATCATTATTGGATTTTGAGAGTATTTGATCAAAGGTGATGGAATTTAAGAGTGGTCATGCAAGAATTCATTGACTTGGGGGAAATTTCTCAAGACACTGAACTTAACACCCACCCTGGCAAGGATCCTAGGGCAGGCAAATTCACTACTAGGGAGGCTATTGGAAACCTGGAGAAACTGATCACTCAAATTGAGTCAAGTGCAAATGTTTAAGTCCTGGAAGACAGTGGAGAAAGGAATAAAGAGGCTGAGGGATATGGGCAGGCCAGCAAGGATTTATTCTGTGAGGGCAGAAGGGCCAGCAGAATTCTGTTCTGCAGGAAGATCCAGAGGACACTCCATTCATCAAGGTCACCAGTAATGTACTGATGACAAGGACAGCAGTTTAGGGCAACTTTCCTCTGCAGGCCAGTGCTTACAGTGGGAGAGGCAGTCACAGAACTGACAGAGCTGGGCTTACTAGTATCCACGGGGAAGATGGAACCTTGGGGGATTAGAGGTGAGGTGGCAGTACTTAGCACTTAACTGCCAGAAGCCAGGAGGCCATAATTAACATAATAACCAGCATTCACAGAGGGCAGCCAGAGGGCCTGATCTTCAGGGAGTTTTGTAGATGGTTAATTGAGCATATCGTTCCCAGGAGCAAAGTGGACAGCAGCCAAAAAGGGAGCTATAAAAAATCTACTGCCAGAAAAAGGACGAATGGAGGAGCGGGAGGCTGGGGACAGTTGCTCCAACACAAAACCACAATTCCATGCTCAATTCCCAGACCCCAGCCAGACTGCAGATGCTGATTGACATAGTTCCTCTGGGGAGGGATGACGTCGCCATTAAATCCCCTAAAATACGAGCACTCATGGTCCCCATCATATCTCCATATAAGTCGTAGTCTGGTCTCCACAGAGACAAGACAGATCCTGGATGTAGACCGCAGCGTGCCGCAGCTCAGAGGCCTGGTGAACCTGAGCAGTGACCAAGAGCTGACCAGACAGGATGAGGAGACAGTGGCCAGGGTGGCAGAGACGTGGTGCTCTCCAGGTTGAATCAGCCTCCTCACCCCCGACTGCACTGTCCTTCTCGGCCCTTCTCCTCATGGGTGCCTGACTCTGCCCACCTCACTGACTTCTCCCCACTTTATCCTTGGAGTAAGCCTGTTATGCACCCATCCTGTCTTGAGTCTGCATTTAGGAGGGTCCAAATGAAAAGAGGAGCCTTTGGTGTTGATCTAAGAGGGGGAAAAAAAGCCAGAAAGTAAGAACCTCCATCAGGGCTTGTTTTTCCTGAGGAATTTTTTCTCTTGGATATTTTCCTCAGATCTCTGGTAAACAACCTCAATTAATGACTTGTTTGTCCCCAAGCCACCCTTACACTCTCAGACTAAGAATTCTGTTTCCCAAGCCTACTCCCATCCACAACAGAGCTATAAATTACAACACTTAACTACAGCAGGGCTGGAAGAATGTGAGGCCAGTTCAAGCCTCCCAGGCCAGAGTCTCTCAATTTATGCTCAGGGCTCCCCTTCCAAATCGGCTTTAACTGCTGATCATTAAAGGGCAAGGAAACTTCTGATCTTAGTCTGTGTGGTCTCCCCTTCCCTCCCCTCACGTATTCTTCTAGTGTGGCAGGTGATCCATGAGGGAGCCACAGGCCTGTTCCACATGTGGCCCACCCAAGGCGAATCGTTATGTGGTTCTGTTGAGGATTCAGAATCCACCCGGCCCAAGGCTTTTGTGACGTGACAAGAAGAGCCCCTTTGTGGTCTGAAGGAAAGATCTAAAGGTTCAAGCCCTTTGATTGCTGTGCCAATCACCTTTCTTTTGAGCTGAAATTAGTGATCACTTCCACCAAGTGCACCCTCACTTGTAAGCAAAGAATCACCTGGTCAGTACTGACCGTGTACATCATGGTACTCCCCGAGGCTCCGAAAGCATGAGTTCACATAAACATTCATCAGTATCCTTCCTCACTCAAGGGGAGCTTTGTACCATGTTTATTTGTTGTGTGAGGTGCATGTCACTTTTGCATATCGCTGAACACTCATTGGTTGAGATGCCAGTAATTGTTCTGCCAAAATGGTTTCATGGTCTAAAATTAATTAAACCTGAAAGCCATTAGACTGAAGCAACTCTAACATCACAGTGACCTATGTAACCCAACCAAATCTAAGCCCGTAATGACCCCAAGGTTAAGGACAGAAACCTGAGGACAACTAGTCACAAACAGCCTACAGGGCTTTAAGCCATAGCCAAGCAATAATAATAATAACTATATATATATATTTTTTTTTTTTTTGGTTCCTCACTTTATAAATCTTTCTTCTAGCTCCTACTGGAGTTCTCCTAACCACTTCAGCATTTTGCTGCCTGATACAAACTGATTTTGCTCAAATAGATTCTTTTTCTTAAAATTTTTTAAAATTAGTTAATTTATTTTAATTGGAGGCTAATAACTTTACAATATTGTGGTGGTTTTTGCCATACATTGACATGAATCAGCCATGGGTGTACATGTGTCCCCCATCCTGAACCCCCCTCCCACTGCCCTCCCCATCCCTTCCCTCTGGGTTGTCCCAGTGCTCTGGTCCTGAGTGCCCTGTTTCATGCATCGAACTTGGGTTGGTCATCTATTTCATATATGGTAATATACATGTTTCAATGCTATTTTCTAAAATCATCCCACTCTCACCTTCTCCCACAGAGTCCAAAAGTGTTTCTTTATATCTGTGTCTCTTTTGCTGTTAAATAAATTCTTAAAATATTTGATATGCCTCACTTTATCTTTTAATAATGGTTAAATAAAATTTTAAAATGCTGGACTAAAAAAATGTGTAAAGGAATACAAAAAAAAAATGAAAATGTTTTGATTTCAGAATTTCTCAGAGTCTTTAAAATCACCAAAAAGACATATTGTGATTCTTCAGGAGGAAATAGAGTAGATAGTACTTGCCAAGATTATTTACCACAAAACCCATGGAGTCCATCCTGATTTCTACAGGGTAACTTTCTACAAGTAATGACCCAGAGACTGACATCTGCAAAATGCAAGGTGGGGGGATGAGAAGGATGTTGGATGCCATCCTCTTTCTAATGAGTGAGGTGTTAAGGTTCCAGAGTCAACTGGAATAGAGCTGATCCCTGCTCCCCCTCTCTATGGAGCTTCCTGCAGCCAGAGCCCTCAAGACTGAAAACAATTTGATTTTAATATCCTGGCTGCATCTATTGCAGCATAAGGGTCTAACTGTAGTCCCTGCCTTCAACTTTTAGTTCAGTTCAGTCACTCAGTCATATCCGACTCTTTGCAACCCCTGCAGGACACCAGGCTTCCCCGTCCATCACCAACTCCTGGAGTTTGCTTAAACTCAAATCTATTGAGTCAATGATTCCATCCAACCATCTCATCCTCTGTCATCCCCTTCTCTTCCTGCCTTCAATCTTTCCTAGCATCAGGGTCTTTTCCAATGAGTCAGTTCTTCTCATCAGGTAGCCAAAGTATTGGAGCTTCAGCTCCAGCATCAGTCCTTCCCATGACTATTCAGGACTGATTTCCTTTAGGATTGACTGATTGGCTCTCCTTGCAGTCCAAGGGACTCTCAAGAGTCTTCTCCAACACCACAGTTCAAAAGCATCAATTCTTCTGTGCTCAGCTTTCTTTATAGTCCAGCTCTCACATCCATACATGACTACTGGAAAACCATAGGTTTGACTAGATGGACCTTTGTTGGCAAAGTAATGTCTCTGCTTTTTAATATGCTCTCTAGGTTGGTCATAGCTTTTTTTCCAAGGAGGAAGCATCTTTTAATTTCATGGCTGCAATCGCCATTTGCAGTGATTTTGGAGCCCCCCCAAAATAAAGTCTGTCACTGTTTCCATTGTTTCCCCATCTACTTGCCATGAAGTGATGGCACCGAATGCCATGATATTAATTTACTGAATGTTGAGTTTAAGCCAACTTTATCACTCTCTTTTTTGACTTTCATCAAGAGGTCTTTAGTTCTTCGCTTTCTGCTATAAGCGTCATGTCATCTGTGTATCTGCAGTTACTGCTATTTCTCCTGGCAATCTTGATTCCAGCTTATACTTCATCTAGCCCAGCATTTCACATGATGTAGTCTGCATATAAGTTAAATAAACAGCGTGACAATATACAGCCTTGACGTACTCTTTTTCTGATTTGGAAGCAGACTGTTTTTCCATGTCCAGTTCTAACTGTTGCTTCTTGACCTGCATACAGATTTCTCAGGAGGCAGGTAAGGTGGTCTGTTATTCCCACCTCTTGAAGAATTTTCCAGTTTGTTGTGACCCACACAGTCAAAGGCTTTGGCATAGTTGATAAAGTAGAAGTAGAACTCTCTTGCTTTTTTGATGATCCAGTCGATGTTGGCAATTTGATCTCTGGTTCCTCTACCTTTTCTAAATCCAGCTTGAACATCTGGAGTTTCACGGTTCACATACTGTTGGATCCTGGCTTGGATAATTTTAAGCATTACTTTGCCAGTGTGTGAGATGAATGCAATTGTACAGTAGTTTGAACATTCTTTGGCATTGCCTTTCTTTGGGACTGGAATAAAAACTGACCTTTTCCAGTCCTGTGGCCACTGCCAGCCTTCAACATTAAGTGTTGGCAGATCCAGACTGTAAAGTGTACAGTTAATGGTTTTCATTCCCTTTTCCAAGGTTCAAATGAGTCTCATCAGAAGGCAAACTCATGGTGGCTGTGGAAAACAGGTCACAATGTGAATTCATTTGGCAGTGAAGGCAAGTGGATTGTGTCCCTGGATATACCTTTAGCAACACTAAAACTTTCAAGATTTTCCAAAATAAAGCATTCCTATTAATGTGACACACTATAACAGCCAGTTACATCATCCCTCATTTGGGAAGATCGTCTGGAGGAGGAAATGGCAAACCTCTCCAGTATTCTTGCCTGGAGAATCCCATGAACACAGGAGCCTTGCGGGCTACAGTTCCTGGGGGTCATGAAGAATCGGACATGACTGAGCATGCATGCATATAACAGCCATGAGTCCACACTGCCCTTTGGTTTGAAGGCCTCCTAGGCTGCGGTTTGTCCTTAAACCTCTTGTACACCACCATCCCACGTTTGGCAAACCTCTCCAGGATGCATGTACATGCAGAGGCTTTCTGGTACATGCTGTGGCCTAAAGATAACCTGAGTTGATTCAGAGTGAACCCCTCTGCCAAGTCCTCTCTGGAATTAGGGTTTCATTGCCACATAGATGGGCATGACGGACTCAAGTAGAGAAACATGACTACAGACTTAAGTGCTTGGCTGATACAGAAAATCCCAGGGTTTGGGAGGCATATCCCTGTAGGAACATTTGCTGTTGGCTTTCTGTTGATCATGAGGCTCCATCTGGCCTCAGGGGACTGTCCACACATGCGAAGTGACTTGCTGCCGCACTGTGGAATGTTCCAGTTGCTACATGTAATGTCTTCTAAAATCTCCATGAATTTTCTTCATTTAGCATGGAGAATTTACTTCAATATTTATAAATTTATCACTTTCATTAAGAATCCAAAGGCATGCATTTATTCTAAGAATATGAGCTTTTCCGAGATACACAGACTTGTTTTCCACCTGACCCTGCTTATTCCTCATCAATACCCAGAAGTGAATACAGTGACACTCATGTAGCGAGGGGACATCAGGAATTTCCTCTTGGCCATCTTTTTTTTTCTTTTCCTGGAGATGTGTCAGATGTTGATAATATTCATTCCTATATCAAGACCACAAGACGGAGGCTGTCCCAGAGACCCCAGCTCAGATCACAAATCTAAACCTATGTCAGCCTGCACTTAGGGGAAACTCTTGTCAAGGAAACCTAACAAACGCAAATGCAGTCCTCCAACTCAGCTCTAGGTACCTTACCCTTCCCTGGAAAGTAGGACCTGCTTTGCCTTGGCTTTGATCTTCCAGCCAGTTATGCCCTGTTTCTACGTTGCTACTTCTAAATCTGTTAAAACTCACCCCATCCCAAACCTCTCGGGCAGAATGCTCCACTGCCATGAGCACTGTACTTCCCCAACCCGTGGATTCCAGACCTTAAGTAAAGGACATACAACTTTGACTAAATGGTTTTAATTTTGCCAAAATTTGACAGCTTATATGAGGAGGCCTGTGTTGAGGTATCAGAAGCAGGCAGGGAGAAGACCTGTGAGAGGAGGGCTGGGAAAGGTGTGGGGAGGAGTGGGAGACACTAGAGGGAAAAGCAACACAGACTTAATGGGCTTGTAAAGAACAAGTAGAAGATGTCAGGAAACCCTGTATGCTTGACTCTCTAAACTACCGCATTTAATTACTTGCATTCACTTTGTGACTTAACTCCATGGAGTTTGCTAATGCCCTTTTCTTAGGGGAAATGTTGGCACTTCTGGCCTGTAAAAGACAAAACACATTTTCTAGGATTTTTTTTTTTTAATGTCTAAAGTAAATAAAATGAAGATAACCATTTTGCAGGAGAAAAAAAATCATGAAATAAAGTTTGGTGCACAGATCTTATAATGGTACCATCCTGGGAGCATCAGTGGAGCAGCTGCCAGAGGAACAGCCCAAGGAAGGAGGGTCACCGCTTGGCCTGGAAGGGAAGGCAGGGCTTGGGGCACATTGGGAGGAACAGATTGCTATCTAGATGTGTCCTTTCCCCACTCAGCTCTTTCTCATCAATTTACAGGAGGGGAAAGTTAGAATTGTGCACTGGGAAGCCATTTGTATTTCCTAGTGTGGTCTTCTCATATGCATGAATTGAGAAGTTTTCTACAGTTCTTGTTTATGAGAATCCCTGCTGGGAGACCTGGGTTCGATCCCTGGGTTGGGAAGATCCCCTAGAGGAGGGAAAGGCTACCACTTAAGTATTCTGACCTGGAGAAGTCCATGGACTGTACAGTCCATGGGTAGCAGATAGTCGGACACGAATGAGCGACTGTCACTTTCATTGCTGTCTCAGACAGTAAAGAATCTGCCTGCAACGCAGGAGACCTGGGTTCCATCCCTGGGTCAGTAAGATGCCCTGGAGAAGGGAATGGCTACCCAGTCCAGTATTCTTGCCTAGAGAACTCCATGGACAGAGGAGCCTGGAGGGCTTATCTACAACAATAGAATAAATCTCTCCTCTCTCTGCTGCATCTTGTAGCTTTCACGCATAAATCTATTGTCATGATTACCACCCTATGTGTGCTCACGTGTCTACCTTCTGCATTAAACTAGTCCTGGAGGCACAAGGAACAAGCCACACTCACCTCACTGTCTCAGCCCCCAGCACCCCGCGAGGCCTAAAAACTTGGTTGATGTTTGTTAGACTTAATTAAACTGAAGCTGGGAGAGGAGAGGCAAGAGAGAGGCATAAAACCAACTTTCTTTTCATGCTCAGAAGGAAATTAAGGACAGAGCTCTTAGAATCATTAAGCTTCATTTTCCCACCTGCAGCCAGAAATCTGTTCACTCTAGTTATGTTTTCACAGATATACTTGCACTAACCCCACAGGCTACCTCCTGTATAGCTCAGATTGAAAATCCAGGCTCTATCTCCAGAGTTCACAGTCTGAACAAGCCAATCTGGGTTTGTACCAGCCACCAGCTGCTCCCTGTCCTTGTCAGACAGAAAAATAGATACATGACCTATAGCTGTCACAAATTACAGTGCTCATGCTACCCAGAATAGTACAAGCTGTTCTTTCTTTTCTCAACAGTCAATCAACCTCGATGTGGAAAACCCATTAGAGCATCTTCGCTGTGCTGCTTCTGTCTCTCTCACCCTCTCATTGGATCCTGCAAACCGGCCTTTGGGCCAAGTTATTTCTTTTTCTGAGTTAATTAAAGTGGGGGGACAGCCACTGCTACTGATGGGAGGTGGTTACACACGGGACCGGATTTTACCATTACTTTTTCCCATTTAAGTGGTTCCATCTTCAGTTTTCCAGGACTCAGTTTCACCTGTTACTCCTAATTAGAGTCAGCTCCTACTTATTCAACTCATCAGGTATTTACGAAGCATATACCAGAAGTGTGAGTTGCGTCTGTAACCTCTGGAAGGAAAAAGACAAATCTAAACATCATCTAAGCTTGATCTTCAACACGCTCACTACTGATAGCTCAGGACCTGTGGCAGGAGGCGTAGCTGGCAAAGGTCACCATCGCCTTGTTACTGTCGGGGATGCTAGAGCAGAGATTGGAGTCTTTGGAGTAATTTTTCAACCAGCAGTTATGAAGTGCTCAATGTGGACCAGAGTCCCTGTATTGCTCACTGTTTTAATACCCTGTCCAGTAAGGTGGCTGGATGAGAGTTTAGAATTGGTGGTAGTGGGGAAACGGATTAGAGATCATTGTCTATCCAAGTTTAAACTGATTTTCCTGACAGAACTGGGTGAAGCTAGTTATTCACAGACTAATCCACTCTGCCTACAAAGAGAAAATTAGAATTATTTCAATTCTAGTTTCAGTTAGCTCAATTTCAACATGAGCTACTGTTTCCCTCCTGGGTTTCATTTAGTCATTTATTTTAAAATATTTTTAGTGAGTTAAAAAATCTTTTGAAGACGGTTTCAAAGACATCAAGTTATCTGTAACCATAAAGCACCATTTCCTGCTTGCTAAAAAGAACATTTTCTTATTGATTTCCTGGATTTTGTGGAGAATAGGTGCAGGAATATATATCTATATCTATTTATATATATATACAGAGAGAGAGACAGACAGATACAGAGACAGAGTGAGAGTTTTGGGAATCTCTCACCTGGATCGCTTCAGAAGGTAAGCAGGGTAACATCCTAGGAGGGCTTTACAGAGTGGGGCAATGGCGCCCTCTAGTGGCTGACCTTTGTCAATATACCTTCGGCTGATCTTGCCTGCCGCTGCTGCTACTGCTGCTAAGTCTCTTCAGTCGTGTCCGACTCCGTGCGACCCCATAGACCGCAGCCCACCAGGCTCCTCCGTCCCTGGGATTCTCCAAGCAAGAACATTGGAGTGGGTTGCCATTTCCTTCTCCAATGCATGAAAGTAAAAAGTGAAAGTGAAGTCGCTCAGTCGTGTCCGACTCTTAGCGACCCCATGGACTGCATGCAGCCTACCAGGCTCCTCTGTCCATGGGATTTTCCAGGCAAGATCTTCTTGGTAGGCTCCTGGTAGATCTTGCCTGGTAAATTCAAAAACAATTTGTTCTTCTTTGTCTAACTTCACTGCTGATAGACAGGAGCAACTTGACCTGAACTAGATGATTGCTTCAACACTCCTCCTCTTGAAAATAGTTTCTTCTTTTATGGTTATGTAAAATACATGCATAAAGTACCAGCCTTGCCATTAACAATTCTGGGATTAGAATATTGGTCTCAAGCAAGAAACATGTTCACTCCTTCTTTTCTCTAAACCTCAGTATAGGGACTGCTATGAAGACTGAAATAAGCAAATATGTAAGGCATCACATGAAGCACACCCAAAGAAAACTAGTGCACATTAAACAAGTATTCTCCAAGGGGACTACTCATTGACATTTTCTTACTCTGAGTATTAGGAAATTGACTTTAACTGTCAAATGGGAAATGGGATCCCAACAAAAATGAGCAGAGGGGCACAGTAATTATGAACAAATATTTTAGTTACCTTTATATCATATTGAGTTAAATGCTTTGTAAGGAGAATTAAACCAAACTTACTCTATATACTTATCAGAACCTCCTATGTATCTCTTTTATCAGTTGCAGAGCTTGAGCGCCAATTCATTCCTACTGTGGAGCTGAGGTTTGTTTTACCCCATATGACAAAGAAATGGAAGAGAATTCTAATGACATAAGCAGCAAAACCATTCTTTGTATGTTAGCTTCTTGGGCCCTTTGGGACCAACTTAAGTAAATATTTCATATTTGTGATCTCAGGATCCAGTGCTGCAGAGTGGGAGCTGTCCCTGCCGCCAGGGGCTCTGCAGACCTCTGCCGTCACACCCAGCTCAGGAGCAGTGTTCTCCGTGGGCTGTGAGAGTGTGTGGGATGGACACTCCAGTGGGAGCTAAGACACATCCTTCCATTTGTGCAGTACTGTAACACTCCCTGAGCAATGCCATTAAACACATGCAAGCCGCCCTCTATCCATCTGTCCACAGAGACCACCACTGTGAACCACAGGCATTTTAATTCCAAAACCTGAACTGCATCTACAGCACTGTCGTTTTCAAACAGACCTGTATTTAAGTCCTGATTCTACCACAGTAATATGAGGCACAGTTAATGCTGCAGGGTTTGGGGGAAATTATGTGATCTATAGTTCTATTTATTTGTTTATTTTTGTCTGTTCTGGGTCTTTGTTGCCGTGTGGGCTTTTCTCTAGTGGCAGTGCACAGGCTTCTCATTGCGGGGGCTTCTCTTGTGAAGTATGGGCTCTAGGGTAGGTGGGCTTCAGTAGCTGCAGCTCCTGGGCTCTGGAGAACAGGCTCAATTGTTAGGGTGCCTGGACTTAGTGGCTCTGGGGCATGTGGGATCTTCCCAGATCAAGGATTGAACCCATATGTCCTGTATTGGCACATGAATTCTTTTACCACTGAGCCACCAGAGAGGCCCAAATTATGTGATCTGAGTGAGCTTGAATGTTCTCATTTCTGCTAAAACAGTAATACCTATTTCACAGGGTATCTGGACAGTACATGAGACCACAGAGGTAGAGACCTAGCACAAATCTGGCCTTGATGAGTGATTTATAGGTGACAACTGTGGCTGATGATGATTACTAAATGTTCTACAAGTAATAAGGATCTTTGAATGATGAAAACTTAAAACTATAAAATAAAAATGTTATCATTTAAAAATCTGTATAGTTTTAGAACTGATTTATTTTATAGTTGAACGCATCTACTTGCAACACTCAAATGTCACAGCAGAGTCCCATGCATTGTTAGTGAAGAAAATGTGATGGAGAAATTTGTGTGTGGCCCTTGTACAAGTCAAGGCCTTCATGGCATTCCCTCTTTACACAGTCTTCAGGGCACCTTCTTAAAGGCCATGGTTATGAGCAGGGTTATTAGAGACCACCAGTGACCTTGGAAAAGCCATGGAGCTAGCGTTGGGCTACCAGCACGCTGCTCCAGAGGCTGGAAGGCACACTGGTACTCAAGCTGAATCTGCCAAATTAAGAACCACAGTATCGACCCTTCTGTACTAGGGAGTGATGCTGTAGGGTGACCCCAATATATGGCTCACACCAGCCCTGAGTTACCAAGTACATCTTGCTCGTCCTGAAATACTTGCTCAAGTCAGTCAGTTTTGTGAAGAAAATGATGGCAAGTTCTTCCTTCCTTCATCAGCTCCCCTCTTGACCTGTAATTCTTGGGGCAAGCATTCTGATACATTTATTGTCATTTCTTGATAGAAATGGGCAGAGAAGTGGGCACAGAATCTTCCCATTAATCACCAGGCAGCTTGGTATCTGTCACTAGCTTCTAGTAGATATTCAGAAAGCCCCGAGACTGGTGCCAGTTTCCTGGCATGCTAGGGGCAACGTAGTCCATGTTAAGGAAGTTACAGGGAAAGAAAGGGGAAAAGAGAGAAAGACTCAGCTTGAAGCTTGCACGTATAAGCTGTGACCAGAGAGAGTATAAACAGGGCTGTGACTGACCCCGTTCCTGCAGGTATGCCAAGAGCAAAGGTGTGCGGAGAGCATCACCACGCGGACTCTGACCCAGCCAGTTCTGATGCTCCTGACATCTCACCAAAGTGCCATTCAGGGATGACAGTGGCATGAGAGGAAGAAAAACGGCTCAGCTTCTAGAAGGGGTTTCCCTGGAAGTTTAGCGGTAAAAAATTCTTCGCTGGCGATGTAGGAGATGCAGGTTTGCTCCCTGGGCCAGGAAGATCCCCTGGAGAAGGGAACAGCAACCCACTCCAGTGTTCTCGCCTAGAAATCCCATGGACAGAGGAACCGGGCAAGCTACAGTCCATGAGGTCATGAGTGAGACACGACTTAGCGACTAAACCACCTCCACCAGTTTCTAGAAATGAGGGTCTAAAACAGGCCCCAGGCAGGTAGCTGGAGAAGAATGTTGCTCTCACTGACTTGAAGATCCCACCAAGGCTCCTGAGGAAACTCAGAGTAAAAGCCTGGCCGTCTGTGACGTCAAGGCTCCTCCCACCTGGCCGGCACGCATTTCCAGTCCGAGCTCTCGTCTCTAGCTCTTCCGTTCGCGTCTCTGCTCCAACCCTTTTCCTTTCCTCTTTGTTCCTCAGATACAGCAGACTCTCTCCCGCCTCAGTGTCTCTGTTCTCAGGTGGGCCCATGAGGCCGTTCTCCTCACGTACGTGCCAAACTCCCTCCCTCACCTCCGTTCGGTCTTCTCTCACGAGGCCTTTTCCACCCTGCTTAAAATTGCAGCTCCCTCACCGCCTCAGTTTTCTTCATAGCACACGTCCCCTTTTAACACCCTGCGCGCTTCGCTTAGTTATTCTACTTCTAGGCTACTTCCCCTTCCTGAATACGGGTTCCAAGAGGAGTCAGAGGTTCCTTCGGCCTTCGGCCCCCAGGGCAGTGCCTCCTATAGGTGAGTGCGCAAAGCGTGTTTATTCTACAGCAAATTAAGTGTCGAACTCGCTGTTCTCAGCACTGTGTCTCAGGTAGGGCACGGAAACTCCAGGAGACAGGAGGCCTGAGCACGAGGGCCTCACACAGGGTTGTCAAGGAGTTTCTGATCCCGTGGGCTTTCGGAGAGCCGGTGTATTTAGGACTCAGCAGTAGAGTCCTTCAGCCTGTGGAGTGGTAACTTTGAGGAACGGATATAAGACTGAGGGTGCCAATAACTAAGCCCCTGCCATCCGCACCCTGGGGGTACCAGAAAACAAAGCCCAGGATGAAGCTATCCCCATCAGAAAGAGCAACCCTACACTGAAGGCAAATTATGTGTGAAGTTTGGAGGGGAAACTTAGGATACCAAGGCCTACAGACAAAACGGGGTGTGTGGGCCTTGATATTTCTCTGGATGACTCCCCTCCCCCAAACACCTGGCAAAGGTCAGTGAACGCCTCAACCAGGTCTTTATTGATCCAGATACATATCCTGAGGTGTGTCCTGGGATTATTTTATCTCAAAAGTGAGTTGGGCAACCTAAATGACCATCAACAGATGAAACAGATAAAGAAGATGTGGTATATTTATAATACAATGGAATATTACTGTTATAAAAAAGAATGAAATAATGTCATTTGTAGCAACATAGAAGAACCTAGAGATTATCATCCTAAGTGAAGTCAGAGAAAGACAAATATTGTACATCACTTATATGTGGAATCTAAAAAACTAATACAAATGAACTTATTTACAAAACAGAAACTGACCCACTGACATGAAAAACACTTTTCAAAGGGGAACTGGGAAGCAATAAATTAGGAGTTTGGGTTTAATATATACACTACTATAAATGAAATAGGTTACCACAAGGAAATATACTCAATATTTTGTAATGACCTATAAGGGAAATACTCTGAAAAATAGATATATATGTACATATAACTGAATCATTTTGCTGTACACCTGAAACTAACACACCATTGTAAATCAGTCTACTTCAGTTTTAAAAAGTGAATTGGGTATCTGGGGAGGACAGAAGGTAAAAGATGTCTGAGGATTGTATCACCCAATGTCTGACAAAGATGTTCAGTTGTACTGTCCTTAGAGAAACAGTGCTTCTTGTACATGCTCTTATTTAATCCTTATGAGGAAGTCATGAGGAAGGCATTTTTAAGCAACTGAGGAAAATAAGCCCCTCGGAAATGTTCCACATTTGTCTAAGTTCAAGGCAGTGTCAGCAGGTGGGAGGCAAGCGTCCTTCAAGGTCTGTCTCAAAAGCTATGTGCATCTCTCTGAACCACATTGCCACATATTGGCATCAGCAGGGTGGGGCAAGCCTGCCTGGTTCCTCGCAGGTCCTGTCGCCAGCCTGCCTGAACTGTGTCAGTGTGACCTCCCAGATCTGGGATAGAATACATTGTGGTTTGGTCAGCAGCCAGGCATAATGGGAACAAAAAAAGCCCAAGTTGGATGTCATGTACAACACAGTAATTATAGTCAATAGTACTGTATTGTATATTTGAAAGTTGCTAAGAGAGTAGATCTTGAAAGTTCTTGTCACAAGAAAAAAAATTGTAACTATTTGTGGTGATGGATGTTAACTAGAATTATCGTGGTGCTTATTTCACAATATAAACAAATCATCATGTTATACATCTGAAACTAACATAATGTATTAGGTCAATTACACCTCAATTTTTTTAAAAAAAGAGAACGAAAGGAATTCTGAATGGTAGAAGCCAAAGTGGACCCACCGATTAGCTCCTTTCAGGAAACCAAAGACTGGGTTGATATTTGCTCTTTTCCCAGTACTTAACAATGAGATTTTGGTAGAAGAGTCTCAATTATTCCAAGCAAATGACAACTCTTATGGGGTGAAATTCCATCACTGACTTTGTGTTCAGGGTGGCTGCTTTGCTCTGTGGGGCAATTTGTAAACATTTTAGAGATATCACTTTTTTTTTCTTTTTTTTTTTTGCACTTCACTATAATCTCAGGATGTCAAGTGCACAGCAAGGATTACTCCCCTCCTCTGATGATAAAGGAAACCAAAGTAGCAGAGATAAAGGCAGCTTCCTGCTGCCCCTTTCTCCCTAGAAATTCTGATCGCACTATGTCACCCAGGCAGACCTCCTCTCAACGCTAATCTCTCTTCTGATGTAGATGAAAGGTGATACCCAGGAGGTTGGGACCAGAATAAATTTCTCAAAAAGTGGAAAAAAGAGCCCAAGTCAGGCCAGACTTGTGTGTACTCTCTGTCAGTCTAGGGTACACCTCTATGGTGATCAGAGAGAGAGAGCCCTGCAGCATTAGAATCTGTGTCCCTCACTAGACCGCAACGCTGACAGAGCCTGCAGGAGGTCAGTGGGGTCTCCTGTCAAAGTGTTTGGACAGCAAGTCTTGAAAGGGTTTCTCTCAGGAGTTTTGTCTGCCCAAGGCCTGTTCTGTTTTTCTTCTCCTAGGGAAGAGCAAGCCCTCCTGGAGTAGCAAGTGGCACCAAACACATTCATCCAATATGTATATTCATTCAGGAAATATACTTTGAGCACCCACTATGTGCTGGGAACCCTGTAAGTACCTGTGACACAAATCCTGTGCCATAGTGGTAAAGAATCTGCCTGCCAAAGCAGGAATTACAAGAGACACGGGTTTGATTCCTGGGTTGAAAAGATCCTTTGGAGAAGGAAATGGCAACCACTCCAGTATTCTTGCCTGGAAAATCCCATGGATAGAGGAGCCTGGCAGGCTACAGTCCATGCTCAGTCAGACATGCCTGAGCACACAGATGCAATATATGTTTTTTGAGGGTTCATGCAAATCCTTTTTTGGTGGCAACAGTGTTGTGAGTATTGTGAAGTAGGACATGTAAGGGAATCATTAGTCATTGATGCTCTTTGATGCATTTTATTAAGGCTGTCCTGAGCTGTTGCATTCTCCACAGCCTTCTGTTACATTTCTGCTGTGCTTTAAGCTAAGGACAACTGCTATGATTGGTTGTAAAGTGGTCTAATTGAACAGCCCCATATTCTAGATATTTTTTCTTGGACCCACTTTCATCTAAAGTTACCAATTCTGGGTCTCATTCTTCTTTATGAGGAATGAGGACCTCTTTATAAAGGACCTCTTTATCCAGAGGTCTACATAAATTCTTTCAGTTTGATGTTCATAACTGCTTAATATATCACCCTTATTAAAATTACATTTCAAAGGAACGTATTATACCTCTACTTAAAGGAATGCCAACTGGTGGATAATCTTAAGGGCCTAGCTGCCTCATGAGGTATGTCGGTCCAGCATGTGTGTGTAACTCTCAACACTTATCTAGTTCAATGAAGTAAGCAGCCGCCTCAGGAAACAGTCCTGTTTCTGATGCGTACAGACACCGCTTGGTTTAACCCTAAGTATGACTAACGCAGAATCTCCTTGGTTTCAAGAATCTCTTGGGGCTTCCCTGTTGACTCAGTGGTAAAGAATCCATTTGCCAGTGTAGGAGACATGGGTTTGACCCCTGGGAAGACATGGGACTATCCCACATGCTGTGGAGCAACTAAGCCCGTGCACCACAAAAACTACTGAGCCTGTGCTCAGAATACTCACAGCTGCTGAGCCTGGGCATCGCAACTACTGAGCCCGTGTTGCAACTACTGAAGCCTGAGTGCCCCCAAGCACCCTGGAGCTGTGTTCCCCAACAAGAGAAACCACCACAATGAGAAGACCATGCACCACATGTAAAGAGGGGCCCCCACTTGTGGCAACCAGAAAAAAACCCACACAGCAACAAAGACCCAGTATGACCCAAAAATAATTAATTAGAAAAGAAAAAAAAAGGTACATGCCCACTGTACATTGGGAGTGGAGCGGGTGTTGTCGGGGCTTCTCCAGATGCTAGCAGACCCCTTTACAGTGCACCCTTCCCTGACATCTGTGTGCTTTTGCTTCTAAGTGTCTGTACCTGACATGCTCTCTGCAGGCCTGCTTTGGGCTACTGAAGCCTTACTCAAAGAGCCTGGGAGTTTTTGTCCTCTTGGGGCAGCTCCTAGATGAAGACCAATGGATCAGAGGCAGAACTTCCTCCAGGTTGATGAAATATTTTAGAGCAGGTACTCTATTAGATCTCAATCAAAAAAAAATTTTGTTTAAAACCTATTATATTCATTGCAATGTGTTGGGTGCCATTGCCAATAGTAGTACTAGAAACAGAAAACAAGTAGTTTATGTAGAATCAGTAGTTCGATGGGGCCTACTTTATTCATCCTAGAGTGCCATACAACAATTGAGAGGAAATTCTTTACCATCTGCCAAGTGGAAAATGAAGCCTTAGTGGGATTTTGCCTGCATCACACATTTGTGAGGATTTCTCCTTCCCTGTCCTGCTTTTCCCAACTCTTCATCAGTTTATCCTGGGCCTGGGAGCATGACTTCATTCCAAGTCTACTCTGGGAAACGTTATTTAAGACAGCCTGTATGAGAGCAAGCATCGTGCCAAGCCACCACAGATGTGTTTCCAATACCGCTATTTCCAGGATGTGGAAAGAACAATGTGTCAGCCTACGGGCAGGCTTGTTTGAAATATATGTTACTTCCAACCAGAAGTCTCATTGACGTGAAATAACACACCTCACTCCCAATACCTTGATGCGCGCCTGGGGGCTTTCACAGCATCGAACAGGCGACATGTCTGACTCCTGTGTCTGACTAAGGCTCCTGGAGGGTAAAAAATGAATCCTGATTATTGTTTTAATTTTAAGTGAAATGACTGAATAAGCCACCTATTGCTGACACTCACAACATCCCAGTATCTGTACTAGGCAGGGAAATGCCTAAAAGTTCCTGGAACAAAAGTAACATTAGATACTCCTCGTGTAAAGCCCAGGTCAAAACACACTGACAAATGAGTCCAGGCTTCATTTTCTACTTGGCACATGGTAAAGAATTTCTTCTCAAGTGTTGTATAGCTCTCTAGGATGAATAAAGTAGGCCCCATCAAACTACTGATTCTATATAAACTACTTGTTTTCTGTTTCTATCACTGTTATTGGCAGTGGCACCCAGCACATTGCAATGAATATAATAGGTTTTAAATAAAAATTTTTTGATTGAGATCTAAGAGTACCTGCCCTAAAATATTTTGTGATAATATTTTATAACAATACAAAATTATCACAAGCAAAAGTGACACATATGCCTTAAGAGTTTTCTGAATATTATTCAAATATGATTTCTTTTTTCAAGGAAGGAAAACCTTCCTTGAAGTTGGGCCAGAGGGCCAACTTCTCATCTAGTCTCTGTATATTTCTTTCTTACTGATCTCAACAGATCCTTTCTTAGCACAGTGCTCGACACATTTTCCAACTAATCAGAGCAACATGAGTTGAAACATAAATTTCATACAATATTATGAGATTTAGGAGGGAGAGATTTAAGACAGGGTAGAATTCGAGAACCACATTCTTTCTCTACAATTGCTACCATTAACCAAATACTTATACACGGCAAGAATGATTTTTGAGTCTAAGATAACTCATTTTATCCTCACAGTAACTTTATGCAGAAGGTGATGTTAGCTTCTTTTCATCTGCAGAATTTAGTATACCCAGAGTGGTTAAACAGCTTAATGACAAGTGCACAGCTGATGATTGTCATAGGTCAGATTCAAACCCCCATGTTCTGGCTCTAGAACGTATACTCTGAACTACTAGGGTGAAGAAACTCAGTAGAGGAGGTAGATACAGAGACTAGAGGGAAAAGTTGAAATCATTGAAATGAAAATGAAAGAAAAGGACAAATGAGAAAAGAAACAATCAAAAAGTGCAGATTTGTAAGCATTATCTATTTTTTGTGGCTGTGCTGGGTCTTCATTGCTGCGTGCAGACTTCTCTCTAGTTGTGGCCAGCAGGGCCACTTCACTGCAGTGTGCAGGCTTCTCACTGCAGCGACTTCTCTTGTTGCTGAACATCGGCTCTAGAGCGAGCAGGCTTAGCTGCTCTGCAGCATGTGGGATCTTCCAGGAGCAGGGATTGAACCCATGTCCCATGCATTGGCAGGCAGATTCTTAACCACTGGACCGCCAGGGAAGCCCAAGCATAATTGTTTTTTTCTAGGATTATAACCATATTTTGAAAAATGTCTTTGTTTTGATTTATATATATAAAACAGGCATATATTTTACATGCATTATATGATTACAGACTAAATATAATGACAAACTATGTATATGTGTCTATATATTATTCTACATATTAATAGTAGCAGCAATATGAAAACATGATAACATTTTTTAAAACATCGTGTAACACTGAAATTTTACTTCTTCCAATTATTCTGAAGGATAGTCCATTTCCTGAAGGAGAGTGAAGGGTAAATGTCAGACGACTGAATCACAAAATACTGGAAAGGTTAAGGCAGAAGCAGAGAGTTGCCATAGTACTTTTAGTCTCAGACATGATAATTAGTAAATTTATTCTGAGACTGTTCTTGTAATGATTCAGAAGTCTATTTTCATGGACAACGATGAGGACAAAAAGGCAGGGCAGTTGCGTCCAAAACTCATTTCTTAAATGTCGTCATCAAGGTTTCCTCTAATGATTTAGGAAAAAATATTAATGTTCTGTGCATTTACTAGAGGGCATACCTATTTGTCTACCTTTTACACACTGTTCCTATAGTTTATCAGTAGATAATGACAGAAGCTTACGGCTTTCAGAGTGGCCATTAGAAAAAGAAGAAAGTAAACCATTCTTAGATTCTGTACATACCAATATTTCTCTTAGTTTTTACTTCAATGTCTTTGGTAACATGATACTTAGGGAGTATGATGACTATTATGAATCTGAAAAACTATTTTTTAGCACTATGACTAATATGATCTCTTTAGTAGGTATAATTCCCCTTATCATTGAATAAGTTGGCTGCTTGCTTTGTCATTTTCAAAGAGTTTGAAAAACTTGAATCAATGTCCCCATGATCCACCTACACTGGATATATATCAGTCAAATGGCATTAATATAAAAAAAGCCTATCATACAGTTGGTCAGTATCTCTAGCTATTTACTCAGTTGTACAAAAGTCTCATCAAAAATTGATTTCAAAATGAAAACTTTCTGTGATTTGAGAATAGGTGTTATCAAATTCATACTGGGAAAGTTTTTAAAAGTGTCCACAGAAATATTTACAGTCGTTGCTGTAAATACAAAGTAAAGAAGAAACTTCGAGCAGTCATTCTAATGATTCAATTAATTTGCCTTCATTACCTGAGTCTTTTGTTTGTGGTGTATCTCTAACCTCAGGTAGTCACATATAAAAGTAAATACTCAGAAAAGTCAATGTTTTCTATGGTAACAGATTTCTATGGTAGCTGAATTTTGAAGTTGACTGTCAGTGGTAAGATGCTGAGCTGTACTCCTACACAACCTGTGATCAACTTGCTCACTTGGAAAGCTGCTCAGATAAGTTTCCCAAGTACAACACAGAGGTCTGGGTCAAGAATTCACATCCTTTTTGGTAGGTTCTAGCATTTTCTTGTTGATGCTTGTATAGCAGCCAGTTGTGATTTTGGTATTTTCATAAGGGGGAGAATTTCTACTCTGCCACCTTGAGCTAATCTCTAGATGACTTCTTCTGTACAGTGATAGATGATCAAAACAGATTAAGACCAAATTTTTGATACTGTTAATATTTTAGTTCTGACATTTTTGGTATTTTTTCTTATTGCTAATTCAACCATGAAATAAATTTACCTTTTTATTCTATAATATTTTATTGTTCTGTACTTCAAATTGTCTGCCTATATTGAAGTGGACTTTTGTTCCAGTATTCTGTAAAACAGAGATTATATACTCATTTCCTTTATCTCACTTTCAAAGGATATATTAATGTATACTATATCATTTTTAGATTAGGCTAAACTATAAAAAAACACTAAAATGTACTTAAATAAACAGTTTTAAACAATGTGTACTTACTAAAAAGGCTTTTCTTAATTATATGAAAATGAGATTCAGATCTAAAAAAAAAGAATTCATATCTTTTTCTGCTTCTTTAGTGATTTAACCTGCAGCCTCTAGTTGGGCAGAGGCTGTAACTACAGTAGAACCTCCCACCCAGCACCATTCAGCAGAGTGGTGGGAACACCTAGCACGTGACCCCAAGGGATGGTTTCAGGGTGAAGAAGGAAGCTATACCTGCTTGTTGGAACAGATAAAAGTTATACTTAGACTGTGGCACTTGGAGAAACAGCTCTTCCTTGGCCTGAAGCTGGATATTGGTACAGACTGATTCTATTGGAGCACTTTTAGGTCAGGCTGCCTGGTTGGCAAATACTGCTACATAGTCTCTCCATTTTAATTGAAATTTTAGTATATATTTTTTTTCTTTTTTAACTATTCATATTAAAAAAAAAAAAACTATTCATATAGTGATAAGATTCTTTCATACAGGAATAGTGCTGGATGGGTGGGATAGATTGTCCAAAATCAATTGGTTCTCCTCAGCCTGAGTCACAGCCACTGAATTCACTCTCTCTTCCTCTGTGCCCCCGACTCATGTCCAACTCTTGGTCTTGCTCACTGTATGCTCCCCCCTCCCCTTAATATACATCTCCATCTCTTATTCTGTTTTGTATCTACAATCCTTTTGAAATCAGATCTTCTCTTTACTCATAGCCTTCCTTGATTAATGTGATTATGTGCCTGTGGACTGGGTATACAATGGAACACTGGATTTTCAGGTACAGGTTATTTTTCTTCCCCTACAGATTGAACTATGAGCTTTTGCACTGAGGCAATCACACTGCAGATTAGCTGGTCAAGATCCCAGGTATGTGTGAGACCTCTGTTGTGAAGCAGGCCTAGGTTTTAGTCCTGATTCTGATACTTACTCTGTATGCAAGTCACTTAGCCACTAAAAGCCTCTGTTTTCTCATTTCTAAAATGAGGATAGTAATAATAGTTACCTTATACAGCTATTGTAAGCATTGGTTGCTGTTGTTTAGTTGTCTAGTCATATCTGACTCTTTTGTGACCCCATGGGCTATAACCTGCCAGGCTCCTCTGTCCATGGCATTTTCCAGGCAAGAATACTAGAGTTGCCATCTCCTTCTCCAGGGGATCTTCCTGACCCAGGGACTGAACTTCATCTCCTGCTTGGCAGGCAGATTCTTTACCACTGAGCCACCAGGAAAACCCATTGTAAGCATTGTTATATTAAATTACACAGAGCACAGAAAGCATCTATCACAGTACTTAGCAGATGGTGAATATTCAGTAAGCACTTCTTATAGTTGTATTAAGTCTCATTTCTTTACTTAGTTGCAGTCTCCTTGAGGTCAGATGCATTTTCTATCTCTTAATCCCTGGCAAAGTTTTAAGCAGACAGTAGATTCTTGTGATTAATTTTATACACCTAGTAAAATAACATTGAATTTGTATTATTTCTCAATTTTAGAGTAAGAAGAGCAGAGTAAAACAGGCCCAGGAGTGGGCAGGCTTGGCCCTCAGGGAGGAGCTGTGTGGTCAGAGTATCAGACATCACTGTTCTGTCCTCCTTCTGGGACCCGAAGTCCAGAAAGCTCCAAATCTCAGAGAAGAAGTATGAGAGAGAACAGTTTGGATAAACACATTTAAATTTCTTAATCCCCTAATTGTAAAAGGTTAAGCAGATTCAACATGAATACATGATTTAAAGCCAGTGGTCTTGAGACTTTTGCAGGATGGTTGTGCTTTGACCATCCTTTGCCAGTATACCTTGAAATTAAGCAGCTCTTGCTGGAATTCTTAAACCCTTTCTTAAAATATGCTTGGTTTCTCTTATCATCTTCCAATTAAAAGGAAATGAGAAAAGATGCCAGTTCAGCTGCCCTTTGAAGGAAATATGTTGATTTCAGGACATATAATTTGAATAATAACACGTAGCACTTTGCCTTTTACTGAGGGGGCCACCATCATGCCTGTTGCATTTCCTAAAACTTACATCTTGTCAGGTCAATCAAAAGTCAGTCCAACTCACCAACTGTTACCTGGTAAGCCTGGCCACTGCGGAGCTGCTGGTGCTCCTGGTGGCTGGAGTGCTGAGGAATCTAAATATCTTCTGTAGAATCTTCTAGAATCAAGCCCATTTGCTGTCATAGAATGCTGCTTGGCATGGAGGCCAATCTCTTGCATGGCATAACACACAAGGTTTTTGCATTTAGGTTATTTTAATTCATGGGTAGTGCATTTGGTATGAGTTTGATTTTTACAATTTCTGATTCAAATATTGTCACAGAACATTTGAAAACAGACCTTTTCTGTATCACTAAATAACTTTTCAATTAAGTGATAACCATAAATACAAAAGTCACCTAATATAAAATCTCAGCTAAATTTTCAGATCTGGTTACATAAAGGTTTTTTGATGTAAACAAAATCAAAGTTGGGGCTAACCAGATTCTCTGTGACCACTTTATCTTTAAAATAAAATTTTGCATATGAAGCCTCTCTTTATTGAGTTTAAAGCAGCACTTCCAGTCAATGCCCAGCATCATCTAAATATTGATAGTCTGGGTAGCTGAAGTGTGAACCTTCATTTCTTTCTTTTAGATATTGCCTCACATTATCAATACATAATAGCAACCTCTTGGTAAATGCTCATGAATGCAAATTCTTATTTTATATATTTTGAGAGGAGTGTAGAATATACTGAGAATAACAGATAAGTATTTGCAAGTTCTGTCTACACATTTTTTTCCTTTCCATCTGTTGCCATATGTAGGAAATCACCTATAAAGACCCTTGGAAATGGTACAAAATTGTGCTGTCATTTGACCAAATAAACACAATTGTCTGTGGCTTTGATACTTCTCCAATAAAAAGTTCTTATTTGGCCAACATCTTTTTAGTCACAATAAAAAGTACAACTTAAGGAGCTTTTACGTATCTACACTGGCTGCAAAAGAAAACAGGACAAGTATTTCATATGCACGTGTGCACATACACACACACACACACACACACACCACACACTGGACTTTGTTTCCAAGGTTCAGTGAAGGCAGCACTTTTTCACTGGTAAAATATCCAAAGAGATGAATCAGAAAATTTAGGAGCGATTTAACACCACTTTGCACAGACAATATCAATCCTATTTTGTGGGGACTAAGAAGGGTGGATGATTAAATAGTATTCTCTAAATGGCAAGAGATTATTTTTCTCTAAATTCAAGTCTGGAAGTCACCATCAGGGGGTCCACAGAACAGGCAAGAAGATGCCTGAAGTCACCATCAGGGGAAATAACACAGTGCAGTGTGTTTGCCCTGCCAGCGAAACGATCCCCAGACAGACCCTACATGGCACTCACATAATCACAATAGTTAGACCCAAGCAGTTTATGAAGAAAAGCACCAAACAATTGGGTGTAATTTTCATCATAATCTGCAGTCTTTAACCTGAATAATGAAATTTAATCACCATAAATATTAAATAGTAGAATTCCAATGACTGGATAACCCAAGTTATCTTTGAACTTTTTCTTTTTCAAAAGCTGGTCACAGTGGCACTTAAAAAAATAAATCAGAAAATAATATGGCTTCAAGTGGACGAATAAATATGAATTTTTAAGAAAGTCTCTGCATTATCTATTGCTTTCCTCTTGATTTTGCTCCATTGATAATTTCTCCCCAAGTTTTCTAATAAGTTCTGCTAGGTCTTCTGAATTCTGAGTTTTTTCTTCAAGGAGTTCATAGCGGAGACTTGAGATGTCTTGTTTAATTTCCTTCAGTTCCCCTTTGAAAAACAAGAGTGACAAGAATTCAATTGTAAATATGTAATGCAGAGAAACTAGTGATTCTGTATAGATCAAAATCTGTTTTAATTCCACACATATCTGTATTTTGAATCTTTTCAAAGGAAATCACTCTTAATGGGGGCAGATTTCTATTTTCTCAGCTAAGTATTTTGGGTAATGAAAAGATAATAGAGAAAACATAATGAAAGTCCCCCTAAAATAATTGAAATTGAAACATTGGCAACAAATGTTACAGGATTTTGGGGCCAATGGACCCTCCCTTTCACCACCCACTTATTTCTTCCTCCAAGTGTAAGTGAAAGCATTAGTCACTCAGCTGTGTCCAACTCTTTGCAACCCTGTGAAGGCTTCTCTGTCCTTGGGATTCTCCATGCAAGCATACTGGAGTGGGTTGCCATGCCATCCTCCAGGGAATCTTCCTGACCCAGGGATCAAACCGGGTCTCCTGCATTGCAGGCTGATTCTTTACTGTCTGAACGACCAGGGAAGTCCTCTCCCTCTAAAGCCCCCCACAAAAATAGTACAGTCTACTTTCCCTGTTTGCAGGCTCCGCATCTGGAATATGAAGGATAGACTGGAATACAATACTCCTTTTTTGTATGAGGAACTTGGTATTGACACAGGTCCTAGAACCAATCTCCCACAAAGACTAAGGGATGACCACAGTTACTTATCTAGCCAACGGCATCTGCCCTTTGGAGAAATAGCCTCTGTTTCCTCAGCATGAGGCAGTGCTGATGCCCGGTGCGATGCGGTCTCCTCCCCTTGAAGCCCACCCTTCCCACGTCCACCTCTCCAGCTCTCCCTCAGCTTGGCCTCAGGCCCCAGGTGTGGCTCATGCTCACAGGCTGACTTCAACTCACCTTCATTCACTTCATCACTCTCCTTGTCTATCTGGGCTTGTAATACATATCTTTTAATGAGCCTCTTCATTATTTTCTAGACAGGAAAAGGAGAAATCCATCTTAGTTTTACATTCATGACCAATCTCTCATTTGGAATAAGCTTCTGAATCTTTCTGTCTTTAGTAAATACTTTGAAGTGATAGCTATGAGAGATTAAGATGATTTATCTGATAGGGAATGTATACTATCTAGAGATTTTAAAGTAAATTTTAACATCACCAGGGCTAATGACTCAAAAGTTAATTCATGAGAAAAGAGTAAGTTTAGAGCAAACACGTAATCCTTGATGTTCATTGCTTGTATTTTACTTGAAAAATGTTAGAACAAGACACAGCCTTTCAGCTGGGTGGGTCAAAGGTGTGCAGTTCGGCCTGTGGGAATGGAAAGTTAAGTAAATGTGCCTCATTTATGGATTTTCCCCTCCATTACCAAAAAATGTAGCCAGTTTTGATTGTATACTTTCTAATAATTTAGGAATGGCTAGTTTCAATGTAATAGTATTTCTCCAGCACTTGGCTTCTACCATGAGGATACCGCTTTTACTACATACTTTTTATAAATAATAAGAGGCTCAGCACATATGTAGGAAGTCCTGAGTGGATGGATATATAGCTAAACCAAATCTTACTACCTAAGCCCAAAATTAAATGATAGACAATAAAGTCCCACTTTCAATAACTTATTCTAAGGATGTAATTAGGTATACAAACAAGTCTGTTCATAGTAGTACTCCTTACAATAGTGGAAAAAATAAACCCTAAATGTTCATCAATAGGGGATTATTTATTTGTACAAAGGAATACAGTACATCCATTAAAATTAATATGAATATATGCTTTGTGAAGTGGAAAACTATTACTTATTATATATTATTATCTCATTTACATAACACTGCATATTTGTTGTTGGTGCTGTTTAGTCACTGAGTTGTGTCCAACTCTTTTGCAATGCTGTGGAGTATAGCCAGGCTCCTCTGTCCAGGCAAAAATAGTGGAGTGGGTTGCCATTTCCTTCCCCAGGGGATCTTTCCAACCCAGGGATCAAACCAGCATCTCATGCATTGGCAGGTGGATTCTTTACCACTGAGCCTTCAGGGAAGCCCAATATTGCATAAACATTTCTATAATAATATTAAAATGTATGTAAAATTATACACATACGTATAATCATCTGGCAGAATATTTACAAAAAGTAAGTAGTCTTAATTGCTCAGTAATAGAGTTTGAGGTGACTTTTACTCTCTTCTTATGCTTTTTGAATATAGTCTTGATACAATAAACATGTAGGGTCTAATTCCCATGATGGCAAGATTTCATCTATTTCATTTACATCTGTATCTCTAGTACTTAGAAAGTGCATGGTATGTTGTAATTACTCAATAAATATTTTTTGTATTAGTGTATTATCACTGAAAAAATATAACAGGTCATTATCCTTTTAATAATTGCACTGGGTGAGTTTCTAAATATTACAAATAACTAGTCTTATTTCTTTAAAACCTCAGGCTTACCTGATATTGTCTTGGAGGATTAGTGAAACTGTTTAACTGGAAATCTTCTGAGCTCCTTATACTTGATTGTTTACTATGTGCAAACTGTAATTTGAAAAGAATTAGAAATTGATTCTTATTTAATTTTTAAATAATGTGATGGCATTTATCTCATAGTTTCATATGTGATAGTTACACATATGAACTAATAGTCTTATATACATAATCTTTTCTATAGGTATGCTGCTGCTGCTGCTAAGTCACTTCAGTCATGTCCGACTCTGTGCGACCCCATAGACGACAGCCCACCAGGCTCCCCCATCCCTGGGATTCTCCAGGCAAGAACACTGGAGTGGGTTGCCATTTCCTTCTCCAATGCATGAAAGTGAAAAGTGAAAGTGAAGTCGCTCAGTCGTGTCTGACCCTCAGCGACCCCATGGACTGCAGCCTTCCAGGCTCCTCCACCCATGGGATTTTCCAGGCAAGAGTACTGGAGTGGGGTGCCATTGCCTTCTCTGTTCTATATGTATAGTGCCATTTTAACTTAATTTGCTTAATATTCTTTCTTCCAACACAAATCATAGATGTTTTAGGTGTGTTCAGCCTCTTGGTGACTATTAGAGGTTGTCTGAGGACTGTCTTAGACTTCGTGGCTGTCAGTCATGCTGTCATGAGAGTCATGCTTTAACACTCCCACAGTTGTATCCTTGGTAGAGGGAGAGACAAACAAGTTGAGAAAATAATAGTGGTGATCTCAGAAGTCCACTGGTGAGGGAGCCACAGTCCAGCACGACTGACAGCACCATCTGCACATGCAGTAGAGTGTGATGAGACTCCTGAGGAAACACCAGGAGACGACTTTGTTGAGGGATAGGATCCAGGTGTCAAGAAAGCACTAATAAATCTATTTGAATTTTAGGATGTGTATAATACCCTATCTGGGTAGGACTTTTCAAATAATACATATGCTTGAAGAGGCAAATGACAAAGAAAGCAATCTGCAAGAGAGGTGGTAAAGCACCATATTAACATGCTAAGAGAAAGATTAGAAACCTCTTTAACACATTTTCTAAAGGGAAAATGGCTTTACAAAGAAATAAATAGGAGAAACTGAACAAAACACAGTATCTCCAGATATATATTTTGCGGGGTGCAAAATTTTTTCAGGGGTAAAGAAACTTCAAGACCATTTACTAAGACAGCCATGATTTCTATTTCCCAGTGATATCTATGTTGTTAAAGCTAATGCATGCTTGCTTGCTTCAGTTGT
Organism: Bos grunniens; assembly: GCF_055505025.1. Classification (NCBI taxonomy): domain Eukaryota; kingdom Metazoa; phylum Chordata; class Mammalia; order Artiodactyla; family Bovidae; genus Bos; species Bos grunniens. The sequence continues at coordinate 7,951,934 of NC_141179.1, read as the reverse complement.
GTCCGATTCTTTGTGATCCCATAGACTGTAGCCCACCAGGCTCCTCTGTCCATGGGATTCCTCAGGCAAGAACACTGGAGTGGGTTGCCATTTCCTCCTCTGTTAGAAGTAAAATGAAAGTGAAAGTCGCTTGGTCATGTCCAACTCTTTACCACCCCACTGGAGTATACGGTCCATGGAATTCTCCAGGCCAGAATACCAGAGTGGGTAGCCTTTCCGTTCTCTAGGGGATCTTTCCAACATAGGAATCAAACCCAGGTCTTCTGTATTGCAGGTGGATTCTTTACCAACTGAGCTATCAGAGAAGCCCGATGAAATTCAATTAAAATCCTTAACTCCAATTCTTTGATGCTATAAATGGCCACACATTGAAGTAAAGCAGCTATGCACACATTCATCCATTAAACAGGTATTTTATGAGCGTCTTCTATATGTAAAGAACTGCGCTATGTCCTGGGTATTTAATGAAGAACATAAATAATTATCTAGCTGAGTTATAATAATAGGGAAAATACGGCAAGGCTGACAAGATTCATAAAATATATGTATAATTGTGAAGATATTCTTTAGATAACATCCTTTTTCATGTAGCTATTTCCCTTTCTCTTTCACCCTTTCTAAAAATGTCAAGAATAGAGACATTCTGTATTTTTTTTAACTTGATATCAACTTTTAAAAAAATAAGATAAAATTATACAATTGACCAAATTAACCAGAGAGATGGCTTAGGTTCTGTAAAAGAACTCTTGACAAAAGCCTGAAAATTCAAATCTGGTTCTGCCTTCAGGTTAGCTGTGGAACACTAGGTGAGAAGCTGAAATCCTATAATCTCTCCTGATAGTGAAGAGAATGCCCTAGTTGATCTCTGGAGTCCTGCTGCTGCTGCTGCTAAGTCGCTTCAGTTGTGTCCGACTCTGTGTGACCCCATAGACGGCAGCCCACCAGGCTCCCCTGTCCCTGGGATTCTCCAGGTAAGAACACTGGAGTGGGTTGCCATTTCCTTCTCCAGTGCATGAAAGTGAAAAGTGAAAGTGAAGTCGCTCAGTCGTGTCCAACTCTTTGCGACCCCCTGGACCGCAGCCCACCAGGCTCCTCCATCCATGGGATTTTCCAGGCAAGAGTACTGGAGTGGGGTGCCATTGCCTTTTCCACTGGAGTCCTTCAAACCCCATTAATTTATGAATTTGTGAGACAAATGTAAACTTCAACATATTTTAATATTTAATTCATTTGCAAATAACATAATCATTAATTTTTATAATGATATAAAATATAATGATCTTAACCTATAATATTAGATATGATTCCTGAATTTCAAACTGTGACTTATGCTTTAAAGACATCATTAAACATGATGACCAGAGTCAAGCTCACTTCCACCCCTCAGTTTTTAAGCTAAAGCATGGAGGGTGAGGACAGGTTCATAACCAGAGGGAAAAGATCCAAACAAAGGGAATTCTGGAGCATCACAGCCATCTACTTATGAACACCTAGTCTCATGGTGACAAATTATTAATTTAATGTTTTCTTTTGTTAGAGGCCACGAACATATCCAAATGGTGTTCATGGAAATAAGAAAGTGAAAATTTATACTTCTTTGAGATTATTTTAGAGGAATGTGTGGACCTTAGTACATGATGTGCCAATCATCCCAAATTAAAGCAGCTCCACAACACACCACACCTATGGCAATAATACTTTTTTGAAAACTTAATAACCACACAGGTGGTCTTTCATTTGCTCTTTTCTAACTTAAGGCCTTTGAATTTGTTGTTCCCAATCCCCACAACATTATCTTCCTGGGTCTTTGCCTGACTGACTTGCTTTGTCTGATCCTCTGGAGTTGAGATGAATGTATAAGCTCCTCAGATGGCTTTCTCTGCCCACCCCACGAAAACAGATCTTAAGAAAGTTAGGCCTTTTGTATCCTTCATGCTCTGTGCATGCCAAATTGCTTCAGTCGTGTCTGACCCCTTGTGACCCTAAGGACTGTTGCCCACCAGGCTCCGCTGTCCATGGAATTCTCCAGGCAAGAATACTGAAGTGGGTTGCCCTCCAGGGGAGCTTCCCAACCCAGAGATTAAACCCGTGTCTCTTATGTCTCCTGAATTGGCAGGCAGGTTCTTTACCACTAGCACCACCTAAGAAGCCTCTTGTATCTTTCATAACATGCCAATTACTTTATTCATTGTCTTGTTTACATGGTTATTGTCTACACCCTCCTGGGCTCCACAGAAGGAAGGACTTTGTTTAGTTCATCTCAGTTTCCCCACAGCCATCATTCTGAGACAGATGGTAAATGATCAGAAGTAGTTGGCTGATGAAATGAATGAAGAAGTACTTTTGGGTAACTAATGGAGATCACTTGGTTTCCAGACACCTTGCTGTACAAGGCATGTACAATCTAGGTTCATGAAACAGCTGGCTACAACTCAACCACATGGGAAAAATATATCTGAAACCTGGAGAGCTGGTTTTAAGGTCTGAGGCAGATGACTTACAAACTGACATACTGGATGACACAAAAGAGGCAAGGGAAAGCCAGAAAACAGTTTTAAGAATGCATACGATTATAGGTTTTCTAAAGTGTGGATCTACAGTATGTCATACCGTTTTAGCATAACACATGGCTTCCCTTTGCATGCGTCCAGTAGGCAGAGTCTGGGCTTTCTCAGTTGCAACATTTTTAACACTTTGGGCTGAGTAATTTTTTTTTTTACTTTAAAAATTCCATGTGTTTGAAAATTAAATGTCCACTTTTCAATGACAGGTGTATCTAAGAAGCCATTACAAGGAAAATTAGAAAATATGTGTAACGAAAATAATAGAATTTTATATCACTAACACTGCCATTTAATAGAAAAATCTATAATCACTTTTTAAAATCCAGATGCACATTTTTGAAAAATACAAATACCCAGGTATTGTTTTTTTGCTCCAAAGCTCCAGATGTAATTCCAATGAGCAGCCATGTTTAAAAATAAGGTTTTTAATTTGATCTTTTACTTTCAGCCTGTTTCACTTTTTCTATTTCATATTCAGTGCTCCCATTTCACTTCATTTATGGGTTAGGTACTTCCTTACTGTGGAGGTCTTCTAGTGCATTGTATAATGTTTGCCTGTATCCCTGGTCTTCACCCCTAGATGCCAATAATAGAACCCAACACTAGTTTTGACAACCAAACCTGTCTCCAGGTATTACAGATGCACCCTAGACTACTGGTCAGGTGGGATCAAAATCAGCTCTCACTGAGAACCAGTTATATAATTAAATGGTACCTGACTAAACAGTAATAAATCCACTTGGATCTTTTTTATGTGACGAATTCTACTCTAAATCTGCAACGTGAATTTGAATGCAAATCTAACATCTATACAGCAAAAATTTCGAATCAGTTTCTGATATGTAGTAGGTATTCAACAAGCACGTGTTTAAAAACTTAATAACCCCAAGAAATAATATGTAAGAAGAAACTTACCCAATGGTGCAAAGAAGCATTTTAACCACTTGGTGGCAGAAAATTCTAATTTATATTTGTTTTGATGTACGGCCACTAAAATAGACTGAGAAGTCGAAGCGAGTCAGTGGGCAATATGAATAGCATTTAACCCTTAGTGATTTGGACATTTACAGATGATACTGATGTATAATATGCGATGGGAGTGAGGAAGGGGGTTTGGTGAGTGGAAGCAGGGATGATTGGGTGTGAGCTCTGTACCTGACTAATATGCAGATATACACTCCAGTTCTGAAGGAAGCACTGCCTGCTCCTTTTTTTTCATACCTTCTACCACATTTCCTGCATTCTTTATGTTGTCTTTCCTTCACTTCCTAGGAATTAGTTTGATATTAGCATTTTCATCTTGCTGCAGCTTCACTGTAGGATGGCAGTGAGGAATACTAAATAACTGTTGTTATTTGTTAAGCGGAACAAGCAAGCTTCAGTCTTTGGAATTTTTTATGTTTGGACATAGCAACAGTTCTGAGAGTTTCCCACTCTCCACAAGCATTGAAGGGTCTGAGGCTGGGATCAAAGCAATGAACTGAAAAAGTATAGGCAATATGATCAGTCAGCAGTGGGTGCTGACGTGTGGGAATGAAGCCACGTGGTACAGTGCTTGTAAAAACTCTTGCTTTGGAATCAGGTAGATGTGATTTGAATCCTGGCTCTGGCACATGTCTGAAATGGGACTTTGAGCAGTTCATTTCACCTTTGTTATCCTCAGGTTTCTCATGTATAAAATAAGGAAAATAATATTACCTACATCCCTAGAGCTAAATCTGAGGATTAAAGATGTAAGTGGTGTAGAATATGTAGCTTGACATACAGTTGATATTGTACAAATGTCAACAACTATTATTACTATATGGAAAGATAAATATCTACTTTGTGGCTTTAGACCTGTTTCATGGTTGGTTTGAATCTGTTTTTTTTTTTTTTCTTTTTTCTTTTTTTTCCTGGAGATACTTCGCTGAATATTGCTTTTCACTTATGTGTCCATGACTAAGGCATTCAGGCAATGAAATATTCAATGATTCCCACACCCAGATGAGCATTAGAATCTCTTAAGGACTTAATAAAATACACATTTCCAGGTTCCATGGCCAGAGATTTTAACTTGATAGCTCTAGAGCAGAGGATGGGTAATTTGCACAAATTTGTATGGCAAAATGACCCTGGTGATTGTAATTGGAACTATTTCATCAGATGACTAAAAAGACAGCCTCTGACCTAATTGAAAGCTAAAGGACGTAGTTCTTGGGTATGTAACTGATGAAAAAAATCTACACATCTCATTCAATATAGTGCAGAATGGATCCAAAATGCCAAGATGTCTTTATGCTCCACACTGGCCTATTGTCTGGGTCACGTGAAACCTGCTCTGAAACTGACACTTGAAGGTGATCTGTTCTAGAGCTGGAACAGAGCAGATATTCAAGAAGCTATTTGGCATTTTTAGGTTTACATATATAATGTAGTATAGCATAGACTGAATATATGCTGTTCTTTCAGACTCTGTGTCTGAAAAGTTAATGCTAGAGACCACCAAAGTGAGTGACAGAATTAAAAGTAATGACTAAAGATAATGATGAAATTAAAAGATGCTTACTCCTTGGAAGAAAAGTTATGACCAACCTAGATAGCATATTGAAAAGCAGAGACATTACTTTGCCAACAAAGGTCTGACTAGTCAAGGCTATGGTTTTTCCAGTGGTCATGTATGGGTGTGAGAGTTGGACTGTGAAGAAGGCTGAGCACCGAAGAATTGATGCTTTTGAACTGTGGTGTTGGAGAAGACTCTTGAGAGTCCCTTGGACTGCAAGGAGATCCAACCAGTCCATTCTGAAGGAGATCAGCCCTGGGATTTCTTTGGAAGGAATGATGCTAAACTGAAACTCCAGTACTTTGGCCACCTCATGCGAAGAGTTGACTCATTGGAAAAGACTCTGATGCTGGGAGGGATTGGGGGCAAGAGGAGAAGGGGACGACAGAGGATGAGATGGCTGGATGGTATCACTGACTCGATGGATGTGAGTCTGAGTGAACTCTGGGAGTTGGTGATGGACAGGGAGGCCTGGCGTGCTGCAGTTCATGGGGTCGCAAAGAGTCGGACACGACTGAGCGACTGAACTGAACTGAACTGAAAGATAATGAATGCTTACTTTGTTTCAAAAAGTATTGTTATATGGCTCATCCGACTGATTTCTATAGTTTACGTGGAGCAGATATGCAGGAAGAAGATGTGAAGGAATGTTCATGTGACCTAACCACTTTAACCTTCAAGGAGTCAGAAAGAAGACCCGAGAGAAATAGAAACTAAACACAGACTTCATGAAAAAGTGAGCAAAAGCTACACAAACTGAGTAAGGGAAAACACACCATGAGAGTTCTTCTTAGTACATAACAGTGTCAAACATGTTCCAGTAGGAGTTCACCTCAGCAACAACAGGCAAAAATAAATGGAACTACAAATGGTTGCTTTAAAAAGCATTTTCTCGGGAATATGGTTAACATATCATGCAAAAGCACACTATGTGAAATGTGCCTAGTTTTGTTCATCATAAGCTTACATGGCAAAGAGAAATAGACATCTGTGTTGGTTTGGTCCTCTGGGAATCAAATGCCAAGACAGTGTCAGAAATATGAAATGTGTTCAGAATCATGCCTCTGAAAGATAATGGGAAGGGTGAGCAGATGGCAGAAAAAGCTTCCAGACCATGAGGCTTGGCTCACTTGTGAAAGAGGGAGAGGTAGGAAGATTGAGAGCTGGGCACAGAGTGCCCCAAGAGAGGTCCTGTGCTGGCAAGAAATGCCCAGGACCCAAAAAGCATGACCGTGGTGGGAAAGCTGAGGGTATCCCAAAGAGGCTGCAGCAGGAGGCTGCCAGCTGACCGAGCTCCCCAAAGCAGGTTCTGTCTTGCAAGAAGATACGAGCCATACATCTCCATGGTTGCCAAAATAAACAGCCACTCTAGAAGTTTTGTTGGTTGCCTCCCTGGTGGCTTGGAAGGTAAAGAATCTGCCTGCAATGCAGGTGACCTGGGTTCAATCCCTGGGTTGGGCAGATTGCTGGGAGAAGGGCATGGCAACCCACTCCAGTATTCTTGCCTGGAGAATCCCCATGGACAGAGAAGCCTGGTGGGCTTCAGTAAACAGGGATGCACAGAGTTGAACACGACTGAAGCAACTTAGCACACATACACCAGAAGGCTCAGCTGACACTGAAATCAACATTTTATTGATCCACCACTAGGGTCAGACACCAGAGGCTTTGTATTGACCTTAAAGAGTTTATTTTAATCTGGGGTTGAAATATATGCTAATGGAAAGCATAAAGTAATCCAGTCATGTTAAAATGATATAAAGTATATTTTTCAGATGATTTAAACAAATTTTAATTTTCTACATTTTTGGAGAAACTACAGAGAAAATAAAATTATTTCATTTGAAAGGCACTACAGATTCTATCTGCCTGGAGAATTCCATGGACATAGACTGCAGGGTTACAGTCCATGGGACCACAGAGTCAGAGACAACTGAGTGACTAACACACACACACAGCTGCTGCTGCTGCTAAGTTGCTCCAGTTGTGTCCGACTCTGTGCGACCCCATAAACGGCAGCCCTCCAGGCTCCTCTGTCTCTGGGATTCTCCAGGCAAGAGTACTGGAGTGGGTTGCCATTTCCTTCTCCAGTGCATGAAAGTGAAAAGTGAAAGTGAAGTTGCTCAATGGTGTCCGACTCTTCGAAACCCCATGGACTGTAGCCTACCAGGCTCCCCTGTCCATGAGATTTTCCAGGCAAGAGTACTGGAGTTGGTTGCCATTTCCTTCTCCAACACACACATAGATTCTATCATAAAGCGAAAAAAAGCATTTTAATCCCCCTTAAATTTTTTATACTTGTTCAATGATTTATTGTTATCATTCACTCATCATACTTTCAGTATAAGCAATTTCTTACTGCAAAGTTATAAAATCCAACTTGAAGTGAAAGTATTAGTTGCTCAGTCATGTCCACCTCTTTGCGACCCCATGGACTGTAGCCCACAAGGCTCCTCTTATCAATGGAATTCTCCAGGCAAGAATACTGGAGTATGTAGTCATTCCCTTTTTCAGGGATTCTTCCCGACTCAGGGACAAATCTGGGTCTCCTGCATTGCAGGCAGATTCTTTACCATCTAAGCCACCAGGGAAGCCCCAAATCCAACTTACACTGACCTATTTTTTTGAAAAATTTTGTTGAGTTAATTATAACCAAAGGACAAAAGCTGCTTCTCTGTAACAAGTACCTACTAGTGTTTGTGATTTACAAAGCTTCAACTGAATCCTCCCAATGATTTTGTGTGATGGGTTGTACAACTTGATTAGTCCTATTTTGTCAATGAGGAAATTAAGGTTCAGAGAAGTTAAATGAATTGCTAAAGTGGCAGAGATGAGATGAGATCTCAGTCTTCTGACTACTTAGTTCAATGCTCTCACTATATCAATATTATATCAATACTTAAGAGTATTCCTATTTTGTTAGAGGAGGTAACACACTTGGCTTAAAAACAAAACAAAATTGCAACCCTCCTTGGCGTTTGTGTTGCATGCGGTGGCCCTGGAACAGAGCTCTGGCTAATGAGATATAGTAACAGATGTTGGGAGGCACTTCTGAGGGTGGTGACCGATTCCTCTGGTGCCCAACTTTTCCTCTGCCCCCTTGCTTCTTCATGCCTGAATAGTAGGTGTCATGTCTGGAGGTAAAGGTGTCATCTTGTATTTGACTACGATAAAAATATCCAGGGGAATTGCAGAGACTCACTCCTGACAAGAACCCTGTACTGCCAACTCTGGAGAGTTAAATGAGAAGGGAGGAGACAACTGTCTTGCTTAAATCACCATGTTTATTATTATCATCTTTATGTGCAACTGAATGCAAGTCTCACCTAATACATTGCTTTTCTCCTGATTAGTTCACTCATAATTTCCTTCTGCCTTGTGCCCCTACTATGTGCCTTCTGCCAGAATGAATCAAAAGTCCCCATCATGAAGGATTCTGCCACTCCAAATTAGGCAGCTGATGTAGCTCTCGGGTACACTGCTCATTGTAAACTGTGCTGACTGGAGCAGCCACTGAATTCTCAGGGAGCCTCTTTTGACAACCTCTCGATTACTGACAAATAATGCAGCTCTGCTAGGTGTGCATAATCGCCACCTGAGCTGTGAAGAATTACATTAATTATATCTCCATCAGGTCCCTGACAAGTTCCTCTATTATTTTAATTTTTCCTTCTTTACATCACAGTTCTATATTTTATCACCCCAAAGTACTCCAAATATATGTTTAATATCTGCCTTAAACAGCCATGTAATTCTTTTTGCTGATGCACTGGACACAGGCTTGCTTTAACTTCTCAATAGCAGATTCTTTGAGCACTGCCAAATTGTTAATTCTTTACTGTGTCTACTGTTTCTTAAAATTGCTTCTGAATATTTGTCCTTCTTTCTGAGAAGATAAGCCAGATCATAAGTGTGGCTCCATATTTTCAAATGTGATCTTACCTGTTTTCTGTCAAGTGATAATTTTGAAAGGTCTTCATGACTTCCCAAAATTCCAAATTTCTTTCCTTCATTTCTCTTTTAAAGATAGAGAGTAAAATTAATATAATCACTAATTATACATTGAGAACTGTAAGAAGAATTTCAGTCTTCCTTCATCCCATATTCTAAAAGCCATCTGGTCTAATTCTCCAGCAAGTTTCTTTGAGAGGAACATATTCTTACTAGGGTCTTCCGTTTGGTGAATACTCGGACATTTTGTTTGGACACTGAATTGTCTGGGGTTGCAGTTCTAACCACATGTTACTAAGAGCGACATGCTTAGTAACATGGAGGGAGGGAGGTTTTTGCTATTCAACCCACTGAGTTCTATAAGTTATACATCTGGGAGAGCACCAAAGATCATATATTTTTTCCAAAATTCCTATCCAAAATAATAGTCATACATTTAAAGAAAGCTTAAGAATTCTCAAAGCGCTTTCACATATTTATTTGATTTGATTTTCATGACATAGATATAACTGTAATTCCCATATTACAGGTGAAATTGGAGCTCAGGGAGCTTAACTTGAGAATCCCAAGTAGTAAGATGTAAACCCAGCAGGAATTACAATATTTCCTTTATATTCAATAATAGAACCTTATAATTGCAAGGGACCTTTATGATCATTTGGCTCAGTTGCCCACCCAGTGCAGAAAAATCTATAAAATCCTAATACTGGTCATCTAGCATTTATTGATTACTTAAAATGATAGGGAACTCACTATTTCATAAGAAAGCCCACCATTCTGTTGGACAGATCTTGATAATTTTTTTTTTACATAAAGCTAAAATTGAACTATTAGCAAATTTTGCCCATGGCCTCTTTTCCTATATTTGAAGAATAAAATAAACAAATGTATTTCCTCATTAAAATTGGGAATTGTAAAAAATATTCATTGTATTCCCCTTCAGTCTTCCTTCTAGAAGCAGCTGACTCATCACTTATCTATGACACCATATCCAAACCTGTCTGCCTCTTGGCCCTCCTCTGGCGGCATCTAGTCTGTGCTCCTCCTGGATACAGAGTTCTGTCCCCTCGGAATTCCTGGCAGAGAATAACCTCCCCACCCCCACGCAGTCCACATAGCGCTCCACATGCTCCACACATTCCTTAACCCTCTGTGATGGTTCTACTCCTTCATCAGGCACTAGACAGATCACTTCCATGGATTCTTAAGATGGCCCTGCTTCATGAGATTACAGTTTCCAATTAGTACCCTTAGATAGATCTTTCTTGATGTAATGCCAAGCCTCATCTCCCATATTACATGTGAGCAATTGATTTCTGAAGTTCTTTGTGTAGTACTTAAGAGTCTGTCAGTGTCCCCGAAGTCATAATTAGCTGGCTGTATAAGTTGAAGGTGAAAAAAAATTGAAGCTGCATAAGCTGAGGTATATAACTACACCTAGCTGTATAAATTGAAGGCAAAGGGAGGGACATGTAGCTACCACAGTGAAAATACGCCCCAGAATAGCTCTCCTTTTTAATACCCACTCTGGAAAATGTGACACATTATTGTAGCTACATTTCATGGATTTTTCTTATATTTTTTAGTAAAAAATGTCCAGTGTGCTCCTAATAAACAGACAAAAGCCAAAGGACTGCTCTGAGCTAATTGACTACATTTGGGAATGAATAGGCATGTCATCACAAACTGCTTCTTTATAAAGGGATGTGTTATCGTGCCTATCATGGTTTTAGTGTCCACTGATGTATAGAACAGTCTTATGGACTCTGTGGGAGAGGGAGAGGGTGGGAAGATTTGGGAGAATGGCAATGAAACATGTAAAATATCATGTAGGAAACGAGTTGCCAGTCCAGGTTTGATGCATGATGCTGGATGCTTGGGGCTGGTGCACTGGGACGGCCCAGAGGGATGGTATGGGGAGGGAGGAGGGAGGAGGGTTCGGGATGGGGAACACATGTATACCTGTGGCGGATTCATTTTGATATTTGGCAAAACTAATACAATTATGTAAAGTTTAAAAATAAAATAAAATTGGAAGAATAAAAAAAAAAAAACATAATTTCAAATTATTAAGTCAAATCACCTTGTTCATTTCTGCATCCTCCTGGAAACCTTTTTTATGGCCCTGGAACAATTCAGAAATCCATTTTTTAAGCCTCAATAAGACATAAAACAGGGACTTTGGACTTGGCACCAGGTTGAAGGGAACAGGAAGAGTTCTTCCCTCCTCAAAGTAAGAAAACCAAAGTTTGGCCCTTGCGAATTTCCATTCCACATCAGCATCATCCTATACAAATAAATATGACAGTTCAGCAAGGAAATGCATAAACAGAATTACTGGGATGCTTTTGACATTGTGTGGCTAGATGGAAGTAATGTCACCTACAACGATCTCAGACCCCAAACACCACCCCAAGATATTCTCAAAAATATTAAGGTACTATTCACACACTCTTAGGAAAGAAAATTTAGGAAAATTTACTTAAAAAATTATCATTCTTACAGATCTTAAAACTTGCATGTATTTATAAATACACTGAAAGTTATAAAGCTATTTTCCTATATTCTGAAAAACACTATGAAAAATTATTCACTCTTATATTTTGCAACAGATCACTGCTTTGATGAATTTGGGACACACACCAAGATTCTTGAATAAAAATCACTCTAAATTTGAGAAAAAGTCAATTTTGAACATCACTCAAAGTAAGATTTGGAGAACAGTGGCATTCATAAGCAATAATTTTTAAATGAAATATAAATTCATGCTGATATAGTATCTCTAAGAATTTACAAATAATACTACTAAATCATACAACATTTCTCATCCTTATTTCTTACTATCCTACCACACCCATAGATGATGTGCTTGGAAGCAAAGGATTAAAATTTTCTGATTACTACATATAAAGAATATAAAAATATAAATTTTCTATAAAATATATAAAGAACTATATAAAAAGGTAAAGAACAGATAGAAAGTAGTCTATAGTATCACCACCATTGCTGAGTTGATCCCTGGAATAGTTAAAATATATACCACATAGTATACAAATGTATAGAGATTATACCTCAATTTCCTGGAATGAACTGTTGATCATTGCAATTAACATGTTTAGCAAAACAATGACCATTGTAACATTATAGACTCCATAAAGAACATAACCGATGTTTTCAATAAATTTGTGATTATAGTTGATGACCACCGATTTCACTTCAGAAAGTCCAAATATAGCCCAAAACAGTGTCTTAAAACTCTCTTCCACTCTGGGTAAAAAAAAGGAAATAAAGGAGATGATAAAGCATACAAATGAATGACAATGATAGTATAATAAAAGCAAGCTGATTTAATGTCTGAAAATTATTAGATATTCATGAGAAAATTCTTCACTTCCCTGAGCCTCAATTTTCTTTTTTGTAAAATAGGTACAATAACTATTTCCAGGATTGTTGCAAGGATAAGGGAATATTTTGCATATGAAGTAGACAACTCACTATCTGGCACATAATAAGTGCTCAATAAATGTTAACATAACTTCAAACCACAGACATTAACATTTAAATAATCCATAGTTTTGGTAAAGAAAATATTAAATGTATTAATAAAAACAATGTAATATGTAATTTATAATTTATATATGTAATGTAATAATGTAATTTATAGTCCTTTTGTGTTTTCTGCTCATCTACACTTCTAATATCCAATAAATAGATAATGGTATGTGTCTTAAGGTGTCTTAAGGAAAATATGACAATATAAACATAGTCAATGTTACTAAAATCACTGACATGTCTTAGGAATTTCAATGCATTAGGCATAATTATTGACCAAAATGAAGCTCCTCTGCTTAGGTCAGTTGGTTCAATCTCTCTGATAAACTGAACTTTACAGGAATATGAATAATAGGTTATGCTTTGATCAGTACTTCTCATTGTAACATTTTTTTGTTGTTCTTCAGTTGCTCGGTAGTGTCCGACTCTTTGTGATCCCATGGACTGCAGCATTCCAGGCTTCCCTGTCCTTCACCATCTCCCAGAGTTTGCTCAAATTCATGTCCACTGAGTCAGTGATGCCATCAGTCTTTCCTAGAATCAAGGTCTTTTCCAGTGAGTCGGCTCTTCGCATCAGGTGGCCAAAGTATACCTGAATACCTAATATTTGAGTAATGTATTCCAAACATACTTTATAAAAAACGTGTATCCATGATGAACATAAGTTAAAACCCTTGTTGCTGCTGGTAACTCAGATTGATTTTGGAAGCAGCCATTCTTGTAGGGCCCCAGGAGTCTGAACTGAGCAGGATACAGTAGTGAGGAGCACAGATGCTAGGGTCAGTGGACAAGGGACTAGTCCTGGCTTTTCTACATACTAGCAGCTATGAGACACTCAGCATGTCATTTAACTTCCCTGAGCTTCAGTTCCTTTTTGTGTGAAACAGAAATAATAAGATAATGTGTATGAGGTAGCTCCTGGCCCTAAAATTGTTAACTATAATTACTTACTATTAGAAAGGTTGCCTACATTGTTGAGTTCTTACAACACATTTAAAACTTCTCTCATAATGCTAAAGAGTAACTGGGAATAATGTCTTTACTAAAACATTATTTATCCCACTGTTGTATATGAACACTATTAGGCTAAAGTTTAATTGACAATCATCATGATTAAAAGAACCAAAAACACCTACGTTGTGAAGGCTTCGTTTTGCTTTGCACCAATGTAGTAGGAATAGAGGTTGAACATTCCAATCATAAAGGCCACAAACACCATGATGAATATGACCATGAACTTGAAGATATCTTTTACCGTTCTTCCAAGTGATATCTGCAGAGGTCCAAAGCTTTCATTTGCTGGTAAAATGTAGGCTATTCTGGAGAAACTTAAAACTACAGCAATTGCATAAAGACCTTCAGATATAATTTGAGGATCAGAGGGGTCCCACTTTATCCTGGCTAGGAGAAAGGAAAGACAAAAGTTATGGTGAGTTTATTTACATTTTTTACTTGGGGCTTTCCTGGTAGCTCAGATGGTAAAGAATCTGTCTGCATTGCAAGAGACCTGGGTTTGATCCCTGGATCAGGAAGATCTCCTGGAGAAGGAAACTTTTTACTTAGGTAACTTCTTTTCTGGGATAGAAATATAATTACATTAGCAATCCAGTTCCTAACGGAACTTCTTTAAGTGTCAGGTATATTTGAACTTTTGAATTTACAAAGAAAATTACCCCCTGGTTTGCTGGTAGTTTTCCATAATGGTATAGCATAATGGTTGAGAGTACAAACTATGGACTTGGCTTATGTAACCACTCCGATATTCTTGCCTAGAGAATTCCACAGACAGGAGAGTGGTGGGTTGTAGTCTGTAGGGTCGCTAAGAGTTGGACATGATTCAAGCGACTTACCACACATTTCTGCATGCATCTATCTATCTAAAATCAACTAGAAGAACTAGTACAAATTATTTATCTTATTAATAGTTTTATTTTCCCATCTTTAAAAATGACATACTGTTTATACCCTATCATCTGTTGTGAGAATTTAGTAAGTCACCATACATTGAGTGTTTAGAAAGTGCTTGGCACTAGCTAAATAGTGGCATTTACTATTTAATCTTAAACTATAATAAAAGAAAATAAGGCCCTAGTAAATGATATCATTATTTAGTCTTAAACTATAATTATACCATAAAGTAATTTGGGGCCTGTGCAGTATTTGTGGTTATTTAAACTTACTAAGGTAATTTATATTGGCCATTCAAGTCTATTTTTATCATAGAATGTAGTAATTATTCATTTATGAATTTTTCTGACATTATTACATCAGAACATCAAAAATCTAATTAAGAAGCCATTATGAAGAAAAATGCAAAGCAGTGTGTAACAGAGAGGAAAAACATAATTATAAATTTGTATTTGCTTATTTGCTGAGAAGTAGAATTAGGAACAATAAAGTAATAAAAGCAGTTTATTTTTATATAGCACTTTGAATATAAGTTCAGTATAAAAATAGTTTGACTTGTAAAATTCCATATATTAAAAATTTTCTTATAAAATAATGGCTATATTCCCTGTGCTGTATAATATATCCTTGTACAAAAGCCCTACATGTGCTCTAAAAATTGTTAGGTATTAAAATACTAAAGAGAAAAAAAAATACTAAAGAGAAATAATAAAAAAGAAATCCCTATGTGATACAGCCAATAAAACTCATAGAGATGTCAACTGTATGTTAACTGACATCTTATCAGAGGAGGACTTGAAGTAAGTAGTCAAAGAGAATCTGTTTTTCCCACCCTAGGTTTCTACAAGGAGAGGTTTTCCCTAAGCAATGACTGAACCTACTTCTGTTCCTTTTTTAGTCACTTTCCTCCTGGGGAGGTAGAATGACTTCTCTGATTGCTAAACTAGGGTGGAAACTGAGCATACTGGACTCAGCTCTGCCCTCTTTATCTTGGGAATTTCCTTCTGATCTTCCATGGAGGACTCTCACATGATCAGATACCTGCTACCATACCCCTCTTTGGGTATGACTGCCCTGTCCATGGCCGCCTGGAAATTGGAGGATACATCTGCCTAAGCCTGGGGTTCAGTATTGCTGAGCCAGTTGACTAATAAACTCAGAATTATATCATCCACTCTAAACTTTGTCAGTATTAAAGGTGATGATTTGACCTAATGTTGGCACTTTGTTTTATTTCTCATCTAGTTCAAAGGCTTCCCTCATGGCTCAGCAGGTAGGTTCTATCCCTGGGTCAGGAAGATCCACTGGAGGAGGAAATGGCAACCTACTCCAACATTCTTGCCTGAAAAATCCCATGACAGAGAGCCTGGTGGGCTACAGTCCAATGGGCCGCAAAGAGTTGGACACGACTGAGCGACTAAGCACAGCATAGCGCTAGTTCAAAGTCTGGGTGAGAAAAAGGGGTGCTATTTATTGGGAGCCTTCGATGATTCACTTGCTTTCGAATAGTTTACATGCCTTAAACAGAAATGGTACTTAAATGTGTACTATTTTTAATAGACAAGAAGAAAAAAATAAATCCATGACATAATACAAGCATTCTCAATGAAGTTTGGTGGTTAGCCAATTAATCCCAGAGATAAGGGGAGATGATTCTTGTGATTGAGAGGTTTTCTGCCAGAAGAAATATCAGGAAAGAAGTAGAAAGCATAATAAAAGATATAGATAATCTAAAGAAGCTGGAAACTGACCAATAATTTTATGAGAATTGAATAATAACCAAACTGCTACTGATGTGTTCCTTTTTTTTTTCTTTCATCATTTTATTTATCTAAAAAAATTTAAATAAATTTTTACTAAAGTACAGTTGAATCACAATTCTATGTTAGTTCCTGCTATATAGCAACGAGAATCAGTCATATATATACCCACTCTGTTTTAGATTCTCTTCCCATATAGGTCATTACAGAGTATTGAGTAGAGTTCCCTGCGCTATACCGTAGATACTTACTAGTTATCTATTTTATATATAGTAGTGTGTATATTACTTTACGCTGGTAAAGTAATGCTCAAAATTCTCCAAGCCAGGCTTCAGCAATATGTGAACCGTGAACTTCCTGATGTTCAAGCTGGTTTTAGAAAAGGTAGAGGAACCAGAGATCAAATTGCCAACATCCGCTGGATCATCAAAAAAGCAAGAGAGTTCCAGAAAAACATCTACTTCTGCTGTATTGACTAAGCCAAAGCCTTTGACTGTGTGGATCACAATAAACTGTGGAGAATTCTGAAAGAGATGGGAATACCAGACCACCTGATCTGCCTCTTGAGAAATTTGTATGCAGGTCAGGAAGCAACAGTTAGAACTGGACATGGAACAACAGACTGGTTCCAAATAGGAAAAGGAGTATGTCAAGGCTGTATATTGTCACCCTGTTTATTTAACTTATATGCAGAGTATATCATGAGAAACGCTGGACTGGAAGAAACACAAGCTGGAATCAAGATTGCCGGGAGAAATATCAATAACCTCAGATATGCAGATGACACCACCCTTATGACAGAAAGTGAAGAGGAACTCAAAAGCCTCTTGATGAAAGTGAAAGTGGAGAGTGAAAAAGTTGGCTTAAAGCTCAACATTCAGAAAACGAAGATCATGGCATCCGGTCCCATCACTTCATGGGAAATAGATGGGGAAACAGTGTCAGACTTTGTTTTTCTGGGCTCCAAAATCACTGCAGATGGTGACTGCAGCCATGCAATTAAAAGACGCTTACTCCTTGGAAGGAAAGTTATGACCAACCTAGATAGCATATTCAAAAGCAGAGACATTACTTTGCCAACAAAGGTTCGTCTAGTCAAGGCTATGGTTTTTCCTGCGGTCATGTATGGATGTGAGAGTTGGACTGTGAAGAAGGCTGAGCACCGAAGAATTGATGCTTTTGAACTGTGGTGTTGGAGAAGACTCTTGAGAGTCCCTTGGACTGCAAGGAGATCCAACCAGTCCATTCTGAAGGAGATCAGCCCTGGGATTTCTTTGGAAGAAATGACGCTAAAGCTGAAACTCCAGTTCTTTGGCCACCTCATGCGAAGAGTTGACTCATTGGAAAAGACTCTGATGCTGGGAGGGATTGGGGGCAAGAGGAGAAGGGGACAACAGAGGATGAGATGGCTGGATGGCAGCACTGACTCGATGGACATGAATCTGAGTGAACTCTGGGAGTTGGTGATGGACAGGGAGGCCTGGCGTGCTGCGATTCATGGGGTCGCAAAGAGTCAGGCACGACTGAGCGACTGATCTGATCTGATCTGAGTGTGTATATGTCAATTCCAATCTCTCTCTTGTGTTTATCCCTCCCCTCCCTTCCCTCTTGGTAACCATAAGCTTGTTTTCTACATCTGTGACTCTATTTCTGTTTTGTAAATAGGCTCATTTGTACCATTTTTTTTTAAGATTCTGCATACAAATGATATAATAAATTCTGCATTTTATAAACATGTTGACTGGGTACTGTAAACTCACCCAAATTGTAGTATTTCACATTGTCTCCCAGTGTGACTTTTGTTAAATCTTTTAAAGTATCATTTGCATCAATGATGCTCTGGGCTTTGGAAGCATGCCAAAATGCCATGAATCTTGCAATGAATGATGCTGCAAAGATTGCCAGCATTCCAAAATCAAGCATATTCCACAACTCAAACAAGTACTCCTTGGGGCCTTGAGTCCAAATTTCTTTACATTCAGCCCATATCATGCCTGCATGGGAAAGAGGTTGAAATAGGGGTTAAAATCCAATTTCATTCCAGCCTTAGTTTTCAACAAAACAAATTTAAAAGGTCTCAGGCTGACATTCAAAACCCTTCAAAATATGACCTCATCTTACCCATTCAGCCATAATTATACTGTCCCTACAAATCCTATAGTCCAAAAATATCAGTGCATTATCATAAAGCAATTTGACAAAGTTCATTAAGGGCATTCAAGCAGCAAACATGATTTGATCCATTAATTCTGTACATAAGATGTTCATTATAGGATTCTTTATAATAAAAAAATGTATATGTAAAAACAGCGATACTAACATCCTCAAAATAGAAGTAATCATGGGACTTTCACAAATAGACTATTATGTAGCCATTTCATATGATATTTTAATTACCATGGAATAGTGGCCACAAGAATGTGCCCCACAGGCCTCCAAATACAGAAATTCAACTGGCCATGGGCCAAAGCTGCAGCACTCTGAAGACTATAGACACTTTTGCCCTAAGGCCATGCTTCCCATGGGCTGCTCCTCACCAGTGACTGAGGGCACCCCTTCTTGAGAGTCATGGGACTCCTCCAATGGCTGACCTCAGCTCAAGGATCTCTTGACAGACTTGTCAAACTTTCTTTAGACAGAATGGATATCTAGGGTGCTTCTGTCCTACCTTCCTTCCCTCTCTCCTGCCCTGAACATCAACCTTGCATCACAGTCTTACAGCCCTTGAAGGTTTCTTCAGCTCCCTCCCATTTCTCTCACATAGAATTTCCCTTAATAAAATTGTTGCATGTTAATTTCTGTCTTTGCATATGCTTCTTGGAGGACCTAGACTAATACACAATGGGAAATGTTTATGTCATAAACATTCAAGCATGCCAAGTAAACATTTTATATATTCTATGATATTATGTTTAAACCAGCATAGTAAAAGACTAGAAGGAATTACAGGAGCATAGTAGTAGTAGTAGTAGTTTCTTCATGGCGGAATTATTAATAATGTTGCACATCCACTCTAAAACTTAGTGTATTACTTAGGAGCACAGGTTTTGGAATCAGACACCACGGCATCACTAATGCAATGAACATAAACTTGGGCAAACTCTGGGAGATGGTGAGGGACAGGGAGGCCTGGTGTGCTGCAGTCCATGGGGTCACAAAGAGTCAGACACCGCTGGGTGCCTGAACAATCACAGTCATCCATTTGTTAGCTGTGCAATCTTTGGCAACTTACTGAAACTTTCTAAAATTCAGCTTGCAAAATGGGGATGATAGTAGTTTGTACCTACTTCATAGGATGGTCATGAGACTTAAATAACATATGGAAAATGCATAGCACAGTGTCTGGCACTTGAAAACATAACTAATACTTATTGAGAATTTACTATTTCAGATTTTCTATGTCTGGTATATATTTTCTTTCTTTATTAAAAAGAAGTAACTTTACCCCTATTATCTTTAAGACATCCTAATCTCTGATGTCCTGTCTCCTCCTAGAGCCATCTGGAGAAACACAACCTAAACACCAACAATTCCTCAGTCTACTTCCATCAAGAAGTCTCCAGGGTCCCCTAGTTGAAATAAATCTTCCGCCCTTTCTGCGACTAATCACCTTCCCCAAATCCCCATATTTGTCATAAACTTTTATCACAGAACCTATGTGAATGATTGCGAAGCCCTGTAGGGGTTTTAAAAAGCCATGCTCTGTCCTTCCAACAGCTTGTGCGTGCATGCTAAGTCACTTCACTTGTATCTGACTCTTTTCGACCCCATCAACTGTATCCTGCCAGGCTCCTCTGTCCATGGGATTCTCCAGGTAAGAATACTGGAGTGGGTTGCCGTGCCCTTCTCCAGGGGATCGCCCCAACCCAGGGATCGAACCTGTGTCTCCCGTGTCTCCTGCATTGGCAGGCAGGTTCTTTACTACTAGCACCACCTGGGAATCGCCTTCCAACAGCTTAACTGTGCTTTTCTCAAAATCAGCATTCAATGTATCACACGACTTACTTATTTTGAAATTATTCCAAATTTAGAGAAGGCTGGGATTGGATTCATATACACTTTAGTGGATCAGACTTATTAATAAAATAGGAAACACTGCGTGTGTCCACTCATGCACACACACATGCACACACACACACAAAGTATGAGCAAGAGTGAAAAAATCTGAGGGCCGTCTGTGTGTGGACGTTGTCCCTGGGTTCCCACCAGCTTCCTCACTATGAAACAAGGGTAGTTTGGAATAGCTGAAAAACGGATTACTGGGGGTTTTCAATTCGTATAGTCTAGTTGCTTTCAAAGCTTCTCTCCTTCTTCCCACTTCTCCTCCATCTTCTCTCTCTTTAAGGGGTACACTTCTTGGTAAAAATGATATCTTCCCAAAGCTTAAAAGATAAAACAGATACAGCAAACCATTCTGTTTGAAGGAAGAATTTCCATATTATGTTTTCTGAGGACCTCCAGGCGTTGCCAAGCATAGTTCAAAATCCTCCATCTAGTCCAGTTTCTCCACAAGCAGAGAACTTCCACAGGGTGAAGCCTCTGCTTGAATATGTCCTGAATTACTCCTACTGAAGGCTGCTCATCCCATTGTTGACTTTGCAGGAAGTATCCCTTCACTGTGAACCTGTCAGTACTAATTCTGCCCTCAAAAGAATGAATCTGCTCCTTCCACCTTTACATTTCTTAAAACAAAATTTTATAAAAAGCAAAAACACCTGTGCCCTCATTAAATTTATTCTTCTAGAGCAGAGGTGGGTTTCCCATGAAGCAAATGAAATTTGAATTCTAGGATGCCTTATTTGCCCAGGATCCTCCATTTTTCCTTCTCTATTTTGCCTTCTTTTTCTCTAAATGGGGCCCTCCAAAAAATTAAATTTCAGGCTTCACAATCCCTAGGTTCCGCCCTACCTCCCACCCTACAGAGTAAGTTTCTCCAGTCCCAACAGGGGCCTTTCTGTGGAGAAGCCACTCACTTTTCTGACGGCTTTCCACTTGGAATGCTCCCTATTTTGCCAATTGCCTGCAGCTGTGGTCTAGACAGAGTGTGGCTCAGGGACTTAATTATAGCCCTTGCCTGCAGTCCTTCCCTCCTGTTAAAGAGTCAGTCCTGCATTGCATTTCCTTCCTCAGCGCTCACACTGGACATTAGGCTAAAACTGCCGCCTAAGACCTTTTCCTGTGAAGTGTCATCAAGCACGTCTCCCCCTCCCTGTGTTCCTGTTACCCTTCTCATTTCTCCTTGTTTTGAGCTCACCATTCTGTCTTGTCAAGATCTCTTGGAATGCAGATTCCATCATTCAGCTTTTCAACTTTTCCCTAAAATTAAATCAATTTGCTTTCTGTGACCAGTAATGTCAGTCTTTTCTTTCAAACCAGCTAGCATCAGACCTAAGTAACTTAGGCCACTTAATGATTATTTCCAGAAGGTACAACCACTTTCAAGAAAATTCAAGAAGAAAAATAAATATCAGTGTTAGAAACTATACCAGGAGTCTAACACATGCTACAAAGTACCAGTTGTCCATTCTGAGTTGTTCATTGTTTTCCCTGTAAATGAACACTGAGAACATCTCCAAATCTCAAATATAAAGGTTATTGGGCCAGTTGTTCCAAGGAAAATGCTTTTATTCATAAAATTAAAAGTTAACATTCTTGGTTTAGGTTTCCAGGTGAAAAAGGAAAAACTTCTAATGCTTATATTAAAATATTAGTATGAGAAGAGTAAATTATGTTTGATAAAGAATAAGATGAACATGGATGCACGTGTATGTATGGATGAGTCCTTTTACTGTTTACCTGAAACTATCACAACCTTGTTAACTGGCTATGCCCCAATACAAAACAGAAAGTTTAAAATAAGAACAAGAATAAAATGAACATTCATTATATCTAATCCCCTTACATAAAATTAAATGCTTTCAAAGTTTAACCTTGAAAGAGTCATATCTTGATTAATATCTTTTCAGTAGGAAATATCACTTCCATATAAAACATATGAACTCTTAATGAAGAGTTTAATAATAATCATAGCCATCTGAAATTTATTAAACATTTGTAATGTGCCAAGTACTATATTATGTATGTTACACATACTAACACGCACAAAACATGACGGCATATAGGCATATTTAGCTTGAGATAAAGGCAATGTCCAAATGATCATTCTTATTTTAAATCAAATATTCAAAGTGAAATGTAATATATTTCTTAGAGCTTTATAGCATAAGACAAACCAATTAGAAAAGAAAAAGTGGACAATCAAACTCTTCTTTATCAAAGGTTTACCTTAGTGATGCAATTCACATGTTAAGACACTATATTTCTCCTTGGAACATAACCAGGAAATGAAGTGATTCAGAAGTTTTGAATAACTCTCAATGCTGTTGAATTACCTCATATGCATTTAAAATGCTCATAAGGTAATTTGTATAGTGCTTTATAACATTTCAATTGATTATCCAATCAGCCCCAGAATGAGGAAGCCTAGAAGATATCCCTTGCCACAGAAGTAACATAAAACTGACTACAGATGCTTCTCCAGATCACCAGGGGAGAACCAAGCTTACGGACTGCCAACAGTTTTGGATAAAGATTCCTTGAGCTCTCTTCTCACATCCTTCTCCACATATCTACCCTGCAGGACTTCCTGCATAGTCAGGACCTTATGGAGATAGCCGAAACTTTGTCCACAGCCTGGCTTCTCTCTGGGGTTGCATTTCCTATTACTTAATAGACGTCTTCACCTGAAAATCCCATGGGCACTTCAAAGTCAATCTCAAGCAAACTTCCTTACCAGCTTTTCATTCTCCTGGTCTCAATCCTTATCTTCCCTCTGTATTCTTCCTCTTAGAGACTTGCAGTCAGCACCTTAACCCAAGGCAGAATCCACAGCTCTCCCTGTCCACGTGCAATACATTACCAGGTTTTTTGAAGAGTATCTTTTACAAAGCTCACAAGTCCTTTCCTCACTCCCTTTCCACATTCCACACATTCCACACATGGATCACTTCAGTTGTCTCTCAGCCTCCCGAACCCCCTCCTCAAAGCCACCCTCTACCTCACAGCCAGATGTGTTTTATAAAAGGTGAGGAATCACAGCACCAATAGCTGAAAATCATCCTCTGACCGTGTCTCCTCCCCTCTCTCCCATCAATCACATCCATAAATGAGCCTGCGTTATAGCTGAGCCTAACACATGACTTGGCAAATGAGGAGCCAAGTGTGGACCTAGTTCCACATCTTTGCCTTCAGCTTTTTGATCCATGCCTTGTAGCGTCCTTCAGTTCAGTTCAGTCGCTCAGTCGTGTCTGACTCTTTGCGACCCCATGAACCGCAGGACGCCAGGCCTCCCTGTCCATCACCAACTCCCAGAGTCCACCCAAACCCATGTCCATTGAGTCGGTGATGCCATCCAACCATCTCATCCTATGTTGTCCCCTTCTCCCCCTGCCCTCAATCTTTCCCAGCATCAGGGTCTTTTCAAATGAGTCAGCTCTCCCCACCAGGTGGCCAAAATACTGGAGTTTCAGCTTCAACATCAGTCCGTCCTTACCTCCCCATAAACAGTCAGTACGATTAACATGACCTTATCTTCAAAATCTCAGGTTGAATGTACTGTCTAGGGAGACCTTCTCTGCCCCTTCCACATCCCACCCACTCAGATTTAGGTGCCCAATCTGTATATGTTCATAACCCTCTAATAGCTCCTCAGTAATATTATTTGTTACATAGTTTTCTTTGTTCATTTACTTGTTGACCTGCCTGCCCCCCTCCAGCAGACTTAACTTCCTTGACTATAAGGACTACATTTTATTCACATTATTAACCTCAATAGGTAATAGCTACTGAGTCTATTCATTTATAAATATACAATTGAAATATCTTTTATTTGCATTATATTTAATGTCAAGCAATATGGATGACTGATTCTAAAGACAGCCTAGTAATTGAGACTGCATTCTCTCTGTTTCACTTTCCTTCTGGGAGACCTAAAGCCATAATGTAGACATTATTATTATACGATAGAGTAGACCACTAAAGCACAAAGACAGTGGGTAATGTGATGGATGTAAAATGATCTGAACAGTTCTTAGTACATAACAAATGTTCAATAGGTGTGAGTGGCTAGGACCTTCTGTTCCTATTAAATTGCAACATAAAATCATATGGTTATTTTTAAGCTTGAAGTCACAGCTGTCCCAAAATATGAATGGCAGTTTTTCATCACTGGAAAGGTTTGATTCATACTATCCTGTTCATTTTCTTCCTGGGTTTTTCTTGGAAATCTAAAAAGCATGTGGCATGTGAGAGAACTGTGGTACTGAAAATGAACCCTAGATAACTGCACTTTAAAAACACAAAATCATGTTGTGCAGAGCATTGTATTATGCTGCATACATTTATATAACTGACGTGTGAGAGAACAGGTGTCATTCAGTCCTATTGCTATGGCTGCAAAAATAAATGATGAGAGAAAGTCAGTCTTTACCTATTACCCAGGAAATAATGAGCATCTCCATCCATGAGAAGCAGGATGTTTTCATCCTGAACAGCTGTTTTGCATGATCTGTGCTGGTTTCATTAGGAAGGATTTTGGTGCCTTCGAATCTGTCAGCTGCATTCATGACTAGCAGTCCCAGAAAAATGGTGAAGGAGGCAGCGTGTGCCACAAACTTCATGAATGGTCCACGCATTATCTTTCCCATCTGCCACAAAACACACCAAAAGAAAGTCTTAGCTTTGTTGTGTGCATTTTGCAAAACACACGTCTATACACAAGAACAAACATCTGTGCAGTCCAATGTTCTTCTAAGATAATTATGTACATTTATAACTGATAATAAAAAAATAATCCTTTATGCTAATATAAAATTTTGTCTCATTGCTCATCTATATATGCTGATATTTGGGATTGATAGTTAAATAAATTCACTTCTATAAAATAATATTTAAGTTCTTAAAATATATGTGATACTGACAAAATATTTTATTAGTATAATAACAAAAGGCAGAGCAGAGTATCACAATTATTCATGAAAAACAAACTAATTTAGTGGGCATGAAGTTTTGAGGAAGCAGCAGTGAAAATATTAAACTGAATCTACTTTGCCATGTATACACCCTTCGCTGACATTTGCCTTCTGGGCTTCCCAGGTGGCATTAGTGGTAAAGAAGCTGGCTGCCAATGCAGGAGACACAGAAGACGTGGGTTCAACCTCTGGGTCAGGAAGATCCCCTGGAGAAAGAAATGGCAACCCGCTCCAGTATTCTTGCCTGGAGAATCCCATGCACAGAGGGACAGAGGAGCCTGGCAGGCTACGGCCAATAGGATCACAAAGAGTCAGACACAACTGAAGTGACTTAGCACTAGCACTGTCCACACATGTATTTCACTGATGTGGGTGGGAAGAACTGACTCATTAGAACAGACCCTGATGCTGGAAAAGATAGAAGGCGGGAGGAGAAGGGAACAACAGAGGACGAGATGGTTGGATGGCATCACCGACTAATGGACATGAGTTTGAGTAAACTCCAGGAGTTGGTGATGGACAGGGAGGCCTGGTGTGCTGCAGTTCTTGGGGTCGCAAAGAACCGGACATGACTGAGTGACTGAACTGAACTGCTGTGGGTGCAGGTCAAGCTTCAGGTGATATTGTATGTTGGAGATGCTGTGTGGAGCAGAAGTCAGGAGTACCAAGAAAAGGACGCCCAGCCAAGGGCAGGACAGCAGGGCAGGTCCCGCCATGCACTGAACCAACGTCCTGGAATGACACTGCATTGAAAGTCAAACACTTTAGGTTCAGGTTCCAGTTTCATTCCCTAGTTAGCAATGAGTGAACTTCCTAAATTATGTGAAAATCAGAGTCTTCATATAAAATCTGGAGACCATAAAGCTCCTGCGCATCAATAGTGCAGGAATCATTCCCATCTGAGATGCACGCATCCTAGTCAGAGCAGAGGTGTGGTGTGTGCCCAAGATGTGTCTCAGGGGCTCTGTGCACCCCTGGAATGGTAAACAAAACTCAGCACACGCATGTAAGGATATTTTTTTTGTAGGAGAGGGCTCATAGCTTTTAACAGCTTTTTAAATTAACTGATTATTACAGAAAAATATAGAAATAAAATACAGAAATTAATAATAATACCACCACTTATCCAGTACTTTTATGTGCTAAGTACTGTTTTAAGTGCTTTACTCTATTAATTACATGTAACTGTTACAACAATACAAAGGGGTATATGCTGCTGAAATGCCCATTTTACAGATGAAGGAAAAGAGGAAGAAAGGTCCAGAAACTAGCTCCTTAAGTGGTAGAGCTGGAATTTGAACTCAGGTATACTTGGGGCTTCTCGGGTTGCTCAGCTGGTAAAGAATCTGCCTTCACTGCAGGAGACCCTGGTTCAATTCCTGGGTTAGAAAGTTCCCCTGGAGAAGGGATAGGCTACCCACTCCAGTATTCCTGCCTGGAGAATCCCCAGGGACGGAGGATCCTGTTGGGCTACAGTCCATGGGGTCGCAAAGAGTCAGATACTACTAAGCAACTAAGCACAGCATATTTGTTTTAAGAGTTAATGTTTATATTTGGTTTACAAAACAATTTCTTATTTTCTCATGGAAGTACATATACATGTAAATTTTTAGGGGAAAAAAAAAGGTTCTAAGGTTTTTAACAAAGATGTTATAATGGAAGAAATCCAATCAATATTCTCTGCTCCTACAAACTTTATCAGTCTATATGGTTTTCAAAATCATAAAAGTTAGAGCTAGAATGATGAGTCACATAGCTTAGTCCTTTCTCTCTTAATTAGAATCATTTTTTAAAAAAAATTTTATAGGAGTATAATCGCTTTACAATGTTGTGTTAGTTTCTGCTATACAACAAAGTGAATCAGGTATATGTATATACATTTTTCATTCTTCTTGAGCCTCCCTCTCGCACCATCCCACACCTGTGATTCGTCACAGAGCACCGAGCTGAGCTCCTTGTGCCATCAAAAGCTTCCTACTGGCTATCTATTTCATCCATGGGAGGGCATACATGTCAGTGCTGCTCTCCCAGTCTGTGCCGCCCTCCCCTTCCTCTTCCATGTCCACATGTCCACTCTCTACATCTGCGTCTCTGTTCCTGCCCTGTAAATAGGTTCATCAGTACCGTTTTTTCCAGATTCCATTTTTATGTGTTAATGTACGATATTTGTTTTCTCTCTCTCACTTAGGCCAGGCAGAATGTCATGCTGTGTATGTGTGTGTGCATGTGTGTGTGTGTATGTGTATGTTTATCTAGATCAATAGATCAATCTAGTTTTAAGTCAATGGATCCATACAATTAGATATATTGCAGAGCCAATTCAAAATTAATTTGTAAAAAGTTGCTATAAAAATCATGTCTGAAAAGCATACTTCCCTAAGTAAATATTCCTTAGCTTGAATCAGAGTATTTTTTTGTATTTCTTTTAAAGACCCTGTTTAAATAGAACTCTCATATAAAGTTAAAACAAATGGGAGAGAAAATAGGACTGATTTCCTTTTGCCTATTGTCCTTATCGATGTTTTTCTTTAAATATGGACTGTTAAAAACTGAACATTAATGCAACTTTAATTTCTTTTCCATAGTGTACCACATATACAATTTAAATTTGGCATTGTTATATATACAATTTATCGTGACTTGGCTATTTAATCATGTATTATATAAAGTTTTTCCATGATCCAGTGGATGTCGGCAATTTGATCTCTGGTTCCTCTTCCTTTTCTAAAACCAGCTTGAACATCAGGAAGTTCACGGTTCGCATATTGCTGAAGCCTGGCTTGGAGAATTTTGAGCATTACTTTACTAGTGTGTGAGATGAGTGCAATTGTGCGGTAGTCTGAGCATTCTTTGGCATTGCCTTTCTTTGGGATTGGAATGAAAACTGACCTTTTCCAGTCCTGTGGCCACTGCTGAGTTTTCCAAATTTACTGGCATATTGAGTGTAGCACTTTCACAGCATCATCTTTTAGGATTTGGCATAGCTCAACTGGAATTCTATCACCTAGAAAAACATCTATTTCTGCTTTATTGACTATGCCAAAGCCTTTGACTGTGTGGATCACAATAAACTGTGGGAAATTCTGAAAGAGATGGGAATACCAGACCACCTGATCTGCTTCTTGAGAAATTTGTATGTAGGTCAGGAAGCAACAGTTAGAACTGAACATGGAACAACAGACTGGTTCCAAATAGGAAAAGGAGTACGTCAAGGCTGTATATTGTCACCTTGTTTATTTAACTTCTATGCAGAGTACATCATGAGAAACGCTGGACTGGAAGAAACACAAGCTGGAATCAATATTGCCGGGAGAAATATCAATAACCTCAGATATACAGATGACACCACTCTTATGGCAGAAAGTGAAGAGGAACTCAAAAGCCTCTTGATGAAAGTGAAAGTGGAGAGTGAAAAAGTTGGCTTAAAGCTCAACATTCAGAAAACAAAGATCATGGCATCCGGTCCCACCACTTCATGGGAAATAGATGGGGAAACAGTGGAAACAGTGTCAGACTTTATTTTTCTGGGCTCCAAAATCACTGCAGATGGTGACTGCAGCCATGAAATTAACAGATGCTTACTCCTTGGAAGGAAAGTTATGACCAACCTAGATAGCATATTCAAAAGCAGAGACATTACTTTGCCAACAAAGGTTCGTCTAGTCAAGGCTATGGTTTTTCCTGTGGTCATTATGGATGTGAGAGTTGGACTGTGAAGAAGGCTGAGCGCCGAAGAATTGATGCTTTTGAACTGTGGTGTTGAAGAAGACTCTTGAGAGTCCCTTGGACTGCAAGGAGATCCAACCAGTCCATTCTGAAGGAGATCAACCCTGGGATTTCTTTGGAAGGAATGATGCTAAAGCTGAAACCCCAGTACTTTGGCCACCTCATGCGAAGAGTTGACTCATTGGAAAAGACTGATGCTGGGAGGGACTGGGGGCAAGAGAAGAAGGGGACGATAGAGGATGAGATGGCTGGATGGCATCACTGACTCGATGGATATGAGTCTGAGTAAACTCTGGGAGTTGGTGATGGACATGGAGGCCTGGTGTGCTGCAATTCTTGGGGTCACAAAGAGTCGGACACAACTGAGCAACTGATCTGATCTGATCTATATAAAGTTTAATCAAATAAAGCTCATACACATGATTAAACTTTATATAATACATGATTAAATAGCCAAGTCACAGCAAATTATATATATAACAATGTAACTTAAATTGCATATATGGTACACTATGGAAAAGAAATTAAAGTTGCATTAATGTTCAGTTTTTAACAGTCCATATTTAAAGAAAAACATGGCTAAGGACAATAGGAAAAAGGAAATCAGTCCTATTTTCTCTCCCATTTGTTTTAACTTTATATGAGAGTTCTATGGATCTTGTGTATGAGCTTTATTTAGGAGAAGGAAATGGCAACCCACTCCAGTGTTCTTCCCTGGAGAATCCCAGGGAATGGGGGGTCTGGTGGGCTGCCGTCTATGGGGTCGCACAGAGTTGGACACGACTGAAGCAACTTAGCAGCAGCAGCAGCAGCATAAGCTTTATTTAATCATTTACTTCAAGGTTCAATATCTTTCTGGTGAAAAAAAATCTATTGTTATAAATATTAAATGATCGTTTTTAAAGTTCTCAATTTATTTGACTGTTGTGGAAAACTGGGATTGGGGCATTGACTATTAGTAGTGAAATCTATGAAAAACTTATTTACTCCCTGCCTTGTTCAGGGGAGAATCAGAGGCAGCCTTCAAAACACAAAATAACAAAAACTCAAGAAAGCACAAACTAAAACAGGAGGAGAAGAGAAAAGGCTAGGGACATAAAACAGAGGGAGAAGAGAGCCACCCACGTTAGAGTGGACCTCAAGTCTGAGAGGCCTGGGGCTTGCATTCAGCTGTCTGAACACATCTCAAGCCAGTATTCAGCCATCCAGGGCGATGAGCTGCACCTCCCTCCTGAGCAGGCTCACTCTCGCTCTTCACGGGGTTCCTGGCCCTCTGCAATCGACCCCTTCATTCTTTCCAGAGGGCAAACAGGAGAATCAAACCAAGCATTTTTGTTGCTCATTAAAGGTTGTAGTTTAAAGAAAAAATAAAACAAGAAAACACATAAAAAGTTGGCTTATAGGAAACTATAGTGACGTGTGTGGATATTCATATTTTCCATTTATTATCACAAATCATTGAGAGCTGAGTTTCCCTATAGAGATGCTGGGAGATTTGGTGGACTTTAGGAACCGAAGTTACTCCTTTGAGTTTACTATGAGTTACTCATAGTAAAATTGTCATCTATATATTCTGTGATGTAAACAAATTTCTAAAAAAAATAACTAAAGAATAATTGACCAAAGTGAAAAACTGATGGAGTTTCAAAAGGGAGGGGATATTTGTATACCTATGGCTGATTCATGTTGAGGTTTGACAGAAAACAGCAAAATTCTGTAAAGCAATTATCCTTCAATAAAAAATAAATTAATTAAATTAATAAAAAACCACACGGGTTGAGGGGGGAGAAACTTGTTGGGCAAGGTCTGTATTTCACTGGTATGATTATCTGGCTACAATATTCATTCCCTTTTTGGGAACTACAGATCAGATGTTATGCTACAAGTTGATGCTCTTTCAGTCCTTAAAGCTGAACAAATACAAATTAGAAAGATGGTTTTACAAAACAGATTGGCCTTAGATATTCTAACAGCCACACATTGGATATTATTAATATCCACTGTTGTACATATATACCAGATATGAGTACTAATGTTACTCACTTTACTAAACACGTGAACAAAATGAATCAGGCTATGGATACTCCTAAAGCCACAGTCACCTCACTTTGGGAAACGTTAACTAGCTCCCCATGGTGGAAAACTATCTTAATCGTAATAATTCTAACTGTTCTGTTTTTGCTGTTTGCTTCACATCTGTAACTGTGTAACTGGATTTGTTTCTTGCCGTCTGAAAGCTTTTAGGTTACAAAAGGTTGTTCAAGCTCCTACGAGTACCACAGCCTCCTCCAACTATTACTTGGGGCCCCTGGATCAGAGACCCTCCATTTGAGGGTTAGGAGAATATGCTGCCTCAACAGCAGGAAGTAGTTATGTAAAGAAAATGATGCCCCTTTCCCTTGGCAATATAATTCTCCTAAAAGAAAAGGGGGCGATGAGAGAGTGAATTCCTAGGCAGGTTAATAAGAAGTTCAGGGTCCCCAAGGAGAGAGGGGTCTGGGATTTTTGAGGAAGAGATAGGAGTCTGGAATTCTCAAGGAGGAGGAAAGGACAAACTTTTTTTTTTTTTTTTCCCCTCTCTACATTCCTTAGTCTTCGTCACATAAAACTTTTTTTTTTTTTTAAGCCCAGAACTGATGATTACACAAAAAAACAATTCAGTTTAAACTCTGTACTGGGGATTATATAACAACAATGTAGCCTGCTTGAGGACAGTTTTTGCTTCCTGAAAACCTTCTGACTAATCCTGATATCTTAGAATGTATATTATGGGAGTGGGTCTGGTAGGGTCTTTCTACTGTTAAGTTCTAATCCTGTCATCCTAAAATGTAAATTGTGGGAGTGGGTCTAGTAAGACTTTTACAACCTTGAGACATTCTTTTGATTTATTGTAATAACTAATTTAAAAAGTATATAACCCCCTTGCTAACACTAGCGAGGGGGGCATTCTCCATCCCCCTTCTGATGTCTGTGTCAGTAGCTTTCGCTGTCCCTTTGCATTTTAATAAAACTCTGCTACACAAAAGAAAAAAAAAAAAACTGATGTACCTGAAAAATGACTGAAAGGAAGAACTTTAAATATTACATCATATTCTTTTTAAGTATGTATTTATGATCAAATAGCTATTAAATACCAATAGTAAATAGAAAAGGTTGAAGCTAGTACTAGCTGAAGCCAAAATGATTTGAAATCACAGCATGACCTATTTTTACTATCATGAGCATAAAACATATTTGGATTATGGTAGAAAAAAGAGAACAAGTAAGGACAAAAAAGAATTTCTTAAAGAGCAGACTTGAGGAATGAAAACCAAGCTCTAAACAGAAACAGGGACTCTGTCAAGGTGCATAGGCCTGAAATTTGATCTGGTATAATTTTCATGGATGTTTTTGAATTTTTAAGTATTTAAAACAGTATTTTAAATAAAAGTATTAATATAGCCTGAGTAATTTTCCATTATTACAAAAAAATTTTTTCTAAGCTGTAATATTTATATCTGTATCACTAAAGGGAAAATATAAGATATATTTTATAATCATGCTTCAAACCCTAAATAAGAGTCAGTAAAATAGATTTTAGATATGAGAGAAAAATACATTGACAGTGTCCTTTTAATTTGATTATTTGCCTTGATGATCTAAATGAGGATGAAAAACAGATGGCAGAAAGAAACACAGTTATGGAAGAAGAAATAGTGAAGGAAATCAGGTTGATTAGGATTTAATCAAAAATTAAGAAATGTGAAACTCTAAGGACTGCCAAAAATAGTCTGTCAAAGACCAAACCCTCTGAAAGGCATTATGTTTTTGAGCCCATTATGGAGAGGGGCAATTATTCACTTTAGAAAATATATTACAGTTTGATCACAGAGTAATAAGAAGCATAATTCAGTTTAAATCTCTGAAGAACCCAGAAATGTATGTTGAAGCAGAATAGAGACCACATACATAGATGTGGCCTGTGTTCTAGTAAGGAGGATTAATTAGTTTTTTCAAAATGAAATCTGTCATTCCTATGAAAAAAGGAAAAGCTTAACTTTCTAGAAAAAAATCCATGCTATAAATTCTAATTCTAGTAAATATCACTATTTTCATTTTATTTTCCTCCTTTATATTTTATTTATGAATCAATTTTTGGCCTTTATGGGGAAAACATTTATGATGATAGATTTTACCCTCAGGAGAAAATGCTCAGTTTCTAGCAGTTCCTATCTTCATCACTGGAAGTAATGATGAAGCTCCCACTGTGTGAAAAAGGCTTTGCATCGGCTTCTTACTATAAGCCACTTAGAAACATTCCTATAAGGTTAAAGCACCAAATATGTGACTAAATAATAATTTTTAAAAATGTTGGCAATAAATAAAATTAAAAAAACAATGGCAAGATGTTTATTTTAGCTAATAAATTAAGATTTATTAGCTAAAATAAATGATAAACAGAAACTTTCATCTCAAATTTTGCCAGCAGGGGGAAAAACAAAAGGAAGCATTTTTAGGATGTTATTTGAAATTCTGCTCAATGCATGCTTCATTAAAAATGTAGAAATATATGCACAGGCATGACTAGAGAGAAGACAAATAGGAATAATCTAACTGATGTTTTGTTTCACATATTACTAACAGTGATATTACAGGTGAATTTTTTCTTTCCATTGCTTTTTAAAAATTTCTTATAGCAAATTATTATTTTTATAATGTGAACCCAACTCTGACTTCCTGACATTTTTGTTTGAGAAATAGAATTTTCCCTGCTTAACTGGGTCTGATAAATAAAACAGACAGACTTTGACGGGCTGACAGAGGTCCAGGCTTCACAGACGTACCTTGCTGCACGGAGCGAACCAGTAAACGAGAGCCAGGAAGGGCAGTCCCACGGCAACGGCGAGGACCACAAGGAACTTGACCGCCATGGTCTGCTGCCGCAGCCCGGAAAGGTTCTCATACCATATGGACAGGAGCTGCTGTTGGCAATTTGGATGGGCTACAAACTAGCAGGGGGTAACAAAACATTTAACAGCTTGATTAAAGAAGGATTCAGCATAAGCTTTTTCTTGTGTTCTAATATTAAGTTCTATCCTTTCTCATAAAAAATATTGTTAGAATTAAAGAACAAATGTAAAATTTGTAGGGGACAGGTATCAAGCAATGTGGCCGGAGGCTGTAATGCAGTTTATGTAAATTCAAGGATTCAAATTTACCAAACTTTTCCTTTAGGACTAATGGACTTTCAAAGCATAGACGAATTTTGAAAATTTACTGTTATAAAAAGCTTCATCAATATTTTATAAAAGGACTTTTATGATTATGCACTTTTTCCATCTAGAAGGAATGATATAAAGATCCTGCTAATTTGGATGTCTAAATACTTTTTTTAAAAAAAAGTATACCACCTTTTCTGCCCTGACCTAAAGGGCTAAATGTATTTTATACTAGATTCCCATTTGCATATGATCTTTTTATGGACTGCCTATTCTATTCCATTGATATATTCCTGTGCCATAAACTCTTTCAAATAAGAAAATTATATAACTAAATTTCATAATTTTTACTTTTCAGAATATTTTTTTCTCATATATTTAATTTTTACAGATGAATGCTATATATGACAGAGAGCATCATTTAATATACAAAAAGCAACAATCCAAAATAACAATTGCTGAAGAATATTAAAAGGTTAGACAAAGGACAGATTATATAAAGGAACTAAAAATGTTTCCTAAGGATGGTTAACAGTCAAAGACAATTAAATCAAGATACAGTGTTTGTCTTTGTAGAATGGTAAGGTTTAATGATACACGAGTGGAAGAAATAAGCCTGTCTATACACTGTTGACGTGTACCTTTTTTGAGGGAAATTTATCAAATGTTTTGAAATAACAGAAACTAAAGAAAATAATAGACACCCTTAAACAGTAAATGGATTAAATGAACATAATTATATAAATCAGCATAATGATATGTAGGCTTTGAAAAGGTTGAGTGGATGTTTACATGCTAATATATGAAGATGTCCAAGATAAATTTATGGAGAAAAATAGAATACTGACTATTCTGCATTAAGAAATAGGAAGACAGAAAGGGGTTATGTCTATACTGTTTGAAAGCCAATCATAAGTCTGTATTACTTTGATTATAAAATCCACCTTTAAAAACTGGTTTTTTAAATACAAAGGGAGAAAAATCAAATCAACAAAAATAGAAATGAAAATGGAGCGATCACAACAGACAACACAGAAATACAAAGGATCATAAGAGACTGCTATCAGCAACTATATGCCAATAAAAGGGACAACTTGGAAGAAATGGACAAATTCTCAGAAAAGTACAACTTTCCAAAACTGAACCAGGAAGAAATAGAAAATCTTAACAGACCCATCACAAGCATTGAAATTGAAGCTGTAATCAGAAATCTTCCAGCAAACAAAAGCCCAGGACCAGACGGCTTCACAGCTGAATTATATCAAAAATTTAGAGAAGAGCTAACACCTATCCTACTCAAACTCTTCCAGAAAATTGCAGAGGAAGGTAAACTTCTAAACTCATTCTGTGAGGCCACCATCACCCTAATACCAAAACCTGAAAAAGATGCCACAAAAATAGAAAACCCAGGCCATTATCACTGATGAACATAGATGAAAAAATCCTTAACAAAATTCTAGCAAACAGAATCCAATAACATATTAAAAAGATCAAACATCATGACCAAGTGGGCTTTATCCCAGGGATGCAAGGATTCTTCAATATCCACAAATCAATCAATGTAATACACCACATTAACAAATTGAAAAATAAAAACCATATGATTATCTCAATAGATGCAGAGAAAGCCTTTGACAAAATTCAACATCCATTTATGATAAAAACCCTCCAGAAAGCAGGCATAGAAGGAACATACCTCAATATAATAAAAGCTGTATATGACAAAGCCACAGCAAACATTATCCTCAATGGTGAAAAATTGAAAGCATTTCCCCTAAAGTCAGGAACAAGACAAGGGTGCCCACTCTCACCATTACTATTCAACATAGTTTTGGAAGTTTTGGCCACAGCAATCAGAGCAGAAAAAGAAATAAAAGGAATCCAGACTGGAAAACAAGAAGTAAAACTCTCACTGTTTGCAAATGACATGATCCTCTATATAGAAAACCTTAATGACTCCACCAGAAAATTACTAGAGCTAATCAATGAATATAGTAAAGTTGCAGGATATAAAATCAACACACAGAAATCCTTTACATTCCTATACACTAACAATGAGAAAACAGAAAGAGAAATTAAGGAAACAACTCCATTCACCATTGCAACGAAAAGAATAAAATACTTAGGAATATACCTACCTAAAGAAACAAAAGACCTATATACAGAAAACTATAAAACACTGGTGAAAGAAATCAAAGAGGACACAAATAGATAGAGAAATATACTGTGTTCATGGTTCGGAAGAATCAATATAGTGAAAATGAGTATACTATCCAAAGCAATCTATAGATTTAATGCAATCCCTATCAAATTATCAATGGTATTTTTCAGAGAACTAGAACAAATAATTTCACAATTTGTATGGAAATACAAAAAAAAAAAAAAAACCTCAAATAGCCAAAACAATCTTGAGAAAGAAGAATGGAACTGGAAGAATCAACCTCCCTGACTTCAGTCTCTACTACAAAGCCACTGTCAAGACAGTATGGTACTGGCAGAAAGACAGAAATATAGATCAATGGAACAAAACAGAAAGCCCAGAGATAAATCCATGCACATATGGACACCTTATCTTTGACAAAGGAGACAAGAATATACAATGGAGAAAAGACAATCTCTTTAACAAATGGTCAACCACTTGTAAAAGAATGAAACTAGAACACTAACACCATATACAAAAATAAACTCAAAATGGATTAAAGATCTAAACATAAGACCAGAAACTATAAAACATCTAGAGAAAAACAGGCAAAATGCTCTCTGACATAAATCACAGCAGGATCCTCTATGACCCACCTCCCAGAATATTGGAAGTAAAAGCAAAAATAAACAAATGGGACCTAATTAAACTTAAAAGCTTCTGCAGAACAAAGGAAACTATAAGCAGGGTGAAAAGACAGCCTTCAGAACGGGAGAAAATAATAGCAAACAAAGCAACTGACAATTAATCTCAAAAATATACAAACAACTCCTGCAGCTCAATTCCAGAAAAATAAACAACCCAATCAAAAAGTGGGCCAAAGAACTAAACAGACATTTCTCCAAAGAAGACATACAGATGGCTAATAAACACATGAAAAGATGTTCAACATCACTCATTATCAGAGAAATGCAAATCAAAACCACAATGAGGTACCATTTCACGCCAGTCAGAATGGCTGCTATCCAAAGTCTACAAGAAATAACTGCTGGAGAGGGTGTGGAGAAAAGGGAACCCTCTTACACTGTTGGTGGGAATGCAAACTAGTACAGCCACTATGGAGAACAGTGTGGAGATTCCTTAAAAAACTGGAAATAGAACTGCCATATGACCCAGCAATCCCACTGCTGGGCATACACACTGAGGAAACCAGAATTGAAAGAGACACATATACCCCAATGTTCATCACAGCACTGTTTATAATAGCCAGGACATGGAAACAACCTAGATGTCCATCAGCAGATGAAAGGATAAGAAAGCTGTGGTACATATACACAATGGAGTATTACTCAGCCATTAAAAAGAATAAATTTGAATCAGTTCTAGTGAGGTGGATGAAACTGGAGCTTATTATATAGAGTGAAGTAAGCCAGAAAGAAAAACACCAATACAATATACTAATGCATATATATGGAATTTAGAAAGATGGTAATGATGACCCTATATGTAAGACAGCAGAAGAGACACAGATGTATAGAACAGCCTTTTGGACTCTGTGGGAGAGGGCAAGGGTGGGATGGTTTGGGAGAATGGCATTGAAACATGTATTATCATATATGAAATGGATCACCAGTCCAGGTTTGATGCATGATACAGGGTGCTTGGGGCTGGTGCACTGGGATGACCCATAGGGACGGGATGGGGAGGGAGGAGGTAGGGGGGTTCAGGATGGGGAACACATGTACACCCATGGTGGATTCATGTCAATATATGGCAAAACCAATATAATATTGTAAAGTAATTAGCCTCCAAATAAATAAATTAAAAAAAAAAGAATGTGAAATTTTAAGAATTAATGAGTTTACATACAACTTAAGATATGCGCTGTTTATGGAATATATGTTATATCTCAATAAACAATTTTTTAAAGAAAAAAATAAGTAAAACGTATCTTACATAACTTAAGAAAGCAGTCAAGAATAGGAGGCACTGCCTGAAGACAGAGACTAAAAATATTCCACAAATAAAGATGCAGGAGATTCAAATGCACTAAAGAAGGAACTGAAGGCATTGGTCCAGAAGTGGACAAAATTAATAAGTGGAGATGGGTCTTTTTTTTTTTTTAAACTTTACATAATTGTATTAGTTTTGCCAAATACGGATGGGTCTTAAATAATGATGTTCCCATCCTACAACAATGCCTTGTATTTTGAACACACAAAGCCATTTTTGCATCATTCGTTAAGTAAAAGAAAGTGTCAATCATTGGATAAACAAGTCTAGATTTTTAAAGACCAGCATTTAGTGTAGGTGAAATGTCTCATTGCCTGGCAGTTAGAATTTACTAGAGGTCCTACCTAGAGCAATTAATTAGAAAAACCCAGCTTAACCTAATTATGCCAATCCTTCATCTTGATTTAGCACCAATAAAAACTGAAATAACATAAAAGGGGCTTTGTGCCTGATCTTACTTTTTTTACGTCATACTTAATGGCAAGTTTTAAACGGCTGAGGTTAGGACGATAGTGATCTCCACCACTGTGGTGTATTTCAACATCCCCATTCAGAATGGCTTCTACTTCTTCAGTATTTCTGCACAGATCAAGGAGTCCAACAACAAAATCTTTGCACTGCATGGACAGTTTTTTGTAGTCATTCTAGGAAAGATAAAGCAAAAAAAAAAAAAAAAGTAGAAGTATCACATTTTACTATGTTACACTGTAGAATTTATCAGTGATTTGACTGTAGAGAATAAAAAAGCTCTATTTTTAGGTTTATTATTCTTTTTAACATGCTTAAGTTGCTATTCTGTTGAGTGAGCTCTGAAATATATTAGCACCATAAAGATTGTCCTTATATTCCAAAGAGGAAATTTGTCTAAAACACAATGAAAGTTGCCAAAAAGTACTGTACTACACCAAACTCACCTGCTGATTCAGGAGAAATAAAAAGTTAGCAACTCTTCCCATATCATGATCATACTTTCTTGCACACATCATATGTCCTATGTTCATAACTTCACCAGCTAGGCACATAATACACACATTTGCTAGGTCTTTGGAAGACTTTATATACAGTGTTGATAAACTTGAGAAACAGAACATTTGGTAAGGTTTCAAGAAAAGCAAACATGTATCACTTCCCTATTTACTATATTGTTATTGAGGAACTTTACTTGTCAAACTTATGGGGTCAAAAGACAAGATCTAATATATAGTCTGCAAATTGAGATTCTTTGGATAAAAGGAAGTTTAATGAAAATACTTTGATTATAAATTACTGCTGAGGACCTAATAGCATGTTGAGAGGATTTGGAGACTACAGATCATATTTAAATATCAAATACTCTTTTCGAATTTACATACACCATCTATATATATCTTCATTCAGGTTTCTAAAATTTCCTTCCTCTGGATTCTCTTACATGGAAATAAGGCCATTCATAACCCAGTGTTAATAAAGAAAATCTATTAGCTAGAATTTGTTGCATTGCAAGTGGATCATAGAATCTCAGTTAATCTTCACAGTCACCTTGATCACTTAGGTTACATCCAAAACTGCAGCCACTAGGTGCCAAAATGAGGCTTTAAATTTAACCCTGTTTGGCTGCACTTTGCCTGTAAGAGTTTTGTCACTTTGTCTCTTTGTAGAATGCTTTTCTGTTTTGATCTATGAAGAACTGCAAGGTAAGCCAGATAAATATGATTTCCATTTGGCACATCAAAAAACTAAGGTCACAGCCTCCACGGCGAGTTTACTCTTAAATCAGCTTTGCAGATGCAGAATTAGTTGTCCCCTCCATTTTGAAGTCACCAGTGTTATAGGATAAAAAGATTCCTTGCAGGAATCAAGAGAAGAAGATATTGGAGAAATAGGAGAGGCTCTAGATATGATTCAATAAGGTAACATTGTGGGGAGTCTATATGGAAAACAATTTCATCCTCAATGTATGCAAAGGACCTACTTGGGCTCCTCCCTGTTAGTTTCACTTTGCTAACTGTAGGTTCAAATAGATTCTATAAAAGGAATTTCGTAAACTATGTCTCAACTGAGAATGACTCAAACTCTTTTCCACGGTATCTGGTCAGATAGTATAAACAAGGTCATGAGGAAACAGCTCTTCCCCTTTCATGAAATAGTCGGTTAAGGTCATGGCGAAGACCTTTGAGGTGTGGAAATACATATGTTGTCCATGCCCACGATTCCATGTTATAGTGTTTAGGAGCTTGGGCTTTTAAGGTTAAATGTGTGCTACACGCATGCTAAGTTGCTTCAGTCATGTCTGACTCTTTGTGACCCTATGGACTGTAGCCCGCCAGGCTCCTCTGTCCATGGGATTCTCCAGGCAAGAATACTGGAGTGGGTTGCCATGCCCTCCACCATGGGATCTTCCTGACCCAGGGATCAAACCTGCGTCTCTTATATCTCCTACACTGGCAGGCAGGTTCTTTAACCACTAGCACCACCTGGGAAGCCCAAAGTTAGATATACTTGTGATCAAATCCCAGCTCCTCCAGTTTTTAGCCATGTGCTCTAAGGTATGGAGAAGGCAATGGCAACCCACTCCAGTACACTTGCCTGGAAAATCCCATGGACGGAGGGGCCTGGTAGGCTGCAGTCCATGGGGTCGCTAGGAGTCGGACACAACTGAGTGACTTCACTTTCACTTTTCACTTTCATGCACTGGAGAAAGAAATGGCAACCCACTCCAGTGTTCTTGTCTGGAGAATTCCAGGGACGGAGAGCCTGGTGGGCTGCCGTCTATGGGGTCGCACAGAGTAGGATATGACTGAAGCGACTTAGCAGCAGCAGCAGCTCTAAGGTAACAAAATCAATCTATGAGGTAGGTGCTATTATAATTCTCATTTTAAAGATAAAAAAATACAAGCTTAGTGAGATTAGTTGTGCTAAAGAAATCACACATTTCTTTATATATAAAGAAAGAATATATGTAAAGAAAAGAATATATATAAAGAAACTTTATATATAAAGAAGTGCATATCAGGCACTTGAAAAAACATAATTATTGTATTATATCATCAAAGGCAAGACCTGAAAACAAGCTGTTTCTTAACATTAGTAAAAACCCATGGAGTTATGACAAAATTTAATATACCTGGCCTCTCTTGTCTGTAGCACTCAATTCTAGATGTATCCTTAGTCCTTATGGAGACAAAAATGTAAGACTCAAAACCAATACTCTCTAGAATTCCAATAAGGCTCATGTGAAATTAGATATTTCAAAGGAGGGTATGACCCTTCAAATATGGGGTAATACTTTTAGTAGAAACCACATGAATTGATACAGTACAGGTGTTCTTTACTGTTCAATATCTTAAAAATTATTTCCAACTCATTGCTAATTCACAAGATATATCCCAAGCAAAAACAAAACAAAAACCCATTAAAAAAAAAAAAGAATAAGACTGCTTTTAGAAATGTATGCTTTTTTTCACCTTGGGCATCATTTACAAATATTTTCATATTTATGTTCTCTCACACTGAAATGTAAACTCACTAAAGTGAGATATTGGCAGTAGTTCATGAGCCAGACTTAACACTGTGATTTCAGTTTTTTGAAAGAAAAAGTGAAGCTGGCAGTTGATTTAATTCTGCCTTTGGCTCACACGTTCATCCCATACATTAATAAATTAAAAGTGGGTGCTTGCCTATTAACCTTTGACTTTTAAAGAGATGACTGATAGTGGGTTAATAGAACATAAAGATTATAAAACATTAAAAGACCCTGATACAATTATCCTTTCAAAGGGTAATTTTAGTTGGATTTTTATATAGTAGAAGATACGGTGTGTAATTTTAATTCATAATTCCATATAAAGAAAAGGCTGCTCTATAGAAATTAAAAGGGTGAGGAAAATGCATGTCTTAATTCTCATGAATCAACACTAATTAAGTGAGTTTTGGATAAGGGCAGACCTGGATTTCAAGTTAAGTACACTTGAAATCACTTACACCTCACTTACTAGGTGCATGAGTTGGGAAAATTACCTAAGCTCTTACAGCCTCAAAATTCTTATTTGTAAAGTGGGGATAATATAAGGTTCTTCCTAGGGTTGCTGTGAAGGTTATACAAGATAACAAATGCTAACTTCTTGGCTCACGGATGGGTTGAATCAATGGTAATTATTATTGTTGTTGTTTTCATCATTTTGTAAATACCCAAGTCATCTCAGTACCTTGACACAAAATTGCACTAAAAAATATAAAATCATGATGAAATTCCTAGTGATAAAAGATATTTTCACATATTAAGGTATGGGTAAGTCATTCTGGCTTAGATAAGATAAGATAAGTTGCTCAGTTGTGTCCGACTCTTTGCGACCCCATGAATCGCAGCACACCAGGCCTCCCTGTCCATCACCAACTCCTGGAGTTCACTCACACTCACGTCCATTGAGTCAGTGATGCCATCCAGCCATCTCATCCTCTGTCGTCCCCTTAACCTCTTGCCCCCAATCCCTCCCAGCATCAGAGTCTTTTCCAATGAGTCAACTCTTCACATGAGGTGGCCAAAGTACTGGAGTTTCAGCTTTAGCATCGTTCCTTCCAAAGAAATCCCAGGGCTGATCTCCTTCAGAATGGACTGGTTGGATCTCCTTGCAGTCTAAGGGACTCTCAAGAGTCTTCTCCAACACCACAGTTCAAAAGCATCAATTCCTCGGCGCTCAGCCTTCTTCACAGTCCAACTCTCACATCCGTATATGACCACAGGAAAAACCATAGCCTTGACTAGACGAACCTTTGTTGGCAAAGTAATGTCTCTGCTTTTGAATATGCTATCTAGGTTGGTCATAACTTTCCTTCCAAGGAGTAAGTGTCTTTTAATTTCATGGCTGCATTCTGGCTTATACACGAGTTAAATTTAAGCTAACTAAAATAGCCTGTTTGTGGCCTGTCAAAACATATATTGTACATCTGCTTTAATTATTAAGAAAAGGGCACATTGACCAGAAGTAAGGAATATCCATGTTAAAAATAAAAATTGAATGTCTCCCTTCCTGGGAAGCCAATACTGGTCCTCCTTTTTGATAAGATTCCTTTCCCAGGTGCCAAGGCCAGACTGTGTACATGCTGACCTGTGTTTTGAAACCTTGAAGGAATGTATCCCTGACTTGCTTAATGTTCTTTATTCTGACAAGATATAAAACTGTGCTAAAAACCATGCTTTTCCAGATCAGTTCCTCAGAATTATGAGAGGCTGTCTTCCAGGCTTCAGTTTGCCTCAAATAAAACTCTTTTCTAAGCCTATTATAGATTGTTTATTGAGTATTTTCATCAACATTGAGTGTCACTTGAATGTACTGAAAATAAAACAATTATTCATTCATTATTTCAACAAATGTTCTACAAATATTCAGCAACCAGTGCTGTGATAGATAACACATTCTATCTCAGACAGAATTTTTAAAATGAGATTGTGTTCTTGAAGAATAAAGAAAGCATTGACTATCATTATCCAGCTTGTGACTGAATTAACCAGCCATGCTCTTGGAACCACAAGCAACTCTAGGGCTTTCCTGCTCTTCAGGATAATTGTCGCTAAATGGCATGATGATCCCTGAGTCCTGTCACAGCTGGTGTACAGAAGAGTAACAAGTACTTATACAGCACCTACTACTCAGGGCTGTGAGGGACATAAAAGGAAATCAGATACTGCTCTCAAGAAAAGGTAACAGGAGGTGAGATACAATTTCAGACAAGAATTGAAGACAGGCATTTTCCTAGATATGTCAGATCCTCCTCACTTTTATGCTGATCGTTGCCACAGCAGCAGCTACTTATTTAACTTAATACAGTGCTTGATTCCAGTTTTTATTCTTCCTTCAACATAGAAATTCTCAGGTTCAGCTGAAGCCATGAAGCTTAAAGAGCAGCCATGAAGGTAAACAGATGCTTCAGGGGCTGAGGGCTCTCAGGTTACAAACCGCTGCACTTAACTTCCCTCCCCAACTATTGACTGGATCTAAAATTTTGCCAGAATGGATTTTCTCTGCCCGTCTATTTAAACTGATAGGAAAATCAAACACAAGAACAGACTCATACACTTTACTGCATTTGTTCATGCATCTGCCTCTCTTGAGCAGACTGTAGATCATAACAAACTGTGAAAAATTCTGAAAGAGATGGGAATACCAGACCCCCTTATCTGCCTCCTGAGAAACCTGTATGAAGGTCAAGAAACCACAGTTAGAACTAGACATGGAACAATGGACCAGTTAAAAATTGAGAAAGGAATACCTCAAGGCTGTATATTGTCACCCTGCT
Organism: Bos grunniens; assembly: GCF_055505025.1. Classification (NCBI taxonomy): domain Eukaryota; kingdom Metazoa; phylum Chordata; class Mammalia; order Artiodactyla; family Bovidae; genus Bos; species Bos grunniens. Next base: position 7,907,278 of record NC_141179.1, on the reverse strand, counting down.
TATTTAACTTATATGCAGAGTACATCATGTGAAATGCCGGGCTGGATGAAGCACAAGCTGGAATTAAGATGGTCAGGAGAAACATCAATAACTTCAGATATGCAGATGACAGTACCCTAATGGCAGAAAGTGAAGAGGAACTAAAGAGCCTCCTGATGAAGGTGACAGAGGAGAGTGAAAAAGCTGGCTTAAAACTCAATATTCAAAAAACAAAGATCACGGCATCCAGTACCATCACTTCATGGCAAACAGATGAGGAAAAAATGGAAACAGTGACAGACTTTATTTTCTTGGGCTCCAAAATCACTGCGGACAGTGACTGAAGCCATGAAATTAAAAGATGCTTGCTCCTTGGAAGAAAAGTTATGATGGACCTAGTGAAAGTTGCTCAGTCATGACTGACTTTTTTGAGACCCCATGGACTATACAGTTCATGGAATTATTCAGGCCAGAATACTGGAGTGTGTAGTCTTTCCCTTCTCCAGAGGATCTTCCCAACCCAGGGATTGAACCCTGGTCTCCCACATTGCAGGCAGATTCTTTACCATATGGAGAACTTAAAAGCTGTTGTATCACAAAGTTAGATTGTAAACCACTTAGAATAATTCATTAAGCTCGACGGTGGTCCATTTCCTCCTTTCCCTTTGGCATGGACCCTTGTCCTGTGCCTCTGTAGGCTATTTTGCGTGCAAGCAACACCTCTGTCACCTTACTAAGGTATGATGACAGTCACACTGCCTTTCTGCTAGCAAAAACTACTTTTCAACTTGGTCTGTTTCCTAGAAGGTTATTTCTTTTGCAAACAATGCCAGGCATCTTTAAACATTTTGAATGCCAGAACATAGCAACAGTTGAAAAACAAGCAGAGTAGTGTCTTCCCTTTTGTCTAAGTCAACGCCAGAGGTGTCTGGACAGCCAGGTGCCTGTTTAGATACATGGCCCCAGGAAGACAAGGAGGATTTGGTGAAGCTTCAGAAAAACTATTTATCCAGAACGACAGGGTAGAGGGAAATCCCTGACATTTATAGAGAAGGTGATTTTAGGGTAATTAAAGGAAACATTGTTCAGTTCAGTTCAGTTGCTCAGTCGTGTCCAACTCTTTGCGACCCCATGAATCGCAGCACGCCAGGCCTCCCTATCCATCACCAACTCCCGGAGTTCACTCAGACTCACGTCCATCGAGTCAGTGATGCCATCTAGCCATCTCATCCTCTGTTGTCCCCTTTTCCTCCTGCCCCCAATCCCTCCCAGCATCAGGGTCTTTTCCAATGAGTCAACTCTTTGCATGAGGTGGCCAAAGTATTGGAGTTTCAGCTTCAGCATCATTCCCTCCAAAGAAATCCCAGGGCTGATCTCCTTCAGAATGGACTGGTTGGATCTCCTTGCAGTCCAAGGGACTCTCAAGAGTCTTCTCCAACACCACAGTTCAAAAGCATCAATTCTTCAGCACTCAGCTTTCTTCACAGTCCAACTCTCACATCCATACATGACCACTGGAAAAACCATAGCCTTGACTAGATGGACCTTTGTTGGCTAAGTAATGTCTCTGCTTTTGAATATGCTATCTAGGTTGGTCATAACTTTTCTTCCAAGGAGTAACCGTCTTTTAATTTCATGGCTGTAATCACCATCTGCAGTGATTTTGGAGCCCCAAAAAATAAAGTCTGACACTGTTTCCACTGTTTCCCCATCTATTTCCCATGAAGTGATGGGACCATGATCTTCGTATTCTGAATGCTGAGCTTTAAACCAACTTTTTCACTCTCCACTTTCACTTTCATCAAGAGGCTTTTGAGTTCCTCCTCACTTTCTGCCATAAGGGTGATGTCATCTGCATATCTGAGGTTATTGATATTTCTCCCGGCAATCTTGATTCCAGCTTGTGTTTCTTCCAGTCCAGCATTTCTCATGATGTACTCTGCATAGAAGTTAAATAATCAGGGTGACAATATACAGTCTTGACGTACTCCTTTTCCTATTTGGAACCAGTCTGTTGTTCCATGTCCAGTTCTAACTGTTGCTTCCTGACCTGCAAACAGGTTTTTCAAGAGGCAGGTCAGGTGGTCTGGTATTCCCATCTCTTTCAGAATTTTCAGTTTATTGTGATCTGCATAGTCAAAGGCTTTGGCATAGTCAATAAAGCAGAAATAGATGTTTCTCTGGAACTCTCTTGCTCTTTTCATGATCCAGTGGATGTTGGCAATTTGATCTCTGGTTCCTCTGCCTTTTCTAAAACCAGCTTGAACATTAGGAAGTTCAAGGTTCACATATTGCTGAAGCCTGGCTTGGAGAATTTTGAGCATTACTTTACTAATGTGTGAGATGAGCACAATTGTGCAGTAGTTTGAGCATTCTTTGGCATTGCCTTTCTTTGGGATTGGAATGAAAACTGACCTTTTCCAGTCCTGTGGCCACTGTTGAGTTTTCCAAATTTACTGGCATATTGAGTGCAGCACTTTCACAGCATCATCTTTCAGGATTTGAAAAAGCTCAACTGGAATTCCATCACCTCCACTAGCTTTGTTTGTAGTGATGCTTTCTAAGGCCCATTTGACTTCACATTCCAGGATGTCTGGCTCTAGGTCAGTGATCACACCATTGTGATTATCCTGGTCGTGAAGCACAATCTAAAATGTAAATAGGCTTAAAATGTGTTCAGAGACATAGGTCATAGGTAAATTCTGAGATAGTAAAAGGAAGTTAAAAATTTGGAAGAATGCATTTGCTAAAATAATGGTACTGATCCTTTCGTCTTTCTGATGATTCTTAATCTCGAGCCAAGGAGAGAAGGGAGGTGTTATACTCTCCTTTCCCAATATCAAAAACAGTCAAAATTCTGAGTATATATTGCCCAAATTAGGCTTAGCCCAAGTTTAACTTAAGGTGGCTGAGGTCTCTTTCTACCAAAGCAAAAAGTTCTTGATAAAAACTCAGTATGTAAAGATTGAACTCGAATGGATGAAACTTTTAAATCTGGCTTCTCCCATTCACTGTGAAGACCTGTAGTGTCTCAGGTCTGTTGGCTTTCTTCTATTCTTGAGGTTCCATCTAACTGTTAGATTTCTCTGCTGTGTTCTGGCTGTCACTTCTGCATAAATCCATCTTCAGACCTGATGATACGGTAATGAGTGCAATTCGTCCTGTCTAGAAGAGTCAAAGTGCCAGACTACAGTTGCCTGAGGAACTCAGTTGCACCTCCTCTGTCCTCTTTTGTTAAACGACTATGGACTAATACAGAAAAGGAGAATTTAGGAGGAGCTTAGAGAAACTATATATTGGAGTTTACGATCTTTGTGATTGTTCTCATCTCTAACTCATAAAACAGATTAGTTGCCTTCAAGCAGAGAAATATGAAGACTTTTCAAGGGGCCACAGAACACTGATAGTTTTAAGAGAAATAATTTCTAGATCCTCAACTTTCCTGTAACTAATTTTCTTGAGAACAGATCATTTTTCCCTTTACAAAAAATTCTCCATTCTCACTCACCCCTGCAGCAAACAATGGAAATTCCCCTTTAATAATTAATCCAGGTACCGCAGACCCTGAGGGGTTTCCTGTATTTCCTTTCCTTTATACACATTTCCAATGAAGATGAAGCTAAATGATAGGAATACAACATGCCAGTTCATGTTGGGATATTCTGAATTTAGATGAATTTTAATGTACTTTGCCTCTTGATTCTTCAATAGCTATCAAAGAATGCATCCTTCTTAAATGAGAGGACAGTAAGGAAGACATCAGTAGGGAATACTGAATACGAAATTCCACTACTTCATGTTATTTAAATTAAGTGATTATTTAAAATTATTCTTTTTAAAAATTTTATTGGAGTATAGTTGATTTACAGCGTTAGTTTCAGGTGTACAGCAAAGGGAATCAATCATACATATACATAAACCTGCTTGTTTTAGATTCTTTTTCCATATAGGCCATTACAGAGTACTGAGTAGAGTTCCCTGTGCTATACAGTAGGTTCTTATTAGTTATCTATTTTATATATAGTACAGTGTATATGTCAACCCCAATTTCCCAATTTATCCCCTTCACCCTGATAACCATAAGTTTATTTTCTACATCTGTGACTCTGCTTCTGTTTTGTAAACAAGTTTATTTTACCCTTATTTAAAACCATTCTTAGTACTTATCTTTTGGATGTATCATTAACTTAAAAGAAAGACATCACAAAAGTGCAAGGCAGAAAAGTTTAGTGAGGATGAGTCTTTTTACTGCGACTTGGAATGGTTTCCAGGACTTAAAAATTTTCATAGGCTATTGGCTAAAGCACAAGGATAAAACTTTTATGTGATTTGTTTCAGATCAGTGTGGGTAATTCAATAAGGCAGATATCAAATCACATCAAGAAATATTTATCCCAAATATAGTCTACTATCTTTTAATTCTATTCCATAAAATCATTAATAATTTATATATTCCATTAACAAAAACTAAAACAATATGCTGGCTGACAAATCAAGTTATTTTAACAGGTTATAAGTTTTTATTTCATTAAATACATAACAAAAGTATGGATATGACGTTCCTTTAAAATTCATTTCTAATAGGAAATGTATCATATATTTAAAATTTATTTTTCAGAATTTGTGTATGTTATTTTGAAAAATTGTGTTCAATTTATGTAGTTTTGATCAAATATACTGCTGATAAATATAATGGTAAGTATTTCCAGAATATTTTAAATACCTAGAGCCTGATGATAACAGAAAGTAAAACAAATTCTAAAATTTCTTGTAAACATACACATTACACATGTGTTATGCAATATATATATATATCATATATATAAAATATACATATCTAATATATATATATAATACGTGATCTATAAAGGACTTTACAATAAAAAGCTATTACATTAGAAATCACATTTGTGGAGGAAAATGTACTAGAATACAAGTTTAAGGAGAAAAAGAAAGATGTAACTCTTAATGAAAATTAAAGAGGAGGTTGTTTATTTTTAAAATAGGTGATGGTGTGTATAAAATCACAGCACTTAAAGGCCCCTAGATACATCTGAAGCAGCCATTTAAGATATATATTTTTAAATGTTAATATTTAGGCCACACAGAAATTATACCTCTTAAAATTATTTAAACTTAAAAGTAAATAAATTTAGATGCCAAATTTAAAATGTACTCATGAGCACAGAATTTTTCAAATGTTTTTCAGGTGAAAAGGAAGCAAAAGAATTTGAAGACCATGAGCAGAGAGGATTGCCTGTTGCCAGTACAATATTTCAGGTCCCTGTGAGGTATCTCACAGTCTTTGGTCCCTGCGTCTTTGGTCCCTGAGACTCTAAGGGGCTTGACTACTAAAAATAAGACTGGTAGGATACATGTTGGCATGTTGCAGTATCAGTGTTTATTTCTGGAAGGATACATGTTGGCGTGTTGCAGTATGAAAATTAGAAATTATTTTTAAATTTTTCTTCATATTTAAGTTACTATTTTTTAACATGATCATGTAAGGTGACCTTTGAACAAAGCAGAGGGAAAGAGAACCAGTACTCTATTGAGCGAAAACTCCGCACATAACTCTCCAGAGGGCCCTTGGCATCCACTGTTCGACACCCATGGATTTGACCAGCCCGGGCTTGTGTGGTACTGTAGTGCATATTTAGTGGAAAAAAGCCACATGTAAGTGAACCCATATACTTCAAACTCATGTTGTTCAAGAGTCAACTATATTCTTTTAAAAAAAGAAAAGAGAAGTTATTCTTGAAGGACAGAGCAGCAGATTTAGCAAATCTCACCAGATTCACCAAGCCCTTTGGGGTCCCATCCTGTTGTAAACGGGCTGGGCTGCTGGAGCAGGTTTAGCACCATCACACGAGCGTGCATGGTAGCATGAAATGCTTTCCCTGAGTTTACACGTGAGAGTCATGGGGGTGCATTCTCACATGAAGCTGTTCTTGCCTCTATGGGCCAACTGAGTCTGGGAGAATAAAATAATTGTTCTAGAGTGTCCCGTCTGGTGAGAAAGAAAACATTATGCTTTCTTGTTTTGTATTTGCCAAAGGCTTTTAAAACCTGCCAAGAACTGGCCTTTCTCCTTGTGTAATACAAGGATTTGGGGAATCAAATTTCTAATTAGAAAAGCTGTTGAATTGTCAAGTTCTAGGACATACTTTTAAAAACATTTTTAAAACTGCTACCCTCTTTTAACAGTATACTTTAATCCTTGAGGATGATTTTTTAAAGATATTAGGAATAACATATTATTAAAGAGATTTGTGTTTTCAGAGAGAGTTACCTTTTCTTTGCCATTAACCCTTCACAGAGGCAGGGCATTAAGCAAAGGGTGAGCCTGATTAGAGGCTAACAGTGTGGACCTGCACAGAGAAAGCAGGGATGAAGGGAAAGTGCCTGATCCATTTACCTCGCACCTAGGTGGGCAGAAACAGTGTGTGATGAACAAGTAAAGGGATATCTGGATCCCTCATTTATCATAAACCTAAAGCAGCCTTCACATTATGCAATGCATTTAGGGACAATGAAAAATTCGCATTCTGATTAGATATGATCCTTTATCTTTGGCCCACCAGCCCACCCCTCATTCCACAAGGTCATGTCTTATATTATAGTTATTTCACACAGGCCTTTGCTCTCCTATTAAATTACAAGTTAATTGAGGGCAGGGTTATTGACTGAACTGTCTTTGTGCTGTGCGATATCTCCACGCTCATTCTTGACTCTCCCCAGAACAATATTTGCTACAACCATGGGCTCAGAAGATGTAAGCAAGTGAATGAATGAATAAAGAATGGTTTAAAGTATCGTGTAAACAATGATACAATTACAGAAACAGAAATGTTGAAACCTAAGCAGTAAAGTTTCATAAAAATTAAATATAAATTTTAAGAACAATTTTAAATTGCCAACATCTCCTGGATATGGAAAAAGCAAGAGAGTTCCAGAAAAACATCTATTTCTGCTTTATTGACTATGCCAAAGACTTTGACAGTGTGGATCACAATAAACTGTGGAAAATTCTGAAAGAGATGGGAATACCAGACCACCTGGCCTGCCTCTTGAGAAATTTGTATGCAGGTCAGGAAGCAACAGTTAGAACAGGACATTGAACAACAGACTGGTTCCAAATAGGAAAAGGAGTACGTCAAGGCTGTATATTGTCACCCTGCTTATTTAACTTCTATGCAGAGTTCATCATGAGAAACACTGGGCTGGAAGAAGCACAAGCTGGAATCAAGATTGCCAGGAGAAATATCAATAACCTCAGATATGCAGATGACACCACCCTTATGGCAGAAAGTGAAGAGGAACTAAAAAGCCTCTTGATGAAAGTGAAAGAGGAGAGTGAAAAAGTTGGCTTAAAACTCAACATTCAGAAAACGAAGATAATGGCATCTGGTCCCATCACTTCATGGGAAATAGATGGAGAAACAGTGGAAACAGTGTCAGATTTTATTTTTGGAGGGCTCCAAAATCACTGCAGATGGTGATTACAGCCATGAAATTAAAAGACGCTTACTCTTTGGAAGGAAAGTTATGACCAACCTAGATAGCATATTAGAAAGCAGAGATATTACTTTGCCGACAAAGGTCTGTCTAGTCAAGGGTATGGTTTTTCCTGTGGTCATGTATGGATGTGAGAGTTGGACTGTGAAGAAAGCTGAGCACTGAAGAACTGATATTTTTGAAGTGTGGTGTTGGAGAAGACTCTTGAGAGTCCCTTGGACTGCAAGGAGATCCAACCAGTCCATCCTAAAGGAGATCAGTCCTGGGTGTTCTTTGGAAGGACTGATGCTGAAGCTGAAACTCCAATACTTTGGCCACCTCATGCGAAGAGTTGACTCATTGGAAAAGACCCTGATGCTGGGAGGGATTGGGGGCAGGAGGAGAAGGGGACGACAGAGGATGAGATGGCTGGATGGCATCACCGACTGGATGGACATGAGTTTGAGTGAACTCCGAGAGTTGGTGATGGACAGGGAGGCCTGGCGTGCTGTTCATGGGGTCGCAAAGAGTTGGACACGACTGAGCGACTGAACTGAACTGAAGATCATATTTATCAGATTTCCAAGATAGCGTAGTTCCCTGCCTCCCTGAGTTCTGGGAGCAAAGTGAGAAGTATAAAAGAATGCGACATTGTTGGAAGAGATCTTCTGCTTGTCCTACATCCTCAGCTGCCAGGGAGCTAGAGGAAAAGCAGCATCCTCCATGCTGGGAGCCAATGGAAGGCTTCAGTCACTGGTGACCTGCCCTCCTCACCTGGACAGATAGGACCTGGGGAGAGACACATGCTAGGCTGGGGTTTGCAGTGTTCCTTCAGTGACAGAGGCACCAAGAAACTGCACAGGAGAGACCCCAAGGTACGGAATAGAGAGACATGCTTTCTCACAGCATATAGGATAGAGAAAATGAAACCAATATTTATCTTTGTGTAATACTGTATTTGATGAATCAGACCTGATTCCAAGCAGTATATAGCTGAGTAAAGAAGAAAAGCCCACTCTAAATAGTATCATACAGTAGAACATGATGAGCACTATAGGAAAGGTCAGATAACCTGTGGAGGAAATTTAAAGATGTGTGTGTATAAGTGTGTGACCTTGGACTAGGAATCTGAACTTTCACCCTCTCCAAATGAAGCACAAACCACGCAGACAATGGCAAGGTCTGACAGTGTGTCTCCCCACTTACTTCTTATTTAGAGATTGCTCAAAGTTCCCTTGAGGCAGGAATGAGACACAGACATAGAGAAAGGACATGTAGACTCAGGGCGGGAAGGGAAGGGTGGGATGAGTGGAGAGAACAGCACTGACATATGTGCACTAACTTGTGTATACGTCAGATATAAAACAGGTAGCCAGTAGGATCTCATCAAAGCACAGCGAGCTCATCTCAGTGCTCTGTGATGATCTGGAGGGGTGCGATCAAGGGGATGGAGGGGGATTCAGAAGGGAGGGGGCATATGTATGCATATGGCCGATTCACTTTGTTGTACAGCAGACATGAATACAACATCGTAAAGCAATTATATTTGACTACTTCTCCCATATCTACAAGCTTTAGTTTTGGCTGTTACCTTGGCCTAAAATATCTTCTCCTTCATTCTCTGCCTTCAAATATGCTATTTATTCTGCCATATGCAGCTGAAATACCATTTTTCATGTAACTTCTCCGACATCTAATCTGAATTAAATACTGCTTTCTCTGAACTGCTACAGCACACTGCTTATAGCCCTGTCTAGTAGTTTCATTTCTCTTTATAACATATGTATGCATGCATGCATCTGTCTCTCAAGTCAAACTATGACTTCCTTTGTCTTATTCATCTTTCTGACCTCAACAGTGGCTATCACCATGATCTGAATATAGAAACAAGAGTTTCACAGGAGACAGAACCTGGGTTTTAGAGTCTGCATCCCTGGGTTCTGATCCCAGCTCTGTGATTTCACCAGCTGTGGCTCTTGGGCCTTAACCCTTCTATACCTCCATTTCTGCATCTGAAAAGGAACTAAGATCTTCCCAAGGTTGTGATAGGTATCAGACATAATAAATGCAAAATGTCTAGTTTATAGTAGATCATCTCCAAATGGTAGTAACCACAACTTTTACTCTATATAATAAAGAACTTGTCAAATCAAATATATAAAATTGCCTACTATCTATGATACCTCACAGAGTGTGAGTGCATGGTGGAAGCTTATAAATTCACCTTGACTCCGACTTGTTAAAAACCTACCTTGAACTCCTTCTCTATGTTGGCCAGCACTGCCAGCTCATTGCTAAGCTCTAAAGCTGTCATGACTGGGTCTTCGCTAGACAATGACAGGTAAGCTGGGCTCGCCAGGCCTTTGTAAGCGTTAATTCTAGATCTGGAGTGGCTGAAGGAGTCATGCTTCTGTTTCTGGTTGCATTCACTGCACTTGCAGAAATAGTCATGAGGCCGTTCGATCCGAGCACCCTTCCGCAAGAGGGTGTGCACAATTTCATATTCTTGGCAGTGGGCAGCCAGAATGATCGGGGTCACGTCATGGGAGAACCGTGTCCCATCTTCATCATATGCATAAAAATCATCTTGCTGGAGTTCAGACTGACTGGGGCTGGTTGCTAACCGCTTGCCTTCAGCAAAAGCTGGGTGACTGAGAATGGCTTCCACAATCCGAACATAACCTTTACTAATAGCTAAAAGCAAGGCATCCCCAACGCGAGAGAGATTTTCTTTCTTGAGAAGAAGTTCTGTAATTTCCAGATGCTCATTAGCCACTGCCAGCTGCAGGGCGTTCTGGCCCATGTAATCCACACAGTTGACATTGAGTGAGAGGCATTCTTCCAACATCTTCCTTACCACTGGGATGTTGCCATACTCAGCTGCATCTAAAAAGCGTTCCTCCTCAATAGATAGGCTTGTTGAGTGGTCGTTAAACATGTACGCTGGTCCTCGGTTAGCTAACCGTCTCCCCTTCTCACGGAGAACTGTCTGCCGCCGATGGGTCAGTCTATTGTCGGTGCCCCGGCTGTAATAAAATAGAAAGATTGTGAACAAATTACATTAAGAGCATTTTAGTGTGTCAGATGAGCAGCGTATTAGATGTTGTCCCATCAGCTCTAGACCAACTATAATACAAATACAAATGAAGACACATTTATTTGTTAATGGATTCCAAGAATTTCTCTTTTTAGAAAGTCAAGCATTTTGCAGATTTTAACATTTTAATTTGGGTGGAGGTTCAAGCAGTTCCCATAATCTCTCTGTGATGTGCACATACAGATTAATATGTGTTTTTCATTTACAGGTGGTATAGATAAAAAAAAAGACCAAAATGTTGCTATTATGACATAGTGTGTGAAAATATAAAAGATAAGTAGGAAAATAACAAATCCACTCAAGTCAACATATATTTATTGAGTCCCTCCTATGCCAGGGTCAGGCATTATATAAGGTGTGGACAAAGCAGTAGTGAAAGCAAAATAAAGTTTCTGTCCTTATAAATCTTATAGTCCAAAGGGAGCAGTGGGCAATTAGTGCATTACTATTATTAGCTGTTTAACTGTCATGATAAACCTACCACAGGGGCATCTAGTCTACCTTCCTAGAGAAATGATGTGCTGAAAATGGACGCATAGAAGTCAAGTGTGACAGTGTATTTGGGGAGAGTGGGACAAGGCCAGGTACAGCTATGGAGCTTCCTCCAGCACAGGGATCAATTAAATGCCACGGAGAGGGTTTCATTGACTAGGAAAATAAATGGGTTGGACTCTGCTAGGCATTATTCTAAAAATCACTGGAAACCTGAAAAGCTGTGATCCGGTGTTAAGGTACAGGTGGGGAGCTTCCTCCAGCAGAGGGATCAATTGAATGCCACAGTGTGGGTTTCATTGACAGGGAAAATAAATGGGCTGGACTCTGCTAGGCATTATTCTAAAAATCACTGGAAACCTGAAAAGCTGTGATCCAGGTGTTAAATGGGAAGGATCAAAAGGGTGGCCAGCCTTCAATGTTGGCTTTCACTCTGTGATCAGAAAAAGTGATACTCCCTCTGAAGGAAATGCTAAAATGGGGATTTTTTTTTTTCTAGTGATTCACAACTTCATGTCTTAAGGTCTTTTTGAGCTTGAACCTGTGTCACTATCACTAACTGGAAACCCAACAAGGATAAGTTCCTGCAGAATATGAAAGAGCCAGGTTACGGGGGAGTATGAAATGAAGAAAAGTGTGACTGATGATTGATGTCACAGATCTTTATAAATGTTCCAAAAGTCATCCTCCTTCAAAGACTCACAAACTTCCCTGTATGAAGAGAATTTAAATAGACCCAAAGACCCCATAAACCATCTTCCCTTTCTATCGGGCCAGGCCTAGAGAAGCTAACTTTCTTTCCAAACTAACCCTTGTCCATCTTGATACCAAAGCTCCAGGCAATGTTGACCATGGCAGTATGATCCCAAAGGAGTTAGCAAAAGTCTGCAGCTCAGAAATAGGTTGTGTCTCTCCAAGGAGAAGGCAATGGCACCCCACTCCAGTACTCTTGCCTGGAAAATCCCATGGACGGAGGAGCCTGGTAGGCTGCAGTCCATGGGGTCGCGAAGAGTCGGACACAACTGAGCAACTTCCCTCTCACTTTTCACTTTCATGCATTGGAGAAGGAAATGGCAACCCACTCTAGTGTTCTTGCCTGGAGAATCCCAGGGATGGGGGAGCCTGGTGGGCTGCCGTCTGTGGGGTCACACAGAGTTGGACATGACTGAAGTGACTTAGCAACAAGGAGCTTGAAGAATGTTCTGCCATATTCACAAAATTTTTTCAGAAATTTTTGTTCAACAGTGTAACCATTCACGGCCTCTTAAAACTAACCAAGTTGTTTTACTGAAAAGACAGCTATGTAAATTCTTTAAAATGATGTTGAGGCCATAGCCAAACATGTTATGATACTAGTAATCTTTTAAGATTTTTAATTACAGGATAATTGTTTTAAAATATTGCATTAGTTTCTGCCATGCAATACTGTGAATCAGCCAAAAGTATACATATATCCCCTCCCTCTAGAGCCTCCCTCTCACCTCTCCATAATTTTTAAGACTGATCTTTAAATAATGTATATATAGTTTTTATTAAGTACTATAATAAGGGAATTATTTATTGCATCTATTTTTCTTTCTATAGCTATTGTTTTGTTTCCAATTCCATTTTAACCTGCATCCAAGCCATGCATGTGCATGCTGAAAGACTTGAAAAGCTTGTTACAGAAAATAGCAGGCCCTTATTCTTCATTTTCTCCACATCCTGATATTTAGAGGAAATACATTTCAACTATATTAGTTGATTATTTTATCATTTAAATCCTTACATCATATAACTTGGTAATATTGCTATTTCTTAATTTTCCAGATTTGGTATTACCTATAGACTTCCCATTGTGAAAGTTGAATATTTAGGTCACTTTCACAATCTCCCACCCTATGTTCACACCCTTCTCTCTCTCTCTCAAACACACACACACGCTTTTTTGGTGATTGTCATTCTGATGGTTTGAGGTAATATCTCACTGTAGTTTGATTTGCATTTGTCTAATAATTAGTGATGCTGAGTATTTTTTCATGTATTTGTTGACCATCTGTATGTTTTCTTTGGAGAAATGTCTATTAAGATCTTCTGCCCATTTTTTGATTGGGTTGTTTGTTTTTCTGATTCTGAGCTACATGAGCTATTTGTATATTTTGGAGATTAATCCTTTGTCAGTTGCTTCATTTGCAAATATTTTCTCCCATTCTGAGGGGTTCTCTTTTCATCTTGTTTATGGTTTCCTTTGCTATGCAAAAGCTTTTAAGTTTAATTAGGTCCTATTTGTTTATTTTTGTTTTTATTTTCATTACTCTAGAAGATGGGTCAAAAAAAAAAACCTTGCTTCAATTTTGGCCAGATGCTGTAAAACTCTTAGAAGAAAACATAAACAGAACACTCTGATATTTTTTATTCTTGTCTACAGGGTCCTTTGTTTCTGGAACTCCTTCTTTTTGAATGTTGGTAATTCTGGAATATCCTTTATTTTCTTCTTTTTTCTCTATTTTCCAATTATTTATCTTTTTGTACAATACTCTGAGGTATTTCTTCCACTTTAATATATCTTTTGTAAATTTTTCCTCTACTATTACTTTTTAATTTGCAAGGACATCTTTTATTCCTCACATTAAAAAAAATAATACCTTTTTCTGCTTTTGAAAACACAGTATCTAATTCTGGGGACATCAGTGATAAAGACTCTGACACAGATCAGAACACTTCAGGGAATTTACTCCTATTCCTTTTTTATGCTTGTTTTTATATTTCTATTTTATGTTTGTTTTATACTTTATATTAAAGTTTTGCCTCAAGTAACTAGTGATCCTTAGTTGATATTATTTTCAATTTTTAAAAATAAATATTATTTCTAATGTCTTTTAAAAGAGAAAGTAATTTTTTCTGTCACTTTTCTGGCTTCTAATAACCTCTTTATCCTTTAACTTCCTCTCCTGTCTTCTGTATTACTTTCCATAGATTCTGTTGTAGAAAGGAGGAAGTTCAAAAATCAGGGGGAGGGGAGACATCTCCTGAACATGATTAATGCTCTGAGAAAGAAAACTGTAAAATTAAAGGAGAAAAGAGCTAGGATCAGGGGATTTATAGAAGTGAGATTAAATTAATAGGAGTGCAAGAAAGGTTTTTGTTTAACTAAAAAATAAAAAGACACAGAATTGACACAAAATAGTACCAAGTACCAAAAGGCCAAGAACCAAGCCTCTTTCTTGTTCCTTTTCTTCCATAAGATCAGCAGAAATAATTATTCCAATCTATTTTACAGAATTACTTCTAGGCTCAATTGGAAATATGAATGTGGAAAGCATTTAAATGGAAATGTTCAAGTTCTAATAATATTGTTTGCTTTCCCACTTGACGTCCATGTAATATTTTAGGTTATTCTTGTAATTATCAAGAGTGCTTTAATCTACATAATCTGGGACCAAGTTGTCACCTAAGAGTACTTGAGATTTATTTATTTATTAAATTAATTTATTATTTTAATTGGAGGATAATTGCAATATTCTGACCATTTTTGCCATACATCAACATGAATCGGCCACAGGTATATATGTGTCTCCCTCATCTTGAACCTCCTCCCACCTCCCTCTGCACTCTGTCCCTCTGGCTTGTCCCAGAGCACTGGCTTTGGGTACCCTGCTTCATGCACTGAATTACACTGAGGTAGAATAAGCCTGAGTTGAGACACCTTTCATTCTAAATTTCTAATTTTATGACTTTAATGTTATTAATATGAATAATGGCAAGTTCTACCCTGGCAAGCCACTAAGGATATATCCAATCTCCTTCTAAACTATTATGACTTTCATACCTATAACTTTCATCCTTTTGAAGAACAGCAAAGACAGTTCCAGAGAAAATGTTTTCTTCAGTTTTAAAGCTTCTCCTGTCTCTATCACAAATTTTAATCATATGCAGTGACATAGATTTCAGATATCTTTTTATAAAAAGGCTTGGATCATCATCATTTCCTTAGCACTCTGCCACAGGAAAGCCAGATACAGAATGTTTATAGAGGCATTTATGATTGTTTTAGGAAGATAACTCTGACAGGCAGAATGAAGGCAGTAGTCCTTGCATGAGTAGTGAGATAAAGGGAAAGTATTTGCATGTTGACAAAATGCATGATTTGCTGTCTCCTTGTCTTCCTCAATGGCTTCCCTGGTGGCTCAGCTGGTAAAGAATCTGCCTACAATGCGGGAGACCTGGGTTCGATCCCTGGGTTGGGAAGATCCCCTGGAGAAGGGAACGGTTATCCACTCCAGTATTCTGGTCTGGAGAATTCAAAGACTGAATGACTTTCACTTTTACTTTGCCTTCGTCAACTGCAGTGTAAAGAAGCAACAAAAGGCTCTATGTATAGCATTTCGTCACAAGTGGTGATGCTTAATCCTTAAGTGTCAAACACAAAAGCAAAATGTGTAACAGCTTTTTAAATGACAAATATTTGAAGCCTTTCAAGAAAGATACTAGACATTGCTAGATTAAATTACCTCTCTGAGAATGGATTTTACAAGGCTATATTGTAGAACTGTATATTAATTGCACATGTAACCTAGATAAACTGTCTACTAGAAATAGGAACAATAGCCCAAAGCATTATGTTAACAAAAGAGACATTTTCATTCCACCTTAAGTGCACACTTTAAAAGTGGGTTCTTGTATTTAAGAAAAATATTTATTAAGATTTTTTTTCTTCAACCCTTTAGCCATATTTAGCATGGTTGGATGTCTAGTAACCTACATTTTTGTGACCATTTTTTTATAATTTGCTTTATCACAATACATAAATACCAGTTCTAGGAAATAGTATAAATAGTCACTGCCTCCATACTACTCAAATATTGATTAGGTCAAGAAAACAACTTTTTTTACATACCTCATTTTTATGATTATTTTTGTTGGCTAAATGATGCCTGTTGTCCTAAATAGGGAGAAATGGAATAACCCATCTCCATTGAAAATGCCAGCAATGCAAATTAGCTTCTGAGTCAAATGGACAATGTGTTTGAAGCCAGAACATGTGCAGTAATTTTCTACATCCTGTTCAAATATGATACACTTTTATCAAATGGAACTGCTCCCCTACAAACTAAGCTCCATATTAAGTATCTATCTTCACTTTTATTTTTTGCTTCAAAAATCCTTGAAATATTTAAATAAAGCACAATTCTGCTAAAGCAGAAGTGCTGAAACCATAAATGGCATGTAACTATTCCAGGCAGCATGGAAGAGCCACAAGAGTAGACTTTTAGATGTCTTATAGGAAAGTGAAAATTAAACAATTCTAGGATGTATATTTTATTATGTGCACAATTATCCACAGAAAAAATTAGATGTGGATAATTAGAGGTTAACAACCAACTCAACTAGCAATTTTGCATACTACTTTAGGAGGATAAATGATAAAAAGTAATTTTATTCTGATTTTGTAATGAAACTGTTTTTACTCTACTTAATCTCTAGCCGCACACTTTCCTCTGGGGCTTCCCCTGGTCCTTCCCCTGGGGCTGAGGGGGCAATAAACAACTGTAGTGGTTTCCCTTTCTCCCATGAGAACAAGGACTATTTTGCCTTATTCCACACTGGATTCCCAGTGCTTAGCAGAAAGGTATACTGCAAACACTCCAGACATAACATCAAATGCATGAACCCCTCTTGTCACAGGAATAAAAACCAAAGCCTGTTTATTTGCTATTAAGCCAACAGCAAATCACTAGGATATACAACCCTACCAAAAAAAGATAAAATGAACACAACATGAAGATTGAGTCATAACATGTCCTGGAGAACATACAATAATTATATTCATTTCAAATAGGCGGCAAATTCAATAGGGAATGAAGAAAATTGAAAGGCATATTTTTAAAAGTGGCATTTTCGTGACTTGTCCATGATCCAGAAGTGGACTCTTTTGTCCTTAAAAAACTAATATTATCTCACCTCTATTGCTTTCCTTGTCTACCCTTGACACCACACATAGAGCAGAACCACCTATCCTCACAACATATTATGAAATCCCTTTATCTTCCAGGTACTTTTCAAGATAACAGTTCTTTATTTTGATTCAGTTAGCTTCGATTTTCCCCCATGGACTCTTCCTAGTCCATCAAACACTGACTTTCTATGTGATTAGTCAGACTCTATCACACCACTGCTTCAGTATTCTGCAAAATGATAGAGGCCTGAACTGCTTGTCACTTTTAGGTGGGAGCCAGCAAAAATGTGACTGAAAAATGTCTTGTGCATATTATGTATTTTTGTTTATTTTTATCACCAATTGACATCTCATTTATATACATTAGAAACCAAACTATGTGAGAGAATGAAAACATGAGTAAATACTGGAACAGTTATAGAATTTTTTTAAAACAACTAAATCTGAAATGTCATTGTTTCTTTTCAGCCTTTAGCTTGTAGTTTATTTCATGTGTCATGCCATCCTTCTTTGAAATGCTCTTTCAAAGAAAGAATGCCCATGGATTTATTTTTATTTGTTTTGACAGAGTCCTCTTGGAGATATTAAAAGTTTGTGTTTAATATAAGCAAAATATATCCCAATTATCTCACCAAAGAGTTTTAAGCCCTTTGCCTCAATATCAACAGCCATCATAGTCCTGTGTATTACACAAGCATATTTTCCTATTCCAAAATAATTTCTATATAAGACAGATTCTGGGCAGGAAAAAGAATACTTAAATTGGGTAATCTGAGGACTTTAATGAAGAGATACTAGGACTGTGCGGCAGGAGTTGGGGAAATCCACCATGGTGCCTTGCAGTACTTGGCCTAGGACAAGGGAGGCTTCAGACTGAAGGGGAGAAAGGAGGAAAAGTTAGAAGCAGTTAAATAGGGTAACTCTAAGGCAAGGCCCACTTGACAGTGTTCCTGGCCTTTAGTTGAGGGTAATAGCCAACCCTCAAGAAAAAATCAGGGGAACTGATACTCTGACCTCACTCTTCCACCCTCTAATTTCTCAGAGGGGCCTTCCCCTGGGCTGCACCCAACCCAAAACCTGGGAGTAAGGAGCACACTGAAGCCATCCAGATAGGTTTGCACTGATGCCAACCCCTTGGGCAGAGGGCAGTGTGCAAAGGTGGAGAATAGGCCATGAGAGCAAGCCAACAACACCCAACACATGCTCTGGAGGTGACTTTGACTTTGCCATGATTATCTCCTCCAGAAATCACTGATGAAAACAGGCATAGAAAATTGTAAGTCTACAATTTTTTTTCTTTATGAGTCATTGATGCATCGTTAGTTGTCACCTTTCGAGCTTACTTTTCCCTTCTATAAACTGTCAGGAGAGACACCCACATTCAATTTCAGGCAGTCCAATATCTTAAAAATTAGCCTTTAACTAAGATTCATCTATCCACATTTCAGTTAATATTCCTATGAGGCTTAAGAGGAGCAGCTCTGATTGTGAGGGTGAGAAGGAGGGCAATGTGATGTCACTGAAACATTTAGAATTGTTAAGATTGTGTGTTTAGCACGAGCTGAAGCTGCCAACTGCTGGAGCTAACAGTGCTAGACTATAAAAATAAGTCTGAAACATGCTTTCAACATCTTCCTTGGAGGCTAGATCCAGTTGCTCACAATGCAGGTTTAAATCGATATGTACCCAGAACGTATAAAGGAGTACAAATATAGAGAAAGATGACTAAAGAATACAGTGCATAGTTTAATTGATTTAGAAACCAAAATTGTGGACTGTCTTTCTTTGTTGATTCAGCATTATTTTACCATTATCAAGCCTCATTTCAGCCATCATGATCTTAACAGTTCACTCATTCAGCAGATCAAATATTTGCAATTCCAGGTACTATGCTAGACACAAGAGGGACACTTCAAGGAAAGACACTCAAGACGTGACAGAAAGAAGAAAAATAAACTGAAAATTACAAGATATGGCAGAAATAAGAAAAATAAATGGAAAATTATAGGGTGATGCATATTAATAAAGAAAAGGTACAACATGCTATATAAATGAAGAGCAAGGAATTTTCAACTCAATCTATGAGTCAAGGAAGGCCTTCTGAAGAATTGTCCTTCTTGTTAGAACAAGGAAGAAGTTAGCGGAAGGAAGAGAAGAGGAAAAAAAGGCATTCCAGGCAAAGACAACCGTACTTGCAAAAGTCAGCAGTCCAAAGAAATGGAAAGATGTCCATTATGGCTGGAATGCACTGGAGTTCCCTCCTCCAAGGGGCTTCTTATTCCTGGCCCAGTTTAATTGAAGGTTGACGACTCAGGATTTAGAAGCTGGGGTCTGGGTTCCATTGCTAATCTTAGTTCAACACTTAGCATGTATGCCTTAGGCAAAAAGATGAAAATGTACATAACTCTAAGGTAAAAAGCTAATAATTTAATTTTAGGAGATTCAAGCTTCAGAACTCAACTGTGAGATCTCTAGCTCAAGGGGCTTTGTTCTGAGGCATTTGGAGGTTACATAATTCAAGTGCACGAGTTTGGAAAAATTAAGGACACATATATGGCTGCTGAGAATTAAGTCTTTAGGGATCTAAAGAACTTGAGGCAAGTCTGGGGAGCTCTGCCAAGTACTGGGAAGAACATTGCTTTGAAGAAAGACAGATTTTGTTGGGGATCCTGATTGGGCCATTTACCAGCTGTATCACCTCTCTGAGCACCCAATGCTATTAAATGGGTAAACTGGGGAGCTGGGGGAATAATGTAACTTTGCAGAGTTACTATGAAATCAGTGACTCACGCAATTCAGCTTAAGGTAATTTGATGCCTTAAGCTTTATGGACATTAAATCCTTCTTAACTATAATTGTTCAAAGCTTTCCAGCTTGAAGATGTTCTGTTTAATAAACAAGGTGGAAGCTAAGTAGTCATTAAATGGCTTTCCTTTCCTCAATGTAATCTCTTAAATTTGTACCATGTGCCCAAAATGACAGATTGACCTTCCCTTGTTTTTTTCCTTACTACTTTCATTGCCTTAGTTTTGTTTTAATCTTCATCATATTCTGACCTTCATTCTTGCTTGCACTGTTCCTAAATAATGCTCCAGTCTTTTCTCTTCGTCCCTTGACTGTGTTTGTCTTACCCTTCTTGAATACATGTGCTCTTAAAGCCCCATTTCATCTTCACTTTCCAGTGTCAGGCACAAGCTGTGCCTATAATGTCTGTGAATCTACACATGAATGAATAAGTAATAGAAAGAAACATGTATGAAAAGAAAAATTAATGGACAGCATCCTGTTTTGTCACATTTCTAGGAGTTTCCAAAGCTATTTTATTCCATGTGTATCTGTGTGCATGTGCTTAGTCATATCCAACTCTTTGCAACCCCATGGACTGCAGCCCACCATGCTCCTCTATATATGGAATTTTTCAGGCAATAATACTGGAGTGGATTGCCATTTCCCACTCCAATTTTTACTCCATATCAATAACTAATTTTTTTTACTATACAGTTAGAATGTCATTTATCCTCAATAACCAAGTGTGTAACAACCATACTGCACAAGCTTCCTGTGCTGGCAGGGAGTTAAATTTTGAAAAGTACATCCTGTATTCACCAAGTAAGGGTAACTTCTCATAATGTTCCTGCATCACTCAGGTAGCTGAGGGCAAAGTAGACAGACTACTCTGTAGATATAACCAGATTTGCTAAACTTCCTACAAAATGAATGTCTATTCATTTAGGATTTCTCCCATCCAGAAGGATGTAATCTAACAACACATCAGATTTTTAGATCATGAATTTGTGGGATAAGATAATTTTATGTCTAAATATTAAAATAGTCACATGGCTAAATCAACCAATTTTTATATACTCACTTGATACAACTTAGTGAAAGTGAAAGTCACTCAGGTGTGTCCGACTCCTTGGGACCCCATGGACTATACAGTCCATGGAATTCTCCAGGCCAGAATACTGGAGTGGGTAAGCCTTTCCCTTCTCCAGAGTATCTTCCCAACCCAAGCATCGAACCCAGGTGTCCCACATTGCAGGCAGATTCTTTAGCAGCTTAGCCACCCAATAATCCTCAGTGTTCTCTTTTTTATAGGCTGGTTCCTTAGAAATATAAGGCAAAGTATTTGAAAGTACCATAAATAAGTAAATATTGCCCCCAATGACTTTCAAAACTAATCTATAAAACTGTGTCCTTTACCATTCCTAGTACAGCAACATCAGACTTTGCAAAGCTACACGTTTTCTTCCTCATCCTGTGATCAAACCATACATTTTCATTAAATACTTCAGATTCACAGTGGTTTAAATACAAATGCAAGAATAACCAGCTATGGAGTCAGGTTCTGATGTGCCAATTTCTTGACTCCCTGGCTTCCCCCAAAATAAGGATGATAATTATCCCATTCACAGGATTGCTGGGAGGGTTAAAAAACTGTATGTATTTTATTTGGAAATATCAGTTATAGACCCAGCATAGTAACAAGTGTTCTTCAAGTCTTAACTCAAGTAATCTTAACAACCTTATATAGTAAGTACTCTTATTATTCTCAATGAGGTAAAGAATGTAAAGCATTTACTATTTACTAATAATAAGTGTTCAAAAAATAGTCTCGTTATTATTATTCTATTGCATTTGAAAGTAATTTGTACTTGTAATAAAATCAAATATATTTGTCTACCATCAGTGATAATGAAGTGAAGTGAAGTGAAATTTGCTCAGTCATGTCCAACTCTTTGTGACCCCATGGACTATACAGTCCATGAATATCAGTGAGAATGAAATATGGCAATTTGGTAGAGCTTGATTTTTAGCATACCAATTGCATCAAGTAAAGTTGTTAGTTCACTGTATAGTTACTATTTTTTCTAGCTTTGTAAGGAAAAGTTATATAAATAAGATTAAAACACATAGGCAATGTTGGAAATGTAAATTGGTACAGCTGCTATGGAAAACAGTATGGTAGTTCCTCGAAAAATTAAAAATAGAACTCCCATATGATTCAGTAATCCCACTTTTGGGTATATATTCAGAGAAAATGAAATTGTTATTTCAAAAGAGTATCTGTGCCTCCATATTCACTGCAACATTATTTTCACTAGGCAAAACACGGAAAGAACTTTAGTGTCTATCAGCAGATGAATAGATAAAGAAAATATGATGTATGTGTGCAACGGAGTATTATTCAGCCATTAAAAAAACCAAGAAAATCCTGCCATTTGCAACAACATGGGTGGATGACAAGGGCATTATGCTATGTGAAATAAGTAAGAGAAAGGAAAACAGTGTATAATTTCACTTATATATAGCATCAAAACAAAGCAAAGTAACAACAACCAAAATCTAAACTCATCAGTACAGAGAACAAACTGTTGCCAGAGGCAGGAGGTAGGAAGTAGGGTCAAGATGCGAGGAGGTGGGCCAAAGGTACAAACTACCAGTTATAAGATAACAAAGTTGCTAAGGGACTAGATCTTAAAAAGTTCATCACAAGAAAAGAAAATTTGCATTTATATGTTGTGATGGATGCTAACTAAACTTATTGTGGTGACCATTTTGCAATACATACAAATGTCAAATCATTAAATTGTACACCTAAAATTAACACAGTGTTATACATTGATTGTGCTATGCTTAGTCGCTCAGTTGTGTCCAACTCTTTGCAGCCCTATGAACTGTAGCCTGCCAGGCTCCTCTGTTCAAGAGACTTTCTAGGCAAGAATACTGGAGTCTGGTGCCATTTCCTACTCCAAGGGATCTTCCTGACCCAGAGATCAAAGCCATGCCTCTTGCATCTCCTGCATTGGCAGGCAGATTCTTTACCACTAGCACCACCTGCAAAGCCCTACACATCAATTATCTTTCAAGAAAAAATAAAATAATATAAACAAAATTACTGGATAAACTCTTATGAATCTATATATTAAATTAATTTGACTAGAACCAGCAGAGTAAGAACTGATCATTACTAAGGTTTACTATGTGCCAATCTCTTTATCAATTATATTTTATTTAATTTCCCTGCAGTTGGTGAAGCTGGTGTTGTTACTTCCACTATACATATGAAGAAATGTTCAGAGATCAATCAGGATCAGAAATGGTATGCATAGGGAAAAGTGTTATTTTTGTTGTTGTTATATTTTTTCAATTCAGTTCATGTGCTCAGTCATGTCCGACTCTTTGCAACCCCATGGACTGCAGCACACCAGGCTTCCCTGTCCATCACCAACTCCCGGAGTTTACTCAGATTCACATCCATTGAATCCGTGATGCCATCCAACCATCTCATCCTCTGTTGTCCCCTTCTCCTCCTGACCTCAATCTTTCCCAGCATCATGGTCTTTTCCTGTGAGTCAGTTCTTCACATCAGGTGGCCAAAGTATTGGAGATTCAGCTTCAGCATCCGTCCTTCCAATGAACAGCAAGGACTGATCTCCTTCAGAATGGACTGGTTGGATATCCTTGCAGTCCAAGGGACTCTCAAGAGTCTACTACAACACCACAGTTCAAAAGCATCAATTCTTTGGTGTTCAGCTTTCTTTATAGTCCAACTCTCACATCCATACATGACTACTGGAAAAACCATAGCCTTGACTAGATGGACCTTTGTTGGCAAAGTAATGTCTCTATTTTTTAATACAGCTGAAAAAAAAAAAACTAATACCCTAAAAAATGTTTATGAACTCTCTACAGTACCTGGAACTAGTTGCTGCTGCTAAGACGCTTCAGTCATGTCCGACTCTGTGCGACCCCAAGATGACAGCCCACCAGGCTCCCCTATCCCTGGGATTCTCCAGGCAAGAACACTGGAGTGGGTTGCCATTTCCTTCTCCAATGCATGAAAGTAAGAAGTGAAAGTGAAGTCGCTCAGTCGTGTCTGACTCTTCGCGACCCCATGGACTGTAGCCCACCAGGCTCCTCCGTCCATGGGATTTTCCAGGCAAGAGTACTGGAGTGGGGTGCCATAGCCTTCTCCGCTGGAACTAGTTATGATACACTACTCCTTAAGTTCATACTAATGATAAATATAGTAAAGCAAGATTATAAAATAGCTTTATAGATGTATTTCACTTTTTAAATCTTATTTTTATTATTGTGAAACATACATGCTGAAACGAGCTGTTATTTTAAGATTAATAGTGAAATGAACACCATTTACCAACCCTTCCCCTCACCTTCCCTCTAAGAATAGACCACTGATAACTCTGGAAACCTCTGTGGCCCACTCTGAATTACTATCTTCCCTGCACACTGCAACAAGTGACCACTACACCAGCACCTTGCTTTGGCATTAAACATTCTTAATATTATTATTATAGCCATTCCATCTGTGTCTGCCCTAAATAATATAGATTAGTTTGGAAAACTAAGTACTTAGTGCAAACCTGGCAGAATAAGGAAAGGGAACTACTCTGCCACTCACCTGGTGAGGGAGGCTCCTGGACAAGACCAGCGGAGCATAGTCCGCAGTCCACTGTCTGTCTCCAGCTTCCCTGATGGTTTACAGGGATCCCTGTGGGTTGGTAGCAACCAACCGCTCAGAGTCCTGGGAAACAAGGGGTTCACCTGAACTGTAGCATCTGGCTGGACACATGGTGAGGCATCTGGCCTTCTGCAGCTCATGACTCTGCTGCACAGAGTTAAGGCAAATCACCTCAGACGGAATAGGGTCCTCGCCCTTCTCCTATTTATTCCATAAGGGCTTTAGAAGTCGGTTATCCGACTTTGCTTCATCTCCTCTTTCCTCTGTATTTTAAAAAATAATAATCCTAGTTAAACAAAATACCAAATTACACAGAAAGCTCCATAGCATGACTAGCCATACTAACTGAAAGCTACTAGTTATCCTGAGCCATGGATGGAAAGTCTATATCTCCATCTGCAGCTATATTCAACTTTCAGAGGCATGGTAAGTGAGCTTCCCTTAAATGGGACTTTCAAGGCAACTTGAGCTAAAAAAGTCATATGACTTCCCTAAAGTAAGATGAAAAGGAAAAAACAAGCTCAGTGAAACCAGTGAAGCCACTGCTTTGATAGAACACAAAGCCAACCTAGGTAACTAACCTCTAGAGTATTTGATATCACCTGAGCAAAAAATCAGGGTCTACTTTTCCACAAAGTAGTAATTCTTAGCTTACCCTTCTTCTTGTATGGTAAAAATGAAATTCAGTTCCTATAGGTATAACACAAACCCTTTTTTATTAATTGCATTAAATTGCTATGCTAGTAAATTTAAAATCGAGAACCCTGCCCAAGGGTCATATTTCCTCCAGGCATACTACTCTGTGATTCTTTATTAATACCATCAGTCACTTAGTGAATGTTAGTTACTTAAATGTCTGGATGTATGGGATACATTTCTGCATCACTTCACTTTATCCACCAAAGCAATAATAGTGGAAGCACAGACTGGAAATGTTAGAAAGGCACTTAGAAATTGTCTCTTCCAACTTTCTGCCTTAAGTTAATTTCTATTAAAGAAAACTGAGGCCCAAAATAACTTGCTCAATGTTAAATAGCTTCTTACAACCCCGAACTCTTCACTCATTTTCATTCCAAGATATTATTACCTCAAAATAAAATGTAAAATAAAGGAAATTAGCTTCTGGTCCTGTTAAGAGGAATTTTCTTATGATAAAGACCAAATTTAACAAGCACCTCTTGTTTATCAGACAGTCTCATAGCTGGTATTAAATTCATTCCATAGAGACTGTGGCCAGATAAAGGAGAAAAGTCAAAACATGTGGCTGGATCTATAAACTTCATCTCTTAGCTGAAGCCCAGAACAGTGAATTCAACTCAGAGAAAAGCATCAGTATTCCTCTCTGGTCTTTCATTTTCTTGCTTGTAAAGGAATCTGTAAGGCCCATTCAAGTTAATACTATATTTGATTCTGTTTCTTTATTTTAAATAATGGAATACTTATCTTCATTTCCAACAGCTCTGAGGGTAGAGACAAAACTGAATAACTTGAAGTCAGATGAAAACTTGAGGAAAATATTCAACAATATGATGCTTTTTGCCAAATTCTGCTTCTTTTATCTTGTTCCCTGTCTCAGTTAGTGGCCCTCCAATCATCTAGTTACTCAAAAAAAAAAAAAAAAAAATTGCTAATGGCATTCATCCTTGACTTCTTCCTTTCTTGGATACCCCGAGAACTTTAAATCAGGAAATCTTTTCAATTGTACCTTAAAATGCATCCAGAATCTGAGCACACCTTGCTCCCACCCTAGTCCAGACCCTATCATCTAAATCACTGCTATAGTCTCCCCACTGCTTCCATCTCACCACCATCCAGGAAAGACTATTCTTACCACAATAGCAGTCAGGGCAATACTTTTAAAACATTAGTCAGATTGTGTCACCTCTCACCTCAAAACTCTACAACTGCTCCCTGTCTCAAAACAAAAGCAAAGTTCTTACTGTGACGTACAAAGCCAGGCACAATCTGGACTTTGTGCTTGTTCTCTGCCCAGCCCCACTCAGACCTTTTTCTTCAGCCACTCTGACCTCACTGCTCTTCCTTTATGTGACAAGCATGCTTGTGCTTTTGTACTTCTATGCTCTGCCTAATATCTGAGTTCAAGTCTTCACTTAATAGTCACCTTCTCACTGAGGTCTTCTCTGGTTACTATTTAAAGTAAAATCCAAATAGTGAGAGTTTTACTTCTTCTTTTCCAATTTGGATTCCTTTTATTTCTTTTTCTGCTCTGATTGCTGTGGCCAAAACTTCCAAAACTATGTTGAATAGTACTGGTGAAAGTGGGCACCCTTGTCTTGTTCCTGACTTTAGAGGAAATGCTTTCAATTTTTCACCATTGAGGATAATGTTTGCTGTGGGTTTGTCATATATAGCTTTTATTATGTTGAGGTATGTTCCTTCTATTCCTGCTTTCTGGAGAGTTTTTATCATAAATGGATGTTGAATTTTGTCAAAGGCTTTCTCTGCATCTATTGAGATAATCATATGGTTTTTATTTTTCAATTTGTTAATGTGGTGTATTACATTGATTGATTTGCGGATATTGAAGAATCCTTGCATCATCTCTTTAACAAGTGGTGCTGGGAAATCTGGTCAACCACTTGTAAAAGAATGAAACTGGACCACTTTCTAACACCATACACAAAAATAAACTCAAAATGGATTAAAGATCTAAACGTAAGACCAGAAACTATAAAACTCCTAGAGGGGAACATAGGCAAAACACTCTCCGACATACATCACAGCAGGATCCTCTATGACCCACCTCCCAGAATAGTGGAAATAAAAGCAAAAATAAACAAATGGGACCTAATTAACCTTAAAAGCTTCTGCACATCAAAGGAAACTATTAGCAAGGTGAAAAGACAGCCTTCAGAATGGGAGAAAATAATAGCAAATGAAGCAACCGACAAACAACTAATCTCAAAAATATACAAGCAACTCCTACAGCTCAACTCCAGAAAAATAAACGACCCAATCAAAAAATGGGCCAAAGAACTAAATAGACATTTCTCCAAAGAAGACATACAGATGGCTAACAAACACATGAAAAGATGCTCAACATCACTCATTATCAGAGAAATGCAAATAAAAACCACTATGAGGTACCATTTCACACCAGTCAGAATGGCTGCGATCCAAAAGTCTACAAATAATAAATGCTGGAGAGGGTGTGGAGAAAAGGGAACCCTCTTACACTGTTGGTGGGAATGCAAACTAGTACAGCCACTATGGAGAACAGTGTGGAGATTTCTTAAAAAACTGGAAATAGAACTGTCTTATGATCCAGCAATCCCACTGCTGGGCATACACACTGAGGAAACCAGAAGGGAAAGAGACACGTGTACCCCATTGTTCATCACAGCACTGTTTATAATAGCCAAGACATGGAAGCAACCTAGATGTCCATCAGCAGATGAATGGATAAGAAAGCTGTGGTACATATACATAATGGAGTATTACTCAGCCATTAAAAAGAATACATTTGAATCAGTTCTAGTGAGGTGGATGAAACTGGAGCCTATTATACAGAGTGAAGTAAGCCAGAAGGAAAAACATAAATACAGTATACTAACGCATATATATGGTATTTAGAAAGATGGTAACAATAACCCGGTGTATGAGACAGCAAAAGAGACACTGATGTATAGAACAGTCTTATGGACTCTGTGGGAGAGGGAGAGGGTGGGAAGATTTGGGAGAATGGCAATGAAACATGTAAAATATCATGTAGGAAACGAGTTGCCAGTCCAGGTTCGATGCACGATGCTGGATGCTTGGGGCTGATGCACTGGGACCGCCCAGAGGGATGGTATGGGGAGGGAGGAGGGAGGAGGGTTCGGGATGGGGAACACATGTATACCTGTGGCGGATTCATTTTGATATTTGGCAAAACTAATACAATTATGTAAAGTTTAAAAATAAAATAAAATTAGGAAAAAAAAAATAAAATCCAAACCTCTAACATGCCCTGCTTTTATTTCATTTTACCGCATATCATCAACATCAACATGTTCTACTTATTTGTCTTGTTTATTATCTGTTTCTCTCACAAGAATGTAGATTCTATGAAGGCATGGGCTTTTTACCTAACGTATTCTCATTGCATCTAGTAAAGTCTCAGTAAATGTCTGCTGAATGGAGGAAAAGATGAATAGATATACCCTAGATTGACTGCCTATAAGAAATTGGGTGGGTATAGTTTCAGTACCAGCATTATTTGGAGGTTTGTTATTGTTGTTGTTTTGAGAACAATACAATCTATAAAATTCTATCCAAAGAAAAACCGATTTCCTCTAAGATCAGGAACAAAACAAAGGTGCCCACTCTCACCACTATTATCAACAGTTTTGGAAGTCATAGCCACAGCAATCAGAGAAGACAAAGAAATAAAAGGAGTTCAGATTGGAAAACTCTCACCGTTTGCAGACGACATGATCCTCTGCATAGAAAACCCTAAAGCTGCCCCCAGAAAATTACTAGAGCTAATCAATAAATATGGCAAAAGTTGTAGGATATAAAATTAACACACAAAAATCCTTTTCATTCCTATACACTAACAATAAAAAATCAGGAAGAGAAATTAAGGAAACAATCCAATTCACCACTACAACACAAAGAATAAAATGCTAGGAATAAACTTACCTAGAGACAAAAGACTTGTATGCAGAGAGCTATAAGACAGTGATGAAAGAAAGCAAAGATGACACAAATGGAGAGATATATCGTCTTCTTGGGTTGGAAGAATCAATATTTGAAAATGAATATACTACCCGAAGCAATCTACATTTTCAATGCAATCTCTATCAAACTACCAATTTTTTTCATAGAAATAGAACAAAGAATTTCACAATTTGTATGGAAACACAAAAGACCCCAAATAGCCAAAGCAATCCTGAGAAAGAAAAATGGAGTTAGAGGAGTCAACCTTCCTGATTTCAGACTACTATAATGCTACAGTCATCAAAACAGTACAGTACTGGCACAAAAGCAGAAATATAGACCAATGGAAAAGATAGAAAGTCCAAGAAGAAACCCATACACCTATGGGTACCTTATCTTTGAAAAGGAGGCAAGAATATACAACGGAGAAAAGACAGCCTCATCAATAAGTGCTGCTTGGAAAACTGGACAACTACAAGCAAAAGAATGAAGCTAGAACTCCTCCTTAAACCATATATGAAAATAAACTCAAAATAGATTAAAGACCGGAGTATAAAGCCAAAAAATATGAAGCTCTTAGAGGAAAACATAGGCAGTACACTCCTTGATATATACCACAGCAAGATCCTCTATGACCCACCTCCTAGAGAAATGGAAATAAAAACAAAAAAATTAACAAACAAGAACAACAAAAGAACAAATGGGACCTAATTAAGCTTAAAAGTTTTTGCACAACAAAAGAAACTATAAACAAGATGAAAAGACAACCTCAGAATAGGAGAAAATAATAACAAATGAAGCAACTGAGAAATGATTAATCTTCAAAATATACAAACACTTCCTGTAGCTCAATACCAGAAAAACAAACAACCCAGTCAAAAGTGGGCAGAAGACCTAAACAGACCTTTCTCCAAATAAGACATGCAGACGGTTAATGAGCACGTGAAAAGATGCCTAACGTCATTCATTACTGAGAAATGCAAATCAAAACTACAGTGAGGTATCACTTAACACCAGTCAGAATGGCCATGATCAAAAAATCTACAAACAATAAATGCTGGAGAGGGTATGGAGAAAAGGGAACCCTCTTGGATTGTTGGTAGGAATGCAGATTGATACAGCTGCTTTGAAGAACAGTAAGGAGATTCCTTAAAAAACTAGGAATAAAACTACTATATGACCCAACAATCCCCCTTCTGGGCATTTACCCTGAGGAAACAATAGCTGAAAAAGAACATGCATCCCAATGTTCATTACAGCACTATTTACAATAGGTAGGAGGCAATCCAGATGCTCATCAACTGATGAATGGATAAAGAAGCTGTGGCACATACAATGGAGTATTACTCAGCCATAAGAAGGAATCTATTTGAGTCAGTTCTGATGAGGTGAATGAACCTAGAGCCTATTATACAGAGTGAAGTGAGTCAGAAAGAGAAAAACAAATCACATGTACTAACACATATGCTGCCGTTACTGCTAAGTCGCTTCAATCATGTCTGACTCTATGCGACCCCATAGATGGCAGCCCACCAGGCTCACCCATCCCTGGGATTCTCCAGGCAAGAACATTGGAGTGGGTTGCCATTTCCTTTTCCAATGCATGAAAGTGAAAAGTGAAAGTGAAGTCACTCAGTCGTGTCTGACTCTTAGCGACCCCATGGACTGCAGCCTACCAGTCTCCTCCATCCATGGGATTTCCCAGGCAATAGTACTGGAGTGGGGTGCCATTGCCTTCTCCGACTAACACATACATATGTAGACTAAAAAGATTGTACTGATGAATCTATTTGCAGGGCAGCAATTGAGATGCAGACAGAAAACAGACTTGTGAACACAGTGGGGGAAAGAAAGTGTGGGATAAATTGAGAGTAGCATTGAAACATATATACTACCATATGTAAAATAGATAGCCAGTGGGAATTTGCTCTGTGATGCATGGAGCTCAAACCCAGTAATCTGTGACAAACTTTAGGTAATCTGTGATAACCTTGAGGGGTGGGATGAGGTGGAAGGTTGGAGGGAGGTTCAAGAGGGAAGGGACATATGTATACCTATGGCTGATTCATGTTGATATATGGCAGAAACAACACAATTTGTAAAGCAATTATGTTTCAATTAAAAATAAATTATAAAGCTCTACCAGATTAGAAACAATGCCAAGAATGAAAAGTGACATTATTACTGACTCTACAGATGTTAAAAGCATAATAGAATATTATGAAATACCTTATGCCTACAAATTAGACAATTTTGAGAATTCTAGATATGACACCAAAGTAATGATCCATAAATTTAAAAATTAGTAAATTGTGCTTCATCAAGGTGAAGAACTTTCACTTTTTGTAAGACACTGTTAATAGAATTAAAAGGCAAGTCACTGACTGTTCGCAAATTACCTACCTGATAAAGGACTTGTTTCCAGAATACATAAAGAACTTTTATAGTTAATAACAAAATTTGATTAAAAAGAAAAAAAGAACCCAATGAAACAAAGAACCCAGTTAAAAATAAGCAAAGATTTGACAGATATTTTATCAAAAAATAAATACGGATGACAAATAAGCATAAGAAAAGACGCTCAATGTTTTTAGCCATTAAATTAATGCAAATGATTGCCTTTATGTGATATCAGTGCGTACTTATTCAATTCAGTTCAGTTGCTCAGTCGTGTCTAACTTTTTGCGACCCCATGGAGTGCAGCACAACACACTTCCCTGTCCATCACCAACTCATGAGTTTACTGAAACTCATGTCCATTGAGTCAGTGATGCCATCCAGTCATATCATCCTCTGTCATCCCCTTCTCCTCCTGTGTTCAATCATTCCCAGCATCAGGGTCTTTTCAAATGAGTCAGTTCTTCACATTAGGTGGCCTAAGTATCGGAGCTTGAGCTACAGCATCAGTCCTTCCAATGAATATTCAGGACTGCTTTCCTTTAGGATGGACTGGTTGGATCTCCTTGCTGTCCAAGGGACTCTCAAGAGTCTTCTCCAACATCACAGTTCAAATGCATCAATTCTTTGGTGCTCAGCTTTCTTTATAGTCTAACTCTCACATCCATACTGGAGAAGGCACTGGCACCCCACTCCAGTACTCTTGCCGGGAAAACCCCATGGACGGAGGAGCCTGGTGGGCTGCAGTCCATGGGGTCACTAAGAGTTGGACACGACTGAGCGACTTCACTTTCCCTTTTCCCTTTCATGCATTGGAGAAGGAAATGGCAACCTACTTCAGTGTTCTTGCCTGGATAATCCCAGGGATGGGGGAGCCTGCTGAGCTGCCGTCTATGGGGTCGCACAGAGTCGGACATGACTGCAGCGACTTAGCAGCAGCAGCAACAGTAGCACATTCATACACGACTACTGGAAAAAAACAAACCTTTGCCTAGGCAGACCTTTGTTGGCAAAGTAATGTCTCTGCTTTTTAATATGCTGTCTAGGTTGGTCATAACTTTTCTTCCAAGGAGCAAGCATCTTTTAATTTCATGGCTGCAGTTAGGATGGCTAAAATTAAAAACAATGATCACACCATGTTTTGGTATGGATGCAGGACAACTGGAACCTTTTGTGTTCCTTTTTGTATTGTACAAAATTCCTAGTTCAATTGTACCCTCTTCTGTGAATATCACAAAGCTCAGATAGGTGAGTAGACTGTTGCTCTTTTGGTGGTTAGAGATCAGGTTGTATATCCTTCAAATTTTTGGTTATCCATTGTCTTTCTGGACAGATACTTCTCTTTTTGGCCTCTTTTACCTTTCACTACTTAATAAATAGCCAAAGGGGGCTTTTCATATCATTTTTGCCTTTCGCCCTAGAAGGTATACATTTTCAAGAATGTTCAACCTATACCCTATAGCTCTTTCCCTGGAGTTCATGCTCTGATCTACCAAGGCACGTTTTTTTAAGTATTTTTCAGACTAAGTGTAGGCTTAATCTTTCTGGGGCTTTCCTGGTAGCTCAGCTGGTAAAGAATCTGCTTGCAATGCAGGAGACCCCAGTTCATGTACGGAAGTTCCCTTGGAGAAGAGAGAGGCTACCCACTCCAGTATTCTTGGGCTTCCCTGGTGGCTCAGATGGTGAAGAATCTGCCTGCAATGCAGGAGACCTGGGTTCGATCCCTGGGTTGGGAAGATCCCCTAGCAAAAGGATAGTCTATCCATTCCAGTATTCTTGCCTGGAGAATCCCATGGACAGAGGAGCCTGGTGGGCTATGGTCCATGGGGTCACCAAGAGTCAGACATGACTGAGTGACTAAGCATAGCATAGTCTTTCTGACAGTGCTTTTAGAGCAACCTGAGACTCTCCACTAGCTTTCTTCTCTCTTACCCATGGATTTTCTTGTTCTGTCCTTGCTAAGCAGGCCATGGTAGAGCAGAGCTGTCAGGAGGATGTGATCTTGCACTAGGATTTAGTAGGTTTGTTTTCCATTTTCTTATTTCAGTTATATTGAAGTTTGATCACTCTTTGTTTTCAAGTTATACCATGGGTATGTTTCTGTGAAATTTTATTTGCTCTTTCTTGTTCTTTATCATTTCTAAGATATATTAGAAGACTAGAAGCTATGCAGTGACCCTTGTCTTCCTTTATCTGAAATTCTCTTTTGTTTTGCCTTTATTCTGAAACATTTCAAATCAACTGTAGCAGAAATAAAACACAGATTTTACTAATCATTGGAGACTAACTCTGTGATAAAACCAACTGAAATCTTCAGTAAAAAGCAAAAGTTCTATATTTCCCCTTAGGTTAGACAACTGTCCACAAATATTTATCTGAAACTGAAACAAAACAAATTGAAAAAGACCAAAGCTATTCATTTGTGATAAAAATGTATCTAATCACTACTCAAATATTCTCTACTTGCAATGACTATTTAAGTAATGTATATATAAATGAAAAAAAAGTTGTTTACAATTTTTCTGGGAGAGGGAGAGGGTGGGATGATTTGGGAGAATGGCATTGAAATATGTATAATATTATATATGAAACGAGTCGCCAGTCCAGGTTCGATGCACGACACTGGATGCTTGGGGCTGGTGCACTGGGACGACCCAGAGGGATGGTATGGGGAAGGAGGAGGGTTCAGGATGGGGAACACATGTATACCTGTGGCAGATTCATTTTGATATATGGCAAAACCAATACAATATTGTAAAGTTAAATAAAAAAAAAATGGATACAGTGATTCCACATGAAATTTTCTGCCCCTCCCATGTCAACATTGAGACAAACTTTCACTTCTCTCTCACTTCTCTGCCTCTGAATTCTTTTATGGTTTTAAAATTATAATAACTAATTTGGAAGGATCTCCTCAAACTAGACAGGCTCTGTCCTTGCCAAAGTCAATTTGGGCTTACTCAGTCAAAGTCAGCCAGCATTTCTCCAATCTGGAAGTAGTCTCTCATTCATACTAATTTTTAGCTTCACTGTAGTGTCATTTTCACAAATTTGGACTGTGTACCCATCAAGACCATTCTGGTGAATGTCTAAAGACAGGGACTTCAATGTCTGTCAGGCCTGTTTTATCCCTTAGATCTGAATGTATTTAAGTCAAAATGTAATTCTACCATATTGTAAAGCTTTGCTTTCAAGACTGGATCTTTTGTTTCAATATTCTCCATTTCCCCCAAAAGAGTCAGTAGCAGGAAGTATGATACATGTGAATACATTATTATATATAATCTACAAAATATAGGAAAATTTGCTAACAATGGTTATATGTGGGTGGGTGGTAGAATTTCCTACAGTTTGCTTGCAATATCTTAAAATTTTTATTTGTTCATAGCAGATTCATAACTACAATGACATTTTTGTCTGATTAGAATTTTTATTTTTTCATAAAATTGATTATATTGAAGGTTTGCAACATATTGATTTGATATATATACACATAGCAAATGATTACTATGGTCAAGCTAATTAATATATCCATTTATTCACATAGTTAACCTTTCTTGTGAGAGTAAGCATATCTGTAGTCTACTCTCCTCGGAGAAGGCAATGGCACCCCACGCCAGTACTCTTGCCTGGAGAATCCCATGGACGGAGAAGCCTGGTAGGTTGCAGTCCATGGGGTCCCTGAGGGTCGGACACGACTGAGCGACTTCACTTTCACTTTTCACTTTCATGCATTGGAGAAGGAAATGGAAACCCACTCCAGTGTTCTTGCCTGGAGAATCCCAGGGACGGGGGAGCCTGGTGGGCTGCCGTCTATGGGGTCGCACAGAGTCCGACACGACTGAAGTGACTTAGCAGCAGCAGCAGCAGTCTACTCTCCTAGCAAATTTCCAGTATTCAATATGGAATTATTAACTATAATTATCATGCTGTACTTGAGATCTCTAGCCCATTAATTTTACATAACTGCAACTTTGTACCTTTTGACCAACATCTCCCCGTTTATCCCATTTCCCTGTCCCTGGTAACCACCATTTTACTTACGTCTCTGTATATTCAGCTTTATTAGATTCTACATATAAAGTGAGATCAGCCTGAAATCCTTTTTAAATAATTTATTTTTCTCTTATTTAAAATGAAAATATCTGCTTCATTCACTTTTCAATTATTTCTTACTTTCTATCCCTTAGAAATATAAAGTAAAAGTCTAGTGCTCAATTTTGTTAGCCACTGATTTTTATATAAATATGGAAGAAACAAAAAATTAAATTAAACATCTTTAAGCAACAACATTTTTGGAGCAAACGTCTGGAAACGTAGGAGAAAGGCAATGTGCTAGAGCATTTTGGCTTTGAAGTCATATGGAATTTGATTTTCATCCCAGATGTGTGACCTATTAAATGTGTGGTCCTGAGTTGGCAACTTAATCCCTTTTAGCTTTAGTTTTACCAGGGGAACAAGAATACCAACCTTGCAGGTATGCGTTAGTAAGTAGGAGAAATTTAAATAATTCACAGTAAAGATGCTTCAGTTCAGTTCAGTCGCTCAGTCGTGTCTGACTCTTTGCGACCTCATGAATCACAGCATGCCAGGCCTCCCTGTCCATCACCAACTCCCAGAGTTCACTCAGACTCACGTCCATCGAGTCAGTGATGCCATCGAGCCATCTCATCCTCTGTCGTCCCCTTCTCCTCCTGCCCCCAATCCCTCCCAGCGTCAGAGTCTCTTCCAATGAGTCAACTCTTCACATGAGGTGGCCAAAGTACTGGAGTTTCAGCTTTAGCATCATTCCTTCCAAAGAAATCCCAGGGCTGATCTCCTTCTGAATGGACTGGTTGGATTTCCTTGCAGTCCAAGGGACTCTCAAGAATCTTCTCCAACCCCATAGTTCAAAAGCATCAATTCTTTGGTGCTCAGCCTTCTTCACAGTCCAACTCTCACATCCATATGTGACCACAGGAAAAACCATAGCCTTGACTAGACGAACCTTTGTTGGCAAAGTAATGACTCTACTTTTGAATATGCTATCTAGGTTGGTCATAACTTTCCTTCCAAGGAGTAAGTGTCTTTTAATTTCATGGCTGCAGTCACCATCTGCAGTGATTTTGGAGCCCAGAAAAATAAAGTCTGACACTGTTTCCACTGTTTCCCCATCTATTTCCCATTAAGTGATAGGACTGGATGCCATGATCTTTGTTTTCTGAATGTTGAGTTTCAAGCCAACTTTTTCACTCTCCTCTTTCACCTTCATCAAGAGGCTTTTTAGTTCCTCTTCACTTTCTGCCATAAGGGTGGTGTCATCTGCATATCTGAGGTTATTGATATTTCTCCCAGCAATCTTGATTCCAGCTTGTGCTTTAGTCTTAGAATTTTTAGGATTTGATGATTGATTAAATGAAAAGGACAAGAAAAAGGGAAGATAGTAGGAAGACACTTATGTTTTTGGCTTGGATGAATACATCTGAACAGAAACCTAAACAATGAGAATGAATTAACCAGGTACAGGTGCAGTAAAGGAGATGAGAATGTTCTAGAAAGAGGAAGTACATGAACCAGGGGCAGATAAGATGCGTAAACATAATGTGTCCTTGGAACTCAAAGTAGTTTAGTTACACGTTAGGGTCCAGTGTAACAAGATGGCTAGAGATTAGGATGGGAAGAACATGGCATGCCAACTATTAAAGATATTTTGAGACATAATACTGTATTTGAACGCAATCCTGAGAGTGATGTGGGGAGAGTGAAAGCTTCTAAATTAGATTTAGAGTGGACAGGAGCAAGGACATGAGGCAGGACGACTAGTTAGGAGACTATGGCTAAAAGCTGGGTGCAAGACGAGGACGACCTAACACGGGGCAGCAAGAATGGGGACTGAGAAACACACAGGAAAGCTTTCTCTGACCCCTGGATAAGAGCAGTGGCTTCCCTTCTGTGCTCCATAGCCCTTTGCACTCACTGCCTGCATAGTAGGGTACTTACAACAATGAGCTTTCATCACATGGTAAAATGTAAGTTCAAGCAGGACAAAAATCAAGCTTTTCTTTTTCAGTCCCACACACAATTTCTGGCATGTGGGGAGGGTTCAATATATATAAACATTAATGAAGAGGCATAAATATGAATCTCCTTCCCATTCTGTATCCCTCCTTTGAACAATGAATACTCATGTGGATAATGCAGACACTTCAAAATAATGGAATTGTTTCCTCCAGCGTAGAGAGGAGCACTATCATCCCCATTAAAGCTCTGAGAGCTAACTTCCATGTGAAACTGTATTAAACACTGAACATAAGCTATCTATGGTTTATTTTCTGTCCTTAGAAGCTTATGTATGTTTCTTAATTTTTAAAAAATGTTATACATCTTAGTTTCCCTTCCCCTTTTTAAAATCAAAATCAATAACCACAGTTACTTTTTACTGAGTGGGCTTTTTCCAGATATGCCATTCCTAAATTGTCTTGTATTGTATATATAATTATTTTCTAGAATGTTCTGATATCAAAAGATGATTTTATTAGATAGACATCTCCCAAAGTATAGGCAGTGTACATTTTAAAGTATAATTAATTAAGTCATGTTTCTAATGAATTATACTATTCACTATACACACAAATGCTGATGGGATGAAAAAAGCTACAATTTCAAAATGTATAGGTACAATTGTGCAATATTTTATACATCATAGTACTGAAACTGGAGAAGGAAATATGACTAGCAATACAAGAAAAATTTAATTAGTTATAAATTTTCAGGAATAAAAGTAATGTCTTTTGGTTTTCATTTCCTGCAGAACATTTATTTTCCTCTGAAATCGTCACTTCTCCTGAAAATGCCAAGTGATGTTCCTGGGCTTTGAGGTCTCTGTTGAATTATTGCCTTTAAGTCTTGGTTATACTTGTTTTACCAATTAAGAATAATTGCTAAGTTATTTTTAAAATTTTAAAAGTTTAAAAAACTTTAAAAAAATTTTAAAAACAATTGAAACCACTACCAATAATTAAAATTGAATCTTCTATGACACTTAGACATTCATGAAGTAAAATCTTTTGACTTTGCTTAATCATTTTATGCCCACAATGATTGGACTGAGCAAGCAAGTGTTCTTATATAATGTTGAGAGAAAACACAGATTTCACAATTTATATTTTTTGATGACAGAGGTCCAGTACTATATACTAGATTGACAGGGGACTATATGCATTTGTGAAATGGGGTATGTATATGTGCATATGTGTGTGTCTGCATATGATACGTTAATTGTTTTCAAGGACACTTTCAGTTCAGTCACTCAGTCATGTCTGACTCTTCGCGACCCCATGGACCACAGCACACCAGTTTTCCCTGTCCATCACCAACTCCCAGAGCCTGCTGAAAATCATGTCCATTGAGTCAGTGATGCCACCCAACCATCTCATCCTCTGTCATCCCCTTCTCCTCCTGCTTTCAATCTTTCCCAGCATCAGAGTCTTTTCCAGTGAGTCAGTTCTTCGCATCAGGTGGCCAAAGTATTGGAAATTCAGCTTCAGCATCAGTCCTTCCAGTGAATATTTAAGACTGATTTCCTTTAGGAGGGACTGGTTGGATCTTCTTTCAGTCCAAGGGACTCTCAAGAGTCTTCTCCAACACCACAGTTCAAAAGCATCAGTTCTTCAGCACCCAACCCTCACATCCATACATGACTACTGGAAAAAGCACAGCTGTGACTAGACAGACATTTTTTGGCAAAGGAATATCTCTGCTTTTTAATGTGCTGTCTAGGTTAGCCATAGCTTTTATTCCAAGGGGCAAGCGTCTTTTAATTTCATGGCTACAGTCACCATCTGCAGTGATTTTGGAGCCCCCAAAAATAAAGTCTGTCACTGTATACATTGTTTCCCATCTGTTTGCCATGAAGTGATGGGACTGGATGCCATGATCTTAGTGTTATGAATGTCAAGATTTAAGCCAACTTTTTCACTCTCCTCTTTCACTTTCATAAAGAGGCTCTTCAGTTCCTCACTTTCTGCCATAAGGGTGGTGTCATCTGCATATCTGAGGTTATTGATACTTCTCCCAGCATTCTTGATTCCAGCTTGTGCTTCACCCAGTGTGGCATTTCGCATGATGTACTCTGCATATAAGTTAAATAAACAGGGTGTCAACATGTAGCCTTGATGTACTCCTTTCCTGATTTGGAACTGGTCTGTTGTTCCATGTCCGGATCTAACTGTTCCTTCTTGACCTGCACACAGATTCCTCAGGAGGCAGGTAAGGTGGTCTGATATTCCCATCTCTTTAAGAATTTTCCAGAGTTTGTTGTGATCCACACAGTCAGGGGCTTTGGCATAGTCAGTAAAGCAGAAGTAGATGTTTTTCTGAAACTCTTTTGCTTTTTCTATGATCCAATGGATGTTGTCAATTTCATCTCTGGTTCCTCTGCCTTTTCTAAATCCAGCTTGAACATCTGGAAGTTCATGGTTCACATACTGTTGAAGCTGGCTTGGGGAATTTTGAGCATTACTTTGCTAGCATGTGAGATGACTAAAACTGTGCAGTAGTTTGAGCATTCTTTTGCATTGCCTTTCTTTGATATTGGAATAAAAACTGACCTTTTCCAGTCCTGTGGCCACTGTTAAGGATCTGAAATAGCTCAACTGGAATTCCATTGCCTCCAGCAGCTTTGTTCATAGTGATGCTTCTTAAAGCCCTCTTGACTTCACATTCCAGGATATCTGGCTCTAGGTGAGTGATCACACCATTGTGGTTATCTGGTTCATGAGGATCTTCTTTATACAGTTCTTCTGTGTATTCTTGCCACCGCTCCTTAATATTTTATGCTTCTGTTAGGTCCATACCATGGACACTTTACAGCTTTTATAAAAACAATGGTGCACAATTTAAAATTTATTAAATTCATGAAATTATCTGTTTACAAAAGAACATGTTTTACAATGAAGTAACTAAATAATTACACCATTTGTTTTTAGTTTTTTCTTTAAATCTCTGCCACCACAAATACTTTTTGATATATAATGAATTATATATTTTATCTGTGTCTATCTGTATATCCATATCTATAATCAGGTTTTAAATTATTTGAATAAATATACTTATGTTACATTTATGTATTTTTTATTTTAAACATGTGTGATGGAAAAGGTAAAAGTCAGATTAATAAGTATTAGCCAAATGTGAGATTCAGAGATACTGACATGGAAAGAGGTCTACTCTGATTTTAAAAGGGGAAAGGGAAACTAAGATATGATTTACAAATGCAATGCAGTTCATAAAGTAGTGTATGCAATGTAATCTTACTCACTAATGTAATCTTGTTATGAAATATTTTGATTAAAAATTATCTTTAAAATACAGGTATCACCTTAGGGTGTGTCCTCTATTTTTTTTTTAAGTCACTCAGTCATGTCCCACTCTTTGTGACCCCCTGGACTGTATAGTCCATGAAATTCTCTAGGCCAGAATACTGGAGTGGGTAACCTTTCCCTTCTCCAGGCGATCTACCCAACTCAGGGATCAAACCCAGCTCTCCCCAATTGCAGGTGGATTCTTTACTAGCCTAAGCCACAAGGGAAGCCCCATATAACATACAAAGAACTGCTTAGTGTGGCCCTTGGCATAAGACACAATAAATGCTGTTATCATTATTTCCTTATTGTTTCTATTATTACCTCTCATTTGTAGGCTGTTTTCTCTTCTCATATAAATCTGTAAGGATGCAGGACCATTGCTTTTGCCATGTGATGCCCTCTCACCTATGTGTATTTAAAAAATATAAACCTGCTCAGGAGTGTGAGGTCATAAGTAAATGTACCAAGAAAAATTCTATCAGACAGAATTTTGACAGGCCAAAAAAGTTCTTAGATATCTTCCAGGAGGTTAAATTGATCTAAGAGTCTAGAAATGAAGCAGTAATTTATAAATTAATACCAAAAACCAATTTGTATTGGAAATCATGAAAATATTAATGATCCTTGCCAAGTCATAGATCCTGGAAATTTCCAACTAATCAATAAATAACCTACTGGTAGGAAGGAGGCATTAACCATGGACAAGCACAGTTTTCCTCTTTTTAACTACTAATGAACTGAATTTCAGTTGAAAGTAAGGAATAAAAGGGCTTCCCAGGTAGCTCAGTGGTAAAGAACCTGCCTGCAGTGCAGGACACTGGGATTCAATCCCTGAATCAGGAAGATCCCCTGGAGAAAGGAATGGCAACCCACTCCAGCAATTCTTACCTGGAAAACTCCATGGACGGAGGAGTCTGGTGGGCTACATACAGTCCATGGGGTGGCAGAGTTGGACACGACTGGGTGTGCCGGGGACCAGCCCCGGCTGATCCAGGGTATTCGAAGGAGAGACGGCATAGGCGAGGATCAGGATACAATAGCTTCAATTAGATATTAATTAAAGATATAAAGAGTAATAGAATAAGGATAGCTCAGTAGGAAAATTCAGTGGAGAAAAGAGGCTGAGTAGCTTGGTTTACGCGGGAGACCAATAAAACTTCAAGACAAGAAGTTTGCACCACTTACGTAGGCCGCAGGCGTCCTTCCGTTCTCCCGAAGGAGAGGAGACACTGAGGCCTCCCCGGTCGGATCTTAGAAGCCCAGGCATAATTAGTAAGCATGGTGGGTTTCGCGCTCCAGATGGAGACTCAGCCAGAGTGAGAGAGAGAGCGACATGGGGAGACCAGTATTTCGAGAAACTGATCCCAATTCTTTATTTTCCATGGTCTACTTTTATACACTGAGATGTTATGCAAAAGTCACGCGGGGTCAGTAGTCCTGACTTTTATCAAAGTCAGGTGCTTCATACAAATGTATACAGAGGTCTTAAGGGTGTTACATCATCTTCTGGCCAGGGGGGCCTGCTGACAATTTACGACCCTCTCCTTGTGACAGCGGTCAGTCAATCAGGACACTTATTTCCCCAGGGCTGATTATTCTCAAAACAGACGCCACCCAAATAAAGTTACATTCCTACAGGGTGAGGGTGTAGTGGGTTTTAGTTAAGGAAAGAATTTACTTAGCCTAAGGTCTAACGTGATTAATATCAAAGGTTAATTCTATATATTCATTAATGTGTGTAAGGGCAGGGGATATGGAGACTTAGCAACAAACATTGGCTCAACAAATGAAAAACCCTTCACCAACACAATTTCTAATTAGCCCACTATACTTATAGTTTTCTAACTTCTCTAAAGAACCTGTTTTTAGAGGGTTTAAAGCATCTTGTGCCTCTCACGGTTGGGAGGCTGTGAGCAATCACATGTGGCCGGACGAGCCTATCAGGCAGGCTAGAGAACCTTCAGAGGAGTTTGTAGGTTAAAACACTCTTGTCACACCCAAGAGTTTTTATTGACTGGAGCTCTAGGTTAACTCCTTCTCCGAAAGAGGTGGTGGGGGACAGCCCCCCGTAAAGTCAGAGGTGTAGGTAAGAGCACAAAGTAGTAAAGTAGGCAGGCTCTGGTAATGGGGGTAGATGCTCGAGGAGTTCCAGGGGGACTCCTGAGGCTCGATCCCGCCTTTGCGTATGTCGAGCCTCCTTCCTCATGACCTTTGTCATGGGCGGAGTACCTCACTCTGGCCCCCAACATGGGTGATTTTCACTCTTCAAGGAAAAGAAAGTATATTTGCTAAGGAATTCTCATGTGTTTTAAGTGCCAGACTTGTAGATCCATAAGATTTCATTTATAGCTTTATAAAGGGATTTCTTTGGAAGGAATGATGCTAAAGCTGAAACTCCAGTATTCAGCCACCTCATGCGAAGAGTCGACTTATTGGAAAAGACTGATGCTGGAAGGGATTGGGGGCAGGAGGAGAAGGGGACAACAGAGGATGAGATGGCTGGATGGCATCACTGACTCGATGGATGTGAGTCTGAGTGAACTCCGGGAGTTGTGATGGACAGGGAGGCCTGGTGTGCTGCGATTCATGGGGTCACAAAGAGTCAGACACAACTGAGTGACTGAACTGAACTGAACTGAAAGGTTTATAGCTCAGAAGGTTAGCAAAGTTCAAGATAAGGAAGGATTAAAGGAGTTTGCATGCTGGTAAAGATGGGAGTAGGATGACGCACATGCAGTCTATTAATCAGTTAGGATGGAGCGACACAGAAGCAATGGGGTGCCAGGATGAATACCAGGCTGCCTCCCGGCTCTGCAAGCCCTGCCTTCAGAGCCTTCTCTTGAGGGACCGGCAGATGCTACTGCTGCAGCAAAGG
This sequence comes from Bos grunniens, assembly GCF_055505025.1. Classification (NCBI taxonomy): domain Eukaryota; kingdom Metazoa; phylum Chordata; class Mammalia; order Artiodactyla; family Bovidae; genus Bos; species Bos grunniens. Next base: position 7,863,514 of record NC_141179.1, on the reverse strand, counting down.
AATTAAATGGCCTGGGGAAAGGCATGAGTGTGCACTTAGCAGACTTTTGTCCTTTAACTAGGTCCTCTGACATACATGGGTTTCCTTTGTGGCTTAGATGATAAAGAATCTGCCTGCAATTCAGGAGACCCAGGTTCGATCACTGGATCAGGAAGATCCCCTAAAGAAGAAATGGCAACCCACTCCAGTACTCTTGCCTGGGAAATCCCATGTACAGAGGAGCCTGGCAGGCTACAGTCCATGGGGTCGCAAAGAGTCAGACACAACTGAGTGACTAACACTAACATAAACGGTATGTTTTAAAATATTTGTCAATGTAGAATCACCTAAAGGCAAAGTAAAACAAGGGTAAAGATTGGGCAGAACAGACTCTTCTATAAAATTAGATAATCTGAGAATTAGGAGAATCTTAGAAAACATTTATCTATGAAATACTTAGATAGTACTTACTCTGTACATGCCAGGTACAATTCTAAAATTTATTTTATAATTAATAATTCAATTGTCATAACAACTTTAATACTACAAGGTATATAACTATAGTATCTCCACCGTCCAAATGGGGAAACAGGATGAGAGCGTATGTAACTTGCTCTAAGCCATACAAGGGTCTCCTCAGTGACAAAGCTGGATTTGGTGCCAGGAAGTCTGGCCCAAGTCTGCCACCTTCACCTGTTTAATGTGTTACCTTTTATCTGGGTAGGCACTGCGTGTTACATTCTCTACAGTATGAAAGGCGGTGCTAATGTATATGAACAGCATGCATAGCCTGTGTTCTAAGAAATATTTTGATTCACAATCTTGAATATAAGAATATCTGTTTGGTTGTTCTAAAGCAAGATTATTTGCCAAAATTCTTCCTGAATCCTGTGAATATGAATAAAGTAGACATAATTTGAGACTTTCTGTATTGACACAATTTTACTGTCATATTTTCAGCTAATCTGGATATGCAGACGCACATTAGCAACTTTTCCACATCCATTCCCCTTCTCCCAGTCATTTGGTATTAATTTCATGTACTGTTTTCCTTTTTTCATCCCCTATAACCAGTCAAGTTCACCCTCTCTTCTCCCTGTTCTCTCTGCTCCAATGAAGTTCAAATTCTTATCACCCAGATTATTGCAGGTATGTCCTTGATGTTCTTTCTCCATCTCCTTCTTCCTGTTTTAGCCATAGCAGAGATGAGCTGGTCAGGGGTGGCCCTGCGGGTCATTACCTCTGAAGATGAGGTGAGCCATATCCTAAGACAGAGGCACAGGTGGATAAACAAGGGCCTAGGTCAGACCAATTACTCATAGTGCCAAGGCAAAAGCAAGGTCAGAGGTCAGATCAAGCAACCACACTGCACACCTGAACTCAGGGCACATTTATCCTGAAGCTAAGGAGCTTCAGAGCTTCTCACTCCCCACAGTAGAAACAATGGTTCATAACTGTTGTGATGGGTCACTTCTCTACCATGCATGCTTCACAGCAAACCAAAGTTTTAGTCCAATATGTTTTTTTCAGAAATTAAAACAATGGTTTATTAAGAAATCTTGATTTGCACAACAGAAATAATGTACAGCTGACATAAGATTTATGTGAGAAAATACACACATATAAATTACATGGGATGTCAAAGCAACTAAGAAATATATAGTAACATAAAAGAGGAGTTTGAATGTTTCCAGGATGCTCAGAAGTAATGTGTTCTGGTTAATTTATTTTGTTGTTAACTTAGTTACTATACAAACAACCCATTAATTTTATTTTGTTTTTCCTGTTTTTACCTTTATTATTGAAAGTCCTCATAAAAATAGTTACCCACTTTTAGGCCAAGATAATTAAGTCTCTTTTTCATGATGTGGGACTTCAGAGGACCATAGGGTCCTTATTCTGAACATTCATGCTAACCTCAAATAGAAAAAAATGTAGAAAGCTGGGCTAACTCTGGGGCAGTGCTTAGTGGTTCTGTTTACAGTTTAGTAAAATCTCTGATAATAGTCTTTCCCCTCATTGTGCTTTCTTAGCCTGTTAAAAGCAGAGTATAAAAGCATTACTAATTGAGAATACTAGTTAATCATTTTTATTGAACTATTTCAAAGTTTTCTGTGGCAAGCTAAATCACTTCAGTCGTGTCTGACTCTTTGCAACCCATGGACTGTAGCCCACCATGCTCCTCTGTCCATGGGCTTCTCCAGACAAGAATACTGGAGTGGGTTTCCATGCCCTCCTTCAGGGGATCTTCCCAACCTAGGAATCAAATCCACATCTTTTATGTCTCCTGCATTGGCAGGGTTTTTGTTTTTTGTTTTTTACCACTAGCGCCACCTCGGAAGTCCATTTAAAAGTTTAGATGGAAAGAATAAAATGTTCTGTGATTAAATCTAAAGGCCTGACTGGAAAAATTAAATGACTGTGGAAAGGGAGAATATCCTACATATAATATTCCTATAAATATAAAACATATGGCATCACACTTGGTTTTAATAAATGCAAAGATTAGAGGAAAGAAATTAACCAACATTTTTATGTCTCAATCTTGCCTATTTAGACAATCATTCCCTTATTCATGGGCTTCCCTTGTGGCTCAGCTGGTAAAGAAACTGCCTGCAAGGTGGGAGACCTGGGTTCGATCCCTGGGTTGGGAAGATCCCCTGGAGAAGGGAAAGGCTACCCACTCCAGTATTATGGTCTGGAGAGTGCCATGGACTGTATGGTTCATGGGGTCACAAAGAGTCAGACACTGAATGACTTTCACTTTCACTCCTTTATTCATTCAGTAAATATTTAATCAGTAACTGCCATGTGCTAGGAAATGGGAGTTAAGTGGGAAATAGGTAGATTCCCCTCTTCATGGAACTCCCATGCTGATGGGGAAAATTGGCATTAAAAATACAAGTGCTCAGTGTTCTTAGAAGTATAGAATGTTAAATACTCAGGGGTATTTCCTCTAATTAGGGGTGGTGATCAGGAGAATCTGGAGAAGGTGATATTTGAGCTGAAGCTATAAGGAAGAATGAGATGCCTCAATAGGAGGAAGAATGTGTAACAGGAAGAGAAAACAATCCATGTGATGGCCCTAAAAACTCTGGCATGTTTGAGGAGCCAAAAGAAGCCCAGCAGGACTGAAAACTCAGAGCTGGAGGGAAATGGTGCATCTGAGGACTCAGCATCAACAGCGGTTGCATCATCCAGGCCATTGTAGCCACTCTCAGGACTCTGGGAAGCCACTGATGTGTTTAAAATGTGGAGCGGAATGATCATACTTACTATACAGGGATCATTTTGCAAAATGAGGAATGGATTGGAGGGGCAAAGAGAGATGCAAGGAGACCACTGAGGAGATGACTGCAGAGCTCCCAGGTTAGATGGTGGCACCATTAAGATGGAGAAGAATGGATGGATTTGAGAAATATCTAAAAGGTAGAGTTGTTAGAGAAATATCAGTAATCTCAGATATGTAGATGACATCACCCTTATGACAGAAAGTGAAGATGAGCTGAAGAGCCTCTTGATGAAAGTGAAAGAGGAGTGTGAAAAAGCTAGCTTAAAACTCAACATTAAAAAAGTAAAATCACAGCAACCAGTCCCATCAATTCATGGCAAATAGATGGGGGAAAAAATGGCAACAGTGACAGACTTCATTTTCTTGGCCCCCAAAATCACTGTGGATGGTGACTGCAGCCATGAATTAAAAGACTCTTGCACCTTGGAAGAAAGTCTATGACAAACCTAGACAGAATATTAAAAAGCAGAGACATCATTATGCCAACAAAGGTCCATCTAGTCAAAGCTATGGCTTTTCCAGTGGTCATGTATGGATGTGAGAGTTGGACCGTAAAGAAGGCTGAGCACCAAAGAATTGATGCTTTTGAATTGTGGTGTTGGAGAAGACTCTTGAGAGCCCCTCGGACTGCCAGGAGATCCAATCAGTCAATCCTAAAGGAAATCAGTCCTGAATATTCATTGGAAGGACTGATGCTGAAGCAAAAGCTCCAATACTTTGGCCACATGATGAGAAGAGCTGATTCATTGGAAAAGACTGAGGGCAAGAGGAGAAGAGGGTGACAGAGGATGAGATGGTTGGAGGGCATCATTGACTCAATAGATATGAATTTGAGGAAATTCCAGGAGATAGTGAAGGACAGGGAAGCCTGGCGTGCTGCAGTCCATGTGGTCACAGAGAGTCGGATACAACTGAGCAACTGAACAAGAGTTATTTGAATTTGCAGGCTGACTGTCTGTTAAGAGGGGATGAAGAAGAAGTAAAGGATTTAAAGGGTTAAATGTGGCTTATCAAGTTTCTGGACTTACCGTGTAGGAGAAGTAGGAATTGGGGATAAAATAATGCAGCCACTGAGTGTCACTTCCTTTAGTAAAACTTTTAAGATAATTAAATCTTTTAAGATAACATTTGTACTGATACGTTCAATTCAAACCCAAATTCTAAACCAGAGTTCTTCTATATACTTTTATATATACTTCTCTCTTATATCTGGAGAAGGAAATGGCAACCCTCTCCAATATTCTTGCCTGGAAAATCCCATGGACGGAGGAGCCTGGCAGGCTACAGTCCATGGGGTCGCAAAGAGTTGGACACGACTGAGTGACTTCACTTTATTTCACTTGACTTCACTTCTTTCTTATATACTCTTCATCTGTACCAAGAATCCTACGTCTCAAGGACACAGGTAATAACAGAATATCCCACATATATTCATTTACTTTTTCCCACATTACACACATAAGGGTCTCAGAATAACAATAGTAATTCTACTATATTAGATTATTAGTTACCTATATAATTACTGAGAATGGGTGAATATTTTTTTCTTTTACATATGTGCTTTTTACTCTCTATTGCTTAGTAGCTGGACTATATTATTCCTAAGCATATAGCCATTATATACTATCCTCTCTTGTCCTAAAATCATTTACTCTTGAGTTTTATAAGTAACTAAACATTTAATGACATCACATGGCCTTATGTTGCTGCTTCTCTTGTCATTTTGGTAGTTCAGGAGCACAGTCTCTAGAAGCTTCTTCAGGAAGGAATCTTGGGAACTATTTCCTTGAGTTCTAATGCTATTTGTTTGTCTATACCCTTTAAACTGGCAGGTAGGTCTGATGAATATAAAATCCCTGGCCAACATTTCTTCCCTTGAGTACCTTAACTTTATGTTACTCCATTTTCTCTTAGCATAAAGTACTACTAACAAAAAATTTCTGATGATAACATAATTTTCTTTCCCTTATAAATCACCTGCTGATTTTGCCAAGATGAAAAATAAGGCTTTTTTTTCCTTTAAGCTGTAGTAATTTTGCTAGAATATATCTTGATTTTGGTCATTCTAGATTGATATTCTTAGGTACTCAGTGAGTATCTAATACATAATTTCAAATATATACATATTTTCAGAAAGTCTTCTTGTTAGTGGGTTTTCCTATTTTCTTGTTTTGTTTTCAATTTTTTCCAGAGACTTCAATAACATTTATATTGAATTTTTATTGCCAGTTCTCAGTGTTTTTAATTTTATCTCCAATTCTTCTTTAAATTTTTCATGTTTTATATTTGATATGTTGTTCTTTTTTATTATCAGTTTTTCTTAAAGTAATTTCTTTATTCTCTCTTGTGTTGAATTTTTTTTCTTTTATTTCCAATACCTCAGCTCAGTTCCATTACCTCCTTTCTGAATTTTTCTCTGATGAATATTGTTCTTTCACATCTTATACCATATCTTTAAATCTTTAGTTTATTTTTGAAATATTATAAAAGGCCATATTTATACTTTTTGTTGAATTTAGTTTCTATGAACTTTTAGAAGGAGGCACAGTTCAGGCTAAATTTTTAACATCATGGAGCTCCCTCATTTGTTATTTTTGTACAGCAGCTTGCTTCCTGAGATCTCCAGGCTCTGTGCCCCTCTCCTCACAGTGTAGAATGAATGGTCATCCCAGATATCTGAGTCCTAATCTCTAGAACCTGTAAAGACATAACTAAGGTTACAGACCATAAGCTAAAATCCAGGGAGATATCCCGGATTATTATCTGTGGAAACCCAGTTGAATCATACAAGCGCCTTAAAACAAGAGAACTTTCTTTAGCTTGAGGCAATAGGGATGGGGCAGAACAAGAGTAAGAGAGATCTGAGACAGGAGGACTGACCCACATGAAGAGGCCCCTGATTCTGGCCTCAAAAATGAAGAAGGCCACTAAGCAGAGAATGCTGGCAAGCTCTGGATGCTGAGAAATGACCCTTGGAGGAAACAGGACCTCAGTCCCTTAACACATGGCAGAGAGCTCTGCCATCCACCTGAATGAACAGAAGGGGATTTTTCCTACAATCTCCCCATAAAAGCCCAGACACATACACCTTGGTTTAAGCCTCATAGCAGAGTCACCTGAAACCATTCATAATTCTGACCTAAGAACTCCAAGATAATACATTTATGTTGTTTCTAAGTCACTAAGTTTGTAGCAATGCCTTACAGTACTAAGGTAAGCAAACACACCCTGTTTTTTTGATAGACTTTACTTTTTAGAGCTCCCCTTGTAGCTCAGTCTAAGAATCTGCCTGCAATGCAGGAGAACTGGGTTCAATCCCTGGGTCGGGAAGATCCCCTGGAGAAGGAAATGGCAACCCACTCCAGTATTCTTGCCTGGAGAATCCCATGGACACAGGAGGCTGGCAGGCCACAGTCCATTGGGTCACAGGAGTCAGACGTGACTAAATGACAATGACAACTTTTTAGAGCAGTTTTAGGCTCATGAACAAAACTGACTGGAAGGTGCAGAGATTTCCCATACATGCTCTGCCTCCACTCATGCAGAGCCTCCTCTAGAGTCATGTCCCCCACGACAGTGACAAATTTCTTACAACGGATAAACCTACAGTGACACGTCATTACCAATTAAAGACCACAGTTTACATTAGAGTTCACTCTTGGTATGTTTTATGAGTTTAGGCAAATGACATATATCCATAATTAAAACATCAAACACAGCAGTTTCGCCACACTTAAAATCCTCTGCCCTGCCTACTCATCTCTCCCTACCCTCTAGCTCCCTCAGCTACTGAGGTTTTCACCCTCTCCATAGATTTGCCTTTTCTAGAATGTTGTAGAGTTTGACTATCACAATATGAAGTCTTGCAGATTTTCTTTCACTTAGTGACATGTAATTTAAGTTTCCTCCATGTCTTTTCGAGGCTCTTGGCTCACTCATTTTATCTGAACCTTCCTTTTTCTCTCCGTCACTCTTATCATGTTCAGTTTTGACTCCATACTTCGCTGGGAGAACCTTTCTCCAAAAGGAGCTCCGAAGGTTCAGTTTGGAGATTTCACAGGGACCCAGCTGCTTGCATGTTTAGGATTCACAGTAAGCCCTTGCACTTTGCTACAGAGATGAGCAAAACCCTCCCAGCTGCCCAGCTGCAGCTGCTGTTCTGCAATTGTCCTGGGACTTCTGGTAAAGAGCTGTGAGCTGACCTGCTCTCAGTTTCTCAGAACCCATGTTCAGGGTCCTTCTGCTACCTGCAGCTCAACACTGATAACAAGCTGGCCTTGTGGCTGCAGCGTTTATTTCAGCAGCCTGCATTTTGTGGGACTGTGGAGATATGTTGTTAACAGTTTTGTTGTAAATGTCCATTGGTTTTGGTTCTGCTAAATAGCTACCTTGGTTGTTTATGTGTGGGAATTCAAATACATTTTTAAAAACCGGATGTCTTCTGCTGGTACCATCTTCCCAGAATTTCAAGTCTAATCTAGACATATAGATATTTTTTAAAAATTGCTTGTAAATATCATTCTTAGAAAGTGGGCCATATTTTAATCACCCAGTAGCAGCTTTTCTTATAAAGAAATTTAGTAATAAGTCACTCTGTAAAAAGAGTTACTTAAAATATATATCTAATTATGCCCTAGACTGTACATTTTATGAATCTGGGGTGTTTGTGAAGTGAGATCCACCTGTATATTACAGACTAGGAGCATCAATGCTGAGGAAGTGGCAGGTAGTAAAGGCAACAGCCATTCAGTCAATTAAAGACATTTCAATGGGATCATTTACTTTTGTTCTGAGATTAATTATATGCCTGAAATACTAAATCATCTTTAAGTCTCCAGTTATGTCAAAATACAGCAAGGAATTGAGTGAGTTATATAAGAAGATGAAAAATTTATTCAAAATGTCTGTAGTTCCTCTGAGTACTGAGCAACACATTTGTGTAAAACTTCCTGTTTTCTGCTGCTGCTGCTGCTAAGTCGCTTCAGCCGTGTCCAACTCTGTGCGACCCCATAGACGACAGCCCACCAGGCTCCACCGTCCCTGGGATTATCCAGGCAAGAACACTGGAGTGGGTTGCCATTTCCTTCTCTGATGCATGAAAGTGAAAAGTGAAAGTGAAGTCGCTCAGTAGTGTTTTCTAGAAAGTGCTTAAACAATTATCAGCAATGAAAATGAGGTAACACCATGGGGTAGATAGGAGAAGACTGCCTTAGGCCTCTCCTCCCCAACTAGGAAGTCTCACAGCCGATCAAGAACAGATGAGGGAACACAAAACTGGGCAGGGAACCAAGTAGACTTAGGTACTTAAAGCAGTTATCTTTCACTTTTCACCATTCTTAAAGATGTGAAACAAAGGGAAGAAGTGGTATCTTCCACAGTCAATACTTTTTTAAAAAATGTTTTATCATATGTATTTTCCCAGGCTTCTATGTAGTATTTAATGTCCCCATTTATCATATGTGTTTGAGAATACTAAAATTCACTCTTGTTTAACTTTGTTGCTATATGTAAAAAGACTGTATTTCTGATAGCCTCCGTGAGATCAAAAGCTTGGCCAGAGCCAAGCTGAATGGATGGGATATGATGAGGGAATTCTTCACATGCAGCTTCTGATTAAGGGCTCCACTCATGCCTCCTTTTGCCAAGGCCTGCAAAATTCCTTGGAGGATGTTGGACTGGGAAATGCCTTTTTCAATTGCCATTTACAGATAACCAGTGTCATCCTGTTAGCATTCTCAGTAATTCAAGAACTAAAGCACACATGCATGTTTAGCACTGCTAACAACGTGTTCTCAAGGCACCTTTGGTGTTTCCATTGTAACTGTTTTGGGGCACCATGAAACTTGCCCATATAGATGGCGAACTTTACTGATCAATGTGTGTGTGTTCCATTTCATGAACCAGCAGTTCCCATCTTTTTCCCTCTCTGCCAGCCTCCCTGTTCCCCGACACACAATACTTTATTTAAAAAGAAGAGTCAATCGATGTGGCAAACTTCTTTTCTTATTTTAAGAAATTATCTCAGCCACCCCAACCTTCAGCAGTATCCACCCTGATCAGTCAGCAGCCATCAACACTGAGGCAAGATCCTTCACCAGCAGAAAAATATGGAGGTTCAGGGGATGGTTAGCATTCTTAGCAATTATGTGTTTTTAATTAAGGTATGTACATTATTTTTTTAGAAATAGTGCTATTTCACTTAACAAACTATAGTGTAAACATAAATTTTATGTTTACATAAAGAAACCAAAGAAACCAAGAAACCAAAAACTCTGTGTGACTAACTCTGTTGCAGTGGAGTGGAATCCTCAATACCTCCAAGGTATACTTGTACCCAGACTCAGGTGATAATGAGATAAAACAGCAAGTGCAAAGGTTTCAAGGGAACACAGAGGTTACTCAATAACAATTACTGATTTAATACATGCATAAATTAATTAATGAGTTAATTAAGGGGCCAGAGAAATCTCAGTTTGAATCCTAGCTCTTCCACTTAGTACCTAGAAATCTGGGCAAACTACTTAGCCTTTCAGAGCTTTGTTTTATTTTTTCATTTCCAAGATGGGAATAATTATACTTACTTGGCAGAACTGATCTGAGGACTAGACATGATGTATATATAAAGCATCTAGCACATCATTTGGGAAACAGTAGACTTTCGAAAAAGTAAAGTACAGCTGCAGGAAGATTTGACAAAATTTAACTTCTATTTATGATTGAAAAAAAAAAAAAAAAAGAAGGCTCTTAGCAAACCAGGAATAGAAGGGAACTTAGTCTGTCAAAACATGGCTATAAAAAACTAGGAAATGCAAATATCAAATCATAGATAAGAAATTCTTGTGTTCCCCATCCTGAACCCTCCTCCCTCCATAAAGGAATAAAAAATTAAAAAAAAAAAAAAAGACGCTTGCTCCTTGGAAGGAAAGTTATGACCAACCTAGACAGCATATTAAAAAGCAGAGACATTACTTTGTCAACAAAGGTCCGTCTAGTCAAGGCTATAAGAAAAAAAAAAAAAAAAGAAATTCTTGAACAACAAATTAGAAAGACTTTCACCATCAAATAAAATTTATTGTAAAACTTTCATAATAAATAAGGGTCATATAGACACAGTGGTAGAAAACACACCAGGAGAACTAAATAAAGTAGTATAAACAGACCAATGGACATCAGTTGATAGAGAAGATTTGGGGAGACAGAATAGAACTTTCAATAAGTCATGGTGGAAATCTAATTTTCTTTATTATAAAAAGAAAATAAAATTTTACCATCGCTTAACAAAAACAAAAAACAATCCCAGGTAGAAAAATGACCTAAATGAGAGAAACAAAACTGTAAGGTTTTAGGAAAAAAATATAGAAGAAGAAATCCATAATCTCAGGGCAAGGAAGGATTTCTTAACAAGACAGAAAAAATACAAACCATAGGAAAATGTTTACTAAATCAAATAAAAATTTAAGAACTTACTTTTATTATAAAAAATAAGTAAATGGCAAACCACAGGGTAGGAGAACATAACTGCAACACCTATGAAGAAGCACAAGCTGGAATCAAGATTACTGGGAGAAATATCAATAACCTCAGATATGCAGATGAAACCACCCTTATGGCAGAAAGTGAAGAGGAACTAAAAAGCCTCTTGATAAAAGTGAAAGAGGAGAGTGAAAAAGTTGGCTTAAGGCTCAACATTCAGAAAACTAAGATCATGGCATCTGGTCCCATCACTTCATGGGAAATAGATGGGGAAACAGTGGAAACAGTGTCAGACTTTATTTGGGGGGGGCTCCAAAATCACTGCAGATGGTGACTGCAGCCATGAAATTAAAAGACTCCTTGGAAGAAAAGTTATGACCAACCTAGATAGTATATTCAAAAGCAGAGACATTACTTTGCCAACAAAGGTCCGTCTAGTCAAGGCTATGGTTTTTCGGTGGTCATGTATAGATGTCAGAGTTGGACTGTGAAGAAAGCTGAGCACCGAAGAATTGATGCTTTTGAACTGTGGTGTTGGAGAAGACTCTTGAGAGTCCCTTGGACTGCAAGGAGATCCAACCAGTCCATTCTGAAGGAGATCAGCCCTGGGTGTTCATTGCAAGGACTGATGCTAAAGCTGAAACTCCAGTACTTTGGCCACCTCATGCGAAGAGTTGACCCCTTGGAAAAGCCTCTGATGCTGGGAGGGATTGGGGGCAGGAGGAAAGGGGACGACAGAGGATGAGATGGCTGGATGGCATCACCGACTCAATGGTCATGAGTTTGAGTGAACTCCGGGTGTTGGTGATGGACAGGGAGGCCTGGCATGCTGCAATTCATGGGGTTGCAAAGAGTCGGACACGACTGAGCGACTGAACTGAACTGACGATCAAAAAAGTATTAGTGTCCAAAACAGTAAAGAGAATTCCTATAAAGAAGTATGAAAAAAGTTGGCAGCCTAAGAGAAATAAAGGGTCAAACCTTGACATGGTACTTAAAAAAAAAAAAAAAAAAGACTATCAGATTATAAATAACATGTGAAAAAAATAGGATAATATGTGAAAAATCAGGGAAGTAAAATTAAAATTATAATGCAATATCATTATACTTCTACCAGATTTGTAAATATTGAAACATCTAATATACCTGTTATAGGCTGAATTATGCCCCTTCTGTCCAAATATATCTGCTGAGGTCTAAACCCTGGTTCCTCAGAATGGGGCCTTATTTGAAGATAGGACCTTTACAAAGGTCATCAAGTTAAAATGAGGTCATAAGGGTGAGGTCAGAGGAGAAATTTGCACCCAGAGACATTCAGAGGGAATACAATGTGAAGACACCTGGAGAAAATGGCCATCCACAAGCCAAACAGAGAAGCCTGGAACAAATCCTTTCCTTACAGCCCTCCAAAGGAACTATGCCTGCTGACAACTTGATCTTGGGCTTCCACCCCCCCAGAACTGTTAGAAAATAAATTTCTGATGCTTATGCCACCAAGTTTGTGGTACTTTGTTACAGAAGCCTTAACTGCTAAGCTCCAAACCAAGCGCTGTTGCGGATGCAGGGGCCTTAGGAGCAGGGTTCTCTTATACAGTTGAGTGGAATATAAACTAGTACAACCACTTTGAAAAACAGTGTGACATCATCTGGAAATGTCTATCTGAGGTCCTAACAATTCCACTCCCAGGTATGTATTCCTAGACTATTGCTGTTGAATAGAACTTTCCAGAATGATGGAAATGTGCCAGAAATGGTGCTGTCCAATACTATTGCTATCAGTCAATAGTACTGGTGACACAATGTGGCTGTTGTACACTTGAAATGTTGTTAACACAACTAAAAGACTGCATTTTTAATTTCATTTAATATTAACTAAATTTGTCAGTCTAGTGCTTGCCATAGTTGATAGTACAGCCTAACGGCTGCACTATCAAATGCTTACAGCAGTATTGATCATAATGCACACATAACTATAAATAATAGGATGGATGAATTATAATACGTTTATACAATGGGATATCATATGGTCATGAAAATGAACTAGAGCTACACACCAAATTGACGACTCTCAGAATTATCATAAAAGCAAATTAAGCAGAAATATGGGAAATAGATGGGGAAACAGTGGAAACAGTGTCAGACTTTATTTTTTGGGGCTCCAAAATCACTGCAGATGGTGACTGCAGCCATGAAATCAAAAGACACTTACTCCTTGGAAGGAAAGTTATGACCAACATAGATAGCATATTCAAAAGCAGAGACATTACTTTGCCAACAAAGGTTCATCTAGTCAAGGCTATGGTTTTTCCTGTGGTCATGTATGGATGTGAGAGTTGGACTGTGAAGAAGGCTGAGCGCCAAAGAATTGATGCTTTTGAACTGTGGTGTTGGAGAAGACTCTTGAGAGTCTCTTGGACTGCAAGGAGATCCAACCAGTCCATTCTGAAGGAGATCAGCCCTGGGATTTCTTTGGAAGGAATGAAGCTAAAGCTGAAACTCCAGTCCTTTGGCCACCTCATGCGAGGAGTTGAGTCATTGGAAAAGACTCTGATGCTGGGAGGGATTGGGGGCAGGAGGAGAAGGGGACGACAGAGGATGAGATGGCTGGATGGCATCAGTGACTCGATGGACGTCAGTCTGAGTGAACTCTGGGAGTTGGTGATTGACAGGAAGGCCTGGCATGCTGGGATTCATGGAGTCGCAAAGAGTCAGACACGACTGAGGGACTGAACTGAACTGAACTGAAGCAGAAATAAAAGAATACAGATAGCATAATACATTTACATAAAGTTCAAAAACAGTAATGGATCATCAACAAGGACCTACTGTCGAGTACATGGAACTCTGCTCAATATTATACTGCAGCCTGGATGAGAGCGGAGTTTGGGGGAGAATGGGTACATGTATGTATGACTGAGTCCCTTCCCTGTTCACCTGAAACTATTGCGACTTTGTTAATTGGCTATACCCCAATACAAAATAAAAAGCTTTTTTTTAAAAAAAAGAATAAATACACAGGTGGTAAAAGGTAAAGAGAAACAAAGAAATGATCCTTACAAAGGTCAGGTTGGAAAGAAGCCCATGGGAGTCTTCTGGGTTTTTGCATGTTATGTTTCTCCATCTTGGTATTGGTTACATGGAGGTCATTTTACAATTATTATTTAAGCTATTACATACATAGGTTTAATATTTCTGTATGTGTGATATGTATCTCAATAAAGAACAGGAACAAAAGTATAATTATTATCATTATTCTTAGACACTTTTTAATTAATGTTTCTTTTCTTTTACAAATACATAAAATCTACATATGTGAAATTAGGGTCAGAGATTTTTTTAGTAGGAATCCAAATCCTTATGTTCTTTAACATACCTGAATTCTCCAATTTAAAAGCACAATCCAATGACCATATATAGGCTGCTCTCTTAACTGACCTCCTCTTATATAACCCCTAAATTAACTAATGTCTACCATTTGGAAAATAAACTTACTGGTTCTCTTAGCACACAAAATGCTTGTGGCTACTGAGCATGGCAACAGCTCCAACAAAAGTCAACTCTGTATTTTTAATAATAGAATAGGAATGTAAAGTGAGACTTGTCAACTCTCTCAAGAGTAATTTGGATACTTTGGGAAGAAAAGATAAGGAAGAGTCTATCAAGAAAAAACTGCTGTACGTTTAAATCCACTATAAAGATGAAACATCATAAGACTCTAGAAGAATTCTATTCTCAGATTGCTGTAGTTTGTAACTTCTCATTAACTATAGATTTAAAATTATGTATTTTAGTGTTGTTAATAACAGAAAGACACGAAGCACCAATTAGTGGCCCATAGTATTGGACATACTCAAGGAAACACCTGGGCATGACATCAAAATACTGGTGAGTCAATCCTAATGTATGTTTGAACTTTAAGCATTTTTCATTATTCTCTGCTTCAAGTTACTCTTCCGATTAAACTACTAGTAGTCCCATTAGGGAGAAGGAAATGGTAACCCACTCCAGTATTCTTGCCTAGAGAATCCCGTGGACAGAGGAGCCTGGTGGGCTGCTGTCCATAGGGTCGCACAGAGTCGAACATGACTGAAGTGACTTAGGATGCATGCATGCACTGGAGAAGGAAATGGCAACCCACTCCAGTATTCTCGCATGGAGAATCCCAGGGATGGAGGAGCCTGGTGGACTGCCCTCTATGGGGTCACACAGAGTTGGACACGATTGAAGCGATTTAGCAGCAGCAGCAGCTGTCCCATTAGGTTCAGATAAGGAGGTCAGTATTATTTAAGCTATACATACATAGGTTTAATATTTCTCTATATGTGATATGTATCTCAATAAAGAACAGGAACAAAAGTATAGTTATTATCATTTTTCTTAGACATTGTTTTTAATTAATGTTTCTTCTCTTTTACAAATACATAAAATCTATATGTGTGAAACTAGGGTCAGGGAATTTTTTAGCAGGAATCCAAATCCTTATGTTCTTTAACATACCTGAATTCTCCAATTTAAAGGCACAATCCAATGACCATATACAGGCTATTTTCTTCACTGACCTCCTTATATAACCCCTAAATTACTGTATTCTCAACAGGTTAATGTGGGGAGGGCACTGGAAGTTTGATTTTACAAAAAACTCCCCCTAAGTAGCAAAAGTTTTCAGAAGTCTCGAATAGATCTATTATCTCCATCCTCTCAACCTTATACTGTCCTCAACTTACTCTAATCTGGATTTTGTATTTACTGGCTGCATTGAACACTTTGCACTGAGGCGGTTATTGACCTCTACTGTGAAAATTCAAAAGTCAATTCATTTATATCCATCTTGACTGTTGTGCTGACATCAGGACACAAAAGAAGTGTTTTATCTTCTTGAAAGATTTATTTTCCCTAGGTTCTTGGGATGCCACATTCCCATGTTCTTCTCCCATTGTACTAGTCAGTCCCTCTTCATCTGCCTGATGCCTAAAAGTTATAAGGAACCAGAGTCCTTGTCCTGGTTCCCTTCTCTTTTCTATTTCCACTTACTTCTTAGAAGAGTTCATCCAGTATGTGACTTTAAATGTCAAATCAATATACCCAGATCTAGCCTCATCCCTGAGGCCATTGATTCCACTTCCTGATGCCTAACAGCCATTTTAAAAACTAATATGACCAAAATAGCACTCATATCTATTTTTCCTGTTCCCCAATTTTCTTTACTTCAGCAAATGGTCCCACTATCAAACTTAGGGTGAAAACTTGGAGCAATCCTTCATCTATGTCTTTTCCTTACAGGTAAAATTTTCAGTGTTTTTATCTCAAAAATATATTTGGAATCTAATACTCATCAGTGTGTCTGCTCCTAGAATCCTCATCTAAGCCTCTCTCACCCCATCCCTGATCTACAATAACTCTACAACAGCTCTTTTGCATACATTCTTGCCCCCTACATAGAGGTCCAAATATTTTCTCAAAATATAAAATCAGACAATATACTTATTTTGGCATAAGATAAACTCCAATAGTTTCCCATTGCAATCAAACAGTATTAAACTCTTTCCCAAGGCAAATCAGGGGAAAAAAATCAAATCAGTAACTAGCAGTCTGATAATATATGGTTCACACTTCTGCCCATTTTCCATTCTGCTCATGGACACTGGCTTTGTTGCCATTGCTGTTCTAGGAATATGCCAGGTCCATTCCTATTTCAGGGTCTCTCCAGTCTATCTAGAATGAACTTCCCTCCAGATTTATAGGTAGCTCTCTACTCCTCAGAGAGTACGTGTTTGCACAGCCTAGCTAAAGAAGCTATACATCCTATCATGCTGTATCCCACTGCACAGTTTCATTTTCTTAAAGTAATATTTTACCACACTTTAAAATGCATTTGCTTATCTTATGTATTTGTCAGGATTCTGCATCAAAAGGCTTCTCTGGTGGCTCAGACCATAAAGAGTCTGCTTGCAATGCAGGAGACCTGGGTTCGATCTCTGGGTCGGGAAGATCCCCTGGAGAAGGAAACGGTAACCCTCTCTTGCCTGGAGAATCCCTTGGACAGAGGAGCCTGGTGGGCTACAGTCCATAGGGTTGCAAAGAATCAGACAGGACTGAGCGACTAACATACTCCCCATGAAAATGAAGTATTTAGAGGAAGAAATTTGGACCTAAACATTGGGTTACTATTGTGAGTGTGAAAGTATTGATAAATAAATAAATCATTGAATGAATAAATGAAAAAAAATAAGACAATCTCAGGGTTGTGGTCCTATGTAGAGAAACACCAAGAAAGAGACTCACAAAGGCCTTTCATACCCAGTGTTCTCAATATCCCCAAAGTATCCTTATACCTAGGAGCAAGGCAGGGGTTAAGATTCCTAGGCACTCATAAACCATTCTAGTAAAATTTTTCCTTTTTGACATGGGAAATAACTAAGCAGCTCAAGTTTTCCAAAGTGTACATAGAATGAATGGCAAAGAAAAAAGCTCTGCTGCAAGGAAAACATTCTAGAATTCTAGTACCTGAATTTAGAAATCCCAAAAACCTCCTTGGTTCAAACTAAGAATATATGATCCCTGCAAATTATGCCAAGCATACCCCAGGAGGGCATTAATTACTGTTAAAGCTTAGTCTTATGAATGTCTCTTCCTGTCTGAAATTAAGAAACTTTGTACAGAAAACAGGCTTTCCTAGAAGACATCCAGATGATAATCTTCCTGTGAGAGTTTCAGACTCATGTCCTAATAGACATTTCAAAAGCCAGACATTCACTAACATAGGCACATGGAGAATGGAACAGGTATATTATCAGTTCAGTTCAATTCAGTCACTCAGTCGTGTTCAACTCTGCAAACGCATGGACTGCAGCACAGCAGGCTTTCTTGTCCATCACCAACTCCCGGAGTTTACTCAAACTCACGTCCATCAAGTCGGTAATGCCATCCAACCATCTCATCCTCTGTCGTTCCCTTCTCC
Source organism: Bos grunniens (assembly GCF_055505025.1). Classification (NCBI taxonomy): domain Eukaryota; kingdom Metazoa; phylum Chordata; class Mammalia; order Artiodactyla; family Bovidae; genus Bos; species Bos grunniens. The sequence goes on along the minus strand of NC_141179.1, from coordinate 7,845,812 downwards.
TCCTGCCTTCAATCTTTCCCAGCATCAGGGTCTTTTCAAATGAGTCAGTTCTTCACATCAGGAGTTTTATCTTCACCATCAGTCCTTCTGGTGTATATTCAGGACTGATTTCCTTTAGGATTAACTGGTTGAATCTCCTTGCAGTCCAAGGGACACTCAAGAGTCTTCTCCAAGCACAGTTCAAAAGCATCAATTATTCAGTGCTCAGCTTTGTTTATAGTCCAATTCTCATATCCATACATGACTACTGGGAAAACCATAGCTTTGACTAGATGGACTTTTGTTGGCAAAGTAACGTCTCTGCTTTTTAATACACTGTCTAGGTTGGTCATAGCTTTACTTCCAAGGAGCAAGTGCCTTTTAATTTTATGGCTGCAGTCACCATCTACAGTGATTTTGGAGCCCCCAAAAATAAAGTCTGTCACTGTTTCCTTTATTTCCCCATCTATTTGACATGAAGTGATGGGACCAGATACCATGATCTTAGTTTTCTGAATGTTTAGTTTTAAGCCAATTTTTTCACTCTCCTCTTTCACTTTTATCAAGAGGCTCTTTAGTTCTTCCTGCTTTCTGCCATAAGGGTGGTGTCATCTGATTATCTGAGGTTATTGATACTTCTCTTGGCAATCTTGATTCCAGCTTGTGCTTAATCCAGCCTGGCATTTTTCATGATGTACACTGCATATGAGTTAAATAAGCAGGGTGACAATATACAGCCTTGACAATTATACACACATATTTTATTTGGTCTTAATAGGTACTATATTCTCCTAGTCTGTTGCCTCTTTCTTCCTATTATTAATTTCTGATATTCATGGCTACAGAGCAAGCCAAGAAGCACTAAAGTGAGACTACTAACCAACTTCAACATCAAAATTGTTACGTCAATAAATATACTACATTCAAATGTATTCACACACATTTCCTACATATAAACTGTCTCTGGAGATGACAATTATGACCTTAAGATTCTTTAAGGCTGTTCAAAGCACAGAAGTTTTACCATGTACATTGAATCTATTGTTTCACACTTTCTTTTTTCCTTAGTTAGTCAGGAAAGCTAAACATAATCTTATATACAGAAAGCCCTAAAGACTCCATTAAAAAACTTAGGACTAATCAATGAATAGAGCAAATTTGCAAGGTACAAAATCAATATACGAAAATGATTTGCATTTCTATACAGAAACAACAAGCTATCTGAAGAAGACATTCTTTTTTTTTTAAGCCCTTTTGCAATAGCATCAAAAAAATAAAATACTTAGGGATAAATTTAACTAAGGAATGAAAGAGCTATACACTGAAAACTATGAAAAACTGATGAAATAAATTGAAGATGACACAAATAAATAGAAAGATATTCCATGTTCATGAATTAGAAGAATTAATTTTAAATATCCATACATCCAAAGAAATTCACAGATTCAGTGAAATCCCTATCAAAATCCCAGTGGCAAATTGAAAACAATCCTAAAATCTGTGTGGAACTCCAAAAGGCCCCCAAAACAATCTTGAGGAAGAAGTATAAAGCTGGAGACATCATATTTCCTGATTTCAAACTATATTACAAAGCCATAGCAGTCAAAACAGTACAGTATTTGAATTAAAAAAAAAAAAAAAGACTCATAGATCATTGGAACAGAACAGAGGCTCCAGAAAGAAACCCATAGTATACAGCCATCTGATTTTTGACAAAGGCAGTAAGAACATACAATGGAAGGAAGAGCAGTCTCTTTTTAAGTGGGGTTGGGAAAATTGGACAAATATCTTAATGAGCAAAAGAACAAAATTGGACTGTTATCTTAAAACACAAAAATAAATTCAAAATGAAGTAAAGACTTAAACATAGGAGGGTAGTCCTAATATGGCAGAGGAATAGGATGGGGAGACCACTTTCTCCCCCACAAATTTATCGAAAGATCATCTGAACGCTGAGCAAATTCCACAAAACAATTTTGAATGCTGGTGGAGGACACCAGGCACCTAGAAGGGCAGCCCATTGTCTTTGAAAGGAGGTAAGACAAAATATAAAAGATAAAAAGAGAGACAAAAGAGTTAGGGACACAGACCTGTCCTGGGGAGGGAGTCATGAAAGAGGAGAAGTTTCCAAACACCAGGAAACCCTCTCATTGGTACGTCTGTGGGGAGTTTTGGAATCTCAGAGGGCAACATAACCAGGAGGAAAAATAAATAAATAAAACCCACAGATTATGCGCCTAGCCGCAACTCCCAGCGGAGAAGTAGCCCAGATGCTTGCATCCGCTACCAGCAAGCGGGGGCTGAACAAGGAGGTGTGGGCTGCGTTGCTGAAGGTAAGGACTGGGCCTGAATGCCCTGAGGACAATCTAAGGGAGCTAACGTGCAATGACAACCCAAACCGTGGGACTGCCAGAGAGAGAGAAAAAAGAGACAGAACTTTCCCATGAAAAGATCTAACCTAAGGCACTGCCGGCCCACTCACAGAACAAAGGACTGAGCCGTCACCAGAGGAGAGCTAGCCGGCAGTGGACCAGCCCATCGCCTGCTGGAGGCAGGGAGGCAGGCGGGCGACAGCCAGAGCCAGAAGGCGAGGGGCAATGTCGGCCCCAGAGACAGCATCTTCCATCAAACTGCAAGCAGGCTCCCAGTTGCTAACCAAGTCTTCCTGGGATCCTGGATGGTTAACATCCACCAGGAGGGTCACAGCCAGAGATCAGCTCCCCAGAGAAGACACACAACACACCTGAGACAGTGCTACCACTGCGCACCCAGGAAACCAAGAGGCTGGGACCAGGGAAGTGGTAAGAGGCACCGCCCACCTGGTGGGAGTGTGCTCGCCAAGCATCTTGTCGCCTGAGCTGTTCTGACCTGGGAAGGGCACAAAACCCAGGCCCAACCAAGTCTGTGCCTTTATGGAGTACCCAAGAACCTGAACCTGAGCAGCTTAAGCCTGGGAAGTACACGCAACCCAGGGCCCATTTTAGACAGTTCCCCTGTAGAGCAACCTGGAGACTGAGCAGTGTAGACCAAGAAAGCACATGCCATGAGTGGGGACAAATCAAGTGTGGCCCAGACTGCAAGCACTCCCCACACATGCCAGTGATATTTGTTTGCAGTATTCCTTCCTCCCCACAGCACAACTGAACAAGTGAACCTAAATAGTGACCATCTTTGCCTCCTTGTGGCAGAGTGGAAATTAAACACTGAAGAGACTTGCAAACAGATGAAGCCAAAATAAACAAAGGGAACCGCTTTGGAAGTGACAGGTGCAACAGATTAAAACCCTGTAGTTAGCACCAACTACATTGGAAGGGGCCTATAGATCTCGAGAAGTATAAGCTGGAACAAGGAACTATCTGAAACAGAACTGACCCCACACTGCCTGCAACAGCTCCAGAGAAATGCCTAGATATATTTTACTATTATCATTTGTATTAAGTCCTTTATTACTCCTTTAATTTTCATTTTCATAACCTACTATTATCTTGCAAAAAAAGACCCAATTTTTAAAGCAAATTTCATATATATTTTTTATAATTTTGTGATTTTTTTTAATATTGCATTTTTTAGAGTCTAACCTCTACTCTAGATTTTTAATCTTTGCTTTTTGGTATTTGTTATCAATTTTGTACCTTTAAGAATCCAATCTTCAGTACCCATTTTTACTTAGGAGTGTGATTACTGGCTTCATTGCCCTCTCCCCCTTTTGACTCTCCTTTTTTCTCCCCCAAGACACCTCTATCTCTTCCCTCCTCCTTTCTTCTCTACCCAACTCTGTGAATCTCTTTGGGTGTTCTGGGCTGTAGAGAACACTTAGGGAACTGATTACTGGCTAGATCTTTCTCTCCCCTTTTGATTCCCCCTCTTCTCCTCCTGGTCACCTCTATCTCCTTCCTCCCTCTTCTCTTCTCTATGTAACTCTGTGAACTTCTCTGGGCATTCCAAACTGTGGAGGGCACACAGGGAATTGATTACTGGCTAGACTGCTCTCTCCCCTTTTGATTCCCCCTCTTCTCTTCCTGGTTACCTCTATCTCCCTCCTCCCTCTTCTCTTCTCCATGTAGCTCTGCAAAACTCTCTGGGTATCTCTCACTATGGAGAATCTTTTCTCCATTAACCTAGATGTTTTATCATAGGTGCAGTACGGATGGAGAAGTCTTGAGGCTACTGTAAGAATAAGACTGAAAACCAGAGGCAGGAAGCTTAAATCCAAAACTTGAGAACACCAGAAAACTCCTGACTCCAGGGAACATTAATAGACAAGAGCTCATCCAAAAGCCTCCATACCCACACTGAAACCAAGCTTCACCCAAGAACCAACAAGTTCCAGAGAAAGACATACCATGCTAATTCTCCCGCAACACAGGAAGACAGCCCTGAGCATTAATATACAGGCTGCCCAAAGTTACACCAAACCCACAGACACCTCAAAATTCACTACTGGATACTTTGATGCACTCCAGAGACAAGAGATCCAGTTCCACCCACCAGAACACTGACGCAAGCTTCCCTAGACAGGAAACATTGACAAGACACTCGTCCAACCCCACCCACAGGGAGGAACCTCCACAATAAAGAGGAACCACAAACTTCCAGCACACAGAAAGGTTACCCCAAACACAGCAATCTAAAGAAAATGAAAAGGCAGAGAAATATTCAGTAGGTAAAAGTACATGATAAATGCCCACCAAATCAAACAAAAGTGGAAGAGACAGAGAGTCTATCTGAAAAAGAATTTAGAATAATGATAGTAAAAATGATCCAAAATCTTGAAAACAAAATGGAGTTACAGATAAATAGTCTGCAGACAAGGATTGAGAAGATGCAAGAAATGTTTAACAATGACCTAGAATAAATAAAAAAGAGCCAATCAATAATGAATAATGCAATAACTGAGATTAAAAACACTCTGGAGGGAACCAACAGTAGAATAACTGAGGCAGAAGATAGGATAAGTGAGGTGGAAGATAGAATGATGGAAATAAATGAAGAAGAGAGGAAAAAAGAAAAAAGAATTAAAAGAAATGAGGACAACCTCAGAGACCTCTGGGACAATGTCAAATGCCCCAACATTTGAATCATAGGAGTCCCAGAATAAGAAGACAAAAAGAAAGGCCATGAGAAAATACTTGAGGAGATAATAGTTGAAAAATTCCCTAAAATGGGGAAGGAATTCGTCACCCAAGTCCAAGAAACCCAGAGAGGCCCAAACAGGATAAACCCAAGGCAAAACACTCCAAGATACATATTAATCAAATTAATGAAGATCAAACACAAAGAGCAAATATTAAAAGCAGCAAGGGAAAAGCAACAAATAGCACACAAGGGGATTCCCATAAGGATAACAGCTGACCTTTCAATAGAAATTCTTCAGGCCAGACGGCAATGGCAGGACATAAAGTGATGAAAGAGAAAAACCTACAACCCAGATTACTGTATCCAGCAAGGATCTCATTCAAATATGAAGGAGAAATCAAAAGCTTTACAGACAAACAAAAGCTGAGAGAATTCAGCACCACCAAACTAGCTCTCAACACATGCTAAAGGATCTCCTCTAGACAGGAAACATTGAAAAGGTATATAAACTCAAACCAAAAACAACAAAGTAAATGGCAACGGGATCATATTATCAATAATTACCTTAAATGTAAATGGGTTGAATGCCCCAACCAAAAGACAAAGACTGGCTGAATGGATACAAAAACAAGACCCCTATATACGTTGTCTACAAGAGACCCACCTCAAAATAAGGGACACATACATAATGAAAGTGGGGGCCTAGAAAAAGATATTGCACACAAATGGAGACCAAAAGAAAACAGGATTAGCAATACTCATATCAGATAAAATAGACTTTGAAATAAAGGCTGTGAAAAGAGACAAAGAAGGACACTACATAATGATCAAAGGATCAATCCAAGAAGAAGATATAACAATTACAAATATATATGCATCCAACATAGGAGCACCATAATATGTAAGACAAATGCTAACAAGTATGAAAGGGGAAATTAACAGTAGTACAATAATGCTATGCTGTGCTATGCTAAGTCGCTTCAGTCGTGTCCGACTCTGTGTGACCCCATAGACGGCAGCCCACCAGGCTCCGTCGTCCCTGGGATTCTCCAGGCAAGAATACTGGAGTGGGTTGCCATTTCCTTCTCCAGTGCATGAAAAGATAAAAGTAAAAGTGAAGTTGCTCAGTCGTGTCCGACTCTTAGCGACCCCACGGACTGCAGCCTACCAGGCTCCTCTGTCCATGGGATTTTCCAGGCAAGAGTACTGGAGTGGGGTGCCATTGTCTTCTCCAAGCACAATAATAGTGGGAGACTTTAATACCCCACTCACACCTACAGATAGATCAACTAAACAGAAAATTAGCAAGGAAACACAAACTTTAAATCATACAATGGACCAGTTAGACCTAATTTATATCTATAGGACATTTCACCCCAAAACAATGAATTTCACCTTTTTCTCCAGTGCACATGGAACCTTCTCCAGGATAGATCACATCCTTGGCCACAAATCTAGCCTTGGTAAATTCAAAAAATTGAAATTATTCCAAGCATCTTTTCTGATCACAATGCGGTAAGATTAGATGTCAACTACAGGAAAAAAAAAAAAAAACCATTAAAAATACAAACATATGGAGGCTAAACAACACACTACTGAGTAACCAAGAAATCACAGAAGAAATCAAAATACACATAGAAATTAATTAAAGTGCAAACACTACAACCCAAAACCTATGGGACTCAGTAAAAGCAGTGCTAAGGGGAAGGTTCATATGAATACAAGCTTACCTCAAGAAACAAGAGAAAAGTCAAATAAATAACCTAACTCTACACCTAAAGCAACTAGAAAAGGAAGAAATGAAGAACCCCAGGGTTAGTAGAAGCAAAGAAATGATAAAAATTAGGGCATAAATAAATGAAAAAGAAACAAAGGAGACCATGGCAGAAATCAACAAAGCTAAAAGCTGTTTCTTTGAGAAGAGAAATAAAATTGACGGACCATTAGCCACACTCATCAAGAAAAAAAGGGAGAATAATCAAATCAACAAAATTAGAAATGAAAATGGAGAAATCACAACAGACAACACAAAAATACAAAAGATCATAAGAGACTACTATCAGAAACTATATGCCAATAAAATGGACAACTTGGAAGAAATGGACAAATTCTTAGAAAAGTACAACTTTCCAAAACTGAATCAGGAAGAAATAGAAAATCTTAACAGACCCATCACAAGCATGGAAATTGAAACTGTAATCAGAAATCTTCCAGCAAACAAAAGCCCAGGACCAGACGGCTTCACAGCTGAATTCTACCAAAAATTTAGAAAAGAGCTAACACCTCTGCTACTCAAACTGGTCAGAATGGCTTGTATCAAAAAGTCCACAAACAATAAATGCTGGAGAGGGTGTGGAGAAGAGGGAACACTCTTACACTGTTGGTAGGAATGCAAACTAGTACAGCCACTATGGAGAACAGTGTGGAGATTCCTTAAAAAACTGGAAATAGAACTGACATATGACCCAGAAATGCTGGGCGTACACACCGAGGAAATCAGAATTGAAAGAGACACATGTACGCCAATGTTCATCACAGCACTGTTTACAATACCCAGGACATGGAAACAATCTAGATGTCCATCAGTAGATGAATGGATAAGAAAGCTGTGGTACAAATACACAATGGAATATTACTCAGCCATTAAAAAGAATGCATTTGAATCAGTTCTAATAAGGTGGATGAAACTGGAGCCTATTATACAGAGTGAAGTAAGTCAGAAAGGAAAACAGCAATACAGTATACTAATGCATACATATGGAATTTAGAAAGATGGTAACGATGACCCTATATGTAAGACAGCAAAAGAGACATAGATATAAAGAACAGTCTTTTGGACTCTGTGGGAGAAGGCAAGGGTGGGATGATTTGAGAGAATAGCATTGAAACATATATATTACTATATGTGAAACAGATCGCCAGTCCAGGTTCAATGCATGAGACAGGGTGCTTAGGGCTGGTGCACTGGGGTGACCCAGAAGGATGGGATGGGGAGGGAGGTGGGAGGAGGGATTCAGGATGGGAAACACATGTACACCCATTGCGGATTCATGTCAATGTATGGCAAAAACCACTACAATATTGTAAAGTAATTAGTTTCCAATTAAAGTAAATAAATTAATTTTTTAAAAAAAGGCTTAAACATAACACCTGAGACCATAAAATTTCTAAAACACACATTGAGATAAAGTTCACTGACATCTGTCTTGGCAATGACTTTTTACATCTGACTACAAAAGTGCAGGCAACAATAGCAAAAATAAACAAATATAAATAAACAGAATAAAAAAAATTACTTGAGTGATCTCTTTGATAAGGAGTTAACATCCAAAATATATAAAAAGTTCTTACAACTCAATAGAATGGAAAAAAAAAATCTGATCTTAAAATGGTTATAGGACCTGAATAAATATGAATGATATCACCATAAGTATATGAGTGAAGTGAAATTTGTCCTTTTTCATTGATGACACAAATTTGAAAAATCCTTTTGGAAAATAATTAAATAATATGTCTAAGAAATGAAAATGTATTAAGTTTTTGTACTTTAGAATGCTCCTTCTTGGAATTTATTCTAAAAAAGTGTAAAGGAAACAATACGCATACTAGATGATTTTCTAAACACCATGTATAAGTATAAAAATTTAGAATCAACTTATATGTGACAAACAATAAGGGAATTATTAATAACATATTTAATTCTTCAATAAAATTTTCTCAATAGAATTTTATGTGACTTTCAACATAATGATTATAAAAAATACATATCCTACATGTGAAAACACAGGTATATTACTACATTACATGTAGAAAGTATAGAGATATATACCATGATGTAAAATAATACATGTATATACCTGGGTAAAAGAAAGTAAAAGAATTATATTTTGATTTGTTAGGGTTCAGATGTATTTATACATTTTTCTTAATTTTAAGTTGATTTCTATTTATGCTGCTATGAAAATATTTGTGGATATAATGATAAATTTTATAACCCTAAAACACAGTGTAGTGTTTTTAAGCAACAAAAAGAAAAATTAATTTCAATTGCAAAATTTATAATTAGTTATAAGCACTAATAAAAAGTGACAAAGGGCAGTTGAATATTATATTACTGTTTATATATAAATGTTTCTAAGGATCCGTGGCTGCACGGGCACAGGAGGGCCTAGTGGAGCTATCCCACATTGAAGGTCAGGAAGGGAGGCAGTGAGGAAACACCCCTCGTCCAAGGTAAGGAGCAGCAGCTGTGCTTTGCTGGAGCAGGCATGAAGAGATACCCCAGGCCCAAGGTAAGAGAAACCCAAGTAAGATGGTTGGTGTTGCAAGAGGGCATCAGAGGGCAGACACACTGAAATCATACTCACAGAAAACTAGTCAATCTAATCACACTAGGACCACAGCCTTGTCTAACTCAGTGAAACTAAGCCATGCCCGTGGGGCAACCCAAGACGGTCAGGTCATGGTGGAGAGGTCTGACAGAATGTGGTCCACTGGAGAAGGGAATGGCAAACCACTTCAGTATTCTTGCCTTGAGAACCCCATGAACAGTATGAAAAGGAAAAATGATAGGATACTGAAAGAGGAACTCCCCAGGTCAGTAGGTGCCCAATATGCTACTGGAGATCAGTGGAGAAATAACTCCAGAAAGAATGAAGGGATGGAGTCAAAGCAAAAAGAATACCCAGCTGTGGATGTGACTGGTGATAAAAGCAAGGTCCGATGCTGTAAAGAGCAATATTATATAGGAACCTGGAATGTCAGGTCCATGAATCAAGGCAAACTGGAAGTGGTCAAACAAGAGATGGCAAGAGTGAATGTCGACATTCTAGGAATCAGCGAACTGAAATGGACTGGAATGGGTGAATTTAACTCAGATGACCATTATATCTACTACTGCGGGCAGAAATCCCTCAGAAGAAATGGAGTAGCCATCACGGTCAACAAAAGAGTCTGAAATGCTGTACTTGGATGCGATCTCAAAAATGACAGAATGATCTCTGTTCGTTTCCAAGGCAAACCATTCAATATCACAGTAATCCAAGTCTATGCCCCAACCAGTTCTTCTTCAGCTGAAGAAGCTGAAGTTGAACGGTTCTATGAAGACCTACAAGACCTTTTAGAACTAACACCCCAAAAAAGATGTCCTTTTCATTATAGGGGACTGGAATGCAAAAGTAGGAAGTCAAGAAACACCTGGAGTAACAGGCAAATTTGGCCTTGGAATACGGAATGAAGTAGGGCAAAGACTAATAGAGTTTTGCCAAGAAAATGCACTGGTCATAACACACACCCTCTTCCAACAACACAAGAGAAGACTCTATATATGGACATCACCAGATGGTCAACACTGAAATCAGATTGATTATATTCTTTGCAGCCAAAGATGGAGAAGCTCTATACGGTCAGCAAAAACAAGACGAGGAGCTGACTGTGGCTCAGACCATGAACTCCTTATTGCCAAATTCAGACTTAAATTGAAGAAAGTAGGGAAAACCACTAGACCATTCAGGTATGACCTAAATCAAATCCCTTATGATTCTACAGTGGAAGTGGGAAATAGATTTAAGGGCCTAGATCTGATAGATAGAGTGCCTGATGAACTATGGACGGAGGTTCGTGACATTGTACAGGAGAGAGGGATCAAGACCATCCCCATGGAAAAGAAATGCATAAAAGCAAAATGGCTGTCTGGGGAGGCCTTACAAATAGCTGTGAAAAGAAGAGAAGCAAAAAGCAAAGGAGAAAAGGAAAGATATAAGCATCTGAATGCAGAGTTCCAAAGAATAGCAAGAAGAGATAAAGAAAGCCTTCTTCAGCAATCAGTGCAAAGAAATAGAGGAAAACAACAGAATGGGAAAGACTAGAGATCTCTTCAAGAAAATTAGAGATACCAAGGGAACATTTCATGCAAAGATGGGCTCGATAAAGGACAGAAATGGTAGGGACTTAACACAAGCAGAAGATATTAAGAAGAGATGGCAAGAATACACAGAAGAACTGTACAAAAAAGATCTTCACAACCCAGATAATCATGATGGTATGATCACTCACCTAGAGCCAGACATCCTGGAATGTGAAGTCAAGTGGGCCTCAGAAAGCATCACTACGAACAAAGCTAGTGGAGGTGATGGAATTCCAGTTGAGCTATTTCAAATCCTGACAGATGATGCTGTGAAAGTGTTGCACTCAATATGCCAGCAAATTTGGAAAACTCAGCAGTGGCCACAGGACTGGAAAAGGTCAGTTTTCATTCCAATCCCAAAGAAAGGCAATGCCAAAGAATGCTCAAACTACCGCACAATTGCACTCATCTCACACGCTAGTAAAGTAATGCTCAAAATTCTCCAAGCCAGGCTTAAGCAATATGTGAACTGTGAACCTCCTGATGTCAAGCTGGTTTTAGAAAAGGCAGAGGAACCAGAGATCAAATTGCCAACATCCGCTGGATCATCAAAAAAGCAAGAGAGTTCCAGAAAAACATCTATTTCTGCTTTCTTGACTATGCCAAAGCCTTTGACTGTGTGGATCACAGTAAACTGTGGAAAATTCTTCAAGAGATGGGAATACCAGACCACCTGACCTGCATCTTGAGAAATCTGTATGCAGGTCAGTAAGCAAGAGTTAGAACTGGACATGGAACAACAGACTGGTTCCAAATAGGAAAAGGAGTACGTCAAGGCTGTATATAGTCACCCTGCTTATTTAACTTCTATGCAGAGTACATCATGAGAAACGCTGGGCTGGAAGAAGCACAAGCTGGAATCAAGATTGCTGGGAGAAATATCAATAACCTCAGATATGCAGATGACACTACCCTTATGGCAGAAAGTGAAGAGGAACTCAAAAGCCTCTTGATGAAAGTGAAAGTGGAGAGTGAAAAAGTTGGCTTAAAGCTCAACATTCAGAAAACTAAGATCATGGCATCCAGTCCCATGACTTCATGGTAAATAGATGGGGAAACAGTGGAAACAGTGTCAGACTTTATTTTTTGGGGCTCCAAAATCACTGCAGATGGTGACTGCAGCCATGAAATTAAAAGATAGCTTACTCCTTGGAAGGAAAGTTATGACCAACCTAGATAGCATATTCAAAAGCAGAGACATTACTTTGCCAACAAAGGTTCATCTAGTCAAGGCTATGGTTTTTCCTGTGGTCATGTATGGATGTGAGAGTTGGACTGTGAAGAAGGCTGAGTGCCGAAGAATTGATGCTTTTGAACTGTGGTGTTGGAGAAGACTCTTGAGAGTCCCTTGGACTGCAAGGAGATTCAACCAGTCCCTTTGGAAGGAGATCAACCCTGGGATTTCCTTGGAAGGAATGATGCTAAAGCTGAAACTCCAGTACTTTGGCCACCTCATGGGAAGAGTTGACTCATTGGAAAAGACTGATGCTGGGAGGGATTGGGGTCAGGAGGAGAAGGGGATGACAGAGGATGAGATGGCTAGATGGCATCACTGACTCGATGGACGTGAGTCTGAGTGAACTCCAGGAGTTGGTGATGGACAGGGAGGCCTGGCGTGCTGCGATTCATGGGGTCACAAAGAGTCGGACATGACTGAGCAACTGAACTGAACTGAACTGAAGGTGACATATCACAAAACACAAACAGGTTAAGCAAAAGTATATGTGATATATCCAGAGTAGGAGGTATTAATATAACCTTTAACATTTAGAGAAATATCAAACATTTGGATCAAATATAGTACTTTATAAGATTCCACATTGATGTTTCATTTTATTTAAAAAATAACACACACGCTAAATTTTGTGTTCGTTACATTCACTTAACAAGTGTTGTGAGGTAAAAATGATTCCTACATTTTATTGAATTGTAATATTAAAAAGAAACTGAATCATATGATTTAAAAATAAAACCAAAATTTAATTTTTGGTGCTTCATTAGCCAAAATTAAAACAATCATTTTCAGTAAGAGTAGTTATATTACTATAAATATGTAAGTATTTAGGATAAAAAGTTAGTTTCTACAGTCTAGCTTGCTTGGAGAAAATGCTTCTTTTGTAATCAGAAAATAGTTTCTCCATATAAGAACATATTTTCAATTTAATATACTTCTATAAAAATAGCATGATTTCAACATCATAGAAATGAGTATTTAACATTTAATCAGTAAATACATTCAGTGAAACTAGGAAATAAGTTAAAAGGACTAAACAGCATGTATTGGCACTCATTAAGCATGACCAACTTAAAAGCATTAGAGTAAACTATATTAATGGCCAGTTTAGGGTGACAATCTTAATTTTAAACTTTTATAAAAAGTTTGTTTGTTTAAAAAAAGGCCAAAAATATTTTGGAGAAGGCAATGGCACCCCACTCCAGTACTCTTGCCTGGAAAACCCCATGGATGGAGGAGCCTGGTAGGCTGCAGACCATGGGGTCTCGAAGAGTTGGACACGACTGAGCAACTTCACTTTCACTTTTCCCTTTCATGCAGTGGAGAAGGAAATGGCAAACCACTCCAGTGTTCTTGCCTTGAGAATCCCAGGGACGGGCAAGCCTGGTGGGCCGCCATCTATGGGGTCGCACAGAGTCGGACACGACTGAAGCGACTTAGCAGAAGCAGCAAAAATATTTAGCTTTGATCGTTTAAACTATTTTTCTTTGGGGAGCATAACTTCTGTTTTTGAAAAAGGAGTAATGTTATTTAAATTGCTCTCCTGAGAATTCAGTCAATTCAGTTCAGTCACTCAGTTGTATTAGACTCTTTGGGACCCCAGGGGCTGCAGCACACCAGGCCTCCCTGTCCATCACCAACTCCCGGAGTTACTCAAACTCATATCCACTGAGTCAGTGATGCCATCCAACCATCTAATCCTCTGTCATCCCCTTCTCCTCCCGCCTTCAATCTTTCCCAGCATCAGGGTCTTTCCAGTGAGTCAGGCCTTCACATCAGGTGGCCAAAGTATTGGAGTTTCAGCTTCAGCATCAGTCCTTCCAATGAATATTCATGACTGATTTCCTTTAGGATGGACTGGTTGGATCTCCTTGCAGTCCAAGGGACTCTCGAGTCTTCTAAATAACATTTTTATAAAACCCAACTTAACATTTTCTAACCTAAGTTAAATTGCTTTCCACTATTTCCTCATACAGTGATAAGTATGCAATTTTTTCTAGTTATAATTTTAAAATCACCTTTACCCCCAAGATATTGTCTCAAAAAGACCCTTAAAATGCAGTTCATCACAGATGAGTCTAGAGTGCCTACATAGTTTGTGCGTGAGGCAATGACTGTCCTTTGTTCCAAACTATAATTTATAGGATGCTGGTATAGCAAACAGCCTTGGAAGACAGAGATGCTGTCTTTCTCCAGAGCACAAGGGCAGTCACGGCCATTGTCCATTCCTAAAGATTTAGGTTCCCTAAGCTCAGAGTTTCTCTCCTGCAACGTAACTCACTGAGGACAGCACCATCTTGAGCACCCATGTCGCCGTGTGGAAACTGGGGCTTGGGGGACCAATCCAAACACGAGAACACACTGGCCACTGTCACTGCTAGTGTAACAAACTGTCCTTTATCTCTGACCTAGGAGACCTGTGTCTTCTCCCAGTGTCCATGAAGCTGTGACAGGCGGTCTTGTAAGTCTGCAAGTGAAGTAAGATCTCAAACCCTGCGCTGTACTGGAGATCAGACATGTAATTTGCATATGGTTTATAAATTATTTTCAGGATTTATTTGATTGTAATTTTCTTTAACTAAATGAAGCCAGGGCCACTCACTGCACATCTTCCAGAGTGCAGCTAGCTACCATTAGCTTAAGAGACTAAAGACTAAGACTAAAATAGACTAAAGAAATACGTGATGAAGAGAAATCGACGTAACCCATATTTGAAACACACAATGACCTATATTTGAAAAAAATCATAAAAAAGCCACATGGGACAGAATTTTCCAAAATTAGTTGGCTCTAAATATTTGTGTCACCTTCTGTCTCATTGTTTTATATATCAAGAACTAAAAATGGTCCAGAAAGCATTTGTATGAAATAATAAAATTTAGTCAATCCATTCTGGCACAAAATAGAAGCTAAGGCAGTAAGCCAGAAACTTCAAGCCTTGCTTTTGAGACATCTTCTTTTCTCTCCATTTAGGCCTGTTTATTTGTTGCTGCCCCCCACCTCCCCCCCCCAAAAAAGCAATGGTCAAAACTCTAACCATGAATTCTAAAAGAAATTGTCTTAGTTATCAGACTACCCAGTTTTTAAAAATTCTGTCCAATTGATTATAAGTGTCTCAAACTCTGCACATTTCCTCTACAATTCCCACACTATTATTGTGTATTGGTATTGAGTATTTATCTTACCCCAATAAATTAGGATCTGGTCTAATTCCAGGTTCTAGGCAATGCCTAGAAAAATAGATGTGTAAATGCTATTATGTGAACAAGAATAAATAAATAGTTATTTATTTATAAATAAGATAGTTATAAATATTGTTGGACTTTATCCAGTGTGGTTTTCCTGTTGCAAGTGGCAGAAATGAAACAAAAATATCATGTCTGGGAAATCATTTTTTTTCCCCCTTAAAATGGAGAAGAAATTAAGCTGTATTCATTTACTGTGTAATGAGAAGCTTTCTTAAAGTCTGGTTTGCAAAAATCAGGAAGTAGGGTATTAATGAGAAGTAAGATAAGAGCTATGAAGTGGAATGTAATTTTAAAAAGAAGCAGACAGTCTCTTCTTTGCATGCCTGACTCAGCAGCTGGTGCTCAAGACCATGAATCTGAGCTGCTCTTGACCAGTCAATTACTCTAGTCTGTAAAGTTAAAAATCGAGTCCTGGTTCAGAAACCAGAATCCTCCTGAGCTGTATTCTTCCCTACAACCTGTCCCACATTTGCCAGTCCTGATACAGCCTTGATTTTCCTATGTGTCTCCCTGCCTAGGCTTTGTAATTCCCTCCTTGAATCTTTATTAGAGTTGGTATCTTATATCAAAATAGACGAATAAAAAATAATTAAGATGATGTCATAGAATGAATCTAAATGTCTCACTAGCAGTTGACTCCTGCTGCCTTGCCCACCTGTTAGAACAGACGGCTGTGGATGCCAATCACCTAAACCAAGTAACTTGGTCCCATGCTTTTGGACATTATAACCTAGACTCCTGACCAAAACTGTAGAATCAACCTAGACTGTGTTTCTAATAGTTCCTGGCTTTCTTCCCTTCTCAAACAGTTCACTTGCTTGAGATCTCAGCTTACACTGTATCAGGTCCACAAAGAATCATCAAATTTTCAATCACATTGTATCTGAAAGTTCCTTTGTTGTATTCATGTCTCCATTGACCCCCACAGTTAGTTCTAGAAGAGAAAATACACTCACACATCATTCTTTCCACAGAAATTCACTTAACATTTGTCGTATTCCAGAGACCAACCCGTAGTAATAGGATGTACACAAAGGAAAATAAAACACTTGCAGACAAGAAGTATTTTGTAAACACCTGCTCTGTGCAGGAAGCTGTGATAAGTTCATATTTCAGTGGGAAAAATGTTCACATCTTTCATATTTGTTTTAAATGTTATACCAGAAGTTTACATAATGAACATGAAAATACAGAAACAGACACACTGAACTTAACCTTAGTTGGAGCAGAATTCACAGGGAGGTGATTTTAAAATACATTGAGAAAATGCAAAGAGGCTGTCTAAGTGAAGAGGAAAGAAGACCGTCTGCAGCCCAGGCAGACAGACTAGTGTGTGTAACGGAAAGGAAGTATGAGACCATGTGCTGTCATTTCAACAGGAAGAACTGAAAGTCAGCACTGTTCCTTCTTACTTCATTTGTATTATTGAGGGCTCAGTTTCAGAGAAGCTGTACAAAAAAGTTTTGATTTGCATATATTCATCTTCTTAAATTTTTGTTTGCATTTATTTTATGCTTGGTATATCAACTATATCAATGGAGAAGGCAATGTCACCCCACTCCAGTACTCTTGCCTGGAAAATCCCATGGATGGAGGAGCCTGGTGGGCTGCAGTCCATGGGGTCGCTAAGAGTCGGACACAACTGAGCAACTTCACTTTCACTTTTCACTTTCATGCATTGGAGAAGGAAATGGCAACCCACTCCAGTGTTCTTGCCTGGAGAATCCCAGGGACCGGGGAGCCTGGTGGGCTGCCGTCTATGGGGTGGCACAGAGTCGGACACGACTGAAGCAACTTAGCAGCAGCAGTAGCAGCATATCAACTAGATACAAGCTTACTTGAAAGCTGAGCAACAGTGGGAAGTTAGCCTTTTACGAGAATAAGCAATAGCCTGATATGCTGGAATCCCTCATGTTTCCCAGGTCTGTATGACTCTGACTGTGAAGTATCTCTGGATTGGGTATAGGGGTCTTCCTGGCTCCAGGGAGAGTCAGTGACCAATACAGTAACCCCTGTGTCCTGGCCAGTTTCAGCTGGTACCTGCCTAGGGCAGGGCAACAAGAGACAAGTTATCTGTCTCACCGCATCCGTTTTTGGCCTCACGCAAACAGTGATAAAAAAAATTTAAACAAAAATGAAATACAACCAATCTAAAATATTATTTATTAAGTAAAGATAAAGAAATTTAATCTGTAAGCTCAGACCGACAGCAGCTGGCCCACCTATCAGAACTGGATGTTCCCTTGAGAGATCTCAGCCCTGTCTCCTCGCCTTAGATGTGGGGGAGCTCACTTGGTAAAGAATCAATTTACCTGTTTCAATCGGTGGGTCAGGAAGATCCCCTGGAGAAGGGATGGGGTACCCACTCCAGTGTTCTTGCCTGGAGAATCCCATGGACTGAGGAGCCTGGCGGGCTGCAGTCCATGGGTCACAGGGAGTCGGACAGGACTGAGAAAGTAAGCACAGCACACACAGGTGTGGGCACTAGCTCCCCTGCTCTGCTCCCTCCCTGTCCTCTCACAGTTTGTCTTGTTCTCTGTACTTCGGAGTCTTAGAACAGGCCACAAAGATGCCATCCCACATATGCAATCAGGCTGCATCAGTGTTTACCTAATTTTCAGAGACAGCACAGTGAGGGCTGATATGCACTGAGTGCACTGAGCCCTCACTTGCCAAGCCCTGAGCAGGGGAGTTCAGGCTTTGGAGCTTCCTCCTGGTGCTGGTTATGGACATGGCGTGTCCATTCACTAGATGATCCAACAGACTCTCTTACTGGTGAAGTCGGCTTTCTTCACCTATTCTTCAAAGCAGGATGCTTTATGCTTGGTGTCAACCGGTCATGGAACATATTGGGGCTCCATTTTATTTCTTCCATTCCAAACACCTCTCTTTTCAACATCGCCACGTGGCACCCTACTCTTTCAGCATGCCGAAAGGGAACTTCCCCTTTTTCCATTATTTTACAAAGGCTTCCTCTTGGCTCCCCTAACTGTCTTTTCCTGTCTAGGAAGTTCCTAAGTGCTCAGTGTATTTGCTCATGGTCTGAGTTTGGGAAGGGGCTGAGTTGACATTTTCTGTTCATAGTCACTAATGTGACTCACTGGCTCTTCCCATCCTATATTAGTACCACTGAACATGTGGCAAGACCTAAAGGTACACAAAACTATAAATAAACATATTACATCTTTCTGGAAGAAGAGGTGGTGGAAAGCTATTTCCTTTCCCCATAAATATGGGAACATTATGGAATAAAGTGCAAACTTGTATTGGGAAGCAGATGTCAAAGAATATTTGTGCCTCCAGTGGACTCTACCAGTCTCAAAGGCTTCTATGAGAACCAGTCTTTTTTTTTCCCCCTGTGGCTGGGGATACAAAATGTTGAAAATTTTACATAAAAAATTTTATTCATAAAACTTTGAAGAGCATTATCCCTAGAGAGTGTTTTTTCATGAAATTATCTTTATAGATTTTAACAGAGTAAATAAACCTTAAAAATCATAACATCATGAATACACCTTTAAATAAGGGCAAACATGATTTTTTTTTTTCAACCAGGGAGTTAACAGAATTTCTTGATAATTTGAAGTTATTTTTCTTACTGAGATTTTTCAAGATTTATTTCTCTAAAAGCATCAGTTCACTTTTTTTTACACTTCCTTTTTAAAATAACATCTCCATCTTATGTAAAAGTAACATCTGTAAGTCCAAATTGAAAATTACAATAAAAACCTATATGTCACCAAGATATAGTAACATTCTCTTTTTATCAATAATGTGGTAGATTCCATTATAGTAGAATATCAGCAAGCAAAATTTGTTAAACCTCTAACTAAGGTTTCATGGAAACTGACCTTTTACTCATTCTAAATTTTTAAAATTGTCAGTCTGGGAGTTGGATCTGCTCTGTAGACCTTTTGGACCATATGATTTTTTTAAAATGAAAATATTTCTCATATAAAAACTTTACCTTGGGCTTCTCTTTAAAAGCTGGAGGGTGTAGGAGGATGGGCCTCTAGTGCCTCACGGTGACAACTGACAAGTGTTGTGGAGACTGCTACTTTCAGACAGGGCGTCTTCTCCAGGTCACAACACTCCCAACACTCCCAGCCTTTCCAGCAGACTCGATTCATTTCTTTCCATAATTTGCCCAGGCATTTGAGTTGACACTATTGAATCTTTCTACCAGTCTTGCATTCATCAGACATTTCTAGATATTGTAGTATATCATGAGAAATTCCAGACTAGATGAAGCACAAGCTGGAATCAATATTGCTGGGAAAATATCAATCACCTCAGATATGCAGATGACACCACCCTTATGGCAGAAAGTGAAGAGGAACTAAAGAGCCTCTTGATGAAAGTGAAAAAGTTGGCTTAAAACTCAACATTAAAAAACTTAAGATCACAGCATCTGGTCCCATCACTTCATGGCAAATAGATGGGGAAACAGTGGAAACAGTGTCAGACTTTATTTTCTTGGGCTCCAAAATCACTGCAGATGGTGACTGCAGCCATGAAATTAAAAGATGCTTACTCCTTGGAAGAGAAGCTATGACAAACCTGCTGCTGCTGCTGCTGCTGCTAAGTCACTTCAGTCATGTCCGACTCTGTGTGACCCCAGAGACGGCAGCCCACCAGGCTCCCCCGTCCCTGGGATTCTCCAGGCAAGAACACTGGAGTGGGTTGTCATTTCCTTCTCCAATGCATGAAAGTGAAAAGTGAAAGTGAAGTCGCTCAGTCGTGTCTGACTCTAGCGACCCCATGGACTGCAGCCCACCAGGGTCCTCCATCCATGGGATTTTCCAGGCAAGAGTACTGGAGTGGGGTGCCATTGTCCTCTCCATGACAAACCTAGACAGCATATTAAAAAGTAGAGGTATCACTTGTGGACAAAGATCCATGTAGTCAAAGCTATGGTTCTTCCAGTCGTCATGTAAGGATGTGAGAGTTGGACCATAAAGAAGGCTCAGCACTGAAGAACTGATGCTTTTGAACTGTGGTGTTGGAGAAGACTCTTGAGAGTCCCTTGAACTGCAAGGAGACCAAACCAGTCAATCTTAAAGGAAATCAGTCTTGAATATTCATTGGAAGGACTGATACTAAAGCTGAAACTCCAATACTCTGGCCACCTGATGTGAAGAGCCGACTCATTGGAAAAGACCCTGATGCTGGGAAAGATTGAATGCTGGAGAAGGGGATGACCAAGGATGAGATGGTTGAATAGCATCCCGTGGATATGAGTTTAAGCAAATTCCAGGACATGGTGAAGGACAGGGAAGCCTGGCATGCTGCAGTTCATGGGGTTGCAAAGAGTCGGACATGACAAAACAACTGAACAACAACAACAAATGACACTGTTCTGCAACTAGCAAGTACATTACTTAGCCCTTCCCTCTGCCCTTGAATACTCAGAAGTCCATACAACAGAATGAATCACTGAACTATGGCATTGTAAAAGCAATGACAGAGATCTGCTCTGAACAACACGAGAGCTCTAAAGTGGAGAAACTCCAGTTTGGAATGGATAAAAGGGTTCAGGGAAGGAGTCCCTGAAGGGGTGTGCCTGATAACAAAGGAGACGAATATAATTTAGGCCCATTGAATAGTCTAAAGAAAGGCACAGCAGTCAAAAGTGTCTGTACTTTTATCGTGAGAACACAAAGACTGGAAAAAGGCGAAGAGAATTGATGTTTGAGATGGAAAGAAGTCAGATTGAAGAAGCCAGTATACTGAGTTGCCCACATAGGGCCTCAGATTATATGTGGCATCAAAAAAAGAATCCACATAAAGGAACATTACAGTTTACTCCCATGTCTTACAACATGACATTTTTGTTAGCTATATTGGATTTAAAATCTTCCTAAAATGCATTGCATACATCTCCTCTTTCTTAAATTATGGAATGATAAATTTAAATTTCTTTTGATGACTCAAGAAGAGCAATATAAATGTCAATGATTAAATCACTGCCAATAAAATACCAGTGCTATAAGTGGGAATTTTCCTCTTACATAAATAAGGGATCCCTGGTGGCTCAGACAGTAAAGAATCTGCCCACAGTGCAGGAGTTCAGTTCAGTGGCTCAGTCGTGTCCCACTCTGTGACCCCATGGGCTGCAGAGTGCTAGGTTTTCCTGTCCATCACCAACACCTGGAGCTTGCTCAAACTCATGTTCGTAGAGTTGGTGATGCCGTCCTATCATCTCATCCTCTTTCGACCCCTTCTCCTCCTGCCTTCAATCTTTCCCAGCATCAGGGTCTTTTCCAATGAGTCAGTTCTTCTCATCAGGTGGCCAAAGCTTCAGATTCAGCATCAGTCCTTCCAACGAATATTCAGGGTTGATTTCCTTTAAGATAGATTTATTTTATATCCTTGCAGTCCAAGGGACTTTCAAGAGTCTTCTCCAACACCATAGCTCAAAAGTATCAATTTTTTGGTTCTCAGCTTTCTTTATAGTCCAACTCTCACATCCATACATGACTACTGGAAAAACTATAGCTTTGTCTAGATGGACCTTTGTCAGCAAAGTACTGTCTTTGCTTTTTAATATGCTGTCTAGGTTGGTCGTTGCTTTTCTTCCATGGAGCAAGCAGCTTATAATTTCATGGCTGCAGTCACCATATGCAGTGATTTTGGAGCCCAAGAAAATAAAGTCTGTCACTGTTTCCATTGTTTGCCCATCTATTTGCCATTGAAGTGATGGGACCAGATTCCATAATCTCAGTTTTCTGAATGTTGAGTTCTGAGCCAACGTTTTCACTCCCCTCTTTCACTTTCATCAAAAGGTTCGTTAGTTCCTCTTCACTTTCTGCCATGAGAGTGGTGTCATATGCATATCTGAGGTTATTGATATTTCTCCCAGCAATCTTGATTTCAGCTTGTGCTTTATCCAGCCCAGCATTTCACATGATGTACTCTGCATTTAAGTTAAACAAGCAGGGTGACAATATAGTCTTGATATGCTCCTTTGCCAATATGGAACCAGTCCATTACTTCATGTCTGGTTCTAACTGTTGCTTCTTGACCAGCAAACAGGTTTCTTAGGAGGCAGGTCAGATGATCTGGTATCCCCATCTCTTTAAGAATTTTCCACAGTTTGTTTTGATCCACACAGTCAAAGACTTTAGTAATAAAGCAGAAGTAGATGTCTTTTTCTAACTCTCTCGCTTTTTCGATGATACAATGGATGTTGGCAATTGGATCTCTCGTCCCTCTGCCTTTTCTAAATCTGGAAGTTCTCAGTTCACGTACTGTTGAATCCTTGCTTGGAGAATTTTGAGCATTACTTTGCTAGCGTGTGAGATGAGTGCAATTGTGGGGTACTTTGAGCATTCTTTGGCATTGTCTTTCTTTGGGATTGGAATGAAAACTGACCTTTTCCAGTCCTGTGGCCACTGCTGAGTTTTCCACATTTGCTGGCCTCTTGTATGCAGCACTTTCACAGCATCATCTTTTATTTATTTTTTATTTTTTTACTTTTTTTAGGAGCATCATCTTTTAGGTTTTGAAATAGTTCAGCTGGAATTCCATCATCTCCACTAGCTTTGTTCATAGTGATGCTTCATAAGGCCCACTTGGCTTTGCACTCCAGGATATCTGGCTCTAGCTGAGTGATCACACCTTCGTGATTATCTGTGTCATAAGATCTTTTTTGTACAGTTCTTCTGTATATTTTTGCCACCTCTTCTTAATATCTTCTGCTTCTGTTAGATCCATACCATTTCTGTCCTTTATTGAGCCCATCTTTGCATGAAATATTCCCACTGTATCTCTAATTTTCTTGAAGAGATCACTAGTCTTTCCCATTCTATTGTTTTTTCCTCTATTTCTTTGCATTTCCTTAGGAAGGCTTTATCTCTTCTTGCTATTCTTTGGAACTCTGCATTCAAATGGGTATATCTTTCCTTTTCTCCTTTGCTTTTCGCTTCTCTTCTTTTCTTAGCTATTTGTAAGGCCTCCTCAGAAGCCATTTTTGCCATTTTTGCATCCCATGCCCCCTGCCAATTCAGGAGACCTGGATTCAGCCCCTGGGTTGGGAAGATCCCCTAGAAAAAGGATGGCTACACACTCCAGTATTCTTGCCCAAAGAAAACCATGGACAGAGCAGCCTGGCAGGCTACAGTCCATAGGATCGCAGAGTGTCAAACACAACTGAGTGACTAACACTTTCACTTTCATAAGTGGGACTCTTCCTCCTACGTTAATAGTATTCTATTTGAGTAACATCTTTTTTTTCCCCCCTACTTTACCAAAATCTGTCTTTATTAAAGTGAACAAATCTTTAGCATACTATCCCGAATGTAATGGGAGAGGGCTGTGTAGACTCGACCTGCCTGTCTCCAATCACATGGATGCCAACAGACTACATTCACCTTCCATGAACGTAGTCACCTGCCATGACTGTTTGGCAGAACTCTCCACACTTCTAAACATTATTTAGCAGAAGACAGCAGATTTCAGTGCTTTTAGGGACTTGGTATTTTCAGTAAACTTTTTCTGAGCAGCAAAGAAAAAGAATTTTTTTCAAAAATCTTAGAATTGGATATAAATGTTGGTAGTAGATACCATCAATAAGTACCTTGAGTAGACTCATCTTTTTTTGATATATACCTGTTAGGTGAATTGAAAGCAATTGAGGGAAAAGTAAGAAGTCTCAAGTGCTGTCTTCCCCTTATTTGTTGTTCCGAAAACAATATAGGCTAAAAGTAAAGGATCAGACTCGTTACAAATACATACAATATGTCTTTTATTTAGGTTGGGATCGGTACTTTTATAAACCAGTATACCTTAGATCAGATCAAATCAGTCACTCAGTTGTGTCCGACTCTTTGTGACCCCATGAATCGCAGCACGCCAGGCCCCTCTGTCTATCACCAACTCCCGGAGTTCACTGAGACTCACGTCCATCGAGTCAGTGACGCCATCCAGCCATCTCATCCTCTGTCATCCCCTTCTCCTCCTGCCTGCAATCCCTCCCAGCATCAGAGTCTTTTCCAATGAGTTAACTCTTCGCATGAGGTGGCCAAAGTACTGGAGTTTCAGCTTTAGCATCATTCCTTCCAAAGAAATCCCAGGGCTGATCTCCTTCAGAATGTTCTGGTTGGATCTCCTTGCAGTCCAAGGGACTCTCAGGAGTCTTCTCCAGCACCATAGTTCAAAAGCATCAATTCTTTGGCGCTCAGCCTTCTTCACAGTCCAACTCTCATATCCATACATGACCACAGGAAAAACCATAGCCTTGACTAGACGAACCTTTGTTGGCAAAGTAATGTCTCTGCTTTTGAATATGCTATCTAGGTTGGTCATAACTTTCCTTCCAAGGAGTAAGCGTCTTTTAATTTCATGGCTGCAGTCACCATCTGTAATGATTTTGGAGCCCAGAAAAATAAAGTCTGACACTGTTTCCACTGTTTCCCCATCTATTTCCCATGAAGTGATGGGACCAGATGCCATGATCTTCGTTTTCTGAATGTTAAGCTTTAAGCCAACTTTTTCACTCTCCACTTTCACTTTCATCAAGAGGCTTTTTAGTTCCTCTTCACTTTCTGCCATAAGGGTGGTGTCATCTGCATATCTGAGGTTATTGATGTTTCTCCCGGCAATCTTGATTCCAGCTTGTGTTTCTTCTAGTCCAGCATGTCTCATGATGTACTCTGCATATAAGTTAAATAAACAGGGTGACAATATACAGCCTTGACGAACTCCTTTTCCTATTTGGAACCAGTCTGTTGTTCCATGTCCAGGTATGCCTTAACTTCATGCCAACTCTTTCATTTACTCAGAACCATCTCCTTGCCCTTTTTTTTAACTTTCACGTAGACTTGAATAGATTTGAAATCAGTGGCTCTCATCCCTTTATTCCTCTCTACATCCAAGCTGGTGGATATCAAATGGGAAAGAATCTTCCTTGGACTGGATACAGACAGTATAGGCTGGGTTATACACAAGTCTCACTCCTCTTTTCTACTCTTGCTTCCGAAACATATGAAAAGGCAGGTCAGTATCAGGATTCTAGAGATTACCTTAAGTCCCCTAAAATTTAACTTTTTTAAAGCACATTCCTTTGAGGTATTAGTCCTTTAACCCTTGTTACTAATGAGTTGCCTGGGGCACAGTTTCACAAATGCCTGCTGCTGCTGCTGCTAAGTTGCTTCAGTCGTGTCCGACTCTGTGCAACCCCACAGACAGCAGTCCACCAGGCTGCGCCGTCCCTGGGATTCTCCAGGCAAGAACAATGGAGTGGGTTGCCATTTCCTTCTCCAATGCACGAAAGTGAAAAGTGAAAGTGAAGTCGCTCAGTCATGTCCGACTCCTAGTGACCCCATGGACTGCAGCCCACCAGGCTCCTCCATCCTTGGGATTTTCCAGGCAAGAGTACTGGAGTGGGGTGCCATTGCCTTCTCCATCATAAATGCCTAAGAGACACCATAACATCACAAAAAGACGGTGTCAGTTGCTCGGATGAGTGAGTGAACCTGTGGCAAAATAAACATTTTGAGATACTAAAATTCCAAACCTGCTTTGACCATGAGTGGTTCCTAATTCTTCCTCCTCTAACCTTCTTAAAAATGGATAGGCCAGGTCATAGAAGAGAAGGAAAAGAAAGGAATTAAAAAATAAAGAACTGCAAAAAGAAAAGGTACACAAGAGGAAGAGAAGAAACCATGGGAAATCACCCAATTTCAGTGGATCTTGCTATGGTTTGAATAAGCATTTATATATTTTGCAACTATCTTTTTGGGGCAGTCCCTAAATTCAGGAAGTTTATGACTTCATCCTTGGTCCCAGAATGTCACCAGGGTAAATCCCTTTGCAAATCACGTATTTTAAAATTCTTCTCTATTCTCTTTCAACTTCTTTCATAAAAATGGCATTTTCTGTACAACCTGAAATTTTAAAGTGGTTAAATTTTGTCCTAGACATTCCAACAAAGAATCTTAGTTTGTAATGCACTTTATATTCATAAGTAGGTAGTTACCTTCTGTTTCGAGTTCAAGTATAATAGGAAATGTATCTTTTTCCTTGTTTCTGACCTTTGGGATTATTATGCCGGAAATAGGTATTAAAACTATCTTACTAGAGAGTGTAAAATAAGGGCTTAGGATCCTAGACTCTGGAGTCAGACTGCTTAGGTTTGAATCTGAGGTGACAATTGGGAAAATGACTTTAGCTATGTCTGCCTACGTTTCCTATTCTATATGGAGATGACAGTGGGTGGAGGTGTGGCTTTGGGGAAAGATAAATATGGTGCAGTTGGAGCTGGCAAGGTGCACTGTATGCCCATGGGTCCTCGGGAGGGAGGGAAGGAGACGTGAGCCTTGAGGGAGAGGAAGGATAAGGTGGGCTGGGGTGTGCAGAGCATCAGAGGTGTCACAGATGAAAAACACAGAAAACACAGATAGACTGCCTTCTGCGTATTGTGATAAACGACCTGGAACACTCCACCTGAGTGGCTATGAAAAGGGCACATAGAAAACAACTTCATTTAAAAAGATCTATGTAACCACCACCACCCCAAAAAAAAAAACCACTTTTGTGTACACATTCAGTTTTCTGAAGGGGCCTCCCTGGTGGCTCAGAGGGCAAAGCATCTGCCTGCAATGCGGGAGACCTGGGTTTGATCCCTGGGTCAGGAAGACCCCCTGGAGAAGGGCATGGAAACCCACTCCAATATTCTTGCCTGGAGAATCCCACGGACAGAGGAGCCTGGTGGGCTATAGTCCACAGCGTCGCAAAGAGTTGGACACGAATGAGCGGCCTCACTTACTTTCTTTCTTTCAGTTTTCTGACAACAAAGCAACGTGCAAAACTTGCTTAAACCTGAGCATTACCTTTTCAATGAAATAAAAATTAAAAATAAATAGGAACCAAATGAAATAAAGTCAATTCCGGATACGATCCTACAAGATCTGCTGCCTCTCCCACTGAGTGGCAGGATTCAAGTCATCATTAGGAGGGAATTTTATTTTTAAACATGTTATCTTAAGCTGTAAGACTGTCCATTAAACTCTACCTTATAGGGTCATAGTGAGGTTTAAATGAATTAATAGGTGGAAAATGTTTAGGGCAGTGCCTGGCGCATTGTCTGTTCTTTATGAAAGCTCCCTCTGCTGGGAATCTGGAAAACTAACCTGTGCAAAGGTGTTGGAACAGCACTGTCCAATATTGTGGCCTGTAGCCACAAGTAGCAATCGAAGCTTTAATTCAACTTAGCTGAAATTAAATGAAGCTAAAAAATTCAGTTGCTCAGTTACATTCATCACATTTCAGGGGCTTAGTACCAGTGGTTGTCATACTGGACATGGCAGGTATAAAACACAAGGCCCCAGAAAGTTCTATGGCACAGTGTTGTGTTAGAAACGGATAATTATAATAGTAGTAGTACAGCAGAAACCCCAGGAACAGAATTAGTTGAGTCAGGCAGTCATTAAACAGGAGTGAGGGCCTCCTCTGGACCAGATGTCATATGAAGTGCAGAGGATACCATGTCTGTCTGTGCACGCCTGTGTGTGTCCCATGTGCTTGTAAGGGTGGGGGCGGGCTGATGAATCAGGAAAATTAACCGTAAGGAGACTCGAAGGGTGACTACATTTTATGTAGGAAAACATTACAGAACTTTAAAGCTGTTCATTAGTCATCTGTGTAACTAAAATCTCTACTCCATACACTGAAATTATGTGTGTCTTGTTCATCTTTTTAATTTCTTGTTCCTTGCACAAGGTTCACCACATGACTGGTCACCATACATTTTCAAATTAATGAGCTTTAAAAGTCAATCTGAATGGAGTGAGGATGGTGAGGATGAGCATCTGGAAGCGAGGCTGGAGGAAGGAGGAGAGGGAAGGGCAGGACGAGAGGAGAGAGGTTCCGGCAGAAAGAGTCAGCAGAGCACACCCTGAGGAGAAGGCAGCACAGGGCAGATGGAGACGGAAGGTGAGAGCAGATCACGCCCCCTCATCCTTTGCCTGGGGATGCCCACCCTGCTTGTACTAAGGATTTCCCTTCTTTATCCCACTTTTTACCTGTACATATCGAGTAAGGAAAAGGTGACCTGGGAGAAAACAGGGTTATATGTTTACTTTATGGAGCTGTAGCAATGGACAATGTCTATCCACGCACACATTGCAAAGGTCCAAGGACCTCCCCCAAGGAAACTAACGTGAGGGAAATTGACTGTTTCTGGCTATGTTAGTGTCCTCTCCTGTTAATCTGTTTTCCAAGTTGGTAGGTCTGCAGACAGCCTACAATTCCTGCTTCATATTAGAAACAGTGTTTTGAACATTCCTGCGTGTATACACTGGGATACATGAATGAAAATATCTCTTGGGGAGTAGCTTGCAAAACTTAGCATGTATTAGAACCACCTAGAGAGCTTGTTAAAACACAGACTGCCGCTCTTGTAAGTGGAATCCGAAAACAAAAAATGAACTCAGAGAGACAGAGAACAGGTGGGTGGTTGCCATTGCAAGAGGGTGAGGGGGAGGCCAAATGAGTGAAGTGGATCAAAACTTCCAGTTACAAAATAAATAGGTCCTGGGGATGTAAAGTACCAGATGGTGACTATAGTCAATAATACTGTATAATAGATTTGAAAGTTACTAAAAGAATAGATTTTTAAGAAAAGATTTGTTAACTATGTGTGACGATGGATGTTAACTAGACATTTGTGGTGATCCTTTTGCAATATATACACATGTCAAACCATGTTGAACACTTCAAGCTAATACAATGTTATATGTCAATTACAACAATAAAGTAAATAAATATTTTTTAAAACTAAAGCTTGAGAAACACTAGGGTTTAAATATTGCAACTCAATGTAAATGAATAAAATTAAGCCATTAATTATTGGGACTTCCCTGGTGGCAAAGTGGTTAAAAGTCCGAGCTCTCAATACAGGGGGCTTGGGGTTCAATCACTGGTCTAGGAATTATTACTAGATCCCACATGTTACAACTAAGACTCACCTGCTGCAACTAAAGATCCCGCATGCTGAAATGAAGAGCGAAGATTCACGTGTCGCAACTAAGACCCAGTGCAGCCAAATAAATAAATAAAACAAAACAAACAACATGAATCGTTGTAAAAAAATTTCTCCACACATCACAACTCCTTTTGGGTTTTAGTAAACCTCAGTTGATATCTTAATCAAGTGTTTATTCAAAACATACTGATTATCTGCTATGAGATAGGTGCCATTCTAGGCAGTGAAAATATAGTAGAAAGGATCTCTAAGTCCCTCATTCACTGAGATTATACACTAGTGAGGCTATACAAACACCATGATTTAAAATAATGGAGAGATTAATACTGGTCAGAGACTTATCTCTTGACTCTAACCCCACACTTCTCAGAGCAGAGGCTATATAAACAGCATGATTTAAAATAATGGAGAGATTAATATTGTCAATCAGAGACTCATCTCTTAACTCTAACCCCACACTTCTCAGAGCAGAGGACACTCTGTCCCCTTTCTCACCATCTAGGAATATAAGCAGTGGCTATATCCTTCCTTCCATAGCCAAAGACATCACCAAGTCCTCAATTCCTACTTGACTCAATTCCTGACACCAGCCTACCGCTCCTTTCATAACAGGTCAGTGAATCCACAGATGTTTACTGAGCATCTCCTGTTTCCTCAGGATGAGGCGCTTGTCAGGGCGAAAAAGGGAAAAGTAAGAACTCGGAAGGACATGTAACAGAGAAGTCCAATGCTGACGTGCACTCAGCAAGTCTCTACTCCACAGGTCCACGTAACCAAGTCCTGAAGGGTGAGAGGAACACAGAGAGAAAGAAGCCACGATTCTTGCCTTTGGGTAGGATTGATCCTCTGGTAAGGCAGGACAACACTTCATTCAATCAAAGATACTTCTTTTACATTTTAAGATCTTTGAAATTGGACTTTATTTTACAATTGGGGTGCTTTCAACTGGATGAGATCATAAAGATAGCGCAAAAGAGCATCACGCCCTGAGAGCTGTGTAGAATCTATGGCGATTAGAACAGCGGTCTGAAGTCAGGCTGTACCTTAAAAAAGCAAATAAAAACCACACGTGTTGCTGGGCTCCACCCTCAGATTCAGTTAGTCTGGAATAAGGCCTGATGATCTGGACTGCTAACAAGTTCCAGGGTGCTATTGAGCACATGCTTTGAGAAGCCCTGCTCCAGAGCTCTGTCTTTAAACTGGAGAACCCCTACCTGTGGACAACACAACTTTGCAAGAGGTGAAGGGTCGGAAAGAGTCCACTGAAATCTATCAACTCCCCCATATCTGAATGTGTTCTTTCCTAAAACACCCCTCAGGTTTCCCTCAGAACACGCTTGTCATCAGTCACCACTTCCCAGCCACGTCGCCCTTGTCTCACTTTGCAAAGGAAAAACACGACCCTCACCCATTCCTAACAGTGACCTCAAGTGTAAAGCCTTCTTGAATATTAAACAAATGTTCCAAAGTTCAACGCCTCTCTTAATCAGGGCACCAGAAGTATCCCCATCCATCTTTGCAGTAGATGCTTTTCTACTCGTGTGTGTTAGTGGCTCAGTCATATCCAGCTCTGCCACGCCATGAACTGTAGCCCGCCAGGCTCCTCTGTCCACGGGATTCTCCAGGCAAGGATACTGGAGTCTTGTCCAGGGGATCTTCCTGAACCAGGGATTAAACTTGGGTCTCCTGTATTGCAGGCCAATTCTTTAGTGTCTGAACCACCAGGGAAGCCCTTTCGACTCATTAGTAAACAAAAAATTAACTATTACTGATCAAAATGTATGAAGATTTTATTTTTAAAAATCTGAAAAGTGGAGTCAAAATATATAGAATCCAATCCTGAACTACTTAACTATCTGTAAAAGTTATTTAATCTCCCTGTGCCTCAAACTCCGCTTCTATAAAAAGCAAATGGTAAGTTCCTTTTTTGATTATTATGCACATTAAATGATACACATAAATAGTGTAAGTGTAAATTATATACATTAATATATTTAGAAATGTTTAGAATTGTATCTGGCACATAGGAAATGCTATATGTGTTAGCCTACAGTTGTTGTTGTTATAATTATTAATGGCAATAATAATATCTCAGGATATTTTTTTAACTTAATCTTAATCTTTTTTAACTTAAGCATTTTTTTTAACTTAATCCATTTTAAATAGATTTGTTTCAGAAAATTTTATTAAGGTCATTAACAAAAAAGCCTTCAAAAATATGTTGCAACATGATGGTTAAATTATGTAAAAAATGATTTCAAGTAAAAGGAAGTAAAACTTTGTAATTAAAGAACTTACATATTTTTTAAGCTAATGGTGACTATAACACAATTTTAAAAGTAATGGATCGATTTTATTTATAAACATTAATTTCACAATATAATGACAATTACATTTTTTGCAACTATTTAAAATTATGATGAACATTTCATATGTTAATGTTCTTTTAGGGTAACCAACCTGAACATCATCAAGACCAGTGCTTTAGGTATATGCCAAGGAGTGAAATTATTGGGTGATATGGTGTTCCCATCTTCACCTTTACTAAGTTTTGCCATTTTTATTCTAACAAAGTTTTTCCCATTTGATGTAAACTCTTACTAACTGGGTATAGGGTTTCATTGATCTACATCATCATAGACACTTACTATAATCAAACTCATTTTTTTTTTTTTTTGTCAATTTACTGGATGTCAAAGAGTAACTCTCTGTGATTTCTTTGGCATTTTCCAGATTATTAATATGACTGTGGATGATTATTGGTCATTTGTGTTTCTGCTGCTGTAAGAAAAAGCTGTGTGTCTTTGTTAATTTTTAGAGAATCTATATATTGTCAGTATTCTATATAGTCATTATTTTATATGTTTTCAGTATCTTTTGCCAAACTGTAATCTTATCTTCCTTTTCCACTTATGGTATCTTTTGGTAAGCATAGTTTCTTAATTTTTATGTGTTAAACTTATCAATTTTATTTCTGTTTTGTGATTTTTTTGTGTGCCATAGGAATCCTTTTCTATCCCAAAGTCATTAAAATGTTTAGAAAAAAATGAAAACAAATGTTTTGCCTCTTAAAAATAATCTGGAGTAGAATTTTCAGTAGGGTGTGAGTTAGAGATCCAATTTATACTTTTTTACCCCCATATGGATGTCCAATTTCCCTATCACTATTTT
This sequence comes from Bos grunniens, assembly GCF_055505025.1. NCBI lineage: Eukaryota > Metazoa > Chordata > Mammalia > Artiodactyla > Bovidae > Bos > Bos grunniens. Next base: position 7,813,215 of record NC_141179.1, on the reverse strand, counting down.
AATGAAAAATCAGCTTTCTCTCAGAAAGGGCAGCTGAAGCTGCCAAGCCACCTCTCTCATAATGGTGGCTGTTCATGTTTTCTTTTGTGAACATTCTTTAATTTTTCAGTACAATTTTAAAGTTTATTCCATAAAAGCATGCACATTTATGGTTAGATTTAGTACTGATGCCTTAAGTATTATTTTTTTTCAGTGAATAGTAATTTTTGTGATTTATAACAGTCTGTTGCTGATATAAATAAATGTAATTGATTTTATATGTTTATCTCATAACAATGTGTTAAATTCTTTTATTATTTCTATATTTGTCTACAGAATTTGGGGACTTTACTATGCAGGAAATATTATGCTAATAATTTGGGGTTTTGCTATCTCAGCTTTATTGTGATATAATTGACTTTATAAATTTTAAGATATTTATAGCATATACATCGTGATTTGATATACGTAAGTATTGTGAAGGGATTCCCCCATTCAGTTAGTTAACACATTTATCACCCCACATATTTACATACTTTACTTTTTTTGGTGAGAATATTTAAATTTCATTCTCTGAGCAAATTTCAATTTCACAATATAATGTTATCAACTATATTCACCATGTTTTATTAGACTCTCAGACTCAGACTGTATTCATCTTTTAGCTAGAAGTTTTTACCAACCTGTCCCTATTTCCCCAACTCCTCTCCTCTGGCAGGTTTCCCTGGTGGCTCAGAGGTAAAGAATCCACCTGCCAACACAGGAGACACAGGTTCGATCCCTGTGTCAGGAAGATGCCCTAGAGAAAGGAAATGCAAACCACTCTAGTACTCTTGCCTGGAAAATCCTGATCCACTGGGTCTCAAAAGAGTCAGACATGACTGGGCGATTAACAGCAACAGTCCTCTGGCAACCTTCTTCTGTTTTGCTTCTATAATTTTAAATTTGAGTATACATATAAGTGATACCAGTGCAAAATATGTGTATTTACCTGGCTTAATTTGCTTAGCATAATGCCCTCATGGTTCATCCTGCTGTTGCAAAGGACTGGATTTCTTTCTTATGCTGAGTAATATTCCATTAAACATATATACCACATCTTCTTTATCCATTCACTGAGGAAACCTACTTTGGCTATTCTAAATAATGCTGCAATACTTATATAATAACAGCGATTCTCTTCTTCCTTTACAAACTTATTACTTCTATTTATGTTCCTTTGTGCTTGTTAATTCTCCAATACACACTATAGAAGAAGTGAGGTGGTCATCAGTGTCTAGATGTAGAATTTTAAAAGGAATGTGTCAGAATATTTTCCTATAGATCTGGGGAGATTCCTATTTTGTTGAGTTTTACTGTGAATGAATACTCAAGTTTATCAAATGATTTTTCATTTATCATTGAGATGATCATATATTTTCTTTGATTTATTGATCTGATGAATTATATAAATTATTTCTTTAGAATTTAAATGCTGGATTTGGTTTACCAATACTTTGTTCAGAAAGTTTTGAATAAAACTGTCTTATAACTTTCTTGCACTCCTATTTTGGGTTGTTACAATGTTACAATGGCTTCTCTATAAGAGTATGTGAGAGATTAAAGGGATCTATGTTTAGGAAATTTACTAAAACTTATTTATAAGACTCCCTGAGCCTATCTTTTCTTTATGAGAATATTTATATACTGAATAAATTTCTTTAATAAATAATTATGAAACTATTTGGGCCCTCGATATCTTCCTAAGTAAACTTTGGTATGTTCTGTTACTCTAAAAATCGAGCATTGTGCTTTAAATTTTCAAATTTTGGCATAAATTTAGTCTATTATCATACCTTTTCCAACCTCTGATAACTGCTATTATGTTATATCATTATGCTCTTTTTCAATCTTTCAGGTACCTGTGTATATATCTTTCATGCTAAATATTATTTGTGAATTATCTTTTCTGGATAAAGCTTACCAGTCTTTTCTACTTACTTTTTGAAAATAATAAACTTTTAGATTTGTTGCACTCCACTATTTTATTGTTTTTAATTTTAATTTTATTCATTAGCTAAATGTTCAATTTATGAAAGGGAGCACAGAAGAGAATAAACACAAAAAAATAGCATTATAGAATAAAAATATTTGCTGGATTCTGTTTTCTCTAAGCATTTAAGTCTAAGTACCAATGTTACTACTACTACTATAAACTGCTATGTAATATTTTCATTGTAATTTATTTTTAAATTTCTATTATAATTTCTTCTTTGTTCCATGAAACTTGTGTATGTGTATAGATAGATTTATCATATCAATTTTTAAATTGATGGAAACTATTTTTGTTGCTCATCTCTATTTCAAATATATTGTGATCAGATATTTTTTTTCTATGAGGTATGTATTCTTTCAGTAAAGTTTATATGTATTATACCAAAAAGCTATCTCAACAAATTTTAATGTTTCACATTTAAAAAGTGGATATTATTTAAACTGCCAGGTTCCATATATGTCCAATTAATAATGTTTCATAATTTTACTTTCAGGTTTCCTTATTTAAAATTTTTTATTTGCTCAACCTATCAAAAATTGAGATTTCCCACTATGATGACAGATTTGTCAGTGTTACTCTTACAGTTTTTTTGATCTCTGCTTTTATATTTTTAACACTACTTTAAGATGGGTATATAAGTTTTTAACTTCTATACCTACCAGATGAATTATACCTTTTATTATTTTGTTGTTGCCTCTATTTTCCTATCAATGATTTTTGCTTTAGAACATTTGTTGAATTTGATGTTATTATACCTACCAATATTTCTCTTTGTGTTTGTCATATATATTTTTGTTCTTGTCTTGATCCCAGTGTTTCCACGTCCATTAATTTTAAGTATACTTCCTATTTAAATGAAAAATAACTAAATTAAGAAAACTCTATTCTTCTGGGGATTTTTCCCAGTGAATTTAGTCAGTTTCTATTTATTATCTTAACTGATATATATGAACTTGTTTTACCAACTTGCTATTCTTTGAATTTATCTTTTTTTTCTAGGCAGCGTCTTTCTTGCTTGCTTTTCTTTCCAGTTCTTTTTTTCCATTTTCCTTTCTTTTTATCTTCCCTCTAATGAAATATCAATAACCTCAGATATGCAGATGACACCACCCTTATGGCAGAAAGTGAAGAAGAACTCAAAAGCCTCTTGATGAAAGTGAAAGTGGACAGTGAAAAGTTGGCTTAAAGCTCAACATTCAGAAAACCAAGATCATGGCATCTGGTCCCATCACTTCATGGGAAATAGATGGGGAAACAGTGGAAACAGTGTCAGACTTTATTTTTTTGGACTCCAAAATTACTTCAGATGGTGACTGCAGCCATGAAATTAAAAGACGCTTACTCCTTGGAAGGAAAGTTATGATCAACCTAGATAGCATATTGAAAAGCAGAGACATTACTTTGCCAACAAAGGTCCATCTAGTCAAGGCTACGGTTTTTCCTGTGGTCATGTATGGATGTGAGAGTTGGACATCAGCACCGAAGAACTGATGCTTTTGAACTGTGGTGCTGGAGAAGACTCTTGAGACCCTTGGACTGCAAGGAGATCCAACCAGTCCATTCTGAAGGAGATCAGCCCTGGGATTTCTTTGGAAGGAATGATGCTGAAGCTGAAACTCCAGTACTTTGGCCACCTCATCGAAGAGTTGACTCATTGGAAAAGACTCTGATTCTGGGAGGGATTGGGGGCAGGAGGAGAAGGGGACGACAGAGGATGAGATGGCTGGATGGCATCACTGACTCGATGGATGTGAGTCTGAGTGAACTCTGGGAGTTGGTGATGGACAGGGAGGCCTGGCTTGCTGTGATTCATGAGGTCGCAAAGAGTCGGACACGACTGAGTGACTGAACTGAACTGAACTGATTCGTACAGTTATATACTCTATTTCTATTCTTATATGGACTTCCTTTGAAATTTTATAATGTAGACTTTAAGCTCCACTACTTCCTAAGCAACATAAGGACTTTAGAATTTTTTAAGTCTGAAAATTCCCTTCTAGTCTATAAGAAATTGTTCAGTACTTTAGCTCTGTCCTCTTTTTTAAAGACAAATTAGACATAATTATGTTATAGGAGAATGATTATTTAATGTTATCCACATTTATCAATTTCATTGTTCTTATTTCTTTAATATCACAGACCATCCTCCTAGGATAGGTTTCCATTTTTCTGCAGTATGGTCCATCCCTTACAAGTTCTTTTCATGTAGGTATACTGGTTAAAAAAAAAAAAAAGCTTTTGATTTTTTTTTTCCCTTGAAAATACCTTTATTTCAAATTCACATCTAGATAGAAGGAACTGAAACTACATTTCAAAAAAAAAAATTTAAAAACACTTTGTAAGCAGTCAGAAAAATACAGATTATGTACCAAAGAAAGAGAATTTTCTTCCAGCAAATATCTCAACAGTAAGAAAGGAAAGCAGAAAAGAATGATATGTCCAAAGTCCTATTAATATTTTTCACTCAGTTCCTTGTAACTAGGTGTGTTTCATTTTATTTATTTGATATATAGAAGCCTTTCTCTGTAGCTTTATATTGTTCATTAATTCTGGAAAAAACAAAACCTAAGCCACCATTTTTCTAATTGTTTCCTCAACTACATTCCCTTTATTCTTTGCTTATGGTACTTTGAATATATATAAACTGTTCTTTCCAATTCTAGCCTCTATTATTTCTTAACCTGTCTCATATTTTACAATTCTTATCTTTCTGTATTGCATTTTGAGAAACTTTTTAGTATCTATCTCCCCAATTATCAATTCTCTTGCTAGCTGCTCTTAATCTTCCACAAAGAACTCTGGTCCATTGATACTTTTATTTCAATAGCTTTTGGTTTTTTTCTGAAAGCTCTACTGTTGTCATTTTTTTCAACATGCTTGCTCATTTTTGACAGCTTTCCTTTGTTTTTTCACTTTTGAGACTCTATGTCTTTACACAGTTCAAAGGAATTTTGTGTGCTTATCTTTAATCTTTACATTGACATGCTTAAAAGTTTATATCTTGCTTGTTATTTCTGCTGACTCCTACTTCTGATGGCTGTTTTCTTGTGTAATTATTGTAAATTAAATATATAATCACATTTAAAGATTACCAATTTGTAGAGAACCCAGGGGACCAGGATTAACTAAGAATTTTCAGGTTCAAAGCTGAGTCTCCTGACCATAATGCTGACATTAGCACCTTATTATGGAATTCTGCCTTTAAAGAGAGTTCACTGTTCACTCAGAGAAGGCAATGGCACCCCACTCCAGTACTCTTGCCTGGAAAATCCCATGGACAGAGGACCCTGGTGGGCCACAGTCCATGGGGTCGCTAAGAGTTGGACACAACTGAGTGACTTCACTTTCACTTTTCACTTTTATGCACTGGAGAAGGAAAATGGCAACCCACTCCAGTGTTCTTGCCTGGAGAATCCCAGGGACGGGGGAGCCTGGTGGGCTGCCGTCTCTGGGGTCGCACAGAGTCGGACACGACTGAAGCGACTTAGCAGCAGCAGTAGCAGCAGCAGCGCTGTTCACTACTGCTCTGATAGAAATCTGTGACTTCTATCATGTGTGCGTTTGCATACAGGGTTGGATAAGATTTTCCTTACTTCCTATAAGCACAGAAATATAAACTACTATATTTCATGCAGAATCTAGTTGTTTTGTAACAGGATGATCACCAAGATTATTCTGCTGGAGGCAGAATTTCAAAAGAGTGTTTCAAAACTTGATAATATTCAGAAAAAGAAATCCAGTTAAATGATAATAAGCTTATATAACAGAATTTTCATCCTTTTAAGAAATTTCAACTCATAAAATCGTGGATGATTTAAGAAGGTCAAACTTCCCCCGTATTTTCTGAAAATAGATAATTCAGATCAAGAAGAAGGTCAACATTAAGATAAAAATAAAATTCAAACAAATTACATTCTCCTCTAATTCAAATATAAAATTATTGTGTTATGTTTTGATTTAAGAAACAGACTGGAAAAACAGACTAGTTTTTATCATGTACTTTCTCACAAAACAAGCTATTACTCTCCTGGCATCTTATCAAGCATATTTCCTATATTATCACTATTCTCCAAAACATATCAAGAATACACATTCTGTACAGCAGGTTATTTGATGAAACTTTGCTGAATTAAAATATACTATTTTTCAATTTATCTGATCATTGGATCTTAGGTAGAAAAATTAATTTCAATCTCATGTCGTTGCATGGATGAATACACAGTAATGGTTTTCTTGATTGAAATTAGGTTTAGTTCCTAACTGCTTTTCATAGTGAATCTAAAGTAGCTGAAACAACAGACTATGTTGTTGTAAAACAGACTATGATTTGAATCAACCAGGGAAATTAAAAAAAAAATATTAATCCTAGGCCATATCCACACCCCCCTACAAGAAATATTGCAGAGACATTACTTTGCCACCAAAGGTCTGTCTAGTTAAAGCTATGATTTTTCCAGTAGTCATATATGGATGTGAGGGTTGGACTATAAAGAAAGCTGAGCCCCAAAGAATTGATGCTTTATGAACTGTGGTGTTGGAGAAGACTCTTGAGAGTCCCTTGGACTGCGTGGAGATCCAACCAGTATATCCTAAAGGAAATCAGTCCTGAATATTCATTGGAAAGACTGATGCTGAAACTAAAACTTTGGCCACTTGATGTGAAGAACTGACTCATTTGAAAAGACCCTGATGCTGGGAAAGATTGAAGGGAGGAGAAGGAGATGACAGAGGATGAGATGGTTGGATGGCATCACTGACTCAATGGACATGAGTTTGATAAAACTCTGGGAGTTGGTGATGGACAGGGACGCCTGGTGTGCTGCAGTCCATCGGGTCACAGAGTCAGACACGACTGAGCAACTGAACTGAATTGAGTCTAATATATAGCCAGATTATTAAACCACTGATAAAAACATTTTTTCATCCCCATCATCTGATGCATGTTTAGACAAAAGGCTGCTGACATTTTTTCTGTGTTCACATCAGTCAGTGTGCAACACTATTCTGTTGAGGGTATATCAGACTTTTACATGTAGGAAAGAGAAGTTGTCTAAGGAAGTTGCCTAAGTCTGAGTTAGGTTGCAATATAATTTGAGAATAACCAATCAAATTTCAAGAAGACATATTGCCATGAAACTCAACTAAATGACATTGTAAGTTTTGCCCAGGCACAATGTGATTCAAATAGCTGCATTATAATTAACATGTAATTTTTAGATCATTTTATTTAACCATTCTTTCCTCACTTTCTCAATAGTAAGCTGGATTTTTTTTTTTCATTTATGTGTTTAAAACTTTCCTGAATGTAATGAATTTTGGTCTTTGGAAGTTCAGTTTTCATAAACTTTTTCAACTTAAACAAATAGAAACTCAAGTGCCTTTCCTCTTGCCATTACAGTAAAAACAAAAAAGATTAATCCCCATGAGTTGTCTATCAACATAATGCAAAATAATTGCATTATATTCATATTTTCTTGTTTGTAGGATTATTTAAAAATATTTAACAAGCACAATGTTAGGGATCAAATAAAATATATATCACAAAACTCTTAGAATTCATTAAATGACTGAAGCTGCAAGAATAAAAGACTCTAATATCGTAGTATTCTTTAAAAGACTAAGAGGAAAACATGGTACCCTAAAAGCAAAGTCTCACAAAACTGTATGATGCCCAGAAAAAGAATTTTAGTGGTAAGGCCAATCAACTGGAATCAATTTGTATAAAGAAGACTTTGCATTCATTCACCCACCAAATATTTACTGAGTCCCTGCCAAATGCTAGTCAGCATTTACAGACTGTATCCCTGCCCTCATAGAGCTCCCATTCCAGTGGGGGAAGAAGTTCAGAGAGTGAAGGTGAAAAGCGAACAAGCAAACAAACCAAACAGTCAAATATGAGTTCAAACACAAGCTCAGATTTTTAAGAGCTATAAATTCATAGACACGTTACTTAACCTTTCTGAACTCGTCTCCTCATTTACAAGTAGAAATAACACTACCTATCACACAAGTTTGCTGTTAGGATCAAACAAGATTGGTATGGTCTTACCTGTGTTTCAAAGTCAGGTAGAGGTTAAAATTCAAAACTCTCAAATTCTATACAGATAATAAAGCATATTGTCTGCCTTGTAATCTTTCCTACCTCACCTGCTTTCATTTACCCCAACTCTAGCACACCAAAAACCAAATTTCACTGATTCTAGGACATATATTTCTCCCACTTCAACTTCTCTGGAATAGAACATGTTACCATATAGCCTTCTTGAAATTGCTGCTAGTCAAATATCAGTTATTACCATGATAGTTTTCCATTGCCAGTATCTGTGTAATAATTAAAAGAAATGGCTCCAAAATTGCAAAATGGATGACAGTGGCTTGAAAATAAATCTTGGAAACAATAGATAAGCATACCTCTCAAGCCTGAGAAACTAATACGTGTATGTATGTGCATGTGTGTATCGGGGAGGATGGATCATACATGGGAAATGGTTGTGAATCACATTTGTTCAGCAACATTCAGGAACTGTTAAGTCAAAATAGTCTAGCTCTATATAATTACAAAGTCACTGCTGAGAATGACTGCAGCCATGAAATTAAAAGACACTTGGCTCCTTAGAAGAAAAGCTATGATAAATCTAGACAGTGTATTAAAAAGCAAATATATCATTTTGCTGACCAAGGTCCATATAGTCAAAGCTATGGTTTTTCCAGTAGTCATGTACAGATGTGAGAATTGGACAATAAAGAAGGCTGAGTGCTGAAGAATATAGATGCTTTCGAACTGTGGTGCTGGAGAAGACTCGAGAGTTTCTTGGACAGCAAGGATTTCAAACCAGCTCATCCTGAAGGAAATCAACCCTGAATATTCACTAGAAAGGACTGATGATGAAGCTGAAGCTCTAATACTCTGGCCACCTGATGCAAAGAGCCAATTCATTGGTAAAGGCCCCGTTGCTGGGAAAGATTGAGAGCAGGAGAAGGGGATGACAGAGAATGAGATGGTTAGACAGCATCACCGACTCAATGGATATGAATGCGAGCAAATTGCAGGAGACAGTGAATGACAGGGAAACCTGGCATGCTGCAGTCCATGGGGTTGCAGAGTTAGACACAACTTAGGGACTGAACACACATAACTGCAAAGTCAGCTTAACTGCCTAGAAACAAAAGCTTTGGTTTCTTTGGATTCTTTAAAGAAATGCTGCATCACCAATTGGTTTTGGGAACAGAGGATAAGACTGTGTGGAGAAACATAGATATTGAAAATTCTGAGTTGAAAATGGCTCAGGAAAGTTCATCTCTTAATGTTAAGAAGCTTTATTAGAACTTTAACTAAATTCATTTTGTTTAGACTTTCTTTTTTCATATGTGCATAAGAGTTATATATGACCCAAACCTATACCTTGATCTTGTTTAGTCACTAAGTCACATCTGACTCTTTGCAACCCCAGGGACTATAGCCTACCAGGCTCTTCTGTCCTTGGGATTTCCCAGGCAAGAATACTGGAGTGAGTTGCAATTTCCTTCTCCAGGATATCTTCCTGACCCAGGGATTGAACTTGCATCTCCTGCTCTGAAGGTGGATTCATTACTACTGAGCCACCAGGAAAGCCCATAATTAAATATAAAGATATAGTTCAATAGTTATCATATAAAAATCTAAGGTATAATGTAATTGATATCATCTTTTCTTGCTTTTCAAAGGCATATAAAACATCAGGATAGGTTAAAATTGATAGAATCTTGGACTCTATGAAATATGATATCCAGAGTTCTCTAATATGGAACTTGACCCATTAAAGGAGCTTAATAAACATTCACTGAAAAAAATGAATACATTATTCAAGAAAGAATACTGTGTCTGGCCCTGAATGCTCCTCCAAGAAAAGGGGTCCTGCAGAAAACATTTTCCTGGGGAGAGGAGAGGATTCTTACATTGTTCAGGAATCAGCTGTTCATAGCAACCACAGCCATCCTTCAACCTGTTCAATTCAAAATTCTGTTTCAAAAAGGTTAACATAGATAAAACTTATTTGTATTATTACCCTAACAGTTTAACTGCCTAAAAGAAACCTTAAAGGAGTTTAGAAATTACATCATTTCCAATTCTTATTTTAACTTTCAAGATAATTTTCTTAGTAATTCCCACGAAGAGAACGCTTCCCAGTTTTGTGCAAGGGTTTTGTGCTGACCCACCCATGTCAGGGCAAAATGCTATTTATGCTACAAGCAGTTTCTGCAACCGAAACATGGAATCTATCTTGAAAAGGCAATCAATCTTAACATAGCTATTCATGCTGTAATTGATTTCTGGCAATATATACTTTCAGATGAATACCATGTAAAATGCTTTAAAAATTATGCAAATCCTGCAACGAAATAAATCCACAGTATCACACTACCCTCTGAGTCAGGTCAGTTTTTCTGATACAACCTGTTTTATAGCACAGAAGCAATTTATCCACTTGATAGAATTCAAGACCAAAAGAAAGTTTCATCTTTTGTAACCTTTAAAGTGTCATAATCAGCTTGTGGACCACTGGTAAAATTAGTAATTTACAGATTATCTAGCTTTGATGCATTATTAATCTTCCTTTGGTGACAAAGATTGGCAGTTATTTAAAACCTAGTTTCACTGTTTGTCTAGATAAGTGATAAAAAAAGAATCTTCTGTTCTTTCCTTTCTTTCTGTCAACTACTGGCTGTGTAATCCTTGGCAAGTTACCCTCTCATTGCTGTGGTTGCTTTTTTTTTTTCTTTCTTATCAGTAAAGTATCAGTGAAACAGTGATTATAAAAGTGCATACCTCACAGATTTGCTAGAAGTATTAAAGGCTATAAAGCACTTAGAGGAGGCCCTAGGACACAGAAACCCCTAATAAATCTAGCTGCTATTGTTATTATTATGCGACATAATCACATAAGGTCAAAGATGAATGAATAAACAGATTAATGAATTAGTGGAATATAAAGCTTGACCTTCATAGGTGATTAAGATTTCAACAGAGAGAAGAGGTAGAAGTGAAACATACTTATTCCTGCTATTCATAACCTTTCTTCCTGTCTTCTCTTGCCAGAGTATAACTTAGATAAAAGGAGCACAGGTCAGGAATCTTGGTTCAGTGCATCAGAGCTAACCTGTGGCTTCTCAAGTGCCTATCAAAGAAGAGATGAGGAGTGATGAGTGTGCACTCCCAGAGCACACCCACAACACAGCCAGCTGTGCTGGGTGCAGGCATGATTATACAGGATGCTGAGAGGAGACTCTGCAACCAGCCAGCCCTTCCTCCACGAGCTCCAGCCTGCACTATCTAAAATGCATTTGGTTATTATCCACTTGACAACAACTTGCCAGCTATGTAACTTTCTAAACATTGTCTAACATCTCTAAACTTCAGCATGGGTCATCTACAAAATGGACATTAAAAATAGCCAAGTAGTTGCCTTGAACAGCAAATTACATTTGTATGACAATTAGAAAAGGATCTGCTACAGAGTAGGTATTCAAAAAATGGTAGTCCCTCAAAATATATGTAAATACTTTACAGATTACTCCTCTACAGAAACAGCCACTCGCCTGGGCCTGTAAATAACTAACTCTAGTCAACACCATTGCTCCTCTTTGGGGCTGAGAACAATTAGGTTGCAACTACCTGTGTTGTTTGGGTATCATTGTTTCATTGTAACAGCATGTATCATTTCTATACCCTGCTCCAAATGGACATTCTATAAGAAATGTGATTCAGTCCATTCCAACTGCTTAAGGATCTTCAACAGCATACCAAGTTTTAGATACACAAGTTTAACTGAAATTTGGCATACAGATGAGCACTTCTCCATGTACTAAAACCCAGCAGATGACTCCTAAACAAAGAGCAATCACAAATGGTAATTTTACCCAACTGGATCCAATTATGTTTAGCATTTTTTTATGACAGAGGCAGGAAACGAAGAATGGGCTCAAGAAAATGTTTTCCTTTTATGATTTACTCTCTAAGAGGCAAAGATGAATGCCTTATGAAGTTAGAAATTATGCAAGGTCTTCCTAGAGGTAAACATTCTGTTACAGAACAAGTGTGTGCATTTCAGCACATCCTGCAATAACGCCACAGGTCACAGTGCTGAGACCCTAATAACATTTCATGACAATAAACTGTTATCAGCAGATGTTGATTACTTCAATCCAGGGAGATTTAGAAACAAAATATCTGGTTTCTGTCATGCAGAACATAATCCTGCAAAGTGGTCAACTGAAAGAGATCCACCATTAATCCAAATGGCAGCTAGAGGAGATGTTGATTGCTAAATGAAGAAGAGGAAGCAGAGCCAAAGGTGATTTTCACACTTGCTTTGCAGCTTCCAAACTGCAAACTCTTAACCAAGGTCCAGGTTTTTGCTTTATGGTTATGGATACTATTTTTTTTTTCAAAGGACATAATAGATACTAAGATTCTCTGAATCTTATGTTTGTGATATCATAAGAAATCATGATATCACACATACTTCCTTTGATGGATTTTATATTTTTTTTGATAACTGTGTTTTTATAAGGAAATGAGACCCTTGATTTTATTTGGAAATCCCTTTTACAGCTGCTGGGTGGTTGTGTTCTCAAGAAAATGCCCCTATGGGTCCAAGAGTGAAGTCATACCTGTTGGGGTAAGTGGTGGGGTCTCTGTTTAAAGGATTAGACATACCTAAGGTCAATGATCCAGGAAAGAAGGAAGGAGAAACTAGAAAAACAAATGGGAGTTTGAAAGGCATATCTTAAGTGAGTGGTATTCCTTTATCCATCTGGGCTAAGACTGACTATTAAGAGCTAGATTGTTTGGGGATGGTCTTTGTGAGGTAGAGTGGGGGAGAATACTCTCTGCCAACTGGATGAAGCTTGGTGTTAGGGAGGAGTCAGTCCTTAAGAAGCTTCACAAATGAGGGGAAAGACAGTCACAGCCAGCTGGGAGTTTATCTCTGTATGTTAATTCTCTTTTGTTATCCCTAAACATTTGATAAGTGAGTAAACTCCAGGAGTTGGTGATGGACAGGGAGGCCCGGTGTGCTCGCAAAGAGTCAGACACGACTGAGAGACTGAACTGAACTGAACTGAACTGGACTGCTAATTCTGCTCACCTTACCTCAGGTGAGCAGAAGGAACCTGAAGGGAAGCGCCTGGGGCTAGAGCTAAAAGGAGAGCAGTGTTGTGGCAAGGTCATCAGTGACAGCTTCCCCAGAAGAGGGTGAATCTCCACAAAACAGCAGCTGGCATAGAAGATCTGGGTATCTCCTTCTAGGTGGACATTCACTCTTTTACCTTCCTTAAAGGACTCAGAAGCTATTTTACGAAAAGAGCCAGCATCACTTTATTCCTTATCAGAATAAATGCGGAGAAGAGTACCATGTCTCTGTTGAAGAATAAATTAATTTATACCTTCTCTTTGCTAGACACTCTGCTAAGTGTAAGGGATGAAGGACAGCCCCACCTCTGGAGGCATACGGTCTGGTGGAAACAGATATGTGAGCAAAGAAGTGTAGAAAAGTGAAATAGATGTTTGAATAACGTATTTATCAGACATGTGGAGGCAAAAATGATGGAGGTATAACAAGCATATAAAAATGTACTGTGATTCATAGTTTTGATGGATACTCTGAAAGAAAGTGAAAGTTCTCAGTCGTGTCCGACTCTTTGCCACCTCATGGACTACACAGTCCACAGAATTCTCCAGGCCAGAATACTGGAGTGAGTAGCTGTTCCCTTCTCCAGGGGATCATCCCAACCCAAGGATTGAACCCAATTCTCCCACATTTCAGGTGGATTCTTTACCAGCTAAGCCATCAGGAAAGCCCAAGAATACTGGACTCGGTAGACTATCCCTTCTCCAGTGGATCTTCCCAACACAGGAATCAAACTGGGGTCTCTTGCATTGCAAACTTCTCTTGAAGCTTGACTGAAGGTATATCCACACCCTAACTTCAATCAAACTTCGAGAGAGTCATGTACTATACTCTGTCAACAATTAATGTCAGAAAAACATTTTATAGCCTGCAGCCTGAATTTTTCATTTCCTTATTAATACATAATTTTGATGGAGAAAAGAAGGCTACATGGGGGGATTCTATTTATCTGTGGTCTCTGATATTAAGTTACCTCTCTTAAATCAGGAGTTCATAGTCTGGGTCCTTGGGCTCATTAGACAGGTTTCGTCCAAAACCATCCTGAGGTCAATAACGATTTTAAAAGGTCTGTGATCCATTAAAACATTTCTTTAAAAGGTAATTTGTGTTTCATCATGTGAATTAAAGAATCTCTTTGGGTTTCTTCTGAGACCATGATTTAATGACCCTTGGAATCCCTTTTTGTCTGTATCCATGTTTAAACAAATCCTACCAGCAATGGAGCAGTGACTTTGTATTAAAAAAATTAAAAACTACATTAATAACTAGAGCGTAAAAACTGCTTTACATAAAAGAAAACCATAGTTCTCACAAGCTTCACATTGCATAACCTAGGTATCAAGATACAGTATGAGTACATTTCCATATTTTGAATTTTAAAACTTACTCATTCAAATCTCTCATATTTTGGTTTATTTTTTAATGTTTCTTCTTTAGTGTTCTTCAATTTCAATATGATACATTTAAGTTTATGTTTCTGCATCGCACTAATATTCTTGTACTTCATAAACATGAGAATGAATCACTTCAGAAAAATTATCACTTATTATCTATTCAAATACTGCCTCACCCTCATTCTCTATATTTTCTCCTTCTGGAGCTTTTGCCTGAATGTTTATATTCTCCACTTATTTATATCTCTGTATTCTAGGTATTACTATCAATTATACCATGGTTAGTCTTCACTTTTAAATCTTCCATTGAGGTTTTATTTCAAAATTGTCTTTTTCTTTTACAGGTTTTCTACTTGTGGTTTTTGTTTTTTTTAAATAACTTATTCTTTGTTTGGGCTTAATGTCTTCTTTTATACTGTCAAGGTTTTGTGTCCATGGAATTCTCCAGGCAAGAATACTGGAGTGGGGAGTCATTTCCTTCTCCAGAGGATCTTCCCAACCCAGGGATCAAACCTGGGTCCCTTACATTGCAGGCAGATGCTTTACCGTCTAAAGCACCAGGGAAGCACTCAAAACTATACACATATTCATTTTATATATTCTCTTTTATGCTGCAATATCATCTCAAGTTTTTAAGGATCCAGTACTGCTGTTAGGTCTCATGTTAATTTTCCCTCTCATGGCTTGTATCGTCTGCTAACTTTTGTTTAGGCGATTGCTTCCTTGTGTGTTTCATCATGTATTACAGCGATCATGTCTTTAGCAGGGCTTGCTGTTTTCTTGAAAATCCTTAGCAGTCTAGACTTCTGTACTTTCAGAATGGTTTTCTGTTTTACTTTTCTAGGAGCCTCAGGGGTATTTGTCAATTTGATGATTTCTAGGTCAGTTAGGTGGTATAAAAAGCAAAAGCAAAATAAAGTCACATGATGTGCAGGCCTGAAGAATAAAATTCTTAAGGGAAGATTTCTTTTCCTCTTAAAAGTTATTCTTTTAAGAGGAAAAGAAAGTTTCTTCTCACCGTACTGACAGCATATTATTCTAGCCTAACTTTTCACTAATATAGGGTCCTGGTTTTACGCGGGGGCTAGGGATGTCTATGGAGTCACACAGAGTTGGACACGACTGAAGTGACTTAGCAGCAGCAGCAGCAGCAGGGATGTCTCAATTCCAACTCTCTGCCTCATCTGGGGCCAAGGCCTTAGTTTCTCTCTACCTCAAATGCATATTAGACTCCAGCTTCCTGGTCACCCAAACCTCTAACCCCTGGGGCAACCACAGCATCAGTCCCCAGGATATCCTCTGGCTTTTAACTTCCTTGCTTTTGGCAAATAGTAATCACTTTTTTTTTTTTTTTTTTTTCAAAATTGGGCAGCATGTTAAAATCCTTTTAATTATTTTATCCATTACTGCTAGGCGTTTGTAACCAAGAGTCTGTTTCAGAATATCTCAGTCTACTGTTTTGCCAGAGCTTTAGTTTACAGTTTGTAATCAATCAGTCATTTCCAAGCAGGAATTTTAGCTGAATTGTTTCAGATCTTGAGAATTTAGAAACACTTAACATGCTTTATGTACAGAATTCTTCTCCATGTTCAGAAGTGATGGACTAAAGACATATTTATCTTCAAAATGAAGGAATTCTGTGATATAACTTCTGGGATCCTCCCAGGACATGGACATTTCTTGCTAATCACCATTACAAACTGATTAAAATAGATTGAATTAATTTATTTTCAATTAGAAGTTGAAAAAAAGAATTTGAATCTTTTTCTTCTAAATACTAACTTCAAAATGTTACTTATTGCTCTTAAAGCCTGAGAATATGTAATTACTCTCAAACAAGATAGTTAGGCACAAATTTCAGTAGTAAAAGCCTCATAAATATATGTAAGAAAATCTTTCTACAAAAGTGAACTATGAAAAAGAATAGTTTTAGCAAGAGTCCATAGAACTTATCCCACAGAAATGACAATTTGCAAAAATCTGTTCTTACATGGGAAAATCTCAGTAATTTGAGATAATGGCAGAACCAAACCTAAAGTGTACTAGTTATTTCAACTTTCAAAAATAATATGCCTCCTACTCTAGGAAAATATATGAAATTGTTTAAATTATAAGTCAAAAGCATAGACAAGGGCTTATTTGTATCCTTTACCAGAAGGAAATGATTTTCCTTAATTCTTTCTCATAAATCACAGGTGTGAAGTGCTGATGTTTATTGGTGAAGATTTTTCAGTAACTTGATTATTCAAGAGGAAAAAAATAAAAACCTTGTAAGAGTAAACAGTGATGAAAAGTTACTATAGAACCTTTCGGAAATAATAGATTTGGACAAGACCAAAGTCTTATTTAGAAACATGGCTCACTCTTTAGTTTGCTATCATATGTTTGACCTGACAGAAGGTGTTCATTATGAATTGAAGCACATTAAAATATTTCTGTTGATCTCTCTGTTACCAATGCATTAAAAATGATCTGGGATTCCTTAATGCAGAAAAATACTTTTCCTCTAAATAGTAGATGATATAAAAACTAGATAAATCAACGAGGAAGGAAACCACATTTGAAGAAAGCATTAGGGTTATTTTTCAGGACAACTTGGAATTACTATTTTATTTCGTCTCTTTCACTACTAATATATATCCACAAGTTTTAAAAATCAATTTTCCCCACAAAGTAACAAGTGACTACAGAATGATTAAATGATAAAAAAAAAAAATAGATGTTTGTCTATGGAACAGCATAACTTTTAAAAAGCAATATAGCTTTTATAAGTTACTTAACTTACAGGTAACATTACCAAACATAACCCTCAGACTTAAGGGTAAGCTCAAATCTAAGTCAATGTAAAAAATCCATGTGTTTTAAACATACCCTCGAAGCAAACTTGCAAGTAGCTACATTCAGAGTATGCAGAATTGATTTACATTCTGTCTTTTCTTGAGATATATCTCCTTGCTACTCAAAGTGTGCTCCACGGACCAGCAGTCTCCTTATCTTCTCAGAGACTGTTGGAAATGCAGAAATTTTGGCTGCACCTAGACCCTACTGAATCAGAATCTGCATTTTAACAAGCTCCATAGGTAATTCATGTGGCCATTAAAGTTTGACAATTTCTGTAATAACAGACATAGTAATACTTTCTAATTTAACGTCAAGTTAAAGTATAAGATTTCTTTAAGGGAGGATGTTTTCAAACCGTACAGTACACAAATGAAGGGAAGGAGTTACAGGTTTTTTCTTTTTATCTAGGGGGAAAATTACATGCAGCATCTTCTGGGGGTCACTTCCTCCTGGGAAAAGGATCCACAGCAGACCTTGACGCTGCGCAGCCCTGAGCAGTGATCTGAAGGTGTCCCCATCGATCCTGCCCCCCTATTCTGCCTCCAGACACACACACACACACATACACACACACACACACACACACACACACACACACACACTCCTGGGAAAAGGATCCACAGCAGACCTTGACGCTGCGCAGCCCTGAGCAGTGATCTGAAGGTGTCCCCATCGATCCTGCCCCCCTATTCTGCCTCCAGACACACACACACACACACACACACACACACACACACCCCTCTAGAGCTGCTTAGAGAACTGCTACTGAGAACTGCTTTCCGTGGGAAACCCCATGCAGATGATGTGACGTGTCAAGAAACCAGACCCTATAGTCAACTAAAGAGGCTGGGAGACAGAAAAGCTCTCTGCCCGCCACACTTCTGGGCCCAGGCCTGCAGCGAGCGGGAGACTTCGCCCCGCTTCGCCCTCGGCCCGCCCCTGCCTCTCATCCTCTACCCGCCAAAAAAGAAACCCTGTAGACTTTTGAATAAGATCTCGTAGTTCCTCGGAGTCCACCCTCCACAGCCCTCTGGGGCTTCTCCCCTGCCGAGTCTCCTGGGCGCGCACCTGTAACAATTCCCTCCCGGGAGCCCTCGGTGAGAGGTGCGCGCAGCGGGGAGGTGAGCCTGGAGGCGGCATTTCTCCACCGCCTGCGAACTCGGCGGCCGGCCAGGGCCCGCGGGCCGGCGGGCGCCTCTTGAAGGGTGCCGGCGGGGCGCGTTCGGACGGCGGGGCGCGCGGGTCACCGAGCCCCCCGCGGGCAGGAGCGCCGAGCTGCGCCGGCGACCCTGAGAGTTCTCATCAACCCACAGCGGCGTGCCACAGGGGACGCAACTGTGAATCAGCCCGGGCCACGACTGTGACGAGGGAGCTCCTCGAGGACGCGGGGGAAACGGAGCGGACCGGCTGGGGCGGCGTCGGGACCCGGCGCCCCGCGCGCGCTCGCCGGGGCGCACTTGGCCCCGCGCGCTCGGCCCCCTCGGGCCCCTGGGGACCCGCCCGCCCGCCCGCCCGCGGCGCCAGCACTCACAGGCAGGGGTAGTAGCCGTAGGCAGGCAGCGGGGGCTGCGCGTCGTCTCCCAGCTCCGAGTCCATGAGCAGGTAGTCTTGGCTCTCGTTGCGCCGCGCGCCAGCCCCGGCCACCACGGCGGGAGAGCCGCCCCTCCGGGGCCCGAACGCGGCCGGGCTCTGGTTCATGGCGGGGACGCCCGATTGACGGGCCGGGGTCCCGCTCGTGACGGAGCCGCCTCAGCAATTCCCGCGGGGACCCGGTGCTCAGGGGCCCGCGGCGGCCCGGCGCCTCCGGGGCGAGGCTGAGGCTGGGCGCGCAGACGCCCCGCGGGCTGAGATCCGCGCGCGGCTGCCCCGCGGGCCCGGGAAGCAGTCGCCACGTAGCGGGGCGCCAAGCAGACGGGGCGGGGGACCCTCGAGGAGGTGGCTGGGGCTCCCGGGCCGAGCGAGCCCAGGCGGGGCGGAGGGCGGCAGCGGAGCCTGAGAGCCGAGAGCCGGGGAGACCGCGCTGGAGTTACTATGTCAACCGAGACTCCAGCCCTCGGCTCCCGCCTTCTTCCCCCGCGCCCTCCGTCATGATCCCACCTTTAAAGGGATCAGAACGAGGTTCCAGAAAGCAGCCGAAGCCTATCGTGGAGCCACAACTTTCAGAGCCAAGAGGAACCTCAAGTAGGTGGAGCCACACACACTTTTTTTTTTTTTTTCTAGGCCCTAAGAGTGCTTATTTAGAAACCATCCAAATGAAGAACTTTCTAGGAAGCTTCTCTTAAGTAAGACTCAGAGAACCAAGAACTCAACTGTTTTAAAAGACAGGAGCCTCTCCTTGCTCCATACTGCCTTCATCTTAGGGCATTCTCTCTCCCCCTCCCTACCCCCGAAGTGATAACTCTTCACTTTATAATGAACAACATTCTATGTTCCCAGTGCCAGATGGTCCCAGTTCCTGAGCAAATCAACCAAAATAGGCCAGCATTTTTCGATAACACCAATAGAGGCCAACAACCTGCTTACTTCAGAGAAAAAACTTTTCTTCCATCATTGCAAATGCCAGAATTACTTCTCTGCCAGATGTTTCCCACATTTCAGAACTGTTTTTAATTTTAAGACTTAGTTTTAAATTCTGACTTAATCTCCGTACACGTGTGAAGTAAAATTACTCAACAAGGATGAATCACTAACTGTAGTAGTTCAAGCAATTGTCAGTTAAGAATCCATTCATTTATTCAACAAATATTTCATTGATCCCAGTTTCCAAGCAGCGTTTTAGGATTCAGAGGCAAACTAGCCAGCTAAGGCCCGCATCAGCCCTTGTAGAGATTTAATGGAAGAGAAGGAGACAGAGATTAAACAAGTAAATAGAAAAGGAATCAGAGACAAAGGTCACAATAAAAATAAGACAGGTTGATGTTATAATAACTGGAGACTGTCTATTTAATATTATTAGGTGGTTTAAAGAGGCCTTTCCAAGTAGGTGTTAGTTAAGTGGAGATCGACAGGGCAAGGAGTCAGATATGCACGATACTGGATGCTTGGGGCTGGTGCGCTGGGACGACCCAGAGGGATGGTATGGGGAGGGAGGAGGGAGGAGGGTTTAGGATGGGGAACACATGTATACCTGTGGCGGATTCATTTCGTATTTGGCAAAACTAATACAATTTTGTAAAGTTTAAAAATAAAATAAAATTTAAAAAAAATTAAAAAAAAAAAGATCAGAAACTGGTTGCAAAGAGATTGAAGACAGACAGACAGTCAGAAATTCTGTTGTAAAGGTACTTTTGCATCCCATAAGTAGGTGGATGATAAAATGTATATTGGAAGTGTGAAAGCAGTGAACTTAATAGAAGAGAAAAGGTGTCACAAATTTAGAGCTTTTGCTTGGCCACCACACTAAGAACTAAAACTCAGAGAAGAAGGAACCATTGTATTCTTAGGGTCTGGTTCTGTATTTGTCACTGGTATGTGGAATGAATGAATGGATAGATGGATGGATGGATGAAGTACAGAAAAAATAAGAAAAGAGTCTTAACCACTAAAACATTTACCCTGAGAAACTAATTGCCATCATTCTGAAGTATATTATTCCTGATTAAGAATCTCTTTGGATTTCTCATCATGTGGAGCCATGGCTTAAAATTCTTACTATTGCCTAATAATTATGCATAGTGATAATGTTCACTGCTTCAAATTTGTTTGTGGCAATACTATCCGTAAGAACACTAGTTTTCATGCTTGAATAAATTAGTTAATAAATGTTTAATTAAATAGTGCCAAGATAATCTGTTTGAGAACATCAAGTATAGTAAACAATTTAAGGACTTCCCTGATGGTTGGATGGCATCACCGACTCAATGGACATGAGTTTGGGTAAACTCCAGGAGTTGGTGATGGACAGGGAGGCCTGGCATGCTGCAGTCCGTGGGGTCGCAAAGAGTGGAACATGACTGAGCGGCTGAGCTGAGCTGGTGGTTCAGTAGTGAAGAAACTGCCTTTCAATGCAGGAAATGGGGGTTTGACCCCTGGGCAGAGAGCTAGGATACCATATGCCACAGGGCAACTAAGCAAGTAGAGACCCCAACCACCACAACTACTAAGCCCGCACGCTCTAGAGCCTGTGTTCTATGCTACAAGAGAAGCTCAGACGCCCCGACTAGACAGAAACCCCCAGTGTCTCAAATGAAGTCACAGCATGGCAAAAAAAAAAAAAAAACATTAGTGGGGTGAGTAATCAAATGTTTTTGAACTGACTCAAATTCTGTGAGCTGAAGAAAAGTTAGAAACGACTGGTGGTGTTAGTTTAAGTGTTAGTCTTTAACTTAGAAAACAAAAATTGAGACAGAATTAATGGTGTTGTCATAGTTAGTTGAGCTGTTTGTGCCTTTTCTTATAACACTGTTTTTCATTCTCAGGTAGCAACCTTCACACTGAAAAAATTATTACAGTAAACTTATAATGTGATATAAATTTATCATTTTGCAAGATAAGACATGCTTTTCTCCGTTATTTGAAATGTAGTTAGTACCAGACCAAAAAAAATTCCGGGGCTGTTTTCACAGAAGGGAGAAGGTGATGGACAAAGGATTAGAGGATTCTGAAAGAGTTTAATGATCTGATGAAGTGGAAAGAGCATTTGACTGGAAGCCTGAAAGCCTTGTTCTAACCATTCCACTAACTGAAACTGTATAATTTCAAAAAGGATATCTAATTTCTCTCTGCCTCTTTCACTAACCAGTAAGCAGAGATATAATTACAAAGCACTCCTCAGTCTCTAACTTTCTGCATTTTATCCTTACCTACGCAGTTATCTCCTCAGCCACCAGGTGGCTTAGAGGGTAAAATGTCTGCCTACAATGAGGGAGACCTGGGTTCAATCCCTGAGTCGGGAAGATCCCCTGGAGAAGGAAATGGCAACCCACTCCAGTACTCTTGCCTGGAAAATCCCATGGACGAAGGAGCCTGGGAGGCTGCAGTCCATGGGGCCACAAAGAGTTGGACACAACTCAGTGACTTCACTTTCACTTTTTGATGCAGTTATCTCTTCAGTTACATTAAAAAGAAGATGACCTCCCAACCAATTAATGTATATTTTTAATCAAGTGAGGCATTGTTGAGTAGTATATCTGGAGTAATGAAGAAAATTGGGGAATGAAGTTAAAGAAAAAAGTAAAAAATGGTTGGTTGAACCATTTCACAGAGCTTAAAACATTGCTATGCAATTTTATGTTGTATGTACGTCATATGTTTATGATATTAATAAAAAAGAACACCAAGTGGTAGGTCTGAGATGTGGAGATGAAGGCAGGCTGTGTGTCTGAATGGGCAAAGGGTGGGATGCCATTAAGAGAGGACTTTCACCTCATTATACATACATGCAGTTTGTTTGATTGATTGATTTTAATGCAACACAGTATTTTGAAAAATCAAGAAGAAGAGCTGCCCTCTAGAAGGTCTCAAACCAAGACCCCAAAGGGAAAGAAAATGATATTTCTAGTGGCATCAGGGACAAAAGGTTGAGAAAACCTTAGTAGATGCCTAATGACTCAAAAAGAAGGCATTGCATGGAAGACTTTAGGCAGTTGCTGTTTATCAGATGCTACTACTGATGAGAAGCCACTGGCACAAGAGCTTTTCTGGGAAATGCTTTGAGGTTAGTTGACCAACAGCTACAAATAATACTTTAGTCAGAAATTCATGTAGATAATTCAAAACGTGGAGACCCAGAGCCCTGTCTTCTCATGCACGTAGAATTTAGAGGGGAGAATCTACAGGGGAAAGAAACAAACAAACCAACAATAACCCTGGAAGCTTCAGAAGGCCTGATCTATGAACAAAGTCCTCTGTAAATTCTGGTTTGAGTGAAATAGTTGCAGGTGATACCAGATCTTCGAACCTCAGTTGCTTTATTTTTAAGTGAAAGGGCTGTAACAGTTATATTTAAATCTCTACTGCAGATATTAAAACTTTATTATATTAAATATTAAAAGCAGTAGAGTTAAAATGGTGGCTCAGTGGTAAAGGATCTGCCTGACAAGGCAGGAGATGCAGATTTGATCCCTGGGTCAAGAATATCCCCTAGAGGAGGAAATGGCAACCCACTCCAGCACTCCAGTATTCTTGCCTGGGAAATCCCATGCACAGAGGAGGCTGGCCGGCTACAGTCCATGGCATCACAACAGAGTCAAACACTAAACAGCTACAACAAAAAGTTAAAATAGTGACCTATTTTAATATTTTCTTTGAGCTTAACATAGCTATCTAAAATTCTAACATTATCATATGGGTATTTTGGAAGCACTTGTGATTACCATGATTTCACTTAGAACAAGTCATGTTTGACTAAATTAATCTCTTTTAATAGAATTATTAAAATAGTTTCAGTAAACTACTGGCCAAGGGCATTATATGACATTTATCAGTAAGATTGAACTATGTGGACTGAGGAGCAGATGTATGATTTGGAAGTAGTCAGAAGACTGTTGAGAAGATGCGTGGTCTATGGATCAGTGTCACTCAGGCTCAGTAAATGGGGACATGTCAAGAATGGATGGAGTTACTTGGTAACTAGTTAGTTTCCCATCACCGGACACATTCAAATGCAGCCTAGACCTCAAGTTTTGCTATAAAATGACCCAATATATTTGTGGAAAATTAAATGAACTCTAAGATCCTTTAAGAAAAGTCTGAAATTCAAAACTTATTGTCATCTCAGCCCATCACTGGACACATTCAAATGCAGCCTAGACCTCAAGTTTTGCTATAAAATGGCCCAATATATTTGTGGAAAATTAAATGAACTCTAAGATCCTTTAAGAAAAGTCTGAAATTCAAAACTTATTGTCATCTCAGTGGATCCAAAATGCACAACTGATAAAATTCCATCTTTTCTTGACGATTTTTTCTTTTTCATAAAGGCTTAGTAAACAGGTACATTCTTTAACATGGTGAAGAAGATCTACTTCAGACAAAACCAACATGGGGAAATACTGGACATGTTTATGTAAGTGTAAGGAATAAGACAAAGATATTACCATCATTACTATTAATTATTAGCTAAGAACTTTTATAATAAGTTAAATAAAACATGATAAATAAAGGAAGGAAATATTTAAAAAGGAACATAAATCTATTCGTTTACAGATGGTATACTTGTCTACCATAAAAATTTCAAGATCTTTAGCTGAAAATTATTAGAACTACAGAGTAAGAAATATGTTTGGAACAATGTTATGTGAACAATGTTATGTTATAAAGGTAAGCATAGAAACTTCAGTAGCTTTCCTATATACTAGCAATAGCCAGTCAAAATATAATAAAAGCTTTACCAAGCATAAAATAAATTGAAATAAATTTAACCAAG
The DNA here is from genome assembly GCF_055505025.1 of Bos grunniens. NCBI lineage: Eukaryota > Metazoa > Chordata > Mammalia > Artiodactyla > Bovidae > Bos > Bos grunniens. Next base: position 7,788,432 of record NC_141179.1, on the reverse strand, counting down.
CACTGTAAGACCTATGTAAAGAAAATTGTAAAAGTTTACTAAGACCTAATTTTAAGATGAGTCAAAGGCCTAACTCAAATTATACAATGAATTTTATTGAGAGTATGATGAAACTGATATTAAAATTTACAGATCGAGTGGAATGTAATATTTTCAATATTGTCTTTCCCTCTAAGGACAGGTTTTTCTCTACTATTTATTTTTTTCCAAGAATAGATGTGAAAAAAGTAAGAAAATTCATTTTAAAAAAGGAATGAAAGGATATTTCTCTATTAAACATTGAATAAGTTTTGATTATTTGTTCACAACAAATAGATTCATATTAACAAAATAGAAGCATTCAAAGAATATAAGAGAAAGTTTAGTGAAATACTTCAATATATTAAAGATTTTATGATATGATAAAGAATACATCTTAATTCAAGAGGGGAAATGAAGAAATGTTGAATAAATGGAACTGGATGAGAGATTTCTGTCTCCACCTTTGTCAAAATTAATGGAAGGCATTAAAAAGTTGAATGTAATTTTAAATCTCTAAATCCTATTAGAGAAAGATAGGAGTGAAATTTATTTACAATATGTAATCTTCAAGTGGAGAATGCCAGCCTAAGAATTCACCAACAGTTGAAACAAACAAACAAGCAAAATTTAAATTTAGAGAATCTACTAATAAAAGCAAAAATATATAAATGTTAATACATATAACTCAGATGCCACAGATGCCACTCACCTGAATTGCTGGGAGTCTTCAAAGAGGCAGCAGCTTAAAGGTTGAGCTCTATTGTGGACTTATAGTTCCTTTGACAGATAAATTTCTGAAAATTAAAAAATTTATTTCCATTTGATTTCAGTAAGTTTCATGTACCAGTGGTTATATCCATTCTTTTCTAGTCACATTTCTTGGATTTGCCACATTTCATTACATCTTCACCCCCGTGACTCTCCTATTCCCTCACTGTCTTTTATAAATGCAGACACCTCGCACAGATCAGGGTGCAGTGGGAGCCCCACACTCTCAGCCATTTCCTTCTCTTGAAAGGATTTACTCTGTGCCACCTAAGTCCATCAGGATTTTAACAGTGAGCCTCATGGCCACAACTTTGACTTGATCCTTAACGTGAGACTGAGAGGTATAGATCTTTGGGGGCTCAAATAATTTCTCAATTTTATAGTTTTACTGTTTGGGGATGAAAACCAACAACAGCCTCTTTAACTCTGATGTGCATGCGTGCGTGCCTGTTAATTTGCTTAAATTGTGTCTGACTCTTTATGATTCTATGGACTATATAACCCACCAGGCTCCACTGTCCATGGGATTCTCCAGGCAAGAATACTGGAGTGGGTTGCCATGCCCTCCTCCAGGGGATCTTCCCGATCCAGAGATTGAACCCAGATCTGCATTGCAGGTGGATTCTTTACTGTCTGAGCCACCAGGGAAACCTTTAACTGTACAGGTCTCTGAATTTCAGGACTCTATTCTTTTTCAATTTTTCTCGCAAACTTTCCAATACTGTTCAGAGATCATCTCTTTCTTGTCAAATTGCCAAATATAGCCAATAGTAACCAACATTTGCTATGAACATTCATTTTTTCAATTCTTCTTTATGATTAGCACCTCATTAGGTACACTGTCCTCCAAGTAATTGGAGGTGACAGTTTTTGACATTTTTTCCTACCACATAACACCAGTAATATGAACTGCCCTCTTTCCAGGAGTTGATAACAAATTATTTGTCTACCATCACTTGGCATCTGAGGAAATGTTACATATTTCAGTTTAGTTTGTGTGTTCTTTTGTTTACAGAATCGCTCCACTTCTAATTACTAATTTTGGTGACGGAGATAAGGAAGGTCATTCTATTAGAAGAGATCCCCAAGACGGCATGACGCCCAATTGATCCTCAAACTGAACCTGGGCTTTCCTGTCCTTGGAATGTGTGAAAGCACCTACACTTAGACCTGTTTCAAGGACACAGCCATGAGATCATATGTGTTCTTGAGATCACCTGGACTGTATATGTGACTGAGCCCAGTCAAGTTCTCTCTGTAAATGTTTGAAATGCTTGCAGGTGGATGCAAAGATCTACTCATCTTGCAGTCCCCCCAAGACCAGCACTTACCAATTGAGTGGTGTGAGCATTCTTCAGTCTCCTTGCCTTCTGTGTAGGGGAGCCAGTTTCAGATTTCACTGGAGGAACTCCTGAGTTTGTAAACCAACAACTTCATAGTGATACAATGTTTAATTTTTTAGAAAATATGGTCATAACACAAGCATCCCCTAGTGATAATTTTCCAGTTTCCTTCAATATCCAAACTTTATAGAAAGTACTGAGTTCTCATTATAGCATTTTTTGACATGATTTCTAAGCAATAAGCTAATATTTACATACTCAACCTAAAAACAACATTTTTAACAAAATGATGTGCATTTAGTTGAGTTCCATTCCAAATGCAAGTGATGAAGCATCATCAAAAATCACATTTATGTAGATTTTTCTGTTGAGAAGTAGCAAGTTTTATTGAGTACCTTCTGCTGTTGCAAGATGGCAACTTGACGTGTTGGGCTTCCCATGTGGTCAGTGGTAAAGAATCTGCCTGCAGAGCAAGAGACCTGGATTCAATCCCTGGGTCAGGAATCTCCCTTAGAAGGAAATGGAAACCCACTCCAGTATTCTTGCCTGGAGAATCCCATGGACAGAGGAACCAGGCAGGCTACAGTCCATGGGGTTGCAAAGAGTCAGACATGAATGAAGAGACTTAGCACGCATGCACACACCTCAATGTGAATTTTCTAAGAACAAAGATATTCAGGTACAGCTATCAAAACTAGAATATTTAACAGTATACAATGCCGGGGACCAGCCCCGGCTGATCCAGGGTATTCGAAGGAGAGACGGCGTAGGCGAAGATCAGGAAACAACTGCTTAATTAAATGTTAATTAAGGATATAAAGAGTAATAGGATGAGGATAGCTCAGTGAGGAAATTCAGTGGAGAAAAGAGGCTGAGTGGCTTGGTTTACGCGGGAGACCAATAAAACTTCAGGACAAGAAGTTTGCACCACTTACGTAGGCCACAGGCGTCCTTCCGTTCTCCCGAAGGAGAGGAGACACTGAGGCCTCCCCGGTCGGATCTTAGAAGCCCAGGCATAATTAGTAAGCATGGTGGGTTCCGCGCTCCAGATGGAGACTCAGCCAGAGTGAAAGAGAGAGAGACATGGGGAGACCAGTATTTCGAGAAACTGATCCCAATTCTTTATTTTCCAGAGTCTGTTTTTATACACTGAGATGTTATACAAAAGTCACGTGGGGACAGCAGTCCTGACTTTTATTAAAGTCAGGTGCTTCAGACAAATGTATACAGAGGTCTTAGGGGTGTTACATCATCTTCTGGCCAGGGGGGCCTGCTGACAATTTACGACCCTCTCCTTGTGACAGCGGTCAGTCAATCAGGACACTTATTTCCCCAGGGCTGATTATTCTCAAAACAGACGCCACCCAAATAAAGTTACATTCCTACAGGGTGACGGTGTAGTGGGTTTTAGTTAAGGAAAGAATTTACTTAGCCTAAGGTCTAACGTGATTAATATCAAAGGTTAATACTTATTTCTTCTATATATTCATTAATGTGTGTAAGGGCAGGGGATGTGGAGACGTAGCAACAAACATTGGCTCAACAAATGAAAAACCCTTCACCAACACAATTTCTAATTAGCCCACTATACTTATAGTTTTCTAACTTCTCTAAAGAACCTGTTTTTAGAGGGTTTAAAGCATCTCGTGCCTCTCACTGTTGGGAGGCTGTGAGCAATCACATGTGGCCGGATGAGCCTGTCAGGCAGGCTAGAGAACCTTCAGAGGAGTTTGTAGGTTAAAACACTCTTGTCACACCCAAGAGTTTTTATTGACTGGAGCTCTAGGTTAACTCCTTCTCCGAAAGAGGTGGTGGGGGACAGCCCCCCGTAAAGTCAGAGATGTAGGTAAGAGCACAAAGTAGTAAAGTAGGCAGGCTCTGGTTATGGGGGTAGACGCTCGAGGATTTCCAGGGGGACTCCTGAGGCTCGATCCCGCCTTTGCGTATGTCGAGCCTCCTTCCTCATGACCTTTGCCATGGGCGGAGTACCTCACTCTGGCCCCCAACAATACAATTCTCTTGTATAACCTCCAGAACTTAATCTAATTTTGCAAATTGCTCCAAGAAGTCTTTTTTGGCAATTTTGTTTGTTTGGTTCAGGGCCCCATCCAGGTTCATGCACTTCATTCACATGCCATCTCTTTGGTCTCCTCTGATCTGAAACAGTTTCTCTGAGTGTCTTCACCATGATATTGGTGTTTTGAAGGTACAGGCCAATTATTTTGTGAAATGTCTCCCAATTTCAGTTCATCTGACACCGCTTTATCCTTAGATTGAAGTAATACATTTTGGGTAGGAATACTATAAAAATGATATGCTCTCCTCAGTGAAGCTCATCAAGAAACATACAATGTCATTTTGTCCATCATTTGTATTGTTAACCTTGATTACTTGGTTAAGATGGTACTCTGATGGCTTCTACTGTGAAGTTATTATTTTCCCATTGTAATTAGTAATTTTTAGGGTGGTATATCGGATCTACAAAAATAAATACCTTGTTCTTTACCAAATTTTACGCATCCTAGTTTTAGCATCCACTGATGATTCTCGTCTGATTTAACTATCATTATGACTACCATAATAGCCATAAGAAATAGTGATATTTCTAATATCATTCTTTCATATTCATTTGTTGGCATTCTACTGTAAGAAAGAGGCTTTCTTTCCTTGCCATTCATTCATTCATTTTCTGTATGTATTTTATTCTAAGTGTTGTAATCTATTATTGTCATTATTTTAATACTCAAATGGTCCTTTGTTAAGCCCTTTTTATTGGGCCTCTTGACAATTATTCCATGTGTTTACAGAGAGACTGTCAATTTTTCTTTAAAAATAGATGCATAGTACTCCAGTATGTAAATCAGAGATTGATAAATTATGACCCACTGGCTTAATCTGATCCTACCATTTATCTGTTTTTGTAAATAAAGTTTTATTGACACACAGCCATGAACATTTGCTTATACATTGTTTATGACTGTTATAACCACAGAGGTAAGTAGCTGAAGCAGAGACAGTATGAGCCAAAAATTACTATCTGGCTCTTTAAAAAAAATTGGCTATCACTTGGTGAAATTCATTAAAAATTTGTTCAAATAATTTCCAGTGTATTGATATTAAGATGCATCCAATATTTTAAATTATTAATGATGCTATAATTAATAGCTTTATATGTAAGTGTTTTCATATTATTAGAGATACATCTTTAGAGTAAATTCCTAGAAGCAGGATCAAAAGCAAATGCAGAGTTTCTTGAATTTGAAAAACAAAATTTAGGCAATTATATGTTTAAATACTTTTTTCTGTCCCATCTTCTCCTCTCCTTGTATGCATAGTTCAAGGGCCAGCCAAAGACTTAGCCAGAGTTCACTCACAAAATTTGAAAATTACTCTACTCTGACTTTATTTCAGGACTCTCTCCAGACTTCCCAGCAGCTGAAATTGCCTGGACTTCTGTTCTTTGTTCTATAGTCTATACACACTATGGATATTGGAGTTTTACCCACCCTACTTGGTGACTGTTTTGGCCTGTTCTCACATAAAAGCTGTACAAGGGGAAAACTTGCTGTGTGTGAGCCTCTTCTTTCAAGTCTTCACACTCCTCAAAAAATCCTGAGTAAGTTATTCATGATTCTTAAGTAACTTTGTCTATTTTTTTTATTTTGTCTGTAATTAATAGTTATTACATATGGTAGGTTTGAGTCTGAAAGGAATTTACAGTATGGAAGTAGGCACATCATAGATAAACTGCTGAAAACCAAAGGCAAGGAGACAATCTTGAAAGAAGCTGGGGGCAAACAACACATTATACACAGGGGACCAGCAATTCAGTTAAGGTAGTAACTTCTCTCTAAGGGCCAGAAGACAGCAATACAGCTTTGTTAAATCTTATCAAATCTGGGTTTTAAGTCATAGTTAGATTGTGTGGGTGTAGAGAAAATTACCCTTTCTAGTAATTGCATGACTTTGTATCATTTTGAAATTTATTCTTGTGTGTGGTATGGGATATGGACTTACTTTTATCTTCTTCCACATGGCTATCCACTTACCCCAGCACCACTGAGTAAAAACTTAACTTGTGTCCCAGTAATTTTAGATACCATCTTTATCATATATTAAATTTTCATGTGTACTTGGGTCTATATCCAGACTTGCTATCCTATTCCATAATGTTTGTTTATTCAGATGTGAGTTCCAAACTATTTTAACTACAGAGGATTAATAATATATTTTAACATATTGTAAGATTAGTCCCTTCTCTTAGCTTTTCTTTTCTATGTTTTCCTAGCTATTCTTGTATGCTTATTTTTCCATATGAACTTTGGTATCAACTTTTCTAACTCCAGAAAAAAATATTCGTTGGTATTTTTATTGGGATCACATTACAATTATAAATTAAGCAAACTGACATCTTTATGGCTCTCAGTTATATCCAAATACAAGGGATGCTTTTTTTCTTTGCTCATATCTATTTTTGTGTCTTGTAGATAACTTTTACACATTTCTTTCTAAGCACATTCCCACATTTAAAAAGTTTATCAACCTATTTTAAATACTGATTATCTTCCATTATATTGTCTAAACAGTTATTTTTGCTTATGTGAAATCAACTGATTTCTAGGTTAATCTTATATCCTGATACTTTACTGGGTTCTTTTATTTTTTTCAGTTTATCATTGACTTTCTAGGGGTTTCCAGAAATACCATCATATCATTTGAATGAGAGATAGATTTTCTACTTTTTTTTCAAATTTCTACTATTCTAGTTTCCTGTTACCAGAATATTGTTAATATTACTATAGATTAAATATAAATAATAGAAATGTGTGTGTATGTGAGGGGGTGCATATGCTAAGGAAATGTCTGTCAATTTCTATTTTCTTGAGCTTTATTTTTTTTTTTTAAAAAGAGGCTTTCCAAATTATTATGGAGATAATCATGTAACTTTACTCTTGAGATTTATTAATGTGGTCCATTATACTAATGAATAACAGTACTGAACCATTCTTGCAGTACCAGAATAAAGCCCACTTGATCATTATATTAATATATTATGTCCCAAATATGGTACAGAAGGTTGCTTGCTAATATTTTATTTAGGATTTTTGTACCAATATTCACAGTAAATATTGATCTGTAACATTGTTTTTGTGCTATAAAGGTAGACATTTTGAAAAGCATTCAGAGTGTCAACAAAGGTAATGAATGTTTACCTGAGATGTTATTGGTGCTAAAAGAAACTGTTATTTATGCAAAAAAGATATTGGTTAACAAATATTGATAAACCAGTTTCTTTGGTGATTAAAAAGTAGTGTTTTGAACATTTTTTGTATCCTATCATGTTACTTTATATTCATATAGATAGTTACAGGGGCTTCCCCAGTGTCTCAGTGGTAAAGAACTCACCTACTAAGCAGGGGACGCAGGTTTGATCCCTGGGTCAGGAAGATCTTCTGGAGAAGGAAATGGCAATCCACTCCAATATTATTGCCTGGGAAATCCCATGGAGAGAGGAGCCTGACAAGCTACAGTCCATGGGGTTGCAAGAGCCAAACATGACTTAGTAACTAAACAACACTCCAGATTAGTGTTTTTGCACATAATGTCATTTTTCCATGGGCATATTTCCATGGGGATATTAAACAGAAATTGCTTATATAACAGTTCTCAATAATAAAGCCTCAAAATATATAAAGCAAAACTAATAGGTCTACAAATAGAAATAAATTGGCAATATATGGTCTGTTAGTCATATATAGACTAATAGATTAGTCATATAGACAATATATGACCTAATAGTTATATATAGAAGAATCAATTGGAGTGGGAGCCAGCAAACTGGGCCAAATTCTGCCTGTGGTCTGCTCTTGAAGGAAATGTGAGTTAAGAATGGTTTTTATATCTTAAAAGAGTTGTGAAAAAATAAAGAAAAAATTGTTACAAAGACCATAAGTGGCCCATAGAGCCTAAAATATTTACTCTTTACTCTTCAGAGAAAAACAAAATGCTGACCCATACACATACCTTTACAAACATACCTGAAATGTTAAAATGTCAGTCAAAGAGGATCTCATAATGGTTTGTTAATAAATGATGAAATATGCTGCTTTATCTACTTATGATGTATTCATCAAATTCTATTTAATCTTCCTCTTTCTGAGCATGTAAGAAAATAGCACTTGTCAAATTCTTCTACACTTAAAAGGCCACGTAACTGACTATGAGGGTGTTCTAAACATTTCTGTACATCAGTTGACACTCTTCCAACTGATATGTCTATGTCCCCACCCCTTGAATTGGAATCAGCTTTAATGACCCATTTATAACTATTAGAATGCAGGAGAAACAATGATGAGTAACTGCCATGACAAAGTAAAAAAAAAAAAAAAAGACTTTCTCTGTTTCCGCTTAACTCTCTCTCTGGTCACTTGTCTTCAGTGTGACCCAACTGGAGGTCCGATTGGAGAGCCTTATGCTGTGAAGAATCCAGACCACATGGAAAGGTGACAGTTCCAGCTGACAGTCAGCAGCAACAGCCAGATATATGCACAAAGACAGTCATAGTTTCAGCCCTGAGCTTTGAAGCCATCAAGGGTTAACAACCGAGGCCACAGACTTTGGGGGCCAGAGACAAGCTGATGTACCCTGTGAGAATACCTGACCCACAGTATCTGTGAACATAAGAAAATGGTAATTTCATACTACTAAGTTTGGGGGTAGTTGGTCATGCAGCTATAGTGATCGGATCAGTTATCAGTGGAATAGAGGTAGGAGTTATACATGCCACTTTGATAACTAGCCATAAATCCCACCTACTCTTAAGTTCTCTTCCATAATGACTCTCTCATAGAAGGAGGTTTGGCGGGCATACTGATAAGATAAAAGGAGCCTGGATGCTTGAGTGGCCACCTGGAGAAGACTGGGCCATGAGTTTTCCTTGACCCACATTAGACTCATACATAAGTCGAAGATAAATCTTTACTGTGCTGAGCCCCTGATATTTGGATTAACAGCCCATCCTATCTTACTAACACAAATACACTTTGTACTTTAAAAGATGAAGCTAAGGCAGAATTTAAAGAATTCAGCTTTAAATTCATGTATTACAAAAAGAGAATGGTGAAAATTAATGATGGAATTACTCATATAATGGTGTAATAAAATCAAAAGCAAAATGATACCAAAGAAAGTAGAAGAAAATAAATAATAAGCACAGAAAGTAAAGGAATAAAATCTGATGTAAAAATATACAATAAAAGCCCAATTAAAAAAAAAAGATGAATGTGATAAACCTAATGCAAGACTTACCAAAAAAAAAAAAAGGAAAGAAAGGGCAAAATAAAACAACAAAAATTTCAAAAGAGAACATCACTATACCTCTTCCAGACACTAAGAAATAATGAAAAGCTATTATAAACAGTTATAACCATATGAAAGTTACAGAAGTCCTAGAAAAATATAGCTTATCAAAACTAACACAAGAAGATATGTCTTACTAGTCCTACATTATTAAAGAACTGAATCAGCATTTAAAACTGCCCCACAAAGAAAATAGTACCAAATGCCTTCAACATTTCAAGAAACAAAGTCCAGTCTGAAACTAATTTATCCATAGATAAGTAAAAAAAAGGGAGGTGGGATATTTTCCAATTTACTTTCATAGTCTCAATATCAGAGCAAACTAGGCAATGTAAGAAGAAATTTCTAGGCTAATCTTGCTTATTACTATTCATTCATGTGACTTAAAAAGCCCAAATACATACAAACAAAACAAAAGCATAAATACTTAAGTATCATGTACATAATGAACAAATTGACTTTCTCCTAAGAATGTAAGAGGAATTTAATATTAAAAAATCAAGCAAGGTACTTTGCGTCAAAGAATTGATGTTTTCAAACTATGGTGCGAGAGAAGACTTTTGCAAGTCCCTTGGACAGCAAGAGATCAAACCAGTCAATCCTAAAGGAAATCAACCCTAATTATTCATTGAAAGGACGGATGCTGAAGCTGACACTTCAGTACTTTGGCCACCTGATAAAAATAGCCAACTTACTGGAAAGGATCCTGATGTTGGGAAAGATTGAGGGCAGAAGAAGAAGGAGGGAGCGACAGAGGATGAGATGTTTGGATGGCATCACTGACTCAATGGACATGGGACTCTGGGAGACAGTAAACTCTGAGAGATTGTAAAGGATAGGGAAGTCTAGCGTGCTGCAGTCCATGGGGTCGCAAAGAGTTGGAGGCAAATGAATTACTGAACAACAATTTGCTGCGTTAATAATTTAAAGAAAAATGCTCAAAAGATCATTGATCTCTTAATTCCTGTTTTTTTTTTTAACTCTAAGTGAATAATTAGGGATTTGAATAAATATTATTATAGATAATCTCAATTTTTCACCTGTTTTTCTGTCTATTCCCTTTGCCATGTGACTATAGTTTCTCCTACTAAAGAGATGGAGTCGATTTTCTAATCTTTTGATTCTGAGGTTGGCTGTGTGACTTGCTTCCTCAAGAGGTATTAGCAGATAAGATCGCTTCAGAGATTGGCAAATGTGGTTCTGCATTTTTACTTCCTCTCCTGGCTCTTCTTCAAACATGCCAAGAGCACTTCTGCCTTGCAGCCTTTGGTCATCCTGCTCCGCCCACCTGAAATGCTCCTCCCACCTGAAATGCTCCTGCCTGTAGACGTCTGACAGCTGACTCCTCACCTTCAAATTCACATCTGAGCTTTTAATTGTTACCTCACCAGAGAAACCCTTTCTGAATATTAAAGTTAAAAATATGTATCCAATGAAAAAGAAATTCAGGACATCGCTCCCTATCCTGTTTTCCCAGTTGTCTTTATAGCACCTAATGCTGATTTTGTTCACTGTCTTCCTGACTGGATTATTGAGTACAGGGACTTTTTCTATTTTACCAATGGATTTTTAGTGCACAGGAACTAATGCCTGGCATGTAGTTAGCACTCAAGAATTATTGGCCACATCAAAAATATGCCTTGGGTCTTACCAATTCAACCACTTTACTCTTTATTAATTTGGCAAAATATAATGCACCCCAGAACCTGATACTTGTTGGGGGCAGGAATGACAAAGTGAGGCAAGACTTAAAGTTGCTAAAAGCTGGGATAGTTAACTTAAAATATAGTTACATGCATGCTAAGTCTCTTCAGTTCAGTTCAGTTCAGTCGCTCAGTCCTGTCTGACTCTTTGCGACCCCATGAATCGCAGCACGCCAGACCTCCCTGTCCATCACCATCTCCCGGAGTTCACTCAAACTCACATCCATCGAGTCGGTGATGCCATCTAGCCATCTCATCCTCTGTCGTCCCCTTCTCCTCCTGCCCCCAATCCCTCCCAGCATCAGAGTCTTTTCCAATGAGTCAACTCTTTGCATGAGGTGGCCAAAGTACTGGAGTTTCAGCTTTAGCATCATTCCTTCCAAAGAACACCCAGGGCTGATCTCCTTTAGAATGGACTGGTTGGATCTCCTTGCAGTCCAAGGGACTCTCAAGAGTCTTCTCCAACACCACAGTTCAAAAGCATCAATTCTTCGGTGCGCAGCCTTCTTCACAGTCCAACTCTCACATCCATATGTGACCACTGGAAAAACCACAGCCTTGACTAGTCAGGCCTTTGTTGGCAAAGTAATGTCTCTGCTCTTCAATATGCTTTCTAGGCTGGTCATAATTTTTCTTCCAAGGAGTAAATGTCTTTTAATTTCATGGCTGCAGTCACCATCTGCAGTGATTTTGGAGCCCCCAAAAATAAAGTCTGACACTGTTTCCACTGTTTCCTCATCTATTTCCCATGAAGTAATGGGACCGGATGCTATGATCTTCATTTTCTGAATGTTGAGCTTTAAGCCAACTTTTTCACTCTCCACTTTCACTCTCATCAAGAGGCTTTTTAGTTCCTCTTCACTTTCTGCCATAAGGTGGTGTCATCTGCATATCTGAAGATATTGGTATTTCTCCCAGCAATCTTGATTCCAGCTTGTGTTTCTTCCAGTCCAGCGTTTCTCATGATGTACTCTGCATAGAATTTAAATAAGCAGGGTGACAATATACACCCTTGACATACTCCTGTTCCTATTTGGAACCAGTCTGTTGTTCCATGTCCAGTTCTAACTTTGCTTCCTGACCTGCATATAGGTTTCTCAAGAGGAAGGTCAGGTGGTCTGGTATTCCCATCTCTTTCAGACTTTTCCACAGTTTATTGTGATCTACACAGTCAAAGGCTTTGGCATAGTCAATAAAGCAGAAACAGATGTTTTTCTGGAACTCTGTTGCTTTTTTGATGATTCAGTGGATGTTGGCAATTTGATCTCTGGTTCCTCTGCCTTTTCTAAAACCAACTTGGACATCTGGAAGTTCACGGTTCACGTATTGCTGAAGCCTGGCTTGGAAAATTTTGAGCATTACTTTACTAGCGTGTGAGATGAGGGCAATTGTGCGGTAGTTTGAGCATTCTTTGGCATTGCCTTTCTTTGGGATTGGAATGAAAACTGACCTCTTCCAGCCCTGTGGCCACTGCTGAGTTTTCCAAATTTGCTGGCATATTGAGTGCAGCACTTTCACAGCATCATCTTTCAGGATTTGAAAGATCTCAACTGGAATTCCATCACCTCCACTAGCTTTGTTCATAGTGATGCTATTTAAGGCCCACTTGACTTCACATTCCAGGATGTCTGGCTCTAGATGAGTGATCATACCATCGTGATTATCTTGGTCATGAAGATCTTTTTTGTACAGTTTTTCTGTGTATTCTTGCCACCTCTTCTAAATATCTTCTGCTTCTGTTAGGTCCATACCATTTCTGTCCTTTATCAAGACCATCTTTGCATGAAATATTCCCTTGGTATCTCTAATTTTCTTGAAGAAATCTCTAGTCTTTCCCAATAGTGTCCAATTCTTTGAGATTCTGTGGATTGTATCCTCCCAGACGTCTATGTCCATGGGATTCTCCAGGCAAGAATACTGGAGTGGTTGCATGCCCTTCCAGGTGATCTTCCCCTCCCAGGGACAGACCTGGGTCTCCTGCATTGCAGGCAGATTCTTTACCATCTGAGCCACCAGAGAAGCCCAAAATGTAGGTAAGAGAGGGCATAACTAGAAAGTATTTAACCATAGAAAGTACCTACTTGCAATTAGTCTTTACAACTATTCTACACACTGAGAGAATTACAAATTGATCATTCATGAAAAGCCATATGAAGAAATAGAGATGTTAGATAAATTTTAGACAAACTGAAAAAAATTTGAAGGAAGAACTTGAAAGATATAATGAGTCAGAAACCTAAGCATGGATGAAGCATTAATGAATAATAATCACAATGTTCAAGGAAGAAATGGAGTATCTTCACTCAAATAAACTGTATATATGCAAGGGAGAAAAGCTACAGAAATATAAATACATATAAATACAAATACATATAAATAAAAATACTCAATATACTGTGACCGAAGAAACCCAGAAATTAAAGACAGGGAAATGTGTAAAACTGTCTCATTCTACAACCGAAATATTTAGATGTTGAGAATGTACTTGTTTATATAATTGAACATGTTGTTCAGTAACTAGGCAGATGATGAAGAATTTGCAGTAATAATATGGTAATGGCATGTAACAAACTGCAATTGGAAACACAAATAATAGATGTTCAGCAAAAGCTAAATTCTGAGAACTACTTTCAAGAAAGTGACTCCATATGTACAGCAGTCTTGTCCATACCACATAGATAATTTCATAGCATTAATAGAATGTCTATGACTAGATTTTCAAAAAAAAAAAAAGGAACTATGTAAAACAGGAAAATAGCTTGCCTAACTGAGCCTAAATTAGTCTAAGCTATTTTTAGTCTGTGATTTGGCCTAGAAGCTCCTTGGGAATTGGAGGGAAATATGGAGATAGAAAATTTGTTTTTTCCCAGCTGAATGAGACCAAAATATTCCTGAAATACAGTTTAAAAGGTTTCCTGTTCCAAAGATAACTCAGTTTCTGTCAGTCACAGAGAAAATTTAAATGTGGAAAGTTTATTATTATAACACAATATTTCCTCCAGTGAGCCCTCTCCAGGGTGACCACTGACTCCTGTTATATGTAGTAGAAGCAGACAGGGATGTAAACTCTATGCGATATTAAACATCTGTAAGTTTGACTAAAAATCTGGTTATGTTCAGTTTTGAAAAAATTCTTCTGAATTTTATTAGGATATCCCTGGTCACCCTCTCAAATACAACTCCAGATGGTTGTCAGTCCAACATTACTTTTCCAGTGTATTTGGCTAAAATATATTGATAGTTTCAGTTTCTGGCCAGCATTTAAGGAGTTTGGGGGGGAAAATTGAGTCAGTTCATGAGGTGGGTGAATCTAGAGCCTGTTATACAGAGTGAAGTTAGAGAAAAAAAAAATTTATATTATTGCATATATATGGAATCTAGAAAATTGGTAATGATGAACATATTTGCAGGGCAGGAATAGAGGTGCAAATGTAGAGAACAGATTTGTGGACACAGCAGTGAGAAGGAGAGGGTAGACCAAACTGAGAGAGTAGCATTGAAACATATACATTACCCTATGTAAAATAGCTAGGCAGAAGTGGCTGTACAACACAGGGAGCTCAACCCAGTGCTCTGTGATGGCCTAGAAGGGTGGGATCGGGTGGGAAGTGGGAGGTGGGAGGGAGGTTCAAGAGGGAGAGGACATATGCATACTTATAACTGATTCACCTTGTTGAATGGTAGAAACCAACACAACAATGTAAAGCAATTAAAAATACAAACGTAAAAGAAATTATAAAATAAAAAGGAAACAATGCCTGAAAAAAAAAAGTCACCCTAACCACAAGCAAAAAGCTGAGCAAACTGAAAATTCAACAACTCTTCTTAGATCCATAAGACAAAAGAGGTCACAGGGCAAAGTGTTTCTCCCTTAAATTGGAGAGACTGAGGAGCGAGTACAGAGAACCATACTCACTGGAGCAGAAATGTCCATGGGAACCAGTGGTGGAGTATGAAACCCTAAAGTGCAATTAACAAATGCTGGAGGTTTGATACGGGCCGTCTGAGAGATTAGAACTCCAAAGAAACCAGTTACTAGGAGGCCCTCACATGTCTGTGAAGTTTACTTTCTGAAACTCTACCAGATTATCACGGTGAATATAAGAGAAAATCTCCCAGTACTTCCTGCAGAGAAAGTGGAGACAAAACCATTTTTTAAATATTCCAGAACATTCTTTTATTCTTGATAAGCTCTGCCCTCAGGAGAAGCTAGTTAACCAGGGCTCAAATCAATAAAATGAGAAATGAAAAGAAGTTAAAACAGATACCACAGAAATGCAAAGGATTATAAGAGACTACTAAAGGCAACTATTAATATATACCAATAAAATGGACAACCTGGAAGAAATGGACAAATTCTCAGGAAGCCACAAACTCCCAAAACTGAACCAGGAAGAAATAGAAAATATGAATAGACCAATCTCAAGTACTGAAATTAAAACTGTGATTCAAAAACTCCCAGCAAATAGAAATCCAAGACCAGATGGCTTCACAGGCAAATTCTACCAAACATTTAGATAAGAGTTAATTGATGAGAGAAACTGGAAGACTAGCAGAAAATATTTTCCACTACTAAAAATGTAAAGAACCACAATGAAGTAGGAGGAGCAGAGGTAGATACAGTCAAGACCCCATACCCTCTGTGGGAAACCCACAATTGGGAAAATAATTACAATTACAGAGATTGCACCCAAGGATCAAGGGGTCTGACCAGTACACTGAACTCTCCAGTATGGGGTTCTGCACCAGAAAGATGAACCTCCAAAACACTTGGTTGAAGTCCAGTGGAGCTTCCTTTCAGGGAAGCCAGAGGACTGTGGGAAGATTCCACTCTTAAAGGACACATAGAAAGTCTCACATGACTGAGGACCTAGGAAAGAAGAAATAATTTGAAAGGAGCCTGGGTCAGACCTACGTGCTGATCATGGAGAGCCTCCCAGAGAGACAAGAGACAATAGGAACTCATCCTGAGGACATGAACATTGGTGGCACCCATTTGGGGGAGCCTGTTCTATCATTTGGACCCAGGTGATGGCAAGTGTCATTTTGGAATCTCCTGCTATCTTATTAGCACTGGGACCCAACCACACCCACTAGCCTGTTCAATACTAGGACGCTTACCAATACTGGGACACTACAGACCAAGACACTAGCTGTGTGGAGACACAGTCCTACCCATGAACAGGCCTACTGCCTTAAGAACTGGTGAGCCATACTGTGACCCTGTCTTGTCCACCAGAAGGCCCAGAACCTGGCCTTACGCACTAGTGCACTAGCATTAGTCCAAGGATCAGCTTCACCCACCAGTGGGTATGCACCAGTCTGGGGATATCTCTGAACCTGCAGTTAATTATGTCAGGGACTGGTCCTTCCCACCAGCAGGTTGAAACCAGATCCAGCACCACCAACCCCACAGCCACCCACTCCATAACCCAGCCTTGCCCAGTAGGACAGCACTAGCCCTCGGACTCCGAGAACCTCACAGCCAGCAACCTCATCAGCTAGCCCTGCCCACCAGTGACCAATAACCTCTGTACAAGTCAAGGCCTGGCAACCAACCAGACTGGAGGGTTAGCCATGCCAGCCAGACCACCTATAGTCAGCCCTTCAAAGCAGAAGGATCCATGAAGCACAAATTAGAGGGCACTCCTAAAACATATAGCTCTGGTGACCAGAGCGAAGTGCACTGCTGAGACATATAGGATATTCTCTACAAAAGGCCACTTCTCCACATTTACCAAATACATAGAAATAAAAATAGCAAATTAGGCAAAATGAGGTGAGAGATGAATATGTTCCAAACAAAGGAACAAGACAAAGTTCTAGGAGAAGACCTAAGTGAAGTGGAGTTAAGTGTGTCTACCCAGTAAAGAGTTCAAGGTATGTATCATAAAGATGTTCAAAAAACTAAAAGAAGAGTATATTAACAGAGTGAGAAATTAGAAGAAACAAACAGAAATGAAGAATACAATAACTGAAATGAAAAATACACTAGAAGGAAATAACAGTGACTTACGGACTGAAAGTGAGGGATGGAAAAAGATATTTCATACAAATGTAAATGACAAAAAAGCAGAGGTAGTAATACTCATATCTGATGATGTAGACTTTAAAACAATGTCTATAACAAAAAACAAAGAGGGGCATTATGTAATAATACATGAATTAATTCAAAAAAGATGTTAGAATTTGTTAACATATATACACTTATTAGTCGAAGAAGGCAATGGCACCCCACTCCAGTACTCTTGCCTGGAAAATCCCATGGATGGAGGAGCCTGGAAGGCTGCAGTCCATGGGGTCGCTGAGGGTTGGACACAACTGAGCGACTTCACTTTCACTTTTCACTTTCATGCATTGGAGAAGGAAATGGCAACCCACTCCAGTGTTCTTGCCTGGAGAATCCCTGCTGTCACAGAGTCGGACACGACTGAAGTGACTTAGCAGTAGCAGCATACACTTATTATGCTATGCTAAGTCACTTCAGTCGTGTCCGACTCTGTGCGACCCCATAGATGGCAGCCCACCAGGCTCCCCCGTCGCTGGGATTCTCCAGGCAAGAACACTGGAGTGGGTTGCCATTTCCTTCTCCAATGCATGAAAGTGGAAAGTGAAAGTGAGGTCACTCAGTTGTGTCCGACTCTTAGCCACCC
Organism: Bos grunniens; assembly: GCF_055505025.1. Taxonomy (NCBI): domain Eukaryota; kingdom Metazoa; phylum Chordata; class Mammalia; order Artiodactyla; family Bovidae; genus Bos; species Bos grunniens. Next base: position 7,770,585 of record NC_141179.1, on the reverse strand, counting down.
CATGGACTGCAGCCTACCAGGCTCCTCTGTCCATGGGATTTTCCAGGCAGGAGTACTGGAGTGGGGTGCCATTGCCTTATAAGTGTACCTAAATACATAAAGCAAATATTAACAGACTTAAAGATAGAAATTGACAATAATGTAATAATAGAGAACTTTAACATCTCACTTACATCATGGATAGATCATTCATAGAGAAAATTAGTAAGAAAAGAATGGTATTAAACTACACATTAGACCAGATGGACTTAATAGAGATCTACAGGACATTTCATCCCAAGTCAGCAAAATGCACTTTCTTTTCAAGTGCACATAGGACATTCTCCAAGATAGATCACATGTTGGGCTGCAAAGCAAGTCTCAACAAATTTAAGTGGCTAGAAGTCTTGTTAAGCATCTTTTCCAACCTTAATGAAATGGTATGAAATAGTAGAGATTAATTACAGAAAGAAAAAATGGGGAAAACAAAAATATGTGGAGACTAAACAACATGATACTAAAAAGCAATGGGTCAATAAAGAAATCAAAGAGAGAATCAGAAAATACCTCAAAAGAAGTCCAGGTTTGATGCACGATACTGGATACTTGGGGCTGGTGCACTGGGACGACCCAGAGGGAGGGTATGGGGAGAGAGGAGGGAGGGTTCAGGATGGGGAACACAGGTATACCTGTGGTGGATTCATTTTGATATTTGGCAAAACTAATACAATATTGTAAAGTTTAAAAATAAAAATTTAAAAAATATATATATATAACTTTCCAAAATCATTGGGATGTACTTGAAATTGGTCTGTTCATATTTTCTATTTCTTCCTGGTTCAGTTTTGGGAGTTTGTAGCTTCTTGAGAATTTGTCCATTTCTTCCAGGTATATATTCCTTCTGCTGACTTTGTGTTTGTTATTCCTTTTCTAATTCCTTTACATGTTAGGATAGGGTGTTTATTTGAGATTTTTCTTGTTTCTCATCAAAGTGGGTATAAAGGGGACATAGGTCAACATAATAAAGGCCATTTATGACAAACCTACAGCCAACATTATATTCACAAGTGAAAAGCTAAAAGGTTTCCTGTTAAATTCAAGAACAAGACAAGAATGCTCATTCTCACCAATTCTATTTAATGTAATATTGAATGTTTTAGTTACAGCAATCAATAATAAAAAGAAATAAAAGGCACCCAAATTAGAAGATAAGTAAAATTATCAGTATTTGTAGATGATATGATACTATATACAGAAAACCCTAAAGTTGCCACTAAAAAACTATCAGAACTAATAAATTAATTCAGTAAAGTTCCAGAATACAAAATGAATATACTGAAATATGCTGCTTTTCTATACATTAATAATAAAATATCAGAAATACAAACCAAGAAAAAAATCCCACTTCAAATCACATCAAAAAGAATTGAAATACCTAGTAATAACATAAGCACAGAGTGAAAGACCTATACTCTGAAAATTATAAACATTAATGAAGGAAACTGGAAGTGACACAAAGAAATTAAAAGATATCCTATTTTTATGGAAGAATTAATATTTCTTAAATGAATGAAATGTTCATACTACTCAAAGCAACCTACAGATTTAATGTAATCTCTATCACCTATCCATGATATTTTTTGCAGAACTAGAAGAAATAATCCCCCACTCAGTTGTGTCCAACTCTTTGTGACACCATGGATTGTAGCATATCAGGTTCCTCTGCCCATGGAATTTTCCAGGCAAGTATACTGAAGTGGCTTGCCATTTCCTTCTCCACAGGATCTTCCCAACTCAGGGATTGAACCCAGGTCTCCTGCATTGCAGGCAGATTCTTTACCATCTGAGCCACCAGGGAAGCCCCATAAAATTTATATGGCACCACAAAAGACTCTGAGTAGCCTAAGCAATATTGAATAAAAAGAACAAAGCTGGATGTATCAAGCTCCTTGACTTCAGACTACACTATAAAGCTACAGTAATCTAACACATATGATACTGTCATAGAAACAGACACAAAGGTCAGTAGGACAGAATAGAGACCCTAGAAATAAACAAACAGATTTATGGTCAAATAATCTATGACAGACTTTATTTTCTTGGGCTCCAAAATCACTGCAAATGGTGAGTGCAGCCATGAAATTAAAAGATGCTTGCTCCTTAGAAGAAAAGCTATGACAAACCTAGACAACATACTAAAAAGCAGAGACATTACTTTACCGACAGAGGTCCATCTAGTCAAAGCTATAGATTTCCCGGTAGTCATGTATGGATGTGGATGTTGAACCATAAAGAAGACTGGATGCAGAAGAATTGATGCTTTTGAACTGTGGTGTTGGAGAAGATTCTTGACAGTCCCTTGGACTGCAGGAAGATCAAACCAGTCAATCCTAAAAGAAATTAACCCCGAACATTCATTGACAGGGCTGATGCTAAAGCTGAAGCTCCAATACTTTGGCAACCTTGATGCAGAGAGTAAACAGTTCATATAGCTCAATATTAAAAAAAAAAAAAAAAAAAAAACAATTTAAAAATGTGCAGAAAACCAGAATAAACATTTTTTTCAAAGAAGAAATACAAATGAGGAAGTGGGATGGAATTTCAACTGGAGGGGTATGTGTATACCACACAGCCAATCTGGGTCTTGTTGTTAAGTCACTAGTCATGTCCAACTCCTTTTGTGACCCCATGGACTGCAGCCCACCTGCCTCTATGGGATTTCCCAGGCAGAACTACTGGAGTGGATTACCATGTCCTTTTCCAGGAGATCTTCCTGACCCAGGGATCAAACCCATGTCTCCTGAATTGGTAGGTGGATTGTTTACCACTGAGCCACCAAGGAAGCCCAATCTGGGTCCTGTGCTCTCTAAACTGGTCAACAAAGCTTGCATTATCCACCTGCATTTTCCTAGTATCTATTCTTGCCAAGGAACAAATTTAACAGTGTCCCAGCATTTCAAATTGGACTATGGCACCTGACGTAGATTTCCTTTGATTTGATCCAATAGGCAGGCAGGCAGATTGCAATTAGTTGATTCTTGATACATTAAGAATTACCTGGCACAATTTTCCTCTGAAGAAGACGGTAAAATCAGAAGGATCTAGAGGCTTCATGATATTCCCAGAACCTAAGTTTAGTAGCAAGGCCACTGGATTATGACAGAGAATACCTGGATTCTTTGTCATTTTCTGGTTATGTGCCAAGTATGTGGCAGATAATGGCAAATACAATCCATCCATGGGGTTGTAAAGTGATCCCATGGACTATAGTCCACCAGGCTTCTCTGTCCATGGGATTTTTCCAGACAAGAATACTGGAGTGGGTTGCCATTTCCTCCTCCAGAGGGGATCTTCCCCACCCAGGGACTGAACCCATATCACCTGCATCTCCTGCATTCTTTATCACTGTACCACCTGGGAAGCACCATTATAGACCATACTTAGGAATAAATGAATGGGTTATATGACTTTGGACTTCCCTGATAGCTCAGTTGGTAAAGAATCTGCCTGCAATGCAGGAGACCCCAGTTCAATTCCTGGGTTGGGATAATCACCTGGAGAAGGAAAAGGCTACCCACTCCAGAGTTCTGGCCTGGAGAATTCCATGGACGGTATAGTTCACGGGGTCACAAAGAGTCAAACAAGACTGAGCAACTTTCACTTTCTTATGACGTTGTCTAAATCTTTTCCATCTTTTGGGGCCTTTCTCTCTCTACTGCAAAATTGAAATGTTGGATCAAAATGTGAATTTCAAGACATCAGGGAAAACCATCCAGAGTAGCTCTAAGCACATCATCACAAATGCTTTCTAATCCCATTCTACCTTTCTGCATCACCCACAACTTTCTTGAGGGCTCAAAATTCACTTGCTTCCGGTGCAGTGTGCTAAGCCACTCACAGTTCTGTGTTCCCCTTCTGGTTGTGGTTGCTCACTTTCTTCCTGGGTTTGACCTAGGATCTCACTGGCTATACCAAAGCACCTGGAGTTCCAGGAGAGTAAAGGGCATAGCTGTGAAATCTCAGTTCAGTTAATGATCTGATCTATTTATAAGTAATTGTCACTCTGCCTTTACTCCAGCTCTTTCTCCTAAAACTTGTTTTTCACACTTCACAACTTTCCTCCTGGTGAGGGAGTGACCCACCAGTATTTCTCTCACATTCCAGTCTTCACTGTCAGACACTTTGATAATGTATGGGACACATACACATTTAAAGAAATATAAGATTATGTAAACATTTCAAATTAGATATTGGACAAATCAGTACTGGGTTAGATAAAGTTTCTTCACTCTAAAATATAGATTTAAAGAAGAAATTTGGTGCTTTGCTTCGATGAAAAATTTGCTTTTTTAGATTCTGTATTAGAAGTTCACATATTCACAGATTTCTCAGGAAGAGAGTTAAACTAACTTTCATAAGATGCCAGGCTCAGGATGTACTTTGTTTTATGACATTTACAGGTGATATTTACATATGTAAGAACATAAACCCTGCATATCAGTGCTCTTAAATTTGGCTTATTTTCCACCGAGTCTTTGTGGTTCTGGGTTATCTGTTTTTTCAGTGTGGGTTTTCAACACTTCGCACAGATTGACTCTGTTTAGAATGGTTTAGAATTCAGTGCAACTGAAAAAGTGCAGCAGTCAGATAAACCAGACAGTCTCAACTTCATTCTGTTTTAAGCATTTGAATATATTTAAGTCTTCCTCTTCTCTCCCTGAAACAGCAAAAATAAGCAAGGGTGACCTTTACTATTCTGCTTAAGCAGAAGCTCTTTCCTTTGAGCCTCTTTCTGAGGATTTATTGAAGTTCCCTGACTAGTCCCATGATTCTTATTTCCTGAATTTGGCTGCTCCCATCCTTTTTGGTTTGCTTTTTCATAGACAAGGAATTAATACAGAAGGGTACAATTAAAATGAATTTTTGTTTCTCTGAAATGATGTGACATATTCCATTGATGTCTGGTGCAACTAACATAGATGTTAGGAAAAAATCAGAACTCATTCTCTGTATATTGGTAAGAGGAAATATAGTTGCTGTGCTGTACGAAATAAGACAAAGTGAATAACAAAATGGCTCAAGAGAAAGGAAATAAAAGTGACTCAGAAGCTTTAATTCTATTTTGTTCATGACTAAGCACCTACAAACAGCTTTGAAACAGCACCTTTACCTTTTCCATTCCTGTTCTAAAGTTTTAAAATAAAGTTATAGTATAAGAGCTACCAATTACTGAGCAATTTTGATATACCAAGAACTATGTGTACCGACATTTTTACCCTGATATTTTAAGACATTTGCTTGTATATAGTTAAGCTGCAGACCTGAGATTTCTAAAATAGTTTCCTGGGTGCAAAGCTAATGATCTGGGATACATGGCCTTTCCATCTTTGTTTATTGCCATCTAAGTGATGAGCAGGGTTTATGTGATCAGGGATAGTAAGGGATGGAAATCTTCCCAGTAGCAAGAGGTGAGTGGAACAATGAGACATTAAGTTAGGTTACAGAGGTGGGTTACATGGGACTAGTCAGGGAACTTCCTAGTTCCTACAGAAATAGGGAAGGAATAGAACTAGTTCAGTAAAGTTTATGGAAGAAATTATTTCCATTCCTTATCCTGTCTTCCCAATCCCCAACTTCCTTAACTATTTATTGGAGCTTAGTTTTAGAGAATGCCTTTGGTTCCAAACATCTGTTAAACAACATGTGTATTTTAGTGTTTTTGAATACTGATCTATGGTAAAATTTTTAATGATCTCAGTAAAGAAATGTTATATTAATGAATTTTATATTAAAATAAAACCACCAAGTTGATGTAATATCCCATATTTGGAAAGATGTCTATCCTGCTATTTTCAAAATCAGTGCATAAAATGTTAAATAAAAAATTAAAAATAGTTTTTAGCTTTTATTTTGTTCTATTTTTAAGACTGGTAGAAACACTCTTTGAAATTTTGAAGTTTATAAATGCAATTCTAACCAAAGTGAGGTTTGGAGCAAATTATTCAGGAAGATAAATCTAGCAGGCATGTATGGAAATGGAAGGACAGAAATGCAGGTGTTGAAGAGATGATGAGGAAATTATTGCAGTAATCCAGCATGAGGGTAAAAGCATATGGTTATATGGTAGCAAAGGTAATAGATAGAAGAAATGAAATGTAAGGCATATTTCAGAGGAAGAACCAGATGGACTTTGTGCCATGGGAAATTAATGGAAGAAAAGAATTGTTAAAGGTATGAGGTGATCATACGCATAACTAAGCAGTTACACTTAACTAAGCAGTTGTAGTACGCCTAGTCAACTTTCCTGAAGTTAACTCTGTAGCTTCAAATTAATGAGACTTCCGTATCACCTGGAAAGCCGTCCAAAGTGTAGCCCCACTGGGAATGAGTTGTGTTTTAGCAGATTAATGACCGGCACCATGCCAGGCTCGTAGTGAGTGCTCGATCATTTTTGTTCATTTTCCGCTATGTGATTCTCTTTCACCTTCACAGATTTCTGAATGCAACTATGGGGAGCTTATGTTGCAAATGCCAATGCTGAGGTCAGAGAAGCTCATTTTACATGAGTAGAAACTGGTTTGCATGGTAGAGAGGAAATCTGAATACAGATCAGGGAGCATGAGAAGTGAACATGCGTCCACCTTTTGTCAGAAGCAGTGCTTCAAGACCTCTTTGGATAACTTATCATGGAAACACAAGAAACAGGAACAGTATCAGTATCTCCTGTGACCTCATTTGTAAGCATATTCTACAGGTGACTTAATGAGAGCAAATTGTCAAAGATGAACTTGCATCCTACTGTGTGCCAGACATTGTGGTAGGTCCTGAGCTTCAGAAAATAAAAATATATCTTGCCCCAGGGGAGCTCAGCACCCAGTGGGCAAGCAAGACAAATGGGAAGGGAACAACATTGTAGAGCAGTGCAGAAACACTTCAGTATGAACCTCAGCACTACCAGTGTACTGTATGAGAAGAAATACACAGATTTTTGTCAAACCTGCTTTTTGAGACAGCCTGATTTATATTACACAGAGAGAGCTAAGAAAATTCATTAGAAATAGAACTGAATTTTATAATACTGCACATTTTCAAAACAGCTGTGTAAAAATTTCTTCAAATAACCATTTAATTCCATTTTATATTTACTGAGTAGATCCAGGTATATTTTAATTCTGACTAAATCAGAAAAACTCTTGAGAGAGTCTTCTTTGTGTTCATTTATTATTCCTATGAAAGTTCTGAGGTTTTGAACCTGAAACTGTTTTTTAAAATTGATTTTTTTTTTTTTTTAAAAAGTATGAGTTTTAGTTTCTTACTAACCAGATAGGCCAGCAGGTAGATTATTAAAACCAGCCAGCACTTAAATTTTAAGTACTAAATCTTTTTGGCTCTAAATGCTACTAATATTCGCAAGGCCCTGGCTTGGACACTGTATCACACATTTTGTTACTGATCTCACCCAGTAATCAACAATGACTCCCACTGCCTGTTGCTTCAGTCTGGTTTTCTTACATATGATCACTGGCTACTGACCTAGACTTACTCTTCCTAGAGCCCCCACATGCATTTCTGCATCCCCACCCCCAACAATGTCAGTCCTATCCCTTGCACACACACACACTATACATCTCTAAGCTCACTCCCTTCCCCACCTGGTACACAACACCTACAGCAAGTGCTTGTGTCAGTGCCAGGCTTATCCCTAAATCTTTACCCCTGGCTTTATTGAAGAGGGAGTGAGGGGACGGAGGATAAACTTTTGCAACTTCACTTCCCAGTTCTGTGTAAGCTGGCTTCCAGCACGACTCAGCTAATGTGAAGCATCCTCTGAAGACTGGGGGACAGAATGAAAAGAGAAACCAGGGCCTTTCCTTCCCTCTCTCTGTGCCTATGACTCCTTCCCTAGCAATAAAGATAGCTTCTCTGTGGCTCTGCCTCCTGCTCCCTGTGTTTCTATTCATATACTATAGGGAAAACAAGTGTTTTACCTCTTTAAGTCTCAAAGTCGCACAGTTGGTGAGAGTCCAGATTGGAACTAAGGTTTAGTTACTTTTCAATTGTTTACACATCTATTCAATTAGGTCATAGACTTTTTAGAGTCTGGATCAATGGTTATCCTTCCTACATCTCCTTCTTTGATATTTGGTACAGTTGGGAGCAGTGTGAATAAAGGCTCAAAGTTTCCAGCCTCAGAAAACCTGTCTTGTAAGAGCATGCTTTAACTATTTCAGTTGCTTGGTCCCATCCATCTTCTCCCATGTCAGTAAGATTTATGAGTGAGAAGAGAATTAGCTCTTGATGAAAGTCAAAGAGGAAAGTGAAAAAGCTGGCTTAAAACTCAACATTCGAAAAATGAAGATCATGGCATCTGGTCCCATTACTTCATGGCAAATAGATCGGGAAACAATGGAAACAGTGAGAAACTTTATTTTGGGGTGCTCCAAAATCACTGCAGATGGTAACTGCAGCCATGAAATTAAAAGATGCTTGCTCCTTGGAATAAAAGCTATGACCAACCTAGACAGCATATTAAAAAGCAGAGGCATTTCTTTGCCAACAAGGTCCATCTAATCAAAGCTATGGTTTTTCCAGTAGTCATGTATGGATGTGAGAATTGGACTATAAAGAAACCTGAGCACTGAAGAATTGATGCTTTTGAACTGTGGTATTGGAGAAGACTCTTGAGAGTCCCTTGGACTGCAAGGAGATCAAACCAGTCAATGCTAAAGAAAATCAGTCCTGAATATTCATTGGAAGGACAGATGTTGAAGCAGAAGCTCCAAGACTTTGGCCACCTGATGTGAAGAGCTGACTCATTTGAAAAGACCCTGATGCTGGGAAAGATTGAAGGCAGGAGGAGAAGGGGACAGAGGATGAGATGTTTGGATGGTATAGAAATTTTTGATCCTAGGAAAGGATGGACACCAAGGTTCATACCAAGTATCAAAGCCTCACATTCAAGAAACAAAGCAAAGATTTGATTTCAGGAGGGGAGACAAGGTGACTTCCCTGGTGGCTCAGTTGGTAAAGAGTCTTCCTGCAGTGTTGGAGACCTGGGTTCCATCCCTGGGTCATGAAGATCCCCTGGAGAAGGAAATGGCAACCCACTCCAGTATTCTTGCCTGGAGAATCCCATGGACAGAAGAGCAGATCAGAGAAAGACATAGCAACCAGATGGCAGAGACATGCCCTGGATAATCTCTTTCTGAGATGAACCATGGAATACTCAAAACAGAGCTTAGTCCAAAGAAACAAAGCTGGGCAGGAATGAGAAAAGAATGCATGTCCCAGCCAGCTGGCGCGGGTACAGTAAGATGTCTGGCAGGGTGCAAAGAGCTAGAAGAGAGAGAGATTCTGGAAACCAAAAGATTAGACAGACTGTCTTCCATGGGAGTGGACAATTGTTAATGCCGCTAAAACTCACAGCAAAGAACTTAATACTCTCCAAGATTTTAGCTCTTTGATATAAATCTACACAGGAGACTTATTACACCCTCACTGGTGGGGGTGGCTTCAAACCTATCTCAGCTATACTGCATCATGAGCATAGCTTGTATACAGTATATGATTTGTAGCTGGGGCTGATAGCTTCCACTTTACTGGGACCTATGTATGATCTTTTACTAGATTTTCTTCCCTTTTCAAAGGAAATGTGGCATATTCCACAGGAATCTCATAGGCACTAGCATCCATTTAGTAGGAACAAAATAGAAGATTGTCCCTGAGAGATTTTTGGGTAGGTTGGGAGTTACCTTCCAACTTCTTCTTTCCAAGAATGATAGTACATTATTTCCTCCACTGGCCTTGCCTTCCTCTTCTTATCTCCTTGCCATCAGATAACAAATTTACCTCTCATCTATTTGAGACAAGGGATAAATTAAGATTCATTGATTATGCTAAAGCCTCTGACTGTATGGATCACAAAAAACCTGTGGAAAATTATTAAAGATATAGGAATACCAGACCACCTTACCTGTCTCCTGAAAAACTTGTATGCAGAACAAAAAGTAACAGAACCGAACATGGAACAATGGACTGGTTCAAAATTGTGAAAGGAATACATCATCAACAACAACAGCAAACCTATTTAGGAAGAAAGGGGAAAGCTTAGAGTAACTGGCTTCACAACTACAAGTAAAGAAAGAATATGAAAGAGGGAGAGGTCAATAAAAGCAAATTCCGCAGCAAAATTACTTTTCTCCAGCCTTAGACATATATTGACATATATATATAATTGACATATATATGTCACATATATAACATTGTATAAGTTTAAAGTGTACAATGTGATGATTTAATATCCATATATATTGCAGCATGTCTACCACAAGAGTTTGTTAACATATTCTTTATCTCACAAATTACTATTTTGTCATTGTTGTTATTATGGTAAGAACATTTAAGCTTTAGTCTCATAGCAACTTTCAAATATACAATACAGTATTGCTAACTATAGTCACCAGGCTGTATCCTTGATCCTAGGAATTTATTCATCTTATGACAGATAGTTTGTGCTAGTTGACCAATGTCTCTTCATTTCCCTGACCCCTCAGTCCCTGGCAACTACTGTTTTACTTCTTCCTCTCCTATGTGGATACCTTTTTTTTTTAAAAAATCTAGTTATATGTATGTTTGTGTTTGCCTAACTGCTCTGGCTAGGACTTCCACACTAGGTTGAGTAGTAATGGTGAAGGTGGGCACCTTTTTGTCTTGTTCCTGACCTTGGAGGAAGACATTTCAATATTTCACCATTGAACATGGTGTTAGCCGTGGGCTTGCCATATATGACTTTTATTACCTTGAGGTGTGTTCCTTCTACACCAAGTTTGTTGACTGCTTTTATCATGAAAAGACATTGATTTTTGCCAGTTTTCTGTGCCTATTTAGAGAATCTGTGATTTTTATCAATCATTCTATTAATGTAATAAATCATGTTTATTGATGTCTGTTAGTAAACCATCCTTTTATCCCAGTGATAAGTCCCTCTTGGTTATACTGTATGACCCTTTTAATGTACTGTTAAACTCAGCTTATTAGTGTTTTCTTAGGAATTTTTATAACTTTATTCATCAGAGTTATCAGTCTGTAGGTTTGTTGTTGTTTTTCCTATAGTGTCCTTATCTGGCTTTTATATCATAGTAATCTGGTCTTATAGAAATGAATTGGGGAGTATTTCTTCCTCTTTAATTTTTTGAAACAATTTGAGAAGAACTTGAGTTAACTCTCCTTAAATATCTGATAGAATTCATCAGTGAAATGATCAGATCCTGGCTTTTCTTTTTGGAGAGCATTTTGGTTACTGATTAAACTCCTTACTCATTATTAACCTGATTCAAATTTGGCATGATTTGAATGATATGATTCATGATTATATTCATGAGTTCAAATTTGGTATGATATATATTTCTAAGAATTTATTCATTTCTTCTGTTGTTCAATTGTTGACATATAATTGTTCAGTGTAGCCTCTTATGATCCTTTGATTTCTGTGTGTCAAATATAATGTCTTCTTTTTCTTTATTACTTTTATCTGAGTCCTTTCTTTCTTCCTGGGTAGTTTAGCTACGATTTTGTCAATTTTGTTAGAAAAGCTTACTTTGATATTTTTTTCTGTCCTTTTACTATTTTCTATTTCACTGATTTTTGTTTTAGTCTTTATTATTTCCTTCCTTCTGCTACGTGTGGGCTTACTTGGTTGTTTTTTAATTCTTTGAGGCATAAAGTTGTTTATTTTATATGTTTTTTCTTAATATAAGCATCTATCACTATAAATTTCCCTCTCAGACTCATATTGCCTCATTCCATAAGTTTTGTTATGGTTCACTTTGTTATGTTGTCTGTCTCATGATACTTGCAGATTTCCCTTTCGATTTCTTTTTAACACACTGGCTTTTCAAGAGAATGTTGTTTAATTTCCAGGTGCTTGTAAATTGTATAGTTTCCCTCCTAGTTTCATTCCAATGTGATGAGAAGATAGTATGATTTCGGTCTTCTCAATTTTGCTAAGACTTGCTTTGAATTCAACATGCGGCCTATCGTAGAGAATGTTCTATGTATACTTGATAAAAATATGTATCTCAGTGCTGTTGCCTGGAATGTTTGTTTTTATCTGTTAGGTCCATTTGTCTATTAATGTTGTTCAAATTCATTGTTTCCTTATGGGGGTTCTGTCTGGGTGATCTATCTAATGTTGAAAATGGAGTATTGAAGCCCCCTACTATTATTGTATTTTGGGCTATTTTTCCTTTCAGTTCTGTTAGTATTTGCTTTGTGTATTTATGTTATCTGATGTTATATGCTTAAATATTTACAGTCTTGGCTGAAAAGAAAAAGGGAGAGGGAGAGAAAGAAAGAGGGGAAGGGGAGACAGAAGGTGTTAGAGGATGATCCATGGATTAATAGATGGAATATAATTATGGCAGTATAGCATCTGAGTGCAGTTAGATTTATGAAACTTGGATTAAGGAAGGATAGCTTTTCATTAAGAAAGGCAGTAAAAGAATAAGGATGGGTGTCATTGAAAGGAAGAGTTTGGAAGAGTGATGAAGTGCAGTGGGAAAGGTTAATGCCCATGTCCCTTCTAAATTATTTTCACAAAATTTATACCTCATTAGACTCTTAGCACAAATACAGATTATCAAAATAGCATTTATGTAACAGGTCAACACTCTGTTTTCTCTTAGATTAATTTCCTACCTTTTCCTCCTTATACTCTGTGCTATAGGAAGCTATATTTTCTAGCATCTCTTCTTTCTGGCTTCATGGTACTTTTGACTAGTTGGTGTAGCTGGCAGAAGGAAGGAATAAGCCAAAGTCTTTCCCTCCCTCTTTCTCTTCTTCTTATGGTGTTTGGCAGCAGACAGATCTTAACTAGAGTTCAAGACCTTAAAAAGCTGTGTTCTCTGCTCTCAACTAGTAATGCCTATCTTCTGACACATTCCAAACAGTTCTAGCTTTTACAGTCTGGAAGCATTTCTTCTGTTACCTTCCTGCTATCAGTAATCTCAAAATTGCCTCAGCACCTCCAATTGGATTTTCTAAAAGAAAAACTTTTCTACCTCTGTATAACCAATGTCTTATATTACACTTACTCTGTTTGAAAGAAATAAAGTGTTTCTCTTTTCCCAATTGGACACTGACTGATAAAGCATCCATCCGACGTAAATTGTTTATATAACCACATGTGTGGTGTGATCCCAGGGTCATAACAGATGAACCTTAATCAAATTTCTTCTTTTTGAGATGCATTCTCAACTACGAGAATGGCTAATCTTTTTTTTTTTCTGAAACACAGACTAATAGCTATTATAACTCTTTCTTTTCAGAAACACTATTGATAATTAGTTATGATGTTGTATATTAGATTTTTAAATAATTTTTCAATCATTGATTATAATTAACCAGTTATTCCACAGAAGAGTATAGAGTAGTATTTCTAGATAGTTCTATAATCAATAAATAGTGTCTGTATTTTATCTTTATTTTTTAATTAATTTTTTTAACTGGAGGATAATTGCTTTACAATGCTGTGTTTGTTTCTGCCTTACAACAATGTGAATCAGCTATAAATATACACATGTCCCCTGCCTCCCAAGCCTCCCTCCCACCTTCCCCCATCCCATTTCTCTAGGTCTTCACAGAGCACTGGGCTGAGCTCCTTGCATTATACAGCAACTTCCCTCTAGCTATCTATTTTCCATGTGGTAATGTTATGTTTCTATTCTATCTCTCAGTTCATCCTATGCTTTCCTTCCCGCACTGTATCCACAATTCTCTTCTTTATGTCTGAATCTCTATTCCTGCCCTGTAAATAGGCTTATTGCTACCATTTTTCTAGATTCCATATATATACATTGTGCTAAGTCACTTCAGTTGTGTCTGACTCTTTGCAACCCTATGCAGCATAGCCCACCAAGCTTCTATGTCCATGGGGATTCTCCAGGCAAGAATACTGGAGTAGGTTGCCATGCTGTGCTCCAGGAAATCTCCCCAACACAGGGATTAAACCTGTGTCTCTTATGTTTGTTTAATCGGCAGGCAAGTTCTTTACTGCCAGTGCCACCTGGGAAGGCCATATATGCATTACTATATAATATTTGTTTTTCTCTTTCTGACTTGTTTCACTCTATATAAAAGGCTCTAGGTTTATCCACCTCTGTTCGACTGACTCAAGTTCATTCCTTTCCATGGCTGAGTAATATTCCATTGTAAATATCTACCACATTCTTTATCCATTCATCTATTGATAGACATTTAGCTTGCTTCCATGCCCTAGCTATGGTAAATAGTGCTTCAGTGAACATCAGGGTACATGTGTCTTTCTAAATTATGGTTTTCTCAGGATATATGCCCAATAATGGGATTGCTAAGTCATATGGTAGTTTTATTCCCAGTTTTTAAAGGAATCTCCATACTGTTGTTCAAAGTGGCTGTATCAGTTTACATTCTCATTAACAGTGCAAGAGTTCCCTTTTCTCCACATCCTCTCCAGAATTTATTGTCTGTAGATTGTTTTGACAGAGAAGGCAATGGCACCCCACTCCAGTACTCTTGCCTGGAAAATCCCATGGGCGGAGGAGCCTGGTAGGCTGAAGTCCATGGGGTCGCTAAGAGTCGGACACGACTGAGAGACTTCACTTTCACTTTTCGCTTTTATGCATTGGAGAAGGAATTGGCAACCCACTCCAGTGTTCTTGCCTGGAGAATCCCAGGGACAGGGGAGCCTGGTGGGCTGCCTTCTATGGGGTCGCACAGAGTCAGACACAACTGAAGCGACTTAGCAGCAGCAGCAGCAGCAGCAGCAGATTGTTTTGATGATAGCCATTCTGACTGGTATATCTATCTTTATTTTTACTTGTCCTAAATATTTTTTTTAAACTTCCTCACTCTATAGCATAATGTTACTGCCCAATCACATGACAATAAGAATATTCTACATATTGTTACATAATCTGTCCATTAGGATCTAGTAGAAGACTCCTTCACACAGCAAGGCCAATCTGCTTAAAGTTTTTTTGATATGAGAGAAAGAAATCATCTGAAAGGGCTGGAGTATTTTGAATTCCCAAGGGAAAATCTGAAAGGAAGGACACAAGCATCAGTGAAGTGCCACCAATGCCACTTGAAGGAAAGAAAGAAAACCTCCCTTTCCTCTAGCCCCAGGGTCCTTGGCTCGGAAAGAACTTTTAAAATGTTGTAATAGATAGCCAATGGGAATTTGCTGTACACCTCAGGGAACTCAAACAGGGGTTCTGTGACAATCTAGAAGGGTGGGATGGGAAGTGAGATGGGAGGGAGGGGACATGGCTGTACCTATGGCTGATTCTTGTTGATGTTTGACAGAAAACCACAACATTCTGTAAAGCAATTATCCTTCAATTAAAAAAACAAATTAAGTGGCAAAGAAAAAGTTGTTCCATCTAAATTGTTGACTGTGGGATTTGTCAGGTAAAGCTCTGCTGTCTCCTCTAGGGAGTTTTCAAATTGTTTTTATTCATGATGTTATGCAAGTAAATTCAGAGCAAATTGATTTCACATGAGTGAAATCAAACTGATAGAAGAAAACTGATAAGTGTGAGATAGCTTTTAAGAGAAAAATTCATCTGAGATTCAATAAGTATGTTGTCTACTTTGTGCTTTTCTGAATTTGAAGTTATGAAGTGCTCTGTGAACAGAAGATTCACTCATTCATCCAGATGGCCATCTCCCGTCCTGGGACGTGATGTGTACACATGTGTACTGAGTGGGTTCAGTGTCCACTTACTTCTAGAGTTGGAAAATTATCAAGTCAGACTGAAATATTCAGGTGAATTTTGAATTTATGCTATAAAGTTGTCTTGCAACACAGAGATTCAGCCAGGCTCTTACAGATCTGAGGAAGCAGAAACAAGGTCACAGGAAGGATGACAGGAAGCACTGGCATAGGTCACTTTTCCCATGGCCTGCCTAGGGTCACAAAATGGATTTTTTTTAAGAGTACATTTTCTCATAATTTTCTAGGCATCTATACGCTAACCTTAGTATCCAAGAGTCCTTTCATGACACCCAAGCAGTTCTTCATAATGGGCTCTGTGTGTAACATAGGTTGGTGTGTGGAGGGAAGCTGCACTTTCTGAGAAAACGTGCTTTGTAGGCCCAGAAACAATATTGGGTCAGTGCCTCTAGATGGCCAGGCCCTGAGGACTTGACTCACACTGGGTAAAATACACAAGAGACTAACGTTACCCGGTGGAAAACAGCTGCCACAGTGACAGCAGATGAAGGCCAAACATGTTCTCTTCCTGTGGTAAGCAGCATAGGAAACTGTTGAAAAATCATGAAACATCTCTGCCTTGGAGACGGAAAACATCTGAACACTTTACTAGCAATGCACTTCTCCCCCATGAGTAGATCTAGTGTGAACTGAGATGTTCCTTTGTGAACTTTGCCTCAGGACAAAGGGAGTGAGTACTATTCTAGTATTGTCTGAAGGTGCCTTCTCAAAAGCTCTCTCTCCTGCACTCCACTCTGAGGGGGCAGTATTGAAAGGATTTGGGTTAATAAGTACCAAAGTACTGCTGCTGCTCCTGCTGCTGCTAAGTCGCTCCAGTCGTGTCCGACTCTGTGCAACCCCATAGACGGCAGCCCACCAGGCTCCCCCGTCCCCGGGACTCTCCAGGCAAGAACGCTGGAGTGGGTTGCCATTTCCTTCTCCAATGCACTAAAGTGAAAAGTGAAAGTGAAGTCGCTCAGTCGTGTCCGACTCTTAGCGACCCCATGGACTGCAGCCTACCAAGCTCCTCCATCCATGGGATTTTCCAGGCAAGAGTACTGGAGTGGGGTGCCATTGCCTTCTCAGACCAAAGTACTAATGAAGCATAAAAGGCAACATACACACACACACATACACACACACACACAAGGAATAGCTTTTCATGTACTGCCTCCTCTCAACACATTAGATGCATCTCATTTTATCAGATTGCCAACATTTGCTGGCTTATAGAAAGAGCAAGAGAATTCTAGAAAAACATCTACTTCTCTTTCATTGACTACACTAAAGCCTTTGACTATGTGGATCATATCAAACTGTGGCAAACTCTTAAAGATATGGGAATACCAAACCACCTTACCTATCTCCTGAGAAGCCTCTATGCAGTTCAAGAAGCAATAGTTAGAACCGTGTATGGAACAACCGACTGGTTCAGGATTAAGAAAGGAGAAGGACAAGGCTACTTATTGTAACCCTGTTTGTTTAACTTATACGAAGAGCACATCAAGCAAAATGACAGGCTGGATGACTTACAAACTGGAATCAAGATTGCCAGGAGACAGTGCATTCCTCTCACAGGCAGTCTTAGCATTGGAGCTCCTGATTTAGCTGGTAGAGGATTTGTGAGGATATAATGAAAGATGAATGCTTAATACTGAAGCTGCACCTGAAAGAGAAGGATGAACTAATTTCCCAACTTCAGGAACAATTGGAAAAAGTTCAGCACTTACAGACGGCTTTTGCTTCAAGAGTAGATAAATCCACACAAACTGAACTTCTAGACTATGACAACACAGGATCATGAAGAATGTGATGAAGAACTAACTGAAGTTGGCCAAGGCAGAAGCAGGAAGACAAGTCAGAAGGCTAGCACCATAATCCAGAGATCAAGCCCTGAGCCTTTGGAGTAGGTGCACTGACTCCAAGACCCTAGACTACCACAGAACTCCTAACCCTATGGAGTATCAAATCGTGAGCATTCCCACAAAGGAAACCAGTAGAATACAAGACCCGGCATCACCCAACTTCCAGTAGCACCTGGGCAGGATGCCTCATCCAAACAACAAACAAGTCAAAAATACAAATCCAATCATCAGCACAAAGGATTACCACCTCACTCAGCCCTGCCCATCAGAGTGGGGGGAAAAAAACCTCAGTACAAATATCACCCTATATGAAGCTTACACAAACCACTGGACCAACCTTAGGAGGGAAGAAACCAAAAGGAAGAAAGAATTCAACCTTGAAGCTTGGGAAAAGGAGACCTCAAAAACCATAAGTTTAAAAAAATAATGAAAAGGCAGAAAAATACTGCACAAATGAAGGAACAAACTAGAAACACAGAAGTCCAAATAAATGAAGAGGAAATAGGCAAACTACCTAAAAAAGAATTCAGAATAATGAAAGTAAAGATTATCAAAAACCTTGAAAACAGAATTGAGAAAATGCAAGAATCAATTAACAAAAACCTAAGAGAATTAAAGAATAAATATGCAGAGATAAACAGAACAATTACTGATATTAAAAATACTCTAGAAGTGATCAATAGCAGAATATCTGAAGCAGAAGAACGGATTAGTGTGTAGGAAGATAAAATGGTGGAAATAACTTCTGAAGAGCAGAATAAAGCAAACAGAATGAAAAGAGCTGAGGATGATCTCAGAGACCTCTGGAAAATATCAAACATACCAACATTTGAATTATAGGGGCCTCAGAAGAATAAGAGGGAAAAAAAGGGTATGAGAAAATTTTTGAAGAGATTATAGTTGAAAATTTCCCTAACATGGAAAAGGAAATAGTCAATCAAGTACAAGAGGTGCAAAGAGTCCCATACAGGATAAACTCAAGAAGAAACATGCCCGAGACACATACTAATCGAACTAACAAAGGTTAAACACAAAGAAAGAATGTTAAAAGCAACAAGGGAAAATCAATAAGTAACATGCAAGGGAAACCCCATACGTTTAACAGCTGATCTTTCAGCAGAAACTCTGAAGGCTAGAAGGGAATGGCAGGATATATTTAAAGTACTGAAAGGGAAATATCTATAACCAATATTACTCTCTACCTGGCAAGGCTCTCATTCAAAATTGATGGAGAAATCAAAAGCTTTTCAGATGAACTCAAGTAAAGAGAATTCAGTAGAAGAATGAAATAGAAGGGGAAGGAAAGAAAGAAATGACCACCCACTCCAGTACTCTTGCCTGAAAAACCCCATGGATGGAGGAGCCTGGCAGGCTATAGTGGGGTCACAAAGAGTTGGACATGACTGAAAGACTTCACTTACTTCCTTAAACCAGCTTTACAACAAATGTTACAGGGACATATATCAGTTCAGTTCAGTTCAATCGCTCAGTCATATCTGACTCTTTGCGACCCCATGAATTGCAGCACTCCAGGCCTCCCTGTCCATATATAGTCAGGAATTAAAAGGGAAGAAAAAGATCTACAAAAAAAAAAAAAAAAAAAAACCCTAAACAACTAAGAAAATGGCTATAGGAACACATGTATCAATGATTACTTTAAATGTAAATGTATTAAATGCTCCAACCAAAAGACACAGACTGGCTGAATGGAAATAAAACATGACCCATATATATGTACTGTCTACAAGAAACCCACTTCAGACCTAGAGACATATATAGACTGAAAGTGAGAGGATGTAAAAATATATTCCATGCACATGGAAAGTAAAAGAAAGCTAGAGTAGCAATCCTCATATCAGAAAAAGTAGACCTTAAAATAAAGGATATTACAAGAGATAAGTAAAGACACTACATAATGATCAAGGGTTCAGTCCAAGAGGAACACATAACAATTGTAAATATCTGTGCACCCAACATAGGAACATCTCAATACACAAAAAAACACTAACAGACATAAAAGGAGAAATTGACAGTAACACAATAATAGGAAACTTTAACACCCAACTTACACCAATGGATATATCATCAAAACAGAAAATTAATAAGGAAACACAAGTCTTAAATGATCCATTAGATGAAATGGATCTCATTGATATCTTCAGGACATTCCATCCAAATGCAGAAGAATACACCTCCTTTTCAAATGCACATGGAACATTCTCAAGAATAGACCACATCTTGGGTCACAAATCAAACCTCAGTAAATTTAAGAAAATTGAAATTTATCAAAGCATCTTCTCTGACCACAATGCTATAAGACTAGATATCAATTACAGGGGAAAAAAAAAGGTAAAAATCACAAACAAATGGAGATTAAACAATATTTTTTTAAATAATGAACAGGTAACTGAAGAAATCAAAAGGGAAATCAAAAAATTTCTGGAAACAAATGAGAATGAAAACATGACAACTCAAAACCTATGAGGTACAGCCAAAGCAGCTCTAAAAGGGAAATTTATAGCAATACAACCCTACCTCAAGAAACAAGCATTGAATAGATAACCTAACTTTACACCTAAAACAACTGGAAAAAGGAAAGAAAAAATACTCCCAAAATTAGCAGAAGGAAAGAAATCATAAAGATCAGAACAGAAATAAATGAAAAAGAAATGAAACAAACAATATAAAGATTAATAAAAATAAAACTGGTTCTTTGAGATAAGCAAAACTGAAAAACCTTTAGCTAGACACATCAAGAAAAAAAGAGAGAAGAATCTAATCAACAAAATTAGAAATGAAAAAGGAGAGGTTACAGCAGACAATGCAGAAATACAAAGGATTATAAGAGACTACTATGAACAACTATATGACAATAAAATGGATAACGTTGAAGAAATGAACAGATTCTTAGGAAAGGTCTATCTTCTAAGACTGAAGCAGGAAGAAATAGAAATTATGAACTACCAAATTACAAGCACTGAAATAAAATTGTGACTAAAAAAACTCCAAAAAACAAAAGCCCTGTCCCAGATACCATCACAGGTGAATTCTATCAAACATTTAGTGAAAAGCTAATACCTATCCTTGTAAAACTCTTTCAAAAAATTGCAGAGGAAGGAACACTTCCAAACGTATTCTATGAGGCCATCATCACCCTGATACCAAAACCAGACAAAGACAACACACACAAAAAAGAAAACTACAGGTCAATATCAATGATGACCATAGATGCAAAAATCCTCAACAAAATTTTAGCAAACAGAATTCAACAATACATTAAAAGCTCATGCACCATGATCAAGTTTGGTTTATTCTAGGGATTCAAGGATTCTTCAGTATCTACAAATCAATCAGTGTGATACACCATATTAACAAATTGAAGGATAAAAAACATGATAATCTCAATAAATGCAGAAAAAGTCTTTGACAAAAATCAGCACCCACTTATGATTAAAACTCTTCAAAAAAAATGAACATAGATATAACTTATCTCAACATAGTAATGGCTATGTATGACAAGCCCACAGCAAAAATTATACTCAGTGGTGAAAAACTGAAAGTATTCACGCTAAGATCAGGAACAAGACAAGGGTGCCCACTTTCACCACTATTATTCAACGTAATTTTGGAAGTCCTAGCTACAGCAATCAGAGAAGAAAAAGAAATAAAAGGAATACAGATCAGAAAAGAAGAAATAAAGCTCTCACTGTTTGCAGATGGCATATAATGTACATAGAAAACCCTAAAGATAGTATCACAAAATTACTAGAGCTAATAAGTGAATTTAGCAAAGTTGCAGGATACAAAATCAATACACAGAAGTCGCTTGCATTTCTATATACTAACAATGAAAAATCAGAAAGAGAAATTTAGAAATCAATCCCATTCACCTTTGCAACAAATAGAATAAAATATCTAGGAATAAACTTACCTAAGGAGACAAAATCACAGTATTCTGAAAATTATAAGACACTGATGAAAGAAATCAAAGATGATATAGCAAAAGGAGAGATGGTCCTGGGTAGGAATAATCAATATTGTGAAAATGACTATACTACCAAATTTAATCTACAGATTCAATGTGATGTGATCCCTATCAAATTACCAATGGCATCTTCCACAGAACTAGAACAACAAATTCACAATTCATATGGAAACACAAAAGACCCCAAATAGCCAAAGCAGTCTTGAGAAAGAAGAATGGAGTTGGAGGAAACAACCTTCCTGACTTCAGATCATACTACAAAGCTACAGTCAATAAGAAAGTATGGTACTGGCACAAAAACAGAAATATATACCAATGGAGCAAGATAGAAAGCCCAGAAATAAACCCATGCACATATGGGTACCTTATTTTTGACAAAGGAGGCAAGAATATATAATGGGACAAAGACAGCATCTTCAATAAATGGTGCTGGGAAAACTGAAGAGCTCCATGTAAAAGAATGAAATTAGAACATTTCCTAACACCATATGCAAAGATAAACTCAAAATTGATTAAATTCCTAAATATAAGATCAGAAACTATAAAACCCTTAGAGAAAAACATAGGCAGAACACTCGATGACATAAATCAGAGCAAGATCCTCTATGCCCTACATCCTAGAGTTATGGAAATAAAAACAAAAGTAAACAAGTGGGACATGATTAAACTTAAAAGCTTTTGTATATCAAAGGAACACTATAAGCAAGGTGAAAAGACAACCCCCAGAATGGGAGAAAATAATAGCAAATGAAACAACTGACAAAGGATTAATTTCCAAAATATACAAGCAGCTCATACTACTTGTTACCAGAAAAACAAACAACCCAGTCAAAAAATGGAGAAAAGAACTAAATAGACATTTCCCCAAAGAAGGCATACAGATGGCTAATAAACACCTGAAAAGATGCTCAACATTTCTCCTTATTAGAGAAATGCAAATCAAAAGTACAATGAGATATCACATCACACTGGTCAGAATGGCCATCATCAAAAAGTCTACAAACAGCAAATTCTGGAGAGGGTGTAGAGAGAAGGGGACACTCTTGCACTGTTGGTGTAGTGTAAATTGATACAGCCACTATGGAAGGTGGTATGGAGATTCCTTAAAAAACTAGGAATAAAGCCACCATATGACCCAGCAATCCCACTCCTAGGCATATACCCTGAGGAAACCAAAATTGAAAAAGACACATGTATCCCATTGTTCATTGCAGCACTATGTACAATAGCTAGAACATGGAAGCAACCTAGATATCCATTGACAGATGAACAGATAAGGAAGTTGTGGTATGTGTAAAAAAATGGAATATTACTCAACCATATAAAGGAATGCATTTGAGTCAGTTCTAATGAGGTAGATGACCCTAGAACCTATTATACAGAGTGAAATAAGTCAGAAAGAGAAAGATAAATATCATAAACTAACACATATATAAAAAATCTAGAAAGATGGTACCAAAGAATTTATCTGCAGTGCAGCAATGGAGAAACAGACATAAGAAACAGACTTATGGGCATGGGCAGAGGTGAGGAGAGAGTGAGATGTATGGAGAGAGTAACATGGAAACTTTTCCACATATAAAATAGATACCCAATGGGAATTTTCTGTATGTCTCAGGAAACTCAAACTCTGTATCAACCTAGAGGGGTGGGATAGGGAGAGAGATGATAGGGAGGTTCAAAAGGGAGGGGATATATGTATACCTATGGCTGAGTCATGCTGAGATTTGACAGAAAACAACAAAATTCTGTAAAGCAGTTATCCTTCAATTAAAAAAGAAAAAAAAAAAAGATTACCGGGAAAACTATCAACGACCTCAAATATGCAGCTGATACCACTCTAATGGCAGAGTGAAGAGAAACTAAAGAGCCTCTTGATGAGGGTGAAGGAGAGTGAAAAAGCCAGCTTAAAACTCAATGTTTAAAAAATTACATTATGGCATCTGTTCCATCACTTCATGGCAAATAGAAAGGGAAAAGGTGGAAGCAGTGACAGATTTCCTCTTCTTGGGCTCTAAAATCACTGTGGATGGTGACTACAGCCATGAAATTAGAAAATGATTGCTTCTTGGCAGGAAAGGTATTACAAAACTAGACAGTGTGTTAAAAAAGCAAAGATGGAATTTTGCCCACAAAGGTCTGTATAGTGAAGGCTTTCCAGTAGTCACATACAGATATGAGAGATGGACAATAAAAATGGTAGAGTGCTGAAGAATTGATGCTTTTGAGCTTTGGTGCTGAAGACTCTCAAGAGTCCCTTGGGCTGCAAGAAGATCAAACTAATCAATCCTAAAGGAAATCAACCCTGAATATTCATTGGAAGGACTGATGCTGAAGCTGAAACTCTAATACTTTGGCCACCTGATGTGAATAGCTGACTCTTTGGAAAAGACCCCGATGCTGGGGAAAGATTGAAAGTAGAAGCAGAAGAGGGTGATAGAGGTTGAGATGGTTGGATGGCATCACCAACTCAATGGACATAAACTTGGGCAAATGCCAGGAAATGGTAAAGGACAGGGAAGCCTGCATGATGCAGTCCATGGGTTCATAAAGAGTCAGATAAGACTTAGTGACTGAAGAACAACATTGTGATGTATTGTTCACATTTCTCAGATTACAGTTTGTGTGATTGCGTTAGCTTCATGTCAGCTCTTCTGCCTTTCATGAAACAAGTTCTAGTTCAGTTTGGATATTTGAATCATAAAGTGGTCCACACTGATGAGTGATTATTTTAATGACATCTACCTAGTGAGAGTTTGCAGACATGTTTTAACTTTCTAGTTATTTTCTTGTAAATCTTCTGGCTTATGGATCACTGTTTGTTCTATCAAGTTAATGAAATTATTAATGTACAGTCATTCCTAAGAAAAGTGAGGTACTGAATGCTAACTTTCTAAAGCCACAATATGGCAAAGCTGGTTTCTAGTCCACTTGTATGTGAAGCCAAGTTGGGGCTCTTTCCAGTGCTTCACACAGCCGCCATCAATGTCCAGGCCCCCATCAGTCTGGGCATGTTTATGAAGGTTTCCTCCACTGCCTTAGCAGTGAACCAATATCCTTCCAGGGTAAGTGATGTTGAAATACTCATAACTACCTGCAGCTCCTGTTGATTCAGATGTAAGAAGCTTCAGTATGAATGGTTGAGAAAATTTCCAAGTGCTTGCTTATGAGTATTAACCATTCTGTTACATGATACAATTAACTTCTGCCATTGTGTCTTGTCTCTACTGGCAAATTACTTTGTAAAGTGTCTTATATACCAAATTACTCTACCATTGAATAAGTCTGTTATCTTGAGAAAGTGATTTAAACTCCCTAAGCTTTCATTTCTTCATCTGTAAATACTGGATAATAAAAGTCATTATATCAAGGGTTTTGTGAGCTTTAAATGAAATTGTGTGGAGAAGGATCTGGGGATGGTTATAGAAGTACAAGTATGGGATATATAAAAAGTGATAGAAGTTACCAAAATTTTTCTGGAAAACACTAAAATATTATTGCAAATACTTTTACACAAATCACCTCATTGTATCTTTCAAATATCTGTACTATCTCCATCTTACAACTAAGGACACAGAAACTTGTAGAACTTAAAGCCCCTGCTCAAGAACAGGTTAATAAGTCCAGGAGAGTTTGACTTTCCTACAATAAATACGTATAGATATTAGACTCTAAATAGCATATGTGTGTGTGTGTGTGTGTGTGTGTGTGTGCGCGCACGCGCGCCTAGTAATACCTATGTTCCTAGCACTGTGGTAAATGCTTTATATGTTACCTTAACTGTCAAAATCATGCTCTGAGATGTTTATTATCATTATTTACATATTTAAAGACTGAAGACTAGAGAGGGTAAGCAGTTTGCCTCTGAAATATATTGGGAAATGGTTAAGGCCAATGCTTGATCCCAAAGCCTGTGCTCTTTTCAGGGGGTCTCCTTAATGCTATTAATAATTAATGTACTACAGCTTTCTTATCCATTCATCTGCTGATGGACATCTAGGTTGCTTCCATGTCCTGGCTATTATAAACAGTGCTGCGATGAACATTGGGGTACATGTGTCTCTTTCAATTCTGGTTTCCTCGGGAAGTGGGAGGGGGGTTCAGGATGGGGAACACGTGTACACCCGTGGTGGATTCATGTTGATGTATGGCAAAACCAATACAACATTGTACCTCTAATTAAATAAATTTATATTAAAAAATAATAATTAATGTAAGTAGCCCTTAGTTTCCTAGTCTATAAATTTTAAGGAATACCTACATTGTAGTACTGTGTGAGGATGAGATGACATAAAATAAAATGGTAAGGCTGGACAGCATAATAGACAACAGAATGTTAGTTCTCTTCCTCTTTATTTGAGGGAAGAGCAGCTCAAAGAGAGGAATGGAAGACAGGTGCAGAGTCATTGGCCTTATCTCTGAGTGACATCTGCAGGCAGCTCAGTGACATTAGAATTGGATTGTTCTCGTCTCAAAATGGCCACCACGCTGTGAGCTCTGTACACAGATCAGTTACTGAAGGACACAGAGGCAGATCAGGTGGGGCTACATCGTAAACTTCCAGATTTAAATAATGCAATTCTTTTTTTTTAAATTGTTGTTTTATTATTTTATTTTTTACTTTACAATATTGTATTGGTTTTGCCATACATCAACATGCATCTGCCACGGGTGTACAAAAACAGAGAGATTAGACCAGGAGACCTGGACCAAAAAAATATACACAACAAATTATGGTGTTCATATCTTAAATTTGTATGCAGTCCAAACGCTACTAAATAACGTGTAAACAAGAAAAAAAATAAAAAGAAATAAATAATGCAATTTGGCATTACACTGTCACTCTTATACGGTTACTTTTGTCTTAGAAATGCTATACAACTCTTCAATCAGTGAAAGTTAACTTTTAAAGACCAACTATTTATCACCATTTCTCAATAGCAAGATGCTCTATGAATGGTGAAAATACTGTTTCATCTTCATTGAGGACAGATGAGCAACAGACAGAGGAGTGCAGAGAATGAGCCTGGACCCTGTTGGGTCTCATAGCTAAATTCTCTATAGTGGCAAAGCTTAGCACAAAGCTTTGGAATCTACAGATAATCCCTTTAAAAAATTCTTTCCGAGCTCCAGGGTTGGTGAGTCAGTAGAGGTGCTGGGAGGTGCTTGGAAAGCTCCACACCCTTTCCCCATACATTGTCCTAATGCATGTCTTCCATGTGGCTATTCCTGAGTTCTGTTTTTTTATAACTGACCTGTAATCTAGTTTCTGTATATGTTATTCCACACAAAATAAATTAGGCAGACTATGCACTGGATACCCAGTACATTAAAAAAATATATTCTTTTGAAGGACAATATAATAACTTTTTCAGTCCAGTATCACATAATATCCAACATCACTGATATTAATATTGAGATGTTTTATCAGGAATTACATGTGATGTATCGCAGCTTAAGAAATCATAAATAAGAGCATCAAAGGGTTTCCCTGGAAGCTCAAACAGTAAAGAATCCATTTGCAATGCAGGAGACCTGAGTTCCATCCCTGGGTTGGGAAGATCCCCTGGAGAGCATGACAACCACTCCAGTATTCTTGCCTGGAGAATCCCCATGGACAGATGTACCTGGCAGGTTACAGTCCCTGGGTTCACAAAGAGTCAGATACCACTGAGTGACTAAGTACATGGCATCAAGAGTCTGAATATTGGTGTAGGTTACTAAAAATTGGCATGTTAATCTAGTTTTATTAAATTCTTACACAACAATAGGTATCTAATTCAAAAGTTTGTATCAAGTATACGAAATTTTGAGTAGAGGAATATTTATGTTTTCAGTTCAGTTCAGTTCAGTTGCTCAGTCGTGTCCGACTCTTTGTGACCCCATGAATCACAGCACGCCAGGCCTCCCTGTCCATCACCAACTCCTCAAGTGTTTTCAAGCGCTTATTTAATAAACTATATCAGGTTTGCCCAGTTTATTACTCTTAGCTTTTTTTATACTTTTTGAACTATCATAATTTTCTGCATCTCTTCATTTTTCTTCAAACCTAGTATTAAACACATACAGTTTTAACTAAATAATAATAAATAGATAGATAGATAAACTATAAGTCACTATACTAGGTTACATACATACAGACATTAAACAAAAACACAACCCCAACTTGATTTAGTTATGTGGGACACCAGAAAAAAAAACTAATCATCACTTTGCAGGATATGAAGAGTTGTAAAGAGAACCGGGAGGGAGCAGCAATCTAGGAGACACATAACTAAAAATAAGCTTAGGATAAGGGGACTTGGAGGGATTCCTGGAAAAGCTGATGTTGATATAACTTTGAAATATGGAACAAATTTTGTCAGGCAAAAAAAAGAAAAGTATATCTAGACAGGAAAGGGCATGTGCAAGAACATAGGGAGGCTGTAGTCTGGGCAGCATCAGTTAACGAATAAAAAGAGTAAACCTGGGATCATAATAAGATAAGAAAAAGTGTATAGCTTGGGGTAAAATAGGAAGCTTAAGTTGGAATCTTAATGGGGTCCCATTACATATAATGTGTGATTAAGCTTCATAGTAAAGTTAATGAAATGTCCATGGGGTGAGCAATTAAAATGAAGTGGCCAGAAATGTAATTGTAATAAAGAAGGTAAAGGAACTTTGATGATGGTGTAGGGCTATGGGCTACCATCTTGACACTGATGTCCTCCAGAACAGTTCTTAGATGTGCAGAGGAAGACTATGAGCCTATTGTCAATGCCATTCACTCACCTGCTCTGTTTCCAGAGGCCAGCACTGCACAACTAAGTTGATTGGAAACAGTGAAAATTCATGATCTTGAAACTCAACTGATATTGGTCAGGAATTCTTCTGTGATTTCTAGGTAGAGCTCACTCTTCAGTTCAGTTCAGTTCAGTTGCTCATTCATGTCCGACTCTTTGTGACCCCGTGGACTGCAGCACGCCAGGCCTCCCTATCCATCACCAACTCCCGGAGTCTACCCAAACCCATGTCCATTGAGTCGGTGATGCCATCCAACCATCTAATCCTCTGTCATCCCCTTCTTCTCCTGCCTTCAATCTTTCCCAGTATCAGGGTCTTTTCCAGTGAGTCAGTTCTTTGCATCAGGTGGCCAAAGTTCTGAGTTTCAGCTTCAGCATCAGTCCTTCCAATGAATATTCAGGACTGATTTCCTTTAGGATGGACTGGTTGGATCTCCTTGCAGTCCAAGGGACTCTCAAGAGTCTTCTCTAATACCGCAGTTCAAAAGCATCAATTCTTCAGTGCTCAGCTTTCTTTATAGTCCAACTCTCACATCCATACATAACTACTGGAAAAACCATAGCCTTGACTAGACTGACATTTGTTGGGAAAGTAATGTCTCTTCTTTTTAACATGCTGTCTAGGTTGGTCATAACTTTCCTTCCAAGGAATAAGCGTCTTTTTATTTCATGGCTGCAGTCACCATATGCAGTGATTTTGGAGCCAAGAAAATAAAGTCAGCCACTGTTTCCACTATTCCCCCATCTACTTGCCATGAAATGGTGGGACTGGATGCCATGATCTTAGTTTTTTGAATGTTGAGCTTTAAGCCAACATTTTCACTCTCCTCTTTCACTTTCATCAAGAGGCTTTTTACTTCCTCTTCACTTTCTGCCATAAGGGTGGTTTCATCTGCATATCTGTGGCTATTGATAATTCCCACTCTTACTTCTTCACAACTATTTCCAGCCTTCAAAACCCAACTTGTTTTTTTACCATGTAAGCTTCCTCCTCATTCTCAGCAGATTTCCTCACCTTCTGTTTTATAGAGCCAAGGTGAGGTCTATAAGCATCAAAATATCAATTTCTTTCCCCCACCTAAGAACTAATCTGCATCTACATTCTCCTTTTTGTGTCTCCTTTGCCCAGTTATAAAAATGAAATAATAATTAAACAAAACTGACAATGCTTTGTAGCAAAGACTAAATAACATGCAATATTCAGGCAGGTGTGCCAGGCAATGATCAATATTTGTTAGTCATCATCATTGTTGTTATTATGGCTGTTGTCCAAACCTGATCCTGTCTATCCTTAAAGTGTCATCCCCGGCAGCCTCCTGGAACCTCTTACTTCATCATTAATCCTGTCTCTCTGCTGTATCTTCCAGATTTTCCTCTCTAGTAGCTCTTTTCTCTCAGCATGGATCACTTCTCTGATAACTGAAAAAAAAAAAAAAAACAACTTTCTCTATATTGATTCCTCTCCCTAAGTCACACCCTACATTTTTCTTGTGCTTTATATTGAGCTCTGTGAGAGCTGTTCAGAATCTGCTATGTTCACTCCCTTCATTAATATGAAACTGCTACATTCTGGCCTCTTCCCTGAAGAAACTGCTTTTCAAAAGTTACTTATAATGAGCCAGGTATCAAATCTAATAGGTGCTGTTTGGTTCTTACTGTATTTGAACCCTCATGAACATTGACACTGTACAACACTCTTTCCTTTGAGACATTCCCTCTTTTTCCCTTCCTTCTAGACATCTCCTTCCTCTTCCTCCCCCTCTTCTTGGCTGATTTTATTGTTTGATAAATTTAAATACCCCTGTTTAGCATGATATTCAGTACATGTTTAGTACTCAGTAAATATTTGTGGAATTGATAAAAATGACCTTGATGATAACATATTGAGCAAAAATGAATTTCTTTTGTTGTTCAGTTGCTGTTGTGTCCTGCCCTTTGTGACCCCATGAACTGCAGCATGCCAGGCTTCCCTGTCCTTCGCCATCTCCTGTAGTTTCCTCAAACTCATGTCCACTGAGTCGGTGACGACCTCCAGCCATCTCATCCTCTGTCACCCCCTCCTCCTTCTGCCCTCAATCTTTCCCAGCATCAAGGTCTTTTCCAATGAGCCAGCTGTTTGCACCAGGCGGCCAAAGTCTTGGAGCTTCAGCTTCAGTATCAATCCTTTCAATGAATATTCAGGATTGATTTTCTTTAGGATTGACTGGCTTGATCTCCTTGCTGTTCAAGGCACTCTCAAGGATCTTCTCTAGTACCACAGTTCAAATTTCTTTTGAGCATTAAGTATATTTTATATTTTAGTGTTTAAGAACTTTTATGTCTGAGCTGTGGACATACTCAGAGTAGAAAGTTGTCTCTATCAGTGTAGAAATTAAACTATCCTCTGAATTATCTTTTCTTAATAGAATAAAAAACCAATTAGCTGGTGCCCAACTATAATATTTAAAATTATTCAAGTTTTATTTGCTCTCAGACTTTAGTAAGACGAGACACATTACCACATAAATAGCTCCATTATTGTAAATTCTCTTTATCATCTTGCTTTATTTTGACTAGATCATAAAATAAAAGTGTTGGTTAAAAAAATTCCTGGATGCTTTACAGTAACAAATATTTGTATCTTGTTAGGTGAAGCTTCAGTGCACCCTCTTATAAAGTTAGTGCCTTAAATGGGAAAAGGGGCCATTTCAGGTTTCCCAGCTGGCAGTGTACTGTGGTAAGATGCACCTATTTAGGGGATCTCAAATCCCTGATTAGCATTCATAGGACTTGCGATTGTAGCACAGTAAATATCTCATTGAAAATGTTCTGCACTGCTTTCCTCATCACAGTCTTTGTATATGTAAGTACAACAGAATCAGATGCAAGGACAAAAACAACCAGTCAGCTTCTCTGTGGCTTGTTACCATAGCCCTCCAAAGAGTAGAATCTGTATTTCTGGTCTCACTCTATTCATGAAACTATAAATGAACTTGCCACATCTGTTTCATTTGTTGATTTATTCATTAATTTACTCACTCATTCATGTTCTCACATATGCTTTGAATGGATGAGGCTGAATCATTTTTGCAGTCACATAGATTGGTCCTAGTGAATCCTAATTACAGAATCCCCAAGGGTGTCTACATACAGCAAAACCATCTAATGGATGAGCTGACTCCGTTAATCTGCCCTTTTTATTCCAAATGACACTACTCTAATTTATGTCCTATTGCCTATCACCTAGACGAGTAGTGCAGTCATATCATGAGTAATGTCACAGATAGATTTCCCTGGAAAACAGGCTCTGAGATAGAGTTTAGGATGCAGGATATTTATTAAAAATTGCCCTTGGGATCAATATCTGTGGAAGGGAAGAAAAGGAAGCAGGAGTGGACAGAGAGAAAAGTCAAGCCACAATCAAGTCCATGGGCAGCCTGAGCTCAGCCCAACCCCACAGGAAGCTTAGAAGCCAGGATGACTCTTCTGAGTTGTCCCAAGTTTGGACAAGACATGCAAGTCTTTATGTGCATGAGTGCTAAGTTGCTTCAGTCGTGTCCGGCTCTGTACGACCCTATAGACTGTAGCCTGTTAGGCTCCTCTATCCATAGGACTCTCCAGGCAAGAATACTGGAGTGGGTTGCAGTGCCCTCCTCCAGGGGATCTTCCTGACCCAGGGATCAAACCCACATCTGCAAAGTCTCCTGCATTAGTAGGTGGGGTTTTTTTGGTTTTGTTGTTGTTTTACCACTAGGGAAACCTTTATAGTACTGAATAAAATAGTCACTGGATGTGAGCTTCTCCTGTCAGAAACTTGACCTTGACCAAGATAGCTGAGCCAATCCACGGCAAGCCTGACCATCAAAGGCTGCCTGTGGCTAGCACTGCCAGCATCATTCCCCTCATTTGGGGGCATATCTCATTGTTCACCACAGCTGGATTCCTCCTTCCCCGTCTCCCCACTGTAATTCACCACACATATTATAACCAATTCCCCAGATCAATCTCCCAACAGGCCAGGTTTACTCATGACACCCGACTGTGCAAAAACCAGCCTGAGCTTCAAAAAATGCAATAAAATTTAATTTGGCTAGTTCTCCTTTATCTCCCCCTCAAGCCAGCTCTCTAAGTTCTCAGCCACAGTACTCATGTATGCATCCTCAATGTGGCAAAACCACACCCCTACGCCAGTGCAGCTCTCAGCTGCGGCCAGATGAAGCATGTGTGTGTAGGAACAATGGTGGACAATCTGGAAAAGCATTTTCATGAAAGATCACTTTTCATATCCCACCCCTATTCTTATCTTTGTTTATAATGTTTCCTTGATAAATGCCCTGGTTTTCCCAATTTCTAAGTGTATAAATCCTATTGTTCTTCAAGGCTTAGCTCATTACACTATTTCTTCCATATGAGTCCTCATGTAGAGAATACCCACGTGACTTTTATGAACCATAAAGTTTAACATTAAATTTTATGTGATTTTATATGCAATAGTGTGTCTCTCCCTTACCCTCAAAACTGCCAACTGCCTTGTCTGGGTGGTGCTTCAGAGACATCAGAGATGGGGGACTATGCTCCATGTCTTGTTCATCCCAGAGACAGAGGACTGAATGGTTGCAGAAAGCAAAACTTTACTAAGGCTAAGTGCTCTCAAAAATGTAGGAGTGGAACAGGACCATAAAACTTTTAATCCCTGACAAACTGCATACATTTGGTAAGACACACTACTCCCTCAATATGAGGAAAGAGGATGTATAGCCATTTAAATTTTGACATTGAAGAGCCCATGAATTCATAAACCTGGGTACTGCATATGTCATTTAGAGTTGGGTTTAATGTGTAAAATGAGCAGGGTGGATTAGATGCTTTCCAGTTTCCTTCATGAACTATTAATATAATTTTTTAAAAATTGGGGGACCTAGGTTATGCTTTATATTTGCATAGTCATCTTGTTGATGTCCATGTTTGTGAGCTCTTTGAGGTCAAAGACTTGGTCTTGTTCATCTCTCTGTTACTGAAAGAACTGTGTCTTACAGGTGAGTGAAAGTGAACATCGTGTCTGACCTTTTGTGACTCCACAGACTGTAGCTTGCCAGGCTCCTCTGTCCTTGGGATTCTCCAGGCAAGAATACAGGAGTGAGCTGCCATTCTCATCTTCTGGGATTTTCCTGACCCAGAGATTGAACCAGGGTCTCCTGCATTGTAGGCAGACTCTTGAACGAGCCACCAGGAAAGCCCTAGAGGATACTTAATGAAGGCTCAGTAAATGTTAACTGAAAGCAATACCTCATCCCAAGTCAGTTCACCATAAAGAAAATTCAACTAGGGATGGTGTTTTAGGTGATAAATTTAATTAGAGAAACAAAATATTTCCAGTGAGTAAGCATTAAACACATCTTGGGATATCCCAGTATGTACCCTTTGCATTTTCTTAACCTCTTAATAGTTGTCAAATGAAAGGGCCAAACATTATAGCATAGAGTTATACACTCATATTCAGTAAAATCCCCACAGCCTGGAGTGAGGTTCCATTACTTTTTTTTTTTTTTTGTAGGGACGAGCATAGTCCTAATTACATGACAAAATGAATGTAAAGCAATTATCCCAATGTATATGGTAAGCTTTTGATAAATCCTAGCTATTATTTGTTATTTGCATGATATTTGTGTACAATTAATATAGTGGAAAAATCAGGGTTTTTTTAGATGAAGCCCCTTCTGATTCCGATTTCAAGGCTCTACGATTCAAATCTCCAAAGCAATTTGGGAAATTTGCAGTCCAAAGCTACAGGCTAGGTAAATCATATTTTTAAAAAGGTTACACAGAATTCCATGAGGCTTCTGGGCTGCTGTTGCACTCTATACACATCCTCTAAAATATGAAACAGAGATAAAAAAATAATATTTTAAAACTTAGGAAACCAACTCATGTTTTCTGAGATGGTCACATATTCAAGTCTCATTTTTTTGTTGTTTGTTTTACACTAAACAGATGTAATCAATCAGGTTCTTGGTAAATAGCACACCCAGAGAAGAGAGCAAAGAGTCTTTTATGAAGAAATGGTTTAAGAGGCTGTGGGCAAGTCTGGAACTCACAAGTAGTGGTGATGAATGCCAGGACTAGAAATCACAGGAAGATTCTACCTTTCTTCAGTTGAAGGGGTAAGGATAGGTAGAGGTAGCTTTTAAGAAAACAGCAAAATTTATAGTGTGGGTGAGATGTCATGTGATGGTAACTATGGCCTTAGCTGTAGGAATGCAGTCACTATAATCCCCCCCAAATAAATACCCACTTCTCCCTCTATTCCCAATTACTAATATCTGGCTGTTGAAAGTCATCCACAAAATCCAACCAGAGTCTAGAGAGTGAAGGATTATGAGTGACAATTAAAGCAGTCAGCTTCCTAAGTCACAGAGCCTAGTGGCAAAGGTGAAGAGCAGACTTGGAAAAGCAAGCAGGAATATCCAAAACATTGGTGGTGGTGGTTTAGTTGCTAAGTCATGTCTGATTCTTGTTTCCCTATGGACTGTAGCCTACCAGGCTCTTCTGTCCATAGAATTCTCCAGGGAGAATACTGGAATGGGTTGCCATTTCCTTCTCCAGGGAATCTTCTGGATCAGGGATTAAACACACGTCTCCTGCATTGCAGACAGATTCTTTATCACTGAGCCACCAGGAAGGACCTTCCAGAACATTAGGCAACCCTATATTTATGCCATATCTTAAGACAGTGGGTACATATTAAGTGCAAAATACTAGACAAAGGCAGAAAGGCTGAGAGAAAAAGCACCAGTGAAAAATGCAATAGGAAATCATTATCTTGACTTATAGAGGGGATTATGAGAAAAACAATAGAGAAAACAATTGTGACAACAATATTATGAGGCTTCAAAGAAGACCCATGTGATGAAGATGGGGAATAAAGTGGGTCATAATACGGACTTAGTTGGGCCAGGCAAAGGCCCCACAATCTGTGGATGCCATTACTGAAAGTAGAATCAAATGATAATTGGGGGAAATGTCATCATGCTTCCTTATTATACCATCTTCACTCTCCATGAGGCATGTTCAAGGTCTTGAATTATGATGAGGAGGGGTTCAGTATGAGAGATATAGGGAGAAGGAAAATGACAGAATTTGGAAACCATAAAAGGAAGAGTATGAAACGTGCCTAGCATAGTTTATAAATAGTTTCCTTTTTTTGCTACTGAGATAACATTTGTGAAACTTATTTAGGATGTTAAGCTGTTTATCTCATGGAACCAGAAAGGAAGGTCATCTTGCTGTTATTATAGGTTCATAACTGTGGGCCACAGTTTGATGCAGTCTATTTGCAACAGTCTGACATTAGGGAAATTTCTGTTGTTTATCATGTAGAAATCATGACTTCCTTCCTCCTTCAGTTAAAAAGAGTTTAAAAATTTAGCTCAAAATTCTGAGTATAAATATTTTTTGCCATTTTTCATTATTTTAAAGCAATATGCAGCATTAATAAGTGCTTGAAATCAACTGAGATGCATGTGGTTCTAAAGAAAAAATTGTATTTCAGCCTTTGTTGAACACTTATTTTTACGTAGTAAACAATTTCCTTTTTCTCAAACTCAAAACATATCTCTCTTCTTTTTTTAGTCTATTAATTAATTATAATTTACATGTAATGAAATGTACAATTGTTAATTGCATAGGTCAATGAAATTTTCCTATGTAGACATTCATATAACCACTCCAGTTTAAAAAAAATATAGAGAGCATTTTCCTCATTCCCTATGTACCTTCCCAATCAATCCTAACATAAATTTTGTCTATTCTCAAAGATATGGACCTAACAGAAGCAGAAGAGATTAAGAAGAGGTGGTAAGAATACCCAGAAATACTGTACCAAAAAGGTCTTAATGACCTGGATAACAATGATGGTGTGGTCACTCACCTATAGCCAGACATCACATATAGCCATAGCAAAGTCAAGTGGGCCTTGGGAAGCATCACTATGAACAAAACTAGTGGAGGTGATGGAATTCCAGTTGAGCTATTTCAAATCCTAAAGGATGATGCTGTCAAAGTGTTACACTCAATATGCCACCAAATTGGGAAAGCGACAGTGGCCACAGACTGGAAAAGGTCCATTTTCACTTCAAACCTAAAGAAGGGAAATGAAGGTTCAGACTATCACACAACTGTGCTCATTTCACATGCCAACAAGTTAATATTCAAAATCCATCAAGCTAGCCTTCAGCAATGTGTGAATTGAAAACTTGCAGATGTACAAGCTGGACTTAGAAAAATCAAAGGAACAAGAGATCAAATTGCCAACATCCACTGCGTCATACAAAAAGCAAGGAAGTTCCAGACAAACATCTACTTCTTCACTGACTACGCTAAAGCCTTTGACTATATGGATCACAACAAACTGTAGAAAATTCTTAAAGAGATAGGAATACCAGACCACCTTACCTGCCTTCTGAGAAACCTGTATGCAGGTCAAGAATCAACATTAGAACTGGACATGGAACAACAGGTTGGTTCCAAATTGGGAAAGGAGTATGTCAAGGTTGCTTATTGTCACCCTGCTTACTTAACTTATATGCAGAGTACATCATGAGAAATACCAGGCTGGATGAAGCTCAAGCTGGAGTCAAGATTTCTGGGAGAAATATCAATAACCTCAGACATATGGTTAACACCACCCTAATGGCAGAAAGCAAAGAGGAACTAGAGTTTCTTGATGAAAGTGAAAGAGGAGAGTGAAAAAGCTGACTTAAAACTCAACATTCAAAAAACTAAAATCATGGCATCCGGTCCCATCACTTCATGGCAAGTGGATGGGGAAACAATGGAAACAGTGAGAGATTTTATTTTCTTGGGCTTCAATATCACAGCAGACGATGACGGCGGCCATGAAATTAAAAGACGCTTGCTCCTCAGAAGGAAAGCTATGACAAACCTAGACAGCGTGTTAAAAAGCAGAGACAGTACTTTGCTGATAAAGGTCCATCTAGTCAAAGCTATGGTTTTTCCAGTAGTCCTATATGGATGTGAGAGTTGGACTATAAAGAAAGATGAGTACTGAAGAATTGCTGCTTTTGAACTGTGGTGTTGGAGAAGACTCTTGAGAATCCCCTGGACTGCCAGGAGATCAAACCAGTAAATACTAAAGGAAATCGGTCTTGAATATTCATGGAAGGACTGATGCGGAACCTGAAGCTCCAATATTTTTGCCACTTGATTCAAAGAACTGACTCATTGGAAAAGATTCGGATGCTGGGAAAGATTAAAGGCAAGAGGAGAAGGGTGACAGAGGATGAGATATTTGGATGGCATCATAGACTCAGTGTCCATGAGTTTGAGCAAACTCCTGGAGATAGTGAAGGACAGGGAGGCCTGGCATGCTGCAGTCCATGGGGTCAGAAAGTCAGACATGACTGAGTGACTTATCAACAACAAAAACCTTCATATAAAAGAAATCATATGCTCCATACTCTTTGCACTTCTTTGATTCAACCAAATGTTTTAACATTCTTCCATGATGTGCCACATCATGTTTATAATGTATCCACACCATTATCCATTTGCCATTAAGACTGTTTTCAATTTGGGCTGTGGTTTAAAAAAAAAAAAAAAAAAAAACTCTCTGATCCAAATTCTTGGAAATACATTTGGTATTGTCAGCCATTTAAACTTCAGTCCTTTGGGAGGACTAAAGGACTGTGTGCTGCTAGATTGTGGTTTTAATTTGCATTTTGCTGGTGATGAATTATGCTGACCACCTTTTTATATATTTATCAGCTTTTTGATATTTTATTTTGCTTGTGTTTAAAAAACTAGGGTTGCCTTTCTTTTTCTTTATATAATCTTGATATAAGACCTTGTCAATTTATGTATTATAAATATCTTCCACTAGCATATGACTTGCCTTTCCACTTTCTTAATGATGTCTTTTGATGAACAGATTTTTCATTTTTATAGTGTCTTATTATAACTTTTTCTCTTATAGCTAGTGTTTTGGTTTTCTGTTTAAGAAATCTTTATATACCCCAAGTCTTAAAGCTATTTTCTTGCTTTCTTCAAGAAGTTTTACAATTTTAGTTTTCACATTTAGGTCTCTAAAATAAATAAATTTTTATATAAGGTATAAGTTATAAGGTAAAGAGTTACTTTTTTCCATATGAATTTACCAGTTCCCCAGCACCATTAATTGACAAAACAACATTCACTGTGCTTTTAATTATATTAAAATCTTTTTGAAATTAATTATCTGCATTCTTGTATCTATGTTTCTATTTATCTATCCTTGCACAAATATGTTATCATCTTAATTAATGAGACTTCACAATAATTTTATCCAAGGAGCATTTATTAAGCACTTAGCATCTGTTACAAAAAAATCAGTGTAAGCCACTGAGCCCTTTTAGGAACACACAAACAAGACCTCTGGGACAAGACCTATAACTTATGATCTGCATGGAGACACCTCCTACCACCCATGTTTGTTTCATACTTGTCCATATATTTGTTCATTACACAAATATATATGAAGTGCCAAACCATGTTCCAGGTTTTGCTCAAAATTTTGTGAATATAGCAATGAATAATAAGAAAGGATCCTGTCTTCTTGGGATAAACGTGGCAAAATGCAAGTACACATTCTATAAAGTAAATGAATAAATAACATTATTTCAGATAACAATAAGGTTCTATGCTCAAGAATGGTAGGGAGCAATTTTACAGAGTGATTCAGGATGGATGTACAAAACTGAGTGAGGCTGTACATTGCCCAACTCCAGCACCATTGCATAGACCACAGTGTAAATAGTTACCTCTTGAGCTGTACTATATAGCCCTGGCTGATCAGGGAAGGGCCTTTTTAATGAGACGACATTTGAGTGGCATCCTGGATAACCAGAAAGTATCATCCATATCACCCTCTTGAATAGGAGTGTTCCAGGCAAAAAGAACAAAGGATTCCAAGGCGGGTAGCAGTTCAGTGTGTTTGAGAAAAGAAAGATGACCATGATTGCAGGAACATAGTAAAAGATGAAGATGGTTTTAGATGAGATTGGATGGCAAGCAGTGGCAGATCATGTTAGGCCTTGTTGATTATGGTAAAGAGCTCCAGTTTTAGTCTAAGTGCCCTGAGATACCTTCAAAAGGCTTTAATTAGAAAGTTGATCTCCTCTGATCCATGATTTGAAAAGATTACTTTGACTGCTGTGCAGAAGAAGGCTTGTAGATAATTCTGCTTTGGTATATGGAAGATTATCAGACTAATCATAAAGGTAAGAACAACTAACAAAGGTGGGTAGTACCTATTAAGTATCTATTAAGCTGTATTAAGCTGACACTAGCTTAGAAGGTTGTTTTCTTTGAAAAAAATAGGATGGACATTTTCTATAATATTTAATATTAGGATAAGGTACATGAATTATGTATGTATTCAAAATATTATTTTTTAATTTGTTTATTTTCCAAGAAGTATTTTTACATTTCCTATTTCTGAACATACAGTCAAGCGATTTTTAAAAGTAATCTGTGTGTACAAGTCAGTTTTTGGCTCAAATTTGATTATGTCTATGATTTAAATGTGTTTCTAAGTTTATAGTTACATTGAACTGTAATGACTCTAGAGTGGTGTGTATTATAGGGTTTATTTCAGAGGTGGTACTTAATCAGCACTGAAGTGAAGTGAAGTGAAGTTGCTCAGTCATGTCCGACTCTTTGGGACCCATGGACTGTAGCCTATCAGCCTCTTCCATCCATGGGATTTTCCAGGCAAGAATACTGGAGTGGGTTGCCATTTCCTGCTCCAGGGATCTTCCCGACCCAGGAATCGAACCTGGGTCTCCTGCATTGTAGGCAGACTCTTTTACCATCTGAGCCACCAGGGAAGCCTAATCAGCATTACTGACACCTTTAATGACAACACAAATTTGTGTCCATTATTCACGTCACCATCCAGAACTCAGGGCTACTTCCTACCTAGAGATTAAGGCCAATTTCTGAGTGAAATGATGAGTATCGTGGGCAGCCTGTAAAGTGGTCTCCAGTGACCCCTACTTTCTGGTAGTCACACTTGTGTGTGATGCCCTCCACTTGAGTGTGGACAGGGCCTTGTGACTTGTTTCTGATGAGTAGAATATAACAGAAGTGATGGAATATCAGGTCTGGGATTCAGTAACAAAAAGCCTCTGACTCTCTTCTTGGGAACTCTGTTCTGCACTCTTGCTCTCTCTTTGATTGCTCACTCTGAAAGTGGAAGCTAGCTACCACTTGTGAGGACACTCAAGCAAACTAAGAAGAGTTTCATGTGGCAAGGAACTGGCCAACAACCACCGAGGAACTGAAGCCTACAACAACCATGTCAGGGATTTAGAGGAGAATTCTTCAGCTCCAGTCAAGTCCTGTAATGACTGTAATCCTGGTCAACAGCCTAAGCCTAACTGTGACTTCATGAATGAACTTGAGCCAGAGACATCCAGTTAAATCACAATATTTCTGCCAATAGAAACTATGAGATAACCTAACATCTGACACTGGATGTTTTTAAATCAAAATTCCCAACAAAGAAAAACTATAGGACTATATGTTTCCATTGCATCAAACGTGTAAGGAAGAAACAGTACTAACATTGTACAAAGTATTTGAGACAATAGGGTGAGGCCATACTGTTCAACTGGTTTTATGGGGCCAGTGCAAGCTTGATAACACAACTTGCCAGATACATTACAATAGAAATAAAGCATAGAACAATAGCTACCATGAGCAATGAATAAGGATAAAAAATCCTTAATAAAACACTAATATTTAAAAAATGAGCCATTGTGACTGAGTATGGTTATCCCCTAAGAATACAAAGTTGGCCTAACATTACTCAATGAAATGATACAAAAGAGAATTACTTAGATGGTCTTGTTAATAGATTCAGAAACGACATTTTAAAAAATTCAACATTATCCTCTCCTGGCTTTTATGATTCTATGCTCTAGTTTTTCTTCATATCTGCTGATTATTTTTTATTTATCTTTTTTTATAGACTCCACTTCTGTTACCTCTAAATGTTGTTCATATGTTTTCAGCCTAAGCCATCTTCTTTTCTCCCCCACCTCTTTAGGTAATGTCATTGTTTCTGTGGCTTAACTTTTTATTCATATTTACAACTCTCACTCAACCCTCTACCTTCCATACCTATATGCACAATTGCTTATTTATATATTCTTTGGGAAATCTCACACTTAATAAGTTGAAAACTGAACTCATATCATATACACTCCCATTCTTAAAAAAATCTATTTATCCTTTAGTCTCTTCCTTCACAATAAATATCGGTGTAATCTGCACAACTGCTTGAGTCAGTGGCTCTGGTATCCTGCTCAATTCCTCCTTCTTACTCATTACTCTCTTCTTCTAATTTATTAAGTACCATAATTTATATTTCTACAATGTAACATATTATCTATGTCATCGTGTCTATTTTGAAATGTTTTTTTCAAGAAATTTTTCTAATTCAATAAAATTGAATATATTGTCAGATTCATAGTGGTTTATGCTACTCCTTCCTTTATATTTTTAGGCCTTTGACATAGGTTGTTAAATTATTAATATCAGGAATTAAAGAGGAGATAGTTGTTTTTTTCTCACTTTTCTTTCTTTCTTGATGTACTTAGACTAGGTTTTTAAAATATATATTAGTCTTTTTAAAGAATGGACATTAGGTTTTGT
Organism: Bos grunniens; assembly: GCF_055505025.1. NCBI lineage: Eukaryota > Metazoa > Chordata > Mammalia > Artiodactyla > Bovidae > Bos > Bos grunniens. Next base: position 7,728,531 of record NC_141179.1, on the reverse strand, counting down.
TAATTTATGTATGTGCTAATTTTGTACTTATTGGTTTTAATTTGCACATCTTTCGAAGCTTTTTAATTTGGAAGGTTAACGAAGTGAGTTTGAAATTAATGATATAAGCATTTAAAGTTATAAAATTCAGTCAATGCAATTATAACTGCATAATTTTCTTTCCAAGGAGTAAGCAGTGTGGATCACAACAAACTGTGGAAAACTCTTTAAGAGACAGGAATACCAGACCATCTTACCTGTCTCCTGAGAAACCTGCATACTGGTGAAGAAGCAATAGTTAGGATCCTTTATGGAATAGCTGACTGGTTCAGGATTGAAAAAGGAGTTTGACAAGGCCATTTATTATCACTTTTTATTTAACTTATATGCACAGCATATCATGAGAAATGCTGGGCTGGATGAGTTACAAGCTGGAATCAAGTTTATGGGGAGGAATATCAACAATCTCAGATACACAGATGATACCAATCTAAAGGCAGAAAGTGAAGAGGAACAAAGGACCTCTTTATGAGGCTGAAGGAGGAGAGTGAAAAGGCTGGTTTATAAAAAAAATTAAAAAACTAAGATCATGGCATCTGGTCCCATCACTTCATGACAAACAGAAGGGGAAAAAGTGGAAGCAGTGACAGATTTCCTGTTCCTGGGCTCTAAAATAACTGTGGGTGGTGACTGCAGCCATAAAATTAGAAAAGTTATGACAAATCTAGACAGCATATTAAAAAGCAAAGACATCGCTTTGCCGACAAATGTCTGTATAGTCAAGTCTATGGCCTTTCCAGTAGTCACATACCATTGTGATAGCCGGACCGTAAAGAAGGCAGAGCCCAGAAGAACTCATGCTTTTGAACTGTGGTGCTAGAGAAGAATCTTGAGAGTCCTTGGACTGCAAGGGGATGAAACTAGTCATTCTTAAAGGAAATAAACCCTGAATACTCATTGCAAGGACTGATGCTGAAGCTGAAGCTCCAATACTTTAGCCACTTGATGAGAACAACTGTCTTATTGGAAAAGACCCAGATGCTGGGAAAGATTGAAGACAGAAGGAGAAGGGGATGACAGAGGATGAGATGGTTGGATGGCATCACCAGTGCAGTGGACATGAACTTGATTTAACTCTGGGAGATGGTGTGGGACAGAGAGGCCTGGCGTGCTGCAGTCCATGGGGTCTTGGAGTCATACAGGACTTGGCAACTAAACAAAAACAACAAGTTTTATATATTATTTTTATTATCTTTAAGTTGGAATATTTTTAATTTCTCCTAGTGTCTTTTTCTTTGATTCATAGGATACATTAAAATATGTTGCTAATTTACCCACAGTTGGGGTTTTCTATATATTTAATTTTTGTTGGTTTCTAATTTAATTTTCTTTTGTCAAAGAACATCCTCTCTAAGATTCAATCCTTTTTAGCTAATTGAAAACATTTTTATGGCCCAGCATTTGTTCTATTCTGATGTACATTTTATGTGTACTTGAAAAGATATGTTGTTCAATTGCTCACTTTCAATTAGTGTAAAAATGTCAGTTGGTCAAGATGGATGATCATGTTGTTAAATACATTCCACATTCTTACTGTTTTATTATCCAGTCCTCCTATTAATTAGAGGAGAATGGGAAAATACTCCACTCTAATTTTACATTTGTCTCTTCCTCGTTTTAGTTCTGCCAATTTGGCTTCACGTGTTTTGAAGCTCTTCTTTTTATTGTGTGTCTATGTATTTACACATATGATGTCAGCCTGTTGAATTTTTTACAGTTAAAAACTTGCAGTTTGTTCATATTCTTTTTCTTGAAGTCTGTGTTGTTGATGCTTAGATGGTTGTACCAGCTTTTGTATATTAATTTATGAATGGTATATTTTCCCCACCCATTTACAGTTTACATGCTCTATCTTTACAGTTACTGCAAACCAGATATCAATTTTTTTTTTTTTTAAGATAAGCAATCTGCAATTAGATAGCCTCTGCCTTTTAACTGGGACACTTAGTCCACTGACATTTAATGCAATCACATGGTGGTGTTTAGGTCTACCTTTTTACAATTTGTTTTCTATATCTCTCTCTGCTTTCTCCTTTTTCATTCTTTATTTAAGATTAATTTAATAGTTATATTATTGCATTTTTAATTCTTTGTATTTGGGTATACTTCTATTTAAATTACAGCTGTAGCTATTACACTCTGCTTCTTTAATTTGTCACAGTCTACTTAGAATTAAAATTTTGTTTTTTATAGAACTGTAAGAACCTTTAAACATAATTCTATTCACTTTGTGTTTCTCCTTTGTGTTCAGATCAGATCAGATCAGTCGCTCAGTCGTGTCCGACTCTTTGCGACCCCATGAATCGCAGCACGCCAGGCCTCCCTGTCCATCACCAACTCCCGGAGTTCACTCAGACTCACGTCCATCGAGTCAGTGATGGCATCCAGCCATCTCATCCTCTGTCGTCCCCTTCTCCTCCTGCCCCCAATCCCTCCCAGCATCAGAGTCTTTTCCAATGAGTCAACTCTTTGCATCAAGTGGCCAAAGTACTGGAGTTTCAGCTTCAGCATCATTCCCTCCAAAGAAATCCCAGGGCTGATCTCCTTCAGAATGGACTGGTTGGATCTCCTTGCAGTCCAAGGGACTCTCAAGAGTCTTCTCCAGCACCACAGTTCAAAAGCATCAGTTCTTCGGCGCTCAGCCTTCTTCACAGTCCAACTCTCACATCCATACATGGCCACAGGAAAAACCATAGCCTTGACTAGACGAACCTTTGTTGGCAAAGTAATGTCTCTGCTTTTGAATATGCTATCTAGGTTGGTCATAACTTTCCTTCCAAGGAGTAAGCGTCTTTTAATTTCATGGCTGCAGTCACCATCTGTAGTGATTTTGGAGCCCCAAAAAATAAAGTCTGACACTGTTTCCACTGTTTCCCCATCTATTTCCCATGACGTATATTTTATATATTGATTATTTTTTCTATAGCTATTTTATATTTTATTCAGTTTAGTTTTTAGCTCCAGAAACTCTACTTGTGTAACCTATTCATTTTGAACTTATTTTTAGACAACTTTGTGTGCACTTTGAATATGTTTTGCAGTTCAGGGACCCATAAGATAGAAAATACACCAATAATATGAATAGGAAAATTATAATTAAAAGAATTATTAACTAGTTCCAGGGAATTAACTACTGACAGATAAAGAGAACTCCAAAGAATATATAAATAACCTACACAGGGAGCAGCCAGTGCCACTGATTCAGGTATAAATAAACATGGAATAAGGTATAAATAGACACGGAATGTGGTATAAATAGACATGGAATAAGCCACTTTCATCTTCAAGACTGAGAGTCATACAACATTAGATTGAGTGTATCTTTGGACCACTGGATGATAGGAAAGTTCATGGTGTACTTTGGGCAAGGGACGGAAAGCAGGAAATCCCCTGCTGGGATGGCAGTCCAGTGGAGAAACAAGTGGGAATCTGCCTGCTGAGGTGCTGCTAAAACTCATTGGAAAGCACCGTCTGGTGTCACACATTCTACTGGCTGCCTCATGCTGCAACAACCAGCATTTTTAAAAAGTTAAAAGCACATCATAACCAGGGAGAGGAGCCTCTATCCCTTGCAATAACTCATTTAGTACCTTCTATTAGTAAACTTTTTCATTGTGCCAGCTGCCAAAAGAGAAGTGTTTGTAGACTCTAATTCCAATATCACAAAGCAGGGCAAAGAAAGGTTGAATTGGGACTGAGAAACAATAAATAGATAAATTCCAGTTTGCATATAGTTATAATACCTGCTTTAATATTCTCATCTGCTAGCTTCAACATCGATGTCATCAGGGTTTGTTCTTTTGGCTCATTTTTCTCTTGACTCTGTGTCACATTTTCCTGGTTCTTTGCATATCTACTAATTTTTAGTATGTACTAGACATTGTGGGTGGAAGAGTACAGAGGCTCTGAATCCTCCTATCATTCTCTGGATGGTGTTTGTTTTTGATCTAACAGGCTATTACATTACTGGCCATTTACATTAGACTTGTGAAGGCTTGTTTCTGTGATATCAGGAGTGAGTCTCATGATTTATGTTCAGACCTAGGGTGAACCCTTTAGATCTGGCACATAGTCTTTAGTCCAGTGACTTGAAATTTGGGGGGTTTCCATGAACAGCTTGAGTTAACCAAGCCTTCTGTCACACTAGTGTATGTTCCTCGGTTCTTTGTTTCGTCACAACAAAGATTTGGAGCAACGGACATTAAAGCCCTCGGCGCATCACAGCTCTTGGGTCTTGGACAAACTGTGTTACAGCTCTTGGGCAAATCAGTGTTACAGCTCCATTTTATTTAGAAGATAGCAGGAGAGTGAGAGAGAGAGAGAGAGAGAAAGAGAAAAGAGCGCACGCACGCGGGAGAGAGAGTCCGAGAGAAAGCGCTTTGGCTCCTCCTTTTATATGTTTTTCCCTCCACCTGGGCCTGCCCTATGCAAATTGGGCTTAGCCAGGAGTGCTGTTTGTTCTGCCTGAAGTCTTCACTCCGGTCCTCGGACCTTCCTTTGACCTTCCTTGTCTTTTAGCCACCGCCATTTTGGACTCCTTTTCCCTATTCTACCTACCTAACACTTCCAATACAGCCGACTCAAAACTCTAAACTCTTGTCTCCCTTATGGAGGCAGCAATTGAAATTTCTTTCAACCTTTCCAGTGTTGCTTTTTGTAGGATGTCTGAGCATCTCCCCTATGTTGGGGGATTTGAGAGGAATTTATGTAGAGATTTAGGGGCTCTTCCTTGTGTGGTTTCTTTCTTGCTAGGATTTCCTCACTCAATTTCCAGCCATTCTGGCAGCCCTCAGCTCTATCCTCTGATATCTCAAGTCAGTAACAAAACAGCCTTCTGCTCATTTCCAGCTTTTATGTGCCTCTCAAACAAGAGATTTCCCTCAGAGAAAAAGCCTTATTAAAATGCATCCCGCCCAGTGAAGTTTTCCCCCTTTAAGGGTTATATCCTTTACAGTTTCTTTCCTGCTTTTTGTTATTCTCAAATTCCTGAGATAAACATCTCTGCCACTACTGGAACAAGGTACATTCTTACTCTAAGGGCTTTGGATCCAACTTCAAGAAGTAAGTACATTGTAACACACATGGAAATGAATCACTGTGTTTATTGGAAAAAAAAATTCTAAATTGTCATTTCAGTACAATGTGTATTATATTTGAGTACATACTGACTGCAGTTCTCTGCAGAGTATTAATTATCCAGAAGTATAATGAAGTAGAAAAATAGGATAAATGTACCAGAATCAGCAAGGAGGGTTATGTCTTCATAATAAATAACTAGTTAGTCAACTGAGCATAATTATGATATGTGCATGTACATAAAAAAGAGTTCAGCACAATATAAGGATTCATTTTGCTCTTGAACTTGCTTAAGCTCCCTCTTTGGAAATATACAAATACAAATGTTCCTTCACGGGTGAATTGTTTTTCCACTACAATCCATTGAACATGGAAGTTCTCATGGGCAAAGCACTGGGTCACCTAGCACAGCTGGCAAAAAAGTAATCTGGGAAAGGATTTTTAGCTCAGTGGCAAGCAGACATCTTGAGTCCTGTTCCTTTCTTCTCCCATTAGCTTGTCTGAGGTTTCCTTTCCTTGCAACTCTAAGCTGCACATGGCTCCATCTTATTCAGATGAAGCACTAATAAATCTAGTATTAGGTAGTGCTTACTCTAGTTGTCTAAAAATAGTGTTAGTAAGAAAATCAGCTCCTCCCTGTGATGGCGAAGGTCATCAGCCTTTATCTGCAAAAGAGAAATGCTCAGAGACAGCCTATCTGTATTCCTTTTTATCTATTTTATGATGTAATTTGTATTGCTATTCTTTTCTTTTTATAAGAAAAAAATCATACACACTGCAATAAAAAGGTCAGGAAACATATGAAGAGCAGAATTTTTAAAGATGATTCCTAACCTCACTACCTAGAGGTTGTGATTATAAACATTTTGTGGTATAAACTTGTATGCACATTTAAACACACACACAGTTTCTTCTTTATCTAAATATACATCATCATTAGTTTTAGTGACTGCATACTGTATGGATACATTAAAAATTATGTTGTTAAACATCTAGTGATAAGTATTTTCAAGATCCCAGCATATGCATTTTTAAAATTTTACTTCACTTTTGTGTTTTTATTGAGGTATAACAGACAAAATAGTAATATATTGAAAATGTCCAGCATAATGATTTGATAGACATATGCATTGTGAAGGAGTCATAGAATCAAGATAAATAACATATCTATGAACTCATGTGAAAGAAAATGAAAGTGTTAGTCACTTAGTTGTGTCCAACTCCTTGTGCCTCCATGGACTGTAGCCCACCAGGCTCCTCTGTTCATGGGATTCTCTAGGGAAGAATACTGGAGTGGGTTGCCATTCTTTTCTCCAGGAGGTCTTCCCGACCCAGGGATCGAAGCTGGGTCTCTCACACTGAAGGCATATATATATATAGATAGATAGATAACTTTTTGGTAAAAATGCTAAAGATTTACCCTCTTAGCAAATTTCAATACACTATTATGAACTTTGGTCACTATACTGTATGTTAGAATCTTCAAATTTATTTATCTAATCTTTGTCCAGCCTCTCCCTATTTCAACCACACCCTTACCAACTCCAGTATTTTGCCTGGAGAATCCCATGGACAGAGGAGCCTGGTGGGCTATAGTGCACACAGTTGCAAAGAGTCGGACACGACTGAAGCAACTTAACACACACATATACATGGCACTATTACTGTTGATGAGACACTTTTACATTGTGATGCTCTTTATTATGGAAGCAGTATAGTTCTGTAATCAGGCCATTTACACAAAGTGGAACTTTTGGGGTTTGTCTAACCCCTTAAGCTAGATATCAATGAAGACTGGAATGCAAGTCATCATTAATAAGCATGCTTACACTTCATCCAATCTTACGGTCTTCATTTATTCCAATTGTGCTTCCTTGGTCACATGGTTCTTATTATGTTTTACCATACTGTGGATGCCAGAGAACTTGAGTTTGCCAATGAATAATCTCCTGAGATGCAATTTCATGGAGGAGAATGGTGTAGTCTAACTCAATAAAGTCATCATTTCTTTGCACTTGCTAGACAGTCTGAATTTCTGCCATTTTGTACCATGTATCTTCAGTAGAATTTTGCCATATTATATAACCACTGGAAACCCAGGCTAACTGTCGAACTGGCTTCTTTTCTGGATGTACATTTCCAAAACTATCTGGAATATTTTGTGCTTCTATTGTTTCCTTCACTGACTTGAGTCTTTGATAAAATGTCTTTCCTTCCTCATCTGGGTTTTCTCCAATTTCTCCTTCAAATGTGAAGTTGACTTCTGGTGCAGTATCTTGTCCCATTGGAAGGTACAGTACTCCAGCTGTGCAGTTCACTGTAACTTCTTTTTGGATAATTTCTTCCACAGAAAATTTAAGGCAATGCTTTTATCCTCTTCCTGACATATCCTCCAGGCTGGCTTGATTGACTGTTTGCATCAGAAACACCTTGTGAGGGGTGCCCTGCTCTGTATCTCTGAGGCCACCCTGAAAACCAGGTAGTGGGTCAGAGGGACTTTCATTCTTACTGAGTGTTGGCTAGGCTGCTGTGAGTCCCTGTCTCCATTCTGCCTGCTGCTGGGTCCCCTGGGAGGAAAAGTCCCTATGAGTTTGACTTTTTTTAAAAATAAATTCCACATGTAAGTGAGCTTTCCTGGTGGCTCAGATGATAAAACGTCTGCCTGCAACGCAGAAGATGTGGGCTCAATTTTTGGGTCAGGAAGATCCCTTGGAGAAGGAAATGGCAACCCACTCCAGTATTCTTGCTTGGAAAATTCCATGGACAGAGGAACCTGGTGGGCTAGAGTCCATGGGGTTGCAAAGAGTCATATGACTGTTCGATTTCACTTCTTCTTCTATAAGTGAAACCATACAGTATTTTTCTTTCTGTCTGCTCATTTCATTTAACACAATGCCCTCCAGTTTCATCCATGTTGTTACAACTGACAAGATTTCCTTCTTTTTTATTTTATTAATTTTTTTAATTTTATTTTTAAACTTTACAATATTGTATTAGTTTTGCCAAATATCAAAATGAATCTGCCACAGATATACATGTGTTCCCCATCCTGAACCCTCCCCCTTCCTCCCTCCCCATACCATCCCTCTGGGTCATCCCAGTGCACTAGCCCCAAGCATCCAGTATCGTGCATCGAACCTGGACTGGCATCTCGTTTCATACATGATATTATACATGTTTCAATGCTATTCTCCCAAATCTTACCACCCTCTCCCTCTCCCACAGAGTCCATAAGACTGATCTATACATTAGTGTCTTTTTCATACACAGGGTTATTGTTATCATCTTTCTAAATTCCATATATATGTGTTAGTAAACTGTATTGGTGTTTTTCTTTCTGGCTTACTTCACTCTGTAAAATAGGTTCCAGTTTCATCCACCTCATTAGAACTGATTCAAATGTATTCTTTTTAATGGCTGAGTAATACTCCATTGTGTATATGTACCACAGCTTTCTTATCCATTCATCTGCTGATGGGCATCTAGGTTGCTTCCATGTCCTGGCTATTATAAACAGTGCTGCGATGAACATTGGGGTACACGTGTCTCTTTCCCTTCTGGTTTCCTCAGTGTGTATGCCCAGCAGTGGGATTGCTAGATCATAAGGCAGTTCTATTTCCAGTTTTTTAAGGAATCTCCACACTGTTCTCCATAGTGGCTGTACTAGTTTGCATTCCCACCAACAGTGCAAGAGAGTTCCCTTTTCTCCACACCCTCTCCAGCATTTATTGCTTGTAGACTTATGGACCGCAGCCTTTCTGACTGGCGTGAAATGGTACCTCATAGTGGTTTTAATTTGCATTTCTCTGATAATGAGTGATGTTGAGCATCTTTTCATGTGTTTGTTAGCCATCTGTATGTCTTCTTTGGAGAAATGTCTATTTAGTTCTTTGGCCCATTTTTTGATTGGGTCATTTATTTTTCTGGAGTTGAGCTGTAGGAGTTGCTTGTATATTTTTGAGATTAGTTGTTTGTCAGTTGCTTCATTTGCTATTATTTTCTCCCATTCTGAAGGCTGCCTTTTCACCTTGCTAATAGTTTCCTTTGATGTGCAGAAGCTTTTAAGTTTAATTAGGTCCCATTTGTTTATTTTTGCTTTTATTTCCAATATTCTGGGAGGTGGGTCATAGAGGATCCTTCTGTGATGTATGTCAGAGAGTGTTTTGCCTATGTTCTCCTCTAGGAGTTTTATAGTTTCTGGTCTTACGTTGAGATCTTTAATCCATTTTCAGTTTATTTTTGTGTATGGTGTTAGAAAGTGTTCTAGGAGAAGCCAAGATGGCGGAGGAGTAGGACGGGGAGAACACTTTCTCCGCCACAAATTCATCAAAAGAGCATTTAAACGTCGAGTAAATTTCACAAAACAACTTCTGAATGCCGGCAGAGGACATCAGGCACCCAGAAAAGCAACTCAAGTCTTCGAAAGGAGAGAGAAGAAATACAGCTCCACCCACCAGAACACCGACACAAGCTTCCCTAACCAAGAAACCTTGACAAGCCACCTGTACAAACCCACACACAGCAAGGAAAAGCCACAATAAAGAGAACTCCACAAACTGCCAGAATACAGAAAGGACACCCCAAACTCAGCAATTTAAACAAGATGAAGAGACAGAGGAATACCCAGCAGATAAAGGAACAGGATAAATGCCCACCAAACCAAACAAAAGAGGAAGAGATAGGGAATCTACCTGATAAAGAATTCTAAATAATGATAGTGAAATTGATCCAAAATCTTGAGATCAAAATTGAATCACAGATAAATAGCCTGGAGACAAGGATTGAGAAGATGCAAGAAAGGTTTAACAAGGACCTAGAAGAAATAAAAAAGAGTCAATATATAATGAATAATGCAATAATTGAAATTAAAAACACTCTGGAGGCAACAAATAGTAGAATAACAGAGGCAGAAGATAGGATTAGTGAATTAGAAGATAGAATGGTAGAAATAAATGAATCAGAGACGATAAAAGAAAAACGAATTAAAAGAAATGAGGACAATCTCAGAGACCTCCAGGACAATATTAAACGCTACAACTTTCGAATCATAGGGGTTCCAGATGACGAAGACAAAAAGAAAGACCATGAGAAAATACTTGAGGAGATAATAGTTGAAAACTTCCCTAAAATAGGGAAGGAAATAATCACCCAAGTCCAAGAAACCCAGACAGTCCCAAACAGGATAAACCCAAGGCGAAACATCCCAAGACACATATTAATCAAATTAACAAAGATCAAACACAAAGAACAAATATTAAAAGCAGCAAGGGAAAAACAACAAATAACACACAAGGGAATTCCCATAAGGATAACAGCTGATCTTTCAATAGAAACTCTTCAAGCCAGGAGGGAATGGCAAGACATACTTAAAGTGATGAAAGAAAATAACCTACAGCCCAGATTATTGTACCTAGCAAGGATTTCATTCAAGTATGAAGGAGAAATCAAAAGCTTTTCAGACAAGCAAAAGCTGAGAGAATTCTGCACCACTAAACCAGCTCTCCAACAAATACTGAAGGATATTCTCTAGACAGGAAACACAAAAATGGTGTATAAATTTGAACCCAAAACAATAAAGTAAATGGCAATGGGATCATACTTATCAGTAATTACCTTAAACATAAATGGGTTGAATGCCCCAACCAAAAGACAAAGACTGGCTGAATGGATACAAAAACAAGACCCCTACATAGGTTGTCTACAGGAGACCCACCTCAAAACAGGGGACACATACAGACTGAAAGTGAAGGGCTGGAAAAAGATTTTCCATGCAAATAGGGACCAAAAGAAAGCAGGAGTAGCAATACTCATATCAGATAAAATAGTCTTTAAAACAAAGGCTGTGAAAAGAGACAAAGATGGTCACTACATAATGATCAAAGGATCAATCCAAGAAGAAGATATAACAATTATAAATATATATGCACCCAACAGAGGAGCACCGCAGTATAAGACAAATGCTAACAAGTATGAAAGGAGAAATTAACAATAACACAATAATAGTGGGAGACTTTAATATCCCACTCACACCTATGGATAGATCAACTAAACAGAAAATTAACAAGGAAACACAAACGTTAAACGATACAATAGACCAGTTAGACCTAATTGATATCTATAGGACATTTTATCCCAAAACAATGAATTTCACCTTTTTCTCAAGCGCACATGGAACCTTCTCGAGGATAGATCACATCCTGGGCCATAAATCTAGCCTTGGTAAATTCAAAAAAATAGAAATCATTCCAAGCATCTTTTCTGACCACAATGCAGTAAGATTAGATCTCAATTACAGGAGAAAAACTATTAAAAATTCCAACATATGGAGGCTGAACAACACGCTGCTGAATAACCAACAAATCACAGAAAAAATCAAAAATCAAAATTTGCATAGAAACTAATGAAAATGAAAACACAACAACCCAAAAGCTGTGGGACACTTTAAAAGCAGTCCTAAGGGGAAAGTTCATAGCAATACAGGCACACCTCAAGAAACAAGAAAAAAGTCAAATAAATAACCTAACTCTACACCTAAAGCAACTAGAAAAGGAAGAAATGAAGAACCCCAGGGTTAGTAGAAGGAAAGAAATCTTAAAAATTAGGGCAGAAATAAATGCAAAAGAAACAAAAGAGACCATAGCAAAAATCAACAAAGCCAAAAGCTGGTTCTTTGAAAGGATAAATAAAATTGACAAACCATTAGCCAGACTCATCAAGAAACAAAGGGAGAAAAATCAAATCAATAAAATTAGAAATGAAAATGGAGAGATCACAACAGACAACACACAAATACAAAGGATCATAAGAGACTACTGTCAGCAGTTATATGGCAATAAAATGGACAACGTGGAAGAAATGGGCAAATTCTTAGAAAAGCACAACTTTCCAAAACTGGACCAGGAAGAAATAAAAAATCTTAACAGACCTATCACAAGCACGGAAATTGAAACTGTAATCAGAAATCTTCCAGCAAACAAAAGCCCAGGTCCAGGCTTCACAGCTGAATTCTACCAAAGATTTAGAGAAGAGCTAACACCTATCTTACTCAAATTCTTCCAGAAAATTGCAGAGGAAGGTAAACTTCCAAACTCATTCTATGAGGCCACCATCACCCTAATACCAAAACCTGACAAAGATGCCACAAAAAAAAGAAAACTACAGGCCAATATCACTGATGAACATAGATGCAAAAATCCTTAACAAAATTCTAGCAATCAGAATCCAACAACACATTAAAAAGATCATACACCATGACCAAGTGGGCTTTATCCCAGGGATGCAAGGATTCTTCAATATCCACAAATCAATCAATGTTATACACCACATTAACACATTGAAAAATAAAAGCCATATGATTATCTCAATAGATGCAGAGAAAGCCTTTGACAGAATTCAACATCCATTTATAATAAAAACTCTCCAGAAAGCAGGAATAGAAGGTACATACCTCAACATAATAAAAGCTATATATGACAAACCCACTGCAAACATTATCCTCAATGGTGAAAAATGGAAAGCATTTCCTCTAAAGTCAGGGACAAGACAAGGGTGCCCACTTTCACCATTACTATTCAACATAGTTTTGGAAGTTTTGGCCACAGCAATCAGAGCAGAAAAAGAAATAAAAGGAATCTAAATTGTAAAAGAAGAAGTAAAACCCTCACTATTTGCAGATGACATGATCCTCTACATATAAAACCCTAAAGACTCCACCAGAAAATTACTAGAACTAATCAATGAATATAGTAAAGTTGCAGGATATAAAATCAACACACAGAAATACCTTGCATTCCTATACACTAATAATGAGAAAACTGAAAGAGAAATTAAGGAAACAATTCCATTCACCATTGCAACAAAAAGAATAAAATACTTAGGAATATGTCTACCTAAAGAAAATAAAGGCCTATATATAGAAAACTATAAAACACTGGTGAAAGAAATCAAAGAGGACACTGATAGATGGAGAAATATACCATGTTCATGGATTGGAAGAATCAATATAGTGAAAATGAGTATACTACCCAAAGCAATTTATAGATTCAATGCAATCCCTATCAAGCTACCAACGGTATTCTTCACAGAACTAGAACAAATAATTTCACAATTTGTATGGAAATACAAAAAACCTCAAATAGCCAAAGCGATCTTGAGAAAGAAGAATGGAACTGGAGGAATCAACCTACCTGACTTCAGGCTCTACTACAAAGCCACAGTCATCAAGACAGTATGGTACTGGCACAAAGACAGAAATATTGATCAATGGAACAAAATAGAAAGCCCAGAGATAAATCCACATACCTATGGACACCTTATCTTTGACAAAGGAGGCAAGAATATACAATGGATTAAAGACAATCTCTTTAAAAAGTGGTGCTGGGAAAACTGGTCAACCACTTGTAAAAGAATGAAACTAGAACACTTTCTAACACCATACACAAAAATAAACTCAAAATGGATTAAAGATCTAAACATAAGACCAGAAACTATAAAACTCATAGAAGAGAACATAAGCAAAACACTCTCTGACATACATCACAGCAGGATCCTCTATGACCCACCTCCCAGAATATTAGAAATAAAAGCAAAAGTAAACAAATGGGACCTAATTAAACTTAAAAGGTTCTGCACAACAAAGGAAATTATAAGCAAGGTGAAAAGACAGCCTTCAGAATGGGAAAAAATAATAGCAAATGAAGCAACTGATAAACAACTAATCTCAAAAATATACAAGCAACTCCTACAGCTCAACTCCAGAAAAATAAATGACCCAATCAAAAAATGGGCCAAAGATCTAAATAGACATTTCTCCAAAGAAGACATACAGATGGCTAACAAACACATGAAAAGATGCTCAACATCACTCATTATCAGAGAAATGCAAATCAAAACCACTATGAGGTACCATTTCACGCCAGTCAGAAAGGCTGCGGTCCATAAGTCTACAAGCAATAAATGCTGGAGAGGGTGTGGAGAAAAGGGAACTCTCTTGCACTGTTGGTGGGAATGCAAACTAGTACAGCCACTATGGAGAACAGTGTGGAGATTCCTTAAAAAACTGGAAATAGAACTGCCTTATGATCTAGCAATCCCACTGCTGGGCATACACACTGAGGAAACCAGAAGGGAAAGAGACACGTGTACCCCAATGTTCATCGCAGCACTGTTTATAATAGCCAGGACATGGAAGCAACCTAGATGTCCATCAGCAGATGAATGGATAAGAAAGCTGTGGTACATATACACAATGGAGTATTACTCAGCCATTAAAAAGAATACATTTGAATCAGTTCTAGTGAGGTGGATGAAACTGGAGCCTATTATACAGAGTGAAGTAAGCCAGAAGGAAAAACACCAATACAGTATACTAACGCATATATATGGAATTTAGAGAGATGGTAACAATAACCCTGTGTACGAGACACTATGTATAGAACAGTCTTATGGACTCTGTGGGAGAGGGATAGGGTGGGAAGATATGGGAGAATGGGTTTGAAACATGTAAAATATCATGTATGAAACGAGATGCCAGTCCAGGTTCGATGCACGATACTGGATGCTTGGGGCTAGTGCACTGGGACCACCCAGAGGGATGGTATGGGGAGGGAGGAAGGGGGAGGGTTCAGGATGGGGAACACATGTATACCTGTGGCAGATTCATTTTGATATTTGGCAAAACTAATACAATTATGTAATGTTTAAAAATAAAATTAAAAAAAAAGAAAGTGTTCTAGTTTCATTCTTTTACAAGTGGTTGACCAGTTTTCCCAGCACCACTTGTTAAAGAGATTGCCTTTAGTCCATTGTATATTCTTGTCTCCTTTGTCAAAGATAAGGTGTCCATATGTGGGTGGATTTATCTCTGGGCTTTCTATTTTGTTCCATTGATCAATATTTCTGTCTGCCGTTGGTAGCTTGATAGGGATTGCATTGAATCTGTACATTGCTTTGGGTAGTATACTCATTTTCACTATATTGATTCTTCCAATCCATGAACATGGTATATTTCTCCATCTATTAGTGTCCTCTTTGATTTCTTTCACCAGTGTTTTATAGTTTTCTATATATAAGTCTTTAGTTTCTTTAGGTAGATATATTCCTAAGTATTTTATTCTTTTCGTTGCAATGGTGAATGGAATTGTTTCCTTAATTTCTCTTTCTGTTTTCTCATTATTAGTGTGTAGGAATGCAAGGGATTTCTGTGTGTTGATTTTATATCCTGCAACTTTACTATAATCATTGATTAGTTCTAGTAATTTTCTGGTGGAGTCTTTAGGGTTTTCTATGTAGAGGATCATGTCATCTGCAAATAGTGAGAGTTTTACTTCTTTTCCAATTTGGATTCCTTTTATTTCTTTTTCTGCTCTGATTGCTGTGGCCAAAACTTCCAAAACTATGTTGAATAGTAATGGTGAAAGTGGGCACCCTTGTCTTGTCCCTGACTTTAGAGGAAATGCTTTCCCTTTTTCACCATTGAGGATAATGTTTGCGGTGGGTTTGTCATATATAGCTTTTATTATGTTGAGGTATGTACCTTCTATTCCTGCTTTCTGGAGAGTTTTTATCATAAATGGGTGTTGAATTTTGTCAAAGGCTTTCTCTGCATCTATTGAGATAATCATATGGCTTTTATTTTTCAATTTGTTAATGTGGTGTATAACATTGATTGATTTGCAGATATTGAAGAATCCTTGCATCCCTGGGATAAAGCCCACTTGGTCATGGTGTATGATCTTTTTAATGTGTTGGATTTTGATTGCTAGAATTTTGTTAAGGATTTTTGCATCTATGTTCATCAGTGATATTGGCCTGTAGTTTTCTTTTTTTGTGGCATCTTTGTCAGGTTTTGGTATTAGGGTGATGGTGGCCTCATAGAATGAGTTTGGAAGTTTACCTTCCTCTGCAATTTTCTGGAAGAGTTTGAGCAGGATAGGTGTCAGCTCTTCTCTAAATTTTTGGTAGAATTCAGCTGTGAAGCCGTCTGGACCTGGGCTTTTGTTTGCTGGAAGATTTTTGATTACAGTTTCAATTTCCGTCCTTGTGATAGGTCTGTTAAGATTTTCTATTTCTTCCTTGTCCAGTTTTGGAAAGTTGTACTTTTCTAAAATTTGTCCATTTCTTCCTTGTTGTCCATTTTATTGCCGTATAATTGTTGATAGTAGTCTCTTATGATCCTTTGTATTTGTGTGTTGTCTGTTGTGATCTCTCCATTTTCATTTCTAATTTTATTGATTTGATTTTTCTCCCTTTGTTTCTTGATGAGTCTGGCTAATGGTTTGTCAATTTTATTTATCCTTTCAAAGTACCAGCTTTTGGCTTTGTTGATTTTTGCTATGGTCTCTTTTGTTTCTTTTGCATTTATTTCTGCCCTAATTTTTAAGATTTCTTTCCTTCTGCTTACCCTGGGGTTCTTCATTTCTTCCTTTTCTAGTTGCTTTAGGTGTAGAGTTAGGTTATTTATTTGACTTTTTTCTTGTTTCTTGAGATATGCCTGTTTTGCTATGAATTTTCCCCTTAGGACTGCTTTTAAAGTGTCCCACAGCTTTTGGGTTGTTGTGTTTTCATTTTCATTAGTTTCTATGCAAATTTTGATTTCTTTTTTGATTTTTTCTGTGATTTGTTGGTTATTCAGCAGCGTGTTGTTCAGCCTCCATATGTTGGAATTTTTAATAGTTTTTTCTCCTGTAATTGAGATCTAATCTTACTGCATTGTGGTCAGAAAAGAAGCTTGGAATGATTTCTATTTTTTTGAATTTACCAAGGCTAGATTTATGGCCCAGGATGTGATCTATCCTGGAGAAGGTTCCATGTGCACTTGAGAAAAAGGTGAAATTCATTGTTTTGGGGTGAAATGTCCTATAGATATCAATTAGGCCTAACTGGTCTATTGTATCGTTTAACGTTTGTGTTTCCTTGTTAATTTTCTGTTTAGTTGATCTATCCATAGGTGTGAGTGGGGTATTAAAGTCTCCCACTATTGTGTTATTGTTAATTTCTCCTTTCATACTTGTTAGCATTTGTCTTACATATTGAGGCGCTCCCGTGTTGGGTGCATGTATATTTATAATTGTTATATCTTCTTCTTGGATTGATCCTTTGATCATTATGTAGTGACCATCTTTGTCTCTTTTCACAGCCTTTGTTTTAAAGTCTATTTTATTTGATATGAGTATTGCTACTCCTGCTTTCTTTTGGTCCCTATTTGCATGGAAAATCTTTTTCCAGCCCTTCACTTTCAGTCTGTATGTGTCCCCTGTTTTGAGGTGGATCTCTTGTAGACAACCTATGTAGGGGTCTTATTTTTGTATCCATTCAGTCAGTCTTTGTCTTTTGGTTGGGGCATTCAATCCATTTACATTTAAGGTAATTACTGATAAGTATGATCCCGTTGCCATTTACTTTATTGTTTTGGGTTTGAGTTTATGCACCATTTTTGTGTTTCCTGTCTAGAGAATATCCTTTAGTATTTGTTGGAGAGCTGGTTTGGTGGTGCTGAATTCTCTCAGCTTTTGCTTGTCTGAGAAGCTTTTGATTTCTCCTTCGTATTTGAATGAGATCCTTGCTAGGTACAATAATCTGGGCTGTAGGTTATTTTCTTTCATCACTTTAAGTATGTCTTGCCATTCCCTCCTGGCTTGAAGAGTTTCTATTGAAAGATTAGCTGTTATCCTTATGGGAATTCCCTTGTGTGTTATTTGTTGTTTTTCCCTTGCTGCTTTTAATATTTGTTCTTTGTGTTTGATCTTTGTTAATTTGATTAATATATGTCTTGGGATGTTTTGCCTTGGGTTTATCCTGTTTGGGATTCTCTGGGTTTCTTGGACTTGGGTGATTATTTCCTTCCCCATTTTAGGGAAGTTTTCAACTATTATCTCTTCAAGTATTTTCTCATGGTCTTTCTTTTTGTCTTCTTCTTCTGGGACTCCTATGATTCGAATGTTGTAGCGTTTAATATTGTCCTGGAGGTCTCTGAGATTGTCCTCATTTCTTTTAATTCGTTTTTCTTTTATCGTCTCTGATTCATTTATTTCTACCATTCTATCTTCTAATTCACTAATCCTATCTTCTGCCTCTGTTATTCTACTATTTGTTGCCTCCAGAGTGTTTTTAATTTCATTTATTGCATTATTCATTATATATTGACTCTCTTTTATTTCTTCTAGGTCCTTGTTAAACCTTTCTTGCATCTTCTCAATCTTTGTCTCCAAGCTATTTATCTGTGATTCAATTTTGATCTCAAGATTTTGGATCAATTTCACTATCATTATTTGGAATTCTTTATCAGGTAGATTCCCTATCTCTTCCTCTTTTGTTTGGTTTGGTGGGCATTTATCCTGTTCCTTTATCTGCTGGGTATTCCTCTGTCTCTTCATCTTGTTTAAATTGCTGAGTTTGGGGTGTCCTTTCTGTATTCTGGCAGTTTGTGGAGTTCTCTTTATTGTGGCTTTTCCTCACTGTGTGTGGGTTTGTACAGGTGGCTTGTCAAGGTTTCTTGGTTAGGGAAGCTTGTGTCAGTGTTCTGGTGGGTGGAGCTGTATTTCTTCTCTCTCATTTCGAAGACTTGAGTTGCTTTTCTGGGTGCCTGATGTCCTCTGCCGGCATTCAGAAGTTGTTTTGTGGGATTTACTCGGCATTTAAATGCTCTTTTGATGAATTTGTGGGGGAGAAAGTGTTCTCCCCGTCCCGCTCCTCCGCCATCTTAACTCCTCCCCCCCCCAAGATTTCCTTCTTTTTTAGCCTGAATTATATATATATCTATATATACACCACTTTTCTTTATCCATTCACCTGTTAGCAGACAGATTGTTTCTATATCTTGGCTATTGGAAAAAATTTCTGGCATATATTGATTAATTAATTCTTCAGAGGCCTTTCTTAATTATTTAAACATAAGTCACTCACTAATACAATAGCTTACTTTAATTTCTGGCAATGCATTTATCATTCCTTGATATTTGCATGTTTGTCCATTCATATTCCTGTTCACTGTCAATGTCTTTCTCTAGATTATAAATGATGTAAGATTAGGACATTATTTTATTCAGTCCTGTCTCCCAAACAACAAGAAGAGGGTCTTATACAAAGAAAGTTTTCATAAATATTAGTAGTATGAATGGAAACTGATACTGTGATGCCCTGTTTTGAGTGGAGAGAATGAGATTTTTGGCCTATAGTATTGTCAAAGTTAGGTCCAAGACCATTGCCTGACATAAGTATTTGAGAATTTAAGAATGGTCTTGGACTTGTACTGGAATATTTTTAGAGAAGAAAAAAATCATAACCTTTGCATGGAAGGGAAGTTGGCATTAATATGACCAAAGAATCTTCTCCCAAAATATAATATTCATTAAACTCAGTTCAAATGTTCACCAACTTCCTATCATACACCTAGGCTAATCATTGCCATCTGTGCAACCTCTGGTGTGGCCTATATAATTGCTGTAGGCGTGGCAGGCTGAGGCTGCAGGTATTAATAGATAAATTGTGAACTACACTCTGACAATGAGATAGGACAGGCACTGGGGTCAGTCCCAGCTGTAACTGACAGAACAGCATGGTAGCCAGGAGCACGAGGACAGAGAACACAACACACCCAAACAAGGACGTGGCATCAAAGACATAAAAGGGAGTGATCTGTGTCCTGAAATGAAGCCAGCACACAGTGATGGGCATTCCAGAGCAGGCAATAAATCACCAAGTAGAAGGGAGGCAGGCACTGGGCCAGGACACCAACTCAAGAGCTTTAGAAACCAAGGGGTGAGGATGAAGGATGGAATTAATCAAAACAAAGCACAGTACTTCTAATTGATTTACTGCACATGTTACCAATGCAGGAACACTGACAAGGATGGGAAAAACCAGTGTATGAAACATTCCATGATAAAGACACCTGGACCAGCACAGGAAAGGATCTGCATTGTTCCTCTGTTTCTATTTGGCTGCATCATTTCTTAGTTGCAGCATGTGGGATCTTCTTTGCATCATGCAGGATCTTTCACTGAAGCACAAGGAATTTCTAGTTGTGGAGGGCAGTCTTAGTTTCCCTGCTGCATGAGGGAATCTTATTTCCCTAACCAGGGATCAAACCCATGTCCCTTGCATTACGAGGCAAACTCTTAACCTCTGAGCCACCAGGGAAGTCCCGTAGTTTCTCTGTTTAGTTAAGTGAACTCACTCAGTTGTGTCCAACTCTTTGTGACCCCGTGGACTGTAGCCCACCAAGCTCCTCTGTCCATGGGATTCTCCAGGCAAGAATACTGGAGTGGGTTGCCATTTCCTTCTCCAGGGGATCTTCCCAACCCAGTTTCTCTCTTTAGGGATGGCTGAATACAGGCCCAGGAACATGTTTCCATAGGAGTTTAGGACAGTTAGGTTCAACATTTTGTTAGGGAAAGCTTATAAGGAGCTCTCATTGACAGCATGGCAAAAACAGCAACTTACTGCCCGATAGCTATTCTTATTTTCTTGTTTTGAAAAAGAACCTTGATTTAATTGGGGCAACAATAGCTCCAGTTAAAAACTACATCTTTCAGCCTCCCTGTCAGCTCTGTGCAACTAAGGTATATGTAAGCCTCAGCTATATGTAAGGTTTGTCCAAAGTGATGGACTGCTTCATTGAAGCTGCTTTAGCTGGGTTGAACACTTTTCTATTTTTCTATTTATTCTATTTTTTATGTTAGTGATGGCTACAACTATCAATAGCCATACTGAACGATGAAGTGACCTTAAGACTAAAAGCTGTGACTGAAACATACACTAAGAATTGCACAGAACAAAGAGAGATTTGGGGTCCCAGATGAATAAGAGGACCTGCCATACTGGTCTTGACATGCTTTCTTCCAGATTTATCTTCCTCTGTTTTTATGTGAGAGAAAAATTAAGTTCTAATTTTGCTTTAGTCACTATTAACTTGGCTTTTCCATTATAAGCAACTTTCCTTAATCTCAGTGAATATAGACAGGCTAAGGACTAGGATGAACAGACTCTACAGTGGTCCTTATAATCCCCACCTCCTTGTTCTCATAGCCGCATAGAATTGCCTTCCCTGGAGTGTGGGAAAAGCCCATCACTTGCTTCTAGTTAGTGGAAAAATGGCAAAGCAGAAGGTAAGTCCCTCCTGTTTATATTATGTTTATAAGACTATCTTGTTGGCAGATTAACTAGAGTCTTTTTCCCTAGCCAACTTTCTTTTTCCTTGCCAGCAAGACTCACCTGGCAAGGAGCTGAGGATGGTCGCTAGGATCTGAAAGTGGTTTCCACCCAACAGCCAGCAACAAAGCAGGGTCCTCAGTCCAACAACCAAAAGGAAATGAATTCTGCTGACACCCTAAGTAACCTTGGAAGTGAATTCTTCCCATCAGCCTCCAAATGTGGACATATCCCAGCTAACAGTTTGGTTGAATCTTTCTGAGATCCTAAGCAGAGAACTCAGACTTGGACCCTTGGACACTGTGAGATATTAACAATAAACCTGTGTTGTTTGAAGCTCCTGAGTTTGTGATAACTGTTATGCAGCAGTAGGTTGCTAACACAAGGAATCTAGACTTAATCTGTAATTCTCAAATTCCTTTTGACTGTAGTTCACCTTAGCCTACAAGGATAGTATCATTCCGTTATCCTGTAGAATGTGTATATTTGGAGTTCACAGTTACCTAGACCATACCTATAATGTGAAAAACAAAAAAATGCAAAAGCATGGTCTTTACCTCCAAGAAGTCCATGAAATGGACTTTTTTGTAGCTTTACTTATGACTTCATTTGCACCTTCACCAAATGAAGGCAAGAAAGTTAAGGCCCATTCAGGTTCCTTGAGAAAAACAGCTGAGTGAGACTCTCTCTTTATTTGCACAGTGTACCATGCAAATGCATTACTGAACAAAAGAGGGTTTTTTTAAATTCATGCACTACTTGTATTTTTTTTTTAAAGTAGAAAATAAAATATTACTGATTCGCATCTCTCCAAAGATATGATGAACATTAAGTAAACATTGAGATTCTCAGACAAAAAAGTGCCACAGAACTGCAAAACATTGTTATTAATTAACATAGCTGTAAAATTTCAAGTTCCAAGGAGAGAAAAATCTTGGAAATAATTATGAAAGTCATTGTATAACATTTAGATTAAATAAACATTCCTCTTAAGAAAAATAAAACATTAAATATATCCTTTGATTTTTCAAATACGAGTAATCCAATTTGCTAGCCCTCACCTAACACATTTCAATGGTACTGAAAAAATTTTGCAGATGACTTAATAAGCATAAATAGCATCTAACAATGTCACACCAATCAAACACAATATATAAACATACTTGTTCTTTATATCACAATAACAGGATAACACAAATGTCACAGAAACAGTCACAGGCAAAGGAGATGCATTCATTTCCTTTTGAATTAATACACAGTGAATAAATTCTAGATAATAAAGCAGCTTATGAGCGAATATTTTAGAAGGCTATGGCTGAGCACAATGAATGTTATATATCTAATTTTTAAAGAAGTACAAGTTCTAAACCTATCAATTACCCCCATTATGTCCCAAATGAAGATGAAATATGTGAACATGTCGTCAGTTTAATACATAGAACTAAAACAAACCTTTTGGTATGAAGCTTAATTATCTGAGTTTAAAACATTTTTTCAACTACAAATTTTATCAACTATAAGCTTGTCTCAAACACATCACATGGCAGGCTTTGCCTCTTATTCCATCCCTCCTCCCAACCAAAAGCAAAAAATTACTAGAAAAATTGGTATGTTAATCCTTAAATATCCTGTATGTGATTCTTTGGAAATAAACTATTTGAAATGAAAAATAGTTTGACCAGCAATTGTAACTCTTAATTATGATCTCTAAGACTTGTGATTACTAGAATATGGATTGTTAACATTTTGTATCTTTGAAAGACATCCTATAATGAGAAGTTGAGGAAGATAACTTGGCTGACTGTATTGTATTAGATGTAGCTGTTTGCTTCATATCAACATACTAATGGGATATAAGATTAATATTTCAGAAATTAAATTTCCACAGGCTCCTGAATTTCTAACAAATTAGAATCTCATGTACAAATCCCATGTACTTTGTGACAGATTACTCCTACTCTTATTTCCTGAGCTTGAGCATCTGATCTACTTTTGAGCATAATTTTTAATATTAGGTGATTTTTTGTGTTAGTGATAATACTTAATTGTGAAGCTTTAATTATGAAAAGATTTTAAAAACAAGATCATGTTCACTCTTCCAAGAGAAGTAGAATAGTTCTGGAGTTCTAAAGCAGAAAAAACTCAAGTGCACACGGAACATTCTCTAGGATAAATCACATCTTGAGTCACACATCAAATCTCAGTAAATTTAAGAAAATTGAAATCATATCAAGCATCTTTTCTGACCACAATGCTATGGAGACTACGTATCAATAACTAGAAAATAACTGTAAAAAACACAAACATATGGAAATTAAACAATATGTTTCTGAATAACAAACAGGTAACTGAAGAAACCAAAAGGGAAATCAAAACATTCCTAGAAACAAATAGCAATGAAAACACGACAACTCAAAACCTATGGGATGCAGCAAAAGCAGTTCTCAGAGGGAAGTTTATAGCAATATAATCCTACCTCAAGAAATAAGAAAAACATCAAATAGACAACCCAACTTTAAACCTAAAATAACTGGAAAAAGAAGAACAACAACAAAAGCCTGACATTAGCAGAAGGAAATAAATCATAAAGATCAGAGCAGAAATAAATGAAAAAGAAATGAAAGAAGCAATAGTAAAGATCAATAAAACTAAAAGCTGATTCTTTGATAAGATAAACAAAATTGGCAAACCTTTAGCCAGACTTATCAAGAAAAAAAGAGAAAATAATCAAATCAGCAAAATTACAAAAGGAAAAGGAGACGTTGCAATAGACAATGCAGAAACAAAAGAATTATGAGCAAATTATTATGAGCAAATATATGGCAATAAAATGGACAACCTGGAAAAAATGGACAGATTCTTAGAAAAGTTCAATCTTCCAAGACTGAGCCAAGAAGAAAGAAAGTATGAACAACTCGATTACAAGCACTGAAATCAAAATAGTGATCAAAAATCTCCCCAAACCCAAAAGCCCAGGGTTAGACGGTTTTGCAAATGAAATGTTTGAGTTCTATCAAACATTCAGAGAAGAGCTAAAGCCTATCCTTCTAGAACTCTTTCAAAAAACTGCAGAGGAAGGAACACTTCCAAACTCATTCTATGAGGCCACCATTACCCTGATACCAAAACCAGGCAAAGATGACAAAAAAAAAAAAAAAACAGAAAATTACAGACCAGTGTCACTGATGAACATAGATGCAAAAATCCTCCACAAAACTCTAGCAAACAGAAGTCAACTACACATTAAAAAGCTCAAGCACCATGATCAAGTCAGGTTTATTCTAGGGATACAAGTATTCTTCAATATACATGAATCAATCCATGTGATACACCATATTAACAAATTGAAATATAAAAACCATGTGATAACCTCAATAGATGCAGAAAAAGCCTTTGACAAAATCCATCACCCATTTATGATAAAAAAAAAAAAACCTCTTCATTAAAGGGGCATAGAAGGAATCTACCTCAGCATAGTAAAGGTTGATAAGCCCACAACAAACATTATTCTCAATGGTGATAAACTGAAAGCATTCCCTAGTCTAAGATCAGGAACAAGACAAGGGTGTCCACTCTCATCACTATTATTCAACATAGTTTTGGAAATCCTAGCTATGGAAATCAGAGAAGAAAGGAAATAAAGGAATCCAACTTGGAAAAGAAATAAAACTCACTCTTTGCAGATGACATGATACTATACATAGAGAACCCTAAAGATACTATCAGAAAATTACTAGAGCTAATCAGTGAAGTTAGCAAAGTTACAGGATACAAAATTAATACCCAGAAATCACTTGCATTTCTATATCTTAACAATGAAAGATCAGAAAGAGAAATTAAGGAATCAACCCCATTCACCATTGCAACAAAAAGAATAAAATATCTAGGAATAAACCTACCTGAGGAGACAAAAGAAATGTACATGGAAAATTATAAGACACTGTCGAAAGAATCCATGTTCTTGGGTTAGAAGAATACATTTTGTGAAAATGACTATACTACCAAATTTAATCTACAGATTCATTGCAATCCCTATCAAAATACCAATGGCACAACTAGAAAAAAAATTTCAGAATCAAATGGAAATGCAAAATACCTGGAATGGCCAAAGCAGTCATGAGAAAGAAGAATGGAGCTGGAGGAATCAAACTTCCTGACTTCAAACTACACTACAAAGCTACAGTCAACAAGACAGTATGGTACTGGCACAAAAACAGAAATATGTACCCATGGAACAAGATAGACAACCCAGAGATAAATCCACACACCTACTGGTACCTTGTTTTTGACAAAGGAGGCAAGAATATACAATGGGGCAAAGAGAGCCTCTTCAATAAATGGTGCTGGGAAAACTGAACAGTTGCATGTAAAAGAATGAAATTAGAACCCTTCCTAACACCATACACAAAGATAAACTCAAAATGGATTAAAGACCTAAATGTAAGACCAGAAACTATAATACTCTTAGAGGAAAACATAGGCCGAACACTCGATGACATAAATCAAAGCATGATCCTCTATGACCCATCTCCCTGAGTAACAGAAATAAAACCAAAAATAAACATGTTGGACCTAATTAAACTTAAAAGCTTTTTCAAAGCAAAGGACTATAAACAAGGTGAAAAGACAACTCTCAAGCTAGGAGAAAATAGTAGCAAATGAAACAACTGACAAATGATTAATTTCCAAAATATGCAAGCAGCTCATACAAGTCAGTACCAGAAAAAATAAACAACCTTATCAAAAAGTGGGAAACGGATCTAAACAGACATTTCTCCAAAGAAGACATACAGATGGTTAGCAAACATATAAAAAGATGCTCAACATCACTCATTATTCAGTTCAGTTCAGTTCAGTTGCTCAGTCATGTCCAACTCTTTGCGACCCCATGAGTCGCAGCACGCCAGGCCTCCCTGTCCATCACCAACTCCCAGAGTTCACCCAAACTCATTATTAGAGAAATGCAAATCAAAACTACAATGAGATATCACTCCACACCAGTCAGAATAGTCATCATCAAAAAGTCTATACACAATAAATGCTGGAAAGGATGTGGAGAAAAGGGAACCCTCTTGTAATATTGGTAGGAATGTAAATTGATGCAGCCACTATGGAGGGTGGTATGGAGATACCTTTAAAAACTAGGAATGAAACTACCATATGACCCAGTAATCTCACTACTAGACATATACCTTGAGGAAACCAAAATTGAAAAAGACACATGTTCACCAAATTGAAAAGGAACGTGCACCCCAGTGTTCATTGCAGAACTATTCACAACAGCTAGAACATGGAAGCAACCTAAATGTCCATCAACAGATGAATGGATAAAGAAGCTGTAGTACATATATACAATGGGATGTGAATGCATTTGAGTCAGTTCTAATGAGGTGAATGAACCTAGAGCCTATTATACAGAGTGAAGTAAGTCAGAAAGAGAAAGATAAATATCATATGCTAAAGCATATATATGGAATCTAGAAAGATGATACCAATGAATTCATTTGCAGGGCAGCTATGGAGAAACAGGCATAGAGAACAGACTTATGACATGTCGGGGGAGGAATAAGAGGGTGAGATGTATGGAGAGAGTAACAGGGAACCTTACATTAACATATGTAAAATAGATAGCCAATGGGAATTTACTGCATGAATCAGGGAACTCAAATAGGGGCTCTGTAGCAACCTAGACAGCTGGGATGGAGAGGGAGATGGGGGGAACATTCAAGAGGGTGGGGATATATGTATACTTATGGCTGATTCATGTTGATATTTGGCAGAAAACAACAAAATTCTGTAAAGCAATTATCCTTCAATTAAAAAATAAATAAATTCTTTAAAATTAGACAGAAAAAAGCAAAGTGTGAAAATCTCAAAAAAGAGTTCAGGAATATAGTTTTAAAAATCTGTCCTTTTAAGAGAGAGATGAAGTTTAGCTAAGTGGAAGCCAGGGACCAAAAGAGATATTCAGATTGCCTGCTTATTAAAGATATTGTCATGAAACTTACACACTCTCCATGAAATTTTTTGCTGAAAATACAGATAACTTTGATATGTATGTCATTTGGTAATTGTAAAGGGGTTCCATTTCATATCCATTATTTTAAATTTAAACTCAGTAAGAGCCTATGAAGCTGACATTAATCAATCCCATCAGAGAGGTGTTCATGGTCACAGACTTATAAGTGGCTCAAAAAGAACTTAAAATCCAAGTGTTCTTTTTTTTAATAGATGCATTTTATTGTATATAAGTGATACCTCAGTAGAATTGCTTTTAATATGCAACATCCATGGGGTACTTTTAATGACACCTTGTTTATCATTCCAAAGATGTTCTCTAACATTTCATTTCAGTTCAGTCGTGTCTGACTCTTTGCGACCCCATGGACTGCAGAACATCAGGCTTCTCTGCCCATCACCAACTCCTGGAGCTTACTCAAACTCGTGTCCACCCAGTCGGTGACGCCATCCAACCATCTCATCCTCTGTTGCCCCCATCTCCTCCTGCCTTCAATCTTTCCCAGCATCAGGGTCTTTTCAAATGAATCAGTTCTTCACATCAGGTGGCCAAAGTATTGGAGCTTCAGCTTCAACATCAGTTCTTCCAATGAATATTCAGGACTGATTTCCTTTAGGAGTGACTGGTTGGATCTCCTTGAAGTCCAAGGGACTCTCAAGAGTCTTCTCTAACACCACAGTTCAAAAGCAATAATTCTTCAGCACTCAGCTTTCTGTATTGTCCAACTCTCACATCCAAACCTGACTACTGGAAAACCATAGCTTTGACTAGACAGGCCATTGTTGGGAGTAATCTCTCTGCTTTTTAATATGTTGTCTAGGTTGGCCATAGCTTTTCTTCCAAGGAGCAAGTGTCTTTTCATTTCATGGCTGCAGTCACCATCTGCAGTGATTTGGGAGCCCAAAAAAAACACTGCATATATTTATTTATTCATATATCTGGTAGATCTTTTCTCCACAAGATCTCCTCCCTTGGGAAAAAGACTATGTTATTCATCTTGTTATCTCTCATAACATCTAGCACAAAACATGATAATTGTATGTGCTACACATTACTGCTTTTAGAAATGGACCTAAGAGCCCAGGAAAAAATATATCTGTGTGTGTGTCTGTGTGTGCACAAGCTGTGTATACCTAAAATCACTGTGAAAGCAAAATAGAATGGGCTCAGTTGCTCAGTCATGTCTGACTCTTTGCAACCACATGAACTGTAGCCTGCCAGGTTCCTCTGTCCAAGGGATTTCTCAGAAAGAATACTGGAGTGGGTTGCCATTTCCTTCTCCAGGGGATCTTTCCAACCCAGGGATCAAACTTCAGGCACAAGGATAAATTTACCATGCTGTTTATTCAGCAGATTAAATAGTGAAATATGCAACATGCACTTCAGGTATGGCAGTTTGGGTTGAATTTAAGAAAGCTGTCTTGAAAGCACACTGGACTAATCACAGTGAAAACAAACAAGAGATGAAGGATGGAACTGTGATGTCATGGTCACAGGTGCAGGAAAAGCCTTCTTGTCTTCGTGAAATCAGATAATGACTTCACACTGCCATCATGTCACACCACGGGCTATGAAGGATGAAAGCCCATAGCTCTTATCTCTAGGTCTACTGAGCTAATGCTAATCAGAATTCTGCTTTATTTATTTTTTTAATGTTCTGGCAGCTAAAATTTTTAAATTTTTGATTCAGTATTTCTATTTAGATTGGAAACCTTACCAGGTTAAAATGAGTGTACCCTACAGTTTATAAGATAAATTAGCCTTAGAAAGATTGCTTTGGTAAATTGCCTTAGAAAGATATGTTGCCTAAAATGGAGAAATGCTAAACAGGTTTACCCTGTACGCTTGTATAATCTATTAGGTGCATTGTACAGAATGTTTTCTTTCTCTTAGGACAGAAAAAGAAACATCTTGAATGCAAGGCAGTTATAAATAGATTTTGCAAGACATTAGTGAAAAAAATAAATGAGTTAATTATTTCAGATGTTTCTGGACAAGCCCAACTATTCCTTTCAGTGGTTCCAAGTTACTACTTGAAATATGTGCCTATTTATCAACTTGGATTTAATTTTAAATTTAATTTTAAATCCAAGTTGATACATTTCCTTTTAAGCTTCTACTTTTATACAAATATATGAAAAATGTAAATGCTCAAACAAAGAAGCATTGTTTTCTTAAAATGGATGTTTCCAACATATTTAAGGTATCAGAAAGATAAATAGTTCTTGACTAAATTTTCTTATTTTAAGAGGCAATATGACCATTCAAGTCACTAACTTTTCAATCACTATGAAGTGCAATAACGATTTCACATTGTAACTTATTTTGAAGAGAATATACTAGCTTGGAGGAAAAGACTGCTTAAGTTTCTTAGCCTGACAGCAATGCTTACCATCTCCAAAACATATTTAACAAAATATACTGATGGAAATTCAAGAAAAAAATAAAACAAAGTTATACTTCAGTTCAGTTCAGTTCAGTCGCTCAGTCGTGTCCGACTCTTTGCAACTCCATGAATCGCAGCACGCCAGGCCTCTCTGTCCAACTCCAGGAGTTCACTCAAACTCACGTCCATCGAGTCAGTGATGCCATCCAGCCATCTCATCCTCCATCGTCCCCTTCTCCTCCTGTCCCCAGTCCCTCCAAGCATCATCAGAGTCTTTTCCAATGAGTCAACTCTTCACATGAGGCGGCCAAAGTACTGGAGTTTCAGCTTTATCATCATTCCTTCCAAAAAACACCCAGAACAGATCTCCCTCAGAATGGACTGGTTGGATCTCCTTGCAGTCCAAGGGACTCTCAAGAGTCTTCTCCAACACCACAGTTCAAAAGCATCAATTCTTTGGTGCTCAGCCTTCTTCACAGTCCAACTCTCACATCCATACATGACCACTGGAAAAACCATAGCCTTGACTAGATGGACCTTTGCTGGCAAAGTAATGTCTCTGCTTTTCAATATGCTATCTAGGTTGGTCATAACTTTCCTTCCAAGGAGTAAGCATCTTTTAATTTCATGTGCAGTCACCATCTGCAGTGATTTTGGAGCCCAGAAAAATAAAATCTAACACTGTTTCCACTGTTTCCCTATCTATTTCTCATGAAGTGATGGGACCATATGCCATGATCTTAGTTTTTTGAATGTTGAGCTTTAAGCCAACTCTCTCACTGTCCTCTTTCACTTTCATCAAGAGGCTCTTCAGTTCCTCTTCACTTTCTGCCATAAGGGTGGTGTCATCTGCATATCTGAGGTTACTGATATTTCTCCTGGCAATCTTGATTCTAGCTTGTGCTTTCTCCAGCCCAGCGTTTCTCATGATATACTTTGCATAGAAATTAAATAAGCAGGGTGACAATATACAGCCTTGATGTACTCCTTTTCCTATTTGGAACCAGTCTGTTGTTCCATGTCCAGTTCTAACTGTTGCTTCCTGACCTGCATATAGGTTTCTCAAGAGGCAGGTCAGCTGGTCTGGTATGCCCATCTCTTTCAGAATTTTCCACAGTTTATTTTGATCCACACAGTCAAAGGTTTTGGCATAGTCAATAAAGCAGAAATAGATGTTTTTTCGGAACTCTCTTGCTTTTTTTATGATCCAGCAGATGTTGGCGATTTGATCTCTGGTTCCTCTGCCTTTTCTAAAACTGGCTTGAACATCTGGAAGTTCATGGTTCACATATTGCTTGCTAGTAAGTAGATTTAATTATCAATACTTTTATGGAGAAAAGAATTTAAAAATAATGGATGTATGCATATATATATAACTGGTTTACTTTGCTGTACACCTGAAGCTAACATAACACTGTAAATTAACTGTATTTCAATAAATTTTTAATTGGATGTGTAAAGGGCATTTGATAAAGTCCAACACCTAATCATGATAAAAACTCTTATCAACTAGAAATAGAAGGAAACTTTCTCAATTTGATAAAAGATACCAACAAAACCTCTAGCAAATACAGTATATAATAATTAAATAGTGAAAGCTGCTTTTTTAAGACAAATGAGATAAGAATGACACTATCACCACTGATATTCATCATGTTTTTGGGGATCTTGGTCAGTGAGATGGGGTTTAATAAATAAATAGGAAGAGTATTGGAAGAAAATTTAAAATTGTCATTTACTTACAATTTAGAAAAACGAGTATAATTGATTAACTCAGCAATGTTTCTATATACAGTATTAACATAATCATCAACATTGGAAAATGAAAGTTATATACTTACAACTTTTAGAACGGCTTCCCAGGTTGCTTAGTGGTAAAGAATTCACCTGCCAATGCAGGAACTGCAGAAGACTCGGGTTCAATCCCTGGATCAGAAGATGCCCTGGAGGAAGAAATGGCAACCCACTCCAATATTCTTGTCTGGAAAATCCCATGGACAAAGGAACTACAGTCCATGGGATTGCAAAAAGTTGGATACTGAGCATGCAAGCACCACCAAAACATTAAAATACATCAACACCCTGGAATAAATTTAATACAAGATATAAAAACCCTCTGCAAACAAAACTATTGGACATGAGAGAAATTAGAGAAGACAATAAATGAAGAGAGATACTATATCCACGGTTTGTAAGATTCAATATTGTAACATCAAGTACACCTTAATTGTTCTATATATTTTTTGTTGTTCTATATATTTTAAAAAATATTTTTTGTTAAAGAACAGTAGGTAAAATGCAGAAGATGTAGAAGATGCAGTTTCAACCCCTGGGTTGGTAAGATCCCCTGGAGAATGAAATGGCAATCCACTCTAGTATTCTTGCTTGGAGAATCCCATGGACAGAGGAACCTGGTGGGCTGCAGTCCAAGGGTCACAAAAAGGTGGACACAATTGCAATGACTTAGCACACACACACACACATACACACACACGTATTTTCTAGATTCTAATTATTTGAACTTGCAGTGTTAAAGAGATTTTACTGTATGCAACATTCTATGAATAAGATGAGTTGATTGAGATAACTGCTGTGAATAGCTTTATTTGAAATCATCTTCTTATATAAGGAAGAGAACAAAGTATGAGGTTTTATTGGATTTTTTTCTTAAAGAAAGTTATTCTTTTGATAAAATTTCAAGCTATTTTAATTAAAATGGGTGATTCTGAATTTCTTTATGTGATTACTCTGCTAAATATTATCAGAATTCATTTTTAAAGTATTTGACATGTCATTAACATCAAGATAAATATCTAGAAGAGAAATAAGATTATTTTTCTACAAGCAAAACGATGAAATCCATATGTAGATTCAATAATTAATATGGAAAAAAAGAAAGAAAATAAACTAATGTGGGCTGATTTCATCAAAAGTAACCACCTTATAGATTAGTACTCAAATCACTAAATTTTTCTACATCTGTTCTTTTTATAGATATGAATAATAGATTAAACCTACTTTAAGCTAATTTTATCTTTCAAAACTAAAGCTATTCTACCTTGATCAAAGATCATCAAACAGCACAGAGTGAATCTTTTGTAAAGGTTCTACCAAGTTAATCACCTGATAAATATGCCATACTGCATTAGAGATCTTAGACACAATGAAGCTGCAGATGCCTTTCCAGCTGTTACTTCTCTAATTTATTAATTCAAGCTTCAATATGACAAAGGAAACTCTGTACTTACCCATCTATTTTAATTTTCAGGATTCTCTGTCTTTTGACTTGCTGCTGGGAAGAGCAATAATGGGAGAGTTAATGGGAGAAACTTATCCTCTTGTGTACCACACTTAGCAAAGAGCATATTCAGTCTGCTGTCTCAACTTGCACCTGTACCTTATTGATAGTTTTGCATTACAGAGTCTTCCTTCCTCTTTTCTTCCTTACTCTTCCTCTTTTCTTCTTTCCTTCCTTCCTTTCTCTTCTTTCCTGTATGTACTCTTTCCTTTCCTCTTTTCTCTCCTTCCTCCCTTCATTCTACTTTTCACTCTTCCCTCCCTACCTTCCTTTCTATCTTCTTTCCTTTTTCCCAAGTCAGATATATGACAGAGCCCTTCAGAAACCTGGCTTTTGGAACTGGAGAAGCAAAAAATAAATAAATAAAAGTCTTAGTAAAAGTACCAGATTTAAAATTGCAAGTAGATATATTTGAATTCTGTTATTTATTAGCTGAGTGAATCTGACCTGGATTTCTGTTTCTTCATCCATAAAATAAAAATAATTAAAATGTATATAGGCTAGATATAAATACCAAATGATAAAACATACCTGAAAACATTAATGAAACTTCAAATTTTTTTATAAATTAAGATATTATTATAAATTGTATATCCCGCCCAAAGCAGATATTAATTGGTCTTAGATGACAATGATTTTCTTAGGATGTCACATTTGCCTAGTAAAATGTCTGGAGTTGTCACTCATAGCTTATTTTTAAATAAAAGTTGAAGAAGAAAATACCTTTCAAGATTCATAACTGAACTTAATATTGTTTAGCAATATTGTTAAGAAGGGCTACCTATTCAATTACTCACATAGTAGGAGTAGATTTTATCAATTCAGAATAAATATGGAAATAGGTAGGGTTTCCCAGGTGGCATTAGTGGTAAATGACCCATCTGCCAGTGCAGGAGACATGAGACCCGGGTTTGATCCCTGGGTGGGAAAGACACCCTGGAGAAGGACATGACAACTCACTCCGGTGTTCTTCCTGGAGAATCCCATGGACAGAGGAGCCTAGTGGGCTACAGTCCAGAGGATCACAAAAGCTGGACACAACTGAAGTGACTTACACATGGAAACAGCTAAGTGCAGATGGAAGAATGGTAAGAATGGAAAACATAAGAGAAAGAAACCAAATCAAGGAAAGAAGTCTGAGCACCATAAGGGGATTTAAGATTCATTAAAGCTGGGAAAGAAAGGGAGGGTTCCAAAGACTGAAGTTTTGATTACATGCCACCTCTCACAATATGAGGGCATTTCTTGTTCATTTATCTGTCTCCCAGCTTGCTTGCAAGAATTACATTTTCTAACCCTGTGTTGTTGATGCTCAGTTGCTAAGTCATGTCCAGCTCTTTGAAACCCCATGCAAGGCTTCCCTGTCCTTCACTATCTCCTGGAATTTGCTCAAACTCATGTCCATTGAGTCAGTGCTGCCATTCAACCATCTCATCCTCTTGCCCTCAATCTTTCACAGCACCAGAGTCTTTTCCACTGAGTGGGTTCTTCCCACCATGCAGCCAAGTTATTGGAGCTTCAGCTTCAGCATCAGTCTTTCCAATGAATATTCAGTGTAATTTTCTTCAGAATTGACTGGTTTGATCTCCTTACAGTCCAAGGGACTCTCAAGAGTCTTTTTCATCACCACAGTTCAAAAGCATCAATTCTTCACTGCTCAGACTTCTTTATGGTCCAACTCTCACATTTATACATGGCTACTGGAAAAACCATAGCTTTAGCTATATGGACTTTTGTCATCAAGGTGATCTCTCTGCATTTTAATACACTGTCTAGGTTAGTCATAGCTTTTCTCCCAAGGAGCAAGCGTCTTTTAATTTCATGGCTGCAGTCACTATCTGCAGTGATTTTGTAGCTCAAGAAAATAAAATCTATCACTTTTTCCACTTTTTTTTGCATCAATTAGCATGAAGTAATGGGGCCAGATGCCATGATTTTTGTTTTTTTAATGTTGAGTTTTAAGCCAGATTTTTCAGTATCCACTTTCACTCTCATCTACAGGCTTTTTAATTTCTCTTTGTTTTCTGCCATTAAAGTAGTATCATCTGAATATCTGAGGTTGTTGATATTTATCCCAGCGATCTTGATTCCAACTTGTGAATTATTTGACCCAGCATTTCACATGATGTACTCTGCATATAAGTTAAATAAACAGGGTGACAATATACAACCTTGATGTACTCCTTTCCCAATTATCAACCAGTCCATTTTTCCATGTCCAGTTCTAAATGTTGCCTTGTGACCTGTATACACGTTTCTCAGGAGACAGCAAAGGCAGTCTGGTATTCCCATCTCTTTAAGAACCTTGTGTTAGTGTATATAATTTTAAGGAAAAACTGAGTAGATGAATGAAAAGTCTGTTTCAATTTTCTTGAGACCAATTCCAGGTCAAGGTGGCCCAGTAGGAAGACACTGAGCTCACTTCTTCCCATGGATATATCAAAACTACTACTACATACAGAACAACTATCTTTGAGAATGACCTGAAGATTGACAGAACACATTTTCTACAACTAAAGATATAAGGCAGTATCAAGACAGGTAGAAGGGACAAAGATGTGGGCTAGTCAGAACCCACACCCCTGATGCAGCAACTCACAAGTAGGAAGGATTTCACAACCATGAAGGTCCCTACCAGAAGAGTTAGGTGTCTGAGTCCCACATTGGGTTCCTAAGACCAGAGAACCTGTGCCAGGAAAATAGCTTGAATAATGTCTGGTTTTGAAAACCAGCAGTGTTACATCCAGGACAACCAGAAGGTTGTAGGAAACCAAGACACCCACTCTTGAAGGGCTACTGCACAAACTCACTCAGTCTGAGTCACAGAACATAGGCAGCAGCTTGAAAAGCACCTGAGTCATTCAAAATGAAGACTCACTGGCTAATATCAGGGCATGTGGCACAGGGGCAGGGATCTGGTGGAACTTTCTCCAGGGAAGGAAATAGTGGTACAGAAATGGTGATACACACTTTTTTTTTTTTTTTTAATTTTCCTTCTACGTAGCTAGTTAGTGCCATTTCTATCACTCTCAGTCAACTTAGCTAACACCATATGACCTACTCAGCCAGCCCTTCCAAAATGGCTTCCAACCCACCCCACCAAGCAGGCAAATACAGGTGGCACTGGTACCTCTCCAGAGCTCCTGGGGCTCCAACTGTGCCCCACCTGGAAGATGATCTTGGCCAACATTACTCACCTCCAAAGTGACTTGTACTCCAAGGGGTCAGCCCAACACATCAGCACAGCCACAGCAGTCATGGTTACCAGGAACCAGCCCCACTCAGCAGAGTGTTCACAGCAGTTGCAGTTGGGTCTTGCAGCTAGCCAGCCTGGGCACCAACACTACCCAAAAGCACACTCACAGCAATTGCAGCACAACCAAAATAGGAATATGCAAGCAGCCCACACTGGGGATAGCCCTGGAGCACCTGGTTCTGGTGAACAGGGTAAGAATCATGCCACTGGGCTTCACAGACACCTTCTGCATGAAGCTACTCTTGTCAAAAGGGGGAGACATAGCTAATATACCTACTACTTAGAAACAAGCACAAATAGGCAAAATTAGGAGATAAAGGAATACCTTCCAAATGAAAGAAAAAGACAAATCCCCTAAAAAGAACTAAATGTAATAGATATAAGCAATTTTCTTGAAAAAAATATTTTAAATTAATAATCTTTTCTCTATACTTCTCAATATTGTACAATTATAATCTTTGACTATTATTAGTTACTCAAGGACAGTTTAAAAATTAGTCTCATACATGCTCACCAAATTCAGAACAATGGATGAACAGAGTAAGAACTTTAACTGAGAGGAAAAATGTAATGAGAATCAGTCATAAATGAAAAATACAGTAACTGAAATAAAAAATATGCCAGAGGCAATCAATAGCAGATTAAAGGATGTTGAAGAACAGTTTCACCATCTAGACCAAGACAGGGTAGTGAAAATCACACAATCAGAATAGCAAAAGATTAAAAAAGAGTCAAAAAACAAGAAAAGTTTCAGAGACCTCTGGAACATCAAGCAACTAACATTTCAACATTTCAATTAGGGCACCTCAGAGGAAGAGCAAGAAGAAGGGACAGAAAATCTGCTTGAAGAAGTAATGAAAAAATCTTCCCCCACCTGGCAAGGGAAACAAATATCCAAGCACCAGAAGCACAGAAAGCCCCCAAAAGAAGAAAACAAAGAGACCCACACCAAGACACATTATAATTAACATGTCAGAAGTTAAAGAGACCATCTTCAAGGCAGCAAGAAAAAAATGTAATCACATATGAGGAAACCCCCATAAGACTAGCAGCTGATTTTTCAAAGAAACTGTACAGGCCAGTAGGAATATACAATACTTCCAGAGAGCTAAAAAGAAAAAAAAAAAAAAAAAACAACGAACAAGAATATTCTGCCTGGTAAGATTATCATTCAGATTTGAAAGAGATTAAAAAAAAAAAAAAAAAAGGAAAAGCTGAAGGCAGTTTGTCACCACTAAACCAGACTTGCAATACATGCCAAAGAGATTTCTTTAAACAGAGGGTTTTTTTTTAAAACAAACAAACAAACAAAAAAAACTATGAAAGAAAAAAATCTCACAGGTAAAAGCAAATATATAGTAAAGATCAACTACCTATAAAGGTAGTATGAAAAAAGACAAATGTAGTAAATATGGATATATTGATATAAAATAATTAAGTGCTACAAAAATTTAAAAGATATCAAATATGATTTCAAAGCAGAAAGCATGGGACAGGGGAATACAAATATAATGCTTTCAGAATGCATCTGAACTCAAATGAACACCAATTTAAAATAGACTGCTATATATATAAATTGTTATAAATAAACCCCTGGTGACCATAAACAAAAAGATCTGTAACAGATACACAAAAAATAAAGAGAAGAGAATATAAATATAAAGCAAAAGTCATCAAATTGTAAGAGAAGTGAGCCAGAGAAAAACAAAGGAACAAAGAACTACAAAAACTACCAGAAAACAATCAAGAAAATGACAATAAATACATATCTATCAATGCTGCTGCTGCTGCTGCTAAGTCACTTCAGTCGTGTCCGACTCTGGGCGACCCCATAGACGGAAGCCCACCAGGCTCCCCCGTCCCTGGGATTCTCCAGGCAAGAGTGCTGGAGTGGGGGGCCATTGCCTTCTCCAATGCATGAAAGTGAAAAGTTAAAGTGAAGTCGCTCAGTCGTGTCCAACTCTTAGCGGCCCCATGGACTGCAACCCACCAGGCTCCTCCATCCATAGGATTTTCCAGGCAAGAGTTCTGGAGTGGGGTGCCATTGCCTTCTCCATATCTATCAATAGATGCTTTCAATTTAAATAAACTAAATGCTCCAATTAAAAGCATATGATGGCTGAATGGATTAAAAAAAACAAGACCTACCTATATGCTGCCTACAAGAGCCTCATTTCAGATCTAAAGACAAACATAGACTAACAGTGAAAAGATGGGAAAGGTATTCCATAGAAATGGAAATTTTAAAAAAGTTGGTAGCAATACTTATAGCAGGGAAAATAGACTCTAAAACAAAGACTGTAAAAGAAAAGAACATAGAAAACTGTAACAAGACACAACGAAGGACATTATATATTGATAAAGGGATTAATCCAACAAGAAGATATAATATTTATAAAATCTTAGCACTCAACTTAAGAGCACCTAAATATATAAAGCAAATTTAAAAAAAATAAAATATTGACAATAATACAATGATAGCAGGGGATTTTAACACTCTGCTTATGTCAGTGGATAGAGCATCCTCACAGAGTCAATAAGGAAACGCTGGTCTTTATTATGTTAGATAAGATGCAATACATACATATATATATATATATATATATATATATATATATATATATATACACACACACACACACACAAGAAGCACAAGCTGGAATCAAGATTGCCAGGAGAAATATCAATAAACTCAGATATGCAGATGACACCACCCTTACGGCAGAGAGTGAAGAGGAACTAAAAAAGCTTCTTGATGAAAATGAAAGAGGAGAGTGAAAAAGTTGGCTTAAAGCTCAACATTCAGAAACTAAGATCATGGCATCTGGTCTCATCATTTCATGGGAAATAGATGGGGAAACAGTGGAAACAGTGTCAGACTTTATTTTGGGGGCTCCAAAATCACTGCAGATGGTGGTTGCAGCCATGAAATTAAAAGATGCTTACTCCTTGGAAGGAAAGTTATAACCAACATAAATAGCATATTGAGAAGCAGAGACATTACTTTGCCAACAAAGGTCCGTCTAGTCAAGGCTATGGTTTTTCTGGTGGTCATGTATGGATGTGAGAGTTGAACTGTGAAGAAAGCTGAGAGCCAAAGAATTGATGTTTTTGAACTGTGGTGTTGGAGAAGACTCTTGAGAGTCCCTTGGACTGCAAGGAAATCCAACCAGTCCATCCTAAAGGAGATCAGTCCTGGGTGTTCATTGGAGGAACTGATGCTGAAGCTGAAACTCCAATACTTTGGCCACCTCATTTAAAGAGTTGACTCATTGGAAAAGCCCCTGATGTTGGGAGGGATTGGAGGCAGGAGGAGAAGGGGACGACAGAAGATGAGATGGCTGGATGGCATCACTGACTCAATGGACATGAGTTTGAGTGAACTCCGGGAGTTGGTTATGGACAGGGGGCCTGGTGTGCTGCAATTCATGGGGTTGCAAAGAGTCAGACACAACTGAGGGACTGAACTGAACTGAACTGATACAACTTTTCATCCAAAAGCAACAAAATGCACAGATACACATTCTTCTCAAGTGCTCATGAAACATTCTCCACAATAGATTACATGCTAAATCACAAAGCAAATCTCAATAAATTCTACAAAATTGAAATCATGTCAAGCATTTTTTTGGACCACAACAATATGACACTAAAAATCAACTACATTTAAAATACTGGAAGAAGCACAAACATTATAAGTATAAACAATCTGCTGCTAAACAAACAATAGGTCATTGAAATAATTAAAGAGGAAGGAAAAAATGACCTCAAGACAGTTGAAAATAGAAACCAACATTCCAAAGTCAATGGGACACAGCAAAAGCAAATATAGCTATGAAGTAGCTCAATTGTGTCTGACTCTTTGTGACACATGGACTATAGCCTGCCAGACTCCTCTATCCATGGAATTTTCCAGACAAGAATAATGGAATAGGTAGCCATTTCCTTTTCCAGGGAATCTTTTGTACTGCAGGCAGACTCTTTACCATTTGAGCCATCAGGGAATCCCAAAAGCAATTCCAAGAGGGGAGTTTATAACAATACAGGCCTACCTTAAGAAATGAGAAAAATCTCAAATAAGCTATCCAACTTTACAACTACAAGAACTAGAAGAATAATCAAAACCCAAAGCTAGTAGAAGAAAGGATATAATAAAGCTCAAAGCAGAAATAAATAAAATAGAGATTAAAAGCAATAAAAACTGAGTTGGTTCTCTGAAAGATAAACAAAATTGGTAAATCTTTAGCCAAATTCATCAAGAAAAAAAGGAAGAGGGCACAAATAAATATAATCATAAATGAAAGAAGAGACATTACAACTAACACCACAGAAATACAATGGACCATAAGAGAATACTATGAATAATTATGTACTAACAAATTGAATAACCTAGAAGAAATGGATACATTCCTAGAAATGCACAGTCTTCTAAGGTTGAACCAAAAAGAAATAGAAAATATAAACATACCAATTACCAGTAATGAAACTGAATTGCTAATCAAAAACTCTCAATATATAGAAGCCCAGGTTCGGACAGCTTCACAGCTGAAGTCAACCAAACATTTAAAGAGGTATTACATCTACATTCCTGAAACTGTCCCCCAAAAAGGAAAAGGAACAAATGTTTTCAAACTGATTTTATGAGGCTAGGAACACCCTGATACCAAAACTAGACAAAGACTACTTTAAAAAGAGAGAATTACAATCTAGAAGACAGGGTAGTGAAAATCACACAATCAGAATAGCAAAAGAAAACAAAAGTCAAAAATGAGGAAACTTTCAGAGGCCTCTGGAACATCAAGCATACTAACATTTCAATTATACAGGCACTTCAGGAGAAGAGCAAGAAGGGGCTGAAAATCTGCTTGAAGAAGTAATGACTAAAAACTTCATGACTAACAACTAAAATAATTAATCTCTCAGTTATAAAAAATTCTCAAAAAATGTTAACAAACCAATGTCAACAACACATTAAAAAAAATCATACATCATGGTCAAGTGGGATTTATCTCAGGGATGTAAGGATGATTTAAAATTCACAGATTAGTCAGTGTGATATACCATATTTATAAAAAAAAGACTAAATAGTGTCTGATCATCTCCATATACACAGGAAATATGTTGTTAAAATTAAACATCCATTTTTGACAAAAACTCAACAATGTTGGTACAGAGGGAAATATCTCAACATAAAAAATGTTATATAGGACAATCCTGGGCTTTTCAGGTGAGGATAGTGGTAAAGAACCCACCTGCCAGTGAAGGAGACATAAGAGACACAGGGTCAATCCCTGGGTTGTGATGATCCCTTGGAGGAGGACATGGCAACCCACTCCAGTATTTTTGCCTTGAGAATCCCATGGACAGAAGAACCTGGCAGTCTACGCTCCATAGGGGGTCCCAAAGAGTTAGACACAACTGAAACGACTTAGCATGCAGGCATGAGGCTACTACAGCCAACGTCATACTCGAACCATGAAGAGATGAAAGCACTTTCTCTAAGATAAGAAGCAAGACAAGGATGTCCACTATTGACACTGTTATTCAACACAGTATTGGAAGTTCTAGCAAAAGTTATCAGACAAGAAAAAGAGATTTGTTGTTGTTCAGTCACTAAGTTATCTCCAGATAGTTCAGATCTCATGAACTGCAACAAGTCAGGTTCTTCTATCCTCTAGAGCCTCCTGGAGTTTGCTCAAAGTCACACTCATTGAATTGTTGAAGCTATCTAAACTTCATCCTCTGCCACCCTCTTCTCCTTTTGCCTTCAATCTTTCCCAGTATCAAGGTCTTTTCCAATGAGTCAGTTCTCATCAGGTGGTCAGAGTATTGGAGTTTCAGCTTCAGCATCATTCCTTTAATGAATATTCAGGACTGATTTCATTTAGGATGGACTGGTTTGATCTCCTTGCAGTCCAAGGGACTATCAAGAGTCTTCTCCAACACCACAGTTCAAAAGCACCAGTTCTTTGGCACTCAGCTTTCTTTATGATACAACTCTGAGATCCATACATGACTACTGGAAAAACCATAGCTTTGACCTTTGTTGGCAAAGTAATGTCTCTTCTTTTCGATGTGCTGTCTAAGTTTGTCATAGCTTTTATTCCAAGGAAGGAAAAAAAAGCTTTTCTTTTAGTTTTATAGCTGCAGCCACTGTCTGCAGTGATTTGGGAGCCCAAGATAATAAAATCTGCTACCACTTCCACTTTATTCCCTTCTATTTGCCATGAAGTGATGGAAGCAAATGCTATGATCTTAGTTTTTTGATGTTGAGTTTTAAGTCAGCTTTTCACTCTCCTCTTTTACCCTCATGAAGAGGTTCTTTAGGTCCTCTTCATTTTCTGCCATTAGAGTGGTATCATCTGCATATCTGAGGTTGTTGACATTTATCCCTGCAAACTTGATTCCAGCTTGTGATTCATCCACCCTGATATTCCACATGATGTACTCTGTATAGAAGTTAAATGAGCAGGGTGACAATATACAGCCTTGGTGTACTCTTTTCCCAATTTGGAACCAGTCTGTTTTTCCACATCCAGTTCAAACTGTTGCTCTTGATCTGCATGCAGGTTTCTCAGGAGACAGGAAAGGTGGTCTGGTATTCCCATTTCTTGAAGAATTTTCCACAATTTCCTGTGATTCACACAGTCAGAGTCTTTAGAATAGTCAATGAAGCAGAAGTAGATGTTTTTTCATGGAATTCTTTTGCTTTTTCTATGATTCAGAGAATGTTGGCTATTTGATCTCTGGTTCCTCCATCTTTTCCGAACCAGCTTTTACATCTGTAAGTTATGGGTTCATATTTTTTTGTTTTTTTTTTTTAATGTGTTTATATATTTTTCATCTATCCCTGAGTCTATATGACATTTTAATAGACAAAGCACTGTCACAAAAAATAACTTTAAAATTAGGATACAAGTATATAATTAAGTCCATAATTAATAAAAGTAATCAGTTTATTTTAAACTCAGACTTAAAGCTATAACAATTTAAAAGAAATGATTTCTAAATATTCAAAATACAAACACTAAAAAAGATCTTTACAATTGAGAAAGAAGTAAGAGCAAGCAAAGGAGAATAAGCACTAGCATAAACTTGCTAGCATGTGAAAGGAGCACAATAGAATGGTAGTTTGAACATTCTTGGACATTGCCTTTCTTTGGAATTGGAATGAAAATTGATTTTTTTCCAGTCCTGTGCCCACTGTTGAGTTTTCTAAATTTGCTGATATATTGTGTGCAGCAGTTTTAACCACATCATCCTTTAGGATTTGAAATAGCTCAGCAGGCATTCCATCACCTCCACTAGCTTTGTTATTAGTAAAGCATCTGAAGGCCCATTTCACTTTCCTCACCATTGTAGTTATCTGGGTCATGAAAGTCTTTTTTATATAGTTCTTCTGTGTATTTTTGCCACCTCTTCTTAACCTCGTCTGCTTCTGTTAAATCGTTTTTGTTCTTTTTTTCTCCCTTCTTTGCATGAAATATTCCCTGGTATTCCAATTTTCTTGAAGATATCTCTACTTTTCCCATTCTAT
Organism: Bos grunniens; assembly: GCF_055505025.1. Taxonomy (NCBI): domain Eukaryota; kingdom Metazoa; phylum Chordata; class Mammalia; order Artiodactyla; family Bovidae; genus Bos; species Bos grunniens. Next base: position 7,684,771 of record NC_141179.1, on the reverse strand, counting down.
TGTTTTCCTCTATTTCTTTTCATTGTTTATCACATTCTGGGCTATAAATCTAGCCTAGGTAGATTTTTAAGAATTGAAATCATTTCAAGCATCTTTTCTGATTACAATGTGGTAAGATTAGATGTCAACTAGAAGAAAAAAAAAACTATTAAAAATACAAACACATGGAGGCTAAAAAACACGTTTCTGAATAACCAACAGATAATGGAAGACATCAAAAATGAAGTCAAAATATGCATACAAACAAATAAAAACACAACAACCCAAAGCCTATGGGATTCCGGAAAAACAGTCTTAACAAGCCTACCTCAAGAAACAAGAGAAACATCAAATAAACAACCTAACTTTACATCTAAAGCTACTCTAAAAAGAAGAAAAGAGGAACTCCAAAGTTAGTAGAAGGAAAGAAATCATAAAATCAAAGTAGAAATAAATGAAAAGTAAATGAACAAGACTGTAGCAAAAATCAACAAAACTAAAAGTTGTTTTTTTTGACAAGATAAATAAAATAGGCAAACCGTTAGCCAAAGTCATCAAAAAATGATGGGGGGAGAAGAAACAAATCAATAAAATTAGAAATGAAAATGGAGAAATCACAACAAACAACACAGAAATAAAAAAGAACATGAGACTACTATGAGCAATTATATGCCAATAAAATGGACAACTTGGAAGAAATGAATGAATTCTTAGAAAAGTAAAACCTTCCAAAACTGAACGAGGAAGAAACAAAAAATCTTATCAGACCCATCCCAAGCACAAAAGTTGAAACTGCTATCATAAATCTTCCAACAAATGAAAGCCGAGGACCAGATGGCTTCACAGTTGAACCCTACATAATTTTTTAGAGAAGAGGTAGTTCAGTTCAGTTCAGTCACTCAGTCGTGTCTGACTCTTTGCAACCCCATGAACCACAGCACACCAAGCCTCCCTGTCCATCACCAACTCCCAGAGTTTACCCAAGTCCATGTCCATTGAGTCAGTGATGCCATTCAACCATCTCATCCTCTGCCATGCCCTTCTTCTCCTGTCCTCAATCTTTCCCAGTATCAGGGTCTTTCCCAATGAGTCAGTTCTTCGCATCAGGTGGCCAAAGTAATGGAGTTTCAGCTTGAGCATCAGTCCTTCCAATGAACACCCAGGACTAATCTCCTTTAGAATGGACTGGTTGGATCTCCTTGCAGTCCAAGGGACTCTCAAGCGTCTTCTCCAACACCACAGTTCAAAAGCATCGATTCTTCGTGTGCTCAGCTTTCTTTATAGACCAACTCTCACATCCATACATGACCACTGGAAAAACCATAGCCTTGACTAGACGGACCTTTGTTGGCAAAGTAATGTCTCTGCTCTTTAATATACTGTCTAGGTTGGTCACAACTTTCCTTCCAAGGAGTAAGCGAATTTTAATTTCATGGCTGTAATCACCATCTGCAGTGATTTTGGAGCCCAGAAAAATAAATTCAGCCACTGTTTCCACTGTTTCCCCATCTATTTGCCATGAATGATGGGGCCAGATGCCATGATCTTAGTTATCTGAGTGTTGAGCTTTAAGCCAACTTTTTCACTCTCCTCTTTCACTTTCATCAAGAGGCTCTTTAGTTCTTCTTCACTTTCTGCCATAAGGGTGGTGTCATCTGCACATCTGAGATTATTGATATTTCTCCCGGCAATCTTGATTCCAGCTTGTGCTTTCTCCAGCCCAGCATTTCTCATGATGCACTCTGCATATAAGTTAAATAAGCAGGGTGACAATATACAGCCTTGATGTACTCCTTTTCCTATTTGGAACCAGTCTGTTACATATACTATCCAAACTTTTCCAGAAAATTGCAGAGGAAGATAAATTCCCAAACTCATTCTATGAGGCCACCATCATCCTGATACCAAATCCAGACAAAGATGCTACTGAAAAAGAATACTACAGGCCAATATCACTGATGAACATAGGTTCAAAATTTCTCAACAAAAATTCTAGAAAACAGAATCCAACAACATAGTAAAAAGATCATATGTCATGACCAAGTGGGCTTTATTTCAGGGATGCAAGGATTCTTCAATATTCACAAATCAATGAATGTGATACACCACATTAAGAAATTGTAAGATAAAAACCATATGATTATCTCAATAGATACAGAGAAAGCCTTTGACAAAATACAACACCCATTTACGATTAAAAACTTTACAGAAAGCAGATATAGAAGGAACATACCTCAACATGATAGAAGCCATATACAACAAACACACAGAAAACATTATCATCAATGGCGAAAAACTGAAAGCATTTCGTCTAAAATCTGGAATAAGACAAGGGTTCCCACTCTCACCACTACTATTCAAAATAGTTTTGGAAGTCCTAGCCACAGCAATCAGAGAAGAAAAAGAAATAAAAGGAATCCAGTTTGGAAAAGAAGTAAAACTCTCACTGTTTGCAGATGACATGATCCTCTACATAGAAAACCCTAAAGACGCCACCAGAAAATTACTATAGCTAATAAATGAATACAATAAAGTTGCAAGATACAAAACTAATACACAGAAATCCTTTGCATTCCTATACACTAGCAATAAAAAACAGAAAGAGAAATTAAGGAAACAATTCCATTCACCATTGCAGTGAAATGAATAAAATACTTAAGAATAAATTTACCTAAAGAAACAAAAGACCTATATATAGAAAACTACCAAACACTGATGAAAGAAATCAAAGATGACACAAATAGATGGAGAAATATACCATGATCATGGATTGGAAGAATCAATATAGTCAAAATGAATTTACTACCCAAAGCAATCTATAGATTTGATTAAATCCCTATCAAGCTACCAATGATATTTTTCACAGACCTAGAACAAATAACTTCACAATTTGTATGAAAACACACACACACAAAAACTTGAATAGCCAAAGTAATCTTGAGAAAAAAGAATGGAAATGAAGAAATCAACCTTCCTGACTTCAGACTATACTACAAAGCTACAGTCATCAAGACAGTATGGTACTGGCACATAGACAGAAATATAGATCAATGGAAGAAAATAGAAAGTCCAGAGATAAATCCACACACATATGGACACCTTATCTTTGACAAAGGAGGCAAGAATATACAAGGGAGAAAAGACAATCTCTTTAACAAGTGGTGCTGCAAAAACTACTCAACCACATGTAAAAGAATGAAACTAGAATACTTTCTAACACAATATGCAAAAAAAAAAATAAACTCAAAATGGATTAAAGATCTAAATGTAAGACCAAAAACTATAAAACTCTTGGAGGAAAACATAGGCAGAACACTTTCTCTGACGTAAATCACAGCAAGATCCTCTATGACCCATCTCCCAGAGTAATGGAAATAAAAGCAAAAATAAACAAATGGGACCTAATTAAATGTAAAAACTTTTTCACAATGAAGGAAACAATAAGCAAGGTGAAAATACAGCCTTCAGAATGGGAGAAAGTAATAGCAAATGAAATAATTGACATAGAATTAATCTCCAAAATATACAAGCAGCTCATGCAGCTCAATACCAGAAAAATAGATGACCCAGTAAAAAAGTGGGCCAAAGAAATCAATAGACATTTCTCCAAAGAAGACATACAGATGGCTAACAAACACATGAAAAGATGCTCAACATCATTCATTATCAGAGGAATCCAAACCAAAACTACAATGAAGTACCATGTCACACCAGTCAGAGTCGCTGCTATCAAAAAGTCTACAAACAATAAATGCTAGAGAGAGTGTGGAGTAAAGGGAACCCTCTTATACTGTTGGTGGCAATGCAAACTAGTTCAGCCACTATGGAAAACAGTGTGGAGATGTCTTAAAAACCTGAAACTAAAACTGCCATGTGACCCAGCAATCCCACTGCTGGGCATACACATCAAGGAAACCAGAATTGAAAGACACACATGTACCCCAATGTTCATTGCAGTACTGTTTACAATAGCTAGAACATGTAAGCAATCTAGATGTCAATTGGCAGATGAATGAATAAGGAACTTGTGGTACATATACACAATGGAATATTACACAGGTATAAAAATGAACAGCTTTGAGTCACTTCTAATGAGGTGGATGAAACTGGAGCCGATTATACAGAATGAAGTCTGAAAGAGAAACACAAATACAGTATATTAACACATATATATGGAATTTAGAAAGACGGTAACAATGATCCTATATCCAAGATAGCACAAGAGACACAGAGTTTTGGACTACGTGGGAAAATGTGAGAATGGGATGATTTGAGAGAACAGCAGTGAAACATGTATTTACCATATATAAAATAGGTGACCAGTGCAAGTTTGATGAATGAAGCAGGGAACTAAAAGCTGGTGCTCTGGGACAACCCAGGGGGTGGGGTGGGGAGGGTGGTGGGAGGGGGCTTCAGGATGGTTGGACACATGTACACCTGTGGCTGATTCATGTCAATGTATATCAAAAACCACCACAAAATTGTAAAGTAATTAGCCTCCAATAAAAATAAATAAATTAATTGTAAAAAAAAAAGAACATCTGTATTGTATGTATGTATAAATATGTATTGTATGTATAAATTTGCACTAGGTAGGATAACTATCTTACATAGTTATCTGTAGTTTCAAAAACATCCTAATTATATACCACTGTCTTATTCTCTCAAAAAAATTAAGAAGACCTTATTTTTCCTTGCTATTCTCTTGAACTCTGCATACAATTGGGTATTTCTTTCCCTTTCTCCTTTGTCTTTTGCTTCTCTTCTTTCCTCAGCTATTTGCAAAGCCTCCTCAGACAACCACTTTGTCTTCTTGGTTTCTTTTTCTTTGAATGGTTTTTGTTACTGCCTCATGTACAATATTAAGAACCTAAGTCAATAGTTCTTCAGGCACTCGGTCTACCAGATTTAATCCCTTGAGTTTATTCATCACCTCTACTATATAACCTTAAGGCATATGGTTTAGGTCATACCTGAAGAAAGCTGAGAACTGAAGAATTGATGCTTTTGAACTGTGGTGTTGGAGAAGACTCTTGAGAGTCCCTTGGACTGCAAGGAGATCCAACCAGTCCTTTCTAAAGGAGATCAACCCTGGGTGTTCTTTGGAAGGAATGATGCTAAAGCTGAAACTCCAGTACTTTGGCCACCTCATGCGAAGAGTTGACTCATTGGAAAAGACTCTGATGCTGGGAGGGATTGGGGGCAGGAGGAAAAGGGGATGACAGAGGATGAGATGGCTGGATGGCATCAACAACTCGATGGACATGAGTTTGAGTGAACTCCAGGAGATGGTGATGGACAGGGAGGTCTGGCGCGCTGCAATTCATGGGGTTGCAAAGAGTCGGACAGGACTGAGCGACTGAGCTGAACTGAACTGAACTGGGTGATCTAGTGTTTCCCCTACTTTCTTCAATCTAAGCCTGAATTTTTCAATAAGGAACTCATGAACTGAGCCATAGTCAGCTCCAGGTCTTGTTTTTGCTGGCTGTATAGAGCTTCTCCATACATCTTCGGCTGCAAAGAACATAAGCAGTCTGATTTCTGTTAAAAAGAAAAGAGAGACAGAGAGAGATAAAGGCATCTAAATTGGAAACAAAAGAGGAAAACTGTCACTGTTTGCAGATGACGTGATACTATTCACAGAAAACCCTAAAGACCATCAAAATCTATTAGAACTATCAATAAATTTATTAAAGTCACAAGGTACAAAATCAGTATACCAGAAATCTCATGTATTTCTACACACATAACTCAGAGAAAAAAACAATCCTATTTATAATTGCATTAAAAGAATAAAATACTGATGAATAAATTTAACCAAGGAGATAAAAGACTTATACACTGAAAATTGTGCATCTTTGATGAAATACGTTGAAGATGACCCAAAAAATGAAGATATATCATGTTCGTGAATTTGAAGAATTTGTTAAAATGAACATACTAACCAAGGCAATCTCCAGATTCAAAGCAATCCATATTAAAATGTCAATAATATTTTCACAGAACTGGAACAAATTATTTTAATATTTGTATGGAAAAGCAAGAGATCCCAAATAGCCAAAGCAATCTTGAGAAAGAAAAACAAGCTTGAGGTAATACATCATGCTCTCTGACTTAAAAGAACACTACTGAGCTATAGTACTCAGAACTATACAGTACTGACACAAAAACATCGATCAAAGGAGCAGAACAGAGAACCCAGAGATAAACTCATGTGGTCACTTAATTTACAACAAAGGAACCAAGGACATATAGTGAGGAAAAGACAGTCTCTTCAATAAATAGCGTTGGGAAAACTGCACAGCTACATGCAAAAGAATGAAACCAGACCACTTTTCTTACACGATATACAACAGTAGACTCTAAATGGGTTAAAGGTGTACATATAAGACCTGAAGCCATAAAAATTTTAGTATAGAAAATATACTTTTTTTATTTCAATCTTAGCTACATTTTTTATGCTTTCTTCCTCAAGCAAGGGTAACAAATGAGATGACACCCAATCAAAAATTTTTGCTCAACAAAGGAAACTACCAACAAAACAAATAGATGACCTACTAAATGGGAGAGAAGATACTTGCAAATGATATATCTGATAGGTGGCTCAGTTGAGTCCCTCAGTTGTGTCAAATGCTTTGCAACCCCATGGACTGCAGCACACCAGACTTCCCAGTCCATCGCCAGTTCCCAGAGCTTACTCAAATTCATGTCCATCGAGTCAGTGAAGCCATCCAATCATCTCATCCTCTGTCATCCCTTCTCTTTCCGCCTTCAATCTTTCCCAGCATCAGGGTCTTTTCAAACAAGTCAGTTCTTCGCATCAGGTAGCCAAAGTATTGGAGTTTCAGCTTCAACATCTGTCCTTCCAATGAATACTCAGGACTGATTTCCTTTAGGATGGACTGGTTGTATCTCCTTGTAGTCCAAGGGACTCTCAAGAGTCTTCTCCAACACCACAGTTCAAAAGCATTAATTCTTCAGTGCTTAGCTTTCTTCATAGTCCAACTCTCACATTCATACATGACTGTTGGAAAAACTAAAGCTTTGACTAGATGGACCTTAGATATTCTAAAAGATAAGTGGTTAATATCCAAAATATATAAAGAATTCACACAACTTACTATAAAAAAACTTTAAAAAATTTTGATGTAAAAATAGAGAAATTGAATAAACATTTTCTAAAAACATACACATGGCCAATGGGCACACAAAAAGATGTTCAACATCACTAATCACCGGGAAAATGAGAAGACCACAATGAAATGTCACCTCACATCTCTCAGAATAGCTGTAATAAAAGAAGACCACAAATAAAAAGTGTTAACAAAGATGTGGAGAAAAAGGAATATTTATACCCTGTTGGTGGGAATATAAATTGGTACAGCTACTATGGAAAACATTATGGCAATCCTCCCCAAAATAAATAGAATTATCATATGATGCAGCAATTCCACTCTTTTTTTTTAGCTGAATAAAACTAAAATCATTAATTCAAAAACATATAAACTCCTATGTTTATTGCAGTCTTGTTTACAACATGCAAGAAATGGAAGCAACTTAAATGTTTATCGATAGATTAATGGATAAAGAAGATTTGGTATATGTATAAAATAAAATATTACTTAAGCATTAAAAAAGAATGAAATATTGCCATTTGCAACATCAATGGATCTGAAATGTAATATGTTAAGTGAAGAAAGCCAGACAGAAAAAGATAAACGCCACATAATTTTACCTACATGTGGAATCTAAAAATTAAAAAAAAAAAACACAAATAAAAGAGAAATTGATTCATAGATACAAAAAATAAACTTGTGGTCACCAGAGGGGAACATGGAAGTGGGTTGAGTCAAAGAGATAAGATCAAAAGAATAAGCTTCCAGTTATAAAATAAATGTCATGAGGATGTAATCTACAGTATAGAGAATATAGTCAACAATACTGTAATAACTTTGTATGTGACAGATGGTTATTATATTTGTCATGGTGATCAATTTGTAATGTGAAAGTGAAAAAGTAAAAGTGATAGTTGTTCTGTCTTGTCCAACTCTTTGTGACCCTGTGGACTGTAGCCCACCAGGCTCCACTATCCATGGAATACTCCAGGCAAGAATATTGGAGCGGGTAGCCAATCCTTTTTTCAGGGGATGCCCCTGACCCAGGGACTGAACCCCGGTCTAATGCATTGCAGGAAGATTCTTTACCATCTGAGCTACCAGGGGAACCCAACTGTAATGTATGTAATTGTCAAATCATCTATTATACAATTGAAATTTATATAACATTGTATGTCAACTATTCTTCAATTAAAAAGGAAAAAGTATACAAGTAAACTGCTTTTAGAATTACTGACACCTGTCTTTTCATCCATGTGTTCATTATTTCATACTTCTTCCCTCGTCACCTGCAAATTGGAAGATACTTATTGAATAAATACTGAGAGGAAGTGCTGCAATGAGTGTTGCCAATTCAGGGGAAAGGAAAGGAAGTCCTATATAAATTTGAATTTTCGAAACATCAGATAACATCATTTTATTTAAATTTTATTAAATTATTAATATAGAGTTCACTGAGGAATTATCCCTGGGTAAAACTGAAAGCCTCTTGATGAAAAAGGCCTCTTGATGAAAGTGAAAGAGGAGAGTGAAAAAGTTGGCTTAAAACTCAACATTCAGAAAACGAAGATCATGGCATCTGGTCCCATCACTTTATGGGAAAGAGATGGGGAAACAATGGAAACAGTGTCAGACTTTATTTTGGGGGCTCCAAAATCACTGCAGATGGTGATTGCAGCCATGAAGTTAAAAGATGCTTAATCCTTGGAAGGAAAGTTATGACCGACCTAGATAGCATATTCAAAAGCAGAGACATTACTTTTTCAACAAAGATTCGTCTAGTCAAGGCTATGGTTTTTCCAGTGGTCATGTATGGATGTGAGAGTTGGACTGTGAAGAAGGCTGAGCGCCAAAGAATTGATGCTTTTGAACTGTGGTGTTGGAGAAGACTCTTGAGAGTCCCTTGGACTGCAAGGAGATCCAACCAGTCCATCCTAAAGGAGATCAGTCCTGGGATTTCTTTGGAAGGACTGATGTTGAAGCTGAAACTCCAAAACTTTGGGTACCTCATGCGAAGATTAGACTCATTGGAAAAGATCCTGATGCTGGGAAGGATTGGGGGCAGGAGGAGAAGGGGACAACAGAGGATGAGATGGCTGGATGGCATCACTGACTCGATGGACGTGAGTTTGAGTGAACTCCGGGAGTTGGTGATGGACAGGGAGGCATGCTGCAATTCATGGGGTCACAAAGAGTCAGACACGACTGAGCGACTGAACTGAACTGAACTGAACTGAAAATTGAAAGAGTTATACAAAAGATAATTTGATCCAATAAGTAAAAATTATTGTTGCTTAAGTATTAAAGGTGGTTTGAGAGGCTGGCAAATTTTCTTTTCTGAGATATCTGAGATAAATAGCAATCAGCTCAGGGATTTCTGAAAGTTTCTAACCTATAATAGTCAAAGTTATATTGCTTAATGAGACCTTTGCTTACTTAGTTGAAAGGAGTGTTGATAGGCTTGGCTGCTTAGTGCAAGCTCTTCAGATGGTTATTTGTTAAGTCTGGTTAGCAGGGCTTCACAGTGCAATTTATTTCTAGTGACTAGGATCGATGGGGGGGGGGGGGGTGGGGGCGGGAAATGCCTGAAAGTTGGATGAATGCCAACAGTGTATCTTTCCTGAGGCCAGCAATGAATGTCTCTGGCCCTGAGTCAGCTTAACTGGTATGCCTGGGAAAATGCTAGAGCAAATCATGATAAAAATCAATTTGCAATTGCTCTAAAAGACCATGGATCTGTGAAGAACAAAGGCTGGAAAATTTATCTCATATGCCAGAGTTCAGAGTGACATCAGATTGATAGGTTAAGAAGATATGTTGGAGTTTAACTTTATAAGGTTTTGATCCTTCCTGCATGAAGCCACCAATCCACTGGAAAAATAATAGAGGAGAGCCAAGAAGCAGAGGTGTGTCTTCCTACGCAGGGATCTGTGAAACCATACTGTAAACTCAGCTAAAACCACATGTGGGACATCTGGCATTAGACAGAATCAGTCTTGGTCAGTCCTGACTATCCGTTTTTACATAGGAAGCACCAAACTAGAAAGCAACCATCTTAAGCTTAAAAATTCTCACTTGACTCCGCTTCCTCCTCTGGCTCCATTTTTTTGATCTCATTTGCGTAAAATGCCTTGGAAGAGTTATCCATGATCACTGTTTCCAGTTTTTGTTTTTTTTTTTTTTCTTCCATTGTAGGACAAGCTATATAATCTGCTGTGCTCAGTGCAAAATAAAACTATGAGACTTCTTTGTAAGATCCTTTTTCAAAATTAAGAATTTCTAGAGTGACATGTGTGTGTGCTAAGTCACTTCAGTCATGTCTGATTCTTTTCCACACTATGGCCAGGATCCTCTGTCCATGAGAATCTCCAGGCAAGAATACTGGAGTGGGCTGCCATGCCCTCCTCCAGGGGATCTTCCTGGCCCAGTGAGAGTAAAACATTAATCCACCTGTGTGGCTCATCCAAAAGCAGGGCCTTGTGGGACAGTGCAGATCTTATACCCACTACGCTGGTCCTGCTCCATCTTCTAAGATACTCCAGTCAGGCTTTCATTTTCCACATTTCCACGAATGTAGTTCTTGTCAGGGTCAGCAATAAATTCCATTGGGTTAAATCTCTAAGTTAATTCTCATCTGCATCTTCTTGGATCAATGAGTGACATATAACAGAGTGGTCACTCCTTTTTCCTTGAAGGACTGTCTTCACCTAATTCCAGAACACACTTCCTCTGTTCTCTGTCCACCTCACTAGTCTTAACTTCTGATTCTTCTTGGTTGTGGGCTAAAATATTGGTCCCCCAAAGGTATGCATGGCCTAACAGTGGAAAACTATAACTATGTTACCTTACATGGTTAAAAGGGTTTTGTAAATATGATTGAGTTAAGGATATTGAAGTAGAGATTATCCTGGATTATCCAAGTGGGACCAATGTAACCACGATGGCTCTGATTAGAGAAAAACAGGAGAATTAGAGTCAGTAGTAAGTGATGTGATGATGGAAGCAAAACATTGGAGTAATACAAGGAAGGGTCATGAGCCAAGGAAAGCTGAGCACCTCTAGAAACTAAAAAAAAAAAAAAAAAAAGACAGAGAGAGAAGGAAACACACTGTTCCCTGAGGCCTCCAAAGGAATGCTGGCTTGAAGCCCTGATAGAACTTGATTTTAGACTTCAGATCTCCATACTCATAAGGCAATAAAACTTACTGTTTTTAAGCCACTAAATTTTTGGTAATTCATTTCATAAGTAATAACAAACCATATAGTCATCAATCCAACCTCTATATATTGGCCTGTACCAGAGCTCATTCCTAGGATCTTTGATTTCCCATCTCCATCCCCTAATAGCCTTAAAATAGCTAATGTAAAGGCTTTAAAAATACCAACTATTGAAAATGAAAATCAAAACCACAATGAGATACCACCTCACATGCTAAAATAATTATCATCAAAAAGATAAGAAATAAGTATAGGGAGAGATGTGGGAAAAGGGAATCTTCTTGCACTGTTGGTGGACATGTAATTTGGTACATTCACTATAGAAAACAGTATAGCTGTTCCTCAAAAAATAGAAAATGTACTTGCCATATGATCTATTTATCCCACTTCTGGGTATTTAGATAAAGAGAACGAAATCACTATCTCAAAAAGATATCTACCCTCCCACGTTCACTGAAGCATTATTTACAATAGTCAAGATTTGGAAACAGCATAAGTGTTCATTGATGAACAAATAAAGATGTGGCATATATATGTAACAGGATTCAATCATAAAAAAGTATATCCTGCAGTGTGTAACAACATGGGTAGAACTTGAGGGCATTAAGTGAAATAATTCAGATACATACTGTATGATCTCATGTATTAATATATATGGAATCTAAAAAACAAACTCTTACAAACAGGAAAGATTGGTGGTTGCCAGACACGGAGGGGGCATGATGAAAGAAATAGGTGAAAGGGGTCAAAATGTACAGATTTCCAATTGTATGAAAAATAAGTTCTGAAGATGTGATATACAGCATTACGACATTAATTAATACTCCTGTACTGTATATTTGAAAACTGCTAAGAGAGTAGATTTTTAAACTCATCATTATAAGAAATAAAAACTTGTAATTATGTGAAGTGATAGATGTTAACTAAATTTACTGTGGTAGTCATTTTGTGATATATGTATATATCAAAACATTGTATTATACTGATATAATTTTATGTTAATTATAACTCAGTAAAACTGGAAAATAGCAAAATAAAATACCAGATAAATATTGATAACTTTCACATTTATTTCTCTGGATCAGACTTCTTTTCTAAACTCCAAATTAGTTTAGCCAGTGGTTCACAATATTTCCACATAAATTTCCAAAAGTCATCTCAAATTTAAAATGTCTCCAAATGCACAGTCCTTGTGCCATCTTCCCTATATTAGCAAATAACAGCTCCAGCTCATCTCTTCCTGTTTCACAGGCTAAAATCCTCAGTTATCATTGACTCTCCTCTTTTAGTCATCCAAAACTGCTTCCTGCCAAAAAATCCTTTTTGTTGGGCCGCCAAAAACACTTCAAAATCCAATACTTATTACCATCTTCCTTGCTTCTACTGTGGACAGTCAGCATTATAGCCCACCTAGAATATTCTAACAGACTCCTAACTGGTCTTTCAGCTTCTCACTTTGTTCCCCTACCATCTAGGCTCAACCTAACCAACAAAATGGTTCTCTTACAATATTTTTAGTATCTCATCATTTCACTTAAAACCTTCTAATGGCTTTCTGTTTCACTCAAAAGCCAAAATCCTTACAGTGATCTAGAGGCTCTTTGTGATCTAGCCACACTGCAACTTCGCTAACCCCATCTCCTACCACTCTAACTCACTCTGCTGCTTCTACACCAGCATCATTGCTCTTCCTAGAACACACTCAAACAGTTTTTGGTTATTATTTGTCCTTCTACCTGAAATGGAAAAACATACATCTACATTACTCACTCTTACTTCTTCCAGGTCCTCTGTTAAACTGTCACAATCCCTGACCACTTTCCTTACTCCTTCTCTTTCTTATTCTACTTTGTTTATTTCCATACCTCTAAAGCTATCTTTGGAGAAGGCAATGGCACCCCACTCCAGTACTTTTGCCTGGAAAATCCCATGGATGGAGGAGCCTGGTAGGCTGCAGTCATGGGGTCACTAGAGTCAGACACGACTGAGCGACTTCACTTTCACTTTTCACTTTCATGCATTGGAGAAGGAAATGGCAACCCACTCCAGTGTTCTTGCCTGGAGAATCCCAGGGACAGGAAGCCTGGTGGGCTGCCGTCTATGGGGTCGCACAGAGTCGGACACGACTGAAGTGACGCAGCAGCAGCAGCAGCAAAGCTATCTTACAAATTGTATGTTTGTTTCAGTGGCTTAGTTTTGTCCAAATCTATGTGACCCCATGGACTGCAGCATTCCCTGTCCATCACCAACTACTGGAGCTTGCTCAGACTCATGTCCGTAGAGTCGGTGATGCCGTCCAACTATTTCATCCTCCCTCTGTCATCCTCTTCTCCTCCTGCCTTCAATCTTTCCCAGCATCAGGGTCTTTTCAAATGAGTCAGTTCTTCGCATCAGGTGGCCAAAGTATTGGAGTTTCAGTTGCAGCATCTGATTTCCTTTAGGATGGACTGGTTTGATCTCCTTGCTGTCCAAAGGACTCTCAAGAGTCTTCTCTGACACCACAGTTCAAAAGCATCAGTTCTTTGGTGCTCAACTTTCTTTTTGGTCCAACTCTCACTTGGATACATGACCACTCAAAAAACCATAGCTTTGACTATACAGACCTTTGTTGGTAAAGTAAAGTCTCTGCTTTTTAATATGCTGTCTAGGTTTGTCATAGGGTTCCCTGATAACTCAGTTGGTAAAGAATTCGCCTGCAATGAAGGAGACCCTGGTTCAATTCCTGGGTTGGGAAGATCCTCTGGAGAAAGGATAAGCTACCCACTCCAATATTCTTGGGCTTTCCTTGTAGGCTCAGCTGATTAAGAATCCGCCTGTAACAGGAGAGACCTGGGTTTGATCCCTAGTTTGGGAAGATCCCCTGGAGAAAGGAAAGGCTACTCACTCCAGTATTCTGGCCTAGAGAATTCCAAGGACTGTATAGTCCATGGGGTCTCAAAGAACTCGGACACAACTGAGCCACTTTCACTAGGTCTGCCATAGCTTTTCTTCCAGTGAGCAAGCATCTATTATTTCATGGCTGCAGTCACCATCTGCAAGTGATTTGGGAACCCCCCAAAATAAAGTCTCTGTTTCCATTGTTTCTCCATCTATTTGCCATGAAGTGATGGGACTGGATGCCATGATCATTTTTTGAATGTTGAGTTTTAAGTCAACTTTTTCATACTCCTCTTTCAGCTTCATCAAGAGGCTCTTTAATTCCTCTTTACTTTCTTCCATAAGGGTGGTGTCATCTGCATATTTGAGGTTATTGATATTTCTCCCTGCAACCTTGATTCCAGCTTGTACTTCATCCAGCCTGGCATTTTGCATGATATACTCTGCATATAAGTTATATAAGCAGGGTGACAGTATACAGCCTGATGTACTCTTTTCCCAATTTGGAACCAGTCCATTGTTCCATGTCCAGTCCTAACTTGCTTCTTGACATGCATACAGGTTCTCAGGAGGCAGGTAAGGTGGTCTGGTATTCCCATCTCTTGAAGAATTTTGCACAGTTTGTTGTGGTCCACATAGTCAAAGACTTTTCATAGTCTATGAAGTTGAAGTAGATGTTTATCTTGAATTCCCTTGCTTTTGCTATGATCCAACGGATGTTGGCAATTTGATCTCTGGTTCCTCTGCCTTTTCTAAATCCTGTTTGAACACCTGGAAATTCTCTGTTAACATGCTATTGAAGCCTTGCTTGGAGAATTTGCTTGTTTATTATTCTATTCTTCTACCAAATGTGAGCTCTGTTAAAGGAAGAGCATTCATTTGTTCTCTGATACATTCCCAATGCTAGAACAGCATCTAGCTGATAGAAGGCAGTTTTATAAACAGTTGTTGAATTAAATGGATAAATAATGGCGCAAAATGAGGAGTGCTGATTCACCATGTGCCAGTTCCTAACTAACACAGCAATGAAGATTCATGAATAAACCACAGCCCAAGTCCACATTTTGCAATGAAACTCAGAGGATTGTTACTAAAGTTTTGAAAGCCCACTGATTTTATCAGAACAGTGTTTGAAACTGTGACCTGACTTTATTGGGAAACTAGCTAGCCATATTTTTCCTCAAATATACATTTCACAGTAAAACCATGTTTTAAATCATCAATTTTCAACTTGGATGATTGTGCCCCTAAGGAACATTTGGCAAAGCCTGGAGACATTTTTGTTTGTTATAATGAAGGCAATATATTGCCAGCATCCAGTGGGTAAAGGCTGAGGATGCTGCCAAACATTCTACAGTTCAAAAGACAGCCTCCCACAAGAGTTATCCAGGATAAAATGCAAATAGTGCCAAGGTTGAGAATGCATATCCTGCTGTCATTGGCTAGCATGTTTGTAAAATGTCAGTTAGGTTACATTGATCAAAAGTGCTCTTCAAGGCTTCTGTTTACTGATTTTATTTTTACTATTTGTTGAGATATGGGTGCTGATTCTTCAACTACATCTGGAATCTATTTCTATTTTCAGTTAGAGCATTGTGGCTTTATGTATTTTGAAACTTTGTTATTAATAAAGAAACATTTAAAATTGTTATGCCCCCTGCATAAAGTTACCCTTTACTTATTATCAAAGGACTTTATTTACTGTTAGTAAGATTCTGAAATTGACTTTGTTATAAATAAAGCCACTCTAGCTTTCCTTTGGTTAGTGTTGGGATGGTTTATTTTTCTCTGTTCTTTTACTTTTAATCTATTTGTGTGTTTATATTTTAAATGGGTTTCATATAGACAGCACAGTCGTCTGGCTTCTTTATCCAACAGAAAAAACTCTGCCATTTAATTTTGGTGTTTAGATCATTTAAATTTAATATGAGTATTGATATTGTTCAGTTTAAATCTACTACTTTTTGCTTTACATTTGTCCCATCTCCTCTGTGTTCACTTTTTCCTTTTTCTTCCCTCTTTAATATTTGTTAAGTCTTATTTATTCATCCGTATGGCAGGCACAACTGTCAGATGTCTCTCAAGATTGTTGCCCCAGGTTTGTGCACTCTGTTTATTCCTCTATGCTTGAGTGTGCACAGGGCTCATGAATGTAATGGAATTTTACTCCCTTTATTTGTTCACACTACTTGGGGGCTTCTCAGGAAGCTCAGCAGTAAAGGAAATCTGCCCGCAATACAGGAGCCACTGGAGACTGGGGTTTGAGCCCTGGGTCAGCGAAGATTCCCTGGAGGAGGACATGGCAACCACACCAGTATTTTTGCCTGGAGAATCCCATGGACAGAGGAGCCAGGTGGGCTATAGTCCATAGGGTCGCAAAGAGTTGGACATGACTGAAGGGACTTAGCAGAGCACACTTATATAGCAAATTTAAAGACATTTTTCTGTAATTAAGGCCCCTGAACAATGGATTTTGAACTAATCAAGAAGATATTATCCTTGGTGAGCCTTTTTTTTTTTTTTTTAAAGGTTCAGTCCTTCCTTAGAAAGGGAGATTAGAATGTAGAGATTTTCCTGCTGAACTTGAGGACTTAAGTTCCCATGATGTGGAATGGCCTGTGAGGACAGCATAGCAAAGTCCTGAGAGCAGCCCTAGGAGCTGAGAGTGGTCTCTGACTTTTAACAAAAACAACAACAACGTGATGCAAACACAATTAAATGAATTTTGCCTGTAGCTTGCATGAGCTTAGAAACAGATCTTCCTGAGTCAAACCTCTGGCTAAGAATGAAGCCAAGGCAACCCCTTGAATTTCAGTCACATGAGATCCTCAGCAAGGACTAGGTTAAACTGTGCCTGGATTCCTGACCCACAGAAACTGTGAGATAATAAATATATGCTGTCTAATGTTAAATTTGTGATAATTGTTGCATAGTAATAGAAAATTCATATATTGTATTTTAGTTTCTTTATTTCCTTGTTAGACACTCTTCTTGTTTTTAGTGGTCACTGTAAGGTTAGTAGTATACACCTTCAACTTACCACTCTACTTTCAAGTAATATTATACTACTTTATCCCTCACTGGAGATACCTTATATAACATCTTACTTACATTTCACCAATTCTGACTTTTGTGCTATGGTCATTCTACTTCTGTCTGTGTTCAGTTCAATTAAGTCAGTTATGTCCAACCCTTTGTGACCCCATGGACTGCAGCATGCCAGGCTTCCCTGTCTTGCACTGTCTCCAGGAGGTCACTCAAATTCATGTCCATTGAGTCAATGATGCCATCCAACAATCTCACCTTTGTTGCCCCTTTCTCTTCCTGCCCTCAATCTTTCCTAGCACCAGGGTCTTTTCCACTGAGTTGGCTCTTCCTACCAGGTGACCAAAGTATTGGAGCTTCAGCTTCAGCATCAGTCCTTCCAATGAATATTCAGGACTGATCTCCTTTAGAATGGACTGGTTGGATCTCCTTGCAGTCCAAAGGACTCTCAAGAGTCTTCTCCAGCACCACAGTTCAAAAGCATCAATTATTTGGTGCTCAGTCTTCTTTATGGTCCTATCCTCACATCTGTACATGAATACTAGAAAAATCATAGCTTTGATTATATGGACCTTCGTCAGCAAAGTGATGTCTCTGCTTTTTAATACTCTGTCTAGGTTCATCGTAGCTTTTCTTCCAAGAAGCAAGCATCTTTTAATTTTGTGGCTGCAGTGAACCATCTGCAGTGATTTTGTTCCCCCATCTATGTGCCATGAAGTGATGGGACTGGATGCCATGACCTTCATTTTTTGAATGTTGAGTTTTAAGCCAACCTTTTTACTCTCCTCTTCCACCTTCATCAAGAAGCTCTTTTAATCCCTTTAAGAGTTTCTTTATTTTACCAAATTTAAGCAGTTTATTATGATGTACCTTAGTGTTTTTTTCTTCATGCTTCCTATGTTTGTGGTTTGTTGAGTTTTGAAGATCGATATGTTTATGATTTACATAAATTTTGAAAATTTCCAGCCATTATTTCTTTTCATTTTTTTTGCCACTCCCCAATTCATCTTTCTTGGAGTTCCCTAGTTAAACATATCTTCAGACAACTTAAAGTTATCCCACAGTTTCCTGTTGCTCTGGTTTTTATTTTTAGCCCTTTTTCTTTATCTGCTTAATTTGAGACTATTTCTATCCCTTTGCCTCAAAATTCACTAATATTTTCTTCTAAATTGTCTGATATACTATAACATCATCCAGTGTATTTTCTTCTCAGCTATTGTATGTATGTACCATCACCAGGAGTGACTCTCATTTTACCTTTGGGAGGCGGGTGTCTTCTATACCTTCCATTAACATGGAATGCTTCACTCTACCTTTTTTGACATAGTGCTTTGTAAAGGCTGCTTTAATGTCCTTTTCTAATAATTCTATCATCTGCATCATTTCTGGGTCTATTTTTATTGAGTTCATTTCCTTCTCATTATGGATTCTATTTTTCTGCTTCTCTGCATAACCAATATTTTTTTTTAACTGAATGGCAAACCTTGTGAATTTTACATTATTAGGTGTGAAATTTTTTCATTTCTCGAAATATTTTTAGCAGTCTTCTGGAACCCAGTAAAATTATTTGGAAACAAATAAATGTCAAGTTTGCTATTAAGCTTTGTTAAGTGAAATCAGAGGAGGCTTAAGTCCAAGAGCTATTTGGATCTTATTAAAGCAAAATGTTCACTGAATACTTAACCCAGGGCCAGATATATTATGAGATTTCTTCAGTCTGGCTATTGGGAATGTGAATTACTCCAACCTTGTGTAAACTTCAGGAATTCTTCACCTTCTTGTTCACAGTGGTTCTTATCCTGGCCTGAAATAGTTTACTCATAGGCAGGCACTGATCAGCACATATCTGAGGATTGTTAAACCCTCTACAGAATTCCAATATTCTCTGTCTCTCCAGTTCCCCCCTGTCTGATATTCTGTCCTGAATATCCTAGCCATGTCAGTCTCCCTGAATTCTGAACTATGTCTCCACAACTTGGGAGGCAATACACTGTTTCGGTTCCTCCTTGGCTTTGGAAATTCCTCCCAGACAGTAAACTGAGGCAATCATAAAGTTCACTTCTTTGTTTCCCTTCTCTCAGGGATCACTGTCCTATTCTGCCATTGTTCAATATCTAAAACATATTGTTTCATATATTTCAATTGTATAAGGTAGAGGGCAAAGCCAACCTCTGTTATTCCTGACCAGAAGCAGAAGTCTGTATCAAGGTCAATTTTGAAAAAGAACAGAATAGGCAACTGGCTTTATCATATATCTGGCTTTTTTATGAAGCTATGATAATGTAAAGAATGCAATATTAACAAAAAGCTAAGGAAATAATACTAGAAAACAAATTAGAATAGTACTTAAAGTTTAATATATAATTTATTCATGTATTCAAATGTGTGTTTTATATGTATTAGTTTGATCCTCACACTATGTCATAAAGTAGGGACTACAGTAATTTCTCTTATACTGGTAACAAGTAAACTTAGGCACAGAGAAGCTGAGTATTATGCTCTAATTCACACAGGTTCTAAAAACAGAGTTAGGACTGAAATCAAGATATTCTGGCTCTAGAGACCATGCTCTAAACCTTTAAGCTACATCACCTTTTCTTAGAAGAAATCAATAGATTTACAAAACCTCAGAAAGGGCCGAGAAATATACCTAAGCATTATATAGTATTATATAATATAGGAGTAACTTTTTTCCTCAAAACATTGAAAAGGTGCTGCCATATGATCCAGGAGGCTAGCATCAGCCCCAGGACCCCTAAAGCCCTCAGCCAGCATCCTCAGAAGCCAGGCCTGCCCACCAGCAGCCTTTCCACACGTCTGGCTACCTACTGGGCCAGAACCAGTCCTACCTTCACAAAGCAGTTGCCCATACCACAGCAGTAGGACTTGAACTAAAAACTTGCACTAAGAAAACTATAACACGTTGATTAAATAAATTGAAAAAAACACATTGGAAATATATATATCAAACTCATAGGGTGAAATAATTAATATTGTTAAAATGACCTTACTACCCAAGGAAATCTACAGATTTGATGCAACCCCACTAATATCAAAGTATCAATGGCATTTTTCACAGAACCAAAACAAATAATTCTAAAATTTGTATAAAAAACAAAATACTTTGAATGGTCAAAACAATCTTGAGGAAGAGGAACAGAAATGGAGGTATAATGCTCCCTGATCTCCAATTAGGAGAAGGCAATGGCACCCCACTCCAGTACTCTTGCCTGGAAAATCCCATGGATGGAAGAGCCTGGTAGGCTGCAGTCCATGGGGTCGCTAGGAGTCAGACACAACTAAGCGACTTCACTTTCACTTTTCACTTTCATGCATTGGAGAAGGAAATGGCAACCCACTCCAGTGTTCTTGCCTGGAGAATCCCAGGGACAGGGGAGCATGGTGGGCTGCCATCTCTGGGGTCACACAGAGTCGGACACTACTGAAGCAACTTAGCAGATCTCCAATTATACTACATATTACATAGTTACAGCAATCAGAACAGTATGGTACTGGCAAAAAGAAAAAATACAGGTATATAGAACAACAGAACTGAATAGAGAGCCCAGAAAAAGTCCCATGTTATATGGTCAATTAATCTATGACATAGTCTCTCAAAAATTGGGAAAATTAGACAGCTACATGCAAAAGAATCAAACTGGACTACTTTCTTACATCACATATACAAAAATAAACTCAAAATGGACTAAAGACATAAATGTATACCCAAAACTATAAAACTCCTTGAAAACATAGAGGGTAAACTTTTTGACATTGACCTTAGCAATATTTTCTTTTGGATGTGTCTACTCACGCAACTGAAACAAAAACAGAATAAATAGTTGAACTACATCAAACTAAGAAACTTTTGCACAGCAAACAAAACCATAAAAAAAAAAAGCAACCTACTAAATGGGAAAAGATATTTTAAACAATATAGTCAATAAGGGGTTAATAGTCAAAATGTACCAATAATTCATACAATTTAATATCAAAAGGCGATGGAATTCCAGTTGAGCTATTTCAAATCCTGCAAGATGATGCTGCGAAAGTGCTGCACTCAATATGCCAGCAAATTTGGAAAACTCAGCAGTGGCCACAGGACTGGAAAAGGCCAGTTTTCATTCCAATCCCAAAGAAATGCAATGACAAAGAATGCTCAAACTACCACACAGTTGCACTCATCTCACACGCTAGTAAAGTAATGCTCAAAATTCTCCGAGCCAGGCTTCAGCAGTACATGAACCGTAAGCTTCCAGATGTTCAAGCTGGATTTACAAAAGGCAGAGAACCAGAGATCAAATTCCAAACATCCACTGGATCATGAAAAAGGAAGAGATTTCCAGAAAAATATCTACTTCTGCTTTATTGACTATGCCAAAGCCTTTGACTGTTTGGATCACAATAAACTGTGGGAAATTCTGAAAGAGGTGGGAATACCAGACCACCTGACCTGTCCCTTGAGAGACCTATATGCAACTCAGGAAGCAGCAGTTAGAACTGGACACGGAACAACAGACTGGTTCCAAATAGGAAAAGGAGTACATCAAGGCTGTATATTGTCACCCTGCTTATTTAACTTATATGCAGAATACATCATGAGAAATGCTGGCCTGGAGGAAGCACAAGCTGCAATCAAGATTGTTGGGAGAAATATCAATAACCTCAGCTATGCAGATGACACCACCCTTATGGCAGAAAGTGAAGAAGAACTAAAGAGCCTCTTGATGAAAGTGAAAGAGGGGAGTGAAAAAGTTGGCTTAAAACCCAACATTCAGAAAACTAAGATCATGGCATCTGGTCCCATCACTTCATGGCAAATAGATGGGGAAATAGTGGAAACAGTGTCAGACTTTATTTTAGGGGGTGGGGCTCCAAAATCACTGCAGATGGTGACTGCAGCCATGAAATTAAAAGACACATACTCCTTGGAGGGAAAGTTATGACCAACCTAGATGGCATATTGAAAAGCAGAGACATTACTTTGCCAACAAAGATCCATCTAGTCAAGGCTATGGTTTTTCCAGTGGTCATGTATGGCTGTGAGAGTTGGACTGAGAAGAAAGCTGAGCGCTAAAGAATTGATGCTTTTGAACTGTGGTGTTGGAGAAGACTCTTGAGAGTCCCTTGGACTGCAAGGAGATCCAACCAGTCCATTCTAAAGGAGATTAGTCCTGGGTGTTCGTTGGAAGGAAAGATGCTAAAGCTGAAACTCCAATACTTTGGCCATCTCATGTGAAGAGCTGACTCATTGGAGAAGACTCTGATGCTGGGAGGGATTGGGGGCAGGAGGAGAAGGGGACGACAGAGGATGAGATGGCTGGATGGCATCACCGACTCGATGGACATGAGTTTGAGTGAACTCCGGGAGTTGGGAGTTTGAGTGAACTCTGCCAGGGAGGCCTGGCGTGCTGCAATTCATGGAGTTGCAAAGAGCCGGACACGACTGAGGGACTGAAATGAACTGAACTGAACATCAAAAAATAAACAACCCAGAGGAGGGTATAAAGCTTACATCCTCACCATGAATATGTCAAAAAATGTACCTATGTGTGGAACAATTCTCATAAAAAAACTAACAGGAAATTGGCAGAAAGACTCCTGAACAACCAAGTCTGAAGAAAGACACACATGTAATCAAGTAAGAGTGTAAGATAAGTAACTGGGCCAGGACCTGTGTCCCTAGGAGAGGGCTCAGAAGAAACAGGTAATTGTATGGGCAGGCACTCACCCTGGAAAGTGAGTGGGTTGAGCAACAGATTGGGCATTCCAGTTGGGGTCTTATGCATAGGAGACAAGCACCCTTAGTTGCTCAGAGAACCACTGGGACAAATAGGAAGGCCTTAGAAGGCTAGACTCCATTCATGAGGAGGGTATGAGTGCTCACTTGCCCCCAGGCAGGGCAGCTATAGTGACTGCCAACTTGCCTTGCTCCCAGCCCCAGCTGAGTGAACACACTGGCTCTGTTTCCTCCATACCACAGCTTGGTGCTGGATCTAGGGCAGCCAGGACCTGGGGAAAGATTTGACATAGTTACACAGAGGTGACCCAAGGGCCCAGGGTGTGGTCCAGGTGTGGTGATAGACATCATCATTGGCACTTATTCAATTGATGTCCCAGAAGCAGCCCAGATTTCGGACACCACTGTGGCTGCCAGATTTCCCATGACTGCCTTTCTGAACCCCCTAGTCCCAGCCAAAGGAATGTTCCAGCTCTAGTCACTCCATACTACAGTGCAACACTCAACCTGGGACAATCACAGCCCCAGAAAGATGCATCCACGGGCTGCAAGCACATACACAGGCAGAGCACTAAACTTCTGTAAGCATGTGAGCCCCCTTGCTTCAGTACTACCCTTCTTGGATCAAAGGCCCCAGTACACTGAGGAGAAATCACACTTAAAGGGAACAGAGTCAGCTCAAGCCCAACTGTTGGGGGCCGGTGTGAGGCACTCCGCCCATGGCAAAGGTCATGAGGAAGGAGGTTCGACATACGCAAAGGTGGGATCGAGCCTCAGGAGTCCCCCTGAAATCCTCGAGCATCTACCCCCATAACCAGAGCCTGCCTACTTTACTACTTTATGCTCTCACCTACACCTCTGACTTTATGGGGGGCTGTCCCCCACCACCACGGAGAAGGAGTTACTTAGAGCTCCAGTTAATAAAAACTCCTGGGAGTGACAAGAGTGTTTTAACCTACAAACTCCTCTGAAGGTTCTCTGGCCTGCCTGACGGGCTTGTCCGGCCACATGTGATTGCTCACAGCCTCCCAACAGTGAGAGGCACGATATGCTTTAAACCTTCTAAAAACAGGTTCCTTAGAAAAGTTAGAAAACTATTAGTATAAGTATAATGGGCTGATTAGAAATTGTGTTGGTGAAGGGTTTTTCATTTGTTGAGCCAATGTTTGTTGCTAAGTCTCCATATCCCCTGCCCTTACACACATTAATGAGTATATAGAAGAAATAAGTATTAACCTTTGGTATTAATCACGTTAGACCTTAGGCTAAGTAAATTCTTTCCTTAACTAAAACCCACTACACCCTCACCCTATAGGAATGTAACTTTATTTGGGTGGCGTCTGTTTTAAGAATAATCACCCCTGGAGAAATAAGTGTCTTGGTTGACTGACTGCTGTCACAAGGAGAGGGTCATAAATTGTCAGCAGGCCCCCTGGCCAGAAGATGATGTAACACCCCTAAGATCTCTATATACATTTCTATGAAGCACCTGACTTTGATAAAAGTCAGGACTGCTGACCCCGCCTGACTTTTGCATAACATCTCAGTGTATAAAAGTAGACCATGGAAAATAAAGAATTGGGATCAGTTTCTCGAAATACTGGTCTCCCCATGTCTCTCTCTCTCTCACTCTGGCTGAGTCTCCATCTGGAGCGCGGAACCCACCATGCTTACTAATTATGCCTGGGCTTCTAAGATCCAACCGGGGAGGCCTCAGTGTCTCCTCTCCTTCGGGAGAACGGAAGGACGCCTGTGGCCTACGTAAGTGGTGCAAACTTCTTGTCTTGAAGTTTTATTGGTCTCCCACGTAAACCAAGCTACTCAGCCTCTTTTCTCCACTGAATTTTCCTACTGAGCTATCCTTATTCTATTACTCTTTATATCTTTAATTAATATCTAATTGAAGTTATTGTATCCTGATCCTCGCTGACACCGTCCCCGCTTCGAATACCCTGGATCAGCCTACAGGCTTCCACTCTGGCAGCTTAGGAGATCTCAGCTTTGACAGGGCACAGATAGCCACTGAGCAGAGAGGAAGTGCTACCTCACATCTTGCATAGCCTCTAGCTCCTCCTTCATGAGTCATATCCCCTACTAAGGGGATAGAAGCCAACACACCCTGAAGAAAGACATGACTGGCATTCTCATCAAATCCAGCCCTCCCATCAAACACCATGGGCAAATACAGTGGTGTCCTCATAGGGACACATCCACATAAGAAAACCCCTTTAAGGGCACAGCAGGTAACTTCACAGCAATTTACCACATAAAGAATTCAAAGCTTTGTTAATAAAATGCCAACTGAATTAGGGAAGAGAATTTATCTAAGCATAGATCACTTCAGTAAGAAATAGGAAAATATAAGAAATAACCTCAAAGATAGGCAATTCAATATGTGAAATTTTTAAAAATCACTCTAGAAACAATAAATAGCAGACTAAATGACACAGAAGAGCACATAACTGATCTGGAAAATAAGAAAATGAAAATGACCCAGTCAGAAGAGCAGATAGAAAAGAAAATGGGAAAAAATTAATGTAACACACAAGATCTCTGAGATATCATTAAATATGTCAACACCTGCATTATAGGAGTTTCAGAAGGAGAAAAGAGATAGAAGGGGGTCTAAATGTATTTGAAGAAAATATGGCTGAAAATTTTCCAAGTCTAAAAAAGGAAACTGATTTCCAGGAACAGGAAGCACAGGTGGTCCCAAACAAGATGAACCCAAACAGACCAACCCCAAGACATAATCAAATAACCAATCAATTTGTCATAATTAAAATGACAAAGTTAAAGAATACCAAAAGCAGCAAAAGTGAAACATATATTTTTCTATTGTTGTTCATATACAAATATATAGACAATTGTATGTATATTGTAGAAAGTATTAGTAAACTCAGTCATGTCCAACTCTACAGGAAATGGAAAATCACACTTTTAGATATTGGCCATTCTGATTGTAGGGTTTCCTTTGTGGTTCAGCTGGTAAAGAACCTGCCTGCAGTGTGGGAGACCTGGGTTAAATCTCTGGATTGGGAAGATCCCCTGGAGATGGGAAAGGCTACCCATTACAGTACTCTAACCTGGAGAATTCCATGGACTATACATCCTCTTCCAACAACACAAGAGAAGACTCTACACATGGACATCACCAGATGGTCAACACCAAAATCAGATTGATTATATTTCTTTGCAGCCAAAGATGGAGCAGCTCTATAGAGTCAGCAAAAACAAGACTGGGAGCTGACTAAAACTCAGATCATGAATTCCTTATTGCCAAATTCAGACTTAAACTGAAGAAACTAGGAAAAACCACTAGACCATTCAGGTATGACCTAAATCAAATCCCTCACGATTATACACTGGAAGTGACAAATAGATTCAAGGGATTAGATCTGTTACACAAAGTGCCTGAAGAACAATGGACAGAGGTTCGTGACACTGTACAGGAGGCAGGGATCAAGACCATCCCCAAGAAAAAGAAATGCAAAATTGCTGAGGAGGCCTTACAAATAGCTGTGAAAAGAAGAGAAGTGAAAGGCAAAGGAGAAAAGGAAATATACATGTTTCAATTCCATATGATAATATACATGGCATTGAAACATGTATATTATCATATGTGAAAAGGATCTCCAGTCCAGGTTCAAAGCATGAGACAGGGTGCTCGGGGCTGGTGCATTGGGATGACCCAGAGGGATGGGATGGGGAGGGAGGTGGGAGGGAGGCTCAAGGTGGGGAACACATGTACATCCATGGTGGATCCATGTCAGTGTATGGCAAAACCACTACAATATTGTAAAGTAATTAGCCTCCAATTAAAATAAATAAATTTATATTTTAAGAAAAGAGAAAAGGAAAGATATACCCATTTGAATGCAGAGTTCCAAAGCATAGCAAGGAGAGATAAGAAAGTCTTCCTCGGTGACCAGTGCAAAGAAATAGAGGAAAACAATAGAATGGGAAAGACTACAGATCTCTTCAAAAAAAATTAGAGATACCAAGGGAACATTTCATGCACAGATGGGCTCAATAAAGGACAGAAATGGTATGGACTTAACAGAAGCAGTAGACAAAAGAATAGGTGACAAGAATATACAGAAGAACTAAACAAAGATTTTCATGACTCAGATAATCATGAAGCTGTGATCACTCACCTAGAGTCAGACATCTTGGAATGTGAGGTCAAGTGGGCCTTAGGAAGCATCGCTAAGAACAAAGCTAGTGGAGGTGATGGAAATCCAGTTGAGCTATTTCAAATCCTAAAAGATGATGCTGTGAAAGTGCTACACTCAATATGCCAGCAAATTCAGAAAATTCAACAGTGGTCACAGGACTGGAAAAGATTTTTCATTCCAATCCCAAAGAAAGGCAATACCAAAGGATGCTCAAACTACTGCACAATTGCACTCATCTCTCATGCTAGTAAAGTAAAGCTCAAAATTCTCCAAGCCAGGCTTCAACAGTAGGTGAACTGTGAATTTCCAGATGTTCCAGCTGGATTTAGAAAAGGCAGAGGAACCAGAGATCAAATTGCCAACGTCTGTTGGATCATCAAAAAAGCAAGAGAGTTCCAGTAAAACATCTACTTCTGCCCTATTGACTATGCCAAAGCCTTTGATTGTGTGGATCACAACAAAAGGTGGAAAATTCTGAAAGAGATGGGAATACCAGATCACCTGACCTGCCTCTGAGAAATCTGTGTGCAAATCCAGAAGCAACAGTTAGAAAGGACATGGAACAGCAGACTGGTTCCAAATCAGGAAAGGAGTACGCCAAGGCTGTACATTGTCACCCTGCTTATTTAACTTACATGTAGAGTGAAAGTGAAAGTGAAAGTGAAGTTGCTCGGTCGTGTCCGACTCTTTGGGACCCCATGGACTGTAGCCTACCAGGCTCCTCCATCCATGGGATTTTCCAGGCAAGAATACTAGAGTGGGTTGCTATTTACTTCTCCAGGGGATCATCCCAACCCAGGGATTGAACCCAGGTCTCCCGCATTGTAGGCAGACATTTTACCGTCTAAGCCACCAGGGAAGTCAGAGTATATGCAGACTACATCATGAGAAATGCTAGACTGGATGAAGCACGAGCTGCAATCAATATTGCAGGGAGAAATATCAATAACCTCAGATATGCAAATAACATCACACTTATGGCAGAAAGCAAAGAAGAACTAAAGAGCCTCTTGATGAAAGTGAAAGAGGAGAGTGAAAAAGTTGGTTTAAAACTCAACATTCAGAAAACTAAGATCATGGCATCTGGTCCCATCACTTCATGGCAAATAACTAAAGGAAATCAATCCTGAGTATGCATTGGAAGGACTGAAACTGAAGCTGAAACTCCAATATTTTGGCCACCTGATGCGAAGAACTGACTCATTTGAAAGACCTTGATGCTGGGAATGATTGAAGGCAGGAGGAGAAGGAGACCACATACGATGAGATGGTTGGATAGCATCACCGACTCAATGGACATGAGTTTGAGCAAATTCCAGGAGTTGGTGATGGACAGGGAAGCCTGGCATACTGCAGTCCATGGGGTTGCAGAGAGTCGGACATGACTGAGTGACTGAACTGAACTTATTCTGGTTGCATGAGGTGATACCTCAATGTAGTTTTTATTTTAATTTCTCTAATAATTAATGATGCTGAGCATCTTTTCATGTGCTTATTGGCCATTTGTATATCTTCTTTGGAAAAATGTCTATTTAGCTCTTCTGGCCATTTTTGAATTTGGTTGTTTGGCTTTCTCATCTTGAGCTGTATAAGCTGTTTATATTTTAGATATTAATCCCTTATCAGTTTCATCATTTGTAAATATTTTCTCCTATTCTGTAGGTTGTCATTTCAATTTGTTTATGGTTTCTTTTGCTATGCAAAAGCATTTAAATTTTATTAGGTCACAATTGTTTATTTTTACTTTTATTTATTTTGCCTTAGGAGACTGACTTGAGAATATAAGAAACATTGCTATGATTTATGTTAGAGAATGTTTTTCCTATGTTCCCTTCCAGGAGTTTTATAGCATCACATCTTACATTTAAGTCTTTAAGCCATTTTGAGTTTATCTTCATGTATGATGTGAAGGAGTGTTCTTAACTTCATTGATCTGCATTTCATGCAGATTCCAACTTTCCCATTGCAACTTTCTGTAGACTATCTTTTCTCCATTATTTTTTCTTGCCTCTTTTGTTACAATTTACTTGACCATCGGCTTGAGGGTTTATTTCTGGATGCTCTATTGTGTTCCACTGATCCATATATCTGTTTTTGTGCCATCATTATGCTATTCTGATTACTGTAGCTTGTAGTACTATCTGAAGTCTGGAAGGGTTATGCCTCCAGCTTCGTTCTTTATTCTCAGGATTGATTTGGCAATTCTGGATCTTTTTTGGTTCCATATAAATTTTAGGATTATTTGCTATAATTCTACGAAAAACATCATGCGTGATTTGGTAGGAATTTTTAAAAATCTGTAGATTGCTTTGGATAGTATGGCCATTTTAGCAATATTAATTCTTCCATTCCAAGAGCTCAAAGAGATACATGCATCCCAATGTTCACAGCAGCACTATTTACAGTAGTCGAGACATGGAAACAACACAAATGCCTACCTACAGATGGGTGGATGAAGACGTGGTATATATTTTTAAATGAGTTATTAGTCAGCCATAAAAAACAATGAAATTCTGCCATTTGCATTAGCATGAATGGATCTAGAGAATATTATGCTTAATGAAATGTCAAACAGGGAAAGACAAGTAGTCCACGATATGAATTATAAGTGGAATCCAATACAAGTGAATGCATATGAAAAATACAAGCAGACTCACAGATACAGAAAACAAACTTGGGGTTACCAAAGGAGAGAGGTGAACAGAGGACAAACTAGCGATATGAGATGAACAGATATACACTATTGTGTATAAAACAGATAAGCAGCAAAGATATATTGTATAACACATGGAATTATAAACTTTATCTTGTAATACTGTATAATTGAATATAATTTGCAAAAATGGTGAATCACTATGCTAAATACCTAAAATAATATGATGCTGTAAATCAAGTATACTACAGTAAAAAATTAATAAGAAGAAAAATTAAAAGAGAATATAAATACATAGTCATGCTTAAGTATTTTAGACTGCTCCCTCAAAATAAAACTAAATATATTTTTTAGTACATCAATATGAAAATGAGTAAAAGTATAAACTGGTTAAAATAATATTTCTAATTAAGCGATGAGCAGAGGACCTAAATAGACATTTTTCCAAAGACGTAAAGATGGCCAACAGGCACATGAAAAGATGCTCAACGTCATTAATCAGCAGGAAAATGCATATCAAAACCAAACATACTGAGCTATCATAACACATCTGTCAAAATGGTTATTATTTAAAAAAAAGACAGTGAAGAACAAGTACTGGTAAAGATGTGGACCAAAGGAAACCCTCTCTCTCTGTTGGTGGTAATGTGAATTGGTGCAGTCACTGTGGAACAGTATACAGTTTTCTTAAAAAATTAAAAGGATTTTTTCATGTGTTTATTATCCATCTTTATGTCTTCTTTGGAAAAATATCTGTTTAGATATTCTTCCCACTTTTTGATTGTGTTGCTTGTTTTTCTGATATTGACTTGTGTGGGCTGCTTGTATATTTTGGAAATTAATCCTTTGTCAGTTGTTTCATTTGTTATTACTTCTCCCATTCTGAGGGTTGTCTTCTCACCTCATATATAGTTTGCTTTGCTGTGCAAAGGCTTTTAAGTTTAATTAAACCCCACTTTTTTATTTTTTTATTTTTATTTTTTTCCATTACTCTAGGAGGTGGGTCATAGATGATCTTCCTGTGATTTATGTCATTGAGTGTTCTGCCTGTTTTCCTCTAAGAGTTTTACAATTTCTGGCCTTACATTTAGGTTTTTAATCCATTTTCAGTTTATCTTTGTGTATGGCATTAAGAAATGTTCTAATTTCATTCTTTTACTTGTAGCTGTTTGATTTTCCCAGAATTACTTATTGAAGATATTCTCTTTGCCTTATTGTATATTTTTGCCTCCTTTGTCAAAAATAAGGTATGCAGAAGTATGTGGGTTTACCTCTGGATTTTCTATTTTATTCCATTTGCCTATATTTCTGTTTTTATGCCAGTATCATACTCTCTTGATGACTAGTTTAAAGTGTAAAGTCAGGAAGGCTCCAGGTCCATTCTACTTTCTCATTATTATTTTGGCTATTGGAGTCTTTTGTTTCCATATGAATTGTAAAATTCTTTGTTCTAGTTCTGTGAAAAATGCCATTGGTAATTTGATAGGGATCACAATGAATCTGTAGATTGCATTTGGTAGTTAGTCATTTTCACAGTATTGATTCATCCAGCCCAGGAACATGGAATATCTCTCCATTTCTTTATGTCGTCTTTGATTTCTTTCATCAATGTCTTACAGTTTTCTATATACAGCTCTTCTGTCTCCTTAGGGAGTTTATTCCTAGATATTTTATTCTTTTTTTTGTTGCAATGGTGCATGGGATTGATTCTTTAATTTCTGTTTCTGATTTTTCATTGTTAGCATATAGGAATACAAGTGATTTTTGTGTATTGATTTTGTATCCTGTGACTATACTAAATTCACTTGTTAGCTCTAGTAGTTTTCTCATAGTATCTTTAGGGTTTTCTATGTATAGTGTCATGTCATTTGCAAACAGTGAGAGTTTTGCTTCTTTTCCAATCTGGATTCCTTTTATTTCTTTTTCTCTCTGATTGCCATAGCCAGGACTTTCAGAACTATGTTGAATAATAGTGATAAGAGTTAAGCTGCTCAGTATAGCTCATTATTGCTGCTGCTGCTGCTAAGTCACTTCAGTCGTGTCCGACTCTGTGCAACCCCATAGACAGCAGCCCACCAGGCTTCGCCGTCCCTGGGATTCTCCAGGCAAGAACACTGGAGTGGGTTGCCATTTCCTTCTCCAATGCATGAAAGTGAAAAGTGAAAGTGAAGTTGCTCAGTTGTGTCTGACCCTCAACAACCCCATGGACTGCAGCCCTCCAGGCTCCTCCATCCATGGGATTTTCCAGGCAAGAGTACTGGAGTGGGGTGCCATTGCCTTCTCAGATAGCTCATTATTAGAGAAATGCAAATCAAAATGACAATGAGATATCACCTCACACCAGTCAGAATGACCATCATCAAAAGTCTACAAACAATAAAAACTGGAGAGGGTGTGGAGAAAAGGGAAACCTCTCACACTGTTGATGGGAATGTAAATTGATACAGCCACTATGGAAGACAGTGCAGAGAGTCCTTTAAAAACTAGGAATAAAACCACCATATGACCCAACAATCCCACTCCTAGGCATATACTGTGAGGAAACCAAAATTGAAAAAGACACATGTATCCCATTGTTCATTGCAGCACTACTTACAATAGCTAGCACATGGAAGCAATCTAGATGTCCATCGACAGATGAGTGGTTAAAGAAGTTGTGGTACATATATATAATGGAATATTAGCTATAAAAAAGGACACATTTGAGACAGCTGTAATGAGGTAGATGAACCTAGAGCCTTTTATACACAATGAAGTAAGTCAGAAGAAAAAAACAAATATTGTATACTAACGTGTATATATATGGAATCTAGAAAGATGATACTGATGAAATTATTTGTGGGGCAGCACAGACATAGAGAACAGACTATGGACATGGAGGCTCCCCTGCATGTATGGAGATAGTAACATGTAAACATACATTCAGTTCAGTTCAGTTCAGTTCAGTCACTCAGTCGTGTCCGACTCTTTGCGACCTCATGAATCACAGCACGCCAGGCCTCCCTGTCCATCACCAACTCCCGGAGTTCACTCAGACTCACGTCCATCGAGTCAGTGATGCCATCCAGCCATCTCATCCTCTGTCATCCTCTTCTCCTCCTGCCCCCAATCCCTCCCAGCATCAGAGTCTTTTCCAATGAGTCAACTCTTCACATGACGTGGCCAAAGTACTGGAGTTTCAGCTTTAACATCATTCCTTCCAAAGAAATCCCAGGGCTGATCTCCTTCAGAATGGACTGGTTGGATCTCCTTGCAGTTCAAGGGACTCTCAAGAGTCTTCTCCAACACCACAGTTCAAAAGCATCAATTCTTTGGTGCTCATCCTTCTTCACAGTCCAACTCTCACATCCATACATGACCACAGGAAAAACCATAGCCTTGACTAGACGAACATTTGTTGGCAAAGTAATGTCTCTGCTTTTGAATCTGCTCTCTAGGTTGGTCATAACTTTCCTTCCAAGGAATAAGCGTCTTTTAATTTCATGGCTGCAGTCACATATATTACCCTGTGTAAAATAGACAGCCAATGTGAATTTGCTGTGTAACTCAGGAAACTCAAGCTAGGGCTCTGTAACAACCAAGAGGGGTGGGATGGAGAAAGAGGTGGGAGAGAAGGAACATATGTATACCTATGGCTGATTCATATTGATATTTGACAGAAACCAACACAATACTGCAAATAAATATTAAAAAAGAAGAACTTCCATACAGTCCAGCAATTCCACTTCTGACTATTTATCTGAAGAAAATATAATATTAATTTGAGGGAGATTAGCACCCCACTCCAGTACTCTTGCCTGGAAAATCCCATGGATGGAGGAGCCTGATAGGTTGCAGTCCATGGGATCGCAAAGAGTCGGACACGACTGAACGACTTCACTTTCACTTTTCACTTTCATGCGTTGGGGAAGGAAATGGCAACTCACTCCAGTGTTCTTGCCTGGAGAATCCCAGGGATGCGGGAGCCTGGTGGGCTGCCATCTATGGGGTCGCACAGAGTCAGACACGACTGAAGTGACTTAGCAGCAGCAGGAGGCATAAATTTTCCAGTTAGAAAATAAATGAGCCATTGGGATGAAATATACAGCATGGAGACATTGTCAATAATATTGTAATAAATTTGTATGATGCCAGATGGTAACTAGAATTATCAATGTGATCACTTTGTAATGCATAGAAATATCAAATCACTATGTTATATGCCTGGAACTAACATTCCATGCTGTTGACCTACTGTATTTCAACTAAAAATAGATAATAGAAACTGAAGCTAGTTACAGTTTTAGGGCTGTCCTCTGCAGAATCTGATGGTGCAGGGTGACAGGGTATATTTGCATGGTTTTATACTCCAGTTCAAAGTTAAGGCAGCACCAAAGACTTTGAGATTGAATTAAAAGATCATTTTTAAAAGAATCTGAGATAGAAACTCAGGCATGGCATCAACCAAATTCTTGGTAAGAAAGAGCTCACCAGAGAGAGGAAACAGGGCAAAAGCTGGAGAAACCAGACCAGAGTAGAGGTTCCAATCATAGCTTGTGAGGCCAAGGACATATAGGCCTTGAGAACATGGCTTTTTGTTACAGGCAGTGAGGTAGCAGTTATCAGGGACAAATTAGAGCTCAAGTAAGCTGCTCCTCCACACAGGAGCTTAAGTAAAATCATTTCTCATAAAGACTCTCAACTCCCAAACAGGAAAGGTGGAAAGTCAGATTGT
The DNA here is from genome assembly GCF_055505025.1 of Bos grunniens. NCBI lineage: Eukaryota > Metazoa > Chordata > Mammalia > Artiodactyla > Bovidae > Bos > Bos grunniens. The sequence continues at coordinate 7,650,252 of NC_141179.1, read as the reverse complement.
TTTTTTACTCTATCTGACTGCCCTAGAGTAAAAAGGTAAAAATTGTGTCCTGAGAAAGGATGGGAAATTATTACTCTCAAGATACATTTACTATAAAAGTTTAAGTGAATAATTAATGAACTTACCAATGCAAGTTATACAGCTCTTTTTAAAAATGTATTTATTTTTAATTGAAGGATAATTGCTTTATAGTATTGCATTGGCTTCTACCAAACATGAACATGAATCAGCCATAGGTTTACCCATGTCCCCTCCCATTTGAAAGTCCTTCCCACCTCTCTTTCCATCCCACACCTCTAGGTTGTTCCCAAGCCAGGTTTGAATTTCCTGAGTCATACAGCAAGTTCCCATTGGCTATCTATTTTAAGTATGATAAGGCATGTTTCCATGTTGCTCTCGCTATACCTCCCACCCTCTCCTTGTCCCTCTCCTCCCCCAAGCTGTATCCATAAGTCTGTTCTCAAGGTCTGTGCCTCTCCTGCTGCTCTGTGCAAAAGTTCATTGAGTTTCCTGTTCCAAACCTACTCTCAGAACTCACCACATATCCTTCCATCTAAAGAATTTGAACTCATAAAAAATAAATTCAAATATTTAAAAAGAGCCATCAAATTTATTTTCAATTGAAAATTGGAATGAGATTTTATTGGAAGGTTACCACTCAATTCCAAATTGGGTATTGTTGGCTTAAGACCAACTTTAATTCAAAACATTGTTTGAAATTAGGTCGGATAAGATTTCATGAAGGTGAAGTTGGTCTCTACTTGTTTCAGGTTTTGTGACAAATTGACACATATTTTATGTCTAGTGTATCTGACTCTCACCCTTTTGCATAATTTACAGTTTTCTAAGTCAAAACAACATGGCACTGTCTTTGTGCTAGACAGGTTATGTAATCACTAATATTTTATTTTATAAATGAAAATTTTGCTAATACTCCAATATAATAAATACTTCTATGCTCAATAGAAAGGAAACAAAATGCCGTGCTATATAGCAAAATTGGAAGAGGTTTGATCCTGTGTTTCTTAAGAAAAATTACTGCATTTTAAACCACTAGTAAAATTTGTAGAATTTGAAGTGATTTCCTGGGATAGGGAATTTATAGTTTTAGGCAAATACTAGTGGAAGGGTAAAAAGTAAACTGAGAACTTACCGAGGACAGAATTCTATAAACTTTTTTGTTTTATAGTTGTTGTAGCTATTCTTACTTAACAATTTCAATAACCCTAAAGGATATTTACATTTGTATCTGCTTTAAAGTGGAAAAAGCCCTGAACCTCATAAATGCTAAGCTGTTTGATCAAGGTCACTTGTCTGTCCAAGCTTTACTCAAGAATTGAACCCAGATCCGTCTGACTCCACAGCCCAGGCTTGGTCCATGCATACCAAAGCGATGCATGGTGACATGGCAGGCAGTACTGGTTGCCTACTAGCATCCATTCTCTTTTCTTCTTGAAAAAACCCAAATGTTGTTAAAATATTCACTCTCCCCACATCACCATGTAGTTCGGAAGAAGACAGCATCCCCTACTCAAGGGGTGCATGATTGAAAGCAATCTCCTTGCAATGACTAGCGTGGGGGGGAGTGCAAATCAGTTCTGGCTAATAACAGAGGAAATCTGCTGGTGGAAGGGCAGCTGATGGGAAATGCTTTGGGCGAAAGAGTTTCCACTTTCTTTGGAGTGAACCAAACCAGAAACACTTCTCTTCATCTTTGAGACATGATTTTGTCTGGAAGAGATGCCTACCAACAGCTTCATACCAGCCTGAAGAAAAGCTTCTGTCAAAGAGGACAGATAAGGAGGACTAAGAGGAATGAAAGTACCATGCAACTGACTGACTGAGTAACCCTAGAGTCTGCTCTACCCCTGGACTTCCCCTTATGAAATAACATGTTCTTCCCATTTATATACTAGTTTCTGTTAATTGGCGCCTAGGGCATCCTAATGATATAACTGGATGCCAAGACTACATGCAGTAAGACTTGACTGACTTATTCCTTGTAGATTTTAAATATGACAGAAGGTCCCAAACTGAAGTAAAGTCATCCAAGCATGCCATATGAGTGGATGAAAATGGCTAGGATTGTCACCCTGATTTCTAAGGCAGAAGGTTTAGGAAATCAGGGGCCACTTGACACAAAGACAGGAACATCTGCAGGAATGAAACCTGGAATTCACAGTAATGTAACCTGGCCGGTTTAATAAGCTGAAGTTAGGCCCTGAACAGACTCAAAGAACAGATGGTCCATCAAGCTGAAGTCATTTAAAAGGAAGTAGAAAGGAATTGCCTGGCAAGAGGAATTTAATTAAATTCATCTCTTAAGAATTTCTTCTGGGCAGATTTTTTTTAATTTAAATGAAAAATTTGAAAACTAATTACTCCCAGTCCTGAATATTCATTGGAAGGACTGATGCTGTAGCTGAAATTCCAATACTTTGGCCACATGATGAGAAGAACACACTCATTGGAAAAGACCCTGATACTGGGAAAGATTGAAGGCGGGAGGAGAAGGGGACAACAGAGGATGAGATGGTTGGATGGCACCACCGACTCAATGGACATGAGTTTAAGTAAACTCCAGGAGTTGGCGATGGACAGGGAAGCCTGACGTGTTGCAGTCCATGGGGTCGCGAAGAGCTGGACACAACTGAGTGACTGAACTGACTGACTCAATTACTCCCATATGCTGTGCTGTGCTGTGCTGTGCTTGGTTGCTCAGTCTTTGCGACCCCATGGACTATAGTCCGCCACACTTCTGTCCATGGGGATCCTCCAGGCATTAATGCTGGAGTGGGTTGCCATGCTTTCCTCCAGGGGATCTTCCCAACCCAGGAATTAAACCCAGGTATCCCACAATGCAGATGGATTCTTTACTCTCCAAGTCTCCAGGGAAGCCCAATTACTCCCATAATCACTTTCAATTCTTTGGCTTAAGGATTTAAATTTAATGTACTAAAAATTTATGTTTAATACCTAAAACATAATTACTTATCAACAGTTTTTACTATTGGAAGATTCTGATGCTGGGAGGAATTGGGGGCAGGAGGAGAAGGGGACGACAGAGGATGAGATGGCTGGATGGCATCACTGACTCGATGGACGTGAGTCTGAGTGAACTCTGGGAGTTGGTGATGGACAGGGAGGCCTGGCGTGCTGCGATTCATGGGGTCACAAAGAGTCATACACGACTGAGTGACTGAACTGAACTGAATAACTCAATGAAGATTCTAAGTATATAAGCTATTTAAGTTATTCCCTGGAGAAAAAAAAAAAGTGACCCACTCCAGTATTCCTGCCTTGGAAGTCCCATGGACAGACGTTGGTGGGCTACACTCTATGGGGTGGCAAGAGTCGACTTAGTGACTAAACAACCATGATTTAAGTTATTAACACAATATTTGTATTTATCAGAGAGGGATATAGAAAGAGAGAGGTTGAGAGCAGAGAGAAAAATACTAAGAAATTCCAATCTCATAGTTCTTGCCATTAATCATATTCCTTGTTTTCTCCTTTTATGCATAAAAAAGAAATGCCATTTGCAGCATTTTATAATTCATTGCATTTTATTTATTAGAAATAATGAAAATGCCTCCCAAAGAACCGTATGTACAAAAGTACTAAAATAGTTTCCCTGGAGAAAATGAAGATAACCACCATTTAAATGTAGAATTACACAAACAAATGAATATCAATTTACCAATTATCTTCTTCTATTAATACATTCTAGGGTGTTTTGTTTTATAGGGTTGACTAATGACAGCAAGCCACTTTCATAGTAGACCTATTAGGAATGCAAGACACTGAACCCTGACTTTAGAAAGTCATCTGACCAAATGTGATTCTCTGTGTTTTTAAAAAGAATACATTTGAAGCAGTTCTAATGAGGTGGATGAAACTGGAGCCTATTATACAGAGTGAAGTGGGCTGGAAAGAAAAACACCAATACAGTATACTAACGCATATATATGGAATTTAGAAAGATGGTAACAATAACCCGGTGTACGAGACAACAAAAGAGACACTGATGTATAGAACAGTCTTATGGACTCTGTGGGAGAGGGAGAGGGTGGAAGATTTGGGAGAATGGTATTGAAACATGTAAAATATCATGTATGAAACGAGTTGCCAGTCCAGGTTCAATGCATGATACTCGATGCTTGGGGCTGGTGCACTGGGACGACCCAGAGGGATGGTATGGGGAGGGAGGAGGGAGGAGGGTTCAGGATGGGGAACACATGTGTACCTGTAGTGGATTCATTTTGATATTTGGCAAAACTAATACAATTTTGTAAAGTTTAAAAATAAAAAAAAGACAAAAGGCATACCAATAAGCATGTTTTATTAAACATTAATTTTATATTTCATTGGGTAATGGAAACCACAGAGGTAGTGGGTGTACCATCTGATAATGAAGATAAAGTAAGGAAATTTTTAACCTGTGCTATTCTAGTCACCTCTGATGAAATCAACAATAAAATTTCTGATTAAAATAAAAAGGGAAAAGATAAAAAATTTTAAATAAATAAAAGAGTGATAGGATAGGAGAAACAGCAGCCCTGAGGACAAGATATTAATACAATTATACTGACCATGGTGCTAGATATTGTTCTCAACCTATATGTTATGAAAATTTAGAATTCCACTTAATAAGACATTTTGACTCAGGAATGGAAGGTGTTGTGACCCTGCAGTGTGTCAAGTTACCTAAGTTGGAACCATGGTTCCCAAAATTCTTTTCTTTATATTATTGGAGGTCAGAATGGGCTTCAAGAGATACTTATAAAGAGATTTGAAAGGTAGATATGAAGCAGAAGTTATTCTATGCTCTGAAAGTTGTTCTAGGACCAGCTCAGATGTGTGTTGCTCATCTGCTATCTCAGCTTGTTGGCACAAGACACCATCTGTGAACATAACTCCATCAGATCCCATCAGGTTTTCTTTTTAGTCTGTCAGTTACAAAGTAGCTAAGAGATTATGAGGTTATGAAAATGTACATAAGTTTTAATCAACTGGGAAAACAGACTCAGTATAGGCAGGAGTGTCTTTATTAAACTTACCTGATTCGGACATTTCTTTCTTCTGCTTTTAAACTGTTTCATTAGTTCATGTTCAGTTAAAATGACCAGCTGTATTAAATAGGTCTTTAAAAAAAAACTCAACTAAGAAGCCCTTAAAAACTAAGAATAGAGTTCAACAGCTCACAATTTAGCAAATTAGAATGTAACAAAAAAGAACATGTGTCTTTACAATAATCACAAAATACTAATACCCAGAATAAACTTGAAAAGAAATATACATCACCATATCAAAGAAGCTACAGAACTCAATGAAGAGACCTAAAACAAAATGTAAATAGATGGAAAGATAACATATGTTCCTTGATGACAAGACTCAACATTATTTCCTGTCAAATTTGTTTATAAGACTAATATAAATCCAACCACTACTCAAAAGGTGTATATATATACACATGTATACACATACAAAGCCACAAAAATTGCTTTAAAACATGAGAATGAGGGTTTACACTGCCAGATATATGACACTAATATTTTTAGGCACTTATTCTTTGTGTCATATTCTATGATTAGCAAATACTGACTATAAAGTTCATTTTTTATTTATTCTAGTATATTCTCCTTAGAAGTGAAGAAAAAGCTTAAGGATAATTAAACATACAATAATATTCAATTAGGTAAGCAATTTTAAGGCTTCCCCAGACACTGGGGAAGCCTCTGAGGCTCTGGGAAGCCTCAGAGACACAGGTTCAACCCTTGTGTTGGGAATATCCCCTGGAGAAGGAAATGGCAAACCACTCCAGTATTTTTGCCTGGGAAATCTCATGGACAGAAGACCCTAGAAGGTCCATGGGGTCTCAAAGAGTTGGACACAACTGAGCATGCTCACAGGCACACAAGAAATTTTAGGGAATTCATAGTATGAAATCCTGCAGAATTATTTAAAATATATACTTTGAAAAAACATTTAATGTGGGAAATATCCATAGTGTAAATCAATGAAAGTTGCAATTCTTTTGGCTGTGCTGGTTCTTCACTGCAGCCTGTGGCCTGCTCTAGCTGTGGTGGACAGGCTTAGTTGCCTCACAGCACATGAGATCTGCTTCCCTACTAGTGATCAGACCTGTGTCCCCTGCATTGGAAGGTGGATTCCTAACCACTGGCCCATCAGGGCAACCCCCAAAGAAGCAATTCTAATCATTACTTAGGCACGGGAGCAGAGAAGGCAATGGCACCCCACTCCAGTACTCTTGCCTGGAAAATCCCATGGATGGAGGAGCCTGGTGGGCTCCAGTCCATGGGGTCGCTAGGAGTTGGACGTGACTGAGCGACTTCACTTTCACTTTTCACTTTCATGCATTGGCGAAGGAAATGGCAACCCACTCCAGTGTTCTTGCCTGGAGAATCCCAGGGATGGGGGAGCCTAGTGGGCTGCTGCCTATGGGGTCGCACAGAGTCGGACGTGACTGAAGCAACTTAGCAGCAGCAGTATCAGCAGCAGGCACTGGAGAATTCCATGGACAGAGGAGCCTGGCAGCCTTCAGTCCATGAGGTGGCAAAGAGTCGAACACATCTGAGCACCTAACACTATAATTATCATGTTTAGTAAAACTGATGGACTCTCCGTTCCCTTGCTCTCTCAACATCCTGATCCTTGCACACACTGAGCAGTCACAGTCAACAAGACAATCTCCAGAACCCATCAGTATTAATGCTGCCAACAATTAGGTAATGTTCACAAGGATCTATTAGAGTTGCCCAAGCCTGTGCATGCTGGTTGCACTTATTATTGTTATTTTGTAATTTAATTGACTAGTATGTAAATAGATGAAATAGGAGCAAGGAAACAAAGAGAGCTGCTGTTTCTAAGAACCAAGTTGACAGTTTTGAAATGATTCCATAAAGTCCAGTAAATTGACAGAAAGGAGAGAGAGAGAGACAGAACTTGCCTAATATGTGGGGCTAACTTAAAAGAATGGGGAAGGAGACCAATAAAATCTGGATTCAAAATGCTTTGCAAATGTAAGTTCTCTAAACTGAAAAAATTGACAAGGGAAAGAGTAAATGCTTTACCATTGCTGTGACATGTAAGAAAAACTTTGAGTTGCCCAATCAGTGGGCCCTGAATTCTTTATCAAAAGATTGGTGAAAAGTGCACATTTAGAGTTTTAATTTTTAAAATGACTAAAATCTAAACCCCACCCATATATTTCACTAATACTGATAGAGTAGTAGAACTGCAACCGTGTTATACTGTGGAATTTTTTAATTTAATCTGCATTATGGAAGAGTGTACAAAATTCTCCAAACTAGGCTTCAACAGTCTATGAACTGAGAACTTCCAGGTGTTCAAGATGGATTTAGAAAAGAAAGAGGAACCAGAGATCAAATTGCTAATATTCATTGGATCATGAAAAAAGCAACAGAGTTCCAGAAGAACATCTACTTCTGCCTCATTGACTACCCTAAAGCCTTTGACTGTGTGGATCACAACAAACTGCAGAAAATTCTTAAAGAGTTGGGAATACCAGACCACCTTACTGCCTCCTGTGAAAGAGTATGTAGGTCAAGAAGCAAAGGTTAGAACTGGACATAGAGCAATGGACTGGTTCCAAATTGGAAAAGGAGTGTGTCAAGGCTGTATATTGTCACCCTGCTTATTTAACTTATATCCAGAGTACATCATGAGAAATGCTGGACTGGATGAAGCACAAGCTGAAGTCAAGATTGCGGGGGCAATATCAGTAACCTCGGATATGCAGATGACACCACCCTTATGGCAGAAAGCAAAAAAGAACTAAAGAGCCTCTTGATGAAGCTGAAAGAGGAGAGTGAAAAAGCTGGCTTAAAACTCAACATTCAAAAAACGAAGATTATGGCATCCAGTACCATCACTTCATGGCAAATAGATGGGGAAACAAAGGAAAAAGTGACAGACATTATTTTCTTAGTCTGTCAAATCACTGCAGATGGTGACAGCATGAAATTAAAAGACTCTTGCTCCTTGGAAGAGAAGCTATGACAAACCTAGACAGTGTATTAAAAAGCAGAGACATTACTTTGCCAATAAATGTCCATATAGTCAAAGCTATGGTTTTTCCAATAGTCATGTATGGATGTGAGAGTTGGACCATAAAGAAGGCTGAGTGACGAAGAATTGATGCTTTTGAACTGTGGTGTTGGAGAAGACTCTTGAGAGTCACTTGGACTGCAAGGAGATCCAACCAGTCCGTCCTAAAGGAAATCAATCCTGAATACTCATTGAAGGGGCTGATCCTGAAGCTGAAGCTCCAATGCTTTGGCCACCTGATGCAAAGAGCCAACTTACTGGAAAAGACCCTGATGCTAGGCAAAATTGAAGGTGAAAGAAGGGGACGACAGGATGAGATGGTTGGATGGCATTACTGACTCAATGGACATGATCTTGAGCAAGCTCTAAGAGATGGTGAAGAACAGGAAAGCCTGGAGTCCTACAGTCCCTGGAGTTGCAAAGTGTTGGACACTACTGAGTGACTGAACAACAAAAATTGTAGAGTGGAAAGTACACAGGATGGGGTCTTGTGATCTCAGTTATAATCCTAATTCTGCTGCCTACTAGCTATAAACTTTTGAACATAAGTCTCTTAACCCCTTGACCTAATTTCCTTATTTGTAAATGAAAAGGTTTGGCTAGAAAATGGAATCAAAGTCATCTGCACTTTTCATAACAATACTTCTATTTTAAATAAATATTTACAAAGTAGTCACTAAACTTACAACAGAAAAACAGTATATTTCCATAATTTATGGTATATGATATCCAATTAAAACTACCCTTTTTAGGAAAAGATAGGAAAAAGGTATAAATTTAGCCATATCACATTTTTGCAAAAGGGAGAAGCAAAAAAATCACACTTATAAGCTTTTTTAAATACAATAAACTCATATATCCAGTATAATCATTGTTAAGATTTTGGGAACTGTATTTCCTCCAAATTAAACTGGTGTAAAGCTATTTTTTATTAAGGAATTTAACATAACTGAACTCTGAATCCAGATTTGTTACTAAATTGCTTTGGTACTCTAGAAAAGTTCAGTCATAACTTGTCAAAAAAACATTTATTTTTTCATTTACCCCGCCCCCATCCAACCCTGCCCTACAGCGTGTGAATAATTAAAGAGTTTACAGGAACATGTTCTATAAATTAAAAATGAATCATTATAAACTGGCAAAGAAGCCATAAGGCCTGTAGTGACCTCTTGTTCACAAGCCCACTGACCACAAGTGGCCCAGAGGACTGTAATTAAAATTCCTAATTCATTTTAAAGGTCTCTACATCCTGCTGAGTTGCATACTCACCACAATAGAGGATAAAAAACATCCACTTTCAATTAGTTCAAATGTCCTGGGGAAAGAAATGCCCCAAATATCCCAATCACCAAGTCACTTTTCATGTAAAAAAAAAAATCAAAAGAAAGTCAGCCAACCAACTGATTAATAACTCTACTGAGAGCTAAGTTTAGACTTGAAACTAAAGAGCCGCAGGAAAACACATTGCAAGTAAAACCACTTCCAAGGGGTTTTGGTAAGTTCAGTGTATCCAAATTCTTAAAGTAGAAACCAATGAAAGTGCTGCCTGAAAGGAGGCACAAAATTATACGCATTTCATTTTAACATTTCACCTTTTATTTCTCATATACGTCTCTTTAATCATCTTTCTACTCTGTACCTTCAGAGATTGCAGCTTTAATGAAAGTTTGAGAACACAAAGTGAAGATTTAACTCTTCCTTATTTTTCAGTTGTGCTACTTTGGGTAAGTCACCTAATGTATCAGAATTCCAATTCCCTATCAAGAAAATTGGTATTCTAGGATTTAGTTTGCCTGCATTATAGCATAATTAGAGAAATCATATGAGATAATAGAAAAGTGCTTTGCAAACTTTAAATTCTATCCATAGTTTTTTGTACTTAAACATTAATAAGTGTTCAGCTTTGTATAATATAGATTGCCTTTTCCTTTAAAAGATTGTAACCTTCAAAACATCTTACATATATTATTATTTTTCAAAGAAAAATAGTTTCTTTATGTGTATTCATTTGCTTATTTATTTATGTCATTTTGTGTGTGTGTGAAATTTGAACAAAATCTATACTTTAGTTAATGGTACTGTGAAGTGAAGTGAAGTGAATTCGCTCAGCCGCTCTTTGTGACCCCATGGACTGTAGCCTGCCAGGCATGTTAATTTCCTGTGTTTTTACAACATAGTATTTATATTCTCAGAATTGGATTACAAGTTTCAAGCCTCACCCACTTTTTTTTTAAGAAAATCACTAAGATAGTAAATTTTCTAGATTTTAGCAGTAATGCTAGATGCTGGACTGCTAGATGCATCTGGATTTTAAATATACATTACCATATGCAAAATAGATAGAAAGTAGGAACATGCTGTGTGACACAGCAAGCTCAACCCAGTGTTAGGTGACAACCTAAAGGGGTGGGACTGGGTGGAAGATGGGAAGGGAGCTCAGGAGAGAGGGGACCATAAGTATACCTGTGGCTGATTCATACTGATGCGTGGCAGAGGCCAACACAATATTGTAAAGCAGTTATCCTCCAACTAAAAAAAAGTTACTATAAGTTTTTTTAATTAATTAATTAATTTTAATTGGAGGCTAATTACTTTACAATATTGTAGCGGTTTTTGCCATCAGTTCAGTTCAGTCACTCATTTGTGTCCGAATCTTTGTGACCCCATGAATCGCAGCACACCAGGCCTCCCTGTCCATCACCAACTCCCGGAGTTTACCCAAACTCATGTCCATTGATTCAGTGATGCCATCCAGCAATCTCATCCTCTGTCATCCCCTTCTCTTCCTGCCCCCAATCCCTCCCAGCATCAGGGTCTTTTCCAATGAGCCAACTCTTTGTATGAGGTTTTTGCCACACATTGACGTGAATCAGCCATGGGTGTACACGTGTTCCCCATCTTGAACCCCCCTCCCACCTCCCTCCCCATCCCATCCCTCAGGGTCATCCCAGTGCACCAGTCCTGAGCACCCTGTCTCATGCATCGAACCTGGACTGGTGATCTATTTCACATATGATAATACACATGTTTCAATGCTATTCTCTCAAATCATCCCACCCTCGCCTTCTCCCACAGAGTCCAAAAGTCTGTTCTTTACATCTGTGTCTCTTTTGCTGTCTCATCTTTCTAAATTCCATATATATGCATTAGCATACTTCATTGGTGTTTTTCTTTCTGACTTACTTCATTCTGTATAATAGGCTCCAGTTTCATCCACCTCGTTAGAACTGATTCAGATGCATTCTTTTAATAGCTGAGTAATAGTCCATTATGTGTATATATACCACAGCTTTCTTATCTATTCGTCTGCTGATGGACATCTAGTTTGCTTCCACATCCTGGCTATTACAAACAGTGCTGCAATGAACATTGGGGTACATGTGTCTCTTTCAATTCTGGTTTCCTCGGTGTGTATTCCTAGCAGTGGGTTGCTGGGTCATATGGCAGTTCTATTTCCAGTTTTTTAAGGAATCTCCACACTGTTCTCCATAGTGGCTGTACTAGTTTGCATTCCCACCAACAGTGTAAGAGGGTTCCCTTTTCTCCACACCCTCTCCAGCATTTATTGCTTGTAGACTTTTGGATAGCAGTCATTCTGACTGGCATGAGATGGTACCTCATTGTGGTTTTGATTTGCATTTCTCTGATAATGAGTGATGTTGAGCATCTTTTCATGTGTTTGTTAACCATCTTTATGTCTTCTTTGGAGAAATGTCTGTTTAGTTCTTTGGTCCATTTTTTGATTCAGTCGCTTATTTTTCTGGAATTGAGCTGCATGAGCTGCTTGTATATTTTTGAGATTAACTCTTTGTCAGTTGCTTCATTTACTATTATTTTCTCCCATTCTGAAGGCTGTCTTTTCACCTTGCTCATAGTTTCCTTATTTGTGCAAAAGTTTTTAAGTTTACGTAGGTCCCATTTGTTTATTTTTGCTTTTGTTTCCATTACTCTGGGAGGTGGGTCATAGAAGATCCTGCTGTGATTTATGTCAGAAAGTGTTTTGCCTATGTTTGCCTCTAGGAGTTTTATAGTTTCTGGTCTTACATTTAGATCTTTAATCCATTTTGAGTTTATTTTTGTGTATGGTGTTAGAAAGTGTTCTAGTTTCATTCTTTTACAGTGGTTGTCCAGTTTTCCCAGCACCACTTGTTAAAGAGATTGTATATTCTTGCCTCCTTCATCAAAGATAAGGTGTCCACAGGTGTATGGATTTATCTCTGGGCTTTCTATTTTGTTCCATTGATCTATTTTTCTGTCTTTGTGCCAGTACCATACTGTCTTGATGACTGTAGCTTTGCAGTATAGTCTGAATTCAAGTAGGTTGATTCCTCAAGTTACATTCTTCTTTGTCAAGATTGCTTTGGCTATTAGAGGTTTTTGGTATTTCCATACAAATTGTGAAATTATTTGTTCTAGTTCTGTGAAAAATATCATTGGTAGCTTGATAGGGATTGCATTGAATCTACTATAGATTTTTATTAAATGACTGTTTTAGTGATACCGAATTCTATTATTTTCTGTTGACCAACCAAGACACAATAGTATTAAAATGAATAATATTTCCTTAATCATAATATTAAAAGATGTTTATCAGTTTCCATTGTCAATAAACAGACAAAAAATAAAAAGATAATTACAATTGCAAGCCATAATGGAAACGATTAACCTAACAATATAAAATAATTGCGTACAATTAGAAGGGTTAAGTAGAGTGATGTGGTAAGTGGAAGTGCATACATGTACATGTTTTCATCCTGCATAGCCAGTATATCTTTTTGTTGGTGCATTTAATACATTTATATTTAAGGTAATTATTGATATGTATGATTCTATTATCATTTTTTAAATTGTTTTGCATTTATTTTTTTTTAAGTCTTTTCCGTCTCTTGTGTTTCCTGCTCAGAGAAGTTCCTTTAGTGTTTACTGTTAAGCTAGTTTGGTGGTGGTGAATTCTTTTAAGTTTTGCTTTTCTGGAAAGCTTTTGATTTCTTCCTCAAATCTGAATGATACTCTTACTGGGTAGAGTATACTTGGCTATAGGTTCTGCCCTTTCACCACTTTAAATATATCATTCCATTCTCTTCTGGCTTCTAGAGTCTCTGTTGAGAAATCAGCTGAAAACCTTTTGGGAATTTCCTTTTATGTTATTTGTCATTTTTCCCTTGTTGCTTTTTATATTATACCTTTTTATTAATCTTTGTAAGTTTTTTTTCTTTTTCATTTATTTTTTTTATTGAAGGATAATTACTTTAAAGAATTTTGTTTTCTGTCAAACCTCAACATGAATCAGTCATAGGTGTACATATATCCCCTCCCTTTTGAACCTCCCTGCAATCTCCCCCTTCCCCATCTCACCCCTCCAGGTAGATACAGAGCCTTGTTTGAGTTTCCTGAACCATACAGCAAATTCCCGTTGGCTATCTATTTTACATTTGGTAAGTAAGTTTCCATGTAACTCTTTCCTTACATCTCACCCTCTCCTCCCCTCTCCCCATGTCCATAAGTCTATTCTCTATGTCTGTTTCTCCATTGCTACCCTGTAAATAAATTCTTCAGTACCATTTTTCTAGATTTCATATATGTGCATTAGAATATGATATTTATCTTTCTCTTTCTGACTCACTTCACTGTATAATAGTTCTAGGTTCATCCACCTCATTAGAACTGACTCAAATGAATTCCTTTTTATGGCTTTTTATTCCTTTTTATGGCATTTAAGTCTTTAATCTATTTTGAGATTATCTTTGTGTATAGTGTTAGGAAGTGTTCTAATTTCATTCTTTTACATATAGCTGTCCAGTTTTCCCAGCACCATTTATTGAAGAGGCTGCCTTTGTCCCATTGTATATTCTTGCCTCCTTTGTCAAAAATAAGGTGCCCATAGGTGCATGGGTTTATTTCTGGACTTTCTACCCTGTTCCATTGGTCTATATTTCTATTTTTGTGCCAGTACCATACTGTATTGATGACTGTAGCTTTGTAGTACAATCTGAAGTCAGGAAGGTTGATTCTTCCAGTTCCATTCTTCTTTCTCAAGACTGCTTTGGATATTCAGGGTCTTTTGTGGTTTCAAATGAAACACAAATGTGAATTTTTTTGTTCTACTTCTGTGAAAAATGCCACTAGTGATTTGATAGGGATCACATTGAATCTATAGATTGCATTTGGTAGTATACTCATTTTCACAATATTGATTCTTCCTACCCAGGACCATGGGTTCCATCTCTCCATCTCCTTATGTCATCTTTGATTTCTTTCATCAGTGTCTTTTAATTTTCTGTATACTGTTGTTTTGTCTCCTTAGCTAATTTATTCCTAGATATTTAATTCTTTTCATTGAAAAGGTGAATGGGATTGATTCCTTAATTTCTCTTTCTGATTTTTCATTGTTAGTATATAGAAATGCAAGCAATTTCTGTGTATTGATTTTGTATCCTGCAATTTTGCTAAGTTCACTGATTAGCTCTAGTAATTTTCTGATAGTATCTTTAGGGTTTTCTATATACAATATCATGTTATCTGCGAACAGTGAGAGCTTTACTTCTTTTCAGATCTTGGTTCTTTTTATTTGTGTTTCTTCTCTAATTGCTGTAGCTAGGACTTCCAGAACTGTGTTGAATATTAGTGGTGAAAGTGCACACCCTTATCTTGTTCCTGATCTTAGGGGGACTGCTTTCAGTTTTTCACCATTGAGAATAATGTTTGCTGTAGGCTTATCATATACGGCCTTTATTATATTGAGGTAGGTTCCTTCTATGCCCATTTGTTGAAGAGATTTAATCATAAATGAGTGCTGAATTTTGTCAAAGTCTTTTTCTGCATCTACTGAGATCATCATATGGTTTTTATCTTTCAATTTGTTAATATGGTGTATCACATTGATTGATTTGTGTATATTGAAGAATCCTGGCATTTCTGGAATAAACCCAACTTGATCATGGTGTATGAGCTTTTTGATGTGTTGCTGAATTCTGTTTGTTAAAATTTTGTTGAGGACTTTTGCATCTATGTTCCTCAGTGATACTGGTCTGTAGTTTTCTTTTTTTGTGTTGTCTTTGTCTGGCTTTGGTATTAGGGTGATGGTGGCTTTGTAGAATAAGTTTGGAAATGTTACTTCCTCTGAAATTTTTTGAAAAGTTTTAGAAGAATAGGCATTAGCTGTTTTCCAAATATTTGATAGAGTCCTCCTGTGAAACCATCTGGTCCCGGGCTTTTGTTTTTTGGGAGATATTTATTTGATCACAGCTACAATTTCAGTGCTTATAATTGGGCTGTTCATAATTTCTATTTATTCCTGCTTCAGTCATGGAATATTGACCTTTTCTAAGAATCTGTCCATTTCTTCTAGGTTATCCATTTTATTCCCATTAATTGTTTATAATAGTCTCTTATAATCCATTGTATTTTTGCACTGTCTGTTGTAACCTCTTCTTTTTCATTTCTAATTTTGTTGATTTGATTCTTCTCTCTTTCTTTCTTGATGAGTCTGGCTAAAGGTTTGTCAATTTTGTTTATCTACTCAAAAAACAAGCTTTTAGTTTTATTAATCTTTACTATTGTTTCTTTCATTTCTTTTCATTTATTTCTGTTCTGATCTTTATGATTTCTTTCCTTCTGCTAATTTTGTGGGGTTTTTGTTCTCTTTTTCCAGTTGTTTTAAGTGTAAATTTAGGTTGTATATTCGGTGTTTTTCTTTTTTCTTGAGGTAGGATTGTATTGCTATAAACTTCCCTCTTAGAACTGCTTTTGCTGCATCCCATAGGTTTCGAATTGTTGTTTTCATTATCGTTTGTTTCTAGAAATTTTTTTAATCTCCCTTTTGATTTCTTCAGTAACCTGTTGGTTATTTAGAAACATTTTGTTTAATCTCCATGTGCTTGTGCTTCTTGCAGTTTTTTCCATGTAATTGATATCTAGTCTCATAGCATTGTGGTCAAAGAAGATGCTTGATATGATTTCAACTTTCTTAAATTTACTGAGGTTTGATTTGTGACCCAGGATGTGATCTATCCTGGAGAATGTTTCATGTGCCCTTGAGAAGAAGTTGTATTCTTCTGCATTTGGATGGAATGTGCTGAATATATCAATGAGATCCATCTACTCTAATGTATGATGTAAGACGTGTTTCATATTAATTTTCTGTTTTGATGACCTGTCCATTGGTGTGAGTGGAGTGTTAAAGTCTCCTACTATTATTGTGTTACTGTCAATTTCTTATTTTATGTCTGTTAGTGTTTGTCTTGTATACTGAAGTGTTCCTGTGTAGGGTGTACAGATATGCACAATTGTTATGTCTTCCTCTTGGATTGATCCCTTGATATTCTGTAATGTCCTTCCTCATCTCTTGTAATCTTCTTTAAGGTCTATTTTGTCTGATCTGAGGATTGCTACTCCAGCTTTCTTTTGCTTCCCATGTGCATGGAATATATTTTTCCATCCTCTCACTTTCAGTCTATATGTGTCTTTAGGTCTGAAGTGGGTTTCTTGCAGACAGCATATACATGGGTCTTGTTTTTGTATCCATTCTACCAGTATGCATCTTTTGGTTGGACCATTTAATCCATTTACATTTAAAGTAATTATTGATATATATCTTCCTACTGTCATTTTCTTAATTGCTTGGGTTTGGTTTTGTAAATCCTTTTCCTTCTCTTGTATTTCTTGACTATATAAGTCCCTTTAACATTTATGTAAAGCTGGTTTGGTGGTACTGATTTCTCTTAACTTTTGCTTGTCTGGAAAGCTTTTTATTTCTCCATCAGTTTTGAATGAGATCCTTGCTAAGTACAGTAATTTTGGGTTGTAGATTTTTCCCTTTCAGTACTTTAGATATATTCTGACATTCCTTTCTGGCCTGCAGAGTTTCTGCTGAAAGATTAATTGTTAAGAGTATGGGGTTTCCCTTGTATGTTACTTGCTTTTCCTTTGCTGCTTTTAATATTCTTTCTTTGTATTAGGTCTTTATTAATTTGATTAGTATGTGTCTTGACATGTTTCTACTTGGGTTTACCCTGCATGGGACTCATTGCACCTCTTGAACTTGATTGACTATTTCCTTTTCCATGTTGGGGAAATATTCAACTATAATCTCTTCAAAAATTTTCTCATGCCCTTTCTTTTTCTCTTCTTCTTCTGAGACCCCTATAATTCTAATATTGGTGGTTTGATATTGTCCCAGAGGTCTCTGAGACCATCCTTAGTTCTTTTCATTCTTTTTACTTTATTCTGCTTTTCAGAATTTATTTCCATCATTTTATCTTCCAGCTCACTGATTTGTTCTTCTGCTTCAGATATTCTGCTATTGGTTCCTTCTAGAGTATTTTTAGTTTCAGTAATTGTGTTGTTTGTCTCTGTATTTTTAATATCAGTAATTGTTCTGTTTATCTCTGCATATTTATTCTTTAATTCTTTTAGGTTTTTGTTAATTGATTCTTGCATTTTCTCCATTTTGTTTTCAAGGTTTTTTTTTAAATCATCTTTGCTATCATTTTTCTGAATGCTTTTTCAGGTAGTTTGCCTATTTCCTCTTCATTTATTTGGACTTCTGTGTTTCTAGTTTGTTCCTTCATTTTTGTAGTATTTCTCTGCCTTTTCATTATTTTTTTAAACTTATTGTGTTTGAGGTCTCCTTTTCCCAGGCTTAAATGTTGAATTCTTTCTTCCTTTTGTTTTCTGCCCTCCTGAGGTTGGTCTAGTGGTTTGTGTAAGCTTTGTATAGGGTGAGATTCATGCTGAATTTTCATTTGTTTGTTTGTTGTTTGTTTTTCCTCTGATAGAAAAGTTTGAGTGAGGTGGCAATCCTGTCTGCTGATGATTGGGTTTGTATTTTTGTTTTTTTTGTTCTTTGGATGAGGCGTCCTGCACAGGGTGCTACTGGTGGTTGGATGACTCTGGGTCTTGTATTCAGGTGGTTTCCTTTGTGTGAGTTATCACAATTTGATATTCCCTAGGGTTAGTTCTCTGGTAGTCTAGGTTCTTGGCATCAGTGCTCCCACTCCAAAGGCTTGGGGCTTGATATCTGTTCAGGAACAAAGATTCCACACATGGTTTATTATGGCATTAAGTGAGATTAAAAGAAATATCCAAACGGGAGAAACCAAAGATGAACCCCAGACAAATGGCAGTTATAAAATCATGCAAATAATATTTAAATTAATGAAATATACACATATACATATGCACCCATGTGCAAGGTCAACATGGTCCAACAAAATAAAGTACAATAGATTGACCAGGAAAACAAAGGAAATAAAAAATTATATCCAGTTAAGAACAAAACTAACCAAAGCACAAAATGGAAAGCAAAACTAAAGCAAGGTGCCAAGTAGGGCATAAAGCAATGAATATGAAACTAACAAATCTGTTGAGAGGAAAGGAAAGAAAGAAATGAAATAAAGAATAGATATGCAAAGTTAAATATAGGTAGATGAAGAAGATTTATATACATTAAAGATTAACTGCAAAGGGAAAAGAACAGTAAGAAAGTCAAACAAAGGAATAAATGTAGAAAAAATAAAAGAGATTTTAAAAATTAGAAGTTAAAATTATAACAAAAGAGAAAAGAAAAAACAAAAACGGAAGAACAAAGAAAAAAGAGGGAAAAAATTAAAACTCCAGAGAACTGCAAAAGCCTAACATAGATACAGAGGTTTATAACAACAATAAAAAGTGTGACTGAACATACACATATACATATACACCCATAAGCAAAATCAAAACAACCCAACAAAAAAAAAAGTACAATAGATTGACCCAGTGAACAAAAGAAACCAAAAATTGTGTCTACCAGAACAAAGCTAACTAAAGCACAAACTGGAAAACAAAACTAAAGCAAGGTGCCAATTGGGGAATAAAGCAATGGGGGGAAAAAAAGCCACTATATTGAGAGGAAAGGAAAGAAAGAATAGAAAGAAAAATAGATATGCAAAGTTAAATAGAGGTAGATCAATAAGATTTATATACATTAAAGATTAACTGCAAGGGGAAAAGAACAATAGGAAAAGCAAACGAAGGAATAAACATAGAGAAAATTATAATAGGTTTAAAAAATTAAAAAAGAGAAAAGAAACAAACAACAAAAAAAGGAAAACTCCCCAGAATTGCAAAAGCCCAATGTAGAGGCAGACGTTTATAACAACAATAAAAAATGTGACTGAGTGGAAAAAAAGGAAAAGAAAAAGAAAAAGCTCAAAGGCTTAATTAGATTTCATAGTGCCAATAAAATCAACAGCTACAACAGACGGGCGGGGCGTGGGAGGGAAAGGAGAAAAAAAAAAAAAAAGAAGAAGAAAGAAAAAATCCAAAAGAATCTACAGAACAAGTCAAAATGTAAGAATAATAAATGTTTTTCTTGAATTTCTTCTGTCAGAGTCCTTTCCATCGCTGGGAGTCAGTCCACCTCACCTCCCTAGGATGCCCTCCAACACTGTGCTGATCTCTGGACCTATTGTAGGGGCAGCTCAGATTCTAATCGGGTCCTAGTACTCTGTGTTTTTGCCTCTAATGTCCACATCTATCAGAACGAGTGCATTTTCTCTTGTGGGCACTCTCAATGACCTTTTGTTAAATGCCATAGACACAGAGTCTGCCTAATTGATTGTGTGGGTTTAATCTGCAGCTTGTATAGCTGGTGGTAAGGTTTGGGGTCTTTTTGCTTAGTCCCACTGCCCCTGGGTTTTAATTGTGGTTTTATTTCGACCTCTGTATGTGGGTCATCCATTGGGGTTAGCTGCTGAGGCTGCCCTGGAGGACTCGAGTTTGCCCCTGTGAGGGGCAGGGGTGGAGGTGGTACAGCTGCTTGGGTTGCAGGGATTCTGGCAACACCAGGTACTCAGGGGAGTTGGCAGCTAGGGCAGCAGGAAATATAGTGCTCTAGAAGGGTATGGTAACCAGTGTTGGCCAATATGCTCGGGTATTCTTGCCTGGAGAACCCCACTGACAGAGAAGCTTGGCAGGCCACAGTCTACAGGGTTGCAAAGAGTCAGACAGGACCAAAATGACCCTGTGCACATAGATGTAAGACTTTTTTTTTTTGCCTGTGGCAGCTCTGCCCCAGTGAAAGTTAAGCATGAAGGTGGCACAGCTGCTTGGCTTGCAGGGACCCTGGTGTCGCCAAGTGTGCAGGGACACGGCCTGCCTCTGCTGCAGGAGTTATGGTCCTATGAGAGTCTTTTTTAAAGCCTCTTGTAGCTGGCAATCAGAAGGCCTCTTTAGTGAGTGTTCTCTGTAGCTCCGCCCATTCAGGCACTTAGAGGGCTCCCTTCCCTGGGGTCCTTCTCTGTTGTTTGGAGCATCAGGCACATAGAAGTGCCCCCCGGCTGGAGTCCTACTCTGTAGTTCAGCTTATCAAACACGTAAAGGGGCACCCTGTTTGGGGTCTTACTCTGTAGTTCAGTGCCTCAGGCGATTGATGGGCCAGCCTCCCTATTGTTCAGCTATGGCTGCTGGCCTGTGGGGAGAGAGGCTATGGTGATGGCTCCACCCCCTATGTATGACGCAGCAGTATCTCCTTGCTTTCATGGCTGCCTGGCTTTCCTCCACAGGCATTTCCCACCACAATCTCCTCCCTCATATCCCCTCAATCCGTTTCTCCACAGTCAACAGCAGCCCTTGCCCAAGGATTGGTCCACAACCCCTGAACTCCAGCTCCCAGCTGCTGCACCTTCCAGGGAACCTGTGTCCCTGTCCAGCGTATGTATGGCTGTGGCAAGGACTGTCTGATTCTCATTCCATTTAGGCTGCCACAGATCAGCTGTTTCACTTAAATGTTTCTCCTCTGACTCAGACAATTGCCCCAATGTGGGAATCAGACCCCTGCTTCAGTTCCCCCACCCACTGAGGGCAGGTCCAGTCCTACTAACACTTCTGTTTTTCCCCAAGTTCCTTTGTTCTACCTAGTTTTGCGTGGTTCTATATATTCTTTTCCACTGGTCAGGTACACCTGTCCACTCTCAGCTGGTGTTCTGCATGCACTTCTGTGTCTGAAGGTGTATTTCTCATGTATCCATGGAGAGAAAAGTAGTCCACATCCACCTACTTCTCCGCCATCTTGTTCTCTCTAGTCTCAATCTTTGTCAGTTTGATTACTATGTCTCTCTGTGTGTTCCTTCTTGAGTTTATCCTGCCTTGTACTCTGTGCTTCCTGGACTTGGTTGATTATTTCCTTTCCAATGTCATGGAACTTTTCAGCTATTATCTCTTCAAATATTTTCTCAGCTCCTCTCTCTTACACTTCTGGGACCCATATAATATGAATATTTGTACCTTTAATGTTGCCCCAGTGGTCTCTTAGACTGTCTTCTTCTTCTTCTTCTTCTTCTTCTTCTTCTTCTTCTTCTTCTTCTTTTTTCATTCTTTTTTCTGTATTTTGTTATGTGGCAGTCATTTCTCCACTCTTCCACCTCAGTTATTCTGCTATTGATTCCTTCTAGTGTATTGTTCTGCCCATCTTGGGTGGCCCCACAGTCATGGCTTAGTTTCATTGAGTTACACAAGGCTGTGGTCCAAGTGTGATTAGATTGACTAGGTTTCAGTGAGTATGGTTTCAGTGTGTCTGCCCTCTGATGCCCTCTTGCAACACCTACCGTCTTACTTGGGTTTCATGGTGGAGAGGTCTGACAGAATGCAATCGACTGGAGAAGGGAATGGCAAACCACTTCAGTATTCTTGCCTTGAGAACACCATGAATAGTATGAAAAGGCAAAATGATATGATACTGAAAGAGGAACTCCCCAGGTTAGTAGGTGCCCAATATGCTACTGGAGGTCAGTGGAGAAATAACTCCAAAAAGAATGAAGGGATGGAACCAAAGCAAAAACAATACACAGTTGTGGATGTGACTGGTGATAGAAGCAAGGTCCGATGCTGTAAAGAGCAATATTGCATAGGAACCTGGAATGTCAGGTCCATGAATCAAGGCAAATTGGAAGTGGTCAAACAAGAGATGGCAAAAGTGAACATCGACATTCTAGGAATCAGCGAACTCAAATGGACTGGAATGGGTGAATTTAACTCAGATGATCATTATATCTACTACTGCGGGCAGGAATCCCTCAGAAGAAATGGAATAGCCATCATGGTCAACAAAAGAGTACAAAATGCAGTACTTGGATGCGATCTCAAAAATGATAGAATGATCTCTGTTCATTTCCAAGGCAAACCATTCAATATCACAGTAATCCAAGTCTATGCCCCAACCAGTAACACTGAAGAAGCTGAAGTTGAACAGTTCTATGAAGACCTACAAGACCTTTCAGAACTAACACCAAAAAAAGATGTCCTTTTCAGTATAGGGGACTGGAATGCAAAAGTAGGAAGTCAAAAAACACCTGGAGTAACAGACAAATTTGGCCTTGGAACACGGAATGAAGCAGGGCAAAGACTAAGAGTTTTGCCAAGAAAATGCACTGGTCATAGCAAACACCCTCTTCCAACAACACAACAGAAGACTCTACACATGGACATCACCAGATGTTCAACACTGAAATCAGATTGATTATATTCTTTGCAGCCAAAGATAGAAAAGCTCTATACAGTCAGCAAAAACAAGACTGAGAGCTGACTGTGGCTCAGATCATGAACTCCTTATTGCCAAATTCAGACTGAAATTGAAGAAAGTAGGGAAAACCACTAGACCATCCGGATATGACCTAACTCAAATCCCTTATGATAATACAGTGGAAGTGAGAAATAAATTTAAGGGACTAGATCTGATAGATAGAGTGCCTAATGAACTATGGAATGAGGTTCATGACATTGTACAGGAGACAGGGATCAAGACCATCCCCATAGAAAAGAAATGCAAAAAGCAAAATGGCTGTCTGGGGAGGCCTTACAAATAGCTGTGAAAAGAAGAGAAGCAAAAAGCAAAGGAGAAAAGGAAAGATATAAGCATCTGAATGCAGAGTTCCAAAGAATAGCAAGAAGAGATAAGAAAGCCTTCCTCAGTGATCAATGCAAAGAAATAGAGGAAAATAACAGAATGGGAAAGACTAGAGATCTCTTCAAGAAAATTAGAGATACCAAGGGAACATGTCATGCAAAGATGGGCTCGATAAAGGACAGGAATGGTATGGACCTAGCAGAAGCAGAAGATATTAAGAAGAGATGGCAAGAATACACAGAAGAACTGTACAAAAAAGATCTTCACAACCCAGATAATCACGATGGTGTGATCACTCACCTAGAGCCAGATATCCTGGAATATGAGGTCAAGTGGGCCTTAGAAAGCATCACTACGAACAAAGCTAGTGGAGGTGATGGAATTCCAGTTGAGCTATTGAAAATCCTGAAAGATGATGCTGTGAAAGTGCTGCACTCAATATGCCAGCAAATTTGGAAAACTCAGCAGTGGCCACAGGACTGGAAAAGGGCAGTTTTCATTCCAATCCCAAAGAAAGGCAATGCCAAAGAATGCTCAAACTACTGCACAATTGCACTCATCTCACACACTAGTAAAGTAATGCTCAAAATTCTCCAAGCCAGGCTTCAGCAATACGTGAACCGTGAAATTCCATGTGTTCAAGCTGGTTTTAGAAAAGGCAGAGGAACCAGAGATCAAATTGCCAACATCCACTGGATCATCGAAAAAGCAAGAGAGTTTCAGGAAAACATCTATTTCTCCTTTATTGACTATACCAAAGCCTTTGACTGTGTGGATCACAATAAACTGTCGAAAATTCTTTAAGATATGGGAATACCAGACCACCTGACCTGCGCCTTGAGAAACCTATATGCAGTTCAGGAAGCAACAGTTAGAACTAGACATCTAATAACCGACTGGTTCCAAATAGGAAAAGGAGTACATCAAGGTGTATACTGTCACCCTGTTTATTTAACTTATATGCAGAGTACATCATGAGAAATGCTGGTCTGGAAGAAGCACAAGCTGGGATCAAGATTGCCAGGAGAAATAGCAATAACCTCAGATATGCAGATGACACCACCCTTATGGCAGAAAGTGAAGAGGAACTAAAAAGCCTCTTGATGAAGGTGAAAGAAGAGAATGAAAAAGTTGGCTTAAAGCTCAACATTCAGAAAACTAAGATCATGGCATCTGGTCCCATCACTTCATGGCAAATAGATGGGGAAACAGTGGAAACAGTGTCAGACTTTATTTTTTTGAGCTCCAAAATCATTGCAGATGGTGACTGCAGCCATGAAATTAAAAGACGCTTACTCCTTGGAAGGAAAGTTATGATCAACCTAGATAGCATATTCAAAAGCAGAGACATTACTTTGCCAACAAAGGTCCATCTAGTCAAGGAATGGTTTTTCCAGTGATCATGTATGGCTGTGAGAGTTGGACTGTGAAGAAGGCTGAGCACCAAAGAATTGATGCTTTTGAATTGTGGTGTTGGAGAAGACTCTTGAGAGTCCCTTGGACTGCAAGGAGATCCAACCAGTCCATTCTGAAGGAGATCAGCCCTGGGATTTCTTTGGAAGGAATGATGCTAAAGCTGAAACTCCAGTACTTTGGCCATCTCATGCGAAGAGTTGACTCACTGGAAAAGACTCTGATGCTAGGAGGGATTGGGGGCAGGAGGAGAAGGGGACGACAGAGGATGAGATGGCTGGATGGCATCAGTGACTCGATGGACGTGAGTCTGAGTCAACTCCGGGAGTTGGTGATGGACAGGGAGGCCTGGCGTGCTGCGATTCATGGAATTGCAAAGAGTCGGACATGACTGAGTGACTGAAATGAACTGAACTGAGTGTATTACTCATCTCTGTTAGTTGTTCTTTAGTTCTAGGTCTTTGGTAAGTATTTCTTGCATTTTCTCCATTCTTTTTCCAAAATCTTGGATCATCTTCACTATCATTATTCTGAATTCTTTTCCTGGAATGTTGTGCCTATCTCCACTTCATTTAGTGTTTTGGGGAGGATTTTATCTTGTCCCTTAATCTGGGACAAAACCCTTTGCTTTTTCATTTTGATTAATTTTCTGTGATGTGGTTTTTTTTTTCAGGAGGTCGGGAGATTGTAGTTCTTGTTTCATCTCTGTGTCTTCTGGTGAATCAGGCTGAGACTTGTGTAACCTTCCTGATTGGAGGGATTGCTACTGTTGTTCAGTCTCTAAGCTCAACTCTTTGTGAACCCATGAACTGCAGCACGCCAGGAGATTAAAGTGTTATCATCGGCATGTCTGAGATTACTGATATTTCTCCTGGCAATTTTGATTCAGGTTTGTGCTCCATCCAGCCTGGCATTCACGTGATATACTCTGCATGGAAGTTAAATTAACAGGGTGACAATATACAGCCTTGACATACACCTTTCCCAATTTGGAGCCAGTCCATTTTTCTCTGTCTGGTTCTAATTGTTGCTTCTTGACCAGCATACAGGTTTCTTAGGAGGCAGATAAGGTGGTCTGGTATTCCCATCTCTTGAAGAATTTTCCACAGTTTGCTGTGATCCACAGTCAAATATTTTGGCGTAGTCAATGAAGCAGAAATAGATGTTTTTCTGGGATTGCCTTGCTTTCTCTATGATCCAACAGATATTGGCAATTTGATCTCTGGTTCCTCTGCCTTTTATAAATCCAGCTGGAACATCTGGAAGTTCTTGGTTCATGTACTGTTGAGGCCTCCCTTGAAGGATGTTGAGAATTACCTTGATGCATGAGAAATGACCACAGTTGTGTGGTAGTATGAACATTCTTTGGCATTGCCCTTCTTTGGAGTCAGAAAGAAAACTAACCTCTTCCAGTCCTGTGGCCACTGCTGAGTTTTCAAAATTTGATGGCATGTTAAGCACAGCACTTTTACAGTATCATCCTTTAGGATTTGGAATAATTCAGCTGGAATTTCATTACCTCTAATAGCTTCTTTCATAAGGCCCACTTGACTTCATATTCCAGGATATCTGGCTCTAGGTGAGTGACCACACCATCATAGTTATCTGGGTCATTAAGTTCCGTGTATTCTTGCCACTTCTTCATAATTGCTCCTGCTTCTGGTAGGTCCTTGTCCTTCTTGTCCTATATTGTGGTCATCTTTGCAGGAAATATTTCCTTGGTATCTCTAATTTTCTTAAAGACATCTCTAGTCTTTCCCATTCTATTGTTTTCTTCTTCTTCTTCTTTTTTTTTTTTTTTTTTTTTGCATTGTTCAATTTAAAAGGCTCTCTTATATCTCCTTGCTAACCTTTGGTACTCTGCATTCAGTTTGGTATATCTTTCCCTTTCTTCTTTGCCTTTCACTTCTCTTCTTTTCCCAGCTATTTGTCAGGACTCCTCAGACAAGATTATGGGAGGGACTGGAAGTGGGAAAAACTGGGTCTTGCTCTGGTGGACATGGCTATGCTCAGTAAAATTTTAATCCTCTTTTTTGCAGATGGGTGAGATTGTGTCCCCTCTCCATTAACTGTTTGGCTTGAGGTGACCCAGCACTGAAATCTACAGGCTATGTGGTAGAGTTAACTCCAAGAGGGCTTTCACCAAGGGGAGTATTCCAGGACTGCTGCTGCCAGTGCCCCTGTCCCTGTGGCAAGCTACTGCAGACCCATGCCTCCACAGGAGATGCTCCAACACTAACAGGTAAGTTGTGTCTAATATTCTTTGGGGTCACTTCTCCTTTCCCCTGGATCCTGATGCATGCAAGATTTTGTTTGTGCCCTCTAATAGTGGAATCTCTGTTTCCCCCAGTCCTGCAGAAGTCCTGTAATCAAATCTTGCTTGTCTTCAAAGTCAGATTGAGAGAAGTAATTTTTAGGTAGGTTCATAAAAAGTCTGGGGTCCCCAAGGAGGTGAAAGGGGTCTCAGGCTCTCAAGGAGGAGAAAAGGAAAAACTTTTTTTTTCTACTTTCCTTAGCCTTAGTCACATAAGATCTTATCTTCTTTAAGCCCTGAGCTAATGAACACATAACAAAACAACTCATCTTGCTGAAAGGTATGTTTTTCCTTAAGCTCTGTACTAATGATTATATAACAACAATGTATGTTACTTGAGGATACGTTTCTCATTTTTAACAAGAACATTTTGACAATTGTACAGATGATTATACAGTGGAAGTGACAAATAGATTCAAGGGATTAGATCTGATAGACAGAATGCCTGAAGAACTATGGACAGAGATTGGCAATATTGTACCAGAGACAGGGATCAAGACCATCTCCAAGAAAAAGAAATGCAAAAAAGCAAAATGGTTGTCTGAGGAGGCCTTACAAATAGCTGTGAAAAGAAGAGAAGTGAAAGACAAAGGAGAAAAGGAAAGATATATTGATTTGAATGCAGAGTTCCAAAAAAATAGCAAGAAGAGATTAGAAAGCCTTCCTCAGAGATCAATGCAAAGAAATAGAGGAAAACAATCAAATGGCAAAGACAAGAGATCTCTTCAAGAAAATTAGAGATACCAAGGGAATATTTCATGCAAAGATGGGCACAATAAAAGAAAGAAATGGTATGGACCTAACAGAAGAAGAAAAGATTAAGAAGAGGTTTCAAGAATACACAGAAGAACTATACAAAAAAGATCTTCATGACCCAGATAACCATGATGGTGTGATCACTCACCTAGAACTAGACATCCTGGAATGCAAAGTCAGGTGGGCCTTAGGAAGCATCACTATGAACAAAGCTAGTGGAGGTGATAGAATTCCAGTTGAACTATTTCAAGTCATATACGGTGATGCTGTGAAAATGCTGCACTCAATGTACCAGCAATTTTGGAAAACTCAGCAGTGGCCACAGGACTGGAAAAGGTCGGTTTCCATTCCAATCCCAAAGAAAAGCAATGCCAAAGAATGTTCAAACCACCACACAATTGCACTCATCTCACATGTTAGCAAGGTAATGCTCAAAGTCCTCCAAGCCAGGCTTCAATAGTAACATGAACCGTGAACTTCCAGATATTCAAGCTGGATTTAGAAAAGGCAAAGGAACCAGAGATCAACTTGCGAACATCCGTTGGATCATAGAGAAAGCAAGAGAGTACCAGAAAAACATCTACTCTGCTTTATTGATTAGGCCAAAGCCTTTGTGTATATCAAAACAAACTGAAAAATTCTTAAAGAGATGGGAAAACCAGACCACCTTACCTGCCTCCTAAGAAATCTGTATGCAGGTCAAGAAGAAACAGTTAGAACTGGACATGGAACAACTGGTTCCAAATCGGGAAAGGATATGCCAAAGCTGTATATTGTCACCCTGCTTATTTAACTTTTATGCAGAGTACATTATGTGACATGCCAGTCTGGATGAAGAACAAGCTGCAATCAAGATTGATGGGAGAAATATCAATAACTTTATATACGCAGATGACATCACTCTTGTGGCAGAAAACAAAGAAGAACTAAAGAGCCTCTTGATGAAGGTGAAAGGGGAGAACGAAAAACTCAACATTCAAAAAACAAAGATCATAGTATCCAGTCACATCACTTCATGGCAAATAAATGGGGAAAAAATGGAAACAGCAACAGACTATTTGGGGGGGCTCTAAAATCACTGCTGATAGTGACTGCAGCCATGAAATTAAAAGACACTTGCTCCTTGGGAAAAAAGCTATGAGCAACATAGACAGCATATTAAAAAGCAGAGACATTTCTTTGCTAGCAAAGTTCTGTCTAGTCAAAGCTATGGTTTTTCCAGTAGTCAAGTATGGATGTGAGAGTTGGACCATAAAGAAAGCTGAGCACCGAAGAATTGATGCTTTTGAACTGTGGTGTTGGAGAAGACTCTTGTGAGTCCCTTGGACTGTAAGGAGATCAAACCAGTCAATCCTAAAGGAAATCAGTCCTGAATATTCATGGGAAAGACTGATCCTTAAGCTGAAACTCCAATACTTTGGCCACCTGATGGGAAGAACTGACTCATTTGAGAAGACCCTGATGCTGGGAAAGATTGAAGGCAGGAGGAGAAGGGGATTACAGAGGATGAGATGATAGGATGGCATCAGTTACTCAATGGTCATGAGTTTGAGTAAGCTCCGGGTTTGGTGATGGACAGCTAAGGCTGTAGTGTTGCAGTTCATGGGGTCACAAAGAGTCAGACATGACTGAATGACTGAACTGAACTTCTAATTAATCATGTGCTCTTAAAAGGTAGGTTATGGGAATAGGTCTGGTAAAACCTTTCTATTGTAGTTCTAATCTTGCTAATTTAAGATGTATGTGTATGTTTGGTAAAAGTATATAAGGCCTTGATAAGACTGATGAGTGGGGCATGCTCCGTCTCCATTCTGACGTCTATGACAGAAGCTTTTCTGTCCTTTTTCACTGTAATAAAACTTCTGCCATATGAGAGCCCTGAGTGATCAAGCCTGGTCCCTGATTCCGAAGCTAAATCTTCTTCTGAGATCATGAATCCAACATTACTCACTGTAAGCTATCAAGATTCCCTGGGGATTCCTAGTCTTTCTGCCAGATCGCCAGGATAACAAGCCTGCCATGGGGCTCAGAACAACAGTGGGAAAATTTCTTTGGTAGTACTGTTCTCCAGTTTGTGGGTTGCCCACCTGGTAGTTTATTGTGATTGTGCTCCTTCTACAACCTTACTGAGGCTTCTCCTTTGTCTTTGGATATGAGATATCTTTTTTTGGTGGGTTCCAGCATGCTCATGTTGATGGTTGTTCAACAGATATTTGCAATTTTGGTGCTCTCGCAGGAGGAGATGAGTACATGTCCTTCTACTCTGCCATCTTGAACCAATCTCTCTTCTATGTTTATTATTAATATAACAAATACTATGAATTCACCACCCAATGGGAGTCATGGAGCATAACCAATTTCTCCATCTGCCTCCTCCCCATCCCATTTCTCTACCTGTCCCTACTCAAGCTTAACACTTTCCTGAAACTGGTGATATTCTTATTATTTTTATTCTTCATATAATTTTTCATGTATACATTTCTTAGGAGTATATTTTTAAAGTTATTTTTGAAAGTATACCTGTTGTATGCACTCTTCCGGAACTTGCTCAAAATGTACAGGACTCATTTTGAAGCAATGATAATTACAAGAGAGAAATTGACTAATAGTGTGGAATAGAAAGCTCTCATCAGATCTATGTAAAATAAAATCCAATTTCTTCACTGTAGAATAAGTTTTTAACTGGACTACCTCTGCTGCTGCTGCTGCTAAGTCGCTTCAGTCATGTCTGACTCTGTGCGACCCCAGAGACGGCAGCCCACCTCTAGCTCCCAACAAATGAAACAATTAGCCCAAAATTATACAAATAATGAATAATGCATTCATGTGATGTTTGCTTTAGAGTTTCAGCTTTTTTGTTTTCAAAATATATGTCTTTCAAAGTCTATTATTTTGTTATGGTAGTAGTGGTTGTTTTAACATCTTTATTGACATACACTTTAAGTATTCACAAATGTACAGCTCAATAATTTTTTAGTAAATTCTTAGTATTGTGCAATCCACCACAGTGCAGTTTTAGAACATTTTATCACCCCTCCCCACCCCAATCAAAAGTCCTTTTTGTTTCACAAGAAGTAGAACTTATAAATTGTACATATTAACTTTTTTTTAAAAAACTGCCAAGTTGCTTTCAAAAGTAAATGTACCATTTAGCTCTTCTAGGGAAATGGCAACCCACTCCAGTATTCTTGCCTGGAGAATCCCAGGGACGGGGGAGCCTGGTGGGCTGCCATCTATGGGGTCGCACAGAGTCGGACACGACTGAAGTGACTTAGCAGCAGCATTGTACAAGGGCTCCATTTGACAGTTTTGTCAATTTCAATTTCAGTCACTCTAGTGAATATAAAGTTGTTTCTTATTGTGATCATAATTTGCATTTTCCAATGACTAATGATGTTGGACAGCTAACTGTGAGAAGTTTTAGTCATTTATATATCTTCACTGCAAAATGTCTGTTCAAATCTCTTGCCAATTAAAAAAAAATTGATTGATCTAATTGGGTTGTTTGCTATTGAGTTGCAATAGTTCTTTACATCTTATGGATACAGCTCCTTTATCAACTACACATTTGCAAGCATATTCACCCAATTTTTGGCTTCTCTTTTCCTTAATGGTGTCTCTTAAGGAACAAAATACTTTAAGGGTAATACTTTGACCACCTAATACAAACAGCTGACTCACTGAAAAAAACCCTGATGCTGGGAAAGATCGAAGGCAGAGGATAAGAGGGTAACAGAGTGTGAGATGATTGAATGGCATCATTGATGCAGTGGACATGAACTTGGGCAAACTCTGGGAGATGGTGGAGGACAGGGAGGCCTGGCCTGCTGCAGGTCATAGGGTTGTGAAGAGTCAGACAAGACTTAGCGACTGAACAACAACAAAGAGCAAAATGCTTTCATTTGATGAGATCCTACGTATCAATTATTTGCTTTTATAGATCAGGTTTTTGGTGTCATACTTAAGAAATCTGTGCTTATCTCAAAGTCACAAAGAGCTTCTCCTATACTTTCTTCTAGAAGTTTTATTGCTTTCACTTTTATATTTCGGTGTATGATCAATTTTGAGTTAATTTTTGTATATGATGTGACATAATGGTCGAAGCTAGCTTTTTCTTTTATTGACATATGGATATCCAATAGTTTGAACAATATTTGTTGAAAAGACTACCAACTCACCATTGAGTTTTCTTGACAGCTTTACTGAAAATCAATTGAACGTAAATGTAAATGCTTATTTCTGAAATTTCTATCCCATTACATTGACATAAATGTCTTTCTTGACAGACAACACAAGTCTTGATTACTGTAGTTACATAGTATGTGCAAATTGTCTGACTTTTACTTTTTCTCTACTGTTTTGGCTTATTTAGTCTCTTTAAATTTTCATATTACTTTTTGAATCAATTATCAATTCTTTTCCCCACATCCTATTTTTTTAAATATGCCTAATTTAGAAAAGGCAGAGGAACCAGAGATCAAATTGCTAACATCTGCTGGATCATCAAAAAAGCAAGAGAGTTCCAGAAAAACATCTATTTCTGCTTAATTGACTATGCCAAAGCCTTTGACTGTGTGGATCACAGAAAACTGTGGAAAATTCTGAAAGAGATGGGAATACCAGACCACCTGACCTGCCTCTTGAGAAACCTATATGCAGGTCAGGAAGCAACAGTTTGAACTGGACATGCAACAACAGACTGGTTCCAAATAGGAAAAGGAGTACATCAGGGCTGTATATTGTCACCCTGCTTATTTAACTTATATGCAGAGTATATCATGCAAAATGTCAGGCTGAATGAAGCACAGGCTGGAATCAAGATTGCCAGGAGAAACATCAGTAACCTCAGATATGCAGATGACACCACCTTTATGGCAGAAAGCAAAAAAGAACTAAAGAGCCTCTTGATGAAAGTGAAAGTGGAGAGTATGAAAAAGCTGGCTTAAAACTCAACATTCAAAAAACAAAGATTATGGCATCAGGTCCCATCACTTTATGGCAAATAGATGGGGAAACAATGGAAACAGTGACAGACTTTCTTTTCTTGGGCTCCAAAATCACTACAGATGGTGACTGCAGCCATGAAATTAAAAGATGCTTGCTCCTTGGAAAAAAAGCTATGAGCAACATAGATAGCATATTAAAAAGCAGAGACATTACTTTACTGACAAAGGTCCATCTAGTCAAAGCTATGGTTTTTCAAGTAGTCATGTATGGATGTGAGAATTGGACCATAAAGAAAGCTGAGCACCAAAGAATTGATGCTTTTGAACTGTGGTGTTGGAGAAGACTCTTGGGAGTCTGTTGGATTGCAAGGAGATCCAACCAGTCAATTCTAAAGGAAATCAGTCCTGAATATTCATTGGAAGGACTGATGCTGAAGCTGAAACTCCAAAACTTTGGCCACCTGATGTGAAGAACTGACTTCTTGGAAAAGACCTTGATTCTAGGAAATATTGAAGGCAGGAGCAGAAGGGGACGTCAGAGGATGAGATGGTTGGATGGTATCACTGATGCAATGGACATGAGTTTGAGTAGGCTATGGGAGTTGGTGATGGACAGGGAAGCCTGACGTACTACAGTCCATGGGGTCGCAAAGAATCGGACAGGACTGAGTGACTGAAATGAGCTGAACTGAACTGTGTAATTCTTAACAGATTTTTGGATGTTCTCCAAGATATTCATTTATAAAATTTTCAATTTATACAAATAGAAATTTTGTGAAAAAAGGCATAAAATGTTGTTTCTGTCCTTTAGTATCATTGCAAAATGAAAAGTTATGTTATATTGTCAAAAGATGAATTTTCACTTAATAAAGTGTGCATTTGTTTTGAGACTCTGTTTTTCCTTTAATGCTTAAGATAAATTGATGTACAACTTAATAGATTCAACTACAGTATATATTCAGACATGTCATATTCATTCAACACTTGTGTACATTTGGCATGATGTTGCTTAGCATTTCCAAACTGTTTGATAGTGAAAGGTTGTTGCTGAGCCATGAAAGACTCTGGGATTCTTGGCCTCTGAAGGAGAAGAATTCAATCCGGGGCCAGTGACAAGGCTTGATTGCTCAGAGATTTTGTTTAATAAAGTTTTATTAAAATATAAAAGAGACAGGGAAAGCTTCTGACATAGACATCAGAAGGGGGCAGAAAGCATTCCGCCCTGCTCGTCTTATCTGGATGTTGTATAGCTACTAGCAAGTTGTTTTATAGAAAGATGTCTCCAAATTCAGAGTGGCACCAGGCCCCTCACCCACAACATATGTTTTGAGATAACGCTGGCCCCAGGTGAGTCACCCTGGGCCACAAAATGATTGACATGAATCTTGAAGGAAGGCAGGTTTCCAAGTAAATATGTAGTTTCATTAACATAGTTAGGAGAACAATGTATGAGTAAAACATACAGGTTTGTCAAGTTGGTTCTGAGTCTTAGATGGACAGACTTGAAGAAAGACAGAATCTAGGGTAAATGCATAGTTCATTAACATAGGTTACGCCGAACATTTCCCTAAGAAAAAAGCTCAGAGTTTGAGAAAAGTCAAGTTCAGGTGGAACCAGGTGTCATTATGGCAACACAGAATTTTAAGAAAAACCTCTTTTTAAATTTGTGTAGAAAGGGTGAAAAAATGTAACACTTGTTTGTTTTCTCCTGCCGCTTAAGAGAGAGATAAAAAATGTCGGACACTTACAGCCTATTTCTTCCATCTGGAGACCCCTGGCCTTCCTGCCTGCTACCCTCGCAATAGAATGTTTTTATGTTGTGAATGAAGAACCCCTTATACAAGCTTGGAAAATTACAGGAAAGCAAAGTTAAATGTCTTTTTTTTTCTGAAGACTTCTCAAAGCATTTAATTTGTTAACCTGCAGCATGATTCTCAAGAGGAAAATATATCATATTTCCTCCTGCTACATACAATTTGAAAATGCAGCTAAGTTTTTAGGCAAAAAGCAATCATGCTTTAGAGGCCTTCAATTTTAGAGGTCTTCAATTTTGTGTCTTCAGCTCCAGAAAACTACTAAAATATTTACTAATTTCTATGCACCTAGTATCTGTGCTTTTCCCAGATGAAGCCCAGATTCTTGGTCTCTTGCCCTCTACCACAAATCAGGTCAAATCCCTAGGTTAAAGCCTCTCCAGAAGAATTCAGCTCACTGTGGTTCTCCCTGCCCCTGAATTTTGTCCATTCCAGCTCTCATTGCTTCAACAGCAATCTAGTGGTTTAATTTTTAAATTTAATTCTTGCCCAATTGTTTTCATCACAAAGATTGGAATATCATGTTGTTGCATATTATTCAAAATCATAATTTTGTCTTTGAATTTTTAGTCAAAGCAAATAAGTGAAGAAAATTAAATGTTCAGTAAATTGGCCAATTAGAAAATATATAAGCAAACCTCAAAGTTTCTCACATATTGTCAAAAAGCTATTTAGAAATTGTAAAGAAACTATGTCCATTAATAATAGCAAAAACTGAAAAATGCATAACCTGTGCATGTGTATGTAATGAGTAAAACAAATCTTACATATAGAACTTCTATAAAGAAAATGATAATGTTTCTTTCATTATCAAAGCAAATGAAGTAAACAAATGATCAAAGTAAGTAAATAAATGATCAAGAAAAGTTAGTACACTTTTGAATAGAATGATGAATAAGGGGCAAAGTGCCTTATCAGATGTTTAAAAGCATTTAAATACAATGTGATTTAAACAGATATTACTAAGCCACATTTAGAATTTAGTATGTTTAGCTATTTAAATATAACTAAGACAGAAGCATGTCTAAATATATGTGAGTTAAATATGTGGAAAAGGTGGTAAAATTAGGAAAGTAAAAATAGATTCTTCATAAATATTGTTGGATTTCTCTATTTTGACTTTTATATTTCAAAATCCAAATGGACTGAGCCATGAGTAGATGTTTCACATGAGAGAAAAACTACATTTGTAAAAAAGTATACAGTTAAATGCTGGTAAGAATTTGGGCAATTAAATATTATTACACACTCAATGACTATGTACATTTTTCAATATATTTGAAAAGTAGTTCATATGTCAAGGGTCATTTTTAAAATATCTCTTTTACCTAATATCATAGGGAGCAGGCTAATTTTTATGAACACTGCAAGCAGTGTTGTTTTTCCATATGCATCACATATTAGAAAATACTTTCTAAAAACTTTTTAGTTCCTGACAGCAACAAACTGCCTAGTTCAGTACTATATCCTCACTGCCTACTGCCTGGAACAGTATAAGAGCTTAGTAAATATTTTTCAGTGAATGGAGTAAGTGACTCACAGCCTTTCAATAAAATATTACACGGATAATTAGGATAATAATTGAAAAACTTAATAACACAAATATATATTGTAGCAAGCAAGCCAAATATAAACTTTTATGTAGTTTTTATGTATATTATGGTTAGACTCAGTTAAAATGTAACCCTTCAAACAATAATAGAAGAAATGATATTGATAAGCCCAACAGTGAAAGAACAATGGCAAGTTATTAATCGTGAAAGACTGGGGAAGTCACAACCAAAATGGGCCTCAGTTTCCTTATTTATTTGGTGTGTATGATGCTATGCTATATAAAGTCATATAGGGAAAGGTGAGTGAAAAAATATGTATGAAGACCATTTTACAAATCATGAACTCCTTCACAAGTATTTAATAGAATTCTCGTTATTCACAGTTATGACCATCACTGATTACTGGTATTTATATGCTGTGAATGAGTGACTATTTCCTTTTTGGTTGAATGCTTTCCCTGGAAAAATACAAGCAAATATTTGTAAGAAAAAGATAGATAGATAGACTTATTTTTTAGTTTACCATCTATTTTGCTCTTTAAAGAAATTCATTATAAATTAGGCATGAATGTATATAACAATGCATTTCAAATCTGGGTCAAAGTTTAATCATAACCTTGCTCCAAGTTGACTTTGAGCAAATTGTTTTAAGGAGAACCTTACGGGTACTAAAATAACCTTGTGTCTCATAATCTGCCGTCGCTAAATCCTCATCTCCAATATTATTTTAGGGGCCATTTTTTAAAATAAAATATCTTGAGCATACTACTACTACTACTAAGTCGCTTCAATCGAGTCCAACTCTGTGCAACCCCACAGACGGCAGCCCATCAGGCTCCACCATCCTTGGGATTCTCCAGGCAAGAATCCTGGAGTGGGTTGCCATTTCCTCCTCCAATGCATGAAAGTGAAAAGTGAAAGTGAAGTTGCTCAGTCATGTCTGACTCTTAACGACCCCATGGACTGCAGCCTACCAGGCTCCTCCGTTCATGGGATTTTCCAGGCCAGAGTACTGGAGTGGGGTGCCATTGCCTTCTCCAAAATATCTTGAGCATAGCTATGGTGAATAGGACTCTACCTTTTTCACTCCTCGGTTATTCCATAAGCAATATTTTCAGACACTGGCAGAGCTTCTCCCATTTATTTCTGGTCACTATGTATTGAATATCATTAAGTGGGCTTAATATATTTTATATTCAGTTTTATATCTATTACTTTAAATGGTGATAGCCCATGGAATTAATATTAATTGAGCAGTTACTATGTGCTAAACACTTTTATAAACAATAAGGATAAGGTGTGAACCAAACTTTATCAAAAAAATAGTTTCTAGTAATTAAAAATCTACATCTGAATAGATTTAATATTATTAAAAGTATAACATATTATAAATTAGGTACTATTATAATTAGCCATTATTATTATCAATCCAGCCATTCAAAATATGAAACTATAAAATTAAAGAAGCCTTTTGATCTTCTATTTAAATTTATAAATATAGACAGAAATACGAATAAGTTGTTCAACGGATGGATTACTCCCCAAATTATTACAGTTTTCACTCAACATTTGATGTTCTACACTACAGAGTTTATTGTTTATTACAATATAAAATTCATCTTCAGCTCCAGAGGGCAGAGTAAAGCTGTATCGTCATCTACTACCATAGTATCTGGTACAGAACATGGCACATTGGTGTATGCTCAATAATAGTACTTTGAAGAATAGATCAATTGTTATTTATTTGGCCCTCTTACCTATTCCAAATGTTGAGAATATGAAATTTAAAGACAAATTTCAAACAAAAGACCAATGATTTGATCAATGTGAAAGCACAGATGCAACACTTGAGGAGTGCCTCCTGCATATAAGCAGAACACCAGTAGTTTCTTACATATTAGGTCTATTTTGTGGTACCATAGTTACACCATATCACTTTTTGTCTGAATCTGAACAATATAGTCAATTCAAGAACCTGGATTACAATTGAAGTCTATAGGGAAGTAATCTGCCAAATAGATCAGAATTTTAGGTCAGATGAAAGCATCCTTAAAATATGTGGATTCTTATAAGTTAAAATTTCCAACCTGTAGTAGACATACCAAGATGCCTTATAAAGATATGACTGTATGTATATAATTATATACATTAACAGTTTTCCTTACAACATATGTGGATAAACACTCTTTTAGAAATCAGTTGCATTAAACAGATTTTTTTTTACATTTCTTGCAATATAATGATAGACCAGCCCACAATCTTGAGAAGGATAAATTATAAAAAAGGAAAAACACCCTGCAAATAATTAACTAGCTCAGTTCATCCTATATTGAACTGTTCTCCACCCTAACAAAATGGAATAGAAATACTTTTGTCATTTTATTTCCTCAGAATAGTGCTTCTGTGTTCAGGGGGATTTAGATGAAGAGAAGCTCTTGGAATTACAAAGTCTTCAGGACAATGCTGGCATTCTATATTTTTGCCAGCACCACAGAGTTTAGGCTTCTGGTTTACAGAAACATCACTCACAGATGTTATGCAATAAATATCCTTTGTATATCATATACTATCACCAGGAACACTTAATTCTATGCCTTAAGTTGTTGTCCTTGCTAGAATTTGCCCTTTAACAAGATATATAGTCTCCGGGTCATAACACTAAAAAGAAAAACAAGGTAAGTAATTTGAATTTGCGTAACTTGGATTCTCAGTTCTGGCTCACCCAAGAAGATAAGGTGATGGCCATCTTAAATCATTTGACATTAATATCACATACACTTTGTCCCAGGAATTCTAATTATAGGCATATATCTGAAGGAACTCCTAGCACATGGGCAGGAAGGCATGTTCAAGAATATTGATAGCATCACTATTTTTTACCAGCAAAACATAAAGCTCCAAAAGTCCATTGACAGGAGAAGAAATAAACTATGGTTAATTTGCACAGTGGAATATCATACAGTAGTAAAAATGAATGACCTACAGTTGTATGCAAAAATATGGATGAATCTTTGGAATTTAATGTTGAATAAAAAAGAGCATATTTCTGCAGAATTCATTTAGTGTGATACCATACTTTATAAAGCTCAAAAGCAAGTAAAGCTTAATAGTACATTCTTTAGACACATGTATGTATGTAATAAAAATATAAAAGATAAAAATGATGGAATGATAAATCAAAATTTCATAGAAATCATTATGTGGGGTGGGGGGGGACAAAGACTAAATGAAGGGAAGAAGATAAAAGTGGGTGAGAGTTATTAGCAATGAACTAAGATCTAATTTAGATTGTTGGTTGTGATTAATCAGTATACCATGCTTTATTTTGTGTATATATTCCAAAATATAAATTAAAAAGGAAAATAAATATCATTTTTATATATTGTCAGATTTGACTAAATCCTATAAATGATCCAGTAAATATTCTCTAACATTTTAGGTAAAGTAGTCTTCTCTTTCACTTATTCATTTATTTACTCTCCTCTTATTGAAGAAATAGAACAACTGTGCTAGTTACTAGGAATTCAGAGATAAAAAGACGGTCAGTATCCTTGAAGAACTTACAATCTGATGGAAGAATTTTAACATGATTGCTCTTCTCCATGAATAAGAAGAAAAAGTAAAATATTATATTAAAAGTTCCTAGCATATCGTAAGTGCTTGAAACTATTAACTGTAATTCTTATTCTTATTATTATTATTGTTGTTACTTGAGCTGGGAAAAATAGCCTTGAGGACAGACACTGGGCACTTAATATTATTCAAGATGTGTCATTTCTTTCTTACTAACCTGCTATGTACACAATAATGGACATTTTTGTTTCATATGGCGCCTCTGAGTAAGCAAAACTTGAAAGGTAAGAGAACAAAGCAAACCAAATACTATTTAATCTAAGCTCTACACCACACTGACTGTTCTTTTAATATTTACTCTCTTTATAAATGTTTGCCATTCACTCTAGTTTAATAATTCTAAGAATGCAATTTCCTCACAGAGTTGTACTTATCTTTAGAAAGTCAAAGATAGGAATAGTTTATGGTTAAAATAGGAGAACTAAAAAGCAGCATATGAAAATTTTACTCTGGTTAATGAGTCAAATGGCTTTGAAAACCAAAAGCCCATATCTTAAGAAGCATTTGGATAAATTTAAATGCCTTGTCAGATGTAGTGACTCACATGTACATCAACTGATGATGCTTTAGTCTGGGATTAAAATCAGAAGTAAATACAATCTATTAAATAAGAATATTAAAATGGAAAAGAAATTAAATGTATCAGACCAAGTTACACATTTTTGTACAGCAGAGTAATCACTATTATTGTACAGGCAAATTTTTTGAAGTAACTTATGGGACCTTCATTCATGTCCAAAATTATTTTATTTATATCTCAATGGACAATACACAAAATCATAATAAACCAAGAGCTTAGATGCTAGCTGTTCTACACAAGCCACATAGGTATCAAATCAAATACTCAACCAAGTAACTTTCACCACAGGAAATTCCAAAAATATCTCCACCAAATGGGTAATTAGAAAAGAGAAATAAACACAGCCCTTGGCAAAGTTTTTCCCCATAAACAGAGCTCTGTAGGCACATTCCACACCAGGCCATCTACTGTTTCATGATGGTGAGTTAATACTTGAAACAAGTGACTAAAGCCATTACATAGAGCAAATCATTATTCAAGGCTCCTTCACAAAGTAAAATTCTAATCCAACTATGTGTCCTCTAGCCTCTCTTTTAATGGAGTCAAGGTAAGGAAGGGCTCTTATTTAATCATTCCTATCTTTTGGCTTTACTTTTTACAAAGAGCCAAAACAAAAGTGAAATAATCCCTCTAGTGGTCAAGTACATCAACAGCAAAGCATAGGCCTAGGTGGTCAGGCTAAAGTTGCCTGATTCTGATTTGGAAAAGAAAGCTCTCAGAACTGTGAGGCGAACAGTTTAGGATATTCACGCTAGTAATTGCAGTTGCCAGATAAAATACAGATGTCCAGTTAAATTTCAAGCATTGAATTTTTAGGAGATAAGTATGATCCATAAGTATTTGGGATATGTGTGAATGTGTGAAGTCTCTCAGTCATGTCTGACTCTTTGCGACCCCGTGGACTGTAGCCCACCAGGCTCCTCTATCCATGGGATTCTTCAGGCAAGAATATTGGAGTGGGTTGCCATTTCCTTCTCCAGGGGATCTTCCCAACCCAGGGATCGAACCCGGGTCTCCTTTATTGCAGGCAGATGCTTTATCCTCTGAGCCATATACTTAATACTAAAATATAATTTATTTCGGTGATATTTAAATATAACTAGGCATCCTGTTTTTTATGTACCAATCTGGAAACCCTACTAGTAATGGATTCCAGTGATTACAGTCTAACAGGGCACAAAATATAAATACTGTGATCACCATATAGTGAATGAAAAATGGTACAAAACATAGCATGCAATGAATATATCTACCCAGACATAATCAAAACTCATGGGATATTAGAATTAATTTAGTTAGAAAATATACTAAAATTTTGAAGGTTATAGCATAGGCTTGCATACTAAAATGTCTCATCATTTCTATTGCAAACGGAGTCAGATGACTTTTCTTTTTTTCTGTTTAAAAATTTTATTTTGCAGAATTAACAGAGAAATACATGTGCATTAGTTTTTAAAGCTAGAAAATAGAAACATGGAGAATACCCATATTCCCACCACCTTAGAGAAGATAATACAGCTAACTTTTCAACATATAGCTATAAGCAAATGCAATTAATTTTTTGCTTTTTCATTAATCTACTCATTCTTTTATGCTCTATGCCAGATACTTTTTTTAAAAAAACATTGGAAATAGAGCAGTGAACAAAAGACTACCTACATGGAGCTTGCCTTTCAGTGGAAGGAGACAGAAACAAATAAAAATATATCAGAGAGTCAGTGAATCAGAGAAAAATAAAGCTAAGTAAATGAGATAGTATTGGAAGACAAGA
This sequence comes from Bos grunniens, assembly GCF_055505025.1. Classification (NCBI taxonomy): domain Eukaryota; kingdom Metazoa; phylum Chordata; class Mammalia; order Artiodactyla; family Bovidae; genus Bos; species Bos grunniens. The sequence goes on along the minus strand of NC_141179.1, from coordinate 7,608,500 downwards.
TGAGAAATAGTATTGCTTTGGGTAATGAAGGAAGACTGACCTCAGAAGGTTTGACCAGAGAACTGAAAAATGCAAAGGAGCAGACATGTAGGTGAAAAAGTGAGTATTAGGGTCCTCAGACTAAATTCTGATTGCAGTCCAGAGGCAGGAGGAAGCCAGCATGGTCAAAGTCAAGTGACTGAAGGAATAGTCTTGGAGATGAAGTCACAAAGTGAGTGTTGGAAGCAGTCCTTCAAATCACAGGACTTTACACATAGAGAAATAAGCTATTGAATGATTTCAAAGTCTTCTCAGAATCCCAACACTCTTCAGTTCAATAGAATCTCTCCTGGTTCTGTGTGGGGGGGATGGTCTGCAGACAGGAAAGACGCAGGCAGAACTGTCAGGAGGCACTGCTACCTCTCAGACCAGAGATGACAGGGACCAGGATCAGGTGGAGGCTGGCTGAAGGAGAAGAAGTTGGATGCGAATATACTTTGAAGATAGAGTTAACAGGAAAGAGGAAAAGAGACAATCTTTGCCCTTAAAGGTCTTTCTCTAAAAGATAACTGATTCATATTCAATATTCATATACCAAAATATACATACACTGAGCTAAACTCTTTACATGTCTAATATCACTAATCTTCTCAACAGCCCCATGAGAAAACTTAAGCTAAGAGAAGCTAAGGTGTTTGCTCAGGGTCATTGAATAAGTAAAGCAGCAGTCACATTTGGCTGCAACCAAACAATGAACCAACCATGCTCTATAGGTATATACAAAGACAGATAAGCTGTAGGTTCTAACTTCACATAGCTTGGGAAAGTTTTAGATTACCATATGAGACATAGCTAAATTATCCTTGTAGGCAGTGTGTGATTGAGAGCCAGAGAAGTGGTCTGCATTGAAGTGCTGTGTGAGCCCAGAAGAGTAGGAAAAGGGTATGATTTAAAGTGCTTGGAGGAGGAGCCATGGGGGAGGATGTACAAGTTGAGCCTGGAAAAAAGAGAGTGTTTGGACCAGGTGGAGAAGAGAAAGAAGATAAAAAGCAACAACAAAAATAGATCTTATTTAGAAATGGGTACCCACTCCAGTATTTTGGCCTAGAGAATTCCATGGACAGAGAAGCCTGGCAGGCTCCAGCCCATGGGCTCCCAAAGAGTCAGACACAACTGAGTGACTTTCACTCACAGCTTGTGACATTTCTAGGACAGAGCTGACCTAACTGACCTTGGCTGAAACTGTGGGAAATTGAAGCAGGACCCACACTATTGAAAATCTTTGCCATCTTAACCAGATTGTCTGATGAGCTCTTTTAAGCAGAAGCAAAATATATACCGGTATTGACAAAGAGAAGAGACAGAGCCAGAGAAACAAAACACACTTCGCCTTTTCTTATCCAAGTACATATCATTTGACAGCCACGTCTCCCCATTGGAATTTATTGTTTTGGTTATTGACAGGCCATAGATGATGCCACAGTAATGGTAGTCATGTGTCAAAATCTACACACTAGAGCTCAGAGGTATAACAAAAGTGAAGTGTTTTAATTTCTCTATAAAAGCACTAAGCTTCCTGCCAAGCACCATTCTGGCATATGGCTGGGGGTGGGATGGGGGCAGAACATTAAAATGACAATTAGAGGTGAATCATTCTTTTCTAGTCCAAAATGGTCTTTTATAATACAAAAGTTCCGTTCAGGAAGATATTCAGCCAATTCAAAGTTCAAACTATACATCAGGGCTGCCGTTCCTCTGTCAAACAGACTGCTTTCCTCCTTCATGAGACAGTTTCTGGGAACGGAGTAAGTCTTGTGAACACCCAGGGAGTTGGAGCAGTGGGAGCACCAATCCGGCTCTGGTTGAGGTTCCAGATGGAGAGGAGGTGTAGATAACATACCCCAGCAACTTCATCTTGCCAGGTCTGTCTGTAGCTTCTGTCCTCACTACATCTGCTTCTGGAATGTTCAGCTTATGTAACTTGTGGTCTGTCCCTCCAGCATATGAGGTGGTTGTTGCCCTTCACCCCAAGCCTCCCATCTCAGCTCCTGAGTCCTCTGGGTCTCTTCTGCTTTTTCTGTCTAGTCTTTACCTTGGCTGGTCACACTGCAGCCTCTGTTAGGTGGCTAGCACAGTCCTCGCCATGACAATGTCATTGGCTCTCCACAAGAATGTGTGAGTAATTCTGGATCTCTCTTCATGATATCCAGCTAAGACAGTTTTTAAAAGAGGGAAGAGATCACCAGCACTCTCTACTCAAACATGCGCAATCATCATTATCATTTCCAACATGTAGGCTCTCCATGTTGGCCTTGGGGTTCCCTGTGAAATGGTCTGCTACCTGAGAACCTAATGGAAAATGAGGGTTCAACCTCTCTCTGCTTGCACACCCCCTTCTCAATCTTTCTGAGATTTCTCTCATTCTTTAATAACCACCTCCAGAGTCTTTCTTTAAACAGCCTTAGTGTGGGATAGTTCATATGCCATAAAATTTACACATTTTAGGTTTATAGATCAATGCATTTTAGCAAATTTATACAGTTATACAACCATCACCATAATGCAGTTTTAGAACACTTGCATCACCCTCAAAGGTTCCCTCCTACCCATATGTAGCAAATCCCTTATATGTAGCCAATCTTCCTGCCCACCCAGGTTCTAGCAGCCCCTGGTCTGCTTTCTGCTGTAGGAGAAAATAATTTCACTTCTAGTATGTTGCCTCAGGTAATTAAGAACAGCTTTCCACCTAGCAGAATTAAAAATCAACATTATGTACATAATGTATGGCAAACAGATGAATGGCAATTTATATGAAAATTACCAGGTAGAAATCTAAGAAGACATAGGAACCCAATAAGGTAAGAACCGTTTGCAAAACCACTTTTACCTTGAGAGCATTTGTCCACATAAAGAGAGAGCTATGAACAGAACAAGGGTTCAGTAGCTTTTCAGACTGATGACAACTAAAGCAAAAGTCAGCGCCTCCCTAAGGAGGCATCCTGAGACACCACCACACCTTAAATTGGGACTCTCAGGTGAAGAGTAAACTGGAAGTAAGCTAACACTTTTCTGGATTTTCAACACAACCATAACGAGGAAGTTTAACTGTTGAGCTTGGAAAACCACACTTTAAAAATCAACATATAAAAAAGAAAGACAAAACACAGGAAGAACAAGATAATTGAAATATTCAGAAATACTTTATCTATTGGAATTATCATACACACTATGAAAAGTATGCTGAGTATGTTAAAATCTTTTAATCTTGAAAATATTTCAAAGGAATTGGAAACTATATAAAAGTAATAAGACAATTTTAAAAATTAATTTATTTTAACTGGAGGCTAATTGCTTTACAATATTGTGATTTTTGACATACATTGACATCAATTAGCCTCAGGTGTACATGTGTCCCCCATCATGAACCCCCCCTCAGACCTCCCTCCCTATCCCATTCCCCTGGGTTATCCCAGTGCACTGGCTGTGAGTGTCCTGTTTCATGCATAGAACTTGGACTAGACATGTATTTCATATATGATAATATACATGTGTCAATGCTATTCTCTAAAAATCATCCCACCCTCGCCTTCTCCCATTTAGCCCAAAAGTCTGTTCTATACATCTGTGTCTCTTTTGCTGTCTCACATATAGGGTTATTGTTACCATCTTTCTAAATTCTATATATATGCTTTAGTATACTGTATTGGTGTTTTTCTTTCTGGCTTACTTCATTCTGTTTAATAGGCTCCGGTTTCATCTACCTCATTAGAACTGATTCAAATGCATTCTTTTTAATGGCTGAGTAATATTCCATTGTGTATATGTACCACAGCTTTCTTGTCCATTCATCTGCTGATGGACATCTAGGTTACTACCATGCCCTAACTATTATAAATAGTGCTGCGATGAACATTGGGGGTACACATATCTCTTTCAATTCTGGTTTCCTTGGTGTGTATACCCAGGAGTGGGATTGCTGGGTCATGTGGCAGTTCTATTTCCAGTTTTTTAAGGAATCTCCACACTGTTCTCCATAGTGGCTGTACTAGTTTGCATTCCCACCAACAGTGTAAGAGGATTCCTTTTTCTCCACACCCTCTCCAGCATTTATTATTTGTAGACTTTTTGATAGCAGCCATTCTGACCCACATGAAATGGTACCTCACTGTGGTTTTGATATGCATGTTTCTGATAATGAGTGATGTTGAACATCTTTTCACGTGTTTGTTATGTGTCTGTATGTCTTCTTTGGAGAAATGTCTGTTTAGTTCTTTGGCCCACTTTTTGATTGGCTCATTTATTTTTCTGGAATTGAGCTGCTTGTATATTTTTGAGATTAATTCTTTGCCAGTTGTTTTGTTTACTATTATTTTCTCCCATTCTGAAGGTTGTCTTTTCACCTTGCTTATAGTTTCCTTCATTGTGGAAAAGGTTTTAAGTTTAACTAGGTCTTATTTATTTATTTTTACTTTTATTTCCATTACTTTGGGAGGTAGGTCATGGAGGATCTTGCTGTGATTTATGTCAGAGAATGTTTTGCCTATGTTTTCCTCTAAGGATTTTATAGCTTCTGGTCTTATGTTTAGATCTTTAATCCATTTTGAGATTATTTTTGTGTAAGGTGTTAGAAACCGTTCTTCAGTTCACTTCAGTTCAGTCACTCAGTCATGTCGGACTCTTTGCAACCCCATAGACCACAGCAAACCAGGCCTCCCAGTTCATTACCAATTCCCAGAGTCCACCCAAACTCATGTCCGTTGATTCAGTAATGCCATCCAACCATCTCATTCTCTGTCATACCCTTCTTCCACCTTCAATCTTTTCCAGCATTAGGGTCTTCTCAAGTGAGTCAGCTCTTTGCATCAGGTAGCCAAAGTATTGGAATTTCTGCTTCAGCGTTAGTCCTTCCAATAAATATACAGGACTGATTTCCTTTAGGATTTACTGATTTGATCTTCTTGCAGTCCAAGGGACTCTCAAGAGTCATCTCCAACACCCCAGTTCAAAAGCATCAATTCTTTGGCCCTCAGCTTTCTTTATAGTTCAACTCTAACATCCACACAGGACTATCAGAAACTGTTCTAGATTCATTCTTTTACAAGTGGTTGACCAGTTTTCCCAGCACCACTTGTTAAAGAGATTATGTTTTCTCCATTGTATATTCTTGCCTCCTTTGTCAAAGATAAGGTGTCTATAGGTGCGTGGATTTATCTCTGGGCTTTCTATTTTGTTCCATTGATCTATAGTTCTGTCTTTGTGCCAGTGCCATAATGTCTTGATGACTTTGTGATATAGCTTTGTAATATAGTCTGTAATGTAATGTAATGTAGCTTTGTAATATAGTCTGAAGTCAGGCACGTTGATTCCTCCAGTTCCATTCTTCTTTCTCAAGATCGCTTTGGCTACTCCAGGTTTTTTGTGTTTCCATACAAATTGTGAAATTATTTGTTCTAGTTCTCTGATAAATACCATTGGTAGCTTGATAGGGATTGCATTGAATCTATAGATTGCTTTGGGTAGTATACTCATTTTCACTATATTGATTCTTCTGATCCATAAACATGGTATATTTCACCATCTATTTGTGGAATCTTTGATTTCTTTCATCAGTGTTTTATAGTTTTCTATATATAGATCTTCTGTTTATTTTTTTTTTAATTTTATTTTTTGGCCACAAGGCATATGGGATCTTCCCTGACCAGGGATTAAACTCATGTCCCCTGTGTTGGAAGTGCAGAGTCTTAACCACTGGACCACCAGAGAAGTCCTGGCCTTTTGTTTTCAGTAGATTTATTCCTAAGTATTTTATTCTTTTTATCACAATGGTGAGTGGGATTGTTTCCTTAATTTGTCTTTCTGTTTTTTCATGGTGAGTGTATAGGAATGCAAGAGATTTCTGTGTATTAATTTTATATCCTGCTACTTTTTAGTATTCATTAATTAGGTCTAGCAATTTTCTGGTGGTCTCTTTAGGGTTTTCTATGTAAAGGATCATGTCATCTTCAAACTGTGAGAGATTTACTTCTTCTTTTCCAATCTGGGTTACTTTTATTATTTTTTCTCCTCTGATTGCTGTGGCTAAGACTTCCAATACTATGTTGAATAGTAATGGTGAGAATACCACCCTTTTCTTGTTTCTGATTTTAGAAGAAATGCTTCCAATTTTTCTCCGTTGAGGATAATGTTTTCTGTGAGTTCTTTGTGTATGGTTTTTATTATGTGAGGTATGTTGCTTCTATGCCAGGTTTCTGGAGAGTTTTTATCATAAATGAAGATTGAATTTTGTCAAAGGCTTTCTCTGTATCTATTGAGAAAATCATACAGTTTTTATCATTCAATTTGTTAATGTGGTGTATCACATTCATTAATTTATGAATTTAGAAGAATCCTTGCATCCCTGGGCTAAAGCCCACTTGGTCATGATGTATGATCTTTTTAATATGTTGTTGGATTCTATTTGCTAGAATTTTGTTGAGGATTTTTGCATCTATGTTCATCAGTGATATTGGCCTATAGTTTTCCTTATATTGTGGCATGTTGTCTGGTTTTGGTGTTAGGGTGATGGTGGCCTCTTTGAATGAGTTTGGGAGTTTACCTTCCTCTGAAATTTTCTGGAAGAGTTTGAGCAGGATAGGTGTTAGTTCTTTAAAATTTTAGTAGAATTCACCTATGAAACCATCTAGTCCTGGGCTTTTGTTTGTTGGAAGATTTTTGATTACAGTTTCGACTTCCGTGCTTGTGATGGGTCTGTTAAGATCTGTTTCTTCCTGGTTCAGTTTTGAAAGGTTATACTTTTCTAAGAATTTGTCCATTTCTTCCAAGTTGTCCATTTTATTGGCATATAGTTGCTGATAGTAGTCTTTTATGATCTTTTGTATTTCTGTGTGTCTGTTGGGATTTCTCCATTTTCATTTCTAATTTTATTGATTTGATTCTTCACTGTTTTTTTCTTGATGAGTCTGGCTAATGGTTTGTCATTTTTATTTATCTTATCAAAGAACTATCTTTTAGTTTTGCTGATTTTTGGTATAGTCCCCATTGTTTTTTAACATTTATTTCTGCTCTAATTGTTATAATTTCTTTCCTTCCACTAACCCTGGGGTTCTTCATTTCTTCTTTTTCTAGTTGCTTTAGGTGTAAAGTTAGGTTAGTTATTTGATGTTTCTCTTGTTTCCTGAGGTAAGCTTATATTGCTATGAACCTTCCTCTTAGCACTGCTTTTACTGAATCCCATGGGCTTTTGCTTGTGGAGTTTTCATTTTCATTTGTTTCTATGCATATTTTGATTAATTTTTGATTTCTTCCATGATTTGTTGGTTATTCAGAAGCATGTTGTTTAGTCTCCTTGTGTTTGTATTTTAATAGTTTACTTCCTGTAATTGACATCTAATCTTACATATTGTGATCAGAAAAGATGCTTGAAATGATTTCAACTTTTTTTAATTTACCAAGCCTAAGTTTTTGGCCCAGAATGTGATCTATCCTGGAGAATGTTTTGTGTGCACTTGAGAAAACGGTGAAATTCATTTTTTAGGGGTAAACGGCCCTATAGATATCAATTAGGTCTAACTGGTCCATTGCATCATTCAGTGTTTCCTTGCTAATTTTCTGTTTAGTTGATCTATCCATAGGTGTGAGTCGGGTATTAAAGTCTCCCACTATAATTGTGTTACTGTTAATTTCCCCTTTCATACTTGTTAGCATTTGCCTTATGTAATGAAGTGCTCCTATGTTGGGTGTGTATATATTTATAATTGTCATGTCTTCTTCTTGGATTGATACTTTGATCATTATGTAGTGTCCTTCTTTGTCTCTTTTCATGGTGTTTATTTCAAAGTCTATTTTACCTGATATGAATATTGCTACTTCTGCTTTCTTCTGGTCTCCATTTGCATGATACATCTCTTTCCAGCCCTTCACTTTCAGTCTGTATGTGTCCCTTGGTTTGAGTGAGTCTCTTGTAGACAACATATATAGGGGTCTTGTTTTTTAATCCACTCAGCCAGTTTTTGTCTTTTTGTTGGGACATTCAATGAATTTACATTTAAGGTAATTATTGATAAGTATGATCCCATTTCCATTTATTTTGTTTTTTGGGGTTTGAGTTGATAAACCTTTTCTGTGTTTCCTGTCTAGAGAAGATCCTTTGGCATTTGTTGAAGAGCTGGTTTGTTGGTGCTGGATTCTCTCAGCTTTTGCTTGTCTGTCAAGCTTTTGATTTCTCCTTCATATTTGAATGAGATTCTTGCTGGGTACAGTAACCTGGGTTGTAGGTTTTTCTCTTTCATCACTTTAAGTATTCCCTTCTGGCCTGAAGAACTTCTATTGAAAGATCAGCTGTTATCCTTATGGGGATCCCCTTTGTGTATTTGTTGCTTTTCTCCCTTGCTGCTTTTAATATTTTCTCTTTGTCAACACAACTACCTTTGGTAGTTTGATTAATACGTGCCTTGAGGTGGTTCACCTTGGGTTTGTCCTGTTTGGGAATCTCTAGGTTTCTTGGACTTGGTGGCTATTTCCCTGCCCATTTTAGGTAAGTTTTCAACTATTATCTCCTCAAGTATTTTCTCATGCCCTTTCTTTTTCTCTTCTTCTCTGGGACACCTATGATTCGAATGTTGGGGTGTTTAACATTGTCCCAGAGGTCTCTGATATTGTCCTCATTTCTTTTAATTATTTTTTCCTCTCTGCTTCATTTATTTCCACCATTCTATACCTCACTTATCCTCCTTCTACCTCAGTTATTCTACTGTTGGCTCCCTCCAGAGTGCTTTTGATTTCATTTATTGCCGTATTCATTATTGATTGACTCCTTTTACTTCCTCTAGGTCCTTGTTAAACATTTCTTGTAATCTTTGTCTCTAATCTATTTATCCGTGACTCCATTTTGATTTCAAGATTTTGGATCATCTGTACTATCATTATTCTGAATTCTTTTTCAGGTAGACTCCCTATCTCCTCCTCTTTTGCTTGGTTTGGTGGACACGTATCATGTTCCTTTTCCTGCTGAATATTTCTTGTTTATTGTGGAGGCTGCTCCCTGTGGGTGGGGTTGGACTAGTGGCTTGTCAAGGTTTCCTGGTTGGGGGAGCTTGCATCTGTGTTCTAGGGGATGAAGCTGGATCTCTTCTCTCTGGAGTGCAATGAAGTGTCCAGTGATGAATTTTCTGGTGTCTGTGGGTTTGGCTGCTTTGGGCAGCCTGTCTTTTAATGCTTAGGGCTGTGTTCCTTCTTTGCTGGAGAATTAGCATGGTATGTCTTGCTCTGGAACTTGTCAGCTCTTGAGTGGAGCTTGGTTTCAGTGTAGGTATGGAGGCTTTTGGTTGAGCTCTTGTCTATTAATGGTCCCTGGAATCAGGAGTTCTCTGACGTTTTCTAGTTTTGGAGTTAAGCCTCCTGTCTCTAGCTTTCAGTCTTATTCTTACAGTAGCCTCAAGACTTCTCCACCCCTACAGCACAGATAATATAATATCTAGGTTAGTGGTGAAACAATTCTGCACAGTGAGGAACACCCAGAGAGGTTCACAGAGTTAAATGAAGAAGAGAAGAGGGAGGGGGGAGATAGATGTGATCAGGAGGAGAAGAGGGGAATCAAAATGGGAAAGGAAATCTAGCCAGTAATCAATTCCCTAAGTGTTCTCCACAGTCCTGGAACACCCAGAGATATTCACAGAGTTATATACAGAAGAGAAGAGGGAGGAGGGAGATAGAGATAACCAAGAGGAGAAGAGGGGGAGTCAAAAGGGAAGAGAGCAATATAGCCAGTAATCAGTTCCCTAAGTATTCTCTACAACCCAGAACACCCAGAGAGATTCACAGAATTAAGTAGAGAAGAGAAGGGGGAGGGAGGACATAGAGGTGACCTGGTTGGGGGTGGGGGGGAGTCAAAAGGGGAAAGAGCAATCAAGCCAATAGTCACACCCCTACGTGAAAATAGATACTGAAGATTAGATTCTTAAAGGTACAAAATGGATAACAAATACCAGAAAGCAAAGATTAAAAATCTACATTCGAGGTTAGACTCTCAATTAAGCAATATTAAAAATACAAAACAAAATCAATCCCCAAAATTAAAAAATATATAATATGAAATTTACTTTAAAAATGGGGTCTTTGGGGGGAAGGTAATTCAGTTAAGTTCAGTTGCTCAGTCGTGTCCAACTCTTTGTGACCCCCATGAATCGCAGCACACCAGGCTTCCCTGTCCATCACCAACTCCTGGAGTTCACTCAGACTCACGTCCATCGAGTCAGTGATGCCATCCAGCCATCTCATCCTCTGTCGTCCCCTTCTCCTCCTGCCCCCAACCCCTCCCAGCATCAGAGTCTTTTCCATAGAGTCAACTCTTCGCATGAGGTGGCCAAAGTACTGGAGTTTCAGCTTTAGCATCATTCCTTCCGAAGAACACCCAGGGCCGATCTCCTTTAGAATGGACTGGTTGGATCTCCTTGCAGTCCAAGGGACTCTCAGGAGTCTTCTCCAACGCCACAGTTCAAAAGCATCAATTCTTCGGCGCTCAGCTTTCTTCACAGTGCAACTCTCACATCCATACATGACCACTGGAAAAACCATAGCCTTGACTAGACGGACTATTACTAGGGAAGGTAATAGTAGCTCATAAAAATGAAAAGTAAAGGAAGAATAAAGAACTTTAAAAATTAAAAAATGATAATAGTAAAAATATATCTAGGAATTTCTCTGGAGCTGTTGTGGGCAGTGTGGGGTCAGTTCAGTTTCAGATCACTCTTTGTTCCAGCTTGTACTTGTTCTCAAGGTCTATAGGTCCCCTCTAATGCTTAGTCAATGTTAACTACAGGGTTTTAATCTTTTTGCTCCTGTCACTTTCAAGGCAGATCCCTCTTCTTTGTTTATTTTTACTTCCTCTGTTTGCAAGTCTCTTCAGTGTCTAATTCCCACCCTGACACAGAGGGTGAAGGTGGTCACTTTTTTAGGCTTACTTGTTCAGTTGTGCTATGGAGAGGGAGGTGCATGCAAACAAATACAGCTGGCTTGTGTCAAACTGTTCAAAGAATATGGACTACACTGGGTTTGCCAAAGCCCAAGGCAGTGTGTGCTTCCCAGATCTACACTGCTCAGGCCCAGGGTGCTCTGCAGGGCACTGTCCCAAGTGGGCCTTGAGTTTCATGCACTTCCCAGGTCTAAGCCACTCCGGTTCTCTGGTACTGTACAAGGGCACAGACTTGGTTGTGAGTGCATTTTGTGCCCTTCCTAGGTCCCAGCAGTTCAGGTGACCAGGTGCTTGGCAAGTGCACTGTCCCAGGTGGACCATTCTTAATCACCTCCCCAGTCCTGGCCATTCAGTTTCCTGGGTGTGCCGCGAAAGCACCATCTCAGTTGTAGGGCATGTCTCCTCTGGGGAGCTGATCTTAGGCTGTGACCCTCCTGCATATTTCAACCATCCAGGACCCCAGGAAGACGTGTTAGCAACTGGGAGCCTGCTCACAGTTTGGTGGAAAATGCTTTTCTCTGGGGCCAAGATTGCAGCAGCCCCTTTCCTTTGGGCTCTGACTGTCGCATGTCTGCTTGTCTGCCTCCGGCCAGGGGGAGGGGTCTGTACGCAGTCAGCTAGCTCTCCTTTGGTGTTTGCTCAATCCTTTGTTCTGTGAGCAGGCCAGGCGGCGTGTTAGAGCCTTTCTCAGGAAAGTTCTCGTTTTTTTTCTCTCTGGCAATCCCACCATTTGGGTTGCTACATCATGTTAGCTCCCTCAGATATTCCTCAAGGCATTCAGGCCTGGTCCTTACCCTAAGTACCGATTATGCAGCCTGAGTCTCCCTGTCCAGCCCCTGCTTGCTGGTGGCCAATACAAGCCTCTGGGCTACTTCTCCACTGGCAATTGCAGTTAGGCACGTATTTTGTGTGTGTGTGTGTGTGTGTGTGTTTTTTGTCTCCCAGTTTTGTTGCCCTCTGAGATTCCGAAACTCCCTACAGACCCACCTATGAGAGGGTTTCCTACTATTTGGAAACTTCTCCTCCTTCACGACTCCCTCACCAGGATGGGTCTCTGTCCCTAACTCTGTTGTTTCTTTTTTTGTCTTTTATATTTTGTCCTACCTCCTTTTGAAGAGAATGGGATGCCTTTCTGGGTGCCTGGTGTCCTCCGCCAGCATTCAGAAGTTGTTTTGTGGAAGTTGCTCAGCATCCAAATAACCTTTTGAATTTGTGGGGGAGAAAGTGGTCTCCCTGTCCTATTCCTCTGCCATCTTCTAAGACAATTTTTTAAAAGAACAAATTAACTCTTCTAGAACAGAAAACTGAAGTTTAAATCCCTATTCTGTATTTTATCGGTGGTTTTGACAACCTTTCAAAAATTCGTATCCTTTCCTTCTCCCTATTCTATCACCTACTCTCCCGCAACGTTACTAAAATACACAATCTACAAACAAAAGGGTCAAAGATATTGGTATCTCATCAATAAATTTGTCTCAATTCATCCTACCTTGGAGAGAATAGCATTGCCATTATTACACTACCATGTGTAAAACTGATAGCTGGTGGGAAGCTACTGTATAGCACAGGGAACTAAGCTCAGTGCTCTGTGATGACCTAGAGGAATGGAATGGGAGAGGGTTGAGAAGGATATTCAAGAGGGAGGGGATATATGTATACATATAGTTGATTTGAAAAGACCCAGATGCTGGGAAAGATTGAGGGTAGGACGAGAAGGGGACGACAGAGGATAAGATGGTTGGATGGCATCACTGACCCAATGGACATGAGTTTGGGTGGACTCTGGGAGTTGGTGATGGGCAGGGAGGCCTGGCGTGCTGTGGTTCTTGAGGTCGCAGAGAACCGCAACTGAGCAACTGAAGTGAACTGAACTGAACTGATAGTTGATTCACTTAGTTGTATAACAGAAACTGACACAGCATTTTAAAGCAATTATATTCCAATAAGAAAAGCTCATGATAATAAAGAATAAATACCATCTGTCTTACCCATATGAAAAAAAGTTTTTGTCTGAACATAGCTTCTTTATTCAGTGGCTTGTTAATGCACTCCCTAGAAATTTATACCCACACTCTTTATTGGAAGTAAATAAAGTAATCTACCTCAAAATGCCAACAAATTTGGAAAATCAGCAGTGACCACAGGACTAGAAAAGGTTTTCATTCTAATCCCAAAGAAAGGCAATGCCAAAGAATGCTCAAACTACCGCACAATTCCACTCATCTCACATGCTAGTAAAGTAATGCTCAAAATTCTCCAAGCCAGTCTTCAGCAATATGTGAACCGTGAACTTCCAGATTGTCAATCTGGTTTTAGAAAAGGCAGAGGAACCAGAGATCAAATTGCCAACATCCACTGGGTCATCAAAAAAGCAAGAGAGTTCCAGAAAAACATCTATTACTGCTTTATTGACTATGCCAAAGCCTTTGACTGTGGCTTAATAATTTTCCACAATAAATTTTGTGGAAAATTCTGAAAGATATGGGAATACCAGACCACCTGACCTGCCTCTTGAGAAACCTATATGCAGGTCAGAAGCAAGAGTTAGAACTGGACATGGAACAACAGACTGGCTCCAAATAGGAAAAGGAATACATCAGGACTGTATATTGTCACCCAGCTTATTGAACTTCTATGCAGAGTACATCATGAGAAACGCTTGGCTGGAAGAAGCACAAGCTGGGATCAAGATTGCCGGGAGTAATATCAATAACCTCAGATATACAGATGACATCACTCTTATGGCAGAAAGTGAAGAGGAACTAAAAAGCCTCCTGAGGAAAGTGAAAGAAGAGAGTGAAAAATTGGCTTAAAGCTCAACATTCAGAAAACGAAGATCATGGCATCTGGTCCCATCACTTCATGGGAAATAGATGGGGAAACAGTGGAAACAGTGTTGGACTTTATTTTTGGGGGGCTCCAAAATCACTGCAGATGGTGATTGCAGCCATGAAATTAAAAGACGCTTACTCCTTGGAAGGAAAATTATGACCAAGCTAGATAGTATATTGAAAAGCAGAGACATTAGTTTGCCAACAAAAGTCCATCTAGTCAAGGCTATGGTTTTTCCAGTGGTCGTGTATGGATGTGAGAGTTGGACTGTGAAGAAAGCTGAGTGCCGAAGAATTGATGCTTTTGAACTGTGGTGTTGGAGAAGACTCTTCAGAGTCCCTTGGACTGCAAGGAGTTCCAACCAGTCCATTCTGAAGGAGATTAGTCCTGGGTGTTCACTGGAAGGACTGATGCTGAAGATGAAACTCCAATACTTTGGCCACCTCCTGTGGGGAGTTGACTCATTGGAAAAGACACTGATACTGGGAGGGACTGGGGGCAGGAGGAGAAGGGGACGACAGAGGATGAGATGGCTGGATGGCATCACCGACTCAATGGACATGAGTTTGAATGAACTCCGGGAGTTGATGATGGACAGGGAGACCTGGCGTGCTGTGATTCATGGGGTCGCAAAGAGTTGGACACTACTGAACGACTGCACTGAACTGAACTGAACTTCAAAATTGGGAAGAAATTCTGCCTTCATGAGGATGCATTCTGCTGCATGTCATAAAAATCCATCTTGTGCTAGCTTAAACATACAAGAAAATCATCCTAGCAACATTGTGCTTTCATCAAATCTAAGTACAGAATTGCTATATGACTTCAGAATAAAACTTGATAAATGGATACCATTTTATTGCTTCTTTCAGTCTCTCTTCCTCCCTCCTATATTTGCTTCTATCATCTTTTTGGCTCCACTTCCATCCACAGAGAAAGAATGACTTCATTTCCCATAGCCCAGATCTATCCCCCCTATCCTTTGTGGTCAGGGGGCAAAGTTTTTACTATTCCCAGAAGGAAGGGAGATAGGAAAACAAAATATTTAGCTGTTCATGATTGAGACAACACCAGTTAAATCATGTAAGGTTCATTTCTAGGTTATGTAAGTATGACAAAAAATAAATAAAACTTGATATGAATTTTTGTCTCTGTGTATGTGTTATAGTTCACAGTAAAAAAAAAGGTTAAAATATCAAAAGAACAAATGAAGTCCTTAACATATAAGGAATTTTCATACACAAAATTTTAAAACATAAAAATAAACAGTGAATCACAATAGGAACTACACAAAAAAGAAATAAAGAGTCAATAAGCAGTTCAAAATATGCTCACCATTACTAGCAATCAAAATATGCAAGTTTTTAAATTTCTCAGCAGTCCAGGGATTAGAACTGTATGCTTTCACTCCTATAGGCTCAGGTTTGATCCCTGGTCAGGGAACAAAGATCCTATAAGTCACACAGCACAGTGAAACAAAATATACAATTTTTAAAGAGGTTTTTCCCATCACCGAATTAGTAAAAATCATGGAGACTGATTACAACCAGGGTTGATAAAGATATGAAGAAACTGACTTTCAAATATGATTACTAGAATGTAAGCTAGTCATATTAATGGACAATTTGGTAATTTTGATTAAAAGTAATTAATTATTAGGGCTTCCCTGGTGGTTCAGTGATAAAGTACATACCTGCCATTGCAAGATACCTGGGTTTGATCCATGGGTTGAGAAGATCCCCTGGAGAAGGAAATGGCAACCTACTCCAGTATTATTGCCTGGGAAATCCCACAGACAGAGGAGCCTGGTGGGCTATTGTCCACGGGGTTGCAAAGAGTCAGACACGACTTAGCAACTGAATGAATTGATTAATCATTTATCAAAATTTTAAAAGTGTATGCCTTTTGAGCCAGCAATTGTGATTTAAAAAATCAAAGCCTGCTATTTAACTATTCAGGAAAATAGTTAAATAAATTTTATGATACCATATTGTGACACTACTCTGCAGCAATTCCAAAAGATGAAATGCATTTTTATGCATCAGCATGAAAAGATCAAGAAATTATACTCTTAGATGTAAAACCTAAGTTGCCAAATAATAATTTTCTATTTTTATTGAAAACCAAAACTATTAATACCTTAAGACAGGACAGGTAAAAAGAAGGTACCTTTGAAACAAAAATTATAACCGTCTGGTACTAAGGTAAATAACAAGGCCTGGGGTAGGTATAAGAATTAGAAATATTTCAGTGGGCCAGATGCAGTCAAAAGTCAAAAGTCTGAAAACAAAGAATACAAGACAGCACTGAGGCAGTCAGTGCTTCACCACCATTAAGGATATGCTGAAGGCCTAGGAGCCCAGATAATACAATTAAGTGCCTGGAATTTAGAAAACCCTATGTCTCTGAAATTGAACACAGAAATGGAAATAACTAGTTATTTTCAATAGGGGAATTATGAATGCATTTGTGCTCTGAGCCTTGTGAAGACAGGAAAAGGAGAGTAAAAGCTCATGAACTGCTCACATACAGGAAAAAAGAACATTTCTTCTGAGTACATTTGTGACAAAACAATGCAATTCAACCACATGGAATGATAACATACTGTGCTGTGCTATCTCTGTGACCTCTCAAGCGAGACTAAAGTCTGAATTTTTGGCTTCCTCCTTGCTGACCACAGTTGTACATGAAAACAAAAAGTTCTAGTGAGCAAATGCCTCACATTATAAACTTAGAGAAATGCATCAACTCTCAAAACATACAGATTTCAAAGAGTTCATGCTCAATAACCAGATGAAACAGAATTGCAATGCCAATAAAAACTGATGCAACAAATTTTACTTTAAATAGAGAAAGAATGGAATTCCCACATTCAAAAAAAAAAATTCTTCTATTTAAATCAATTACTGTTGCTTTCTCATGTGCTAGCTTACTTAGGTGTCAGTTCTAATTTATCAATGCCAATAATTTATCAACCTATAAATTTGAATCTTAGGCATAGGAATGTAAACTATATCAGGATAAAAGAATATTAAAAGCCCTCAATAAAACAGTAATTGCATTTTGTCTCCATTGCATTTTGGCGTAAATGTACATCAAAAATAAGATGTACTCTGATTTCTAATAAAAGAATAAATTATTTCTACTCATGTATAGACAATGCAATAAACCATCACAGCTCCCAACAATATATTTAAGTGCTTCATCAAATCTATGGAATTAGCTGCTTTTCTTCTATTATTTCTTTTTATTCACATCTTTTGCCACTGAGATACAAGGCAAGGCACTTTTTGAAACTATACTACTGCTGTTAAGTCACCAAAAGTATAGAAAAAATAAAAAATTTCCGTCACATCCTTTCTTATCTACCCTGCAGCATTTCCCTCTCTTCCCTCTTTCTTTTTAACCAAACTTAAAATTCCACTCAGTGCAATTGAGAAGCATTATTTACATAATTATTAAACTAGTAGATTGATATTATAAAAACATGTAAATGTAGGAATGAATATATTGTGTAGCATAAGAAGCATTATGTTACAGAAAATTCAGTTCAGTTCAGTCACTCAGTTGTGTCTGACTCTTTGAGACCCCATGAACCACAGCACGCCAGGCCTCCCTGTCCATTACCAGCTCCCAGAGTCCACCCAAACCCATGTCCATTGAGTCAGTGATGCCATCCAGCCATCTGATCCTCTGCTGTCCCCTTCTCCTCCTACTCTCAATCTTTCCCAGCATCAGGGTCTTTTCAAATGAGTCAGCTCTTTGCATCAGGTGGCCAAAGTGTTGGAATTTCAGCTTCAACATCAGTCTTTCCAATGAACACCCAGGACCAATCTCCTTTAGGATGTTCTGGTTGGATCTCCTTGCAGTCCAAGAGACTTTCAAGAGTCTTCTCCAACATCACAGTTCAAAAGCATCAATTCTTCATTGTCAGCTTTTTTTATGGTCCAACTCTCACATCCATATATGACTACTGGAGAAGCCATAGCTTTGACTGGATGTATCTTTGTTGCAAACTAATGTCTCTGCTCTTTAATATGCTGTCTAGGTTGGTCATAACTTTCCTTCCAAGAAATAAGCATCTTTTAATTTCATGGCTGCAGTCACCATCTGCAGTGATTTTGGAGCCCCAAAAAATAAAGTCTGACACTGTTTCCACTGTTTCCCCATCTATTTCCCGTGAAGTGATGGGACCAAATGCCATGATCTTAGTTTTCTGAATGTTGAGCTTTAAGCCAACTTTTTCACTCTCTTCTTTCACTTTCATTAAGAGGCTTTTTAGTTCTTCACTTTCTGCCATAAGGGTGATGTCATCTGCATATCTGAGATTATTGATATTTCTCCTGGCAATCTTGATTCCAGCTTGTGCTTCCCCCAGTCCAGCGTTTCTCATGATGTACTCCGCATATAAGTTCAATAAGCATGATGACAATATACAACCTTGATGTACTCCTTTTCCTATTTGGAACCAGTCTGTTCAGTATGTTCGGTACTGTTTAGTCTGAACAATATGTTACAGAAAAAATATAGATAAAAATAAGCCCATCCATAATGTCAGTATCTGAATCATTATTTATATTTTTAAATTATACCCATTTTATTTAAAATTATATTTTAAATTAAATTATACCCATTTCCCCCTCATTCTTTTAAGTTTTCACATACAAAACAGAAGTGTACTTTGTATATTTTTAAAGTTTTCTATTCTTTAAAAACACCTCATGAGCATTTTAGTCTATTTAATTAAATATATGGCACAATATTCCATCATATAGATATATCATCATTAACTTGATCATTACCTTTTTTGATTCAGTAACATCAATTGTATTACAAATAATGCTGAAGTAAACATCATTTTGGACTTCCCTCATGACTCAGTGGTAAAGAATTCATCTTCCAGTGCAACAGACACAGGAGATGGGAGTTCAATCCTTGGGTCAGGAAGATCCACTGGAGGAGGAAATGACAATCCACTATAGTATCATCGCCTGGGAAATCCCGTGGACAGAGGAGCCTGGTGGGCTACAGTCTATGGGGTTGCAAAGAGTTGTAAGCACACATGCACAGAAACACCATTTTAACTAAATCTTGTGTATATTTTATAAACACAACTTCCTAAAAGTGGAACAACTGGATTAAAGGTATGAGTATTTTTAATATTTCTGAAACCTATCAGAAATCTTGTTCCACAGAAAGCATGTACTAATATAAGCTGACCCAAGCAGTTCATAGAGCACAAATCTTTCTTCATCTTCCTGGGACTGGGCATTATAAGTTTTAAAACTTTATGAAAATTCAATAATCAAAATATGGTTATGATATTTTAAATATTATTCAATTATTAATAAGTTGGAATTACATTTTGAACACTTTCATAAGACAGTGTTCAATGATATTTTTCTTTATCTATAAGAATACATTACATATTTGCCTTAGTTTTTGTCATAATTTGTCCTTTTCATAATTGGTGGATCATATTTTGCTTGAACATAGTGCTTTTAATGTACAGAAATATTTAATTTTATGTGGTTCACAACATTTTTTATGTGTTCTTATTATTTCAAAGAAGTTCTTCCACACCACATCAAATTAATATACACTATTATGCTATTAATGTTTTAAACCAGCATTAATTAATACAGATGAAAATCTGAAACCTACAAGGAATTTATTGGGATCAAAGGACTATGACTGACAACTATTACTTATGCAAAGCCTAAATGTTTTAAATATAACATTTTAGTTTCTTTTTAAACAAAAATTGTCACTTATTTTGAATTTCACATTGTCTGAAATGCCAAAAAAAACACCGTTTAGAAGACACAATCATATTCTACTTCAGAAACTGCAGCAAGGTTTTGGAACTTTTTGAAATTTCAGTTATCTCAAACTTAGTTGCATTGAACTCAATTTGTTTTGTCCTTACCAACTGAAAAGAAACAATTTCAGTCAAGTTATTATTAGGAATATTTTGTCTGATAGTATCTAAATATTGACAATGTTAAATAAGATGAAGAAAAAAAAGTGAAAGTGTTAGTAGCTCAGTTGTGTCTGACTCTTTGAGACCCCATGGACTGTAGCCTGCCAGGCTCCTCTGTCCATGGAATTCTCCAGGCAAGAATACTGGAGTGGGTAGCCTTTCCATTCTCTGTGGGATCTTCTGGACCCAGAGATTAAACTCAGTTCACCTGCATTGCAGGCAGACTCTTTATTGTCTGAGCCATCAGGGAAGTT
Organism: Bos grunniens; assembly: GCF_055505025.1. NCBI lineage: Eukaryota > Metazoa > Chordata > Mammalia > Artiodactyla > Bovidae > Bos > Bos grunniens. Next base: position 7,588,483 of record NC_141179.1, on the reverse strand, counting down.
CATCAAATAAGGTATCAGTAGGAAAATATTGATAGTGATGTTCACAAAGGAGCCTTGAGGAGAAATATGCTAGAGAACATTTTAAGAAAAAGGCTGAAGCAAAATACAGAAGCAGTTATTTTCAGTAGTGGGAGCTGAGGTCCATCTATGTGCTCTAATTAGACATCTACTCTATATTCATTCTTTGTATTCCTAAGAAATTACCAGGCCAGCTTCTCCCATATGGGGGACAAGATACTCTGACAAACTCTTCTGCTATAATACAATTTCCTGTCCTGGATGAATTGCAACAGTTTTGCTTTAGAATATATTGCTGAAATAATAAGAAAGTGTGATCTCCAAAAACTAGAGAGAAAAACAAAACATAAAAGCACGTCTGCCTTTCCCTGGGCAAATGACAGCTCTAGAATCGGCTCCATGGTCTAAATACCTGTCTCAAACCTAAGACTTCAAAGTGTGGTCAGGACTCCACAAGGGGGAAAGGACCTGCTCAGTGGTTACCCATTGCTACTTGCCCTAGCAAAAAAAAAAAAAAAAAAATTGCATATGCATTTCACTCCACTGCCTGGGCTTTGCCTCTCACTGCCTCCAGCATAGCTTGTAGCCCTTTTTATTTTGTTTTTTGTTTTTTTGTTTTAATGAAACTGGAAGATATTCGTTCTTGGCCAGAAGATTCCATTTGTGTCTTTTAAATTCAGTTCTCCATTTTAATGTCTTCTTCATCTTTCAAAATATAGTCTATTTTATCACCGGTCTCTTGAATTTCTTTTACTGAAACAACTCCATGTCTATTGGGTATACCTTTGAATCAATTGAGGATCTTGGATAATATTTTTCTTTTTTCATCAAACTTTTTTTTTTTTCACTTGCTTTGCATACTATCAACCACGTTATTCCTAGGAGTCTTGTCCAGCCTGTATGAGGGAGCACAGCACAGAGTACTCTTTGGTTTACCACATAGCCTAGTTTTTTTAAGAAGAAAAAGCCAAAGTTATCCAGCTACTGAAGATCAGAAAACTGTAATAATACTTAATATTTTATTTTTTATTTTCAATGAAAGTAAATTTATTGAATTCACTTTTAATAAATTGAACAACTATTTATTGAGCACCCAAAACAAAGTGGGATATTCAAAAATGTAGGCTCATTTGGTGCAAAATGAAATATTCAGCCATTATAATTATGTCTTTACAAACTAAAACATCTGGATGACTGATGTTAATTTATAATTTTGTTTTGTGCTTTTTAAAAATTAATTATTTTAATTGGCAGCTAATTACTTTACATTATTGTAGTGGTTTTGCCACAGATTCACATAAATCAGCCATGGGTGTACATGTGTTCCCCATCGTGAGTTCCTCTTCCACCTCCCTCCCCATCCAATCCCTCAGGGTCATTGCAGTGCACCAGCCCTAAGCACCCTATCTCATGTATCAAACCTGGACAGGTGATCTGTTTCACATATGATAATATACATGTTTCAATGCTATTCTTTCAAATCATCCCACACTTGCTTTCTCCCACAGAGTCCAAAAGACTGTTCTATACATCTGTGTCTCTTTTGCTCTCTCACATATAGGGTTGTCATTACCATCTTTCAAAATTCCATATATATGCGTTAGTATACTGTACTGGTGTTTTCCTTTCTGACTTACTTCACTCTGTTTAATAGGCTCCAGTTTCATCCACCTTATTAGAACTGATACAAATGTATTCTTTTTAATGGTTGAGTAATATTCCACGGTGTATATGTACCACAGCTTTCTTATCCATTCATCTGCTGATGGAGATCTATGTTGCTTCATCCTGGCTATTATAAACAGTTATGTGATGAACATTGGTGTACATGTGTCTCTTTAAATTCTGGTTTCCTTGATGTGTATGCCCAGCAGTGGGACTGCTAGGTCATATGGCAGTTCTATGTCCAATTTTTTAAGGAATATCCACTCTGTTCTCCATAGTGGCTGTATTAGTTTTCATTCCCACCAACAGTGTAAAAGGGTTCCCTTTTCTCCACACCCTCTACGGCATTTATTGTTTGTAGACTTTTGGATAGCAGCCATTCTGATCGGCGTGAGATGGTACCTCATTGTGGTTTTGATTTGCATTTCTCTGATAATGAGTGATGTTGAGCATCTTTTCATGTGTTTGTTAGCCATCTGTATGTCTTCTTTGGAGAAATGTCTGTTTAGTTCTTTGGCCCACTTTTTGATTGGGTCGTTTATTTTTCTGGAATTGAGCTGTAGGAATTGCTCGTATATTTTTGAGATTAATTCTTTATCAGTTGCTTCATCTGCTATTATTTTCCCCCATTCTGAAGGCTGTCTTTTCCCTTTGCTTATAGTTTCCTTCGTTGTGCAAAAATTTTTAAGTTTAATTAGGTCCCATTTGTTTATTTTTGCTTTTATTTCCATTACTCTGGGAGGTGGGTCATATAGGATCTTGCTGTGATTTATGTTGGAGAGTGTTTTGCCTATGTTTTCCTCTAGGAGTTTTATAGTTTCTGGTCTTACGTTTAGATCTTTAATCCACTTTGAGTTTATTTTTGTGTATGGTGTTAGAAAGTGTTCATTTCATTCTTTTACAAGTGGTTGACCAGTTTTCCCAGCACCACTTGTTAAAGAGATTGTCTTTTCTCCATTGTATATTCTTGTCTCCTTTGTCAAAGATAAGGTGCCCATAGGTGCATGGATTTATCTCTGGGCTTTCTATTTTGTTCCATTGATCTATAGTTCTGTCTTTGTGCCAGTACCATACTGTCTTGATGACTGTAGCTTTGTAAAATAGTCTGAAGTCAGGCAGGTTCATTCCTCCAGTTCCATTCTTCTTTCTCAAGATTGCTTTGGCTATTCGAGGTTTTTGGTATTTTCATACAAATTGTGAAATTATTTGTGCTAGTTCTGTGAAAATTTCCGTTGGTAGCTTGATAGGGATTGCAGTGAATCTATAGATTGCTTTGGGTAGTATACTCATTTTCACTATATTGATTCTTCCAATCCATGAACATGGTATATTTCTCCATCTATTTGTGTCCTCTTTGATTTCCTTCATCAGTGTTTTATAGTTTTCTATATATAGGTCTTTTGTTTCTTTAGGTAGAAATATTCCTAAGTATTTTATTCTTTTTGTTGCAATGGTGAATGGGATTGTTTCCTTACTTTCTCTTTCTGTTTTCTCATTGTTAGTGTACAGGAATGCAAGGGATTTCTGTGTGTTAATTTTATATCCTGCAACTTTACTATATTCACTGATTAGCTATAGTAATTTTCTGGTGGAGTCTTTAGTGTTATCTGTGTAGAGGATCATGTCATCTGCAAACAGTGAGAGTTTTACTTCTTCTCCTCCCATCTGGATCCCTTTTATTTCCTTTTCTGCTCTGATTGCTGTGGCTAAAACTTCCAAAACTATGTTGAATAGTAGTGGTGAGAGTGGGCACCCTTGTCTTGTTCCTGACTTTAAGGGAAATGTTTTCAATTCTTCACCATTGAGGATAATGTTTGCTGTGTATTTGTCATATATAGCTTTTACTATGTTGTGGTATGTTCCTTCTATTCCTGCTTTCTGGAGAGTTTTTATCATAAATAGATATTGAATTTTGTCAAAGGCTTTCTCTGCATCTATTGAGATATTATATGGTTTTTATCTTTCAATTTGTTAATGTGGTGTATTACATTGATTGATCTGTGGATATTGAAGAATCCTTGCATTCCTGGGATAAAGCCCACTTGGTCATGATGTATGATCTTTTAAATATGTTGTTGGATTCTGTTTGTTAGGATTTTGTTAAGGATTTTTGCATCTATGTTCATCAGTGATATTGGCCTGTAGTTTTGTTTTGTGTGTGTGTGGGGGGTGGGGGGCATCTTTGTCTGCTTTTGGTTTTAGGGTAATGGTGGCCTTATAGAATGAGTTTGGAAGTTTACCTTCCTCTGCAATTTTCTGGAAGAGTTTGAGTAGGATGGGTGTTAGCTCTTCTCTAAATTTTTGGTAGAATTTAGCTGTGAAGCCATCTGGTTCTGGGCTTTTGTTTGCTGGAAGATTTCTGATTACAGTTTCAATTTCCATGCTTGTGATGGATCTGTTAAGATTTTCTATTTTCTATTTGGATCATTTTCACTACCATTATTCTGAATTCTTTTTCAGTTAGACTCCCTATCTCCTCCTCTTTTGTTTGGTTTGGTGGGCATTTATCCTGTTCCTTTACCAGCTGAGTATTTCTCTGCCTTTTCATCTTGTTTAGATTGCTGTGTTTGGGGTGGTCTTTCCATTTCTGACAGTTTGTGGTTCCTCTTTATTGCGGAGCTTCCTCACTGTGGGTGGGGTTGTATGGGTGGCTTGTCAAGGTTTCCTGGTTGGGGAAGCTTGTCTCAGTGTTCTGGTGGGTGGAGCTTGATTTCTTCTCTCTGGAGTGCAATGAAGTGTCCAGTAATGAGTTTTGAGATGTCAGTGGGTTTGGTGTGACTTTGGGCAGCCTGTACATTGAAGCTCAGGGCTATGTTCCTGCATTGCTGGAGAATTTGCATGGTATGTCTTGCTCTGGAACTTGTTGGCTCTAGAGTGGTGCTTGGTTTCAGTGTAGGTATGGAGGCTTTTGAATGAGTTCTTATCAATTAATGTTCCATGGAGTCAGGAGTTTTCTGGTGTTCTCAGGTTTTGGACTTAAACCTCCTGGCTCTGGTTTTCCATCTTATGCTTACAGTAGACTCAAGACTTCTTCATCTATACAGCACCAATGATAAAACATCTTGGTTAATTATGAAAAGTTTCTCCACAGTGAGGGACACCCGGAGAGGTTCACAGAGTTACATGGAGAAGAGGAGAGGGGGGAGGGAGATAGAGGTGACTAGGAGGAGAAGCAGAGGAATCAAAAGGGGAGAGAGCAAGCTAGCCAGTAATCACTTCCCTATGTGCTCTCCACAGTCTGGATCCCTCAGAGATGTTCATGGAGTTACACAGAGAAGAGAAGAGGGAGGAAGGAGACTGAGGTGGCCATGAAGATAAAAGGGGGAATCAAAAGGAGAGAGACAGACCCAGCCAGTAATCAGTTCCCTAAGTCTTCTCCACAGCCCAGAACACACAAAGAGATTCACAGAGTTGTGTAGAGAAGAAAAGGGAGAGGGGGGAGACAACCTGGTGGAGAAAAATGAAAGTCAAAAGGAGAAGAGAGAAATCAGGCCAGTAATCACACTCCCAAGTAAAAATGGGTACTGAAGATTGGGTTCTTAAAGGTACAAAATTTGATAACAAATACCAAAAAGCAAAGATTAAAAATCTAGAGTAGAGGTTAGACTCTCAAAAATACAATATTAAAAAAAAAAGTCACAAAAATTATAAAATACATATATGAAGTTTGCTTTTAAAATAGGGTCTTTTTTTGGCAAGGTAATAGTTCAGTTCAGTTCAGTCACTCAGTGGTGTCCGACTCTTTGCGGCCCCATGAATCACAGCACGCCAGGCCTCCCTGTCCATCACAAACTCCCGGAGTTCACTCAGACTCAAGTCCATCGAGTCAGTGATGCCATCCAGCCATCTCATCCTCTGTTGTCCCCTTCTCCTCCTGCCCCCAATCCCTCCCAGCATCAGAGTCTTTTCCAATGAGTCAGCTCTTCACATGAGATGGCCAAAGTACTGGAGTTTCAGCTTCGGCATCATTTCCTCCAAAGAAATCCCAGGGCTGATCTCCTTCAGAATGGACTGGTTGGATCTCCTTGCAGTCCAAGGGACTCTACTACTATAGGTAATAGTAGGTCATAAAAAATGAAAATTAAAGGAGTAATAGAGGACTTAAAAATAAAAATTATTTTTTTTTTAAATTTTTTCAAAGGATAATAGTAAAAATGTATCTAGGAATTTCTCTGGAGCTGTTGTGGACAGTGTGGGGTCAGTTAAGTTTCAGATAGTTCCTTGATCCAGCTTATACTTCTCAAGATCTATAGGCCCCTTCCAATGTAGTCGGTGCTAACTACAGGGTTTTAATCTGTTACACCTGTCACTTCCAAACTGTTCCCTCTGTTTATTTTAGCTTCTTCTGTTTACTGGTCTCTTCAGTGTCTAATTTCCACCCTGACACAAGGGGGTGAAGGTGGTCACTTATTTAGGCTCACTTGTTCAGTCCTGCTGTGGGGAGGGAGGAACACTGCAAACAAATATCACTGGTGTGCGTGGGGAATGCTTGCAGTGTTTCAGCCACACTGGATTTGCCCCCGCTCACGGTGAGTGCACTTTCCCAGTCTACACTTAGACTCTAGGTTTCTCTGCCAGAGAAGTGTCTGAGGTGGGCCATAGGTTGAGCGCACTTCCCAGGTGTAAGCCACTCAGGTTCAGGTTCTTGGGTACTCCACAAAGGCACAGACTCTGTTGGGCCTGCATTTTGCACCCTTCCCAGGTCTGAGCAGCTCAGACGACCAGGTACTTGGTGAGCACAGTCTCCCCCAGGTTGGAAGTGCATCTTATTGTCTCCCCTGTCCCAGCCACTCAGTTTTCTGGGTGACTGCAGGCGTGCTCCTCTCAGGTGTGCTGTGTGTATCCTCTGGGGAGCTAATCCCTGGCTGTGACCCTCCCGGCAGATGTCAACCGTCCAGAATCCCAAGAAGTCTTCATTAGCAATGGAGCCTGCTTGCAGTTTAGTAGAGGATGCCTCTCTGGGGCCAAGTTTGCCCCTTTCCAGCTCTGGCTGCCCCCCGCCTGCCTGTCTCCAGCGGGGGATGGGCTGATCCACAACCCGCTAGCTCTCCTCTGGTATTCACTCAGTCCTTTGTTCTGTGAGCGGCCCGGCAGTGCCTTAGGTTAGGGCTTTTTGCGGGATAGTTCTCTCTCTCTCTCTCTCTCTCTCTCTCTCTTTGTTTTGTTTTTTTTTTTTTTTTTCCTCTCTCTCTCTGGCTATCCCACAGTTTGGGTTGCTATTTCATGTTAGTTCCCTCAGATTGCCCTCAGGGCATTCAGGCCCTGTCCTTTCCCTAAGCAATGCAGCCTGAACCTCCTTGTTCAGCCTCCACTTGCTGGTGACAGCTGCGAGAGCTGAGAGTTGCTATTAGGCATGTAATCTGTAGGTTTTATTTATTTATTTTTCCTCCCGGTTATGTTGCCCCCTGAGATTCCAAAACCCCCCACAAACCCGGCAATGAGAGTGTTTCCTGGTGTTTGGAAACTTCTCCTCTTTTAAGACTCCTTTCCGGGGACAGATCTCCATCCCTACGTCTTCTGTCTCTCTTTTTATCTTTCATATTTTGTCCTACCTCCTTTCGAAGACAATGGGCTGCCTTTCTGGGTGCCTGATGTCCTCTGCCAGCATTCAGAAGTTATTTTGTGGAATTTGCTCAGCGTTCAAATATTCTTTCAATGAATTTGTGGGGGAGAAAGTGGTCTCCCCATCCTCTGAGCCTCTAATTTATAGTTTTGTTCTGAATGTTTAGTATTGCATGTAAGTAGCCACATTTCATATTTATGTTCACTTTATATTTGCTGCAAGAGAAAGCCATGTAGTAGCCTATACTTCAGTTTGTATGAGCTCTTTTAATCAGCTTCTACTTAACTGGCTCACTGGACTAATCAAACTTTGCTTCCCTGCTTTAGAATTTATTGATGGCAGCTATGGTAGCAGGCAGCCCTGTATGTCTGCTCTTCTGTCTTACTCAAGTTGAATGGAAAAGAAGAATACTTTGTGTTTCTTCCCAAAGCTGGTTATACCATTTGTATTTGTTATGCATTTGACACATAATTTGATGAGTTACTAGTTAATCACTCAGTCGAGTCTGACTTTTTGCGATCCCACAGCTCCTCTGTCCATGGAATTCTCCAGAGAATAGTACTGGAGTTGGTTGCCATTTCTCTCTCCATAATTTGCTTAACTAGTATGTAAACAGAAGAAATATCAATATGAAACTCATTGATTGTTTTGGGAAAACTCAGTAAAATTGAGCATAAAATTGCTGCTGATTTGGTTGTGGGAAAAACAACTTTAAAAAGATAGAGAACAAAATCAGAAAAATCTAGGAAAATGTTGCCTTCAGAATTCATTGCAGTGTCACTAAATGCTTACCTGACATAAAAAGACAGAAATAGGTGACAGCAAATGCTGCATTGTGGTAGGATTTATGCAAGAAATTGAGTAGAGAACACCAATCAGCCAAATTCATGGACCTTTTCCACTGGACCTGGAAGAATCTGGCAATCTTCTCATCACCTTCCACTATAGCACTAAACTGAAATTAATTTACCATGCTGAGGCAATGATGCAATGTTAGGCAATATCTCTACACTAATTCTGTTTGAAGACTACTTTGCATATAGGGAGGAGAGGAGAAATAAGAGGTAGAAGACAGCATTTTTTGTCTTTTTTGAGAACCAGAGAGTATCAGATACTGCTACATTTTTTGCCTATTTAATATCATTTAACCCTTACAAGAATGCTAGCATCAAAGTATTAGTCTCAGTTTACTGTGATTTTTTTCTCTTTTTTAAGACCAGGAGAAGATACATACATAGCCAAGAATACCTGGTTGAAAAGTGTCAGGGTCTAGATTCAGCTCAAGTCTTTAAGCCTGGCTCTTTCTTCTCCTCCATTTCTTTAGCAATCAAACACTAACTCTTACTATACAGTAATAATTTAGAGAAAGTCTATATCTCTCAAACTCAATCATTGAATGTGGCGTAATGAATTTTAGGTAGGTCCATGAGTTCGCAAAAGAATATAAAAAAGTGTTTACAAATCAAAGAAATATTTTTAATAGCAATCAGCTTCAAAATATCTGTATTCTAAATCTTCAAAATTTACAAGAGAGTACTCTTATAAACAATGAAACTTTAAAATAAAAATATTTTAAATAATGTCTACAAAAAATAAATGTCATAGCTAAAATTTTCCCAATATCCCATTCCAATAAAAATACAGCTTTATTTTTGCAAATTCTTTATGCTATAATAGTGAGAATTCCATGGACAGAGGAGCCTGATGGACTATAGTCCTTGGGGTTGCAAAGAGTCAGACACGACTGAGTGACTAACACTACACTACACACTTAATATGATTAGCAGATATTACTCTATGATGACTTATGTCAATTAGCTTACTCTTATAAACAATGAAGATTTAAAGTAAAAATGTTTTAAATAATGCCTATAAAAATAAAATTTTTAGCTAGAAATTTTCCTAATAGCCCATTCCAATAAAAATACAGTTTTTTAAAAAAAATCCTGTATGCTATAATAGTGAATGTATAACCTTATTATATTTTCTGACACTTTATCCTCAAAAAAGCAAATGTTTAGGAGAGTCTTCAAAATATTTCCTATACTTGACCAAAGAAGCAATTTCTGCTCTAGAAATTAGGTCTCATCTCTAGTGAAATATGTCAAAACTGAACTTAAATTTACCATGGACGTCAGTGCTTTCTACTCCCTACTTGTACATGATTTTTCCTACTGTACTAACAAGGATTGGTTCATTCATTCATTCACAAACTCATAAACTCATTAAAGCAATTATTCAACAAATATTGAGTTCCTACTATGCACCTATCACTGTTATAGAGCCATGCAATGATAAATGATGCAATGATAAATAAGTCACAGTTTCTGCTTCCTTGGGCAGTGTACCAGTCTATACTTTCCAGCCTTCTTGAAATTATAAGACAGAGGTGAGAATAAAGAAGGAAATTCAGTCGAATGAAATAGGAACAAAATAAATGCAAGTTGTCTTCAAGCTTGGCATCAAAAACCTCTCAGTGATCCTCTACATGCCCCTTCTTCCTCACCTACTGGCTTGAAAGAAGGATACACCAAAAGAGTTTCAGTTCCTAGGGGATGATGAAGAAACCTGGCAGGGAAAACTCGTATTCTTAAAACACGTGGAAGACCATTCATCCAACAATTATGACATGGTGATAAATACATATTCTGATGGTGCAGCCACTATGGAAAACAGAAAAGTAGTAGGATAAAGTCTTAAAAATAGAACTACAAGTGATACAACAATTCTACTTCATGGAATATACCCAAAGGCAAATAAGACTGAAATATACTTTTAGATTTAATCTGATTCTTTTTGGGTCCTGGAACAAATTTGATTTCAAGAGATGGATGATCCTAAGCATAAGCCTTTTAAATTGTCAACTTAGACTTTGATGTTTCATTTTATTATTTCTCAACCAAATATTTGGCACATATTTTTTAGAATAATGATCTCTATTCCTTTTACCTATTCATTAATGAAATAGACAACTTTTCTCCAGGTAAAGTTACAGGTTAAGACTCTGAAATCTAAAGCAGGTATTAAAGTTATTAAAAGAAAGAAACTCGCTCAGTCGTGTCTGACTCTTTGCAACCCCAAGGACTGTAGCCTTCCGTCCATGGGATTTTCCAGGCAGGAGTACTGGAGTGGGTTGCCATTTCCTTTTCCAGGGAATCTTCCCAACCTAGGGATTGAACCCAGGTCTCCCACATTGTAGGCAGATGCTTTACCATCTGAGCCACCCCCTGGTCTGTCTACAATGTGGGAGACCTGGGTTCAATCCCTAGGTTGGGAAGATTCCCTGGAAAAGGAAATGGCAACCCACTCCAGTACTCCTGCCTGGAAAATCCCATGGACAGAGGAGCTTGGTGCAGGCTACTATCCATGGGGTCGCAAAGAGTCGGGCATGACTGAGCAACCTAAGATATGGTAAATAACTAAGATCCAAATGGAGACCAAACAGTGGAGAATGATTCTTTAATCTGTGGGAAAGACACATAAATCCCAGAGGTTAGCAAGCCCTCCAGGTATATTCTATGCCCTTGAATGTGGGTAGTGAAATCTGAGAGTGGGAGGCTTAAGATGGCAGAGGGAAGAGGAGAGTCAAAGAAATATAAGCCTATTTCAAGAAATAAGAGAGACATTAAATAAACAAACTTATACCTAAAGCAACTAGGGAAAAAAACAAACAAACCAAAAATAATAATAATAAAGTTAGTAGAAGGAAATAAATCATAAAAATAAGAACAGAAATAAATGAAAAAGAAATAAAGCAGACTATAGAAAAGATTTAAGGTCGCTCAGTCGTGTCTGACTCTTTGAGACCCCATGGACTATACAGTCCATGGAATACTCCAGTCCAAAATACTGGAGTGAGTATCCTTTCCCTTCTGCAGGACATTTTCCCACCCAAGGATCAAACCCAGGTCACACACATTGTAGGCACTTTTCTTTACCACCTGAGCCACAGGGAAGCCCAGTGAGATTTGATTACACAACTTACAAAGGTTCAGTGGCTCAGTCGTGTTTGACCCTTTGTGATCCCATGGACTGCATCACGTCAGGCTTCCATGTTCATCACCAATTCCAGGAGCTTGCTAAAATTCATGTCCATTGAGTCATTGATGTCATACAACCATCTCATCCTCTGTCTTCCACTTATCCTCCTGCCTTCAATCTTTACCAGCATCAGGGTCTTTTCCAAAGAGTCAGTTCTTCACATCAGATGACTAAAGTATTGAAGCTTCAGTTTCAATATCAGTCCTTCCAATGAATATTCAGAATGATTTCCTTTAGGATTGATTGGTTTGACCTCCATGAAGTCCAAGAGACTCTCAAGAGTCTTCTCCAACACCAGTTAAAAAGCATCAGTTCTTCATCGTGCAGCTTTACAAACCAACTCTCACATCTATACATGACTACTGGAAAAACCATAGCTTTGACTAAAAGGACATCTGAGGGGAAAGTAATCTCTCTACTTCTTAATATCTTGTCTAGGTTGGTCATAGCTCTTCTTCCAAAGAGCAACTAACTGTCTTTTAATTTCTTGACTGCAGTCACCACCTGCAGTGATTTCAGAGCCCAAGAAAATAAAGTCTCTCACTGTTTCCACTGTTTCCCCATCTATTTGCTATGAAGTGATGGGACCAGATGTCATGATCTTGGTTTTCTGAATGTTGAGTTTTAAGCCAGCTTTTTCACTCTTCTCCTTCACTTTCATCAAGAAGCTCCACAGTACCTCTTCATTCTGCCATAAAGGTGGTGCCATCTGTGTATCTAAAGTTACTGATATTTCTCCCAGCAATCTTGATTCCAGCTTGTGCTTCTTTCAGCCCAGCTTTTCACATGCTGTAGTCTGCGTAGAAGTTAAATAAGCAGGGTGACAATATACAGCCTTGACGTTTTCCTTTCCCAATTTGAAACCAGTCCGTGGTTCCATGTCCAATTCTAACTGTTTCTTCTTGACCTGCATACAGATTTCTCAGTAGACAGGTAAGGTGGCCTGGTATTCAAATCTCTTTAGGAATTTTCCAGTCTGATGTTATCCACACAGTCAAAGGCTTTGGCATAGTCAATAAAGCAAAAGTAGATTCTTTTCAGGAAATCTCTTGCTTTTTCTATGATCCAATGGATGTTGGCAATTGGATCTCTGGTTTCTCTGCCTTTTCTATATCCAGCTCCATGAACATCTGGAAGTTCATGGTTCATGTACTTGAAGCCTGGCTTGGAGAATTTTGAGCATTACTTTACTAGTGTGTAAAGTGAGTGCAATTGTGCGGTAGTTTGAACATTCTTTGGCATTGCCATTTTGGGGGATTGAAATAAAAACTGACCTCTTCCAGTGCTGTGGCCACTGCTGAGTTTTCCAAATTTTCTGGCATATTGAGTGCAGCACTTTCACAGTATCATCTTTTAGGATTTGGAATAGCGCAACTGGAATTCCATCACCTCCACTAGCTTTGTTCATAGTGATGCTTCCTAAGGCCCACCTGACTTCACATTCCAGGATGTCTGGCTCTTGCTGAGTGATAACACCATCGAGGTTATCTGGATCATGAAGATTTTTGTATAGTTCTTCTGTGTATTCTTGCCACCTCTTCTTAATATCTTCTGCTTCTGTTAGGTCCATATCATTTCTTTCCTTTATTGAGCCCATCTTTGCATGAAATGTTCCCTTGGTATCTCTAATTTTCTTGAAGAGATCTCGAGTCTTTCCCATTCTATTGTTTTCCTCTATTTCTTTGCATTGATCACTGAGGAAGGTTTTCTTATCTCTCCTTGCTATTATGTGGAACTCTGCATTCAAATGAGTAAATCTTTCCTTTTCTCCTTTGTCTTTAGCTTCTCTTCTTTTCTCAGCTTTTTGTAGGGCCTCCTCAGACAACCGTTTTGCATTTTTGCATTTCTTTTTCTTGGAGATGGTCTTGATTCTTGCCTCCTGTACAATGTCACAAACCTCCATCCATAGTTCTTCAGGCAAGCTGTCTATCAAATCGAATCCCTTGAATCTATTTGTCACTTCCACTGCGTAATGGCAAGGGATTTGATTTAGGTCATACCTGAATGGTTCAGTGGTTTTCTCTACTTTCTTCAATTTAAGTCTGAATTTGGCAATAACGAGTTCATGATCTGAACCACAGTCAGCTCCTGGTCTTGTTTTTGCTGACTGTATGGAGCTTATCCACATTTGCCTAGAAAGAATATTCCAAAATTCACAACCCAGCCTTCAACAATACGTGAACTGAGAACTTCCAGATGTTCAAACTGGATTTAGAAAAGGCAGAGGAACCAGAGATCCAATTGTCAACATCCATTGGATCATAAAAAAAGCAAGAGAGTTCCTGAAAAACATCTACTTCTACTTTATCGACTATACCAAAGTCTTTGACTGTGTGGATCACAGCAAACTGTGGAAAAATCTTCAAGACATGTGAATACCAGACCACTTTACCTGCCTCATGAGAAATCTGTATGCAGGTCAAGAAGCAACAGTTAGAACCAGGCATGGAACAATGGACTGGTACCAAATTGGGAAAGGAGTATGTAAGGCTGTATATTGTCATCCTGCTTATTTAACTTCTTTGCAGAGTACATCATGTGGAATGCCGGGCTGGATGAAGCACAAGCTGGAATCAAGTTTCCCAGGAGAAATACAAAGAACTTCAGATACGCAGATGACACCACATTTATGGCAGAAAGTGAAGAGGAGATGAAGAGCCTCTTGATGAAAGTGAAAGAAGCAAGTGAAAAAGCTGGCTTAAAACTCAACATTCAGAAAACTAAGATCATGGCATGTGGTCCTATCGCTTCATGGCAAATAGATGGGTAAAGAATGGAAAGACTGAGAGACTTAATTTTCATGGGCACCAAAGTCAATGTAGATGGTGACTCCAGCCATGAAATCAAAATATGCTTGCACCTTTGAAGAAAAGCTATTACCAACCTGCTGCTGCTGCTAAGTCACTTCAGTCATGTCCGACTCTGTGCAACCCCATAGACGGCAGCTCACCAGGCTCCCCCGTCCCTGGGATTCTCCAGGCAAGAACACTGGAGTGGGTTGCCATTTCCTTCTGCAATGACCAACCTAGACAGCATATTAAAAAGGGGAACCATACCTTGCTGACAAGTCCATCTAGTCAAACTGTGGTTTCTCCAGTAGTCATGTGCGGATGTCAAAGATGGTCCATGAAGAAAGCTGAGCAATATTGAACTGTGGTGCTGGAGAAGACTCTTGCAGTCCCTTGGACTGCAAGGAGATCAAACCAGTCAATCCTAAAGGAAATCAGTCCTGACAGATTAGTATATATATATATATATATATATATATATATATATATATATTTCAATACATATTTGAAAATCAAATATATATTGGAAGGACTGAGGCTGAAGCTGAAGCTCCAATCCTTTGGCCACCTGCTGTAAAGAACTGACTCATTGGAAAGGACATTTATTCTGGGAAATATTGAAGGCAGTAGGAGAAGGGGATGGCAGAGGATGAAATGGTTGGATGGCATCACCACCTCGATAGACTTAAGTTTGAGTAAGTTCTGGAAGTTGGTGACAGGGAAAAGTGGCATGCTGCAGTCCATGGGATCACAAAAAGTCTGACGTGACTGAGCCACAGAACTGAACTGATAGGAAACAAGACCCCTACATATGTTGTCTACAAGAGACCCACCTCAAAACAGGGGACACATACAGACTGAAAGTGAAGGGCTGGAAAAAGATTTTCCATGCAAATAGGGACTAAAAGAAAGCAGGAGTAGCAATATTCATATCAGATAAAATAGACTTTAAAACAAAGGCTGTGAAAAGAGACAAAGATGGTCACTACGTAATGATCAAAGGATCAATCCAAGAAGAAGATATAACAATTATAAATATATATGCACCCAACACGGGAGCACCGCAGTATGTAAGACAAATGCTAACAAGTATGAAGGGAGAAATTAACAATAACACAATAATAGTGGAGACTTTAATACCCCACTCACACCTATGGATAGATCAACTAAACAGAAAATTAACAAGGAAACACAAACTTTAAATGATACAATAGACCAGTTGGACCTAATTGATATCTATAGGACATTTCATCACAAAACAATGAATTTCACCTTTTTCTCAAGAGCACATGGAACCTTCTCCAGGATAGATCACATCCTGGGCCATAAATCTAGCCTTGGTAAATTCAGAAAAATAGAAATCATTCCAAAAATCTTCTCTGACCACAATGCAGTAAGATTAGATCTCAATTACAGGAGAAAAACTATTAAAAATTCCAACATATGGAGGCTGAACAACACGCTGCTGAATAACCAACAAATAACAGATGAAATCAAAAAAGAAATCAAAATTTGTATAGAAACAAATGAAAATGAAAACACAACAACCCAAAACCTGTGGGACACTGTAAAAGCAGTCCTAAGGGGAAAGTTCATAGCAATACAGGCATATCTCAAGAAACAAGAAAAAAGTCAAACAAATAACCTAACTCTACACCTAAAGCAACTAGAAAAGGAAGCAGTGAAGAATCCCAGGGTTAGTAGAAGGAAAGAAATCTTAAAAATTAGGGCAGAAATAAATGCAAAAGAAACAAAAGAGACCATAGCAAAAATCAACAAAGCCAAAAGCTGGTTCTTTGAAAGGATAAATAAAATTGACAAACCATTAGCCAAACTCGTCAAGAAACAAAGGGAGAAAAATCAAATCAATAAAATTAGAAATGAAAATGGAGAGATCACAACAGACAACACAGAAATACAAAGGATCATAAGAAACTACTATCAACAATTATATGCCAATAAAATGGACAACATGGAAGAAATGGACAAATTCTTAGAAAAGTACAACTTTCCAAAACTGGACCAAGAAGAAATAGAAAATCTTAACAGACCCATCACAAGCACGGAAATTGAAACTGTAATCAAAAATCTTCCAGCAAACAAAAGCCCAGGTCCAGACGGCTTCACAGCTGAATTCTACCAAAAATTTAGAGAAGACCTAACACCTATCCTGCTCAAACTCTTCCAGAAAATTGCAGAGGAAGGTAAACTTCCAAACTCATTCTATGAGGCCACCATCACCCTAATACCAAACCTGACAAAGATGCCACAAAAAAAAGACAACTACAGGCCAATATCACTGATGAACATAGATGCAAAAATCCTTAACAAAATTCTAGCAATCAGAATCCAACAACACATAAAAAGATGATACACCATGACCAAGTGGGTTTTATCCCAGGGATGCAAGGATTCTTCAATATCCGCAAATCAATCAATGCAATACACCACATTAACAAATTGAAAAATAAAAACCATATGATTATCTCAATAGATGCAGAGAAAGCTTTTGACAAAATTCAACATCCATTTATGATAAAAACTCTCCAGAAAGCAGGAATAGAAGGAACATACCTCAACATAATAAAAGCTATATATGACAAACCCACAGCAAACATTATCCTCAACGGTGAAAAATTGAAAGCATTTCCTCTAAAGTCAGGAACAAGACAAGGGTGCCCACTTTCACCATTCCTATTCAACATAGTTTTGGAAGTTTTGGCCACAGCAATCAGAGCAGAAAAAGAAATAAAAGGAATCCAAATTGGAAAAGAAGAAGTAAAACTCTCACTATTTGCAGATGACATGATCCTCTACATAGAAAACCCTAAAGACTCCACCAGAAAATTACTAGAACTAATCAATGACTATAGTAAAGTTGCAGGATATAAAATCAATACACAGAAATCCCTTGCATTCCTATACACTAATAATGAGAAAACAGAAAGAGAAATTAAGGAAACAATTCCATTCACCATTGCAACGGAAAGAATAAAGTACTTAGGAATATATCTACCTAAAGAAACTAAAGACCTATATATAGAAAACTATAAAACACTGGTGAAAGAAATCAAAGAGGACACTAATAGATGGAGAAATATACCATGTTCATGGATTGGAAGAATCAATATAGTGAAAATGAGTATATTACCCAAAGCAATCTATAGATTCAATGCAATCCCTATCAAGCTACCAACAGTATTCTTCACAGAGCTAGAACAAATAATTTCACAATTTGTATGGAAATACAAAAAACCTCGAATAGCCAAAGCGATCTTGAGAAAGAAGAATGGAACTGGAGGAATCAACCTACCTGACTTCAGGCTCTATTACAAAGCCACAGTCATCAAGACAGTATGGTACTGGCACAAAGACAGAAATATAGATCAATGGAACAAAATAGAAAGCCCAGAGATAAATCCACGCACATATGGACACCTTATCTTTGACAAAGGAGACAAGAATATACAATGGATTAAAGACAATCTCTTTAACAAGTGGCACTGGAAAAACTGGTCAACCACTTGTAAAAGAATGAAACTAGAACACTTTCTAACACCATACACAAAAATAAACTCAAAATGGATTAAAGATCTAAATGTAAGACCAGAAACTATAAAACTCCTAGAGGAGAACATAGGCAAAACACTCTCTGACATACATCACAGCAGGATCCTCTATGACCCACCTCCCAGAATATTAGAAATAAAAGCAAAAATAAACAAATGGGACCTAATTAACCTTAAAAGCTTCTGCACATCAAAGGAAACTATCAGCAAGGTGAAAAGACAGCCTTCAGAATGGGAGAAAATAATAGCAAATGAAGCAACTGACAAACAACTAATCTCAAAAATATACAAGCAACTCCTACAGCTCAACTCCAGAAAAATAAATGACCCAATCAAAAAATGGGTCAAAGAACTAAATAGACATTTCTCCAAAGAAGACATACAGATGGCTAACAAACACATGAAAAGATGCTCAACATCACTCATTATCAGAGAAATGCAAATCAAAACCACTATGAGGTACCATTTCACACCAGTCAGAATGGCTGCGATCCAAATGTCTACAAGCAATAAATGTTGGAGAGGGTGTGGAGGAAAGGGAACCCTCTTACACTGTTGGTGGGAATGCAAACTAGTACAGCCACTATGGAGAACAGTGTGGAGATTCCTTAAAAAACTGGAAATAGAACTGCCTTATGATCTAGCAATCCCACTGCTGGGCATACACACTGAGGAAACCAGAAGGGAAAGAGACACATGTACCCCAATGTTCATCGCAGCACTGTTTATAATAGCCAGGACATGGAAGCAACCTAGATGCCCATCAGCAGATGAATGGATAAGAAAGCAGTGGTACATATACACAATGGAGTATTACTCAGCCATTAAAAAGAATACATTTGAATCAGTTCTAATGAGGTGGATGAAACTGGAGCCTATTATACAGAGTGAAGTAAGCCAGAAGGAAAAACACCAATACAGTATACTAACGCATATATATGGAATTTAGAAAGATGATAACAATAACCCTGTGTACGAGACAGCAAAAGTGACGCTGATGTATGGAACAGTCTTATGGACTCTGTGGGAGAGGGAGAGGGTGGGAAGATTTGGGAGAATGGCATTGAAACAGGTAAAATATCATGTATGAAACGAGATGCCAGTCCAGGTTCAATGCATGATACTGGATGCTTGGGGCTAATGCACTGGGACGACCCAGAGGGATGGTATGGGGAGGGAGGAGGGAGGGTTCAGGATGGGGAGCACATGTATACCTGTGATGGATTCATTTTGATATTTGGCAAAACTAATACAATTATGTAAAGTTTAAAAATAAAATAAAATTTAAAAAAAATAAAATAAAAAACATATGATTATCTCAATAGATGCAGAGAAAGCCTTTGACAAAATTCAACATCCATTTGTGATAAAAACTCTCCAGAAAGCAGGAATAGAAGGAACATACCTCAACATAATAAAAGCTATGTATGACAAACCCACCACAAACATTATCCTCAATGGTGAAAAATTGAAAGCATTCCCTCTAAAGTCAGGAACAAGACAAGGGCGCCCACTTTCACCATTATTATTCAACATAGTTTTGGAAGTTTTGGCCACAACAATCAGAGCAGAAAAAGAAATAAAAGGAATCCAAATTGGAAAAGAAGAAGTAAAACTCTCACTATTTGCAGATAACATGATCCTCTACATAGAAAACCCTAAAGACTCCACCAGAAAATTACTAGAACTAATCAGTGATTATAGTAAAGTTGCAGGATATAAAATCAACACACAGAAATCCCTCGCATTCCTATACACTAATAATGAGAAAAGAGAAAGAGAAATTAAGGAAACAATTCCATTCACCATTGCAACGGAAAGAATAAAATACTTAGGAATATTCATTTTGATATTTGGCAAAACGAATACAATTATGTAAAGTTTAAAAATAAAATAAAATTTAAAAAAAACTTTAAAAAAATACTTAGGAATATATCTACCTAAAGAAACTAAAGACCTATATATAGAAAACTATAAAACACTGGTGAAAGAAATCAAAGAGGACACTAATAGATGGAGAAATATACCTTGTGCTTGGATTGGAAGAATCAATATAGTGAAAATGAGTATACTATCCAAAGCAATTTATAGATTCAATGCAATTCCTATCAAGCTACCAATGGTATTCTTCACAGAGCTAGAACAAATAATTTCACAATTTGTATGGAAATACAAAAAACCTCGAATAGCCAAAGGGATCTTGAGAAAGAAGAATGGAACTGGAGGAATCAACCTACCTGACTTCAGGCTCTACTACAAAGCCACAGTTATCAAGACAGTATGGTACTGGCACAAAGACAGAAATATAGATCAATGGAACAAAATAGAAAGCCCAAAGATAAATCCACGCACATATGGACACCTTATCTTTGACAAAGGAGACAAGAATATACAATGGATTAAAGACAATCTCTTTAACAAGTGGTACTGGGAAAACTGGTCAACCACTTGTAAAAGAATGAAACTAGAACACTTTCTAACACCATACACAAAAATAAACTCAAAATGGATTAAAGATCTAAATGTAAGACCAGAAACTATAAAACTCCTAGAGGAGAACATAGGCAAAACACTCTCTGACATACATCACAGCAGGATCCTCTATGACCCACCTCCCAGAATATTGGAAATAAAAGCAAAAATAAACAAATGGGACCTAATTAAACTTAAAAGCTTCTGCACAACAAAGGAAATTATAAGCAAGGTGAAAAGACAGCCTTCAGAATGGGAGAAAATAATAGCAAATGAAGCAACTGACAAACAACTAACCTCAAAAATATACAAGCAACTCCTACAGCTCAACTCCAGAAAAATAAATGACCCAATCAAAAAATGGGCCAAAGAACTAAATAGACATTTCTCCAAAGAAGACATACAGATGGCTAACAAACACATGAAAAGATGCTCAACATCACTCATTATCAGAGAAATGCAAATCAAAATCACTATGAGGTACCATTTCATGCCAGTCAGAATGGTTGTGATTGAAAAGTCTACAAGCAATAAATGCTGGAGAGGGTGTGGAGAAAAGGGAACCCTCTTACACTGTTGGTGGGAATGCAAACTAGTACAGCCACTATGGAGAACAGTCTGGAGATTCCTTACAAAACTGGAAATAGAACTGCCTTATGATCCAGCAATCCCACTGCTGGGCATACACACTGAGGAAACCAGAAGGGAAAGAGATACGTGTACCCCAATGTTCATCGCAGCACTGTTTATTATAGCCAGGACATGGAAGCAACCTAGATGTCCATCAGCAGATGAATGGATAAGAAAGCAGTGGTACATATACACAATGGAGTATTACTCAGCCATTAAAAAGAATACATTTGAATCAGTTCTAATGAGGTGGATGAAACTGGAGCCTATTATACAGAGTGAAGTAAGCCAGAAAGAAAAACACCAATACAGTATACTAATGCATATATATGGAATTTAGAAAGATGGTAACAATAACCCTGTGTACGAGACAGCAAAAGAGACACTGATGTATAGAACAGTCTTATGGACTCTGTGGGAAAGGGAGAGGGTGGGATGATTTGGGAGAATGGCATTGAAACATGTATAATATCGTGTATGAAATGAGTCGCCTGTCCAGGTTCAATGCACGACACTGGATGCTTGGGGCTGGTGCACTGGGATGACCCAGAGGGATGGTATGGGGAGGGAGGAGGGAGGAGGGTTCAGGATGGGGAACACGTGTATACCTGTGGTGGATTCATTTCAATATTTGGCAAAACTAACACAATATTGTAAAGTTTAAAAATAAAATTAGGGGAAAAAAGTACGAAATAAAGCACAGAAAAACAAACAAACAAACAAAAAAAAACTAAAAGAGACTAGAGCAAACATAAAACTAAAAGTTGGTTCTTTGAAAAAATAAACAAAATTGACAAACCATTAGTCAGACTCATTAAGATAATAGGCAGAAGGCTCAAATCAATAAAATTCGAAATGGGGCCTGTCCCAAGATGGCAGAGAAATAGGACAGGGAGACCACTTTCTCCCCCACAAATTCTTAAAAATATCATTGAATGTTGAGCAACTTCCACAAAACAACTTTTGAACACAGGCAGAGGACTCCAGGCTCCCAGAAATGCAGCCCATTCTCTTCGAAAGGAGGTTGGTCAAAATGAAAAAGACAAAAAGAAAGACAAAAAATAAGATTTAGGAATGGAGACTTGACCTCAGGTGGGAGTCTAGAAGGAGAAGTTTCCACACAGTAGGAAATCGTCCCACAGGCAGGTCTGTGGGGGAGTTTTGGAATCTCAGAGGGCAACATAATCAGGAGAAAAGAAAAAAAAAAAAAAAAAAAACCCACAAAATATACACCTAACCACAATGGGCAGCGGAGAAGTAACCCAGACACTCACGTCCACCACCAGCGAGCAGGGGCTGGGCAGGGAAGCACAGGCTGCATCATCGGTCATTAGGGTAAGAACCAGGCCTGGATGCCCTGAGGACAATCTAAGAGGTTAACATGAGATAATACCCCAAACCATGGGATGGCCAAAGAGAAAAAAAAAAAAAAAAACCTTTCCCACGAATGGCTCTAACTCGCAGCCTGGTGGTGCTCACAGAAAAAAGGATTGAGCGTACACCAAAGGAGAGCTATCCAGTTGTGTGTAGGCCTCTCCCCTACTGAGACAGACAGGTAGGCATGTGACATCCAGAGCCGAAAGGCAAGGGGCTGCTGCAATCTTGGCCCCAGAGATGGCATCTTCCCTCCAACCTGACCAGCACACCTAAAATGGTGCTCTCTGGCGTGCCCAGAAAATTAAGCAGCCAGGACCAGGGCATGTTTAAGAGGCACAGCTCACATAGGACAGTGCTCTCACCAAGCACCCAGTTGCTTGAGCTGCTCAGACCTGGAAAGGACAGAAAATGCATCGCCCAACCGGGTCTGTGCCCTTGCAGAGCACCTGAGAACCTGAGCAGCTTAGACTTGGGAAGTGCATGAAACGCAGTGCCCACTTGGGACAGTGCCCTTGCAGAGCACCCTGGAGCCTGAGCAGTGTAGACCCAGGAAGCACACGCTGCCTTGAGCTTTGGCAAACCCAGTGTGGTCCATCCAATGCAAGCACTCCCCACACATGCCAGTGATATTTGTTTGCAGTGTCCCTCCCTCCCCACAACACAACTGAACAAGTGAGCCTAAATAAGTGACCACCTTTGCCCCCTTGTGTCAGGGCAGAAATTAGACACTGAAGAGACTTGCAAACAGAGGGAACCAAAATAAACAAAGAGGAGGGAACCACTCTGGAAGTGACAGGTGCAATAGATTAAAACTCTGCGATTAATATTGACTGTGTATTGGAGGAGGTCTATAGACCTCAAGAACAATTACAAGGTGTAACAAGGAACTATCTGAAACTGAACTGATCCCACAACAGCTCCAGAGAAATTCCTAGATATATTTTCACAATTATCACTTCTTAATTTTTTAAAAAATTTAATTTTTCATTACTCCTTTAATTTTCTTTTTCATAACATACTACTACCTTCCAAAGAAAGATCTTATTTTTTACAGCAAATTTCATATATATATATTTTTTTTTAATTTTTGTGATTGATTTTGCTTTGTATTTTTTATATTGTATTACTAAGAGTCTAACCTCTATTCTATATTTTCAGTCTTTGCTTTCTGGTATTTATTGTCAGTTTTGTACCTTTAAGAATATAATATTCAGTACCCATTTTCACTTAGGGATTTGATTAATGGTTTGATTGCTCTCTCCCTTTTTGACTCTCCCTTTTCTCCCTCAGGTCACCTCTATATCCTTCCCCCAAAACTCTTCTCTACATAACTGTGAATTTCTCTGGGTGTTTCTGGCTGTGGAGACCACTTAGGGATCTGATTACTGGCTAGACTGGTCTCTCCCCTAGGATCCAAATAAAGAGGAACAACGAACTGCCAGCCTATAGAACAGGCACCCCAAACATAGCAATCTAAACAAAATGAAAAGGCAGTGAAATATTCAGCAGCTGAAGGAGCATGATAAATGCCTGCAAATCCAAATGAAAAATAAGGAGTCTACCTGAAAAAGAATTCGGAAAAATAATAGTACAGATGATCCCAAATCTTGAAAACAAATTGGAGTTACAGAGAAATAGACTAGAGACAAGGATTGAGAAGATGCAAGAAATGTTTAAAAAGGACCTAGAGGAAGTAAAGAGGAGTCAGTCAATAATGAATAATGCAACAATTGACATCAAAAACACTGTGGAGGGAGCCAACAGTAGAATAACTGAGGCAAAAGAGAGAATACGTGAGTTGGAAGATAAAATGGTGGAAATAAATGAAGTAAAGAGGAAAAAAGAAAAAATAACTAAAAGAAATGAGGACAATCTCAGAGACCTCCAGGACAATGTTAAATGTCTCAACATTCAAATCATAGGTGCCCAGGAGAAGACAAAGAGAAAGGATATGAGAAAATACTTGAGGAGATAATAGTTGAAAACTTCCTTTAAATGGGCAAGGAAATAGCCACCCAAGTCCAAGAAACCCAGAAACTCCCAAATAGGACAAACCCAAGGTGAAACACCACAAGACACATATTAATCAAACTAACAAAGGTCAAATACAAAAAGAAAATGTTAAAAACATCAGGGGAAAAGCAATAAATAACACACAAGGGGATCCCCATAAGGATAACAGCTGATCTTTCAATAGAAATTCTTCAGGCCAGAAGGGAATGGCAGAATATACTTAAAGTAATGAAAGAGAAAAACCTACAACCCAGATTACTATTCCCAGAAAGGATCTCATTCAAATATGAAGGAGAAGTCAAAAGTTTTACAGACAAGCAAAAGCTGAGAGAATTCAGTACCACCAAATCAGCTCTTGAACAAATGCTAAAGGATCTTCTCTAGACAGGAAACACGGGAAAGATTTATAAACTCAAACCCAAAACAACAAAATAAATGGCAACGGGATCATACTTATCAATAATTACCTTAAATGTAAATGGATCGAATGCCCCAACCAAAAAACAAAGACTGGCTGATTGGATACAAAAACAAGACCCCTATGTATGCTGTCTCCAAGAGGCCCACCTCAAACCAAGGGACACATACAGACTGAAAGTGAAGGACTCAAAAAGATATTTCATGCAAATGGAGACCAAAAGAAAGCAGGAGTAACCATACTCATATCAGATAAAATAAACTTTGAAATAAAGACCGTGAAAAGAGACAAAGTGTTTGACTGCATGGATCACAATAAACTGTGGGAAATTCTGAAAGAGATGGGAATACCAGACCACCTGACCTGTCTCTTGAAAAACCTGTATACAGGTCAGGAAGCAACAGTTAGAACTGGACATGGAACAACAGACTGGTTCCAAATAGGAAAAGGAGTACATCAAGGCTATATATTGTCACCCTGCTCATTTAACTTACATGCAGAGTACATCATGAGAAACACTGGGCTGGAGGAAGCACAAGCTGGAATCAAGATTTCTGGGAGAAATATCAGTAACCTCAGATATGCAGATGACATCACCCTTATGGCAAAAGTGAAGAAGAATTAAAGAACCTCTTGATGAAAGTGAAAGAAAAGAGTGAAAAAGCTGGCCTAAGCTCAACATTCAGAAAACTAAGATCATGGCATCTGGTCCCATCACTTCGTGGTAAATAGATGGTGAAACAGTGGCTGACTTTATTTGGGGGGGGGGGGGGCTCTAAAAATCACTGCAGATGGTGATTGCAGCCATGAAATTAAAAGACGCTTACCCCTGGGAAGGAAAGTTATGACCAATCTAGACAGCATATTCAATAGCAGAGACATTACTTTGACAACAAAGGTTCGTCTAGTCAAGGCTATGGTTTTTCCTGTGGTCATGTATGGATGTGAGAGTTGGACTGTGAAGAAGGCTGAGCACCGAAGAATTGATGCTTTTGAACTGTGGTGTTGGAGAAGACTCCTGAGAGTCCCTTGGACTGCAAAGAGATCCAACCAGTCCATTCTGAAGATCAGCCCTGGGATTTCTTTGGAAGGAATGATGCTGAAGCTGAAACTCCAGTACTTTGGCCACCTCATGCGAAGAATTGACTCATTGGAAAAGACTCGGATGCTGGGAGGGATTGGGGGCAGGAGGAGAAGGGGACGACAGAGGATGAGATGGCTGGATGGCATCACCGACTCAATGGACGTGAGTCTCAGTGAACTCCGGGAGTTTGTGATGGACAGGGAGGCCTGGCATGCTGCGATTCATGGGGTCTCAAAGAGTTGGACACGACTGAGCGACTGATCTGATCTGATCTGATGGTTTTTCCAGTGGTCATGTATGGATGTGAATGTTGGACTATAAAGAAAGCTGAGTGCCAACGAATTGATGCTTTTGAACTGTGGTCTTGGAGAAGACTCTTGAGAGTCCCTTGGACTACAAGGAGATCCAACCAGTCCATCCTAAAGGAGATCAGTCCTGGGTGTTCACTGGAAGGACTGATGTTGAAGCTGAAACTCCAGTACTTTGGCCACCTGAGGCAAAGAGCTGACTCATTTGAAAAGATCCTGATGCTGGAAAAGGTTGACAGCAGGAGGAGAAGGGGACGACAGAGGATGAGATGGTTGGATGGCATCACCAACTCAGTGGACATGGGTTTGGGTAGACTCCGGGAGTTGGTGATGGACAGGGAGGCCTGGCATGCTGTGGCTCATGGGGTAGCAAAGAGTCAGACATGACTGAGCGACTGAGCTGAACTGAACTGAAAAGAGACAAAAAAGGATACTACATAATGATCAAAGGATCAATCCAAGAAGAATATATAACAATTATAAATATATACACACCCAACAGAGGAGCACTTCAGCACATAAGGCAAATGTTAACAAGTATGAAAGGGGAAATTAACAGTAACACAATAATAGTGAGAGCCTTTAATACCCCACTCACACCTATGGATAGATCAACTAAACCGAAAATTAGCAAGAAAACACAAACTTAAAATGATACAATGGACCAGTTAGACCTAATTGATATCTATAGGGCGTTTCACTGAAAACAATGAATTTCACCTTTTTCTCAAGTGCACACGGAACATTCTCCAGGATAGATCATAACTTGGCCCATAAATCTAGCCTTGGTAAATTCAAAAAAATTGAAATCATTTCAAGCATCTTTTCTGATCAAAATGTGGTAAGATTAGATGTCAACTACAGGGGGAAAAAATCTATTAAAAATACAAACATATGGAGGCTAACCAACATGCTTCTGAATAACCAACAAATCACAGAAGAAACCAAAATATGCATAGAAACAAATGAAAATGAAAACACAACAACATAAAACCTATGAGATTCAGTAAAAGCAGTGCTAAGAGGAAGGTTCATAGCAATACAAGCTTACCTCAGGAAACAGAAAAATCAAATAAATAAGGGTTAGTGGAAGGAAAGAAATCATAAAAATTAGAGTAGAAATAAAAAGAAACCAAGGAGACTATAGCAAAAATCAGCAAAACTAAAAGCTGGTTCTTAGAGAAGATAGATAAAATAGACAAATCATTAGCCAGACTCATCAAGAAAAACAGTGAAGAATCAAATCAACAAAATTAGAAATGAAAATGGAGAAATCACAACAGACAACACAGAAATACAAAGGATCTTAAGAGACTACTATCAGCAACTATATGCCAATAAAATAGACAACTTGGAAGAAATGGACGAATTCATAGAAATTCTTCCAAAACTGAACCAAGAAGAAATAGAAAAGCTTAACAGACCCATCACAAGCACAGAAGTCAAAACTGTAATCAAAAATCTTCCAACAAACAAAGAGGAAGTTAAAAATACCTAGAAACAAATGACAACAAAAATATGACGACCCAAAACTTACAGGATGCAGCAAAAGCAGTTCTAAGAGGAAAGTTTATAGCAGTACAATCTTACCTCAAGAAACAAGAAAAATCTCAAATAAAAACCCAAATTTAATCCTAAAGTAATTAGAGAAAGAAGAACAAATAAAACCCAAAGTTAGTAGAAGGAAAGAAAATCATTAAAATCAAAGCAGAAGTGAGTGAAATAGAGATAAAGAAAACAATAGCAAAGATCAATGAATCTGAACATTGGTTCTTTGAGAAAATAAACAAAGTTGACAAATTATTAGCCAGACTCATCAAGACAAAAAGGGAGAGGACTCAAATCAATAAAATTAGAAATGATAAGGAGAAGTTACAATGGACACCACAGAAATACAAACGATCATAAGAGATTACTACAAGCAACTATTAATATATGTCAGTAACATGGACAATCTAGAAGAAATGAACAACTTCTTAGAATGGTACAACCTTCCAAGACTGAACTAAGAAGAAATAGAAATGAAAAGACAATTGCAATTGCTGAAACTGAAACTATAATTAAAAATCTTTCAACAACCAAAAGTTCAGAAACAGATGGCTTCACAGGCAAACTTTATCAAATATTAAGAGGACAGTTAATACATATTCTTCTGAAACTCTTCCACAAAACTACAAGGAAAGAAATACATCCAAGCTCATTCAATGAGGTCACGATCATCCTGATACCAAAACCAAACAAAGCCATCACGAAAAAAAGGAAATTACAGACCAATATAACTGATGAACATAGACACAAAAATTCTCAACAAAATACTAGCAAACTGAATCCAAAAGCACATTAAAAGTATCATACACCCTGATTGAGTGGGTTTTATTTCAGGGGTGTAAGATTTTACATTTGCAAATCGATCAATGTGATACACCATATTAATAAATTTAAGAATAAAAATAAGCATAAGATCATCTCAATAAATGCAGATAGTTTTTGACAAAGTTCAACACCCATTTATTATAAAATTCTTCAGAAAGTGGGCATAGAGGGAACTTACCTGAACATAATAAAGGCCATATATGATAAACCTACAGTTAACATTGTATTCAATGGTGAGAAGCTGAAAGCATTTCTTCTAAGATCAGAAACAAGACAAGAGTGTCCATTCTTGTCACTTTCATTCAACATAGTCTTGGAAATCCTAAGCGACAGACATCAGGCATTCTAGGTGGCAGTAGTGGTAAAGAACCCACCTGCCAATATAGGTGACTGGGTTGGGAAGATCAATCCCTGGGTTGGGAAGATCCCCTGAAGGAGGCATGGCAACCCACTCCAGTATTCTTGCCTGGCGAACCCATGGACAGAGGAGCCTGGTGGGCTACAGTCCACGGGGTCGCAAAGAGTCAGACACGACTGAAGAGTCGGATATGACTGAAACAATTCAGCACACATGCACAAGTCACAGGTATCAGAGAAAAGCAACAAAAGAAATCCAAATTGGAAAAGAAGTGAAACTATCATATATGTGTATGTATAACTGATTCCATTTGCTGTGCACCTGAAACTAACACAACATTTTAAATCAACTATACCCCAAGAAAAAATTTTAAATAAATTAAAAAGAAATCTGAGCAAGCTAGGTTGGCACTGACTAGTAAGTCTAAAACAATAAATTTCAATGAGATTGCTATAAAATCTCTCAGTTCAGTTCAGTCCTTCAGTCGTGTCCAACTCTTTGCAACCCCCTGGACTGCAGCACACCAGGCTTCCCTGTCCATCACCAACTCCCAGAGCTTACTCAAACTCATGTCCATCACATCGGTGATGCCATCCAACCATCTCATCCTCTGTCGTCCCCTTCTCTATATACACATTATATACACCTGTAATTCCAAGTTATATTTGTTGATATGGAAATTTTGTGCCAAAGGGCATGTACATTTTTTCAAATATTGTCAAAATGCCTTTAGGAAAAGATGATCGAATTTCAACTCCAACTAATGGTATTTGAAGGGATAGCTTTTATGAACCCACTTCAGTATGTATGTATATATACATTATATATATATACATTATATATATATATATATTGTTTAGCACCTAAGTTATATCCAACTATTTTACAACCCCATGGATTGTAACCCCCCAGGGTCCTCTGTCCATGGGATTTCCCAGGCCAGAATATTGGAGTGGATTGCCATTTCCTTCCCCAGGGCATCTTCTCAACCCAGGGACTGAACCCATTCTCCTACATTGGCAGGTAGATTCTTTACTACTGAGCCAAAAAGGAAGTCCATATATATCTCTGACTCACTGTGCTATATGTTTGAAACTAACACAATATTGTAAATCAACTATACTTCAATTAAAAAACAACTTTGCAACAGATTTGTTACCTGATATTTAAAAGCTGAGGATGAACCTTGTCTGACCTGCAGCTATACCACATAAAGGATTTTTTTGAATGTCACCGTATCTGTATCTTGGGATTGAAATTTAAAGCTTTTTTTTGTCTTTGATGTGATACCTAGCACCATACTATCTTATTTAAGCTTTTCTTTAATGATTTTGAATAGTTTCTAGCCCTATTGTTCATTACATTATATGTGTATGTTCATTTGTGAATTTGAGAAGTCTCTGCATAATAAGCTATCAACTGACATACTGTAAATGTTTCCTAAAATTTTCCACTCATCTTTCAAATTTATTTATATTATGGCATACCAAATATATACAATAATGGAGTCAACTCTAATTCCATTTAAAATAATTTTTCAAATTATGTGTTTGAAACTGATTGTTTAGAATGCCTCTAAGTTAAAAGTCTTTTCCATCTCTACAGAAATATATACATAGGTTCTTTCCTGAATTTAACAGCTTCTTGTTTCGTTTAACACCTCAATATATATGGAATTTATTTTAATATATAGATAGTATATAATGTATATGAATATTAATCTATAGATATGTATTTTCAAATTACTATTCATTTGTTAGATATATATATAGACATATAGATATTATATATTTTCAAATTATTACTCCATTTTTTTAAAACATTGGTTGACTCCTTTTATCTCCTAATCACTTGCAGTTTATTATTTAATAAAGTCAAACATATGCACATGAGATTCTTTGTAGCTTACTTTATTATCCCTTTCATCTCTAAATCCTCATGTTAATATCACATTGTTTTGATAATATATGATGTATCAAATACTTCCACATTTAAATACATTTACGAAATTTTATTAACTGTCTTTATTTCCTTATTCTTCAAATGAACTTCAAAATTTTATTAGCTATCTTTATTTGTTCATTTTTCAAGACAAATTTAAAGTCACTACCAAGTTCTAAAAGTAATCCAATGGGATTATTATAAGCATTGAATTATAATTAATTCTGATAGTGATTTTTTTTTATGATATTTAAACTGTCCACCAAGGAATCTGGTATACAGAATCATTTAGTCACTTCTACTTTTTTTAAAAAAATACATCTTGCTTTAAAAATATTAAGTAATATAATATAGAAAGCCAATATACAAAATCAAGTATGTGTGTGTGTGTTTGTGTCTGTGTGTGTGCTAAATCGCTCAGTTGTGTCTGACTCTTTGCAACCCCATAGGCTGTAGCCCACCAGGTTCCTCTGTCCATGCAACTTTCCAGGCAAGAATACAGGAGTGGGCCGCTATGCCATCCTCTGGGGGATCTTCCTGACCCAGGGATCTGACCCAAGTCTCTTGGGGCTCCTGCATTGGCAGTCAGGTTCTTTACCACTAGTGCCAACCGGGAAGCCCCACAAAATCAAGTGGATGTGTATAAATAAAGCTTACACAACATACAGACACCTACATAATGATAAATATTTGCTCTGGCACATGACACATCTTTCTGTACTACTTGCTAGTCATTACTGGCAACAGTTAGAACTGGACATGGAACAACAGACTGGTTCCAAATAGGAAAAGGAGTGCGTCAAGGCTGTATATTGTTCCCTGCTTATTTAACTTATATGCAGAGAACATCATAAGAAATGCTCGGCTGGAGGAAGCGCAAGCTGGAATCAAGATTGCCGGCAGAAGGATCAATAACCTCAGATATGCAGATGACAGCACCCTTATGGCAGAAAGTGAAGAAGAACTCAAAAGCCTCTTGATGAAAGTGAAAGTGGAGAGTGAAAAAGTTGGCTTAAAGCTCAACATTCAGAAAACGATCATGGCATCCGGTCCCATCACTTCATGGGAAATAGATGGGGAAACAGTGGAAACAGTGTCAGACTTTCTTTTTCTGGGCTCCAAAATCACTGCAGATGGTGACTGCAGCCATGAAATTAAAAGACGCTTACTCCTTGGAAGGAAAGTTATGACCAACATAGATAGCATATTCAAAAGCAGAGACGTTACTTTGCCAACAAATGTTTGTCTAGTCCAGGCTATGGTTTTTCCTGTGGTCATGTATGGATGTGAGAGTTGGACTGTGAAGAAGGCTGAGTGCTGAAGAATTGATGCTTTTGAACTGTGGTGTTGGAGAAGACTCTTGAGAGTCCCTTGGACTGCAAGGAGATCCAACCAGTCCATTCTGAAGGAGCTCAGCCCTGGGATTTCTCTGGAAGGAATGATGCTAAAGCTGAAACTCCAGTACTTTGGCCACCTCATACGAAGAGTTGACTCATTGAAAAAGACTCTGATGCTGGGAGGGATTGGGGGCAAGAGGAGAAGGGGACGACAGAGGATGTGATGGCTGGATGGCATCACTGACTCGATGGACGTGAGTCTGGGTGAACTCCGGGAGTTGGTGATGGACAGGGAGGCCTGGCGTGCTGCGATTCATGGGGTAGCAAAGAGTCAGACACGACTGAGCGACTGATCTGATCTGATCTGATTGGTTTATTTATATTTATTTATTTCGAACTTTAACAGTTGGGATCATGGTAGAAAAACAGATGGCACATCCAAACAGATAATTGATAAGAATTTCAAAAAGTCTACTGACAGAAGTAGAGCAAGGTTAAAAATACGGTAAGAGGTGATGAAGCACTAGGGGCTGGCAACAGGGGAAGCCATTGTCTTGACTAAGCTGCGGGGGTGAGGGAAAGGTCTTGCACTGGATATCCAGAACCCTGAATGAATCTGTAGCCTGACAGGGTGTAAACAGTAAGTCACTATTATGATTTCATTCTGCTCTCCAGCTGGTGTCTCCCAGTTGCTGAATTCAACCAAAAGGCAAAAGGGGAGTATTCCCAGCTGAAATATTTTTTTAAAGAACTCAACCCTCCTACTGAGAAGAAAAGAATAAAGAAGGGCTCTCAAGATCCAAATAAATAAGGGGGAATATAAAAGCATGGCATTTCAATAGAATTTAAACTTATGCATCTATAAAAAAAAAATGAAAGGTTTACAAATGTTGACAAGGATAATTACTGAAAATATTGAATGAATAAACATAGGTTAAAAAGTACAAGTTTGGTATGATTCAAGTCATGTATATTTATGAAACACAGAAAGCAGCAATATGTATCTTATATACGTAAACCAACTTATTAAAAATATCAAAAAGTAACAACATGGAAAGAAAATATATATATTAATTTCAGAGTTACCTCTAACAAGAAAGAGAGTAAACCCTATGGGAATGAGAAGGTTTCCACTTCTATTTTTTTAAATTAAAAAGAGATTTGATATATTCTAAAGTCTCAGTAATGAACACATGAATTTCTGTTATACACTCTCTTTACTCTTCTGTACGTTTGAGGATTTTCATAATTAACTATACAATCTAAAGTTGGTGTGAGAAAGGAGGGTGAGAGTAGCCAAGTGCCTTAAAGAAGGCAGCTGTGTTTGTCTCTGAGTTCTCTAAGTCAGGACGCACACACAGATGGGGATTTTTTCAGTAGTCCGTGCTCCATAAACCGAAAGTCCAGTGCCATCTCCCTTAAGAGACAATGGGGTGGGAGGTCCAAGAGGGAGGGTATATATGATTATACATGTATATATGTATATATATACACATAGCTCATTCACTTTATTGTGCAGCAGAAACTAATACATCATAAAGTGAGTATATTCCAGTTAAAAAATAAATAAAATGAGGGGAAAAGTCAGTGGGATTTGCAACCAGATTCTGATATTAGATTTTCCCTTAACTTTAAGTAGTGTTGCCATTTTTCTCCTTTCCTATGACTTGATTTTAAGAAAGAATGTGAGATAACCTATATCAGCTGCCAGTAATGCTGATAGGCATCATTTTAAACTGGAGCTCACAGGAATGAATCAGTTTCTGTGAAGATTCTTGAGACATTGTATTGTAATTTCTCTGTTTGTTGTTCTCTTCCTTAATAGTCTATAAATTCCTTTGAGAAAGAAAAACATTTTCTATTCATTTGTCTTTGTGTCTTCAGCACCTGTCACAACGCATGACAGCAATTAAAGCAAACACCTGTGTTCAAGAGATGACAATTTAGAAGTGCAGAGCATTTGCACAATAAAAGGAGCAAAATCGAAAAATGAAGACAATGTATATAGAAAAAAATTTAATAAAAGCTATATCTTTTAATGAAACACATTTACTATAATTAAGACAATTTTGACAATACATTTATTTATATGTATATGGGTTTCTAAGATGTATTATTCTATAATTCATGCCTGTATGGAATTTATATTGATAATAAACTTATTTCAGCTGAACTATACAATGCCCACTGACCTATACCACCAAGGCCTTCTTGTTATTGTCTTTTTCTTACTTTTGTTTTAGTTTCTTTACTCTTCTAAATTTCAAACTAATGGAAAAATTGATAAAATAACACAACAAGCACCAGTATAATCTTTGACTAGATAAAGGCTCTTTATAGCTATTTTTCCCTATTCAACATTCAATCAATGGATTAATTTTTATACATTACTTTCAATTGCCATGTCCCTTTAGTTTTCTTTAATCTAGAAGTGACAAATTCTCAACCGTGTTTTTTTGTTCTTCATAATATTTGCATTTTTGAAGACTCCAAGTGATTGGTCATATAAAAGGTATCTTCACCTGTATTTGACTGATGGCTTCCTCACTTTCAGAAGTCCAGTTAAACATTTTTAGCAAAAATACTACTTAGGTGATTTTGTGTGTCTCAAAACATGCGTGCATGGTTAAAGGAAGTATGTAATATCAGTTTGTTCTGATAGTAATGATGCCAAATTTGATCTGCTTTCTCTCTGTAATTAAAAAAGTGATCTGTGGGGTGGTTTTTGTAGATTGAATACTCTATTATCCCAATAAATGTAATATCCACTGATGAATCTTGCTTGAATAATTATTATACAGATTTTACAAAATAATGGCTGTCTAATTCTGTCAGTCATTTTGCATTTATTAGCTGACGTCCTTTTGTAAAGAAGAGTTTTCTCTTCACACATACTTTTATTTTATCACTGTATAATAACAGACTCTATTTCTGACTTCAGTGTGCTATCATCCATTATCATATTAGCTCGTTCACTGGCTTCTGAATCATTTTGACTTACCACCATCATTTTTGAACATGACTTTGCTTTCTGACTCAACAGTATATTTCAGGATTTCCTCTTTTCCTTCTCCAGACCTGGAAATAGCCTTTACTCTAGTGACAGATTTTATTTTCTTGGGCTTCAAAATCACTGTGGACAGTGACTGCAGACTTGAAATTAAAAGACCCTTGCTCCTTCAGAGGAAATCTATAACAAACTTAAACAGCATATTAAAAAGCAGAGACATCAGTTTACCAACAAAGCTTCACATAGTCAAAGCTATGGTTTTTTCCAGTGGTCATGTACGGATGTGAGAGTTGGACCATTAAAAACCTGAGCACTGAAGAATTGATGCTTTTGAACTGTGGGGCTGGAGAAGACTCTTGAGAGTCCCTTGGACTGCAAGATCAAACCAGTAAATCCAAAAGGAAATCAACTCTGAATGTTCATTGGAAGGACTGTTGCTGAAGTTGAAGCTCTAATACTTTGACCACCTGATGCAAAGAGCTGACTGATTGGAAAAGACCCTGATGCTGGGAAAGACCGAAGGCAGGAGGAGAAGGGGGAGGCAGAAGACGAAATGGTTCCATAGCATCACTAACTCAGTGGACATGAATTTGAGCAAGCCCCGGGAGATAGTGGAGGACAGGGGAGTCTGGCATGCTATAGTCCATGGGGTCACAAAGATTCAGACAAGACTTAGCAACTGAACAACAACTAAACACTCCTTTTTACGGGGATGGTGCTCAGATCCCCAAACTTTTGCAGTAAATGTGATCATTGCTACTGAGGTCATTGCCTAAAGAGATCTCTGACCCATCTCCATTGCCTTGACTATTCTACTGAAACAACCCACAGTTCTTCTGACAGGCAATTTGGCTTCCCTTCAACAGTTCTTACCACTGCATTCAGAGCAATCTTTCGAAAATTCAAGTCCATTCCTGTTATACCCAGAGCAGAAGCATGTGTGCTTGCAAATATTTGTTTACTTTAAGACTTACTGAAAATCATTTGGTGGCTGCCCTTTGGTTAAAAGATAAACATCAAAATCATAAGTATGATCACAAAGACCTCACATGGCCTGTCCTTTTCCTATATCCCAGTCACATCTTGACCACATTAACCCAGTCGTAAGCCAATATGACTGATGTCTCTATAAAAAGAGAGAACTGGGACTTCCCTGATGGCCCAGTAATTAAGACCATGCTCCCAATGCAGGGGGCATGAAATCAACCCCTGGTCAAGGAACAGAGATCCCACACGCTGCACAATGCAGCCAAAAAAAAGAGGGGGTGATTTTTCTGGTATGTGAATTATATCACAATAAAACTATAGTGTGTGTGTGTTTTTTTTTAAGAAAAAAAAAAAAAGAAGAGGAGACATAGAGACAGACAGAAGAAAGATTGTCTGAAGATAAAGAAGATGGCCATGTGGAAGCCAAGGAGAGAGGTCTAGAAAAGATCCTTCCCTCTCAGCTCTCAGAAGGAACCCTGTCAATATGCAACTCAGATCTCTAGCCTCTGGAACTATGAGCAAAAAATTTTCTATTTTCTAAACCACCCAGACTGTGGTACATTTTTAAAGCAGCCCTGGCAGACCAATACACTATTTTATTTATTTATTTATTTATTTGCCTTTTAATTCTCCAGCTTTTAGCACAGAGACCACAGAGACTTGATAAACTTTTTTTCTTGTTAACTGAACTAATCCCCATGTTAAGAAATGATCCTGTGGAGGAGGGCATGGCAACCCACTCCAGTATTCCTGCCTGGAGAATCCCATGGGCAGAGGAGCCTGGCAGGTTACAGTCCTTTGGGTTGCAAAAAGTTGGACAGAACTGAAGCAACTTAACACACACACCATGTTATTGTATATCCCTTTCCAATTAGAATGTAAATAACTTTGGTTTTGGAATCAAAACTGAATTCAGGCTTAACCACCTTACTGACTTCGGGAAAAAAAGCAAACCTTAGGTTAAAGATAGGAATAATAATAATCTAACTTGTGGGAGCAGTTTGATAATTAAATGAGATATGAATATAAAGGATTCAACACAGTGCCTGAAAAATAGTAAGCACTCAATACATATTAACTATAATTGCTAACTTTCTCGTAATATATGTATAACAAAAATATGATGAAGCAGAATGCAGAAATATATAAAAGTACATTTCAGTGATCCAGTAGGGGGATAACTTTAAACACACAGTACATTTTCCCTGGGGGCTTCCCTGGTGGCTCAGTGGTAAAGAATCCCCACGCCAATGCAGGAAACACAGATTCAATCCCTAGGTCAGAAAGATCCCCTGGAGAAAGAAATGGCAACCCACTCCAGTATTCTTGCCTGAGAAATCCCACGGACAGAGGAGCCTGACAGGCTACAGTACATGGGGTCAGAAAAGAGTCAGACATGACTTAGCACCTAAACAACATTTTCCTCAATATTTTTACTATAAGTGAACTGAAGAACACACCAAGTTCCCAAAAAGAAGAATATCTCTGTTCACTGTACTAAAATACTTTATGGGAATAGTCCTGGTTTAGATCTCTCACAACCAATATTCTCTACAAAGAGACATATCCCCAGGGTAAGACAAGCTCAAACGCCCGACAGTTCTCCAGATTGATGTACTATTAAGTTTCAGCGTCAGAAAGAGGGCTGATCAGAGATAGGGCTCTGAGAGAGTAAAACTATCCCACGAAGATTTATGCATGGGACAGGGCTGAGCTGGAGGAAAGCAGATTTAAGTATCTGAACAATGCTGTTATTTCCTTCTAGAAAATGGCATTTTCACATCTATGTCACATTAGTGTTGGATGTAAAACTTTACATAAAAGGAAACAGTGAAATATGTGTGTTAGGGTGAGAATGTTCAATCTAGAAGATACCAGGGACTGTTTTCTTAAACACATGTGCATACACCCAGTAGATCAGTGCCCCTCACCTCTAAGACTACAATGGAAATGCGTGAAGTAAGTCATACACAGAAAGACAAATATCATATGATATTGCTTATATGTGACATATTTTTAAAAAGAGTTACAAATGAACTTATTTACAAAACAGAGGTAGAATCACAGATGTAGAAAACAAACTTATGGTTACCAGGGGATAATGGGGGGAGGGATAAATTAGGAGATTGGGATACGAATATACCATATACACACTGACTTCCCTGGTGGCTCAGACGGTAAAACATCTGTCTACAATGTGGGAGACCTGGGTTCGATCCCTGGGTCGGGAAGATTCCCTGGAGAAGGAAATGGCAACCCACTCCAGTACTCTTGCCTAGAAAATCCCATGGATGGAGGAACCTGGTGCAGGCTACTGTCCATGGGGTCACAAAGAGTCGGACACAACTGAGCGACTTCACTTCACTATACACACTATTATGAATAAAATAGACAGCTGATAACAACCGACTGAATAGCACAGGGAACTCTATTCAATACTCTATAATGACCTGTGTGGGAAAAGAATATTTTAAAAAATGGATATATGTACATGTTTAATTGAATCACTTTGCTGTATACCTAAAACTAACACAGCGTTGTAAATCAACTATACACCAATACAATTTTTTTTAATAAAAAAAGTAAATGTAGACTACTTCAAGTAGCAAGTGAAATCCATAAACCTTACTTAAGCAAAAAGCAGCAGAGGAGAAGAGACGGACAAGGAAGGGCCAAGTGTAAACTGAGGTAGTAAAGAGTGAGACTCACTGGCCTCATCCATCCTGAGACAAGCTGAGACTGATATTTCAAGTTTGAGAAACCCGGTAGGTTCTCTTAGCAAATTTCAAATATACAGTGCAGTTCTGTTAACTATCATCACCAGGCTGTGCCTTAGCTCTCCACAACTCCTTCATCTTGCACAACCGACACTTCGCACCCTGTGACCAGCATTTTGTTCCCGCCAACCTCGTTCCCAGCAGCCATTACTGTACCCTCTGCTTCTATGTATTTGACTACTTTAGATTCCACATACAAGCGAGATCAATCTCAATAAAGTTAAGAACATTTTGAAAAGAAACACAATCTGATCTTGCCATCTCAGCTTGAGAAAATAGCTTTGGTAAATGATTAAAACTCTTTCCCATTATTTTTTAAAGATAAACCAGGATACTTCCGGGTCCACGTGGGACTACTTGGTCCTAAAAGGCCAAATTTTCCTATAACTAATCAAGAAAATGTCCTAAATTCCATTTGGATGATATTGATTGGCATGCTGCTCTCACAACAGCCCTTGGGAGTTCTGATCCCCTTGAAATACTACAAACCAAAATTATTCTTACCCTTGGGAACAAGACATCTCCCACCTCAAGACAGTCTTCCAGACTGTACAGTCCATAGGTACAAAATCTGCAGAGGCTCCCAAGACCTATAGCTGAATGCTGGATACCCTTTCCCATCCATCAGGATAACCTATCCACTCTGAGCATGTCACATTCCAAACTACTTTGCTTTCTCAAGATAGCTCATGCCCGCATGTGTGTGTGCTATCACTTCAGTTGTGTCTAACTCTTTGTGATCCCCTGGACTGTATGTATCTCATCAGGCTTCTCTGTCCATGGAACTTTCCAGGCAAGAATGTAGGCGTGGGTTGCCATGCTCTCCTCCAAGGGATCTTCCTGACCCAGGGATTAAACCCAAGTCTCTGAGGTCTCCTGCATTGGCAGGTGGGTTCTTTACCAGTGCCACCTGGGAAGCCCAGCTAGATCCCCAAATTACCTCCATATTTTTTTCCCCAATTAAGACAACTCTCCACCCACCCCAGTAAGCCATGAGACATTTATGCCAACATAAAACACTATGGCCTCTTTCTCCACATTTTCAAGCATGCCCCTCCTGTGAAAATTGGAAGATTGCATAGAAGGTTAAGAGATTTTCAAAGACCTTTCTGTTACAAAGTTTACTACTGTCTACTTGTTATATTCAGTGAACAGTATTATGTGGTTATGTGGTTAAAAATAAATGAAATACAGCTAATGCTTTTAAAATAGCCACAACTTTACATCTGCAGTGATGTGCTCTTTGATAAAGATGTGTGTTCATTTTCTTTTAATAACTCCACATCCCATGACTAATTTCTGAGAAAATATTGTTTTACAAATTCCAGGTGGGTCACAGGCCCACTGATGATATCAGAGTATAAGTCCATCATAACTCTTCCTTTAAATTCTAAGCAATGACAATACCCAGCACTGGTGATGCTGAAAGAAAAACATTTTTCTACAGATCAGATCAGATCAGTCGCTCAGTCGTGTCTGACTCTTTGCGACCACATGAATCGCAGCACGCCAGGCCTCCCTGTCCATCACCAACTCCCAGAGTTCACTCAGACTCACGTCCATCGAGTCAGTGATGCCATCCAGCCATCTCATCCTCTGTCATCCCCTTCTCCTCCTGCCCCCAATCCCTCCCAGCATCAGAGTCTTTTCCAATGAGTCAACTCTTCGCATGAGGCGGCCAAAGTACTGGAGTTTCAGCTTTAGCATCATTCCTTCCAAAGAAATCCCAGGGCTGATCTCCTTGCAGTCCAAGGGACTCTCAAGAGTCTTCTCCAACACCACAGTTCAAAAAGCATCAATTCTTTTGTGCTCAGCCTTCTTCACAGTCCAACTCTCACATCCATACATGACCACTGGAAAAACCATAGCCTGGACTAGACGAACCTTTGTTAGCAAAGTAATGTCTTTGCTTTTCAATATGCTATCTAGGTTGGTCATAATTTTCCTTCCAAGGAGTAAGTGTCTTTTAATTTCATGGCTGCAGTCACCATCTGCACTGATTTTGGAGCCCCCAAAAAATAAAGTCTGACACTGTTTCCACTGTTTCCCCATTTATTTCCCATGAAGTGGTGGGACCAGAAAGGCCATTTATGGGAATGTTTGAATTGCTGTTTAGTAAACACAGACACTTGGAAAGAGTCAGCCATAAACTGAAAACCTTGAGTATAAGGGAGTGGGTAGAAAGAATAGCATCAGGTTTTCACAACCTAAGCGCAGTTTGTATATGTTGTATACAACTTATGTTGTATATATTATCATAAATATTTCTACAAGCCATTGAGGCAATGATATTTCTTCTGAAAATGGACACTGACTTGTAGGTATTTAACAACTCAGTTTGTAATAGCTATATTTTAGTACTTCATTTATGGTATTTCCTTTAATCATCATTTAAAAATTGTTTACTAAATTAAAAATTATATTCATTAGACCAACTCTTTTTTTTTTTAAACTTTACATAATTGTATTAGTTTTGCCAAATATCAAAATGAATCCACCACAGGTATACATGTGTTCCCCATCCTGAACCCTCCTCCCTCCTCCCTCCCCATACCATCCCTCTGGGTCGTCCCAGTGCACTAGCCCCAAGCATCCAGTATCGTGCATCGAACCTGGACTGGTATCTCGTTTCATACATGATATTTTACATGTTTCAATGCTATTCTCCCAAATCTTCCCACCCTCTCCCTCTTCCATAGAGTCCATAAGACTGTCCTATACATCACTCTCTCTTTTGCTGTCTCGTACACAGGGTTATTGTTACCATCTTTCTAATGCAACAAATACTGTTGCGGTTCTCCATGTCATCCTCACAGCCCACCTCAGATTCCAGCTGCAGTTCGGAGTGGCCAACATCCCATCTTAAGCATGTGTATTTCATCTAAATCAAGGAGCTTACTCAGCCCTGCAAAACCACAGCTCAGGAGTATGGGTGATTAAAGGCCCCAGAGGCACATTCCATCAACGGTCATGCTAGCTGGCAGAGAAGTGCCCTATACTTTCTTTTAGATGAACAGTCCCAAGAGGTAATCTGTATGTTTCTCTGAGATTCTTACAAAACTGTGCCTGCCTCAGCTTCATTGACTCATCGTGATATTGGCTTCTTCTCTTTCCTGTGCTCATTCTCTATGCTGCTTCACTACAACTTCCTGGGATTCTATCCCAATCAAAATACCTGCTCCCAACTTCAAATCTCAGGCTCTGCTTTAGGAGAACTCAAACAAAGACATAAAATATCTTAAATCTAGTGAAATCTAGATAGTGAAATTTTGGATATTGAAGCAAAATCAATGAGAGCAACATGGGAAAATATTATCTAATCATTAAACAAGTATCTATAAAGTATCTATAAAGTGCTTACTAGTACCAAGCCCTGGGGATGCTGCTCCAGGAACTGGCTACTAAAAATAGCCATTTTCTGAGTTACTCAGTAAATTACTGAGCCATTTTAAAATTTACAAAACACTTTGGACTGTGTTACTGTGACTGACACATATTAAGTGGTAGTTGTCTATTAAACAAATAAAAAATACACAAATGTATAAAATCCTAAGTATATACTGATTATGCCTCAAATTTTAAATCATATCTCAGTTTTTCAACAAACTCTGATAGGTTTTTTAACTAATTTTTTTTGGGGGGGATAGTTATATATTTAATGCGATTAGAAGTAGGAATGATAGAAAGATCCCAAGTACATTTTATGTGAGTAGCTTAAGTTTAAATCTATTGCTAAGCAAATAATTCAAATCAAATTGTCTTTTTTTGTTGTTTTCACTTGCCTGGAACTCAGAGTCCAGTGCTTTTATTTTTATTGAGGTGCAAATTTCATATTAAAATTTACATTCATAATATTGTTGAACTACCATCCACATTAAGTTCCAAAACATTTCATTAGCCTAAAGGAAAACTTCATACCCAGTAAGCAGGCACTCCCAATTCTTCCCTTCTCCCAGCCCCTGGCAATCACCAACCTGCTCTCTGTCTCTCTGAATGTACCTATTCTGGGTTTTTATATAAACAGAACTATATAGTCAAAGGTATGGTTTTGCCAGTAGTCATGTATGGGTGTGAGAACTGGACAATAAAGAAGGCTGAAAGTGAAAGTGAAGTCGCTCAGTCGTGTCCAACTCTTTGCGACCCCGTGGCTGAGCACCAAAGAATTAATGCTTTCGAACTGTGGTGTTAGAGAAGACTCCTGAGAGTCCCTTGGGCTTCAAGGTGATCAAAACAGTCAATCCTAAAGGAAATTAACCCTGAATATTAACAACATGTGTGAAGGTTTTTTTCTAGATTCTCTATCCTAGTCCACTGATCTTTATATCTGTCCAGGACCACACTGTTTTGATTACTGTAGCTTTTTAGTACATTTTGAAATGAACTAGAAGTCCTTCACGGAGAAGGCTATGACACCCAACTCCAGTACTCTTGCCTGGAAAATCCCATGGACGGAGGAGCGTGGTAGGCTGCAGTCCATGGGGTTGCTGAGAGTCGGACACGACTGAACGACTTCCCTTTCACTTTTCACTTTCATGCACTGGAGAAGGAAATGGCAACCCACTCCAGTGTTCTTGCCTGGAGAATCCCAGGGATGGGGGAGCCTGGTGGGCTTCCATCTATGGGATCACACAGAGTCAGACACGACTGAAGCGACTTAGCAGCAGCAGCAGGAGTTCTTCAACTTTGTTATTTCTCAAAATTGTTTTGGCTCTTTGCAAGGTCACATGAATTTGAGGACTGGCTTTTCCACTTCTCAAAAAAAAAAAAAAAACACTGGAATTTTAATAGGGATTACAATGAATATGTAGATCACTTTGTGTTATATTGCCTTTAAATTGTCCAAACATTAACATAGGATAGCTTCCCATTTATTTAGATCTTCTGTAATTTCTTCTAACAATGTTTTGTAATTTTTCAATGTACAAGTTTTCATCCCCATGGTTGAATTTATTCCTAGTTGTTTCATTCTTTTGGATGCTATTATAAATGAAATAGTTTTTTAATTTTATTTTTCATAATTTATTGCTAGGGTATAGATATAAAACTTACTTTGTGAGTTGATCTTGTATTCTGTAACTTAGCTGAATTCATTTATAAGTTCTAATTGGGTTTTGCAGATTTTTAAGATTTTCTATATATAAGATCATGTCATCTATGAATAGAAAGAGTTTTATTTCTTTCTTTCCAATTTATATGTTTTTTTTCTTGTCTCATTGCTCTGGCTAAAACTTTCAGCATAACCTTGAACAGAAATGGGAAAGTGGGCCTCCTTGTCCTGTTCCTGATCTTACAAGGAAGAACTTCAGTCTTTAACCATTGCATATGAAGTTAGTTGTGGGTTTTTCATAAATGCCCTTTGCTAGATTGAGGAAGTTTCCTTCCTCCTAGTTTAAGGTTTTATCAGGAGATGGTGCTGAATTTTATCAAATATTTTTCTTCATGAATTGAGATGAACATGTGAGTTTTTTTTCCTTTCATTATATCACTGTGGTGTATTACATTGACTTTTATATATTGAGGCACACTTGAATTCTGAGAATAAATTCCATTTTATCATGGTATATAATCCCTTTAACATGCTACTTAATTTTATTGAGGATTTTTTCATCTATATTCATAAAGGGGTGTTGGTTTATAGTTTTCTGTCTCTGTGATGTTACTATCCGGCTTTGGTATCAGAGTAATACTCCACCCAAAATGAGCCTCTTTTAGACAGCATATACTAAGATAATTTTTTTTATCTTTTCTGACAATCTTTGCCCTTTGATTGGAGAATTAATCTATTTACTTTTGAAGCAGTTACTGACAAAGAAGGACTTACTTCTGTGATTTTACTATTTGTTCCCTGTATGTTATATTTTGTTTGTTCTTCTATTCTTTTATTATTTTCTTCTTTTGTGTTTAATTTATTATATCCTTTATTCCTTCCATATTTTATTTTCTGTATCTTTTTAGTTATTTTCCTACTGATTATCCTCTGCCCCAATATTCATGCTCCTATACAGCAATGTTATGTACTAATTAATACAGATTTATAATTTATGTTT
This sequence comes from Bos grunniens, assembly GCF_055505025.1. NCBI lineage: Eukaryota > Metazoa > Chordata > Mammalia > Artiodactyla > Bovidae > Bos > Bos grunniens. Next base: position 7,543,706 of record NC_141179.1, on the reverse strand, counting down.
TATGCATTTGCCTTTTAAGTCACGCAAGAAAAAAATGGAAGTTACAAACCAAAAATATATTAAAACAATAATACTCTCTTTTACTTACCTATGTATCTAACTTTACCAACATTTCATATTTCTTTGCATGGTTTCAAATTGTGTTCCTTCATTTCCACCTGTAGGACTCCCTCTAAGGCAACTCTACTATTGATGAACTACCTCAGATTTTGTTTATCTGGAAATGTCTTCAGTTCAGTTCAGTTCAGTCGCTCAGTCATGTCCGATTCTTTGCGACCCCATGGACTGCAGCACGCCAGGCCTCCCTGTCCATCACCAACTCCCGGAGTCTACCCAAACCCATCATCATTGAGTCAGTAATGCCATCTGACCATCTCATCCTCTGTCGTCCCCTTCTCCTCCTGCCCTCAATCTTCCCCAGCATGAGGGTCTTTTCAAATGAGTCAGCTCTTTTCATCAGGTGGTCAAAGTATTGGAGTTTCAGCATCAACATCAGTCCTTCCAATGAACACCCAGGACTGATCTCCTTTAGGATGGACTGGTTGGATCTCCTTGCAGTCCAAGGGACTCTCAAGAGTCTTCTCCAACACCACACTTCAAAAGCATCAATTCTTCGGTGCTCAGCTTTCTTCACAGTCCAACTCTCACATCTATACATGACCACTGGAAAAACCATAGCCTTGACTAGACAAACCTTTGTTGGCAAAGTAATGTCTCTGATTTTGAATATGCTATCTAGGTTGGACACAACTTTCCAAGGAGTAAGCGTCTTTTAATTTCATGGCTGCAGTCACCATCTGCAGTGATTTTGGAGCCCAAAAAAATAAAGTCCAACACTGTTTCCACTGTTTCCCCATCTATTTCCCATGAAGTGATGGGACCGGATGCCACAATCTTAGTTTTCTGAATGTTGAGCTTTAAGCCAACTTTTTCACTCTCCACTTTCACTTTCATCAAGAAGCTTTTTAGTTCTTCACTTTCTGCCATAAGGGTGGTGTCATCCGCATATCTGAGGTTATTGATATTTCTCCTGGCAATCTTGATTCCAGCTTGTGCTTCTTCCAGCCCAGCGTTTCTCATGATGTACTCTGCATATAAGTTAAATAAGCAGGGTGACAGTATACAGCCTTGATGTACTCCTTTTCCTATTTGGAACCAGTCTGTTGTTCCATGTCCAGTTCTAGCTGTTGCCTCCTGACATGCATATAGGTTTCTCAAGAGGCAGATCAGGTGGTCTGGTTTAGTTTTACCTTATATTTTGAAGAATAGTTTTGCTGGGTATATAGTTCTTGATTGACAGATATTTTTCTTTTGTACTTTAAATATGTCATTCCACAACCTTCTGGATTCCATGGCTTCTGCTGAAAAATAAATTGATTTTCTTGTTGGGGCTCACTTGTACATGATGAGTTGCTTATCTTGCTGCTTTCAAGATTCCTTGTTTTTGACTTTCAACATTTTGCTTATAATGTGTCTTAATATGGTACTCTTTGGGTATATCCTCCTTGGAATTTGCTTAGCTTCTTGTATGTGTACTGTGCTCAGACGTTCAGTCACGTCCGACTCTTTGCAACCCCATGAATGGTAGCCCATCAAGCTCCTTTGTTCATGGAATTTTCCAGGCAAGAATACTGGCGTGGGTTGCCATTTCCCCCTCCAGGGAATCTTCCTGACCCAGGATCAAACCCACGTCTCTTGTGGCTCCTGTTTTGGCAGGCACATTCTTTACCACTAACACCACCTGGGAATCTAGGAGGTACTGACCACTATTACTTCAAATACCCTTTCTATTTCTCTATGTCTCCTCTCCTTTGGGGTCTCTGATGCAGTTGTTGGTACTCTTGGTAGTTCTAACAAGTCTATTTTTCTTCTGTTTTCTTTCTTCTCCTCAACCTAGATAACCACAGTTGATCTATTTTCAAGTTTGCTGATCCTTTCTTCTGCCTGCTAAAATGGGCGTGCTATTAAAATCTACTACTGAGTTTTTCATTTCTGCTATTGCTCTGCTAAGTCCAGAATTTCTTTGGGGTTCTTTTTGTCACACGAGTGTATGTTCCTTGGCTCTTTGTCTCGTCACAACAAAGATTTGGAGTGACAGACATTAAAGCTCGCTCGGCGTGTCACAGCTCTCAGGTTTTGGATAGACCATGTTATAGCTCTCAGGTCTCGAATGGACCATGATAAAGCTCTTAGACAAATCAGTGTTACAGCTCTATTTTATTTAGAAGATAGCAGGAAAATCCATCTTCGAAGCATGAGGGCACGTCGATCCAAAGACATGAGGAGAAGAGCGCCCCAGCGTGCGGGAAAGAGAGAGAGAGAGCTAGCTTTGGCTCCTCTATTTATATGTCTATCTCTCCCTGCGCTTGTCCTATGTAAATTGGGCCAGCCAGGAGTGTTGTTTGTTTTACCTGAGGTCCTCACTCCGGTCCTCTGACCTTCTTTTGTTTTATTTTCGCGGGCTTCCTTGTCTTTTAGCCACCACCATTTTGGACTCCTTTTCCCTATTCTACCTACCTAACATTTTTATAATTTCTATATCTCAGATGATATTCTTTACTTGTTGAGACACCATTTTACTGGTTTCCTCTGTCAGTTTACCCATGGTTTTCTTTAGCTCTTTTATCATATATGGAACAGGTGATTCAAAAATCTTTGTCTTTTAAGCCCAATATATGTGTTGCCTGGGGAACAGTTGCCATTCATTTTTCTGAGAGTAAGTCATCCATTCTTGTTTTTCATATACTTTACAATTTTTGAAACTGAACACTTTGAATATTACAATATATTAACTCTGGAAATCATATTCTTCCCTCCTCATTTACTAAATTTTATTTTACATTATTTTAGCTTGCTCTTGCTTGCTGTAGGCTTTAGTGGTTTGTTTTCTGTTGTTGTTACTTTTCTAAACTATTTTTGTAAAGCTTTTTTTTTTGTTGACTGTAGTCTCTGAAGTCTCTTGCAATCAAGTAATGTTGACAGAGATCACTTTGAATATCTAGATCCAAAGAAAGAAAGAAAAGGCAAAAATCTCTCCCAGCATTTGCAAATTGGTTCTCTTGATGCTTAACCAGGCTGTTCACAACTCTGAATTAGCCTGCACTTGTGTTTTCATTGGACCTAAAGTATGACCAGAGGAGAAAGCTATGGGTGTTCTCTAGTTTTTCTGAGCAAGCACCTGCCCTGGGCATGCATGTCTTTCTAGATTCCCTGGAATATGCAAGACTATTCAATGCCCTAAATTCTAATTAAAAAAATAAAATAAAAGAAAGAAAACCCTCTCTCACCAGCTTTTCCTTCCAGGCTGTTGAAGGTTGAGTTGTTGTTCTTTGATGTTGTTTGTTTGTTTTGTTTTGCCTCAACTTTAATCTTTTGCCCAGGAAGCAGCAGGTTTTTCATTTGCCTTAAAATGACTTCAAGGAATGCCCTTTGTGTGGCCACTCTTCACCCTGAGAAAATTTCAATTTAGGTGAAACAAAAGCAAGCAATTTACATCGGTTCTTTGGGTAGCCCCCAGATAGTTCAAAACATACAAACACAATTCTTTGAGAATATATTCTACTTTGCTCCCTCCAGAAACGGATACCAGGGCTCAAACTGTGTACACAGGGGGCCATCTTCAAGCCTACTATCAGACCAAGCAGAGGAATGAGGTGAGAGGAGGCGAACACCACAAAGCTTTCTTATCATTCATAAGTTGCTCCTTTTTAAAATACCATGTTTACTTCTTTTCTAAAAATCTTTGACTGTTTTCCAGAGTTCTCCCAAAGTTGCTTCTGACAAGTTTTGCATTATGTTTTGAAATCTCTATACAAAGAACAGGCTCTCGGATCTACCAACTCCTCCTTTTGGCCAACATAAATTTTTTTTCTGATAATATTTGAATTCATTTTCAACTCAGAAATTCTCAAAGGGGAGAAGCTAATAAAAAAGTATTATTGCCAACAAGTAAATAATAAATTTCATAAGGATTTCTTGATCATATTTATGTCCATAAAATAAATTTAAATATGCATATGGAAATTTTGTAAAACCCATCAGCATCAATCATGAAAATGGTACAAGCCTGGAGAGGAAAGGCTGCTGCTGCTGCTGCTGCTGCTGCTGCTGCTGCTAAGCCACTTCAGTCATGCCTGACTCTGTGCGACCCCATAGATGGCAGCCCACCAGGCTCCCCCGTCCCTGGGATTCTCCAGGCAAGAACACTGGAGTGGGTTGCCATTTCCTTCTCCAATGCATGAAAGTGGAAAGTGAAAGTGAAGTCGCTCAGTCATGTCTGACTCTTAGCGACCCCATGGACTGCAGCCTACCAGGCTCCTCCGGCCATGGGATTTTCCAGGCAAGAGTACTGGAGTGGGGTGCCATTGCCTTCTCCATTTTATATCCTTACTAAACGTAAGACAAAGCAAAAGTGGAATCATTGGATGTTCTTAAGAGGAGAGGAAAGGCACTTTTAATGGAATAAGTTTCTACCTCTTTTATACTATTCTTTTAATCTCTAGACTTGTGTCAGTCTCAGGATGAAAATTCTACCAGTTTCTTGACACTAAAACCCACAGTCAGCTGAGCCACACCAGACCACACAGTCAACCATGTCATGGATTTGGCCACACCCACCAGCAAGCTGACATCAGTTATGGGATCAACTTATCCACCAGCTCCTCCCAAGAGCAGCCAACAGACTCCACAAATGGGAGGTCTTGGCACAGGGCCAGGCACAGTAGTCAGCCTGAAAAGCAGAAGTACCCACGAAGCCCACATATAGAGCATTCTTAAAACATATAGCTCTGGTGACCAGAGAGAGGCATGTTGCTGGGCTCCCAAGGACATTTCCTAAGTAGGACCACTCCTCCAAGTTTGAAAAATATAAGGAAGGCAAGGTTGGGATGATACGTTAGAATAACATCGAAACATGTATATTATCATATGTGAAACAGATGACCAGTGCAAGTTCAATGCATGAAGCAGGGCACTCAAAGCTGGTGCTCTGGGACAACCCAGAGGGATGGGGTGGGGAGAGAGGTGGGAGAGGGATTCAGGATTGGTGGGGACCTATGTGCACCCATGGCTGATTCATGTTGATGTATGGCAAAAACCACCACAACATTGTAAAATAATTATCCTCGAACTAAAATAAATAGTTATATATATATATATAACCGAAGCAAAGGAAAAGCAACTATATATATATATAACCTACCAAATACATAGAAATAAAAATAATGAATTAGGCAAAGTGAAATGGCAAAGAAATATGTTCCACATGAAAATGCAAGATAAAACCTGAGAAGAAGACCTGAGTGAAGTGAAAAAAAGCAAACTACCATGGGGTTCAGGATGGGGAACACATGTACACCCATGGCTGATTCATGTCAATGTATGGCAAAAACCACCACAATACTGTAAAGTAATTAGCCTCCAATTAAAATAAATTAATTAATTTTAAAAATGAAAATATGATAAAAGCAAACTACCCATTAAAATCTTTAAGGTAATGGTGATAAATATGCTCAAAGATCTCTAAAGAAAAGTGGGTGAACTGAGTGACTAGTTAGAAGTTTTTAGCAAAAATTAGAAAGTAGAAATAAATAAACATAATAGAAGAATACGATAACTGAGATTTTAAAAATTTTAGGAGTAATCAATAGTAAAGTAGATGATAGAAGAACAGATCAATGATTGGAAGACAGACAGTGGAAATCACTCAGGTCTAGAAAAGAAAAGAAGATTTTAAAAAATGAGGACAGTTTGAGACATCTAGAACAGCATCAAGCAAAGTAACATTCACATTATAAGGGTCCCAGAGGAGAATAGAAAGGGAGACAGATAAAATATTTGAAAACAAATTAGCTGAAAACTTCCCTAACCTGGGAAAGAAAGCAGACATCTAGGTCCAGGTACCAAAGAGAGTTGCAGACACAATCAACCCAAAGTGGACTAAACCAAGACAGAAAGTAATTAAAATGCCAAATAAAGATAAACAGAATATTAACCTCAGCAAGGGAAAAGCAACTAGTTACATACAAGGGAAGTCATATGAGGTTATTAGATGACTTTTCAGCAGAAAAGCTGCCAGCCATCAAAACAAACAAAAAAACAGATACACAGATCATTGTAACTAAATAGAGAGCCCAGAAATGAATTCACAATTATATGGATAATTAACTATGACAAAGGAGGCAACAATACATAATGATAAAGGACGGCCTCTTCAAGAAATGGTTTTGGGAAAACTGTACAGCTACATACAAAAAAATCAAACTGGACTACTTTTCCACACCATATACAAAAATCAACTCACAATGGATTGAAGACTTAAATGTAACAACTAAAACCATAAAACTTCTGGAAGAAAACATAGGCAGTAAGTTCTTTGACATGGTCTTAGTAACATTTTTATATGTCTGCTCAAGCAAGGGAAACAAAAGTAAACATAAACAAATGGGACTCCATCAAACTAGAAAGCTTTTGCACAGGAAAGGAAACTACCAACAAAGCTCCCCCCACCCCCCCCGCAAAAAACCCACCTACCTAATGGGAGAAGACATTTGCAAACAATATATCTGACAAAGGGATAATATCCAACATATACAAAGAACACACTTATCAGAATGCCTGTTATTTTTAAAATATATATAAGAAACAAGGATTGGCCAGGATGTGGAGAAAAGGGAACACTTGTACATTGTTGGTGGGAATGTAAATTTGTGCAGCCACTATAAAAAAATATGGAGATTCCTAAAATAATTAAAAATAAAACTACCATACAATTTATTAATTTTACTTCTGGATATTTATTGGCCGAAAGCCAAAACAACACTAACTTGAAAAGAGGTATGCATTCCTGTGTTCACTGCAGCGTTATTTAAAATAGTTGAGATGTGGAAGCAACATAAATGCTTATATGTATATACATAGGTATATATGCTTATTATATATTTATGAATATTAGCCATAAATGGAATTTTAGCCATAAAACAAATGAAAACTTGCCATTTGTGATAGCACTCAGTTCAGTTCAGTCGCTCAGTCGTGTCCAACTCTTTGTGACCCCATGAACTGCAGCACGCCAGGCCTCCCTGTCCATCACCAACTCCCAGAGTCTACCCAAACCCATCACCATTGAGTCAGTAATGCCATCTGACCATCTCATCCTCTATCGTCCCTTTCTCCTCCTGCCCTCAATCTTCCCCAGCATGAGGGTCTTTTCAAATGAGTCAGCTCTTTTCATCAGGTGGTCAAAGTATTGGAGTTTCAGCTTCAACATCAGTCCTTCCAATGAACACCCAGGACTGATCTCCTTTAGGATGGACTGGTTGGATCTCCTTGCAGTCCAAGGGACTCTCAAGAGTCTTCTCCAACACCACAGTTCAAAAGCATCAATTCTTCAATGCTCAGCTTTCTTTATAGTCCAACTCTCACATCTATACATGACCACTGGAAAAACCATAGCCTTGACTAGACAGACCTTTGCTGGCAAAGTAAAGTCTCTGCTTTTTAATATGCTGTCTAGGTTGGTCATAACTTTCCTTCCAAGAAGTAAGCGTCTTTTAATTTCATGGCTGCAATCACCATCTGCAGTGATTTTAGAGCCCCCCAAAATAGTCAGCCACTGTTTCCAGTGTTTCCTTATCCACTTGCCATGGAGTGATGGGACCAGATGCCATGATCTTAGTTTTCTGAATGTTGAGCTTTAAGCCAACTTTTTCACTCTCCTCTTTCACTTTCATCAAGAGGCTCTTTAGTTCTTCTTCATTTTCTGCCACAAGGGTGTTTTCATCTGCATATCTGAGGTAATTGATATTTCTCCTGGCAATCTTGATTCCAGCTTGTGCTTCCTCCAGCCGAGCATTTCTCATGATGTTCTCTGCATATAAGTTAAATAAGCAGGATGACAATATACAGCCTTGACGCACTCCTTTTCCTATTTGGAACCAGTCTGTTGTTCCATGTCCAGTTCTCACTGTTGCTTCCTGACCTGCATACAAGTTTCTCAAGAGGCAGGTTAGGTGGTCTGGTATTCCCATCTCTTTCAGAATTTTCCACAGTTTATTGTGATCCACATAGTCAAAGGCTTTGGCATAGTCATATGTGATAGCAAAGATGGTATTATGCTAAATGGTATTATGCTAAGTGAAATATCAGAGAAAAACACAAATACCATATGAATTTACTTATATGTCAAATCTAAAACCCTATTAAGTGAATAAATGAATCTAAGCAGAAACAGAACTATAGATACAGAGAACAAACATGCAGTTTTCAGAGGAGAGGGAGGTGGGGAGGAGGAGAGAAATTAGATAAGGGACATTAAGAGATACAAACTTTCAGTTGCAAAATAAATGAGACACAGATATGAAATGTATGGTATGGGGAAAATAGTCAATAAATATGCAATATTTTTGTATGTTGACAGATGACACCTAGACTTACTATGGTAATCATTTTGAAATATACAGAAATATCAAATCACTATCAGGAACAAACATTATGTTGTAGGTCAATTAAACTTCAAAAAATAAAACAAATAAAATCGTTTAAAAAAGAGATCAAACTGTGGCTACCAGGAATGCAGCGTGGGGAGGGAGAATTGGATGAAGGTAGTCAAAGTTATAAGCTTCCAGTCATAAGATAAATAAGTACTAGGGGTATAACATCATATAGTTACTCTGTGTGTGTGTGTGTGTGTGTGTGTGTGTGTACGTGTGTAGGTGTTAGTCACCCATGGTCCAAGAATCAAACCCAGGTCTCCCATATTGCAGACAGACTCTTTACTGACGAACCACTAGCGAAGCCTAGTATAACTACTACTGTTGTACATTATATATGAAAGTTGTTAAGAGAGCAAGTCCTAGGAGTTTGTATCACAAGGGGAAAAAAAATGTTATGTCTATATGAGATGACGGATGCTCACTAAACCTATTGTGGTAATCACCTCATGCTATAAGTATTAATAAGTCAAATCATCATGTTGTACACCTAAACTTATCAATACTGTATGACAAGTATAACAATTATTTTAAAAAAACACAATCAGGGTTCAGGATGATGGTTGGAAAACACTTTCCGCACTTTGATTTGAGAGAATATCTAACAGCTGTCCATTTTTGACAGTCATGAGTGAAAGCAGCAGCTCCTGTGTTTTACATGCCCCATCTTCCCTTACCAACTAAATCCTTCCTCTTATTCTTCTTTAATCTGGATCCAAATCAAGGTCAGCTATCTTAATGAAGTGTGTAAAATACTCCTATGTACACTCATCTCTTCTCTCTACTTCTAGAAAACTTATTTTTAATATGTATTTTTGTTTTTAATGAAATAATATACATACCTAAAACACATAAATGATAGCATAATAGTACCTTTTAAATGTTGAAAGTAATCTCCTGGAGTATAGGGTCTCTTTGGGGGTAATGAAAATTATTTACAATTGTGGTGCTAGTTGGGCAACTCAGTGTATATACTTAGAATCATTGAACTGCACACTTTATATGTGTCCATCACATGTCACATGAATTATATCTCAATAAAGAAGCCTATCAGAGAAGGCAATGGCACCCCACTCCAGTACTCTTGCCTGGAAAATCCCATGGACAGAAGAGCATGATAAGCTGCAGCCCATGAAGTCGCAAAGAGTCAGACACGACTGAGCGACTTCACTTTCACTTTTCACTTTCATGCATTGGAGAAGGAAATGGCAACCCACTCCAGAGTTCTTGCCTGGAGAATCCCAGGGACAGGGGAGCCTGGTGGGCTGCCGTCTATGGGGTTGCACAGAGTCGGACACGACAAGTGACTTAGCAGCCTCAAAGAAGCCTATAAAAATTTTTTTAAAAAAAGTTTTTTAGTAAATAGTTGTTTAATAATTGAAAATTATTGAAGAAAATAAAAAAGAAACCCTATTTAAGCATTTAATTTTGTATCTATCTCAGTACTGGACGAGTAGGATGCATTCCAAAAACATAATGACATCATGAAAAGTGAGTGAAAGTCACTCAGTCCTGTCCAACTCTTTGTGACCCCGTGGACTATACAATATGTGGCATTCTTCAGGCCATAATACTGGAGTGGGTAGACTTTCCCTTCTCCAGGGGATCTTCTCAACCCAGGGATCGAACCCAGGTCTCCCATATTGCAGGCAGATTTTTTACCAGCTGAGCCACCAGGGAAGCCCATTGACACCATCTTCCTTATCAAATAAAGAATCTGCCCGCAATGCGAGAGACCAGAGTTCAATCCCTGTGTCAGGAAGATCCCTTGGAGAAGGGAATGGAAATCCACTTCAATATTCTTTCCTAGGAAATCCCATGGACAGAGAAACCTGGTGGGCTATAGTCCATGAGGTCACAAAGAGTCAGACATGACTGAACAACTAACGCTTTCACACTTGCCTTGTCAAGGAGGCCCACAGAGCACTACCTGAGTCAGGAATATGCATACTCTTAAAAGCTTTCCAACTTTCATTGTTTTTTAAAAATAAAATAAATATAAAAATGATAATTCTTGAATCAAAGTAAAAAGGTGGTAATTTCATTAAAAGGCAAGTTCATACTACATATCTATTTTTTTCTCCATTGCAGTCAATTAAAATTCCAAGCACCTTAGACTCACATCCCTGGATCTGAGGAAACATGTTTCCAATCTTCTTTCAAAACGATAAAACATTTCCAAATTATGTAACAAAGCAAATAATCAGAAAAACATATGCACCAAAATATCTTATTTAGGGGAAATTATCAAGCATCACAAACATCTCTTGGCTTTCATTTTATTCTTGAGTCATCTATGATTAAAAACCTGTCAATGATGTCACTTATATGTGGAATCTTTAAAAATAATACAAATAAACTTATTTACAAAACAGAAACAGACTCGAAGACATAGAAAACAAATATATGGTTATCAAAGGGAAAGGATAAGGGAGAGATAAATTAGGAGTATGGGATTAACAGATACATACTACTCAACTGGCAAATAATCTGCCTGCAGTGCAGGAGACCCTAGTTCAATTCCTGGGTTGGGAAGAGCCCCTGGAGAAGGGAATGGCAACCCACTCCAGTATTCTTGTCTGGAGAATTCCATGGGATTGGAATTGTCTGGGCTGTAGTCCATGTGCAAAGACTCAGACATGACTGAGAGACTAACACTTTCACTTTTCACTCTCTATAAAACAGATAAGTGATAACCAGTGAACCAGTGAAGTTGCTCAGTCATGTCCATCTGTTTGCGATCCCATGGACTGTGACCTACCAGGCTCCTTCATCCATGGAATTTTCTAGACAAGAGTATTGGAGTGGGTTACCATTTCCTTCTCCAGGGGATGTTCCTGACCCTGGGATCAAACCCAGGTCTCCTGCATTGCAGGCAGACGCTTTACCTTCTGAGCCACCAGGGAAGCTTTACTGTATAGCAAGGGAACTATATTCAAAATCTTGTAATAGCCTATAATGGAAAATAATCTGAAAAAGAATATAAATGCATGCATTTATATATATTGTATATATATAAATCCCTTTGCTATATATCTGAAACTACACAATATTGTAAATCAACTATACTTTGATTTAAAATAATAATCCTTCAAATTGTCCTTTTTCCTTCTGAGCAAAGGGGTAACAGTGATACAGAGGTAACAACATTCCCTAATTTTCAGGAGGTGCTGTCAGGGGAAAAAATTTGTACACACAATCATAAAATACAGTATATAATTTAAGTGAATAAAACTTTTCACTTAAAGAAAAACCTTTTTTAACAAGGAAAAGAGAAAAAGTAATTAATACATCTTCAAAGCAAGAGTCACAAGCAAGAGAGAAAATAAAATGCCTTATTTGAGGTTCTTAGCTTGTTATCTAAGGTTTTCCAATCCAAAAAGATAAGAATATGTTAGCTAAATTAAGACATTAAAGTTATTCACACTTTGAAGAATGGAATCAAAAGTCTCTTCAGTCTATGCTTTGTAACAAAATTCTTGTGTGCTCACATACCTTAGCATGTCACTTTTTTTAATCTGACAATTTACATGAAAAACACTATTCATATTTTAGTGTGACTTGCATGTTGAATGAAGGATCTCTTCATCAGAACCACTATGTTAATGGTGTTCTCCCCATGAGAAATATAGACAGAAACTTAAAATAATATTCAGAAAAACTCAGTCAATGAAGTCATGAAATGGTTTGTTGGTATTATGAATTGTTTGGTGTTTTTCTGATTTTTTTTATGGCAAAGATTAGTAATTTGTTCATCTTTTCTAGATTCTTTGTTGTATGACTTCTTCTGCAGGTCTTTAGAGTTTGGGCATGTTCATGTGCTTTATGACTGAACACAACAGCCATATGCTGAAAGCACTGTTTACTGAAAACAGCCTGCAGATTTAACCAACTATAAACTAAGCCATAAAATCACCTTTCCCATTAAACTGCTCTACCTAAAATAACTGAAGACTTTCTAATTATGAAATAAAATGGCTTTAAGTAGCAGTCATTTTGGCAGTATTGATGAATTAACATTTCTTTCCTTAGCTTCTCCAGTGATGTTCTCTACCAGTTCTTTCTTGCTGCTGCTCCCACATCCTTCCAACCATCTTCAGAGATTCCTTTTCCTCCAATTGTTCCCACTCCAAAGGGTGTTAAATACCAAAAAAAAAAAAAAAAAAACTTTAAATGTGAAGGAAAATGTCAGAAGTATCTATACAGAACTATTTTAATAGTGATAGTGTTTGAGATGGTAGTTATGTAATTTTTTCTACCTTCTCTGGTACCTTTCTTTAACTTCCAAGTTCTCCTTCTGAAAACAAATTTAAAAATAAATAAATAATAACTTTTTTTAAGAATAAAATGAATTCCATTTTATTCTTATTCATATTCCATTCCTAATGCTTTTCTCTTCCTATTGTATATATTCTCTTCTGGTAAACACACTTTTCCTCTGGTTTTGGTCAGCAAATCTACAATAACGAAGTCTAACTTTACATAGGTTGCCCTCTTTTTGAAAAATGCAATCAGAAGTTAAAAGTGTGAAGGGCAAATAAAAGATACATATGTTAAGGTACATTTGCATGTTTTAAGAGCTTAAATTTTCTAAGCAACTCTATATGAGGTATCTTTAGGAGCTGAATTTATCCTAAAAACTTAGAGAATCAAGCCAGGCATCCCCCTCCTTTGGCATGGATCCATACATGGGCCAGAGGGTCCAGAGCAGAATATCTCCATTCAGATATCCCATGGAAGCACCACGGAATCCAAAATGAATTCTTATTCTTTACCCTTACTCAAAAAGAATTTCTCATAGTTTAATTCCCTCTAAGTGGCATCTGCTCCAGTGAAGTGTGCTATACAAGAGTGGAGAGAAAATTCAGGCGTCTAGAATAACACATCTCAAATTTGTACAACATTCTACTTAATTTTATTTATAAACATTTCCACACTCCATTCCATCCTCACATACCTACCATGGCTCAGACGTTCATCATTTCCTAATCAGATTCATGATCTTGACAGTTCTCCAAATTTTCAGTCTTGTCAAGAGGATGTGAACCCAGAACTTTCAGACGTACAAGCTGGATTTAAAAAGGCAGGGGACCCAGAGATCAAATTGCCAATAACCACTAGATCATAGAAAAACCAAGGGAATTCCAGAAAAAAAAAAAAGAAAAAACACATCTACTTCTGCTTCATTGACTATGCTAAAGCCTTTGACTGTGTGGATCACAACTGTGGAAAATTCTTAAAGAAATGGTAGTACCAGACCACCTTACCTGCCTCTTGAGAAATCTGTATGAAGGTCAAGAAGCAACAGTTAGAATCAGACATGGAACAAAGAACTGGTTCCAAATTGAGAAATGAGAACAACAAGGCTGTATATTGACACTCTGCTTATTTAACTTATATGCAGAGTACTCCATGAGAAATGCCGAGCTGCATGAATCACAAGCTGAAATCAAGATTGCCAGGATAAATATCAACAATCTCAGACATGCAGATGATACCACTCTAATGACAGAAAGCAAAGAAGAACTAAAGAGGCTCTTGATGAGGGTGAAAGAGGGAAGTAAAAAAGCTGTCTTAAAACTTAACATTCAAAAAACTAAGATCATGGCATCTAGTCCCATCATTTCATGGCAAATAGATGGATAAAAAGTGGAAACGGTGACATATTTTATTTGGGAGGGCTCCAAAATCATTGCAGCTGGTGATTGCAGCCATGAAATTAAAAGACACTTGCTCCTTGGAAGTAAAAGGCATCACTTTGCCACCAAAGGTCTGTCTAGTCAAAGCTATGGTTTTTCCAGTAATCATTTATGGATGTGAGAGATGGACCGTGTAGAAAGCTGAGCACTGAAGAACTGATACTTTCAAACTGTGGTGCAGGATAAGACTCTTGAGAGTCTATTGGACTGCAAGATCAAATCAGTCAATCCTTAAGGAAATCAGCCCTGAATACTCACTGAAAGGACTGATGTTGAAGCTGAAGCTCCAATACTTTGGCCACCTGATGTGAAGAGGCAACTCATTGGAAATGATCCTGATGCTGAGAAAGACTGAGAGCGCTCAGAGAAGAGGGTGCCAGAGGATGAAATGGTTGGATGGCATCACCAACTCAATAGACATGAGTTTGAGCAAACTCAGGATATACTGAAGGACAGGGAAGCCTGGTGTGCTTCAGTCCATGGGGTCACAAAAAGTCAGACACGACTTAGTGACTGAACAACAACCTACCTCCAGACAACCAATCCCTAGCATTGTTTTAGAGTGATGTTTCTGTAATATAAATGTAATGAATAGTTAGCATTCAATAAACATTTGTTGAGCAAGTGAATGATCAAAATTGGATAAATCACTATACCTAATCTCAAAATGCTTAAAATATACCTGGAGAAACAGAGACTGACAAACTAATTTAATTTTTCTACCTATACCATTGTCAGTCAGTTCAGTCGCTCAATCGTGTCGGACTCTTTGAGACCCCATGAATCGCAGCATGCCATGCCTCCCTGTCCATCACCAACTGTCAGAGTCTACCCAAACCCACATCAAGTCGGTGATGCCATCCAGCCATCTCATCCTCTGTCATCCCCTTCTCCTCTTGCCCTCAATCTTTCCCAGCATCAGGGTCTTTTCAAATGAGTCAGCTCTTCGCATCAGGTAGTCAAAGTATTGGAGTTTCAGCTTCAGCATCAGTCCTTCCAATGAACACCCAGGACTGATCTCCTTTAGAATGGACTGGTTGGATCTCCTTGTAGTCCAAGGGACTCTCAAGAGTCTTCTCCAACACCACAGTTCAAAAGCATCAATTCTTTGGCACTCAGCTTTCTTTATAGTCCAGCTCTCACATCCATACATGACTATTGGATAAACCATAGCCTTGACTAGATGGACCTTTGTTGACAAAGTAATGTCCCTGCTTTTTAATATGCTGTCTAGGTTAATCATAACTTCCCTTCCAAGGAGTAAGTGTCTTTTAATTTCATGACTGCAATCACCATCTGCAGTGATTTTGGCTATACCATTGTACATTTACAGTACTTTCTTTTACTTTGTAAAATAATTCTTTTGGAGTAAAGACATTTAAATTGTAAAAACATTTTAACAAAACTTTTAATAAGATGATATTTTAACAGGAAAAAATATATATATATATATCATAATAATGTATTTAATTACTCTAGTATAATGGGGCCACCCCAGGTGGCACTAGTGGTAAAAGAACACACCTGACAATGAAAGAGATGTAAGAGACATGGGTTCAATCCCTGAGTTGGGAAGATCCCTTGGAGGAAGGCATGGCAGTTCACTCCAGTATTCTTGCCTAGAGAATCCCATGGACAGGGGAGCCTGGCGGGTTACAGTCCATAGGGTTGCAGTCAGACAGGACTGAAGGGACTTAGCACAGCACAGCAGCATGTGGTATAATATAAAGAGGAAAAAACATTGGCAGACTTATTATGTAATGATGAGCTGACATCAAGTAAAGACTAAACCATATTATAGCGTATGAACAAAAGTTTCACCGCGATTTAGTTAGAGAAAGTCTTGAAAGAACTGAGCTACCGTGTGGCTTGGGATAGTAGAGATTTTTTAACACAAAGGTACCTACCCCAGAGCACTGGGTAGGATAATCATTAGAGCAGCTCCTTGTACAGATCTTATCTCGTGCAAAATAATTTATGGTTAAAAGGGAAAATGTTTTCTAAATGATGATTAAGTCTTTTACTTTAATTTGCTTAGTTTTTGCTATGTGTCTGTGCTTAGTGGCTCAGTCAGATAATATTCAAATCATTGGCCTCATAAAATAATGTACGTGTAAACAAAGCCTTGCTGAAAAAGATATTAATGACACTAATAACGGTGGTCGCTTTAAGGATGGTTGGTTGGGCTTCAAATAAACAAGAATGAATGTGTGAATAAATAAATGAATGGATGGGTAGATAGATAGATAGCCAGCAAGTACATCCTTCTACTATTAAATTTAAACTAGCAATTTAATTTTACCAACTACCACTAATTGTTTTAAATTCCAGGAATTTAAAAGTCATTAATTAAAAAATTAATTTGACTTTTTAAAAGGCCTTTAAATTGTTTTGTTTAATTAATAAATTTGGTTTTGTTTGATAGGCATGAAAGAGTTCAAGTATGAAGAGATTATAGCTAGTTTTATGTCCTTACATATTTAAGAAATATAGGGGCTTCCCTGGTGGCTCAGTGGTAAAGAATCTCCTTGCCAACGCAAGAAACACGGGTTCAGTCCCGATCTGGGAAGGTCCCACCCTCCACAGAGCAACTAAGCCCAGGCACCACAACTACTGAGCCTGTGATCTAGAGTCTGAGAGCCACAACCGCTGAAGCCCGAGTACCCTAGAGCCCATGCTCCACAGCAAGACAAGCCACTACAGTGAGAGGCTCATGGACCGCAACCAGAGAGTGGGCCTTGCTCATCACAACCAGAGAAAAGCCCAGGCAGCACAGACAAAAATTAACTAATTAAAAAGTTAAAAAAAGAAATATTCAATAATAAAATCCTCGAAAAATATTTCCTTATATATGGAATTTCTATATTACTCAAGGTTGAGAAACATAGCTAAAAATAGTGAGTGGAAGATTGGTTTTTAAGTAGTAAAAAGTCACTACCTCTTCCCCAACCTAGACTACTACACAAAGCTACTTGCAGTTCTGTAAACAGGTCTTCAGTTTAGTTCAGTCACTCAGTCGTGTCTGACTCTTTGCGACCCCATGGACTGCAGCATGCCAGGCCTCCCTGTCCATCACCAACTCCCAAAGTTTACCCAAACTCATGTCCATTGAGTCGATGACGCCATCCAACCATCTCATCCTCTGTCATCCCCTTCTCCCGCCCTCAATCTTTCCCAGCATCAAGGTCTTTTCAAATGAGTCAGCTCTTTGCATGAGGTGGCCAAAGTATTGGAGTTTCAGCTTCAACATCAGTCCTTCCAATGAACACCCAGGACTGATCTCCTTTAGGATGAACTGGTTTGATTTCCTTGCAGTCCAAAGGACTCTCAAGAGTCTTCTCCAACAGCCAGTTCAAAAGCATCAGTTCTTCTGTGCTCAGCTTTCTTTATAGTCCAACTCTCACATCCATATATGACTACTTGAAAAACCATTGCCTTGACAAGATGGACCTTTGTTGACAAACATGTCTGTTCTCTCATTAATCTGATCCTTAACAGAAGAATTTCAGCAAACCTCCTAAAATTCCCAAATTACTTGGTACTCTTCCATGCCTCTGTCTTCTTTTCACATCTGGGGTAAAGCTCCCAGCCATTGTTACAGACTCAGCTGAGAAGTCACTTGCTTATTCATAAGCCCTGCCCTCCAAGAGCAAATACTCTCATGGGAGGAGCAAAACCCAATTAAGCAATCAAGGAAAGGAATTCTAGATCTAGGAAACATAATTTTGTCAAGAATGCTTGTGACTGGTAAAAACTAAAGAGAAAGGTTGGAACAGTAGTGAGAGGAGCCTTGGAGAGAAGAGGCCAGAGTTTAGGGAGATAGATCTACAAGCTTCACTGATTGGTTGGATGTTCATAGTGAAGAAAAAAAAAAAAAACAGAAGGAGTTTGAAAGACTAAGCCGGCAGCAGAGTTTTCCATATAGAAGAAGGATGTCAGAGGAACACAAGCTCAGTTTATCCCTTCTCCCTCTCAGTTTAATTTCTCTTCTTTGGTCATCTTATCCTCAATACAGAGTACTTTTTATTTACTATTTTCAGAACATTCAATATGTTATCCTGTGGTTATTTATGAATATGATATCTCTCCCCACCTTCATTACACTCTAAGTCTCTGAAGATGAGGAAGGAATAACATTTTATTCAACTTTCAGTTAGGAACTACATAGGTGGTTGAAGCAGGAGTGCAACAGACAACAAAAAGAGTGAAGTGGATGGATAGGGCAGAGAACTATAGAACACAAAGAAGGTTTGCAGAATTATTACATCTTCCACTTGGCTATTTAGTGACCATATCTACTAGGTTCATCACACTGGAGTTTTAACATGTATTAATATTTTGAGTAATTCTGAAAATGCGTCTAGTTTTCCAGAAAGCTGAAAATCTAGAATTTCTAACATTGTGGTTTACATTTAGCTGGTACCTCCCATGAATTTTTTTATGCATGGAAGGTTTTTACCCCTATAGTCATCCAAAGATAACTAGTATTGATTTCTGGAAACAAAGGGACTTAAAAAGGAACCACAGAGTCAGTGACAGAGCATTAACTGTTCCTGGTAATAACAAAGTGAATAAAAATGTTCAGCTACAAAAGGCTTCTAGCCAGACTCTGTAGCAGAAAGATTATCTTTAAAAATCTCACATTCACCAATTATCATCTTTGTTACAAAGAATAAGTAAGGAAAACAGTTACAAGACCTGACTATCATAGAAAGGTCATTTCCAACCTAGGCCACCCTGAATGACCTCTGTATTGAGATGGTAGCAGGAAGTGGGGAAAGCTGACAGGACAGTCTCACTGGATGACATGTGGCCTTTAAGATGACTGACCCACCAGTGCCTGACGGAATCTGAGTCAGCTGACCCACAGAGCAAATATAAAACTTAACATTTCAGTTCAAGTAATAGCCAGAAGCTTGAGAGCCAGATGTCTTTTATATCTTCACACTTGCTTCTCTAAATAAAACATAATGGAAGTGACAAGGAGAAAACAAAAGTGAATTGACATCACAAGGTATGAAGATTACAGGAATGATCCTCATGAAGTTAATAGTTCTTGTCATATTTCAGACTGGATGATAGCATGACATCCCCAGCACTGGAGCCAGTGTTTATATATCTACTTGCTTTTAAAATAATAGCAAATGACGCAACTGACAAAGAATTAATCTCAAAAACATACAAGCAACTCCTGCAGCTCAATTCTAGAAAAATAAATGACCCAATCAAAAGATAGGCCAAAGAACTAAACAGGCATTTCTCCAAAGAAGACATACAGATGGCTAACAAACACATGAAAAGATGCTCAGCATCACTCATTATCAGAGAAATGCAAATCAAAACCACAATGAGGTACCATTTCACTCCAGTCAGAATGGCTGCTATCAAAAAGTCTACAAACAATAAATACTGGAGAGGGTGTGGAGTACAGGGAATCCTATTACACTGTTGGTGGGAATGCAAACTAGTACAGCCACTATGGAGAACAGTGTGGAGATTCCTTAAAACACTGGAAATAGAACTGCCATTCGACCCAGCAATCCCACTGCTGGGCATCCACACTGAGGAAACCAGAATTGAAAGAGACACATGCACCCCAATGTTCATCGCAGCACTGTTTATAATAGCCAAGACATGGAAGCAACCTAGATGTCCATCAGCAGACAAATGGATAAGAAAGCTGTGGTACATATACAAAATGGAGTATTACTCAGCCATTAAAAAGAATGAATTTGAATCAGTTCTAATGAGGTGGATGAAACCGGAGCCTATTAAACAGAGTGAAGTAAGTCAGAAAGAAAAACATCGCTGGGAGAAATATCAATAACCTCAGATATGCAGATGACACCATCCTTAAGGCAGAAAGTGAAGAGGAACTAAAAAGCCTCTTGATGAAAGTGAAAGAGGAGAGTGAAAAAGTTGGCTTAAAATTCAACATTCAGAAAATGAAGATTGTGGCATCTGGTCCCATCACTTCACGGGAAATAGATGGGGAAACAGTGGAAACTGTGTCAGACTTTATTTTTTGGGGCTCCAAAATCACTGCAGATGGTGACTGCAGCCATGAAATTAAAAGATGCTTACTCCTTGGTAGGAAAGTTATGACCAACCTAGATAGCATATTCAAAAGCAGAGACATTACTTTGCCAACAAAGGTCCATCTAGTCAAGGCTATGGTTTTTCCTGTGGTCATGTATGGATGTGAGAGTTGGACTGTGAAGAAAGCTGAGCGCAAAAGAATTGATGCTTTTGAACTGTGGTGTTGGAGAACATTCTCAAGAGTCCCTTGGACTGCAAGGAGATCCAACCAGTCCATTCTGAAGGAGATCAGCCCTGGGATTTCTTTGGAGAGAATGATGCTGAAGCTGAAACTCCAGTACTTTGGCCACCTCATGCAAAGAGTTGACTCATTGGAAAAGACTCTGATGCTGGGAGGGATTGGGGCAGGAGGAGAAGGGGACAACAGAGGATGAGATGGCTGGATGGAATCACTGACTCGATGGACGTGAGTCTGAGTGAACTCCAGGAGTTGGTGTTGGACAGGGAGGCCTGGCATGCTGCGATTCATGGGGTCGCAAAGAGTCGGACACAACTGAGCGACTGAACTGAACTGAAATGAACTGAACACATATATATGGAATTTAGAAAGATGGTAATGATAACTCTATATGCAAGACAGCAAAAGAGACACAGACGTATAGAACAGCCTTTTGGACTCTGTGGGAGAAAGCAAGGGTGGGATGATCTGAGAGAATAGCATTCAAACATGTATAATATTTCACAGATAACATGTATCTGTGAAACAGATTGCCAGTCCAGGTTCAATGCATGAGACAGGGTGCTCAGGGCTGGTGCACTGAGATGACCCTGAGGAATGGGATGGGGAGGGAGCTGGGAGGGGGGTTCAGGATGGAGGCACATGTACACCCATGGCAGATCCATGTCAATGTATAGCAAAAACCACTACAATACTCTAAAGTAATTAGCCTCCAATTAAAATAAATAAATTTAAATAAATAAAACAGTTATGCAAGGGAAAAAAAGGAGAAGCTGAATATGATGAAGAATTGTCAATTTGCAAACTTCCTGAATTGAGCCAACAGATGAAACTGTGCAAATAGGTAAGAGTTCCTGGAGCTAAGAGGAGAGACTTTTTGGAAAAATAACAAGGAGATAATGGAAAATAAGATGAATGATCACTGTGGCCAGTTGATAATTGCAGATGGAAAAAAATGAGAGGGAAAAGTTTGTATGATGAGCCTGTGGTTCTATAAATAATCTTTAGACTTTACAATAAGGGTTCAAAGTAAATGATAAGAATTATAATATCATTGAGACAAG
This sequence comes from Bos grunniens, assembly GCF_055505025.1. Lineage (NCBI taxonomy): Eukaryota > Metazoa > Chordata > Mammalia > Artiodactyla > Bovidae > Bos > Bos grunniens. The sequence goes on along the minus strand of NC_141179.1, from coordinate 7,522,177 downwards.
GCTCATTGTCTAAACTTTTTAGTAGCCCCTATCACAGTCACTTATAATTTATAGTAACTTAATTTAAAACATTCACAATTCTCATTTAGTTTCTATTTCAACATCTGTATTTTTGCTGTTTTCATCCATTCCAATGTGATTAATATTATCAGTCTGCTTTGTAGTAACTGGCAAACTCCTAAAATAGCACACATCACTTGCAATATAGGTCATCACATCTGATACCTAGCAACAAGAAATATATTGAATATGGCACAAGTCAGGCAATAAGCAACCTATTATTCATAAGGTCTTGTTCACCACTTTACTGGAAACCATACTTTCTATTCAGGATGTTTACATGCATTTGAGTACTTGACATTCTATACTTCAAGTACTTTTACCAGATATAAAAAGAAAATGTTTCCATTCATCCTTTATTCCAAGTTTGTGGTTTTTTTAATCACATGCGTTTTTATGAGAATCACACAGGTGTTCAGTGACACTGGTTCCACTTCTTTCCTAAGATCGTCAATTTCTCCCTCTTGTTGATTATTTTCTCTAAACATACAATGCTCAAAAATCTGACATCTTACAACACCTGCATGCACCCACATACACACACTCATGTGCACACTTACACACCTCTCTTTACCTCATCCTCAAATCTGTCTACCCCTATGGCTCTGCTCAGTTTCACAACAGGATGTTTGGTATATTTGTCTAAATCCATTGACTTCTGTAACTCACCTCCCATTTATTCTTCTAACCAGTCTAACCTGACTTTTCCCTGCTTTTAGAAGTTACATTCTACTTTCCAAATCCTAAAAACACTTACTTTCTTTGAAGTCTTGGGTTGTCTTAGCAACCCTTTGAAAACATCATCTGAATTAGAATCTCAAACTTGGTTTCTAAGGAACCCAGGCTCTCAGGAAGAGTCTATAAGGAAGTGAGGGAAGTAGGATAGGAAAGTGGAAGAGGTTAAGCGAGTCCCGATCCCATGCTGCTGCTGTTAAATTGCTTCAGTCTTGTCCGACTCTGTGCAGCCCCATAGACAGCAGCCCACCAGGCTCCTCTGTCCACAGGATTCTCTAAGCAAGTATACTGGAGTGGGTTGCCATCTCTTTCTCCACCCGATCCCATAGGAAGCTGTGAAACATAAACTGTACTGCAGAGTCTGTTCCTGGACTGACAATCCTGCTCACAGCGCCAACTGTGTCCCTGTTCACACTGTCTGCACTGTTCACTGAACCCAGAGTAGGCAAGGCTCAAGCTAAGAGGTTCGAAGAAGACGCAGAGCCGTAGGAACTCCAGACACATTTATTCTCCCCTGCTGGCACAGCAGCCGTAGCAGCACCATAGCCTTACTTAACACAACACAACCTCTCTCTTGGCTGTCATAGCGGCCATAACAGTATTCTCTCCTGGCTGACGCAGCAGCCGTAGCAGTAAACACGCTGTATTCTCTCCTCTGGTGGCTGATCCAACAGACACAGCCGTGACGCAGCAGAAATGCTGCCCCTTTCTAGGTGGAGCTCATATATACATCCAGCACAAAGTAGCCTGTGGCCAAGCGAATACCTTATGACACACATAGGCAGCGCTCTAAATGATCTCAGCTGCTGCATAGTGATTAGTTACAAAACTGGGGTGAGAGAGCCTGAACACACCATCTTGGCTAATTTGCTCTCTCCCCTCACAGTTCCATTGTAAAGAGAAGGACTGAAGATTTTGTACTTCACCCCTGCAAGATATCGGGCTAACTATCAGGACCTGCAGGTAAGTCCCCTCTAATTGCCCAAGGACAAACCTCCAAAGTGAAAGAGCATCCAGTAAATCTGGCAAGTGCACTAGTACCATCTGCTACAGCTTTCTTCCCACGTGACACTTCAAATACCTTTTCTTTCTTAAAACATTACTTTTAGGCATCTGTGACACTGTTTTGGTTTCTTTGCTATTTTTCAGCTTCTAGGTGTTTCCTTCTATTGTGTAGTATGTTTGTGTGTGTGCACCCACACATTCAGTCATGTCCGACTCTTTGCAACCCCATGAAGGAGGAGGTGAGGCTCCTCCATGGAATTTTCCAGGCAGGAACACTGGAGTGAATTGCAATTTCTTATTCCAGGGGATCTTCCTGAGCCAGAGATTGAACTCACATCTCTTGGCAGATGGATTCTTCACCACTGAGCTACCTGGGAAGCCTTTACCTCCTATTACTGCTCTTTAACTGTTGTTATTCTCCGGGGTCATTCCTGCTTTTCATTCTTCTTAGGCTTTGTCATTAGCAGGCATGGTTCCAAATACCACTATTATGCTGACAGCTCCTATTGTAGGTCAGCCTCCCTAGAAACAACTTGCCTCCAGGATCCTTGTTAAAAATATTTATTTGAAGAAGCATTCTTAGGATAAAGGGGAGGGGGGGTGGTGAGTGAAGCTAGATAAGGTGGAGAAAATAATCAAGCAAGAATGTAGTCTTGTCTGAAGACTAGCTTTAGTTTGTTCCATGGAGAAGCTCTAGAAAGCAAACAAGAAATGGTATCACCTTAAGGAAAATAGAAACATCCTCACACTTGTGGTCACTTCCATAGGTTCATTACCACAGCAGCCCCTGACCTTTTTGGCACCAGGAACCAGTTTCATGGAAGACAATTTTTCTATGGATGGGGTTGGGGGCAAGTAATCCGAGCTGTGGTACAAGGGTGCTGTTCAGACAGTAATGCAGTAATGAGAGTGATGGGGAGTGGCAGGTGAAGCTTCACTTGCTTGCCCACTGCTCCTCTCCTGCTGAGCAACCTGGCTCCTAACAGGCCACGGATTGGTCCCTGTCCATGACCCCGGAGCTTGGGACCCCTGCATTACTAGGTCTCTTCCCAAATATGTGATTGGGTTTACCCTTCACTTTGCAATTTTGTTCCTTTCAGGCCCCCTGGAAAACCTGTTAAGCTATTCACCACTGCCCATGTTTACATGTATACTCTTAACTTGGGCCAATTTTCTCTCCACACATAGCTCCGTCAACTAGGAGGATTTCACCTCACTGTTTTTCAGGCCCACCTTCAAGGGGAACTATAGCGAATCTGTTGTCTATTTTTCAGTCAACCTATCTGTGATTGGGTTTACCCTTTTCTTCCTTCATCATCTGTTCATAGGGGAGTCTTCCCCTAGCCCCCTACCCTTTGCATATAAATTTAGGCTGAAAATAAACATCAATAATAGTAGCATTTGATGGGTATCTGGGCCAGTTGCTCATGCAGTTTACTTGTAGCTCTGTGCAAACCGTATGATGTACCATCCCCATTATGTGATAAATAGCTTTTCCTTTACCTTGATGAGTTTATGTATCTGGCAACACCTAAATCATGAGGGCAGTTTCAGGTTCATGGTTACTTGGACTCCATGGCAAGATGCTCACTTCCTCTTACAGCCCAGTAATATACCAAGAGCTGTTTGAATGGTCACTGGTGTATAGTAGTTGTAAAATGTATAAGGATTGTCTTTACTCTAGAACTTTATGAGTCTGTACTGTGTTTCTCCTTTGTGGCCTTGACAGAAACTCCAGACAGCATCTTTCTTTACCACTCTAGAATATAGTATCTGCTAAAATGTATATCCCCGATAACAGAACTGCTCATACTGCAAAGTAGACCTGTTCCACTAGACATTCCTCCATCTTGATCTGAGTCTTTCTCAAAATGAGAAGCCTTTCATGTCACCAAATAAATTGAGCATTAAAGTAATCCTAAGTGTAGAATATGTGGACTACAAAACCCCAAAAGAGCCTACCAATCTTTCTGCTTCTTCCTTAGGGGTAGAAATACAAGGTACAGTGAAAGTGAAAGTGAAGTTGCTCAGCCGTGTCCGACTCTGCAACCCCATGAACTGTGGCCTACGAGGCTCCTCCATCCATGGAATTTTCCAGGCACGCGTACTGGAATGGGTTGCCATTTCTTTCTCCAGGTACAATAATTGTCCCATATCCTGGAAAGGATAGAAAAATATACCCTAGACCATAAACCCCTAAACTCCTCACTAATGTGACATATCCCTGAATTTTTGTAGGGTTTTTCTCCTGCCTTCTGGAGCACAAATGCTTTACCAAAGCATCCAGAAGGGTCTCTAGCTCTTGTTCATCAGATTTCATTGGCATAATGTAATCAGTATGGGGGAATGAGAGGGTAACAGGCAGGAAGGCCAGGGGTCTCCAAAAGGAGGAAATAGGCTGCAAGTGTCAGATATTTTTATCTCTCTTCAGCGGCAGGAGGAAACAAACTAGCGATATTTTTTTCCTTCTCTATACAAATTTAAAAGGAGGTTTCTCTTAAAATACTGTGTTGCCATAATGACACCTGGTTTCACCTGAAGTTAACTACTCTCAAACCTTGAGATAACCAACGCCTTTTTCTTATGGAAATGTTTGTCTTAAGCTATGCTAATGTACAATGCATTTACCCCAAACTCTGTGATCAATTCGGTTCCACCTCTTGGCTCAGAACCTACTTGACAAACCAGGATGTTATACTCAGGTACTGTTCCCCTAATATATGTAAATGAAACTATTTGTATGGTGATCTGCCCTTCTTCAAGATTCAAGTTAATCATTTTATGGCCCAGAATGGACCATTTGGTGCCAAGATTATCCCAAAATGCATCTTATGGGTGAGGGGCCTGGTGCCATTCTGAGTTTTAAGACATTCCTTTATTTTATTAACAGACTGCTAGTGACTATATAACATCCAGCTGAAGACTAGCAGGGGGGCACTCTTTCTGCCCTCTTCTGATGCCTATGTCAGAAGCTTTCTCTATCTCCTTTATACTTTAATAAAACTTTATTACACAAAAGCTCTGAGTGATCAAGCCTCGTCTCTGGCCCCAGATTGAATTCTTCTCCTCCGGGAGCCAAGAATCCCGGCTGTCTTCTTTCATTCAACAACAATCTTTCAGGAACAATGATCTTTTGCAGAATTTCCAGATAATTGAAATCCCTTTGTACTAAATTATGAGAGACACTTAAAGACAGATTTAAATAGACACTTAAAGAAAGATTTTGAAAGTATACTATTGACCCTCCTCTGAGAATACAATCTGTTTCTGATCTTCCTTCATGATGGATAAGTAAAAGAATGCATTTACCAAATCAGCAGTCACATACCATGTAGGCAAACAGTGTTAATCCACGCTAGCAAAGATACCACAACCAGCATAGCAACTGCCTTAGGTATCCTACTTGGTTAGGTTTACGGTAATCCATCATTAATGAAGTTGCAAATGAGACTTAAACCAATGCAACAGGCTGTTGTAAAGCAAGGACTCTTCAGAATTGTCCCAAATTGAGTCAAAAGGGTAGACCTTTAGATGCCCTGCTATCAATCAATCATTGGCAAAATCTTGTCTCCTGGGCAATGTAGTTATACCTTCAATGATTCAGTTCTCTAAGGCCAAGGGACACTGCTATGTGCCAATAGTAACTAATATTCTCAGCAATTGGGGAAAATTATGATTGAAGAAGAAGGCATCTGAGTGAAGCATGATAGTGTCTGGTACACATTCTTGCCTTGGCTTTGATGGTTAAATGTTGCCACCTGGCCTCGGGTATTTAAGATCCTGTAATCCACAGCACTACTAGGGATCTAAGTTCTGACAGCATGCTGAGCTCTTGATGCCATGGCTCCCTTACCAGTGTATTCCTTATTGCCTTGATAAATGAAATATACTAAGGAGAGTGGGAAGCTTGTGAATTTTTCTTGTGTAGAAGACCCACTCTAGCATTCCTGCTTTTCTCAATTGTTGGAAAAAGGAAGTGGTAGCATCTCTGCTTTATTTAATGAGGGATATTTTTCCTCTAACCTTTCAAATAGAAATGCCAGCTGTATATAAGCACCATTGCCTATGGTCTCAGAGTGGTATATGAAAAACCATCATATTGATAAATTTTCCTAATCCAGCTTCATATTCCACCCCCTTGATCTAGCACTCTCAAGATTCCCTCCCAGTCAGACTCTTCTATTTCTTGGTAGTACATATAAGCCAGGCCCTGGCTCCTTTTAAGGAAAGACCATTTATCTTCCCTTAGCAGAATTATGCAAATATTTGACCTCAATTATGGAATAGCAGGCAGGAAAGGAGATGGAGGCAGAATCTAATAAGAGAAAGCATTATCTTAGAAGGAATTGCCTTACTTGACTGTTTTGCATAGTTTCCAAGCAAGGGAGAAAAGATATTCTATATCCCAACAAAGGGCAGTAGGCCTCTATTGCAGACCCAGAAGGTTCAGAGGAGTCTAGAGGCTTAAAGGTCTCAAGTATCTTTATCCAAACACCTTTATTCCAAGTTTCAAAATCCCACTCCTTCCTTAGCAGGGCTAACATTGGTGTAGAAGACTTGTCTAGGCTTAGAACTCAACCTTCTATTAAATGCTTCCATTCTGTGCCTGATCATCATCTGTGTTTGTCCTCCAACTGCAAGAGGAAAGAATTTCTTCAAATGATGTTTTGGAGGCCCTCTGACCCTCATGCTTTTCTTTAAATTGGTGATTAACAGATTTGACTAATCATTTCCTCTTATAAGTCCATGTGCTGTGCCCAGCTGTGCTAAGTCACCTCAGTCATGTCCAACTCTGCAACCTCAGAGACTGTAGCCCACCAGGCTCCTCCATTCATGATATTCTCCAAGAAAGAGAATAGTTAAAATTCCTCCTATACCTCTAAAATGCTGATGATAGCTTACTGGTGAACAATGTCAGATTCAATATCTCCAAAGAAGATTTAGCTTCAGATCAAGGACCAGGCTTGATCACTTAGAGCTTTTGTATGGTCCACGTTTTATTACAGTGAAAAAGGACAGAGGAAATTTCTGACATAGATATCACAATGGGGATGGAGCCAGTCTTATCAAGGCCCTATATATTTTACCAGACACACTCCCACAAACTACATCTTAAATTAATAAGATTAGAACAAACAATAGAAAGATGCTACCAGACCCACTGCAGATGGTGCAGATAGTGACTGCAGCCATGAAATTAAAAGATGCTTACTCCTTGGAAGGAAAGTTGTGTTCAACCTAGATAGCATATTCAAAAGCAGAAACATTACTTTGCCAACAAAGGTCTGGCTAGTCAAGGCTATGGTTTTTCCTGTGGTCATGTATGGATGTGAGAGTTGGACTGTGAAGAAGGCTGAGCGCTGAAGAATTGATGCTTTTGAACTGTGGTGTTGGAGAAGACTCTTGAGAGTCCCTTGGACTGCAAGGAGATCCAACCAGTCCATTCTGAAGGAGATCAGCCCTGGGATTTCTTTGGAAGGAATGATGCTGAAGCTGAAACTCCAGTACTTTGGCCACCTCATGTGAAGAGTTGACTCATTGGAAAAGACTCTGATGCTGGGAGGGATTGGGGGCAGGGATTGGGAGAAGGGAACGACAGAGGATGAGATGGCTGGATGGCATCACAGACTCAATGGACGTGAGTCTGAGTGAACTCCGGGAGTTGATGATGGACAGGGAGGCCTGGCGTGCTGCGATTCATGGGGTCGCAAAGAGTCGGACATGACTGAGCGACTGAACTGAACTGAACCAGACCCACTCCCATAGCAAACATCTTAAGGCAACAAGATTAGTCAGAAAGTTAAAAAGGAGTTAAAAAGGAGAAACATGTCCTCAAGCAAGATAGCTTGTTGTTATATAATAATTAGTACAGAGCTTAAGGAAAAACATATCCTTGAGCAAGATGAATTGCTTCCTGGTGTAATCATTAGCTCTGGCTTAAAGAAAATTAGTCTTAAAGATTGCCATCATAACAACTCAGAGTTTAAGAAAAAACATCTTATGTGACTAAAACAAAGCAATGTAGGGAAAAAAATTGTCCTTTTCTCCTCCTCAAGAACCCTGGACTTCTTATCAACCTACCTAAGAATTAACTCTCTCACTGAGACATTGCACTATTAGTTCCTTCCTTTCCACAAGGAACCCATCCCAGAATACTATCAATAAAAGTCTTAACAATTGCAGTGCTATTAACAGCACACACTGTGAAATATTATACCAAATTATACCAAAGAAGTTATTGCACTGTTGTGAAAGTTCTAGGACCCACAACATTTCCTAATCCGGGGATCCAGCAAAGGCACTTGAGAACCCCCAGGGAATTTGACTTTGAAGGCCAGTGGGATTTGATTACAGAACTTCCACAGGACTGGGGAAACAGACTCTTGGAGGGCAGAAATAAAACCTTGTGCACACCAGAGTCCAGGAGAAAGGAGCAGTGACCCCCACAAGAGGCTGAGCCAAACTTACCTGTGAGTGTCCAGGAGTCTCTGGCAGAGGCATGGGTCAACAGTGACCTACTGTGGGGTTAGAGGCACTGAATACAACAGTCCTGGCATAAGTCCTCTTGAAGGAGGTCGCCATGATCACCATTACCCCTACCACAGTTTGGCCTCAGGCCAAACTACAGGGAGGTAACACAGCCCCACCCACCAACAGAAAATTGGATTAAAGATTTACTAAGCATGGCCCTGCCCATCAGAACAAGACCCATATTTCCCCACAGGAAGTCCCTCCTAACAGGAAACTTCCACAAGCCTCTTATTCTTATCCCTCAGAGTGCAGACAGAATGGAAACCACAGTTACAGAACTAACCAAACTGATCACTTGGATCAGAAACTTGTGTAACTCAATGAAACTAGGCCCACCCAATATGGATGGGTCATGGAGGAGAGTTCTGACAAAATGTGGTCCACTGGAGAAGGGAATGGCAAACCATTACAATATTCTTGCCTTGAGAACTCCATGAACAGCATGACAAGGCAAAAAGATATGATACTGAAAGATGAACTCCCAGGTTGGTAGGTGCCCAAAATGCTACTGGAGAAGAGAGGGGGAAATAGCTCCAGAAAGAATGAACAGGTGGAGCCAAAGCAAAACAACACCCAGTTGTGGATGTGACTGGTGATGGAAGCAAGGTCCGATGCTATAAAGAACAATATTGCATAGGAACCTGGAATGTTAGGTCCATGAATCAAGGTAAATTGGAAGTGGTCAAACAGGAGATGGCAAGAGTGAACATCAACATTTTAGGAATCACTGACCTAAAATGGACTGGAATGGGTGAATTTAACTCAGATGACCATTACATCTACTACTGTGGGCAAGAATCCCTTAGAAGAAATGGAGTAGACCTTATAGTCAACATAAGAGTCCAAAATGCAGTACTTGGCTGCAATCTCAAAAGTGACAGAATGATCTCTGTTTGTTTCCAAGGTAAATCATTCCATATCATACTAATCCAAGTCTATGTTGGTAAAGCTGAATCTGAATGCTTCTGTGAAGACCTACAAGACCTTCTAGAACTCACACTGAAAAAAGATGTTCTTTTCATCATAGAGGACTGGAATGCAAAAGTATAAGTCAAAAGATACCTGGAGTAACACGTAAGTTTGGCCTTGATGTACAAAATGAAGCTGGGCAAAGGCTAACTGAATTTTGCCAAGAGAAAGTAGTGGTCATAGCAAACACCATCATCCAACAACACAACAGATGACTCTACACATGGGCATCACCAGATGGACAATACCAAAATCAGATTGATTATATTCTTTGAAGCCAAAGATGGAGAACCTCTATACAGTCAGGAAAAACAAGACCAGGAGCTGATTGTGGCTCAGATCATGAACTCCTTATTACAAAATTCAGAGTTAAATTGAAGTAAGTAGGGGAAACCACTAGACCATTTCAGTATGACCTAAATCAAATCCCTTATGATTATACAGTGTAAGTGACAAATAGATTCAAGGCATTAGATCTGACAGATAAGCTGAAGAACTATGGACAGAGGTTATGAAATTGCATAGTACTCAGTGATCAAAACCATCCCCAAGAGAGAGAAGTGCAACAAGGCTAAATGATTGTCTGAGGAGACCTTACAAATGGCTGAGAAAAGAAAAGAATCAAAAGGCAAAAGAGAAAAGGAAAGATATACCCATCTGAAAGTGGAGTTTCAAAGAATAGCAAAGAGAGATAAAGCCTTCCTTGTAATCAATGCAAAGAAATAGAGAAAAGCAATAGAAGGGAAAAACTAGAGATCTCTTCAAGAAAATTAGAGATACCAAGGAAATATTTCATGCAAAGATGGGCACAATAAAGGACAGAAACTTTATGGACCTAACAGAAGCAGAAGATATTAAGAAGAGCTGCAAGAATACACAGAAGAACTGTACAAAAAAAATCTTAATGACCCAGATAACCACGATGGTGTGATCGCTGACCCAGAGCCAGACATTCTGGAGTGTGCAGTCAAGTGGGCTTTAGGAAGCATCACTATGAACAAAGCTAGTGGAGTTGATAGAATTCCAGTTGAGCTATTTCAAATCCTAAAAGATAATGCTGTTAAAGTGCTGCATTCAATATGCCAGCAAGTTTGGAAAATTCAGCAGTGCCCACAGGACTGGAAAAGGTCAGTTTTCAATCCAATCCCAAAGAAAGTCAATGCCAAAGAATGTTCAAACTACCCCAAACTTCATTCATCTCACAGGTTAGCAAAGTAATGCTCAAAATTCTCCAACATAGGCTTCAACAATACGTGAGCCAAGAATTCCAGATATTCAAGCTGGATTTAGAAAAAGCCGAGGAACCAGAAATCAAGTTGCCAACATCCATTGGATCATAGAAAAAGCAAGATAATTCCAGAAAATCATCTACTTCTAATTCATTGACTACACTAAAGCCTTTGACTATGTGGATCACAACAAACTGGAAAATTCTTAAAGAGATGGGAATACCAAACTACCTTACCTGCCTCCTGAGAAACTTGTATGCAGGTCAAGAAACAACAGTTAGAACTGGACATGGAACAACAGACTGGTTTGAAATTAAGAAAGGAGCACATCAAGGCTGTATAATTGTCATCCTGCTTATTTAACTTCTATGCAGAGTACATCATGTGAAATGCTAAACTGGATGAAGCACCATATGGAATCAAGTTTAATGGGAGAAAATGTAGATGACACCACCCTTATGGCAGAAAGCAAAGAGGTAGTAAAGAGCCTCGTGATGAAATTGAAGGAGGAGTGTGAAAACCTGGCTTAAATCTCAACATTAAAAAAACTGAGGTCATGACATCCAGCCCATCACTTGATAACAAATAGATGGGGAAGCAATGGAAACAATGACAGATTTTGTTTTCTTGGGCTCTAAAATCACTGCTGATGGTGACTGCAGCCATGAAATTAAAAGATGCGTGCTCCTTGGAAGAAAAGCTATGATCAACCTAGACAGCTTATTAAAAAGCAGAGACATACTTTGCCAACAAAGGTTCATCTAGTCAAGGCTATGGTTTTTACAGTAGTCATGTATGGATGTGAGAGTTGGACCGTAAAGAAAACTGATCACCAAAGAATTCATGCTTTTGAACTGTGGTGTTGGAGAAGACTCTTGAGAGTCCCTTGGACAACAAAGAGATCCAACCAGTCCATCCTAAAGGAAATCAGTCCTGAGTCGTCATTGGAAGGACTGATGCTGAAGCTGAAGCTACAATCTTTGGCCATCTGATGCATAGAACTGACTCTGGAAAAGACCATGACCCTGGGAAAGATTGAGGGCAGGAAGAGAAGGGGACGACAGAAGATGACATGGTTGGATGTTATCACTGACTCAATGGGCATGAGTTTGAGCAAGCTCTGGGAGATGGTGATGGACAGGGAAGCCTGGCATGTCTCAGTCCATGGGGTCGCAAAGAGTCAGATATGACTGAGTGACTGAACTGACTGACCAAGAATTATCAACAATCTGTTTACCACCAGTGATAGTATCCAGTTTGCCATGCAATGGATAACAAGTCCAGTTCCAGACTTCAACCCTTACAATTTACTTCCTAGCCCAATATAAGAACCTTTGTTCAAAACATTTATTGGAGTACATATTAGTAAACTGACAAGGTAATAAGTTTAATGTTTTTATTGAGGTTTTTTGTTTTTGTTTTGTTTTACTGACTTTTGCATTTTTTACCCATTCAAAATGTTGGGACACAACTTTTGGGGCTTTCCAGTTTGGTCAAAGTCTGTATGTGCTCCTTTGATTTTGTTTTTAAAAATAATCTCAAAATTCAGAGAACTCAAACAGGGGTTCTATAACAACAAAGAGGGATGGGAAAGTGTGGGAGGTGGGAAGGAGTTTCAAGAGGGAGGGGATGTATGCACACCTATAACTAATACTTGTTGATGTACGACAGAAATCAAATCAATACTCTAACGCAATCAATAATCAGTTAATAATAAATAAAATAATTTTTTAAATCTCAGTCTTTCTAATACTGGTTTTTTAAACATTATAAAATCATTTTTAAAACATCATAAATGACAGAAATGCATATGAATAATAGATTGAAGAACTGAAAGGCATTGTAGTACAAAAGGGAGAAGGCAATTATTTTAAAGCTTATTTTATCTCTGCATCATTTGCCTCCCACAGTTAAAATATTCTGTCATCTGTTATTCAGCATAATTTTATAAAATACAGGAACTGATTTTCTAAATATTTTCTTAAAATTACTTATAAATGAGTCACTCAGGGCTATAAAGTATTATATGTTGTGTAATTCTTAGTAAAAAGCTGTTTAATACAAAATAATTAAACTCCTGGTTGTCAAAATAAAGCTTTGAAAAATAGCAACATGTAGTACATTATTTTTTAGTATTTAAGACAGGAGAAGGGGACGACAGAGAATTAGATGGCTGGATGGCATTACTTACTCAATGGACACGAGTCTGACATGCTCTGGGACTTGGTGATGGACAGGGAAGCCTGGTGTGCTGCAGTCCATGAGGCAGCAAAGAGTTGGACACAACTGAGCAACTGAACTGAACTGATTGTGTGGTATTAATAAATGCAACATCAATAAAATACAAAATGTTAATGTGCTTAGTTCAGTTCAGTTCAGTTGCTCAGTCAGGTCCAACTGCAACATGCCAAGCTTCCCTGTCCATCACGAACTCCCAGAGCTTGCTCAAACTCTCATATCCATCGAGTCGGTGATGCCATACAACCATCTCATCCTCTGTTGTCCCCTTCTCCTCCTGCCTTCGATCTTTCCCAGGATCACAGTCTTTTCCAAGGATCATTTCTTCACATCAGATGGCCAAAGTATTGGAGTTTCAGCTTAAGCATCAGCCCTTCCAATGAATATTCAGGACTGATTTCCTGTAGGATGGACTGGTTTGATCTTGCAGTCCAAGGCACTCTCAAAAGTCTTCTCCAACACCACAGTTCATAAGCACCAATTCTTCAGCGCTCAGCCTTCTTTATAGTCCAACTTTCACATCCACCCCTGACTACTGGAAAAACCATAGCCTTGACTAGATGGACTTTTGTCAGCAAAGTAATGTCCCTGCTTTTTAACACGCTGTCTTGGTTGGTCACAACTTTTCTTCCAAAACACAAGTGTCTTTTAATTTCATGGCTACAGACACCATCTGCAGTGATTTTGGAGCCCCCCAAAAGTAAAGTCTCACACTGTTTCCATTGTTTTCCCACTTATTTGCCATGGCATAATGAGACCAGATGCCATGATCTTAGTTTTCTGAATGTTGAATTTTAAGCCAACTTTTTCACTCTTCTCTTTCACTTTCATCAAGAGGCTCTTTAGTTCTTCTTCACTTTCTGCTATAAGGGTGGTGTCATCTGCATATCTGAGGTTATTGATATTTCTCGTGGCAATCTTGATTCCAGCTTGTACTTCATCCAGCATTAATGTGCTTATTATGATTAAATCATAATTTAGTTTTCTTTGTATTCTTTGACAATCTGAACTGTTATCATATCACATAGCACTGAAAATAGGTTTATACATATTATATACACATGTATAATATATACATACATAATATATAATTTATAAGCCACATTATTTGTTATTTAATCTCTCTGTCCCTCAGCTTTCTCATGTCTGATATGGGAATAATCATATTACTCTGTTCATAGGGTTGGGGATAGAATTCACTGTGTAATATATGTGAACCTTAAGAGGCAGTGGCTACCACATTTGAGGTACTCAAATGTTACTTATATATATTTTATTCTCTCTGAAATTAAAGGCATATTCAAAGATCTTTGAAGAAAGAGTTATGGCAATTCATCTTCAACACTATTATAGTACATCTTATGGAGAATCTATGATTTGCCAAAAACTAATGCAACCACCATAACTGACTCCTTATTATGAACCAGTGTCTGGTGTTTTGAGGTTTTTTTAATGGGAAAATTATGATAAAAAATAATTTTTCTCTTGTATTTATAGTATTATTTGTTAAACTTTAGAACTGCCTATCAAATCTTCTACAATATAGCTATTATTTTAAGCATTTTTTCTGTTCTTACAGATACTGATTTATGAACACCATTTCATGAAATCACAATATCACACAAATTTTAGAATTGGAAAGGTCATTTATGGCCAACTAATTTAAGTTCCCACTCAGGGCAGAATTTACTCTACATTGTAGAGTCTACAATATTTATGATAGGTTCAGTCTCAATTTAAATACTTCCTTTCTGCCTATTGACCATATATTCTCCCTTATTCTAGGGAGAATACCCATACTTTTCTACCATGCTCCCCTTCTACCTCATTTCACCCTGTATGGCCCTTGGGAAGGACCCTTGTCTCAGGGGTAGCATAAATAACCCAGGAGAAGTTCATCAGCATATTGAGTCCACCCATTCACAGTAACTGACTTAGATGTGTGATCCATATTAATCCAGAAATAATGGGAAGGTACCCCCTTTTCTACCAACTTATACATGGGAGAATATGGATATGAGCTATTGATGGCTATTTTGTAGCCTTCTTTGTGATCTGTGGAACAGAATAAGTTGGAAAGCAGAAATGAGAGATGTAGAGAAACAGGTTTTCAATGATATAGCTTGAGTCCTAGGATTACGCTGCACATGGAATTTTCAGTTGAGTGAGCCAATAAATTTCCTTTTTGTTATTGTGGTTTTGTTTGTATTAGGGCTTTAGCCAGTGAATGTTGATTTTTCTGTCACTTGCAAATAAAAATATGAAAACTGACACGTCAAACAGATGTCTTCATAAATTATTCTTACTTTTAGGGTGTCCTTGAAGGAAGAATTTGTTATCACTCTCTACTCTAGACCCATGAACTCATTTTGAACTTGGGGCCAACTTAAACCTCTACTGTTAAATTAAGCAACTCCCTGCTGTGTACATAACTGGCACACAGGGAATCCTCAGTGAAAGTTGATTGATACATACAAGAATTTACATTTCCAAGGTTATATGGAAGTTAAGGTTAATAGTCAAATTGAACTACTAAATATCATTAATAGAAATGTCTCTTGCAAGGTTAACCACATTTTGTCTTTTTCATTCAAAAATTTGTAAAAATATTTAGCAGACAGATTCAAACATCAGAAGCCCTTTAAATAAGCCATTAAAAGGTTTTAAAGAGTTTAAAATATTTAAACACCACTGTTCATAGTCATTAAAATAGTATAGAATGGTAATGAAACCAGTATCTGGCAGGGAATTAACCATATGCTTAGATGTAAATGACTAGAAAAACTAGTATCTCCATCATTGAAAAGTTAAATATGTTTATTAAGATATAGGCACTATGCTAAGTGCTTTAATTGCATTATTTTATCCTTCTAATAACTTATAAGGTAGGTACCAAAAATTATCTCTCTGAACCTCAGTTTCTTTATCTGTAGGGTTCTAATCTGTAAATTCCCAACATCACATAACTAATAAATGTAGAAATTCAAGCAGACTTACCTCAAGTTCATGCTCTTAATCTGGAGCTTATAACCAATAAATCTAGTATGTAGACACACACTCTGAATGGTAAATATTTTCAGAAAAAATATTTTTTATTTAACTAACACCAGGTCTATTAGTTTATGTACATTCAGCTTCTTGCAGTGATACTCAAGAGTCTATGGAATGCACTTCCATCCCATAAGTATTACATGCCTTCTCAAATTTTTTGGCATCATTACAAGGTACAATAATGAATAGTAAATAATGATGTCTAAAAGTCCAAGGGAGTTCATTGTGGGTCAAAGTAATATGTCAAGAGGCCATGGGAAGAGAATGTTACTGAGTCACTCAGTTTTTAAAAAACTATTTTAGACTTCTTTTTTTTTTTATCTTATTTCTTTTTTATTTTTTTATTATTTTTTTTCCTTAAATTTTTAAAAGAAAATCCATCCTGAACCCTCCTCCCTCCTCCCTCCCCATATCATCCCTCTGGATCGTCCCAGTGCACCAGTCCCAAGCATCCAGCATCGTGCATTGAACCTGGACTGGCATCTCGTTTCATACATGACATTTCACATGTTTCAATGCCATTCTCCCAAATCTTGCCACCCTCTCCCTCTCCCACAGAGTCCATAAGCCTGTTCTATACATCAGTGTCTCTTTTGCTGTCTCGTACACAGGG
This sequence comes from Bos grunniens, assembly GCF_055505025.1. Classification (NCBI taxonomy): domain Eukaryota; kingdom Metazoa; phylum Chordata; class Mammalia; order Artiodactyla; family Bovidae; genus Bos; species Bos grunniens. Next base: position 7,505,746 of record NC_141179.1, on the reverse strand, counting down.
TTATCGTTACCATCTTTCTAAATTCCATATATATGTGTTAGTATACTGTATTGGTGTTTGTCCTTCTGGCTTACTTCACTCTGTATAATAGGCTCCAGTTTCATCCACCTCATTAGAACTGATTCAAATGTATTCTTTTTAATGGCTGAGTAATACTCCATTGTGTATATGTACCACCGCTTTCTTATCCATTCATCTGCTGATGGACATCTAGGTTGCTTCCATGTCCTGGCTATTATAAACAGTGCTGCGATGAACATTGGGGTACACGTGTCTCTTTCCCTTCTGGTTTCCTCAGTGTGTATGCCCAGCAGTGGGATTGCTGGATCATAAGGCAGTTCTATTTCCAGTTTTTTAAGGAATCTCCACACTGTTCTCCATAGTGGCTGTACTAGTTTGCATTCCCACCAACAGTGTAAGAGGGTTCCCTTTTCTCCACACCCTCTCCAGCATTTATTATTTGTAGACTTTTGGATCACAGCCATTCTGACTGGTGTGAAATGGCATCTCATAGTGGTTTTGATTTGCATTTCTCTGATAATGAGTGATGTTGAGCATCTTTTCATGTGTTTGTTAGCCATCTGTATGTCTTCTTTGGAGAAATGTCTATTTAGACTTCTTTAATAAAGAGATCTTTAAATATACAGTTTCCAGCAATGATGACAATTTTGATTGATTCTAGTCTATCCTCCCTTTGTGTGCATGCTAAGTTGCTTCAGTCATGGCTGACTGTTTGAAACCCTGTGGACCCTGAGCCCCACCAGGCTTCTCTGTCCGTGGGATTCTCCAGGCAAGAATAATGGAGTAGGTTTCCAGGCCCTCCTCCGGGGATCTTCCCAACCCAGGGATTGAACCCATGTCTTTAACATCTCCTGCATTGGCAGGTGGTTCTTTACCACAAGCGCCACTGGGAAGACCAGTGGCTTCCTTTAAGAAAAGTTAACTATAATATAAGCCAGAAAGTGATAAGTAATGTTAGAGAGAAAAACTGCACACAGATATGAAAATTAATCAATATTAGTTGACATGAGAATCAAGCCATAAGTTTTTTTTTTTTTTTTTAGGAAAACATGTTTACTTTTAAAAATCAGTGATCTCCATGCATGTCAAGGTGTTTCACAATAAGATGGCGGAGAGACCTCTGCTTTTGCTCCGTAGGTGTATCTGTCACTGTGTTCTATTTGTGGATGAGTTATCTACTAAATTCACCTTCTGGTGACAGTAATTTCCAATAGCTGTTGCTAAGGAGTTTTGCCCTTTCATGGATCAAAGGGGCTTGCATAATTCAAGGAAGCTATGATCCATGCCATACAGGGCCACCCAAGATGGATGGATCATATGATGATTTCTGACAAAATATGGTCTACTGGAAATAGCAATCCAATCGAATGTTTTTGCCAAGAGAACACCATGAATGGCATGAAAAGGCAAAAATATTACACCAGAAGATGAGCACCCTAGGTCGAAGGTGTCCAATATGCTACTAGGAAAGAGTGGAAACAACTACTAATAGATCCAGACAGAATGAACTAGCTGGGCCAAAGTGGAAACAAAACTCATTTACAGATGTGTCTGATGGTGAAAATAGAGTCAGATGATGTAAAGAACAATATTTCATAGGAACCTGGGATGTTAAGTTCATGAATCAGGGTAAATTGGATGTGGTCAAGCAGGAAATCAGTTTAGATATTTTCCTGTAATTGTGGTTTTCATTCTGTCTGCCATCTGATGGATGAGGATAAGAGGTTGTGGAAGCTTCCTGATGGGAGGGACTGGCTGTGGGGAAAACTGGGTCTTGCTCCAGTGGGCAAGGCCATGCTCAGTAAATCTTTAATCCAATTTTCTGCAGATGGATGGGGATGTGTTCCCTCCCTGTAGTTTGACCTGCGTCCAAATTATGGTAGGGATAATGGTTCAGTTCAGTTCAGTCACTCAGTTGTGTCCACCTTTGCAACCCCATGGACTACAACATGCCAGGCTTCCCTGTCCATCACCAACTCCCAGAGCTTGCTCAAACTCATGTCCATCATGTTAGTGATGCCATACAATCATCTCATCCTCTGTCATCCCCTTCTTCTCCTGCCTTCAATCTTTCCCAGCATCAGGGTCTTTTCAAATCAGTCAGTTCTTCACATCAGGTGGGCAAAGTATTGGAGTTTCAGCTTCAACATCAGTTCTTCCAATGAATATTCAGGACTGATTTCTTTGGGGATTGACTGGTTGGATCTCCTTACAGTCCAAGGGACTCTCAAGAGTCTTCTCCAATATCACAGTTCAAAAGCATCAATTCTTCAGCACTCAGCTTTCTTTATAGTTCAACTCTCACATCCATACATGACTACTGGAAAAACCGAAGCTTTGACTAGATGGACCTTTGTCGGCAAAGTAATGTCTCTGCTTTTTAATATGCTGTCTAGGTTGGTCATAGAGTTTTTCCAAAGAGCAAGTGTCTTTTAATTTCATGGCTGCAGTCACAATCTGCAGTGATTTTGGAGCCCAAAATATAAAGTATGTCACTGTTTCCCTATCTATTTGCCATGAAGTGATGGGACCAGATGCCATGATCTTAGTTTTCTGAATGTTTAGTTTTAAGCCAACTTTTTCACTCTCCTCTTTCACTTTCATCAAGAGGCTCTTTAGTTCTTCTTTGCTTTCTGTCATAAGGGTGGTGTCATCTGCATATCTAAGGTTATTGATATTTTTCCTGGCAATCTTGATTCCAGCTTGTGCTTCATCCAGTCCAACATTTCTCATTATGCACTCTGCATATAAGGTAAATAAGCAGGGTGGCAATATGCAGCCTTGATGTACTCCTTTCCCAATTTGGAACTACTCTGTTGTTCCATGTCCAGGTCTAACTGTTGCTTTTTTGGCCTGCATACAGATTTCTGAGGAGGCAGGTCAGATGGCCTGGTATTCCCATCTCTTTCAGAATCTCCCACAGTTTGCTGTGATCCACACAGTCAAAGGCTTTGGCATAATCAATAAAGCAGAGGTAGATGTTTTTCTGGAACTCTCTTGCTTTTTCAGTGATCCAATGGATGTTGGCAATTTGATCTCTGGTTCCTCTGCCTTTTGTAAATCTAGCTTAAACATCTGGAATTTCACAGTTCACATACTGTTGAAGTCTGGCTTGGAGAATATCGAGGTAATGGTGACCTCCTCCAAAAGGACTTATGTCAGCATGCTCTGCCTCCCAAGACTGCTGCAGTCAGTTTCCCTGATCATGCAGCAAGCTGCTGTTGGCATAGGCCTCCACCAGAGAATCCCAAACACTCACAGCCAAGTATGGCTTGGTCTCTTGTGGGGTCACTGATCCTTTCTCCTGGATCCTGGTGCTCACAAGGTTTTATTTGTGCCTTCCAAGACTCTGTTTCCCCAGTCCTGTGGAAATTCTATAATCGAATCCAACTGGCCTTCAGAGTCAAATTCCCTGGGGGTTCTCAGTCTCTTTGTTGGATCAACAGGGAATAGCTGAGAAAGGAAGACAGGTAAAAGGCAAAGAAGAAAAGGAAAGACACATACAGCTGAATGCAGAGTTCCAAAGAATAGCAAGGAGAGATAAGAAAGCCTTCCTAAGTGAATAATGCAAAGAAATAGAGGAAAATAATAGAATGGAAAAAAACTAGAGATTTCTTACAAAAAAATTAGAGATATCAAGGGAACGTTTCATGCAAAGATGAACACAATAAAGGACAGAAAAGATATGGACCTAATAGAAGCAGAAGAGATTAAGAAGAGGTAGCAAGAATACAAAGATGAACTATACAGAAAAGATCTTAATGACCCGGATAACCATGTAGTGTGATCACCACCTCGAGCCAGACAGCCTGGAGTATGAAGTCAGGTGAGCCTTAGGGGCATCACTACATATGAAACTAGTAGAGATGATGGAATTCCAGTGAGCTATTTCAAATCCTAAAATACGATGCTGTGAAAGTGTTGCACTCAATATGTCAGCAAATTTCGAAAACTCAGTCCAGTGGCCACAGGACTGGAAAAGGTCAGTTTTCATTCCAATCCCAAAGAAAGGCAATGCCAAAGATTGCTCAAACTATCACACAATTGTGCTCATTTCACTTGCTGGCAAAGTAATGCTCAAACTCCTTCAAGCTAGGCTTCAACAGTACATGAACCAAGAACTTTCAGATGTCCAGGCTGGATATGAAAAGGCAGAGGAACCAGAGATCAAATTGCCAGCATCTGCTGGATCATAGAAAAAACAAGAGAATTCCAGAAAAACATCTACTTCTGCTTCATTGACTACTCTAAAGCCTTTGACTGTATGGATCACAACAAACTTCATGGCAATCGAATGGAGAAACCATGGAAATAGTGACAAACTGTTTTCTTGGGCTCTAAAATCACTGAGAATGGTGACTGCAGCCATGAAATTAAAGGAGCCTTTCCCCTTGAAAGAAAAGCTATGACAAATCTACAGTGTATTAAAAAAAAAAAAAAAAAGAAAGAAAGACACATTACTGACAAAGGTAAGATTTTTTCAGTAGTCATGTACACATGTGAGTGTTGGACCATAAAGAAGGCTGAGTGCCGAAGAATTGCTGCTTTCAAATTGTGGTACTGGAGAAGACTCGAGAGTCCCTTGGGCTGCAAGGAGACCAGTCAACCCTAAAGGAGATCAGTCCTAAATATTCATTGGAAGGACTGATACTGAAGCTGAAGCTCCACTACTTTGGCCACATGATGTGAAGAACCAGTTCATTGGAAAAGACCTTGATCCTGGGAAAGACTGAGGGCAGGAGGAGAAGGGGGCAACGGAGGATGAGATGGTTGGATGCCATCACCGACTGAATGAACATGAATTTGAGCAAACTCTGGGAGATGGTGAAAGACAGGGAACTCCGGCATGCTGCGGCCCATGGGGTCACAAAGTCAGACATGACTGAACAATTGAACAGCAACAAGCAAGTGACAGCAAGAGTGAACATCGACATCTTAGGAATCAATGAACTAAAATGGAATAGGTGAATTTAATTCAGATGACCATTATATCTACTACTGTGGGCGAGAATCTCTTAGAAGAAATAGAGTAGTCCTCATAGTCAACACAAGAGTCTGAAATGTAATACTTGGGTGCAACTTCAAAAATGACAGAATGATCTTTGTTCATTTCCAAGGAAAACCATTCAACATCACAGTAATCCAAGTCTATGCCCCAAATACTGATTTTGAAGAAGCTGAAGTTGACCAGTTCTATGAATACCTACAAGGCCCTGTCAAACCACACACACACACACACACACAAAAGATGTCTTTTTCATTACAGGGGACTGCAATGCAAAAGTAGGAAGTCAAGAGACACCTGGAATGACAGGAAAGTTTGGCCTTGCAGTACAAAATATTAACAGAGTTTTGTCAAGAGAACATGCTGTTCAAAGAAAAATTTTTCCTACAACACATGAAACAATGCTACACATGGACGTGGTCAACTGGAGGAGGAAATGGCAACCCACTACAGTATTTTGGACACAAGGACATCACTAGATGGTCAATATCAAAATCAGATTGATTATGTTCTTTGCAGTTGCAGATGGAAAAGCTCTACACAGTCAGCAAAAACAAGACCTGGTGCCCACTGTGGCTCAGAACATGAGCAACTTATTGCAAAATTTAGGTTTAAATTGAAGAAAGTCAGGAAAAAAAACACTAGGCCATTCAGGTATGACCTCAATCAAATCCTTTATGATTATACAGTGGAGGTGATGAATAGATTCAAGATAGACAGAGTGCCTGAAGAACTATGGGCAGAAGTTCAGAACATCATACAGGAGACCGTGACCAAAATCATCCAAAGAATAAGAAACACAAAAAGGCAAAGTGGTTTTCTGAGGAGGCTTTACAAATAGCCAAGGAAAAAAGAGAAGCAGAAGGCAATGGAGAAAGGGAAAGATATAATCAACTGAATCTAGAGTTCCAGACAATAGGAAGGAGTAATAAGGCCTTTTTAAATGAACAATGCAAAAAAAAAAAAAAAAATTGAGGAAAAATAGAATGGGAAAGACTAGATACCTCTCAAGAAAATTAGACATATCAAGGGAACATTTCATGCAAGAACGGTTACTATAAAGGACAGAAAGAGTAAGGACCTAACAGAAGCAGAGGAGATTAAGAAGAGGTGACAAGAATACACAGAAGAACTGTACAAAAAAGATCTTAATGACCCAGATAACCATGATGCTGTGGCCACTCACGTAGAACTGAACATCCTAGACTGTGAAGTCAAGTGCGCTTTATGAAGTGTTACTATTAACAAAGCTAGTGGAGGTGATAGATTTCTAGCTGAGCTATTTCAAATCCTAAAAGATGATAGTGTTAAAGTGCTGCATTCAATATGTCAGCAAATTTGCAAAGCTCAGCAGTGGCCACAAGACTGGAAAAGTTTACATTCCAATCCCAAAGAAAGGCAATGCCAAAGAATGTTCAACCTAACGTACGATTGTGCTCATTTCACATGCTAGCAATGTTATGCTCAAAACCCTTCAAGCTAGGCTTCAGCAGTATGTGAACTGAGAACTTCCAGATGTACACTTTCAGTTTAGAAAGAATAGAAGAACCAGAGCTCAGATTACTAATGTTCATTGAATTATGGAGAAAGGAGGGAATTCTTATGGAAAAAGATGTACTTTTGCTTCATTGACTACAATAGGACTTTGTGAATCACAACAAACTGTGGAAAATTCTTAAAGAGATGGAAGTACCAGACCATCTTACCTGTCTCCTGAGAAACCTGTATGTAGATCAAGAAGCAACAGGTAGAACAGGACATGGAACAATGGACTGGTTCCAAATTTGGAAAGGAGCACATCAAGGATGTGTAAGCACATCACCCTGCTTACTTAACTTCTATGCAGAACACATCATGTGAAATGTGAGACTGCATGAATCACAAGCTGAAATCAAGATTACCAGGAGAAGTATAAACAACCTCAGATATGCAGATGACACCACCCTTACGATAGAAAGTGAAGACAAACTAAAGAGCCACTTAATGAAGGTGAAAGAGGAGAGTGGAAAAAACTGGCTTGAAACTCAACATTAAAAAAACTAAGACCACGGCATCCGGTCCCATCACTTCATGGCAAATAGAAGGGGAAAATAAGGAAGCAATTGCAGACTTTATTTTCTTGGTCTCCCAAATCACTGTAGATGGTGAGTGCAGCCATGAAATTTAAAAGAGGTTTGCTCCTTGGAAGAAAAGCTGTGAAAAACCTAGACAGTATATTTAAAAGCAGAGCCACCACTTTTCTGACAAAGGTCCATCTAGTCAAAGCTGTGGTTTTCCCAGTGATCATGTATGGATATGTATGGATATGTTGGACCATTAAGAAAACTGAGCACCGAAGAACTGATGCTTTCCAACTATGGTGTTGGAGAAGACTCTTGAGAGTCCCTTGGACTGCACAGACATCAAATGAATCAATCCTAAAGCAAATCAACCCTGAATATTCATTGAAAGAACTGATGCTGAAGCTGAAGCTCCAATACTTTGGCCACCTGATGCAAAGGACTGACTCACTGGAAAAGACCCTGATGCTGGGAAACATTGAGGTCAGGAGGAGAAGAGATGACAGAGGATGAAATGGTTGGATGACATCACCAACTCAATGGACATGAATCTGAGCAAACTCCAGGAGACAGTAGAGGACAGAAGATCCTAGCTTGCTGCAGTCCATGGGGTTGCAGAGAGTCAGACATGACTTGGCAACTGAACAGCAATGACAACAACAGCAAGAAATTTTTTCATAATGGCAGAAATTTTCATCCTCCTTGCCCTCACCTGAATTCTGTGTCTTAACACTCTTTGGCCCAGTATAAGCACTCAATAAATAGTTTTTGAATAAACTAAATAAAGGTATAGTTCTTAATAACTTCTATGACTGCATTTGGCAGCAACCACCAGTGAAAACTGTCTTCAGCATCTGCTTTACCCCAATTTGCCCCAATTTACCACTGTAAATTTGGGGTATTTCTTGCCTCTGGGACAGCTCTCAGATTTCTAGTAGCTGGATGTCTCAAGGATAATTTCTGAGCACATTCCTATTGAATAATAAGAAATGGTCCCTGCTGAGAGCTCTGGGTAAAATCCTACACAACTCTTCCTAACAGCTCTGTGGAATGATCCAAAGCTCTGTGGAACTGTAATCTGAGCATAATTCAAAGACCATCACAATGTCCCATGCTAACTATCCGTTCTTATTCCTGTGTTCCAACTCAGAGCATAGTTCCCTTGACTCACTAAGGGAACCCTTTCAATAGTTGAAGTTATCAATAATTCAATTCACCAAATATGTACTGAGTGTCTACTCTAAGAAGGCATTCTTCCAGATATTTAATATAAGGCTCATAAATTTCTCCTAAGGACTTCAAATTCAGTTAAATGTGGACATTAGCAAAAGCTCCAGATTCCCCTTCACATATGGTTTGATTCTTACATTTCTATAGCATTTTCAAGTTAACAAACACCCTGACATATATTTCCTGACTTAGAGTTTCTTATCACCCCTGGGAGACAGACATAAAAAATATATATATATATATATATATATATATATATATATATATATGCACTATGCTGTACACCTGAAACTAAAAAAGCATTGTAAATTATACCCCAATAATTTAAAGAAAAAAACAGAATAAGCATGTTGACTAAGATCACAACAACTCTTAGACTCCTTGCTGCTGCTGCTGCTGCTGCTAAGTCACTTCTGTCGTGTCTGACTCTGTGTGACCCCACAGACGGCAGCCCACCAGGCTCCCCTGTCCCTGGGATTCTCCAGGCAAGAACACTGGAGTGGGTTGCCATTTCCTTCTCCAATGCATGAAAGTGAAAGTGAAGACGCTCAGTTGTGTCCGACTCTTAGCGACCCCATGGACCACAGCCTACCAGGCTCCTCCGTCCATGGGATTTTCCAGGCAAGAGTACTGGAGTGGGGTGCCATTGCCTTCTCCACTTAGACTCCTTAATAACCAGAAAACAGCAGTGCTTGGTTTTTTATTCAAGTCAAGAGACATTTTTCACTAGATCTTTCTGTCTCCTCTCAGGTACTAAAAATTTCTTGTTGCTGTTATTCAATGCAGATATTTATTAACTTCTTTGTGTATTCTATCTTTTAAGCACCTCATCCATTCAAGATACTGGAAGTATTGTGTGTATAGAGCATCTTTTCTCAAGGCTGTTTTACATTATAATGAGAAAAATAAAATATCTAAGGGTATCTATGTTAAAACAGGAAGTGAAACATACCATAAAAGAGCTCCAAAATAAAAGTGTATGAGAGAGATAATTTCCAGCTGGAGAAAGAGCAAGTAAGATTTTCTGCAAATAAGACACTGCAATAAGAAATACATGACTAAAGACAGAAATTCCATTTAATGATCTTTGCAAAACATCCCACTATTTTGGTCAGTTATAAGCTAAGGAAAAGACGGAAGAACACAATGACCCATTTCAAGTTCATGACATTGTTCTTGCATTTAAAAAAAAAAAAAACTGAACATGAAGTGCAAATGCATAAATTCCCACACTGGCAAATTGTGAGTGCAAAGTTAACAGAGGATCTCCACCCACCCACCCCCAATGCACTTTTCATTGGAGAAAACTTAGCTTAAATTAGTAGAAAATTATAAGCTTCTAAGTTTAGCTGACTCAAAACCTATCGGAGATAAATCTTAGTCACTGCTGGCAGAGTCATCTTCCTCCTGGTTGTAGTTCATATTCTGTTCATTCAGTTGATTACACATAACACAAAACAAAGTGGCATAGTCACGTGCAATCCAAATTTGAATCAACTGTGAGGATATCCTTAGTGCCAGTGTAATTAGGATTGGCTTAGATACTGGAAAATCCCATGGACAGAGGAGCCTGGTAGGCTGCAGTCCATGCAGTCATGAAGAGTGAGACACAACTGAGCGACTTCACTTTCACTTTTCACTTTCATGCATTGGAGAAGGAAATAGCAACCCACTCCAGTGTTCTTGCCTGGAGAATCCCAGGGACGGGGGAGCCTGGTGGGCTGCCGTCTGTGGGGTCGCAGAGTCGGACACGACTGAAGTGACTTGGCAGCAGCAGCAGTAGTAGATACTAAGTGGAAATTCATCAGCCAATATTGTCCACTAAGAGAGAATGTGTTTACCAAAAATGTACTTGCACCAATCAGCCTGTCTTTTTTTCTCTTCTAATTTTAAAGCATTATACTGGAACCAAGAAAAGGCATGATTTTGTCTTATATGTCTCTAAAGATAGTATTTGTTTTGATTTTTCTTCAATGTGCCATTAAGACAAAAGAGAAAATCATTATTTGAAAAATTTTGAAGCCTTGAGATGAAAATATTTAAAACCACTGGAGTAGAGAACTAGGGGCAATCAAATGGTTACAAGTAAGAGCCAGATAAGTGAAGACAGGAAGTTATAGTAGCATAGTTAAATGAGCCATAAAGTATATAAACTTATTTTGTGATAATAACCAAAATTTACATTATCAAGATGCTAAAGGATATTGTAAATAAAGCAGTTTTAGGTACGTCTCATATTTGTAGCTTGTTTATAATTTGGAAATTTACTAATTTTCACAATTCATAATTTTAGATGTTTTCTCTATGTGCTTTATATTAGAAGTATATATTTTCATTGCTTAGTTGTAGAAACTAAAGCCCAGATGGGTAGGTGTTGACCAAAGTCATACGACGAGTTGGTGGAGGAGCGTGGATGTGAATCTTGGCTTCTGGTTCCCAGTTCCAGTGCATATTAACCACCCTACATTCCTGTTAAGTGGTTTCAAAAATTCCAAAAATGAGAGTATACCTGGCTTCTTTACCAAAGTAAGCAGTAGAATGGAGGGATGTCCTTCATTCAGCAGAAGAGATCAGAGGAAAATGAATTAGAAACTGCAAGTGTGTTCACATTATTCAAATTCTTTGTAAAAGATAGATTAGCTACTCAAAGAAAAAAATTAGAAAAAAAATTTAATTAAAGGTTGGCAAGGCTTGGGGTCAGTCAATAAATGTCAAAATGGATCATTAAAGCCGGTTTAGGGACATTTTATGGCCAAATGAGTAATAAGATAAAAATAGCTAATAATAATTAAGAACTTATTTACCAGGTACTGTATGTACTAAGTGCTTTAAGCATACCACATCACTGAATACTCATATTATGAAGCAGGTATTACTTTGATCTCTATCTTACAGATGAAGTAATGAAGGAAAACAGGTTGAGGGATTTCCCCAAAGCCACAAGCTGAAAAGTGGCAGAAGTGGGACACAGAAAGTCTGATTCCAAGGCTAAAGGTCTAACAACCATATTTCCTCTACTTGTTCTAGTTATTGAGTCCAAACTGTGTCAATAGTATAAAATTGCATTACTACAATCCTTGTTATTCCTAAGAACCCTAAAATACATATAATGCCCACATGCTTTATATCTGGGAAACAAATTTGGGAGACTAAGTGGAAAAAATTTAAAAGTCTAAGGAGGAACTTAATCAAAGTCAAAAAGGAACAGAAGAAAGTGTTCTCACCAGAGGCAGGTAAAGGAGCCTCTTCTTACTCCTTGGAAGGACAGTTATGATCAACCTAGACAGCATATTAAAAAGCAGAGACATTGTTTTGCCAACAAAGGTCCATCTAGTCAAAGCTATGGTTTTTCCAGTGGTCATGTATGGATGTAAGAGTTGGACTGTGAATAAAACTGAGCACTGAAGAATTAATGCTTTTGAACTGTGGTGTTGGAGAAGGCTCTTGAGAGTCCCTTGGACTGCAAGGAGATCCAACCAGTCCATTCTAAAGGAGATCAGTCCTGGGGGTTCATTGGAAGGACTGATGTTGAAGCTGAAACTCCAATACTTTGGCCACCTCATGTGAAGAGTTGACTCATTAGAAAAGACCCTGATGCAGGGAGGGATTGGGGGCAGGAGGAGAAGGGGACAACAGAGGATGAGATGGCTGGATGGCATCACCAACTCGATGGGCATGAGTTTGGGTAAACTCTGGGAGTTGGTAATGGACAGGGAGTCCTAGCATGCTGCGATTCATGGGGTCGCAAACAGTCAGATACGACTGAGCGACTGAACTGAACTGAACTGAACTGATGAGAGAGAAAGGACACTTTGACATTAAAATGAGCCAAACGTCAAGTAGAATAAGACATTTAACTGCCCGTGTCATTTAGCAGTTCATCAGTGACTTGGCAAGAGTCGTTTCACGTAAGTCATTTTGGGAAGGGAATATAAATCAAATTTCAGTGGCTTAATGGCGTGACTGTGAGGTGTGTGCATCCATGCATGCACACTCAGTTGTGTCCTACTCTTTGGGACCCTGTGGACTGTAGCCCACCAGGCTCCTCTGTCCATGGAAGTTTCCAGGCAAGAGTACTGAAGCAGGTTGCCATTTCCTTCTCCAGGTGATCTTCATGAGCCAGGGCTAAGACCCACATGTCTTACATCTCCTGCATTGGCAGGCAGATTCTTTACCACCAAGCCACTTGGCTGAGGACATGTCAAATATAGTGTAAAAGAAAGACAAGAGGGCAGTAGCTGAAGGGAACTTCCAGAGAGACTATTCTTGACATAAAGATATTGGAACATATTTGGATGGAGATGGAAAAGACTCTTTGAAGAGAGATATTTAAGATACAAGGAGAGGATGAGGTAACCAAAGAAGCTATATCCTGAAACAGGGGAAAAAGATGGAATTCATAGCACGTGTGGGGAGATTTGCTTAGACAGGGTGAGAGCCAGCCATTTCAGGATGTCTTCTATGTCAACAGGGTGATTGAGGAAGTGGAATAAAATGCAGAATACTAAAATATTAGTTTATTTTGATAGATGAAGAGGAGGCAAGATGAGTGGCAGAGAGCTGTCTGATTATCAAGGTCATGGGAAGACTTTGGAGTTCAAAGAATGAGAAAACGTCTATCAACTGAAAGTGGATCAAAGCTTAATTTCAAAGCACTGGGCTTATGGAAAAGGGATTGGTAACAGTTTGTCATTTGTGAAAGTACAACATGTAAACATCACCCTATCCCACAGTACACTCATGTATTTTGGAAAAAAAAAGTTTTACTAATCTTCATCATGTTATTTTAGGACCTGCAAAATTATTGTGAATCATTAGTTATATAGTAGCTTCCCTGGTGGCTCAGTGGTAAAGAATCTGCCTGCAATTCACAAGATGCCTGTTTGATCCCTGGGTCAGAAAGATCCTCTGGAGAAAAGAAATGGCAATTCTTTCCAGTGTTTTTCCCTGGGAACTCCCATGGGCAGAGGAGCCTGGCAAGCTACAGTCCACAGGGACATAAAAGATCTGGACACGACTTAGCAACTAAAACCACAGCAACAATAACCATTCATTATATGAGACTGCTCCCACCATGAAATTTTAATAATTTTTTCTAAATTAATTTTTCTTCTAACATTCCCTGCTTGCCTCTGTGTCTATTCCTTTTTATATACATACAATTTTAAAGGTTACTTTCCATTAACAGTTATTACAAAGTACTGGCTATATTCCCCACGTTGTACAAAACATCCTTGAGCCTATCTTATACCCAATAATTTGTACTTTCCACTTTCCCCCCTCAATATTGCCTCTCCCATTCTCTCTCCTCTGGTAACCACTAATTTGTTCTATCTGTGAGCCTGTTTCCGTTTTGTTATATTCACTATTTGTTGCATTTTTTAGATTACATATATAAATGATAATTTTTGTCTTTCTCTGTCCAACTTATTTCATGTAGCATAATGCCCTCCAAGTCTATTCATGTTCCTGAGAATGGCGAAATTTCATTCTTTTTATGGTTGAATAGTATTCTATTGTGTATAGTATTCTATTGTGTATATACCAGACCTCTTTTGCACATTTATCTATTGATGGTCACTTAGGCTGCTTCCACATCTTGGCAATTGTAAATAATGCTGCTATGAACACTGGGGCACATGTATCTTTTCAAATTGGTGTTTGGGGTTTTTTTCACATATATACCCAGGAGTGGAATTGTTGAATCATATAGTAGCTGTAGTTTTAATTTTCTGAGCAACCTCCATACTGTTTTCCACAGTGACTGCACAAATTTACACCCCCACCAATAGAGTACAAGGATTCCCTTTAATCTACATCCTCGCCAACATTTGTTCTATGTGTTCTTTTTGATGACAGCAGTTCAAACAGATGTGAAGTGATACTTCATTGTGGTTTTGATTTGCATCTCCCTGAAGATTAGTGATGTTGAGTATCTTTTCATATGCCTCCTGGCCGCTTGCATTTCCTCTTTGGAAAAATGTCTATACAGTTCTTCTGACCATTTTTAATCAGATTTTGGGGGGATTTTTGTGATGCTGATTGTATGAGCTATTTATATACATTGGCTATTGATCTCTTATCAGTCATATCATTCCAAATATTTTCTCCCATTCAGCAAGATATCTTTTCATTTTGTTGATAGTTTCATTTGTTATACAAAAGGTTTTAAGATTAATTAGATCCCATTAATCTATTTTTTCTTTTATTTTCTTTACTTTAGGAGAGAGATCCAAAAATATATTGATGCAATGTTTGTCAAAGAATATTCTCCCTAAGTTTTCCTTTAGGAGTTTTATCGTAGTTGATCTTACATTTAGGTCTTTGATCCATCTTGAGTTTATTTTTGTATATGTTAGGGGTTGTTCTGATTTCATTCCTTTACTTGTAGCTGTCCAGTTTTCACAGCACCAGCACCACTTATTAGAAAAACTCCATTGTATATTCTTGCCTCTTTTAACATAGATTAATTGATCATAATTGTGTGTTTATTTCTGGGTTTTCTATCCTGCTGCATTTGTCTCTGTGTCTGTGCCAGTACCATACTATTTTAATTATCATAGCTTTGTAGTATAGTCTGAAGTCAAAGAGTATGTTTCCTCCAGTTCTGTTCTTTCTCAAGAATGTTTTTGCTATATGCAGTTTTGTGTTTCCATGCAAATTTTAAAATTATTTGTTCTACTTCTGTGAAAAGTACCATTATTGGTAACTTGATACAGATTACATTTAATATGTAGACTGCCTTGGGTAATATGGTCATTTTAGCAATATTGCTTCTTTCAATCCAAGAACACTGTATCTTTCCATCTGTTTGTGTCATCTTCAATTTCTTCAATGTTTTAAAGTTTTTAGAGTACAGGTCTTTGCTGCCTTAAGTAAGTTTATTCCTAGGTAGTTTAATATTTTTAATGCAATGGTAAATGGGATTGTTTCCTTAATTTTTCTTTCTGATGATTCATTGTTAGTGTATAGAAATGCAGGAAATTTATGTATGTTAATTTTGTATCCTGCAATTCTACCAAATTCAGTGATGAGCTTAATAGTTTTCTATTTATAGATTCATGTTGCCTACAAAACAGTAACAGTTTGACTTCTTTCTTTCCAATGTGAATCCCTTTTATTTCATTTTCTTCTCTGATTGTAGTGGCAAGGACTTCCAAACTGCGTTGAATAAAAATGGTAAGAATGGACATTTTTGTCTTGTTCCTGATCTAAGAGAAAATACTTTCATATTTTCACCATTGAGTATAATGTTAGCTGTAGTTCAGTCATATATGACCTTTATTATGTTGAGGTAGGTTTCTAGGTTTCCCTGGTGGTTCAGATGGTAAAGCATCTGCCTGCAGTGCAGGAGACCTGGATTCAATCCCTGGGTTGGGAACATCCCCTAGAGAAGGAAACGGCAACCCACTCCAGTACCCTTGCCAAAAAAATCCCATGGACAGAGGGACACTCAAAGAGTCAGACACAACTGAACGACTTCACTTTTTTTCTTTCTTAGGGTTCCTCTACACACAGTTTCTGGAGAGTTTTTTTCATAAATGGATGTTGAATTTTATCAAAAGCTTTTTCTGTATCTATTGAGATGATCATCTCTCTCTCTCTCTCTCTGTATATACATATATATGATTTTTTAAGTTGCTGATCTCATAACTACAAATGCATTTTTGAAATCCTGCATTTATACTCTTCTCTTATTATTGGTTTTAAGAACATATTTTATGTTTATTTGTATTTTGTATCTCTTAACTGCTTATTGTGGATATAGATGATTTTATTACTTTTGTCTTTTAACCACTATACTAAATTTGTGTGTAGATGATTTCCTACTCTTACTGGACGTTTGCCTTTACTTATGAGCTTTTTCATTTTGTAATACTCTTGTTTCTGTTTGTGACCTTTTCTTTTTAGCCTAGAGGAGTTCCTTTAACATTTGTTGCAAAGCTGGTTTGGTCATGCCAAACTCTTTTAGCTTTTTCTGGTACTTAAAATCTTTGATCTTACCTTCAAATTTAAATAAAAGTCTTTCAGGTAGGGCATTCTTACTTGTAGGTTTTTCGTTTTCTTCACTTTAAATATATGTGCCACTTCCTTCTGACCTACAAAGTTTCTGCTGAAAAGTTGGCTGATACCCCTCTAGGTGTTCCCTTGGATGTTATTTGTTGGTGTTCCTTCTCTGTTTTTAATGTTCTCTCGTTATAATTTTGTCATTTTAATTACAGTGTGTCTTGGTGTGTTCCTTTTGAGGTTCGTTCTGTATAGGAATCTCTACGTTTCCTGGACTTGGGTAACTGTTTCGGATGTTAGTGAATTTTTCAGCTATTATATCTTAAAATGTTTTCTCAGGCCCTTTCTCTGTCTCTTAACTTTATGGGACCCCTATAGTGAAGATCTTAGGGCATTTGATGTCTCAAGGGTCTCTTAAACTGCCTTTGTTTCTTTTTATTCTTTCTTTCTATTTCAGTTCAGTTCAGTTGCTCAGTCATGTCCGACTCTTTGTGACCCCATGAGTCACAGCACTCCAGGCCTCCTGGTTCATGACCAACTCCTAGAGTTTACCCAAACTCATGTCCATCGAGTTGGTGATGCCGTCCAGCCATCTCATCCTCTGTTGTCCTCTTCTCCTCCTGCCCCCAATCCCTCCCAGCATCAGAGTCTTTTCCAATGAGTCAGCTCTTCATATCAGGTGGCCAAAGTATTGGAGTTTCAGCTTCAACATCAGTCCTTCCAATGAACCCCCAGGACTGATCTCCTTTAGAATGGACTGGTTGGATTTCCTTGTAGTCCAGGGGACTCTCAAGAGTCTGGTCCAACACCACAGTTCAAAAGCATCAACTCTTCAATGCTCACCTTTCTTCACAGTCCAACTCTCACATCCATACATGACCACTGGAAAAACCATAGCCTTGACTAGGTGGACCTTTGTTGGCAAAGTAATGTCTCTGCTTTTTAATACACTATCTAGGTTGGTCATAACTTTCCTTCCAAGGAGTAAGCATCTTTTAATTTCATGGCTGCAATCACCATCTGCAGTGATTTTGGAGCCCAAAAAAATAAAGTCTGACACTGTTTCCACTGTTTCCCCATCTATTTGCCATGGAGTGATGGGACCAGATGGCATGATCTTCGTTTTCTGAATGTTGAGCTTTAAGCCAACTTTTTCACTCTCCTCTTTCAGTTTCATCAAGAGGCTTTTGAGTTCCTCTTCACTTTCTGCCATCTTTCTGTTCAGTGGTAGTGATTTTCACTACTCTACCGTCTAGCTCACTGATCCATTTTCCTGTATCATTTAGTCTACTATTGGTTCCATCTAGCATATTTTTATTTCTGATTTTGCTTTCTTCATCTCTGTTTAGTTGTTCTTATATTTTTTAACTCTTTGTTAAAAACCTCTAACTTCTCCCCCTGTGTATCTATTCTTCTTCCAAGTTCTTTGATCATCTTTACAATTATTACTCTGAATTGCTTCTTGAATAGATTGCCTATTTCTCTTTACTTAATTCTTCTTTGGGGGTTTAATTTTGTTCTTTCATCTGAAACATGTTCATCTGCTGCCTCATTTTGCCTACATTCCTGTTTATATTTTTATGTATGTGGTAAGTTAGTTACACTTCCCAACCCTGGAGAAGTGGCGTTCTGTAGGAGACATCCTATGCATCCCAGCAGTGCCCTCCCCGTTCATCAACCAAGCTATATGCTCTAGAGGTTTCCCCTAAGGAGGGTTGTGTGGGTCCTTCTGTTGTAGCTGGCAATATTGGCAATCTGGTAGACTTGGTTGGCTCCTAGCCTGATTGGTTAACAAGCTCTGCCTTGTGTGGATGCTGCTCTTTAATGGGGCCTGGTCACAAGGTGGCTGGCTGAAGAACCCTAGCAGGCCCTAGGGTTACTGTTAGCTCACTGCTGGGCAAAGTCAGGGTCCTGAAGACTTCAGAGCTGTTGTCTGCCCAATGGAGTTCAACGCCAGGTCATGAGGTTAGTCCTGGACTACTGGCAGATAGAGCTGTTTCCTGGAGTCTGGGTGGAGGCTCTAGGGATCCCAAAGATTGTTGATAGGGATTGGCCGATTTCTGATACAGTTGGATATATGGTCCAGGGTGTCCCAAAATTTGCCTTGACCTACTACTCAAGGACAAGGCCAGGGCTCAGCTTGTTCAAGGGTAGGTTGTGACCTGCTGTGAATGTGCTGAGTCTGCAAGCTGCAGGATTATATTTTTGTTTTGTTTTGTAACTGGTGTCTTCCACCTGATGAGTGAGGTTGGTCTAGAAGCTAGTTCAGGCTTCCTGGAGGGAAGGGTCAGTGTTTGCCCACTGGAGGGTAGAACTGTGGTTTGGCCCTCTGGTGGGCAGGGCCATGTCTAGGGACATGTGTGGGCTCAGGAGGCCTGTTTGCTGATGGGTGGGGCTGTGTCACTGCCCAATTAGCTGTTCAGCCTGAGACATCTCAGCACTGACACCTAGAGGTTGTTGGGTGGGGCCATGTCTTGGCACTAATGAACTAAGATGGCAGCCACCAGCACAAGTGCTCACATGTAAAATGTTGCCTAATATAACTGACATCAGCGTCTATGTCCCCAGAGTAAGATGCAGCTGCATCTCTGACTCTCCAAGAGTCTTTCTAAGAACAGCAAATAGGTCTGACCCAGGCTCCTATCAAATTGCTGCTCTTGTCATGGATACCAATGTGTATGAAATTTTAGGGGCACCCTTTAAGGTTGAAGTCTCTATTTCCCCCAATCCTGTGGGGTTCTCAAAATTAGTTCCATTGGCTTTCAAATCCAAATGCTCGGGGTCTTATTTTCCCAGTACAGGAGCCCAATGTGGGGCTCAGAACTCTCTTATAGGAGAACCTCTGCAAATAATTATCCTCCAGTTTGTGGGTTGCCTACCCAGGGATAGGGGATTTGATTATATCTCAAGTCCACTCCTCCTACCTGTCTCATTGTGGTTCATTTTTTGTGTCTTTAGTTGTAGAAGATCTTTTCTAGTAGGTTCCAATCTTTTTCAAAGATGGTTGTCTGCAGATAGTAGTGATTTTGGTGTGCTCACAAAAGGAGCTAAGTTCAAGGTCTTTCTACTCTGTCATCTTAGCCACTCTTTCATATCTGTGTCTATTCCTCCTGCTAATTCAGCTCCACCTCCCAAGAAGTTCAGGAAGGCCTAATGGTCCACTTAGAGGCAGCTCCCAGTTAGCCCACTATGGACCATTCACACCAGGACTGAATTATCTGTTCAGTCTTCTTAGGGTTATCCCTCACTGATCAAATCATGGCCTGAAAGCCAGCAGCCTAGGCTTCCCCAGACACACCAAGTCATAATCTGCATTCTTTCAAGGTCTCCAGGCCAGTCTTACACACATTACAATTTGAGATGCATCAGTTTAGACTTCTCTTCACAATCTGTCTTAACCTTAAGTCTGATTGTTTATGTCCCTTTCAATTTCCAATTTAAATTTCTGAAAGAAAGGCAATTTTTCATTCACCTTGCCTACAGCATATTTGCCTCTGGATTATAGTACCAACCATATTTAGCTCAGGGTAGGCAATTCTTCAGTTCATTTTCAGGTTCATCTTCTGCTGTTACAACCCTTTCAACTCAAATTTCTTTATTCAAGCCATAGTCATGCAGCTCCACCCGAAAGCAAGCTGTGCTGTCATACTATCATGACTTTTATCATGTTATTCTTTTGATCCCTCCCTAATCCTTTTCCTTTTGTTGAACTACTAATTACCATAAAAGTTTATTGTCACCTATCCTATAAAGCCTTGTGTGCTCAATCACCCAGTCATGTTCAACTCTCTGCAGCCTACCAGGCTCCTCTGTCCATGGAATTTTTCAGGCAACAATATTGGAGCAGGTTGCCATTTACCTACTCTAGCAGATCTTCCCAACCCAGGGATCAAACCTGCGTCTCTTGCATCTTCTGCATTGGCAGGCAGATTCTTTACCACTGAGCCACAAGGGAAGCCCCCATACCACACTGGATCTTAGCCAAAAGGCCGAGAAGTGAAAGCAATATAACTGTGTCCAAAAACCTATCATGCAGGACTGCTCTTTTCTCTACCATTATTTCTCTTTGTTACACGTCTATTATGTCAGATATAAACACTATATTATATATTTCTTTATCTATTTCATGAGGGCAGAACTATATTTTATTCATCTTATATCTCTGGCACAATTTCTAGCACCTTGCCAACACCCAGTTATAATGAATATGTAGATAAACATATGACACGGACATAGATATCGACATAGTTTACTTTTACATTATATTTAGTTAATTTATATATATTAGAGTTTATATATACAATTTCATATATGTATATGTAGTTTTTATTTAGTTTATATGTTTAGTATATATATATTTAATTTGTATACAAAGGATGAGATGGTTGGATGACATCATTGACACAATGGCCATAAGATTGAGCAAACTCCAGGAGATAGTGAAGGACAGGGAAGACTGATACACTTCAGTCCATGGGGTTGCAAAGAGTTGGACATGACTTAGCAACTCTACAACAACAAATTTTATATATATGTGTAAAGTCTAGTTTATATACATATAATTAATAAATATATTTTGTCTATATTAGTCTGTTTGTGTATGTATGTCTTCAGGATATGTAAATTATTTGAGTTTCTCAGTAGAAAATGCCAAAAAATTATGAGACTTACTAAACATAAGGGAGTTGGGGGGAAAAAAACTTCGTTCTCACAGCCCCCAAAATAACTGACATAACCACGTAAATCCCATGAGTTTATGCAGTTTCCTTTCAGCCAAAGTCTGAGACACTTTTGTTGTTGTTTAGTCGCTCAGTTTTGTCAGACTCTTTGCGACTCCATGGACTGCATCATGCCAGGCTTGCCTGTCCATCACCATCTCCCAGAGCTTCCTCAAACTCATGTCCCTTGAGTCAGTGATGCCATCCAACTATTTCATACTCTGTCGTCCCCTTTTTCTTCTGCCTTCAATCTTCCCAAGCATCAGGGTCTTTTCCAATGAGTCAGTTCTTCTCATGAGGTGGCCAAAGTATTAGAGCTTTAGCATCAGTCCTTCCAAAGAGCATTCAGGGTTGATTTCTTTTAAGGTTGACTGGTTTGATCTCCTTGCAGTCCAAGGGTGTCTCAAGAGTCTTCTCCAAAACTATAGTTTAAAAGCATCAATTCTTCGGCTTTGAGCCTTCTTTATATTCCAATTCACATCCATACATGACTACTGGAAAAACCATAGCTTTGACTAGATGGACCTTTATTGGCAAAGAAATGTCTTAGCTTGTTAGTATGCTGTCTAGGTTGGTCATAGCTTTTCTTCCAAGGAGCAAGCGTCTTTTAATTTCATGGCCACAGTCACCATCTGCAGTGATTTTGGAGCCCAAGAAAATAAAGTCTGTCACTGTTTCCATTGCTTTCACATCTATTTGTTATGAAGTGATGGGACTTGATGCCAGAATCTTCGTTTTTTGAATGCTGCTTTTTAAACCAGCTTTTTCATTCTCCTCTTTCATCCTTATTGAGAGGTTCTTTAGTTCCTCTTAGCTTTCTGGCATAAGGGTGTTGTTATCTGCATATCTGAGGTTACTTATATTTCTCCTAGTAATCTTGATTCCAGCTTGTGCTTCATCATGCATGATGCATACATGTAAGTTAAATAAAAGGGTGACAACATACAGCCTTGACATAGTCCTTTCCCTATTTGGAACCAGTCCATTGTTCCATGTCCAGTTCTAACTGTTGCTTCCAGATCTGCATACAGACTTCTCAGGAGACAGGTAAGGTGGTCTGGTATTCCCATTTCTTGAAGAATTTTCCACAGGTTGTTATGATCCACATAGTCAAAGACTTTAGTGTAGTCAATGAGGCAAAAGTAGATGTTTTTCTGGAAACCTCTTGCTTTTTCTATGATCCAATGGATGTTGGCGATTTGATATCTGGTTCCTCTGCCTTTTCCAAATCCAATTTGAATATCTGGAAGTTCTTGGTTCACATGCTGTTGAAGCCTAGCTTGGAGGATTTTGAACAATACCTTGATAGCATGAGAAATGAGTGCAATTGTGTGGGAGTTTGAACATTCTTTGGCATTGCCTTTCTTTGGGATTGGAATAAAAACTGACATTTTCCAGTCCTGTGGCCACTACTGAGTTTTCCAAATTTGCTAGCATATTGAGTGCAGCACTTTCACAGAATCATTTTTTCGTATTTGAAATAACTCAGCCAGAATTCCATCACCTCCACTAGCTTTGTTCAAGGTGATGCTTCCTAAGGCCCACTTGCGAAGGCATTCCAAGATGTCTGGCTCTAGGTGAGTGATCATACCATCATGATTATCTGGCTCATGAAGATCTTTTTTGAACAGTTCTTTTGTGTAATCTTGACACCTCTTAATATCTTCTGCTTCTGTTAGGCCCTTACTATTTCTGTCCTTTATTATGCCCATCTTTGTATGATATGTTCCCTTGGTATCTCTAATATTTTTGGAGAGATCTCTAGTCTCTCCTATTCTATTGTTTTCCTCTATTTCTTTGCATTGTTCACTTAGAAAGGCTTTCTTATCTCCCCTTGCTATTCTTTGGAACTCTGCATTCAGATGGGTATATATTTCCTTTTTTCCTTTACCTTTCACGTCCCTTCTTTTCTCAGCTATTTGTAAGGCCTCCTCAGATAACGATTTTGCCTTCTTGCATTCTTTTTCTTGGGGATTATTTTGATCACCACCTCCTGTAAAATGTTATGAACCTCCATCCATAATTCTTCAGTCACTCTGTCTATCAGATCTAATCCCTTGAATCTATTGTCTATCTGATCTAATCCCTTGAAACTAGATGTTTAATAGTTACCAAGTGTCTAGGTAAGTTACCCAAACTAGACCTGTGATCATTTTTCTCAGTCATGCGCTGCATGACTTCCAGCTCTTCCAATTCCTTTCTGAGCCACTTACAATGCAAAACTCCTTTTTAATAGCCACAACTGTCAGTAAATAAGCAAGAATTCATAGAAAGTCCAAAATGTACAAGAACAGAGTTGAAGAAGGAGTTCTTGTCCCTAGAAATGTGAGAAGGAAAGATTTTATTATATTTCAGGCATTATTCTAGACATTTCACCTGTATTTTCACTGCTATCTTCATGACAACTTAAAATGTAACCATATTATGATTATCCTCCAAGGATATTTTTAAGTTTTTATTCATAAATCATTGTTTAACAGAAAGGGTTGCACCTTGAAATCACTGAGAACAAAAATTCTCATTTTGACACTCATCTTTCAGAAGAAAAATCAATGCCCATCTTCTTTTTTAAACATTTGTGAGTTTTAATACATCCTATGAGGTGACTTCCCAAACTACCAATAAATATTGATTTTAAGAGCTAAATAAGGTGAAAAACTTATTGGGAAAATTTTTTCTGCTAATGTATATTGGTTTCTTTTCCCTTCACTCCTTGTCAGAAAAATCCTAATAGATAATTTCCGAAATCAATCCTAGAGTTTTATATAACTATTACAAGTTGTTGTTTGGATAGAATAATTAAAAGAATCAAGCTCTATCTGCATTGAAATATATAAAAATGAGCAGTTCTTCAGCAAACAAAGATTCTTCAGTAAACAGGAAATTTCTAATTTTACATCACCCAGTCAGTTCCAGTTTCAGTGTATCAAGATCTATTTTGAATATTGTCATTAATGTGCCTTCAGAAATATAATTTTCTCTTAAAATTCTTTTCAAATATGATTTTCTATTCTCTTAAGTATAATAATTTGTTCTTTTTGTCATGTAGATTTCAGTAGATTGTGTCAATCATTTTCCACAATGCAGATTGTGCTTAAAATGAAATTCAATGATGGCTACAAAAAAAGTGTTATTATATATACCTGCTGGTCTCCCTTTCTTCTAGTAATCATGGCTCCTCCTGCCCTCAGTTCACAAATGTAGCGAGAAGAAGGTCTGACCACACCCCAGAGAGCTGAAGGTGTGTGGGCATTTTGTCAGAACCGTCTTAAGACCTAGTGTTCAAGCAATAAGTCTTCACCCCTCCCTTGCCTCATTTAACTGGCTTTCCTTCTTCTACTGCTCAAAACCTATGCCTTCCCAAAGTTTCGTCTGCGGTCCTTAGGAAAGTTCTGATTAGGAAAATTGACTGATAAAAAGAGGTCCTTATTCTCACTGGATAGTTGATTTTTCCTGGGACCCTTTCACCTGATTCAAAAGTACAGCATAGCACCAACATATCTTATGCCACACATACCTTAGCAGTTTTGTCTTAACAATCGAGGGAGCTATATGCTACATAGCTCCCTGTAAATATTAGCAGCAACCTCATTTTTCCATGGAGACATTAACCTTGTTTCTTAACCCAACCAAAGATTCCTTGACAGATCAAACAATCATCCTATTGTCCTAACTGGATAAAGCTTCTAAGGAAATGCTAATGAGGTTAGCTTCCCTCAGGGTATTTTATGTTTTTGCAAGTGAAAGCAATTGAATGAATGATGATGTCAAACCTTTTGCTCATAATAACCAGAAATCTGGTGGGGAGGGTACAGCTAACCACGCCCCTTCCCCTCCGCCCCCAGGAAAACAAGAACTAATGAGAAACATTCTTTGAGCTGTGCTCAGCTAAATGAGGAGTATAACATCAAAATGTTCCTAAGAAACACAACTTTTCAGCCCCAGTAATTTTAGATGTAACAATTTTCCTATTATCTTCCAGTGAGAAGTGGTTTATCTTACATATATTTTATTATCTTTGAAGCTTTGTTTGCCACAACTAATTCGAATACCTGGAGAGAGAGGTCTTTCTTACTAATAAATGTCAATTTTTCCAAAATTATCTTGACTAACAAAGACTCCTGGACACCTGAATATTGTCTTAAATCTGTGATTCTTCAACCAGTTTGCATCAGAATCCTATAGGGCTTGTTAAAACAGAGCTGGGGGCCCCATACCCAAAGTTTCTGATTCAGTAGGAGTGGAATAGGGTCTGAGAATTTATATTCCTGACAAGTACCCAGGTGAGCCTGATGCTGCCGATCCCGTACCAAATTTTGAGAATTATAAGAGGTAATAAATAATAGGCTACTGTATTTATGACTGCTACTGCTAAGTCACTTCAGTCGTGTCCGACTCTGTGCGACCCTCCCCCCGTCCCTGGGATTC
Source organism: Bos grunniens (assembly GCF_055505025.1). Classification (NCBI taxonomy): domain Eukaryota; kingdom Metazoa; phylum Chordata; class Mammalia; order Artiodactyla; family Bovidae; genus Bos; species Bos grunniens. The sequence continues at coordinate 7,480,277 of NC_141179.1, read as the reverse complement.
TCCAGGCAAGAACATTGGAGTGGGTTGCCATTTCCTTCTCCAACGCACGAAAGTGAAAAGTGAAAGTGAAGTCGCTCAGTCGTGTCTGACCCTCAGCGACCCCATGGACTGCAGCCCTCCAGGCTCCTCCGTCTGTGGGATTTTCCAGGCAAGAGTACTGAAGTGGGTTGCCATTGCCTTCTCCGGTATTTATGACAGCACTCTCTAAAACTGATAATTTTGTGTAAGAAGTTAGCAGTTAAATAGTGAAGAGAAATAGCTCCTATTACGTCCTGGAATGGTAATAAAGATTTATATTAATGGATTTTAAAAATTAGCTCTTTTAAAATACAAGGTGATGTCAGGATTCCCATAACTGATCAGCTGACGGGTCAGTGGTGAAATGGATGTTACTATCCCAAGGTACCAATGTCCCTGGCCTGTGACCTGAAGTAACTCATGAGCTTCACATTGGAAAGACCTTCCAGGGATTACTAGCCAAATGTCAATGGTGCCATTTATGGAGGAAAGACTATCTAAATAAGAGAGGCAAATTAAAGAAAAGTAGGGGAAAGAAGAATGAGGTTCTGAAAAGGCAAAGCAAAATCTCACCTATAGTCTATTATAATTTGCCTCGTCTGCTGCTGCTGGTAAGTGGCTTTAGTCGTGTCCAACTCTGTGCAACCCCATAGCTGGCAGCCCACTAGGCTCCTCTGTCCCTGGGATTCTCCAGGCAAGAACACTGGAGTGGGTTGCCATTTCCTTCTCCAATGCATGAAAGTGAAAAGTGAAAGTGAAGTCGCTCAGTTGTGCCCGACTCTTAGCGACCCAATGGACTGCAGCCTACCAGGCTCGCCGTCCATGGGATTTTCCAGGCAAGAATACTGGAGTGGGGTGCCATTGCCTTCTCCAGCTTCGTCTGCTAAGAAAGTCTATTCCAAACTTTAAGAGTAGGTCTGGACCTGATATTGAAAGAAATCTTTCCAATGTTTGCTCTATGACCATTGTCTTTTTCCTTCCCTTTTTTCCAACAGTGGAAACTTCTTGTTGGTGTTTTTAATTAAACAAGACCACCATCAGCGCCACATAAAAATGACATATTTCATATGGTTTTACTTAGAGATAATTCATGTTATAACATTTCTGGAGGGCAACTGGCTGTATAAACCAAAAAAAAATTTTTTAAGTAGGTATTTTTTGAACCAGCAAATCCCTTTCTTGGAATTTATGCTGATTGAAATCAGCATGAATATATCTTCAAATGTAGCAGTCTTTATTTTTAAAACAATAAAAAACCTAAATGAAAATAAAAATGACAAAACCTAATAACAATCTTTTAAAACTTGTTGTACATTAATATAAGCCACTTAAATATTATAGAAGAATTTTTAATTGATACAGAAAGATATTCAAGATATAGTATTACATTTTTTAAAAGCCCAAAACATGTTCTAAATCACTATTTTGGAAAAATGAGTATGTGAATATGTGAAAGACAGTGAGTAAACACCAATATACTAACCTATAATCTCACTATCTAGAGACAAATGATCACTGAATTCTTTACTTGACCAGATTTTTTAAATGATAATTTGTTTCATGGTGAGAAAAACAAAATTTAAATAATTTAATATTTTAAATAATTATGAATATAATTTTTATTCCTTAAAAATAAAGAAGCTATTTGAGAATTGTATAAAAGTTAATTTTATTTTCACATATAAATAAATTGTTTGGACCAGATAAAAAATGTTGAGTCTACAAAATATAAGGAAAAATTATCTGCGTTCATCAGTGAAAATTTTTCACAACCAAAAATTTGTTTTTCCAGTTTCTAGGGTAGATCAAAACTGATCAGTCTTGAAATAATAATGAAAGAAACTCTTCTACTACTAGGGTGCTACTAGATACAATGCTTTTTTTACTAAAAATATATGAACAAAAGACATGTGGGATTTTGTTTCTTTTTATTTGGTGTCCAGTAGCTAGTGCTTCTATTCATGAAAAAGTCAGTATTCTAATACTCACTCATTAAAGGGTATAAATTTAATTTCCTTTAGTTACTCTGTCCTAAAATGGTCAGCATCAAGGTATGGCTAGCACAGTTGTTTATAGTGTGGGCACTACAAGCTGCTCAGGAACACAGAGGGATTTCTAAACAGTGGATTTTTTTTCTTCACATTAAAGCATCAATGGCTAGCCTGCTACACTAAGTTGTACACATGCCAACTTCCAACGAAGCTCAAAATCCTCATGGTAGTTTCTTCTTCATTTACATACTGCTCAGATCTAGGTCCTACCACCTGAGTTATAACTCCATATTATACCTGCCATGTCCTTGTAATTTAATTACTTAAATAATCCTAGTTTCTTGAATACTTTGGCTATAACTGCTTGGAAAAGATACTTCAAAAAGAAATCTGAAAGAGATAATATCTAAACCGTAAGATTGTTTCTGGCTCCAACTTTTTAATCTTTGCACTTCTTGCTCAGTAGAGATTCTTCTCTTTACACAAGGCCCAAAGACATGAAGCAACTATACAAATAATTCACATTATTCTGGTGGGCCATTTTTTCCCTCTAAGGTGAATGTGTTTATTTTTTAAATGTTTAGTGAGCATAGTTGATTTACCACATTGCATTAGTTTCAGGTACACATCCAAGTGACTTACTTATACATATACAGATATCTACTTCTTTTTTAGATTCTTTTCCTATATAGGCCATTACAGAGTATGGAGTAGAGTTCCCAGTGCTACAGAATCGGTTCTTATTAGTTATCTATTTTATATATAGTAGCGTACGTATGTCAATCCCAATCTCACAATTTCTCTTTTGCCCCCTCTTACCCTTTGGTAGCCATGTTTGCTTTCTTGACTCTTGTTTTATAAATAAATTCACTTGTATCTCCTTTTCTTAGATTCCACGTGTAAGTGATATCATATGATACTTGTCTTTCTGTGTCTTATTTCACTCAGCATGACCATCTCTAGGTCCATCCATGTTGCTGTAAATGGTGTTCATTTTATCCTTTCCATGGCTGAGCAATATTCCATTGTATACATATATATACACCACATCTTCTTTATCCATTCCTCTGTTGATGGATATTCAAATTGCTTCCATTTCTTACCTATTGTAAATAATGCTGCAGTGAACGTTGGGGCGAATGTATCTTCTGGAGTTATGTTTTTTCTAGGAATATACCCAGGAGTAGGATAGCTGGGTCACATGGTAGTTCTAAGTTTAGTTTTTTAAAGAACCTCCATAGTGGCTGTACCAATGTACATTCCCACCAACAGTGTAGGAGGGTTCCCTTTTCCCCACACCCTCTCCAGCAATTATTGTTTGTAGATATTTTTTTGATGATGGTCATTCTGATTGGTGTGAGGTGATACTTCATTGTAGTCTTGATTTTCATTTCTCAAAATAATTAGTGATTTTGAGCATTTTTTCATGTATTTTTCAGCTATCTGTATGTCTTCTTTGGAGAAATGTCTATTTAACTCTTCCCCTTACTTTTTGATTGGATTATTTGTTCTTTTGGTATTGAGTTGCATGAGCTCTTTGTGTATTTTGGATATTAACACCTTGTTGGTTGCTTCATTTGCAAATATTTTCTCACAGTTTGAGGGTTGTCTTTTCATTTGATTTATAGTTTCCTTGGCTGTGCAGAAGCTTTTAAGTGTAATTAGGTCCCATTTGTTTATTTTTTTTTCTTATTTTCACTACTCTAGTAAATGGATGGATCAGAAAAGATCTTGCTGCAATTTATGTCAAAAAAAGTATTCTGCCTATGTTTTTCTCTAAGAGTTTTATGGTATCTGGCCATGCATTTAGATCTTTAATCCATTTTGAGCTTATTTTTGTGTATGGTGTTAGGGAGTGTTCTAATTTTGCTCTTTTACATATAGCTGTCCAGTTTTCCCAGCACAACTTATTGAAGAGGTTTTCTTTTCTCCATTTATATTCTTGCTTGTATTGTCACAGGTTAGGTGACCACAAGTATGAAGGTTTTACTTTGGGCTGTCTATCCTTTTCCATTGGTCTATATTTCTATTTTTGTGCCAGTACCATTCTGTCTGATTTCTGTAGCTTTATACTATTGTCTGACGGCAAGGAACCTGATACCTCTAACTCCATTTTTCTTTCTCAAGATCGCTTTGGCTTTTTCAGGGTCTTTTGTGTTTCCATACAAATTGTAAAAATTTTCTTCTAATTCTGTGGGAAACGCCATTGATAATTTGAGAGAGACTGCGCTGAATCTATGGACTGCTTTGGATAGTATAATCATTTTCACAATATTAAATTCTTCCAATCCAGGAACATGGTATATCTATCTGTTTTGTTGTTGTTCAGTCATCCAGCCATGTCCAGCTCTTTGCAACCCCATGGGCTGCAGCATGCCAGGCATCCCTCTCCCTCACCATCTCCTGAAGTTTGACCAAGTTTATGTCCTTGGCATCAGTGATGCCATCCAACCATCTCATCCTCTGATGCCCTCTTCTCCTTCTGCCCACTTTCATTTCTTTCATCAGTGTCATATAGTTTTCTATGTACAGGTCTTTTGCCTCCTTAGGTTGCTTTATTCCTAGGTATTTTATTCTTTTTATTGCAATGGTAACTGGGATTGTTTCCTTAATTTCTATGTTTGATCTTTTGTTGTTGTTGTTGTTGTATAGGAATCCAAGAGATTTCCATGTGTTAAGTTACTATCCTACAACTTTACAAAACTCATTGATGAGGTTTAGTAGTTTTCACACAGCACCTTTAGGATTTTCTATGTATAGTATCACGTCAACTGCAAACTGACTGTTTTACTTCTTCTTTTCCAATTCGGATTGATTTTATTTCTTTTTCTTCTTTGATTATCATGGCTAGGACTTCCAAAACTATGTTGAATAACAGTGGTGAGAGTGGACATCCTTGTCCTGTTCTTGATCTTATGGGAAATTATTTCATATATTTCACCATTTGACAATGTCTGTTGTAGGTTTGTCGTATATGTCATATATAGCCTTTATTATGTTGAGGTAGGTTCCCTGGTAGTTCAGATGGTGTAGAATCTGCCTGCAATGCAGGAGACCCTGGTTTTATTCCTGAGTTGGGAAGATCCCCTGGAGGAGGCATGGCAACCCACTCCAGTGTTCTTGCATGGAGAATCCCCATGGACAGAGGAGCACAGTGGGTTGCAGTCCATGGGGTCACAAACAGTCAGACATGACTGAGTGACTAATTACAGCACAGCACAGGTTCCCTCTGTTCACTTTTTTGGAGAATTTTTATCATAAATAAGTATTAAATTTTGTCAAAAGCTTTTTCTGCATTGATTAACATGCTCATATGGTTTTAATTCTTCAGTTTGTTAATATGATATATTACATTGATTGATTTGTGTATGTTGAAGAATCCTTGCATCCCTGGGATAAATCCCACCTCTCTATGGTATATGATCCTTTTAATGTTTTGTTGGATTCTATTTGCTAGTGTTTTGTTGAGGATATTTGTGTCTATGTCCATCAGTGATATTGGCCTTTAATTTTCTTTTTTGCATATCTTTGTTTGATCTTAGTATCAGGGTAATGATAGCCTCACAGAATGAGCTTTGGAGTGTTTCTTCTCTGAAATTTTTGGAAGAGTTTGAGAAAAATAGATGTTAACTCTTCTCTAAGTATTTGATAGAATTCACCTGTGAAGCCATCTGGTCCTGGACTTTTGTTTGTTGGAAGATTTTTGACCACAGTTTTGATTTCAGTACTTGTGATTGGTATGTTTATATTTTCTATTTCTTCCTGGTTCAGTCTCGGAAGGTTGTACCTTTCTAAGAATTTGTCTCTTTCTTCCAGGTTATCCATTTTATTAGCAAATATTAATAGTGGCTTGGAGTAGTCTTTTATGGTCTTTTGTGTTTCTGTGGTGTCAGTTGTAACTTTTCCTTTTTCATTTCTAATTTTGTTGATTTGAGTCCTCTCCCTTTTTTCTTGATGAGTCTAGCTAAAGGTTGATCAGTTTTGTTTATCTTCTCAAGAAAACCAGCATTTTGTTTCATTGATGTTTTGTATTGTTTCCTTTGTTTCTATTTCAGTTATTTCTGCTGCTATGATTTTTGTGATTTCTTTTCCCTCTGCTAACTTTGAGTTTTGTTTTTTCTTCTTCCTCTAATTACTTTAGGTTTAAGGTTAGGTTATATACTTGAGATACTTTTTGTTTCTTGAAGTAAGATTGTACTGCTATCAACATCCCTCTTAGAACTGCTTTAGCTGCATGCCATGCATTGTCCTGTATATATTGTCATCTGTTTCTAGGTTTTTTTAATTTCCTCTTTTATTTCTTCAGTGATTCATCAGTTGTTTAGCAACATTATTTAGCCTCCATGTGTTTGAGTTTTTAACAGATTTTTTTCTGTAATTGATTTCTAAACTCATAGTATTGTGGTTGAAAAAGATGCTTGATATTATTTCAATTTTCCTAAATTTACCAAGGCTTGATTTGTGACCCCAGATGTGGTCCATCCTGCAGAATGTTCTTTGTACACTTGAAGTTGTATTCTGCTGCTTTCAGATGGAATGTCCTATAAATAGCAATCAATTGTATTTGGTCTACTGTGTTATTTAGAGCTTATGTTTCCTTACTGATTTTCTGTCTGGATGATCTTTCCCTTGGTGTAAGTGGGGTGTTAAAGTCTCCCAAAATTATTCTGTTACTGTTTCCCCTTTTACAACTTTTTGCAGTTGTCTTATATACTGAGGTGCTCCTCTGTTGGTGCATAAATATTTACAGTTGTTATATCTTATTCTTGGACTGATCCCTTGATCATTATGTAGTGTCCTTCTTTGTCTCTGTAACAGTCTTTATTTTAAAATATCTTGTGTGTGATAAGAGTATTGCTGATTCAGGTTTCTTTTGATTTCCAATTGCATGGAATATCTTTTCCCATCCCCTCACTTTCAGCCTGTGTGTGTCCTTAGGTGTGATATGGGTCTCTTGTCAACAGGTTATAAATAGGTCTTATTTTTGCATACATTCAGTCAGTCTATTTTTTGGTTGGAAAGCATTTCATTCATTGACATTTAAGGTAATTATTGATATATATATGCTTCTATTGCCATTTTCTTAATTGCTTTCAGTTTGTTTTTATAGGTCTCTTTTCTTCTCTTCCTCTTTCTTTCTCTTCTCTTGGGTTTCTTGCTTTTAGCAATTCTTGTAAAACTGGCATAGTGGTGCTGAATTCTCTTAGCTTTTTCTTGTCTGTAAAGCTTTTGATTTCTCTCAAATCTGAATGAAAGCCTTGCTGCATAGCATAGTCTTAGGTGTAGGTTTTTCCCCTTTCATCACTTATAATATGCCCCTCCCTTCTGGCCTGCAGAGTTTCAGCTGAAAAATCAGCTGATAACCTTTATGGGGATTACCTTGTATTGGGTTGGCCAAAAGATTCATTCAGGTTTTCTCATAGAGGATATTTGTTGCTTTTAATATTTCTTCTTCATATTTAATTTTTAATAGTTTGATTAATATGTATCTCAGCATATTCCTCCTTAGGTTTATCCTGTGTGGAACTCTCTGTGCTTCCTGGGCTTAAGTATCTATTTCCTTTCCCATGATAGGGAAATTTTTGACTATGGTTTATTCAAATATTTTTTCAGGCCCTTTTTCTTCTTCTTCTGGGACCTCTATAATTTGAATGTTTGTGCTTTTAATGTTGCCCCAGAGGTCACTGAGACTGTCCTTATTTCTTTTTTTCTTTTTTCTTTATTCTCTCCCAGAGCAGTGATTTCCATCATTTTGTATTCCAGCTCATTTATCTGTTCTTCTGTCTCAGTTAATCTACTATTGAGTCATTCTAGTGTATTATTCATTTCAGTTACTCTTTTGTTCATCTCTTTTTGTTTGTTCTTTAGTTCTTCTAGGTCTTTGTTAAGCTTTTCTTATATCTTCTTAATCTGTACTTCCTTTCTGTTTTTAAGATGATCTAAGGATCATCTTTTCTATTATTACCCTGAATTCTTTTCCAAGTAGATTGCTATCTCCTCTTCAGTCATTCTCCTAGATTTTTATCTTGCTCTTTCATCTGCAACATATTTTTTGTCATCTCATTTTGTCCAACTTACTGTGGTTGTGATCTCCTTTCCAAAGGCTGTGGGATCAGTTTCTCTTGCTTCTAGTGTCTACCCTCTGGTAGATGAAGTTTTTCAGAGGCTTATGCTGTTATTGCCTTGGTACATGCTAAGTTGCTTTAGTCATGTCTGACTCTGTGCAACCCTATGTACTGTAGCCTGCCAGGCTCTTCTGTCCATGGGATTCTCCAGGAAAGAATACTGGTTGCCATGCCCTCCTTCAGGGCATCTTCCCAATCCAGGGATCAAATCCATGTCTCTTATATCTCTGGCATTGCAGGCAGGTTCTTTACCACTAGTGCCACCTGGGAAGCCCCTTGATGGGAATCCCCTTGTTAGGGGATTTTAATTGATGGTGTGGTGATTAGAGCCTGCCCTAGATATTGAGCAGGGCTTCCCCTTTGCTCTGTGGTTTTCACTTCCATCAGGCATAAGTGTGCTCCCTAGTTGTTGGAGTAGAAGCCCCCGATCTATTTCTTAGCTGTGATTCCGGTCTGCATTCAAGGTAAGCAGGATTAGAGCACTCCCACTGGGAGAGAAGTCACTGAGTTTTCCTCCTTTGAAGCTGTTCACCTGTGAATGTGCTCTGCTGTGTCCCCTTTCTCCTGATGTACAGATTCACAAAGTATACAGTTTTGGCACTGCTCTCAGACCCACTTTAACTGTGAATGTGCCAGAAATTGGCCCTGGTGACTCTCAAGCATTGCTTTCACTGGGCCACCGGTGCAGGTACACTGAGGTTAGGTCCCAGTATGGCAGGAGGTATGCACCTACACCACTGCAGGAGCTATAGAGGCAACTCAAGCCCTGATCTGCCCTACTCCCATGTGCACGTGCCCACAGGACCCACAGCTAGCTGCTAATGCCAGACTTAGCTATAACAGCACTTGATGTCCTTTTGGATGTTTTGCAGGTGTTGAATTTAGGTATAAGCACAGGGGTAACTCCACAGTTTGTGCAGCCACAAGGAGAGATTTCAGCTCTTCTTCCTTGGCCACAAAGCCCCTGGGGCTCATCTATGGTTTCAGCTCTTCCTGTGGATAAATTTCCTAGTTGGGGGAGCTATCTGCACCCTCTTGGGACAGTGGCACATATTCTGGCACCCAGTGGCAGATTTCCTAGTAGCAAGAGTTTTCTGTGTACTCCCAGGACAGCAAGGCAGATTCTGGCACCTGCTGATGGATTGTCAAGTAGCGAGAACAATCTACACCCTCCAGGAACAGCAGGTTTCCAGCACTCAGGGCCGGATTTCTCAGTCATGAAAGATTTCTAAAGCTTCCCAGGACAGCAGGACAGGTTTTGGCACTCACTGGTAAGTTTCCCAGCAGCAAGAGCAGGGCAGATCCCAGCCCCCACTGGAAGATTTCCCTGTAGGGAGTTATCTACGCCCTTCCGGAACAGAGGGACAGTTTCCAGCACCCACTGACAGCTTTCCCAGTCTTGGAAGCTTTCTTCACCTCCCAAGACAGCAGGGTGGGTTCCCGCACCCATCAACTGACCTCCTGGTCATGGAAGCTATTCATACCCTCCTGAGACAGCTTGGTCAGATACTGAGGACCGCTGGGGAATTCTCAGTGACAACTAGATCTGTCCTCACCCCTTTGGGTCTGCGGGGGCTGGTACTGCACCCCTGCTGTTATATGTTTTTAAATAGAAACTGGAAACAATTATAAAGCTATTCATAATGACACACTATTGGAAATGGAATTTTCTGCTTGATCTGAAGTAAGCAATGAAAGACAACTTCCTATTGAGAAATCAAAAACCCAGTGAACTGTTACAGAAATTCCTAAAAACATAAATGACAATTTTTCACCTATTTTTAAATTAAAGTTCATTTGTGATTTGTTTTAAATATTTGACTATAAATTGTATTTTATTTTGGTTTGCATGTAATCTTTACTTTTGAGCACTTAAATGAATCTGATTTGATTTTTAAAAAGAAAAAAAAAAGGACACTATCGAAAGTTTCTGGGTCCTTGTTTAGCTACTACCTTGAGTGTTTGGTATCAGTAATTAGTACCAAGCAAATATTTATGAAACTCTTAAGTTTTCACAATCCATTCACATAATTTATTATTTTGAACATCAAATCAGATGTGACACAGTCAAAATATAATTATCCTTGTTTTTTTAAGTAGAGAAATGGAGAAACTAACATTATAGTTTAGACCAATAATATCCAGTCACTGAACTTTAATTTTTTTTTAATAAAAGCTCTTATTTAAACTTCACAATGAGTAGAATATATAATTATTCTCTAGATGAGAAAACAACAACTCAAGAATTTTTAAAGTTATTCCAGACAAAATGATGAATAATAGTGGCTTTGGGGAAGTAATCAGTTAAATATGTAAAACTACAGTTTATGACTCCATTAATTGAGGCAATCTTAAATTTCAAGTTAATACATATTATAACTTTACCCTTTAGAAATTTGAAAATTTCCACTTACTTTTCTAAAAAATAAGCCTTCCCTGGTGGTTCAGATGGTAAAGAATCTGCCTGTGATGCAAGAGACCCATATTCAATTCCTAGGTTGGGAAGGTCCCCTGGAGAAGGGAATGGCAACCAACTCCAGTATTCTTGCCTGGAGAATTCCATGAACAGAGGAGCCTGGTGGGCTACAGTTCATGGGATCACAAAGAGTCAGACACAACTAGGCAACTAACACACACAAACCCTAAAAATAAACATTCTTATCTTTAAGGTAATTCAAGTATATCCTTGCACCTTACAAACTAAGGCATCTTAAATTATTTATTGAAATAATATTTTACTCAATGTGAAAAATTATTGTATGTACAGCATGTTTGGATGCATATTAATAAAATAAGATTCTTTAAACATAAATTTTGCTAAGCAGAATTTTCCCCCTCACCCTTCATGTCCTTTACTCATTTGCTCATCTATCTATATATCCATCCATCCATTCATCTACCATCCCCTTCTTCCCTCTCCCCCTCCCTATTATAGGCAGTAACTATTTCAAGGGCTGAGATAACAAAGAACTCACTGCCTCCTGGAGGCTCACACTCCAGAGGAAGAGCCTCAGAGAAAAGTAACATAATTTAAAAAAAAAATGATATTATAGATGTGAACAAAGAGCTTAGGGCCTGAGAAGAGAAAAAAAAAACTACAAAATTTATTAATATTTCTGACATACATTTGCCAGTCATTTGTCACTTTTGAACTTGACATTTGAGGTGATGTCTAAAATTCCTCACAAAAGTACCAATATTCATTGTGAATTTTAGTAAGACAAAGCAGTGAGTTTTTGTGTTTTCCATAAGTGGACTTTACATAACACAAAAAAATGTTTTATGTGCAACCAGAAAAAGAAATATAATTGATATTTTTAAATAACATACACAAAATTTACCCAAAGAGGAAACCTCTAGAGGTACACTTTTTCACTGTGATAGGAGAAGGAAAGAAAAGGAAACTGTTTGCTGCAAAGAATTTGAAAATTGCACCGTCATTAATTTTTTGGATAAGGAACACCACACACACTCAAAAAGACATGCTGTGGCCATTGCTATTTCCAATCTTCTATTCTTGTAATGTTTTAGAGATGAAGAGAGCCTTATTGACACCATCTTCTTCCACTAGTTCTCTTAAAAATGTTGGGAACTACATGGAGCAGAAAGAGCACAGAGTTCCATCTGAGACATGTTAAGCTGCAGTGTTAGAGGGGGAAGAGTATCAGCCCATTGTTGGAAAGAAATTTTAGAGAGAGCACAGATCTGGGTAATGTTCTATGATTAGAAGTAATATGATTTCTATGAGAGAAAACTGAATGCCAAGACTCTATATCTATTATTACACTGCCTACATTAATGTAAACAGTGTTAAGCTCCTTGTGAAATCTGTCCATGCTCTTCAAATTACCTGAAAGTCTACTTTCCCCACTAGATCTTCCTCTTTAATAGGCAGCTCAATTATCAGCACATGCAAAAAGCTTCTCCAGCCACCTCTGTTGACAATGACTTTGCCTTTAATAGTCAAGTTTGTGTTATAGTGAAGACACAGCTGTTTATATTCACAAACAGATCTGCCACCAAATAGTCACATGAACTTAGGCAAGTAGACTTCCTCTGCCTTTACAAGGGAACTCATATATGTATTGATACTAATCAGTACCTTCTGCATTGTTTTGTATGTTAGCTTTGTCTTTTTAGCTAAATGATAGACTTTGTGTCTGACAAAACTCTGGAAATGACGAAAATTATTAAATGCTATTAAAAAATCCATATGTAAAGGAAGATTTGAGGTTTGGAAGGTGTTCCTATGTATTAACATCTCTATTTTTAGGCACTTGAATTTGATTTCCAAATTTCTTCTGGCTCCACAAGTTTTTTAGTTTAGTGACAAGAAAGTAAAGTCCAGATGAGTTAAGTGATAACATCAAGAACAAATAGCTAGCTATTTACAGGATCGATTGATTTTGACTTTTACTCTTTTATTCTTTGTTTTGTATTATATTAGTAAAGAAAGATAAGAATTATTTGAATGATTGAAGTAAAGGTCTGCCTGTATGTTAACCAACTGCTTCTTAAAAGTCTTTCGGGTGCTATTTTCCAAAGTCAAAACTGATCAGATGTTTTTATGAATAAAGTTTGGCTATCTTTAAGGTGGCTAAAACTTAACATATATGTACACTATAAATATGTGATTTTATATATATATATATATGCATATATATCTAACAGAATATTGTGCAATATCTTGATCTACAGAGTGACCCACAATCTTAAAAAGAAGTAAGAACCGCTGGTATAAATGATGTATTAAGTCTCTTTCACTCTAAAATTCTATGACTACATCATTAGGTCTGCTAATTATAAATAGCTAGATTTTTGTGGTCAAATTCTTCATAATTAGCTGGATTGAAATGTCATACATACTATTTTAAACTTCAGAAAAATAACAATATTTACTTCTATTTTTAAGACAATGCTAAAATAAAAAATTTTTAATCATTTCTGGCTTTGGGTTACTGCATTTAGGAACTCCGAGAATGAATGAACTTTATATTACAACAGGGCAATGCAACATGAATCACAAAAGTGCTTGACTCAAGCAAGGCCACATCAACTCTTCATCAGAGAAATACACTGCTTTCCAACCATGGACATCTCAAGCTGTGCATAATTATTTATAGAAATGTTCTTCCTCTAGCTTATACTAGATCATTCTCATTTTAAAAATCAAAGACATAATCAATTAGAACCTAAATTGAATAAATTCAATATAGTAATAAGACATAAAATAAGAGATACCTCTGTCTTCTTTGGGCAAATTGCTTAACCTTGTCCAGGTCTCCATTTCCTCTGTTATAAAAATAAAGAAATGAGGAATCAAATCTCCTCCATTTTCTTCATCTACAAAACCTTACCCATCCCTTAGACATGGCTTACCTCAAATTGTTTGTACCTAGTTATTTGTATCCTCATTTATTTGTAAAGCCTCAGCTGTTTGTAAAGCCCCCTCAGCCAATTTAAGTTCAATTCAGTTGAGTCATTCAGTCGTGTTTGACTCTTTGCAACCCCATGGACTGCACCCCACCAGGCTTCCCTGTTCTTCACTATCCCCCAGAGCTTGCTCAAACTCATGTTCACTGAGTCAGTGATGCCAACCTACCATCTTATCCTCTGTTGCCCTTTCTCTCCAGCCCCCAACCTTTCACAGCATCAGGCTCTTTTCCAGTGAGTCAGCCCTTCACATCAGGTGGCCAAAGTATTGAAGCTAAACCATCAGCCCTTCCAATGAATATTCAGGGTTGATTTCCTTTAGGATTGACTGGTCTGATCTCCTTGCTATCCAAGGGACTCTCAAGAGTCTTCTCCAGCACCATTTCAAAAGAATCAATTCTTTGGTGTTCAGCCTTCTTTATGGTCCAACTCTCACATCTATACATGACTACTGGAAAACCCATAGCTTTGACTATACAGATCTTTGTCTGCAAAGTGATGTCTCTGCTTTTTAATATGCACTCTAGGCTCATCATAGCTTTCCTTCCAAAGAGTAAGTGTGTTTTAATTTCATGGCTGCAGTCACAATCTCAGTGATTTTGGAGCCCAAGAAAAGAAAGTTTGTCACTGTTTCCATTTTTTTCCCCATCTCTCTGACATGAAGTGATAGGATTGAATGCCATGGTCTGAATTAAATCCACCCATTCTCATCCATTTTAATTCACTGATTCTTAAGATATCAGTGTTTAATCTTGCCATCTCCTGCTTGACCATGTAAATTTGCTTTGATTCACAGACCTAACCTTCCAGGTTCCAATGCACTATTGTTCTTTACAACATCAGACTTTACTTTCACCAGCAGACACACCCACAACTGAGTGTCATTACTGCTTTTGCCCAGCCACTTCATTCTTTCTCAAGCTATTAGTAATTGACCTTGCTCTTCTCCAGTAACATATTGGACACTTCCAACCTGGAGGATATGATTGTCTACTGTCTTTTTTTTTTTTTTTTCCTTTTCATACTGTCCATGGGGTTCTCCAGGCAAGAATACTAAAGTCAGTCACCATTTCCTTTTCCAGTGGACCACGTTGCAACAGAACTCTTCACTATTATCCATCCATCATGGGTGGACCTACACAGCATGGCTCATAGCTTCATTGAGCTATGCAAGCCCCTTCACCACAACAAGGCTGTAATCCAAGAAGGGGATACACAGTGCTACAAATTCTCAAATCACAAAAATCTATCATGCCTGTGTTCAATAAAGGGAAGTTTAAAAATACCTTCCAAAAACAAAGGATTTCAAGATTCACAGCTATTTAGGGGGGAAAATAGCAAAAAGAGACTTTTAAGTAAAGATACAGTAAAATTGTTCTTTTGGAAGAATGGCCAAAAGATAAGCCTACCATATATAATAAGCCTGGCCATATATGATAAGTCTACAGCAAACATTATTCTCAGTAGTGAAAAACTGAAAGCATTCACCCTAAGATCAGGAATAAGACAAGGGTATCCACTTTCACCACTATTATTCAATATAGTTCTGGAAGTCCTAACTACAGCAATCAGAGAAGAAAAAGAAATCAAAGGAATACAGATTGGAAAAGGAGGAGTAAAACTCTCACTGTTTGCAGATGACATGAAACTGTACATAGAAAACCCTAAAATAGTAACAGAAAATTACTAGAGCTAATCAGCGAATTTAGCAGTTTCAGGATACAAAATCAATACACAGAAATCACTTGCATTTCTCTATGCTAAAAATGAAAAATCAAAAAGAGAAATTAAGAAATCAATCCCATTCACCATTGCAACAAAAACAATTAAATATCTAGGAATAAACTTACCTAAGGAGACAAACAGAGAAGGCAATGGCACCCCACTCCAGTACTCTTGCCTAGAAAATCCCATTGACGGAGGAGCCTGGTAGGCTGCAGTCCATGGGGTCACTAAGAGTCGGACACGACTGAGCGACTTCACTTTCACTTTCATGCATTGGAGGAGGAAATGGCAACCCACTCCAGTGTTCTTGCCTAGAGACTCCCAGGGACGGTGGGGCCTGGTGGGATGCTGTCTATGGGGTCGCACAGAGTCGGACACGACTGAATCGACTTAGCAGCAAGGAGACAAAAGAACTGTGCACAGAAAATTATGAGACACTAATGAAAGAAATCAAAGACAACATAAACAGATGGAGAGATACTCAATGTTTCTGGGTAGGAAGAATCAATATTGTGAAAATGACTATACTACCAAATGCAATCTACAGATTCAATGTGATCCATATCAAATTACCAGTGGCATTTTTCACAGAACTAGAACAAAAAAATTCATAATTCATATGGAAGCACAAAAGACCCCAAATAGCCAAAGCAGTCTTGAGAAAGAAGAATGGAGATGGAGGAAACAACCTTCCTGACTTCAGATTATACTATAAAGCTACAGTCATCAAGACAGTACAGTACTGGCACAAAGACAGAAATATAGACCAATAGGTCAAAATAGAAAGCCCAGAAATAAACCCATTCACCTATGGGTACCTTATTTTTGACAAAGGAGGCAAAAATATACAATGGGGCAAAGACAGCCTCTTCAATAAATGGTGCTGGGAAAACTGGACAGCTGTGTGTAAAAGAATGAAATTAGAACACTTCCTAACACCATACACAAAGATAAACTAAAAATGGATTAAAGACCTAAATGTAAGACCAGAAACTGTAAAACTCTTAGAGGAAAACAGGCCAAATACTCGATGACATAAATCAAAGCAAAATCCTCTATGACTCACTTCATAGAGTAACGGAAATGAAAACAAAAGTAAATAAGTGGGACCTAATTAAACTTAAAAGCTTCTGCACAGCAAAGGAAACTATAAGCAAGGTGAAAAGACAGCCCTCAGAATGGGAAAAAATAATAGGAAATGAAACAACTAAAAAATGGTTAATTTCCAAAATATACAAACTCATACAACTGAATACCAGAAAAACAAGCTAGTCAAAAAGTGGGGAAAAGACCTAAACAGAGATTTCTCCAACGAAGACATACAGATGGCTAATAAACACATGAAAACATGCTCAACATCACTCATTATTAGATAAGTGAAAATCAAAACTACAATGAGATATCACCTCATACCAGTCAGAATGGCCATCATTTAGAAGTCTACAAACAATAAATGCTGGAGAGGGTGTGGAGAAAAGATAATGCTCTTGCACTATTGGTGGGAGTGCAAATTAATACAGCCACTATGGAAGACAGTATGGAGATTCCTTAAAAATCTAGGAATGAAACAACCATATGACCCATCAATCCCATTCTTAGGCATATACCCTGAGGAAACCAAAATTGAAAGGCACATGTATCCCATTGTTCATTGCAGCACTATTTACAATAGCTAGAACATGGAAGCAACCTAGATATCCATCGACAAATGAATGGATAAAAAAGCTGTGGTGCACATACACAGTGGAATATTACTGAGCCATAGAAAGGAATGCATTTGAGTCAGTTCTAATGAGGTGGATGAAACTGGAGCCTATTATATAGAGTGAAGTGAATCAGAAAGAGAAAGATAAATATTGTATTCTAATGCATATATACAGAATCTGGAAAAATGGTACTGAAAATTTATTTACAGGGAAGCAATGGAGAAACAGACATAGAGAATAGACTTATGAACATGGGGAGAGGGGAGGAGAGAGTAAGATGTATGGAAAGAGTAACACAGAAACTTACATTACCATATGTAAAATAGATAGCCAACGGGAATTTGGTGTATGGCTCAGAAAACTCAAACAGGGGCTCTGTATCAACCTAGAGGGCTGGATGAAGAGGGAGGTTCAAAAGGGAGGGAATATATGTATACGTATGGCTAATTCATGTTGAGGTTTGACAGAAAGCAACAAAATTCTGTAAAGCAATCATCCTTCAACAAAAACAAAAATAATTTTAAAAAATCATTCTTTTGGATTCTATCACATCAGAATTTGGAGCAATTTTTATATTCAGTACAGGAGTAAACGGATGAAGTACACTGCTTCCCAGTGATCAAGTAAATGAAGAACTGAGAGGAAAGAAAACTTCCTGTATGTGAATGTTTACATATTTTTCTCTTTTGCGTATCATTTAAAACCTATGTTATCTATAGCAGGGATCAGCAAACGGTAGTTTATGGGCCAGCAACTGTTTTTGTAAATAAAATTTTTTGGAGAATATGGTGAGTGATATCAGCCACATGGCAACATAAGATGCCACTCCTATTTGTGCCCCCTCTTCAAAAGCTAAACTTTGGCATCCATCTATGAACAAAAGTACCTCTGTGGAAGTTGTGAGATCCAGCACCTTATGCCAAGGGACCAAGAAGAGTTCCACATATGAATTGGCAGATAGGTATCCCTACAGATTGTGAAACCAGCAAGATCTGGCAAATGGGCTCCAGTCCCTTTCAGCCCTGGTTGTAGAAAACCTAGAGAGTGCTGCTTTAGGCATACAAAATGGATGAGAGGGCCTTTTTCAAAAAAAAAAATAAGTCAATCCTTCCTAAATACAGATTTTAGCACTCCATTGTAGCAAAAATAACAGCAACAACAACAACAAAAAAAATGGGGTCGGGGTGGGGGGGGGGGAGGGACCCAAGTTTGGATACACTGGAAAAGATAAGTGGAAATTTGAAAGCACCATCCCGCCCCCAAGGCAGCATGGGAAACTTCCTTGCAAAGGGGAGGGAAAGCAGTGAGTGAGTACCCAGCAGTGGAACACTGCTAGAAAAACACATTTCTCTCCTGCAGCACCCAGATTAGCAAGTTGACCTCCACTATAGGGAGGAAGGTGAGAAAAGAGGCAGATAATATCAAAGGGCAGTAAAATGACACTGTTCCTGCTGACTTTTTCAGGACTCCAGCAAGAAACCTACCCAAGGGCTACTGGGAGAACTTCACTTTAGGATTCCTTCACCTTGTACCCCAAGTATTGAGTGATATGAGAACATTTCCTCCAACTCTGGGGCTAGATCCTGTGCACACACCTGGGTTTGGTGGCCAAGATCTGCTAGAGTAACTTCAGAAACAGAAAGCTAAGCCAAGCTATCAGGTAGGGAGAAACCACAAACACAAACAATAGCACCAATTCTGAAACACAACAGAGCAATTTCCTGAAGCTGGTCTGGTGACTTCTAAGAACCAAGAAGACATAAGACATCTACCCAAGAATGAGCAAGAAGTGTGGAATAAGTGCATCCATTCATTGTTGGAGAAATTCCCAGATATAAGCAGGGCCAATAAAAAGAATCTACCACATTAAACTAGTAAACATTTGAGGAAGTGATTGATATAGCTAATACAAAAACAGGAATGCAAAGCTCCAGAGAATAAGACTAATGAAGAAAGCATGTTATCTTCAGAAGTAATAATAATCCTCTAGTTCAGTTCCATTCCATTCAGTTGCTCAGTCATGTCTGTCTCTTTGTGACCCCATGGACTGCAGCATGACAGGCTTCCCTGTCCAGTCCATCGCCAACTCCTGGAGCTAGCTCAAACTCATGTGATGCCATCCAACCATCTCATCCTCTGTCATCCCCTTCTCCTCCTGCCTTCAATCTTTTGCAGCATCAGGGTCTTTTCCAATGAGTCAGTTCTTCCCATCAGGTGGCCAAAATATTGGAGCTTCATACTTTCATAATCTTCTAGTAACTGAATTCAAAGGCAAAATTTTGCAGTGTAATCAATAAAAAGTCAAAATAGCTATTTAGAGGATGGCTTAGATAGTAAAGCGTCTGCCTACAATGTGGGAAACCCGGGTTCGATCCCTGTGTCAGGAAGTTCCCCTGGAAAAGGAAATGGCAACCCCCTCCAGTACTCTTGCCTGGAAAATCCCATGGGTGGAGGAGCTCAGTAGGCTACAGTCCATGGGGTCGAAGAGTCAGACACGACTGAGTGACTTCACTTTACTTCAACAAACTTCAAGAAAACAGAAAGGCATGCAACAAAACTAGGAAAACAGTAAGTGAGCAAAGTGAGTAATTAACAGAGATAAGAATCATAAAAAGGAACTAAATTGGAATTCTGGAGCTAAAGAATTCAATGAATGAAATGAAGACTGTAAAAGAAAATATCTACGGCAGAATAGACCAAACAGAAGATAGAATCAATGATACACAGGATGGAAACTTTGAAACTCAAAGTCAGAGGAAAACAAAAAAGAAAGATATTCCACACAAATAGAAACTAAAAGAAAGTAGGAGCAGTGATACTTACATTTGACAAAATAAACATTAAGCAAAAACAATAAAAGAGACAAAATTGGTCATTATATAATAATAAAGGGGATCAATTAAATAAGAACGCATAACAATTGTAAATATACCCATATTCTACATCAGCCAAAGCAGAACAACATCCAGTTGGGGATGCATATGGTGGTGAAAGTAAAGTCCCATTCTGTAGAGAACAATATTTTATAGGAACCTGAAATGTAAGGTGCATAAATCAAGGTAAGCTGGAGGTAGTCAAGCAGGAGATGGCAAGACTGAGAATCAACATTTTAGGAATCAGTGAACTAAAATTAGAGAAACCAAAGGAAAATTAATGCAAAGATGGGCACAAAAAAGGACAGAAACTCTATGGACCTAACAGAAGCAGAAGAGATTAAGAACAGGTGGCAAGAATACACAGAAGAACTATACAAAAACGATCTTCATGACCCAGATAACCATGATGGTGTGATCACTTCCTAGAGCCAGATATACTGGGGTCCAAAGTCAGGTGGGCCTTAGAAGGCATCACTATGGACAAAGCTAATGGAGGTGATGGAATTCCACTTGAGCTATTTCAAATCCTAAAAGATGATGCTGTTAAAGTGTGGCACTTAATATACCAGCAAATTTGGAAAAATCAGCAGTAGCCACAGAATTGGAAAAGGTCGGTTTTCATTCCAGTCCCAAAGAAAGACAATGCCAAAGAATGCTCAAACCATTGCACAATTACACTCATCTAACATGAGAGCAAATTAATCCTTAGAATTCTCCAAGCTAGGCTTCAACAGAACATGAACCATGAACTTCCATATGTTCAAGCTAGATTTAGAAAAGGCAAAGGAACCAGAGATCAAATTTCCAACATCTGTTGGATCATTGAAAAAGCAAAAGAGTTCCAGAAAAACATCTATTTCTGCTTTATTGACTATGCCATGGCCTTTGACTGTGTGGGTCACAACAAACTGTGGAAAATTCTGAAATAGATGGGAATACCAGACCACCTTACCTGCTTCCTGAGAAATTTGTATACAGGTCAAGAAGCAACAGTTAGAACCAGACATGGAAAAACAGACTGATCCCAAATTGGGAAAGGAGTAAATCAAGGCTACATAGTCACCATGCCTATTTAACCTATATGCAGAGTACATCACATAAAATGCCAGGCTGGAGGAAGCACCAGCGGAATCAAGATTGCTAGGAGAAATATCAATAACCTCAGATATGTGACTGACTCCACCCTTATGGCAGAAAGCAAAGAAGAACTAAGGAACCTCTTGATGAAAGTGAAAGAGCAGAGTGAAAAAGTTGGCTTAAAACTCAGCATTCAGCAAATGAAGATCATGGCATCTGGTCCCAGCAGTTCATGGCAAATAGATGGAGAAACAATGGAAACAGTGAGAGACTTTATTTGGTGGGGGTGAGGAGGGGGGGGGGTTCCAAAATCACAGCAGATAGTGACTGCAGCCATGAAACTAAAAGACACTTGCTCCTTAGAAGAAAAGCTATGACCAACCTAGACAGCATATTAAAAAACAGGCATTACTTTGCCAACAAAATTCCGTATAGTCAAAGCTATGGTTTTTCCAGTAGTCATGTATGGATGTGAGAGTTGGACCATAAAGAAAGCTAAGCACCGAAGAATTGATGCTTTTGAACTGTGGTGTTGGAGAAGACTCTTGAGAGTCCCTTGGATAGCAAGGAGAGCAAATGAGTCAATCCTGAGGGAAATCAGTCCTGAATATTCATTGGAAGGACTGATGTTGATGCTGAAACTCCAATACTTTGGCCATCTGATGCAAAGAACTGACTCATTTGAAAAGACCCTGATGCTGGGAAAGATTGAAAGCAGGAGGAGAAGAGGGTGTTAGAGGATCAGATGATTGGATGGCATCACTGACTCGATGGACATGAATTTGAGGAAGCTCCAGGAGTTGACAATGACAGAGAAGCCCGGTGTGCTGCTGGGGTCATAAAGAGTTGAGCGACTGAACTGAACTGAACTAGAATGGACCAGAATGAGCGAATTTAATTCAGATGACTATTATATTTACCATGTGGGCACGAATCTCTTAGAAGAAATGGAGTAGCCATTTCTGAGTCAACAGATGAGTCTGAAATGCAGTACTTGGATGTAATCTCAAAAACGACAGAATGATCTTTGTTCATTTCCAAGGCAAATCATTCTCAGAGTAATCCAACTTTATGACAGTCCACGAATGTTGAAGAAGCTGAAATTGAATAGTTCTATGATGACATCTGAGACCTTCTAGAACTAACACCAAAAAAAAAAAAAAAAGATGTCCTTTTCATCATAGGGGACTGGAATGCAAAAGTGGGAATTCAAGAGATGCCTGGAGTGACAGGCAAGATTGGTTTTGAAGTACAAAATGAAGCACAGCAAAGGCTAACACAGTTTTGCCAAGAGAACACACTGGTCATAGCAAACACCCTCATCCAAAAACACAAGAGTCACTACACATGGACATCACCAGATGATCAATACCAAAATCAGATTGATTATATTCTTTGCAGTCGAAAATGGAGAAGCTCTATACAATCAGCAAAAACAAGCCCAGGAGTTGACTGTGGCTCAGATCATGAATTTGTTATTGCCAAATTCAGACTTAAATTGAGGAAAGTAGGGAAAAACCACTAGGCCTTTCAGGTATGACCTGAATCAAATCCCTTATGATTATACAGTGGAAGTGACAAACAGATTCAAAGGATTAGATCTAACAGAGTGCCGAGGAAGTATAGATGGAGGTTCATGACAACTGTACAGGAGGCAGCGGTAGAGACCATCCTCAAGAAAAAGAAATGCAAAAAGACAAAATGGTTGTCTGACAGGCTTACAAATATCTGAGAAAAGAAGTGAAAGGCAAAGGAGAAAAGGAAAGATATGCCCATATGAATGCAGTGTTCCAAAGACTAGCAAGGAGAGATAAGAACGTCATCCTAAGTGAACAATGCAAAGAAATAGAGGAAAACAATAGCATGGGAATGACTAGAGATCTCTTCAAGAAAATTAGAGATACCAAGGGAACATTTCATGCAAAGATGGGCACAAAAAAGGACAGAAACTCTATGGACCTAACAGAAGTAGAAGAGATTAAGAAGAGGTGGCAAGAATACACAGAACTATACAAAAAATATCTTCATGACCCAGATAACCACGATGGTGTGATCACTCACCTAGAGCCAGACATTCTGGAGTCCAACGTCAATTGGGTCTTAGGAAGCATCACTATGAACAAAACCAGTGGAGGTGATAGAATTCCAGCTGAGCTATTTCAATCCTAAAAAATGTTGCTGTAAAAGTGCTGCACTCAATATGCTAGCAAATTTGGACAATTCAGCAGTGGCCACAGGATTGGAAAAGGTCAGTTTTCATTCCAGTTCCAAAGAAAGACAATGCCAAAGAATGTTCAAACTACCACACATTGAACTAATTTCACACGCTTGCAAAGTAATGCTCAAAATCCTCCAAGCTAGGCTTCAACAGAACATGAACCATGAACATCCAGATGTTCAAGCTGGATTTAGAAACAGCAGAGGAACCAGAGATCAAATTGCCAACAGCCGCTAGATCATAGCAAAAGCAAGAGAGTTCTAGAAAAATATCTACTTATGCTTCTCCTGGAGAAGGAAATAGAAACCCACTCCAGTAGTCTTGCCTGGAAAATCCCATGGATGGAGGAACCTGATAGGCTATAGTCCATGGGGTCGCAAACAGCCGGACACGACTGAGTGACTTCACTTCACTTCACTTATGCTTCATTGACTATGCTAAAACTCTTGACTGTGGATCACAGCAAACTGTGGAAAATTCTTAAAGAGATGGGAATACCAGACCACCTTACTTGCCTCTTGAGAAACCTGTATGCTGGTCAAGAAGCAACAGTCAGAACCAGACATGGAACAGCAGACTGCCAAATTGGGAAAAGAGTATGTCAAGGCTGAATATTGTCACCCTGCTTATTTAACTTATTTGAAGGGTACATCACATGAAATCCTGGGCTGGATGAAGCACAAGCTATAATCAAAATTATGGGAAAAATATCAATAGCCTCAGATATGCAGGTAACACTGCCCTTATGACAGAAAGCAATGAGGAACTAAATAGCCTTTTGATGAAAGTTAAATAGGAGAGTGAAGAAGCTGGCTTACACCTCAACATTCAAAAAACAAAGATCATGGCATCTGGTCCTATCACTTTATTGCAAACAGATGGGGAAACAATGGAAACAGTGACAGACTTTCTTTTCTTATGCTCCAAAATCACTGCAGATAGTGACTGCAACCATGAAAATAAAAGATGCTTGTTCCTTGGAAGAAAAGCTATGACCAACCTAGACAGCATATTAAAAAGCAGAGACATTACTTTTCCAACAAAGGTTTTTATAGTCAAAAACTATGATTTTTCCAGTAGTCATGTATGGTTGTGAGAGTTGGACCATAAAGAAGGCTGAGCACCAAAGAATTGATGCTTTTGAACTGCGGTGTTGGAGAAGACTCTTGAGAGTCCCTTGGACTTCAAGGAGATCAAGCCAGTCTATCCTAAAGGAATACAATCTTGAATATTCCTTGGAAGGACTTATGCTGAAGCTGTAGCTCCAATACTTGGCCACTTGATGTGAAAAGCTGACTCATTAGTAAAGACCCTGATGCTGTGAAAGATTGAAGGCAGAATGAGAAGGAGACTACAGAGGAAGAGATGGATGGATGGCATCACCAGCACAATGGATTGAGTTTGAGCAAACTCTGGTGTAGTGAAGGACAGGGAAGCCTGGAGTGCTGTAGAACATGTGCATGTAGTACATGTAGAACACATCTCAATGTGTCAGACACGACTAAGTGACTGTACAACAATAACAGCATAACTACATCAGTGCACCCAAATATAGACAATGATACACTAATACTGCATGGATGCATGCTAAGTCACTTTAATTGTGTCCGACTCTTTGCAAACCTATGGACTGCAGCTTGCCAGGCTCCTCTATCCGTGGGATTCTACAGGCAAGAATACTGGAGTGGGTTGCCTTGCCCTCCTCCACAGGCATTTTCCCAAGCCAGGATTGAACCCACACCTCCTGCAGCTCCTGCATTGTAGGCATATCATTTGCTGCTGAGCCACTAGTGAAGCCCACAATAACAGTAGAGGACTTCAGTACCTCACATTTAGCAATGGTTAGATCATCCAGAAAGTAAATCAAGGATAAATTGGACTTAAATCATGTATTTGACCAAGCCAAACAGGTAGACTTATATAGAAATTCCATCCAACAACAGGAGAATACACCATAGTCTTCTCAAGTACCCAAGGGACACTCTGCAGGATAGACCATATGATGGTCAAAAGCAAGTCTCAAGAGACCTTCTAAAGATTTAAAGTATACCAAATATCATAAACTTAGAAATTAACAAGAGGAGAGCTGGAAAGTTTGCAAACACATGGAAACAAAAGAGCACATTCCTGAACCAGTTGGTCAGGGAAGTAATCAAAAGGTAAATTTAAAAAAAAGAAAAAGAAAAACTCGAAATAAATGGGAAGTTTCAACATCAACACACCAAAACCTGTGGGAAGTTGCAAAAACAGTCTGTGAGGAAAGTTTATAGTGAAAAAAATGCATATATTAAAAAAACAGAAAGATCATAAATAAATAATTTTATAACTCAAGGAACTAAAAATATAATAAAAAACTAAGTAATAAGAAAGAGAGAAATGGTAAAGATCAAAGAAGAAATGAAATAAAGACCAGAAAAAAACGATAGAAAAGACTGACAAAATTAACAGCTATTTTTTTGAAAAGATAAAATTGACAAACCTTAGCTAGGCAAATGAAGTGGGAAAAAAGACTCAAGGAAATAAAAATTTTAAGTGCAGAAGAGTCATCACAATTGACACTACAGAAATACAGAGGCTCGAGAGAAAACTATAATCAATTATATGCCAACAAATTTAATAACCTAGAAGAAATTTTAAATTTCCTAGAAACAACAACCTACCAAGGCTGAATCACAAAGAAATAGAAAATCTGAATTGACCAATTTTCAGTAAGGAGATTGAATCAGTAATAAAGAACATCCCAACAAACAAAAGTCCAGGACCAGATGATATTATGTTGAATTCCACCAAACATTTAAAGAAGAATTAACAACTGCTAAATTGCTTCAGTCGTGTTGGACTCTGTGCAACCCCATAGACGGCAGCCCAACAGGATGCCCCGTCCCTGGGATTCTCTAGGCAAGAACACTGGAGTGGGTTGCCATTTCCTTCTCCAATGCATGAAAGTGAAAAATGAAAGTGAAGTCGCTCAGTCGTGTCCGACCCTCAGCGACCCCATGGACTGCAGCCTTCCAGGCTCCTCCATCCATGGGATTTTCCAGGCAAGAGTACTGGAGTGGGGTGCCATTGCCTTCTCCGGAGTTAATAACAAACCTTCTCAAACACTTCCAAAAATAGAAGAGGAGGAATTTTTCCAGACTCATTATATGAGGCCTGCACTACCCTGATATGAGAACCAGAGAAGAACACTACAAAAAAAAAAAAAAAATCGAAAATTACAGACTGATTCCCTGGTGGCTCAGATTCTTTACGAATCTGCCTGCAGTACAGGAGACCCATGTTCAAGCTCTAGGTCAAGAAGATCCCCTGGAGAAGGGAATGGCTACGCACTCCAGCATTCTTACCTAGAGAATTCCATGAAGAGAGGAGCCTGGTGGGCTACCGTTCATGGGTTCATAAAGAGTTGAACACAACTGAGTAACTAACACTTTCACATCTATGAATGTACATGAAAAATCTTCGAGTATTAGTTTTCATATTTGATGAATATTATAAACTCTCAGATCTAAAAAGTTCAACAAATCTCAAGAAAAGAAAATGAAGAAACCTAAACCAACTCCCTAAGAGGGAAATCTATGTCTTTAATCACTTATATTAGACAGAAGAAAGTATAATATCAATGACAAAAGCTTCTACCTTACAAAGTTAAGACAGTCAAACCCAAAATGAAGAGGAGCAAAGGAATAAGGTAGAAATAAATAAAATACAAAACAGACATGCAACAAAGAAAAATAATAAAGATAAATGCTAGTCCTTGTAAAGGATAAATAAAATGATATACCTATTTAAGACTGAAAAAGGAAAAGAGAAAGAAAACAAAAATTTCCAATATTAGGAATAAAAGAAGTAAAACTATAGATTCTAAAAATATTAAAAAGAAAGTAATGAATAACTTTATGCTGATAATTTAATAATTTAGAGTTAAAAGCAAATTCTTGAAAAATAAATACTTAGCAAGACTATATGAACATTCTATCAATGAAAATTGAATTTGTTAATAAAACCTTATCACAAGGAAAACCCCAGTCACAGATGACTTCACTAATAAATTCTATCTGACATATAGGGAATAAATATATCAATCTTATACAAACTCTATGAAAATTGAAAAGGAAGGAACACTTTCCAACTGGTTTTCTGACATCAGCAGAATCCCAATACAGAAACCTCGAGGAAAAAATTTACCAGAAAGAATATTACAAAATAATACCTCTCATTAAGATAAAAGCAAAATTCCTTAACAAAATACTGCTAAGCAAGTTCAGCAATACATATAAAGGATAATACATCAAGATAAAATTCACAAAGGTGAATATCAGAAATGCAAGGCTGATTTAATATTTAAAAACCAATAAATGTAATTTACCATATTAATAGAATGAAGGAGAAAAACATATTAAAAATGAGATCATTTCAAATGACTCAGACAAAAGCCTTTGTGATAAAAATTCAGACCTACCTGATAAATGGCCTCAATGAAAACCTGCAGCTAACATCATGCTTAAAGGTAATATTGGGTGTGGTTTCCCTAAAACCAGGAACAAAGCAAGGATGTCTGCTATAACAATTTCTACTCAGTACTGTATAGTGTTCTGCTGGTATGGCAAGAGAAAGAAATAAAAGGAATAAAGACTGGAAAGAAAATTATTTACAAAAGATATTATTGCTTATATAGAAAATCCTAGACAATCAACAGAAAAGTGTCTAGAATTCATGGATGAATTTAACAGTGTTTTAGAATATAGGGTCAATAGGCAAAAATTCAATTGCATTTACATTTGGTAGCATCAAATATTTGGAAAATAAATGTAAAACAAAACAATTTGAAAAACATCAAAAAACAAAATATGTAGGAATAAACTTAATTTTTAAAAAATGCAAAATCTGTATTTTAAAAACTAGAAGACCTTGTAGAGAGAAATTTAGAAGAATGTTAATAAATGACAGATACACCATGTTCATGAATTGAAAACTCATGAACTGATATTAATTCTCCCAAAATTGATCTGTAGATGCTCAAGCCAAATCAAATCCAAGCACAAATTTTTTCTGTAGAAATAAGAAGGTTGATTACAAAAATAATATAGAGAAATGCAAAGATCTGAGTAGCCAATATACTCTTTTAAAGGAACAAAACTGAAAGATACTACATGATTTTAGGACATGTTATAAAATTACAATAACCTAGATAGTGTGGTATTGGTTGCAAAATGGGCATATAAATCCATATGTATGATAGAGAATTTAGAAATATATCTAAGTATACTAAACCATATGTACACACAGATAATATATGCTGCTGCTGCTGCTGCTGCTAAGTTGCTTCAGTCGTGTCTGACTCTGTGCGACCCCATAGACAGAAACCCACCAGACTCCCCCATCCCTGGGATTCTCCAGGCAAGAACACTGGAGTGGGGTGCCATTGCCTTACTTACCCATATATAGTTAATTGGCTTTTGAACATTTTTTTAACAAATGGTGCTAAAGCAATTTGTTACTCACATGAAAAACAAATCAACCTCAATCACTATCTCACACCATGTAAAATTAATATGAGATAAATCATAAATCCGTATTAAAAAGATAGACTCATAAACTTTACAAAAGAACACAAAGGTGAATATCTTTGCAATTTTGAGAAGCAAGTATTTTATAGGACACAAAAATCACTAACTGTAAAAGAAAAAAAATAGTGATTAATTAAGGTCTAACAGTTTTTTCAAATGCTTCTGCTTTTTAAAGAAATCATTAAGAAAATAAAAGCCAAATTATACATATGCATAAATATATATATATGTGGCAAAGTACTTTTATCAACTCTTTATCCTACAAAACAATTTTTTCTTAATGGAAAACATGGGCATCAGACACTTTGAAAAAGAAGATGTGTGAATAATCAACAGATATATGAAAAGATGAAAGATAATTAACATCAATAAATACAAGTTTAAAACAACCAGTAAATGCAACTTCAAATTCATGGATAAAATTAAAAAGACTAATAGTGTTGGTAAGAATTTAAGCAACTGGAACTCTCATACATAGCTGGTGAAAGTGTAAACTGATACAATCACTTGAAAACAGTTTAGCAGTTTCTTTATGAGTTAAATTTGCATTTACCACATGATACGCTAATTCTGCTCTCAGATATTTACCCAAGAGAAACGAAAACATATGTCCACAGAACACTTACCCATTACAATATTATTGATAAGAGAAAAAAAAAAAAAAGGATAAACAACGCACATATTCTACCACTTGTAGAATGGACAAATTTTGGCACATTCATTAAATGCAAAACTACTTGACAGCAAAAATGAACAAACTACTAAAACACAGAAGTGTATAAATCTCAAAAAATCTCATCCTATTGAGAGGGATGATCCCAAGATGGTGGAGGAATAGGATGAGGAGACCACTTTCTACCCCACAAATTCATCAAAAGATCATTTGAATGTTGAGCAACTTCCACAGAACAACTTCTGAAGGCTGGCAGAGGACACCAGGCACCCAGAAAGGGAGCCCATTCTCTTTGAAAGGAGGTAGAACAAAATAAAAAAAGACAAAAATAGAGACAAAAGAGTTAGAGACAGTGACCCAACCTGGGGAGGGAGTCTAGAAGGAGAAGTTTCCACACAGTAGGAAACCCTCTCACAGGCAGGTCTGTGGGGAGTTTTGCAATCTCAGATGGCAACATAACCAGGAGAAGAAAAAAAAAGCCCACGGAATGGTACCTAACAGAAATGGCCAGTAGAGAGTTAGCCCAGACACTCCCGTTCACCACCAGTGAGCTCCAAACTGTGAGCAGGCTCCCAGTTGCTAACCACGTCTTCCTGGGATCCTGGACAGTTGACATCTACCAGGAGTATTGCAACCTGATATCAGCTCCCCAGAGGAGACACACAGCACACCTGAGATGGTGCTCTCTGGCACACCTGGGAAGCCAAGCGGCCAGGACCAGGGAGCTGATTAAGACACACAACCCACCTTACAAAAAAAAAAAAAAAAAAGACCTTATTTTTAAAGCAAATTTCATATATGTATTTTTAAAATTTTCTGATTAATTTTATTTTTTATTTTTATACTGTATTTTGAGGATCCAACCTCTATTCTGGATTTTCAATCTTTGCTTTTTGGTATTTGTTTTCAATTTTGTACCTTTAAGAACCTAATTTTCAGTGTCCGTTTTCACTTAGGGATTTCATTATTGTCTTGATTGCTCTCTCCTCTTTTGACTCCAGCTTTTCTCCACCAGATCACCTCTATCTCCCTCCTCCCCCTTCTCTTTTCTATTAACTCTGTGAATCTCTGGGTGTTCCAGGCTATGGAGAGCACTTAGGGAATTGATTGCTGGCTAGACTGTTCTATCCCCTTTTGACTCCCCCTCTTCTCCTCCTGGTCACCTATATCTCCCTCTTCTCTTCTCCATGTAGTTCTGTGAATCTCTCTGGGTGTCCCTCACTGTGGAGAATTGTTTCACCATTAACCTAGATGTTTTATCATCTGTGATGTATCAATGGAGAAGTCTTGAGGATACTGTGAGAGGGACTGAAAGCCAGAGGCAGGAGGCTTAATTCCAAAATTTGAGAACATCAGAGAACTCCTGATTCCAGGGAACATTAATAGACAAGAGCTCACCCAAAGGTCTCCATATCAACACTGAAACCAAGCTCCATCCAAGAGCCAAAAAGTTTCAGTGCAAGACATACCATGCAAAGTAAGAACACAACACTGAGCATTAAAAGACAGGCTTCCCAAAGCCATGTCAAACCCATAGACACCCAAACTCACTACTGGACACTTCATTGCACTCCAGAGAGAAGAGATCCAGCTTCACCCACCAGAACACAGACGTAAGGTACCCCAACCAGGAAACCTTGACAAGCCACTAGTCCAACACCACCCACAGGGAGCAGGCTCCACAGTAAAGAGGAACCACAAACTTCCAACGTATAGAAAGGGCACCCCAAACACAGCAATCTAAAAGAAATGAAAAGGCAAAGAAATATGCAGCAAGTAAAGGAATCTGATAAATACCCACCAAACGAAATAGAAGAGGTGGGGATAAGGAGTCTACCTGAAAAAGAATTCAGAATGATGATAGTACAGATGATCCACAACCTTGAAAACAAAATGAAGTTACTGATAAATAGATTAGAGACAAGGATTGAGAAGATGCAAGAAATATTTTAAAAGAACCTAGAAGAAATGAAGAAGAATCAATCAGTAATGAATAGTGCAATAATTGAGACCAAAAGCACTCAGAAGGGAACCAACAGGAGAATAACTTGAGCAGTGCAGAGGATAAGTGAGTTGGAAGATAGAATGGTGGAAATAAACGGAGCAGAGAGGAAAAAAGAATTAAAAGAAGTGAGGGCAACCTCAGAGAACTCTGGGACAATGTTAAATGCCCCAACATTCGAATCATAGGTGTCCCAGAAGAAGAAGACAAAAAGAAAATGGCATGAGAAAATACTTGAGGAAATAATAGTTGAAAACTTCCTTAAAATGGGCAAGGAAATAACCACCCAAGTCCAAGAAAATCAGAGACTCCCAAACAGGACAAACCAAAGGCACAACACCCCAAGACACATATTAATCAAACTAATGAAAATCAAATACAAAGAGCAAATATTCAAAGCAGCAAAGGAAAAGCAACAAGTAACACACAAGGGGATCTCCATAAGGATAATAGCTCATCTTTCAATAGAAGCTCTTCAGGCCAGTGGCTTTGTAACTGTGGCCATATGTGCATGGATTTATCTCTGGGCTTTCTATTTTGTTCCATTGATCAATATTTCTGTCTTTGGGAGAAAATAATAGCAAATGAAGCAACGGACAAACAACTAATCTCAAAAATATACAAGCAACTCCTACAGCTCAACTCCAGAAAAATAATGACCCAATCAAAAAATGGGCCAAAGAACTAAATAGACATTTCTCCAAAGAAGACATACAGATGGCTAACAAACACATGAAAAGATGCTCAACATCACTTATTATCAGAGAAATGCAAATCAAAACCACTATGAGGTACCATTTCACTCCAGTCAGAATGGCTGCGATCCATAAGTCTACAAGCAATAAATGCTGGAGAGGGTGTGGAGAAAAGGGAACTCTCTTACACTGTTGGTGGGAATGCAAACTAGTACAGCCACTATGGAGAACAGTGTGGAGATTCCTTAAAAAACTGGAAATAGAACTGCCTTATGATCCAGCAATCCCACTGCTGGGCATACACACTGAGGAAACCAGAAGGGAAAGAGACACGTGTACCCCAATGTTCATTGCAGCACTGTTTATAATAGCCAGGACATGGAAGCAACCTAGATGCCCATCAGCAGATGAATGGATAAGAAAGCTGTGGTACATATACACAATGGAGTATTACTCAGCCATTAAAAAGAATACATTTGAATCAGTTCTAATGAGATGGATGAAACTGGAACCTATTATACAGAGTGAAGTAAGCCAGAAAGAAAAACACCAATACAGTATACTAACGCATATATATGGAATTTAGAAAGATGGTAACAATAACCCGGTGTACGAGACAACAAAAGAGACACTGATGTATAGATCAGTCTTATGGACTCTGTGGGAGAGGGAGAGGGTGGGGAGATTTGGGAGAATAGCAGTGAAACATGTATAATATCATGTATGAAACGAGTCGCCAGTCCAGGTTCGATGCACGATACTGGATGCTTGGGGCTGGTGCACTGGGACGACCCAGAGGGAGAGTATGGGGAGGGAGGAGGGAGGAGGGTTCAGAATGGGGGACACAGGTATACCTGTGGCGGATTCATTTCGATATTTGGCAAAACTAATACAATATTGTAAAATTTAAAAATAAAATAAAATTAAAAAAAAAAAAGAAGAAGCTCTTCAGGCCAGAAGGGAATGACAGGACATACCTAAAGTGAAGAAAGAGAAAAAACTACAACCAATATTACTATACCCAGCAAGGATCTCATTCAGATATGAAGGAGAAATCAAAAACTTTACAGAGAAACAAGACCTTAGAGAATTCAGCACCACCAAACCAGCTCTTCAACAAATGCTAAAGGATCTTCTCTAAACAGGAAACACAGAAAAGGTTTATAAACTTGAACCCAAAACAACAAAATAAACGGAAATGGGATCATACTTGTCAATAATTACCTTAAATGTAAATGCGTTGAATGCCCCAACCAAAAGACAAAGACTGGCTGAATGGATACAAAAACAAGACCCCTATATATGATATTTATAAGAGACCCACCTCAAACCAAGGGACACATACAGACTGAAAGTGAAGGACTGGAAAAGATATTTCATGCAAATGGAGGCCAAAAGAAAGCAGGAATAGCAATACTCATCAGATAAAATAGACTTTGAAATAAAGACCATGCAATGAGACAAAGAAGGACACTACATAATGATCAAAGGATCAATCCAAGAAGAAGATATATATAACAATTATAAATATATATGCACCCAACATAAGAGCCCCTCAATACACAAGGCAAATGCTAACAAGTATGAAAGGGGAAATTAACAGCAGCACAGTAATAGTGAGAGACTTTAACACCACACTCATACCTATGGATAGATCAACCAAATAGAAAATTAGCAAGAAAACACAAGGTTTTTTTAATGATGTAATGGACCAATTAAAGGTAATTGATATCTACAGGGCATTTCACCCCAAAAGAATGAATTTCACCTTTTTCTCAGGTGCACACAGAACATTCTCCAGGACAGATCACATCCAGGGCCATAAATCTAGCCTTGGTAAATTCAAAAACATTGAAATCATTTCAAGCATCTTTTCTGATCATAATGTAAGATTACATGTTAACTATAGGGAAAAAAAAAAAAACTATTAAAAATACAAACATATGGAGGCTAAACTAAACTCTTCTGAATAACCAACAAATCACAGAAGAAATAAAAAAGGAAATCATAATATACATACAAACAAATGAAAATAAAACACGACAACCCAAAACATATGGAATTCAGTAAAAGCAGTGTTAAGAGGAAGGTTCATAGCAATACAAGCTTACCTAAAGAAACAAGAGAAACATCAAATAAATAATCTAACTTCCCACCTAAAGCAACTAGAAAAAGAAGAAATGAAGAACCTCAAAGTTAGCAGAAGGAAAGAAATCATAAAAATCAAGAGCAGAAATAATGAAAAAGAAAAGACAGTAAAGCAAAAATCAACTAAACCAAAAGCTGGTTCTTTGAGAAGATAAATAAAATAGACAAACCATTAGCCAGACTCATCAAGAAAAAATGGGAGAAGAATCAAATCAATAAAATTAGAAATGAAAATGGAGAAATCACAACAGACAACACAGAAATACAAAGGATGTTAAGAAACTACTATCTGCAATTAAATACCAATAAAACGGACAACTTGGAAGAAATGGACGAATTCATAGAAAAGTAATACCTACCAAAACTGAACCAGGAAAAAGTGGAAAATCTTAACAGACCCATCACAAGCACTGTAATCGAAACTGTAATCAAAAATCTTCCAACAAACAAAAGCCCAGGACCAGACGACTTCAGTTGAA
The DNA here is from genome assembly GCF_055505025.1 of Bos grunniens. NCBI lineage: Eukaryota > Metazoa > Chordata > Mammalia > Artiodactyla > Bovidae > Bos > Bos grunniens. The sequence continues at coordinate 7,445,544 of NC_141179.1, read as the reverse complement.
GTCTACCAAAAAGAAGAGATAACACCTACCTTACTCAAACTCTTCCAGAGAATTGCAGAGGAAGGTCAATTCCCAAGCTCATTCTATGAGAGCATCATCACCTTAACACCAAAACCAGACAAAGATACCACCAAAAAAAGAAAACTACAGGCCAATGTCACTGAGAACACAGATGCAAAAATCCTCAACAAAATTCTAGTAAACAGAATCCAACAATATGTTTAAAAGAGCATACATCATGACCAAGTGGGCTTTATCCCAGGGATGCAAGGATTCTTCAATATTCACAAGTCAATCACCATATTAACACATCACATTAACAAATTGAAAGATAAAAACCACATGATCATCTCAATAGATAAAGAGAAAGCCTTTGACAGAATTCAACACCCATTTATGATTAAAAAAAAAAAAAAAAGTCTCCAGAAAGCAGGCCTAGAAGGAATATACCTAAACATAATAGAAGCCATATATGACAAACCCACAGAAAACATTATTCTCAATGGCGAAAAATTAAAAGCGTTTCCTCTGAAGTCAGGAAGAAGACAAGGGTGCCCACTCTCACCACTACTATTTAAGATAGTTTCAGAAGTCTTAGCCATAGCAATCAGAAAAGAAAAAAATAAAAGAATCCAGATTGGAAAAGAAGAAGCAAAACTCTATTTTCAGATGACATGATCCTCTACATAAAAAACCCTAAAGACACCACCAGAAAATTACTAGAGCTAATCAATGAATATAGTAAAGTAGCAGGATATAAAATTAATACACAGAAATCCCTTGCATTCCCATACACTAACAATGAGAAAACAGAAAGATAAAGTAAGGAAACAATCCCATTTACCATTGCAATGAAAAGAATAAAATACTTAGGGATAAATTCACCTAAAGAAACAAAAGACCTATATACAGAAAACTATATAATGCTGATGTAAGAAATCAAAGATGATACAAATAGATGGAGAAATATACCATGTTCGTGGATTGGAAGAATCAGTATAGTGAAAATGAGTATACTATCCAAAGCAATCTATAAATTCATTGCAATCCCTATAAAGCTACCAACAGTATTTTTCACAGAACTAGAGTAAATAATTTCATAATTTTTATGGAAACATAAAAGCCTCAAATAGCCAAAGCAACCCTGAGAAAGAAGGATGGAAGTGGAAGAATCAACCTTCCTGACTTCAGACTATACTACAAAGCTACAGTCATAAAGACAGTATGCTGCTGGCACAAAGAAAGAAGTATAAATCAATGGAACAAAATAGAAAGCCCAGAGATAAATCCACACACTTATGGACACCCTATCTTTGACAAAGGAGGCAAGAATATACAATGGAGAAATGACAATCTCTTCAACAAGTGGTGCTGGGAAAACTGGTCAACCACCTGTAAAAGAATGAAACTAGAACACTTTCTAATACCATACACAAGAATAAATTCCAAATGGATTAAAGATCTAAATGTAAGACCAGAAACTATAAAACTCCTAGAGGAAAAAATAGGCAGAACACTCGACGACATAAATCAAAGCAAGATCCTCTATAACCCACGACCCAGAGTAATGGAAATAAAATCAAAAATTAACAAATGGGACCTAATTAAACTTAAAAGCTTTGGCACAGAGAAGAAATCTATAAGCAAGGTGAAAAGACAACCTTCAAAATGGGAGAAAATAATACCAAATGAAACAACTGACAAAGAATTAATCTCCAAAATATACAAGCAGCTCCTGCAGCTCAATACCAGAAAAATAAATGATTGAATCAAAAATGGGCCAAAGAACTACACAGACATTTCTCCAAAGAAGACATACAGATGGCTAACAAACACATGAAAAGATTCTAAACATCACTCATTATCAGAGAGATCCAAACCAAAACCACAACAAAGTACCATTTCATGCCAGTCAGAATGGCTGCTATCCAAAAATCACAAACAATAAATGCTGGAGAGGGTGTGGAGAAAAGGGAAACCTCTTACAGTGTTGGTGGGAATGCAAACTACTACAGCCACTATGGAGAACAGTGTAGCGATTACTTAAAATAGAACTGCCATATGACCCAGCAATCCCACTGGTGGGCATACACCCTGATGAAACCATTATGAAAGAGACACGAGTACCTCAGTGTCCATTGCAGCACAGTTTACAATAGCTAGGACTTGGAAGCAACTTAGATGTTCATCAGCAGATGAATGGATAAGAAAGCTGTGGTACATATACACAATGGAATATTACTCAGCTATTAAAAAGAATGCACTTGAATGAGGTGGATGAAACTGGAGCCTATTATACTGAGTGAAGTAAGTCAGAAAGAAAAACACCAATACAGTATATTAATGCATATATATGGAATTTAGAAAGATGGTAATGATGACCCTTTATGCAAGACAGCAAATGAGACACAGATGTAAAGAACAGACTTTTGAACTCTGTTAGAGAAGGCAAGGGTGGGTTGATTCAGGAGAATAGCACTGAAACATGTATATTACCATATATGAAACAGATCACCAGTCCAGGTTTGATGCATGAAACAGGGCACTCAAAACAGGTGCACTGGGACAACCAGAGAGATGAGATGGAGAGGGAGGTGGGAGGGTGGGAGAGGGTTTCAAGACAGGGGGACACATGTACACCTATGGCTGATTCGTGTCAATATATGGCAAAAACCACTATACTGTGTAAAGTAATTAGACTTCATTTAAAATAAATAAAAATTTTAAAAAACAATTTTTAAAAATCCTATTGAAATAAAAAATAATATATAAAAGAGAGGACTGACTAGGCATAAGAGAGAGGAAATTGTATAGTAGTGAAAAGTATTTGTTATGTTAACTGGGATAGTTTTGTTGCTTGGGTACTTACAATTATTAGAACATATTGAACTGTACACTTCAAATTTATTTGCCATCAAATGAACAAATTTTATCTCAAAAAAAAAAAAACTGGCAGCTGTAAGACTACTGTTAGTAGCCTTATACACGTTTTGTACACAAAATGATAAGTCACACAGATTCCCTTCAAGAAAGAGCTTGTTACCCAGCTGTGGAGAGTACATCTCTCAGCCCTTGGCAACCAAGCCAATGTATGAAGGATGTGACTTGACCAACATCCTAGCCTTTCTGAGGCAGCCGGCATTCGCTGACTGAACGCAGTGGAAGAATAAAGATCCAACCATTTTGGCCTGACCTAGGCCTCATCTCACTCCCTTATTTCCCCCTACAACACACACACTGCTACACCTCTTCCCCCAACGGTGTTGGCCACCACCCTGATAACTGTGATGCTTCCTCCACCCAATTCCTCCTCCTTCCTTTTGCAGGTGATGATCTCTGACACATATCTTTCACACTGAACTCCATCTCCTTATCTACTTCCAGAGAGATCAACTTGTGATAATTCACTTTGGCAACACTGTGAGTGGCACTTTGGCATCGCATACCTGTGGAGTTTCTCTAGGAAGTATCTTAGCCACATGCCTCAAAATCCTTGCCTTGGGTATGTTTCACCTAGCTTTACTCAGCAGAATGTGAACAGTCCTTCCAGAGGGTCTTCCTAAAAACTGAAGCATAACTTTTTATCTCTTCTGAATGTATGTTGGAATCTTTTCAAGCTGTTCTGCCTCTATTCAGTCAGGATAGCAGGAAACAGATGGCACACTCAAGTTGGTGAACTGGGAAAAAGAAACAGAAAAGATTATTTATATAGGTTGGGTAGGCCATATGGAAATCAGTGAAAGATAATTCAGTATCTAGAGTCTAACACCAACAGGATGTCCTAAGAAACTCCCACTGGGCCTGAAAGTGTGGAAAAGAGGCATGGTAATTGGAATCAGAGAGATTGTGTGCAAAGAGCTCCTAAGAGAATTTTCCTGCGAATTACCACATTTTGTTAATAATTTATAATTATTACATAGTTTCAGAAAAATGAGTAAAATATTTCTAATTCTACTTTAAAACTCCTAAATAATTATTTGGTCAGTATTGTATGCCAGTTATTTCATTCATTCATTCAACAAATATATATTGAATATATACTATGCCAGGAATACATTTAGCCATAAATTTATAATTATAAATTTATTTAGCCATAAATTTATAATCATATTCAAATTACATTTAGGTGGCAGTCTAAGGTTTCTGTAATTACTGAATACTTTTACCACTTGACACATCCATACTACCCATGTATATCCTTGAATGAAGGCACATTTACCCAGCAGGATTTTATATTATAATTAACTTCTGGTGGAATTATTTTGTGTGCTCAGTTGCTTCAGTAGTGTCTGACTCTGTGCGGCCCTATGGACTGTAGGCCTCCAGGCTCCTCTGTCCATGGGATTCTCCAGGCAAGAATATTGCAGTGGGTGCCATTCCCTTCTCCAGGGGATCTTCCTGACCCAGGGATCAAACATGTATCTCTTGTAGCTTCTGCACTGCTGGCAGATTTTTCACCCCAGAAGCCCACTGTGGAATTGTTATACTAAGTTACTATTGTTGACACACTCAAATATATCTTTATGAATGATTTGTGTGAGTAATCAAGTACATTTCTGGTTTAGGGTGAAAAAGTACTATATAATAAAATAGTCAATGCATAGAGGCAAACAACAGGGAACAGAATTATTCAAACATGTACTTTGAAAATTAAAGTCACATTCACTATTAAAATAGTGAAAACCTAAAAAGTCTGTGCATCTTTTGGGTCCTCCAGGAAACAGATGCCCAGGAGAAGGGAGACGAACAAGAGGCTTTCAGTTAACTCACTTCAATTGCGTCCAACTCTTTGTGACCCCATGGACTGTAGCCACTAGGCTCCTCTGTCCATAGAATTCTCCAAGCCTAGAGAATACTGGAGTGAGTTGTCATTTCCTTCTCTAGGGGATCTTCCCAACCCAGGGATCAAACCAGCATCTCTTATGTCTCCTGAGGAGAGTTCTTTACTACTAGAACCACCTGGGAAGCCCTTACTGAAAGTTCAGTTCAGTTCAGTCACTTAGTCGTGTCCAACTCTTTGTGACCCCATGGACTGCAACATGCCAGGCTTCCCTGTCCATCACCAACTCACAGAACTTACTCAAACTCATGTCCATCGAGTCAGTGATGCCATCCAATAAACTCATATTCTGTCATCCCCTTCTCCTCCTGCTTTCAATCTTTCCCAGCATCAGGGTCTTCTACAGTGAGTCAGTTTTTCACATCAGGTGACCAAAGTATTGGAGTTTCAGCTTCAGCATCAGTCGTTCCAATGAATGCCCAGGACTGATTTCTTTTAGGATAGACTGGTTGGATCTCCCTGCAGTCCAAGGGACTCTCAAGAGTCTTCTCCAACACCACAGTTCAAAAGCATCAATTCTTTGGTGCTCAGCTTTCTCTATAGTCAAACTCTCACATTCATACATGACTACTGGAAATACCATGGCTTTGACTAGAAGGACCTTTGTTGGCAAAGTAATGTCCTTGCTTTTTAATATGCTGTCTAGGTTGGTCATAGCTTTTCTTTCAAGAAGCAAGCGTCTTTTAATTTCATGACTGCAGTCACTATCTGCAGTGATTTACTACAAGTAGTATCTATGAAAATTAAGGGGAAAGGAAATAGGAGTAGATAAGGAAATTCTTCAGACTGTAATACAGTTCTGAAATCTCTGCCATTAAAGCAATATTATCTGCTTAACTGAGGTTGTTGCTGTTTCTCCCAGCAATCTTGATTCCAGCTTGTGATTCATCCAGCCCAGCATTTCATATGATAGACTCTGCATGTAGAGCTTCCCTTGTGGCTCAGCTGGTAAAAAATCCACCTGCAATGTGGGAGACCTGGGTTTGATCCCTGGGTTGGGAAGATCCCCTGGAGAAGGTAAAGGCTATCCACTCCACTATTCTGGCCTGAAGAATTCAAGAGTTGGACACAACTGAGCAATTTTCACACATAATCATTAACATAGAGCCTAAGAAAAGCATACCAATGAGTAAGATGTATTATTGTGCTGTGTAATCATTAGCTCCAGACCTAAAGAAAGGCCAGGTCTTGAGTGAGATATATTGTTGCTATATCAACACAGGGAGTAAAAGAAACATGTCCTACCTGACTAAGGCAAACAAATGTCTAAAAGAATGTTTGCCTCTTCCTCCCTTAAGGGCCTTGGACTTCTGATCAACCTGCCTAAGCTTTAACTCTCTCAGTATCATGGGTCAGACAAATAATATGGCCTAGGCAGCAGAGCTAATCACACCAGAGCCTGGTCTTAATGTGGAAACAATTCCTGCCTGGGTCCTACTCAAATCTGGCAGCCTTCTGGGTCACGCAGCAAATGGTCTAGAATACAACTACTGAGTGTGGAATGTGCTGCCCTCAAAACCCAAAGAGAAATGAACCCTATGTTTCTTTGTAGTAGAGGATGCAAGATGCTGCAAATTATCTTTCATATTGGAGTAGGTGTTCCAGCATGACCCTGAGCACTGGATCTCTAAGATTTTCTTGAATGGCACATTATGGAATCTTTGAATATTTTGTTTCCCATTCAACGTAACTTTTTTACTGTGATCTCCAGCATGCTAGCCACATCTAGTTTATCTGGCTTAATCAACATGATGTCACCAATTTAATGGATTGATGTGATATTCTTAGGATGTTCAGAGGGCCCAGATCTCTTTTGACCATATTGTGACAGAAAGCCCTATGGCAAAACTCATGTAAATTTTTGCTCATTCCCAGTGAATGCAGTTTCTGATACTTTTTTTCTGACTGGGAGAGAAAAGAACATATTTACCAAATCAGTGTCTGCATACCATGTGCCCAAGACCTTATTAACATACTGTTGCTATGATTCCACAGGCAGCATAGCAGCCAGAGTGGGTACCAATACTTAGTTGAGCTTGTAGTAATCTATAATCTCTTCTGAGAATCCATCCAACTGCTGCAGGAAAGAAACAGGTAAATTAAAGAGATAGATGAAGGGCACCACCACCCTTGCATCTTTATGATCCTTAGCAGCGGAAATAATCTCTGTCATATCGCCTGAAATATGCAATGATTATTTTATCTTAGCAGAAGGTAGTGGTTGGAGAGGAATGCATACAGTTTTAAAGGTTCCCACTTTGGCTTCCCCGCTATAGGATAAGGCCTAGAGAATAGCAGTTACATCAGCTGCTATGTATATCAATGCCATTAATACATTCCTAAACCAAGGAAATGGTCATGAGACTCCCAGTCTTGGACTCAGTAGACCTGATGGAAACTGAAACTTGGCCACTACTCCATTTACTGCCCAGAATGGAGCCACAGTGATGCTCCTGGTCTCCAGATATCAACATCAACCCAAATTCTGTGTCCAAGATTCCTCAGAACATCTAGTGCACTGTCATCCAAGTAAATAGCCATACGTCCCTTCAGGAAAAGATCAGAAGAATCAACATAGTATATGTTTTGTTTTAGAATTTCTAGGGGTATGCTGGCCAGATTTAACAACAACAAAAAAAAGGACACAATTAAATTTGAATTTCAGATAAGAAATGAATAATATTTAGCCAAAATACTTTCCAAGTATTGTATAGAGCATGCTTATACTAAAACGCTGTTGTTTATCCGAAATTCAAATTTAACTAGGCATCCAGTATTTTAGTTAACAACTCTATCCTTACCACCTCTTCAGTCAACAGATTCCAGATCTGAGAAATGGATTGAGTCCAGGTCTTGAGCAAGATACTCTTTTGGAGCAGGGAGTAACTGACTTCAGTCTCCTGCTTATGTATTTTTGTCTTCTGCCTTTAGCATGTACGGTTAAACCTGTTTTTCCCTTGGTGACATCATGTACTTTAATCATCTTTGCAATTCCTTCAAGGTCAAGCCATTTTGATGACTCCCCTTCAACCTTACTGGGCTTCCCTAATGGTTTAGATGGTAAAGAATTTGCCTGCAATGTAGGAGACCTGCGTTTGATCCCTGGGTCAAGGAGATTCCCTAGAGAAGGGAATGAAAACCACTTCAGTATTCTTGCCTGGAGAATTCCATGGACAGAGGAGTCTGGCAGGTTACAGTCCATGGGGTCACAAAGAATTGGACATGACTGAATGACTAACACACAAACACACTTCAACCTTACTGACTCTTATGATAATTGTGACTGCTCAGCTTCTGGAAGCTAACCACCAACAACCTCTTTTGCTTTGTGGCCCTGTCATTTCCACTGCAGTTAATAAGTCCAGCTCTATGACCAATTTTTCTACTGTCAACCTTGGCCTGCAGAGAAATCACCACAGCACTTTCACTTGATACTGATTTCTCTCGATACATTCCTGATTGTAAATGCATCCCTTGGGCCCTTCAGTGAAATAAAATAATTCCTTGTTGGATCTTTTGGTATCACAAAACATCCATTTCCACATGCCTCTTTTTCTGCATCTTTTAATATGTTCCTACAGAGTGTCAATTACAATATTGAATACTATTTACTCTATTACAAAATCAGGTGAAGGGGTGGATATATTTTCACTCCAAAGTTACTTAGAGTATGCTACCAGTGGTTGGCAATGAGATTATAGGAAATTTTTTTTCCTTCACGCCTTTATATATTTTATAAAATATTTTTTCAGAATTAGAAAAATAATTTTTAACACTTAAGTTTACCAGTTTATTATAAAGGATATTATAAAAGATACAAATGTTCAGCTAGATGAAAAGGCACAGAGGGTGAGGATTAAAGGATTAAAGGCATTTAGGGTGAACCAAATCAATAACCTCAGATATGCAGATGACACCACCCTTATGGCAGAAAGTAAAGAGGAACTAAAAAGCCTCTTGATGAAAGTGAAAGAGGAGAGTGAAAAAGTTGGCTTAAAGCTCAACATTCAGAAAACAAAGATCACGGCATCTGGTCCCATCACTTCATGGCAAATAGATGGGGAAACAGTGGAAACAGTGTCAGACTTTGTTTTTTTGGGCTCCAAAATCACTGCAGATGGTGATTGCAGCCATGAAATTAAAAGACGCTTACTCCTTGGAAGGAAAGTTACGACCAACATAGATAGCATATTCAAAAGCAGAGACCTTGCTTTGCCAACAAAGGTCCGTATAGTCAAGGCTATGGTTTTTCCAGTGGTCATGTATGGAGGTGAGAGTTGGACTGTGAAGAAAGCTGAGTGCCAAAGAATTGATGCTTTTGAACTGTGGTGTTGGAGAAGACTTAAGAGTCCCTTGGACTACTAGGAGATCTAACCAGTCCATCCTAAAGGAGATCAGTCCTGGGTGTTCTTTGGAAGGAATGATGCTAAAACTGAAACTCCAATACTTTGGCCACCTGATGCGAAGAGTTGACTCATTGGAAAAGACCCTGATGCTGGGAGGGATTGGGGGCAGGAGGAGAAGGGGACGACGGAGGATGAGATGGCTGAATGACATCACCAACTCGATGGACATGAGTTTGAGTGAACTCCAGGAGCTGGTGATGGACAGGGAGGCCTGGCGTGCTGCAATTCATGGGGTCACAAAGAGTCAGACATGACTGAGCAACTGAACTGAACTGAACTGAACTGAACTGATGGAGAAGGCAATGGCAACCCACTCCAGTACTCTTGCCTGGAAAATCCCATGGAAGGAGTAGCCTGGTAGGCTGTGGTCCATGCAGTCGCTCAAGAGTCGGACACAACTGAGCGACTTCACTTTCACTTTTCACTTTCATGCATTGGAGAAGGAAATGGCAACCCACTCCAGTGTTCTTGCCTGGAGAATCCCAGGGACGGGGGAGCCTGGTGGGCTGCCGTCTATGGGGTCGCACAGAGTCGAATACGACTGAAGCAACTTAGCAGTAGCAGCAACCCTCCCCCCCTAACACGGGTGTGTTCACCAACCCAGAAACTCTCTTAACTCTATAGCTTAAATATTTTTATGAAAGCTTTGTCACGTGTAAGCATGATAGTTTACTAGCTCATTCTCCAGCCCCTCTCCCTTCCCCTGAGGTCAAGCGTAATGCTGAAAGTTCACACCTTGTTCTTGCCAGTGACAAGATCTTGTGCTGACACTGACTAGGGAGCCCCAGTCACCAGTCATCTCATTAGCTTACAAAAAGCATTCTTTTGAAAATGGTGATAAGGAAAATAATTTTTAATATTTTATTTAAAAATTATTTTTAATTATTTTTTAAAAATTTTAAAAATTAAGAACATTGGAAAAGATACAGAACACCTTTGAGCAGCATTGACGCATTTTTTTACATTGTCAGTTACTATGATAATGCCGAGTTTCAGGTACTTTATAGACTGAAGCAGTTTGATGGGCATAAGTACAAGAGATGTGCAAAAAAAAAAAAAAACCCAAGAGATCATTTGTGACACTGCTGTATAGAAGCTAAAAACTTAAATGCCCACCAAACTGAAGTAGAATTTTTTAAATTAGAGCCAGACTACAATTCCCAGAAAATTGAATCAGTTTTATTCTTATCTGGAATTACATCACAACTTCTCCCATTTTAACAGGACTAAATTAATCTGGACTCTGAAAGTAAAAGATAGGCAGAGCTTTTTAAATTTTATGCCATATGAACAAATTCCCTATTGATGATTTTTTTTTTCACATTATAGCTCTAAATTCATGATTTGAAAACATACTGTTTGGCACAGTATTGACTATATTTTTCCTTAAAATACTGTATTTAATAGGTTCAGAAAAATGGAAGATGCTCTCTGCCTTACCTCCTATACCAGATACCAGTAGAAACTCTTTTTTTCAGACACTCATCTTTATAATGTAATGTGTCCAAGTTACCATACAAATACACTAAGAGAATCAGAAAACAAACGAGGGGGCCTGTGCCAGAATCATGTAGCCACTGCCTTTCTCCTGGGCCATTCTTCTTAGGAGTCTGTAACAGCCAGACCCTATTGCCTCAGTCTCCAACACATAATGGCATTCATTACAGCCGATATCAAAGCACAAGCAATCACAGAGATGCTGCACAATACCCCTCTCTTGCTTTTCATAAGCCTGAATCAGTCACCCCAGTGTGTTAGTTCTCCTCAAAATAAAAATGTCTCCAGGGACTTTCCTGGTGGCCCAGTGGCTGGGACTCCATACTCCCAGTGCAGGGGCCATGGGTTCAATCCCTGGTCAGGGAACTAGATCCCACATATTGAAACTAAAATGTTCACATGCAGCAGCTGAAAGATCAGCATGCTGCAATAAAGATGAAAGATTCCATGTGACCCAACCAAGACCAGGCGCAGCCAAATAAATTATTTTTTAAATTACCCGAGGACTGATATTTTTTTAAGAAAATGCCTCCAGAACCTGCCCTCTTTATTCCATCCCTATCATTACTGTTACTGCAGTGTAAGGTTTTGGAGTTAGACATTTTGGGGTTCCAGTTTTAGTTCTCATGTACGAGTCTTGAATAAGTTACTTAACCTCTTTGAGAAGTTACATAGCCTGGATTTCATTATCTGTAAAATGAAAATATCTCTTATATGGCATATTTATAAAAATAAAAGATTATGTGCAGTAAGTACTTAGCATTATGCTGCTGCTGATAAGTTGCTTCAGTCATGTCCAACTCTGTGCGACCCCATAGATGGCAGCCCACCAGGCTCCGCCATCCCTGGGATTCTCCAGGCAAGAATACTGGAGTGGGTTGCCATTAAGTAGTATAAAGTAGCTGCTTGATAAAAGTGGTGGTTTACTTTGTTCCATCCCTTAATGTCTAATCTAACCTTTACTATATGATATCCTTCTAATGGGACTCTTTGCCTCCTTTTTCCTCTTCATTCTAATCCTCTCTATTTTTGCCAAAACTTCTATATTTAAAAAAAAATTAATCACACCATATCCCCATTGAAAAATTATGTCACATTATTTATAAGATCAACTCTCAAATTCCTAGCTCACCATAAAATGTCTTTATGGTTTGGCTCCCATTTTTCCACTCCTCTCATTATTTGAGCCAAAGACAACCTTTAAATATCCATTATATGTCAGGTATAGTGGATATGGTGGGTAGCAAGACTCACATGACCCATAGTCATAGAGCTTATTTAACAGTCTCCATTATGTTAACTCTTTCCTGAACAGAGTATTTATTCACCATACAGTTTAAAATGAGGAAAGGGATCAAATCTGATTGAAGGAGAACTCAGAGGAAAGGCAGGGAAAATTGAAATGTTAATTCAACCTCTGGTTTTAGTTTAACACTAGCAGGAGAGAAAAGTTGCCAATGGAGCCAATGAAGCCAATGGAACTATGCACAGCTGGAGGAGAGTTCAAGTCCCTTAGAAGTGATTATCAGACAGACCTTCTAGACCAACTGTCATTAGGGCAGGGTCTTAAAGGTAGGTAGAATTTCTACAACTAGAGGAGGTGGAAGGTATTTCCAACTGAGAAGAGCATCCAGCCAGGCCAATCATCTTGTCAGTCAAGTTTGAAGTTACTATCAAAGAAACAGAGTGTTCAAATGATAATGTCTAGGTTTATTTACCCATAGGAAATCTAGTTATCTTAAAACAATCATCCTCAAACTTTTTGTGAGTCAGCATCACTTGGGTTCATTGAAGTATACTAAGTTCTGAGCCTGTTTTTACCAGTTTTTCCAGGTAATTCTGATACGCACAAAGTATTGAGAACCAGTGTCCTTAAAGAGCTAAGCCAATGCTTTCCAAAGCATGGTAAATGCAGCAGCATCACCTAGAAGCTGGTTACAAAAGCAGGAAATGAAAACCCACCATATCTACTGAATGTTTATGTATTAATAAGATCCTCAGGTGATTTATATGAACCTTTAAGTCTAACCTTTCAGTCTAAACCCTAGCTTCACCCTAGGAACTTAAAAATTACTGATACGTGGATCTCATCCTCAGATTCTTACTTAATTTGTATGGAAGTGACCTGGATGTGAGTTTTAAATGCTTCCTAGATAATTCTAAAAGGCAATAAAATTTACAAATCATGGATCTAAGCAATTTTCAGGCTTTCCTGATTCTTTATAAGTATACTAAACTAATATGGGCTCCTTGATAGTTTTTAATAGTCCCATAAAGACAAAAGAAATCTGAAGAAATTTCAGTTAATTATAAAATATTAGAACAGATTAATCTTTCACTAACTTCATATTACAAACCCATACACATGCTTAGTTTATATGTTATAGAAGGAAGCAATAAGAATAAAACTATGTATCATATGTGTAAGCTCTTCTAGTTATCAAAGTGCTCAGATATTAAACTTAGCAGCTCACTGCAAAAGTTTCTGTTGCTTAATTCATAGGGAAGTTGATTGGGAAAAAAATAGGAGGGTTCCCTTAACCAGTAGGGTTATGATATTTAAAAGAGGGTATTTTGAACCTTAGAAATCAATAATACTTGCATATAGACCATGTTCATATTGTTGAAATATATAATTTAGTTTGATTTTGCAATTAAAGACCCACTACTACAACAACAACAACAAAAAAGCTTATTCTAATTGTTCTTTACCAGCTGAGCCACAAGGGAAGCCCAAGAATACTGGAGTGAGTAGCCTATCCCTTCTCCAATGGATTTTCCTGACCCAGGAATTGAACCAGGGTCTCCTGCATTGCAGGCTGATTCTTTACCATCTGAGCTATCAGGAAAGCCCTATTCTAATGATACTATACATTTTAAAATTCATAAAATTCACCATCACAATATTGAGTCTATCGTTGATTAACATAGCTTCTCTGTAATAGTTTAGGGGTTTTTTCATGTTTTAAATAAAATTTTATAAATTTATCTTTAAAAATAAAATCAAGATCATAAAATCAGTGACTTTTTATAGCTTTTAAATGGATATAAAAAGACCAAAAAAGTCTTGGTGCAAGAAAATTCTGTGGGGTGAAATTGAATTTTATTTCTTTGGAAACATGGAGATATGCTATTTCCATATTTTACAAACTATCTAATTGCCTATGATCAGTAGCATTTATGATTATATTGCCATCTGCTGGTGAATAATTTAAGACTCATATAATGATGTAATGCTTATTTTCTTTTAAAATAAACTTGATTTTTTGCTACTGTTTTCAGTGAATGTATATCTCACATTAAAATTTAAAACTTCATAAGAAAAAATCTTTGACTCATCATATAAACCAGAACATAGTTAAGGCCTATTACAAAATATGCTTTGAGAAAATACGCGAACTGAGGATTTGTGAGTATTGATTTATATGCAGGATTTGGTCCACTGTCATCCTCAGTTCTAAGACTGCAGGGTAGAGTGTGCCTGGGCCAGGGGCCTGGGGTCACCCTGAGCTGTTTCCTGAGCCCACTGCTGCCAGCTGGCCAGAAGCTAGGTTCCCTTCACGGCATGTGGGACCCCGGGACAGCATGGGGCTGGTGTGGTCACCAACTGGTGACTGACTCTGGCCAGGGTGTTCTACCTCAATCACAAGTGTAACAAGGATGAGTTAAATCAGTCTCCCTGAAGCCCTTCTGGTATCTGTTGGTGCTGCCTCTTTCCATCTGCCTCTGGAACAGCCCAAGCTCTCGGGCTGGACCTTGAGGAAACCTACAGCACGATTTAGACTTTATGTTTTTGAAAACAGCTTTGGTGTGTGAATGCACACAACATTAAACCTCGCTCTGAAACTTGAAAGGAAAAGTAGACTGAAGAATACTTCAGCATGTCCCTGGCCACGGTTAGGTTATCAACAACAGGGAGTAGAGATGGGTTCTCTGCTAAGGCATTAAAGACAAGTCCAGGATTCTAGGGAATTCTCAAAGTGCAGTACTCACATAATTACACCTGGTGCCAAAGCAGAAAGAAAGGCAGAGAGAAAAGGCATGTGATTACACAAACGATATATGTACATTATGAGGAAAGTTAGGACTCATATAGAAAAATATAGGTCATTCTACACCTCTGAATGTAGTTGGACTTTTGGTCCTAAAGAAATAGGTATGTGGAATCCCTTCCAGTCCATGGTGGCTCTGGTGAAGAGCGATATAATGCTTGAAAGAGGAACAGCTTTGGGAGTGTGCTGTGACTTTCCCCTCTGCAGAGACCTGGGGTGTTTTTCCCACTCCCTCCTTGACACGCAGGGAGAAGAACATTAGCCAAGATTTCAGGCTCAAAGTAAAGATGTGAGGCTCCAGCTGGGTGATGGCCTTTCTGCTCCAGAAGGAGGCTGCCTCCAGGAGGGACACTGCTGTCTCTCCCTCTCCATATTGCTTCGAGAAAGTCCTGTACCTCTATGCCTTCTCCTTTACCTGCCTCTTCCTCCCTGACCAAAAAAAAAAAAAAAACACTTTGTGGAACCCAAAGAAGGGGTGCACATGTGTTTTAGCTTTCTAAATGTAGGATCACTCTTTCAGACCCCCACTTAGCTCTTAGACAATGCACTTCCAGCCATTGCTAGAGGTACGGAGACACCTACACAGACTTTGCTGCGTTGTGCTTAGTCACTCATTCATGTTCAACTCTTTGCTACCCCATGGACTGTAGCTTGCCAGGCTCCTCTGTCCATGGAATTCTCCAGGCAAGAATACTAGAGTGGGTTGCCATGGCCTCCTCCAGGGGATCTTCCCAACCCAGGGATCGAACCCAGGTATCACAAATTGCAGGTGGATTCTTTACTGTCTGAGCCACCAGGGAAGCCTAACGCCACCAGTGTAATTTTATGAATAATTTATTATGATTAGAAATAAAGCATGGCAGCTGTAAGTGTTCAGAGCCAGTTTCTATACCAATATTTCGCAGTGTAGCCTGATGCAAGTCAGTTCACCTTTGTTTTCTCTCTATTAATTAAGCAGTTGACCAGACTAACAAAGACAACTAGGCCTTTCATGGTGTGATCCTTAATTTTATGTGTCAGTATGGCTAGGTCACCAGGAGGGCATGTCAGCCCACTCCACAACACGCGTGGCTCAGTCACAGTATCCAGATGATTGGTCAAATGTTATTCTAGGTATTTGTGTGAAGGTTATTTTTAGATGATATTGGCATTTAAATCATTAAAACATTTTTAGGAAGGCAGGTAAACCTCCATAATGTGGCTGGGCTTCATTCAATCACTTGAAGACTTTAATAGAAAGAGAAGGAGGTCTCCTAATGGCTCTCTTTCTCTGGAGACCCCATGACTAATACACATGGTAATGGATTTATGTCAGCGAAAGTTATAAAGAATGTTCATTTATAAGTTAAAATGAGACATATTATTCCATAATACTTTTTCCCCATCAAAGTAACTGAAAAAGCCAAATTTGTCATCAGAAAGGGAAATCGATGGCTTCAAAGAATAAGATATTCTTGGCACTTCATATGCTGAAGTTATTTTGCTATGGAATATGCATTTGCCCTTTGTTTTTGGTTAGCTGATCAGCAGCTGGGAGGTTGTAGCTAGTACACTTTGAGTCACCCTAAAAGTCATATCTTTGTAGCCCTGCTATAGTCTTCTTCCCCTGAATATAGGTGGGGTATATGACTCACTTTTATACCAATAGAAAATGGCAAAGGATTTAGCAAGTCACTGTCTTGTTAGCTGACATTATATAAGACTCACAGTCTTAGGGAACTGGAGAGATTCTCCAGTCAGCCTTAAAGAAGCAAACAACCATTTGGGGCCTACAGAGAAGGCTACATGAGGGCCTGAGGACTTCAGTCCTATAACAACGAGGACACGAATTCTGCCAACAACCAGAATGAGCTTGGACGAGGATTCTTTGCTTAACAAGCCTCCAAATGAGAACTCAGTGTGGCTGGCACCTCAATGGAAGCCTATAAGATTCTAAGCATAAGACCCACCTAAGCCATGCCCAGACTCCTGCCCACAGAAATCATGAGATAATAAATTTTTTCTGTTGTAATTTACTAAGCTGTAGTAATTTGTTAAACAACAATTATAAACTAACACAGAGATAGTCCTCATTGTTTTAATCTTTCTCAGAAGCAGTACCCAGCATATCACTGTTGATGGCAATGGGAGTCAGACATTTCTTCTGTTTCCCCAACATCAAATTTGGGATTGTGACATTACGCCCATTCAAATAGATGCTCTCAAGATTCAAAGTCTTGGATAAAAGACATGAATATTCACAGAAAACAGTAATAGTAATATTAAGAATTACACACAATCTTTTACTATTACCTGTCACTTTTGCCAGCTGCGTGAACCTGGAGCAGCAGCTGCGTGGTGCTGGAGCAACTTTGAGGAGATACCCCCATGTCCAAGGGCAGAGAAGCCCCAGCAAGATGGTAAGAGGGGCAAATTTGCTTTTAGAATCAAACCCCATTCCCACCAGAGACATTCAGAGGGCTCAAACAAACTTTATGCACACCAGGACTCAGAGACCTCATAGAGACTGAGACAGAACTGTCTCTGAGCATCTCCTGTGGAGGTGTGGGTCAGCAGTGGGCTGCTGCAGAGACAGGCACAGCAGACCTGGGCATGGCATAAGCCCTCTTGGAGGAGATCGCCATTAACCCCACCACAGAGCAGCCAGAAGTTACACAGGACTGGGAAATAGACTCTTGCAGGGCACAAACAGAACCGTGTGCACCAGTACCCAGGAGAAAGGAGCAGCGACCCCACAAGAGACTGACCCAGACTTGTCTGTGAGTGTCCAGGAGTCTCCAGCAGAGGCATGAGTCGGCAGTGGCCTGCTGGAGGGTTGGGGGCACTGAGTATAGCAGTGCCTGCATGGGACCTTCTGAAGGAGGTTGCCATTATCTTCATTACCTGCACCATTGTTTGAAAGTGAAAGTGAAGTCGCTCAGTCGTGTCCAACTCTTTGCGACTCCATGGACTGTAGCCCACCAGACTTCTCCATCCATGGGGTTTTCCCATGGCAAGAATGGGAAAGAATGGCAAGAATACTGGAGGGGGTTGCCATTTCCTTCTTCAGGGGAATCTTCCCCATCCAGGGGTCAAACCCAGGTCTCCAGCATTGCAGGCAGATGCTTTACCCTCTGAGCCACCAGGGAAGCCACCGTTGTTTCAGTTCAGTTCAGTTCAGTCGCTCAGTCGTGTCCGACTCTTTGCAATCCCATGAATCGCAGCACGCCAGGCCTCCCTGTCCATCACCATCTCCCAGAGTTCACTCAAACTCATGTCCATCGAGTTGGTGATGTCATTCAGCCATCTCATCCTCTGTCGTCCCCTTCTCCTCCTGCCCCCAATCCCCCCCAGCATCAGAGTCTTTTCCAATGAGTCAACTCTTCTCATGAGGTGGCCAAAGTACTGGAGTTTCAGCTTTAGCATCATTCCTTCCAAAGAACACCCAGGGCTGATCTCCTTCAGAATGGACTGGCTGGATCTCCTTGCAGTCCAAGGGATTCTTGGACTCTTGCACTCCAAGACTCTCAAGAGTCTTATCCAACACCACAGTTCAAAAGCATGAATTCTTCGGAGCTCAGCTTTCTTCACAGTCCAACTCTCACATCCATACATGACCACTGCCCCAGGTAAATAGTAGGGAGGGAACACAGCTCCACCAATCAAGAGAAAATTGGATTAAAGATTTACTGAGCATGGCCTTGCCCATCAGAACAAAACCCACTTTCCCCTCAGTCAGTCTCTCCCATCAGGAAGCTTCCATAAGCCTCTTATCCTTCTCCATCAGAGGGCAGACAGACTGAAAATCACAATCACAGAAAACTAACCAATCTGATTACAGGGAACAAAACCTTGACTAACTCAATAAAACTATGAGCTAGGTAGGGCCACCCAAGATGGACAGGTCATGGTGGAGAGTTCTGACAAAACATTGTCCACTGGAGAGGAGAATGGCAAGCCACTTCAGTATTCTTGCCTTGAGAATCCCATGAACAGTATGAAAAGGCAAAAAGATAGGACATTGAAAGGTGAACTCCCCACGTCAGTAGGTGCCCAATATGCTACTGCAGATCAGTGGAGAAATAACTCCAGAAAGAATGAAGAGATAGAGCCAAAGCAAAAACAACACCCAGTTGTGGATATGACTGGTGATAGAAGCACGGTCGTATGCTGTAATGAGCAATATTGCATAGGAACCTGGAATGTCAGGTCCATGAATCAAAGCAAATTGGAAGTGGTCAAACATGAGATGGCAAGAGTAAACATTGACATTTTAGGAATCAGTGAACTAAAATGGACTGGAATGGGTGAATTTAACTCAGATGACCATTATATCTACTACTGTGGGCAGGAATCCCTTAGAAGAAATGGAGTAGCCATCATAGTCAACAAAAGAGTCCAAAATGCAGTACTTGGATACAATCTCAAAAACGACAGAATGATCTCTGTTCATTTCCAAGGCAAACCATTCATTATCACAGTAATCAAAGTTTATGCCCCAACCAGTAATGCTGAAGAAGCTGAAGTTGAACGATTCTATGAAGACCTATGAGAGCTTCTAGAACTAGCACCCAAAAAAGATGTCCTTTTCGTCATAGGGGATTGGAAAGCAAAAGTAGGAAGTCAAGAAACTCCTGGAGTAACAGGCAAATTTGGCCTTGGAGTACAGAATTAAGTAGGGCAAAGGCTAATAGAGTTTTGCCAATAAAATGCACTGGTCACAGCAAACACCTTCTACCAACAACACAAGAGAAGACTCTACACATGGACATCACCAGATGCTCAACACTGAAATCAGATTGATTACATTTTTTGCAGCCAAAGATGGAGAAACTCTATACAGTCAGCAAAAACAAGACTGGGAGCTGACTGTGGCTCAGATCACGAACTGCTTATTGCCACATTCAGACTTAAATTGAAGAAAGTAGGGAAAACCATTAGACCATTCAGGTATGACCTAAATCAAATCCTGTTACGATTATACAGTGGAACTGACAAATAGATTCAAAGGATTAGATCTGATAGACAGAACGCCTAAAGAACAATGGATGGAAGTTCGTGACATTGTACAGGATACAGGGATCAAGACCATCCCCAAGAAAAAGAAATGCAAAAAAAGCCAAATTGTTGCCTGAGGAGGCCTTACAAACAGCTGAGAAAAGAAGGGAAGCAAAAGGCAAAGGAGAAAAGGAAAGATATACCCATTTGAATGCAAAGTTTCAAAGATAGCAAGGAGAGATAAGAAAGCCTTCACAGTGATCAGTGCAAAGAAATAGAGGAAAATAATAGAATGGGAAAGACTAGAGATCTCTTCAAAAAATTAGAGATACAAAGGGAACATTTCATGCAAAGATGGGCACAATAAAAGACAGAAATTATGTGGACCTAACAGAAGCAGAAGATATTAAGAAGAGAAGGCAAGAATACACAGAAGAACTATACAAAAAAGATCTTCATAACCCATATAACCACGATGGTATGATTATTTATCTAGAGCCATACATCCTGAAATGTGAAGTCAAGTGGGCCTTAGGAAGCATCACTATGAACAAAGCTAGTAGAGGTGATGGAATCCAGTTGAGCTATTTCAAATCCTGAAAGATAATGCTGTGAAAGTTCTACACTCAATATGCCGGCAAATTTGGAAAACTCAGCAGTGGCCACAGGCCTGCAAAAGGTCACTTTTCATTCCAATCCCACATAAAGGCAATGCCAAAGAATGCTGAAACTACCATATGGTTTCAGTCATCTCACACACTAGCAAAGTAATGCTCAAAATTCTTCAAGCCAGGTTTCAATAGTTCATGAACCATGAACTTCCAGATGTTCAAATTGGATTTAGAAAAGGCAGAGGAACCAGTGATCAAATTGCCAACATTCATTGGATCATTGAAAAGGCAAGAGAGTTCCAGAAAATCACCTACTTCTGTTTTATTGACTATGCCAGAGCCTTTGACTGTGTGGATCACAACAAACTGTGGAAAATTCTTCAAGAGATGGGAATACCAGACCACCTGACCTGCCTCTTGAGAAATCTGTATGCAGGTCAGGAAGCAACAGTTAGAACTACACATGGAACAACAGACTGGTTCCAAATAGGGAAAGAAGTATATCAAGGTTGTATATTGTCACCATGCTTATTTAACTTCTATGCAGAGTACATCATGAGAAATGCTAGGCTGGATGAAGCACAAGCTGAAATCAAGGTTACCAGGAGAAATATCAATAACCTCAGATATACAGATGCCACCACTCTTATGGCAGAAAGCAAAGAACTAAAGAACCTCTGGATGAAGGTGAAAGAAGAGAGTGGAAAAGTTGGCTTAAAAATCAACATTCAGAAAACGAAGATCATGGCATTTGGTCCCATCACTTCATGGCAAATAGATAGGAAAACAGTGGAAACAGGGACAGACTTTATTTGTTTGGGCTCCAAAATCACTGCAGCCATGTAATTAAAAGACATTTATTCCTTGAAGAAAAGCTATGACCAACCTAGACAGCATATTAAAAAGCAGAGACATTATTTTGCCAACAAAAGGTCCATCTACTCAAGGCTATAGTTTTTCCAGTAGTCATATATGGATGTGAGAGTTGGACTATAAAGAAAGCTGAGCGCCGAAGAACTGATGCTTTTGAAATGTGGTGTTGGAGAAGACTCTTGAGAGTCCCTTGGACTGCAAGGATATCCAACCAGTCCATCCTAAAGGAAATCAGTCCTGAATATTCATTGGAAGGACTGATGTTGAAGCTTAAACTCCAGTTCTTTGGCCACATGATGCAAAGAACTGACTTATTTCAAAAGACCCTGATGCTGGGCAAGATTGAAGGTGGGAGGAGAAGGGGATGACAGAGGATGAAATGGTTGGATGGCATCACCGACTCAATGGACATGAGTTTGAATAAACTCTGGGAGTTGGGAATGGACAGGGAGGCCTGGTTGCAACCCCCTGCAGTCCATGGGGTTGCAAAGAGTTGGATACAACTGAGCAACTGAACTGAACTGAATCGATTACTTTTTCCGTATTCTATTTGTTAAAAATATGTCATTAAGTCAAATCAACTAATAGTGAGGGAATACACAAAGCATCATTATCAGGAAGCAGAATACCAGGATACATGGGGCCATCATAAACCATCATTTGTGGTTGCCTACCACAAATGGTGCCATAGCAGGAACTTTGCATTGGGTCTGTGGCTGGCAGGCTGGACATTCAGAGGCAACAGTAGGTAGATCATCCTTGGTAAATGAAGTCCACATTATTGGTGCATACATAGCTCATATAATGACCCTATGGGATTTCCTTGGTTGCTCAGACAGTAAAGAAACTGCCTGCAATGCAGGAGACCTAGGTTCGATCCCTGGGTCAGGAAGATCCCCTGAAAAAGGGAATGGCTACCCACTCCAGTATTCTTGCCTGGAGAATTGCATGGAGAGAAGAGCCTGGTGGGCTAATTGCCATTTCATTCATGTGCCCACCATCCGAACACAGGGCTGATCAGTACAGAGGCTGCCTACTGTCAGGTGACTGAGTCATTCTGTAGTTTGGGTTGTTCAGTCTTTCTTCCTTGGTGAACGCTTCTTGGTGAACACTACCGCTGGACACAAAATTCTTCACGTGTTGTGCCCACTTTAGCATATTCATCCAAATGACTACACTAGAAATTCTTGTCTCTGATTTTCCAGTCTTTTTCCTTTCAGACACATAACCAATTGATGTGACTTCTTGCAAATTGCCCATATGTTTACATAGAACATAATCATCCTTTGAGTATTGCAGATGCAGCTAGTATATTAATTATACCATGCTTACTTCCCTGAATCTTCCAATTCAGTCCTCTAGAGTCTTCATAATAATCATAGCATTTTGACTTCATAGTCATTATGGTTTCATAATAGAATGGGAAAGACTAGAGATCTCTTCAAAAAATTAGAGATACCTAGGGAACATTTCATGCAAAGATGGGCTCTATAAAGGATAGAAATGGTAGGGACCTAACAGAAGCAGAAGAGATTAAGAAGAGGTAGCAAGAATACACAGAAGAACACTACAAAAGAGATGTTAATGATCCAGATAACCATGATGGTGTGATCACTCACCTAGAGCCAGACATCCTGGAATGTGAAGTCAAGTGGGCCTTAGGAAGCATCACTATGAACAAAGCTAGTGGAGGTGATGGAATTCCAGTTGAGCTATTGAAAATCCTGAGAGATGATGCTGTCAAAGTGCTGCACTCAATATGCCAGCAAATTTGGAAAACTCAGCAGTGGCCACAGGACTGGAAAAAGTCAGTTTTCATTTCAATCCCAAAGAAAGGCAACATCAAAGAATGCTCAAACTATCGTACAATTGCACTCATCTCACACGCCAGTAAAGTAATGCTCAAAATTCTCCAAGCCAGGCTTCAGTAGTATGTGAACCGTGAAATTCCAGACGTTCAAGCTGTATTTAGAAAAGGCAGAGGAACCAGAGATCAAATTGCCAACATCCTCTGGATGATAGAAAAAGCAAGAGAGTTCCATAAAAACATCCATTTCTGCTTTATTGACTATGCCAAAGCCTTTGACTGTGTGGATCACGATAAACTGTGGAAAATTCTGAAAGAAATGGGAATACCAGACCACCTGACCTGCCTCTTGAGAAACCTTTATGCAGGTCAGGAAGCAACAGTTAGAACTGGACATGGAACAACAGACTGGTTCCAAATAGGAAAAGGAGTATGTCAAGGCTGTATATTGTCACCCTGCTTATTGAACTTCTATGCAGAGTACATCATGAGAAACGCTGGGCTGGAGGAAGCACAAGCTGGAATCAAGATTGTTGGGAGAAATATCAGTAACCTCAGATATGCAGATGACACCACCCTTATGGCATAAAGTGAAGAAGAACTAAAGAGCCTCTTGATGAAAGTGAAAGAGAGTGAAAGAGTTGGCTTAAAGCTCAACATTCAGAAAACGAAGATTATGGCATCCGGTCCCATCACTTCATGGGAAATAGATGGAGAAACAGTGGAAACAGTGTCAGACTTTATTTTGGGGGGCTCCAAAATCACTGCAGATGGTGACTGCAGCCATGAAATTAAAAGATGCTTACTCCTTGGAAGGAAAGTTATGACCAACCTACACAGCATATTGAAAAGCAGAGACATTACTTTGTCCACAAAGGACCATGTAGTCAAGGCTATGGCTTTTCCAGTGGTCATGTATGGATGTGAGAGTTGGACTATAAAGAAAGCTAAGTGCCGAAGAATTGATGCGTTTGAACTGTGGTGTTGGAGATGACTCTAGAGAGTCCCTTGGACTGCAAGGAAATCCAACCAGTCCATCCTAAAGGAGATCAGTCCTGGGTGTTCATTGGTAGGACTGATTTTGAAGCTGCAACTCCAGTACTTTGGCCCCCTGATACCAAGAGCTGACTCACTTGAAAAGACCCTAATGCTGGGAAAGATTGAGGGCAGGAGGACAAGGGGACGACAGAGGATGAGATGGCTGGATGGCATCACCAACTCAATGGACATGGGTTTGGGTGGGCTCCAGGAGTGATGGACAGGGAGGCCTGGCGTGCTGCGGTTCATGGGGTGGCAAAGAGTCGGACATGACTGAGTGACTGAACTGAACTGAACGGTAAGTTTGCATCACATCCTGCTGTCTTTGCAAGGCTTAAATTTTTTACTGCAGGAGAGTACTACCAAGTCAATAAATTCTTTCATATTTTGTTATTGATATCAGTCCCAAAGTTAAGGACCCTCACAATCTAGTCTCAGGCTTACACCATAACTCCTACTACAAATTCTACAACTCCTTTGGGATATACTCCTGTCCCTTCCCAATCCAACCCTGCACTTCTCAAACTAGATTATTCTGTAACTGAATCATGAATATACCTACTGGCCAAGACAAGGGTTGGGAAGATTTGTAGCAGAAATTTTTATGGACTGTCTTTCAACCCAAAAAAAGAAACTCTTAATTAAGAAGACATGAGCCATTTCTGCACTTTCAGAAATTTGGGGGGCATCAAAATTTATCTACCCAAATAGTCCCATCTCAGGTGTTAGAAGTCCAGAGTCTCTCAGCCAGTCCTAAACTCGCTCTAACACATCTGCTTAGATTGGGCTTTTTAACCATCTTTCACATTCTATCACTCAGACCACTGGGTCTTGAGTTTGGTCATCTTTTTCTGCCTTCCTGATGCAGGAAATGGGTATTTCTTTATATATAATCAAATAAGTCCTCTGGCTCTCACATCTATTTCAATTGCTTGTTCATTTTCTTTTTGAAAGAAAGCTTCTCATAGCTTCTATTTCCTCCATGTCTCAAATACCTGACACATCGCACACACTAGTGCAACCAACCCTGCCATGTGGTAGACCACCACCATATGCCACCAGTGAAAGTTTACATAACGTCCTCATTACCAGAGGGGCAGTGAATAACCCAGCTCCAAACCACAACTTATCACTTATTTTTCAGTCCATATCACTTCTAGTACCAACTGTTGCAGGTTGGATTTTCTAGAACCAATCTGAGATGGAATTTGGGATGCAAGCCCAACAAATCTTCTAACCAAACAGGCGAGGAACTCAAGAGGCAATACTGCTTACCAGAGTTGTCCTGTTTCGGGCTGCAATGCCCAGCCTTTTTCACCCTCTCCTATTCAGTCACTGGATATGAAATTTCCCAGCAAGGGGTGATTGTGGGTGAGGAAAGTGACCACAGAGGCAGATCCTGAAGGATCTCACAGCTAGAAGCTGCTGTGTCCTGAACTCCCCACAATGAGGCTAGAAACCCTAACGGCAAGAGACCTGAGTGCCACATCTCTGTGTTTGCCACATGGTGGCAGTAGAGGAAGAATGGTCTGCAATTATAAATGGAAAATTTACCAGCCAAAATAACTGCAGAATATTGCTACCTGAATTTGCAAAATATGGGAACATGTATGAGATTAAGTAGAAAATGTGAAGCTGCTAGACCAAGCAAGTTCTAACCTTTACCTTAGGCTTTATTTAGCGATGTGGGTGGAATTACCAGATTATGGATTTGACTATAAAAGCTGAAGTAGCCAGTTTACCGCTGAACAAACTCAGAAATTTGAACTCAAAGGTGGTCCTAGCTAGGTTCTGGCTTGTATAAACAAAGAATTTCTGTCGATTCAGGACTTCACAATATAGAAATCCTGAGTGGATTTATAATATATGAATTAGGAAATCACTATCTAAATAATTGGGCTTTCCCAGTGGCTCAGGGGTAAAGAATCCGCCTGCAATGCAGGAGCTGCCGGAGACTCAGGTTCAATCCCTGGGTCAGGAAGATCCCTGGAGGAGGGCATGGAAACCCAGTCCAGTATTTTTGCCTGGAGAATCCCATGGACAGAAGAGCCTGGCGAGCTATAGTATATAGGGTTGCAAAGAATGGGACACCACTGAAGCGACTTAGCATGCACACACATCTATTCAATTACATCCTATTAAAGGATGCAGAAGGCATACTCTTTCCATCAAGACTTAAGAAAGGAGACATCTTTAAAGTCCTAGAGTGGTGGTTAAATATAATGAGCAATAATTCCCAGGATGGAATGCAGGGCTACTATGAATTGGCTGATCCTTGTGCCAAGCAAGACCAGGCTTTTAACTGTAGCTGATACTTCAGTTGTCCCCACTTTGCTGTTATCCTTGCTGGTAACTGAGTGTGACTTTTAAATATATGCCATGGACCCTGGCATCTCACATTTCTCATTTTTCCTAATCATGAATTCTGAAGGTGTGGTCACTAGGATGGAAACATTCACTAGATAGTTGTTAGTGAGGTTTGGTGAATTTCCTCCCTTCCCAGGTTAACGGTTGCTACAGCCATAATTAGTTGTCAGAGTCCCTTTTGAAGATTCCCCAGCATAAGGTGATTTTCTGCCCATGCCCATGAGTTTCACTCAGTCTGGATCACCAGAGGCTCACCCACAGCTTCTCCCTGACTTCTAGAAGAAGGAGGTCATTTGAAAGCCCAAGATTTCTCTCCCCCAGTGATCTATGCTCCTAAAGCAGTAAAACTTGGATATTCAAAGGAGAATCTTCCATCAATGCACCAAGCAAATAAAGGATGTAGTAAAGTCTACAGCCCTTCTCCCACATTTGAGGCTCTTCCTTCATAAGAAATGAGAGTAGTTTCTTCTAGTTCAAATAGAAACATCTTTGCTACTCATATCAAATAATCATTTCTAAAGTTGGGCAGATAAAATCCCTGTTTAGGAGAAAACCTACCTCTAAGCCCTCCTTGAATAGGGGCCTGCACTGTTACTACATCCTGTAGATCCATTTGAACATCATCCACCCAAACCAGGAATCATAGTGACTGTGAGACCCTGCCCCATTTCCCACCATCCCTCCCTACCATGATGCCTTTTCTGGTACAATGAACCAGACAAGGAAAGAGTAAGACCACAGAGGCCCCACTGTGTAAGTCCCACTCAAGGCAGATCTCTACTTCCTCAGCTGGGAACTCTCTAGCTCAGGCAGAAACCTCAAGTCTCGCAAAGTATTCGGCATAAAGGATGGATAAGGCCATGTGTAAAAGGGTTCTCCTGATCCCATGTTGGAGTAGGAGGAAACACACAGGCCTCTACCCCTGTCCACAGCTGGAGAAGCTGCTTCTCTCTGGAGCCTCAGGCCTGGAGATAGTAAGGATCTGGCAGCTCAGGAAAGCCACAGCTGACCACAGACCCATCACCCAGGATAATTCATTCCCTTAGAACTGCTGCTACTGCTGCTAAGTCGCTTCAGTCGTGTCCGACTCTCTGAGACCCCATAGACAGCAGCCCACCAGGCTCCCCCATCCCTGGGATTCTCCAGGCAAGAACACTGGAGTGGGTTGCCATTTCCTTCTCCAATGCATGAAACTGAAAAGTGAAAGTGAAGTCACTCAGTCGTGTCCAACTCTTTGCGACCCCATGGACTGCAGCCCACCAGGCTCCTCTGTCCATGGGATTTTCCAGACAAGAGTACTGGAGTGGGGTGCCATTGCCTTCTCCATCCCTTAGAACAAGAGGCAGATATAACATAAGGTCAGGCCTGAAGGTAGCTGAGGCCAGGGTATCTTGGGGATCCAGGAGAAGAGTGCTTCCATTGAAACATCATAATGAAAACTCAGAATAATAAAGAACAGAAAAGAAGAGGCCTAGCAGTAACTAGGGATCAGAGCTCTTTCCCTCACCCCGCATTGAGTAGCAGAAGATCGCTTCAATACAATGAGGCATGGGTTCCAGAGCTCATAACTAGCTGTTTGATGTCTTGTTCTCTAAGAAGATTTGATTGAGGAAATGAGACATGTGCCATTCATCAGGGCAGATCAGGGATTCTGTCTTCAAGTAAACAAGGGTTAGAAGTCCCAGGAATGATTTTGAAATCAAACATCAATGGCTCAGAATGACCATCATCAAAAAGTCTACAAACAATAAATGCTGATGAGGATGTAGAGAAAAAGGAACACTTTTACACTGTGAGAAAGTAAACTGGTACAGCCACTACTGAAAACAGTATGGAGGTTACTCAAGAAATTAAAAATAGAACTGCCATATATTCCAGCAATCCCACTTCTGGATATATATCAAAAAGAAATGAAATCACTATTTGAAAGAAATATCTGCACCCCATGTTCACCATCAGTTCAGCTCAGTTCAGTCACTCAGTCGTGTCCAACTCTTTGCGACCCCATGAATCACAGCACGCCAGGCCTCCCTGTCCATCACCAACTCCCAGAGTTCACTCAGACTCACATCCATCGAGTCAGTTTTGCCATTCAGCCATCTCATCCTCTGTCGTCCCCTTCTTCTCCTGCCCCCAATCCCTCCCAGCATCAGAGTCTTTTCCAATGAGTCAACTCTTCGCATGAGGTGGCCAAAGTACTGGAGTTTCAGCTTTAGCATCATTCCTTCCAAAGAAATCCCAGGGCTGATCTCCTTCACAATGGACTGGTTGGATCTCCTTGCAGTCCAAGGGACTCTCAAGAGTCTTCTCCAACACCACAGTTCAAAAGCATCAATTCTTTGGCGCTCAGCCTTCTTCACAGTCCAACTCTCACATCCATACATGACCACAGGAAAAACCATAGCTTTGACTATAGCAACCTAAATATCCCTTGACAAATTAATGGATTATAAAAAGATGTGTGCATGCATATAATGGAACAACATTCAGCCATAAAAGAAGAGAAGCAAAAGCTGCCATTTGCAATAACATGGATGAATCTTGAGGGCATTTGCTCCCTTGCTTCAGTCATGTCTGACTCTTTGCAACCCTGTGGACTATAGCCCACCAGGATCCACTGTCCAGGGGATTCTCCAGGCAAGAATGCTGGAGTCAGTTGCCATTTCCTCCTCCAGAGGATCTTCCCACGCCTCTTACATCTCCTGTATTAGCAGGAGGCTTCTTTACCACTAGTGCTCCTGGGAAGCCCCTTGAGGGCATTATGCTAAGTGAAATAAGTCAAAGAAAGACAAATACTATATGATCTCACTGTGGAATTAAAAAAACAAAACAAAACAAAACACCAAACTCATAGAAACAGAGAGTATAATGGTGGCTGCCAGGGGATGCGTGATGAGGGAAATGGGTACGTGTTGGTCAAAGGTACGAACTTTCAGTTACAATATGAGTAAGTTCTAGGAATCTAATGCATAGTATAATGACTATAGTTAGCAATAATGTATTGTATACTTGAAAGTTGCTAAAAGATTAGATCTTAAGTTTCTTATAACAACCAGGGAAAAAAAGACAATTTGTGAGGAGAAGAATGTGCTAACTTCATGGTTGTAGTCATTTTGCATTACATGCATGTATCAGTTGGCTCAGACAGTAAAGAGTCTGCTCTATCCCTGGGAATGGATACCAGTATTCTTGCCTGGAGAATTCCATGGACAGAGGAGCCTGGCGGGCTCCATTACAGTCCATGGAGTTGCAAAGAATCATACACAATGGAGCAGCCAATGGAGCATGTTCACTTTCACTTTTCTCATGTATCAGATCATTATATTGCACACCTTAAATTTATACATTATATTTTAAATTTTTTCTCAAAAATTAGAGAAAAAAAGAACCAATGGCTAGAGTACATCAGCAAAGTGATGGAGTAATGAGCCAAAAAAATGAGATAAAACTGAATTATTAAAAAAAAGATTTAATTAATACAAAACTGGAGAGGTAGAGAAAACAAATACATGAGAAAAATACAAAGAGCAAGAAAACTTTAACTAATCATATCAATAAATACATTAAATACATATGCTTGAAAGTCCTCAATTTAAAGGCACAGATTTTAAGGTTGGATAAGAAAGCAAAACTGAACTACACACACTGTAAATATAAAGATAAAGCATGGTATATCTTTTTCCATCTGAACACTAATCAGACTAAAGCTGGAATGGCTACCTTAATAACCAACAAAGTATCCTTCAGAGAAAAGAGTATTTTCAGAAATAAAGAGGGTCCTTTTATTATAATAAAGCCATTAATTGATCAAAGGACATAAACCTAAAAGTTGGCTTAAAGCTCAACATTCAGAAAACGAAGATCATGGCATCTGGTCCCATCACTTCATGGGAAATAGATGGGGAAACAGTGGAAACTGTGTCAGACTTTATTTTGGGGGGCTCCAAAATCACTGCA
The DNA here is from genome assembly GCF_055505025.1 of Bos grunniens. Classification (NCBI taxonomy): domain Eukaryota; kingdom Metazoa; phylum Chordata; class Mammalia; order Artiodactyla; family Bovidae; genus Bos; species Bos grunniens. The sequence goes on along the minus strand of NC_141179.1, from coordinate 7,415,119 downwards.
GATGGTGACAGCAGCCATGAAATTAAAAGACGCTTACTCCTTGGAAGGAAAGTTATGACCAACCTAGATAGCATATTGAAAAGCAGAGACATTACTTTGCCGACAAAGGTTCGTCTAGTCAAGGTTATGGTTTTTCCTGTGGTCACGTATGGATGTGAGAGTTGGTCTGTGAAGAAAGCTGAGGGCCGAAGAATTGATGCTTTTGAACTGTGGTGTTGGAGAAGACTCTTGAGAGTCCCTTGGACTGCAAGGAGATCCAACCAGTCCATTCTGAAGGAGTTCAGCCCTGGGATTTCTTTGGAAGGAATGATGCTAAAGCTGAAACTCCAGTACTTTGGCCACCTCATGCGAAGAGTTGACTCATTGGAAAAGACTCTGATGCTGGGAAGGATTGGGGGCAAGAGGAGAAGGGGACGATGGAAGATGAGATGGCTGGATGGCATCACTGACTCGATGGACGTGAGTCTGAGTGAACTCTGGGAGTTGGTGATGGACAGGGAGGCCTGGCGTGCTGCGATTCATGGGGTCACAAAGAGTCAGGCATGACTGAGCAACTGAACTGAACTGAACCTAGTAATATAATTCATAAATTATCTCAGCAAAATAGGACCAGAAGGGAATTTTTTCAACCTTATAAAGGGCATCTACAAAAACTTTATTCATAAACAATGTGATTATCAATGTAGAAAATCTAATCAAACATGTTTAAAAGTTACTAGAACTGATAAGCAAGTTTATCAAAGTTACAAGATATAAAATCAATACATAAAAATCAATTTTACAATAGTAAAAGAAACGGTGGTGGATCCAACCATGAAATGCCTCTCGGCAAGAACGAGTATGAAACTATTGATACACACAATTTACATGAAACTCAAGGAAATTGTGAGTGAAAAAACAAAGCTCAAAATCTCAAAAGAATACACTATATGACTTCATTTACACAACATTTTTTAGATAACGTAATTAAGATATGGAGAGCAGACATGGTTGAGGAGAGAAAGAGGGAAAGCCTTCTGCACAGAGCACAGTTAGGAAACCAACAGCCTCCACTGTCCATGCTTTCAGAATCTCTCAATCTTTGACTTGAGGCCACACTCTTCCTGAGCAGCTCCAGGAAGTGATTGATCATGGGGGGAATCATAAGGCCTGGCTATTTCTGCACAGTATTGGAAACTCTAAAGGAGAATATTTGCTCTTTAGCTCCCTGATAGCTAGCCAAGTCTTTCTCAAACCTGGGGAATCTGAGCCACAATCTGAGGTTCTTCTTATCCAATCTTTCTTCTTTTTCTTTTATGGGTGTCAGACCTATATCACATTCCTATTCCATTTCTATTCCAGCCCCCCTCCCATTTCCTTTATCTTTCACATATATTGCCTCCAGTTAATTTGTTACAAAAGATGCTTTCAGAGATGACAAGTGGGAACTATTGCTCCTCAAATGCCAAAGAAAAATTTTGTTCAGTAACAGAGTCACAGATCACTGTGTAAGTATTAACTTATTTGCTGAATTATACAGAAAAGTGTCCAAATATGATGGTTTGGCTACACGCCCAACTCGTCACTGCATCATGTACCCTAATGCCTGTAGATCACGTTTTTGTAAATAAAGAGCAATCATCAAGGTAAAGAATGCTAGGCAAACAAACCAATGTCAGTTGACATGACTTGGTCGGCTTATATACATACTACTAATAGCCCATTGTCTGCTTAAAGCGTCTATGGGAAGCTCTTGGCATAATCAGACTATATTTTGACCCACCGCTACCCTTGTGGCATTATCCTGTAGAACTCAACATTTTGAAGTCCAAACGATATATTCAAAAATCCCCAAGTGCTCTATGTCAATGACACAGTAGGTGAATAATCCAACATTGGCCAAAATACTGTATAAGAGCCCTGGGTGAAAATGTCTAGGAGTCTTAGATCAAGCCAGATTTATCTTTAAAGAAGAGAAACATCCTGAGGGAAAACTTATCAGCCCATGTTTTAGGAGGAAGGGGAAGAGTGAAAGGAGACTGGACAGATAATATAACTTTTCAGACACTACAGGAGACTTAATGAGCTAGTTAGATAGAACCCTAGGGATCACACTAACTCAAGATAGACCCATAAGCATATTCATTCAAATGGAAGAAAAAAATAGGGCCACTTGTTGAAAACAATTAGAGACAATTTTTTAACATGCAGTTGTCTAAAGCAACAGATAAGAATTGGGAAAAACAACAGATTAATCAAAAAGCTTAAAAGGAAAAACTGGCAAGTAAAAGTCCATAAAGTCTTTAAAAAGCTGTATATACTTTAGTATAAAACATGGAAATCTTCTTGGGATTTTTCTAGATTTCTGAGAATCTAGAAGGCCATTTGAATGTGTAGAGCTGTGTGTACTCACAAGGCTATGTGCATACTCAGGAAAGATATAAGAAGGCCCTAAATTCTTGCCTTTGACTGACCTTGAGTTTCTGCACAAGGAAAAGGTAAACATTAAGGTTTCATTGTCAAATGCCTGGCTGAGTGTTTAAGGCAGGCCCCCAACACATATACAGAGGCACTTAGTAGAGACTGGGATCCTTACTGATTCCAGACACTTAGGACAATTTGTGTCCAATCATTGTATGACCACCAAGCTAATCAAGTAGACACTTCAGTGACCACATATGAAAAAGAATAAGAACTTTACAAAACTGATTCTGAAAACTCACTAAACAAAATTACAAATAACAATAAAAGCTCAAAAAGAATCTGAATTCCAGAGTTAGCACACTATATTATTTTAAATGTCCAGTTTTCAACAAAATATTATAAGACATGAAACTGAAGAAAAATGTATGATCAAAACACAGGACAAAAACAAACAAAACCAACAAATGGAAAGCACCATTCAATAAAAACTGCTTTTGAGGAAGCCCAGATATTGGAATTAGTAGACAAAAACTTTAAATTCAGTGTTTAAATAAAGGGAAAAAACCATATGTAAAGATTCACAGGAAAGCATAAAAATGATACCTCATCAGAGATTGTAAGTTAAAAATAGAAATTATTTTTAAAAAATCACTAAAGTCTAGAGCCAAAGAATATAATAACTGGACTAAAAAACTCACATTAGGAGCCCAACAGAAGATTTGAACAGGCAGGAAAAAAGAACTAGAAAACTTGAATAGAAGTCAACTGAGGTTACCTAGTCTGAGGAGAGAAAGACAAAAGAATAAAGGAAAATGAATAGAGTGACTTCCCTGGTGGTCCAGTGGTTAAGAATCTGCTTCCAATGCAGAGAACATGGGTTCAATCCCTGGTTGAGGAACTAAGATCCCACATGCCACAGGGCAACTAAGCCACAGCTTGCCATGCCGCAGCTAGAGCGCCCATGCATGGCTACGAAGAGCGGCAAAAGTTTCGCATGCCACAGCTAAGACCTGACAATGCCAAATAAATAAATAATTTTTAAAAAGATGAATCGAGTCTCAGAATCCTGTACGACACTATCAACTGTACCAACATATAGCACACTGTGGAGAAGGCAATGGCACCCCACTCCAGGACTCTTGCCTGGAAAATCCCATGGACAGAGGAGCCTGGTGGGCTGCAGTCCATGGGGTCTCGAAGAGTTGGACACGACTGAGCAACTTCCTTTTCACTTTTCACTTTCATGCATTGGAGAAGGAAATGGCAACCCACTCCAGTGTTCTTGCCTGGAGAATCCCAGGGACGGGGAGCCTGGTGGGCTGCTGTCTATGGGGTCACACGACTGTAGTGACTTAGCAGCAGCAGCAGCAGCATAGCACACTGAGAATCTAAGAAGGAGACAAGAAAGAGAAAGAAGCATTAAAAAAATCCCAAATTTGATGAAAATCATTCATCTACATGTTCAAAAATCTTTGTTGCTGTTGTTTAGTCACTAAGTCATGACTGACTTTCTGTGACCCAATGGACTACAGCATTCCAGGCTCCCCTGTCCTTCACTGTCTCCTGGAGTTTGCCCAGATTCATGTCCATTGAGTCGGTGGTGCTATCTAACCATCTCATCTGCTGCCCACCCCCCAGCCACCCCTCTTTTTTTGTCTTCAGTCTTTCCCAAGATCAGGGTCTTTTCCAATGAATCGGCCCTTCTCATCAGATGGCCAAAGTATTGGAGCTTCAGCATCAGCATCAGTCCTTCCAATGAATATTCAGGACTGATTTCCTTTAGGATGGACTGGTTTGATCTCTGTTCAGTCCAAGGGACTCCCAAGAGTCTTCTCCAGCATCACAATTTGAAAGAAACTCTAAATAAGATACGCTCAAAGATCAGATAAAAATGTCCTAACATTGATTGTGCTGATGGTTGTACAACTCTGAACATACTGCTGCTGCTGCTGCTGCCAAGTCACTTCAGTCGTGTCCGACTCTGTGCGACCCCACAGACAGCAGCCCACGAGGCTCCCCTGTCCCTGGGATTCTCCAGGCAAGAACACTGGAGTGGGTTGCCATTTCCTTCTCCGATGAACATACTAAATGCCACTGAACTAACTTTCTAAATTGTGAATTTGAGTAGTATGTAAATTATAGTCTCAATAAAACTTTTTTTTTTAAGAAAATGAAGTACTGTTACTTTTTACAACATAGGTGAAACTTGAAAGCATTATGCTAAGTGAAAGAAGTCAGTTACAAAAAAATCATGCATTGTTACACTTATATGAAGTGTTCATAATAGGCAGTGTCCTATGCCCTAAAATGGGTATAGGATTTCTTTTGGGAATGATGAAAATTTTCAATTACATAGTAGAAATTCTTACACAATCTTGTGAATATACTAAAAATCACTGAACTGTATACTTTTAAAGGATGACCTTTATGGCTTGTAAATTATGTCTCAATTCTTAAAAAAACAACTCTGCCTTCCTCAAATTTTTTATTGATGGAAAGAGATAAAATTATTATTAAGTTTGTACATGATTATGCTAGAAATTTACTAAACTTGGTTTAAAAACATGTTTAAAACACCACCTATTTAAAACAATGCTTGCTGGGAAACAGGTATTATTTCGGAAAATGTCTTTTCTTAGTTTTCTGTTCCCTGCCCAAGTTTCAGGGAAAAGAATAATATGCAACATATAATTAAAAAACTATGACCATTAGTCAAAGCATAGATTATATAGGATAGTTATGTTACTGCTGGACCAGGACAGCTCTATGCTTATCTCTGGGAATGCCTGGGATTCTAACTCTGACTTTTAGCCAAGCTAAGGGCAGTAAGCTAATGATTTATGATGTGCTGTTTAGAGTTTGAACTATCCTGGTGTCAGCCAGGACCAGTGTTTTTTTTCATTGATTGTTTATACCAGTGTAACCAGTCAGACAGCCTGGCTTGGCTATGTGACCAGGAGAGTCATAAAAGATGAAGATGGAAATTCAAATTCCTATCTCAAAAATCTATCATCACACAATTCTTGGTAACTCAGTCTGGAGACAAAATACATCCTTGCGCAAATAAGAACGGGGAGCCGCATTGGGAAGTTTCTTGGGCTCCAGATACTTGCTTGCACTCTCTTTCTCCTGCTGTACTAAATAATGTGCCTCTGTAGGTCATGATCTGTGATGCCTTGCAAGTCTTTCAATTATCCAATCTAATGTACTTATTGTACTAGTAATGCATTCCTTACTGCACATCTTTTTTTTATAAAAGTAAAGGAGGACACGGAGAAGGCAATGGCAACCCACTCCAGTACTCTTGCCTGGAAAATCCCATGGACAGAGGAGCCTGGTAGGCTGCAGTCCATGGGGTCTCGAAGAGTCGGACACGACTGAGCGACTTCCCTTTCACTCTTCACTTTCATGCATTGGAGAAGGAAATGGCAACCCACTCCAGTGTTCTTGCCTGGAGAATCCCAGGGACGGGGGAGCCTCGTGGGCTGCCGTCTATGGGGTCGCACAGAGTCAGACACGACTGAAGTGACTTAGCAGCAGCAAAGGAGGACAAGCCTCAGAAATTCTATTCGATAGGCTGATTCATGTCGATGCATGGCAAAAACCATCACAATATTATAAAGTAATTTTCCTCCAATTAAAATAAAGTAATTAATTTAATTAAGAAAAGAAAAAGAAATTCTATTCCAGTGAGGCTCTCACACTGTGAATACAAGCAGAGAGTAGTCCCATTCCTGGGGCAGTGCCAACATATCCAGGAGTTGTTCGTGAAAAGAGATTTCAAAGAGAATGCATCTCTTCCCAAACGTGGAAAGTCAAACCTGGGTACCCAATTCAAACCACCACAAGTGATGCATTTGATAGACATGGGTATAAGAGCTATATCTATGAAAGAGAAGCTTATGCTGCTGAAGAACTTTCTCAGTAAGTCCAAGAACTAAGGGTCAGACAACCAACCCCTGAAGCTAAGGATCTACTTTTAAAGTACCAACCCACCTCACATCATCTAGCATCTAGACCATAAAGTGAAAGTGTTAGTCACTCAGTTGTTTATGATTCTTTGTGACCCCATGGACTGTATCCTGCCCACCAGAATCCTTGCCATGGGATTCTCCAGGCAAGATTACTGCAATAGGTTGCCATTCTCTTCTCCAGGGGATCTTCCTGACTCAGGGATCTAACCTGGGTGTCCCACATGGAGGCAGATTCTTTACTGTCTGAGACACCAGGGAAGCCCATCTAGAACACAGGTCTCAGAGAAAGACTCTTCCAAGGCACTTCAGCAAACATCACAGTTATCTCTGGTCATGCCTGGGCTGGAAAAGGTTTACGGTTAAAATTTACCAGAATAATCCTGGAGCCCAAACATTCAATTCAGGAGGATAAGATCCCCCCATCCTCCACACAATTCACAATCAGGTCCTCTAGACCAGGGGTCCCCAACCTCTGGGATCTAATGCCTGGTGACCTGAGGTAGAGCTGATGTAATGATAATAGAAATAAGGTGTACAATAAATGTAATGCTCTTGAATCATTCTAAAACCATCCCCCCAACCTGGTCCATGGAAAAATTGTCTTCCACAAAACTGGTTCATGCTGCCAAAAATGTTGGGCGCCGCTGCACCCACCAGAGTCTTCCTCACATGTTATCTTAGCTCTCTGACACAGGTGTCCAAATTTCTCCAAATTCCGCCACTGAAAAAGTATCAGGGCACACGGTGCCATATCCTCACAGATTCGAAGTAAACTTTAGATGCTTCCCTCTGCTTTTCCTCAGTTCACCCTGTCAAGAAAGTATGCAGGGAAAGGCCTGACTCTAATTACCTTCCCACTGAATCTAACCACCAGACCCAGCCACTTCAGTTGCTATTTAACCACCCTCATTCGTTCTATCATGATGACCTGTTGTCTTTTTCACCCAAAATGTAACCAGCCAGACATCCTGGCTTGCTGCCACTCTAGAGAATTTCGACAATAGGCTGGTTCTCAAGACACTGGCTTGTATTTGTCATTTACTGTCACGGCTATAGGGCTTCCCAAGTGGGTCAGTGGTTAAAGAATCCACTGGCCAATGCAGGAGATGCAGGATAGATCCCTGGATCAGAAAGATCCCCTGGAGAAGGAAATGGTAACCCACTCTAGTAGTCTTGACTGAGAAATCCCACGGACAGAGGAGCCTTGAGGACTATAGTCTATGGGGTCGCAAAAGAGTCGGACACGACTTAGCGACTAAATAACAACACAGGACTATATTCTAGATCTCACCATTTGGAACCATATGGCTCTAAGATCCCTGTATTCACACAGAACTCTGGTCTCAGCAACCTGTTCTTCCCACTTGCTTAGGTGACAGAAGGGATTCCCGTGGCCTGCAAGAGCCCTAACGCAGGGAATAATCAATCCCAATGTAAATCCCTCTGGAGCACGAATTCATTTTTACTCTTTGAGCTATTTTTGAATATTTCTTTAAAAGCTGACAACAGAGAGAAGGAAATATGTTGTTTTCATTGGTTAATTTTTGGATGTGAAATAATCCAGTTAACCTTTCCTTCAGTTCAGTTCAGTTCAGTCACTCAGTCACGTCCGACTCTTTGCAACCCGATGGACTGCAGCACAACACACTTCCCTGTCCATCACTGACTTCCAGAGTTTACTCAAACTCATGTCCATTGAGTTGGTGAAGCCATCCAACCATTTCATCCTCTGTTGTTCCCTTCTTCTCCTGCCTTCAATCTTTCACAACATTGGGTCTTTTCCAATGACACAGTTCTTCACATCAGGTGACCAAAGTATTAGAGCTTCAGCATCAGTCCTTCCAATGAATATTCAGGACTGATTTCCTTTAGGATGGACTGGTTAGATCTCCTTGCAGTCCAAGGGACTCTCAAGAGTCTTCTCCAACACCACAGTTCAAAAGCATCAATTCTTCAGGGCTCAGCTCTCTTTATAGTCCAACTCTCACATCCATACATGACTACTGGAAAACCATAGCTTGGAAGTGACAAATAGATTCAAGAGATTATATCTGATAGACAGAGTGCCTGAAGAACTATGAACGGAGGTTTGTGACATTGTACAGGAGGCAGGGACCAAGACCATCCCCAAGAAAAAGAAGTGCAAAAAGGCAAAATGGTTGTCTGAGGAGGCGTTACAAATAGTTGAGAAAAGAGAAGTGAAAGGCAAGGGAGAAAAGGAAAGACATACCCATCAGAATGCAGAGTTCCAAAGAATAGCAAGGAAAGATAAGAAAGCCTTTCTCAGTGATCAATGGAAAAAAATACAGGAAAACAATAGAATGGGAAAGACTAGAGAGCTCTTCAAGAAAACTTTCCTTGAGGACTACCTGTTTCCTAGGGGAGAGAGTGAACACTGAGGAAAAATTCTCCAAAGACTCTGCTAGGAGAAGGCCCTAATCTTAGTCCCAGTTCCAAGGAAAATGACTCTATCTATGAAGGCAAATAAGAAAAGAGTGGATCATCAGCTGAGCACCTAAGAGGAGCAATGTGTAGCCTAAGCCATGAGGTGTCATCTGGCTGCTCATGTAAGCATCTGCTCTCAGGGCTCAGAACACTTAAGAACACCGGTGGGATACAAACACCTAGCAGGGAACTGACTGAGTTGGAAGCATTTAACAAGACAAGACAGTGGTTGACATATACAACAGTTGCACTATAAAGAAATATATATCTGTTTATATTCAGACTTATTTAGAATTAATAGTTAAATTTAAGTACTGCTGCCCAGATGACAGAACTTGTCAGATAATTAGCTGTTTTGAAATTTTTTATTTATGATACTAAGTCTGTTTACTTCTTGCATATCTGGTAGGTTTTAGGTTTCTATTTGAGTTATTTATGGAGTTTCACCACCCCCAAAATGTATTTTTGTAACAAAACACTCGAAGTGAAAAATTATAGTATTGTTAAAATGTAAATTAATTGTGTTTTCATACGTGTTTCCAAGAAATCTGTATAACTTATACTTCAGTTCAGTTCAGTCACTCAGTCATGTCCGACTCTTTGCGACCCCATGAATCGCAGCATGCCAGGCCTCCCTGTCCATCACCAACTCCCGGAGTTCACTCAGACTCACGTCCATCGAGTCAGTAACGCCATGAGCCATCTCATCCTCTCTCGTCCTCTTCTCCTCCTGCCCCCAATCCCTCCCAGCATCAGAGTCTTTTCCAATGAGTCAACTCTTCGCATGAGGTGGCCAAAGTACTGGAGTTTCAGCTTTAGCATCAGTCCTTCCAATGAACACCCAGGACTGATCTCCTTTAGGATGGACTGGTTGGATCTCCTTGTAGCCCAAGGGACTCTCAAGAGTCTTCTCATAGTTCAAAAGCATCAATTCTTTGGCTCTCAGCCTTCTTCACAGTCCAACTCTCATATCCATACATGACCACAGGAAAAACCATAGCCTTGACTAGACGGACGTTTGTTGGCAAAGTAATGTCTCTGCTTTTGAATATGCTATCTAGGTTGGTCATAACTTTCCTTCCAAGGAGTAAGTGTCTTTTAATTTCATGGCTGCAGTCACCATCTGCAGTGATTTTGGAGCCCCAAAAAATAAAGTCTGACACTGTTTCCCCATCTATTTCCCATGAAGTGATGGGACCGGATGCCATGATCTTCGTTTTCTGAATGTTGAGCTTTAAGCCAACTTTTTCACTCTCCACTTTCACTTTCATCAAGAGGCTTTTGAGTTCCTCTTCACTTTCTGCCATAAGGGTGGTGTCATCTGCATATCTGAGGTTATTGATATTTCTCCCAGCAATCTTGATTCCAGCTTGTGTTTCTTCCAGCCCAGCGTTTCTCATGATGAACTCTGCATAGAAGTTAAATAAGCAGGGTGTCAATATACAGCCTTCACATACTCCTTTTCCTATTTGGAACCAGTCTGTTGTTCCATGTCCAGTTCTAACTGTTGCTTCCTGACCTACGTACACATTTCTCAAGAGGCAGTCAGGTGGTCTGGTATTCCCATCTCTTTCAGAATTTTCCACAGTTTGTTGTGATCCACACAATCAAAGGCTTTGGCATAGTCAATAAAGCAGAAATAGATGTTTTTCTGGAACTCTTTTGATTTTTCCATGATCCAGCGGATGATGGCAATTTGATCTCTGGTTCCTCTGCCTTTTCTAAAACCAGCTTGAACATCAGGAAGTTCACCGTTCACATATTGCTGAAGCCTGGCTTGGAGAATTTTGAGCATTACTTTACTAGCGTGTGAGATGAGTGCAATTGTGCGGTAGTTTGAGCATTCTTTGGCATTGCCTTTCTTTGGGATTGGAATGAAAACTGACTTTTTCCAGTCCTGTGGCCACTGCTGAGTTTTCCAAATTTGCTGGCTTATTGAGTGCAGCACTTTGACAGCACCATCTTTCAGGATTTTCAATAGCTCAACTGGAATTCCATCACCTCCACTAGCTTTGTTCATAGTGATGCTTTCTAAGGCCCACTTGACTTCACATTCCAGGATGTCTGGCTCTAGGTCAGTGATCACATCATCGTGATTATCTTGGTCATGAAGATCTTTTTTGTACAGTTCTTCTGTGTATTCTTGCCACCTCTTCTTAATCTCTTCTGCTTCTGTTAGGTCCATACCATTTCTGTCCTTTATTGAGCCCATCTTTGCATGAAATATTCACTTGGTATCTCTAATTTTCTTGAAGCAACCTCTACTCTTTCCCATTCTGTTGTTTTCCTTTATTTCTTTGCATTGATCGCTGAGGAAGGCTTTCTTATCTCTTCTTGCTATTCTTTGGAACTCTGCATTCAGATGCTTATATCTTTCCTTTTCTCCTTTGCTTTTCACTTCTCTTCTTTCACAGCTATTTGTAAGGCCTCCTCAGACAGCCATTTTTCTTTTTTGCATTTCTTTTCCATGGGGATGGTCTTGATCCCTGTCTCCTGTATAATGTCACGACCCTCATTCCATAGTTCATCAGGTACTCTATCTATCAGATCTAGGCCCTTAAATCTATTTCTCACTTCTACTGTATAATCATAAGGGATTTGATTTAGGTCATACCTCAATAGTCTAGTGGTTTTCCCTACTTTCTTCATTTAAGTCTGAATTTGGCAATAAGGAGTTCATGATCTGAGCCACAGTCAGCTCTTGGTCTTGTTTTTGTTGACTGTATAGAGCTTCTCCATCTTTGGCTGCAAAGAACATAATCAGTCTGATTTCGGTGTTGACCATCTGGTGATGTCCATGTGTAGAGTCTTCTCTTGTGTTGTTGGAAGAGGGTGTTTGCTATGACCAGTGCATTTTCTTGGCAAAACTCTATTAGTCTTTGCCCTGCTTCATTCCGTATTCCAAGGCCAAATTTGCCTGTTACTCCAGGTGTTTCTTGACTTCCTACTTCTGCATTCCAATCCCCTATAATGAAAAGGACATCTTGTTTTGGGTGTTAGTTCTAAAAGGTCTTGTAGGTCTTCATAGAACCGTTCAACTTCAGCTTCTTCAGCGTTACTGGTTGGGGCATAGGCTTGGATTACTGTGATATTGAATGGTTTGCATTGGAAACGAACAGAGATCATTCTGTCATTTTTGAGATTGCATCCAAGTACTGCATTTTGGACTCTTTTGTTGACTATAAGAGGATCACAATTCTCCTTAAACCATTTGTTTCAGTTTCAAAAGACTAGCCTTACTGAAACACAAAATGCTTCAGGCATTAGTGGAAAATGAAATACCTCATCTTATTCCCAGCTGTTTAATGCATTAAATTTTTAAATGCCACATAACAAGTATTTGATTTCTTAAGCTCTTTTATAGAAAACAAAAAGTATGACTACATTAAATGTATAATACTAGGAACCACGAAATGAAAATAGCCTTCTATAAGCTTCAGTATTGCCAATTTTTCTCATCTCTATTTCTCAACATTTGTAGTTATACTTGTTTATTTTAATTGAAAGCACAAGTCCTGTGACACTCTTACATAATTTCTTGGATTGTAAGCAACCACTGCAAGCCTGACGGCAAGCCTGGTTGGGGCAAATTTCAATAGAAAATATAGTTTTGCTTTTGCTTTTTTTTTTTATCTCCTGTGTCTTTCCTGTTAGCTCAGTTGGTAAAGAATCTGCCCGCAGTGCAGGAGACCTGGGTTCGATCCCTGGGTTGGGAAGATCCCCTGGAGAAGGGAAAGGCTACCCACTCCAGTATTCTGGCCTGGAGAATTCCATGGACTGTATAGTCCATGGGGTCAAAAAGAGTTGGACACAACTGAGTGACTTCACTTTCATATCTTCTATTACATCAACCAATGGCTTTCCAAGTCTTTCTATATAAAGCACTGAAAATCTGTTTCAGACTAGCATAAGGAAAATCCCATGGATAGGGGGCCTGGTGGGCTGCAGTCCATGGGGTCTCGAAGAGTCAGACACGACTGAACTACTTCACTTTCACTTTTCACTTTCATGCATTGGAGAAGGAAATGGCAACCCACTCCAGTGTTCTTGCCTGGAGAATCCCAGAGACGGGGGAGCCTCGTGGGCTGCTGCCTATGGGGTCGCACAGAGTCAGACGTGACTGAAGTGACTTAGCAGCAGCAGCATGAGAAATATTCACTGCACAGTAGTACAATGTAGACAACAGATATTTAGGGGCAGGGCCAGATTTATGTAAGCCTCCGTATGTCACTCCATCCAGCTGTTTGTCATGTGGAAGGGGTTCAGAAGACCTGTGCTCAGTGGGGAGTGGCCACGATGATGGAGTAGAAAGACCCCTAGCTCACCTCTTCCTACAGACACATCAAAATTACAACTATTTAAAAGTAAATATTGATGAGAAAGACTGGATGGCTAGAAGAAAAAAATCTATACACAAAGATATAAAGAAGGAAAAATCAGATGTGTAAGAGGGGTAAAGATACAGAATAGTCAAGCCTATACCTCTGGAAGGGCAACCTACAAGCTGGAAGATAATTACAGAGGTTGCCCTCAAAGAATGAAGGGTCTGAGCCCCGCATTGGGCTCCCTAACCTGAGGCTCTTGCACTGGGAAGACAAACCCTCTGAACATCTGGACTTGAAGGCCAGCAGGGCTTACTTTAGGGATACCCTGTGTGCTATGAGAAAAAGAGACTCCACTTTTAAAGAATGCACACAAAATCTCACATGCTCTGGGATTCAGAGCAGAAGCAGAAATTTGAAAGGAGTCGGTCAAACCCATCTGCTGATCTTGGAGTCTCATTGGGAAAGGTAAGAAAAAACTGGAACTCACTCTGGGGATATAAATCCTGGGGGCACCTATTTGGGGGAGCTTGTTCTACCACAAGGATGCTGGTACTGACAAGTGCCATTTTGGAATCCTCCCTTTAGTTTGTTAGCACCAAGACCTAGCCCCACCAATGAGCCTATCAGCATCAGTACTGGGACCCTCAGGCCAAGCCACTAACCACATGAGGACCCCATCCACCAGCAGACCAGCTGCCTTAAGATCCCCTTAGCCCACAGCAGCCTCAGGATCCAACCCTGCCTTCCAGGGGCCCAAGATCCAGCCCTGCATACCAGGGCACCAGTACTAGGCCCAGGGTCTCCAGGGCCCTACAGCCAGAGACTCTGGGGCCCAGACACACTCACTAGCCCTGAGACCAGCTATATTCATTAGGGGGCACGCACTAGCCTCAAGACACACCGGGCCCCAGCCCCACCCTTCAGAAGACTGACAGACCAACTGCAGGACCCCAGGATACCACAACCAGAGAACTTAGAATTTTGCAAAGAGTTAGAATATATAAAGAAAAAACAAACAGAGATAAAGAATACAATCACTGAAATAAAAAATACAGTAGAGATCAGATCAGATCAGTCACTCAGTCGTGTCCGACTCTTTGTGACCCCATGAATCACAGCACACCAGGCCTCCCTGTCTATCGCCAACTCCCTGAGTTCACTGAGACTCACGTCCATCGAGTCAGTGGTGCCATCCAGCCATCTCATCCTCTGTCGTCCCCTTCGCCTCTTGCCCCCAATCCCTCCCAGCATCAGAGTCTTTTCCAATGAAGTCAACTCTTTGCATGAGGTGGCCAAAGTACTGGAGTTTCAGCTTTAGCATTATTCCTTCCAAAGAAATCCCAGGGCTGATCTCCTTCAGAATGGACTGGTTGGATCTCCTTGCAGTCCAAGGGACTCTCAAGAGTCTTCTCCAACACCACAGTTCAAAAGCATCAATTCTTCAGCTCTCAGCCTTCTTCACAGTCCAACTCTCACATCCATACATGACCACTGGAAAAACCATAGCCTAGACTAGACGAACCTTTGTTGGCAAAGCAATGTCTCTGCTTTTGAATATGCTGTCTAGGTTGGTCATAACTTTCCTTCCAAGAAGTAAGCGTCTTTTAATTTCATGGCTGCAGTCACCATCTGCAGTGATTTTGGAGCCCAGAAAAATAAAGTCTGACACTGTTTCCACTGTTTCCCCATCTATTTCCCATGAAGTGATGGGACCGGATGCCATGATCTTCGTTTTCTGAATGTTGAGCTTTAAGCCAACTTTTTCACTCTCCACTTTCACTTTCATCAAGAGGCTTTTGAGTTCCTCTTCACTTTCTGCCATAAGGGTGGTGTCATCTGCCTATCTGAGGTTATTGATATTTCTCCTGGCATATCAACAGTAAATTAGATGATACAGAGGAACAGATCAACATGCTGGAAGACAGAAAGGTAGAAATCATTAAAGCTGAATAGAAAAAAAAAAAAGAATGAAAAGAAGTAAGGACAGTTAAAGAGACTTCTGGGACAACATCAACATTCAGATTTAAAGAAGACCTCAAAAGCATAATAATAACCACTTTGTAGAGGTCCAAGAAGGAGGAGAGAGAGAAAACTGGGAAGAGAACATATTTGAGGATATAATAGCTGAAAACTTCCTTAACCTGGAAAAAGAAACAAGCATCTAGGTTCAGGAAGCACAGAGAATACAAAACAGGACCAGTCCAAAGAAGATTACACCCAGATATGCTATAAACAAAATGGCAAAAAAAATTAAAGATAAAGAAGTGAAGTGAAAGTCATTCAGTCATGTCCGACTCTTTGTGACCCATGGTCTATACAGTCCATGGAATTCTGCTGGCCAGAATACTGGAGTGGATAGCCTTTCCTTTCTCCAGAGGATCTTCCCAACCCAGGGAAATAAAACAAAAAAAACTCCCAACCAACACAAGTTCAGGACCAAATGGCTTCAATCTGCATTCTACCAAACATTTAGAGAAGAGTTAACATTATCATTTTTAAACAATTCCAAAAAAATTGCAGTTGTAGGGACACTTACACATTCATTCTACCAAGCCAACATCACCCTGATACCAAAAAAAGAGAGAAAGATCACACACAAAAAGAAAATTACATGCCAATATATCTGATGAACATGAATACAAAAATCCATAACAAAATATTTGCAAATGAAATTCAACAACACAGTAAAAGAATTATACACCATGATCAAGTGAGATTCATCTCAGGGATGCAAGGATGGTTCAATATCCACATATCAAACAAACTAAGAAAATAATCCCATTTAAAATCACATCAAAAAGAATAAAATACCTAAAAATAAATCTTGCTGAAGAAAAAGACCTGTACTAGTAACTTTAAGACATTGATGAAATAAATTGAAGACACAAATGGATGGTAAAATACACTTTGTTCACTGACTAGAAGAATAAATACTGTTAAAATGATCATACTACCCAAAGCAATCTATAGATTCAATGCAATCCTTATCAAAATACCAAGTGCATTTTCATGGAACTGGAACAAATAATTCTAACATTTATGTAGAAATACAAAAGACTCCAAATAACCAAAGCAATATTGATAAAAAAAAGAATACAGCTGGAGGTATCATACTCCTTGATTTCAAGCTATACTACAAAGCTATAAGAATCAAAATGTATGGTACTGGTACAAAATTAGACACACAGATCAATAGAGCAGACTAGACAGCTAAGACATGAACCCACACTTATATAGGCAATTAATCTATGACAAAGGAGACAAGGTATACAATGGGGAAAACAGAGCCTCCTCAATAAATGGTGTTGAAAAACTGGATAACTGCATGCAAAAGAATCTAACTGGCCTACTGTCTCACACCATGCACAAAAACAAATTCAAAATGGTTTAAAGATTTAAATCCAAGACCTGAAAACATAGGCAATAACTTTTTGAAATTGTTCTTGGTAATACTTTTTGGATATTGCTCCAGAGGCAAGAGAAGCAAAAACAAAAATAAATGGGACTACATCAAACCTAAAAGCAATTGCACAGCAAGGGAAACTATCATCAAGAAAGGCCACCTAATGAATGGGAGAATATATTTGCAAATTATATGTCTGATGAGTTAGTATTCAAAAATTCACAAAGAACTCATACAACTTAACATCAAAACACAAGCAATCTAATTTTAAAATGGGCAGAGGATTTAAATAGACATACAGGATCTGAATAGGAGACATGCTGATGGCTAACAAGCACATGAAAACATGCTCAACATCACTAATCAACAGAGAAATGCAAATCAAAACCACAATAAGATATCACCTCACACCCACCAGAAAGCTATTAGCAAAAATACAGCAAATAAGAAGTATTGGCAAGGATATGGAGAAAAGGGAGCCCTCAGCACTGTTGGTGTGAATGAAAGCTGGTGCAGCTGCTATGGAAAATAGCATGAGGATTTCTCAAAAAATTAAAAATAAAACTATCATATGACCGAGTCACAGATGTGAAAGGTACAGTGTGGGGACTATAGTCAATAACCATGCAGTATCTTTGTATGGTGACTGATCATAACTAGACAATAACAATATGGAAATACTGAATCACTATGTTGTATAACAGGTGCTAAATAGTGTTGCAGGTCAATTACACTTCAAAAGCAAATGAAAATTATACTTCAGAAACAAACTAATAGAAAAAGAGATCAGATTTGTGGTCATCCGAGGAAGAGGTTGCAGTGAGGGGGAATTGAATGAAGGCAGTCAAAAGGTACAAACTCCCATTTACAGGACAAATAAGTAGTAATGATACAATATATTGGGTTGGCCAAAAAGTTCATTCAGTTTTTCCATATTATGGAAAATCCAAAGAAACTTTTTGGCCAACCTAATACATGATAAAGGTAATTAGTACTGCTATATATATATTATATATAAATGTTGATAAGAGTAAGTCCTATGAGTTCTTATCACAGTGATAATTTTTTCTCTGTTTTTTACAATTTTGCATCTATTAATATATGCGTGAGTATCTATGGTTTTTCCTGTGGTCTTGTATGGATGTGAGAGTTGGACTGTGAAGAAGGCTGAGCACCAAAGAATTGATGCTTTTGAACTGTGGTGTTGGAGAAGACTCTTGAGAGTCCCTTGGACTGCAAGGAGATCCAACCAGTTCATTCTGAAGGAGATCAGCCCTGGGATTTCTTTGGAAGGAATGATGCTAAAGCTGAAACTCCAGTACTTTGGCCACCTCATGCGAAGAGTTGACTCATTGGAAAAGACTCTGATGCTGGGAGGGATTGGGGGCAGGAGGAGAAGGGGACAACTGCTGAGGTCCAGCCCCGGTGGATCCAGGGAATTCCAAGCAGGGATGGCGTCGGCGAGGATCAGGAAACAATTACTTAATTAAACGTTAATTAAGGATAGAAAGAGTGGTTAAATAAGGATAGCTCAGTGAGAAAATTTAGTGGAGAAAAGAGGCTGAATAACTTGGTTTACATGGAAAGCTAATAAAATTCCAAAATAAGGAATTTGTGTCACCTACGTAGGCCACAGGCATCCTCCCATTCTCCCGAAGGAGAGGAGATACTAAGGCCTTCCCAGTCAGATCTTAGAAGCTCAGGCAAAATTAGTAGGCTTGACGAGCCTCCCCGCCCCAGATGGGAATTCAGCCAGAAGGTGAGAGAAAGAACGACATGGGGAGACCAAGTTGCAGTGAACAAGGCCCGCGTTTTATTTTTCAAAGCAGTTTTTATGCCTTAAGTTATGCATAGAGGATAATGGGGGAAGGGGTAGAGTCAGTAGTAAGCCAGGCTTTCTTCCTGCAAACCTATCATATGCAAAAGTTTAGGTGATTTACATCATCTTCTGGCCCGGAGACCTGTTAACATTTTAAGATCCTTTCTTCAGAAAACTTATTTTTCTCTAAAGGTGATTATTCTAAAGTCAGGCACCACCCTCTGAAAGCATTAGATAAATTTGCATTCCTACAGGGCAAAGGTGTGGTGGACTATAACAAGAAAAAGAATTAACTCAAGGGTCCAAGGTTACAAACATTAAAGCTACTACTTACATTCCTATGCACCAATTATATTAATCAATACACTGCCAGGGATAAAGTAGGTAAGGGATATGGAAACTTAGCAGCAAACATTGGCCCAACAAGTGAAAAACCCTTCACCAATACAATTTCTAATCAGTCTTTTAACTGCTCAAAGGAATCTGTATTTAGACAGTTTAGAACATCTCATGCCTCTCACAGTTGGGAGGCTCTGAACAATCACATGTGGCTGGAAGAACCTATTCAGGCAGGCTAGAGGACTTCCAAAGGAGTTTGTAGTTTGAAACACCCTTGGCACGCCCAGGAACTTTATTAACTGGAGCTGTAAGTTAACTCTTTTTCAGAGAGAGGTGGTGGGGGGCAGCCCCCCGTGAAGTCAGAGGTGTAGGTGAGAGCACAAAGCAGTAAAGTAGGCAGATTCTGGTTTTGGGGGAAGATGCTTGAGAATTTCCAGGGGGACTCCTGAGGCTCGATCCCGCCTTTGCGTATGCCAAGCCTCCTTAGTCATGACCTTTGCCACAGGCAGAGTTCCTCACGCTGGCTCCCAGCAGATGACAGAGGATGAGATGGCTGGATGGCATCGTTGACTCGATGGACGTGAGTCTGAGTGAACTCCGGGAGTTGGTGATGGACAGGGAGGCCTGGCGTGCTGTGATTCATGGGGTCGAAAAGAGTCAGACACGACTGAGCAACTGAACTGAACTGAATTGATTGCTGCTGCTGCTAAGTCGATTCAGTCGTGTCCGACTCTGTGCAACCCCATAGACGGCAGCCCACCAGGCTCCCCCATCCCTGGGATTCTCCAGGCAAGAACACTGGAGTGGGTTGCCATTTCCTTCTCCAATACAGGAAAGTGAAAAGTGAAAGTGAAGTCGCTCAGTCCTGTCCCACTCTTCGCAACCCCATGGACTGCAGCCCACCAGGCTCCTCCGTCCATGGGATTTTCCAGGCTAGAGTACTGGAGTGGGGTGCCATTGCCTTCTCCGACTCAACTGATTAAGTCGCTTCAATTGAGTCCAACTCTGCTACTCCATGGACTGTAGTCCACCAAGCTTCTCTATCCATGGGATTCTCTAGGCAAGAATACTGGAATGGGTTGCCATGCCCTCCTTCAAGGGATCTTTCCCACCCAGAGATCGAACTTGCATCTCTTAAGTGAAAAGTGAAAGTGAAGTCGCTCAGTCATGTTCGACTCTTTGCGGCCCCATGGACTGTAGCCTACTAGGCTCCTCTGTCCATGGGGTTTTCCAGGCAATAGTACTGGAGTGGATTGCCATTTCCTTCTCCAGGGGATCTTCCCAACCCAGGGATCGAACCCATGTCTCCCGCATTGCAGGCTGATTCTTTACCAGCTGAGCCACAAAGGAAGCCCTTGTGGCATCTCTTAAGTCTCCTGTATTAGCAGGCAGGTTCTTTACCACTAGCACCACTTGGAAAGCCTGGAGCCATTTGCACCAAATCTCCTCTACAAAGAACATGACTATGCTGCCATTTAGAGTCATTTATGTTTCTCAGTTTTAAAATAGATTAGTAACCTACTTCTAAGCACTTTAGTTCTCAAAGCTATTATGAATGTTAACTTTTTTATTTATAACTAATCTATGCTGGGCTTCCCTGGTGGCTCAACTGGTAAAGAATTCACCTGCAGTGTGGGAGACCTGGATTCTATCTCTGGGTTGGGAAGATCCCCTGAAGAAGGGAATGGCTACCGACTCCAGTATTCTGGCCTGGAGAATTCCATGGACTGTATAGTCCATGGGGTTGCAAAGAGTTATGGACACAACTGAGTGACTTTCACATGCTGGTGTAGAGCAAAGTTTTTTGATCTGTATATTTTTCTTTTGATTTTTAAACTGGACACAGTTTTAATGTTTACTGATAATTAAGTTGACAAAATAACAAAGCATTTGTATTTTTAAGTGGAACCATTTATCCATGGACAGAAGGCCATGGGAAACCATACTTACCCACTTGCAACTATATCCTGTTCATGTTCTGTACATGATTTATTCACTGCTTGGAGAGGAGATCAAAGTGAAAGCACTCTTGAGAGGTGAACATGTCATTTTTGCTCATCCCTGAGCTTAAATCAGTGTTTGTGTTCTAATCAAGTTAAGCCTTTTGCTGGACTTAGATAATGCACTGTGATCTCTATACCTTCATGCATGGTAAAGAATTGAACTGCAAAGCAGGAGATGTGGGCTTGATCACTGGGCTGGGCTCAGATGGGAAGGAAGTGCAAAATCACTCCAGTATTCTTGCCTGGGAAACCCCATAGACAGAGCCTGGCAGGTTACAATACATGTGGTCTTAAAGAGTGGGACATGACTTAGCAGGTAAACAACAAAACAACATAGCTGATTTACAATATTGTGTTATTTTCTGCTGTACAGCAAAGTTAATCATTTACACATTACATGTATCCACTTTTTTAGATTCTTTTCTCATATAAGCTATTACAGAGTACTGAGTAGAGTTCCCTGCGCTATAAGGTAGTGTAGTGTTAGTCACTTAGTTGTGTCCAACTCTGCGACCCCATGGACTGTGGCCCACCAGGCTTCTCTGTCCATGGGATTCTCCAGGCCAGAATACTGGAAAGGGTTGCCATTCCCTTCTCCAGAGGATCTTCCCAACCCAGGGATCGAACCCAGGTCTCTTGCATTGCAGGCAGATTCTTCACCATCTAAGCTACAGGGAAGATCCTGTATATAGAATAGTGTTATACAGTAGTTCTCAATAGTTATCTATTTTATGTATAGTAGTATGTATAAGTCATTCCCAGTCTCCTAATGTATCCCCACTCTTTCCCCCATGGTAACCATAAGCTTGTTTCCTACATCTGTGTCTCTATTTCTGTTTTGGAAATAAGTTCATTTGTACCATTTTTTTTTAATATTCCCCATATAAGTGATATCACAAGATATTTGTCTTTGCCTGTAATTCAGACCTCCTCTCACTTCATTTTTTCAGATACTTCTACCCTCCTTTGTACATTGTATAATCCTAACTCTGGACAAAGTACTTTTCCGTTCAACCCTAATTTTCTTAATTAATTGAAATTTGGTCCAGCACATTCCTTGCTATGTTTTCCTATAGAAGCCTAACCATTCCAACTCCTTCAAACTTCATGAAAAGTAGAAGGGATAAGTTTGCTCCTAGAGCCACCTCTAACCCACTGATTCATTGCTCTTTCTTCTTCACTTAAAGTTCACACCATTCCTATTGGCTTAAAAAGAGTTAAGATACAAATATGTTTTAAAATGCAACTGGTAGTTTAGTTGTGTCCAACTCTTGTGACTCCATGGACTGTAGCCTGTCAGGCTTCTCTATCCTATGAGGAAGAAAGGATATATCCTATAGGATATGGGAAAATCTATGGGATTTTTCCAGGCAAGAATACTGAGTGGGTTGCCATTTCCTTCTCCAGGGAATCTTCCCAACCCAGGGATCAAACCCTGGTCTCCTGCATTGCAGTCAGATTCTTTATCTACTGAGCTACCAGAGAAGCCACCATCAGAATTCATCTGCTCAGGATACAAATGTATAGTCAGTTTATTACAAATAAAAGTAAATTTATTAGCCACAATAAAATAAGAAAACAAGGAAGACTTTATTTTTGCAGCAAACTCTTATTAATTGTAAAGTATTATGGAGTCACTCAGAAATAGGTTTTTAAACCATGTGAAGTTTATATATTAATCTGCACAAAATTATTCTATATAATTGTCTTCTATAGAAATTATCTGTGGATTATATGGGTAACTATTTCAAATAAATATAGCAATAAATAGAATGCCTTTTTAATTTTCCTAACACTCTACTATGGTTATATATGCTTTAAAGAAAAGGGAAAATCCTTTAAAAGGACAATAGATTTCAGGTAGACAAGTTGCAATTCACTCAAAACAGATTTTATTATATATTACTAATATAGGTAGTAGTAAAAGCATACATTGAGCCATGTTTTCCTTTATTAAAACCCTACAAAATTAAAGATTTCT
This sequence comes from Bos grunniens, assembly GCF_055505025.1. Lineage (NCBI taxonomy): Eukaryota > Metazoa > Chordata > Mammalia > Artiodactyla > Bovidae > Bos > Bos grunniens. Next base: position 7,392,427 of record NC_141179.1, on the reverse strand, counting down.
AATTAGATTCATAATACCTAGATGTCATCTATGGTTAAATTTTGGCAAATGTGCTTAAAACAGTAAAAAGAGAACTATGTAGAATCTTTTATATATTATCAAAAATAGCATTAAATTTTTAAATGAGATTATTTAAAATATGGATTGTAAGTTCTTCTAATTTTCATCGAAGCAGATTTAATCTTGATGGGTGAGTTGTTTTTAGTCCACGTGTCCCATCGAATTCCAGTTGTAATCAACTTTCCAGAGAAGTGATGAATGCCATTCAGATTTGCGAGACCACACTGGCTGAACCACCAGCCGGTATTGTTACTGAGGTGGCTGCAGCTCTTCACAGACTGATCACTGATGAAGCATGCAGGACGACACCCGTCATTATCAACATCTGGTGTGCTGAAAGGCATTGCATTTTGATTATCTTCTTTTCTGAAGCCCCGGAATGCATCACCTAGGTAAAATAGATTTTTTTGATGACTAAATTTAAAGGCACTTTTTGTAATTTTAATCAACCTTTACCAACCAATCATGAAAAAGCATTGCATCTAAAACTAAGGCTTAAATTACTTTTTACTAGATATCAGATTAAAATCTCTCCTCCAGGAGCAATAGGCCAAAATCTGGTAATGAATTCCTCAACATAACAAACATCTTCAAGTGGACATTGCATGCGTGCTAAGTTGCCTCAGTCGTGTCCAACTCGTGTCCAACTCTCTACAACACTATGGACTGTAGCCCACTGGTTTCCTCTGTCCATAGGATTCTCCAGGCAAGAGTCCTGGAGTGGGTTGCCATGCCCTTCTTCACAAGTGGACATTTAATGGCACAAATTACAGAGGTCTGTGATGGCCTAGGTAAAACTCTGCATATTATCAGTTAAATTGAAAAGTATTACATCTTTGCTAACTGTGTAAAAGGACCAAACAGTAGCAGTATGAACTGAATGATGGCTTCTTTTGTATTTTTTTTTAAAACAAATGAAACATGAAAATACATCTCATTTTAGGAAAGAAATGCCAAATAGAGTTCCCTAAATATGTCTTTATCAATTAGCCCATTTTGTGTTCTCTTTTCCTTTTTGTCCAAAAAAATCCTATATATAGCATGATATGGCACTTTTCAAACATTGGAATTTTTTCTGAATCTTTGAATCATGAAAGGGTAATGTAAACTTTGTTGTACATTCTCTTATCACAAGGGTCTGTGCTGCTCCTTTGCCACACACCATCCGGCCCCACCTCTGCCCTATCCCCTTTATCTGGCATTCACTAATGTGTTCTCCATTTCTGTGCCTTGTCTCAAACTGTTCTCTTTGCCAACATTCATTTGCCCAAATGCCATCCATTCCTCCAAGTACAAATCACTGATTCTCAACTATAAGGATGCTAAATATCCATCTAGTTGATACAAATACCTGGGCCCAAACTTACTGCATCAGATTCTGCATAAGTATGTACTTTCAAAAAGCATCCCAGGTTGAATCTAACATTAATTTTTTGTTGAAAATCACCCTTCCATGAAGATTTCCTGGATGCAATCAGTCGGAATCATTCTCTCTCTCTTAACCTCAGTCCCTTGGACTGCAAGGAGATCCAACCAGTCCATTCTAAAGGAGATCAGCCCTGGGTGTTCTTTGGAAGGAATGATGCTAAAGCTGAAACTCCAGTACTTTGGCCACCTCATGAGAAGAGTTGACTCATTGGAAAAGACTCTGATGCTGGGAGGGATTGGGGGCAGGAGGAGAAGGGGATGACAGAGGATGAGATGGCTGGATGGCATCACCTACTCGATGGAGATGGACGTGAGTTTGAGTGAACTCTGGGAGTTGGTGATGGACAGGGAGGCCTGGCGTGCTGCAATTCATGGGGTCGCAAAGAGTCGGACACGACTGAGCGACTGAACTGAACTGAACTAACCTCCAAAGATGTATCAGTATTCTGTTCTATTCTGTTTCCAGTTCTATTTACTCTTCCCCTCTATATTGTGATCAGTTAAAGAGCTGGAAGCGCAACTCATTCATTTTTGGATTTCTAACACTAATCATACCTACTGAACAAGAACCATCATGAGCAATCAACAGAAGAGCTAAATTTAATATTAACTCAAGTTTAAAATATCAACATCAAAATATAAATTTAACATCAAGTATTTTAAAGTGCTAACAAATATAATTTTGGGGGGCGGAAAGTAGATGCACTGAAATATAGACCCTTAAAAACCCATTAAACTAGTTGTTCTATCAGCCTGGGTCCTTGCCACGGCTCAGATGTCATGAGCTGGCATCCCGGGAAGTCACTTAATCTTTCTTCACCTGTGAAGCGAGAAGAGTGAAGATCAGCTCTAACATTCTAAGACTTTTAAATGCTGGACTTTCAGAACATGAAAATGGAAATAATGCCTTCCCAGCCTGTCCCACAGAATCGCTATCTAAAGAATCAATTGAGATTACATATGGCAAGTTGTTTTAAAGTGTATAAAGCAGCTCAAAACCATGAGATGATGCAACCATCATAGCAGAGTTTCAAAACTCAAGACTTAAACAGTTTTCTCATTCTTAATCTAATCTGTCAACAGTTATATAAATATATATATATGCCAAAATAAATATATTACTTTTTATCTTCATCTAATATTGAATCAGCTAGATTTAAATCTTTTGGATAATTTTAGGAATAAAAAACTTACCAGCATTTCCTGAATATCGTCCTAAGTGCACTTTAAAAAATTTTGTTTCATCCTCTATCCAAAAATCATCATATGATGCATAAGCTAATGTGTCATCTTCAGATTCCAGTGCCACATGCAGCATAAAACTGGTATTCTTCTGATTCACTATATAAAAAGTCTTTTTCAGTCCTAGCCAAAACTCACCTGTTAAAAAAAATGCTTTTTTAAATATGTTATAGCATATTTAAAATAACTCGTTTTATTAGCATAACCCTGTGTTATTAAGTGCTTGATGTTGTTTGGTGTTTCAATAACTCTGAGATGGTCCACATAAATTATTTGAGGGAATAGATGGCCCTAGCTCAAATTATCACTGTGTGCCTAATTTGCCAATATATATATATATGTGTGTGTGTATATCTTCCCATTTCTGCTTTACTAGACCAAGGATAACTAGATTGTTTCATTTTTTAACTGCCTAAATTAAATTCAAAAAGTCATTTAAAGATTAAGTAAAAAGTCAAGTTCTACCTTAAGGCATATCAACAAAAACTACCAGTTCAAATATTATGGCAAGTAACAAAATGTTTGGGAAGGAAATGGCAACCCACTCCAGTGTTCTTGCCTGGAGAATCCCAGGAGCCTGGTGGGCAGCCGTCTATGGAGTCGCACAGAGTCAGACACGACTGAAGCGACTTAGCAGCAACAACAAAATGATGTATACCAGTAAATGTAAGAGGTTTAACCTCCATATCAGCAACTCCTAAAGAAATATGTCCTGAAAGTGCTCAATAGAAATTATTCTTTCTCTGTCTTTGAGAATAATGTTTTGTGAACTAATATTTCTTTGTTATAATGCAGCTTGTCAGTTACCTCTGAATGAATGAAAATGTAAGGTAGAAACACCAGAGTAATCTCAGGTTAGGGTCAGTATTTCCAAGATGATTGTAGATCCAGGATGAATTCCTAAACTCCGTAATACAAACTGCGTATTTGCATGTTCTAGCCATTGGCATTCTACCTCCCTCTACTCACTGACACGGCCTAAATGTGAACACTCCTGCTCTGAAGCACATCCCTCTGCCTGAATCATGAAATTACCAAAGGAAGTAAGGTCTAGTAAAATTAACTTCAAAGAGTTGGGGATGATGTGACAGCATTCAGACTCTTAAAACCATAGCTAAGACATTAAGTCACTCTCAAGGGCTTGCAGGAACATTTTAGCGGCATACCCACCTAGAACTTAAGATATTCTGAAGAAGTACAGGAAGAAAGGAAGTAAGAAAGACGGACAAGTAAGACAGGACTGCTTGGTTTCTCCTAGTCTGACACCAATTAAATGTCCTTGCCACACTTCCCCTATACCCCAAATCCCAAGTGTAACTTAAGATACTTTCCTAAATACTGTTTATTTCTTTAATAGGCCAAATACAAAGCAGTCTGTTTACCAAAGTATATCTGCCTGAAGACATTTTTCATTAAAACTAAAATGATCTCCCTACAGAAATAAGGATTATGTAAGGAAAATAACAATTTAGAGTATGCAGATCTATGACTGCTTGATTCAGATGGCCGGGCTTGTTGGAAAATTGGAGGTAATGCTGAGAAAACACAAGTATATCAACTGCACTCCATAGTATGGCAGCTATTTGGCCTTCTTTGTGACATTTTATTAAATTTCACACATTTTCTAACCTCTCTGACATGCAGTAGGGTTTTTAGCAGTAGGACTAACACCACCACTTACTAAATCCTTGAATGACATTATTATGGGATGTTAAATATTTTAAGTTATAACAACAGCAACTTAAAATAATAGCATAAAAATGATCAAAGTCACCTGCAAATGTTCCAATTAATGTAAAATTCTGCAGTGTTCAGAAATACTAATGTTTCTGTTCAACAGCCAAAGTGATGTTGCCATGGAATATTGGGAACAGATTTTACAGTTCACCTGGGGTTTCCATTTGCCAAATTTTGAGCATAGTGATTTTTACTGATGCTTTTATAAAGCACTACTTTCAGTTCACATTATTTGAGCTCATACACAATGTACCCCAAATTTCCATTTCATTTGTTTATACAGACACAGCACAAATCTCAAGAATTTCAAGGTCCCTGTTCATTCAGTTTTTAATTCTACAAATAACTATTGACCATCTGCCAGAACGCTGCTGGGTGTATAATCAATACTTAATAAATACCCAACTTACAATTTTCAGTCAAATCACATTTCAACAGGCATCTAAAAATAAAGATATCTAGATCCCAACTGAAGACCTCCTTATTTTAAATAATTTGGCTAATGATCAGAGAGTAGCTTAAGTCATGTTTTTATACACACAGGATTTACTATTTTTACTAATAATTTGACCAATACAGACAGTCTATAGGCATAATACCAAAAAGAAGAAAAAAGAGGAGAAATGAATAAAATTTGACCTAAGAGGTCACCAAATCCATCCAGATAATCACACCACAACTTTTGGAAATCAATTATCCCATCGATCCTTTTCTGTATCACAGTCCATCCACCTCCTCTGTAATCCATGTCACACATAACCTAAAATAAACCCAGAAAAGACAAAAACAACATGCTATTATTTTCATTCTTTGATATAAAACTCATACTTCAAGCTTGTGCAAGTCACTCAGTCATGTCCGACTCTTTGCGACCCCGTGGACTTTATAGTCCTTGGAATTCTCTAGGCCAGATTACTGGAGTGAGTAGCCTTTCTCTTCTCCAGGGGATTTTCCCAACCCAGGGGTTGAACCCAGGTCTCCTGAATTGAAGGCAGATTCTTTACCAGCTGAACCACAAGGGAAGCCCAAGAATCCTGGACTGGGTAGCCTATCCCTTCTTCAGTGGATCTTCCTGACCGAGGAATCAAACTGGGGTCTCCTGCATTGCAGGTGGATTCTTTACCAACTGAGCTATTAGGGAATCCCATACTTCACCCTGAGCCTAGAGAAAGAGACGATACTGCCACTGAAAGTTTCAATGCAGCTGTATATCATTAAAATATTCAGATTTTTTTTTTAAATCTCAAGAAATAATACTGTTTGTTATAAAACAAACATAACTGCAGTCCCTGCTTCAGTCAATATATGTGTTTGTAGCATTTTAAGGCTCTTATTCCTCAACTTTATAAATATTTTTCAGTTGAGTAATAATAGTGACTGATTTTACAGTAATAAAAGTGACAGATTTTATTTTCTTGGGCTCCAAAATCACTGTGGACAGTGAGTGCAGCCATGAAATTAAAACATGCTTGCTCCTTGGGAGGAAAACTTTGATAAACCTAACCTAGACAGTGTATTAAAAAGCAGAGACATCACTTTGCCAACAAAAGTGCATATAGTCAATGTTATGGTTTTTCCAGTAGTCATGTACAGGTGAGAGTTAGACCATAAAGAAGGCTGAGTGCTGAAGAACTGATGCTTTTGAATTGTGGTACTGGAGAAGACTCTTGAGAGTCCTTGGACCACAAGGAGATGAAACCAGTCAGTTCTAAAGGAAATCAACCCTGAATATTCATTGGAAGGACTGATGCTGAAGCTAAAGCTAAAGCTTCACATCATGGCCACATGATGTGAAGAGCTGACTCACTGGAAAAGACCCTGATGCTGGGAAAGATTGAAGGCAAAGGAGACAGAGGCAGGAGCATCATCGATTCAGTGGATACGAATCTGAGCAAACTCTGGGAGACAGTGGAGAACAGAGGGGCCTGGCGTGCTGCAGTCCATAGGGTCTCAGAATCAGACATGATCAAACCTGCATCTGTTATGTCTCCTGCAATGGCAGGCGGGTTCTTTACCACTAGCGCCACCTGGGAAGCCCCATAGATGGGGTTTAGACCATGCTTTTCTGTCTGAAAATCTCAATCTGAACACGGGTCATCCAGGCTATGGAGAAAAAAAGCAATCAAAGACAGACACACAGGCATATTTGACATTGTTTTAAAAATCAGTGTTTTGATTAAAAGGAAAAGTTATTTATAAAGAAATGTATCACTCTGCCACATCAGATGGATGTCATTTGTTTTTGTTGTTGACTTAGCAACTGAAAAACAGCAAAAACAAATGACATCCATCTGATGTGGCAGAGTGATACATTTCTTTATAAATAACTTTTCCTTTTAATCAAAACACTGATTTTTAAAACAGTGTCAAATATGCCTGTGTGTCTGTCTTTGATTGCTTTTTTTCTCCATAGCCTGGATGACCCGTGTTCAGATTGAGATTTTCAGACAGAAAAGCATGGTCTAAGCCCCATCTATGGGGCTTCCCAGGTGGCGCTAGTGGTAAAGAACCCACCTGCCATTGCAGGAGACATAACAGATGCAGGTTCGATCCCTGGGTCAGGAAGATCCCCTGGAGGAGGGCAATGCAATGCACTTCACTATCCTTGCCTGCAGAATCTCATGGACAGAGAAGCCTGGTAGGCTACAGACCACGGGGTCGCAAAGAGTCAGACGTGACTGAAGCAACTTAGCACATGCCCCATCTCAACAGGACTCATAGATGCATCTGTGGTGCTCTGCTAAGTGCCCTTAAGAGGATCACCATGGAGGACTCACTGAAGTGACAAAGCAAGAAAATCAGAGCAATCCTCCCCATCAGAAACTTCCCACACACAGACAGAAAAAGGCAGTGTGGAGGAAGGTAGGGAACCAACACTTTCCCACAAAAGAGGTAATTATGCGTCCCACTCTTCACAAAATTAGAAACCTTCCCTTTCCACATCTGTTCAGGCCCATTTCTGAATCTGTAGGTGAGATAATTTAGGTAATTTAAAATTATTTCCCACTTAATTCCCAATTTTTGACATTCTGTTAATAGATGTCAGAAAATGTTAGCAACTGAGATGAGAAACTGATAGTATCTACTTAGAAAAATTATTTTATTGTGTAATAAAGACCATTAATAAGGTATGATATTCATATTACAACCTTTCTAATGCACAAAAACGTAACCAGAAAATTATATATATAATATTAATATGCAATATACAATAACATATAGTTTTAATAATACATAGAGTTGAAATGGTAGAGGTAGAAAGGATAGATATGAGTAATTTATTTTATGCAGTTTAAGAAATGGATCAGCTTCTCAATCTTTCTCACAATTTAGTGAAAGGTTTTTTTAAATTATTAATTTTTTATACAATCACAAAAAGCCATTTACCATCCAAAGTATATCCATGTGTAGGAAGAGAAACTAAAGTATTTTTATCAAGCTCCAAGACAAAGTACACCATTATTTTTTAATATCCATAAGCTAATTAAAGCAAATAAGTATTTATTTTACATAATTCCATCTGCTGTAAGGATAAGATCTAGCACCAAAGGGACTCACTTTAAAGAATGTAACCAGAAACACTCAAATAGAAAAGTGAAAGACTCTCTAATTCTTTTACTGGTTTGTGGTTTGGGCAAAGAATCCCAGAAAATAAAACTTTTGAAACTGGAACCTATACTAATTTATCTGAAAATTTTTAAGAAGAAATAAAATAGTAAAACAATTAAAACTAATGTTATTTAAATAGATTAGATGCCTATCCTATTCCATATATAATAAGGGAAAACTTTACCTCAAACGGATGACTTGCGCCTTCTGGATGGATTATATACAAACCACTTGGTGTTTTGGTGACAGAACCAATGGTATCTTTAATATCTGTACAATCTAGACCTATAAAAGTAAAATTAGTTATTTAGGATATTTCCACATATACATTTAAGACTTCATCATTTTATTATAAAGAATTGACAGTGTTATGTGAAATTATTATTAAAATGTACATTAATGATATGCTCATTTAACTTGTATGCAGAGTACATCATGAGAAACACTGGGCTGGATAAAGCACAAGCTGGAAGCAAGATTGCTGAGGGAAATATCAATAACCTCAAATATGCAGGTGACACCATCCTTATGGCAGAAAGCGAAGAGGAACTAAAGAGCCTCTTAATGAAAGTGAAAGAGGAGAGTGAAAAAGTTGGCTTAAAACTCAACATTCAGAAAACTAAGATCATGGCATCCAGTCTCATCGCTTAATGTAATATAGATGGGGAACCAATGGAAATAGTGACAGGCTTTATTTTCTTGGGCTCCAAAATCACTGCAGATGGTGACTGAAGCCATGAAACTAAAAGACACTTGCTCCTTGGAAGAAAAGCTATGACAAACCTATACAGCATATTAAAAAGCAGAGACATTACTTTACCAACAAAGATCTGTAATAGTCAAGGCTATGGTTTTTCCAGTAGTCATGTAGGGATGTGAGAGTTGGACTATAAAGAAAGCTGAGTGTTGAAGAATTGATGCTTTTGAACTGTGGTGTTGGAAAAGACTCTTGAGAGTCCCTTGGACTCCAAGGAGATCAAACCAGTCAATCCTAAAGGAAATCAGCCCTGAATATTCATTGGAAGGACTGACACTGAAGCTGAAGCACCAATACTTTGTCCGCCTGATGCGAAGAGCTGACTCATTGGAATAGACCCTGATGCTGGGAAAGATAGAAGGCAGGAGGAGAAGGGGACGACAGAGGATGAAATGGTTGGATGGCATCACCAACTCAATGGAGATGAGTTTGAGCAAGCTCTGGGAGATGGCGATGGACAGGGAAGCCTGGAGTGCTGCAGTCCATGAGGTTCTTGAATCATGCAGTCCATGACTGAGCAACTAAACAACAGCAACAATGATATGATGATTTTAACTTCTTAAAAAGAAAAATCATCTCATCATTAAACATAAGAATCTAGATGAACAGAGGAACTGGGACTAAATAATTTACACTGCAATAAACCTTCACTGATAGCTCACTGTTATTGATTATTTGCCCAGTTGGTATCAACATTTATTTAACATGTTTTACAATTATGCACTCTCTTGTCCAATAAATAATGTATTTTCAGAAATCTAGACTTATCTTGGAAACATAATATGTGACAGAAATCTGTAATGATGACACAGAGAAAATCCAGAAGAATAAGTAGGCTAGCTACTATTGACACATCCTTTCTCCACTGTTTGAAACTTCAGATATTCTGGTGTATTGGGGCCCCCTTTAAAAACAAGCAAAGGGAGAGGAAGAAGGAATCATGTTCTTCACCAGAGGAATTGATGCTGAGGCTAAAGCCTGCTCTGTTGACAATAGCTAGAACTGTAGCAGTCTATAATCACCCCCTCTAAAGCATTCCACTTTCCAGGTTGTAAACATAACTATTATGCAGATATGATGCTACATTTTACTCTAGATGCTTTATTTTGCATTATCTCCTATAAACACAATAAAATAAATTTAATCTTACAATATCAATTACCCAGAGAACAAACACATCAAAGCCTGAGACTTCAGAGCCAGAAGCTTGGGTTAGAGTCTAGTTCTACTCTTTACTAGTCAGAACTATTAGCTAAGTTTCTTAACTACTTTTCTTCATGTGCAATATTGTTATAATAATAATACTATCTACTTCATAGTGTTATTCTGACAATATACATATAAGACATTATGTAAAGCACTTAGCATAGTGCCTGCTGCTGCTAAGTCACTTCAGTCGTGTCCGACTCTGTGCGACCCCATAGACGGCAGCCCACCAGACTCCATCGTCCCTGGGATTCTCCAGGCAAGAACACTGGAGTGGGTTGCTATCTCCTTCTCCAATGCATGAAAGTGAAAAGTGAAAGTGAAGTTGCTCAGTCGTGTCCGACCCTCAGAGACCCCATGGACTGCAGCCTTCCAGTCTCCTCCGTCCATAGGATTTTCCAGGCAAGAGTACTGGAGTGGCGCGCCATTGCCTTCTCCGAGCATAGTGCCTAGTACACAGTAAATATACAGAAAATATCATCTACAAAAAGTTAGCTGTAAAAAATTGTTTGCTTTCCCCTTTACTTCCAGAAGATATAGATTTGTTGCCTTTCTTCTGAGTTGCTAAGAGATATTTTTACGATAAGCTTATGCTTAGAGATATGATAGAAGCTTACTGCAAAGGACTAATCTGTGATAGAGTATCTGCTTTGCCATCACCATACAAATAAATGTGAACAGATTGTTTAGATTTTTCTGGACTCCATATTCCTTAGCTGATGATAATCATCATCATAGCAAACTCTTATACTGTCTTATTATGCTCAGGCAATACTTTAGGAGATTTTGATGTATTTACTCATATAAGTCTCACAAGAAACATACAAGGTAGGTACTATAAGTTTGGGCTTCCCTGGTGGCTCAGATGATAAAGAATCTGCCTGCAATGCAGGAGACCTGGGTTTAATCGCTGAGTTGGGAAGATTCCCCTTAGGAGGAAATGACAACCCAGTCCAGTATTCTTGACTGGTGAATTCCATGGACAGAGGAGACTATTATTTTCCTGATGAGGAAACTGATATCAGGAAACAGTGGATCAGGGATTTGAAGACAAATGATCTGACACCAAAGTCCATGCTCATGACCACCTTGTTACACTATTTTCACTACTCACAAATGAGGTAAAATAATATAATAAAAAATAACACAATAACATGTGAAAGTGCCTGTCATAGTCCCTGACACATAAGTGCTCTCAGTAACAGTTTATTTCCTTCTCTTTGCAAGGAAAAAAAGAAAGATCGCTTACTAGGCCGTCAATAAACATTTATTTGCTTTGAAACTTTGGTATTAATTCACAACTGTAAGATATATAGGGCATTTTTATTAGAAACCTATTCCTTTAGGAATTACTGTACTGTTATACTGTATTTTAGCATCAAAAGAGCTAAATTCTAGTTTCTTTCTGAATCAAGCTTCTTCTTCAAATTTTATATTCTAATTTGAAACATCTCAAGCATGTCAAAAGTACTTCTTACAGGTGGGAGGAATTCTGAGACTTTTTCTTCTAAGCAAAGACTGATTATTACTAAAATGTAAAAGGAGAGCCTACATTCGGTTACATATTAATAAAACTATGCTATTTTCAACAAATTCTGAGTATCTGTCTATAGCCATGGCTTTCAAATGGTCAGAAAAGTTTGCCAATTCAGAAAAGTATGCATTGTCTATGCCGAAATTTGCTTAATGGCAGGTGTTACTCCTCCAGCCTGTTAGATGATAACAAGCTATAATTTTTAAACAAAAGTTCTAGATGTACCAACCTGTCCATGAAATGTTTAAGTAACAAAAGACAAATATGAAAAGGCTGAAATACAAAAAGTTCTCACCATGTGACTGAACTGGTCTGTGAGGAAAAGTATCCAGCTGTTTTCTAAAAACTTCTGTTGTCAAAAGGAGAACTCGATTCATGAGCTCATTAACCTAAACACACAGGCATGCATTTAAGCAAATATGTATTGGAACAAAACTTTTTTAGCTGAATTCTGTAACTGATATCCCTAAGCCTCTTATAAATCCAGCTTTGAAACATATATAATGCTCATCTTTCTTTTGAATTTCTCACTGCTATAATAAAGCAGTAGATTGCTAAATAGCATTCATTAAATTCAGTACCATTTTCCCCTGAACACTGCCTTCATCTGCCCATTTCTATATTTGACTACTCTTGCAGATCTGTTCTTTGTATCTTGTCTGCTCCTTTGCTGTAGTTTGTTATCTGCTCTTCCTCTTGCCATCCTCCACACCAGCTGCCAATCTAGTCATTGCATTTCCCTGCTCAGACACTTCGATGACTTCTTGGTGTGGCATGATTTAGTTCCTATTTCTTTGAGTCAGTTTTCCTTATACACCCTCTACCTCACCAGTCAGTCCACCCCTGCACCACTTCAAGCAGTTCCCCAAGGATGGAACGTCCTGCTCTTAGTCTTCTTACCCAAACTTTGTGACCTCTGAAGTATTTATCCATCTTTCATGACTCATTTCATAATTTCTATAATCTGGGAAATTTTTCCACAGCTCAGATTTTGAATTGCTTTTGTGCAACTTTCTTCAAGTTTCTTTTGTGCAACTTTCTAACAGCATTCACAACATTTTCAATACATTTTTCTGCCCCACCCCCCAACCCCCCCTGCTCAGACTGAATAAGCTTTAAGTGAAGATCCTTTTTTTGGTTATTGCTTTCTGTTTGCCTGTACTTTACTATGGTGTCTCTGCCATAGTAGGCACTAAATAGATTTCTGGATATTAAAAAAATCAAACAATTATACTTCTAGCTAACTATATCAATGTATATATACAATAAGAGCACAGTTCTAAAAAAAAAAAAGCCATACCTGATTAATTAAATAATCCAAGGAAGCTTGCTGCTCATCCATCATGTTTCTTAGTAGTTTTTTGGTACTTCGTGTATAAGAAACAATAGAATTTTGCAAATTCCCTTAAATCATAATAAAACGGGTTTGCTAAACATTATATTGTTATAGAAAATAACTACAGTAAAACATAAAGAATTTTTTAATGATTTTGGATAAATATGTAAATGCAATAACATCTCAATCTAACTAAATACATAGAGTTGCATATTCTGCTTAGGACTTTTTTGTTTAACTAAAGATTAACGAAGAAAACAATTGTTTCAGTACGTCCCAATGAAAATATGCTTCCTAATAATCTATTTTAACCCCCTAATTTAATCTGATATAAATGAGAGACAACATTCTGAATATCAATTCTCACTTTATGAGAGAGAAAGAAGCAGGAGGTCAAAAATTCATCAATTCTTATTAATAAGAAAGTAAAAGGCAATAATTCCATATCATGAAAGTTAATTTCTAAGTTAAATCTCTTTTAATTTTTTTCTATTAATGCTATATTTTTGTATAAAGAAAATGCAAACACACAAGCATATACACCCATAATAAACCTCAGTCAAAAGTTTTGACTGGTTGATTTCTGGTTAAACTTTTTTACCATGTATTTTTTCTTTTTAAAAATGTTTTTATTTTAAAACAATCTTACTCATAGAATAGTTGTAAGAACAGTGTGAAGAATTTTTTCTTCTTTTGAGAGCATGCCACCACGATGCCTCTGGATATTTCAGGGTATTTTACACCAAAGACATTCTCTCCAACACAACCATCAAAATCAAGAATTATGCAGTGATTCTCAGACTTAATCCAAGTTTATTCAATTATACTGATGATATCCTTTATAACAAAAGAAGTCCCCTATTGTTGCATAATTATTCTTTTAAAAATTCGTCATTTCTATTTTCCTAAATTTCACTCTAGCAGTAGAATCCCATTAATAACTCTTGATAGTTTAAAATCTGCCTCGTTCAGTTTCACCTGTCATTTTTACTTTCGGTCTCTCACTTTCTATTAGATATTTGCTGGATTTAGACATTTATCTTAATGGATCTAAACCTACACTCATTGGTTTGAGAAGCCTGAGATATTTGTGTTACACGCAGAATTAAACACAATAAAGTGAGCTTTTTATATTTCTGACCTAGGAGTTAAAGTCCTATAAGAACTGGCTCAGAACTCCCTCTCCTTCTGATCCCCCTTCTCAACCCATCCCCTAGGTACATATGAGAATTACTCATATGAGAGAATTACTCATGAGAATTACTGTGCTGCTACTAAATAGTTTTAAACAAAAGCGAAAATTTTTAAATTCTTTATTTTTCATGCTTTGCTACATAAATTGGCTATGAATTTGCATTATATCTATTGTAGCAGTTATTCAATATTAATTAATTCCCCCCTCAAAATTTAGGTGAAATTTTCTATTGATTCAGACGAAACTAAGAAAATAGTCCTAGGCAAATTGATAGTATCAGGGCCTTCTGTGGTCACTTGATGTTACTGGGCTATATAATATAGAAGAAGGAATTGTTCATTTACAAATTAGGTAAATTAGGTGTGAAGCACCTACTATGTGCCCAAGACATATACCTCTAACCTAGGATGATCGGGATATATGGTAAATGACTCAACAAATGTTAAAGTATATTTTTCCATCTCGACCATAGAAATAATAAATCATATACTTTTATAATTCTGGTTATTTTTAATACTTACTACACATGAAATATTTTTCTTCTCGTGTAATTTTAGTTTTAATATCACATGACTCCTCACAATCTTCTTTGTAAACAGTAGCATTAGTTTTACTTTCACCTTTTGTATTAGATTCATCTTCTACAATGTTAACTCCTGGAGAATCCTTTATATTAAAAAAAAATAAGAAGAAGAAAAAATATATGAAGTATGTTATATTACCTAATATATCATAAATAAGACTCTAGAAAAAAAATGAGATTTTAGGACATACACGAAGAAAGACTATATAGTTAATTGGTTAATTCAAACTTCCACAAACAAATCTTTTGCTCTCTTTTTTCCTCTCCAATTCCAAGAGGATTCATTTAGGGCCTACTTTCCATTACAGTGGTTTTATGGCCTTGACTGTTACACATTTCCCTGTGTGATACAGTGCTGAGCCATTCCTCTTTCAGGAATCATGCCATTTGAAATTCCTTCTATGGATACTAAGAAGGTTCCCTGAGAGGCCTACATTTCTATGCCAGCAGGACATTCTGCCACCAATTTGTAGGAATTGTGATGTGGGGCTGAGGGGAAAATGTGTAGGAGATTTGTTGCTTTTGTATAAGCTAAAGTATTTACAGATTTGAAAGGTAAAGTATTCATAGACTTAAAAGGCAACAATAATAATAACAGAAACAAAGAATGGAATTTTTCTTTGCAAAATCAACAACAGATGTCATTTTAAAAAGCCAGCAATGTTGTATCTAGAATGGATAAACAATGAGGTCTTACTCTGTAGCACAGGGAACTATATTCAATATCCTAGGATAAACCACAATGGAAAGGAATATTAAAAAGGATACATATTTTATATATGTATGATATAAATATATATAACTGAATCACTTTGCTGTATAGCAGAAATTAACACAACATTATAAATCAACTACACTTCAATAAAATACATTTTTAAAAATTAAATTGAAATCAAAAGCTAACAACCAACTATAAACTTTTGAATACCAGTGGGGAGAAGGAAGGAGAGAGGGACAAGGTAGGGGGTAGGAGAGTATAAAGTACAGACTACTATGTTCAAAAAAAAAAGAAAAAATGCCGATTACAGCTGTCATTCCAAATGTATCAGTTCTTATTGGTACATTGTTGGGTTTTTTAATGTTAAAGCATACATTACCAGTTTTTTATTATTAAAACATTCTTTGGTAGAAGTTATAAGATTTAAATAACTATAATTAAAAGAAAATAATAACAAGATCTGTCATCTTTGACATGGATATTGAGAGAAAAGTGAAGAGCTAATCACATAATTTAAAAGATATTTGCCCAAAATACATTTTGCTACAAAGATCTACTTTTAACTTTTGCTCTTTCCCCATCCTCCTATAACAATTGACATATTAGCTGTTTTCAAAAACAGCTATAGTTTACAACTATAGTTTTTTAGATGTAAATAAGATTCTAAAATTTTTAGCACAGAGAATTCTTACTAATACTTCTGTAGCTTTCTTAGAATTTATTCTTGCTTCAACTTTGGAATTTGATATTGATACAGTGGTAAATACATTTTATAACATTTAAATATTATAAACCAATATTTAAATTATAGAGATTCAAATTACCATCTACTCATAGTATTGCATACAGTCTTAGCTACCACTCTGACATTGCTCAGAATACAATTTTTTAATATTAAATTTTAAAATTTCCTGAGTAACCAGGTACAAGATCATATTTGAAGTATGAAAGTTTATAGAACAGTTTTTGTTTTTTAGTAAAATTAACTTTTTATTTCCTATCAGATATTTCATTTTTAAAGTTAAGTGGAAAGTTGTTGTCTAGTTTTTAACCTAGGTCTGCAATTTCTTTAATGTTTTACAAGAAATGTGTTAAGAGTCAATCTTCAGTTTATAGTTTCCTACGTTTAAAAAGAATATTATTTAAGCATGTCTCAGCATTTCTAAATAAACACTTTAATTTTTCCATAAATTATATTGAGTGCTGTAATTAATCTTGTCAAACACCTAGTATATATCTTAAAAACTATATAATCATGCTTTCTTAGCTAAAATAACATTGCTGAAATTCTTACCGTAGAATGATGCTCACAGTTATCTTGTATAGCTTCTCCACAAGTAAAAATACATAGATTTAAGAACAAGAGTGAGGCTTGGAAAAGATAAATCATATTTTTCTTGGTTGGAGAAATGAAAATTTTCTTCAAATATCAGTTAGCTCTCTGTGGAAAGAGCTCCAGTACATTGAGTCTTCAGTCGAAAATTTCTGGAAGGTGTACAACAAAAACAGAAGCCAGTACTTACTGGTTTCCATGCCCTCGTTTGAAACAACACCCTTCATATAAGGAATAAGGTAGCCTCCAGAGATCCCATCATTCTATGTTATACAAACCCTTTTTATCACTATATGTCTGCATTGTAAATTCATGCTTTTGGAATATAAGCAATAGCTGGCCAACTAGCTAACTAAATCAAGAAAGCAACCAAGAATTTATAGTTATCCAAGTTTTATGAGCCAGGAATTTTTTTCCTCAGAAACAAATGCTTTTGATAATGTGTAACTCTCTTACTGTGAACCAGTTTGCATAAAAATAGTACGAAAGTAGAAATTAAGTTTCTACTTAAATGATGGAGTGGAAGACTAATACATTAAAACTATTTCTACAAAATACTAAATAGAAATTTAATCAGTGTGGACACCCAGAGCAGATAATTCAGACTTAAAACATTTTTACAACTGAATGTAGCTATCGATGATGGTCATATTCACCACCTAAACCAAATTCCTAGGACTGTAACTGATTTGTATGTTTACATCAATAGTGTTAAAATTTCAACAATTGTGAATATAAGGGCACTGTTGTTAATGAAAATCACTACTCTCTGAAAGCTGATTGATCTCTCTGACAGATCAATGTCTTTGATGGATTTTCAAATTCTCCATGATAGAGGCTCCTTCTTTTCCCTATAGAAACATGCCTAAGTCTTCATTACCCTAAAATTAAGACTTTCCTGAGTTTTATTTCCAATTCAAGGTATTATTGTCTCCATTTCCATTCCTAGCCCAAGAACCACAGGGTAGAGATGACAGTTTTGATGGCACTCCCATAGTGAGTGGTATGGTCTAGGTATTAAGATAGTAATTAAGGAAGTAATATCTTAGATTATTTTCTTACTTTACATCCTCACTACCCACTGCTTAAATGCAAGCACTGTCATCTCTTATTCTGCTGAAATTTTCTCAGTTTCTCCCAAGAGGCAATATGTGGTAGTTGAGAGTGCTGGCTCTCGTACCAGAATTCTTGGATGAATCTTGATTCACCACTCCATTGCTCTGGAAACTTGGGCATAGTTACCTAATATCATGATAGCTTACTTTCTCTGTAGAATGGGGATTGTCATGTGGATTCAATTATTTGACGTATGTGAGCACTGGGCACAGTGCAAGAGAAATGACAAGTATTCAAGTGTTAGGTGGTATCATTATTATTTTTATTTTCATCATTATTTTCGAGTATTAATCTTTAATCTTAAATTTCTAGTTGAAGTCTTACAAAATTGAAAAGAAGATGGCAGATTTTTAGTAATTTTAAAGCAGCCAGACGTTAAAATACTTTGTTCTTTCACAGCTTGCCCACAGACAAATTCAGGAAATTCTTACTTGAGCAAGAAAATAATTCAGCAGAAAAAGTAATAGCCTCAGCAAGAAAATACTTTGGTAGAAGGAAAAAATAGCCTCAGCCAAGAAGAAACTGAAAGCTCAAGAAATTGTCCATCACACACTGCCTCACATAATTCTCAAGGTTATGACAGTATCCAAATTAGATTACTATGTGAAAATGTTTTATAACCATAAAGTGGTTACTATATTTTCTTCTGTAAACAGAACATCATTAACAATTTCTGAAACCATGTTAACGAAATCAGATGTCTAATAGGCACCTCACACTTAACATACTTGAAACTTAAATCTTATTCCTTCTCCCACACTCAACCTATTTTAGTAAATGGCAATATTCCTTATGTAGTTGGTTCCAGTCCCATATCTGAGAGTCACATTTGACTCTTCTTTTAAAAAAAAAAACTCCACTCACTTGCCACAACCATGCATCAACACATCTTAATGACTCAGGTTAAAATTTTGAAAACTTCTCGCTACCTCTTTGACTACCTAGTAAAAGCCTCCATAATCTCTCAACCAACCTACCATAACATCCAATCTGGTCTCATTGTTTCTAGTGTTATCAACTGTAGACTAGTTTCCCCATAGCCACTAGAGCGATCCTTTTGAAAGATTAAATTAGGTCTTACTCTCCTACTCAAAATTTTCCAATGGCTTTCCCTCCATTGGAAGTTTGATTTTATATTAATTCCTTATGTATTACGTAAGTCACCACCATATTGGAAGGACATCCCCCATACACTGCTTTAATTTCATGTCCTAGGACACTTCCCCTACCTCACTCTGTTCTGGATACAGTGGTCTCCTTGTTGTTCCTTGAATATATCAACTAAAATTCTGCCCTCAGAGCCTATTGTACTTAAAGCCCCCACTGCTTCTGAATAACAACCTTCATCCATATAGTTGAGTGGCAACGTTCTTTCTTCATTCAGACCTCTTCCCAAATTTCCCATTTTGGGAGGCTTTTCCTGAGCACACTATCTAAAATAGAGCTGACATCAGTTCTCTATCCCTCTACACTACTCCATTTTTCCTCATAGTACTTTTCATTACCTAACATATTCTAGTAAGAAAGAAAAATAAATACAAGCTTAAAGAGCACAGGGACTTTGAAGTTTCGCTCACTGCTGTATCCCACCACTAGAGAGTACTTGGCACATAGTAACTGGTCAATATTTATTTTCTTAATAAAAGAATGGATTACTTTATGGCTTTTAATGTGAAAAACTAATCATTATATTTAATTCATTTATCTCTTTTAACAAAATATAGAGATTTTTCCTTTCCATTCAGTTCAGTAGCTCAGTTGTGTCAGACTCTTTGCAACTTCATGGGCTGCAACACGCCAGGCCTCCCTGTCCATCACCAACTCCCAGAGTTTACTCAAACTCATGTCCATCGAGTCAGTTTTGCCGTTCAACCATTTCGTTCTCTGTCATACCCGTCTCCTCCCGCCTTCAATCTTTCCAGCATCAGGGTCGTTTCTGGTAAGTCAGTTCTTCGGATCAGGTGGCCAAAGGATTGGAGTTTCAGCTTCAACATCATTCCTTCCAATGAACATTCATGACTGATTTTCCTTAGGATGGACTAGTTGGATCTCCTTGCAGTCCAAGGGACTCTCAAGAGTCTTCTCCAACACCACAGTTCAAAGCCATCAATTCTTCCGTGCTCAGCTTCATATCTATAAAGGTCCAACATACACATGGACATCACCAGATGGTCAACACCGAAATCAGACTGATTATATTCTTTACAGCCAAAGATGGAGAGGCTCTATAAAATCAGCAAAAACAAGACCGGGAGCCGACTGTGGCTCATCATGAACTCCTTATTGCCAAATTCAGACTTAAATTGTAGAAAGTGGGGAAAACCACTAGGCCATTCAGGTATGACCTAAATCAAATCCCTTATGATTATACAGTGGAAGTAAGAAATAGATTTAAGGGACTAGATCTGATAGACAGAATGCCTGATGAACTATGGTCAGAGATTCGTGACATTGTACAGGAGACAGGGATCAAGACCATCCCCATGGAAAAGAAATGCAAAAAAGCAAAATGGCTGTCTGGGGAGGCCTTACAAATAGCTGTGAAAAGAAGAGAAGCGAAAAGCAAAGGAGAAGAGGAAAGATATAAGCATCTGAATGCAGAGTTCCAAAGAATAGCAAGGAGAGATAAGAAAGCCTTCCTCAGTGATCAATGCAAAGAAATAGAGGAAAACACAGAATGGGAAAGACTAGAGATCTCTTCAAGAAAATTAGAGATACCAAGGGAACATTTCATGCAAAGACTGGCTCCATAAAGGACAGAAATGGTAGGAACCTAACAGAAGCAGAAGATATTAAGAAGAGGTGGCAAGACTACAGAGAAGAACTGTACAAAAAAGAGCTTCATGACCCAAATAATCAGGATGGTCTGATCACCCAGAGCCAGACATCCTGGAGTGTGAAGTCAAGTGGGCCTTAGAAAGCATCACTACAAACAAAGCTAGTGGAGGTGATGGAATTCCAGTTGAGCTATTTCAAATCCTGAAAGATGATGCTATGAAAGTGCTGCATTCAATATGCCAGCAAATTTGGAAAACTCAGCAGTGGCCACAGAACTGGAAAAGGTCAGTTTTCATTCCAATCCCAAAGAAAGGCAATGCCAAAGAATGCTCAAACTACTGCACAATTGCAGTCATCTCACACGCTAGTAAAGTAATGCTCAAAATTCTCCAAGCCAGGCTTCAAAAGTACATGAACCATAAACTTCCATTGTTCAAGCTGGATTTAGAAAAGGCAGAGGAACCAGAGATCAAATTGCCAACATCTGCTGGATCATGGAAAAGCAAGAGAGTTCCAGAAAAACATCTACTTCTGCTTTATTGACTATGCCAAAGCCTTTGATTGTGTGGATCACAACAAACTGGAAAATTCTGAAAGAGATGGGAATACCAGACCACCTGACCTGCCTCGTGAGAAATCTATATGCAGGTCAGGAAGCAACAGTGAGAACTTGCCATGGAACAACAGACTGGTTCCAAATAGGAAAAGGAGTATGTGAAGGCTGTATATTGACACCCTGCTTATTTAACTTATATGCAGAGTACATCATGAGAAATGCTGGGCTGGGTGAAGCACAAGCTAGAATCAAGACTGCCGGGAGAAATATCAATAACCTCAGATATGCAGAAGACACCACCCTTATGGCAGAAAGTGAAGAAGAACTGAGAAGCCGCTTGTTGAAAGTGAAAGAGGAGAATGAAAAAGCTGGCTTAAAGCTCAACATTCAGAAAACTAAGATCATGGCATCTGGTCCCATCACTTCATGGGAAATAGATGGGGAAACAGTGGAAACAGTGTCAGACTTTATTTATTTGGGCTCCAAAATCACTGCAGACAGTGATTGCAGCCATAAAATTAAAAGACGCTTACTCCTGGAAAGGAAAGTTATGACCAACCTAGATAGCATATTAAAAAGCAGAGACATTACTTTGCCAACAGAGGTCCGTCTAGTCAAGGCTATGGTTTTCCCAGTGGTCATGTACAGATGTGAGAGTTGGACTGTGAAGAAAGCTGAGCGCCGAAGAATTGACGCTTTTGAACTGTGGTGTTGGAGAAGAGTCTTGGAAGTCCCTTGGACTGCAAGGAGATCCAACCAGTCCATCCTAAAGGAGATCAGTCCTGGGTGTTCATTGGAAGGACTGATGCTAAAGCTGAAACTCCAGTACTTTGGCCACCTCATGCGAAGAGTTGACTCATTGGAAAAGACTCTGATGCTGGGAGGGATTGGGGGCAGGAGGAGAAGGGGACGACAGAGGATGAGATGGCTGGATGGCATCACTGACTCGATGGACATGAGTTTGAGTGAACTCCGGGAGATGATGATGGACATGGAGGCCTGGCATGCTGTGATTCATGGGGCTCGCAAAGAGTCTGACACAACTGAGCAACTGAACTGAACTGAACTGAACTCACATCCATACATGACTACTGGAAAAACCATAGCCCTGACTAGATGGACCTTCATTAGCAAAGTAACATCTCTGCTTTTCAATATGCTGTCTAGGTTGGTCATAACTTTTCTTCCAAGGAGCAAGTGTCTTTTTATTTCTTGGCTGCAGTCACCATCTGCAGTGATTTTGGAGCCCAAAAAGATAAAGTCTGACACTATTTCCACTGTTTCTCCATCTATTTGCCATAAAGTGATGGGACCGGATGCAATGATCTAAGTTTTCTGAATGTTGAGTTTTAAGCCAGCTTTTTCATTCTCCTCTTTCACTTTTATCAAGAGGCTCTTTAGTTCTTCACTTTCTGCCATAAGGTATCATCTGCATATCGAAGTTATTGATATTTCTCCCAGTAATCTTGATCCCAGCTTGTGCTTCACCCAGCCCAGCATTTCTCATGATGTACTCTGCATATAAGTTAAATAAGCAGGGTGTCAATATACAGCCTTCACATACTCCTTTTCCTATTTGGAACCAGTCTGTTGTTCCATGGCCAGTTCTCACTGTTGCTTTCTGACCTGCATACAGATTTCTCACGAGGCAGGTCAGGTGGTCTGGTATTCCCATCTCTTACAGAATTTTCCACAGTTTGTTGTGATCCACACAATCAAAGGCTTTGGCATAGTCAATAAAGCAGAAGTAGATTATTATTGCTTAAATCATACTTACCCTTCCTGCCAAAAGATAAAGCTTATAAATGCTTCAAATTATCTACTATCCAAATATTTAATCTTAAAGGTTTTTCTAGAATCTATGCAACTTAATAAAGGACTGTACTACTTAAAACATGAAAAGCCTGCTTAACATTTTGAAGAAGGGAATAATTTAAAGATCAAAAAATCCTGTAATTTTTTTAAAAATTGGTAACATTGTGTTTAAAATTTCTTTCCTTCTTTATCATTGTAAAGCAACATTTGAATGAAGAATGATTATATGGGCAAGCATTTGTAGGAAACTAAGAAACCAAATTATGCTTCTTAATGCTAATACACCATGTGACAAAACAATAAGGTGCCTAGAAGTCATGACATACAAAACTAATAATATAGCAAAAACTAGACTTTCAGGAAGGCTGCTGCTGCTACTGCTGCTAAGTCGCTTCAGTCGTGTCCGACTCTGTACAGCCTCATAGACGGCAGCCCACCAGGCTCCCCCGTCCTTGGGATTCTCCAAGCAAGAACACTGGAGTGGGTTGCCATTTCCTTCTCCAATGCGTGAAAGTGAAAAGTGAAAGTGAAGTTGCTCAGTCGTGTCTGACTCTTAGACGCCCCATGGACTGCAGCCTACTAGGCTCCTCTGTCCATGGGATTTTCCAGGCAAGAGTACTGGATCAGGAAGGCTAACCATGCCCAAATACTTCAAACAGCAAGCATTCACTTTTATTTGCACTTTACTGACCTACATTACTTGCATGCTAAGTCACTCCAGTTGTGTCTGACTCTTTGCTACCCTATGGGCTGTAGCTCACCAGGCTCCTCTGTCCATGAGATTTCCCAGGCAAGAATACTGGAGTGGGTTGCATGCCCTCCTCCAGGGGATCTTCCCTACCCAGGGATTGAACCCACATCTCCTAAGGCTCCCGCATTCCAGGTGGATTCTTTACCACTGAACCACAGGGGAAGACTCCCCTATATTGCTTACTCTCTCTCAAATTGGCTCTAGAGAACAGACTTGTGATGATAGCCAGTGGGAATAGAATCAATGTAAATTCCTGTGACTAAGTCAGTTAAAAATTTGCAAAGATAGCTAATCCTCCTAGTGTACACAGTTAGGCTTTCTTTGCCACGATTACATATTGTATCCTCTTGGCATGGTCCTGAAGGGGGCTTACGTGCTTTGTGTTTTAAGTCAAAACTCGATTTGTTGTGGCAGTTTTAATCAGAACACATTCCAGTTTGAATCATTGCATCCAACTTTGCAAAAACTCTGTTTCAAATAGCTTCAACTGGAAAAGTTTATTATTTTGAACTCTAAAAATGAACAAATTGATTCACAAAGACATAGGCATTTGAATGCTCGGTGAGTAATTTTCATTTGGTTTGTACATTCTGCTTCCAATATGGGAGGTTTTTCCACACACAAAGAAAAAAAAAAAAAACACACTGAAATATACTCAGAACTCACATGTGTTTTTACAATGAACTCCAACAAAAAGTTTCAGCCTTTTTTCAAATGTTTTACTTGCAAAACTTCTGAACTGATGGCTCAAAAATCCATTCAATTTTCCATACCTCCTGAAACAGTTTCAATATGATGATCTCTTTTGGCATGTCTTCCCAGGAGATTACTAAATTAAATCTGCACTACTTTCCTGGCCGCCGATGCTTGATGGTCTATTTCCAGAATCTGGCAACAAGGCTGGCACCATTAAAAGTCTTTGAAATGCAGACCTTATAAGTAGGGAAATGGCAAGGAAGACGACTTGCAGACGGAATGGCAGAAGCATCAGGGAGGGAGTGATGGAATGCAGAGAGAGGAAATTTCCACTCCCAAAGCTTTTTAAAAGAGATGGTGATTGGGAACAGTGATGCTCCAGAAAGACAGAACTTCAATCACACAACAGCACTCGGTAGTTAAACAACAAATCCTACCCTGAATTACCTCCGAGGAAATCATTTCAAATCCCCACAGTGGCTTTTGCCAATATCTGGGGATTTTTGCATCTCACTGTCTTTCATCACTCTTAGTACCCCCACTAAAACAGCCTCATAAAAGCGAGGTGGAACGGAGTCAGGTTCCGAGGCACAAGTCAGCACGCCCTCCTGAGAGGACTCGAGTCCCCGAGGATGCAAGCTTCCTGACCGCCGCCCACGGGCAACTCGGGGGTTGGAGCGGGGGGCGGGAGGCGGGGCACGGGGAGGGGTCCGCGCCTCCTATTGGCTGTCTCCAGGGCCCCGCCCCCACACCCTGGTCGCCGTCGCGAAGGACGCGGCGTCGGTTGCTTGTCAACATGGCGGCGGCGTCGCCACCTCTGCCGTTTCCAGGCAAGGTCGCCGCTGCGGCAGCTGCCGTCGACACCAGAGCCCAGAGCGCCGCTGTGCGGGAACCGGAGCTGCGGCGGCCAACTTTCCCGCCTCAGTGACGCGAGGCTTGAGAGACGGAGTGCTGGGAGGGCCGGAGGAGGCAGCGGGTGCTGCCATGAGGGCGGCTCTGGGGGCTAGCCGGGAGGCGGCGCTGAGGTGAAGGATGCTGACCAGGAGGCCTGGAGCCCGGAGCGCGGTCGCAGGACTGGGCGCTGAATCCCCGGACACCCAAGTCAAAGACCCCCTCAGCCCTCGCTTGAGCGGCGGGCGTCACCGACCTGGCGCCTACTTGTATCCTTCCAGTCGTGGTTGCCTGGGTGGCGGTGTTGGAAGTGGGGAGCCCCATCTTTTTTCTGTTCTGTTCCCATTATCACAGATGCTAGATGAGAGAAACCAGCCAGTCATCTTAATGCGGGTATTTGCTTCGGCAACTGTCGCTGCTCCCCTTAAACCTGAAATAACATCTTCTATTCTAGGACCACTTTCGCGGCCGCCTTGTTATCTCCCCCGTTTTCAACTTTGCGGTAATTTTTTTTTTTTTTTAATGAGTTTTGAAATAGGTAAACGTATTCTCTGGGGATTGTTTTCTTGTAGAGTTAGGCCATTATGTTCTTTACTTCATATTATCCATCTCCTGATAATTCATGCTGCTTGGAGAAAAGAATGCCGCAAGTAAATAAAATGTTTTGGTCTCCTGAAATAGTCCGTCTTAAGAGTTAACCTAACACTTCCTTTATTTTACAGAGCTGCTAAAGCCTAACATAGTTGGTTAATTTGTTTTGTTTTCCATCCTCTGTCCAGTCTGTTGTCAGAGAGACAACAGACAAAATGAGAAGCAAAGGACCTGGAGCCTTCACACTGGTTTATCACTGACTTGTCCCTACCTAAGAATTGGTCTAGCCCACCTTTGACATTATTATTGGTTGCATTGTAGAAAATTGAAAGTGTTCAACAGTTCTGTTTTCAGAATATGTAAACCATGTTTATTCCTTCAGAGAATGTTATGATAATTAGAGTGTAACCTTTGTATTCTCAAAGGACTTGGTTGGTAGTGATGATGCTATGTAATCATCTTCATTCTTGTCAGAGAGTCTCTGCTTTTCAAATTAATTCCCATTCTTATTGTCTCCAGGTTCTGGGAGTTGCACTTTTAAAAGCAAGTAAACAAGCAATTTTCATTTAGTGCTTCCTTTTTTGGCTAGGTGCTGAGGAAGACAGGTACATACAAAGCTATTTAAATAATGGTAAATATCCCTCTTCTGATCATGCTTCCTCAAGTTTTATCCCATCTTTTCTTGCTTTAGTCGACTTTTCAGAATGCTAACCTGCAATGACAGCTTCTGATTCTTTTCATCTATTCATTATTAACTCCATTCACTTTGGCTTTTGCCCTTGCTGCTCCTCAAAACTATCCTGACTCAAGGTGCAATCTGAAATAAACCGGATTGCTTTCAGTATGTATTTGATTCTGCCCCCTTGACACTGTGTTTCATTGAACCCTGAACTCCTATTACACTGACCCTGATTTATCTGTAAATCAGAAAATAGGGAAGCACTGTAAGTGGCTCATTGACAAGGTGTATCTTTCCATCATTTTCATTAGTGAAATGATCATAGACTTAATATTTTTAAATTTTTAAGGTATGAATGTTGATACAACAAAGGAAATAGTTGTAAAATAAATTTGGCAGTACCTCAAGTGAACAAAACCAAATAGATATAATTCCAGAATTATAATGTTGGTTTCCTATAAAGAAATGTATTACTAAAAATATACTTAAATACTAAATATATAGTTAAAATTAAGAAAGTTGTAAATAATCATTTCAATAGATACCCTGAGCCTTTGCTAAAATCCAACAACTTTTGCTAGTGTGTGTGTGTGTGTATATGCATCTATATGTATTATATATAATATACATTTTTTCCTAGTTTATACATATATATTTGCTAGTAAATCAAGAATATCATTGTTACTAGGTGGAGAAACACTTAAGCACTTGTGTCATATTGTACATTCTCAGTGTCTGTAATGTTTCATATTGGATACCTGGTACAGAGTAGGTGTGCAAATTTATTAATAACTAAATTTTAAAAAATGAACTGTAGACTTAAAATAAGAAGTGGCTTGGTAAAATTTCTACATGTGACTTCTAAATATGAATTCAGTACTCAGAGGCTATATTTCTCTACTTAAGTTGGAATTTCCTAACTCTAAAGGCTATGGAAGAACAAAACTTCATGAAGTTTATCTAATTAAAATTAGATGAAGTTCTATAATTTCAATTTCTTAAAACAATTCAAAAGGAAATAGAATAAAATTTGTTTTCAAAAAAAGGAGGGAAGGTCTCTCATGTCCCCTTCACACTATGCCTCTTTTTTCTCACAAGTATCTCCAGTCTTTTCCCCTTCCATTTTATCCTAGCACCCACCTTGCCTCTCTTTATTCCCTACCCAGTTTAACCCTTTTTAATTATCTACACATATTCTCTCAACAACATCCTTGGTTCTTTGTACTCCTGTTCTTCTTTCTCAACCATCCAGTAACTATTACCACCCTATATTTCTGCTCCTTCACTCAATAATAAAAAATCTGTCAGAGAAAAGTCACAAGATGGCTGTGCTTTGATTGTTCTCAGCTTCACCAGAACAAGAACGGAATTCTGTCTTGTTCCTTTTAAATTAACTTCTGTGCCAGCTCTTGATCACCTTCCCTCATTCTTAATACCCTGTCTTACTATTTCATAAGAGAATGGATGCGTAAACTCCCTCAAGTCCCTCCCAACAAACAACACAAACCATCCTACTCCCATCACCAACCTCAGTCCCCTACCCTATCTTTTTATCCAGGCTCACTGATAGGATATATATCACTTTTACTGTAGAAGGTGAATCCATTCACTTATGTCCTTTTTTTCATCACCTCTCTTTTCAGTAACCCTGGATTGTAAATTATCCTAACTCTCTATTACAATTTACTTCCAACTCTTCTCTAATAGCCTTCTTTCCCTAAAGCCTATAAACACCCTCTAGTCTTGGCTATCCTTAAAACTAAAAATCAAACCTTTTGATCATAAGAACTGTTTTAGTATCTCCTGTCTCATTATTCAAACCACTAAAAAAGAGTAGTCTAAATTCACTGTCTCCACCTTGAGTTACACTTTATACTTCATTCCAAAATATACTTGAACTGATTTAAAAAAAAAAAAAAAAAAGGCATGGACTGTAGTCTGTCAGGCTTCTCAGTCCATGGAATTCTCCAGGCAAGAATACTGGAGTGGGTTGCCATGCCTTTCTCCAGGGTATCTTGCCTACCCAGGGATCGAACCCAGGTCTCCTGCATTGCAGGAAGATTCTTTATCATCTGAGCTACTGGGAGGTTCATAAAAAATAAATACAAAATTGTAAAGAAAAACTGACAGAAAATAGATTTTCACATTTTTCATAACTTGAAGGTATAATAACTTTACCTTTTGAAAAGCAAGAACCAATTTCAAATGAAAAATATTTCAAAGATAACTTGTTAATTTAAAACTTTAGGGTAAGGGGAAATTGTATAATTAAATAAAATGAATTATCTGGAGGAAATACTTGTAATTATGATAGAAGGTTAATATTTATACTATTCTATATAGAATTTACTGAAATTGATTTTTTAAATGAAGTTCTCAATAGGTAAATGACCAGTGACTCTGAACTAACAATCCACCAAAGAGGAAAATAAAATTAGTATCAAATAAGACAATTTTTCTGTTTTGCTAATGCATACATACTATAACCTGACTTTCCACATGGTCTTTCTTTTTTTAAAAGTACTACCTTATACTCATGAGGTTTTAACTCATATTCATATATATCTAATGACATGTAAATTTATATAACCCTTTTGGAAATCAATTTGTCTGTGAGACACTGAAAGCTATAAAGATATGTATACCTTTTGTCTTAGTTTATCTGCTGAGAATTTTCTCCAAGGAAATCGTTCAGCAAGCTTTTATTATGCCATTACCATATTCTAAGCACCATGCCAGGCATATTATATTTTATAGAAATGTAGAGGAGATACACATGATGTACCCATGAGAGTGTCATATCATCCAGTGAGGGTTAGAAAAAGCTTCATAGGGTAAGAACTGTTTGAGGTGTCCCTGAAAGGATGGGTAGAGTTAGCCAGCATGTACCAAAATATAATGGCATACTATGTCATAGCTTGTTCTGTTAATAAGTATCTTGGTATGATAGTGTGACTGAGCTAGGAGTCATGTAGGGAAGTGTTGAAAAATGAAGATGAAAAAACAGACCAGATTATAGGATGCCTTATATTCTAATGTTATCATGAAAGTAACAGGGAGATTTTAGAGAACAGCAAAGAATGAGAGACATAGTGAGATTTGTGTTTAGCTGATTTTGTGGACGTTCAAATGGAGGATGACAAGTTTAGGAGTAGTATGATGAGTTAGAAGACTACTGAATTGGTCTGGGCAAGGGATTTAGAGCATCACAGTCAAGGCTGTAGAAGAAGGTACAGAAAAGAAAAAGAATCAGGATAGCTCTAATAATTTGACAAGAGTATTGGTTATATGATTCATAGTTATTAGTGGTGGTACAATATTTGAAAAAACCTAAATGAGCTACAATTAGAAAAAGACTATATTGGGAGAGGATGAGGTGGGGTATATTAGGCTATGCTTTTAAGTTACAATCATTATGTATTACTTAGCCAATACTACAACCTATAATTTTCTTGGTTTTGTTGTTGGGTTTTTTTTTTATATAAATATATAACCTTTCTTTGAACAAGTATTTAATTATGGTTTTTATGGAAATATCTTACCTTTACAGTACAGCTTGTATGAAAATAAAAGTTTAACCAGCCATCTAATATTTTTTAAATTTGAATACCATACTTTGAAGAGATGCAAAGGCAAAGCATTTTTTATAACTCAGCAGGCAATATTATATATATATATTAGCCATATATATATATAGAGAGAGAGATTTAATTAAATCTAACATATAGTTGTCAGAACATTATTACAAACATTACATTTGTGATTTTCTTTATGTTACTGTGCTGAGACTGCAAGCATGTTAAAACCTTGAACACAACTGTTTCCACGTGCATCACACTCCTTCATATTTCTCACCTGAACCGAAGCAACTTCTCCCTTTGCTCCCACCCAACAGTGTTGATCTTGGGTACCCTGAAAGGAAGTTGCACTTTCCTCCACTGAGATGTTGTGACTTAGCAGTTAGCCATCTTGTTGAAGTCTGACTCCTTCTAATAAATTACTCTATTGGAAGAAGAAGCTAAATCTTTAGCTTTTTCCATGCTAACAATGAACCAGATTCCTTCCTTTTTTTTTTTTGTTTCAATTTTATAAATCCTTCAAAAGAAACATTAAATAAAAATATCATGTATGCAAGTGCATGTATTTGTTTATGGTGAGGTACAAAATTTTATAATAAATTATTAATGGCCAATGGCATAAAAATAGATAAATAGCAACATAACTGAAAGTGCCCATTTGCAAAGTTTCAAATGACTAAAACATTCAAATAAATGTGATTGGTTTGAAATATATAGTATTGGATAGTTTTTTTTTTTTACTATGTTGATACTGAAACACTGTAGGATCCTAAAATTAAGACATTTTGAATTAACAAATTATGTACTGCTTAACTTATTATTTAATATGTTGTTTTATCACTAATATTTATATCTTATAAAAATTTTGATTAAATAGACCTCTTAAAGAGAATTTCAAATCTTTATTTGGGGGGAGGAGTGGTTTAAACATAGTTCATTCTAAAAAGACAACTAGGCATGCTCTCAATATATAACCTCAATACAATCTTATATACATCTGGAGGCCTGGCATGCTGCGATTCATGGGGTCGCAAAGAGTCGGACACAACTGAGCAACTGAACTAAACTGAATGATGAGGTACTGGAAATGGTAATTCAATGACCACTTCTTAAAACTTCAGAATCATTAAAAACAGAAAAATACTATGATAAACTTGATAAAGGCATTCAGTAATGCCAGTTGAAATGTAGCTGAGTAAATGCAGACATTAGTTAACCACAGCAATTCAACATTTAAAGAAATAAATTTCAAATGAATGGATGATTTAGATAACTAAAATACTCTTTATCTGGCAAACTTCTTGTAAACACTGCTATGTATGGTTTTCCTGATGGTTTGTTTTATAACCTATGAGTAAATCACCAAATTTTCCCAGTTATATTGCTAACTGATTTTTAATATTTTAATATGACTTTCATAATGTGAATTGGAGAAGGCAGTGGCACCTGGAAAAGCCCATGAAAATGTTGACCAAAACGTTTAACTCATCTACTTTATATTAGTGAAATATAACCTCCTTTCATTTTTCTACATGCATTCCTAAGATGTACATGTGTGTTAAGTCACTTCAGTTGTGTCTGACTCTGTGCAGCCCTATGGACTGCAACCTGCCAGGCTCTGTCCATGGGATTCTCCAGGCAAGAATGTTGGAAGTGGGTTGCCATTTCCTTCTCCAGGGGATCTTCCTGACCCAGGGATCAAACCCAGGTCTCTTAACATCTACCTGTATTGGCAGGCAGATTCTTTACCACCAGCACCACATGGGAAGCCCAACATTCCTAAGATAGCAACTTGTTAATAAATCCCAGGGACGGAGGAGCCTGGTAGGCTGCCGTCTATGGGGTCGCACAGAGTCGGACATGACTGAAGTGACTTAGCAGCAATAAGTACCCAAATATCTGTATAATGAAAGAAAAGATAGACATTCTCCTTATCTAGGCTCATGATGTATAAAAGTAATTAATTTTTCCTCAAAGAAAATGAGATGTATCTTCAGATCTATTATCAAGTCAGGAAAAAATAAAACATCTGCCAGTCATACACTGACACTAATGTGTACACATACTAGTTATTCCACAAAAAATCATTACGTCATTATATGAGGCCGTAATTATATTTATCAGGTAGCACTGACATTCATCCAACTAAAGACGTAAACCACTGTCCTTAACTTTATGCTGTTATTAGAGATATGAAAATTCATTTTGAGAAAAATTTAGAAGAAGAGCGCCAAATATTACTGCAGCAACAAAAAATATGTCGAAATCGAGCACGTAAATATTTTGTGGAGTCAAACCGGAGAAAAAAGTAAGTAACTGTATTTTATTCAAAAGCATAGAAACTCAGTCTTTATAAATTAATAATTTCTCTACTTTGTAGCATTTTATGAACCTAAGTCATGACAGTGATTTCTGTATAAAATTGATCAAAATTTTTGTGACTTTTAAATTTTATTGTTTTTCTGCCACACCACAGAATGATGTATCATCTAGTTTAGTAAATGTAACTGAGGCAGTCTTTTCTTGGTATAGAATTTATTAGTGTCATATCTACTTCTTAAAATGACTATAAAATATATTCTTCATTTTTTGTGTCATTTTATGATAAAAGGTGACCAATTAGCATTTATGCTCTAATAGAATATATTTTATTTTAATTATTATTCACTTATATATAATTTTTATGTATGTACTTCCCTCATTCATCCAGTCAGAAAAATAGGGGAAATATGAATAATGGTGGAAATATTATAAAAAGAATTTTATAAATGATTGCCACTTTAAAAAAAGAGCTTTCTAGTATAAACTGGCAACTAAATAAAGTAAAAACGCAAATGCAAACAAGCCTATCTCTGCTTGACATTTCTCAAAATTCATTTGAATTGCTGGTTTATTTTTTAATGCAGAGTGGTTATGCCATTTTTATTGTTGTTTCTTTCTCCCTTGTTTATATTTCTGCAATAGCTGAATAGCAGAAAATCCCTAGAGTTTATTAACTACATCATTGGGCATATGTTGCAAATCCCATTTGGGGAATATAAAATTGTTTACCTGTAATTTTTTTCTGGCACTGTATTTCTCTTTAGAGTAGCTCTGTACCGCCTGGTGTAGTTGATAATATTTAATGAAGCTTCATTTTGTTTCTGTTTTTTATTTGTGTATTTCTGTTTTTCCCCTACCTTTCAGCTCCTGAAGCTTATAAAAGGCACTGATAGATGTTCCATAAAGATGAATAATCTTATGTTGAAAGAGTCATTGGCTTTGGAGTCAGAGATCTAGGTTAAAATCCTAGCTCCATCAGTTAGAGCAAGTTATTTAAGCTCTTTGAGCTTTAGTTTCTCATTTATGATTGGAATTAATACTATGTATTTCAAGGAATTATTATGTAGAGCAAAAAAGTTTAATAATAGAAATGGTTGAGAACACATATACAAAATATTTGTCATGTAGTGCTTCAACATTAAAGCTTATTTTATTAACAAATTAGTATCTGTCAATTGTACATTTTTAATAGTCTTGCTGTATGAAATGGCAGGCTTTATATGTGGAATTTGATTCGTAAAGTTCCAACCTATCTTGTCTCATCAAATACCATAAGAATTCTGATGTAGAAAATATAGAAGAAAATTTGGGGTTTAAAATTCTAAGAGGCAGTACATTTTCCAGTATAATTTCATTATGTTTTCCTTTTCTGTTGCCCTACAGATGGGTAAAGAAAACCTGTTTTTATGTAAAACCACATAAAAGTGTTTTTTTAAACACTAATCATTTATTTCTATATTCACCTTTTATAAAGGGAACAAAGTTCTAGATACACTTCTGAACTTCAGAATATATCTATCATTGTGACTTTTTTGGCCTTGCCATTATCTATCCATTTATGCTTTACATCATCTGAGTTTATGGTGTCTATTCATATTATGGTCAGAGTTTAGAAAAACTATTTTTCCTACAGGTAGAGATGGTCTCCTAACACTTAGGTGTTTTCCTACAAAATAAGATAAATTTGTACTTTGACATTGTCAATACTGTCTCCCCAGTAGTACTCAAAAGATCTTCATAGCCCCAAGTGCTCTTTTTTACTTTTATTAATTGCCTAAAAATCACACACATTTTATTTTCTTGTTACCATTTTTTGCGTTTCTGTTGCCAGTATTTTTCTTGTATGTGTTTATCGCATTCTTAAGTTTTCTATTCTGTCACTCAGTATTCATACAGTGAAGTCCCCTTTGTTTCTCTCCAAGACCTTCCTCCACCAGTAGTTACTGCTGTAATAGATGCACCCATAGACCTAATCACAATAGGCATCCTGAGACTTCCCTTAATTGCTCTTAGCAATTAGAGCCACAGTTTCTTGTCTTCCATAGCATCCCTTTTTTTGTTTTGTTTTATAATATTAATTTGTGGGAACACAACCTCAAATAACTTTCTAGTTAGGCTGCTTTGTGGACCAAGTAATTTTAATATATACACATACTTAAAGAATATTAACTTATTTCCTACATTGTTTTTAATTTTCAACTTAGAACTATCTTTTGATAAATTAGTGAAGAGGCATTTATTCATCAACAGCATAGCTAATTCAGTACCAATTATTAAATACTATATTAGGAGAAAAAATAATTTTGGTTAATCTGTTTCATCATTATAAGTTAGAAATGTCAATAATCAGATCCAATATGGCTTCATGAGGAAACTAAATAGAAATAAATTTTAAGAAGTAAAGAACTCGAAAGAAACATTCAAATAGTTTTAAAACAATATAATGTTAGTATGTAGGCTTAAAAGTTCAGATGATCAGACAAAACTCCTATGTAACTATATAACCAACTGGCATAATAAGAAAGAAAAGGATTGAATGGGGAAAACTGCCCAAATAAAGCAAAGAGGAAACACTAGCAAGTGGTGAGGGTCAGGCACTTTGGAAGAATCTTTAAAACCTGTAATAAAGAAGCTTCCTTAAATATCCTATAGGCAGAAAAAAAATTACCTAGAGAATCACAGGGTGAATTATTTGGTGAACATGAAGTATGAGGTAGCTACATTATCTATTTGTGAGAATGGTGGAGTATGGAGTTCCCCATGAAGCAGGAAAACTGTACCTTGGAATAAATAAGGACTTATACTTTAAGGAATTTAAGTCATATTAATCAAGCCTACATATATAGATGTATGGAATAAGCTAAAAAATATAAACAGATTCAAATAAATCCAATTATCAGTAGATTTAAATATCCCTGGATATATTATCCATGCATGCGTGCTCAGTGGCTTCAGTTGTGTCCAACTCTTTGGTACCCTATGGACTGTAGCCCATAGGCTCCTCTGTCCATGGGATTCTCCAGGCAAGAGTACTGGAGTGGGTTGCCATGCCCTCCTCCAGGGGATCTTCCCAACCCAGGGATCAGACCCACGTCTCCTGCATTGCAGGTGGGTTCTTTTCCACCGAGCCACCAGTGAAGCCCATGTTATCCATAATATGTTCATAATATATTAAAGAGAAATGAAAGGAATTCAGGATATTTAGAAGTTATTTTCAGCTATTGAACGTGTTATAAAGGATAACATTTATTCATTCAATTAACATTTGAAAGTGTAGTGAAAGTGTTAGTCTCTCAGTCTGAGTCATGTCCTACTGTTTGCAACCCCATGGACCATAGCCCACGAGGCTTCTCGGTGCATGGAATTCTCCAGGCAAGAATACTGGAGTGGGTTGCCATTTCCTTCTCCAGGGCATCTTCCCAACCCAGAGATCAAACGTGGGTCTCCCACAGTGAAGGCAGAGTCTTTACCATCTGAGCCACCTTTCATATACCAGAGGATAAAAAATAAAATGCATCATTCTTGCTTTCTATTTACTAATAATGAAGTAGTAAAAAAAAAAAAAAAAAAAAAAAAAGGATGGTAGTGCTGTACAGTAAATACTACAATTGAGTCACCAACAAGGTGCTGTGGAAGTACATCTCACACAGTACATGACAAAGAATTCCTGGAAGGGTAAATTCTTATTAGATAATGAGGAGTTAGCTCACTTGAGCGGCAAAGGAGAACAATATGTGAAAAAACTTAAATGTTATGAAATAAAAGACATTAAAAAATAGTTTTATGTGATTTAGGCACTGGAAAATGTGGAAGGGTATCAGGAGAGGAAACTATAGAGCTGACAGGAGACATTACTAAAATAACTTTTGTGCCAGTCTAAAGAAATTAAACTCTATCCTGAGATGCTGTTGAAAGAGTAAAAGAGAGATGGATGCTCATGTTCATATTTTATCTCATTATAACAAAGGGTAGAGAATGAATTGAAAGCATAGGCTGGAGGCAAAGAGGAGGGGTAGAAAGCTGTTATGGGAATCTAAGCAAGAGAAGGTATGAAGCTGGCCTATGAAGGCAGAGTCGGGATTGAGTAGTAGGGTCAGTAGGAGTCAAGGGTCAGTTATGGGTGGCTCATGAAGAGCATTGTCAGAAGAGGAATACTCATCAATTATGCAAACCTTATTCTGACATTTTTAATACAAATCTAAATTACAATGCATATTTCTGTCATCTTTTATATAGATTATGATAAATGTGTTTGATCTTTTCTTCATGCCTTTGAATCATTATTATGGGCATCAAAATATTTTACTCTGTTATGTTACTGTGTTGCCCTTGAGCTATTAAGTTTAATTAGTTTACAATACTAGCCTCTACTGGTTAGCTTGGTGAATTCTTTGTTAAAAGATTTTTTCCCTTACTGCGTAGCTGTAATTTCTTTTTTAAAGTTAAATTTAACTTTGTTATTGTTACTGTTTAGTCGCTAAGTCATTTCTGACTCTTTGAGACCCCATAGACTGTACCCCACCAGGCTCCTCTATCCTTGGGACTTGCCAGGCAAGAATACTGGAGTGGGTTGCCAGTCCCTTCTCCAGGGGATCTTCTACACCCAGGGATTAAACCCAGGTCTCCTGCATTGTCAGGCAGATTCTTTACCACTGAGCCTCCATTTTGAGGTAATTGTAGATTCACTTGCAATTGTGAAAAAAAATACAGAAAGATCCCATGCATGCATGCTGACTTGCTTCAGTCATTTCTGACTCTTTGTGACCCTTTGGACTGTAGCCTGCCAGGCTCTTCTTGTCCATAGGATTCTCCAGGCAAGAATACTGGAGTGGGTTGCCATGCCCTTCTCTAGGGGATCATCCCAACCCAGAGATGAACCTGCGTCTCCTGCAGCTCCTGCCTTGCAGGTGTATTCTTTACCGGTGAGCCACTGGGGAAGCCCAAGATCACATTATACTCTCTATTCAGTTTTCCCCGGTGGTAACATCTAGAAAAACTATAGTGCAGTCTCACAACCAGGATAATGACATATATATAGTCAAGACACAGAGCATTTCTGTTATTTCACATTGCCCTTTTATACCCATACCCACTTCCCTCCCACACCCATCCCCTGGAAATCACTAATCTGTTCTCATTTTTGTAATTTTTTTCATTTCTAGAGTATTATATAAATACTATCATATATATGTATAGTGTATATATTATATATATGATGATTTATGTATGATTCAGAATTGCCTTTTTTCACTCAACCCATTTCTCTGGGATTCATCCAGATCGCTGGATTATTATCGATTAATATCGAATGGATTATTACCATTCACCCATTAAGGATATCTGGGTAGTTCCCAGTTTGGAGTTACTATGAATAAAGCTGCTATGAATATTCATGTATAGGTTTTTGTGTAAGCATTGAAGGCAGGAGGAGAAGGGGATGACAGAGGATGAGATGGTTGGATGGCATCACCGAATCAATGGACATGAGTTTGAGTAAACTCCGGGAGTTGGTGATGAACAGCGAGGTCTGGAGTGCTTCGGTCTATGGGGTCGCAAAGAGTTGGACACAACTGAGTGAACTGAACTGAACTGAACATTTTTATTTCTCTGGAATAAATGAAGGAGTACAATTGCTGGATCATATGGTGGTTTAGTCTTTTAAAAAACTGCTAAATTGGTCTTCAGAGTGACTATCCACCAGCAGTGTAAGAGTGATCCAGTTTTCCACATCCTCATTAGCATTGATATTGTAACTATTTTGTATTTTAGCCATTCTTAAAGGTATAGTATCGAGAAGGAAATGGCAACCCACTCCAGTATTCTTTCCTGGGAAATTCCATGGACAGAAGGAGCCTAGTGGGCTACAGTTCCATTGGGTTGCAAAGAATTGGGCACAACTTAGCAACTAAACAGCAACAACAACAAAGGTGTAATATCTTGGTGTGGTTTTAACTGATATTTTCTTAATGCCTATTGATGCAGAATATCTTTTAATGTGCTTATTTGCCATCTGCCTATCTATGAAATTTCTCATAATGTCTTTTATCCATTTTCAATTTTTTTGAAGTATAGATAATTTACAATGTTATGTTAGTTTCAGGTGCACAGCCAAGTGATTCAGTTATACGTATATGCACGTTCTTAGATTCTTTTCTGTTACAGGTTATTACAGGATATCGAGTGCAGTTCCCTGTACTCAATATCCTGTAATATTGAGTATTACAAACTTGTTTGTTTTTTACCTAGTCTATGTATAGTAGTGAGTATATTTTAATCCCAAACCCCTAATTTATCTTCCTGCCCCTCCCACTATCCCCTTTTGTAACCATAAATTTGTTTTCTATGTCTGAGACTATTTCTGTTTTGTAAATATGTTAATTTGTATCATTTTTTAGAGTCCACATATAAGTGGTATCATATATTTATCTTTCTCTAACTTCACTTAATATGGTAATCTCTAAGTCCATAAGCAAATGGTTTTATTTCTTTCTTTTTATGGCCAAGTAATATTCCTTTGTATATGTATACTACTAATTTATCCATTCATCTGTTAGTGGACATTTTGGTTGCTTCTGTCAGGTTGGTTTATTTCTCTCCTTTCATTTTTGTCTCATCCATAACAAAGATTTGGAATGATGGACTAATTACAGCTAAAGCAGGCAGGATATCTTGACTGTTGTCTCATAATAGCAAGGATTCAAAACAACAGACTAGTTACAGATCAACTACAGCTCAAGCAGACAGAACTTTTATTAAACCAAAGAGTGGATAGTACACTCTGGAGACTTGGCAGCAGCTGTGGCTACGGTCCTCTTGGCTTCCATTTTTATACTTCCCATCTCCTCCTCTTGTTTCTGCCCTGTGTACCTACCACCAATCAGGAAAGGGAATGCAAATGGATGTATGCTCAAGGTCAATCAGGGAAGGGGGCATGTCTGGGCACATGCAAAAATAGCATTTTTACATATTCATCTAGGTGGGGGTGGGCTGGGAGCTTTGTTAATAGTTGCAAGTTACATAACAGGCTCTATTGGTCCTGCTTTCCCATATTTCAGTCTGTTATAATCATACATATGTATAGAATATTTATGAACCTTTAATGGGCTCCTGGCTGCCTAAGGATACTTGAGGACACAGCTGTGTACAAGAGAGAATGTGCCAGAGTTGGAGAAGCCCTGTGGCGAGTCTGTATCCACTGTGGGCCTAGGGCACATGGGCAAGAATTGGAAAAGTCTCTGTGGCTGTTTTTGTAGCATATCTGTGAGCTCTCCTGTGAGTGTCTGAGGTGGGGTTTAGAGATCAGCTTGCATCCCTTTCCCTTAAGCCACCCCTCATTGCTCATGCCTAACTTCCTACCTAACATTCCATGTCTTGACTATTGTAAATAGTGCTGCTGTGAACATTGGGGTGCATGTATCTTTTCAAATCAGAGTTTTCTCCAGATACATGCCCAGGAGTGTGATTACAGAATCATATGGTGACTATTTTTAGCTTTGTAAGGAACCTCCATGCTGTTCTCCACAGTGGGTGCACCAGTTTAAATTTCCATCAACAATTTAGGAGAGTTCCTTTTTCTCCAGACTCTCTCCAGTATTTATTATTTGTAGGCTTTTTAATAATGGCCATTCTGACTGGTATGAGATGATACCTAACTGTAGTTGTGATTTTCTAATAATTAGTGATATTAAGCATCTTTTCATGTGTCTATTGGCCATCTGTACGTTTTCTTTGGAGGAATGTCTCTTTAAGTCTTCTGCCCATTTTTTTTATTGGGTTGTTTGTTTTTCTGATATTGAAGCTATGTGAGCTGTTTTTATATTTTGGAAACTAATTCCTTGTCAATAGCATCATTTGCAAATATTTTATCCCAGACTATAGATTGTCTTTTCATTTTGTTTATGTGCAAAAGCTGTGTAAAAGCTTTTAAGTTTAATTAGGTCCTATTTGTTTTTGTTTTTATTTCCATTAGTCCAAGAGATGGCTCCATAAATATTGCTATGATTTGTGTCAGTGTTCTGCCTATATTTTCCTCTAGGAATTTTACAGTATCTAGCCTTACATTTAGATATTTAATCTGTTTTAAGATTATTTTTATATGGTGTTAAAGAATATTATAATTTCATTGTTTTACAGATAGCCGTCTAATTTTCCCAGAACCACTTCTTGAAAAGACTGTCTTTTCTCCATGTATAGCCTTGCCTCCTTTGTCTTCAGTTCAGTTCAGTCACTCAGTTGTGTCCGACTCTTTGCGACCCCTTGGACTGCAGCACACCAGGCCTCCCTGTCCATCGCCAACTCCCAGAGCTTACTCAAACTCATGTCCATTGATTCAGTGATGTCATCCAGCCATCTCATCCTCTGTTGTCCCCTTCTCCTCCTTCCTTCAATCTTTCCCAGCATCAGAGTCTTTTCCTTTGTCTTGGATTGACTTTTCATCCATTTTCTAATTAGATTATTTTCTTTTTTACTGTCGAGTTTTGAGAGCCCTCTATATATTCTAGGTACAAATCCTATGTCAAATGTGTGGTTTGCAAATATTTTATTCTGCACTGGAGTTTATATTTTCACCTTCTTAATAATAGAGTCTTTCCTAGAGCAAGTTTCTCATTTTTATGAAGTCCAGTTTATAACTTTTTCTTCTTATAGATTGCATTTTTGGAGAAGTCTTTGCTTAGTTCTAGGTCCTGAATATTTTCTCCTAAAAGTTTATACACTTACAAACTGTAAAAAGTTTGTGTTTTTACAGTCTAGGTGTGTGATCTATTTTAAGTTAATTTTTTTATAGTGTGTGAGACATAGGTCATGGTTTTTTGGTTTTGTTTTGTTTAACCTATGGATATCCAATTAGTCCAGCATTCTTTGTTCAAAAACTATCTTTCCTCCATGAATTTTTTGCATCCTTGTCAGAAATCGTTTGTGCATATTTATGTGGGTCTATTTCTTGGTTCTTTAAATGGCAATCCACTCCAACACTCTTGCCTGGAAAATCCCATGGACGGAGGAGCCTGATAGGCTACAGTCCATGGGATCGCAAAGAGTCAGACATGACTGAGTGACTTCACTTTCACTTTCATTTTCATCCCTCCACCAAGGCTATTACCCAGTTTTGGTTACTGTGGCTTTAAGTCCTCAAATCACTTCCTTCCATTTTACTCTTTTTTTTTTTCAAAATTCTTTTATTCTAATTATTTTGCCTTTACATATAAAATTAAAATAATCTAGTTTGTATCTGTAAAAAATTCCACTAGGATTTTTATAGGAATTGCTTTATACTTGTATATCTAAAGGGTATGGGAAGAATTGACATACTTTCTATGTTGAATCTCCTAATAAATCCACTGAGTATTTTTCTTTCAATAGTGTTTTTTAGTTCTAAAATTTCCATTTGGGTTTTCTTTGTATCTTCTGTTTAGTTTTTGAGACTTTATGTTTTCATTTGCAAACCTGTCAACTTGGTGTTGGCCTATGGACTATCTTTTTTCATTTAGTTTGTGATCTTCCTGGTTCTTAGAATGACAAGTGATTTTTCTACTGGAAATCAGACATTTTCATATCTTGTTATGAGACTCTGAAACTTACTTAAACCTTCAGCCTTAGCTGGCTTTCTCTGGCACTGTGCCAGCAGAGGAAAGGAGTAGGAGGGGGAGACACTGCTTCATTGCTGACTGTTGGAGGTGGAAGTCTAGGTTTACCCCTCTGTTGACAGGGTTGGGAAAGAGACTTCTTATCACTTCTGGGCAGTTGGAGTTACAGCTCCTCACGTGGTCCCCACTGGCACCACATTGGGAGTGGCCTCATTACTGTTAGTGAAAGTTGGTAAAAGTTTTGTCTTTCCACAGGCCTCTTGAACAGAATCCAACCAGGGGAAGTAGGGGATATCTCATCACTGCAAGGCAGGTGATAGTGCAGACTCGCCAGGTAATTACTGCTAATACTGGGACTAGGAAGGACCTCATTATCACTGGATGGGGATGAAAGCCTAGCACTCTACTGAGCTGCTCTGACAGCCAGTTCCGGCTACATTCTGGCGAGGATGGAAATGAAATCTAGGCTCCCTACTCAATCTTGGCTTAGATGGGAAAAGAACCACAGGTCTTTTTTTCTGTGATGTTTGGATGGAGTAATAAGATTATTGTCAAAAAGTTTTCTGTCTTGCTACACTGGCCTTTTCCTCCTCATGGAGCTACAGATAGCAGACTCTTTTTTTTTTTTTTTTTTGGTGGTGGTGGTGGTGAACTGAGAGATGGTGCTTTTTTGTCCTGTTGACATTTCTATGTTGCCTATTTCTCCCACTCCAGGTATGGGATATAAGAAGCCAAAAGAAAACTCAGGGAGCTTACGATCATGTTTTCCCTTGGATCCTGAGGTCCCTAGCCAGTTTACCTCCTTTTCTCCATCTTTCAGACTCTTCTAAATTTTTTTTATAAAAATGTAATGTCCAAGATTCTTATTTGTACTTAGTGAAAGACATAGCAGAAAGTCTGTTTACCTCCTCTTCTCAGAAGCAAAATTTCTTTTTTTTTTTATCTTTTTTTTTTAATTTTATTTTATTTTTAAACTTTACATAATTGTATTAGTTTTGCCAAATATCAAAATGAATCCACCACAGGTATACATGTGTTCCCCATCCTGAACCCTCCTCCCTCCTCCCTCCCCATCCCATCCCTCTGGGTCGTCCCAGTGCACTAGCCCCAAGCATCCAGTATCGTGCATCGAACCTGGACTGGCAACTCGTTTCTTACATGATATTATACATGTTTCAATGCCCTTCTTCCAAATCTTCCCACCCTCTCCCTCTCCCACAGAGTCCATAAGACTGTTCTATACATCAGTGTCTCTTTTGCTGTCTCGTACACAGGGTTATTGTTACCATCTTTCTAAATTCCATATATATGCGTTAGTATACTGTATTGGTGTTTTTCTTTCTGGCTTACTTCACTCTGTATAATAGGCTCCAGTTTCATCCACCTCATTAGAACTGATTCAAATGTTTTCTTTTTAATGGCTGAGTAATACTCCATTGTGTATATGTACCACAGCTTTCTTATCCATTCATCTGCTGATGGGCATCTAGGTTGCTTCCATGTCCTGGCTATTATAAACAGTGCTGCGATGAACATTGGGGTACATGTGTCTCTTTCCCTTCTGGTTTCCTCAGTGTGTATGCCCAGCAGTGGGATTGCTGAATCATAAGGCAGTTCTATTTCCAGTTTTTTAAGGAATCTCCACACTGTTCTCCATAGTGGCTGTACTAGTTTGCATTCCCACCAACAGTGTAAGAGGGTTCCCTTTGCTCCACACCCTCTCTAGCATTTATTGCTTGTAGACTTTTGGATCACAGCCATTCTGACTGGTGTGAAGTGGTACCTCATAGTGGTTTTGATTTGCATTTCTCTGATAATGAGTGATGTTGAGCATCTTTTCATGTGTTTGTTAGCCATCTGTATGTCTTCTTTGGAGAAATGTCTATTTAGTTCTTTGGTCCATTTTTTGATTGGGTCATTTATTTTTCTGGAGTTGAGCTGTAGGAGTTGCTTGTATATTTTTGAAATTAGTTGTTTGTCAGTTGCTTCATTTGCTATTATTTTCTCCCATTCTGAAGGCTGTCTTTTCACCTTGCTAATAGTTTCCTTTGTTGTGCAGAAGCTTTTAAGGTTAATTAGGTCCCATTTGTTTATTTTTGCTTTTATTTCCAATATTCTGGGAGGTGGGTCATAGAGGATCCTGCTGTGATTTATGTTGGAGAGTGTTTTGCCTATGTTCTCCTCTAGGAGTTTTATAGTTTCTGGTCTTACATTTAGATCTTTAATCCATTTTGAGTTTATTTTTGTGTATGGTGTTAGGAAGTGTTCTAGTTTCATTCTTTTACAAGTGGTTGACCACATTTCCCAGCACCACTTGTTAAAGAGATTGTCTTTAATCCATTGTATATTCTTGCCTCCTTTGTCAAAGATAAGGTGTCCATATGTGTGTGGATTTATCTCTGGG
This sequence comes from Bos grunniens, assembly GCF_055505025.1. Lineage (NCBI taxonomy): Eukaryota > Metazoa > Chordata > Mammalia > Artiodactyla > Bovidae > Bos > Bos grunniens. The sequence continues at coordinate 7,347,928 of NC_141179.1, read as the reverse complement.
CTTTCTATTTTGTTCCATTGATCTATATTTCTGTCTTTGTGCCAGTACCATACTGTCTTGATGACTGTGGCTTTGTAGTAGAGCCTGAAGTCAGGTAGGCTAATTCCTCCAGTTCCATTCTTCTTTCTCAAGATAGCTTTGGCTATTCGAGACTTTTTGTATTTCCATACAAATTGTGAAATTATTTGTTCTAGCTCTGTGAAGAATACTGTTGGTAGCTTGATAGGGATTGCATTGAATCTATAAATTGCTTTGGGTAGTATACTCATTTTCACTATATTGATTCTTCCAATCCATGAACATGGTATATTCCTCCATCTATTAGTGTCCTCTTTGATTTCTTTCATCAGTGTTTTATAGTTTTCTATATATAGGTCTTTAGTTTCTTTAGGTAGATATATTCCTAAGTATTTTATTCTTTCCATTGCAATGGTGAATGGAATTGTTTCCTTAATTTCTCTTTCTGTTTTCTCATTATTAGTGTATAGGAATGCAAGGGATTTCTGTGTGTTTATTTTATATCCTGCAACTTTACTATAGTCATTGATTAGTTCTAGTAATTTTCTGGTGGAGTCTTTAGGGTTTTCTACGTAGAGGATCATGTCATCTGCAAATAGTGAGAGTTTTACTTCTTCTTTTCCAATTTGGATTCCTTTTATTTCTTTTTCTGCTCTGATTGCTGTGGCCAAAACTTCCAAAACTATGTTGAATAGGAATGGTGAAAGTGGGCACCCTTGTCTTGTTCCTGACTTTAGAGGAAATGCTTTCAATTTTTCCCCATTGAGGATAATGTTTGCTGTGGGTTTGTCATATATAGCTTTTATTATGTTGAGGTATGTTCCTTCTATTCCTGCTTTCTGGAGAGTTTTTATCATAAATGGATGTTGAATTTTGTCAAAGGCTTTCTCTGCATCTATTGAGATAATCATATGGTTTTTATTTTTCAATTTGTTAATGTGGTGTATTACATTGATTGATTTGCGGATATTGAAGAATCCTGGCATCCCTGGGATAAAGCCCACTTGGTCATGGTGTATGATCTTTTTAATGTGTTGTTGGATTCTGATTGCTAGAATTTTGTTAAGGATATTTGCATCTATGTTCATCACTGATATTGGCCTGTAGTTTTCTTTTTTTGTGGCATCTTTGTCAGGTTTTGGTATTAGGGTGATGGTGGCCTCATAGAATGAGTTTGGAAGTTTACCTTCCTCTGCAATTTTCTGGAAGAGTTTGAGCAGGATAGGTGTTAGGTCTTCTCTGAATTTTTGGTAGAATTCAGCTGTGAAGCCGTCTGGACCTGGGCTTTTGTTTGCTGGAAGATTTTTGATTACAGTTTCAATTTCCGTGCTTGTGATGGGTCTGTTAAGATTTTCTATTTCTTCTTGGTCCAGTTTTGGAAAGTTGTACTTTTCTAAGAATTTGTCCATATCTTCCACATTGTCCATTTTATTGGCATATAATTGTTGTTAGTAGTCTCTTATGATCCTTTGTATTTCTGTGTTGTCTGTTGTGATCTCTCCATTTTCATTTCTAATTTTATTGATTTGATTTTTCTCCCTTTGTTTCTTGATGAGTCTGGCTAATGGTTTGTCAATTTTATTTATCCTCTCAAAGAACCAGCTTTTGGCTTTGTTGATTTTTGCTATGGTCCCTTTTGTTTCTTTTGCATTTATTTCTGCCCTAATTTTTAAGATTTCTTTCCTTCTACTAACCCTGGGATTCTTCATTTCTTCCTTTTCTAGTTGCTTTAGGTGTAGAGTTAGGTTATTTATTTGACTTTTTTCTTGTTTCTTGAGGTATGCCTGTATTGCTATGAACTTTCCCCTTAGGACTGCTTTTACAGTGTCCCACAGGTTTTGGGTTGTTGTGTTTTCATTTTCATTCTATGCAAATTTTGATTTCTTTTTTGATTTCTTCTGTGATTTGTTGGTTATTCAGCAGCGTGTTGTTCAGCCTCCATATGTTGGAATTTTTAATAGTTTTTCTCCTGTAATTGAGATCTTATCTTACTGCATTGTGGTCAGAAAAGATGCTTGGAATGATTTCTATTTTTTTGAATTTACCAAGGCTAGCTTTATGGCCCAGGATGTGATCTATCCTGGAGAAGGTTCCATGTGCGGTTAAGAAAAAGGTGAAATTCATTGTTTTGGGATGAAATATCCTATAGATATCAATTAGGTCTAACTGGTCTATTGTATCATTTAAAGTTTGTGTTTCCTTGTTAATTTTCTGTTTAGTTGATCTATCCATAGGTGTGAGTGGGGTATTAAAGTCTCCCACTATTATTGTGTTATTGTTAATTTCTCCTTTCATACTTGTTAGCATTTGTCTTACATACTGCAGTGCTCCCGTGTTGGGTGCATATATATTTATAATTGTTATATCTTCTTCTTGGATTGATCCTTTGATCATTATGTAGTGACCATCTTTGTCTCTTTTCACAGCCTTTGTTTTAAAGTCTATTTTATCTGATACGAGTACTGCTACTCCTGCTTTCTTTTGGTCCCTATTTGCATGGAAAATCTTTTTCCAGCCCTTCACTTTCAGTCTGTATGTGTCCCGTGTTTTGAGGTGGGTCTCTTTGTAGACACCATATGTAGGGGTCTTGTTTTTGTATCCATTCAGCCAGTCTTTGTCTTTTGGTTGGGGCATTCAACTCATTTACGTTTAAGGTAATTACTGATAAGTATGATCCCGTTGCCATTTACTTTATTGTTTTGGGTTCGAATTTATACACTGTTTTTGTGTTTCCTGTCTAGAGAATATCCTTTAGTATTTGTTGGAGAGCTGGTTTGGTGGTGCAGAATTCTCTCAGCTTTTGCTTGTCTGAAAAGCTTTTGGTTTCTCCTTCATACTTGAATGAGATCCTTGCTGGGCACAATAATCTGGGCTGTAGGTTATTTTCTTTCATCATTTTAAGTATGTCTTGCCATTCCCTCCTGGCTTGAAGAGTTTCTATTGAAAGATCAGCTGTTATCCTTATGGGAATTCCCTTGTGTGTTATTTGTTGTTTTTCCCTTGCTGCTTTTAATATTTGTTCTTTGTGTTTGATCTTTGTTAATTTGATTAATATGTGTCTTGGGGTGTTTTGCCTTGGGTTTATCCTGTTTGGGACTCTCTGGGTTTCTTGGACTTGGGTGATTATTTCCTTCCCCATTTTAGGGAAGTTTTCAACTATTATCTCAAGTATTTTCTCATGGTCTTTCTTTTTGTCTTCTTCTTCTGGGACCCCTATGATTCGAATGTTGTAGCGTTTAATATTGTCCTGGAGGTCTCTGAGATTGTCCTCATTTCTTTTAATTTGTTTTTCTTTTATCCTCTCTGATTCATTTATTTTTACCATTTTATCTTCTAATTCACTAATCCTATCTTCTGCCTCTGTTATTCTATTTGTTGCCTCCAAAGTGTTTTTAATTTCATTTATTGCATTATTCATTATATATTGACTCTTTTTTATTTCTTCTAGGTCCTTGTTAAACCTTTCTTGCATCTTCTCAATCCTTGTCTCCAGGCTATTTATCTGTGATTCCATTTTGATTTCAGATCAATTTCACTATCATTATTCGGAATTCTTTATCAGGTAGATTCCCTATCTCTTCCTCTTTTATTTGGTTTGGTGGGCATTTATCCTGTTCCTTTATCTGCTGGGTATTCCTCTGTCTCTTCATCTTGTTTCAATTGCTGAGTTTGGGATGTCCTTTCTGTATTCTGACAGTTTGTGGAGTTCTCTTTATTGTGGCGTTTCCTCACTGTGTGTGGGTTTGTACAGGTGGCTTGTCAAGGTTTCCTGGTTAGGGAAGCTTGTGTCGGTGTTCTGTTGGGTGGAGCTGTATTTCTTCTCTCTGGAGTGCAATGAAGTGTCCAGTAATGAATTATGAAATGTCTATGGTTTTGGGGTGACTTTGGGCAGCCTGTATCTTGAAGCTCAGGGCTGTGTTCCTTTGTTGCTGGAGAATTTGCTTGGTATGTCTTGCCCTGGAACTTGTTGGCCCTTGTGTGGTGCTTGGTTTCAGTGTCGGTATGGAGGTGTTTGATGAGCTCCTGTCAATTAATGTTCCTTGGAGTCAGGAGTTCCCTGGAGTCAGGGTTTGGACTTAAGCCTCCTGCTTCCAGTTATTGGTCTTATTTTTACAGTAGTTTCAAAACTTCTCCTTCTACACAGCACCATTGATAAAACATCTACGTTAAAGATGAAAAGTTTCTCTACCGTGAGGGTCACCCAGAGAGGTTCACAGCATTACATGGAGAAGAGAAGAGGGAGGAGGGAGTTAGAGGTGACCCAAATGAGATGAGGTGCAATCAATAGTGGAGAGGGTGGGCTAGCCAGTAATCACTTCCTTATGTGCGCTCCACAACTGGACCGCTCAGAGATGTTCACGGAGTTATACAGAGAAGAGAAGAAGGAGGAAGGAGACAGAGGTGGCCAGGAGGATAAAAGGGGGGAATGAAAAGGAGGGAGACAGATCCAGCCAGTAATCAGTTCCCTAAGTGTTCTCCACCGTCTGGAACACACAGAAATTCACAGAGTTGGGCAGAGTAGAGAGGGGTTAGGGAGGAGACACATGTGACCTGGTGGAGAAAAAAGTGAGTCCAAAGGGAGAGAGAGCAGTCAAGCCAGTAATCTCGCTCCCTAGTGAAAAATGGGTACTGAAGATTGGGTTCTTAAAGGTACAAAATTGGTAACAAATACATAAAAGCAAAAATTAAAAATCTAGAGTAGAGTTTGGAATTTCAAAAATACAATGTTAAAGAAAGAAGAAGGAAAAGAAAGAGAGAAAAAATGAACAAACAAAAACAAACAAGGTCACGAAAATTATAAAGAAAATATAGGTACAAAATTCATGACTAATACCAAAAAGCAAAAGTTAAAAATCTAGAGTAGAGTTTGGAATTTCAAAAATACAATGTTAAAAAAAAAGAAGAAGAAAAAGAAAGAGAGAAAAAAAAACAAACAAACAAAAGCAAACAATGTCGCAAAAATTATAAAGAAAATACAGGTACAAAATTGATATCAAATACCAAAAAGCATAAATTAAAAATCTAGAGTAGAATTTGGAATTTCATATATACAATGTTATGTAAAAGAAGAAGAGAAAGAAACAGAGAAAAAAAAAAGTCACAGAAATTATAAAAAAAAACTATAGGTACAAAATTGATAACAAATACCAAAAAGCTAAAATTAAAAATCTAGAGTAGAGTTTGGAATTTCAAAAATGCAATGTTAAAGAAAAGAAGAAAAAAAAAAAAACAAGGTCAAAAAATTATTAAAAATATGTATATGGAGTTTGCTGAAGAAAAAAAATAGGGTCTTTTTTTTTGCAAAGTAATAGGTTATAAAAGTGAAAATTAAAGGAATAATAGAGGACTTAAATTTTTTTTTAATTTAAAAAATGAAAGAAAGAATGATCGTAAAAATAGTGAAAATATATCTAGGACTTTCTCTGGTTTTGTTGTGAGTATTGTGGGTTCAGTTCATTTTTGGCTAGTTCCTTGGTCCGACTTATATTTCTCAAGATCTATAGGCCCCTTCCTATGTAGTCGGTAGTAACCACAGGGTTTTAATCTATTACCTGTAGCTTCCAAGGCAGTTCCCTCTGTTATAGCTTCTTCTGTTTGCTGGTCTCTTCAGTGTCTGGTTTCCGCCCTGACACAAAGGGGATGGTGGAGGACACTTTTTCTTTTTAGGCTCACTTGTTCAGTCGCGCTGTGGGGAGGGAGGGAGGGATCCTGCAGACAAATAACACTGGCACGTGCTCGCAGTGCCTCAGCCACACTGGGTCTGCCCCCGCTCACGGCGCGTGTAGCCTCCCTGCCCACACTGCTCAGGCTCTAGGTTGTTCCACCAGGAACCATCCATGGCTGGCCCTGGGCTGCCTGCACCTCCCAGGTCCAAGCCGCTCAAGTTCAGGCACTCGGGTAGTCCTCAGAGGCGCAGACTTGGTTGGGCCTGCGTTTTGTGCCCTTCCCAGGTCTGAGCAGCTCAGGTGATGAGGTGTTTGGCGAGCGCGATTGCTGCAACTTATCGCCTCCCTGCCGCTCGGTTATCTAGGTGTACAACTGGCGCACCTTCTCAGGCAGATGTTGACCGTCCAGACCCCCAAGAAGTTTTAGTTAGCAAAGAAGCCTGCTTACAGTTTTATAGATAATGTCTCTCTGGGGCTGCGATTGCCCCCTTCCGGCTCTGGCTGCCTGTCACCAGAGGGGGAAGGTCTGGAACTGGCTATCTCTGTTCAGTCCTTTGTTCCATGCGCGGGCCTGGCGGTGTTTTAGGTTAGGGCTGGCTTTTCGCGTGGTAGATATCCCACAGTCTGGTTTGCTAGCCCAAATTTTTTCACTCAGATAGCGCTCAGGGTATTCAGGCCAGGTCCTTACTCTCAGCGATGCAGCCCGCGCCGCACCTCCCTGCCCAGCACCCGCTTGCTAATGGCATGTGCAGGCGTCTGCGCTGCTTCTCCGCTGGGGGAGTTACCGTAGGGCTCGCAATCTGTGAGTTTTAATTGTTTATTTTTTCTCCCTGTTATGTTGCCCTCTGTGCTTCCAAAGCTTGGCACAGATTCGGCAGTGAGAAGGTTTCCTGGTGTTTGGAAACCTCTTTTTAAGACTCCCTTCCCGGGACTGAACTCCGTCCCTTCCTCTTTTGTCCCTTTTTTGTCTTTTATATTTTTTCCTACCTCCTTTCGAAGACGTGGGTTGCTTTTCTGGGTGCCTGATGTCCTCTGCCGGCATTCAGAAGTTGTTTTGTGGAATTTTACTCGGCGTTTAAATGCTCTTTTGATGAATTTGTGGGGGAGAAAGTGTTCTCCCCTCCTAGTCCTCCGCCATCTTCCAAAATTTCTTTTTGATGTTAGTATTTCTTCTTGTGGACTTCCCTATTGGCTCAGTGGTAAAGAATATCTCTGCTAATAGAGGAGCCACAGAAGTGGGTTCAGTCCCTGGGTTGGGAATATCCTTTGGAGGAGGCAATGGCAACCCACTCCAATATTCTTGCCTAGAGAATCCTATGGTCAGAGTATCCTGAAGAGCTACATCCATGGGGTCAAAAAGAGTCAGACACTGAACACTTACATAAACATACACATTTCTCCCTCTAGACTCTTGTTCACCTTTCTTCTTTTATTTCTAATGCAGTATTACCTAAGTAAACAAAGGATTTTGTCGGAACTGAATCTAATAAGAATTTATGTGAATAAGGACTTGAGACTCTTATGATTGAAATTTATGTGCTTTAGTTGATATTGATATTTATTTTAGCCAATACCTCAGCCTATAGAGAAATGAGGTGCTATTATATTTTCCCTTTGTAGTATGTACATTACTAATTCTATGTGTTAAGTTAGAATATGAATCTTTGTTGTTTGGGTATTTTCCCCTCCAATAAGGGTAATTTTTCATTTTTTGTTGTTTTCTTTTCCAGTTAAATGACAGATAATAAGTTGGAAATATGATATTCAACATAGATTTGGGGCATTCCAAATAAGTTTCACTCTTTTCAAGTACAAGATGTGTTTCTTTGCCATGCAGTGAAAATTGACAGTATGTTCTTGAGCTGTCTTATTTCTTATAGGATATTGGCATTGTTGTTTGTTTAAAATGTTATACTTTATTCTTAAAAACTATTTTTCCAATTGCATTAATTTAAAATATGTTTTATTCTATTTTTAAATATCTTTAATTATCTCAAAATATAGTTGAATTTTAAACTTATATGTGATCATATCTCTAAAAAGTTATAATTACCTAAATCTGAATTATAGTTCCAAATAGAAAAAACTGCATCACAGAAGGCCAGCTCTCCTGTGTTGCAGGAGAGCTGTGTTCTGCCTGTGTTATTCTGATTGAAGTTACTCTTAGTCACTATTGTTTTGGTTCTGTTGTTAAAGGAAGTTATTGTCATGGTGGTTATTTATATACTTTTTAAGGAAGTATATAAAGAAAAAAATTATATTCCATAATTGTAGATTCCCAAACTGTTTGTTTGTGGAAACCAAACAAACAGTTTAGGAAATAGCCATCATTTTATGAAGTGTATCGCTTTGAGTCAAGGTGGTCTGAATCTTTCATGGTCTACATCAAGGTGGTCTACATCTTTCATGGTCTACATCAAGATGGTCTACATCTTTCAGAATTATACATTTTAAATAGACTCTTCAAAAGTTGCTAAGGCACATTATTCATAATACCCGATCCAAAAGTCTATTAACAGATGAATGGATAAAGAAAAAGTAGAATATAAATACCATGGATCCATGTCTTGGCTATTGTAAACAGCAGTGAATATTGGGGTGCATGTATCCTTTCAAACCATGTTTTTTTCTGTATATATGCCCAGGAATGGGATTGCAGGGTCACTCTATGCAATGGTAGCTCTGTTTTTGGTTTTTTAAGGAATTTGTTCTCCATAGTAACTATACCAACTTACATTCCCACCCCTAGTATAGAAGGGTTCCTGTCTCTCCACATCCTCTCCAGCATTTATTGTTTGTGGGTTTTTTGGATTCTTTTTTTGATGATAGTCATTCTGACTGGTGTAAGATGGTATCTCATTGCATTATAGATTTGTATTTCTCTGATCATTAGTGATGTTGAGCATCTTTTCACATGCCTTTTGGCCATCTGTACATCTTCTTTGGAGAAATGTCTGTTGAGGTCTTCTGCCCATTTTTTTGATTGGGTTGTTTGTTTTGATGAAGTTAAACCTCATGAGCTATTTGTAGATTTTGGAGACTAATCCCTTGTCTGTCACATCACTTGCAAATATTTTCTCCTAATCTCTGGGTTGCCCTTTCATTTTGTTTATTGTTTCCTTTGCTGAACAGAAACCTTTGAATTTAAGTAGGTCCCACTTCTTTATTTTTGTTTTTACTTGTTGTATTTTGGGTGAGAAATTGAAAAAGATATTGCTGAGATTTATGTCAGAGAGTTGCAGCACTGTTTACAATAGCCAAGACATGGAAGCAACCTCAGTGTTCACCGACAGAAGAATGGATAAAGAAGATGTGGTATGGAATATTACTCAGCGATTAAAAAGAATGAAATAGTGCCATTTGCAGCAACATGGATGGACCTAGAGATTGTCATACTGAGTGAAGTCAAATAGAGGAGAAATATATAACATCCCTTATATGCATGATCTAAAAAGAAATGATAAAAATGAACTTATTTACAAAACAAACAGAATCATCAGTTCAGTTCAGTCATGCAGTTATGTCTGACTCTTTGCGACCCCTTGGATGGCAGCATGCCAGGCCTCCCTGTCCATCACCAACTCCCGGAGTTTACGCAAACTCATGTCCATTGAGTCGGTGATGCCATCCAACCATCTCATCATCTGTCATCCCCTTCTCCTACCACCTTCAGTCTTTCCCAGCATCAGGGTCTTTTCCAATGAGTCAGTTCTTCGTATCAGGTGGCCAAAGTATTGGACTTTAAGCTTCAGCTTCAGTCCTACCAATGAATATTCAGGACTGATTTCCTTAGGATGGACTAGTTGGATCTCCTTTCAGTTCAGGGGAATCTCAAGGGTCTTCTCCAATACCACAATTCAAAAGCATCAATTCTTCAACACTCAGCTTTCTTTATACTCCAACTCTCACATCCATACATGACTACTGGAAAAAACTATAGCTTTGACTAAACGGACCTTTGTTGGCAAAGGAATGTCTCTGTTTTTTAATATGCTGTCTACGTTGGTCATAACTTTTCTTCCAAGGACCAAGCATCTTTTAATTCATGGCTGCTGTCACCATCTGCAGTGATTTTGGAGCCCCAAAAAATAAAGCCTGTCATTGTTTTCATTGTTTCCCCATCTATTTGCCGTGAAGTAATGGGACTAGATGCCATGATCTTAGTTTTCTGAATGTTGAGTTTTAAGCCAACTTTTTCACTCTACTCTTTCACTTTCATTAAGAGGCTCATTAATTCTTCTTCACTTTCTGCCATAAGCATGGTGTTATCTGCATATCTGAGGTTATTGATATTTCTCCTGGCAGTCTTCATTCCAGCTTGTACTTCATCCAGCCCAGTGTTTCTCATGATGTTCTCTGCATAGAAGTTAAATAAGCAGGGTGACAATATACAGCTTTGATGTACTACTTTCCCAATTTGGAACCAGTCTGTTCTTCCATGTCCAGTTCTAACTGTTGCTTCTTGACCTGCATACAGATTTATCAAGAGGCAGGTCAAGTGGTCTGGTATTCCCATCTCTTTCAGAATTTTCCACAGTTTGTTGTGATCCACATAGTCAAAGGCTTTGGCATAGTCAGTAAAGCAGAAGTAGATGTTTTTCTGGAACTCTCTTGCTTTTTCGATGATCCAGCAATGTTGGCAATTTGATCTCTGGTTCCTCTGCCTTTTCTAAATCCAGCTTGAACATCTGGAAGTTCATGGTTCACATACTGTTGAAGGCTTAGAGAATTTTGAGCATTGCTTTGCTAGCGTGTGAGATGAGTAATGCTAGTATTACTTTGTGCGGTAGTTTGAGCATTCTTTGGCATTTCCTTTCTTTGGGATTGGAATGAAAACTGACCTTTTCCAGCCCTGTGGCCACTGCTGAGTTTTCAAAATTTGCTGGCATATTGAGGGCAGCACTTTCACAGCATCATCTTTTAGGATTTGAAAGAGCTCAACTGGAATTCCATCACCTCCACTTACGTTGTTCATAGTGATGCTTCCTAAGGCCCACTTGACTTTGCATTCCAGGATGTCTGGAATAATCACCATTGTAATTATCTTGGTCTTGAAGATCTTTTCTGTATAGTTCCTCTGTGTATTCTTGCCACCTCATCTTAATATCTTCTGCTTCTGTTAGTCCGTACCATTTCTGTCCTTAATTGTGCCCATCTTTGCATGAAATGTACCCTTGGTGTCTGTGATTTTCTTGAAGAGATCTCTATAGTCTTTCCCATTATTTTGTTTTCCTCTATTTCTTTATATTGATCACTGAGGAAGCCTTTCTTATCTCTCCTTGCTATTCTTTGGAACTCTGCATTCAAATGGGTGTATCTTTATACACTTAGAGAATAAACTTATGGTTTCCAGGGAGAAGGATGGCAGGAAGGAATAGTTAGGGAGTTTGGTATCAACATGTACACAGTACTATATTTAAAATGGATAACCAACAAGGTCCTACTGTGTAGCACAAAGAACTCTGCTCATTGTCATGTGGCAGACTGGATGGGAGGGGAATTTGGGGGAGAATGAATACATGTATATGTATGGCTGAATCCCATTGCTGTCCACTTGAAAATATCACAGCGCTGTTAATCAGCTATACTCAAATACAAAATAAAAAAATTTTAAGTAAAAAATAAGTAAATAAATAAACACCATGGAATGCTGCTCAGCCTTAAAAAAAGAAGGAAATTCTATCATTTCTGACAACATGAATGAACCTGGAGGACATTACACTAAGTGAATAAGCTAGACACAGAAAGACAAATATTGCACGATCTTTCACTTAGACTTATATGTAGACTCTAAAAACAAAATTGAACTCATGGTAACAAAGTGGAATTATGGTTTCCAGAGGCTGGTAGGGAGGATTGGGGATAAAAGGAGAGAGATTGATCAAAGAATACAAACTTTGGATACAAGAATACAGCTTTCAGCTATAAGGTGAATAAGTTTGCAAACCAAATGTACAGCCTGGTGACTGTAGTTAATATTAATAATAATATATTATAAAAAATAATAATGTATTATATGCCAGAAATTTGCTAAGAGAATAGAGCCCAAGTTATCACACAAAGTAATCAGAGGTGATGGGTGTGTTATTAGTTTGATTGTTGTAATTATTTCAGTGTGTACATGTATATCAAAACATCATGTTATAAATCTTTAATACATACAGTTTTTATTTATCCAAAAATATTATTTTTACATTGCCAAAGAAGACCATGTTTCTTCTGTGAAAAAGTGTAATTCCATGGTAAATGGGAGGCAGCAACATACCCTTCCAGTGCTGAATTCTGCAATGGCAGAGAAGCTGTCTCTCGTTTGCATCCCCAGATCCTTTTATTCCCACAGTCCTTACCACAGTGCCTGACATATATTAACATAAAAGAAAATCAGTAACTACTCATTAAGTGAATAAGGACGGAACTACATTAATCATCACTTTTTTAATAAGCAAAGTTTTTTAGTAAGACTTTGTTTTATTGAGCCTGTCATTAAGTTTGGGAGTAGAAATGTCTGCTTTTTGATCACATTCCATCCCTTGTTTAATTTGATTAGGTCTATCACAGCCTATATTTCCTATGATACAAGAAAGTGCTGTGTGAAATTATTTTTTACTATCTTTATGCATTTTATCCCAGAGAACAGGGCCACTGTGGAACATTATAAAATTATAGTGATAGTAGTTTGCTATCAAAATGACCTTCTGATTATAGCGTGGAAAATAATCACTTCTTAGCTTTGGAAATCCATCATTCCTCATTGCCAAATTGTTGAACTGGTGTTATTTTCTCAATATTTTCTCAATCTGAAAAACTGCTAATTTTTTTCTTTTTCTCAGCTCAGAACTTTTGCATGCTATTTATTCAACCTAAAGCATATCCTTCCCCCTCATTCTTTTCATGACTGGCCTCCTTATTCTGAAAATTGTAGCTTAAATGTCATGTCTCCAGAGACATGTTCCCTGTTTACTTTATTTAAAGTGAGTTTCCTTGGTTCCCTATTATGGACTAAAGTTTATTTACTTCAGAGCACTATGACAATTAGGAATTCTTTGTTTACTTGAGTAGATTGCCTCAATAAATTATAAATAACTACATAGACCATATCTGTTTTACTTATCCCCAGCAGATAAATTATTAAGTTAAAATAATAAATAACTGCTTTTAAATGTGCGCTGATCTATTGATGTTAACATGTGGTCAGACATTTGTTCAACAACTATTTATTGAGCATCCACCAAGTGCAAGGCTTTGGTATTCCAGAAATACAAAATTCCAAGAATTCTAGAAATTAAGTTTTCAGTCCCTGTACCCAGAGAACTGAATATGATGGGGGAGAGGCTATGAGATTAATTCTTTGATTCAACAATGAATATTCCAAGCAGGATGCTGTGTGCTCACCCAACTGTCCTTCTTAAGATACTGAGAGTCTAACAAGTAATACAGAAAACTGAAGAGATGATTACAGGTTAGTGGACAAATACTATAAGAAAATCAAGCTTAGTGTTCTTTGGGAAGCCAGTTTTGTTACAAGTGATGTCAGAGACAGAAATGCTTTAGAAAAAGAAAAATTACCCCAAAAAGGCTGTTACATAGTATATCGTATAATGATTAAAAACCAGCCAAAACCAGACTGCCTAGTTTAGACTACCAGTTCTTCCACTTAGTAATTAATGTGACCTTAGAAAAAAGTACTTAACCTTTCAAAGACTGAGTTTTTTCATCTATAAAATACTTAACTCAGAGAACTGTTGTGAGATAAAACAAGATAATACACATAAAATACCTATCATATACAATGCCTTAGTATTACCTGGAATAATAGTAATAATAATAGTAATAATACTATTATAGTAGTAATAATAATAGTAGCACCTGGAATAAATTATTATTATTATTATTATGTCATTTTCACAGGTTGCCTTATGTGTAGTAATGAACTTTTCTTTCCCAGCAGTCTTCACCCAAACTTCCTTTTTAAATCAGTCCCTAGAATCCTGATTGTATCCCCTGTCCAGAATACAAAGGTCAGCTATATAAACTCTTACCCATGTGCAGAGTGCCTTTCAGAACACAATAAACGTGGAAAATGTTCATCCCCTCCAAAGCAAAATGAAGGCTTAAAACAGGTGAAGATGTGATTGTTTAGAAACTATTCCTAGAACCTCAAATTTAGATTAATATGGATAAAAGTAAATTTTTAGGTGTATAACAAATTCTCTGCTTAACAGCTTCTGTTTTTCTCTATGATAAAGTATGTGAGAGGAAAATAGAAGGTGATATTGTAGAAAGTAAAAAGAAACTAGTAGATATTTGATTGGAGAAGGCAATGGCACCCCACTCCAGTTCTCTTGCCTGGAAAATCCTATAGACTGAGGAGCCTAGTAAGCTGCAGTCCATGGGGTCGCTAGGAGTCGGACACGACTGAGCGACTTCACTTTCACTTTCCACTTTCACACGTTGGAGAAGGAAATGGCAACCCACTCCAGTGTTCTTGCCTGGAGAATCCTGGGGACAGGGAAGCCTGGTGGGCTGCCATCTATGGGGTCGCACAGAGTCGGACACGACTGAAGCGACTTAGCAGCAGCAAAGGATGGAGTACGAGGAATCATTGTTACCCCTCCTTATCACTCCTAACCTGTCTGTTTTCTTTAAAATCCTCCAGCTCTTTTGAAGCACATCCAGTCAAACTATGTTACTTACCACTCTCTGATTGTGGTTATCTATAGATCCTCTATGTCATCCCTTGAAAATTTTAGCACCTGGCTCTTTTTGTCTCCCTACCACTATTCTAGTGATTGTACTTTGTAATTTCAGTATTTGCCTAAACCACCCATCCAACCTGATGGCCTGTTATTTTCTTGAACTTCACCCTGTCATTGACCTCAGCTATTACCAATTGCTTCTCTACCTCCTAAACCTAAATTTCAAGCATTTCAATCTCTATACCTCCTATCTTTCCATATCACTTCCTCCTAGTACTCTGAATTCAGCAACTAAGAACCCACCCCAGTCCACTTGTCTTATCACCGTTTTTCTGTTCATTGTGTGCTCAGTCATGTCCGACTCTTCATGACCCCATAGACTATAGCCCACAGGCTCCTCTCTCCATGGAATTTCCCAGGCAATAAACCCGGAGTGGGTTTCCAGTTTCTTCTCCAGGGGATCTTCCCCACCCAGGGATCGAACCCACTTCTTTGTGTCTCCTGCATTCATGCGTGTTAAGTTGCTTCAGCCATGTCCAACTCTGTGACCCTATGGACTGTAGCCTGCCAGGCTCTTGTGTCCATGGGATTCTCCAGGCAAGAATACTGAAATGGGTTGCCTTGCCCTCCTCTAGGGGATCTTCCCATCCCAGGGATTGAACCTTGTCTCTCATATTTCCTGAATTGGCAGGCGGGTTCTTTACCACTAGCACTACCTGGGAAGCAGACAGTTTCTTTACCACTGAGCCGCGTGAGAAGCCCCTGTTCATTCCATCCCTTATATCCTCACTTTTATTCAAACTGAATAAAGTGATCTATCATTATCATTCCCTTGCATGTATTAATGCCTCCAAATCCCTTGTAGTTAATTTCTACCCTTATAACAACCATTGTTCTGATTTCTATAATCAGAATTCATTTTGCCTGTTTTTGTACTTTTGTTTCTGGCTTCTTTTTCTTAATGTTGAAAGTCATCCTCATCATTATATATATATCTATATATATATCAGTAGGTCATTCTTTTTTATTGTTGAGTGGCATTACATTGTAAGAATATATCATAATTTGTGTATCCATTTTCCCATTGATGGACATGAAGTTGTTCTAATTTAGGACTATTAATAAAGCTACTGGCTGTGATAATTCAAGCTGAAGTGGTAAAACATGCAAGAATTGATAAGAAATTTTTTTTGTAGATGTGTGTTTGATTTCTCCCAAGTAAATACCTAAAAGTAGAATTGCTGCATCTTAGGGTATATGTGTGTTTATCGGTGTATGAAGCTGTCAAACAATTTTCCAAAAGGGCTAACCATTTTACACACCCATTAACAATGTACATGAGCCCCAGTAGCTTTTTAACCTTCTGACTCAACCTTTTCACATTTAGCCATATAATAGACTTTAAATAGTTTTATTTTGCAATTCCCTGATTAGTCATTCCTGTATAGTTTTTGTGAAGTCCCTGTCCTAATACTTTGTTCATTTTTTAATTGGATTTTCATCTTCTTGTCATTGTAAGATTTTTTTAATGTATTCTGGATACAGTTTCTTTGTCAGATATGTATTGTAAGTATTTTCTTCCAGTTGATGGCTTGCCTTTTCATTTACTTAATGAAATCTTTCAAAAAGCAGTTTTAATAAAGAACAGTTTATCAATTTTTTGTTCTATGGATAGTTCTTTTTGTGTCCTCTGTAAGACATTTTTGTCTACTCCAGGGTTATGAACATAGCCTTCTTGTTTTTTTCCAAAACAGTTATAGTTTTAGCTTTTTAGTTTAGGTTATCATTCATCTCAATTTGTGTGTGGTGTGATACAAAGGCTGAGGTAGTTTTTTCCTGTAAGTGTATCTAGTTGCTCTGGCACCATTTGTTGGAATTGTTTTCTTTTTTCATTTAGTGGCCCTGGCTTCTTCTTTCAAAAATCAATGAACCATGTATGGGAAGGTCTACTTCTGTGTTGCATATTCTGTTCTACTGGTCTATATATTCCATACCAATACCACTATAGGAGGAAAATATTTCATGTTTTGTTTTTCTTCTGTAGCAGTTTTACTAACTTATTTCTTTTAAGAAGTTAGTCCATTTTATCTAAGTTGTCCAATTTACTAGCATAAAGTTGTTCATAATATTTTCCTATTTTTTAAATGCCTGGGGTATTTGTAATGATCTTTCATTCATGATATTGATCATTTTTGTTTGCTTTTTTTTTTTCTTCATCACTTTTGATAAGAGTTTATCAATTGTATTTAGATTTTCATAAGCAAATTTAGTCTCTGTGGTCTCTATTTTTTGTTTAGTATTTCATTGGTTTCTTTTCCAATTTTTGTTTATTCCTTTCTTTAGAATAAATTTGTTCTACTTCTAACACCTTAAAATAGAAATTAAATTATTGATTTTAAACCATTCTGTTTTTCTAATATATGCTTTTAAAGTTATTTCCCTCTTAACAATCTTATAACTACATTTAACAGGTTTGATATGCTGTATTTGCATTTTCAGTTAGTTAAAAAGTTTTCTTTACTTTTGATTTCTTCTTTGACCTGTGGCTTATCCAGGAGTATATTGCTGTGGTGGTTTTTAATTTCCAGTTATTTGGAGCTTTCTTAGATATCATAATTGATTTCTAATTTTTTGGTCAGAAAACATGTTCTGTAGGATTTGAATTTTATGAGATTCATTGGCATGTATGTTATGGCCCTACCTAAGATTTCTTATGGTGTACTTGAAAAGAATGTATATGTTGTTTCTAAAATAGTTGTTGGTTATAAATAAATAACAAGGTCAAAGTAGTTGATAGTGTTCTTCAAATCTTCTATATTCTTACTGATATTATTTATCTGGTTGTTCTATCAGTTATTAAGAGTGGGATGTTACAATATGCAACTATGATTGTGGATTTATCACTTCCTCTCTTTAGTTCTGTTTGTGTGATGTATCTTGATGATCAGTGCATACATATTTATGATTGTTATGTTTTCTTGATAAACTGACCCTTCTCTCGTTATGAAATGTTGTTTTTCATCTTGTAATACTCCTGTCTTAAGGCCTACTTCATCTGGTATTAATATATATTATATATATATATATATATATATTTTTTTTTTTTTCTGCTTTTTCATCCTTTGGCTTTCATCCTATCTGTATTTGCAGTGGTCCTCTTGGGTTTTGCTTTATAACCAATTGAGCAAGTATTTCAGTTATAAACTGTGAATAACTGTGAATAACTATGAAAGGTCTGAGATTTTTTAACTGGCTTGCAAGCTAATGATTTCGCTTACACAATTTCATATATGTTGTGGTAGGCTAAAAGAAAAACATAACCCCCCTAATTCAAAGATAGACTTTCCATAGGAAAAGCAATAGCCAAAGAATATCATGTGTCAATTCCCAAACTTCAGGCTCCAAAGGGCAATGCAGTGAAGGCCACAGCAGTTATATATGCAGTAGGGTTCATTACAGAGTAGGAAGCAGAGAATTGGGCAAGTCTAATCTTATACATTGCTGCTGCCCATCCTCCCCTCCAGAGAGAGAGACATCTTATCTTTACTCTGGAATGTAAACAAGTAGAGATCTCTATCTTTACTACCCCAGATTGTCTCCAGGAAGAAAGACCTTTCTAAGTTTTACTAACCTGGAATGTCTCCTTATACAAACATTTTTAACTAGGCTGTAAATGCCTTCAAAGAGGACCTGAACTGTGTAGAAACATGAAATATTCATAGAGAATTATCTCCCAAAACCAAGACTCTGCTTTTTAAATGGAGTGTTTAGTTCATTTACATTTAATAATTATTGAAATGGTTTGATTTAGGTCTATAATTTAACTTTGTTTTCTATTAATTCTTTATTTTTTCTATTGTTTGTGTGTTCCTCCTTCCTGTCTTCCTTTGACTTAGTAAAAACAAAAAGTTTTTTTTTTAAGTTCTCCTTTTTTCAGTGGTTCCTATAGTTAATATTAGATCATTTCAACATTTTACTTATGTTTACCCACCTCCCTGGCATCCTTTGTGCTGTTTTGTCATTTCTTTTATACCTATAATGTTATAAACCCACAATACAATATTGTATTTTTTGTATTAAACCTCCAGTTGTCTTTTTAACAGTTGAGGAAGAGAGAATTAATATACCCTTTTCCATTTACCTGCATATTTATTGTTTTCAGTGTTCTTCATTCCTTTGTGTAGATCCATGTTTCCATCTGGTGTAATTTCCCTTTAGCCTGAAGAACTTCCTTTGGCATTTCTTGTAGTACAGGACATCTGGCAATACTCTCAGCTTTTGTTTATCTGAAGATAACTTTATTTTACTTTCGGTTTTAAAAGACAGTTGCACTGAATCCACAGTTCTGAGTTAACAGCTATTTTCTTTAGCACTATAAAAAGGCCACTCTCTTGTCTTCTGACCTCCATGTTCCTCATAGAGAAGTTAGCTGTCATTCTCATGAAACGTTAGCTGTCATTCCTGTTTTATTCCTGTATATGTAGTATACCTTTTTTTCTGTAACTACTTTTAATATTTTATGTTTGGTTTTCATTAGTTTGACTTAAATTACCTAGGTCAGTGGTTTGGTATTTATCTTTATAGGAGTTCACTGAGCTGCTCTTATCTGTAATTTAATGTTCTTCACCGAATTTGGAAAATTTCAGGCCATAGTTCTTCAGACATTTTCTGCCTTATTCTCTTTCCCTTCTATTTCTGGGACTCCTGTTATACATATATTGTACTACAGACACATAATAATGACCACTTATCATTTGGTGACCCACAGGTAACTAAAGTTGTTACTCATTCTTTTGCCCTCTCATCTGTGCTGTTGTTCAGACTAAATGATTTCTAATTAGTCCTCAAGTTTACTGACTCTTGTGCTATCAGTAATCTGCTACTAAGCCTACTAGTGGAAATTTTTATTTCAGATATTGTACTTTTTCAGCCCCCAAATTTCCACTTATTTCTTTTTAAAAATAACTTTCATTTCTCTCCTCAGTACATTTTTATTTCCCTTTAAGTATTCAAGCTATGAAAAGTTCTCATACATTTGCTAGTCTGTATCTCCTAATACAAGGGCTTCCTTGGTGACTCAGTAGTAAAGAACCCTCTTGCCAATGCAGGAGACATAGGTTCAATCCCTGGGTCAGGAAGATCCTCAGAAAAGGAAATGGCAACCCAGTCCAGTATTCTTGCTTTGGAAATCCCATGCACAGAGGAGCCTGGGTGGGAGTCAGACATAACTTAGTGACTAAACAATAACAATCTGCTAATATAAAGCCAATGTAAACATCAATTATATTTTCACGCTCTTACAAGAGTAATAATGGATCAGTTCAGTTCAGTCGCTCAGTCATGTCTGACTCTTTGTGACCCCATGGACTGCCGCACACCAGGCTTCCCTGTTCATCACCAACTCCCAGAGCTTGCTCAAACTCATGTCCATCAAGTTGGTGATGCCATCCAATCGTCTTATCCTCTGTCATCCTTTTCTCCTCCTGCCTTCAATCTTCCCCAGCATCAGGGTCTTTTCTAATGAGTCAGTTCTTCCCATCAGGTGGCCAGAGAATTGGAGTTTCAGCTTCAGCATCAGTCCTTCCAAGGAATATTCAGGACTGATTTCCTTTCAGAAGGACAGGTTTGATCTTCCTGCAGTCCAAGGGCCTCTCAAGAGTCTTCTCCAACACCAAAGTTCATAAGCATCAATTCTTCAGCGCTCAGCTTTCTTTATGGTCCAACTCTCACATCTGTACTTGACTACTAGAAAAATCATAGCTTTGACTAGGCAGACCTTTTTTAGTAAAGTAATGTCTCTGCTTTTTAGTGTGCTATCTAGGTTGGTCATAGCTTTTCTTCCAAGGAGCAAGTGTCTTAATTTCATGGCTGCAGTCACCATCTGCAGTGATTTTGAAGCCCAAGAAAATAAAGTCTGTCACTGTTTCCATTGTTTCCCCATTTATTTGCCATGAAATAGTATATAACAAATTTGCAATTATTATTTCTTGCTTACTAGAATCTTTTCAGAATCTTCTATCTTTTCAGTAACAGTAAAGTGGTTATAATTCATTTTTCCTGTTTTAAGATTCTAAACAACAAATAACTTGTTTCCCTATTTTTGTGTCTGCTATGCCAAGTAAATGTTTAGTGTCTTATCTGATGACTCAAATATAAGCTATTAATGAACCACTTTACACATTTGAATTACAGAAAAAAAAATTTTTATTTGACAAATTCCCTTAAGCATCTGGACAGCCATGGATTTCTCAAGCCACCTCTCAGGTATATAGTTTTGTCTAGAGTAAGCTTCACAATGGCCAAATTAAAAAGGACAGATAGTGCATTCGCCCACCCTAATTTTTGTGACAATCAAAACTCCTTCACAAATTTGTAAGCACCCAGGGAAGGGGAAATATCCCAGGGTTGAGAACCACTGTATTAGAATAATTAAAGGAAACTCTGTTTTAAAACAAAATTTTTATAAAATTAAATGACAGCTATGTGTTTTCCTATGAATTAAAAGAAAATTATTTAAGAAGTTGTATTAATCCTTTTATAGGCCTTCTTAATTTCTAACCTAGCTTCCTTATTATTAAGTCTTTGTCTGCTGTGAAAGCTCTTCCTTCTTCTGAAAACCAAACCGCCTACCAGAAAAGTTTATTAAAATATCTGCTAGTCTGATATGTCCATTGAGCACTTAAGATGTAACTAGTCCAAATTTAAATATAAAGCAACACTTAGTACAAAAAAGGATATAAAATATTTCAATAATTTTTACATTGATGCATGTGTTGAAATGAAAATATTTGAGACATACTGAGTTAAATAAATACTGAAATTCTCCTGGTTTCCAATGTGGCTACTAGAAAATGTAAAAGTATATATACAGCTTACATTTTATTTCTAATCGACAGTGCTGATAAATTATATCTCAGTATGGAGACGCTTAAGTGTTCATCTGATTGCACAGTTGCACAAAGGACCTTATAGCTACACTTGCTTTGTACATTACATAAGGTTGAGAAAACATCCTTCATATCAAATACCTGAGGGGATTCTTATTTTTTATTGTGATAAAATATGTATAACATAGAATTTACCAGTTTCACCATTTTTAAGTGTATAGTGAAAGTGAAAGTCGCTCAGTCATGTCTGACTCTTTGCAACCCCATGGACTATACAGTCCATGGAATTCTCCAGGCCAGACTCCTGTAGTGGGTAGCCTTTCCCTTCTCCAGGGATCTTCCCAACCCAGGTCTCCTGCATTGAAGGTGGTTCTTTACCAGCTGAGCCACAAGGGAAGCCCTTTAAGTGTATAGTTGTGACATTAGGTACATTCACAGTGTTGTGTAACCACCACCATCATCCATCTCCAGACCTTTTTCACCTTCTCAACTGAAACTCTGTGCCTATTAATTACTAACTTCTCATACCCTCACTCCCTCCAGCCCCTGGCCACCAGTATTGCACTTTCTGTCTCTATGAATTTGACTACTCTAGGTACCTCATATGTATGCATGCATGCTGTTGCTTCAGTTGTGTCCGACTCTGCAACCCCATGGACTGTAGCCCACTAGGCTCCTCTGTCCATGAGATTCTCCAGGCAAGAATACTCAAGTGGGTTACCATGCCCTCCTGCAGGGGATCTTCCTAACCCAGGAATCAAACCCACATCTCTTATATCTGCCTGCATTAGGCAGGCAGGTTCTTTAGCACTAGCACCACCTGGGAAGCCCAGGTACTTCATATAAGCGAAATTATATAAGATTTTTCCTTTTGTGATTGACTTATTTAACTTAGCAGAATATCTTCAAGGTTCATCCATGTTATAGTATGTGTCAGAATTCCTTATTTTTAATACTGCATAATATTCCATCGTACGTGAATGTTACATTTTGATTATCCCTTCATCTGTCAGTGGATGCTTGAGTTACTTCCACCTTTTGGCTATTGTGAATAATGCAACTATTAACATAAGTATATAAACATATATTTGAGTCGCTGATTTCACTTCTTTAGGGTATATTCCCAGAAGTGTAATCATATGGTAATTAAAAGTAATTTTCTGAGGGCTCACTATACCGTTTTCTACGGCAGCTGCTTGTTTTACAGTCCCACCAGCAATGCATAAAGGTTTCAATTTCTCCATATCCTTGATAACAGTTGTAATTTTCTGGGTCTTTTTATAAATATAATAGTCATTCAGATAGTTCCAGCCAGTGGAGATCTTTGGAAGGTTGGTTAATAGTGACCTATGGCATTAAAAAATTTAAAGAGTTCTTGCCAACCACCTCCCAACCCCATGTACTCCCAAGAGATACTTGACAGTTTCTCTACCAGTGAGACATACCAGTGTGCCTTCACTTTTTTCATTACCTATGAGATATTATTGACACACTCAAACACACACATTTTTATGAACAAAATTAATTTTTTATATTAGTTCTTTGAATATAAAATCAAGTGCCTAGGGACAGTCAGAAATAAATGAAATAGGAAAGATAAAAATAGAGAATGGGAGGCTTCCAGTTCAAGATGGTAGAATAGAAGGACATTCATTCATTTCCTCCTTCAAGAGCACCAAACTCACAACTAGCTCTTGAACAACCTTTGACAGGAGGACACTGGAACCAACCAAAAAAAAAAAGAGATGTCCCATATCCAGAGACAAAGAAGAAGCGCCAGCAAGATGGTAGAAGGGGCACAAACATGATAAAATCAAATTCCATGTCTGTTGTGTGGGTGACCCACAATCTGGAGAATAATACCAAAGAAATTCTCTCACTACTGTGAAGGTTTGGAGCCTCATGTCAGGCTTCCCAGCCTGGGGATTCAGCAAAGGGACCGGGAATCCACAAGGAATCTAAAGACCAGTGGGATTTGATTATAGAACTTCCACACAATTGGGGAAAACAGAGACTCCACTCTTGGAGGGCAAAACAAAATCTTGCATGCATCAAGACCCACCAAGACTGCTTCCCCCCTCTGTGGGGAAATAAGAAGTGATCCCAAAGGAGACTGACCAGTCCTACCCGCTAGTGCTAGAGAGTCTTCTGTGGAGGCATGGGTCTGCAGTGGCTCACCACGGGGACAGGAGCAGTGGTAGCAGCAGTAGCAGTCCTGGAAGATGCTTCTCGGTGTAAGTCCTCTTGGAGGTTGCCAGTAGAGCCGATAGACCCCAGGACTGGATCACCTCAGGCCAAACAACTAATAGTGAGGGAGCATAACCCCACCCATCAGCAAATAATTGGGTTAAAGTTTTACTGAACATGGGCCTGTCCACTAGAGCAAGACCCAGTTTTCATGCACCCCAAGTCTCTCCCATCAGATGCTTACACAAGCTTCTTAGTCTCATCCACCAGGGGGCAGACAGAAGAAGCAAGAAGAACCACAATCCCACAGCAGCTAGAACAAAAGCCACATTACAGAAAGTTAATCAGAATGAAAAAGTAGAGGTTTATGTCCCGGATGAAGAGACAAGATAAAATCCCAGAAAAACAATCAAATAAAGTAGATACAGGCAACCTTCCAGAAAAAGACTTCAGAATAATGAATAGTAAAGATGATCTAGGATCTTGGGAAAACAATGGAGAAGATGCAAGAAATGTTTACCAAAGACCTAGAAAAACTAAAGAACAAATAGATACACTAGAAGAAATCAATAGCAGAAAAACGGATAAGTGACCTGGAGGACAGAATGGTGGAAATCACTACAGCACAACTGAATATAGAAAAAAGAATGAAGAAAAGTGAAGATAGCCCAAGAGACATCTGGGACAACATGAAACACAACATGAATAGGGGGTCCTATTTAAACAGCATTCACATGATAGGGGGTCCTAGAAGGAGAAGAGAGAGAGAAAAGACCTGAGAAAATATTTGAAGAGATAATAACTTAAAGCTTACCTGACATGGAAAGAGTCAGTCAGGTCCAGGAAGTACGGAGTCCCAGGTAGGATAAACCCAAGGAGGAACACACGAAGACATATAGTAATCAAAATGATGAAAATCAAAGACAAAGATAAAACATTAAAAGAAACAAAGGAAAGATGATAAAGGTTATCAGCTGGTTGCTCAATGGAAAATCTACAAGCCAGAAGGGAATGGCATGATGTATTTAAACCGATGAAAGGGAAGAACCTACAACCAAGAATACTCTACCCAGCAAAGACTTTCATTTAGATTTGACAGAGAAATCAAAAACTTTCCAGAAATCAAAAGCAAAAATTAGTAGAATTCAGCACCACCAAACAAGTTTTACAACAAATGCTAAAGGAACTTCTCGAGGCAGGAAACAAAAAAGTAGGAAAAGACCTATAAGAAATAAACCCAAAGCAATTAAGAAAATAGTAATAAGATTGATCATACATATCGATAATTACCTTAAATGTAATTGGATTAAATCCACCAACCAAAAGACATAAACTGGATGGGCAAATGAAAACATGTGCATGTATGAACTTTCACTTACCACATCAGTCTACTTAACCCACCAACTTATATGTAACTATTTATATTGTTAGGTTAATCATGTTTCCATTATGACTTGCCATTGTAGTTATCTTTTATTTTTTGTCTGGCTATTGATTGTGAAAACTGATAAACATCTTTTACTATTGTGATTATGTAACTGTTATTCGCCTAATACCATTGGATCATGGTCAGTACCATTGGTCAGTAGAAAGTAATAGAATTCTATATCACTAAAACTACCATTTAATACAAAAACTTGGAATTACTTTTTAAAATCCAGATGCATATCAGAATTCTCTTGGAAATTTTGAAAAATAAAAATGTCCAGGTATTGCTTTTTTCTCCAAAGCTCCAATTGTGCTTCTAATGAGAAGGCATGTTTAAAAACAACTGGACTATATGATGACCTTTTACTTTTATCTAGTTTGTTTTACTTTTTCTGTTTCATATTTAGTGCGCCCATTTCATTTAGTTTATGTTTTCCAATTTCTCCATCTCTTTTTTTGTTGTTGTTATTGTTCTTTCTCAAACCTTTATCAAAGGTAGTAGAAAAGCTTTTGTATACATATATATAGTGTATGATATATATGTTTTTAGAAAATTTATGAATTTTTGCTGAGCTAAAAGATTTATGATATTTTGATTCCACTTGTTTGACTTAGTATGAATAGAATACTAGATTTCTAATTTATATTCCCTCAAAACTTTGAATATAGTTCCATGTATTTTGGCATTTAGTATTACTGCTAATAGTCTAGAAAATTTATTATCTTAGTAATTTAAAAAAAAATTGAATGAGGCTTGAAACTTCTAATTCAGTTCTGAGGATATAAAGAATACTATGTTGTTAGTATTCTTACTACTTACAAAGTTACTATGTTGTTGTTAGTTCAACAACAACAAAAGAAAAAAAACAAGAAATTAACATGTGATACAGTATTATTAACTAAAGTACAGATTTTGTTCAGATTTCACAAAATTTTATGGAAGTGTCCATTATTTGTTTTCATTACTTATTCAAGACTCCACATTGTATTTAGTTGCATTGAGCAGCTTCAGCTGCATGCAACAAATTCTAGTAAATTCTCTTTTCATTTTTATTATATTACAAATATTTTCTAGTTTTCCTTGTTATGGCTTCTTAGATACACCCATCATTTAAAAGTGGACATTTAATTTCCAAACCCATGGGATTTTTAAAAAATGTGTTTGATATTAATTTTTCATTTTGATACAGGAAATGGCAACCCACCCCAGTATTCTTGCCTGGAAAATCCCATGAACTGAGGATCCTGGTAGGCTACATTCCATGGGGTCGCAAAGAGTCAGACATGACTGAGCGACTTCACTTTCACTTTGTAATTTCAATATGTCTTCTATGCAATCACCCTCTGTATTTTTTCAGTCTTCTAACTTTATTGAGGTTTTCAGTGGCTAAGTCAAAGATCTCTCTTGGTAAATGTCACATTGCACTTGAAAATATGTTGGTTATTTTCAAATACAATTTCTAATATAATTCTACAATGATAAGGGAACAAACTGTATGATTTCAATACCTTTAGACCATGAAATTTTTGCACCTTGTTTTATGTCTCTGTATATGTTCCAGTGTCTCCTAGTTTATAGTTTATGAGAACTTGAATAGAATTTGTATGAAAATTGTATAAATCTTGATTATACTGAATTGATTCATAGTGCTTTGCAGATCTATGTATCCTTCTACCTCTTTGTATAATCATTCTAGTAATTTTTGAGAGTTTGATATTGAAACTCCAACTAAAAATCTTAATTTATCTACTTAAGAATACAGTTGTGGTATATAGAGGAATTATATGTAACCTTGTTCTGTACTTCCTAACTCTCCTGTAAATCTGTTATACCTCCATTGTTTAAAAAATTAAAAAACTATTAAAAAAAAAGAAAAATAGAGGATGGTAAGAATTATGGGAAGATGTTTCTAACCATAAGTGAATAAAGAGTCCAGGGTTGTCAAGTCTTTCTTGTTTTCAAAACAAGTTGAGAATCACTATTTTTATGTAAATTGTCTGAATTTTTAGCACAACTCAGACTTAACATGACTGCCAATTTTAAACTTTTGGCTAAAAGAGAAATACATATTATCTTCCTGGCTACTACATAATTTGCAAGGCTTATTATTTTACCAATCAGTTTTTTTCTTCACAGTACAGAAAATAATGTAGCTTTTTAGAAGAGATTTTTTCCACAGCAGGGTTTGGAAAATGAAAATGGGAAGTGTGTGCAGGCCTGTCCCAAGTTAGAAAGCAGTTCATTACATGCCTTCTTTTAGTTGCAAAAGACCCAGGTAAGATTCTGAAATTACTACTTGCAAAGATATTTAAACTGTTAACAAATGGCCTTTTTTTTTTACTTAAAAGTTGTTTTTTGTAAGTAATTAAACCTTTTTTTTATTTTCAATGTTTGAAACATGAAAGCACTATTATATAATAAATGCATTGTTTTAGAACTATTTCTGTGTTGAGATTTTTTTTTAATATACTACCTAATTCTGTTCTCTGCATTGTTTTAAATATAGAGCATTTGAAGAAAAACGAAAAGAACAAGAAGAAAGAGAACACCAAATCAGAGAACAGATACTTCAACAACGAAAACAGAAGGTTGAAGAAGTTACTGAAAAATTCCAGCGTGCCCATATTCCTTTTTCACAGCGGAGGAGAACAGGTGCCTTAATTTCTAGAGCAATATAAAAATAAAAACGAAAGTTGTAATCACATTCAACTTGAGTAGACAGTAAAATAAATTAAGAAACAAAGTGGAAATTCAGCCTATATGTTTTGAATAATAAGACTTTTTCCAAATGGAAAATTGCAATTTGATATAGGTTTAATTTGAAGAATTAATATTTTGTTGGATCTGTTGGTAAATTTGAAAAGCATACAAGTTTGATTATACTTCATACTGGCTTACAATGTGTTGTCTTTTTAAAACTGATTTAGTAAATAGCTTAACATTAAAATACAATTTAACATTTAGATTTAATAAGTTAATATCAGATTCATTTTGGCATTTTGTCCACATTTTTGTTCAAATTCACATTTGAGAGACCAGCAAAATAAAGAGATCCATAAAGAGGGTACATAATCCAACAATCTAAGACTGGAGCCAATTAAAAATTTTAAAATGATTATGTTTGATTCTTCAGTATCACATCTACATTTTTATGCCTTAAATAGTAACACAGAATTAGCAACAAAATGTCAAAGCTTCAGAAAGAAAAAGGACAAGCAGAACCTTTGAGTATTTAGCAAACACATGTTGTGCTGCTATATTGTACACCAGTCTGGGGTAAGCAAAGATGCCAAGATACAGAAAAATCTAATTGTACTCTGCTGTTAAAGACCTCACAGTTTATTTTGGAGATGAGAGTAATATAAACAAGTAATGTCAATAAATCTAATTGCTGTAGTAGCAGAATGTGTAAAGTACTATGGAGCACAAAGAACACTGGACATATATAGGAACTTGCAGGCTATCATCCCTGAAAAAATGACTTAATTTGAATCTTAAAGAATAAGCATTTTGCCAGGCAAAGAGGCAATTTTTAAAATCCCAGACATAAGGAACAACTTTTGCAAGTAAATTATGAATTGCAAATCCAAAGTGTATCCAAAGCATAGGATGGGGAAAAAAAAAAGAAAAGAAAAATGGATACAAGACTAGAAAAATGAATTGGGACAATTCTCTAAGAAATTTGGATGCCATGCTAGGAATTTCATCTTTATCCAGTATGCAGTCCACTTAAAGTTTTTTAACTGGAAAGCAAGCCTTTACTATGTCAATAAGAGAGCTTACTGAAAGTAAGAGCACCTGGTAACACTGCTAAAATTAATATAGCTTAAACGTGATAGAGGTTGCTTTTTCTCTTGTATAATGTGAAATACTCAGATAGGCAGTCAGGAGCTGGTCTGAAGATCATGCAATGCCACAGGGAACCCGGACTCCTGTCTCAGTTCAGCTACCCTTAATATATGATTTATAGCTTCACCTTCATTGGTCACATGGTAACAGCTAGAGCTCCAGCATCATGTCACTGTTGTCAGCATTGTAGACATGAAGGAAGAAATATATAAAGGAGAGAAGGGTGTACCTCTGAACTCCTGTTAAATTGTTTTCCTAAAAGCCCCCATCTATCTGCTTATATTAATATGTAATTGGCAACTCCATCTGCAAGGGAGACTGGAAAATATAGGGGTACTTAATTGAAGTATTGATTTACTTTTTTTCAATATTCTAGAACTTTATTTTCAACAGTAAATAATTTCTTTAAACACATACATAACATACACAGAATATGAAAATTAAACTTAACGTTCAGAGTAGCAAAATCCTTGTTTACCATTTTAGTGTCTTTATTGTGGCTATATTGCCACCCCTAACAATATAGAGTGTGCTACCCAGGAATAAGGGCTTCCCAGGTAGCACAGTGGTAAAGAATCTGTCTGCGAATGCAGAAGATACAGGAGACCTGAGTTCAATCCCTGGGTCAGGAAGATCCCCTTGAGTAGGAAATGGCAACCCACTCAGGTATTCTTGCCTAGAGAATTCCATGGACAGAGGAGCGTAGCAGGCTATAGTCCATGGGGTCACAAAAGAGTCAGACACAACTGAGCTTGCACGCACATCATCATTACGTACCAAAGAACAAAGGGAAAAATGGATATTAGGTAGGAAATGAGGGGTCTTTACTAAAAATTAGATTTGTTTGTTAGAAAGATAATTCTCAGTACAACATGGAAGCTGAATTGAAGTAGAGATATATTAAAGTAGACTAATAGTAGACTATTTCAGTATTTGTGGCAAGAAGTGTTAAGTTGCTAAAATAAAGCACTGCTCTTTATATAGAGATAGGAGGTAATATATTCAGGATATATAATCAATAGATTGAGTTACTGATTTATCAAGAGTGCTGGAACAAAGACTAGGAGAACAGTGCCCCTAGGACTTAGCAGGAAACCTCACAAATATTTAGCACTCGATAACTACTTTGTTAATGAATTAATTATTTTCCTGGATGATGATATTAATCAAGACTACAAATAAAGGAAAAGAATTAGGTTAGAGGTATGAAAGATCATTAAGTTTTAAATGCATTGACTTTGAGCCTTCCTTGATTCATGCAAATGAGGAAATCAAGTCAACAACTAGAAAAGTCTAACTGAAAATTAAGAAAAAGATATAGAACAGAAATTGTATTTGAGTCACTGATGAAAAGATACATAGTTGGTAAAGGAAGCTATGTGCAAAGATAAGGTGAATATTAGATATAGAGTACAGATTGAAGATAGAGCCTAAAAATAAGACCTAAATGCACACTAGCATTTATTATAGGTAGAAAAAAACTGAAAATGGATTTTGAGAAGTAGTTATCAGGAAAACAGGATGGGAAATAAAAGGAAATAAAGAAAATTGTATAAGAGGCAAAAGAAAAGGTAGTTTTTCTTAAGAAAGAGGATGTACTTAGTTGTGATAAATGCCTCAGAATACTCACCCCTCCTGGGTATCCTTTACCCAGAAAGAGTGCTGACTACCCAAGGGCATAGGTACAGAGAGTCAGAAGTGTTAGTAAAAACAAATGGCATGTACATTCACTCAGTGGAATATTATGCAGCTATTGAAAGAAGAGGAAACAGTTTGCAGACTGATATGGAATGATGTCCAACAGACACAGATTTACCATGAAGTCAATAAGGTTCAAGTTTCAGGAGCTCTCTCTGTCATGGTCCCTACATCTAATTTTGTATTAGTAATTTTGTATTATTTTTTTCTTAATTGGGCCCTCAAATTGTGTAAGCCTTATACTTTCATAAAACCCGGATCTACCCCTGATTTCCAGGATTTGTTGTTGTTCAGTCATTATGTCCAACTCTTTGTAACCCCATGGACTGAGCATGCCATGCTTCCCTGTCCTCCACTATCTCCCTGAGTTTGCTCAAACTCAGGTCCGTTGAGTCAGTGATGCCATCCAACCATCTCATCCTCTGTTTCCCCCTTCTTCTCTTGCCCTCAATCTTTCCCAGCATCAGGGTCTTTTCCAATGAGTCGGCTCTTCACATCAGGTGGCCACACTATTGGGGCTTCAGCATCAGTCCTTCCAATGAATATTCAGGGTTGATTTCCTTTAGGATTGACTGGTTTGATCTCCTTGCAGTCCAAGGGACTCTCAAGAATCTTCTCCAACACCACAGTTCAAAAGCATCAGTTCTTATACCCAGCCTTCTTTATGGTCCAGCTCTCACATCTATACGTGACCATTGAAAAACCATGGCTTTGACTAGATGGACCTTTGTTGGCAAAATATGTCTCTGCTTTTTAATACAATTTCTGGGATATATTTTTTATTAAGTATAAAAATAAGGTTCAGATGAGTATACTTAGTATTCTGACTTCTTTGTAAGAAAAGGAAGAAATTAGAATGTATGTTCAGAGAGGAGATCAAGATGGTGGCATAGGAGGATATGGAACTCACCTCCCCCAACAAACACATCAAAAATATATCTACATATGGAAAAATTCTTGCTGAAAACTAACTGGAAACTGACAGAAAGACTCCTATACAACTAAGGCTGAAAAAAAAGATCCTCATAGAATAAGATAGGAAGGAAAGAGAAGCAGTCAGTTGGGGACCTGTGTCCGGAGGTATACCCAAAGGAAAAGGGAGATTACACAGGCAGAAATCCTCTTGGGGGAGTGAACGGTTCAAGCCACATATTAGACCCCCCATCCTGGTATCCAGCACAAGGGAGATGAGCCCCTAGGCTGATTGGAGGGCTGGTGGGACTAACAGGAGGACTGCAGGAAGCCTGGACTCCACTTGGGAGGAGTGCACAAGGAGTGCACTTATTCCCAAAAGAGGGCAGAAAAGACAGATTGAAACTGCGCAGTTGACTGGCTGGTCTCCTGAAACTGCTCTGGAGTATGCAGAGCTCCATACTGGAGTGAGGGTTGCCCTAGCCAAGGAAGAACTCAGCCAGGAGACACAGAGGTAGCTCAGAACCAAAGTGGCATCTTTTGGGCAAGGACAGCCATTATGGGCACTTGCACAGGCAGCACATCAGAAGCAGCCTAAACTTTATGTGGCCAAACAGTTGCCACCTGCACCTGGTCACACACTAGGAGCTCATACTGGCCCCTCTTGCTCCAGCACTCCTCACCTCCGGGGCCAGAGTGCTGATGTTGGGAGAGAGAAAAGCTCATACCTGACTAGCTCAGACCTGCTCCTTGGGGCTTCTATTCCAGGAATTTGGGACCCAACCCTGGACCTGATAGGGTGGTGATAGTCCCTGACAACAGAGGAAGCCCTAGCTCTGGCCCTAGCCCCTCCTCCCCAGCCTCAATCCTTCCAAAGTGATATGGAAGCATGCCCTGTGTAATATGGAAGCACAGCGTGAGAAAAGACGTGACCTGTGTTCATGTCAAATCCAGCTCTCCCACCAAAACCACTGGACACACAGGCGGTATAGGGTTGCTCCCACAAAAGAACACCCCTTCAAGACAGCAATTGGCAACTGTTTCACCTAATTTCATAGAGATGGAGACTGTTAAGCAAATTGAGAAAACAGAGGAATTGATCTTAATGGAAAGAGCAAGAGAAAAAAAAATGAAACAGAAAGTTTACCAGAGGATTCAAAGCAATAGTGATAAGAATACTAACTGAATTAAGGAAAATATATATAATGGAATATTCAGTTCAGTTCAGTCACTCAGTCCTGTCCAAATTCTTTGTGACCCCATGAACTGCAGCACGCCAGGCCTCCCTGTCCATCACCAAATCCCAGAGCTTACTCAAACTCTGTCCATTGAGTCGGTGATGCCATCCAACCATCTCATCCTCTGTTGTCCCCTTCTCCCACCTTCAGTCTTTCCCAGGATCAGGGTCTTTTCAAATTAGTAATTTCTTCACATCAGGTAGCCAAAGTATTGGAGTTTCAGCTTCAACATCAGTCCTTCCAATGAACTCCTAGAACACCCAGGATCTCCTTTAGGATGGACTGGTTGGATCTCCTTACAGTCAAAGGGACTCTCAAGAGTCTTCCCCAACACCACAGTTCAAAAGCATCAGTTCTTCAGCGCTCAGCCTTCGTTGTGGTCCACTGTCACATCCATACCTGAATACTGGAAAAGCTATAGTTTGACTAGATGGACCTTTGTTGGCAAAGTAATGTCTCTGCTTTTTAATATGCTGTCTAGGTTGGTCATAACTTTTCTTCCAAGGACCAAGCATCTTTTAATTTCACAGCTGCAGTCACCATCTGCAGTGATTTTGGAGTCAAAAATAAATAAAGTCTCTCACTGTTTCCATTGTTTCCCCATCTATTTGCCATGAAGTGATGGGATGAGATGCCATGATCTTAGTTTCCTTAATGTTGAGTTTTAAGCCAACTTTTTCACTCTCCTCTTTAACTCTCATCAAGAGGCTCTTTAGTTCTTTGCTTTCTGCCATAAGGGTGGTGTCATCTGCATATCTGAGGTTATTGATATTTCTCCCAACAATCTTGATTCCAGCTTGTGTTTCATTCAGCCCAGTGTTTCTCATGATGTACTCTGCATATAAAATAAATAAGCAGGGTGACAATATACAGCCTTGACGTACTGCTTTTCCTATTTGGAACCAGTCATTGTTCCATGTCCAGTTCTAACTGTTGCTTCCTGACCTGCATACAGATTTCTCAAGAGGCAGATCAGGTGGTCTGGTATTCTGATCTCTTGAAAAATTTTCCACAGTTTGTTGTGATCCATACAGTCAAAGGCTTTGCCATAGTCAATAAATCAGAAGTAGATGTTTTTCTGGAACTCTCTTGCTTTTTCCAGGATCCAACAGATGTTGGCAATTTGATCTCTGGTTCTTCTGCCTTTTCTAGATCCAACTTGAACATCTGGAAGTTCACGATTCACATACTGTTAAAGCCTGGCTTGGAGAATTTTGAGCATTACTTTAGTAGCGTGTGAGATGAATGCAATTGTGCAGTAGTTTGAACATTCTTTGGCATTGTCTTTCTTTGGGATTGGAATAAAAACTGACCTTTTCCAGTCCTGTGGCCACTGCTGAGTTTTCCAAATTTGCTGGGATATTGAGTGCAGCACTTTCACAGCGTCATCTTTTAGGATTTGAAATAGCTCAACTGGAATTCCATCACCTCCACTAGCTTTGTTCATAGCGATGCTTCCTAAGGCCCACTTGACTTTGCATTCCAGGATATCTGGCTCTAGATGAGTCATCACACCACCGTGATTATCTGGGTCGCGAAGATCTTATTTGAACAGTTCTGTGTATTTTTGCCACCTCTTCTTAGTATCTTCTGCTTCTGTAAGGTCCATACCATTTCTGTCCTTTATTGAGCCCATCTTTGCATGAAATGTTCCCTTGGTATCTCTAATTTTCTTGAAGAGATCTCTAGTCTTTCCCATTCTATTGTTTTCTTCTATTTCTTTGCACTGATCACCGAGGAAGGGTTTCTTATCTCTCCTTGCTATTCTTTGGGACTCTGCATTCAAATGCAGTATTCAAATGGGTATATCTTCCCTTTTCTCCTTTGCCTTTCACATTTCTTCTTTTCTTAGCTATTTGTAAGGCCTCCTCAGACAACCATTTTGCCTTTTTGCATTTCTTTTTCTTGGGGATGGTCTTGATCCCCTGCCTCCTCTACAATGTCATGAACCTCTGTCCATAGTTCTTCAGGAACTCTGTTTATCAGACCTAATCTCTTGAATCTATTTGTCACTTCCACTGTATAATTGTGTTTGCTATGACCAGTGCGTTCTCTTGGCAAAACTGTGTTAGCCTTTGCCCTGTTTCATTGGGTACTCCAAGGCCAGATTTGCCTGTTCCTCCAGGTATTTCTTGACTTCCTACTTTTGCATTCCAGTCCCCTATAATAAAAAGGGCATCTTTTTTGGGTATTAGTTCTAGAAGGTCTTGTAGGTCTTCATAGACCCATTCAACTTCAGCTTCTTCACCATTACTGTTTGGGGCGTAGACTTGGATTACTGTAATATTGAAAGGCTTGCCTTGGAAATGAACAGAGATCATTCTGTCATTTTTGAGATTGCATTCAAGTACTGCATTTCGGACTCTTTTGTTGCCTATGATGGCTACTCTGTTTCTTCTAAGGAATTCTTGCCCACAGTAGTAGATATAATGGTCATCTGAGTTAAATTCACCCATTCCAGTCCATTTTAGTTTGCTGATTCCTAAAATGTCAGTGTTCACTGTTCCAATTTGCCTTGATTCATGGACCTAACATTCCAGGTTCCTATGCAATATTGCTTTTTACAGCATCAGACTTTTACTTCCATCACCAGTCACATCCACAACTGGGTGTTGTTTTTGCTTTGGCTCCATCTCTTCATTCTTTCTGTAATTATTTCTCCACTGATCTCTAGTAGCATGTTCGGCACCCTCCAACCTGGGAAGTTCATCTTTCAGTGTCCTATCTTTTTGCCTTTTCATACCATTCATGGGATATTGAACAGTAATGGAGTATTACTTGGCCGTAAAAAGAATGAAATTCCACTGTTTACAACAATGTGGATGGACTTAGTGTTATGCCTATTAAAATGTCATAGACAAACTTACATTTAAAAATAAATATGTTATCACTTATATGAAAATCTTTAAAAAATAAATGAATCTATGTTTAAAAAAGCAAACAAGACTTCCCTGGTGGTGCAGCATTTAGCAATCTGCCTGTCAGTGCAGGGGACATGGGTTCAGTCTCTAGTCCGGGAAAATTCCACATGCCGCATAGCAACTAGGCCCACATGCCACAACTACTGAGGCCGCCCTCTGGAGCCTGTGCTCTGCAACAGGAGAAGCCACTGCCGTAAGCCTGCACACTGCAGCCAAGAGTAGCTTCCGCTCACCACCACTAGAGAAAGCCTGCACAAAGCAACGAAGACCCAGCAGCAGCCCAAATAAATAAATAAAAGTTAAAAAAAAAAAAACTTAGAGATATAGAGAACTAGTGATTACCAGTGGAGAGAGTGAAAAAGGAGGGACAAATAGGGATATGGGTTAAAAGACACAAGCTACTATTAATATGAATAAAATAGTTAAGCAACAGGGATATCTTATACCTCACAGAGAAACATAACCATTATTTTTAACAACTTTAAATATAATCTATAAAAATATAAAATATCTGATTGCATACCTGAAACTAAGATAGTATTATAAATTAACTATACTTCAACTTTTAAAAATAAAATATATATTTATGTATGTTTATATCTGCATAAACAGTGAAAGAATACACAAATACCAGTTAGAGCAAAACTTCCAAATTTGTATTATATTTTTTAGTTTCTAAATATGTTACCTGTACAAAATATTAAATTAAAATTTTAAGAAAGTTTACAGTCATGAATGAAGAACAACAAAGCTGTGATAAACAACTGTTTACTTAATTGTCTATTCATTTAGTTTATTCTCAAATATTAGAGTTACACCAAAGGTTCACCCAAAATGCATGATAGCAAATGCTTCCCCTTGCTATGAAAAAGGGATGGATTGGGGGTTTTAATGAGGTCAGAAAATTGTCGGATTCAGAGAATTGTTGGAGTTAAACTATCAGGGCAAAAGAACTAGAAAAAGGAGCCTAGTAGTTTAAATGGAATAATAAAGCCCTGGTAAGTTGCTTCAGTCATGTCTGACTCTATGCGACCCCATAGACAGCAGCCCACTAGGCTCCTCTGTCCCTGGGATTCTCCAGGCAAGTATACTGGAGTGGGTTGCCATTTCCTTCTCCAAATAAAGCCCTAATACACAATAAATATTCAAAAAATGTAGACTTGAATATTCCTCAGTGAGTAGGAGGTACTGACTAGGAGATCATTAGATAATAGCAACAATAAATAGCAGTGAGTGTTTGTAAATGACCCAAGTTAGTTTTAAAAGTAGTTTTTAAATTCTCTTTGATAGTAAGTGGTGAGTGTTAATTAAAGCAAATCTCAAACTATAATCTAGCTCAACTAAACATTTTTTTTTTAACAAATCACACACAAAACAATCAGTGTAATTGTTCACTAAGTTCAATAAAGTCCCATCTCTATGTTATCTTAGGTGCTCTGACTACACTTTATGTGAAAGATCCATTTAGACTTACACAGTCACATTCTAGAGATAAAATTATGTGCCTTCTGGCACTGTACAATCAAGAATGTTCCTATTTAACAGCTGGAGCCAAGACTAATTAGAGGTCAAACCTCAATGCCATCTGTAAAGGTAAAGGGTATAGACTCCCTAGATTCTTATTCTCTGTTCATGCAAGGGTAGGGAGTGATTAAAATACTTTAGGGAAGTCCATCTGTCTTGAACATCTTTAATTTCAACAAAGAAAGTTCATTTTTAATATCCATCAGGCTATGCACCTAGCCATTAATTTTACCAATAAACAATCATTTGGGATATTGCTTATGCTTATTAGAAAAACAATCAAAATCTAAAGCTTGATAGTTTCTGCCTCAAGAGGATTGGTCCTTAATGGTTAGAATATCCAGCAAACCATATCATAACTGGCAATTTTCACTAGTATTTTATGCAATCACCACTTGACTCTAGAGTTCAAGTTCAAACTAACCCATTCGTAATAATATACTGATTTTGCTTAAAAATTTTAAGGTGAATAACAAACATCAGAATCATGATGATATGGGTTTTTTTAAGGAGAAAGGAGAAAAAAATAATTTGGTAGCATCACTGAAGAGCTAGAAAGTCAGCTATCCTATCTCCAGGCCTTCAGTTATTTGTAGTTACTTGTATCTCCACCTAAGAGGGCTGCAGGAAAGCAATATCCTTTAAATAGAAGGTACGTTTCAACTTGAACAAGAAGGTGTGTACCAAAGGGCACAGTGGGAATTCTTGGGAAAGTGGATACTTATGGGAGCTAGGGTTGGATTAGAGGTTGTGCAGAATGATATATGGATGAGTACCCATATAATGTGTGACCCTGAACAAGTTACTTAGCTATGTTTCAGTTTCCTCAGTTGCAAATGGAGATTGGGGCTTCTCTGGTGGCTCAAACTATAAAGAATCTGCCTGAAGTACAGGAGACCCAGGTTTGATCTCTGAGTTGGGCAGATCTGTTAGAGAAGAGTATGTCAACCCACTCCAGTATTCTTTTTTTTTTATTATTTTATTTTTAAACTTTACATAATTGTATTAGTTTTGCCAAATATCAAAATGAATCCACCACAGGTATACATGTGTTCCCCATCCTAAACCCTCCTCCCTCCTCCCTCCCCATACCATCCCTCTGGGTCGTCCCAGCGCACTAGCCCCAAGCATCCAGTATCGTGCATCGAACCTGGACTGGCAACTCGTTTCTTACATGATATTTTACATATTTCAATGTCATTCTCCCAAATCTTCCCACCCTCTCCCTCTCCCACAGAGTCCATAAGACTGTTCTATACATCACTGTCTCTTTTGCTGTCTCGTACACAGGGTTATTGTTACCATCTTTCTAAATTCCATATATATGCGTTAGTATACTGTATTTATGTTTTTCCTTCTGGCTTACTTCACTCTGTATAATAGGCTCCAGTTTCATCCACCTCATTAGAACTGATTCAAATGTTTTCTTTTTAATGGCTGAGTAATACTCCATTGTGTATATGTACCACAGCTTTCTTATCCATTCATCTGCTGATGGACAACTAGGTTGCTTCCATGTCCTGGCTATTATAAACAGTGCTGCGATGAACATTGGGCTACACGTGTCTCTTTCCCTTCTGGTTTCCTCAGTGTGTATGCCCAGCAGTGGGATTGCTGAATCATAAGGCAGTTCTATTTCCAGTTTTTTAAGGAATCTCCACACTGTTCTCCATAGTGACTGTACTAGTTTGCATTCCCACCAACAGTGTAAGAGGGTTCCCTTTTCTCCACACCCTCTCCAGCATTTATTATTTGTAGACTTTTGGATCGCAGCCATTCTGACTGGTGTGAAATGGTACCTCATAGTGGTTTTGATTTGCATTTCTCTGATAATGCCACTCCAGTATTCTTGCCTGGAGAATCCCATGGACAGAGGAGCGTGGCATGCTTCAGTCCATGGTGTTCCGAAGAGCTGAACACAACTTAGTGATTAACGCTTTTTTTTCTTTCAAAGGCCTTAGTGAGAATAAAGTAGTTAATACTTATACAGTGCTCAGAAATAATGTCTTTAACAGTAAATGCTCAATAAATGTTAACTGCTATTTTTATATCTTCCCCTTTTCTTAATAAGGATATTTGTAAAATTTGTCAGAAATTTATGGAATTATGAGGCTAGATATAATGGGGTTTGCATGCCAGATCAAAGAGCCTGGACATTTCTCAGATTTCATTTTTCCAAATAAGTATTCTTAAAATTGGTGATGAGAATTTTGAGATAACTATTTCTTATTGGGAAGTGTATGTTTAAATTTAAAATATACTGTTCAAAATAAATTTGTCACAAGAGTTTTAAGATAGTATTTTATCATTGACCAATTAAATTATGTATAAAGAGATTGTTGAAGTGATTCTGTACTATTTGATCTTTATTATTTCCTTAGTTCTTCAAAGACCAGTTCTTCCATTAGAAGATGCCCTCAAACAAATTCAGGAATCCAACTTAAAATCAGAAGTAAACCTTTCCTCTTCCCACAGACCAATAATAAACTGGAGGTAAGTAACTTATGATTATCATGTATAGTTACTAATATACAATAATTAAATAGCTCTCTAGTTGCTGAGTTTACAGGCCTTTTCATCAGTTACTCCTCACCTCTATTTTATAGTATACTGTTTTATTTTCACACATTGAATTGGAGTGTAATATTAATTTCTTCAAGAGTAAGTAAAAATTTTAGTTTCTTGTCTTTAGTTTTAGTGTTGCCTATGTTGAGTAATTTTCTATGGGAGCTATAATAAAAACCATTTAAAAATAGTGATACTGGTTTTACTGAGAGGAAAAAAAGTTGAATAACAGTGATATAAATTTAGATAAAAAGAGTAACTTTATGATAGAAATAGGGTTTTCCTCACTGAAAATCTTTCCTGGATGGATATATTTTAAAAAGCTACTACAGTGCCCCCTGGTTCCTCTCTAGGTTAGTGTAAATGAATCATCTTGATTCAGTAGAATGGACCAACCAACTAGAGAGTACCCTCTGACATCCTGTATTTTCCATTTATTTACTATAAATGTTTCTTGAACCTACTATGTACACAGCAGTAGATCAGCCATTGTGAAGGGGATATGGAGAAATATGATATTCAAAAATATAATCCCAAGAGTATAATCTAGGAGAAAGTGAAATAATGCTTTAAAAATTATAGAACAGTACCAAATGGGTAATAATAATACTATTTAATGTTTACATATATAAAGATATATATACATAATTCATATGTAAAGTGTGTTAATATTTTAACTGTTTATAATGTATGTACTAAAGTATTTCCATTTTTAGAATACCTGTGGCAAACTGTTCCCTTAATCAGATATAAGAACAATTAAATTCATTCTCTCAAGTCTTTATTATAGTTCAAGAAAGACCTCATGGAATAGAAGAATCTTCAGCAAAGCTTTGAAGAAAATAGGAGTTAATCGTGAAACAAGTGGGTAGATGGTATTCCAGACAGAGGGATGAGACTGTGGAAAGGCCAAGAGTAGTAGAAGGAATGATATGTTCCCGGAATAAGAGTATGGCTGAATAACAGAATGCAAAGTAGCAATAGCTTCACTAGATACGAGATTAGAAAAGTAAATACACCTGTATGCTAAGGAATAGAAGCTTTATCCTGAGAGTTTTCAGAGGAGTCAGTTAAGGATGGGTAATAAGATCAGCTTTTCCTGTTTAGACTTCCCTGGTGGCTCAGACGGTAAAGCGTCTGCCTACAATACAGGAGACCAGGTTCAATCCCTGGGTCAGGAAGATCCACTGGAGAAGGCAATGGCAATGCACTCCAGTACTCTTGCCTGGAAAATCCCATGGACGGAGGAGCCTGGTAGGCTACAGTCCATGGAGTCGCAAAGAGTCGGACACGACTGAGCGACTTCCCTTTCCCTTTTCTTTCCTGTTTGACATATCATTCTAATCTATTGTGAACAAGTGTGGATAACTGATTGAAAGAGGACAAAACAGACTATTTCAGTATCTGTAACTGAAAATACATAGGTCTGAAGCTCAAGAGAAAGATTTAGACTTAAGATATTAGAAGCCAAAACAATGGATGAAGTCAGCAGTGGAGAGTATGTACTATGACAGCAGAACTAGGATAGAGCACTATAGAAGAGCAATATATAAGGAAGTGAAAAAAGAGAAGCCTGCAGATAGGAACAGAATAGTTGGTAGAGACTGTATATAGGGAGAAGATGGAACTAAGCAAGTATAGACTTTCACGGGGAATAAAAGCTTATGGAAATCAAATGGCTTCTAGGTAATCATTAATATAAAAAGTTTTACCAGTTGGGATACTGGCAGAAAACATGTAGCATTTAAAAGGGGTAACTGAAAAGAGGTTAGTAAAGAGACTGGGATGCCAACAAAGGATGATGAAGCAACCCCAAAACTGACAGCAAACTCAGTATTATCATAACAAACTTTAAACTGAAAAGAGCTGTAGCTGTACAAGAGGGCTACTAGGCAGAGGAGCATTGCCACTGCTAAACCAAGCCAAGCAGAGAGGAAGCCAGAGGAGCGGTTGTCAAAAACCACTTTGTTCTGTCACATTCCCATTTCTTGCTAGTACCTTTCATTGGTCAAAACAGCCATAAATCAAAAGGCAGGTATCATTCAGTCTCTGCCTAGCAGAGATAAGTGTGGAAAATGAATATGGAGTGGCAAAGAGAAAATATCCAGCTTAGAGGGAATATGTCCCATATATTTCAAAATAGAAAAGTCACTCTGGCAGTTTTTGTCAAATTTCAGTGGAGGGATGGAGACAGAAAAAAAGATTGCAATGAGTTGAAAGGAAACTGCAGAGTGAGAAAGAAAAAATACCAACTGTAGCTTGGCTGTGAAAGGAAAAGAGTGGTAGAACAGTAGCCAAAGGGGATGTAGGGCCAAAATATGGCTTTTTCTCTTATGATGGAAGAAATATTATCCTGTTAAATATGGATGTTAAACTAATGAGTAACAGAAATGCAGTCTAGAAAGGTAGAGAATAAAAATGTGAAGTCTTAAGTACCTATTATATGCTGTACATTGATTAGCAAGAGTTATAATATGAATGAAATATGGTCCTCTGCCCAATAAGTGTTTGCAGTTACATTATAATACCGTGTAATGGTAATTACACTGTAAGACTCGAACAAAACTGTGTAATGTGTGCAGTTACAGAAATACTAGCAAGGTGATAAAGGTGGCTCAGTCAGTAAAGACTCCACCTTCAATGCAGGACCCGAGTTTGATTTTTGGGTCAAAAGATCCCCAGGAGAAGGGAATGGCAACCCACTCTAGTATTCTTTCCTGGAGGATCCCATGGACAGAGGAGCCTGGCAGGCTACGGTCCATGGGATCACAAAGAGTTGGACACAACTGAGTGACTAAGCATACACACACACGTGATAAAGTACAAAATTTAAAGTTGGAGAGGAGACTTAAAGGATGAGTACATATTGTCTACTAATTAAGCACAGGTTGATTTCTGGCATGTTCAGGCCTACAGTGTTGTAAAAGGCAAAGACTCCTGAGGACATAGAATTTGTTCAGAGTAACAAGACTGTAGTATATGTTGCTGGTAGGACGAGAGATTATCTAGAAATGTAGATTGAGGTCAGATGTGAATGCTTGTATTTCTAGCTAGGAAGTTTTTATTTCACCCTATAACTAGTAGAGAGCCAATGGAGGTTTTTAAACAGAGTGACATAGTCCTCTTTATATTGGAAGATAATTGGTATGAATGTTGGAGAATGAAAAGAATGGAAAGAAACTGGAAACAAGGAGACTAGAAAAACTTAATGGGCTAATCCAAGTGACAGATCATTACTACCTAAACTAAAATAGTACTATTTTGTATAGTGAGAAAAGGAGGGCCCTCCCTGGTCATCCATTGGTTAAGACTTTGCCTTCCAGAGGGTGCAAGTTTGATCCCTGGTTGGGGAGCTAAGATTCCACATGCCTCATGGCCAAAAAAAGCAAAACAGAGGCAATATTGTAACAAATTCAATAACACTTCTAAAATTATTTTGAGAGATTAGAAGGAAAAGATGAGAGAATAAGAAAAAATGAAAATGCCCTTTATGGCAGAGAAGAGACATAAACGTTTAAGAATGTTGATCAATCAGAAGTATAAGAAGTAGAGTATAAAAAATGGGAGCTGAAGAGGACCTGAGCTTACCTCCCATAATAAACAATGCAAAAATACATCCACATGTGGAACAATTCATGGAAAGCTAACTGGAAACTTGCAGAAGGACCCTTATATAACCAAGGTTATAAGATACACGTGTAATCAGGCAGGATAGGAAGAAAGCATCAGGTAAGGGGTCTGTGCCTCTGGGAGAGGACTGAAAGGAAAAGGGAGATCATGCCGGCAGACACTCACCCTAAGAAGTGAGTGAGTCCAACCATAGCCTGGGCATCCCCATCCTGGAGTCCTGCACATAGGAGACAAGCCCCTTTGGCTGCTTGGAGAACCACTGAGAAGGCTAGAGAAGCCTAGACTCCACTCGAGGAGAGTGCAAGTGTTAGCTTGCCACCAGACCGGGCAGAGAGAGGTGTACCCTAGTAGCTGCCGCCATGCCACACCCCCCAGTCTGAGCCAAGTGAAGGTTACCCTGCTCACTCCAAGCCACAGCTTGGCCCTGGATCTCAGGCATTCAGGACCTGGGAAAGAGTCAATCTAAAGATCCAAAGGTGTCCTGGGGGCCAGGGATGTAGTCTAGATAGAGCAGTGTCCATTGCTGGTGCTTACTCAAATAGCACCCAAGAAATAGCCCAGACTTGAATTCCCACAACCACTAGGCCATGTTCAAGCCTAGTGCTGCTGCTGCTAAGTCACATCAGTCGTGTCCAACTCTGTGCGACCCCATAGACAG
The DNA here is from genome assembly GCF_055505025.1 of Bos grunniens. Lineage (NCBI taxonomy): Eukaryota > Metazoa > Chordata > Mammalia > Artiodactyla > Bovidae > Bos > Bos grunniens. The sequence continues at coordinate 7,304,050 of NC_141179.1, read as the reverse complement.
CAGCCCAACAGGCTCCCCCGTCCCTGAGATTCTCCAGGCAAGAATACTGGAGTGGGTTGCCATTTCCTTCTCCAATGCATGAAAGTGAAAAGTGAAAGTGAAGTCACAGTCGTGTCCGACTCTTAGCGACCCCATGGACTGTAGCCTACCAGGCTCCTCCATCCATGGGATTCTCCAGGCAAGAGTACTGGAGTGGGGTGCCATTGCCTTCTCCATAGAAGGCATTTGAAAGTGAAAGTGAAAGTGAAGTCATGTCCGACTCTTCGCGACCCCATGAACTGTAGCCTATCAGGCTCCTCCGTCCATGGGATTTTCCAGGCAAGAGTGCTGGAGTGGATTGCCTAGTGCAGGGAGAAGGAAAAATACACACTTAAAGGAAGCAGAACCAGCTTGAACCCAAATTTGAGGGCTTTTGCTCCCACCACTTAGGAGCAGATCTCACCCCTGACAGGACAGTGATGGCCACTGAGCATAGACGTACTGTCCCACACCCTGCACAGACTCTGAACTCCTCCATTACCAGCCATACCCCCTTTCCAATGTGGTAGAGGCCAGCATACCATGAGGAAAGACATGACTTGCATCCACATCTAATCCAGCCCTCCCCCCAAATACATTGGGCACACACAGTCTGCATAGGGACACACCCACATAAGAACACCCCTTCAAGACTGTAATAGGTAACTGTTTCACCTAAAGTCAGAGACACAGAAAGTTAAGTAAAATAAAAGGGCAGAGGAACCTGCAACCTAAGATAGTCTACCCAGTGAGATTATCATTTAGAATAGAAGATGAGATAAAGAACTCCTCAGACAAGCAAAAACTAAAAGAATTCAGCAATAATAAACCTACCCTAAAAGAAATGTTGAAGGGTCTTCTCAAAATGAAAAAGAAGAATCTATAGGAAAGAGAAAACCCCAATAGGAAAGACATATACAGTGGGGATTGAAGATCACTTAAATAAGCTAGCTGCTGCTGCTGCTAAGTCGCTTCAGTCGTGTCCGACTCTGTGCTACCCCAGAGAAGGCAGCCCACCAGGCTCCCCCGTCCCTGGGATTCTCCAGGCAAGAACACTGGAGTGGGTTGCCATTTCCTTCTCCAATGCAGGAAAGTGAAAAGTCAAAGTGAAGTCGCTCAGTCGTGTCTGACTCTTAGTGACCCCATGGACTGTAGCCCACCAGGCTCCTCCATCCATGGGATTTTCCAGGCAAGAGTACTGGAGTGGGGTGCCATTGCCTTCTCCGAAATAAGCTAGCACATAGATTAAAAGACAAAAGTTGTAAAGCAACTGTAACTACAATAAATAATTACATCAGAAATACAAAATGTGGGGTAGAGTAGTAAAAAATGTAGATCTCTTAGAATGTGTTTGAATTTAAATGACTATGAGTTTAAAGCAAGTAGACATAATTAAGGTTTAACGTATATGAACACCATGGTAACCACAAATAGATACACAACAATCAAAAAGCATGGAACTCAAGTGTACTACAAAAGAAAATCATCAAGCCAGGAAAAGAGAGAGACAAAAAGAGAGAAAAATGACAAAACAACTGGAAAACAAGTAATAAATTGGTAATAAGTATATACCTATTAATAAATTACATATCAGTGGATTAATGCTTCAATCAAAAGACACAGCTAGCTAATTGGATTTTTAAAAAGACCCTTCTATATGCTGCCTATAAGAGATTCATTTAAGGCAAAAGATACAAACTGAAAGTGAGGAGACAGAAAAGTATATTTTATGCAAATGGAGATGACAAAACAAAGGCTTAATGAAAGACAAAAAGAGTAATATGTAATGATAAAAAGAGATGAGTACAAGAAGAGGATATGTACTGTTTAACATATACATACCCAATACAGTAGCACCTAACTGTATAAACACTAACAAACATAAAAGGAGAAATTGACAGTAGTGCAGTAATTACAGGAGACTTTAACACCCCAGATATCAATGAACAGATCATCCAGAAAGAAAATCAATAAGGCAGTTGTGGTAAAGTAATTCTTTGCCACCCCATGAACTGCAGCATGCCAGGCTTTCTTGTCCTTCACTATCTCCTGGAGTTTGCTCAAATTCATGTCTATTGAGACAGTGATACTATCTAACCATCTCATCCTTTGCCATCCTCTTCTTCTTTTGCCTTCTTCTTTCCCAGCATCAGGGTCTTTTCCAATGAGTCAGCTCTTTGCATCAGGTGGTCAAAGTATTGGAGCTTCAGCATCAGTCCTTCCAATGAATATTCCAGGTTGATTTCCTTTAGGATTGACTGGTTTGGTCTCTTTGCAGTCCAAGGGGCTTCTCTGATGGCTTAGACTGTACAGAATCCACCTGCAATGCAGGAGATCCGGGTTTGATCCCTGGGTAAGGAAGATCTCCTGGTTAAGGGAATGACTACTTACTCCACTATTCTTGCCTGGTGAATTCCATGGACAGGGGAGCCTGGTGGGTAACAGTCCATCCAGTCTCAAAGAGTCAGACATGACTGAACAACTAACATATATCACATACTAGGTCTCAAAACAAGACTCAACAAATTTAAGAGGATAGAAATTATATCAAGCTTTTTCTTTTATAACCTCAAGGGTATGAAACTAGAAATCAACTACAGAAAGAAAAACAGAAAAGAATAAACATGTGGAGACTATACAACATGCTACTGAAAAAAAAAAAAAGAGGGTAACGAATAAATCAAAGAGTAAATCAGAAAATATCTCAAAACAAATGAAATGGGAAGCAAAACTTTCCAATTTATGTGATACAGAAAAAGCAGTTCTAAGAGGGAAGGTCATAGCAATACGGTCCTTCCTCAAGAAATAAGAAAAAATCTCAAAACAACCTAACCTATCACCTAAAAGAATTAGAAAAAGAACAAAGTCCAAAGTTAGCAGAAGAAAGGAAATAATGATATCACATACATGTGGAATCTGAAAAATAAGAGGAATGAATCTATTGATGTATACAAAACAGAAACCAACTCACAGGCATTGAAAACAAACTTATGGTTGTCAAAGGGGAAAGGAGGGGTAAATTATGGGATTAACAGATGCAAACCACTTATATATAAAATAAACAAGCAAAAAGGATTTATTGCATAGCATAAGGAACTATAGTTAATATCTGTAATAATCTATAATAGAAATAATCTGAAAAATATATATATATAACTGAATCACTTTACTGTACACCTAATACCATACTTTAAATCAACTGTGCTTCAATTTTTTAAAAAGTCATTTCCTAGGAGAGAAAAAAACAGTAGAAAAAAATGAACGAAACCAAGAGCTAGTTTTTTGAAAAATAAACAGGCTCACCAAGAAGAAAAGAGAGAGGATCCAAATAAAATAAGAAAATAAAGAGGATAAATTACAACCAATACCACAGAGATACAAAAAAAATCATAAGAGAGTACTATGAACAGTTTATATGCCAACAGATTGGACAGCCTACAAGAAGTGGACAAATTTCTTGAAACATACAGCTGCCAAGACAGTCAAGAAGAAATAGACAGTTTGAACAGAAGACCATTCACTAGACGTGAAGTTGAATTTTTAAAAAAAGAAAAATGCCCAGCAAACAAAATTCAGAACAGGACAGCTTTGCAGGGCAATTCTACTGAATGTATAAAGAAGAATTAATACCTGTCCTAATCAAACTATTTCATAAACTTGAAGAGTTTATTAGAATACTCCCAAATTCATCCTACAAGATAATCCTTACCCTGATACCAAAATGAGGCAAAGACACTACAAAAAAAGAAAAAATTATAGGCCAATATTTTTGATGAATATAGATGCAGAAATCTTCAACAAAATGTTAGCAAACTAAATCCAACAATACGTAAAAATAATCATACATCATGATCAAGTTGAATTTATCCCAGGGTCACAAGGATGGTTTGAGATACATAAATCAATCGATTTGATAAACCATATTAACAAAAAGAAAGAAAAATTATGTGATTGTCTCAATAGATAACAGAGAAAAACAGAAAAAATTCAGTGTCTATTTATGATAAAAAGCCCTCATCAAAGTGTGTATAGAGGGAACATATCTCAGCATAATGAAGACCATTTTATGACAAATCCAATAGCCCACATCATATTCAATTGTGAAAATTTTTAAAATTTTCCTTTAAAATCAAGGACAAGACAAGAATGCCCACTTTCACTGCTTCTATTTAACATAGTGTTGGAATTCCTAACCACAGAAACAGCAATAAAAGGAATCCAAATTTGAAGATGAAGAGGTAAAACTTGCTCTGCAGATGACATAACACTCTATATAGAGAACTTCTATAGTCTCCACCCAAGAACTATTAATATTAGAAACTAATGAATTTAGCAAGGTTGTGGGATATAAGAATAATATGCAGAAATCTATTGTCTTTTATACACTAATAATGAAATATCAGAAATATAAAGTAAACAATCCTGTTTAAAATCACATCAAAAAATAAAATACCTAGGAGTAAACTTAGCCAAGAGAATAAAAGGCCTGTACTCTGAAAACTGTAAAACCTGATGAAGGAAATTGAAGATGATTCAAAGAAATGTAAAGATATTCCATGCTATTGAATTGGAGGGAGTAATATCATTAAAACGGACATACTACCCAAAGCAATCTACAGATTTAATGCAATCTCTATCAAAATACCTATAACATTTTTTCACAGATCTAAAACAAATAATACTACAATTTATATGGAATCACAAAACATCCAGAAATGACAAATCCTGAGAATAAAGAACAAAGCTGGAGATATAACCCTCTCAGACTTGTGACTATACTACAAAGCTCCAGTAATCAAAACAGTAGTGTTATTGGCACAACAGACACATTGACTAATGAAACTGAATAGAGAACCCAGCAATAAACCCACACACTTACAGTCAATTAACTTATGACAAAGGTGACAAGAATACACAATAGAGAAAAGACAAGCTGTCCAGAAAACTGGACAGCTACATGTAACAGAACGAAGTTAGAACATTCTCTAACACAGTGTACAAAAGTAAAAACTCTAATGGATTAAAGACATAAATGTAATATGAGGAACTATAAAACTCCTAGAAGAAAACATAAGCATAACACGCTTTGACATAAATCATAGCAATTTTTTTTGAATCTGTCTCTTAAGTCAGTGGAAATAAGAGCAAAAATAAACCAATATGATCTAATTAAATGCAAAAGCTTTTGCACAACAAAGGAAACCATCAACAAAATGATAACTTTTTAAAAATGGGAGAAAATATTTGTAAATGATATAACTGAAAAGGGGCTAATAGCCAAAATACATAAACAGTTCAGTTTAATACTTAGAAATCACATCCCAGTTTTCCAGATGATTGGATTAAGATGTGTTATGTATATGGTGGAATATTATTCAGCCATAAAGAAGAATAAAATTGTACCATTTGCAGCAGCATGGATGGACCTAGAGAATACAGTGCTTAGTGAAATAAGTCAAACAAAAGCAGGTATTATATGATATCACTTATATGTGGAATCTAAAAATACATATAAATGTACATGCAAAACAGACATACATATATAGAAACAAACTTGTGGTTGCCAGAGAGAGGGGGAAGGACAAATTAGAGATATGAGATTAACAGATACAAACTACTATATATAAAATAGATAAATGGGACTTCCCTGGTATTCAGTGGTTAAGACTCCCTTAAACTTCAGGGAGCCCAGGTTCCATCCCTGGTGAGGGAACTAAGAACCTGCATGCTGTGTAAATCAAAAAAATAATAACAAAATAAAATAGATAAGCAACAAGAATATACTGTATAGTATAGAAAATTATGCCCTTTATCTTACAGTAACCTATAATTGAGTATAACCTGCAAAAATACTGAATCAGGTGCTGTATACATGAATTTAATGTAATAATGTAAATCATCAAAGAATAAATTAAAGAATAAGAATAATGTGATAAGTTTCATATAGAATAAAGTATCTCTTGATATAAAAATAATTGGAGTATGGAGAGGATAGTGCAGGAAAATCAAGAGATATTCAAGCAATGAGTTTAAAAGGACTTATGTTAAAAGAGTGGTAGTGAAATACAAAAGAAAGACAGAAGAAAAATATTTCGTGGAAAGACTGTATTATAGCTTTGGTGTATGGTGGGATAAAGAAAATGAAAGAAGTAAAAAAATCAAAAGAGGGTGAAATTTTGAATCTTGATCATTGAGGGAATTTCCTGACTTTAAAAATTATAAAGAATGTAATAAAAGTGTATAGGTTTAACAAGATATTATTAAACTTCATTTGAGCTTTCTGAATTTAGAGAGTAAATATCCAAGTAGAAATGTATAAAAACAGTTGAACGTACGATGAAACAAGAGCTCAAGGCTATATCAATAAATTTTAAAATCATGATTGTATATGTTATTGCTCAATTTTTATGTGTAGTTATGCCTGCCCCACCAAACTGTAATATTGTAGAGAACAATAGCTTAATCTCGCTCGTGCAGATATTCCCTATGATGCTTAGTTCAGTGCTGTGCATGTTGGAAATATTCAACAAATACTTTAAACAGAGAAACATCACTGGCATTATGAAAACTCAGAGGATATAAACATGACCTGAAGCTTAATAAATGAGGAAGATATTTATCAGAGACATTGAGAGGGAACTCCGGAAAGATGGAACAAATAGTATGTGAAAAAGAACAAAGGTATAAAAGGATGTGCTGTATTAAGAGAGCTGAAAGAGGTGGTTCATTTTGTTCATTTTAATTTTTATTTTATATCGGAGCATAGTTGATTAACAGTGTTGTGTTAGTTTCAGGTATATTGCAAAGTGATTCAGTTATGTATATATACATGTATCTATTTTTCAAATTCTTTCCCCATTTAGGTTATTACAGAATATTGAGCAGTGTTCCCTGTGCTATACAGTAGATTTTTGTTGGTTATCTATTTTAAATATAGCAGTGTGTACATGTCAATCCCAAACTCCCAATCTATCTCTTCCCTTCTGGTAACTATAAGTCTGTGGTAATTTATTTTGACTAATGTGTACATTGAGAAATTGTAGACAGATAGGTTGTTTAGAAAGGAAGCCATGAATTAAGACATGAAGAGCTTTGTTAAGGAATTTGTCCTAAAAGCAGTTACTGAGAGATTTTAAGCAAGCATATAACATTTATATTTTAGGAATATTGTCAGGTTGAGGAAGAATATAGTAAGACTAAAGGTTGAAAAATCAGACAAAATGGTAGTTTAGTTAATGAAAACAAAGACTTATGAAGACCTACTTAGTAGGTAGAATCAACATGATTTGGTAACTTTTTAAGAACCAAAAGGTGAATGGGAGGAATCAAGAATGACTGTGGAGAATGGATTTGGTTAGTTAATGGATAATGAAACGATTTATCAAAATAAGGACTGTTCAGGACAAAGTGGTTTAAGGGAGAGAGTAACTGGAAGGATGATGACAAATTGTGAGTTTGAGACACTTATGAGCTATTCTGGAGTCAATTTCTCATTGGTAAGATGTCTGGGCCATGAATGTAGGTATGATAGTTGTCAATGAATGGATAAGTTAAAGCCATAGTTCAGTCCCTGGTGGCTCAGATGGTAAAGAATCTGCCTGCAGTGCAGGATACCCAGGTTTGATCCATGGGTTGGGAAGGTCCCCTAGAGAAGGGAATGGCAACCCACTCCAGTATTCTTGCCTGGAGAATTCCATGGACAGATGAGCCTGGTGGGCTATAGTGCATGGGGTCACAAAGAGTCAGACACAACTGAGTGACTAACACTTTAGTACCCACTAGTGGTGGTCTTGGTTCAGCTGAACACTCAAACTCATGACTGCAGTAGACCAGGTTTGACCTCAATTAGAAGACATAAAACACTGCATGCCAACAGGCAACATTCTTAAGTAGGCGGAATCCTCATGGCATGCTGCGAAATAGTTAAAGGGCTCATCTTTGCTATCCCCCTCTTCCCACAATGCACAGACAACCTGGGTTAGAAATCCTCTGTTCTAAACAAGAGCCAATATTTCTTGTAATGACTACATGAATAGCTTCCATGCAAGCGATATGTTCAGTTTTAAGAATTACCACACTTGGGGAAACCCAAAGCTATAGCTTCCTACCAGTCCTTCCTATAAGTCCTTCCTATGACTTATTCACAGTCCTGTCAGTACAGACAGTTTATCCATGAAGGGTCATTTTTTATATCTGTGTGCCTGAAACACAGTCCTAGTTCTGCTAATAATCCAGGGAACAGAGATAAAGAGTTAACCCAGAGTTGAATTGGTCCACAGAGGATGGATTAACCCTTCACTTACATACAGATACAGATAAGATCACACAGACAATATGAATAAGATTACACAGAGAATATGGATAGACAAGCAGAGGATTGCATATCTCAAAAAATCTAGCATATCCAAGCAAAGAAAGAGGAGCTCAAGAAAGAGCCTGAGGAGGAACAACCAGAGAAGTTACAAAATATCCAGGAACATATGATAATATGAAAACCGAGGGAATTAAAGTCAAGAAAGATAGTGGTCAAGAAGTGTCTCTTTTTGCCGTTAGGTCAATTAGTTAATCACTAGCAAAAGCAGTACATTGGAATGGTAGAGACAGAAGCCAGACAGCAGTAGATTAAGAAACAAATGGAAGCTGAGGCAGTGAACACAGTGTGATTTTAGAGTACTCACTGGAAATTTTTGTCTCTAAAAGGAAGATGACAGACAATTAGAGGGGGTTTAGGGTCCAGGGGAATTTAGAGGAATAAAAAATTTCCAGTAATTTAGTATGGAAGTAATGTGCATTTTTATATACAGGTTTTCTGCTCTACTAGATTTATTTTTCTGTGTATTATTATCCTGATAACATCAACTATTTTCAATCAAAAAAACTTTTGCACAAGGAATAAAAGGATAGACATTTTTGTTCAACAGTATACACTTTCTAAAGTCTTAGAAGAGATAACACATCAGACAACTTTGATTTCACTGTAGCAAACAAACATGTAGTTATTGTTATACCAAATCTGTGCTAGGACCATTGTACCAGTTTTCTTTTACAAGAAATTATTTCCATTCTAAACTAGAATACATAGTTTTCAGTTATTGTTGTAATATACTATTATTACTATGACTTCATGATGTCTATATCTCTATATACACATACATAAATTTTATGTATTTGGAATACAACAAATGTATACAATTTATAGAGAGAACACCCTTGTTTACTTATTATAAAGTTAAGCTGCTCTCCACAGATAACTGACAGTATTAAAATAATGTATGTGAAAATGCTTTATAAACTATAAAGATGCTGTACTACAAATGTGAAAGCTTGGAATATTAAAGATCAGGTGTTAAGTTCATAGAAATATTTATATGTACTAGGATTAAAAATGTAATTAGGCTACAAATACTTATATGTGGTTATCACATTAAAAATACATTTTCTGTACAATATAAACCTAAAATGTGTTAAACAATAAGGTAATACCAAGAAACGGGCCTTCCAAATAAGGGGAGATATATCTGTACTCACAAATGATTGTTCTAATGTAGAAAATATTAGTGGTAGATAAAAATAATTTAAGATGCTGTAATGTGATAATCTAAAGGAGAGAAGAATTGTATTAAAAATGGAAGGCATTCAGTGCTTAAGCCTCAAGAAAAATAAGACTTATGTCCATATGAAAATAAAAACTATTTCAAGAAATAATGAGATATAAGAAATGACTAATAAAAATAAAAGCCTTCCATCACAACCAAATCCTTATCACAAAGATAATATACTTGACCCTTTTGGTAGACATAGAGCAAAAGAAACTACATTTTCCCCATATTTTTATACTTTAAGATAATGTTGTTAGATATCTATCTCCAATATCCATGTATTTGTGGTGAGACAGTTGATCCTGAACCACAGGCTACCTACCCTGAGAAATCTGACTAAAGCTGAGCAGTGATCTGTTTGACCTCTATTTGCCCTTTGTGTCATCACTTTCAACCAGATTTTCTAGCCCATATTCATTATCTGTATGACTGTCAGACTTCTGAGAGGTGAAAATACTGTTAAAGGGCAAGGAATGAGAAAAGGGGAACCTGAATAAGTAACCTATGTACATTTCTCAACTCATGAGAGGACACTGGTTGGTCAGAAGGACGTAATGCATGGACCCTCAGAACAAAGCATAGCATGAACATAGAGGGAGCCCAATACAGCGAAAAACCATCTTAATAAGGCTGTCTCTCTACTTCCTGTTCAAATGCTTTTCCACCTATGCAGATCCATTCCTGCCTGTCCAGCTACCTCCACACCTGATCCCCACTTACCTAATAAGCTATCTCCCTTCAGAGCCCCATTGCTATCCCACCATTCCCAAATTCTTCCTAGCTATCCAACCGTTTCTTCCACCTGCCAGCCTGTCCATCCATCTGTCCCCTCTGCTCTTCCAAAGAACTTCTTAGCAGCCCCGTTACCATCCTACCCGATCAAGTATCTTCCTCGCCCACCAGCTTCAGTTACTTCTAGCTTTCCTGGCAGGTTCCCTCATCTGCCAACCCCAATTCCTTCTGGCCCACCTGACCATTTACCCCACCCACCCCGAGGTTCACCAGTCATTTCTGATTCAGACTCACAGAGCAAGTTGTTTTATAAAACTTTCAGATCCGAACATTCTCTTCCAGCACAGCATTCAACCCCAACAACTCTAATGCCTGCCCTTGGCCGTCGTTCCCTTCCAGCTCGACTGACTGTTCCTCCAACCCCTTTGGAAGGTTTTCCTGTTTTGAAGCCTTCCTGTTTAGCCAGTCATCCCCCTCATCAAACAGTCCCCACTCTTTCTGCTGTCACTCCGTTGCCTGAACATCCTGCTCAGTTAGATCCTTTTCCATCAGTCCAGCAATCTGTCCCACCAACCATAGCATTGTCAAATCTTCCCCAGGCCTTTGTAGGTCATCCGTCTGTGTCAGTTCTGTCCAATCTGCCTCCCTGTAATTCTCCATCCTCCTCTTTGTCTTCACCTTCTAATTCCATATCCTCTTCTTCATCCTCTCTACAGCTTTCTTCCTCTTCGTCTGTTCTTTCCTCCTCTCCTTCACCTTCCCCTACTACCTCTCCATTCTTACCTCTTTTGTCTATCCCTCTTTTTTCCTCTCCTTTGTATTCATCTCCCTCTCCATATTTGCCTTCAGCAAATTTAGATTTCCCCTCTCCTATTCCTTCTGTTTCTTCTTCTTTTATGATTTCTTCTTCCTTTCCCCCTGTGCTTCACTCTTCCTGTCTTTCTGCCTCTCCATCTCCTTTTATTCCTATACATTCCTTCAATCCTCCTCACTGGGGGAAGAAAGTAGAGAAGAGAAGAGAAGCAAGAGAAGCAAGAAAGAAATAGAGAAGAAAAAGTTGAGAGACGACAACTTAAAAGGTAAATAAATTTAGTTTATTAGATATTTCTGTAGATTTAGCAATACTTCATTTGGGAAGGGTGCCTGAAAGGGAAGGAATATGTAAGAGAAACGTAATCTCAGTGTTCAGGAACTTAGATACCTTTTTGCTCTCCTTGATCTCTCTGTGGTTGCAAAACGATAGTCAGGAATCTAGTAATCATTGACTTTGACTATTCCAGTCTGTCCAAATAAAGATATATATGGGTATTGGAGATAGATATATGTCACATGTGGCCACAAGTCACTTTTCAAAGTATTTTAATCCTCATTGAATTGAGGATAATTCAAGTGAATTGGGGATAAATACCCTTGGGATTCATACCGCCAGCCCTAATGCAATAGCAGTCAGCTTTTGATATACTTTCATCTCTCACCCACCCCCAAAAAATTTTCCTTTTTTCTTTTTATTTTCACTTTGTTCATATACTGAAGTGTAACATGCTGTAAGTTTCTAGAAGATGCAAAATTCTGAAACAGGATGATATCATCCACTGATAATTTGGAGCTGGCACTTTAACACACTAAAAATAGACTCTGCTTTAAAGGTGCCCCCTCTGTGCCATGAAAACAATGCTTATATTTGTGGTACAACTGAGAAAAATATGTTAGTATCCTCCAAACCTAGTAAAGTTAGATGGAATCCAAGTTTCCAAACGTATTAAAGTTAGATGGAAATTCCAGTCTACCCTGACAAGAAATTTTCATATTTTCTAACTGCTTGAATCTTCAACCAACTCTATTAGGGTTATAGGGATAGCACCATCTATGATATCAACTCAGAACTAAGGGTAGTGCAGCATATTATTATCCAGATAGGGATGCTCTTAAAGAACTGAGGACTGACTCTGTACATCTATAGTAATTACTTCAATATCTATCCCAAATAGTAGAGGAATAGGATTTAATAAACAAAGCCATGAAAAATTGGGCATTCCTACATGAAGATGGAATGCTTTATTGACACTATAATCCCACATCCATTTTTATTCTATTATTGATTCCTTTAAATTCCCATTCTAATATATCTATGTATTTCTCCAATATCCTTATATATGATTATCTGGACACACACAAACACATATTACATGATATGTCATTTGTATGTTAACTTTATTTAAGTATACTAAACATTTTTTATGTGTGGTTCACAGAGCTATAGATAATGACTTGCCTTCATCATTGTCAAAAAATGATCATAAGCATCAGAAATATCTCATATCCAAAATCAATTGTGGTCAAGAAATGGAAAACAGCAAGGCAAACTTGACTACTAACAAAGATGCATTCCAGCTTAAACTGGAGGAAACGCAGAAACTCCTAGAAGATCAGCATCTAAGCAGTTTGCAAGTATGAAACTCTAAATACATTATTAATATTTTAATATCTAACAATAATTCTGTCCCATTTTTGCATTGTTATCCACTAAAGAAATATATAACACTAGCCAACGGTATGTTTGGATGAATCAGCACAGATTCATCACAGATACTAATGAGAGAAGGTTTTAATAGCTTTTTGCTCCAATTTTCTCTGTGCTGCTATTCTTCTTTTTCCACATCTCATACATAGAAAAATATGCTTTATGAATGTTATTTTTTGAAAAATATGAAAGTTATTTAAAAGTATAATGTATCTTAAGTATCATTATAGATTGGATTATAAAATACAAATTGAAAATTATAATACATGTGGCTATTAAGTTCTTGATAAATAAATGGCATAATTAGCTAGAAATGGTGTTTCTCTTCTCTCTAATATGGTGTTTACTTCAGTTTTTCCTACAAATGAGTATGGATTTCATACTAAACTTCCTGAAATGTTCATGCACTTTATTTTTTATGAGTAATTGCCCACATTTATAAGATTGTCAGTATGCTGATATCAAGGTTAAATTTGTAATCTTGGCCTAGTTTATCCAGTAACTGAGCAATTGTGGCAAGGCTAGAAAAGCAAAACAGGAGACTTCATCTGGCTATGAAGAAGTGCCGTCCTGCCACACACAACTATAATTCGGAATAAAATATATGAAACAGTTATTTTTAAACTGTGCAGAACAGGTAATATAAGAGATGGTCTTGAATAAAGGGAAACAAATGAGGTAAGCCCTATGATCATATAGGCTTTTTGCCTGGACATATCCTCCTGACAGGTCTCGGAAAAAATCCATAGGTATTTTAACTACCTGTCAAAAAAAGAAACACTCTTTTAAAGAAGACTGAAATTTAGACATACAGCATAATGTTCCTAATGTCCAACACTCAGAACTCACTAGGTATGAAAAAGCAGAAAGCTATATGACCCATAACCAGGAGAAAAAATAGTCAATATAATCATAAATGACAGAGATAATTATCAGGCAAGAGTTTAAAGTAACTTTTACAAATGTGTTCAGAGAATTAAAGAAAAGTGAACATAATGAGAATGAAATTTTTGGAGGAACCAAATAGAATTTCTAGATCTGAAAAACATATTACCTGAAATTAAAATTATACTAGTTGGACTTATCAATGAAGGCTCTATAGACAAAAGGATCAGTGGACAGAAATCATCCAGTCTGAAGCATTGGGAGAAAAAAGTCAGAAAAAATATATTTAACAAAACTTAGTGACATGAGGGACAATATCTAAATCTAACATTCATTTAATTAATCTCACAAAGAGGAGAGGGAACATTTAAAGAAACAGTGGCTGGGAATGTTTCAAGTTTGATGAAACTGCAAATCCATAAATTAAAGAAGCTCAACAAACTCCAGGATAAGTAAGTATACACTCATATGTATGTGCACACAGCCCATCACAAAAAAACCTTATCAAAATTAAATTAAGCTAAAGTGAGTAAAAGATGTATTACATGCAAGTTAACAAAGGTAAGATGAACCACACTAATTTCAGGCCAGAAGACAGTGAAACATTTTCAAAGTTCTGACAAGTAAAAAAAAAAACTACCAACCTATAAGCTATATTTAACTAAAATGTCCTTCTGATATGAAAGCCAAATAGGCATTCATATTCAAATGAGCAACAGCTGAACACAACAGTATCTGCAATAAAAGATCCTCTGGAAAGTCTTTCAGGCAGAATGAAAATGATACCAAATGAAAACTCAGATCTATATAGTAACAAAAAACAGATTAGTAGTTGTCAGTGGTGGGTAGGTATTTACTACAAAGAAGCATGAGGGAACTTTCAACAGATGCTGCTGCTGCTAGGTCGCTTCAGTCGTGACCAACTCTGTGCGACCCCATAGACGGCAGCCCACCAGGCTCCCCCATCCCTGGGATTCTCCAGGCAAGAACACTGGAGTGGGTTGCCATTTCCTTCTCCAATTCATGAAAGTGAAAAGTCAAAGTGAAATCGCTCAGTCATGTCCGACTCTCAGCGACCGCATGGACTGCAGCCTACCAGGCTCCTCCATCCATGGGATTTTCCAGGCAAGAGTACTGGAGTAGGGTGCTGTTGCCTTCTCCATTCAACAGATGGAAAGTTCTTAAAGATTTCAGGATGACAGTTATGGGTAAATAATTTGTCAAAACCTATCAAACTATACATTTAAAATATGATAATTTAGGGGCTCCCTGGTGGTCCAGTGGTAGAGACTTCACCTTCCTATGAAGGAGTGTAGGTTCAGTCCCTAATGAGGAAGCTAAGATACCACATGCCTCATGGCCAAAAAATCAAAATATAAAACAATATTGTAAAATTCAGTAAAGATTTTTTTTAAATAGTCCACATCAAAAAAATATGACACAAATATGTAAATATATTAGGTAACACTGTTATTTATTTCTCTTAACATAATTTAAGTTGTAGCTATACCATTGGAAATATTTTTGAAATAATGTATATTCACATTGCTTGTATTTTGTTTTTTAAAGTTTGTATACATCATGTGTGTATTTTTGGTTTGAAATAAGGTGCTATTGTAATTTTTCTTGGCATTTTGTACATAAATTTTTTGAAGAAATGGTAACTTCTCAAAGATGTGAATAAATACGTTTTATATTTAAAAATAATAAATTATTTGATTATTACTAGTTTCACTCCATTCAGTTCAGTTCAGTGGCTCAGTCGTGTCTGACTCTCTGTGACTCCATGGACCGCAGCACACCAGGCCTCCCTGTCCATCACCAACTCCCAAAGTTTACCCAAACTCATGTCCATTGAGTCAGTGATGCCATCCAGCCATCTCATCCTCTGTCGTCCCCTTCTCTTCCCACCCTCAATCTTTCCAAGCATCAGGGTCTTTTCAAATGAGTCAGCTCTTCGCATCAGGTGGCCAATGTATTGGAGTTTCAGCTTCAGCATCAGTCCTTCCAGTAAACACTCAGGACTGATCTCCTTTAGGATGGACCAGTTGGATCTCCATGCAGTCCAAGGGACTCTCAAGAATCTTCTCCAACACCACAGTTCAAAAGCATCAATTCTTCAGTGCTCAGCTTTCTTTATAGTCCAACTCTCACATCCATACATGACTACTGGAAAAACCATAGCCTTGCCTAGATGGACTTTTGTTGGCAAAGTAATGTCTCTGCTTTTTAATATCCTGTCTAGGTTGGTCATAACTTTCCTTCCAAGGAGTAAGCATCTTTTAATTTCACAGCTGCAGTCACCATCTGCAGTGATTTTGGAGCCCCCCAAAATAAAGTCAGCTGCTGTTTCCACTGTTTCCCCATCTATTTGCCATAAAGTGATGGGACCAGATGCCACAATCTTAGTTTTCTGAATGTTAAGCTTTAAGCCAACTTCTATGTTATGAAATTTTACTCCATAAACATACGATAACAACCAAAAAATGAGTGCATTTTACTGTAGATAAGTATATCTCAATACAGTTGATTTAAAAATTAAAAGACAAAGCATGTTAAGTCTGCTGCTACTGCTACTGCTGCTAAGTCTCTTCAGTCGTGTCCGATTCTGTGCGACCCCATAGACAGCAGCCCACCAGGCTCCCCCATCCCTGGGATTCTCCAGGCAAGAACACTGGAGTAGGTTGCCATTTCCTTCTCCAAGGCATGAAAGTGAAAAGTGAAAGTGAAGTCGCTCAGTCGTGTCCAACTCTTAGCGACCCCATGGACTGCAGCCTACCAGGCTCCTCTGTCCATGGGATATTCCAGATAAGAGTACTGGAGTGGGGTGCCATTGCCTTCTCCAATGTTAAGTCTAGTACAATTTATATCAGTAACTTACAAGCAAAGCTTGAAGCTGATCACAATGTTTCTTTTTTTTTTTTTAGTGATAAGAAAAATTCTGAGAAAAAAAGTTTGATTTAGTGAAAAATTCTGAGAAAAAAAAAGAGTTTGCTGAACTTCTTTTTAGGTGCTTTGGGAAATGAAGCAACCACAGACCTAGGCAAAGAGAAATGTTAAAGCCACAGACATCATACTTATGTCTAAAAGGACCTTCTAATCCAGATTTCTATATCTCATTAGATGCAGTCTCGATGAAATTCTTGTTAGAGTCATAGAGCTTTTAGGAGCCTCATTATCAATTAAAATAACTGTTCCAAAAGCAGACATTGAAGGAGCTGTGCTTTGCTTTGTTTGAGTTAGGTTGAAGGAAGTAACAGGTAATAAAGGCTAGTAATATCAAACTCTAATAAACCATTTGCAAAACATTTACAGTAGTATATCAATAAGTACTAACTATACAAACTAAAATATTTTTAATCTGTAACTGACTTCTTTGGTTTCTCAGTTTATTTTCAGGGCTAAAAAAATACTAAATTTTTGTTTAATATCAGAATATTTAAATTTTCTAAAATTTGTGTAAATTTATTTCTACATATGTTATGCTGATTAATGCTTTTTAAATATCTGTGTTATATGTGTGAAATTAGAAATAGTTATAAACATTGACTATACCATCACTGCAGATGGTGACTGCAACCACAAATTTCCAAGGAAGCCTGGCTTCAACAATACATGAACCAAGAACTTTTAGATGTTCAAGCTGGATTTAGAAAAGACAGGTAAACCAGGGATCAAATTGCCATCATCTGTTCGATCACAGAAAAAGCAAGAGAATTCCAGAAAAACATCTACTTCTGCTTCATTGACTATACTAAAGCCTTTGACTGTGTAGATCACAACAAACTGGAAAATTCTGGAAGAGATGGGAGTACCAGAGCACCTTACCTGCCTCCTGAGAAACCTGTTTGCAGGTCAAGAAGTAACAGTTAGAAACAGACATGGAACAAGGACTGGTTCCAAATTGGGAAAGGAGTATGTCAAGGCTGTATATTGTCACCCTACTTATTTAACTTCTGTGCAGAGTACATCATTGGAAATGCCGGGCTGGAGGAAGCTGGAATCAAGATTGCTGAGAGAAATATCAGATGACACTACCCTTATGGCAGAAAACAAAGAGGAACTAAAGAGCCTCTCAATGAAGGTGAAAGAGGAGAGTGAAAAAGCTGGCTTAAAATGCAACATTGAAAAAACGAAGATCATGGCATCCAGTCCCATCACTTCATGGCAAATAGATGGGGAAACAATGGAAACAGTGACAGACTTTATTTTCTTGGGCTCCAAAATCACTACAGATGGTGACTGCAGCCACGAAATTGAAAGATGCTTTCTCTTTGGAAGGAAACCTATGACAAACCTAGGCAGCATATTAAAAAGCAGAGACATTATTTTGGCAACTAAGGTTCATCTGGTCAAAGCTATGGTTTTGCCATTAGTCATGTATGCTTGTGAGAGTTGAACCATAAAGGAGGCTGAACGATGAAGAATTGATGCTTTTAAACTGTGGTGCTAAAGAAGACTCTTGAGAGTTCCTTGGACTGCAAGGAGATCAAACCAGGAAATCCTAAAGGAAATCAATTGTGAATGTTCATTAGAAGGACTGATACTAAAACTGAAGCTCCAATACTTTGGCCTCCTGATGGCAAAGAGCCGACTCATTAGAAAAGACCCTGATGCTGGGAAAGATTAAAAGTAGGAGGAGAAGGGGACAACAGAGGACAAGATGGTTGGATGGCATCACTGACTCAATGAACATGAGTTTGAGCAAGTGCCAGGAGATGGCAAAGGACAGAGCAGCCTGGCATGCTGCAGTCCATGGAGTTGCAGAGTTGGAACAACTGAGTGACTGAACAACAACAATCTTGGAATAGCTATGACAAAGCTACATAGTGTATTAAAAAGCAAAGGCATCACTTTGCTGACATAGGTCCATATAATCAAACCTATGGTTTCTCCAGTAGTCATGTATGATGTGAGATTTGGATTACAAAGAAGGCTGAGCCCCAAAGAAGTGATGCTTTTGAACTGTGGTGCTGGAGAAGATTCTTGAGAGTCCCTTGGACTGCAAGGAGATCAAACCAGTCAATCCTTAAGGAAATCAACCCTGTACGTTCTTTGGAAGGACTGGTGCTGAAGCTGAAGCTCCAATACTTTGGGCACCTGATGCGAAGAACTGACTCATTAGAAAAGAACCTGATGCTGGGAAAGATTAAAGGCAGAAGGAGAAGGGGACAACAGAGAACGAGATGGTTGGATGGCATCACTGACTCAATGGACATGAGTTTGAGCAAACTCCGGGAGTTGGTGATGGACAGGGAGGCCTGGCATGCTGCGGTTCATGGGGTGGCAAAAAATTGGACACGACTGAGCGACTGAACAACAAGAATACTTTGAAGTGATCATGAAATTTTATTAAAAACTGATAATTTCCATTAGATTACATTGAAGTAATGATGAGACTCTTACTGTAAAGAATTCATGGAAATTATTACTGTGCTAAATCTCCAAAAATGAGTCATTAAAATCAATAGTTCTCAGTCTTAAATCCACATTAGAATTCCCTGGGGAATTTAAAAATAATAATACCAGTGCATGCACTCCATCTAAGTATTAAATCAGCAGGATCCAGGCATGTTTTCATAGACATCTTATATTTTTATAGACCATGAGATTAACTTTTATAAGAATGTATAGCCTTACCAATAGGAAAGTCATATTAGAGTCATAGGGCTTTTAAGAGCCTCATTCAAGTCCAGTCCGAGTCTCAGGAAAAAAAAAATACCCTTTGTAAATAACTATGTTTCAGAATTTCACATGCTGTTATGAAACCTTCAGGAAACTATTCTCTGAATGGAACAGCAATAGCAAAAATTATTTTCTAAGCTATAACTAATGGCTAGGATAATTGAGTAGTTACTTTAAGGTGAAGAAACTAAGGCAAATACATTTTATTGTCTTTGTTGGCTCCCTCTTTTTCACTGTGAGGACTGCTCCAGGGATATGGATTATTTATATACCTATACTGTCTGTAGTCATATTACTCTCTTTTATGTGCCAAGTAATGGTGGTATGTTGAATCATTTTTGTTGACACTTAAAATTTCTAAGCTATAAAACAATGTTCTTTTTTTTCTTTCAGAAATTTCGTGATGAAGTTAATCAGATAATAAATTCTGAAACCCTCTCAAGTATAGACAGTCTTGAGGCTGGGGAACGTGAAGAAATATATTTAACACTTAATAAGGAGCCTTCCACATCAGTCCAGCAGCAGAATTCTATTTCTCTCAAATTAGCAAATCTGCAATCAACTAATCTAAGCTGCTTTGATGAAGATAAACTGTCATTCTCTAAAACTCAACACATAAATAATTGGCTTATAAATATAGATGATCCAAATATTTTCTCAGATATTTTTAGTAAACCTAGTATTCTCCCTGATTCAAGTAAATGTTTTAATAGTAAAGAACAAAATCCATCTGCTCTGAGTAGAACTGAGGAAAGAGCCGTAAATACTGCTAATAATTCAGTAGCCGTTCTACATAGTCCATCCATATTTGTACAAGATAAAAAAAGCAAAAACACATCTGAAACTAGTGTTATAAGGACAACTGACTCCTCTTCTGGAGCATTCAAAAGGGAGAGACCATTAGTTACTGAGAGCCCAAAATTTAAATTCAGCAAAGCCTGGGCCACTCCAGATTCTCTAACCCAGGAAATCACAATAATTTCAGACCAAGAGAAATATTCTGAAATGACTCAAGAAAATAGAACTACTTCAGTTCCTACTTCATTTGTACCTTTGGCAACACCTTTAGTTTTGCCATCGAATACACAATCAGCTAGGCCTTTACCAAAGAGCAGTATACACATAAAAGAAATTGACCCAGTGCAGTGTTCTGATAAGTTAGGGGAAATGAAAGACATTAAAGATGAAAAGACAAAATATTCTAATTGTAATGAGGAAGAGTTGTCTTCGTTTTCAGATAATTTTCAAGTAGCCTGTATACTTCACAACTCTGATTCAGAAGATAAACAGAAAATACATGAAGCATCAAAATCATTATCTAATATAATTTCTAATTGTGACTTAGTCAGTCAGCACAAGAAAATGAAATACAATATTTGTGAGAAGAATAGTGTGAGATTTCTTAAAAGTATTTTAAAGAAAGAATCTAAATACGAGCATGATTATTTTAAGGCACTGGTTACAAACCAAGGCTTTAAGTTAGGAAATCAAAAAGCAGCAGATATCAGAGATAGTATTGAATTAACAAAAGAAAAAGGGAAAAGTGCAGAAACTCCAAAAACTATTAAAAAACTGAGATGGTTTGATGAAACTGGCAATACAAGGAAAAATGCTGAAGATAGTCATTTGCTGAAGAGTAGAAAAAGAGTATCTCAACAGTGGTCTCAACCATGCCACATTCGAGCTAAAAGTGGTGCTGCCAGCAACATGCCTAGTATTCCTGCTTCTGCTGTGGATTCTGCTAATAAAAAAGAGCCCAAGGACAATTTTATCTCTGAAAATGTCACTGCTTTAGGAGGATCTGGAACAGACCATGTGCCTTTGAACTGTTTTATACCTTCAGGTTATAACACTGCTAAACAAGCCTGGCCAGACTCCACAGAGGAGGAAAGTATATCCCCTGTAAAGAGCGGTGGTTCCAAAACTCAGAAAACTAATCCACAAAGGAGTGAAGCGAAAGTCATTAGAAGAACAAGATCTGCTAAAGTCCAGTCAGGCTTTGTATGTATGAACAGAAAAGGCACTGTTACTCGACCACAGTCTGCGAGCAAAGCCAACACATTTGTACAGGCTCAGGGTAAATTAATTGTACCTCATCCTCCTCCTACATCTCAATTAAATATTAGAAGTTGTAAAAATGTACAAGCATCTCAGTGTCAGTCTGTAATGCCTGAAAATTCTCAAAACATGAGTACATGTAACTACTTTAATTCAAAACATATGCTTCCAACAGAATACAAGTTGAATCAGTGGAATCAAGAAAGTAGTCTTCCACTCCCTCATGTCTGTTCTGACTTAGTCACTGTGATGCCAGCTCTACCATATTGTTCTTCGGAGTGCCAAACGTTAACGAAAATAAATCATTCACATGGCAGGCGAACTGTTGCCCTGCAAGATGGGACGTTATATTGCCCCCAAAGATGTCCAACATATGAAGAAAGTCATCCCTCTGTGACTCTTAAAACTACTAGAGAAGAACTGGTTCCCTTGTGGAAAAGACAGCATAATATTCTGGGTCAAAATGAAAAGGCTGCTGGTAAGAATAAATTTATATATTTTTATAGGTAAAATGTGAAGTTTTTCTTATTGTGGTTTGATAATGTACCTTACAATATATTAAAATTGAACAATAACAGCCTTATAGAAATAACATCACCCATAATATTGTACCTTTGTCTGTCTAGTAGCTAACACTTTTAAGCAAATGACCCAACCTTTGCTTAACTAAAATTAGAAACTTTTGCTAACTTCTGTTTTTCCCATGACTTGTTAGTTTAAAAGAGGGAAGACAAGAAATGTGGTTTGATTCTTATCCCATATCATTCTGTTATTACTGCAGTGTTATAGTCAAAATTTCTGTCAAAGTAAGCACAGTGGAAAATATTTGTTTAAATTATTCTAAACAGGTGAATAAATGTGATTATAATACTTTTCTTTATTCTTATTTAAAATATTTGTTAAATTTAATTGTTATTTGCTAACAATAGGTGTGCCTAACCCTCTAATTATCTTTCCAAAAGAGGGGCAGCTCTGTTTTAATTGGCTATGTATGGAAGGTTTCATATGAAGGAAAAAAATATAGAATTCCTTTAAACATTTTTGAAAATTAATTCTCTGTGTTATGCCATTGCCCTTAGTGGGCCTTGTTGACTCTTCATGAGCTACTTTCCTCTAAAGGAATGGACTACAGGCCCATACATTTTTCTACTAGTAGAAATCAGATGACTAGTCAGAAATACATAAGATTTGAGAAAAAAATCAGAAAAGCAACTCTTTCTTTTCCCAAAGGTATGAATAAATATTAAGATATAAAGTGAGAGTTAGTTTAGATTTAATATTTACACCTTTCTTCAATTGGCCCATGAGATTTTAAGAACAAATATTTAAGAACAAATATCATTTTGATATTTGGCAAAACTAATACAATTATGTAAAGTTTAAAAATAAAATAAAATTAAATTAAAAAAAAAAAAAGAACAAGGGAATTTTTTTGACTTCTTTACCTTATCCCCAGATTTTAACAATGCCTGGCACTTAATAAGCACCCAAACTTTTCTTAAACTGAATGGACACAGGCCATGTTAGCAGATGGGAAGCTAAATGCAAAGACTCTAGTTTTAAACTAGATTTTTAAATAGTATTTCTCTTACTAAAGGTTTTGCTTTATTTTTATCCAGCCACTTCACAGTGTAACTTTAGTTTTCACACTACTTCCAAAAAATGAAAGCATCATGTAGATTTGATATTTTAAAGGAAATTATGATGGTTAACTGTTTTGAATTTCTACTCTTTGCCAATTATAGTAATAAGTGCTTTATACATATTATCTCATTTAAGCCTCACAGCAATCCTAACAAATATGTATTTTTTAAAACCTCATTTTGCAAAGAAGGAAATAGAATTGCCAAAAGTCAAGAGCTATTATCAATAAATAGCAAAAATAGTATTTTCATCTAAATATCTATGATTCCAAGTCCCATGCTTATTCTACTAAAACTATGTAATAAATATAATCATTAAGAAAACATATGTCTGAGATGATCAGGAAAAGCATTAGGAAATATAATTTCCCAATAGCATAAATATAAAAATATAACATATGAAAATTATATTCTCATTCTCTGATAAAAGAAAAAATATATATTGTATATATAATCTGAGAAACAAATATTTTTCTAACTTATAATCAAAGTCGGGGCCTTTGTATAAGAAATACTGGAAAAGTTTAATATTTTTAGCCATGTTTTTAAAGAGAAATGTTGAAAGTGTTGTGTATATCCATACTTTTTGTTCATTGTTTTGTTTTTATGGAAGTATAGTTGATGTACAATATCATATTAGTTTCCAGTATACATCACAGTGCTTTAATATTTTTATAGATTATACTTCATTTAAAGTTATTAAAAGCCAATGGGTATATTTTCCTGTACTGTACAATATATCCTTGTTGCTTATCTATATTTTACATAGTAGTTTGTATCTCTTAATTCCATACCTCTATCTTGCCTGTTCCCCCTTTACACTTCTCACTGGTAACCACTGGCTTGTTTTCTTTTTTTTTGGCTTGTTTTCTATACTGTGAGTCCATTTCTGTTTTGTTATATACTTTCATATGTCTTAGTTTTTAGATTCTGCAAGACAGTGATAACAATACTGTTTTTATTCTCTGTCTGCCTCATTCACTAAGCATAATACTAAGTTTGTCCATGTTATTGCAAATGGAAGAATCTCATTCTTCTTATGGCTGAGTAATATTCCTCTGTGTGTGTGTGTGTGTACCACATCTTCTTTATCCATTCATCTGTTGATGGGCACTTGCATTTCTTCCATAACCTGGCTATTGCACATAATGCTGCTATGAACATTGAGGTGCACATAGCTTTTTAAATTAGTGTTTTCATTTTCATCATATATATGTCAAGGAGTGGAATTGTTGGGTCATACAGTAGTCTTATTTTTAGTTCGTTGAGGAAGCTTCATGCCCTTTTCCATAGTGACTGCACCAATTTACATTCCTACAGTACAGGAGGGTTCCTTTTCTCCACACCCTCTCCAGAATTTATTATTTGTAGACTTTTTAATGATAACACTTTGACTGGTATGATACCTCACTGTAGTTTTGATTTGCATTTCTCTAAAACTTAGTGATATTGAGCATCTTTTTGTGTGCCTGTTAGCCATCTGTGTGTCTTCTTTTGAGAAATGTCTATTTAGGTCTTTTGCCTGTGTTTTTTTTTTTAATAGGATTATTTATTTTATTTTACTTTTTTGCTATTGAGTTATCCGAGCTGTTTACATATTTTAGATATTAACCCCTTATCACAAAGAGTCAGACATGACTGTGCAATTGAACAACAACAACAATTGGTCATATAATTTACAAGTATTTTCTCCTATTCATGAGGTTGTCTTTTTGTTTAGTTGATGGTTTCCTTTGCTGTACAAAAGCTTTTAAGTTTAACTGGATTTTCTTTATTTTTTCTCTTATTTCCTTTGCTTTAGGAGACAAATCTTGAAAAATATATTGCTATGATTTCTGTCAGAGTGTTACACTTATATTTTCTTCTAGGAGTTTATGATTTCCAGTCATATTTAGATCTTTAATCCATTTTGAGTTTATTTTTGTACACTGTGTTAGAGAATATTCTGATTTCATTCTTTTACACTTAGCAGTCCAGTTGTCCCAGCACCACTTATTGAGGAGACTGTCTTTTCTCTATTGAAAAGCAGAAAAGGTTAATTGTCATAGGTTAATTGACCATAGTGGTGGGTTTATTTCTGGGCTCTCTCTTCTGTTCAGTTGATCTATGTGTCTGTTTCTGTGCCAGTACCATGCTGTTTTGTTGTTTATTTCTATACTTCTTTTTTTTTTATTTTATTTTTTAACTTTACAATATTGTATTGGTTTTGTATTTGTATTGTATCAACATGAATCTGCCACAGGTATACACGTGTTCCCCATCCTGATCCCACCTCCCTCCTCCCTCCCCGTACCATCCCTCTGGGTCGTCCCAGTGCACCAGCCCCAAGCATCCAGTATCGTGCATCGAACCTGGACTGGCGACTCGTTTCATATATGATATTATACTTCTTATTATTGTAGTTATACTTAGAAAATATAATACTAACAAAACTTTGTATGTTCAGTCATTCAAACATTGTTTAAAACTGTTTTAAATATTAAACATTTCAAGTGAACCCCTTGTTAATACTGAATTATAGTTCTCAGGGCTAAGTCATTTCGTATCTGAATCTGCAACCCCGTCGGCTCTAGCCTGCCAGCATCGTCTATCCACAGGATCTCTATCCACAGGTATTCTCCAGGCAAAAATACTGGAGTGGGTTGTCATTTCCTATTCCAGGGGATATTCCCAACCCAGGGATCAAACCCACATCTCTTATGTCTTCTGTGTTGGCAGGCTGGTTGTTTACCATTAGTGCCACCTGGAAAGCCCATGAATTATAGTTCAGTGAGCATCTATTCATTTTTTTCTACTCTACTATTTGCTATGGCATTTTTATTCTCATAGTCAGTGTACCCAGAGTTGACAGTTATGGATGGTGTCTTGCTCTCTGTTAGCATATCCAAAACTCTCCAGCAAAACTTTCAGTAAAAACTCTATTCCATGAAACCCAAGCCATTCAACTGTACCAACTTCTGACCTTTCAAGTCATTTTCCCCTGAAGATGACTTTGATATCTAGTTCACAGTCTTCCTTTATTGGAAAAGTCTTTGCCAATATACTGGTGACTCAGCATTCATGTGAGCGAACGATCCAACACCCTGATCTCTCTCAATCCTTTCTCACCTCTAGTGATTTTCTGTACTAGTGATTTTCTAGTGATTTTCTGCCTCAAGTACCCATTCCCTTTGTCATACTTTGGACTGGGTCAACATCAATAACTTCCTTACTTCTAAAATTAGTAATTTAATTTACATTTTTCTTTCTGATTGCAATATGCTTTTTGCACCAGGTGTTTTACATCAGTGGAATAAAATACAATCTAAAAACAGACTCATATTTGAATGCTTGATTTTTGGCAAAGATGGTACTGCATAGCAGGGAGAAAGTACTTGTCTTTTTATTAAATGGTACTGAGTCAATTGAATGATTTTATGAAATTAGTAAAATGACTCTTAGCTCACACCATACACAAAAATCAATTCCAAGTGAACTGTATATATGAATATGGATAAAATAAAATTTAAAAAAAAATGAATATGGAAAGTGAAAAAGAAATGCTTCTAGAAGATAATACAGGGAATGTGCTTATGACTTTGGGATGGGCAGAGATTTTTTATACAGACATAAAAAACACTAACCATTAAGGATAAGACTGAAATTTTTTCATCCAAAACACCATTAAACTGTAGAGTGAAAGCAGATATTTATAATGCATAATACCATCAAAGAGTTCATGTCCAAAATATATAAAGAACTCCTACGATCAATAAGAAAAAGACAATGTAGTTATATGAGTCATGTTTGAACCAACAAAACAGAACCAGTAAGATATATTGTTTATTGCAACAGATTGGCTTACGTAAATATGGGGAATAGGGAATCTAAGCAAGTACAGAATTTTTAGGTCAGGCCAGGAAGAAGGGCAGAAACTCATAGCAATAGATGAAACTTGCCATTCACAGGCAGAATTTTGTATTCTCTCAAAAAAGACTTACCTTTGAGGCCTTTGACTTAATTGACTCAAGTTCACATGGGTTATCTAAGATAATCTCCATTACTTAAAGCAAACTGATAATAGACTTTAATAATATCTACAAAATACCTTCACAGGAATACATTAGTGCCTAATTGAACAACTGGGGACTGTAGACAGATGACATATCAAAAAAACCATCACACCAATTTATTTTAAAGGCAGTATATTTGAATTAGCTTTTCATAAAGTAGGCTTATCAAATAGTAAATTAACATATGAAAGACTTCAACCTCAGTCTTCAGAAGAATTCATATTAAAATAATTAGATAAAATTACATCTGAAGGGCTAAAATTTTTAAGCTACAATGCTGTTAAGAAGGATGTGTGATGCCTGGGAGCTCACATCTACTAAGTTTGAATATATGCATATCCTATGACTCAGCAATTCCAGACCTGCAGGTGTGTGTGTGTGTGTGTGTGTGTGAAATTCATTCATATGTAAAACAGAAGATATGTACCAGAACTTTCATAGCAGTTTTATAGCCATAATCTAGAATAATCTCAAATGTTCTTCAGTGCTATAATATGTCAAGTAAAAGTTATTCATTCAGTGTAATACCATAATAAAAAATGAATCAGCCACTACTAAGAAACAGTAACGTGACTAAATCTCACATCAGGATATCGTGCAAAAGAAGCCAGTCATAAAAATGCATATTATATTCCATTTCTATCAGGTTGAAGAATAGGTAAAACCATGGATGGGGTTATATGGAAACAGGTAAGAAGGAAAGCTTTTTCAGTGCTGGTAATGTTCTATTTCTTGACTTGGGTGTCTGCCATCTGGGTGTGTCTACCTGAATACTTACAATTTGCACATGTTTCTATAGGCAGCTGTACTTCAGTTTTTTAAAAATCCAAATGATGTTGACATACTAAATACTTTGAAATCTGATTGCAAAAAGAATGCTTTGTTTTCTTCTCCAGGGAGTATTAAAAATACCTTCAAGGAATCAAAAATTTGATTACTAGAAAAGATCAAAGATACAATTGAGCTTAGCTCCCATACTTTATGGATGAGGAAACTGATACACATAAGGAGATTATATACCCCAAGATGACACAGGTAGTTCAAAGCAGAGCCAGAATTTTGTATTGCAGCTGAATTTATTCTTATGGTAGAATAAATCTAGTTTTCATGAGATCAGAAATGTAATTAGAGATACTGAAGCAAATTATTCTAGATATAAATTAGGTAGCATTTACTATGTGCCAGTCAATATTGTAAGCACTTTACGTGTGGAAACAAGTTTAATTCTCTCAATAGTTTAGTGAGTAAATAATAATACTCCCATCTTATAAATGAGGAGAATGAAGCAGTGAGAGGGCTAATAACTTGTGTAAGCCACATGACTAGGACTAATGGCAGACCCAGGGTTAAAATTCAGGCATTCTGTCTCTGTTATCTCTACTGTTAATTACTTAGCTATTATGCTTATAATTAAAAACAAAAACAACAAAAATACCTCTCTCTGTAAGAAGATGGAGATAATCTTATTGTGATGATTATTTTGAAATATATATGTTACCTACTAATCACATTGTATACTTTAAACTTAAATATGTTACATTGTCAATATTTCACTAAAGCTGAAGAGTATAAATTAATTTTTAAAACTCTGAATAACCACAAATTTTTCAGTGATACACATTTTTAAAATAGTACATTCATCTAATACAGTTTGTCAAAAGTACAGAGTAACGAAGTCATTAATCAAATGAATAATGGCATGAAGATTTAAAATCATCTTTACCAGTTGAAGTGATAAACCAAAACTAAAAAACTATGTAGAGATAACTATAGTCATGTATATGCATTCAATACAATTTTTAAAAATTTTTAATTGGAGCATGGTTGATTTACAATGTTTTAGTTTCGGGTATATAGCAAAATGAATCTGTTATACATATATTCACTCCTTTTAAAATTATTTTCCCACATAGGCCATTACAAAATATTGAGCAGAGTTCCCTGTGCTATACAATAGGTCCTTTTCAGTTATCTATTTTGTATATAGTTGTGTGTATTTATCATCCCAATCTTCCAATTTATTCCTCCCTGTCTGCATTCAATATACTTTTTTAAGTCTCTCAATTGTGAAGTGTATCTTACATACAAAATAATATACATAATATACAAGAACAAGTTAAAGACTAATAATAAAAGAACCCAATGCCCAATTTCAAAAACAGAAAATCACTGGCATTGTTGAAATCTCACATGCCTCTCCTTGATTACATCCCCTTTCTCTCTTACAAAATGACACTATATAGACTTGTGTAAATGATTCCATGCTTTGCTTTATAATTTTACCATATGTAAATATATCTCAAACAATATATTATTTAGTTTTGCTTTAGTTTTGTAACTCATATAAATAGAACCATTTCACCTATATACTTCTATGATTTTCTTTTTTTCAATTAATTTTGTGTTTTGGATTCATTATTATTGATTAGTTTAGCTGCACTTCATTTGTATTTGTTTTGTATTACATTTCATTAAAATTGCTGTGTTACAGTCTATGGAAATTTTTCATTTTCCTACTCCTGGCCATTTGGCGTCTTTCAGTTTGTCACCTTTGTGAATAGTGCTTCTAGGAACAGTTTTGTACATCTGCTGATACACATGTTGCTGGGTATGTGTATTTCACCCAGGTTAAGTATACTGCCACAGGTAATGCCAAATTATTTTCCAAAGCAATGAGAGTGCCTTTACTACATGCTCACTAAACCTCCAGTAGTCAAACTTTTTAATATTTTCAAAAGTATGGGTGAGAAATGGTGTCTAATTATAACAGTTTGCATTGCCCTAGTTACTAATGAATTGAGCATTTTTCATATCTTTATGCACAATTTGCATTTCCTTTTTTGTGAAATGTCTGCTCTTGGGTTCTGAGTTTTTCTTCCTTATTGATAGAAGTTCCTTATATCAATATATTCTAAGATTCTACATCAGTTATATATATTGCATATATTTTCTGCCAATTTGTGATTTGTGTGGTCTTTTTTTTTTTTGCATTTTGCTTCTATCTTTTTAGTTTGGCTTTTTTTTTTTTTTAACAGAAGCAAGATATCTATCTTGACAATTTTTCTTTAAGAAAAGAAAAAATCAAGACAAAACTAAACAAACAAAAAAGAAAACTTTACTATATCTGTTAGAAACTTAATATAATTTTAGGTGATAATAACCAGATCTTTGGAAGTACTGCAATAGTCTACATTATTTTAGGCTATGTATTTTAAGAGCCGTATATAAACAAACTGGAGTGAGCCAGAACTGTAGAAGGAGGGGTTGTGTATGAAGGCCAATTAAAGGAGCTTAAGCCAGAGAGACATGTACAGGCTCTGTACAAATGTTTGAAGGTTTATTATGTAAAAAAAGGAGGAAACAGAACTAAGTGAAGGGGTAAAATGTGCAAAAATGTTTTCAGCTCAGCTTAAGGAGGAATTTGAGCTAATACCACCAACAATTGAGGAAGGTACCCCATGGGGAAGTGGCTCCCCATCACTTAAGCATTCAAGCACAGGTTGACTGTCCACCTCTGAGTGATTTAGGTTTATGAGCAAGAGGTTGAACTAATTAACATCTAAGATCTCTTCCAAAGTTATAATTTCATGAATGTCTCCAGAATTTCCCCTTGTTTATAATTAACAATACTACAGATTTTAAAATATGTAATACTTTCCTAAAGATTAGTAGCTTTATTTTGTGTTTTGGTAGTAATTCTATCATATTTAGAATTTTCATATGGGACAAGAGGTTTGGCTAGAGATGCCAGTACAAACTATATTAGTTTTGCAAAAATACCTATATTCTCAGCTATTATATTAATTAGTAAATAGTATTTAAGTTCATGTATGTGAATTGAACAAAACATGAACAGTTTTAAGCAAATATTTTCATCTGTTCTTAGGATCAATCTATAATCCACAAAACTGAACATCTACACAAAGAACAATCAAAAGCAAATAATTATGCTACAAATCAAGAAAGTACAAAAGTATTAGTAGATCTTGCCTCCAGAAGATTTATTAACAGGCTGAATGAAGAGAAAAATTATTGATACAGCAGTCATGTAACCAAGTTAATTTTCATTTAAGATATTTTTAGAACTGTTCAAAAATAGAAAAATGGAGACTTTTCAAGATTTAGAAGACAATCCAAGCATAATAAACAGTATTAAAACTTTATTGGTACCCAAACTATCTCACTATAAGCTATTAACATTTAACATATCTAGCATTTAACATATCTAGCATTTAACATGGAGAAGGCAATGGCACCCCACTCCAGTACTCTTGCCTAGAAAATCCCATGGACAGAGGAGCCTGGTAGGCTGCAGTCCATGGGGTTGCTAAAAGTCCGACACGACTGAGCGACTTCACTTTCACTCTTCACTTTGATGCATGGGAGAAGGAAATGGCAACCCACTCCAGTGTTCTTGCCTGGAGAATCCCAGGGACAGGGGAGCCTGGTGGGCTGCCGTCTATGGGGTCGCACAGAGTCGGACACGACTGAAGTGACTTAGCAGCAGCAGCATTTAACATATTTAGCATCCCCATATTAGAATAAACATAATACAGTGTTTTTTAAACTGTTGATCATGACTCATTAGCAGGTTATAAATCAGTTAATGAGTAGTAACCAGAAATTTTTAATGAAATATAATTGTAGAATGTTCTAGAATAGAAACTACCAGAGGGCACTGTATATTTTAAGAGTAAATATGGTTCACCAAACTATATGTGCATCACAGGTTACAATGGAAGATATCTTTCTATGAGACACAGTCAAATCAAAATGAAAATTACTAGCATAGAGAGTAAGAGCTAGAATTCTAGATTTTAGAGACTGTTTGAGCTGGATCTCACCTTCACCCTTTACTGGCTCTGTGACCTTGAGCAAGTTACTAACCCTTGCCTGTGCCTCAGTTTTTTTATCTATAAAAATAGTGATGATAATAGTGCCCATAGTATAGAACAAGGCCTTGGCAACTATAAATGTTCAACACAGTAGCTAAAATTATGTTAGTATTTCTTACTCTAAAAAGTCAGATGTTCAGTTACTAGCCAGCTTTCTTGAAATTTGAAAGCTTTTATGTCTTTGTTGTTATATAGATACAGATATTTACTTACTTATAGTGTATGTATATAATTATATATATGTTATATAGAGAAAATATACAGATAGTTAGCTATGGTAGCATAAATATCTGTGTTCTTTCAGTACATAATTTCGGCTAAAAATATTTGTATATTTTTTCCTACCTAAGCCTGTATGACAGAAGCACACATATACACTCCCAAGACATTTGTGTGCTTATACACACTCATTGCATTTTCCACCTTTCAGGCCAAGAATCTCATTAACTATGTATCATTGTTACTTTGTACTTTAGAACATAATGTTCCTTTTGACTCAAAGATCCTTATACTTGGAGGCCTACTACTCCTTTAAGACCAAGCTTAAACATAACCTCTATGAAAGCTTTCTTGATTCTCATAAAGGCTCTGTGTTTTCACTTAATTCTATTACAACTTCACTTACAGTTTTTTCACTTTACTGTAATAATCCATTTAAATTTATATCCATTCTTCTGGAATACTTCGAGTTTTTATTGTACCACCATTAACAAAAATGTTGAGCAAATATCACATACGTATATACCATACATACATATTACTCTACTGATATATACATTAAGCACCTTAGCCAGAAATAGAAAAAATTTTTAACTGAGACAAGGATGAAATACAGACTTTTAAAATAATTTTTATATTTTGTATCTTATAAATCATACATTTTAAAATAATTATAAAAATAGTTTTATGTATTAACATGCAAAAATTCTCATATAAATAATTTTCTGAATGGTTTCAAATGTCTTATCAATTATGATGACTTCATTCTATATACCATCCTTAGATATCTCAAGGCATAATACACAGATTGAGGTTTATTGTTATTTTTTACAATTTTAGATTTATGATCCTTTGTTATAATGTAACTATACTGTCATTTTATTATGTGGCAAAGAGTTTGTAATGAGAATAAGATGTGTATCAGCTCTGTCTTTCTCATTCACCTGTGCTTGCACTATTAGTATCGTCTTTATGATTTTGCAAGACTATGTTTTTAATTAGTCATAGAGAAAATAATAAGTAAAATAATAATAATAAAACATTACACATACAATAAAAGCCCTACAAAAGTCATTGTAGCCTCTTTTCCACTTTGTAAGGATTCATTCAGATATTATGCTATGCTATGCTATGCTAAGTCACTTCAGTCATGTCCAACTCTGTGCGACCCCATAGACGGCAGCCCACCAGGCTCCCCCGTCCCTGGGATTCTCCAGGCAAGAACGCTGGAGTGGGTTGCCATTTCCTTCTCCAATGCATGAAAGTGAAAAGTGAAAGTGAAGTTGCTCAGATACTATGAGATATCCATAAATCCAGGGCACACATAAAATTCAGTGCATTGAAGGACACAAAAGAACACTAATGAAAATAACACTGCCAACCTCACACACTTAGAACCTCTGCTCTTCCTCCAAAATAACTGTTTACTGTATGCAATGTGCATACTTTGTATGCATACTATATGCATCTGCCTTGCAAACTCACAAGGGTGCCAGTATCAATCATGTTTTACCACAGTAAATTTTAAATTTCTAGTTTTTAGTTAATAGAAAATGAAATTTTAACATGTTCTTCTTGTGCAACAGTGATTTGTTTTGCATATCCTCCTGGTGTTCTGCCACAACACTTTAGAGGTCACTGCTCTAAAGTATAGACCCCTCAAAAGCAGAGATGTTTAAATCTTTATGGTACCTGTGTCATGTATAGTACATGTAAGAGAAGTTCAATAAAAGCTTGCCAACTGAATGAATGAAACTTAGGGTTTTCTGTGGTGTTTGAAGGTAACTTGGAATTTTACAGTGGATATATACTGTCTACTCATGTAAATTTTGACTTTGTCGTGGTATTTGTTTAAGATTCTAGTGTTACAAGAAGAAAACGAATTGTAGAAAATAAGCACAAAAGTCTTTTAGAGCAAAAAAGACAAAACCCTGGATCTGTAGGACAGAAGTACAGTGAGCAGATGAATGTAAGTACCACGTTAGTAGACATCTCTATTCAATAGTGAAAAATTCTTGGAAAACAGAATGTTCTTAAAGGTCTGTGCTCTGCCTGCAAACTGTTCCACAACATAAATGATATAGCCGAAGCCATTGTGAAGCACTGGAACTCTCTATGCTAGGAGCTTATTGTACTATCAGATCAGATCAGATCAGTTGCTCAGTCGTGTCCGACTCTTTGCGACCCCATGAACCGCAACACGCCAGGCCTCCCTGTCCATCACCAACTCCCGGAGTTCACTCAGACTCATGTCCATTGAGTCAGTGATGCCATCCAGCCATCTCATCCTCTGTCGTCCCCTTCTCTTCCTGCCCCCAATCCCTCCCAGCATCAGGGTCTTTTCCAATGAGTCAACTCTTCGCATGAGGTGGCCAAAGTACTGGAGTTTCAGCTTTAGCATCATTCCTTCCAAAGAAATCCCAGGGCTGATCTCCAAATGCTATATTCTAGTTTGCCTAAATGATCAGTTACTAATGAATATTTTAAACCAAGCTTAAGAAATCACATCATTTTATTTGTTATTATGTATAGTCAGCTCTGGGGAAAAGCTGAATTTATTCACAACAATATTAATATTTAGCTATACATTAAAAAAGGGAAAAAAAGAAAAGTGAACCAGAGCCATTGAAAATAAAGCAATGTGCTTACAAAGACTAATATAGTTCCAGTGTGTTTAAATGCCCTCCTTGAACCTGAACTTCCTGGAAGACATGCCAAGAAGGAAAATAGAGTGTTGCATTGTTCTCAGGGGATATCGATAATGACTTTGTTTATATCATTGAGAATCTCCTATACAGGACCTTGAAGTTCATAATAGATATCTCCCTATTAACAGTCAGCAACAAATAAATAAGGAGTTTCCTGTGCTGTTTGAAATAGAGGCCTTCAGTAAAGGTCAGAAGCATAATAATGTGGATTTAAAAGTTAGTAGAGGCGATTCTGTGAGAGCTAAGTAAGTGTCACCTAAATATAACATTTTCTAGAGGTGTAATTTGATCCAAGGATTGTATTTAAAATATTTTTTAAAACCTAGATGGATGAGTGATACAATTTGTAAAGTTTAAAAATAAAAATAAAATTAAAAAAAATAATAATAAAAAAGAGAAAAAAATTAATAAATAACACCTCTGATCTTTTATAGAATTGAAAATAGAATGTTTTATGAAAAATTTGTATTTCAAGTTAAAGGTAGAAGGTCCTATTGTTTGAATATTGTAGGAACTATTAATTTTTATATGGCTAGTTATTAATATGGAGAACAATCAATCATGATTTAGCAAAACAAATCATTAGTTTTTTTATTTATGTAAATAATGCTGTCACATTACCAGTACACTTTTAGTGTTTAATAACAAACATAGTACTTAATTATAAATATAACTTCCTGATTACAAATGGAATAATACCTAGTAAGTCCTTCCTTTTTACCTTCCATGTTGTTCATATCAAACATCTCAAAATCTCTAAAGTCAACAATTTATCTTTATTTTCTCTTTATTTTTGTCAATATATATTAAATTTATAAGTAATGTATAGTTGTTATAACAAAAAATGAACAAACTGAATTTTAAATGCCATTACTACTGTCCTCTCTAAATTCATCCCTGTCTTCCTGTGTCTTTTTCTGTTTTCCTGTGTATTGCTCCTTTGCATTCTATCTTGCTGCCTTTAGAGTCCATTTCTATTCTTCCCAGAAGCTCCACTTCCACTTTCACATACTCACTCCACTTACACATCTACAAAAGTCTCATTAGCTTTAAAATAGGTCAGTGTTTCCTGACTCAAAACAAAGTTTTGAGGTTTCATTTTTTTTATCCCTATTGTTTTGTTTTGACTTTTGGTTTGGGGTTGAGTTTGGTTTTGTTTTCACTCAAGAGGGTAAACAAGAATTCAGTTTCTATAGCACTGGCTCTTGTCACCTTGTTATTAGGAAATGTATTTTATCACACTGGATTTTTCCCAACCACTACTTCTGTGTGGAGAGAATCGAAAAGAGGTCAGTTCAGCTCAGTCGCTCAGTCGTGTCTGATTCTTTGCCACCCCCTGAACCGCAGCTTGCCAGGCTTCCCTGTCCATCACCAGCTCCCGGAGTTTACTCAAACTCATGTCCATTGAGCCGGTGATGACATCCAACCATCTCATCCCCTGCCGTCCCCTTCTCCTCCTGCCCTCAATCTTTCCCAGCATCAGGGTCTTTTCAAATGAGTCAGCTCTTCACATCAGGTGGCCAAAGTATTGGAGTTTCAGCCTCAACATCAGTCCTTCCAATGAACACCCAGGACTGATCTCCTTTAGGATGGACTGGTTGGATCTCCGTACAGTCCAAGGGACTCTCAAGAGTCTTCTCCAACACAATGAAAGATAAAAAAACTCACAATTGCCACTTTGTGCCATGGTCTCAGTCCAGGTTGTCTCAAGTCTATAATGGAGATCAGGCAAGGCTATGAGAGCTATTGAAGCAGGGTTTTTGCAGAAACCTGCCTCAGTTACTCTTCCAATTAGACTGAACAAAGGCTAGGTATAGTCATAGCCAGGCAACTTTATCTAAGAATCATTTCTTAAAGTGGAACAGAACGAGAGTAAAGAATCAAAGTAGACCATATCCAGGGAAGGAGAGTTGGTATCACTCAAGAGTGTTGAATGGAAATGCTAGTTGCCAGTGCTCTGATATTTCTTATTGCCCAGTTCTGCGCAGCATTGAGGCAGCTGTTTCTTTTCTAAGTATTGTCATCTAAGATGCTTGCTTGTCCTTGGCATAAAGCCACAATCAGAGACTTTTCGGTTAGTAATTGTCACCTACCCTTACAATGATAAACCAGACTTAGGGTAATTTTTTACCTTTCCTTTAGTTAATACTTTTGATTAACACCCAACTTACTTCCCTCTTCCAAATGTCCAAGATGATATTGCAATCTGAAAATGTACCAAAATTGACATAAAACATTTTTCTAATCTTTAGTTACCATGAAAGTGGAAGTTACTCAGTCGTGTCTGACTCTTTGGGACCCCATGGACTATACAGTCCATGGAATTCTCCAGGCTAGAATACTAGAGTGGGTAGCCTTTCCCTTCTCCGGGGCATCTTCCCAACCCAGGGATCGAACCTAGGTCTCCCGCATTGCAGGCAGATTCTTTACCAGCTGAGTCTCAAGGGAAGCCCAAGAATACTAGAGTGGGTAGTGTATCCCTTCTCCAGGAAATCTTCCTGACCCAGGAATCAAACAGGGGTGTCCTGCACTGCAGGTGGATTCTTTACCTACTGAGCTATTCAAGGAAGCCACTTAGTTTCCATAGAAAGAGCTTATTCTAATAATTCCTAATTTCTGCTCCAAAAAAAGGAAATACGTATTATATGAATAGTGATAATTGAAAATAAAAACAGCAAATAAAAGTTTTTAAGCCAATATATATATCACTAATTTTAAATATGGAATTATATTCTGATTTAATGTTCTATTTTTATAGAATTTTGGACAAAGTATCCAGCTAAGTTCAAGTGAGCCAAAACAAACTACAAGGGGTACTTCTAATATTGAAGAAGGTATGTTTTAGTTTAAACATTTTCTTCTCAGCTTTGTTCCCAATGATTTCTTTTTTGTTGTTCTTACATATTTTCCAAAGCTCTTACATATCACATGACTGTTATACCACCAATTAGGACCTGAATTCTCCTCACCCTGCACATTTAGACTGTTGCCAGTTTTTATTTGTTCTAAATAATAATATATTGAACATCTTTCTACATCATATTTTTTCCTATTTGATTATTTAAAATTAGAATACCTGGCTTAATTGGCACCCAACTAATATTTATTGAATGAAACTCTGTGTATTAAATGAGTACTAGGTCAAAGGAAATAAATTTTGTTGTGGCTTTTTTTTATATATTCCTGTAGCATTTTCATGAAAAGTATTATCATTCAAAATTATTCTGGGGTGTATGTGAACTTAAGGTAAATATCACATCTCTTATTTGCATATATGACAGAGAAATGGTGTGTTATTAGTTCTTATTTGAGTACCTTTTACTAATAATAAGCTTAATTGTTTCTGTATGTGTATTTATTTTGGTGAATTATTTCTTCATATTCTTTTTTCCTATAAATATTGGAGTTTTAGTATTTTCTCACTCATTTCTGCAAACTCTTTAAATATCAAGGATTCTGATCCTTATGCTAGTTATAAATGTTTTTACTACTTTATTATGTGCATTTTATTCCACTTATGTTTTATTTTCACATATAGAAGTCTTACTTTACATTTTTTCATTTAACAAATAATTATTGAGAGCTAATTTCCTGCCTGCAACTAAATATTTTGGATACATAATAATTAATCAAACATGTAAAAAGTCTTGGCCTTCAGAATTTAAAATCTATTTGGGAAGACCAACCTCAAAAAATTTTTTTTGGTTTTGTCTTAGTGATTTGTGCATTACCAAAGAAACTTTCCGATGAAGAAAGTTAGAAATGTTTCTTTTCCCTCTAGATTACTTTAATGATTTGATTCATTAAACTTAACTCTTTAATTCCTTTGAAATTTGTTTAAATAGATGATGTGAAGTGAAACTCCAAAGTGCTTATTTTATAAGCAACAAGCTAAGTTATTTGACTCATCTTCTTTGAAGTATTTGATCCTTCTATAGTCATATGGTCTTTTATTTGGTCAGTTTCTAAGCTTTCAATTCTGTCCAGCTGATCATCTAATTTTCTAAAATTTCTGTAAGTTCCTTTTCTCTTATCATCATAATTGCTATTATAAGACAATCTACTTCATCTCTTTATTCTACTAATGAATAATAAAAACAACACAGAAATAATCTACATATACGTAATGTATTTTTTCCTTAGTTAAACTAACACCTATGAACTTTTATTACCTCACTGCCATCATTTTGAGTATCTGTTTTTTACTTAGCGATAGGAAAATGCTAGATATAGAAGACCCTGATAAATAAAATGCAAAGTAACAAAAGATTTACTGGGTTTCTGTTTGTGAAATTAATACATACAGGCGTGTCAGTTATGTATAAGGACAGATCCCAAAGACAAAAAGGGATCAAAGAATAGTTAATATAAAGTTTCTGTAGTTTCAGGCAGTACTTCTGAATTTTTGATGGCTGAAAATCTAGTGAAAGCTTCAGTGCCTGAGGATGAGATTCTAACTGTCATGAATAGCAAGCAGCTACAGCAAACAAATCTGGCTTTAAATAAAATGCAGCAATTTAACATCTGTGCACTATCAGCTGAAGAACAAAAGATCCTACAGTCCCTTAATCATCTCAATGAAAGATTATACTGTAAGTATGGAAGAACACTTTTTGTGTGCAGGAAATTTTGTATTTTATTCTTAGACAATTTTTATTTAAAATTTAATTTAAAAATTGAAAATGAAAATGCAAAATGTGTCCAGATTATCACCTATTTGAACCAAGTATATAACAATTTAAAATTTATCTGAATGTATATACTATTTCAAGTATACTATATTCATATCATTTACAATGATACCAGTTTCACTGGCAGGCTTAATTGTCTTTTGGCAAAGTGTGAATATACTTCTATTTCAGCAATGTGACAAGCTAGTTATCTGTACTTACCATCCATCTAAAACAACCATAGATCCAGGATTATTGTTGTCATTCAGTCACTAAGTCATGTCTAACTCTTTGTCAGCCCATGAACTGCAGCATGCCAGGCCTCCCCATTCTTCACTGTCTTCCTGAGTTTGCTCAAACTCATGTCCATTGAGTCAGTGATCCCATCCAATCATCTCATCCTCTGTATTTACCATCCATCAAAAACAACCATAAATTCAGGGTTATGTACTTTAAAATCTTAAATATAGCAATAAGATGGTGAGAATACAGAAATTCACAGGACCAGGAACTAAATATAAATAAGATCCTAGAGCAATAAGGAGAGTGCTGCTGCTAGCTTTTCTCTTGAGAACATTTAACCCACAGAGTGAAATTGAGCTTTGCTTTTCATGGCCTCATGGAAAAATGGGAACAGAAGACAAAATCCATGGCCTACTTAAAGATGAGTAGTCTCATGGAAGACCCTCCCCCCCTAAAGTTGGGCCTACCGAGGAGCTACATCCTATGCAGTCTCACACTCCCAGAGAGACAAAGAGAGAGGTTAAAAAAAAAAAGCTTGCCTAACAAGTCTCAGAATTAAACAGATGAGGGGCGAAGACATGCAAGCTTTTTCACCCCTCTGTATGTCTCTGTATGTCTATGTAACTCTTTAAGAGGTTTTTGTCAACAACAGTCTCTTACTAAAGGAAATTCTAAAAATTGTACTTTAGCAAACCGAAAGTGATCTCAGATGGATAGTCTGAGAGGATAAATTTGAACAAACATTGTATAAAAAAAATAAATGTAATTAAAAAGTAGTACGTGATTCAAAGAGAAAACAGAGTTTAAATACCTATCAAAAATATTACATAAATTGGAGAACATAAATGGTGTTAAAGTGTACTAGAACTCTCGTATGGTTATGGAATTGAGTAAAGATAGAGATTAACTTTGTACATGCTTGCTAAGTTACTTCAGTCATGTCCTACTCTTAGCAATCCTATGGACTGCAGCCCACCAGGCTCCTCTGTCCATGAGAGACAGAAATTAACTTCAGATGTTGATGAATAAAGTATGTCTGTGCTCATTACTAAGGTCACAGGGGAAAACTAGTTTAGATGAATTATTATCAGATGAAATTGACTATAAAGCAGAAAACATTACTAGACATAAAAAAAGATGACTTCATGATGATCAAAGTTTTAATACAGGAAAATCCTATAAAATATTTTCATTGTATAAACATTTAAAAACATAGACTCAAAATGTATAAAGTATTTTTTAGCCATGATTAGGGGATATTTTAACATTAATTATAATTAATTACAATCAGTAATTGATAGAAGAAATAGACCGAAAAAATTGGTATATAATAATCAAACATGATTAACATTCTTGATCAAAGGGACACATTCTTTGTAAGCTCACACTTAGAACATTTATTAAAAGGAACCAATATTATCCTATAAAACACATTGACACATTTCAAAGGATTGGAGTAATGCACATCCTCTGACCACAAACATGAGTAACAAAAAATAACCATTAAGAAAAACATTTTTAAACAAACCAATGTTCTGGAAAATTAACTATAATAGAAATTACAAACTATTTAGATGTGAACACTAATAAAAATATTTTCTATGTATGTATTTATCAAGGTCTCTCAACCTTGTCACTACAGACATTTTTGGTTGATAATCATTTGTTGTGGGGGGCTTTCCTGTGCCTTGTACCATGCTTAGCAGTATCTCTGGCTTCGAAAATCATAGAATGTCCCCATCATGATAAGTGTCTTCAGACATAGCCAGATGTCCTCTGAATGGCAAAAAGAAAATTACCTATGGTTGAGAACTACTGAATATTTTTTTATATGTCATATATATAAAAATATATATGTATTTACTGTGTGCATGTATATATTCCACATTTGCATAAAATGTAGAAAACTGGAATATATCAATCACACACTAAGAATGAGAAAAAACAGATAAACAACAAAAGTGTAGGTTTTC
Organism: Bos grunniens; assembly: GCF_055505025.1. Taxonomy (NCBI): domain Eukaryota; kingdom Metazoa; phylum Chordata; class Mammalia; order Artiodactyla; family Bovidae; genus Bos; species Bos grunniens. Next base: position 7,262,149 of record NC_141179.1, on the reverse strand, counting down.
TTGAACCCATTAGAGAGCTGAGATCCCAGCACAACCAAGTAGCCTGACATCCAAGGAAAGACAGGAACTTCCAAGGAGAGACAACATGACCGTTGGCTCACTGTGGCAGAATATGGTGCAATGCCAGATTCCATACAAGCTGATGTTAGGAATTATGTTTAAATTGCTAACAGATAAATGTGGGCTATTACTGGAATATAAAACCCCTAGGAGTCACAGACACAAGAGTTCACACAGCTCACAGATTCTTATTTATAAACTTGTACTGTGTATTCATAAGAAAAAAAGCAGAATAGGAGACTAGAGAAATCCTTTCTCAGTGGCGTAGTCTTGGAGAAGGGGAGCAGCCATCACTTTAGGAAAGGTATCAAGCTCCATGCAGAACCTTCTTTCCTGCAGAATGAAGGTCTGGGCTTCCCAGGTGGCACTAGAGGTAAAGAATCCACCTGCCAAAGCAGGAGACAAAAGAGATGTGCGTTTGATGCCTGGGTCAGGAAGGGTCAGGAAGATCCCCTAGAGTGGGAAATGGCACCCACTCCAGTATTCTTGCCTGAAAAATTCCGTGGGCAGAGGAACCTGGTGGGCTACAGTCCATTGGTGTGCAAAGATTTGGACACGACTGAGCAACTCAGCACACACACACACAGGTATTGGGATAGAGGCAGCAAACTTTGCTGATTGCCCCCAGGGCACAAGTGAAGACTTACTGGGTGTAGCGGAAACGTAAGAGAAGTAGGCTTCTACTCTTGGAGAAGGGGCAAAAAGGAGGCAGAGACCCATATTATTAGAGGTATCATGCTATTGGAGAAGGGGCACAAAATTGTCTTGCACAAAACCTTCCAAAGATATAGTGCACAAAGTGGACTGCCCTGGAAAGGAGGAGCAGAATGACTGAGGAGGCATAGAGGACATGCCTAAGGCTTAAGCCTGGAGCAAGACAACAGAAAGACTCCACTACTCCCCCACTACAAGGCCAGCGAGTACCAAAGAACAAGCAATGGAAATCAGCTGGAGAAAAGCAAGAGCATAGAGAGTCTTGTGGTACTGTGCAGACACACAGGGAGGCAAAAACTGAAAGTAGAGGGGAAAATTTAAGGGAAAAACCTCTGATACCTGCAGAAGCACAAAATAACACTAGAGAATTTTGAAACCATTGATGTACTGAAGGTAACCATAGCAACAATAAAACTCAAACTGAGTTGATTAACGACACACACACACATACATACACACCAATTGTCTAACAGAAAAGACATGCCCATTTTCTGGCACAAACATATTTACCCCAAACAAGAAGTTCAGCATTCAGTCAAAACTTAAAAAGCAAGGAAAAAAACTCATAGTCAAGGGACAAAGCAATGAACAGAGTGAGACACAGATGGCCCAGATGTTGAAACTGTTGGATAGATAATTTTAAATAACTATGACTAATATGTTAAAGGTTATAGTGGAAAAGGTGGGCCACATGGGAGATTACAAGCCTGAACAGATAAGAATTTCAGCAGAGAGATGGAAACCATACAAAAGGGTCAAATAGAAATGTGAGAAATAGGAACACTGTAACAGAAATTAGTATTCTATGTACTTGTCAGCAGATTCAACAAAGCTGAGGAAAGAATTTATGAATTTGAAGATAGGTGAGAGAAAATTTCCAAACTGAAACACCAAAACGTTTGAAGGAAAACACCAGAACAGAGGATCTAAGAGCCATGGGACAATATAAACCAGTCTAACAAACATCTGATTGGGACCCCAGTGTGAGAAACTGCAGCCTTTTTCACTGGAATGAGCTACTGATTGGATTTAGGTAAAGCCCTTTCACATAGGATGAGAACCCATTCTTCGATCCCAAATAGCTATGAAGAACTTCTGGGGTCATTCTGAGACAAGTTGTTTGTCACTTCAAATTGCAACAATTGGGCACCAAATAGAAATTAAATTGAGCTCCTATTACATAAGTAAAAATCGGTTACAAGGTGATTAAAGATTAAATATGAAATATATATATAAAGCTTTTAGGAGGTAGTATAGAAAATATTTATAATCTCAGGATTTCAAGGAAAGATTTCTTAAGTAGAGCACAAGGATCATAATCCATAGAGGAAAAAGATAATAAATTTTACTGTATTAAAGTTACAAACTTTTCTTCATATCAGAACATTAAAAGAAAGAAAAGGCAGGCCACAAAACAGAAGAAAATTTAATACATCGTTCAAATATATAAAGAACTTCTATATATCGATAAGAAAAGTCAATTTAGTAGAAAAATAGGTGTGGGAAGATGAACAGGAACGTCACAACAAAGAAAATGCAAATGACAATAAGCACTAATAGATTATTCAACATTTTTAGTAATACAAAATAAAACAATGAGGTACAGTTATATACTCATCAGAAAGACATGAGTTTAAAAGCATGGCAATGCTAAGTGTTGGCAAAGACATACAGCAATTAGAGCTCTCTGATAATGCTGATGGGAATGTAAACTGAGGCAATCTTTTAGGAAATGTTTTGCTACCCATGTAATAAATTGAACATGAACATACCCTACAACCTAGCAATTTTACTTCTAGGTGCATATCTAGAGAAAACTGCACATGTGTATCAGGAAACATGTATAAGTACGTGTAGTGTGTGTGTGTTAGTTGCTTAGTCGTGTCCGACTCTTTTCAACCCCATGGAGTGTAGCCTGTTAAGTTCCTCTGTCCATGGGATTCTCTAGGCAACAATACTGGAGCGGGTTGCCATTCCCTTCTCCAGCATATAGAGATCATCATAACAACAAAAGCCAAAAATTTTAAAATATATATATATATATACACACACATATATATGTGGTATATTCAGGTTCTGGATTACTATTCAACAAGGAAAATGAACAGCTACACACATGGAAAATTAGATCTACACACGTCATCATGGATGAATCCAAATAATATATAATTTTGAGCAAAATAAGGCAAATCTCGGAAATACCATTTATGTAAAGAAACATGCAAAACTAGACAATTATTTGGGGGATATGTATACATGTATTAAATCTATAAAGAAGCAAAGCCAGTTTAGTGCATTACCTCTGTGAGCAGGGAAGAGAATGCAATCCCCAGAGCATCTGAGGTATTCCAGGATTTCTCCAAAGTGATGATAATGTTCAAATATCTTAGTCTAGGTAGTTACACAAGACATTAGCTTTATTATTACTGAATAAATATGCACGTATGTTTTACATACTCTATGTTAATTTCAAAATTAAATGCTTAATACATTAATAAAAGACAGTGTGCTGAATCTACAAAAGCAATACATAACTAAAGCTGTAGGTTTAAGGTAAAATTATGCAGCTGTGCTGTGCTCAGTAGCATCCAACTCTTTGCAACCCCATGGACCATAGCTCACCAGGCTCCTCTGTCCATGGGATTTTCCAGGCAAGAATACTGAAGTGGGTTGCCATTTCCTTCTCCAAAAATTAAGCAGATATAGAATAAAAGCATCAAGTCAGTTTTTTTGGAGGGTTCTTTTTTTCCTTTAGATACTTCCACATATCTTAAATGCTTCATATAAAAGATTCTGTCTTAATTTTTTTCTTTTGTCCAGATCCTTGCAATTATATGGACAAAAGCAAAAACATTGAAAAGGCAAGAGCTGACCAAATTACTAAACTTTTTGCACCTCAGTAGCTAAACATCTCCTCCTTTTTCCTGAGATCCTCCAAGAATGAAATTTGTTTTTTGTTTAAAAAGATAGAAAAATTAAAAAAGAAAAAAACAAGAAGATAGAAAAATTTTAAAGAAAAAATAACCTAGCATTTGAATAAAGATTGGTATGGAACAGTCAAAGTACTAGGAATGTCTTTTTAGGAACATAAATTTTGTGTATAATAATAGTTTTTAATCAAATTAACTCGACTGTTTCTGAGTATAATAAGGAAAAAAGTTTCTTATTCAGTTTTCAATATTTTGACACATCAGAATTTAATATTTGATTCTTTAGCCAGTCCTTTCAATATATATAACTAAATTATTTATATATCATGGTATAATTATTTCAGATATACAAGAAACCATTTGCAAAAATCCATCCATCAAAAGTACTTTACAAATAATACCACTTCTGGTAAGTATTTTCAGAGTATTTTTTGTTTTCTTTTTTTAGGAAACATCATGTTTTTATATGTAAAAATCCTTTATTGGTAATAATTTTTCTTGAGATTGACTTTTAGGAAGCTTTTCTCCCCAGTCAACTTTTTAATTATAAGATGTTTTCTTAGAATCAAGCAAATATCCTCTCATTTAAAAAATCATAATATAAAGATTTTTACATTGAGAGCATTTCATCAATTGACAGATGGTAACCATTAACTTTCTCTCTAAAAACGTTACTCTTCCTTATTTTAACATCAGTAACATCGGTCAGCAACCTTCCTTTCTCAGGGAAAATGGTATAAATTCACAGAGTTATGACATCAAAATTACTCCATTCCCCTCCTCCATCAATACGGTTTCATTTGCCATATTCTGCCTGGAGATTTGAACATTTTATTTTTGTTTGACCGTCTGTCTGCTGTTTTTATTTTATGTTATTTTACTCTTCATTTAGATTCACCAGCTGATGACATTTTGCCGTCTTTGGTTTATCTGATGTATGGATGGATGGGCAAATGAAAGAGCAAAGTAGAATAGGTGGGCTCAGATAGGACAGGGTAGATGGGACAGAAGATGCATAGTTACACACACACAAACATATATTTTAATGAACTGCTTAAAAGTGTAGACATGGTGATACTTCCCCTCTAATACCCCAGCATACAGAAATTCACCTTCCATCAAAATTATCACACCCGAGAAATTTAATATCACATATTATTTGATATACATTCCACATTCAAAGTTCTTCAGTTGTCTAAAAAAAACTCTCTGTGGCTATTTTATTTCTCTGATCCAGGATCTAACCCAGGATTATAATGTTGCATTTGGTTGTTGTATCTTTTAACCTAGAAAAGTCTCCTGTTTTTCAGTCTTTCATCTACATTGACACTTGCGAAGCATCCAGACCGATTATATTGAATACCCTATAATCTGGATTTGTCTGATTGTTTTCTCATTATTAGATTCAGGTTATTTTTTTATTCAGGTTATTATGAATGCAGAGTTCTCAGTTTATGTTTTTGTAGCCTGTTTTTCTTTTAATCACTTGGGCTTATTTCTACCTGTATCTTGCCCAATTCTATTTAACTGCTTGTTATCTATAGTCCCAAAAACAGATGTCCACACTTTTAGATGTCCAAGCTTAGTTCCTCCCTTTGGAATAAAGTGCATGGGCTTTCGATGTACTTTGGTCTTTTAAAAGATTTCAAAATTTGTTCTTGGATCTTCACTGTATTTTATATATGTAAAATTATTTAATATGAAAGTTCTAAAAAGGCAATATATAACCATATTCTTACACTTTCTGTATGTTCAAGAGACCATTAAAATTGTATTTACCAGGACACCTGTAGTATAGCCTATTTCTAGTCAATAGAGATTTTTCCAAAAAATATTTCTATCTCTTTAAATGGCAAAAATGTCTGTTCAAAAGTATTTGTTATTTTGGAGATATTGCAGATAAGTTTTTTATCAGTGTTTTTTTGTTTTTCATTCATCTCCAATGTTTTCCTATCCATATGAACAAGAATTTTGTTTTTAAATTATAATACTATATCATAGCTTTACAATGTGCAAGTATTATGTAGTTAATTCAGAAACTAAATTTCTCCACCTAGGAACACTAATTGTATAATATCTATCAGGTACCCCAGTACTAAAAACCCAAATGTCATTGGTTTAACATTGGAGAATTGATGTTTCATTCCCAGAAGTTGTATATCTCTCTGGAAGATTCACAACTTGAGTAAAGTTTATATATTAATCCACCACCCTCCACCCCACATATATGGTTTTATTGTTGTTGCTGTTTGCATATTTACCCCATTCAATTGCCCTTTGGGATGTTTCCCCCATACCAGTGCTTGATAGTGTTGATCTGGGTTTCTTTCTCATCTCAGGCATAGAAGTAAACTGATGTATTTTTTCTTCCTAATGTGTTTAATGGAGAAGGCAATGGCAACCCACTCCAGTACTCTTGCCTGGAAAATCCCATGGACGGAAGAGCCTGGTAGGCTGCAGTCCATGGGGTCGTGAAGAGTCAGACACGACTGAGCAACTTCACTTTCACTTTCCACTTTCATGCATTGGAGAAGGAAATGGCAACCCACTCCAGTGTTCTTGCCTGGAGAATCCCATGGACGGAGAAGCCTGGTAGGCTGCAGTCCATGGGGTCGCACAGAGTCGGACACGACTGAAGCGACGCAGCAACAGCAAGCAAGCAAGCAATGTGTTTAGTATGAATTTTAAAAGATACTTTATCATTTTAAAAAATCATTCTGAAAGGTATAAAACCATTTAAATCATTTGAAACCATTATCTAGAAAGAACAATAATGGATTTCTAATAGTGAGATTTCAGGCACTTTAATACTTGGGTTAGAGGAATAATTTTGAGCAGGAGAGCCACCTCAGTATCTTTCATAGCACAGTCAACTGCTATTGCTTAGAGCAAGTACTGTTCTGAGATTTTTCAGAAGAGAAGTATTCAACCCACTCTTTTCTGTATTCCTTCATTGAACACTCATAATCACTTTAATAGTATCCACCCCCATAGAGTACTGATTAGCATTATGTGAGATAATCACCCATGTAAAGCACTTAGAACAGAACCTATAACATAGCATGTGCTAAATACATGTTAAGTTGCACTATCATTATTATTGTCACCTCGGCTTCCCAGGTGGCTCAGATGGTAAAGAATCTGCCTGCAATGTGGGAGACCTGGGTTCGATCCCCTGGAGAAGGAAATGGCAACCCACTCCAGTATTCCTGCCTCAAGAATCCCATGGACAGAGGAGCCTGGTGGGCTACAGTCGATGGGATCACAAAGAGTCAGACACGACTGAGCAACTAATGCACATGGTCATCTTACTAGTTTAAATTATCTCCAAAAAAAGTGACATTCCAAAAAGTATTTACATGAAATTTACATGCAGAATATAACTTCTCTTCTAAAAAATATGAATTATTCTAACAACAATTTTTAATCCCACAATGTACAGTGTTGATCTATTCTAGCCAAACATGTTTAATATATTTAATGTGAATTAAGTTTGCAATGCTCTGCTCTGCTTTCATGTTTTTCTCATGCTTTACTTACATTCTTGCCCAATTCCTACCTGCACTATATTTTTGCTCTACTCTTCAGACACAACCCTCTAAGCTGTAGTTTAATGTTACTTCTCCCATGAAGCATGCTGTGACCAATCCATCTATGATATTCTAAGCCTCCTCTGAACTTATTACTGCAGTATATCTGGTTTTACACATGTGTACTCCATATGTGCTTTGTTAGTTGTCTTTCTAAGTGAATAATCTTTTTTGGATCTTAGAGGATTTTTTTCACTTATCTGCCCACTTCATAGAAATTTGCACATACTCAATCTTTGAAAATACTGGTGGAGATTATATGGCTTTTTTATACATGGTCTGTGAATATATAAATTATCCACATTTTTCAGACTTCAGTAAAATGCAGTGAACCTGAAACCTTTTTTAATATTCTAAGGATTTTATGCTCCATAAAAGTACCACTGTTTCTAGCGTTCTTCCAAAGGCCTCTACTGAGTGTTGTTTATCTGTTTGCTTGCTTTGGCTGCACAGGCTTTCTCCAGCTGTGGGCACACAGGCTCCTCTGGTTGCAGAGCGCAGGCTCCAGAGCACACTGGCTCAGCTGTCCTGTCAGTTGAGGTCTTGGTTTCCCGACCACGACCCCACCCACAGCCCTGTGGGCTCCCAGCCACCGGGCCACCTGGGAAGTCCCTGAGTGTTAATGTTGTTGTGTACTCACTCAGTCGTGTCCAACTCCAAACCCATGGACTGCAGCCTGCCAGGCTCCTCTGTCCGTGGAATTCTCCAGGCAAGAATACTGGAGTGGGTTGCCATTTCCTTCTCCAGGGGATCTTCCCAACCTAGGGGTCGAAGCTGTATCTTCTGCACTGGAAGGTGGATTCTTTACCAGTGCACCGCCTGGGAAGCCCCTGAGTGTTAACATTTAATCAATACAGTCTTTGCGGCAACTGAACATTTTTGAGATATAAGTAGAAGAAAGGAAACTGACACTTACTAGGCTCCTACCATTGAAAAGCACTGTACCAAATGGTCTCACAGATATTCTTCTGTTTAATCTTCTACGTTGGTGACATTAAGTGATTTTCTCAACTCTCAGAACTGTGATGAGTTCTGGTGATGCGTTCTCAGTGATGAGTCAGGATTTACACTTTCCCATCTAACCCCCAAAATCTGTTCTACCTTTTATAATCCTTATTTCAATGACACCATTATCCACCAAATTTCCCAGAGAGAAATTTATATCTTATCCAGGCTTCTCATTCTCCCTTAACCCCTAGTCAATAAATCCTCCCAATAATAAAGTGCATCTCAAATCCGCTGACTCCTCTCCATTTCTGCTATTATCTTAGTTTAAGAATTCACCATGTCTCATCTAGACCATTTCAACAGCCTCCCTTTTTGCTCTCACCACTGTGTCTTTCACACCATCACCATCAGAGTAATCTTTTTAAAGAGCCAGGTAGGAACATAACACTCTCTTTCTTAAAACCCAATCTCAGTAGTTACCCATCACCTGAAAGATAAAATTAAGACTTCCCTGGTGGTACCTTGAATAAGAATCCATCTGCCAGTGCAGGGCACAGGGTTCGATCCCCGGCCCAGGAAGATTCCACATGCCACAGAGCAACTAAGCCCATGCACCACACTACTGAGCCTGTGCTCTAGGGCCTGTGACCCACAACTGCAGAGCCCACGGGCCACAACTGCTGAAGCCCCTTCACTTAGAGCCTGTGTTCTGCAACAAGAGAAGTCACCCCAATGCGGCAAAGAGCTGCCGCTGTTTGCTGCAGCTAGAAAAAGCCGGTGCAGCAACGAAGACCTAGTGCACCCAAAAATAAATAAATAGACAATGAAAAGTAATTTTTAAAAACTCCAGAGAACTACACTCAAGAGCTTTTCACCCTCATCTCCAGTTGCTCTACAGGTCATAATTTACATACTCTTGAGTAAGAAGCAGGTCTCCCTGGAACTTCTTGCAGCATCCCGGGCCCACACTGCTCCCACTGCTTCACAGGAGTGCTCCTAAACTCCTCTCTCCTCTATTCTTTTAAGACTTGACTTCAGTGTCATCCCTGATAGGCCTACCCAGCTCAGACTTTGTTTTAACCAAAATTTAGAAGTTCTTCTTTTTGGAAACCGTAGCAGTCTGATTTTTTCTTTTTGTAAAAATTATTGTATTTGCCTACTTTTATTCACTGAACAAATAAAGGCTTAGTTCTTACCCTGTGTCAGGCTGGAACTCGAAAGCAGAAAACACTTTCCTTTCCTCAAGTAAGGAAGTAAGTCTGTGCATTATAACACGGACATACAGATAAAATGCAAACAATATAGGATAAAAGGGTTACTGCAGGGCAGCCTCCAGGCCCTCCCATGATTTTTCAATATAAAAACTAGGAATCTTAGAAGCAGAATTTTCAGTTTGGAATATTTTACCTGCTTTTTTAATGGGGAACACATGTATACCTGTGGTGGATTCATTTTGATATTTGGCAAAACTAATACAATTATGTAAAGTTTAAAAATAAAATAAAATTAATTTAAAAAAAATTTTTTAAATAAAATAAAATACATTTAATGAATTTTTAACAATCACTTTCCCAAGAACTTCTTTAGCCTAACATTGTTAAACTACTCCTAGGGTATTGTATGGGCTCCAAGTGATTCCTATAGAAACTAAAATTATTAAATTTTGACCATTTACACAGCAGGTTATGATTTTTAAAAAGCACCTGTAAACATCTTGCCAATAGCAAAGAGTAAAGATTATGAACCATTATAATTAGTATGATGCCTTATATAAAGTGATAGTCATCATGTTGAGATTGATGTTTATGTAGCATTTGAGAAATTGAATTATGAGTTCAGTCTTATTAAAATCTGTAATCTGTAAGGAGATCCACCTAACAGGTTTTTCCTTAAAGTCTATGAATACTACAGTAAAAGAATATATTCTGAAATTATGTTACAGAACAGCCAGCCAAGGACCAGTCCATCTGATGTTGGATCCAGATCACAGAGAAAATACTGATGAGTATAACAGTAGTTATTAAATGGAATCATTATTTTTGAGAATCTCCTATAAATATATATTTATGTGTCTGTTAATTATTAAAATACTATAACCATCAAATAACATGAACAATGGAGATAAATTGATTTACATTTATGCTTATAATACTTTATGTATTTTATTGATAAATACATTTTTAATAAATGAAAATACTTCACTGTTTTTAATGAGAATGCTACTGGAAATAAATTCATTGTATTTAAAAGTAAGATATTTTATTATTCAAATTATGTGTTAGCTATAGTTCAGGACCTTGTTTTGCTGAAATTCCTAATAAATTCTAAATTTTTGTAGAATGGTGTAAAAAGTTTATGATTAATAATACCGCTCATAAATAGTAATTCTATTTGTTTAAGACTTTGAAGGATCTCTGTACTTTGGAGATGTTACTAAAGGGTCTTATTCTCAATTCTGCATGTTCAGAAATTAAAGTTATCATATTTGAAAGGGGTGGTTAGCCTCTAAAGAATTGGCTTTACTAGCAAAGCTCATGAGGCAGATGATAAATATCAAAAGTAAACTTCAATCCCAACTGGATTACTTAAATTGTCTGATCAATATGTTCTTTTCTCAATGAGAGTGTCTATTGGTGAAACTAGATTTATATTAGAAGGTTGTTTAAGTTATAGAAACAAAACCAAAAGTTGTATGATCATAAAAAAAATTGTTTTCATAAAATTATAATAGTCTCATACATCCTTTTGAAGAAGGAAATGGCCACCCACTCCAGTATTCTTGCCTGGAAAATTCCATGGACAGAGGAACCTGGCGGGCCACAGTCCATGGGATCACAGAGTCGGCCACGACTGAGTACATCAGCAGCATACATCCTTTTATCAAGTATTTCTCCTTCATGCTCTCATCACCTCTCATCTGGACTATTTCAAGATGAATCTCTGACCTCTGGCACCAGTAAGGCTGCTAGAGTGGCATTTCTGAAGTATGAGTGAAGTGACCAGAATGAAAATCATATCAATCCCAACTTAAATGTCTTTAGAGCTTCCTCTCTGGCTGCTAGAGAAAATTTACACACCTGCACATGGGATATAAGGCTCTTCATATCCTGAGTCCTCCCTGTTTACCTACATCATCTTTACCAACTCTCTCACCACACCACTTATTTCAGCATACTGAACTTTCAGTTCAATAGCTCAGTCGTGTCCAACTCTTTGCAACCCCATGAATGACAGCAAGCCAGGCCTCCCTGTCCATCACCATCTCTTGGAGTTCACTCAAACTCACGTCCATCGAGTTGGTGATGTCATCCAGCCATCTCATCCTCTGTCGTCCCCTTCTCCTCCTGCCCCCAATCCCTCCCAGCATCAGGGTCTTTTCCAATGAGTCAACTCTTCTCATGATGTGGCCAAAGTACTGGAGTTTCAGCTTTAGCATAATTTCTTCCAAAGAACACCCAGGGCTGATCTCCTTTGGAATGGACTGGTTGGATCTCCTTGCAGTCCAAGAGACTCTCAAGAGTCTTCTCCAACACCACAGTTCAAAAGCATCAGTTCCTCGGTGCTCAGCTTTCTTCACAGTCCAACTCTCACATCCATACATGACCACAGGAAAAACCATAGCCTTGACTAGACAGACCTTTGTTGGCAAAGTAACGTCTCTGCTTTTGAATATGCTATCTAGGTTGGTCATAATTTTCCTTCCAAGGAGTAAGCGTCTTTTAATTTCATGGCTGCAGTCACCATCTGCAGTGATTTTGGAGCCCCCAAAAAATAAAGTCTGACACTGTTTCCACTGTTTGAAGTGATGGGACCAGATGCCATGATCTTCGTTTTCTGAATGTTGAGTTTTAAGCCAACTTTTTCACTCTCCTCTTTCACTTTCATCAAGAGGCTTTTTAGTTCCTCTTCACTTTCTGCCATAAGGGTGGTGTCATCTGCATGTCTGAGGTTATTGATATTTCTCCCGGCAATCTTGATTCTAGTTTGTGCTTCTTCCATCCCAGCGTTTCTCATGATGTACTCTACATATAAGTTAAATAAACAGGGTGACAATATACAGCCTTGACATACTCCTTTTCCTATTTGGAACCAGTCTGTTGTTCCATGTCCAGTTCTAACTGTTGCTTCCTGACCTGCATATAGGTTTCTCAAGAGGCAGGTCAGGTGGTCTGGTATTCCCATCTCTTTCAGAATTTTCCACAGTTTATTGTGATCCGCACAGTCAAAGGCTTTGGCATAGTCAATAAAGCAGAAATAGATGTTTTTCTGGAACTCTCTTGCTTACAGACCCCCAAATACAACCTGCTATTTCATGCCTCTCTGCCTGTACATATACCATTGATACTATCTTGGAATGCCTTCCCTTTCACTCTACTTACATCTGCTGGTAAACTTTAATTCATTCTTTTAAATTCTGTTTAGGTTAAATTTCCTCCCAATTTTTTCTAGTAATCATCTCCACTACCTATAAATCTCCACTACATATAAATTTGTACCCTGCATTATAATTATTTGTGTGCATAAATGTCTGTTCTTCTAGATCAAGAGAATTCCAAAAGGTAGAAATTGTCCTTAATTTGTTCCCTTTGAAATTAAAATAAAGTACATAGTGGCAGATCAAAATAACAAGGAAAAAATATTCAATTGTTCAATTTGTTGAGCCCCTACTGTGTACTAGGTACTGCTTTGTGTGCTACGGATACAATAAAAAACAAAACTAACTGTCTGCCACTATGGAACTTAAATTTTAGTGAGAATTACAGATTTTAAAACATAAGACTATAATATTAGATAGTTATAACATACTATAATATCAGATAACACTGAATGAAAATCAGAGCATGGTAAGGGACAGAGAATGATGGGAGTATTATTTTAGACAGAGAGGTAAAGTGCTCAGAGAAGGGCTCTGAGAAACTGACATTTGGGTGCATATGTGAGTGAGGTACAGTGACCTCAGGATGGAAAAGGTCAGTTTTCATTCCAGTCCCAAAAAGCGCAATGTCAAAGAATGTTCAAACTACCACACAATTGCACTCATCTCACACACTAGCAAAGTAATGCTCAAAATTCTCCAAGCCAGGCTTCAACAGTATGAACTTCCAGATGTTCAAGCTGGATTTAGAAAAGGCAAAGGAACCAGAGATCAAATTGCCAACATCTTTTGGATCATCGAGAAAGCAAGAGAGTTCCAGAAAAACATCTATTTCTACTTTCTTGACTTTTCCAAAGCCTTTGACTGTATGGATCACAACAAACTGTGGAAAATTCTGAAAGAGATGGGAATACCAGACCACCTGACCCACCTGTTCATAAATTTGTATGCAGGTCAAGAAGCAACAGTTAGAACTGGACATGGAAGAACAGACTGGTTCCAAATAGGAAAAGGAGTACATCAAGGCTGTATATTGTCACCCTGCTTATTTGACTTATATGCAGAGTACATCATGAGAAATGCTTGGCTAGATGAAGCACAAGCTGGAATCAAGATTGCTGGGAGAAATATCAATAATCTCAGATATGCAGATGACACCACCCTTAAGGCAGAAACTGAAGAATTAAAGCGCTTCTTAATGAAAGTGAAAGAGGAGAGTGAAAACGTTGGCTTAAAACTCAACATTCAGAAAACAAAGATCGTGGCATCTGGTCCCATCACTTCATGGCAAATAGATGGAGAAACAATGGAAATAGTGGGAGACTTTATATTTTGGGGCTCCAAAATCACTGCAGATGGTAACTACAGCCATGAAATTAAAAGACACTTTCTGCTTGGAAGAAAAGCTGTGACCAACTTAGACAGCATATTAAACAGCAGAGATATTACTTTGCTAACAAAGGTCCATCTAGTCAATGCTGTGATTTTTCCAGTAGTCATGTATGGGTGTGAGAGGTGGGCTATAAAGAAAGCTGAGCACTGAAGAATTGATGCTTTTAAACTGTGGTGTTGGAGAAGACTCTTGAGAGTCCCTTGGACTGCAAGGAGATCCAACCAGTCCATCCTAAAGGAGATCAGTCCTGAATATTCATTGGAAGGAGTGATGCTGAAGCTAAAACTCCAATATTTTAGCCACCTGATGAAAAGAGCTGACTCATTGGAAAAGTCCCTGATGCTGGGAAAGATTGAAGGCAGGAGGAGAAGGGGACGGCAGGGGATGAGATGGTTGGATGGCATCACCGACTCAATCGACATCGGTTTGGGTGAACTCCGGGAGTTGGTGATGGACAGGGAGGCCTGGCATGCTGAGGGGTTGCAAAGAGTTGGACACGACTGAGCAACTAAACTGAACTGATTCAGTTACCATAGTCCAGAGACAGCTTAAACCCACCCAAGATCATGACCAACTGAAAGAAAAAGTATTTTGTACAGTCTTATTTGGAGTGTATAAGAGTAGAATTTAATAAGGTAACATAAAATTTAGAGCTCAGATTTAAAAAAATAGAAAGTTGCTTGCCTCTACCAGTAAACATTTTGGACATTTTTTTATGCCATCAATATACCTCTGTGAATCAGGATAGCATTAAACAACTTTCCTTTCAGTCCTGGTCATGTGCAGAGGTCCAGAAAGGGCTCTGGCCTTCTCTGTGTCCTGCCTTTGGTACCGGTGGCTTCCAGTCTGTGAGTACTAACCTCGAGCACCCGGACATCAGGCTCCAAGGAGCAGCCAGGTTCCCCAAGGTACTGATTCATTCTCCTTTGATATCAGGTCTGTGGAGCCGCCCTGGGAGCCTGAGCTGTGCTAGCCTCTCCTCTCCCACTTCACATTTCAAATAAAGGCTGTTCTACAGGAAAATAAATAAAACAAAATTATATTCCCATGGGGTAATCAGGCAAGATGGGTGTGCCATGATGTTTGTGAAGCATTTCAAACATTTAAATGAATACGTGGTGTGTTTTTTTTTTAAGACAAGGATTCATATTTATGTGTTGCTGTAAATGTATTCATCAGCCTCCTACATGCTAAAGCAACTCCACAGTTAATAATCCCTAACTTTAATCCCTTTCATTTATACATCAAAGAATATCTCTAAACAAGAGATAGTTAAAAATAATTAAAAATCCAAAGTCAGGCTAGACCAGAACAACCTCACTAGTAAACTGGTAAAGCAGGACAATATTCAATATGACCAGAATCCCCATGAAGTATTGGCCCTGTGTGTGTGTGTATGTGGCAGTCGCTCAATCATGTCCAACTCTTTGTGACCCCATGGACTATAGCCTGCCAGGCTCCTCTGCCCATGAATTCTCCAGGCAAGAATTGATAACCATTCTTGCCTGGAGGAATGGCTGGAGTGGGTAGCCATTCCTTCTCCAGAGGATCTTCCTGACCCAGGTATTGAACCTGGTCTCCAGCATTCCAGGCAGATTCTTTACTGTATGAGCCACCAGGAAGCCCATTATTGGCCCTAACTCCTCCAAAAAGAGATGTTATAATTTTAGACCAGAGTGGCTTCATTAAATAAGAAAAGTAGAAGGACAAAAATATACATTCCTTGCAAATTAAAGTGAATAGTGTTTTGCATGCGACCAAAGTGAACACTAAGTAAGAATGTGATAATATATACATTTCAAATAATGTAAGAAAAGTGCCTTACAACACTGAGTTTTAACTTTTAGGGAAAAAAAAGAATTCTCTTTCAAATTGAGAAGGTAAACTTAGAAGAAACCAAAGAAAATACCACTTTCCTCAGTGAATAAACTTATAAAATCACTACAAGGTACAATAATCTCTTAGGCAAAGAATATCAAAAAAATTTTTTTTAAATTAGACACATCTGTGATACACAGAGTTTCTAATAACTGATAAGAAATTTAGGTTTATCTTTAAAACTGGTGTCAGAGAGGATACTTGCTTTCAAGAGCATGAAAAATATTTGAATATTTGAACTAAGGATGAGTCTGGAAATTTTTTAAATAGATGTTTTAATTATAAAATTATAAAGGGGGGGCAAATTATAGATAGATAGATACGTCCTATGTCTTGATAAAATTTTATGAAGTGGACACACCTATGTAACCACCACCTACATGAAGATATAGAGCATTACTAGCACCCCAAAGTATTATACATTACCCCCGAAGACAATTGCCATTCTGATTTCTATCACCAGAGATTTAATTTGTCCATTTTGGGCCTTTACATAAATAAAATCATACTGGGAAATATATATATACATATATATAATATTAAAATAAAATTAGCATCAGAGATGATTACCAATGACTTTATTTTAAATCCATGTTGGCAAAGCACATGAAAAGATGCTCAACATCACTAAGTTCATTTCAGTTCAGTTCAGTCGCTCAGTCGTGTCCGACTCTTTGCGACCCCATGAATCGCAGCGCACCAGGCCTCCCTGTCCATCACCATCTCCTGGAGTTCACTCAGACTCACGTCCATCGAGTCAGTGATGCCATCCAGCCATCTCATCTTCTGTCGTCCCCTTTTCCTCCTGCCCCCAATCCATCCCAGCATCAGAGTCTTTTCCAATGAATCAACTCTTCACATGCTGCTGCTAAGTCACTTCAGTCATGTCCGACTCTGTGCGACTCCATAGATGGCAGCCCACCAGGCTCCCCTGTCCCTGGGATTCTCCAGGCAAGAACACTGGAGTGAATTGCTATTTCCTTCTCCAACTCTTCGCATGAGGTATCACTAAATTAGAGAAATACAAATCAAAACTACAATGAGCGATCACCTCACATCAGTCCAAATTCATCAAAAAGTATACAAACAATAAACGCTAGAGAGGGTATGGTGAAAGGGCAACCCTCCTACACTGTTGATGGAATGTAAATTGGTACAACCTCTATGAGGTTCAAAAAAAAACTGAAAATAAGTTGTCATATAATCCAGCAATCCCACTCCTGGCACATATGCAGAGAAAACCATAATTATAAAAAATGCATGCACTCCACTGTTAATTACAGTGCTGTTTACCATAGCCAGAGAAAACTCTTGAGAGTCCCTTGGACTGCAAGGAGATCCAACCAGTCCATTTTGAAGATCAGCCCTGGGATTTCTTTGGAGGGAATGATGCTAAAGCTGAAACTCCAGTACTTTGGCCACCTCATGCGAAGAGTTGACTCATTGGAAAAGAGTCTGATGCTGGGAGGGATTGGGGGCAGGAGGAAAAGGGGACGACAGAGGATAAGATGGCTGGATGGCATCACTGACTCAATGGACATGAGTCTGAGTGAACTCTGGGAGTTGGTGATGGACAGGGAGGCCTGGCGTGCTGCGATTCATGGGGTTGCAAAGAGTCGGACACAACTGATTGACTGATCAGATCTGACTTACCATAGCCAAGACATGGAAACAGCCTAAATGTCCATCTACAGAGGAATGGATAAAGAATATATATATAGTGGGATGTATATTTATATATATAGTGGAATATTACTCAGCCTTTAAAAAGAATGAAATAATGTTATTTGCAGCAACATGGATGAACCTAGAGCTTGTCATACTGAGTGATGTAAGTCAGACAGATAAAGACAAATATCATATGATACTGCTTATATGTGGAATCTAAAAAAAATGACACAAATGAGTTTATTTATAAAACAGAAATAGAGTCACAGATGTAGGAAGCAATCTTGTGGTTACTAGGGAGGAAAGAGTGGGAGGGGTAAATTGGGAGATTGAGATTGACATATACATGCTATTATATATAAAATAGATAACTAATAAAGACCTGAAGGCAGGAGGAGGAAGGGACAACAGAGGATGAGATGGCTGGATGACACCACCAACTCAGAGGACATGAGTTTGAGCAAACTCTGGGAGATGGTGAAGGACAGGGAAGCCTGGAGTGCTGCAGTCCATGGAGTCCCAAAGAGTTGGACATGACTGAGCAATTGAACAACAGCAAATAAGGACCTACTGTGTATCACAGAGAACCTTACTCAATACTCTGTAATGACCTACATGGGAAAGGAATCTTTAAAAGAGTGGGTATATGCATACACATAACTGGCTCACTTTGCTGTACAGCAGAAATGAACATGACATTGTAGACCAACTATACTCCAATAAAAATTTTTAACTTAAATAAATCCATGTTGGAAGTAAAATGCACTAACACCAGTCAACACAAGAAATATATAGATTTGCATAAAGGATACTCTTGCTTTCCAAACCCTTCTCTGAATCTCATCTCCCTTCCCTTTATGTCACCTCAAGGTCAGTGTCCCTCTGTGAAGTCCTGCTGTCCAGTGCAGTTTCTGGATCAAGGCACTGACTACAGAACTGAGGCGCAATTGCACCTGAGGGCTTTCTTCTCACTCCTATCCAGAAATTCCTCAAAACTGAAACTCTTCCACAAAGATTCACAGCCTCATCACCTCAAGCAATAAGTCTACCTTTCATCTTCTCATGGACAGAAAGATCAAGCCCTGAGCCTTCGGGAATGGGAGCACTAACTCCAAGACCCTAGATTACCAGAGAACTAACCCTGGGGAGTATCAAATACTGAGAACCTACACAAAGGAAACCACTTGAATACAAGACCCGACATCACCCAACCACCAGTAGCACCCTGTGCAGGATGCCTCATCTAAACAACAAACAAAACAAAAATACAAACCCACTCATCAGCAGACAAGATACCACCTCACTCAGCCTTGTGCATCAGAAGAAAATCAAACAAACAAAAACTCAGCAAAAATCTCACCCTATACAAAGCTTACACAAACCACTGGACCAACCTTAGGAGAGCAGAAACCAAAAGGAAGAAAGAATCCAAACTTGAAGCCTGGGGAAAGGAGACCTCAAACACAATAAGTTAAAAAAAAAAAAAAAGATAATGAAGGAGAAATACTACACAAATGAAGGAACAAACTGGAAACACAGAAGTCCAAATAAATGAAGAGGAAATAGGCAAACCCCCTGAAGAATTCAGAATAGTCATAGTAAAGATGATCAAAAACCTTGAAAATAAAATGGAGAAAATGCAAAAATCAATTAACAAAAACCTAGAAAAAGAATAAACATATAAACAACACAATTACTGAAATTAAAAAATACTCTAGAAGGAATTGATAGCAGAATATCTGAAGCAGAAGAATGAATCAGTGAACTAGAAGATAAAATGGTGGAAATAACTTCTTAAGAGCAGAATAAAGTAAAAAGAATGAAAAGAACTGAGGATAGTCTCAGAGATCTGTGGGGTAATATCAAATGCACCAACATTAGAATTATAGGGGTCTCAGAAGAAAAGCAAAAGAAAGGGTATGAGAAAAATTTTAAAGAGATTATAGTTGAAAATTTCCCCAACATGGAAAAGGAAATAATCAAGTTCAAGAGGCGCAAAGAATCCCATACAGGATAAACCCAAGGAGAAACATGCCAAGACACATACTAATCAAACTAACAAAGACTAGATACAAAGAAAGAATATTAAAAGCAGCAAAGGAAAAGCAACAAGTAACATACAAGGAAAACCCCATATGTTTAATAGCTGATCTTTCAGCAGAAACTCTGCAGGCCAGAAGGGAATGGCAGGATATATTTAAAGTACTGAAAGGGAAAAATCTACAGCCCAAAATTACTGTACCCAGCAAGGATCTCATTCAAAATTGATGGATAAATAAAAAGCTTTTCAAACAAGCAAAAGTTAAGAGTATTCAGTACCACCAAACCAGCTTTACAACAAATGTTAAAGGGACTTAGTCAAGAAATACAAGAGAAGAAAAAGATCTACAAAATCAACCCCAAACAATTAAGAAAATGGCAATAGGAACATATCTATCAATAATTAATTTAAACATAAATGGATTAAATGCTCCAACCAAAAAACACAGACTGGCTGAATGGATACAAAAACAAGACCCATATATGTGCTGTCTACAAGAGACCCACTTCAGATTTAAAGACACATATAGACTGAAAGTGAGAAGATGGAAAAATATATTCCATGCAAATGGGAAGCAAAAGAAAGCTGGAGCAGCAATCCTCATATCAGACAAAATAGACCTTAAAATAAAGAAGATTACAAGAGATAAGGAAGGACACTACATGATGATCAAGGGATCAATCCAAGAGGAAGACATAACAATTGTATACATCTATGCCCCCAACATAGGAACACTTCAATACATAAGGCAGACATGAACAGACATAAAAGGAGAAATTGACAGTAACACAATAATAGTAGACTTTAACACCCCACTCACACCAATGGACAGATCATCAAAACAGAAAATTAATAAGGAAACAAGTCTTAAATGATACATTAGATGAGGCGGATCTCATTGATATCTTCAGGACATTCCCTCCAAATGCAGAAGAGTACATCGTCTTCTCAAGTGCACATTCTCCAGGATAGACCACATCTTGGGTCACAAATCAAGCCTCAGTAAATTTAAGAAAACTGAAATTATATCAAGCATCTTCTCTGACCACAACGCTAAGAGACTAGATATCAATTACAAGAAAAAAACTAAGAAACACAAACACATGGAGATTAAACAATACGTTTCTAAATAACCAACAGGTACTGAAGAAATAAAAAGGGAAATCAAGAAATTTCTAGAAACAAATGACAATGAAAACACGACAACTCAAAACCTATGGGACGCAGCAAAAGCAGTTCTAAGAGGAAAGTTTATAGCAATACAATCCTACCTCAAGAAACAAGAGAAACACTGAATATACAACCTAACTTTACACCTGAAACAACTGGAAAAAGACGAACAGCAACAACAACAACAACAAAAATTATCAGAAGGAAAGAAATCATAAAGATCCGAGCAGGAATAAATGAAAAACAAACAATAGTAAAGATTAATAAAACTAAACGCTGGTTCTTTGAGAAAATAAAATGACAAACGTCTAGTCAGACTCATCAAGAAAAAAAAGAATCAAATCAACAAAATTAGAAATGAAAAAGGAGAGGTTACGACAGACAGTGCAGAAATACAAAGGATTATAAGAGGATATTATGAACAACTATATGGCAATAAAATGGGTAACCTGGAAGAAATGGGCAGATTCTTAGAAAAGTTCAATCTTCCAAGAATGAACCAGGAAGAAATAGAAATTATGAACAACCCAAATACTGAAATTGAATCTGTGATCAAAAATCTCAAGCCCAGGAGCAGATGTCTTCACAGGAGAATTTCATCAAACATTTAGAGAAGAGCTAATGCCTATTCTTCTAAAACTCTTGCATAAAGTTACAGAGGAAGGAACACTTCCAAACTCATTCTGCAAGGCCACCATCACTCTGATACCAAAGCCAGACAAAGGCAACACAAAAAAGAAAGCTACAGGCCAATACCACTGATAAACATAGATGCAAAAATCCTCAACAAAATTTTAGCAAACAGAATTCAGCAACTCATCAAAAACTCATACACCATGATCAAGTTGGGTTTATTCCAGGGATGCAAAGATTCTTCAATATATGGAAATCAGCCAATGTGATTACACAATATTAACAAATTGAAATATAAAAACCATATGATAATCTCAATAGATGCAGAAAAAGCCTTTGACAAAATTCAGCACCCACTTATGATTAAAACTCTTCAACAAATGAGCATAGAAGGAACCTACCTCAACATAGTAAAGGCTGTACATGAAAAGTTTACAGCAAACATTATTCTCAATGGTGAAAAACTGAAAGCATTCCCCCTAAGATCAGAAACAAGACAAGGGTGTCCACTTTCACCACTATTATTCAAAATATTTCTGGAAGTCCTAGCTACAGCAATCAGAGAAGAAAAAGAAATAAAAGGAATCCAGATTGGAAAAGAAGTAAAGCTCTCACTGTTTGCAGATGACATGAAACTGTACATAGAAAACCCTAAAGATAGTATCAAAAAATTACTAGAGCTAATCAGTGAATTTAGCAAAGTTGCAAGATACAAAATCAATACACAGATATCACTTGCATTTCTATATACTAATGATGAAAAATCAGAAAGAGAAATTAAGGAATCAATCCCATTCACCATTGCAACAAAAACAATTAAAGATCTAGGAATAAACTTATCTAAGGAGATAAAAGAACTGTACACAGAAAGTTATAAGACACTAATGAAAGAAATCAAAGATGACAGAAACATATGGAGAGATATTCCATGTTCCTGGGTAGGAAGAATCAATATTGTGAAAATGACTATACTACCAAACACAATCTACAGATTCAATGCAAACCCTATCAAATTATCAATGGTATTTTTCACAGAACCAGGACAAAAAAAATTCACAATTCATATGGAAACACAAAAGATCCCAAATAGCCAAATTAGTCTTAAGAAAGAAGAATCAACCTTCCTAACTTCAGAGTATACTACAAAGCTACAGTCATCAAGACAGTATGGTACTGGCACAAAAACATACATCTAGACCAAAGGAATGAGATAGAAAGCCCAAAAATAAACCCATGCACCTATGGGTACCTTATTTTTTACAAAGGAGGCAAGAATATACAATGGGGCAAAGAGAGCCTCTTCAATAAATGGTGCTGAGAAAACTGGACAGCTCCATGTAAAAAAATGAAATTAGAACACTTCCTAACACCATACACAAAGACAAACTTAAAATGGATTAAAGACCTAAATGTAAGAAACTATAAAACTCTTAGAGAAAAACATAGGCAGAACACTGGATAACATAAATCAAAGCAGATCCTCTGTGACCCACCTCCTAGAGTAACAGAAATAAAAACAAAAGTAAACAAGTGGGACCTGATTAAACTTAAAAGCTTTTGCACAGCAAACTATAAGCAAGGTGAAAAACCCTCAGAATGGGATAAAATAATATCAAATGAAACAACTGACAAAGGATTAATTTCCAAAGTATACAAGCAGCTCATAAAACTCAATACCAGAAAAAAAAAAAAAAAACAATCAAAAAGTGAGAAAAAGACCTAAACAGACATTTCTCTGAAGAAGACATACAGATGGCTAACAAACACATGAAAAGATGCTCAACATCGCTCATTATTAGAGAATTGCAAATCAAAACTACAGTGAGATATCACCTCACACCAGTCAGAATGGCCATCATCAAAAAGTCTACAAACAATAAATGCTGGAGAGGGTGTGGAGAAAAGGGAAGACTTTTGCACTGTTGGTGGGAATGTAAACTGATACAGCCACTATGGAAGACGGTATGGAGATTCCTTAAAAAACTAGGAATAAAACCACCATATGACCCACCAATCCCACTCCTAGGCATATACCCTTAGGAAACCAAAATTGAAAAAGACACGTGTGCCGCATTGTTCATTGCAGCACTATTTACAATAACTAGAACATAGAAGCAACCTAGATGTCCACTGACAGATGAATGCATAAAGAAATGGTACATATACACAACAGAATATTACTCAGCCATAAAAAGGAACACATTTGAGCCAGTTCTGATGAGCTTATTATACAGAGTGAAGTAAGTCAGAAAGTAAAAGATAAATATTGTACTCTAATGCATATATTCAGAACCTAGAAAAAGGGCACTGAAGAATTTATTTACAGGGCAGCAGTGGAGAAGGCAATGGCAACCCACTCCAGTACTCTTGCCTGGAAAATCCCATGGACGGAGGAGCCTGGTGGGCTGCAGTCCATGGGGTCATGAAGAGTCAGACACGACTGAGCGACTTCACTTTTACTTTTCACTTTCATGCATTGGAGAAGGAAAGGGCAACCCACTCCAGTGTTCTTGCCTGGAGAATCCCAGGGACGGGGGAGCCTGGTGGGCTGCCATCTATGGGGTCGCACAGAGTCGGACATGACTGAAGCAACTTAGCACCAGCAGCAGCAGCAGTGGAGAAACGGACAGAGAGAATAGACTAATGGACATGGAGAGAGAGGAGGAGAGGGTGAGATGTAAAGAAAGAATAACATGGAAACTTATATTACCATATGTAAAATAGATAGCCAACGGGAATTTGCTCTATGGCTCAGGAAACTCAAACAGGGGCTCTGTATCAACCTAGAGGGGTAGACTGGGGAGGGAGATGGGAGGAAGGTTCAAAAGGGAGGGGATATATGTGTACCTATGGCTGACTCATGTTGAGGTTTGAGAGAAAACAACAAAATTCTGTAAAGCAATTACCCTTCCATTAAAAATAATTTTTTTAAAAGAAATATGTAGGTAACTTTTTGTTTCTAAGAACAAAACCTTGTTAGTTTAAGTCAGAATGGCAATGTCTGTGTTCCTACAAATGTCGATGCTTTTAGAGAAAACTACATTGTGTGTGTTTATAAGTATATAAATAGATAAATTTTTACATGTATCAGATTTTCTCAATTTCATGTATTTTTTCTTTTTCAATTAAAAGAAATCTTTCAGTGAATAACTAAATATGACTAGTAAGAGAGCATGGCAGTGTCATGTTGTACTGCCTTATCTAATGCACTGAGAAGGGTGTGTCATTTCTGTGGCACTCCTCCCAAAACTCTACAAACTCAATAATCTGGAGAAAAACATCACACAAACTCAGACAAATTAAGGACATTCTACAAAACGCTTGATCAGTACTTTCCAAAAGTGCCAAGATTGTGAAATGAAAGGAAAGGCTGACGAACTGTCCCAGATTAGAAGAGACTAAAAGACAGAACGAATGTAACATGAAGTCTTGGGTGGGACTCAGAAACAGAACAAGGACATTACTGGGGGAGGGAATGGTGAAATCCTAATGAAATCTGTAGTTCAGTCAATAGTAGTGTACAAATGTTTGTTTCTAAGTTTTGATAACTCCACCATGGTTATATGAGATGTTAACATTAGGGAAAGCTGAGTAATGGGTATTTAGGAACTCTCTGTACTGTCATGGCCACTCTTTTGTAAATCTAAAATTATCTCAAAATTAAAAGGCTAAAATGTTTTAAATTCTTAAAATGTTTTAACATTTTTGTTGTACCATATGAAAGTGAAAGTCGCTCAGTGGTGTCCAATTCTTTGCGACCCCATGGACTGCATAGGCCAAAATACTGGAGTGGGTAGCCTACCCCTTCTACAGCGAATCTTCCCAACCCAGGAATCAAACCTGGGTCTCCTGCATTGCAGGCGGATTCTTCACCAACTGAGCTATCAATTTTGGCTCAGAACAAATGGCACTATGGTCATATAAAACATTAAAACATATAATTTTAAGCTTAAAAATATATTAAGCTTAAACTATTAACAAATGGCACTATAGTTATATAAAACATTAAAACATATAATTTTAAGCTTAAAAATATATTAAGTACTTATGTATGTAACTTGCCTAGTGGCTCAGGGATAAAGAATCTGCCTGCAGTGCAGCAGACCCAGGGGATGCAGGGTCGATCCCTGGGTCGGGAAATGGCAACCACTCCAGTATTCTTGTCTGGGAAATCCCATAGAGAGAGGAGCCCAGTGGACTGCAATCCATAAAATGGCAAACAGTTGGACACAACTGAGCACACACACACACACACATACTTATGTATTAATATATATGTCATTTTGATATGATTATACAGAGCAACGTTCCTACCCACAGGAGTTGATAATTTAGACAGTCTGTCTGAAAACCATATTCCAAGCCAACATCAGTGATGCTGAAGAAGAGAAAGCTCACTCTTGCCAAAGCAGTAGAGGAGCCTCAAGAATGCTTAATAGCAAGGCTGTATGCCTCACTGCATTCGCAGGGGCAGCAAAGGTAAGAGCTCTCTGGGTGGGAAAACACTGGAAGAGACTTTCTGAGGCCCACAAAGTCCGACTATAGCACCCACAGCAGGGCCTTCACTTCATCTCCGCCAAGGTTCTCGTGCTTGCAAGCCCCCATTAGCTTATGTTTTATCAGAATGGGGAAATAAACTTCTTACTGCCATAGCAGTGGAATGAGGGGTGGTGGGAATCCATTAAGCACTAGTTATTTGAAAAAGAAGAAAGAAAAACTCGCAAAGAAAAAATGATTTTATCTTGCACTGAAGATCTTCATCTTATAATAAGAGCTAATGCTAAAGCTGAAACTCCAGTACTTTGGCCACCTCATGCGAAGATTTGACTCATTGGAAAAGACCCTGATGCTCGGAGGGACTGGGGGCAGGAGGAGAAGGGGACGACAGAGGATGAGATGGCTGGATGGCATCACTGACTCGATGGACGTGAGTCTGAGTAAACTCTGGGAGTTGGTGATGGACAGGAAGGTGTGGTGTGCTGCAATTCATGGGGTTGCAAAGAGTCGGACACAACTGAGTGACTGAACTGAACTGAATGTCTACTGAAAGCTCACAATATGCCAAATCTTGTGTAAAGCTCTTTACATGCAGACCTTTGTCTAATCCTCCTAGCAACCCCACTGAGGGAAGAACTGCTGTGTCCGTATTTCAAATGAAGGAACTGAGGTGAAGTGAGGTTGAGAAACATGCCCAGGTTCACAAAGCTAGAAAAAAAAGACATATCCAGGACTCACACAAAAGTCCATTTGACTTTAGACTTCATTTACCGCTTGTAATATACAACCAGGTCTCTCTACAGAGCAGAATTTCCCGGATGATATGAGTATGGGCAGAGGAACCTGGAGGGCTCCATGAGGTTGCAAAGAGTTGGACACGACTGAGCAACTAACACACACTAACATACATTAACACACTTGAGTATGGGCATACCTACAAAATTGTAAGCAAGCTAAAACTATGTTTTAATCTTTTTGCAAACTTCTAAAGTGAACATATAAGAAAAACTTTTATAAACAGGTACAAATACCACTTGGATGGAGAACTGTTTAATTTGCCATATGAGGACTTGGAACATGTTGAAACTTGACTCTGATTCCTTCAGCTTTTGTAGATCACAATGGAATGTACTAGGCACCCTGTCTTCTTAATACTGCTAGCCAAATGACAAACGTAACCACTTCGCCTACTTGGCTAGTCTAAGAAAGGGATGGAAGAACAAAGATTATTCAGTCTCAGCTGTGTGTTGCTAAAGTGAAGATCATCCCCCAGGGTGTCATGGGGAAATATTAGGGAAACCTAAATTTTCCTCCAAAATTCTTTTCCCTTCCCTTCCCTTGTTTGACAAAGCCTAACTCTCCCTCACCATCAGTAAGTCAAAAAAGCCTCTCTGGTTTGCTATGGAAATTGGATAGATGCTTTTTAGTGGCATGGTTAGAAGGAGAGGATGGAAGAACTAATGGAGAGATCATGAGGAAATTATCTCCTCACAGCATCTGTTCATAGCACTTTTCTTTGCTCGTTTATTAAATGTGCATTTTAAGCACTGACTATGTCACAGACACAACTAGAGAAATGAAAATGAACAACACATCTTTTGCCTTCCAGTAGTTCAGTTTCCTAGGGAAAAGAGGTCACCAGGTCTAAGAGGATTACAGTTGAGTGAGTGAAATGGAGAAAACACATGCTTGCACTTAACTTTGCCTGGGAAAGTCAAGATATTGGAGGTTGAGGTATAAGTTAGGGTTCAACAGGCAGAGAGAAGCACAGTATTTCAGGAAGAGGGAACAGCATGTGCAAGACGATTAGGAGGAGTTGAGCACGACCACAGGTCAGGTTGCAAGCTGTGGAGTGGCAGTGTATGAAGCTAGAAAGGCGGACAGGAGCCAAACCAAAGAGCGTAACTGTCTCGTCCTCTTACTAAATTATAGAACATGTCTTATTTACCAGTTTATCCCTATCTCAGTGTATGCCATGTGGTAGGTTCTCACATAACAGTAATAGTCCAACACAAAATTACGTGTAATTTTATGTCTCTCAATCAGTTGTAAAACTAGATCCACTGTATTGTCAGATTTTTTTTTAACTAATGTAGTATACTGCCCTCTAGTGGTTAGGAAACAATAGGCTTTCTATCACAATGAATGCCAGTAGTTTCACCCGGATTTGCTCTGCTGCTGCTGCTAAGTCGCTTCAGTTGTGTCCGACCCTGTGAGACCCCATAGACAGCAGCCCAGCAGGCTCCCCCGTCCCTGGGATTCTCCAGGCAAGAACACTGGAGTGGGTTGCCATTTCCTTCTCCAATGCATGAAAGTGAAAAGTGAAAGTGAAGTTGCTCAGTTGTGTCTGACTCCTAGCGACCCCATGGACTGCAGCCCACCAGGCTCCTCCGTCCATGGGATCCTCCTTTCATGCCTTAGCTATTGAAAACAATGCTGCAATGAACATGGGGGTTTGGACATCTTTTTGAGATAGTGATTTCATTTCCTTCAGATAAATACCCAGAAATAGAATCGCCTGATTATGTGGTAGTACTTTTTATTTTTTGAGGAATTTGAAAATTGCTTGGAAGTTAACTGAATTTATTGTGGTAATCACTTTGCAATGAATATATTATTTGGTACACATAAGAGTAATACAATGTAACACATCAATTGTTTTGTTGCTCATTTGTGGCCAACTCTATGCAACAGTATGGACTAGCCCGCCAGGCTCCTCTCTCCAAGGGATTTCCCAGGCAAGAATACTGGAGTGAGTTGCCATTTCCTTCTCCAGGGGATCTTCCCAATCCAGGGATCAAAGCCATGTCTCCTGCATTGCAAGCGGATTCTTTACCACTGAGCCACCAAGGGAAGACCCATCAATCATATCTCACTTCAAAAACAAAGCTATGCTAGTTACAACCAATAAGATACATTCACTCACTGATATCTTGCCACCCAGTTTGAAAATCAGTGCAAACGAAGCAACCGACAAAGGATTAATCTCCTAATTATATAAACAGCTCATACAGCTCAATATCAGAAAAACAGTCCAAAAATGGGCAGAAGACATAGACATATCTTCAAAGAAGACAGACAGATGGCAAATGAACACATGAAAAATGAAAATATATTCAACATAGCTCATTATTAGAGAAATGCAAATCAAAACTACAATGAGGTATCACCTCACCCCAGTCAGAATGGCCATCATCAAAATGTCTACAAATAATCAATGCCGAGCAGACGTGCAGGAAAGGAAACCCTCCTACACCGTTGGTGGGAATATAAATTGGTGCGGCCACTGTGGAGAACAGTACAGGGATTGTTTTAAAAGCTAGGAATAGAACTACCGTATAACCCAGCAACCCCACTACTGGGCATATACCCTGCTGCTGCTAAGTTGCTTCAGTCATGTCCGACTCTGTGCAGCCCACCAGGCTCCCTCGTCCCTGGGATTCTCCAGGCAAGAACACTGGAGTGGGTTGCCATTTCCTTCTCCAAAACCCTGAGTAAACCACAATTCAAAAAGATACATACCCCAATGTTCATTGCAGCCCTATTTACAATAGCCAGGACAAGGAAGCAACCTAGATGTCCACTGACATATGAATGGATAAAGAAGATGTGGTATATATATACAATGGAATATTACCCAGCCATAAAAAATAATGAATTTGAGTCGGTTCTAGTGAGATAGTTAAACCTACAGCCTGTTTTACAGTGAAATAAATCAGAAATTACAGAAAAATATTGTATATTAATGCATATACATGGAGTCTAGAAAAATAGTACTAATGAACCTATTTCAGGGAAGGAATGGAGATGCAAATGTAAAGAATGGACTTGTGGACACAGGAGGGGAAAGAGAAGGTAGGAGAATTGACATCCACACACTACCACGTGTAAAATAGATGGCTAGTGGGAAGCTGCTGTATAACACAGGGAGCCCAGCCCTCACGTCTGTAATATCCTGGAAGGAAGGGATGAGGGGAAGGGAGACTCAAGAGGGAGGGGACATATAATCATTATTGCTGATTAGCGCTAGTATACAGGCAAAAACCAACACACCATTGTGAAGCAATTATCCTCCACCCAAATAAATTTTAAAAAAGAAAATCAGTGGTCTCTGACAATATTCATTTCATTTTAATATATTGTTTTATATATTTGGTGTTCCCTGGTGGCTCAGACAGCACAGTATCTACCCACAATGTGGGAGACCCAGGTTCAATCCCTGCATGGGGAAGATAAGATCCCCTGGAGAAGGGAATGGTTACCCACTCCAGTACCCTTGCCTGGAGAATCCCATGGACAGAGGAGCCTGGTGGGCTACAGTTGATGGGAACTCAAAAAGTCAGAAATGACTAAGCAACTAACGCTTTATTTTCACTTTACATATATATATATATATATATATCATAGACTATGATTAATGATATAATTCACTCTGAATGTAGATATGATCTACCTTCTTCTCCAAATAGTAAGTTGGTTAACTCAATAATACAAATAATATAAATAAAAGTCTCCAAGCATGCTAAATCACTTAAGTTGTGTCTGACTCTTTGTGATCCTATGGACTGTAGCCTTCCAGACTCTGTCCATGGGATTCTCCAGGCAAGAATACTGGAGTGGGTTGCCATTTCTTACTCCATACACTAATACTAATAGAAAGCTAAACCAGGTAAATGTATTACGTTTTTTAATTTATATACATTTCACATGCATTATCTCAAAGTGTCTATGAAAAGCCTCTCCACTTTTACTCTTCAGAGTTAAAGACTAAATTTCCTCAAGAATAGCAATTCTAATATATGTAACAAAGTTTATTGTTACCAAAAAAATGTAATAAAACACCCTAGGTGACAATAGGAAAATTGTAAATTACATGCATTCTTCTGATGACCATTACACAACCATAAAGATCATGTTTGTAAAGAATACTTAATGAAACAGAGAAAAAACAATGATTCATTGCTATGTGAGAAAAGAGGGAGCTATACTTAAACAGTGTCTTAACTGTGAGAGGAAACCCACGTGGAGAAATGAAAGCAGGAAATGTATGCAACAAAGCATTAGCAGTAGTGGTTTCTCAGCAGTATATTTTTCACACTATCTACCTTGTGCATTTATTGCTTTTTTTTAATCAGGTAAGTCAAAAAATTAACAGCAAATGAGAACGTCTTTGACAAAAATGTACACATGAAAAACTAAAGAATTCCCCTGAAGGCCTGCCTTTCCAAATTTCCTATGAAACTGAATTACAGCTCCTGTGACAGTTTTCCCATATTGGAGGTTGAGTTTGCTTGTCACAAAAGCACCTTCCAGGTTAAACAGGAAGTCTCCTGTACCTTCAGAATCAGAAGATGAGTAACCATAAATTTGCTTTTATTCTGCTTTATTGACTATGCAAAGCCTTTGACTGTGTGGATCACAATAAACTGTGGAAAATTCTGAAAGAGATGGGAATACCAGAACACCTGATCTGCCTCTTGAGAAATTTGTATGCAGGTCAGGAAGCAACAGTTAGAACTGGACGTGGAACAACAGACTGGTTTCAAATAGGAAAAGGAGTTCGTCAAGGCTGTATATTGTCATCCTGTTTATTTAACTTATATGCAGAGTACATCATGAGAAACGCTGGACTGGAAGAAACACAAGCTGGAATCAAGATTGCCGGGAGAAATATCAATAACCTCAGATATGCAGATGACACCACCCTTATGGCAGAAAGTGAAGAGGAACTCAAAAGCCTCTTAATGAAAGTGAAAGTGGAGAGTGAAAAAGTTGGCTTAAAGCTCAACATTCAGAAAATGAAGATCCAGTCCCACCACTTCATAGGAAATAGATGGGGAAACAGTGGAAACGGTGTCAGACTTTATTTTTCTGGGCTCCAAAATCACTACAGATGGTGACTGCAGCCATGAAATTAAAAGATGCTTACTCCTTGGAAGGAAAGTTATGACCAACCTAGATAGCTTATTCAAAAGCAGAGACATTACTTTGCCAACAAAGGTCTGTCTAGTCAAGGCTATGGTTTTTCCTGTGGTCATGTATGGATGTGAAAGTTGGACTGTGAAGAAGGCTGAGCGCTGAAGAATTGACACTTTTGAACTGTGGTGTTGGAGAAGACTCTTGAGAGTCCCTTGGATGGCAAGGAGATCCAACCAGTCCATTCTGAAGGAGATCAGCCCTGGGGTTTCTTTGGAAGGAATGGTGCTAAAGCTGAAACTCCAGTACTTTGGCCACCTCATGCGAAGAGTTGACTCATTGGAAAAGACTCTGATGCTGGGAGGGATTGGGGGCAAGAGGAGAAGGGGACGACAGAGGATGAGATGGCTGGATGGCATCACTGACTCGATGGATGTGAGTCTGAGTGAACTCTGGGAGTTGGTGATAGACAGGGAGGCCTGGCGTGCTGCGATTCATGGGGTCACAAAGAGTCAGACACGACTGAGCGACTGATCTGATCTGATCTGATCTGATATATGAATATCAATGAAAATACATTCTCCAAGAAATTCCTTGGAAAGGTTACATCAGAATGACATTTATTCTGTGGTTTGCACTTTTGAAAACAAAGTATGTAAAAAGTGAAAGTGTTAGTCATTCAGTCGTGTTCAACTCTATGCAGCCCGCCAGGTTCCTCTGTCCATGAAATTCTCCAGGCAAGAATACTGGATAGTCATTCCCTTTTCCAGGGGGTCTTCCTGACCCAGAAATTGAATATGGATCTCCTGCACTGCAGGCAGATTCTTTACCTCCAGGGAAGCCTCAAACAAAGTATAGTAAAACACTATTAGTATTGCACTACAGAATGCACACTAGGTAGGCAAAAATACAATATTACCATTCATATTTGGAGGAAACAGAGTAAGTTTACACTGCAACACAGAGAAGCAGTATATAACCCAGACTTGGGCTGTGAAGGTACGTGTCCTGGAGAAGGTGACTGAGACCTGAAGGGTGGGTTAGACAAGCAAAGACTGAGAAGAAAAAAGGGGTAATTTCAAACTTAAGAAACAGCCTATGTCAAACTCTGCCCACTTTCTTTTTTTTTTTTTGGTTGCCACAGCCATGTGGGATCTTAGTTCTCTAACCAGGGATCAAATCCACACCCCCTGCACTGGAAGTGTGGAGTCTTAACCACTGGACCACCAGGGAAGTCTCTTCCCAATTTACCTTTGTTTCATAATTCTCTGAATCAGAACACTGAGAGAGCTTCTCAGCAAGAACAGTTGAACCCTATGCTCCTTCTTGAACCCAACTTAAATGACAATTAAGGAATAAAAAAGAGAGACCAGAGGAGACAGCATCAGACTTTTGAAGGTCAGAAAGCAGAGGTCAAATGGGAACTGACTTGGATGACGGGGGAAAGCTAAACCCTGTGCTGCAGTCAGAGAAGCCTGAGAGCCAGCCGTCTCTCCTGCAAACCACAGAAGAGGCTTGGGCTAGCCGAGGCAAGGGGAGGCTGACAGAGGAGGAGTGGAAAGCCTGTTTAAAAAACAGCTGGACCCCACATCCAGTTCTGCACACCATACAGGTAGGCATGGCCTCTTCTTTTACCAACCCAGGAAAACATAACAAACCTAAGAATAAAAGAAAATTCTTCAGTCTTCTAAAGGGCCTTGAGCATCTCTGTGACTCTTAAATGCTGAGAAACCCCCTTCAGGCCAGGGTGGTATTTGCCCAGCTGGTGGGAATGTCTGCAGCTCAATTGAGTCATTCTGCAGGCACTGACCTCAGGCCAAGAGGCTCCCCACACAGGGTCACACCCAGTCCCTGAGGGCAGTCTTCAGCCAGTAATTGGTAGATAAGGGGTATAAACGCCAGGCCCCCTTGCCTGAAGGTAGGACAACTCTGAAAGGCATGACTACACACCATCAAGAAACAGAAAATATAACGTTTTTTGAAGAAAAGATACCATTTACATCAGGGACAAAAATTTAAATTATCAATGTTGAATCTTTAAAAAGATATGCAAGACTTTTCTGGGGAAAATTTATACATATAATATCGAAAGACATTTTAAAAGAAATAAATGAAAGTATATACCATATCATTGGATTTGAAGATGCACTGTCACACAGAGTTCTTCCCATTGATCTTAACTATTGAATGCAATTCCAGCTAAAACATGAAAACTTAACAAACTAATATAAAAATGTATGTGAGTGAGGAAATGAATGAGAATAGCCCAGATACTATAAGGAGAAAAACACGGATGTATTTGCTTTACAAATAACAAGACTTAATAGAAAGTCCTTACAAAATAAAATCATGTGGTAGTAGCACAGATATACTTATAAAATCAATCAATGGAACAGATTAGAGAATCACAAAATAAACACATACAAACAAAGAAACTTGATTTATGACAGAGCAGTGGGGGAGGATGGAAGTGACCCTCAGGGGCGTGCACTGCTCAGATCTCCCTTTGTGAATAAAAGCAACGAAGCCTGTTATCCATGATCATACAAATGGGTTAAGATGAAACACAGCAACAGTGCACCCGAAGGGGAATTCAGGATTGGAAAGGCAAGATGAAAGTGCTGTGTTTTTGGATATTTGGGCCCCTAGATAGTTAAGATGCATACCTAAGGGAGAATTTCAATGACCCCAGAATCTTGAATCTTCTTACAATAGAAAAGCACTAGTCATTAAATTGAGACATCTGTTATTTTTTGGAGCTTCCCAAGTGGCTCAGTGGTAAAGAATTCTCCTGTCAATGCAGGAGACGCAGGAAACATGGATTCAACCCCTGGGTTGGGAAGATCCTTTGAAGAAGGGAATGGCAGCCCACTCCAGTATTCTTGCCTGGGAAATCACATGGCAAGAATTTGATTGCCCACCAGGCTCCTCCTGGTGGGAGGAGCCTGGTGGGCTACAGTCCCTAGGGTCAGAAAGAGTCAAACACGCTTAGCAACTGAACGCACGTGGGCGTGCGTGCGCGCCCGCGCACACACACACACACACACACGTGACTACAATATTTCCCAGCCAGAAAGTTCATATATATACTAACTAGCTCCTCCCCTGCCTCTTAGAGCAGTCTGTCCTGAGAAGGCTATTTTCCAAGCTATAGTCCTCAGTAAGGTTCCTGAATAAAACTTGACTCACAGCTTTCACGTCATTTGTTTTTCTTTAGATAGACACTTTTGACCCCAGGAGGATATTGGCTGACAGCCTCCATGTGTTGTACCTGCAGGATCCAGCACCACATTCACAGCCTAGGCCTCTCACCATGACTGATAGTGAGTGGACTTGAGGAGGACCATTCTGGCCAGCGGGGACTCCTCACAGCTGACTCACCAGCCTGGTCAATACTCTCTGAGCTGCTGCTTCCTTCCTGCTCTCCTTTTTCAGTTGTCAGACCCATGTCATAATGTCAAAAGTTTCCTAGCTAACACCTGCTCTTGTTCACTTTATCCTTCACAGGTGTTTCCTCCTAATAAAACCTTGTACATCTCCACTCCATCACGGTATCTGCTTTTCAGAGGAACTGAACTGAACAGTTGGTACTAGCAAATGGTCTGAGAAGGCAGCCTCTAGGGCAGAGAGTGGATTGCTCACTGGCCGGCAAGGAAAACCCCAACCTCAGTGGGATGTGGGCCACAAATCGTCCCTGGCACAAGGCGGTGTCTCAGCTGCTGAGTATTTCACAGATGATGGCCTGAGGAAACATACCCAGTGCAGAAAATCAAGCTTACCCATGCAATGAATGAGGCCTTTAAAGACACAAGAGAGCCAGCACCTGCAAAGACAGGGGCTAGTCTTTACACGTGAATGGAAGCCCTTCAGAGGGATAACTAGAAACTGAAGGCAGTTAATGAGAAGTTCAAGGCTAAGTATGAGAGCCAGCATGTGCTTGTGGTGGTACTTCTTACAAAGCCATCCTTATCTCCCTGCAGTGGCAGAGAACACAGCTCAGGAGCAATCACGGGACTTTGCAGATTTACAACTGGGAGCCACAGAGATGATTAAACACTCTGTTACACTAAGGTCCGAGCCCTGAAACGTGGGATGGGGACATCTAGGTGGATGTCCCCCAGTATTGAGGCTCAACACACCCACAATTCTGTGCTCACTGTCCTACCACCAGCCCCAAACTACAGAGAGGAGCCAGCACTGAAGTTCTTGGTGATGCTGGTACCTCTCTCACCAGATGCTGCTTTGCAGACCCTCAGGTCCAGCACTTCCCAGCTGTATTGTGTTGGGATGTAATAACAGTTATCTGCCTAGCAGCCAGGAGAGGAAACGGGGACAACTCTGAGGGCTATTCATTGGGCTGTGGTAGAAAAGCCTCAGTAGGGGCTTACTGTCATAGGAGAAATGAGGCAAAAAAGGATGATCGTGTCCCAAGTCTTAGGTGAGCCCCTCCATCAGGCCACCAAGTCAGGGTCCTTGGCTTTGAACAGGAAAGAACTCAAGAGCGAGCCTTAAGGAAGTAAAAGCAGTTTTATTCAGGGAGATACGCATTCAAAGACAGAGCATGGGCCATCTCAAAAGCCAGACTTGCACTCTGGGCACGCAGTCAGGGTCTTGGAAAGTGAGAGTGGCCCTGAGGTGTGGGAGTGATTGGTTTTTGTGGTTTGTTTTGTTTTTATGTTATGTTATGGTGGTGAAAGTCATCTAATATAAAACATTATTTTAACCATATTTATCTATACCTTTCAGTGGCACTAAAGTACATTCTGAGAATGGTTAGTTTTTATGGGCTGAATAATTTCATAGACTAATGAGTGGGAGGATTATTCTCAATCCAACTATTTTGGGGAAGGGGTGGAGATTTCCAGGAATCGGGCCATCACCCACTTTTTGGCCTTTTATGGTTGACCTCAGAACTGTCATGGTGCCTGTGGGTGAGTCAGTTAGCATGCTGATGTATTACAATGAGCATGTAATGAGGCTCCAGGTCTCCTGAAGTCCAGTCTCCTGCCATCTTGGGCCTGCATGCTAAGTCATTTCAGTCATGTCCAACTCTGTGTGACTCTGGGCTGTAGCCCACCAGGCTCCTCTGTCCATGGGATTCTCCCGGTAGGAATACTGGAATGGATTGCCGTGCCCTCCTCCAGGGGATCTTCCCCAACCAGGGATGGAACCTGTGACTCTTACATCTCCTACCTGGGAAGCCCATCTTGGGCCTAGTAGATT
The DNA here is from genome assembly GCF_055505025.1 of Bos grunniens. NCBI lineage: Eukaryota > Metazoa > Chordata > Mammalia > Artiodactyla > Bovidae > Bos > Bos grunniens. The sequence goes on along the minus strand of NC_141179.1, from coordinate 7,225,113 downwards.
CTAACTGGTTTTTGTTGTATCCTGATCTTCTCAATAGTTGTGGTATCCTTTTAATGCTTGTGCCCTGCCGCCTTTCTTCCTGTCTCATTACAAGGGGTAAGTGCTGCTTCTTACAGAAAACAGTGCTGTCACTAAGAACTTTAGTACCAGTTATCTGTAATCCATGCCTAAATGTAGGAAAAGATGGCTCAGAGCCAGGCTCACTAATGGTGACAGACATGATGAGTCCCAGGAATAAGAGAAACCAGGTGGCAGCACTTATCTGCAGAAGTCAAGGGACCACAGTTACCATAACCACCAGCAAGGTCAAAGTAGCAGCTGAGAGAACTTAGCTGGCAGAGAAATAATTAATAGAAATTTAGGTTTCTAGGGACAAAATGCCCAGGCACCCTTCAAAGGTACGACTTAACATCTGCAATCAGAGGTAGAAATGGAGGAGCAGCTGTCTGAGGACAGTGATCCCAGCAAAGAGTCACAGTGCCTTGCTCAGTCCCCAGACCTGAGCCCATTTTCAGATATGGAACCACCAAATGAAGAGATAGCTAGGTTCCCAGGAAGAAGGACCCTGCAATACATCCAGCAAATATATACTGTAAAGATTCCCTCAGGCCTTGCCTAGAGGGACAGTTTTAGTGGATAAACACTGAGAAAAGGGGGATAAACACTGAGAAAAGGGGAATAAACCAAATATTAAGGAATATTGCACAGGATATTAGTGCACTGTGATCTTAAGCAACTAGAGGATATGATCTACCAAAACAAGGGAATAAACTAAGGGGAAAAAATATATGAAAACTAAGAAACAAGGTGGCCTTAGTGGCAATGAGAATGCATCTGGCAACCCTCCAAACTATAGGAGAATATTGACCAAGCGTCCTAACTGCTGTGCTCAGAAACCCAGCCCAGCCTGCACTTTCCACACACTGGTCCCAGCAAATTATTCCATTACTAAGAAAGGCTTATTCCTGGGAGACCCAGGACTCTTCTCATGGGCCACATGAAAGCTTGTTTAACCTTCGTTCCATCAAACCCTCCATCCCTGAGGGTCAGACTTGTCTTCTGATCTGATGGATTCCCTCAGCCTGTCCAATATCCTTGTTTCTATTCACAGGCATTTCATTAATAAATTATTTGCTCATTTATCCACATCTTGGCATTTAGTTCTTAGAAGACCCAAAGCCAACACAGGAAAAGGATTTTTTTCTTAAATCCCAGGATAACGATAAAGGAAGATTCCAGCTGAGCACCAAGCCTAGAAAGCAATAGTTTAGACAGATGCAGAAGAGATGACTGTAAGAACATAAAAAGGAGGGAATTCCCTGAAGGTCCAATGGTTAGGACTCCACGTTTTCATAGCCAGTGAACTAAGACCCCACAAGCAGTGCAGCTGGGAAAAAAATCAACAACAAAAAACATTAAAAGAGTAGAAAGTCTACTCTGATGTTATTTATTACTCTGCAATGTGGAAGAGCATGAAATGCAATTAAAAGCTAAACAGAAAATTGTGATTTCTTAATAAAAACCAAAACAAAAGGTTGAATAAGAAATAAATATGTTCATAGGACACTATATGACAAGAGCAAAAAATTATTTATGTGAAAGTGAAAGTCGCTCAGTCATGTCCGACTCTTTGTGACCCCATGGACTATACAGTCCGTGGAATTCTCCAGGCCAGAATACAGGTGTGGGTTGTCTTTTCCTTCTCCAGGGGATCTTCCCAACCCAGGGATCAAACCTGGGTCTCCCACACTGCAGGTGGATTCTTTACCAGCTGAGCCACAACGGAAGCCCATTATTTATATAAGGGAAGCCCATTACTTATATAGTCAATTATTAAATATTAATTTAATATATTAGTAAATATTTTACAGGTTGAAAGGAAATGTGGTATGGGGAAAAGGGTAGAGAATGCTATAAGAACTACAATGAAGTGAAAATTTTAAAGTGTTAGTCACTCAGTTGTATCCAACTCTGTGACACCATGGAATATAACCCATGAGCCTCCTCTGTCCACAGAAATCTCCAGGCAAGAATACTGGAGTGGGTAGCCTTTCCCTTCTCTAGGGGATCTTCCCAACCCAGGGATCAAACTCACATCTCCCACATTGCAGGCAGATTCTTTACTGTCTGAGGGACAAGGAAGGCCAAAAACTACAGTAGGAGGTGAATGTATCACATACACAACTGAACTATCAAGAATGACAGCATAAGCTCATTGCTTAGAAATATGGAGGTAAATACTAATATTAATAGGAAAAAAAAAACTAAAAGAATTAAAAGTGATCATCACCAGGAAGAAAGAATGGAGATACAGCTGGTGATTATTTCATGATAACGCTTGTAATGTTTTAAGACTTTTTCATCATTTATTTTTGACTGTGCTGAGTCTTCATTGGTATACATAGGCTCTCTCGTTGCAGCGAGTAAGGGCTACTCTTTGTTGCAGTGTGTGGGCTTCTCATTGCAGTGGCTTCTTTTGTCATAGAGCATGGGCTCTAGGGTATGCTGGCTTCAGTAGTCACAGGATGTGAGCTCAGTAGTTGCAGTGTGGCTCTAGGTGTGTGGGCTTCAGTAGTTGCTGCATATAGGCCCAGTAGTTATGGCTCATGGGCTAACTTGCCCTACAGCACGTGGAACCTTCCTGGACCAGGGATTGAACCCATACATGTCCTCTGTATTGGCAAGTGAGTTCTTAACCACTAGACCACCTGGGAAGCCCCAACACTTGTATATTTTTAAGCTATATGTACATTTGGTAAAGTTTAAAATAAAAATAATTATTAAAAATCAGCAATTTGCATATGTAGAATATATAGTTATTAGAAATCAATAAAAAATAATGTGAATAAACAAATCATTAAAAACTGAAAATATGAATTAAATGTAAAAACATTTTATTTCTAATTAAATTAAACTCAAAATGGATTAAAGATCTAAATGTAAGACCAGAAACTATAAAACTCCTAGAGGAGAACATAGGCAAAACACTCTCTGACATACATCACAGCAGGATCCTCTATGACCCACCTCCCAGAATATTGGAAATAAAAGCAAAAATAAACAAATGGGACCTAATTAAACTTAAAAGCTTCTGCACAACAAAGGAAACTATAAGCAAGGTGAAAAGACAGCCTTCAGAATGGGAGAAAATAATAGCAAATGAAGCAACAGACAAACAACTAATCTCAAAAATATACAAGCAACTCCTAAAGCTCAATTCCATAAAAATAAATGACCCAATCAATAAATGGGCCAAAGAACTAAATAGACATTTCTCCAAAGAAGACATACAGATGGCTAACAAACACATGAAAAGATGCTCAACATCACTCATTATCAGAGAAATGCAAATCAAAACCACTATGAGGTACCATTTCACGCCAGTCAGAATGGCTGCTATCCAAAAGTCTACAAGCAATAAATGCTGGAGAGGGTGTGGAGAAAAGGGAACCCTCTTACACTGTTGGTGGGAATGCAAACTAGTACAGCCACTATGGAGAATAGTGTGGAGATTCCTTAAAAAACTGGAAATAGAACTGCCTTATGATCCAGCAATCCCACTGCTGGTCATACATACTGAGGAAACCAGAATTGAAAGAGACACGTGTATCCCAATGTTCATCGCAGCCCTGTTTATAATAGCCAGGACATGGAAGCAACCTAGATGCCCATCAGCAGATGAATGGATAAGAAAGCTGTGGTACATATACACAATGGAGTATTACTCAGCCATTAAAAAAAATACATTTGAATCAGTTCTAATGAGGTGGATGAAACTGGAGCCTATTATACAGAGTGAAGTAAGCCAGAAAGAAAAACACCAATACAGTATACTAACACATATATATGGAATTTAGAACGATGGTAACAATAACCCTGTATACGAGACAGCAAAAGAGACACAGATGTATAGAACAGTCTTTTGGACTCTGTGGGAGAGGGAGAGGGTAGGATGATTTGTGAGAATGGCATTGAAACATGTATAATAGCATATATGAAACGAGTCGCCAGTCCAGGTTCGATGCATGATACTGGATGCTTGGGGCTGGTGCACTGGGACGACCCAGAGGGGTGGTATGGGAAGGGAGGAGGGAGGAGGGTTCAGGATGGGGAACACGTGTATACCTATGGCGGATTCATGTTGATATATGGCAAAACCAAAACAATATTGTAAAGTTAAAAAATAAATAAGTAAGGAAATCCTAAAAAAAAAAAAAAATTTAAAACAGTAATGAAATTATGTCTAGATCTATACCCAAAAGAATTGAAAGCATATTTCCACATTAAAAACTTGTACATGAATATTCATATCAACTTATTCATAATAGCTAAAAAAAGTTGATGGACCCAAATGTCTAGCAACTGATGAATGGATCAATAAAATGCAATATATCCATGTAGTAGAATATTATTCAGTGATTAAAAAGGAAGTACTGACACATGCTACAACATGAATGAATCTTGAAAACATGCTAAATGAAAAAAATCAGTCGAAAAATGTCACATATTTGTATGATTCATTTATATGAAATGTCCAGAACAGGCAAATCCACAGAAGCAGAAAATAGTTTAGTGGTTGCCAGAGACTTGTGGAGGAGGAAATAGGGAGTTTTTGCTCATGGGTATAGAGTTTTTTATGGAATTGTGAAAATATTATGAAATTAGATAGTGGTGATGATTGCACAACTCTATGAAGGTATTAAAAAACCACTGAACTGTATACTTTATAAGGGCAAGTATTATGGTATGAGAATATATTTCAATAAAGCTGTTGTAAAAATCACCAAAAAAAAAATCCAAAAAAAAGAGACGAGAAAAGAAATCTGCAGCAGAAAATAGTAAAACTGAAAGAAAAATAAACAGAAGAAAAGCAGGAAGCCACAATTCCAGCAAATGTGTTTCATGGTTAAATAAATGAATGTTAAATTATAAAGTCCTCACTCATGGTATCACATATGGAAACTTATTACTCAAATAAGTAGTATGCATTTGGATATGTCATTTTTGTGTGTGAAATATTTTATTTTACATACTGATTATCACAAATTTTGGCCACCTCATGCAAAGAGTTGACTCATTGGAAAAGACTCTGATGCTGGGAGGGATTGGGAGCAGGAGGAGAAGGGGACAACAGAGGATGAGATGGCTGGATGGCATCACTGACTCGATGGACGTGAGTCTCAGTGAACTCCGGGAGTTGGTGATGGACAGGGAGGCCTGGCGTCCTGCGATTCATGGGGTCACAAAGAGTCAGACACAACTGAGTGACTGAACTGAACTGAACTGAATGTTCAAATAGTTCAAGATTTTTAAAAATATTTTTATGGGCTAGGAATTAGAATAAAAACCTATGACAAAATCTATTTCATCAACAAAGAGAAGACTATTTTCTCCCTGACCTGAGAAGAAAAACAAAGAACAAATGGATTAAAAAAAAAAAAAACTGTTAAAGTCACACATTTAGCAAGTAGATACCACATTTCTAGGAGAATCTAGCTGAACTACCCCAATGCAAAAACTGAGGTTGCTTCTCAAGTGTGCATATTGCCTGAAGTGAGTACAGTTTTCAGTTGGTTTTTTGCCAAATGATTTGGGAAGGCAAAAATACCATCAAAGACCCAGAGATGTTATCTCAAGCATTAGAAGAAAAGACCTGGAAAGAGTGCTTGGACAGGGAGCCAAGAATTCATGCATCCAAATGAATCATGAGCCAAAAGCATCATTTTCATGAAAGAGAATGAAATCAGCCTCTTCAGTATGATCGTATCCTCACTTTCCAGTTTATTTCCATGACAAACAAGCTAAAATTCATGGGGTTTAATTGGCAAGATTAGTTTTTTTTAAGCTTTTGAGGCATATTTGTAAGTTTGATATAAACTGAAGATAATCTCCTGACAGAAACATCTGCTACAGTATTTCTCATATGTGGAGTTTCACTGACACATATTCTATTTCAGTCAGATCCTTCTTAAATAATTCATGGAATCTCACCTTTCATTTTGGGTACGTAAATAAACGTTAAATAAAACACAAACACTTTGAAAAAATTTTAAGAGAAAAACATAACAAAAAACAGAATCATTTTAAGGAATAAGGTACAAACACAGCATTTCCTGTCTTTGGAAGGCAAGAGTGTGGTAAGACTTCTGAATAAGCCTAAATAATACATCTGTCAAGACCATGAGTCTATTTTTTATTCTTATGACTGAAATATGCTATAGCAATATTAAAGTCTATGTATTATGACCACACTCCTATTAAAATCTTAAAATAATCTGAAATATTTATATTCAGGTATGCTATTTTAAGACTTTCTCATTATGAAAAATACTGATTACTTTTTTGTCCCACAATTTCCAGAATAAATTATATTTTAAGGTAAAATTCAAACTTTCTGTTATTGAAATATTTTGATATGCCCTCTTTTAAGATTAAAGGAATAAAATAAAAATAATTCAAATGAGAGTTGATTTAACATATATGATCTGAAAAGAGAGTCACATATCCCATAAATAGAAAGGCAAGAAAGCTCTCAGAAATGGAATATTCCCTGCCCTATTAGTAAATAAGGATGTCGCAGTCATCAGCAATTACAGCCCTTCAACCTGAGCCTGTGAGACTCAAAGGAACACAAGAAGGCAAATACCTGCCATCTAGCAGCCATCAGACTACAGCCACTGCCCACAGTGAGCCCTGAGGAAAGGAAGTTCCAGACCTAAAACAGGAGACTGGCCCCGACAGCTGAGATGCATATGAAAGGAACGATGTCAGTGAGTCCAGACTCTTGCATTTTCCCATACACAGAAAAGTGCTACATTCCTTAACTTGGGATATCTGATTTTCTTTCATTAACAATAGTCTTTTGATGTTCAGACTACCTGCCCTTTGTTGCAAAACTTCTCCATTACCTGGTTCCTCCCCTCACTGCCTCAGAGCAGTTTCCTCAGGGTTGCTTGAGATGCTACCTCCCTGACGTACAGGCCTGATGTCTAAAAGTTTCCACTGAATAATAGATAATGCTCAACTTTAAGGCTGTGACCCTTTTTTAAGTCGACAGTTTTGGAGACCATGAAGGGACCCAGAAGGACTTCTGTGCTCCGCCTGCACTCTACAAGGGTCCGGAGCCTTGGTGCAGCAGAGGCCTCCTGCACCTATCCACCTCCTTCAGGAGTCCACGTGAATCTGAGTGAGTCTCCTGAACTGACTGATGATCCTGAGTTTTATCTGGTGGGGTATGGCAGGTACATGGCCCCTCTCAAGGACAGTGGGGGCGGGCAGTTGGAAGATACCAGAGAATACTCACCTAGTGGAGAAAATACTGGGTGGGGCTTGGTTGTAAGATAACAGGAAAACACCCACACAGTTGAAAGACATTGAGGGAAGGGGCTGGTTGAAAGGCACCAAGGTTTGCTCAGTTATAGGAGACTGAGTGGTCTTGGCTGAGTGGTTAGGTAAAAGCCTGATCTGACACTTTTCCTTAATTCGGCTTCCTTAATAGAATTGTCAGGACAAAAGTGAAGATATTCTATGAGAGCTAGGCTCTGACGAAAAGGGCCAAGACTAATCCCAGCCAGTTACGGATTTCTCAGTTGACTGAGAAATTTACAGGAGTGATGGAAGTTGGCGCTTCGAACTTCACGGTGGTCCCATAGGGAAATCCACTCGTTAATTAAAACACTTGCGCACCCAGAGGTCGCAAATGAGAATTGGTCATCCCATAGGGAAATCCACTCGTTAATTAAAACACTTGCGCACCCAGAGGTCGCAAATGAGAGTTGGTCATCCCATAGGGAAATCCACTCGTTAATCAAAACACTTGCTCACCCAGAGGTCGCAAATGAGAATTGGTCATTCATTTATCCAAGCACCCATGGTGGTCTTAAACTGCCAAACGGAGCAACCAAGACACGTAAGGTGAGCTGAAATGACTCTGGAGGAGTTAAGTTCACAAGCAGCACACAGACCCACCACACAATTTCACTAGTATGGATAAATGTCATTAATATAATTATGGGCTTCCCTGGTGGCTTAGAGGATAAAGCATCTGCCCACAATGCAGGAGACCTGGGTTTGATCCCTGGGTAGGGAAGATCCCCTGGAGAAGGAAAATTTATATGGAATCCCCAACATCTGATATGTCCTGATACAATGTTATCAGTCATAATTTGTCATTATCCTAAAATGTTATATGTTACACAAATATCCAAGTTTCCTGCTAATTGCATTGTACTCAAATCTTTAACCATGCTATTTTGTTTTGTCCTTTATAGACTATAATAACTTTACACTGCCATTACAAAATTTTCAAGAAGTCTCATAAAAAGAACTTTTTAAACAAATATAAGTTTCTGATAGCCTTTATATAATACCACTGAACTGGGTAACATGACAAATGCTAATGGAAAACCTGATTACTTCATGCAGACCAACGGGAATCAATTACTGAATAAACTGCTGAATATTATTTATAACTTTGATTTCTGAAAATATACTAGTTTGAATCTGTTTTCCAGTAAACCTTTTTCTCTTATGCTGTGACCTACAAGCTGACAAAGTATACCTTTGTAAACAAAGATAAAACATTTATCTTTTTCTCTCTACCTGATCCTGCCAGAATTTGGCTTCCCAGCCAGCTCTCCTTTGAATTGATGGTTTATTGCAACTGGATTACAACTAATTACACTGATCATTGTTTTAATTTGTTGTTTTCAAATTGTTTATGCTTTGTGTGTCTGCTACACTATAACTTTGTCGATGTTACTAGCAACATTACTTATATCTATTTTATACGATTGTTGTGTGTAACACACACAATGTGTAAGCAGGCCTCCAACAAATGTAGCAATGATTCAGTGACTCGAAACAGTTGATCATATGTATAGTTCTGTGTGTGATCAGTAACTGTATTTGTGTGATTCTAGGCACTGGAAGAAGCAACAAGGGAAATATCTTGTGGATCATAGTAGGTTAGAATAAAGAGGATCCAGAGAATCTTTTATTATTTATCAATGGGCCTAATCCAGGAATTAACACCTGGAGTTATCAATGAGAATTATTGCCTGATCGGGGATGAGCCTCCCAGTGCATTGGGACAAAAATGACATGTCTCCAAACATTGGTCGAATTCCTGACCAAGAGGAGGAAACAGAAATGGAATATTTTCCGCCATGTCAATAAACAAGGATGTCATCAGCAATTACAGCCCTCCAACCTGACCCTGTGAGCCCCAAAGGAACACAAGAAGTCAAATACCTGCGATCTAGCAGCCATCAGACTACACCCACTGCCCACAGTGAGCCCTGAGGAAAGGAAGCTCCAGACTGAAACACAAAGAATAATGGCCCAGACAGCTGAGATGCATATGAAAGGAATGATTTCAGTGAGTCTGGACTCTTGCATTTTCCCATACACAGAAAAGCGCTACATTCCTTAACTTGGGATATCTGATTTCCTTTAATTAACAATAATCTTTTGATGACCAGATTACCTATCCTTTGTTGCAAAATTTCTACATAACCCGGTTCCTCACTTCATTTCCTTAGAGCAGTTTTCTCAGGGTTACTTGAGTTTCTGCCTGCCCGGCTTAAAGTCCTAAAAATTTCCACTGAATAATACATAACTCTCAACTTTAAGGTTGTGACTATTTCTTAAGTCAACAGCTCCAAATTTTCGGTCAGCTTTTATTGAAGACCCACTTTATGTCAAGCCCTCATAAAATTAAGATGCTCTAGATAATTTTTCAGACATAAACAGTGGTATGCCATAAAGGGCAACTTTTGGATGAGTTACTATATTGATACTATAATTTCTTGACACTTATGATTGACATCAATTAAAATTGACTATATAATTTAAGGACAATTTATTGCACACTTACAATCTGTCAGGCATTTTGCTAGAAACAGTACATGATAATTTCATTTAATACTCTCAAAACCTTATGATAAAGTTGGGACAATTTTATCCCTTTTAACAAATGAAACAGTGAAGCATAGAGAAGTTAAGAAACTTGCCCAAAGCCACACAGAATGTGTGGATTCTACAACAGCTTATCTGATCTCAGAACCTACACTCTTAGCTACTATGCCTGAGTGCATGCTCAGTCACTCAGTTGTGTCCAGCTCTTTGCCACCCCTTGGACTGTAGCCCATCAGGCTCCTCTGTCCGTGGGGTTCTTCAGGCAAGAATACTGGAGTGGGTTGCCACTTCCTATTCCAGGGTATTTTCGTGACATGGAGATCAAACCCACATCCCCAGTGTCCCCTGCACTGCAAGTGGATTCTTTACTACTGAGAAACATGGGAAGCCACTTAGCCACTACTTCTTGTTGTTATTCAGTCACTAAGTCATGTCCAACTCTTTGCAACTCCATGAACTGCATCACACCAGGCTTCCCTGTCCTTCACTATCTCCTAGAGATTGCTCAAACTCATATCCATAGAGTCTATGATGCTATCCAAACATCTCATCCTCTGTCATCCCCTTCTCCTCCTGCTCTCAATCTTTTCCAGCATCATGGTCTTTTCCAGGGAGTGGACTCTTCACATCAGGTGGCCAAAATATTGTAGTTTCAGCTTAAGCAACAGTCATACCAGTGAATACTCAGAGTTGACTGGATTGATCTCCTTTCAGTCCAAGGGACTCTCAAGAGTATTCTCCAGCACCACAATTTGAAAGCATCAGTTCTTCAGTGCTCAGCTTTCTTTATGGACCAGTTCTCACATTTGTACTTGACTACTGGAAAAACCATAGCTTTGACTATGTGGACCATTGTCAGCAAAGTGATGTCTCTGCTTTTGAAAATGCTGTCTGGGTTTGTCGTAGCTTTCCTTCCAAGGAGCAAGCATCAATGACTGCAGTAAACATGTAGGAAGTCAAGAAATACCTGGAGTAACAGGCAAATTTAGCCTTGGAGTACAGAATGAAGCAGGGCAAAGGCTAATAGAGTTTTGCCAAAAGAACACACTGGTCACAGCAAACACCCTTTTCCAACAACACAAGAGAAGACTCTACACATGAACATCACGAGATGGTGAATACCGAAATAAGACTGATTATAATCTTTGCAGCCAAATATGGAGAATCTCTATAAGGTCAGCAAAAACAAGACTGGGAGCTGACTGTGGCTCAGATCATGAACTCCTTATTGCCAAATTCAGACTTAAATTGAAGAAAGTAGGGAAAACCACAAGACCATTCAGGTATGACCTAAATCAAATCCCTTACAGTGGAAGTGAGAAACAGCTTCAAGGGATTAGATCTGATAGACAGAGTGTCTGAAGAACTATGGATGGAGATTCATGACATTGTACAGGAGGCAGGGATCAAGACCATCCCCAAGAAAAATGCAAAAAGGCAAAATGGTTGTTTGAGGAGGCCTTACAAATATCTGAGAAAAGAGGAGAAGTGAAAGTCAAAGGAGAAAGGGGAAGATATATCCATTTGAATAGAGTTGCAAAGAATAGCAAGGAGAGATAAGAAAACCTTCCTCAGTATGACTGCAAAGAAATAGAGGACAATAACAGAATGGGAAAGACTACAGATCTCTTCAAGAAAATTAGAGCTGCCAAGGGAATATTTCATGCAAAGATGGGCACAATAAAGGACAGAAGTGGTATCCATCTAACACAGGAAGAAGATATTAAGAAGAGGTGGCAAGAATGCACAGAAGAACTGTACAAAAAAGATCTTCATGATCCAGATGATCACGAAGGTATGATCACTCATCTAGAGCCAGACATCCTGAAATGCAAAGTCAAGTGGGCCTTAGGAAGCATCACTATGAACAAACCTAGTGGAAGTGATGGAATTCCAGCTGAGTGATTGAAAATCCTAAAAGATGATGCTGTGAAAGTGCTACACTCAATCAGTCAGCAAATTGGGAAAACTTAGCAGTGGCCACAGGACCGGAAAAGGTCAGTTTTCATTCCAGTCCCAAAGAAGGGCAATGACAAAGAATGCTCAAACTACCACACAATTACACTCATCTCACACACTAGCAAAGTAATGTTCAAAACTCTCCAAGCGAGGCTTCAAAGGTACATGAACTGTGAAATTCCAGATGTTCAAGCTGGATTTAGAAAAGGCAGAGGAACCAGAGATCAAATTGCCAACATCCATTGGATCATTGAAAAAGCACAAGAGTTCCAGGAAAACATCTACTTCTGCTTTATTGACTATGCCAAAGACTGTGTGGATCACAACAAACTGTGGAAAATTCTTCAAGAGATGGGAATACCAGACCACCTGATCTGCCTCTTGGGAATCTGTATACAGGTCAGAAAGCAACAGTTAGAACCGAACATGTTCTGGTTCCAAATCAGGAAAGGAGTACTTCAAGGCTGTATATTGTCACCCTGCTTATTGAACTTCTATGCAGAGTACATCATGTGAAATGCCGGGCTGAATGAAGCACAAGCTGAAATCAAGAATGCCAGGAGAAATATCAATAACCTCAGATATGCAGATGACACTACACTTATGGCAGAAAGCAAAGAAGAACTAAAGAGCTTCTTGATTAAAGTGAAAGAGAGTAAAAAAGTTGGCTTAAAACTCAACATTCAGAAAACTAAGATCATGGCATCTGGTCCCATCACTTCATGGCAAATAGATGGGGAAACAATGGAAACAGTGAGAGACTTTATTTTTGCAGACTCCAAAATCACTGCAGATGGTGACTGCAGCCATGAAATTAAAAGACGCTTGCTCCTTGGAAGAAAGTTATGACCAACCTAGACAGCATATTAAAAAGCATAGACATTACCTTGCCAACAAAGGTCCATCCAATCAAAGCTTTGGTTTTTCCAGTAGTCATGTATGGTTGTGAGAGTTGGACCATAAAGAAGGCTGAGTGATGAAGAATTGATGCTTTCAAACTGTGGTGTTGGAGAAGACTCTTGAGAGTCCCTTGGACTGCAAGGAGATCAAACCAGACAATCCTAATGGAAATCAAACCTGAATATTCATTGAAAGGACTGATGCTGAAGCTGAAGCTCCAATACTTTGGCCACCAGATGAGAAGAGCTGACTCATTAGAAAAGACTAATGCTGGGAAAGACTGAAGGCAGGACAAGAACAGGGCAACAGAAGACAAGATTAGATGGTGTCACTGAATTAACAGACATGAGTTTGAGTAAGCTCTGGGAGTTGGTGATGGACAGGGAGGCCTGGTGTGCTGCAGTCCATGGGGTCTCAAAAAGTTGGACACACTGAGTGACTGAACAATGTTTGTGTTTTGTAAATAAAGGAATCATTGTTAACGACTTCTCTTTGCCGCCTGTTTTTTACCTAAATATGTAATCAGTTCAGTTCACTCATTCAATTGTGTCCATCTCTTTGGAGTTTCAGCTTCAGCATCAGTCTTTCCAACGAATATTCAGAACCGATTTCCTTTAGGATGGACCGTTGGACCTCCCTGCTGTCCAAAGGCTTTCAAGAGTCTTCTCCAACACCACAGTTCAAAAGCATCAATTCTTCAGTGCTCAGCTTTCTTTATAGTCCAACTCTCACATCCATACATGACTATTGGAAAAACCATAGCTTTGACTAGATGGATCTTTATTGGCAAAGTAATGTCTCTGCTGTTAATATGCTGTCTAGGTTGGTCATAACTTTCTTCCAAGGAGCAAGCATCCTTTAATTTCATGGCTGCAGTCACCATCTGCAGTGATTTCAGAGTGCGCCAAAATAAAGTCTATCACTGTTTCCATTGTTTCCCCATCTATTTGCCATGAAGCAATGGGACCAGATGCCATGATCTTAGTTTTCTGAATGTTGAATTTTAAGCCAACTTTTTCACTCTCCTCTTTCACTTTAATCAAGAAGCTCTTTAGTTCGTTTTTGCTTTCTGCCATAAGTGTGGTGTCATCTGCATATCTGAGGTTAATGATATTTCTCCTGGCATTCTTGATTTCAGCTTGTGCTTCATTCAGCCCAACATTTCACATGATGTGCTCTGCATAGAAGTTCAATCAGCTGGGTGGCAACATACAACCTTGATTATACTTCTTTCCCAATTTTGAACCACTCTGTTTTTCCATGTCCTGTTCTCACTGTTGCTTCTTGACCTACATACGGATTTCTCAAGGGGCAGGTCAGGTGGTCTGGTATTCCCATCTCTTGAAGAATTTTCCACAGTTTGTTGTGATCCACACAGTCTTTGGCATAGTCAATAAAGCAGAAGTAGATGTTTTCCTGGAACTCTGGTGCTTTTTCAATGATCCAGTGGATGTTGGCAATTTGATCTCTGGTTCCTCTGCCTTTTCTAAATCCAGCTTGAACATCTGGAAGTTCACAGTTCACATACCTTTGAAGTCTGGCTTGGAGAATTTTGAGCACTACTTTGCTAGCATGTGAGATGAGTGCAACTGTGTGGTAGTTTGAATATTCTTTAGCATTGCCTTTCCTGGGATTGGAATGAAAACTGACCTTTTCCGGTCCTGTGGCCACTGCTAAGTTTTCCCAATTTGCTGACAGATTGAGTGTAGCACTTTCACAGCATCATCTTTTAGGATTTTCAATAGCTCAGCTGGAATTCCATCACCTCCATTAGGTTTGTTCATAGTGATGCTTCCTAAGGCCCACTTGACTTCGCATTCCAGGATGTCTGGCTCTAAGTGCATGATCACACCATCATGGTTATCTGTGTCATGAAGATCTTTTTTGCCTCTTTTTTTGGGTCTCAAGGTCCCTCCCTGTAGTTGACTGGCTTACTTTAATTTGCAGAGAGTAACAACTTTAAATGACATGGGGAAACAGACTCTTGGAGGCCACAAACAAAACCTTGTGTGCACAAGGACCCAGGAGAAAGGAGCAGTGACCCGACAAGAGACTGACCCAGACTTGCCCATGAGTATCCAGGAGTCTCTGGCAGAAACATAGGTCAGTTGTGGCCTGCTGGAGGGTTGGGGGCACTGAGTATGGCAGTGCATGCGTGTGACCTTTTGAAGGAAGTCGCCATTATCTTCATTACCTCCACCATAGTTTGGTCTCAGGTCAAACAACAGGGAAGGAACACAGCCCTGCCCATCAACAGAAAATTGGATTACAGATTTACAGAGCATTGTCCCGCCCATCAGAACAAGACCCAGTTTCCCCCTCAGTCAGTTTGTCCCATCAGGAAGCTTCCATAAGCCTCTTTTCCTTTTCCCTCAGAGGGTAGACAGAATGAAAACCACAATCACAGAAAACTAACCAAACTGATCACATGGCCCACAGCCTTGTCTAACTCAATGAAACTATGAGCCATGCCAGGTAGGGTCTCTCAAGATGCACAGGTCATGATGGAGAGTTCTGACAAAAGGTGGTCCACTGGAGAAGGCAATGGCAAACCACTTCAGTATTCTTGTCCATGACCAGTATGAAAATATGTAATAAGAAGCCCTTAAGCCCTTTTCATATCATTAAATTATCATGTTTTATCAACTCTCTCATTCAGCAAATGTTTCTGAGCACACACTACGTGTCAGGTGCTGTCCTAGACACCAAGGATAGAGTGGTGACTGTGACAGATTATGTTTCCAGCCTTCTTAATGGGTTTCTCTGGTAGCTCAGTCAAGAAAGAATCTGCCTGCAATGAAGGAGACCTGGGTTCAGTCCCTGGGCTGGGAAGATCCCCTGGAGAAGGAAAGAGCAAACCACTCCAGTATTCTTGCCTGGAAAACCCCATGGACAGAGGAGCCTGGTGGGCTACAGTCCATGGGATCTCAAGAGTGGGACAGAACTAAACCACCAGAGAAGATAAATAAATGATAAGCTGGGAATGTCAGGGCTTGATAGAAGCTAGGCAAAGAATTCAATGAGGTGATGTGACTGAGTCACTGAGGCTACTATCTATTGGATGGTTAGAGGAGACCTCACTGAAGAAGACTTACACTGAGAGCAAATGACAAGAGCCAGTCATGCAAAGATGAGGGTAAGGAATCACAGTCACAGGGAAAGCTAGTGCAGAGGCCTAAGGTAGAAAGAAGCTCAGTCTGTGTAAGAAATGGTGAGAAGGCCAAGTGACTGAGTGTAGTAGGGAAGGGAGGTGAGGTCACAGAGGTTAGGAAGACCTGATCTCCCAGCAGAAGTGAAGAGTTCAGAGTTCTGTTCCAAATGTGAAGGGAAGCCATCAGAGTTCACTTTATAGAAAATGTGTGTGTGATCTTTACTGATTGTACTGTTGTTGTTTAGTCATTGTAAATAAATATAATTCATAAACAATGAAAACTCCCAGCTTTAAATTTCAATTTGACTGATTTTAATAAATACATAGAATTGTGTAATGAACACCACAATCTATGATATAAGACATTTTCATCACTCCAGAAAGCTTCTCTCTGCCTCTTTGCCATCAATACCCTCTCTTCTAACCACTGACTTGTTGTTACCAGAATTTTAGCTTCCCTAAAATCTCATACTAATGGAATCACATGGTGAAAACAATTACATAGTTTGCAGGGCCCAGAAAAAATTTAAATGTGGGACCCCTTGTTACAAAATTAATAAGAATTTCAAGGCAGCAAACACATAACATTAAACCAAACACAAGGTCCTTCTGAGCATGGAGCCCATGTGGCTACAAACATCACACACCTCTGAAGCCAGCCCTGCATTCAGTATGCAGTTTTTAGCCTCTGGCTTCTTTTACTTAGCGTGATGATTCATTCATGTTGTTGCCTGGATCTGTCATTTTTCCCTTTCTGTTGCTGAGTAGTATTCCATTGCGTGAGCATGCCATAAGTTATTTACCTACCAGTGAAAGGACATATGTGCTATTTCCAGTTTGGAGCTATTATGAATAAAACTACTATAAGCATTGACATACAAGTCTTTGTGTAAGGTCTTTTAAAGGGAAGCTTTTAATTTTAATGAAATCCAAATTATCAACCTTTTTCTTTCATGATTCATACTTTTTATCTCCAATCTAACAAATATTTACCTAACCCAAGATAACAAAGATGATTTCTCAACTTTTTTCGGAAGTTTCACCATTTTAAATTTAAATCTATGCTCTATTTAAAGCACAGTTTTATGTGGTACAATGTATGGTTCAAAATTCTTTATTTATTCTCTGGCTATAGGAGAGGAACTTTATTATCGTTGTTCAGTTGCTAAGTCATAGCCAACTCTTTGTGACCTCATGGACAGTAGCATGCCAGGCTCCTCTGTCCTCTCTCTGTCCTCTGCTGTCTCCCTGAGTTTGCCAAATTTATGTCGAGTTGGTGATGCACTCTAACCGTCTCATCCTCTGTCAGCATTTTGCACGATATACTCTGCACAGAAGTTAAATAAGCAGGGTGACAGTATACAGCCTTGATGTGCTCTTTTCCCAGTTTTGAACCAGCCAGTTGTTCCATGTCTGGTTCTAACTGTTGCTTCTTGACCCACATACAGGAAAGGAACTGATGACTGGGAAATATCCTAGAAGTACTAATTTCAGTTAGCTGTTTTTTTTTTTTTTTTTTTCCTCTCTCTTTTTTTTTTACTGGTTTTTTAAAAATTAATTTATTTAAACTAAAAACAAAAAAACCAGTTCACCCACTTCTTCTACCCCCTTTACCCTCACGTCTTACCAACAGTTCTCTGCATCTCTGAGCTTGGGGGTGGGGGGGTTAGTATGCACATATATAGGAGATCATACTGTATTTGTCTTTCTCTAGTTTATTTCATTTAGCATATTGACTTCACTGAGATATATACGTGTGTATGTGTGTTTGTGTGTATTTATCTCACAACTGCTTTATCCATTCATCCACCAATGGACATTTAAGTTGTTTCTATATCTCAGCTACTGTAAATAATGCTGCAATGAACACAGGAGTGCATACATCTTTTCAAGTTAGTGTTTTTGTTTTCTTCAGGTAAATACTCAGGAGTGGAATTGCTAGATCATGTGATAGTTCTATTTTCTTATTTTTTGAGAAATTTCTATTCCTTTCTCCGTAGTGACTGCATCAGATTAGACCCCATCAACAATGCACAGTGTTTCCATTTCTCCACATACTTTCCTTTCTTGTCTTTCTGATAATCTCCATTTTAACAGATGTGAGGTGATACCTCATTGTGGTTTTGATTTGCATTTTCCTAATGATTAGTGATTATTGACTATGCCAAAACTTTGGCCACCTCATGCAAAGAGCTGACTCATTGCAAAAGACTGTGATGCTAGGAGGGATTGGGGGCAGGAGGAGAAGGGGACAACAGAGGATGAGATGGCTGGATGGCATCACGGACTTGATGGACGTGAGTTTGAGTGAACTCCGGGAGTTGGTGATGGACAGGGAGGCCTGGCGTGCTGCGATTCATGGGGTCGCAAAGAGTCAGACACAACTGACTGATTGAACTGAACTGAATGATTAGTGATGCTGAGCATCTTTTTGTGTACCTGTTAGATATCTGTATGTCTTCTTTGGAAAAATCTCTATTGAGCTCTTTTGCCCATTTTTAATAGGATTGTCCAGTTTTTTTATATTGAGTTCTGTAAGATATTTATGTATTTTGTTGAAACTTGAGGTGGTTGTGACAATTTCTTAAAATAAGACAATAAAGTTTGCCACATAGACTGATTGTTCCTTTCATAAATAATTTCTTTGTGAAATGCAGTGTTGTTAGATAACATTTCACCTACAGTGGAACTTCTTTCCACTTCAAAATTGGATTTGATGGTCTCAAAGCCTGCCAGTGCTTTAGCAACTGGGTTCATGTAATCTCTCAGTGCTTTGTTGTCACTTCAACACATGTCACAGCAGCTTCACTGGGAGCAAATTTCAGCTCAAGAAACCACTTCCCTGGGCTTCCCTGGTGGTCCTGTAGTTAAGAATCGACCTTACAACTCAAGAGACACTGGTTTGACACCTGGTCTGGAAAAACCCCCACATGCTGCAGAGCAACTAGGCCCGTGTGCCACAACCTCTGAACCAGTGCTCTAGAGTGCAGACCACAGCTACTGAAGCCTGCATTCCTACAGCCTGTGCCCCACGATGCAACGAGCCACTGCAGTGAGAAGCCCACGCACCACCACGAAGACCCACCACAACCAAAAATAATAAACTAAATAAATAAATATAAAAAAGAGAGAGAGAAACCATTTTGTTCATCCATAAGAAATAAGTTCTCACCCACTAGTTTTATCATGCTGCTGCTGCTGCTAAGTCGCTTCAGTCGTGTCCGACTCTGTGCGACCCCATAGACAGCAGCCCACCAGGCTCCACCGTCCTTGGGATTCTCCAGGCAAGAACACTGTTTTATCATGAGATTGTAGCAATTCAGGGCTTCCCTGGTGGCTCGGCTGGTGAAGAATCTGCCTGCAATGCAGGAGACCTGGGTTCAGTCTCTGGGTTGGGAAGATCCCCTCAGGATCTGGAGAAGGGAATAGCTACCCACTCCAGTATTCTGACCTGGAGAATTCCATGGACTGTATAGTCCATCAGGTCACAAAGAGTCGGACATGACCGAGCGACTTTGACTTTCATTTCACTGTAGCAATTCAGTCACATCTTCAGACTCCACCTCTAATTTCAGCTTTTTGCACCACATCTGCAGTTACTTCCTCCCCTGAAGTTCTGAGCCCCTCAAAGTCATCCATGAGGGTTAGATTCAGCTTCTCTCCAACTCCTGTAAATGTTGATATTTTGACCTCTTCCCATTCACAATTCACAAATGTTCTTAATGGCATCTAGAATGGTTTACAATAGGTTTTCAGCTTACTTTGCCCAGACCCCTCAGAGAAATCACTGTCTGTGGTGGCTGTAGCCTTATGAAATGTATTTGTTAAATAGCAAGACTTGAAATTCAAAATCACTTCTTGATCCATGGGTTGCAAGATGCATGTTGTCTTAGCAGGCATGAAAAAAAAAAACAAAAACCATTCTCATTGTACACGTCCATCAGAGCTCTTGGGTGACCAGGTGCATTGTCAATGAAGTTATATTTTGAAAGGAATCTTTTTTTTTTTTTTTACCTGAGCTGTAGGTCTCCAGAGCGGGCTTAAAAAAGTGAATAAAGTAGTTGTAAACATATGTGCTGACACTCAAGCTATGCTATTCCATTTCTAAAGAAAGGCAGAGTAAATTTACCGTAATTCTTAAGGGCCCTAGGATTTTGGCATGGTAAATGGAGCATTGACTTCAAACTTAAAGTCACCAACTGCATTTGACCCTAACAGGTGAGTCAGCCTGCTCTTCAGAGCTTTTGAAGTCAGCATTTCCCCCTCTCTAGTTATGAAAGTCCAAGATGCCACCTCCTCCATTATAAGGCTGCTTTGTCTACATTGAAAATCTATTGTTTAGTGGTGCTACTTTCATTAATGGCCTTAGCTAGATGTCAGTAACTTGCTGCAAGTTCTATACTGCTTCACCTTGCACTTTTAGGTCATAGAGATGGCTTCTTAAGGCTCAACAACTTCTGTTAGCTTCGAATTTTTCTTCTGCGACTTCCTCACCTTCCGCAGCCTTCATAGAATTGAAGAGAGTTAGGACCTTAGTGAGGATTAGACTTTGGCTTAAAGGAATGTTGTGTTTGGTTTGATCTTCTATCCAGACCACTAAAACTTTTCCCGTATCAGCAATAAGGTTGTTTGGCTTTCTTATCATTCCTGTGTTCACTGGAGTAGCACTTTTAATTTCCTTCAAGAACTTTTCCTTTGCATTCACAACTTGGCTAGATGCCTAGCTTTGGGCCTGTCTCTGCTTTTGACATGCCTTCCTCTCTAAAGGGCTTCCCTGATAGCTCAGTTGGTAAAGAATCCACCTACAATGCAGGAGAACCCGGGTTGATTTCTGGGTCAGGAAGATCTGCTGGAGAAGGGATAGGCTACCCTTTCCAGTGTTCTTGGGCTTCCCTTGTGGCTCAACTGGTAGAGAATACACCTGCAATATGGGAGACCTGGGTTCCATCCCTGGGTTGGGAAGATCCCTTGGAGAAGGGAAAGGCTACCCACTCTAGTATTCTCACCTGGAGAATTCATGGACAGAGGAGCCTGGCTGGCTACAATGCATGGGGTCACAAAGAGTCAGACACAACTGAGTAATTTTCACTTCACTTCACTTCCTCTCTAAGCTTAATCATTTCTAGCTTTTGATTTAAAGTGAGAGACATGCTCTTCCTATCACTTGACTACTTGGAGGTCATCGTTGGGTTATTAATTGGCCTAATCTCAATACTGTTGCAAAGAGTTGGACACAACTGAGCAACTGAACTGAACTGAACTTCAGAGATCACTGATCACAAATCACCATAACAAATACAGAATAAGAAAAAGGTTGAAATATTGTAAGAATTAACAAAATGTGACAAAGAGACAGGAAGAAAGCAAATGCCACTGGAAAATACCACAGGTAAACTTAGTTGACAGACGGTCACCACAAACCTTCAATTTGTAAAAAATGCATTATCTTTGAAGTGTAATAAAGGGAAATAAGAGGCACAAAAATGAAAGCAGATAGATGGGCTGGAAGACTATCTACAGTACAAGTGAGAAGTGATGGAAGCTGGGCCTGGGTTTGAGCAACAGGAATGACAAGATTTCACTCTGGTTTTGGTTCTCATTTCCCTAGTGACTAACAATGCTGAGCATTTTTCAAGAGCTTATTTGCCTTTTATCATCTTAAGTGAAGTCTCCATTTAAATCATTTGACCTACTGTTGTTGCTCTTTTGTTTTTGCTGTTTAACCTTTAGGCGCAATGCTACAGGGTTTTAAGTGAAAGAGTGATAAGATCTCATCGTAGTTTTCACTGGCATTTCCTTAATATCTAATGATGTTGAGCATTTCTTTGCCATTCATTTTAACATCTTTCGTGAAGTGCCCACTCAAATCTTTTGTCTATTTTGTTTTTACATTGAGTTCTATGATCCATTGGAGGATTTTAAGCAGAAGAGTGGCAAGGTCTTTTTACAAGATCATGTAGCTGCCATGAGAATGAATTACTATGAAGCAAAAGTAGAATCAGATCAATTAGGAACCTTTTATCAAAGGGAGAAAAAAATGTAAGCTTGTACTGGCAGGGGAATAGGAGACAGGAAGAGAAATGGGCATATTTGGAATGTTTTACAAGTAGAATTGATAGAAACTCCTAGTAGATATGCTGTGAAAGATAAGGGAAAGACAGGAATTCTTATATTGGGGGCTTAAACTACAAAAAAGAAGGAGAAGTTGTTGAATAGGATGAAAAAAACTAGAAGGTGGTGGAGAAAGCATCTTTGTTGTTCTGTCGCTAAGTCGTGTCCGACTCTTTGCAACTCCATGCTACAGCATGCCAGGCTTCCCTGTCCTTCACCATTTCCTGGAGTTTGCTCAAACTCATGCCCACTGAGTCAGTGATGCCATCCAACCGTCTCATCCTCTGTCACCCCTTCTCCTCCTGCCTTCACTCTTTCCCAGCATCAGGGTCTTTCCCAATGTGTCAGTTCTTCGCATCAGGTGGCCAAAGTATTGGACCTTCATCCTCAGCATCAGTCCTTCCCGTGAATATTCAGGGTTGATTTCCTTTAGGATTGACTGGTTTGATCTCCTTGTAGTCCAAGGGACTCTCAAGAGTCTTCAATACCACAATTTGAAAGCATCAATTCACTGGCATGAATTCTTTGGACCAGCCTTCTTTATGGTCCAACTCTCACATCTGTACATGACTACTGGAAAAACCATAGCTTTTGAGTACATGGATCTTGGTCGGCAAAGTGATGTCTCTGCTTTTAAATATACTGTCTAGGTTTGTCGTAGCTGTTCTTCCAAGGAGCAAGCATTTTTTAATTCCATGGCTGCAGTTACCAACCACATTGATTCTGGAGTCCAAGAAAATAAAATCTGACACTGTTTCCACATTTTCCCACCTATTTGCCATGAAGTGATAGGACCAGATGCCATGATCTTCATTTTTTGAATGTTGAGTTTTAAGCCAGCTTTTTCACTCTCCTCCTTCACCAAGAGGCTCTTTAGTTCCTCTTCACTATCTGCCATTAAAGTGGAATCATCTGCATATCTGAGGCTTTTAGTCTTTCTCCTGGCAATCTTGATTCCAGATTGAGATTCACTCAGCCTGGCATTTCACATGTACCCTGAATATAAGTTAAATAAGCTGGGTGACAATATACAGCTTTGATGTATGTTTGCTGCTGCTGCTGCTAAGTCACTCCATGTTTAGGCCATGTTAAATTTAGGTGCTTGTTAGACATTCCTGCAAGATGTTAAGGAGGCATTTGGAGATACAAGTCTGGAATTTCAAAGAGGTCAGAGTCAGGGTTTTTTTCTAAGCTGACATGATTTTAAGACTAAATTAACTGCTTATGTACAAAACTGTTTTTTGTTTTTTTTTTTACAAAACTGTTTCTACCACTCCAAATTTCATAGGTTGAAGCCCTAACCCATGGTGTGATTGTAACTGGCCATAGAGCCTTTAAGGAAATGCATGGAGCGTGCTAAGTTGCTTCAGTCGTGTCTGACTCTTTGCGACCCTATGGGCTGTAGCCAGCCAGGCTCCTCTGTCCATGGGATTCTTCAGGCAAGAATATTGGGCAAGAATATGCCCTCTTCCAGGGGAGCTTCCTGATCAGGAATTGAACCCACGTCTCCTAAATTTTCTGCATTGGCAGGTGGGTTCCTTACCACTAGTGCCACCTGGGAAGCTCTTTAAGGGAGTCGTTATGGTTAAATGAGGTCATAAACGTGGAACTGTAATCCACACCACTGGTGTCTTCATACGGAGAGAAAGAGACATCAGGAGTAAACAGATACTAAAAGGTCAAGTAAGAGAGGAAAGAAGAGGGACTTCCCTTATGGTCCAGTGGCTAAGATTCCAAATTCTCAAAGCAAGGGGCCCAGGTTCTAGTTCTAGTCAGGGAACTAGACCCCACATGCCACAACTAAGTCTGTGTGCTGCAACTAAGACCCAGTGCAGCCAAATCATATATGTATTTATTTATATAATATATTTGTGTGCATGCTAAGTCTCTTCAGTCGTGTCCAACTCCTTTCGATCTTACGGGCTGTAGCCCACCAGGCTTCTCTGTCCATGGGATTCTCCAGGCAAGAATACTTAAGTGGGTTGCTGTGCCCTCCTCCAGAGGATCTTCCCGATCCAAGTATTGAACCCATGTCTCTTACATCTCCTGCATTGGCAGGCAGATTCTTTACCACTAGTGCCACCTGAGAAACTCATATGATATATAGATATAGATATATATAAAATATGTATCATATATGATATACATTCATATTTTTTAAAGAATAAGGAAGACAGTAGGATTTAGAGACATTGGATGTCACTAAGGATCTGGATGATAAATCTTAATGAATTGATACAGATTCATTAACTGGAGCAGATGGTGGAAAAAATGTGAAGTTAAACAGTGAGTAAGACAAGTTTTCAAGATGTGTTGCTGTGAAGAGAAGCTAAGAAATGGGATGGTAACCAGATGGGGATATGGAATCCAAACAAGTTTTTATAGGTTTGTTTTCATGTTGTTTTTAGGATGGAAGATAATGGTGCATATTTGTATGGATGATTAAGTAAAGAAGCAAGTAGAAAAAAAAAGAAACAAGTAGAGCTAAAGAGCTAATGCAGGAGTTGTTGTTGTTCAGTCACTCAGTTATGTCTGACTCTTTGCAACCCCATGGACTGCAGCACACCCAACTTCCCTGCTCTTCATTATCTCCCTAGCTTGCTCAAACTCATGTCCATCAAGTCTGTGATGTCATCCAGGCATCTCATCCTCTGTCACCCCCTTCTTCTCCTTTCCCAGCATCAGGGTCTTTTCCAATGAGTAAGCTCTTCAGATCAGGTGACCAAAGTATTGGAGCTTCAGCTGCAGCATCAGTCCTTCCAATGAATATTCAGGGTTGATGATTTACTCTTCTATTTCAGCAGCCTAAATGGACCTCAGATTTACCCCTAAACCAGGGACTGGAACTGCCTTCATTGAGAACAGTACACTGCTACCCAATTTGAAAACATAGCTATGATTCTGTTAGCAAGGAAGAGACTAGGAGGTGGCTTTGGGGTAAGCAAAGAACAGTACCTGCCATACTTGGCCAGTTTGATGAGTGAAAAAAGGGACATCATTATTTTAATTTATACGTATTTCTTTGATTACTAGAATTTTTTTTATTTTGGTCATTTTTGTGTGTGTGTGAATTATTTGTACATATTTTTCTATTGTTAAGTTGATTTTCATGAGCCTTTTATGTATTCAGGATAGTAATTCTCAATCTATTTCAAAATATATTTTCCAATTATCATTTGGGTTTTTTAGTTAGGGTATTTTACATGTGCAGATGTTTCTAATTTTTTCATCTAAATCTGTCAATCTTTTTCTTTCTGGAGTATCATGTTTAAAAAGAATGCCCCCCAGGTAAGTCTTGTGGTATCATGTTTTTAAGGAAAATCCCAAGACTCCGTACACATTTATATATTTTATACTAATTTTATGACTGCATTACATGTATGCATGTAATCTACCTGGAAATTGCTATATAATGTGAGGAAGAGATTTCATTTATTCCCCTTATGTTTACCCATTTGCCTCAATGCAGTTCTGATCACGTTAGCCCCTGAATTTACTACCGTCAGTATTCTCCTACCCTCACCTCCAGAATAATGTTCAGATTTCCTGTCCTGACATACAAAGCACTCAACAGCCTGACCTTGTTTTCTCTCCTACTCTATTCCATGGATTCTGTGATTTTCCTACTGGTTTTTGAACTGTACTCAGATGAGACCTAGTGGGTGTGTAAAGCCCTCTGAGAATTATCTTGGCACAGAATAAGGGAGCCAAAATAGGCAAAAACAGTAGGACTCCCTCCCACTTCAAGTACAGAAACTCCCCTTTCACCATATTTACATGATGATGTTTCCAGACAAGAATTTTGTTGAAGAGATTCAACTGCTTTAAATGGTGGGGGGGTGGGGTGGTGGTGGGCAGGAACTTTCCATTTTCTAGATCCTCCTGTAATGTCTGCTGCTTATTTAGATTGAGGTCCACAGGAAACAGACTTTGAGGCAGACATCTGTGCACAAAAGTTTATCGAGGAGTTCTGTCCTGTAAAGGAGTGAAGGAAGCAGGATGAAAACAGAAAGAGATGTTAGAACTCTGAAACGGTTACAACAGAGATTCCAGGAAAAACTAGAACGACCTCTGAAACTCAAATGAGAAGTCCCAAATTGAAGTAAGGGGCAATGTTGTCCAGGCATTGGATTGTGGCGCCCTGAGAAGTAAACTTGAGTGGAGAAGCTCTCTTAGGTTGTGGGCCTTTCCTAGAGAAAGACTCAGATCATAATTCCATTCTTTAGGCAATGAGTGCCTCAGTTCCGCAAGGGACTCTGGGTGGTACACATAGTGTCTACAGCATTTCACACACTGGCTCAGGCTATGGTCAAGGGGGACATTCCTCACCACCTCCAAATCCTACCCATCCACTAAGCCTAGCTCTAATACTACATCTTCTTTTGAGCATTCCCTGATTCTTATTATTGTAAATAATATTTTTCTCCTCTAAATTTCAAGCACTTTATCTATATTCCTCTTATGGCACTATAGCGTTTATCTTAGTCTGCCTTCCATTAGGAACTTTCCTGATGACTCAGTAGTAAAGAATCTGCCTGCAATGCAGGAGTTATGGGTTCAATCCTTGGGTTGGGAAGATCCCCTGGAGAAGGATATGGCAACCCACTCTAGTATTCTTGCCTAGACAGAGGACCCTGGTGGTCTACAATCCGTGGGGTTGCAAAAAAGTCAGACATGACTTAACAACTAAACAACAACAACCTTCTATTAGAGCTATTTTCACTTTGAATAATTAAGAACTTTCAATGACCCGGGCAATAAACTAGGACCTGGGGATACAGAGTGAACAAAACAGATATGATTCTCTTGATACTTTAAACAATTGGAAGTTTTAAAGTTCACAGTACCACAAAATTAAATTTGAGCATGTAGCACAAAATCTAATGCAAACAAGGGTGTCAGGGAACAACTCTCCAAAGGAAAGATATTAAACACAGGCCAAAAGGATAAGTAGAGAGTAGCTCAGTGAAAGAAGGTGATGGGGATAAGTGGGTTGCATTCAAGTAAGTGCTTGTGCTTAGTCGTTCAGGCATATCTGACTCTTCTCAACCCAATGGACTGTATCCCACCAGGCTCCTCTGTCCATGGGATTCTTCAGACAAGAATACTGGAGCAGGTTGTCATTTCCTCCTCCAGGGGATCTTCCCAACCCAGACGAACCTGAGTCTCTGCTGTCTCCTGCATTGCAGGCAGATTCTTTGCCCGCTGAGCCAAGAGAGTCGCAAATGCTAACACTAACATTTATTCAACAACAATAACAAATGATAGAAGATAGATCTCGTCCTGTGTTCCAGACTACATCATAGGTGCTGGAGTTTCATCACTAAACAAAAACAGAAGAAAATTCTTTCTCCTAATGGAGTTTGCATTCCAGGAAATGAAATAATCCAATATAACTAGAGTTTAGAGAACAAAGGAGAAACTGGTACAAGATATGACTGTGTTGGTAGGTACAAGCAGACTGACGACTAGAGGCCTGATAAGAGTTTGAAGATTTTTATACAAAAGGTATGATCACATTTTTTTTTAAAGCAGTAACTCTAGCTGCTAGGCACATGTCCTGTCTCTCCTACTATATTGTAAACTTTCAGAAGACTGGGCTCTAAGAAGCATGGAAAGCCCCTGTGTAAATAATGGGCACCTAATAAATAATAACAATGGCTAACACTTGAGAGCTTTCTGTGCGCAGAAGACTGGTCTAAGCACATTCCATGTGTTAAATCATTAATCCTGGCAATCCACCACCTCAGTTGACTGGATGAATGAGAGGAGGTATGTTTATTTCTTTGCAGCACTGGGGCCTGGACACACCTGAAAATCTACAGACATCACTCTGTGTGCAAGGTAAGGGGAAGGAGAAGTTGCAGAGGAAAAAAACATCAAAAAGCCACATGCACAGCTCCATTTGCCTTTACAGCTTATTCAAACCAAATCATTTAAAAGCATTCACAGTGATCGACAAAGAAAAGAAATGCATGGATAAGAAAACAGTGTGACCCTATAGCCAAGAAAGACTGGTGTATACAATAGCACATCTCAAGGACCTCATCTTATCATCTGCTTTAATAATTATTTAAATATATGTCTAAAGAACATGATGAGCTGGTTTAACAAATCACTGTGCTTTCTGAGGAGCTGTGTTTTACAAACCACAACAATCTTTAAAGTATCAACAATAGTCCATATCTCTTGTAAAAAATAATAATAGTAATAATAACCTTTTACATCTTGAGAATTTGTCTTTTGGGTCTGCAGAGAGACCTGCTCTGATTGAGAGACACCTCACCCCATTCCTGCAGCTCCCTGACCTTGCAACATACAAATGAAAGACTCCCCATAGCCTTGAAAGAGGAGCTGGGCCTGCCTGCGTGAGAAGCTAGATAAATATTTCACTCAGGAAGAAGCATGCAGGAACAGCTATGGACTGGGCCGCACAATTATGTTCCTAACTCCAAATAGGAAACAACACATTGAGCCAGAACATCTCAGGAGATGAGGAAAGGCAATCGAGGTGGGAGGACATGGTTGGGGGTGAAGGGTGGTCACGGTCAACAGGTTAACACAGAGGATCTCTCACCAGAATTCCATTTCCAATACAAAACTAGTGTGAAACAGCTCAGGGTCCCTTTCTGCAAGCAGAACAGTCAGTCCTTGGACTAAGTGGAGGGTTATCTACAGATCTACCCATAAAGAAAAACCTGTAAATAATAATCAAGTGCACCCCCTCCCCCTCAACCTTCATTTCTGAGCACCAGTTTCCTGCTTCGGTTCTTAGTGTTTTCCTCCATCGAAGGCAAGAGTGACACCCCTTGCTGGGCCTTACCCCTTTCGCAGGGCTGGAGGCGTGGTGGACTGACTGGAGTAGGAAATCAGGGTCCCTTACTATATACCATTTC
Source organism: Bos grunniens (assembly GCF_055505025.1). Taxonomy (NCBI): domain Eukaryota; kingdom Metazoa; phylum Chordata; class Mammalia; order Artiodactyla; family Bovidae; genus Bos; species Bos grunniens. The sequence goes on along the minus strand of NC_141179.1, from coordinate 7,196,178 downwards.
ATAAATTTAGTTTAAACAAGTGTCAACCAAAACCAGGATTTTGCAATAAAAAATATTTTTATAGAAGCCAAACAAGACTAACAAGAGTTGTACCCAACTATTAGAAAGGCAAAGGAACTGCTTTTCTTGACAGTCCTGAAAAGCTTTAAAGTCAAAGACAGTAAGCGGCCCTGTCACAGAGCAGAGACAAGTTCCAGCCCCAACTTGTTTATCTCTTCCTGGGGCCCTGCCCATCCCCCTCCACACTACTGGAGGCAGAAATCTTCCAGAAACCGGAGGCGTCAGGTTTAACCCTTTCCTTTACCGCAGGACCTTTTAACTGCTGCAGATACATGAGTTGATGAACTACAGGCTGCTGCTGTGCTAAACACTGTCAAAGCCAGTAAGCAAATAACGATAATGCTCCCTTAGTCAGCACACACAGGCACTGTGATAAGCATGTATATTCTTGAAACAACCCAGAAGAGGAAACTGAGGCTTAGAGATGAGTATGTGGCAGAGTAAAGAGCAGATAGCTTGACCTAAAAAAATCTATGCTTAGCCCACAGTACTAATTACCTGTAAATTAAACCTCTAAAAAACGTTATCTGTAAATAGACTTAATTCGTAAGAGCTCAAATTGTTTTAAATTAAACAGATAGAAGAAGGCAGCAAATCTGCCTGGAGCTAAACTTAATGCTTTCAGGTGTGCTCAGGCTCTGTCGTGTCAGACTCTTTGTGACCCTATGGACTCCTCTGTCCACGGGGTTCTCCAGCCAACAACACTGGAGTGGGTTGTCATTTCTTCCTCCACGGGATCTTCCCGACCCATGGACTGAACCTGCGTCTCCTGTGTCAACTGCACTGCAGGCGGATTCTTTACCACTGAGCCATCCAGGAAGCTTACAACAAAAACACAACTTAGTCAAATTATTTGTCTTATTTGTGTATGATATGGTAGTGTTCCTGTTGTTCTTTAGTTGCTAAGTTGTGAACCTACGGACCTTAGGTCTCCAGGCTTCTCTGTCCATGGGATTTCCCAGGCAAGAATACTGGAGGAGGTTGCCATTTCCTTCATCGGCAAGTGGATTCTTTACCACCAAGCCACCAAGGAAGCCCATGTAACATGAAATAGCTCAGTAAAATCAGAAACACTGACTCATTTACTCAACAGATTTTTTTGGAATTTCCTTCAGTGTGCCAGTGACCAAAAACATGTGTTGAACAGTCTCTGACCTCTTGAATTTTTATGGCTAGTGAGGAAGACAAACATTAACCATAGAAGCACACAAATATTTGAATAATTGCACATTGTTATAAAGCTTATGAGGGACAAGTATGTGTTATAAGCGAATAACCAGGAAAACCAATATTAACCAGGCTGTCAGAAAGGTCCCTCTAGGGAAGCAATTAATAATTCAAAATGTGAAGGATGCATAGGAAGTAGTTAGGCTGAAAGTAAAAGGAAGAAAAGTGTTCCAAGCAAAGGATATACTTTTTACCAGGCCCTGAGCAAGAAAAGAGCTTGGCTCTTTCCAGACCAATGATCTCTGAGTAGGGAGCCAAAGAGGGAGGTGAGTAATGAGGCTGAAAATGAAGAATATAGACCACCAGGAGTTGGATTTTACCTAAGGGCAACAGAACTGTGGTGTCAGAGAAGACTCTTGAGAGTCCCTTGGACTGCAAGGAGATCAAACCAGTCAATCCTAAAGGAAATCAATCCTGAATATTCATTGGAAGGACTGATGCTGAAGCTGAAGATCCAATATTTTGGCCACCTGATGCAAAGAGCCAACTCGTTGGAAAAGACCCTGATGCTGGGGAAGATTGAAGGCAGGAGGACAAGGGAACGACAGAGGATGAGATAGTTGGATGGCATCACCAACTCAATGGACATGAGTTTGAGCAAGCTCCGGGAGTTGGTGATGGACAGGCAAGCCTAGCGTGCTGAAGTCCATGGGGTCACAAAGAGTTGGACATAACTGAGAGACTGAACTGAATGGAAACCCATTAAAGGATTCTCAACAGTGAAGTTTTAGAATCTGATTTATTATTTTCATAAGCTCAATCTGGCTGTTGTGTACAGAATGGAGGTCAGGATGGCAGAAGTGAAAGAGGGAGAGGAGGTAGGAAGCCTTGCTGATCATCATCCAATCAAAAAGATGATGGTGGCTTAAACTGAAGTGTCAACAGTGGAAACTGGAGAGAAGTGGATATCTTCTATATTTAGAAGATTATGAAATTTAATGATGAGTTTGACATGGGAGAGGATAGGGGAGGGGTGAGACAGGTAGGGGCAAAGATAAGGCCTAGGTTTCTGAATTGAGCAAATGGGTAGATGGAAGGACAGAATAACTTGAAAACAAAAGGGGATAGGGCCGATGGGTGGGTATTTCTAAATCAGCATTTCTCATTTAATGTGTATATGAATCACTTGCAGAATCTGATTCCATAGGTCTGGGATGGGGTCAGAGATACTGCATTTCTACAAGCTCACAAATGATTTCAATTTGACCATCAACCACACTTTAAGCAGCAAGATTCTACCAACCTAATAGACATAGGGTTATAAAACTTTTATTTAATATCATATTTCCTAAGGAAGTGGAAGTCGCTCAGTTGTGTCCAACTCTTTGAAACCCCATGGAGAGTCCATGGGATTCTCCAGGCCAGGATACTGAGGTGGGTCATCGTTCCCTTCTCCAGGGGATCTTCCCAACCCAGGGATTGAACCCAGGTTTCCTGCATTGCAGGCAGATTCTTCACTGGCTGAGCCACCAGGGAAACCCAAGAATACTGGAATGGGTAGTCTATCCCTTCTCCACCAGATCTTCCAGCCCCAGGAATCGAACTGGGGTCTCCTGCATTGCAGGCGGATTCTTTACCAACTGAGCTACCAGGGAAGCCCATTCCCTAAGGAAAGGAGATTTTAATTACAAAAAAAAAAAAAAAAAAAAGACAGCATAATTTAGAAATAAAGAAGCTTCTTTAATATGAAGGGATTTAATTTTATGAAAAAGTATATCATGCTTAGTTTGTTCATTTGGCCACAGACGAAATGAATTTTTTATTATGAACTGACTTTGAATAGCCACTGATCTAAACAAAGTAACCTACTGATAAACAACATTTTTCAAATTTCAAATAGTTGTGATCACAGTTACTATTTCATTCCTCCAAAGTAAAAATTCTATTCTTATTTATTAGGAACACAAAACCACTAAATCAACTTAATATTGTTCTTGGCTACTAACTGTGTTCCGTAAACCTTTTTCACATCATTACAATCATAGAAAATTCACACCAAGTAGAATTATAGAAAAAACATAAGTGCTATTTTGGCACATTGATATAAGCCAATATTAGAATTAGCTCTCGCCTCAATTTATTGAATGTTTTTAAGTCAGACTTATTTTAGGTCAAATAGATGTGTATTGTAAGTTATCAGGTAAAAGCTGGCAGTTTGGCAACCTTAAACAGTGACAAAGGATAAATGATCAATGAGAAGATTAGATTGAATTTTAGAAGAATGAGAAGAACTAAGCAGAGTTTATGACATGAAAGACAAGATAACATGGGCTTCCCAGGTGACTCAGTGGTAAATTGGCCTGGCAATGCAGGAGGCCGGGTTTGATCCCTGGATCAGGAGATCCCCTGGAGTAGGAAGTGGCAACCCACTCCAGAGTTCTTGCCTGGAAAATCCCATGGACAGAAGAGTTTGGCAGGCTACAGTCCACATGGTTCCAGAGTCAGACATAACAGAGCAACTAAACATGCATACAAGATGAGAAGGACTGTTCAATAATTTTCAACTAATTTGTAAGAGCTTTGCAGGCAGGATCAATATTTCATATATCTTGGAACTCTCATAGTGCCTAGTAATATGCAGGGTATGTGCAAACTAGCCAAATGAAAAGAATGTAAAACCTGAAAGAATAATAACAGCTAATGACCAGTAATGCTGAAGAAGCTGAAGTTGAACAGTTCTGTGAAGACCTACAAGACCTTTTAGAACTAACACCCAAAAAAGATGTCCTTTTCATTATAGGGGACTGGAATGCAAAAGTAGGAAGTCAAAAAACACCTGGAGTAACAGGCAAATTTGGCCTTGGAATACGGAATGAAGCAGGGCAAAGACGAATAGAGTTTTGCCAAGAAAATGCACTGGTTATAGCAAACACCTTCCAACAACACAAGAGAAGATGCTACACATGGACATCACCAGATGGTCAACACCAAAATCAGATTGATTATATTCTTTGCAGCCAAACATGGAGAAGCTCTATAGAATTAACAAAACAAGACCAGGAGCTGACTGCGGCTCAGATCATGAACTCCTTATTACCAAATTCAGACTTAAATTGAAGAAAGTAGGCAAAACCACTAGACCATTCAGGTATGACCTAAATCAATCCCTTATGATTATACAGTGGAACTGAGAAATAGATTTAAGGGCCTAGATCTGATAGATAGAGTGCCTGATGAACTATGGAATGAGGTTCCTGACATTGTACAGGAGACAGGGAACAAGACCATCCCCAGGGAAAAGAAATGCAAAAAAGAAAATGGCTGTCTGGGGAGGCCTTACAAATTGCTGTGAAAAGAAGAGAAGCAAAAAGCAAAAGAAAAAAGGAAAGATATAAACATCTGAATGCAGAGTTCCAAAGAACAGCAAGAAGGGATAAGAAAGCCTTCTTCAGTGATCAATGCAAAGAAATAGAGGAAAACAACAGAATGGGAAAGACTAGAGATCTCTTCAAAAAAATTAGAGATACCAACGGAATATTTCATGCAAAGATGGGCTCGATAAAGGACAGAAATGGTATGGACCTAACAGAAGCAGAAGATATTAAGAAGAGGTGGCAAGAATACACAAAAGAACTGTACAAAAAAGATCTTCATGACCCAGATAATCATGATGGTGTGATCACTCATCTAGAGCCAGACATTCTGGAATGTGAAGTCAAGTGGGCCTAGAAAGCATCACTACAAACAAAGCTAGTGGAGGTGATGGAATTCCAGTTGAGCTATTTCAAATCCTGAAAGATGATGCTGTGAAAGTGCTACACTCAATATGCCAACAAATTTGGAAAACTCAGCAGTGGCCACAGGACTGGAAAAGGTCAGTTTTCATTCCAATCCCAAAGAAAGGCAATGCCAAAGAATGCTCAAACTACCGCACAATTGCACTCATCTCACATGCTAGTAAAGTAATGCTCAAAATTCTCCAAGCCAGGCTTCAGCAATACGTGAACCGTGAACTTCCTGATGTTCAAGCTAGTTTTAGAAAAGGCAGAGGAACCAGAGATCAAATTGCCAACATCCGCTGAATCATGGAAAAAGCAAGAGAGTTCCAGAAAAACATCTATTTCTGCTTTCTTGACTATGACTGTGTGGATCACAACAAACTGTGGAAAATTCTGAAAGAGATGGGAATACCAGACCACCTGACCTGCCTCTTGAGAAATCTGTATGCAGGTCAGGAAGCAACAGTTAGAACTGGACATGGAACAACAGACTGGTTCCAAATAGGAAAAGGAGTACGTCAAGGCTGTATATTGTCACCCTGCTTATTTAACTTATATGCAGAGTACATCCTGAGAAACACTGGACTGGAAGAAACACAAGCTGGAATCAAGATTGCTGGAGAAATATCAATAACCTCAGATATGCAGATGACACCACCCTTATGGCAGAAAGTGAAGAGGAACTCAAAAGCCTCTTGATGAAAGTGAAAGTGGAGAGTGAAAAAGTTGGCTTAAAGCTCAACATTCAGAAAACGAAGATCATGGCATCTGGTCCCATCACTTCATGGGAAATAGATGGGGAAACAGTGGAAACAGTGTCAGACTTTATTTTTCTGGGCTCCAAAATCACTACAGATGGTGACTGCAGCCATGAAATGAAAAGACGCTTACTCCTTGGAAGGAAAGTTATGACCAACCTAGATAGCATATTCAAAAGCAGAGACATTACTTTGCCAACAAAGGTCCGTCTAGTCAAGGCTAAGGTTTTCCTTGTGGTCATGTATGGATGTGAGAGTTGGACTGTGAAGAAGGCTGAACACTGAAGAATTGATGCTTTTGAGCTGTGGTGTTGGAGAAGACTCTGGAGAGTCCCTTGGACTGCAAGGAGATCCAACAAATCCATTCTGAAGGAGATCAGCCCTGGGATTTCTTTGGAAGGAATGGTGCTAAAGCTGAAACTCCAGTACTTTGGCCACCTCATGCGAAGAGTTGACTCATTGGAAAAGACTCTGATGCTGGGAGGGATTGGGGGCAGGAGGGGAAGGGGACAACAGAGGATGAGATGGCTGGATGACGTCACTGACTCGATGGACGTGAGTCTCAGTGAACTCCGGAAGTTGGTGACGGACAGGGAGGCCTGGCGCGCTGCGATTCATGGGGTCACAAAGAGTCGGACACAACTGAGCGACTGAACTGAACTGAATGACCAAATAAAAACAGCTAACTTCCCTGATAGCTCAGAGGTTAAAACATCTGCCTGCAGTGCAGGAGACCAGGATTCGATCCCTGGTTTGGGGAGATCCCCTGGAAAAGGAAATGACAACCCACTCCAGTACTCTTGCCTGGATAATCCCATAGACGGAGGAGCCTGGTAGGCTACAGTCCATGGGGTCGCAAAAAGTCAGACACGACTGAGCGACTTCGCTTAATGACCAAATATCAGAACAATGGTAATGTTTTACTTAGCAGTCTTTTACAGTTACATGAATGTATGACAGCCAGCAGTAATAATTACACATTCATAAGGCTTCCCTTGTAGCTCAGTCGATAAGGAATCTGCCTGCAATGCAGGAGACCTGGGTTCGATCCTGGGTCAGGAAGATCCCCTGGAGAAGGAAATGACAACCCACTCCAGCATTCTTGCCTAGAGTATCCCAAGGATAGAGGAGCCGGCAGGCTACAATCCATGGAGTCACGAGAGTCGGACACAACTTAGCAACTAAACCACTGTAGCACAGTGTAAACCACAATTTACAATCCAATGAAGCAAAGTTCATGTTTTAAGGATGCAAACTGAGATTCATAGCAATTGATGGAAAACTATAAACAGCTAAAGGAGAGAAAAACAATAATTTGGTTTTTCTAGTAGTTATGTACAGATATGAGAGCTGGACCATAAAGAAGGCTGAGAGCCAAAGAATTGATGGTTTTGAATTGTGTTGGAGAATACTCTTGAGAGTCCCTTGGATGGCAAGGAGATCAAACCAGTCAATCCTAAAGAAAATCAACCCTGAATATTCATTGGAAGGACTGATGCTGAAGCTCCAATACTTTGACCACCTGATGCAAAAAGCCAACTCATTGAAAAAGACCCTGATGCTGGAAAAGACTGAAAGCAAAAGGAGAAAGTGGTGGCAGAGGATGAGATGGTTAGATAGCATCACCGACTCAATGGACATGAATTTGAGCAAACTCTGGAGATAGTGAAGGACAATGGAGCCTGGCATGCTGCAGTCCATGGGATCACAAACCGTCATACACAACTTAGTGACTGAACAACAAAAACAACAAATCCAATGAATCTCTAAGGGATAGACACAAATTGAAATATATCAACTCAAACCTTATTTCCTATATATACAAACTATATACTGATATTCTGTTCTTAGAAGCCCATGTGAAAATAGCCATTAATATTAACAACTACCACACACTGGGATTTTAAGTGCCAGTCACTGTGATAAGCACTTCATGCAACTTACATGATTTAATCCTCATGATAATACTATGAAGCAAAAAAAAAAAAAATTCAATTTATAGATGAAGAAACCTAAACACGAGAGCTAGAGTTAGATTTTTTATCTAACTTCATTGTCCATGCTATTAAACACAGTTATACTGACACAGGTTGGGACCTGGGGCCTGAGACCCTTTGCTATAGTGTTTACACATACAGGCCTCTCCTAGAACAACAGAATACAAAGAAAATATAACTGCACCTACCCAGTTGGGGCAAATTATGAACAGCTCAGCTCAGTTCAGTTCAGTTGCCCAGTCGTGTCCGACTCTTTGCGACGCCATGAATCGCAGTACGCCAGGCCTCCCTGTCCATCAACAACTCCCGGAGTTCACTCAGACTTGTGTCCATCGAGTCAGCGATGCCATCCAGCCATCTCATCCTCTGTCGTCCCCTTCTCCTCCTGCCCCCAATCCCTCCCAGCATCAGAGTCTTTTCCAATGAGTCAACTCTTCACATGAGGTGGCCAAAGTACTGGAGTTTCAGATTCAGCATCATTCCTTCCAGAGAAATCCCAGAGCTGATCTCCTTCAGAATGGACTGGTTGGATCTCCTTGCAGTCCAAGGGACTCTCCAGAGTCCTCTCCAACACCACAGCTCAAAAGCATCAATTCTTCAGCGCTGATCCTTCTTCACAGTCCAACTCTCACATCCATACATGACCACAGGAAAAACCATAGCCTTGACTAGACAAACCTTTGTTGGCAAAGTAATGTCTCTGCTTTTGAATATGCTATCTAGGTTGGTCATAACTTTCCTTCCAAGGAGTAAGCGTCTTTTCATTTCATGGCTGCAGTCACCATCTGTAGTGATTTTGGAGCCCAGAAAAATAAAGTCTGACACTGTTTCCACTGTTTCCCCATCTATTTCCCATGAAGTGATGGGACCAGATGCCATGATCTTCGTTTTCTGAATGTTGAGCTTTAAGCCAACTTTTCCACTCTCCACTTTCGCTTTCAACAAGAGGCTTTTGAGTTCCTCTTCACTTTCTGCCATAAGGGTGGTGTCATCTGCATATCTGAGGTTATTGATATTTCTCCAGCAATCTTGATTCCAGCTTGTGTTTCTTCTGATGTACTCTGCATATAAGTTAAATAAACAGGGTGACAATATACAGCCTTGACGTACTCCTTTTCCTATTTGGAACCAGTCTGTTGTTCCATGTCCAGTTCTAACTGTTGCTTCCTGACCTGCATACAGATTTCTCAAGAGGCAGGTCAGGTGGTCTGGTATTCCCATCTCTTTCAGAATTTTCCACAGTTTGTTGTGATCCACACAGTCAAAGTATTTGGCATAGTCAAGAAAGCAGAAATAGATGTTTTTCTGGAACTCTCTTGCTTTTTCCATGATTCAGCGGATGTTGGCAATTTGATCTCTGGTTCCTCTGCCTTTTCTAAAACTAGCTTGAACATCAGGAAGTTCACGGTTCACGTATTGCTGAAGCCTGGCTTGGAGAATTTTGAGCATTACTTTACTAGCATGTGAGATGAGTGCAATTGTGCGGTAGTTTGAGCATTCTTTGGCATTGCCTTTCTTTGGGATTGGAATGAAAACTGACCTTTTCCTGTCCTGTGGCCACTGCTGAGTTTTCCAAATTTGTTGGCATATTGAGTGTAGCACTTTCACAGCATCATCTTTCAGGATTTGGAATAGCTCAACTGGAATTCCATCACCTCCACTAACTTTGTTTGTAGTGATGCTTTCTAGGCCCACTTGACTTCACATTCCAGAATGTCTGGCTCTAGGTCAGTGATCACACCATCATGATTATCTGGGTCATGAAGATTTTTTTGTACAGTTCTGTGTATTCTTGCCACCTCTTCTTAATATCTTCTGCTTCTGTTAGGTCCATACCATTTCTGTCCTTTATCGAGCTCATCTTTGCATGAAATATTCCTTTGGTATCTCTGATTTTCTTGAAGAGATCGCTAGTCTTTCCCATTCTGTTGTTTTCCTCTATTTCTTTGCACTGATCTCTGAGGAAGGCTTTCTTACCTCTTCTTGCTGTTCTTTGGAACTCCGCATTCAGATGTTTATATCTTTCCTTTTTTCCTTTGCTTTTTGCTTCTCTTCTTTTCACAGCTATTTGTAAGGCCTCCCCAGACAGCCATTTTTCTTTTTTACATATCTTTTCCCTGGGGATGGTCTTGATCCCTGTCTCCTGTACAATGTCATGAACCTCATTCCATAGTTCATCAGGCACTGTATCTATCAGATTTAGGCCCTTAAATCTATTTCTCACTTCCACTGTATGATCATAAGGGATTTGATTTAGGTCTTACCTGAATGGTCTAGTGGTTTTGCCTACTTTCTTCAATTTAAGTCTGAATTTGGTAATAAGGAGTTCATGATCTGAGCCACAGTCAGCTCCTGGTCTTGTTTTTGTTGACTGTATAGAGCTTCTCCATGTTTGGCTGCAAAGAATATAATCAATCTGATTTCGGTGTTGACCATCTGGTGATGTCCATGTGTAGCATCTTCTCCTGTGTTGTTGGAAGAAGGTGTTGGCTATGACAAGCACATTTTCTTGGCAAAACTCTATTAGTCTTTGCCCTGCTTCATTCTGTATTCCAAGGCCAAATTTGCAAAATTATGAATAACAAGATACAAAAAGGCCAAAATCCAGCTTCCACTTTTAAGGTGCAGAGAGCAAAAGCAGGGCACTGTAAATGATCCCTGCACACAGCACCACCAAGGGGGTGGGCAGACCACCTAAGCAGCTCCTCTGGCTTGAACTACCCCTCAGCTCCACCCTCACCCCTTTTCAGGGACCAGCTAGCAGCCCCTCAGGGAGTGAGCAAGAGAATCTGTTACTTGTTTTTACTTCCTTGTGCTGCAGCAGGAGTCCTAGTAAAGCCTTGTCTGAATTCCTTGTCTGGTCTCTTATCAATTTCTTTTGATTAAAGAGTCCAGGGACCCTGATCAGTAACAATACTTTGAAAATATCAAAACTGATAATAAAAATAAAGAAGAAACAAACCATAAACATATATAAAGTTAAATACGAGAACTGTTTTGTAAATATGGGAGGGTTTTTTTCCTCCATAGACTTGTGTGGCCAAGGCGCCTTAGCGTGTGTCAATGAAATTCAGACTGAAAACATCTTTTTCTTTTCTGGAAAATCTCCCTATGGAAAATGTTATTCACTGTTCCAAGAACTTGAAAAATTATAGTTCTGCGATCACAGATATTTCTGTTCTGTTTTGCTTACTTATTTTTATCCTGTGTTAAACATATTATGTAATTTTTTAATAAAGAAAAAACTTAAAGATGATTGTGCTTGTGCTTAGCCTGTCAGAGTTCCTCCAGGCAAGAATACTGGAGTGGGTTGCCATTTCTTCCTCCAAAGGATCTTCCTGACCTTCCTGATCTTCATCAAAAATCAAACCCAAGTCTCCAGTGTCTCCTGCCTTGCAGATAGATTTTTTTTTTTTACCTGCTGAGCCATCACAGAAGGCCAGGTGATGGGGAAATAAAAATAAAAAACTACTGTCAAGACTGAATTAATAAAGGTTGTATAGAACATATACCAATCATGCACATTTAAGTAACAAATAACAACTAGAAAACTATCAATTTCCAAGTAAATACTGAACTTAAGACTATACAGGCAAAGTATAATCACTGATTACAGGGTTGAAAAAAAGAGGATGAATTTCATCAACAACACAAGTAAAAATGATTTACTTTTGAGTAACGCAAAACTAAGCAAAGAAGTTTTTAAATTAGTATCCGAAATTCAAAATAAGTATATCTTTACTTTTATTTGAGGGCTTTTTAAAAAAACACCAAGATCACATATATAAAATCTCATCACATTTTACACTTTAAATATGTGCAGTTCATTGTAAGTTGGTTATACCTCAATGAAGCTAGAAAAACCTAGAAAAAATTAACTAAACAAATACACAGGCTTAGATCCTATGGAAAATGTTTCTATAAAATGTTAAATTCCATACTGAATAGTATGTAATCTCTAGGGAAAGAAGTTTCCAAACAATCAGAAACATAAAAATTCAAAATAGTATATGATCAAATACTTGATTGTCTCAGTTCAGTCTCTCAGTCATGTCCGACTCTTTGGGACCCTATGATTTGCAGCACGCCAGGCCTCCCTGTCCATCACCAACTCCTGGAGTTCACTCAAACTCATGTCCATCGAGTCGATGATGCCATCCAACCATCTCATCCTCTGTCGTCCCCTTCTCCTCCTGTCCCCAATTCCTCCCAGCATCAGAGTCTTTTCTACTGAGTCAACACTTCACATGAGGTGGCCAAAGTATTGGAGTTTCAGCTTCAGCATCAGTCCTTCCAATGAACACCCAGGACTGATCTCCTTTACAATGGACTGGTTGGATCTCCTTGCAGTCCAAGGGACTCTCAAGAATCTTCTCCAGCACCACAGTTCAAAAGCATCAATTCTTTGGCGCTCAGCCTTCTTCACAGTCCACTCTCACATCCATACATGACCACAGGAAAAACCATAGCCTTGACTAGATGGAACTTGATGGCAAACTAATGTCGCTACTTTTGAATATGCTATCTAGGATGGTATTAACTTTCCTTCCAAGGAGTAAGCATCTTTTAATTTCATGGCTGCAATCACCATCTGCAGTGATTTTGGAGCCCCCCAAAATAAAGTCTGACACTGTTTCCACTGTTTTCCCATCTATTTGCCATGAAGTGATGGGACCAGATGCCATGATCTTAGTTTTCTGAATGTTAAGCTTTAAGCCAACTTTTTCACTCACCTCTTTCACTTTCATCAAAAGGCTTTTGAGTTCCTCTTCACTTTCTGCCATAAGGGTGGTGTCATCTGCATGTCTGAGGTTATTGATATTTCTCCCGGCAATCTTGATTCCAGCTTGTGCTTCTTCCAGACCAGCGTTTCTCATGATGTATTCTGCATACAAGTTAAATAAGCAGGGTGACAATATACAGCCTTGACGTACTCCTTTTCCTATTTGGAACCAGTCTGTTTTGTTCCATGTCCAGTTCTAAATGTTGCTTCCTGACCTGCATATAGGTTTCTCAAGAGGCAGGTCAGGTGGTCTGGTATGCCCATCTCTTTCAGAATTTCCACAGTTTATTGTGATTCACACAGTCAAAGGCTTTGGCATAGTCAATAAAACAGAAATAGACGTTTTTCTGGAACTCTCGTCCTTTTTCAATGATCCAGCAGATGTTGGCAATTTGATCTCTGGTTCCTCTGCCTTTTCTAAAACCAGCTTGAACATCTGGAAGTTCATGATTCATGTATTGATGAAGCCTGGCTTGGAGAATTTTGAGCATTTCTCTACTAGCGTGTGAGATGAGTGCAATTGTGCGGTAGTTTGGGCATTCTTTGGCATTGCCTTTCTTTGGGATTGGAATGAGAACTGACCTTTTCCAGTCCTGTGGCCACTGCTGAGGGCAGACACACAAACCATAATCATAGAAAACTAGTCAATCTAATCACGCGGACCACAGCCTTGTCTAACTCAGTGAAACTAAGTTATGCCTGTGGGGCAACCCAAGACGGGCGGGTCATGGTGGAGAGGTCTGACAGAATGTGGTCCACTGGAGAAGGGAATGGCAAACCACTTCAGTATTCTTGCCTTGAGAACCCCATGAACAGTATGAAAAGGCAAAATGATAGGATACTGAAAGAGGAACTCCCCAGGTCAGTAGGTGCCCAATATGCTACTGGAGATCAGTGGAGAAATAATTCCAGAAAGAATGAAGGGATGGAGCCAAAGCAAAAACAATACCCAGTTGTGGATGTGACTGGTGATAGAAGCAAGGTCTGATTCTGTAAAGAGCAATATTGCATAGGAACCTGGAATGTTAGGTCCACGAATCAAGGCAAATTGGAAGTAGTCAAACAGGAGATGGCAAGAGTGAACATTGACATTCTAGGAATCAGCGAACTAAAATGGACTGGAATAGGTGAATTTAACTCAGATGACCATTATATCTACTACTGTGGGCAGAAATCCCTTAGAAGAAATGGAGTAGCCATCATGGTCAACAAAAGAGTCTGAAATGCAGTACTTGGATGCAATCTCAAAAACGACAGAATGATCTCTGTTCATTTCCAAGGCAAACCATTCAATATCACAGTAATCCAAGTCTATGCCCCAACCAGTAATGCTAAAGAAGCTGAATGGTTCTATGAAGACCTACAAGACCTTTTAGAACTAACACCCCCAAAAGATTTCCTTTTCATTATAGGGGGACTGGAATGCAAAAGCAGGAAGTCAAAAAACACCTGGAGTAACAGGCAAATTTGGCCTTGGAATACAGAATGACAGGGCAAAGGGTAATAGAGTTTTGCCAAGAGAACACACTGGTCATAGCAAACACCCTCTTCCAACAACACAAGAGAAGACTCTACACATGGACATCACCAGATGGTCAACACCAAAATCAGATTGATTATATTCTTTACAGCCAAACATGGAGAAGCTCTATACAGTCAGCAAAAACAATACTGGGAGCTGACTGTGGCTCAGATCGTGAACTCCTCATTGCCAAATTCAGACTTAAATTGAAGAAAGTAGGGAAAACCACTAGACCATTCAGATATGACCTAAATCAAATCCCTTATGATTATACAGTGGAAGTGAGAAATAGATTTAAGGGACTAGATCCGATAGATACAGTGCCTGATGAACTATGGACGGAGATTTGTGACATTGTACAGGAGACAGGGATCAAGACCATCCCCATGGAAAAGAAATGCAAAAAAGAAAAATGGCTGTCTGGGGAGGCCTTACAAATAGCTGTGAAAAGAAGAGAAAAGCAAGGAGAAAAGGAAAGATATAAGCATCTGAATGCGGAGTCCCAAAGAATAGCAAAAAGAGATAAGAAAGCCTTCCTTAGGGATCAATGCAAAGCAACAGAGGAAAACAACAGAATGGGAAAGACTAGCGATCTCTTCAAGAAAATTTGAGATACCAAGGGAACATTTCATGCAAAGACTGGCTCGATAAAGAACAGAAACGGTATGGACCTAACAGAAGCAGAAGATATTAAGAAGAGGTGGCAAGAATACACAGAAGAACTGTACAAAAAAGATCTTCATGACCAAGATAATCACGATGGTGTGATCACTAACCTAGAGCCAGACATCCTGGAATGTGAAGTCAAGTGGGCCTTAGAAAGCATCACTATGAACAAAGCTAGTAGAGGTGATGGAATTCCAGTTGAACTTGATTGTCTAACAAGAACCAAATCTATACAAAGTCAGACAGAAGTATTAAATTTCTTCATGAGATGATATTTATTATAGATTTTAAAGAAAGTGTGGGAAAGTTTTTCTCATTGAATAGTATGGAAAATCTGCATCAAATGTATCCAAAGTGCATATTAAAAATAAAATTCCTACACACCATCCAAGAGTTGAGGAATCTCAATCTCTGGTGGTGAAATCAAGGAATCTATATTCTGATACCTCCCCTAGAAACCCTTCCAAGATGAGTTGAGGTCTTCAAAAGTCTCATTTACTGACTGATATGCAAAGATTAAGGGCAGGAGGAAAAGGGGATGACAGAGGATGAGATGGTTGGATGGCCTCACCAACTCAATGGAAATGGGTTTGGGTGGACTCCAGGAGTTGGTGATGGACAGGGAAGCCTGGCATGCCGCAGCTGCGGTTCATGGGGTTGCAAAGAGTCAGACACGACTGAGTGACTGAACTGACTGACTGACTGAATGATGCAAAGTTAAGACTGAATGACTTTTGGTAGTCATGCAAGTAAATTTTAAGGGTTGAACATGGCTACACTCCTAAAGTAAATTTGCTGAGTTTGGGCACTATTGTGTAGGATGTGGAATTGCTCTGCAGAAACTTCTAAAGCACAGTGAGATTTTCCATAATTTCCTGGTGCTTAGAAAACAAAGTCCTAGTGAAGAGCTGGGGCCTGTCTCAAACACACATTCAGTCTCCCCGTCAAGACATTGGCTAGATTTCAGTGCTCAAGAATGTAGGAAGCTGAAGTGCAAGTTCAATACCTCTGAAAAGAAGACCTGAATGTTCTCATTTTGGGGGGCCCAGAAGATAAGGATCTATTAGATTTTCAATCAAGCCTGCTCAAGGTATAGAAACAAAATAGACAAGACTGCAGTTCAGTCCTACTGAAACTAAAACTCAGCCTTGACCCACTGAACCCCTGATAATATTAAAGTTACTGGCTAAAGCAAATAGTGAACACTTTCTGGTGGAAGATACGTCTTCTGAATCTCTTATGCTTTTCAAATACACAGTGTTGTATCTAAAACAAAAAGTTGTTAAATGTGTGAGAAGGCAAAGAAACATGATTTATAATCAAGAAATAAAGCAGGCAGAAAAAGTAGATCCAAAAATAATTCTTCTATTGAAGCACTCAAAGGTTTAAAAATAACTTCAATTAATCTGTTAAGAAAAATGTGTATTAAATGAATGAAAAATGGAGACTTAAATAGAATAGATTAAACAAGACTAAGATGGACATTTGAGAAATAAAAAATAAAATATCTAAAATTGAGAATTAAGCAGGAAAGATTAGTGAATTCAAAGGCAGATCAATAAAGAGTAAAAAAGATGAAGCACAAGAAGAGACAAAGAATTGAAAAAGATGCAACAGAGAAATACAGGAAATAGTTAAAAGTTCTAATATTCATGTAATTGGAGTCCAGAAGAAAAGGACAAAGAAGAATATTTGAAGAGAGAACGGCTGGGTTGGTGAAAACTGACTAAAAGAGATCACTGAAAGAATTCAAGAAGCTAGCTCATCCCAAACAGGATGAATACACAACACACACACAAAAACACATAGATACAAGATACACACACACACACACAAAACGGAGAGAGAGGGAATAGCCAAGCTGCTGAAATCAAAGGCAAAAAAAAAAAAAAAGACATATGGCTTTTAAAGGAGCAACGCTAAAAATAATGGTTGACTTTACAACAAAAATTTGGAATCCAGAAGGCAATAGAATACATATTTAAAGTACTGAGGAAAATAATCGTCAACTTAGAATTCTGCACAGCCTGATGTAAGATACCACTCAAACACGAAGATAAGGACACTTTCAGACAACAAACTGAGAAATTTACTTATCAGAAGACAGACTTGAATTATAAGAAATACTACAGGAAGATGTTCAATTTCAGTGAAAATCCCATATTATAAATTCAGAACTGCTAGAAGGAATAAGAAAAACGCAAAGGGTAAATATACTAGTACCTATGAAATAATATCCACTGCTTAAAATAACAGTAACAAAATAATGTATTTTGGACATTTTGTAGAAGTAAAATCTTGATCCCCCACAACAAACAAAGGTAAAAAGTGAATAGATTTTTACCTGTTGTAAGGTTCTTGTTTGAAACGTGGTTAAAGTGATGACTTAAGGTGGTATGAAATAAATCAAGTAGTCATATTTTATCTCTAATCATTAAAAGCTACATTAAAACATATAATTAAAAAGCTAAGAAGGAGAAAAATGAAATAATAAAATATTTCTTCTTTGTTGGATTAAAGGGAAAAAAGAACAGAAATACAAAACAACAAGATGGTAGTCTTAAACTCAACCATGTTCATGAAATAAAAGGACTAATATATTTAGAAGACGACGGTTAATGAAAACAATAAAATCCACAATGAAGACGAATACTGTGTGTGCGCGCGCGTTTCTCTCCCTCTCTCTCCTACTGCTGTTGGCTGAAAATGGAATAATCAAGATTTTGGAGGACTAAGGGAAAAGGAAAGGGAGTTAGAAAAGAGGTGGCAAAGAACGACATCCTGCCATTTCTCAGCTCCTTCTGGTACACAACTATCAGATAAAACGACTACAACAAAACTACACATACGAAACGCAATTTTCAATACAAAATCAGAAATATATGTTTCTATTAAACAGCATGTTGTACTGTAGTGTATTTGGAAAATTTTTTTTAGCCTTAAGATGTAACGTTCAAAGGAAAAAAAAAAAGCCAGAGGGTGAAAGTTTCCCAAGTAATTATACAGACATCTCTCTTGAAAATAATTAGTTCAGAATAACATTTTCTTCACAAATGGTTGAGTCACTAAACTTAGATGGCTATAAATCTAAGATTAGAGGTTTGAAACTAAGATATTAACCCACGCGGAGTAATTATTATTAACGGTTAAAGCCAACAAGCGTGTACTGGCGCTTTTTCTGTGTCGGAGACCCCTCATTTCCTCCTCCGCCGGCTCCGCGGACTCCTTGATCGCAGTTGAGCCGTGGCCCCGCCCCGCTGTGGCCCCGCCCTGCCCCCGCAGCGTCGCCCACCCGAGGCCGCCGCGTCGCCTTGGAAACGGCCCCAACTCCTCGCAGAGAGGACCAAGATGGCGGCCGGGGAGCCGGGTGATTTGGGCGTCTACAGCTTCAGATTCCTGCCCCAGAAAACCTTCCAGTCTCTGAGCACCCCACAGACTACCAGCCGGCTCCGTCAGTGGTGAGAGGCCGAGGGGCTCTTCTTTATGCCCCTTGGCCTTCTCGGCTGTGGAGGCGCGGATCGGGCGTCGAGGCGGCCCCGTCCTGAGTGAAACCCGGAGGCAGCGTTACCCTCAAGAAGGGCGGGCTCCGTGGGTGGGACGGATGAATGTGCTGCCCAGAGGGTACCACCCCTAGCTGACCGTCCTTCTCTTTGCCCCAGGTCTATGCTGGGTAGAATCGAGGCGCAGGCGTTCGGGTTTGACCAGACGTTTCAGGCTTATCGCAAGGATGATTTCGTTATGGTTGGTATGGAAGTTGGAGCGTTCCTTGAACCACTGCTGATGTTACTTTTTTTTTTCTACTTTGGCATAGATTCTGGTGAACACGGCATTATTCTGTGACGACGTTTTCTTGAAGTTTGAGAATAATAAAACGGTTCAATCGATTGTTTCACAGGAACTTTTATGTTTTCCATCACCATAAATTAGCTCTTCAGTATGCCGCCATAAAGAACTTTTCAATTTTGGAAAGTTAGTCTCTCCCTGGAAAATCGGTCTCTTTTTTAGTAGGCATATCTCATTTTTAAATCTTATCCAGCTTTATCACCGGCTTTATCCACTAGGCTTAGCTTCAAATTACTTTTGGTAGTTTCTCAAAATTAAATCTACCCTGTGAGAAGAGGCTCTATTAGCAGTTCCACATGAAGAATTCCAGAAAAAGTTTTAAGCAGTGACTAAGTTATTGAAATAAATCTTTAGCTGGTAGAGGTGGCTGCCTTGAAAGGGGGGAAAAGTATTTCAAAGTACAGATTCTGGTGTGTTCACTGTATTTCATTCACGTTATTTAAAATCCTAGGGGTTTTTTAGTCCTCAGTTAAATGGAAAACTACTTTTATTGTTTGTGATATTATCTTTGCCGTTCATGTTCTCAGGCATTGACTGTAGTGTATAGTTGGCATAGTTTATTCACTCATTCATAAACACTTCCTCAGGGCCTACCGTGTGCTAGAAATTCTGTCAAGCAGTGGGGATGCCAGAAGGAAGAAGACAGGAGCCTGGCTTTCAAGGATCTTACGGACTCCTGGCAGGACTGCCAATAAATTTAAAAAATCAGATCATCTCATACAGAGTGATAGTGCAGTGAACAAAATATTAATCTAATTAACAAACCAAAATATTTACTCTGAGGGTGTATTAGTTTTCAAGGGATGCTGTAGGGAAGTACCACAAACTGGGTGGCTTAAAACAAGAGAAACGTATTGTCTTACCGTTTTGGAGGGTGGAGATCCAAAAGCAAGTGCTTAACAGGTTTTTGCTCTCCCTGAAATCTGTAGAGAGGAATCCTTCCTCATCTTTTTCCTAGCTTCTCATGGTTTGCGAGCAATCCTTGGCATTCTTTGGCTTGCAGCTCCAAAACGTGAATCTCTACTCCTGTCAAAGTCCCTTAGCTGTCCTTCCTTCTCTCCCTCCTAGCTGTGTCGCTTCTTTTATAAGAATACCAGCCATATTGAATTAAGGGCCCACATTATTCCAGTATAATCTCATTTTAACTAATTGTATCCACAACAACCCTGTTTCCAATTAAGGTCACTTTCCAAGGCCCCAAGGATGTGAATTTTGGGCAGGGGGCTGAGGGAATACTATTCAGCTCTGAAATGAGGGTAGATTATTTAAAGTCTATTTCTCTTTACCTCAGATTGTTATAGTGTTAATATAATATGCTACTGATTATAATATTAATGACATTTCTCATTCAGCTAGATTTTTATAGTTTTTGATGTGTTTCATTTATGCCAGGACTGGCTCTCAAATGAATTTTTTTTTAAGATCATCAGGATTTTAATTAACTGAATTTTAGAGTGCTGTAAAAATTTTAATATATGTCATTTATTCAACAAATATTTTTCGAATACTTACTGTATCCTTGGTGGGAGGTGTTAAAAAGACAAAAAGAGATCTGATCCCAGCTTGTAAGTCATGTGTATAGGTTTGGAAGCTAGAAGTGTAGAAAATTCTCTACAAGACAAAATAATTGCTATATTGGAGGCTGTATAAGGTGCCCTAGGCACAAGGAAAAAGATCACTCAATGTAGGGGCATTGGTATCAAAAAAATTTCATAGAGTGTAGAATTAATTTGGTTTGTTCAGTAGATACAGAGATCTTCAACAGAATCAATATTAATCCATAAAGCACAATAAATTTCTGTAATAGGCAGTTTTTTCAAACTAATTTTCAATATCTTCATGTTTATCCTAATTTTTTTTCTGGTGAGTAGGCAGTATTCTCATATTTTAATATAAAGAAGTATATTCATACAATCATTAATTTTACTCATGCAACTAATTTGGAGGAGATAAAGCATTGTGGCTGAGAGCATGGCCTCCAGAAGGGGATTTACCCTGAAGCTACTGAATCTTGAGGCCCCTCACCAGCTCAAGCTCATCACACAGAATCCCCTTCCAAGGAACTCCAGCAGCATACTCACATGGTCATATGTTTTTGGAATTTTTAAAAATTAAATGTTTTGTGTTCTTAGTGAAGGTCGCTCAGTCGTCTGACTCTTTGCAACCCCATGGACCCATGGAATTCTCCAGTCCACAACAGTGAGTAGCCTTTCCCTTGTCCAGGGGATCTTCCCCACCCAGGGATCAAACCTAGGTCTCCCGCATTGCAGGCAGAGTCTTTGCTAACTGAGCCCCAAGGGAAGACCTTGTATATTCTTAGAACCCCTAAAACTGTACATGCTTAAGACACTACAAAAGCCGGATCCTCCCTTCATTTGACCTCTGGATAGCTGTCTGTCCAACTCTGCTGCTTACTGGCTGTATGACATTGGGCAAGTTATTTAAGGTTCTTCAACCTTTGCTTTCCTACAAAATTGTCACAGTGCTTAACACTTAAGTACTTTCTGAAAATGAAAATAATGCTGAATATATATTGAGATTATTATGAAGATTGATGAAATATAAAAATATTTAGCAAAATGCCTGGCTCATAATAAGTGCTGTTATTGTTACTAACATTTATATACTATTTTGCAAAATGTTTTGCCAAAGCAGTAATGACTCCTATGTGCCAGATTTAGCTTTCAGCACTTTTTATCCATTTATCACTAATCTTTACAACAATCTGGTAGATTTGGTGTTTTGGCCCCCACTTTAGGCAATGGCACCCCACTCCAGTACTCTTACCTGGAAAATCCCATGGACAGAGGAGCCTGGTGGGCTGCAGTCCATGGGGTCGCTAAGAGTCAGACATGACTGAGCCACTTCAGTCTCACTTTTCACTTGCATGCATTGGAGAAGGAAAAGGCAACCCACTCCAGTGTTCTTGCCTGGAGAATCCCAGGGAAGGGGGAGGCTAGTGGGCTGCCGTCTACGGGGTCGCACAGAGTCAGACACAACTGAAGCGACTTAGCAGCAGCAGCTTACAGATGAGGAAACTGAAACTCAGAATGGCTAAATAATTTGTGCAAGCTTGCCCAGCAAATAGCAAAGCCTAGACCTTTTGGCTCCAACTTCCATGTCATTTTGACTACAAAACGCATAACTGAGCAAAGAGTGCTGCTTAAAGTAGGATTCCAGATTTTGAATTTTCCCTTAAAATTTAGAGACAAATTAGGTTTCAAAAATTTGTCAGGTAGTAAGTGGATGGAAAGAAGGAAATATTCATCCAGCAAATATTTCTTTAGTTCCTTAGTCTGTACAGATGAGCAGGACACAAAGAGGGAAACAGACCAAAAAGTGCATTGTAGAATGAGAAGCTGTATAATATAAAATGCACAAGGTACTGCGGTGGCACAAAAGAGAAAGTGGTCATTTTTGACTGAGGTGGTTAAAGGATGGTTTAAAAAGGTTTTTAATCCAAGGATTAAAAAGGTTAAAAAAGTTAACCTTAAAAAAGGTTAAAAGAGTGCCCTTCCAAAAGACAGGGCACTTGAACTCTGGCCTGAAAGATGAATAGGAATTTGTCAGGTAGGCAGAGTGGGGTATTGTTAAACACGTGGGTAGGACAATACTTTTTAAAACTTCCTGTGCCATGCAAAGGAGTTTGGTCTTTATGTAGCTGAAGATCTGCTGAAATGTTTTCAGCAAAACAGTAAAATTTAAAGTAATGAGATCACCTGGCAGAAGTATAGGGGGTGGATTGTTAGAACTGAGTCTGGAAACAGACTAAATTGGAAACTTATCTTCCAGACCATATATGGTGGTGCCCTGAATTAAGACAGAAGCACTGAGATTGCCTGAAGAGATGTTTATGAGACAGGTAGTACTCAAGGACTGATAGATAACTGACAGGCAAAGGATGAAATGGAGGATGACCGAGTTTTTTATTTGGTTGACTAGAGTGGAAGATTTAAATGTATAGAAAATGGAAAAGAATAAATAACGAAAATGATTTCAGTTTCAGGCACCCTAAATTTGAGGTGTATCCAAGTGGCAGTATCCTAGATAGTTGAATATAAGATCTCACTGAGTCTCAAGAGAGCTCTGTGCTTAGAATATAATGCTGGCATTCTCACCATGGATTAGAGATGACAGGAACCCTCCAAATTTACTGCAAGGGAGCTCCTCAGTTGACAGAGCTTCCTGAAGGTCTGCACATAGCTTCTGCTTATATCTCATGACCAGACTCTGCATATATCTCAGGATCACTTGCCACAGAGATTGCTAGGAATCGTAGACGTTTAGCTGAGCACATTGCTGTTTCAAATAAAATTGAGATTCCTTAAGGAAGGAGAGATACGATATTGGATCAGAAATCAGCAGTCTGCCAGATACATGACTGAGTCAGACATCTACTTATATTTCAAATGTGTGTCATCTAACAAACATACATTTAAACTGTTGTTATACCAAATGTTAATTTAGAAATATGTTTCTACTCTCACATTTTTAGTCCAGCTCTTACATCCATACGTGACTACTGGAAAAACCTTAGCTTTGACTAAATGGACCTTTGTTGGCAAAGTAATGTCTTTGCTTTTTAATATGCTGTGTAGGTTGGTCATAACTTTTCTTCCAAGAACCAAGCGTCTTTTAATTGCATGGCAGTAGTCACCATCTGCAGTGATTTTGGAGCCCCCCAAAATAAAGTCTGTCACTGTTTCCACTGTTTCCCCATCTATTTGCCATGAAGTGATGGGACCAGATGCCATGATCTTAGTTTTCTCATGATGTACTCTGCATATAAGTTAAATAAGCAGGGTGACAATATACAGCCTTGATGTACTCCTTTCCTGATTTGAAACCAGTCTGTTGTTCCATGTCCAGTTCTAACTGTTGCTTCCTGACCTGCATACAGATTTCTCAAGAGGCAGGTCAGGTGGTCTGGTATTCTCATCTCTTTCAGAATTTTCCAGTTTGTTGTGATCCACACAGTCAAAGGCATTGGTGTAGTGAATGAAGCATATGTTTTTCTGGAACTCTCTTGCTTTTTCCATAATCCAGCGGATGTTGGCAATTTGATCTCTGGTTCCTCTGACTTTTCTAAATCCAGCTTGAACATCTGGAAGTTCACGGTTCACGTACTGTTAAAGCCTGGCTTGGAGAATTTTGAGCATTACTTTCCTACTGTGTGAGATGAGTGGAATTGTGCAGTAGTTTGAGCATTCTTTGGCATTGCCTTGTTTGGGATTGGAATGAAAACTGACTTTTTCAGGTCCTGTGGCCACTGCTGAGTTTTCCAAATTTGCTGGCATATTGAGTGCAGCACTTGCACAGCATCATCTTTTAGGATTTGAAATAGCTCAACTGGAATTCTATCACCTCCACTAGCTTTGTTTGTAGCAATGCTTCCTAAAGCCCACTTGACTTTGCATTCCAAAATGTCTGGCTCTAGGTGAGTGATCATACCTTCATGATTATCTGGGTCATGAAGACCTTTTTTGTATAGATCTTCTGTGTATTCTTGCCACTTCTTCTTAATATCGTCTGCTTCTGGTAGGTCCATATCATTTCTGTCCTTTATTGAGCCCACCTTTGCATGAAATGTTCCCTTGATGTCTAATTTTCTTGAGGAGAACTCTAGTCTTTCCCATTTTATTGTTTTCCTCTATTTCTTTACATTGATCACTGAGGAAGCCTTTCTTATCTCTCCTTGCTATTCTTTGGAACTCTACATTCAAATGGGTATATCTTTCCTTTTTTCCTTTGCCTTTCACTTCTCTTCTTTTCACAGAAGAGTAAGGCTTCCTCCGACAACCATTTTGCCTTTTTGTATTTCTTTTTCTTGGGGATGGTCTTGATCCCTTCCTCCTGTACAGTGTCACAAACCTCCGTCATAGTTCTTCAGGCACTCTGTCTATCAGATCTAATCCCTTGAATCTATTTTTCACTTCCACTGTATAATCATAAGGGATTTGATTTAGGTCATACCTGAATGGTCTAGTGGTTTTCCCTACTTTTTTCATTTTAAGTCTGAATTTGGCAATAAGGAGTTCATGATCTGAGCCACAGTCAACTCTCGGTCTTGTTTTTGCTGACTGTATAGAGCTTCTGCATGTTTGGCTGCAAAGAATATAATCAATCTGATTTTGGTGTTGACCATCTGGTGATGTCCATGTGTAGAGTCTTCTCTTGTGTTGATGGAAGAAGGTGTTTGCTATGACCAGTACGTTCTTTTGGCAAAACTCTATTAGCCTTTGCCCTGCTTCATTCTTCACTCCAAGGCCAAATTTGCCTGTTACTCCACGTTTCTCTTGACATCCTACTTTTGCAGTCCAGTCCCCTAAATGAAAAGGACATCTTTGGGTGTTAGTTAGGTCTTGTAGGTCTTGTAGGTGTTAGAGGGTCTTGTAGGTCTTCGTAGAACCGTTCAACTTCAGCTTCAGCATTACTGGTTGAGGCATAGACTTGGATTACTGTGATATTGAATGGTTTGCCTGGGAAATGAACAGAGGTCATTCTGTCGTTTTTGAGATTGCATCCAAGTACTGCATTTCAGACTCTTGTTGACTATGATGGCTACTACATTTCTTCTAAGGGATTCTTGCCCACAGTAGTAGATATAATGGTCATCTGAGTTAAATTTCCCCATTCCAGTTCATTTTAGTTCACTAATTCCTAAAATGTCGATGTTCTCTCTTGCCATCTCCTGTTTAACCACTTCCCATTTGCCTTGGTTCATGGATCTAACCTTGCAGGTTCCTATGCAATATTGCTCTTTACAGCATCAAACTTTACTTCTATCACCAGTCATATCCACAACTGGGTGTTATTTTTGCTTTGGCTCCATCCTTTCCTTCTTTCTAGAGGTATTTCTTCACTCTTCTCCAGTAGCATATTGGATACCTACCAACCTGGGGAGTTTATCTTTCAGTATCCTATCTTTTTGCCTTTCATACTGTTCATGGTTCATTGCCTTTTCATACATGTTCATACTGTTTATATCAGTATCTTTGTTATCACTCCTAGTTGGGAATAAAAAATTCCAAAACATGTCAGCTTTCTTAAAGCTATCCGAGATTCAGAGAATCCCTAATGCCTCACTGGAAATTCTATAACAAACCCAAAATAACATTTGTACATATTAAGGCAGGCTGTTCTTGTGTTTTTTTAAGAAAATTCATTCTTCAGGTGTATAATTATGATTTCCATAACAACTATTGCTTTATTTGAGGGGCCTTTTGTTATTGTTGTTGTTCAGCTGCTCAGTCGTGTCCAACTCTGTGACCCCATGGACTGCAGCATGCCAGGCTTCCCTGTCCATCACCAACTCCTGGAGCTTGCTCAAACTCATGTTCATCGAGTTGGTGATACCATCCAACCATCTTGTCCTCTGTTGTTCCCCTTCTCCTCCTGCATTTATATCAGTATCTTTGTTATCACTGGGCCTTTTATGAAGACTTATTTCCATTGGCTCCAGGCCAATTCACCGCAGGCCACTTAACCTACTTCCATTCATAGTGACATTTAAAATGTAAATGGATTCCCCCCAGGTATAATTACTAAATCTGAATTAAATTTCCCCTTCTGCTGATTCTTTCAGAAGACTTCTAAAAAGCATTCAAAACCAGTATTAATTGGGATTGATTCCAGCTTACATGTCTTTTTAAAATGTGTGTTATATGAATTAAAATAGTTGCACAAACACTCCTTATTTGGCTTTTTAAAGTTATAAGGTAACTTCCTTTTTTCTGAGTAAGATTTTTTTTGTAGTTAGACATATATGATACCTGTAAGGTGTTTGTCTTTAATTTCCACCATTTGAATGTAAACACCATGGGACCAGGGACTTTGTCTTGCTTGGCATAATGTAGACATCATTCATGAGTACTTGCTGAATGTTGTACTAATCTTCACCCACATACCTGGTCCTCTCCACTGTTGTCTCTCATTAAATGACATTCATTCTGCGTGATTTTTCATGCAAAAATTTGGGGAGTCATCTTTGAGTCCTCCTTCTCCTATTGTCCCTTTCTTCTAAATATTCATGGACTCCATCCACTTCTCTCCCTCCCCACTTGCTATCATTTTGACATGTGAACATCAGACCTTCCTGGATGACAGCAGTACCGTCCCGTCTCTCTTAACCAGTCTCTTTACAGCCCCTCACTTCATTCTCCATACCACAGAAGGAATGAGCTTTTAAAAATATGACTCTAATCACATCTTTCCTTTGTTTAAATCTCTTCATTGTCTTCCAACTGTCCTTAGCTCAAAATACTGATCAATCTAGAGTAGTGTGAGATTAAGATAAAAAATTTTTGACTTTTGACCTCCAAAGTTCAGTTTAACTCCCCAACTTCATCAGACCCATTGGCCCCTCGACTCTGGTCACACTGAACCTTGTTACTTTTTTGGGGGGGGGGGCAGCACTGCTCGGCTAATGACTGGACTGCCAGAGAAGTCCCATGAACCTCATTATTTTTCTTCAATGGGATGTCCCCTCCATTCTCACCTTAAAGATTTTAAACTCGCCATTTTCTCCACCTTAAAAAGATAGTCTTTCCAGTGTCATGCTGGAACCAGCTCAGGATAGCTCAACTGCTAAATGTTCAGGAATCTTTGCTGGCTGTTAAACTGTTGGCAATTTGAAATCCACCCTGGAAATCATCAAATGCTACAAATCAGGGCTTTGTGGGGAGGAAGGGGTTTCAGTTATTAAGCATTTACCAGTATACCTTTTTTCCAGCTGACTCCTACTCAGCTTTTAGATCTGAACCTAAATGTTCTTTCTGCATTAACCTTTCATCCCACAGCTGTTAGAGTCTGTCTGCTTACTATATACTTCAATATTAGCACCCTGTATTTTTTCATAACATTCATGCTGCATTAATATCTTAACATCTCTCCTTTCAGTCTGTTGATTCTATGAGGGCGGGACTATGTCCATTTGATTTTGGGAATTAGGATACTTTCAGTTGAGTGTTAGGAGCAGGAGCCAGATATAGAAGAATAACTGGAAGACATAGAAGTGAAACAAGATAGACTCCTCTTTCAAGAAACTACTTAAGAAAATAGAGCAATAGCTTAAAGAAAGTGTCACAATAAGAGAAATGTTTATTGAAACAATCTGAACAGCAAAGAATAATTCACAGAGTCAACAATCTAATACCCCAATCTAATCCAACCCTCTCAACCCGTCTCTTCCCACAAGCCTCCAACTATCACTTCTTAGGTGACTATTGGCAACGGTTTGGTATATATTGTTCCATACTTTTCTTTATGTTTGTGTAAAGATTTTTGGTTTTTCCGTATATATTACTCTTAAACTACTCTTTTTACTCAAAATACTTAACAGCTTTCTTCCAAAGTCAAAACAGTAAATTGAGTAACTGCTAGATGCCAGGTCCTGGCAATATAACAGTGAATAAGAAAAACAAGCTTCTGGAGCTTACGTTCTATTCTGTTACTTTCTTTTCAATAACTGCATGCCATCTGGTGTAGATGTATTCAGCCGTTTTATTTTATTATTGTTCAGCCATTTTATTCAATCAATCTACTGATGGGCATTGAAATTTTCAGGTATTAACACTACAGATAATACTATTAAAAAATTCCGTGTACATAAATTTTACCTACTGATGGTTTAATTTTTGTATAACATACCCAAAAGTTGAATTTGTTGGGTCATAAGTTACATGTTTTTAATGTTAAAGATAATATCCAATTCTCCCTGGATATAAAGTTATAAAGATTCACACTTCTACCAGCAGTATGTAAGAGTGCATATTTTCTGGTACTCCTACCAAAAGTTACTAGTCTTTTTAAATCTTGCCAATATAGTGGGTAAAAATGATATCTTCTGGCTTTTGTTTTTATTTTTCTCACTGCTCTTAAAGTTGAGCATCTTTTCATAAGTTTGTTGGCTATTTGTATGTTTTTACATGGCTTTTTGTTATCTTTTGGCTGTGTTTAAATCGGGTTGTCAGTTTTTCTTATCATAAATGTTGGGCTTTTTTAAGCCAGTAGGGATATCAGTCTCCCTCTCTTTAAAATCATATTTGTTGCAAATATTTCTTACCAATCTGTTGTTTTTCTTTTATTGCTCATCCTGGGCATCATTATGTTTTCTGACTGCCCAATATTTTTTGAACATACATGTGATTTGGAGTAATTTTCACCCTTCATTTTTTAGGAAGTCCAAAGCAGAATCCAAAACTTTTGCTTTTTTTTTTTTTTTTTTTTTAGGTATAATTATCATGGGCTTCCCAGGTGGCTCAGTGGTAAAGAATCTGCCTCCCAAGGCAGGAGATTCAAGAGACATGCATTCGATCTGTGGGTCAGGAAGATCCCCTGGAGAAGGAAATAGCAACATGCTCCAGTATTCTTTGCTGGAAAAGTCCATGAACAGAGGAGCCTGGAGGGCTACAGTCCATGGGGTCACAAAAAGTCAGACACAACTGAGTGACTGATCGTGCATAACTGACATATGATACTAGTTTCAGGTGTATAATATACTGCAATTCACATACTGCAAAATGGTCACCGTAGTAAGGCTAATTATCTTTTGTCACCATGCAGAGTTACATTTCTTTTTTCTTGTGATGAGAACTTTTAAGATTTATTCACTTAGCAACTTTCAAATATGCAATACATTAATTATAGTCACTGTGCTATTCATTACATACCCTATAACTAACTTATCTTATAATGGGAAATTTGTACCTGTTGACCTTCACCCATTTCATCTACCTCGCAACCCTTCTCTGTGGCAACAACCAATGTGTTCTCTGTATCTGTTGGTTTGGTTTGTATTCACTCACTCAGTCGTGTCAGACTCTTTGTGCCCCTTTGGTCTGTAACCCACCAGGCTCCTCTGTCCATGGATATTCTAGGCAAGAACACTGGAGTGGGTTGCCATTTCCTCCTCTAGGGTATTTTCCTGACCTAGGGATTGAACCCCTGTCTCCTATGTCTCCTGCATTGCAGGCTGATTCTTTACCAATGAGCCATCTGGGAAGCTCACTTGCTTGGTTTGGTTTGTTCATTTATTCTGTTTTTTAGATTCCACATATAAGTGAAACCATAGAGTATTTGTCTTTCTCTGTCTGACTTATTACACTAATTTAGTGTAATAGCTTCAAGGTCCTTCTGCGTAGTCACAAATGGCAAGATTTCAATCTTTTTATGACTGATATTCCATCATATATATATATATATATATATAAAACACAGCTGCTTTATCCATCCATCCATATATGGACATGTAAGTTATTTAGGTTGTTTCCGTATCTTGATTCTCGGTAAATAATGCTCCAGTCAACATAGAGTGCATATAGTTTTTTGAATTAGAGCATTCATATTCTTTGAATAAATACTCAGAAGTAGAGTTGCTGGGTAATATGTTAATTCTACTTCTTGTGTTTTGAGGAACCTCCATACTGTTCTCCGTAATGGCTGCATCAATTCACATCCCCACCAGCAGTGCATGAGGATTCCCTTTTCTTCACATCTTTGCTAATGCTAGTTATTTCTTGTCTTACTGTTGATAGCATTTCCAATAGATGTGAAGTGATACCTCATTGTGGGTTGATTTGCATTTCCCTGATGATTAGTGTTGGGCATCTTTTCATGTCTTGTTTGGAAAAATGTCTATTCAGACTCTCTGCCCATTTTTTAAATCATATTTTTAGTTTTTTTGTTATTGAGTTATGAGTTTTAGTTATTTGAACTGAGTTCCTTATATAGTTTGGATTAACCCCTTATCAGGTGTATGACTTGCAAATATCTTCTCCCTTTCAGTGGGTTGCCTTTTCATTTTGTTGACGGTTTACTTCATTTTGTAATACTTGCCTATTTTTGCACTCAGTGCAAACCTAGGATCTAGTGTTACTAATGACTCATCAGTACAAAACCAGTTTTTCGAAAGTGAGCAACTGAGGGAGGTGGGAGGGGGGTTCAGGATGGGGAACACATGTACACCCGTGGTGGATTCATGTCAGTGTATGGCAAAACCGCTACAATATTGTAAAGTAATTAGCCTCCAATTAAAATAAATAAATTTACTACAAAAAAGAAAGTGAGCAACTTAAGGAAAGATTCTGTACACAGAACCCTAAGGGTTGGTGGCTGAGGCATCCAGCTTTCAGGCAGGGCAGTCCTGGCACAGCAGTGGCCTTGGTGAGGAAGGGATCATGATAGCATTTTTTAGTGCTTGGCGAGGCTGTAGCAAGGGAGACTGTTTCCTCATCAGGGCTGCTCTACATATGATTCTGTATTATTCCCAGTGCCTTAGCCTGATTCTCTATATCTCCTGAAAATTATGTGGACTGCCTGAGATACTTGTAATAAGTGTCTCTTCAGATCTTTTTGCCCAGAGTCAGCTGCTAGTGCCTAAAAATAAAACTCATGGCTACTTTTCCTTCTTTTGCTATACAGAAAGTTTTCATTTTTAAAAAGCAAAATCTGTCACTTCTCTGTGTAATGTGTGACAATTACATTTAGATTTAGATTTAGATTTAGTCTCTCAGTCAAGTCCAACTCTTTGTGACCACATGAACTGTGTAGCTTGCCAGGCTCCTCTGTCCATGGAATTCTCCAAGCAAGAATACTGGAGTAGGTAGCCATTCCTTTCTCCTGACACCAGGATCAAATCCTAGTGTCCTGCATTGCAGGCAGATTTTTTATTGTCTGAGCCACCAGGGAAGCCAATGGCTACCCACTCCAGTATTCTTGTTGGGAATATTCCATGGACAGACTATGGGTCACAAAGAGTTGGACATGACTAAGCAACTTTCACTTTCACTTTACTTTTTAGATTTGGGAGGTAGGGAGAGTGGGAGTAATGATTACTAAGTCAGTTAATTGAGAGAATGAGGTTAAAAGAAAACAAAATTTCCAAACATTATTTAACTTCCTACTTTTCACTATAAATCATAACTTTCTATTTATTAAGTTGCAAAGGTAGCTACTTGGACATTATTGTTAATACTGTTCTAAAGTGAAGGTAACAAAACTTCATTTCTTTATGACACATTAATTACTTAGATATTTTACCAATTAAAGATTACCCTTCCTCAACTTAAATAAGATTCTACTATAGTTATTTTAGAAGTTAATTCTTATTCTTGTGGATAATAATGTAACTAACTTTGTTCCCCTCAAATTTGTATTTTAGGCCTTTTTCAAAGATCCAAATGTTATTCCCAATTTGAAATTACTTTCAGAATCTTCTGGAGAGTGGCTTACATTAGGTAAACAAAATTTATTTTCATCTCTTCATATTACTATTTTACTATTATAACAAAATTTCATTTCAGGAATTTTCAATATTAAAATACAAATTATGAATAGTGACTCACATTTGTTAACATCAAGGTCAAGATAATTGTCTGTGCCAGGCCTGCCATACGTCTTCCCTGCAAGGGTCCACTATACATATCCTGGCCTAGCACATAAGAGCAGTTTTTCTCTCTTTACATTCATTTGGAAAGTATTTATTGTGCACCATCCATGGACTCTGACAGATGCAGGGAATGAGAAATAAGAGAAATTAGAATAAGAGAAAACCTGTACTCAAAGAACTCATTGATATGTTTGAAAATACATGCAGTAATATATCGCTGGTATATCCCATAGCAATGGGAGCAAAAGGAGGGGAGTGGTCAATTCCACCCAAGGGAAGAGGGTCAGGTAAGAGTCCACTAACACGAGGGTGCTTGGGTGAAATCTTATTTGAGGCGGCCCATGGCTGCAAGCAAAGAGAAGAAGGACTGAGAAGGCAATTCAGAGATCATCAGGGCCACCCCTCAGTTTCAGTGACACACTCCCTCAGAGGGAGAAACACAGGGCCACCCCCCATCCAGTAGGTCTGGCAGGCAGAGCATTGGACCAGAGAGGATTACTCTTGAGGCTTCAAGTCTAATGAAATTTGCCTTGTCAAGTTTTAGACTGGCTTGGGACCATCACCTCTTTCTTCTTCGCTATTTCTCCCTTTTGGACTACAAATGTCTGTCCTATGCCTGTCTCACCATTGTATTCTGGAAGCCTGTAACGTCTCATCTCACAGGTTCATAGCTGGAGCGGAATTTTACCTCAGGACAAATTATACCTCGAGTCTCATCCATATCTGATTTAGATGATATTTAGATGGCACTTTGGACTTTAAACTTTTTGGTTGATGCCGGAATGAATTGAGACTTTTGAGGTTGTCGGGATAAAATAAATTTGGGAGGGGGACAAGGGCAGAAGTCTATGGACTGAATTGTGTCCCTTCAAACTTCATATGTTGAGGTCCTCCTAACCCACCATGACCTCATTACTTTCTCCAAAGGCTCCATCTCAAAGTACCATCACTTTTGGGGACAGGGTTTTAACATTATGAGTTTTGGAGGGACACAATTCAGTCCATAGCAAATGCTATTTCTGTGTCTCAGACTAAGTGGTTTGAATTTAATTACATTCTCTCACCATCCATACCCTCCTGCCACTCCCCACATCAGATCCAGGGTAGGTTTATTAAAGTGGCAAGTTGCCCAGTATCAGTCCTTCATCCTCTGGCCACCAACTCATGCTCAAAGATTGTTTGGTTTTATACTGCTCTTGTTCTTTGGTTTTCCAATATTGCTCAGACCTACTTTATCACTTTCCAGGATCTTCTTTTCACTTTAATCCCCCAGAGAATTTTGCCTCTGAAACAAAAGGAGCTTTTCTTAGCAGCATAGCTTTTGAAATAACTGAGGTAAACCCAGTTTTTTACCATCTGAGCCACCGGGGAAGCCTTGTGTCCATGGGGTCACAAAGAGTCAGACACAGCTGAATGACTCACACACAAGTTCTTGGCTCCAGACAGTCTTCTTTCCTCCACACTAGCCCAGCTCAGGATCAGAACGAGAGCAATAGTGCCTAGCCAGGACTCTGGGTGGACAAGAGGGAGGAATTGCAAATAATCACCAATATTACTCTTCTCAAGCTCAAACTGCTTCTCAGATCAGAGATCCAGCAAAAGTATTGGGGAGAGGACATACTACGTCTCTCTGCAGTCTTCCTAGAACTTTGCACAAGGAGAGCCCCATCCCTTTATATCTGAGTGAGTGCGTGTTTATATGTAGGTGCGCAAAAGAGAGAAACTGACTGAGTGATTCACTGAGGCAATAATAAAAATATTCACCTTAATCTTTATATCTTTCTATCACTTAATAGAACCTCTACTAACAGAAAATACATTCCTGAAAGACACATTCTGGAAATGTCAGGGAGGGACTGCAGGTTTGGAAGGGGGAAGAACTAGAGCTGAAAGAGAAAAATAGAATACCAGATTAGAACAAAAGATTTCAAATTTCTCTAATTCCATACTTGTAATAACTTGAGTAGGACCTGGTTCAAAATTTACCTTGGCTTGGAGAAAACTTTTTTTGTAATAAACAATGTCAGTGACATCAGAGGAGGAAATTTTTTAACGGAGAGAAATATTTTCAAAACACCCTCAATGACTTTAGAAACACACTTGTTACATTAATTAAAATTTTTGTATTATGAATTATAAAGCATTAAACATAATACAAATCCAAAATCATATGAAGCAATTTCTATGTTTTTACAGGTAGTTCTGATATCATTCATTAAAAGTGTTCTAAGAACCTCCTACTACTCAATAAATGTATTTCATTTTCAAGTACTGATATTTTCTAATTTACATATTCTTCATCTAGGCCTGAAATGGTGAAATTTTGTTATAAATTTTAATAATTAATAAAAATAACCTGCAAAATAAGAATTTAATAAAACCCCTAAACTAATATGTCTTTTAAATATATCAAAACATATGTCATTTTTTGTTAATTCTTAGAATCTCTGCATAGTGATATTTATTTTGGAAGTAATTGAGAATACTACATTAATTTTATATCTCTTTATTCAGGAACTGAAGTGAAAAAAATTGAAGCTATAAACGTTCCTTGCACACAGCTTTCAATGTCATTTTTTAATCGGTTATATGATGAAGCTATTGTACGAGACAATGGATATATTGTTAAATGTCTAGATTCTTTTTGTGATCCCTTCCTTATTTCTGATGAGTTACGAAAAGTAAGTACAGAATTTAAAATTTTCACGATACAATTTCATCTCAGGAAATGCTTAATGTCAAAAACTTGTGCCTGCCTAAAACCCATAAAATACCTCTTATCAATGAATAATGATCAGTAATAATCATTGCACGTAGGTGTCTTATTGAATGGCACTTTTCTTATCAACTTGTTCATTTGTATATTTCATTAGTTCTCAGTGGGGTTTTACTGATATCTAACGGGTAGAGACCAGGGATGATGTTAAACATCAAACAATGCACAGGACAGTCCCCAAAACAAAGTTATCTGGCCCATAATGTCAGTAAACCCTGAGCTCAAGAAACACTGACCTATTAAATTGATGACTATTTTTCTTTCAAATTTTCCATTAACATATGAAATGAGTATTTAAAAACATCCCTGGAGTGAAATAATCTGTCAATCTCATTGCTGAGATCAAAAAGCTATTTGATTAACCAAGCTAATTTTTGTTTTAATGAGAGGTGTACTAAACTTGACATCAGAAGACATGGATTATTCACCTAATTCCTGATTTATTTATAAGAGAATAATAACCTTAGGCAAGTCATTCTGTATCTTGAGCCTCAAGGTCTTATCTATACACTATGGAAATTAAAATGCCCATTCTACTCTCTTCCTAAAATTGTTGAGAAAGTGAGTTGAGAAAGCATTTTATGAAATCCTGTTGAAATGAATTATTATTATTTAAAGGTGGTAAAAATTTAGGGCTATCAAATAGATGTAGGTTCCAATTCAGGCTGTGCCACTTAATCCTGGTCATATTTAACCTCTCTAAGCTTCAGTTTCTTATATGAAATCAGAATAATGTAAGAATTTTGTTAGATAATGCATTTAAAATGCTTTGTACAATGCCCAGCACTTAGTAATCTTTCAATAATATTAACTACTACTACTAATTACTATTATTATTACTCTACATTAAGAGAGATGTACAAATCTAATATATTACAAATCCAGATAAAAATGAACTAGGGAAACCACTCGTATACCATTCTGGACACAGAAAGCTTATCTGAAGGAGACCAGAGGGCATCCCACCAGTCTGTATATTGATCTTCACTAGAACAGTACCTAAAAGAACTCTCACTCCTATGCCCTCACCTCTATAGAGAGAGCCTCAGCAATGGACTTTTTAAAAGGGTTTAGTTTTCAACAGAATACTCTGCAAAACCACCTTTTGCTGCCTGTTTTATTTATTGCGGTGAATAGCGCCTCTATTCAGGAAGTATTGGGGCTCCATGTTTTTTGCTGCTTGCCTCTATGTTTTGCTCTTGTGTTCTTTGCCATTCTGTGGCAACAGAGAAGGCTTTATTTAACTTTGTTGCTTTCTGGCTAAAAAAATATATATAAATGCTGCTGCTGCTAAGTTGCTTCAGTCGTGTCTGACTCTGCGCGACCCCATAGATGGCAGCCCACCAGGCTCCCCTGTCCCTGGGATTCTCCAGGCAATAACACTGGAGTGGGTTGCCATTTCCTTCTCCAATGCATGAAAGTGAAGTCACTCAGTCATGTCCGACTCTTAGTGACCCCATGGACTGCAGCCTACCAGGTTCCTCCGTCCATGAGATTTTCCAGGCAAGAGTACTGGAGTCGGGTGCCAAAATAGCTTCTAGCTTTAGCCTGAACTGGAAAGGTCCCTCCCACTGTGTAGCAATACAGATTCTGTAGGCCAGCTCTCAGGTAAGAACTGATCATAGTATCCTTCCTGACTGGGGCTCAGAAGTTGGACTCATTAACTATCGCATATCTACTCTTGGAGGGCTACACAGCTGAACAGATCTGTATGTGAACAGGGAGATCAGACATAAAGCATTATTGTTTTAACATTCACTACAAAATTTTTCTATTGCAATCTTTTAATTGCACAGCCTAATCAGTTCAGTATATGAGAGTCCTTGTGTTAGAAATGTATGAACTGTTCTTTAAGGGCCAGAACTTTAAGCAGCTGCAAACCTGGGTTTCAGTATCACAACATTTCCTTATCGAGAGGGAGGAAGAGACGGAGGGGAGAAGTGCAAGTGTTACATGTGGCACACAGAATAATAAACTGTGGCCCACTTCCTCTCAACTATCTTTTTTTATTATTATTAATATTATTTTTTTTATAGCTGTGCTGCATCTTCGTTGCGGGGTGGGCTTTTCTCTACTTGCAGCAAGCAGGGGCTACTCTCTGGGTGCAGTATGTAGGCTTTCTCTTGTGGTGGAACGCGGGTTCTAGGCTGTGTGGGCCTCAGTATTTGCAGCAGCTAGTTGTGGTTGTGGCTCCTGGGCTCTAGAACGCAGACTCAGTAGATGTGGCGCATGGGCTTAGTTGCTCTGCAGCATGTGAGACCATCCCAGACCAGGGATCAAATTCGTGTCTCCTGCATTGGCAGGTGGATTCTTCACCACTGAGCCATCGGGGAAGCCCTCACCTATCTTTTACTCTATATACTTTGGCTTTCATCAAGTCATTATAAGTAAATTATATACAGACAGTACCATAAAGTTTATTACTTTTAAATGCCTCTTTATGTAATGACCTTGAAGTGATTTTCATTTGAGATTAAGGTAAATAAAATGATTAAGTTTAATCAATTTTCCTAATAAAAATGTGCTTCTTACTGCTAGACTGTGATTGTTATATGACTCATGTGTCCCTCCTTTACCTGTATGGCAGTATTAAGTGTTACACACAATTTTTATAGCTTTTCTCCATCTAGAGTTCCTTCTGTGTATTTTTTTTCTCTTCCCAATTTATGTCTTGGTTACATTCTTTTGTTTCTTATTATTTTTATCTTAGTGTATCTATATTTTATTGTTAGCTTAGTTCACATTCTTTTTTTCAAGTAAGTGGTGTATAAGCAATTCAATAAAAAGGAATATATTTTGTAGTATACATTCATCACCTGTTTGTGTCCACTGCAGTCAACAAATTAAGCAACTGTCTGTAATTCACAATGGTGTAAGAAAATCCTCCACATCAGAGCTAGCCAAACTGTTTTCCGAAAGAGGTAGCAAGGGCTCAAGGAGCAAGAGTCCATGTAAGTTGGTGATGTGTAAGGTGATATTATTAGAGGAGAGCAGGAAAAAAAGAGAGAGGTGATTATGAGGCTCCAGCTACCAGAATAGTTCAAAATGGAGTAACTGCAGGCATAAGGAAAGTAGTAATCCAAACACCATGAGAGGGCTTAGAAAATGAACAATTTTGTTTAGTTTCTTGGTAGAAGCAAAGATTATGATGGAGAAGTTTCTCCGTTTATTTATACTCCCATTGTTTCCAAATGAGATTCACAGTGACTCAAGACGAAAATTGCAGTAGCACGAAAGTACTAAAGATTAAACTAGAACAAAGCAACAGAAGAGAAGGCTTGTATTTAGATTTATTCCTTTCACTGAGTGTTATTACCTAATGGAGGGAAAATAAGCACAGGTCTTACAGATCTTCTTCTCCATGGCCTCGGGATTGGTTCTTAAAATAGTTCTAAAATCACTTTTAAACATATAAATTGAAACTTTTGAAAGCATAAAAATTAGAACCTCGAATTATGTTACATTAAGATCAATTTTATCATCTTATATAGGTTTTGCTAGTGGAAGACTCAGAAAAATATGAAGTATTCAGCCAACCAGAGAGAGAAGAGTTCCTGTTTTGTCTTTTCAAACATCTTTGCCTTGGTGGAGCCCTTTGTCAATATGAAGATGTAATTAATCCATATCTGGAAACAACAAAGCTTATCTATAAGGATCTAGTGAGGTAATGTTGCTGTGTTACAACATGTAAATCTCTGAAGAGCAGAGGAAATTGTTTACCTCTGGTGAGATTACCCAGCCTCCATTTGTGGATCTATTAATAACCAAAGTGAACAAAAATAGCACTTCTCTGGCTCTCTCCTCAGAGCCTCCTTCTTCACTTCCAAACTAGAACATTTCATCTCCCTGACCCTGTTTTGGTCCTCAGTTCTGTCTTCTGCCTCTTGACCTTTCCTCAGCCAGGCCTGTCACTCACTCTATCCCTTACTGGCAACTGCTGTCTTCCAGGTCTCCCTTTTCCCCCCAGGCCTCCTTTTAAATCTCAAGGAGACGTGAGATCCCTCAGGATGTTTGAATTTGCTTGACTATTACTAATAAATAATAGTAAAAAAATTACCTTTGTTCTAAGGAAGGGGGAAGAATTTCACCAAGGTGTTTATCTTTTCAAAATTAATCCTAATTTTGTTTTTGGTATTGGACTAGGGCTTTTTTTCTTTTTGAAGATCACGTGAGGATAAGAACTTTGATTTATTTTAATTTGAGTGAACATTCTATGGTTGGGTTTTTCAATGATGAAGATATTGGATCATGTTAATAGGCAAACAGGATAGGAAAAAGTAAAAGCAAAGGTTCCCAGAGTTTGTTTACAGATTTTTACTTTAATAGGCAAACAGTAGAACTAGCTTCCTATTAGACTCTTACTACTTGACTATCCTCAACACCTTGATTCTCATACCATTACACGTGTCATACAGCTGAACAACAAACTGCATGCTTCAGTTACTCTCCTGAGTTTATTTCTGATACAGTTTTAAAAACAAAAATATTTCTATAATCTGTTTCTGATTTTTATGAAACAGTTATTGTGTCAATTCATAAAGATTATTAGAAGAGAAATTACAGAAACAATTTCAGAAGCAAGATGCACATACCTACATCAAACATATTCTTATCGTTTGCAGTCCATGAAAATTTAGACGACTTCTAGCACTCCCACTAGATACTCCTCAGCATACCCCAGACACACACACGCCACAGTGTGCTGTCCCTCACCAGCCACAGGAACCTGTGGAATTCCTCACTGCCATGTGCCGTGGAGGAAGAGGTTCTGTTAGAGATACTTGAAACAACTTCAGAACCTAAACATCACAGAAACTACAGTTTTTTCCCACATTCTCTTGCCTGAATTCTTGTGATTCTCTTCTGTGTTTGAGGGTGCTAAGAAATGTATGACTCAGAGTTATGGTCACTCATAAAATGAGTAGCCAAAATTCATGACATCGTATACAAAGAATAGGAACTGTATCCATGGACTCACTTGATTAGGCCACCAGCAAGTGTTAATATTGGGCACGGAACCCTGGCAGGCACTGAGGAGTCATCAGGAGGCACTCAGGAGTGCAAGAGGCATCATCAGGTGGTCTCTGACCTCAAGGAAATTACAAGTTAACATAGGAAATAATAATAAAGTAATTGCTTAAAATATTTTATAAGTATTTTTTATATAATCCAATGTTCAGTTATGTATAGGCAAATGTTTATAGCTCTTTATACTGTAATAAAAACCTCAGAATTTCAAAAGAAGACATTGTCAGTGTGGGTACAAGTGGTCAAGAATTTCTTGATGGAATGGAGTCCACAAGGGCCAGCAAAGAGGAGGGCAGTCTGTTCCCAATTCAGGGGCGATGCACCCCAAGTCTGTTGTTCTAGGGTGACTGAGAAGACTAGCCAGTTAGAGCATTACTTTTCTTTGAGAACTATTAAATATTTCTCTCAATGATCCAAGTTTAAGCATGCTTATGAGTTTCTTTGGTGAATGAGGAAAAGACGTCTTCTCAACGCAACTTCAGTAGAAAATTATGATGAGAATAAACATCTTGGTTAAGATAAAGATATAGTGTGGTTCAACATAGCCGTTATCAAGGGATATAGAAGAGAGAAAGCACAGGTGGAACTTGAAGTATCGTCAGTAATTTCTCAGAATTCTGAGCCACATATCTAGTCGTGTCATTTGTACAAGTTTAACCAAGAATATTTTTTTCTGTTCCTTTACTTGAAATTTGGGTGTTTTTACCTGCTTTAGAAAAATATCTGCTCTCTTTCTAATTATACATGCAGTGGCTACCTTACAGTATCTAACCTGCCCTTGCAGGTAAACATTGTTACTATGTAATTTTAGCAAAGAAGTTGATCCCATATGTTTGTATCAGTAGATATTGGGGGCACATTACAGAGCCTGATTTTAGAGGTCTCTAGCTCATGGCAACCCACTCCAGTACTCTTGCCTGGAAAATCCCATGGATGGAGGAGTCTGGTAGGCTGCAGTCCATGGGGTCGCACAGAGTCGGACACGACTGAAGCGACTTTGCAGCAGCAGCAGCAGCTCAAACAAAAGGATAAAAACATTCTTAAGGTATTTTATCCCTCATCCATAATTATTAATATAAATCCTATAATAGACATCTTAAATGTTTTAGGAAATGCCTTATTTTCAAGGATTATGGCTTCTTTAAATCACATAGGCAATACTTTAGAATCATTTTATCAGACTAAATGATCAATTGTTTCATTACATTTCGAAAATGTCTTAGAAATAATTCTATACGCACTAACAGTGCCTCTGTCTTTACTATTTTAGACATTAAACACACTCTTGTCAGATTTTTTGGAGAGGTTCCCCAAACTATATATCTCCCGCAGATTTATGATTTGAACTGGTTTAAGAGAAGGCAATGGCACTCCACGCAATACTCTTTCCTGGAAAATCCCATGGACAGAGGAGCCTGGGGGGCTGCACTCCATGGGGTCGCTAAGAGTCAGACACGACTGACCGACTTCACTTTCACTTTTCACTTTCATGCATTGGAGAAGGAAATGGCAACCCACTCCAGTGTTCTTGCCTGGAGAATCCCAGGGACGGGGGAGCCTGGTGGACTGCCATCTATGGGGTCTCATAGAGTCGGACACGACTGAAGCGACTTAGCAGCAGCAGCAGCAGCTTAGATTATGGCCTTCTGATGCTTATTAAGCAATAGGATTATTGTTTCTTAAAATGAGCAGAGTTAGCTAGAATGGTCTGTACACCATGACGTTTAGAATCAATATGGGACAAATCCTTAGAAATTAGCACAAATGATATTGATAAGAAATCAGTCATATTATTTTATTTCTAAACCATTAATATAATCATACTGTTAACATCCAATTTTTTTTTTTTTTGGCTGTGCTATGAGGGTTGCAGGAGCTTAGTTCCCTAGCCAAGGATCCAACAAGGAGCCCTAGCAGTGAAAGCACCAATTTTTAACCACTGGATCATGAGGGAATTCCCTAATCATATTTTTTAAAAGAACTATGTGGAAATTATGTTCCAATATCCTTAAAAACCATGGTACCTGGAGAGTGACTTCAGTTCAGTCCAGTTGCTCAGTCAGATCTGACTGTTTGCAACCCCGTGGACTGCAGCACACCAGGCTTCCCTGTCACTCACCAACTCCTGGAGTGTACCCAAACCCATGTCCATCCAGTTGGTGATGCCATCCAACCATCTCATCCTCTGTTGTCCCCTTCTCCTCCCACCTTCAATCTTTCCCAGCATCAGGGTCTGTACAAATGAGTCAGTTCTTCACATCAGGTCACCAGAGTTTTAAGAGTTTCAGCTTCAACATCAGTCCTTCCAATGAACACCCAGGGCTGATCTCCTTTAGGATGGACTGGTTGGATCTCCTTGCAGTCCAAGGGACTCTCAAGAGTCTTCTCCAGCACCACACTTCAAAAGCATCAATTCTGTGCTCAGCTTTCTTTATAGTCCAACTCTCACATCCATACATGACCACTGGAAAAACCATAGCCTTGACTAGACAGACCTTTGTTGGCAAAGTAATGTCTCTGCTTTTTAATATGCTATCTAGGTTGGTCATAACTT
Source organism: Bos grunniens (assembly GCF_055505025.1). Classification (NCBI taxonomy): domain Eukaryota; kingdom Metazoa; phylum Chordata; class Mammalia; order Artiodactyla; family Bovidae; genus Bos; species Bos grunniens. Next base: position 7,153,858 of record NC_141179.1, on the reverse strand, counting down.
TCCTTCCAAGGAGTAAGCATCTTTTAATTTCATGGCTGCAGTCACCATCTGCAGTGATTTTGGAGCTCCAAAAAAATAAAGTCTGACACTTTCCACTGTTTCCCCATCTATTTGCCATTAAGTGATGGGACCAGATGCCATGATTTTAGTTTTCTGAATGTTGAGCTTTAAGCCAACTTTTTCACTCTCTTTCACTTTCATCAAGAGGCTTTTGAGTTCCTCTTCACTTTCTGCCATAAGGGTGGTGTCATCTGCATATCTGAGGTTATTGATATTTCTCCCGGCAATCTTGATTCCAGCTTGTGTTTCTTCCAGTCCAGCGTTTCTCATGATGTACTCTGCATATAAGTTAAATAAATAGGGTGACAATATACAGCCTTGATGTACTCCTTTTCCTATTTGGAACCAGTCTGTTGTTCCATGTCCAGTTCTAACTGTTGCTTCCTGACCTGCATACAAATTTCTCAAGAGGCAGGTCAGGTGGTCTGGTATTCCCATCTCTTTCAGAATTTTCCACAGTTTATTGTGATCCACACAGTCAAAGGCTTTGGCATAGTCAAGAAAGCAGAAATAGATATTTTTCTGGAACTCTCTTGCTTTTTCTATGATCCAGCGGATGTTGGCAATTTGATCTCTGGTTCCTCTGCCTTTTCTAAAACCAGCTTGAACATCTGGCAGTTCACGGTTCACGTATTGCTGAAGGCTGGCTTGGAGAATTTTGAGCATTACTTTACTAGCGTGTGCGGTAGTTTGAGCATTCTTTGGCATTGGAATGAAAACTGACCTTTTCCAGTCCTGTGGCCACTGCTGAGTTTTCCAAATTTGCTGGCATATTGAGTGCAGTGCTTTCACAACATCATCTTTCAGGATTTGAAATAGGTCAACTGGAATTCCATCACCTCCACTAGCTTTGTTTGTAGTGATGCTTTCTAACGCCCACTTGACTTCACATTCCAGGATGTCTGGCTCTAGATGAGTGATCACACCATTGAGCTTTAAGCCAACTTTTTCACTCTCCTCTTTCACTTTTATCAAGAGGCTCTTTAGTTCTTCTTCACTTTCTGCCATAAGGGTGGTGTCATCTACATATCTGAGGTTATTGATATTTCCCCCAGCAATCTTGATCCCAGCTTGTGATTCATCCAGCCCAGCGTTTCTCATGATATACTCTGTATATAAGTTAAATAAGCAGAGTGACAATATACAACCTTGATGTACTCCTTTCCCGATTTGGAACCAGTTTTTGGAGAGTGACTTAGTGAGTGCTAAAAATCTGATACAATGCAATTGTTAGTAGAACACCCCAGGGCACAAATGAATATCACTTTACATTTCCTTTTCTTTTTTTCTTATGAGATATAAGACAGATAATACTGTAGTTTGCTTGATTTATAAAAAATCAGACAAATTGTCTTAGAGATATTTTAAAGTAACAGTAATACAGGATCAGAGGTAGTAAAGTGGAATAATATTTATATCTATTAAGAACCAACTTCTAATAATGTACCAATGCAGTTTCTTTATAAAAGTAAGACATCTATGGTACGTGTTTGTAGGTGTTAAGTGATTATATAGGTAGTATCAAATACTAAATTTTCCTCCGAGTTCATCTGATAAGCACAAACATTTACAAGGGTTCTTTTTTTTTTAGACTTTTCTAAACTAAGGAGTAATTTGCATACAGTAATCTCAACAAATCGTAGTACACATAAGCTCAGTGAATTTTTATATATGTTTATACCCAAATAACCACCTCCAGATCAAGATTTAAAATTAGATATAACTATAGATAGGTTCTGTATTTTAATCTGGGTGGTCATATAGGTATATATAAATGTTTTATATGTAGTGGTTATAGTCTTCCCTATGATAAGCAAGAAGTTTTAAATGTAGTCTCCAACTGTCAAGCAGTGTATCTTAGGCATTAGAAATGAAAGGAAAAAAAAAAAGAAGAAAAAAAAAAAAAGAAATGAAAGAAGATGACCTCAACTCATGTTACAGAAATAGATAGAAATCAATATAATTGCATGATTCCTGGGTTTAAATCTTAGTGAAATGTTTTTGAGATGAAAACTCCCTAAGAATCTTGAACCCTAAACCCTGAAATGGTCCGTGTGGGCCACCTCCAACAGGTACCCAAGCTCAAACACACATGTACGTGCATACCCTCCCCCAGAGTCCCCCTTCTTCCTGCTCGTCTCTCTTTGCCCCCATTTTTTTTACATACATAGTGAAGGGAAAGCAGTAATCTCACCTGACAAAGTGAAGAGGGTTCCCTTCCTTTAAATTTAAACTACACACATAACACATGAACAATACCTTTGATGCATATGAATTTATAGCGTAAGTATAGATAAACAGGTGAAATGTAGAGAAAGAAAACTGGACTCCTTATCACCTACATTCTATTTCCAGAAATGCCACTTTTAGTTGGAATGTCTTAAATATATCATTTAACTTCTCTAGTTCTATTGTCTATTAAATGGGCAGAATGATGCCTACCTCACTGAGTTGTGTGATCTTTATGTGAAGTAAAGTATAAAAAGGTTTTTTGCAGATTGTAAAGCATTATAAATTTAATGTGTATTTATTTATATATATTTTAAGTCATTTATTTCCCCAATCCTCAGTTTGCTTCCGCACTATGTGTTACTAAAGATTATCTTTTGTGGGGAGAATAAGTGAAAGAGCTAGGAGAGAAAGTGGTTTTAATTTAGCAATACATGATTTAACAAATAGTTTTCATAGATATTATTCCACCTAATTCTCATATAATCCTAAAAGGAACCGTATCATGAGTTCACATATGAGGAAACTAATGTTCAGAAAGGTTAATCTTGCTTAAAGTAGAATAACAAATTGGTGACAGAACTGGAATTTATGTTCAGGCTATTTAAGTCTTTAGTATGCTTTTATCTACCCCTTTAAGCTGTTTACCATTAAGTCTAACTTTAACCTATTCTTGTTTGTCAGTAATTCTCTCTGGCCTGAGACTGCTTTTATCATCTGAGTCTCAAACTGACCTCAAACCCTCTAACTGAAAAATTCCATTTTCTGCAATTTCAATTCAGTCAACCTTGCTGAAACCACAGATGCCGTCCTTTTCAAACTACTTAATTAGATATTTTATATTTCCATGTTATATGTGAACGAGGACACCCAAGTACTAAAAGAGATCAGTATCTTAAATGTATTATGCTAGTGTTTGCTGAATTTTAAAATGTTCCCTTTTCCCCCCTATTTTAGTGTTCGGAAGAATCCTCAAACCAAGAAAATACAAATTACCTCTTCTATTTTTAAAGTTACAGCATATGTAAGTGTTGAGGGGGAAATTTGCAGCCAATCAATTTAATTACTTGTTATTAAAAGGATTGTTGTAACTGGAGTTAGCAACTAGGAGAGACATGGTTAATAGAACATATCCGTGTATACACTTCCTTGGTGGCTAAGGCAGTAAAGAATAAGCCTGCAATGCAGGAGACCCAGGTTCAGTCCCTGGAGTGGGAAGATCTCTTAGAGAAGGGAATGGCTACCTACTCCAGTATTCTTGCCAGGAGAATTCCATGGGCAGAGGAGCTTGGTGGGCTACAGTCCACGGGGTCTTCCAAAGAGCTGGACGTGACTGAACAACTTAACACTTTTATTTTTTTACTTCATACATGTATGCACAGAACATAGTTAACATAAACTTAATAGTTTTCTCTTAAAAGTTGATGAGCTATGCTGTATTTGGAGAACGGGATGAACTTTTCCCCCCAGCTTTTCTGTTATCCATGCCTAATAATAGTTACTTCTTTTAGAGCTAAATCTGTAGCTCAGATGAGGTAGAACACAGTTCCTTAAACTTGTCAAACCATAATTTATAGGACAAATAAGTAAGAATGGCATAAATGTTTTTGTATCACAGAATCTGATACTTGAATTTTAGCATTGCACAAAATATTATTATACATATGAAGCAGTTTGTAACTATTCAATCACTGAATAATTATTTTTAAAATTCCTACTGTGTATCAGCTACTGTGCTGGGCTAGGGTCCAGGGTTAAACAAAAGAAACATAGTCCCAGCCCAAATAGTATGTACAGACTATGTTCTAACAAAAGCAAAGATAGAAGAAAAATACAAAACTATTTTTTCTATATTAGCACTTTTTTAAAAGATAGAGTTTCCTCTGGATTATAAATTCCTTAAGGTCAAGTATGCATGTGTGCATAGTATATATGTGTTGTTGGCATAGTAGACTGTGCTGTCCAACTTATTGTTAAAGATTTGATATGTGCTTCATGATATTTTAATAGAAAATACATAATACCTAAATGTATTGATTATTATTTAAATGTAGCTGTATATTTAAAAAGTTTATCTTTTTCAGGATTCTGTTGGTGTGTGCTACCCTTCAACAAAGAGTCATGAACAGACATTTTCTTACTTTATTGTGGATCCTATCAAGCGTCATGTTCATGTTTTATACCACTGTTACGGCATGGGGGAAGTGTCTTAATATTTTTTCAGGTTATCTATACTTACTGTTTTTGCTTTACCAATTTTTTATTTTAACACTGATTTACAGATAAACATTTACCCTGCAAGTTAATTCAAGTAAAATGTAAAAACCTGTGCAGAGCAGAAGAAAACAAATACCAAGATGCCTTTCTTTAAATTTTTGTAGAATACCAACACAGGAACGAGATTTTATCTCTATTGTAATCTACACCAATACAGTTATGGAATTTTTACAGAAAGTCACAAAGAACTAAAAATCTTGTTCATATTTGTTGCATTAAGTTTCAAGTGAGTCTTCAGTATTCCATGTATTTTATTTTAGAAGCCAATTAATTCTGGATTGAAATTGTGGGAGAAAACTAAACATGTCTAACCATGAATCATTAAAGTGAATCGTTAGCTTTTAAAATTTAAGTTTCATTTAATTATGTTTCTTCATCGCATGAAGATTTGTTTCTGGAACTGTGAAAAGCATAACAATTCCTGTGTTTCATTTGTCCCACTTAAATTCTCAATAAATAAAAATGTTCTGAGCATAATTGAAAACTCTTTTATTATGTAATAAAATTGGAGCTGCCCCACCACTAATCCAAGAGCTATATAAACAAAGAGAGTTGCCCTCATGGTATTATTAAGTTGGCAGATGATTAAAGTACAGGGTGTCTAGTACTGTCCCCTCATTGAAAGTAAAAGTCTCTCAGTCATGCCCAACTCTTTGTGACCCCATAGACTATATAAAGTCCATGGAATTCTCCAGGCCAGACTACAGGAGTGGATACCCTTTCCCTTCTCCAGGGGATCTTCCCAACTCAGGGATTGAACCTAGGTATCCCACATTGCAGGCAGATTCTTTACCAGCTGAGACACCAGGGAAACCCAAGATTAATGGAGTGGGTAGCCTATCTTTTCTCCAGCAGATCTTCCTGACCCAGGAATTGAACCAGAGTGTCCTGCGTTGCAGGCTGATTCTTTACCAACTAGAGCTATTAGGGAAGCCCCTCATTACCATCATACAATGAATATATAACTTTGATATTTTTAACGATTGACATGTACCCCAAAGATGATGATGGAGAGCCTGCAAGAAGTGCTGAAACCTTGAGGAAGAGCCATTTGGAATATGTGTTTCTGAGTTGCAGGGATCAGGATAATAGTCTTGGATTTGAACCTGTGGTTGTACCTGGAAGGCAGCTGGCAATTTAGGTATATAGTTCAGGAAAGAGAGTCAGTTTTACTTCTAATACTTGGCACAATGCTTTGGTATGTTAAATGTTTATTGAATATTTTCCAGATATGGTCTTAATATCCATAGACTTTTGTAAAAAAAAATCATAAAAAAACATAAAATCAAGAACTAAAATGTCCATTTGCCACTGACTTTGCTGCCTATCATACAGACCCCTACAACCCAGGGACCCTCTCTTAATATTTCTGAGTACCAGTTCTGTACAAGGCATGTGCTCTTTACTTTGGGGAAACACACTTGCTGTAAACCTAGTAGAGAACATAACCTGTAAGAGTGTGTCTGTGCACAGTGATTGTACACGAATTCAGAGATGAGTGATCCCTGTGAACTAGACCTAGGAAGGGTCTCCTCTGGTTTCTACAGAGGAACTTGTGGGCTGTCAGCAACTACGAGAAACAGTGCAGTTGGTGGAGAAGTGTGATGTGGCGGGGCACTCTCAGCCTGGCCCTGGGGGCACATTCAGAGGCAGAAGACAGGAATGCACTGTTGAGAAAAGATGATGCAAATTCTCTGTATTGAGAGGTGTAATAGCCCAGTAATAAAGAATTTGGGCTGGCAGTCAGATTGCCTGGATTCTTAATTCTGCCATTACCTGCTATGTGACTTTGAGCTAGTTACAATCTTTCTGTGCCTTAGTTGTCTTATCTGTGAAACAGGGAAAATAGTAGGACTCCTTCATTGGTTATTGTGGAAATTATATAAATTAATATATATTGGGCTTAGAATGGTACCAAGAACATAGTTTAAGTGTTCATGCATTTTGGCTCTTTTCATTCTCCATGGAGGAAATTAAAAAAACTAGGAGCTAAATTGTCTGCATAATGTAAAATACTATCTTCCTTAAGGTCAGAATTGCTTTTCTACAGATTATACCGTTACTAATTTGGCCCCCCTACCCCGGGGCCACTAGAGAATGTAGAGGACTTAAAATCGTACTCCAGGTATTTCTTTGGCAGCATTTTGCATACTTAGAATTATTTTCCCAATTATTTGTAGTAATTTATTTACTATCTGTCTTGAAAACAGGAACTGTGTCTATCTGGTTCATCCCCAATGTGTAGCACACTGCCTGGTACTTAATTGACACTCAATATCTGTTTCCTGATTGAGTCCACTTGCTGGAGAGAAGCTGGCTTTTGAAGTGTGACTGCAGGTGTGGGGTGAGGGGGGTGAAGGGTGGGCGAGTAAGGACCAGGAGTATCAATAATGCAGTATTTCCTCTCGCTTTTCCTAAGCCTTTTGTAAGATTTTGCAAACTACTATAATTTGGATTTAGCTGTACTGTGTGGGATTAGATATGCAGCCTGGGAACATGCTGGGGACAAAATTGTCCCTGGAGAACAGTAACAGTCTGTGAAAGCCAGCTTTGAAAGAGTCAACTGTGATCAGCTGAGGGTGGAGGATTTTTCTGGGGTGAAAAAAAACAACCATAGTGGCAAGCAACAACAGAATGATTTTCCAGAATTTGAGAGCATTCTTCAGAAATTCTGAAAGTAACTTAAAGAGAGAAGGCTCACAGAATTATAATTTGGATGTTCAAAAAAGGGCCCTAGCCTGAATAACAGAGAACTTGCGACTCTTAAGACCCATGAGCAAGCAAATAAATAAAGAGACATAGAAAAACAAGGTGATTTGAAGAGGACGTAAGTACACCTGGACTAATGGACTGAGGAGTTCTGTCCGGGAGTTCTGGGTAATAACACAGGGAAGACAAGGGAATGGGGTCCTGGTCACTGAAGGCTATGGGTACAAAGCTAAGAAATTTAAATCTTTTAAGTAGGTGATGTAGAGAAGTCATGAAGACCTTTGAGCAGGGTAGTAGGATTATGAAAGTGGTACTCTGGAAAGATTAGTCCGTCGGTTATAAATTGGCATGAAGAAAGTTCAAGGTCCAAAGGTTAAACAGAAGATTATAATAGTTGTTGAAACACAAAATTGAGTGATCGGAGTTAATAACAATTGAGACCTTTCTGGGTATCATAAAGTACATGACAATAGAGTGCTCATTAGGAAAAATTAACCATGGGCCCTAAAACTTAGCCCCTGAGTGAATTATGAAGGGTTGGGTACTTGAAGCACTAAGAACTGGGAAGTGGGAACTGTGTCAGGAAGCTATGGTCAGAGAGGGGAAATCGCTCATTCTGCCTGCCCTGGCCCATGCTCAACCAACTTTGCTCCTTACAACTTTAAAAACCTAGGTCTGAAGTTTCTGAAAACTGACTGAAGGCTTTACAGTCATCCAGTTAATCAGCAAATGTTTGTTAAGAACTAATATTCTTCATTCTTTCACAAATATTTATTGATTACTTACTATGCGCTGGGTGGGCCCTTCTAGGTACTACAGATACAGCGATAAGTAAAAAAGACAAAAATGTCTATACTGGGGAGTTTACATTCTAGAACCCATAACATTTGTGAGGAGCAATGAGAGAAATACCCAGTTACTCTCAAAAGGCTTAAAGTTTTGTTGGAGAAATGACACACTCATAATTTTTATTATTTTCAATCTGTATGAAATGGTAATTATTATTTTAATTGTTCTGACTTTTTTATGAGGTGGAACATTGAGTTTTGTATATTTCCTTGATAATATATATTCATTCTGGTGGGCAACTCCATGGTTGGACAACTGCTCTCTACTTCGCTAGTTAAAAAAAAAAAAAAGACAGAATACATGAAAGGAAAGAATTAAAGACAGAGAAGTATGTGTCTTTTAGAGTAAAAGCTGCATTCAGTTCAGTTCAGTCGCTCAGTCATGTCCGACTCTTTGCGACCCCATGAATCGCAGCACGCCAGGCCTCCCTGTCCATCACCAACTCCCGGAGTTCGCTGAGACTCATGTGCATCGAGTCAGTGATGCCATCCAGCCATCTCATCCTCTGTCATCCCCTTCTCCTCCTGCCCCCAATCCCTCCCAGCATCAGAGTCTTTTCCAATGAGTCAACTCTTCGCATGAGGTGGCCAAAGTACTGGAGTTTCAGCTTTAGCATCATTCCTTCCAAAGAAATCCCAGGGCTGATCTCCTTCAGAAGGGACTGGTTGGATCTCCTTGCAGTCCAAGGGACTATCAAGAGTCTTCTCCAACACCACAGTTCAAAAGCATCAATTCTTCGGCGCTCAGCCTTCTTCACAGTCCAACTCTCACATCCATACATGACTACTGGAAAAACCATAGCCTTGACTAGACAGACTGTTGTTGCCAAAGTATTGCCAAAGTAATGTCTCTGCTTTTGAATATGCTGTCTAGGTTGGTCATAACTTTCCTTCCAAGGAGTAAGCATCTTTTAATTTCATGGCTGCAGTCACCATCTGCAGTGATTTTGGAGCCCCCCCAAAAATAAAGTCTGACACTGTTTCCACTGTTTCCCCATCTATTTCCCATGAAGGGATGGGACCAGAAGCCATGATCTTCGTTTTCTAAATGTTGAGCTTTAAGCCAACTTTTTCACTCTCCAGTTTCACTTTCATCAAGAGGCTTTTGAGTTCCTCTTCACTTTCTGCCATAAGGGTGGTGTCATCTGCATATCTGAGGTTATTGATATTTCTCCCAGCAATCTTGATGCCAGCTTGTGTTTCTTCCAGTCCAGTGTTTCTCATGATGTACTCTGCATACAAGTTAAATAAGCAGGGTGACAATATACAGCCTTGACGTACTCTTTTTCCTATTTGGAACGAGTTTGTTGTTCCATGTCCAGTTCTAACTGTTGCTTCCTGACCTGCATACAGATTTCTCAAGAGGCAGGTCAGGTGGTCTGGTATTCCCATCTCTTTCAGAATTTTCCACTGTTTATTGTGATCCACACAGTCAAAGGCTTTGGCATAGTCAAGAAAGCAGAAATAGATGTTTTTCTGGAACTCTCTTGCTTTTTCTATGATCCAGCAGATGTTGGCAATTTGATCTCTGGTTCCTTTGCCTTTTCTAAAATCAGCTTGAACATCAGGAAGTTCATGGTTCACATATTGCTGAAGCCTGGCTTAGAGAATTTTGAGCATTACTTTACTAGCATGTGAGATGAGTGCAATTGTGCGGTAGTTTGAGCATTCTTTGGCATTGCCTTTCTTTGGGATTGGAATGAAAACTGACCCTTTCCAGTCCTGTGGCCACTGCTGAGTTTTCCAAATTTGTTGGCATATTGAGTGTAGCACTTTCACAGCATCATCTTTCAGGATTTGAAATAGCTCAACTGGAATTCCATCACCTCCACTAGTTTTGTTCGTAGTGATGCTTTCTAAGGCCCAATTGACTTCACATTCCAGGATGTCTCTATGTCAGTGATCACACCTTTGTGATTATCTAGGTCATGAAGATATTTTTTGTACAGTTCTTCTGTGTATTCTTGCCATCTCTTTTTAATATCTTCTGCTTCTGTTAGGTCCATACCATTTCTGTCCTTTATCGAGCCCATCTTTGCATGAAATGTTCCCTTGGTATCTCTAATTTTCTTGAAGAGCTCTCTAGTCTTTCCCATTCTGTTATTTTCCTCTATTTCTTTGCATTGATCACTGAGGAAGGCTTTCTTACCTCTTCTTGCTGTTCTTTGGAACTCTGCATTCAGATGCTTATATCTTTCCTCTTCTCCTTTGCTTTTCGCTTCTCTTCTTTTCACAGCTATTTGTAAGGCCTCCCCAGACAGCCATTTTGCTTTTTTGCATTTCTTTTCCATGGGGATGGTCTTGATCCCTGTCTAGTACGTGGATGCAATCTCAAAAACGACAGAATGATCTCTGTTCATTTGCAAGGCAAACCATTCAATCCAAGTCTATGCCCCAACCAGTAATGCTGAAGAAGCTGAAGTTGAACAGGTCTATGAAGACCTATAAGACCTTTTAGAACTAACACCCAAAAAAGATGTCCTTTTCATTATAGGGGACTGGAATGCAAAAGTAGGAAGTCAAGAAACACCTAGAGTAACAGGCAAACTTGGCCTTGGAATATGGAATGAAGCAGGGCAAAGACTAATAGAGTTTTGCCAAGAAAATGCACTGGTCATAGCAAACACCCTCTTCCAACAACACAAGAGAAGACTCTACACATGGACATCACAAGATGGTCAACACTGAAATCAGATTGATTATATTCTTTGCAGCAGAAGATGGAGAAGCCCTATACAGTCAACAAAAACAAGACCAGGAGCTGACTGTGGCTCAGATCATGAACTCCTTATTACCAAATTCAGACTTATATTGAAGAAAGTAGGGAAAACCACTAGACCATTCAGGTATGACCTAAATCAAATCCCTTATGATTATACAGTGGAAGTGACAAATAGATTTAAGGGCCTAGATCTGATAGATAGAGTGCCTGATGAACTATGGAATGAGGTTTGTGACATTGTACAGGAGGCAGGGATCAAGAAGCTGGTATACCCGATATCCTCTAATGTAAGTCTTTAAGTCAGGAGACTTGGCACACATGTTAAAGTGGATTGGGATAGGCAGGCTGAACTGGATTTCAGTAAGGTTGAAACTTGTGTGCTTAGTTGCTCAGTCATGTCTGACTCTTTGTGGCCCCCTGTATTGTAACCCGCCAGGCTCCTCTGTCCATGGGATTTTCTAGGCAAGAATACTGGAGTGGGTTGCTATGCCCTCCTCCAGGGCATCTTCCCAACCCAGGTCTCCTGCACTGCAGGCAGATTCCTTGCCATCTGAGCCACCAGGGAAGACCAAGGTGGTCTTGGTCTTATCAATGACAAGGAAACTTATCATTCCTGTTTATTTATTAATTTTTTTTAGAAAGAAAAAACTAAGTTACTGAGCTATAACAAATAGAATGTGTAAGTTATTTTTCTTATCTTTTTTGTTCCTAGAAATATGTGTGAAAGTAGTAGTAAAATAGAAACCACCTATGACAATATAAATTAACTTTCATTCAACCAAATTTTTTATCAGGTATTACCTTTTATCCTCAACACATTGTAAAATACAATGCTTATTTTGCTTAAAACTACTTACTTCCTCCATATAAAGCAACTGCTTACTTCCTACATATAAAATATAAAACTTATCACTGAAGTTCTAAGGGAGTCTAGAGAGATCAGAGTCAAGGATGATTCATAATGAAAGGACTCCTTGAGAAGGGAATTGAGGGACATTTTAAAAGAAAGGACAGTTATGGATTACCTTGGGGGGAAAGATTTCTAGGCAGAGAAAATGTTTCAGGCTATGGTATAGAGGTAGAAAGAACATGTAGGATTATGAACTTCCTTGAATAGAGCAGTTGGGCTATAAAGAAAACTGAGCGCCAAAGAATTGATGCTTTTGAACTGTAGTGTTGGAGTAGATTCTTGAGAGTCCTTTGGACTGCAAAGAGATCCAACCAGTCAGTCCTAAAGGAGATCAGTCCTGAATATTCATTGGAAGGACTGATGCTGAAGATGAAGCTCCAATATTTTGGCCACTTGATGAGAAATGGCTGGATGGCATCACTGACTCGATGGACATGAGTTTGAGTAAACTCCTGGAGTTGGTGATAGACAGGAGAGCATAGCATGCTGCAGTCCATGGGGTCGCAAAGAGTTGGATATGACTGAGCACCTGAACTGAACTGAATAGAGCAGTAGATATGCTTAGAAAACTAGATCATTCATCTAATGTCCACTGAGTGCCAGGCACAATGCTAACCCTGGGAACACAGTGGTAAACGAAACCCAAAAATCATAGCTTCCAAAACACTACAATCTAGTGACAAAAAATACTATAAAATACATAAAGTAATTATAAAGTATGAGTTTTCTAGGAAATAAGTCAATGATACTCTCAGAATGTTCTCAGGAAAAATACAGCATATGTGAAGGCCCTGGGAGGGACATGAGTTTAGTGTGTTCTAGGAATTGACAGAAGTCATTGTGAACAGATCATAACAGACAAGAGTGACATGAGTTGAAACTGGGAAAGAGAAAGATCACTCATGTTTCACCAATAAAATGAGTTTGAAATTTAATGGTAGTGCAGTGGGAAACTGCTATAAGTTTTGAAGCAAGGGAATGATGTACATTTTCAAAAGATCAAAGGGTCACCATGGCTGTTAAGTTGTAAATGGCTTTGAGAAGACATGGAGAAACTATTACCATAGTCCAATGTGAAATGAAGACAGTTTGGGCTAGGATGGTTTTGTTAGAATAAGAATGATAGAAAGTTACTGGCTGAATTGTGTGCCCTCCCCAAAGCCCCTACGTTGATGTCCTCATACTCAGTACCTCAGAATATGACTGTATTTGGAGATAAGGGCTTTAAAGAGATAGTTAAGATAAAATGGGGGAAAAGTATGAAAAGGCTCTCTACTGTCACTCTGCTTATTTAACTTATATGCAAGGTACATCATGTGAAATACCGAGCTAGATGAATCACAAGCTGGAATCAAGGTTACCAGGAGAAGTATTAACAACCTCAGATATGCAGATGATACCACTTTTAATGGCAGAAAGTGAAGAGGAACTAAAGATCCTCTTGATGAGGGTGAAAGCAGAGAGTGAAAAAGCTGACTTGAAACTCAACATTCAAAGAACTAAGATCATGGCATCTGGTCCCATCACTTCATGGCAAATAGAAGAGAAAAAAGTGGAAGCAGTGACAGATTTTATTTTCTAAGGCTCCAAAATCACTGTAGATGGTGACTGCAGCCATATAATTAAAAGATGCTTGCTCCTTGGAAGAAAAGCTATGACAAACCTAGACAGCATATTAAAAAGCAGAGACATCACCTTGCCACCAAAGTGATGGTTTGTCATAGTCAAAGCTATGGTTTTTCCAGTCATCATGTACAGATGTGAGAGTCAGAGCATAAATAAGGCTGAGTGCTGAAAAATTGATGCTTTCAAATTGTGGTACTGGAGAAGACTCTTTGCGAGTCCCTAAAACTATGTGGAGATCCAACCAGTCCATCCTAAAGGAAATCATCCCGAATATTCATTGGAAGGACTGATGCTGAAGCTGAAACTCCAATACTTTGGCCACATGATGCAAAGAGCTGACTCAATGGAAAAGACCCTGATGCTGGGAAAGACTGAAGGCAGGAGGAGAAGGGGATGACAGGATGAGATGGTTAGATAGCAACACTGACTCAATGGACCTGAATTTGAGACAACTCCAAGAGACAGTGGAGGACAGGGTAGCTTGGCATGGTGCCAAGCATGGGGTTGCAAAGAATGGGACACGACTTAGTGACTGAACAACAAAAAGTAAAATGGGGTCACATTAATGGGCCCATTGACTCATTGGAAAAGACCCTGATGCTGGGAGGGATTGGGGGCAGGAGGAGAAGAGGACGACAGAGGATGAGATGGCTGGATGGCATCACCAACTCGATGGACGTGAGTTTGAGTGAACTCTGGGAGTTGGTGATGGACAGGGAGGCCTGCTGTGCTGCAATTCATGGGGTCGCAAAGAGTCGGACACGACTGAGCAACTGAACTGAACTGAATCCTATATGAGTAGCATCCTTATAAGAAGAGGAGATTAGGACACAGACACCAAGCGAAGACTCTGTGAAGACTCTGGAAGAGGACAGCCATCTATAAGCCAAGGAGAGAAACCTGAGAAGAAACCAACCCTGATCACACCTTGATGTTGGACTTCTAGTCTCCAGAACTGTGGGAAAGTAAATTGCTGTTGTTTAAACCATACAGTCTGGGATACTTGTTATGGAAGCCCTAGCAAACTAATACATGGAGGGAAGTGGATATATTCCAGATGTTTTTCTGGACACAGAACCAAACCAACATTACTTTCTGATGGACTGAACTGGGAGTTGGGAAGTGGGAAGTGGACAAGTCGAGGTGACTCTCAAGTTCCTGGTTTTTGAAGTCTATTTAAAATATTTAACAAGAAGCAATCTTGTGAAATAAAAGGGCAACAGTTAATTGAAGCCCTTGAAATCGGGGGAGAAAAATGGAAATAAATGGGGTAATGTGTGGAGAAGTTTTTATATTGCAAATGCAAGTCGTTGACTGTATCATATTTGTTAGTTTATGTACACACTGAATCTACTACAGTTTTGAATAGAAGATCAAGGGTGAAAATGGTACTTGAGGGAAATGGATTTTGAACTATAGAAAATTGATTGAAGGGGGAAAGGCCAGATGGAGCCTAGGAGACCAGCCAGGAGTGGGCTGCAAGAACTGAGGTGTGAACTGAGAAGTGTCTGATAGGTCAGGGAAAATCAAAGGACTGAATACACTTCAGTAAACATTTGGTGCTTTCAGTGAATACACATTTGCATACATATGCAATGGACCCTTGAACAACACAGGTTTCAACAGCTCACACCCAGCTATCATTCACTGAATACACACCATGGTACCATACGATCTGATTGGGTTGAATCCTCAAATGTAAAATCAAGGGAGAAGTGTAATTTTATCTGCGGAGTTTTGGACTGTGGAGAGGGTTGGAGCCCCAGCCCACACACTGTACAAGAGTCAGCTATAGACATTAAATAGCTGGAGGCCACTAGGGAGATGTAACTAAACCTCCTACTATTGTTTTAAATAGGCAGCAAGCCCACCTAACGTAATTTTCATCAAAGCTTTTTGGGGTCAGGATCCGTGCCTTCCACACTGCTTTCTATAAAACTTAATAAATGTTGTAGATAAGTAATCTATTTTGCCTTTTTTTAAAGGTGGTATTATTATTTTAAAATAAATATGGTGAGATACCTCTGGACCAGGAACTGGATGCTCTGGTTCTGTCACACAAAAGCTGTATGGGCAAGTCATTTACCCAGTGCTATCCAATAGAACTTTCTGGTGTAAGGGGAGTGTTCTATATCTCTTCTTAATACTGGAGCTGCTAACCACATGCATAGCTACTGAGCACTTAAAACGTGGCTAGTGTGATTAAGGGAACTGAATTTTCTATTTAATATGCGATTAGTGGCTACCATATTGGACAGTGCAGAATAACTTCTCAAGACCTTAAGTTCTTCTTGTGTAAAAAGTGGGAGCTGAGCTAAGTGATCTCCTTTGCCTTTTAGTTCTAAAATGCTGTCATTCTAATTCAGCATAAAAATGCATGTTCATATAAGAGTTCAATTTTTGACTTCCTAAAACTGTATTTCCAAATAATAAATTATACACTTTTACATATAGAAAGTATGTAAATAATGACCTTCACCAACTTAAATGTGTATAAATGATGTTTTGGACACTATATAGCATATATTGTGACTTAATAGCTGGAGAAAATAAGGGGTACTTGGAGAAGAGTCAGAGGACTGCAAGAGGAGAATTAAAGAGTTGAGAAACAAGACATTGAATAAAGGTTAAGAAACTGGGATCATTTAGGAAAAAAAAGACTGATGGGAGACAATATATTCAAGTATTTATGAAGGGTTATGAGAGATGGTATCCAGATATTCTCCATTATTGTTGTTGTTGTTCAGTTGATAAGTCATGTCCAACTCTCCACAACCCCATGAATTGCAGCACACCAGGCTTCCCTATCCTTTACTATCTCCTAGAGTTTGCTCAAACTCAAATTAAATTAAAGAGGAAATAAGTTATATTGACCTACTTTCAGAGTTTGGTATATTAAATCCTGAAAAAAAAACTCAGATTTTAATTTAACGGTTTTAAGCCATTTTTGTGCCACGTGTCATGTTGAAGATATGCACATTTCAAAATAATAATCACAGGACATTAGCACTACAAACAAACTGGAATCACTGCTTAATAGATCTTTTTTAAATTTACTTTTTAATTGGAGGAAAATTGCTTTACAATGTTGTGTTGGTTTCTAGATCTTTTAAAATAGAATTAGTTGTCAACTTTTAGGTAATATTCAAGACATCACTCTTTGAGATCCTTTATAACATGAATATGTTACCAAACATACATTTTTCAATTATCAAATACATATATATACTAGATGTAGATATTTCTCGAATAAATGATGACATGAAAGGGATACTTATCTATAGAACAGTGAAGCATAATGTTTACAAAGCATGATGTGTAATAAGGTCCAGATTGCTATCTCCAGGGTTTCTGATTCAGTAGGTCTGGGTTATGGTCTGAACATTTACATTTCTAACAAGTTTTTAGCAGTGCTAATGCTGCTGGCTTGGGGACCACACCTTGAGAACAATTGATAGAGAATATAATAAATGTAATATTTTTAGAAGACACTTTTCCATTTTTAGTATAATTTAGAAAAGTATAGTAAAGGCTGAGACTAGTAACCTTTCCTTTCAAGCCTGGGTATGGAAAGCACAAGCCTGAATTTGACAACCTATATTGTGTATAGCACTAAAGAGGCTCTTTGGGGACTCGATTACATGTTCCACTTAAGTTCTACCCTAAGTCTTCATACTCCAAATTTCTTCACATCCCACTCTCAGAATAAACTTTAATTTCTCCCATATGGATAACCAGCTAGATTTTAGGAGAGAAAGACATTTGATTTTTAATGATTTTTTTACTGTGTTATATATAATATTACATTGAAAAAAGAAGCTTATTAACCAAAATGCATTAGAGTGCTAAAACTATATATTTTATACACATGTATTTGAAAGTGATCCTTCTGTAATAGGCCTGACATGTCCTCCAACACAGAAGAACAAGATTGAACAGTTTACTCATGCCCCCAACCTTTTCTGGAAAGCTATTATACCTTGGTGTATTGTTTATTAGTTTAGGCAACTAGATCATCCAGGTAGCAACCTGAGTAGTGGTGGTTTCTGGTGATTTAGTCACTAAGTTGTGCGACCCCATGGACTGTAGCCTGCCAGGCAATCTGTCCATGGGATTCTCCAGGCAAGAATACTGGAGTGGGTTGCCATTTCCTTCACCAGGGGATCTTCCTGACCTAGGGATCAAACCCAGGTCTCCTGCATTGCAGACAGTTTCTTTACCTGAGGAGAGTTACTTATAAATATTTTTTCTGCTCTCAGGGAAAGTGTCCACATAACTGTCAGAAAAGCCTGTTGAAGTCAGTGAAAAGCTGACATTATAACTTTTTACAAAGAAGTACTGTTTACATACTCTAGCTTATGTCTTTTCTAATCCAGCTCCCTACCCCAATTCATACTGTGTAACTTAACAGGGGTGAACGTGGTTTGGATTTTTAAAATAATTATTTACATATGGATGTCCCTTTTTAAAGCACTTTAAACAATTCACAGTTGTTTTTTGCTATTATAGAAGAATCTCCTTCAAACCATAGACTTTTATAATTATTGATTAGTGTCTAATATGGAACATGCATAACAATCAGTAAAGGCTGTGGTGATAAACATTTATATTTCAGTATTTAAACATGAATTAGAATAAAAGAATAATTTCAGGACTATTTTAAGTCACAAATACACACAAAATATCTTCTAAATTATTAAAATGGAGAACTCTGAAACTAATGTCTTTGAGTTAAATAAGGAGGTACTCCTGACAAACCTGTATGCACGTCCGGAAGCAAAAATTAGAACCGGCACTGCAACCACGTGTAAAAGAATAGAACTAGAACACCTTCTAACACCATACAGAAAAATAAACTCAAAATGGATTAAAGATCTAAACATAAAACCAGAAACTATAAAACTCTTAGAGGAAAACACAGGCAGAACACTCTCTGACATAAATCACTGCAATATCCTCTATGACCCACCTCCCAGAGTAATGGAAATAAAAACAAAAATAAACAAGTGGGACCTAATTAAACTTAAAAGCTTTTGCACAATGAAGGAAATTATAAGCAAGGTGAAAAGACGGCCTTCAGAATGGGACAAAATAATAGCAAATGAAACAACTGACAAAGAATTAATCTCCAAAATATGCACACAGTTCATGCAGCTTAATACCAGAAAAACGAACAACCCAATCAAAAAGTGGGCAAAAGAACTAAACAAACTTTTCTCCAAAGAAGACATACAGATGGCTGATAAACACATGAAAAGATGTTCAACATCACTCATTATTAGAGAAATGCAAATCAAAACCACAATGAGGTACCATCTCATGACGGTCAGAATAGCCATCACCAAAAATTCTACAAATAAATGCTGGAGAGGGTGTGGAGAAAAGAGAACCCTCTTACACTGTTGGTGGGGAATGCAAACTAGTACAGCCACTACGTAGAACAGTGTGGAGATTCCTTAAAAAACTGGGAACAGAACTGCCATACAACCCAGCAATCCCATTGCTGGGCACACACACTGAGGAAACCAGAATTGAAAGAGACACGTGTACCCCAATGTTCATTGCAGCACTGTTTACAATAGCTAGGACATGGAAGCAACCTATATGTCAACTGGCAGATGAATGGATAAGAAAGTTGTGGAACATATATACACAATGGAATATTACTCAGCTATAAAAAGGAGTGCATTTGAGTCAGTTCTAATGAAGTGGAAGAAATGAGTCTATTATACAGAGTGAAGTAAGTAAAAAAAAAAAAAAAAACAAATACTGTGTATTAACCCATATATACGGAATTTAGATAAACAGTAAAGATGATCCTACATGCAGGAGAGCAGAGGAGACACAGATGTAAAGAACAGACTTTTGGACTCTGTGGGAGAAGGCGAGGGTGGGATGATTTGAGAGAATAGCACTGAAACATGTATATCACCATATGTGAAATAGATTGCCAGTGCAATGCACGAAACAACGCAGAATAACCCAGAGGGATGGGGTTGGGAGGGAGGTAGGAGGGGGGTTCAGGATGGAGGGAAACATAAGTACCCATGGCTGATTCATGTCAATGTATGGGAAGAGCCATCAAAATATTCTCAAGTAATCATCCTTCAATTAAAATAAATAAAATTTTTAAAAAAGAACATGACATGGATAAATGGACTGGTTCAAAATTGGGAAAGGAGGACAACAAGGCTGTGTATTGTCTCCCTGCTTATTTAACTTCAATGCAGAGTCAGTTCAGTTCAGTCCTTTAGTCGTGTCTGACTCTTTGTCACCCCATGGTCTGCAGCATGCCAGGCTTCCCTGTCTATCACAAACTCCTGGAGCTTGCTGAAACGCATGTCCATTGGGTTAGTGATGCCATCCAAACATCTCCTCCTCTGTTTTCTCCTTCTCCTCCTGCCTTCAAAAGTTCCCAGCATCAGGGTCTTTTCAAATGAGTCAGCTCTTTGCATCAGGTGGCCAGAGTATTGGAGTTTCAGCTTCAGTATCAGTCCTTCCAATGACTCTTCAGGGTTGATTTCCTTTAGTATGGACTGGTTGGATCTCCTTGCAGTCCAAGGGACTCGCAAGAGTCTTCTCCAACACCACAGTTCAAAAGCATCAATTCTTCAGTGCTCAGCTTTCTTTATGGTCCAACTCTTATATCCATACCTGACTACTGGAAAAACCGTACTTTTGACTAGACGGACATCTGTTAGCAAAGTAATGTCTCTGCTTTTTAATATGCTGTCTAGGTTGGTCATGGCTTTTCTTCCAAAGAGCAAGCGTCTTTTAATTTCATGGCTGCAGTTACCATCTGCAGTGATTTTGGAGCCCTGTTTCCCCATCTATTTGCCATGAAGTGATGGGACCAGATGCCATGATCTTAGTTTTTTGAATGTTGAGCTTTAAGCCACGTTTTTCACTCTCCTCTTTCACTTTCGTCAAGAGACTCTTTAGTTCCTCTTCACTTTCTGCCATAAGGATGGTGTCATCTGAGTATCTGAGATTATTGATATTTTTCCTGGCAATCTGGATTCCAGCTTGTGCTTAATCCAGCCAGGCATTTCACATGATGCACTCTGCACAGAAGTTAAATAAGCAGGGTGACAATATACTGCCTTGATGCACGTCTTTCCCAAATTGGAACCAGTCTGTTGTTCCATGTCCAGTTCTAACTGTTGCTTCCACCTGCATACAGATTTCTCAAGAGGCAGGTCAGTGGTCTGGTATTTCCATCTCTTGAAGAATTTTCCACAGTTTGTTGTGATCCACACAGTCAAAGGCTTTAGCATAGTCAGTGAAGTAGAGGCAGATTTTTTTTTTTTTTAACTCCCTTACTTTTTCTATGATCCAGTCGATGTTGGCAATCTGATCTCCAGTTCCTCTGTGTTTTCTAAATCCAGCTTCAACATCTGGAAGTTTACAGTTCATGTAGTGGTGAAGCCTGGCTTGGAAAATTTTGAACATTACTTTGCTACTGTGTGAGACAAGTGCAATTGTGCGGTAGTTTGAGCATTTTTGACATTACCTTTCTTTGGGATTGGAATGAAAATGACCTTTTCCAGTCCTGTGGCCACTGCTGAGTTTTCCAAATTTGCTGGCATATTGAATGCAGCACTTGCATAGCATCAGCTTTTAGGATTTTCAGTAGCTCAGCTGGAATTCCATCACCTCCACTAGCTTTGTTCATAGTGATGCTTCCCAAGGCCCACTTACTTCGCATTCCAGAATGTCGGGCTCTAGGTGAGTGATCACACCATCATGGTTATCTGGGTCATGAAGATCTTTTTTGTATAGTTCTTCTGTGTATTCTTGTCACCTTTTCTTAATATCTTCTGCTTCTGTTAGGTCCATACCATTTCTGTCCCTTATTGTGCCCATCTTTGCATGAAATATTCCCTTGGTATCTCTAATTTTCTTGAAGAGATATTTAGTCTTTCCCATTCTATTGTTTTCCTCTATTTCTTTGCATTGATCACTGAGGAAGGCTTTCTTATCTCTCCTTGCTATTCTTTGAAACTCTGCACTCAAATGGATGTATCTTTCCTTTTCTCCTTTGCCTTTCGCTTCTCTTCTTTTCTCAGCTATTTCTAAGTCCTCCTCTGACAACCATTTTGCCTTTTTGCATTTCTTTTTCTTGGGGATGGTCTTCATCACTGCCTCCTGTACAATGTCATGAACTTCCACCCTTCGTTCTTAAGGCACTTTGTTTATCAGATGTAATCCTTTGAATCTATTTGTCACTTCCACTGTATAATTGTATGGGATTTGATTTAGGTCATACCTGAATGGTCTAGTGGTTTTCCCTACTTTCTTCAATTTGAGCCTGAATTTGGCAATACAGAGTTCATGATCTGAGCCACAGTCAGCTCTTGTTCTTGTTTTTGCTGACTGTATAGAGTCTCTCTATCTTCGCTTGCAAAGAGTATAATCAATCTGATTTTGGTATTGACCATCTGGTGATGTCCATGTGTAGAGGCTTCTCTTGTGTTGTTGGAAGAGGGTGTTTGCTATGACCAGTGCATCCTTTTGGCAAAATTCTGTTAGCCTTTGCCGTGCTTCATTCTGTACTCCAAGGCCAAATTTGCCTGTTACTCCAGATATCTCTCGGAGAAGGCAATGGCACCCCACTCCAGAACTCTCGCCTGGAAAATCCCATGGATGGAGGAGCCTGGTAGGCTGCAGTCCATGGGGTGGCTGAGGGTCGGACACGACTGAGCAACTTCACTTTCACTTTTCACTTTCATGCATTGGAGAAGGAAATGGCAACCCACTCCAGTGTTCTTGCCTGGAGAATCCCAGGGACGGGGAAGCCTGGTGGGCTGCCATGGGGTCGCACAGAGTTGGACACGACTAAAGCGACTTAAAAGCAGCAGCAGCAGCAGCCAGATATCTCTTGACTTCCTACTTTTGCATTTCAGTCCCCTATGATGAAAAGAACATCTTTTTTGGGTGTTAGTTCTAGAAGGTCTTGTAGGTCTTTATAGAACCATTCAATGTCAGCTTCTGCAGCATTACTGATTGGGACATAGTCTTGGATTGCTTTGATATTAAATGGCTTGCCTCGGGCTTACCTGATAGCTTAGTTGGTAAAGAATCCGCCTGCAATGTGGGAGACCTGGGTTCAATCCCTGTGTTGGGAAGATCCCCTGGAGAAGGGAAATGCTACTCACTCCAGTATTCTGGCCTGGAGAATTCCATGGAGTAGTGAAGAGTCAGACACAACTGAGCGACTTTCTATGCAGAGTACATCATGAGAAATCCTGGACTGGATGAATCACAAGGTGGAGTAAAGATTGCCAGGAGAAATATCAACAGCTTCAGATATGCAGATGATACCACTCTAACTGCAGAAAGTGAAGGAGAACTAAAGAGCCTCCTGATGAAGGTGAAAGAAGAGAGTGAAAAATCTGACTTGAAACTCAACATTCAAAAAACTAAGATCATGGCATCCGTTCCCATCACTTCATGGCAAAGAGAAGGGGAAAAAGTAGAAGCAGTGACAGATTCTGTTTTGTTGGGCTCCTGCAGACAGTGACTGCAGCCATGAAATTAGAAGACGCTTGCTCCTTGGAAGTAAAACTGTGACAAATCTAGACAGCAGATTAAAAAGGAGAAACATCACTTTTCTGACAAAGGTCTCTCTCATCAGAGCTATGGGTTTTCCAGTAGTCATGTACAGATGTGAGAGTTGAAGCATAAAGAAGGCTGAGCACCAAAGAATCGATGCTTTCAAACTGTGGTGTTGGAGGAGACTCTGGAGAGTCCCTTGGACGGCAAGGAGATCAAACCAGTCAATCCTAAAGAATATCAACCCTTAATATTCACTGGAAGGACTGATGCTGAAGCTGAAGTTCCAATACTTTGGCCACCTGATGCGAAGAGACAATTCATTGGAAAAGACCCTGATGTTGGGAAAGATTGAAGGCAGGAAGAGAAGAGGGTGGCAGAGGATGAGATGATTAGTCAGCACATCTGACTCAATGGATACAAATTTGAGCAAACTCAGGAGATAGTGGAGGACAGAGGAGACTGGCATTGTACAGTCCATGGGTTGTAAAGAGTCAGACACAACTTAGCAACTGAATAACAATCCCAACAACATCAGGTCAAGTAGAAATTTCTCCTGAAAGCTGTTCCTTAATTTCTTCTCATGCAATTATATCAATTTTCTGTTGGTGGGTGAAGCTGTGTTCCCTCCCTGTTGTTTGGCCTGAGGCCAAACTATGTTAGGGGTAATGGCGGTAATGGCGACCTCCTTCAGAAGG
This sequence comes from Bos grunniens, assembly GCF_055505025.1. Classification (NCBI taxonomy): domain Eukaryota; kingdom Metazoa; phylum Chordata; class Mammalia; order Artiodactyla; family Bovidae; genus Bos; species Bos grunniens. The sequence continues at coordinate 7,130,224 of NC_141179.1, read as the reverse complement.
GCTTGTGCCAGGACTGTTGTATTCAGTGCCCCCGACCCCAAGGCAGGCCACTGTCGACCTCTGCCTCTGCCAGAGACTCCTGGACACTCACAGGCAAGTCTGGCTCAGTCTCTTGTGGGGTCACTGCTCCTTTCTCCTGGGTCCTGGTGCACACAAGGTTTTGTTTGTGCCCTCCAAGAGTCTGTTTTTCCCCAGTCCTGTAGAAGTTCTATAATCAAATCCCACTGGCCTCCAAAGTCAAATTCCCAGGGGGTTCTCAGTCCCTTTCCCAGATCCCCAGGTTGGGAAATCTGCTGTGGGTGCTAGAACTTTTGTAACAGTGAAAGAACTTCTTTAGTGTAATTGTTCTCCAGTTTGTGGGTTATTTGCCCAGTGGCTCAATGGTGGGGCTCTCACACCTTACCTCCCAAGTCTGCTTCAGCCGGAGCCCCTGTCCCTGGGGCAGGCCACTGCTGACCCCTGCCTCCGCAGACACTCAAACACTCAACAGCAGATCTGGCTCAGTCTCTGTGGGGTCATTGGGTCCTGGTGCAAACAAGGTTTTCTTTGAGCTCTCCAAGTGTTTCTGGCTGGTATGGGGTTTGATTGTAAATGCAGTTTCTCCCCTCCTACTGTCTTGTTGGGGCTTCTCCTTTGGCCTTGGACGTGGGCTATCTTTTTTTGGTGGAATCCAACATTCTCCTATTGATGGTGTTCAGCAGTGAGTTGCAGTTTTGGAGTTCTCGCAGGAAAAGATGAGCACACGTCCCTCTACTCTGCCATCTGGATTACAGATTTACTGACCATGGCCCTGCCCAGCAGAACAAGACCCAGATTCCCCCACAGCCAATCCCTCCCATCAGAAACCTTTCACAAGCCTCTTATCCTCATCCATCAGAGGGCAGACAGACTGAAAACCACAGAAAACTAACCAAACTGATCACATGGTTCACAGCCTGGTCTAACTCAGTGAAACTATGAGTCATGCAGCGTAGGGCCACCTAAAACGGACGGGTCATGGTGGAGAGTTCTGACAAAACGTGGTCCACTTGAGAAGGGAATGGCAAACCACTTCAGTATTCTTGCCTTGAGAACCCCATGAACAGTATGAAAAGGCAAAAAGATATGACACTGAAAGATGAACTCCCCAGGTTGGTAGGTGCCCAATATGCTACTGGAGAAGAGTGGAGAAATAACTCCAGAAAGAAGAGACAGAGCCAAAGCGAAAACACACCCAGTTATGAAGGTGACTGGTGATGGAAGTAAAGTCTGATGCTATAAAGAACAATACTACATAAGAACATGGAATGTTAGGTCCATGAATCAAGGTAAATTGGAAGTGGTCAAACAGGAGATGTGAAGAGTGAACATCGACATTTTAGGAATCAAGGAACTAAAATGGACTGGAATGGGCAAATTTAATTTAGATGACCATTATATCTACTACTTTGGGCAAGAATCCCTTAGAAAAAAGGAATAGCCCTCACAGTCAACAAAAGAGTCTGAAATGCAGTACTTGGATGCAATCTCAAAAACAACAGAATGAACTCTGTTTATTTCCAAGGCAAACCATTCAATATCACCATAATCCAAATCTATGTCCCAACAAGTAACACTGAATAAGCTGAAGTTGAACAGTTCTATGAAGACTTATAAGACCTTCTAGAACTAACACCCAAAAGAGATGTTCTTTTCATCAAAGGGGACTGGAATGCAAAAGTAGGAAGTCAAAAAACACCTGGAGTAACAGGCAAGTTCAGTCTTGGAGTACGGAATGAAGCAGGGCAAAGGCTAGCAGAGTTCTGCCAAGAAAATGCACTGGTCATAGCAAACACCCTCTTCCAACAACACAAGAAAAGACTACACATAGACATCACCAAATGGTCAATACTAAAATCAGATTGATTATATTCTTTGCAGCCAGAGATGGAGAAGCTCTATACAGTCAGCAAAAACAAGACTGGGAGCTGACTGTGGCTCAGATCATGAACTCCTTATTGCCAAATTCAGATTTAAAATTGAAGAAAGCAGGGGAAACCACTAGATCATTCATGTATGACCTAAATCAAATCCCATACAATTATACAGTCGAAGTGACAAATACATTCAAGGGATTAGATCTGATAGAGTGCCTTAATAACTATGGACAGAGGTTCATGACATTGTACAGGAGGCAGGGATCAAGACCATCCCCAAGAAAAAGAAATGCAAAAATGAAAAATGGTTTTCAGAGGAGGACTTAGAAATAGCTGAGAAAAGAAGAGAAGCGAAAGGCAAAGGAGAAAAGGAAAGACATACCCATTGAGTACAGAGTTCCAAAGAACAGCAAGGAGAGATAAGAAAGCCTTCATAAGTGATCAATGTAAAGAAATAGAGGAAAACAACAGAATGGGAAAGACTAGAGATCTCTTGAAGAAAACTAAGAGATACCAAGGGAGCATTTCATGCAAAGATGGGCACAATAAAGGACAGAAACAGTGTGGACCTAACAGGAGCAGAAGATGGTAAGAAGTGACAAGCATACACCAAAGAACTATACAAAAAAGATCATCATGACCCAGATAACCACGATGGTGTGATCATTCACCTAGAGCCAGACATCATGAAATGTGAAGTCAGGTGGGCCGAAGAAAGCTAGTGGAGGTGATGGAATTCCAGCTGAGCTACTGAAAATCCTAAAAGATGATGCTATGCAAGTGCTGCATTCAATATCCTAGCAAATTTGGAAAACTCAGCAGTGGCCACAGGACTGGAAAAGGTCATTTTTATTCCAATCCCAAAGAAAGGCAATGCCAAAGAATGTTCAAACTACTGCACAATTGCTCTCATCTCACACAGAAGCAAAGTAATGCTCAAAATTCTCCAAGCTAGGCTTCAACAATACATGAACTGAACTTACAGATGTTGAAGCTGGATTTAGAAAAGGAAGAGAAAGTAGAGATCAAATTGTCAACATTCACTGGATCACAGAAAAAGAAAAAAGTTCCAAAAAAATGTCTACTTCTGGTTTATTGACTACCCAAACTGATCACAACAAACTGTGGAAAATTCTTCAAGAGATGGGAATACCAGACCACCTTACCTGCCTCCTGAGAAATCTGTATGCAGGTCAAGAAGCAACACTTAGAACTGGACATGGAACAATGGACTGGTTCCAAACTGGGAAAGGAGTATGTCAAGGCTGTATATGCAGAGTACATCATGCAAAATGCCTGGCTAGATGAAGCACAAGCTGGAATCAAGATTGCTGGGAGAAATATCCATGACCTCAAATATGCAGATGACACCATCCTATATGGCAGAAAGTGAAGAGGAACTAAAGAGCCTCTTGATGAAAGTGAAAGAGGAGAGTGAAAAAGGTGGCTTAAAACTCAACATTCAAAAAACTAAGATCATGGCATCTGGTGCCATGGCAAATAGATGGGGAAACAAAGGAAACAGTGACAGACTTTATTTTGGGGGGCTCCAAAATCACTCCAGATGGTGACTGCAGCCATGAAGTTAAAAGACGCTTGCTCCTTGGAAGAAAACCTATGACCAACCTAGACAGCATATTGAAAAGCAGAGACATTACTTTGCTGACAAAGGTCCATCTAGTCAAGGCTATAGTTTTTCCAGTAGTCATATATGCATATGAGATTTGGATCATAAAGAAAGCTGAGTGCAGAAGAACTGGTGCTTTTGAACTGTGGTGTTGGAGAAGACTCTTGAGAGTCCCTTGGACTGCAAGGAGATCCAACCAGTCCATCCTAAAGGAAATCAGTCCTGAATATTAATTGAAAGGACTGATGTTGAAGCTCCAGTACTTTGGCCACCTGATGGGAAGATCTGACTCATAAGAAAAGACCCTGATGCTGGGAAACTTTGAAGGCAAGAGGTGAAGGGATTGATAGAGGATGAGATGGTTGGATGGCATCACTGACTCAATGGACGTGAGTCTGAGCAAGCTCCAGGAGTTGGTGATGGATAAGGAAGCCTGGTGTGCTGCAGTCCCTGGGATCACAAAGAGTTGGACATGACTGAGTGACTGAACTGTACTGAATTATTCCAAGTCAACTAAATCTTGGCGCTTCTTTTATTATTGCATCATCCTCATGATGCAATAATAAAAACTCATTCATACTTCCTATTTAATTTTTTTATTACCCTATGAAATAGGCATCATTATACCAATTGCTACCAATGCCTGGCACAAAGTTAGCACTCTACAAGTACTTATACAAATGTTTCATCTTAATTTCATCCACTCCTATAGTTAGCACACCATTAGGAAGATCCAAAAATAGAAGGGAATAAGCAGAAGCTTTGAAGCTATTGAAACTATGAGTGAAGAGAAATCAGAGGAAAAGATGGAAGAAAAGAATTCTCCAGCTTTAGACCAAAGAGAAGCTGAGTACGGGTCACTGTGATAGAGAATTTACAAATAGACAGTGATGGATTCTGCAAGATTTAGAGTCCCCATCCCCTCTCCCCACACACACCTTAAGGTTAGGGCTACAAAGAATCCTGAGCAAGGTGTAATGCTCCATGATGTCTGACTCCAGGCACTAGAACTTTCTCCTTTCTGTGAACTCTTAGAGTCTCATGAACTGAGGTAATCTATGTCCCTCACAGTATGAAAAGCCCTAAAATTATATTGTAGAGTAAAATGTTTCCAAGCATCTCCTTTGGGACAAAAGATTGTGTCTCTTTACACTTTCAGTTGGACTTCTCCAATATCAATCCAGATTGTCCTTGACATTTAACACTAAGACTTTATAAGCCTAAACTAGCACTTATTGGTCAATAGAAATAAATAAAATATTTCTTAGATAACAGGGTTCCTATACCCTCTTATCTTTCTATATGTATAAATTTGTCAATAACCCTTTTGAATTATCTGAAATTAAATGTAATGTGCCTTATGGGAAGTTTGAATTCTGGACTTAAAACTGCAGATTCAAACTCAGCTCTACCACTACTAGCAGTACAACTTTGGCAAGCTTGTCTCTGCCTCTATTTCCTCATCTATAATAGGTTTCTTTTAATTTGAATTTTTAATTTTAAGGAGTTGTTATAAGGATTAAATGACTTAGCACAGTGTCTGGCATAATGTTAACTGTTCCTTTTATTCCATCAAGAACATTTGAAAAGTCAGGCAAATTCACTAGCATTTATTAAATGTAAGTCCTGGAGGTATATGATATAGAAACATCTGTCTGTTCTGTGGAGACTGAATTTTCACAATCAGAGTCATGGCAGCAAACCCAAATCTTTACTCTGGAGCTCTGGGATCCCTCCCTACCTCTCTCCCTTCCTTCTTTTCTTTTTATTGAGTGTCTATTGTTAAGCATTTACTGGCATAAGAATAAAAGATGGGAGATATTGTTGTAGAAGCTCCCAGAGTACTGTTGGGGACACAGAAACATACAAACATTATGACTATGAAAAAAGCCATGATGGAAGTGCTGGGTGGCTTCTGTGAGAGCCCAGAGGAGCGGCCTCTCAGCTGCTGTGGGGTGGAGGCCAGTAAGAAGGGCAGAGCCCAGGAGGACTTCCCACTGAGAAGCTTTGCAATTCAAGTACCAAGGGAAACCAGGTGAAAAGGGGGTAAAGGTTCCAAAGGGCAAGAGTAGCACCTGCAGAGGCCAAAGCTGAGAGCGCAAATGGCTTATTCAAGGAACCATAAGTGGTTCAGTAAGCCTGGAAAACAGAACTTATATAAGTGAGTCTTAAGAGTTCAGTGGAGGAGAGAAGCAAAGGACCTTGCATACTATGCCAAGGGAGCTGAATTTGTCTCGAATGATATCACACCATGATCAGACCTGCACATTGGAAAAGTCACTCTGATGGAGTGAGTGGAGTCAGAATAGATGTCTGATGCAACCATGCAAAACTAGAAGCAGGGACACGATCTGAGAAGCTCTGCAGAAAGTGATGGGAAGTGGTCGAAGTGGAAATAGACCTGGAGTTGGGCAGTAGACTTTCAAAGATGTGAAAGAAAATCACCACATGTATTAACTGGTTGGATGGTGACAGGGAGGTGATTAAGAGGACACTCAATTTTCTGGTTTGAACAAGTGGGTGGATCCTGATGTCATTAACTGAGACAGTGAATCAGAAGGATGTGGCTTGGGAGGGTGTGTGTGTGGTATAAGGTGGACGACGGTAGGGGTAAAGAGTTCAGTTTCAGATGGGTTGAGTCAAAGGGTAAATGATCAAAAGGTGAGGAAGTGAAGAACAGGCATGTAGACTGCTTGTCCCAAAAATGTACCTGTGGAGAGAAGGGCTTGTACAGTTGTATACATGTTTCTGAAGGTTCAGTTCAGTTCAGTTGCTCTGTCATGCCCAACTCTTTGTGACACCATGGACTGCAGCACACTAGGCTTCCCTGTCCATCATCAACTCCCAGAGCTTACTCAAATTCATGTCCATCAAGTCCGTAATGCCATCCAACCATCTCATCCTCTGTCATCCCCTTCTCCTTCTTGCCTTCAGTCTTCCCCAGCATCAGGGTCTTTTCCAGTGAGTCAGTTCTTTGCATCAGGTGGCCAAAGTATTGGAGTTTCAGCTTCAGCATCAGTCCTTCCAATGAATATTCAGGACTGATCTCCTTCAGGATGGACTGGTTGGATCTCCTTGCTGTCCAAGGGACTCTCAAGAGCCTTCTCCACAGTTGAAAAGCATCAATTCTTCGGCGCTCAGCTTTCTTTATGGCCCTACTTTCACATGCATACGTGACTACAGGAAAAACCACAGCTTAGACTAGACGGACTTTGTTGGCAAAGTAATGTCTCTGCTTTTTAATATACTGTCTAGGTTGGTCATAGCTTTTCTTCCAAGGAGCAAGAGTCTTTTAATTTCATGGCTGCAATCACCAACTGCAGTGATTTTGGAGCCCAAGAAAACAGTTTGTCACTGTTTCCATTGTTTTCCCATCTATTTCTCATGAAGCGATGAGACTGGATGCCATGATCTTAGTTTTCTGAATGTTGAGTTTTAAGCCAGCTTTTTCATTCCCCTCTTTCACTTTCATCAAGAGGCTCTTTAGTTCCTCTTTGCTTTCTGCCATAAGGGTGTTGTCATCTGCATATCTGAGTTTCAGGGGAAGACTTCTAGGTCTTTTGTGTATGGTGGTCTCCTGTTCCCTGAGCAGCTGGAGGTGATGTGATTTTCTGAAAGGCAGGGGGGGATGATAAATAAACATGAGGAGGAGAGTGGCAAAGTTTAGAATATCATATGAGTGAGAAGCTGACTGTGGACACCAGGAAACATGGTTGGTGCTGCTGCTGCTGCTAAGTCGCTCTGTCATGTCCGACTCTGGGCAACCCCATAGATGGCAGCCCACCAGGCTCCACTGTCCCTGGGATTCTCCAGGCAAGAACACTGAAGTGGATTGCCATTTCCTTCTCCAATGCAGGAAAGTGAAAAGTGAAAGTGAAGTCACTCTGTCATGCCCGACTCTTAGCGACCCCACGGACTGCAGCCTACCAGGCTCCTCCGTCCATGGGATTTTCCAGGCAAGAGTACTGGAGTGGGGTGCCATTGCCTTCTCTGGAAACATGGTTAGGGACTATAAATGTGGAGGAGAACCAATCCACCTGCCTGTGAGATTACCTCCAGCTGTTCCCAAGAACCAGGGTGTCAGCCAGGCTTTCTGGAGGAGGCTGAGTGGGAGAGGGCTGGATGCTTCCTCTTTTCAAGCCCCTCTGTGTATTTGAGCATGCTGAAATGCCAAGAGTTACAAAATCAGAGAATGTTTCAAATCCTTATACTTCACAAATTAATAACTGACAATCATTACTACACAATAAAATTGTGCTATTCATTCCATAATTACAGACTTTACTTAAAATATTAATTCATAATGCATTACAGATGGTGTCATTTAATAAAAGGACAAAGTTTAAGTTTCCAGTGAATGCTTTCTTGTACTTGCATAGGGATATCTGTGGGATGACAGGATAACTTCATTTGGAAAACTGTCACGTTTACATTTCCTCAGGGTTTATGCCCAGTAGTGGGATTGCTGGGTGAAATGGTGGTATTAGTCCTAGTTTTTTTTAAGGAATCTCCATACTGTCTTCCAGAGTGGCTGTATCAATTTACATCTCACCAAACTGTGCAAGAGGGTTCTCTTTTCTCCACACCCTCTCCAGCATTTACTGTTCGTAGAATTTTTGATGATGGCCATTCTGACTGCTGTAACTGTCACAAGTTTCATTTGAGGCTGTTAATGAATGTGGGGCCCAGGCCCCCTATCAACCTCAGGTATTAGAATAGAAAAGACAGATGACTGGATTAATCCAGTTTAATAGATCCAGCTTATTGAAATACAATAAACTTGAGGACACAGATGATAACAGAGGCTGAAGCAATGAGTTACAATTTCTAAACTGAATTGGGAAAGAAGTGAAAACAGGAGTGATCGGTTGGTAGAAAAGACAGAGGTTAATAGTTTAAATGAGGTATGAATCATTAAGGGAATAGTATAATATAGCTTGATTTCACAGTTAGAGTATTTCTGGATGATGGTGGGGTGTGGACATAGGTGCAGATCGCTAAAGTGAAGTGGAGAAGACGGTCCCCTGTAGCTGAGAGGGCAAGTCATTGCAAGACTAGTGTTCTCAGAGAGTGATCTACATGGATGTGGAAAGTGATCCGGGATACCGTGGGTCTGTGTATGAAGAAGGCAACTCCCTGTCTCAAAGAGCCTTGGGTTAATTATTGCTCTAAAAGTGGAGCTGGAGAGGAACAGAGGGGACAAAGGATTGAATTCATGTTATCTTTATCCCTTGCTGACCTGTGACTGAAATTTATAGATGAGGAATAGTCAATTACAAAATCTTGGTTGATGTTACTGAGGTGCTTACAGAACATAACATCACTCCAGAGAGCCTTTAAATCCACTTATCAAAGTAATTTTGTTCTCAACTGAACGGCAGGTGAAACAATACTGAACAAAGCAACCTCGGCTGTACCCTAAGCCCTTTAATTACAGTGTTCATAGTAATAAATACTCTAGTGAAGGGACAACTTGCATTACAATCCCAGGTTTTCAATCACTTTCGTTCTTAAAAAGGATTTTTTCTTTTGTTTTTTTAGTTGAAAAACTTAATGCATAGTTTGTGTGCAAAGGCTTCGTTGGTGTGGATTGATTATCAGATGTGAGAGGAAGGGGCTGCCGGCAGTGTCCCCGAGGAGCACTGTGGCAAAGGAGAGGCCAGGAGAAGTAGTCTGTGAACACAGGACGGTGAGAGCTGACATTTATGCAGATCTCACCCCATGCCAAAAGCTGGGCTAAGTATTAATACTTACTGTATGTCCATTGACTCCTTGTCTCAACATATGCAGTAGGTGTCGTTACCTGACCCCAACATTAAAGAAATTAAAGACTAGGAAATAAGTCACTTGTCCAATGTCACAGAGAGAGTAAATGGTGGATCTGGGATCTGAATTCAAATATCTGTAACTCCAGAACTTATAAATTTGTGGTTAAACGCACTTGACATTTGGGGATGTGCATTACAAGTCACTCAGTTGTGTCTGACTCTTTTTGACTCTATGGATTGTAGCCTCCAAGCTCCTCTGTTCGTGGATTCTCCAGGCAAGAATGGTGGAGTGGTTTATCACGCCTTCCTCCAGGAGATCTTCCCGACCCAGAAATTGAACCCATGTCTATTATGCCTCCTGCATTGCAGGTGGGTTCTTTACCATTAACATCCCCTGGGAGGCTTCATTTGGGGATGGAGTGGAGATAAATAGAAAAGCAGGCATGGGCATCATGAAGGCAGATCTCATTCTTCACATGAAAGTGGAATCCAGAGCAGTTGATTAGAAACTTGCCTTAAAATCTTGAGGGGCTGAGGCCTCTTTCCCTGGCCCACCCTTTCACACCAAGTGATACAGCTCCCTCTGAACTGTGGTGTTGGAGAAGACTCTTGAGAGTCCCTTGGACAGCAAGGAGATCCAACCAGTCAATCCTAAAGGAAATCCGGCCTGAATATTCATTGGAAGGACTGATATTGAAGCTGAAACTCCAATACTTTGGCCATCTGATGCGAAGAACTGACTCATTGGAAAAAACCCTGATGCTGGGGAAGACTGAAGGCAGGAAGAGAAGGGGACAACAGAGGATGAGATGATTGGATGGTATCACCGACTCAACGGACTTGAGTTTGAGTAAACTTCGGGAGTTGGTGAAGGACAGGGAAGCCTGGCATGCTGCAGTCCACGGGGTCTAAGAGTCGGACACGACTGAGCGACTGAACTGAACCAACTGGTCTGGCTGGAGGAAGAGGTGTTTGTTTTTGTTTTTTGCTCAGGGGACCTTTTCTTGTTTAATCCTATTTACACATCTGTTTCACTAGCATTGCAGACACAAACATTAAAACAGGAAGCTAGTTTTTCTTTATGATTAACTAGTGGATTTAAAATCAGAGTGATGTTGCATAACCCCGTGAATACACGAAAAATACTGGATTGCTTGAATGGACACATTTTATGGAATGGGGTATCTCAGTAAAGCAGCTTTTTAAAAAATCAGACTGTATGAAACAAGAAACAAATTTTGGAGAATTCCCTGGCACTCCAGTGGACTCCCTGCTTCCACTGCTGGAGGCACACGTTCGCAAGCAGCACGGTCAAACAAAAAACCCCAACACATTTTCATGGCTTTTGAGTGATTTCAAGGGGACTCCTTGCATGTATGACACCGCCACAAAGAGAGCCAGGTGCGTGGTGTGAGTTCCTCACCCATTTACTTCTTATTCGGTCAACTATCACAAAGTGAAAGTTAAGGTCCCAGGCACAGGGGTAACAAAGAAAGTAGGCTCCCATCCCGTCAAGGATAAGACAGGTACACAGAGCAATACTTGAAGTTAAGCGTGGACTTCTTCCCCGTTCAAGTTTTCACGACTATGTTGCAAATCTGAGTACTAAAAAAATGTTTTCACTTTAAACAAAGGCAATTTTTTGGTTACTTAGTAAATGAAACTGAGTCCCAGATTTAGTCTTTAAGCTTCAAATCCCAAAACTGGTTTATGTCTTTCAAGTGGGTTTTGCATGTTTAAGAAGTGAAAAGTATCAAGTTCATGTTTTTTAAAAAAATGGATCCTTATTAAGTCAATGTGTGTTACGGGTACCATTTTAGGTCCACCCTCGCCGTGAGCCCACATGAGCACTCCCGTCGGTGCGGTCGGGCTGACGCGGGGCGGGCGTCGGTGGACTCCGCCGTCCCCGCCCGACTCCTTTCTGCCTTAGCTGTCCGGCAGCGAGGGGCGAGGGGCGCCTCGCAGCCGCTCCCGAGGGCGAGGGGGAGGCGGCCAGGCCGGGCGGGCGGGCGGACCCCCTGCGACCAGGGCGGCCGCGCTCCCAGCGGAGCCAGGGCTCCGACCTGGACCCGCCCCGCGCGCGTCGTCGGGCCGGCGGCTCCCCGGGCGCGGGGCGCCAAGCACGCTCCCGGCCGCGGCCGCGGCTCCGCGAGGCCCCGCGGAGGCCGGGCGGGCGGGCACGCGGGCGGGCGGGGCGGCGGCGGCCGGAGTCCGCAGGAATGCGGCGCCCTCGCCGGGGAAAGTTTCCCTGAGCATCTGGCGCGGGCGGGCGCGCAGAGGAAGGAAGCGCCGCGAGGAGGCGGGGCCGCGGCCGCTCGGGCGGGCGCGTCTCCCAACTTTAGTTTTGGCGTCCGAGGCGAGTTTGCGTCTCAGTCGGGAGCGGCCGCCGCCGGGGGAGAGAAAGGGAGGAAGGAAGGAACAAGGAGAGGAAACCGGGCGAGGGGGAGGGGAGCGGCGCGGGCCGTGCGGCCGCAGCTCGGGCCGAGGGAGCGAGCGCGGGCGCCGCGGGCCCCGGTCTCCGGCGGCCCCTCCCGACGCGCCGCAGGCCCGCGGAGCCGGGCGCGGGGCGGGGGCTGCGGGGCCGCGGCGCAGCCCCCGGCCCTGAGCGCGAGGCCAGCGCCGCGCCCGCCGCTTCCCCCGCCGCGGCCCGTCGAGCCGGGCCGTCCGGGCGGAGCCCGCGCCTGCCGGGCGAGGCAGGAGCCATGGATCCCGGGCCGCCCCCGCCGCAGCCAGCCCCCCAGGGCCAGGGGCCGCCGCCCGCGCAGGCCCCCCAGGGCCAGGGCCCGCCGTCCGCGCCCGGGCAGCCCGCGCCCCCGGGGCCCCCGGCGGCGCCGCAGGCTCCCCCCGCCGGCCACCAGATCGTGCACGTCCGGGGGGACTCGGAGACCGACCTGGAGGCGCTCTTCAACGCCGTCATGAACCCCAAGACGGCCAACGTGCCGCAGACCGTGCCCATGAGGCTCCGGAAGCTGCCCGACTCCTTCTTCAAGCCGCCCGAGCCCAAATCCCACTCCCGACAGGTAACCGCGCCGCCCGTCTTCCCGTTTCCCCGCCGGGCGGGCCCCGGGCTCGGGGGCTCTGGGGGCTCCGGCGGGGGCGCTCGGGGGGTGTGGGCTCCGGGGGCGCCGGCGGGGCGGGGATGGGCGCGCGCAGGGGCGGGCCGGTCGGGGCGCCGCGCTCCTCTGGAGTCCGAGGCCGAGATTTGTACCCCCCCGCCCCCGGGAGTCCGTCTCGGCGGCTGCAGCCCCCGGGGGCCCGCTTCGCCTGCTCCCTTCGTTGCTCCCCCGCGGGCTCCCGGCGGAGTTGGGGGGGAAGGCAGGGGCGGGCGAGGCGGCCGGGCCGCGGGGGGCTCGCACAATGCGCGCGCTCCCCGCACCTCCGCTCCCGCCGCCGGGCCGCGAGCGGGGGCGGCCCTGGCTTCCGCGGGCGGAGTCGCGCCCCGGGCCCCATCTCCTCCGGGGTTCCCCGGGCCCCCTAGTCTCCCCGGGAGGCACGGAGTCGTGCCCTCGTTGGCCAGCGTGGAGCAGGGCCGGGGCTCGAACCGGCCCGGGCGGTCCCCCGCTCTTTGTCCCCCTCCCCCTCCCGGGAGCACTTCTCCTCCTCGCGGCCCCGGCTCTCGCAGAGCACAGGATCCAGACTTTCCTGGAAGTTGTTTATGGAGTTGGGCGCTCTCACCCCGGCCCTTCCCCCTTGCGCTCTGCAACTCGCGCAGGCTCACTCTCCCCGAAACGCAGTGGGCTCACGTGCTGGCTTCCCCACGGCGGACGATTATTTACAGTCCGCTGAAATGCTTTTAAATGGGCCACATCTGCACGGCGCGCGGGCCCTGGGCTGGGTTGCACCGCGCCTGGGGTTTAACACAACCCTTTGATAACGCTCCGCAGGTTGACTCACAGGCCGAGTCCTGCCTAGTTCAGCTGTGATTAGAAGTTAATGTTTGGGAAGCGATGACTAATTCGAGGCTCGCCATTGCTCTTTAATTCTTACTGAGGATATGAACATGGCTGTCCCACATACACAGCGTTCGATTATTTTGTCAACGTGATCCAGCGTTGAAGTGCAACTTATATCATGAAAGTGTTAACATTCCGATCGGTCCCAGAAGATTTGTTTAGGGGAGATTTTTCTTTCTCTCTTTACTTTTTAAAAAAGAACTTGCTTCAGGCTAAACTTCAGCATAGGAAATTTGCCCAAAAGTTAATTGGTTTTCCAAATAACTGCGATGAAGTTAGTCCACTCGACTGTAACTTGAGCGGAAAGAACACTTATCGCCCCCACTCCCATCGCCCCTCCTATTTGCAGGCCTGTGATAAGTTCTCCTCCCTCAGACCAAGGGGTTTTGGGAACTCAGAAAAACTCACTTAACCTGCTGACAAAAACCTGGGTTAAGGGAGAGGAAGGAAAAACAATTTAGCTGCTTGCCCTAAATATTTCAGTTTGTAAGAAGTAGACTTAGGTGTGCTGCTTTCTCTTACCCCTGGAAATGAGTTTCCGGACTCGTGGGTAAAAATCTGTGTTGGCATTGCACCCCACCGTCTGCACAGCTATGCTGCTGGTTAATATGTTTCGAAAGCAAATACCCATAGGATATTGAATTCCCCATTTTGTGGCATCTATAAGCCGAAAAGAATTGCCATTGAAAATTGTACCTATTTTTCTAGTAAATGATTGCATGAAAGTTTGTATCAGCAGTTTATGGATTCATAATATTCACAATTTACTACAGTTTTATTTGTTTTAATGCGTTTGTTGACCAAGTGTGCATCTGTAAGTTTGACTTTTATTTCTGCTAATGAGTCCTAAATTCCAGTTTATTCTGATTGGAAACTCAGAATATATATGATTTAACATCAAGGCATAGGTGCCCTTGCTGATTGCTTCCAGTCTCTCTCCCTTGGTTTTATGAATCTGGGGAATTTTAACTTTTTGATAATCAAACCCTAACTCTAATTAAGGAATTTAAATAACTATATTTGCTTATGAATAGTATGAATGTGGGTTGTAAATACTGTTTTTCACAAATTATTGAATATTTGAATATAAGTTCATTTATTGCCTCATTTTTCCATCGTGGGGGGGAAAAAAAGCTATTACAAATGAGAAAACTTGAGGCTCAGAGAGTAAGATATTGTCCAATGTGTCACACTAGCCAGGTTGGACTGAAACCCATATCTTTAGGGTCTGAGTTCAGGAGTTTTTGTGCTGCTACACAGTTGTAAATATGTAAGTATGTAAATTCTTAAGTTACCGTTGTAGTTACATTGTTGACATCTTTATCATCTAGGTACAAACATATGGCTGGGTTTATATTTCATTCATTAGGTGGCTTTTAAAGAATCTTTGGATGTTTCTGGATCTTTTGCAGTTCTTAAAAGTTGTATAAATTTTGATGGTTGCTGTATTGATGACATTTGTCCATGGTGAGAAAAAAATGACACCTGTCTTGTGTTTAGGGCTTGAAAACAATTACGTAAAACTTAGTTTTGAAAAAAGGTGGGGAGTCCATAGTCATTTGATTCTTTGGGTTTTGTTTATACCTAAAACAGTTTAGAAGTTGGGAAAAACACCTACACTGCCTTGGCGTTTACCTCGGCTTTTAAAAGTATCCATCTGCAACCTGTGTTCCTCTGTGTTAAATGTTGAAATTTACCTTTGGTATTTAGAATTTCATGGCGACCAAATATCAGTTGGAGAAGTTTGCAAGGACTCTCTTTGAGAACGTATTTTAAGAAGTCTTTGTTTTCACCTTCCCGATAGGCCAGTACCGATGCAGGCACCGCCGGGGCGCTGACTCCGCAGCACGTGCGGGCTCACTCGTCCCCCGCGTCCCTGCAGCTGGGAGCCGTGTCTCCGGGGACGCTGACCCCCACGGGAGTGGTCTCCGGCCCGGCAGCCGCGCCGGCTGCTCAGCACCTTCGACAGTCTTCCTTTGAGATCCCTGACGATGTGCCTCTGCCAGCCGGCTGGGAGATGGCGAAGACATCTTCTGGTCAGAGGTACTTCTTAAAGTAAGTGGAAAAAGGGTGGGGGAATATTTTCTGGCACCAAGATACGATTTATTTTTATATTTTCCTTAATATTTATGTCAAGCTCAGTGATCTCTTCCATAATTATTTTTTTTTCCAGGATGGTACGACCTAAATACCTTCTTTGGGTAATATTTTGAAAGCTTTATGGATTCCTGGCTCATAGCCTCTTACTAAACTTTTTTTTGTGGCAGTTAGGATGTTCTCATTTTGAGTTTGTGCCAAACCTGTTAATTAGCCTAGCTCTAAACTGAAAGGATCCCATGAAGAATTTGAAATTGAGAGAATTAGGAGGCTGGCATAGTTTTATGAAGTATGTAGGGCACAACTTACCTTTTTAAACATTTTACTGGTAGAAAAGAACTATAAAAATAAGTACGACTTCCCTGGAAGTCTGATTTTACAGTATTTTAGGTGTGAGATGACGGACCCTTTAGCTGCAGTTTGATGTGTATTATCATTTTCTCCCTCAAAAAGCAAAGAGAAATATGCATTTTCATATTTGACATGCAGCAGTTCAGTAGCAAACTTCTTTTGAGCCAGCAGGTCTTCAAAATAGAATCCCTCTTCTCAGGGTAAACAAAAACAAGGCTATTGGGTTATTTGTTTTTCTCAGCCTTATTTTTTGTGTGTTTAACAAATGTGGCAAATTTTCATTGAAGGTGAAAAGATCAAAGTAGAATTTTGTTTCCTCTCACTTTGAAATTATAGATAAGACTTTAATATTTTTATTTGGCTTCTTTGGCATAAGTACAGAATGTTTCCTATAAGTAATTATAGACTGAAATTGATATTTTCAAAAAGTTGCTAAGTTCTGTTCAATCATGTTGAGATAATAAAATTAAAACAATCCAAGTTTTGATTGACATCTGTCTTTGACAGTTTACTCCCAAGGCAAATGTAACATTTATTCATTAGATCAGATAATACAATAATAATAATACTGTTTTGTTGTATATCTTAATATTTTATATTGCCTTTCAGGGCAGGTTGTTAACTTTCAGTGTAAGATACAGTTTTGTGACAAGCTTATTTAGGAGAAAAGCAGAGGGAAAAGTTTGATCTTGAAAAGTTTCTGCAGTTTTTTGCCCCCCTTTCCTGCAACTTTTTTCTTTTTTAAATCGTTTTCTGGTGTCCCGGTATCCATTTCAGAGGGTCAGGTTTCAACCAGAACAATAAAGAGCCTGAGACTGGAAGGTACACACAAGTCTGGCAAACTCATCTGCATGAGCAAGATCATTTGTTCTGAAGCAGACATCCACAGTAAATGATTGAAAGAGTTGCTCGCTGTGAGGGATGTGTCTTGAAGGGAAAAGGAGTGGAAACAAACCAGGTTGTTAGGAAAAAGAAAGGCTGTACTTTTCTGAAGCTCTCCCTGCTGGGTCGCATGCTGACCTGGGGAGATTTTTAAACAGTTTAATAGCCGGCTTGCCTCTCTTCTTTGGTTGATGTTATAGCTGCAAGTCTGTGATTAAAGAGCAACATTTATGCTCCCCTTTTCGTCTTTTGTATCTTGTAATAATTGCTTCGAGGTGACATCTGCCTACATTTTTATGTATGTACATTTAATAATCTTTTTGTTTTGACCTGAAATGTTCTGTATTTTATTTTTTAAAGTTTCCAGTGCTGCTTTCTTTGAGAAAGTGTCTCTCTCAGAGGTGGATTAACAAAGGAAACACGTACACCCCCCACCCCAAACACCCCACTCAAGTGAGCCTCTGACGAAGGTAAACCAGGACAGAATGATCTGAAAATTATGCCATATGGGTAGTGGTTTCCATGGAAAAGAAAAACTGGAAAGAAGATAGATTAGCATGATTGTTTTTCAAGATTTTTGAGAGATTCTCACTGGAAGTAAAATTAGGTTTATTATGTGATAAGAATCTTGAAAATTTTTGACTCTGTGGAATATTTGGCTCACATCAAACCTTCAGAAATAAAAAGGTGTCCCCTTATGATTGATCTCGGTCAGTAAAAGTCAGCAAAATCATGGGTTAGTTGGTACACATTAGGAATTACGGAGAGGGCCCCTAAGCACTGGCTGTGGAAGTTGGATGTGGACTTAGAAATTTAGTATCTTCTAAAGGATCTGCTTTATGTGTGGAAGTTGGAGAAGAGTTATAGAAAGATTAGTTCACATCCAGTTGGTAGCTATTTCCATGATGTCGTGGGGCATGTGAGTTGTCCTAAACAACTTATTTTTGTGTGTTGCACAGGAAATGAGATTAGTATCTGCCTTGACTTAGAGTTGAAGGTAATAAATGAAGTTTTTGGAGCAGGGTTGTTATTTGTCGAAGTTCATTTTTATTCTGGGTTTGATATTTTAAAGTCAAGCTCTCTTTGCAATGAGCAGCACTTTCCTCTTGTGTCTAAAGAAGATTCTTATTGCTGGCTAGATGTAGAATGAAGATTTAAATTAGAGACTTCCCACTCATTTCAACAGTGAAAGCTGCACCTTACTATACATTTTTTAAGATACTTGTTGGCCCTAATTTTAAGTTACAAAGTATATAATATGTTGAAATACACACTTGGCATGGAGAAATCTGACCATAAATGGTCTAAATTTGCAAGATGATATAATTTAAAACTTAGAAACATTTACTTTGGAAGCAACTGATTATTGTCTTGTGACATTAGATAAATGACTTTGAAGTTAGTTGGCCCATCCTGTTGTTTCAAGGCAGCATAACAAGGGAAGGATTACAGGCAGGCAGCTGTTGGGACTTTTAAAGCCCTGCCTCCATCAGTGAGATTTTCTGGAGAAGACTGATGCCTTAGGTTGGCAAGTGATAAGGTGGAAGTATGGTCCTAGCTGTTTATCAGTGACACATACTCAGGTTCTGGTATGATAATGAAGTATTTTAAGTTTAGTCTGCGTACTAGGTATAATATTTGTTCTACTGAGTTTACTGTTTAAAACTAATTCCTTCAAAATTGTGTATTGAGCTTTAAGAGAATTCTTTTATTGCTTTGAGAATTACTGCTTTCTTCATCTGTCTTACAGTTTTCCTACAGGAAATAGTTCTTCAAGTAGTTGGTCAACAACTTCCTATTTCTTTATAAGCTGCTGAATAACTTCCTGAATTAGAATTCTATATCTCTGGTTACAAGAGTGTTCTTACTTCTCCAGTTTGTTTTATTGACTCTAATGCTCTGTAACTGTTACGACATATAAAGAACTTCTTATGTAAAATGTAGCATATAAGAACTTATAATTTGATATAAGAAGTCTCATCCAGTGATTTTAAAAATGTGTAGATTTTCATTGTTTTAATAATCTTCTAATTTTTAAGAGGTCATTTTGTTTCATTTCTGTTTTCTTATCATTTTCTAAATAATGGGACTCTGTTTTTAAACCTTGAAGATTCAAGGTTTCTTGTGGCTGTGATTTTATTAACAAGTATATTGAGTATCTTGATTCACAGTTTTAAAAGGTATCTTTTCAGAGATTTTTGACATTCCACAGCATAGAAATTAGCCCGTATTCCAACATTAAATGAAGTTGCCTTCTAGGTGTTATTAATTGTTGTAAGTGATTGGAGTCTTTTTTTTTTGACCCTTACCTTGTTTTCGAAATGAATGTTCCCCTAACCCTAAGTAAAGCTACTTCAAACATGCATCAATTAAGGAGACATATTACCAATTAAATTGTTTCTTGTTATAATAATTTGATCTTGCATCTTGTCCCAAACACTTAGAAGAGTATGAACACATATATTGTGTATTGCTACTGTAATAAATATTAGGTGTTTTTAAAAGGAACAGTTTTATTGACAGGCTAATCTGCTCCTTTGGTTTCTTGCTATATCAAATGTAACCCAAATGATTTCCCTTTAAAAATGAAAAGCCTGTGATATTGCCCTTAACTGTTGATTAAGCTGCAAAAAAACAAAACCCAGAAAAGCCGGGGGTGGGTGGGGGTGGGGGGGAGCCCACAAACAGTTGAAATTGCAGTCACAAAATATTCCCTAATATAATATTGTAAGTCAATTGTACTTTAGTTTTAAAAATCCCCACAGAGTTACTTCCCTGTCTGCGGGGATGGCCAACCTACCCGCCTGTATCGCTGATTGAGACTGAGTGGAGAGAGATGAAAGCACACCCTCAGCTCTCAGGAAAAATGCTTCCTTCTGCTCAGTGGGTGGGCACCCCGGGAAGAATGGCCTGCCGTGCCACAGATTTAGGCAGGAAAACGCCGGCGAAAGTGTTGAACATGGTGGTAGGGAAAAACAGTTGGAAGATGGTGAGTGTGACAATAAATAGAACATAGAACTTACTTTCCTAAAAATAATGAGTATTGTCAGTGTGAACTAAGACAGGTACTTGATCTTTATTAAACTAGAAGTTTAATTGCAGCAAACTCAGTTAGCTGCAAGATGGTAGGCAAATTTTCTTTAAAAAGTAACGTTAAGAGTATTTCTCCCCCGAAGCTTCATGTTAACTGTAGAAAAAAGCCTGGGTGATAGTCAAATAGTTGAAACTTTAAAAACTTTTTGAAACCCTGAGATCAGTCCTCGTTAGTAATATAGAAAAGTATGTTTTACATTGTAGTTGGAAAAATAGCATCTTAAGATAGTAATGCTAGTATGACTCTGACTTTCATTTTACCTTTAGATTTTTGGGAAGATGTAAGCTTTAAATGTAATCTATTTGTCAAAATATTTGTGAAGTTTGGACTTAGGGCAAATCAAAGTGAAGTTGTTTTAAAAATCCGTTGTTAAGGGTTAAGATTATTCAAACTTAATTTGCTACCTTAAGTGATAGTATAATTTAGCCATTAATTATGACTTGAAAGTTTAATAATAGTTGAGTAGCACATATAAAAGAAAGTCTTAAAGAGCTGTGTGATTCTATAACTATGGTTACTAAGTGATGCAGGTTTTACAAAAAGGGCTTCTGATTCGCGGATTAATCAGAACTTCAAGCCATGAAAAGGACATTTCTGTTTTTATGAAGAAGAATTACTTCATGGTTCTGGATGCTCAAGTACTGTAGCACAAAGTTTCCTGGGAACAGTACTGCCCCCGTGGAAGCACTTCTATTTGCGCAGGGCTTGACCCCTTCTGAAAGCAAACAAAAGAAGTTTGGTATAAATCACAATGGTCTTTTTCTTCCCCCTTCCCTTTAATATTTTTGACAAGAAAAAGTGGTCGGTAGTTTAATCCTTATTTGGCGCTTAGCATGAAAAGAATCACAGTCTTTAACACATCAAGTGATAAGATGATGTTTCTCTGAATAGTGTTGGAAATTAGCAAAATGAATAGAGCTGTCTATTTAAAATATTACTATTTCCTTCTACCAAATATTTTCAGTGTTTTGTTTGTGGTTAGTACTGTTACCTACTTATTTTCACTTTAGTGGGCTTTTTCTCTGCACAGGATAGTGTTACTCAATAGACTTAGCAAATTTTTCAACCAAATTTTGCTTTGAGGGTGGTGAGGGTACAGTTTGTTAGAAGCTCCTTCTCTGCTCTGGCAATTTCTTACTTAACCTAAAGTGAGGAGACTTAAAGTAAGATCTTTGTTTAACCAATAAATATGTTTAGAGAATGAGCTTTTTGATACATGCATGAAGACTTGCTGTAGACTAGTTGATCTGGGCTTTAGAGTGAAAGTGTCTTTCTTCAGAGTGCTACTTTGAGCCTTCACACAGTTGATTGTGTATTTAGAAAGTTGCCTGAAATTTTAACTTCTCACATATCCTGAGGTGACTATAGTATGAAGTAAGGTTTGAGGAAAGAACTTAGTAAATCCTGTCATCTAGGAGGTAGGGGTAAGAGGTGGATTTTTTTTTTTTTTTTTTTTTCTGTAGAATCATGAATGTGGGGTTCCTTTGTTTTATATTTATAAAACTGTCCTTCCTTCCTTTGCTTCTTCTCCCGTGTATCTGATTTTGTGGACTTTTAATGAAAGTATTTTTTAAATTATGAAAGTAACACATGTTCATTAGAGAGAATTGAAAAATTCAGGAAAGAATAATGTTAGGAAGCACTAGATTTCTGCCAGAGAAAGAAGATTGAAGATTCGTTCATGTTTATATAGCATCATCTGTAAATATATATTTTGAAATTTAATTTTAGGGGAGTAACATATACATAGATTGAGAAAATCCCTTGCTGCTGTAAGGGTCATAAAGAAAAGAGCAGTTTTAACAGAACTTTTCTTTATCTCTGACTTACATTCTCCAGAGGCAAACACTTCCAGTTCTTCTGAGATTTTCCCCCTTTTAAAAAATTATGTATTTATAAAATATGCTATACTACCATTTACAATTTTTTCTGCGCCGTCTAAAATTCCGCTTCCCTTTACCTTGCCACTATAATTGCTAAAACTATTTTGCTAGTATTCTTACTAGTATTGTTAAGACTCTAGGGTTTGCCTACAGCCGAGTTGTATAATGTAATGTGATTTTCTGAACAACTTGGATATTCTCTTGGAATTGTTAAGTGTCTCATTTTTCTCATTTGTATTCCTGTTGCTCTTTTGGCCCCTTGGGGACATCCCTGAACCTTTTGTCTTCCTGCCCTGCGCTAGATGGGTTGCTTTCCGCTTGCTTCAGAGTCATCTTACTAGGACTTTGCTTCACTCTCAGCCTGGCAAGTCCCTGTATCACTCTTCCTGGTTTGATACCCTGTTTACTATTTTTCTCTTTCTTGATTTACTCACTCTTAGAGATGAACTTTCTCAGGCATTTGCTGAGAAAAAGGTTGTAGGTAGCTAACTTGAGATCTTTTATGTCTAAAAGTGATCACACCATCGTGATTATCTGGGTCATGAAGATCTTTTTTTTGTACAGTTCTTCTGTGTATTCTTGCCGTCTCTTCTTAATATCTTCTGCTTCTGTTAGGTCTATAGCATTTCTGTCCTTTATCGAGCTCATCTGTGCATGAAATGTTCCTTTGGTATCTCTGATGTCTTTCCCATTCTGTTGTTTTCCTCTATTTCTTTGCATTGATCACTGAAGAAGGCTTTCTTATCTCTTCTTGCTATTCTTTGGAACTCTGCATTCAGATGTTTATATCTTTCCTTTTCTCCTTTGCTTTTCGCTTCTCTTCTTTTCACAGCTATTTGTAAGGCCTCCCCAGACAGCCATTTTGCTTTTTTGCATTTCTTTTCTATGGGAATGGTCTTGATCCCTGTCTCCTGTACAATGTCACGAACCTCATTCCATAGTTCATCAGGCACTCTATCTATCAGATCTAGGCCTTAAATCTATTTCTCACTTCCACTGTATAATCATAGAAAGCATCACTATGAACAAAGCTAGTGGAGGTGATGGAATTCCAGTTGAGCTATTCCAAATCCTGAAAGATGATGCTGTGAAAGTGCTGCACTCAATATGCCAGCAAATTTGGAAAACTCAGCAGTGGCCACAGGACTGGAAAAGGTCAGTTTTCATTCCAATCCCAAAGAAAGGCAATGCCAAAGAATGATCAGACTACCCCACAATTGCACTCATCTCACATGCTAGTAAAGTAATGCTCAAAATTCTCCAAGCCAGGCTTCAGCAATATGTGAACCGTGAACTTCCTGATGTTCAAGCTAGTTTTAGAAAAGGCAGAGGAACCAGAGATCAAATTGCCAACATCTGCTGAATCATGGAAAAAGCAAGAGAGTTCCAGAAAAACATCTATTTCTGCTTTCTTGACTATGCCAAACCTTTGACTGTGTGGATCACAATAAACTGTGGAAAATTCTGAAAGAGATGGGAATACCAGACCACCTGACCTGCCTCTTGAGAAATCTGTATGCAGGTCAGGAAGCAGCAGTTAGAACTGGACATGGAACAACAGACTGGTTCCAAATAGGAAAAGGAGTACTTCAAGGCTATATATTGTCATCCTGTTTATTTAACTTATATGCAGAGTACATCATGAGAAACACTGGACGGGAAGAAACACAAGCTGGAATCAAGATTGCTGGGAGAAATATCAATAACCTCAGATATGCAGATGACACCACCCTTATGGCAGAAAGTGAAGAGGAACTCAAAAGCCTCTTGATGAAAGTGAAAGTGGAGAGTGAAAAAGTTGGCTTAAAGCTCAACATTCAGAAAACGAAGATCATGGCATCCGGTCCCACCACTTCTTGGGAAATAGATGGGAAAACAGTGGAAACGGTGTCAGACTTTATTTTTCTGGGCTCCAAAATCACTACAGATGGTGACTGCAGCCATGAAATTAAAAGACGCTTACTTCTTGGAAGGAAAGTTATGACCAACCTAGATAGCATATTCAAAAGCAGAGACATTACTTGACCAACAAAGGTTTGTCTAGTCAAGGCTATGGTTTTTCCTGTGGTCATGTATGGATGTGAGAGTTGGACTGTGAAGAAGGCTGAGCACTGAAGAATTGATGCTTTTGAACAGTGGTGTTGGAGAAGACTCTTGAGAGTCCCTTGGACTGCAAGGAGATCCAACCAGTCCATTCTGAAGGAGATCAGCCCTGGGATTTCTTTGGAAGGACTGATGCTAAAGCTGAAACTCCAGTACTTTGGCCACCTCATGTGAAGAGTTGACTCATTGGAAAAGACTCTGATGCTGGGAGGGATTGGGGGCAGGAGGAGAAGGGGACGACAGAGGATGAGATGGCTGGATGGCATTGCTGACTCGATGGACACGAGTCTGAGTGAACTCCGGGAGTTGGTGATGGACAGGGAGGCCTGGCATGCTGCGATTCATGGTGTTGCAAAGAGTCGGACACGACTGAGTGACTGATCTGATCTGATCTGATGTCTAAAAGTATCTTTATCTGTTGGCATCTGAGGGCAGTTTGGTTGTAGAACTCAAGCTATTTTCCATTAGAGTTTAGAAGGTAATACTCCATTTTATGCTATCTTCTTATTGAACAGTTAAACCCTATTTGCTTTCTGCAGTGATTTTAGGTTTTTTCCCCCCCTTTACTTTTGGTTGGTGGGGGACATCTTAAAGTTCATAGTATGCTTTGGTATGCACTTTTAAAAATTCATTGTAAAAATCATGTTGTTTGGAAACTCAATCCTCAGTGTGAATGGTGCCCTTCAAAATTTTGCAGTGTAGTTTCCCTGTACTTTACTCCTGGGGTCTTTTATTATTTCCTGGATAATTTCTTCCAGTCATTTTCATGTCTTCTCTGTTTTTGGAATTCCTGCCAGTCAGAATAGCTCTTGAATTTTCTTATCTTTCCTTCCTATTTTTCCTTTTCTTAGCCTTTTGTTACGCTTTCTGGGAGATTCTTTCAACTCTTAACTTTCAATTGTTTTTTTGTTTTTCCAGAAAGATATTTATCATGGTTAATTTCCAGGGACTCTTTTCTGAGCTCATTGTTCCTTTGTTATTTTTTAATAGCATACTGTTCTTATTTCATGGATGTAGTAATGTCATAGCTCTTTAAGGGTACTACAGTGGATGTTTCTTCTTAAATTTTCTTCTGCTTTCGGTGTCTTAAGTGGGCTTCACTGGAGAGTGATGTAATAGGAACCAACCAGGCCCTGAAGTTGTGGGAAGCCTTAAATGTCAGTAGCTCTCTTGTAGTGGCCAGTTTCTCCAGATAAAATCTGCCAGCCCCCTTGCTAGAGCTCTGGCCGTGGAATGCGTGTTAAGACTGGCAGCTAGTGTTTGGGGCTGAAAGTGTGGGGCTTCATCCTTGCTCTTGGCTGTGCCAGGTACGTGAATCCAGACCCTCCAAGTCCGCTTCTCTGTAACATAAATTTCGCATTTTCTGCCTAGGCCAGGGAAGGGAGTGTGTGCAGTAGGTTTTAAAAAGTTGAATATAGGCTTAATTTTTGTGATTTCAATTTTGCAGTTATTAACTTGACTATATAAAGTTGACAGTTTTCTAAGCTCCAAACAGTAACCACTGACAAATTCATATGATTTGACTTAAATATTACAGGATAACTCTTAAATCAGTACTTAAATAAGTGCTTTTACCAGGCAAGTGATTAATTCAGTGTCCTTGGTCTCTTTCAGCGTCGATTTTGCTGCTTTCAGTCATCGTATTAGATTTCGCTAAAGGAGGGAACCGTTTGCTCTGATAGCAGGGAGGTTGGCTTTCGGCAGTGTATCATCAGTTTGTTCAGAGGATTTGGATCCTGAAAAGTGTGAAGGGGCATGGAGCCCGGAGACTTAATTCCTATCTGTACATATAATAATGGAGCTGATCCTGTTTTTCATGTCATTTTCAAGTTTTCTGTCTAGTATCCACTGCTTTAAAAAGTAGGGCTTAAAAGTAAAATAGCCTTATGAAATCAGCACATATATTTTCTTTCATTCTTTTCCTTTCACCTAGTTTTTATCAACATAGATGTTAAAGAAAACGCGTATGCATGTCTAAAGTCATTAAACAGTTACTAGTGTCCTTGCGTGGGCTAGTCCCCAGAAGCACGCAGCGTGACCCTGCCTCAGTTTAGCTGGCTGCTGTCTAACAAGTGCTCTCTTGATGGCTCAGAAAAGTGACCTGTGCTGCCTTCGATAGGCCATTGTAGATGTCATACAGTGATATTAAGAGAGTATTGTTTGCATATAAAAAAGCCATGGATGTGTAAAAAGTTAGAATTTTATGAAAACTGGGTTTAGGTTAAAATGGATTCACCTTAGGTAGTAACAGAGATGTGTTAGGACCCTTTGTTGGTAGCAAGTTGAATTTCTTCAGATCCACTTTTTCAGCAGTCTCTTCCTTGAGTAGTTTAAAAAGTTGGAAATTCTTAATAAAAAGAAGAAGCAAACTTTTTAAAAACTGCATAAAATCTTACGTGAGCAACGCAAAACCAGACCAGAACACTCTCGCATTAGAGAAGAGTGCTAAATGATACCGAAAAGGTGCATACTTTGGGGTGGTAAAAGGTATTAAAATATTGAATGGCGTAGAGGAATGGAACAGAATCAATACATCTTAGTTAAATATGTAAGGTGGTGTGTTAAAATGACTAAGTACTAATTTAGAAATGAGCTAAATCAGCTTTCTGAGAATGCCTGGAACTAATCGTTACCAGTGATAGAGTCGCAGTTAAAACTTACCAAGCTTTCCTGGATAACTTTTTTTTTTCATTTTAAAAACAAAAAAAATAACTCTGGGGAAGAGTTGGCCAGGATACAGATGTTTCTGTTTTTCCTCTACACATGTTCAGACTGATACAGGTTATATTTCCGAAATTGTGTAGTCTGGATGGTCGCCAGCTGATGTAATAGATCACTGTTGACCCCTCCCAGTTGTAGGGGTATGCAGACTTTCCTGTTAGGACTGGTACAGATCTCTTCTTACGGGTCACGCAGTAATCGCTGTTTCTGCACAGTGATAGATAAAGTTAGTATCATTGTCCTCTGTGCTTGAAGATAACCGTCCCCCATATCCCTGACTGTTCTTCGGTTTTCAGTTAGTGCCTGTCACTCCAGATAGGGATTTGCACAGCTCCCACTTCTCCCTCAAATACAGGGTGATTTTTCATAAAAAAGACCCACTTGGTTTTGAATGGTGTGTGTTGGATCACTTGCATGGATATGTCTGTGATTTCTTTCACTCTCCTATTCTTAATTGCCTTATTTGGATTCACTGTATGTGCTTAGTGGTCTCTTCATTTCATAGGCCCTTACCTCTTGGTTTTATGTAGAAGGCATTGTTTTAAGGGTTCGCTGGGATCCCCTCTGTGGAGTTGGGGCAAAATTAATGATATATCAGTCTTGATAGACCAGACAGGCCTCAGGACACATTTATTGCAGGTTTGCCTTTTCGTTGCTAATTATCTCAGTGGAGAAGCTGTGGAGGCTAGGTCATCATGGACTCAATGAAGATAGACCTTTGTTCGGCACTGTGTGTGCAGCTCTTGATGTGTTTATCGGTGGATGACGTCCCTTTGTTGTTATTTAGTCGCTGTCATGTCTAGCTCTTTTGCTACCCCATGGACTGTAGTCCACCAGGCTCCTCTGTCCATGGGATTCTCCCAGCAAGAATTCTGGAGTGGGTTACCATTTCCTTCTCCAGTGGGTCTTCCCCACCAGGGATCGAACCCTCATCTCCTGCATTGGCAGGTAGATTCTTTACCACTGAACCACCAGAGAATCCCCTGGTGTCCCTTAGACTGCTGATTTATTTCAGTCCATTGGTTGATAGTCACCCTGATTAATGCCTGTAGCCCCTACTTAGTTATTGTTATTTGTTCCATGCTAAAAAGATGCTAAGAGTACTTACTTGTGTATTCTAAAGTTTATAAATTTGAGATTATTCTTAAACTCTTAATAGCTAGAACTATTAAAGACACTTATTTGGGACTATAAATGAATAATCTAGGGTTCCATGGACAGGGAATATATGACTGCTTTAGAGTTAAATGAATAAGAAATGAAATTATGTTGTTAAAGCATTACATACGGTGAGTAGAGTACTAGGAGAATTCAGGGGAAAATGAATGAGGTGATGGCAGTGCGACTTTGAAGAGACAGTGTTCAAGTTATACAGTCGGGCTCTGCTCTGCTCTGCTCAGTCCCATGCAACTCTTTGAAACCCCGTGGTCTGCAGCCCACCAGGCTCCTCTGTCTGTGGGATTCCCCAGGCAAGAATACTGGAATGGGTTGCCATTTCCTCCTCCAGGGAATCTTCCCAACCCAGGGATCGAACCCAGGGCTTCCACATTGCAGGCGGATTCTTTACCATCTGAGCCACCAGGGAAGCTTGTACAATTAGTGTTTTCAATTCATTGAATGTGGAGGCAT
The DNA here is from genome assembly GCF_055505025.1 of Bos grunniens. Taxonomy (NCBI): domain Eukaryota; kingdom Metazoa; phylum Chordata; class Mammalia; order Artiodactyla; family Bovidae; genus Bos; species Bos grunniens. The sequence continues at coordinate 7,102,221 of NC_141179.1, read as the reverse complement.
AGGAAGTGGGGAGACGAAGACAACTGCAGAGAGATTTTCTGATAACAGCCAAAGAGCTTGCCCTGCCCATCCTGAATTGTATTTGCATCTTAAGAGATTCCTCCCTTCATCAAAAGGAAGCTATTAATTGTGGTTACATCTGCACTCTGACCTTGGGCATTAAAAAAAAAACAATTCTTATAGCAAAACACTTGAAAAACCACTAAGTAACATGGTTTTATTCACTGCTTGGGGGAAAAAAAACAGTTTTACAAGTGAAGACTATCTATTACAGACCATCCATTACATGAATATTGTCAAATGCATTTGTATCCTATATGTGTTTTTTTTAAGTCTTAGTGTTACAGCCTATTTACGTTTTTTTGTTTTTTTGGCTACTTTTTAACACTATTATTTGTAGGAAATGCTAGTTAAAAGGGATTGTTTTCAACTTTCTGGTACTGTTTTAAGGTTAGCTTGATGTTTATTTACCAAGTAAACTTTATTAGAATTTTACAAAATGAATGTAAGCCCTTTCATTCATTGATATTATTGTTGGACAAATTGAATTACTAATAAAATATGCTGTAAAAAGTTACAATCTTTACGTTTTAAAGTTGGTAGGAAAGCTGCTAATAACAGAACTGTTTTCTTTCAGAGATTTAAAGAATTCTTTAAACTTTAGAGTGATAGACAAGCAAAATCAGGTAGTTTAGAGACCATTTTACATTACCAACACCAAATAAACATTTGAGTGCATATTTATTAATCAACTCTATTAAAATAAATTGTAAAACAAATCTAATATTCTGCCTATCACCATTATAAGTTACTGTTAAAACACCCAGTAACAATTAAAACAATCAGATTTAAATTTATTAACAAAACTTTTGTGGGACACAGAGCAGTCAAAATTCTTTTTACACAAAACTCATTAACATGGTTTTGGAAGGAAGTTAGGAGTTTCAGGAATGCTGGTAATTAAGACATGCGTATGGCCGATAGCAGCACATTAGGTCATGAAGACTTCCAGCTGTTTTGTAGTAAGCCACATGGAGGTTATTTGCTCTTACTGGTTGATTTACCAAACTGGGCTACCATAACAGCAGCGACAAAAGCAACGTGGATTGGGAGGCCTGAACTACCACCTAGCGTTTCTCACAGCTCTGGAGTCTTAGCATCCTGAGGCTTGTTCTCCTGGCTTGTAGGTGGCTGCCAGGTGGGGCACAGAGGTCTCCTTCCGTGTTGGTGGGAGCCTTCTGGGGGATAAAGACAGACGCTGCAAAGCCTTCTGAGGCTGTTCCATAATGTCACTTGTTACTGCATTCTGTCAGCTCAGATTGAAAGGTTTGAAAAGTAGACTCTTTGTTCCTGGGAGGAACTGCAAAATATTATGGCCATGTTTTTCAGCCTACCGTACTTGGATGGAATTTTTTTTAAAGTAATGTTCAGGATAGTTGAATTTCACCTGAGGCCTAAAAAACTCAGGGTAAAGCATAATGTCACAGGAAAACAGTTTATACTGTTAAAATGTAAAGGCTAATTGTTGGTGAATAATGTAATCTGAATTGAGGTGCTATCCGATTAGGTTGTTTCTGAACCATTTAGTAAGTTAGAATACGGGCTTTTTGATTACAAGTCATCATTTATGTTTAAAACCATGAATTCTAATTGACAACTAATTGTACCTGTCCTGTAAAATTTGACTCTCATGTTTTGTTTTTAAAAACTGCCTTATTTGTTGTAGATTAACTTAGGCATGAACTCACGTGGAAAACTGGAGCGACATGGAACCTGAATTTCTTGGTCCCTATCTGTGTTTGATTTAAATGCATTGCTGCTTTCTTTCCCTGCCTGAATTCAGCTAAGAAAAATCTTCATTGTTACTGCAAATATATTCGACTTAAAGTGGCTGTTCATTGAGTTTTTGTTAATTTACAGTAAGTTATCTGAATGATGAAGTTACATGCATATATATAAATATACATGAACATAAGGAGTGCAGGAGGTGTGAGTGCTAACGGTGACCTTAGAGCCTTGGTATATATGTGGTTCCTGCTTCCCCAGAGTGTATTCTGTGACCACACCACATGTCTTGGCTTGCAGGTGGCTTATGAATGGACACCGAAGGAGCCCTGCTCCATAAGAAGACATTGTCAAACATTTAATTTCAAACTTGGTATACATCCCTTTTTCTAAAGGCCTATAAAAACAACAGTTCTTTTTCCTTTTCATGAAATTGCATGATTACAAAAACTGACTTAATCCCTTGTAATTTCTGTTACCTAAAAGTTGAATGCAAACAGTGGGTCAGATTTCAGTACTGTGATTCATTCCCCTAAAATGAGTAACCTGGTTAGCAGGATATTCCTCCTTGTTCTCTTGACCTGTTTTTTTTTTTTTAAAAGGTCTATGGTGACTCCTCCATTTTTGGTAGTGCAGTTCTGTTGGGTCTACGAAGAGGCTTTACAAGAAAAAAGAGCTGCTATTTATGGAGCATTTCCTCAGGCCTGCAATTTGAAGCCATTACAGCAAAGTTGCTGAGCAAGTCAGTGATTACATGCCCGCAGTCACTGAGGCCCCCACCCTGCAGCCTGTGTGGGGTAGGAGCTCAGTAACCCTGCTCTGCAGAATTTGCCCTCTTCAGTTCCTGTCAGTCATTACTTTTTAAAGAGCAGGAAGGTTTCAGGCATTCCGAACAGTTAGATTATTAAGTGGGTATAGGATAGAAGCTAGCTTTTAAGTTTTCAGGGAATAGTTCAGCATCCAGGAACAGTGATTCCCTCCACTGCCAACCGCCCCCCCCCCAGCTCCCTTTTAGTTAGTTAAAATCAGGTCACCTTATCAAATGCAGAACTTGTCCAGCAGTTTTGCTTAAGCTCACAAAAACAGATGACGGGAGTTGTCTGTCACAGGAATTGCAGCTTAACATGTATGTCCTTTAGATCTGAGTCCGTGATTGGGAGGAGTTTGATTTTCAGTTTAAATTACTTTGTTGTCTACCTATGGAAACATCATTTCTCTATAGAGTTTTTCTTTTTTAAATAGTGTTAGAAAAGAAAATGGTCTCATTTGTGGGTTGTTTTTTTTTTTTTGTCATCAAGGGATGAAATTGGGTTATGTGATTGTGGTTGCTGCTGCTAAGTCGCTTCAGTCGTGTCCGACTCTGTGCGACCCCATAAACGGCAGCCCACCAGGCTCCCCCGTCCCTGGGATTCTCCAGGCAGGAACACTGGAACGGGTTGCCATTTCCTTCTCCAATGCATGAAAGTGAAAGTGAAGTCACTCAGTCGTGTCCGACTCCTAGCGACCCCATGGACTACAGCCTACCAGGCTCCTCCATCCATGGGATTTTCCAGAGGCTCCTCCATCCATGGGATTTTCCAGGCAAGAGTACTGGAGTGGGGTGCCATCGCCTTCTCCGGTGAATGTGGTTAGGAATTGTTAATTACAGCAACTGATTAATTGAAAACCAGGGAGCTTCAGTCCACTCAGGGTAAAATTAGTAGCCATTTTATTTTAAATAGAACACTTCTAATATGTGAATTTGACAAACTTTTGACTCTTTGGTGTCAAACTTTTAAAACTTGGTAGCTTCTATGTTATAGTCTGTTGTCCTAAAAAACTGAGGCATTATTCAATGATTTTCTCCATCCTAAAAAAAAAATCTGTTTTCTCCACTGTTCTGGATTCAATTTCAGGGAAATTTTAAATGACTTGAGAAAAGTGGTTTTTAGCCATACCTACAATTTTAATTTTAGGAAAGCATCAATTGATACAATTGGGAATTATGTTACAAGAATTGAAATGTGCTTTTAATTCAAATTCTTTAAGTGCATTTGGAACTGCAATAATCTAGGATATTTGAAGTGATTTTCTAGTCATGAACATTATCTGTAAAAGGTGAGTTATTTCCTAACTTACTGTGTCTCTATAATTCCCCTCACTGCCCCCCTGCCCCCGCAAAAAAAACCTCATGATAGTCAACAGCATAGACTAAAAGGAAAAAGAGAAGAGTATCCTTATAGGATGACCCCAAAGTTACTAGGCCTTTCCAAAGAGGCACTCTTGGACTTCCATGGGGGTACAGTGGATAAGAATCTGCCAACCAGTGTGGGAGTCACAGGTTCCATCCCTGGTCCAGGAAGGTTCCATATGCTAAGGAGCAACCAAGCCCATGCCCTGCCACTACTGAAGCCTGTGTGCTCTAGGGCCAGCAAGCCACAGCTGCAGAGCCTAACACCTGTGCCCGCAGCGGAGGAAGCCAGCTCAGCCAGAAGCTTGTGCACCGCCCGGAAGAGGAGCTCCTGGTCGCCGCAGCTAGAGAAAGCCTGTGTGCGGCAGCTAAGACCCAACACAGCCAAAAATAAATAGAGTTTTTTGAAAGAGTGGCACCCAAACAACAAATCCCTGAATAATCCTCTTAAATTTCACAGTTTGATTGAGTGAAATAGTGAGTTTCTTAATTGTGGCAGTTATAATTGAAGGAAACTTCCTAGTTCTGTGACCTAAGTTGAGATTTAGGACATTTCTGTATTTTACTAAATGGTAGCTTTCTTCACCCTCAGATCCCTACCCTTCATCAGGGAACTGTTTAAATTAAATACAGATTCCTTCAAGATGCAGCTCAAATGTTAATTCCCCTGGATTGTCTTCCTGGATTTTTTCTAGCCTCAAGTCTGCCTTGAAGTTCCCCCTTCGAGCCTGTCATGAACATTTCTACATCAGGAGTACATTTTCACTTCAAAGCTGTTGATACCATATCTCCCTGCACCTAGTATAGTGCCACCACATAATAATTTCTCACCAAAAAAGTGTTGAGAGTTGTTTCTAAGTGGTGTTCTCAGTCATTTTGGAGGCACTGAGTTATGTTCGTCTGTTTTGATGTCTTCAGAAAGCGTTAGCGCCGTGCTTGCCTGAGGTGTAAAACATTAAGAACCTCATGATCCCTTTCTCAGTTAGTAGTCAAGGTATGTGAAATAGAAATGGTCCGAGCATATGTCCAGTTGACTGCTAAGCAACGCGGTCAGTCCCAGGTAGTAACCTGGAAAAGGACGAGATCATTGTGCCAAGTCATTAGAGATTTAGGCAAGAGTTTGGTCTTTGGTTGTACTTAAAGGACGAACAGGATTCGACGGAAGAGGATTTTATTCTTTACTGAATGTTGAGTCCTTTTGTTGATTCTGCTTAATTTGTGAGTGGTTTTGTAACTTGACGTTATGTGATTTTAGTAAAATTCTGTATCTAGTAAGAAAAAATTTCCTTCTTACTTGAACTTGAGTTACCTTTTGCTTGTCTTCTCCACTGGCTATTACAAAGCCCACATTGAGTTCACCATTACGTCTTTGGCACTTACCGTAGCGTCTGGCATTTAATAAATGTTTAGTAATATGTCTGACTGGCTGATTGCTTACTTGGGAACCTTGACTTCCCCATCTGTGAAATTAGTGGATTAGAATATATGATTTCTAAGAACTTTGCTAGCTCTAAAATGCTGTGAAAATCAATGAAAAAAATTCACGTGAATTCCAAGTCTATATTTAAGTATCAAAATAAGTTTTTGATGTGATGTTGTATTTGCAGTGCTTTACATTTTACACAAAGAATACTAAGTTTAATGTGTAAATACCACCATTAAGCAAAATCTCTTAGCAATGTTGGCAATAGAAGGGGGATTAGTAATGTCTAAAGGAGGGATTTTTCTTATTGTGACTTAAGTGTAAAGGAAAATGAAAAGTAAGAGAGCTCTAACAGTGACACTAGGAATATAGGTAGAAATTTAAGATGAAATCGATAGTTAGAGATGAAAGAGTTAGAAAAGAGAGGCTGGCTATACATATAGATAAAGAATCAGTGATTAGTTCTGGGGTGTGGTTTTACCAAGAATTTAGTTGAGTTGCTCGCTTGGTTGTGTCTGACTCTTAGCGACCCGATGGACTGCAGCACGCCAGGCTGATTTTAAGAAATATTTTGTTTGAGAAAATACTAACATATCACTAATTGTTTATTATCTATTAAGCTGGAAATAAATATTGGAAAGAAGAAACTTGAGATTCAGACTTGGAGCTCTCTCGCATCTGTAGCTCCTCTGTTGGCACAGAAAGTAAAGGCAGTCACTGTCCCCGAGAGCCCCACAAAAGGCTTCTTCAGCCTTCTCAAGAAGAGCACTTTATCTGTCAGAGCCGCAGCATCGCAGTCCCAGACACCTTCCGTATGTGCAGCGTCTGGTCTTTATAGTAGCTGTAACTTTGGACTGTTTTGATTGTCAGATACAACTTAGAATTTTTTTTTTTTAGCCCATTTTCAGTGGTAGTGCAAATTGCTGATGATTATTTACGTTGCTTTATTCATTCCAGTGTATGGAAGAATGTTAGTATTTTGTGAGTCAGATAGTGATTTATATTTAATTTCAAAGAAAAACATTTAAAGAAACTTCCTTTTGAATATGCAGAATTATTTTATATACTACTGCTTTAAAGTTAGAGTAACCATGCCTTGAATACTGCTGTGTGGATACTTAACCATGAATACTTACCATACTGTCTCATTTAGTCCTCTCCATAGTCCTGTAGGTATTTCCTGTTATATAGATTGGGCCTCTCTGCCTTGAAGAGGTGAAGTAACTTCTACAGATTCACCTATCCTGGCCTGTGTCATTCATAGTGTGAGCTCTTCCTATTAAATCTCTTTACAATTATAAACTTTGTTTTTGTCCTGTACGTTTTTTTTTTTTTTTGGTAGACTGAGTATTCTTGCCTGGAGAATTCCGTGGATTGAGGAGCCTGGTAGGCTACAATCCACGGGGTCGCAAAGAGTCGGACATGACTGAGCGACTTCACTTCACTTCACTTCACTTCGAGCTGAATCTAAACTGTATTTAGATAAATAAATAAACTGTATTTATTGCAGAGTTTCATTTAGTAATTGTATACTCGTTTGGTGATCAGTAAACACTTGTTGGATTAAACTAGGATGTTTTAATTTCTTTACCAGGTTCCTTAAATGATACCAGTAAGGCTGAATTATCTACTCTTTCAAAAGCTTCCAGAGTAATTCTGATATGATTTTACTTATAAGTTGTTGAATTAATTGAAAGGACTTAAGACTGAACATATGCTTCTGTACGTACAGTTGACCCTTCATATCCATGGGTTCCACCATTCGAGGAATGAAAATTTTCAGGACAAGTTTTCCAGAAAGTTACAAAAATCAAAACTTGAATTTTCCATGCATCAGCAACTATTCACATAGCATTTACATTGTGTTTGTTATTAATAAGTAATCTAGAAAGGATTTATAGATACAGGAGGATGTGTGGAGGTTATACGCGAATACGACGCCATTTTAAATGAGGGACTTGAGCACCCTCAGATTTTGGTGTCTGAGGGGGTTCTGGAATCAGCCCTCAGGATTCTGCGGGAGGCTGTACTCTGGTGTCATTAAATGGATCAAGCTGTGGAATGAAGGGATCTTCGTCTGACACATGTGGAGGTCAGCTGGCATGCCTCCGGCCCAGCTACTGCTGATTTAAGGTCCCTTTACTGTTTTATACATTTGTGGTAATGTATGCAAGAGTATTTCATAAACTGTAAAGGACTATATCAATGTTGTCTTTTATTACCTGGCTTTGTGTATTGCTAAGAGCAGGCTACATAGTGTAGACGCTAAGGAAGAAGAGGTTACCCAGAGCACCTTGCTTTCTGTGTTTTAGTTCAGCGAATTACTTGTTAGTACTTACCCACTGGATTAGAATTTAATGAGGATTTGATTTAGCGTCATGCTGCTCTGCCTTCACCTAACTGAAAACAGCAAATTCAAATTACCACTCATTCATTACAACTTTCTTTTTTCCAATTGATTTTTGTCATTGGTCGCCCTGGGTCTTAGTGCTGCTTGCAGGCTCCCTCTGATGGCTAGCGGAGGCCCCTCTTTTTGAGAGCAGTGCTTCTGGTTGGGAGCGGAGGCTCGAGGCGCTCCGGCTTCAGCAGCTGCATGAGCGGCGCTCGGGCCTGTGGGCTTCCCCAGTTGCTGCACTAGGCTCCGGACTTGTGGCGCATGACGTGAGTTGCCTGACGGCATGTGCAATCTTCCTGGACCAGGGATTGAACCCGTGTCCACTGCAGATTCCTGCCCACGGAGCCACCAGGGAAGTCCTAGTATAACTTTCTTAATGGAATTGTCCTAGTTGGAATTTCCCAATTCTAGGAATATTAAGCAATAGGAATGATTTTTCTTATAGTACCTGATTAAGATAAAGTGGCCTTCATTATAAAGACGTTTAAAGAGCAAGCAGGTGTGTGATAGAGGGCACTGGAGCATTGGCAGTCCAACGTGAGAGGAGGCCGGATGCCCTCGTGGATGCCTTCTGGCTCTAGACCTGTGGTAAGAGTTCATAACTAGGGACTTTCCCAGTGGTGCATTGGCTAACACTCCATGCTTCCACTGCAGGGGGCAAGGGTTCGATCCCTGGTTAGAGGATTAAGATGTGGCCAAAAAAAATTTTTTTTTTTTTTTAAATTTTTAAAGAAAAAAATTCATAACTAAAAGCTGTTTGAATGCTGAAAATAATAACACCATACAAACCTGTTTAAAATGAAAACTGAAAATTCATGACATTATAAAAAGACTATTTACAACTCACACACATAACTTTTTCCCAACTATGTACAAAGTCAGTTCATGTTGCATAGTTTTTATTGTAGGGGTGAATTATTTCCCTGGGAGTAAGTAATTTTAAGTAGGGAAAAAGGTTTTATTTAGGAAATTTACCTTGTAGCGTATTAGGACCTCTAATCTTTAGGACACCTGGTGTGTGAATTTTAAGTAAGTCTTATTGATTTTCGTGGGATGCCTATTTTTAAAGTACAGAATAAGTTTCTGCTTTCAGGAATACATTCTAGTGTTTCAAATGAGAGCTCCTGTATTGCAACATTATTTATCTATTTTTGTAAAGAGCTGTTAATCACTTGGTGCCACCCTGTCTGAGTTGTGTGCTTGTGGATTGTCTACATGAAATCACTTGATGCAGCCTTTCATTTTTGCAGAACTTTTTTTTTATATTTTTAGCCCATCACTGTAGTATAAATATAAATTATTTATAGGGAATATTTAAAGACCAGAAGCTTACTTTTAGTAAAATCTTTATTGCAGATGTTGCCCTACCTGTTTTGGAACAGGGCAATGTTAAAGGCAAGTGTCGATGTAGTTGTGAAATATAATTCATTTAGTCTGCCTTTAGCCAAAATACACACACACTCACACTCCCTCTTCTTCTCCCTCTGCCTTTCTATCATTTTTAAGTCACAGTCTTTTGCTTAAAAGGATTAGTTTGTGCAATTTATTTCCATATTATATTTCTAGATTTGAAATTTTACCAGATACTTGGCTTTTGATGGAACTGTCATTTAATGCCTCTTGAATTATTCTGCAGGAGTGTTTGTAAGAATTGTAAACTGGAGTTCTTACTTGAAACGTGAGACTGACCTCTTGATCCAGAGGCCAGGAGTGTTGCCAACCGAACCAAACCCTGCTGTTCCCTAAGAATAGAAGTTCTCTGCTTAATGATTGGAGTTCGATTCAGTGCTTATGGTGTTTTCCTATAGTTGGTCAGAATCACAGATACACATGTTAGTTTTGAATGTCTTTTCAGTGGACAGGCAGGTATTTCTTTGTAGGGAGGAGGAGAGGGAAAATGGGAATAATTTCTTCAGGGTTTGGGAAGGAGTTCTAGTATACCGGAAATACCACTGCTGCCTAAGGCCTTTCTCTGCTGGGACCACAGAGGTTGTCTTCAGATGTGGGGAGAAGTGGCCATTTTTATGTTACATATAACCAACTTGAAAAGAAATGTAGTAAGTGTATCATCGAAGTCTTCATCCTTGGAAAGTTAAGCCCTAGAAACTATAAACGTTGAACTGAGGAAAAAAAAAAGAAAATTGAAGGTAGAGAAAGATTATTAGGAAGCATAAGTAAATAGGTTCATCTTGAAATATCTGTAAAATGTTGACCATATTAGTTTGAACTGTTCAAAATCAAAACACAGCAAGCCTTACAGGTCTTCACTTGGTTCAGTTCAGTTCAGTCGCTCAGTCGTGTCCGACTCTTTGCAACACCATGAATCGCAGCACGCCAGGCCTCCCTGTCCATCACCAACTCCCAGAGTTCACTCAAACTTATGTCCATCGAGTTGGTGATGCCATCCAGCCATCTCATCCTCTGTCGTCCCCTTCTCCTCCTGCCCCCAATCCCTCCCAGCATCAGAGTCTTTTCCAATGAGTCAACTCTTCGCATGAGGTGGCCAAAGTACTGGAGTTCCAGCTCACTTTAGCATCATTCCTTCCAAAGAAATCCCAGGGCTAATCTCCTTTAGAATGGACTGGTTGGATCTCCTTGCCGTCCAGGGGACTCTCAAGAGTCTTCTCCAACACCACAGTTCAAAAGCATCAGTTCTTTGGTGCTCAGCTTTCTTCACAGTCCAACTCTCACATCCATACATGACCACAGGAAAAACCATAGCCTTGACTAGCCGGACCTTTGTTGGCAAAGTAATGTCTCTGCTTTTGAATGTTCTGTCTAGGTTGGTCATAACTTTCCTTCCAAGGAGTAGACAGGATTAATAATAACTTCCACATTCAGGATTCTTGTTCTCACATCCATGTTGCCTTATATGTATTTCTACTTTTCCTGTCCTTTGCGTACTCCTCTTGTTCTTTATGCTTTTCAGAATTTGTGGTGTTTTGATGCCTGATTATTTGTGAGTCTTTCAGGACCAAAGGGGTTGTCCAAAGCCATGGGCCACCAGAGACACAGAAGAGAAGCCCTTTGTCCTGACCCTGGGCAGTTAAGACAGGGCACTTAATCCAGATTCACTTAGGATGAGTTAGTTGAGTGAGGTATGTCAATAAATTAGTTTGGTAGTTAAATTAGTTAAGTCACATATAAGGATGGCACATGTACAAGCCAGTGGAGCAGCTTGCCTAGAGGTTACAGTTCACCACTGGCCCAAGTCTCCTTTCCAGCCTCCTCTCTCTCTCTCTGCCCCGCCTGCTCGTCCTGTGCACTGCACACTGCAGAGACTACGCTGCAGAGACCGTGCTTATTCATGCATGTGTTACTCTGCATGGCAGGTTCCCTCTGTTTGGGCTGCTTACCCTTCTGGTCCCCTCAACTTCTCCTAATTTTTATTTTATCATTTAAGAAGCAGCTCCAGCTCAGATGCCAGCACAGATCTTGTTTATGTAGCTTGCATTGACAGTATTTGAACCTTCCTATCTCAACTTTGGTAGCATGAAGTTCACTCATTTTTATTCCAGTAGCATTTCTTCAGTTCTAACATTGAAGAAAATCTAACATAATTTGAATAACATTCAATTCTAACATAATTTCACTCTGAAATTAGAGTGCTTCTTAACATTTCCTTGGATCTTAGATTTGATAAGTAAAGTACCTCTCTTCTGCTACGTATTACAGAGAATTGAGTTTCTGTGGTCACATACCTTTTGAAACTTGTACTGTTGGTTGGGGCTGTAACTTTAATTTCTCTTCAACACCCAGTAGTTTATGCGCAGGCATTGTTGTATAAGATTGAATTTATTATTCATTTGGCTATTAATATATTTAGGTGGGTTACAAGGACATGGTTTGTTCTAAACTGTATCAGCAATAGTAACAATAACAACTAGTATTTCTTGAGTGCTTATTATAGGCCAAGCTATAATAGCTCAGACAGTGAAGAATCTGCCTGCAGTGCAGGAGACATGGGTTCAATCCTTGGGTTGGAAGATCCCCTGGAGAAGGCAATGGCAACCCACTCCAGTACTTTTGCCTGGAGAGTTCCATGGCAGAGGAACTGGCAGGCTACAATCCATGGATTCGCAAAGAGTTGGACACAACTGAGCAACTAACACTATTAGAGGCCAAGCACTGATTTAAGTCTTTTATAAGAAGTAATTCAATGAATTCTCACAAAAACTCGTATTATTCCCATTTTATTGATGAGGAAGCTAAGGCACACTTCAAGCAAGAGTATGTCGGTAGTGGCTATATCACCTTCCTGGCTTTGTCAGTCTGACACCTAAGTCCATACTCTTAACCACTGCACTAGACTGAAACATAATTGAATATTTCAGTTCATTTGAGTCACTCAGTCGTGTCCAACTCTTTGCGACCCCGTGAACCACAGCACGCCAGGCCTCCCTATCCATTACCAACTCCCAGAGTCCACCCAAACCCATGTCCATTGAGTCGGTGATGCCATCCAGCCATCTCATCCTCTGTCGTCCCCTTCTCCTCCTGTTCTCAATCTTGCCCAGCATCAGGGTCTTTTCAAATGAGTCAGCTCTTTGCGTCAGGTGGCCAAAGTATTGGGGTTTCAGCTTCAACATCAGTCCTTCTAATGAACACCCAGGACAGATCTGCTTTAGGACGGACTGGTTGGATCTCCTTGCAAGAGTCTCTTGACTCTCAAGAGTCTTCTCCAACACTACAGTTCAAAAGCATCAATTCTTTGGCACTCAACTTTCTTTATAGTCCAACTCTCACATCCATACATGACCACTGGAAAAACCATAGCCTTGACTAGACGCACCTTTGTTGGCAAAGTAATGTCTCTGCTTTTCAATATGCTGTCTAGTTTGGTCATAACTTTTCCTTCCAAGGAGTAAGCGTCTTTTATTTATTATTATTATTTTTTTTTTTGAGTAAGCATCTTTTAATTTCATGGCTGCATTCACCATCCAAAGTGATTTTGGAGCCCAGAAAAATAAAGTCAGCCACTGTTTCCCCATCTGTTTCCCATGAAGTGATGGGACTGGATGCCATGATCTTAGTTTTCTGAATGTTGAGCTCCTTTTTCACTTTCATCAAGAGAGGCCCTATAGTTCTTCACTTTCTGCCATAAGCGTGGTGTCATCTGCATATCTGAGGTTATTGGTATTTCTCCCGGCAGTCTTGATTCCAGCTTGTGCTTCCTCCAGCCCAGCGTTTCTCATGATATACTCTGTATATAAGTTAAATAAGCAGGGGACAATATACAGCCTTGACGTACTCCTTTTCCTATTTGGAATTAATTGAATATTTAGTGATCCACTATATGCTCTAACTGCATTTCTCATATATCTCTCGACACAGGACTGTGAAAATTTATAATGTCATATAACAGAATACTCCATCTAGTCATCTCTATAAATTCTAGTCCCTATTTTAGCCCTATAAAGAGATAAGAATAAGGGATTTCTTACTGTTATATGTACATACTGGAGTATTGAGGTTAATAAAATGATTTCTCTAGGCTTCTTCTATCTTTTGAAATTATTAAATTGCTGAAATAAATCCAGACTTAAAGGAAATGAGCTACAATTGACCACTTTCTACACATAAGATGGACATCATTCCTGTTTTACAATTGAAGAAACTAGGTTCACAGAGATTAACTATTGGATAAGAAACACAGAGTTCAGTTTTAGCATTGGACCTCTGCCTCGAGAATGACTTCTAAACAGGCAGAACAACCCTGGTGTTATTTTATTTTTCTGGTTTTTAAGAAGTCTTTTTTTCTCCACAATCCTAAAACTCAACAGCTATTATCAAAATTTTTTAACCTGTATTTACTATTTTAGTCACATGGTGCCTCTACCAGCCATATGACAAACTTTAAAAACTGATAATTAAAAAAAAAAAAAACAATTTAGAGTGATAGTCATGAAAAGCAGAAGGAAATGTTTACTGTTTATGTTTTAAAAATTGTTTGAGTATATTGCTGAAATTCCTTTTGGCAAAATAAAGCTTTAGAAAAGTCTTTTAAAACCTTAAAAAGTGTTCTTGTGAATTTTCTAAGTCTATGCCAACTTTGGCTACCCTTGATTATTTAAAATAATTAAAGTTTAGTCTGTATTAGGAAAAAAAGAATTTTAAAAATAGTGTGTTTTAAAATCTAACCATTTCATAACATCTGAAATGACTAGAGCATACTTTACCTTGGGAAACTTGGGATTTCTTGCTGTTCAGTTGTGAAGTCCTGTCCTGTTCTTCATGACCCCAGGGACTGCAGCACGCCAGGCTCCTCTGTCCTCCAGTGTCTCCCAGAGTTTGCTCAGACTCATGTCCTTTGAGTGGTGATGCTGTCTCACCACCTCATCCTCTGCTGCCGCATTCTCCTTTTCCCGTCAGCCTTTTCCAATGAGTCAGGTCTTCGCATCAGGTGGCCAAAATGTTGGAGTTTCATCATCCGTCCTTCCAATGACTATTCAGGGTTGATTTCCTTTAGGATGGACTGGTTGGATCTCCTTGCAGTCCAAGGGACTCTCAAGAGTCTTCTCCAACACCACAGTTCAAAAGCCTCAATTCTTTGGCGCTCAGCCTTCTTTGTGGTCCAACTCTTACAACCGTACATGACTACTGGGAAAACTATAGCTTTGACTGTGTGGACCTTTGTCAGCAAAGTGATGTCACTGTTTTCTAATATGCTGTCTAGGCTTGTCATAGTTTGCCTTCCAAGGAACAGGCTTCTTTGAATTTCATGACTGCAGTCACCGTCTGCAGTGATTTTGGAGCCCAGAAAATAAAATCTGTCACTGCTTCCACTTTTCCCCTTCTGTTTGCCATGAAGTAATGGGACCGGATGCCATGGTATTTCTTAGTTGCCTCGTAAGAATGCAACGTTGGTCTCTAAACTGAAAGTAAATGTCTGGCTTATCTGTAAATACCTGGTTTCAGGGCTTTCCAGGAGCCTAAAAGACCATTGGTTTCAAAGCTGAGTGTACATATAGGACAGCCTGTGTTTCTGCAAAAGGAAAGCAGGCTTGGATTAATTTCTGTGTCTGGAAGATCTTGTGTAATAGAAAAAAACTGAGAGGGAAAAAAAAGAGACTTGCAACTAAGACATAGTTCAGCAGTGGTTTATTCAGTTCAGTGAATCTGTCTGCAATGCAGGAGACCCAGCTTCAGTCCCTGGGTTGGGAAGATCCCATGGACAGAGGAGCCTGGTGGGCTACAGTCTGTGGGGTCGCACAGAGTCAGACACGACTGAGTGACTAACACCTTTTTTCATTCAGTTCAGTAAATCCTGTGTGCACACACAGGTGATTCTGGAAGGCATTAATGTGCCAGGTTTAAGGATCCCACAAGAGTTAATGATGCCTGCTCATCGTTGGTGTCAGTTTTGGGGTAGCTGTCAACAGTGGAACTCTTAGAGTAGTTAGTATTTGATGTGCTTTATAAATGGGCTTCCCAATGGCTCAGTGGTAAAGAATCCACCTGTAATATAAGAGGCCCTGGAGACACGGGATTGATTCCTGGGTCGAGAAGATCCTCTAGAGGAGGAAAGGCAGCCCACTCCTATTCTTGCCTGGAAGAAACTCCTGTGGACAGAGGAGCCTGGTGGGTTATAGTCCACGGGGTTGCAAAGAGTCAGACACGACTGAGCGACTAAGCACGAAGCATGAATGCCTTATAAATACTAGTTTACTGTTCTCTGTAAAGCGGGACAATATCTGAAATGTCCACTCATTTGCCAGCTGATCATTGTATCAATCCACTTTAAAAAACAAGTTACGTTTTTTATTGCACAGGTAATGGAGCTGTTTTGGAGTAAGAATTTGAAGGCCCTATAGGATAATAGAGGAGGCATGGTTTGTCCAAGAGATGGAATAAGATGAGCATGACCTCTGTGCTGGATAAAAAATTAACAGTATATCTGAAGGACGGAAAGGCTGATGAGATATGGGGGTGGGAGTGGAGGTCAGATGAAGTGTTAAGCCGGGGATGATGATAGGGGAAGCCAGATTTACTGTTGTGAAGGAAGGGGAGAGAACAGATAGGAGTTGTGTTAAAGGGAAGCTGGCCTAGCAGCTGGTGTGGAAGGTGGCCTGTGAGGCAGGGAGTCAAGTCTCAGTCCTTAAATCAGGATGGATATGAAATGATTGGCCAAACTCGTTATTGCTGAGTGTAGGTAGTTAAAAATGGGGGCAGGGGCATGTGAGTATTTAATACTGCTTTTGTGATTGTGCAAAGGTGGAAAGAATTTGGGAAAGTTAAAATGATAGCTTTTGATTGCATTTATATAAAATATTAAACTTATTTCCTTTCTAATCCTTGCTCTGAGGAATCTTGGGGCTCTGGTTGGGGACTGGATCTCCCTTCTATTCCCCGCATCACCCCTCCATGGGGGCTTTGCCCACAGTTGGTGCTTAGGCACCTTCCTCGTCTGATTGCACAGATGAGGGGACGTGCCTTACTGAGGGATGCTGCAGCACCAGGGCCGTCCTGTATGGGGACAGGGGCCTGTCTGCGTCCGTCTTCTCCAGGCTGGACAAACAGGAAGAGCTGTCAGCGATGAAGTGAGAGGACAGCCATGGGGCCCGCGGATCTTTGCCAGAGAGAACTCTGGAGTCTCGACACGGTGCTTAGACTTGGAGGAGAGAAAAGAAAACTCACTCTCTTTACATTTCCGTTTTTTAACTCTGCTGCTGTTAATTTGCTCAGAAAGAGATTGCAAGCAGTTTGCACACTTCTTTCCAGAGAAAGTGTCATTTTAGCATCTCTTGTTTGTCAGACATAAGTCTCAGGATGCTTTGATTGTTGGCCAAGTGAAGTATTGTCAAGCAGTATTTTGGGAGCTTTAAAAATGATGGGTTAGTGCTCAATTACCTTGTGTGGCAAATTGTTGAGATATAAAGTCTCATGAGAAATAGCTTTAGTTAACAAGTTAAGCCATAGTTAAACAATATATTTGGTTATGTAATAGTTTCATCCAACTCTCTTTCTTCCTTGAAAGAGAGGAAGGGTTCTATCTTGTATTTATTTTGTAGTTTCCACAATGTGTATAGTTATGCATGGCCTACAGTAATTAAAAAATACCTGTATACTAGTCTGATGTATGTGTTAATTCTTGAAAAATTCTCATTATTATTCAGTTGCTAAGTCGTGTCTAACTCTTTGCAGCCCCATGGACTCAGAGTACACCAGACTCCTCTGTCCTCCACTGTCTCTTGGAGTTTGCTCGGACTCATGTCCATTGAGTCGGTGATGCTATCCAACCATCTCATCCTCTGTCGTCCCCTTCTCCTCCTGCCCTCAATCTTTCCCAGCATCAGGGTCTTTTCCAATGAGTCAACTCTTCGCATCAGATGGCCAAAGTATTGGAGTTTCAGCTTCAGCATCAGTCCTTCCAAAGAATATAGAGGACTGATCTCTTTTAGGATGGACTGGTTGGATCTCCTTGCAGTCCAAGGGACTCTCAAGAGTCGTCTCCAACACCACAGTTTGAAAGCATCAATTCTTCAGCACTCAGCTTTCTTTTATGATCCAGCTCTCACATCTATACATGACTACTGGAAAATCCATAGCTTTTTGTGTCCTTTGTCGGCAAAGTGATATCTCTGCTTTTAATATTGTGTTTAGGTTTGTCATAGCTTTCCTTCCAAGGAGCAAGCGTCTTTGAATGTCATGGCTGCAGTCACCGACTTCAGTGATTTTGGAGCCCAAGAAAAAAAATCTGTCATTGCTTCCACTTTTTCCTCTTCTGTTTGCCATGAAGTGATGTGACCACGATCTTAGTCTTTTTAATGCTGAGATTCAAGCCAACTTTTTCATTCTCCTCCTTCAACCTCATGAAGAGGTTCTTTAGTTCTTCACTTTCTGCCGTTAGGCTGGTATCATTTGCATATGCGGATGAAAAATTCTTACATCCACATATTTTTGTCTACACTTCTTTATGAAAATACATATCTAAGCAATAGTTATAGTTTGAAATTTCATTTTCTTTGTTTTGATGAAATTATCAGACCATTTTCAAACTACATAGTGTCTTTATGTTGGTCACTTTAGGATTTAGGCTGTGGATTTCATTGAGAGATGCTTACTTGTTTTTGATGATTGTGTGGGAGTGTCACAGAACTATGTACCCAGTCTTTCACCATACACAGCTTAATATTCTACTTAATATCTTGCCAAAATCCAGTATTCTCACAGTCAGTTAAAGTACTGCCTCTTGAGTATGAAACGAGCCTGAAACCTTTACCTGACTGGTCTTTCTAGTTCTGTATCTATCTACCTTTCTAGTTTGTAGCTGGAGCTTATTGTTTATAGTTCTGCTTTAGTTCTTCAGGAATTTCTGGTACCTTGCTTGCTTACCATACTGTAGCTATCAAAGGCTGCCACTGCCAGTGGTATTAGGTGGATTTGTGAAGTCAACAGATACTGCACAGAGATCTTGATTTTCACTAAATTTTTTCCTGTACAGGTTCACTGAACTTCCTTTGAGGCAGTTCTTAGACTATCTTGGGAATGTGGTTCAGTACTGCGTTTAGAAGAATTTAACCAGGCATTAGGTTGTGAAGGAAAAAGCAAACAGCAAACAAACTGCATGATTAACTTTTTTACTTAAAAAAAAATTTTTTTAATTGTGGTATATAACATATACCATAAAATTTACCACTTTAACAATTTTTAAATACACAATTCGGTGGCATCTAAGTGCATTCATAATGTTACATAACCATCATCAATATCCATTTCCAGAATTTGTTCATCATCTGAAATAGATACCCTGTACCCATAATGTTCAATAGTAGCTCTCCATTCTCCCCTTTCCCCCAGTCCCTGGCTGGGGTGAGAGTTGGGGTTTTAGTCTGCATTCCTGTGTCTATGAATTTGCCTATTTTAGGTCCTTCTTAAAAGTGTGTGTTAGTCACTCAGTCCTGTCCAACTCTTTGTGACCCCATGGACTGTAGCCTGCCAGGCTCCTCTGTCCATGGGATTCTCCAGGCAAGAATACTGGAGTGGGTTGCCATGCCCTCCTCCAGGAGATCTTCACAACCCAGGGATGGAACCCAGGTCTCATACATTGCAGGCAGATTTGTTTTTTGTTTTTTTTCTAAACATCTGAGCCATGAAAGAAGCCCTTTATCATGCAGTATTTGTCGTTTTTTAGTAAATGTCACAGCTAAATGACATTCTGTATGTGTGTGTCACATTTTGTTTATCCATCCGTGTGTTGACAGACACTTTGTTGTTTCCACCTTTTAGCTATTGTGAATAATGCTACTTTTGAACACTGATGTACACATCTGCTTGAGCACTTGGTTTGAGTATATATCTAGAAGTGAAAGTATTGGATCATATGATAATTTAATATTTAATTTTTTTTAAGAACTGCAAAATGTTTTCACAATGGCTGCAGCAGTTTTCATTCATATCATCAATGCACAAGAGTTCCTAAGTGTTCTACTTTCCTGCCAATACTCCTTTTTTGTTTTTCTTGATAAATTGTTGTTGTTTAGTTTCTAAGTCATGTCTGATTCTTTTGTGACCCTGTGGAGTGTAGCCTGCCAGGGTCCTCTGAGATTTCCCAGACAAGATTACTGGAGTGGGTTGCTCTTTCCTTCTCCAGGGCATCTTCCCGACCCAAGGATCCAACCCGCATCCCTTGCATTGGTAGGCAAATTCTTGACCACCGAGCACCAGTGAAGCACTTTTCTTGATGATAGGCATCAAATGGGTTGTACTTCATTTGGTCTTGGTTTCTCTTTCCCTAATGACTCTGATAATGGTGTTGTTGAGCATCTTTTTGTGCCCTTGTTGACCATTTGTATGTTTTCCTTGGAGAAATGTCTATTCGTGTGCTTATCTTTTAAAATAAAGATAGTGTTTATAGTGAAAATTCTACATTTTAGTGTGTGATAGGTGAATTTAGCAGCAAAAGACTCTTCAGGAAGTAGGTGCTCGCAAGTCTCAAGCATCTGAGTGGACACGCGTTGGACACTAGCAGCGCTTTTTGGTGTTTTGTCTTGGGACGGGGAGGCGATGCTGGGTAGCACGTGATCCACACGCTCTCGGTGTCAGCGCTTTGTTGCTCACTCACAAGATGCTTTGGGCTGCACTGGGCCTTCGCTGCTACTGGGAGCTTTCTTAGTTGCGGTGAGCAGGGGCTCCTTGGTCGCAGGGTGCGGGCCGCAGTAGCAGTGACCTAAGGGCTCAGCGGGTTAGCTGTCCTGTGGCATGTGCAGTCTTCCCAGACCAGGGATCAAACCTGCGTCCTCTGCGTTGGCAGGCAGGTTCCTATCCACTGTACTACCAGAGCAGTCCTAAAGGGTAACATTTTAATATAGCATGTTAGGTTCACAAGAAAGATAGCTTAGTTGACTCAACATTAGAGAACATATAAGGGACTTTTAGGAACTAGAGGTACATAGTTGAATAACATGATTTTTATTCTCAAGTCTAGAGTAGTATTTCTCTAACAGGATTGGTTTTGCCCCCTCCCAGGGGGCATTTAGTAATGTCTGGAGACATACTTGTTTGTTAGAATGATGTTAAATCTTTTTCAGTTACAGTGGTTTAATTGAAATCTACTCCAGCCCTTTCATTTAAGTGAACAAAAGCCACACTTCTGTGACTTAGCCTGTGTTTCTCCCTTTGTGGAATGCTTTTCCAGCCTCGTCAGCGAGCTAATTTTATAGATTTTTGAGCACCCAGGTCAGAGGTTATCTTCTCTGTATGTCCTCTGTATACTTAGGTGGGACCAAGAACCTTTCCATAAATAACACGAGCCTCACTGTATCATTTCAATTAAAACTTTATCTTAGTGGATGTTTCCCACTAAAAGGAAACATTTCCAGGTCAGGAACCGTGTCTGACTCATTTTGATGTCAGTAGTACCTTGCACTTAGCAGTGTTCAGTAAGTGTTTCAAATGAACTGTAGTCCAGATAATACTGTTTTGTAATATTGTTTGGCTTGGGTGTAGATTTATTTTTGTTTCTGTTTTCTTCCTTTTGTGTGTGTGGCATGGGAGAGGGCTAGGGGAAGGGAAAAGTTGACTGACGGGAGACTGGGATTTTAGTTCTGCCTTAACCACCCACTTAGTGTCATGATCTCAGGTAGGTGCTTGAGTGACCATCGTGGTCTCAGTTTTGCCATTTACAAGGTGAGAGAAGATTGGACTTGGAAGATGAGGAATGCTCCACCTGTAAGCAGTGTGGCACAGCCCAATGGACCAGAGGCCAGACCGCTGTGTGTCCAGGAGGAAAGAGAAAAGGTCTTAGTGTAACTCCAGGCGTTTTCCCTATAATTTAAGATAGAAGACTCTGCTGCTAAGTTACTTCAGTCACGTCCGACTCTGTGAGACCCCGTAGACGGCAGCCCACCAGGCTCCCCCGTCCCTGGGATTTTCCAGGCAAGAACACTGGAGTGGGTTGCCATTTCCTTCTCCAATGCAGGAAAGTGAAAAGTGAAAGTGAAGTCTCTCAGTGGTGTCTGACTCTTTGTGACCCCATGGACTGAAGCATACCAGGCTCCTCCGTCCATGGGATTTTCCAGGCAAGAGTACTGGAGTGGGGTGCCATTGCCTTCTCCAAATAAAGAGTATTTAATAGTAAATTAATACCAAAAACTGAGAGTCCAATGAAGAGGTCCTTGCACTTCTCTGTAAAAGAACTTCTGGGGTACACTCTTCTCCTTTGTTAGTGACCTGGTTCACATGCAGTCTTCAGTAAGCGCCTGGCTAATGAAGTAAGACGCTGATGACATGGCTTTGTTGTGAGTTGTTGTTCATCCTCTGAGTCATAGGCATCAAAGCAGTTGCAGATGCTTCTGCCAGTGACCTTGATATTAGCAGGTGTTGGACAGGTGAGGTGGTGTCCATGCACCTTTCACTCTGGCCTCTCTTGGCCAAGCTACTTGATTTAGGAGATCAGGCCGGGTGTTGCCTGTGGAAACTGTGCTACTCTGTGAGTCAGAAATCGGTTACAGTGCCACTGCAAGCACGGAGTTACAATACTCTCTTATCTGTCCATTTCCCCGTCTGTAAAATTAAACGATTGGGCTGTTGGTCCTCAGGTTTCCTTTCAGTTCTAACATTATACTATTCTATGTAAGTTTGCCATTTAATTTCAGCAGTTGTTTAATTTTATTGACTTACACCAGTTTAGTGATTCAAAAGATTCAGGTTATGCCTAGAAATAACCGAATGATCTAAATATAATTCAGGACTTGCTTCAGTTAGTAGAAGTAAGTTGTACTGTCTTTGGGTGATTAAAATGAAATTTTTGACAGTTCATCTTGGAACATATATATATATATGTAATGTATATTCTGAGTTTTTTTCCTACCAGTCATTAACTTGAGTTTGTTATTCTGTGCCTTGACATGGTATACAGGAAAGGAATATAAATGTTTGTGTATGAACAATAAGCAAATAATTATAGACATTTTGTTTATAATCTAGTTGGTGAGCTAAACCATTCCAGACAGACGTCCTGCAGTAGATGTAGAATCCCTCAGAACCAGGAAACAATTTCATTTTTGTTTCCCCTGCACCTACTGCCATGGTTAGAGTTAAGAAAATGAATGTTTAAATGATTGGATGATAAGTAATACACTATGCCATGATAATTTTGGAAAAGAAAATATCACTAGGGGCTGAAGTAATTAAGGTTTTATGAGACAAAGCAGACCTAAACAGTTTATTGAAAGAACAAAAAGATTTGGGATTTTCCTCCCCAGATTTACTGAGCTAGAGTTGACATGCAGCACTGTGTAAGTTTCACTTGTAAACATAATGATTTGACTTGTATATATTGTGAGATAATTACCATAATAAGTTTACTTGACGTCCATCATCTTATATAGATACAAAAGTAATGGATAAAGGAAAAAACGGATGGTTTTTCCTAATGATGAGAACCCTTTGAATTTACTCTTGTAGCATTCATGTGTCATACAGCAGTGTTAACTGTCGTCACCATATTCTACATCATGTCCCTAGTATTTATCTTACAACTGCATGTTTGTACCTTTTGACCAACTTCATCCAGTTCCCGCTACCCCTGCCCTCCCCTGCCCACCTCTAATAACCACGAGTCTGATGGCATTTTCTATGAGCTTTTTTACCCCCTTAAATGTCCACATATAAGTGAGATCATACAATATTGGTCTTTTCCCCTCTAACTTACTTCACTTAACATTATGCTCTTAAGGTTCGTCCATATATTCTCAAATGGCAGGATTTCCTTGTTTTTTTGGCTGAATGGTACCCCCCCCACCCCCCGCCCCCCCCACACACCTTCTTTATCTGTTCGCTCATCAATGGACACTTAAGACTATTTCCATGTTTTGTTTATTGTAAGTAATGCTGCTATGAATATGGGAGTCCATATATCCTTTTGAGTTAGTGTCTTTGCTTTCTTTGGATACGGACCCCCAAGCTGGATCGTATGGTAGTTGTGTGTTTAGTCTCTGAGGGCCCTGCGTACTGTTCTCCACAGCGGCTGTTGTGTGTTTAGTCTCTGAGGACCCTGCGTACTGTTCTCCACAGCGGCTGTTGTGTGTTTAGTCTCTGAGGGCCCTGAGTACTGTTCTCCACAGCGGCTGTACCGGTTTGCAGCGCCACCAGTAGTGCACTAGGGTTCCCTTTTCTCCTCACTCTCTGCAGCGTTTGCTGTCTCTTCTTTTTCATGCTTGCCATTCTCACAGTCTGGCAGTGATATTTCATCATGGTTTTCATTTGCATTTCTCTGATGTTTAGTGATCCTGAGCATCTTTTCATGTGCCTTTGTGTATCTTCTTTAAACAAATGTCTTTTCAGGTTCTTCACCCATTTTTATTGGGATTATGTAGGGGCTTTTTGAGATTGAATTTAATATTTTGGATAGTAACCCCTTACCAAATATATATGGTTTGCACTTTTTTCCCCCAATTGCATGGGTATCTTTTCATTTTGTTGCTTGTTTCTTTTGCTTTGCAGATTTTAAGCTGCCTAAAGTTGATGGTTTTTGTAAGGCTTTTACATGGTTTTTGAAGATTGCATAAGCTGCTGCTGCTGCTAAGTCGCTTCAGTCGTGTCCGACTCTGTGCGACCCCATGGACTGCAGCCCACTAGGCTCCCCCATCCCTGGGATTCTCCAGGCAAGAACACTTGAGTGGGTTGCCATTTCCTTCTCCAAATTGCATAAGCTAGCAGCATATTTTTGTTTATTTTTTATCTTTTGTTTGCCATTTTCCTCATCTGTAACATGAGTATGTTGGATTAAGTAATTCTGGGATCTCAAGGAGCTCCTCTAAACAAATACTAGGTCTTCTCCCTGATGCCACTTGGCTGATCACATCAAAACTCTTGATACAGGTGTGTTTTCACTTTATGCATCTGAGATGATTCATATAATAGAATGAGAGTTTGGCCCAGTACTATTGAAACTAAGAACTTTAGATGTTTTCTTTGCCTTAATATTTGTTATGGTGGAATGCTGCTGCTGCTAAGTCGCTTCAGTTGTGTCTGACTCTGCGACCCCATAGACGGCAGCCCACCAGGCTCCCCCCGTCCCTGGGATTCTCCAGGCATGAACACTGGAGTGGGTTGCCATGTCCTTCTCCAATGCAGGAAAGTGAAAAGTGAAAGTGAAGTCACTCAGTCCTGTCCAACTCTTCGTGACCCCATGGACTGTAGCTCCTCCGTCCATAGGATTTTCCAGGCAAGAGTACTGGAGTGGGTTGCCATTGCCTTCTCCCTATGGTGGAATAGTACTTTATTAAAAAATAATGCCTCACACTTCCATAGAACTTCATAAATCTACAAGATTCCATGTTATGTCCCTTTTGTTCTGTAAAACATTAATAAATGTATATTACAGTGGGAAATGAGGAACATGTATGCATAATAGCCCTCTGACCTGTATAGTGTTAAAAGTAACTCTAAAGAAACCTCCATGAAGGCAGAAGAGGACAGTTAGACCTGTTACAGGGTCGAGTGAGGTGGGGAGAGCTCAGGAAGCCCAGCAGTGGGCATTGGAGCCAGCTCAGAGCTGCTGACGTGAGGGGAAAGACACCGAGGCGGGGGCCCTGTGTGAGCAGAGGCGTGGAGGCAGGAGACGATGGCTGATGGCAGAAATTTTCCTTCAGACGTGACGTGTTTTTCATATTTTAAGAACTTCAGAATTTTCCTTTCCATTTGTGATTTTAATCACATCTCCACTTGGACTTCATCTTTATAGACTGAAGCGTTCCAAATAGGCCTCGTCTGTTTCATCCCTCAAGCGATTTTAATAGTTTGTCTCTGTCCAAAGCTCCATTTTGTCGGTCTTGAGCAACAGTGACAAAAACTTTCCACAATTTCACAGATACAACTGATTCATGATCAGCAGGCATTATAGCCCATTCTACCACTCAGCTACCGCTCCTTCCCAGAGTTGCAGCCAACAAAAATACTTCATGCAAACTCTTGTCCAGAGATGGGCTTTTTTTTCTTCAAGATACAAAGAAATACTTATTTTATAATTCAGGTATTTTAGTTTTACCTTAGTAGTTAACCTCCAATTAAAATAAATTTATGTTAAAAAAATCCAATGGTACGTTCTGATATTATTCTAAAGAATCCGTTATTTAGATTCCTAGAATTTGGATTTGTTTTCATAAGCTTGTGGGTATTTGCCATTTTAATCAGAGTAGAGAGAGTACGTCAGAGTTCTCAAAGAAAAAAATGACAATCTAAAAGCTAGATACCTCTTTGGGCAGTGTCTCGTGTAAAATTGAGGATTGAACCAACAAGCGTGGTTCAAAAACTGAGACAGTCCCTAAGTGATCATGTTACTTAGTATTTACAGTATACCCTTTTTGTTAATTTCCTTTTAATAAGGATAACGGTAACATTTTCTATCAATATCCGTAAACATCCCCTTCAGAAGGGTGTTAATATATTTTATAGTGTGATTGAATTTCATAGTCAATTAACTTGAAAGTTTCAAAGAAGAGAACTGTTTTCACTGACATCTCAGTTGCAGTGTCACATTTCAGCTGTGACTTAGGAAAACCGAGTTGAATCCTCGTTTTCAACCTGAGCAGAACCTCAAAAATCATAAAGTGATTTTTGTTCTCCTTTTTAATTAACATAGTAAGCCTAGAGGAGGCAGAAAGAAGACATTTAATTTGTATTTATAATTAGTGTTGATAGACTACTAAGTATTCATGTAAGTCAACACTACCTAAAAAGGTAAACCTGGATTGGATGACTGCCTGGCATTTATTTTCTTTTATTAAAAAAAAAAAAAAATAGCATGGCATGACCATATAAAGAAAACTTACTGGATAGAAGAAACGTGAATGACTACTTGGCCGTGAATGAAAGAATCCTACTCCCCTTTGGCACATTTTACACAGGCCTAGCAAACCACCGTATTAGTTCCTGCAAAAGCCCTACACATAAAATCTATTCATTTATTTATTATTAGTTGTTACCAGTATAAATTGTTAACCTTAATTTAGCTAAGTGGTTCTATCAGTCCATTCAAAATAATTTTTCCAAATGTTGCCATCAGATTCTTATTTACTTTGAAAATAGCTCTATGGATAAAATGCTTGGTTTTTTTGTACAGTAGGTGTTCAAGAAATGAAGTATTGGTTCTTATCAATAAATGGAGGCCTCTCACAGCTACTGAAGATGAGGTCCAGAAAAGTTGAATGACTTGACTAAGATTGTGTACCGTGAGTCTCAACTTAAGTAAATAAACGTAGCACATTTCCACTAGTTTCCTGCTTTGTCTTCTGAGAAACCCCTTGTGAAACCCCTGAAGACATTACTAATTTTCAGTTATCTGAGCAAGAAGCACCCCTAAAATGACATCTAACTATTAAGTAATGAGATATCAAATAAAGGTTTTTTATATGAGATTTAATGAAATGCAGTTAAGGCTGAATAAGACTCTGAATACTCTTGTACAGAAATCACCTCTCATTGTTCAACATGCATTATATATATTTATTCTGAAAATGTGATGTCTTTGTCACTAAGTGGTGTACAACTCTGCGACACCATGGACTGCAGCACGCCAGGCTTCCCTGTCCTTCACTGTCTCCTGAAGTTTTCACAAACTCAGGTGCGTTGAGTTGGTGATTCCATCCAACCATCTCGGCCTCTGTTGACTTTTCGCCTTTTGCCTTTAGTCTTTCCCAGCATCAGGGTCTTTTCCAGTGGGTCAGCTCTTTGCATCAGGTAACCAAAATATTGGAGCTTCAGCATCAGTCCTTCCAATGAATATTCAGGACTGATTTCCTTTAGGATGGACTGGTTTGATCTCTTTGCAGTCCAAGGGACTCTCAAGAGTCTCCTCCAGCACCACAGTTCGAAAGCGTCAAGTTTTTGGCGCTGAGCTTTCTTTATGGTCCAACTCGCACATCTGTACATGACTACTGGAAAAACCTTAGCTTTGACTATATGTTCCTTTGTCGGCAAAGTAATATCTCTGCTTTATAATAGGTTCGTCATAGCTTTTCTTCTAAGGAGCAGGTGTCTTTAAAGTTCATGGCTGCAGTCACTGTCCACAGTGATTTTAGAGCCCCCAAAAATAAAATCTATCACTGTTTCCATTTTTTCCTCATCTATGTACCATGAAGTGATGGGACCAGATGCCATGTTTTTTGAGTGTTGCATTTTAAGCCAGCTTGAAAACTCTCTTCTTTCACCCTCATCAAGAGGCTGTTTAGTCCCTCTTTGCTTTCTGCCATTCTAGTGGTATCCTCTGCTTATCTGAGGTTGTTGCTGTTTCTCCCAGCAGTCTTGATTCCAGCTTGTGATTCATCCAGCCCGGCATTTCTCAGAATGTACTCTGCATAGAAGTTAAATAAGCTGGTTGACAGTATTCAGCCTTGATGTGCTCCTTTCCCGATTTGGAACCAGTCTGTTGTTCCATGTCCTCTTCTAACTGTTGCTGCTTGGCCTGTGTACAGATTTCTCAGGAGGCAGGTGGTCTGGCATTCCCATCTCTTGAAGAATTTTCCACAGTTTGTTGTGATCCACACAGTCAAAGGCTTTAGCTAGTCAGTGAAGCAGAAGTAGATGTTTTTCTGGAATTCCCTTGCTTGCTTTGTGATCCAACAGATGTTGGCAATTTGATCTCTGGTTCCTCTGCCTTTTCTGAATCTAGCTTGTATATCTAGAAGTTCTCGGTTCATGTACTGTTGAAGCCTACCTTGAAGAATTTTGAGCATTAGCTTGCTAGCATGTGAACTGAATGCAATTTTTTGGTAGCTCAACATTCTTTGGCATTGTCCTTCCTTTGGATGGGAATGAAAACTGACCTCTTCCTATATTTGCTGACATACTGAGTGCAGCCATATACACTCAGTATGCAATATACACTCAATTGAGATTTTGGGGTCCTTCCCCAAGTTATTTTGCTAATTTCAGTAAGACTCATTTTAGATGATTGAAGATGTTCTACACTGTTATCCAGTTATTGTCTAAAGCAAGTTGTGAATAAAATAAAAATACATATAAGAATGAAATATATATATATATATAAGATTTTTTTATTGTATCACTTTCATCAAAATGGCGGTGGTATTAAAAGTAGGGCCATTTGCCTACCTTGCTTAAAGGGTATTCATTGTGCCTTCCTGGTGATTTACCATTTGGGAAATGTTTTCTAGGCTGTTTGACTCGTCAGGTGTTAATATTTTGGGTGACTTAAGGCATGTTCTGTTGATAAGTTGAAAACTTGAATGTCGCCATAAATATGCAATGAATATGGCTCCAGGTTTGTAATTTAATGTGATTTCTTCACAGTAGACACAAGAGCCAAGAGCCTGAACACATCCTTATTTGGAAGCCAGCTGGTGTTTGATGAGACGCAGAAGGCTGGTTGTAGCTTTGCTTGACTGCCTAAACCTGCCTTCCTTGGTGCCTGGCTAGAGCCTCAGGCCTAAGTCCTGTCATGGCAAATGAGGTCAGAGTTGGTACTCAACACATTTGTTTCCTTACCTTCACAGGGCTTGTTGTTGTTTAAACCTAGACTGGCAATTTTAAAATGAAAGGAAGATACTGCCAAGATCTAACATATATAAGAAAGTTCACTTCATTTTGACAATCTGACATCTAGTAGTTTCATTTAAAATAGTATTTGCTAAGGAATATCACTCTAGGGATTGCCAGGGAATTTGAGAAAATCATCAGCCGCCTTTAGAGTGGTTGTATTGTATTCCTCACTTAGTTCCTCTGGTAAATGAATGTCTTATTATTGTATGTAGTGATCTCAGATTATGAAAAAATATGTAAAAATAATTGATAAATTATTCTTCAGTCTTATCCTGTTTTAAAATACTGAGGAGCTAATCAGCCTTCCAGGTAATTGTGATGCACGTGGTTTAAGGACCATATTTTGAATAATGTTTATATATTTTCTGTGTCTTAATATTTCTCAGAGCTCTAAAAAATTTTTTTTCATCATAATTCTGTCATTCAGCCATTTCTTTTTTCTTTAAGATGACTCTTATGAAAGAATCTAGGTAGACCTTATAATTGAAAATCAAGAGACTTGAACTCTGGTCCTCTGTTAACAAAATTATGAGCCTCAATTCAGGCTGTGATGACATCTGACTTTTTCTATAACATGGAATAAGGACAAACACTTTGTTTTTGAACTTTTGCTGAGAATGTTCTGTCATTATTGAAAGAATGTTGCTGAACCTAACTACAGATAAAAGCCATCTGGAATCAAGTTTGAGTGAACTGCATGTTTTAAGAAGCCTCCACTAGAGCTTTGGCATTATTCTCATAACTGCTCCATCCCACGCCTGCTTTAGGAATAACCATTTCCAAGGGAGATGTATATGGGCGTGTCACTTTTATACGACAACATGGTTAAGTTTGTTTCAGTTGGTTTCATATTTGTATGTGCATGCATGCTCAGTCGTGTTCGACTCTGTGATCCCGCAGACTGTAGCTCGCTAGGCCCCTCTGTCCATGGAGTTTTCCAGGCAAGAATCCTGGAGTGGGTTGCCATTTCCTCCTCCATCCTACTTGTGATCAAATACTCAGTTTATTCAACCTGAGGCTATAGGGTCAGATTGCACTGTGGTTATACAATTTGTAGAGTGGAATATAATCAGTTGTCACATTTGCTTTTATGTGTTTCTGCCCACAATTAATTGTTATGATTTTAACTCAGTTTTGAGCCTTTAGTGATAGTCCAGTTAAAGTTAAATATAAGATATTAATTTCCGTTAATTATAAATACTATGTAGTATAAGTGAAGTCTGTAAGTTTTCTCATCCTTATCAAGAAATGATAGTATATGCCTATCTCTGAATTTTTGAAGATTCTAAAAATCGTTTGTGGTAGATATGTACAAATATAAAAAGCATATGGTTGTGGCTTAGAAACTGTAGCTCATAGAAGGATTAGGTTGAACAATGTATCATTGTTCCTAGGGTCAATTAGGCGTGTAGGTTTAGCTAGCTTGGGAACAGCCTCTAGCATGTGACTCTATAAATAACACTTGCACAACAAACATGGGCTTGATAAGTGAGCAATAAATCTGGGCTGACTGCCCACTCTTCTGAATTTTAGAACCAGTCCTGCCATTATAGTATTTCGAGGGCCTGACAGCAGTAACAATTTTTAAATGAAAACATTTTTCACATCTACTTTGTGTTATTCCTGGTTATCCAGTTTTATTCTTATTTTTTGTTGTTTCTCAAAAGTCAGCTTTGCTGGACAAAAAGAATCCTTTGGTTTGGTCACTTGTCTTCTCATTAGATACTTAGGTTTTGTGGTCTTGCATATACTTTTAAACACAAATTTTCTTACTTTCTTAAAGAATGATGTTGGTTTGGTGGCCCAGATGTCTATAAGCATGAAAGCAAGCACACTTGTCTCATTTCATCTTTGTTTACCTTTGGAAACAAAGGTTGGAAATAAGTAGGAACTTCCAACAATTCCCACAATGTCCTTGATTTATAAGCCCGAGCAACAAAAGATAAATTCACAAAGACACATTTTATCAAAGGATCTATTGGAACAAGTCACTATTGCCCAAAAAGCCCCCTTTTTTTGTTTTGTTTTCCCCTGTTGCAATATAAGGTCTGAAAGGTGTGTTAGGAGATTAAGCATCTGTCAGATGTAATTTTTTAAAGTTTCTATTGGTTTAGTTTGTAAATTATATTGTTAAATTCTTATGACCAATTTGTGCCATCTAATGGCAATGGCACCCCACTCCAGTACTCTTGCCTGGAAAATCCCATGGATGGAGGAGCCTGGTAGGCTGCAGTCCATGGGGTTGCTGAGGGTCGGACACGACTGAGCGACTTCACTTTCACTTTTCACTTTCGTGCATTGGAGAAGGAAATGGCAACCCACTCCAGTGTTCTTGCCTGGAGAATCCCAGGGACGAGGGAGCCTGGTGGGCTGCCGTCTGTGGGGTCACACAGAGTCGGACACGACTGAAGTGACTTAGCAGCAATGTCACAGAATCTTGGCAAAGTTGAAAAGAACCAATTTGTTAGGTAGCTATAAGGTACAGACAATTTAGGACTACACTGCTGGGATTTTGTGAAAAAGAGGTTTTATAGTTTAGAAGAAAACTTTTTCAAAAGTAGATTATGAAAAGGGAGTAAACCGTACAAATTATATAGTTAGTCTCAAGTTTATAAGTTTATGGCAGCTTCATTTTACTGGTATTAGTTCTAGATTTTAACCGAGATTGCAAGTATTTTACTGGGGGCTTGCGAGGACGCTGAACTCCTCTGCCATCTTTTCTGCACCTAACATCCAGGATGTTGTAAACCACCATTTTGTTCTTACTGTGTATAACTACATTGTTGCACTTAACGCCTTATCTTGAAATATTGGTGTTTATTTCTCATTACTTAGAGTCTTCGGGGCAGGATTTTGTCTTTATTCTCAACATCTAACTTATTTATTTCTCACAAATGTGCCACACCCTCATTGCAATTGAACCCATTTAGGATTTAGGTCACGGTATTACTTGGTGGTTAAAAAATAACCCAGTAGAATAAGCTTTAAATTCATCAGAGGAGTTATTTATGCAGAGCATTTATGCAGAGCGCTGTGTTCATTGAAATGTAGAATTGGAAGGAGAGTGAGATCATTTACCCTCCAGAAATTCATGATCTGATGGAAAAGACATCTTAGGCTTAAGCTAAAAATGCTGTTTATAGTTTATGGTCTCTAAATGCAATGGTTCTTATCTCTATCAATCCCATCAGCCTCTTTTAGTAAGAAATATTTCGGAAAGTGTTTATTACCATCCTAAAGTAAAATTTTTATGTAACTACATACATAATTTTTTAAAGTCAACATTATATCAAATGTATGCAATATGGAGGAGAAACAAAGTAATTTATGATCAAACAATGCAGATATTAACTTAGAGATTTTTGTCTGTGTCAGTCGCTCAATCACGTCCAACTCTTTGTGACCCCATGGACTGTATGTAGCCCACGAGGCTCTTCTGTCCATGGAATTCTCCAGACAAGAATACTAGAGTGGGTAACCATTCCCTTCTCCAGGGGATCTTCCCAACCTAGGGATCAAACTCAGGTCTCCTGCATTGCAAGCAGATTCTGTACCATCTGAGCCATCAGGGAAGTCCTATAAATGCTTGGGCCTTCTAATATATTCAAAGCTCTAATAAAGTCGTCAGGTGCCTGCATCTGTACCTAAAATTGCCGTGAACATGGCAGTTTTGAATAAAGACCAATCGTGCTGAGTTGGTAACTGAAATACCAAGGGGGCGTTGCTGTGATGATGTGATTATCCAAAAAGAATACACTATTAACAGATTTCCAAACAAAACTAAGTATAATTGATTGCCTCCCAGAAAAATTTGGTATATAACTAAAATTGTGCAAAACGTACTTTGTGTATAAAATGAAGGTTTGTGTAAAATTTGGATTTTTATATACATGAATGTCTGGCATGGCATTCAGAAGTGGTGGGAGACCATCTGCTGCATTACAGGAAACATAGCATCCAGTACTCTCTCCCCATTGGATGCTTACGACTGTGATAACCAAAAATCCCCTTTCCCCAGTTTCTAAATTGAGAACTGTTGCTTTAAATAAAAATGTGTCATACAGTACCAAATCAGTTTTTGAAAAGCTGCAGCACTTTGTTTTGTTTTGAATTAAGAGTAGGCATGAAGGGGTAGAAAAAACTCACCAGCGCGGCCAGAGCTGTAGCACAGTGGGGATGCTCTTTCTTTGTGGCGTAAGTGGTGTCCTCACTGTGTCACAATCAGTAACTGGTGGGTTTCAGTGTACCCTTCTGCAGTAATGGTGTAGATTGAAGTTTGAATTTTTACCACAGGTTATTGGTTTTGCTTTAACTGTAACATCTAAACTATATAGCTCTTCATTTATACAAAATATTTACCCTCCAGGCATTAGTCATCCTTAAAACAGTGTAGGTGATCCAGTCTCAAAGTAGTGTCTAAGACAGTGTTTCTCAAACTATAATGAGCACACAGATCTCCTCTGGATCTTGTTAGCCCACAGATTCTTAATCAGCGGGTTGGACAGAGCCTGAGGCTTCCTGCCAAAGTTTAGTCAATTCTGCTGGCTCGAGGCCTGCACTCTGTTTTCTTCATTTTCTTGGCCACGCCGCGTGGCGTGCGGTATCTTAGTTCCCTGAGCAGGGATGGACCTGTGCCCCCTGCAGTGGAAGCCCAGAGTCTCAACCACTGGCCACCAGGGCAGCCCTCAAGGCCCACGCTCTTCCCGAGCAGGGCCATGAGAAGTTCTTAGGTATCCATGCCTTGAGGTGTCCGAACTTAATCAGTATTACTATTAATCACTAAAATTATTTTACTAAACTACATTAGCTTAGTTCTCTAATACTTTTCATTAATGCATAACATAAGGTTTTTAGGATAGAGATAAGAAAAGTCATCAGTATTTTTCTATCACTATAAAACTCATCTCCCATAATGTTGCTAAGTATTCCTTAAGTAAAGGTTATGTATTTAGTATTTGATAGATAAAATGTACAAGAACGGATTTGAAGAGCACCTTAGAATTTGTTGGGATGGGCTTTGCCTCATTCATAAGAAGTGTAGCATTTTCTTTGCCTTTGGTTCAGGTGGATAGAATTGACCACCTTATGACTTAAGGTAAAAAGAATTGGAGTCCTTTTTAACAATATTTCAAGATACTTGCTTATATGGATGGCATTTTTCTTTTACTTTCAAATTCCTTAGCTTCTCTTCCCTCAGAGCCAGTATGATGGTACTTGCATGGCTCCTTTTCTAGTTCATTCTTATTCTAAGCAGATAAATCGGTGCAGACTGAACTTATGGTCCAGAGGCATTTTGTTTTCTGCCCCAGAACCTGTGTCTATCTACTACATCTCTTTATCACCCATCAGAGGAAAACTAAACTCTTTTTCAGAGTTCTGAAAGCCCTGAATCTGTCATTCTCATTTAACCAAACTCATCTCATTCTTAAATATTCTCTTGACTTTACCCGTCTACTGTGAAGTTTTTCCTGTTTTGAACTAGCACAGACATGAAGTCAGAAATACTTTTGATGCTTTTGAACTGCGGTGTTGAAGAAGACTCTTGAGAGTCCCTTGGACAGCAAGGAGATCAAACCAGTCAATCCTAAAGGAAAACAGTCCTGAATATTCATTGGAAAGACTAATGCTGAAGCTGAAGCTCCAATATTTTGGCCACCTGATGGCAAAGATCTGACTCATTTGAAAAGACCCTGATGATGGGATAGATTGAATGGAGGAGGAGAACCGAACGACAGAAGATGAGTTGGTTGGATGGCATCACCGACTTGATGGAGATGAGTTTGAGCCCTCTCTGAGAGATGGTGAAGGACAGGGAAGCCTGGCGTGCTGCAGTCCATGGGGTTGTAAAGAGTCAGACATGACTGAGCGACTGAACTGACTGAAATCAGAAAAAATATTTGAGGGCTTTTTGTATACCAGGAACCACAATACTAGCTGCTTTTTTTTATATGCGACTAAATTTAATCCTCAAAACCATGACAAGTAAGTAAAAATATCAGTCTTATTTTAATGAAGATGAATCCATTTGATAAAACGACCTGCCTGTACAACCCAGTTTGTCATTGGCAAATTTGAGACTGGGATTTGAATCCATGTCTTCTTTTTCTTACTATTCCATAGAGGAGAATTCTGAAATGAAGGATCTGGGTCTTGAGAAGGTTAGGTAGAAATGAAGTATTTTGTGGGCCAGTTGGGGAAAAAATTACCAGAGGAAGAACAGTAGTCTCAAGAAATAACAGCAGATGTCTCGAAAGAAACAGGTGTTTATATTAAGTTTATATTGTTGTTGTTCAGTCACTAACTTGTGTCTGACTCTGCGACCTTATGGACTGCAAGTGAGGAGGCCTGACTGATTGCCTGTTGTTGTTGTTCAGTCGCTCAGTCGTGTCCGACTCTTTGCGACCCCATGGACTGCAGCACGCCAGGCCTCCCTGTCCTTCAGTATCTTCCAAAGTTTGCTCAGACTCATGTCTATTGAGTCAATGATGCCATCCAACCATCTCATCCTGTTGTCCCCATCTCCTCTTGCCTTCAATCTTTGCCAGCATCAGGGTCTTTTCCAGTGAGTCAGTTCTTTGCATCAAGCGGCCAAAGTATTAGAGTTTCAGCATCAATCCTTCCAGTGAATATTCAGAGTTGATTTCCTTTAGGATTAACTGGTTTGATTTCCTTGCTGTTCCAGGAATTCTCAAGAGTCTTCTCTAGCACCATAGTTTGAAAGCATCAAGTTCTTCGGTGCTCTGACTTCTTTATAGTCCAGTTCTCACATCTCTACATGACTATTGGAAAAACCATAGTTTTGACTATGTGATATAGCACTTTGCTGGCAAAATGATGTTTATGCTTTTTGATATGCTATTTAGGTTTGTCTTAGCTTTTCTTCTAAGGAGTAAGCATCTTTTAATTTCAAGGCTGCAGTCACTGTCTGCAGTGATTTGGAGCCCAAGGAAATAAAATCTGTCACTGTTTCCACTGTTTCCTCATCTATTTGCCGTGAAGTGATGGGACTGGATACCGTGATCTTCATTTTTTGGATGTTGAGTTTTAAGCCAGCTTTTTCATTCTCCTCTTTTACCTTCATGAATATCTGAGGCTGTTGATATCACAATCTTGGTTCCATCTTGTGATTCATCCAGCCCAGCATTTCACATGATGTACTCTGCATATAAGTTAAATAAACAGAGTGAGAATATACAGTGTTGACCTACTCCTTTCCCAATTTTGAACCAGTCCTTTGTTCCATGTCTGGTTCTAACTATTGCTTCTTGACCTGCACGCAGGTTTCTTAGGAGATAGCTAAGGTTGTCTGGTATTCCCATCTCTGTATGAACTTTCCACAAAT
Organism: Bos grunniens; assembly: GCF_055505025.1. Classification (NCBI taxonomy): domain Eukaryota; kingdom Metazoa; phylum Chordata; class Mammalia; order Artiodactyla; family Bovidae; genus Bos; species Bos grunniens. The sequence continues at coordinate 7,066,103 of NC_141179.1, read as the reverse complement.
TTGGGATCCACACAGTCAAAGGCTTTAGCATAGTCAGTAAAGCAGAAGTAGATGTATTCCCCACAGCCAGCTCCTCCCATCAGGAAGCTTGCGCAGAGCTAACCACAGTGACCACATGGACCGCAGCCTTGTGTGGCTCAGTGAAACTATGAGCCCTGCCAGTCTGGGCCACCCAGGACAGCCGGGTCATGGTCAAGAGTTCTGACAAAACGTGGTCCACTGGAGAAGGGATGGCAAACTGCTTCAGTATTCTTGCTTCAAGAACCCCAAGAACAGTATGAAAAGCAACAAGATGTGATAGCAGAAGATGAGCCCTCCAGGTTGGTAGCTGTTCAATATGCTACTGGGGAAGAGGGGAGAAATAGCTCCAGAGAAAATGACGGGGCCGGGCCAAAGCAGAAATGACATTCAATTGTGATGTGTCTGGTGAGGGTGGTTTATGTGCCATTGTGACAGTATCTGTTGAAGTAAATAATAGGGACAGTTACATTTAGTAGATTCTGAGGAAGTCTGACCCTGCAAGGAACAATATTGCATAGGAACCTGGAATGTTAGATCCATGAATCAAGGTAAATTTTACGTGGTCAAGGACATGGCAAGAGTGAACTTCGACATCTTAGGAATCAGTGAACTACAATGGACGGGGATGGGTGAGTTTAATTCAGGTGAGCATTACGTCTACTACCGTGGGCAGGAATCCCTTAGAAGGAATGGAGTAGCCCTCAGAGCCAACGAAGAGTCCTAAATGCAGTACTTGGGTGTAATCTCAATAATGATAGAATGATCTCAGCTCATTTCCAAGGCAAACGCTCAACATCACGGTAATCCAAGTCTCTGCCCCAACCACTAATGCCAAAGAAGATCTAAAAGACCTCCTAGAACGAATACCAAAAAAAGATGTCCTTTTCATCATAAGGGACTGATGCAAAAGTAGGAAGTCAAGAGAGTCCTGGTGTAATAGGCAAGTTTGACCTTGGAGTACAAAATGAAGCAGGGCAAAGGCTAATTAATAGTTTTGTGCTATTAGCTATCAGGAGAATATGTTGATCCTAGCAAACTCTCACAGGATACAACTATATTCATTCGTGGACATCACCAGATGGTCACTTCTTAAATTAGACTGATTATATTCTGTGCAGTCGAAGATGAAGAAGCTTATATGGCTGTTGATTATATAATGTTGATAACACTTGATTTGCAAAGGGGATTTTTATAAAGTAACACAGCTATCTAAGCCATCTCTCCATGAACCACTTCCAAAATTGGTTCACTGTTTTCTTAAAACAGTTGTTTATGTGCCATTGTGACAGTATCTGTTGAAGTAAATAATAGGGACAATTACTTTCAGTAGATTGTGCGGAATGATTTAGCAGAAGTCTTTAAAACCTGAGAAGGAAGTACTTTCTCAGGAGATTAGACCCTATGTTATAACAAGAGGACAATGTCTAGATAGGGAAGCGACTTGCAGGTTATTTTACCTGTATCTTAATTTATACCAGTGCCAAGAATCTTGTTTCCAAAGTAGGAAACAAAATAAGAAAGAGAAAAACCAGTGTCACTTCAGAGCTACAAACCACCAGATTAAAGGATTAGAAATGGAGGCATAATACTCCATAACCAATTTATCTCTTTACCAGTGCTATCAGTTAACCGATCACTAACCTCTCTAATGACTGTGCATTTTATAAAAGACAACTTTGGCTCCGATTGCAGAGCTCATCTGCTCGTCCTGGATTAGGCTTTTCTGGGGCTGCCCTGGGTCTTCGGTGGAGCCTGTGGACTTCTCTAGTTGTGGCGCGTGGGCTCAGTAGTTGTGGCTTAATTGCCCCGTGGACTGTGGGATCTTAGGTCCCAGGCCAGGGATCAAACCCACACTCCCTGCATTGGAAGGCAGATTCTTAACCACCAGATCACCAGGGAAGTTCTCTGGGATAGTCTTACATGCTTCCTGATTTTCAATTCATCAACTATTAAAAGAATTCTGATTCTCTTCAATTACATTCCCTGAAAAGATTTTATTCTGTAGAGTGTCAGATTATCATTTTAGAAAATCTTTTCCTATTTAGTGATCAGTACGATAAAGTGAAAAGAACACTGAGCTAGAAGCTAAAAAACGTTTATTTTAATCCTGGCTTTGTGTGATTGGGTGTTTGGTCTACTGGGTGTTGTTGTGGAGATTTTTGTCTCCTTGTACTTAATTATTACAGGGGTTGGAGGAGGGAAGGTTGGTGATGTAGAGGTTAGTTTTAAGAAGTCTAAACAACACTGACAATACTCACACAGCAGAAGAGAATTCTAATAATAGTTCAAAGAGTACAGATTTTTGTATCAATTCATTCCTGAATTTAAATCCCACTTCTACTGCGTACTAGTCGGCTGTCCTTGGGCATATCACTTAATCTTAATACACTAGGAAATGATTATCTTGTTCAGCCTTTGTGAGAGAGACTCATAGAACAGTGCCCCAGTATCATCTTTGCTGTTGAACACCATCCTGGGGAGATGGGATCTTTGAATCTCCCCACTGTAGCTTCCGGCAGCATTTCAGGTTATTATTACAGTTTTCCTGCTTCGAATTTGAAGATGTGATGGTAATGTTCTTCTTTGTAAGGTCAGAATTCCTTACGTTCCTTGCCCACGCTTCAGTTTCATAAGGTTTACATCTCACAGGAGGATATAAAGCTCTTCAAATATTTCTGCATACTGTAGCCTCAATAAACCTTTGTGGGATTATGCAAAAAGTCAGTAGTACTAATAATTCACTTTGGATTTCTTCCCGTTTTGTGGTCTACATGCATTCTACTAAGTCATCCAATACATAAGGCCAAATTCTGCAGTATAAAGTAAAAGACAGAAGCCAATAGGAGAGTGGCTCTGTATACAGCGGAGAGATCGGACCTCGGTCAAAAAGTACAGCTGCTTATGTTTCAGCAGTCTAAACTTTTGAGAGGGTCACTGTTTCCCAGCTATAACTGCTCTAGAGTAAGGTCATATCTTGGTCATAAATTCAGTCACCTTTCCTTTTCCAGAATAATAGCAGAAGCTAGTTTATTTACATACCTTGAAGGGGCTAGAGAATTTCACACATAATTTTCCTATAGTAGGGATTCCCTGGTAGCTCAAATGGTGAAGAATCCGCCTGCAATGCAGGCCACCCTGGTTCGATTCCTGGGTTGGGAAGATCCTCTACAGAAGGAATAGGCTACACAAGCTTCCTCTGTGGCTCAGCTGGTAAAGAATCTGCCTGCAGTGTAGGAGACCTGGGTTTGATTCCTGGGTCATGAAGATCCTCTGGAGAAGGGATAGGCTACCCACTCCAGTATTCTTGGGCATCCCTTGTGGCTCAGCTGGTAAAGAATCCGCCTGCAATGTGGGAGACCTGGGTTCGAGCCCTGGGTTGGGAAGATCCCCTGGAGAAGGGAAAGGCTACTCACTCCAGTATTCTGTCCTGGAGAATTCCATGGACTATACAGTCCATGGAGTCACAAAGAGTCAGACACGACTGAGTGACTTTTACTTTCACAGTAGGTGTAGCAGCTAGACTATTCTTAGGAACAAGATGAACTAAATTTAAAATTATTTTCTATGTTATATATAACTACTCATACATTTAACTCTGAAGATACTGTTTTATGAGTTTTTCTTAATTTTGTCTCCTTGGTTTGTATATTTTGGTTCTGTTATTTATAATTTGACAATTTTTAGAATCTTCACTTTAAGCGAAAATTCTTTTCAACCCTTTTCTCAGATGAGTATTTATGTGAACTCTCACTTATCTGCATTCTTAAATAGCACACACTGCTTTAATATTTATGCCGTTTGCATGTTCACTGAGCCCTACTGTATACCAGGCATTCTCCCAGGTGCAGTTTATCAGTAAGTTTATATTCCAGTAGGAATAGAGATTGTGTTTCTTAATATTTTGTCATCTTTTATTAAGTCTTCAATACCATGCCATTATATTCCCTCTTCAGCATTTATGTAGTATATTTGTTTTTCAGTATATATTGCAAAGATTTATATTTTCAAGTATTGTACTTTTCGTGTGTATTTCCGGTACAGAAATTGCTTTCAGAATTCCTGGACACCACGCGGTCCTGCTGTGGACTGGCTGTGTGACCTTGTGCACGTGCCTCGGGTCTTGTTTCAGCGTTTGTTCACTTACTTGGCTGGGTCAGGTCTTGCTTGCTGCCCGCCGGACCTCCGTGAGCCGGGCTCGGTCCTTCAGTGGCGGCACTGGCTCCTGTTGTTGTGTACAGGCTCCAGTTTGCACGGGTTGCAGTTGTGGGGCATGCGGGATCCTAGTTCCCCAGTCAGGGATTGAACCTGTGTCCCCTGCATTGCCAGGCAGATTCTTAACCACTAGAGCTCCAAGGAAGTCTTCAGTCCCTCAGTTTTCTATTTGCATAGTGGAGGGTACACCCTCGTTAATCCTCGTAATGATAGATCTTTCAATAAGAGAGTAGAAGCCATCACACTGGAATGCGATGAGCTGACCAACCGTGAAATCATTTGCCCCTGCCTCGCCCCTTCTCCCCCACCCCCTGGTACAGTGGACGCTGTGTCTACACCTGCCCTTCTCATGCTCTGATGGGTGGCTGGAACTCTTCAAATGCTCCCTGAGCACATCTTCAGCTGCTCTGTTTTCAATCACATTTAAACGCTTGAGTTTCTTCCTCCTGAAAAAACAAAAATCCATACCATTCATTGGTGGTTTTTCTTACCTCCTATTAACTCGACCCTCATCACGCCCCTGAAGCTGCTCTTGCCAGTGTTACCAGTAATCTCCTTATTGCTGTTTCTAGTGGGTCTGTAGTGTTTGCCTGTGATTACATTTTTGGAAAAGAAGATGGGTGTTGATAAGGTTAGTCCTTAAGGCTGCAAGGACTTTGGGAGACGGTTTGATGTCCTTAGGTCAGAAAGGAAAAAGTTTTCATTAATTCATTGACAAATATTTATCAAGCACTCTACTAATCATTGAAGATATGGTAGTTAACAAAATAAGTAAAAGTGCCTTTTCCTCTGGAGCTTATTGGAGAAAATAGATGAATACAATAAGTATATTATGTGTCAGATAAAGATAAAAGATAATCAGAAATAAAGCGAAGAAGGAGTAGAGTTTAAATATGTTGGATTTTAAATGCCATGACTACAGAAATCCTCACTGGGGATAAGCCATTTGAGCAAAGACCAGAGGAGATGAAGGAAAGTCCCGTGCAGATATCTGGTGGAGGAGTAGGCCTGGCAAAATTTCTTAACAAAAAATACTTCTTTGTTGTATGAAATGTTTTTATAAAGATTCTTATTCTTGTGGTAAAAAGGAAACTAGATATTTTTAGATGTACTGCTACAAATTGACTTTAGGATAAAACAATATTCATTATTCTTATAGAATAAGTGAAGACAAAAATTCTAAAGTTAATCTTGTTTCATATTCCTTTTGACATCTAAATGGTTACATGCTTTTATAGTTGGGACAGTTTGTTATCATTGTTGTTCAGTTTCTCAGTCCTGTCTCTTTGCAACCTGTGGACTGCAGCCCAGGCCTCCCTGTCCTTCACCATCTCCTGGAGTTCACTCAAACTCATGTCCATCAAGTCAGCGATGACATCCAACCATCTCACCCTCTGTCGTCTCTTTCTCCTCCTGCCTTCAATCTTTCCCATCATCAGGGTCTTTTCTAATGAGTCGGCTCTTCGCATCAGATGGCCAAAATATTGGAGCTTCAGCTTTAGCATCAGTCCTTCCAATGAATATTCAGGATTGATTTCTTTTAGGGTTGACTGGTTGGATCTCCTTGCAGTCCAAGGGACTCAAGAGTCTTCTCCAACACCACAGTTCAGAAGCATCAATTCTTCAGCATTCAGTCTTCTTTATGGTCCAACTCTCACATCCATACATGACTATTGGAAAAACCATAACTTTGACTAGATGGACCTTTGTTGGCAAGGTAACGTGTCTGCTTTTTAATACACTGTCTAGGTTTGTTGTAACTTTTCTTCCAAGAAACAAGTGTCTTTTATTTTTGTGGCTGCAGTCACCATCTGCAGTGATTTTGGAACCCAAGAAAATAAAGTCTGTCACTGTTTCCATTTTTACCCCATCTGTTTGCCATGAAGTGATAGGACTGGATGCCCTGATCTTAGTTTTTTGAATATTGAGTTTAAAGCAGTTTTAAGCCAGCTTTTCACTCTCCTCTTTCACTTTCATCAAGAGATTCTCTAGTTCCTCTTCGCTTTCTGCCGTAAGGGTGGTGTCATTTGCAAATCAGAAGTTATTGATATTTTTCCTGGAAGTCTTGATTCGAGCGTGTGCTTCATCCCGTCCGGCATTTCACATGATGTACTCTGCATATAAGTTAAATAAACAGAATGACAGTATACAGCCTTGACATACCCCTTTCCCAATTTTGAACCAGTCCATTGTTCCATGTCTGGTTCTAACTGTTGGTTCTTTACCTGCATACAGATTTCTCAGGAAGCAGGTAAAGTGGTCTGGTATTGCCATCTCTTAAAGAAATTTTCCACAGTTTATTATGATCCACACAGTCAAAGGCTTTAGCGTAGTCAATGAAGCAGATGTTTTTCTGGAATTCTCTTGCTTTTTCTATGATCCAGTGGATGTTGACAATTTGATCTCTGGTTCCTCTGCCTTTTCTAAATCCAACTTGAGCATCTGGAAGTTCTTGGTTCGTGTACTGTTGAAGCCTGACTTGGAGAATTTTGACCATTACTTTGCTCTCATGAAATGAGTGCAGTTTTGCAGGAGTTTGAACATTCTTTGGCATTGCCCTTCTTTGGGATTGGAATGAAAACTGACATTTTCCAGTTCTGTGGCCACTACTGAGTTTTCCAAATTTGCTGAAATATTGAATGTAGCACCTTAACAGCATCGTCTTTTAGGATTTGAAATGGCTCAGCTGGAATTCCATCACCTCCACTAGCTTTGTTCATAGTGATGCTTCCTAAGGCCCACTTGACTTCACACTGCAAGATGTCTGGCTCTAGGTGAGTGATCACACCATTGTGATTATCTGGATTGAGAATATCTTTTTTGTATAGTTCTTCTGTGTATTCTTGCCACCTCTTCTTAATATCTTCTGCTTCTGTTAGGTCCATACCATTTCTATCCTTTATTGAGCCCATCTTTGCATGAAATGTTCCCTTGATACCTCTAATTTTCTTGAAGAGATCTCTAGTCTTTCCCATTCTATTGTTTTCCTTTATTTCTTTGCATTGATCTCTGAGGAAGGCTTTCTTATCTCTCCTTGCTATTTGGAACTCTGCATTCAAATCGGTATATCTTTCCTTTTCTCCTTTGCCTGTCACTTCTCTTCTTTTCTTAGCTATTTGTAAGGCCTCCTCAGACAGCTGTTTTGCCTTTTTGCATTTCTTTTTCTTGGGCATGGTATTAATCACTGCCTTCTGTACAGTGTCACAAACCTCTGTCCGTAGTTCTTCAGGCACTTAATACTTTTATGTTTGGGACAATTTAGATGATGGCATATTTATTCCTTAAAGAAAAGTAGATCTTTTTTTGAGTAAGTGAAACCTTTGCTGAAGTAACATAGGATAGCTCTGTACCTCTCTAAACTAGCTTACTGAGGTTCAACAGAAACCTTTTTAGGAGAAGAAATTTTAGCATTTGTACACTTAGTAGCATTTCAGCAAAATAGTCACTCTTAAGAGCAGTGAAGCTATACATTCTCTGCATTATATTTAAAAGCCTAATTTGTTTAAAGGAGATGAAAACCGTAAGAACAGATTTATGGATTGCCTCCTCTATCTGGGAAGATTTGTTGTTCCATTAGTCATCAGAATAGGGTCTTCCTAAACCCTCAGGTGGACTTCAATCTAGTTATGAAGGATTAATGTGATTTATGTCATTGGTTAGTTTTCAGAGAAACCAGCTGTTAGATATTAGAAAACCTTCAGCAGTTAAAATCCTGAACCTGCCATCCTCTTCTCTTTCACCCCTCACAAATGTAACAGATTTTCAGAAGTACTGCAGACAAGGAGTAGGCAGGTGGCACACGATTTCATTAAAATTTAAGAGGTGGTAATAATGAATCACTGGCCACTTTTCCTGGTTTCTTAACATTATAACAGGCAGTGAGAAACAGCATTTCCCTACATTTTGGTTGTTTTCCAGCTTTCAAGTTTCTCTCCTTCAGTATGACTGTATTAATTATCATGTGTACTGCTTTATAAGCACGAGACTATCTAGACAACATTTTATGGTTGTTTGTGAAGGATGGAAAAAGAGCCGTTACTGGGCTTGACAGGAAGGTGATCTCTTGGAACGAGGTGTTCACATATCCAGACTTGAACAAGGTTTTACGTGTATTGTCTAGACCTGAGCAATGGTAGTGCAACTGCTGAAAACCACCTGCGACTGGTGAAGAAGTGCTGGTCAGGCAATATTTGAGAGACTGTGTACTCAGTTAAATGTTTTCTCTCGGCATTGTTAGTTGCTCTGTGAGAGCATTCAGCTGTCAGGTTTCATTGTTATTCCCAAATGTACAAATTTTTCGCATTTTTACCCCCTCTGTTTTCCTCTTCTTTCTCCTTCCTTAGGAAGAAGGATTGTCCCGTCTCCAGGAGATAATATTTAAGGTCTGTTCTAGCCTGAGCACATGGCAAGCCACCCCAGCGTTCTTGCCCGGAGAATCCTGTGGACAGAGGAGCCTGGCGGGCTTCAGTCTGTGGGATCACAAAGATTTGGACAGGACTGAGCAACTGATCACAGCACAGCACTAGTCAGAGCCTAGATCCCTGTGTTACTGATCAAATAACATTATTGACGAGAGCATTCGGGTTTCAAGAAAATTAATCACAGGGTCTCATTTCCTTACCATTTACATGAGTATCATGGGGATGATTCAAGAAGAGAGAAATCAGATTTGAAATTTAAACAGCCATAGAAAAAATGACTTGAGTTTTTAAAAAAATAACGTTTATTTCTAATGCCCTTCCACACCGTTTTCAAAGATGGTGAATTCATGACTGTCTTTAGGTTTTCCTGTTATTAAGCAAAGTTCTGTAATTTTGCCATCTAGAGAGAAACACTGTTAAAACATTCTAATGTTAGAATGTATAGCTGATTCACTTTGCTCTATGGAAGAAACGAATACAATATTATAAAGCAGATATACACCAGTGAAAATTCATTAAAAAGAAACCTTTTGATGTGTATCCTTCCCATGTGCTTTCACCACACAGTTTTAAACAATTAGCTCCATGCTGTACATACTGTTTTACAGTCTACTTTAAAAGGCTATGAGTGATTGAAAGTCACTCAGTTGTATCTGACTGTTTGCAACCCCATGGACTATATATACTCTGCCTTGGAATTCTCCAGGGCAGAGTACTAGAACGGTAGCTTATCCCTTCTCTAGCAGATCTTCCTCACCCAGGAATTGAACCGAGGTCTCCTGAACTGCAGGCGGATTCTTCACCAGCTGAGCTATCAGATCAGATCAGATCAGATCAGTCACTCAGTCGTGTCTGACTCTTTGCGACCCCATGAATCGCAGCATGCCAGGCCTCCCTGTCCATCGCCAACTCCCGGAGTTCACTCAGACTCACGTCCGTCGAGACAGTGATGCCATCCAGCCATCTCATCCTCTGTCGTCCCCTTCTCCTCTTGCCCCCAGTCCCTCCCAGCATCAGAGTCTTTTCCAATGAGTCAACACTTCACATGAGGTGGCCAAAGTACTGGACTTTCAGCTTTAGCATCATTCCTTCCAAAGAAATCCCAGGGCTGATCTCCTTCAGAAGGGACTGGTTGGATCTCCTTGCAGTCCAAGGGACTCTCAAGAGTCTTCTCCAACACCACAGTTCAAAAGCATCAATTCTTCGGTGCTCAGCCTTCTTCACAGTCCAACTCTCATATCCATACATGACCACAGGAAAAAACATAGCCTTGACTAGACAAACCTTTGTTGGCAAAGTAATGTCTCTGCTTTTGAATATGCTATCTAGGTTGGTCATAACTTTCCTTCCAAGGAGTAAGTGTCTTTTAATTTCATGGCTGCAGTCACCATCTGTAGTGATTTTGGAGCCCAGAAAAATAAAGTCTGACACTGTTTCCACTGTTTCCCCATCTATTTCCCATGAAGTGGTGGGACCAGATGCCATGATCTTCGTTTTCTGAATGTTGAGCTTTAAGCCAACTTTTTCACTCTCCACTTTCACTTTCATCAAGAGGCTTTTGAGTTCCTCTTCACTTTCTGCCATAAGGGTGGTATCATCTGCATATCTGAGGTTATTGATATTTCTCCTGGCAATCTTGATTCCAGCTTGTGTTTCTTCCATTCCAGCGTTTCTCATGATGTACTCTGCATAGAAGTTAAATAAGCAGGGTGACAATATACAGCCTTGATGAACTCCTTTTCCTATTTGGAACCAGTCTGTTGTTCCATGTCCAGTTCTAACTGTTGCTTCCTGACCTGCATACAAATTTCTCAAGAAGCAGATCAGGTGGTCTGGTATTCCCATCTCTTTCAGAATTTTCCACAGTTTATTGTGATCCACACAGTCAAAGGCTTTGGCATAGTCAATAAGGCAGAAATAGATGTTTTTCTGGAACTCTCTTGCTTTTTCCATGATCCAGAGGATGTTGGCAATTTGATCTCTGGTTCCTCTGCCTTTTCTAAAATCAGCTTGAACATCTGGAATTTCACAGTTCACATATTGCTGAAGCCTGGCTTGGAGAATTTTGAGCATTACTTTACTAGCATGTGAGATGAGTGCAATTGAGCATTCTTTGGCATTGCCTTTCTTTGGAATGAAAACTGACCTTTTCCAGTCCTGTGGCCACTGCTGAGTTTTCCAAATTTGCTGGCATATTGAGTGCAGCACTTTCGCAGCATCATCTTTCAGGATTTGGAATAGCTCAACTGGAATTCCATCACCTCCACTAGCTTTGTTCATAGTGATGCTTTCTAAGGCCCACTTGACATTCCAGGATGTCTGGCTCTAGGTCAGTGATCACACCATCGTGATTATCTGGGTCGTGAAGATCTTTTTTGTACAGTTCTTCTGTGTATTCTTGCCGTCTCTTCTTAATATCTTCTGCTTCTGTTAGGTCCATACCATTTCTGTCCTTTATCGAGCTCATCTTTGCATGAAATGTTCCTTTGGTATCTCTGATTTTCTTGAAGAAATCGCTAGTCTTTCCCATTCTGTTGTTTTCCTCTATTTCTTTGCATTGATTGCTGAAGAAGGCTGTCTTATCTCTCTTTGCTATTCTTTGGAACTCTGCATTCAGATGCTTATATCTTTCCTTTTCTCCTTTGCTTTTCACTTCTCTTCTTTTCACAGCTATTTGTAAGGCCTCCCCAGACAGCCATTTTGCTTTTTTGCATTTCTTTTCCATGGGGATGGTCTTGATCCCTGTCTCCTGTACAATGTCACAAACCTCATTCCATAGTTCGTCAGGCACTCTATCTATCAGATCTATCTGAGCTATCAGGGAAGCCCAAAAATTGAAAGCCAGATAACATCTAATGAAAGGGACTAGTTAAATATTGTTACATATGATGTACTATATATTGAAGATATTTTAGAATAATATTTAATAGCATAGAAACTAATAATCTGTATGCTGTGCTATAATCTGTATTATTAATATTTTCTATGCTATTAAATATTATTCTAAAGTATTTTCAATAGCTGCAGTACAGTACATCATATGTAGCAATATTTAATTAGTGCCTTTCATTAGATATTATCTGGCTTTTATAAATTAAACAGAAGAGAACGATAAAGTTCAGGTAGTTTCATGGGTTTAAATTTCATTTTTCTTTCACAGAAATAATTACACTTCTCTGGAAGATGAAAACTAATATTTTTTTGCATGCTTGTAAACCAAATACTGTGTAAGATGCCTTGTAGTTTCATATTCATGTAATTTTTAGCTATTTTTAATCCCCAATATTTTAGATAAAGATGTCCATATGCATATGTATTAGACATTTTGTAGTAAGTTAATAGTACATAGAAAATGTTTACCTGAAAAAGTCCTTCAATAATCAATAGAAGACAGTCAAAACTTAGCTTGTATTTCTGTTTTGGCTTTTAAGTATATAATATAATAAGAATGTTTAATGTTTTTGTGCTTTGTTCAGTGTAAAGGGTTTTAGGTCTTCAAATTATATGGTTAATTGGCATTTATAGCTTTGGGAGGAAAAAAAGTGGGTGATTCCCTAATGAATTTTGGGTTTAACGTATATGACTACTGTTATAGATGATTTATAAATCACATTTCAACTTTAAATTATGGCAGATAATTGTCTACTAGGTGAAAATGATTTCCCTTCGCTTAAAATTTCCAACATAACTTTGAGATTTTGCACTTCTAAAGTCTCAGAACAGAACGTCCAGTGATAGAAGGACGAGGAAAGTTTGCAGAGGAAGGGTGAGGGCGGTGCGGCGGTAAGACTGCTTTCACGGAGCTCACTTAGAGTCCTGCCTGCTAGCTCATACAGCCAGCCTGTTTTGAGAAGCGAGGCTGCTGCTTGTAGGGCCTCGTCTGTGTTATCTAACGCAGGGGATGTTTTTGTCTCAGTCACATAGATCAGACAACAACCTGGCAGGACCCCAGGAAGGCCATGCTCTCCCAGATGAACGTCACCGCCCCGACCAGCCCACCGGTGCAGCAGAACATGATGAATTCGGCCTCGGGTGAGTGCAGTGCTGTCGTGAGGGCACGCCACGTGGTGCTTTGGCGAAACTTTCTGTGGAAGACAGTCGTTATTCTTTCAAGGAAACTGGAACATGGGTGATGGTTACTTTCTATCCTCTTGCATGAGAGAAACTTCTTTATTTCAAATAGCCGACTATACCAAACCCTTGTTTAATCATGAATACATAAGGGCCTTGGTGATTGAAAGCCAGCAGTTTTCCAAGTTTCATTTCTGAAGTGAGTGTCTCAGATCCCTAGTTTGGTTAACGTTGACATGCTCATGCTTTATTCTACCGCTTTCTTGTGTCCGAGACCGTAGAGTTGAAGTTTCCCTCTTCCTTTTGTGGGGTGGACGGGAAGCCCCCTCTTAGCGTGAATGTTTGTTCTCCTTTGAGAATAACGGGAAGGGAGCAACTTATAAAACCCCAAAGCACCTTTCTTAGGGCTGGTACGTGCTATTTAACGCATTGCCACCTTTTTCATAGAAGATAAACCTGAGTGTACGTTTTTTTCTGTCTCCTATTTGGCAGTTTACTTAAATTTGCTGTTTTTCTTATCTGTGTAATTGGGAGTAACAATGCCCCTTATTATAGAGAGGAAGACAGTAAAGGAAATAATATACATATAAAGCTTTTATATTACACTTCTAATATGGAGTGGGTACTAAGTAAAGGTTTAGTTCCTTCTTCCCTATGTCAGTTAGATTTTGGATGGCTTCTTTCTTCTTTGTTACATAGGCCCAAGGCCGTAGCTACCCATTATGCATCTTTGTGCATGGTAGGAAAAGGGCTTCCCAGGTTGCGTTAGTGGGTAAAGAACCTCCTGCCAACGCAGGAGACTGAGAGACACAGGTTCAATCCTTGGGCCAGGAAGATCCCCTGGAGGAGGGCACAGAAACCCACTCCAGTATTCTTGCCTGGAGAATGCCCATGGACAGAGGAGCCTGGTGGGCTACAGTCCATGCGGTCACAAAGAGTCGGTCGGACACAGCTGAAGCGACTTAGCACTCATCCCGCCCCCTGCTCGGGGAAGATGCCCCCCAAGCCTGGGGTCGGGGCTTGGAGCCTGTGGGCTGGGCCTCTGACCACGCCCCTGCCCCATGCTTTACCCCCCTCGCTGAAGTCCTGGGTCAGGGCACAGATGGCAGCAGCAGTGCCCGTGATGGCCTTCCCCCTCACAGCCCTACCCAGCAGACCGATCGGTGCGATGCTGTTGGAAGCTGCACTGTAGATTTTCTTAAACAGCAGCCTTTGGAAAGGGACTGGTAGAGGTGGAGAGAGGGGTGCAGTTCCTTGTAGGAAAGCTCATGAAACTCAAAGTGTCCTACCCTAGAGGTGATGACAGTGTGTTAGGACGTTCTGCTGTCCCATAACTCCATTCTTGCCTTCGATGGGTTGAACACTTGAAAGAATTCAAGAAAATGAAAATCAAGGCAAGATTCGTGACTGAGCTTTTCTTGTCATAAAGCTTCCATTTTATCTGCGCTTATTTTAATGTCAGCACCTATACTTATCCTCAGAATATGTTTTATATGTGACATTGAAGTTAAACTTTTTTCAAAGGCCAAATATTATGCAAGTATTTATTGACTAGTATTTTTACTTGACAGCTATTTTTTTAATTATCAAATATCCAAATAAAAGTTGTGTAAGCTGCTTTCTATTTATAGTTCAAAGAAGATGATGCTCGTTTTTCATTTTGTCATAATCCAACTAAAACTATACCTGGGAAATTAGTAAGAAATAATTCATTAATTTAACTTTTATCTTGGAAGATCAAGCATTTTGCTTCTATAAGATTGACTGTTATACTTTTAGAACATTGGTTTGTTTATGTTTTTCCTATTAAACTTTCTAACAGTAATGGTCTAAGGAAATGAAAATAATTGGAATCAAGTTTATGTTTAAAACCAAAAGGATGTATCAAATTGGTATTAATGGATTTTAGAATATTTGTGTATATTTTTATTTCAGCTCTGTGTTTTGTAAAATATGAAATGTGTTTTTCTGTACTACATAAAAATTACTAGACATGCTTGCTGCTGTGTTAATTAAAGAGGTGACTTAGGGAGGAATGGTTTGAGTCAAGTGGCAGGAGGCACAATTGTAGTGGGTTGGTGTGTTTTTGTGAGGAGGGGCTGGGAGTTGTATGAAGAGAGGCTTAGATGTGGAGAGTTGAAGGCAGGACCTGAAATGGGAAAAGCCACCCCTCAGAGACCTGGGCATGCTGAAGTGGTGGTGTAGTGTGTGCTCTTCTCTGCTTAGTCGCTCGGTCGTGTTCAACTCTTTGCAAGTAGTCCCCAGGCTCCTCTGTCCATGGGATTCTCCAGGCAAGAATACTGGAGTGGGTTCCCTTGCCCTCCTCCAGGGGATCTTCCCAACCCAGGGATCGAACCCAGGTCTCCTGCATGCAGGCGGATTCTGTACCATCTGAGCCACCAAGGTGTTAAATAATAACAGGAAGCCCTATTTACATGCCAGGCTTCCTGCTAAGGTCATTTTGTACAATCCCCATAATGGTCATTAAATTAGGCGCTGTTATTAGTCTCACTTCACATTTGAGAAACCTTGAGTGGCTATTTAAAAATGGAAGACTTTGTGTTGTTGCCATGCTTTGGAATGAATGCCATGGGAACTGTAATCTTGCTAACCTCATGTTCATGTATAGTTACAGCCATAATGTCATGTTAATAAGGGTTCAACTCAGGGGCTTCCCCTTCTCCGTCTGAACCGAACTTACGGTGTTTGGTGACTGCATTCTCCACTGAGGTACAGAGCATGATTTCTCGAATAGCTTTAAGAGAAAATGATCTTATCTCTCAGTCAAGGATTTCTCCTAGAGTACAGCAGCAGAAGTGATACTCCTCTGTGCTTGGAAAATAGTCTTTTGAGTTTTCAAAGCCTAGAGCCTGTGAGCAAGAATTGTGAGGATATTTAAATAAATTTTCAGGGTGTTGACAAAGTCGCTAGCCTATTTCCAGTTAAGCAAGGTATCTGCAGACGGTTTTCACCTTGAAGACAATTCCTTCTGAACCTGCTAATCTGAAGCCTTTGTATAAAAGAGAAGGATACACAGCTGTTTTGAAACCCTTTACTGAGTTAATCAAGATAAATGGAGCTTGATTTACATTTTTGTCATTAATTATTTTAACTGGAACTTCCTATTGTTAATCTTTTATAAAAAAGAACTCGCCTCATTCACATATTTGAGTCCAGCTTTGTGTTCTGTTCTAATTATTTCTAATCAGATCACTTTCCTCTATTTTCTCTAGACTCTCTAGGTTTCTGCATAGGTTTTAATGGAACTATATTTTTAGATTTTCTCCAGTTCTAAGATGTTATGAAATCCAGTTTCTTTCACTGGAATTTGGTTTAGCAGGAATGATTAGTTTACTTTTGCATTTTGTGTCTTTTTCTGAAATGATGAGTTTTATTGCTAGACTGGAGGTATGTGATTTATAGTTGGCTAAATTTCTGTTAGTATTAGTCACTCAGTCATGTCTGACTCTTTGCGACCGTAGCCCACCAGGCTCCTCTGTCCATGAGATTTTTCCAGGCAAGGATACTGGAGTGGGTTGCCATTTCCCTTCTCCAGGAGATCTTCACAATCCAGGGATCAAACCCAGGTCTCCTGCATTGCAGGCAGATTCTTCACCTCTGAGCCACTGAGAAATCACTTAAAGATGCACCTGGAAAGGGTTCTAGAGGCAAGACTTATTTGATCCTATGAAGAAATTTATATTCTTTTAACTGGCCACTTAATTAGCAAGACAGTGTCAGACTTTATTTTCGGGGGCTCCAAAAATCACCACAGATGGTGATTGCAGCCATGAAATTAAAAGACGCTTACTCCTTGGAAGGAAAAGTTATGACCAACCTAGATAGCTTATTCAAAAGCAGAGACATTATTTTGCCAACAAAGGTCCGTCTAGTCAAGCCTATGGTTTTTCCAGCGGTCATGTATGGATGTGAGAGTTGGACTGTGAAGAAAGCTGAGCGCCGAAGAATTGATGCTCTTGAACTGTGGTGTTGGAGAAGACTCTTGAGAGTCCCTTGGACTTCAAGGAGAGTCAACCAGTCCATTCTAAAGGAGATCAGCCTTGGGTGTTCATTGGAAGGACTGATGCTAAAGCTGAAACTCCAATTTTTGGGGCACCTCATGCGAAGAGTTGACTCATTGGAAAAGACTCTGATGCTGGGAGGGATTGGGGGCAGAAGGAGAAGGGGACGACAGAGGATGAGATGGCTTGATGGCATCACTGACTCAATGGGCATGAGTTTGAGTGAACTCTGGGAGTTGGTGATGGACGGGGAAGCCTGGCGTGCTGCGATTCACGGGGTTGCAAAGAATCAGACACGACTGAGCAACTGAACTGAACTGACTGAATTAGCCAAGACAGTGAACTTAGTAAAAAGGAATTTGAAATGTGAGGAAAAGAAAATTACAAAATAAGAGGAAATTTGAATAATGAGTAAAATAATTCTACTTTTCTTTACATTAAATATATAATATATACATATATAAAAGTATACACAAACTGTATTCTATTAAATCGATGATTGCCCCTGACAAGTTACATTAAATGTATTATGTTTAAGGCACATTGTTGTCGCTCAGTCGTGTCCGACTCTTTGCAACACCATGGACTGCAGCACGCCAGGCCTCCGTGTCCATCACCAGCTCCCAGAGTTAGCTCAAACTCAGGTCCATTGAGTCAGTGATGCCATCAAGCCATCTCATCCTCTGTCGTCCCCTTCTCTTCCTGCTCTCAGTCTTTCCCAGCATCAGGGTCTTTTCCAGTGAGTCAGCTCTTTGCATCAGGTGGCCAAAGTATTGGAGTTTCAGCTTCAGCATCAGTCCTTCCAATGAATATTCAGGACTGATTTCCTTTAGGATGGACTGGTTTGATCTCCTTGTTGTCCAAGGGACTCTCAAGAGTCTACTCCAACATCACAGTTCAAAAGCATCAAGTCTTTGGTGCTCAGGCTTCTTTATGATCCAACTCTGCTTTTATGCTCCTTGGAAGAAAAGCTATGACAAATGTAAACAGCGTATTAAAAAGAGGTGACAAAGGTCTGCATAGTCAAAGCTGTGGTTTTTCCAGTAGTCATGTATGTATGTGAGACAGAGTGTGTGAGAGCTCCATTTATATGAAGCTTTTTATTAGTAGCTTGTCACCAATGATTCACAAGATTGCTGAATCTTAAAGCTGCAGTATAAAGAAAATATATCCTGTGATAATCCAGAAATAACTTGGTGCCAAAGGACAGGTGACTATTTAGGATTATTAAAAATGGCATAAGCCTTGATTTAAATGATGCAGTGTCAGTGAACCCTCTGTTGTCTGCTTTTTAAAAAACCTACCTTTGATAACAATTTGATAAAATCAAATGTCTTGTTACAGGTACATTTTAAGGAATTCATTATTTTCATGGTTTAAGTCTGGCATTTATTTGACTAATGCCTGAATCTGCCAATACAGCACTTTCTGATTTCCTTGTTACGAAAACCTGCATGGAATTCCTAGGAAATCTGTCAAGATAGGTGGAGAAAATGCCGTCTTGATCGTGGAAGATGATGCATGTTGAAGGAATTTGCTCAGCACCTCCATTGCTGTGGGGGAAACATTGAGAAGCAGGCATAGTGTGTCGTTTGGAGGTGCCTTCATATTTGCCTGTTGTATTACTTCTGCTTTGTGTAATCTCTCAGAGGACCAAATTCCAGATGGGAAAAAGATTGTTACCAAGGAAAATACAAGATAGAGCAGATGTGAAATGTAACAATAACAGGTAAAAGGTTGATAGTGAGATTTTTAACTTTAAAAAACACAGAAGAGCTAAGGATGTATGGAAAGTAGAAAGCTGACCTCAGAGTTTAGGAGTTGCTGATTCCTGCTTCATGTGCTGTAGTTCGCAAGCGTTTAAGCTCTGCTTTTCACCTTTGGAATGAGCTTAGGAGGAGTTTAGAAGGAGGGTTAAAGATCAAGGGCTCTGGGTCAGGCAGACACAGGTTTGAATCCCAGCTCTGTCTCTTAATTGACTATAAGATCTTGGATAAAGGAGGATATTTACTTGTGCCTCATTTCTTCACTTGGAAAATGGAGTGACAATAAAAACAATAACACTGAATTTGTAGGGCTGTGGTGAAGATTAAATGATACAATCTTTATACAAAGTGGGTACATAGAAATTATTATTAACAAAATACAGCGCTTGATATAATATACTGAATAATCAAGTAAATGTGGTTTCATATGATATTTTACAATTTAATCAGTTTACATTACCTGGTAATTACTGTTCAGTTCAGTTCAGTCACTCAGTCATGTCTGACTCTTTGCAACCCCATGGACTGCAGCACGCCAGGCCTCCCTGTCCATCACCAACTCCCGGGGCTCACTCAAACTCACGTCCACCATCAGTGACGCCATCCAGCCGTCTCATCCTCTGTCGTCCCCTTCTCCTGTCGCCTTCAATCTTCCCCGCATCAGGGGTTTTTCCAGTGAGTCGACTCTTCTCATCAGGTGGCCAAAGTATTGGAGTTTCAGCCTCAGCATCAGACCTTCCAATGAACACCCAGGACTGATCTCCTTTAGGATAGACTGGTTGCATCTCCTTGCAGTCCAATTACTGTTAACTTCATTTTAAATCAGTTTGTTATAATCTTTTACCACACTATCTTTAGGGCTATGTTTACAAGCTTTTTAACACCAAATATACATCATTAGTTCTTATTCAACTCATGTGTTATCTGCTGACTTTTAGAGTCACATAGATTGCCCATTTGGTAAAGAAGTTGTAAGAGTGTTAAATGGAAATACCATTTTTTTCTCATGGGTCAGACTTTTTCCTGATTCTTAAAGCTTTTGATTATTGTAAGGTGGAAATAATCTGCCAACCTGAAGTTGTAATATAGGGAACAAGACTATACTAAAGTATACCAAATGGGAATAAAACTATAATAAAGCCCAACATCGAAGCAGTGAAGTACAGGACAGAGGCAGTGTATCCCAAATAATCTTTTTTAAACCAAAAATAGTGTTTTTTTCTCATCTGCTAATTTTGGTAAATTAAGAAAAATAGTGTTTTTTTCTCATCTGCTAATTTTGGTAAATTAAGAAAGATGACCACAGGAAAAGAGAAAAGAGTAAAAAGCAAAAAACATAATAATTCCAAATGAATGTAATCCTTAAGAGACTCAGTTTGTTTTATTCAGTGTCTTGATTTATTTGTTAATTAAGTTCCTGAAAAAATGGTTAATACTATGGAAGCAAGAACCACTTTTTTAATTTAAAAATATGGACCAGTCCATTTCATGTTAATTAAAGTTATCAGTAAACAATATATAGGGATTATGATGGTAAAAATATTTATTTGTGAAATAGAAAAAATAATCCAATTAGAATCTCCAAACGAGTTGCAGATGACAATAGCTTGCAATTATATCTTCAGTATTTAGTTCTTCCAAGTTAGTGTTAGTCGCTCAATCACGTCTGACTCTGCGACCCCGTGGACTGTAGCCCGCCAGGCTCCTCTGTCCATGGGATTCTCCAGGCAAGAATACTGCACTGGGTTGGCACTTTTTAATCTTGATGGTTTCATGACATTGCTGCTGATGAAACATGCCACTCATGTCAGGGCAGCTAATGGCCTGTATGTTACTCTGGTGGTGAGAGCTTCTCACTCCTTCTGCAGTGGGAATCACTCTTGATATTGACTAATTCCATTCATGATTTTTAACTGAAAAGTATTTTCTAAATAATACTAAAGCTCAGAATACCTGAGCAAGGCAGCAACATTTGGCAAATGAAGCAAGGTGTTAGCTTTATTCTGAATTTACTTAGTTACATTTCTGAAATGACTTTCAGACTCCCTCCACACCAAATGTATCAGTGGAACTTTAAATTCAGTTATTCTGGAATCAGGGCATGTGTTTATATATTACTTAACATATTGGCATGTACAATATATGTTGTTCGATTCTTTGCAACCCCACGGACTGTAGCCTGCTATGCTGCTCTGGGTGCCATTTCCTACTCCAGGGGATCTTCTTGACCCAGGGATTGAACTGTATTCATGTATTTAGTTATATGCCCTATTATTTCATACCAGGTAATTCTTTTCTGTCTTCTTTACTTTAGAGGTTATCTTCGAAAGCAAGGGGAGACATACAGAAGCTCAAGATTGCTGAGGTCCCTTGGTGTGATCTTAGGGCATGAATAACAAATATTTTTTAAAATGTATTAAAAGCCTCTTAAGTAATCATTTGGGAAAGTAAAGTTCACTTGAATTCTGAAAGTTACTAAGAATTTGTTGTAAATACTGAGCCTAATGAAAAAAAGGATATAAGCTTATTTTGGTTACTTTAACAGACTAACTTAGAAGAGTGTGAAGATATTGTTAAAGAATATACAGGAAAAAATTGATGCATACCTCTGCTACCAGCTCTTAGTAAAATGAGTTACTAGGAAGTAGTGTTTTAAAATACACGTGTCCATGTTCAGCTTTTCTACAGTGATTATTTGTACAATTTAGGAGACTTTGCTCAGCTTTGGAGTAGAAAGGATAAAAAAGATTAAATTATTTACATTTAAGAACTAAATAAATGCCTGTTTTCGTGTCTTCTTTTGATAAGCATTGCAGTATTACTTCTGCCTTTCCTACTGATTTCTAAATCCTGGCTATTCTCTGCTGTAATAATTTTATGACTCACAAGAGGAATATTTGTGTGAAAGATTAAGATGCTAATTCTTTTAAAATGATATCCATAGACTACCATATATAGCCAGCATCAGTGAAATGAAAACAATCTTGCAACAGTAGAGTTTTTCAAAATAATAATTTTCTTTGGAGTTAAAAAGGTAAAGAGGTGATAAAACTTGAGGTTAAAATTTTACCAACGGTCATTACTTTATTGGAACATTTCTGAGGTCTAAGTAAGCTTGTAGAAAGCTAATCTTTTATAAATTTACATACTAAAGCTATAAAGTTAAAATCTTAAGACTCAAGTTACAGTTAAGAAAGTCTGAAGAGTTTCATGTTGGAAAGTTCTCTGAGCTTGCACTCGGCCTTTTCCTGTGGGAAGTTCACCTGGCTGTAACAGACTAATGGATTTAAAAGTCTTCTTATTCAACCTTGAAACAATTGAATTGTTCACTTTCTAAATTACTCATTCAACAAGTATCAGTTACTCTATACTAGACATTATAATGGCCACTTGGATTATGAAGTCAAGGTAAAATAATTTCTCCCCATGCAACAGTAAATGCATGTTTACTGTTGGGAGACAAACATTGAGCCGAGAAAGCGGGGAGAACGGGTAGATAGAGCTGCAGAGAGCAGAGCAGACATCTGTAAGGTTTGCTCATTCCCGCCACAAATGCTGAATATTGAACGTGTGCAGAGCACGACTCTAAATGTTCTATAAGAATATAGAACAGAAACAAATACACAGTGTAATCAGTTAAAAATGGAAAGGGAAAAATAGTTAAGAATCAGAGAGGGGTTGACTCGGGGATGGAGGGAGATAATCATTTTTAAATAGCTTCTCCAGGATAGTCCTCTGTAATCAGTGATTTTTGAGCAAAGATGCAAATGAACTGAAGAGCCATGCAGATAGCTGGGGAAGGGAATGTTCCATGCCTATCGCAACAGCCATGTCAGAGGTGCTGAGGCACATTTGAAGAACAGCAGGAAGGCCATTGCAGCTGGAACAGCGGTGAAAAGGAGCATGGAAGCCATATTATATAGGGGTTTGTAGGTTTTAAACAGAGCAGGGACATGATCTTGAGTAAGTTTTTAAAAAGAAGGAAGATTAGTTACTGGGCAGTTGCAATAATTCAGGGGAAACAATGGACCAGGGTGTTTGAAGGGAAGTGGTTAGAAGTGACTGGACTCAAAACCTAAATTTTAGTAGTTGGTGCTGCTGCTGCTGCTGCTGCTAAGTCACTTCAGTCATGCAACCCCATAGACGGCAGCCCACCAGGCTCCCCCATCCCTAGGATTCTCCAGGCAAGAACACTGGAGTGGGTTGCCATTTCCTTCTCCAGTGCATGAAAGTGAAAAGTGAAAGTGAAGTCACTCTGTTGTGCCCGACTCTTAGCAACCCCATGGACTGCAGCCCACCAGGCTCCTCCATCCATGGGATTTTCCAGGCAAGATTACTGGAGTGGGGTGCCATTGCCTTTAGTAGTTGAGTGGGACTTAAGTTTGCGGGAGAAGGGGGAAGGTAAAGGAAGCATTTTGTGAGAGATCACTGAGCCTCAAACCCCCAGCCCCATATGACTTGTGATAGAACGGTGAGGAAGCGAGGCTAAAGACAGTTAAGAAGGCTAGGTCCTGAAAGATTTGGGAGACTTAAAAATTACTCCTTTCTAGGGTTCTTCTCCTATAGAAGGGAAAACCTATGGGTTTCCTGTTTTTATTATCCAGTCATTTCATCTTTGAGACCAGGTTTATTTTATCATAAGCTTATCTTGATCTTATATACAATTTTTTTTGAAGTATGTATATTATTAGCACAAAATGGCAGAACTTCCAAAAAAGGGTTGGAATGACTTTTTCTAAAAGTATCTTTTATAAGCCTGGCCCTCAGTCAAGCACTTTCTCCTTTAAATCCTTTTAGCAATTAGTTGAAGAAGTACTTATATCCATTTTTATAAAAAAAGTGAGCATCAAGCAGATCAGGAATTTGCTCAAGGTTAGAAGGCTAATAATTATAAATATTATTTATATTAATATAATTACTAGTATAAATAATTATTGGATTCAGAATTTGAACCCAGATCTGTCTTGAGTTTAAACCTTTCATAGTTTTTAAAGTGTGCTGTCTCTAAGTTTAATTTCATTTATAATGCATGAAAAAAACCACGCAAGCCATATTAGTTTTCTGAATTATAAATCAGTTCAATTCAGTCCCTCAGTTGTTTCCAATTCTTTGCAACCCCCTTTGGACTGCAGCATTCCAGGCTTCCCTGTCCATCACCAACTCCCGGAGCTTGCTCAAACTCATGTCCATCGAGTCGGAGATGACAGCCAACCCTCTTGTTCTCTGTCGTCCCCGTCTCCTCCTGCCTTCAGTCTTTCCCAGCATCAGAGTCTTTTCCAGTGAGTCAGTTCTTTGCATCAGGTGGCCAAAGTGTTGGAGTTTCAGCTTCAGCATCAGTCCTTCCAATGAATATTCAGGACTGATTTCCTTTAGGATGGACTGGTTTGATGTCCTTGAAGTCCAAGGGACTCTCAAGAGCACAACACCACAGTTCATAGTATTGTAAATCAGTGGGTCTCAATTTGTAATGTGTAAAGGAATCTACTGGGAATATATATATATATATTTTAATGCAGATTCTGATTCTATAGGTCACGTGTAGGATCTGAAATTCTGTATTTCTAACAAGTTTCCAGGAGATGCCAGACAGCTGATTCATGAACTACGCAGATAGACAACTCTAGAATGGTGAACGTAAAACCATAGAAATGTTATTAAAGATCCACTTTGTTATTCCTATTCTTACTTTATTTCTATTTTCAGTGAGAAAACAACAAAAAAAAAACCTTTCCTAAGTACCTATTACATATGAATTACTCCACCATTTCACATGAGAGCTCATTTAGTATAAGAGCACTGCAAAATGTTACCAGCTTATTAAAAAAAAAGTCTATGATCTATAAAAGCACAAACTGAGGATCAGAGAGACTGACTTGACCAAGATTAATCCATCATTCTTTTCACAGGTAAGTTCTTAATCATTTCAGCTCAACAAATTTCAGTTGTATTTGGTGGTAGTGCTAAGCCCTAAGAGATATAAACAGCAAAAAGTCAAAGTACTTCTTTAAGACTTAGAGCTTCCTGGAAGACATGCCAGGATGTAGGCAGATAAGTGGAGTTCACTGAGGCATCTGCTAAAATGGGACATGAGCACAGTGGTCGGGGACACAGTTTATGGTAGTGAGTAGAATACAATAACAGTGTTGAAATTCCAATCTAAGCCTTAAAATACATCAGTTCAGTTCAGTTGCTCAGTCATGTCTGACTCTTTGGACTGTAGCACACCAGACCTCCCTGTCCATCACCAACTCCCGGAGCTTACTCAAACTCGTGTCCATTGAGTCAGTGATGCCATCCAACCATCTCATCCTCTGTTGTCCCCTTCTCCTCCCACCTTCAGTCTTCCCCAACATCAGGGTCTTTCCCAGTGAGTCAGTTCTTTGCATCAGGTGACCAAAGTATTGGAGCTTCAGCTTTAGCATCAGTCCTTCCAATGAATATTCAGGACTGATTTCCTTTAGGATGGACTGGTTGGATCTCCTTGCAGTCCAAGGGACTTCCAAGAGTCTTCTCCAACACCACAGTTCAAAAGCATCAATTCTTCAGCGCTCAGCTTTTTTTATGGTCCAACTCTCACATCCATACATGACTACTGGAAAAACCATAACTTTGACTAGACAGACCTTTGTTGGCAAAGTAATGTGTCTGCTTTTTAATATGCTGTCTAGGCTGGTTACAACTTTCCTTCCAAGGAGTAAGCGTCTTTTAATTTCATGGCTACAGTCCCCATCACAGTGATTTTGGAGCCCAAAAAAATGAAGTCTGTCACTGTTTCCACTGTTTCCCATCTATTTGCCATGAAGTGATGGGACCAGATGCCATGATCTTAGTTTTCTGAATGTTGAGCTTTAAGCCAACTTTTTCACTCTCCTCTTTCACTTTAATCAAGAGGCTCTTTAGTTCTTCTTCGCTTATGGGCTAGAGTTTAATCTTACCTTAGCGACCCCATGAACTGCAGCATGCTAGGCTTTCCTGTCCTTCACTGTCTGCCCAAGTTTTCTCAAACTCATGTCCATTGAGTTAAGTCTGCTCTTAACATCAGGGAGCCAAAGTATTGGAGCTTCAACTTCAGCATCAGTCCTTCCATTGAATGTTCAGGGTTGACTTCTCTTAGGATTGACTGGTTTGATCTCTCTGCTGTCTAAGGGACTTTCAAGGATCTTCTCTAGCACCACAATTCGAAAGCATCAATTCTTTGGCTCTCAGCCTTCTTTATGATCCAACTCTCACATCTGTACCTAACTACTGGAAAAACCATAGCTTTGACTGTATGTTATACAGACTTTTGTCAGCAGAGTGATGTCTCATCTTTTTAATACTGTTTAGGTTTGTCATAGCTTTTCTTCCAAGGAGCAAACGTCTTTTAATTTCATGGCTGCAGTCACCATCCACAGTGATTTTGGATCCCCAAAAATAAAATCCGTTACTTTTTCCATTGTTTCCCCACCTATTTGCAATCAAGTGATGGGACTGGATGCTCTGATCTTAGTTTCTTCATGTTGAACTTTAAGCCAGTTTTTTTGTTAACTTTTCTCTTTCACCTTCATCAAGAGGCTCTTTAGTTCTCTTTGCTTTCTGCCATGAGGGTGGTGTCATCTGCGTATCTGAGGTTATTGATATTTCACCTGCAGTCTTGATTCCAGCTTGTGCTTCATGCAGCCCAGCATTTCTCATGATGTATTCTGCATACAAGTTAAATAAGCAAAGTGATAATATACAGCCTCGACATACTTATGTCCCAATTTTGAACCAGTCCGTTATTCCATGTCCAGTTCTAATTGTTGCTTGTTGACATACAGGTTTCTCAGGAGGCAGGTACTGTGATCTGGTATCCCCATCTCTTTTAAGAATTTTCCACAGTTTGTTGTGATCCACACGGTCAAAAGGTTTTAGCCTTGTTAATGAAGCAGAAATTGAACGTACCACTCAAAAAACATGGAGAACTCTTTTTTTTTTTATTCTAGTGCAAAATGATAAATTCTGAGTTAAACTCACTGTTAAAGAACAAATACAAGATAAGCATCCAAAAAATGAAAAACGTGCAATTTCTATTCACAGGTGGGGAAGAATGTTAGTAGTGGGATGGAAATTAAGAAAAGCTTCACAAAGATAAAACATGAAAATAGGGTAGGATTTCGATGGCTAAAAATCGTGAAGGCTCGGAGGAGACAGGCTGGGGTTTGTGCATTGGGGGTATGTGTGGAGGTGAAAAGTGCATGACTGTGCTGAGTACTGGAAAGACAGGCCATGCCAGGAGGACTCACTTTGAGTGGATTACTAAGTTACTGATGCGCTAGAATCATCTCACCAAAGAAGCGCATGATGCATAGGAGAGGAATGAACCTTTGTGTTTGTAGGCAAAGCCCTCTTGAGGAAGGCGTGTCCACACTGGGGAGGGAAGAGGAAGAGTTGGCTGAGCAACTGAGCAAGGCTGGGCGGGAGAGGAGCCCCTGCGGGAGGTCCTCGGAGAAGGGAGAGGAGTTGGCAGGTCTGAACCACGACGGAGTGAGGAGGGCGTGAGCTGTGGTGGCGACACTAACCCCTCTGCAGTGTCCTCTGTAATGGCTGGCGACAGAGGACCTGGAATAGCCAGTGAAGCCAGGCTCCCAGGGCCTCAGGGAGCTCTGAGTCATAGAGCTGCTTCCTCAGAGGAGGTGTGAGGCAGGATGCTCTTAAGGTACATAAGATGTGTCTGATTAAGGCCAGCTGGGAGGTTACTGCTAAAATTTAGTCATGGAAATACGGAAGTCTACATTTGTTTTATCTGAGGAACAAGGGCAATTGTATTGTAAAGTAAAATCAACTCAAATATGAGGACATGTTTTATGGAGTGTTGGTGTGCACTTGGTGGAGGAGAAAGACTGGTGGTGTCCCTGGGAGAAGTATTAAAGATATAAGAGCCATCTATGTGAATATGACTGAAGCAATGAGATTTCATGAAAGTTCTAGGAGAAGAAATTTTTAAAAACACTCCTTTTGATTAATGTTTGTCATAATTGCAGCGTAGTACTTAAGAGCATGAGTTCTGGAAAGCTAGAACTATCTGGGTTTGGATCCACCGTCTGCCAGTTGCTAGTCTGGGCTAAGTAATCTGGGGCAACTTGTCTGTGGTTTAGTTTGCTCGTCTGTAAAGTGAGGATAATAATAGGACCTATACCATGGGACTGTTAGTTGGCTTAGTATGTGCTTGTAAGGAGCTTAGAACAATGTAGTAATGCAGTTTGTGATTCATCATAAATGTCAGAGACCAGAATTTCAAAACTGAAATTGGTCCAAATTAGATTCTTTTGCAAGATGTATTGCATCTACTTTTTCCAGCTGCTCTTACTTCTTGATAGCCCTGTACTCTGAACCACTAAGTTTTGTTTAATAAACTTTCAGTATCCTGGGTGACATCTGTATTCCTGAGTTGTGGGGCAGGTGAGAGGGAGAGACTGATCATCTGACTTGTGGCAAAATCAGGACTTTCTGGTTTGATTAGACGTTGCAGGTGGTTTGAGTCATTCCTGATGCAAGAGGGTCCTCAGGCAAGAACAGGAAGTTGACGTTGAGTCACCTTCAGTGTTATGACATACAATATTTTGTTTGTTTTCAAAATATTACAGGAAGTTAGTGTTTGTTATAGTAGTTTTTCAGCTAGTAGTAGTAAATACTACATAAAAATTTATTTTTCCCAAGGATAAGTAATTCTAATTTATTAATTAATTATAGGCTACTACTCTTTCTTGTTTTTCCTAATTCAAATTTCTCACCCTGTTTACATGTTATTAAAGTGATGACCTCTTTTTGTTTACCTTCATGATCCAGGGCCTACTTTCTATCTCCTCCTTATCCCCAAAAGACTTGGCTGCGATGGTTAAGCCTAATAGCCTAGCCTTGGAAAACTCCCACACGTTTCCCATGTCTAAGGGTCTGTGTCTCATGTATGCACACATTATCTGCGATGAAAATGTTTGTTGCCCACTTGTACATATTTAGAGGTGATCCATGAGTTTGGAGAAGTTGTTACTATCCTTTAGGGTTGGTGATCCCCTGTAGTGTTCCCCACTCCACCATTTGCCGGTTAAAATGCTTGGTGATCTGCTGATCGAGCCTAGGTCCTGACAGCACGGTGACCGTGTGCGTCAGCCCTCCCTTCCTCTGCCCTCGTCCCAGCCCCTGCCTGCGCCACTCGTATCCGGGTTATCCCATCTTGGCTTGCTTTGTGGTTGAGTCTCTGCCCTAAGGTCACCATCTCAGTGAGCCCCTTCTTAGTCCACATTTCTGAAAGACCATCTCCAGGTTTGGTTTGGCCTTTTGGGGTTTTTTCACTGCGCTTGTCATGAGCCAGCATTGTACTGTACATACCTATCTGTCTTCCTGGCTAGACCATAATCCATGAAGCAGAAACTGTTTTGCTTATTGCTGTATATCCAGTGCCTGGATTAGTACTTGAATATAGTAGGGGCTCAATACATACTTATTGAATAAAAGAGTTTGTTACATCCTTGTACCTTTAATTTCACTGATACTTAATAATGGAGAAATTGAACTTAACGTAGAAAGGATAAAACAGGATATGTTTCTCTCACAGTCATAAATGAAGAATTTTAATTGGACTTTGTTTTGATTGCATTACTGTCAGCAAACACGGTTTTGTGCCCTTTCTGTGTAGTAGGCGCTGAGCTCGACAGTAAAATAGAAAACTGCATAATATACGCTTCTCTGTTCAGGTATTTCAGTCTCGCCTGGAAAAAAACACGTATGGACAGTAGCGTGTGGTGAGTGTTATGGCATTAGGTATAAAGAAAATATTTTGTTAGCACAGAGAGAGGACTCCTCATTTGAATTGAGAAAGTGAAGAGTTCTCAACTAAAAATGGTCTGAAGCTCAGTTAAGAGTAATAATTCCCATGGATCACACCAGTTTACTTGCCTCCAGAGTCCCTACACTTCGTTACCACCTGGTCATTAGGGGCCAAAAAGAAATGTATCTGGTCTGCTTCTCCAGGATAGTTGTTGGGCCATTTCAGTTTTTTAAAGAAGCATTGCCTTCTGCTTTACCCTGATGGAGGGTGAGCCACTTGCCTCGTCTTACTCTAGCAGAGGTGACTGTGTGCTGCCCCCAGACACGCAGCGCTTGATAGTGTGCTCTGAACTGCCCCGATGCCTAACAGTGGACGACTGTAGTCTCATAAAAGTTAGATGAATTCAGGTAACAGTTACATACCAGCTAAAGAATTGTAAGTCGTTATTTTTTATATCATTGTTTCTCAAAAATGTGTTCCTTGGACCAGCAGCATCAGTGTCATCTGGGCATTTTCAGGCCCAACTGCAAACCTACTGAATCAGAAATTCTAGGGATGGGGCTCAGCTTGCGTTTTATCCTAAGTCATTAAAATATTGCTACTTACATTTGCTTTATTTTATGTACTCCCTATTGGAGAAGTTTTAATATTTATGATGCTAAAATCAGGATGTAAATTAACTGAAAAATTTTCTGAATATATTTTGATCCATCCCTGTAGTCTCCTCTTGTAAATCTAGTTTTGTGAGAAGCCCAGATTTCCCCACAGACTTACCGACTTTACTACATTCCAACTCTAGCCCAGATGCTTGAATCAAACTTTGAGTAGCCTGTGCCACTTGATGATTCAGAAGATATGTCACTCTTGCTGTCTCAGCTTCTTACGGTTATTCAGCAGTTAGCTTAGTTTAACACAGTGTTTTAGAAACCTGCATAATCAAGTCACTGAATTTCATCCCAAGAGCATTTAAATCAAAATTCTCTTGTGTGTGAATAAAGCTCAGATCTGTTATTGTTTATTTAGTTCACATTTGAGGTTGAAGATTTTTTTTCTTTTCAGTCTTGTTTTTTCTATTAGAATTCGATTGCAATGCAAAGCTATTTAAAGGTAATGTTTCCTTATCTACTCCTTTGAATTGATCAGTAGCTCTTTCTGTAAAGAGGACATCCTGTTTTAGACAGTCTCTTTACACACATTAAATTTTTGTCTCGTGTTAAATGAACCTAAACATAAAAGCATTCTTTTGTGTTTAGTATATATATTTGATATCAGTTTTCATTCCAATCCCAAGGAAAGGCAGTGCCAAAGAATGCTCAAACTACTGCACAATTGCACTCATCTCACATGCTAGTAAAGCAATGCTCAAAAATTCTCCAAGCCAGGCTTCAGCAATACGTGAACCATGAACTTCCAGATGTTCAAGCTGGTTTTAGAAAAGGCAGAGGAACCAGAGATCAAATTGCCAACATCCTCTGAATCATGGAAAAAGCAAGAAGTTCCAGAAAAACATCTATTTCTGCTTTATTGACTATGCCAAAGCCTTTGACTGTGTGGATCACAATAAACTGGAAAATTCTGAAAGAGATGGGAATACCAACCACCTGACCTGCCTCTTGAGAAACCTGTATGCAGGTCAGGAAGCAACAGTTAGAACTGGACATGGAACAACAGACTGGTTCCAAATAGGAAAAGGAGTAAGTCAAGGCTGTTTATTGTCACCCTGCTTATTTAACTTATATACAGAGTATATCATGAGAAACGCTGGGCTGGAAGAAGCACAAGCTGGAATCAAGATTGCCAGGAGAAATATCAATAACCTCAGATATGCAGATGACACCACCCTTATGGCAGAAAGTGAAGAAGAAACTAAAAAGCTTCTTGATGAAAGTGAAAGTGGAGAGTGAAAAAGTTGGCTTAAAGCTCAACATTCAGAAAACGAAGATCATGGCATCTGGTCCCATCACTTCATGGCAAATAGATGGGGAAATAGTGTCAGACTTTATTTTTGAGGGCTCCAAAAATAACCGCAGATGGTGATTGCAGCCATGAAATTAAAAGACGCTTACTCCTTGGAAGGAAAGTTATGACCAACCTAGATCCTTATTCAAAAGCAGAGACATTATTTTGCCAACAAAGGTCCGTCTAGTCAAGGCTATAGTTTTTCCAGTGGTCATGTATGGATGTGAGAGTTGGACTGTGAAGAAAGCTAAGCGCCAAAGAATTGATGCTTCTGAACTGTAGTGTTGGAGAAGACTCTTGAGAGTCCCTTGGACTGCAAGGAGATCCAGCCAGTCCATTGTGAAGGAGATCAGCCCTGGGATTTCTTTGGAAGGATGATGCTAAAGCTGAAACTCCAATACTTTGGCCACCTCATGCGAAGAGTTGACTCATTGGAAAAGACTCTGATGCTGGGAGGGATTGGGGGCAGGAGGAGAAGGGGACGACAGAGGATGAGATGGCTGGATGGCATCACTGACTCGATGGACGTGAGTCTCAGTGAACTCCGGGAGTTGGTGATGGACAGGGAGGCCTGGCGTCTTGCGATTCATGGGGTTGCAAAGAGTCAGACACAACTGAACAACTGATCTGATCTGATGTACATGTTTACTTCTTAATTAGAAATATAGGTGAGAAAATAAACAACATCACTACTTTCTTTTTTTGTACCAGTCTTGTCTTTCCTTTATATCTTCATGTCTGAAATTTAGTCACTCAGTCGTGTTTGCTCTGCATCGCCATGGACTGCAGCACACCAGGCTTCTCTGTTCTTCACTATCTCTGGGAGTTTGCTCAAACTCATGTCCATTGAGTTAGTGATGCCATCCAACCATCTCATCTTCTGTCGTCCACTTCTCTTGCCTTCAGTCTTTCCCAGTATCTGGGTCTTTTCCGATGAGTTGGCTCTTCGCATCAGGTGACCAAAGTATTGGAGCTTCAGCTTCAGCATCAGTCCTTCCAATGAATATTCAGGGTTGATTTCCTTTAGGATTGACTGTTTTGATCTCTTTGCAGTCCAAGAGACGCTCAAGAGTCTTCTCCAGCACCACAGTTCGAAAGCATCAGTTCCTTGGCTCTCAGACCTCTTTATGATCTAGTTCTTACATTTATACATGACTACTGGAAAAACCATAGTTTTCACTAGACAGACTTTTGTGGGCAAAGTGATGTCTCTGCTTTTTAATATGCTGTCTAGGTTGGTCATAGCTTTTCTACCAAGGAGCAAGTGTTTTTTAATTTAATTTCATGGCTGCAGTCACCATCTGCGGTGATTTTGGAGCCCAAGAAAAGAAAGTTAAGATTAGTTAGAGGTTTATTTTTTGTTTTTAAATTGAAGTATAGTTGATTTACAATGTTGTGCCAAGCTTTGCTGTGTAGAGGTTTGTTTTTGATTGTTTATAGTATACAAGAACAGAACTGGTGGCAAGTTTGCTAAATTTAATTTTTGAAGTCTACTGTTTTTAGTGAAATACTAAATATTATACTTAATGACATATGAAAAATACTTGAGAAATATGATTTATAAGATAAATAGCTAATGATTTAAACAGGATCTCTGATGTCAGATTGCCTGGGTTCAAATCTTTATCTTGGGAGAGTTTACTCTGCTGTCTACCTGGGGCAAGTGACCTGTCTGAGCGTCACTGTCTCATCAGTACGGTGGGGTTAAGTACAGGGTGTGCAGTGTAGTAATGGAGCTGGTGCCGTCGCTACAGGGGGTGCTGTGCATTGTACACGTTATAACAAATTTAGGACAAAATGTGGAAACAACTCTGATACGTAACACTGGGATAAATGAATTCTAGTATATCTGTGTAGTAAGATCTGTGAAGCCATTAAAAAGAATGAGAGAGGCTTACATGTTGTGTTAAGAAAAGATGCCCATAATGTATATTAAGTGAATAAAAACAAGTGTGGCTCAGGTACAACATGACGTCAATAGTTATACATGTGTATTACAAAACATGCACAGGAAAAAAATCCAGAATATATCACAAAACAAAAGTTTGGTTTTTCTCCTGGAGAATAGATTACAATAAACTTTAGCTTTTCCATTTTACTGTTCTACAAATTTTAAACACATTTTAAGATATCAAATGAGCTATAAAAATGAAAACATTTAAGGAGCAAAAAGCACTGGATTAATATCAGATCATTCACATACTCTGTTTATAATAGAATATGTGACTCTACTCACACTCTCTGATCTGCTTCAATCCATCTGGGAGAATTTAGCAATCAATAATTTCCAGCTCTTCTTCTTAACCAGGTAAGAGCCATTTTCCACAATTAAAGTTAGTAACAAATCCTTGGGCTTCCCTGGTGGCTCATTAGTAGAGAATCCACCTGCAGGCTCAATTCCTGGACTGGGAAGATCCCCTAGAGAAGACAATGACAACCCACTCCAGTATTCTCACCTGGGAAATGCCATGGACCGAGGAGCCTGGTGGGCTACAATCTGTGGGGTCACAGAAGAGTTGGACAACTGAGCAACTAAAGAGCAACAGTTCTGAAGTTTCTGACTTCCTGGTGGGGAAGCAGAGACCAAAGTGACACTGAAGGCTGCTGAGAGAAGTGGTTTTATTTATACATGTTTACCAAGTCTGCTTCCCATTCACGTCTTAGTAAACACAGGATACCTGCAGCAGAGTCCCAGCTCTGGACACGGCATCATATGCAGAACTTCACACTCAGGGTTGGAGGAGGGTCTTCCCTTGTGGCATCCAGTAGGAGTCTAGAACACTCCAGTTGCACATG
The DNA here is from genome assembly GCF_055505025.1 of Bos grunniens. Classification (NCBI taxonomy): domain Eukaryota; kingdom Metazoa; phylum Chordata; class Mammalia; order Artiodactyla; family Bovidae; genus Bos; species Bos grunniens. The sequence continues at coordinate 7,032,049 of NC_141179.1, read as the reverse complement.
CCTGCATTCCCTAACGTGATTTTGACCCCATCAAAGAAGATCTTTGGTAATAGTATAATAGCAAATCGGTCTGTTCTTGATACAAATGAAAACGGCCTAGAATTAGGGCCTTGGGTCCCATGGGCCCGTGTGAGTGGTCTGTTACCACAGTTCTTCCAGCACTACTCACAAGGCTGTCTTGGACTGCCAATATAGTCAGTCCCCTGCACACGAATGAGTTCTGTTCCAAGAGCTTGGTCAACAGAGTTAGCCTGGGTACCCAACTAATACAATTAAGCTATATAGTATTGTACTGTAATAAGTTAATAATATTTTTTCAAAAATAATACATTAAAAAGTACACAAAAAAAGCTTTAATCTTACAGTATAGTGCCTTGAAAAGTACAGTAGTAGAGTATGATGGCTGGCGTAAACTGGCATAAAGTGAACAGGCAGGTTCCTGACTGGAGCAGGGAGCAGAGGTGGAGGATGGGCTAGTGAAGGATCTCAGCGATGGGAGGCAGAGGGCAAGCTGGTCTCCCTCATGCCGGCCCTGGGAGCACAGGCTCCTTTCTGCATTCAGTTCTGTCCACCTTCTTGAAAGAATGATCCGGTGACGCTGGGTAGTAAGTACATGCTGTATTGCCGCACTCTGTGCAGTGAAATGCACGAAAGCACAACCACTTGTAGGGGATGCACGCGTGTGACAGTGTGCACCAGACACATGAGCGAACGGAAACAGGGTTGGGCGTGCACGTTTCATCTTTGCAAGTTCACAACGTGGAGGTTCGTGTGTAGGGGACTTACTGCCTAGAGAAAAGGGACTTGTTCCATTTTTGCACAGGAGACACACTTAGTCTCTAATCTTGGATGTGGAAGATGAATAAAAAGATGTGGGAGTGAGAGGGAGGTTCAAGAAGGAGGGGACATGTGTGTACTTACGGTTGACTCACGTTCTTGTGTGACACGTTCTTGTGTGACAGAAACCAACACAACATTGTGAAGCAGTTATCCTCCCCTGAAGAATAAGTTTTCGTAAAGTTTAAAAATGATAAAATTTGAAAGAAAAGAAGTGTTATCAGGAAGTTGGCTCAGGAATCAGGCTGCTGGGTTTGAGCAGCATCTGTGATGTGTGGCTGAGCCACGTGGCCTCAGTTTCCCATTAGAATGGAGATTGTCCTGCCGCGTGCATCCTCAGTCATCGTCTGCGCCAGATGAGTCCGTGAACGTGTGTACTTGGCAGAGTGCCTGGCACACAGCGAGCAGTCAGTTCCTGCTGGTCCGTTTCCCTTTGCCTCTCCTGATCTTCGTGGGGGTGGGAAATGGAGGAGACAAGGAGAAAATGTGCCTGGGTTGGATCACTTACACTGGGTCTCTCATTTTATTACCGTTCCCTCTCAAAAGCAACTCGCTTCCCTCATAAGGATAGCATCATCTCGGTGGTGGTTTAGTTACTAAGTCGTATCTCTCTGTGACTGCATGGACTGCAGCCTGCCAGGCTCCTCTGTCCATGGAATTCTCCAGGCAAGAGTACTAGAATGGGTAGCCTTTCCCTTCTCTAGGGGATCTTCCCCACCCAGGGATCAAACCTGGGTCTCCCGCATTGCAGGTGGATTCTTTACCAGCTGAGCCACAAGGGAAGCCCAAGAATACTGGAGTGAGTAGCCTATCCCTTCTCCAGCAGATCTTCCTGACCCAGGAATTGAACCAGGGTCTCCTGCATTGCAGGTGGATTCTTAACCAACTGAGCTGCCAGGGAAGCCCAAAAGTGAGAGTGAAAGTCGCTCAGTCACTTCTGACTCTTTGCAACCCCATGGACTATACAGTCCATGGAATTCTCCAGGCCAGAATACTGGAATAGGTAGCTGTTCCCGTCTCCAGGGGATCTTCCCGACCCAGGAATCAAACCCGGGTCTCCTGCATGGCAGGCAGATTCTTTCCTGAATGAGCTAGGTGGGAAGCCTAGAATGATCCCTAAACTTTCTGTGTTCTTAGCCCTATCTCCCAGGTGTTGCTTCCTCACGCTGTAGTTTTGGAATTTGTACCTCTTTTCTTTTTCTTCCTGAGAAACATGCCTCCCAGCAGTCCTGGTCCTTACTCTCTCCCTGCCACCCCTCCCGCCCCGCCACCCCCACCCCCACCCCCCACATACACACATCTCTGACAGACTGAAACTTCCAGCCCCGTCCCCACCTTGTAGCAACTTCTGGGCTGCTTAAGAATCAGCTCTTTTCAACCACGTTTTCTCTATTATAGTGTTCTTGGTGTGTGTCAGTCACATAAATAATGGAAATCAATGGCAGTTGGCAGGCTTAGCTAAACTGTGCTCTATATTAAGCAGAATGTTTATGATACCGTAGTGCTGTGAGAACTCTTGCACAGATTCCTTATTAAGAGCTCTGGGGTCTCTAGGAAGATACTGTCATGAAACAGGCTGGATGCGGGGACAGTCCCTGAGCTGCAGCACTCCATGTTTTGTATTAACACTAGTAGTAATGGCTTGGGTCATGACTTCCAGAGAGTTTTTCCAAAATCTGAAGTTTGTTTACATCTGTGTCTCTGGGGATGTAGATTTTATTATTGGATAATTTCTTCTTGGTGGAGAAGAATCAAGTATTGGGGTTTACCTTTCTTCTCTGAACACATGCTTAATTCTACTTTAATGAGTTGTTTTATGTGTTTTCTTTTTAAATTAGCACCTCTCCCACTTTTTTTTAGGTGCACCAAATAAAACCAACCGTGATTTTTTTTTTTTCCCATTGTTTATAGGTCCTCTTCCTGACGGATGGGAACAAGCCATGACTCAGGATGGAGAAATATACTATATAAACCACAAGAACAAGACCACCTCTTGGCTAGACCCCAGGCTTGACCCTCGTTTTGGTAAAGGTTCATCTCAAAATCTTTTTAAATATTTTTGATAACTGTTTTTTGGTATATGAATTTTGGAAGGTACATTTAAATTAAGTTGGGTTGTTTTATAGTTTTAAAAAATGACTGCCTAGCCAACTTATCTATTACTATTTTTATGCCTTTCACTTTAAACTTGAATTTGGATCTAAATCAACTTTCTAGCTTTGATTCTTCGGATGGGATTGGAGGAATGTTGTGGTGGTTTACTAACCAGACTGACTGTTTCTTTCTCATTTTTGAGAAGCACAGAGATCTTGTTTAAAATGATCTTTTTAGCTATAGAAATAATCAGGCTGTTGCTTCATCTAAAACCTGAAATAGCAGCTTTTGTCGGTGAGTGACTGGTGTCTGCTTATGCTTAACTTGAGAGAGCAGTGACTCCCATCCTGTGTCTTGGTGTTAAAATGTTCTCTGTCCCCAGCTGGGGCGGGGACCCCTGTCACCTAGAGATAGGCCAGTGGCAGCGCCTTTTCCCTTCTCTTCCTTTCTGCCCTCACTCCCCCACCCCACACCCATATTTTAAGGTGTTTTTTTCTTTTTCTTTGCTTTTCATTTAGGAAACAAAAAGTAAAGCCATATTTCTCCCTCAAATCAAATGACAAAAATCACCATTTGCACAAAGAAATACTCCCCTCCCAAATGTGCATATCTTGATAATAGTATACAAGCTCTTTGGGGCCTTTTTATCCATATTTTTTCACTGTTTTCCTTTTCTTCAGTTGGGTTTCTGAGATATTTTTCCAAAGCCATGGAAAAATGAATCTAAAAAGGAGCAGATCATTGTGGTTTTAAAACTTTCGTCTTGGACTGGATGTAGCTAAATGAAAACAATGTGCAGATCACTGAGTAGGTCAGACTGCGGGAGCTCGGAACCTTTGAAGCTTTGCAGGGGTTGACCTAACAACAACTGCGGGGCCCTTCCGGGAAGGAGGAATTAACTCCTTGAGTGCCATCAGAACACAGTCTGGGGTAAAAGGGAAGGAAGAAAACTCTACCCAGGGCTGGGCAAAATAACTGCCCTGTTAGGAACGTTCCGAACAGTTCTGTGTCTGTATGTATACCTTTTAAAAACCCCGACATTTGGGTTTGCCGCCCCAAGCTCACCAATTGGTCAGCGTTATGAACTGACCCCTATTCAGGTAAAGTCAGAGTGGGATCAGGGCAGAGACTGTTGCTTTGACAAATACCCGGTTTGGCTTAAATGCAAGCCTTTTGAGCTTCAAGACCTATTTGGGTGTTAAAAAAGTAATGTGGCATGTTAATAATTTGCAACTTCAGATTCTGTTTAATACTTGAATAAGGCCTTGTGGTTGAAACAGGAACCCAAGTAAGGTAGAAAATTTAATAAATGTTGCCGTTTGTATGGACTAGAACGATAACAGCCATGTTTCCTCAGATCATCTTTAATGAAATGAATTCAGCTTGTCCGCATTTGGTAATTTTAAAAAATGGTACTGTGGGATTTTTCTTTCCCTCTACATGAGGTTCTGAAAAATGATGATTAACTCTTAGCTAGCTATAGAAATCAGCAGTTGGAACAAAGGTTTTTGTTTTAAGTATTTTCAGTTAATAAAAAGTGAAGTAAAGCAAGTTGGCTGTGAGCTTAAGTAGATCCATTAATTACACACACAGCTTGGTCTTTTGTTTTAAATGGGAGAAAGTACCAAAAAAATAATAATCTCCCTCCCACCTCAACACATATGTACACACAGCGTACAATTAAGTGTGCCAAGAAAAGGTTTCGTAAAATACTCTTCCTGCTTTTAGTTTCCCCTTCTGGGCCCACTGTTGTATGTGTATTCCAGACAGGCTTGACAGCTTGCCAAAGCTTTTTATTTTGTGGCCCGACTTCTAATCTGTTCCAGACCTTTTCAGTCAGAGAGCTCAAGTGTAACTGAAGGGGAGCAGGAAAGGGGAAGAAAAAAAGTGTGGGTTTCTCTGATCCAGAGTGACAGCAAATAGAGACAAGCTGTTAGCAGCTGAATTTGAAGGAGTTTTCCTTGAAATCTAAAGTTCTATGCTAGATTGCATTTTATCTGCCCCCAAAATATAAACTATCCCCTTTCTGACCCTTTGAACCACGCAAACACCAACAGATGATAGGTTGTTTCCTTCATGGTTGTGAAATGTGCTTTCCTATATTCCCCAAATCTATATTAAAGTATTTACCATTTTTTACCTTAAGTTGACCTATGTCTTTTGACATTTTAGAGTGGAAAATACACTTGACCTCTGTATAAGCTTGACTTTATCACTTAATCACCTTCAAACACCAGCCTCTTTTATATTTCTGTTCTTTATCAGATGCTTTGGAATAATTATATTTAGAATAATTTTTTTAATCAGTTCTTCACATCCCCCATGAAGTTAATAAGTTATCCATATAATATAAGTTTAGGAAATTCGTAATTTGTTATGTATTGGTTCCTTTTTATCCTATTTTCTTGTTCTTTAAGATTTAAAAACTATATCTTAAAAAAAAAATTATTGAAGTTTTTATTTTATGTTGATTTACAGTATTAGTTTTAGGTGTATCACTTAGTGATTCAACATTTTTATAGATTATACTCCATTTAAAGTTATTACAAAATAATGACTGTTTCCCTGTACTGTATTTTTCCCTGTTGGTTATTTTTTATACATAGTAGTTTGTATCTCTTAATCTCATACCCTTTTCTTGCCCTTCTATGAAAACTGTATATTTTTGACATTTATATTATTTTTCAGCATTGATTGATAATTTGTAACAAATCATGAGGTGACATCCAGTGGCAGTAAGAACTAGCTGATATTTACTGGCTGTGAAAAAAGGAGGGCTTTTATCTATTTTTAAGGAATCGTACTAGGACTGTTTTTACACTTATTAAAGTAAGTTAATGCTTGAATATTACACAGGTCATTAAATTATTTCATATTTATACTTTTCCCCTTACAGATTTTATACTTGCAAACATAAAAAGGCTCATTTTCTTGTGCATCGTAAGATTATTTATTTTATATAATATAGCCATATGAATATTTTCCAGAGAAAGCCCTAATGAAAGCAAACCCAAAAAATTCCCATTCTTCAGAATGAAAAATCTACCCCAGAATACGAATGGTCAGTGAACTGATGTCCCTGTTTATGTGAAAGAACATATTAAATAGTGTTAGAATCTGTGTTTCTGGAAATAAGTGCTGATGGGACCACAGAGATTAAAAACACATTTGGTGTAAATAAAGTACTGGAACTAGAGATGTGGATTAAAAGGTGTATCTTTTGAGTCTTAAAGGAGGTAATAAATAACCTAGGTTGGCAAAAACACAATATCCTTTGAAAACACAATATCCTTTGTAATCGCTAACAGCAAATCTGTGTGTAGACATTCTATGCATGGAAATGTAACAGGTAATTAAAACCTAGATGTTAATTTTCGTCCATGGTTTCAAGGTATTCCAAAACTTGCTTTTCAGTCACAAACCAAAAGTTGTTCAGCACACCTTTCTGATCAAAGTTAAATATTTTGCATCAGTAGTTAAAGGTGTGTTAAATTTTTTAAGTGTTCAGACATGCATTAACCTTTTCCCTTTAAGAGCAAATATTTCCGATAGCTGTTAAAAGTAATATTTTCCTTTTAATGAAGATGCACCTAATGACCAACTAAATATCATACCCTCTGTTGTAGAGGAAGGGAAAGCGCTGAAGGCTGTAGGAACTAACTCTGTAACCCCATTAATGGAGTCTTGGATAGCTAGAATACCATCATCAGCTCATTTGAACTTTTACTGAAGCAAGTCTCTTGATATCCATGCATTAAAAACAAGTTTTTCCTTTGTTTTTTGTTTTGTTTTCCTTACCCTCTTTTAAATATTGCCTCCCGGTCCTAAAATGTCAGTTTGGGCTGTGAACTATATTATTAACTACTTAGGGTGGGGAGGAAAAGCTGTTTCATTGTGTTTCAGGTAAATAGAGCTGTTGCTAACTGCAGCGTCTTAAAAGAGATAAATCTCACCAAGTTTGGCACATAAAAGCAACCTGTGACTCTTCTCTTCACTTTTCCTCAGGGGAGGAGGGAGGGGGTACCCTGGGCACTGAGGAGTGTTTAGCGCCCTGACTCCTGCCCGCTGAGCCACCCAGTCCTGTGACTGCAAACCCACCAACATCCATTTTAAAAAAATACTGGGAGAGGGAGGGAATACTGCCCTAAGTCTGAGTTTCTCTGAGATCTAGGAAAATCATGACTTACTGAGTTACATAGTTAAGTGACAGAACTGGAATCTGGACTTGATCTTTTGACACCTAGAATTTTAAAGAAATCTAGATTACAAGCAGTTAATCTTTCAGAAACACACCTAAGTCACCAATGCTAATACATGGGAATTTCAGAGGGAGGAAGATGACAATGGTTAATGCATTTACTTATGTACTGTGACTTACATATTGTGACTCATCTTGAGGAAATTACCAAGGTAGTGAGTTTCCAGCTACAGAAGTAAAACCATCCAGTTGAATTATCAGGCCTCGCCTCTGCCACATCCTTAAGAGATTACCTTCCAACCTCACCTTTGACCTTTCCCTTGACTAGGAGCTTACCATATTACAAGTCAGTCCATTTTATTTAAGGAAAGTTCTAATGACCAGAAAGTATGTGTTCCTTTATTACTAAGAAATTTACTTCCCTTCAAATTTGTGAATACAGTCCTAATATGAGAACATTCTCCTTTAACTGTGGTTTCTCTAGTTTTTTCTGAGTTCTTTACTAGTTTAATTCCCTTCTTCTGGATGCCTTTCATTTAACTAGTGCCTCTTTAAAGGTAACACTCAGTGTAGTTTTTAAATGCACATTATCTAGTGAGAAAAATAATTACAACACATCTCTGACCTGGCATTTTATATGACCTTGAAAAATCCTTTAAAAGAAATTAGCTAGCATCCTCTTTTCTCCATAGTAGTTGCATAATACATTCAATATGAATTTGAATAAAACTGTGATGCAGAAAAATTCAATATGAGTTAAATTGTGATGTAGAAAAATGTACCTCCTCAGTTAGAAATCAGGAGACCCAAGTTATTCTGGTATCACAATATAACCAGTTCATTCAGAAAGATACCTGACTTCTCAGCTTATTTGGACTCATATACTGGATGCTTTTAAGAATATTTCCAGTCCTTAATTATTGTCATCTCCGACTCTTTGCAACCCCATGAATTGGGGCCCTCCAAGCTCCTCTGTCCTCAGGATTCTCTAGGCAGGAATACTGGAGTGGGTTGCAGTTCCCTTCTCCAGGGGCTCTTCCGGACCCAGGGACTGAACCCGGGTCTCCTGCCTTACAGGCAGATTCCTTACCGTCTGCGCCCCCGAGGGAAGCCCCTTCTTAATTATTGTGATTTAATAGAATATGCTAGAGTATGAAGTCTTCAGTGGCTGCTCTGGATCCCTGCTTAAGGTTACTTCTTCGTAGCTTTCTGGATTTGAGTGCCCTGAGGTTTCAAAGATACTTTTGAACTATTTATTGCACCATTTAAGTTTAGCTTTTGGCCCTCCGGTCACAGCTGGAAATTACTTGTGAAGAGGAGACTAGGAAATCTTTCAACTTAATCTAAAGATAAGCCTTATCACATGGTGAGTATGCCCAGGCAAGCATCTGACAGGGAATGGCCAGTGCTGGATGGAAAAGTTGAGTTTTGTCTACACTGTCAAACTCTGACACATCTGGGAATTTGAACATGTGTGTGTTAGTAGGGTTCAGCTTTACTGCCTTAAAGATGGATACAGTTTTGGTGTGCTTGGTTTCTAAACTTTAGAACCTCCCTAAAGTTGCTGTAATAGAAAGCCTGACGTAAGCTGATTGGAAGTATAACTCCAGGCCATGTGCTCAGTGAAGCCCAATTTAAAACACACTGTTAGCGATTGTTACAAATTGTTGCCCTCACTATTTTTTTTTTTTAAGTAAAAAAAAATTAACACTGAAATGAACGTTTGGATGTGTAAGGTTGTGGAATATCAAAGTTAGTTCAAAGTTGAGGTTTGCCGTTTTAGTCTTTTTTTTTCTTTATGTTATATTCAGGAGGATAGTGTCAAAATATGCTATTTTTCATATATGCACTCTCTTCTATTCGCTGAGGATGAGTAGACATACACTGTTGTTCGGTCGCCCAGTCGTATCCAACTCTCTGCAGCCCCATGGACTGCAGCACGCCAGGCCTCCCTGTCTGCACCATCTCCCGAAGCGCCCGAGTGCCCAAGTTCTTGTCCATTGCATCGGTGTTGCCATTCAGCCATCTCATCCTCTGACGCCCTCTCCTCCTCACATATATTAATGAGGTGAAATTAATGCATATTTTCTATTTGATCATGGTTCAGTGACACAAATAATTACATAGTGAAGAAGTATTTTCTTTGTATAACAAGTGATAATTTAAATTAATGGCTTGTGTTACTAAAACTCCTCCCATCAGACCTAAGAAAATTTATTTTTAAAAAAAACCTGTGTTTCAAGTTACATTTGCGTCAGTTCAGTTCTGATGTACAACTTCAGTTCTGAGTGACACAACCAGTCACTCAGTCGTGTCCGACTCTTTGCAACCCCATGAATTGCGACATGCCAGGCCTCCCTGTCCATCAGCAACTCCCGGAGTTCACCCAGACTCTTGTCTGTCGAGTCGGTGATGCCACCCAGCCATCTCATCCTCTTTCGTCCCCTTCTTCTCCTGTCCCCAATCCCTCCCAGCATCAGGGTCTTTTCCAATGAGGTGGCCAAAGTACTGGAGTTTCAGCTTTAGCATCATCCTTCCAAAGATCAGCCAGGACTGATCTCCTTTAGGATGGACTGGTTGGATCTCCTTGCAGTCCAAGGGACTCTCAAGAGTCTTCTGCAACACCACAGTTCAGAAGCATCAATTCTTTGGCTCTCAGCTTTCTTCACAGTCCAACTCTCACATCCATACATGACCACAGGAAAAACCATAGCCTTGACTAGACAGACCTTTGTTGGCAAAGTAATGTCTCTACTTTTCAATATGCCATCTAGGTTGGTTTAACTTTCCTTCCAAGGAGTAAGCATCTTTTAATTTCACGGCTGCAGTCACCATCTGCAGTGATTTCGGAGCTCAAAAAAATAAAGTCTGACACTGTTTCCACTGTTTCCCCATCTATTTCCCATGAAGTGATGGGACCAGATGCCATGATCTTCGTTTTCTGAATGTTGAGCCTTAAGCCAACTTTTTCACTCTCCTCTTTCACTTTCATCAAGAGGCTTTTGAGTTCCTCTTCACTTTCTGCCATAAGGGTGGCGTCATCTGCACATCTGAGGTTACTGATATTTCTCCCGGCAGTCTTGATTCCAGCATCACCTCTGCATTAGTAGCAAGTGTCTTATAAAACGCACTGAAGAGGAGATCCATTACTGGTGTCACTTTTTGTGCCCACCCAGAGACTCAGATAAACAGAAAAAGAGATTATAGACTTCCGGAGGGAAAAGCCAGATGGATTTCTGCTGAAACCAGTTGGAGTGACTTAGAAGGGGAGTGGTTCGTATTCTTTGTTTTATGCTCATGTTGTTCTGCTACCCTGGTTGCTGAGGTCACTTCAGAATTCATTCTGGACTCGCTTCAATTTGGAGATTCTCTTGTGCATTACTAATAGCATCCTACTAACCAGGGATAAAAACTTTTCGTACTTACTTACTCATTCAGCAGATGAGTGCCAGTTACGTACCAGGCACTGTGCTAACAGCTGGGGGGTGGAGGTTGCAGGCTACTGAGTAAATAAACCGTCACAAAACCTGTTAAATACAATGAAGGGCTTTCTCCTAAGGTGCTCCAAGAGGGAATGCGGTGAGGTAGTCAGGAACACTTTTCAAAGAGGAACATTAAAGGATGAGAAGCCAGTCAAGCGCTACCCTATATAAAAGGACCAGTTTTTGCGCTTGGCAGTCAAAACTCAGATTCATCTCTTTTAAATTATAAATTCCCCTAGTGAAAGAGTAATAAATTACATGTAATTAGAAATAAAGCTATTGTTAATGGGACTATTTACTCGTTAATCTAACATGAATTCTTGATGCCAGGTAGATTTTAAAACATTATTCCCTGTCTCTATATAGACCAGTCATTTCATTATTTGTACTTTAAACACTGTTTTCATAGTAGAGGGAAAAGATATAGTTATGTCCTGGAGACAGAGCTGAAGGCTAGTTAAGATTACTTTCTCCCTTCTCCTCCTCACCTCATTTAGCAACTCCTGTGTCCTGTCCCAAACTGCTTAATGAGGTGATGAGGAGAAAATGTTCTGTTGAATGTTTTTTAAGCTCTATTCACAATTGTATTGTTTGAAAAATACCATTATAATGAATTTTCACGCCAGACTTTTGATAGATGGTTGACGATATCAAATTGACCTAAGTTAGGTAGTTCAGTCACTCAGTCGTGTCTGACTCTTTTTGACCCCATGAATCGTAGCACCTCCCTGTCCATCACCAACTCCCGGAGTTCATCCAAACTCATGTGCATCGAGTCGGTGATGCCATCCAGCCATCTCATCCTCTGTCGTCCCCTTCTCCTCCTGTCCCAGTCCCTCCCAGCATCAGGGTCTTTTCCAATGAGTCAACTCTTCGCAAGGTGGCCAAAGTATTGGAGTTTCAGCCTCAGCATCAGTCCTTCCAGTGAACACCCAGGACTGATCACCTTTAGGATGGACGGTTGGATCTCCTTGCAGTCCAAGGGACTCTCAAGAGTCTTCTCCAGCACCACAGTTCAAAAGCATCAATTCTTCAGCGCTCAGCCTTCTTCACAGTCCAACTTTCACATCCATACATGACCACAGGAAAAACCATAGCCTTGACTAGACGGACCTTTGTTGGCAAAGTAATGTCTTTGCTTTTTAATATGCTATCTAGGTTGGTCACAACTTTCCTTCCAAGGAGTAAGAGTCTTTTAAATTTCATGGCTGCAGTCACCATCTGTAGTGATTTTGGAGCCCCGAAAAAATAAAGTCTGACACTGTTTCCCATCTATTTGCCATAGTTTTCTGAATGTTGAGCTTTAAGCCAACTTTTTCACTCTCCTCTTTCTTTCACTTTCATCAAGAGGCTTTTTAGTTCCTCTTCACTTTCCGCCATAAGGGTAGTGTCATCTGCATATCTGAGGTTATTGATATTTCTCCCGGCAATCTTGATTACAGCTTGTGCTTCTTCCAGCCCAGCGTTTTTCATGATGTATGCTGCATATAAGTTAAATAAGCCAGGTGACAGTATACACTCTTGACATACTCCTTTTCCTATTTGGAACCAGTCTGTTGTTCCATGTCCAGTTTTAACTGTTGCTTCCTGACCTGCATACAGGTTTCTCAAGAGGCAGGTCAGGTGGTCTGGCATTCCCATCTCTCAGAATTTTCCACAGTTTATTGTGATCCAAATAAAGATGTTACTGATATTTTTGAACAGTTTATAAAGATTTAAATACTTTAACCCAGTTTGGGGGCCCTGGAGGTTGATAATTGGGAAGGGAGAAAAGTACAGAGTGTTCCTATGATAAGAGCTAGCGTGGACTATTAGAGGAGGTTAGCTGTTACCACATCATACAGACCAAAGCCCCAGTGAGATACCATTTTATTCTCAGTAAGATGGCTGAAGTGAAAGACAGGCATCAGTAAGTGCTGACGAGCACATGGAGCAGTTGGCACCCTCCTCCATTGTCCGTGTGATTGAAAACGGAGGCAGCCACTCGAGAAAACCGTTTTGTTGCACTTTCTCAGAAAGCTGCACCCACCGTGCGACCCAGCAATTCCATGCCCTAGATATGTATGCCCGAAAGTGCAAACCGTATGTCCGTACAAAAACCTGCAGACTTGAATGTCTGTAGCCACATGATTCTTGAAAACCAAAAGGTGGAAATAACAGATATTCCATCAACTGATGAACAAACTAACAAAATGTAGATCTGTACAATGGAAAGTTATTCGGTGATAAAAAGGAGTAAAATGCTGATACATGCTATAACATGGATGACTCTAGAAAACATACAAAGTGAACCAAGCCAGTCACAAAATTGATTCCACATATATGACCTGTTCAGAATAGGCAGTTCCAAAGAGACAGAAAGTAGTTTAATGATTACCAGCAACTGGGGAAGGGGCAACAGAAAGTGTACTCAACAAAGGAATAAATGGCTTCTTTGGGGGATGATGAAAATGTTCTGAAAGTAGACAATGGTGATGGTTACACACAGCCCTGTGACTTTATTAAAACTACTGATAAAGGGTGAATATCTCAGAATAACTTTTCATTTAGGTATAGCTTAACAGTGTTGGGACACATCTTTTGCATATTGATAATGAAAAGGTATTCAGTCATTAAATTAGGACCCTAGCCTTATTTAAAATACATAATTATTGTGCCAGTTAGTAACAACTTTTTGTAGACAGTGCAGTTCCCTCAGTTATATTGAAATACTGAGCTAGCAGTGGGTGTTTTGTGTTTTGTTTTTACCCTTTTAAGCCTGACAGGTGGCCTGTTAGATTGTTTTCCGAAAACTTTCATTTCTTTTAATAAGCCTACTATTTTACAGAAGTCTTAAGTATCTTATCGATATAGGAAAAACCTAAAATTTCTTTCTAAATGTTATGAACAAACTAATACAGCCCTTCTAACATGTAATTGTGTAATGTCTGAAACTTGATAAAATATTAAACAAAGTAAAGAAGTCCTTTCTTGTGTTGTGGGAGGTTTGATGTGAGTTAATGTTTTAAAAGTTCAAAAAAATGTTTCTGAGTTTAAATTTACACTTAATGGCATTACTGGGATGCCATTTTGTGGCATTTCTAAATGCTTAGAAATAGACTTGATTATCAAAGTCTACAGTTGATTACCAGATCTGAAATACTTTGTAATATTACAAGATTGAAGATGCCAGTTACACAAACCTAAAATTTGTCTGCAGTTTGAAAACTCGTATGTTCAGAAGGACATTTGGAAAGAACCCATGGTGACGACCTCCTTTGTTTTTGAGAAGGTGGTCTTTTTTTTCCTTCTTCTTCTTCAGTAATTGCTGATTGTATAATTTACTACCATAAAGCTGTCAGGACTGATTTGCTTCTGACTGATTTGTTCAAGTTATGAAATAGTAATTTGAAAGTTACTATTAAGCGGCAGACTCTGAATTTTTAAATATAGCATATTTTTTAAAAACTTCTATCCTGTTTTAGAGATTTATTTTCTCTTTACCTTTAAAACTGGAAACATTTGGATTTTGGGGGTTGATCACTTAGGGGAAGACGTCGGTAATGCAGTTCTTTCTTTTTTTGGACTGCCCTGCTCCCTTCCCCCATGAAACAAAGCCTGTTTTGTTTCCTGCCTGCTTGTGAGGTCTCTGGTGCACCCCATGTGGGTGCGCTGCTCTGTGCTTTGTTGAAATGCTTGAGATGGTCAGAAGGTAAAGAACGGGATGCTTCTGAAGAGAAGAAATCCCAGCTTCAGTGGATAAACAAGGTTGTTTGAATTGGTCATTTAAGTGAACTCTTAGTACAGAAACTTGCAGACTGCTTATATCCACAGGTAACAAACAGCATTTAAGTAAACAACCAAAAAAAGACTGACCATTATTAGCCAGAGAAACTATCTATTGCATATTTTGTGCAGATTTCTTTTTAATTTTGTGGAGTTTTTACTCCGTCTTTTGATACCCTATTTTTCCCTTTCTGTGGTTTTTAGCAGTCAGCTTAGGTTTGAAAACGACCTTACCAACCAGTTCAGCGTGCCATCAGTGGTGGTCGCTGCCATTACTGGTTACTGCTAATGGCATCTAATTCTGAGAAACTGGTGAGGAGCAGAGGATAGTTATGTTTATTTTCATACAATATTGTTATTGTCCAGCCAGTTTTCACAAGAATATATATTTACATTAACCTGTTATATGCAATATTTAAAAAAATGCAATGTGGAAAATTCAAAGCTTTTTTTTTTTAATGTTTCTTAATAACCCTAGAATCTGTTTTGAAATCAGTCATATTTTATCATTTCAACGCTTTTCAGCTTACTTATGGGTTATTTTCTAGCATTTTTTTTTAAAATTTATTTAACTGCTTGGAATGGAAAATGTTTTTCCCAGTAGTTTTTTGCTCTAGACCTCAGAATTAGAGGTTCACCATATGTGACAGATACTCAGATCAGTCCCCAGTTCATATTTAACTCATATTTTCAAAACTGGTATAGCACAATGTGTGAAAACATCTCTTTGAGAAAATATGTTGAGTGCCCTTTGGGAATGCCAGAAATATTTTCACCAAAAGAGAAGGATCCCTAAGGAGGCTGAGCTAAGGCTCAAACTCCACCACCTATTTTTTTCCTGTTTAGATCTTGTAGGAAAAGATAAATATACATATCTTTGTGAATCATAAAATGCTTAGAAACAGTGACAAGCATGATGGAGTGGAGGGATGGGAGAGAGAAGGTATGGGAATTCAAGCCAAGGTGGTTATATGTCAGTTCAGTTGCTCAGTCGTGTCTGACTCTTTGTGACCCCCTGGACTGCAGCACACCAGGATTCCCTGTCTATCACCATCTCCTGGAATTTGCTCAGACTCATGTCCATCAAGTCGGTGATGCCATCTAATCATCTGTCATCTCTGTCATCCCCTTTTCCTCCTACCTTCAGTCTTTCCCAGCATCTGAGTCTTATTGGAAAAGTCAGTTCTTCGCATCAGGTGGCCAGAGTATTGGAGCATCAGCATCAGTCCTTCCAATGAATATTCAGGACTGATTTCATTTAGGGTGGACTGGTTGGATCTCTCTGGTGTCCAAGGGACTCTCAAGAGTCTCCTCCAACACCACAGTTCAAAAGCATCAGTTCTTAAGCACTCAGCTTTCTTTATGGTCCAACTCTCACATCCATACATGACTACTAGAAAAACCATAGCTTTGACCGGACGGACGTTTGTCAGCAAAGTAATGTCTCTGCTTTTTCTTCTAAGGACCAAGCGTCTTTTAATTTCATGGCTGCAGTCACCATCTGCAGTGATTTTGGAGCCCAAAAAAATAAGTCTGTCACTGTTTCCGTTGTTTCTCCATCTATTTGACATGAAGTCATGGGACTGGATGCCATGATCTTAGTCTTTTGAATGTTGAGTTTTAAGCCAGCTGTTTCATTCTCCTCTTTCACTTTCATCAAGAGGTTCTTTAGTTCCTCTTCACTTTCTGCCAGAAGGGTGGTGTCGTCTGCATATCTGAGGTTATTGATATTTCTCCTGGCAATCTTGATTCCAGCTTGTGCTTCATCCAGCCCAGCGTTTCTCATGATGCACTCTGCATATAAGTTAAATAAGCAGGGTGACAGTATATAGCCTTGACGTACTCCTTTCCCTATTTGGAACCAGTCTGTTGTTCCCTGTCCGGTTCTAACTTGCTTCTTGACCTGCTTACAGATTTCTCAGGAGGCAGGTCAGGTGGTCTGGTATTCCCATCTCTTGAAGAATTTTCCGCTTTGTTGTGATCCACACAGTCAAAGGCTTTGGCATAGTCAAGAAATAGATGTTTCTCTGGAACTCTCTTGCCTTTTGTATGATCCAGTGGATGTCTGCAATTTGATTTCTGGTTCCTCTGTATTTTCTAAATCTAGCTTGAACTTCTGGAAGTTCACAGTTCATGTACTGTTGAAGCCTTGCTTGGAGAATTTTGAGCATTACTTTGCTATGTGTGAGATGAGTGCAATTGTGTGGTAGTTTGAACATTCTTTGGCATTGCCTTTCTTAGGGATTGGAATGAAAACTGACCTTTTCCAGTCCTGTGGCCCCTTCTGATTATCTAAAAAGCTAGTAATCTTCAAGTTTTAGAAAGAACTGTTTGGAGAGGGGAGGAGGCTAACATTTTTGGAGCACATATTGTCTTCCAGGAATATAACGGAAGCTTTCCATTTTACTTATAAGCCCCACAATGGCATCCACCTGGCTCAGTGGTAGAGAATCCTCCTGCCAATGTAGGAGACACACTCAGTTCCTGTCAGGAAGATCCCTAGAGGAGGAAATGGCAAGCTATTCCAGTGTTCTTGCTTGGCAAATTTCATTGATGGAGGATCCTGGTGGGCTACAGTGCATGGGGTTGCAAAGCGTTGGACACAACTGAGTGACTGAGCACACACACCCACAATGATCCATCCCCAAGGTATAGTTGAGAAAACTGAGAATTAGATGAAGTACTGAACTGATGTGCCTAACTCTAATCATGGTTTGTTTGACTCTAAAGGCCATGTTTTTTATATCATACTATGAAACAACAGAATAGGAAAGACTATAGATCTCTTCAAGAAAATTAGAGATACTAAGGGAACATTTCATCCAATGATGGGCTCGATAAAGGACAGAAATGGTATGGACCTAACGGAAGCAGAAGATATTAAGAAGAGGTGGCAAAAATACACAGAAGAACTGTACAAAAAAGATCTTCACGACCCAGAAAGTCACAGTGGTGTGATCACTCACCTAGAGCCAGACATCCTGGAATGTAAAGTCAAGTGGGCCTTAGAAAGCATCACTACGAACAAAGCTAGTGGAGGTGATGGAATTCCAGTGGAGCTATTTCAAATCCTGAAAGATGATGCTGTGAAAGTGCTGCACTCAGTATGCCAGCAAATTTGGAAAACTCAGCAGTGGCCACAGGACTGGAAAAGGTCAGTTTTCATTCCAGTCCCAAAGAAAGGCAATGCCAAAGAATGCTCAAACTACCGCACAATTGCACTCATCTCACACGCTAGTAAAGTAATGCTCAAAATTCTCCAAGCCAGCCTTCAGCAATAAGTGATCGTGAATTTCCAGATGTTCAAGCTGGTTTTAGAAAAGGCAGAGGAACCAAAGATCAAATTGCCAACATCCGCTGAATCATGGAAAAAGCAAGAGAGTTCCAGAAAAACATCTGTTTCTGCTTTCTTGACTATGCCAAAGCCTTTGACTATGTGGATCACAATAAACTGTGGAAAATTCTGAAATAGATGGGAATACCAGACCACCTGACCTGCCTCTTGAGAAAACTATATGCAGGTCAGGAAGCAACAGTTAGAAGTGGACATGGAACAACAGACTGGTTCCAAATAGGAAAAGGAGTACGTCAAGGCTGTGTATGGTCACCCTGCTTATTTAACTTATATGCAGAGTACATCATGAGAAATGCTGGGCTGGAAGAAGCATAAGCTGGTATCAAGATTGCTGGGAGAAATACCAATAACCTCAGATATGCAGATGACACCACCCTTATGGCAGAAAGTGAAGAGGAACTAAAAAGCCTCTTGATAAAAATGAAAGAGGAGAGTGAAAAAGTTGGCTTAAAGCTCAGCATTGAGAAAACGAAGATCATGGCATCCGGTCCCATCACTTCATGGGAAATAGATGGGGAAACAGTAGAAACAGTGTCAGACTTTATTTTTGGGGCTCCAAAATCACTGCAGATGGTGACTGCAGCCATGAAATTAAAAGATGCTTATTCCTTGGAAGGAAAGTTATGACAAACCTAGATAGCATATTCAAAAGCAGAGACATTACTTTGCCAACAAAGGTCCGTCTAGTCAAGGTTATGGTTTTTCCTGTGGTCATGTATGGATGTGAGAGTTGGACTGTGAAGAAAGTGTAGTGCCGAAGAATTGATGCTTTTGAACTGTGGTGTTGGAGAAGACTCTTGAGAGTCCCTTGGACTACAAGGAGATCTAAGCAGTCCATTCTAAAGGAGATCAGTCCTAGGTATTCATTGGAAGGACTGATGCTAAAGCTGAAACTCCAATACTTTGGCCACCTTATGCGAAGAGTTGACTCATTGGAAAAGACTCTGATGCTGGGAGGGATTAGGGGCAGGAGGAGAAGGGGACGACAGAGGATGAGATGGCTGGATATCATCACCAACTCCATGGTAAATGAGTTTGAGTGAAGTCCGGAAGTTGGTGATGGACAGGGAGGCCTGCTGGGCTGTGATTCATGGGGTCGCAAAGAGTCAGACACGACTGTGTGACTGAACTGAACTGAACTGATGATACCTGTCAGTTGTGAATCTAATGATGTTGGTGACAGGTAGATATAAGCAATTGTATTAATGAGGTTGCTGTGCTGTGCTTCGTTACCCAGTTGTGTCTGTTTGTGACCCCATAGACTGTAGCCCAACGGGTTCCTCTTTCCTGGGGATTCTCCAGGCAAGAATACCGGGGTGGGTTGCCATGCCCTCCTCCAGGGACTCTTCCCTACCCAGGGATCGAACCCAGGTCTCCTGCATTGCAAGCGGGCTCTTTACCATCTGAGCCACCAATGGAGCAAATGTTAGCTCTTACGTGTTTGGCTTTTTTCTGTCCGTTCCCCTGTAAAATACTGTCAACCATAATTATTAAGGTACCAGCCATTTATTCTTTGTAAAGACGTTTCTTAAATGTGGCTTTTTTGCCATGAGAAAGATTAATAAGACTTTGAAGAATATGAAACAGCGAGTCATGTTTTTTGGACATCTCTTCTCTGCTCTTTCAGAACATTAAAAAGAAATAACCAAAAAGACTTAATTCATAAATTTACAAGAAAAAAGTCTCTGTCGGTCAGAAAATAAAACCACAGACGAAACAGGGAGCACAGACAGGGCTGGGGCCAGTCGTCTTGTCGGGATGTCAGGAACTCAGAGTGTTGAGAGCATAGAGAGATGCGTGAAGCAGGCCCGATGGGGAAAGGCACGCTGCCGCTGACCGGCCCTGGCCCAAGGCAGAAGCAGGGCTGCCCCCGTACCTGCCACAGATCTCACAAAGCAGTGTACAGACCAGGTTATTTTAACCACAAAGCAATAAAATTAGATCCCAATAATCAAAAGTTGGCTTCAAAAAAAAATATGGCTTGCCCCACCAGCTATTAAAATATACAGATTATAATTAAAACTGTGGTCCCTAATAGGAAATTAGTTGAATGAAATACTGGTCAGTTATTTTTAAAAGAAAATGGTAGAAAAACTCTAATACTACTTTGGCGTAGTCTCAAGGATATTATTATCAAAAAGGCAGAGTGAAGTGAAGTATTAAGAGTGTGCTAGCAGCACCCTGCTCTGTCTGTGTCTGCTCAGGGCGGTGGTGCGTGGTCAGTAAAGCAAATGTGTAAAATTCAAAAGCGCAGTGTCACAAGTGAACCAGTATTTGAGTTGGTGGCTGAGTCACATAAAGAAGAATTATTTCAGGTAACACTTCAGCTGATTTGGCTGGATATACTTAATGAAATATCTTAAGGACAAAAAAAATGACAAAGAATTCAAACCTTTAATTATCATTTTGTTCATCATAACTTTAATATTCAGTCATAATGTTATTTTGAAATAATTGTGTATGTATAAAAGGATAATACGTATTAATGTTACTAGAACCAAGTTTTTCAGCATTAGGCAGAAAATAGTTATAAAATCTAAGAATCTTAGCAAAACTCCCAAATGATACCTATTGAGGTTATTTACAGATGAAAGGCTATATTATTTGCTTGAAAGTAACTGAGGGAAAAGTCAGAACAGATGTAAAACAAAATTGGTTGTGTGTTGATCATTGGGAAGTTGGGTGATGGCTACATGAGGATTCATAATATGTTTTTTTTCTGCTTCTCTGTGGCAGTTATTTTTCAAAATTTTAAATATATGCTTAAGAGTATAAAACTGTACTCCTAAATAACTCATGAGTTAAATGGAAATCAAAATAGAAATTGCAGATATTTGCAATCGAACAATCATGAATTACATGTACAACTTCAAATGTGTGACATGCCAGAAAAGGAGTCCATAAAGGTAAATTTATTGACTTAAATGTTCTAAGAAAAGATTTAAGCTAAGTGAGTTCAACTGAAGAAGTTAGAAAAAGAGTTCCCTGGCAGTCCAGTGGTTACGACCCTGTGCTTCCAAAGCAGGAGGCATGGGTTCAGTCTCTGGTCAGGGCATTGAACTAAGATCCCACATGCCATCTGGCATGGCTGAATTTTTTAAAACGTTAGAAGAAATATAGGAAAAATAGAGGGGGAAAGTAAGAACAAAAAAGTTATCACCTTATATTAATATCTCAGTAGTTTGAATTGAACTAAGGCATGCTCAGAGAGGATTAGTCTGCAGTTTTCCTTTTTTCTAATATCCTTGGTTTCAAATCAATGTTACACTGCTACCTAGAAGAGTTGGTAGTCTATGGGGAAATTGGCAGGATTTCTATATTGCCATATCTTTTATAAAGTTAAATTTCTGCCTCAGTGCATAATGAAAGGACTTAGAATCATTTCAGTGTTTTTTTCCAGCACAGATTTTATGCCAAGCTGCTGGACTAGGCACTGAGAATATATGCGTGGTTGGGATTCTGTCCGCACTCCCGAGGCACTTGTCTGAGAGAAGAGGTGTGTGTGCTCAGTCGCTTCAGTCGTGTCCAGCTGCTTGCGACCCTGTGGACTGTAGTCCGCCAGGCTTCCGTCCATGGGATTCTGCAGACGAGAATACTGGAGTGGGTTGCCGTTCCCTCCTCCAGGGGATCTTCCTGACCCAGGGACTGAACCCACGTCTCTTATGTCTCCTGCATTGGCAGGAGGGTTCTTTACCACTAGTTCCACCTGGGAAGAGAAGATATAATTTGTAAATAAACAATTACAGTCAGGTGAGAAATGTCAGACAAAGTCCCAGGGCAGTGCCCTCAAAGAAGATGATTCTTAATGTACATGGCAGACTCTGGGAAAGGCTGGGAGGTTTGTTCAAGTGGCCTCCAAGAGCTGTGCCTATGATCCAACAGAGGACATGTGAAGATCATCACAAGGAGTTTTCTTTGTGGCCAGAGTCTAGTAAGTCATGAGCACCATCAGTGAATCATTTCGAATTTTGGTAGCAAGGTTGATGAGAGAGAGCCATCTATGATTTTTCTTCGTTTTAATGTCTTCGTAAGGTATTAGGGATATGCTGGTCACAAAAGCGTTGTGAAGTTTCCTTCTTTGCTGTTCTCTGCAAAAG
Organism: Bos grunniens; assembly: GCF_055505025.1. Lineage (NCBI taxonomy): Eukaryota > Metazoa > Chordata > Mammalia > Artiodactyla > Bovidae > Bos > Bos grunniens. The sequence goes on along the minus strand of NC_141179.1, from coordinate 7,010,221 downwards.
GTTGTAGAAGATTAGTGTCATTTCTTCAAGTGTCAGTATGTATTAAACAGTGACCTGAAATTTCACCTTAAAAAGTTGAATAGATGTCTGAAAAGGTAATGTATCGTTCTTATTGCCATTTTCCGTAATAAAACTTCCATCTGCTTACTGAGGCTAACACAGTCCATAGTTTGGTCAATGTTGTATCAGTGACAGAAATTCACTAGTGTAAGAATCCAATCTAATTGTCAAATGGTGTATTACAGGTTCAACTCAAAACATAACTGACTGCCTTGGCTGTGTGGGGGATACAGTGGTGTTGAATGAGACCAATCTGTGCCATCCAGATGTAGGCTTTATTTGGAGCACGCGTCAAATCTACTTGATTTGTTAGTTAGCATTATATTTAAAGATTAATAATCTTGAACTTTACTGCTTAGATTGCTTTCTCTTAGTTACTTTAAGGGATTTATTTTTAATTGACTATATATTTTATAATAAGCAGTGAATTCACATTATTCAGACTTGAAAAGTTACAAAAAATGTCTCTCTTGAACATCAGTTCTTTAGTCACCCAGTTCCCCAGCTACAGAGCCAACAGGTGTTAATTGCTCCTTAGCTGTCCTTCGATTCAGATTCTCTGGATATGCATGTAATATATCAATACAGTCCTCCTCTCCCTTTTCCTGTTCTCTACTGTGCCTTTAACTTGGTGTGCCTTAGACTGCTCTGTGGCATTGCCTGTTAGAGCTGCTGCTTGTTTCTTTCATCTTACGGCCGCTTTACCGCTTTACATACTACACTAATAACAAGGATGTCTGTAATAATAATAAACTGATGTACCCTTTGTACTGTTGGTGGGTTTTTAGGTTATTTCTGGTCTTACTACAGAAGAGGCTATGTTGAATATCCCCATCGTGCTTGTGAATAACAAAATATCCTTTTTCTTTGCTAGTTTTTTAGAACAGATCTTCTGTTTCCTTTCAGCCATGAACCAGAGAATCAGTCAAAGTGCTCCAGTGAAACAGCCCCCCCCGCTGGCCCCCCAGAGCCCACAGGGAGGAGTCCTGGGCGGTGGCAGTTCCAACCAGCAGCAACAGATGCGGCTGCAGCAGTTGCAGATGGAGAAAGAAAGACTGCGACTGAAGCAGCAAGAACTGCTTCGGCAGGTGAGGCCCCAGGTTAGAGACCAGCCTTCCACTCTTGGGGCTTTGTTTTCCTACGTGAAGCTGGGTGTGTTTCATTTTGGCATCTGTTGGTTACAGAGGAATGTTGTTTCTATACTAGAGTGACACAGAAACCTTCTGTCCAGCTCTGTCCTCGTCTTAGTTTCTTTGCTGGCCTCTGAGCGCGTGGGCTGTCACTTGTAAACCCGTGTCACACAGAGGCCTTTGGGCCATGTTCACTGCAGTCAAGCAGAAGGCAAAGGAAGCAAGGGTGCTTTTCCTCAAATATACAGGCATACCTCGGAGAAATTGCCCGTCAGTTCCAGACCACCACAGTAAAGCGAGTGTTACAGTAAAGTGAATCACATGAGTTTTTTGGTTTGCTGGTGCATACAGAAGTTAATCTTTATACCAGTCTATAGTCTATTAAGTGTATAATAGCATTATGTCTTTTAACAGTGTATATTTTTTAAAAGTACTTAATTTTTAAATACTTAACTGCTGAAAAAAATGCTAGCCATCATCTGAGCTTTCAGTGAGTCATCTTTTTGTAATAGTAACATCACAGATCACTATTATAAATAAAACAATAATGAAAAAGGCCAAAATATTGTGAGAATTACCAAAATGTGACACCGAGGCAGAAGTGAGCAATTGCTTTTAGAAAAATGGCTCTGATAGGTTTGCTAGTCACAGGGTTGCCACAAACCTTCGATGTGTTTTTAAAAAAATGCAGTGTCTGTGAAGTGCAATAAAACGAGGTATGTCTGTACAGGGAATTGCAGACTATTTAATATCTGAAGATTTCACTAAGGGAGAAACTCTGGAACATCACTTGGGGAGAAATATTTTTTACTTAAAACAAATTATTTGTCTAGGAGAATATACCAGTATGATACCTCTCAAATGACAGCTATGTTTCACTATTGCTGAATCTAAGATGTGTTTTATTTAAAATGTAACACAGGCTATCCCAAGTTTAGAAGATCCCCAAGTACCTTAAAATTACCTGCTTGTGGTTGTTTTTTCACGTTGGGAAGGGCAGGTTCTAACATTAGAGAGCTGGAAACCTTTAGGGCCATTTCTGTCGGTTTTCGTTCAGAAATACTGGTTTTTCTGTGCCTTAAGAATACAATCCCTCATCTCCAATTTCAGAGTGATTAATCTAAAGTTTAGATGTTGGGGGTATGATCTTAGTATATTTTAAAATTTGTATATAAATATTTTGGGTAATAAAAACACAATGTGATTTTGAAAGTGTACAAAAGGTGTAAGTGAAAATAAAATCTCCTTTTCCATTTCTCTAGTTCTCTTTTCTGGATGTAAATAGCTAACAATTTCTTATACTTCGCCTCACCCCCGCCCCAGACATTCTCTTTATTTACAAACATGAAATACACGTGTCTATACTATGGCCCCTGCCCTAAATCATAGCATACTAAGGATAGGCATTAAAAATATCATTATACACTACATTTTTGCTGCCAGGATGTAGACGTTTGAACAAGGTACTGTTTTCTTCACGAGGGTTATATTTTAATAGTGTCACTTGAGTGTTAATGGAAATAGATGAACTTGGTATAGCGATTGAACTCTGATTTGGGGTTTGAAGAACTGGTACCCAAGGATTAAACTGAGCCATGAGGATTCCAGGCCGCCACACTTGTAAACTGAGCTGTCAGTAACCTGCCAGTATAATCTGGTGTGGTTGGCCCCAAAAGTGAGTAAGAGAGATAATGCCAGTATATGGTGTCATGAAGTGGTCTTAAAAGAAGTATTTCCTCATCTGCCTTTCAGAAAGTAGAAAAAGGAAGCACGTTAACAAGTTTACTATACCACTGACAGACTTTTAACATATTAGTATAAAGGAAAGATATTTTTCATTTAAATAAAACTGTATCACCGGAACAAGGTAGCACCTTGGAGAATATAATTATATAGTTATTGGAAGAAATAAAGTAATTTCAGGGTACGTTTTACACAGCCTGTTTTCATTGCTTGCTTTTCATTTTGTTGTTACTGAGTACTAGATGGTGTAAGTAAATATAATTTCACATTTGATTTGAAGACTATCAAAACCAAGAAACCTTATTAATAAGAAAGATTAAAATCCGTCATTTTGTTGCTGTAGATCAGCTGTCTCCCATCCCCCATCCCCTTCCCACCCGGTGGGCAGAATGCTGCTGCTTATAAAATTCTTTAGAATAAAGAATTTAGAATTTTCCTAAGCCTTATTCCCACTCTTACTCTGGGTGACGGTCCCGGACAGAATACCTTCCTTTACAGGTGAATTCTTTGTCTCTTTACTGCCTACTGTGTTGTCTTTTCTTCTGTTGAAGTGACCGACCTGCTCTAATCTTACACTAATGGGGTATTGTTTAAGGTGTTTGTTTTTAGCAGTCAGTATAAATTCAGTTTAAGTCTTTTGGCTTCCTGTGAACTTCTTCCATTGACAGTTTCTTCTTATCACTGAAACATCAAATTATATTTTTCTTGCTTCATCTAATACTCAGAAGTAAAGAACCTGCCTGACCAATATCAGGCTGTGTTTGAGTCCTGACACCTGAAGTCTTCCTGTCCTGCCCTCAACGCTGTGAACACTGCTGAGGCTTCTGTTTGTTCCATGGTGACTCCACTGGCTCCTGTCTCCCCCAGTCTGCTTCTTCTTGAGCTAGCTTGGGAATTCTGTGCTATGGTGATATGTCTGGATGGAATTTGTAAGTCAGCCTACACAGCCAAACCATGTGGCTTAAAGTAATTTTTATCCATCTTATTTTTCACTCTTAGGCAATGCGGAATATCAATCCCAGCACAGCCAATTCTCCAAAATGTCAGGTAGGCTCTTGTCTGATGTTTTAGCATTGAAACAGATATGCTGTTAGGAAAGAGAAAAACTTGTGCTCCGGGGGCCTGTCCTCACTGAAGAATAACTTTGAGGCCTCTTCCTACCCAGCTACTTAAGTTAACATTGCTGTTCCCAGAGAGTCGACACTGTCTGCTCCTCCCACAGTAGTAGTCCTTTTGACTCGTGGAGGTCTCTCCCCTCAGCCCCCACTGATACGTAGTGTGCGCATCCTGTAGCCTTGAAGTGTGCCTGGTTTTTATTTGTGTAGCCTAAAGGAGTGCTTACGGTGACTTATAGGAATTAAAAATTTGAACAGTAACAAAGCTGGCACAGATTATTTACTTAGGTAGGCTACTTTAGGAAATCTTATTAGAGTATAATGGTACTACTAGGAAAGGGGAAGTTTTTTCTAGTGGACATTCCAAAGAAAGAATATCAAGATCACTAGAAGAGAGAAGTGAACAGTGCTCTACCTGAGTACTCTTTTGGGTTTCTTTGTTGGCTTTTATCAGCATTTCTCCCTGGTGAACCCAAAGAAACAGTGCTTGTGAAGGTATCTTACTTAGATGCAAAGGTTGTGGCCACTTTTTCCTTCTATAACATAGGCACTTGTCTGACTCATGAAGAGAATCTCATTCTTAAAACCAAAGAGATCTCTGTGTTTAGGGTCACCGATTATGGAGGAATTAGGAGCTGAGGGATTATTGCACTTTTTTCAGGGGGCAGAAGTGACCATCAGATACTTCATTTTATTCTCTGTAGCTCTTCTGCACTAGGCTGACAGGTGCATTGTGTTGGAGTGAAAGGTGGAAGTAGGAATTGTCAGAACTCCACTCACATTAGATTCTGTTAACTTGTCTGTCTAGACACTGTACTAGATAGAATCCTCACAGAGACCAGCTGACTTTGTGAGAGGAAAATCTCTATTCTGTATCTCACTCATAAATGCTTTCTTTAATCAAGAAATCAAGTAAGGGAATAATCCATGAACATCATCTTTGCTAAAGCAGTGCAGACATTCTTACAGTGAGGGCTGCTAATTTCACATTTGACTGGGAAGAGCACTGTAGCATTGGATCTTTAAATAAAGTGGAAACATAGGAGCAGACATTAATTCAAATGAGATTTGGGATCAAGCAGAAAGTCCTCCGTGTTAAAGTGTTTTGAAGTTGTCTCCTGTTTATTTTTTCCTATTAAGATCTTAAACTTTAAATCTGATAAATAAATGAACTACCTTCAGGTCTTTATTTCATATATCAGTATAAGTTTAAATAGTTGCTCTCATTAAAATTATCAGGAGTTTTTAGATACTTCTTTTACTAGTAAAGCTTTATAAAAGTTAAGGCTTATAAATTAAAATTCTATTATCAATAAATTTGTATGGTATTAAGATTACAGTGTTGATCCCTTAGATTTGTCTAAGCCAGAGCTGGAAACCTAAAAGAGATAGGTTTTATTAAAAGTTTTATTTCTTAAATTAGCTTCCCATGTGTGGAGAATAAAATATTATTTGCTTGTTATATAAGTTTCAGTTGTCAGTGTATTTACCTGGCACAATTGGGAAAATGTATGAAATTCCAATGTAGGGCTAAATTTGGAATTGCTCAAATACGTAGAAACTGGTGGTATTTGTATCAAGCAAGTATTTGTGTTTTTCTCATCCTACTTATTTTCTAGATTACCTTAATGTAGATGTCAGGAAAATTTTCACAAAGAACAGTCTTAAGTGAAGATGCCTTTAAATAAGGTTACCAAGATAATCAAGAAAGCAAGAAGAAACTTTCCAGTATCAAAGAAGAGACTGTACAAAGGAATAATGAACAAAAAGCAGTGGATCCATTCAATACTTGAGTGCCAGGCAGTTTTGTTCAAAGTTGTCAGATATCTTTGTTTTTATTTGTTTTTTTTTTTTTCTAATATAAATTAGTACAGATGAGTTAACAAGCACAATGAAATCAGTGACATTATTTTATAATTATATAGCTCATTTGCTCTGGACTGTGGGAAGGTATCAGACTTCAAAATGTTTACAGATTACTAAGTACTTCTGCATAGGATTAACAAAACATGTCTGTACTGTAGCATTCTCTATACTCTAGGATTCTCTGGTCATGTAAGCTAGTGGCAGTATGGGTGAGGGTAATGGAAAATTCTGAAAAATTAAGACAACTTTAAAGGCGTTAGTATATCTTCTTAGTTAAAAATGGAAATTATCCCCTTTGTTAGGGATTGTTGGCAGAATTTTGGAAAAACTTGTCCTCATAGAGCTTTAAATTGTTTAATTTAATTCTGATTAGCTATTTTTATGTTTCTAAAGCAGTTTCTAGTCTCAGGAAAAAACAACAAAACTTTGAAACTGTAAGAATTGTCTTTGCTCTGTGAGATTGAGCATGCATGTAATGTTCAACTTGGAGAAAAAATAGTTCCCCCACCTGAGTGTGAATGTTTTTACCTGTTTTAGGCTTAAGAATGAGGTTCTTACCGCCTGTGGTTCCCTTAGTACCTGTGAGATCAGGCCTAAACTCTGCAGCCTGGCTAGTGTATGGTCTGTGGTCAGTAGTCTTCTTTCTTTCTCTCAATTCTGGTTAAACCAGTTACCTTCCTTCAGCCAAGTGCACGCCTCTGTCTTGTTGCCATGATCCCACTCATGAGGAATCCTTTTGCCCTTCCCTTTTACTAATTAAGATTCTCCATTTCTTTTATCAAGCCTAGGTCAAAACACATCCCCAAGAGCCCTCATCAGAATTCTTGAAAAACCCAGAAAATAGAAATAAGACTGCTATGTATAGGTATCTTAACTTTATTTTTGAGCAAGTAATTGCTTTACTTGTCATAGAAATTATAGCTTCATAGAAATTATTTATATTGCAAAAAATATTTTGCAGCTAATGAATATTGTGTAGTTGCCATTCCATGTATATAGTAATAAATACACACCAGGGTCAGTTACTGGTTTTGAGGGATTAAAAAAATTAATAAAAAATAATTTAAATAAATAAAAATTAATATTGTAGTATTAATATCAAACATATTGTACTACACTCTTAGCCCAAAATGGTGAAGAAATTCAGATGTCCATAGTTTTAGTCAAATAGAGCAAAATAATACCTCTTTTCAGAGCCATGTGAAAATAATCACTGCAATTTTTTTTTTCTGAATTTAATAATAGCAAGTTTTTGGCTTTCTTTCCCTCCAGACTCTCTTTTATGTTAGCAGATACTAGAAAAGCTAAGATTATCTCTCCTTTTTGAAGTCTTAGTATTGAGTAAATCATAGATTCATTTTGGTATTTTCCCATGAATATTTTATTTTTAATGGGCATATTAAAAACTGTATAAGAAGGGAGGAGATTCAGCCTCATGCTCTGTGTACTCTAATAGATTATCTCATTGTTTTATTCATTAAGGTCATGGTAATTTGAACAATGTTATAGTAACTTTATTACTTTGAGACCAGTGAAGTAGCATAAATTACAAAAGAGATCAGATCTGTTGAATCAATCAGAGTGTTGAATCTCAGGATCATGCTGTGGGAACATAAAACTGCAAATCTATTTTGATTATCCCTTTTTAAGAATTTAAGATTATCATACAGTTCTCATAACTATCCCCAAATCCATACACATTTTTTAGTCAAAAAGGTTGTTCTGAAGTTGAAGATAACTTTGGTAAGTGCCACAAATATTTAAAAAAACAAAAAGCATTCTCAACATTGGTTAAATGTTTTAATAATTTTTTACATGATTAAATATTCTATGGTGGTTTAAAACTGTGTTAGAAAATGGGGTATGACGAGAACCTATCTTGAATGGTTGAAGGAAATGGCTTTTTTCCTTATGTTTTAAAAATTGTTGACGTAAACTGCTATTACCAAGACAAACTGTTTAAAAGATGTGTATTTTTAGAGTTTTTCTCCATTTCTAAATTTTTGTTTCTAGTTCACTAAACTAACCTACTATAAATAGATTGGGTTCAAGAAGGGGAAACTTATTTGTGTGCCATGTATTATCCAGAAATGAGACATAAATAGTATTGGCTGAAGAAAAAAGTTGCTTTAAGAAAGTAAAGTTGACATTAAATTTATAGGATTTTCTATGAATGGGATCATAACTTTTTCACTTTAACATGATTATTTTGAGATTCATTCATATTATATCTATAGTTCATTCCCTCTTATTGCTAGTATTCCATTGTAGGAATATGCTACAGTTGTTTATCTGTTCACCTATTGATAGATATTTGACTGGTTTCTAAATTTTGGTTTTGTATAGACATATGCCTCCATTTGGGTACTCTTAAGAATTTAATAATCTGATGCTGCTGCTGCTAAGTTGCTTCAGTCGTGTCCGACTCTGTGCGACCCCATAGACGGCAGCCCACCAGGCTCCCCCGTCCCTGGGATTCTCCAGGCAAGGACACTGGAGTGGGCTAGTAATCTGGCAGTGTTCAAAGTGTTTCCGGACTACTGACTTCTTCTACTGCCTTTCTCCTTATTTTTCTAAATAATGTGAACCAAAGCATCAATTTTTTATGCAGCCAAAATACTTAATATCTTAAAGTATCTTTTTTACCCTATGAGAAATGGTACTGCCATTTAAATAAGAGAAGGGAAATTTTAAAAGGACCAATGGCTTATGTCTAGATTTTGAGTCCATAAAAGTCCACTATATAAACCAGGCGCATCCTGTTTTCCTTTATAAACCATCCTGGAAAGTTCCCTCCAGACCAAACTGGGTCCATGAGTTTGACTTACAGTGCAGATAGCTCTGGCTCCACACGCATCCCAGATTAGCTAAGATTTACAGGCTCAGTGGGAAAAGTCACCACATTTTTGTATTATTACAGAAGAAAATGAGCTAAAAATACTTGCTTCCGTTAGAAAAAGTCAAATACTCTAAAAGAACTGTTTGACCTTTGAAATACAGAAGCATGATAAATTTTGGCTGAATTTCATATAACTTGCTTAGTTCTCCATTTTTGAAAGTCTGTCATACTATTTATTCTGACTACCTTTGGGAAAAGACAAGCTTGACGAACTTGTATTTTTAGCTCAGTATTCTAATTTTAGACATTTGTTCGGATAAAAAGCTTCTTTAGAGATAGACGTAACTTTCAACATGAAATGTTTCAACTGAAATCAGTTTTTGTAGACAATCCAAATATGTCCCAAGGCTGATTTTTAAAACAGCTATGCCAGATTTACTCAATTACAAAATAATGTTCATATTCATCCAAAATGCTTTAATAATTGCAATAGAATGGATGTATTCTACATAGGTATATGTAGATATATACAGGCATTATTTTAAGATGGATAGTATGAAGAAAGTTTATATAAAATATTTTTGATTAAAAAATTCAGATTATGTAACTTCATTTCATATTTATCCATATTAAAGTAATTATTTTTCTATAAAGGCACTGGGCTTTCCTGGTGGCTCAGACGTTTAAGAATCTGCCTACAATACAGGAGACTCTGGTTCAATCCTGAATCGGGAAGATCCCCTGGAGAAGGGAATGGCAGCCCACTCCAGTATTCTTGCCTGGAGAATCCTATGGACAGAGAAGCCTGGGGGGATACAGTCCATGGGGTCGCAAAACATCGGACACAACTGAGCAACTAAGCTCGCAAAGTCACTAGCAAAAATTCTGTACACTCTGAAACATTTTCAATATTTTACTACAAAATTGTTAATTTTATGCAGTGTGTTCACTTTCACATTTGCAGTCCTTGGCTAAGAATACAAAGAATTATAAAGCTTACTCACAGTGAAAACCCATGATCTAATTGTTCCTCACTGGCAGCAGGACAGCTTTAGGGAGGAACTCTCTCAGTTAACCTCACTCCACATTCACTTTCCTTTAAAACCTGACGAGGCAAAGCACAGAGTCAGACACTTCTGAGATTTCCCATCTCTATATGGATGTGTGTGTGTGTGTTTATGTGGAAGTGGGCCTTATTGTTTTCATATTCATGTGAACTCCAAACTTATATTTAAGAAGTGGGGAGAAGTTGGCCTGTTTTCCTGCATAAGTACATATGGTTTTCCTCCCCAACTCTTGACAGTTTCTTTAAAATATCAACAAAAATGTTGATCTTCCTTATTGAAGTCCATGAAATAAATTATGTTCACAGCAGATGAAAATGTTAACAAAAGAATTAATGCTTTGGGGAGGGAGCTACCAAGTCAACTTCAGTTACTTGAAGTCGTTTTGTTTTTAGCAAATACTGAGCTATGTGAAAATATACCCATCTTTGGATAATATATGTATAAACTATTATATATCAATTATACCTCAATAAAACTTCAAAAAGTACTTCTAATCAACCCTGGTTGGTTTTGGGATTTTGTTTATTTTTCCTGTAACTAGAAGTTTCGAACCTCAGCTGAATATTCATACCTGGTGTGTATGGGTTCCGTAATCTGTGTATATGTTATTTGTATTATTGGCCTTACCACATTACATGTGTTTTCACGCTGTATTCCCTACTGTTAATGCTAACATCATCCTGCCACCACTCCCAGTAAATAAAGTGGCATTTTTCCCCCCTTGTTCCTTTCAAGTTCAGTTTAGGTGAATCCCTAGGTTAGTTGCTCTTAGTCTTGACTCAAAAATAGATTTGATGAGAAGTATATATTTCCGTATCCTGTCGGGGGGGTTGGATATCTTCTTGAGCAACTTATAAGAAAGATCGGCCGTCTTATTCACATCTCTAAATTACCTTTCTTTGTAAATGTGGATAGTTGGTTCTTCAGTGTCTGCTGACAGTAGAAATTCAGTTGTTAAAGACAGCAAGAAGTAAATATCTGTCAGCTTCAAACAAGCAATGTGGCAGAATGAGAACATGGAGATTTTGCACATGGCAATTAGCTTTGGCTTCATAAAACCTTAAAAAAATAGAAATGATCAAAAAGGGTAAGAAAGTTGTGAAGGACAATATGAAAGTATAGGCAGTTTATTAAGTTGTTTCAGTAATGATCTATTTGCTTCATGTTGCAAGAAGTCAAAACTAGGTACACAGAAAACAAAAGAATGCCTCTTCCCGAGTCATCAACCTCATCTGGAGCCTGTAATTTTACTCATTTTAAACTTTACTGCTTTTAACATCCTCATATTTTAATAGCAATATAAATTCTTCAAAGTGTTTAGAAGCTCTTTTATGCTCCAAAGCATCCATTAATTTATGCACTTTGTACCTTTAGGGACAGAGAAGAAATAGTGAAGGAATGATTATAATATCTTGTGATAAATGCTGAGATAAGCGTGTACTAAGTGCTAAGTACATATATATGTCAGGCTGAGAAGAGAAGCAGAAGGAAAAAGGAGCAAAGCAAAGGTATAGCTATCTGACTGCAGAGTTCCAAAGAATTCTAGGAGAGAGAAAGTCTTAATGGAAACAGTGAGAGACTTTATTTTTAGGGCTCCAAAATCACTACAGATGGTGACTGCAGCCATGAAATTAAAAGACGCTTGCTCCTTGGAAGAAAAGCTGTGACAAACCTAGACAGAATATTAAAAAGCAGAAACATCACTTTGCCAACAAAGATCTTTTTGTCAAAGCTGTGGTTTTTCCAGTAATCATGTATGGATGTGAAAGTTGGACTGTAAAGAAAGCTGAGCACCGAAGAATTGATGCTTTTGAACTGTGGTGTTGGAGAAGACTCTTGAGAGTCCCTTGGACTGCAAGGAGATCCAACCAGTCCATTCTAAAGGAAATCAGTCCTGAATATTCATTGGAAAGAGTGATGTTGAAGCTTAAACTCCAATATTTTGGTCACCTGCTGCTGGGAATGATTGAAGGTGGGAGGAGAAAGGAACGACAGAGGATGAGATGGTTGGATGGCACTACCGACTCAATGGACATGAGTTTGAGCAACCTCTGGAAGCTGGTGATGGACAGGGAAGCCTGACGTGCTGCCGTCCATGGGGTTGCAAAGAGTCGGACACGAATGAGTGACTGAAGTGAACTGAACTTTGCATTGATCAATGCAAAGAAATAGAGGAAAACAATAGAATGAGAAAGACCAAAGATCTCTTCAAGAAAATTAGAGATACCAACGGAACATTTCATTCCAAGATGGGCACAATAAAGGACAGAAACAGTATGAACCTAACAGAAGCAGAAGATTGGAAGAAGAGGTGGCAAGAATGCACAGAGGAACTATACAAAAAAGATCTTAATAATCCAGATAACCATGATGGTGTGATCACTCACCTAGAGCCAAACATCCTGGCATGTGAAGTCAAGTGGGCCTTAGGAAGCATCACTACAAACAGACCTAGTGGAGGTGATGGAATTCCAGCTGAGCTATTTCAAATTCTAAAAGATGATGCTGTGAAAATGCTGCACTCAGTATGGCAACAAATTTGGAAAACTCCGCAGTGTCCACAGGACTGGAAAAGGTCACTTTTCATTCCAATCCCAAAGAAAGGCAATGCTAAAGCATGTTCAAACTACCGCACAGTTGCACTGATCTCAAACACCAGAGGAGTAACGCTCAAAATTCTCCAAGCTAGGCTTCAACAGTATGTGAACCAAGAACTTCCAGATGTTCAAATTGGATTTAGAAAAGGCAGAGGAACCAGAGATCAAATTGCCAACATCCATTGGATCATAGAAAAAGCAAGAGAATTTCAGAAAAACATCTACTTCTGTTTCATTGACTATACTAAAGCCTTTATGTGGATCACAACAAACTGTGGAAAATTCTTAGAGATGGGTATAGCAGACACTTTACCTGCCTCCTGAGAAACCTGTATGCAAATCGAGAAAAAACATTTACAGTTGGACACGGAACAGCAGACTGGTTCCAAATTGGGAAAGGAGAACATCAAGGCTGAATATTGTCACCCTGCTAATTTAACTTATATACAGAGTAGTCATGAGAAACGCTGGGCTGGATGAAGCACAAGCTGGAATCAAGATTGCCAGGAGAAATATCAATAACCTCAGATATACAGATGACACCACCCTTATGGCAGAAAGCAAAGAGGAGCTAAAGAGCTTCTTGATGAGGGTGAAAGGAGAGTGGAAACGTTGGCTTAAAACTCAGCATTCAAAAAACTTAATCTCAGGGCATCCGGTCTCATCACTTCATGCAAAATAGATAGGGAAGCAGTGACGGATTTTATTTTCTTGGGCTGCAAAATCACTGCAGATGGATACTGTAGCCATGAAATTAAAAGACGCTTGCTCCTTGGAAGAAAAGCTATGACAAACCTAGACAGCACACTAAAAAGCAGAGACATTACTTTATCAACAAAAGCCCATCTAGTTAAAGTATGGTTTTTCTAGTAGTTACGTGTGAATGTGAGAGTCGGGCCATAAAGAAAGCTGAGCGCTGAAGAATTGATGGTTTTGAACTGTGGTGTTAGAGAAGACTCTTGAGAGTCCCTTGGACAGTTGAATTTCATCAGCAGCTCTATGGATACGTGTTTGAGCAAGCTCCAGGAGTTGGTGATGGACAGGGAAGCCTGGTGTGCTGCAGTCCATGGAGTTACAGATGAGCAAACCAGTTAATAATCCTAAAGGAAATCAGTCCTGAATATTCACTGGAAGGACTGATGCTGAAGCTGAAGCTGCAATACTTTGGCCACCTGATGCAGAGAACTGACTTACTGGAAAAAACTGATGCTGAGAAAGATTGAAGGCGGGAAGAGAAGGGGATGACAAGATGAGATGGTTGGATGTCATCACTGACTCGATGGACATGTGTTTGAGCAAGCTCTGGGAGTTGGTGATGGACAGGGAAGCCTGGTGTGCTGCAGTCCATGGAGTCGCAAAGAGTTGGACACAATTGAGCAACTGAACTGAAGTGAACAGGGTGTTAAAGACATAATGTCCATCTGTGTAATTCAATCTAAAGATGGAGATGGGGTCGTTCTGGAGAATTACCTAGAGAAGGTAACTGGATCTTAAATAGAAGTATTGTTTTTTTTTTTAGTCAAGAGAAGAATGTATGAAAGACATAGTATCAGAGGAAAACATGCCATATCACAGACCTGCAGTCTGTGGGGAGTGCAAACTGTCTTTGTTTTAAAGTCACTTTGTTACTTTGTAAGATGAAAGTGGGGCGTGGGTGATGTTAGATAGAAGATACAGAGAAAACCAGTAAATGGGATCCCCAGAAGCTGCTAAGAGCCTAGGTTGGCCTAGAATAGGAGTTGGCGGTGGGGAATCCATTTTTTAAGCCTGGAAGAGAAGATGTAAGTATGAATGAAGATGGCTTTGTGGGAGCAGCCCAGGGTGACAGGGGGAACCAGAAAACCATGATTGTGGCTGATGACCTGTAGTGTCCTGATTTAAATGGGAGGGAGCTGGAGAAAGGGAGAGCACGTGAGTGACTGGGGGCTTGGGAGAGTGTGCCAGATTTGGAGTAGTAATCATGAGAATGTGAGAAAAAGTAACCAAGAACCACCCCCACCCCCAACCACGACCACCACCAAAAAAAAAAAAGTAAGTGATACTAGAGGCCCAGCCAAGACCAGAGAATTAATTTATGATAATCTGGATAGCTGTATGGTTTTTCTCTTAGCATTTCTTAGCAATCTCAGCATAGAAATGAAGCAAGCATATTTTTAGCATTGATTCATTGTTGGAATTTGCTGTGTTGAAACAAAATTTGTGTGTGTATCAAGAATCTTAAAGGTACTTGTGTGTATTTACAATGATCCGCTCAGGGCTTCCCTGGTGGTTCAGTGATTGGGGGTCCACCTGCCAGTTCAGGGAGCACAGACTCAACCCCCCACTCGGAAGGAGGTCTCGGGGTGGCTGGGCCCCATGGCGCGCGCACCTGCGCACTCAAGCAGAGCTCTGCAGCAGGAGGGGCTGCAGCCTCGGGAAACAGGCGCCCTCACGCAGCGCAGCTAGAGAAAGCTCACACGTGACAGGGAAGACCCAGCCAGCACAGCCAGGAATAAATACATTTTAAAAGAAATTTTAATTTTGTTCTTTGTTTTTTGTTTAATCATTCTGGAGTAACACATATATAGGCGTCTAATCAGAAGGGAAACATATCACCTTAATTACTAGTTTATGTGCTATAAGCCTTTAAGGGAAACGACTTCAGCAAACAAACTATGTATTCTATAAAATAGTCCTTGGGCTCATTATCATGTTGGTAAAATGGCTAGACCATGGAACTAATTCAAGGTGTCTTCTCATAAGTTATGGTATAAATTTTAGGAATGTTGTCAGCATAGTATGAATAAAAAATCCAAGAGAGAAAAGTTAATCAAAACATTAGACTGTGACCTACTTTCAAAATTCAAATTAGAGTTCCAATATTTTGAGCTCTAATTTCTGAGCTCCCTTAGTACTCTGTGCACTATAATTTTTTGGTAGAATCCAGCAATTTAAAAAATAATTTCTCATTTTATGTGAATTTGAGAAGAATGTAAAATATATACTTGCTTAAAATTTCAAATGAGAATTTGATGATAATTTCATGGTTAAAAGATGTTTTCACCAGAAGATACAGAATATTTTATAATACAGGTATATGGAGTTCTGGTTCTTAACTGTTCAGAAAAAAAATAAAAATAAAAATAAAAGAAATTTTAAAGGAATAAATAAAATGATCAGGCCTGAGTTCAAGCTTGTAGGGGAAAACAGCCAGTAACCTGGAATAGTAAGAGTTCTACCTCTTATTGGGTGGAACTGGGTGGAAAGAAAAAATACGGTCCCAGAAAGCAGGATGAGCATGTGTAAGATTTCTGGGAAAGAACTTTGTATACCAGTTCAGGATATGACAAGGGAACTGCTGATGGAAATACAGTAGTGAACGGTGCTGTTGCAATGTAGAAATCCAGGAACTTCAACATTAGATTACTATATAGATTTTGTGCATGGCTGTTGATAGTTCCCGAGTGGTAAAGTGCAGTTTGAATAAAGTGAAACACTGATCATTGTCCCAAACGTGCGTAAAGATTGTATAGGCAGGTTTGGTTTTGAATAGCAAGGTCTTGGCTGTACAAATGGGTGGTTTTGAGGTATGTGGGGGTAAAGATCATTGGAATCCAGAAATTTACAGAGCTCCCATGTTGAATAAATCAGCTGCATGATGTATAAGTAATGAGAGATCATGGCATGTCTTATGACTAATATTGGAATAGTAGTGAACATTTTTAAGAAACTTAACAACTGGAGTATGATATGAAAATGTTTTCTACTGATGAAAAATCGGAGGTATAGTAAATACTACTGTTTGTTGCCTAACATACTTGAAGAAAATGCTAAATTTCAGTTACGGTTTAATGAAATAAAGATGTAACTTTTTTTCTCCATCGAAGTTCACAGACCCTCTGCATTCTGTCATGACTTTCTGGCTAAGAAACCATTTAAAGGATGGTGTATCTAGAAGGGAGAAACCTGAGTTAAAAAGTGGTTGTTGCAAAGTCTAGAAATGTTGGTGCAGAGCTCAGAGAATACCTCCACGGCCTCTGGACCCAGTGGTGCCCTGGGAGGGAGGGTCTTGGAGGTGGTGTGTGCCTCGGTGAGCAGGCTTGCCCACTTGCAAGAGCTGGGAAGTGTCCTTTGTGATAGAAAGCCACGTTTCAAGTCAGACCAAAACTGTCAAGGAGGAGAAAGCTGATCTCTAGCAGAAGATGCTGATGAGAGCTTGAGAGGCACAGTGGAAATCCTCAGAGAAGGGTGCGGTGAATGGATGAAAAGGTGAGGAAAGGACAAGCTGGTAAAGAAGGTGTAGGACTTGGCCAGAGAGAAGTGAACTAGCCTTGGAGCCCTGGGCAGGTGAAAAGCTGGGACCTAGAATGTTTGAAAGCATGTTGGGGCAGGCCTTCTGAAACAGTCAGTAGTGATGGCTCACAGCTTTTGCTCAGTTTCCAGGTGGTATCCTGCTGAGAAACTGTTGGATACCCCTGAAGATATCCGTAGCTCAAGACTGAAAAACCTGAAGTCAGATTGAGTCGCTTGATACCAAAGTGTAAAACAGTGCAGAAGGGCAGTGAGGAGTGTTGGTGTCTTGGTAAATCACCAAATTTTGTTCTTTTGACCTTATTTTTATTACTGGTGCCAAATATATGAAACTGTATGAGAGCTGGTCAGACTTGCCACCCTATTCTAAAGGAGGGATTTAGGCATGTCTGCCAGAATAAAATAACAAGAGAAAACTAAGTAGTTAAGTTAGTTAAGTATATGTTGGGGGGTTAGTAAGCCTGGATAAACTTTCAGTTTATGTAATTTAATGTTCAGTGACTTGAAATGGAGAGAAGAACTTGGCCCTTCTGACTGGTCAACTCAATAACTTTTAGATGTTAATACTTAAGCTTTATATGTACAGGGTTATTACTTTAAATCTAATGATAAATTTGTTAATTAGTGGATTGATTCTGTTTGTGTTGATTTTTTTTTTTTTTTTTTTTAGGAATTAGCTCTCCGTAGCCAGTTACCAACACTGGAGCAGGATGGTGGGACTCAAAATCCAGTATCTTCTCCTGGGATGTCTCAGGAATTGAGAACCATGACGACCAATAGCTCAGATCCCTTTCTTAACAGGTTGGTAAGAGTTGCTACTGGCCAACATTTGAAAAAAATCACAGCTTACAGTGTTCTCCTTAGTTCTTATATATAATAAGCTGTTTGAACATCCGTATGGGCCAAGAACCACGGCTGTAAATGAATCTCTCCATAAAGGGCTCGTACAATAAAGCTTGAGGATTAGACGCTGGCTGCTGTGAGAGGAAATGAGCTGTTGAGACTTGTAGAGGGGATACTTACTCAGAGTCACGTGTTTGCTTGTGCCTGTGCTGTTGACTAACAGTTACTTGCAGAATCATGAAGGAACATGTGAATGCCTTTCTATGAAAGCAGGAAAAAAAAAGGCATCTTAAACCTGCTTAGGGCAGCATTATAAGAATCTTTGGAAGGAATTTTCCACCTAAGTGTTCAACCTGAGAAGTTTCACTACAGGAGCACTGTAAGGCCTCATATTCTTAAGGGCTATAGGTCAAGGAGATAAAAAGTAAGGTTGTGTCTCTTTCAAATAATGTGTTAATATTAAAGAGTATTCCAAAATAGCACAGTTAAGGATGATTTTTAGTGAATTACCAGAAATCTTGGATTTCGGGCATATTGCAAAGATGTTATTATATGTAGTGCTGTGTTGAACAGGCTGAGACAGATCATCATCTTTGCCTAGAAAGGCATTTAAAACTAAGACTTGACTACAATTATTTCTTGTAGATTGTCAAATATTTATGGAGTTTCGATTTTTAAAATAAGGAACAAATGCTTTCTGGTCTTTGCTTTTGTTTGTAATCAGTTTTAGACAGTGCACTTTTAAGAATGTTGAAAGGTATATTGATTTAGGAAGGTTATTATGCTACCCTTTCAGTTCTCACAAGTTGAATTGAAAACAGCCAGACCCTAAGAAAAATAAGATATCTTGTCATACCAAAATGTTTAGTACAATAAACTTGCTTTACCTTAAGATTAGTGCTGGTGGCCTGATTGACTGGTTTGATTTCAAAGGCCATCTAAGAAAAAATCAAAAGGGAAATGAAAAACTCCTGAAAACAAATGACATTGAAAACAGGACAACTCAAAGGCCATCTAAAATGTATTTAAGTTTTGTATTTACTCTCTGATACATGCAGTTTAAAGTCCTGCCAATAATTGAGTGTATTTATAGAAAATTATAATTCTGAGGTTAATAGCCAGAAAAGTCATAGCCACAGACCTTTTTTCCCCCACAGAGGAAATTTCAGATCAATGTAATTCCAGTACCCATGTCACTGAAGGCTTGTGTTTATTGGTCCAGGGATAAAATGAGACCATCTAGAAAAGAGGGATGGAGACCACACAGCCTCCTGGTAGTGGTTTGTGCAGATTCTTAGAACTTTTGATAAAAGCTGAGCTACAGTTTAAGATTCTCTTTTCTGGTAAAGAACAGAGTGAATCATCCCCAGAGTTGCTAGTCTCAGGGCAGAATCCCATGTCTCCTGTCTGTAGTACCCCATTTTCTAAAACACACATGTAACTCTAGTATTTTTCTTTTCAGAAACGTTGGATGGTTTCCCCCACTGCCTGTATTTAATTTATGATATTCCTTAAACTCTAAGCACTTGTTCCCCTAACTTGCCATGGAGTTGACTCTGGTGGTGGTGGTACATTCACTCGTCTCCTTTTTACTCAGGTGTTTCAAGGCCAGCTCCGGCATTCTGCTCCATTAAACCTTTCCCCTGTACTTTGAAAGTTTGCTCTTCTGAAAGCACTGTAGCCCTTGTATATGTATTTGTTCCCCTCCCTCCCTGAAGTTGTGAGCCTCTCAGAAAGCATCAGTTGCAGGCTGTTGTCATTAACCTCCGATTGCTCAGCCTTGTCTCATCCCTGTCACATAGTAGCAGATGCTCAGTGCGTGTCACTGGAGGGAGATGGGGGCTGCAGGGAGCAGTTCCTAATCAGGGAAATGGCCTTGTGAACTCTGTCCTCAGGAATGCCCATGTGCTTCCCCTGAGGCCTGGAAAGAACTCTGAACAACTGTGTAAATTCAGCCATTCTGTAACAGAGTCTTGAGTGTCTTGATATGTGCCCCGTGGTGAGCAGTGGGAATAGAGTGATGACTAGGACCAGGCCCTTGTCCCAGATGGAGTCAGGCAAAATAAAAACAAACCACATCCTGAGGGCTTCTCCGAAGTGGCTGCATTGTGTACAAATGGTCTCAGAGGCAAATTCGTGTTTTCTTGGATCTGTGTGAGGCTTTCGAATCTTGCCAAAATCTGACAGAAGCATTGAACTAGTGGTTGCAATATACAGTGTGAAAGAGGGAACAAGGCAAGTGCATTGAGTAATGTAGGGAAGAGGTTTAAGGGCTTGGGCTCTCAACCTTGAGCAACTGTGAAAGCTTGGTTTTAAAGCTTAGTTATTTTTTATTTCATTTTTGTGTAAACTGAACAGCTCTTCAAACGTCCAAGCTGTGAGGAAAGTTAAGTTCCCTCTGTAGTCAGTGACTGTTAAGAATTACAGTTGCCTTTATTTCACACTGTGCTGTAAGGTTTTCTAGAATTAGGAGAACCCCTGACTTTACTGTCGATGCCACCTGGTGTCTCCGTGCTACTAGGTTAGGGAAGTCTTCTGTTTATGAAAGTAGTGTTCTGAGGATATTTACCATCAGATCAGATCAGTCCTCAGTCGTGTCTGACTCTTTGCGACCCCATGAATCGCAGCACGCCAGGCCTCCCTGTCCATCACAAGCTCCCGGAGTTCACTCAAACTCACGTCCATCGAGTCAGTGATGCCATCCAGCCATCTCATCCTCTGTCGTCCCCTTCTCCTCCTGCCCCCAATCCCTCCCAGCATCAGAGTCTTTTCCAATGAGTCAACTCTTGGCATGAGGTGGCCAAAGTACTGGAGTTTCAGCTTTAGCATCATTCCTTCCAAAGAAATCCCAGGGCTGATCTCCTTCAGAATGGACTGGTTGGATCTCCCTGAAGTCCAAGGGACTCTCAAGAGTCTTCTCCAACACCACAGTTCAAAAGCATCAGTTCTTTGGTGCTCAGCTTTCTTCACAGTCCAGCTCTCACATCCATACATGACCACAGGAAAAACCATAGCCTTGACTAGACAGACCTTTGTTGGCAAAGTAATGTCTCTGCTTTTGAATAGGCTATCTAGGTTTGTCATAACTTTCCTTCCAAGGAGTAAGCGTCTTTTAATTTCATGGCTGCAGTTACCATCTGCAGTGATTTTGGAGCCCAGAAAAATAAAGTCTGACACTGTTTCCACTGTTTCCCCATCTATTTCCCATGAAGTGATGGGACCGAATGCCATGATCTTCGTTTTCTGAATGTTGAGCTTTAAGCCAACTTTTTCACTCTCCACTTTCACTTTCATCAAGAGGCTTTTGAGTTCCTCTTCACTTTCTGCCATAAGGGTGGTGTCATCTGCATATCTGAGGTTATTGATATTTCTCCCGGCAATCTTGATTCCAGCTTGTGTTTCTTCCAGTCCAGCGTTTCTCATGATGTACTCTGCATATAAGTTAAATAAACAGGGTGACAACATACATCCTTGATGTACTCCTTTTCCTATTTGCAACCAGTCTGTTGTTCCATGTCCAGTTCTAACTGTTGCTTCCTGACCTCCATACAGATTTCTCAAGAGGCAGGTCAGGTGGTCTGGTATTCCCATCTCTTTCAGAATTTTCCACAGTTTATTGTGATCCACACAGTCAAGGGCTTTGGCATAGTCAATAAAGCAGAAGTAGATGTTTTTCTGGAACTCTCGCTTTTTCCATGATCCAGCGGATGTTGGCAATTTGATCTCTGGTTCCTCTGCCTTTTCTAAATCCAGCTTGAACATCAGGAAGTTCATGGTTCACATATTGCTGAAGCCTGGCTTGGAGAATTTTGAGCATTACTTTCCTAGCGTGTGAGATGAGTGCAATTGTGCGGTAGTTTGAGCATTCTTTGGCATTGCCTTTCTTTGGGATTGGAATGAAAACTGACCTTTTCCAGATTTTTTTTACAATATTTACCATACTTGTATGTAAATCTGTGATACTTTTCATTCAGCCTAAAGTAAAAATCTATCTTGGTTCTGTTTTTCTCAAGCTATGTGCCTTGCAGGGCTGTTTTGGTTTTTGTTTTTAATCAGTTCCTTCCATTGGAACTCTCAGGACTCCTATTTCATGCTGAGGTATTTGTTCAGGGTTCCCCCCACTTTCCCAAACAGAAGCAAGGAAATCAAGCTAGTGAGTTCTGTTCTTATCAGCAGTGACTCATCTGTTTTGGCCCAGTTCAAAAAGAAATTCTGGTTCTTTATTTAGGGTTCATTTTTCTGGCTTAAACTCTGCATGAGCCGAGGAATTCAGCAGGAAGCTAGCGCAGGCCTGTCTTATTACCACCTAAAAGCTGTGTTTTGACCCATGCCTGTGACCACTGCCACTCAGGGCACAGAGACCTTGAGACAGATGAGCTGTGTGGAGCCCCCCGATTCAAACGGCGTTACACCGAGTTTCCTGTCACTTAGGAAAGCTGGGTGTATCTTGCTTTTCCCTATGACCACAGAACCTTAGGAGAAATTTTGACCCCCTGAGGTTGCCAGTCTGAATTAGGATCAACTTGTCCATTTCGCTTCGTAGCACAGGAGCTTGGTACCAGCCCTGAAGGAGGGCACTTGTTTCAGATGCTGCAGGGCAGGAGTCTTTGCTCACCCTCCAGGAATCACATTGGTACTGAGCAAGTGTTTGTGTTCACCTTGGAATCTTTTCTTACGTGTGTTGCGTCGGTCTGTGACCCTCATTCTTCACAGTGGCACCTATCACTCTCGCGATGAGAGCACAGACAGCGGACTCAGCATGAGCAGCTACAGCGTCCCTCGGACCCCTGACGACTTCCTGAACAGTGTTGATGAGATGGATACAGGTTGGTACTTTTTGTTCCTCTCGGTCATCTAGCTTTCAGTCAGATACAGTCATTTTATTGCTGGGTCTGATAAACTATAGTGAGCCAAGAGTATTCAGAAGAAAACCAGGTAAGATCCTATAAACTTAATTGAGCCCTGCTTTGTTGTTGGTTTTTTTTTTTTCTTTTTTTTAATAACGTCTTGTAATTGAAGTCTTTTCCGAGCTTTTAAATGTCATGGATGTCTTATCTCTATTTGACATGACTTAGCATTTAAAATATTGAGTTAATGGGCAGGGCAGTTGAGGACCATATTAGAAGTCTCTGTTATATGGATATTTATTCTTAACTTCAGAGCAAGAGCTCTGTATTTGATTTATATGTCTCTGTGTATGTGATTCTTTGTCTGCTTCCCTCTTTTTGTGAGGGTCTTTTGTCCAACTTAGGTGATGCGCGCCTCAGGTTGGCAGGTTGGAAAGGTTGGGCGGTGGCCTTACCTCCTTTCTTAGAAGAGTTTCAGGAGCTTGAAACCTGCCCCACAGAAGTGGTGATAGAACCCTTGCTCCTGTGGCTTACCCTTTGACCTGGACTTGGCAGCTGTCAGAGGGCACGAGCTGACTGGGCAGTGAAACGGCTCTCCGGCTAGCTGGCCCCTCAGCTGGCCGCTTCTGGGAGCATTTGGCGGGGATGGTGTGCATCCAGCCCATGGCGTCCGTGTCCCTGGGAATCCACACCACCATCTCGTCATCTGGATCTGAAATCATCCGTACGAGTCCCCTCAAACCCATTTCACTCGTAACACTTTTCCTGTCTCCCCCGTTTCTCCCTTCTTTCTAAACTTTTATAACAATTAATCGTTTTTGTTAGTTTTTCTGAAAGCATATTCCATTGAAGTGTTCATGAATGTTAACATCATCATGAGCAAAAAAGGTTTCTTGGCCAGGTAAGTTTGGGAGATCTGTAAGCAAAGCTAGGAAGACTTACTTTTCTAAGGACTTCTGGGAGGCGTGGTTTTATGGGAGGCGTGGTTTTGCTGTTGTGAATGTGGACCTCCTGAGAGTGGGACAGAGTTTCATGCAGCCTTTTTCTTTTATTCTGTTCCCAGTGTGTACTTAGAGAAAGACAGATACACCCGTTCATCTTCATGTTTTACCTTACTGTGGTGGTGCACGCCCGGAGCAGTCAGGTGCTGACACTGTTGGTCATACCTGCTCTCTCTCTCGCTGTATATAATGTTTCAACGAAAAGTACTGACGCAGCTGTGTCATACCTGTCCTCTCTCTCTTGAGTATATAATGTTTCAGCGAATTTCTTTCCAGAACCCTCTTCAGTGCTGACCATGCAGTAGTCAGCAGTCACACTTGTTCAGTATCTGAACACATGAAGCAGAAGGACACTTGGCGTTGTGACTTTGCTGTCTGTGGGTTGTTTGGCCTAAAGTAAACTGTGGGCATCAGTGGAGGAAGTCTGTCAGGAATGTGTTTCTCTCCCTGTGCGTGTCATGATGCCAGCTTTTCGAAAAGGACCTGTTTTCTTTCTCTGGTCCATCTAGGTGACACTATCAACCAAAGCACCCTGCCCTCCCAGCAGAACCGTTTCCCAGACTATCTTGAAGCCATTCCTGGGACAAACGTGGACCTCGGAACCCTGGAGGGAGATGGGATGAACATAGAAGGGGAGGAACTGATGCCGAGCCTGCAAGAAGCCTTGAGCTCCGACATCCTCAACGACATGGAGTCTGTTTTGGCCGCCACCAAGCTAGATAAAGAAAGCTTTCTTACATGGTTATAGAGCCCTCAGGTAGACTGAATTCTAAATCTGTGAAGGATCTAAGGAGATAAGACCTATACCTGAAATTTCCAGTTAAGCCAGGGGCAGTCTTCTGGCTAATACAGAAAAAGATGAACAAACGTCCAGCAGGATTCTTTCATCCACTGTTTTGCTCTTCCTTGTCCATTGCTGCTGTTAATATATTGCTGACCTCTTCCATAGTTGGCTCTAAGGAATCAAAAAAAAAACTTTTTTGTTTCTTTTGCTATTATAACTACTGTTTGTTTTGGGGGCTGGGGGAAGTGAGCCTGTTTGGATGATGGATGCCATTCCTTTTGCCCAGTTAGATGTTCACCAATCATTTTAACTAAATACTCAGACTTGGAAGTCAAATGCTTCATGTCACGGCATTTAGTTTGTTCAAGCAATTGTTCTTCAGCTGCCTTTGGCCAGTGGAAAAACATGACTTACTGGTCTAACAAGCCAAAAATGTTGTATCTGATGTTTAGTACTTAGACTGATTTGAAGAGCTAGCTGAAACCAAGGCTGAAGACTGTTTTACTTTCAGTGGGTTTTTTTCCTCCTAGTGCTATCATTAGTCACATAGTGACCTTGATTTTATTTTAGGAGCTTATAAGGCTTGAGATAATTTCCATAGAAATATATTAATTATTGCCACATACTCTAGTATAGATTTTGGTGGGTTTTATTGTGGGTTTTTTTTGTTTGTTTGTTTTCTTTTTTTTTTTTTTTCTTCATTGGGATTTTTATTGTCTTAGGGGTTTTTCTTTTTTTTTTTCTTTTTTCCTCAGAATCTAAGGCAAATTACCATTGTAGTGCATCTGTTTATACTTGTAGCTTGGGACAGTTATTATAGTTCCTTTGGTAAATCTACATGTCCTGGTTTTTTTTACCATCTTATTTAAATCTTGGTAATCAGCTCTCTTTATATATACCCACACACACACTTATAATGTTTATAATAGTGTGATAGCAGAATGTATCTTTTTTTTTTTGAGTTTTCCCTACTTTCCAATTTATTTTAAAATGGTAGCTATGAATGTATGCATTTAGAATACAAGACTAGTAGTTTATATTTCACAAGTAGTCTAAATCCGGTTGGGGTAGTGTGCAGGTGGTGGTGGTTTAGTGTTCTAGAAAGGGCTGTTCTTATGGATAGTGCCTCGAGGAGTCTTGTATGACCTCTGGGCACACAGTGGATATTATCTGCTGAAATTTGAAAGAAGTAAACAAGAAATGGCTTTATTATCCCCTTTAGCTTTGGAAGATTACCTTCGCCTTAGTTTTGGAAGTAAAATCTAGTAGTTTAGTTCTCTTTTATAATGAACACATTAAAGACTACATTGAAATATTGCCTACAAAATTGTTTTTACTTATAAGACTTGCTCCTACTTTTATATGCTGAGAATTTACCCTGGATAGTATACGGGATACTGTAAGGTCATAAGTTAGCTGGTAAAGTGATCAGATTAATGTATATTACTAGTTGATTTTAGCAAAGAAATAGAGGTAATCATGATTATACTTTTATTTTTACTGGAAGAGATATAACTAGAGTATGTGTCTACAGGAATAATAATGTTTTCCAAAGAGTATTTTTAAAGGAACAAAATGAGCATGAATCAACCCTTCAATATAAGCTATGAAGTTATACTTGCTTGTGAATTATAGTGGCATCAGCTAGCAGCACCTCTACGATTAAGGGTCTTTCAGTGTTTATAGAGTAAGCCCTTATTTTCAAGGGTTTATAAGACATGAAATCTCTCCTTTTCCTGGCTAAAACTGCTATGAAAAGCCTCAACTTCGGAAAATAGGTGGGGTTTTTTTTTCTGATTACAAAATATAAGTATTTTGACCCTTCAGTTTAGAGGATTGCAAAAGTTGGAAGTAAAGTTTTATATTAGGTAATTTCAGTGCTCAAAATGCAGTCGTTGTGTTATATATATTGATTCATAGGTCGATCATTCGTAATAATTGACTCTAAGGCTATTATTAAAACAGCAGAAAGATTAAATCTTGAATTACGTCTGGGGGGAAATGGCCACTGTGCAGATAGATGTATTGATTTTTTTTTTTTTTTTAGAGGAATAATGAAATTCTGCCTAGAATGCATAATTGAGTTTATGGATGGATGATACAGCATGTTGGCTTCTTTATATGCAGAAGATCAAAGCTACTTAGAAGGAGTGCCTACAATTTGCCATTAGCCACAAATTAAGATCTCATCTTATATATCAGCAGAGTAGCTTTAGATTAGGGAAGAGGGTGGGAAAATGGGAGGGGGGCTGTGAAGATTTAGTGGGACCTTGATAGAGAACTTTATAAGCTTCTTTTTCTTCAATAAAAACTTGTCTTGCATATTGCTGTCATTAAAGGCAGTTGTTCCTAAAATTTCAATCACTTAAGTACACCCACAAAACAAAAATATGGAGTTCTTCATTCCCCGACAACTTGGATTTACCCAGTTATACCTCAGTGTTGTGGCAGCACCATGGTGTCTGAAGGACACGGTGCTTTGACCTAATCTTACCCGTTGTACTGACCTGAAGGAGACCTAATCCTTTCTCTTTATGAATTTGAATCACAGACTTGATGTGGTCTTTCTTGTTTTTTGTCCTTGTTCCTAATGTAAAAGTGTTTAACTGCTTCCTGGTTGTATTGGGTGGCATTGGAATAAGATTTTAACTGGGTATTCTTGAATTGCTTTTACAATAAACCAATTTTATAATCTTTAAATTTATCAGCTTTTTACATTTGTGTTCTTTTTAGTTAGGGCTTATTAGATCTACTTATGGTTGATGGAGCATATTGATTTGTAGTTTCAGATTTTCCAGAGCACTATTTGTTATAATAACTATTTTCTAAACAACAGTGCTTTAAAAAAAATTAGAAAGTAACTTTTATACAAATGATGTTGCTGTTTTAAGTATTCATACTAAATAGATGCATTTTATATGGAACCTTGGCAGAAACACTAAAATTTTAAAAATAAAACTAATTGTGTAATTCATAATTTATACTAATCAGTGTTGAAACTCAAACAGTGCGAAAGTGGGAGGCAATATCCAGTGATTTACAGTTTCAGAACTTCTTCACACCTGAGAAGTGAATGCTCGGATCAGTTTTATCTTCCACAAGCACGTTTTTATAAGAATTGTGGGTGTGCCTATCTTAACAGTTGTTTTCTGTGTCTTGGCAAAATATTCTCCACATTTTAAATGTTTTATATTAGAGAATTCTTTAATGCACACTTGTCAAATATATATATATAGTACCAATGTTACTGTTTTATTTTTTGTTTTAGATGTAAGAGCATGCTCATATGTTAGGTACTTACATAAATTGTTACATTATTTTTCTTATGTAATACCTTTTTGTTTGTTTATATGGTTCAAATATATTCTTTCTTTAAACGCTTCTTTGTTGTTTTTAACAGTTAATATATTTAAAACTTTTTTGGCTTCTTAATGGGTCTTCCAGTAGAACAAGTGCAAGTAATAAAAGGTGATTATAGTGGTAACTGGCAGACAGGTTAAACTTAGGGTCGGTTTGGCACTGGGAACTTTTGTAGTGTGGATATAATTCCTTGAACTTTATGTTCTGTACTCTTCCTGTAAACCATCCTCATTGATAAAAGTGTATAAGCAGAACTGTATCCCCTTCAGTCTTAAAAGATTTTACTACATGTGTTAATAGCAGCACAGAAGAAAATAGTGTTTCTTTCAAAATAGCCTTTGGTTTTATATCTACAAAATAGAATACTTAATGTGCTATGCTAAGTCACTTCAGTCTTATGGAACTCTTTGCAACCCTGTGGACCATAGCCCACCAGGCTCCTCTGTCTGTGGGAATCTCCAGGCAAGAATACTAGAGTGGATTGCTGTGCCCTCCTTCAGGGGATCTTTGCAACCCAGGGATCAAACCCACAATTCTTGTTTCCTGCATTGGTAGGTGGGTTCTTCATCACTAGCACTACCTGGGAAGCCCTATAATACTTAGGAAAATTATTAGATATTATTTTATAAATTAAAACACTCACAGATTTAAGTGGTAGGCTCTGAACTTTGAAGAAGTAGATTTGATTGTCTTTGAAAATC
This sequence comes from Bos grunniens, assembly GCF_055505025.1. Classification (NCBI taxonomy): domain Eukaryota; kingdom Metazoa; phylum Chordata; class Mammalia; order Artiodactyla; family Bovidae; genus Bos; species Bos grunniens. The sequence goes on along the minus strand of NC_141179.1, from coordinate 6,981,978 downwards.
GTTTATTTCTGTGTGTATATAATATCTTTAATTATTGACATGTTTTTGGTGAGGCAAGTCTGAAAACAGTGTTTTATTATGAATAATTTCTTTATGATAGTAAAACGTTTTGTGGAACTTGAAATTGATTGTTCCCCTTCCGTAAAATGCACAACCACTACTGGTTGTGCATTTTAACACAAATGTTAAATGTGCAAATGTGTGTCTATAGACATTGCCTCTCTTACTAGGGAGCTGCTCTTAGAGACGGTACGCTTTACACTGGATGGCTTGCAGTCCTTCTGGAGTCTGTGAACCAGAATTGTAAAGGACTAGTAATGGGAAGTGGTGAGCAGCCCAGCGAGTCAGCCCTTGATTTCCATCCTGTTGGCAGAGGTTGTAAAGGAAGAGCAGCGTCAAGGACCCCATCACATTCTTTCCTTCTGTAATGACAGCTCGACCGTCCCTAGTCCTGGCGGCCATCACTTAGACTGAAAATCTGGCTTTACTTGGTATTCAGTGTAAATCCATGTACTGCTCTCTTGGGCTCCAGGGTTGCACGCACACTGCTGCTTCTGGAATCAGCCTTATCTCTGGCAGGGCAACTTGTCCCTGTCCTGCTTTAAACTGTTGCCATTTAATTTCTTTATTTAAATAGTCCTGAAAACTTTCATAAACAATCCTCTCCAATTAAAAATTTGCTGAGTTAATACCAGATGAGAATTCTGTGACATATAGTGCTGCAATTTTTCTAAATCAAACATGGAATGTTTTTTGCCATATCATCTGGATACAAAAAGCTCTGATACAAGTGAAATTAATAATTTTCGAACCATAAACGTAGCTTTAAACTGGCAAACGTAATAGTACCACAAATGAAAACAGTTGTAGAATCACGGCACTAGCAAAATAAGATAATGTTTAAAAGATACTCTGAATTTTTTAATCTGTCATATTTTAACCACAAACAAAACTCCTGAATCAGGTGACTTGACATCTAAACTGAGAGGACTCTGTTAGCAGTTGAAAACTAAATGAGACAAAACTGGGTCTGTGTGTTGCTAATTGGAGATATCTGAGTGAAGAACCTATTTCTGTAAAATTCCTAAATAGCTAATCTGGCACTTGGATTTCTTTTTTTTTTAAGTGAAAATATTAAATACTAGAATTACTATAACTTTGTGAAGTTGATACTGGTTTGTATTGCAAAGTCAGTGAATGGAGAATTTCTTGTTCAGTCACTCAGTCGTGTCCGACTCTTTGCCACCCCATGGACTACAGCATGCAGGACAGTGCTTGATTCTTACTAAAAGAAACTTCTCCAAAAAACAAACAAAAAAAAGCATCTAAATCAGGAGGGTATCCTATTATAATGACTTAAATTATTTCTTAGGCTTAGGACACAATTTTACCCATGTTGCCTTATGTCTCAAGTCTCTTCTGAGACTATAGTCCCTATGACCTTCACATAGGACTTCACATGTGGATGTCACAGAGTCCATACAAAGTAGTCTATGAGTTAAACATCACCTTTTGGGTATAATTTTCATTGTAACATTCTAGAAGTCACATCTCAGTTCCATTTAAGGATATATTTGTGAGTTACCAATCAAGTTCTTATGTATAGTGGATTTACCCAGTGTTAAAATGATGGTATATTAGAAATGATGGCCAATTAGAAGAGAAATTCATTTTCTTTAAGTTGCAGATTAAGTGGCAGAACTTGAGGCAAAAGCACTGTTGAATGAGTGCTGTCTCCCTGAACTACTGAAGCCAACAGTGATAAATGGACTAGGAAATTGAAGATCATTTCTCCTTAATTGAGCTTTATAGCAACTTGTATTTATCTATAGCTGCGGTTCAACAGAGGCATCTCATTGGCTCAGTGATGAGGATCTGAATAATGGTCAGAATATCACAGCTGTATGAGATTCCAATCACTGGGGTGACCATGAATTAGGACTTAGATTTTATGAAAGATACGAAGAGTCTCATTCATGAAGCGTCAGGCTGCTGAGTAACTTGAAGTCACACTGCAAAGCTAGTTGTGCAGTACCTACTGAAGAAGGCCATTTGCTGAAGTATTTTCTCCAGACATTAAGAAGTCTCTTGAGCCCTATAAAATAACCTCAGTAAGACTGGCCAGAGTAGAATGTGGGCTTGAGATTTAGTTGTCTCTTACAATCTAAATCTTAAATAGCATATGCCCATGTATTTTCCAGTCAAAAAATGGCTGATGCCTTACAGGAAATAACGTTATTTTCTAAACACCTCAGAACTACACACATCCCCCCTGTATTTTTTTAGCCGCGCCACAGGACACCTGGGATTTTAGTTCCCTGGCCAGGGATTGCACCCATGCCCCCAGCATTGGAAGCACAGTCTTAACCACTGGACTGCCAGAGAAGTCCCAAGACTCCCTCTGAGGGTGCATCATTGATCTAAAATGGACAGGAAGCCCTGGCTGAATCTGGAATGTTGTTCAGGGAATTTAACATTGATGAACTAACTATTGACCAAATCCCAATCAGTTTTCTAAAATCATTAAAGCAAATTTTTCAAGGCCTGAACATTTCCAACAGTTTTCAGTGTTGTACCGTGCTAAATACTGCAAAGTTCAAAAGCAGATTCTTCCCCATCAAGATTACATCCCACTGCCATCACTATGGGAGTGGAAGACTGGAACTTCTATCAAGGGTCAAGTGAAAATATTATAATTTATCCAATCTCTGACACTGGTTATAAGGACCAAAATGAAATATAGGAATAACTGGTAAGTTACTGACATTCTTTAAAAGCAATGTTTTTCAACATGAATATGATCTTTCTCATCTTTACATTGTTATTGAATAGTTCAGAATGATCCTTCAAACTTGAGTTGGTCTACTCAAGGTACTTGCATAGTTACATGAGTCGGCTTGCTCTAATTAGTATGCACTCCAAGTGACCTACCCCTCCCATTTTTATCTAAATATGCTTTGAAACTTTTTTCCAACAGCAATGAGTAATATTCTATAATAATTATCAAAATGTTTATACATGTTACCTTATTTGGAAAACTCAGCAGTGGCCACAGGACTGGAGGTCAGTTTTCATACCAGTCCCAAAGAAGGGCGGTGTCAAAGAATGTTCCAACTACCAGACAATTGTGCTCATTTAACATGCAAATAAGATTATGCTCAAAATCCTTCCCAGTTAGGCTTCAGCAGTATGTGAACCAAGAACTTCCAGATATACATGCTGGGTTTAGAAAAAGCAGAGGAACTAGGGATCCAAGTTGCCAACATTCATTGGATCATAGAGAAAGCAAGGGAATTCCAGAAAAACATCTACATCTGCTTCATTGATTATGCTAAAGCCTTTGACTATGTGGATCACAGCAAATTGGAAAATTCTTCAAGAGGTGGGAATACCAGACCACCTCACCTGCCTCCTGAGAAACATGATGCAAGTCAAGAAGGAACAATTAGAACCAAGCAACATGGAACAACTGACTGGTTCCAAATGGGGAAAGGAGTATGACAAGGCTGTATACTGTCACCCTGTTATTCAACTTACATGCAGAGAGTACCTCACTTGAAATGACAGGCTGGATGAAGCACAAGCTGGAATCAAGATTGCCAGAAGTATCAAAAACCTCAGATATGCAGATGATACCACTCGAATGGCAGAAAGTGAAGAACTAAAGAGCCTGTTGATGAGGGTGAAAGAGGAGAGTGAAAAGCTGGCTTAAAACTCAGCGTTCAAAACACTAAGATTATGGCATCCAGTCCCATCACTTCATGGCAAACAGAAGGGAAAAAGTAGAAGCAGTGACAGACTTGATTTCTTGGGCTCCAAAATCACTGTGGACAGTAACCGTAGCCATGAAATTCAAAGACGCTTGCTCTTTGGAAGGAAAGCTATGACAAACCTAGACAGCACATTAAAAAGCAAAGATGTCACTTTGCTAACAAAAGTGTGTATAGTCACAGCTATGATTTTTCCAGTAGGCTTGTAGAGATGTGAGATAAAGAATGCTGAGCGCAAAAGAATTGATGCTTTTGATTTGTAGCGCTGGAAGAGACTCAGGAGAGTCCCTTGGACTGCAGGGAGATCAAACCAGTCAGTCCTATAGGAAATCAACCCTGAATATGCATTGGAAGGACTGATGATGAAGCTGAAGCTCCAGTACTCTGGCCACCTGATGCAAAGAGCCAACTCATTGGAAAAGACCCTGATGCTGGGAAAGATTGAAGGCAAAAGGAGAAGAGGGCAGCAGAGGATAGATGGTTAGATAGCATGACCGACTTGATGAGCATGAATTTGATCTAACTCTGGGAGATAGTGAAGGACAGGGAAGCCTAGGGTGCTGCGGAACATGAGGTCACCAAGATTTGGACATGACTTAGCAACTGAAAAACAACAGCAGAACCTTACTTGATCAAGTAAGGCCAAGTCCTTTAAGGTATTATTACTGCTTCTCCTAAGTGCCTTAAACCGAGGTCCAAATCCCACCCTATGTGACGTGACTGGTAAAAGTTGAGGGCATGGCCTGTAACTGGGGGAACTTGTGCACACAGGCAAACTCTACTCACGGGGCCTCTTCCATGTCTATCCCTGGCCCCACTGCAGGTGGGACTGTATACAGAGCTAATCCTAGCAAAGACTGCCACAGCATTGCAGTGCTCTTGGTTATCAAGGCTAACGTTCCGTTTTTGAGAATCATGTATACATAGATTCAAGAAACAATGCTGTCAGGTAATAGTCTAGTCTTGAGTAGTGAGTGGTATGGTAACTTCCTCAAGTTGTTCACAAAATAGAAGAGAGAAAACTGATAAGTGCTAAAGAGTTGTTCACACAGTGTACCATGAGAGTAGTCTAGGGAAAGACTTCCTCCTGGGATGATTAAGAATGGCCTCATACTGGTGGTATTTAAATTGAGCATTGAGGGGTTATGATTTAACCAGCAGAAATGGTGTTATAAGCAGAGGAGAGAGCACAAAGCAGGAGGACTGTGGGAATGGGAGTATTTCCTTTGGTCTGTAAACTGTAATATGATGGATTGGCTCAGTACATTTGGTATGTGCCAGGCCTTATTCCTGACTCTGCTAAGTCGCTTCAGTCGTGTCCGACTCTGTGCAACCCCCTAGACAGCAGCCCACCAGGCTCCCCCATCCCTGGGATTCTCCAGGCAAGAACACTGGAGTGGGTTGCCATTTCCTTCTCCAGTGCAGAAAAGTGAAAGTGAAGTCACTCAGTCGTGTCCGACTCCTAGCGACCCCATGGACTGCAGCCTACAAGGCTCCTCCGTCCATGGGATTCTCCAGGCAAGAGTACTGGAGTGGGTTGCCATTGCCTTCTCCGACTCTGGAATTCAGCAAACATCAAAGCAAATACAAATCTCTGCCCTCACAGAGGTTACTACACTCCACGGCCAGGACCAGATAATAGTATGTATTGAGTGTGCACTGTAGGCCAAGCACTTTTCATGTATTATTTCACTCAATCCTGTCAACAGCTCACTGAGATATGTCCTATCCTAGTTTTGCAGGTAAGAAAACTAGCAGAGTTCACACAACATTTGTATTTCAAGTACAGGCTCGCCGTTCATTTTAAGGAAATGATGATTGAACTTGCACAAAGGTTAACAAAATCGGCTGGATACACAGGGAAAAAAATGTAGATAGCTGCATACACATCCCCAGATACTACCGGTGAACTCAGGTACTTTTTCTACATAGCAAATGGAAGACAAGAGGGAACATCGTTTCAAAGGCAACTGATGTTTCCCCAATGGTATAATCAGATTTGTCTGCTCAGACAATGAAGACAGTAGATTGTATTTCTCACACAGAGATCGAAATTAGGAAAACTGGTGTCTGAGCAGATTCCTAACTTGTGAAACTTACCTCAAGCAAAGAAAAACTGGAAAATCTAATCTTGTGAGTCCATGAAGAGCAGTTACAGGCTAAAAGGCCATGAACCACTGGAGTCGGGGAGGGGAGTGTCATCGAACAGAAATGGGCCGAGTAAACCACCAGCAGAAAACTGAAGTCACAGACTTAGCATCAGCAAGAGGCAGCAGTACTTCATATGTGCTAAACCACACATCCAGTCTGAACCCTTTGGACTGGACTACCATGAGCTGAGACGTGATGCTGGGAATGCATGCTGACAGCGCCCACATTCCAGCTGAGGGGCAGTAATCACAAGCTGGTATGAGCAGAGGGGGCACTCGAAAAGGATCTCAGTTTAACCTGGCTTCTTTGTGGTTCCTTGGAGACCAGAGGCAACAGACCTGTGCAGCTGTGCCCCCAGAGATGGGTATGTGGAAGTAAGACAAATAGCTCCAGAAGCTCTTGAAGGTGGCTAGAAGGGCCGGGGTGCGGGAGGGGGGGGTGCGTCACAAGACCTCGGTGACTCAGATGAGTTCTTAGTACCCCTCACAGTTCACTCCTCCAGAGAGGAGTGAGTTCTGGGGGAATTGTCTCTGGCCTCTCCATTCAAGAGGAGACTGAATCATGTCCAGGAAAAAGATTAATGAATTTGTAGAGTGAAACAAGTGCCAAAGAGGAAACCACCCACACAGGAGAAACTACTCATTCTGTCAATATCAGAGAGCACCTCCTGGGTGGAAGGTATTCTTCTGGGTGGGTGTAGAGCCACCGTGATGAACAGGACAGCATCCCTGCCCACGTGGAGCTGGCAATCTCAAGGGGGAGGCCGACCTGAAATACTTCACAGCCATCTATGATTGTGATCACTGTTAACCATAAGGAGTCTGGGAGCCAAGAGAGATGTGTTGGCAAGTGGATAAAAAATAGAGGTTGCTAACTCTGTTAATCCTGTTTTGTCATGAAGAACAAATGTATTTAGATGATGAATTTAATGGGCAACTCTAGAATGTATTTGATCTCATTAAACCAACTTGACACTCAGGAAACCATAAAAACAAGATCAGTCCACAACCCCTTTAAAATCAAGAGCAAAACCAAAAGAAACCCAAACTAACATATGGCAGTTCCAAACGTACAACATGGATTTAAAAGCTTTGTCACTTCCCAATTTTTAAATGCAGGTCAAATTTCATTAGAACATGCCTGTTTATGGTTAAAGCAAGAATTCCATGGTCCTACCCAAAGAGTCTCACTTAATACAAGAGAATGTTGGCAATTCTGTTATTTTATCCCTAACTAGAATTGACTTTATTTCTCCAATTGATTTTGTGAATTTTAAAATTGACCAGAATGGGTGGGTTGGGGGGCTGTTTTTGGCATCTGTCCAGCTGTTCTGAAGCGCACCAGGCTGAGAAACCTCCCTTGATTAGGACAAGCAGGGCAAAGGCCAAGCTGGCTGAAACATCAGATGGTCCTGTTTTTGTTTTGTTTTTGTAAAGAAATGCCCCAAAGCCTGAGCTGGATCCTAGAGTTCTCTTTATTCCCCAGAACCAGCGTCTAGCAAAGAAGAGATTTATTTGTTTATGGCACTACCCTTTCCCCTTGGCCACAGCAGAGTATTTTTCCTTTGGGCTAAACGTGTAAGTGGCAACTGGTTTCCAAGACTATTCAACACACATGGCTGTTGAACAATTTCGGTCTGATACTAACAGCCTCCCTTGACAACCCCAGGCGTGGGGAGGCCTCCTGGGGCGTTGGTGGGGAGAGAGCCTCGCTGAGCAGGTGGGCCGGGTGGCCAGGAACGAGGTCAGCACAGTCATGACTGCAAGCCTCATCCATCAGACTCACAGGAGCAGACAAGATGGTGCAAGACAGGGTTCACCCAGGTTTCCAAATCAGAGAAGAGAGGGATTCAAAGATGAACATGGCCCTGAAGGCGGGAGGAAACTGCTCAAAGCCATCCAGCTAGTAAGAGACAGAGCCAGAGATAGAACCTTAGACTTCAGACTTGCAGTGAATTTATCCTGTTAACTAAATTGGTAAAAATCGCGTAGACTCAAAAACTTCAAATTGTCTGTATACAGGACAGCAAGATGCTCACACTGTGAAAAGCAGGCCCGTAGGACTAAGGCTTACAGAAGGAAAGGCAGATCCAGGTTGCCAGTTGCAAGACTTCTCTGGTACCTAGGCTTATAGAGTGGAGGGGTCCATGTAATCACCTTCTAAAGGGTTATTTTTCTTGTGCTCTCTTTTCTGTGTCTTCAGAATATATAGTTTTATGTGAGTTCAGTTGGTGGGAAGGTGGCTACTGTATGTCAGAAACCCCGCTTGGCCAGTGGGGAGTTCCTACTACTGCTGCTACTACACTACTGCTACTGACCACCCAGCTGTCCAGAGCTGAGTGTAGGCCAGCACTCTTCTAAGAGATTTATTAGCTCATCTAACACAAACGATGAACCAGCATGTGCCTGCTTTCAAAGAACTCCTTTAGGGAAGTGGCTCTGAATCCTGGTTGAATATTAGAATCCCTTGGGGAGATTGGAGAACACCTGATGTGTGGGCTCCCCCCCTTCAGAGGTGGTGCTTTCATTGGATGGGGTGGAGCCTGGGTACCAAGAGTGTTTGAGGCTCTCTGGATGATTGGAAAGTGCAGCCGGGATTGGGCCCCACTGAACCGAAGTGAAGCACACAGACGTGTAAACGGCAGTGACAGGTGAGTGCACCACGGTCTGCGTCATCCTATGTGCTCGGGGAGCCCACAGATAGCAAGAGTCAGGAGGAGGCTCGCAGAGAAAGTGAAATGTGAGAGAGCGTCACTTCACCTGTCACACCAAGGTGTGTCCAAGGGGAGTCTGTTCCCATCACGCTGTTTTGACTCACGGCTACCCAGGTGGTCCTGTCCCAGATGGAAACTTTGGAAAAGCCTGAGCCAGTTAAGGTCCAACCAGCACTTGTGAAGGTAAGAGTTTCCCTTACCTTCACGAAGTCACACCCAACACGAGGTGCCTATTTTCTGCCTGGATCTGCAGTTCAGCAGCAGAGCGTCTGTCCCCAGAAGGGACTGCATGGGACTGGGCATCAGGGAGCAGGGGCCTGGCTTGCTTGAGGAACTTCCCTTCTTGGCATGTGGTGGTTTAGTTGCTAAGTCGTGTCCGACTCTTGCAACCCCATGGACTGTAGCCCACCACGCTCCTCTGTCCATGGGATTCTCCAGGCAAGAATACTGGAGTGGGTTGCCATTTCCTTCCCCAAGGGATCTTCCTGACCCAGGGATGAACCCAGGTCTCCTGCATTGCAGGAAGATTCTTTACCCAGTGTGCTGTGAGGGAAGCCTTCTTGGCATAACTCTCCATAATCCAGCATAATCTTTAGGGTAGGAGTTGTAGCTTGACCACGGAACTCCTGATTAATTTTGCAGCTACACTAGAAGTCAGATGGATTTTATGTGAGAATTGAGGTATTGACAACTAATTCATAACATCGCTTTCAATAGGTAAATTCATTCTAGTTCTAAGCAGCTGGTAAAGAATTCTTGGAATATGTTCCCACTATGAAAATTGAGTCTGTATGGTATACATTACAATCTGAGACATTAATCAGATATTAATTAAAATGTAAAATAGTATATTTTAAGATCAATATTTGGCCTAACTGCATCAATGTCTGTCAGTTTAGTCGCTCAAATGTGCCATACATTAAATTGTTTAACATATGGAACAAAATGGGAGCAGGATGCTGGTTAAAATTTTACATGAAAACATTTTTCAAATTAAAACTTGACAATTTTCAGGCTTTCTTTCTGTCGGTACATTTTGAATATTTTGAAAGCAAACTATCCGCGATGACAATGGATGAAACACCCCAGCCTTACTATAAGTGACCTTCAGTCCTGCCTGGAGGTGAGTCGTGGGCCGCGCAGACCTTCTTCTTCTCCGAGGCAGTGGTCAGAGTGAACTGGCCCTTGATCTGCATCACCACAGGGAATTCAGTAGCCCAGGGGCCCAAGAAGCAGAGATGGGAGATCTGATTTGAAGTCGTCTGACAAGACTGCCCTGTAGTTTCCACTTCTAGGACCTTATCCCAAGAAAAGAATTGAGGATGTATACAAGAATTTAGCAAACTAAGAGCAAAAAGCCTGGGAATAACTTAGTTTTCCAAAACAGAGTTTTGTTACATGAATTGTTATATCCATAAAATAAAATACTATGCAACCAACTATCAGGAATGATGCTAAAGAATTATATTGATTGATATGAAAAAATGTTGACAATATTGAATACTCTGATAAAAAGACAGGTAATAAAATTATATTCTTAGAACCAACCTCATGACTAACATAAAACAGTATTGAGAAGCAAAACAATAATGTTAAACATTTATCTCTATTTTTGTTGAAAAACTAGATAAATGCATTTTTTAAAAACAATTGTAGACATTAAAGTGATTACAGAGATTATCTCTGAGTGGCAGGATGATACGTGATTTTTATTCCTTTTTGTTTATCTCTGGTCATTTTTCTTTTTTAAAAAATTTTTACCTATTTTGGGGGGCTGCACCGCATAGCAGGTTGCATCTAAGTTCCCTGACTAGAGATCAAACTCATGCCTCCTGCAGTGATCATTTTTCTACAATGAGTGTGTATTTCTTTTGTTGAGTTAAAAAATAAAAAACCTTTAGATTTGTGACTTATCTCTATATCTGTCTTTGAGTAGATAATATTCCTTCAGGGGATTTATATTTCTGAAGGCCCTGTAAAGTGATGCATCTCCAATCTGAAACTGCTCATCACTTGCTTTAAGTAAGTACAGTTACTACATGTAAGGTTTATATCTCATAAAACTGTTTTTAAAAATGTTCAGATTTTTTAAGGTATGAATTCTTCATGATACTGAAATGGTGCGTACATGACACTGTGTTAGTCAAAACCCTTATAACTTTACAAGACAAAGAGTTACCCTTAATGTATGCAAGTATTTACAAGATCATTTAGGAGGTAAGGGTATCCCAGGATGGAATACAGAAAATGACAAAAGAATCTAAATGTGTTACAAGTCTATGAAACAGCCTCACCAAAAGGAGTGGGGAAAAGTTGCTGACCTAAGTAACCTTGGAAATGAATGCAGTCTGTAAGACGAAAGGAAAACGGAACCTTGCTCATAAACCCTGTAGTCTGATTGATAAAGTTGTTTCCCACAGGAATATGTGTTAACAATTCTGATACCTCCATGAATGTGTGTTGAAACTGAATAGTTAACTAAATGCATGAGGGCCCCTGAGAGTTAGGTTTTTCATTGTTAGAGGAGGGGTTACTGAGAAGCAAGGGGAGGAGGTTAAAATGATCCATGTGGTAACGGATGAGAATTAGAGATCTTGGTATCAACTCATATTTAGTTTAATTTAGATACAATTGATTATGTATTAAAATATTTATAGGTATGTGTAAATATGTAGATACAGATATACTCTCACTCTGTCAGGTAAGAGGGCTTATAAGCAACAGCAACAAATACTCTTACTCCCCCTCACCTTTCTCACACCAGCAGCAGCATATTATCCACACTGTTCTGTACCTTGCTTTTCACTTAATATATCCTACATATCTTCTGTGTAAATGCATGAAGCTCACAATTTTTTCACAGTCACACAGAATTGGGTTGTGTGGATATAACGTAAAGTGATAGCTTCCTATTAGCAAAGAGTGAACATATATTATTTCCAATCTTTTCCATTTCAAAGAATGCTGCAATAAATCGCCTGGAACATGTATCATTTTGTATACACACATATATCTCTAGGCTAGAGGCCTAGAAATAAGAATGCTGAATTAAAGGGTACATGCATTTGTAATCAGATGAATGAATACAGACATTATTTTAGAGTGTAGAGGCCGTTCCATTTTGTACTCCAGCCAGTAGTTTGAGACTGCTGGTTTTCCCACAACCTTACCAATAGATTGGGATGTCCTGCTTTTGGCATTTTGCCAATTTAATTGGTAGGAAATGATTTCTCTCTAGTTTTAATTTACATGTCACTTATTGTAAGTCAAACTGAGCATCTTTTGTTCGTAGTGATTCTTCCTAAGGCCCACTTGACTTCACAGTCCAGGATGTCTGGCTCTAGGCGAGTGATCACACCATTGTGATTATCTTGGTCATGGAGATCTTTTGTGTATAATTCTTGTGTGTATTCTTGCCACCTCTTCTTAATATCTTCTGCTTCTGTTAGGTCCATAGCATTTCTGTCCTTTTGTGTGCCCACCTTTGCATGAAATGTTGGCTTGTTATCTCTAATTTTCTTGAAGAGATCTCTAGTCATTCCCATTCTATTGTCTTCCTCTATTTCTTTGCATTGATCACTGAGGAAAGCTTTCTTATCTCTCTGTGCTATTCTTGGAACTCTGCATTCAAATGGGTATATCTTTCCTTTTCTCCTTTGCCTTTAGCTTCTTTTCTCAGCTATTTGTAAGGCCTCCTTAGACAACCATTTTGCCTTTTTGCAATTCTTTTTCTTGGGCATTGTCTTGATCACTGCCTCTTGTACAATGTCATGAACCTCCATCCATAGTTCTTCAGACACTCTATCAGATCTAATCCCTTAACTCTATTTGTCTCTTCCACTGTATAATCATACAGGATTTGATTCAGGTCATATCTGAATGGCCTAATGGTTTTTCCCTACTTTCTTCAATTTAAGTCTGAATTTGGCAATAAGGAGTTCATGATCTGAGCCACAGTCAGCTCCGGTCTTGTTTTTGCTGACTGTAGACAGTTTCTTCATCTTCAGCTACAAAGAATATAATCAATCTGATTTCGGTATTGACAATCTGGTGATGTCCATGTGTAGAATCATGTCTTGTGTTGTTGGAAGAGGGTTCAGTGTATTGGAAGAGACCAGTGTGTTCTCTTGGCAAAACTCTGTTAGCCTTTGCCCTGCTTCGTTTTGTGCTCCAAGGCCAAACTTGCCTGTAACTCCAGTTATCGCTTGACTTCCTACTTTTGCATTCCAGTCCCCTATAATGAAAAGGACATCTTTTTTGGATGTTAGTTCTAGAAGGTCTTGTAGGTCATCAGAGAACTGTTTAACTTCAGCTTCTTCAGTATTAGTGGTTGGGGCATAGACTTAGATTAATGTAACTTTGAATAGTTTGCCTTGAAAACGAACGGAGATCATTCTGTCATTTTTGAGATTGCACTCAAGTACTGCATTTCAGACTCTTTTGTTGACTTATGATGGCTACTCCATTTCTTCTAAGGGATTCTTGCCCACAGTAGTAGATACAATGGCCATATGAATTAAATTAAATTAAGCCCATTACAGTCCATTTTAGTTCACTGATTCCTAAAATGTTCACTCTTGCCTTCTCCTGTTTGACCACTTCCAATTTGCTTTGGTTCATGGACCTGACATTCCAGGTTCCGATGTAATGTTCTTTACAGCATCGGACTTTACTTCCATCACCAATCACATCCACAACTGAGCATTGTTTTCGCTTTGGCTCCGTCTCTTCATTCTTTCTGTAGTTATTTTTCCACTCTTCTCCAGTAGCATATTCGGCACTTACCAGCCTGGGGAGTTCATCTTTCAGTGTTCTATCTTTTTGCCTTTTCATACTGTTCATGGGGTTCTCAAGGCAAGAATACTGAAGGGGTTTGCCATTCCCTTCTCCAGTGGACCACATTTTGTCAGCCCTCTCCACCATAACCCGTCTGTCTTGGGTGGCCCTACATGGCATGGCTCATAGTTTCTCTTAGTTAGACAAGGCTGTGATCTGTGTGATCACTTTGGTTAGTTTTCTGTGACTATGGTTTTCATTCTGTCTGCCCTCTGATGGCTAAGGATAAGAGGCTTGTGGAAACTTTATGATGGGAGAGACTGCCTGTGGGGGAATCTGAGACTTGCTCTGATGGGTGGGACCATGCTCAGTAAATCTTTAATCCAATTTCCTGTTGATAGGAGAGGCTGTGTTCCCTAGGCAGTCCACAAAAGTGAGTCCATATTTGTACATTGATGAGAACGACTACTCTGACTTGGCTAAGACTTCTCTCACTTCATTTTACAATCGCTGCAAAATATACAGAAGTGATTAATGATACATGCTTGGTGTGTGCAAACACCTAAGGATCCCCACTGTTAACCACAGAGGTATACCTTAAGTTTGGTGGTCTCAGCAGACCTCACAGAATCATGAATTCTTCAGGTCAATAGAGTTTAGAAACATGGCTGACTATCTTTCATATCAATTCAGGAAAGCCCATGCCATCATTCAGGGGCCCACTTACTTCCATTCAGGGGCCCACATTTCCATGAAGGAAATTTCTTAGTCAACTGCAGGTATGTAATCTGGTTCCTTCTGCTTTTGTGGCTTTCTGCATCATCAGGCCTACTTGAAGATTTATTGTAGCAGGTCTGAACACCAGATTGCCTCTGCTGGCTTCAGTGGACCAGCTTTTTTTTTTTTTTTTTTTAATTAATTTTATTCTATTCTCAAACTTTACATAATTGTATTAGTTCTGCCAAACATCAAAATGAATCCACCACGGGTATACATGTGTTCCCCATCCTGAACCCCCCTCCCTCCTCCCTCCCCACACCATCCCTCTGGGTCGTCCCAGTGCACCAGCCCCAAGCATCCAGTATCGTGCATTGAACCTGGACTGGCATCTCGTTTCATACATGATATTTTACATGTTTCAATATAAAATACATGTTTAATATAAAAATGGAGCATATAGGTAAAATTTCCCCTAGCCAAGTAATTTCAGAATCTCTGGTAATTTCACCCACATCGATAATTTAGGCCTAATCTAGAATTTAATCTTTCCTATTTGATCCAGCACCATCAGAATATCACTTGGGTATTCCATCTTATTTTTTCCATAATAGAAATTAGCAAAAATCTGAGTTTATAAGTGGTTCTGATTATAGTTGTATTTTTACAAACAACAGAGGGCAGAGGGCAAGTGAAGAACTGACTTACTCTTGCAAGTAAATTGTTGTAGGAGCTTCAAGTAAGGCAAGATAGATTCACAAGAAGAGAAGCAGGGAAACTTTCTTTAGTAAGGGAGGCTCAGAATATGCTAGAGATTCGATACACGATCTGTTTCAATCCGGGGGTAATGTTCTTTTCCAGACAGGTGCAATTTTCACTTTTAGAACTGGGGAATCTGTGAATTCAACTAATATAGTTTGGCAATCAATAAGATTCAACTTTCGGTTTGGCTTTATCTACCTTAGTCCAGTAGCTGCAAAAGACAAGTTTTTTTTAAGTACCATCATAGAAAGTTTTTTGTTTTCAGCTGATCCTTGGCCAGCAATTTAGGACTCTGAGCTGGACATTCTCTTTCTTTAAACTATCCAGCAGTAACCACCCACTTGTAGATTTCTTCAATTCCTTGTGGCTTTCATATCATTTTATGTCCGTTGCCACTTGTTTCTCTGAAGTCTTACCTTTAGTGAGCGCTTTCAGATACCATTCTGGTTAGAAGTTTGCCACTGTACGGCATGGGTTCCCAGAGTTCTGTCCTTTAATACTTGAAGGATTTTTCTTGCTGTCACACAGAGCATCCAAATGATGATAGCTTCCTGAGAGGCTTTGGCCTGCAGTTGCTCCTGTCATTGGTTTCTATATGAATTAAGGTTCTTGTTATAAGCAACAGAAACAAATTCAAACTATTTTAAGCAGAAACTAGTATTTTTTATTTAAAAAAAAAATGCACTGAGTAGATCATAGACTCTGCAGAAGCCAGAGAATCATATTTAGGGGAGGTCAGTTGAGACATTGAGGTGGCCAGCAGCTAGCTCGTGGGTGCCATGCCTCGTCTCTCCCTGGAAGGGGAGCGGGGCTTTGAAGCCAAGCAGAAGCCGCCACCGCCGTAGCCCTGGGCTTGAAATCACTAAGACTTCTGTCAAACTTGTGTGCTGAGGAGACTCAGATGTTGGCCTCAGCTCCTAGGCTGAACTCAGCAGATCAGCCCATGAAAACTGTATTGAGACAAAGGAAAGGATCTGTCAGAAAGCAACATCTATTATCCTGGGCACGGCAGCAAAGAAGAGGACAGGTAGTGGAAATCCTGCAATCGGAAAAGCAACTTAAAGGTGACAAAGAAGCTGAAGATGGGTGGTGGAGAGAGGTATAACACTCCAGCCCCTCAAACTAGAAATGTTAGTAAGAACCAACAACAGCTTCATAGACAGAAGACCAAGGATCAGAATTCCCAGATGAAGATTGTTCACAAGAAAAAGCAAAGAGGACATACTTATAATTCATCATCAGCTGCATGGCAGGCCATGCAAATGGGGGGAAGAACAAAAATTTTCCAAACAATCAAAACTGGAACTCTAGCTTATCAAGTCCCACCGTACTTTTTAAGTCTTAAACTAATCAGAACTATGCCGGGGCCAAATTTAGTGAGCCACCACCACCAAGTGTTCTTCCTAAACCAGCAAGCCACTGGGTTCCTGTTTCCTTTAATCCTTCTAATAAAGAAATAATGACATTTCAACCTAAAACCTTACATAAAGTACAGGTATAAAATGAGATAAAGTACTAACATTTAAACTTAGTCATATTTAAGGATAACTGGCAATTGTTTCAGACCAAATTCACTAGGGAATTAATCTGTAAAACTGATTAACGTAGAAAATATAATTAGACTTCATCTTAATTGTTTTATGGGCACTGTGATGATAGAATCAGTACAGTTTAAAATAACTGAATTATGGATAATTATATTTGATCTCTTTACTAGTGTTCTCGAGTAACCATACAAGTGAAACCATTCAAGTTTAGATTTGGGGAATTTAAAGGAATCGACTTTTTATATTGCTTGTTGGGGGAAAATACTAAAGATTATCATTTCATGGGTCAGCAGATTGACTTGTTAAGATATGGTAAATCTGATTATAAGCATCCAGTTAAAGACATACAAGGGTTGAAAACTATTTGAATCTTTGAGACATTATTGTCCTAGAGACACCTAAATCAGTATGCCTAAACCAGTAGTATGACAACAACCTGATGCACTGCCTAAAGAAAATGTGAATTTTTTTTTTTTAGAGAATAGTTGTATTTTAATGAACTGTATGGTGGTGAATGTGGAAAGGGCACTAGGGGCTATTTAGAATGAAACAAGTATACCCCATTGGCCCTGTTATGTGCAGTGGATGGGTGTCTGCCAACAAATGCACCAAAACCATTTTTTATAGAAACAGTATTTGGTGTTCAGAGTAGCTTTCAAAATACATTTTTGTATGATGGCACTGCACAAGCTATTCTGACAGTGATATGGCTTCAAATCATCCCTGCAAAGGTTTTTTAAAGTTGGGAGCTTTATAATGTGAAAGTTCTACATACCTAGGAAAGAGCCATGTAGATATATGTAATAAAATTGTAGCATATGTAAAGTTTTGTTGGCATTTATCCTACAAAAATATAATATTTTAGTATGAATTTGCTGAATGTAAGACATGGACTCTTTTATACTATGGCCTAATTTTAAAGGTCAAAAAAACAAACCAACCAACCTGTTTTTAAATTTTGCCCTTGTGCTGAAGTGCCAGTGTATGTATGTTATAATTGATCTTGCTGTAAACTATATTTCAAAGTAAATCCTAGTGTAAGAAGTTTTATATAACTGAAAGGTTTTAAGCTGCTAAAACACTTGCTATTTTTGAGAGTATGGGGTTATTTTTTTTCCTTAAACCCAAAGATGGGGTTATTTTTTTCCCTTAAACTCAAAGATTAACTATTAAGCAGTCCCTCCAACCTTTAAGATTCCTTTTGGCTTTCAACAACTTGTGTGGGGTTATTTTTTTTCCTTAAACCCAAAGATTAACTATTAAGCAGTCCCTCCAACCTTAAAGATTCCTTTTGGCTTTCAGCAACTTGTGTAACCTATGAGTATAGTGTACAACATCAGTGTACTTTTTTTTCTTGTCAACAGGTGCAACCCAAGAGACCAACTTATTGCAAAAGATGTAATTTCTTGCATAATACCTTGATAATATGTTTTGCTTACTTTAAACATGCTAATTAAAACAGCCATCCCAGTAGTAAAAGTAAAGTGTGTGTATGGGGTGGAGGGATCTATTTTCTAATTTGGCAGATTTTTTTTATACTTTTAAGCAGAATGGCTAAATTGTTTCTCCAAATAAATTGAGGTGAGATAGTACTGTCCAAGTCAAATGATGTTATCCTAAAAACAAATTTTATATAGTACTTAATGTACATACATGAATTTGAAGCATGAAATTAAAAAATAAAATTGTTTCTTCCCCCCCAAAAAAAGAATCATAATATTTAAGGGTTGCAGATGAGCTGGGAACCATGCCCATAATAATGCTACAGAGGGAATCTGCTGGGCACACAAATTGCAACTTGTACCACTAACATCAAGTCTTGCATGCGTGCCAAGTTGCTTCATTCATATCCAGTTCTTCGTGACCCCATGAACTGTAGCCCACTAGGCTCCTCTGTGAGTCTCCAGGCAAGAAACCTGTAGTGAGTTGCCATTTCCTCCTCCAGGAGATCCTTCCGATCCAGGAACCAAACCCATGTCTCCTGTGGCTCCTGCATTACAGGTGAATTCTTTACCATCAAGCCACAGTCCTGAATATTCATTGGAAGGACTGATGTTGAAGCTGAAACTCCAATACTTTGGCCACCTGATACTAAGAGCTAACTCATTTGAAAAGATCCTGATGCTGGGAAAGATTGAAGGTGGGAGGAGAAGGGGATGACAGAGGATGAGATAGTTGGATGCCATTGCCGACTCAATGGACATGAGTTTGAGTAAGCTCCAGGAGTTGGTGATGGACATGGAGGCCTGGTGTGCTGCAGTTCATGGGGTCGCAGAGACATGACTGACTGAACTGAACTGAACTGAGCCACTGGGGAAGCCCTAACATCAAATCTTGAACAAGGACAAAAAATGTGTCTTTGCTGCCTCTGGAAGTGGTTGCCAAAACCACCATTGTGTCTACCTGTACCAGAACAGAGGCAGTGTGATCTCTACAGCTTTGTATCACTAGTTTCCAACACAAAGTCCTAGAGAGAGGTATCTAATAGGGAGGATCTTGAGTCCTCCACTCTAAATGGAAGACTGTCCTACTAGAAAAGGAAATATCCAACATTTTCAGCTTCTGTACTGGTGATGGGGGTTTGCAAATATAAGAAATAGTGCTTGGATGCTGGGACGTGAAAAGGAATGACAAATGATGAATTAAGCTCATGATATCAATTGACATTTACAAAAAGAAGAAATATCTCTCTCAAATTCCTCAGCAGTAGAAAGGGCATTCAAGGTCTCCATTTTATTTACTGACCTACACTGTATTTTTTATTCATCTTTCCTTATTTGCACTGAGTAGGACAGTATTCTTGCCTGGAGAATCCCAGAGACGGTGGAGCCTGGTGGGCTGCCGTCTATGGGGTTGCACAGAGTCGGACATGACTGAAGCAACTTAGCAGCAGCAGCAGCAGCAGCAGCAGGACAGTAGGAGTAAGAGGATTATTTTGAAATCAAATGATTATATTTCCTTCGGTTTTTGTGCTTTACTGATATACTGAACCTATGCCATTTTCGGGATATTCCCTGGTGGCTCAGACACTTAAGTATCTGCCTACAATGTGGGTAGGCCTAGGTTTAATCCGTGGGTCAGGAAGATCCCCTGGAGAAGGAAATGGCAACCCACTCCAGTACTCTTGCCTGGAAAATCCCATGGGTGGAGGAGACTGGCAGGCTATAGTCCATGGGGTCGCAAAGAGTCTGACCCGACTGAGCAACTTCACTTCACTTCACTTCATGCCATTTTCAAGTATTATATTTTATACAGGTTAATTTCAATTCTTTTTTATTTCTTCTATGTTAAAATAGTTGAAAAACAGCAGAGTCATAAAATAAAATAATAGAAACACACTCTTTATTTTTGTTATTTTTTAGTACAATATCCTAAGCCTTCCCGAGTGTGCTTTGCTTTGTTTCAAGCAGAACTGATGATGGTCCTGTCTTTATGCAGGAAATTGAATTTAGTAAGTGGCAGCTGAGCCACACAACGAGTCCTTAAGTGGCAACCCATTTCTAACACTGAGCCTCTAGACATCATACTAATCCTGGCAATATGAGAGAGAGCCAGATCAAAGCCCATTTGGAGAAAGAAAGAAAATAATCCCAAACTGCTCTTTTGATGTCACATTAGGCCATTAATATACATCATGTCTGTTTAATTTAAAACTTCTGACTAGTGCTGGTATGACTTAATTGCACACCTCTTGAGATCCAGCATTAAGTTACTGTGTGCTTGGATGGGAAACATGATTTGTGCCATAGTTAATGATGAGGTTTAGAGTCAAGTCCAGAGTCATGCATTCTCTGTACTCTTCACTGACCTGACTGCATGTCTCTCGTAAATAACATCTTCAGCGGATGAAGGGACCATAAATCTGTCCCACGATGGGTCTCTCCACCCTGTTCCACTCTCTTCCTGGACATTACCTTTTGATTCCCTGGAGTATAATGAGAAGTCTGTTGAGTAAGTGTCTTTCTTCTCTCAGTGGGCTGTTCATTTCCTTCCTGCTCTTACTCAGGCTTATGTTAGGGAGAGTAGGGTCGTTTGTTAGGGTATTTTGACAGTATTTTTAAAATAAATCCATAATTCAGACTCTGATCTCTATTTATATTCTAAGTACTTTTATATCATGTTCCTTTATTTTTTCGATTATAGAAAGTTTCTCTAACAGATTTTATCAGGCTTTGTGCAAAACCTGGAGGAGTTGAAATAATTGAAAAAATTAAAGAAAATATCAGGCTTAAAAATTATATAAAATGGCATCATAAACTTGTTTACCTTTAGCCAACTTGGGAAATGCAGAAATGGCATATCAGATTTTAGCAGAAGCTATCTCATGTTTTAACCTCTTATCTCTATAGGCTAGCCGAAGAAGCAGTCATAAATTTCTAGAAAGAAGCTGGAAGGAGAAACTAAGGGTACTACAGAGCGAGTAGACTTAATGTGAACAGTTCTAAGTCAGAGGTAAGGATCATGCAAAGCTGGTGTGTATGTGTGGGAACTGGCAGTCTTGGGAAAGGGACAACCAGTGTGAGATAACCAGCATGGTCTGAAACCATGAGCCTCATATACAATACATAGGTGTTTATACACAATTAGGAGGGGAAAAAAAGAAAGAAAAAAGAGAAAGTTCATAATAACTTGGCACTCTTCTCTCAGTCCATAAAGGTAGTATAAACTTTAGATGAGCTCCTTTTATTGTTGGAGAAAGACTGATAAGGACCAGACACAATGTCAAGGTTGGTTAGATTTTCTAAAGGTCATTTAGTGAGCTCTGACTGAGATTAACATATTAGGTTAGAGCATCTTAAATTTCTCCCAAACAATCTCAAGGAAAACAAAAATGAACACATATCTTTGGCAACTGGAGAGACAATGCCAGCACTGCAAGCAAAATTTTCTTTGAAATGCTCTGTTATATCCTAAAAATTTGTACAAATGTTGCATTCTATACATACTGTGTATTTTAATATAAAATATTTAAGTTAAAGACCATTTAGCAAAATCAATTCTCCCAGAAATTGTGTCCCATTAGTCTATGATTTTGCAAAGCCCATAGCCCATTGCCAAGGGAATCTCTGAGAGGGCCACATTATCCATTTGAGAAGCAGATGAAGAGCAATTAGCTCAATTTCAAATGTTGTATCTGAAAATATTGTGATATTCAGTTAAGTGTATTCAACCATTTAGCCAAATATTTTAATAACCTGTAGAAACCCAGGGAATATAATTGTAAACTTTGGCCTGCTCTGTTCTCAGTTGAACAAACCAAGCTTTGCATGACTCCTTTCCAGCAGGAGATGCTTAGTTCAATCACAGACATTGCTCTCGCAAAATTTGATCCAAATCTGGAGTTAGTGTTAAATGACACCATGTGTTTCCTCTGGTTAAATAAGGTCAGTAAATTATTATGTTCCTTTGTTTCAGAAAACGAAGATATTTTAGTCTTCTCATGTTGAAAGAACACTAATTGTGAATTTAGAAATTTGGAGGAAGAGTGGGGACTCTAACTGCATTTGCCATGCCTGCTCATTTTGCCTTTAGAGTTCTGGGGTATTTGAGGAGTTACTATAAAGAAGCAAGTCTACTTTTCTTATGGCTTAAAACATGTCCAAAAATGTTTTGAGAAATGACAGACAGTATTGTTAAATAGGCATACAACGTTCGGCAACATTATTTGAATATTTAAGTTAAAATTTAAAAATCATCTACAGCTGAATGTTAGAGATGAGGGCAAACATGATTCCTTTCTTTGAGAAACGAAAACTCAACACTTAGCCCTCCATGATCATTAAAAGTCTACCACCTAAAATTAATATCCCTATAGTACCCAATATGTATGGAGTACTGCATGGAAATATGTGGAGAAGGAAGGAATGTTAAAGATGAAAATCTGTTAACTGAATACAAATAATTTAACAGTTCCAGAATTCCTAGAATAACTGCTCTCAATGTAAGTGTGGGTTAAAGGTGGAGAGGAAAGAATGGTAGATGTAAAATGCAAGAACTGGCAGTTATTTGGCTCAAACATCTATCCTGAGAGACTTCAAAATATAAAAGATAAAATTAAGGAAGTGTTGTCCCCTTGTTTCCAATGCCTCATACTTTATCTGAATGCATCTTCTTGTCTGACCTGTTCTCCACAGTCAAGGAAACAATCCACACGATGAAGACGCTTTCCTTCCTGACTACTGAAGGAACTTCTTTCCACAACCATACTTCTAAGTGCCAGGGACTATGCCGACAAAGTAACAACAATGTTTCTGGCCTAAGGTTTCCCAGCCTCATGGGGGAGATAGATCAAAAAACATCTACTAGGTAAATTGAAAATGTGAGTCCTCTCCCTGAGGTGGTGTACAGGGTGTTGTGGCACAGATCCAATAGTAGGTGCTTAAGAAGGAAATGCAGAGCAGACACAGAACGGAGGCCTCAGGTTCCAAAACGCCCGGCGAACTTCCTGATGAGACGTCGAGTTGGCATCAGAAGGGGCAGAGTGTATGTGGCCTTGACTACTGCGCCACGGTGGGCTTGCTTCACACACGGTGGGCTCTCAGGGACTGGGACAAGGTCAGTTTCAACGGATGAGAACAAGAAATGCAGAATATGGAGAGCAGCTTCCAGTTCAGGCCGAGGAAAACATTCTCCAAGGAAGCACCAGATTCCTGAAACATGTCCAGCCCTTGTGGAAAAGATACAGTTTGGGCCGCAGTTCAAGTAAACTTCTGAGGAGCTTCAAACGCTCGGACTTGGCAGTTCAACTCAAACGGCTTTTCCAAGTTCTTCCTAGGCAACTGCCACTTCTAAGGCAAAGTCATTGTTTACAGCCTGGCGGAGTCGGAATCTTGTCGGAAAAACAAACTTGTCGTGACAGTTGGGGTTTATAACCACCCTCGGACTTCACAAGAGGCGAATCTGAGGAGCTTCCAAACTCGTCAGCCGGCTACCTGACGGCTTTCCGGCGGCCCTACGTGCATCCCTCTGTGAGGCTGACAGGGGAACCGGGGTCTCGAATTGGCTAGCGACTCATTTTCGGGGAACACCGGCCACGCCCCCAAGCCACCTGGAACTGCAGCGTTGCCTTTTTCCACCGCATTTTCGCAGAGTAAAGCCAGTGGGGTCCGGCCCGCCCCTCCGCCCCGTCACCCCAGGGTTCGACCCGTGGTCCCGTCCCCTGCCAGGCACGGGGTAGGCGGGGCATCCGGGCAGGGGTGGGGCCCCGGGGAGGAGGAGCGGGCCGGGCCTGCGCACTAATACCAGTTGGCACTGGGGGTGGGATGTGGGTTCAGTCCCGGAAGCGGGGTTAGGGCCACCAGCGCTTTAGGCAGGCAGAGAGCAGAGCCACACCGCTTGGGAAGCGAGCGTCCTAGCCCTAGACTACAGACTCTGTGCTCCTTCCTACCTGACTTGCCCCTCGCTCAGGAGACACGGGTTCGATTCCTGGGTCAGGAAGAGCCCCCCCTCCCCGCCCCACCACCGGAGGAGGAAATGGCCGCCCACTCCAGTATTCTTGCCCGAAAAATCCCATGGACAGAGGACCCTGGCAGGGTACAGCCCTGGTCGCAAAGAAAGTGAAGTCGCTCAGTCGTGTCCAATTCTTTGCGACCCCATGGACTGTAGCCTGCTAGGTTCCCCTGTCCACGGGATTCTCCAGGCAAGAGTACTGGAGTGGGTTGCCATTTCCTTCTCCAGATGATAAGAAAAAAATTGTCTAAATCACTTCCGTGCCTAGCATTGGTAGGTACTTTTCACTCTTAAGTTTTCTTTACACATTCAAAAACTACCGAAGGTCTACTAGTTTTCAGGCACTGGGGGTGTAATGAGAATAACCCTCCAGAAACTTGGTCAGTGACGAAGACAAGTGAAAGGGCCGTGGGGAATGCAGTGATGGCAGGATGGCAGGGCGGTCCGGGAGTACCCGAAAAAGGCACCTAAGCCAGTTTCAAGATGTCAGGGGAGGCTTCTGACTGGGGACAAAAAAATCAGAAGGCGCTGGCCAAGCAAAAAGGGCTGAGGAGGGTAAAGAGGCTACAGTTAGAGAGAGATGGGATTGATGACTAAAAAAAGAGATGTACAACTTGAGAGTTGCGAGTTAAGTTTTATTTGGGACAAAATGAGGACTGCAGACCCGGAGGCAGCATCTCCGATAGCTCTGAGAGACTGCTCCAAAGCAGCAGTGGGGGAAAATCAGTATATAACGTTTTGGTGAAAGGAGAATTCAATAACATGAAGCACTCATTTTACAAAAGGTTTTTTGTTAGTCATGAGGGTCTGATGTCACCATGAAGGGATTTAGTGCTTCTCTAGATATGAGGAGATGCAAGGATTGAGATCATAGAATCTGTTTCTAAAATCAGTTCAGTTTAGTCTCTCAGTCGTGTCTCACTCTTTGCGACCTGATGGACTGCAGCATGCCAGCCCTCCCTGTCCATCATCAACTCCCAGAGCTTAATCAAACTCATGTCCGTTGAGTCAGTGATGTCATCCAACCACTCATCCTGTCGTTCCCTTCTCCTCCCGCCTTCAATCTTTCCCAGCATCAGGGTCTTTTCCAATGAATCAGCTCTTCACATGAGGTGGCCAAAGTATTGGAGTTTCAGCTTTAGCATCATTCCTTCAATGAACACCCAGGACTGATCTCCTTTAGAAAGAACTGCTTGGATCTCCTTTCAGTCCAAGGGACTCTCAAGAGTCTTCTCCAACACCACAGTTCAAAAGCATCAATTCTTCGGCGCTCAGCTTTCTTTATGATCCAACTCTCACATCCATACATGACCACTGCAAAAACCATAGGTTTGACTAGATGGACCTTTGTTGGCAAAGTAATGTCTCTGCTGTTTAATATGCTGTCTAGGTTGGTCATAACTTTTCTTCCAAGGAGCAAGCGTCTTTTAATTTCATGGCTGTAGTCACCATCTGCAGTGATTTTGGAGCCCAAGAAAACAAAATCTCTATTTCCACTGTTTCCCCATCTATTTGCCATGAAGTGATGGGACCAGATGCCATGATCTTAGTTTTCTGAATGCTGAGTTTTAAGCCAAAATTTTCACTCTCTTCTTTCACTTCATCAAGAAGCTCCTTAGCTCTTTGCTTTCTGCCAAAAGGGTGGTGTCATCTGCATATCTGAGGTTATTCATATTTCTCCTGGCAATCTTGATTCCAGCTTGTGTTTCTTCCAGTCCAGCATTTCTCATGATGTACTCCGCATATAAGTTAAATAAGCAGGGTGACAATATACAGCCTTGATGTACTCTTTTCCCTATTTGGAACCAGTCTGTTGTTCCATGTCCAGTTCTAACTGTTGCTTCCTGACCTGCATACAGGTTTCTCAAGAGGCAGGTCAGGTGGTCTGGTATTCCCATCTCTTTCAGAATGTTCCACAGTTTATTGTGATCCACACAGTCAAAGGCTTTGGCATAGTCAAGAAAGCAGAAATAGATGTTTTTCTGGAACTCTCTTGCTTTTTCCATGATCCAGCAGATGTTGGCAATTTGATCTCTGCTTCCTCTGCCTTTTCTAAATCCAGCTTGAACATCTGGAAGTTCACGTTTCACATACTGTGGAAGTCTGGCTTGGAGAATTTTGAGCATTACTTAGCTAGCATGTGAGATGAGTGCAAATGTACAGTAGTTTGAGCATTCTTTGGCATTGCCTTTCTTTGACACTGGAATGAAAACAGACATTTTCCAGTCCTGTGACCACTGCTAAGTTTTCCAAATTTGCTGGCATATTGAGTGCAGCACTTTCACAGTATCATCTTTTAGGATTTGAAATGGCTCAACTGTAATTCCATCCCCTACACTAGCTTTGTTTGTAGTGATGCTTTCTAAGGCCCACTTGACTTTGTATTCCAGGAGTCTGGCTCTAGATGAGTGATCACACCATCATGATTAATCCTTTCAAAAAATTAATTTATTTATTTTAATTGGAGGCTAATTACAATATTGTAGTGGTTTTTGCCATACATTGACATGAATAAGCCATGGGTGGACATGGGTTCCCCATCCTGAACCCTCCTCCCACCTCCCTCCCTATCCCACCCTTCTGGGTCATCCCAGTGTACCAGCCCTGAGCACCCTGTTTCATGCATTGAACCTGAACTGGTGATCTATTACACATATGGTAATATACATGTGTCTCTCAAATCACCCCACCCTCGCCTTCTCCCACAGAGTCCAAAAGTCTGTTCTTTATATCTGTGTCTCTTTTGCTGTCTCGCATATAGGGTCATCGTTACCATCTTTCTAAATTCCATGTATATATGTATTAATATACTGTATTGGTGTTTTTCTTTCTGACTTACTTCACTCTGTATAATAGGCTCCAGTTTCATCTACTTCATTAGAACTGATTCAAATGCATTCTTTTTAATAGCTGAGTAATATTCCATTGTGTATATGTATCACAGCTTTCTTATCCATTCATCTGCTGATGGACATCTAGGTTGCTTCCATGTCCTAGCTATTGTAAACAGTGCTGTGATGAACACTGGGGTACATGTGTCTCTTTCAATTCTGGTTTCCTCAGTGTGTATGCCCAGCAGTGGGATTGCAGGGTCATATGGGAGTTCTATTCCCAGTTTTTTAAGGAATCTCCACACTGTTCTCCATAGTGGCTGTACTAGTTTGCATTCCCACCAACAGTGTAAGAGTTGACTTTTCTCCACACCCTCTCCAGCATTTATTGTTTGTAGACTTTTTGATAGCAGCCATTCTGACTGGTGTGAGATGGTACCTCATTGTGGTTTTGATTTGCATTTCTTTGATAATGAGTGATGTTGAGCATCTTTTCATGTGTTTGTTAGCCATCTGTATGTCTTCTTTGGAGAAATGTCTGTTTAGTTCTTTAGCCAGTTTTTTGATTGGGTCGTTTATTTTTCTGGAATTGAGCTGCAGGAGTTGCTTGTACGTTTTTTGAGATTAATTCTTTGTCAGTTGCTTCATGAAGATCTTTTTGGTATAATTCTTCTGGGTATTCTTGCCACCTCCTCTTAAAATTCCTAAAATCATCCAACTATCTGGAGCACAGAGTGCCTCACTCCACCCTGAATGCCCTCAGGGGTTATTGAACAGCTATAGCAGAATGGGGTTCAATCTCCATACAGACAGATGGCAAATGCCTTTGTTGTTCAGTCGTTGGCAATACTCTTGGTAAGTGCCAATTTGTAATTGATATGGCCCCCTTGTAGTCATAAATCCGACCATACTTTGGGGGGCACTTCATGACCATTTTGTCCAACATTGCTGGGAAGGCTTGTTCCCAGTTATGAAAAGGTTTTTGTTGTTAGGGCACTCAGTGTGCTATTACTGGACTAGGTCTTAACAGTCAAAGATCTCTGGACACCTGTCTTCTAGTTATGGTCCAGGGAAGTATTTCCTTTTGTTGTATCTTCCCATATCTAGAGTTACATTATTACAATCATTGATCATATATCGAACTATGCATTTGATCAACTGCTTCAAGTCTAATCATCATTTTCATTGGAGGCTCAGTCATACACTTGGTAATACAAGAAATAATAATCTTGTGAAATAAGCAAAATATAAATGGTATAGTTAATAACATTACTGGAATTAAAAGTAAATATTTTAGCCATGAGCCTCCCACACGAAACCAGTTTGTGTTTTTTTTTAAGATCATCAAGACTAGGCAATGAGTCACTTAAAGCAGAAATCTGATTTTTCATGTAGTTCATCAAATGTGTTAAAGGATTTATCAGGTATGAAAATATAGCATTCACTTTGAATTATGGCACAAAAATCTCCTGAGGTGCTGTAAGGTGTCAAGGGCCTTGCAGTTATGTAGCACTGCCTTTCTCATCATAGAGATCTCAGAATTCAATAGGCTAACGGCCCAGTTACTATCACTTGAAGCTTATGAAAGTTGTTAAGCCTTCGATATGGCCTATTGTATTCTCTGAACCCACTGAAGGTGTGTGTGTGCAAACACACACACACACACATGCGTGATCATACCAGTAGAACACAGATCCTTGACCCACTGGGATCATACCAACTGTAGATTGGTTGTGGTTACCTCTAATTTGTTAACATGTATGACCTTAAATTCATGGGAATCCCAGGCTACACCTTCGTATCCATCCCTGTAGATGTGAAGGCCATAAATTAGTGCCACAAATCCACTGAGTTACATACCAATCACTCTTTCTAAGGGTACTAATAGACATAGTTCATAAAGTACCCAGTCTTGTCTCATAATTTCCAGGTTGATCATTTTTAGTGTGATTTTACCCTTCCCAACATAGAGGAGGGGCGGCAATACCCAGTTGTGAATGTGACTCATGATAGAAGCAAGGTCTGATGCTCTAAAGAGCAATATTGCATGGGAACCTGGAATGTCAGGTGCATGAATCAAGGCAAAGTGGAAGTAGTCAAACAAGAGATGGCAAGAGTGAATGTCAACATTCTAGGAGTCAGTGAACTAAAATGGACTGTAATGGGTGAATTTAACTCAGATGACCATTATATCTACTACTGTGGGCAGGATTCCCTTAGAAGAAATGGACTAGCCATCATGGTCAGCAAAAGAGTCCGAAATGCAGTACTTGGATGCAATCTCAATAACAACAGAATGATCTCTGTTCATTTCCAAGACAAATCATTCAATATCACAGTAATCCAAGTCTATGCCCCAACCAGTAACGCTGAAGAAGCTGAAGTTGAACAGTTCTATGAAGACCTCCAAGACCTTTTAGAACTAACCCCCCCCCAAAAAAAAATGTCCTTTTCATTATAGGGGACTGGAATGCAAAAGTAGGAAGTCAAGAAATACCTGGAATAACAGGCAAATTGGCCTTGGAATACGGAATGAAGTAGGGCAAAGGCTAATAGAGTTTTGCCAAGAGAACGCACTGGTCATAGCAAACATACTCTTCCAACAACACAAGAGAAGACTCTATACATGGACATCACCAGATGGTCAACACCGAAATCAGATTGATTATATTCTTTGCAGCTAAAGATGGAGAAGCTCTACACAGTCAGCAAAAACAAGACTGAGAGCTGACTGTGGCTCAGATCATGAACCCCTTGTTGCCAAATTCAGACTTAAATAAAAGAAAGTAGGGAAAACCACTAGACCATTCAGGTATGACCTAAATCAAATTCCTTATGATTATACAGTGGAAGTGAGAAATAGATTTAAGGGACTAGATCTGATAGAGTGCCTGATGAACTATGGACGGAGGTTCATGACATTGTACAGGAGACAGGAATCAAGACCATCTCATGGGAAAGAAATGCAAAAAAGGAAAATGGCTGTCTGGGGAGCCCTTACAAATCGCTGTGAAAAGAAGAGAAGCGAAAAGCAAAGGAGAAAAGAAAAGATATAAGCATCTGAATGCAGAGTTCCAAAGAATAGCAAGGAGAGATAAGAAAGCCTTCCTCAGCGATCAATGCAAAGAAATAGAGGAAAACAACAGAATGGAAAAACTAGAGATCCCTTCAAGAAAATTAGAGATACCAAGGGAACATTTCATGCAAAGATGGGCTCGATAAAGGACAGAAATGGTATGGACCTAACAGAAGCAGAAGATATTAAGAAGAGGTGGCAAGAATACACAGAAGAACTGTACAAAAATATCTTCATGACCCAAATAATCACGATGGTGTGATCACTCATCTAGAGCCCGACATCCTGGAATACAAACTCAAGTGGACCTTAGAAAGCATCACTACAAACAAAGCTAGTGGAGGTGATGGAATTCTAGTTAAGCTATTCCAAATCCTGAAAGATGATGCTGTGAAAGTGCTGCACTCAATATGCCAGCAAATTTGGAAAACTCAGCAGTGGTCACAGGACTGGAAAAGGTCAGTTTTCATTCCAATCCCAAAGAAAGGCAATGCCAAAGAATGCTCAAACTACTGTACATTTGCACTCATCTCACATGCTAGTAAAGTAATGCTCAAAATTCTCCAAGCCAGGCTTCAGCAATATGTGAACCATGAACTTTCAGATGTTCAAGCTGGTTTTAGAAAAGGCAGAGGAACCAGAGATCAAATTGCCAACATCCGCTGGATCATGGAAAAAGCAAGAGAGTTCCAGAAAAACATCTATTTCTGCTTTCTTGACTATGCCAAAGCCTTTGACTGTGTGGATCACAATAAACGGTGGAACATTCTGAAAGAGATGGGAATACCAGACCACCTGACCTGCCTCTTGAGAAACCTGTATGCAGGTCAGGAAGCAACAGTTAGAACTGGACATGGAACAACAGACTGGTTCCAAATAGGAAAAGGAGTATGTTAAGGCTGTATATTGTCACCCTGCTTATTTAACTTATATACAGAGTACATCATGAGAAACGCTGGGCTGGAAGATGCACAAGCTGGAATCAAGATTTCTGGGAGAAATATCAATAACCTCAGATACGTAGATGACACCACCCTTATGGCAGAAAGTGAAGAGGAACTAAAAAGCCTATTGATGAAAGTGAAAGAGGGGAGTGAAAAAGTTGGCTTAAAACTCAACATTCAGAAAACTAAGATCATGGTATCTGGTCCCATCACTTCATGGCAAGTAGATGGGGAAACAGTGGAAACAGTGTCAGACTTTATTTTTTTTGGTCCAAAATCACTGCAGATGGTGATTGCAGCCATGGAATTAAAAGACTCGTACTCCTTGGAAGGAAAGTGATGACCAACCTAGATAGCATATTCAAAAGCAGAGACATTACAAAGGTCCGTCTAGTCAAGGCTATGGTTTTTCCTGTGGTCATGTATGGATGTGAGAGTTGGACTGGGAAGAAAGCTGAGCACTGAAGAATTGATGCTTTTGAACTGTGGTGTTGGAGAAGACTCTTGAGAGTTCCTTGGACTGCAAAGAGATCCAACCAGTCCATTCTGAAGGAGATCAGCTTTGGGATTTCTTTGGAAGGAATGATGCTAAAGCTGAAACTCCAGTACTTTGGCCACCTCATGCGAAGAGTTGACTCATTGGAAAAGACTCTGATGCTGGGAGGGATTGGGGGAAAGAGGAGAAGGGGACGACAGAGGATGGGATGGCTGGATGGCATCATTGACTCGATGGACATGAGTCTCAATGAACTCCGGGAGTTGGTGATGGACAGGGAGGCCTGGCGTGCTGCGATTCATGGGGTCGCAAAGAGTCGGACACGACTGAGCAACCGATCTGATCTGATCTGAGGTCAGCAGGCCTCTCTATAGACCAGTCCAGCTTAGGGGCCTTTGGAAGTGGGATTTAACCTGAGTCAGTTTCCCTTCGACTTCACTGGGAATGAGCTAGTTAAGAAGATAGAAAAGCTAGTTAAGCTGATAGAAAGGTCCTTCCATCCAGGTTGGAGAGAGTTCCTTAAATTATGTCTTCTTCCAGTCTTGGTTGCAGGTCACATGTGAGGCATCTGATCTTCATCCAAAGACAGATTACTGAGACAAGCTTCAGAAACAACCCTAGAGTGTCCTTTAATAATTAAATTAAAATTTATATTAATATACTCTAACAGCCAAGAATTATTCAGGAAATGAGTCTTAGTAGATACAGACCTCCATTAACAAACTGGGATTTAACATTCATTGAAACATCTTTTTCTGAAGACTTGTTTGTAATATAGGTCTGGTCTCAATAAACTTGGATTGATAATTTATTTAACCATAATTGATCATAGACTTTTTTGCTTTGCTGAGACTTTTTAGATTCTCAGACTGAACTTTTAAAATAAAACCTTTCAGGGCTAGGAAAGTCATGCCAAAGGCTTATCACAGATTTTGCCTAACAGATCTAAGTGAATTCTTCCCTTCTTAAGGTCTCCAAAATTCCTTGAGGTTTCTGTACCTGTTGTTGAGATAACCTTCCTAACTTATCTGATAAAGTTACTGGAAACTAAGAGCTTCCTATCTCTGGAGGGTTCAGATAGAGAAAAAAGATAAATATTTCAATTTGTTTATAAAATATAATTTTACCAAATTACTCTCATAGTTTGAGGGGAAGGGTTTTTTTTCTTACACCTGGAAAACAGATT
This sequence comes from Bos grunniens, assembly GCF_055505025.1. NCBI lineage: Eukaryota > Metazoa > Chordata > Mammalia > Artiodactyla > Bovidae > Bos > Bos grunniens. The sequence goes on along the minus strand of NC_141179.1, from coordinate 6,949,560 downwards.
CAAATCAGCAAGTTTTCAGATAGAAACCATAAAAGTTAAAAGCATATTCACCAGTTCAATTCAGTCCTTTTGTTAACCTTTGTGAAGTCATCAGGTTTTCCATTAGAATCCTTACCCAGTTCAGAAATTGGTATTTATTCAAAAGTCATTTTCATAAGTCTTCTTGAAGAGGAAGCATTTTTGTGAAACTTGGTTAGAGCTATGACAATATTTTGAGATAGTAACTAGCATTATGCCTGATAACATTTTATCCAAACATATCAGAATTTTAGGAACTCCATATAGTTTCTAGGATATCTATATTAGTAACATTTACCAAACAATATAATCCAAGACTTATTACTCACTTGACAATACTTCCCATGTAATTCTATATACAAAATGAACCTAGTGTAATATCTCTCTTTGGGATGTTTCAGGGGCCCTCAGAAGCATCCCAAAATTAGCTAGAAATCTTCTTCATTAGAATGATTTAGGAAGGTTTGTCAACAAATATCAAAAAGGTTTAGAACATTCAGTCAGATGGGACTATAGGTCATTGTGAAACAATAGCTGTTCAGTTAGCCAAAGCAACAATAAAGGATTTCAGAACAGATCATTTAAGAGATAAAGAAACTTAAATCTATTGTCAAAGGCAGTTCAATATCTGAAGAAAAGACGTCCTCTTAACAGAGAGAAAAGCTAAATTCAAGTTTTGTCACCAGCTTACTTTATTTAAAAGGTAAACTTAATTAACTTTATTTTAAACTTAGTTCTAACCATGTACAAAAGTCTTTCCTCATGGTTCACTTTTCACAAACCTTCACTTTCTGTACCCATTACTGTGTTCTTCCATCCTAAAAAGTCACTTTTTAGGCTTACTTCCTTTTCCTTTCACAAAGTACAATTCCATTCCTCATACCTTCTTTACCGAAAACACACTTCCTACTTCCCTTAAACAACTGAGAACTGACTTTTATATTAGCATTTTATAGATTGGTGAGCATAAATACCAGTGATAATTGCTAAAACCTTGCTTTCTTAGGGAAAACATTTTAGGATGGCACCAAACATCATATATTTTTGTCAGGCGAGTGTATGCTCCTCTGTCTCGTCACAACAAAGATTTGGAGTGACGGACATTAAAACCCTCAGGTCTTGGACAGACCGTGTTATAGCTGTTAGATAAATCAGTGTTACAGCTCTATTTTATTTAGAAAATAGCAAGAGAATACATCCTCAAGGTGTGAGGGCATGCCGACTCAAAGATGCAAAGAGAAGACAGTGGGGGAGCGTGCCAGCCTGTGGGAGAAAGAAAGAGAGAAGTGCTTTGGCTCCTCTTTTTATATGTTCTTTTCCTTCCCCCGGGCCTGCCCTATGTAAATTGGGCTAGCCAGGAGTGCTGTTTGTTCTACCTGAGGTCCTCACTCAGGTCCTAGGACCTTCCTTTGACCTTTCTTTGTTCTATTTTCCCGGGCTTTTCCCTTCCTTGTGTTTTAGCCACCGCCATTTTGGACTCCTGTTTCCTATTCTAACTACCTAACATTTTTAATCCCAAATCTCTTGAGTTTCTCTGTAAGAGGAAATTAGTGTTTAGCAGTAAATGTTTCAAAATCTTATTTTATTTGGAAATGACTTAGCTATTCAGTAGACTTCCAACACTTAGTTTAGCACAACCCTTAGAAGTTCAAGTTACCCCATTCTGGAGAGGCTATTTTAGACACATATTCCTAAGAAGCATAATTATTTTTAATAGAGTCTATCCAAAGGCTCATATCTCATTTATATTTTTAGAAATTTCTTCACTTGAGGTAATTTCCTTGCTGACAAACTTGTAAAAAAATATAATAATATTTAACATATTAAAACTAGGTATAATGAAAATATTCTGCTTAATTACTCTTAGACATGTCTACATTAGTTAGATCAACAAAAAAAGACTAATATCAGGTATTTAATACTGAATATTTCCCAGTTCATGTGAACCTGAAATTCATTTAGTTTCTCTTGTATTTACAATTATTTGATTTGTACGTTTTTTTTTTTTAAGGCCAATTAGATTAGAGCTCATTTACAAGCTGATCTCAGCAATCAGCAATATTATCCAAAAAAACAAAAACACACTGAGACATACATATATCCAAATAGACCCAAGAGATCCTATAGCTTTGTTTTCCAAACTTAGTCATGAATTAAAAAAATCATTGGAATAAGATTTTAAAAGGCTTCCCCCGCCCCCACCTCCTTTTTTTACTTTTGGTTTCAGGAATTAGTGGTAGTCTAGATAAGTGACCCAGAGAGCTCTGATCTAAAGGTATAGGAGGAGTTATTTCCTCAGGGTAAGAATTCTTAAAGAGATAATTTTTTTCTTCAAGCTTCCTCTGGAGTCTACGGATTTTTGTGACCACATTGTCAAAAACCGTATTTTTCTGTAACCATAGTTTTATAGCCAAAATTTAAACAAGTTAGCGCTCAACTTGGCCCTGATAGCAAGGGCAGATTGGTCCCAGCAGCGATTGTCCCTCTGGGAAAATAGGAGTCTTGGTTTGATCAGCCCCAAGCTGTTGATTACAGGAGGAATTCCTGGACATAAGGGAACTTCAGCCCATTTTCCTATCATATGTCAATAAAGATCTAATATTTTTAGGCCATTTTTCTTGTCATTGGATCATAGCTATAGATTGACCAGTCCAAAAAAAAAAAATTTTCCCGGGGTTCCCAGGTGGAGTGTGGAACCTTAGAGTGAGCAATTCCCATATTAAATTGAGCAGTTTGTACCAGATGTCTGTGCGCTCAAACCAAACCAACAAAACCAAACTGAACCAGAACTTCACCAGCCAGGAGTCACACTCCAAATGAAACAAAAGGCAAAGAGATGCCCAGAAATCAAAAGCCAAGTAACACGAGTGCCCCCAAAAGATGGGAAAGTGATGCCCAGAAAGCCAAATGGCATAAATGCCAAACGTGACTTCCCAGTTCCACTAGACCTGTGACCTGGCAAAGTCAGTGCTAGCAGCCTTTTTTAGTTCTGAAATAGTTTCGAGCAATTTCTTCCTGGTTTCCAGCAAAGAAGTTACTCTCTCATTTCCTGTTTTAGAAGCTTCTAGATGCCAGTCAAAGTAAGCATGGCTGGCCTTTTCTAATTGTGTCAGCAAAAATATCAATTTTGGAATATCAAAAGTACTCCAATTTGGCCATTTCAGGTTGCAATCTCTTTTAGTATAATTTCTCCAATTAACTAGGTACTTTCAAGTATGAGCTCCATATGTATTGTACATGAATCTGGCTGGAGTGTTAGTCAGAGGCTGGCTTCTGACACACCTTTGTTTCTGTTTTTGAGAGATTCTGTTTCCCATTTTAAGCCGAATTTGTCAAGGATAAAAATCACCAGTGAACTTGTGTAGTAGGCCCATGTGCTGCTTATGAGCTTAATTCCTCCAGGAGTCACCCCAGAGTCATTTCAGTTCATCTTATGTGCCTCGGATTCTGCTTCCAGCAATCTAAGACCACCTTGGCTGCTCAGGTGGCTGAATGGTCAGTTCTTAGGTGCGACCCTCGGATGAGCAAGTCTTTTAATTAATGAGTGGTTTTCCCTATGGGACCACTGCACGGTGTGAGGACTAGGCCTCTACCACTCCCATAAATTTCTCAGTCACCTGAGAAAACCGAAATTGGCTGGGAGTAGTCTTGTCCCTTTCCTTCAGAGAAAAGCTTTCATATTTTCCTCACTTTTATCCTGATAAATTCTATAATGGCAGTCAAATTGAGGAAAAGGGTCAGATCAGTCTCTTACTTAACCACTTAGCCAAGACCATTCAGTCCTCTACAACTGAGCGACCTCAACATCTTTCAGCCGAGCCCCAGGTATTCCTTGATTTTTTTCCCAATTGAACACCCCTACCCAGTTCCTTTCCACTGGGTGGGCGATTCTCCTGGCATCTTTCAGCCAGCCCCCCATGCAGTATCTTTTGACTGAATGGGAATTTTCTCGGTATCTTTCAACCAAGCCCTACTCAATGTCTAGACCATGAGTGGGTGATGCCCTGGATGTTTCACCCCCCAGTATCATTCCTCCTGGGAGAGGGCAGGTAACCTGCTCCACTGCCAAATAAAACTCAGAATCTCAACCAATACGGGAGATTCAAGAACCAGGATAGACTTACCCAAATTTGTCTGCACTCCCGGAGAAGGTGGATGGGTGCAAGGAGCCATTGCTGGTACCAAAGCTCTGGCTCCTCGTAGAGTCCAGTCCAAGGAAGGAAGTCCACTCTGGGTCCCTTCGTGGTCGCCATAACTGTCAACTTAAAAAAAGATATACAACTTGAGAGTTGCTAATTAAGTTTTATCTGGGGCAAAATGAGGACTGCAGCCCCGGAGGCAGCATCTCAGATAGCTCTGAGAGACTGTTCCAAAGCGGCAGTGGAGGAAAGTCTATATATAAGGTTTTGGTGAAAGGGGAGTTCAATACCATGAAGCACTCATTTTACAAAAGGTTTTTTTGTTAGTAATGAGGATCTAATATCACCATGAAGGGATTTAGTGCTTCTCTAGATATGAGGAGATGCAAGGATTGAGATCATAAAACCTGTTCCTGAAAACATCCAACTATCTAAAGACCACCTGTCCCACCAGATTCCCTGGAACACAGAGTGCCTCACTCCACCCAGAACTCCCCAGGGGTTGTTGAAGGTCAATAGCTATGGAAGCATGGGGTTCAATCTCTGTCGAGGCAGATGGCAAATGCCTTTGTTGTTCAGTCAATGCTTTTGGTAAATGCCAATTTGTAGTTGACAGGATGAAAGCAAGGACAGAGGGAAGTCAACTTCAAAGGTGAAAAAAATTGGCAGGGCCAGACTATGAAAGAACCCCCAAATTTTAAAATTTTAGTAGCTAGAGTTTTCTCTTGAAGGAAAGGGAAACCATTGAAGTATTTTAAGCAAGAGAGTTACATGATCTGCCTTGGATTTTAGAAAAATTCCTTTGAGTAGAGATCACATAGATGACAGGTACAACTTAACTTACACGTCCCTCATCATTAACAGCAACATTTGAGGGACAAATGAAGAATTCTTCTGGAGTCATAAAAAAACTATTCAAAATTTTTCAGGTCAGGTAAACCGGAGTTCTCAGAGACAGCTAACTAGAAGGATTTGTTCTTTCTCTACAAGTGGGACTGAGTTGGGCTTTAATATTCCCTCTATGAATGAGGCTTGGTTTCAAGGCAAATTTTATTATGCGATTGGAGAAAAAATTAAATTTTTTTATCTTCATTACTCAACTGCCTCCTGGTAAACTTGCCTTCTCCCTCACCTCCACATACTTGGCTACTGGGATCAAGAAGCAAGGAAGAAGTGAAAAGTGTTATCAGGCTTGCATAAGATCAACCCCTCCCTAAAGACCTTCTGAAGACAAAGCCAAATAAGGTGGTGTTGGGCAGGGTGGAAGCTTCAGGCTCAGGCTTGCAGGCTGTCTTGGGGGATTAGAAGCCCTGAACAAGTTAGAGGGGTTATTCCACTCCCTTTGTTTCCCATTAGGTGATATGTGAGTTGGTTATGTTTTTATTTCAATGATTCGCCCCTGATCATTGCTTTTGAAACAGCAGTTTACAGGATTAGCTAATCACCATACTGCCATCCTTGTTTAAACCCACTGTACTGTGATTTAATGTCAGATTGCTCTATGCCAACTTCAGGTGCTGTTCACCCAGCCCTAACCTTGCATGGGTAGGGTGACTTAGTGGGTTTGGGGAGGAGTTGTTTGGCGTCTTCTGAGAGATCCCCCAAAAGGAGGAGTTGTGAGAGAGTGAGTCATGTCAACATCAGCTCCTTTTTTATTTTTTAATTTTTCTAGTTGATTATATGGGACACAGTGCAGATCTGTGTCCCATATAATCTGGCATTCAGCAGATCTGTCCCATATAATGCAGATCTGGCATTCAGCCTTGAGCTGTTCCCAGTTTGTTCTGTAATCCAAGATTGTTTCTTCCATTCTGTTGTTGTTCAGTCACTCAGTCATGTCTGACTCTTTGTGATCCCATGGACTGCAGCATGCCAGGCTCCTCATGTCCTTCACCATCTCCCAGAACTTGCTCAAACTCATGTCCATTGAGTCAGTGATGCCATCCAACCATCTCATCCTCTGTTGTCCCCTTCTCCTCCTGCCTTCAATCTTTCCCAGCACCAGGGTACTTTCCAATGAATAAGTTCTTCCCATTGGGTGGCCAAAGTATTGGAGTTTCAGCTTCAGCATCAGTCCTTCCAATAAACATTCAAGACTGATTTTCTTTAGGATGGACTGGTTGGATCTCCTTGCACTCCAAAGGACTCTCAAGAGTATTCTCCAAAACCACAGTTCAAAAGCATCAATTCTTCGGCACTCAGCTTTCTTTACGGTCTGACTCTAACATCCATACATGACTACTGGAAAACCATAGCTTTGACTATACAGATCTTTATTGGCAAAGTAACGTCTCTGCTTTCTAATATGCTATCTAGGTTTGTCATAGCTTTTCTTCCAAGGAGCAAAGAGTCTTTTAATTTCATGGCTGCAGTCACCATTGGCAGTGATCCTGCAGTTGTGAGAGTTTGACTAAATGCTGGATATTTCCTTCTGGCTCTAGGAGGGTCCAGGTCATTAGAGCAGTCAATATCAAATCCTTGCATTTAAAACATAGCTTGAAATTATAATCTAGTGAACTCTTCTCCTGAGACACTCTCTGGGTCTACACCTGTGCCTGTCAATTTTTAAGTAGTATTTTTTTCTCTGTTAAATAAAATGTTGTGTACTTACTTTGGATTAGCACCACAGATAGTTGCTATAATTATAGCTAAAAGTCGAGGTGTCCTTCTGACCTCTAGTCATACTCAGTGTTGGACACCATATGGCTGGGAAAGAAAGAGAGCTTCCAGGCCTTGTTCGGGACATAGGATCCAAGCTGTGGAGAAGAGGGGAGAGTAGACGAGAAACTCAGATGATAATATGGTCACTCAGCTGTGATTGGGCGATTGAGTAGTAGGTCTGACTAAGTCTTTCCAAGTCTGGGGAGTATGAGAGAGTGAGTGGAAGTGAAGTAAAATCACTCAGTTGTGTCTGACTCTTTGGAACCCCATGGACTATACAGTCCATGGAATTCTCCACGCCAAAATACTGGAGTGAGTAGCCTTTTCTTTCTTAATTTATGCCAGGCCTGCATCAGTCAGGTCTGAGTGCCATTGAGGTGAACAGGAGCAACAGTGAGACAAATATCACGTTTGAGTAGATGTGAATTTAAGTTGAGGACTAACAGGAAATGATTATTTGTTGTTGTCCAAGGTTTATTGAAAATATCACAGCACAGCAGAAAAGACTCAAATGGCTCCACGCAGTGTTTTGAAATTCATCCGGACTGCAGGCTGAGTGACCTGCAGGTTGGACAGACCGCCCAAGTCCAGGAGCTTCAGCATTTCCTTCGTGTCAGGATCTACTTCAATGATTTCCTGCTCCAGGGCTGAGGTGTCAGGCACGTGTCTGTCTTTGTCTCTCCTTCTCCTGCAGCTTGATGGAGATTCCTCTCACCGGGCCTCTCTGAATCCGCTTCAGCAGATGTGTGACGTAGCCTGCTTGTTGGGGAGCTTCTTGCTGGGAATAATGGCGGTCTCCGCGCGCACACCCGCTTGTTGGTGTGGAAGTCACTGCCCAGGCGCGTGTGGTACTTCTCAAAGACCCAGGCCGCCTTTTGGTGCAAATGCGCCCCCTGTTGGCGGGTCCTTGGAAAAAGAGCAGGAAATGATTATTATTTTTCTTCCCTAGTATACTAAGGGGAAGCTGAATTTATGCCTGGCTAAGTTTTCCTTTCATTGTTGTTCCCCCCCCCCCCCCCCCCCCCGTCTACATCTGCTTTCTCTGTTCCTGTATCAGAGACTTGGGGAGCTATCCTGCATGGCAGTGACAAAATCAGCTTTGTTAGAAGTATGAAGTTGTTTCCAAACTTACTGTTTTAGATTTACTGAACAACAGCAGCAACAATAAATCTAGTTATTATCCTTGAAGTCAGAGGTTAGGTGGGTACAGCTCTTTGGGAGGGAGTAAGGGAAAGAGAGAAGAGCACAAGTTGTCTTTGGGAATGGATCTCTTCGTTGTCCTCAAGAGAGAAGGGAATGTAGATCTGAATCGGATGGGTGAGTATTTTCTGCAGGCTCGAATTGAGGAATCTTAGATGAATCTTACCACACATGAGGGCTGTGTCCTTTCCCAATCAGAAACCAGATCTTGGCAAAGCAGACCTGCCTCTTTTGGCGCTTAGTTCTTTTCATATTAAGTCCTGGATCTGGTCTTGGCTTTCTCAGCTTTTCCACTGCAGGCAATGAGTGCCTTGTTTTTCTGTTAACCAAGGAGGCCATATGGCTTTCACAGTGAGCTTTCAGCCACTCTTGGTCTTTTGTTTTCTTTTTCCAAAGAATCACTCCTGCCTAACAAGAACTGCCCATGAGTTACTATTTTCCTCCAAACACCTGATACCTCACACCTAGTGCTAGTGAATATCCATCTACAAAAATACATCCCACTTTATTACTGGTGCTAGTTTTAGTAATAGCACGGTTACCTGTGCTGGGGCTAACAAGTGGTGGGGGTCGTCATTTCCAAGTGGGTGGTCAGCGATCCAGCTCCAAAACCCCATCCCAGGTTTATGGGTACTTCTGGTACCGGCTGTCATGGGTTGGGTTCCCTAGGATGCAGACTCTGAGATGGAGATCGATATGCAATAGGCTGACTGGTGAACTTGGCATCAGTTCCTGTAGGAGAGAAGGGAAGGGAAGGACAGGAAGAAAGTTGGGGCAGAAGGAGAAGTTGAATAGCAATGCAGTTTCAGTGAAGTCCTCAGCAAACCTATGGGCAGCCCTGAAGTTGGAATGACTCTTCTGTATTGTTCCGAATTGGGCTGAGAGTGCTGGACTGCACTTTGATCAGCCATGCAGTGTGGACTCCTCTGGGAGTGTGGTGCACCCCTCGTTACTCAGGCCATCCCTCTAAGGGTCTGAAAGCTGAGGGCTTTTTCCTACAGCACTTCCAGAGCCAGGGAATAGTCCTTCACTCACAAGTAGAGAACAAGGTGGCACACTATAGCATCCACATATGGATCCCTAGGGCTTCCCTGGTGGCTCAGATGGCAAAGAGGCTGCCTGCAATGCGGGAGACCTGGGTTTGATCCCTGGGTTAGGAAGATCCCCTGGAAGAGGGCATGGCAACACTCTCCAGGAATGCCTGGAGAATTCCATGCACAGAGGAGTCTGGTGGGCTACAGTCCATGGGGTTGCAAAGAGCCAGACACAACTGGACGACTAACACTTTCATGTTTTCATGGATCACTATGTGCATTTCCAAAGTTTTGTCCGGTGACTAGAGCACAGTGAATACTCTAAACTTTTTTTCTAAATTGATAAGTGTTGCCCTGTGAGCTGAGTTCTGCTATACTTTGTGTTTGGTTCTCTTTAAATATGGCTTCTCAGGCTTAACACCCAGAGACTTGAGATGATGAAGGCTCACTCCAGAGGTCAGTTACTAGTGGAAACCACTTTCCCCACCCAGCCCCCATCATAAGGCAGCTTCTCTCCCTGGGACTTTCTCCATTTGCAGCCTCCTCCTGGTCTACCATGGGGCCGTTACAGCATCTGAGTGTGCCCAGAACCTGTCAGAATGGGTCTGGCTTGACCTCCGTTTTCTGGGATCTGCCTCTGCCACTTGTGCATGGCTTTTGCTCCAAGTTTTGATTTTAGCCTTTTGGTTAAAACTTCATTTAGACTCTTAGTCCTAAACCTTGACTTCTGGATGTTGCCTTTCTGGTGTTTCCTGGTTCTGAGCTCTGGGGCTGATAAGCAAGACCAACCAGCCCTGTACTCAGGTCTGGCCCCCTGCTTGCCTTGAAAGATAAGCTTTGAGAGCAAAGGGCCAAAACAGTCAGGAGAAGCTCTGGATTTTAGCGATCATCTTGTGGAACCCAGTTGTCTTTATTTCCACCCAGAGCACATGCCCTTCCAGCATTCCTGGAGGATGGGTGAATGTAGAAGAACCTGTTCCTTTTGCAGTCTGTAAGGCCCCCTAAGTATAAATTACCGCACAATTAAGATCTATCTTCCAGAGGACACTGATAGGTTTAACTATAAACATTGCATATAGTAATAGTTTCTTCTTCTGAAACTGTTTTGTGCAGTGATGACACAGATTTTTTTTTTTAACCTAAAGAGTACATAAGGCATTTCAAGTTGTTACCTCTCTTTTTTTTAAAACCTGTTTACACCTGATTTTCATTTTCCATATCATCATCTATGTGTTTTCACAGTACAAATGCTGTGATTTCCTTCATCATATACTTTTCATCATTAACTAGAAATGAATAGCTTCTGGACTTATTGGCAGGCAAAGAAAGCATTGTGAAAGCTGATCTCTTTTCCTACTAACAAGCAGATTGGTAGTAACCACTTAATGGAAGTGGAAAAGTACAAATTTTATTTGATCCAGTGAAGTGGTAATTTCTCCAGATACGCAACAGTGCTTATTTATCCATATTATAAGTTAACTCAGACTGGCACTAAAAAAAAAAGTGGCTTCAAGCCCTGGATTCCCTACCACATCCCTCTGAACAGCCAGTCCTGAGCTGCATTTGGGCAGTGTTCCAAAAATGTGTTTGAAAGTCAGTTTAGGACTCAGATCACTTTTCCCGTGGAAGCAAGGCAGTAAGTGACTCAAGGGGCGAACCCCTCAGCCCCTCAAAGTCTACTGAACACACAAAGTAGCTGAGATTGGAGGGGCAGCAGTCCTATTCTGTTGCTTCCCCCCGGCCCTGCTGACTATGCCCTAATCTTTTTTTTTTAATATATAAATTTATTTATTTTCATTGGAGGCTAATTACTTTACAATATTGTATTGGTTTTGCAATACATCAACACGAACCTGCCATGGGTATACATGTGTTCCCCATCCTGAACCCCCCTCCCGCCTCCCTCCCCATACCATCCCTTTGGGTCATCCCAGTGCACCAGCCCCAAGCATCCTGTATCATGCATCGAACCTGGACTAGCGATTTGTTTCACATATGATATTATATGTTTTAATGCCATTGTCCCAAATCATCCCATCCTCGCCCTTTCCCACAGAGTCCAAAAGACTGTTCTATACATCTGTGTCTCTTTTGCTGTCTTGCATACAGGGTTATCATTACCATCTTTCTAAATCGTTATAATCTTTCTAAATTCCATATATATGCATTAGTATACCATGTTGGTGTTTTTCTTTCTGGCTTACTTCACTCTGTATAATAGGCTCCAGTTTCATCCACCTCATTAGAACTGATTCAAATGTATTCTTTTTAATGGCTAAGTAATACTCCACTGTGTATATGTACCACAGCTTTCTTATCCATTCATCTGCTGATGGACATCAGGTTGCTTCCATATCCTGGCTATTATAAACAGTGCTACAATGAACATTGGGGTACACGTGTCTCTTTCAATTCTGGTTTCCTCGGTGTGTATGCCCAGCAGTGGGATTGCTGGGTGGTATGGCAGTTCTATTTCCAGTTTTTTAAGGAATCTCCACACTGTTCTCCATAGTGGCTGTACTAGTTTGCATTCCCACCAACAGTGTAAGAGGGTTCCCTTTTCTCCACACCCTCTCCAGCATTTATTGCTTGTAGACTTCTGGATAGCAGCCATTCTGACTTGTGTGAAATGGTACCTCACTGTGGTTTTGATTTGCATTTCTCTGATAATGAGTGATGTTGAGCATCTTTTCATGTGTTTGTTAGCCATCTGTATGTCTTCTTTGGAGAAATGTCTGTTTAGTTCTTTGGCTTATTTTTTTATTTTGGGTCTTTTATTTTTCTGGAATTGAGCTGCAGGAGTTGCTTATATATTTTTGAGATTAATTCTTTGTCAGTTGCTTCATTTGCTACTATTTTCTCCCATTCTGAAGGCTGTCTTTTCACCTTGTTTATAGTTTCCTTTGTTGTTCAGAAGCTTTTAATTTTAATTAGGTCCCATTTGTTTATTTTTGCTTTCATTTCCAATATTCTGGGAGGTGGGTCATAGAGGATCCTGCTGTGATTTATGTCGGAGAGTGTTTTGCCTATGTTCTCCTCTAGGAGTTCTATAGTTTCTGGTCTTATGTTTAGATCTTTAATCCATTTTGAGTTTATTTTTGTGTATGGTGTTAGAAAGTGTTCTAGTTTCATTCTTTTACGAGTGGTTGACCAGTTTTCCCAGCACCACTTGTTAAAGAGATTGTCTTTTCATTGTATATTGTCTTTTCCATTGTATATTCTTGCCTCCTTTGTCAAAGATAAGGTGTCCATAGGTGTGTGGATTTATCTCTGGGCTTTCTATTTTGTTCCATTGATCTATATTTCTGTCTTTGTGCCAGTACCATACTGTCTTGATGACTGTGGCTTTGTAGTAGAGCCTGAAGTCAGGCAGGTTGATTCCTCCAGTTCCATTCTTCTTTCTCAAGATTGCTTTGGCTATTCAAGGCTTTTTGTATTTCCATACAAATTGTGAAATTATTTGTTCTAGCTCTGTTAAAAATACCGTTGGTAGCTTGATAGGGATTACACTGAATCTGTAGATTGCTTTGGGTAGTATACTCATTTTCACTCTATTGATTCTTCTGATCCATGAACACGATATATTTCTCCATCTATTAGTGTCCTCTTTGATTTCTTTCGCCAGTGATTTATAGTTTTCTATATATAGGTCTTTTCTTTCTTTAGGTAGATATATTCCTATTTTATTCTTTTTGTTGCAATGGTGAATGGAATTGTTTCCTTAATTTCTCTTCCTATTTTCTCATTATTTGTGTATAGGAATGCAAGGGATTTCTGTGTGTTGATTTTATATCCTGCCACTTTACTATATTCATTGATTAGCTCTAGTAATTTTCTGGTGGAGTCTTTAGGGTTTTTTTATGTAGAGGATCATGTCATCTGCAAACAGTGAGAGTTTTACTTCTTCTTTTCCAATTTGGATTCATTTTATTTCTTTTTCTGCTCTGATTGCTGTGTATGCCCCTAATCTTATCTACTCTGCACGCATCCACGGCCAGTGGTCTCCCTCACCCTATGACTTTGTGCTTAAAACCCTATCTGTCTCCCAGGACCCTATATGAAATCTAATTTCAATTATATCCCCTAAATATTTCTCTGTTCTTAATTTTTTCCTGTCCTAATTGCTAAAATCTTAATCTAGGCTGTGATCAGTTCTTACCCAGACCACGAGAGTGGTCTCCCAATAGTTCTGCTTCTCCCCTTTCCAGATGCCCACCACTCTGCTGCCAAATGCTGGAACAGAGCTGGTAATATCTTTCAGTCTTAGGACAACCCCCTTTAAAAGCCTCAACTGCTTTCACACCAAGTCACATGCTTCTGCACATGCTATTTTCTTTACTTGGAATTCCTGAGACATTTCTGGTCAAGTGTCAGCTCCTCTGGGAAGTCTTCCCCAGCATCCAGCAAGAGAAACTCACTCATTCCTGTGTGCTTCCAACTGAGCACTGTGCACATTACTCACGATGGATAGTCAATAGGAGTATAAAGATGGTAAATTCTCACTCCTCATTCTTCATAAGCTCACTCTAGATAGAAATAGAAATCAGTAATTACAAAACGTTCACTTTACATAGTGTGTTGAGCGTGTTATGGATTCAAGGACAAAGGGGTAACCAACTTTGCCTTAACCGGGGGCATGGAAGTAATTGAAAGGAGGTGATATTTGAGTTGATACTTGAAGCATGACTAGAACTTCATGAAGTGTTTCAAGGGTGAAAGGGCATCCATGTAGAGAAACTAGTATTTGCAAAGGCATAAAAGCTTGGGAAAGGTTAGAATATTTGGAGAATTTATAAATAGTTTCTTATTGTTCCAAGGCAGGGTGTGTAAGGCAGCAGTGGAAGCCAGGCAAAGTCAGATCAGGAGAGGCCTTAGCAGCCAGAGTAGAAACTTTCCATTTTACTCGATGTGAATGTCTATCATAGAGTTAAAGCTAAGTGTTTATTCATCTTTGTATCACCTCTGGGAAATGGCACCAGGTGGGCACACCGTAGGCCTGATATTTATATTTCTGCAAGAAGATCCAACCAGTCCATCCTAAAGGAAATCATCCTGAATATTCATTGGAAGGACTATGCTGAAGCTGAAACTCCAATACTTTGGCCACCTGATGCGAAGAACTGACTCATTGGAAAAGACCCTGATGCTGGGGAAGATTGAAGGCAGGAGAAGAAGGGGACAACAGAGGATGAGATGGTTGGATGGCATCACTGACTCAATGGACATGAGTTTGAACAGATTGTTGATGATGGACAGCGAGGCCTGGTGTGCTGCAGTCCATGGGGTCGGAAAGAGTTGGACATGACTGAGTGACTGAACTGAACTGAATGATTTTTAAAATAGTTTTTTTTTTTAATCTCCTAGTGAGAAAGTCTGGAAAAATATAGGCAAAACTGAAAGTTAAATCTAATAAAATTAGCAAACAAACTTTTTGTTTCTATACATTTGCTTCTATTATTTTAATACTAAAACAAATCAAGATACACATGAAAGCGGGTATTACATTTTCCCTTTAATTGTATATGTTTCTGTATAGTTTAAACATTTAGAAAATCAGGTTCATATGCTTTTCTAATTTTAAAAAGAGTTTAAATTTTGTTAATTAAGAAAAGCAAATAAAGGCCTAAATATTGAAGGTTGAAAAATGATTCCCTCGTTAACTTGCATTCCCTTTGAGATTTATTGCACAGTAAATTAGTTAATTGCAAACCTTCCAGCAATGTTTTACTCCATTATAGATTACTTTGGAAAAACAAATTTGAGTTTTCCCTCTTGAACAATGAATGGTTTATTTTAAAGTAGGTGAAAGGTAATGTGAAGGAAAAAAAACCTGGCTTCACAGATGTATGGTTTAAAGTTTGCCAAGTACTTAGTGAAGAGTTACACCAACTTCAAACGGTTGGAAAGTATAATGTAATGTGAGAACACGAAAGTCTTGTTTCTTTTTCAGCTCCTACTCAGTTCCCTGCAAACCATCAACATAAAGAGCAGAGTTTTCAAAATCACATCCCCTAGTGGAGAGCAAATGAATGTAATGGGAAAGAGAAATGCAATGCAATGTGTGTTCATTACATTTGCAATTGGGTTACACTGTCCTTGGGTAAGAATTTTATGTTCCCCGATGAGTCTAAGAGTCTGTGCTGTAAATTATATATTGCTCAATTCAAGCAATAATCCAAAGTCAATGACAGTGTGCAGAGGTACCACTTCTTGGTAGGTTGAGTACTCATTTGTGTATTTTATGTATACATCTTATGAAAGGCAGAGTAAATATTGGTACTATAAAAGTTGATATTCCCCATGAATTGTCAGTTGCTTGCCAAGCACCTCAAAATGGCTGTCTGGGGAGACCTTACAAATCGATGTGAAAAGAAGAGAAGTGAAAGGCAAAGGAGAAAAGGAAAGATATAAGCATCTGAATACAGAGTTCCAAAGAATAGCAAGAACAAATAAGAAAGCCTTCCTCAGCGATCAATGCAAAGAAATAGAGGAAAACAACAGAATGGGAAAGACTAGAGATCTCTACAAGAAAATTAGAGATACCAAGGGAACATTTCATGCAAAGATGGGCTCGATAAAGGACAGAAATGGTATGGACCTAACAGAAGCAGAAGATACTAAGAAGAGGTGGCAAGAATACACAGAAGAATTGTACGAAAGAGATCTTCATAACCCAGATAATCACAATGGTGTGATCACTCATCTAGAGCCAGACATTCTGGAATGTTAAGTTAAGTGGGCCTTAGAAAGCATCACTACGAACAAAGCTAGTGGAGGTGATGGAATTCCAGTTGAGCTATTTCAAATCCTGAAAGATGATGCTGTGAAAGTGCTGCACTCAATATGCCAGCAAATTTGGAAAACTCAGCAGTGGCCACAGGACTGGAAAAGGTCAGTTTTCATTCCAATCCCAAAGAAAGGCAATGCCAAAGAATGCTCAAACTACTGCACAATTGCACTCATCTCACATGCTAGTAAAGTAATGCTCAAAATTCTCCAAGCCAGGCTTCAGCAATACATAAACCGTGAACTTCCTGATGTTCAAGCTGGTTTTAGAAAAGGCAGAGGAAACCAGAGATCAAATTAAATCAAAAAGCAAGAGAGTTCCAGAAAAATATCTATTTCTGCTTTCTTGACTATGCCAAAGCCTTTGACTGTGTGGATCACAATAAACTGTGGAACATTCTGAAAGAGATGGGAATACCAGACCACCTGACCTGACTCTTGAGAAACCTATATGCAGGTCAGGAAGCAACAGTTAGAACTGGACATGGAACAACAGACTAGTTCCAAATAGGAAAAGGAGTACATCAAGGCTGTATATTGTCACTCTATTTATTTAACTTCTATGCAGAGTACATCATGAGAAACACTGGACTGGAAGAAACACAAGCTGGAATCAAGATTGCCGGGAGAAATATCAATAACCTCAGATATGCAGATGACACCACCCTTATGGCAGAAAGTGAAGAGGAACTCAAAAGCCTCTTGATGAAAGTGAAAGTGGAGAGTGAAAAAGTTGGCTTAAAGCTCAACATTCAGAAAACTAAGATCATGGCATCTGGTCCCATCACTTCATGGGAAATAGATGGAGAAACAGTGTCAGACTTTATCTTTTTGGGCTCCAAAATCACTACAGATGGTGACTGCAGCCATGAAATTAAAAGACGCTTCCTCCTTGGAAGGAAAGTGATGACCAACCTAGATAGCATATTCAAAAGCAGAGACATTACTTTGCCAACAAAGGTCCATCTAGTCAAGGCTATGGTTTTTCCTGTGGTCATGTATGGATGTGAGAGTTGGACTGTGAAGAAGTCTGAGCGCCGAAGAATTGATGCTTTTGAACTGTGGTGTTGGAGAAGACTCTTGAGAGTCCCTTGGACTGCAAAGAGATCCAACCAGTCCATTCTGAAGGAGATCAGCCCTGGGATTTCTTTGGAGGGAATGATGCTAAAGCTGAAACTCCAGTACTTTGGCCACCTCATGCGAAGAGTTGACTCATTGGAAAAGACTCTGATGCTGGGAGGGATTGGGGTCAGGAGGAGAAGGGGACGACAGAGGATGGGATGGCTGGATGGCATCACTGACTCGATGGACGTGAGTCTGATGAACTCCGGTGATGGACAGGGAGGCCTGGCGTGCTGCGATTCATGGGGTCGCAAAGAGTTGGACACGACTGAGCGACTGAACTGAACTGAACTGAACTGCCAAGCACCTCAAGTATTTCCCTTTACATGATGGGCCTTAAATTTCAGCAGGGAAAGGTCCTTGGATTTGAAGGTTCTCCCGTAAGCATTTCAGTAAGACACTTTTTTCTAAGAGAGATCTCAGTGTGTTGGTATGAAGGGGAGTAGAATATGCCCACCAAGGATATAGTTCTTTGTCATAAGGATTATATTGAGCTGATTATTTGAGAAACAGCAGATATAGGAGATCTTTATCAGGAGGAGTTACCTTTGGTAAGGGATATTTACATTTGTAAAGGAAATTTCCATTTCTAAGCCACCTCCCTTTTGGCACCAGGAAGAGAAATGTGACTAAATCAAAAGAGAATCTTCTCAATGGAGAAGGCAGCAACCTAAATCTACATAACTAACTGTACCCTTTTCCCAGTAACCTCCCATAATTGAACTCTCCCCCCACACACACACACCTTTTTTTTTCCCCATATCATGTTGTCTTTTAAAAGTATTGTTACTATTGAAGTACAGCTGATGTGTTGTATAATATTATATAAGTTACAGGTGTACAGTATAGTGATTCACAATTTTTAAAGTTCATACTCCACTTATACTCATGCACTTCCCTGGTGGCTCAGACAGTAAAGAATCCCCCTGCAATGCAGGAGACCTGGGTTCAATCCCTGGGTTGGGAAGATCCCCTGGAGGAAGGCATGGCAACCCACTTCAGTATTCTTGACTGGAGAATCTACATGGACAGATGACCCTGGCGGGCTACAGTCCATGAGGTCACAAAGAGTTGGATATGACTGAGCAACTAAGCACATACTCATGGCAAAATGTTGGCTATACCTTTCTTTCTTGTGTCTTTAGCAGAACATGGTATTTAAGTTGGTGACTTAGACCACCTTGGGAAGTTGCTCACTCTCCTTGGGTATTTCCCATGTATATGTGAGGTATACATGTTGATAAACTTCTGCACTGTTTTTCTCTTGTTAGTTTGTCTTTTATTAGAGAAGATCTATGCCAAGAACTTTTTCCTCCCCTACAGCTGCTCTCAAATTACAATCCAAAAGACAGTCTCTGTCCTTATTTGTGACTCTTCTTCAGTTCCGTTCAGTTCAGTCACCCAGTCGTGTCCAACTCTTTGCGACCCCATGAACTGCAACACACCAGGCCTTCCTGTCCATCACCAGCTCCCGGAGTTTATCCAAACTCACGGACATTGAGTCGGTGATACCATTTAACCATCTCATCCTCTGTCGTCCCCTTCTTCCCACCTTCAATCTTTCCCAGCATCAGGGTCATTTCCAATGAGTCAGCTCTTCGCATCAGGTGGCCAAAATATTGGTTTCAGCTTCAACATCAGCCCTTCCAATGAACACCCAGCACTGATTCCCTTTAGGATGGACTGGTTGGATCTCCTTGCAGTCCAAGGGACTCTCAAGACTCTTCTCCAACACCACAGTTCAAAAGCATCAATTCTTCTGTGCTCAGCTTTCTTTATAGTCCAACTCTCACATCCATACATGACCACTGGAAAAACCATAGCCTTAACTAGACAGACCTTTATTAACAAAGTAATGTCTCTGCTGTTTGATATGTTGTCTAGGTTGGTCATAACTTTCCTTCCAAGGAGTAAGCGTCTTTTAATTTCATGGCTGCATTCACCATCTGAAGTAATTTTGGAGCCCAAGAAAATAAAGTCAGCCACTGTTTCCACTGTTTCCCCATCTATTTGCCATAAAATGGTGGGACCGGATGCCATGATCTTCGTTTTCTGAATGTTGAGCTTTAAGCCAACTTTTTCACTCCCCTCTTTCACTTTTATCAAGAGGCTCTTTAGTTCTTCTTCACTTTCTGCCATAAGGGTGGTGTCATCTGCATATCTGAGGTTATTGATATTTCTCCCGGCAATCTTGATTACAGCTTGTGCTTCCTCCAGCCCAGCGTTTCTCATGATGTACTCTGCATATAAGTTAAATGAGCAGGGTGACAATATACAGCCTTGATGTACTCCTTTTCCTATTTGGAACCAGTCTGTTGTTCCATGTCCAGTTCTAACCGTTGCTTCCTGACCTGCATATAGGTTTCTCAAGAGGCAGGTCAGGGGGTCTGGTATTCCCATCTCCTTTAGAATTTTCCACAATTTATTGTGATCCACACAGTCAAAGGCTTTGGCATAGTCAACAAAGCAGAAATAGATGTTTTTCTGAAACTCTCTTGCTTTTTCCATGATCCAGCAGATGTTGGCAATTTGATCTCTGGTTCCTCTGCCTTTTCTAAAACCAGCTTGAACATCTGAAAGTTCATGGTTCACATATTGCTGAAGCCTGGCTTGGAGAATTTTGAACAATACTTGATTAGCGTGTGAGATGAGTGCACACTTCTTAGAGGAGACTAAGTGACTTAGAGTGACTCTTCTTAGAGGATACTATTTGCCTCAAACAACCTAGACAGCATATTAAAAAGCAAAGACATTACTTTGCCAACAAAGTTCCATCTAGTCAAGGCTATGGTTTTTCCAGTGGTCATGTACAGATGTGAGAGTTGGACTATAGAGAAAGCTGATCACTGAAGAATTGATTCTTTTGAACTAAAACTCTTGGGAGTCCCTTGGACTGCAAGGAAATCCAACCAGTCCATCCTAAAGGAGATCAGTCCTGGATATTCATTGGAAGGACTGATGTTGAGGCTGAAACTCCAATATTTTGGCCACCTGATGTGAAGAGCTGACTCATTGGAAAAGACCCTGATGCTGGGAAAGATTGAGGGCAGGAGGAGAAGGGGACGACAGAGGATGAGATGGTTGGATGGCATCATCGACTCGATGGACATGGGTTTGGGTGGACTCCGGGAGTTGGTGATGGACAGGGAGGCCTGGAGTGCTGTGGTTCATGGGGTTGCAAAGAGTCGGACACGACTGAGCGACTGAACTGAACTGAACCCCAAATCTGGCGAGAGGCTAGCCTTGACCTCTGGCTAGGACCATGCATGATTCCACTACAGGCAAGCTGTTTCCCCCCGGTGGCAAATCTTTCCTTATGGGTGAAAGAGATGACTTCCTAGGGGATGTCATTTCAGGAGTAGAAGTTTCCCTGAGGTTCCTGATGAAATCATAAAAAAGTCTGAATGCCAAAGAATTGATGCTTTCGAATTGTTGTGTTGAAAAAGACTCTTGAGAGTCCCTTGGACTGCAAGGAGATCCAACCAGTCCATCCTAAAGGAAATCAACCATGAATACTCATTGGAAGGACCGATGTGGAAGCTGAAGCTCCAACACTTTGGCCACCTGATGCGAAGCGCCAACTCATTGGAAAAATGCTGGGAAAGACTGAAGGCAAAAGAAGAAGCGGGTGGCAGAGGATGAGATGGTTAGATAGCATCACCCACCAAGTCAGTGGACATGAATTTAAGCAAATTCTGAGAGATGCTGGAAGACAGAAGAGCCTGGCATGGAGTCCCAAAGAGTCAGACACAACTTAGTGACTGAAAAACAACAACCTGAAAGAAATAGTAATACTTTCCCCACCTGCTGGCTCCCTTATGTAAAGCTTCATTCCTGCTGTTAAAATGCAGATACGCCCTACAGACTAGTTAAGCCCTACAGAATAGTTAAATCTGTTCGTTGTTACAAATCATTTACATCATAGTGAGAGTAGACTCTTCCTTATCCTAAGCACAAGCTTTAATTATAAGTGGAAGAGAAAGGAGCTTGAAGGAATTGAGATGTTGGTTAGAGAAGGAAAGGGAATGTTGGTTTTAAAACAATAATAACAGTAGGTAGACATACCACGTAGAGATGTTCAAGATAACTTTTATTACAATTTTGCCTAAGGCCTTTTCTTTTTTCCCCTCTGCAGTGTTTACCTTTTAACAGATGGGACAATGCATCCATTCAATAAGCTTTTTCGTGCCTTCTAGAGAAAGACTTGGAGAAGGCAATGGCAACCCACTCCAGTGTTCTTGCCTGGAGAACCCCATGGATGGAGAAGCCTGGTAGGCTGCAGTCTATGGGGTCACACAGAGTCGGACACAACTGAAGTGACTTAGCAGCAGAGAAAGACTGATAATTCCATTTTTTAGAAATTTTATAGAGGAAAATAAAAACTAGTACAAAAAAGTGCCATTTTTTCCCTCAATGTTATCAAATATTCTGTTATAAAGTATAATTAAAATTGTAAGTGCAGAGTTAAACTCCATTTTTCTATCAAGAGGTATTTATAAGGGGCTACTGTGGAACAATCTTTCTTCTGCCTCAAAACCATTTTCTGAATATGATTTGCAACCACCTTTTAAATTTTTTTTGGTCAAGACACCAGCACTGTGACTTTATGCAGAGTATCGTTACCGTGCATTTTAAAAAATGTACCAGTTAAGGGGGGGAGGGGAAGGAAGGTGGGGGTGCGAGGCTTCCCTAGTGGCTCAGATGGTAAAGAATCTGCTTGCAACTCAGGAGACCCAAGAGATGTGGGTTTAATCCCTGGGTTCGGAAGATTCCCTGGAGAAGGGAATGGCAACCCACTCCAGTGTTCTTGACTGGAGAATCCCATGGACAGAGGAGCCTAGCAGGCTACAGTCCATGGGGTTCCAAAGTTGGACACACTGAGCAACTAACATTAAGGAAAAAATACACAAATAGTACATCTCACTAAAGCAACGGTTGGCAAAGTACAGCCTGTAGGTCAAATCTGGTCCCCTGCCTGTTTTTGTATGGCTCGTGAGTTAAGAATGCTTTTCACATTTTAAAATAGTTTTTTAAAAAGTCAAACGAAGAATAACATTTCATGACATGTAAAAATTGCATTAAATCCAAATTCCAGTTTCCATAAACAAAGTTTTATTAGAACACAGCACACCCATCCATTTGCATGTTGTCTATGGCTGCTTTGTAGCCAAAGGGCACAATCAAATAGTTGCAAGAGACGATTTGGCCCACTGAGCCTAAAATATTTACTATTTGGTCCTTTACAGAGAAAGTTTGCCAGCCACTAGTGAGGAGTGTTCCTTCCCAAAGTGTGTTCTCAGGAATGGTCTGGCTAGGTGCTCTGCATAAAAAAAGGCTTCCATGGTCAAATACGTTAGGCAGTTATGACAACTCACTTGAGGTAATTGAGTCTATGTTGATGTATTAAAGAATCTGAGAAGTCTTGAAGTAAATATATCCTGTTTAACTATTTTAAGCCACTTTCCAAAACTTCTTTGACCTTAAGCAATCCCTTCTCTTTACATTACAAAAACTCATGAACTTCCCATGGGACTGAGAGGGACTCTAGCCTAGAAGATTTGCATGGGACCTCCTTATAGGTAGGAAGTATTTTCAAGCAAGGTTCTGTTGCAGGAAGGGGGACCCCTTCCAGGGCCTGAAACTGGGCTCTTGTCTAACACTTGGAAATGTATTGTTCAAGGAGACACACGTGCTGACAAAGCAAGAGATTTTATTGGGAAAGGGCGCCCAGATGGAGAGCAGTAGGCTAAAGGAACCAGGAGAACATGGCTTGCAGTCTTGCAGTTTTTATGGTTTTATGGTGATGGGATTAGTTTCCGGGTTGTCCTTAGCCAATCATTCTGACTCAGAGTCCTTCCTGGTGGTGCACACTTTGTTCAGCCAAGATGGATGCCGGAGAGAAGGATTCTGGGAGGTGGGTGGACAGGTTGTGTCTCCTTTCAACCTTGCCCAAACTCTTCCGGTTGGTGGAGGCTTATTAGTTCCCTGTTCCTTACCAGGACCTCCTGTCGTAAAACAACTCATGCAAATGGTTCTCCAGGCAAGAACACTGGAGTGGGTTGCCATTCCCTTCTCCAGGGAATCTTCCGAACCCAGGGATTAAACCCACATCTCTTGGGTCTCCTGAGTTGCAAGCAGATTCTTTACCATCTGAGCCACTAGGGAAGCCTCACACCCCCACCTTCCTTCCCCTCCCCTGCTTAACTGGTACATTTTTTAAAATGCACGGTAACGATACTCTGCATAAAGTCACAGTGCTGGTGTCTTGACCAAAAAAAATTTAAAAGGTGGTTGCAAATCATATTCAGAAAATGGTTTTGAGGCAGAAGAAAGATTGTTCCACAATAGCCCCTTATAAATACCTCTTGATAGAAAAATGGAATTTAACTCTGCACTTACAATTTTAATTATACTTTATAACAGAATATTTGATAACATTGAGGAAAAAATTGGCGTTTTTTTAGTCTTAGTTTTTATTTTCCTCTATAAAATTTCTAAAAAATGGAATTATCAGTCTTTCTCTGCTGCTAAGTCACTTCAGTCGTGTCCGACTCTGTGCGACCCCATAGACTGCAGCCTACCAGGCTTCTCCATCCATGGGGTTCTCCAGGCAAGAACATTGGAGTAGGTTGCCATTTCCTTCTCCAAGTTTTTCTCTATGGTGCCTGGCCAGGCTGGGCAGTTTCAATCAGTGTACTTCCCCTAACAGTTCCTGCTGGTGCTTTGATCCCACATGCTCCACCTACTCAGTACATTTCTAAGGAAGGTTTAACATCATTTGGTCCAGATGTCTCATTTTACAGATTGGATCGTGGAGGTAGATAAGGACCCTGTGCTTGTTATTTCTTTTGCCCAGAAAGCTCTTCCCCCTGGTCATCCCTGTATCTCCATCTTTTGCCTCTTCTAGGTGTTGGCTCAGAGAACTAACAGTGAAGGCTTCCCTGAGGATCCTAATGGGAAGTGAAACTCTCTTCCCTACCCACCTTGACTATGTTACTTTGTTTCACAGCACTTACCACTACTGGACCCAACACTGATGAATTTTTTTAAAGTTATGAATTGCCCCTCATTAGCCTATAAACTCCCAAGGGTTTTTGTCTGTTTGACTGTATCCCAGGGCCTAGAATAGCATATGACTCATATGTATTGTATCCAATATGTATTATTGTATGCAGTAGGCATAAGATGAGGGCTTCTTCCCAGATCTCCTGCATCCTCTGGCAGGAAAACAAGTGGGCTAACACAACAAATGTGAGATTTTAGCTTCATGTAAATTCAGTGCATGGACTTCCTGGGTGGTTCAGTGGTAAAGAACCTGCCTGCCAATGCAGGAGACTTAAGATACTCGGGTTCAAGCCCTGGGTTGGGAAGATCCCCTGAAGGAGGGCATGGCAACCAACTCCAGTATTCATGTCTGGAGGATCCCATGGACAGAGCAACCCGATGGGCTACAGTCCATAGGGTCACAAATAGTCAGACACGACTGAGTGACTGACACTTTCACTTTCACAAAGATACAATAGAGTAGAAAGATATAATAGGGTAAGGAGTATGAGCTATGTACAGTAAACAGGGAGAGACTGGGCAAAGTCTGCTCATTTGGATTCTCGGTGTCTCTTGTCTTTGGAGACCAGGGTGTTCCTTCTCTTTTGAATATAGGAAACACATCTCTTCAATTTAAGTCTGAATTTGGCCATAAGGAGTTCATGATCTGAGACATAGTCAACTCCCAGTCTTGTTTTTGCTAACTGCATAGAGCTTCTCCATCTTTGCCTGCAGAGAATATAATCAATCTGATTTCGGTATTGACCATCTGGTGATGTCCATGTGTAGAGTCTTCTCTTGTGTTGTTGGAAGAGGGTGTTTGCTATGACCAGTGTGTTCTCTTGGTAAAACTCTTGTTAGCCTTTGCCCTGCTTCATTTTGTCCTCCAAGGCCAAATTTGCCTGTTACTCCAGGTATCTCTTGACTTCCGACTTTTGCATTCCAGTCCCCTATGATGAAAAGGACATCTTTTTTTGGTGTTAGGTCTAGAAGGTCTTGTAAATCTTCATAGAACCGTTCAACGTCAGCTTCTTCAGAATTACTGGTTGGGGCATAGACTTGGATTACTGTGATATTGAATGGTTTGCCTTGAAAATGAACAGAGATTATTCTGTCGTTTTGGGGATTGCACCAAAACACTGGATTTTGGACTCTTTTGTTGACTATAAGGGCTATACCATTTTTTCTAAGGCATTCTTGCCCACAGTAGTAGATATAATGGTCATCTGAATTAAATTTGCCCATTCCAGTTCATTTTAGTTCACTGATTCATAAACTGCCAATGTTCTCCTGTTTGACCACTTCGAATTTACCCTGATTCATGGACCTAACATTCCAGGTTCCTATACAATGTTGTTCTTTACAGCATTGGACTTTACTTCCATCACCAGTCACATCCACAACTGGACATTGTTTTTGCTTTGGCTCTGTCTCTTCATTCTTTCTGGAGTTATTTCTCCACTGATCTCCAGTAGCATATTGGACACCTACCAACCTGGGGAGTTCATCTTCCAGTGTCATATTTTTTTTTAATAAATCTTTATTTCCTAAGACTTAATTAATTTAAAGAATTTTATTTAAATTAAGTTTAACTTTTAAAATTAAATTAAAATTAAATTTTAAGAATAAATTTAATTTAAGAAATCTTCAATTTCTTAAACTGAAGAAAGTAGGGAAAACGACTAGACCATTCAGGTAAGACATAAATCCCATATGGTTGTACAGTGGAAGTGACAAATAGATTCAAAGGATTAGATTTGATAAAGTGCCTGAAGGACTATGGATAGAGGTTCATGACATTGTACAGGAGGCAGTGATCAAGACCATCCCCAAGAAAAAGATGCAAAAAGGTTGTCCGAGGAGGCTTTACAAATAGTTGAGAAAACAAGAAGCTAAAGGCAAAGGACAAAAGGAAAGATACACCCATCTGAATGCAGAGTTCCAAAGAATTGCAGGGAGAGATAAGAAAGCTTTCCTCAGTGATCAGTGCAAAGAAATAGAGGAAAACAACAGAATGGGAAAGACTAGAGATCCCTTCAAGAAGATTAGAGATACCAAGGGAACATTTCACACAAAGATGGGCACAATAAAGGACAAAATCGTATGGACCTAACAGAAGCAGAAGTTAGTAAGAAGAGGTGGCAAGTATACACAGAACTGTACAGAAAAGATCTCCATGACCCAGATAACCATGATGGTATGACCACTCACCTAGAGCCAGACATCCTGAAATGCAAAGTCAAGGGGGCCTTAGGAAGCATCACTATGAACAAACCTAGTGGAGGTGATGGAATTCCAGTTGAGCTATTTCAAATCCTGAAAGATGATGCTGTGAAAGTGCTGCACTCAATATGCCAGCAATTTGAAAAACTCAGCAGTGGCCATAGGACTAGAAAAGGTCAGTTTTCATTCCAGTCCCAAAGGAGGGCAATGTCAAACCATGCTCAAACTACCACACAATTGCACTCATCTCACACACTAGCAAAGTCACACTCAAATTTCTCCAAGCCAGGCTTTAGCAGTACATGAATTGTGAACTTCCAGATGTTCAAGCTGGATTCAGAAAAGGCAGAAGAACCAAAGATCAAATTGCCAACATCCGTTGGATCATTGAAAAAGCAAGAGAATTCCAGAAAAACATCTATTCTGCTTTATTGACTATGCCAAAACCTTTGACTGTGTGGATCACAACAAACTGTGGAAAATTCTGAAAGAGATGGTAATACCAGACCACCTGACCTGCCTCCTGAGAAATCTGTATGCAGGACAAGAATCAACAGTTGTGTGACAAGGAATTCGTTTCTGGCCTTTCTTAGCCATCCTCATAGTATAGTGGTGAGTATCCCTGCCTGTCACACGCGAGACCCGGGTTCGTTTCCCCGACAGGGAGGCAACACACCCTTTTGGGCTTCCCTGGTGGCTCAGAGGTTAAAGCGTCTGCCTGCAATGCGGGAGACCTGGGTTCGATCCCTGGGTCAGGAAGATCCCCTGGAGAAGGAAATGGCAACCCACTCCAGTATTCTTGCCTGGAGAATCCCATGGACAGAGGAGCCTGGTGGGCTACAGTCCATGGGGTCGCAAAGAGTCGGACACGACTGAGTGACATAACTTTAACTTTCAGTGCTTATTTATAGGTAGTTTCATGCATATATGAGAGGCATTTAGTTCTGAGGATTAACCCTGCAGGAAATTAAGCTGTTGGATATGAGAAATATCGTTCATCAGTATCATGGGAAGGAATTTAGGGCAATCAGTGGAAGTGCCTGTGGCAGGCAGGTGTCTTGTGAGTGGATGCCCTGCACAGAATCATTCTTCGCTTTCTAGGAACCACCAGCAGCTGGACCAGAACCTCAGGACTACACCAAGACCAAAGCTGGTGGGTCTAAGAATGAACCTTGACCCTGGCCTACAAGATTCTTTTTTCTTTTTTTTTTTAAGTATCTAGAATTTTAAACTACAGATGTAAATGGGGAGTGAGTGGAAGCAAGGCCTGTTGCTGCAGCCTCTCAGTCCTGCTTCTTGCTAGCTCCAAGGGCAAATGCAGATCTTTGCAATTTCTCTGTGCTTAGGGTTCTTTGAAGTTGGCGCAGTCATTTTCTGCAAATCAAAGGACCTTAACTGATAAAATGCTGAAGTTTCAGGATTATTGTTGCTGTTCAGCCACTAAGTCATGTCCGATTCTTTGTGACCCCGTGGACTGTAGCCCACCAGGCACCTCTGAACTCCACTATCTCCCAGAGTTTGCTCAAATTCATATGCATTGAGTTGGTGACGCCATCCAACCGTCTTATCCTCTGTCATCCCCTTCTCCTTTTGCCTTCGATCTTTCCCAGCATCACGGTCTTTTCCAATGAGTCAGCTCTTTGCATCAGGTGGCCAAAGTATTGGAGCTTCAGCTTCAACATCAGTCCTTCCAATGAATATTCAGGGTTGATTTCCTTTAGGATGGACTGCTTTGATGTCCTTGCAGTCCAAGGGACTCTCAAGAGTCTTCTCCCACACCACAAATTGAAGGCATCCACTCTTTGGCGCTCAGCCTTCTTTATGGTCCAACTCTCACATCCGTATATGAAGTCTTAGGATGTGTGCATGCGTACTAAGTCGCTTCAGTCATGTCCAGCTCTTCGCGGCCCTATAGACCATACGTAGCCCTCTAGGCTCCTCTGTCCATGGGATTCTCCAGGCATGAATACTGGGGTGAGTTGCCATGCCCTCCTCCAGGGTATCTTCCGGACACTGGGATCAAACCTGCATCTATTTCTCCTGTATTGGCAAGCGGATTCTTTACCACTAGTGCCACCTAGGAAGCCTGAAGTCTCAGGATACTAGCTCCAAAATACAAAGAACGGTATGCCCATTACAGATTGTATCTACTTTCATAAGCTTTCTATTTAAATAGCCATATCTATTAAATTTTTCTGATCTTGAACCATTGACAAACCGTATTTTAAAACAATTTTCATTTTATGGCTAAACATCAGCACATTAAACCCTTAAGATAGTCACCGGACCCTTAAGTGTCAAGTCTTCCATTCTGAACTCTGGGAGGCAGAGCTAGAAGAGCGAAGCAGATGCAAAAGGAGTTAGCACAGAGCTGGGATTTCTATGCAGATCTGCATGTTCCTTTAACCGTTCATTATTCAGCTGGAAAATCTGTGGCCCAGAACATTAAGAAAAAATAGAGGCAGAGCTCAAAATAACCAAGTTTTATAGTAAAAATCTGTACCAAAGTGATGGTTTAATATTTCCTCTATTTTGAACCAATAACTTAAAGAAAAAAAGGCCACACAAGGTATTTTCTTTCTCAACATATCTGTGTATTTAAAAATAGTTACCACTGCATTTTAACTTACTCAAATCATTTAACATAATGATGTTTGTTGGCAGTATTTTTAGTAAAATAGAAATAAAGATAAGTTTTGCATTGGCAGCATATTCCCCATATTCCCTTGTTCCCAAATATTTGAGAATAAGGGAAAGGAAAGATATAAAGGATCTAAGAAAATTTTGGTGTGGGGAGAGATGAAGAATGGGGTTCTCTTTGGGGCTTCCCTGGTGGCTCAGCTGGTAAAGAATCTGCCTACAATGTGGGAGACCCGGGTTCATTCCCTGGGTCGAGAAGATCCCCTGGAGAAGGAAATGGTACCTCACTCTAATATTCTTGCCTGGAGAATCCCATGGACAGAGAGGCCTGGCAGGCTGCAGTCCATAGGGTCTCAAAGTAATACGACTGAGCAACTAACACACTTAACATGCTCTCATATTTCAAAAAATAAAATTGTTGTGGCCACCATATAAAGGGAGGATGAATTCTTCCCTTCCCCCCAAATTTAATTTGGATGTGGAGATTATTTATTTCATACCTGCACCAAGAGGGTATGAAAAGGTTTTTTTATTTGTTTGCTTCTTATCACTGAGTAGCTTTGCTTTTTATTTGTTATTATTATTACTTTCAGTGAGGTGTAATTGATATTATACCTCACATGTATAACATAACAACTGCATATTTTGTGAAATGATCACCACAATTAATCTAATCGCCATATGCTGTGCTTGTGCTTAGTCACTCAATCGTGTCTGACTCTTTGCAACCCCATGGACCATAGCCTGCCAAGCTCCTCTGTCCATGGGATTCTCCAGGCAAGAATACTGGAGTGGGTTGCCGTACCCTCCTCCAGGGGATCTTCCCAACCTTCAGAAATTGAACCAAGGTCTTCCACATTGCAGGTGGATTCTTTACCAACTGTTGCCATGCATAGTTACACATTTCTTTTTCTGATTATGAGTACTTTTAAGATTTACTCTTTTATAAACTTTCAGATATGTAATTTACAGTATTGTTAACTGTAGTCACTGTGCTGTATATTATATCCCCATGACATATTTTATTGTAAAATTGGACACACTTGACCTCCTTTATCTACTTCCTCTGTGGCCCTCCCCCTTCCTCTGGCAATCACCAATCTGTTCTCTGTGTCTGAGGGTTCAGTTTTTTTCTAATGTATACATATAAATGAGATCATATGATATTTGTCTTTCTCCGTCTGACTTACTTCACTTTGTGGGCTGCCCCCACAGTTCATCCATCTTGTCACAAATGGCGAGATTCCCTTCTTTTACATGGCCGAATAATATTCTGTCATGTACACCGTCTTTATCTGTTCACCTGTTGATGGACACAGGTTGTTTCCATATCTTGGCTGTTGCAAATAATGATGCAACAAACCTGAGGAGTGCATATATATTACTTTTGAGTTAGTGTGTTCTTTTTCTTCAGATAAATAACTAGAAGTGGAGCTGCTGGATCATACAGTAGTTCTATTTTTAATTTTTTAAAGGAAGCTCCATACTGTTTCCCACAGTGGCTCTAAAAATTTACATTTCCACCAACAGTGTACTACGGTTTCCTTTTCTCCACATTCTTGCCAACACTTGTTATTTTTTGTCTTTTTGATTTTAGCCATCCTGACAGAAGCAAGGTGATATCTCATTGTGGTTTTGGTTTCATTTTCCTGATCATTAGTGGTGTTGACCACTTTTTCATGTGCCTGTTGGCCATCTGTTTAGTTTCTTTGGAAAAAATGTCTATTAAGATCTTCTGCCCATTTTTTTCATCAGATTGTTTTGTTTGTTTGTTTGTTTGCTTTTGTTATTTTACTATTGAGTTGTATGAGTTCTTTATATATTTTGGATACTAACCCCTTCTCAGATATATGATTTGCAAGTATTTTCTGCATTCAGTAGGTTGCCTTTTCATTTTGTTGATGGTTTCTTTTGCTGTGCAGAGGTTTTTTTGGTTTGACCTAGCCCTGCTTGTTTAGCTTTGCTTTTGGTGTCAGATTAAAAATATCATCACCAAGATTTCTCTCAAGGAGTTTACTGCTTAAGTTTTCTTCTAGGAGTTTTATGGTTTTAGGTCTTACATTTGAGTCTTTAATTCATTTTGAGTTTATTTCTGTGTATGGTATAAGGTATGGTCCAGTTTTATTCTTCTGCGTGTGACAGGCCAGTTTCCCAAAACCATTTGTTGAAAAGAATGTCCATACCCATTGTATATTCTTGACTCCTTTGCCATAGATTAATTGCCCACATAGGTATGGGTTTTATTTCTGGGCTCCCTATTCTGTTCCATTGATCTGTGTGTCTGTTTTTATGCCAGTATCATAGTTTCAGTTACCATAACTTTGTAACATAGTTTGAAATCATGGAATGTGATGCCTCAAGCTTGTTCTTTCTCAAGATTGCTTGTGAAGGTTTATTAAGCTCATAATGAGCCATTCTGGGCAGAACAGAGTGGCTTCTGAGCCGGTCCATGAATGGCTACCTGAGAGAGCAGGGATAGGAGACTGACTCTGTTTTCACTGGGATCAGGAGGAGGGTTCCCCATGAGGGCCAAGGCTTGCATTGAACTTGCCTTCAGTACCAAAAGAGGAAGCACCAGGACTTCTTATAACTTTCCCAGATGTGGGGCAAAGAGAAGGAAGTGGTGAGGCTCAACATCTGTTGGCAAACATGAAAAATGGAGTCAGATTCTTTATTATGAGAACAAAACACCTAAAGTCTCATGTTCATTAATAGTAAAATATTTAATTTGTAGTTTATTATTTTTCCACTCAATGTTCCATTGCATAAGAAAACCATTTAAGCACATTTAAAAAATAGTATATAGTCTTAGAAATTTTAAGAATTGAAGAAAGAGAAAGTACTTGACGTGGTATGCTGCTGCTGCTGCTGCTGCTACTAAGTCGCTTCAGTCGTGTCCGACTCTGTGCAACCCACCAGGCTCCCTCGTCCCTGGGATTCTCCAGGCAAGAACACTGGAGTGGGTTGCCATTTCCTTCTCCAATGCATGAAAGTGAAAAGTGAAAGTGAAGTTGCTCAGTCGTGTCCGACTCTTCAAGACCCCATGGACTGTAACCTACCAGGCTCCTCCGTCCATGGGATTTCCCAGGCAAGAGTACTGGAGTGGGGTGCCATTGAAGTGGTATAAAGTAGTTTAAAAAATATCGCGGAAGAGGAACTTTCAAGCTGGCTCATTCATAAGCCATTTTCCCCAACAAGTAGTATGTGCATCTTTTCTCTATTAACAGAAAACTTCACTTTAAACAGTGAACAAGTAGTGTGTTATCTTACTTTGAGGCTTCCAAGTCTGTGATCGCTGTGCTGAATCAGCTGTGGAGGGCTACACTACTCTGTAGGGCTTAGGACTAGTCTGTGCCCTGTTAGAATGAAAGTCTCACTAGGACTGAGGCTTTCGAGTCTCTGCTGTTCACCGTCTGCTGTTACACAGTATACCTGACACTAGCAGATCCGTGAAAGATACTGGATGGGTGGTTGGTAAGTTCCAGTGAGCTGCCACTGGGTGGCAGTCTTTTCTTGGGTCTGTGCTGCGCATCTCCACAGCGCTTAAACAGTTCCTACCGACGGGTGTGCCCCGATCACAGATCACATCAATCACACGTGTCCAGACCTCCATGATCCTGCCTCCTCCTGGCTGAAACTTCGTCCCCCCGCCAGCCCTCAGAATGCTAGCGGTTGGAGAAGCACACACGAATTTTTCTTTGTAATTAATCTTAGATATTATCTGTTCTGTTCCAACTCTCTAATTTTTCAAGCCAACAAAATGGGGCACAGTAAAGCCCTAAGCCTCATAGTGGAAGCACAGCCTTCACTGAACCACTATATATATATATGTGTGTGTGTGTGTGTGTGTGTGTGTGTAAGTAAGTGAGTGTTAGTCGCTCAGTTGTGCCTGACTCTTTGAAACCCCATGGACTACAGCCCACCAGGCTCCTCTGTCCATGAGATTTTCCAGCCAAGAACACTGGAGTGGGATGCCATTTCCTTCTCCAGAGGATCTTCCCAACCCAGGGATCAAACCTGGGTCTCTTGCATTGCAGGCAGATTCTTTATATATACTATAAAGTATATATATATATGTATATATATACTTTAGTATAGTTATATATGTGTGTTTGTATGCTTTAGTACAATTATATAAATGTGTGTGTGTGTGTGTGTGTAATTTAGTACAGGTCCTGGCCCACAGTAGGTGGTCAAAAAATACTTCTTCCTTTCCCCTTCTCTGTGACAGAGGTATAAACAAAATTTTGTTTGGACACAGAGTGAGGAGCAGTAGCTGTAAGAGTTTCCTGAGAACATTTTTAAGAATGTGACTCTGGGGACTGAAAGGACGGATGTGACCTTGGAGGTGCAGAAGGAAGAGAAAGTTCCAGGCAGAGGACAGAGCAAGCAGAGAGGAGGCAGTGGCTGAGGCAACACAGGAGTGCTGCCTGGGGCCTCTCTAGCCCACTTCCCTCCCAACACGGCTCACCCTGTCATTTCAGGTCTCAGCTCAAATATCAAACATGCTCAGAGGGGCTTCTCTGACTCCTTCTCTAGAATCACTGCTGTCTACCTCCCCTCCTGTTTCTTTTCTTTTTGAGCACGCTTGTTTATTTGTGCACCTCCCCAACTACAGTGTGGAGAAGGAAATGGCAACCCACTCCAGTATTCTTGCTTGGAGAATCCCAGGGACGGAGGAGCTTGGTGGGCTGCCATCTATGGGGTCGCACAGAGCCGGACATGACTGAAGCAATGCAGCAGCAGCAGCAGCTACAATGTAAGCTCACTGAGGTCAGGATTGTATCTGTCTTTTCATGGCAGCATCACCAGTCCCTAAAATAAAAGAGAGCCCTTTGTAAACACTGATGACACAGAGAAATGTACACAACACCAGTAATAACAGTGGGTG
The DNA here is from genome assembly GCF_055505025.1 of Bos grunniens. Lineage (NCBI taxonomy): Eukaryota > Metazoa > Chordata > Mammalia > Artiodactyla > Bovidae > Bos > Bos grunniens. The sequence continues at coordinate 6,915,802 of NC_141179.1, read as the reverse complement.
ACTTCTGCACGGCAACGACTGTCCTTTCATCACAATCTCCTGCCAGAGAGGAAGGGGCGGATTGTACCACTCAGTGGCCATGGTCTCTGCTGTGAAGAGGAAGTTTTGAGCCAACCATAGGTGAACCGCTCATGTCCCTGCCTTCCTGTGGTATCAAGAAGAGGGAGAGAGGTTGCCTGAGCTTCTGGCGGGGAGGAATGTGATAGAAACAGAAAGGACACAGCCAGAGGTAGTTAAAATTTACCTCATCCTCAAATCCACCCGTGATCATGGTCCTGCTATAGTCTCAGAACAATAAAAGAAGTCCCAGTTCTCAGAACAATAAAACCCTCTCATGACGTTTTCAAAGTCACAAGCAACTAAGAAAAAATTAGGAAGATTTCCCATACAAGGGAAATGTCAGATTATATTATGTCTAAAGTTCTGAACCATATCAAAAAGAAAATCTTCATCATGGCATTTAAACTGTCCGCCCTAATGCAAGGAGAGATCTGGGTGCTATCCCGTGCAGGAAACGCTGTTGGGAGAAGCAGCGGGCGAATTCTTCTCCAGTGCTTTCCAGTCTTAGTAAGGCCAGATTGTCTTTCTTTTGTTCCTAAATGTGCAATGCCACATCTTCTATTCTTGTTGCCAGATGGATGTGATTTAGCACAATACCGTCCATCAGCATTTCTGTTCAAACATAAGTCAGTATAATGCTGAGCTGGAGGCTATATAAAAAGTAATTAACCACAAAGACAATTACAGTGTAAAGTAGCTGTTCAAAAATCTGACACATTGTGAAAAGTTGCCACCTAGGGAAAAAAAAAAAAAAACACCTAAAATTTCCTGAAACATCTTGACCTTTAGTAACTAACTTATAATACATTATTTCATATTTATGATGAAATTTATGTCCCAAATTGACTTCACACTATTTTAGTTTCTTTTTTTTTTGGAGTTTCACAGTCTCTGCAGCTATCTGAAGAAAAGAAAAATAAAAATACCACGAAGCTACAGATTGATGTTTATGGGGGTTTTTTTTTGCATTAAAAAAGAAGCAACCCAAACTATCTTCCCTAGGTTTCGCCTTGTTACCACTAGAAGGTGCTAGAATCGGCTCTAAACCAAAGTTCATTGTTGAGTGTTTCAAGTGTCACAAACGTGAAGAAGCTGGGCGAGCGCAAGGTAAAATGTATTGTGCTTACTTTTGAAGAATTAACTAATAGTTTGACTGGAAAAGACAGAATATTAAGGTTTGATTTTTTGCTCAACTGGGAAAACAGTTATAAATGTTATTAGTGTTCAATCTAGAAAAGGAATACAAAGAAGAAATACATTTAAAAAAGTAAAAAACTCTCTCTTAGTCCTTTAAATAAAGTCAGCTGAGATGTACTCTTGATCTGTTGAGATGACTCAGTGACAGTGCTTCTTGAATTTTGTGTCAAGGTAAAATATCAGACCAAGTGAATAGAAACTGAATGAATAGATGTTCACCTCAACGTTGTTTAAAATACTGTATAATGGCTATATTATGGTACTTCACTGTGTAATCATAAAAGTGGTATAAATGTTTGTTTATTGTCATGGAAATCTACCATGCAATAAAGTTACATGTCTGTAATAAAGTTACATATAAAATGCATGTTACAAAATAGTGATTCAAAATATCATTTAAAGGATTTAATGATAGAAAAGCATGGAGAATACTCTCCAAAATGATGATTGCATCTAGATGACATGATTATTCGCTATTATATTTTGGTGGTGTGATCTTGGGAAACCGGTGTAACTACTCTGTGCCTCTCAGTCTCATCAATAACAAATAGAGGCGATGATACTCCATGGTGATACATATGAAGCACTTAGAAGACTGTTGCGGAGAAGGCGATGGCACCCCACTCCAGTACTCTTGCCTGGAAAATCCCATGGCCGGAGGAGCCTGGTAGGCTGCAGTCCATGGGGTAGCTGAGGGTCGGACACGACTGAGCGACTTCACTTTCACTTTTCACTTTCTGCATTGGAGAAGGAAATGGCAACCCACTCCAGTGTTCTTGCCTGGAGAATCCCAGGGACGGGGGAGCCTGGTGGCTGCCGTCTGTGGGGTCGCACAGAGTCGGACACGACTGAAGCGACTTGGCAGTATCGGAAGAGTGTTGAGCACACAGTACTTACGCAAAATACGTCAGCTGTCATCATCGTTATCCTAATTGTCCATAGTTTATACTTTTATGAGTACATATGTATTAGTGTTATAATCAGAAAAGATAATAAATTTTTTAAAAGATGATTCACATGGGGGAGGAGGGAACTGGATTGAATCTCAGATGGTAAAGAATCTGCTTGCAAGGCAATAGATCCAGATTCAGTCCCTGGGTTGGGAAGATCCCCTGGAGAAGGAAATGACAACCCACTTTAGTATTCTTGCCTGGAGAATGCCATGGACAGAGGAGCCTGGTGGGCTATAGTCTATAGGTTTGTAAAGAGTTGGACTTGACTGAATGACTAACACTTTCATGCTACATATAATAAGTCAGTTCCCCTTAACCCAGAAAGTTTAGTGGCCAGATCTTTTTAATGCCAAATTTTCAGACTATTCTAGACAAGAATTCACTTAGCATTTATGGATTAAGTCTGACACTACATTTCTTGGTGTCAATCCAGGCTGTAAAAATTAAACATTATTAAGTCTGGCAAATAATAAGAGCTCAAAATTTGCTGCAGGTGTAACAGAAGGCAATTAAAGAATCATATTGACAGTTTGTCCCACGGATCTTGGTACGTAAGGAATTGTTTTTGTTTGGAACAAAGACACTTAGGTAAATGTTTGGGTAAATGGTGAGTGTCCGTTGGAAGCTCGGGTAAATGGTGGGTATCCATTGGATCAGTACTTTATAGAACAAAGGAATTTGGTGCTCTTCAGTGTAGAGGAAAGATGGGAGAGGGGAAAAGTTGAGGGCAGGAGAAGAGAAGAGGGAAAGAGAGTGAAGGGAAGAGTGAGGGAGGTGAAGAGAAATGAGGGAAGTGGAGGGAAGAGGTAGGAGGAAGAGGCTGGATGGAGGGTTGGTGGAAGCGCGTCTCACGGGACCTCACAAAAGCTGTTCTGGGCAGTCAGTGACGGGGTGGACCCCAGTGATTCTGTAAAGACTGTGTACTTTGTGAAGAATGATGAAAAGGATAGGTTCCACCTCTGTGTGATGCTGGTTGGACAGAGAGGGCACGTGTAGATGCAGGATTTGGGGGGAGGGCGCTGGGGGTATGAGAGCACATGAATTTCCAGAAACTCATAGAAATCTTGAATAACCCTGGGCCATGAAACTTGGGCTCAAGGCAATCTAGATCTCAAGGGACAAGGGAGCAGGTAGCAGCAGCCAGATTACATAAAAGCATGTGTGTGTGTGTGTGTGTGTGTGTGTGTGTGTGTTTGAGAGAGAGAGAGAGACAGAGCACGAGTCCCTGAAAGTGTGAGCTAGAGAGGGAGAGAAATTCACAAATGAGAAGAGAGTCGGGGAATGGAGAGAGAAAACAGTTGCACTTATGAAAAATCCAACTACAGTTATATCTGAAACCCTGTAGTGGTCACATTACATGCAAATATAGCCTCTCTTCCGGTTTCCTTCCTGCTTCCGATTAGCAGCTGAATGTGTTGCCCAATATTCCAGACCAGCACATATCGCTCAAATCTTGGGAAACTCAGTGCTTTTGGGGGAAGTCCTTTCCATTTAGAAAAACACTTGTGGTTACTAAGTTCTTTGTATTAAGCTGACATTTTCATTCATTCATTCATTTAACAAATACATATGAAGTGTGTTCTGTGTGCCAAGCATTGAGGGAGCAGACGAGCTGCGGGACAGTGCCCAGCAGAAGTGGCAGCAATAGCAGGAGCCAGGACCCCTGGCGTGGTCAGAAGCCTCAAGGCAGCAATACCAGAGCCATGCCAGCTACTGACGGGATCTTTGTTGGCTCGTGGGAAGAGGGAAGCCACCCAGAAGCTGCCCAGGGGAAGGGATTTGCATGGGTCTAGAATTCCAGCAACTACAGTAACTGGAGGTTGCCCTTATCTCATCCCACTTCCCAGAAACTATACAGCCCTCATATTCCATCCTATGTTGGGATAATCAGGTTAACACAGGCTACACTATACACCACAGCTCTGCAATTCTATTCTTGAGCTATTTTATGCCCCAAGTGGGTCATTTACACTACAAGTCTCACTTGCTGAGAGCTGAAGATCTAAGACTATTTTGATTTTATACGTATCAATCCTAGATTTCTGCTGTTTATAAAAATGATGGGTAGTATTTTCATCCAATCTATTCTTCACTATATTCACTGTAATATTGCCAAGGAAAAATTTGAGATCAGGCTCCAAGATATCATCAAAATCTGCAGGGAGGGAAAAAAGTCTGTTTGACAAACATTAAGTTGGACTGAACATCAGAGACAAATCAACACCACATATACCCTCATCCAGCCAGATGCTGTTCATTTGCCACAGAGATATAGACTCAGACAACTGCTACCAGTCAGAGCTTATCAAAACAGGAAGTGGGCGTGCCGGGCCCAGATCTTTGCTTGTGATCGCAGACTCTCTCATGGTGAGCACTCCTTCATTTTCTTAGAGCTTACACACCACTCTGAGAAATTCATAATAGAATTTTGCTTCAGATGGCTATTACATTTGTTTACTCTGTCAGCTGTCTGCAGAAGTCCCTTCCTTCCCTTTTCTGAAAATTAGAAATCTTAGCTCATTTCCAGTTCTTCCACTATTTTGTGATTTTCAAAAATAATTATATCAATAGTTAAGTGATACGTTCTGCAAGTTTTTTAAGGTCATGTGTCTGAAACAAGAAACAAGAATTATTCAGTGTGGCTACTTGCTTTCTATAGCCTCCTCATTATGTTGACCTCTGTTTTCTTCTTACTATTGTTTAGACCATCTTATTCCCTCCTCCCTCCATGGGATTCAGACTGGGAGAAATATTCACCAAGTAGCTGCTGACAGAGAATGGCACCAAAAGCCAAAGCGTGAACTTGACTGTCCGATTTAGATGAGTGCAGTGAGGGGCTGTGAGATGCAGGCAAGCTAATTAATATCCATCAGGAGAGACAGAGTCTAACGCAGAGCAAATAGAGGGTCACAGCTGGGGTTCAGAAGCAAGTCAGGCCTGGAATTGCCTGGCAGTCCAATGGTCAGGATCTGGCATTTTCACTGCTGTGGGCCTGACTTCAATTCCTGGTAGGGGAAGTAAGATTCTGCAAGCCGTGGGGCTCTGCCAAAACAAAAAAAAGCAGGCCAGGACCAAGCAAGTATGGCGTAAAGTTGTAGGGTCAAATTTAGTGGGCACTAACCACGTGGACTCCTGAGCACTTGAAATGTGGCTAGCACCACTGAGGAACTGGATTGTTAATTTCAGTTTAATTTAAACTCATTTATTTTAGAATTTAAAAACTGAACCAAAGTAAAAATGTTCTCATTAAGTACAACCCCATTGTTCTGAGAGGACTATGTTTCACTTTACAAATCATGTACGATGTTTTTGTGATGCTAGAGTGTGCCTCATGGGCCTGTGTTTACACATCAGCAATCTATTTGGTATAAACAAAATTATTTAAGTTATTTTTCCTACACAATGATGTAACAATGCAACAAGTTTATTGGATGTTTATGCAGAAAACACAAGTTACAGTGATACTTATGAAAATAGTAATCAAATGGAAATACTTATAATTTTAATTAAAGCAATTATGCTTTTGTTCTTATTCAAAAGTTAAGTATAAACACAATTTTAAGTTTAAAATGAGGGCATACTTGTGATGTAGAATCAAATGGAGATGGAGAAACCAGTCACACAAACAAAGCAATAAAGGAAAAAAAAAATTGAGAGAAGATGTGTCCCAAATTTCACAAAGCATGGTAATTGCAGATTTTGGCGTTAAACAAAATGAAAGAGCTGTTTGCTTGATGGGTAAGTTTTCTTTAAGATGATGAAGCAGACAATATTACAGACATTAGCAGAAAAAACATGGTGCATTTGATAAGTTTCCTCTAACAGTCAAAAAATTTTGAAAAGAATAGACTAAATTAGTTATCAGAAATCAGAAATGAATATCCAACAAAATTTTTAAAAATTATATTTAATGTGAGCTTATAACTTTAGCTAGCTGTTAAATGACTTAGACTCTTGCACAAAAAAAGAAACTAATTTTTTAGATGGCAACATGGTAAAAGAAATCCATTTAAGTCATGGAAAAATATTATAAAATTGCTAGGAAAAGAGTAAAAAAAAAATCACATTTTACAAAAAACAAGATATCTTCAATAAAGCCACCAAACAATCATCTGTAAGGTACAAGCCCTTTTCAAGAATATCAAAGATCAATTGATTCAGAATTGGAAAGACTGAAAGGACTTTCTTTAACACATTTCAAGTGTTTAGGATGAGTCATGCCTAATTAATACTTTGGTTATGTTTAGTCTCAGAGGACTTCCAAACTCATGAAGAAGTGCTGTCAACTCATAGTCTAAAAAGTCAAACTCATGGCATAGATGTATTTGAACTTTTTATGACTGTCAAATAATTTCAACTAAATATGAAAAAAATTGGTTTCTATATGATACAGGTGCTTCAGCTGTTACACCAAAAATCTGGATTTATAAGAATTTTAAAAGAATAGACTGATGAGAGTCCTTTTGGACTACAAGGAGATCAAACCAGTCAATCCCCAAGAAAATAAAACCAGAATATTCATTGGAAGAACTGATGCTGATGTTCCAATACTTTGGCCACCTGATGTGAAGAGCAGACTCATTGGAAAAGACCCTGATGCTGGGAAAGATTGAAGGCAAGAGGAGAAGGAGGCAATAGAGGATGAGATGGTTGGGTGGCATCACTGACTCAGTGGACATGAGTTTGAGCAAACTCAGGGAGATAGTGAAGGACATAGAAGCCTGGTGTGCTGCAGTTCAATGGCACCCCACTCCAGTACTCTTGCTTGGAAAATCCTATGGATGGAGGAGCCTGGTAGGCTGCAGTCCATGGGGTCGCTAAGAGTCGGACACGACTGAGCAACTTCACTTTCACTTTTCACTTTCATGCATTGGAGAAGGAAATGGCAACCCACTCCAGTGTTCTTGCCTGGAGAATCCCAGGGACAGGGGAGCCTTGTGGGCTGCCGTCTATGGGGTCGCACAGAGTCGGACACGACTGAAGCGACTTAGCATAGCAGTGCTGCAGTTCATGGGGTTGCAAAGAGTCAGACATGACTTAGCGACTGAACAACAACATGACTCCAATTCAAGATTTTCTTGAAACAAAAGAATATTTGCCAAATTTTCAGTAATGGAAGACAAAACTTGGCAGTTATGTTTTATGTTTTCTCAGTCATATCACACTGCATATGAACAAGCAGACCTTGAAGCTCCAAGGAACAGAACAGCTTATTTGTAACCTAGATCTATAGATATGAGAATTAATGTTGATATTGAAATTTTTCGTAATACTAGTCAATAATGATTTTATACATTTTTCTAATATGAATTCATATGCAGAATATTTTAATTATAACTGAAAGTGTTATGTAAATTGGCTGATAAAAATTGAAAACACTTGGTTGCTAATGTTAAATTTAGAGTTTCTTTCCTTCCTTCCCCTCCGACTTTGTTGAGATATAATTAACATATAACATTGTGTGAGTTTAATGTGTACACTGTGATTACCACGATAAGGTTAGTTAACACATCTATCACTTGACATAAATAACTTTTTTTGAGGGATTGTTGTTGAGAACATTGAAGAGCACATCTCTTAGCAACTTTCAAGTATACAATACAGTATTACTGATGAGAGTCACCACACATCAGATCCTCAGAACTTGTTCATTTTATAACTGGAGGTTTGTACAGTTTGGCCAACAGAGTTGCTTTCAATTTATGCAATTCTCCTTTGAATTTGAAGTTAACATTAATTGTCTTGTTAGTGAATTTACTAAAGTTTGACATAATTTTGAAATTGATATGCTTTTAAGGATGCTGAACCTTACAGTTTGTTTTATTGCATAATGTTTGCATAAGAAAAAGTATTGAAAACTCTAAGATATCCTACAACCATCAATCAGCTAATTATTAATTCTACACTAAAGCTAGGCAGACATATAATCTTAAATTTAAAAGCTAGTTTCAAAAAAAAGTAGACAAAAATTTAACATGATGCACTTTTCAATATGGCTATATTTGTAGTTTCATGTTGTTAATAAGTGTTTCAAATGTACTGCTGGAAAGTTGCTTTTTATACTGTGAATATTGCTAGGGTAATATCAGATTATAAGCTGTAAAAACTAATTATTTTTATGGAATGATGAAGCTAACATTGTGATAATCAGTTTTCAATTCACATGCAAATTAAGTTGATGTAATAGTAATAATCTAAATAAGCTTCTTATAACCAAGAAAATTCTACTGAATTCAAGTTATACATGTTGCATGATCAGATCTCCAAGTAGGACCGAATAGTGGCACCTGGAACCATTCAGGCTGGTGTTAAGAACCTGTGCTCACAGCCGACACTTTCTTAGTAACCATGTCTTTTGAGCACACCGTGCTTGAAAACTTACAGGTCAGCATGCAGCTCTTTCCTGTTGTCTGACCATATAAACCAAACATCTCTCATAACCTCTCTTCATCGATGGCTTCAGGTCTGTTGATCTTATTCCCAAGAATCAGTATAAATGCATTAGAAGTGGTTTCGACTGTCATTAGCAAATCGAGTTCTTCTTTTGATTCTAACAGCCTTTCATGATCTGCACAATCCACCAGAAGTGTAACGCCGTTGATAGCAGGAAGATAGTTTTTCCATACTCTTTGAGCTTGAACAGTCACCCACCTTAAAAGTTGCAAAGGTTATACCAGCAGTGGTTAGTTCTTTTGAAGGGAGATGTAACATTAGGGACATGTGTCCATGTCTGTCATCTTTTAGCATAAGCAGTAATGTTGTTTTTCTCATGTTGTCCAATCCAAAAAATACCAATTTGCCAGTTTTCTTTTATAAGCCTAAAAACTGTAGCACTCTGCTAAAATCACTGTATATCCAATCAAAGATGAAGGATCTGTCCATATTTTAGCATCTGAGACTGAAGAGAATGCTATTCCTTGCTTGGCACTGGCCCTGTACCCTCTGAGACTGGACTGCAAAGTGATGGCTACTTGATGAGCTTTGCTTAAAGGTCAAATAGTTCTTCTTGGAAAAGAGGAACAAGTTTTGTCAATGTACATGCAAATACTGAAAGAAAAGAACTTTCCATATTCAATTTAGTTCCTTGAAAATGTTTAAGTATGCCTTTCACTGTAAAAAATATGGCTACTAGGAAATTTTAAATTATATATACGGCTCAGATTATACTTTCATTGGACAGCATGAGTCTAAGGATCTTGTCATGATCAATGCTGAAGTGTCAGGAACTCACCTTTTCACACATACAGGGGAGTGTGCAGCTACTTCAAAGGACCAGAGGCAGAGTAGACAATTTTATTCGTTTCCAGTTTTGTTGGATTGTCATCTCAAAAGTGGGGTGCAGTATTGTGCTGATACATTATTAACAATTGGTTCTTGGGGTAAAAAAAAAATCCCTGCTTTCTACCATTATCTAGTTTCCATAGTACAAATGTTTCCATCAAGGCCCATTTCAAGCTACCAACTGGACATCACTGGGAGTCTGGAAGAAGGACTGATAAATTGGCTCTGGCCAGCAGGTTGCAGCCAGCTTCAGTCCACCACTAGCTGGGACTATCTATTATTCATCATTGCTTCTGCAGTAGCTTGCGTAATCAACAAAGAGTAAGCCCATTTTAAGTATAGTACTTGTTGAATGAACAAATATTTCTGCTAGCCACAAATCTCCTGTTGTTTCAGTTTTCCCCTGATCCTTTAATCTTTCTGAAATGTACATTCCTAAAGTTGGGGGTAAATGTATGACTACAGGCATTCTTTTTCTTGGCCCTTGTAATGAATGTGTTGTGCTGTCCAGATCTCCCTTAGCTCTGAGCCATTTATTACCCTGATGGTTGGGAGTATTACCTGATGGTGCTCAGCTGAAACTCTGTGTAAGAATTCTACAGGTCTGAAAGAAGCTGCCTCTCCAGTGGTTTCCCAAGCAGCTCTCTGCGTCTAATGACTGGTTAATGAGAAGAGTCCAGGTTTGGCCCCTTCAGTTAGAGACATTTTGGAAGAACCATCCCAGTATCAGAATTTCCTGTGAGACCTGCCATAATCCCTATTGCAACTGCATTATGATTCAATTTATACCTCTGCTCAGCACTGCTTCATTCATTCCTTTATGGGCATGGTCTCTGAAATCACTGCCCCGTGTTCCACCTGCACAGTGTCTCCATCTCAAGGTCTGCTTGCCAGAGAATGCAACCTACAACAGGCACAACGAAAAAATCTGACAACTCCGCTCCTTTGACTCAAGGTCCATGTTATTTTTAACTTCATCAACCAGTTCTTACATGTTGGTTATCAAGGCCAGATCTTGCCACTTCCTCCAGCTTATAGAGAGGAAATTTATAAGCGAGGTAAGTCGAGAAGTTCTATTGGAGAAGATTTCTAAGAATTTTCACTGTGGTCACATTTAAAAGCATGAGTTTACTGTGTGAATAGTTGGAATCCTTATAACTAATATGTCTATTAGCTTTGGTTTACTACTTGGAATGTTGTGATTTTTACTATATTGTTGTAGAAAATATCGACTTGTTGCAATGATTGACCTCAGCTCCATTCAGCATATTTGCACCCATCAGAACAATAGGAATAACTGCCTAATAAGTTGAGATAATCATAATCATATCAGAGGAGGGCTATTTTCAAAATTCTCTTACTATAAAATGATACCTCAAGTATTCTCATTTTTTGAGAATACTTTAGTGCTTTTTATTTTATGAGAAAATGTTTTTCAGCCTATCCCCAAAGCAAATTTATTTATTTTCTCCTTTCCAAATTCCTGTTATTTCAAGTAAAAAAAATTATAACATAAAGTCAGATAGTTCTATTCAATTATTGGATAAAATTCTATAGACCATTTTGAAGAAGTCCATTGCATGACTCAGATTTTTTTTTCCTTAGCATTGCCTTTGCCACAGGTTAAATTGCATTTTCCATTTGATCTTCAGACAAAAACAAAAGGAAGCTACATGAAATGAAATAATAAGAACTTGCTTTATTTTCTAACTTCTGCCCTTTATTAATCATAAATGAATATTACCTTCTAAACACTTAAAAATCATTTTGTCAACATATTTGCCAAATATCCAGAAGAATAGTCTCTTATTTATTATACTTTTTTTCCTATAGTACCAGATATAAGAATACAATCAGTAAAATATGTCAAAATTTTCTTCATAAACTCCCTTTATTAGCACAACAGCTCCAAATCTAACATTTACTCTCATTGTCATAATATACTTACAGAGAAATCAAAGTTTTTATTGGTTGTTGTAAAAGTCAAATGAAGGTGAAAGTTGCTCAGTCATGTCCAGACTCTTTGCTACTGCCATGGACCATATAGTCCATGGAATTCCCCAGGCCAGAATCCTGGAGTGGGTTGCTATTTCCTCCTCCAGAGGATCTTCCCAACCCAGGAACTGAACCGGGGTCTCCTATATTGCAGGCGGATTCTTTACCAGCTGAGCTGTAAATGACTTTTCAAATGTCTGATGTAGTGATCCAAGGAGAAAAGAGCAGATAAAACCACGGAGGGTCTTGGAAGGCAGGAAGGGAAAAACCAGACCCTTATCATCTTTCCCTCCCCTGTATTGTAACTGTTAATGGATTTCAGGTCCTCCTGAGCAGTATAACCTGTCTCCCCTCCTACCCCATAGGGAGAACGTATTTGCCTTACTCTTCTCCCCACCCAGTATACATGCCTCATCCCATCAACAAATGACCCACAAAACCTTTATCCCATTCCTTGTACCCTGGCTATAAAAGTGGACTAAGGACCCCTGTTCAAGGTCAGTTCTCCCTTGAACTGGCTGGCCTGCTATTCTAACAGCGTCTCCCACTCTAATAAACTTTATTTCCCTCTCATCCTGTCTTATATCTGGAAATTCTTTTCTAACATGCGCCCAGACCACAACATCTAATAAGAGATAGTCTGTTATTGACTAGTCTGTGGTGGTTTCTACTTGCTTATAGTCATCTTAAACTACTGAACCTGAGCCTGGGTGTCTTTCAATCTTTCTGGAAAAGTCCCAGACATAACCTCTCTATTGGATTTTCCTGTCTCTTTATTGGGCTTCCGAGGTGGCGCTAGTGGTAAAGAACCCACCTGTCAGTGCATGAGACATAAGAGACACAGGTTTGATCCCTGGGTCCAGAAGATCCCCTGGAGGAGGGCATGGCAACCCACTCCAGTATTCTTGCCTGGAGAATCCCATGGACAGAAGATGTATGCAGACCACAGACCTTAGGGTCAGAAAGAATCAGACTTGGCATGCAGGCACATCTCTTTTTTATCTCTTACTGGATCTTGAATTAGACAAATATAGGGCCTGCCCTCCATGTCTAACAACGTTTTCATTTTTTCACTTCATCTCTTTATGCTCCAACTTAGTCATTTCCACAAGTTGCTTATCCAGGTCATTAAATATTTCTTCATCAGAAGTTTGAATATTTCATTAAGTTTTTAATTCTGTGATTATTTTTCAACTTCTAGAAGTTCTACTTTTTTCTTTTACAAATCTTCCTGTTCATTTTTAAAATAAGCTCTTACTCCTGTCAATTTAAAAAATAGTCACAACCTAAAAGTTGAGAGTTATGTTTTATTTGGTAGAAATTTTTAGGACTTAAGCCCGGAGGCAACATATCAAGTAACCCTAAGAGAACTGCATCGAGGTGGTGGAGGAGGAGGCAGCAGGGGCAGCAGGGAGGAACCAGCAACAGAGGGCTTGTAGTCTGAACATCAAAAGATTTTTGTTAATTAAAGAAAACCAGGTAAGCCAAGCTAAGGAATTCAACTATTTTCTATGTATGAGAAGATGCAAGAGTCTGGGCTCACTGAAATCATTCCTTTCATATGCATCTCAGCTGTGGGGGCCAGTCTCCTGTGTTTTTCACATTCTGAGCTCCCTTGGGGTTCACCATAGGGAGTGGCTGCAGTTTGATGGCTGCTAGATCACAGGTATTCTCCTTCTGGAGTTCCCTCAGGGCTCACTGGCTCACATTAGAAGGATGCAATCACTGATTGTGACATCATGGTTTACTGATACGGCAGGAAATATTCCATTTCTCACTCTTTACTTAGGTTTTCAACTCCTTTTATTTCTTTAAACATCTTAGGTGTTCAAGAATTAATTAAAATTAGATATCTTAGATATCTAATTAAATATCTTAGATATTTGGTGACTCTAATGTCTTGTGACTTTCATGGGTAAACTCATTTGTTGGGGCTCTATCAACATTTTTTTGAGACCCAGTTTGAAGATGGGGTCCTTCAGAAAGAAGTTGAGTTTGCCTCTGTTATGCAGTCTGTTATATTTTAAATAGATATATAATGTTTCATGGTCTAGACATGTAATTTATTTAGTCACTTCTCCACTGGCAGAGGGGCCCTGGTGGTAAGGTGGTAAGAATCCATCTGCTAATGCAGGAGACGTAGATGTGGGTTCAATCTTTGGGTAGGAAAGATCCCCTGGAGGAGGAAATGGTAACTGACTCCAGTAGTTTTGCCTGGGAAATCCCATGGACAGAGGAGTCTGGTGGGCTACAGTCCATGGGGTTGCAAAGAGTCAGAAATGACTGACTGACTGAGCACAAGCTAATGGCAGAGATCATGGGATGGGGTGCTGTGTATTTCTTCTATTTAGTTTGGATTACATTTTGAGGTCCCCCCCCCAGTTGAAGTGATAAATTACTGTGAAACACTGATACAACCTAACACATTCCTGTGACTAATGGTATAAGCAAGACACAAATTTGGCTGAGAAACATGATTCTCAAAACAACTGTACTAATTACCTATTCTGAAAATGTGAAGAACTATCATATCTTTATGTCAGATGGCATCAACCTCTCATAGTAAGAACCAAACTGACTCTACGTGTCAGAAACTTTTTGAAGTATCTCATAAATTTCAAATCATCTAATCTTTGTAACACTCTTAAAAGGTATGTACTACTACTAAGCCAATATTACAGCTAGAGTGTAATGGGTAACTTGCTTTAGCCACCACTGTGTTAAGCTTTCTAGAAGCAGAAGCTAGCACCTAGATTCAGGAACATGTAATCTCCTGAGAGTGTACCTACCACTCTTCAAGAAAGCCTGTCACGAGCGGGGCGGGGGAATAAGCTGAGCCTTAGCCTGACCCACTGTGGGGAGGGCAGGGAATGGCAATGACAGCAGCTGTGGTAGTGGTCTCAGAGTCTTGTCAACCAAGGGTGTTACTTTAGGTCACAAGTGCAAGCGGTTAGCAGCTCTTCACCACCTGGGGTTTCGGGGTACAGGGAGGTAAGGGAGATCTGGGCTGAGTGCCAGTGGTGTCCGCTGTAGCCATATAGCTGGGAGGGGAAAGTGGGTTCAAAGCCAGGTCATCTGGCTCCAGAGTTCTACCAGTGCCACTGCAGAGCCTCCTGCAATTCAGCCTCCTGCGTCTGCTGCCTTCAGACACCTCAACACTGCCCATCAAGCTTGGTGTGACTTGCCAAACCAAGCACTGCCTCCAGTTTCCTAGAGGAATAAGAGCTTTTCATTTGGAGAAAAATGTATGCCCATTTAATTCAGAGGTTGCAAGACCAAGTCAGCTGTCTTGTTTCCATTGCCCCCAATTCAAAAGGCCTATTAAATGCACTTGCCCAGGGCCAGGACTAGAGTACACAAACCTAAGAGGAGAACCTCTGTTGGCTTGTCCCAGTGCCACGGAGAGAAGGCTATGATCCTATACCCTTTCTTCAGACAGCAGAGAATCTGCTTGGCCCTAACAAGCCTGGTATTTTCTTATGTTCTTTTTCTATACCTTATCAGTGAAGAATATGGTAGAATGAGGGAGGGAGACGTTTGGAACTGCTCACTTCAGCTTTTAAAGCTTCTGGGACTTAGTAATGTACTCAAACCTACACAGGCATGGAATCAGCCACGGAAAGCTGGAAAGTTTTGAAAATGGGGAAACAGGCAACACTAGAGTCCTCCTATATACTTAGAGCTCTTTGCATAATATCTCTCTCCTGAAACCTCTGCCAGTCTTCTTAGCCTAGTTCAAGCCTTCAAGCTTCCCCAGTTCTGAGAGTGCTATTTCCTAGCTACCATAGGGGGACTGTCAGTCCCAACATTTTCATTGTGCTAGTTTGGCTCCTGTAATGATTGATCAGGTCCTAGGGAAGACACTTAGTGGTTTCCAGCCTTCTAACATGAATTGACCTGCTTTATCTCTCCATGGACCAAACCCCAAAGCTGCGGGAGCCACTAAATGCTTTACCTGTGACCTACTCCAGAGCTTGGCTGATGTGAGTCTAGGGCCACTTCCACAGCTGCTGTTGTTCTAAAAATTCTATCAGTAAGTAATAGTTACTTTATGGGATCAAATGTAGTTTAAGTCTACATTGCACGTGTTTCTCTTCATTCAACTACACAGTAAGTAAATTGATGAGTTTTAATTAATTCTTCTCTACTAAATATAAGTATTTTGTTCTAGTTATAACCTACATTATCTTGGTATCTCGAATACCTTATTTCCATTTTTCCCCCCTTATTGCTCTTCTTTTCCAGCCTCAACTCAAAAATCCTAAACAAGATACTAGGAAATTAAATCCAGGTATATATAATAAGGATATTACATCATGATCAAGTGGCACTGATCTCAGAAGTGCAAGAATGAAGTAACACATAAATTAATGTAAATCTCCATATTAATAGAATAAAGGACAAAAATATATGGTCATATCTATAGATATAGCTTCTATTTATGATTTTAAAAGACTCAGTAAACTAAGAATAGACATATATTTCCTCAATCTAATAAAGAATATCTATGAGAAATCAATTTTTCTCTAAGGTCAGGAATAAGGCAAGGAGGTTGACTAATCAAGCCTATTCACCATTGTACTGGAGGGCCCAACTTGTACAATAAAGCAAGAAAAAAATAGGAATAGAAATCAGAAAGGAAAAGAGATGATTATTTCTACAAATGACATTAGAGTTTACTGAAGAAAATAAAGAAGAATCTAAGAAATGACTATAGTAAGTGAATTTAGCAAGGTAGATCCTGATCCTTAATTCAATTTTATTTCTACATACTGACAAGAAATAGCTAAACAAGGAATTTAAAAATACTATTAACAATTAAAATCTAAACTTAAATAGTATTTAAAATAACATCAACATATGAAATACTTAAGAATAAACAACAAAAGATGAGAAATATCTTCATACTGAAAACAAACAAAAATATTAAAGAAGGCTAGCTGAAGGGATATACCATGCTCATAGATTACAAGACTCAATAACAATAAAATGTCACTCATTCTCAAACTGATCTATAGATTGAATGTAATGCTAATCAAATTCTCAAGAACTTTAAAAAAGATATTCACAAAATAATTCTAAAAATTATAGGAAAATTTAAAAAGCTTAGAATAGCCAAAACAATTTTGAGAACAAAGTTAGAAGACTTATTCTATCTGATGTCAACACTTACTATGAAGATACAGTGATCAATACAGTATGTTATAGGCAAAGGATAGACAGATTAATAGACCAGAATAGAGTCCAGAAAGGAACCTCCACATGTATGTTCAACTGATTTTAATTTCTAAAATTGAAAACGTAAAAACTTACAGCGATCTAGCATTATATTGGATCCGAAGATGTTACAGCAATATTATATGAAGTTCCTTCCAGAGAAAGAATGTTTGTTATCATGATTACCCTCAAGAAAAAAATTAAGTTGATTACTTAACAAGAGGATGTTGAGAATACACCACTATTAAAAATTATAAAAGTTCCAAACCAGGAATGGGGTGGAAAACTCTTGCACACACTTCTTATACCTTGTTTGCACATTGCAAATAGAAGAAAAATTGGCAAGCTAGAGATAGTAATGGCCACCTTGTCACTTTCCTCAAATATTTCCTTGATTATTTCTATCCCTAAAGAATATTTGGATTAGCAAAGTTGGGTATTGGCAGGAGAAGGGTTTTTTACACAAAATATTTCATATAGTCAAAGTGGGTTAGAGGAAAATACAAGGTATGTTACATTATTAATCATTTGGGTGGAGGTTTAGAATAGAGAAGGGCTTCCCTGGTGGCTCAGATGGTAAAGAATCTGCCCGCAATGCAGGAGACCACGTTTCAATCCCTGGGTTGGGAAGATCTCCTGGAGAAGGGAAAGGCTACCCACTACGGTATTCTTGCCTAGAGAATTCCATGGAGAGAGGAGCCTGGTGAACTACAGTCCATGGGGTTGCAAAGAGTCAGACACGACTGAGCCGACTAACACTTTCACTTCACTTTCTTAGACTAGAGAAGGCCCAAGCGGATAGACTGACTTCCTTTTTGTCAGTCTATCAACAAAGATTTATTGAGCACCTGGTGGCTCAGCTGGTAAAGAATCCGCCTGGAATGCGGGAGACCTGGGTTCAATCCCTGGGTTGGGAAGATCTCCTGAAGAGAAAGGCTACCCATTCCAGTATTCTGGCCTGGAGAACTCTGTGGACTATAGTCCATGGGGTCACAAAGAGTCGGCAAAGACTGAGCAACTTTCACTTTCTTTCTTTCTGTTTGCAGGTTCCACTCTAGTATTAGAACAATTCGGCAAGTGAAATAAATACAGTCCTTGATCATAATTACTATTTTAAATTACTTTTTAAAAAGTACTTTAAAAAAATCAATAAAGTTGTGCAAAATTTTGCAAAGGAGACATATTCATCTACTTTAGGCCCTGACAGATCTGATCCCAACTTTCATTACTAAAGTGAAGAATGTGGGAATCCTATTAACTAATAATAGTTCAATGTTTATTAGGCCATGATCTTTAAATTGGGATAGTGTTCCCTTGGACAAAGTTACTAAGTATTTACAAAAATTTAGTCTTGGGGAAGTGGGAACTCAAATAATTTTAAGGAAATTAACAACCTGTTCCTCAGTTTCCGCATGTAGTTTTTCCTAAAACAGATCTGAGTGAAAACAAGAGCTGTTAGAGGCGCGAGGACTATTCTGTCTTCCAACCAACCTTTTAGCAATGGTTCTTTCTTCTTAAAAAAAGACAGGCCCACCTCTCACCCATCTTGGGTTTTAAAATGGTATAATTTTGGCCAAGGGTGTAAAATATTCCTGGACGGTCAGAAATAACTGGTGTTAATGTTGAGAAAAATGAATGACTTTAATATCTGGGTATCAGTTCTGTTCAGTTGCTCAGTCATGTCCGACTCTTTGCAACCCCATGGACTGCAGCATGCCAGGCTTCCCTGTCCATCACCAACTCCCGGAGCTTGCTCAAACTCATGTCGATCAAGTTGGTGATGCCATATATCTGGGTATAGGTATCAGATAAAATACAGGTCACCTAGTTACATTTTAATTCTAGCTAATCAATGATTAATATATTCAATGAATAATATATTGCATGGCACATAATTATACTAAAAAACTATTTGTTGTTTGTCTCAAATTTAAACATAACTAGGCTTCCTGTATTGCTAACTCTGGCAATCCTATTTGGGTAAAATACCTGTGGTTTCCAAGTCACGAGTTCAACAAAATGAGTTGTCTATTGAAACCTAATTGCATTTTAGGATTGCTGCTGCTGCTGCTAAGTCGCTTCAGTCGTGTCCGACTCTGTGCGACCCCATAGACTGCAGCCCACGAGGCTCCCCCATCCCTGGGATTCTCCAGGCAAGAACACTGGAGTGGGTTGCCATTTCCTTCTCCAATGCAGGAAAGTGAAAAGTCAAAGTGAAGTTGCTGAGTCTTGTCTGACTCTTAGCGACCCCATGGACTGCGGCCCACCAGGCTCCTCCATCCATGGGAGTTTTCCAGGCAAGAGTGCTGGAGTGGGGTGCCATTGCCTTCTCCATTTTTAGGATTAAAGATTACTAAATAATTTTGGAGCTATAAAACAAGTGTTAAAAATTTTGGAAAAAATTGATATAACATTTTTTGGGGGCCAGTCTATGTATGTAAAAAAGATTTTTCAACACATAAACTTTGGAAATTAAAAAAAGGAAGTGAATCTATGCTGAACTCTATAATATTCTGCTAATAAGTAATATTCATGAACACACACTTGAATAAATTGTTCAAATATAAGCTGCAGCCCTCATTAAGATTGCATTTGTAAAAGAATCATTTTTTATGAGTATATTGTTATATCAGCATATATGTTTATATTGCTTCGACCAACTGACTTTGAATATAAGTACTGAAAGTAATATAAATGATAATGTAGTCAAGGAGAAAATTTTGAGTTACAGCCTATGATCATAGGAAAAAAGTTAAATTTCAATTTATACATGTTTGTTTCAGAAATTTGTGCCAGAGGGATCATAAAGATGTCCATTTTAAACACAAAAATTCTGTGGGGAAGCAGAATGTTCAAGGACAAAAAGCAATGATAGAATATTTCCAATTATTAAAGACGAACTGATACATTAATAATGAAGGTTATCAAATGGTATTTGTAGTCCACTGAATACATTTGAAAGACTGTTGATCAATCTTATCCTAAGACATCAATGTCTAGATTTAGTAGTTCCTTAGCAACTACGACTTTTGTGTTTTAATGCTAAGTTAAAAATGTGCAGAGAAATACAGTTTTCCAAAATTATTTTGGTGGGTACATGATTATGCTGCTGCTGCTGCTGCTAAGTCGCTTCAGTCGTGTCCGACTCTGTGCGACCCCACAGACAGCAGCCCACCAGGCTCCCCTGTCCCTGGGATTCTCCAGGCAAGAACACTGGAGTGGGTGGCCATTTCCTTCTCCAATGCAGGAAAGTGAAAAGTGAAAGTGAAGTCGCTCAGTCGTGTCTGACTCTTAGCGACCCCATGGACTGCAGCCTACCAGGCTCCTCCATCCATGGGATTTTCCAGGCAAGAGTACTGGAGTGGGGTGCCATTGCCTTCTCCGACATGATCATAAATATATATAAAGACCACAAAATTTTTTTCCACCATCTTACAGGAGAGTTGAAAATGGCTTATAAAATGTTGAACTAAGCAGGCTCAAAATGAAAAAATCTTCACACAAGTAAACTTAATCTTTTTTTATATAGTTCCAGCTGGAAATCTGCTATGGACAGCCAAATTAGCTAACACAGAAGATGCCCCTGCTCATCCTGACTGTACTGCATCCTTGTTTCTACAGGAGAGTAGAAGTACTAAGTAACATTACAGTTCTGCCGTTAGTGCTTGGTATCTTTTTCTTAATTTACTGGAAGGCAGGAAAATCAGGTGAGCTTTCCCAATCTGTTATCCTGGCATGCACTGTCTTTAGATATGTGTTTAAATTGACTCCTTAGGCAGGAAATGTTGAGGAAAATATGACAGTGCAGTAAGACTCTGACTTCAGATTTTTATGAGGCTTTCATGGTAGACATCTCCCCTGTGAAACTGAAGGCTACAAAGAGGAATTTGTTTTACAGCCAACTCCACCCTAGTTATAAAAACAACTTATCAACCAGAAAAAAAAAATTTTTTTCCCACTAAACTAATATGGTAATCTCTTTTCAAAGACTAAAAATAAATTGAAAAGGAGAATCTTGTGATTTTTTAACAAAACCCCTACATTTCCACTCATGCTTTACAATTAGAAAAGTAAAAACAAATCAGAAAGCTTGCACAAAGTTTAATATTTTATTACGTGGGGAGATGCACCTTTTCCAGTCAAGCTGACCAATGATCATCTTGCCCCCTCACAGATTATCAAGATTTCCTCTGACCCACGAACAATGAAGCAAAGGTATTTCAGTAAATGCCACGTCGATCCGCCCCGGTTAAGAAACAGTCACGCTTTCTGGGTCATGGAAATCCCCGAGTGGGTCTGCCAGGCCACTGATTAAGGGGAAGTGTGTGTGGTTATTACCGCTGGAGTTCCCCTAAGACTTCAGAGGAAAGCACCAGCTCACAAGCAAACCGCTGGGAGGAGTGCGGGACGCGGGGAGCGGGGAGGGGGTGGGGAAGGGGCGGGCCGGGGTGGGGGGTGGGGAAGACGGTTAAAAGGCCGCGGGAGCCTCCGGCCCGCCCCGAACGGCGGGGGCAACGGGTGGCGCCCGCCAGGTCTCGGCCGGCACATCCCCTCTGGCGCGCACCGGCGCGGGGCGGCGGTCGGGCGACCAGAACTGCGGTGAGTGAGCGTGCGCGCGCCCGTGCGCGCGACCCCCAGGGTCTGGGCTCTTCCCGGGTCTCGCGAGCCGGCGCGGGAACAGAGTGCGAGCCCGGGCGGCCCTGACCCGCGCGGCTGCGCTCCTGAGGCCGGTCTCCTCAGGCCGGTCCGCGCCGCCGCCTCCGCCGTCCAGACTTGCCCTCCAGCTCTGGGGGCCGCCGGCTCCGGCCCTGCTTCGCCGACACTCGCTTTCCTTCCTCCTTCCTGCCAGGTGTGCAGTTCCTGTTTTCCTTCTGCCGTGAGTCAGTGGAAGGGGGGTGTTTGACAGTTGGTTTAATGGATGGCCGAAAGGTATCACTGCAGGACATGGCGACCCACTCCCGAGCTCTCGCCTGGAGAGTCCCCTGGACAGAGGAGCCTGGCTGGCCACAGCCCATGGGGGTCGCACAGAGCCGACTGGACTGAGCGACTAAGCCCAAGAGGTATCACTGGCCTCAGCCGGTGCCAGATGGCTTGGCCATAGTAAGGACTTAGTAGAGTCTTTAATGAACAGACGGAGGAGTGTTCCCAAGTGATGGCGGAAAGAGCAGATTTTTGGTGTTTTACTGATAATCGGCCTGGAAATCCTGTAGTGCTCTTAATCTAGTTATTACAGTGCTGGAGATATTTACCTGATGCTGCTGCTGCGTCGCTTCAGTCGTGTCCGACTCTGTGCGACCCCATAGACATCAGCCCACCGGGCTCCCCAGTCCCTGAGATTCTCCAGGCAAGAACACTGGAGTGGGTTGCCGTTTCCTTCTCCAATGCGTGAAAGTGAAAAGTGAAAGTGAAGTCGCTCAGTCGTGTCCGACTCTTAGCGACCCCATGGACTGCAGCCCACCAGGCTCCTGCGTACGTGGGAGTTTCCAGGCAAGAGTGCTGGAGTGGGGTGCACTGCCTTCTCTGTACCTGATGCTAAACTAACAGTAAAATTAACTTTGTCATTATTTTTTGCTAACAGGTGTTTCTAAGACCTAGTGTACTCAAAGACTCTCTCAAAAGACTTCACATGTGTCTTTCAGGTTTTTCACAGTCCTACGAAGCAGTTGCCATATTTATCTCCACTGACAATGAGGAAACTCTGGGCTCAGGGAGGTTTACTTGCCCAAGGGCACACCTCTGGTACGGGGACACTGATGAGTATTGGAAACCCAAGATGTCTGACTCCAAAGCCTGTACTAAACCATCACCTAGCAGACTTTGTAGTCATTAATGTAAAATTGATGTCCTTAATACCATGCAAATGAGGGTGCTGCGGTCCTTGAGGGGCTCAGTCAAGTTTGCTGACATTGACTTCTCAACAGAAACTCTTACTGTCTTCATTGTTTGCCAGACGGGATGGATGTGGAGCTAGGAGGATTGATACAGAGCTGCTGCACAGTTCTGCCGTGAAGGAGACCGCAGACTAGGGGCTGATGATTTAGTTGCTAAGCGGTGTCCGACTCTTGCAACCCCATGGACCTGCCAGGGTCTTCTATCCATGGGATTCTCCAGGCAAGAATACTGAAGTGGGTTGCCATTTCTTTCTCCAGGGGATCTTCCCGAGCTGGGAATGGAACCCGGGTCTCTGCATTGCAAGCTGATTCTTTACAGACTGAGCTAGAGACAAAAGGCACACTTAACCTCCAGTATCACTTGGATGTGCTAAGTGTCCAAGAGGAAGACATATCCAGTATCCCTGGCATCAAGGAGGTTGCCCACTAGAAGTGAAGAGTGAGAAGAGGCGTGACTGGGGATGAGCCAATCTGAGAAGTAACCACTAGAAAGGAAAGAGGAATTCCGAGAGAGAAGCCAAGGAACTAGAACATTTGTTGGAGGAAGTGGGCCCCAGTGTCAGGTGTGAAAAATTCCACTGGTTTTGGGAAAGAAGCCATTGGTGTTACTCATATTGAGAGTGGTTTTCCCCAGGCATAGAAAACAAACTTACCGCTACCAAAAAGGAAGAAGGGCGAGGGATAAATTAGGAAGATCAGAGAAGGCAATGGCAACCCACTCCAGTACTTTTGCCTGGAAAATCCCATGGATGGAGGGGCCTGGTAGGCTGTAGTCCATGAGTCACTAGGAGTCGGACATGACTGAGCGACTTCACTTTCACTTTTCACTTTTATGCACTGGAGAAGGAAATGGCAACCCACTCCAGTGTTCTTGCCTGGAGAATCCCAGGGACGGAGGAGCCTGGTGGCCTGCTGTCTGTGGGGTTGCACAGAGTCAGATACAACTGAAGCGACTTAGCAGCAGCAGCAGCAGGGTTGACATATACACACTACTCTCTCTCTATATATAAAATCAACAAGGACCTCCTGTATAGCACAGGAAACTATACTCATTATTTGTACTAAACTATAAAGGAAAAGAATCTCTGTATCAGAGTGCCAAATGGGAGTGCATGTACCCTCCCAAAAGGGTGCAGCCATGGCTTAGCACTAGCTTATTGTTGCCATCCAGAAATATATTCCTGGCATAGTGACATCTTTTGATATTTTTATGAGAGCATTGGGATCTACAATGTCATGGGAAATCTCTTACTTTTTTTTTTGGCCCCTCCACTTAACATCAGGATCTTAATTCCCTTGTCCCATTTAGTGAAAGTGTGGAGTCTTGACCACTGGGGAAGTCTGGAAATCTCTTACTTACAAAAAGTGTTGGTAATTAACTAAAACATTGAAAAATACAGTGATATTTTTCCAGGAAAAATCTTACTTGGAAGGCTGGTGGAATTCAAATGAGGCATACAGATTAATTAATAGCACTGTTTCAGTGTTTATTTCCTGGTTTCTGTAGTTATACTATGGTTATATAAGATGCTAATTTGGAGGAAGTTGAGTATAGGATGTGTGAAAATTCTTATGTTTATGAATTTTCTCTCTTTATAAGTTAATTTAAAAATAAAAAGTTTAAAAAATTAGTGAAATGCTGGAGTCTAATTCTGTGCAAGCCAAACATAATACCTCTGCTGGCCACCAATCTGAGGCCTCTGGTTTTCGTCTGGGATTTTTTGGCCTCTACAGTGGCTAGTACACCAACTTGTATATGGTAGACATTCAGTAAATACTAGTGCTCTGTTTTGGAAAAATGTTTACAAAGTGATTATAGTGTAACATCTATGAATTATTTGACTTTTAAAACTGTCTTTTTTTTTTTTAAACAGGTTTTACAAAAGAGAGGAACTGTTCTACTTCTAAATTTTTTTCCAGTTTTTTCTATAAAGCAAAACATCTGAAAATGGAGGCCTAAAACTCTTAAAAGGGACTTAGTCTGATCTGAGGGAGGTAGTTTTGTGCATGAATAAACAAAGTAGATAACTGGAGTTTTTTGTATCCAAAGAATGTTAATTTAAAAAATATGATCTAGTTATGAGAGGTATAATTACACAGTAATAATAGGTTTGATTCTGAATTTGACTTGTGGATATAAAGAAATGATTGTAGTCGAGACATATTGTTGAAATACTTTTTTTCAGAGTTGGCCAGGCAGTTTCCTACTGGCTGCTGTGTAGAATAGAAAAAAATTGTACCTGTATTTGGTAAAGATTTAAAAATGAATGACAGTTATCTAGAACAAATAATTAATATTCAGCCTTCTGCTAAGTTAGAGAAATATGCATATAAAACCTTTGGCATGTTAAAAGATTTCTGTAGTGACAAAGAAATGTCAAAACCAAAACTTTTTGATAGGTACAACAAAATAAGAGTAAGTATGAAAGATAAACGTGATGATTGGTAAAGAAATTAACCATTTCTAAGCCTATTGATATTTTGAAAGTCAAAAATGTAGTTTGTTCAAATGGGTTGTTATCTCTGAGAATAATTAGAATTAGAATGATGGGTGGATGGTTACTTTTTGGTAAATGAACAAACTTCAGAAAGAAACACAGAGATAGTCGTAACACCACATAGAGACAATAATAACACCAAGAGTTTTATATTTTAAAATAGCACAAATAATATTACACATTTTATAACAATGTATAAAATTATTGACTAATAAAAGGAATACTGAAGTTAAACAAAATAATTCACCTTTGAGGGAAATAATCACTAATATTTCTGATGCCACCTGGAAAGAAAGCATTGAAGTCTGTAGTAAAAAGCCTCAATATATATGAGACCCAGGAAACATGCTTGCAAATCACTTCTGGAAGAACCATGATGACTTGTTTATTGGTCATTACTGATACTATTGATGTAGACCTGCCTACTGGTAGATAGTTTTAATTGAGAAATTCTGGATTTTGAGGTCTCTGTTGTTCAAAAGAAGTGGATTGTGACAAAGTAAATTTATTATGTTTTGTCAAGATAAATTCTGGTTCAAGGTATACTATCTGTGAAATAGTTTCTGACCAAAACCAAATTTTTTTAATCCATCTGTTTTTTGTTTGCTTGTTTAAAATTTATTATCCATCTTAGCTTGGAGACTCAGCACTCTGACTTTTGACTGTTTTTAAAAATAAATTCACTATCAGGAGATTTGATGTTGGCTTTCAACAGCATGGAGCTGAGCCTAAAAGATCAAATGAGCAAATATACCCATCTCTGATAGTTTATTTGAAATGGAATGTTTAATTTGCTAAGATCTAGAGGCATCACTATGACTCAGCAGTCAGGTACCTATCTATGGAAGTAATTATTATTTAATAAATCTTGAAACCAGGTCTTAAGATCTGTGAGCCAATTCTGTTACTACTTAAGTTCTTCATCTGGAAGAAAATTTTGGATTTTTTCTTCTCCCCATTAAAATGGTTGTAGGAAGAAAAATTAATTAATTTGAGCAAGATTTAGGATATACTATATTTCACTGAATCTAAGATGTCATCATTTGTAAAGCACGCCATTATTTTATGTACCTCCTAGAAATAAAAATCCTGTTAATTAAAATGTGATATGCCATTGATTGTAAGATACCTCTCCATAACAGAGATATTGAAACATGTGCCTTAGAGTCAGTGAAATATAATAATCCATTCTTTTCTCCTTTTGAGGTAGGTTTTACACTTTCTTTTCCCTGGCTCCAAAATTTCACAATTTAAAAAAATCAGAATAAGTATAGTTTGAATATTCTTGTGTATATGGGACACTTATGCAGGATAGCTTTCTGCCAAAACAAACTATGTGAGACATTTTATCTTCAGGCTGACCGAATGTCAATGAAGCATATTAGTGGAGAGGGTGACCTACTTGTGGAGACACCTGACACAAAATGGCGTCTTGATGACCTAACGCATTCTACATTTTTATGAAGGTTTTAATTTTCATCACAAGGTACTGTGTAGCATCATGTTTACATTGTATATATCAAGAGTATGCAGAGGTACAAGTTGTACATAATTGTCCCTTAAAATGTATCAGTATAGGATTTAGAATCTTGCCATGCTGTAATCCTAAATGCATAGAAGAAAAAAGAATGAAAGATTTCCTGTTCTAAGTGTTCAACCTAGTACTAAAATTAATAAAAATCAAAAGCCATGCACAAAACTACCTCCCCAGAGAAAGACTAGTCCCTTTTCCTCCCCATCCACTTCATTATGAATATAGTAGAAAATAGCGTATTCTTATCAAATTTGATGAAGAGTGCCAACATGTTTGAACTGAAGTATGACTTTTCATGTGAGCTCTACCGAATGTCAACATACTCAACTTTCCCCGCCGGTGTACCTGTCTCAGAAAGGAGTCTTGCTCGTGCTGGTTTTTATTACACTGGTGTGAAAGACAAAGTCAAATGCTTCTGTTGTGGACTGATGCTGGATAACTGGAAACAAGGAGACAATCCCATTGAGAAGCATAAAAAGTTGTATCCTAGCTGTAGCTTTGTTCAGAATCTAAATTCAATTAACGTTTCAGGAGCCTCTTCTCAGCCTACTTTTCATTCTTCATTAACGAATTCCACACATTCACTACTTCCCAGCTTGGAAAACAGTGGCTACTTCAGTGGCTCTTATTCAAGCTTTCCATCAAATCTTTTAAACTCTGGACCAAATCAGGATTTTTCTGCCTTGAGGATAAGTTCCTACCCTTGTGCAATGAATACTGAAAAAGCCAGATTACTTACCTTCCAGATGTGGCCGTTGACTTTTCTGTCACCAACAGACCTGGCAAAAGCAGGCTTTTATTACATAGGACCTGGAGATAGAGTGGCTTGCTTTGCCTGTGGTGGAACATTGAGCAATTGGGAACCGAAGGATGATGCTATGTCAGAACACCTGAGACATTTCCCCAACTGTCCGTTTTTAGGAAATCAGCTCCAAGGCACTTCAAGGTACACTGCTTCTAATCTGAGCATGCAGACATATGCAGCCCGCATTAAAACATTCTGCAGCTGGCCCTCTAGTGTTCCAGTTCATCCTGAGCAGCTTGCAAGCGCAGGTTTTTATTATGTGGGTAAGAAGCTTAATCTGATAATAAAAAAAAATATTCAACATGTTTATCTTATACATTTTAGTGGTAGAATTATATGGATTCATAAGTTTTGGTCCAAATTTAATTTTAGGTCACAGTGATGATGTGAAATGCTTTTGCTGTGATGGTGGACTGAGGTGTTGGGAATCTGGAGATGATCCATGGGTGGAACATGCCAAGTGGTTTCCACGGTAATTATTTTCAGATTTTCTATGCACATGTGTGTAAGATGAGTTTTATGTGTGTAACTTAATCAACTGTTACTTTAGTCTGCCTTTGTTTCAAAAATACATTTGTGAATAAATTTAGGGAGGCTTACTTAGAAAAATAACTGCTTAAACAGTTTTGGTGGAAATTTAAGATAAATAGTTCAGGATTTCTTTGTGTGTGTAATTAATATAAATATGTATATATTAAAATAACATGCTCATTATAAACTCAAGTCACACATTATTAGGAAAGTACAGAGAGAAAAAATTTAAATGTCAAGAAATCTCGCCACCTAAAGATGACCACAGTTACCATTTTCATGAACATCCCTCCAAAAAACATCTCAAATGTATAAAATTTTATATAAATTAGATACATGTACTATTTTGAAACTTTTCAGTCAACATTATGTCTTGAACATATTTCCATTTATTCAACACTCAGTAGGTAATTACCTATTACCAGGCACTGTTGTAGATATTTAATATACTTGGTTGAACAAAATCAAAACAAAATCAAAATCAAAACAAAATCAAAACTGGTCTCATATGCTAAACTTATAGCAGGAGAGATCAAACAATTAATACAAGCTTAATAAATAAGTTATATAGCATGTTGGAATATAATAAGTGCTTTGGATAAAAAGAAAAAAAGAGATGGATGAAAGAGATCAGAAGTACCAGGCTGATTGCAATATGAAACAGAGTCATCAGGGTAAATATAGATCCATTTCATCTGTTTTGGTCACTGCATAGCATTTTGCTGTCATGTCTTTCGATTATTCCATGCTTGTTTTCACTCTTTTTAAATTAAAATCAAGTAGCCTTTAATTATATTTTTCATGGTCAACACTTCTAATATTTGTTAATGTTGATTGCCAAATGTTTACATTATATGTTTTTAATACTGGTCTTCCCTTGTAACAACTTTGCAGTCCCCAAATATTTCAGATTTCAAAAATTAAAAAGAATACCTTTAAAAAACATAGACGTTTTTAAAATGTGCTGCTAGCTTTCTATTGTGGTAATTTTGTGAATATATAAAGAACTGATAATTTTGCTTTGATCGAGTCATGAATTCATTTTGTACTTAAATTAGACAATGGATATATATTATCTAGGAAATGCCAAACTTGTGAATGTCTGACATACTAGAAAATGGGCTCATCTTCCTAATTCTTTCTTTTTGTGTATTTTCAGCTTTTAAACATACACACATACCTTATGTATGAACAGTATCATTTATTAGGGAACTTTCTACCTTGTTTCCTTGTTATTAGTGTTCAGAGTGTTTTTAGGAATCTTAGAGAACAGTTGAAGAGAGCAGCTGGGAACTTGGAATGGAGACAGCCTTGCTTTTCTCAGTAGACTTGAGAGCCTCACGACCTCTGCCTGCCTCAGCCTTGGCTGATTACCAATTACAGCCCTCCTCTTGATGATATCTTGCTTTTGACTGCAGCGTCTCTTACCACTTCCTATATGCTAAATGAATAGTCAAGTGGTTATAATTATGCTTATGTTCATTTGAAATATTTACCAGGCTACAAATGGCCAGATTGAAATAACCAGAGTTAAATTTGTTTAAATATAAATAACCAGATTTAATTTTGTTTACATTTTAGGTGTGAGTACTTAATACAAATTAAAGGACAAGAGTTCATTAGTCGAGTTCAAGCCAGTTACCCTCATCTACTTGAACAGGTAAGGGACAGTTTTTTAAAATCATTTGTTAAATTGACTTTCTGATAATTACAGAGAGTAAATTTTAGTGAAAAGACAAGAATCACTTTAAAAATACACTTTTTTTTTCAACACCCAGCATGATCTTAGAGAGTGCTCAGTTCAGTTCAGTTCAGTCGCTCAGTCGTGTCCAACTCTTTGTGACCCCATGAAACACAGCACACCAGGCCTCCCAGTCCATCACGAATTCCCGGAGTTTACCCAAACCCATGTCTGTTAAGTCAGTGATGCCATCCAACCATCTCATCCTCTGTTGTCCCCTTTTCTTCCTGCCCTCAATCTTTCCCAGCATCAGGGTCTTCTCAAATGGGTCAGCTCTTCGCATCAGGTGGCCAAAGTATTGGAGTTTCAGCTTCAACATCAGTCCTTCCAATGAACACCCAGGACTGATCTCCTTTAGGATGGACTGGTTGAATCTCCTTGCAGTCCAAGGGACTCTCAAGAGTCTTCTCCAACACCATAGTTCAAAAGCATCAATTCTTTGGTGCTCAGCTTTCTTCCCAGTCCAACTCTCACATCCACACATGACCACTGGAAAAACCATAGCCTTGACTAGATGGACCTTTGTTGGCAAAGTAATGTCTCTGCTTTTGAATATGCTATCTAGGTTGGTCATAACTTTCCTTCCAAGTAGTAAGTGTCTTTTAATTTCATGGCTACAATCACCATCTGCAGTGATTTTGGAACCCCCCAAAATAAAGTCTGACACTGTTTCCTCTGTTTCCCCATCTATTTGCCATGAAGTGATGGGACCGGATGCCATAATCTTAGTTTTCTGAATATTGAGCTTTAAGTCAACTTTTTCACTCTACTCTTTCACTTTCATCTTTAGTTCTTCACTTTCTGCCATAAGGGTGGTGTCATCTGAGTACCTGAGGTTATTGATATTTCTCCTGGCAGTCTTAATTCCAGCTTGTGCTTCACCCAGCCCAGCGTTTCTCATGATGTACTCTGCATAGAAGTTAAATAAGCAGGGTGACAATATACAGCCTTGACGTACTCCTTTCCCAGTTTGGAACCAGTCTATTGTTCTATGTCCAGTTCTAACTGTTGCTTCCTGACCTGCATATAGGTTTCTCAAGAGGCAGGTCAGGTGGTCTGGTATTCCCATCTCCTTCAGAAGTTTCCACAGTTTATTGTGATCCACACAGTCAAAGGCATTGGCATAGTCAATAAATAGTAGTGAGTGCTATTCTTTGGATAACAGCAGATCCAAAATTAGAAACCTTCTGAAAAATAGTATTTAAGTTGTGTTTCTGAATATTACTCTAATAAAGTTGTAATAAATTGAATTACTTGAGGAAAAAATTGACTAGGTAGTAGCATTTAAGTTACACTCTATATCACCATGATGATGAGCTATACTATATAAATTTTTCTTAAAAGGATTTGAGGAAGATAATTGTATTGCTTTTTCTAATCTTCCCAGAAAAGCAAATAAGAACTTATAGAATAGCTTGAGGGTCAAACACTTCCTAGCCATGGTCAATGGAACTAATATTCGATCCAGCTTATCCCAAAGAAACACCCAGAAAATGGAAGATCTTTGGGATAATAGGTAAACAATGATTGTCTTGTAGATCACTGAAAAGGTATAACCCTGTTTGTGCCTTAATGAAAATGCGTTTTATTTGTTAATACATACACACATGTGAAGAAATTCTTAGTAGTTTATGGCCTACAGAACTGCTGTTGAATGTAAATAAAATTCGCTTTTGACATAAAAAACCATGTTCCCAATAAATAAGTCAGTATGCAATAAATTGAACAAGT
Source organism: Bos grunniens (assembly GCF_055505025.1). Classification (NCBI taxonomy): domain Eukaryota; kingdom Metazoa; phylum Chordata; class Mammalia; order Artiodactyla; family Bovidae; genus Bos; species Bos grunniens. Next base: position 6,884,368 of record NC_141179.1, on the reverse strand, counting down.
CTTTTGATTAATTTTTATTGCAATGAATAAGATGAAATTTACATTTTAATTTATGTACATTTTTTTTGTAGCTGTTATCTACTTCAGACAATCCAGAAGATGAAAATACAGAGTCACCAAGTATGTATACTAATAATAACTGCTACATTTAAATATTAGGATCATTTGATACTGTTAAGATTGAAAGCTGATAATTACATAATATACATTTATGTTTTGATTTATAATTTACAATGAATTTTCAAATACACTTGATATTTTTCAAACCTTAGTGCATATCATAATTGCCTGAGGAACTCCAAAAATATAGATTTCTAGTCTCACTTTAACCCTACTGAATTGAATCGTAGTATCTAAAAGTGGGGCTTGACTGTCTCTAGTTTTAACAAACTGCATACATCCAGTTTTCAGACCAGTGTGGGAACAGATACACTATGGCATAAGATTGCATACATACTATTTCTATGAAATGGAGAGTAGAAAATAATATTCCCATTTTTTTCAATAAGGACTTGGAGGCTCAGAGAGGTTAAGTGACCTATTACCTTAACCTAAAAGGTGATAGAGCCAATATTTGAATAAGCCCTTCTTCATTATCTAGTGTTAAATTCAATTCAATAAATATTTGTTGTGCTTCTGCTGTCCTGAGAAACAAAGAACAGAATAAATGTAACACCTGTTCTCATGAGCTGCTAGTCTGAGGGATACAGGAAAATGCACAGATAGGATAATGGTGCAGAAAATAAAGTGGGCTCAGAGAGCACATATGGAACATTAGTCCAGACTTGGAGGATCAGAAAAGCCTTTCCAGAAGAAGTATTTGTCTTAGCACAGAAGCAAACAGAAGAACAAAAGTTAACCAAACGGAGGAAAAGAATATTCTCAGCAGAGAAAACAGCACGTGAAAGACTTAAGTGACAAAGGAGAACAGGCAAATTAGAAGAACTGAACAAACTTTTGTATGGATAGAAGTAGGATTTGTGAAGAGATGAATGAATGAAGCAGGCTGGCTTAACAGTAGTTAGCACAATAGGCAGAATTTGAACCAGCAGCTGTCAGTTTGTGACTTCTGGTCTAGAAGACAATTGAGTAAGTGGCCAGTGGTGAGGCTGAAGGGGTTAGGGTCCAGACTGTGTAAGATCTTATAAGGTACAATTGAATGTTACCTTAAAGGCAAAGGAATTGTTGATGGAATTTATGGAAATTCAGATTTATGTTTTTAAAAAGGCATTCTGATTACAATACTGAGAATAAGTTAGATAGGAACAGTGTTGTAGAAGGCCACTGCAGGAATAGAGATGAGTGATGACAGTTGGCCTATTTCACAATTATATAAAACATATTTAATTTAATTTAGAAAGCTCATTTGTTCATTCAACTTGGGGAAAAAGAATCTCAATACTGGTTGGGATGATCCACCAGCACCGACATTCTATTTCTTTCTCCCACTTATAGTTATGCCAGATAATGGATATTTTGTATCTGAATACAATGTTCCATGTTCCTATTTTAGTGACTGAATATGTATACCATTATTTTAAATTTACGAAAGGTAGTACAAAAATAGTACCTGCATATTTTCTGGGCCTTATATTTTGGATATTGTAATAGAAAGACATTTCTCCAAAGAAGACATACAGATGGCTAACAAACACATGAAAAGATGCTCAGCATCACTCATTATCAGAGAAATGCAAATCAAAACCACTATGAGGTACCATTTCACGCCAGTCAGAATGGCTGCTATCCAGAAGTCTACAAGCAATAAATGCTGGAGAGGGTGTGGAGAAAAGGGAACTCTCTTACACTGTTGGTGGGAATGCAAACTAGTACAGCCACTATGGAGAACAGTGTGGAGATTCCTTAAAAAACTGGAAATAGAACTGCCTTATGATCCAGCAATCCCACTGCTGGGCATACACACTGAGGAAACCAGAAGGGAAAGAGACACGTGTAGCCCAATGTTCATCGCAGCACTGTTTATAATAGCCAGGACATGGAAGCAACCTAGATGCCCATCAGCAGATGAATGGAGAAGAAAGCTATGGTACATATACACAATGGAGTATTACTCAGCCATTAAAAAGAATACATTTGAATCAGTTCTAATGAGATGGATGAAACTGGAACCTATTATACAGAGTGAAGTAAGCCAGAAAGAAAAACACCAATACAGTATACTAACGCATATATATGGAATTTAGAAAGATGGTAACAATAACCCTGTGTACGAGACAGCAAAAGAGACACTGATGTATAGATCAGTCTTATGGACTCTGTGGGAGAGGGAGAGGGTGGGGAGATTTGGGAGAATGACATTGAAACATGTATAATATCATGTATGAAACGAGTCCCAGTCCAGGTTCGATGCACGATACTGGATGCTTGGGGCTGGTGCACTGGGACGACCCAGAGGGAGGGTATGGGGAGGGAGGAGGGAGGAGGGTTCAGGATGGGGAACACAGGTATACCTGTGGCAGATTCATTTCGATATTTGGCAAAACTAATACAATATTGTAAAGTTTAAAAATAAAATTTAAAAAAAATAAAGAAAGAAAAATAAATAAATAAATCACAATTTAGAAAATATACAAACTCTCCCATAATGTGTTAAATTCCTTATTTTGTATAGTTATTCATTTTGGACCTGGAGAAAACCATTCAGAAGATTCAGTCATGATGAATACACCTGTGGTTAAAGCTGCTTTGGAAATGGGCTTTAGTAGAAGGCTGGTAAAGCAGACTGTTCAGAGTAAAATCCTAATGACTGGAGAGAATTATAAAACCATCAGTGATCTTGTATTAGATTTACTTAATGCAGAAGATGAAATAAGGGAAGAGGAGAAAGAAAGAGCAACTGAGGAAAAAGAATCAGGTATACATATTTATTTACAGTCTCTATTTCCATAAGGATGCCACTGTATATGTTATTGAAAATATACTCATTAATCCAATTGGATTTTATGTTCAGTCTTCTACATTTGAATTCTGAAAACTTTCTTCACATTAAACTATATTTGATTGCTTATTAGTAAATTGAAATCGTATATATTGAGTGAAAGCAAATTTTCCTGCCTTTGCTTAATTTCTGTGTTTACTCTGAATAATTGATTGTGTATATAATTATTCATGGCACATTAAAAAAAATTTTTTTTTTTTTAAATTTTTGGCTGCAGTTGGGTCTTCCTTGCTGCACGTGGGCTTCTCTAGTTGTGCTGCCTGGCTTATTGTTGCAGTGCCTTCTCCGGTTGTGGAGCATGGACTCTGTGGACTCGAGCTTCAGCAGTTGCAGCTCTCAAGCTTTAGAGTGCATGCTTAGTAGTTGTGGTGTACAGGCTTAGTTGCTCCTTGGCACATTCAGTCTTCCCAGACCAGGGATTCAACCAGTGTCCTCTGCATTACAAGGTGGATTCTTAACCACTGGACCACCAGGGAAGCCCATGGCACATTTTTGATCTCGGACTAGTTGCTCACTCCTCTTCGCTGTAAATTGGGGTGGGATCAGGGACAACTATTAATAGTAGCATAACAGTGTGTCTCAACCTGTGACTATAAAGTAATATACAAATTATCATTAAGTTTCCTATTGCTCACACAAGATATGAGTTCCCCTTTGGAGTGTCTTTCTATTATTTAAAAGAGTGCTGGGATACTGTTTCACGTTCTTTCAAGACAAGTTGCCTGTGACCTTCCATGCTAGCCATGTCGTCTTGTTAGCTCTGCTCTGTTGCCCTTCAGAAAACTCTCCTCTCAGCATGTTCATTCTCATCTGGTTGCTCTGCTTCCATCATCACTTTGGCCTGGACAAAGAGAAATGTTGATCCCTCCTTGGCCACTCTTTCTCAAGCATGGACCAGATCCAAGAGTCCTTTCAACACAGCTGAAAACAGACTACAACTGTTAACAAGCTCTTATTGGAGATTTAGGGATCACGGAAGGACATTATATCACACATGGCAATTGACAGCCATAACTGTATGTGTGCTCTCTTGGTGCTCCTAAACCCATCCTCATGAATCTCTCTACCTAGCTCCTGATTGATCTCTGTGTGGCTCTGACCAGTTTACACAAATGACTAGGAAAGTCCCAAGCAAGGCTCAGTTCAGTTCAGTTCAGTCACTTAGTCATGTCCAACTCTTTGCGACCCCATGGACTGCAGCATGCCAGGCTTCCCTGTCCTTCACCAACTCCCGGAGCTTACTCAAACTCAATTCCATTGAGTTAGTGATGCCATCCACCCATCTCATCCTCTGTCGTCCCCTTCTCCTCCCACCTTCAATCTTTCCCAGCATCAGGGTCCTTTCAAATGAGTCAGTTCTTCTCATCAGGTGGCCAAAGGATTGGAGTTTCAGCTTCAGCATCAGTCCTTCCAATAAATATTCAGGACTGACTTCCTTTAGGATGGACTGGTTGGATCTCCTTGCAGTCCAAGGGACTCTCAGGAGTCTTCTCCAACACCACAGTTCAAAAGCATCAGTTCTTCAGCGCTCAGCTTATAGTCCAACTCTCACATCCATACATGACGACTGGAAAAACCATAGGTTTGACTAGACGGACCTTTGTTGGCACAGTAATGTCAGCTTTTTAATATGCTGGCTAGGTTGGTCATAGCTTTTCTTCCAAGGAGCAAGCATCTTTTAATTTCATGGCTGCAATCACCATCTGCAGTGATTTTGGAGCCCCCCAAAATAAAGTCTGTCACTCTTTCTATTGTTTCCCCATCTATTTGTCATGAAGTGATGGGACCAGATGCCATGATCTTAGTTTCCTGAATGTTGAGTTTTAAGCCACCTTTTTCACTCTCCTTTCACTTTCATCAAAAGGCTCTTTAGTTCTTCACTTTCTGCCATAAGGGTGGTGTCATCTGCATATCTGAGGCTATTGATATTTCTCCCAGCAATCTTGATTCCAGCTTGTGCTTCATCCAGTCCAGCATTTCTCATGATGTACTCTGCATATAAGTTAAATAAGCAGGGTGACAATATACAGCCTTGACATACTCCTTTCCCAGTTTGGATCCAATCTGTTGTTCCATGTCCAGTTCTAACTGTTGCTTCTTGACCTGTGTACAGATTTCTCAGGAGGCCCCCAAATAGCCACAAAGCCCAGAATGAGAAAGGTTTGCACCCCTTCCCTTGTCCATGGCCATCTGAGACCTCTTTCTTCCCAGGATAGTTGACTGTGAGATTGTCCACTCCATTCCTGGATAAATCTACCCCTGGCCAACCCAGACTGACATATCAGATCATGATGATACAGCATCCTCTATTTACCAAAGTGTGACTTACTTATTCAGTTGTACATGTCACCAATACAGCATATAGTCCAAGTTTGCCCAGCCTTGCCAAGTTCTTTTTCATTTTAAAGGGAAGATAAGACTGCGTGTCCTTCCTGTAGTTGTCACATTCTTACCACTGGTTGTCAGTGAACAACTGCTTAAAGAAGAGAACACTCATCTCCATAACTGTTTAAAAACTCTTTGAAGTCTAAAGCCATCCAGCTATAAAATACTTATTTTTCTTCAAAAAAAGAGAAATCAATGGTTTCCAGAGATAACTCCAAGTCAACAAATGGTATAAGATAACTTTCATGTGTCTGCACAGTCTGTGCCCAAGAAATATTTTTTGAATGACAATTAAAATTCTTACATTTGTGTTACTAATTAATTTCTAGTTTCCGAGAATGGTAGGTGGGTGATTTCTTTACAAATGTGCACTTAAAGAGGCAACTTAGGATATTTTTTTCCAGAATAAAAGAATAGTATGTTTCAAAGGTGTATTCAAGTCTTTACTTTCTTATAAGCTATAATATAGCCTATGACTTTGAAGTGAGACTATTTTCCTCAGTCAGTAGCAGTCTAATTTTGGAAATCTGAAGAATTTCAGAGAACTTATTAGTTTAAGTAAAATGTAATTAGAAAAATAAAAAACTTTAAAATGGATATACTTCAATATAAAATTATACTTTAATTTTCTAATATATCGCTACTTCTTTATAATAAATTACTTAACAATATGGTAAATTCTGATTCTTCCATCCCTCTGCTGTAATCTACTTCAAATTTCTTTGTTCCAACTGCTCTTTAAATTGCCTAACCCTGATCGTTCATTTGTTCAGCAGGTATGTGTGAAACATTGACTTTTTACCCAGACACTGTCCTGTTCGTTTTCTCTTTTATTTTCAGAGCTTCAATCCTCTTTGAAATGCGTATCTTGAGCCTGGACCATCTGACTAGGCACTAGTTAAATGGTGTTCCTTGTTAAATGGTTTTATTCACGTTCCTATTTGATAGAGTCAGAGTTTCTAAAATATATCAATCATCTCCACTCAAATAATCTTTCTTTAGACAACTCAACTTCTCTTTTTATTTTATAGTAAAGCTTAATGGATCATGGTAAAACTATATGATAGTTAATTAACAAACCTAGATTCATAAGTCATATTCCATAAAGATAATGCAATTGCAGAGTTTCAAATATAAAATATTTTACTAGTAGATACAAAATCTAGATTTTTAAGGAGAATATAGTGATCCTATAGCACAGGAAGGTGTGACAAGTAGGATTTCTTTTTCAAAATGTTGTTAGTGCCTTTTCCCCATTGTTATAAAATATTGAGCTAATGGTGATACCATGTATAATTTGGGGAAATAATAATTAAATGGAATTTTAAAGAAGTTTTATGGGTGACTGATAATTTAAGAAAAAATCTGTCATTTTTAATTCTCTTGATTTTGCCTTTTCCACTTGGACTAGATTGGATTGAAATTTCAATTTCATTTGGCTCTAAGGTTTATTTGGTTAAAGGATTAGCAATATTGCAGAATTGTTGAAAGCAGAGATTATGACACCAAATTGCCTCAGTTTGACTTTTGCTAGTTTTATGTACTTGAGCAGTTTACTTACCTCATTGTGCCTCTGTTTTCTTATCTACTAAATAAGGACACTAGTGAAAGTGAAAGTCGCTGAGTCCTGTCTGACTCTTTGCAACTCCATGGACTATATAGTCTATGGAATTCTTCAGGCCAGAATACTGGAGTGGGTATCTGTTCCCTTCTCCAGGGGATCTTCCCAACCCAGGAATCAAACCAGGGTCTTCTGCATTGCAGGCAGATTCTTTACTGACTGAGCTGGGCTGTTGTAAAGATGAAATAAGTTAATACATGTGAAGTGCCTACCACAGTGCTCAGCATTAGTTCTTATTATAAATAGAGTTATTTTCTACTTTGGTACTGCCAAGCTAGCAATCAACTTCAGTGCTGATACTGAATTATGGTTGTTTTCATTCAGTTATATGTGTATATGTGGAAGGAAGTTTGCAGACAGAGTTTGAATGTGATTATGTTTGTGTTCTTTTCTATAAAGATGACCTGTCATTAATCCGGAAGAATAGAATGGCACTTTTTCAACATCTGACTTGTGTGCTTCCAATTCTGGATAGTCTCCTAACTGCCAGGGTGATTAGTGAACAAGAACATGATGTTATTAAACAGAAAACACAAACATCTTTACAAGCAAGAGAACTGATTGATACTATTTTAGTGAAAGGAAATTTTGCAGCCACCATATTCAAAAACTCTCTACAAGAAATTGATCCCATGTTATACAAGCGTTTATTTGGTGAGTGCTGAAAAATTACTTTTGAAACTTTCTAGGTCAATTGAAAAATATGCTCATATTAATAATTTGTGATTATTGAAAATAATTCAACCTAATTTGTAAACTAATACTTGTACAAAAAGATAGAAGGCTTTTGTTGCCTTGACATTTTGAAAATTATTTATAGTGTTTGGGCAGAGTCCAAACTGTTAGTTTAAAAATATATATTCTGTGACTAAATATTGTTAACCTTATTTGTAATAGTAATGCTTTTGCTTTTGCTCCCTTAGTGCAACAAGACATAAAATACATTCCTACAGAAAATGTTTCAGGTAAAATATTAATGATTTAAACCAGAAGAAAACATTGTTTTTTATTTTCTTGGCTTTTCATTGGAGGAGAAGCAGGAAATTGCCTTTTATTAACATTTTTTCTCTCTTCTTAGATTTACCAGTGGAAGAACAGTTGAGGAGACTACAAGAAGAAAGAACGTGTAAAGTGTGTATGGACAAAGAAGTGTCCATAGTGTTCATTCCTTGTGGTCATCTAGTAGTTTGCAAAGACTGTGCCCCTTCTCTAAGAAAATGCCCTATTTGTAGAGGTACAATCAAGGGTACAGTTCGTACATTTCTTTCGTGAAGAAGATCTAAAACTCTGTCTAAACTTATACTAGAATTAATGGATGAAATGTATTATAATTTTAACTTTGATAGTGTTTTGGTTTCTTTAAGATGTTTTTATTTATTTGCAACTCAGAAGATTTTGTTTTATATAAATATATTTATATAAATATATCTCTAAAATATGAACATGAATATTTTATATAGCAGGGAATGATGGGCTTTTGTTCTTATGAACAAAATATAGGGATAGCACTATAAGCACAATACTAAATTAAAATTTCAGCATTATTGAAATTGTAAGTGATGGAAAATTTAAGCTTTTGAACTGACCTTTCTGAATTTTGCATATTTTTGAGTTGTATTAAGGATCAGGAACACAGATTCCTTTGCTTTTTCCATCAGTGTCCTATACATAGAAGGTCTTGATATTTGTTGAGTGACTTTTTTAGGACATAATGTTTTTGTAAAGAATTCTATGAGGAACATTTTAATAAAGCAATCAAAATTACTGTTGTTCTTGATACCTTCATTTCTATGATATCAGATAGTGTACTGACTCCCACACTCCTTCTGTACCTCCCTAAGACTTTTTGAATGTTGAACTCTGCTTTAGATCCCTTTCTGTAAGATGCTTCTTCACTTATACTTGTAGAGCACAGTGGTCAACCACAGCTGGCTTTAATCTATAGGATTTTATAGGATGTCTGAGTCAAAATCAAATATCCTCCCATTAAATTTGTTTATTCATTTGTCTGTTGATTTATTCAGGAAGTCTCATGCCTGTCCTGCCTATCAGGAAAGGCCCCTAGTTTTATTCTCACCACTTTGGTATTAATTCTGGGATTTGAAAAGTACACTGATTAGCAGTGTTTGGAATGAACAGCTTGTAAGTCAATTTGTTCCGCTCTGCCAGTGCAGAAAGATTTCCTCCTTTGCATTACTTTTTGGTACTCAGCGTGTCCAATTCATAATTCTCTAGCCTTTGTTTCCTGTAGAGTTTTTAGGGCTTTAAAACCAGAAGTGAAGCTGTAGTTGGGAATAGTCTGGAGAGACAAGCAAAAAAGCCAATAATCTAAATTAGTTCTAAATGGCTGCTAGAGTTCCATAAAAAGAAAGCTTAGGAACCAAGTAAGAGGGGAGATTCCATCTCTTCAGGCTGTTGCTGGGAGGCTGCATGTGATGCCACTGATTTTGCCTCTTTGTTCGAATATTTAGTTGGCTAGCCACATGGTAACCACAGTGTCCTGCAGGGGTGCAAGGCTGAATCAGTTGGATTATTGCTTAGATGATTTGTGTTATTCAGTTGCTCAGTCGTGTCCAGCTCTTTGCGATCCCGTGGACTGCAGCACCGCAGGCTGACCTGTCCTTCACTGTCTCCTGCAGCTTGCTCAAACTCATGTCCACTGAGCTGTTGATGCTATTCAACCATCTCATCCTCTGTTGCCCCCTTCTCCTCTTGCCCTCACTCTTTCCCAGCATCAGGGTCTTTTCCAGTGAATCGGGTCTTTGCATCAGGTGGCCAAAGTATTGGAGCTTCAGCCTCAGCTTCAGTCCTTCCAGCGATTATTCAGGATTGATTTCCTTTAGGATTGACTGGTTTGATCTTGCAGTCCAAGGGACTCTCAAGAGTCTTCTCCAGCACTACAGTTCGAAAGCATCAAGTGTTCAGCCCTCAGCCTTCTTTATGGTCCAACTCAGCCTTTTAAGAGAAACATTTAGATAGTATATACCCTTCTGACAGCAACTATGTTTATATCTAGTTCTTATTGCATGCTACACTTAATATTTGAACTTGCCCATATCCACTGTGAAAGTCTTGTTCATTTCTCATTTTGGTAGTATATATATAGCTATATAGTATATAGCTAACATACCCAGATTATTTATTCAGATATTTTGTTATTACCCTGTTAGTCACTATAGATAATAATAATGGTAGTTTCACTTTCAGATGCCATGTCAGGCATCAGGCACGTTTTTAGGTGCTTGACATTCATTCATTCATTTGGTTCCCTCCATCTTCACCCCTCACCCAACCTGGCCTTACAATTCTTGTAACTGAGTAGATAATTTAAATCTCAATATACAATATATACTAAGTGTTATAATTCAGAATTTGCAGTGGGCTTAGTTTCTTATTTAGATTATGCTCATTGAACTTCCGTCCATTCTTTTTTTCATTTCCTTGTGTTACTTGGTACTATTAGCCTGTAAAATGCCTTTGTGATCATAGGCAATGTTATTCAACCATCTTTACCGTGTTTTGATGGCTTGCACATGATAGTAGACAGTGTGGATGTTTGCTGTGTAAGTTCTAGGCAAAACGATGGGTTGTTTAAGGGATTCACTGTAGAAGCAACACTGTTGCTAAGTCGCTTCAGTCGTGTCGGACTCTGTGCGATCCCATAGACGGCAGCCCACCAGGCTCCCCCGTCCCTGGGATTCTCCAGGCAAGAACACTGGAATGAGTTGCCATTTCCTTCTCCAGTGCATGAAAGTGAAAAGTGAAGTTGCTCAGTCATGTCCGACCCTCAGCGACCCCATGGACTGCAGCCTTCCAGGCTCCTCCGTCCATGGGATTTTCCAGGCAACACTAGTACCCTTGAAATAGTAGGTCAGGATTGCTCATTCTTTTTAAAACTATGCCAATCCCCACACTTCTAGTCAAGAAGAGATGAGCAAGGTCCAATTTCCCGAGTATGTACTATGTAAATAGAGTAATAGGTATTTTTTTTTTTCCACGTTGCACAATATACCTGCTCTTCATCAGAGTCTCACCTGGCCCTGTACAGTTTTTAACCTCATTTTCTGCCACTTTCTTCTTGCTCACTATAGCTCAGCTACTTTGGTTTTCTTCAGTTTCTAAACATGGCAGGCTCTTTTGCTTCAGGGTCTTTGACTGGACTGTTTTTTCATTTGCTCTTTCCCTGAAAAATTTTTACTCGTTCTTCAAGTCTTAGCTTAGATGTTACTTCTTCAGAGAGGCCTTCTCTTACTCCTTAGAGCTAAATTATATCCCTTAAACTGTCTCACGACTAAGTGACTGAACTGAACTGAAACTGTCTTTCCAAAGGCCTCTTTTTTTTTTTTTTTTAATGAAATTGATCACAATTGCAAAGAGTTGACTCATTGAAAAAGACTCTGATGCTGGGAGGGATTGGGGGCAAGAGGAGAAGGGGACGACAGGATGAGATGGCTGGATGGCATCACTGACTCCATGGACGTTTGAGTGAACTCTGGGAGTTGGTGATGGACAGGGAGGCCTGGCGTGCTGCGATTCATGGGGTCGCAGAGTCGGACACGACTGAGTGACTGATCTGAATCTGAATCTGAATCACAATTTGTATTTATACATTTTTTGTGTACTGTCATGTTTATTGTAAAAATTTCCATGAGAAAAGGAACCATGTGTTTTGTTTGCCGTACATGTCTAGCACCTAACTCAGAGCCTGACATAGAATAGGCCCTTACTGAATGAGTGAATGAATGACTTTCTATGAGCAAGGTTGGGATATGAGAGGGAATTTCTTCCTCCATAATTATCACTGTTGATAAAGTATTAAGGGATAATCATTGGTGTAGAATCATGGGCCAAATTCTGCACTCCTTTAGATATCAAAGGGAAGTTTTAGAGAGCGATCAACTCAGTTAAAAAAGATGTATGTAGGAGATGGGACTTGCAATTATTTTCTGAATGATGAAGCAAGGCAATTATTTTCTAGATGATTTCAAGTTTGGAAAGAGCATTTTAAAAAGGTACAAATATGGACATTAGAATCTTAATAATAATAATTGACATGTATTGAACTTGCATGTACTAAGTGTCTGTGCACATTATCTCATTAGAGAATCACTGTAACTTAAAAACAGTATATAACACAGGGACTGATAGTGCAAATTTGGGGTTCAAATTATAGCTGAGTAATCTTGGACAAATTAGTTAACACCTCTGTGCCTCTGAGTGCATCTGTGTGGAATGGGGATAATATGCTGCTGCTGCTAAGTCGCTTCAGTCGTGTCCGACTCTGTGCGACCCCATAGACGGCAGCCCACCAGGCTCCCCTGTCCCTGGGATTCTCCAGGCAAGAACACTGGAGTGGGTTGCCATTTCCTTCTCCAATGCATGAAAGTGAAAAGTGAAAGTGAAGTCGCTCAGTTGTGTCCGACTCTTAGTGACCCCATGGACTACAGCCCACCAAGCCCCTCCGTCCTTGGGATTTTCCAGGCAAGAGTACTGGAGTGGGGTGCCACTGCCTTCTCCAACTATAGCCCCTGCTGCTGCTAAGTCGCTTCAGTCATGTCCGACTCTGTGCGACCCCATAGATGGCAGCTCACGAGGCTCCCCCGTCCCTGGGATTCTCCAGGCAAGAACAGGGGATAATATACCTGTTGCTATATTACATCTCATGTCCCGTGATGAGATTAACATCTCATCTCCCATGAGATGTTTCTCATGGGATTGCAGTGAGGATTTAAAGAGCTGATCTGTAAGATGCCTGGAGTGCTCAACAAGTATTAAGTAGATACTGTTCTTGTTTTTTAAAGATGAAAGAAGTGGTTTAGAGAGGTTTAGTATATTACCCAAGGTCTCATAGCTGGTAAGTGAAAGAGTTGGAAGGAGAACTCATACTACCATCAATTGGAAGAGACCTTAGGAGTTCTTTTTTCTTTTTTTTTAATGAAGGATAATTGCTTTACAGAATTTTGTTGTTCTCTGTCAAACCTCAACATGAATCAGCCATAGGTATACATATATCCCCTCCCTTATGAGCCTCCCCTCCATCTCCCTCCCCATCCACCCCTTTAGGTTGATACAGAGCCCCTGTTTGAGTTTCCTGAGCAAATTCCCATTGGCTGTCTATCTTACATATGAATGTAAGTTTCCATGTTACTCTTTCCATACATCTCACCCTCTCCTCACCTTTCCCCATGTCCATAAGTCTATCCTCTATGTCTGTTTCTCCATTGCTGCCCTGTAAATAAATTCTTCAGTACCATTTTTCTAGATTCCATATATATGCATTCAGTTCAGTTCAGTTCAGTCGCTCAGTCGTGTCGGACTTTTTGTGACCCCATGAATCACAGCATGCCAGGCCTCCCTGTCCATCACCATCTCCCGCAGTTCACTCAAACTCACGTCCATAGAGTTGGTAATGCCATCCAGCCATCTCATCCTCTGTCGTCCCCTTTTCCTCCTGCCCCCAATCCCTCCCAGCGTCAGAGTCTTTTCCAATGAGTCAACTCTTCACATGAGGTGGCCAAAGTATTGGAGTTTCAGCTTTAGCATCATTCCTTCCAAAGAACACCCAGGACTGATCTCCTTGCAGTCCAAGGGACTCTCAGGAGTCTTCTCCAACACCACAGTTCAGAAGCATCAATTCTTCGGTGCTCAGCTTTCTTCACAGTCCAACTCTCACATCCATACATGACCACTGGAAAAACCATAGCCTTGACTAGATGGACCTTAGTTGGCAAAGTAATGTCTTTGCTTTTGAATATGCTATCTAGGTTGATCATAACTTTTCTTCCAAGGAATAAGCATCTTTTAATTTCATGGCTGCAGTCACCATCTGCAGTGATTTTGGAGCCCAAAAAAATAAAGTCTGACACTGTTTCCACTGTTTCCCCATCTATTTCCCATGAAGTGATGGGACCAGATGCCATGGTCTTCGTTTTCTGAATGTTGAGCTTTAAGCCAACTTTTTCACTCTCCTCTTTCACTTTCATCAAGAGGCTTTTGAGTTCCTCTTCACTTTCTGCCATAAGGATGGTGTCATCTGCATATCTGAGGTTATTGATATTTCTCCTGGCAATCTTGATTCCCACTTGTGCTTCTTCCAGCCCAGCGTTTCTCAAGATGTACTCTTCATATAAGTTCAATAAGCAGGGTGACAATAAACAGCCTTGACATACTCCTTTCCTATTTGGAACCAGGCTGTTGTCCCATGTCCAGTTCTAACTGTTGCTTCCTGACCTGCATATAGGTTTCTCAAGAGGCAGGTCAGGTGGTCTGATATTCCCATCTCTTTCAGAATTTTCCATAGTTTATTGTGATCCACACAGTCAAAGGCTTTGGTATAGTCAATAAAGCAGAAATAGATGTTTTTCTGGAACTCTCTTGCTTTTTCCATGATCCAGCAGATGTTGGCAATTTGATCTCTGGTTCCTCTGCCTTTTCTAAAACCAGCTTGAACATCAGGAAGTTCACAGTTCACATATTACTGAAGCCTGGCTTGTAGAATTTTGAGTATTACTTTACTAGTGTGTGAGATGAGTGCAATTGTGCAGTAGTTTGAGCATTCTTTGGCATTGCCTTTCTTTGGCATTGGAATGAAAACTGACCTTTTCCAGTCCTGTGACCGCTGCTGAGTTTTCCAAATTTGCTGGCATATTGAGTGCAGCACTTTCACAGCATCATTTTTCAGGATTTGAAATAGCTCAACTGGAATTCCATCACCTCCACTAGCTTTGTTTGTAGTGATGCTTCCTTGACTTCACATTCCAGGATGTCTGGCTCTAGGTGAGTGATCACACCATCATGATTATCTTGGTCTTGAAGATCTTTTTTGTACAGTTCTTCTGTGTATTCTTGCCACCTCTTCTTAATATCTTCTGCTTCTGTTAGGTCCATACCATTTCTGTCCTTATTGAGCCCATCTGTGCGTGAAATGTTCCCTTGGTATCTCTAATTTTCTTGAAGAGATCTCTAGTCTTTCCCATTCTGTTGTTTTCCTCTATTTTTTTGCATTGATTGCTAAGGAAGGCTTTCTTATCTCTTCTTGCTATTAGTATACAATAATTATCTTTCTTTTTCTGACTTACTTCACTCTGTATAATAGGCTCTAGGTTCATCCACCTCATTAGAATGGACTCAAATGTGTTCCTTTTTATGGCTGAGTAATAGTCCATTGTGTACATGTACCACAGCTTCTTTATCCATTCATCTGTTGATGGACATCTAGGTTGCTTCCATGTTCTAGCTATTGTAAATAGCGCTGCAAGGAAAAATGGGATACATGGGTCTTCCAATTTGGGTTTCCTCAGGGTATATGCCTAGGAGTGGGATTACTGGGTCATATGGTGGCTTTATTCCTAGTTTTTTAAGAAATCTCCATACCATCTTCCATAGTGGCTGTATCAGTTTACATTCCCACCAGCAATGCAAGAGGGTTCCCTTTTCTCTACACCCTCTCCAGCATTTATTGTTTGTAGACTTTTTGATGATGGCCGTTCTGACTGGTGTGAGGTGATATCTCATTGCAGTTTTGATTTGCATTTCTCTAATAATGAGCGATGTTGAGCATCTTTTCATGTGTTAGCCATCTGTGTGTTTTTTTTGGAGAAATGTTTGTTTAGGTCTTTTCCCCACTGTTTGATTGGGTTGATTGTTTTTCTGGTATTGAGTTGTATGAGCTGCTTATATATTTTGGAAATTAATCGTCAGTTGTTTCCTTTGCTTTTATTTTCTTCCATTCTGAGGGTTGTCTTTTCACTTTATAGTTTATAGTTTCCTTTGCTGTGCAAAAGTTTTTAAGTTTAATCAGGTCCCATTTGTTTACTTTTATTTTCATTACTCTAGGAGGTGGGTCATAGAGGATCTTGCTTTGATTTATGTCATCGACTGTTCTGCCTATGTTTTCCTCTAAGAGTTTTATAGTTTCTCTTATATTTAGGTCTTTAATCCATTTTGAGTTTATCTTTGTGTATGGTGTTAGGAAGTGCTCTAATTTCATTCTTTTACATGTACCTGTCCAGTTTTCCCAACACCATTTATTGAAGAGGCTGTCTTTGCCCCATTGTATATTCTTGCCTCCTTTGTCAAAAATAAGGTACCCATAGGTGAATGGGTTTATTTCTGGGCTTTCTATCTTGTTTCATTGGTCTATATTTCTGTTTTTGTGCCAGTTCTATACTGTCTTGATGACTGTAGTTTTGTAGTATAATCTGAAGTCAGAAAGTTTGATTCTTCCAGCTCCATTCTTCTTTCTCAAGACTGCTTTGGCTATTTGGGGTCTTTTGTGTTTCCATATGAAATGTGAAATTTTTTATTGCCATTGTTAATTTGATAGGGATTGCATTGAATCTGTAGATTGTGTTTGGTAGTATACTTATTTTAGCAATATTGATTCTTCCTACCCAGGAACATGGAATATCTCATCTGCTTATGTCATCTCTGATTTCTTTCATCAGTGTCTTATCATTTTCTTTGTATAGTTCTTCTGTCTCCTTAGGTAAGTTTAATCCTAGATATTTAATTGTTTTGTTGCAATGGTGAATGGGATTGATTCCTTAATTTCTCTTTCTGATTTTTCACTGTTAGTATATAGAAATGCAAGTGATTTCTGTGTATTGATTTTGTATCCTGTGACTTTGCTAAATTCACTGACTAGTAGTTTTCTGATAGTATCTTTAAGGTTTTCTATGTACAGTGATGCCGGGAGCCGGCGAGAGACATTCCGCTCGTGACAAAGGTCATGAGGAAGGAGGCTCGGCATACGCAAAGGCGGGGTCGAGCCTCGGGAGTCTCCCCGGATATTCTCGAGTATCTTCCCCCAAAAAACCAGAGTCTGCCTACTTTATTGCTTTGTGCTCTCACCTCTGACTTTACTGGGGGCTGTCCCCCACCACCATCTCGCTCTCTCTGTCAAAGAGTTAACTTACAGCTCCAATTAATAAAGTTCCTGGGCAATTAGGAGTGTTTAAATCCAAATCCCTCAGATGGCTCTCTAATTCGCCTGACATGTTTACCCGGACTCCTACAGCTATGCATATGATTGTTTACAGTCTCCCAGCCTCAAGAGGCACGGGAAGCTTAAGATATTCAAATAGCTTAGAGCCTCTCAGAGAGTTAGAAACTGTCAGAATAAAACTAGTAAAAGATTTCATTGATGAGCCAATGCTTGTTGCCAAGTTTTCACATCCCCTGAATTGTATCCTTGAATGTGTATTAATTAATATAGTTGGTATGTAGAAAAAATAAGTAGTGGCCTTGGTGTTAGTAACTTTAGACCCTTAAGGTAATAAATTCTTTCCTTTGTTGTAAACCCATTACACATCCACCCTATAGGAATGCAATTTTATCTTCGGAAGATGGCGCCAAACCTTAAAATAATTACTCTTAGAGAAAATAAGTCTTTGTTGATAAGTCCTTGTCAAGAGTCATAAAATGTTAATAGGCCTTCTGGCCAGAAGATGATGTAAATCACCTAAACCATTTGTATACGATAAATTTGCAGGAAAGAAACCCTGGTTTTTGATAAGAATCAAAGACTGCTGACTTTGCATCCCCTATTATCCTCTATGTGTAACTTAGGGTATAAAAGCCCCTGTTAAAAATAAAGCTATGGGCCTTGCTCACCAATGCTTGGTCTCCCCATGTCATTCTTCTCCTTAACTTCCAGCTGAGTCTCCATCTGGAGCGTGGATATCCTCTGCGACCACTTATTTGCCTGGGCTTCTAAGACCCACTCGAGAAGGTGTCTAAGGTGGGGCACCTTCCGCTATTCGAGAGGGCGCCTGCGGCCTCCATGGTCAGAGCTAACCTAGTGTCACGGGTTATATTGATTTTCCGCGTAAACCAAGCTACTCAGTCTCTTTTCTCCACTGAATTTTCCTACTGAGCTATCCTCATTCTATTACTCTTTATATCTCTAATTACCATTTGAATAGGTCGCCAACGCCATCTCCCCTTCGAATACCCTGGATCAGCCGGGGCTGGTCCCCGGCACAGTATCATGTCATCTGCAAACAGTGAGAGCTCTACTTCTTTTCTGATCTGGATTCCTCTTATTTCTTTTTCTTCTCTTATTGCTGTATCTAGGACTTCCAGAACTATGTTGAATAATAGTGGTGAAAGTGAACACCCTTGTCTTGTTCCTGATCTTAGGGGGACTACTTTCAGTTTTTCACCATTGAGAATAATGTTTGCTGTAGGCTTATCATATATGGCCTTTACTATGTTGAGGTAGATTCCTTCTATGCCCATTTTTTGAAGTGTTTCAGTCATAAATGGATGCTGAATTTTGTCAAAGGCTTTTTCTGCATCTACTGAGATCATCATATGGTTTTTATCTTTCAATTTGTTAATATGGTGTATCACATTGATTAATTTGCATATATTGAAGAATCCTTACATCCCTGAATGCATATCAGCTTGATCATGGTGTATGAGCTTTTTAATGTGTTGTTGAATTCTGTTTGGTAAAATTTTGTTGAAGATTTTTGCATCTATGTTCATCAGTGATACTGGTCTGTAGTTTTCTTTTTTTTGTGTTGTCTTTGTCTGGCTTTGGTATCAGGGTGATGGTGGTCTCATAGAATGAGTTTGGAAGTGTTCCTTCCTCTGCAGTTTTTTGAAAGAGTTTTGGAAGGATAAGCATTAGCTCTTCTCCAAATCTTTGATAGAATTCTCCTGTGAAGCCATCTGGTCCTGGGCTTTTGTTTTTTGGGACATCTTTGATCACAGCCTCCCTTTCAGTGCTAAGAATCTGTCCATTTCTTCTAGGTTATCCATTTTATTGCCATATAATTATTCATAAGAGGTGGTGCAGCTGCTTGGGTTGCAGGGATTCTGGCAGCACCAGGTACTCAGGAATTGGCGGCTAGGGCAGCAGGAAATATAGTGCTCTAGAAGGGTATGGCAACTAGTGTTGGCCAATACGCTCCAGGGTTCTTGCCTGGAGGACCCCCTGACAAAGAAGCCTGGCAGGCCACAGTCCACAAGGTTGCAGAGTTGGACACAACTGAAGCGACCTTCCGTGCTTAGACACAAGACTTTTTTTTTGTCTGTGGCAGCTCTGCCCCACTGAGGGTTGAGTGCTGAAGGTGGCAGAGCTGCCTGGGTCACGGGGATCCTGGCAGCACCAAGTGTGCAGGGACATGGCCTGCCTCTGCTGCAGGAGTTATGGCCCTCTCAGAGTCTTTGTTTGAGCCTTTTGTACCTGGTGATCGGAAGGCCTCTTTGGCCAGTCTTTGTAGCTCTGCCTGTTCATGCACTTAGAGGGCTCCCTTGCCTGGGGTCCTTCTCTGTTGTTCAGTGCATCAGGCACATAGAGGGACCACCCTGGCTGGGGTCCTCTGCTATAGATTGGCATGTCAGACACTTAAAGGGGCATCCTGGCTGGGGTCCTACTCTGTAGTTTAGGGCATCAGGCACTTGATGGGCCAGCCTCTCAGTTGTTCAGCTGCTAGTGCAGGCGTGTGGGGAAAGAGAGGCTATGGTGATGGCTCCACTCTCTATGTGTGACTCAGCAGCATCTCCTTGCTTCCATGGCTGCCTGGCTTTCCTCCACAGGCATTTCCCACCACAGTCTCCTCCCTCACACTGCCTCGATCCATCTCTCCACAGTCAACAGCAGCCTTTGCCCTGGGATTGCTCCACGATCCCTAAGGTCCAGATCCCAGCTTCTGTCCCTTCCAGGGGACCTGTGTCCCTGTCCGGGGTATGTATGGCTGTGGCAAGGACTGTCTGTTCTCATTCCATTTAGGCTGCCACAGATCAGTTGCTTCACTCTCAGCCTTAAATGTTTCTCCTCTAACCCAGACAGTTGCCCCGACGTGGGGATCAGACCCCTGCTTCAGTTCCCCCACCCGCTGAGGGCAGGTCCAGTCCTATTAACACTCCTGTTTTTCCCCCTAGTTCCTTCATCCTCCCAAGTTTTGTGTGGTTCTATATATTCTTTTCCGCTGGTCAGGTACTCCTGTCCACTCTCAGCTGGTGTTCTGCATGCACTTCTGTGTCTGAAGGTGTATTCCTCATGTATCCATGGAGAGAGAGGTACTCCACGTCCACCTACTCCTCCACCATCTTGTTCTCTCTAGGAGTTCATCGTGGCATCAGAATATTTGAATCATCTTTGTAAGGAACCTCTCAAAAAATGCTCATGTGTCAGCTTTATTGATCTTATGGTAGTAGAGGTGGATATGATAGAACTTAGGTGATGCCTAAAAATAGTTTTCTATATGTTTTGTTAGGCCAAAGAAAGAAAAAAAGGTGAAAGTCGCTCAGTTGTGTCTGACTCTGCATGAGCCCATGCAGTCCATGGAATTCTCCAGGCCAGAATACTGAAGTTGGCAGCCTTTTCCTTCTTCAGGGGATCTTCCCAACCCAGGGATTGAATCCAGGTCTCCCACATTGCAGGTGGATTCTTCACCAGCTGAGCCACAAAGGAAGCCCAAAAACACTGGAGTGAGTAGCCTATCCCTTCTCCAGTAGATCTTCCTGACCCAGGAATCAAACCGGGGTCTCCTGCATTGCAGGCGGATTCTTTACCAACTGAGCCACAAGGGAAGGGATAATAAAAGTGTCAAGCTATAAAGTGGATATCCTCAAAATATTTTGAGAGGTCTTCATACTTGAAAATACTGGGAACTAGTAATTCAAATTAGTTTTGTGTTGGCTAGTCAGGCGATTGAGCCCTTAAAATGTGGCTTAGTTTGAATTGAGATAAGTGGTAAGTACTAAGACACACAGTAAATTTTGATGACCTAGTACAGAAAACTATAAAATACTCAGTAATTTATATTGATTACATGTGGAAATAATATTTTAGGTATATTGGGTTACATATATTGTTAAAATTAATTTTACTTGTTTTTTCTTAATATGGTTATGAGAAGATTTTAAATTACTCATATAGATCACATTACATTTCATTGTATAGTACTGATCTAGATAATATAATTGCTCTTAATTTTATCATTTCAAGACATTAGGGACTCATCAAAGTTTATTAAAAGGTAGTTTGTACTATAAAATATGGTCTTCTCTAGAAAACTACTCTGTCCATGCACCATCACCTCCTTTTCCTCTGGTCTGGATTGAAAGTTTCCTTAATGCTCTATTTTTAAAGGAATTGTATTAAAGTATAGTTGATTTTCCTTGATGATCTTTTCTTGTCCCTGTGATTGACTTTATGCTAGTGTTTATCACATTGTATGGGGTTTGTTTTGACGGGCTTCCCTGATAGCTTCGGAGAAGGCAATGGCACCCCACTCCAGTACTCTTGCCTGGAGAATCCTATGGATGGAGGAGCCTGGTAGGCTGCAGTCCATGGGGTCGCACAGTCGGACACGACTGAAGCAACTTAGCAGCAGCAGCGGCCTGATAGCTTAGTTGGTAAAGAATCCGCCCACAATGCGGGAGACCTGGGTTCGATCCCTGGGTTGGGAAGATCCCCCAGAGAAGGGAAAGGCTACCCACTCCAGTATTCTGATCTCCAGTGTTCTGTATAGTCCATGGGGTCACAAAGAGTTGGACACGACCAAGCCACTTTCACTATGGGGTTTGTTTATTGGTTTCTTTTGCTAGTTTGTGAGCTCGTGAGAAGGGACTGTTTTTCATTCTCACTGTCCTTAGAATTTGTGCAAAAATCATACATACCATGATTCTTTTTCCCCCAATTTTACTGAAATATATTTGACATACAGTACTATATGTTTAAGATAAATGATTTGATTTACATACTCCATGAAGTGACTATTGCAGGTTTAATAAATATCCATCATCTCATGCATGCATGCATGGTAAGTTGCTTCAGTCATGTCTGATGGTTGCAATCCTATGGACTCTGGCCTGCTAGACTCCTCTGTCCGTTGAATTCTCCAGGCAAGAATACTGGACTGGGTTGCCATGCCCTCCTCCAGGGAATCTTCCCCACCCAGGGATTGAACCCACGTCTCTTATGTCAGGTTCTTTACCAGCTAGGAAGCTCATCGCCTCATATAGATGCACAATTAAAGAATCAGAAAAAAAAAAAAATGTTCTTCTTCTCATGATGAGAACTCTAGGGACTAAATCTAACTTTCATATATAACACACAATAGTGTTAATTATATTTATCATGTTGCATGTTACACCCCTAGTACTCAGTTCAGTCACTCAGTCATGTCTGACTCTTTGCGACCCCATGGAATGCAGCATTCCAGGCCTCCCTGTCCATCACCAACTCCTGGAGTTTACTCAGACTCATGTCCATCAAGTCAGTGATGCCATCCAACCATCTCATCCTCTGTCGTCCCCTTCTCCTCCTGCCTTCAGTCTTTCCCAGCATCAGGTTGTTTTCTAATGAGTCAGTTCTTAGCATCAGGTGGCCAAAGGATTGGAGTTTCATCTTCAGCATCAGTCCTTCCAATGAATATTCAGGACCAATTTCCTTTAGGATGGACTAGTTGAGTCTCCTTGCAGTCCAAGGGACTCTCAAGAGTCTTCTCCAAGAAGTCTTCTCCAAGGTAGGGTGGGATGAATTGAGAGAGTAGCATTGAAACATATACATTACCATATGTAAAATAGAAGAATTGATACAGTCACCATCTGCAGTGATTTTGGAGCCCCCAAAATAAAGTCTGCCACTGTTTCCACTGTTTGCTTATCTATTTGCCATGCAATGATGGGACTAGATGCCAGGATCTTAGTTTTCTGAACTTAGTTGAATTTTAAGCCAACTTTTTCACTCTCCTCTTTCACTTTCATCAAGAGGCTGTTTAATTCTTCTTCGCTTTCTGCCATAAGGGTGGTGTCATCTAAGGTTATTGATATTTCTCCCGGCAATCTTGATTCCAGCTTGTGCTTCATCCAGTCCAGCATTTCACATGATGTACTCTGCATATAAGTTAAATAAGCAGGGTGACAATATATAGCCTTGACGTACTCCTTTCCTGAGTTGGAACCAGTCTGTTGTTCCATGTCCAGTTCTAACTGTTGCTTCTTGATCTGCATAGATTTCTCAGGAGGCAGGTCAGGTGGTCTGATATTCCCATCTCTTGAAGAATTTTCCACGGCTTGTGTGATAGCAACAAAAAAGCAGGAGGCATTATTGTTATATAATCCTTACTAAAGAATGTAGAAAAAAAAATTTGTCCTTTCCTCCTCCTTGAGAATTCCAGACCCCTTTCTCCTCCATGGGGACCCTGGACTTTTTATCAACCTGCCTAGGAATTGACTCTGTCACTAGGCTGGGGAAGTTTTCAGCTATTACATCTTCAAATATGTTCTCTGCTCCTTTCTCTCTCTTCTCCTTCTGGGACCCCTGTAATGTGAATATAAGTGTACTTGGTATTGTCTCAGAGATCTTTTAAACTGTCTTCATTCTTTTTGTTCTTTTGTCTTTTTTCCTGTTTAACATCAGTGATTTCCATTATTCTGTCTTCCAGCTCACTGATTTTTTCCTCTATTACATCTAATCTACTCTTCATTTCTTTTATTATATTTTGCATTTCAGTTTTTGTACTCATCTCTGTTTGGTTCTTCTTTATATTTTCTAACTCTCTGTTAAAAACATCTAACATCTCACTCTGTCCATTCTATCTTCTCCTGAGTTCTTTGATCATCTCATGTTCCTCTGTCACCTCATTTTGTCTAATTTGTTCTTTTTATTGCTATGTATTTGGTAGGCTGGTTAAATTTCCCAACCTTGGAGAAGTGCCGTTCGTAGGACAGGTCTTATGCATCCAAGCAGCACACTCTTGTCTTGTCACCAGAGCAGTGTGCTCTAGTGGTACCCCCAGAGTGGGGTGCACTGGTCCTCTGTTGTGGTGGGCTAACTACACCTAGTGGTCTGATGGGTGTGGCTGGCCCACGAAGCCACTAGTTAGTGGGGCTGGGTCACCGGGCAGTTGGCTCTAGAGCCCCACTGTGTTCCCAGGGCTCCTGGCCCACTGCTCAGTAAAACCTGGATATAGGGCTGGGATTCCTAGACACAGCAGCAGCCTGCTGGTAGGTGAGGCCAATCTCTGATATGGCTCACTACACGTTCTGAGGTGTCCCAGAGCTGGTGCTGGCCCTTTTGTGAGTGGGGCTTGATCCCAGGGTGGCTGGCTGAAGGGTTTCTTAGAGCTGGTATTGGTATGCTTGTGGGCGGGGCCTGGACACGGGCTGTCCTGGAACTTGTGCTGGTCACTGGTGGTCAGAGCAGTGTCCTAGGTTCTCTGGGTGCAAAGCCTTGAGGGTCCTGAAACTAGTGTCAGCACCTTGGTAGGTGGGGCCAGACCCTGGGACAGCTGGCTGAGAGTCCACTGTGTCTCAGAGCTGGTGTTGGCTGGTCCTGCCATGGTGGTCTGTGGAGCTGCAATGGTCCTGGGACTTGTGCCCACATACTGACTAGTGGGTAGGGCCTTGGCTTCTTGGGGCTGGTTCTGGCATGGTAGATGGAGGTAAGTCCTGGGGTCTCTGGCTGCAGGGCCCTGGGGTTCTGGAGTTGGTGTGTTTGGGGCTTGGGCCCATGGAATCTTGGGGCCAATGTCTGCTCATTGGTGGATGGCTGGTCCCAATGCTAGTGAACCGGTGCGTGGAGCTTTGTCCCCAGGTCTCTAGCTGCGGTGTCCTGGGATTCCTGGGACTAGTGCTGGCTTACTGGTGTATGGAGCTCAGGATGTTCCTACTCTGCTATCTTGGCCACTCACCTCCATGATTCTTAAATGAATCAAAGAGTGAAATAATTTGTTCATAGGCATGTAACCCCAGGAGAAACAGCAGAGATTAAAGCAAAATCTCTTTCACTGTAATGCCCAAGTTTTATACATTGTGACATATTGCATATACTTCAAAGATTTGAATAATTTTGCACTGTCATTTATAAAATGGTACGTTTTCACTATTTAATATAGTGTACCTATGTTGTGAAGAGAACTCAACTTTCTAATTCATCTAAAGTTTTATTTATTGCACGTTTCTAAGGGTTTCAAATAATTCTACTAGATTGAGCTGCTCAATTTCTCTCTTGTGATTGCTTTCTGGAAAACCACAGGAAAAACTTCCCCTAGACCTTCATCAGCTTTTTGGATCCTAGAAGTCTTTTATCTTATCCTTCCTCGAAAGGAAACATGTATAGAAAGAACAAGGTTCTCTATTCCTTGTGTATGCGAGCATGACTCCTTATGACCGTTTTTTCTCCAGTGGCAGGTCTTTTCCTTTTGTTTAGTTTGAGGATTTGGGGGCTTATTAAAGAAAAGACCAGCAGGTGGCAGTAGCGCACAACGAGCTTTACTCTGGTGCTTGGCAGGTTTCAGGCGAGGGAAGTTCCCATAGAGGGTGGGTGACCTTCCAGTCAGAGGTGTGGGGCCACCACCAGGAGGGGAAGAGGGCAAGGGAACTCCCAGGCAGGAGGGGAAGGAGGCAGGAGGTTTCGTCTAAGTGCTGTTGCAGACAGCTTAGTCATGGATCTCAGAAGGCCAGCAGGGACTTGGTTTCTTAGACTGAGGATTTGTTTTGTGGATTCTGGGTATGCAAAACAGGCAGGATCTAAATGGCTTAAAATATGGTTCTTTAGGATACAGTTAAAGTAATTAGATGTGTAAAAATTTGAGTTTGGCACAGGCAAGATTTTGAGCTAGTAGTCCAAGTCTGCTGTGAAAAAGTAATATGAAGCTAATAAGCAGGGGGCATCTTTTTTTTAATTGGAGGATAACTGCTGTACAACAACGTGGATCAGCTGTAAATATACATATATCCCCTCCCTAGTGAGCCTCCCTCCCACTGCCCACCCATCCCACACCTCTGGGTCATCACAGAGCACCAGCGGAGTTCACAGGGTACATCTTTAATCCATTTATATAAATCTTCATCATCCTTTTGTTTTCTTGTTTATTTTTGGTTTCACTGGGTCTTTGTTGCTGCACATGGGCTTTTCATTGTGGTGTGAGGGCTTCCCTGCAGTGGCTTCTCTTGCTGTGCAGCACAGGACCTAGGCGTGCAGGCTTCAGTAGTTGCAGCAAGCGGGCTCAATAGTTGTAGTATGCGACTCTAGGGCATGCGGGCTTCAGTAGTTGTGGCTCACAGGCTCTAGACTTCAGACTCAGAAGTTGTGGCTCACAGGCTTAGCTGCTCCATGGCACGTGGGATCTTCCCAGACCAAGGATCGAACCTATGTCCCTGCATTGGCAGGTGAGTTCTTATCTGCTGCATCACCAGGGAAGTCCCATCCTAACTTTTAACTCATTAATTTTTTTTCATACTTTAAACTTTTTATTTTGTATTGGGGTATAGCTGATGAACAATGTTGTGATAGTTTCAGGTGAACAGTGAAGGGACTCAGCCATATATATACATGTGTCTATTCTCCCCAAAGTCCCCCTCCCATCCAGGCGGGCACATAACACTGAGTTTCATGTGCTCTACAATAGCTCCTTGTTGGTTATCCATTTTGAATATGGCAGTATGTACATGATCTTCCCAAACTCCCTAATTATCCCCTCCCTCGGGCAACCATAAGTTTATTTTCTAAGTCAGTGAGTCTCTTTCTGTTTTGGAAGTTCATTTGTATCATTTCCTTTTAGATTGCACGTATAAGGGACGCCATATGATACTTCTCCTTCTCTGTATGACTGACTTCACTCAGTATGACACTCTCTAGCTCCATCCATGTTGCTGCACATGGCATTATTTCATTGTTTTTAATGGCTGTTAACTCATTGAGTTTTGAAATTAGAGCTGCTGATATTTGAACTTATATCAATTAAAGTTCACTAATTAAGCTTTTAAATAATATTTCTGTTATTAAAATTTTGACTTTTGCTACAGACAACAAAATTTTAAAGCTCTCATGAACTTAATACAGATAGTGATTTTTTTTCCCCAATAGATGGAAAGGTAATACTTGGGATGTTGTAAGTAACTAGAAGTTGGGGAAGAAAACTATGACATGGCCAAATTTTCCAAATTTTTAATGTGTTGGGTTTTATTTAATTTTTAAATAAAGTATTTCAAAAATTCAGGAAAGTATACATTTCATTCTTGTATTGAGGAATACCAGAATATGCCACCCCAAAGTGTACTTATAGAAAATGGATTATTTTGTCTTGCTCTTTAGTATCTTAAAGATGACTCTTAAAACTCTTATCAAAGGAGAGGACAAGGACTCAAATCTGCACAACAAACCTTACTAAACAATTCTTATTTACCATGCTTTTCCTGATTACCTTCCTATATCTTGATTCTCACCCAGAAACCCCAAACCTCTTTTCCTTTGCTGGTATTAAAACCCAAGTTCTAATCCCATCTTTAATGTTATTCATCACTGAGGATTCTTATTCATACATGTGTAACCTTGTTTTTCTCTTGCCAATCTATCTTTGGCCAGTCTAGTTTCCAGCATCCCAGCTGGGGAACCTAAGATGGGCAAAGTAAGAATTTTTCCTTCCTTATGATATACACTGATGTAAGGGAGAAAAAAAATAATTTCCCCTTTGCCCTTCTGAGTTTTTGGCTGAGACCTCTGTAATAAAAGACTATTAACAAGAAAAACATCAGAAGTTTCACATATCTACCTCATGTATACATGGGAGATACCCTGGGGAAACTGAGTAACTCCCTGAGACGGACTAAGCCACAGGCTTAAATACCACTTTCACCTCGAAACAAAAAGAAAGAAGGGTGTGAGGAGGCCAGTTACAGGGAAGTTTCCAGGAAAAGCACAGTAAACCAGGGTAAAGTTTGCTGCTGCTGCTGCTAAGTCGCTTTAGTCGTGTCCGACTCTGTGCGACCCCATAGACAGTAGCCCACCAGACTCTCCTGTCCCTGGGATTCTCCAGGCAAGGACACTGGAGTGGGTTGCCATTTCCTTCTCCAATGCATGTAAGTGAAAATGAAAGTGAAGTCACTCAGTCGTGCCAGACTCTTAGCGACCCCACGGACTGCAGCCTACCAGGCTCATCCGTTGCTGCTGCTGCTGCTGCTAAGTCGCTTCAGTCGTGTTCGACTCTGTGTGACCCCATAGACGGCAGCCCACCAGGCTCCCCCGTCCCTGGGATTCTCCAGGCAAGAATTCTGGAGTGGGTTGCCATTTCCTTCTCCAATGCATGCAAGTGAAAAGTAAAAGTGAAGTCGCTCAGTCGTGTCCGACTTGTAGCGACCCCATGGACTGCAGCCCACCAGGCTCCTCTGTCTGTTGCTACATAGATTTAAATCAGTGCCTTCTCCATTTGTCACTCCCCAATGCATCTTTGGCCTGTCTAGCCCAGTCTTAGCAAGAATCTTGCTATGTCATGTTAGTGAGAATGTGCCGAACCTTAATATCTGATTAAATTCTTTATCTTCCACCTTTGATATATATAAGCCCTCAGCCAATCTTCAGCAAGGATCCACCTGCCCTTGATGTCTCCACTAAGTAATTTCACATCCACTGACCCTTCATTCCACTGGTTGGCTACAAATTCTCAGCTATCTTTGTGGTATTCAGAGTTGAGCCTGATCTCTCTCCCCATGGCAATGCTTTATTGCAACAGTCTTAAGTCTTCCTTTCTGTTGTTCATTACTTGTAAACGTTTTGACAAGTGTCAGAACAATTTTTTTCTTTAATAATATCACATAATAAATCCTAACATTCTTTTATACTTCCTAAAAAATTAAACAACCATTACATATGCAATTGATGCACTGAAAAGATTATGAATCTCATTCATCATAAAGCAGTGAAATTAAAAGTACACTGAGATACTATTTAACAGACGGGCAAAAATTCAAAAGTTTGACAACATATCTCCTTGATGAAAGTGAAGTGAAAGTCGTTTAGCTGTGTCCAACTCTTTGTGACCTCATGGACTATACAGTCCATGGAATTCTCTAGGCCAGAATACTGGAGTGGGTAGCATTCCCTTCTCCAGCGGATCTTCCCAACCCAGGGCTCGAACCCAGGTCTCCCACATTGCAGGCCAGTTCTTTACCAGCTGAGCCACCAGGGAAGCCCATCTCCTGGATGAAGTGGTGTAGAAAAAGGGAAATTACATACATTGCTGACTGGATTGCAAAATGCTAATACTTCCATGAAAGGGAAGGGGTATTTGATCACATCTAGCAAAATTACATACGAATTTGCCATTTGACCTAAGAATCCAACTTCTGGGAATATATCCTAAAACAAAATGTCCATGACTATTCATTATAGTATTATTTGTAATAGCAAAAGATTGGAAACCACCCAGATGTCCATCAAAGGGAAGTAGTTGAATACATTATGGCATATGAAATAAAATTACATCTTATAGCAAGACAAGAAAAAAAATCAAACACAAAAAATTTTCCCAGCCCTTTGGCCTCGTCTCTCCTGCCACTGTGCATAATGTATCTGCATTAAACATCGACCAGACCTCTCCATTTGCAGAAACACCTGCTCAACTATACAGAGCAACATTCTCCTAGTACCAACAAGACAGTTCCTTAAAAGATAACAGTCCTTCTTAATCTAGGAAGGGGCCCGTTACTTGCTTAACTACTATAAACTGTCAATAATACATCATTTAATATACAGCCCTCTGTCTTAAAAACTTATATTGATATAACTGTGCTTTGACCTCTAAGGGGCAGAACAGTTCTTAGAGCTTTCTGAGAATCTATTCCTGGATTATAACACTCAATTTGGCTCAGTTAAATTTTCCATTTTTTTCTTAGATTAACTGACTAATTTTTTCACCAACAGGGACTAGTTGACTACATAGCGCTACATCTACACTATGGAGTACTGTGCAGAAATGAGAAATCTATCTCTACTAGTATTGAGTGATCTCCAGAATTAGTAAGTGGAAAAGGTGGGAAAAATATGCTACCGTTTATCTAATAAAAAATAAATATATGGATAAATATATATAATTATATTTTTAGAATTAAAAAAAGAACCATAAACGTGTTTAAATCATTGCCTATGAGGCAGGAAGAAAATGGAAGTGAGAATAAGGATTTTTCAGTGTGAAGGAAGGGAGTTACAGATGTACAATCAAGGGTTATCCAGCTTATAACAGAACAGGTTATAAGAAAAATACAGTTGACGGGAACAGAGTAAAGGGACAAAGTAGGTGATTAAATAATCAATCTCACTAGGACATTATAAGTAGAAAAAACATGGGCTACTCTTGTAAATTAATGATTACTCAGGAAAGCAGGTTTGCTTACCACCAAACCAGGTAGGCTTGCTTAGCAACAAAACCATGCAGCAGAAGCATGAGACATGCTCTCAAACAATAAAACAGTGGTGGCATAAAACCCACATATCTCAGTGAGTTCAGTAAGTTAATGATTCTTAGGACATGCTCTCTGCACACATGAAAAACAATAACTTGTGGACTTAAATTGACCATGTAGGGAACAAGAAAACTTTCCTGCTCAGCCTGGAGGAGGAACTGATGATGGAAGCATGATGTCTACTCAGTTCAGTTCAGTTCAGTTGCTCAGTCATGTCTGACTCTTTGTGACCCCACGGGCTGCAGCATGCCCGGCCTCCCTGTATATCACCAACTCCTGGAGTTTACTCAAACTCACGTGCATTGAGTCAGTGACGCCATCCAACCATCTCACCCTCTGTCGTCCCCTCCTCCTCCCACCTTCAATCTTTCCCAGCATCAGGGTCTTTTCCAATGAGTCAGTTCTTCACATTAGGTGGCCAAAGAATTGGAGTTTCAGCTTCAGCATCAGTCCTTCCAATAAATATTCAGGACTGATTTCCTTTAGGATGGACTGGCTGGATCTCCCTGCTGTCCAAGGGACTCTCAAGAGTCTTCTCCAACACCACAGTTCAAAAGCATCAATTCTTTGGCACTCAGCTTTCTTTATAGTCCAACTCTCACATCCATACATGACTACTGGAGAAACCACAGCTTTGACTAGATGGACCTTTGTTGGCAAAGTAACATCTTGGCTTTTTAGTATGCTATGTTGGTCATAACTTTTCTTCCAAGGAGCAAGTGTCTTTTAATTTCATGGTTGCAGTCACCACCTGCAGTGATTTTGGAACCCCCCCAAAATAAAGTCTACTCAGTGGAAAGTACTCTGAGGTCTACTCAAGAAAGACAAACAAGTTCTTCTCCCTCTTTCATTTTTCCTTTGATTATAAAACTCCAGCCCAGTAAGATCCTGGGGCATGGCACCCCCTTCCTGCCTGCTTGTAAGGCTCACAAGCATCTTATTCTAATAAATCACTTCTTATTTATCACTTTGCCTCTCACTGAATTCTGCACTGAGACACAGAGCCCCTGATATCACACCAAATGGTTTCACAACTGAATAACAGTACCACAGACAGTCAGATTATGGTCTTAAATATCATTTCCCACTGAAGGAAACAGAGCATTTTGAATAAATGGCTTGTTATAATTACTGGGTAAGAGATGTACAAAGCCAGTATTGAAAGCAATCAAAGACTACCAGGGCCATTTCTAAAGGACTCAGGAATGACTTCCCTGGTGGTCTAGTGGCTAAGACTCTATGCCCTCAATGCAGAGGCCTGGGTTCACTACAACTAAAGGTCCTGCATGCTGCAACAAATATCAAAGATTCTGTGAGCCAAAACTAAGACTCAGCACAGTCAAAAAATAATTAAAATATACACATAAATTTTAAAAAAAGGACTCAGGAGCCAACATAAATAAGCTCCCATTGGTCTATTGAGAATAAGTGCAAAGGATTGTAACTCACAAAGTGTTAAAATCCCTAGATTCATACAGATAACTGTTCACTTTAGGGTTTTTACCCATTAGAACTTTTTTTAATAGTTTAGGTTACCATTTAATTTTATTTTTCATTAGAGTAACCACTCATTATTACTTATTGACCAGTTAAATCCTTTTCTCAATGATATGTAATGTAATCCCAATGTCAGGTTCATATATATATTTCTAGGCACTGTATCTTGTTCCTTTATTTGTCCATCCTTGCGCTAACTCAGTACTATCTTAATTACTATGACTTTACTATATAACTCATTATCTCATGGATAAGTCCCTTCAATCTTATATTCTTCTTCAAAATTGTCTTGGATCCTGTAAATATTTTATTGACATAAATGTGAAAAATATTAGGATAGCAACCTCAGTAGAAATACACACCTTATTTTTAAAAATCACCAGCAATTGTACACTGTAAATATTAAAAAGATTAACTGAGTAAGTGGGCAACAATAAATTTAACATTCAACTACAAGGTTATACTGGAGAAGGCAATGGCAACCCACTCCAGTATTCTTTCCTGGAGAATCTCAGGGACAGGGGAGCCTGGTGGGCTGTCGTCTATGGGGTCGCACAGAGTCAGACACGACTGAAGCGACTTAGCAGCAGCAGCACAAGGTTATACA
Organism: Bos grunniens; assembly: GCF_055505025.1. Taxonomy (NCBI): domain Eukaryota; kingdom Metazoa; phylum Chordata; class Mammalia; order Artiodactyla; family Bovidae; genus Bos; species Bos grunniens. The sequence goes on along the minus strand of NC_141179.1, from coordinate 6,852,097 downwards.
AGGTTATAGTTATTTATTATGCCTGAATGTTATTACACAGTTTTTTTTTTTGAAATATCTATGGACTTTCAGTTTTTGAAATACGAATTTTCCCTTATACTGTTTTGGTCAGGACAAGAATTGAAAATGAGAAATAGTCTTGAATCCAGAATGAACAGTTCTTGCTATATTTATTTTCCCACACATAAAAATAAAGTTGAGTAACTTTCAGAGAAATTGTAACTTGAACTAAATACTGAACTACTATCAAACCTCGTGCATATTTGGAAGTTTTTAGTCATTGGGAGTCACGGCATTTCTTTTCTCTGTATCACAATCTGTTACGAATACTTTCTTTTTACTATTAACACTTGAACAGAAGCCCTCCTGTTCTGTGACTGACTAGCAGGCAGAAATGACAGGGACAGGAAATGGGAAATGGTTCAGGGTTTTGGAATTCCCCCGGCTGCCTAATTAAGTAGCTTATTTGGAAGTTTTTGAAATATTTGCCCCCCTGGGGTTCCCCTGAGAGAAGAAATCATCTGCTATCATTCACAAAGAGAGTCTTCACAAAACATAAACTAAAAAATTCCCTTGCTGCAATATAGCAAATATTTACTGTATGCCACTGCTAGAGAGGGGAGCAAACCAAGATTTTGTATTTACGATTTTTATATCACTTAACTATACAAACATGTCACTTAACTATATAAACGTTATTTATAAGGGCTCCTTTGTGGTTCCTTCATGATTAACATATACATGCGTATGAATGTACCCACTCATTGGAAAAGACCCTGCCTGATCTTCGGATTGAGGGCAGGAGAAAAGGGCCACAGAGGATGAGACGGTGGCTGGCATCACCAATTCAATGGACATGAACTTGGGCAAACTCTGCGGAGATGGTGAGGGACAGGCAGGCCTAGTGTGTTACAAGTCCATGGGGTTGCGAAGAATCAGACACGACTTGGCGAACAACAATGTATGAATGTATACATTCCATTCTAGCCACATTCAGATTAAAAAAAGGAGTGAGGCCTGGCCTGAAACATGGTTCCTGTTGCTCGTGATGACTTTCTGAAATTAGAACACTTTTGTCAGTTCATCCGCCTCCAGAACAGAAAAACAAAAGTTTAAAAATAAAAGATACAGTGTCTGATTATAAAATTTATTCTCTGATGCTGTTCTGCCGTCCAACACTTTTCCATTTCCACGGCCAGCTGTCGAAGGTTGACGTTACGCAGCCGCTGAGACCGTTCAGATCAGATCAGATCAGATCTGTTACAACTATTCATTTAATGGAAGCCCAAACGCCGGCAGGTTGCCTCCACCCCGGGACGTGGTCACCCGCGCTGAGGGGAGGCCTCACTCGGGGAGTCGGCGGGGGCCGGACCCCGAACGCGCGACGCCGGGGAGAGGCGCTTCGCCCGCACGGGGGCGTTTCTGCAGGGCTTCCCGCGGCTTGCGCTTCGTCACGTCCCCCTCAGGAGAAGGTCAGGAACGGCCAGGGAACGAAACGTCAGAAATACCCACGCCGCGAGATGAAAAGTCAGAATACCAAGCTAAGGCCCGGCTCCGCAGGCCCCGCCAGCTGACCCACGGCCAGGCCCTCCCGCCCGCGCGCGCTCCCTGAGTCACGCCAGACCCGCACTTCCGCCCTCAAACGCCCCGGCGCCCTCGGGCTGCGTGACGTGATCCCGGCCGGCGCGCTGACGTCACGGGCGTCGGCGTGGGCCTCGCGCGGGCGGGGAGCCTGTGGCGCGCTGGAGCCCAGCCACCCGGCCGCCCCCTTCTGCCGGCGTCGCGTTCGAGGGTCTGAGGAGGCTCCGGGCGGCTGAGCAGTTTCCGCGTCTGCTGCGCCGGCCCCGCGGTGAGTGCAGCTCGTTCCGGGCCCCGGGGTGCGAGGAGGCTTGGGGCGCGCGGGCCCGTGGGACTCGCTTCCCTGCGGCTGCGGTTGGGAGGACTGGGACGACAGGGCCGGAGCCCTTCGGCCGGCAGCTGGGGGGTCGTGGCGAGCTCTCCAGTCTCCTCACTCTCGCCGACGCTGTTTCATTCGGAAGCCCCAACTCCAAAAGTTGCAGTCGAAAGTAAATTTTTTAAATTGACCTGTTGGCAAGCCTCCGCTGGCCGCCGCCCACTTTTGTGGCCATTGGACTCAGCCCAAGATGTTGGTCAAGCTTCTGCAGGGTTTTAAACTTAGCCCTCGGTGGTGTTTTGTTTAGCGTGTTCGAAGGAGGACAGTTTTGTGGGAGCGGGGTCTCCTCTTTCAGATCGCTCCAGCCGCGCTCTGCCACTTTCGTGGTCCACTGTGTGTTGTGAGTAATAGCGCTGGGAAATTAAAATTCAGGTTTCCCTTCTTTTCCCTTGCAGTTTGTCTCTCGGCCTCAACCCCCGAAGCCACAAGTTTGCTTTAAGAGGGCAAATCACTGTAGGGTGCTTGTGGACAAAAGTCTGTTAAGACAGAACGTCAAGTTCTGGTGTAACGGAAGCTTTCTTGCAAGGGGTCGCATTCCCGAGGCCAGTGTTTCACAGAGCCGTTGTGGGGTGTGTTGGTTTTGAGCTGCTTTCTGTGGCTGTTGCTTTGGATTGTAAGGCGTTGTAGAGTTAAAGGGTTATCATTTATTAATGAGTTCCTGACCCATTTTACTCTCACTGGTGAGTTTTCCGAGTTCTGGAGAGACTTGATATTAAAGAATAAAGAACATTGTGAGCGCGCAGTCGTGTCCAGTTCTTTGCGACCCCAGAGGCTGTAGCCCGCTAGGCTCCTGTGTCCAAGGAATTTTCCAGGCAATACTGGAATGGGTTGCCGTGTATTATGTCGTCTAAACAACTGCACTGTTGCTCATGGGTGCCGTCTCTTTCAGCACTAGTGCCCCTTTGCCTCTAGCAAACTGCCAGAGATATTACCCTTAAAGTATGTATTAAAGTTGTCACCAGAGGAGGAGAGGAGACCAAGAACAAAATAGGTTTCTGTGTCCATCTTTCTTCAAAGTTGTACGTTAAAAGAAATGCATATTTATGCTATGGGCAATGTATTGCATTTATTTTGATAGAGCTTTTCTAATTAGTTTTGGTGACAAATTGCTGAAATTTAAGATGTATTATCTAAAGTGTAAATCACTTTTAGAATTTATTGAACAAGTTGAAAAGAATATATAAATTGTATTCACCGTGAAAATGCAGTTTTCTAAAATAGCTTTTGTTTTTCCTTTTCAGATTTACAGCCCTGAAGAATCTACTTTTTTTCCCTCATTTTTTCCCCTGCAGTAATAAATCCCATTATGGACACCCAGAAACTTTATAAAGGGATATAGTTTGAATTCTGCGGAGTGTAATTTTGTGTATGACTTATACTTTTAAAATATGAAGGGTTTTCAGAAACAAGGCTAGTAGAGTTAATTACTGGCATATTATGCATAAGCAGTGTTGGTGATAAGATCTTGTTAGGCATTTGTGATAATACTAGAACAGTCAAGCTGTATCTTGATAAACTTGATTTACCTTTAAATACAAAATGAGTGATATTGTAGATGCATGATTCTTAAATGAAAGACAAGTTATGTAAAAAGGTTCTGCTGTAGAAACCTTATGGTTAACTAGTTTATGGAGGCAATACCTTCAGTTGACCAAATATTATAAAGTGGTATGCAAAGTTAGGAAGAAAGACAACATAATGATGCTGCAGGAAATGAAAACAAATATAGACAGTATTAACAAAGATAAGTTAGTGGCTTGTGAGTTTTAACATCGTACACAGTATAACAGATATAGGTTCAACAATGCTTGTAGGTGTTGACATCCTCCAAAATTGTTAACTGAAGCTACTTTAACTTTCTTAAGTAAATACTATGATGATAAGCTATGTGAAATTAGCCTTTAGATAATGTGACCATATGAAGACTTATTGTTTACTAGAATAAAAGATTTTTTTTATAAAAAATATATTAAGAGTGCTTGGAGGGAAAAAAGTCTGCATATAGTTTTTTTTCTCTTATAGGATGGCCATTAATTGGCTTGATATCCAGGCTATGTGATTTGTAACCAAAAGCAAATTAAAGGCATAAGTATTGTGTCTTTGTTTAGAATTTTGGGAATATAAACTTCCTTGAAAAATCAAGGAGTGTTAAACATATTTTCAAAAGTGTCTCAACTTCTTTCAGTCTGCTTAGTATTATACCAAATAGTGAACAGAGATAGTACTTGAGTTAATATAGTCCTAAAGAGTATTAAATAGTATTTTGATAATATAGGAGATAGAGTCATCCTGCCTGAGTGTAAATTCAGATGTAAATCCAGTAAAGAAGGTGTAGTGAATTTTATGTAAGTAGGAGCCTATCATTTGATTCTTTTTTAATGGTGAAAAAAAAAAAACTAATGTGAAGAGAAGAAAAATTTCATGTAAAGGATTTTTGCTGTCAAAAAGTAAAAATCATTCATGCACAAAACTACCTCCTAAAGACTTGTCCTGGATCCCTTGTATCGAAAAATTAAGAGTGTGATGGAAGACAGCACAGTCTTGTCAAATTGGGCAATTGGCAACAAACAAAAAATGACATACGACTTTTCATGTGAGCTCTACCGAATGTCTACATATTCAACTTTCCCCGCCGGTGTTCCTGTCTCAGAAAGGAGTCTTGCTCGTGCTGGTTTTTATTACACTGGTGTGAATGACAAGGTCAAATGCTTCTGTTGTGGCCTGATGCTGGATAACTGGAAACAAGGAGACAATCCTATTGAGAAGCATAAACAACTGTATCCGAGCTGTAGCTTTATTCAGAATCTAGTTTCTGTTACTAGTCTGGAATCTACTTCTAAGAATGCTTCTTCTCCAATGAGAAACAGTTTTACGCACTCATTATCACCCACTTTGGAACATGGTAGATCATTCAGTGGTTCTTATTCCAACCTTTCACCAAACCCTATTAATTCTCGAGCAGTTGAAGACTTTTCCCCATTGAGGACTAACCCCTACAGTTATGCCATGAGTACTGAAGAAGCGAGATTTCTTACTTATCAAATGTGGCCATTAACCTTTCTGTCACCATCAGAATTGGCAAGAGCTGGCTTTTATTATATAGGACCTGGAGACAGGGTAGCCTGCTTTGCCTGTGGTGGGACGCTAAATAACTGGGAACCAAAGGATGATGCCATGTTAGAACACCAGAAACATTTTCCCAGCTGTCCATTTTTGGAAAATTCTCTGGAAACGCTGAGGTTCAGCATTTCAAATTTGAGTATGCAGACACATGCAGCTCGCCTGAGAACATTTATGTACTGGCCATCTACTGTATCAGTTCAGCCCGAGCAGCTTGCAAGTGCTGGTTTCTATTATGTAGGTAAGAAAACGTATAGCTATACATTTTATCTAGTTCATTTTGATTAATATATTAGAACACGTGTGTATTCAGTTATTGTGTTTTCTTTAGGTCGCAACGACGATGTCAAGTGCTTTTGTTGTGATGGTGGCTTAAGGTGTTGGGAATCTGGAGATGACCCATGGGTAGAACACGCCAAATGGTTTCCAAGGTAATTGCTTTGAAAGGTATTTGTATACACAACTCTGTGCGTAAAAGATGTAGGCATGTTTGTGTGTTTTAAGTTTACATTTCAGTATAACAAAGCTTGTTTATACCATTAGAAAATTAGCCTTTTAAGACACCAAATTGTAACATTAGTTATTTTGGTAGAAAAATGTAGAATATTCTGTAATTTTTTTCTTTTATAAACCATGTATTCAGGATATAACTTAACTTATTCTTGATGCCTCATTCACAGTTATGGCCATACATTACATTTATGTGTTTTCCATTTTGTTTAAAGTATTATAAAAATATGTAAAGTAGAGCAAAAAGGGGATATGTTAGAAAAAGGTAAGGAAAAAGAAAAACAAGAAGGGACATTAAGTGAATCTAGGAATAGGACAAATATAACAATGCATATAATAAAAACCTGATTGTATAATCAGTTTTAAGTGATTATAATTGTAAATTATTTTTTTCTGTACAATTTTATCTTTTTGTTATATGTATCTCTCTTTAGTCACTTTGTTTCTACCGGTATGTCCTATTTTTTTTTACTATAGCCTGGAAAGAATTTAGAGGCAGTGCTGTTACTGGAATGTTATTGAGTAGTTGTATGAACTTGGACAAGTCATGTGACCCCTTTGAGCCTTTCCTCATCTATAAAATGAGGAAATTGGAATAGGTAATACTGTCTTTTAAAAAAATTACAAGATGTACATAAAATACAATTTTTAAGTATACAGTTTTGTGGCATTAAGTGCATTCACCTTATTCCTCATTCATTACTACTATCAATTTCCAAACTTTTTTTATCTTCCCAAACTGAATCTTGTATTCATTTAGTTAATTCCTTATATTCCAGCCCCAGGCAACCACCATTCTACTTTCTGTCTCTGTGAATTCAACTATTTTAGGTACTTTATAAGAGTGGAATCATATCATATAGATAATTTTTCAACTGGTGAGTGACTTTCCTAAATGAGGAAACTCTAAATTATTTTTTTGGGAAAAATCATGTTTTATGGTCATAATTGTATTTATTTTTGGCCTCTCCTTGTGGCTTCTGGGATCTCAGTCCCCATTCAGGGATTGAACCTGGGCAACAGCAATGAAAACACCAAGTCCTAACTACTGGACCACCAGGAAATTCCTAGTTGTCAGAATTTTAAATGACTTGATTGTACTTGGCTCTATGAGATTGGCTTATTCTGTAATTTGGAATTTAATGCTGTATTAAAAAGACAAAAACAGCTTTCTGATTAACAGTGTTTCATTTGCTATAATTTTTCCTTTATAAAGCAAGACCAAACAAAATCTTGGTTTATTTCTGTAATTAATGTTTTGCTTGAAATGGTTACATAAGGGAAAAGGCCAGAAGTACTTTTTGTAAACACTTCTGAAAACAACAAATTTCAATTGTGGATAGTCTTTCATCTCAGAAAATGAAAACCCAAAGTGGATAATCATTATCACTGTATTTTAACACAATTTATTTATTCACTTATTAAATATTTGCATGCCTACTAGATACTATTTTACTTCTGTTTTTTCTCTCCTAACATTTTTAGTTATAATCATTCAAAAGAATTTCCTTTTTCATAAGTATTAATATTTACACGACAGTGTGGAGTCAAATGAAAAGTCAATCCAAAGCAAAATGAAGAAGAACCAAATTAAAGAGAAAGTCAAAATAGTTTTGTGGTACTATGACATATGAGGTTGAAAATAAAACTGGCAGATAAATGCTGATTTTGCAGCAGACCAGTAAGAATACTGGGATTCCTCTTGATTGAGCATGATAGTTCATGACAGTAACAGCATTATCTGGTGGCAAGAGTCTTAGGAATAAGTAGTTAGAAGTAACAGTGGAAAATCATGATGATCTTTTTTTCCCCCTTATAATATCATTTTTAAAAAATTGAAATATAGTTAACATACATAATATGTTTCAGGTGTGCTGTGTCCTGATTTGATGTTTGTATACATAATAAAGTTGTTACCATGATAAGCCTAGTAACCATCTGCCCCTATACAGCTATTGCAATATTGTTGACCATATTAAAACATTTTTTTTCTTTGAAGGATAATTGATTTTGGGGCTTCCCTGGTGACTCAGACAATAAAGAATCTTCCTGTAATGTAAGAGACCTGAGTTTGATCTCTGGGTGGGGAAGATCCCCTGGAGAAGGGAATGTCTGCCCACTCAAGGATTCTTGCCTGGAGAATTCTATGGACAGAGGAACCTGGTGGGCTACAGTCCATGGGGTTCACAAAGACTCGGCCATGATTGAGCGACTAACACTTCAACAACAAAGTCATAATTGCTTTTGCACACATTTTTTTTGCTGTGTGTATATTACATCCCCATGGCTTATTTATTTTATCACTGAATTTTTTATCTCTAAATCCCTTTCACCTATTTCCCTATATGCTTCTGAATACTACTTTAGATGCTGGAGATATTAACAGTGAATAAGACAAGACAAAAATCTTAGTCCTCATAGAATTTATTGGAAGGAGGAAGTATGGAGCAGCCAATGTTCAGTATACTTCCTATCTTTAGTCATTATAAGTTAATCAGTCCCAGAATAAAAATAATTTAGACCTATATTAAGATCAGGAACAATGATGACTTGAACCATGAGCATGTTTACATGATCTCTACTAAATCTACCCCAGTCATCACTTGAAGGACATTGGGTTGTTTCCAGTTTGGAGCAATAATGAATAAAGCCACTCTAAAAATTAGTAAACCTTTGTGAACTTGTTTTCATTTTGTTTAGGTAAATACTTTAAATACTTAGAATTGGGATTAGTGGGTTGGATGGCAAGTTTTGTTTACCATGGTAATTTAGAAGAAACTGCCAAATTGTTTTCTGAAGTGGCTGTAGAATGTGTGAGACCTCCAAGTATTCCAGATTCTTAATGACGTGGTAATATCTTTTTGATTTTAGCCATTCTAATAGATGTGTAGTGGTATTTCACTGTGGTTTTAATTACCATTTCCTTAGTGATTAATGATGTTTATTTGCTATCTAGATGTTTATTTGCTGTCTATATAAGTTGTCGCTCAGTGTCAGCAAGGAATTGGTTCCAGGACACTCCCAGGGTTTCCCCTCAAGAAACCAAAATCCGTGGGTGCTCAAGTTCCTCGTACGATCATAGTAGAGTCAGCCCTTTGTATCTGTGGGTTCTTTATTCTTGGAACTGTGTTTTCTTTGATGAAGTGTCTCTTTTAAAGAAGTTTTTTTTTCTTTTTTTTTTAATTGCTAGGTTTTGAGAGTTCTTAATGTATTCTAGATACAAGTTCTGCATCAGTTGTGTTTTGGAACATTTGAGTCTGTGACTTGTTTTTTTTATTTTTTTAACAATGTATTTGATGAGCAGAATTTTTTAATTTTGATGATGTCAATTTATCAATTTTATCTTTTATGGATTATGCTGTTGGTTTATTAGTTAAGAAATCTTTACTTAACCTAAGAACAAAAAGATTGTCTCCTGTGTTTTCTTCTACAAGTTACACTGTTTTAGGTTTTGTATTTAAGCATGTAGTCCATTTTTAGTTTGTTTCTGTATACAGTTTGGACATAGATAAAGGCTAATATTTATGAATATTGAGTTGTCTATGTCCATTTGTTGAAAAAACAAAAGGGAAGAAACAGATGTTATATGAACTTCCTGGAATAACCATGGAGAAATTCTAGTAATTTGAAAGCAAGTATTTGGGAAACACTGTCACAGTATATATAGATGAAAATACTTGATACTCTTTATTTTTTTAGGGGGTTTGTGCTTCCTATAAAATGGAAGAGTGGACAGTGGAGAAAGATTAGCAGTCGTTTTGTGAAATATTACATTTTAGGCATCAGTTCAATTCAGTCGCTCAGCTGTGTCTGACTCTTTGCAACTCCATGAATCACAGCACGCCAGGTCTCCTTGTCCACCAACTCCTAGAGTTCACTCAAACTCATGTCCATCGAGTCGGTGATGCCATCCAGCCATCTCATCCTCTGTCGTCCCCTTCTCCTCCTGCCCCCAATCCCTCCCAGCACCAGGGTCTTTTCCAATGAATCAACTCTTCACATGAGGTGGCCAAAGTACTGGAGTTTCAGCTTCAGCATGAGTCCCTCCAATGAACACCCAGGACTGATCTCCTTTAGGATGGACTGGTTGGACCTCCTTGGAGTCCAAGGGACTATCAAGAGTCTTCTCCAACACCACAGTTCAAAAGCATCAATTCTTCGGCACTCAGCTTTCTTCACAGTCCAACTCTCACATCCATACATGACCACTGGAAAAACCATAGCCTTACTACATGGACCTTTGTTGGCAAAGTAATGTCTCTGCTTTCCAATATGCTATCTAGGTTGGTCATAACTTTCCTTCCAAGGAGTAAGCATCTTTTAATTTCATGGCTGCAATCACCATCTGCAGTGATTTTTGGATCCCCCCAAAATAAAGTTTAACACTGTTTCCACTGTTTCCCCATCTGTTTCCCATGAAGTGATGGGACCAGATGCCATGATCTTAGTGTTCTGAATGTTGAGCTTTAAGCTTTTTCACTCTCCTCTTTCATTTTCATCAAGAGGCTTTTGAGTTCCTCTTCACTTTCTGCCATAAGGGTGGTGTCATCTGCATATCTGAGATTATTGATATTTCTCCCTGCAATCTTGATTCCAACTTGTTCTTCTTCCAGCCCAGCGTTTCTCATGATGTACTCTGGATAGAAGTTCAATAAGCAGGGTGACAATATACAGCCTTGCTGCTGCTGCTGCTAAGTCACTTCAGTCGTGTCCGACTCTGCGTGACCCCATGGACGGCAGCCCAACAGGCTCCGCCATCCCTGGTATTCTCCAGGCAAGACATACTGCTTTTCCTATTTGGAACCAGTCTGTTGTTCCATGTCCAGTTCTAACTGTTGATTCCTTACCTGCATACAGTTTTCTCAAGAGGCAAGTCAGGTGGTTTGGTATTCCTATCTCTTTCAGAATTTTCCACAGTTTATTGTGGTCCACACAGTCAAAGGCTTTGGCATAGTCAGTAAAGCAGAAATAGATGTTTTTCTGGAACTCTTGGTTTTTCCATGATCCAGCAGATGTTGGCAATTTGATCTCTGGTTCCTCTGCCTTTTCTAAAACCAGCTTGAACATCTGGAAGTTCATGGTTCACAATTGCTGAAGCCTGGCTTGCAGAATTTTGAGCATTACTTTACTAGTGTGTGAGATGAGTGCAATTGTGTGGTAGTTTGAGAATTCTTTGGCATTGCCGTTCTTTGGGATTGAAATGAAAATTGACCTTTTCCAGTCCTGTGACCACTGCTGAGTTTTCCAAATTTGCTGGCATGTTGAGTGGAGCACTTTCACAGCATCATCTTTCAGGATTTGAAATAGCTCAACTGGAATTTCATCACCTCCACTAGCTTTGTTCGTAGTGATACTTTCTAAGGCCCACTTCACATTCCAGGATGTCTGGCTCTAGGTGAGTGATCACACCATCATGATTATCTGGGTCGTGAAGCTCTATTTTGTACAGTTCTTGTGTATTCTTGCCACCTCTTCTTAATATCTTCTGCTTCTGTTAGGTCCATACCATTTCTGTCCTTTATTGAGCCCATCTTTGCATGAAATATTCCCTTGTTATATCTAATATTCTTGAAAAGATCTCTAGTCTTTCCCATTCTGTTGTTTTCCTCTGTTTCTTTGCATTGATCGCCGAGGAAGGCTTTCTTATCTCTCCTTGCTATTCTTTGGAACTCTGCATTCAGCTGCTTTTATCTTTCCTTTTCTCCTTTGCTTTTCACTTCTCTTCTTTTCACAGCTATTTTTAAGGCCTCTTCAGACAGCCATTTTGCTTTTTTGCATTTCTTTTCCATGGGGATGGTCTTGATCCCTGTCTCCTGTACAGTGTCATGAACCTCCATCCATAGTTCATCAGGCACTCTGTCTATCAGATCTAGTCCCTTAAGTCTATTTCTCACTTCCACTGTATAAAATAAGGGATTTGATTTAGGTCATACCTGAATGGTCTAGTGGTTTTCCCTACTTTCTTCAATTTCAGTCTGAATTTGGCAATAAGGAGTTCATGATCTGAGCCACAGTCAGCTCCTGGTCTTGTTTTTGCTGACTGTGTAGAGCTTCTCCATCTTTGGCTACAAAGAATATAATCAATCTGATTTCGGTGTTGACCATCTGGTGATGTCCCATGTGTAGAGTCTTCTCTTGTGTTGTTGGAAGAGGGTGTTTGCTACGACCAGTGCGTTCTCTTGGCAAAACTCTATTAGTCTTTGTCCTGCTTCATTCCATACTCCAAGGCCAAATTTGCCTGTTACTCCAGGTGTTTCTTGACTTCCTACTTTTAGACATACCACATTACAGTTTCTAAAACTTATGTTAAGCTTCCAAAGTAAATTGTCTAGAACAGCATTTTCCAAGTCTTACCTTTTTCTCCTTTGAGGTCCAGACGCCTTTACTGTTATTGTATTAATGTAATCAAATAAAAATATCAGAATGTATCAATACATAGTAAAAATTTGTGATGTTTTATGAGAATTTTGTTCCTGTTAGGTGTATATGTGTACTAGGTTGTGATGTAAAATGTTTGTACTATGGTGTATAGTCCAAGAGTTTGAAAACTGCTTTTCTAGAATGATCAGAGTATATTTTTGGCATAAAAGAATTTAAAAAGTTTTCCTCTTATGTTTTAGGTGTGAGTTCTTGATACGAATGAAAGGGCAGGAGTTTGTTAGTGAGATTCAAGCCAGATATCCTCATCTTCTTGAACAGGTAAATATGTTTTTATAATTGGTAACATTGGATTCTCCTAGATAATAATTACAAAATATGATTAAAAGTGATCTTTATTTCTTTTTAAAGTTAATGATAGTTATATGTTTTATGTCCATCTTAATGAAACTTTTTAGTTTTTTTTCAGACTACCATGTTTGTTCATGGCTTTTAAAAATTATTTTTTAGTTTTTTGAAAAGTTAAACAACCTGCCCCTGTACAAATTTGTGGTAGGGTTGGAGAAGAGTCTTTAGTATCTCCTTCTCCTTTTTGAGAAAAAAAAAAAGTAACATTTTAGGAATTTGGAACCTCAGAGAGTGGTTAAGCTGAAATACAACTTTCTAAGTGGAATGAGAAACCATTAATACTTTTTCCTGCTTTCCTGATATTTAAATTCTAATATGGAATTAGCTGCAGTTTAAGGAAATATTTTATGGTGATTAAGATAAAACAGCAAAGTGCAGTATGTAAACTACCCAGTTTTCAAAGCATGTGCATAGTACTTAAGATAAACTTACCTTAATGTGGCTATGCTCAGATTGTTTGAGATTCTGGATTTTACCTTTTTTTTTTTTTTCCTGTTTCATAGCTCTTATCAACTGCAAATACCTCTGGAGATGAAAATGCTGATCCACCAAGTATGTATGAAAATATCCCAAATAAAGAATAGGATTTAAGAGTATTAAAAATAAAAGTTTGTAAATAAAGGATTTCTGAGGTTATAGGAAAAAGTGCTAAGAAGTTAGCTCGTAAATATTATGTATCTTTCTATTCTCTAGAGGAGGGAATGGCAACCCACTCCAGTATTCTTGCCTGGAGAATTCCATGGACAGAGGAGCCTGGCGGGCTGCAGTCTGTGGGGTTGCAGAGAGTTGGACATGACTGAGCGACTGAGCACATACACATCTATCTTCTAAGATTCATGACATTTTTAGAGGATTCTTAGAAGCGTTCTAGTTTTTGTTCTTAAAGTGCTCATATTCTAACTGGGGAGACAAGATAGGAATACCAAATGAGAGGTGCAAATAGTAAGCTCTCCAAAGAGGGAAAGTTTGCGGTAAGCTATCATGTTTGGAAAGGCCCAGGTTACATGATTTGAGAATTGGGCTAGAAAAGTAGGTATTTGCCTGGATGTAGTATTTTAGTGCAAGGGTAGGAAATACATCTTCTGGTTATAATTTATAATCTTAGCTACATCTGGCATTTAGTGTAAAGTGTTATTTAGTCTACTGTTACCTTACTAACTTTCTGTCTGGATGATCTAACCAGTGTTGGAAGTGGGATATTGAAGTTCCCTTCTATTATTATATTCCTCTGTATTTCTCCCTTTAGTTATGCTAATATTTGCTTTGGATATTCAGATGTGCCACTGTTTTGTTGCATATAAGTTTACAATTGTTTTATGTATGCTTGATAAGTTGACCCCTTCATCACTGTGTATAGTGATTTTCTTTGTCTCTTAGCACTAATTTTGACTGAAAGTTTATTTTATTTTATGTAAGTAGAGCAACTCCTCATCACTTTTGATTATCATTTGCATAGAACTTTTTTATCTTTTCACTTTCAGCCTTTTATATCTTTCCACTTGCAGTAGGCCACGTACTGTTAGATCTTGTGGGGTTTTAAAATCCGTTCAGCCGTTCTGTGTCTTTTGATTGGAGAATTTAGTCTATTTTCATTTAAAATAGTTACTGATATATAGGGACTTTTTACTGTTTTTTTTGTAAATTGTTTTCTGACTTGGGTTTTTTTTTTTTTTTTAGTTCCTTTGTTCATTTCTTCCTCTCTTGCTGTCTTCATCTCTGACTTAATTTCTATAGTAGTGTACTTTAATTTCTCTATTGTATTTTCTGTATCTACTGTAGGTTTTTTCTTTGTGTTTACCATGAAGCTTACATAAAATATCTTACAGATATAATAGTCTGTGTTAAGCTGATAACAACTTACCTTCAATCGTTTAGAGAAACTCTACAGTTTACTTATCCTCACCCCATGTTTTACACTATTGATGTCGTACTTTATATCTCTTTATATTCTGCATCTAGAAACAAATTATTGGAGTTGTAGTTGTTAGTATTGTTTTTTATTTTTCTGTATTTTTCTATAAGTACTCCTTTAAAAAAATTTTATTGAAATATAGTGGATTTACAGTGTTATGTAGTTTCAGGTGTACAGCATAGTGATTCTGTGATACTATATATTCATTCTTTATCAGATTCCTTTCCCATATAGTTTGTAGTAGAACACTGAGTAGAGTTCCCTGTGCTATACAATAAGTCTTTGTTGGTTATCTCTTTTATATATAGTAGTGTGTATATGATAATCCCATGCCCCTAATTTTTCCCTTTCCCCAGACTTTAGGTTTGTTTCTGAAATCTATGAGTCTGTTTCTGTTTTATAAGTTAATTTAAATCATTTTTAAAAAAACATTTAGATTTCACATATGAGCAATATCATATGATGTTTGTCTTTCTTTGTCTGACTTCGTATGTTAATCTCTGGGTCCATTCATGTTGCTTCAAATGGCATTATTTCATTCTTTCTTTGTGGCTGAGTGAATTCCATTATATATATCTACCATATTTTCTTTATCCACTCCTCTGTCAGTGGACATTTAGGTTTCTTCCATGTCAGGCTGGGCTTTCCAGGTGGCTCAGTGGTAAAGAATCCACCTGCCAAGCAGGAGATGTGGATTTGATCAGTCCCTGAGTTGGGAGGATCCCTTGGAGAAGGAAATGGCAACCCACTCCAGCACAACTTTTGCCTGGGAAATCTCATGGACAGAGGAGCCTGGAGGGCTACAGTTCATGGGGTCACAAGAGTCGGACACAGCTTGGTGACTAAACAACAACAATGTCTTGACTGTTGTAAATAGTGCTGCAGTGAACATTGAGGTGCATGTATCATTTTGAATTATGATTTTCTGCAGATATATGCCCAGGAGTAGGATTGCTGAGTCATATGGTAGTTACAGTTTTAGGCTTTTAAGGAACCTCCATACTGTTCTCCATAGTGGTTATAACCAGTGTACATTCCCACCAATAGTGAAGGAGGGTTCTCTTTCTGTACTCCCCTTCCAGCATTTATTTTTGTAGACTTTGATATTAGCTCTTCTGACCAGTGTGAGGTGATATCTCATTGTAGTTTTCATTTCTATTTCTGTGATAAACTAGTGATGCTCAGCATCTTTTCATGTGCCTTTTGGCCATCTGTATGTCTTTAGAAGATCTTCTGTCTCTTTTTGATTGGATTTGTTGTTTTTACATAGAGCTAATGAACTCTGTATATTTTGGAGATTAACCCCTTGTCAGTCACTTTGCAAATATTTTTTTCCCATTCTGTAGGTTGTCTTTTTGTTTTGTTTCCAGTTTCCTTTGCTGTGCAAAATGTATTACTGTTGTTTTAACTTATACTAGACATACAATTACAGTATAGTGTGTTTTGAATTTGACCTGCATACTTAATTTTACCAGTTAAGTTTTATACTTTTATATGTTTTCATGTTATTACTTAAGGTCTCTTCATTTTAACTTGAAGAAATCATTTTAGCGTTTCTTGTAAAACAGGTTTCATGTTCATGAACTCTGTCAACTTCTGTTTGACTGGAATGTCTTTATTTCTCCTTCATTTCTGAAGGACAATTTTGCCAGTATTTGTTTTGCTGAAAGTTGTACTTTTATTTTGGTTTCAAAGGATTTGTTAACAAAAGAAACTGCTTGTTACACACGAATAAGCAGTTTCAATATTTAATATTCAGTAATTAATTTGGCTTAATTTCAGTGTACAGTCATAAAAGAAAAGAAATAGAAACAGTAGAGAGAAATAATAGCATATACATCTCTACATTGGGCCAACACCCACGTTGATCTAGCATAGAACAATGCTGGAAGTCCCACGTAACAGCAGTCTGGAGTCCTAACTGGGAAAGGGTCCTGTCAGTACATCCACCACACAGGCCAGACTTCAGATTGCAGCTTTGGGAGCTGCTGCTTATGATCCTCGGCCACAAACTGATAACAGTTTGCATGCAAAAATGCAGTTCTGGTTTTTCTTTAACTTTTACAATGCTGTTTGTTTCATCTTGTGAGTCATAAAGTTCTTTAGACTCTGGGGGCCTGATTGAGTCCCCAGAGGCTTAAGAAATTCTAAGGCTGGATTGCCCCAGTGGTCCAGTAGTTAAGAATCAACCAGCTAATGCAGGGACACCAGTTCAACCCCTGGTCCGGGAAGATTGCACATGCTGCAGAGCAGTTAAGCCCATATGCTACCACTACTGAGCCCATGCTCTGTAACACAAGAAGCCACCACAATAAGAAACCTGCACGTTGAAACTAGAGAAAGCCTGTGCAGCAAACAGACCCAGTGCAACCAAGAATAAATAAGTGAATAAATAATCAAATACAAAGCACTCGTTAAAAAAAAAAAAAAATCCAAAACCCACTCCCTTTCTTATCTGAAGTGCTGCTTGACTTGCTGGTAACGATTGGTGTTCATGCACGCAGGCAGGCATGTAGTCCGGGCAAGGTCAGAAGTCGGTTAGAGGTATTCTCCCCTACTTGCGAAGCCTGAACAAGGCTACCTTCATTTTGAATTTCCCAAACAGTGTTCTTGGTTGGCATTTGTTTTTCTTTTATCACTTGGATATATTAAGTCTTTCTCTCCTAGCCTGCAAGGTTTCTGCAGAGAAATGTGCTGATAGCCTTAGGGGGTTCCCTTGTATGTAATGATTCTTTTTTTTTTTTGCTGCTTTCAAAATGCTTTCTTTGTCTTTTTGTTTTTAATATTTTGACTATAATGTGTCTTGGAATAATCTCTGGCCTGATCTTGCTTGGGGTTCTCTGTACTTGCTCTTTCTGGATATCCGTATCTCTCCCAAGATTTGGGAACTGAAGTTTTAAGCTATTATTTCTTAAAGTAAGCTTTCTACCCCTTTTTTCTGTCTTCTGGGATTCCTGTGATGTAACTGCTCATCTGCTTGGTGGTGCCCTATAATTCATGTGGTCTTCTGTCCCTCTTTTATTCTCTTTTTGTTCCTATAACTGGCTAATTTCAAATGATCTCCATTTGGATTCTCATTCTTTTTTTCTTCATGATCAAGTCTGTTGAATTTCTCTATTGATTTTCAGTTCTGTCCTTTTTTTCTTCAGCTCCACATCTTCTGTTTGATCTTTTTTCTTTTTCTTGATTAAATTTCTGATTTTGGTTTCTATTTCTTGTTTAAACTTCTGATTTTGTTCATGAATTGTTATTTTCATTTAGTTGTTTACTGTTGTTCTCTTGAATTTTATTGAGTTTCTTTAAGGTGACTGTTGAGTTCATTGTCAGACAAATCATAGATCTTCATTTCTTTGGGGTCAGTCTGGATGTTTATTAGTTTCTTTTGATGGTGTTGTATGTGCCTTATTTATATATTTATATGCTGTATGTAGCCTGGCCATAGTATCTGTGCATTTGAAGGAGCGAACACCATTTCCAGTTTTTACTGATTGGTCTTGCCAAGTGAGGACCTTCTTCTGTCAATTTTGATGGATACAGAGCTGTTTTGGGGTCTGTTGCTGGGACCATAGTCAGGGATTCTGGCACCTGGGTACAAGCCAGTCTTCTCAAAATCACTCTCCTTGGTTTTGGAATACACTAGGCTTTCAGAATCTTATATCTCAATCACAGAGCCCCTCACAAAGGCACTTTGGTCCTTGGACGGATTCCAAATTGTTGTTGCGTGGGGAATCCAGATGGGAGACATCTTAATTAGCAATCTTGCTATCATTACTCTTTTGTATCCTTCTTAAGGTATCGTCCTCACTTGGCTTCCTGGACACCACATTGTTGATTTTCACGTTTCCCTGGTTGATCATGAACAATTTCCTTTGGTGGTTACTCCTTTTTCAAACCTCTTATGTGATGGAGTACCCCTCAACGTTCAGCCCAAAGGTAGTTCTCCATTTCCTGAGCTGCAGACTAGCATGTTCAACCACCTGTTTAAACCTCTGCTTGTTTATAATGGGTTTCTCAGAGTTAATAGGACCAGAGCAAACATTTTCTCCCTGCCCTTCGTACCTCAGATGTGCTTTTTCTCTGATCTCCCTTGCTCAGTTAATGTTCCCCACTTCCTGAGGTTGACTTAAGTTAGACATCATCCCTGATTCCTCCTTTTACTTTGTGTATTTAAGCTATTAAAAGTCCTTTCATCTCTATAATATGTCCCAAATCTTACCACTTCTCTTCATCGTCCCCACTGTTAACCTGATTCAAGCTTCTATCACCTTTTGTCATAAAATCCTAACAGGTCTCCCTGACTCCATTTTACCTCACTAAAGTTTATCACAGAGCTGCCAGAATCAGCTTTTGAAAAAACAAATCAAGTTTTATAAGTCTTAGAATATTCTAGCAGACTTAAAATATAAACTCCTCCCAAGGCTCTACGTGATCTAGGCCTCACCCTACTCTCTGACTGCACCGCCTTACTATTTCTTGAATAATATCAAGCTTTCCTCTTGACTTGAGGCTTTTATACTGGCTGTTCTCTTTGCCTGAAAGACTTCTTTCAGATATTCCCATATTCATTCCTTATCGTTCAGTTGTTTGCTTTGCTGTTACCTATTCAGACAGGGTTCCACATATGTTTGAGCAAGGGAGCACACAGTGTATATTTACATTTATTATACAACAGTTTTCCAGCAGATGGCAGTAAAGTATCTTGAAGAATGATGTCTTTTTATAATTTTCACATTGCCATATTGGCTGGCATTGACCCTGTTATCAGAAAATGCCTCTCTGATCACCCTATCCTGAATGTCCTCCTGCTGCTTCCTAGTTTGTCTTAACCACCTTATTCTGCTTTATTTTCTTCAGAACATGTGTTGCTATCTGAAGTCATATTAGTTTAATTCTTTAATCACGTTTTTTTAAACCACGTTTTTAGATGTGTTCTGTGTGAATTAGTCTTCCACTTTACTGATCTTCCCATCTTTGTTTTTTCTGCTTCATCTGTCCACCTCTTCAGGTCCTGTCTATCCTTAAGGTTCAAACTCTTGTGTGATCTTTTTCATTAAGTCTTTGTTGATTTCTTCCACTTTCCTAGCTGAATTGAGATTATTCTCACTTCTAAATTTGTGTAGCATCTCAGTTTCCAAAAATAACTGTACAACAGAGTCATTTGAGGAATTTTTAGGATATTCTTATGTTCCATCCCTAAAGACTCTAACTAAGATATGGGAATTGGTATTTTTTTTAAGTACAGCCTGTTACTGGGCTTCCTTGGTGGCTCAGTGCCACCAAATAACCTGCCTGCCAATGCAGGAGTCATGTGTTCGATCCCTGGGTTGGGAATATCCCCTGGAGAAGGAAATGGCAGCTCTCTCCAGTATTTTTGCCTGGGAATTCCTATGGGCAGAGGAGTGTGGTGGGCTGTTGTCCATGGGGTCACAGAAAAGTCGGACACAGCTTAGCAACTGAACAACAATAACAGCAGCCTCTCCTTTGATCCTTACCAGGTTCAGACTTCTGTTGGAGTTATAGGTAACTTGTGCATACAGCTCATCTCCATTACCAGCATATAATCACGTCTAGAGTAAAGATTATATCAGAGTCATTATTGTTCCCCATATTTTTATATTTATGGAATTTACCCAAATATATATCTTTTAAAATAGTTGTTCATTTTGGACCTGGAGAAAGTTCTTCAGACGATGCAGTCATGATGAATACACCTGTGGTTAAAGCTGCCTTGGAAATGGGCTTTAGTAGAAGCCTGGTAAAGCGGACAGTTCAGAGTAAAATCCTAACAACTGGAGAGAATTACAAAACAGTTAATGATATTGTGTCAGCACTTCTTAATGCTGAAGATGAGAAAAGAGAAGAAGAAAAGGAGGAAGAGAAGGAAAGACAAACTGAAGAAACAGCATCAGGTATTTGGGAACGTTAGTCCCCTGCATTATTTCCGTTGAGGTCTTGTAGGACTGTCTCATGTGTCTCTCCACTGACTGCTGGTGGCAGCCAGCAGTCATTTCCAAACCTCACATTCCCTTCACTGTGAGCAACGTATTACCCTAGTTGAGAATCACTGACTACAGTTTTTTTTCTTTTTGAATGTTTTTTTCTCCCCAAGAAGATCCCTGATTTATGCTAATCAGAGGATTTTGTCATAATTTCTTTCTTGAGCTATATTGCCTTTCTCCCTCATACATTAACAGATCTAAACTGTTTGGAAAAAGTAAGATTTTAAAGCTGGGGGCCTGTCTCATTTCTACTTTTTTTTTTAAAGTTCCTTTAAATCATATTCTTAACATGGCATTTTACTGTCTAATCCTAGCTTAGTGATCCTTATAGAAAAAATAAAATCCATGATGAAATTCTAGGATTTGATAAGCACCTCCCCAACACAAAGATCATAGGGAATTGATTTTGGTATTCATCTTTATTGTGTTAAGCTTCAGACTTCCACAACAAGTCTTCTGAGTAATCATTCCTTTAACAAATACTAACTGAACATGATCACCTGTACCAAGTACTGTGCTCCCCATGGTGCTTGCTTTCAAGGAGCATAGAGACTAGCTGTGGAAACCAATATGCAAAAAGATAGGGTTACAGGGCCAGTAGAACTGAAAGTTGCATACATAGTGTAAATTTGACTGTCAGACTGGAAAACACTTTTTCTGTTTAAGCTTGTAAGTAATGATAGGAATAGTTTGAGAACTGTATCATTTGGCCGTGTAGCAAAATGTTTAAGGTCTGATTTCTAGTTGAGACAAATTTGTGTTTAAATCCTGGCTTTGTCAGTTACCAGCTTGGTGATTAATTTAACCAGAACTCTTGTTTTCTCATCTGTAAAACAGGGATGATAGTACTACAAATTGCATGGGGCAGCTATAGAAATTAAATGAGAGGTTACAAGTAAAACAGTTTAGTGCCTTTACCTAGCACATCAAAATTTTTTTTAAGTATATTGCCTTGGGAAGTGGGAGGGTCTTCGTGCAAGAAAGGGCCCAGGGATAGTGAGATTATTAACCAGAGGGCAGGAGGAGAAGGGGACCACAGAAGATGAGATGGTTGGATGGCATCACTGACTCAATAGACTTGAGTTTGAGCAAATTCCGGGAGATAGTGAAGGGCTCCTGGAGTGCTGGAGTTCATGGGGTCACAAAGAGTCGGGCATGACTGACCAGCCGAACGACAGCAACAATAAAATACACGTTAAATGAAATCACTCTAATAAACCTGGACACCATAGTTTTGTGACTTTCTTGTATTTTGTAAAATTCAGAGAAAAGTCTTGAATTACAGCTTTGAAATTGTTTCTTAATAATCAAAAAAAGAATAGAGAGGAAGAGTTTAGGATACTAATAAGAGAAGATCATTAAAACACCTGACCGATATATAGATTAGAATGGGACATAAGCAAAGCCAGGAGACAACTCTTTTGTTAGTAGGGTTGGAAATGACATGGAGCTACAGCATCAGGTGAAGAACAGATCTGTTAGTAGTAAGGTGAATTATTAAGGCAGAAGGATAAATAAGTTGTGGGTAGAGAAGGGACTTTCATAATTTTGAGATGAATAGTGTGTTTCACTCCTTGGTGGTTGTTCAGTCACTCAGTCATTTGTGACCCCAAGGGAATGGTCTTTTTTTTTTTTTTTTTTTTAACAACTTTATAATAGACTTCTTTATTTTTTTATTAAACTTGTAAATATAGAGATGTACAAAATGCTAAAGCCTTTGGCTGTGTGGATCATAGCAAGCTGTGGAAAACTTTTAAAGAGAGGGGAATACCAGATCATCTTACCTGTCTCCCAAGAAACCTGTATGCGGGTCAAGAAGCAATAGTTAGATTGGTTCAAGATTGAGAAAGGAGTATGACAGGGCTGTGTGTTGTCACCCTATTTATTTAACCTATACACTGAGCACATCGTGAGAAATGCCAGGCTGGATGAGTTACAAGCTGGAGTCAAGATAGACGGGAGAAATATCAACAACCTCAGATATGTGGATGAAACCACTCTAAAGGCAGAAAGGAAAGAGGAACTAAAGAACCGCTTGATGATGATGAAAGAGAAGAGTGAAAAAGCTGGCGTAAGACTAAATATTAAAAAAACTAAGGTCATGGCATCTGGCCCCATTACTTCATGGCAAATAGAAAGGGAAAAGGTGAGAATAGTGACACATTTCCTCTTCTTGGACTTTAAAATCATTGCAGATGGTGACTGCAGCCATGAAATCAGAAGACGATTGCTTCTTGGCAGGAAAGCTATGACAAACCTAGGCAGTGTGTTGAAAACAGAGACAGCAGTCTGTTGACAAAGGTCCGTATAGTCAAAGCTATGGTGGTCATGTACGATTGGTAGAGCTGGACAGTAAAGAAGGCAGAGCACCAAAGAATTGACGCCTTTGAACTGTGGTGCTGGAGAAGACTCCTGAGAGTCCCTTGGACAGCAGGGAGATCAAAGCATTTAGTCCGAAAAGAAATCAGCCCTGAATACTTATTGGAAGGACCGAACAGCAACTTTTTTTTTTAAGGCTGAAAGCAGGCAATTAAATATTGGTGATTGGGGCATCAAAAGAGGAAGTTTTTGAAAAATACTTCAGGAATTTATGCCTATAGTCTATTTAACAATGGATTTTGTGTGGTTTAAGGTTAAAGGAGAAAACATTACTTTAAAAACAAGACTAGGCTTGATTGGTGTGCAGTCTTTTTAAATTGCTATAAACCTAGACCTTTATAAAATATTGGTAGCCAACTCTGTGCCAGATACTGTGATAAATACTTCACATATATCTCATTTAATCCTTACAACTCTTTGAGAAAGGTACTATTATTATGTACATTTTACAGATGAGGAAACTGAGGTATGTGAAGGTTACGGCACATAGCTACTAAGTGGCTGTGCCTGTATGGGCAGCTAGGTTTGTCCTAACTCTGCAGCTCAAACTCTTCAGCACTGCTTACTGCTTTTATTCCCTGCCCCCCCAACTCTGGCTCTTTGTTGCTGAACGCAGGCTGTTCTCTAGTTGCAGCAAGTAGGAGCTGTTCTCTGTTGCGGAGTGTGGGCTTCTCACTGCGCTGTCTTCTCGTCGCAGAACACTGGCTCTAGGCCCGTGGGCTTCAGAGGTTGTGCTGCATGAGCTCAATAGGTGCAGGGCTCTAGGGTGCCAGCTCAGCAGTTGGGGAGCAAAGGCTTAGTTGCCCTGCAACATGTGGAACCTTCCTGGAACAGGGATCAAACCCATGTCCCCTGCATTGGCAGGCAGATTCTTAACCAGTGGACCACCAGGGAAATCCTGCTTACTACTTCTTAAACATCAAGAGACTAGGAGACTTGATTCTACAACTGATTCTTCCTGTGACACTGGACAGGTCACTCATTCCTCCTGAGTCTTTCTTACCCTATCTGGAAATAAGAAACATTCATAACCGACCTGTTTCATTGATAGGATCTTTTTATCTAATGAGACAATTCATATGAAAATGCTTATAAACGTAATGTGATATAATGCAAAGAGAAGTCAGTATTTCATTGGGGCAAAGTATAGAGGTGGCATATTTATATTATCCTTTAAAATTCTCTTCCTACTTTCTGCAGGATAAAGCAGGATTCTAAGATAGGTTAAAAGATAAAATGTTACAGAAAAACCCAAACAAACTTTTTGGCCAACCCAATATATAGACTCAAGTAGGTTACAAAAACAGAGGCCATGTGTATACTACATACTATGCCATGGTGTAGTATGTATACTATATACCTACCAAATCTTCTGAAAGTTTTCCAAATGACAGACATTAAGATGCAGACAAGTAATTTTGTTCTTTTTTTCTAGCTCCTGTTTAGTGTCTGAATTGTTCATAGTGTTGGTTAGTGACTATGAGTGTGGTTGGAGCAGTTTATAATCTAATATATTTTTTCTTTTTTTTTAACATTGAAGATGATTTGTCATTACTTCGGAGGAATAGAATGGCTCTCTTTCAACAGTTGACGTGTGTGCTTCCTATCCTGGATAATCTTTTAAAGGCCAATGTAATTAATAAACAGGAGCATGATATTATTAAGCAAAAAACACAGATACCTTTACAAGCAAGAGAACTGATTGATACTGTTTTAGTTAAAGGAAATAGTGCTGCCAACATCTTCAAAAACTGTCTTAAGGAAATTGACCCTACATTATATAAGAACTTGTTTGGTGAGTTTGTTGTACAATTATTTTTAGAATTGTGTTCATCTTTGTGTTTGATAAATTGAATCCAGTTAGCAAACTGTGTACATTTGTTCTAAAAAAGTGAAGTCTTTTATTGCCCAAGTAGCTTGGCTAAATAATATCCAATGATATATAACTAAAATCTATGTATTCAATACATAGTAGGGGAAAAATAATATGTAGTAGGCAAAGCAGTCTTGTATTTGGTAGAGTAATGCTTTAAAATATTTTTTTAATTGAGGTGTAGGTGGTTTACTGTATTGTGTTAGTTCCAGGTGTACAACAGTTATTTAAAATTTTTATAGATTATATTCCATTTATAGTTACTATAAAATATTGGCTATTTTCCCTGTGCTATACAATGGACCTTGTAGCTTGTTTATTTTATACATAGTAGTTTGTACCTCTTAATCTTCCTACCCCTGTTTTGCCCACCCCCACCCCCACTGGAAATAGTGCCGCCACTAGTTTGTTCTCTATATCTATGTCTGTCTTTTATGTCACGTTCACTAGTTTTATGTTTTAGATTCCACATATACATGATGACGTAGTGTTTCTCTGACTTATTTCACTAAGCACGATACACTCCTGGTTCCATCTGTGTTGTTGAACGTGACAGAATTTTATTTCTATGGCTGAGTGTTAGAGTGATTTTTTTTTGTATGTTTTTCTTTCCTCAGTGGAAAAGAATATGAAGTATATTCCAACAGATGTTTCAGGTAAAACAAAATTAAGACTTGGGACCAACATAGAATATTACCCTTAAAAAAATTATTTATGTATTTATGTATTATTTTTGGCTGTTGGGTCTTTGTTCCTGTGCAGGCTTTCTCTAGTTGTGGCGAGTGGAGGCTGCTCTTCATTGCAGTGCACAGGCTTTTCATTATGGTGGCTTCTGTTGCAGAGCACAGGTTCTGGGGTGCACAGGCTTCAGTAGTCAGTGTGTGGGCTCAATAGCTGTGGTTCCAGGTTCTAGAGCACAGGCTCAGTAGTTAGGGTTCCTGGGCTCCAGAGCACAGGCTTAAGTAGTCGCAGTGCGTGGTCTCAATAGCTGTGGCTCCTGGGCTCTAGAGCACGGGCTCAGAAGTTGTGGTGCACAGGCTTAGTTGCGCCACTGCATGTGGGATCTTCCTGGATCAGGGATTGAACTTGTGTCTCCTGCATTGGCAGGCAGATTCTTTACCACTGAGCCACCAGGGAAGCCCCTATCCTTTTATTTTTTTAATGGAAGGTAAAGTAGAAACTGAATTTCACTGAGGTTTTTGTTGTTATAGGTCTGTCCCTGGAAGAGCAGTTGAGAAGGCTGCAAGAAGAAAGAACTTGTAAAGTGTGTATGGACAAAGAAGTTTCTATTGTATTCATCCCTTGTGGTCATCTGGTAGTATGCCAGGAATGTGCCCCTTCTCTAAGAAAATGCCCTATTTGCAGAGGTATAATTAAGGGTACTGTTCGTACATTTCTCTCATAAAAGAAAAATAAGCTGTATGTTAGCTTATGTATAAAAATCTTTAAAATATTGTCTGAAGTTGTTTGAAGTAAAAAAAGGAATTACTGACTCCTTAATTAGTAACATTTGTATTCTCTGCTTTCTTTGGTACTAATACTCGTGTTTCAAAAAAATGGTGTCACATATAATATTTAATCTCTGTTTATATGAAAAGTAAGGTTTATGTTTGAGCTGTGTTAGTGTACAATGTGCACACAGAAGTTAAAGGAGCAGTGTTAATGCTGTTATGTATCATTTTAGGAGTGACTGGATCTGGTATTCTTTCTGAAAGCTTTGAGTACTACTTTAGAGTACAGTTGAAAAGAACTGGAAACCAGGAACTCTGGAGTTTATCACAGTTATATTGCCAAATTCTTATTGGTTCTTTTTCAGTTGTGTTGTTTTTCAAATAGTGGTACAGTGTTGAGACAAGGTCCTGGTTCCTACTCAAAAAAAATATGCATAACAAAGTCTTTGAGTTCCACAGAACTGGGGCCCCCACCCAGGTGGAGGATGGTAACGTCAGGCTGAACACAAGATTCCTGGAGCACCGCTCCCTTGCCTCACCAGTAACCAATCAGGAAAAAATCATACACCCTGAAGCCCTCATCCCAAATGTTGCCTCCTGTTTCTGGGGACCAGTGATGACCATCCTGTTAGGTCTCCTGTTTGGCCCCTGTCTATTTCATCTCTGAGAGGAGCCAACAGTTTCAAGCTAAATTGCTGTTATTACAAGGTGAATGCTGGTTTCAGGCACAGAATACTTCAACTTAGATCAGGTAGAGAGAGACTTCTGCTTTGTTAGGCAGGCCTACGCCCATGCACAGCAGGAAGAAATTACAGAAGAAAAAGACCTCCGCTCCAGTTCCCAAGAAGGATCTTGATTTTGAAGTCTCTCAGCAGGGAGTTAGGGGAAGCAAACTGACTGAAACCGCCCACCCTGGCCAGGCACCATAATAACCATTTGCAAGAGTTGTTTTACAACAGGAGATCCTGGTATGGAACACGGAACTAGTAAGCCACCACAAACCGGAAGAGTTCAGGAAAGGTCAAAATGAGACACCACATGTCCGACAACCTCCCAGAATCCTCACATCTGGCATCCATCTTGGCTGAACCAGGCGTGCACCGCCAGGAAGGACTCTGAGCCAGAATGATTTGGCTAAAGACAACCTGGAAACTAATCCCATCACCGTAAAACCCGAGACTGCCAGAGCAGTTCTCCTGGGTTCCCTCACCCTACTGCTCTCCACCTGGGCACCCCTTCCTGATAAAATCTCTTGCTTTGTCAGCAAAAAATAAAATGGTGTCATATATAATATTTAACCTGTGTTTATATGAAAAGTAAGCTTTATGTTTGAGCTGTGTTAGTGTACATATGTGTACACAGGAGAAGTTAAAGGAGCAGTGTTAATGCTGTTAGGTATCATTTTAGGAGTGACTGGATCTGGTATTCTTTCTGAAAGCATTGAGTACTACTTTAGAGTATTGTTGAAAAGAACTAGAAACCAGGAACTCTGGAGTTTATCACAGTTATATTGCCAAATTCTCATTGGTTGTTTTTCAGTTGTGTTGTAAGATAAGGATTTTTCTCTTAATGGTATAAAAGTTTTTCCCTAGTTTGTGAGAAACATCTTAATAAAAGGTCTTTAAAAAGACTACATCAATTCACATCAGTTTTTTTGTTGTTCTGCTTTATAATTTCCATAAACTTTCATAAGGTTATATAAGAATGAGATAATGTACATAAGCATAGTACTTGTCACATTGTAAGCAGTTCAAATGCAAATTATTAAATTAAAAAACTGAATTCATAAAACAAATTACCAAAAAATGTTTTTTTAATAATGAATTTATGAGAATTTCTTTCAGATGACAGTATCTGTCTAGTTGCTTTGTATATTGTAGATACTATTTGAATTAAAAATCCATGTCAAACATTCTTAACAAAATTATGTAAATCTTCATTGGGATTTAAGAAAATAGTGTCATCATTTTGTTGTAGAGGTGGTGGTGGGAGGTTGAATACAGCTAATGGAAAGTATGTTCTTTGGGGCCCAGTCATATTTGACCTTTCCCAGATCTGGGTCTTTGACAGACTTCTGAGACCAAGTGAAAAGGAGGTCGAGTATTAAAAATTCTTATCCCCAAACTCCATTAGATTCTTTCAAGTAAAGTGTATAGTAGGAAGAAAGAAAATTTCTCTATCTTTTTTTTAAGTCAGACTTTATAGGTGCTGTTTAATGATGGTTAAGTGAAAATAGGCAGGAATTCTATAGGAAACAGTGTCTGCAGGGCCCTGGCATGTACTCCAAGGGCCATGGAGGCAGGCCCTGTACCAGCCTGCCCGTGGCACAGCCCCTCTCTTCTGTGAGTTGTGGGACACTCACCACTTGGCCTAGGGCTGGGTCTCCAGAAAGCCCGAGTCCTCTGTTGGGCAAAGAGCAGCCCTGCAGGCTCCATGACGCATCTGTGGGCCCAGGTCTGGCCCTGTGAGGAATCTGAGGCTCCGTGTCTGTCAGGGAGCTGCAGCAAGTGTTCATCAGGTAGGAGAGGGCCTGGCTGGTGGCAGTGCGTGTGGCAAGGCCAGGAGAGTGCGGTCCACCAGCCAGGCTGTTGCCTTCATTCATCATGATGTGCTGGTGCGTTGGTGTAAGTCTGAATGCATACTTCTAGGTACAAGACCTATGTCAATAAGAAAGATTCTCCCTGCCATTATAGAAGGAATTTAAAGAGGGGATTAGATCATTTTTAAAACTACTGTGGTAAAACAGTACTCAGTATCCACTGTGTACCAGCACTGTGGAAAGTTCTTCAAGAGATGGGAATAGCAGACCACCTTATCTGCCTCCTGAGAAATCTGTATGCAGGTCAAGAAGCAACAGTTAGAACTGGACATGGAACAACAGACTGGTTCCAAATTGGGAAAGGAATCTGTTAAGGCTTTATATTGTCAGCCTGCTTATTCAACTTACATGCAGAATACATCATGAGAAGTGCTGGGCTGAATGAAGCACAAGCTGGAATCAAGATTGCTAGAGAAATATCAATAACCTCAGATATGCAGATAACACCACTCTTATGGTAGAAAACGAAGAGGAACTAAAGAGCCTCATTATGAAAGTGAAAGAGGAGAGTGAAAAAGCTGGTTTAAAACTCAACATTGAAAAAACAAGATCATGGCATCTAGTCTCATCACTTCATGGCAAATAGATGGGGAAACAATAGAAACACTGGCAGACTTTATTTTCTTGGGCTCCAAAAATCACTGCAGGTGGTGACTGCAGCCATGAAATTAAAAGATGCTTGCTCCTTGTAAGAAAAGTTATGACCAACCTAGACAGCATATTAAAAAGCAGACACATTGCTTTGCAGACATAGGTCTGTCTTGTCAAAGCTATGTTTTTCAGTAGTCATGTATGGATGTGAGTGTTGGACTATAAAGAAGGCTGAGCATTGAAGAATTGATGTTTTTGAACTGTGGTGTTGGAGAAGCCTCTTGAGAGACACTTGGACTGCAAGCAAACCAGTCAATCCAGAAGGAAATCAACCCTGAATATTCATTGGAAGGACTGATGCTGAAGCTGAAACTCCAATACTTTGGCCACCTGATGCGAAGAGCTGACTCATTAGAAAAGATCCTGATGCTGGGAAAGATTGAAGGCAGGAGTAAAGGGGACAACAGAGGATGTGATGGTTGGATGACATCACCGACTCAATGGACGTGAGTTTGAGCAAACTCAGGGATATGGTAAAGGACAGGGAAGCCTTGCATGCTGCAGTCCATGGGGTCGCAAAGAGTTGGACACGACTGAGCAACTCAACAACAGCAAATCTATGTATGATCACTTTACCCTTTATTGTTTCTGCACTTGGGTAAAAGAAGTATTTTTTATTATTGGGCTCCACAAACCCACAACAGATAGTATTTTTTGCTGGTCAGTTGGGAAAGACATGATTAACTCAGTGGAAACAGAAAAACCATGCTAATAATAGATAATGAAGAGACATACTGTTATATTATGGTATAATTGTGTCCAACAGGTTTTAACCAGTGAATCCTTGGCACTTTTAATCCTTAGCAGTTCTGATGACATAAGGTAAAATTGGATAATTATCCAAGATAATTGGATAGTTATCTTGTAAGCCAAGTGACCATATTTTGTGGTATTGTGAAAAGAGCCCAGAATTTCAAATCTGAAGACTTTACCTCTAAGCTCAGTTCTACCATTAAACAAGGTTCTTAGCCAGCCCTTTATAATTCTCTTTGATCCTTGGCTTTTCTTTGAGGGTCAGTTTCTGCCTGCCTTATCCCTCACAAAGTTATATTGGAGTCTAATGTGGGGCTACACATAAGAACTTGTGTGTTCTCTGTTAGCAGGCAGTGCTGATGACAGTGTCGCTGGTCTCATCCCTAAGTTGCAAACGTCTCCTTTGACATCAGACCCAGATAAACTGAGTCACAGCGTTGGGCTCCATTCAGTGTTTTTTGTTGTACTCTGTTTTTTAAAGGCCAAGTAATACTTGAATTTTAGCTGAGCTATTTCAAATCTAAAGAGATGATGCTGTGAAAGTGCTGTACTCAATATGCCAACAAATTTGGAAAACTCACCAGTGGCCCCAGGACTGGAAAAGGTCGGTTTTCATTCCAATCCCAAAGAATGTTCAAACTACCACACAATCACACTCATCTCACATGCTAGCAAAGTAATCCTCAAAATTCTCCAAACCAGGCTTCAACACTACATGAACTGTGAACTTCCAGGTATTCAAGCTGGATTTAGAAAAGGCAGAGGAACCAGAGATCCAATTGCCAACATCCATGGGGTCATCAAAAAAAAAAAAATTCCAGAAAAACATCTGCTTTATTGACTATGCCAGAACCTTTGACTGTGTGGATCACCACAAACTGGAAAATTTTTAAAGAGATGGGAATACCAGACCACCTGATGTGCCTCCTGAGAAATCTGTGTGCAGGTCAAGAACTGGTCATGGAACAACAGACTGGTTCCAAATTGGGAAAGGAATCTGTCAAGGCTGAACATTGTCACCCTGCTTATTTAACTTATATGCAGAGCACATCATGTGAAATGCTAGGCTGGATGAAGCACAAGCTGGAATCAAGATTGCCAGAAGAAATATCAATAACCTCAGATATGCAGGTGACACCACCCTTATGGCAGAAAGCAAAGAACTAAAGAGCCTCTTTATGAAAGTGAAAGAGGAGAGTGAAAAAGTGGACTTAAAACTCAACATTCAGAAAACTTAAGATCATGGCATATGGTCCCATCACTTCATGGCAAATAGTTGGGGAAACAATGATAAACTTTATTTTGGGGAGGCTCCAAAATCACTACAGGTGGTGACTGCAGCCATGAAATTAAAAGAGACTTACTCCTTGGAAGGAAAGTTATGACCAACCTAGACAGCATATTCAAAAGCAGAGACATTAGCTTCCCAACAAAGGTCCGTCAAGTCTAAGCTATGGTTTTTCCAGTAGTGTATGGATGTGAGAGTTGGACTATAAAGAAAGCTGAGCACAGAAGAATCGATGCTTTTGAACTGTGGTGTTGGAGAAGACTCTTGAGAGTCCCTTGGACTGCAAGGAGATCCAATGAGTCCATCCTAAAGGAAATCAGTCCTGAATATTCATTGGAAGGATTAATGCTGATGCTGAGACTCCAGTACTTTGGCCACCTATTGAAAAGAGCTGACTCATTTGAAAAGACCCTGATGCTGGGAAAGATTGAGGGCAGGAGGAAAAGGGGACGACAGAGGATGAGATGGTTGGATGGTATCGCCGACTCAGTGGACATGAGTTTGAGGAAATCCGGGAGTTGTTGATGGACAGGGAGGCCTGGCATGCTGTGGTCCATGGGATCGCAAAGAGTCGGATGCGACTGAGCAACTGAACTGAACTGAATGTGTGAATAGATACTTGTAAAAAATTGAAAGTATATAAGTTCAGTTCAGTTCAGTCACTCAGTCATGTCCGACTCTTTGTGACCCCATGAATAGCAGCACGCCAGGCCTCCCTGTTCTCTAACTCCCGGAGTTCACCCAGACTCACGTCCATCGAGTCAATGATGCCATCCAGCCATCTCATCCTCTGTCGTCCCCTTCTGCTCCTGCCCCCAACCCCTCCCAGCATCCGAGTCTTTTCCAATGAGTCAACTCTTCGCATGAGGTGGCCAAAGTACTGGAGTTTCCGCTTTAGCAGCATTCCTTCCAAAGAAATCCCAGGGCTGATCTTCAGAATGGACTGGTTGGATCTCCTTGCAGTCCAAGGGACTCTCAAGAGTCTTCTCCAACACCACAGTTCAAAAGCATCAGTTCTTCAGCACTCAGCCTTCTTCACAGTCCAGCTCTCACATCCATACATGACCACAGGAAAAACCATAGCCTTGACTAGACGAATCTTTGTTGGCAAAGGAATGTCTCTGCTTTTGAATATGCTATCTAGGTTGGTCATAACTTTCCTTCCAAGGAGTAAGTGTCTTAATTTCATGGCTTCAGTCACCATCTGTAGTGATTTTGAAGCCCCCAAAAATAAAGTCTGACACTGTTTCCACTGTTTCCCCATCTATTTCCCATGAAGTGATGGGACCGGATGCCATGATCTTCGTTTTCTGAATGTTGAGCTTTAAGCCAACTTTTTGACTCTCCTCTTTCGCTTTCATCAAGAGGCTTTTTAGTTCCTCTTCACTCTCTGCCATAAGGGTGGTGTCATCTGCATATCTGAGGTTATTGATATTTCTCCCGGCAGTCTTGATTCCAGCTTGTGCTTCTTCCAGTCCAGCATTTCTCATGATGTACTCTGCATAAAAGTTAAATAAGTAGGGTGACAATATACAGCCTTGATGTACTCCTTTTCCTATTTGGAACCAGTCTGTTGTTCTATGTCCAGTTCTAACTGTTGCTTCCTGACCTGCATACAGATTTCTCAAGAGGCAGATCAGGTGGTCTGGTATTCCCATGTCTTTCAGAATTTTCCACAGTTTATTGTGAAAGTCAAAGGCTTTGGCATAGTCAATAAAGCAGAAATAGATGCTTTTCTGGAGCTCTCTTTCTTTTTCCATGATCCAGCGAATTTTGGCAATTTGATCTCTGGTTCCTCTGCCTTTTCTAAAACCAGGTTGAACATCTGGAAGTTCACGGTTCACATATTGCTGAAGCCTGGCTTGCAGAATTTTGAGCATTACTTTATTAGCGTGTGAGATGAGCAATTGTGCGGTAGTTTGAGCATTGTTTAGCATTGCCTTTCTTTGGGATTGGAATGAAAACTGACCTTTTCCAGTCCCATGGCCACTGTTGAGTTTTCTAAATTTGCTGGCATATTGAGTGCAGCACTTTCACAGCATCATCTTTCAGGATTTGGAATAGCTCAACTGGAATTCCATCACCTCCATTAGCTTTGTTTGTAGTGATGCTTTCTAAGACCCACTTGACTTCACATTCCAGGATGTCTGGCTCTAGGTCAGTGATCACACCATCGTGATTACCTGGGTCATGTAGATCTTTTTGTACAGTTCTTCTGTGTATTCTTGCCACCTCTTAATATCTTCTGCTTCTGCTAGGTCCATACCATTTCTGTCCTTTATCGAGTCCATCTTTGCATGAAATGATCCCTTGGTATCTCTAATTTTCTTGAAGAGATCTCTAGTCTTTCCCATTCTGTTGTTTTCCTCTGTTTCTTTGCATTGATCGCTGAGGAAGGCTTTCTTATCTCATCTTGCTATTCTTTGGAACTCTGCATTCAGATGCTTATATCTTTCCTTTTCTCCTTTGCTTTTTGCTTCTCTTCTTTTCACAGCGATTTGTAAGGCCTCCTCAGACAGCCATTTTGCTGTTTTGCATTTCTTTTCCATGGGGATGGTCTTGATCCCTGTCTCTTGTACAGTGTCACGAACCTCATTCCATAGTTCATCAGGCACTCTATCTTTCAGATCTAGGCCCTTAAATCTATTTCTCACTTCCACTGTATAATCATAAGGGATTTGATTTAGGTCATACCTGAATGGTCTAGTGGTTTTCCCTACTTTCTTCAATTTAAGTCTGAATTTGGCAATAAGGAGTTCATGGTCTGAGCCACCGTCAGCTCCCAGTATTGTTTTTGCTGACCATATAGAGCTGCTCCATCTTTGGCTGCAAAGAATATAATCAATCTGATTTTGATGTTGACCATCTGGTGATGTCCATGTGTAGAGTTTTCTCTTGTGTTGTTGGAAGAGGGTGTTTGTTATGACCAGTGCGTTTTCTTGGCAAAAATATTAGTCTTTGCCCTGCTTCATTCCGTATTCCAAGGCCAAATTTGCATGTTACTCCAGGTGTTTCTTGACTTCCTACTTTTGCATTCCAGTCCCCTATAATGAAAAAGACATCTTTTTTTGGAGTTAGTTCTGAAAGGTCTTGTAGGTCTTCATAGAACCGTTCAACTCCAGCTTCTTCAGCGTTACTGGTTGGGACACAGACTTGGATTACTGTGATATTGAATGGTTTGCCTTGGAAACAAACAGATCATTCTGTCGTTTTTGAGATTGCATCCAAGTACTGCATTTCGGACTCTTTTGTTGCCACTCAAGGAGCCGTGGCTGCGCGGGCGCAGAAGGGCCTAGAGGAGCTATCCCATGTTGAAAGTATATAAAGTAAAATAAAATGCACAAGTCCTCTTTAATTTCTCCTTACTGCTACTTTCAATCTTCTTCACAGGGCTAATCACCTTTAAATTTGCTATGTATTTAATGTGTGTGGTTGCGCATATGTACATGTGCATAGATAGTATGAGTTTCTTCAAGTTTTTTTTCATTTGGCAATATGCCTTGAAGATCTTTACTTTTCCTTACTTTTCAAATTCTGTAGATACATACTCCATGATTTTTCTATGCAAACAGAAATCATAATCTTGGTTTCAAAGTTACAAGGAAACTGAAGATTTTCTCTGTCCTTATCTTGTATTTGGGGCTTCCCTGGTGGCTCAGACTGTAAAGAGTCTTCCTGCAATGCTGGAGACCCAGGTTCAGTCCCTGGGTTGGGAAGAACCCCTCGAGAAGAGAATGTCTACCCATTCCAGTATTCTTGCCTGGACAATTCCATGGACATAGGAGCCTGGTGGGCTACAGTCCATGGGGTCACAAAGAGTCAGACACAGGTGAACTACTAAGACTTTCAGTATCTGATATATATAATCTCGATAGCACTTCAGTTGATTACATGTACAATCTGTTTCCACCAGAACTCATTGTCTCTTGAGGAAACTTATTCATTTTGAAGCTATTGTGATTGAGAAGGTGATTTGTAGAACAATGTAATTTGGAATAGTTAGGATATATGCAGATGCCAAAGGGGAAGAAGCCTGGGGGCAAGCATGGAGACTGGTGACAGGTTCGGCATATGTAAAGCACAGGGGTGCAAAGGAAGAAGACAGAGGCACTGAGGCCCTGAGAAACACATTTTAATTCAAAGTAGAAAATAATTGCTATAAAAGAGGTTCAGATAAAGTGCTCTGGGGATTTTTAAGAAGAATCTTAACTAGGGTAGTAATCAATTGGGTATTGAAGATTAAATAGGATTAAAGTCTATAAAGTTGGAGAACAGAGGTGTTGGGAAGTATTTTCCAGGCAGAGGGAAAAATCCGAAGAAAGATAAAAATGCATGAAGTATTTTTTTGGAAAAAGTGAGTAGTTATAGGGTCAATGAGAATAAATAATGGGAAGCAAGTTTAAGAAGTTAGGATGGGAACCAGATTTAAAAAGATACAGATATTGAGCTTTGCTGTCTAGACATCATTCTAAAGGTGATGAAGAGCTATTGTTTTCTCAGCAGAGTAGTTATGTGATTATAGCTGTTATAAAGAATAATATAGTGGCAGAATTGAATTTAAAGGAGTTTGGGAAGGCTAGTTGATGGGACTTGACGTTCAATTCATAAACACCATAAATAATATAAAAGATAATTGTGCTAAAAAATGGAGAAGGGGGTTGCAACTTATGTAGATGACTAAAGCCAAAAGAGAATCTTGTCCTATTGAAGCAGTCAGTCTCCATACCCTCTTCCCCATTGTCCTGGAAATTTGCTTTTTGTCTCTGGGTTTATCTATTTTGGATATTTCATATTAATGGAGTCAATATGTGGCTTTTTGTGCCTGGCTTCTTTCACTTAGCATAATGTTTTTGAGGTTCATCACATTATAGCGTGTATCAGTACTTCATTCCTTTTTATGGATGAGTAAAAAACTCTTACTCCTTGGAAGGAAAGTTATGACCAACCTAGACAGCATATTAAAAAGCAGAGACATTACTTTGCCAAAGAAGGTCTGTCTAGTCAAGGCTATGGTTTTTCCAGTGGTCATGTATGGATGTGAGAGTTGGACTATAAAGAAAGCTGAGCACCAAAGAATTGATGCTTTTGAACTGTGGTGTTGGAGAAGACTCTTGAGAGTCCCTTGGACTGCAAGGAGATCCAACCAGTCCATCCTAAAGGAAATCAACCCTAAATATTCATTGGAAGGACTGATGCTGAGGCTGAAACACCAATACTGTGGCCACCTGATGTGAAAAACTGACTAATTGGAAAAGACCCTGATGCTGGGAAAGATTGAGGGCAGGAGGAGAAGGGGACGACAGAGGATGAGATGGTTGGATGACATCATCAACTCGATGGACATGGGTTTGGGTGGACTCTGGGAGTTGGTGATGGACAGGGAGGCCTGGTTTGCTGTGGTTCATGGGGTCGCAGAGAGTCAGACATGACTGAGCAACTGAACTGAATACTACAACGAACGTATATACTATTTTGTTTATCCATACATCTAATGGTGGACTTGGGGTACTTTCTACTTTTTGGTTACTGTGAGTAGTGCTGCTATGAATGTTCTTCTACAGGTATTTGTTTGGATACCTATTTTCAGGTCTTTTGATTATGTACCTCGAATAGGTTTAACTTATTTAGGAACTGCCAGGCTATTTTTAACAGCAGCTGCACTATTCATTTTACATTCCCACAAGCAGGCAATACACAAGGGATACCATTTCTCTACATTCCCTGCAACACTTGGTTTTTTCTGTTTTCTTTCTCTTTTTTATAGCTGTCCTCATGGATGTGGAATTGGTTCGTATTATGGTTTTCATTTGCATTTTTCTAATGGCTAATGTATTTTTGGAGAAATGTCTATTCAAGCTCTTTGTCCACTTTGCAGTTGGGTTGCTTGTCTTTTTGTTGAGGAGTTCTTTATATAATGTATGCTGTAT
Source organism: Bos grunniens (assembly GCF_055505025.1). Classification (NCBI taxonomy): domain Eukaryota; kingdom Metazoa; phylum Chordata; class Mammalia; order Artiodactyla; family Bovidae; genus Bos; species Bos grunniens. The sequence continues at coordinate 6,814,895 of NC_141179.1, read as the reverse complement.
AGTAGACCCTTTTTTGGAGAAGGCAATGGCACCCCACTCCAGTACTCTTGCCTGGAAAATCCCATGGACGGAGAAGCCTGGTGGGCTGCAGTCCATGGGGTCGCTAAGAGTCAGAGGTGACTGAGCGACTTCTCTTTGACTTTTCACTTTCATGCATTTGAGAAGGAAATGGCAACCCACTCCAGTGTTCTTGCCTGGAGAATCCCAGGGACGGGAGAGCCTGGTGGGCTGCCATCTCTGGGGTCGCACAGAGTCGGACACGACTGAAGCTTATCTTTTTACTTTCTTGCTAATGTCCTTGGTGCAAAAGTTTGGTTTTTTATTTTTTTTTCACTTAGTTCAAAATGAAGACAATGTAATTTTTGTTTTTTGGGTTTTTTTTTTTAATATAAATTATTGGAGGCTAATTACTTTACAATATTGTAGGGGTTTTGCCATGCAATGACATGGATCCACCACGGGTGTACATGTGTTCCCCATCCTGGACCCCCCTCCCACCTCCCTCCCCATACCATCCCTCTGGGTCATCCCAGTGCACCAGCTCCGAGCATCCTGTCTCATGTATCGAACCTGAACTGGTGATCCGTTTCACATATGATAATACACATGTTTCAATGCTATTCTCCCAAATCATCCCACCCTTGCCCTCTTCCCACAGAGTCCAAAAAACTGTTCTATACATCTGTGTGTCTTTTGCTGTCTCGCATATAGGGTTATCGTTACCATCTTTCTAGATTCCATATATATGCGTTAGTATACTGTATTGGTGTTTTTCTTTCTGGTTTATTTCACTCTGCATAATAGGCTCCAGTTTCATCCACCTCATTAGAACTGATTCAAATGTAATCTTTTTAATGGCTGAATAATATTGCATTGTGTATATGTACCACACTTATCCATTCGTCTGCTGATGGACATCTAGGTTGTTTCCATGTCCTGGCGGTACAAACAGTGCCGCGATGAACATTGGGGTACACATGTCTCTTTCAATTCTAGTTTCCTCGGTGTGTATGCCCAGCAGTGGGATTGCTGGGTCATATGGCAGTTCTATTTCCAGTTTTTTAAGAAATCTCCACACTGTTCTCCATAGTGGCTGTACTAGTTTGCATTCCCACCAACAGTGTAAGAGGGTTCCGTTTTCTCCACACCCTCTCCAGTATTCATTGTTTGTAGAATTTTGGATAGCAGCCATTCTGACTGGCGTGAAATGGTACCTCTGTGGTTTTGATTTGCATTTCTCTGATAATGAGTGATGTTGAGCATCTTTTCATGTGTTTGTTAGCCATCTGTATGTCTTCTTTGGAGAAACGTCTGTTTAGTTCTTTGGCCCATTTTTTGATTGGGTCTTTTATTTTTCTGGAATTGAGCTGCAGGAGCTGCTTGTATATTTTTGAGATTAATTCTTTGTCAGTTGCTTTATTTGCTATTATTTTCTCCCATTCTGAAGGCTGTCTTTTCACCTTGCTTATAGTTTCCTTTGTTGTGCAAAATCTTTTAAGTTTAATTAGGTCCCATTTGTTTATTTTTGCTTTTATTTCCAATATTCTGGGAGGTGGGTCATAGAGGATCCTGCTCTGATTTATGTCGGAGAGTGTTTTGCCTTTGTTTTCCTCTAGTTTTATAGTTTCTGGTCTTATGTTTAGATCTTTAATCCATTTTGAGTTTATTTTTGTGTATGGTTTAGGAAAGTGTTCTAGTTTCATTCTTGTACAAGTGGTTGACCAGTTCTCCCAGCACAACTTGTTAAAGAGATTGTCTTTTCTCCATTGTATAATCTTGCCTCCTTTGTCAAAGATAACGTGTCCATAGGTGCATGGATTTATCTCTGGGCTTTCTATTTTGTTCCACTGAACTATGTTTCTGTCTTTGTGCCAGTAGCATACTGTCTTGATGACTGTAGCTTTGTAGTAGAGCCTGAAGTCAGACAGGTTGATTCCTCCAGTTCCATTCTTCTTTCTCAAGACTGCTTTGGCTATTCGAGGTTTTTTGTATTTCCATACAAAATGTGTAATTATTTGTTCTAATTCTGTGAAAAATACCGTTGGTGGCTTGATAGAGATTGCATTGAATCTATAGATTGCTTTGGGTAGTATACTCATTTTCACTATATTGATTCTTCCAATCCATGAACATGGTATATTTCTCCATCTATTTGTGTCCTCTTTGATTTCTTTCACCAGTGTTTTATAGTTTTCTATATATAGGTCTTTTGTTTCTTTAGGTATATATATTCCTAAGTATTTTATTCTTTTCATTGCAGTGGTGGATGGGATTGTTTCCTTAATTTCTCTGTTTTCTCATTGTTAGTGTATAGGAATGCAAGGGATTTCTGTGTGTTAATTTTATATCCTACCACTTTACTATATTCATTGATTAGTTCTAGTAATTTTCTAGTGGAATCTTTAGGGTTTTCTATGTAGAGGATCATGTCATCTGCAGACAGTGAGAGTTTTACCTCTTCTTTTCAATCTGGATTCCTTTTATTTCTTTTTCTGCTTTGATTGCTGTGGTCAAAACTTCCAAAACTATGTTGAATAGTAGTGGTGAGTGGTTTTTAATTTTTAATGTTTTATATATTTTTTGTTTTGTATTTAACTCAGTGATATATTTTGAATTGATTTTTATTTATTTGACTGCCCTGGGTCTTCACTGCAATGTGAGGGCTCTTTGTTGTGGTACGTGGGTTTCTCTTGTGGAGCATAGGCTCTTGAGTGCATGGGCTCAGTAGCTGTGGTATGTGGGTTTAGTTGCCCTGCAGCACATGGGTCTTAGTTCCCAGATGAGGGATCAAACTTTCATCCTCTGCATTGCAAGGTGGATTCTTAATCAGTGGACCACCAGGGAACTCCCCTGGTTTTTAATTTTGATGAAGTTTAATTTATCTGGTTTTTCTTTGGTTGCTCATGATTTTGGTGTTAATTTAAGAATCCATTGCCAAATTCAGAGTCATAAGAGATATTCCTGTTTTAAGAGTTTTATGGTTTGGCTTTTATATTTAAATTGTTGATTCATTTTGAATTATTTTTTCTATGTGGTATGAGGTGAGGGTCCAACTCCATTCTTTTGCATTTTTGAACAGGGACAACTGGATATTTGTTGAAGAGACTATTCTTTCCCCATTGAATGCCCTTGGAACCCTTATCTAAGATCAATTGATCATTGAAGGAAAAACTTAAAAAAAAATGAAAATATATCTTGTGTACATGAATTGGAAGAATTAATATTGTTAAAATGTTCATGCCACCCAAAGACATGGATGGATTCAATGCAATCTCTATCAAAATTCCTGTGACATTTTTCATAGAAATAGAAAAAAATTCTAAAATTTGTATGGAACCACAAAAACAAAACAAAACCCAAACCCTTAATTTGCTAAAGCCATCTTGAGAATGAAGATGAGAATTGGGGGCATCACATTTCCTGATTTCAAGTTATATTGCAAATCTATAGTAATCAAAAGAATATGATACTGGCATAAAAACAGACCCATAGACCTGTAGAACATGGTAGAGAGCCTCGAAATAAACCGAAGCATGGATCTAGTGCTAAAGAACATGCCTTTCAATGCAGGAGATATAAGAGGTGCAGGTTCAATCCCTAGGTTGGGAAGATCCCCTGGAGGAGTTCATTTCAACCCACTCCAGTATTCTTGCCTAGAAAATCCAATGGACGAGGAAGCTGGCAGATAGTCCACAGGGTCGCAGAGTCAGACATGACTGAAATGACTTAGCATACACAAACACAGTCAACTAACTTTTGACAAGGATGTGAAGAATACACAATAGGAAAAGGACAGTCTCTTCAATAAAAGGTATAGGGAAAATGATATCAACATTCAAAAGAATAAAACTGGATCCATATCATACACCTTAACAAAAATAACTCAATGTATCAAAGACTTAAACATAATACCTGAAACTGTAAAACTTCTGAGTGGGAAAAAAAAAAGTAGCGAAAAAGCTTCTTGACATTATTCTTGGCTATAATGTTTTGGGTATGACATCTAAAATTCAGACACAAAAGAAAAAATAAACAAGTGAGACAACATCAAACTAAAATGCTGCTGCTGCTGTTGCTGCCAAGTTGCTTCAGTCATGTCTGACTCTGTGCAACCCCAGAGACGGCAGCCCACCAGGCTCCCCCATCCTTGGGATTCTCCAGGCAAGAACACTGGAGTGGGTTGCCATTTCCTTCTCCAGTGCATGAAAGTGAAAAGTGAAAGGGAAGTCGCTCAGTCGTGTCGAACTCCCAGCGACCCTATGGACTGCAGCCTACCAGGCTCCTCCATCCATGGGATTTTCCAGGTGAGAGTACTGGAGTGGGGTGCCGTTGCCTTCTCCGAACTAAAATGCTACTTCACAGCAAAGGAAACAGTCGACAAAATGAAGAGGGAAAAATATTTGTAAACCATATATCTGATAGTGTCCAAAATAAATAAGGAATTTATACAACTAGCAAAAAGCAAACATATCAATTAAAAATGGGCAGAGGAACTGAACAGACTCTTTCCAGAGAAGACATACAAATAGCCAATAGGTAAATGAACAGGTGCTCAACATGACTAATCATCAGAAATACAAATCAAAGCCACAATGAGATAGCAACACACCCCTGTTAGGATGGTTGCTATCAAATAGACAATACAAGTGTTGGTGAGAATGTGAAGGGAACCCTTGTGCACTCTTGGTGGGACTGTAAATTGTATAGTCATTGTGGAAAACACTATGAAGTTTCTTCAAAAAACCACAAATAAAGTTATCATGACCCTGCAGTCCCACTTCTGGGTATATCAACCATGGAAATGAAATCAGTACCTTGAAGAGTTATCGCCTCTCCCATTTATTGTGGTATTATACATAATAGGCAAGATGTGGAAACAACCTAAGTGTCCATTCAATGAAGAATGGATTTAAAAATTGTGAGAGATTTTATATACATAATATATTTCAGTCTTGAAAAAGAAAGAGATCCTGCCATTTGCAACATGAATGAACCTGGCTAACATTAGGCTAAGTGAAATAAGCCAGGCACAAAAAAAAACAAAACATGATCTTGCTTGTATGTGGAATCTAAAGAAGTCAGATGAATTGTGGACCTAGGAAGAAGGAAGTGGGAGAATTGGGGAGATGCTGGTCAAGAGCACAAAACTGCAGTCGTTTTGGATGAATACAGATACAATGTACAGCATAATGACCATAGTTATAGTTAATAATATTGTACTAAGTAATGGAAATTTGCAAAGAGAATAGAATCGGGTTCTCTCATAAAAATTACATGGCAAATATATTTTTAATGTAAAATATAAAATTTTTAAAAATGGGCACTTGCTCTCAAGGGTGCAGAGCACACACACAGACATCTTAATTGCCCATAGATTAAGGATTTACTCCTGATGTTTAATTCAATTCCATTGGTGTATATGTCTGTCCTGGAAAAGGTCAGGTTTTCATTCCAATCCCAAAGAGAGGCAATGCCAAAAATGTTCAAACTACTGTACAATTGCTCTCATCTTATACGTCAGCCAAGTAATGCTCAACATTCTCCAAGCCAGGCATCAACAGGATTTAGAAAAGGCAGAGGAACCAGAGATCAAATTGCCAGCATTCGTTGGATCACTGAAACAGCAAGAGAATTTGAGGAAAACATCTACTTTTGCTTTATTGACTATGCCAAAGCCTTTGACTGTGTGGATCACAACAAACTGGAAAATCCTAAAAAGAGGTGGGAATACCAGACCAGCTGACCTGCCTCTTGAGAAACCTGTATGCAGGTCAAGAAGCAACAGTTAGAACTGGACATGGAACAACAGACTGGTTCCAAATTGGGAAAAGAATCCATCAAGGCTGTATATTGTCAACCTGCTTATTTAACTTCTATGCAGAGTACATCATGTGAAATGCTAGGCTGGATGAAGCACAAGCTGGAATCAAAATTGCCAGGAGAAATAACAATAACCTGAGATAATCAGATGACACCACCCTTATGGCAGAAAGTGAAGAACTAAAGAGCCTCTTGATGAAAGTGAAAGAAGAGAGTGAAAAAGCTGGCTTAAAACTCAACATTCAAAAAACTAAGATCATGGCATCCAGTCCCATCACTTCATGGCAAATAGTTGGGGAAACAATGGGAACAGTGACAGACTTTATATTTGGGGGGCTCCCAAATAACTGCAGATGGTGACTGCTGCCACGAAATTAAAAGACGCTTGCTCCTTGTAAGAAAAGTTATGACCAACCTAGACAGCATATTAAAAAGCAGAGACATTACTTTGGCAACAAAAGTCTGTCTAGTTTTTTAAAAAGCTATGATTTTTCCAGTAGTCATGTATGAAGGTGAGAGTTGGACTATAAAGAAATCTGAGTGCCGAAGAATTGATGCTTTTGAACTGTGGTGTTGGAGAAGACTCTTGAGAGTCCCTTGGACTGCAAGGAAATCCAACCAGTCCATCCTAAAGGAAATCAGTCCTGAATATTCATTAGAAGGACTGATGCTGAAGCCAATACTTTGACTACCTGATGTGAAGAACTGACTCCTTGGAAAAGATCCTGATGCTGGGAAAGATTGAAGGCAGGAGGAGAAGGGGACAACAGAGGATGAGATGTTTGGATGGCATCACTGAGTCTATGGACATGAGTTCGAGTAAAACTCCAAGGAGTTGGTGATGGACAGGGAAGCCTGGCTTGCTGCAGTCTACCGTATTGCTCCAGGAGTGGGTGATGGACAGGGAAGCCCGGCTTGCTGCAGTCTACCATGTGGCAAAGAGTCAGACACGACTGAGCACCTGAACTGATACTGATATGTCTATCCTGTGCCAGTACCACACTGTTTTAATTACTGTAGCCTCCTAGTAAGTTTTTAAATTGGGAAGTGTGATCCTCAAACTTAGTTCTTATTTTTCAATGTTGTTTTGGATATTTGTGGCCCCTTGTGATCCAAGAATTTCAATACAGATTACATTGAATCTGTGGATTGCCTTGGGTAGTGTTGCCATCTTCACAATATTAAATCTTCTCATCCGTGAACATGGGGATTTTTTCCGTTATTTAGGTCTTTAATATCAGCAAAGTTTTTGAAAAGTGTATAAGACTTTCCCTTTCTTGGTTAAATTTCCTCCTAGGTGTTTTATTCTCTTGGGTGCTGTTTTCTTAATGTCATTTTGAACTGTTTATTGTTAGTATGTAGAGACACAACTGATTTTTGTGTATTGGTCTCATACCCTTACAACTTTGTGAATTTAATAGCTCTATATTCCTTGTTTATTTGTTGGGAATTTTTATATATAGAATCATGACATTTATAAATAGGGATTGTCTTCTTTTCCAATTTTGAAGCTTTTTCTCTTACCTAATTGCTTTGGCTAGAATTTTCAACATGATGTTGAACATCGGTGATGAAAGTGGGCTTCCTTAGAGGGAAAGCTTTCAATCTTTTACTATTGGGTACATTAGCTCTTTTTATCTATTTTTTTAATAGATGACATTTGCCAGGTTGATGAAGTCATTTCTATTTCTAGTTATCTGAGTGTTATAAAAGATGTTGGCTATTAACAAATACTTTTTCTTCATTGAGATGGTCACATGATCCCCTCCACGTTTGTTCTATTAATTTGGTATGTTACATCGATTGATTTTGTTATGTTGAAACATCCTTGTATTCATGAGATAAATCCCATTTGATTGTGGTGTATAATCTTTTTAATATGTTGTTGGATTCAGTTTGCTTATATTTTGTTGAAGATTTTTGCCTTTATATTCATAAGGGATATTGGTTTGTAGTTTTCTTGTGGTGAGTTTGTCTGGCTTTGGTATCAGGATAATGACACCAAATGATACTCATTCACAGAATGAGTTAGGAAGTGTTGTAGCTCAGTTGATTTTTTCCTAACTTCCTTTGGTGCAGAGCATTTGTAGTTCCTAGATATTTCCTTCTTAATCCTGCAGTAAAAGTAGCAGAATATGACATGTTTTGAGAATCCTTTTGCTGTGTGCCATCCTGTCAACACGTTGAAGCATCAGTATCAGAAGACACATAACAGAAGAAAAAGAGCAGGCTTGGGGGCATGGGAAAAGTTCTGCATAAAACAGGTAGCACTTTAACTGGCTCTTAGTTCAGTTCATTTCACTCGCTCAGTCGTGTCCGACTCTTTGCGACCCCATGAATCACAGCACGCCAGGCCTCCCTGTCCATCACCAACTCCCGGAGTTCACTCAGACAAATGTCCATCGGGTCAGTGATGCCATCCAGCCATCTCATCCTCTGTCGTCCCCTTCTCCTCCTGCCCACAATCCCTCCCAGCATCAGAGTCTTTTCCAATGAGTCAACTCTTTGCATGAGGTGGCCAAAGTACTGGAGTTTCAGCTTTAGCATCATTCCTTCCAAAGAACACCCAGGGCTGATCTCCTTTAGAATGGACTGGTTGGATCTTCTTGCAGTCCAAGGGACTCTCAAGAATCTTCTACAACACCACAGTTCAAAAGCCTCAGTTCTTCGGCGCTCAGCTTTCTTCACAGTCGAACTCTCACATCCATACATGACCACTGGAAAAACCATAGCCTTGACTAAATGGACCTTTGTTGGCAAAGTAATGTCTCTGCTTTTGAATATGCTATCTAGGTTGGTCATAACTTTCCGTCCAAGGAGTAAGCATCTTTTAATTTCATGGCTGCAGTCACCATCTGTAGTGATTTTGGAGCCCCCCAAAATAAAGCCTGACACTGTTTCCACTGTTTCCCCATCTATTTCCCATGAAGTTATGGTACCAGATGCAATGATCTTCATTTTCTGAATGCTGAGCTTTAGAAATTAGTAAATAATGATTATGATATTTTATTAATAAAAATAGACAAGGCCTTTGAGTAGCTGGGGGGTGATATATGTAGGTATTTTGGGGCAGAAGTCTATCTCTTCTTCAGATGAAATGGAAAAGTGTTGGGATGGATGGATATGTGAAGGGGCAGATGGTGGGTGCAGTGGTACTGCTGTAGGAGAAGTGGAGGAAGCTGAGCAGTCTCTACTCAGTGAAAATCTAGGAGTTAATCTCAGATCTCCAACTCAGTTTCTTCTTAGTTATCCGCTATTTGTATCCAGAGATATCTATCGTGTTCTCCGTTTGCTACAAACTTATTAATGAACCTGTGCATCTATGATCACACAACAGCAGAGCAGATATAAAATATTCATATTTATCAAATGTTTCTTTTTATAATATTATGCATTTCTTCTTGGGAAGTTGTCAGTCACTGCACTCTAATACAGGACAATTTCAGGGATAATAACAAATATCTCTTTTGCCAGAAACATATTTAATGAAAATATGCTATTTGTTCTTTAAATTATACACTTTGCATAGAACAAAAATTTAATTTTTCTATATTTATTAAATGGATTTGGAGAGATACATTTGTAAATGTATTACTGACTGAAACTTTCATCAAGGACATATAAACCTACTGTACAGCATAGGGAACTCTCCTCAACGCTCTGTGGTGCCCCAAGTTGGAAGGAAAACAAAACAGAGAGGATATGTATGGCTGATTCACTTTGCTGTATAGTACATAATGCAACATTGTAAGGTAACTATATTCCAATAAAATTTTTAAAAAACAGAAAAAGGATATATAGAAAATTATACATAAGAAAGCCTATCAAAAAATGGGCAAGAGACTCAGATCGGCACATCCCAGGAGTATAGCCAAATGGCCAAAAAACAAATGAAAAGGTGTGTAATCTTGTATCAGTAGTTATCAGAGAAAGGCAAGGTACACCCAGGTGATACTGGGTGTATCCCACCCAGTGGGATACTGTCACCTGCCAGGATGACTGAAATTCAGGCCTGATAAATCAAAAACATGAGACAGTAAGAACTCTTAGGCTACCATGGGGCTGCAAACTGAGCCACATTGAAAAGAGTTTAGCATTTTCTACTGCAGCTCAGCTATACTCACAAAGCCTCTGACCCAGCAGTTCCTGTCCTGGGTATATACCTAAATGAAATGTTTACAAATTTGCATCAATAGCCATGTATAGATAGTTCATACCCATGTTATTTGTATAAGCCAAATTCTGAAGACCCAAATGTACAGTAGATGAACAAATCAGTATGCTCAAAATGGAATACTAAACAGCAATGAACATAAATTAGTGACTACTTACAGTAAGTAATATGAATGAATCTCACAAACATTGACTGAAAGAATCTAGATGAAAAGAAGCATGATTCTATCACATGAAATTCTTAAACAGGCAATACTAATCTATGATGCTAAAAGACAAGCACTTGTTAACCTCAGAGGAGAAGGAGGGAAGTGTGGTTGGGAAGGGGCAAAAGAGGAACTTCCAAAGTGTTGGTAATATTCTTGTCTCTGATCTGGGTGGGGGTTAAAGAGGTCTGTTCACTTTATGATTATTCATTGTGCTGTATATTTATGTACACAAGAGAAGACTCTACACATGGACATCACCAGATGGTCAACACCAAAATCAGATTGATTATATTCTTTGCAGCCAAAGATGGAGAAGCTCTATACAGTCAGCAAAAACAAGACCAGGAGCTGACTGTGGCTCAGATCATGAACTTCTTATTGCCAAATTCAGACTGAAATTGAAGAAATGGAAAAGAAATGCAAAAAAGCAAAATGGCTGTCTGGGGAGGCCTTACAAATAGCTGTGAAAAGAAGAGAAGTGAAAAGCAAAGGAGAAAAGGAAAGATATAAGCATCTGAATGCAGAGTTCCAAAGAATAGCAAGAAGAAATAAGAAAGCTTTCCTCAGAGATCAATGCAAGGAAATAGAGGAAAACAATAGAATGGGAAAGACTAGTGATCTCTTCAAGAAAATCAGAGATACCAAAGGAACATTTCATGCAAAGATGGGCTCAATAAAGGACAGAAATGGTATGGACCTAATAGAAGCAGAAGATATTAAGAAGAGGTGGCAAGAATACACAGAAGAACTGTACAAAAAAGATCTTCATGACCCAGATAATCACGATGGTGTGATCACTCACCTAGAGCCAGACATCCTGGAATGTGAAATCAAGTGGGCCTTAGAAAGCATCACTACAAACAAAGCTAGTGGAAGTGGTGGAATTCCAGTTGAGCTATTTCAAATCCTGAAAGATGATGCTGTGAAAGTGCTGCACTCAATATGCCAGCAAATTTGGAAAACTCAGCAGTGGCCACAGGGATGGATAAGGTCAGTTTTCATTCCAATCTCAAAGAAGGGCAATGCCAAAGAATGCTCAAACTACCGCACAATTGCACTCATCTGACACACTAGCAAAGTAATGCTCAAAATTCTCCAAGCCAGGCTTCAAGAGTACGTGAACCATGAATTTCCAGATGTTCAAGCTGGTTTTAGAAAAGGCAGAGGAACCAGAGACCAAATTGCCAACATCTTTTGGATCATGGAAAAAGCAAGAGAGTTCCAGAAAAACATCTATTTCTGCTTTATTGACTATGCCAAAGCCTTTGACTGTGTGGATCACAATATACTGTGGAAAATTCTGAGAGAGATGGGAATACCAGAGTACCTGACCTGCCTCTTGAGAAACCTATATGCTGGTCAGGAAGCAACAGTTAGAACTGGACATGGAACAACAGACTGGCTCCAAATAGGAAAAAGAGTATGTCAAGGCTGTATATTGTCACCCTGCTTATTTAACTTATATGCAGACTACATCATGGGAAACGCTGGGCTGGAGAAAGCACAAGATTGCCGGGAGAAATAACCTAAGATAAGCAGATGACACCACCCTTATGGCAGAAAGTGAAGAGGAACTGAAGAGCCTCTTGATGAAAGTGAAAGAGGAGAGTGAAAAAGTTGGCTTAAAGCTCAACATTCAGAAAACTAAGATCATGGCATCTGGTCCCATCACTTCATGGGAAATAGATGGGGAACAGTGGAAACAGTGTTAGACTTTATTTTTGGGGGCTCCAAAATCACTGCAGATGGTGACTGAAGCCATGAAATTAAAAAAACTCCTTGGAAGGAAAGTTATGACCAACCTAGATAGCATATTCAAAAGCAGAGACATTACTTTGTCAACAAAGGTCCATTTAGTCAAGGCTATGGTTTTTCCAGTGGTCACATATGGATGTGAGAGTTGGACTGTGAAGAAAGCTGAGTGCTGAAGAACTGATGCTTTTGAACTATGGTGTTGTAGAAGAGTCTTGAGAGTCCCTTGGACTGCAAGGAGGTCTATCCAGTCCATTCTAAAGGAGATCAGTCCTGGTTGTTCATTGGAAGGACTGATGCTGAGGCTGAAACTCCATACTTTGGCCAGCTGATGCAAAGAGCTGACTCATTTGAAAAACCTTGATGCTGGGAAAGAGTCAAGGCGGTAGGAGAATGGGACGACAGAGGCTGGATGGCATCACTGACTCGATGGACGTGAGTTTGAGTGAACTCTGGGAGTTGGTGATGGACAGGGAGGCCTGGCGTGCTGCGATTCATGGGGTCACAAAGAGTCGGACACGACTGAGCAACTGAACTGATACGGTTTTATAGAGATATAGTTGATGTATGACACTGTCTGTTTAAAGTTCACAGAATAATTATTTGACTTACATACACTGTGAAATGATTACCACAATAAGTTTAGTTAACATCCACCATCTCATATTGACACAAAAGAATTTCTTTTTCCCTTGGAATGAGAATTCTTAGGATTTACTCTGAACAACTTTCTTACATATCATACAACAGTGATGAACTATAGTCATGTTGTAATTATATGCCTAGTATATATTTACCTTATAACCTGAAGTTTGTACATTTTGACCTTTTATCCACATGCCCCTCCCCCCACACCTCACTTATGGTAACCACAAATCCACTCTTTTCCTGTGAGTTTGTGTTATTGTTTTCTAGATTCTGCATATATGTGATATATCCATTTGTGTCTCTCTGTCCAGTTATTTCACTTAGCATAATGTCCTCAAAGTCCATGTATGCCGTTGTGTATATATATATATATATTTACACACCAAAACTTTTTTATCCATTCACCCGTTAGTGGTCACTTAGATTGTTTCTACATTTTGGCTATTGTAAATAATGCTGCTGATGAACATGGGGGTGCAGATATCTCTTCAACAGTGTTTTTATTTCCATTGGATACATTCCCAGAAGTGAAATTGCTAGATCACATGATAGTTCTATTTTTAATTTTTTGAGGAACCTCTATATTGTTCAGTTCCTTTCCAATTAATTTTTTTTTTGCTGTTATTGCAAGAGTTCTTTATACATTATGGCTATTAACCCCTTGTTACATATATGGTTTGCAAATACTTTTCGATAGATTGTCTTTTCATTTTGTTGATCATTTCTTCTGCAGACGCTTTTTAGTTTGAGGTAGTCCCACCAGTTTATTTTTTATTTTGTTGCTTTTGCTTTGTGGTATATTAAAAATAGTTGTTGCCAAGACCCATGTCAAAGAGGTTCTTTCCTATGTTTTCTTCTAGGAGTTTTATGGTTTCAGGTCTTATATTTAAGTCTTTAATCCACTTGAGTTAATTTCTGTGAGGAGTGTTAAGATAGGGATCTAATTTCACTCTTTACATGTGAATCTCCAAATTCTCTAGCACCATTTATTGAAGACTGACACACCTCCATTGAGAATTCTTGGCTCCTTTGTCAAATATTACTTTACCATATATTGTTCAGTCATTCAGTCATGTCCGACTCTTTGCAACACTATGGACTGCAGCACACCAGGCTTCCGTGTCCTTCACTGTCTCCTGAAGGTTGCTCAAACTCATGCCCATTGAGTCAACAATGCCATCCAACCATCTCATCCTCTGTCGTCCCATTCTCCTTTTGCCTTCAATCTTTCCCAGCATCAGGGTCTTTTCAAATGAGTCAGTTCTTCACATCAGGTGGCCAAAGTGTTGAAACTTCAGCTTCAGCATCAGTCCCTCCAATGAATATTCAGGACTGATTTCCTTTAGGATGGACTGGTTTGATCTCCGAGCAGTCCAAGGGACTCTCAAGAGTCTTCTCCAGCACCACAGTTCAAAAGCATCAATTCTTCAGTGCTCAGACTTCTTTATGGTGCAACTCTCATATCTGTACATGACTGGAAAAAACACAGCTTTGACTATAGGGACCACTGTTTGCAAAGTGATGTCTCTGCTTTTTAATATATCATCTAGGTGTGTCATAGCTTTTCTTCCAGGGAGCAAACATCTTTTAATTTTATGGCTTTAGTCACCATCTGCAGTGATTCTGAAGCCCATAAAAATAAAGTCTCACTGTTTCCACTGTTTCCCCATCTATTTGCCATGAAGTGATGGGACCAGATGCCATGATCTTAGTTTTATGAATGTTGAATTTTAAGGCAGTTTTTTCACTCTCCTCTTTGACTTTCATCAAGAGGCTCTTTAGTTCTTCTTTGTTTTCTGCCATATGGGTGATTCGTCTGCATATCTAAGGTTATTGATATTTCTCCCGGCAAGCTTGATTCCAGTTTGTGATTCATCCAGCCTAGCATTTCGCATGATGTACTCTGCATATAAGTTAAATAAGCAAGGCAACAGTATACAGCCTTGACAGACTCCTTTCCCAATTTGGAACCAGTCCATTGTTCCGTGTCTTGTTCTAACTGTTGCTTCTTGACCTGCATACATTCTCAGGAGGTGGTAAGGTGGTCTGGTATTCCAATCTCTTAAAAAATTTTCCAGTTTGTTGTGATCCACACAGTCAAAGACTTTAGCGTAGTCAATGAAGCAGATGTTTTCTGGATTTCTCTTGCTTTTTCCATGATCCAATGGATGTTGGCAATTTGAGCTTTGGTTCCTTTGCCTTTTCTAAATCCAGCTTGTACATCTGGAAGTTTTCTGTTTATGTATTGTTGAAGCCTAGCTTAAAGGATTTTGAGCTTTACCTTGCTAGTGTGTGAAATGAGTGCAATTGTATGGTAGTTTGAACATTCTTTGTCATTTCCCTTCTTTGGAATTGGAATGAAAATTGACCTTTTCTGATCTTGTGGCCACTGCTGAGTTTTCCAAATTGCTGGCATACTGAGTGCAGCACTCTAAAAGCATCATCTTTTATAATTTTAAATAGCCTAGCTAGAGTTCCATCACCTCCACTAGTTTTGTTTGTAGTAATGCTTCCTAAGGCCCACTTGACTTCATATACCAGGATGTCTGGCTCTAGGTAAGTGACCACACCATCCTGGTTATCCGGATCAGTAAGACCTTTCTTATACAGTTCTTCTGTGTATTCTTGCCACCTCTTCTTAATCTGTTCTGCTTCTGTTAGGTCTTCACTGTTTCTGTCCTTTATTGTGCCCATCTTTGTATGAAATGTTCTCTTGGTATCTCTTAATTTTCTTGAAGAAATCTCTAGTCTTTCCCATTCTGTTTCTCCCATTCCTCTATTTCTTTGCATTCTTCACTTAAGAAGGCTTTCTTATCTCTGCTTGCTAGTCTCTGGAACTCTGCATCCAGTTGGATATATCTTGCTCCTTCTCCTTTGCCTTTCACTTCTCTTCTTTTCTCAGCTATTTGTAAGGCCTCCTCAGACAGCCATTTTGCCTTGTTGCATTTCTTTTTCTTTGGAATGGTTTTTATCACTGCTTCCTGTACAGTGTTACAAACCTCTGTCCATAGTTCTTCAGGCACTCAGTGTATCACATCTAATCCCTTAAATCTATTTATATTTCTACTGTATAATCATAAAAGATTTTATTTAGGTCATACCTGAATGGTCTAGTGGTTTTCTGTACTTCAATTTTAGTCTGAATTTTGCAATAAAGAGCTCATGATCTGAGCCATAGTCAACTCCCAGTCTTATTTTTGCTGACTGTATAGAGCTTCTCCAACTTCAGCTGTGAAGAATAAAATCAGTCTGATTTCAGTGTTGACCATCTGGTGATGTCCTTGTGCAGAGTTATCTCTTGTGTTGTTGGAAGAGGGTGTTTGCTATGACCAGTGCGTTCTCTTGACAAAACTATTAGCCTTTGCCCTGCTTTCTCAGGATTGCTTTAGCTGTTTGTAGTCTTTGTGGTTCTGTCTAAATTTTGGGATTGTTTTCTACCTCTGTTAAAAATGCCATTTAAATCTTGGTAGGGATTGCACTGAATTTCTAAATGGCTTTTGGTAGTATTGATGTTTTAACAATATTAATTCTTCCAACCCAGGCTATATTTCCATCTATTTGTGTCTTCTATTTCTGTCATCACTGTTTTATAATTTCAGAGTGGAGATCTTTCATCTCCTGATTAAATTTATTCCTAGGTATTTGTTTGTTGTTGATGCTATTGTAAGTAGGACCATTTATCTATTTTTCAAATAATTCCTTATTGGTGTATAGGAAAACTACTGTTTTTCAATGTTATTTTGTAAACTGCAACTTTATTGAGTTTGTTGAATAGAGCTAAAAGCTTTTTCGTGGGGCTTCCCTGGTGGCACAGTGGTTAGGAATCTACCTGCCAAATCAGGGGACACACTGGATTCCTGATCTGGGAGGGTCCCACATGCTGGGAGGCGAGTAAGCGCATGTGCCGCAACCTCTGAGGCCCGCGAGCCGAGAGCCTGTACTCTGTAACAAGAGAATCCACCACCACGGAAGCTTCTGCACTAGAGTGTAGCCCCACTTGCCTCAACTAGATAAAGCCCGCACAGAGCAATGAAGACCCAGTGCAGCCTATACATTTTAAAAAAAGATTTATGTTTTGTCCATAGTCTGTATTTAACAAAATAAAAGCTTTTTGGTGGAGTCTTTAAGTTCTTTTATATATAAAATCATGTCATCTGCAAACTGGGACAGTTTTACTTCCTCCTTTCTGATTCTGTTGCCTTTTCTTTTTCTTGCCTGATTGCTCCGGCTAGGACTTCTGGAACTTTGTTGAATAGGAGTGGTCAAAGTGGGCACCCATGTCTTGTTCTTTTTTTTTTTTTTAATAAGTTTTAGAATATGTATTTGGCTGCAGCAGGTGTTAGTGGCAGCACATGGATTGCCAATCTTCGTTGAGGCATGCGGAATGTTTAGTTGCAGCTTGCAAACTCTGTTAGTTGTGGTATATGGCATCTAGTTCTCTGACCTGGGATCAAACTCAGGCCCCCTGCATTGGGGGCATGGAATTTTATCCACCTGACCACCAGAGACATCCCTCTTGTTTTGTTCTTATCTTAGAGGGAAAGCTTTCAACCTTTCACTAATGAGTGTGTTAGCTGTGGGCCTATCATATATAACTTTTATTATGTTGAGGTACATTCCTTTAATTATGTTAAGATGAACGGATGTTGAAATTTTCAAATGCTTTTTCTGTGTCTGAAATATTTTTTTCATTCTATTAATGTGATGAATCACAGAGTTATTTGCATATGTTAAACCATCCTTACATCCTAGAAATAAAAGTCCCAGTTGATCATGGTGAATGATCTTTTTTGTGTGTGTTGCTGAATTCAGTTTGCCAATACTCTATGAAGAATTTTTGCAACTATATTCATCAGGGATATTGGCCTATAGTTCTCTTTCCTGGTAGTAGCCTTTTCTGACTTTGGTATTACAGTAATGCGAGCCTCATAAAACCAATTTGGGAGCATTCCTTCCTCTTTTTTTTTTTTTTTATAAGAGCTTTGATAATGATTTAGTTCTTTCAGTGTTTTGTAAAATACTCCAGTGAAGCTCTTTGGTCCTGGTATTTTTAGTGCTGGGAATTTTTGACTACCCATTCAGTCTCCTTATTAATAAATGGTCTGTGCAAATTTTTTATTTCTTCTGAGTTAGTTTGGCAGGTTATATGTTTTTCTTTTTTTTCCATTTCAGCAGTGGGCCAGGGTATGCCTCAGCTTTCTGGGAGTGAGAGTAGACCACGTTCCAGGGCTGCCAAATCCCTTTGAGGACCCAAATCAGGCAGACCTGCACCTCATCAAGTTCCCAGGTTAGACTGTGCCACTAAATTGATTCTGCAGATGAGCAAAGCTGCTGGGACTACAACACTTGCAGGTTGCTGGTCGACTTCACCTGCCACGTTCTGAATGCTGGTTATTGCAAGCCTTCTCCTTTTCTCTGTTGGATTCCCAGTGGTCAAGCCCCCCCAGATTTCCTTGCAGTTCCCATGGGGTGAGATGAGTGGGTGCTCCAAAGAAGTGACCCGTAGTGCTGGGGGAACTGGATGTCCACTCTGGGCTTTCTCTTCCAAATGGGGTAACTCTAAGCTCAGGGAGACCTCTTGGTAAGGTGTGGTGCTGGCCTAGGGGAGGGGCAGTGAGTCACTATGTAGCCCCTCCTCTGTACCTTTAAGTGTGGTCTTTCTTGGTGTCTGTGGTGCAAGGGGATGTGTCAGCCTCACTCCTGTGTTCCAGGCTTCTCTCAGCGCACAACAGTTGTTAGCTAGCTGTGCTTCATGTAAGTGGGGTGAGAGGAAGTCAGGAACAATCTATGTTGCCATCTTGGTGATGACACACGGCATTTTTTTTGTATGTATAAGATACTTCAATCTTTTAAAAAATAAGCTGAACCTTAAAAGGGCATTTTTTCCTCGACAAATGTGATGTTTATTGTATCTATACTCATACCATTGTTTACCTAAATAAGACACACATTCAAGCCTGACGCTGGGGGCATCACTCTGCACAGAGTGAAGCTGAAGTAATGATGGGGACGGAGGAAGAATTATGTACAAATATTACTGTAGGAGTACTTTTTATCATATAAAGAATTTTCTGCAGACTGCACCTTTTCCCCTTGGTTGAAGTGAAGTGAAGTGAAAAGAAGTCGCTCAGTCATGTCTGACTCTTTGTAGAGCCTGTAGCCCACCAGGCTCCTCGGTCCATGGGATTTTCCAGGCATGAATACTGGAGTGGGCTGCCATTTCCTTCTCCAGGGGATCTTCCCAACCCAGGGATCGAACCCGGGTCTCCCGCACTGTAGGCAGACGCTTTACCGTCCAAGCTACCAGGGAAGCCCTTCCCCTCTGTAACAATATATATTTTAAGTCTTCCTTGCATGTGTGGTAAGTCGCTCAGTCATGTCTGACTCTGCAACTCTATGAACTGTAGCCCGCCAGGCTCCTGTATCCATGTGATTCTCTGAGCGGGCTGCCATGCCCATCTCTAGGGGGTCTTCGCACCTGGGGGTAGAACCCCCATCTCTTATGTCTCCTGCATTGAAGGTGGTTCTTTACCACTAGTGCCACCTGGGAAGCCAAGTCATCCTTTCGATAAAGTTAAATTATATCCAGTTGTAAAGAAAAAGTGTTGAAAAACCGTATGTTAATACATTTGCAGTTGATTTATATCAGGAATGGTAATTTTAAAATTTCTACAACAGATATACTTGTTTTAAAGGTTCTACCCAGAAGAATAAAAATAAATGGCTTTAAATGAAAGTCCTTTGAGCAGTGCCTCTCAGACTCTGGTGTTCAGAATCACCTGACAAGGACTGCCGGGCCCCACCCCAGAGACTGGGATTCAGCAGACCTGGGCTGGGATCTACCGTAACAAGCTTCCGCGTGAGCCTGCCGCTGGGCCAGGCGACCGCACAACAATCTGCCTTTTCACTTTGGGCATTTTCTGTTAGTTTCTCCTGAGTTTGATAAAAATGAAGCAAAACCACACACTACTCTCTGATAAAGAACAAAATTTTATTCTAAAAATAGATCTCAGTAACAAGGAAATACCAAAAGTTGGTCCTTATAATAAAAAGAAAAAATGTAACAGAAATTTGCTTTATAATTTTTTCCTGAAAAATACAAAATTATCACTCTAATTTTGCCAGCTCTCATTAACTGTATTTGTATTATTTATTGTATGGACTATCCAAGGAAATTTAAAAATCATAGGTTGAATTCTACCTAATATTTAAACATACATTTGAATTGCTTTTATCTTCAAGTAAATACATTCTTAAAGAATGCAAATGAAACTGAACATTTGCTGAAGTAAACATAATGAGGAAGATAAATTTATACTTAGGAAATGTGCTCCAAAGTGAAATACTGGTTTATATAGCTGTTTCCCTTATTTTTTGCAGATAAACAAAAAAAACCCCAAACCCCAAAACCTGATTGCATTGAACTACTGATATTTGAAAGTAACAAATTGTACAACTTATATACAGAAAAAGACATAACTAAATTTTTTCAAGCCCCAAGCACAGGAAATTTTAAAGGCAAATAATGACATTCAGTACTTAAAAAGTGGTTTTATATTTTCAAAGTGCTAAGAAACAAGTATTCAAGAAAATTTCAGGCCTGTCTACAAAGTTCTGACTGACTTGAAGTACTGAAATATCAAGAATTCAGAAGACAAGTTAAGGTTAAAAAGCCTTCTTTACTATAAAACGTGTCTTCAGTATATTTTGCAAAAAAGTGAAGCAGTGGTTAAAGGACCAGTTATGGATAAGTTAGTAACATACAAGTTATCTATCAGCCCAGATCTCTTTTCAAACTAAGGCAAACACATGTTTCATAATTCTCCTTCCACACTGCATGTGTCACATCCACCCATCCTGTCACATCCATATTTTGGATAATTCTTATTATTCATCATGTCAGTTGGCCACAATACACAGTGAGTAGAAATGATCCTTTCATATCAGAATTCTTGATTCTCTGCACAAAAGTTACGTTTAATTCCTCCTAAATGAACGTACACATTTATTAGGACTTCTTAGCTCATTTCTGGGCTGTCAGAAATTGGTGTGATTTACTTTGACTGTCTAAGATAGAAGAAACAGTATGTTAGTACGTAGTATGACTAAGTATCTCTTTTGTTAAAACTTGACCCTGAGTTTTGAGTGCTGGAATATAAACTGTAAATCTGAAAACACTCCAAAATATGTTGGCTAATACTGCTGTCTTTACAATATTATGCTTTTTCTCTCCATTAACATAATACATCTGAAAGTGCCTCCTCCTCAGCAGGGGAGAAGAGGAGTAGTTGAGAGAAGACCCAAATATGGAAGCAGGAATGTCCAGTCTTAAAAACTCCTGTTTTAAACTGTGTAAGAATTTATTCCAAAATATGCTGGTGTTTTAGTGTAAAAACGCTATTTCCCCAAATCTCTGAGTGACACTGACGGACTGCACCTACAGGTGTAGCAGCCCGAGGGGAGCCCCACAGCCCCTGGCTTGGCAAACACAGCACTCACCTCTCATTTGGACCAAAGAGTGCTACGTGTTGCTGTGGAAATCATCTAAAGGTCTTTTTTTTTTTAAAGCTAGGTCTGTTTACATTATGTTAACCATTTCTAAACATTGAAAGCAGTTCTCCATCTGTTAAAAATATTCACTAAATATAAAATTAACAACTGAACATGAAATAAAGCAATTTCCAGTGATGACAGTGTTCTCACAGTAGCAAATCTAATTTATTTAATACTAACTAAGTCTTTAAAACATTATTATGTTAAACACTGCAATTACAGAGGGGGAAAAAGGCAGTTACATCAACTGCTATTGAAAGCGCAAAAGAAAAATACAGGCTCTCCAATGGTTCTCTAACAAGGATGAGCCCAGATACTGTTTCTAGTTAAAAATTTTTTTTTTTTTGGTGGGGGAGGGCATGTATTTTGTTCTAAACAATATAACTAACTTTAAATATAGAAAATATTGATGGTTTCTGAAGAGACAATAAACTAAAATTATGCTTAAGACGTGGCTTATTCATATAATTTCTGCTATGTGGCAATGGTAATTAGGATATATCCAGCTGTTATTAGCACTGAGATTCTTTGTGTGACTAACAAAGACATCAGAATCCTTAGTGCTGAGACAAGCTCCTTATCTGAATGACCAGATGGCATCAAACCCTTCAGTGATGATGCTTTCCAATTACTGGCCTATGTGACCAATGCCACAGAAAAGTAAAACCAGACTTGTTTGTCTTACTATGTATTTTCTAAAACTGAATATAATACCATTGCATTAACTATATGCTCCATATGTTCATTAAAAACCCCCAAACCAAAACCTTTTTCCTTTAATAATCATGAGGAATCTTTACATATTTATATAATACACTGTATATTATATGCATGGCCTGTTTATGCTATTTTCAAGAAAAGAATACTGTATTAAAGTAATAAATCAAAATGAGCTGATAGGGCTGTATCGCTCTTCCTTCCATTGGTTCTTGGAGTCCCTTAAATGATGGCATCATGTTCATCACTGTAATAAATCAAAAGTTAAAATTACTTTGTGTTTTATATTGTATCAAAATACTTATAGTTCATATTTTTAAGAAATGAATAATTTCTAGCTTCAGAATCAAAACTGTATTGCTTTGTGTTTTCTTAAGCAAAAGTACCTGGTATACTATATTGGTTAAGGATTCAAGCAGCGTATTCAGGTTGCAAAATGGATCTACACTCAAATCTCTGCTCTACAGTGGCTGTGACTTTTCATCAATTAGCTATTATAAACCTCTTTAAAAAAGAAGATAACCAGAACAATCATTTTATGAGCATCTACTATGTGCCAGGTGTTCTGCTACAGACTTTGCACCCATATCTCTTTCAGTCATCACAGTAGCCCTAAGCAGAAGAAGGGCGCTGAAAAAAACGTGTGTGTGTGTGTGTGTGTGTGTGTGTGTGTGTGTGTGTGTGTGGACAATGGTAGGTATTTAATCAATCAATTCCATTTTGCAGAAGATCAGAAGCTAAGCAAGCATGTAAGCCTGTGGACTCTCATCCTGACTACTAGACACTGTGCTACACCGTTTACATGAATGTAGGCAGGCACCCCGCTAGTCAATAGAACCAGACTCAAATTTAAGTCTGTCTGCCCCAACCCCATCTCTTACCACATCACTCCACCGTCTATCCATGCAACCCTAAGAAACACGGCAGCTAACACTTTACTGCTGCTGCTAAGTCACTTCAGTCGTGTCTGACTCTGTGCAATCCCATAGACGGCAGCCCACCAGGCTCCCCCATCCCTGGGATTCTCCAGGCAAGAACACTGGAGTGGCTAACACTTTAATCAGTGTTATTATCCAATAAAGGAAATTAGAAATGCTCATAATTACTAGATACTGGTCTCAGTTTCCTTCATGGGAAAATAGTAAGTCTTTATTTATGGAATGTCATTGTTTATAACGTCAAAGGAATGAATGGCTTTAAAATACACTTTAAAAAAAAGTGTAGCACTAAGAAAAACATGGCCAATTAAACTACAACACAATGCTTTCTCATCCCATAGACTGTAACATACATCTACTTCGGAGGTGTTAAAATGTAGAAAAACACAAAAACAAAAATGTGTTCTGAGACTCAATGAAATAAAGTGTTTTCACTAGCTACTGGTGTGATATGAATAAGACTACTTCTAGAGTCACACCACCTTATACACCACACAGTTCCCTCAGTTATGGGGACTCTGGCCCTGATGTCCTCCACAGGGCATGCAGCATTATGTGGTCATGTACTGTGACAAAAAAGCTGACCCATAAAGCTAAAACTACATACTTCGTAGTTAAGGCACTTTAAAATGAAAACAGCACACTTAAATCTAGTTCCTTCATAGTTTTATAGTCTCAAGAATATCAATAAATATTGATATTATAAAAAAGGAGACGTATTAAATTTAATCAAAATGTGCCTTCTGTTTAACTGAAATTTACCACACGCACAAAAAAAAAGCCAGATGATAAATATTTCTAGGAACAGAGTGGTTTTAAAAAATATTTCAAATGTTAAAGCATTTTTAGAATTAACTTGATTTAGTTAGTTTCCTTTTTTTTTTCTTCTTCTTTTACAGGCTAGGCTACAAGAGGAAGAATGAATGTTTCTGAATGTGCTTTAATCTGACAAAACACCACCTTGATATTCTTTTAAAGTAAGCTGGATATGATGGCTACTATACATGGAAGGTAAGTTACAATTTAAGTATTTTTTAAAGTCTGGTTTTCTTGGTTCAGTGAAAAATCTGAGACTTATTTCGATATTATAATTTCCTCCTAGAAATTCATAATGTACATCAACATATCAAAGGCTTACAGAATTTTACTGTGCTCAATCAGCATTTCCCAAATGTTTCTGACATGGAAACTCTATGGGACACATATGTATTGACATATGACAACTTAAATTTTGGAAAATGCCATGTGTTCTATGGTATTTATTTTATATATACATTAACCGATGCTGGGAAAGATTGAGGGCAAGAGGAGAAGGGGACGACAGAGGATGAGATGGCTGGATGGCATCGCCAACTCAATGGACACAGGGTTTGGGTAAACTCCAGGAGTTGGTGATGGACAGGGAAGCCTGGCGTGCTGCAGTTCATGTGGTCTCAAAGAGTTGGACATGACTGAGTGACTGAACTGAACAATCAAAAGAATAAATTCACTCTTGTACATATAAGACTCAAAAGAAAAACCAAAAGGACTTTGTTGTAGTAACAAAAATTGGGAGATGATACCTCTAAAAACCATCAGCTCTATAGAATGACATGGTTTGTTGTTGAAGACTTGTTGATAAAGCTCACTTGAAAAGATGGTTTTACTGCAGATTAACTGATAATATATATTATACTAACAACTCATTATCAGGGAAAATGAGGCTGTCAGAATTTCTTTATTTCCTTTGTCACAGAAAGGAGAAATCATGTTTTTATCGAGGATGCTACTTTAGTGTGTCTTACGTTTGTCGGCAGCACTAAGTCAACAGCCTCAGGAGACCTGATATGGTATTTCTTGTGATTAGAGGTGTAAGCATGTGAAAAAGGCTGACTAAACTTGGGTCTCCGGTTAAAAAAAGAAAAAGGATGGCACACTAATAAAATACAATCATTTTTACAGGTATATACATCCATTTTCATTTGCAAATAATTATAATCATGAGCTTGTACCCAATTTGCTTTAGGCACAAAGGATTAATAGGAATATAAGTCATAAATCTATGAATTATTAATCACTGAGATGAACACTGGCTCTACTCTTATATTTTGTCATGATATTTAAATAAAGAACTAATAATAATAAAAGTCCTGGCCAATCAAAACTTACATGGTTCTATACCGAATGCCTCGTCTTGAATAATACACTTTGCATCCAATGTAAAGAAAAGATAAAACTCCCAATGTTAATACAATACCACCAACAAAGCTGCCAGTATCAAATTTTGATCCTTTATTTTCCTTAGAAATAATAGTTGTTGTGACTAGAAGAAAACAAAACAAAAAACAGGTTTTAGTGCTTTTAAAATACATTGTAATCAACTAAAACATTCTGAATTTCCATGTAAGCACTCTGTACTTGGGGATAAGAAGGACATGAAGTTGCTCTCCAGTTGATTTTGTGTCTAGTGACTGCCTGGCTTTAGTTTTCTTCAGCTGACCCAACACATCCCTTATTAAAGAAACCCCCACTGCATGCAGTCCCAAGATCTTAATGCGAGACTGGACTTGGATGGGCTACCAAAACCATCCAAGGCAGCACGAGTTGGGGAATTCTTTTATGAATTCTCTTTAAGAGTTCATGCCCTAAACAAAACTTGTCTGGGTAACAGCTGTAATCCTGAAACTGGATCCAATTTGAATAAATGTTTCTAACTGAAATTCCTCCTTTTGAACAAATTGTGAATTTTAACTATTTTAATTTTGTGAAGTCAATACATAAATTGTAGTAATAAGGAAGAGAAACTATTCAGAATAAAAGTATATAAAAACACAAAAAAGAAACCATAAAGTCTGATATTTGTTCTGGTAAATGTAATCAACAGCTTTTAAAGAGAAGTTCAACTTTGGATAACTTAATGAGAATTTTAAGGTTTTTGAATTCCAGGTTTCACAGGCATTATATTTTAGACAAATGAAGAAAAAGAGTGCTGAGACTAATAATATATATGTGACTATATCTAATACCATTAAAAAATATCTTTATGGCACAAGTGGATTAAAACCGAAGTTCACCATGATTTAGGTTTAGAATCATGGAGACTGACCCTACCTAATTCCCTTCTAGAGTGAGGTACAAAAAATTAAAGGTATGACAAGTTTTTAAATCATGCAAAATAAAATTCCATTAGGATAATTTATTTATTTACAGATGGATCTTATACAGTCATTATTTGGCATGATTAACTTGGAAGCTAATTTCTTAAAGGAACAAGATAGTTACTACATCAACTCTTTTCCTGATCTCTACAACTAATTTATATAGGAAATGAGAAATAATTGCCTAAATTTCTACATTTTACAGAATGGAATGGTATAAATGCGGCATTTTAACAACTATTTTTCAGCATAGGGAAAAACAGGTCCATTTTATACATACCTGTTACTGATGAAGAACTATTGTGGGCTGTGGGCACTGTGGATACTGATACCTGGGATGTATTTTGTGAAACATTTGTTATTTTGGGTGTAGACCTTAAGGTGGTAGAAGTCATATTTGTTGAGACCACTGGTGTTATCATTTTAGATGTTGCAAAGGGTGTCGAGGTGGTGGCTGTCCCATGATTTGAGGCTGGGGAATCTTTAGTTTCTGATGATGATTTTCCTATGTCTTTCAAGGTGGTAGTGGTCACATTCTTTGAGACTGGGGAAACTGAAGCAGTTGATGGTTTCGCACTGACGTTGGAAGGTTCATGTCTATGGCTCGGATGTCCCTGTGGGTCTATGAGAAGATATAGAAACATTAAAGCAAGAGCTGTGACTCGGATAATCAAGCTTCCACTTCACTGCCTTTCATGGTCACACATAAAGGAAAACGTCTAACAAACACAGCAGCATGAAGATACTTAGTCTCCTAATACTCTGCAGTACACAGCAATAAGCCATAAAATGTCTCAAAACAGAAAAATATTCAAAAGGAACCAAGTCTGTGTTTACATAGAGTTAGGAACTTTTGTGACCATATGGTGGGGAGTGGAGGCGGGGAAGGGGAAGGAGACCCAACCCAGAAGACGGAGCTCTTTCAGTACAGGGACAGTGTCTTAACCACCTCCGTCTGAATATGCCATACTTTATGTCACAGTATTAGTTGAAAAGATTATTAAACCAATGGATGTAAAAGGGTTTTTAAAGTTTAAAGTTTCCCTGCCACATTCTTCCAAAAGGCTTTGGGGACAAACAGTAGCTGCATGCTTCTAACCGCCTGAAGTGGATGTGAGCATAAGTGGGACACTCTTTATAAGAGTAAAACCAACCTCCCATGATACATTAGAAGTGAAATAACATTGCAGAACATGGTTGGTTGGAAATCTCATAGTGGTAATAATTTTCCATCGTTGGAAACATATTTCTAAAAATATTTTGGAAAGCTTAAAATATGCAAAAGCCAGTTTTATAAGGGGAAACCATTCATGTTAATTTAAAATAAACAACTGGAAATAAGTAAGCACTATTACCAAAAAATAAATACTAAATATCTATGTATAAAATGCCCTATGGCCAAAAGCAAACATTTCTGTCTTAATATTTTTTCATATTCTATCTTCATTGTAACACCATAACCTAACTGATACTTACAACTAAGATACTTTAGTTATTTATAATTTACTAAATAAATGTGTGTTAGTTGCTCAGTCGTGTCTGACTCGTTGTGACTCCATGGACTGTAGCCTGCCAGGCTCCTCTGTCCATGGGATTCTCCAGGCAAGAATACTGGAGTGGGTAGCCATGCCCTTCTCCAGGGGATCTTCCCAACCCAGGGATCGAACCTGGGTCTCCCGCACTGCAGGCAGATTCTTTACTGTCTGAGCCATGAAGGAAGCATAATAAATACTATTTTACTATATACTATCCAAGGAATCAAAAATCTCTCTCTGCCCTATTGTTGTTGTTCAGCTCCTCTGTCTTCCACTATCTCCCTGAGTTTGCCACACTCATGTCCACTGAGTTAGTGATACTATCCAACCATCTCATCATCTGCCACCCCCTTCTCCTCTGCACTCAATCTTTTCCAGCATCAGGGTCTTTTCCAATGAGTCAGTTCTTTGCATCAGGTAGCCAAAGTATTGGAGCTTCAGCTTCAGCATCAGTCTTTCCAATGAATATTCAAGGTTGATTTCCTTTAGGACTGACTGGTTGCAATTTATTTCTTTGTGTCTGTAGGTTTAGGAGTTGCTATGTTGCCTGCATTTTCTCATTTCACTCTCTCTGGCCAAGAACCAAGTGGAAAGAATTCGCCCCTGGGCTGCCGTCTCCACCGACAGCAGCATCAGGCCTTCAGGGTCCCTGTCACACCCAAAAGCCATGACTTCAGGTACTATCACCCTATCTTTCACAATTATTCTGGACTTTTTATTCAAAGAATTCAAATATTTATTTTCAGCTTTAAAGGCTGGTTTTAATAGTGCTTCTTATCTGGCCATCAGCTTTTACTATTTAAATTCCTATCACCTTTTCTGAACGCCGGGTCTTTATTGTGTGATCTCTTCTACTGAATATTATCTGATTTTTAAAAAAAGACAAAAGGAATTAGTACTTCTATATTATGTTGTTGTTGTTCAGTAGCCCAGTTGTGTCTGACTCTTTGTGACCTCATGGACTGCAGCACGCCAGGCCCCCCTGGCCCTTACCATCTCCTGAAGTTTGCCCAAGTTCATGTCCACTGCATTGGTGATAATACAAAAACTTTTGTATTATATAGACTAATAAATTATCATTATTCAAGTAGATGATAGAAATGCTATGAACTTGAACTAATCTTTTATTAATCAATTAAAATGCTCTACAGATATAAGTAATGTACTTTAGCATTCAAATAATCAACTGTTATTTTAATCTACTGAATTAATTATATTATAGTGAAATTAAATACAGCAAAGAACCATTGTTTATATCATATCTTTAGAACAAAATGATCTTTGCAGAGTGGAACAATGAACACAATGCTGCTTTTGGATTATACACACACACACACACAGAGCCTACTCTCTTCTCCCGGCCATAATAAGATATTCTTCACAGATACTGTACAAAGTCACACAGGCAAAACAGGGACCTGTCAGGTTAGTTCATTAGGAAAATCCAAATGTGTTAAAGAAATGACTAAGCAGCTAAAATTTTCTACAAATTTTGCCTGACAAAACAGGCAAATAAGTTTCACGTTAAGGTGTGTTCTGTGATGTTTAAATGTGTTAGCTGCAATGCAAGGAAGCTCTCTTCAAGGTCAGAGCTCACATTCAGTGAGTCACTCCCCCGACCCCTGTCTATAATATAAGTGAATGGTCCTCTGGGCTCCTCTACAAATGAGACCATCCCTCCAAGGGCATCTGGGCGTCTTCCCTCTCCCAGAACTGTTCAGTGACTGGCCAGTGTCCTCCATGGCAAGGCACAGTGAACACCTGCAGAGACGTCGGAAGAACAGACTATGCACGCAGAGCTTGGGAAGGGTTAAGCTCTGCTGTGTTAGCCCTTCAGTCTCCGCAGCCTCTGAGAAGCAGAAGTTGTAAGGATGTGGAGGGCGGGTGACATGAGCGAATGGCATCAAAGGGACCAAGCTCTAGTTATAAAGTGAGTCAGTCATGGGGATGTGATGTAAAACACATGGTGACTCTAGTTAATACCACACTGTGTATTGGAGTCTTTAAGAGAATAGACCTGGAAAGTTCTCATCACAAGAAAAAAATGTAACTAAATATGATGACAGATGTTATACAAATTCTTACATATATTATGATAGATGTTACTTACTGTGATCATTTTGCAATACAGACAAGTATCAAATCATTATGTTGTATACCTGAAACTAATGTGTTATATATCAACTATGTATCTCAATCCAAGAAAGTACAAAAACATCAAGTTAAAACAAGACAAAAGAGGGTACAAAGGCCCAAGGAGGGTATGTTACTGGAAAGTATGATGTGTGCTCTTTGTCCACCCCCACCTCTGCCCACGGAGTAAAAGAGGGGAACACAAACCCTTGCCCTCAAGCCAAGTTGGGAAGGCTTCAAGGGAATCACCTGAAGAGCAGGCCCAGCATCCACTGGACCTGAAGGGACAAACACTGAGATCTTACTCCGGCCTGAAAAGTAACTCTAAAGGCGAGAGGCCATGGGTGAGCCATCTCTACCTGTCAGCAGAGTTTAAAAAGGCTACTCTGGGAGTTGATTCTTGCTTCCAGTGACAACAAAGGTGCTTGCTTCCCATGAAGCAAATCAGGCCCTGTGGAACACAGCCAGCACGGGGCTGCTTTACACGACAGCTTCGCACAGAGTTCTGCACAGAGGGGTGGAGAGATCCAGCAGAGAGGTGGGACATCAAACAGCGGGGGCCACGGGAATGGCATCACCAACTCAATGGGCATGAGCCTAAGTAAACTCCGGGAGTTGGCGATGGACAGGGAGGCCTAGCGTGCTGCAGTCCATGGGGTTGCAGAGAGTTGGACATGACTGAGCGACTGAATTGAACTGGACTGAAGGGAGTGGAGTGTGAGGGCCAGCAAGGGGGAGGTCCCAGGGCATCCAGAGACTGGCGGGGGAAGTGCCAGCTGAGGGTCTCTCCAGAAGCTCCCCAAGAATCACATCTGCACCCAGGGGCACCTCCACCGGCTGCAAACATCCCAGCGGGCTTCTCCCCAAGCCCCTTCAGGCCTGCTTCCATGAGGTCAAAACAGCAGAGGTGAGGGGAGAAGGGGGAACAAGGACGGGGGCCGCAGTGCAGCCCCCTTACAGGGCCTGGGCTGCCAGAGAGAGGAATCCCACTCATCACAGTGCTATTCCTTTTGGTTTCATTCTGAACAAGACAGACATCCTACTAACTACAACTCGTTCAACAAGCTGAGCACACATACCGTCAATAACACCTCAGCTAACCTGCCTCTTGAGAAATCTGTATGCAGGTCAGGAAGCAACAGTTAGAACTGGACATGGAACAACAGACTGGTTCCAAATAGGAAAAGGAGTACGTCAAGGCTGTATACTGTCACCCTGCTTATTTAACTTATATGCAGAGTACATCATGAGAAACGCTGGGCTGGAAGAAGCACAAGCTGGAATCAAGATTGCCGGGAGAATGAAGAGGAACTAAAGAGCCTCTTGATGAAAGTGAAAGAGGAGAGTGAAAAAGTTGGCTTAAAGCTCAACATTCAGAAAACGAAGATCATGGCATCTGGTCCCATCACTTCATGGCAAATAGATGGGGAAACAGTGGACACAGACTTTATTTTTCTGGGCTCCAAAATCACTGCAGATGGTGATTGCAGCCTTGAAATTAAAAGATGCTTACTCCTTGGAAGGAAAGTTATGACCAACCTAGATAGCATATTCAAAAGCAGAGACATTACTTTGCCAACAAAGGTCTGTCTAGTCAAGGCTATGGTTTTTCCAGTGGTCATGTATGGATGTCAAAGTTGGACTGTCAAGAAAGCTGAGTACTGAAGAATTGATGCTTTTGAACTGTGGTGTTGGAGAAGACTCTTGAGAGTCCCTTGGACTGCAAGGAGATCCAACCAGTCCATTCTGAAGGAGATCAGCCCCGGGTGTTCATTGGAAGGAATGACGCTAAAGCTGAAACTCCAGTACTTTGGCCACCTCATGTGAAGAGCTGACTCATTAGAAAAGACTCTGATGCTGGGAGGGATTGGGGGGCAGGAAGAGAAGGGGACGACAAAGGATGAGATGGCTGGATGGTATCACTGACTCGATACACATGAGTTTGGGTGAACTCTGGGAGTTGGTGGTGGACAGGGAGGCCGGGCGTGCTGCAATTCATGGGGTTGCAGAGAGTCGGACACAACTGAGCGACTGAACTGAAGTGAACGCAGGTGGAGCTGCAGGACAGGGTATAGGGGGCACACAGTTGTCAACACTTATTTAGTGTTATGTGTTGACCTGTGTCCCCTTAAAATTCATATGGTGAAGCCCTAATTCTCAGTACTTGAGGATGTCGCCTTATTTGGAGATAGGATTTTCACAGAGGATTATAATCAAGTTAAAATGAGGTTAATGAGGTTATCGGGAAGAGGCTTAAGTACCTGGTAACCTTGTAAAGTGGGAAATCTGGAGACAGACAAACATACAGGAGCAACACCATGTGAAAATGAAGACAGAGATCAGGGTGGTGGTTCCAAGAGGCCAATGAAAGCCAAAGCTTGCCAGCGAAACACCAGAAATGAGGCAACAGGCATGGAACAGACCTCTGTCATCAGCCCTCAGGAGGATGTATCTGACAGTCTGTCGACAATCTGACAATCCATCTCTGCTGTTTATGCCACCCTTTCCTGTAGTAGCCCTGGCAAACGAATGCACTCAGGATCACAGTTCTTGCATTTCTAACAAGACGTGTCTCTGGGCAACAGAGACTGGTGGCTGTGCTAAGCTGGTTCCTTTCACAGATCTTTGAAACTCAGATCTTTGAGACAAATTCAGTCATTCAGTACTTGTCAAACCACTCTCAAAACTTGCTTAAGTAAAACCTGAGATCATCTATAGATTTCAGTCAGAGCTATAAAAATGTCCTGACCTTAACTCTTGGTTTCAGCTAACAATCACAGGAAGAGGAGGCGAAGGCCTGCAGTGAGGGCACCATGTGCCCTCCGTGCCAGCAGCTGCCGCACTCAGAGGGAGAGGAACGAGACGGACAAAGTACCTGTGGCGATGAGGGGCGCTGTGCCACTGATGCAGAGATGCTCAGAACACACCTACTTCCACGATTATCACCACTGCTGCCGGAATCACAGCACGTGAAGAGGATGCTATTGAAGATATTTTCAGTTCACTGATACAAACATCCAAAAAAGAAAAAAGGGATACTCCAAGCGTTTCTAACACCAGCCAGCCGCCTTCTATCACAGCAGGACCAAGGACACTATGAAGCAGCCTGTTTTTTTAGCACCAAGTAAAAGTACTCATCCTCTTCAGAGTCTGGATTTATTTCAACTACCTTTGTATACCCCTTCACGGATCATTGTCTTGTTGTGGCAAGGGAGCTTGACTAACTCAATGATGCTACAAGCCACGCTGTGCAGGGCCACTCAAGACGGATGGGTCATAGCAGAGAATTCTGACAAAACATGATCCACTAGAGGAGGGAATGGCAAACCACCCAGTATACTTGCCATGAGAACCTCATGAACTGCACAAAAGGCCAAAAAGATAGGACACCAAAAGATGAGTCCCCCCAGGCCTGAAGGTGTCCAATACGCTACTGGGGAGGAGCAGAGGAAAATTACCAGTAGCCCCAGAATGAAAGAAGCAGCTGGGCCAAAGCTGTAAGACACTCATTTGTTGATGTGTCTGCTGACGAAAGTAAAATCCAATGCTGCAAAGAACAGTATTGCACAGGAACCTAGAATAGAATGTTAAGTCCATGAATCAAGGAAAATTGGAAGTGGTCAAGCAGGAGATGCTAAGAGTGAACATCGACATCCTAGGAATCAGCAAACTAAAATGTACGGGAATGGGTGAATTTAACTCAGATGACCATTATATCTACTACTGTGGGCAAGAATCCCTTAGAAGAGACAGAGTAGCCCTCACAGTCAACAAAAGAGTCTGAAATTCAATACTTGGGTGCAACCTTAAAAATGACAGAACGATCTCTGCTCATTTCCAAGGCAAACCATTCAACATCACAGTAATCCAAGTCTATGCCCCACCACTGATGGCTGAAGAACGTGAAGTAGATTAGTTCTGTGAAGACCTAGAAGACCTCCTAGAACTAACACCTAAAAAAGATATTCTATTCATCATCAGGGATTGGAATGCAAAAGTAGGAAGTCAAGATAAACCTGGAGTCACAGGCAAGCTTGGCCTTGCAGAACAAAACGCAGCAGGGCAAAGGTTAACTGAATTCTGCCAAGAGAATGCACTAGTCATAGCAAATCCTCTTTTTCAACAACACAAGAAACAACTTTACACACGGACATCACCAAATGGTCAAGACCAAAATCAAACTGATTACATTTGTTGTAGCTGAAGATGGAGAAGCTGTATACAGTCAGCAAAAACAAGACCTGGAGCTGACTGTGGTTCAGATCATCAGCTTCTTGTAGCAAAATTCAGGCTTAAACTAAAGAAAACTAGGAAAAACACTAGGCTAGCCAGGTATGACTTCTATCAAATCCTGTCTGAATCTGCAGTGGAGGTAATGATAGATTTAAGGGACTAGATCTAGTTAACAGTGTGCCAGAAGAACTATGGACAGAGGTCCATAATACTGTACAGGAGGCGTTGAACAAAACCATCCCAAAGAAAAAGGAAAGCAAGAAGGCCAAGTAGTTATCTGAGGAGGCTTTATGAATAGCCAAAGAATGAAGAGAAGTGAAAAGCAAGGGAGAGAGGGAAAGGTACATCCAATTAAATGCAGTTTCAGAGAACAGCTGGAAGAGACAAGAAGGCCTTCTTCAACGAACAGTGTTTAATAACAGAAGAAAACAACAAAAGGGAAAAGACTAGAGATCTCTTCATGAAAATTGGAAACATCAAGGGAGCTTTCCGCCCAAAGATGGCACAGTAAGGGATTAAAAATGACAGAGACATAATAGATGCTGAAGAGATCGAGAAGAGACTGAAAGAGTACACAGAAGAACTGTATAAAAAAGATCTTAATGAATCAGATTAACTACGATGGTGTGGTCACTCACCCAGAGCCAGACATTCTGGAGTGCAAAGTCAAGTGGGCCTTAAGAAGCACTGCTTTAGTTAATAAAGCTAGTAGATGTGATGAAATTTCAGCAGGACTACTCACATCCCTAAAGGAGGATGCCATCAAGGTTTTGCATTCATTAT
Organism: Bos grunniens; assembly: GCF_055505025.1. NCBI lineage: Eukaryota > Metazoa > Chordata > Mammalia > Artiodactyla > Bovidae > Bos > Bos grunniens. The sequence goes on along the minus strand of NC_141179.1, from coordinate 6,780,264 downwards.
GTCAGCAAATTTGGAAGACCCAGCAGTGGCCACAGGACCGGGTACACGCCCAGAGGGCTCTTATCGCTGGGCCTGAAGGGCAGACTTCTAATTAAACACAAATCGAAGAGCTGACCACAGTCCTTTCCGGAGACCTGGGGTGGGTCCTATCTTCATGTTTCCCCTCTGCCACACTCCAGAGCACCTGGAGTATATCCTGGAGTTGGCGTGGATGTGTGTCTGGTGCCCTGTTTTTTTGTGGCTGCTCCCCAGGGGACACCCCTTGAGCACCTGGCTCTGGAGGCCAGGGACACTTATGTTCCTAGATCCCGTGGGACTATAACAAATGAAAGGTAGTTCCTGGCGGACTGCCACCCGCAGAGAACTGCACAGACAGCAGACGGAAACACATTTGTCTTTCTGAGAGGAGGCGCTCTGGCCCGAGGGGCAGGTTTCAGGTTTGGCACACTTCTAGAGGCCCACAAAGGTGCTCCGAGGGGATGAAGGCTGGAGGACACCATCTTTCCCCCCTCTCTCTGCCTAACCCAAGGTTTTCAAGATCTTCTGCAAATTTTTTCTGATGCCCCAGTTTTTGTGATGCTGCCGCGGGACAGCTCCAGATCACCCAGCTCTAGTTGCCTGTGGGGCTTGTGTTTGTGGTCCTGCAGGGCTGCGTATATTGGCATACTCTGAAAGCTGTTACTTGCGGGTCTGGCTTCCAATCGGTGCTCACTGAGATCCTCTCCTATGCTGACATGTCTTGGCACACCCTCAGCTATTAGCATCCATTAAAAGTAAACAGACTACTTAACAAACAAAAAGGTTTGAGAGAGAACCACGAGCTAGGGCAGGACTGAACAAGGTTCATCTCCTACAAGGATCCACTCGTTCAGGTCTGGGCCAGATGGCTGTTTTATCTAATACATAGAAACCATGACAGAGAGTCAAGGAAAAGGAAGAAGTAGGAATATGTTCCAAAGTTAAGAACACGATAAAACACTATAAAAATACTTCAATGAAACAAAGATAAAAAATTTACCTGATAGAAAATTCAAAATAACTGTCATAAAGATTCTCACTGAACTTGGGAGAAAAATGGATGAGCACACTTCAATAAAGAGAAAATATAAGAAAGTATGAACAAGAGACACAGAGCTGAAGAATAAAATAACTGATACAATAAAGAGGTTTAACAGCAGAATAAATAAAGGATCAGTGAACTCAAGGACAGGACAGTGGGACTCTCTTAATCAAAGCAGCAAAAAGAAAAAAGAGTCAAAAAAATGAAGATATTTTAAGGGACTTATGGGAAAACTTATGGGAATGTTATAAATAAGCTGTTATATGTAAGCTTCATGGTAACCACAAAGAAAAATACCTGTAGTAGATAAAGAGAAAGGAATCAAAGCATACCACTAAAGTATGTCATCAAACCACAAAAGAGAACAAAAAGAAGAAATAGAGAAACTGCAAAAGAGCCAGAAAATAGTTAACAAAATGGAAGTAAGTCCATATTTATCAATGATTACTTTAAATGTAAATGGACTAAATTTTCCCATTGAAAGATATAGACAGAGTAGATGAATGGTTTTAAAAAAACACCCATCTGTATGCTGCCTACAAGAGACTCACTTCAGGTATAATGACATAGAGAGACTGAGGAGAGGGAACAGAGAAAGATATGCCCTGCAAATGGAAATATAAACAAAGCTGGGGTAGCTATACTTGCATGAGACAAAGTAAACTTTAAAACAAAGACTGTAATAAGAGACAAAGAAGGGCATTACATAATGATAAAGGCGTCAACCAAATAAGAAAATATTTGCAAATATTTATGCACCCAACATAGGAACACTTAAGTATATAAAGCAAACATTAACAAACTTAAAGGGAAAAATAAGACAGCAACACAATAACAAGAGGGACTTTAATATCCCACTTTAATCAATGGATAGACCATCCATCAGACAGACTATCAATAAGGAAACATTGACCTTAAATGACAAGTTAGAACATAAAAGACTTAACAAAACTAGTACAGAACATTCCATCCAAAAAGCAATAGAACACACAATCTTCTCAGTGCACATGGAAAATTCTCTGGGATAAATCATATTATTAGACCAGAAAACAAGTTCTTAACAAACTTAAGAAGACTAAAATAATATCAAGTATCTTTTCCAATCACAATGGTAGGAAACTAGAATTCAATTACAGAAGAAAACTGGAAAATGCACAAAGATGTGGAAATTAAACAACATGCTACTGAACAACCGATGAGTCAAAGAGGAAACAAAAAAATACCTTAAGACATATGAAAATGGAAATATAGGATTCCAAAATTCATGCATGCATGCTAAATTGCTTCAGTCGTATCCAACTTTTTGTGACCCCATGGACTGTAACCTGCTAGGCTCCTCTGTCCATGGGATTCTCCAAGCAAGAATACTGAAGTGGATTGCCATGCCCTCTTACAGGGGATCTTCCTGAACCAGGAATCGAATAAGCATATCTTATGTCTTCTGCACTGGCAAGTGTGTTCTTTACCTCTAGTGCCACCTGGGAAGCCCCTTATGGAATGCAGCAAAAGAACTCTATCAGTGAAATGCACAGCTGTAAATGCCTACCTCAAGAAACAAACAAAAAACAAAACTCACATAAACAACCTAAATTTACACCTAAAGAAACTAGAAAAAAATATTAAACTCAAAGTCAGTAGAAGCAATAAAATAACAAAGATCAGAGTAGAAAAATGAAATAAAGACTAAAAAGGTAACAGAAAAGATCAGTGAAATCAAGAGTTGTTTCTCTCTTTGAGAAGATGAACAAAAAATGGACAAACTTAGCTAGATTCATCAAGAGAAAAGAAGACTCAAACATTAAGTCAGAAATAAGAGACATCAAAACTTATACCACAGAAATACAAAGAATTTTCAGAGACCACTATGAACAATTATATGCCAACAAATTGGACAACCCAAGAGAAAACAGATAAATTCTTAGAAACATAAAATCTTCCAAGACTGACTCAAGAAACAGAAAATATGAACAGAACAAATACTAATACGGACATTGATTCAGTAATAAAACCTCCTAACAAACAAAAGTTCAGGACATGACAGCTTCACTGGTGAATTCTGCCAAATATTCAAGAAGAATTAACATCAATCCTTCTAAAACTCTTCCAAAAAACAGAAGAGATAAGATTTAAAAGCTAATTTTAACTCATTGTTGACTGGGGGATTTTTGCAGAAACACCTGTGGCCAGTGATTTTTATTTTGACTGGCCAAAATTTAAGTCTGTCATTTCACTAACACTTTGTGGGTTATTACACTCAATAGTTACAACTGACACACCTGTAAAGTCTCTTAATTGTTGTAAAATATTGTCTCCAATCCACTCTTCTGTAGAAGCACTGGAGCATTCTCCAGCACCATTTCATTTTCACTTGCCATGTCAAATCAATCAGTAAGGTTTTTTGTATTTTTGTTGGTCTACTCATCATATGTGAATCAGAACTATTCTCTGAAGAACTACCATTTTCTGAGACATTAGTATATGTTACTCAGATAATCAGAGAAAGTATCTGCATAAAATTTACTGAAATATTCTTCACTCAAAATTTTTCACTGCATCATTTTTGAAAATCTTATGTTTATTATAACATACACAAGGTTGAAACCAAAAGCTAATGGAACAAAATGTGAATGATAATAATTATAAGTTGTATGATTATTGATGATAATCATAATGAATTCTTGATCAATTTTAAGCTCTAACAACTTCGCACAGTGATGTTAACTGTATCACTCTCTAAAAACGTACTGATATGTGATATGTCTCTGGTTGATAAATGTTTGGGTAACAGAAGATGTAGTAACACATCTCCAGTCAATAAAGTGTTAAGAGGTCAAAATTACCTTGATACCAAAATCAGACAAAGATGCCACAACAAAAGAACAGGGCAATATCACTGATGAAAATGGATGTAAAAATCCTCAACAAAATATGAGCAAGCTGAATTCAACAATATATGAAAAGAATCATAGATTATAATCGAGTGGGATTTATTCCAGGGATGCAAGTATGATTCCACATCTGCAAATCAATCAATGTTATATACCACATTAAGAAAATGAAGGATAAAAGCCATATGATTATCTCAATAGCAAGTAAGTATAAGTTGCTCAGTCGTGTCTGACTCTTTGCGACACCATGGACTATAAAGTGTGGCCTACAATTCTCTAGGCCAGAATACTGGAGTAGCTAGCCTTTGATGAAGAAAAAGCATTTAAGAAAATTCAACATTCATTTATGGATGTGTCTCAACAGAAAAGAGGCCATAATGTGCCCCAACATAGTAGAGGCCATAAATGACACGACCATAGCTAACATACGCATCACTGAAAACTTCTTCTGTAATATCAGGAACAAGATATGGATGCCCACTCTAACCACTTTTATTCAACACAGTATTGGAAGTCCTAGTCAGAGCAAATGGGCAAGAAAAAGAAATAAAAGGCATCCAAGTTAGAGAGGAAGAAGTAAAATTGTCACTATTTGCAGATAATATGGTATTATAAACAGAAAACCCATAAGACACCACCGAAAACTGTTAGAACTAAATAAACAAATTCAGTAAAGTTCAAGAATATAAAATGTATAAAAATCTATTGCATTTATATACACTAATAACAAACTATCACATAAAGAAACTAAAACCAATCCAATTTACAATTGCATGAAAGAGATAAAATACCTAGGAAAAAATTTAACCAAGTAGGTAATAGGCCTGTACACTGAAAACTATAAGACACTGATGAAAAGAATTAGAGAAGATACCAATAAATGGAAAAATACTCTGTGATCATGAATTGGAAGAATATTGTTAAAATATCCACACTATCCAAAGCAATCTACAGAGTTCATGCAATCTTGATAAAAATTTCAATGGTATTTTTCTCAGAATAAATAATGCTAAAATTTATATAGAATCACAAAAGATCCTGAGTAGCCAAAGCAATCCTGAGAAGTAACAACAAAGCTGGAGCCACCACACTGTCCAAATTTAAACCAATTACACAGCTGCAGTAATCAAATGTATGGTACTGGCATAAAAACAAACACGTATCAACAGAAGTGACAGCCTAGAAACCATACAAATATGGCCAATTAATTTAAAACAAAGAAACCAAGAATATATCAATACAAAGGGAAAAGGACAATCTCTTCAATAGTGGTGATGGGAAAACTGGATAACGATATGGAACAGAAAGAAACTAGACCACTATCTTATACCACACACAGAAAATTAACCCAAAGTGCAGTAAAGACTTGGTAGTACTTAATGTAAGACCTGAAACCATAAAACATCTGAGAAAACACAGGTAATAAAGTCCTTCACATAAGGCTTGGCTATGGTTTTTGAGATTTGACACCAAAACCAGAGATAACTAAAGCAAAAAATAAACAGGTGGGACCACAGTAAACTAAAATGCTTCAGCACAGCAAAGAAAACCATTAACAAAATGAAAACGCAGACCATTGAATGAAGGAAAATGTTTGCAAATCATATATGTTAAGAGGTTAATATCCAATTTATATAAAGTCATATAGCTCAACAGCAAGAAAATCAATAATCTCATTTAAAACACAGAGAATCTGAATAGATATTTTCCCCAAAAAGACAGAGTTGGCCAACAGATCAAAAGTGTTCCACATCACTAATCATCAGTTCAGTTCAGTCACGTCTGACTCTTTGCGACCCCATGGACTGCAGCACGCCAGGCTTCCCTGTCCATCACCAACTCCCGGAGCTTACTCAAACTCATGTCCATTGAGTCAGTGATGCCATCCAACCATCTCATCTTCTGTCGTCCCCTTCTCCTCCTGCCTTCAATTTCCCAGCATCAGGGTATTTTCCAGTTAGTCAGTTCTTCGCACTGGGTGGCCAAAGTATTGGAGTTTCAGCTTCAGCATCACTCTTTCCAATGAATATTCAGGACTGATTTCCTTTAGGATGGACTGACTGGATCTCCTTGTAGTCCAAGGGACTCTTAGAGTCTTCTCCAACACCACAGTTCAAAAGCATCAATTCTTTGGTGCTCACTTTTCTTTAGAGTCCAACTCTCACATCCATACATGACTATGGGAAAAACCATAGCTTTGATTAGATGGACCTTTGTTGGCAAAGAAATGTCTCTGCTTTTTAGTATGCTGTCTAGGCTGGTCATAGCTTTTCTTCCAAGAAGCACGCGTCTTTTTAATTTCATGGCTGCAGTCACCATCTGCAGTGATTTTGGAGCCCAAGAAAATAAGTCTGTCACTGTCTGCATTGTTTCTCCATCTATTTGCCATGAAGTGATGGGACCAGATGCCATGATCTTCATTTTTTGAATGTTGAATTTTAAGCCAGCTTTTTACTCTCCTCTTTCACTTTCATCAAGAGGCTCTTTAGCTGCTCTTCACTTTCTGTCATAAGGGTGGTATCATCTGTGTATCTGAGGTTATTGATGTTTCTCCTGATCATCTTGATTCCAGCTTGTGTTTCATCCAGCCTAGCATTTCGTATGATATACTCTGTATAGAAGTTAAATAAGCAGGGTGACAATATACAACCTTGACAGACTCCTTTCCCAATTTGGAACCAGTCTGTTGTTCCATGTTTGGTACTAACTGTTGCTTCTTGACCTGCAAACAGATTTCTCAGGAGGCAGGTAAGGTGGTCTGGTATTCCCATCTCTTGAAGAATTTTCCACAGTTTGCTGTGCTCTACACAGTCAAAGGCTTTGGCATAATCAATAAGGCAGAGATAGATGTTTTTCTGGAATTCTCTTGCATTTTCTATGATCCAATGGATGCTGGCAATTTGATCTCTGGTTCCTCTGTCTTTTCTAAAACGAGCTTGAATATCTGGAATTTCTTGGTTCACATACTATTGAAGCCTGGCTTGGAAAATTATGAGTATTACTTTGCTAGCGTGTGAGATGAGTGCAATTGTGCGGTAGCTTGAGCATTCTTTGGCATTGCCCTTCTTTGGGAATGGAATGAAAACGGACCTTTTCCAGTCCTGTGGCCACTGCTGAGTTTTCCAAATTTGTGGGCATATTCAGAATGGCACTTTCACAACATCATCTTATAGGATTTGAAATAGCTCAACTGGAATTCCATCACCTCCAATAGCTTTGTTTGCAGTGATGCTTCCTAAGGTCCACTTGACTTCACATTCTAGGATGTCTGACTTTAGGTGAGTGATCACACCATCGTGGTTATCTGGGTCATGATCTTTTTTGTATAGTTCTTCTGTGTACTCTTGTTACCTCTTCTTAATATCTTCTTGCTTCTGTTAGGTCCATATCATTTCTGTCCTTTATTGAGCCCATCTTTGCATAAAATGTTCCCTTGGTATTTCTAATTTTCTTAAAGAGATCTCCAGTCTTTCCCATTTTATTATTTTCCTCTATTTCTTTGCACTGATCACTGAGGAAGGCTTTCTTATTTCTCCTTGCTATTCTTTGGAACTCTGCATTCAGATGGGTATATCTTTCCTTTTCTCCTTTGCTTTTTGCTTCTCTTCTTTTCACAGCTATTTGTAAGGCCTCCTCAGACAGCCATTTTGCTTTTTTGCATTTCTTTTTCTTTGGGATGGTCTTGACTTCTGTCTCCTGTACAATGTCATGAACCATTTTGCTTTTTTGCATTTCTTTTTCTTTGGGATGGTCTTGACTTCTGTCTCCTGTACAATGTCACGAACCTCTGTCCATAGTTCATCAGGGATGCTTATCAGATCTAGTCCCTTAAATCTATTTCTCACTTCTATTCTATAATTGTAATGGATTTGAATAAGGTCATACCTGAATGGTCTAGTGGTTTTCCATACTTTCTTCAATTTAAGTCTGAATTTGGCAATAAGAATTCATGATCAGAATGAACCACAGGCAGCTCCTAGTCTTGTTTTTGCTGACTGTATAGAGCATCTCCACATTTGCCTACAAAGAGTATAATCAATCTGATTTCGGTGTTGACCATTTGGTGATGTCCATCTGTAGAGTCTTCTCTTGTGTTGTTGGAATAGGGTGTTTGCTATGACCAGTGCATTCTCTTGGCAAAACTCTATTAGCCTTTGCCCTGCTTCAATCTGTAATCCAAGGCCAAATTTGCCTGTTACTCCAGGTGTTTCTTGACTTCCTACTTTTGCATTCCAGTCCCCTATAATGAAAAGGACATCTTTTTTGGGTGTTAGTTCTAGAAGGTCTTGTAGATCTTCATAGAACTGTTCAACTTCAGCTTCTATGGTTGGGGCATAGACTTGGATTACTGTGATATTGAATGGTTTGCCTTAGAAACGAACAGAGATCATTCTGTCGTTTTTGAGATTGCATCCAGGTACTGCATTTAGGACTCTTTTGTTGACTATGATGGCTACTCCATTTCTTCTAAGGGCTTCTTGCCCACAGTGGTAGATATAATGGTCATCTCAGTTAAATTCACCCATTCCAGTCATTTTGGTTTGTTCATTCCTAAAATGTTGACGTTCACGCTTGCCATTTCCTGTTTGACCACTTCCAATTTGCGTTGATTCATGGACCTAACATTCCAGGTTCCTATGCAATACTGATCTTTATAGCGTTGGCCCTTGCTTCCATCACCAGTCACATCCACAACTGGGTGATGTTTTTGCTTTGGCTCCGTCTCTTCATTCTTTCTGGAGTTATTTCTCCACTGATCTCCAGTAGCACATCGGGCACCTACAGACCTGGGAAGTTCATCTTTCAGTGTCCTAATCTTTTTGTCTTTTCATACAGTTCTTCTCAAACCAAGAATACTGAAGTGGTTTGCCATTCCTGTCTCCAGTGGACCATGTTTAGTCAGAACTCTCCACCATGACCCGTTTGTCTTGGGTGGCCTTACTTGGCATGGCTTATAGTTTCACTGAGTTAGACAAGGCTGAGGTCCATGTGATCAGATTGGTTAGTTTTCTGTAACTGTGATAGGAATGATGGCTGATATTCACAAGTGAGAGAATTAGACAGAGGGAGAGGGTCACTGGAGGGTCATCTTAGAATTCTGCCTACCACACAGTGTTTTGGGACTAAGGTTGATCCTGCTTTGCAAATATGAGAAAACTAAATTCCTAGCTGGTGAATGAGAGAAAGTGTGAGCAAGCCCTCATTAAATTCAAAGGTTCAAACTCAGGCAAAAAAAAAAAAAAAAAAAAAAGGCTCCCAACCATAGGCAAGCTAAAGTTCTCCTATGTAAAACATAATTTTGGGTGTTACAAAAATGTGTTTCCTCATGCCCTGAATCATTACTTATTAGCTACCAAATGTCCAATCGCATAAGATGGCTGGAGTTTGAGGATGCTCTGGGTGTTGGTGATGGACAGGGAAGCCTGGAGTGCTGCAGTCCATGGGGTCGCAAAGAGTCAGACACCACTGAGAGACTGAACTGACTGACTGACCAAATGTTAATTGTCAAATCGAGGCTAATCATGTCCCCTGTGTGCCTGAACACAGAATTAACACAATGCTGTGAGGTTAAGTGAGTTTCCTTCTCCAGAATGCAGAAATTTAAAATGGTCCTCCAGGAACAATAACTAAGAGAATTAAAGCCTGCTCATTTGTCGTCTCCCAGCTACCTCAATTCCCCAAGGCAACTGTGCGTCCAGTCTGTTATATAGTGATTGCTTTGAAATGTTCAATTAACTACTTTTGTTATTCAGAATACTGTATATCACCTTTACCTCCCACTGAAGACATGAACATCAGAGTGAGCTCAATGGGGCTCTAGTAGAAGAAAAATGAAATGACTGATTTAGGCATAGGAAGTACTTTAAAAACCTCATTCAACATGTTCTGTTGAATTTATGAACAGATTCAATTCTGTTCTGTTTATGAAAAGAAATTACTGGTGCAGATTAGAAGCATTTGGTATAAGGACTGAAGAAACAATTCTGCTGGCATTTCTAAATAGGAGGTAGTATTTATCAATTCTATCTATCAGCTCTTCAACATTTCCTACCAGGCTTGGGATGGTTTTTTTGGATTAAATAGAAAACGAACTGTGTTCCTCCATTGTTTTAAGCCAGGGAATAGTAATGCTGAAATACGCTTTAAGTGACTGAGACTTTCATGCTGAGATCAAATTTCTTTCTGTGGAGAATTAGAAAATACATGGGAAGATAATGGAAATTTTATACAGAAATATGCACGTATCTACATATTATATATGCATTATATATAAATATGCACTCTGTCTCAGAAACTGTGATGGATATTTTCTGTCTGTCCCTCCAGATCCCTCCCTACCCCTGTCCCACCAGCCCTCTGCCCTGAAAAATGACACAGGCTGATCCCCTAGGCTTCTGGTTTGGTTAAGCCAAAGGGAAAGCATCATTCATTGATGATTTATACTCCTTATCCTTATGAGCTTGTATGACTAATCTGACTGAAAGGACAGTGTCTTGCTGTTTGGGGACTGATCCGATCTGGGATGAGCTCGCAGAGCTGAGCCCAGTCCTGTGTGCTCTATGCTCTACAGCTGTCTGTCTGCTGTACTTATTTAATATGCTTACTTAATGAACATTTGAACAGTCCCCATTATGAACCAGACACTGCTTTAGTATTTTGTAAACATTAGCAATTTTCATATTACTTTAAGGGGCAGATTTTATGCTCATCCCCATTTCAAGATGAAACTGAGGAATAGAGAGGCTCAGTGACTTGAGAACAACCTCGGGAAGGGAAGAGCCAGGATGTGAACTGAGGCAGTTCGGCCCAAGAGCCTCTGCTTTCAAGCACTGTGTTTGGCTACCAGTCATGAAAAGTAGTGCCATCAAAGCAAAAAGCTCTGTCGGGATGAGTGAGTGACTGTGTCATTGCCCTAATGACCTTCATTCAACGTGTTTTGCTAAGAATAAGCTAGAAAATAGATTTTAGGGAGAAAAAATAACATGAACATTTTCAAAATTACTCTCAGTATTTAATAACCCCCAGCTACGTATGTACCGAATGCTCTGGATGTTCTACATGTTATACAATCCTACATACAGGAAATTCTACCGTCTGTCTGCATTGTAAAATACACAAAAAAAATAACAATAATTTCTCATACTCTGAAATACCATTTCATTGTCCCAGTTGTGCTAAAATGTACGAGAAAACATATCTGGACTATTTTGAAATAACATTATTAGAGCTATATCTGCAACCTCAAAAGACTATGCAGGTGGTGCTGTCACTCAGTCATAGAAGATTTATGGTCTGAAAACGGAGAATAAGCATGTGTAATGTGCAGCTGCCACATAAGAATTTAGTTGTTAATGAGCTCAAAGCACCACCACAAAGAGATATTCAGTCAGCAAAAAATAACTGCTCAAATGTCAGCAAAAAGAAATCCCTAGAGATGGCAATTGTACAGTTTACCATCCACTATTAAATGATTTTAGCTCATTGTATAAAGGCATTAGAAAATTTAGTATTGAATACTGAACATTTTTTCTTGCACAACAAAAGAAAAATACAAAACTTGCAATTACTAAAAATACACACTTGCTAAAATGCTAGACACTGAACCAGAATCAAGAGGAAATAATCTGTGCAAGTAGGAAGAAAATACTGAGGATCTGTTGTGTGCCAGTAGCTGGATATATTTCATATTAAAAATTAAATATTTCATATTTTTAATGAAAAATATTTCATGTGATCTGTATAACAGCATGAGAAGTGGGCTTGTTCCCTGCAATTTATTGATAAGAAACTGACTCCAGTTAAGTAAATGCTCCAAATCACTGTCACATACAGTGATGAACAGACCCTGACACAGGTTGTTGGACTTCTTCAAGCCTGGTGAACTTTCCACTGGTTTGCTCATTGTCTGTTAATGGAAATCCTCCTGAATTCCAGAGCCTACTGCATTTACTTTAGGTTTTAATTTTACCATTGACTATCTTCACTGCACTAAAATCACCATCAATAAGCAAATACATGTAAGCTGAAACTAAAATAAGAGGTCAGAATTTAAAAATCGAGAGCCTCTCTAAATTTCCATTAAGCAATGTTTAAGAACATCTCATGGTTAAGAACATCTGTGTTCTCATTAGTCTGATAAAGACATAAAATTGTCAGTTAAGAAATTCCCTCAAATTGTGCACCTTCATCAAATGCAGTGCCTTCAAAGTAACCATTATCCTGAAATTATTGTAGATTTGTTTATAATTTACTGTTTCAAAGCACTTCCTACACTATTTCTATTTCAGTTTCCTTCTAGGTAGACCTAATTTAGAAACCTGCTTCTAGCAAAGAGTATGTCAAAACTATAACTTCTGCGGTTAGGTCACAAAAACGATAGCTTCTACTTGGCTCTCTCTGCTGCTGCTGCTGCTAAATCACTTCAGTCGTGTCCAACTCTGTGGGACCCCAGAGACGGCAGCCCACCAGGCTCCGCCGTCCCTGGGATTCTCCAGGCAAGAACACTGGAGTGGGTTGCCATTTCCTTCTCCAATGCATGAAAGTGAAAAGTGAAAGGGAAGTTGCTCAGTCGTGTCTGACTGTTCACGACCCCATGGACTGCAGCCTACCAGGCTTCTCCGTCCATGGGATTTTCCAGGCAAGAGTACTGGAGTGGGGTGCCACTGCCTTCTCCATGGCTCTCTCTAGGATCCAGTGAATCTCTAGAGAGCTCACTCTTGGGAAGCCTGCCACCATGCTGTGAAGATGCTCAAGCAAAGCAAAGTAGAAAGAACTGAGGCCTCCTGTCTGTTAGTTTACCTTAGAGTGGTGCCTTCAGTCCCACTCAAGCCTCCAGTATTGCAACTTCAAATCCACCTTCAGTGAAAAGTGAAAGTTTCTCAGTCATGTTTGACTCCTTGCAACCTCATGGACTATACAGTCCATGCAATTCTGCAGGCCAGAATACCAGAGTGGGTAGCCTTTTCCTTCTCCAGGGGATCTTCCCAACCCAGGGATCGAACCCAGGTCTCCCACATTGCAGGCAGATTCTTTACCAGCTGAGTCACAAGGGAAGCCCAAGAATACTGGAGTGGGTAGTCTATCCCTTCTCCAGTGGATCTTCCTGACCCAGGAAACGAACCGGGGTCTCCTGCATTGCAGGTGGATACTTTACCAACTGAGCTATTAGGGAAACCCTGAAACCTTCAGCAAAGTACCCAGCTAAGCCTCTACTGAACTCTTTACCCACAGGAACTGAGGTAATATATACAGTCAAACCACTAAGTCCTGGGGGTTCTGTTATGCAGCAATAACCAATAATGTGGGCCTCCTAGATGGCGGTAGTGGTAAAGAACCTGCCTGCCAATGCAGGAGACATAAAGAGATGCAGTTCGATCCCTGGGTCCAGAGGATCCCCTGGACAGCATGGTAACCCACCCAAGTATTCTTGCCTGGAGAGTTCTATGGACAGAGGAGCCTGGTGGGCTATGGTCCACAGGGTCGCAAAGTCAGACACGACTGAAGTGACTTAGCACGTGTGCACACAACCTATGATGTACTAATACAAAAAGGTTAATAGTTTGGTCAAAAAAACGAGGTGCAGAACATCATGAGCCTATTTTGTATATTCATTCCACAAATAGTGATTATTTCTAGGGAGTTACTGAAAAGGGAAAGGGAGAGGAGGCATCAGATATTTTTTTATCTTATACACTTTTGCATTGCTTAAAGGATTAAGTGCAAGCATTATTAATTTCTAAAAATGCTTAAGAACTTAAAAAAGATTTCAAAAATAAACATGAAATTTTAAACCAACTGAGATTTTAAGAAAACTTCCTCTCATCCCTTGTGCAAAAGAACAAAATTACTTTAATTTTAGACATATTGCTAACAAGTTCTATTCTGTGGTTTCCTAGTTGACTGCTGATTAAAAGCAGCAAATAAAGGGAGGAGTGGGTATCAGAGGGAAGCATAATGCCAATACAAAGACATGACAATTGAGTCTGTTAGAAAAAAGGAGAAGCTAAAATAAGCCATCTGAAGCCACTAGAGTGCAGGAACAAAGACCCCTATGTATCGAGAAGCCTCTGAGGATATAACTGCCTCACAAGACTATGATTATAGAAACAATAAAGCAGTAAGCAGCTGATGAACTGTTCCATGTACTGATTTTTACTTTACCCCACAAGGCATACCTCAAGGCATACAGAAGTATTTTTACTGATGTTTTACAGATCTGGAAACAAAGCCAGGAAGTGCATGGAGCCAAGGCACACAGACCCTGAATTCCATTCTGAATTAGAACTTGATTACACAGATAATGCTATTTATCTGATACGGAAATGGGACAGGGTCAGGCTTGTAGATGCAGGACCCCGTCACTTCAGCCAGAATGAGTGCTCCCTCCAACCATCCAACTCTGCACAGACTGCATGCTCACTTGCTACATTTTTAAAAAAGGTCTTGGGGAAAGACAGACAAACCCCGGGTTTCTGGGAAACACCGGGGGCAGAAAAATCTGATGAAAATTCAGAAGCAGTAATGAAGAAAATTCTGCTGCTGCTGCTGCTGCTAAGTTGCATCAGTCGTGTCCGACTCTGTGCGACCCCATAGACGGCAGCCCACCAGGCTCCCCCGTCCCTGGGATTCTTCCAGGCAAGAACACTGGAGTGGGTTGCCATTTCCTTCTCCAATGCATGAAAGTGAAAAGTGAAAGTGAAGTCGCTCAGTCATGTCTGACTCTTCACGACCCCATGGACTGCAGCCAACCAGGCTCCTCCATCCATGGGATTTTCCAGGCAAGAGTACTGGAGTTGGGTGCCATTGCCTTCTCCGGAAGAAAATTCTAATCTGTATCAATTGGTATTCTCAAGATGGTAGAATATGTATCTAATTATCTGTCAATCAACCCTGGAGATTTTGAAGAGGCAGCCAGGTATGTCAGAAAGAAACCCCTCATTTTCAAACCAACTCCTGGGCTTCCCAGGTGGCTCAGATGGTAAAGAATCTGCCTGCAATGCAAGACACCCAGGTTCGATCCCCGGGTCGGGAAGATCCCTGGAGGAGAGCATGGCAACCCACTCCCATACTCTTTGCCTGGAGACTCCCATGGACAGAGGAGCCTGGTGGGCTGCAGTCTGTGGTGTCACACAGAGTGGACATGACTGAGCGGCTAACACTTTCACTTTCCTTCCTACGCTCAAACAGTCATGCAATTATTTTCTAAGTGTACAACATTTCCTCATCTCTAAAATAGGGAAAACAATACTTAACCCATCTGGTTATCACACAGAATTCAATAACAAGGGTGAAGAACCACAAGATGCTTGGCAGCCAGAGGCTACCATTGTTACCACCACCACCCTCACCCTCAATTCACAACAGGGAACGCATGACATAAAGACAGCCTGGACCGTTGTCCAGCCCAGATCCCGTCGTCCAGCCCAGATCCCGTCCCTTCCCCACATCTTTCCTCACATCGTGTCCTCCAATGACAAATCTGTTCTTCCTTACTCCATTTGTGAATGCCACATCCACATAGGCATGTTCAAATGCTATTTCCTTCAAGGTTTTCCTAACTGAAAGTAATCTCTCCCTCCTTCGAGTGTGTTTTTCTACTAAGCACATTTTTGATTATAGCTATTTTGGTTCTTATTACTTTTGGAAGTAAATTCCAAGTATCATAAAGACAGTGTCTATATCCAGTTGGTCTCTACAACTCCCAGAGTCTGGCACACTGCCTAACACATATTAGGTTCAAAAGGAACCTTTGATGAGTGGATGTAAGAAAAGAATATCAGAGGCTTATATAGCAGAATTATCACTGAACTCTGACAGAAAGGTCAGCTAGGTTTTTATAGCTTTGAGTCTAAGTAACTATGTGGTTATTTAGTCACAAAATCTTGTCTCTTTGCGACCCCATGGACTGTAGCCTGGCAGGCTCCTCTGTTCATGGGATTCTCCAGGCAAAAGTACTGGAGTGGGTTGTCATTTCCTTCTCCAGGGTGTCTTCCCGACCCAGGAATCAAACCAGGGGATCTTCCTGACCCAGGGATCAAACCCGCATCTCTTGCTTGGCAGGTAGATTCTTTACCACTGAGCCATCTGGAAAGCCCCTAAGTAACTACAGCATTCTATTAGAACTCTGACTTCTTACTCTTGAACATCTGGATCATTCTTAACAATAATAATAATCCATATATATATAGCATTTATGATGTGCCAAGCACTGTTCTAAATCCTTTACGTGTATCAACTCACTTAACCCTCACAACAACCTTAGAAAGAAGTGCTAGGAGAAAACTGAGGCACAAAAATGTCAATTCTTTTCCTTCTAACTGTGTAAAAAAAAGGAAGACTAATGAAAACTCAGATTGGTAAAAACAGGAGCCAATAATTTTAAAAAGCTAAAATGGGTAAGGAGAATTTAAGTGTTGAAAGCTCCTCATAGTTTACCTCAGTAATCTCCATAAAACTTCTGTCGGTTAGAATTAGTTCTATGCTTTATTTTCCACTCTTTTCCTATTCATATTTCAGTGATATTAGTATTTATGTTTTCCTTAAGGTAAATGAAGTTTCTACCTCTTAATCTACTATCATAATCAATTTCCACCAATCTACTGAGACACTTTTACTTATTTCTAACTAAACAGTGTCAATATCAAGTAAACTGTCTCCCTATCTCTAGGCAATGAACTTCCAGAGGGACTTAACTTTGCCTGAGGTCAACTGTCTTGCAGCTAACTAGTGGGATGGACAGAGCATATATGAGATTTTATGAGATTTTAAAAAACAAAAATTGCATTTAACCAAAATCCTGTCTTGAGTAGAAAATAATGCAAGGTCAGTTTCTTTTAATACTCTAATATCCCTACTACAGAGATTGCTATGTAAGTTTTAGCTATCTCAAGGAAGTTATAAAATTTGTCTTTGACTTCATTAATAATGGAAAACCCCAGGAAAGTTTACACCCAAGGTATGTGAGGATTTTGGTACGCCTTTTGTTACGCCTTCTGTTGTTATTGTTTAACACTGAAAGCAAAATTACTTACTAGAGTATGATGATAAAGACTGAATGAGCATGTGGCCTAGTGTTTACAAAGGCTGTTTTATTCCCTACTTATTGATTAAAATCTGACTAATACATTTACAATTAGAAAACTTCTATTTTGTTTGGCAATATCCTAATTACTATAAATAGCAAATAACTGATGTATATGCCTAGTCACAAAGCTATTTATTAACTGAATAGCCAGCTGTGGATAAACAGCTTTGTGTCTGGGCATATACAACCAGTTATGTGCTAGTCTAGATAAGTTGGGATGTCACCAAGCCGAACGAAGTCTTCTAATTGTGAATGTGTTACTGTCTACTGTGGAATGCTTTAACTTGCAGAATTAAGCTGCAAGGTTTTGGTCTTTAGCAGGTTCTCTTTTCACAACCTTCCGTCTGTGGTTGGAATTTACTACATGTCTCTTATCCACACCCTGTATCAAGCTAGAGTGCTGACCAACACTATTATTCACAGCTGGCTTAATGTCCTAAGCAGTACCTGCCTCTCTGTCCCTGTAAAGGTCTTGGTGTGCACTGGGAGGAAGGCGGCTCAGTCTTTCTCTGCAGCCGGTTTCCTTAGGGCTACTCAGCCCTCCCTCTTCCTCTTGGCACGGTGGGGATCCCCACCCTTTTCCTCATGGACTGGAGGGCCCACTTGTGCTCAGAGACCTTGAACAGTCCCCTGTGTGCACGCTCACTCACCCTGGGTGAGACCATCTACCTCTGGGACAGGCCCACATAAACCGACCATACCTGATCACCTTGGGGCGCTTGCCGAGTTCGTGGCCGTGGGGCAGCACTGAGCAGTGGCCACTGCTCTTCAAGGCTAATGGCACAATGTTACCCCAACATATTTCAATTAGTTCTTGTTCCGTGGGCTTTTTGATTGTTTTGAGTTTCACAAAAGCTGTCCCAGGTCCCTTAGTACCTGACCAACTAGGGGACAAGAACTATGAGTGACAAGGAGAAAGGTAGAAGTGGCAGAACAAGAATAGGGTGGTGTAAGTTCTAAGGAAATAGACTTTAAAAAAACAATCCTTCATTTTTCCTTTCGGCTTCCCTGGGTCTTTGCTGTGTTGCATGGGCTTTCTCTGGTTGCAGCGAGGGGTGCCACTCTCCAGCTGCAGTGCACAGACTTCTCACCGTAGTGGCTTCTCTTACTGTGGAGCACAGGCTCCAGAGTTTAGGCTCAGCAGCTGTGGAGCGTGAGCTTAGTTGGCCCACGGCATGTGGAGCTTCCTGGACCAGGGATTGAACCTGTGTCCCCTGCAGTGGCAGGAAGATTCTTAACCACTGGACCACCAGGGAAATCCTAGGAAATAGACTTTAAATGTAAACAATCAGTTCATTCAGGAAGACAAAGAATATTCTCTCTACATGGAGATGTAGAAAAGAAGAATACACATATACCTTCTGAGAATTATCATGATAACTTTCTGGCAACACATACTTCAAGTATAAGAACTTTCTGGAAAAAAAAATTGAAGCAAACAAGAAAAGTGATTCTAGATTATTTTTACTCCATATCAGAAATTACTGGTCATCTGGACAATTTATAAAGCTAAATGAAAAAGATATTCTGAAATTCAAGGGAAATGATCCCTCTCCAATTCAAAGTGGCATAATATTTTCACCACAGTTCACGTATGAATACAAAGCTGACAAGAGCTGTTTCTGAAGAGAAAGATAGTAACTATCTGGCTCTTACTCTAGTCAGGCAGAATCACTACTACTGACCGTGGCTACGCAGCTGGCGTAGTGAACATTCACTGTTTTTCCCTTGTCTAGCTCCTGGTCCTCACTTTTTATAATAGCTTCCACTCTTCCTTTAAAGACCCCTCAGTCCTGCCCTCCATGCAGTTTGGAGGGACTGTCAATGGGTAGGCGATGACTCAAATTTGGTCAATCAGATCTTCCCACAAATTTGAAACTCAAGCAGCGTACAATAGAATGGAAAAGAGCTGAAAGTCATTTTGACCACTCCTTAAAAGATTCTTTCTGTCCACTCCTGCCCTTAAAATACCTAGTGCTAGGTCTAGCTGTTCACTGTTTTCTCTTTGATTCTGTGAATGACCCCATCTGTGTCCAACAATTTCTTGTTTGCCTAAGTGCTCAGCTGGAGTTGGTTTTTGTTGCTTGCAACCAAATACATGTAACAGGAAATATGAAATATGAAAATTAAATCTGTGGTGTTTACTTTCTTCTTCCTGTTCCTTCGCTTCATAGACAGGCTTATAGTTTCTCGTCAGGTTATTTTCTTTTTTCCTTTCCAACAGAATGTACTTTTCAACTTGTGCCAGCAGGAAAATTACCCAAGCTATTTATCGAAACGAAAGTTCTGGTGTGTAAAGTAGAAGCTTCTAAAATTAGACTTTTCTTTTTGAAATAGACTTTCACACCCCTCTATGAACTTCTGACTAAGCTAACGAACATGAATTCCTGTGTGCTGCAATGTTACAATACTTACACTGAGTCAACTAGACTCTAAGTTTTGATTCTAAAGTAAATTGTTAAAATCATAGCATTCTACTAAGCAGAAGTTTTACGTCTTATATATAGCAACTTTCACTGGTAAACTAGTGTGGATCCCAGATGTAGCCAGACTCACTGAACTTACAGAGACTTAGCATCATTTAAAGCACTTAGTCTAAAAAGTTTATCCTGGGTCAGCATGATCTAGAGTCTAGTTATAAACAGAATCATCCTCAGAAAACTTAACACAGAGAGATTAACCTCTTCACAGAGACAGCCACACATACATTTGTTATCATGTCGTCTCATCAAGACAATTATGCTGTGGTAAGCATGTAATAGCCTTGGTGTGTCACAGTTTCTGCAGATTGCTGAATCTTAAGGCTACTTTGTGAAACACAAACTCTGTGACTAGAAAGGATGAAGTCATGGCAAAACTTGGATTATACAACTCACAAGAAAACTAAATAGCTAAACTCAACTGGAAAAAGTCAGAAACTAAATACTTTCTCCTCTCTGGTTAAGTTTGGATGTTTACTTTGGGACTGTATGGTACTTCTTGGTTTATAATTTTCACATAACTAACCATTATCCATAGTTCCCAGCACAAACAGGTTAAATAACCAAAAGAAAAAAAAAAATCATACAACTGAGGGAATGACAGGTTGCTCAGTTGGTTAGAATGTGGTACTAATAACAAGAAAAACTGCTCAAAGGTTACTTCTAGTTCTAAGGTTTGATAATTTAAAACAATAAAATGCAGTAATGTAACTATTAATACTAGATGACAATTTCTAAGACTTACCCTGTAAAGACCCCCCAAACCTGGCTCATGTAGGAAGTTAAAACTGCCTAATTCTCACACTGTCACCCCTAACTCTCAACTTTCTCAAAGACAATGAAACATACAAAGTGGGGTTCTCCTCACCCCCCACTTCTCTGTCTGTGCTCTTCCCTCTGTCTTTCGTCACGAGGCTCTCCATCTTTGGACACTCTTTTGGACACTCACATCTTTGGACAGAGATCCAGCCTGCTGGGATCTCTCAGCCATTCTCATTTTTAACTCCTCTCCTGTAGTAACTGCCTGGACACGTGGTGGCCAGCTGTTGGGTTTGCCTGGGCCAGTACAACATCTGAGCTCAAACTCGAATACCCAGCCACCAGTCCCCACTTCCTCTCACCTGCCACAGTCAGCCTATCAGCAAAATCTGTCTTCATGTCCACCAGTAGCATCCTGGCCCACCATCCATTTGAACTAATCTGTTTAAAACCCTGCAATGTCTTCCCACCACATTACTGTCAAACCCATACTCCCTAAGGGACTTGGGCAACCCCTCCCATCCCCCAACATGAGTAAACCCAACGCCTCCTCCCTGCCATCACCGCTATGACCTCTTGCGTCACACAAAGCACAGATGGTCCCCTCCTGCAGGAGGTCACCAGGGCTGAATGACCTGACTACCCCTGACTCGTCAGAAAGACTGAGCACAGTGTGGCCCTGCTGAGCCTGGCGAGCTCTGCTCTGTCCTCATGGATCTGAAGGCCCCTATCCACCCACTTTCCCCACACCCCTCACTGATCAGGGCCTGGCTGGAGGGGCTTCATGGGAACAAGAGCAAAGACAGGAGTTGCCCAGGAACACAGTGACAGAATTATGGCAACGGTCCTACCATCATGTAAGCCTGTTCTTCCCAACTGTAAAGTGAAAAGCCCTGCATCCCATTAGAGAAGTATGTAGAGAGCAGACGGTGATTTACTGTGATCAAAGGACTCCCAACTAACCTTGAAGGTAAGGCTGGGGTAGCAAGCACAGAAACTAGACTCCTCCCAGAGCATTCACTCGTCCTTTGCTTCAACAAAAATGTGTCAGGCCTGAGCTGGACACTGGCAATGTGGTGCTGAGGAAGATGACTTTTCAGCTGAGAAGGCAGTCTTCACTAAAGCCTAACACAGACAGATATGGTCCTCAGGAGGCCTGTAAGCACAGGTCAAGGACTACTCCCCTGAGGAGGAGGTGAGGCCAGAGCAGAGCCCTGAGGGCAGAATGGGTGTTCAGCAGGCAGAAGCGGAGATGGGAGGGGAGAGTGCCTGAGGGAGTGAGAGCAGCATATGCCAAGGTTCTGGGGCAGAGAGCACAGCTGGGGATCAAAAAGGCCCATTCTCACAGGCGCAGAGGACAAACCGGCTGTGACAGGGAAGAGGGGCAGAGGAATGAGCGAAATGGGTGACTAAGAGGCACAGACTTCTCGTCATAAAGTAAGTCGTGAAGAGATAATGTACAGCACAGCGAATATGATCAATAATATTGTAAATGCTTTGTATAGTGACAGATGATAACTAGACTTACTGTGGTGAACATTTCTTAATGTAGAAGAATACCAAATTACTATGCTAAACACCTGCTGAAGCTAACATAACATTTTAAATTAATTATATTTCAATGAAAAAAAAAGGACCATCATGGCTGGAGAGCAAAGAGGAACATATTTATTTAGTTTTTAATTTGTGCCAGGTACTGTTTTAAAGTCAGGTGCTTTACTTGTAATTTACCCCATTAGAAGATCTGTATTATTTTATCAGTTCTATTTTTACAAAAGGAACCAAAGCACAGAGAGGTTAAGTACCTAATCCAAGTTCACTTAACAGCAAAACAATTACTTTTCTCTTTGTATCTTCCCCCAAATACAACAGGGCACACACACTGGGGTGAAAAACACTAAAACTGGCAAATCAAATTCACTGTAGAGTGAAAAAAGTAGTCAAACCAAAACTTACTGAGCAATAAGTAAGTTATTATCGTAACAGGTAATAGGCTAAAAGTGTCACTTCTCAACTAGTTGTTCTCCTGTTGTAACTTGAAACCATAATAAAATGTTTTGTGGAAGAGTGTTAGTTTCCGTTTAAGAAACTGTGCCTATATATCAACTCTGAGTCTAAAAAAAATTAAATGTGCTTGGTGGGAGTAATTGGAATAATTAAAAAATACTTTGCTGTAGTTTCCAAAGTCTCCACAAGAATTATTTTTATAATCAGAAAAAATTTAATAATTTAAAAATGGGCAAAATAATTAAATATTTTGAAATGGGTGGTTGGGGTTAGCGGATATAAGCTTTTATATATAGAATGGATAAACAACAAGGTCCTACTGTGTAGCACAGAGAACTATATTCAGTATGCTACAATAAGCCATAATAGAAAAGAACATGTAAAAGAAGAATTTATATGTATGTATGCAAAGCTGAATCAGGGCTTCCCTGATGGCTCAGTGGTAAAGACTCTGCCTGCCAATGCAGGAGACACAGGTTCAGTCTCTGAGTCAGGAAGATCCCCTGGAGAAGGACATGACAACCCATTCCAGTATTCTTGCCTGGAAAATCCCATGGGCAGAGAAGCCTGGTGGGCTACAGTCCATGGGCTTGCAAAAGAGTTGAACACAACTTAGCAACTAAACAATACAATTGAATCACTATGCTGTACAGCAGTAATTAACACAACACTGTAAATCAACTATACTTCAAACTAAAAAAACCAGGTATTTTTCCAAGGAAGATATGCAAATGACTAATAAACACATGAAGGATGCTCAACATCATTAGTCAACAAAGACATGCAAATCAAAACCACAATGAGATACTATTTCATACCTACTAGGATGACTAGAATCAAAAAGTTTAAAAGTGCTGGAAAGGATGTAGAGAAATCAAAATCCTGACAGTGCACACTACTAGTGGGAATGTGAAATGGGACAGCCTTTTAGGAAAACAGCCTGGCAGTTCATCAAGCACAGTGTTGCCATATGACTCATCAATTTTGCACACTTGTTTATAGCAATACTATTCATAACAGTCAAAAGGCTGAAGCAGCCTAAATGTCCACCAAGGGATGAATATATAAGCATTATATGGTATCTCTGTACAATGGAACATTACTCAGCCATAAAAGGGAATGAAGTACTGACAACTTGCTACAACTCACGTTATCTTGAAAACATAAGTGAAAGAAGTCAATCATAAAAGACCACATACTAAAATGATTCCATTCATATGGAAGTCCAGAATAAGGAAATCTAGAAATAGAAACTAGATAAATGATTGCTTAGGGACTGAGGGGTCAGGGTGAGATGGGTGTAAGGGGGGTGATTGCTAAAGGGCACAGAATTTCTTTTTGAGGCAATGAAAATATTCCAAAATTAACTGGTGATGGTTGCACATACCTGAATATACTAAGAACCACTGAATTATACACCTGAAATGAGTGACTTATATCTCAGTAAAGCTGTTTTTTTTAAAAAAGAACCAAGCCCCTTCAAAACCAATATGAAAATATTCTAAACTTATTTAAAGCACTGTAACTCCAAACAAGGAGACTTCATTAATCACATATTAGATTGGCAAATATTAAAATATTTGCTATTACCCAGTGCTGTTGAGGCTGTGGAAAACAAGCACCTTTTACTGCCTGTGGGAGTAAACTAGTGTAATCTCCTTGCAAGAAAATTTAGCAAAACATCAATTAAAATACATGCACAATCTGACTCAGCAGTTCCACCACTTGGAAAGAGCATTACAGGGGCCCTAGCAGAGGGAAGCCAGCACAGAACAGGAGGGATGCTCACTGCAGCACTGCTTAAATGAGCAGAGACTGAAAATAACCTACACATCCCTCAGTGGGGACCTGGGAGAATCAGCTGTGCTGCATCCATACCGTGGAATACCATGTAGCCACCAGGAAGGATAAGCGTAAGTGAGACCAGCTGAGCAGGGAAAGGTGTGCTTCACACCTTCATGTGCTTATCCATTCATGTTCGTAAAAAACACATATGCTATATATGGATTAGGCTTAAACTGTCTTGCATGGAGAATTCCATGAACAGAGGATCCCTGTGAGCTACGGACCGTGGGATCGCAAAGAGTCAGACACAACTGAGCAACTAACACTTTCACTTTTAAAGTGTCTTTTGGAAGAATACATGCAAAACTGGTAATAATTTCTTGCTTTATATACAAATGGTTGGTCATTCAAGTGAGACACGAAATATAGATCTTTGGATGGAAATAATGAGTCTGGCTTTTGACCATTAAAGGACATCTGAGAAAAGGAGTCAGTGGGACTCAACAGAGAAAGGAAGGCAGGTATTATGTATTTCATATTTTCAAATACTCTCTGAACTTTCAAATTATGTACATACATTACTCATATTTTATAATAACTTGTAAACAAAATTAAAATATTAAGGAGAAAAAGAAGATACTGACAAACAAAAAGATGAATGCCTGATACCAAAGTGAAAGTGAAAGTGAAGTCGCTCAGTCATGTCCTGACTCTTTGCGACCCCATGGACTGTAGCCTACCAGGCTCCTCCATCCATGGAATTTTCCAGGCAAGAGTACTGGAATGGGTTGCCATTTCCTTCTCCAGGGGATCTTCCCAACCCAGGGATCAAACCCGGGTGTCCCGCATTGCAGGCAGACGCTTTACCTGATACCAACTACTGCTTAATTCTATAATCAGTACATCAAAGTCTTTTTTTTTTTTTTAATACTATGCATCTGGGAAAGTTATTCTTGAGCAATCTCTATGTATTACTGTACATGACTGAATAGATAAGTCAATAATATTTGTCTGAAAGATGACATGAGAGTCCAGAGCAAGCTAAAAAAATGAGTGTTGTGTATTCAATGACATGTAAGTTCATTCTCCTATTCAAACTAGAATTCAGATTCAGCAAGGACCCACTGGGCACTCACTGTGTCAGACCCTCGTGGGCATACTGAAAGACAATAGGAACAGAGGGTCTGGTATCTGGCTTTCTGCCCTAGGTTTACTTTTGGGGGGAGAGGACACCTATGCTTATCTTCTACACCATCTGTGAAAAGGAACAAAAGTATTAAAAACTGCTCCTTTATTTTTCTCATTTCTGTTGCTGTTTCGCATTTCTCAGGATTTCTGGGATTTCTGCATTGAATTCTCAGTGCATGTGCATCCTACACCGTTTCTTTCTCCTAACCTCCATTTATCACGACCTCATGGCCCCCACAAACCCAAGCTAACATCCACAATTTCCTGGGTTTTCCCAGAACTCATACAGCAGGCTGGTTACCCAGCCCCATACCTCTAACCCTTAAAATGACTTAACTGTTAAACATCTGCTGTTCCCTTTTAAAGCTCACATCACAATCAAGTACAAGCAACAGTTCTTGATCTGAATTGGAAGCTTTTCATCTGGCTCCTAATTATAACTTCGGGATAGCAGCACACTTCAGGAAAGAAAGCACCAGAACAGTTCCAATTTATTACTATACCTGCTGTCTTGAAAGTACAGAGAATATGAAGGTGCACTGTGGTTTAGAATCACCATAACATTTTATGCCTAAAGAACTAACACCTACCTCAACTCGAACGACAACAAAAAAGACCCAGAAAAATTAATGAAGTAGCCAGAATCCACATTTCTGGCCTCTTCTTCTGAAGTGTGCTCTACTATGTTTTTGATGTTTCAAAATACAACTCTTTCATATTAAACATTGTATTCCCACTTCATAATTCCTGTATGTAATAAGTGCACACTCATGGCTGCATGCCGGCCACATGACACAGAGGTTCACTCCTTTTTCACACCTGCACGAATTATTCCTTCTGCCTGCAATGCTCTTCCTTCTGTTATGTGCAGGGCCAGCTCCTTCCTGTCAGTCAGGGCTCAGCTCAGATGACCCCACCTCAGAGAGGTCCTCCCAGACCACCCGGTCTGAAGCAGCCCTTCCTCAGTCATTCTCCACCACACACACATAATATCCTGTTTGTTTCTAAAAATCACGATCTGAAATCACCTTCAGTTGATTATCTCATAGTTTGTATCTCCCCACCCCTCGTAGCTCAGTCCGTAAAGAATCTTCCTGCAATGCAGGAGACCCAGGTTTGATCCCTGGGTTTGGAAGATCCCCTGGAGAAGGGAATGACTACCCACTCCAGTATTCTTGCCTGGAGAAGCCCCATGGACAGAGGAGCATGGCAGGCTATAGTCCATGGGGTTGCAAGAGTCAGACATGACTTAGTGACTCAGCCTGAAACTGAACATAATGATTTCCCACTCTACATTCCTTGAAATCTACATTCCTACAAAATCTAATGATGTTAAAAATTATCAGCAATTTTCAAATGCAATCTCATAAACATGAGTTGAACAAAACAAAGTCTTTGAGGAGTTGAAGCACTTCCTTAAGTACACAGTAACCTTCGGAGTAGTCAGAGAAACTATTTCCTATGTCAACTCTCTGGTTAGAAATAACAATATCTATATCTACATCTCTGTCCATCTAACACCATCTGCATCTGAGGTAACCTGTCAGGTCATCTGGTTCCTGTCTTATAGCAGCTTACAACCTAACTGGAAGTTTCCATCTAATGTTTCTTTCATACATAAACCATTTTACCCAAAGGAAATAAAGGAAGGTACTGAGGAATATGAGATTATGTACCTGATGAATTCTTTCCACATCAGTAAGGCTTCTAGTGTTTTCATTGGGGGTAAAAGTTTGAATAATTATTTGAGTAAGCTGTTCCCAAATTTCCACTACCCTCTTCTGCAGAAATCTAACACTCAAACCAGGTGCATCTGTTCAAAACTGCTATGGTCCTGTCGGATCTGTCGATAAAGCCAACCCTACTAGAGTAGCCCAAGCAACTGTACCAAGGATGTACCAAACAACTGTACCAAGCCAAAGGCAATCATGTATGGCGAGAACATTAAGGGAGGTCAAATGCTTTGAATACAGCTTTGTAAAATTATGCCCAAGAAAAGAGCTTCAGACTGGATGGTGGTACCTTGAACCTGAGAATCCCCTTTTAGGGGAAGCATTAATCCTAGCTGATCAAGAAAAATGCTCCTGTATCCTGACTGATACTGAACTGTTGTTCTGATATCTACTGTCCATTCTAGACTATGTTACATTTCCTTGCCCAAAACCTGTTATGAAAAACAATCTGGGCCTGTGCCTTTCTTGCACAGGAAGGATAAATCTATCCATCCACAGACTCTAAACAATATGCTCTCAGACTATACATGAAATGGGGGAAATTATTTTCTAAGTAGATGAAGCATCAAACAAGTCCCTGTAGAAAAGAATGTCAAAAGTATGTCTGTCTTCAAATAATTATTAGAACATACTAAAAAATAAAACCATCACATGTAACTCTGTGGTACAGTTAAAAAGTAACCTTAATTCCTGTTTCTTTGACCTCAAGTGTCTATCTTACTCTACAGACAAAAAAATCCAGCTAGAATAACAGATAAGATTGGAGCACGGACCAGTCAAGTCTGAAAAACATACACAGTGGTTCTTTGTAAATCAGCAACTACAAAATATGTACTTGGTTCCATATAGTGTTAGGTGCCAAGATGAATAAATCATAGAAAGCACTCACAGAACTCAGATGGAGACCAAAAACAAACAAACAAAATCGAGAACAATTGGATTTGCTGAATTCAATATGGTGAGTCCAATGTAACAGTGATACAGATACATGTTTTAAGTGGTACTGCTAGCAGTCTCCTCTTTTGCCAACAGTACATTCCTAGAGAACACATCATACAGGATTTCTCAAAGGTACTGTTTTCCTTTTGGGACTGGTGCCAAATAAACTGCACTAAACTGCACCCAATAAATTGGTAAACAGTATGTTCAAATGACAATTTTTCTACAATTAGAAATGTTACTAACAAAACAAAATACTAAGCACTAAAGTGAAAGTGAAGTCGCTCAGTCGTGTCTGACTCTTTGCGACCCCATGGACTGTAGCCTACCAGGCTCCTCTGTCCATGGGATTTTCCAGGCAATAGTACTGGAGTGAACTGCCATTTCTTTCTCCAGGGATCTTCCTGACCCAGGAATGAAACCCGGGTCTCCTGCATTGTAGACAGACGCTTTACCGTCTGAGCCACCAGGAAGTCTTGGTGGCTTCTCTAATAGCTCAGTTGGTAAAGAATCTGCCTGCAATGCAGGAGACCATGGTTCGATTCCTGAAGATCTGCAGGAGAAGGGATATAGGCTACCCACTCCAGTGTTAAGCCAATGTGGCTACATACTGACCAGTAACTATTGTTAATTTCCACTAAGCATTATGTCCAATTAAAAAAACAAATCCAACAGGTTACATAAGGATCTTCAAGCTTCAGAGATATATCAAAGGGATAAAACAGTTATGCAAAAATCTTACACAATAAACAAAACATTTTTATAATAGCTGTATTATCTGGTCTCTTCAGGAAAAAATTTGAGGCAATGCTTTTTCCCCCTCAAGATAAATACCCTGAGCTAGAAGGAACATTTAAAGTTATCTCATGGACTCTAACATGTGTGTATGTGTGTGATCAGTCATGTCTGACTCTTTGCGACCCATTGGACTACAGTCTGCTAGGCTCCTCTATCTGTGAAATTTTCCAGGCAAGAATACTGGAGTAAATTGCCATTTCTTAATCCAGGGTATCTTCCCAATCCAGGGATCAAGCCTGAAGCTGTTCTCAAAGTACTGCACTGACCTTTAACGATAATTCAGCAAGAAAAATAACGGTATGATCAGACTTTCATAATTCATGTAAATATAATTTTTAAAAAAACAAGTAAATTAAATAGATGTACACAGAATAGCTTTTAGGTAAACTTTTAAAAATTTCCCTAAATCTTCTGGTACCTTAGAACCTTAAAATTTTGTTAAATTCAGCTAAATAATGAGTTAAACTCATTGAATATCTGAATCATTTTCAAATAAGAAAAAACACTGAAAAAGTAAATACTGAACATAGATTTATCCAGTTTTGGCTTTCTTTGACAGAGTTACTAAAGATATTTGGTTTTCTTAGTAAACATGTTTTGTGCCATGCTAAAAGAACTGTACTATGAGAAAGCATGATTCTAGAAATTATGAAGGGTATTCATAAATTGACTAAAGAATGCTTTATTAGAAACCAAGGTTACCAGGGGTTAAGAATTCTAATCCTTTAACATAATTAAAGCTACAAGAAATAGTAAGTGAAAAATCTTCATATATAAGAAAAATAGGATGGTAAAAGAAGGTATAAGAGATGTATTTTTTTTTTTTTTTTTTAGCTTTTCTCTCTAATTTTATTTTATTTTTAAACTTTACATAATTGTATTAGTTTTGCCAAATATCAAAATGAATCCGCCACAGGTATACATGTGTTCCCCATCCCGAACCCTCCTCCCTCCTCCCTCCCCATACCATCCCTCTGGGCCGTCCCAGTGCACCAGCCCCAAGCATCCAGCATCATGCATCGAACCTGGACTGACAACTCGTTTCCTACATGATATTTAATAACTGTCCTAAAGCAGGCTTATCATTTCAGAAAGGGAAAGAGGAAAAACACAGAATAAAATCTGAAGGGGTATTATGAAAGTTGTAGGATTTTGGAAAGAGAATCTGGGAAAGGAATTTTATGAGTGATCAAGCTGGGTAAGATTGAACGAATTTGTTGTAAGGGTTTGAAAAAAATAAGCTTTAATATCAATAGTGTACTTATGTAAAACTGGAACTTAATTTTCCATCATCTACTAAAAGACCAAAGTTTGCTTGGACTATGATCTGCTTCTGAGAAAATTCTATGAAAGTTTTCTTTCTTACCTTTTAAGTACTCTTGTCTACAAAGCAAAGATTTTGTGTTTTACCAAAATTATTTTTCTGTGCTTCATGTTATCTCAATCAGATCTTTGTTTTTACTCATGAAAACAAAGTCTTTCCAATTTTAAAAGAGCTAAATTTTGCTCAGAACTATGTAATCTTCTTAGGTAATAAAGTATTGATTTATAATAATCTGTGATCATATTTAGTCAGATGTCTGAACGCTTCTGATGTTTTTGACAAACTTCCCCAAGATCAAACTCTAAATAAAGTCTTTTTGACCTGAAAGTAACACTGGATATTTCCAGAGGGCTCCTACAACATCTCAAAAGATTTGTTTTCTTTCTTACAAAAAGAGAAATCAAACTAATTAGGTTCATTTGGCACGTTAAACTATATGGGAAGCACTGTTAAATAAGTGATGATAAACCTTCTTAGGTTATAATGCATGGTGAATGTTATTTATATAAATGTTCCAGAAATTTTATAAAATTCTGATATATCCTGGTATGATGTTATCAGTCATAATCTAGTTAGTCTCTTAAAATGTATGTCACAGAAATAACCAACTTCAGTAATCTGTTCATAGTGTATTCCTGAGAGACGAAACCTCAGACACCACACTCTGCAGTCTGGAAATTTCATCTCTAGAAAGACTCCTTTCAATCCCACTGAAAAGGCCTCAATCAGGTACTGTTAACCAACCTTATGTCATCAAATTCCAAAAGAAATACTCTTGGATTAACATATCACATGTAAAGAAAGCATCAAACCCAGAGTGGACTTGCACTGGTGACTTGAAAACAAAGACCTCTAAGAAATGAAGCAGACGACATCTGAAGGAGACAGCTGACAGAACCAGGCCAGTATACCTTTTTCTCTCGTTCTTAGGAAGACAATGCCCTTATTGGCATTTCCCAAACTACTGCAAAACGGGGAACTTCTCTGACCATTGGATCTGTCATTAGAAACTTCAATCTGTTCATGATACTGGAAATACCTCATTTTTCCCTGTAACCAATTTCTCATCACCAACATCTGCTGGATCATAGAAAAAGTTAAGGGAATTCCAAAAACATCGGCTTCTGTTTCACTGACTATGCTAAAGTCTTTGACTGTGTGGATCACAACAAACTGGAAATTTCTTAAGAGATGGGAATACCAAACCACCTTACCTGCCTCCTGAGAAACCTGTATGCATGTCAAGAAGCAACAGTGAGAACTGGACATGGAACAACAGATTTGTTCAAAATTGGGAAAAGAATATGCCAAGGCTGTATATTGTCACCCTGCCTATTTAACTTCTATGCAGAGTACATCATGCGAAATGCTGAGCTGGATGAAGCACAAGCTGGAATCAAGATTTCCAGAAATATCAATAACCTCAGATATGCAGATGACACCATCCTTATGGCAGAAAGCGAAAAACTAAAGATAAAGAGCCTCCTGGTAAAAGTGGAATAGGAGAGTGAAAAAGCTGACTTGAAACCCAACATTCAAAAAACGAAGATCATGGCATCTGGTCCCATCACTTCTTGGCTAATAGATGGGGTGAAAGCAGAAACAGTGATGTTTTATTTTCTTGGGCTCCAAAATCACTTGAGGATGGTGACTGCAGCCTTGAAATGAAAAAACGCTTGCTCCTTCGAAGAAAAGGTATGACAAACCTAGAAAGCATACTGAAAATCATTCCACTGACAAAGGTCCACACAGTCAAAGCTATGGTTTTTCCACTTGTCATGGGTGGATGTGACTCGGACCATAAAGAAGGCTGAACACAAAAGAATTGATGCTTTTCAATGTGGTGCCGGAGAAGATTCTTAAGAGTCCCTTGGACAGTAAGGAGATCAAACCAATCAATCCTAAAGAAAATCAACCCTCAATATTCATTAGAAAGACTGATACTGAAGCTACAATACTTTGGCCACCTGATGCAAAGAGCTGACTCAATGGAAAAGACCCTGATGGTTGGAAAGATTGAGGGCAAAAGAAGAAGGGGGCAATAGAGGATGAAGTCATTGGATGCATTAATCACTGATTAATCAGTGATCTGATTAAATGGACAAGAGTTTGAGCAAACTCCGGGAGACATGAAGGACTGGGAAGCTTGGCATGCTGCAGTCCATGGGGTCACAGACACAGACACAACTTGGTGACTAAACATCAACAAATCACTTACATGTGGAATATAAAATGTGGAGCAAATGCACCTATCTATGAAGTAGAAACAGACTCACAGACATACAGAACAGACATAGGGTTTCCAAGGGGGAGCCTGGGTCAGGGAGGGAAGGACTAGGAGTCTGGGGTTAGTAGATGCAAACTGTTGCATTTAGAACTGAAAACCACAATGGTGCTCAGGGAACTCCATTTACTATTCTGGAATAAACCACAATGGAAAAGAAAACAAAAAGGAATGTATACATGTATATAACTAAACCATTTTGCTGTATGGCAAAAATGGACACAACATTGTAAAATAACTGTAGCTCAATAAAAAATTAAAAAATATCCATGACAATCAATAAATATTTGTTGAATAAAAGTAGAAAAAATGGGCCCAGTGATAGGATTTGTGTACCTTTTTTAAGTTTCTACCTCTGTCACTCTTAATAAAGGCAGTGAGAAGATAAACTAAATATCACTTAGAAGAAACATGCGTTACTATTATGTATAACATCAGTCAGGTTCCTATCTATCCATGTTAATTCAGAAAATCAAGGAAGAAATCCATCTCTCCCAAACTAAAATCATAACAAAAAAGCCTAATCTACTGTTTCAATAAGGAAGCAAGGAGGTGCATTGAAATCTAACTGATGGGTGAAATATAAGAAGAGACTTCAACTAGTCTACCAAAGCAACTTAAGGATGCCATGGCTGACCAGTTTAAAGTGATTTCTTCCACCAGCAAGATCAGCAGATTTATGAATTCTAGTTCACATCCATAGGCAGAGCACACAATGTCAGACTGAAAAATGTGCTTGAAAATTCAGTAATAAATTCCAGTATGTTTTTATTAATAGCTTTAGAATTTACTCACAACTTTGCCAGATTGAGAAAGATGGTGAATCCAGTGAACTATCATTTCCTGATGCCTACTAAGGGAAGCCTTTGATGGTAGGCTTTAAGTATTCACAAACACACAAATCATGGTTAAGACAGGCCTGTGTACAGGCTTACATGTACTGGACTAGCTGATATTACTTTATGTATGCTAGGCAGATAATCCGTTTTCTGACCTTTTTAAACTCACCTTCTTTTTGACCACCAGGCTTTTCTTCAGACTGACCATTATTCTGGTTTGGAGATCCTATAAAAACAAAGAAATATTCTGTGAAGAACGGATATCAATATTTAACTAATGATATGGGCAATATGCTTCTCTTTTTTTTAGTGGCCTCTGGTGGGTGAGAGGGTAGATGATTCCACAGGAAATTCTACTTTTGTACTGTTTCTATGAAACATGCCTTGAAACTGTTCATAAATCTAGATCTGCATCACTGGATTTTTTCAGACAGAAGACATACAGTTAATGTAACACTTACCAGGTACTTACTATGTGCCAGCCACTGATAAAATAGATTGGACATGAGGCCATGTGGTTATGAGGAATTTATACTACTGACAACTCTGCTCTTCTGAGGAGAGTGGACCTCATTACTATTAAAGAGTGCCCCAGGTCTGGTACACCAGCATCCCTAACGTCATACAATGGAGAGAAGATGAAGTGCTTTGGGTTTTCACGTAAACTTGGAAGCCTTCTTGATATAATTCTTTGAATTTTTAATTACTAACTTAAAATTTAGAAAAAGTTTGGAGGAATTCATGCTCCACTTAAGCAACTTTTCAGGGTGCATTATTCACCCTGGATCTTTATATAATGGAAGATTAAACACATATATTACATGGGAGGTGAGCAAGTATGTTATTGTGTACTTTCCCAAAGAAGGCTGCCCCCACACCAAAAACCTCCCAAGTACAAAGAAAGTATGCAAAAACAATTCTGAAGAAGCTATGTTTACTCTGTCTGCCAATTTCTTCCTCTTGCTGGAATCATAATCCATTTATACCAAAAGACTATAGTATGAAGATTAAACCTGAAAGAGATCAAGATCAGCAGACTATGTATTTAGATGTATTTAGCAGCAGGTAGCAAATAATTGACAATATTACGAAGGGCTTACTACATGCCACGCCTTGTGGGGAGCATGTAACCTGCATTAGCCTAACTAACCCCCCAAACAATTCTGCGACAGGAACACACCTAGGCAGTGACAGAAGGGAACTACATTTACTATTCTGCAATAAACCACAATGGAAAAGAAGATAAAAAGAATGTATACATGTATATAACTAAGTCATTTTGCTGTACAGCAGAAATGAACACAACATTGCAAATTAACTGTA
The DNA here is from genome assembly GCF_055505025.1 of Bos grunniens. Taxonomy (NCBI): domain Eukaryota; kingdom Metazoa; phylum Chordata; class Mammalia; order Artiodactyla; family Bovidae; genus Bos; species Bos grunniens. The sequence goes on along the minus strand of NC_141179.1, from coordinate 6,745,773 downwards.
CTTCAATAAAATATTACTAAAAAATCTCCATGACACTGCACAACACTGTGAATGTATTTAATGCCACCTCTACACTGATAAATGACTACATTTTGAATTTTGTTATGTGCATGTTTCAACAATAAAATAACACAAAAAACAAAGAAAAACTCCAAGAAGTCAGAGCTTGTTCCCTTTTGTACTGTGTCCACACATTCAGATCAGATCAGATCAGATCAGTCCCTCAGTTGTGTCCGACTCTTTGTGACCCCATGAATCGCAGCACGCCAGGCCTCCCTGTCCATCACCAACTCCCAGAGTTCACTGAGACTCACATCCATTGAGTCAGTGATGCCATCCAGCTATCTCATCCTCCGTCGTCCCCTTCTCCTCCTGCCCCCAATCCCTCTCAGCATCAGAGTCTTTTCCAATGAGTCAACTCTTCGCATGAGGTGGCCAAAGTACTGGAGTTTCAGCTTTAGCATCATTCCTTCCAAAGAAATCCCAGGGCTGATCTCCTTCAGGATGGACTGGTTGGATCTCCTTGCAGTCCAAGGACTCTCAAGACTCTTCTCCAACACCACAGTTCAAAAGCATCAATTCTTTGGCGCTCAGCCTTCTTCACAGTCCAACTCTCACATCCATACATAACCACAGGAAAAACCATAGCCTTGACTAGATGAACCTTTGTTGGCAAAGTAATGTCCCTGCTTTTGAATATGCTACCTAGGTTGGTCATAACTTTCCTTCCATGGAGTAAGCGTCTTTTAATTTCATGGCTGCAGTCACCATCTGCAGTGATTTTGGAGCCCAGAAAAATAAAGTCTGACACTGTTTCCACTGTTTCCCCGTCTATTTCCCATGAAGTGGTGGGACCAGATGCCATGATCTTCGTTTTCTGAATGTTGAGCTTTTAGCCAACTTTTTCTCTCTCCACTTTCACTTTCATCAAGAGGCTTTTTAGTTCCTCTTCACTTTCTGCCATAAGGGTGGTATCATCTGCATATCTGAGGTTATTGATATTTCTCCTGGCAATCTTGATTCCAGCTTGTGTTTCTTCCAGTCCAGCGTTTCTCATGACGTACTCCACACATTAAAGACACTCAATAAATACTTGTTGAATAAAAGTAGAAAATATGGGTCCAGTGATAGGATTTGTGTGCCTTTTTTAAGTTTCTACCTCTGTCACTCTTAATAAAGGCAGTGAGAAGATAAACTAAATATCACTTAGAAGAAACATGCATTGATGGTACTATTATTTATAACATCAGTCTGCTCCTATCTTTACATGTTAGTTGAGAAAATCAACGAAGAAATCCATCTGTCCCAAACTAAATGCACAAGAAAAAAGCCTCATCTATTGTTTTAATAAGGAAGCAATGGCGTGGATTGAAATCTAACTGATGGGTGAAATACAAGCAGGGTCTCCTTAGAGTCCACCAAGGCAACTTAAGGCTGCCATGGCTGACCAACTTAAAGTGATTTCTTCCACCAGCAAGATCAGCAGATTTATGAATTCTAGTTCATATCCACAGGCAGAGCACACAATGTTACACCGAAAAATGTGCTTGAAAACTCAGTAATACATTCCAGTATGTTTTTATTAATAGTTTTAGAATTAACTCACAACTTTGCTAGACTGAGAAAGATGATGAATCCAGTGAACTATCATTTCCTGATGCCTACTAAGAGAAGCCTTTGATGGTAGGCTCTAAGTATTCACAAACGCACAAATCATGGTCAAGACAGGTCAGTGTACCAGTTTACATGTACTGGACTAGCTGATATTACTTTATGTATCCTAAGCAGAGAATCCGTTTTCTGACCTTTTTAAACTTACCTCCTTGGTGACCATCGGACTTTTCTTTAGACTGATCATTATTCTGGTTTGAAGATCCTATAAAAACAAAGAAATATTCTGTGAAGAACGGATATTAATATTTAACTAACGATATTGGTAATGTGCTTCTTTTTTTTTTTTCCCTTTTGGCCTCTGGTGGGTGAGAAGGTAGGTGATTCCACAGGAAATTCTACTTTTGTACTGTTTCTATGAAACATGCCTTGAAACTGTTCATAAATCTAGATCTGCATCACTGGATTTTTTCAGACAGAAGACATACAGTTAATGTAACACTTACCAGGTACTTACTATGTGCCAGCCACTGATAAAATAGATTGGACATGAGGCCATGTGGTTATGAGGAATTTATACTACTGACAACTCTGCTCTTCTGAGGAGAGTGGACCTCATTACTATTAATGAGTGGCCCAGTTCTTGTGCACCAGCATCCCTAACGTCATACAATGGAGAGAAGATGAAGTGCCTTAGGGTTTTCATGTAAACTTGGAAGCCTTCTTGATATAATTCTTTGAATTTTTAACTAGTAACTTAAAATTTGGAAAAAGTTTGGAGGAATTCATGCTCCACTTAAGCAACTTTTCAGGGTGCATTATTCACCCTGGGTCTTTATATAATGGAAGATTAAACACATATATTACATGGGAGGTGAGCAAGTATGTTATTGTGTACTTTCCCAAAGAAGGCCGCCCCCACACCAAAAACCTCCCAAGTACAAAGAAAGTATGCAAAAACAATTCTGAAGAAGCTATGTTTACTCTGTCTGCCAATTTCTTCCTCTTGCTGGAACCATAATCCATTTATACCAAAAGAATATGGTGTGAAGATTAAACCTGAAAGAGATCAAGGTCAGCAGACTATGTATTTAGATGTATTTAGCAGCAGGTAGCAAATAATTGACAATATTATGAAGGGCTTACTACATGCCATGCCTGTAGTAATGTACTAATGCATGTAACCTGCATTAGCCCATCTAACCCCTCAAACAATTCTGCGACAGGAACACAGCTAGGCGGTGACAGAAGGGAACTACATTTACTATTCTGCAATAAACCACAATGGAAAAGAAGATAAAAAGAATGTATACATGTATATAACTAAGTCATTTTGCTGTACAGCAGAAATGAACACAACACTGCAAATTAACTGTACTTCAATAAAAAATTACTAAAAAATCTCCATGACACTGCACAACACTGTGAATGTATTTAATGCCACCTCTACACTGATAAATGACTACATTTTGAATTTTATGTTATGTGCATGTTTCAACAATAAAATAACACAAAAAACAAAGAAAAACTCTAAGAAGTCAGAGCTTGTTCCCTTTTGTACTGTGTCCACACATTAAAGACACTCAAAAAATACTTGTTGAATAAAAATAGAAAATATGGGTCCAGTGATAGGATTTGTGTACCTTTTTTAAGTTTCTACCTCTGTCACTCTTAATAAAGGCAGTGAGAAGATAAACTAAATATCACTTAGAAGAAACATGCATTGATGGTACTATTATTTATAACATCAGTCTGCTCCTATCTTTACATGTTAATTGAGAAAATCAACAAAGAAATCCATCTGTCCCAAACTAAAAGCACAAGAAAAAAGCCTCATCTATTGTTTCAATAAGGAAGCAATGGCGTGGATGGAAATTTATCTGATGGGTGAAATATAAGCAGGGTCTCCTTAGAGTCCACCAAGGCAACTTAAGGTTGCCATGGCTGACCAGCTTAAAGTGATTTCTTCCACCAGCAAGATCAGCAGATTTATAAATTCAGTTCATATCCATAGGCAGAGCACACAATGCCATACCAAAAAATGTGCTAGAAAACTCAGTAATAAATTCCAGTATGTTTTTATTAATAGTTTTAGAATTTACTCACAACTTTGCTAGACTGAGAAAGATGGTAAATCCAGTGAACTATCATTTCCTGATGCCTACTAAGGGAAGCCTTTGATGGTAGGCTTTAAGTATTCACAAACGCACAAATCATGGTTAAGATAGGCCTGTGTACAGGCTTACATGTACTGGACTAGCTGATATTACTTTATGTATGCTAGGCAGATAATCCGCTTTCTGACCTTATAAAACTCACCTTCTTGCTTGTTACCATTGGAGTTTCCTCCAGACTGAGGATTATTCTGGTTTGGAGATCCTATAAAAACAAAGAAATATCCTGTGAAGAACGGCCATCAATATTGGACTAACGATACTGGCATTATGCTTCTTTTTTTTTTCTTTCAGCCTCTGGGGGGTGAGAGGGTAGATTATTCCACAGGAAATTCTACTTTTGCACTGCTTCTATGAAACATGCCTTGAAACTGTTCATAAATCTAGATGTGTATCACTCGATTTTTTCAGACGGAAAACATGTAGCTCATGTAACACTTACCAGGTACTTACTATGTGCCAGCCACTGATAAAATAGTTTGGACATGAGGCCTTGTGGTTATGAGGAATTTCTACTGACAACTCTGCTCTTCTGAGGAGAGTGGACCACCCTTACTGTTAACGAGTGCCCAGGTCTGGTACACCAGCACGCCTAACTTCATACAATGGAGAGAAGATGAAGTGGCTTAGGGTTTTCACGTAAACTTGGAAGCCTTCTTGATATAACTCTTTGGATTTTTAACTAGTAACTTAAAATTTGGAAAAAACTTTGGAATAATTCTATGCTTCAGTTAAGCAACTTTTCAGGGTGCATTATTCACCCTGGATCTTTGTATAAGGGAAGATTAAACACATATATTACACGGGTGGCGAGCAAGTATGTGATTGTGTACTTTTCACAAAGAAGGCCTCCCCAACCCCCATCACCTCCCAAGTACAAAGAAAGTAACCAATAACAATTCTTATGGAGCAGCTTTACTCTCTGTGCAAATTTCTTCCTCTTGCTGGAACCATAATCGATTTATCCCAAAAGACTATGGTGTGAAGATTAAACCTGAAAAAGATCAAGGTCAGTATGGGCTCGATAAAGGACAGAAATGGTATAGACCTAACTGATGCAGATGATATTAAGAAGAGTTGGCAAGAATATACAGAAGATCTGTACAAAGAAGATCTTCATGACCCAGATAATCACGATGGTGTGATCACTCACCTAGAGCCAGACATCCTGGAATGTGAAGTCAAGTGGGCCTTTGAAAAAATCACTACGAACAAAGCTAGTGGAGGTGATGGAATTCCAGTTGAGCTATTTCAAATCCTGAAAGATGATGCTGTGAAAGTGCTGCACTCAATATGCCAGCAAATTTGGAAAGCTCAGCAGTGGCCACAGGACCGAAAACCGTCAGTTTTCATTCCAATCCCACAGAAAGGCAATGCCAAAGAATGCTCACACTACTGCACAATTGCACTCATCTTACACGCTAGTAAAGTAATGCCCCAAATTCTCCAAGCCAGGCTTCAAGAGTACATGAACCGTGAACTTCCAGATGTCCAAGCTCGTTTTAGAAAAGGCAGAGGAACCAGAGATCAAATTGCCAACATCTGCTGGATCAAGGAAAAAGCAAGAGAGTTCCAGAAAAACATCTGTTTCTGCTTTATTGACTATGCCAAAGCCTTTGACTGTGTGGATCACAATAAACAGTGGAAAATTCTGAAAGGGATGGGAATACCAGAGCACCTGACCTGCCTCTTGAGAAACCTATATGCAGGTCAGGAAGCAACAGTTAGAACTGGACATGGAACAACAGGCTGGTTCCAAATAGGAAAAGGAGTACGTCAAGGCTGTATATTGTCACCCTGCTTATTTAACTTATATGCAGAGTACTCATGAGAAACGCTGGACTGGAGGAAGCACAAGCTGGAATCAAGATTTCTGGGAAAAATATCAATAACCTCAGATATGCAGATGACATCAACCTTATGGCAGAAAGTGAAGAGGAACTAAAGAGCCTCTAGATGAAAGTGAAAGAGGAGAGTGAAAAAGTTGGCTTAAAGCTCAACATTCAAAAAACAAAGATCATGGCATGTGGTCCCATCACTTCATGGCAAATAGACGGGGAAACAGTGGAAACAGTGTCAGACTTTATTTTTCTGGGCTCCAAAATCACTACAGATGGTGACTGCAGCCATGAAATTAAAAGATGCTTACTCCATGGAAGGAAAGTTATGACCAACCTAGATAGGAGAGACATTCAAAAGCAGAGACATTACTTTGCCAACAAAGGTCTGTCTAGTCAAGGCTATGGTTTTTGCAGTGGTCCTGTATAGATGTGAGAGTTGGACTGGGAAGAAAGCTGAGCACTGAAGAATTGATGCTTTTGAACTGTGGTGTTGGAAAAGACTCTTGAGAGTCCCTTGGACTGCAAGGAGATCCAACCAGTCCATCCTAAATTAGGAGATCAGTCCTGGGGGTTCCTTGGAAGGACTGATGCTAAAGCTGAAACTCCAATACGTTGGCTACTTCATGCGAAGAGTTGACTAATTGGAAAAGACCCTGATGCTGGGAGGGATTGGGGGCAGTAGGAGAAGGGGACGACAGAGGATGAGATGGCTGGATGGCATCACCGACTCGATGGACATGAGTTTGAATGAACTCCGGGAATTGGTGATGTACAGTGAGGCCTGGTGTGCTGCGATTCATGGAGTCACAAAGAGTCAGACACGACTGAGTGACTGAACTGGAGCAGCAGGGAGCAAATAATTGAGAATATGATGAAGGGCTTACTACATGCCACACCTTGTGGGGAACATGTAACCTGCATTAGCCCATCTAGCCCCCAAAACAATTCTGCGACACGAACACAGCTGGGCAGTGATAGAAGACCCACAGGAGACACATAGGAGACCACCCAGCTGTGTTTAGTTGCTCTAATGTGTCTGACTCTTTGCAATCCTGTGGACTGTAGCCCACGAGGCACCTCTGTCCATGGAGATGCTCCAGGGAAGAATACTGGAGTGAGTTGCCATGTCCTCCTCCAGGGGATCTTCCCAACCCAGTGATCAAATCCAGGTCTCCTGCACTGCAGGTGGATTCTTTACCATCTGAGCCACCAGAGAAGCCCATGAAAACTGGAGTGGGTAGCAGATCCCTTTCTCCAGGGGATCTTTCCCACCCAGGAATCGAACCAGGGTCTCTTGCCTTGCAGGCAGATTCTGGCCACCCAGCCAGTAAGTGGTGGATTCTCAGATGTGGACCAGGCTGTTTGAGTCCAAAGCGCATACATGAGAGTGCCAAATTGAAGTGCTGATTTTCTACAATCCTGCTTCTGCCCATATTCCCAGCTGTTGCATTGGTGATTGCTCAACCCTAACACAAGTTATCTTTTGAGTTTTCCTTCATCCTCACTCCACCATCCAAACCATTAGCAATGATTTCAGTTCCACACCCTAAGTAGATCTAGACTCTACCCTCTTATCCCCATTACCCCATGTCTTCATCTTTTGCCCAGATTACAAGAGCCTCCTGTTTTTCTCTCCCGGCTGTCGTCGTTCTTATGATGGATGTTTTCCGTTTTTCTTTTTTCTGCCTTGAGGAAGAAGGCAGAAACTGCCCTCTTTCTAAGGTCTTTCTAGTTTTAAGATCTCTTCACCCTTTTTCAAAAATACTTAGGAAGTACCTACTGTGTGCAAGCACTGAAACAAAGAATGTCTTGGATGATCTAAGTACAGGGAGGTGGGTGCTTTACGTGACAAAAAGAGACCAAGTATTACAGCAGAATACTTCACTAAATGGACTTAAGTTCATAAAGTGCCACAGATTCATTAAAGATTAATTTCATCTCCTAACTGGCTACCCTTTATGGTGGCTTTTGAAGACTGCAATCACTTTATACTTAGCTTATTAAAAAGGTTCAACCAAGGTCCGCCTAGTCAAAGCTATGGTTTTGCAGTAGTCATGTGCAGATGTGAGTTGGACCATAAAAAGACTCAACACAAAATAATTGATGCTTTTGAATGTGGTGCAAGAGAAGATTCGTAAGAGTCTCTTGGACTGCAATGAGATCAAACCAGTCAATCCTAAAGAAAATCAACCCTCAATATTCATTGGAAAGACTGATGCTGAAGCTACAATACTTTGGCCACCTGATGCAAAGAGCTGACTCGCTGCAAAAGACCCTGATGCTGGGAAAGATTGAAGGCAAAAGCAGAAGGGGACAACAGAGGATGAGGTGATTGGATGGATTACTCACGGATTAATCAGTGATCTGATTAAATGGACATGAGTTTAAACAAACTCCAGGAGACATGAAGAACAGGGAGGCTTGGCATGCTGCAGTCCATGTGGTCACAGAGTCAAACACAATTTAGTGACTAAACAACAACAAATCCCTTATATGTGGAATCAAAAAATGGAGCAAATGAACCTATGTTTGAAGTAGAAACAGACTCACAGACATACAGAACAGACTTAGGGTTTCCAAGGGGGAGCAGGGGTCGGGGAGGAGGGGACTAGGAGTTTGCGATTACTCGATGCAAACTGTTACATACAGAACTCAGAAAACACAACAGTGCACAGGGAACTCCATTTACTCTTCTGAAATAAACCATAATGGAAAAGAAAATAAAAAACAATGTATACATGTATATAAGTAAGTCATTTTGCTATACAGCAGAAATGAACACAACATTGTTAAATTTTGTTTAACACAAAATTGTTAAATTAACTGCACTTCAATAAAAAATTACTAAAAAATCTCCACGACACTGCACAACGTTGTGAATGTATTTAATGCTACCTCTACACTGAAAAACGGCTAACTTTGTGAATTTTTAGTTATGTGTGTGTTTCAACAATAGAATAACACAAAAAACAAAGAAAAACTCCAAGGAGTCATAGCTTGGTCCCTTTTGTACTGTGTCCACACATTAAAGACACTCAATAAATATTTACGAATAAAAGTAGAAAATATGGGTCCAGTGATAGGATTTGTGTACCTTTTTTAAGTTTCTACCTCTGTCACTCTTAATAAAGGCAGTGAGAAGATAAACTAAATATCACTTAGAAGAAACATGCGTTGATGGTACCATTATTTGTAACATCAGTCTGGTTCCTATCTTTACATGTTAATTGAGAAAATCAACAAAGAAATCCATCTGTCCCAAACTAAAAGCACAAGAAAAAAGCCTCATCTATTGTTTCAATAAGGAAGCAACAGCGTGGATGGAAATTTATCTGATGGGTGAAATATAAGCAGGGTCTCCTTAGAGTCCACCAAGGCAACTTAAGGTTGCCATAGCTGACCAGCTTGAAGTGATTTCTTCCACCAGCAAGATCAGCAGATTTATGAATTCTAGTTCATACCCATAGGCAAAGGACATAATGTCATACCAAAAAAATGTGCTAGAAAACTCAGTAATACCAGTATGTTTTTATTAATAGTTTTAGAATTTACTCACAACTTTGCTAGACTGAGAAAGATGATGAATCCAGTGAACTATCATTTCCTGATGCCTACTAAGGGAAGCCTTTGATGGTAGGCTTTAAGTATTCACAAACGCACAAATCATGGTTAAGACAGGCCTGTGTACAGTTTACATGTGCTGGACTAGCTGATATTACTTTATATATGCTAGGCAGATAATCCGTTTTCTGACCTTATAAAACTCACCTCCTTCGTTGTTACCATTGGAGTTTCTTTCAGACTGAGGATTATTCTGGCTTGAAGATCCTATAAAAACAAAGAAATATCCTGTGAAGAACGGCCATCAACATTGAACTAAGGGTACTGGCAATATGTTTCTTTTGGCCCCAAGGGGTGGCAGGGTAGATTACTCCACAGGAAGTTCTACTTTTGCACTGCTTCTATGAAACATGCCTTGAAACTGTTCATAAATCTAGATCTGCATCACTGGATTTTTTAAGACAGAAAACATGTAGCTAATGTAACACTTACTAGGTACTTACTATGTGCCAACCACTGATAAAATAGATTGGATATGAGGCCATGCGGTTATGAGGAATTTCTACTACTGACAACTCTGCTCTTCTGAGGAGAACAGACCACCTTTAATATTAACGAGTGCCCAGGTCTTATGCACCAGCACACCTAACTTCATACAATGGAGAGAAGGTGAAATGGCTTAGGGTTTTCATGTAAACTTGGAAGCCTTCTTGATATAATTTTTTGAATTTTTAACTAGTAACTTAAAATTTGGAAAAAGTATGGAAGAATTCTATGCTCCAGATAAGCAGCTTTTCAGGGTACAATATTCACCCTGGATCTTTATATAATGGAAGATTAAATACATATATTACATGGGAGGCGAGCAAGTATGTTATTTTGTACTTTCCCAAACTATGCCCTGCAGAAGGCAATGGCACCCCACTCCAGTACTCTTGCCTGGAAAACCCCATGGACGGAGGAGCCTGGTAGGCTGCAGTCCATGGGGTCGCTAAGAGTCGGACACAACTGAGCGACTTCACTTTCACTTTTCACTTTCATGCATTGGAGAAGGAAATGGCAACCCGCTCCAGTGTTCTTGCCTGGAGAATCCCAGGGACGGGGGAACCTGGTGGGCTGCCGCCTATGGGGTTGCACAGAGTCAGACACGACTGAAGCGACTTAGCAGCAGCAGCAGCAGCAAAGTATGCCTCCGCCAACCCAAAAAACTCCCAAGTACAAAGAAAGTAAGCAATAACAATTCTGATAAAGCTATCTTTACTCTTTCTGCCATTTTCTTCCTCTTGCTGGAACCATAATCCATTTATACCAAAAGACTATGCTGTGAAGATTAAACCTAAAAAAGATCAAGGTCAGTAGACTATGTATTTAGCAGCAGGTAGCAAGTAACTGACAATATTACGAAGGTCTTACTACATGCCACGCCTTGTGGGGAGCATGTAACCTGCATTAGCCCATCTAACCCCCAAACAATTCTGCGACAGGAACACAGCTAGGCAGTGACAGAAGACCCATAGGAGACCACCCAGCTGTGTTTAGTTGCTCCACTGTGTCTGACTCTGTGATCCCATTAACTGTAGCCCACCAGGCACCTCTGTCCATGGAGATGCTCCAGGCAAGAATACTGGAGTGAGCTGCCATGTCCTCCTCCAGGGGATCTTCCCAACCCAGGGATGGACTCCAGGTCTCCTGCACTACAGGTGGATTCTTTACCATTTCAGCCACCATGGAAGCCCATGAATACTGGAGTGGGTAGCCGATCCCGTTCTCCAGGGGATCTTTCCCACCCAGGAATCAAACCAGGGTCTCCTGCCTTGCAGGCAGATTCTGGCCACCCAGCCAGTAAGTGGTGGAGTCTCAGATGTGGACCAGGCTGTTGATTCCAAAGTGCACACATGAGAGTGCCAAATTGAAGTGCTGATTTTCTACAATAAACCTGCTTCTGCCCACATGTTCCCAGTTGTTGCATTGCTGGTTGCTCAACCCTAACACCAGGAAGTTATCTTTTCATTCTTCCATCTTCCTCACTCTACTATCCAATCCATTAGCAATGATTTCAGTTCCCCACCCCAAGTAGATCTAGACTCTACCCACTTATCCCCACTACCCCATGTCTTCATCTTTTGCCCAGATTACAAGAGCCTCCTGTTTTTCTCTCCCTGCTGTCGTCACTCTTATGACAGATGCTTTCCTTTTCTCTTTTTTTTGGCTTGAGGAAGAAGGCAGAAACTGCCTTCTTTCTAAGCTCTTCTAGTTTTAAGATCTCTTCACCTTTTTCAAAAAATACTTATGAAGTATCCACTGTGTTCAAGCACTAAAATAAAGACTGTCTTGGACTTTCTAAGTACAAGGAGTCAAGTGCTTTACATGACAAATAAAGACCAAGTATTACAGCAGAATACTTCACTAAATGGAATTAAGTTAAGTTCATAAAGTGCCACAGATTCCTTAAAGATTAATTTCATCACCTAACTGGCTACCAATTATGGTGGCTTTTGAAGTCTGGCAATCACTTTATAGATAGCATATTAAAAAGCAGAGACATTACTTTGCAAAAAATAGTCTGTCTAGTCAAAGCTATGGTTTTTGCAGTAGTCATGTATGCGTGTCAGAGGTGGACTATAAAGAAAGCTGAATGCCAAAGAATTGATGGTGTTTAACTGTGGTGTTGCGAGAAGACTCTTGAAAGTCCCTTGGACTACAAGGAGATCAAAGCAGTCAATCCTAAAGTAAACAACCCTCAATGTTCATTGGAAAGACTGATGTTGAAGCTACAATACTTTGGCCACCTGATGCAAAGAGCTGACTCATTGCAAAAGACCCTGATGCTGGGAAAGACTGAAGGCAAAAGCAGAAGGAGGCAACAGAGGATGAAGTGACTGGATGGGTTAATCACTGATTAATCAGTAATCTGATTAAATGGACATGAGTTTGAGCAAACCCTGGGAGAGATGAAGGACAGGGAAGCTTGGCATGCTGCAGTCTATGGGGTCACAGAGTCAGACACAACTTAGTAACTCAACAACAACAAATCACTTATATGTGGAATCTAAAATATGACAAAAATGAACCTATCTATGAAGTAGAAACAGACTCACAGACATACAGAACAGACATAGGGTTTCCCAGGGGGAGCCTGGGCCTGGGAGGGAGGGACTAGGAGTCTGGGGTTAGTAGATGCAAACTGTTACATACAGAACTGAGAAACAACAACAGTGCTCAGGGAACTCCATTCACTATTCTGCAATAAACCACAAGGAAAAGAAAATGAAAAGAATGTATACATGTATATAACTAAGTCATTTTGCTGTACAGCAGAAATGAACACAACATTGCAAATTAACTGTACTTCAATAAAAATTTAATAAAAAATCTCCATGACACTGCACAACATTGTGAATGCATTTAATGCCACCTGTACACTTAAAAAGAAAGTGTATTGTCAAAGAAAGGCAATGCCAAAGAATGCTTAAAGTACTGCACCATTGCACTCATCTCACATGCTAGTAAAGTAATGCTCAAAATTCTCCAAGCCAGGCTTCAGCAGTACGTGAAATGTGAACTTCCAGATGTTTAAGCTCGTTTTAGAAAAGGCAGAGGAACCACAGATTAAATTGCCAACATCCGCTGGATCATTGAAAATGCAAGAGTTCCAGAAAAACATCTATTTCTACTTTATTGACTATGCCAAAGCCTTTGACTGTGTGCATCACAATACACTGTGGAAAATTCTGAAAGAGATGGGAAAACCAGAGCACCTGACCTGCCTCTTGAGAAACCTACATGCAGGTAAGGAAGTAACAGTTAGAACTGGACATGGAACAACAGACTGGTTCCAAACAGGAAAAGGAGTACCTCAAGGCTGTATATTGTCACCCTGCTTATTTAACTTATATGCAGAGTACATCATGAGAAACACTGGGCTGGAAGAAGCACAAGCTGGAATCAAGATTGCTGGGAGAAATATCAATAACCTCAGATATGCAGATGACACCACCCTTATGGCAGAAAGTGAAGAGGAAATCAAAAGCCTCTTGATGAAAGTGAAGAGGAGAGTGAAAAAGTTGGCTTAAAACTCAAAATTCAGAAAACTAAGATGGTGGTATCTGGTCCCATCACTTCATGGGAAATAGATGGGGAAACAGTGGAAACAGCGACAGACTTATTTTTTTGTGCTCCAAAATCACTGCAGACGATGACTGCAGCCATGAAATTAAAAGATGCTTACTCTTTGGAAAGAAAGTTATGACCAACCTAGATAGCATATTCAAAAGCAGAGATATTACTATGCCAACAAAGGTCCATCTAGTCAAGGCTATGGTTTTTCCAGTGGTCATGTATGGATGTGAGAGTTGGACTATGAAGAAAGCTGAGCACCGAAGAACTGATGCTTTTGAACTGTGGTGTTGGAGAAGACTCTTGAGAGTCCCTTGGACTGCAAAGAGATCCAATCAGTCCATCTTGAAGGAGATCAGTCCTGGGTGTTCATTTGAAGGACTGATGCTGAGGCTGAAACTCCAGTACTTTGGCCACCTAATGCGAAGAGTTGACTCATTGGAAAAGACCCTGATGCTGGGAGAGACTGGGGGCAGGAGGAGAAGGGGACGACAGAGGATGAGATGGCTGGATGGCAATACCGACTCGATGCACATGAGTTTGGGTGGATTCCAAGAGTTGGTGATGGACAGGGAGGCCTGGCGTGCTGTGGTTCATGGGGTTGCAAAGAGTTGGACACAACTGAGTGACTGAACTGAACTGAACACTTAAAAATGGCTAACTCTGTGAATTTTAAGTTATGTGTATGTTTCAACAATAAAATGTCACAAAAAAACAAACAAAAACTCCCAGAAGTCAGAGCTTGGTCCCTTTTGTACTGTGCCCACACATTAGAGACACTCAATAAATATTTGTTGAAAAAATGGGTCCAGTGATAGGATTTTTGTACCTTTTTAAGTTTCTACCCCCGTCACTCTTAATAAAGGCAGTGAGAAAATAAACTAAATATTACTTAGAAGAAACATGCGTTTATGGTACTATATAACATCAGTCTTGTTCCTATCCTTCCATGTTAATTGAGAAAATCAAGGAAGAAATCCATCTGTCCCAAACTAAAGGCACAAGAAAAGAGCCTCATCTAGTGTTTCAATAGGGAAGCAAGGGGGTGGATTGAAGGCAAATTAAGGCTGCCATGGCTGACCAGCTTAAAGTGATTTCTTCCACCAGCAAGATCAGCAGATTTATGAATTCTAGTCATATTCATAGGCAGAGCCCAAAATGTCATACCTAAAAATGTGCTTCTACATTCAGTAATATATTTCCGTATGTTTTTATTAAGAGTTTTAGAATTTACTCACAACTTTGCTAGACTTAGAAAGGTGGTGAATCCAGTGAACTATCATTTCCTGATACCTACTAAGGGAAGCCTTTGATGGTAGGCTCTAAGTATTCACAAACGCACAAATCATGGTTAAGACAGGTCAGTGTACCAGCTTACATGTATTTGATTAGCTGTTATTATTTTATGTATGCTAGGCAGATAAACCGTTTTTTGACCTTTTTAAACTCACCTCCTTGGCTGTCCTTGGAGTTTTCTGGAGATTTAGGATCATTGTCTGCAGTTCCTATAAAAACAAAGAAATATTCTGTGAAGAAAGGACATCAATATTTAACTAAGGGTACTGGCAATGTTTTTCTTTCAGCCTATGTGGGTTGGGAGGGTAGATTATTCCACAGGACGTTCTACTTCTGCACTGTTTCTATGAAACAGGCCTTGAAATTGTTCATAAATCTAGATCTCTATTACTGGATTATTTAAGACAGAAAACATATAGCTAATGTACACACTTACCAGGTACTTACTATGTGCCAGCCACTGAAAAATAGTTTGGACATGAGGCCATGTGGTTATGAGGTATTTCTACTACTGACAACTCTGCTCTTCTGAGGAGAGTGGACCACCCTTACTATTAACGAGTGCCCAGGTCTTGTACACCAGCACACCTAACATAAAACAATGGAGAGAAGATGAAGTCGCTTAGGGTTTTCATGTAAAGTTGGAAGCCTTCTCAAGATAATTCTTTGAATTTTTAACTGCTGCTGCTAATTTGCTTCAGTCGTGTCCAACTCTGTGCGACCCCAAAGACGGCAGCCCACCAGGCTCCCCTGTCCCTGGGATTCTCCAGGGAAGAACACTGGAGTGGGCTGCCATTTCCTTCTCCATTGCAGGAAAGTGAAAAGTGAAAACGAAGTCGCTCAGTCAGGTCTGACTCTTCGTGACACCATGGACTGCAGCCTACCAGGCGCCTCTGTCCATGGGATTTTCCAGGCAAGAGTACTGGAGTGGGGTGCCATTGCCTTCTCTGGAATTTTTAACTAGTACCTTAAAATTTGGGAAAAGTTTGGAAGAATTCTATGCTTCAGTTAAGCAACTTTTCAGGGTGCATTATTTACCCTGGATCTTTACATAATGGAAGATTAAAAACATATATTACATGGGAGGCGAGCAAGTGTATTATTGTGTACTTTTCACAAAGAAGGCCTCCCCTCAAAAAAAACCTTTGAAGTAAAAAGAAAGTAAGCAATAACAATTCTGATGGAGCTATCGTTACTGTGTGAGAAAATTTCTTCCTCTTGCTGGAACCATAGTACATTATTCCCAAAAAGCTATGGTGTGAAGATTAAACCTGGAAAAGATCAAGGTCAGTAGACCATATATTTAGATGTATTTAGCAGCAGGTACCAAATAACTGGCAATATTATGAAGGGCTTAAAAGTGCCAGGACCTGTGGGGAGCATGTAACCTGCATTAGCCCATCTAACCCCCAAACAATTCTGCGACAGGAACACAGCTAGGCAGTGACAGAAGACCCATAGGAAGACCCACAGGAGACCCATAGAAGACCACCCAGCTGTGTTTATTTGCTCCGCTGTGTCTGACTTTGCGATCCCGTGGACTGTAGCCCACCAGGCACCTCTGTCCATGGAGATGCTCCAGGCAAGAATACTGGAGTGAGCTGCCATGTCCTCCTCCAGGGGATCTTCCCAACCCAGGGATCGAATCCAGGTCTCCTGCACTGCAGGTGGATTCTTTACCATCTCAGCCACCATGGAAGCCCATGAATACTGGAGTGGGTAGCCGATCCTGTTTTCCAGGGGGATCTTTCCCACTCAGGAATCGAACCAGGGTTTCCTGCCTTGCAGGCAGATTCTGGCCACCCAGCCAGTAAGCGGTGGAGTCTCAGATGTGGACCAGGCTGTTTGATTTCAAAGCGTGTACATGAGAGTGCCAAATCAAAGTGCTGATTTACGATAAACCTGCTTCTGCCCTCATGTTCCCAGTTGTTGCATTGGTGATTGCTCAACCCTAACACAAGGAAGTTATCTTTTCATTCTTCCTTCTTCCTCACTCCACCATCCAATCCATTAGCAATGATTTCAGTTCCACACCCCAAGTAGATCTAGACTCCACCCACTTATCCCCATTACCCATGTCTTCATCTTTTGCCCAGATTACAAGAGCCTCATGTTTTCCTCTCCCTGCTGTTGTCACTCTTATGATGGATACTTTCCTTTTTTCCTTTTTCTGGCTTGAGGAAGAAGGCAGAAACTGCCTTCTTTCTAAGCACTTTCTAGTTTTAAGACCTCTTCACCTTTTTCAAAATATACTTAGGAAGTACCTACTGTGTGCAAGCACTGAAATAAAGACTGTCTTGGACAATCTAAGTACAAGGAGGCGGATACTTTACATGACAGAAAAAGACCAAGTATTACAGGAGAATACTTCACTAAATGGAATTAAGTTCATAAAGTGGCACAGATTCATTAAAGATTAATTTCACCTCCTAATTGGCTACCCATTATGGTGGCTTTTGAAGTCTGGCAATCACCATATAGATAGCATATTAAAGAGCAGAGACATTACTTTGCAAACAAAGGTCCATCTAGTCACAGCTATAAAATAAAAATATCTTCAAAAAAAATTGCATAATATTGTGAATGTATTTAATGCCACCTGTACACTTAAAAATGGCTAACGTTGTGAATTTTATGTTACGTGCATGTTTCAACAATAAAATAACACAAAAAACAAAGAAAAACTCCAAGAAGTCAGAGCTTGGTCCCTTTTGTACTGTGTCCACACAGTAAAGACACTTAATAAATATTTGTTGAATAAAAGTAGAAAAAATGGGTTCAGTGATAGGATTTGTGTACCTTTTTTAAGTTTCTACCTCTGTCACTCTTAATAAAGGCAGTGAGAAGATAAACTAAATATCACTTAGAAGAAACATGCGTTGATGGTACTATTATTATAACATTAGTCTGGTTCCTATGCTTCCATGTTAATACAGAAAATCAAGGAAGAAATCCATCTGTCCTAAACTAAAAGCAGAAGAAAAAAAGCCTCATCTATTGTTTTAATAAGGAAGCAATGGTGTGGATTGAAATCTAACTGATGGGTGAAATATAAGCAGGGTCTCCTTAGAGTCCACCAAGGCAAATTAAGGCTGCCATGGCTGACCAGCTTAAAGTGATTTCTTCCACCAGCAAGATCAGCAGATTTATGAATTCTAGTTCGTATTCATAGGCAGAGCGCAAAATGTCATACCTAAAAATGTGCTTGAAAACTCAGTAATAAATTCCAGCATTTTTTTTATTAATAGTTCTAAAATTTACTGACAACTTTGCTAAACTGAGAAAGATGGTGAATCCAGTGAACTATCATTTCCTGATGCCTACTAAGGGAAGCCTTTGATGGTAGGCTTTAAGTATTCACAAACGCACAAATCATGGTTAAGACAGGTCAGTGTACCAGTTTACATGCACTGGACTAGCTGATATTACTTTATGTATGCTAGGCAGATAATCCGTCTTCTGACCTTTTTAAACTCACCTCCTTGGTTATCACTGGAATTTTCTACAGACATAGGATTCTTCTGACTTACAGATCCTATAAAAACAAAGAAATATCCTGTGAATAACGGCCATCAATATTTAATAAGGGTACTGGCAATATGTTTCTTTCAGCCCCTGAGGGGTGGCAGGGTAGATTATTCTGCAGGAAGTTCTACTTTTGCACTGCTTCTATGAAATGTGCCTTGATACTGTTCATAAATCTAGATCTATATTACTAGATTTTTTAAGACAGAAAACATATAGCTAATGTACACATTTACCTAGTACTTACTATGTGCCAGCCACTGATAAAATAGTTTGGACAGGAGGCCATGTGGTTATGAGGAATTTCTACTACAGACAACTTTGCTCTTCTGAGGAGAGTGGATCACCCTTACTACTAATGAGTGCCCAAGGTCTTGTGCACCAGCATGCCTAACTTCATACAATGGAGAGAAGATGAAGTGGGTTAGGGTTTTCACATAAAATTGGAAGCATTGTTGATATAACTCTTTGAATTTTTAACTAGTAACTTAAAATTTGGAAAAAGTTTGGAAGAATTCTACGCTCCGCAACTTTTCAGGGTGCATTATTCACCTTGGATCTTTGTATAAGGGAAGATTAAATACATATATTACATGGGAGGCGAGCAAGTATGTTATTGTGTACTTCCAAAGAAGGCCCTCCCCACAGCAAAAACCTCCCAAGTACAAAGAAAGTAAGCAATAACAATTCTGATGGAGCTATCTTTACTCTGTGTGCAAATTTCTTCCTTTTGCTGGAACCATAATGCATTTATCCCAAGACTATGGTGTGAAGATTAAACCTGAAAAAGATCAAGGTCAGTAGGCTATGTATTTAGATGTATTTAGCAGCAGGTAGCAAATAACTGCCAATACTATGAAGGGCTTACTACATGCCAGGCCTTGTGGGGAGCATGTAACCTGCATTAGCCCATCTAACCCCCAAAACAATTCTGCGACAGGAACACAGCTAGGCAGTGACAGAAGACCCATAGGAAGACCCACAGGGGACCACCCAGCTGTGTTTAGTTGCTCCATTGTGTTTGACTCTTTGTGATCCCATGGACTGTAGCCCACCAGGCACCTCTGTCCACAGAGATTCTCCAGGTAAGAATACTGGAGTGAGTTGCCAAGTCCTCTTCCAGGGGATCTTCCCAACCCAGGGATTGAATCCAGGTCTCCTGTACCGCAGGTGGATTCTATACCATCTGAGCCACCAGAGAAGCCCATGAAAACTGGAGTCGGTAGCCGATCCCTTTCTCCAGGGGATCTTTCCCACTCAGGAATCAAACCAGGGTTTCCTGCCTTCAGGCAGATTCTGGCCACCCAGCCAGTAAGCGGTGGAGTCTCAGATGTGGACCAGGCTGTTTGATTCCAAAGTGCGTACATGAGAGTGCCAACTGGAAGTGTTGATTTTCTACGATAAACCTGCTTCTGCCCTCTGGAAGTTGGCAGTTGTTCCCAGTTGTTGCATTGCTGGTTGCTCAACTCTAACACCAGGAAGTTATCTTTTGAGTCTTCCTTCTTCCTCACTCCACCATCCAATCCATTAGCAATGATTTCAGTTCCACACCCCAAGTAGATCTAGACTCCACCCACTTATCCCCATTACCCCATGTCTTCATCTTTTGCCCAGATTACAAGAGCCTCCTGTTTTTCTCTCCCTGCTGTTGTCACTCTTATGACGGGTGCTTTACTTTTTTCTCTTTTTTTGACTTGAGGAAGAAGGCAGAAACTATCTTCTAAGCTCTTCACCTTTTTTCAAAAAATACTTATGAAGTACCCACTGTGTGCAAGCTGAAATAAAGAATGTCTTGGACAATCTAGGTACAAGGAGGTGGATGCTTTACTTGACAAAAAAAGACTCAAGTATTATATAGCACAATACTACTCTAAATGGAATTAAGTTCATAAAGTGGCCCAGAATCATTAAAGATTAATTTCATCTCCTAATTGGCTACCCATTATGGTGGTTTTTGAAGTGTGGCAATCACTTTAGACAGTATATTAAAAAGCAGAGACATCACTTTGACAACATAGGTCCATCTGGTCAAAGCTATGGTTTTTCCAGTAGTCCTTTATGGATGTGAGAGTTGGACTATAAAGAAAGCTGAGCACCAAAGAATTGGTGCTTTTGAACTTCAGTGTTGGAGAAGACCCTTGAGAGTCCCTTGGACTGCAAGGAGATCCAACCAGTCCATCCTAAAGGAAATCAGTCCTGAATATTCATTGGAAGGACTGATGCTGAAGTTTAAACTCCAATACTCTGGCCAACTGATGTGAAGAACTGACTCATCTGAAAAGACCTTGACACTGGGAAAGATTGAAGGTGGGAGGAGAAGGGGACGACAGAGGATGAGATGGTTGGATGGCATCATTGACTCGGTGGACATGAGTTTGAGTAGGCTCTGAGAGTTGGTGATGGACAGGGAGGCCTGGCGTGCTGCAGTCCATGTGGTCACAAAGAGTCGGACACAACTGAGTGACTGAACTGAACTGAACTGAATCACTTTAGAAAGTTCCTCTTATTTGGATTCCCCCTGCAGGCTAAGAACACTTTAGGGCTTGCCTAAGGTTTGACAGATGTAATCTAGTGTTAGAAATGGCCATCTCTTAGCAACCTGTTTGAACTCTTGAAGGCAGCATTTCTGAAGCTACCTCAACCCTTAGACTTTTCAGTTCATGGTCATTGAAGTCCTTCCTTTCCCCTATGCTTGTTTAAGGTGGGTTTCTGTCACTTGCTACTGCTAACAGTCCTGACTAACAGCTTTCCCCTCCCTTATATCTTTCATTGTACTACCACGTTCTATCCTGTTTGCTGGCTTGCTAACTTATTCATACTATCCCTCCTCCTTCAGCGAAAATATTTATGAAATTATGCAGCAGACTGAAGAAAATCTTAAAAGTAGAATTTCAGTAATCTTTTTATTTTTTCCCACAATATTCTGGGCAATGACAGTATTGCTTGAAGAGTCAACATCACACAATGTAGCTTAGTGGAAAATGGTTGAAAGATTGATTCTGGCCTCTGAAATCAAACATCTATTAGTTGTTTCACTTTGCACAAGTTAGGTAACTTCTAAGCCTCAATTTCCTCATTTATAAAATGGGTATAATACTGGAAGGATCCAATGGGATGAGGTATGGACCTCAATTAGCACAGAGTGAGAAGCTCACAGAGTGAGATGAAAGTGTCTAGTAAAAATTAGTTACGGAACTCTAGTATGACAAAAATCACTGTATTTCATAATGACACTTTAAATGGATTACAGATTACCTATAAACACTAGGACAACATTTATTTGTTCTTTTGAGATTTCCTTTATAGAACCTTCCTTTAGTTTCAAGGTGACATTATAGTCTGGAGAAATGGATTCCCACTCACATTGGTTATACCAGTTCATGAAATCAAGGCTCTCACATAGTAGAGCATCCCAAATTTTTCAAACAGCGTTAACATCTAGTGAGATATCAGGTAATAAACAGAACTGTCAAAAAGTGAGTATTAAATTAGGACAAAAAAATCTGTTATGAGGGGAAAAGAAAAGCAAGGACACTTTTTCTCTACTCAGTAATTCAGAGAAACAATAAAAACGTATACTTTCACAAAGTAACATAAAAAATGGAGACCTACTGACATAAATATTGGTATAAAATTAGCACCAAGTTATACTCTTTAACTCTAGACTGTTCATTTTACAATCAAACACCTCGTAATATTGAAAATACGATGGACATGCTTTTACTGATCTTCTTTCCTTAAATGATCTCAAAATGTGGTCTACAAAGCTAGTCTGTCACATGTGCAATTCAGCAAAGCAAACAAAAAAATTCAGCAAAACAAACGAAAATCGTTGTCTGATTCACCCAGATTATTCTAGCAAAAGTAGGCGTTGTGTCTGAATTACCTGGTTTTGCAAACTGCTGGATAAAACTAATGTAAAGCTAAACATACAGTGGATAGAATTTAAAAGCCATGAAAAGCTTGGGTCTTTAAACTAACTCACTGTGGTTTATTGATCATTAACCAGTTATCTGACTTCTATTAGAGTTGACAAAGAGAAAACAGAATTTACTCAGGAAATCCCAGCTTTCGCCGCTTTATCGAAAAAGTCCCCAAAAGGCCAAGGGCCTAAAGGGACACCTCCCTTCCCCCAGGAGCGAAAGGTCAAAATCATTCTGTCATGACTCTACTGGCGGTGTCCTGAACTCCTAACATCCGCGCAGCTGTTCAAGGCGGCAGAGCTGATGCGCCTCGACCGCTGTTTACGGTACACGAGGGACCGGGAGCGGCCATCCACAAGGGCGCGAGCATCACCTGCGCCTGGGAGGGCTGGCCGCATGCCCCCGAAGCTCCCAACCTGCCACATGAGCCCCAAAGTGCAAACTTGAGGCGTCTGGGGTCCTTAAGACTATATGCATAATTGGTTTGATTTTACACGAGGCAATGAGACGCCAGAAAACGCTGAAAGGTTCACAACTAACTGGTAGACACGTCTGCTCAGGAGTCGGTAGACATATTTTCCAGTCCCCCTAACCGTTTACAAAAGGAAGCCTGAGAGGAACTCTAACCTCCCCGAGAAACGTTAACTTCGGCGAAAGGCTGTAACAACCGCGCTGCAGGCCGGTCGTCGGTAGCGCAACAGGTGACTCGCCGCCCTCGGGCCGCGACCGCGGCGAGCCCCGGAGCTGAGGAGAGGGCCAGACGCCCAGTCAGCCGGCGGCCCCGCGGGGCGCGGGGGCGCGAGGCCGCCCGGCCGCCCGGCCGCCCCCCGCCGCCCTCAGGCCCGCGCACGGCCGCCGCGCGCTCGTCCCCACACTCGCACAACTTTCCGCGCGGCCACAGCCAGCCGGGAGGCTCGCGGGCCGTGGGCGACCCCGCGGCCACTCACCCTCGGGGTCCGCGCTGTCCGTGAAAACCTTCAGCAGCGCCACCCCCAGCACGACCCCCAGGGCCAGCAACGTCAGGAAACCTCGGGCGCCGAGTCCCATTGTTCCGAGGCGGGACGCCGAGGCCTCGCGGGTCCTCACCGAGCTGCTGCGGCACGGCTGAGAGCCTGCTCCCCTTCCCCTCCCCCTTCCCCTTCCGCCGCGCACGCCGCCCCTCCCGCCGCCTCCCCCCAAACACCAAATCGGGCGCGGGAACCTGGCCCGGAGGGGGCGTCGCGTGCCGGCCCAGGAGGTGGGGCTGGGCGGGGCCGAGGCGTCTTGGCGGGGCGGGGGGGTGGGGGGGCTGAGGGGGCGGGACCGAGACGTGGGGGCGGGGCGGGGCTGAGGTGGAGGGGCGGGCCGAGGCGGCGGGGCTGAGGCGGAGGGGCGGGGCCGAGGCGGAGGGCTGAGGCGGGGGGACTGGGCCGAGGCGGCGGGGCAGAGGCGGAGGGGCGGGGCCGAGGCTGCGGGGCAGAGGCGGAGGGGCGGGGCCGAGGCGGAGGGGCTGAGGCGGAGGGACGGGGCCGAGGCGGAGGGGCGGGGACAGGGCGGGGCTTGCGATTGGGCGCGCGGGGCTCTCCTCGCCACCTCCCCTTCCCGCGCGTGTCTTCGAGCCCCAGAACGCTTCATCAAGTTCCTTTTTTTTTTTTCCCCGGAAATGGCAGTTTCGTTTTTTTTTTGGAAAAAAGCGAGCACCTGTTGCCTCTCCGGATAGCGAGCGCGCCGGGCTTTGCTGGGCTCGGAAGGAAGTCTTTGAAGAGTAGTTTTTTGGTGGGGTGCAGGGGATGCTTGCGGCTTCGAGTGACAGGGAGAAGCCTTGGGCGAGGGATGCGTAAAGGGAGGTCCAGGAAAGAAGCTGGAGTAGATGGGATCCCCTTTGAGGGGTCCTGTGCCGTCAGAGGGTTTTTTGTTGTTGTTGTTTTTCTGAGATGGGGCGGGGGGTGGAAAAGACAAATTCGTTTAAGTTTATGATTCGTTGGTGGCTCAGACGGTAAAGCGTCTGCCCGCAATGCAGGAGACCCGGGTTCGATCCCCGGGTCGGGAATATCCCCTGGAAAAGAAAATGGCAACCCACTCCAGGACTCTTGCCTAGAAAATTCCATGGGTGGAGGAGCCTGGTGGGCTACAGTCCATAGGGTTGCAAAGAGTCGGACACGACTGAGCGACTTCACTCACTTTATACGTAAAACATCCATGATCTCTATACCCCAAATTATACCGCCTCTTCTTTCACAGATTCCCGGCTTCTCTAGACAGCTTCCGTGCCTTAAGCGGTTATTAAAGTGGACTCTGGTGGGGGGGTGGAGGGGATGGCGGCAAGGGGACACGAAAGAATTGGTAGCTATTCAGAGGAAAGTATAGCCGGCAAGACCGAGTTTGCACACTTCTAACCTAGTCTGTTCTCTCCTTGGAGAAGGAGTCTGCTGTCCCAGTTGGGATGGAATAACCTGTTCTGAATAGTTTTTGCCTAAGTGTCTCTTCAGCCCTTGGAGCCAGTGCTACTCACGTGTCTTGACTTGCAGTACTCCTAAAGTCTGCATTTTGTTTCTGCTAAGAACTGTGAAATAACCTGTAGTAACCTGTGGCTGATGCAAGAGAATGACAAAAATTGAGTCCTGATTTGGGTGGGAAACCCTCAGTTGAGAAGGATCCAGGGCACATAAGATCCAGCCACACCCAAACCCCAACACTATAAATGTTGCAGATCTAAATGTTGTTGGTTCTTTTGGTACCTGACCCAGATTTCATGACATAAAGGCCTTGATATTGCAGTTAAATTCCATAAAACATGTTATGAGAGATTGTATACTTTCTGATCTCAGGTTCAGTCTCTTATTATAGACATGACTTCTATTTCTTTGCATTGATCTCTGAGGAAGGCTTTCTTATCTCTCCTTGTTATTTTCTGGAACTCTGCATTCAAATGAGTGTATCTTTCCATTTCTCCTTTGCTTTTCGGTTCTCTTCTTTTCACAGCTATTTGTAGGCCCCCTCAGACAGCCATTTTTCTTTTTTGCATTTCTTTATCTTGGGGATGGTCTTGATCCCTGTCTCCTGTACAATGTCATGAACCTCCGTCCATAGTTCATCAGGCACTCTATCAGATCTAGTCCCTTAAATCTATTTCTCACTTCCACTGTATAATCATAAGAGATTTGATTTAGGTCATACCTGAATGGTCTAGTAGTTTTCCCTACTTTTTTCAATTTAAGTCTGAATTTGGCAATAAGGGGTTCATGATCTGAGCCACAGTCAGCTCCTGGTCTTGTTTTTGCTGACTGTATAGAGCTTCACCATCTTTGGCTGCAAAGAATATAATCAATCTGATTACGGTGTTGGCCATTTTGTGATGTCCATGTGTAGAGTTGTCTCTTGTGTTGTTGGAAGAGGGTATTTGCTATGACCAGTGCATTCTTCTGGCAAAACTCTACTAGCCTTTGCCCTGCTTCATTCTGTAATCCAAGGCCAAATTTGCCTGTTACTCCAGGTGTTTCTTGACTTCCTACTTCCCTATAATGAAAAGGACATCTTTTTTGGGTGTTAGTTCTAAAAGGTCTTGTAGGTCTTCATAGAACTGTTCAACTTCAGCTTCTTCAGCATTACTGGTTGGGGCATAGACTTGGATTACTGTGATAGTATGACCAACCTAGACAGCATATTAAAAAGCAGAGACATTACTTTATCAACAAAGGTCTGTCTAGTCAACGCTATGGTTTTTCCAGTAGTCATGTATGGATGTGAGAGTTGGCCTATAAAGAAAGTTGAGTGCTGAAGAATTGATGCTTTTGAACTGTGGTGTTGGCGAAGACTCTTGAGAGTCCCTTGGACAGCAAGGAGATAAGTCCTGGGTGTTCATTGGAAGGATTGATGTTGAAGCTGAAACTCCAATACTTTGGCCACCTGATGCAAAGAGCTAACTCATTGGAAAAGACCCTGATGCTGGAAAAGATTGAGAGGAGGAGGAGAAGAGGATGACAGAGGATGAGATGAATGGATGGCATCACCAACTTAATGGACATGGGTTTGGGTAGACTCTGGCAGTTGGTGATGGACATCGAGGCCTGGCATGCTGCAGTTCATGGGGTTGCAAAGCGTCAGACGTGACTGAGTGACTGAACTGAACTGAACTGAACTGAATGGTTTGCCTTGGAAGCGGACAGAGATCATTCTGTCATTTTTGAGATTGCATCCAAGTACTGAATTTTGGACTCTTTTGTTGACCATGCTGGCTACTCCATTTCTTCTAAGGGATTCCTGCCCACAGTAGTAGATATAATGGTCATCTGTGTTAAATTCACCCATTCCAGTCTATTTTAGTTTGCTGATTCCTAGAATGTCGATGTTCACTCTTGCCATCTCCTGTTTGACCACTTCCAATTTGCCTTGATTCATGGACCTAACATTCCAGGTTCCTATGGAGTATTGCTCTTTACAGCATCGGATCTTGCTTCTATCATCAGTCACATCCACAACTGGGTGTTGTTTTTGCTTTGGCTCCATCCCTTCATTCTTTCTGGAGTTATTTCTCCACTGATCTCCAGTAGCATATTGGGCACCTACCGACCTGGGGAGTTCATCTTTCAGTGTTCTATCTTTCTGCCTTTTCATACTGTTCATGGGGTTCTCAAGGCAAGAATACTGAAGTGGTTTGCCATTCCCTTCTCCAGTGGACCACATCCTGTCAGACCTCTCCACCATGACCCATCCGTCTTGTGTAGCCCCACACGGCATGGCTTAGTTTCATTGAGTTAGACAAGGCTGTGGTCCATGTGATCAGATTGGCTAGTTTTCTGTGATTGTGGTTTCAGTCTGTCTGCCCTCTGATTCCCGCTCTTAGTGCCTACTGTCTTACTTGGGTTTTTCTTACCTTGGACGTGGAGTATCTCTTCACAGTTGCTCCAGCAAAGTGGAGCCGCCACTCCTTACCTTGGATGTGGAGAGGAAATAGAAAAAAAAAAAAAAAAAGGAGAAGAAATAGAGGAAAGCAATAGAATGGAAAAGACTAGAGATCTCTTCAAGAAATTTAGACATAAGGACAGAAATGGTAGGGACCTAACAGAAGCAGAAGATATTAAGAAGAGGTGGCAAGAATACACAGAAGAATGGTACAAAAAAGATCTTCATGACCCAGATAATCACGATAGTGTGATCACTCACCTAGAGCCAGACATCCTGGAATGTGAAGTCAAGTGGGCCTTAGGAAGCATCACTATGAACAAAGCTAGTGGAGGTGATGGAATTCCAATTGAGCTATTTCAAATCCTGAAAGATAATGCTGTGAAAGTGCTGCCCTCAATATGTTAGTACATTTGGAAAACTCAACAGTGGCCACAGAATTGGAAAATGTCAGTTTTCATTCCAATCCCAAAGAAAGGCAATGCCAAAGAATGCTGAAATGACCACACAATTGCACTCATCTCACACACTAGTAAAGTAATGCTCAAAATTCTCCAAGCCAGGCTTCAGCAATATGTGAACTGTGAACTTCCAGATGTTCAAGCTGGTTTAGAAAAGGAAGAGGAATCAGAGATCAAATTGCCAACATCCACTAGATCATCAAAAAAGCAAGAGAGTTCCAGAAAACATCTATTTCTGTTTTATTGACTATGCCAAAGCCTTTGACTGTGTGGATCACAATAAACTGTGGAAAATCTTAAAGAGATGGAAATACCAGACCACCTGACCTGCCTCTTGAGAAACCTGTATGCAGGTCAGGAAGCAACAGTTAGAACTGGACATAGAACAACAGACTGGTTCCAAATAGCAAAAGGAGTACATCAAGGCTGTATATTGTCACCCTGCTTATTTGACTTATATGCAGAGTACATCACGAGAAACACTGGGCTGGAAGAAGCACAAGCTGAAATCAAGATTGTCGGGAGAAATATCAATAACCTCAGATGCAGATGCAGAAATAACAATAACCTCAGATGCATATGACACCACCCTTATGGCAGAAAGTGAAGAGGAACTCAAAAGCCTCTTGATGAAAGTGAAAGAGGACAGTGAAAAAGTTGGCTTAAAGCTCAACATTCAGAAAACGAAGATCATGGCATCCGTTCCCATCACTTCATGGGAAATAGATGGGGAAACAGTGGAAACAGTGTCAGACTTTATTTTGGGGGGCTCCAAAATCACTGCAGATGGTGACTGCAGCCATGAAATTAAAAGACACTTACTCCTTGGAAAGAAAGTTATGATCAACCTAGATAGCATATTTAAAAGCAGAGGCATTACTTTGCCAACAAAGGTCCATCTAGTCAAGGCTATGGTTTTTCCAGTAGTCATGTGTGGATGTAAGAATTGGACTATAAAGAAAGCTGAGCTCTGAAGAACTGATGCTTTTGAATTGTGGTGTTGGAGAAGACTCTTGAGAGTTCCTTGGACAGCAAGGAGATCCAACCAGTCCATCCTAAAGGAGATCAGTCCTGGATGTTCATTGGAAGGATTGATGTTGAAGCTGAAACTCCAAAACTTTGACGACCTGACGCAAACAGCTGACTCATTGGAAAAGACCCTGATGCTGGGAAAGATTGAGGGCAAGGAGGAGAAGGGGATGACAGAGGATAAGATGGTTGGATGGCATCACCAACTCAATGGACCTGAGTTGGGGTAAACTCCAGGAGTTGGTGATGGACAGGGTGGACAGGGAGGCCTGGCATACTGCGGTCGCAAATAGTTGGACATGATTGAGTGACTCTACTGACTGAACTGTAGACATGACCAATCATAGAGGTTAACTGGGGCAATCTGTTCTGAATTTACAGACGTTCATCTGTTGATTCAACCATATGTGCAAATACCAAAAGCAAGCACTGCATATTTAGCTTTCCCTAGTGGTTCAGATGGAGAAGGCAATGGCACCCCACTCCAGTACTTTTGCCTAGAAAAATCCCATGGACGGAGGAGCCTGGTAGGCTGCAGTCCATGGAGTCCTGAAGAGTCGGACATGACTGAGCGACTTCACTTTCACTTTTCACTTCCATGCATTGGAGAAGGAAATGGCAACCCACTCCAGTGTTCTTGCCTGGAGAATCCCAGGGATGGGGGAGCCTGGTGGGCTGCCGTCTATGGGGTCACACAGAGTTGGACACGACTGAAGCGACTTAGCAGCAGCTGCAGCAGCAGTGGTTCAGATGGTAAAGAATCTGCCTGCAATGTGGGAGACCCAGGTTCAGTCTCTGGGTGGGGAAGATCATCTGGAGAAGGGAATGGCTACCTACTCCAGTATTCTTGCCTGGAGAATTCCATGGACAGAGGAGCCTGGCGTTCTACGGTCCATGGGGTTGCAAAGAGTCAGACACGACAGTGACTAGCACTGCCCCCATTTAATTGGGGAATCTGGTTTAGGAATAAGCTGTGCTGATGTCTGCTCATCTGTCCAAGCATTTCACAATCCGGGTTCAGCCTGCCTTTCCGTGAACAAGGGATGCTCTCTGGTTCTTTGGCATTTGATAGAGTAACTCTAGAGGTGGCTGACTTTGTTGGCAGCCCTGGCAACAGCAGCAGTTTCTCAAGGGTTGCAAGACTGAATTTCTGATGCAGAAGTGGCATTGGCTGGGAGCTGCAATGGAGACGGTTTCCTCACTGGTCTGGTTCTGCTGGTTTTGGGCATCATTTCTGCAGGCCTAACCTCTGTGATGATTCTCTTTACCCTCCAATAATTCTGAGAGCCATCCAGTATCTTCAACATGCTCCTTTTCTGCTGTCTCAACCAGAGTCAGCTTTTCTTTCTCACAACTAAGAATCCTGACTTTATATGGTTGAATATGTCCTCTTCCCTTGGGAGGCTATGATCTCCATTAGATGCTTTACCAGCTGTTATTTAGTGCTTGCTGTGTGATGGGCTGGGTCCTAACAGAAATTTCAGTATATTGGCAAGACAGATAGAGTGACAGTTACAGCCTAGTATCTAAGAGCATGTGATTAGAGGCTATGATGGGATAATGGAAAAGCACACATTGGAGCCAGGGTCCGAGTCTCTATATTTGTACCTCAAGGTATAACACACTTCCTGTCACATAGAAGGCATTCAGTTATTCATGGAATGAATTTTAGATAGAGATAAACAGAGCAGCAAAACTCTGGTACTCTTCTCCCTCAGTTATGTCCTTTTCAAAAACACCATCCTGTATTTCCCATATGTCTGTATCTTTGATTTAAGATCACTTAGGGGTGTACCAGAGATTAGAACTACCATTTATTCTTTCACTCTGTCAGAAAATATACAAAAACTTACTACACACATGACATGTACCAGACACTGTGCTAGGTGCTAGGAAATAGCAGTGAATAATCGTGATCTACCTGTCACATAAAATGATAGATCCAGTGAGTGGTTTCAGAGTGAGTTAATTTCTGGAGAGGAATGACAGAAACTGCTTCTATTATGACTATATGAAAGTTACTGAGAGTTCATGCTTTCCCACCGAAACTTATGTATATCCCACACTAAATTTTTATTTGTAAAAAGAAAGAGGTGAGAGAGGAAGGCTCATCTGGTTCAATGTCCACAGATGATTATTACTTTCTACCTATATATAAATAAATCTGTGGAGAAAGCCATACTTGCATGAAGAACAAATCAGAATCTGCCTGACTTTAAGACTGAGAGGTAACTGCAAATAAGGCAAGGCAGTGGAAAGATTTAACACAAGAGAGTCAGTTGGCCTGTGGCCCTTTCCCTGATTCTGCCTATTTCCTGTCAACTTCCATTTTAGCAGACTGACAACGTGTTAGAAATTGTGATCAAGTCTTCACAATGAAAGCTGATTTTGGGGGTCTCTTTCCTCTTTTGTACCCCTGCTTCCTTTCCTTATATATTCGAGCCCCTCTTTTTGTCACACCTCCTTCTTCCCTCTCCTTTTAGTTTTATCTTCGTGTTTTTTCCCTTCGGAGTACAAACTGCAGCCAGAGTGTGAATCTGTTCCATTAATCCAAACTAACCAAAACAAAAACTCTTACTGGTATTTTGTGTTTGATGCTATATAGAATTCTAAGATTAAGACAAGAGTAAAAGTAAAAATTGTTGCTGTTCAGTCACTGAGTTGTGTCTGACTCTTTGCACCCCATGGACTGCAGTGCTCCAGGCTTCCCTGTCCTTCACCATCTCCTGGCATTTGCTCAAACCCGTCCATTGAGTTGATGATGCTATCTGATCATCTCATCTTCTGTCATCCCCTTCTCCTCCTGCCCCCAATCTTTCCCGGCATCACGATTTTTCCAGTGAATTGGCTCTTCACATCAGGTGGCCAAAATATTGGCACTTCAGCTTCAGCGTCAGTTCTTCCAACAAATATTTAAAAGTAAAAATAAAGCAAAGCAAAGCAAAACCCAAATGTACAAGTAATGGTTAAAAAAAAAAAAAAAAAAAAAGACCAATGAACTCCTACTGGATTTTCCTTTTGAAACAAGGAAGTCAGAGAAGAAGAAGAAAGTTCTTAGTGGATTAAAGGTTTTAAGGACTGACTTCTCAAAAAGGAATTGGAGGGACTTCCCTGGTGGTCCAGAGGCCAAGACTCTGAGTTCCTAATGCAGGGGGCTAGATCCCATAGGCAGTAACTAAGACCCAGGGCCCCACTGCCCCCCACCAAAGGGGAAAAAAAAGAAAGGAAAAGGAATTGGAGAACTGTGTCTGAATCTGAAGGATTTGGTTTGGAGAGTGGTGGTGATGGAGACTGTTCAGAATGCATGTGCGCAGGATTATGTTGTGTGAGGCAGTAGGAAGGTGAGGTCTGAGTTCAGAAACTTCAGGTGGTGGGCACCGGAGAGTTCCATGGGCATTTCCAATGTTAGTCCCAAGTTGTTCATCAGCTCTTACTTCGACTGCTTCTTCTTTATAGGGAGCTATAGGAATAGGCAGACTTTCTTTTCCTGTTTAAAGTCACTGCCGCGTATCCATTCTTTGGTGTTTTTCTTTCTTCAAACCTTCATATGGAGTTAGTTGCCTAAATCCCCAAGCCATTCTCTAGTAAGGGTTAATAATGATGGAAAATTTGAAGTAGATAAAATAGCTGTTGTGAGGAAGTTAAAGAAAAATCTGATATAAAATTCTTAGACTCTTAATTCTTGCTCAGTGTTTCCTCTCCCATCTAGGAAACTGAAGAGTAAGGCTCACCATTCATTCATTCAACAAAAGTTTGAGCAATTGAAAACACACACATATATTCAAGAAACAACTAGAAAAGTGTCATGCGGACAAAACACAACATTGTGATGGAGAACACCTGGGCAGTTACTTTAGAATAAACAGGTAAGTCCTCTCTCAGTAGGTAAAAGTTCAACTGAGTCCTTCAGTGAGATGGTCGGGTGGCATCACTGACTCGATGGACATGACTTAGAGTGAACTCCGGGAGTTGGTGATAAACAGGGAGGCCTGGTGTGTTGCAGTCCATGGGGTCACAAAGAGTCGGACACGACTGAGTGACTGAACTGAACTGAACTGAGTCCTTAAAAACAGTCATGTGAAAACCAGGGGGAAGTACATTTTAGACAAACTTGGTGTGTTGGGGGAACAGAAAGCAAGCAAGTGTGGCTGAAGCAAAGAGATGTAAGATGAGGCTTGGGGCTTTTCAGGTGAGGAGTTGGGTGTTAATTTAAATATGATGTAAACCATTAAAGAGTTAGCAGTAGCATGTTATGGCTTATATTTTTATAAATGGTTACACCAGCTGCTATAGAGACAAGCAAGAGTAGAAACAGGAAGTTCAGTTAGGAGGCTGGTGCATGGTGCCTTGAACAAGGGTAGAAGTAGTGAAAATGGAAGAACTGAATGCATTGGGCATGTGGGTTGAGTGTGGAGTCGATCGGATGTTTTGTTTGAGGGAAAGAGAACTAAGGCAGAATCCTAGTTTTGTGGCCTCAGAACTAAATGAGTGGTAGCTCCATATCCCTTATCCTGCAATATTCACCCACACTTTCTGATTCGGTTCTACTGTCCTCCTGTCCTTTGGAGTCTTATAGCAAACTCCGTCAAAAATGCACGCAGAGATAGCTGGGGAGAACAAAAAGTTTCGGTGATTATCTGTTGGTACCTGTTGACTCATGTCAAGTAGTGTTGGGTATTACCTAGGTTTGCTGTCACTCGGCAAGAGTGCACTTTGGGTATTAACTGAACTGGAGGAAGAGATCAAATAAGAATTATAGTTAAATAGATGTCACGGTTGTTTGGAGGGCCATATCGTAGTGCTGGGGAAAGGTAGCAAAGACTCCAGCAAAAGACCCCTTCATACCAGCAATCCCCAGTCTTTTTGGCATCAAGCACCAGTTTTGTGAAAGACAATTTTTCCATGAAAGATGGGGAGGTGAGTCTTGGTTTGGGGATGATTCAAGTGCAGTAGGGTTCACTCCTCTGAGAATGATGCTGATCTCAAGGGAGGCGGGACTCAGGCAGTAATGCAAGTAAGGAGCTGTGGGGAGTGGCTGTAAACACGGGTGAAGCTTCCCTCAGTCGCCTGCCGCTCGCCTCTTTCTGTGTGACCTAGTTCCTAACAGGCCAGGGGCTAGCATTGGTTGGGAACCCATGCTCTATACCAGTATAGAAGAGAGAATGTAAATTTACTACTGAGTAAGTGTTATCAGTGATAACATGCATATCAGCTATCACAACAGTGAATACCAAGTTTGGAGAGATTTTCACACAGGTATATGCAGAAAGTAGAAAAGAGAAAAATGAAAACTTATCTCTGAGAGACAAGATGATATACCTTGTAATTATCTTATTATACCCATGAGAGACCTCTGAGCTAATCCCAGAGGAATGTTTGCAGTTTCAAGGGTCAGAAGTCCTGTGACTGTTTTTTAAGACCAAAAGATCAGACCCTACTTTTCAGGCCTATCATATACCTTCAAGGTGACATTCTAAAGAGGAGAGGGTGAGTTGGTAGTGACCTCCTTTATCAAAGAAAATTTCATCATTTTCCCTTTACAACTTGCCACATATTTTTCCAAAGAACTTTCATGTAGTCCACCCCAAGTAAATAATATATGAGAATTTCATCATGGGATGAGAATAAAAGAAAAGAGAGTACATTATAAACACTTATGGCTTCTCCCACCTTCTCTGCCTCCTTGTCCCCAGGTCCTAACTTCTGGGTCTCCTTCCAAGAGAAGGGCTGAGTGTGCAGCTCCAATCCTGAGCTTTCCTGATGCAAAATCAGAGCCTGAGGAGAGAGGGGCTGAGCTGAAGAAATAAGAGTAGGGAAAAGAAAGAAGAGAACACCAAAACGATATAAATGGCTGTAATTTTTGGCTGAAATAAAGAAGAAATTGAAGTTAAAGGGGAAGAAACATGAAACCAAGAATCACAGGGGATGAAGTTGAGAGAGAATTTTTGAAGATTTTGAGATGGGGGCTTTAAGTCAGCCATGGGCTTGAGATGTACTGAAGTGAAGAGAATGGGGCAAAGGAGGTTTTAAGAAGTGTTATTATGGGTTACACGTTGAATTTCCTATAGCATTCAAGTAATGGAAGTAAAGATTCAGATGACTTTTATTTTAAATCAATTAATTATTTTTTTATTTATGGGCTGTGCTGGGTTTTCATTGCTACATAAGCTTTTCTCTAGTTGCCATGAGTATGGGCTACACTCTAGTTCTAGTACATTCTCACTGTGGTGGCTTCTTTTGTTGCTGGAGGATGAGTTCTAGGGCATGTGGGCTTCAGGTGTCATGGTATGAGTGCTCAGTAGTTGCCGTTGCTGGGCTCCAGAATACAGGCTCACTAGTTGTGGCGCACCGGCTTAGTTGCTCTGAGGCATGTGGGATCTTCCCATCCCAGGGATCGAACCCATGTCTCCTACATTGGCAGGCAGTTTCTTCACCACTGAGCCACCAGGGAAGCCTCCCAGATGACTTTAAATTATCTTGGATTACTGAACCAAAGGTCACAGAATGTGAAGCCCTGACAAGACTGGGTCCTGCAGGTCCTGGGTTGCTGCTAAGTTGCTTCAGTCGTGTCCAACTCTGTGCAACCCCATAGACGGAAGCCCACCAGGCTCCCCTGTCCCTGGGATTCTCCAGGCAAGAACACTGGAGTGGGTTGCCATTTCCTTCTCCAATGCATGAAAGTGAAAAGTGAAAGTGAAGTCGCTCAGTCGTGTCCGACTCTTTATGACCCCATGGACTGCAGCCTACCAGGCTCCTCTGCCCATGGGATTTTCCAGGCAAGAGTACTGGAGTGGGTTGCCATTGCCTTCTCCGCAGGTCCTGGGTTAGATTACCCTTAATGGAGAGTCTGAGGAGTGTTAACTTTGAAGATGGTCTGAAATCAGTAATAAGCATTCAGAAATTCTTTATTAAGGACCTACTGTGTTTGTAGCACTCTACATGGCATGGAGGAAGAAACAAATAGTATAATGTGTGGCCATGTCCTTGGAGCTTATACATTTAGATAAATGGCACATTTCCATGTGGACAGGTAAATAAGAACACACCACCAAAAGGAGCATCATAAGACAGTGAGGGCCATGGCTTGCTAGGAAGGAGTCCTGACTCTATACTGGGTGCTTTTCTAAACCTTGAAATCTTCATTTATCCTTATTCTGTTTTTAAGCTTGCTTCCCAAATTGTAATAATCTTCTTAAGCTTTAAGGTTCTATGATTTCAACCATATATACCAAACGAAAACATCATATTTAGGGGTGAAAAGCCTGGAAAAAAGTACTAAAAAGTTAATAGTTATTTTTTTGGCTCTCTAGGTTACTCAGCAAGGACCACAGGACTGGAAAAGGTCAGTTTTCATTCCAATCCCAAAGTATGTTCAAACTACCATACAGTTTGCTCATTTCACATGCTAGCAAGGTTATACTCAAAATCCTTCAAGCTAGGCTTCAGCAGTACATGAATCAAGAAATTCCAGGTGTACAAGCTGGGTTTACAAAAGGCAGAGAAATTAGAGATCAAATTGCCAACATTTGTTGAATCATGAAGAAAGCAAGGGAATTCCAAACATATCTATCTATGTATCTATATCTATATCTGTGTATACATACTTCTGCTTCATTGACTGTGTGGATCACAACAAACTGTGGAAAATTCTTAAAGAGATGGGAATACCACCTTACCTGTCTCTTGAGAAAGCTATATTCAGGTCAAGAAGTAACAGTTACAACCAGAAATGAAACAACTGAGAAAGGAGTAGGACAAGGCTGTATATTATCACCCTGCTTATTTGAGTTACATGCAGAGTACATCATGAGAAACGCTGGGCTGGAGGAAGCACAAGCTGGAATCAAGATAGCTGGGAGAAATATCAAGAACCTCAGATATGCAGATGGTAATACCACTCTAAAGGCAGAAAGTGAAGAGGAAGTAAAGAACTTCTTGAAGAGGGTGAAAGAGGAGAGTGAAAAAGCTGGCTTGAAACTCAACATGAAAAAAAACTAAGATTATGGCATCTGGTACCATCAATTCATGGCAAATAGAAGGGGAAAAAGTAGAAGCAGTAACAGATTTTATTTTCTTCTGCTTCAAAATCACTGCAGATGGAGACTGCAGCCATGAAATGAAAAGACACTTGCTCCTTGGAAGAAAAGCTATGGAAAATCTAAACAGCATATTAAAAAGCAGAGACATCACTTTGCCAACAAAGATCTGTATAGTCAAAGCTATGGTTTTTCCAGTAGTCATGTACAGATTGTACAGATACCTGTATATGTTTTACCATAAAGAAGGCTGAACACTAAAAAATTGAAGCTTTTGAGTTGTGGTACTGGAGAAGATTCTTGAGAGTCCCTTAAACTGCAAGAAGATTAAATCAGTCAATTCTAAAGGAAATCAACCCAGAATTTTCATTGGAAGGACTGATGCTGAAGCTGAAGATTCAGTACTATGGGCACCTGATGCAAAGAGCCAACTCACTGGAAAAGACCCCGATGCTTGGAAAGATTGAAGGCAGAAAGAGAGGAGGGCAACAGAGGAGGAGATGGTTAGTTGGTATTACTGATTCGATGGGCATGAGTTTGCGCAAACTCAGGGAGAATATTGAAGGACAGGGAAGCCTGGTGTGCTACAGTCTATGGAGTTGCAAAGAGTCAGACGTGACTTAGCAACTGAACAACAACAGGTGCCCTTTTCTTTTCCTTTCTGAATTTTCCAACTCCTCTAAAACAAATATTTATTGCATTTCAAGGAATTTTTTTAAAGCCCTTAGTTTAGAATGGTAAGACTAATAATGATACAAAAATATTTGTATCATTATTCTATAATTAGATATCAGGCTAAAGACAAGTATGACTTTATCTTCTCTCAGAGCTTAGACCTAAAGAAGAACAAAACAAAATTCTCTCCATATGGAGAGGAAAATCCATAACTTAATTCAAATTCTTTCCTCCAATATTGTCGTTGTTTCCTCCAATATATCTACTGATCTGTTTCCAGTGGCCTACTCTTTGTATAGATAGTGCTGTCATTAGCCTGAACATCTGAGTTAAATCCTAGTGGAGCTAACCTTTAAAAGAGAATTGTACTAGGAGTCAAGATACTTGCTTTCTCTTGTCAGCTTGTTAGCAAAGCACAAGCCTGTGTGCCTGAGCACAGTGAGGCTAAACAGTACCAAAACATTGGAGTTTGGAACAGAGAAAGGTTTGTTGAGGACCCTGTAGGGGATGGGTGGCTCATGCCTTAAAAACCTCAAGCTCCCCGAAAGCTCTCAGCAAAGCCCTTTTACAGAAAAGGCGAGGGAGGAGCATGTAGTTGTTACAAACAAAGTTCTCGGTGTCAGTTCCTTTTTTATTGAGGTGAGGTCATGGTCAGGTAAGAGTGTTTCTATTCATCTCCACCAAATAAATGTTACTGTCTGTTCTGATGAGAAAGGGCAAGGTCCCAAGGCACACGTTTCCCCTTCTAAGGGATGAGCCCTGGCTGAAGAGGCAGAGCTCAGTTGGCAGCTCCCTCGGGGCCAGGTCCCCAGACCTTGCCCAGCTGTCATTGTTGAGGGAGTCAATCACCCAACTCAGCTGGCACTCAGGCTTCTCAACCTGCCCAGGCCAGGTCCTACAGTCTACATCCTTTGCACACTGCTGCTGCTGAAGAAGTTTACCACCCACTCAAGGCCTGGGCCAGCCAGGGGGTGACCTAGGCAAGGGCTATGGAACCCTGAAGAACACAGCCCCCAGCCTATCCCTGGGCCCCCAGCTCACCAGCAGGATGACCCTGGGGAGAAAGCCCAAACCTGCCTCTTACCTCACTCTCCACTTGATGGCCACCACTCACGCTGGCTGAATGGGCCCACTGATGGTCTCATGGTAACTGTTGCCTGGTAACAGAGAGTGAGCTAACTGTACACAGCAAAGGCAGTGTGCCAGGGGCTGCCTATGGCCACATGCTACTACAAGATCTGTAGTTGACTTTCTGTATCTATGGTCAAGCTATCTATCTTACCAGTTTTGCCCTTGATTTCTTCATCTTAAAAATGAGGAACTTACACGCATTGTTGGTAGGAATGTAAAATGATGTGACTGGTGTGGAAAACAGATTGTCAGGTCCTCAAAAAGTCAAATATAGAATTTCATATTACCCAACAGTACTACTCCTAGGTATACACCCAAAACAATAAAAGTTGGACGCAGATATTTTAAAATCAATGTTCACAGCAACATTTTTCACAATATTCAAATGGTAGAAACAACCCAAGTGTCCATTCAAAGAGAAATGAGTAAACAAAATGTGCTATATGCATACAAATGGTTCTGAAAACAGTTCCATGGTGACGAGAGAGAGTTTCCCAGCAAACAATGCTTTGATACCAGTTAGGTGTCTTTTAACTCAGTTTTGATACTTCCTACCAGGAGATAGAACCAGATTCCACAGGTCAGGGGTTTAGTCATGCAAGACTGCCCTGGCCTTCAGATGCCAATCAGAAGTCCAGGTTGTTACCTGTGCTTGTGACCAACTGACTATAAATCAGAGGTTCCCATGATCCCCTCTTTGGATTTGGTTAATTTGCTTGAGTAGTTCATAGGACTCAGGAAACCCTTTTATGTACCAGATTATGGTTTTTGTTATCAAAGGATATAACCCAGGGACAACAGACAGAAGGGGTGCAAGGGCAAGGTATGGGAAAGGGCACTGAGCTTTCACGCCCTCTCCAGATGCACCAATCTCCGGCAGAGTCACCAAGCTGAAAGCTCTCCAAACTCTGTCCTTTTGAATTTTTATGGAGGCCTCATTAAATAGTCATGATTGATTAAATCAATAGACAGTGGTGATGACTCAACATCTAGCCCCTCTCCCCTAGCTGAAGGTCAGGCTAAGGGGCTGAAAGTGCCAACCCCCCAATCACAGGGTTGGTTGCCCTGGCAACCAGCACCCAGTCTTAGCTGACCTGCATTCCAAAAGTCACCTCTTTAACATGACAAATGAAGCATCTATTTCTCTCACCGCTTAGAAGATGCCAAGTATTTCTAAAACCCCCTGTGCTAGAAATGGGAACAAAGATCAAATGTCATGTTGGCCAAAAAGTTTGTTGGGGTTTTTCTGTAACATCTTATGGAAAAACTCCAACGAACTTTTTGGCCAACCCAATGCCTATTTCCTGATATAAATTACAATATCACAACATACAATGGAATATTGCTCAGTTGAAATTCTGATACATGCAGTGATGTGGATGAACCTTGAAAACATTATGCTAAGTGAAATAAGACAGACAGAAAAGGAAAAATATTGTATGATTCCATTTCTGTGAGGTACCTAGAATAGGCAAATTCAAAGAGACAGAGAATGGATTAGAATTTATCAGGGACTGGGGGAGGAAGAAGTGGGGAGTTAATTGTTTAATGGGTACAGAGTTTCTGTTTAGGGTGATGAAAAAACTTTGGAAAGAGGTAGTAATGATGGTTGCACAACCTTCTGAATGTAATTAATGACACCAAATTGTACACATAAAATGGTTAAAGTGGCAAATTTTATGTTATATATATTTTGCTACCATAAGAAATTGAGAGATTTCAATAAGATTTAAAAAAAAAATCTTTGAACTCTAATTTTCTATAATACAGTGGCCAAAGTGCTAGTGAGAGAAGAGGGGACTGATTTGGGTGGTGAAGGATGTGTTAGGATTAGTCCACTGGAACTCTGTGAAATCAGTAAAACCCAAAAATGGCAGATGGGAGGCTGTCGGCCAAATCCAGCTAGGAGGTGTGTTTTGTTTGGTTTGTGCACTGTCTACCAACATAGCCTTTAAGGTTTTAAAGGAATTGGTTGTCAAAATGTACAAGTTGAGTTTATTACTGTTAGGAGAACCATTGACTGAAACTACCCACCCTGCTACTGCTGCTGCTAAGTCGCTTCAGTCGTGTCCGACTCTGTGTGACCCCATAGACGGCAGCCCACCAGGCTCCGTTGTCCTTGGGGTTCTCCAGCCAAGAACATTGGAGTGGGTTGCCATTTCCTTCTCCAGTGCAGGAAAGTGAAAAGTGAAAGTGAAGTCGCTGAGTCGTGTCCGACTCTTCAGGACCCCATGGACTGCAGCCTACCAGGCTCCTCTGTCCATGGGATTTTCCAGGCAAGAGTACTGGAGTGGGTTGCCATTGCCTTCACCCTGGCCAGGCACAATAGTTACCTAACCATCTACAGGAGTTGTCTTACAACAGGAGGTCCAGGTAAGGAACTTGTAATTAACAACCTACCACCAACCAGGAAAAAATGGGGAAAGGTCAAATGCAGAGATGAAACACCAGTCTATATTTCCTACCAACTTCCCAGAATCCTTCTTGCTGAAATCCATCTTGGCTGGGCAAGCAACCGGGAAGAACCCTAAGTCAGAGATGACCTAGAAACGAAGCCTACTACCACAAAACCTGAGACTGTGAGCCAGGTGGCCGAGCAGTTCTCCTGTGTCCCTTCCCCTATTGCTCTGTGCACCTGGACGTTCATTTCCAATAAAATCTCTTTCTTTGTAAGCATGAATTCAGACAATTCATTTCCAAGTATTAAACAAGAGCCCACTCTTGGGCCCTGGAAGGGGCCCCTGTTCCTGAAACATTGCTATGAAAAATTCTGTTTTCTGATTTTCTTTGAAATATTAAAAGATCTGGTAATACCAGATACAAACTCTTAACTAGCTGGAGTTTTGAAATCGCTATGACCTTTAAGCAGTACACGCTCTCCAAACAGCCCCTCTGGCCTTTAGTATCTTATTCCCAGCTGGCCTCACTGATCTCTGCTACTTGCCTGTTTCCTGTGAAATTTTGTGGCCTCTAGCACAAATCAATGATCAGGTGAATTTTTCTGAGAGCCCTGCGCTTGGTTTGTCAATTTCTTTAAAGAAAAGTATTGTCAACTGAGGAAAAAAGACACAATCTAAAAGTTGAAAATTATGTTTTATTTGGTGTACCTACTGAGGACTTAAACCTGAGAGATGGACTCTCAGATAGCTCTGAGGAATTGGTCCAAAGAGGTAAGGAAGTAGCCAGGATATGTGAGGTTTTACAAAAACCAGGTAGTTGAAACATCAGAAGATTACTATTAATTAAAAAAACACACGGACATCTCAAGTTGATGAATATAGGACTTTTCTAGGGACAGAGGAGCCTGGCAGGCGTCCATGGGGCTGCAAAGAGTCAGACACACTGAGCAACTGAGCACACATTCATGTGCATAGGGGAAGATGCAAGAGTTTGGGCTCATTGAAATCATTCCTTTGATATGCATCTTAACTGTCTGGGGCCAGTACCCTGTTCTTTCCCATCTTGAGTTCCCTCAGAGTACACATTTGGGAGTGTCTGCAGTTGCTGATGGCTTGGTGACTGCAGCATTTTTTGTTTACTGATATTACAGGAGACATTCTTCATCCACAGTGTTGAAAGAAATTTAATTCTTTTTGTTCCTTTCTTACCTCTTCTACAACATGGAAATGACTTTTTATGCTACCACTTAAGGTCTCAGCAACTGACATGAATATGTGTGAATAATTTTTTGAACACAGAGTTCTAAAAAATACTTAAAGAGATAATTCATGCACGCAGTTCTTGCAGATTTGATCACTGCTTCTGTTGCAGTCATCAAGTTCAGTTCAGTTGCTCAGCATCTCCGACTCTTTGTGACCCCATGGACTGCAGCACATGAGGCTTCCCTGTCCATCACCAACTCCCAGAGCCGCTCAAACTCGTGTCCATCAAGTCAGTGATGCCATCCAACCATCTCATCCTCTGTCATCCCCTTCTCCTCCTGCCTTCAATCTTTCCCAGCATCAAGGTCTTTTCCAAGGAGTCAGTTCTTCACATCAGGTGGCCAAAGTATTGGAGCTTCAGCTTCAGCATCAGTCCTTCCGATGAATATTCAGGACTGATTTCCTTTAGGATTGACTGCTTTGATCTCCTTGTAGTCCAAGGGACTCTCAAGAGTCTTCTTCAAGACCACAGTTCAAAAGCATCAATTCTTCAGCGCTCAGCTTTCTTTATAGTCCAACTCTCACATCCATACATTACTACTGGAAAAACCATAGCTTTGACAATATGGCCTTTGGCAATATGGCAATATTACAATATGGCAAAGTAATGTCTCTGCTTTTTAATATGCTGTCTAGGTTGGTCATAGCTTTTCTTCCAAGGAGCAAGGGTCTTTTAATTTCGTGGTTTCAGTCACCATCTGCAGTGATTTTGGAGCCCAAGAAAATAAAGTCTGTCACTGTTTCCATTGTTTCCCCATCTATTTGCCATAAAGTGATGGGACCAGATGCCATAATCTTAGTTTTTTCCATGTTGAGTTTTTCACTCAACCAGAGCCAGCTATTTCACTCTCCCCTTTCACTTGTATCAAGAAGCTCTTTAGTTCTTCTTCACTTTCTGCCATAAGGGTGGTGTCATCTGCATATCTGAGGTTATTGATCTTACTCCCAGCAATCTTGATTCCAGCTTGTGCTTTATCCAGCCCAGCATTTGGCATGATGTACTCTGCATAGAAGTTAAATAAGAAGCATCACAAAAGCAGACTTGACATACTCCTTTCCCAATTTGGAACCAGTTTGTTGTTCCAACTGTTGCTTCCTGACCTGCATACAGGTATCTCAGGAAGCAGGTAAGCTGGTCTCATATTCCCGTCTCTTTAAGAATTTTCCACAGTTTTTTGTGATCCACACAGTCAGACTTTAGCATAGTCTGTTGCAGGGAGGAAACCAATTCTGACTCCATGTTGGAGACTGTTTCTTTGACTTGTTTTTATTATTATAATCATATTCAGTGGCTTGCCAGAAGGACGCCGCCCCTCTGCTTGACTGTAAACTAAGGTGCCTTTGTTCAGCTCAAGGAGAGACAGTTTGTCCCTGCCCACTTGTGAATGAAAGAGATTAAAACACCCCTTCCAAAGGCTGGACATTCCCTTGGAGATGTTTCGTAAGACTGAAGATGCTTTCACCTTACTTTCCCGCTGCCTCTACCTCTCTATTCTACCTTTTGTCTTTAGTTCCTCATTGCTTCTTTCTCTCTGATCTATAAAAGAACCTGGCATCCAGACCCCAATAAGACGGTTATTTTAAGGCACTAGCCTGCCGTCTTCTCAGTCTGCTGGCTCCCTGATTAGTCTCTTTCTTACCTCAACACCTCTCTCTCAGATTCATCGGCCTATCGTGCAGCAAGCAGAGGGAGCTTGGACTCGGTAACACTTTCTTAAATCTTCAAACATTTTATAACTACTTTAATTGAGTTTATTATTTTATTTCAAAAAATCCAAAGTTAATGTTGAAAGAAAATTTCAACAATACACAGAAATACATAAAAGGCAAAGCCTTTCCTGTTTTTCCTCCCCAGGGGTAACCACAGTTAGCGGCTGGGTGTTTTCCTTTTCAGATTTCAGACCTTTGTTTTTGTTTGTAGGTTTGTTTTTACTTCTGTTTTTGCATATAGTTATGTAGAAACTTGGGTACTTATATGAACATAGAAACATAGAATGTATGTTTATTTTTTTCCCACAAAAAAAGAGATGATACCAAATTCATTGCTTTGCAACTTGCTTTTTTAATTTGACAATATATTGTGATCATTTCCCCATGTCTACACACATAGATATGCTTCATTCTTTGTGATGGCTATGAAGCATCAGAGTGTGAAGTATGAATATAGTTTATTTGAACATCTCATTTTTGACATATTTTGATTTTCTCTGATTTCTACTAATATAAATTTAATGACACAAAGGACATTCTTCAGCCAACATCCTGGCAATATGGAAAA
Organism: Bos grunniens; assembly: GCF_055505025.1. NCBI lineage: Eukaryota > Metazoa > Chordata > Mammalia > Artiodactyla > Bovidae > Bos > Bos grunniens. Next base: position 6,701,573 of record NC_141179.1, on the reverse strand, counting down.
AGTTATTCTGAAGACTAGGCTCTTAGAAGTGGGCTTATTTAGTAAGGAATCTGTGTTTCAAAATTTTTATCAGTATTGTAAAGTGTTCTTTAAAATGTGCATTCTTGCTGTTGCTGACACTGATTATTATCTATGTCTTTGACTTTTGCCAATGTAGTAGGCAAATCATGGTGTCTCATTTTGTTCTATTTGCATTTCTTTCTTTATTAACTAAGATGACATACCATTGTATATTTCATCAGCCATTTGTATTTCCCTTTCTGGAAATTATCTCTTCATATTCTTAGTTGGTTAACTCTTTCAATTTATGTACATGAGAATATGTAATCAGAAAATATATCTGTATGTCTATGTACTAAGAGATGTTTCAAAAACCCGGCTCTTGGCTTGGAGTATATATACACCCTTGTTCCTTGCTAGTGTGTTAACATCCTCCTATTGTGGCTTGTAGATATACATGAGTCAGCCATCAGACAAGCAACATTTGTTCCTTGTCCAGGACAACTAACTAGGTACACTGTGTAAATTAAAGAGAAATAAAATAATGTAAATGGCAAGAGTCTCTTCAGATCAGATCAGATCAGTCGCTCAGTCGTGTCCAACTCTTTGCGACCCCATGAATCGCAGCACCCCAGGCCTCCCTGTCCATCACCAACTCCCAGAGTTCACTGAGACTCATGTCCATTGAGTCAGTGATGCCATCCAGCCATCTCATCCTCTGTTGTCCCCTTCTCCTCCTGACCCCAATCCCTCCCAGCATCAGAGTCTTTTCCAATGAGTCAACTCTTCACATGAGGTGGCCAACGTACTGGAGTTTCAGCTTCAGCATCATTCCCTCCAAAGAAATCCCAGGGCTGATCTCCTTCAGAATGCACTGGTTGGATCTCCTTGCAGTCCAAGGGACTCTCAAGAGTCTTCTCCAACACCACACTTCAAAAGCATCAATTCTTCGGCACTCAGCCTTCTTCACAGTCCAACTCTCACATCTATACATGACCACAGGAAAAACCATAGCCTTGACTAGACGAAACTTTGTTGGCAAAGTAATGTCTCTGCTTTTGAATATGCTATCTAGGTTGGTCATAACTTTCCTTCCAAGGAGTAATCGTCTTTTAATTTCATGACCGCAGTCACTACTGACCTTTAAAAGATCATGATCTAATAGCTGTGAAATGTACGTGGAAGCAAGTACAATAAAAATAATGATATTTGCTTGCCTTTGATCAGTGCTTTACAGCTGATACTTTTTTGGTAAAGAAGTCAAGGACAAAAATAGTGAAAATGTCAAATTATAAAAGATAAGCACCATAACATTGTAACAGAGGTTTGGGCAGTGTAGAGAAAAGTTGGGAGCATGGGGCCTGGGATTGTAGAACAGCAGAAAATTCCAGGAAGGACAATAAAGAAATGAAGGATGAGAAGGAAAGCATTTTTTATGGGTGGGAGAAAACCACGTGAGGAAACAGGACAAATGGATGTGAGTCTGTCTTGGAAAGGAAGATCAGTTTCCTTTGCATTTGAGAACGGCATTTGGAATGCTTGGGAAACTGACCATAGGAGTGAAGAATCCCCTACTAACTTTTTTTCTTCTGAGTACCATGTTCTTTTTAACTTAATAGCAAGGCTACCTGATGCGAAGAACTGACTCATTGGAAAAGACCTTGATACTGGGAAAGATTGAAGGCGGGAGGAGAAGAGGACGACAGAGGATGAGATGGTTGGATGGCATCACCGACCGGATGGACCTGGGTTTGTGTAACCTCCAGGAGTTGGTGATGGACAGGGAAGCCTGGTGTGCTTCGGTTCATGGGGTTGCAAAGAGTTGGACACGACTGAGTGATTGAACCGAACTGAAGGTTATATCATAATTATTTATCAGCCATATCTCGCTACTGTTTTATATTGAGTTTGAGAGGGATTTAAATCTTCTGGTGTTTTCACATAGACCTTGTCTGTAACCACATAAGCAAGATGCCACAGTCAAAAAATTCTGTCCTGATCTTCATAGTCATATCCATTAACTCACTGACACGTTCATTTGTCTAACCTTTACAACATTCCAAAGACAGCTATGGCCTACCCGCTATGCGTTAGGGCCACACACGGTGCTGCGGAGGTGAAGATGAGCATGTCAGATTCCTGGGGTCAGTGAAGCCTTTAGACACTTAGCTAGCTAGAACAAGCATCCCGGTCTCAGAGACAGCCTGTCCTGATCAGGCAGCAGCATTCCGTCTAGAAAACAGAAAGGCACTCTGAGAGGTTGTGCTAAATGGAAGGAAGTGTGGGGTGAGGAAGCTGTTAGCAAAAGAAAAGAAAAGATTCTTTTTGGGGGTGGGGAGAGGATGGAGAGGACCCACTAGGACAGATTACCTCCTTAATACTGACCAGAAAATTCCCAGATGGGTGACTAAGATTACATTTCAGGGGAAGGTTGAAACTGTAGTTGAGTTAGGTTAAATCTAGGTTTGGTATCATGGTCTTTAGCAGAAGTGATGCCATCTGGGGACTGTGGTTTTTCTTTTTAATACTAACAGGAGGGTACTATTATTATCACCTGCATTTTACACGTAAGGAGTTCAAGGTACAGCGCTCATAGTTAAGTGGCAATGAGAATTTGAACACAGGAAGTTTGGTGCAGAATTCATGCTCTTAACCACTCTACTTTACTGGTTATTTTATGAGAATTGCTTGTGCTCCTGACCACTTACTTGATTAATCGAAGGTTAGAAAACTTTAAGACATCTGCAAAAATTTAGACGAATTAATTATGAACGTGAGGAGGAAAATCATATGGACTAAAAGATTAAAATGGCTTATCAGGGGGCACTAGTGGTTAAGAACCCACCTACCCGTGCAGGAGACGCAGGAGATCTGGGTTTGATCCCTGGGTCTGAAAGATCCCCTGGAGGAGGAAATGGCAACCTACTCCAATATTCTTGCCTAGTGAATCCCATGGACAGAGGAACCTGTGGGCTATAGTCCACAGAGTCACAAAGAGTTGGACATGACTGAAGTGACTTAGCATGCACAAAATGTTAAAATATTCTACAATAATATAGAAAATACTAAGTACAGGGAACATTTTTGAAATGAAAACAGTGAAACTGCATAAGAATAGTAAATAGAACTACTAATCAGAGACTTCTGTTTCTGGCAAAATGGCAGTATAGATATCTTGGTTGATGCTTACAATAAAAACGTTAGATAAAGGATAAAAGTGTTAGCAAGTCCAAGCTCACTCTTCTCACCGCGTGACAGGCCAATAATTCAGGAGAAGGGACTTGAGGCAAGGAATAATAATTTTATTTGAAAACTGGCAGACCAAGAAGATGGCAGAGGAACTTAAATCTTCTTTGAGATCAGTGTCTCAAAATAACCATCTTATCTGGGTCTGGATGATAGTTTCTCTTGTAGAACAGAGAGTGGGAGAGGGTGAGGAAGTAAAGTAAAAAGGCCATTAATCTTACAAATATCTCCTAGAATGGCCAGCCTCAGGGAGGGGATGTGTTAATTTCTACTTAGTTGCAGCCATTCACAGGTGGACAGGGTCAGGATATGAACAAAGCACTTTGGTTTAACATTCAGGCAGAGGTGCAGGGTTCCCTGAGGAAGCCCATCGTGTATTGTTGTTGTTCCTTCCCTTACTCACTTAGTGGTGTCCAACTCTTTGGAGTCCCATGAACTGCAGCACGCCAGGCTTCCCTGTCCTTTCTATCTCCTGGAGTTTGCTCAAACTCATGTCCATCGAGTCAGTGATGCTATCCAACCATCTCATTCTCTGTCGTCCCCTTCTCCCACCTTCAATCTTTCTCAGCATCAGGTTCTTTTCCAAGGAGTCAGTTCTGTGCATCAAGTGGCCAAAGTATTGGAGCTTCAGCTTCAGCATCAGTCCTTCCAATGAATATTCAGAATTGATTTCCTTTAGGATGGACTGGTTTGATCTCCTTGCTGTCCAAGGAACTCTCAAAAGAGTCTTCTTCAGCACCACAGTTTGAAAGCATCAATTGTTTGGCACTCAGCCTTTTTATGGTCCAACAATCACATCCGTACATGACTACTGGAAAAACTATAGCTTTGATGACATGGACCTTTGTTGGCAAAGTGATTTCTCTGCATTGTAATAGGTGTCTAGGTTTGTTATAGCTTTTCTTCCAAGGAGAAAGCATCTTTTAATTATGTATAGATAGTATCCAAAGGCAACAGGAAGCAAAGATTAAAGTAAAAGAAACAGACCCAACGTGTCATATTTTGTTCTTCCTTGTAACAAAAGGACATTTAGAAACATGGATGAGGAAATTAGCAATTTTAGAGGCTAAAAAAGTAAGTGAAAGCGGAAACACAAAAAGGTCAGTGAGTTGGGTTTAATTGTGAGGACATTTGCCAAATCAAACTCTGGTTTTCAAGTGACCAGGTTTAGGACATGCTATCCTAAAATATGACATCTTATTATATTGAATATTTTAAGCTGAAGGAATCTGAGAAAATGACTATATTTCTCTGATCTTCCCCGGGCCCTCCCCCCATTTGGCAGGTCATGAGAGAAGGACATAGGAAGAAAGGTAGACATGTTTCCTGTCCTTCTAAAGCTTACAGTCCAACTCTAGGAGTGGGCTGTATTTATTCTCAGATGCAAACAAGGCAAATGATGTTCAGAGAGGCTAATTGTCATATAATTATTAATTGGAAAAAACTATATTTGTCTCAGTCTTTAGCCCTTGCTCTTTCTATCACGTGAGCTAGTTATTGAAGATTTGTGTTAGTGAAAGCTTTTGGGTTGCAAATGACAGAAAAGGACCTCAAACTGATTCAAGGTGGCTTCAGCCTGCAGTGGCTTGAATCAGGGCTTTGGATCCTGGCAAGAGATTGAATTTAGGCCACAGCAATGAAAGTTGTGAATGCTAGCCAACAGACCACCAGGGACCAGTGAGCAGTGACAAGACCCTGGCCTGTCAGCTGTGTAGAAATGAATTTCTACACAGAAACAGAAAGTAGTGAAAAAATATAGTGCTTATTAGGAGGAAAAATAATCTACATGTAGATGGACATGCAGGTGGGCTCAAGAGAGAGAGCCATGCCCTTGTGTTATTTTGAATCACAGTTATGGGGCATTTCTTCCAAGTTTCCTTGGGCCAATCATCTTGCTTTGTGGGTTCTGTGTTCAGATATGGTATATCTCAGGGTCCTCCCATATGTGCATTTCTTAGCCAAGATGGAATCTAGGGAAGAGACATGTGGCTAGGTTGACATTAGTTACTGTGAGGTGACACTCCCTTTCTTTTGACCTCTATGGAGCCTTTCTGAATATGTGTGGTTGGGAAGGTCTGCTTGACTTTGAAAATGAGAAATCTGTGGTTTTTATCTGGGCAGGAGTCAGCTCGTCTCTCTCTGCTCCTCTTTGAGTATCTGTCCACAGGGCATGAACTCTGTTTATCCCAGGGTCTGTCTGTTTCCTGCTTCAAAACTACCTTAACCTGAAAAGGAATGCTGTTGATTTACGAAACCAAGCCTGAGAAAGGGAAGAGAAGGTGTTGGGTTGACTTGGTCCAGGGAATTCTGGTGTTGAGAGGTTTTCGCTTGCACTCTTGCTCTCATTCTTGCTCTATCTCTGTGTCTTTCTGAAGTTTCGATTTGTTTTGTCCCCATATTAGATAGATCTTTCTCATGTTCTAGGGAGTATGCTACTGGCAATATGCACCATGTCCTAATGACTTGCAATAAAGGATAAAGGGCATCTTCCCTGCTACCTATACTTAGCACAATTCTGGGGAAAACTGGTTTATTCTTCATGGAAAATGAACACACCACTGGTTCCATCATTGAGGCCAGAAGAGCGAGGTGTTTTCACTGGCTCTTCTTATGCTTCTTCCCTACTTCTGGAGCCAAGAATGACAGAAGAAGGGGAGGTGGCACAAATGTGGCTGCCAAAGGGACTGTGAATGGTGCCAGCTTTTAGTAAGTTCCTGATCAATGTTAAGCCAGGAACAAACTTTAACAACTGTTTAGTATAGCACCTTTGCATCAGTATTTACTAACAATATTGCACTAGAAATTTCAATGTTATATTGATCAAGTTTCTTTTACTATTTGCTGTTGTCCTTCAGTTGCTAATTCGAGTCTGACTTTTTGCAGCTTCATGGACTGCAGCACACCAGGCTCCCCTGTCCTCCACTATCTCCCTGAGTTTTCTCAAATTCACGTCCATTGAGTCGGTGATGCCATCCAACCATCTCATCCTCTGTCGTCCCCTTCTCTTCCTGCCTTCACTCTTTCCTAGCATCAGGGTCTTTTCCAATGAGTCAGCTTTTCACATCAGGTGGTCAAAATATTGAAGCTTCAGCTTCAGCATCAGTCCTTCCAATGAATGTTCAGGACTGTTCTCCTTTAGGATTGACTGGTTTGCTCTCCTTGCAGTCCAAGGGACTCTCAAGAGTCTTCTTCAACACCACAACTTGAAAGCACCGTTTTTTTTAATCACTCAGCTTTCTTTATGTTCCAACTGTCACATCCATACAAGACTACTGGAAAAACCATAGCTTTGACTAGATGGACCTTTGTCGGCAAAATGATGCTTCTAGCTTTTTAATATGCTGTCTAGGTTTGTCACAGCTTTCCTCCCAAGGAGCAAGTGTCTTTTAATTTCATGGCTGTGGTCACTGTCTGCAATGATTTTGGAGCCCAAGGAAATAAAATCTGACACTGCTTCCACCTTTTCACCTTCTATTTGCTATGATGTGAAAAGACTGGATGCCATAATCTAAGTTTTTTTTCATGCTGAGTTTCAAGCCAGCTTTTTCACTCTCCTCTTTCATTTTCATCAAGAGATTCTTTTTTAGTTCTTTACTTTCTGCCTTTCGAGTGGTATCATCTGCATATATGAGGTTGTTGATATTTCTCCTGGCAATCTTGATTCCAGGTTGGGTTTCCATCCAGCCTGGCATTTCACATGATATACTCTGTATATAAGTTAAATAAGCAGGGTGACAGTATATAGCCTTGTTATATTCCTTTACCAATTTAAAACCAGTCAGTTGTTCCATGTCTGAGTCTAACTGAGGTTAGAGTCTAACATACAGGTTTCTCAGGAGGCATGTAAGGTGATCTGATATTCCCAACTTTAAGAATTTTCCATAGTTTGTTGTGATTCAAACAGTCAAAGGCTTTAGTGTAGTTAATGAAGTAGAAGTTTTTCTGGAATTCTCTTACTTTCTCTATGATCTAACGAATGTTGCCAAGTTGATCTCTGGCTCCTCGGCCTTTTCAAAACCCAGCTTGTACATCTGGAAGTTCTCCGGTTCCCATTCTGCTGAGGTCTAGCTTGAAGGATTTGGAGCATCACTTTGCTGGCATGTGAAATGAGTGCAACTGTTTGGTAGTTTAAACATTCTTTGAAATTGCCCTTCTTTGGGTTTGGAATGAAAACTGACATTTTCCAGACCTACTATGCTGGCTTCTAAAAAATTAATTAGGAAGCCTGTCCTGTTTTGAAAGGTGAAAGTAAAAGTCACTCAGTTGTGTCTGACTCTTTGTGACCTCATGGATTATATAGTCCATGGAATTCTCCAGGCCAGAATACTGGAGTGGGTAGCCTTTCCCTTCTCCAGGGGATCTTCCCAACCCAGGGATTGAACCCAGGTCTCCCAATTGCAGGCAGATTCTTTACCAGCGTAGCCACAAGTGGGGCCCAAGAATAATGGGGTGGGTAGCCTATCCCTTCTCCAGGGGATCTTCCCGACGCAGGAATCAAACCAGGGTCTTCACCATTGAAGGCGGATTCTTTACCAACTGAGCTATCAGGGAAGCCCCTGTCCTGTTTTATTCTTATCTAAATAACATTCAATATAATGTTCCTTAAAGATTTTTAAAAAGTTCACCCATAAACACCTTGGGTCCTTGTATTTTTTGTGAAATAGGTTTTGAAACAGGATGTTAATATCTATTTAGAATTCCTTCCTGGGAATTGGGTATATTTAAATGTTGACAATTAACAGCATACAGTAGAAACTCAAAGTATATTAGATTCCCCTCTCCTCATCTGGAAAACAGAGGAGATTGTAATGTTTAAGATGCTTGAGAAAGGGCACAAACTATTGAAAGCAGAGTTTTCAGAAGATTAATGTGACAGTAATATTGAAAGGTATTAGAGAAGCCCTGTAGGACAATGCCTCTCAACCAATTTGTGATGGAGTACCAGTTTTTCTTTTTTAAAAATCTATTGTGGATCATTTGTAAGATGTAGTTACGAATTAATAGAAAAATAAAATTTAAACAACTGGTATGCAAAATACCAGCCTGATGTTCTATGTTTAGATTCAACAGACATAAAATTACTATCTCAAATGGTTGTTTGTGTTTCTAAATAACAAATCCTAATTTCTGTACTTACTTTGTGTTGGACTGGGAACAAATTGTTCACGGGAGGGCACTAGGAACCACTGACTAGGAGGTTGCACAATAATTCTTGTATTAATGCTGTCCAGTCAAAGACCACAGAAACACACCTGTTCCTGAGAAAGTTGATTATTACTTGTTGTAGCAAAATTAGTTACAACCTGCAACATCTTAGAAAGAATAGTCCTCTGCCCTGATCCTCGGGGAATACATTCCAAGACGCCCATTGGGTGCCTGTAACTGTGGATAATACTGAACTCTATACTGAAATGTGGATAATATTGAAACTGTGGCTAATACTGTGCTTCTTTTAAAAAATACATGCCTATTTATGATAGAGTTGAATTTTTAAATTAGGCCCTGTAAGAGATTAAAAACAGTAACTAATAATAAAATAGAAAAATTAAAACAATATACTGTAATAAAAGTTATGTGAATGTGGTCTCTCTGAAAATACTATACAAATTTAATGCCTTTTCCATTTGAACTACGCACTTATGCACTGTGGTTATAATTTCTGCAGTTTGAGGCATAACAGTAAAACTGGCATGAATTTCTTCTTTTTCACAGTTTCATGGATAGAAGGATTGTTCTTCCTATAGATCTAGCAACCTCAGCAAGCCATTTTTTTCCGCTCGTTATCAAGTTGAAAACTTTTACCTTTTCACTTACAGGAAGCACCTTGCTTGCGGCTGCTCTTGGGCAGATCTGAATTGCCAGCATCACTGCTCACTACAATGGGGGCCCTTGTTAAGTAAGGGTGACTTGAATACAAGCACTGTGATACCAGGACCAGTGGACCTGATAACCACGTTGGGTACTGAGTGATTAAGGGCCATAATGACTGGACAAAGGGAGGATTGGCATTGTGGGTGGATGCAGCAGACAGTGAGAGATTTCATCATGCTTCTCAGACACGCACACAATTTAAAACTTCTGAGTTATTTCTGACATTTTCATTTGGTGTCTTTAGACTGAGGTTGACCACAGGTGAGTAAAGTGAAACTTCAGAGAAACAGGGGCTTGTGTAATTAGGAAGATCTATGATTTGGACTTGTGTTAGGTAATGATTTGTGTTAGGTTATGATTTGGACTTGTGTTAGGTAATGCTGAGAGATGGGGCTTTGTCTGGGGTTGGATGCTGCCAGGAAGTGGGGACTATTCTATGTTTGGGTATCTTAATACAGCTTATTGGAAAGAGGCAAGAATAAAATGAGTGTAAAGTTTTAATTGGCAAAGAGGCAAGGGCCGCTTATTTTAGCTAGGATGGAAAATATTTTGGTTATCTTTGTGGTTTGGACGTGTTCCTGTTTTTGTCTGTATTCAGATGTGACTATGGAGTGGGTTTGCTTTTGTCCTGATTGCAGAGTGGCCTGCTCTGATGATTTTCTGTGAATCTGTTTATGTTGTACACCAGGGCCTAAGCTGTGGGTGCCAGAGTAGCTCCAGATATCAGGGACTGCTTTCCTCTTTCTCACGTCTGTAAGGTAACAAGGGCTTGTCTGAGCGGAAGAGCATTTCATGTGAAAGGTAAAGGAACAGGATGTGGTGAGCTGCTACATAACACGTGTCAATCCTCAGACTTTAACATGCATCAGAATCACCCGGCCGCCAAGTAAAGACACTGACAGTTGGGCCCCACCCTCCAGTTTCTGATTCAGTAGTTCTGGGGTGGACTTGGGAATTTGCATTTCTAACCAGTTCCCAGGTGTTGCCGATGCAGCCAGATGCCATAGTTTGCAAACCACTGAGGCAGACGGAGCTATCAAAGGTGAGGATTATTACAGGGAAAGAAAGAAGACCTACCTAAGCTGCAATTTCCAAGATAAAAATCTACAGCATTCTCCTGGTAATACTCTGATGCAATTCTGACACTGAACTACACTGTGCGTTTTCCTATGTTAAATTACAAGTCTTTGATGGGGAAGTTCACACGGGAGAATTCTTTTCAAAATTGTACAAATTGTTGACTACTAAAGTTTGTACTTAACATGAAAGTACAACTTGTGTGTTCATTATCCATTTTCTAAGAAGTTCCCAATTACAAATAGGTAGATCCACTTTAGGAAAATGGGTTAGTAAACCAGCTCTTCAACTGGATTATCTGCAAATTGGCTTAGTTACAAATAGACTTTGTGCTTACTAAATGCAAAGTAACCCTTACAATCCCTCTGCTACTTATACTACTTCATCAGTATTAAGACAGAATTTCCTAAAATGTATGTAACTGCCCATGCCTTTGAAATATTTAAATGTCTCTACTAAAAATTTGACATTTTTTACTTAATTTTATTCATTCTTCTCTGAGATAGGAGAAAATGGTAAATCGAAAAAAGAAAGTGCTAAATAGAGGTGGGAATGGGTGATCCTTTCTTGTACTGAAGAGTTGGTTTTAATTTAATTTCCTGTGTGTGTGTGTTAGTTGGTCAGTCGTGTCTGACTCTTTGTGACCCCATGGACTATAGCCCGCCAGGCTCCTCTGTCCATGGGATTCTCCAGGTGAGAATATTGGACTGGGTTGCCTTTCCCTTCTCCAGGGGATCTTCCCATCCCAGGGATCGAACCCGGGTCTCCTGCACTGTAGGCAGATTCTTTACCATCTTATCCTAATGTGAGGTAAAAGAAAAGAAAAGAAATGTGGCACAGACTTCTTGTGGTTCAGCTGGGTTGCCTCTACCTCATATTGTACAGTGAGATTCAGTTCTTGGCCTAAGAGAATTTAAGTATCATAAAAAAGTCTATATATGAACTTATTAAAATGATTTTTATAGCTCTTTTTCAAAAATATTTGTAGTTTTTATTATTTTTTGGTGGTATTGGGTCTTTGTGGCTGCACACAGGTTTCTCTGGCTTTTGGCACTCTGTGACAGGGTCTGTTCTTTCTCACGGTGCACAGGCTTCTCAGTGGAGTTGTGTCTCTCGTTGTGGAGCATGCGCTCGGGGACACTTGGGCTTCACAGGCTTAGCTGCTCGAGGCATGTGGGATCTTCCCCTTCCAGGGATCAAACCAGTGTCCCTTGCATGGCAAGGCAGATTCTTAACCACTGGACTGTCAGTGAACCTCTATGGCCTTTGGCCTTTCTAACAAGTTATAAACCATTTTAATAACTCTCTCTTGAAAGGCTACCAAGAAAACAGATCGCCAGTCCAGGTTTGATGCATGAGACAGGGCACTCAGGGCTGGTGCACTGGGATGACCCAGAGGGGTGGGATGTGGAGGGAGGTGGGAGGGGGGGTTCAGGATGGGGGACACAGGTACACCCATGGCTGATTCATGTCAATGTGTGGCAAAACCACTACAATATTGTAAAGTAATTAGCCTCCAATTAAAAAAAAAAAATGAAGGCCCCCCCCGCCACCTGAAAAAAGAAAGGCTACCAAGAATCTGGTAATTCATGAAAAACAGCTCAAACAAGTATAAATTATTGCTATAGAACCAGGAAATGTGGCCTTCTTTTTTAACTGAAAAAACTTAGTAGATTTTCAAAATCTTGCTCCCTGACAAAGACTGTTCTCTCTACACATGTGATGAAATTCTTTTAAAAAGAAGGCCAGGGCTCCCCTGGCAGCTCAATGGTGAGGAATTTGCCTGCCCGTTCAGGAGACTCGGGTTCACTCTCTGACCTGGGAAGATCCCACAGGTCATGGAGTGGCTGGGCAGCTCTTGAGGCCATGCTCTGCGGCCTGCGCATCGCAGCTCTTGAAGCCAGAGCACCCCAGGGCCAAGGCTCTGCAGCGAGAGAGCACTTCAGTGAGAAGCCTGTGGACCATAACTAGGCAGTGGCCGTTGCAAAGGCCCCCACACCCAAAAATAAATAAATGAATAAAACTATAATTTAAAGAAGAGAAGGCCAAATTTCCTATTTCATCATATCTGTAGAGAGAATCGTCTTTGGCAGGAGATAGATTATGGCAAATCTAATAAGTTTTTTTCAGGTTAGCATTTGAATAAGAATTCAAATAGAGTAAGATGATTAATCTTGGGGTTGAGATGGGTCTACATGTGATTAGCTACTGGACCAGGAGCAGGTCTTGCTCTGATGAATAACTCATTGTAACTTCAGTTTCTTCATTTGCAAAATTAGAAGCTTAAACTAGATAACTCGAGAGATTCTCTGAACTCTTTAATGTTTAAACTGTTATACTAGGACTAGGGCTGTGAGTTTTAATTATACTTGTCTCTTTCATGGCTCCTCTTAATTATTATTATTATTGTTTTAGAATCAGAAGGATGTTAATGATAAGGGCATGGAGTTGGCAAAGGGTCTCAGAATAAGTTAGGAAGAAACTGAGGTTGTTGAGCTTGGAAAAGAAGAGGAACATAATGGGGGAGACACAAGATCTCCCTGAAAAATATTTGGAACTTGTCATGTGAAGAAGGAAAACATATATTCCAGGTTCAAAGGGTGGAAATTACAAGGAGACAAATTTTGGTTCATTGTCAGAAAAAACTTTTCAACTATTCATTCAAACATTACTAAATATTTATTAAGCACCTACTATGTGCCAGACAGGGACATCACCAGATGGTCAGTACTGAAATCAGATTGATTATGTTCTTTGCAGCTCAAAGTGGAGAAGCTCTATACAGTCAGCAAAAGCAAGACCTGGAGCTGACTGTGGCTCAGAGCATGAGCTCCATATTGCAAAATTCAGCCTTAAATTGAAGAAAGAAGGAAAAACCATAAGGCCATTCAGGTTATGACCTAAATCAAAATCCCTCATACAGTGGGGGTGATGAATAGATTCAAGGATTTAGATCCAGTAGACAGAGTGCCTGAAGAACTATGGACAGAGGTTCCTAACATTGTACAGGAGGCAGTGACCAAAGCCACCCCCACCCCCACGAAAAAATGAAAGAAGGCAAAGTCATTGTCTGAGGAGGCTTTACAAATAGCTGAGGAAGAGAAGCGAAAGGCAAGGGAGAAAAGGAAAGATATATCCATTTGAATGCAGAGTTCCAGAGAATAGCAAAGCTATTGTAATAAAGAAGGCCTTCTTAAATGAACAATGCAAAGAAATAGAGGGAAACAATAGAATGAGAAAGATCAGTGATCTCTTCAAGAAAACTGGTCTTCAAGGGAACCCATTCCATGCAAGAATAGGTATGATAAAGGACAGAAACAGTAAGGACCTAACAGAAACAGAAGAGATTAAGAAGAGGTGGCAAGAATACACAGAAGAACTATACAAAAAAGATCTTAATGACCCGGATAACCATAATGATGTGGTCACATACCTACAGGTGAAGATCCTAAAGTGTGAAGTCAAGTGGGCCTTAGGAAGCATTACAGCTAGTGGAGGTGATCAAATTCCAGCTTAGCTATTTCATATCCTAAAAGATGATGCTGTGAAAGTGCTGCACTCAATATGCCTGCAAATTTGGAAAACTCAGCAGTGGCCACAGGACTGGAAAAGGTCAGTTTTCATTCCAATCCCAAAGAAAGGCAATGGCAAAGAATGTTCAGTTGTGCTTATTTCACATGCTAGCAAGTTTATGCTCAAAATCCTTTAAATCAGGACTTCAGCAGTACATGAACCAAGAACTTTCAGATGTTGAAGCTGGATTTAGAAAAGGCAGAGGAACCAGAGATCAAATTGCCAACATTTGTTGGATTATAGAGAAAGCAAGGGAATTCCAGAAAAACATTTATTTCTGTTTCATTGACTACACTAAAGCCTTTGACTGTGTGGATCACAACAAACTGTGGAAAATGCTTAAAGAGACGGAAATACCAGACCACCTTACCTGTCTCCTGAGAAAGCTGTATGCATGTCAGGAAGCAACAGTTAGAACTGGACATGGAACAATGGACTGGTCAAAGCTGGGAAAGGAGTACGTCAAGGATGTGTATTGTCACCCTGCTGATTTAACTTACATGCAGAGTACATCATGTGAGATGGCAGGCTGGATAAATCCCAAGGTAAAATCAAGATTGCTGGGAGAAATATCAACAACCTCAGATATGCAGATGATACCACTTGAATGGCAGAAAGTGAAGAGGAACTGAAGAGCCTCTTGATGAGGGTGAAATAGGGAAGTGAAAAAGCTGGCTTGAAACTTAACATGAAAAAATTATGATCATGGTGTCTGTCACATCACTTCAAAGCAAATAGAAGGGGGAAAGTGGAAGCAGTGACATATTTTATTTTCTTGAGCTCCACAGTCACTGAAGATGGTGTTTGCAGCCATGAATTAAAAGACAGTTTCTCCTTGGAGGAAAAGTTATGACAAACCTAGACAGACATCACTTTGCCAGTGAAGGATCCATATAGTCAAAGCTATGGGTTTTCTAGTAGTCATTACAGATGTGAAAATTGGACCATCAAGAAGGCTGAGTACTGAAGAATTGATGCTTTTGAACTGTGGTGTTGGAGAAGACTCTTGAGAGTCCCCTGGACTGCAAGGAGATCAAACCAGTCCATCCTAAAGGAAATCAGTCCTGAATGTTCATTGGACGGACTGTTGCTGGAGATGAAAGCAAAAGGAGAAGAGTGTGGCAGAGGATGAGATGCTTAGACAGCACCATCTACTCAATGGACATGAATCCAAGCAAACTCCAGGAGATAGTTAAGGACACGGGAGCATGGCGTGCTACAATCCACGAAGTTGCAAAGAGTTGGACATGACTTAGTGACTGAACAACAAGAACAACAGCTATGTGCCAGGCACTGATCTAAGTTCTGGGGATTTGCCCGTGGGAAAAAAAAAAAACAACAGGAAAACTTTTGTCCCAGTGAGGTGTACATTCTGTTAGGGCAGTTTAATGAGGCTGTCACTGGAATTCAAAGATGGGCTGATAATAGAAAATACTGTTACTGGGATTCTTTCTTTGGATTGAATAACCTCCACAGTCTCTAAGGTCTCTAAGTGTATGAACATTAATCAAACATTTATTAAACAACTTTTAAGTGTTAGGTATAGCCCTTGTCCCTGGAAATGCAAAAATGCATGGATAGATCTTGCCTTCAAGAAACTCTCCGTCTTGTTAGGGAGAAAGAAATAAACAATGAGAAAATCTGGTAATAGAAATATGCAATCAGACAAGAGTACACCCATGGGAAGAGCAAACTCAGCTTGAAGGCATTTTGAAAGAAGCAACACTCGAGGTAAGTTTTAAGCCTTGAGAACTTCACCAAACCTCAAACAAGGTCACAAAGGCCATAAACATGTGGTACCTGTAGAAAACTGCAGATAGTTGTGGGATTCTAGTTTTTATTTTAATTCACCATGGATATAAGTGGGATGAGACCATAGTCACTTGGAATATACAAGTATCCCTGCCCTTTGAGTGTGGATCCCAGGATTTGGTAAGATAGACTGGTCATATATTTTGATTTATTCATGTATTCTTTTAAAAAGCATTGAGGACATATTATGTGCCAGAAACTCCGTTATACTGATTGGATCACAGAAAAAAATTAGACTAAGTCTCTTTAGTCTAGGTCCAGTTGACTGGACAAGGACGCTCCAGTCCACTGGAAGGAAACAGACGCAATAAACCAGGTAGAACAAAGTGTCAGAGGTACTGTGATAGACATTTGTGTAGGGTATTGTGGCCCCCAAGATTAAATGAGAAAGGATGAGAGAGGAGAGAAGAGAGAGTAGGAAAACCTCCATTGAGGAACTGACCTTGGAGCTGAGTCTCAAATTTGAGAGGATTCCAGAAAGAGAATGCACAGCAAAATGGAGGCAAGTACATAGATGCTGGTGAAAGAGCAGGGTGCACCAAGAGTCAGCCTTGTCAGTGCCTGTCTTGAGTGTGGTGTGCAAGGGTATGTATCATGAAAAGTCTTACTTATTATGCCAGAGGGTTCTATAAGTATCCTTACACTTGTGGCAGTGTAGCCGTGTTTGTCGCTCAGTCATGTCTGACTCTTCATGACCCCATGAACGGTAGCCCACCAGGCTCCTCTGTCCATGGGATTTCCCAAGCAAGAATACTGGAGTGGGTTGCCGTTCCCCTCTCCAGGGGATCTTCCTGACCCAGGGATTGAACCCAGGTCTCCTGAATCACAGGTAGATTCTTTACCATCTGAGCAACAGGGAAGATACACTTGTGGGGCCCAGGCCAAAAGCACAAGTACAGCGTCCTGGCTGGTCCCTTCTTTTCCCATCCCTGCTCCTGTTATTCAAACCTCCTCACACACATTTGTGAACAACTCAGCTTGCATGTCCAGGGTCTGTCCTGTCTCCTTGCAAACAGCTGCCTTTGGCCTCCTCTGAGACATGAGTGAGCCCTAGCGGTGGGCTCAGGCTGTTCGGGCTGGGAATCCCAGGGGTATTTTCTCGAAGGAGGAGGACACAGGCTCTGGGTGAGAAAGCCCTATCCAAGCTATAGCTCGGGATTTCTTGCCCTGAGCGGGGAGGGGCATGGTTGGGGAAAGGGCCAGAGTGGAGTCCTTTAAACTTAAGTGGGGTTGCAAATGTTTCCTGTAAAGGCTAGATCTGAAAACTTTAGGCTTTGTCAGCCACATATGACAATTGCTGAGTGTTCATCTTTTTTTGGTTAAACACTTAAAAAATATAAAATCCATTTTTATCTTGAAGGCCACACAAAAAGAGGCTGCAGGCTGGATTCAGCCAAGGGCCACAGTTTATGTGACACAGAAAAGCAGAAGAGTGAGGTATCACTGAAGGATGCTAAAAAGGGGAGTGATAATCACTTTGTGTTTTGGGAAGATCAATCTGGCTTTGTGGGAAGTATACTGGAGTTTGATGGATCAGGAGGCTATTGTGATGATCCAGACAGGAAATGGTGAAGTCCTAAATGAAGTCAGAAGTCATGGGACTGGAGGAGGTGGTGAATAAAGAACATTTAAAAAAAGTTGATGACTTTGGGTTTCTAATTAAGTCAACTGGTTGGTGGTTCTAATTACTGACATAGGGGTATCTAAGGGCAGGGTGGCACAAGTTAATATGTTCTAGTTTTAGCATCTGGAGCTTGAATTCTAGGTAGGGTACCAAGGGGGTGTCACACCCACGAGCTGTTATTCTATAGTCAGGACAAGCCTGGCGATACAGACTCGAGAATCACCAGGGGATAGACGGTCTCTCAGAGAACATTTGGAAAGTAATCGAGGAAGAGAAACTCCTCCATCCTACATGTGCCTCTTTCCTGAGATAAAAGACCTCAAGACAAAATGGGAGAGGAGACATAGGGGCCTTGCCCTGGAGGGCTGGCAGGGCTGAGGATGGTGAGCAGTGTGGGGTCCGAGGTATGCCTGGAGCACAGCAAAAATGAGTCTGGAAGGGTGATCACAGAATGGTCAACAGAGGCTTTTCTTCCTGGGGTTAGTCCTTCAGCTCCTGGATTTATACCCTGAGTAGGAATCTACTGTATTGTAACAGGTCCAAATCTAAGATCAAAAGCTCAGGTGTGTAAGAAATATTACATTTCTTTGTGATCCCTGGATCAACCTAGTTTTGATTCCAAGTTGCCACTCCTTTGCACTGGTTGCTGTTTAGTTTTTAAGTTGTGTCTGACTCTTGCAGCCCCATGGACTGAGCCTGCCAAGGCTCCTTGGTCCATGGGGTTTTCCAGACAAGAATACTGGAGGGGGTTGCCATTTCATTCTCCAGGGGATCTTCCCGACCCAAGGATCAAACTGGGGAATTGACAGGTCACTTCTTACTGCGGAGCCGCAGGAAGCTCACTGGGCCAGTAGGAAGGTGTATAAGTCAATCTGACAGCCTCCATTGCCACCTGGACCATACTCCCTGGCTGATGAGTCATCTCTCCCACCCTGGTTACTGCTGGTCTTCCCATTTTCTGTGTCTGCACAATCCTGTCTGGGCTGGCAGCTTCTGGCAGTTTCCCTGACACACTGAGGGTACTGGAATATTTGGCAAAGCTCTGAAACCCAGTGCCTGGGCCCCAGCTTCCCTGGGTAAACCACGTACCTCCTGTTTGGACCCTTGCTACTTCTCAGGGTAATGACTTGGAATAGAGCCTGGCTTCTGCTGCTTCTGGACCTATGGACTCCTTACCTCCCACCACTATGTAGTCTCCAAGTCTGGGAGGAACTTCCTCCCTCGTGCTCCTTCACCATACACTTTAAGCTCATTCAATCCATAACTTGAAAAACACGTTCTTCTTTGCTCCCGGGAAGGGAGGACTTGCTTCGCCAAAGATGCGAAAAATATTTGCACTTCACTTTCTAGTGCATTGAAAAAAAAGAAAAACACAAAACCAGATAAGATTATGCATTGTCAACATTTATATGTTGACACATATTACTGGTGGAGGGGAGGTTGCTGAGTACAAGGAAGAACCCAGACTCTGATGGATGAAGGAGATGGTTATTGGGACAGGGGATGGGGACAAAGAATTGCTGAAGGTGACATCTTTGGATGTGGGCTTCCCTGACTTTTTAGAATAGAGCTTTGCAGGAAGCCTGCTCTCAAGGGTCGTAGATCAAACCTGGAATATCCTCAGTGACCTAGTAGGTAGTGGGGGTGGGAGGAGGTGGGGCACTGGGCACTGGTGGTTGTGTAGGAAAAATACCTGGTCTTTCTCACGTGTTTTTCTTTGTTCTTCCTTGTACTACCACACTCACAGCACTTCTGACGCCAGATGTGTAGGGGCCTTCCCCCCATAAGAAGCAACACCAGGTGGATGGCCTATTAGAAGAAGAAGTGTGCATCACTTTCAGTTCAGTTCAGTTCAGTTGCTCAGTCGTGTCCGACTCTGTGACTCCATGAATCGCAGCACGCCAGGCCTCCCTGTCTATCACCAACTCCCGGAGTTTACCCAAACTCATGCACATTGAATTAGTGATGCCATCCAGCCATCTCATCCTCTGTCATCCCCTTTTCTTCCTGCCCCCAATCCCTCCCAGCATCAGGGTCTTTTCCAATGAGTTAACTCTTTACAAGAGGTGGCCAAAGTATTGGAATTTCAGCTTCAGCGTCAGTTCTTCCAATGAACGCCAAGGACTGATCTCCTTTAGGATGGGCTGGTTGGATCTCCTTGCAGTCCAAGGGACTCTCAAGAGTCTTCTCCAAAACCATAGTTCAAAAGCATCAGCACTCAGCTTTCTTCACAGTCCATCGCTTTAGTTGTGTGTAATTCTTTGCAACCCATTGGACTGTAGCCCACCAGGCTCCTCTGTCCGTGGGATTCTCCAGGCAAGAACACTGGAGTGGGTTGCCATGCCCTCCTCTAGGGAATCTTCCTGACCCAGGGACTGAACCTGCATCTCTAACAGCTGGCCTATAATTTAACTCAATTCGACATGATCTACCTGGAGATAGCATCAGATCCAGAGGAGATTCTCCCCCTGCCCCAGCCTTCACACACTCACTTCAGATACCAAGCCTAAGTAATAAGTCTGAAGTTACCCACAGCTTCCGTCCAATGTGACTACAAACCAGGGGTTCCTAAGACCTTCTTCCTTAGAGTCAATCATCTGCTAGAATGGCTCATGGAGCGCAGGGAAAACAGGTATGTTTACCAGTTTATTAAAAGACGTGATAAAGGATGCAGATGAACAGACAGAAAAAGAGATGAAAGGAATACGTGGGTCAAGAAGACTGGAAGGGCCCTAGGTTCAGGAGTTACTATCTCCATGGAGCTAGGGTACACTGACATGGATGTGTTCACCAACCCGAAAGCTCTCCAAACCCCTTCCTTTGGAGATTTTAATGGAGGCTTCATCACATAGGTATGATTGATCTGTGACTCATTTCCTTCTCCTTCCTCAAGAGAATGGGGTATGTTTGGGGATGGGTCAGAAAATTCTAAGTTTATAATCATGCTTTGGTTTTTCTGGTGACCAGGCCTCATCCAGGAGCCCACCCAGAGTTGCCTCATGATAACAAAAGTTTGTATCACTCAGGAAATTACAAAGGGTTTAGAAATTATTGTCAAGGGTCAGATATCAAATATTAGAAAAAAAAAAGTTACTGATGCCCTTATTTAGCAGATCACAAGGGTTTTAGGAGCTCTGTGGCATGAACTGGGGATGGACACCAATATGTATTTTGTCTATTATTTCATAGTGTTATCAGTTCAGTTCAGTCAGTTGTGTCCAACTCTTTGCGACCTCATGGACTGCAGCACACCAGGCCTCCCTGTCCATCACCAACTCCCAGAGTTTACTCAAACTTATGTTCATTGAGTCGGTGATGCCATCCAACCATCTCATCCTCTGTCGTCCCCTTCTCCTGCCTTCAGTCTTTCACAACATCAGGGTCTTTTCCAAGGACTCAGTTCTTCACATCAGGTGGCCAAAGTATTGGAGCTTCAGCTTCAGCATCAGTCCTTCCAATGAATATGCAGGACTGATTTCCTTTAGGATTGACTGGTTGGATCTGCTTGCAATCAAAGGGACTCTCAAGAGTCTTCTTCAACATCACAGTTCAAAAGCATCAATTTCTCAGCTCTCAGCTTTCTTTATAGCCCAACTCTCACATCCATACGTGACTACTGGAAACACCATAGCTTTGACTAGATGGACCTTTGTTGGCAAAATAATGTCTCTGCTTTTTAATATGCTGTCTAAGTTGGTGTTCTTGCCTGGAGAATCCCAGGGACGGGGGAGCCTGGTGGGCTGCCATCTATGGGGTCGCACAGAGTTGGACACTGTGGGGAGCTGCCCGTGAGAACGGGGTCTTTGCCTGAAGGACACAGCTCTGGGAGCTGCCTCAGTCCTTGAGGGTTTGCTTGCAAACATAGCTCTCTGTCCCGCCACCCCAGAGATTAGGTGATTATTTACTGCAGACACCTGGAGTTCTGGACAAACTTCTCACACACAGGGAAATGTTATCTGGTGTAAGAAATAATAACAGAGTGCCATTCCCATGCTCTCAAGATTTCTTGCGACTTTTTGTAAGATGTATAGGTCAACCAAGAAAAATGCTAACTGTCTTGTCTTTCTCACGCTCTCCTGTATAAATATAAGATGCTGAATAAAGTCGTGGTCAGACTGCGTCCCTTCGTGGAGACGTGTCTGAACCTCTCGACCCCATCTTTGTTGTAGAATTCTTTTGCTGTAGTTTCCTTTCTCAGCTGCGCTGTGCACGTTCTCGGGACCTGATTGATTTTGCCGGCTGGCACGGGCAGGTGGCGCCCGAACAGGGACTCGGGAATCGGAGCGCGACGACAGCCGCTGCCTGCCAAGATTGAGGTAAGTAAAGAGGAATTCCTAATTAATTAAAGTAAAGGGCAGGGAGTGTTATTGTCGAGAGTAATAAATCATGGGACAAGGCAATAGCCACCAGTTATTTGTACATATGTTGAAAACTATGTTAAACGGTAGGGGAATTCATGTAAATAAGTTACAGCTAGAGAAGTTTTTACTTTTTGTAGAAGAAGTTTGTCCTTGGTTTCCAGAGGAAGGAACAGTAAGTCTGAAAACTTGGAAGAAAGTAGGAAAACAATTGCAGACATATTATTCCTTACACGGTACCAATCGTGTCCCTGTGGATGCTTTCTCTTTGTGGACTCTGATAAGAGACTGTCTGGATCCTGAACATGAAGGACATAAGATTCAAATGGCCCTCAGGGATTCCAGAGAACCCGAAGTTGCAGAGCCTTCTGCCCCTCCGCCTGAGCCACTTTATGCTGTGCCTGAGGGAACAGCTTGTAAGGCTGGAGGGAATGATGATGTGTTAAGCTCTGATGAACAGGAAGAGTTAAATGAGCAAGCGCCTCAGTACCATAGAGAGGATATGCCTTGGGAGATGATGGTTAGCATGCAACCCCCTATAGGAAAAGGGGAATTAAAGCATTCAGGGCTTTCCGAAGAACAGCTGGAGAATTTAATTCAGAAAATTGTTATAGCAGTAAAAAATGATGCACAGGGAGACTCCCACTCCAGCCAGCCTGTGCCTCTAGCATATCCTCCCTTGGTTCTTGCTGGGCTCGATCCACCTCCGCCTTTCGTAGAACCGCGAGAGCTTATATCCATCCCTGCTTCTTTGCCCGGTGAAAACATAATAATTAGAAGTGAGATATTATTATCTCCTCTTCAACAAGCGATTAAGCGAGCTAATGAAGAAGGAGAACGTATTCCTGGGTTTTCAGGAATCTATCCAGTATTTGAAAATGCTCAACACAGAGGTATTATGAACCGCTGCCCTTTAAGCAACTAAAAGAGTTTAAAATGGCTTGTGCACAATACGGCCCAACTGCGCCGTTTACTCAGGCTATTATAGAGGCTTTAGGAAACCAAAATCTGCCACCTAATGATTGGAAAAAGGTTGCTTGGGCTTGCTTATCTGGAGGAGATTATTTACTATGGAAATCTGAGTTTGCTGAGCAGTGTGGGATCACAGCCGATATCGGCGACAGGGACTGAACACCACTTATGAAATGATGGTGGGAGAGGGAGATTATCGAGACACTAATAATCAACTTAATTATTTGCCTGGAGCCTACCCTCAGATTAGTGCTGCGGCTCTACGAGCATGGAAAAAACTTCCAAATTCTGATAAAAAGACTGAAGATTTACCTAAAATTCGCCAGGGGCCAGATGAACCATATCGATTTTGTTGCCCGCCTGCTTGAGGCAGTTAGTAAAATGATAGGGGATGAGCAGGCAGGAATGGTGTTGGCTAAACAGCTTGCTTATGAGAATGCCAATTCGGCTTGTCAAGCTGCCCTGAGACCTTACAGAAAAAAGGGAGGCTTATCCAATTATGTACGGATTTGTGCCGATATCGGCCCTTTGTACGTTCAAGGCATAACTTTGGCCGCGGCATTACAAGGAAAGACAGTCAAAGAAGTACTGTATCAGCAACAAAAGCGGGATAAGGGATAAAATTTTGCAATTTGCTCACTATCACCAATTTCTCTTCCCCAAAATTGTTGTTTCTCAGCCCCTTGCCGACGCCCTAACTGTATTTACTGATGGCTCTTCTAATGGAATAGCTAGTCTGATTATACAGGACAATACTGCCGCCTGGCGTACTAATTATAAGTCTGCTCAAGAAGTAGAACTATTTGCCGTATTTCAGGCTCTATTACAAATCTCTGCTCCATTTAATTTATATTCTGACAGTCAGTATATCATAAGAGCCTTAAACACTATTGAGACTGTTCCATTTATTGGTACCCTGAATTCTACTATTCAAACTCTTTTTCGTGATATACAACATTTAATTTGCTCCAGAGTTAATAAATGCTATTTTGGTCATATTTGTGCTCACTCTGGACTTCCTGGACTTTTAGCACGAGGCAATGCTTTTAGCTGACGAAGCTACATGTATGATATTTCCTTCATTGGAACAAATGGCAAAAACTTCTCACAGCTTACACCATCAAAACAGCAATAGCTTAAGACTTCAATTTGGCATTACTCGAGAAGCTGCCAGACAGATTGTTAAGCAATGTCAAACATGTCCTCAATTTTTTAGCATCCCCCATTATGGAGTTAATCCCCGAGGATTGTTGCCAAACGACATATGGCAAATGGATGTTACCCATATTCCTGAATTTGGTAAACAAAAATTTGTTCATGTTACTATTGACACCTTCTCCGGCTTTTTACATGCCTCTCTACAATCCAGAGAGGCTAGCAAACATTGCATAGCTCATTGCATTAAATGTTTTGCTGTTATGGGAACCCCTAAAACCATAAAAACAGACAATGGTCCAGGATACACTGGAAAAAATTTTCAACTATTTTGTACGCAATTGTCTATCTCACATAAAACGGGTATCCCTTATAATCCTCAAGGTCAAGGAATCATTGAACAGGCGCATCAAACTCTCAAACATCAATTGCAAAAACTAAAGAAGGGGGAATTGTATCTCAATACCCCCTCCAACCCTCTAAACCATGCTTTATTTGTTCTAAATTTTTTACAATTGGATATATGTGGCCATTCAGCAGCACAGCAATTTTGGAACTTTGATGTGCAAACAGTAAGACCTAAAGTCTCTTGGAAAGACCCACTTGTGGGAAAATGGTATGGACCAGATCCAGTAATAATTTGGGGACGAGGGTATGTTTGTGTTTTCCCACAGGATGCCGAAGGGCCGCGCTGGCTGCCAGAAAGGTTGGTACGCACGGCGGAGACAATCTCTCGTAAACCAGATGAGGAGATTGATGATTCAAGAGCATGATGAATTACCATCTCAGCAACAACTCCAGGCATTGATGTGAGAGGCACAGAATCGTGTTGCTGTGCAGGGCGATCCAATATCGCCTTTAAGCTTCCTGATAACCTTATTAATTATCTTAAATCAGATTAATACTGCACACTCTGAAGAATATTCAAGTGTTTACTGGGCTTATTTGCCCGACCCTCCCCTTCTCCAACCCGTGGACTGGGAGGGTCAGTCCATTCCCATATACACTAATGAAACTGTTTTGCTTCTTGCACCTTGTTTAATTAAAAAACTGACTGATGATCTATGGATGATAAAGGCTTCCATCTATGGAAATGGTCTGTGGTTAAAGGAACATAAGTGTGCGCCTATATAAAAAGAAAGGGGGAGATGCAGGGAGCTGCCCATGAGAACGGGGTCCTTTGCCTGAAGGACACAGCTCTGGGAGCTGCCTCAGTCCTTGAGGGTTTGCTTGCAAACATAGCTCTCTATCCCGCCACCCCAGAGATTAGACGATTATTTACTGCAGACACCTGGAGTTCTGGACAAACTTCTCACACACAGGGAAATGTTATCTGGTGTAAGAAATAATAACAGGGTGCCATTCCCATGCTCTCAAGATTTCTTGTGACTTTTTGTAAGATGTATAGGTCAACCAAGAAAAATGCTGTCTTGTCTTTCTCACACTCTCCTGTATAAATATAAGATGCTGAATAAAGTCATGGTCAGACTGCATCCCTTCTTGGAGACATGTCTGAACCTCTTGACCCCATCTTTGTTGTAGAATTCTTTTGCTGTAGTTTCCTTTCTCAGCCTCGCCATGCACGTTCTCGGGACCTGATCGACTTTGCCGGCTGGCACCGGCAGGACACGACTGAAGTGACTTAGCAGCAGCAGCTAGGTTGGTAACAGCTTTTCTTCTAAGGAGCAGGTGTCTTTTAATTTCATGGCTGCAGTCACCATCTGCAGTGATTTTGGAGCCCAAGAAATTAAAGTCTGTCACTGTTTCCATTGTTTCCCCATCTATTTGCCATGAAGTGATGGAACTGGATGCCATGATCTTCATTTTTTGAATGTTGAATTTTAAGCCAGACTTTTTACTGTCCTCTTTTACTTTCATTTAGAGGCTCTTTAGTTCCTCTTCACTTTCTGCCATAAGGGTGGTGTCATCTGCATATCTGAGGTTATTGATATTTTTCCTGGCAATCTTAATTCCAGCTTGTGCTTCATCCAG
This sequence comes from Bos grunniens, assembly GCF_055505025.1. NCBI lineage: Eukaryota > Metazoa > Chordata > Mammalia > Artiodactyla > Bovidae > Bos > Bos grunniens. Next base: position 6,675,893 of record NC_141179.1, on the reverse strand, counting down.
CTTGGCATTTTGCATGATGCATATAAGTTAAATAAGCAGGTGACAATATACAGCCTTGACATACTCCTTTCCCAATTTGGAACCAGTCTATTATTCCATGTCCAGTTCTGACTGTTGCTTCCTGACCTGCATACAGATTTCTCAGGAAGCAGGTCAGGTGTTCTGTTATTCCCATGTCTTTAAGAATTTTTCACAGTTTGTTATGATCCACACAGTCAAAGGCTTTGGCATAATCAATAAAGCAGAAGTAGATGTTTTTCTGGAAATATCTTGCTTTTTCCATGATCCAACGGATGTTGGCAATTTGATCTCTGGTTCCTGTGCCCTTTCTAAATCCAGCTTGAACATCTGGAAGCTCACAGTTCACGTACTCTTGAAGCCTGGCTTGAAGAATTTTGAGCATTACTTTGCTAGTGTGTGAGATGAGTGCTATCGTGCAGTAGCTTGAACATTCTTTGGCATTCACAGTGTTATAGCCTCATACACACTTTCCTGCTTCTAGTCAGGATGGCTTTGGAATTTTTTTGCATTGACCTGGGTGCCAGAACCCTTGCTCCAATCTGTGGATTGCTGGGAATGGTTGGTACTAAAATCAGCTCTTATTTAGAAGTTAAACTTTTACTTGCTTATACAATTTACTCTTCAAAGCACCTGGGGAGGTAAATGCTATGATATCCGTTCTAATGATGGAACTCTCTGAAACTCAGACAGGCTAGGTGAAAATACCAAAGTTAAAGACTTAATGTGTGACCTAAACCCAGATTGGCTTCCCTGCTGGCTCAGTGGAAAAGAATTTGCCTGCAATGCAGGGGATGTGAATTCCATCCCTGGGTTGGGAAGATCCCCTGGAGGAGGAAATGGCAACCCACTCCAGTATTCTTGCCTGGAACATCCCATGGACAGAGCAGCCTGGCCAGCTACAGTCCTTGGGGTTGCAAGAGAGTCAGACACAACTTAGCAACTAAATAACACACTCATGTCACTTGTAGGTTCAACCTATAGATGATTTATTGCCCAACAGTGACATTTTGAGAATGAAAGGGTCTGCTCTTAATAATTGTGAGAGAACAAAAGTGTACAATGGAGTTCTCTTGGGCAGTTTGGAGTGTGTGGGCAACTGATTATTTTTCTATTTTTAGTAACTTTTTAAAAGAACAAATAGTAATTTTGGTAATCATTTCCACTTTAAAAACTTCTCAGTCTTATTACTTTGCAACCTTAGCTTTATTATTTCCCTCCTTCAAGAAAGATGAGATTGCCAACTCCTTTTCTGAAACTATTTAACATCTAACCTCAAAACTTGATAAAAGTAGCCTCACTTGTGAACAAAGATGCAAGAATCTGTATTGCTTACCTGAATTTTGTAATGATTAAATAATGACATACATTGTGGCTAATTATGATTAATTCTTAAGAGTGCAAGGAGAAATTTCTATGTGAAAGATCGATTAATATAATTTCCCATACTAACAAACTAAAGAATGAAATACATTTCAACAGGTTCAGAATAAGATTCATTTTATACTTATTTATGATTTCAACTAGAAATAGGAAGGAACTCCCTTAACATGATAGAAAGGTATTTATCTTTTTACATGGAAAAACTTGAAGGCATTCACCTTAAAATTAGGAACAATACAATAATATATGCTATCACAATGTTCATAATGTTGGAAGTTCAGGCCAATGTTATCAGATAGGAAAAAACACTAAGAAATAGAAGGATTGGGTGGGAAGATATAAAATTGTTATTTTCTTTTTTGGCCATGCTGCACAGCATAGGGGATCATAGTTCCCCCACCAGGATCAACCCTGCACCCCCTGCAGTGGAAGCACAGAGTCTTGACAACTAGACCACCAGGAAGTTCCCAAATTGTCATTTTTAAGTGTCATGATTGTTTCTGTAGAAGAAAATCAACAGACTCTTAGAAGAAATAAGTAAGTTCAGTATTTGCTGATTATAAGATCAATATACCAAAATCAGTAGCTTTCCTCTCAGAGAGTGAGTCATAGTCGCTCTGTCATGTCTGACTTTTTGCGACCCCATGGACTGTAGCCCACCAGGCTCCTTTGTCCATGGAATTCTCCAGGCACGCATACTGGAGTGTTTGCCGTTTCCTTCTCCAGGGGACCTTCCTGACCTAAGGACTGAACTTGTCTCTGCTGCAATGAATGGCAGGTGGATTCTTTACCAATGAGCCCTTAAATACTCCATCAAAGAGCATAAGAAAGAGCTGAAATAATAGTGAAATGAATTATCTTCGTGAATGAGAATACAGTATTTAGAGATGACAATTTCCCCCAAATGCAATGCAGTTCCAAGCAAGTCATAGCCCCTTTGGAGAGATCCTGCTGCTCTCACATTTTCAGTGAACCATCAAGTGACTCCTGGGAGAAGGCAGGACTCTATGAAAGAGGAAAGGTACTCCTTATTGCTTTTTGGAAGCTAGCACATATGTGATTCTAGCTCAGACATAAAATTCTCCTTCTCAGAACTCTGAATCTCATGTGAGCGGCACAGTAGTGCAGGAGGCGCTCAGAAGGCTTTTCCCGGTGGTGGCATCTGAGCGAGTGTCTCCTCCATTGTAGCCTTCTCTGTCATGCTGTTGCCAGGCCTGCTGTGCTTCTCACTCATTTTTGGAGTCTTTTTCTATAACCTCCTTTGGGAGAATTTCTGTGAACTCTCCGATATCCTCTCCAACAAATTCATTTTGCATTTAGCGAGACAGAACCAGTTTCTGAGGCTTGCCATCAAGAACTTGGAACTGGGAACACTGCCAGAATAATTCTGCAATTTATGTAGAAGAATGCAAGTCCAAGACCATGGGTCAGCAAAACTTTTTCCATAAAAGGCTAGATAATAAATATCTTAGGCTTTGGTGGCAAGATGCAACAAGTCAACTCTACTCAACAAACTTATACTACTAGATATTCAGACATGTTATCCAGCCATCCCAGGTAAACACTGTGGTACTAGTATAGGAACACACAAATGCACCATGAAGCAGAATAGAATCCAGAAAGAGGCACATGGGAGTCTTGGTTATTTAAATATTTTGTTAGAAATATTTTGTTAGCAACAGTTAGGACCAGACAGAGAACAATGGACTGGCTCCAAATTGGGAAAGGAGTACGTCAAGGCTGTATATTGTCACCCTGCTTATTTAACTTATATGCAGAGTACATCATGAGAAACACTGGGCTGGAAGAAGCACAAGCTGGAATCAAGACTGCCGGGAGAAATATCAATAACCTCAGATATGCAGATGACACCACCCTTATGGCAGAAAGTGAAGAGGAACTAAAAAGCCTCTTGATGACAGTGAAAGAGGAGAGTGAAAAAGTTGGCTTAAAGCTCAACATTCAGAAAACAAAGATCACGGCATCTGGTCCCATCACTTCATGGCAAATAGATAGGGAAACAATGGAAACAATGACAAAGTTTATTTTGGGGGCTCCAAAATCACTGCAGATGGTGACTGCAGCTATGAAATTAAAAGAGACTTGCTCCTTGGAAGAAAAGCTGTGACCAACCTAGACAGCATATTAAAAAGCAGAGACATTACTTTGCAAACAACAAAGGTCCATCTAGTCAAAGCTATGGTTTTTCCAGTAGTCATGTGTGGATATCAGAGTCAGATCATAAAGAAAGCTGAGTGCCAAAGAATTGATGCTTTTGCACTGTGGTGCTGGAGAAGACACTTGAGAGTCCTTTTGATTGCAAAGAGATCAAACCAGTCAATCCTAAAGGAAATCAGTCCTGAATATTCGTTGGAAGGACTGATGCTGAAGCTGAAGCTCCAATACTTTGGCCACCTGATGCGAAGTACTGACTCCTTGGAAAAGACTCTGATGCTGGGAAAGATTGAAAGCAGGAGGAGAAGGGGATGGCAGAGGATGAGATGGTTGGATGGCATCACCGACTCAATGGATATGAGTTTGAGTAAGCTCTAGAAGTTGGTGATGGACAGGGAGGCCTGGTGTGCTGCAGTTCATGGGGTGGCAAAGAGTCGGACACGACTGAGCGACTGAACTGAAATGTTTTGTAGAGAAATTTGTTTCACTATGTGAAAAAAAATAATTAGCTCCCTACCTTAGGCAAAATATAAAAATAAACTCTGGAATACGAAAGTAAGAAAGGAGCTAAATATGAAAGATAAAATTACTGGAAGAACGCATCGTCTATCTTTAGGTCTTTGGGTTAGGGAAGAATTATGGTTGTTAGGCTAATATGAAACTATTTTGTATTCTTGAAGGACGTGTCAGCAGAGAATGTGATTGTGTTTTAGGGCAAATTAGCCTGGAGCTGAAATCTGTGTGGTAAACTCAGGGGAGCAGAAGAGCAGTGGGAGAAGCCAAGGCCTGGCGATGGGCTGTTTGCTGAACCATTGCCTGCGTTGTGAAAGAAAAGGAGCTCCAGGCCAAAGCAAGAACGAGTGTATTTTTGTTGACAACAATGATGATAAGAATTGAAGGGGAGACTTTGGAGCCAAAAAAGCAATATGAGGTTCTGCTTGATGATTCCGTAAATACCATGGTTTTCAGGGACAAGAATGAAGCAAGTGACGAAGTCCAGACACAGAATTAGATATACTCTAATTTTTTTTTTGTTGTTGTTGCTGCTGCTAAGTCACTTCAGTCGTGTCCAACTCTGTGCGACCACATAGACAGCAGCCCACCAGGCTCCCCCATCCCTGGGGTTCTCTAGGCAAGAATACTGGAGTGGGTTGCATTTCCTTCTCCAATGTATGAAAGTGAAAAAAGTCAAAGTGAAGTTGCTCAGTCGTGTCCGACTCTTAGCGACCCCATGGACTGCAGCCTACCAGGCTCCTCTGTCCATGGGATTTTCCAGGCAAGAGTACTGGAGTGGGGTGCCATTGCCTTTTTTGTTATGTATATTGTTAATATAATCTTTTTGGAAATGAAAATAAAAGCAGGTGTGCTCCTTCATATCTGACTCTTTGCGATCCCATGGACTGTAGCCCACCAGGCTCCTCTGTCTCTGGGCTTATCCTGGCAAGAATACTGGAGTGGATTGCCATTTCCTTCTCCAGGGGATCCTCCTGACCCAGAGATCGAACCTGTGTCTCTTGTGGCTCCTGCGTTGGCAGTGGGTTCTTTACCACTGAGCCACTTGGGAAGCCCCCACCTTCTTGGAGATGCAACAAAAGAAAAAGGACTGGAAACACACAAACATTGCTTCAAATCCAAGTGTCATTACTGGCTGTGAGAGCTTCCTCTTTTATGAAATGGAGGCAATCAGGGTTGCTATAATGCTGCTGCTGCTGCTGCTAAGTCGCTTCAGTCGTGTCCGACTCTGTGTGACCCCATAGACGGCAGCCCACCAGGCTCCCCTGTCCCTGGGATTCTCAAGGCAAGAACACTGGAGTGGGTTGCCATTTCCTTCTCCAATGCGTAAGAGTGAAAAGTGAAAGTGAAGTCGCTCAGTTGTGTCCGACCCTCAGCGACCCCATGGACTGTAGCCCACCAGGCTCCTCCATCCATGGGATTTTCCAGGTAAGAGTACTGGACTGGGGTGCCATTGCCTTCTCCTGCTACAATGATTAGAGTGTAAGTATGTAGAGTGGGTTGAAGATGGTTACAAATTCTTTGTCCGTTGAGAAGTGGAGCTTATTTTCCTTTACTTTGAATCGGGCTGCCTGGACCGGTGTATGCTTTAACCAGTAGCACTCAGAAGAAGTGATGCCTCTGATTCTAACCCCTTGGAAATGGTAGGTCTGGGGATTCAGTCATTGTGTACAAAAGAGGCCATTTGTGGGGAGAGAGGTCCCAGCTATCCAGTCCCCCTGCTAAGGTGCTAGACACGTGAAGGAAGCCATCTTGGACATTCTGGCCCAGCCCACCACCTGGCTGAAGATTTATGAAAGACCCTACACAAGATTGGGCTTCCCAGGCGGCTGAGTAGTCGAACCTTCCTGCGTCGCCAATGCAGGAGATGCAGGAGATGAGGGTTCAATCCCCAGGTCGAGAAGATCCCCCGGAGAAGGAAATGGCAGCCCATTTGAAGGAAATGCCAACTCCAGTATTGCCTGGAAAGTTCCGTGGACAGAGGAGCCTGGCAGTCTACCATCCACAGAATCACAAAGAGTTGGACACGACTGAGCGACTGAGCATGCGTGCACTGTAAACAACACTAGCAGCGCTACCTAGCCAAGCCCCAGAATTACGTGATAGAAAATGGTTATAGTAGTTTGAAGATCCTACGTTTGATGCTTATTTGCTAGGCATCAGAGAACATTTGCTAATCCAAAGAACACATTCAACTGTCAATGCTTGGAACAAAGCATGCATGCTAAGTCTCTTCAGTCGTGTCTAACTCTGCTACACTATGGACTGTAGCCCGCCACGCTCCTCTGTCCATGGGATTCTCCAGCAAGAATACTGGAGTGGGCTGCCATGCCCTCCTCCAGGGGATCTTCCCAACCCAGGGATCGAACCCTTGCAGGTGGATTCTTTACCACTTAGCCACCACAGAAACCCTTCTAAGTATTTACATGTTGGCAATTATTATTCAAGTGAACACAGGACATGGAGAAATCATTCAGTAAAAAGTCAATTTCTAGTCAATGCTTTTCCAGGCCACTAATTTATACATTAATTAATTCCTTCTTTTCACAAATAATAAACAGGTGCCCTACTCACATGCTCTTTTAGGCGCTAACAAAGCAGCTAAGTTCCCTGCCTGAAAGGAATTAAGATGATGTCCTTTAGTCTTTGTTGGTGATGTGATGCTTATTGATATAACCAGAATATTAGGGTTTGGCAAAAAAAAAAAAAAAAAAAAAACCCTAAATATCTGATATGAACATATAAGAAATGAAGTTCAAAGGAAATCTTCCCTAAGTAAGTTATAATTAACATCTTCTAAGTATAATCCTTAATAAACTGAATATAAACCATTAAGCTATTTCAAATTTAACTTAGCCTCTACCTTACCTATCATTCTTGATTTATATCATCATCTTTTAGAAAATGTATAAAGTGAAAATGTTTAGTGATTAATTCAGATACTGTATTCATTCAATCATTCAAAAATAAATTTATCAGACAACTTCCATGTGCCTATGATGGTGCTAATCCTTAGGTTTCTAATTCAGAAGAGTTTAGACATAGACTTTTCTGTCAAGAACTGCACTTTTTATATCATGGTTGAGGAGGTTTAGAGTGTATTAGATTAATCATGTTTTTTTTTTTTTTTAATTTTTAACTGCTTTATTTTATTTATTTATTTTTAAATTTTATTTTATTTTTAAACTTTACAAATTGTATTAGTTTTGCCAAATATCAAAATGAATCCGCCACAGGTATACATGTGTTCCCCATCCTGAACCCTCCTCCCTCCTCCCTCCCCATACCATCCCTCTGGGTCTGAGAATGATTCCTAAAGAGGTTGTAATCTACTTACTTGGAGGTGGATTCTTTCCTAAATGTGATCTAGATATAGATAACCGAAAAAATATAACTAGGTGCTACATTTGAATAGAATTCCAATTTGTTATTTAAGGTCCCAAACTTTTCTACATAGTTGCTTGTTTTTATTCAGAGTTGGGTGAATTTGCTAACATGAGAGGCAAGAAAAAGAAGCCTGTCAAATATGTTTTTGCTGTGATGCTGAGGCAGTCCTCAAGGCTTCTTGCACGTTAATGTTTAGCCCAAAAACATGCACATAAAGCAAACGATAATCATTATTATTCAAATCTAAGACAGCAAGTCCACCATTATGTGGATTTATAACCAGGGAGAATTATTGGTTCTTGGTCCTAAAGTATAATCCTCAGGAAAATGCCTCAGCAAAAGAAATCAGGGATGAAAGACTGAGTTATTCTTAAAGTTTATCCCACCATCCTTTGAGAAACATAATGCCTTGTTTCTTTCTCACCAATTCAAGTTGCAACAGTAGCTCACAGCTGTCCCCTAGCTGGAGTCAAGCCAAAGTGGAGTTCACCATCCTCTCAGTGCTTGTCCATAATGGGAGTAACTGTTTTCCACACTTAGAATGGTCAGTAAATAAGTGGGCAGGGGTCATGTTGCCTGACAGCCTTCAGTATGTGCAGATGGTGAAACATTTACCCTCAGAGAAACAGCTGGGGTCACCAGGGTCATGGTCTACAAGTCTCCACCGGAACCGTAAGCAGTAACTCTGTATTCCCATTTTGTTCGTTCCCGTTTTGTTTGTTTGGGTACTGACATCTAGGCTGTGATGGCAAATGAGGGTGCAAGCTAGAGTTTAATTTTGCTAATCCATACAACATTTTTATTGTAGCAAGTATACTTTCAGTTGGGCTTCCCTAGTGGCTCAGAGGTTAAAGGGTCTGCCCGCAATGCAGGAAACCTGGGTTTGATCCCTGGGTTGGGAAGATCCTCTGAAGGAGGAAATGGCAACCCACTCCAGTATTCTTGCCTGGAGAATCCCATGGACGGAGGAGCCTGGTGGGCTACAGTCCATGGGGTCCCAAACATGACTGAGCGACTTCACTTTCTTTCTTTCACATACTTTCAGTTAATCTCCTCTGGTTTAAATAACAGAGGGTTTCATAAGAGGAAGGCTGACCCCATGTGGCAGTTTTAGGACATGACTGCAAATTCTTTGGCACTTCTTGTGTTAAAGTGGGGTGTATGCTGCCTCTTCACTGTGGGTGACCTGTGACTACTTTGACCAGGGGGTATGGCAGAGGTGAGGCTAAGTGTCTAAAAGGCTCCACAGCTTCTCTTTGTTTGTGGGAACACTTTCTTTTGGAGCCTTAAGCCACATGTGTGAAGGCTGACCAGCAAGATCTCCATGCTGGAAAGGCCATGCATGGGTCGTATGGTCGACTTTTCCAGCTGAGCCCAGATTTCCAGCCACCAAAGTGGCAGGTCTTGGACCCTCCAAACCAGGGTATTTGCCAATGAAACAGAAGAATTACCCTGTGGACCCTTGCCTGCATTCCTGACCCACAAAATCATGAGATTTAATAAAATAATTGTTTTAAGTGATTATTTAGGGCAGCTTTAAAGGCAATGATAGATAAACAGAACACTCCTTGTGTTGGTTTGAGTCCTCCAAAGAGCAGATGTTTAGACATGTAAGAGATTTTTCCTTTCAGTTTTATTGACACATGATTGACATACACATTGTGTAAGTTTAATATGTACAGTAGAGTGCCTGGACATATGTATACATTGTGAAATGAGTACCAAAATAAGTTGAGATCCGTCACCTCTTTAGTTACAAAAATTATTTTCTTTGTGGTGAGAACTTTTAGGATCTACTCTATTAGCAACTTTCAGATATATCATAGAGCATTGTTAACAGTAGTCATCATGTTTACGTTATATTCCCAGCACTTATTTATCTTAAAATTGGAAGCCTGTGCCTTTTGACCACCTTCACAGAGTTCCCACACTCCCCACTCGCTGCCTCTGGCAAACACAAATCTGATATCTTTTTCTATGAGTTTGGTTGTTTTTGATTAGACGTGCAAGGGATTTATCCTCAGGTATCCTTGCTGTGTTAGGAAGGATAAATGGGGAGGGAGTGGAATAGGTAGGGAGAGCTTTCAGACCATGACACAGGTCTGGTGTCTTGTCAAGTCTTAGGATATATCACAGTCCCGAAAAAGTTTTGATCCGGCTGGTGGGGAGTCCCAAGCCTATTTAAGAGGTTTTGCTTATCTGGAATACTTTATGACCAAACTGGAGTTTTGGACTTGCTTGTTATTCATGTTTTTGTTCAGCTGCTAAGTCATATCCAATTCTTTACGATTCCACGGACTGCAGCATGCCAGGCTTCCTCATCCTTCACTATTTCCCGGAGTTTTCTCAGACGCATGTCCACGGAGTCGGTGGTGATATCCAACCATCTCATCCTCTATTGCCCCCTTCTCCTCCCGCCTTCAGTCTTTCCCAGCGTCAGGCTCTTTTCAGTGAGGTGGCTCTTCACATCAGGGGGTCCAAGTACTGGAGCTTCAGCTTTAGCATTAGTCCTTCCAATGAATATTCATGTCATCTATGGTATGCTAGAATTTGTAGAATGTAGCTAAGAAACTAATTAAAATAGCTCCTAGAATCTCAGTATTAGGACTCTCTCCCTCTCACATAGTAAAATCCTTTATTATGACACGTAAATAGTGTTTCACAAAAATTTTTTGAGTATTTTATTCACCAGACTTTGAGATTTTTGAAGACAGGTTCTATGTATTTTTCACCTCTGCATACTTCTTCATCCCCCAAGTTTCTGACTCAATGGGTGTTTTTTGAATGACTAACTGAGAATAATGGTCAAATCATGTTTCCTGTGTAATTCTTAGAATAAGTTACAATTATCTGGTTTATTTACAAGGATTCCCTGGTGGCTCAGACAGTAAAGAATTTGCCTGCCAATGCACGAGATTCAGGTTCAATCTCTGGGTAGGAAGATCCCCTGGAGAAGGAAATGACAATCCACTCCAGCAGTCTTGCCTGGAAAATTCCATGTACAGAGGAGCCTGGCTGGCTACAGTCCGTGGGGTCACAAGGAGTTGGACGTGGCTGAGCAACTAACACACACACACATTGTTGATGAAATAGCTGAATGTTAATCACCTCTTTTAAAATGTATTATAAATAGCCTTCTAAATAATCACAGAGAAGAAAATCACATTTGACCTAGGATTTTTTTTTAATTGCACTTTGTTATTCCTACTACGGTACACACACACACATTTTTTTTTAACAGTCTTGTCAACTAATACTGGTCTCCTTCTTTTTTTTGGTAGAGTTGTGGATACGAAAGTTTATAATTCAAAAGGCTGACATTTTAGTTGAAGTCTAGGAAACAAATCTTATCTTATGAGCTCCTTACCTAAAAGCTTCCCTGTAATTGTAGCCTAGTATCATTTAAAAAATTAAGGGCACTGATATTTATTTTTTAAAGTAGAAACATTAAAAACAATCTATCACCTATTAGTGCCATCATTTTACAGAAGAAAGAATATGTTCTTAACAAAACAGAAGAAAGAAATCACCTTAGAATTTAAAAACCGAATGAACTAAATTACCAACATACACTATTATTATACACACTATTTTTCATTCCTTTGCAGATTGATACCAGCCTGTATATCTGAGTTTGGAAACCACTGATTTCAAATTAAAATTCCAGCTTATATCTTCAAGCCCTTCCCAGTTAGTTGTTGCCCTACATCTCCAGATTCTTTTCATCCTGCCCCCCACACCCATCAACTATAATTTTACAGACACTGGGAAGGGGAATGAGAAAGTCTAGAAGGCACTTCTTGCACATGGTCACCAAGAGTTGGATATGACCAGGTAAGACGGTAGGTGTTGTGAGAGGGCATCAGAGGGCAGACACACTGAAACCATAATCACAGAAAAGTAGTCAATCTAATCACATTAGGACCACAGCCTTGTCTAACTCAGTGAAACTAAGCTATGTCTTGTGGGGCCACCCAAGACGGGCGGGTCATGTGGAGAGGTCTGACAGAATGTGGTCCACTGGAGAAGGGAATGGCAAACCACTTCAGTATTCTTGCCTTGAGAACCCCATGAACAGTATGAAAAGGCAAAATGATAGGATACTGAAAGAGGGACTCCCCAGGTCAATAGGGGCCCAATATGCTACTGGAGATCAGTGGAGAAATAACTCCAGAAAGAATGAAGGGATGGAGCCAAAGCAAAAACAATACCCAGTTGTGGATGTGACTGGTGATAGAAGCAAGGTCCAATGCTGTAAAGAGCAATATTGCATAGGAACCTGGAATGTTAGGTCCATGAATCAAGGCAAATTGGAAGTGGTCAAACAGGAGATGGTAAGACTGAACGTCGACATTCTAGGAATCAGCAAACTAAAATGGACTGGAATGGGTGAATTTAACTCAAATGATCATTTTATCTACTACTGCGGGCAGGAATCCCTTAGAGGAAATGGAGTAGCCATCATGGTCAACAAAAGAGTCCAAAATGCAGTACTTGGATGCAATCTCAAAAACAACAGAATGATCTCTGTTCATTTCCAAGGCAAACCATTCAATATCACAGTAATCCAAGTCTATGCCCCAACCAGTAATGCTGAAGAAGCTGAAGTTGAACGGTTCTATGAAGACCTACAAGACCTTTTAGAGCTAACATCCAAAAAAGAAGTCCTTTTCATTATAGGGGACTGGAATGCAAAAGTAGGGAGTCAAGAAAAACCTGGAGTAACAGGCAAATTTGGCCTTGGAATACAGAATGAAGCAGGGCAAAGGCTAATAGAGTTTTGCCAAGAGAACACACTGCTCATAGCAAACACCCTCTTCCAACAACACAAGAGAAGACTCTACACATGGACATCACCAGATGGTCAACACCGAAATTAGATTGATTATATTCTTTGCAGCCAAAGATGGAGAAGCTCTATACAGTCAGCAAAAACAAGACCGGGAGCTGACTGTGGCTCAAATCACGAACTCCTTATTGCCAAATTCAGACTTAAATTGAAGAAAGTAGGGAAAACCACTAGACCATTCAGGTATGACCTAAATCAAATCCCTTATGATTATACAGTGGAAGTGAGAAATAGATTTAAGGGACTAGATCTGATAGAGTGCCTGATGAACTATGGACGGAGGTTCGTGACATTGTACAGGAGACAGGGATCAAGACCATCCCCATGGAGAAGAAATGCAAGAAAGCAAAATGGCTGTCTGGGGAGGCCTTACAAATAGCTGTGAAAAGAAGAGAAGCAAAAAGCAAAGGAGAAAAGGAAAGATATAAGCATCTGAATGCACAGTTCCAAAGAATAGGAAGAAGAGATAAGAAAGCCTTCCTCAGCGATCAATGCAAAGAAATTGAGGAAAACAACAGAATGGGAAAGACTAGGGATTTCGTCAAGAAAATTAGAGATAGCAAGGGAACCTTTCATGCAAAGATGGGCTCGATAAAGGACAGAAATGGTGTGGACCTAACAGAAGCAGAAGATATTAAGAAGAGGTGGCAAGAATACACAGAACTGTACAAAAAAGACCTTCATGACCCAGATAATCACGATGGTGTGATCACTGACCTAGAGCCAGACATCCTGGAATGTGAAGTCAAGTGGGCCTTAGAAGAAATCACTACGAACAAAGCTAGTGGAGGTGATGGAATTCCAGTTGAGCTATTTCAAATCCTGAAAGATGATGCTGTGAAAGTGCTGCACTCAATATGCCAGCAAATTTGGAAAGCTCAGCAGTGGCCACAGGACTGGAAAAGGTCAGTTTTCATTCCAATCCAAAAGAAAGGCAGTGCCAAAGAATGCTCAAACTACCGCAGAGTTGCACTCATCTCACATGCTAGTAAAGTAATGCTCAAAATTCTCCAAGGCAGGGTTCAGCAATACGTGAATTGTGAACTCCCAGATGTTCAAGCTGGTTTTAGAAAAGGCAGAGTAGCCAGAGACCAAATTGCCAACATCCGCTGGATCATGGAAAAAGCAAGAGAGTTCCAGAAAAACATCGATTTCTGCTTTATTGACTGTGCCAAAGCCTTTGACTGTGTGGATCACAATAAACTATGGAAAATTCTGAAAGAGATGGGAATCCCAGACCACCTGACCTGCCTCTTGAGAAACCTATATGCAGTTCAGGAAGCAACAGTTAGAACTGGACATGGAACAACAGACTGGTTCCAAATAGGAAAAGGAGTACATCAAGGCTGTATATTGTCACCCTGCTTATTTAACTTATACGCAGAGTACATCACGAGAAACTCTGCGCTGGAAGAAGCACAAGCTGGAATCAAGATTGCTGGGAGAAATATCAATAACCTCAGATATGCAGATGACACCACCCTTATGGCAGGAAGTGAAGAGGAACTAAAAAGCCTCTTGACGAAAGTGAAAGAGGAGAGTGAAAAAGTTGGCTTAAAGCTCAACATTCAGAAAACGAAGATCATGGCATCTGGTCCCATCACTTCATGGCAAATAGATGGGGAAACAGTGGAAAAAGTGTTAGACTTTATTTTTTTGGGCTCCAAAATCACTGCAGATGGTGATTGCAGCCATGAAATTAAAAGATGCTTCCTCCTTGGAAGGAAAGTTATGACCAATCTAGATGGCATATTCAAAAGTAGAGACATTACTTTGCCAACTAAGGTCCGTCTAGTCAAGACTATGGTTTTTCCAGTGGTCATGTATGGATGTGAGAGTTGGACTGTGAAGAAAGCTGAGCGCCAAAGAACTGATGCTTTTGCACTGTGGTGTTGGAGAAGACTCTTGAAAGTCCCTTGGACTGCAAGGAGATCCAATCAGTCCATTCCAAAGGAGATCAGTTCTGGGTATTCTTTGGAAGGAATGATGCTAAAGCTGAAACTCCAGTACTTTGGCCACCTTATGCAAAGAGTTGACAAAAGACTCTGATGCTGGGAGGGATTGGGGGCAGGAGGAGAAGGGGACGACAGAGGATGAGATGGCTGGATGGCATCACTGACTCAATGGATGTGAGTTTGAGTGAACTCCGGAGTTGGTGATGGACAGGGAGGCCTGGCGTGCTGCAATTCATGGGGTCGCAAGGAGTCGGACACGACTGAGCGACTGAACTGAACTGAAGTGACTTAACGTGCACATCTGTGGGATCTCAGTTCTCTACTCAGGGTATGAATCCAGGTCGTGGGAGTGAAAACATAGAATCCCAACCTCTAGACTAACAGGGAACTCTCTATTACATAATCTTTCTGCTTAGAACTTTTGTTAATATATAATGTCCTTCTTTGACTCTTGTAAAGATTTTTGACTTAAAAGTATAGCTTATCTGCTGTTAGTATAGCCACCTCTGCAATCGTTTGGTTACTATTTGCATGAAATATCCTTTTCTGTCCTTTCACCTTCAACCTATTTTGTGTTTTTGAATTAAAGTGAGTCTCTTGGAGACAGTACATAGTTGTATCATGTTTTTTTAAACCATTTGGGCAATCTCTTTGATTGGAGAGTTTGAGACTTCTGACATTTTGTTATTTGTTTTTTATATGCCTTATAATTTTTTGTCCCTCATTTCTTGCATTACATCTTATTTTATACCTAGTGTATACTTTTTTGTAGCGAAATATTTCAATTCCTTTTTCATTTCCTTTGTGTGTTTTACTGAGCTATTTTCTTTGTGGATTCCATGGGGATTATATTTAACAACCTAAGGTTATAGCACTCTAATTGTACTTCATACTTGCTCAATTTCAATAACATACACAACAGCTCCATCTCCACCCCTTTCAGTTGCTGATGTCACAGTATTACATCTTTATACAATTGTGTCCCAAAATATAAATTAGAAATTTTAAATATCTTTTATGTAGAAAACAATGTGGAGTTATAAGCCAAAGTTACAATAATACTAGTTTTAGATTAATAATTAAGAAAAGGATTCGTCTTCTAAATCATGTAGAAAAAAAGTAGAGTTATGTATCATTGCTACAGCAATAGTAGCTTTTGTAATTGGCTGTCTCTTTATATTACTGAGATCTTTCTTACTCATGTGGCTTTGAGATATTGTCTTTTCACTTCAGTCTACAGGACTGTTGTAACCGTTTCTTGCAGGACAGGGCTAGCGGCTGTGAGCTCCTTCTGCATTTGGTCATGTCTTAATTTTCCCCACACTTTTGTTGTTGTTGGCCACGCTGCCCGGCTTGAGGGATCTTAGTTCTCCCACCAGGGATTGAACCCAGGCCCATAGCAGTGAAAGAGCTGAGTCCTAACAACTAGGCCTCCAGGGAATGCCCTTCCCTCACTTTTGAAGGATAGTTCCAGCAGATATAGGGTTCTTGGTTGACAGTTTTTTTCCCTTTTAGCACTTTGAATGTATCGGCTTAATTCCTCTGATCTCCAAAATTTCTGATGAGAATTTGTTTATAATCTTATTGAGGATCCCTTGTATATGATGAATTGCTTCTCTTTTGGTGCTTTCAAGAGTCCCTCTTTGTCTTTACTTTTCAGCTTGATTGAAATGTGTCTTGGTGTGGATTTCTTTATCTGTTTGGACTTTGTTGAGTTTATTTGACATTCATATTCATGTCTTTTATCACGTTTGGGAAGTTGTTGGCCATTATTTAAATATTTAGTATGTTCTATTCTCTCTCCTCCATCTTGGACTGCCATAATATGTCTTTGGTCCACTTGATGACCATTTTTCTTCCGTCTTTTTTTTCTTTTTTCTTCCTGTGATTTAATAATTTCCTTTGTCCTATTTTCAAGTTTGCTGGTTCTTTCTTCTACCTGCTCAAATTGACCTTTGAATTCCTCTAGTGAATTTTAAAATTTCACTTATTTTACTTTTCAGCTCCAGAATTTCGTTTTGGTTTTCTTTTCAATATTTCTTTATTGATATTTCCATTTTGTTCATACATTGCTTTCTTGATTTCCCCCATGTCTTCTTTTAGTCCTTTGATCATCTTTAAGATACTTTCTTTAGAGTTTTTTTTGTACTAAATCCACTATCAGGTATTTGTCAGGAACAGTTTCTGTTGCTTTATTTTTCCTTTGGATGAGTCATATTTTGTGGTTCTTTGAATGCCTTGTGATTTTTTCCTTTGTTGTTGTTGAAAACTGCCCAATTGAAGCTAATAATGTGGTAACTCTGGAAATCTGATTCTCCTCCTTTCACAATGTTTTCTTTTTGTTGTTTGTTTTGTTTCTGTTTATTTTTCTTTATTGTTATAGACTATCTCTGTGCCAAAGATCTGCCTGAGGTACAAACTTAAGGTTTTCTCAGGTCTTTTGTGAGTCTGTACTTTCTCCAGGGCATGTGTGGTAACTTTCTAATTTTCTCTGTATCTGCAGTTGCTTTTGAATTTCCAGGCATGGAAACCCACTACAGTATTCTTGCCGGTAGAATCCCATGGACAGAAGAACCTGGCAGACTATGGTCCATGGGGTCTCAAAGAGTAGGACACGACTGAAGCCACTGAGCATGCACGCACAGTCTTCTGTCTGGCCCTTAATAGGGAAAAAAGACATAAATGAGGGGGAAAAAGTCACTGATCCTTTAAAGCACCTGGAAATCACTTTGGCAGGATGGGGAGAGACTTGAAATGGTATGAGGAGATGCAACCCAAGGAATATTTCCTTTTAGTCTGCACTTTTGTGGTAGAAGCAGCATCAGTGGGACTTCCTTGACAGTCCAATGGTTAAGACTCCATGCTTTCAATGCAGGGCATCTGGGTTCAATCTCTGGTGAGGAACTAAGATCCCATATGCCATATGGTGCAGTAAAAAAAAAAAAACCCAAAAAACAAAAGGAGCCATTAGTGATCAAATATCAGACTTCTAACATTTGGAGGACATCCTCACTCCCACGGCTGTGCAAACTGGGTACAAGCTGCTTCAGGAGTATGTGCATAGCTGCCTGCCATAGGGCTGAGAGGTGGGTGCTAATACTAAGAGCTGAAATTGACCAGTATTGACTAAAATTTACAGTCCAAGCCTTCCCCTGGAAGTTTCAGGCCCTCTATAGTCTCCAGAGTTCCAAACAAGTTGCCTTAGACAGAGTTGGTCAGTGCAATTTTTGTCTAGGAGGGGAGATACATTTCTGATGCTTCCTATTCCACCGTCTTCTCAGAAACTTCCTCTGTGTTTGTTTTTTTGTTTTTAATTTCTAAGTTCTGTTTTTTTTCTTTATTTCTAGGATATCAATCCAGTTACATTTTAATGTATAACTTGATCTTATGTCTTTTAGAAATCTTTGAATGATTTCTTAATTTGGACACAACCTAAACGAGAGGTTTCTGTGAGTGAACCTTTCATTTTGCTTTAGGAATAATTTTCCTTTGCACAAAAACCCATTCAGCTTCATAAAGGAACTGACAATCTAGTGGAGACTGTGTATTCATCAGAAGATTGGAAGTCAGTGAGACAAAAGATGACCATGAGGGGTACACGTTTGGTACCGTGGAAGGACTTCAGGGGAACTAAGCAGATGCAGGGGTGAAGTGGAGGGTGTGGAAATGTCAGGGCCGAGGTGTGAAGAATTGCAAGAGTTGCCAGGTGAAGAAAAGGAAATGCCTACATGCATATTTTTTGTGTCTGCTTAAGTGCTGTAAGCTGGGACTATTTTCCTTGTAGAGCCTCAGGGAGTGATTCTGATGGCAAACATCTGCCTTCATCTCCTTGTTTTTCCTAATCAAACTGACAGGCAAATTTAGTCAAGAGTGAATCCTTAGTTGATCACTGAATTCTAGATCTCTAAGTCCTGCTTTATGAAGTAAGAGAACTCAAAGGATAGTCCAAAGCCAAGAGAAGTAAGGAAGCCCAAGCTTTCCTTACTGTCTGTCAGAGCACAGCTAGAACCCAAACAGAACCTCAGACATGGTTAATACTCTTTTTATTACATATCATTGTTTTTACATTAACAGCAATGGACTGACAACAAAGGGTAGCCCTGGTTAGCTTTGCACGGGGCTTACACAGTCTATACCTCTTCAGTCACTTAAAAAAATGATTTTATTTATTAATTTATTTTGGCTGTGCTTGGTCTTCATTGCTGCAGGGGCTTGCCTCTAGCTGTGGAGACTGGGGGCTACTCTCCAGTTATGGGGTGCAGGCCTCTCATTGCGGTGGCTTCTCCTGCTGCAGAGCACAGGCTTTAGGGAGTGCATGCTTCAGTGGTTGTGGCGGGTGGGCTCAGCAGTAGCCTCCAGGCTCTAGAGCACAGGTTCAGTAGTTCTGGTGACAGCAATTGTGAATTTCCCCCAGTCAGGGGAACCCGTGTACCCTGCATTGGCAGGTGGATTCTTTACCTCCGAGCCACCAGGGAAGCCCCTCTTCAGTCACTTTTGATCTGATCTTTGTTCTTTCTTGTTGGACTCCATTTTTTCTGGAAGATTCCATGGCAAACCATGGTAGATAATGCTGATGAAGAGAGGAAGAAGATGCCTGTGTTATACTATTTCTCTTAATTTTTGGACTTATTCTGATATTAGCTTAGTTGAAGAGGAGATTTATTGAAAGGACATTACAATGCCTTATAGAATCCAGAAAAATACTGAACAACCAGGCCTTACGAAAGGAAAATACTAAGAATTTCTAGGATCTTGAGCCACAGAAGTTTATGGAGTATTCCTAAAGAATCTGACCATGAACAAGACTCAGCTCAGAAATTTCAGTTTCTGAGTCTCTCTGTTCATTACTGCTTATGGTGAATTTGTGAGATCCACATGCATAATGACTTTGTTTGAAATTATATCCTTAAGTTTAAAATTGTGTCTGGAACATGGTAAACACTCAATAAATATCATTGAATAAATAAGTGAATGGAATCACAGTCCCCCTGGAGAAGATACCTCAAGGGCCTTGCCTAGGGTGGGTGTCTGCCTTCGCTCCAGACGACTGTGGCAGGAGGTGGGATAGGAAACACTTGGCGCTCTGGATCCGCCGTGGGTCAATGACATTCTCAGAGAGCAAGGACTGTCAGGCAGCTGGCCAGGATCTGAAGGTGAGTGTTATTTGTGTTTATCCCTAAAAATACTGACAAGAAATCAATAGTTCTGGAAAACTGAAACTTAAGGGAAAATTACTGTACAAAATTGTGTCTCTTTTCTTTTTTTTAAATTTTTTTTATTTTTAAACTTTACAATATTGTATTGGTTTTGCCAAATATCAAAATGAATCCACCACAGGTATACATGTGTTCCCCATCCCCATCCCCCTCCCTCCTCCCTCCCCATACCATCCCTCTGGGTCGTCTGAGTGCGCCAGCCCCAAGCATCCAGTATCGTGCATTGAACCTGGACTGGCGACTCATTTCATATATGATATTATACGTATTTCAATGCCATTCTCCCAAATCATCCCACCCTCTCCCTCTCCCACAGAATCCAAAAGACTGTTCTATACATCAGTGTCTCTTTTGCTGTCTCGTATACAGGGTTATTGTTACCATCTTTCTAAATTCCATATATATGCGTTAGTATACTGTATTGGTGTTTTTCTTTCTGGCTTACTTCACTCTGTATAATAGGCTCCAGTTTCATCCACCTCATTAGAACTGATTCAAATGTATTCTTTTTAATGGCTGAGTAACACTCCATTGTGGAAGATTACTGTACAAAGTTGTGTCTCTTTTCATGTACTGCATCTAAACTTGGTACTCCAGCAAGCACGTTTCAGTGAATTAAAATGTCATCTATTGTAGGATGAACCATCTCTGTGTTCAAGACATTCAAGCAGCAGATTCTAACATAAGATCCCAACATAAGGCTGGGATAACAAATGGCTGGTCTTTTGGTAAAAGAATTAAAGAGAAGTAAACCTGCCACACCAAAAATGCAGCAAGAGCACATGGCTGTCTCAATCATAGAGCTGAGAGGAAGAAACCATCCTACCTGACCTTGTGGTCTCCAGCCTGGTTCAGTTCACTTCAGTGGCTCAGTCGTGTCCAACTCTTTACAACCCCATGAACCGCAGCACGCTGGGCTTCCCTGTCCATCACCAACTGGAGTTTACTCAAACTCATGTCCATTGAGTTGGTGATGCCATCCAACCATCTCATCTTCTGTCATCTCCTTCTCTTCCCGCCTTCAATCTTTCCCAGCATCAGGGTCTTTTCAAATGAGTCAGTCCGTTGCATCACATGGCCAAAGTATTGGAGTTTCAGCTTCAGCATCAGTCCTTCCAATGAACATTCAGGACTGATTTCCTTTAGGATGGACTGGTTGGATGGATCTCCTTGCAGTCCAAGGGACACTCAAGAGTCTTCTACAACACCACAGTTCAAAAGCATCAATTCTTTGATGCTCAGCTTTCTTTATGGTCCAACTCTCACATCCATACATGAGTAGTGGAAAAACCATAGCTTTGACTAGATGGACCTTTGTTGGCAAAGTAATGTCTCTGCTTTTTAATATGCTATCTAGGTTGGCCATAACTTTTCTTCCAAGGAGCAAGTGTCTTTTAATTTCATGGCTGCAGTCACCATCTGCAGTGATTTTGGAGCCCCAAAAATAAAGTCAGTCACTGTTTCCACTGTTTCCTCATCTATTTGCCATGAATGATGGGACCAGATGCCATGACCTTAGTTTTCTGAATGTTGAGCTTTAAGCCAACTTTTTCACTCTCCTCTTTCACTTTCATATAGAGGCTGTTTAGTTCTTCACTTTCTGCCATAAGGGTGGTGTCATCTGCATATCTGAGGTTATCGATATTTCTCCCAGCAATTGTGATTCCAGCTTGTGCCTCATCCAGTCCAACATTTCACATGATGTACTCTGCATATAAGTTAAATAAGCAAGGTGACAATATACAGCCTTGACGAACTCCTTTCCTGCTTTGGAAACAGTCTGTTGTTCCATGTACAGTTCTAACTGTTGCTTCTTGACTTGCATATAGATTTTTCAGGAGGCAGGTCAGGTGGTCTGATATTCCCATCTCTTGAAGAACTTTCCACAGTTTGTTGTGATCCACACAGTCAAAGGCTTTGGCATAATCAATAAAGCAGAAGTAGATGTTTTTCTGGAACTCTCTTGCTTTTTTGATATTGGCAACCTGGTACTCTCTCAGAATTGCTGACTGAATTCACACAAACAGTACAGTGAAAACAACCCCAAGCACATGATTCATTGTAGAGAGATGTCAGGGTGATAGGCTCCATGTGATAGGCAAAAGCAAACCCAAATCTCCTGGAGAATTGCCAGCCCCTATTGCAAGATGTCATCTTATTTTTAGCAATGTTAATATGTAAACATGTATATTATGTTTTACAATATGTGGCATTGGCAATGTGCTCCAATTTCCTACATTTTTATATTGTCATGATTGATCAAATTCACATTTCATCCTGTAACCATAGTTGACTCTCATTTCCACTTGAGACCTCTCCACATATCCCAGACTGAGTCTGATATATTTCACCCATCAGCTGTATTAGGTCTTCATAAATTTAATTTCCTTTAATTTCCTTCATAAATTGAAATTCCTTGTCTATGGGTAGACCTCCTTCTATTCTGTTTTATTGCCTTACTACCATTAGATGGAAACTCAGAGGAAAGTAAAGATAAATTTCAGTGCTCAGCCTTTTATTTTAAACTGGAATTTGACTTTAAAATTAGAAAAGATAATAAAAGTAATCAATAAAATATAAACAAGTTTTGTGAACTTCTGTAAGTATGCAGTATTTTGGTTTTAACATACAGTTGGTTTTATTCCTTAAAATATGATAGTCCCTTTGTCAAATAAATGTCTCAAAAACAAAGCCACATTAATCTTTTGTTGGTTCTCCTTTCCCATGGGATGGCCCAGGATTAGCAGATGAAAGGGATGAAAAAAGGTAAAGGGACATTGCGTATAATTCATTAAAATAAGAATTTATTTTCTCTAGCTTCATAGATCTCAACTAAGGGTTATTTTGCCCCTTAGAGGTCATTTGGCAGTGTTGTAAGACATCTTTGGTTGCCATGATTGAGGACGGTTTACTGGCATCTAGTGGGGAGAAGAAGGGAGCAACAGAGGATGAGATGGTTGGATGGCATCACCGACTCAATGGACGTGAGTTTGAGTAAACTCTGGAGTTGGTGATGGACAGGCCTGGCATGCTGCAGTCCATGGGATTGCAGAGTCGGACATGACTGAGTGATTGAACTGAACTGAACTGAGTGGGGAGGCCATGGGATGCTGCTGAGCATCATCCAATGCCCAGAACAGCCTCTCATGAAGAATTAGTCAGTTGAACATGCTAATAGTGCCAAGGGTAAGAACATTTACTCTTGCAGAACAATATGGGTATACTTAATATGAACTATACACTTAAAAATGGCTAAAACGGTAAATTTTATGTGTACTTAACCATAATTAAAAAAAAAAAGAACATGGGTTCTTATTTTCTAGGCAGGATTTCTAGTTAGAAGTGAGCTTATGCATTTTGCATAGAAATAAGAAAATTCAGTTTCTATGCTTAGTTAGTGCTTAACTTCATATTTAAGACTGGTGAGATACACAACAGAGCCCTTGTGTCATACACCATAGGAGAGCTGGTCAAGCTACCATGGCAGAGATTTGCAAACAACAGGCACAAACTGACTCTGGTTAGTAGAAGCAAAAGATAAAATTTATTGGAAAGCCCTGTAGTCAGCTGCAAAACCTCAAAGAGAAGCCCTGTACCTGAGATGTTTGTAGGACAGGACCCAAGGCAGCTTCAGAGATTTATCTGAGTGTAGGACTGAGTAGGCAGTGTCTCCAAAACCCACTGCCAGGGTAAATCAGCCTCTGGTGTTTACAGGTGAGTGTCTGAGAGGCCAAACTTGGTTCCTGTAAGCCTTCTCAGCCCTGGCAGTATGTGGCATACTTAGTGATGTCTCACTAAGACAGTCTACAAAGGAGAAAGAGGGTCCCTGTCCCCAAAAGTAGGGTGAAAGGATGCTGGGCAGGTCAAAACAATTAACCTGCATTTCAGCTGCGAGATAGATACTGTGTTCTGCTGCCAAAGCAAAATGCAAACAAAAAAACAAGAAATGCTTTAAATACAAGATATTTGTTTACTATGAAACTGATGGAAATCACTTAACTTCTCTTGATCTGTTTTATCATCTACAAAATGAGGAATTTTAATGACTTCTATCTTCTTCTACATTTTTATCATAGACCTGTTCCCTTATGTTTCTAAAAAATCTTTGAACTCCTATTCATATATACCTTATATTTTGCCTAGGTAGTGGATTCCCCTTCTCATTTTTTGTATTTTTGGAATGGTTTCCTAATGGTTTTGGCAGTATTTCTGAGTTTTGAATTATTGATATATTTTGGGTGAAATAACAGATCTTTTCAGGGCGCTTATGTGTGGCATTATTTGTATCAGAAAGAAAGTCAGTTCCAATTATTCATCCCCCCATTTGCAAAGAAAACCATGCAGGGGTGTAGGGCGTATGGAGGAGCAGCTCACATGGAAAAGCCTTTTCCGGTTCTGTCCTGCTGAGGGTTAAGCCCCGCATGGAGAGTGTTTTTCCCACAGAAACATGGTAGTGAGTCTCTACGCCTGGAAAGGGAGAGCTCCTTGGACTTCAGGAGATGAGCTTCTGAGGGAAGCTACAAGGACTAGGGTGTAGAGATCTGAAGATCAGGAGAGATGAGGGAGGAGGTTGGGGCCTGCGGAGGCTGCTGGCCGGTGGGAAACTCCTGACGCTGGGACGCATCAAGGATGTGAAGGATGAGGATAACATCCAAATGGAGTTTTGGTCAATCAGTGTCCTTATGCAGTGTAAAACCGCATGGTTGATACAGATCTCACAAAGTCTATAGGACTGGTTTGGAGAAAGGAAGAGAGAAGAGGGTGAGCCATATCTATATCTGTGTTGCCGTGGGGCAGAGGAGGGGGGCCAGGGCAGCTGTGGTGGGAGAGATGGAGTGAGGTCAGGTCCGAGGGGAGCTTGCCGCTGGGAGTGGCTATGAGAATGCAAATCCTTGGGAATTCACATGTGTTTTGTGGGAATCACTGGACTACCCAGAATACTCACAGTGAGCGCTCAGCCCAAAGGGTGAGGGGAACTTAGTGTGCTTTTGGGCTCTACTGTCTTGGGTTATATTACACCATACCTGACCTGATAATAGTTTAAGGGCAACTGAACACCCAAAATAATGTGGTGGGGTTACTTATGTTTTTGGTTTCAGCCTTTGATTTCATTGTATGGGATATCTTCTTTTGCCACAGTCCTCCCAAATAGAAATCATTTTTGTACTCAGTCACTTCAGTCATGTCCGACTCTTTGCGGCCCCATGGACTGTAGCCCGCCAGACTCCTCTGTCCATGGAACTTTCCAGGCAAGAATACTGGAGCAGGTTACTGTTTCCCGCTCCAGGGGATCTTCCTAACCCAGGGATCGAACCCGAGTCTCTGGGGTCTCCTGCATTGGCAAGCAGATTCTTTACTACCATACCACCTGGGAAGCCAGAATAGTTTTACCAAGAAATAAAAATTGTATTTATCTGTATGTTTAACATTTATTGTCATCCACCAAGTGCATCTTGCTTGAGGAGAGTCATAGATGAGTAAGACATACTGATGTTGTAAACAAGTTTATCCGCAAATGGAGAGACATAAAAACCAACCACAATACAAGGTTGGAGGCAGCAAGTGTTAAATGGAAGACGGGAACAGTGCTCATTATTTCTGGTTGGGAATGGTTACATAGAACCCAATGAATGAAGGTGTGTTTTGCTGAAGTTTCTATTTTTTTCTTGAATCATTTCTCTTTCCTGTTAAGAGACAAAAATAAGAACGTTCTGGCATTGTATAAAACACACACACACACAAATCCTAAGGCTAAAAAAACACAAGAAGTGTTGCAGTAGGTACTCATTCATCCAGCCCACTTTTCTATGCCTGGGACAAGTTTCGAAGATGAACCTCCAAAGGCTAAAAAGGCAGCACTGAATAGTGTGTAGGCCTTGGGGGTCAGATACTTTTGCATCCTGTCTCTGCCATTTTACCAGATGCATGATCTTGGGTAAGATACTCCTTATTAACAGCCTCTCTTTGTATTAGATTACCAATCTATAGAACAAGGGCACTAAGAATTTACTGGATTGTTGGAATAAACAAGATAATGCATGTGAAATGCTTGGTACGCTATATAAACTTGATGCATTTTAGCTATTATTTTTATAATCCTGAAAAGAATATTGGGAATTCTACATTTGTGAGTTTAATCACATTCTTTTGAATTTATATTTTCTGCTCATATCACTTCTTGGGTTAATAAACACCTTACATTTAATACCTATATAATTAAGTCTTGCTTTAATTTATCCAGAAGCTACCTCTTTCCAACTTTGACTGGAGGCACCTCACTCTCTAAAACATAGGATATAAAGCACTAATCCATGAGTTCCATGGTTTTATATAAGGGGAGGTACTAATAATATTTTCTACTTTGTTGGTGAAAACTGCCAACAGTTGTCAGTGTTTCATGAACTTTTTTGACAGCAGCATCTCCTTAAATAAGAACTTTGAGGTACAGTTACATGATATTTTCCAAACTGTCTTCTTTGAAATGCTATTCTGAGAGGGCTCAATGGGTGTTCCACACAGAGGATTGTAATTTAGTAAGCGCTGAATTAAATGAGAGTTTGTTAGGTTCTCTGTAACATCCTGTGTACCTCAAATACAGTAGGTAGTGGTTTTTGAATTTGTTTCTCCAAAGCATCTTTTTTTTTTTTTGGTGGGGGCTGGGTAGGGGCGGGAATTGTCTGGTAGGCCAAGTGTTCTGGAAACACAATTTGAGAAAAGCTGATTAATAGTAAATTACAGCTTCAATCTGTTATCTTTCAGGAGTAATTTCCCTCTGAGGACATTGCATTACTTATTATGTGGGAGCACTTTCATTGCTTTTCTGAACATTCAAAGACTCTTAGGTGATCTTTTTGCAGTGTATTCTTATCATCCTGACATTTTTGCCAGAAAAGTTTAATTGTATCTGTTTACTTAAAGATATCATTCTGTATATATTCTCTTTTCCAAATTGCTTTTAAAAGCATACTAAGTAGTGATCAGCTGAATTGTGTAGTAGAACGTGTGAAGTCATGCAGCCCTGGCTTGGAATCTTTGTTCAAGAACCCAGAATTTGTCCTTGGATGATTTATTTATCTTCTTTGATTCCTACTATTATATTTTCTGCTCTATTACTATTATATTTTCTATAAGAATTAATAAACTCTTTACATTTAATACCTATATAATTAAATCTTTCATTTGTCTGGAGACATAGCTTTTTATCCTTGTCCTTTGATTTCTTTCTCACAATACTCTTTCTGACTTGATCAAGCAAATACAAATCAGTTAATTTTTTTAAAACTGAGTTTGGAAATTGATTAAAACAAAAAAATCCCATGTAGATTGGGACATGGGATATTCATACAGTCATGACTAACAATTATAAGAAGTCACTGTTTATGGTTAACCCCTTTCCCTATGTACACATGCAGGCAGGAAAAATTAGGTCACTTTTCCTCCTCTAGGGCCAAATCCTTGGGAGTGGGAAGCTACAGGGGAAGGTGTTATATTCCTCAGTCCATCCCTGTGGGGGAGACTCCTAAAGTACTTGAATCAAGCAAGAAGTAAGAGTGAGTTGCAGCTTAAAGAAAAACCCCTTGAAGTTTCATTTTCACGATTTCATCAAATGATATTATATTACTGAAAACTTAAAATCATAGTATAAATATTCTCATAGTATAAGATAGTCTGATTAGATTTCAAGTATCTAATGTCTCAAATTTCTCCCCTCAATAGGCTTTTAGAGATATATGTTCCAGTGTGTTTTTCAGAGTAAATACCTATTTCCCAGCCTTTCTCATTCAGGCCTACCATAAGGAGACAATGCCTCCTTATGGAAATATGGAAGTATTACCGTATAATAGCTGAATTCCGTTGATATCATCCTGTGAAAGTTTGAAATTCTTGGAATCTTCTTTGCTGTAGGTTGGATACATCACAGCATTAGGATCAGACGAATGACTCAGACCTAAGGAATGGCCAAGCTCATGTGTTGCAACATACAGGAAGTTAACTCCTGAGACCAAAGAGAGACATACAGTGACTGTAAAAATAACTATATGTATAATAAAATCAAAACATATAATCAAAATCAAAGTAACTATAAGATACCTAACTCTTTAAATCCTCCATAGTTTTATTATTTGTTTCCAGGCCTTCATGAGGAGGTAGGTTTAAAAGAGGAATCAGAAAAGTAGTACTTTAATCTTATCACCACTTCTGGTTTTAAGAAAATATAAGTTTTTTTCTGCCTATTTGCTTCTTATGTAATCACTCTGCAGTGTTCAGAAGCAGAAAGCAAAGGATTATTATAAAGACCTGAGTTTGAAACCTGGCTCAGCTACTTACTAGCTGGACAACTCTGGACAAATTAATGGGTATTGCTGAGGCTCAGTTCCTCATCTGTTAAATGGAGACAATAATTCCTACCTTATAGATTTGTCATAATAACTTGAATTTCCCAATATCTGAAAAATGATGAATATTCAATAAATGATGAAAGTGAAAGTGAAGTCTCTTAGTCATGTCTGACTCTTTGCGACCCCGTGGACTGTGGCCCACCAGGCTCCTCCGTCCATGGGATTCTCCAGGCAAGAATACTGGAGTGGGTTGCCACTTCCTTCTCCAGGGGATCTTTCTGACCCAGGGATTGAACCCAGGTCTCCCGCATTGCGGGCAGACGCTTTAACCTCTGAGCCACCAGGGAAGCCCAATGATAGTGGCTCTGAATAGCAGGAGAGAGAAAGCTGGTTTTGAGAAAGCATGACTGTAGGGCAGGACCTCCAGGCAAGGCTGCAATTTGCTTTCGATTTGTTAAAGTGTGTTAAATATATGTTCTCTCTCCCTCAGACTCATAGATAGGCTTTGCAAATAACAAGGAAGTTGCGAGTGTGTGAGTTTGAGGGGCCAGAGTTCCAATCATGGTGCATTAGACTGAAGGAAGGTGTCTTTAGTTTACTTTGAGTGGGAAGAGGGAAGAATGAAAAACACACGCAAGATGTGAGATGGAAGCAGTGTCATAATTTTACATAGGTTAGATTTTCACAGCAAGGCATCACTATGGTGGTGAATTCCCACTGCCAAACACAGGTATTCATTTTACTTTCAGGGCCAGTTAGTAGCCAATTTTTTAAAAGCATTGTTTTCAATTAGGATTATTTATCTAGAGCTTCTCTTCATTAGTTTTCTGTTTTGTCTATAATCTTCCACTTTGTAAAATGATGACCACAATGGGCTGGGTTATAGTGTGGGTTCTTTCTGACCAATAATGACTAATATTAGTGTGTGAGTGCTGTTGCTTCAGTTGTGCCCGTGTCTTTGCAACGCTATGGACTGTAGCCCAGCGGGATCCTCTGTCCATGGGATTCTCCAGGCAAGAATACTGGAATGGGTTGCCATGCCCTCCTTCAGGGGATCTTCCTGTCCCAGGGATCGAACCCACATCTCTATGTCTCCTGCATTGGCATGTGGATTATTTGTGACTAGAGGAAACTAGGAAGCCCATATAATATTAGAATTATATATAATACTCCAAATATCATAGTCTCTGCCCCTTTTTCCAGAGAAGGCAATGGCACCCCACTCCAGTCCTTTTGCCTGGAAAATCCCATGGATGGAGGAGCCTGGTGGGCTGCAGTCCATGGGGTCGCTAAGAGTCGGAAACGACTGAGCGACTTCACTTTCACTTTTCTCTTTCATGCATTGGAGAAGGAAATGGCAACCCGATCCAGTGTTCTTGCCTGGAGAATCCCAGGGACAGGGGAGCCTGGTGGGCTGCTGTCTATGGGGTCGCACAGAGTCGGACACGACTGAGTGATTTAGCGGCGGCGGCAGCAGCCCCTTTTTCTCCTTTAATTAAAAAATATTTGGGGGATATATACAAAATAGTTATAATTTATTGAAATATTAATATATTCCAAGCACTATGCTAAGCATTGCATAAGCATTATCTCATTTAATTCAAACAACAATCCTGTGGGGTGGGAATTACTTACAGTTCCATTTCACAGATGAGGAAACTGAGGCTCAGAGAAGTTAAGTAACTTGTCCAAAGAGAATGTGACTAACTGGTAGAGGTAGAGCAAATTGAACCCAATGTTGCTTGACACTGTAGCCGGAGCCTCCATCTTCCATACGTGGAACATTATGAGCACATTTAAAGCACAGAGGTTGGCAGTTAGCAAGACTAGATAACTATTATTAATCAAAGCAATTATCAAAGTTAGAGAGAGTTAAGATATGGAAAGTTCAGGATTTTAAAAAGGATGTGTAGGGGAAGAGATACAGGATGCTGTACCTATCCTGATACCATCAGTCCAGCGTTCATCCTCATCGAAGTGAGCATCTCCTCCCAGGCCTGGCCCGGGTGCAAAGGCATGAGCCAGTGTGGCTCCTGGCCCATCAAAGGGATACGGGTCCCCGTGAGCTGAAAGAAAGCAGGGCGATTGCCTTTAGAGACTGAATCTATATCCAGTCATTCCATCTTTCAGTCTATATGATTAGTGAGGTGAAAAAGATCAGTCCAAGCAGCCAGCTACATGACAGGGTGGTTTGGGTATTTGTTTGTCACAGGAACTTTTTCTTTCATACAGCTGCTGCTCATCCCTGATAACCTCCACATTTTGAAAGCTTACTGATGCAGGACTTTAAAACATTCACATCTAATTTATGGTGCCATCTAAACGTTAAATTTGATCATTTTCCTTTGCCGCATGGTGGCAGAGTGGAGAATACTGGATTCAGCAGGTAATTGAATATCATTTAATGTAAGTTTTCATAAAAATCTAGCTTATTCTTTGTGAATATAGTAGTTTCTTGAAGAACTGTGCTCAAGGTGTCCTAAAGTAGATTTTGATGTGCTTTTATTTGTGATGCAGAGAAATTTATTTTCAAACTGTTATCTGGCCATATCCAACTTATCTGGTTCTTAAAAAGCATGGAGTGTCGTGATCAGTGCTTTCTATAAGGTTTTCTTCACTCTTGTCAATATTGTGTTTAAGTTTAAATTTCAGCTAAATTCACAGCACCCAGGAAGTATAATATTAAAGCAGACCAAAAGAGCAACATTTGCCTCTAAAATTTGTACCATGAAGCACCAGTAATTAATAGCAGTTCATGTATATGGGTTTTATCTCCTTAAGCCCTTTAATATAAAATTTTATATTTTCTGCTTTCTTACTAAATACATGAAAGCTGTTGGCAATAGGCCACAGGGGCAGTTCAATTCTTGGAGACCACTTAGGGCTTTTGGAAGTTGTAACCTCTTCTTTTGCTTATATATGTGCGTGCATGCTAAGTTGCTTCAGTCGTGTCTGACTCCCTGCGACACTATGGACCGTAGCCTGCCTGGCTTCTCTGTCCACGGGATTCTCCAGGCAAGGATATGGAGTGGGTTGCCATGCCCTCCTCCAGGGGACCTTCCCAAGCTAGGGATCAAACACGTGTCTTATATGTCTCCTGCACTGGCAGGCAGGTCTTTACCACTAGCACTACTTGGGAAGCCCTTGCTTATAACTTACACACATATATAAAATGATTCATGTTATAAAATAGAGGTTGGCAAACTTTTTCTGCAAAGGACCAGATCTGTGGGCTTCATGATCTCTGCTGTATTTACTAAAGTCTGTCATTGTAGCCCAACGCACTCACAGACAATAGGTAAGTGAAAGAACATGGCTGTGTTCGGGCTTCCCTCATAGCTCAGTTGCTAAAGAATGCGCCTGCATTGCAGGAGACCCTGGTTCAATGGACATAAGTCTGAGTAAGCTCTGGGAGTTGGTGATGGACAGGGAGGCCTGGCGTGCTGCAGTCCATGGGGTCATAGAGTCAGACATGGCTGAGTGACTGAACTGAACCGAATGGCTATGTTCTAATAAATATTTATTTACGGATTTGGCACATGGATCATAGTTTGCCATCTTCTGCTATAAAAAGTGGCTCTAAATTAATGGACTAGAAAAAAAATGTAGTAACATTGACATATATGCTTATCTTTATATCTGTATCCCATTAATCTGTAAAGAGATTGATGTATCTGTCTATCATCTACCTATATCTCATTAAAGATTTTAAATCTGGAAAACAGGAGGGCACGGATATACACAACAAGCAAAACAGCGCACAGGATCAGCCTGAAGGAATCTTCCTTACCTCTTCTTGCAAAGCCAATCATGATATCAGCAGTTCCCCATCTAAGTCTCTTAAACGTCAGTGGGATTGCTTCGCTCCATATTTTGAAGGCCTTGGCCACTAATTGATTCACTGTGATATGTGGTAAGTCTGAAGTATATGACATGATCCTGGTAGCAAGCAAGAAAACAATGTTTGACCTTTTAGGAAAAAGACTATATTGCTTTTGCCAAAATGAGCCAAAGCAAAACTGACCTGTAGGTAACTACTTTAGAAGTCCATTTAGGATGATTTGGGAATAGCGAAAATTCTGCAACATCTGGTACTCCACATCTGGGCTTCTCCATGATCTCTATAATACGGGGGCTTAATATTCCAGTTATAGGCAGGTGAAAGAATCCTTCCATCCGCTTGAGTCTGACTTCTAAACTATTGGCATCCTTAATTTTTGAGTCAGATGAATAAAACCTCTTAAGATAGTCCTGTTGGAAAGAGTAATTGATCTGTAATTCTTGTTTGTTGTCTTCTTTTATCTCAGAAGTCTGCACATCTTTGCCTCTGATTCCTATGGACCCAAACAGTAGTTTGAAGGCAGAATAGTTACACAGTAACCAGGTAAAACAAAAGTACATTCATGAGAAGGAAATGTAATATTGATGATGAGTCATTGCCATTTCATTTCATGGCCGAAAGAAAAGAGTACCTCTCTTTTTCTGTTATCCCATTGTATAATTTTAAAACACAGACTTGTTTTTAATAGTCAGGAAGAGTGCCCCGTTTGCCCTCAAGGTGTGCACCTGAGGTCTGCCCTTGGCATCAGAGACCCTTTGGGGAGATCCAAAGTCACCCAGCCCTTTCTAAGATGCTCTGGAGGTCAGGTCCCCTGAGGTTAAAGGTTTTAACATTTTAGTCCTGGGAAAGGAAATTAGGACATTATTTCATTTAATATATGTATTTTCTAGGTGAAGAAATCAAAACTCATAGTAACTAAATGATGTGCTCCGCAGTCATGTATTATGCTAGTAGGCAAACTGGTCCTGAGTTTCTTGACTGCTTGCCAGGCCAGAGCTCTTTCCATAGCTAAGTTCTTTGTAAAACCCTCTTTGTGAAGCTGTAAGGTAAAGCAGGTTTCTTAGGTGTGTTCCATGTGCCGTTAGGTCCGGGGGAATTTCTTAAAGGACCCCAGTGAATGGGTGTGAGGATATTTATTTTTTCCTAAATAGGAAAAAATAGAGAGTGAATGAAAATAACAACAGCAGCAGCCTCCCCAGAACCTTGATGAAGCACTTACTAGTGGCAGGGAATATACCAAGAGCTTTATATGCTTATCTTATTTAAACCTCATAACCACCCTGGAAGTTGGGTATGGCAATACTTTCCTATTTCACATTTGAAGAATCATGGCTCAGAGAAGGGGAGTAACTTGCATGAAGTCACCCAGGAGTAACAAAAGGAACGGATATTTGAACTCCAATTCTGATTCCAAAGCCCATTTCCTCAGAAAAACGTACAGCGTCATGTTAATGTGTGATAGTGCCGTCAAAATGAGTTAGGTTTATGAACTTCACGTAAGTAACCTTAGCAGTAAGGTGCTCTCTCTTCCTGTTCCCAAGACTGTGTTTCATTCAATACAAGTACTCACTGTTCATCCATGACAGTTGGGAGTTAATCCCTGATTTAAAAACAAATAGCTCATTTTCTCCCTTCCAGAGCTACCAGCTTTGCAAAGACACTTTCTGGAAGAAATCTCTCAGTATCCTTGAGATGACTTTTCCTACCTTCCTTTAAAACTAGAGAACCTCCCTCTGGTTTACTGGCAATCTGCACCCTGGGTGGAGGGGCTCAACACTCCTGCAAGTGGACTCCTTCTGAATCCAGAAGGTTGGAACCATATGAAATGGACCTTTTTCAGATCAAAAGAAAATAGTCAAATAGGACCTCCTTGATGGTCCAGTTGTTAAAACTCTGCCTGCCAATGCAGAGGACATGGGTTTGACCCCTGCTCTGGGAGGATTCCACATGCCGGGGCGCAACTAAGCCTGTGTGCCACAGATACTGAGCCTATTGTCCTTACGAGAGATGCCACCACGATGACAAGGCTATGCATTGCAACTGGAGGAAGCCCACATACAGCAACGAAGACCCAGCGCAGCCAAAAATAAAATAAATACTTTTTTAAAATGGTCAAATATCAGTAATTTCATATGGTTCAATCCAACACATTACAGGGACTTTGAAAAAAGTCAAAGTTAGTGTGAAATAAAACTCAACTTTTCTTATGCTTAAATTTATAAACAATACTTTTACCAAATAATAATTAATTACACTTTGGGCTTCTCTGGTGGCTCAGCCTGTAAAGAATCTGAAGGAGAACCCAAGGAGGCTTGAGTTTGATCCCTGGGTCAGGAAGATCCCATGGAGAAGGGAATGGCCACCCACTCCAGTATTCTTGCCTGGAGAATCCCATGGGCAGAGGAGCCCTGTGGGCTGTAGTCCATGGGGTCGAAAAAGAGTTGGACTCGACTGAGCCACTAACACTTTCTGTCCCTCACTCACATTAGGATAATTATTAAGTAATATATTGGAAAGTACATGACTTTTGAACCAGAACTTGTTCTTGACTCTTGTCTCTACAGTTAGCAAGTATGTGGGATGTGAATTACTTTTACTTTGGTTTCTTCTTTTTCCCAGGATAGAGCTGAGGATTCAATGACACCACGTTTAGGACGTATTTCATAATCTGAAGTTGTTACATACATGATACCTGGTATTGTTACCACTTCATTTATTTGCTAGACTTCTCCAGATAAAACACAGTATTACTGTCTCCACTGGATATATGAGAAAACGAAGTCAGAAGTTCATGCCTCACCCATCATCATCGGTTTATCAGCAGGAGAGCTGCAACATCTACCCTCATTTTCTGTTCTCATGTCTCTCCATCACTAGGGTCCTCATCTTAAGGAGCATCACTTTGCTCTTTATGAGAATATCTCGAGTTACAATACACTGTAGTGGTCGTGAAAGCTTCAATTTATATAATATGTCTCAGGGATGTTGCTTCA
This sequence comes from Bos grunniens, assembly GCF_055505025.1. Classification (NCBI taxonomy): domain Eukaryota; kingdom Metazoa; phylum Chordata; class Mammalia; order Artiodactyla; family Bovidae; genus Bos; species Bos grunniens. The sequence goes on along the minus strand of NC_141179.1, from coordinate 6,641,224 downwards.
CAACACCCCTATTTGACTGATATCGTTGTATCTTCAGCTAGAAAACTGAAGCTCAAAGGTTAATAACACGCCTCTGTCCATCCACGCAGTCGAGTGGAGGAGGTGGAACTTGAATCCCCTTTGGGCAAGCTTCAGAGCCTGCACTTAATCGCTACTTGATTAAATCATATATTGCCTTTATAATAGGGAAAGTTATTAAAGTGGCAAAGCACAGTTTGTCTGGAAAGTCCGTGGCGGCCCGGGAGAGTGGGCCAGAGACGTACCTGAGCCAGCTGCCAGCGTGGGTCTCCCTCGCCTCCCGGGCCCGGGCCGAGTGGCAGGGCCGGGCTGCCGGGCAGCAGGCAGGCAGCGCATAGCAGCGCCAGCCGCATAGCTGTCTCCTCGCACTTACGGGGCATTTGGTGTTCTGTGCCGGAGGCTGGAGAAATTTATATGGCTTCTTAACCTTGAATGTGGAAACAGGTGACTCATTTGAGTGTTTTCTTTGTTTGGAATGTCTTACGGAACTTTGAAAAGCGTGTGTTATCTTTCATTAATGACAACGAGGAAGTATGCCCTTATTGGCAGGAAGCACACAACGGATTTGTCTTTCAAAGGGTTTTTTTTCCCACTTGTCTTCTGTATAAATTTAACCTGTGAGGAGACATATTTTCTTTGCCAGAATCAAATTGCTACTTGTTTTTTTTTTTTTCATTTTAAAGCCTTTATTTGTGCATTCATTTTTGGCTGTGCTGGGTCTTCGTTGCTGCGCAGGGTTTTCTCCAGTTGCAGCCAGTGGGGCTACTCTCTGGCTGCGGTGCGCAGGCTTTTCATCGCGGTGGCTTCCTTTGTTGCGGAGCACAGGCTGTAGCGTATGCAGGCTGCAGGAACTGTGGCAGGGGGCTCAGCGGCTGGGACCCCCGGGCTCTAAGCACAGGCTCAGTATTTATGACAGATGGGCTTAGTTGCTCCGCTTCCCAGATCAGGGATCGAACTATGTCTCCTGCATTGGCAGGCAGATTCTTTACCACCGAGCTACCAGGGAAGCCCTCAAATTGCTACTTAGACATGTCTTTTTAAAAAAAAATTTTATTATTATTATTATTTTTTTTACTTTACAATATTGTATTGGTTTTGCCATACATCAACATGCATCCGCCACCGGGGTACACGTGTTCCGACATGTCTTCTCAATGAAAAAATCGAGGGAGCATTATAAACAGGACATCTGTATTTTAAACAATATTAAAAAAAAGTGAAACGCATAGAAAAATACTAACACATAAAACATGCAAATAGTTAAGTCATGATGAAGCAAACGCTGTAAGTGTCTCCAAAGTCACAGAGGGGAAGTCATAGTGTTTACATTGGGCACGTTCCTGAGTATACTCTACTGTAGCACGTTGTTTATTTCTGAATTTTCTGCAGTTAGCTTAAAATGTATTTTGCTTTGAACTTTTGCTTTGTTGCCCATGTTTAGTCATGCTGATTCTGTGCCTTTTGTAAAACAACGTTGCCTATAGCCTGAAATATATAGGATAGCCTATTCTTAAGGCTCTGGCTTTGATGAGTCCATTTTTTTAGAGATTAAAGAGTTGCAGAAGAAACAAGAGTATTTGTCCTGTTGGAAGTTTACAGGAACACTGTGACTGACCTACATGGGCAGCTGCAAGAACAAACGATTCCTCCACCAAGAAGTTGGCAACAACCAGCCATGCCCCTCTCTCGTCTTGCCTTTAAAAGTGATTTGCTGAAACCCTTCGAGGAGTTGGGGGTTTTTCAGATACAAGCCACCTGTCTCCTTGCATGATCCTGCAATAAATCTTTCTGCTCCAACTACTGATGTTTTGGTTTGTTTCATCCCATGGGCATTGGGCACATGAACTTGTGTTTGGTAAAAATAGCTTTAAATGACTTTTTCAAAAGAAGGAATATCAAGTAGACTAGGTGAATATTTGAGGGCAAGGGGCATCAGGAAGAAAACTTTTCCTAAAACCAGCTACAAATACTTCCTAAATTGTTTTGATAATTCTTTCTTTGTAGATATATTTTTATTCATCATAGCAATTCTCTCTTTTGTGCGTAAGACTTCACTCAGGAAAGAAAACTTTTTCCTGAACTGTCTTTGAGCTAGCACCATTAAGTATATTTCTATGTTCTCAAATTTGTATTGTTGTTTAGTTGCTAAGTCATGTCTGACTCTTTTGAGATCCCATTGGACAGTAGCCTGCCAGGTTCTTTTGTCTGTAGGATTTCCCAGGCAAGAATGTTGTAGTGGGTTGCCATTTCTTTCTCCAAGGAATCTTCCTGACCCAGTGATCCAACCCACATCTCCTGAATTGACAGGCAAATCCTTTACCACTGAGTCACCTGAGAAGCCCTTGCCCAAATTTACTCATCCATAAAACAAAAACATTCTTTTATCCATTATAGTGCTTGGTCCTGGGGATAAAGGAGTCAGTATACTCTGAACTCAACTATCTTGTAGGGAGACATAATGGAATCATCTTACAGAGCTTAAGTTAAATATTAAACTAAAAATATGTGTAGAGTCATTTGTTGCTAAATCCGGAAAACTTATTTGGTCCTTATCACATTTGATCACAGAGGGGCAGTTGATGCCTGTCTTCCTTCATGAAAGGCTGTCTTCCCTGGGATTCTGTGGTAATACATTCTTTTGTTTTTTCTTCTATTTTGATTCTGATTTTCCTGTTTAAACTCCTCTTGTGTCCACATCTTAACTATTGGTGATCTTTAAGTTTCCATCAGTGGCCTTTACTTCCTGTGCTATGAACATTCCTTCAGTTCAGCTCAGCTCAGTCTCTCAGTCGTGTCCGACTCTTTGCGACCCCATGGACTGCAGCACACCAGGCCTGCATGTTCATCACCAACTCCCAAAGTCCACCCAAACCCATGTCCATTGAGTTGGTGATGCCATCCAACCATCTCATCCTCTGTGGTCCCCTTCTCCTCCCGCCTTCAATCTTTCCCAGCATCAGGGTCTTTTCAAATGAGTCAGCTCTTCGCGTCAGGTGTATTGGAGTTTCAGGTTCAGCATCAGTCCTCCCAATGAATACTCAGGACTGATTTCCTTTAGGATTGACTGGTTGGATCTTCTTGCAGGCCAAGGGACTCTCAAGAGTCTTCTCCAACACCACAGTTAAAAAGCATCAATGCTTTGGTGCTCAGCTTTCTCTATTAAGACTATTAGTCCAACTCTCATATCCATACATGACTACTGGGAAAACCATAACCTTGACTAGACAGACCTTTGTTGGCAAAATAATGTCTCTGCTTTTTAATATGCTATCTAGGTTGGCCATAACTTTTCTTCCAAGGAGCAAATGTCTTTTAATTTCATGGCTGCAGTCACCATCTGCAGTGATTTTGGAGCTCCCAAAATAAAATCTGTCACTGTTTCTATTGTTTCTCTATCTATTTACCATGAAGTGATGGGACTGGATACCAATATCTTAGTTTTCTGAATGTTGAGTTCTAAGCCAACTTTTTCACTCTCCTCTTTCACTTTCATCAAGAGGCTGTTTAGTTCTTCACTTTCTGCCATAAGGGTGGTGTCATCTGCATGTCTGAGGTTATTGATATTTCTCCTGGCAGTCTTGATTCCAGCTTGTGCTTCTTCCAGCCCAACATTTCTCATGATGTATTCTGAATATAAGTTAAATAAGCAGGGTGACAATATACAGCCTTGACGTACTCCTTTTCCTATTTGGAACCAGTCTGTTGTTCCATGTCCAGTTCTAACTGTTGCTTCCTGCATACAGATTTCTCAGGAGGCAGGTCAGGTGTTCTGTTATTTCCATCTCTTTAGAATTTTTCACCGTTTGTTGTGATCCACACAGTCAAATGGTTTGGCATAGTCAATAAAACAGAAGTAGATGTTTTTCTGGAACTCTCTTGCTTTATTGATGATCCAACGGATGTTGGCAATTTGATCTCTCCTTCCTCTGCCTTTTCTAAATCCAGCTTGAACATCTGGAAGTTCATAGTTCACGTACTGTTGAAGCCTGGCTTGGAGAAATGTGAGCATAACTTTGCTAGCGTGTGAGATGAGTGCAATTGTGCGGTAGTTTGAACATTCTTTGGCTTTGCCTTTCTTTGAGATTGGAATGAAAAGTGACATTTTCCAGTCCTGTGGCCACAGCTGAGTTTTCCAAATTTGCTGGCTTATCGAGTGCAGCATTTTCATAGCATCATCTTTTAGGATTTGAAATAGCTCAACTGAAATTCCATCACCTCCACTAACTTTGTTCATAGTGATGCTTCCTAAAGCCTGCTTGACTTCACATTCCAGGATGTCTGGCTCTAGGTGAGTGATCACACCATCGTGGTTATCTGAGTCATTAAGATCTTTTTTGTACGGTTCTTCTGTGTATTCTTGCCACCTCTTCTTAGTATCTTCTGCCTTTGTTAGGTCCATACCACTTTTGTTCTTTATTATGCTTTCTTATGCCCATCTTTGCATGAAATGTTCCCTTGGTGTCTCTAATTCTCTTGAAGAGCTCTCTAGTCTTTCCCATTCTGTGTTTTCCTCTATTTCTTTGCATTGATCACTGAGGAAGGCTTCCTTGTCTCTCTTTGCTATTCTTGAAACTCTGCATTCAAATGGATATATTGCCTTTTCTCCTTTGCCTTTTGCATTTTTCTTTTCTCAACTATTTGTAAGGCCTCCTTGGACAATCATTTTGCCTTTTGCATTTCTTTTTCTTGGGGATGGTATTGATCACTGCCTCCTGTACAATGTCATGAACCTCCATCCATAGTTCTTCAGGGACTCTGTCTATCACATCTAATCCCTTGAATCTATTTGCCACTTCCACTGTATAATTGTAAGGGATTTGATTTAGATCACACTTGAATGGTCTAGTGGTTTTTCCTACTTTCTTCAATTTCAGTCTGAATTTGGCAATAAGGAGTTCATGATCTGAGCCACAGTCAGCTCCTGGTCTTGTTTTTGCTGACTGTATAGAGCTTCTCCATCTTTGGCTGCAAAGAATATAATCAATCTGATTTTGGTGTCAACCATCTGGTGATGTCCATGTGTAGGGTCTTCTCTCGTGTTGTTGGAAGAGGGTGCTTGCTATGACCAGTGCATTTTCTTGGCAGAACTCTATTAGCCTTTGCCCTGCTTCATTCTGTACTCCAAGGTCAAATTTGCCGTTACTCCAGGTATCTCTTGACTTCCTACTTTTGCATTTCAGTCCTCTATTATGAAAATGACATCTTTTTTTGGGTGTTAGTCCTAGAAGGTCTCGTAGGTCTTCATAGAACTGTTCAACTTCAGCTTCTTCAGCATTACTGGTCGGGGCATAGACTTGGATTACGGTGATACTGAGAGGTTTGACTTGGAAATGAACAGAGATCATTCTGTCATTTTGGAGATTGCATCCAAGTACTGCATTTTGGACTCTTTTGTTGACTATGATGGCTACTCCAGTTATTTCAAGGGATTCTTGCCCACAGTAGTAGATATAATGGTCATTTGAGTTAAATTCACGCATTCCAGTCCATTTTAGTTCGCTGATTCCTAAAATGTCAATGTTCACTCTTGCCATCTCCTGTTTGACCCATGATCTCATATCACTCCACAGGTTCATTTACTGTCCATACTTTAATCAGTTCCAAGCTTGTTTAAATCTCATTTTCCTGGACTTAATAACATCTTGTCACTTTGTTGCTATCAGGATAAAGGAAATGTTTACATATCATTTATCTCATTCCCTGGCATAAATTTAGCCTAAATCTCTTCCTTATAAATTTGTATTTCCTATCGCATTCTAGAAATGTTCATTTGGATGTTCTATAGGAACTACATGATAAACTAAAGTCATGGTCTTTCTCATCAGTCCTCCTCAGCTCTGTGTTTTTTATTTCAGTGAGTGTTACCACAGTTCACATTTGCTTTTGTGACTCTATAGGCATAGTGTAGGTCTGGAGCCAAAGTTCTGACTCTGGCTTTCAAATTCAGGTTAGCAGCTAGGGTGGTGGATATACTGTACAGCACAGAATATGGATGCTGCAGTCCATGGGGTCACAAAGGGTCAGACACGACTGAGCAAATGAAATTATAGCCAATATTTTATAATAGCTAAACCTTTAAAAATTGTGAATTACTATGTTCTACATCTGAAACTCATGTTGTGCGTCAACTATACTTCAACAGAAACAAAATATAATACATGTTTAAGTCTTTAAAAATGCACACAGAAAATAAAATATAAAACATTGAGAAAGGAAAAAGAAATAATACTTGGTAAGGAAAGCAGAAAAGCCAAGGGCAATCGAATTTCAACAATATTAATGACTGTAATTTAAAAATTACAATTCAAAGATGAATTATTGAGCTCTTACTATGTGTCAGACATGGTTTTTAATGTACCATGTGCATTATTTCACATAATACACAAAGTAATCCCATGAAGCAGTGTAATAGTCAGGGTCCAGTTGAGAATGACAGAAATCGCCTTACCTAGTTTTAGAAGAAAGGAAATAGAGGAAGAACTTTCAGAACAATACCATAAAACTTACCAAAGAAACCACTCCTTCCACATGCAGGATCCTGGGAAATCAGAGAGCTGCTCTCTGCATCAATGGTCCCAGAATTCCACACTTTATATTTGTCACCTGACTTATTTCATCAAGCACAATGTGCTCTAAGGTCTCCTGCATTGCAGACAGATTCTTTGCCATCTGAGTCATCAGGGAAGCCTTAGACCATCCACATTGCTGCAAATGGCAGAATTTCATTTTTGATGGCTGAATAATATTCCATTGTGTGTGTTTATGTGTGTGTGCATGTGAGAGAGAGAGAGAGAGAGAGACTTCTTAATCCAATAATCTGTTGATGGGCACTTGGATAGCTTCTGTGTCTTGGCTATTGTACATAGTACTGCTGTGAATACTGGGGTTGTTTGTATATTCTTGATTTAAGTGTTTTCATTTTTTTCAGATATCTATACAAGAGTGGAATTTCAGGATCATATGGTATTTCTGGGCTTCAACATAGAGAAGCTGGTTCAACCCCTGGGTCAGGAAGATCCCTTGGAGGAAGGCAGAGCAACCCACTCAGTATTCTTGCCTGGAGAATCCAGTGGACAGAGAAGCCTGGGATGCTACAGTCCATGGGGTCACAAAGAGACTGAAGCGACTTTGCATGGAGGCATGATATTTCTACTTTAATTTTTTGAGGAAACTTCATACCATTTTCCATAGTGACTGCCTCAATTTACATCCCCACTAAGAGTGTACTCGGGTTCCCTTTTCTCCACATCCTCTCCAACATTTGTTGTTTGCAGACATTTTGATGATAGCTATTCTCACAGATGTGAGGTGATACCTCATTGTGGTTTTGATTTGCATTGCTTTAATAATTAGTGATGGTAAGCCTCTTTTCATATGTCTGTTGGTGATCTGCATGGTCTCCTTTGGAAAAATGTCTATTCAAGTCTTCTATGCATTGTTTGATTTGGTTGTTTATTCTTTTGATGTTGAAATGTAAGTGTTTTTAATATATATTTTGAGTTTTAACTCCTTTTTGGTCATATAATTTGCAATATTTTCTCCCATTCTGTAGGTCATCTTTTCATTTTATTGGTGGTTTTCTTTGCTATGCAAAAACTTTTAAATTTAATTAGGTTCCATTTGTCTATTTTTGCTTTTGTATCCTATGCCTTTAGAAATAGATCTTGGGAAATATTGCTGTGTTGTTCAGTTGCCAAGTCGTGTCCGACTCTTTGTGGCCTCATGAACTGCAGCACTCCAGGCTTCCCTGTGCTTCACCATCTCCGGGAGTTTACTCAAACTCATGTCAATTGAGTTGGTGATGCCATCCAACCATCTCATCCTCTGTCTTACCCTTCTCCTCCTGCCTTCAGTCTTTCCCAGGACCGGAGTCTTTTCCAGTGAGTCAGCCCTTCACATCAAGTGGCCAAAGTATTGCACCTTCAACTTCAGCATCAGTTCTTCCAATGAATAGATCCTGGAAAATATTGCTATTTATGTCAAAGAGTGTCCCGCCTATATTTTCTTCCAGGAGTTTTAGGGTTTCCGGTCTTATAGTTAGGACTTTAAACCATTTTGAGTTTATCTTTGTATATAGTGTTAAGGAATGGTCTAATTTCATTCTTTTACTTGTTGCGGTCCAGTTTTCCCAGCACCATTTATTAGACACTGGCTGTTTTTCTGCTGTGTATTATTACCTCCTTTGTCATAGATTAATGAGCCATAGGTGTGTGGGTTTATTTCTGGGCCCTTTATTCTGCTCCACTGGTCTATGTGTCTGTTTTTGTGCCCGTGTTATAGTGTTTTGAATACTGTAATTTTGTGCAATTTGAAGTCAGGGAGCATGATAGCTCCAGTTTTTTCTTTTTAAAGATAGCTTGAGGAATTCAGCCGTTTGTGATTCCATGTAAATTTTAGGATTATTTGTTCTAGTTTTGTGTAACGTGTAATGGGTATTTTGATAGGAATTGCATTTAGTCTGCAGATTTCCTTGGGTAGTATGGTTATGTTAACAGTATTAAAATTTCCAGTCCAAGAACACAGTATATCTTCCCATCTGTTTGTCATCTTTAATTTCTTTCATCAGTGTCTTATAGTTTTCCAAATACAGGTCTTTCATGTCCTGAGGCAGGTTTATTTTTAAGTATTTTGTTCTTTTTGATGCAATTGTAAATTGTATTGTTTCCTTAATTTCTCTTTCTGATAGTTCATTGTTATGTGTATGGAAATGCAGCAGATTTCTATATATTAATTTAGTATCCTGCAGTTTACTGAATTCGTTGATGAGCTCTAGTTTTTTGGTGGTGTCTTGATTTGCTATGTATTGTATCATGTCATTTGCAAACAGTGACAATTTTACTTCTTGCTTTCCAATATGAAAGTGCTATCTATTTTTGTATTATACTTTATAATATAATACTAAAACTTTATAATATAACCATAATAGCAAATATTCTTATAAAATTTACAGTGTACTCAGCTCTAAGTGTTTAACATATTGTTAAGTCCTCAAAACACACCTGTGGTAGGTACTATTATTTTTATTCTTTTTTACAGTTGAAGAAACTGAGGTGTAGAGTTTAAGCAACTTACCCAGTGCATGCATGCTCCGTTGTATCCGACCCTTTGCGACCCCATGGACTGTAGCTCACCAGGCTCCTCTGTTCATGAAATTTCCCAGGCAAGAATACTGGAGTGGAATGCGATTTCCACCTCCGGGGGATCTTCCTGACCCAGGGATTGAACCTGTGTCTCCTACATCGAAGGTGGATTCTTTACCACTTACTGCTGAGCCACCAGGGAAGCAACTTATCCAGTATCACACAGCTATTAAAGTGGCAGAGACAGGCAGTCTATCCTATTCATCACTGTATAGTACTGCCTGTATCATGGGGTGAAATATTGTTTCATAAATTACTTCAAGGTTATTTCCTGACTCAATGGGACTACAAGGTCTTTGAGAGCAGGAACTTGCCTTTTTTTTTTGCTGTGTGCTCCACTTTGCGTGTCCTCCAAGTTATTTTCTCTTTTCATATGTACCTTAAAAACTTTTTAGTTTAAAATAATTTTAGATTTTCAGAACGTTCTTAAAAATAAAATAAGGAGTTCCTGAATACCCCTTACCCAGCTTCCTTTAATATTAATATCTTACACAACCATGATCTTTATCAAAATGAAATTAACATTGGAATATCACTTAACTAACATACAGACTTTATTTAGATTTCACCAGTTTTTTCAATAATTTTTTTCTATTCCAGGGTCCAATATGATATACCAAGTTGCATTTGGAATTTTACTGTTTTTTAAATCTTCAAATAAGCAAGAGAGGAAAGCTGACTATAGGGGCCAATCTGATAATGATATCCAACAGTCTAACTCTAAATATTCAGAGTTTTTAACCACCAGGTTTTCCTCCTTAGTTTTCAGTGATAGCAGTATAAATTTCTGTGCTTTAAAGTAGGTCAGTATGACACACAAAGTTCAACATTTAAAAATAAGTGTGTTTTTTTGTATTTGAATAAGGAGAAAATTCAAATTGGATGTGTAATTCTGGTAATTACATTTAATTCCATTCCTCTTAAAAGCGTTGTTATTAAAAAAAGCCACAGTTTGTTGACTGCCTATTACTGTTTAGTAAGTACTTTACATGTGATTTTGCTGTTAATCATCACATCAATGCTAGAAGATAATTTTAGTGCCAAGACGTTAGTTTTTGTTTGTTTGGCAGTTTTTATTTTTGTCACTGCCCTTCCCCAACTTGGTATGATCTCCCGTTTGTGGATTGCCCACCTGGCGGCTCTATGGCGATGCTAATGGGGACCTCCTCCAAGAGAACTGATGCCAACACACTGCGCCCCCCAGGACTGCTGTTGCCGGTGCTCTGACCCCGAGGTGGGCCACTGTGGACCCACACCTCCGCAGGAGACCCCCAAACACTCACAGGCAGGTTCTCAGTCTCTGGTGGGGCCACTGCTCCTTTCCTCTGGGTCCTGGGTGCACAAGCTTTGTTGGTGCCCTCCAAGAGTCTTTGTTTTCCCCGGTCCTGTGGAAGTTCTGTAATCAAGTTCCGCTGACCTTCAAAGTCAGATTCCCTGGGGATTCCCAGTCCTTTTGCTGGATCCCCCAGGTTGGGGAATGCAGGGCCTGATGTGGGGCCAATCATACCAAAAAGGTTCTTGCACTGTTGCAAAGGTTCCTGGCCCCACTGCTGCTAAACTAGTTATGGCTCTTACCATCCCGCCTTTCAGTGTTTGCATGAGGTTGTTTCTTTTTTGAAACATATTCATTTATTTACCAAATATTTATAAAGCATATGGTATGTGCTATAGCCCTGTGAGAGGGCTAGGGAACTCAAGAAAACTAACACTTAGACACTACCATCAGGGAGTTGGCAGCTTCGCTGAAATAGCCACAGAAAACTAGCATGCAATATGGTCAGTGCAATGATAAGGTTTTCTTGAGATATGAAGGAATAGGGAGGAGGAATATTTAGCACAGCCTGGTGTTGTTGGCTGATGCACTTAGGACAACGAAGGCAGACTCACTCATACCTGCAACATCTGAGTCCATCACATATCGATTAACTGATTGGTTAATCAAGTAACTGACTGGTCCCCTTGAGAAACGCTACCATACTGAAGGCTCAGATTTGGTTCTTAATACTGACAAGTCAAATCTGTAGTAGCAGCGGCAACAGCCAGATGAACTGTAGCTGAGCTCATGAATAGCTTCCATGTCCATTACTGTGCATTTTGTTCATAGGTCCACTATGTTCATGGGTAGCTGAGGGCAGAGACGAGCTGACCTCTACTAGACACGTGATTCCATCCACAGAGGTGGTCAGGGCTTCCTCCTAGGAAGACGTGCTCCTTCAGGCACTGATGTGAGACGTAAAGATCCACACGTTTTGTGCTTACTTGCCTAGGTTCATTCAGGTGCTACTTTCCCAGACCTCTTTATATTTGATCTTTATAATCTTTCTATCTTGTTCCTTCCAGATTCCTGATGAACCAGTCAAGTGACTTGTGATTACAGGAATTTATGTATATTTTTATTTTTATGTGATCACTTCCCCCTCCAGACTGAGTTGGTGGCTGCTTATCATCATCAACATCAACAGCAAATGCACTGTTCAATGCTCTGCTTGCTGGAAGCATCACCCTTCGTTACTGCCTTTCACAGTCACCCCCCCGGGAGGCTCGAGTACGGCAACAGCCTACAGTGAGCCAGGCATGAGAGTTTTCCCTGTCATCAGTTAGTGAGGGGGAGCAGAAAATGCCACCCCAAATATGTCACTTTGGCATAAGGCTTATTTGGAGCTAAAGGCAAATGAGAAGAAACAGAGATAAGAAAAGCTCTATGCCCTCTCCCTACTTTCCTAAAAGCAGGACATAAATTTATAAAGTATCCCCATTCTCTATTTACCAGGACGGACCAGACCTCCTATCAGCTCAGAGACAGCCCTAGAGGAATCTATATAACAAGGTTTACTCACTAGATCTTTCATTAGTTCCCCCATATATCTACCTTCCCACAGTTTGCTGTGCCAGAAACTTAAATCCCATTTCCTTGTCTTGTCATTTCTCACATTCAGCTTCTCCTCTGAATTAAACCATCACCTTTATCCTAAAAGGTGACTGAACTGAACTTTACCCTAAATTAAATGACCCTCGTGCACTGTCATGTAAATGATTCTAAGTATCCAAAGATGTATAGGTAAGTTAAAAACATTTAGCTAAATAAAATATTTAGTATTATTCCCTTGGACACAAAAGAGATCCAACCAGTCTATCTTAAAGGAAATCAATCCTGAATATTCATTGGAAGGACTGATGCTGAAGCTGAAACTCCAATACTGTGGCCACCTGATGCGAAGAACTGACTCATCTGAAAAGACCCTGATGCTGGGAAAAATTGAAGGTGGAAGGAGAAGGGAACAACAGAGGATGAGATGGTTGGATGGCATCACCGACTCTGTGGACATGAGTTTGAGTAAGCTCTGGGAGTTGGTGTTGGACAGGGAGGCCCGGTGTGCTGCAGTCCAGGGGGTCGCAGAGAGTTGGACACGACTGAGTGACTGAACTGAACTGAACTTCATCCTAAATTAAATGACCCTCATGCACTGTCATATAAATGATTCCAAGTCTCCAAAGATGTATAGATAAGTTAAAAGCATTTAGCTGAATAAAATGGCTAGTATTATTCCATTTGCATAAATATATGTTTAAGTATAAAATATATGTGTAGTAGTGATTTCTTTTGAGGAGAGAGGACAGTGGAGCACAGATAAAGGGAGGTTTTCACTTTTTATTTTATAACAACAGTTAATAAAAGATAACATTTTTGTATGTGGCAGACCCTGGCCTAAAGCTTTACTTTTTTTTATTTCACTTACTCATTACAACCCCAGGAGGAAGATACTTGTGGTTGAGAGTGTAGACTCTTCCAGTCTATAGACATTTAAGAGTTCATATCTCAGCTTATAGTTTAGCAGTGCAACTGTGAGCTTAAAACAGATAACCTAAACACTCTGTGCTTCAGTTTCCTCATCTGCAAAATGTGAACAGAAGTAATAGAGTTGTTGTGAGGGTTAACTGAGGTACACATGGAAGCTTGTTAGAACAGGCCTTGACACATAAGGCACTCATGAAATTATTATTGTCATCATCATTTCCATTTTATAGACAGAGTGAGGCCCAAAAGTTTTAAGTAACTTGTTAGTAAGTGGTAGAGTCAAATATTAAACCCAGCCTGTCCCCAAAACCTAGGCTTTTAATTATTTAGTCAAACTGCTTCTCAGTTCTCTTGGATAATTGAACTTTTTGTAAGCATGCTTATGAACACGTGTGTTACTTCTGTATCTTGGAGAAATTAAAAGCTGTGAAAAGAAATGTGAATGGAAAATAAAATTTTACAAGATGAAGATGAAATTTTAAACTTTCACCTGTGCAATTTTTAAGAGAGTATCATAGATATTAATGGGGCTTCCCAGGTGGTAGAGCGGCAAAGAATCTGTCTGCCAAAGCAGAAGACACAGGTTTGATCCCTAGGTCAGGAAGATCCCCTGGAGAAGGAAATGGCAAACCACTGCAGTATTCTTGCCTGGAAAATCCCACGAATAGGGTAGCCTGGCAGGCTACAATCCATAGGGTCGCAAAGAGTCAGACACGACTGAGCACAGTGCTTGCATAGATATTAATAGTGTCTTTTTTTTTTAAGCAGCTTTATTGGGATTTCATTTACATACCATACAATTCACCTGCTAATGGTGGTTGGTTTAGAGAAAAAAAAGTCTTGGTTACAAAGTTTTGTTTTAGCTCATGGTAGCATTTTCAAATTCACTGCAGTATTTAGCTTGGTGTCCAATAATTTGGTTCAATTCAACCCACTCACAATTATTAAGCACTTATGGAGGAGAGGCCTTGCGGGATACAGCAATCATGTGAAAAGTCCCTAATTTTCCCTTAAGTATAATAGCTGGTGTTTTTTTATCATTTGCATTTGATTATTTTTGGCCTTTTTTTTTGTCATGATGTAAATCATGTTTAAATTATTCATCACATCACTGTTTTATTTTGTGGGTGTGTGTGTGGCAAGAGATAATAAATTCAACATTTTTGCTATCAGGGAAAATGTTTCTTTTGCGTACTTTTTTGTTTTGAAGAAGCTGCATTCATTTGTGGCAAAGGAAGGACTTCTCTAATAATCTACTATATCCCTTGGAAGTAATTCTAACATCATGTTGTATCCTGATCATTCTAGTCTGAGAATTTCCTGAAGTGTTTGTACAGTTAGAATGATTCCCCTTGGTTATTAGGAAACTCCATCAGCTCTCCTTTCATGGGACTCTCTTCATTACTGAATTTCCAACATCCCATGTCTAGCCTTCATCACAGACTGGCCTGAATTGACATCATGTCTCTATGTATTGTAAGTCAGGTTATTTTGTAGAAGGGTAGTCTTTTTCCTTAGGGACTTGAATTTGGTATATATTATGAGCCAGATAGAGATCATCAATTGGGGAAGCAGAATGAAGGTTACTGGAAGATTATAAATATTTGGAGTGGGTGATATGATGCTGGGCTTCCCAGGTGGCTCACTGATAAAGAATCTGCTTGCCAACGCAGGAGACGCAAGAGACATGGGTTAGATCCCTGGATCAGGAAGATCCCCTGGAGGAGGGCATGGCAACCCACTCCAGTATTCTTGGCTGGAGAATTCCATGCACAGAGGAACCTGGCTGGCTACAGTCCATGGAGTCACAGAGTTGGACATGACTGAGCAACTGAGCACATGTGCGCATGATGCTGAAAGGGTTGCTGTAGCCCCCACAACAGGCTTGGCTACATTTGTGAACCCCTTGATGAGGCAGTGACTGAGTCTGATCTTGTGTTTCTATTGATGGAGATGGTTTGTTTTCTCACAGGCAGGAGGCAGTTACAGGGTGATGGAAAGAATGTGGACTTTGGAATAAGATACATATTGATTCAAATCCGCGTTTCATCACCTTGGACAGGTTACTCAGCTTCTCTGAGTCTGATTTCTTACCTCTTCAATGGGGTTCTAAAACGCTTGTTTCTGGTCCCCTGGCTCTTGGTAATTTTTTTTTTTTTTTGCAGGGCTTCTTAGCCAAAGTAAATGTTCAACAGTCCTGTTTATTAAGTAGTTAGGTTTGAATCAACTTAATAATTATGTCCTAACAACTTAAAAGCTATTTGAAAAAAATAGACATTGAAAGAAAAATAATCTTTTTATTTCATCTTTAAATAATCACAATTTCTTACTAATGGAATGTGCAGGCTCCTGGTGGACACTACACAACTTCTGGATTTTGGGGGAGGATCAATCCACACTGATTTTCACACAGTACTTGCTTTTTATCACAGAACCCAGTTTTGCAAAGTTTGATGACATCCAAAGGAATGTAGCATGATCTAATATTGAAACTGTGAACTACCTTGAACTACTAGTTTGCTCAGTTTCCAAGAAACACTGAGCATTGCTGTATTTCCCCTGAAAATTTAAGCTATCCCAGGAGCCCCCCTGCGTGAAGTTTGGCAGCCATGGGGTTGAGAGAATTCAAGTGCAGTGATTTTGGAGGGATGATGTAATAATGAGTGGCCAGTGCCTGGAACGTCACAGGTGCTCAGTAAGTATGCTCGGTGAGGGTGGGAGACAGAGAACACGGCACAGGACTCGATTTGGTATTATTCCTCTTCAAATAAACTCCTCTCAGTGTGCTGAAACAGAGTGCTTTCTAGATGGTCCCTGATCCTTGCAGTACCACTGCCACGGTGCCCTCTTTCTTTTATATACACACATAATAGGCCGGTAGTATCAAATTCCCGGTACACTGGGGAGAGCCTGGGAATTCAACTCAGGAGATCCGATGTGCTGGTTTCAGTAATGTGAGGGTAATTACTTAGGGTCTCTGACACTTCAGTTAAGAGGCAGCATATTGTTACCAGATATATACCAGATCAATATATACCAGATATATCTATATAATAGATATATACCAGATCAATACCATATTGATACCAGAGATATCATAAATTAAAAAAGATTATGTATTTTGATTTTGGCTGTGCTGGGTCTTGGTTGCTGTGTGTGGGCTTTCTCTGGCACGTGAGCTGGTGCTCCTCTCTAGCTGCAGCACTCAGGCTTCTCATTGCGGAGGCTTCTTGACGTGGAACACGGGCACGCAGGATTCAGTAGTTGTAGCACATGGGTTTAATTGCCCTACGGCACGTGGAATCTTCCCAGACCAGGGATTGAGCTGCTGTCTCTTGATTTACCACAGGACTGCCAGGGAAGTCCCAGAAATTTTTAATATTATTAAAAATTTAATACCTAATACATGAAAATTCTGATCTTTTTGTATCACTTTCCATTGTGTTTATTTTAATAATGTCACTAATGACCTCTAAAAGGTTTTACAGAGCTGGGCATTCAAAAAGGTAAATTAAAAAAATTTTTTTAACCATTTCCCAATCTGCTAAATTCTATTTATATTTATTACTTTTAAATTTTATTCAAGTATAGTTGGCTTACAATGTTGTGTTAGTTTCAGGTGTATATAAAAGTAAGTTATAAATACACGTGTATCTATTTTTTCACTTTCTTTTTCCTTATAGGTTATTACAAAATATTGAGTGTAGTTCCCTGTGCTATGCAGTAGGTCCTTGTTGGTAATCTACTAATATTTTATATACTGTAGTGTGTATATGATAATCTCCAAATCCTAATTTATTCCTCTCCCCCTTTCCCCTTTGGTAACCATAAATTTGTTTTCTATGTCTCTGGCTCTATTTATGGTTTGTATATAAGTTCATTTGTCTCTTTTTTGATTCCACATATAAGTTAAATTATGTGGTGTTTTTCTTTCTCTACCTGACTTACTTCACTTAGTATGATAAAGTTCCTGCAGATGGTGTTATTTCTTTTTTTATGGCTTAGTAATATGCCACTGTGGGCTTCCCTGGTAGCTTATCTGGTAAAGAATCTGCCTGCAATGCAGGAGACTCTGGTTTGATTCCTGGGTTGGGAAGATTCCCTGGAGAATCTTGGAAGATTCTTGGATGATTCTCCAGGGAATCTTCCCAACCCAGGGAATGTGAACCCCAAAGGAAATCAATCCTGAATATTCATTGGAAAGACTGATGCTGAAGCTGAACCTCTAATACTTTGGCCACCTGATGCAAAGAGCCGACTCATTGGAAAAGACCCTGATGCTGAGAAAGATTGAGGGCAGCAGGAGAAGGGGATGACAGAGGATGAGATGGTTGGGCAGCATCACCAACCCAATGGACATGAGTTTGAGCAGACTCCAGGAGATATTGTAGGACAGAGGAGCCTGGCATGGTGCAACCCATGGGGTCACAAAGAAATCAGACAGGACTTAGCAACTGAACAACAAGACATATACCTCCTCAAGAGCAGAGGCAATGTTTTTTTCATCTTTGTAAGCCTATTACTTAGCAGATAATAGATTCTTGGGCTTCCCTGATAGCTCAGTTGGTGAAGAATCTGCCTGCAATGCAGGAGACCCCAGTTAGATTCCTGGGGTGGGAAGATCCGCTGGAGAAGGGATAGGCTACCCACTCCAGTATTCTTGGGCTTCCCTTGTGGCTCAGCTGGTAAAGAATCCGCCTGCAATGCAGGAGACCTGGATTTGATCCCTGGGTGGGGAAGATCCCCTGGAGGAGGGCATGGCAACCCACTCCAGTATTCTTGCCTGGAGAATCCTATGGACAGAGGAGCCTGGTGAGTTACAGTCCATGAGGTTACAGAGTCAGACACGACTGAGTGACTGAGCACAGCACACAGCACAGTATGCCACTGTATGTGTGTATACAGCACATCTTCTTTATCTATTCATCTGTTGACATTTAGGTTGCTTCCATATCTTGGCTGATGTAAATAGTGCTGCAATGAACATCGGGGTACACATATCTTATTGAATTATGGTTTTATTTGTACAGCCACTATGGAGAGCAGTATGGAGTTTCCTTAAAAAAACTAAAAATACAGCTACTGTGTGATCCTACAATCCCACTCCTGGGCATATAGCCAGAAAATCCTGATTTAAAAAGAATGTTTATGTAACTAATTTAAATAAATAAGTAAACAAACAAACAACCATACTGTGTGGCCCAACACCCTGCAGGTCAAACAACGTGTGCCTTTGGGTTAGATTTTCCCCATGGATCATGCTTTCCAACCCTGAAACCAGCCCAAACTCTTCACCGCTGGTTGACAGGACCCAGAGCAAATCTTACGGCCCATGGAGTGAGTCATTTTTCAACACCTCCTTTCTCTGTATGACAAAATTATTTTCCATCATAATCAGGAAATGAAATGAATAAGAGTACTGACTGGAAAGAAAATGCAGAAGGTGAAATTTTCAGTTACCGAACATTGTAATGAATAATGCTGCACTTTCTGTTTTTGGACCTGAACTTCATTGTAATCGATTTTGCACAGTTGTGTCAAAATTTGTCAATCTATCTTGACTCACAGTGCATCGAAGAACACTTTTTTGATTTGCACTTTATTTACTAAACTTTTAAAATTGACATATAGCTGATTTACAGTGTTGTGCCAGTCTTTACTGTGTAGCTGAGTCACTTATGCACATATAGATGGACATTATTTTTAAAATACTGTTTGCTGTTATTGTTTATCACAGGGTACTGAATCTAGTTCCCTGTGCTGTACGGTAGCACCTTGCTGCTTATCCGTCCTGTATGCAACAGTTTACATCTGCTAACCCCAGACTCCCGGTCCCTCTCTCCGCGCTCCCCACTGGCACTCACAAGCTTGTCCTCTATGTCTGTGAGTCTGCTTCTGCTTTGCAGATTGGTTCATTTGTGCCGTATTTTAGATAAAGGTGATATCATATGGTATTCGTCTTTCCGTTTCTGACTTACTTCAGTTAGTATGACGATCTCTAATTGCACCCATGTGGCTGCAAATGGCATTATTTCAAAAAGAACATTTTTATTAATTTAATTTTAAAGGTTTTTTTTTTCACATGAAGTGACCAAAAAACAAATAGTTAGGAAAAATCTTAAACTTAAGGATACATTTGTCAGTCATGAAAAAATCCCATTTCACATCATTTTCCAGATATCACAGTGCTATCCACATCTGTTACTTTGGAACTGACTTTAGCATCTTTCATATATCTCTACAGTCGAAAAATTTTAAATACCAAAAAGCTCCACATAGTCACAGGGGATGACAGAAATGATGAAGTTCAAATTCTGTTCTCTTATTTTTATAATCCCTTATTTCTATTCTTTATCTTGAATCTACTCTTCAAACATAGGAATGAGTAGTCCTATAGAAACTAGAGAAAAGAATTGGGCCATAGTGATCATGAAAGTTATGAACTTACTTTTAAGGGTATGTGTGTAGCTGAGTCCGCATTAGTCCATGGCTAACTTCAGCTATAAGTTCTCCAAATTAAGTTCTATGTGGCACACAATGTCTATTAAAGATAAGTAATAAAACCATGCTTACTGGAAGTCTGCATATACATTATTAAAATTCAACTGTAATGTCAGCATTTATTTAGAATACAGATTGACACAAGATTTTTGGAGCGGGCTTATTTCAATGCTATTTGTTAGAATTGCTGGCATATCGTGATAATAAAAAGGAGACTGATATTTAGTCAGTCTGGAAACATGAAGCAAGCTATCCAAGAACACAGACTTCATTAACAGAAGCTTCATTAACAGCTCCAGGACTGGAGCTCAGATTTCTTGTTTCCTAGCATCTGGTAACAAGATGGGTAGCACTGCAACATGAAACAGTTCCTCAGGACTGTAAAAGGAAGTAAAAATAATTATTAATTTAATTTTATATCAATATATTTATTGATCAATTTATTGCTTGTTATGAGCTAGGCATTGTGATATGTGTTTTATGTAGATCGTCTCACTTAATGAAAGTCAAAACTATGAAATGGGAAATGGAGGCAAAGGAGCTAAAGTGAGCTGTGCAATAATGTAATGCTCAAAATTCTCCAAGCCAGTTCAACAGTGTGTGAACCGAGAACTTCCGGATGTTAAAGCTAGATTTAGAAAAGGCAGAGGAACCAGAGATCAAATTGCCAACATCTGTTGGATCATCGAAAAAATAGGAGAATTCCAGAAAAACATCTACTTCTGCTTCATTGACTACACTAAAGTCTTTGACTGTGTGGATCACAACAAATTGTGGAAAACTCTTAAAGAGATGGAAATACCAGACCAACTTACCTGCCTCCTGTGAAACCTGTATGCAGGTCAAGAAGCAACAGAACCAGAGCTGGAACAACGGACTGGTTCAGAATTGGGAAAGGAGTACGTCAAGGTTGTTTGTTGTCACCCTGCTTATTTAACTTCTATGCAGTGTACATCATGCGAAATGCTGGGCTGGATAAAGCACAAGCTGGAATCAAGATTGCCGGGAGACATATCAATAACCTCAGATATGCAGATGACACCACCCTTATGACAGAAAGTGAAGAAGAACTAAAGAGCCTCTTGATGAAGGTGAAAAGGAGAATGAAAAAGATGGCTTAAAAGTCAACATTCAAAAAACTAAGATCATGGCATCCAGTCCCCTCACTTCATGGCAAATCGGTGGGAAACAATGGAAACAGTGAGAGACTTTATTTTCTTGGGCTCCAAAATCACTGCAGGTGACTGCAGCCATGAAATTAAAAAATGCTTGCTCCTTGGAAGAAAAGCTATGACCAACCTAGACAGCATATTGAAAAGCAGAGACATTACTTTGCCAACAAAAGTCCGTCTAGTCAAAACTATGCTTTTTCCCATAGTCAGGTATGCATGTGAGAGTTGGACCACAAAGAAGGCTGAGCACTGATGCTTTTGAACTGGGGTGAGAAGACTCTTGAGAGTCCCTTGGACTCCAAGGAGATCCAGCCAGTCCATCCTAAAGGAAATCAGTCCTGAATATTCACTGGAAGGACTGATGCTGATGCTGAAGCTCCAATACTTTGGCCACCTGATGTGAAGAGCTGACTCATTGGAAAAGACCCTGATGCTGGGAAAGACTGAAGGCGGGAGGAGAAGGGGACAACAGAGGATGAAATGGTTGGATGGAATCATTGGTCTGAGCAAGCTCCAGGAGGTGGTGATGGACAGGGAAGCCTGGCGTGCTGCAGTCCATGGGGTCGCAAAGAGTTGGACATGACTGAGTGACTGAACAAAAAGAACAACAGCAACATTAAAGTAATAGGAATTTCCTATTTTTTCCTGGTGTTTCCAAGGAAGTGTCAGGGGCCTCTGAATTTTGGGAAGTGGAAAGGAAAGTACAGGCAAGGGGAGAGAGAAGAGCCCTGCAGATGGAGGGGATTAGGGCCTGGGGCGAGAAAGAGGCAGGAAAGGATATTGGGCTGACATGGTTTGGGAAGGGAAGGAGCTTCCCTGGTGGCTCAGTGGTCAAGAATCTGCCTGCCAATGAGGAGACATGGGTTAAATCCCTGGATCAGGAAGATCCCCTGGAGAAGGAAATGGCAACTCACTCCAATATTCTTGCCTGGAAAATCCCATGGCGAAAGCACTGGTGGGCTACAGTCGTGGTGTTCAGTTGCTCTGTTGTGTCTGACTCTTTGCAACCCCATGAACTGCAGGACCCCAGGTTTCCCTGTCCTTCACAATCTCCCAGAGCTTGCTCAAACTCATGTCCATTGAGTCAGTGATGCCATCCAACCATCTCATCCTCTGTCATCCCCTTCTCCTCCTGCTTTCAATATTTCCCAGCTACAGTCTAAGGGGTTGCAAAAAGAGTCAGACGTGACTTAACATGTACACACACACACACACACACGGTTGGAAAATGTTTTAAGAGAGTGTTGAGAGACTCCTGTGCTCTAATTTTCTCCTTAAACCTGCGATAAATCTGCCCCTCATAGCCCTGTGATTGTGATGACCTGGAACAAGGGGAAGAGGGGCTGTGTCCATGATGAAGGGGACAAAAGGCCTAGGAGAGATGACAAGGCACAGGCGACTGTGATGATGAGGAGGAGCTTGAGCAAAGACAATGGAACAAATAAGAGATGAGAGAGAAAGCAAGCATCCCCCTAGCATGGAAAGTCTCAGAGGATCTGCTTGGTGATAACTTGAGAGTCAGTGCAGAAAGGGTGACCTTGAGGGTGGAAATTTGGAGCTAAAATCAGTAGTGTAGGCTGACTCAGGATTGTGTCCACCCAGAGGGTAAGGCCAGGCCAACTTGGCCCTCAAAGAAGCAGACTGAGTCTCCCAGGGTTTTTCCCTCCCTGAAGGACATCCAAGAGTTTCAAGAGGGGAAAACCGATGATCTATGCGCAGACATGCTCCACTTGCGGGTTGTGGGAAGGTGGTCAGACAGCCAGAACCTCAGAGCACCCTTCCCAGGGTTTACCTGACGTTTTTAGAGCTCAGCTCATCAAAGAGGCTGCCGGCTTTCTCAGAGGAATTCCCATCAGAGTGGGAGGATAAGCCCGCAGCAGGGGAATGAGGAAGAAATAGAAAAAACAAACAGAACCAAGAACAAAGGGTGGAGTTCCAGGAAGAGATAACAGAAATTTTCTTCCCTGGGAAAGGTGAAATGTGTGTGAAAATCACTCATTCAGAGCCCTGGAGTCTGTATTATTCTGTATTATTATTCTAGGAAAGTTCCAGAAAGTCCGACGACTCATTGCTCAGGAAGTGAGAGATGCTGGAGGCTGCAAGTGCAGAGGGCAGAGCGATCCCAGGCAGAGCTCTTGACCTCACTTGGGTGTTGTCCATCTCCCAGTCTTGCCTAAGCCATCCTTCCCCTCCTTCCAAGTCTCCAAAGCATCTTCCTACACTAATTGCATCTGGGAGGCTTGTTTCTATTCCTATCAGCTCTCCGTGTATCCCCATGCAGAGCTGATGGGTGGCTGACTCACAGGACCAAATGCAGCTCTTCGTTTACTACACTGAGGGGTACTTTTCAGATGTGCTTGCTCTGGGTGTACTGAATCTTTCTCAGGGAAGGCTTAGTGGCTCAAAGCATTGGACATGGATTCCAGTCGTACCTCTGCCTCTAGGACTAGGGCAAGTTCACTTAACCCAGAAATAGAGAAACAGAAATACCCACCTCATTGAGTTGTGAAGATTAAATAAAACAACACATGTAAAGCATTTACATGGTGTCTGGTACATAGTAAATGCTCAATAAAAAGGATCATTCACTGGAACGCACACACTGTTGACTGAAATGTATATTAGGACAATCCTTCAAAGATGCATGCACTCTTGAAGACAACTTTTTGCATATATTATATATCAAAGCTGAACATATGCATCAATTATCTCAACAATTCTATTCAAAGTTACAATTTTTGTTAGTTTAAAAGGTCACCATCATGGAAAATATGCTCTGAGCTCTAAAGAGCCAACTAACAAAGTTTTGAAATTCAACCCAAGTATAACTTGAGGACTGTTTTATATCTGATTCATAATGTTGTGGTTTGGTGCAATGGCAACCCACTCCAGTACTCTTGCCTGGAGAATCCCATGGATGCAGGAGCCTGGTGGGCTGCAGTCCGTGGGGTCACTAAGAGTCGGACATGACTGAGCGACTTCAATTTGGTGCTGTTTGGTACTTAAATTTCTGAGCCTTATTGGCTTGACGATCTTTGCACTCCACGGTTAAATTAGTCACATGGTCATATTTTGGAATTTGAGCTCTGTTATTAGAGGAGTAATTACATCTTGGACTGACTTGGAAATGACTCAGAATTGGTTGACATCCTTGAATAGACAAGAGTAAGTCCCATGATGCTAGGCCAGCCACTAGGAGGGTTTCTGGGTGTGACAAATGTCACATTGAAATGCTTGACAATTTTCACTGTTGAGGACATTATTACTTGTGTAAGAACTAAACACTCATCAAATGCTCACTTGGTGAAATTACATTCAAAGCTCTCTTATTCACTCCTCAGCAGGATTGTCACATTTGGTTGTAATATTTTATGAATAAAGCCTTATTGATATACATTTTGGTGCAATCATAAAACCGTCAGCTCATTCTACTTCCTCTCTTCTTACTTCCCTCCCTTCTTCCTTTATATCCCTGCTGTGATCTATTTTCAGATATCTCATAAATATAAACATATATATTAATATGAAATACTTTACAGTTGACTTTGAATTTGAAAACTCGCTGAACAACACTGTTGATATGATAACAAATTTGAATTTAAGGTGCATCATTTTGAATGGCTCCATCCCATGGACCAGGGATACTCAGAATGTGGTTCACGGGGCAATGTCCGTCTACGATCTGCTTGCTACCAATCTGTGAAGACATACCTGCAGAACTTCTATAGAACCTGACAGTAAGCATTTATACATTTTTATAAGCAATTTCTCAGAGTGATTTTATGTCCGTCGAGTATGTCTGTAATAACGTCTTCCAAAGAGAAGCAAGTGGCTCGTCTCATGCTACTGCTTCTCTTCCTCTTTTTCTCCCACCCTCCTCCTTTTCCCCTCATCCTTTTTCTCCTCTTCCTCCTCCTCCTTTTTCTTCTTTTCCTCCTTGTCCTTCTTCTATAGACATAAAAGTCTGTGATATTGACATAAGGTGCATAAAGAATTGTTCCTCTGAGTCAGTGTAATGTCAACTTTGTTTAAACCACTGTTGGAGGAGGCCCTGTGAGGACACGACTGCCCGCTGACCCTTGGATTGCTGTGCATCCTGCCATCTACGCCAACTGTATCACTGATCGTGTTCATGACACCAGCTGTCTTGCTGTTCACACTGTCCGCACTGTGCTGAACCCGGGGTAAGGCAAGGTGCAAGCTAAGAGGCTGGAAGCAAACTCGGGCAGCGGTCGGATCTGCAGATGCGTTTCTTCTCGCCTGTCTGACGCAGCAGCCGTAGCAGCACACGTGCTATATTCTCCCCTCTGCAGGTTGACCCCACGGACACAGCCGTGACGCAGCAGTAATTGCCACCACCTTCTGAGTGGAGCTCACATATGCACACCGCACACAACCCGAGACTATGCCAGCACTTTGTGAGGCGCATGCGCAGTGCTGTAAGTGATCTCAGTTGTACTGTTTTCAAGAGTCAAGACATGCGAGCAACCTAGATGTCCCTCGGCAGACGAATGGATAAGAAAGCTGTGGTACATATACACAATGGACTATTACTCAGCCATTAAAAAGAATGCATTTGAATCAGTTCTGATGAAGTGGAGGAAACTGGAGCCTATTATACAGAGTGAAGCAGGTCAGAAAGAAAAACACCAATACAGTATATTAACGCATATATATGGAATTTAGAAAGACGGTAATGATGACCCTATATGTGAGATGGCAAAAGAGACATAGATGTATAGAACAGTCTTTTGGACTCTGTGGGAGAAGGTGAAGGTGGGATGATTTGAAAGAATAGCATTGAAACATGTATATTACCATATATAAAACAGATCACCAGTCCAGGTTCCACGCATGAGACAGGGTGCTCGGGGCTGGTGCACTGGGATGACCCTGAGGGATGGGATGGGGAGGGAGGGGGGAGGGGGGGTTCAGGATGGGGGACACAGGTACACCCATGGCTGATTTATGTCAATGTGTGGCAAAACCCACTATAATATTGTTATTAGACTCCAATTAAAATAAATTAATTAATTTTAAAAATGATCTCAGCTGTTACACAGTCATTATTTACAAAACATGGGGGCGAGAGTGTCTGAACAGTCCATTTTGGCCAGTGTGCTCTGTCCCCATGACCCCCTGGCTGGACCTGGGCAACCAGAGGCTTTTCCCTCCCTGCTGCCCCTGGAAGGCATGTTTTGCCCACCCTTCCCACAGCAGGAGTCATTTTCAGGGCACAGCTTAAGAGAGTGTGTGCTGTTGAGATCATGTGTGACGGTGACTGAACCTGGTTAAGACCTCTGTATAAACAAGACTCTGGGGGCAGGTGCAGACATTTACTCCCCTTGAGGTCGCCCAAGACAAGCCTTGTATGTCAGCTCCCTTGCTTATCATACCTGCCACCTACCCATCTGGAGTGATCTGCTTTCTCCAGCCTCTCCTTGCTTTACACATGTGGGAGCCAGTTTCACATTTCATCCAAGGGAACTCTTGAAGTTGTGAACCAATACCCATTATTAAAAATGCCCCCTTTTCTCTCTGCTGCTGCTGAGTCACTTCATTTTTGGCTGACTCTTTGTGACTCTATGCACTGTAGCCTGTCAGGCTCCTCGGTCCATGGGATTCTCCAGGCAAGAATATGGGAGTGGGTTGCAAGGCCCTCCTCCAGGGGATCTTCCCAACCCAGGGATGGAACCTGCATCTCCTGCGGCTCCTGCATTGGAAAGTGGGGTCTTAACCATTAGCTCCACCTGGAAAGCCCAAGTGCTCAGTACTGCTCCCCGTCAGGGAATCAAACCCTGGTCTCCTGTGTGACAAGCAGGGATATTCACCACTATACTAAGGAGGAGTAGCTCCATTAAAAAAATTCAGTTTTGCAACTTGCATTTTTTATTAAGTAAAATATAGTTCTTCAGCTTGACCTTTAGGATCTTAACATAAGCCCAGTATAACAGCTGAATTTCTCATAATTCTTATAAAAGTTAAACAATTTCTTCTTATTATCCATTTAAACCATTTCTTTTCCCAGAATGTTTTCTCTGCTTAAATATTTATGAATTTATTCACTCATCTAATGAATATTTGCTGGGCTTTCCTGGTGGCTCAGATGATAAAGAATCTGCCTGCAATGCTGGAAACCTGGGTTCAATCCGTGGGTCATGAAGATCCCCTGGAGATGGGAATTGCTACCCCCTCCAGTATTCTTGCCTGGAGAACTCCGTGGACAGAGGAGCCTGGTAGGTTACAGTCCATGGGGCTGAAAGAATGATCATGACTGA
The DNA here is from genome assembly GCF_055505025.1 of Bos grunniens. Lineage (NCBI taxonomy): Eukaryota > Metazoa > Chordata > Mammalia > Artiodactyla > Bovidae > Bos > Bos grunniens. The sequence goes on along the minus strand of NC_141179.1, from coordinate 6,614,319 downwards.
GCAACTAACACTTTCACTTTATTTTTTCACTTCAGATGCTGGGCAATGGGTTTCTGCCCCTCAGTAGTTTAATAACTAGTATTTCAAATACTTACCTGCTTTGGGGACTAGCTCAAGTCTTGCGTTCCCCATGAGGTGTAATTAGAAAAAGTACTGACTATTGTCAGAAGAGTTGAGAGTCAGAACACTTCGGTGTGAATCCCAACTGGGAAAGTTACTTTACTCCTTGAGTCTCATTTGTATAGTCATCTGTAAAATGGGGCCAATAGTGATCTTTTATTCATAAAGATTTATTTTTTTCAAAACAGACTGATTGACTTACTTGTATCTAGCGGCACCGGGTCTTTGCGGCTGCCCACCCCCCTCCCCCCACTCCCTCCGGTTTTCTCTGGTCGCAGAGATGGGGGCTGCTCCTTGTTTTGGCGCTCAGGCTTCTCGCTGTGGTGGCTGCCCCTCATGGCGGTTCTGTTGTTGCAGAGCACCGGCTCTACGTGCACAGGCTCCAGTGGGTGCAGTCACGGGCTTAGCTGCTCTGGGGCATGCGGAATCTTCCTGAGCCAGGGATTGAACCCGTGTCCCCTGCGTTGGCTGGCAATTCTTAACCACTGTACCACCAGGGAAGCCTCATAAAGATTTTTATTTTTTTAAATTATGTGAGATAATGATGTAAACATGTCTGGCATAATATGAAGTCTCTCTACGCTATTTTCCTCTTTTCTCTAATGATAAATTTTGCTTTTTACTCAATCTAATTCTGCCATCAAAGGCATGTTTTTTTCTCTCCTCAATACTGTACACATTCTAAATTAGTTCATTTAACAGGTACTATCTTCCTATCCTAACTTTCCCCTTTTCTGGAATCTCCTCCCTTCCTTTCCCATCTGCCCCAATTCATTATTTTTTTCAGGATGAGATTCAAAAACCTTGCTTCTCCATAAGTACTCACAGGCCCCTTGACTTTTCAGGATTTCCTTAGAGAACTTTAGCTTCTGGCCATGTTATCTCAGGTGTTGTTGAGATGATGTTGGCCATCATATTAACCCCACCTTATTGATCTAATGAAAATAAATGTTCTCTGATGGTAAGGAAAATGTTGTTATGTGTTGTTTGTATTTTCCTGCTCCCTGGAGTTTAGAAAGTATGATAAGAAGTTAAAAAACCCAGTAGAACCTTGACGCTGGTGAAGATATTGATGGTAAGTGACCCCAGTGGCTGCAAGGTCTACTGCTCAAATGCTTCTCTCATGTACAGCATCCAGACCAGGGAACTGCAACCAGTTTGTCCTTTAGCAAAATAATTAACCCGTTTCCTCAGACATTCTGTTTGCAAAAACCTGAAACTTTGAGGGTAAAAACTCAAGGGCTTCTTATGCTTTTGATAAAGTTGGTTGTGCCCCAAAATACCGGATGGAAAAATTCTTACTCAGCCAATTATTTTGACATCGTGCTGCTTCAGTAATAGACATATCACCAATTACCTGTCAGGTGTGGCTTGGAAGGTGGCTTTTGGGTAAATACAGACAAGGGAATAACTGCTAGTTCTTGCCTAAAGGCTCTGAACCTGCTTGCATTTTCCCAGCTCTGAAGGAGCAGATGCCAAACACTCCTCGGGGTGCTCAGTGAACTTCCAGAGGCCACATCACATGTCTTCAAAAGTCCCGCTCCAGGAAGTGTCCTTTCTCAAATGTTCCATCTCTCAGTAGCTCTACCCAGTAACCAACTTTCTGAAGAACAGTGTCTAGCAAAATGGAAGTAGAGAGCAGTGTTCTGACTTAGATGAGTATCTTTTATTTAGTTTTAACTTTATTTATATTGACTTTATTTACAAAAATTCAAAAAGAAAAAAGTAAGCTCAGAATTACACTGTATTAAGAACTAATATTAGAATTAACTTTCAAATTATAGCTAACCCTAATTGAATGCTTACAATGTACCTGTGCAGTCTTTCTTGTCCAGATGGTATATGAAAGCAGACTCAAAAAGTGCATGAAAACTGAACAAAGAATTAATTATATAGCACTGAATAAACTGATGTTGGAAACTAATTTTGGTTATTTATTGCAAATTTCAAGAAAAATTATGAGACTTAGAAATGGAGAAAAAAGAGAGCATTGAGTATTCTTTCAGCAGAGTGGTCATGAGTGTTGTCTAGCTGATCATCCAGGGATTATTTGATTATATTTTACTATTTCACTGTCTTGTCTGATTGACAAGTATATTCTATAATTCTGAGAGATAGAAACTAAGTTGTAGAAAACTGATAGCAATCTAAGTTTTTCTAGTCCACAGTAATGCAAACAATCTCGCCCATAGAGATGCAAACACTCTAAAAACAAATGAACAAACAAAACAAAAACAGTCTCATAGAAACAGAGAACAAACTGGTGGAGTAGGGGTTGAACCAAATAGGTGAAGGGGATTAACAGGTACAAATCTTCCAGTTATAAAATAACTGGGCTTCCCAGTGGTGCCTGCTAATGCAGGAGATGCAAGAGACGCAGTTTTGATCCCTGGGTCAGAAGGATCACCTGGAGTAGGAAATGGAAACCCACTCCAGTATTCTTGCTTGGAAAATTTGCTACACAGAGGAGCCTGCTGAGCTATAGTCCCTAGGTTTGCAAAGCGTTGGATAAAACAGCATGCAGGTGCACACACGCACACACAATAAGTGTCATGGGGATATAACGTACAGTGTAATATCTGATAATATTTTAATAACTTTGTATGGTGACAAGGCCTCCCTGGTGGTTCAGTGATAAAGTATCCGCTGGCTGACTCAGGAGACTCAGGTTTGATCCCTGGATCAGGAAGACCTCCTGGAGAAGGAAATGGCAATACACTCCATTATTCTTGCCTAGGAGATCCCATGGACAGAAAAGCCTGGCGGGCTATAGTCCCCGGGATGGCAAAAGAGTCTGATATGACTTAGCAACTCAACAAGAAGAAGAAGAAGAATGGTAACAGATGATAACTAGACTTATCATGGTGATCAATTCATAATATATGAAAATGTCAATGGCATATTGTCTCATAGAGATAAAACTTTGAAATGTAAAATTTATATCTTATTGACCTATAGAATTTTAATCAGTTTTGCATTTATTAGCAAAAATAGTTGAGTGTACCTAATTGCACATATATATTCTCCAGAATCTCTGTCTCGTACACCCATTAATTAATTGAATAAACAAATTCTTTGATATATGTTTATGTTTGAGAGTCATCATTTTAGAAAATTATAGCTTAGCATTTTTGGAATTTCCACTGAGAAACCTGAATGGGCTCTCTTGGCAAAGTATTCAGTTCAGTTCAGTCGCTCAGTCGTGTCCGACTCTTTGAGACTCCTTGAATCGTAGCATGCCAGGCCTCCCTGTCCATCACCAACTCCCGGAATTCACTAAAACTCATGTCCATTGAGTCAGTGATGCCATCCAGCCATCTCATCCTCTGTCATCCCCTTCTCCTCCTGCCCCCAATCCCTCCCAGCATCAGTCTTTTCCAATGAGTCAACTCTTCGCATGAGGTGGCCAAAGTACTGGAGTTTCAGCTTTAGCACCATTCCTTCCAAAGAAATACTAGGGCTGATATCCTTCAGAATGGACTGGGTGGATCTCCTTGCAGTCCAAGGGACTCTCTAGAGTCTTCCCCAACACCACAGTTCAAAAACATCAATTCTTAGGCGCTCAGCTTTCTTCACAGTCCAACTCGCACATCCATACATGACCACTGGAAAAACCATAGCCTTGACTAGACGGACCTTTGTTGGCAAAGTAATGTCTCTGCTTTTCAATATGCTATCTAGGTTGGTCACAACTTTTCTTCAAAGGAGTAAGCATCTTTTAATTTCATGGCTGCAGTCATCATCTGCAGTGATTTTGGAGCCCCCCCAAAAATAAAGTCTGACACTGTTTCCACTGTTTCCCCATCTATTTCCCATGAAGTGATGCGACCAGATGCCATGATCTTCATTTCCTGAATGTTGAGCTTTAAGCCAACTTTTTCACTCTCCACTTTCACTTTCATCAAGAGGCTTTTTAGATCCTCTTCACTTTCTGCCATAAGGGTGGTGTCATCTGCATATCTGAGGTTATTGACATTTCTCCTGGCAATCTTGATTCCAGCTTGTGCTTCCTCCAGCCCAGCATTTCTCATGATGTACTCTGCATACAAGTTAAATAAGCAGGGTGACAATATAAAGCCTTGAGGTACTCCTTTTCCTATTTGGAACCAGTCTGCTGTTCCACGTCCAGTTCTAACTGTTGCTTCCTGACCTGCATACAGGTTTCTCAAGAGGCAGGTCAGATGGTCTGGGATTCCCATCTGTTTCAGAATTTTCCACAGTTCATTGTGATCCACACAGCAAGGGCTTTGGCATAGTGAATAAAGCAGAAATAGATGTTTTTCTGGAACTCTCTTGCTTTTTCAATGATCCAGCGGATGTTGGCAATTTGGTCTCTGGTTCCTCTGCCTTTTCTAAAACCAGCTTGAACATCAGGAAGTTCACAGTTCACATATTGCTGAAGCCTGGCTTGGAGAACTTTGAGCATTACTTTATTAGCATGTGAGATGAGTGCAATTGTGCGGTAGTTTGAGCATTCTTTGGCATCGCCTTTCTTTGGGATTGGAATGAAAACTGACCTTTTCCAGTCCTGTGGCCACTGCTGAGTTTTCCAAATTTGCTGGCATATTGAGTGCAGCACTTTCACAGCATCATCTTTCAGGTTTTGAAATAGCTCCAATGGAATTCCATCACCTCCACTAGCTTTGTAGTGATGCTTCCTAAGGCCCACTTGACTTCACATTCCAGGATGTCTGGCTCTAGGTGAGTGATCACACCATCGTGATTATCTGGGTCATGAAGATCTTTTTTGTACAGTTCTTCTGTGTATTCTTGCCACCTCTTAATATATTCTGCTTCTGTTAGGTCCCTACCATTTCTATCCTTTATAGAGCCCATCTTTGCATGAAATATTCCCTTGGTATCTCTAATTTTCTTGTAGAGATCTCTAGTCTTTCCCATTCTGTTGTTTTCCTCAATTTCTTTGCATTGATCACTGAGGAAGGCTTTCTAACTCTCCTTGCTATTGTTTGGAACTCTGCATTCAGATGTTTCTATCTTTCCTTTTCTTCTTTGCTTTTCACTTCTCTTCTTTTCACAGCTATTTGTAAGGCCTCCTCAGACAGCCAGTTTGCTTTTTTGCATTTCTTTTCCATGGGGATGGTCTTGATCCCTGTCTCCTGTACAATGTCACGAACCTCATTCCATAGTTCATCAGGGACTCTATCAGATCTAGTCCCTTAAATCTATTTCTCACTTCCACTGTATAATCGTAAGGGATTTGATTTAGGTCATACCTGAATGGTCTAGTGGTTTTCCCTACTTTCTTCAATTTAAGTCTGAATTTGGCAACTAGGAGTTCATGATCTGAGCCACAGTCAGCTCCTGGTCTTGTTTTTGCTGACTGTATAGAGCTTCTCCATCTTTGGCTTTAAAGAATATAATCAATCTGATTTTGGTGTTGACCATCTGGTGATGTCCATGTGTAGAGTCTTCTCTTGTGATTTGGAAGAGGGTGTTTGCTATGACCAGTGCATTCTCTTGGCAAAACTCTATTAGTCTTTTCCCTACTTCATTCCATATTCCAAGGCCAAATTTGCCTGTTACTCCAGGTGTTTCTTGACTCCCTACTTTTGCATTCCAGTCCCCTATAATGAAAAGCACATCTTTTTTGGGTGTTAGTTCTAAAAGGTCTTGTAGGTCTTCATAGAACTGTTCAACTTCAGCTTCTTCAGCGTTACTGCTTGGGGCATAGACTTGGATTACTGTGATATTGAATGGTTTGCCTTGGAAACGAACAGAGATCATTCTGTTGTTTTTGAGATTACATCCAAGTACTGCATTTCAGACTCTTTTGTTGACCATGATGGCTACTCCATTTCTTCTGAGGGATTCCTGCCCCCAGTAGTAGATATAATGGTCATCTGAGTTAAATTCACCCATTCCAGTCCATTTTAGTTCGCTGATTCCTAGAATGTCTATGTTCACTCTTGCCATCTCCTGTTTGACCACTTCCAATTTGCCTTGATTCATGGACCTGACATTCCAGGTTCCTATGCAGTATTGCTCTTTATAGCATCGGACTTTGCTTCTATCACTATCAGTCACATCCGCAACTGGGTATTGTTTTTGCTTTGGCTCCATCCTTTCATTCTTTCCGGAGTTATTTCTCCACTGATCTCCAGTAGCATATTGGGCACCTACTGACCTGGGGAGTTCCTCTTTCAGTATCTTATCATTTTGCCTTTTCATGCTGTTCATGGGGTTCTCAAGACAAGAATACTGAATTGGTTTGCCATTCCCTTTTCCAGTGGACCACATTGTGTCAGTAAAGTATTAGTATCAAGTATTAGTCAGCAAAGTATTAGTATCTAGTAAACCGCACTTCTGGAAATGTTCACTAATGGTTATTTAACCTGAATACATCTCTTCTTGGAATCCAGGGTGAATTCCAGTAACAGTAGAACTTAAGCTCTAGTTACTCTGTTTCTGTAGTTTTTCTTCTCTCTCGACTGATTTTTTTGTTTTATTTTCCTTTCTGATTTGCTCATAGTCAATAACACATTGACTGGTATCCTGGTGGCTTGTGCGCACCAGGACCAAGGAGAAAAGAGCAATGACCCCACAAGAGACTGAGCCAGACTTGCCTGTGAGTGTCCAGAAGTTTCCCGTGGAAGCCTGGTTTGACAGCGGCCTGCAGTGGGGTCAGGGGCACTGAATACAACAGTCCTGGGAGCTGCATGGTGTTCTGGCATGAGTCCTTTTGAAGGAATTTGGCCTCAGGCCAAACTACTGGGAGGGAACACAGCCTCACCCATCAACGGAAAATTGGATTAAAGATTTTCTGAGCATGGCCCTGCCAATCAGAGCAAGACCCAGATTCCCCCACAGCCAGTCCTTCTCATCAGGAAGCTTCCACAGCCTCTTATCCTTATCATCAGAGGGTAGATGGAATTAAAAACCACAATCACAGAAAACTAATCAAACTAATGACATGGATCATAGCCTTATCTAAATCAACGAAACTATGAGCCATGCCATGTATGGTCACCCAAGACACACCGGTCATGGTGGAGACTTCTGACAAAATGTGGTCCATTGCAGAAGAGAATGACAAACCCTTCAGTATTCTTGCCTTTAGAACTCCATGGACAGTATGAAAAGGCAAAATGATAGGACACTGCAAGATAAACTCCCCAGGTTGGTAGGTGTCCAATATGCTACTGGAGAAGACTGGGGAAATAGTGCACAAAAGAATGAAGAGGCTGAGAAAAAGCAGAACAACACCCAGTTGTGGATTTGTCCAGAGATGGAAGTAAAGTCCTAGGCTGTAAAGAACAATATTGCATAGGAACCTGGAGTGTTAGGTCCATGAATCAAGGCAAATTGGAAGTGGTCAAACAGGAGATGGCAAGAGTGAACGTTGACATTTTAGAATCAGTGAACTAAAATGGACCAGAATGAGTGAATTTAATTCAGATGACCATTAGATCTACTGCTGTGAGCAAGAATCCCTTAGAAGAAATGGAATAGCCACCATAGTCAACAAAAGAGTCCAAAATGCAGTACTTGGATGTAATCTCAAAAATGACAGAATGGTCTCTGTGCATTTCCAAGGCAAACTATTCAATATCACAGTAACCCAAGTCTATGCCCCAACCACTAATACTGAAGAAGATGAAGTTGAACGGTTCTATGAAGACCTACAAGACCTTCTAGAACTAACACCAAAAAAGGATGTCCTTTTCATCATAGGTGACTGTAATGCAAAAGTAGGAAGTCAAGAGAAACCTGGAGTAACAGGCAAATTTGGCCTTGGAGTACAAATGAAGCAGGGCAAAGGCTGATAGAGTTTTGCCAAGAAAACACACTGGTCATAGCAAACACCCTTTTCCAACAACACAAGAGACAACCCTATACATTGACATCACCAGATGGTCAATACCAAAATCAGATTGATTATACACTTGCCTAGTGGCTCAGACAGTAAAGCGTCTGTCTGCAACACAGGAGACCCAGGTTCAATCCCTGGGTTGGGAAGATACCCTGGAGAAGGAAATGGCAGCCCACTCCAATATTCTTGCCTGGAAAAATCCCATGGATCACAGAGCCTGGTAGGCTACAGTCCATGGGGTCACAGAGTTGGACACGACTGAGTGACTTCGCTTCACTTCATACTCTTTGCAGCTGAAGATGGAGAAGCTCTATCAGTTCAGTTCAGTTCAGTCACTCAGTTGTGTCCGACTCTTTGCGACCCCATGAATCGCAGCACGCCAGGCCTCCCTGTCCATCACCAATTCCCGGAGTTCACTCAGACTCACGTCCATTGAGTCAGTGGTGCCATCCAGCCATCTTATCCTCTGTCGTCCCCTTCTCCTCCTGCCACCAATCCCTCCCAGCATCAGAGTCTTTTCCAATGAGTCAACTCTTCGCATGAGGTGGCCAAAGTTCTGGAGTTTCAGCTTTAGCATCATTCTGCCCGTGCTAAATGCGCTGGTCGCAGCCGCCTGCGCTAAAATGGGAGAAGCTCTATACAGTCAGCAAAAACAAGACTGGGAGCTGACTGTGACTCAGATCATGAACTCCTTATTGCCAAATTCAGACTAAAATTGAAGAAAGTAGGGAAAACCACTAGACCATTCAGGTATGACCTAAATCAAATCCCTTATGATTATACAGTGGAAGTGACAAATAGATTCAAGGGATTAGATCAGACAGACAGAGTGCCTGAAGAGCTATGGACAGAGGTTTGTGACACTGTATAGGAGGTGGTGATCAAATTCATCCCCAAGAAAAAGAAATGCAAAAAGGCAAAATGGTTGTCCTAGGAGGCCTTACAAGTAGCTGAAAAAAGAAGAGAAGTGAGAGGCAAAGGAGAAAAGGAAAGATATATCCATATGAATGCAGAGTTCCAAAGAATAGCAAAGAGAGATGAGAAAGCCTTCCTAAGTGATCAGTGCAAAGTAATAGAGGAAAACAACAGAATGATAAAGATTAGAGATCTCTTCAAGAAAATTAGAGATACCGAGGGAACATTTCATGCAGAGATGGGCACAATAAAGGGCAGAAATGGTATGGGGCTAGAAGCAGAAGATATTAAGAAGAGGTGGCAAGTATACATAGAAGAACTGTACAAAAAGGATCTTAATGACCCAGATAACCACCTTGAAGATATTAAGAAGAGGTGGCAAGTATACATAGAAGAACTGTACAAAAAGGATCTTAATGACCCAGATAACCACCTTGGTGTGATTACTTGCCAAGAGCCAGATATCCTGAAGTCCAAAGTCAAGTGGACCTTAGGAAGCAGCACTATGAACAAAGCTAGTGGAGGTGATGGAATTCCAACTGAGCTATTTCACATCCTAAAAGCTGATGCTGTAAAAGTGCCACACTCAATATGCCAGCAAATTTGGAAAGCTCAGCAGTGGCCACAGGACTGGAAAAGGTCACTTTTCGTTTCAATCTCAAAGAAAGTCAATGCCAAAGAATATTCAAACTACCACACAATTGCACTCATTTCACACACTAGCAAAGTAATACTCAAAATTCTCCAAGCCAGGCTTCAACAGTACATGAACCAAGAACTTCTAGACATTCAAGCTGGATTTAGAAAAGGCAGAGGAACCAGAGATCAAATTGTCAACATCCATTGAATCATAGAAAAAGCAAGAGAATTCTGGAAAGAATTGACCATGCTAAAGCCTTTGGCTGTGTGGATCACAGCAAACTATGGAAAATTCTTAAAGAGATGGAAATACCAGACTCCCTTACCTGCCTCCTGAGCAATCTGTATGCAGGTCAAGAAACAACAATTAGAACTGGACATGGAACAACAGACTGATTCCAAACCGGAAAAGGATTCCATTAAGGCTTTATATTGTCACCCTGCTTATTTAACTTATATGCAGAGGACATCATGAGAAATGCTGGGCTGGATGAAGCACAAGCTGGAATCAAGATTTCCAGGAGAAATATTAATAATCTCAGATATACAGATGACACCACCGTTATGGCAGAAAGCAAAGAGGAACTAAAGAGCCTCTTGATGAAAGTGAGAGAGGAGAGTGAAAAAGCTGGCTTAAAAATCAGCATTCAGAAAACTACGATCATGGCATCTGGTCTCATCACTTCATGGCAAATAGATGGGGAAACAAATCACTGCACGTGGTGACTGCAGCCATGAAATTAAGAGATGCCTGCTCCTTAGAAGAAAAGCTGTGACCAACCTAGACAGCATAAGCAGAGACATTACTTTGCCAACAAAGGTCCATCTATTCAAAGCTATAGGTTTTCCAGTAGTCACGTATGGATGTAAGAGTTGGACCATAAAGAAAGCTGAGCACCAAAGAATTGATGCTTTTGAACTATGGTGTTGGAGAAGACTCTTGCGAGTTCCTTGGATTGCAAGAAGATCAAACCAGTCAATCCTAAAGGAAATCAGTCCTGCGTATTCATTGGAAGGATTGATGTTGAAGCTGAAACCCCAATACTTTGGCCACCCGATGTGAAGAATGGGCTCATTGGAAAAGTCTCTGATGCTGGGAAAGATTGAAGGTGGGAGGAGAAGGGGATGACAGAGGATGAGATGAGATGGTTAGATGGCATCACCGACTCGATGGACATGAGTTTGATCAGGCTCCGGTATTTGGTGATGGACAGGGAAGGCTGCTGTGCTGCAGTCCATGGGGTCACAAAGAGTCGGACGTGACTGAGGGACTGAACTGAACTGAAGAGCATATTGTCAGTTGGTTGCATCAATTTTGGTTTTGGGAAATTTGCTTTTATACCACAACCATTTGATAATCTTTCTAGATAATGGATATGAATTCTCAGTTTGGTGAGAAACAGCAGAGAAACTGGTCTTTTTTGTTTGTTTTTCTGTTTATCTATTTGTGAGCTCACATTTATTCAGAATTTTGAGGCCATTGGGAAGGAGGATAATGCTGTAAGATCTAGATGAGTTAGATTTTTTTTTTTTCTGTTTTATTCTCGACTCAGCTGAAGTGTGAGACTGAAGCCAGAAGCTCTCTATGTGCTTATGCATCTCTCTGTGTTAGTGTCTGTAACTGAAACAGGTTCTATCCTATAATTGTGAAAATGGAAAATGTTTTCCAACTTCTGGAAGGTATTGCTATGGCAGAGTATTAATAAATTAGATTATAATGTCTTAAAGAAGGACTGTTGTGATTTTTTCAGAGGTAAATAAGCACTTATATAATTATTAAAAAATAAATGCATAATATATTTAAAAGGCAGTAATAGTCTTCCCATTCTTATGTCTTCTTTTTCTCACAATGTGCAGCAGCATAGACCTCTTGAAAATTGTAATAAATAAATTTAGCAGTGTCACAAAATCCGAAATTCATACCCCAAAATCAGCTGTATTTCTATATACTCACAAAGAATAATTGGAAACTGGAATAAAAAAGAATGCCATTTGCAGCAGGATGAAATATTTATATATAAACTTAATAGAATACATGCAACACCAGAACACTGACAACTACGAAACACTGCTGGGAGAAATCAGGGAAGCTGGCGGTGGCTTTCCCATCAGGAGCTCTGTTTTGGATGGAATGGAGTCCAGGCATGAGAGACCCATGGGGTCTGGAAAGGGAAATAAAGGTGCGCTGGCTTTGCCATCCGTGTTGGTAGTAATAGGAGATATCTCCAGGGATTGCTAGGTGAACTCATCTGAGACCAATAATTCATGATACACATGGTGTTACTGACCTGGCTTCTTGGACTCTGTAGTCAATAGAAATTGATGAGAAATTCAGACAAGGATTTATTAGGACTCAGCATGCAGGAGTGAAAACAAGTAACAGGTTCCCTTGCTCCATCTCTGAGTGGGGCAAGCTGGTCCCTCTAGTGGGGTGAGGGTAAGGGCAGATCCACGGTCGGGCCAGAGGGGAGGCTTAGGTGGTCTGGCCACCCCCTTGGTGCTGCTGTGTGCAGGGATCATGCTTAAGTACTTCACTTTTGCTCTCAGCACCTCAGAAATGGCAGTTAGGGTTTGGTCTTTTTGAATCTTACTGTTCATAACTTGCCCCAAGTGGGCATGCACACAGTTATTTTTAGTCCATTGTAGTTTCTTTGTATTTTGCTGCTTGAAATGTTCGTTCAGGTATAAATACTGCAGTGATTTATAGAAGGGTGTCTCTTTTTCTTATAAGTGAATAAATAAATACCTTGAGTTAATGAAAAAAGTGATTCATATATCATTCCCCACCCTTTTTCCATAGTAATAAAGACAGAGCCTTGGGGTGATGTGCTGAGGACAGAGAGAAGTATTGCAAGACTCTAGAATCACATAGCTAGAGTTTTTCATGTGATGTGCTTTCCGGAAAAGCCTTTACTTTCTGTAGTAGTTTGAAGCCTGCTTCTACTGTAGTTAAACTTCCATTCACATGCACATAATGTATCTAGGTTTCAGGCTTTCAAACTAAATTTGATCTGGAACCTGGGAAAAGAGACAGAGATACTGTGGGGAGGTACTGAGAGAGAGATTGGTTATGGGGTTGTATTCAAGGAAAGTGGGGATCCTGATAGTTAAGCTTAACCACTTTAGAGTATTGCTGCTATTGTGCTCAGTCATGTCTGACCCTCTGCCACCCCATGGACTGTCGCCAGCCAGGCTCCTCTGTCCATGGGATTCTCCAAGCAAGAGTACTGAAATGAGTTGCAGTGTTCTCCTCCAGGGGATCTTCCCAACCCAGGGCTCAAACCCAGTTTCCCCCATTTCAGGCAGATTCTTTACTGTCTGAGCCACCACGGAAGTATTCAGTTCAGTTCAGTTCAGTTCAGTCGCTCAGTCATGTCCAATTCTTTGTGACTCCATGAATCACAGCACGCCAGGTCTCCCTGTCCATCACCAACTCCCAGAGTTTACTCAAACTCATGTCCATCGAGTCAGTAATGCCATCCAACTATCTCATCCTCTGTCGTCTCCTTCTCCTCCTGCCCCCAATCCTTCCCAGCATCAGGGTCTTTTCCAGTGAGTCAACTCTTCGCATGAGGTGGTCAAAGCATTGGAGTTTCAGTTTCAGCATCAGTCCTTCCAATGAACACCCAGGACTGATCTCCTTTAGGATGGACTGGTTGGATCTCCTTGTAGCCAAAGGACTCTCAAGAGTCTCCTCAAACACCACAGTTCAAAAGCATCAATTCTTCGGCACTCAGCTTTCTTCACAGTCCAACTCTCACATCCATACATGACCACTGGAAAAACCATAGCCTTGACTAGATGGACCTTTGTTGGCAAAGTAATGTCTCTGCTTTTGAATATACTGTCTAGGTTGGTTATAACTTTCCTTCCAAGGACTAAGCATCTTTTAATTTCATGGCTGCAGTCACCATCTGCAGTGATTTTGGAGCCCAAAAAATAAAGTCTGACACTGTTTCCACTGTTTCCCCATCTATTTCCCATGAAGTGATGGGACCAGATGCCATGATCTTCGTTTTCTGAATGTTGAGCTTTAAGCCAGCTTTTTCACTCTCCTCTTTTACTTTCATCAAGAGGCTTTTTAGTTCCTCCTCACTTCCTGCCATAAGAGTTGTGTCATCTGCGTATCTGAGGTTATTGATATTTCTTCCGGCAATCTTGATTCCAGCTTGTGCTTCCTCCAGCCCAGCATTTCTCATGATGTACTCTGCATACAAGTTAAATAAGCAGGGTGACAATATAAAGCCTTGAGGTACTCCTTTTCCTATTTGGAACCAGTCTGTTGTTCCACGTCCAGTTCTAACTGTTGCTTCCTGACCTGCATACAGGTTTCTCAAGAGGCAGGTCAGGTGGTCTGGGATTCCCATCTCTTTCAGAATTTTCCACAGTTTATTGTGATCCACACAGTCAAAGGCTTTGGCATAGTGAATAAAGCAGAAATAGATGTTTTTCTGGAACTCTTGCTTTTTCGATGATCCAGCGGATGTTGGCAATTTGATCTCTGGATCCTCTGCCTTTTCTAAAACCAGCTTGAACATCTGGAAGTTCATGGTTCACGTATTGCTGAAGCCTGGCTTGGAGAATTGTGAGCATTACTTTACTAAAGGACTAGACCTGATTGATAGACAGAGTGCCTGATGAACTATGGACGGACGTTCGTGACACTGTACAGGAGACAGGGATCAAGACCATCCCCATGGAAAAGAAATGCAAAAAAGAAAATGGCTATCTGAGGAGGCCTTACAAATAGCTGTGAAAAGAAGAGAAGTGAAAAGCAAAGGAGAAAAGAAACGATATAAGCATCTGAATGCAGAGTTCCAAAGAATAGCAAGAAGAGATAAGAAAGCCTTCCTCAGGGATCAATGCAAAGAAATAGAGGGTCTTTTGGACTCTGTGGGAGAGGGAGAGGGTGGGATGATTTGGGAGAATGGCATTGAAATACGTATAATATCATATATGGAACGAGTCGCCAGTCCAGGTTCGATGCACGATACTGGATGCTTGAGGCTGGTGCACTGGGATGACCCAGAGGGATGGTATGGTGGGGGGAGGAGGGAGGAGGGTTCAGGATGGGGAACACATGTGTACCTGTGGTAGATTCATTTCGATATTCAGCAAAACCAATACAATATTGTAAAGTTTAAAAATAAAATTAAATTAAAGTGGGGGCAATAATAGTAAAAAAAAAAAAAAGAGGAAAACAACAGAATGGGGAAGACTAGAGAATCTCTTCAAGAAAATTAGAGATACCAAGGGAACATTTCATGCAAAGATGGGCTTGATAAAGGACAGAAATGGTAGGGACCTAACAAAAGCAGAAGATATTAAGAAGAGGTGGCAAGAATACACAGAAGAACTGTACAAAAAAGATCTTCACAACCCAGATAATCACGATGGTGTGATCACTCACCTGGAGCCAGATATCCTGGAATGTGAAGTCAAGTGGGTCTTAGAAAGCATCACTACAAACAAAGCTAGTGGAGGTGATGGAATTCCAGTTGAGCTATTTCAAATCCTAAAAGATGATGCTGTGAAAGTGCTGCATTCAATATGCCAGCAAATTTGGAAAGCTCAGCAGTGGCCACAGAACTGGAAAAGGTCAGTTTTCATTCCAATCCCAAAGAAAGGGAAGTATTGCTGAATCAGACTTCAGAATCAGACTTCAAGTTCACTTGTAAGAAGGAATATCCAAGATTCCCTTTCTTTTTCCTTCTCTCTTGCCACATTAAAAAAAAAAAAATTGGATTTCTGTTTCTTTTCCCTTCCGTCTTGCCAATTTTTTTCCCCTAAATTTGGGTTTCTATAGCATGTTTAGCTTGTCTTCCTCCCTTGGCAATTTAGTTAGCATTGATTTTACTCTCTGTACACATTCACATACATTTCTAGTCTTATCTGTGTGACTGTGGAAGTAATAATATCTCTCAGGGTTATTGTGAGTCTCCAAGCAGATTAGGTGTGCAACGATGCTTTAAAAACTCTGGTGCTGAATATAATTCTGAGACACCAGCCAAGTGATCTGGGGTTAAAAGCAGGCTAGGAATTTGTGTGCTGAGAACAAACTCTGAGGCAGGGGTAAGGGTGTGCATCTCTGGGAGTCATCCTAGCCCTTGGAATCCTGGCCCACTGGAGAGCGCCACTGATGGCTGGGCTGAGTTTCCAGGCCTAATGGTTGTCTTAAAGGTTGACTTGGATACTGAGGTAAAGACACAGGGACTTCGGTTTTCAGGCAAAGACAGAAAAATGTGGTCGAGACCTGGCTAGTCACCTTCTCTGTAAGGCTTGGGAACATTACAAATATAAGTTCTTTCACTATAAGAACAAAATGGATTTTTAAAAACTCTTAAAACTTTTTAAGAGTTTTAAATAAATTCCTTTTAAATAAATTCCCAGGATACCAACTTCCTTCCAGAAGAGCAATCTGTAAGATTTTGTATTTTCTTTTATGATTTAGGCTTTCATTTTTGCTCCAAGAAATGTAACTATCATGGAAAAAAAGCCTCAAAACATCAAAAACTCTTGTTAAAAATTAAACCATGTTCTTGAAGAGGGTAAGAAGAATGGATTAGTAGACTGAGCACTAGATCCTGATTAAAAAACTTTGAATTATTTTTATCTGCCTCTTTATTCTTTTATAATTCATTTTACCCAGGTTTTGTGGTAGTCTGTGGGGGAAAGGGCCTCAGCAGGTTGTAAACTGCAAGGTAAGGGTTATCTGTGATTCCCAGATATCTAGCTCCAAATTCTTTCTTGAACTCAAGCTTTTATATCTACTACCTAATTGAACATCTTCCCTTCGAATACATCCCCTTGGATGTATTGATAGGTAACTCAAACCCAGCAAAGTCAAAATTGCACTCCTGATTTCCAGCCCTCATAAACCTGTTCTTCCTCTAATCTCCCTCATTTTACCACCATTCTCCCATTTGCTTCGCCCCCAAATCTTGGAGTCCTTCCTGACCCCCTTCTTTTTCTTAAAGCCACATGCACTGTGGGGGCGAATCCTATTGGCTTTCATTTATTTTTTTTTTAAAGTAACAGCTTTGTTGCAGTATGAATTCACAGACCATAAAGTGCACTCTTTAAAAGTATACAGTTAAGTGGTTTTGGGTATATTCACAAAGTTGTGCATTGGTCATAACCACCTGATTTCAGAACATTTTCATCTCCAAAAGAACCCCATTCTCATTAGCATTTATTCTATTCCCTGTTCCTCCAAGCTCCTGGTGGCTGCAGGCACCACTTTACAACATACCTGCGTTGAGGGTTCCATTTTCTGTACATCCTCATCAGTATTTGTTATTGTTTTTGATTAGAGCCATCTTAGTGGGTATGAAGTGGTATCACTCTGTGTTTATGATATGTATTTCCTGAGCATCCTGTTGGCTCTGTCTAGAAACCTTCCTCTCATCTGACCATCCTTAGCGTCTTCATGGCTCTTTCCTTGGTCAGCACCATCATCATCTCCCCGCTGGGAAATGCCACTGTCTGGTGTCCGTCAATGCTTCTACACGCATATGTCCCACCATATGCATATGGCGTCCCTCGTCCACTTGTATGCTTCTACAGGCCTACTGCCAGCCGGCAGCCAGACAGACCCTTAGAAACCTGAGATCATCATGTGCCTGCTCACACCCTTCTCGTCAGTGTGCAGCCCATTTCCTTAGGTGGCCCACAGGCTCTGCAGAGTGTGGCTGGCTTCCTCTCTGATCTCGCCTTTTCTACTTCTCCCACCGCCTGCAGCCACCCTGGCCTTTCTGCTGTGCCTCAAACATGCCCGACCCTTTCCTAGCTCAAGGCCTCACCTTGCTGCTTCCTCTACCTGAAACCTAGAGACACCCGTGTCTCCTTCCTTCCCTCACTCACATCGTTGCATGAACATTCCTGACTCAGTGTATCCTTTCCCCACACTTGCTTTTATAAAATGTAACTCCAACACCCTTTTCCTTCTCTCCTGCTTTATGTATTTTCTAAATTATTTTCAATGTCTTTCATTGTATTGAGATTTATTGATCCATTTGAATATTGACTGTCTCTCCCATTAGAATGTAAGCTCCTCAGGGTAGAAGTTTACACTTGAAAGCAGCTGAGCCTAGACTGGTGTTCATAAAAAGCAAACGCTTAGTTTTTAATGAATTAAGAATGAATCCTGATAGCTAGAGCCTTCAAAAAACACTGAACTATTTGTGGAGATGAAGTATGACACGATCCTTATGGCAGAAAGTGAAGAGGAACTAAAAAGCCTCTTGATGAAACTGAAAGAGGAGAGTGAAAAAGTTGGCTTAAAGCTCAACATTCAGAAAACGAAGATCATGGCATCCAGTCCCATCACTTCATGGGAAATAGATGGGGAAACAGTGGAAACAGTGTCAGCCTTTATTTTTTGGGGCTGCAAAATCACTGCAGATGGTGACTGCAGCCATGAAATTAAAAGATGCTTACTCCTTGGAAGGAAAGTTATGTCCAACATAGACAGCATATTCAAAAGCAGAGACGTTACTTTGCCAGCAAAGGTCTGGGTAGTCAAGGCTATGGTTTTCCTGTGGTCATATATGGATGTGAGAGTTGGACTGTGAAGAAAGCTGAGTGCCGAAGAATTGATGCTTTTGAACTGTGGTGTTGGAGAAGACTCTTGAGAGTCCCTTGGACTGCAAGGAGCTCCAACAAGTCCATTCTGAAGGAGATCAGCCCTGGGATTTCGTTGGAAGAAATGATGTTAAAGCTGAAACTCCAGTACTTTGGCCACCTCATGCGAAGAGTTGACTCATTGGAAAAGACTCTGATGCTGGGAGGGATTGGGGGCAGGAGGAGAAGGGGACGACAGAGGATGAGATGGCTGGATGGCATCACTGACTGGATGGATGTGAGTCTGAGTGAACTCAAGGAGTTGGTGATGGACAGGGAGGCCTGGTGTGCTGCAGTTCATGGGGTCGCAAAGAGTTGAACACGACTGAGCGACTGAACTGAACTGAACTGAAAAGTGAAGAAGAACTAGAGAGCCTCCTGATGAAAGTGAAAGAGGAGAGTGAAAAAGTTGGCCTAAAGCTCAACATTTAGAAAACTAAGATCATGATATCTGGTCCCATCACTTCATGGCAAATAGATGGGGAAACAGTGGAAACAGTGACTGACTTTATTTTTTTGGGCTCCAAAATCACGGCAGATGGTAATTGTAGCCATGAAATTAAAAGATGCTTACTCCTTGGAAGAAAAGTTACGACCAACCTAGACAGCATATTAAAAAGCAGAGACATTACTTTGTCAACAAAGGTCTGTCTAGTCAAGGCTATGGTTTTTCCAGTGATTATGTATGGATATGAGAGTTGGTCTATAAAGAAAGCTGAGCACCAAAGAATGGATGCTTTTGAACTGTGGTGTTGGAGAAGACTCTTGAGAGTCCCTTGGACTGTAAGGAGATCCAAGCACTGTACCCTAAAGGAGATCAGTCCTGAATATTCATTGGAAGGACTGATGCTAAAACTGAAACTCCAGTACTTTGGCCACCTGATGCAAAGAGCTGACTCATTTGAAAAGACCCTGATGCTGGGAAAGATTGAGGGCAGGAGGAGAAGGGGACGACAGAGGATGAGATGGCTGGATGGCATCACTGACTCGATGGACGTGAGTCTGAGTGAACTCCGGGAGTTGGTGATGGACAGGGAGGCCTGGTGTGCTGCAATTCATGGGGTTGCAGAGTCAGACATGACTGAGTGACTGAACTGAACTGAACTGAACTGAAAGTCTTTCAAAATAAACCGTTGAAAAAAAATTAACTTCCAGAAATTGCCAATTCATATATGGAAATATGCCTAAAGTTTAATGGAATAACATGTTGCACTCAATGGGGATTGAGTTGCAAGTGATTCATGTGTAACGTGCTTTAAGAGGACTTTTGACGTCCCATCCCCTACTGAGGCAGATGTGAACACCCAACCTCAAGAGTTCACATTATTTACTTTGTTTTACAGGCCTGGAATTTTCCAAGAATAAACAAATTACTAGCTATTTACATAGACTTGATTTTCTCCCACCACTGCAGATGATCTAAAGTGGATTTAAATGTTACATTTCTTAATTGGTCTTTTGAAACTGTTTTTTCATCCTTTTATCTTTTTCTGATCTCTCCCTCTACTTGTAGAAACAATATACTGCATTGTATAACAAAGATTTAATTTTATCCCCAACCATTAAAAAGGATATCTTGAATGAAGGAAAGTATATTGGATTAAGATTAATGGAGAAGAGGTTAAAAATGAGGATAGGTCCTTTAGAAGCATCCCAAAGTCACTGACTAATTTCTTACTCTACCTTACTTACCAGCATGCTTCCAATTCTGCTTTATTTCAATCCCAAGATTCTAAGCTGTGACAGCAAGGCAGAAATTATGCAGTTTTTAGCATAATAGGATGCCCTTTAGCCTTACCATCTTGACAAGCCACTTGGGGATGAGAATGAGACCAAAGAAAAGTTCACCAGATGGAAGATAATCAGAAGATACTGTTTAGGCCTAGTCAGGCCTGTAGGACAGAGACACAGAGAACGTTTTGGCCCAGACCTTTCTATGATCCATTTTGTTGTTGTTATTCAGTCACTAAATTGTGTCTGACCCTGTGACTCCATGGACTGCAGCATGTCAGGCTCCTTTGTCCACCATCTCCTGGAGCAAGCTCAAACGCAAGTCCATTGAGTTGATGATGCTATCTAACCAACCTCATCCTCTGCTACCTCCTTCTCCTTATGCCTTCAATATTTCCCAGCATCAGAGTCTTTTCCAATGAGTCAGCTCTTCACATCAGGTGGCCAAAGTATTGGAGCTTCCGTTTCAGCATAAGTCCTTCCAATGAATATTCTGGGTTGATTTCTTTTAGGATTGACTGGTTGGATCTCCTTGCAGTCCAAGGGATTCTCAAGAGTCTTGTCCAGCACCAGAATTCAAAAGCATCAATTCTTTGGTGCTCAGCTTTCTTTATGGTCCAACTCTCACATCCGCACGTGACTAATGGAAAAACCATAGCTTTGACTATAAAGAGAATCTAAAACTCCAACCCGTTGACAAGCATTAGGCATTTCGACTCACTGGGAAATTTGAGCTACAAATATTCACATACAAACTTCAATAGAAGGAATGACTAAAAGCAGGAATGAAGAGGAAATGTGGGTGACGTATAAATGAAAGCTCTTAAAAACCCTGTGACACACTTTAAACGTATCACACACAATTCCAGATTAAAAACTGTAGTTCATCTGTCATCTACCACGTGAAACAGAAGTCCAAGATGCTTCTGAATAAACATTTGAAAAAGAACAGAGGACCTAGCAAAGTTGACTCCACCATTTCACACCAGGCTAACTGGAAAAGAGCTTGGTTCCAGCCACAGAAAATTTAATGCTGATCTGTTAGGGAAGCTCCCCACCTGGGTGATCCATTTGTCCTTTAGCAGCCTTTCTGGTGCTTTCCAAGGCCACCCACAAATCATTATAAAGAGATTAATAGGACAATACACAGAGGTCATCAGAAATCGAACTCTGTTCTGCTTCCTCTTGATTTCAAAAGAAGCAGTTGGTTCACACTTTGGTCAAAACTGTTATTTAACCAAATATTTTTGCACTGTTATCCTGAAAACACTGTATTCCAGAAACATCTACTTCTACTTCATTGACTACACTAAAGAATTTGACTGTATGGATTACAATAAACTGTGGAAAATTCTGAAAGAGATGGAGATACCAGACCCCCTTACCTGCTTCCTGAGAAATCTGATGCAGGTCAAGAAGCAACAGTTAGAACCAGACATGGGACAACAGACTGGTTCCAAATAGGGAAAGGGGTACATCAAGGCTGTGTATTGTCACCCTGCTAATTTAACTTATATGTGGAGGACACCATGAGAAACACTGGGCTGGATGAAGCACAAGCTGGAATCAAGATTGCCAGAAGAAATACCAATAACCTCAGGTATGCCCATGGCCACCACTGTTATGGCAGAAAGCGAAGAAGAACTAAAGAGCCTCCTGATGAAAGTGAAAGAGGAGGGTGAAAAGGTTGGCTTAAAACTCAACATTCAAAATACCGAGATCATGGCATCTGGTCCCATCACTTAATGGCAAATAGATGGGGAAGCAATGGAAACAGTGACAGACTTTATTTTTCTGGGCTCCAAAATCACTGCAGATGGTGAGTGCAGCCATGAAATTAAAAGACATTTGCTCCTTGGAAGAAAAGTTATGACAAATTTAGACAGCATATTAAAAAGCAGAGACATTACTTTGCAAACAAAGGATCATCTAGTCTAAGCTGTAGTTTTTCCACTAGTTATGTATGGATATGAAAGTTGGACTATTAAGAAAGCTGCTACTGCTCCTGCTAAGTCACTTCAGTCGTGTCCGACTCTGTGTGACCCCATAGACGGCAGCCCACCAGGCTCCCCTGTCCCTGGGATTCTCCAGGCAAGAACACTGGAGTGGGTTGCCATTTCCTTCTCCAGTGCATGAAAGTGAAAAGTGAAAGTGAAGTCACTCAGTCGTGTCCAACCCTCAGCGACCCTCTGGACTTCAGCCCTCTAGGCTCCTCCATCCATGGGATTTTCCAGGCAAGAGTACTGGAGTGGGGTGCCATTGCCTTCTCCAAAGAAAGCTGAGCACAGATGAATTGATGCTTTTGAACTGTGGTGTTGGAGAAGACTCTTGAAAGTCCCTTGGACTGCAAGGAGATCCAACCACTCCACCCTTAAGGAAATCAGTCCTGAATATTCATTAGAAGGGCTGATGCTGAAGCTGAAACTACAATACTTTGGCCACTTGATGGGAAGAGCTGACTCATTGGAAAAGACCCTGATGCTTGGAAAGATTGAAAGTGGGAGAAGGGGAAGACAGAGGATGAGATGGTTGGATGGCATCACTGACTCAATGGACGTGAGTTTGAACAAGCTTTGGGAGTTGGTGATGGACAGGGAGGCCTGGAGTGCTGCAGTCCATTGGGTCACAAAGAGTTGGACACAACTGAGCGACTGAACTGACTGATCTTGAAAACAAGTGAGCAGTATATGTTATAAACTACTTCTGCACAAAAGTCCTCTTTCAGATGAGTATGTAAATACTCTGATTGAGTTCTGACACAAACAAAATCACTTTTTCCTGTGCTTTAGAGACACTATATATTTACAAAATACATACATTTCCCTTACTCAAAAAGGGTTAAGGCATTGTAAGAATTCCTTTTGGTGGATGGGGGTTAACCACAGTCAGTATATTATTTGATTATTAATTCAATTTGGAATTTGGGAATGAAATATTTCAGGTCACTGGTTATCAATCTTTGTAGTACTATTGCTCAGCTATCTCAAGGGATAATTACAAATTCTATAAAATATCTCAAAACAAAATTAATTCTAATTGTTTCAAAAGCGAGAGTTTTAGAGCCCTTATATGGGTTGTCTAGAGTTCCACATATTTTGATTCATATATTTAAGCCTCTAAATATCCCAGCGAGGTAAGAATTATTTTTACTGTAATTTTACAAAGGAGGAAACTAAGATAGAATTAGGGAACTTGACCAATATCACAAGGCTAAAGATGACAGATTTGGGGTTTGAATTCAGTCAGGCAGGCCTCAGAGCACACACATTCATTTATTTGGTGAAGTGTCTACATTGGACACATGCAGGACTAGCAGTGGCTGCAAGACACCTCCCCGGGTGTACTCAGCACCACATGCCTTCAGGCCAAAGCTTCGCTGCTGTGGGTTCCCGGCCACAGCTGGTCAGCAGGCACGGCCTGCACACATCATCACACTACCTTGATCTCCTAGCTTATTATTTCAAAAAATATAACAGGTTTATTGAGAAATAATTCACATACCATACAATCCATTCACTTAAGGTGTACAATTTAATAGCTTTCAGTATATTCACAGATTTGTGCAACCATCACCTGTAGCAAGTCATATGCATTAGCAGTCACATCCACACGCCCTCTCTCCAGCTTCTGACAAGCAGAGATTAGTTTCCTGCATCTCTGAACATCTCATACATATAGAATCATGCAATATTCTCTGCCTTCTGTGCATATCAATGCCTTATGTGTGTGACTTTTTCACTTAGTGTAATGTTTTCAAATTTCATTCATATTGTAATACGTATTAGTGTTTTTTTAATTGTCAAATAATACTCCAATATGTGAATTTTCCAGATTTAAAAAGTCCATTCATCATTTGATGCCTGCATTTCCACTTTTTGGCTATTATGAATAATGCTGCTGTGAATCTTTATGTGCACATTTTTGTGTGGACATATATTTTCACTTCTCATAGGTATATACCTACTTGGAGCCTGGTGGTCTTCAGTCCATGGGGTTGCAAAAGAGTCAGACACAACTTAGCAGCCAAACACCACCACCACCTAGGAGTGCAATTGCTGGGTTATGTGGTATCTCTGTGTTCTGTGTTTTGAGGAGATGCCAGCCTGTTTTCCCTTCTTGCGTATTAAGTTTTCCTCAGCTGACCATTTTTGCAAAAGTGACTTTTTTTTACTCTGTAGAGTCAGTTGACATTGGAAATCAGGGTTACCAGATTTTGTCGTCAACAGTCTGGTTGGCTGTAAATAGCCACTTTCAGTAATGGAAACCAAATGGAAATTTTAGAGTACCCTTGAGTAACTGTATCCCGTCTTACTATTAAGTCTTTTTAGTGAGCATATGAAACAAATTTAATAAATAATAGTAAAATTATAACTAGTATCTATTGAATACTGTAGCTGTTCCTGGCAGTCTATGAAATATGCTAACTATATTTTATCATCTAATTTTAGAACTACTTTTTAAAAACATTTTTTTAATTGAAGGATAATTGCTTCACAGAATTTTGCAGTTCTCTGCCATACATCAACAAGAATCAGCATAGGTACACCCATGTCCCCTCCCTCCCAAACCTCCCTCCCACCTCCCTCCCCATCCCACCCTTCAGCCTGTTACAGAGCCCCTGTTTGAGTTTCCTGAGTCACATTAAAAAAACAATGAAGTATGGTTGATTTACAATGTTGTATTAAATTCTGATGTATAACAAAGTGGTTCAGTTTTATACATGTACGTATTACATATTATTTTTCATATCTGTTTTCATTATGGCTTATTACAGGATATTGAATATAATTCCCTATACTATATAGTACAGCCTTGCTGTTTATCTATTTTATAAATATTTGTTCGTAGCTGCTAATCCCAAACTCCTAATTTATCCTTCCCCTGCCTTTCGCCGTTGGTAACCATAAGCTTGTTTTCTGTGCCTGTGAGTCTGTTTCTGTTTTGTAAATAAATTCATTTGTATCATATTTCAGATTCCACATATAAGTTATATCGTGCGGTATTTGTCTTTCTCCTTCTGACTTATTTCACTTAGTGAAATAATCTCTAGGTCCATCCACGTTGCTGCAAATGGCGATATTTAATTCGTTTATAGCCGAGTGGTATTCCATTGTATGTTTATATCTCCATTATCCATTCATCTGCTGGTGGACATTTAGGCTGCTTCCATGTGTTGGCTATTGTGAATAGTGCTACCATAAACGTTGGATTGCATATGTCTTTTTAAATTAGAGTTTTCTCCAGATATATGCCCAGGAGTGGGATTGCTAGATCACATGGCAACTCTATTTTTAGCTTTTTGAGGAACCTCTATGCTGTTTTTCCTAGTGGCTGCACCAACTTACATTCCCACCAACAATGTAGGAATGTTCTCTTTTCTCCACACTTTCTTCAGCATTTATTGTTTATAGCCTTTTAATGATGGTCATTCTGACCTGCGTGAAGTGATAGCTTATCGTAGTTTTGATCTGCATTTCTCTGTTAATTAGAGAAGTTGAGCAATTTTATTGGCAATCTGTATGTCTTCTTTGGAGACATGTCTATTTAAGTCTTCTGTTCATTTTTTGATTTGGTTCTGTTTCTTTGTTATTGAGTCGTATGAGCTGTTTGTATATTTTGCAAATTAAGCCCTTGTCAGGTCTCATTGTGTATTTTCTCCCAGTCTGCCAGTTGTCCTTTTGTTTGTTATGGCTTCCTTTGCTGTGCAAAAGCTTACAGTTTGATTAGGTCCCATTTGTTTATTTTTGCTTTTACTTCTATTTCTTTGAGAGACTGAACTAAGAAAATGTTGCTATGAATTATGTAAGAGAATATTTTGCCTATGTTTTCTCTTCTAGAAGTTTTATGGTGTCATATCTTATATTTAATTAAGTCTTTAAGCCATTTTGAGTTTACTTTTGTGTAGGATGTGAAAGTGAAAGTTGCTCAGTCATGTCCGACTCTTTGTGACCCCCTTGGAATTCTCCAGGCCAAAACACTGGAGTGGGTAGCGTATCCCTTCTCCAGGGGATCTTCCCAACCCAGGAATCCAACTGGGGTCTCCCGCATTGCAGGCGGATTCTTTACCAACTGAGCTGTTAGGGAATCGTGTAGGGTGTGAGGAAGTGTTCTAACATCATTAATTTATATGTAGTTGTCCAGCTTTCCCAACACTACTTGCTGAAGAGACTTCCTTTTCTCCATTGTATATTCTTATCTCCACAAAGACTAATTGACTGTAGGTACGTGGGTTTATTTTTAGACTTTCTACTCTGTTCCATTGATTCATACTTCTGTCTTTGTGCCAGTACCCTGCTGTTTTGATTACTGTGGCTTTGTAGTATTTTCTGAAGTCTAGGAGGGTTATGCCTCTAGCTTTATTCTTTTTCCTCAGGATTGCTTTGGCAATTCTGGGTCTTTCGTGGTTCTGTATAAATTTTAAAATTATTTGTTCTAGTTTTGTGAAAAATGTCATGGGTAATTTGACAGGGATTGCATTAAATCTATAGTCTGTGTTGGGTAGTAAGGCCATTTTAATAATATTAATCCTTCCAATCTAAGAATATGGGATATCTTTCCATTTCTTTGAATCATCTTCAATTTAATTTATCAATGTTTCAAAGTAGAACTACTAAAATGTAAGATAAAAAAATAAGAATGACAGCTGTATTTATTTTATCTGTACTAATGACTAGGTAGAAAAAAATTTTAGCTTGAAATGAGAAAAACTAAAGCAAAAGACAAACTTCCCCAAATGAAAAGCTAGTCAGAAGAGGCCCTCTTAGAAGGGTTAAAGACAGTTTCATTGAGGGCATTTTATCTTCAGGAAGGAGGAAAAAGAGTGAATTACTATTATTTCTTCTGAGTCTGAATATTCACGATACTATCTCAAGGTTTGAGTTTTCTATAAAGTACACAGAATTTGCTATCAAAGTGTGATAGAAGCTAGTAACCATTAACTAAAGAGAAATACTGGATTGATCTTATACAACAATTTTATTGGCTTTTGTTAAAAATTTTCTTGTTGTTGCAAAACGCCCATCTCTTACCTAGTATGAGAATCCATGTGAGTAGATTTGCCCATTATAACCTACTTCAAAGACCAGTGAGCACACATAGAGTTAAACAAACAAACAAACACACAAACAATGAGAAACAAAACTTATACAGTGTGTAGTCTGTGATATGGTTAAAGACGGATACATTTATATTCATCATAACAAATGTTAAGACCAAAAAGGCTTGTATAGAATTAATGTAATTTGTGTGGTAATGCTATTTCCTATTAAAAGAATAATAATACACGTCAGAAAATCCACAAACTGATCAATTTGCCTCAGTGTATCAGTGAGGAAAAAAAATGATGGGTATCCAATTGAAGAGTTGCACTATGTTGATTCTGATTTTGTGTGAAGCTGACCGTATAATAATTTCCCATTTGGTTTAAAATTCTGAATCCAAAACTGAGAAACTATTTAGAAGCATAATTATTTTCAATGAATTCGAAATTACCCTTAGAAGTGAAGGCCATGGGAAGAATATGTAACCTGAGTTCCGATTTAGTCCTTAAGATCCAGTCCTCAGATCCAGCTCTCAGTCATCTTCATTCTTTAGGAAAGACTAGACTTTGCTATTTAGCAACCAATCCAGGAACTAGATTTCAGCACACTAACCACATCTTCCTTCTCTGTATCATATTTGTATGCTTTGGGTCCCGAAAAGAAGTAAATGTAGCCTAAAAGAGACAAAGATGAAGTTATGGTCACTGAAAAGGACTTGAAAATTTATAAATGGGATGGCCTTGCAGTTGTAACTTTCTTGAGGGGGCACCAAAGAGAAACAGGAAATGTGCCAGGGGCAGTTGGCTAACCCTCAGCACAGCTCTCTCTGAGCCCTGGAATCCGACACCCCTAACTTGCTAGTCATCTCTCATCATTCTCTCTGCCACGCCAGGGGCGCTCTATGCTTCTCCTCAGGCTGCTCCCATCCGGGAAAACCACCCCTGACTTTTTCTTTCCCGAGTCAAAAATCTAGCCGTTCTTTAAAACCCAGCCAAAGTCCCATCACTAAATCTATACCAACTGATGCCTGTTTTGATCTTTTCTTTCTCAGATCACCTCTTGCAATTATTGGGAAGATGACCACAACAATTCAGTACTAAATTATACTTGATTTCTAGTAATTTCATCTGCATTGGATGGAGGGGCATTTCCCAAAGACAGTAACCATTCCATGAGGGCAGAGACCATATCTGAAGTTGCCTTTGCATTTCTCAACAGTGTCCAGCTCTGTGCTAAACACTCAAGAAGAATGTGTTGACTGACTGATTCAAAGATTCAGTTAAACTTCAACCCAGTTCAATTCAACTTTCACAGCTATGTGTCAAATTTCAGAAGTTGGGTGATAGAATGGGGAAAGGCATTTATTCTCAATGGGAGGGTTGAGAATATGTACATTTTAAAGATGAAAAAGGTAATTTTGACTGGATGGCCTTTATGGTGTAACTGGCTAATGGACTGAAGCTATGCTTTTAAAATTTTCCATTTGTAAAGAGAGACCCATAATGGCAGACTTTTTATACTTTTTCTGGTGGTTAATCTGGTTAAATTTATAAGGGACTCAGGGCCCCAAAAAATAAGAACCAAGGACTCCCATTTGGAAATCCATTTTCAGTTATGTTAAAGCAAAGCCCAGAAATTGTTACAATTTCTACAAAGAAAGTGTTCCATGGAAACACTCACCATTTAATTCTACGGCTGCATCTATTTGGCCATTGACTCCTGAAAATTCTTCTTCAGTACTCTTTGGATAGTCTTTTTCCATTTTCCTTTTTCTTTCATCGTAACTGTAAGAAATATTATTTCATAAATAATATAAACATGAGGTATTCATTGAATGTAGAGGACATCATGCTAATCGGGTGTATTTAGCCAGGGTTGACTTATGATTTACTTCAGATCTCCTCTGCCTCTCTGTTTGCTGTGTCTCTCTCTCTCTCTCTATTTCTCTCTCTCTCACACTCATTCTGCCATTACTTTCCCAGGTTGCAGAGATTCTGTGGCCACTAGTTTGGGAGTCATTTGCTCTAAACATTTTCTTTAGCAAATTGCCAGATATGTTGGTTAGACTTAGTTATATTGTTTAGAATTGTAAGATCATATTTCTATAATAAAAAATTACTGCTTTTCAATGGAAAAACTACACTTATTTTTAGTGCTTTTTTTACTATTGTAATTTTTCTCTTACCCTCCATGTATGAATTTCCTGGCTCACCAAACAGTTGAAAGCCCTTCACAGAGGCTTTCATTAACCATTGCCATGGTTTGTCATCAGAAGTGCCGGTAAGGAGCTTTGTGCTCCGTAGAGAAGGGATTGAACAAATGACGCACGATGAATGAATAAATAAAGAAACAAATGTGTGAATGATCAGTAGATAAAGACAAGAAGTGAGAAAGTCTGGAATAACAGATATTCTGCTTTTAAAACATTCTAATTGTTTCCTAGAAAGATTATACAACTAATCAAAAAGTAGATTAGGTTTGTTTTTCTGAATTCACAACTACCATGCAATGATAACTCCGAAGACTGATTAATACATCTCTTTAGTAACTCTAAATTATCCCTTGTAAAGAGATTGTGACTCATATGAACCAGTATGACTTGGATGAGCTCATGTAGGCAGAGCAGGCTCTCTTCCCTTCAAGAAGACTTCATTTAAAGTGTGAGAAAAGTCCCTTCTTCATCAGCATGGAGCTCCCAGTGGGGACATTCCCTAGGTGGACACCCTACTCATTTCCCACCAGAAGGTCAAACAGTTTCTCCCGGTGCCTGGGCCACTGGGAGTTTCCTGCAGCAGCAGAAAAATAACCCGCCTTCTCCTGAAATGTGCCTCTCACATGGCTATGACTACACAGGCAGGGGACAGTGCTCCTGATACTGAGCGGATCAAACCCCGGGAAGGAAGTATTCAGGTTGAAACTGACTTGTGGTTGAGATGCTTTGCTGGGTGTTGAGGAGAGAAGTGGGAGTTAACTCCTGGAAGTCCAAACTCCCTTTCCAGGACAGTCATTAGAACCTTCCAGCGGGCCGAGGGGAAACCCGAGCTATGTGAGTTATACAAATAAGGATGGAAACCATTGCCACGGTTTGTCATCAGAAATGCCAGTAGGGAGTGGGGACAGGGCATGTCTACGCTATCAGAAGTGCTGCAAGGTGTCAGGACTGTAGTGAGGGAACGAGTGGAGGAAAAGGACAGCTGGGCATATTGCCTCGCCAGGGCTTGGATTTCTCTTGTTTGCTTTGTTCCAGTGTTTGAAATCTAGAGTCCCTGGTTTAAATTGGGAGTGTGGTTGTTTACATATTAACCAGTGCTTACTAGGTTCCCTTCTCTCACTTCCCTGAAACAGTTGAATTGAGGAAACGGATGCTATGACTGGAGGTAATGAGGAGGGTAATTCTAATGCTTAAAATATTTGGGGCGAGGGATGAAACAGGAAGAACAAAGTGACCAAAAGGTGTTGGCATGTCTGAAGACATACAGAGAGTTGTGGTGGGGGATACCAGGTAATGTGACATTTTGAATTCTTTGTTTAATGTCGATCCCTAAGCTCAGGGAAAAATAGTGAAATGCCTTTCATATCCTCCTCCTCTTTCATCTGTCCTGAATAAAGGATTAGGGGGTGAGCTATTATAATTAGAGCTATGCCTTACCTTTGTGTGCATTAAACATTTATGAGGGATTTTAAGAACTTCATCACCATTTACATCATTTTACAGCAAAATGTGTTCTCAGTTCCAAACAAATGACTGGCCAAAGAATATCTGTAGGGAAATCTATTACAAATTGATATCTGCTCATACTGAGACATCTGGAAAGTATGAAAGGAGAGAGTGAAGATCTTTTCTTGAGAATAGAAAAACCATTTAAATAATATGGAATAAGTTTTCAAGAAAATGATGACTATTAATCCAACAACAACAAAAAAAAAGAAAAATCCAGTAGATTTGAAAAAGTGATTTTTCTTTCTTTTAATGTGTGTGCTTAGTTTGCTAAGGGCAGAGGTGACATCTAAAATCTTATATATCTATCTGTTCAGAAGATAATGGAGTTAATAATATTATATGTAAATATAATTTCAGCAGAAATTTTGGATAAGCAATATCCAGCTGAGAATTTTAATTTTCAATTACATTTATAAAAACATAGGCAAAAATTTTGGCAAACCTATGAAATCATTTTCCTTTTTTTTATCCCTTCTACTGCTTAGGTATTTAATAGTTCCTCTCCCTTTCTGCCAACTGTGTCTCTGCCCTCTTGCCCCTTACCCTAGAACTGCTTTTCAAAGAGTATCTTTTTAAAGAGTATCAATAAAATCTATGTCAAAGTATCAGTCTGACACATAAATCATGTGGTCCTTGGATGTTGGAGTGGGTAACCATTTCCTTCTCCAGGGGATCTTCCTGACTCAAGGACTGAACCCTGAAATGCAGGTGGATTCTTTACTATCCAGGGCCAGAGCGATTAGGGAAGCCCACATTTTAAGATTAGCTGATAACATATATATTTCATTTGGACCTCTTACATGGACACTGTGCAGATGGCCTTATGCAGTTAACATAGGGTTAAACTACTTCTTATTTTACCAAATAAGAACATTACCATTAACCATCAAAATAATAATTATCACCTATTTTCATCATCATTTCATAAAAAAAGAAACTTTAATACTAAAAAAGGCAGAAAGAACATAACCTCAGAAGAAAAGATGGTTCTTGCCCATAATACTGACCCAGATCACATCCTCCTATGTCTTTATTGTGCTATTTTAATATTTCTGTGGACTAATGAAAACTTTGTGATGATCTATGCCTTGGTTTTTGGACAGGTGTTTGAGGATTTCACTTCCCTGGTACCTCAGTTGGTAAGGAATCCACCTGCAATGCAGGAGACCCCAGTTGGATTCCTGGGTTGGGAAGATTCCCTGGAGAAAGGATAGGCTACCCACTCCAGTGTTCTTGGGCTTCCCTTGTGGCTCAAGTGGTAAAGAATCTGCCTGCAATGCAGGAGACCTGGGTTTGATCCCTGGGTTGGGAAGATCCCCTGGAGGAGGGAACAGCTACCCACTCCAGTATTCTGGCCTGGAGAATTCCATGGACCGTATAGTCCATGGGGTTGCAAAGAGTCAGACATGACTGAGTGACTTTCATTTTCACTTTGAGGGTTTCTGTTATAGAGCAGAGAGCACAGTCGATGGCACATCAGGGTTTGAGTTCTGACTGTTATGTGCTGGCTCTGCAATCAGGAGAAAGTGTTCTGAGCCCTGGTTTCTTTATCTGGAATATAGTGGCCATGAGGATGAGAGAAATCACACACACACACACAGACACCACACAGGCACCTATGCACATAGAAACGTGCCTGGTATGTGTAGAAATCAAGGGCTGGCCCAAATTATTTGATGTTTATTTTGGCCCTAAGAGGGCTTCCCTTGTGGCTCAGCCAGTAAAGAATCTGCCTGCAATGTGGGAGACCTGGGTTCAATCCCTGGGTTGGGAAGATCCCCTGGAGAAGGGAAAGGCTATCCACTCCAGTATTCTGGCCTGGAGAATTTCATGGACTGTATAATCCATGGAGTCACAAAGAGTTGGACACGACTAAGTGACTTTCACTTCACTTGGTCCCAGGAGCCATTAACTGGTTGGCTAGTATGAAATTGAGTGAATGTGTGATTTTGTCTGGGATCCTGAGTCATCAAAGAGTTTAGTGTTTACCTAATTTTTTAAACACACTTCATTGGGATAACATTTTGCAGTAGTAGGCAAAGTTGAGAAAAAAAGAAGAAAGGAGGACTTGAAAATATTGGAGGTAGTCCAGAGACCTCAGCAAAAATGAGGTTAGAAGGTCTACTGTTAATAGTATACTGAGGATTTTACTGAGGATTAAAGAAAGTAAAATTATATGACGGGATGAGAATTATGGGCATGGTTATTGACAGTAAATAAATGGATGGTGAAGAGAATGAAAAGTTACTACACATGGTAGATGGAAAGGACTTCTGGATCTGGACTTGGAGAGCATAAAATGTAGCCTTGGATGGACTACTTTTAACTGTGTGGCCTTGACTTAATCACTTGATCTCTTAGATGCAATGTTTTTAACTGTGAAATGAAAATAACAATATCTACTTCTCAAGATGGTTGAGGAGGCAGATGGGAAAATGAGAGGAAAAAAAGAAAGTAGTATGAGTTCTAACACATAGTAAACCATCAATATTTGAATACTAAGAAAGTATTTGTTGTAAATATACTATATACCGTGTATGTGCTAAGTCGCTTCAGTTGTGTCCATCTCTGTGCGACCCTATAGACTGTGGCCTGCCAGGCTCCTCTGTCCATGGGATTCTCCAGACAAGAATACTGGAGTGGGCTGCCGTTTCCTCCTCCAGGGAATCTTCACAATCCAGGGATTGATTCCACGTCTTTTACATCTGCCTGCTTTGGCAGGTGGATTCTTTATCACTAGCACCACCAGTATACTAGATACCTGGTAAAAGCATTGCACACATTTTCTCACCACTAAGGTCTTGTTTGTGAAACCCAAATACCAGCTAAAAACGATTGACCAGTAACTATGTTTATTGCCTTTGAGAGTATTTGTTTCATCATTTAACACTGATCAATGAGTATAGAAATTAAACGAATCATTACTGACACTTAAACTTTACTAGCAATATTGTTTAACTGCAATATTGTAGGGCTGTAGATATCTGATATGCTTTTTCATATATATTGTCTTACTCTTCACTTTTGTAATCTAAGGATTTAGGGAGTATTTTGGTAAAGTACCTGTGAATTGTTTAACTTTTGACCGAGAACTTAGATTTGTTAGAAATTTCTAGCGTTTTCATTGTGATGATTTCTAACTTGTGTCAATGCAAAATTTAACAGCATTCTGTCTTCTTTGAACTACTGGATCGGGAGTTCGGTATGCTAAACAATGCTTAAAGAAAATGTGAGAAAGGATGGCAGACGCAGGAATTTACTGTTAAGTATGTAAGATACTGTCTTCCCAGGTGGGGCTAATGGTAAAGAACTCACCTAACAATGCAGGAGACATAAGAGACTTGGGTTCCATCCCTGGATTGGGAAGATCCCCTGGAGGAGGGCATGGCAACCCACTCCAGTATTCTTGCCTGGAGAATTTCACAGACAGAGGAGCCTGGTGGGCTACAGTCCATAGGGTTGCAAAGAGTTGGACACGACTGAAGCAACTTAGCATGCACACATGTATTTATGGTACATGTTTCAGGAAGTTTCTTCAAGGAGACCTTCCTAGTGAAATCTAATGGAATTTCTAGTGGAATCCCCTTTGAAGTTAAGCCACTTCTAGCCAGGAATCACATGGTTCTCATGGAGGAAGGGATCTTTGTGGTCTAAACTAGAGAGGGAGGGGGGTAAATGGTCAGGAATGAAGAGAAGGGAGAAGAGTAAGAACCGGCTATGCACCATCCTAGATGACGTGCATCCCCATGAGGAAAGTGGCTATGAGAAAATTCTGGAACAAAGAATTAGTAATAATGTTGAAAAGTACTGATGATCTCAATTACTACCTGATTGATGAAATGCAAATTTATATCCAGCCTGAATTCTCTAAATTCAAGACCTGTATGTCCAACTCCCTTCCAGACATTTCCATTCTTTGATCTTACCAGGATGTCAAACTACATAAGTACAAACTGGAATTTCTGTTCATTCTTTTAATTTTGCTTTACTTCTTAATTTTATTCTTTCCCTATTGAATGGCCTTAGCATTCTTGTCAAAAAGCAACTGAACATAGATGTATGGACTGTCAATTTTATTCCATTTGTCTATATGTCTGTTTTCATTATTAGTATCACATTGTCTTGATTAATTCTGCTTTCTGATAAATTTTGAGATTAGGAAGTCTGAATTATCCAGCTTTGTCTCTCTTTTTCAAAGTATTTTGGCTATTCTGAGTTTTTTGATTTTCCAAATAGATTTTAAGATCAGCTTCTCAATTTCCAAGAAGAAACCAGTGGTATTCTGGTAGGGACTGTGTAGAGTCTATAGATCTGTTGGGGGAGCACTGCCATTAGGGCTCTGAGCCATGAACATAAGGTATCTTTTCATTTAGATCTTGTTTAATTTCTTCTGACAGTGTTTTGCAGTTTTCAGATTACAAGTTTCCCG
Source organism: Bos grunniens (assembly GCF_055505025.1). Taxonomy (NCBI): domain Eukaryota; kingdom Metazoa; phylum Chordata; class Mammalia; order Artiodactyla; family Bovidae; genus Bos; species Bos grunniens. The sequence goes on along the minus strand of NC_141179.1, from coordinate 6,579,271 downwards.
TTTATTCTGTTAAAATTTATTCCTAAGTGTATTTTTCTTCTTGATGCTATGGAATTGCTTTCTTAATTCATTTTTGCATTGTTCATTGAAGTATCTAGAAATACATTAGATTTTTTCATATTGAACGTATCTACAAATTTGTGGACTCATTTATTAGTTCTAACGGGTTTTTTTCTTTTGAGATTCCTTAGGCTTTTCTATGTAAAAGATTATATGACATACAAATACAAATAGTTTTACTTTCTTTCCCATCTTCTGTTATCATTCTTTTTTAAATATCATTCATTCTTGCTTAATTGCCCTGACTAGAGCCTCCAGTAAAATGTCGAATAGAAGTGGTAAGAATAAAAATTTTTGTCTTGTTCCTGATTTTAGAGGGAAAGCATCCGATCTTTCAACACTGAGAATGATATCAGCTGTGGGTATTCATAGATGCCTTCTATCAGAGTGAAAAAGTTTCTATTCCTTGTTTGTTGAATGTTTTTTTTATAATGCAACAGTGTGTGATTTTGTCAAATGCTTTTTCTACATCTATTGAGGTGATCTTATGGTTTTTAATTTTTAACTCTATTGATATAGTGTATTATATTAATTGATATAATTAATCAATTATAGATGTTATTATAGATGAACAGATGTTAAACCAATCTTGCATTCTTGGGGAAAAATTCCCAGCTGGTCATGGTGTATAATTCTTTTTTATATGTTTCTGGATTTGGTTTGGTAGTATTTTTGGAGGATTTTTGCATCCATATTCATAATAGATATTGGTCTGAAGTTTTATTCTATGGTGCCTTCATCTGGTTTTCATATAAGGGCAATAATGTCCTCATACAATGAGTTGGGAAGTATTACTTTCTCTTCTACTTTCTGGAGGAGTTTGTTAAAAATTGGCAATAATTCTTTAAATGTTTTGATAGGATACACCAGGAAACATGTAGGCCTGGGTTTTTCTTTGTGGATAATTTTTATACTATGAATTAAACCTCCTCATTTGTTATAGGTCTATTCAGAATGTCTATTTCTTAGTGACTCACTTTGTTTTTTTTTTTTATCACTTTGTATTTTTCTAGGAATTTGTCTATTTCATCTAAACTTCCTAATTTATTGGCACACAATTGTTCATTCTTTTATAGTCTATTTTATTTCTGTAAGGTTGTGTTCACTCTTTCATTTCTGATTTTAGTAATTTTGGTTTTCTTTTTTGTACAAGGTTAATTTAGTGAGAAGTTTATAATTTTTTTTTACCTTTTCAAAGAAACACATTTAGCTTTGCTGATTTTCTCAAATTGTTTATTCTCTACTTCATTTTCACTGTTATCTTTATTATTTCCTTTTTCTTGCTTGTTAGAATTAATTTGCTCTTTTTTCCAGTGTCTTAAGTGGAAAGGTTATTGATTTGAATTTTTTCTTTTTTTTTAATATGGATATTTACAGCTAGAAGTTTCCCTTTGAGCACTGCTTTAACTGCATCAACATAGGTTGTGCTTTAATATTCATTCATCTTAAAGTCTTTTCTAATTTCTCTTGTGATATCTTCTTCATCCCATTGGTTGTTGAAGAGCGTGATATATCATTTCTATTTATTCATAAATTTTCCAGTTTTCTTCCAGGTATTTGTTTCTACTCAATTCTATTGTAATCAGAAGAGATATTTTGTATGATTTCAATGATTTTAAATTTATTGAGGCTTCTCTTCTGGCCTAACTTTTTATCTATCCGGGACAATGTTCCACACGTACTTAGGTAGAATCTGTAGTCTTCTTTGACTGAATGAAGTGTTCCATAGATACCTATTAGGTCTAGGTGGCTTCTTATAGTGCTGTTCAAATCTTCCTTTCCTAACTGATCTTGTTTTCCAGTTGTTCTGTCCATTATTGAAAGTGAAGAATTGAAGTCTCCAACTATGATCATTTCACATGTTGTTTTTCTCTCTTCATTTTTGTCAGTTTCTTTGCTTCATGCATTTTGAGGCCCTACTATTAGGTTCTTATATTTTTGGTAGAGTAATCTGTCTTTCACTATAAATTGTCCCTGTCTATTCCTAGTAATACTTTTATTTTAAAAGTATTGTTTTGATACTTCTTGTTGCCTGATATCATAGCTACCCTGGCTTTCTTATGGCCATGGTTAGCATGATATATATATATATATATATTTTTGTTTGTTTGTTTTTTTTTGTTTTTTTCCCCATCCTTTTAACTTTCAGTCCAGTTGTATCTTTGAGTACACAGTGGCATCTTGCTTTTTAATCCAGTATGACAGCCTTTGTAATTTGATTAAATTGCTTAATCTATTCACATTTAATATTACTAATATAACTGGATTTATATACTTCTGTTTTCTACATACCCCACATCTTTTTTAGTTCTTTTTCCCTCCTTATGCTTTCTTTTGCATTAGTTACAAATTTCCAATGCACCATTTAAATTTCTTTTGTTATTTTTTCACTTCACTTAATAGAGTTATTTTCTTAGTAGTTGCTATAAAGCATACCATATACATATTTTAACTTACCATGCTCTGCTTTCTTCAGAAAGAAACAAATCTTTCTATATGTTATAGGCCCAACAATATAATTATACATATATATATATATGATTTTATACAGTTAATTTAAAAATTAGAGCAAACATACATTTATACTACCTATTATAATTTCATAATTGCACTTACTGGTGTTCTTTTTTTTAATGTGTTTTCAAATTTTCAAATTACTGTTTGGGTTTACTTGCTTGAAGAATTTTCTTTACTACTTTTTGTAAGGAAGATGATAGTGATAAATTCTCTGTTTTTGTTTATTTGGGAATGTCTTCATTTTGCCTTCATCTTTTAAAGATAGCTTTGCAGAATATAGGATTCTTGGTTGAGCGTTTTTTCCTTAAGCACTCTGAAGATGTTTCCTACTACTTTCTGGCTTAACTGGTTTGACTGCTTTTCAGTCTTGTTCCAGCTCTAATACAGCTACACTGCTTCCAGAGTGATTTAACAAAAACCTTAATGACTTACTTCCCTGTTTAAGACCTTTACAGATATCCCTATTTTCTCTAGCACTGATCTCCTAGAATGGCACAGGCCCTTCCTGATCTCCACCCTTGGGCCACATCTCTCATCCCAGCCCATGTTCTGATCATACTGAACTATTTGAGGTTTTCCTCCTATACACAGTCTGTTTTCATGCATCGGTGCCTTTGCTTCAACTGCTGTCTCTGCCTGGAAGATACCCTGCCCATCCTGTCTGGGAAACTCCTACTCAACTCTCAAAATGAAGCTCAGTCATTGCTTCCTCTAAAAACTCTTTCTTGACAATTTTGCTAGAATTGGCCATTTCCTTTTAGTTTTGCTCCACTGAACCCCATGCAGTCTTCCATGAGGCCACTTGTGGCATCTGGGTTGCTTTTAATTAGTTATCTATACATTTACTTTCAACTGTACAACTTGCTGAGGGCATTGATAACACCCAATATGAATTGAGTCCTTACTATACAACAGGAATTTCACATTTTTCTCATTGATTTCCACAACTCAATGAAGTAGATACTATTTCTGCATCCAAAAATGATCCAGCAGAAAGATGATCCAACATGCCAGAGCTGAGATGAACACTGTCTTATTCCTGTCTACACTCTTAAACAGCAAACTTTGTGCCTTGTCATGAGTGTCAAGGTCTTAGTACACAGCTTGACATGTAATCATGACCAATACGGACATGAATGCAGTAGTTTGGTAATGCATTAAAAAAAAAAAAGATTAAAAAACAAGATTTTGAAATCTACCCATCTTTCTTATTTTTGTTACTATTATTTATTTCCCTATTTTAATTAACTATAAAATCTTTAAATAAACAGATCCAGTTTCAGCATTCTTGAGGGATCCAGGAAGGAAAGAATCTGGAAGACTGTATCCTACTTTGTGCTTCCCTGATAGCTCAGTTGATAAAGAATCCACCTGCAATGCAGGAGACCCTGGTTGGATTCCTGGGTCAGGAAGATCCTCTGGAGAAGGGACAGGCTACGCATGCCAGTATTCTTGGGGTTCCCTTGTGGCTCAGCTGGTAAAGAATCTGCCTGGGTTTGACTCTTGGGTTGGGAAGATTCCCTGGAGAAGGGAAAGGCTACCCACTCCAGTATTCTGGCCCAGAGAATTCCATGGACTGTATAGTCCAAGGGGTCGCAAAGAGTCAGACATGACTGAATGTCAATCATGCCTCTAGTCTACCTGTTAGAAAGAATGATTTAGGAGTGGAAAAGGGCTTGTACCTAAACATTTGTAAGTCATTTTACACAAATTTTAGAAACCACTGACAGAAGCAGAAGATATTAAGAGGTGGCAAGAACACACAGAAGAACTGTACAAAAAAGTTCTTCATGACCCAGATAATCATGATGGTGTGATCACTCACACTTACCTAGAGTCAGACCTCCTGGAATGTGAAGTCAAGTGGGCCTTAGGAAGCATCACTATGAACAAAGCTAGTGGAGGTGATGGAATTCCAGTTGAGCTATTTCAAGTCCTAAAAGATGATGCTGAGAAAGTGCTGCACTCAATATGCCAGCAAATTTGGAAAACTCAGCAGTGGCCACAGGACTGGAAAAGGGCAGTTTTCATTCCAATCCCAAAGAAAGGCAATGCCAAAGAATGCTCAAATTACTGCACAATTGCACTCATCTCACACGCTAGTAAAGTAATGCTCACAGTTCTCCAAGCCAGGCTTCAGCAATACATGAAATGTGAACTTCCAGATGTTCAAGCTGGTTTTAGAAAAGGCAGAGGAACCAGAGATCAAATTGCCAACATCTGCTGGATCATCGAAAAAGCAAGAGAGTTCCAAAAAAACATCTATTTCTGCTTTATTGACTATGCCAAAGCCTTTGACTGTGTGGATCACAATAGACTATGGAAAATTCTGAAGGAGATGGGAACACCAGACCACCTGACCTGCCTCCTGAGAAACCTGTATGCAGGTCAGGAAGCAACAGTTAGAACTGGACATGGAACAACAGACTGGTTCCAAATAGGAAAAGGAGTACGTCAAAGCTTTATATTGTCACCCTGCTTATTTAACTTATATGAAGAGTACGTCATGAGAAACGTTGGGCTGGAAGAAGCACAAGCTGGAATCAAGATTGCTGGGAGAAATATCAATAACCTCAGATATGCAGATGACACCACCCTTATGGCAGAAAGTGAAGAGGAACTAAAAAGCCTCTTGATGAAAGTGAAAGAGGAGAGTGAAAAAGTTGGCTTAAAGCTCAACATTCAGAAAACGAAGATCATGGCATCTGGTCCCATCACTTCATGGGAAATAGATGGGAAACAGTGGAAACAGTGTCAGACTTTATTTTTGGGGGGCTTCAAAAGCACTGCAGATGGTGACTGCAGCCATGAAATTAAAAGACGCTTACTCCTTGGAAGGAAAGTTATGACCAACCTAGATAGCATATTCAAAAGCAGAGACATTACTTTGTCAACAAACGTCCATCTAGTCAAGGCTATGGTTTTTCCAGTAGTCATGTATGGATGTGAGAGTTGTAATATAAAGAAAGCTGAGCACCAAAGAATTGATACTTTTGAACTGTGGTGTTGGAGAAGACTCTTGAGAGTCCCTTGGACTGTAAGGAGATCCAACCAGTCCATCCTAAAGGAGATCAGTCCTGGGTGTTCATTGGAAGGAAGGACTGATGTTGAAGCTGAAACTCCAATACTTTGGCCACCTGATGGGAAGAGCTGACTCATTTGAAAAGACGGTGATGCTCGGAAAGATTGAGGGCAGGAAGAGAAGGGGACGACAGAGGATGAGATGGTTTGATGGCATCATTGACTCAATGGACATGGGTTTGGTAAACTCCGGGAGTTGGTGATGGACAGGGAGGCCTGGCGTGCTGCGGTTTATGGGGTCACGTAGAATTGGACACGACTGAGTGACTGAACTGAACTGACCATCTCAGAGCACGGTGGAGTTGATGGCACCCCCCTTCTCCCAGAGTCCTCAGGAGCTCCTTGGTGTAATCACTGCTCTGGTGCTAGTAAGCAAGGGAGAATACTTACAGGGAGAAGTTATCCAGAGGCGGTAGAAGTAATGTAAAGAAAGAAACTGAATGGATAATTGAGGCTGTCTAGAAATAGAAATGGAGGAGGCAATGGCAACCCACTCCAGTACTCTTGCTTGGAAAATCCCAGGGACGGGGGAGCCTGGTGGACTGCTGTCTATGTGATCGCACAGAGTCAGACACGACTGAAGCGACTTAGCAGCAGCAGCAGTAGCGGCAGAAATAGGAAAGGAAGGAATAAAAGCAAACAGACGAATGGGGAAGTAGCCCTTGTTAGTAAAGTTTACACGATGTGTCATTTGGTGGGGCAGCATGTGCTGGCATCAGCCTGGCAGAGCCCCATTTAGGTTTCACTTTGTAGTTCTATGGTCTGTTCCTCTGTAAATTACTATTACACTGATATGTGGGTTCTCACTCTTAGGTGGTGGTGGTGGTTTAGTCACTAAGTTGTGTCCCACTCTCGCAACTTCAAGATTTGTAGCCCACAAGGCTCCTCTGCCCATGGGATTCTCCAGGCAAGAATACTAGAATGGGTTGCCATTTCCTTCTCCAGCGGATCTTCCCAACCCAGGGACTGAACCCCAGTCTTCTACACTGCAGGCAGTCTCCTGCATTACAGGTATTCTCATGCATTTCAGGCAGATTCTTTACTCTTAGCCACCAGTGAAGTCCCCTTACTCTTAGAGCCTGAATCAACTTGGCCCAACCCAACACTCAATCCTGAGTGCAGGAAGCTATTCAGTAGTTTTTTAATGGCACGTCATTCACTAAAACGGGTCCCAGCCCTAGGGGTTCATGGAGAATTTCCCTGACAACAAGCATATCTAGAGCCTTTTCTTGCATTAGCACAGTGTTTGTACCGCAGACTGAACTAGTATGAGGACCAAAGAAGAACCTGAGGGGCGACCATGGAGAGTAAACCCTAACACACTGTCCAGGGGTATCAATAGAGTAAAATTATTGGTGTGTAACTTGAGGCTTTGGTATTTTTAGATGTGTCCATGTGCTTTACCTATAGAACTTCATTGCCCCCTTTCTCTTTCTTTCCAGTCCAACTTCTTCCTATTTAGCATAGGATGTAATGACTGAGGCACAACTGGCCATCTGGAATCCTGTGGCAATCATAAGAGTGGAAGCTACCTGTTAATACTTGGGCAGAATGTCAGAAGGAACTTGGGACCCTAATGGCCACGGACCCATCTTACCAGCTCTAAATCCATAAAACTTCAAACATCTCACATATATGAGGAAAAAACCCCTTGTGGTGTTTAAGCCACAGTTATTACTGGGTCTCTCTTTCTAGCAGCTGAACATAATTTCTATCTGATATAGGGCTTTATAGCCTGTAAGATGTCATACACATGAGGCCCTATTGAGGAAAATGTGTCCAACACAGGGGGCAGTTATTAATAAAAATCATACATTAGCTTTTCCTGAACTTCTGAGCTGGAGGTCAAGGTTATTTGTCATATTCCTTATTGTGAAAAACAGTGTGTGTGTTAGAGAGTGTAAAATAGAAGACTCTTATTGCTGAAAGTACTGTACCTGCCTTGCCAGAAGCAGAGATTTCAGTGCAATGTCAAGGCATTTGAGTGTTTAAAAACAAAATTCCCTTTGATGAACTCTTTGACTGGATTGCTATTTATAAGAATATTTAGGTTTAAGCAATCACTTGTTAATTATCACAACATTTAAAAAAATTATTTGTTAATTACCATATAAGCTCAAACAGCAGATGGCAAGAGTGAACATCAACATTTTAGGAATCAGTGAACTAAAATGGACTGGAATGGGTGAATTTAATTCAGGTGACCATTATATCTACTGTGGGCAAGACCCTTAGAAGAAATGTAGTAGGCCTCATAGTCAACAAAAGAATCTGAAATGCAGTGCTTGGATGCAATCTCAAAAACGACAGAATGATCTCTGTGTGTTTCCAAGACAAACCATTCAATATCACAGTAATCCAAGTCTATGCCCCAACCACTAATGTTGAAGAAGCTGAAGTTGAATGGTTTTATGAAGACCTTCTAGAACTGAAAAAAGATGTCCTTTTCATCACAGGGGACTGGAATGCAAAAGTATCAAGTCAAGAGATACCTGGAGTAACAGGCAAGTTTGGCCTTCCAGTCTAAAATGAGGCATGGCAAAAGCTAACAGAATTCTGCCAAGAGAACACACTGGCCATAGCAAACACCCTTTCCAACACCACAAGAGACGACTCTACACAAGGACATCACCAGATGGTCAATACCAAAATCAGATTGATTATATTCTTTGCAGCTGAAGATGGAGAACCTCTACAGAGTCAGCAAAAACAGGACCGGGAGCTGACTGTGGTTCAGATCATGAACTCCTTATTGCCAAATTCAGACTGAAATTGAAGAAAGAAGGGAAAACCATTAGACCATTCAGGTATGACCTAAATCAAATCACTTACAGTTATACAGTGGAAGTGACAAATAGATTCAAGGGATTAGATCTGATAGACAGAGTGCTTGAAGGATGATGGATGGAGGTTCGTTGCATTGTACAGGAGGCAGTGATCAAGGCCAACCCCAAGAAAAAGAAATGCAAAAAGGCAAAATGGTTGTCTGAGGAAGCCTTATAAATAGCTGAGAAAAGGAGCTGAAGGCAAAGGAGAAAAGGAAAGATATATCCATCTGAATGGAGTTCCAAAGAATAGCAAGGAGAGATAAGAAAGCCTTCCTCAGTGATCATTGCAAAGAAATAGAGGAACACAATAGAATGGGAAAGACTAGAGATCTATTCAGGAAGATTAGAGATACTAAGGGAATATTTCAGGCAAAGATGGGCACACAAAAAAGGACAGAAACCGTATGTACCTAATAGAGGCAGAAGATATTAAGAAGTGGCAAGAATACACAGAAGAACTGTACAAAAAAGATCTTAATGACCCAGATAACCATGATGGTGTGATTACTCACCTAGGGCCAGACATCCTGGAATGTGAAGTCAAGTGGGCCTTAGGAAGCAGCACTACTAACAAAGCTAGTGGAGGTGATGGAATTCCAAATGAGCTATTTCATATCCTAAAAGATGATGCTGTTAAAGTGCTGCACTCAATATGCCAGCAAATTTGGAAATTTCCGGGACTGGAAAAAGTCAGTTTTCATTCCAATCCCAAAGAAAGACAATGCCAAAAATATTCAAACTACCACACAATTGCACTCATCTCACAGGCTAGCAAAATAATACTCAAAATTCTCCAAGCCAGGCTTCAATAGTACATGAACCAAGAATTTCCAGATATTCAAGCTGGATTTAGAAAAGGCAGAGGAATCAGAGATCAAATTGCCAACATCTGTTGGATCATCAAAAAAGCAAGAGACTTCCAGAAAAACATCTACTTCTGCTTCATTGACTATGCTAAAGCCTTTGATGGTGTGGGTCACAATAATCTGTGGAAAATTCTGAAGGAGATAGGAATACCAGACCACCTGACCTGTCTCCTGAGAAACCAGTATGCAGGTCAAGAAGCAGTAGTTAGAACCGGACATGGAAAAACAGACTGGTTCCAAATTGAGAAGGGCGTATGTCAAAGCTGCATATTGTCGCCCTGCTTATTGAACTTATATGCAGAGTACATCATGAGAGACTCTGGGCTGGAGGAAGCACAAGCTGTAATCAAGATTGCTGGGAGAAATATCAATAACCTCAGATATGCAGATGACACCACTCTTATGGCAGAAAGTGAAGAGGAACTAAAAGCCTCTTGATGAAAGTGAAAGAAGAGAGTGAAAAAGCTGGCTTAAATCTCAGCGTTCAAAAAACGAAGATCATGGAATCTGGTCCCATCACTTCATGGGAAATAGATGGGGAAACAGTGGAAATAGTGTCAGACTTTATTTTTTAGGCTCCAAAATCACTGCAGACAGTGACTGCAGCCATGAAATTAAAAATGCTTACTCCCTTGAAGGAAAGTGTAAGCTTTTTGCTTCTCCCTTAACGTTCAAAAAGTCAAGGAATGCTAAAGTGAGAACTGTGACTGGAGAAGGTGTAGCAGCAGAGCTTGGCAAAGTTGTACCAAGTTCTTCAACGTGAGCCAGTTAAGGTAGTGAGATGAGGCCAGAGAGACGAGGTGTGAGCCTGTGCACAGTGATCGAATCTGCTCATAGTAGTAAGACAGGCCTGGAAATTACACACGATCTTTGGATAAGAAGAATTTTCATGCTCCAGGTTAAAGAACATATGGCCTTTTCCTTTCAGCAAGAATTTCCTTCAAAGAGCCCCACTGTCGTCACCACATTCATTTTGTACAAAATCACAGAGCATTCTGGAATGCAGTGATATTCATGTATCAATAAGATATACTTACATAAGAGGGAATCAGTTCTTCTTTCAAGGCATTCCCAGTGGGTAGTTATGTATTGGGAATGGTAACTCCACTCTTTTGGGCCACTGGGCATCCAGTTAATGAGTGCTTTGAAAGACTAGGATGTTTCATGTGTTAGACACCAAACAATGGGATTATTGAATGAATGTTTCATCCAGTATTATTCATCCATTATTTGGATGGTTCTGTATCTTGAAGACAGTGTCAACCATCAGCAAATGACACTCTAGTGACTGGGAAGAGTCAACGGGCCTTTTGTAAATTTGCCTTGCATTCTTTTTAGCAAAAGGATTTTCCTTCTCGTTGAATACAGCTGGACAATCACAAAGAGAAAAGCCATACCTGTAGTATTCATCTCCCACAAAGAAAAGGGTCTTCTGTGCATCCTTGAGATAGACTGCGGCATCTATTCGCTGCACATATCTTGGAAACCCAAAGTCATAAATAGTCCTAGGAGGACCTTGCATTTGGAATCCTCTTGTTATCCAATAGTGAGGTCCTGGAACCAGAAATTAAAGCTTACAAAAACTCTGTACTATTTAGTGGAGCCCTTCACTCATTAGGATTTCTAGGCAGGATTACCAGTGGGGCTAGTTTATGGGATATTTGCCATGGATAAAACCCAGGAGGAGATACAAGTCTCTATTCAGTTCAGTAAAAGACTTAAAACTTGCCCTGGAGGCAGAAATCCCTAGTCACGCCTTATGAAGGCAATAATACTGATACAACTGTGTCTCAAATGCAACACATTCATTTTTTTTCAAGATACTTTTCATCTGTATAATCTCATTTCAGTCTTAGATATGTGTGAGAGAGAAGGGGCAAGTGAAGCACAAATGCTGGTTCTTGCTTAAACTGGCACTAATCTTCTATTCTCAGCCCTCGGCATCAAGAAAATACAATCTAAACTGATAGTTAACGTTTGCTGGACAATTTCCATTGGCTAGCCACGGTCACATCTTCAAGGTTGTTATTACTGTGACTATTTTGCACGGGAAGAAACGAAGATGCAGAGCAATTAGATAACTTCCTTAAGGCACTAAAGGGCTGGAGACAAGAGTCCAGGCGTCTGTCTGCTCCCAGATGCTTGTATTGCTATCCTGAGGTTTCCTCGCTGACTTCTGTGAATGAGAGGCTCTCAGTAGAGAATACCATGTCACTCAGAGCAGAGGTCTGGCGGGTGGGGCGGGGCGGGGCAGGGAGCAGGTTTCCGCCTTCCCGGACACTCGCCTATCACCGAGCCTCACCAGACTGCACTTTTGGCTCTGGGAAGGGTACCGTCACTGCTGTCACTGTCACGATAGAGTAGAGGGATGTTTCACCCCAATCTGAGGAGCAGGAATGGCTGGAACTGCTCTGTGATCACTAGTAAACACTGATAGTTCTGGGTGCTCCAGACACACCGTGTCGTGTACCCGGCCACTTCTTTCTTCGCTGGATCTTCAGCTTACCTTTAAAGAAGTAGGCTGTGCCCCGCTCAGCCACTTCATAAGCTGCATCCACATTGGACATAAGCTGGGGGAAGGAGCTGGTGATGGTGCTGGGCCGGATCCCTGACATCAAGTGAACCTGCCGACGCCAGAAAATCCTATTTGGCAACAGAAAAGGAATAAGATCAGGGTTGACTTAGATCTTCAATTGAACTTGGACTGAAATATACGGCAAGCCATACTTTAGAGGCCATTTCTAAATGCCTCTTGGCCATGTCTTGTTTTTAAGTAGAATATATATATATATATATTGGCTTTAGTAATCTGTTTCTTTTTCCTTTTCATTCTTTCATTCTTTTAGCATCTCTGTAATTCTTTTTCCTTCATTTATTTAAGGATGTTCAAAGCATGGAAGGAAATAGCAGGGATTGACATCAATGATGCATACACTTAAGCTGTGCATCTTCCTATTCCAAGTATCATTTGCTACAAGTTTCCCTTTCCTCTTCTGATTTTTTTTTTTATTGTGTGTGTGTTTGTGCCTTAAAAATTTTTTTTAATTTATTTTTTAATTGAAGGATAACTGCTTTACAGAATTTTGTTGGTTTCTACCAAACATCAACATGAATCAGATCTTTTGAAAATTAAAATCTCATAAAGTTAGCCATTCAGGTGTATTTTATAAGTATTATATAAATGAGCCAAATTTTTGTGGTTTGGAGATGCTAATTACTTCCAGTAAAAACAGCAAAAACATTAACAATTATAAATTATGTTGCCTATTTACTTATCTATTGAAAGTGTTTATATCTTAGGACATAATGGCTGCATCTGGTCCCATCACTTAATGGGAAATAGATGGGGAAACAGTGGAAACAGTGTCAGACTTTATTTTTGGGGATTCCAAAATCACTGCAGATGATGACTGCAGCCATGAAATTAAAAGATGCTTACTCCTTGGAAGGAAAGTTATGACCAACCTAGATAGCACATTCAAAAGCAGAGACATTACTTTGCCAACAAAGGTCTGTCTAGTCAAGGCTATAGTTTTTCCAGTGATCATGTATGGATGTGAGAGTTGGTCTGTGAAGAAAGCTGAGCGCCGAATTGATGCTTTTGAACTGTGATGTTGGAGAAGACTCTTGAGAGTCCCTTGGACTGCAAGGAGATTCAACCAGTCCATTCTAAAGGAGATCAGTCCTGGGTGTTCATTGAAAGGACTGATGTTAAAGCTGAAACTCCAGTACTTTCGCCACCTCATGTGAAGAGTTGACTCATTGGAAAAGACTCTGATGCTGAGAGGGATTGAAGGCAGGAGGAGAAGGGGATGACAGAGGATGAGATGGCTGGATGGCATCACTGACTCCATGGATGTGAGTTTGAGTGAACTCTGGGAGCTGGTGATGGACAGGGAGGCCTGGCGTGCTGTGATTCATGGAGTTGCAAAGAGTTGGACACGACTGAGCGACTGAACTGAACTGAACTGAACTGAATGGCTAGTTCACAAAAATCTGGTACCTATACATTAACTTAAGATTTAGCAGCTTAACCATCCATTTTCCCAATATTATTTACATAAAATTGTGGGAGTATACATGAGGGTACTGGTCTGAAAATTTCTTTTTTTTTTTTTTTTTAGGCCTAATTTACTTTTTATCAGAGGTAGTCTTGTTCTTCAGGTAAGTATTTGAATGCTGACTTTAAATATTTCAATGTAAATGTGGTCTATTTTGAATTTTGGAGTTTAAAATCATTCTTATAAAATATGAATAGTTTACTGACTCAGTAGAAGCTAGAATCAATACATAAAAGTATTTGTGGACAGGGAACTTAAGGGAAAGTTTTGGTTTTTAAATTTCCATGTGGTAAATTTAGGTACTCCTCAAACATTCTGTTGAGCTTTAGTTAATTTAACAAATGTTTATAAGAACCTATCAGCAGGCACTGAGTAAGACCTTGGGATGAAACACTGAACAAGATTCAGGCTCTGCCCTCAAGAAGCTATCATCTAGTAGCAGAGGCAGATAAGTAGTTAGACACTGTGCATGCTTAGTTGCTTCACTCGTGTCTGACTCTTTGAGACCCCATAGACTGTAGCCCCGCCAGGTTCCTCTGTCCATGGGATTCTCCAGGCAAGAATACTGGAGTGGGTTGCCATGCCCTCCTCCAGGGGATCTTCCCAACCCAGGGATCGAACCCAGGTCTTCTGCATTGTAGGCAGATTCTTTACCATCTGAGCCACCAGGGAAGCCCAATTAGACATTATAATTCAGGGCAATTTGTGCAATGAAGAGTTAAGTTCATGATGTTCTGGAGCATAGTATGTACCCCGTAAGAGGGATGCTGCATACAGGGGTCTGCTGAAGCTATCTGGGTGAGCTGATAATGAAATCCAAAGGACAACTCTATTGAGAGAGAGGAATATTTTTTCCATGTTCCTAAGCAGCATCATTGGAGAAGGCAATGGCCCCCACTCCAGTACTCTTGCCTGGAAAACCCCATGGGTGGAGGAGCCTGGTAGGCTGCAGTCCATGGGGTCGCTAAGAGTCGGACATGACTGAGCGACTTCACTTTCATTTTTCTTTTTTTTTCACTTTTATTTTTCACTTTCATGCATTGGAGAAGGAAATGGCAACCCACTCCAGTGTTCTTGCCTGGAGAATCCCAGGGACGGGGGAGCCTGGTGGGCTGCTGTCTATGGGGTCACACAGAGTCAGACACGACTGAAATGACTTAGCAGCAGCAAGCTGTCTTTGCACCTCCAATGCTGCCATTATTTCCAAGCTTGTTTCATAATCTCTTAAATGAAAATAATAATACCTGGCCTATCTCATGAGATCATTAAGAGGATCAACTGAGATAAAGTGTCTGAAAGTGCATCATAAACTGTAAAGTGCCACTTGGCTGGATATTGTCCATTTTAAAAATAATTACTTGGGCACATACCATAGATAAAACTCAGTGTGGCAGGAGTCTATTGAGGGTACACTTCCTCTCCCCAAGCCCTATACATCACGGCCTTATCTAGACTGTAGGTATTTTTGTGGTTGTTGTTGTGTTAGTTAAGTTTTATTGGGGGCAATATGAGGACCGTAGGCTGGGAGATGGCCCCTCAGATGGCTCTGAGAAATTGCTCCAAAGATGCAGGGTGGGGGGAGGTCAGTATATATATTTGGTTTTGGTGAAGAAGGAATATATATAATCAAGCACATATTTTTCCAGAAGGTTTCTGCTAGTCTGGTGAAGCTTTCTGCTAGTCACAAGTAACAGTTGTCACTGTGAAGGATTTTAGTGCTTTTCTACATATGAAGAGGTACAAAAATTAAGCTCATAAAATCAGCTCCTAAAAATATCTATCTGAAAACCCATTCTGCCAGCTTTTCCCTGAGCACAGAGTGCCTCATTTTTGCTCTCCACCTTGAACATTTTCCGGGGGATGTTGAAAATCAGCAGTTGCCCCAGCTCACGATTTAATTCTTGTAGAGGTAGGTGGCAATTTGTAGTTGACAGAGCCCCCTCATGGTTACAAATTCGACCATACTTTAGGAGGCATTTCATGACCATTTCATCCCATGGAGCAAGGAACTCATTCTTAGGTCTGGTGAAGATTTTGCTGTTACCAGCGTACTGTTACTATCAACAGTAACCAAAGGGCTGGACCAACCTGTCTTACCCAGTCTCTTACAGTCCAGGAAAAATTTCCTCTTGTTTGTATCCTTCCATATCTAGAGTAATTACAGTTACTGATTGCATCCAGAACTATGTGTTTGATCAACTTTTCCAAGTCGCCTAGTTATTATTATTTTGTTGGAGGTTCAGTCACACATTTGGTAATGCAGGAAACAACAATCTCATAAAATAGGCAAAGTGCAAGTAACATAGCTAGCAGTATTATTAAAATTATACGTAAGAATTAGGCCAAAAACTTGTTAGGTGTGGGAAGCCCCTGGTGGCTCAGAGGTAAAGAATCTACCTGCAATGCAGGAAACATGGGTTCAATCCCTGGATCAGGAAGATCCCCAGGAGAAGCAAATGGCAACTCACTCCACTCCAGTATTCTTGCCTGGGAAATCCTATGGACAGAGGAACCTAGCAGCCTAAAGTCCATCAGGTCTCAAGAGTTCAACACGACTTAGCAACTAAACCACCACCATCATTCCATTACGTGTAGCTCAGTATATTCTCAGGTTGTCTGAATTAGTCTATTTTATACCAATCTTTATCTTTCAAGGAAATTATATATTTACATTGTATGAAGTAAAAGATAGAAAACTGAGTGAGACCCAGAAAGGCTGGGAGGCTCTAATGTCAGTGAGCGGCTAAGGCCAGACAGAGTCAATTAAACTCCAGCTGCCTTGATTTTCATCATACCCCCTAATTTCTCTACTTGCTCCTTCTCAGGCTTGTGACCTCTGGTTTTCCTCTGTTTATAACTTGACTGCTTATCCAATGAGATCTGGCCTTTTCTGGAGGCCAGAAGGACTGCTTTTCCCCACTTCCTTCTCTTCACCATCACAAAGTGAAAACTTTTTGGGTATCCAGAAGAATCAGGTAATAAATATAGAAAAACAGATTAAGTCAAAAGCTCATAATTTCATCTTTGATAAGGAGGCCAAACAATGGATTCACTGGGAACCCATGAAGAACCCAAAAAGCATTTTCCAATTAATTCAACTTAATATGTAATTCCAAAATGCTGACTCTGCTCATCACTGTGCTAGATTCTCTCTAAGGTACAAAGTGTGCCTTTCAAGCAATTAAAATAATGAGGATGAAGAAAGTGGGAAGGAGGAGGAGCAGACACATAGTCTAATAATCAGGCTGTTTTTGAATTACATCACTGATAAGGTTAACTTCCAGCTGCTTTCTCTTTTTGGGTACTCTAGAGCTGGGCTGTATTTTCTTTCATTTCTCATTTAAAAATCATGTGGGAGTTTTTAAATTCTCATTTAAAAATCAAGTGGCTCTAGACAAATTAAACCCAATCTTTCATTTGAAGTTACATGTTATTGATGTCCCAGATGACTCAATGTGAGAGGTAGTAAAGCGCAATGGTTAAGAGTTTAGGCAAACCAAAAACGTACTTTTGGAACTGTTCACAGGCGGTAGAATCTTATATTCCTTACTTAACTTAGGATATT
Organism: Bos grunniens; assembly: GCF_055505025.1. Classification (NCBI taxonomy): domain Eukaryota; kingdom Metazoa; phylum Chordata; class Mammalia; order Artiodactyla; family Bovidae; genus Bos; species Bos grunniens. The sequence goes on along the minus strand of NC_141179.1, from coordinate 6,562,293 downwards.
GTGGGTACTGGGAGGATTAAATTGATGTGAAGTAGTCATTCTAAAGCAAGAATAATTTTGTGCCATGGAAGACATTTTTTAATGAGTGGTGGCAATTGTGGTTGTCACAACTAGGAGTGGGCACTGCTTTTGGAGTCTAGTGAAAACCAGGGATATCATTTTAGTTTACCTTTTACAATGCACAGGATAGTCCAGCATGACATAGACTTGTCTGGCTTAAAATATCAGTAGTGCCAAAGTCAAGAAACCTTGGCTTAAACACTGTTGTGACATATTAGAATGTATACATGAGGTAGTAATAAACACTACCTATATGTGATACTTATGTAAAGTATCACAAATTCCAAAAGAATCTGTACTCATGAAAAATTTCAAATTAATGAAGAAAAATTATATCTTGTGGGTAATAAAGTGATAAGACACATATCCAGAGGATTTACAAACTTAGAGCTATAGATTACAATAATAATTAAAATTGACCAAAAAAGGTATAACAATTAACCTCCTAATATACCTGTAAATAGATTTAAAGTATAAGGCAAAAAAAGCAAGTCTATAAAACTGTTAGAAAAGAAGAACTGAGGGGGGTGGAAAAAGATATTCCATGCAAATGGAAATCAGAAGAAAGCTGGAGTAGTAGTATTCATATAAGACAAAATGTTGTTGTTGTTGTTTAGTCACTAAGTCAAGTCCAACTCTTACAACCCCAAGCACTGTAACCTTCCAGGTTCCTCTTTCCAGTGGATTTTCCAGGCAAGAATACTGGAATGGGTTTCCATTTCCTTCTTCAGGGGATAGCGCTGACCAAGGGATCAAACGCATGTCTCCTGCATTGGCAGGCAGAGTCTTTACCACTGAGTCACCAAGAAAACCCAAGACAAAATAGACTAGAATAAAGACTCTTGGAACCCTCTTGCACTGATGGTCAGAATATAAATTGATAAAGCAACTATGGAGAACAGTATGGAGGCTCCTTAAATAACTAAAAATAGAACTACCATATGACCCAGCAATCCCACTACTGGGAATAAACCCTGAAAAAGTCAAGTTTCAAAAAGACACATGCACCTCAATGTTCACTGTAGCACTACTTATAATAGTCAGGATATGGACACAACCTAAATGTCCATCAACAGAGGAATGGATAAAGAAGATGTGGTACATACATACAATAGAATATCACTTAATCATAAAAAGGAATGAAATTGGGTCATTTGTAGAAATGTTGATGGATCTAGAGGCTGTCATACAGAGTGAAATAAATTAGAAAGAAAAAAACAAATATAGTATATTAATGCATATATGTGGAATCAATAAAAATGGTATATATAATCTTATTTGCATAGCGGAAATAGAAACACAGATGTAGAGAACAAATGTATGGATACTAAGGGAGGAAAGAGGGGTCGGATAAATTGGGAGATTGGGATTGACATATATACACTACTATGTATAAAATAGACAACTAATGAGAACCTATAGTACAGCTCAGTGCTCTGTGGTGACCTAAATGGGAGGGAAACTCAAAAAAGAGGGGATATATGTATATGTATAACTGATTCACTTTGCTGTGTGGTAGAAACCAATACAATATCGTAAAGCAACTATACTCCAATAAAAATTAATTAAAAAATGATAGATTGTTACAGGAGACAAAGAAGACACTACATAATGATCAAGGGATCAATCCAAGAAGAAGATACAGCAATTGCAGATGTAGCACTAGTGGTAAAGAACTCACTTGCCATGCAAGAGACTTAAGAGATGCGGGTTTGATCCCTGGGTTGGGAAGAGACCCTGGAGGAGGGTGTGGCAACCCACTCCAGTATTATTCCCTGGAGAACACATGGAAAGAAGAGCCTGGTGGGTTACAGTACATAGGGTTGCAAAGAATCAGACTTGACTGAAGCAACTTAGGACACATGCACCCAACATACACTTCCCAGGGGGCTCAGAGCAAAGAATCCACCTGCCAAGCAGAAGATGCAGGTCAATTCCTGGGTCAGGAAGAACCCCTGGAGAGGGAAATGTTAATCTTCTCCAGTGTTCTTGCCTGGTAAATCCCATGGAGAGAGGAGCCTGGTGGGCTACAGGCTACAGGGGGCCACAAAAGAGTTGGACATGACTTAGTGACTAAAGAACAACAAAAACAACACAGGAGCACCTGATAACAGATATACAAGGAGACATACAAGGAGATATTGACAGTAACACAATAACAGTGGGGGACTTCAACACCCTACTTACATAAATGGACAGATCATCCAGGCAGAAATGAATATGGAAATGCAAGGCTTAAATGATGAATTAAACCAGATTAACTTAATTGATATTTATAGAACATTCCATCTGAAAGCAGTGGAATATTCATTCTTTTAAGTGCACATGGAGCATTCTCAAGAATAGATCACATGCTAGGCCACAAAGCACGCTTCAGTAAACTTACAAAGATTGAATCATATAAAGCAGGGGTCCCCAACCCCCAGGCTGAGGACCAGTACTGGTCTGTGGCCTGTTAGAAAGTGGACCACACAGCAGGAAGTGAGTGGCAGACAAGTGAGTGAAGCTTCATCTGCCATTCCCCATTGCTTTCCATCATTCACATTACCACCTGAACCATGCCCACCCCCCCACCTGCCCTGTCCATGGAAAAACTGTCTTCCACAAAACCAGTCCCTGGGGCCAAAAAGGTTGGGGACCACTGATATAAAGCACTTTTTCCATTCACAATACTATGAGATTAGAAATCAACTACAAGATTTGTGCAAAAAAGCACAAACACATCAAGGCTAAACAATATGCCACAATAAACAACCAATGGATCACTGAAGAAATCAAAGAGGAAATAAAACAAAATACCTAGAGACAAAAGGAAGTGAAAACGCAATGATCCAAACCCTGGGGGTTGCAGCAAAAGCAATTCTAAGAGAGGAGTTTATAGTGACAAAAGCTTACCTCAGGAAACAAGAAAAATCTCAAATAAACAACTTAACCTTATACCTAAAGCAACTAGAGAAAGAAGAACAAACAAAACCCAAAGTTTGTAGTAGAGGGGAAATCATAAAGATCAGAGCAGAAATATTGAATAAATGAAATGGAGACAAAGAAAACATAGAAAAGATCAATAAAACTAAAGGCTAGTTTTTTGACAAAATAAACACAATTTATAAATTTTTATCCAGACTCATCATGAGAAAAAGGAAGAGGGCCCAAATTAATAAAATTAGATATGAAAAAGGAGAAGATACAACCCATACCATGGAAATATTAAAGACCATAAAAGACTACTACAAGCAATTATATGCTGATAAAATGGACAACCTAGAAGAAATGGACAAATTCTTAGAAAGAAATCTTATAAAGCTTAGAAATCTCATAAAGCTAAACCAGGAAGAAATTTTAAAAAAATGAATAGATGAATTACAAATACTGAAATTGAATCTGTGATTTAAAAGCTCCCAACAAACAAAAGCCCAGCACCAAATGACTTCACAGGCAAATTCTACTGCACATTTAGAGAAAGAGTTAACACCTATCTTCTGAAACTCCTCCAAAAAATTTCAGAGGAAAGAACATTCTCAAATTCATTTTATGAGGCAACCATCATCTTGATACCAAAATCAGAAAAAGATACCACACACACACACAAAAAAACAGAAATAAACCCATGCACCTATGGGCAATTAATCTATGACAAAGGTGGCAAGAATATACAGTGGAGAAAACACAGTTTCTTCAATAAGTGGTGCTGGTAAAACTGGACAACAACATGTAAAAGAATGAAATTAGAATATTCTCTAATATCACACACAAAAATGAGCTAAAAATGGATTAAAGGCCTAACTGTAAGACTAGATACTATAAAATTTGTAGAGGAAAACATAGCTAGAGTACTCTTTGACATAAATTACAGCAATACCTTTTTGAATCCATCTCCCATAGTCATAGAAATAAAAAAGTAAACATACAGGATCTAACTAAACATAAAACCTTTTGCACATCTAATAAAATCATAAAAAAAATAAAAAGACAACCTACAGAATGTGAGAAAATATTTGCAAAGGCAAACAATCCAACCAAAAAATGGGCAAAGGATCTAAGCAGACATTTCTCCAAAGAAGATGTACAGATGGCCAAAAGGCAAACAAAAATGCTCACCATCATTAATGATATTAGAGAAATGTAAATCAAAACTACAATGAGGTATCACTTCACACCAGTCAGAATGGTCAGCATCAAAAAGTCTAAACAATAGAGAGGGTATGGGAAAAAGGGAACCATCCTATACTGTTGCTGGGAATGTATTCTGGTATAGTCCCTATGGAGAACAATAAGGAGGTTCCTTAAAAAACTAAAATAGTACTATATATAATCCTGCAATTCCACTCCTGGGTGTATATCTGGGGAAAACCAATTTGAAATAATACGTGCACTTTGATATTCACTGTGGCACTATTTACAAAAGCCAAGACATGGAAGCAACATAAGTATCCATCAACAGATGAATGGGTATGAAAGATGGAATATATATATACATACATATATATGTATATAATGGAATATTACTCATCCATAAAACAAATGAAATAATGCCATTTGTAGCTACATGGATGAACCTAGAGATTATCATACTAAGTGAAGTAAGCCAGACAAAGACAAATATCATATGATATAGCTTATATGCGGAATCTTAAAAGACTGATACAAGTGAACTTACATACAAAAAGAATTAGACTCATCAATATAGCAAACAAATTTATGGTTACCAAGGGGAAAGGGAGAGAAGGATAAAATAAGAGTTTTTGATTAACATATACACACTACTCTATATAAAATAGATAACCAACAAGGACCTAGTGCATAGCGCAGGGAACTATACTCAATATTTTATAATAATCTATAAGAGAAAAGAATCTGAAAAAATATATGCATGTATAACTGAATCACGCTGCTGTATTCCTTAAACTAACTCAACTGTAAACCAACCATGTGTGTTCACTTGTGCCTGACTCTTTGCAACGCTATGGACTGCAGCCCACCAGGCTCCTCTGTCTATGTGATTTTCCTGGCAAGAATACTGTGTTGCCATTTCCTGGTCCAGGGTATCTTCTCAATTCAGGGAAAGAACCCATGTCTCCTGCTTCTCCTGTATTTCAGGTAGATTCTTTCCTACTGAGCCACTAGGGAAACCCAGTATACTTCAATTAAAATAAAAAAGAACAATTGCAGGATATTTTTAAAATGTAGTGAAATAAACAGATATTAATAGTCTGTAATCTGATCTTAGGTAAGGAGGGCAAAACAATGGAGTTTATTGATATTAAAGACTTGCTGATAGATATTTAACTGCATTGTTTAGCCAGGAACCAAAGCTGTATCTGGAACATAGTTAGGCTCAATAAATATTTGTTGACTAGATAGATAGATGTCACAGTTGTGTAGAACTTATTTAATCATCAGTTTTCATATTTTCTTTACTAAAGAACAGCATCTAAGTCATCAGGTTTGAGCAGAAGTCACTGGTAACATTCCTGGTGCTTGCTGCCAGTCCTGTGAGCTCCTTGCGGCAGGGTCGTGTATTATTCATCTATGTATTCTCGGGATCAGCAAGTCCTGGCACATCTGGGGCTTGATTCAAGTCTGTTAAGCTTTTTATCCTTTTTCTGTTGTTGTTGGACCCTTCTGTCTTCATTCCCCACCTGCTTGACTGATCCTCTCGCTCTTTCCTTTTTAGGAGACACGGTCACCTCTTCGCTGGCTGTAATCCAGCAAGAGTTGATGGGCCCTTTCATTTTCACCCCTGACTTTCCTTGACTCTTCTATTCTCTGTCACTCTGTGCCCTAGTTTCAGGAGGAGGGGATGTCTTTTTTCTTTCAGTCTTTTGATGCTGGGTTGAATTGATGCTTCTCTTCCCTGAGAATGGGCACTGTGGTGCAGTGAAAGAAGCAATGGGTGCTTGAGACCTTATTTTATTATTGGATGTGTGACCTTGTATGGAGATGGCAATGGCAACCCACTCCAGTACTCTTGCCTGGAAAATCCCATGGATGGAGGAGCCTGGTAGGCTACAGTCCATGGGATTGCGAAGAGTCGGACACAACTGAGCGACTTCACTTTCACTTTTCACTTTCATGCATTGGAGAAGGAAATGGCAACCCACTCCAGTGTTCTTGCCTGGAGAATCCCAGGGATGGGGGAACCTGCTGGGCTGCCATCTAGGAGGTCGCACAGAGTCGGACACGACTGAAGCGACTTAGCAGCAGCAGCAGCAGTAGCAGCAGAACTTGTATGAGTCACTTAATTTTTCTGAGGCTAAATTTCTTCTTGTCAAATAAGAATGAAAAAAATAATAATAACTGCTAACATTTCAAAGGATCAATTGAGACAATGCATATGAAAGTGCATAAATAATCTTACAATTATTTGTAAATACTTTAAAAAGATGTTTTCACCCTACAAATTTATTAATTATGTAATACTTAGAGTTTATGAATAGAACTAAATTTTCTTCTAAATTTTTCTCATTAATATAAAATTTTGTCTGTGGAAACTTTGAAATACAAACAATCACATCATTGGTCAAGAAGGCATTCATTTGTGGGGAGCTTGCTAACCAGGGCTGTTTATATCAGGAGGGTTAAGAGGCCAAGAATCAGACATGCATTAAACATCTCCCTGAAACCAAGAAAAACAGAGCTTATAAAATTAAAATCCTACATGTAGACAGTGGTTAAAACAGTGAAAACTATTCATAGTGTCCTTAAATTAAGTGTATATATCCATCTGTGGAGCCTATGGAGATCTATATTTTAAGCCACAACCTATGAAGATGTAAAGAACCTCGTCCTTAGTCAGAAGGAGGGGTTTCAGAAGAAACGACAGTGAATCAGCAATCTTTGTACACCTTCTGCCTCTTTGAATTCATAATACATAACAGAGAATCAATCTAAGTAAATACAATGCCATGTGTTGACTTTCAGTGATGCAACCTTATAGCCAGAAAAGAAATGTCCTCAGGGAGACTGAAGGAGGAAGACTTCCTCTTTAGTTGTTGTGCACGCTTTCCTCGAGCCCATGAAAATCTGGAAAACGCTAGGTTCCAATGGACTCATCTATTAATAATAGGAGAGGGTACTGATTATATTGTCTCTCCTTCTGATAGAGCTTTGCATTTCTTTCTCCTCAATGGCTCCTTTTTATGCCTTCAAATATTCCCAGGTATTTCTCAGACTGAAAAATCCTCATTGGACTCTGCTGCCTCTTCCAGTTATTGACTTAACTCCTTGTTATTAACAAGATTTTCAAATGAATGATTTGAAAATGAATGATCTATACCATCACTCTCTGCGCATGTATGCTGTCGCTTCAGTTGTGTCCAACTCTTTGTGACCCTAGGGACTGTAGCCCTCCAGGCTCCTCTGACCATGGGATTTTCCAGGCAAGAATACTAGAGTGGGTTGCCAGGCCCTCCTCCAGGGGGTTTTCGTGACCCAGGGATCAAACCCTCATCCCTTCTGCCTCTTGCACTGGCAGGGGGGATTCTTCATCACTAGTGCCACCTAGGAAGCCCACCATTACCCTTGGCCTTTTCATTCTGCAGGATCTGGGTTCATTCCTCCTTGTTGTTTAGTCGCTAGGTCGTGTCTGACTCTTTTCAACCCTATGGACTGTAGCCTTCCAGGGTTCTCTGTTCATGGGATTTCCTCAGGCCAAAATAATGGAGTGGGTTGCCATTTCCTTCTCCACAGGATCCTTCCCAGGCAGAGATTGAACCCGCATCTCCTGCATTAGCAGGTGGGTTCTTTACCACTGAGCCACCAGGGAAGCCCCAGCTGTGCTGCTAAAACTATATTCCTTCATCATCCCAGACAGTCAGTCCTGTTCTTCAGTTTTCAACCTGGTGACCTCAACAGCATTGTACACTACTGATCATTAAAAAAAAAAAAGACAATCTTCTTTCCCCTGACTTATCTGGGGTTCCATTGTAATGATTCTGTCTCTGATGTCAAGTAAACCTAGGTTAAAACTCTAGCTGGGACAAAGAGCATGGATTGAAGGAGCAGATGTCTATAAAATGCTTAGGATAACATAGCACGTCGTAAAGGATCATAAAATGTCAGATTTTATAATTAATAATATTATGAGTTTATCTAAAATTGAATTTTTCTTGATGTGTCTAAATCTTTTTGATTTTCTTATCTAAGTGAGAGATGCTGCTACCATCGACTCTCTTTTTCCATTGTTCTCATCAAATCAAGATACCTCTTACATTCGTCCTTCTCTTCAATCCCTACATGCATGACCCTGAAACCTATTTTTCTTTCCATTACTATATACGATACATAACATCTTTAAGAATGTGACAATTAGTCGATCAGTCAGGGATTTACAGATGTTTTAAAATAAAGAACCCTATTTTGAGAACAAAACAGCATGTGGAGAAGCCTAGCAGACATTTCTGGGGACCTGGCTACTCAAGAACCTCCTTCTCCTTGTGGCTTTTCACCCTACCTGCAGGCCCAGGGCCCAGGGACATAGCAGCTTTTCTTACTCACGCAGATGCATTCCAGTCAGAAGGCATTCATTCATGAATTCAAGTCAAAATTCAACATTCTCTTCACAGTTCCACTGCACAGCTATGAAGCTTTCTATGTGAGTGATAGACTCTGTGCTGGGCGTCAGCAGGCCTGGGTTTCAGAGCAGGGTCTTCTGGGCTGAGAGTCCCGGGCCTGACTTTCTTGTCTCCAAAATGAAGGATTTGGACACGATCAACCTTTATGGCTATTCTACATGTGAAATGCTATTATTCACATGTAGAAGCTACATGTGAAGCTGATAGACATATTCTTGATCTTATCATTAAAATTGTATCATATAAAACCCAGAATAATAGAAGGCATACAAATATCATTTGGGTATGACTGCTGTTCTAGTCATTTCAAGGAAATCTGAGATAATATTTTGTCATTTATTTATAAGAGTAAATCTATGTGAATTAAATGTGTGTGTGTGTGTGTGTGTGTGTAGCTGAAGTTTCTCTTCAAACAGAACATTTGAATGGACCCAAATCCATTTATACACTGTGGAGAATATGCAGCAGTCTCACAGTGACTTTAAAAGGCACTGCATTCCATCATGCTTTGGAAACAAACTGTGCGGTTATTACATGCACAGCCTGAAATGTCTCATCAACAGATTATTGTTAGTGGTGGGGAATTCCAGGCTGGCGGGAGGGAGAGAACAGGTTGGGAATGCTTTCGTATAACCCCCAGGTTGCCATGCTGGCTGTGGCTGAAAGAATTCTTTGTTCTTTGTCCAGGCTTAGCAAGCCCTTGGGGACTTCTGGTGACGGCCAGTAGGGGATCAGCGCCATGCGAGTCCAGCTCTGCACGGCACCCACAAGGCAGCAGGTCAGGGCAGTTAGGAGCACAGCCTCCGGCACAGGACTGTGGGTGTGGGCCCCAGCTTCAAACATGACTAGCCTGGTGAGCACGAACAAGTTGTTCATCTTTTCTGTGTCTAATAAAAAGGGAGTAATAATAATTCATACTTTACAGGGCTGTTGTAAGGAGTTGATAACAAAATGCTTAGCACCAAGTACTGAACACATTGAAGTCACAACAAATATCAGGCAACATCTGCTTTTGCAAAGGAGGAAGAGAGGTTCAAGGTCCCATGGCAGGTTAGTGGCAGCTCCAGTGCTGAAAGGGTAGCATCCTCGTCCTCTTTTTATTTATTTATTTATTTATTTTTCCTCGTTCTCTTTTTAGCTCTTCCTAGTTCTTTGGAATTACCTGCCCTTACCACAATAGCTCCTCAGATCCTGAGTGGAAGAAGATGAGAAGGTGATGGCTGAGCAGATATATGTTAATGAGCTACCTTTCTTCCCCTAATTTCTTCCCTGCTTACCCCTTTATAAATGTCCCTTATATCTATACTTCTCTTTCTATTCTCTTACCACCCTCAGTATTTACATTTCATTTACATTTGGTATTTCATAAAAGGATACATTATCTCCAATTAGTTGTCAGCAATTGTTGAATGCTCATAGTTTGATAAATAGAAGTTTAAAACGTGTTTCCTTTAGTTTTTAAAGAAAATATAATTGTGTGAAAGGGCTGTCTTTGACTTCACCGTCTCCTTTGCCTCTATCACAACTGTTGATAATACCAAAAGAAGCAGCTACTCGCTGCACCGGGGCACAGGCGCTACACCCCTCATTGGGACAGCACGGAGTCAGGTGGAGCCGACGTCACCTTGCACGGTGTCTGGGGCTCTCCTGCTCTGCACCTTGCCTATCGCTCCTGGGTCAATGCCTACTGATTCCACTTTGGTTTACTTTTTGGTAATAATAAAAACACAGTAAATAATCAGCAAGTCTTAAGAAAAAAGAATCAATCAAAACAGGTAACAATTAAAAATACCTCTGATTGTTTCCAAGCCTTAATCCATTGTACATATTTTTGATTCCCCCTCCTAAATATAGTAACTGCCTTTTATTGAGTGCTCACAAGTTTGGCACATGACTTACCCAGTGTCACCTGATCAGTAGGAAGCATGACCAGAATTCAAACCAACTTAGCCTAAGGCTAAAGCCTAGATTTCTGGGTTTTCCTCTCACTTGCTTTGAAAAGTAGATGCCCATCTATTGTTGAAGATTTAGTTCAGCTGTTTCTAACTTTTTAAAAATTGGAAACAATCCAGATGTTCATTTGTTTGGGACTGGTTAAATAAGTAAGGATAGATCTATACACTGGGATGATATACACATGTATTAAATAAAGATGAAAATTAAAGTTCATTGACATGGAAAAAATGAGAGATAATTGAGTGAAAAAGTTTGCAAATCAGCACATCTAGCACATTACAAAGTCTTACTTTTGTGGATATCCCTGTCTCCCTCCCATATTTATGATAAATCTCTACCCAGAGAAAAAGTCTGGAAGGATATTCAACAACATGTTTAGCAATATGATTACTCTGTGTTATGGGCTGAACGTCTGTGTCTTCGCATGGTTCATCGTAACCCCCAGTGTAATGGGACCAGTGGGAGGTGATTAGGGCTTGATAAGGTCATGAGGGCAGGCCTGATGGAATTAGTGTGCTTTTATAGAAAGAGACACCAGAGCTTTTCTCTGTCTGTCTAAATACACCCACAGCACACAGATGGCAGTGCTGTTTGGGTGTTTCTTTCCCTCATCTAACCTTGAGGTGTGCAAAGGCCAGGGGACTGTTGATCTGTCTTTCCAGGCCCAGGTACTGTGATGGGGTTAGCACCCTACATCTGTTCAACACACACTCTTTTCCAATGAAGAAAAAGAACAAGTAATGTCACACATGCTTATGCCTAAGCTACCTCTGCCTATTCTGATGTGGTTGAATTCTGTCCCCAGTAAATGGAGGAGTGGAAGTGAGAGCTGGGAGGTTTCTTTTTGTCCAAGGAGAGAAGTAATTACAGAGTAACTGGTAGCCATGTTCCCAGAGACAGCACAGTAGGAGGGAAAGAGGAACAATGCAACTTTAATTCATGAGCTTTCCAACAAGTCTTCATGCTTAACCTTGGTCACTGTCTACTCGTACCCACGGGGCTCCCAGCTGTGGCTGGCGAGTCCCTCCAGCTCGGCCTTGCTCACCACTTCCCCCAGTCTCACTCAAGCACAATGGTTGGAGCTTTATTACTTTGTTTTTATCAGTGATAGAAAATAATAAAACTATCCAAAACACGGACATCTGTCCAGGTGTTACTACCCACACCAACTATTCTCATGAAGCAGATTGCTCTCTTCTCTATCAAGCCATTTAGGCCTAGTAATAGTTACTATTGGTATTAGTCAACTGCACTTAGCATTCATTCATGTCTGCACACCTGCATTTTAAAAATGCATATTATTTATATGGTCTGGGTTTATTCTTCATAACTATAAACAGGACACCTTTCAAACGGGCAGCTTATTTAAAGCTTTACTCTTTATTTCAGCCTCACTTACTATCAGAAGCCTACAGCTCGTAGACAGGCCTTCCCTTAAAGGATTTTTCTCCAAAGATTGAATTATCAAAATTGCTAACACATTGTATACTAATGCCTGCACCTGATTAATAAGACTCACTGCCACTTTCTTAGCAGCTGCCCAAAGTATTCAAATGATTTTTCTTCATGTGTCTAGAAGAATCTCGTTTTTTGACTCTAATTTTAATAAATGAAAATAATCCTCTCCTAAATGATTCTATTAAACGTCTTTGAATCAGAAGCATTTTCACTAGAATTTTTACTTCCAACAAGATTACTCCAATAACTATTGACATATAACTCTGCCCTACCACCTAAAATGAGCAGCTTTGCTCTAACTCTCTCAGGTTTTATTCTAGTACTTGAATTTAACTTTATAACACAAAACCTAAAATTTAATTCCCCTTTGTGTGTTAGTTGCTTACTGGTATATGACTCTTTGGGACCCCTCAGACAGTAGCTACCAGGCTTCTCTGTCCACGGTTTTCTCCAGGCAAGAATACTGGAGTGGGTTGCCGGTCCCTTCTCCAGGGGATCTTCCCGACCCAGGGATCAAACCCAGATCTACTGCACTGTAGGTTTCTTTACCGACTGAGTCCCCAGGGAAGCACCTGGATGAATTTTTCAACCTTTTCAGATTTTTCCAGTTCTCACTCACTGGCTGTCACCATCCATCCACCTTTCAGCAAGCCAAAAGTATTATTACACTTAATTTGGCTATAAAAATGTATTACCAAAGCCTACTTCCTATCTTCAAATAAACAAAAAGTTTTAATTCTCTCCCTTTCCCTTATTACACTAATGTTAAACTTATGTCTACTTAATTTCCATGAGTAATCTCCATAACAACAAAATTACTAAAAAATAAAGATCAACCACCAACCACCACTCATCATAGCCATATCTGCAGCTATTCCTATAGTATCTTCACTAAAAATCCAGCATCTCCAGTATCATAAATTACTCAGTCTCCTATGCCATAAAAGTCAAATACCAATGCCATCTCATTGTTTTTACAAATCACAGAACTACTGAAACTTCTATTAATAAGCCCAAAAGAAACATTCCTAAAACGACAATAATGAAACTCAAATATCAGGGTATTCTTTTAGTAGCTATAGCTGTGGTATAACAAGAAGTCACCAATATTCCCTTTCTTTCTGCACTTTTTGACAACTGACAGTTGAAAAGAGGCCTTGAGAAACAGGGGTTTAGGAAGAATACTAAGTTTAGAACTCTCCACCCATCTACCTATGCACCTGATTATTCATCTGTGAATCCATCCATCCATGCACAACCTATCTGTCCATCTTTCCATCTACCCAACCCTCTTTAACAAATATTTATTGAGAATATACTATGGACTCCCAGTAGGGATACAGAAGTGAATAAAGTAGAAATCAGAGAAATCTGGGCTGATGTCATAACTCAGTCACTTCATACAACTGTGTTACCTTGTAAAGTTTTGTGTTCTCTTGAGCTTCTGTCTTCATCTGTAAATTTTGGATTCTAACTCTGCTTCACAGTGAAAAGGATTAGAAGAAATACTGGACTTATATAGAAAACAGCCCAGTGGCAAGAGCATTGTAGGTACCCCCCAAACAGTAGCTTTGGCAATTCTGTGTCTCCCCAAAGACTCCTGCCTCCCATCCGATTATCAAACAGGACAGCACTTCTGCACGATCGTCACCCACGGCAGCGACAAGGTCGTCTCTGACAACATGTACCTGGGCGCGCGGCTGAGGCCTGGTGAGAGCTGGGGGCACGTGTCAGGCTTACCGGTCCCTGAAGAGCAGGAGCTCCTTCCCCAGCATCGTCACAGCATCGAAGGATAAGTTGGAGTCACAGAGGTCAGGGATGGACGGATTATGAGGGGGGCCGTGGGGTGCAGTGGGCTTCCCTGAGAATGCTCTCCGAGGTCCTAGGATTCAAAGTGACTTGGTCAAAATGGTACCAGGAATACAGTCTGTACACTTCTGCTCCAGGGACTCACTTCCAGTGCATATTACAAGATCACAAACAGCGTGGCTGTCGATGACATGAGGACCTGGGTTTGAATCCTGGCTTCATTAGTTTCTGACTCCTATGATGGTGGTTCAGTCGCTAAGTCGTGTCTGACTATGGTGACCCCATGGACTGTAGCCCACTAGGCTCCTTGGTCTATGGGATTTTCCAGGCAAGAATACTGGAGTAGGTTGCCATTTCCTTCTCCAAGGGACCTTCCCAACCCAGGAATCGAACCGAGGTCACCTGCATTACAGGCAGATTCTTTACCAACTGAGCTACGAGGGAAGACTCATGTGATTCAGATGAATAATTCAATCTCTCTAAGCCTCCATTTCCTCATAGTAAAATGGGGGAAGGCAATAAAGGTACCTATCTCAGAAGGTTTCTGTGAGAATTAAATAATGCCTGAAGAGCACTTTTAGTGGAGTGCTTAACACATAATAAAAGTTCCCCCCAAATGGCAGCTATTATTTTATTATTATGCAAATTTCTTTGATAGCTATGGGTGTTTCAAATTAGCAATCTATTTTGAAAATTTCCTCTGTGGTTTTCTTTTTTTTTTTTGGTTATAAAGTACTCTTGCTCTCAATAAGATTACATCTTTCTTGTGTGTTTTCTTATTTTTGAACAGCTTCTGGGTGTCCTGCCCTGTGCATAAGCTTTTTCTTAGGTGTCCAGGAGAGGCTGAGCAAATTCTTGGGGCCCTGAGGTACCATGGAGGTGTTTACCATTTAAAGGCATCTTCTGGTAGATCCTCTTGGAACATAGGACCCGGGCCTTGGGGGAAATGCTGTTGAGTTTTCATCTCCTGTTCTGTTCCTGAGGACTGTCTGCCAGCTACTGAGGAGTGAGCTGGGGCTGCCTAAGCCACTGCTCCCGGCAGGTCCCTGTGCTGTATCGAGTCTTGGTACCATAGCTGGGGATCAGGGAAGGAGTGAGGCCAGGGGGTGACGTGGATAAGACCTGGGTGGAGAAGGGTCAGCAATAGGATGAAGATCAGAGGTTGGGGTGAGGCTTTGGGAAAAGATCAGAAAGTGTAAACTGGTCGGATCAGAAACACGCTGCCAGTTTTTGAACACTTCTTAATCCTCCAAGCACTCTGCTGAAGCTCAGGGTGGTAAGGTGGTCAGCAGTAGGTGAGGCTTGTGCCTCTCGGCAATATAAAACCATGTTTCTGTATTTTGTCCACTTGTGGAAAAACAGCCTTGTCAAAATATAAACTTCCTCTCCTGGCTGAGGAACAGTGGCTGTCAGAGTGGTGGTGATGCTCCAGGGCACAAAGACCCATAAAGGGTAGGCACAGATCTGGAGTGGGTTCCTCTTGGGGGCCACAGGAGAATGGCATGACTACCCACTCCGGTATTCTCATCTGGAGAATTCCGTGGACAGAAGCCGCAGTCCATGGGGTCACAAAGAGTCGGACATGACTTAGTGACTGAGCAAGCATTCCCTGATAGCCGCAGGAAGGGTTTTACACTGGAGCCCTAGCTTGTTATATGGAGAGATTCACAGTTTTTTTTTTTTCCTGTCACTCAAGAGAGAAGCAGAACTGGCATAGACCCCACTCTGAAGGGAAACAGCTGGCTGAACACTTCTTGGGATGAAATTTGTCTTTTTTGTGCCTCAGGTGAAATCTGACTGCAGCTGTGTGTACCTAAGTCTAAACAACAGATGAACTGGCCAGATGTGGGAAGGCAGGAGGAGCTGGGTTCTACAGGCCCTTCTCTAGGCTGAGTGGAAGAGCAGGTGTACTTGCAAGTAAATGCTGAATGAGCAGGTTCTGAGGCTTACGGGAAAGGCAGCTTCCTAGATTCTCCAGCATTTTACCCATCAAACAGACAAAATGTCAAGGTCTAGTGATGTTTCAAGATTTCTTCTCATGGATGAATGGACTTGTCTTTCTGTTTAGGAAAATGGGATATAGAGTTCCTAATAATCCTTTATCATCTTTAAAAGAATACTAACATTTCAGATAATTTTGATAATTTGGGATAGTTACTGTCTTTGAGCCTCAGCTTTCTCAACTATAAAATGCAGAAAACATTTTACATCCCTCAGGCTAGTGATGAGGTCATCACATACTGATGACCATGATTTGGAAACTGCAGATTGGCTATATGACTAAATGGTACAGTTATTACCATCATCATTACTATTTTTAGGAAGATAAGGTCCATTCCCTTCTCCAGAGGATCTTCCTGATCCAGGGATCAAACCTGGATTTCCTGCACTGCAGGCAGATTCTTTACTGTCTGAGCCACCAGGGAAGCCCCGAGATAAGGTCACTTATTTGCAAATGGATAAACACTATATATATGAACTATAAAAAAATCCACCCTCTTCCAATATCTAACCCCTGATCAACACTCAAAATACACACAAATGATTGTATTTTCTATGGCCATCGAGGGACCAATATGTTCTGGAGGAAAGACGTAAAATTTAAATATTCATCTTACAAAAGAAAGCAATACCCATATATGGTAAATAAGTTCTTCCTAAGAGGGGATAGTTGGGGCTGCGGTTTCTAGCTTAATCTTCACCTATGCAGGTTAATGGCTGGCAGGATACACTTTGCCATGAAACCAAATGCCTGTCACTTTCAGAGTCTGTAGTCAAAAAAGTGTAGCGATTGTACCGTACAGTGCCTGGATCCCCTTCACATCGTCCTTGGGGAGACGGAACCCATAGGGATTCTGATACTTATAAGTTGGGTACATCAGTGCTGACGGGTCTGTGGAATGAGCCAGGCCCAGTGCATGGCCAAACTCATGAGCAGCAACGGTGAATAAATTGAAACCTAGATGATATGAGAGAGGAAAAGACAGCATCAACACAGAGTTTTATTTTCACTATTTCCTGTCTTCACAGGAGAATTTATGCCAAATCATAGTTTATTCATTTTCTTTTCAGACCTGGGTTATTATAATGTTGGTAGGGTGTTCTGGCCCTTAGCTTTGCTGACTTTAGCCTAGTTCTTCCCTCCTTGGCAAGGAGGGGATTGGGGTAGGGGGTGATGGAAATGTAAATCGATTTATTTTGTTCATGGTCAATGGTGCTCCGTAAAGAAGGGCTTTAGCACTAACAGTGGCTGTAATACCTAGATTTAGTCCATGCATGCTTTACTGGCTCCCTGTCTGCTCTCTTTTATCCACCCATGTTTCACACTGGAGATTTCCAGATGACATGCAGATATTCTAGAAATGTTAACCCATCCCCATTGTACTTCTCAGTAAAGTACTAATTCTTCTTAGGTCATTTCTGAACGTAGCCTATTTCCAAGTACAGGTAAGAAACAAAAAATACTATGCAGTTGAAGAAAAATACTGCTGTGTGTTGCGTAGGGTATTGCTGTTTCTCGAGATTATACCCTGTGAACTAGAGGTCAGACAAATCTACAGCACAACTGAGGGTGGTTCTTTTCCCTTATGGTGTTCCCTTTTGGATTTTTGGCTTACTTGTTTTTCCTAGCCAGCCCCCCTAGTTAAAGGGTGGCTTGGGACGTTGAACCTCAAGGTTTCATGATGGAGGCCCAGAAGAAGGTACAATATTTTCCAGGTTATGGTGAATTGTGCATATATACCATTCGTTCCCATAGTCCACTTCTCAGCATTGTCGAAATGTGTATCTCCTCCCAGGCCTTCTCCAGGTGCAAATGCATGGGCTAGAGTCCCTCGAGGCCCATCAAATGGATAGGAATCCCCGTGATCTAGACATATGGGGCAAAACGCCAACAGGATTTAGTCCTTCTAGCAAATTTTGAGGGGTACATAATATCACAGGGAATGGATAACTTTTTGAATAGCATTGGTATTTCTCATACAAATAGATTTACTTTTCAATATTCATTTTTTATAAGAGGAATCTCACATACCAGTGGGTGATCTATTAAAATAATAAAAGCAATATTTTGTATTTTAAAGATAGTAAGCATTAAAAATTAAAAAAAACGTTCTTTCGTTATTGTATTTGTTGCACTATTAATTGGCACATGGCCTACTATAGACTATGACCATGCTGCAGATTACAAAACGAGAGAGGCAGATGGTTATTCAGCCACCATCTTATCCACTCACTGGACTGTGAACACATGTTGGCAGAGTGATTTCAATGTATTATTTAGGGGGTGGCAGTGAGGGAGGGACAAATTAGGAGTTTGGGATTAACATATACACATTTCTATGTATAAAATAGGTAACTGACAATGAACTACTATATCACACAGGGAACTATACTCAACATTTTTGAGTATAGTATAATAACCTATAAGGGGGAAAAATCTGAAAAAGAACATATATATATATATATATGAATTACTTTGCTGTACAACTAAAACTAACACAACATTGTATATCATGTATATGTAAAAAAAATTGCTAACAAAAAAAACAAAACAAAAATACGATCTGGCTAAGACGATGACAGTAAATTGGACAAGCGTGTGCTTTCTGTTTGTATAGCCCAATATATTTTAAGGACATGTCAAAACAAGAAAGAAAATTTCTCTGTAATTTTATTATACTTTCATGCATAAAACTCCTGAAAGCAACAGAAGTATTTATAAAATTGCAGCTTTTAAAGCTTAATAGGCTTTTGTTTTAGTATCTATATTTACTTAAAAGTTCATTACAAAATAATAGGAAAGGAGGAAGAATAAAATGAAGGATATTATAGAATACATTTCACAGATTTTCAGGATTTTTGTGAGAATACCTTGTTTTATTTAAAACCAACAAAACAAAGTTCTGGTGTGCCATTCCCCAAGTTTCAGGGCTGCTACTGCTGCTAAGTCACTTCAGTCGTGTCCGACTCTGTGTGACCCCATAGACGGCAGCCCACCAGGCTCCCCCGTCCCTGGGATTCTCCAGGCAAGAACACTGGAGTGGGTTGCCATTTCCTTCTCCGATGCATAAAAGTGAAAAGTGAAAGGGAATTCGCTCAGTCGTGTCCGACTCTTAGCGACCCCATGGACTGCAGCATACCAGGCTCCTCCGCCCACGGGATTTTCCAGGCAAGAGTGCTGGAGTGGGGTGCCATTGCCTTCTCCGCAAGTTTCAGGGCAGTGTTGTTTAATCAGTACATGCCCTGAGATCCTGGTTAAATGGCAGCAGAGTGCCCAGTCCACTTGTTTTAGGGAACAGAGCCAGCTTGAAAGATCAAGAGAGAGCCAGATGTTAACTCCGTCACCCCCAAATCTGCCCCAAGCCACACCACCCTGCTGCTTCCCTGGGGGTGGCCTTGACCCTGTGGGAGGGTCGAGACCTACCATGGGCCAGTCACCCCAGGGCCACCTCTGAAGGGCTCCGGCTCAGGACTTGCTTGGTCCTCTCTCCCAGCTTCTATGCATGTCTCTCCCCAGTGACATCAGATTAAAATCAGGATAAAGACTTTAAAGAGGACACTTAGAAAGGTTATCTGTGGAGGGAAAGAGGTGGGGATACTCACCTTGACTCTGAGAAAGCTGAGAGGGAAAGGACTTAAACGGCCTTTCCTTCATTTACTTCTAGACCCGTTTCTCTGAAACAGGGGCAAGTGAGGGACGGAGTGTTGCAGGCCGGTGGCAGGCCTGGCAACTCCACCAACAGGCGTCTGAAGTGTGGGCCAGACAGCAGCGGCAGCCGCCCTCCTAACCTCCACTGCCCAGGAAAGCTGCAGGAGCTCTGTGGGACTGACCCTTAGAGAGGATTCAGAGGGGCAGATCCTTGGCTAATATGAAGGGGAGTGATGGACACCATCATGGGGCTGGGGTGAGGTCAGAGGGCCTCCCAGCCATAGAGGAGCTAAACCTGACAGAACTCGTCCCTGACGGGGCAATGCCACAGCGAAAATGGGCTATGCCAAGTCCATTCTGTAGCTCAGCATGTGGAGAACTCCCCTGGCTCTGTTTTCTGACTAAATAAAGGTCATGACTTTGCCGTTATCTTGGCCTCTGCCCTTCACAGTTCTGAGAAGGAGCGTGCTGGTCACATGGATTAAACATTGTATGAGGAAAAGTACTGAAATATTTTTCCTCTGGAGTAATAGACAAAATCCAGGAAGCACCACAGTACCTCCGGTTTCAAAAGAGATCATAATGTCTGCTTCGCCCGCATTGATTCTGACAAAGTTCAGAGGGACGGCGCTGCTCCAGGCCCGCAGGGCCATCTCCATGGCTCTGTCCACTTCCGCAGGGGTCATGGAAGGGGTGTATTTGGATATTCTGTCAATACAGAAGCAACACGTTTTCCTTTTAACAAGTGGTCCTAAGTGAGGAAAGTGAAAGTTATGTCTAGTTCATATTGAAAATAAAAATAGTGATAAAAATAGTGACCATAAATCTACAATTTATAGGTTTTTCTCCAAATTAATAATTCTTATTTTGCTTTCATCTTTATTACATTACTGAAACATGCTAACTTAAGAAAAATGAAGGGGGTGAAATGAAAAATTTGAGATTTCTGATGCTGAAACAGTTTGACTTTTGTTGTTATTATACATCACTAATTGGAAAGAATAATACCTATGTAACTTTATGAGTAGCTAGAAGTCCATTTTTTCTAAAGCGGTTTTAATTGAGAAGGAATCTTTTTCCCCTAAAGAGACCAAAATTTTTCAATTGTAAAAAATAAAGACAAAGAGTTTTGAGGTTTTGCAAATTCTTACTCAAAGACAAGCAGGTTTTCCCCAGGGCCATGGGGGAATGTTTTTTCTTAAAATAATGTACATCTTAAAAGAGGAAGTGCTAGCTTGTCACAAGGATGCTCACTTGGGCTGAAAAAGGCTCAAGTCTTTCTTTCATCAAGTCCTGCTCTGACAATGACATTGGAAGGAAAAGTATAGAGCTTTTTGGATACAGTGGGTAGAGACAGTTGGTGTTTTTCTAGGACGTGCCACTCTGGAACCCAAGCGCTGGGGATTCTAAGCTGCCATAAAGGAAGGGTGGAAGAAAGGAATTGAAACCTGGGGCAACTTGGGCTCAGGTTGAATAGTGGGGGCGAGTTAGAAGTGAATAGAGTTAGAAGTGAATTCTGTAAATGCCCACCTTGAGAGCCAGACACATACTCTGCCTTCTCCAGGTCCTAGCCCTGGCCCTTGCACATAATAGGTGCTGAGCAAACACTTGCTAAATGGATGAACTAATGAATAAAAGCTAGTGTTTTTTAGGGCCTACTCAGTTGTTCTCAAAGTTTAAGACCTGTGATAACAACTCAGAAAGCTTGTTAAACATACAAGCGCGATCAAGAAATTTGCATTTTAACAAGTGTCCCAGGCTATTCTGATGCAGGTGGTGCAGTCTCAGCCAGAAATCAACAGTAGTTGTCCCGGAGGCCCCAAAGGAAGGGACCGTGTCCCACAGAGAGGAGGGGAAATAGCCAAACCCAGCAACTGAGAGGGAAGGAATAAGATCTCTCACTCCAGGAATTGGGTCCAAGAGGAGGGAGCTAGAGTGTCCAGAGGGGGAACCAGGACTCTTAAAGGGACCAGTTAGTGTTTTCCGAATTTGCCACTCCCACAGCATAATATGAATCTGTGATTTGTCATGGCTTTGTATAGTTAGCATCCCCAAATTCTCTCATATTGTAGATAAGTTATCCATCCCCACATAGTGGCCTGTGAGTGCTGGGCTGGAGAAAACAGGCATGGAGAAGGGGTGGACCAGAAAGGAAGAGCACTTGGACAGAGGTCCTTGCCAAGAGGGTCTAGAGATGGATACAGCAGCAGTGATGACAGCCGACGTTCTGGGAACACACGCTAAGGGCTGGACCGGTTCCAGGCACTTTTCAATGTGGAATGCCCAGTAACCCTCACAGCTACCTTCAGAGGTAATAGTATCACTCTATGTTTCATGCGTAGTCAGGAACTGAGCCCAGTTCTTCATGGCTCCAAAGTTTATGCACATAAGCACTAGGCTATATTTCATCTTTTTCAGTCCTCTGTGTGCTAAGTTGCTTCAGTCTGTCCTACTCTGTGGGACCCTATGGACTGTAGCCCACCAGGCTCCTCTGTCCATGGGATTCTCCAGGCAAGAAGACTGGGGTGGGTTGCCATGCCCTCCTCTCAAGGATCTTCTCAACTTAGGGACTGAGCCCCCATCTCTTACGTCTACCTGCTTTGGCAGGAGGGCTCTTTACCACTGCCACCACCTGGGGAGCCCTTTCAGTCCTCTGTGTGTGTGTCAGTCGCTCAGTCCTGTCCAAGTCTCTGTGACCTGACGAACTATAGCCCAGCAGGCTTCTCTGTCCATGGAAATCTCCAGGCAAGAATAGTGGAGTGGATTGCCGTTCCCTTCCTCCAAAGGCTCTTCCTGACCCAGGGATCGAACCCTGGTCTCCTGCATCTCAGGCACATTCTTTACCGTTTGAGCTACAGGGAAATCCTTTCAGTCCTCTGGGCTATGTTGAAAGAAGTTATTCTGAGATCCAGTAGCTTCACAGAGCTAAGGTAGTCTCTAGTTTCTTTTTCTTTTTTGGAGAAGGGGAGGGGAGGAGAAGGTGAGTTGTTCAGGAGGAAGTGGATGCTCAGTGTGGGTGTGTTGAGGGGTTTTGGGGACTGCCCAGAGAATATTACCACAAGAATACTATACTTCAAATCCCAAGTTAGCTTGTCTTTGCTGTGCGTAATCACAGACTATGGCTTCCCAGGTGGCGCTAGTGGTAAAGAACCCGCCAGCCAATGCAGGAGACAAAAGAGAAGTGGGTTTGATCCCTGCGCCGAGAAGATCCCCGGGAGAAGGGCGTGGAAACCGCTATTCTTGCCTAGACAATCCCATGGCTAGCGGAACCTGGCGGGCTATAGTCCATGGGGTTGCAAGGAGTCGGACACGACTGAAGTGATTTAGCACGTACGTAATCATAGACGATGTGCTAGGAAATGTTTACAGTTTAGGAAATGTTTAGGAAAGTTTACACAGTTTAGGAAAACTTCCTATGACACAGTTTAGGAGATTATGGGAAAGATTTCATGAGTTTATATAAAAATTTCCTTTCTTACCTCATAATCTTGTGGGTGCTCTGTTTCTTTTAGGTGTTCCCCCCCCCCCCCCCCCCCAAGAAAGATCTTTGAGGCATTTTTAAACTGAGGCAGAAACTAATAGCTGTATTCAGAGTGCCACCTTATGGACTCAGAGGCTCATAGCAACTAACAGAGGAATCATCTGATCTCTGCTTGGGTTGGGCCCTCAGCGGTCACAAGGAGTCACCAGAGTGCTGGGGCAGTGTAACAGCTGGCTCTGTAGACAGCCCCCTCCCTGCGCTGGGTTTGCTGATCACCATGCTAGAAACACTCTTCACTACAGCTAACTTCAGCTACCAGCCTGCCACCAGCGAACCTGGTAGGACTAGATGTTGGGACTAGATGAGCCGCAGCAGGTCATTTCCATCACACAGATAAGACCTGTAACTCACCTCCCCAACAGAACATTGATAACAGTAAAATGCACTGTAATAATTAGGAAGCGCCACGGTCGGTCTATCTGAGGTGGACTGAGTGGGAAGGAAGCCAGCATTGGCCCCGCAAATGGATGCGGGCTGCGGGGTTGGAGTTCAGGCCTGAGACTCCCAAGCACAGTGCGGGGGCAGTTCTGGCTGGATGAGTCCCCTTGGCTGATGCAGAATCCTTGTTCCCCCTCCGGCAGGAAGAAACGGGAGGATGGCCGGGGTGGGGGGGGGGGATGCTGGTGCTGGGTCAGGCGCGGATGTCACGGGCCATCCCTGGGTGACCTGGTAGCTCCTCCACATGCTGTCACAGCTCTCTGCTTAGACTTGTGATTTCACATTTCTCACCCGGAGCTGCGGCTATTTGCATGTATTTCTCCCCAAAAGGCGAGGGAAAATGATGTACTTACCTTTTACCTCCAGAACTGAATGCCTATGGCAGACATTTAACAAATTGCCAATAAATTATTTTTGGAATTAATAAAAATTAATTTATTAGGTGAGCTTTACTTCTAATTTAGAAGATTATTTTAAGAAAGCTGGTTGGTACCATCAGGTTTTAAATGTTAGGCAAGATTCATTTTCTATATGGAAAAACGTGTTGTCTCTAAACTGGTAAAATTGTTATACCTAAAGTGGCCACTCATGACAATCTCGAAGTCATGTTTTCTCGTGAATTCTCGTGTCTAAGGAGTAGACCAAAAAAGTTCTCATTCTCTCTTATGATTGGGATGAGTCATGATTTTTATACACATCAGAAGGAAGATACTTTTAAAAGAAAAGAAGGAGAGGGAGGCTATTTCTTTCTGAATTTGGAAAGACTCGATCTCATTACCTGTATGTCAAAGTATTTTTTTTCCATTTGGGTTCACCTGGGAAGAGGCGATAGTTGGCCACGTCGGGAACTCCACAGCGAGGCCTCTTGATCACGTCCATGGTAGCTCGGTCTAACTTCCCGGTGACTCGGAGGCCGAAGAACTCCTGCAGCTCCTTAATCTTTTTAACCGTGGAATTGCCTCCTCTTGCAACCATCTCCCCAATCTGGGGCCCTCCTTTCTTTGTGTAATACTTGTCAAGGTACGCCTGAAACGGAGAGGCAGGCTGACGTCTACAGCACAAGCTCTGAGCAACACTCATGCTCAGGTAAGGCAGGACAGTATTCTTGTTATGCTAAAGACAGTCTGCACAGCATTAGCCACTTTTGGAAAAAAAAATTAGATGTATTTGCATAGATAAAGCTTAGATAGATAAATCCAAGTTATTAACAACAATTATCTTTGGGAGGTGGGATTTTAGATTTTTTTATTTGCATGCATTTTGTGCTTTTTCTACAATTAACTGCTATTTTAAGAGGGGAAAAAAATTAGAAAGAAAATAATGTGAACATTTTCCCCACAGCCCATTTACTTGTATTGAAGTCTTTACCAATTTGCAAAGTAAAGACTATCCTATTTCTCTGTAAGCAACTGTTCAGTGTTGCCTTTTCATTGTACCCTATGTAAGATCAGTGAGTTCTTAGCTCTGTGAGGCCTCATAGTGCCGTCTCTCCTTTTATGTGAAGCAGTAGGTGTCAATCTGTTTCCTGGCTGAGACTTTTAAATAATTCAGGTGGGTTGGATATGTGGGGTGTTTTTCAAGGGGCAGGTTTTCTAGGACTGACTCTTTGTCCCTTGAAGCAAATATTAGAAAATTAGTCATAAATATAATGTTTTCATTTGCGTTTAAAGGCTTAAAACCCCTAATATATCACTCAAAACACTCTGTATGAGTTCTTAGGTGAAGTGAATAACATAGTCATGCAAATGCAGGTTTAATGTGTTCTGTTGTCCTAGGAATTTCATCCACCCAACTTGTTTCAGGAAAACAGAAAGCAGCTAAAGATTTATATCTGTATTTTATTAAACATAAATGTTTATATGTTATAAGGTGTTTGTTGTATATAAATAATATTATTTGTATATCATATGAACTATATTCAGAAACTGTGTTTTATTATGTTCTATATAAACTATGTGTATTATTCATTTTTGTTAAATATATTTATGTATAAATAATAAAATATTGGAAGTAATCTTAATATCTAACAATAAGGAATGTGTTAGATACATTATTATATATTGATATGAAATAATACTAGGCCTCTGCTAATATCACGTTTTTGGAAAATATTTAGTGGCATGTATAATGATTCAATATAATGGCAATACACTGAGAAGAGCAGAAGTGAAATCTTTATACAGATTATAATCACAATTTCATACATAAACCAAATCATATAACGTATATGTATTTCGTTCATGTTTATTACATCTGTATGTTAATATATCAATAATAATGTTAGCATGTATATTAACATTTAAAGTTAACACACTAATCAATGCATTGGTAATTAGCACATATAATTTAATACAGTGAACATAAGTAACATAAATAATGGAAGGAAATATGTCTGAATATTAATCTTGCTTCTCTCTGAGTTATAAAATTATGGGTGACAATTTGTCTTTATCCTTTCCTATATCCCAAAGATTTCTGGTGTCAACATAAGCTGTAATTGTTAAGCAAAAAGTGAAAAGGAGTAAGACTCACTTGTTTAGACAAGGTGCTCTGTGTCCTTACTGTGTCCTTCCCGTGGGCTCAACCAGCCCTTAGTCCTTGGCCTGCTTGTGAGCAGACCTCACTTCCCTAGTGGTGGTTCTTGGTAAAATCTTAGTGAGATGAGAACCCAAGAGGAGAAAAACGGTAAGGGAGCCCTGGAACCCAGGAGAGGTGCCCTGAAACAGAGGTGTGACTATTTGCTTTCATTTCCGTGTCTCATTAAGCTATCCGATATGCACATTTATGTTTCTTTTTTTTCTAATTCTTTTGGCAAGATGACGTTGATTCTCTGAGCTGTTCTGTTTGCTCAAGCAGATGCTGTAGTCATACAAGGCTCATGGTGAGTCTGAATCACACTCTTTAGAGGTGACCTCTGTGTGGAGCTCTATGCTCCATATATTCTGAGGCTGTTTAAATTTCAAATATTTTGTTTCCTGTTAGAGTATGTGTTACAGTTACACTCTAAACTCTGATTTTCATTTCACAAAATATAGTCCCATAAGAAGATGCTTTGGCCACCAGCTGCGAAGAACTGATTCATTTGAAAAGACCTTGATGCTGGGAAAGATTGAAAGCAGAAGGGGACGACAGAGGATGAGATGGTCGGATGGCATCACCAGCTCAATGGACATGCGTTTGAGTAGACTATGGGAGGTGGTGATGGACAGGGAGGCCTGGTGTGCTGCAGCCCATGGGGTTGCAGAGAGTCAGACATGACTGAGCGACTAAACTGAACTGAAGAAGGTGCTTAATATGCATTAAGTGAAAAGGGATTTATCACTATTATTATTATAGTACAAGCCAAGTTTGTAAATAGAAATATGTGCATATGAATACACACAGACATACAGTGATAAACTAGGATGAGGTGAGGAAGTGGGTGGGGGCTGCCAAAAACAGTGATCCAGAAAAATAATATCAAATGCAATATTTTTGGAAAAAAACTTAAAAAGACAAAAAAATTCACGGTGGAAAAAATATCAAAATTTTAAATAAAGATAGGATCTAACCTTCAGCAGTCCTTTGTCCTAGTCCCAGCCCTGAGTCATAGAAAGTATTTTGAAAAATATAGACTAAGGGATTAACAATTGTGATATGTTGGTGATGGAATTAAGAATAATACTTTTAAAATCATATATGTTTTATATATATATATATATATGTTTGCTATGAACATATAGCAATAAAATTTTTACAATAAAATGGTTCTTCTTAAAAATGCGCACAAGAGGCTAGGCCTGCAGCTCAAGAAGTTTAAGGCCAGTGATAGTAAATAGGATGCAAACCATCTTCAATGAAGTAAAGGTAGAATCAGAAACGATTTCTCCTTAGAGCACGAGGACTGGTTGCTGAAGTGAGCGGGTGAGTTGCTCCCCGCTGGGTGCTCCCACAGGACGCGGCTCCTACACGAGGAAGCACCGGCCACTGTGCACACAGTCCACGGCCTTCTCATCACTCCCACCCGGGGGTCTCACGGTCCTCCCTGCTGGGCGTGATGATGCCTTCACAGCTACGGCTGTGGCCTGACCCAGTTCCAGACACAGGGTGGATGTTCAGTTACAATTTGAGGTCCTATCCTTTAGGCAAAATATAGCAAATATGCTTCTTTGAAGAATTATCAGGTGTTCCGAGGTACAGAGAGGCCAATGTTTTCTGTGCACTTTATTGCTAAAATTACCGACGAGGTTACCGACAAGATTACTGACGAGGTTTTAGCATGCTCTCCAGAGTCAAAATGTTCAGTTAGGCACAAAGGTGCACACTTAGATTTGTGTGTTCTGTTCTAACACTTGCGTGCTGTTGGCTCAGCTCTTGGTTGTGGGATCATCTGGGCCAAGGATTTGAGGCTTCCCCAGAACTGTCCTACATGCCTCCACCTCCTCATCCCCTCTGGTAAAACCACAGGAGCCTGCCGCTGGTGTTTGGGTGATCCTCTTTCCAGAAATTAGAATAGCAGAGGCCTGGAGAACAGGCCCAGAAGCTCTCATCCCGCCCAGCTCTTACTGAGTGTGCCTTCCGAGTGTCCCTCCCAGGAGGAAGGAGCTTAAAGCTCAGATTTAAGTGCTCCTCAAAAGAAGGTGAAGTTCAAGTTCATCAAGTTCTTCTTGATGAAGACATCAAGATACGATGTCTTCAACATTTCTTTCTGTTTTGGCAAAGTCACAGAAAGGCAACTGTGTGAATTTTCAGCTGTGTGATAAATCCTAGGTTCTAAAAAGTGTGGGCAATTCCTGTAATTTCTTTTGGTGTCAGTTTTCTCATCTATGAGATGGGTTCAGTGTCTAGCCTTCCCACACCAAGGTGAGGATCCAATGAGATGCTCAGTGTGAAAATGCTTTGAAATATATCGAAAGACTTTAACATGTTCATATCCTTTTACTCATTAATTCCACTTCTGGAAATCTATCCTGAAAAAATAATCCTTTAAATTAAGCTGATGTACAAAGATGTTCACAGAAATCTTATTCATATGGAAATATTCCATGTATCCAACTATATAAATGGAACAAATTATAGCTCACTTATTTTCTGAAATATTTGTCACTTTTAAACATGATGTTTATGAATATATAAACATTAAAATTTTATTATGATTTAATAATACAAAAAAGAAGGAACCAAAATTTGAGTATAATGGTAATTTAAAAATATCTTTATGCACAGAAAGTAAAAGGGTAGTAAAGGCACCTGAATTTAACAATTTGTATTTGGAAGTTTTTTTAGTTTCTTCAACTTTTAAGTTCATAATGCTGCTTGCTGCTGCTGCTGCTAAGTCGCTTCAGTCGTGTCCAACTGTGCGACCCCATGGACAGCAGCCCACCAGGCTCCTCTGTCCATGGATTCTCTAGGCAAGAATACTGGTGTGGGTTGCCATTGCCTTCTCCATAAGTTCATAATAATGTGATAATAAAAGCTTCTATTATTTTAAAGACAACTTAACAGCCTGTATTAAATGTCATATTGATATTACTATTTAAAAACAAACAAACAATAGGCTAAAATGTTGGATGATGAGACTAATTATTTCATCATTTGCCAAGCCTTTGTGATAACTAGCCAATGAGAATTGAAAAGATACAAGTGGGCATGAAATAAATCAATTACAAACCTGTTTATCTTTTCAAGAATAGACTATTGTGTTCCTGGAGGAAGAAGTGACTAGCACTTGGAAACATTTCCTGCCTGGAGTTCCCAGGCACAGGGAACCGTTTGCCCGCTCTTGGTGAGCGATCGAGAGAGAAGCGAGCAGGGTGGAGGCCCAGGCCCCGGTGTGTGCTGGCCTGACTCTGGACTCAGCGGTGTCCTCCTGCAATCTGGCCTGCTGCCCCGGCTGCTGCATTCATACTCTTTCCTCTGCTTTGACAGCTCTGTCTCCAGATCTTCACACGACCAAGAAGTTCAGGTCCACATAGTTCTTTACAGAGTTCAAGTTCATTGCAAATATCCCCTCCTCAGAGAAGCCTTCCTGGACTACTCAGGTGAGAATGCCCCTCTCCCCCTCCAGGGCCCTACTAACTCTCTATCATCCTGGTAAATTTATTTTTTAATATCACATGGACACTTATTGATTGCCTGGCTTGTCTCCTCCCAGCTCTTCCCACTCCTCCGTCATGCCCATGTCAGTGCTGGAAGAATAGGAGCTTTACTTGTTTTGTTCACTGATGTTTCTCCAGTGCTTAGGACAAACCCTGGCACATAGCATATAGTAAGTGAAAGGGTGAAAGTGAAAGTTGCTCAGTCGTATCCGACTCTTTGCGACCCATGGACTATACAGTCCATGGAATTCTCCAGGCCAGAATACTGGAGTGGGTAGCATTTCCCTCCTCCAGGGGATCTTCCTGACCCAGGGATAAATTCAGGTCTCCTGCTTTGCAGGGGCATTCTTTACCAGCTGAGCCACCAGGAAAGCCCAAGAAAACCGGAATGGGTAGCCTATCTCTTCTCCAGCAGATCTTCCCGACTGAGGAATCGAACCGGGGTCTCCTGCATTGCAGGCGGATTCTTTTACCAACTGAGCTATCAGGGAAGCCATTCAATAAATAATTGGTAAATGAATAAACTTAAGCTGTTTTATGAAATAAGTCTATTTTCATGTCATTTCATTTGTTGTATTGTTGCCTGAGTTGTTAGCTACTTCTTTAAACTATAAGGTGGGACAGTAATTTTTTGTAGTCATTGGGATGCACTTAGGAGGTTTGCCTAGATCATACCAGCCTGCTGAAGAGTGATACCCTTTCCTTCCTGGAGCTGACGCCTAGGGCCCCTGCAGGCAGGAGAAGGCCTGTTTGCCAGGTGTCAACAAGTTTCCTTGATCCTTGGTCGAAGGTCTTTCAAAGTATGTCGTAAGGGAAATGAAAGGGGGCTGACTTGCTTTGGAGAGAAAGGGTAAGGGGTCACTGTGAAAATTACTCAGTCGTGTCTGACTCTGCAACCCCATGGATTGTAGCCCTCCAGGTTCCTCTGTCCATGGGATTTCCCAGGCAAGAATACTGGAGTGGGTTGCCATTCCCTTCTCTGGGGAATCTTCCCCACCCAGGGATCAAACCCAGGCCTTCCACACTGCAGGCAGATTCTTTACCATCTGAGTCACCAGAGAAGCCCCAGGGGGTCACTAGAGACCCCTAACATTCCAAGAACACCTAATTCTTTCCTAATACTCTTAGCAAGGACAGATTTCTTTCAAGGCTGGCTGGCCTTATTCCTGCATAGACCACTGTGGGGTCAGTTAACTGTTTTCTGAAAGGTCCGATAATTAATATTTTCTGTTTCATCACCTGATTTCCACCATTGCGGTACAAATGCAGAAGATGATTTGTAAACAAACAAGGGTGGCCGGTTTGGGCCCGATGACCATAGCTTATCTGAACCTGGACAAAACCATGGTTTTTCAGCCACCAGATCAGTTCTAACCTCAGTATGACATTCCTTCTGGAGGTCCAGTGGCATGAAACTGGGTAAGCGACAATCACATGTCAGGAGAAGGGAGGCAAAGGCTGGTGGCAAAATACGATTGGAAATAGACCCAGGTAATATTCTGAGATATGTTATTTAGAATTTAGTTCGTCTGAAAGTGGTTTCAAGTCAAAGAACGTTCAACTCGACTGCTCTGTACTCGGCACCCACTGTGCTGTTTATTTGGAGAGCTGATATTCAAAACATTGAACGACCGGTGTGGCAGGGGGACTGATCAGTTAGAAAGCAAGAGTGGCATGAGCCATCAGTAGGGCCACGCGGTGTGTACAGAAGAAGCAGCCCACGAGTGTAGCCTGGCAGGTAGGAAAGCAATCCCCAGCAGGGCTGCAATCACAAGTATGCTGTCTTTGTGACAGATATACAAAACAGAGGCCTTGGTGCAAAAACGTCTCACTACACACCTTTCACGAACGTTGGAAATTCCTCCACTGAAGGTTTATTTCTTTAGGCTAAAGTTTGACATCTTTGTTTTAAATGTAAAAAAAAAACAAAAGCAAAAAAAATCCCTCCCACCACCCCCACCCCACCGCCCCCAAAAAAACACCCAAAAAACGCTTGGAAGCAAATATACATTGAACCACTTTGAGTCACTCTTAGTCTTTGAAGGAATTCTGGTATGCTGAATGAATTATTTGAATTCGATCCTTGCCAACAGTCAGTTGGGAGAGATTTTGAAAGAGAAAGATACAGAAAGTGTAAGTAAATAAGGGACTTTGGGAATATGCTTTAGAGAGGAAAGACCTTGGCATGAGAAGTGGGTTGGCATCCAGGAAAAATTCGGTTCACTTCAAATTTTGATCAAATTTGCCCTGAGTATAAAAGCCATTTTTCTGAAAAATGAACACAGGAAATCTTTCTGTTGTGACTGTTAGGAATCTTAGCACTAAATTTGCAACCCACCTCTACTGTGCAGTGGAGAAGGCGATGGCACCCCACTCCAGTACTCTTGCCTGGAAAATCCCATGGATGGAGGAGCCTGGTGGGCTGCAGTCCATGGGGTCGCTAAGAGTCGGACACGACTGAGCGACTTCACTTTCACTTTTCACTTTCATGCATTGGAGAAGGAAATGGCAACCCACTCCAGTGTTCTTGCCTGGAGAATCCCAGGGACGGGGGAGCCTGGTGGGCTGCCATCTATGGGGTCGCACAGAGTCGGACAGGACTGAAGCGACTTAGCAGCAGCAGCAGCAGCTACTGTGCAAATCTTACACTTTGTTTTTTATTTTTCTTATAGTTTTCCTTCTACGTTGTTCCTCAAACACTTCTTTTGTCTTTCTGTAATGCCTGTATTTTTGCAAGCCCCCTCAAATTCTGTGTGCAGCAAAATATCTGGATAGATATTCATTCATTTATTTATGCAATCTTGCAACACAGACACTCAGTGTGTACTAGACACCAGTCTTAGCTGAACAGGGAATCGTATCCATCAGGCTTCAGTGGACTTAGAAGATGATTTCAAAACCACAACAGATATTCCTGATTTTCTTATTATTATCCTCTTTAGATTTTCTGGGGCAGGAGGGGGAAGAGGGAATTGTGCAAAGATTCACCAACCTGTGCAAGGCGGTAGTTGTTCCTTGAGGTCCTGGGGGAGGCTGCAGGTAGGGAGGGGGCTGCGGTGGAAAACTTCAGAGCGGTGACGAGGAGGACAGCAAGGCCAGATGCAGGGAGCATCTTCATCTCCTCTTGGTGGATCGGTAATTATAGTAACCCTGGGGGACGCGAGACAGTGCATGTTTGCACTTCAACCTTGAGCTGCTTTTATAGAGTCAAACAGGTCTGGGCCCTCAGAGTAAGGATGATTCATGTCTCAAAAGGTAATTATACAGCTCCTTTCTCCCCTGATGATGGGGTAACACAGTAGGACACAGGAGTCAGGGAAAGCTTCATTCTTTGCCATTTATCAAGTGGCAAAAGGAGGAAAAACAATCACTTTTAATGCATTTTGTCAGCTATTAATAATTCCACGAATTGGAGTAGACATGATTAATCTGAACCCATCTCAAGTGAAACCTTTGATAAGTCTCAATTTGGGGCCTTGTCCATTCTACTTGCAGGAAAGGTAAAGGAATAGAATATACTTAATTTGTCCTCAGTAATTCTGGGCTCCCCACACGCTCACCCCTATCACCTTCTGCATTCACTTGGACATTTCTCAGAAACGAATGCCGCTTATAACGATGCTGCTGGGACACGTAAGATCCTGAGTCATCAAGGAAACAGTACATTATTCTGTGCTGACTTAGGTTGCAAGGTACACTGGTAATTGTTAGAAAGCTTTTGAATAAGTTAGCGCAAGAGAGATGTTCTTTGTTAACTGAAATATTAAATTCTGCATTCTCTGTGCATTCTGGTTAACTAGAGTCATCCTCTTGTTCCTGGCTCTGATTTAAATGGATCGTGACTTAAAGATAGCATGCAGAAATGGTGCAAAATCACTTTGGCATCAAATAGAGATTAAATTTCTAGCTGTGTGATTTTGGACAAGTTATGTAACCTCTGAACATCAGTTTGTTTTAATCTGCAAAAGACTAACTAATGCTGTGTGCAAGCTTGTCACATTACAGAGGTAGCAGAGCAGGCAGCATGATGTCTGTGGGCACCACTTGCATCCAGTAGACCTGGGTTCAAATGCTAGTTCTGACACTTGTCCATATGACTTTGAGCAGGTTACTTAATCTTTTTCAGCTATGTAATTTTTCCTGAAAAAACGGGGGAAAATGTGCCTACTTTGAAGAATTGTTATAAAGGAGTAAATCAGGTCTTAACAAAACAGAGTGCTCAGTAGACATCAGCTCTTACAAAATAATGTTCATCTTTTTACTTCGATACCAGGCACCAGGTAGGCTTTTAATTAATGTTTTTTGAATATATGTGCCCAGTTGTATCTGACTCTTTGTGATGCCCTGGACAGCAGCATGCCAGGTCCCCTGTCCTTCACCATCTCCTGGAGCTTGCTCATACTCATATCCATTGAGTCAATGATGGCGTCCAACCATCTCATCCTCTGCCACTCCCTTCTCCTCCTGCCTTCAGTCTTTCCTAGCATCAGGGTCTTCTCCAAGGAGTCAGCTCTTCACATCAGGTGGCCACAGTATTGGAGCTTCAACTTCAGCATGAGTCCTCCCAGTGACTATTCAGGGTGGATTTCCTTTAGGATTGCCTGGTTTGACTGATGGATATATGAATGACTCAATCAATGAATCTCAAAATGTAGTTCCTAGACCAGTAGCATAACTATTACTAGGAAACTTGTTGGAAATGTAAATTCTCAGGCCCCACCCAGAATTACTGAATCAGAAACTCTGGGACGGGGGCCCAGGAGGTATGTTTTATTAAAAAAAATTTTTTTAATTATTTATTTATTATTATTATTTTTTACTTTGCAATATTGTATTAGTTTTGCCATACATCAACATGCATCTGCCATGGGTGTACACATGTTCCCAATCCTGAATCCCCCTCCCACCTTCCTCCCCATACCATCCCTCTGGGTCATCCCAGTGCACCAGCCCCAAGCTTCCTGTATCCTGCATGGAACCTGGACTGGCGATTCATTTCTTATATGATATTATACATGTTTCAATGCCATTCTCCCAAATCATCCTCCCACTCCCTCTCCCACAGAGTCCAAAAGACTGTTCTATACATCTATGTCTCTTTTGCTGTCTCGCATACAGGGTTGTCATTACCATCTTTTTAAATTCCATATATATGCATTAGTATACTGTATTGGTGTTTTTCTTTCTGGCTTACTTCACTCTGTATAATAAGCTCCAGTTTCATCCCACCTCATTAGAACTGATTCAAATGTATTCTTTTTAATGGCTGAGTAATACTCCATTGTGTATATGTACCACAGCTTTCTTTTCCA
The DNA here is from genome assembly GCF_055505025.1 of Bos grunniens. NCBI lineage: Eukaryota > Metazoa > Chordata > Mammalia > Artiodactyla > Bovidae > Bos > Bos grunniens. The sequence goes on along the minus strand of NC_141179.1, from coordinate 6,527,419 downwards.
TTCGTCTGCTGATGGACATCTAGGTTGCTTCCATGTCCTGGCTATTATACACAGTGCTGCGATGAACACTGGGGTACACATGTAGGAGATACGTTTTAACAAGCTGTGCAGGTTATTCTGATGCATGCTTGGAAAACCATTGGAGTAATTGAGCAAACAGGATTATGAAATATGGGATGAAGTGAACAATATATACAAAATGCCAAAAACATCCTTGTCACAGACAGTATTCAGTATCACCCTTGCCATCTGCAGCAGTGTGGCATTTCTTGTATTTAAAGTCATTTGTGAAGTCTGTTGCAAATAATTTAACACTAATATTTGTTAGGTGATAGATAAAAATACGTGAATGTCTTACTTAGATATCAGAATAAGTATGATTAGATTCAAGGTTATTCCTAGGTGATCTCTCTCTCTCTCTTGCTCTGTTGCATGGTGATATATTTTCCTACATGAAGAGAAAATAGTGGAGTTACAAGCCATGTATGGGGGTCTGGTGAATAATCCCGGGTGCTCGATGAGAATTTGTTATACATATGAACATTATCTCTGTCATATGCTGTGAGATACACAAAACATGATCCTCAGAAGAAAAAAGAAAATCACAGATCCAGTAGGCTAGTTCAACTAACTAAATTATATTGTTCCTTGAAGAATGAATGATACAAGTCTCACTTAAGGTTGTTTTACAAATGAATAAATGAACACACACACATATACTCATTGCCACTTTTTGGTCTGAGAAAGGGAAAGACATTACAATAATCATTCAAAATTTCCATCTATATGTTCTCCTATCTTCTACAGTACTACTTAATACTATAACTTCATAACAGCTGCCACAATTGAAGAACAAAGAATGAATGAGTCCTTGAAACTTCCCTCCGTTTGATCATCTCATTCCCCTGTTTTCTCCCCACACTATTGTTCCAGTTTATCATGATGGTCCAGTGCAGACAGGAAGTGGAGGGATGGCAGCAGGAAATTCTGGACCAATTGAGAGAAAATGCTCTCATTTCCAGAACTCCAAACAGTTTACAAAATTCCATTTTTGGATACAAATTGAGGAAAATAACTGCTTATAAGGTATGATCTGGGCGTCCCTGGTGGCTCAGATGGTAAAGAATCTGCCTGCAATGCAGGAAACCTGGGTTCGATTCCTGGGTTGGGAAGATGCCCTGGAGAAGGGAATGGCTATCCACTCCAGTATTTTTGCCTGGAGAATTCCATGGACAGAGGAGCCTGGTGGGCCAAAGCCCCTAGGGTCACAAAGAGTCAGACACAACTGATCAACTAATACAAGGTATGATCTAGATATTTCTAGAAGATTCCAGCATCCAGTTTTCATTTGCATGAGCTTAATAAATCTCAATACTCTCAAGTATGACCCTTTGATTGTTAAGAACAAAAGCCGATAATTTCTAGGTATTTTCTCTCTTCACAGAAGAGAAAAAATTTGCTTTCTTCCGTTTTTGTGTCAAGTCTAAGTTAAATCCAAATCATTCCAACCTAAAAAGTTCATATCAAAGCAAGTCAAGGACTAAAAGGTAATGAAATGAGAGACCATATCACAGAGAAATGTGGAAAGCACAGTATCTGTAGAAAAATTGGGTGATAAAAATAATATGCAGATTGGAGGCTGATAATCTGTTTCATGTTTACTGATGCTTGGGTTGATGTTTTGGGGATCCTGCAGACGTTGTAGAAAGTTTATACAGAACTTAGGTTTCCATATACCACTAATATGTGGTATTATATAATGTGGTATAATAAGGGGCTAAGTATTTCAAATTATAGAATAAAGTTCACTGCAAATAATTGCTCTTTTTTAGACTCTCGCTGAATTCAATTCCATGGTGTGATCACTCATGTCTGACTATTTGTGACCCCATGGACTATAGCCCACCAGGTTTCTCTGTCCATGGGATTCTTGCCTTCTCTCTCCAGGCAAGAATACTGGAGTGGGTTGTAATTTCCTATGCTAAGGGATCTTTCCAACCCAGGGATCTAACCCACATCACTTAACTCTCCTGTATTGGCAGGCAGGTTCTTTACCATTAGCACCACCTGGGAAGCCCTTGATTCAATAGGGGTTTTAGTAAATCCTCAGCATTTAGGTTGCTGAGACGGTGCCTGCTGTGCATATGATGAATAATTGTTGAATAAATTACTGCTTGCCCAGTTGACTTACTTAAGGGGTTCTGTTTTTAGACAGACCTAAAATTAAATATTGACTTGGTCGCTTTCTAAATGTATTATTAGTTAGTGTTATTAAGTTTCAAGCTATGAAAATCTGTTTGGATAATTCAGTTTTGAAAGGATACCAGGCATCTGAGAGGACTGCCAGGAAGGCTGGCACATCAGGCTGGGAGATCCAGCAGAAATAAGGGCAGCAGAAACGAAAGCCAAGGAGTGCTCTGTGGCTGGGACCCGGGCACCTTACAGCCGGGCACAGGCCCAGCTGACAGTCAAGGCCATGCTGCGGGGCTCTGGTTTCTGATTGTCTTTTTCTCTCTCCCACAGCATTCAGAGTCTTTAATGAGAGATTCTGTTGCTTAGGTTGGGTCAGTGTCCTTACTTTGACGTTCAGGGTCAACGAGCATGTCTCCACAATAAGAGGCAGGACACCTTCCATAGAGATCACTGATTATATATATATATATATATTATGCATATAATGGCAATATCCCCTGGAGAGAAAATTGGTGCTGGGCAAAGAACAAAACATAACCAAACCCAGAAAATGTCTATTACAATCTGTGAACCCTCCTAAACTATCTCCTGCACTGTAAAATCAGGGAGTGGGGTAATATCTATCTCAGATGGATGTTGAGAGGATTATAAAATAGCTTATGGAAGCTTAGGATTCAGTCCAATTCTGAAATAGGAGGTTTCAGAATTGCTTTTTGCTATGTTTTGCAAAAATTCCCCAGAAATACTGTGATTAATTAATAAACAAATGAACATATGGCATTTTCTAACTTCTAAGATACCATTGGTTATTGAATTGACCATTGATTAAAATAACAATTATGGGAAAAAAACAAAGCATCACATCATTAAATGTACATATTGATATGCTATATGTTGTTTAAGTGTGTTTTGTCTGACACTCACTACTAGAATGTAAGCTCCATAAGAATAATGACTCTATATTTTCTCTGCAACAATATCTCTAGTACATAAAACAGTGTCTGGCACAAAATAGGTATTCAGTAAATAGTTGAATAAATGATTGCATGCATGAATGAATGATTGAATGATTAAAGCTAGGAATAAGAAAAATGATTGTCCTCAGAGGGATAAATTTTACTTAACCCATATGGTGAATCAAACCAACGTGTGTAGCATTACCCCAAGGTATTCTTAAACCCTTGTTAGACACCACACTTTGAGCCAAGCACCCTATGTACACTTCCCCCAAAAGTGTAGAACACTCCATTTTTTCGATGAAGACACTTCAGGCTTAGTTAGGGAGGGTAAATAGTTAGTTGGAGTATCCGTAGATGCTAACTGATGGCTCCATGATTTTAATCCAAATTTGTCAGAGCTCAATACCTGTGCTCCTGTAGGTTACAGGAAGCATGCACACATGGGTGCGTGGGCCAGGCAGTGTCCTCGGGATGCTGGGCTCGAGCGAGGAGAGGACCACCTGGCTGACTCCAGCTGCCAGCAGCTCCCGAGCACTTTCAGGTGTGGTTTCTACATTTCTGGTTTCTGCATCTCAATCTCTAGTGAATTCGGCTCTGGCAAATGATTGGATCTCTGGACTTCTGAGGTGCAGTTTGGGAGAATGCCTTGCTAGGAGACAGGCTCCTAGCAAATCAGCCACCAGCATTACCATAGCCTTTCTTTCATACTTCTCAAACAAACATACTCCACTTTGAAGTCTGACTTGTAAAAATGGTGCAAACTGATATAATCCTAAAATCACTATGTATCAAGAACCATATAAGGGTTCATACTTTTTTGAACATTTTGTATAATCCTCAGAATTCTCATTGAGAATATAATTTAAAAGAATAAAATCCAAAGTGTTTATTTTATTCTTAGTGATAACAGCAAAAACTTGGAAACAACCTAAATGTCTAAAAATAGGGAAGTGGTTATGTAAGTGATAGCAACTCAAGATTGTATAATTTAGTCATTAGAAAGGAAAGAGCAATGCATAAAATATTAAAGGAACAATTTCAACCAAAAAAGGAAATCACAAAATTGGGCAAATTTGTTTCAGTCTGCTAAAATATATATATATGCTGCTGCTAAGTCTCTTCAGTTGTGTCTGACTCTGTGCGATCCCACAGATGGCAGCCCAGCAGCTCCCCCGTCCCTGGGATTCTCCAGGCAAGAACACTGGAGTGGGTTGCCATTTCCTTCTCCAATGCATGAACGTGAAAAGTGAAAGTGAAGTCTCTCAGTCATGTCCGACTCTTCGAGACCCCATGGATTGCAGCCTACCAGGCTCCTCTGTCCATGGGATTTTCCAGGCAAGAGTACTGGTGTGGGGTGCCACTGCCTTCTCCCGAAATATATATATATACATAAAGGCAAAAGAGAATATCTGGAGAAATGGCAGCAGTAGTGTTAAGGTGGAAGGTCTTATACATAACTGTGTTTGTAAATCTTCTTCTAATTTGACCATAGTGAAAATTTCAGATATACAGAGCAAGCTAATGGTTATCAGTGAGGAGAGAGGAGGGGGAAGGGCCGTTTGCGGGAGAAGACTAAGAAGTACAAGCCATTAGGTATAAAATAAGCTACAAGGGGGGCTTCCCTGGTGGTCCAGTGGTTAAAGAAAAATACCTATTACACAGAGTGAAGTAAGTCAGAAAGAAAAACACCAATACAGTATACTAATGCATATATATGGAATTTAGAAAAATGGTAACAAGGACCCTATATGCGAGACAGCAAAAGAGACACAGATATATAGAAGTCTTTTGGACTCTGTGGGAGAAGGCGAGGGTGGGATGATCTGAGAGAATGGCATTGAAACATGTATATTATCATATGTGAAATAGATCGCCAGTCCAGGTTTGATGCATGAAACAGGGCGCTCAGGGCTGGTGCAACTGGGATGACCCAGAGGGATGGGATGGGGAGGGAGGCGGCGGGGGAGGTTTGGGATGGGGGACACATGTACACCCGTGGCTGATTCATGTTGATGTTTGGCAAAAATCAGCACAGTATTGTAAAGTAATTAGCCTCCAATTAAAATAAATGAGTGAAAAAAAAAGAAGAAAAATGGCCTTGCAGTGCAAGGAACACTGTTTGATCCCTAGTCTGGGAAGATCCCACATGACCAGAGCAACTGACCCTGAAGGCCACAGCTACTGAACACCAAGGACCCCGGCACAGCTGGAGCCCGTGCCCCGCTGCAGTGGGAGGGCTGCGCACCGCAGCTAGAGAAAGCCCGCATGCAGCCAAAGACCCACAACAGCCAAAGAGCAAAAGCACATAAATCTACACAGAAAAAATAAGCGACAAGGAAATAGTGTCCATCGCAGGGAATGTAGCCAGTATATTATATTAACTAAACATTTACAAATTGTGAATCACTGTATTGTATGTCTATACTTATAACAAACATCAACTATGCTTGAAACAAGTATAACATTTGGATGCCACAAAAAAAGAACCAGTGAACCATCTAAGACTACATCCATGTACTCCTTCCGTTTGTATTTGAGAAAACCTATATGATGAACTCAATGGCATATTTACTTATTCATTTATTTGCCCATTCTTCATTTGTTTCCCCACTCTAAAGCTCTTGCATCTTATCTATGTGCTGGTACTAGGCTTAGGGCTGAGGTACAAAAGATAAATAAAACCTGTTCCTACCCACAAGGGTCTCTGGGTCTCCAGGGAGCGAATCAGAGGTAAACTCAGAGAGTCCTGCAGCATAATTAATTGGAAATAGAGGTATCTGGCGTCCGGATGAGGGTGGAAGAGGACTCCTGAGAATGGAGGTGGGACGGGAGGAGGGGGTCAGAGTGGGCTCCCTGCAGAGTGGAGCTTCAGCTGAGTCCACCCGCAAGACAGGTGAGGTGAGGACTGAGCCAGGGAAGCGGGAAGGGGAAATTCTGAGGGGAAGGAATTGGGGGCGAGGAGCTATTAAAAGGCATGTTTCCTTCAGGAGACTGGAGGTGTTTCTGTGACCGAGTCTGTCTGGGGGCAGCATCAGGAGATGCAGCGGAAAAGGTAGCAGAGACCTGTCTGCTGGAGGATGCCTCTGACCCGCAGTTCCGATGACTGCATCAGCCAGGCAGGCCAGGGGCCGTTTGCCCGGGGAGCCACGAAGCAAGCCCGGAGAGCGAGCTCTGCCCCACACTGAGGTCCAAAGGCAGGACTGATCTGTGCAGGCACAGATCTGCCACGTGTGGACAAAACCCAGAAGGCAGAAGGTGAACAGAATGCCCAGCACCATCTGGGGCCGCTACAGCAGAGCCTGGAGAGCTCTTTGGATCTTTGGACAGCTTTGGAGAGCTTGCTCGGTTTATTTAAAGGGCAGAGAGGGGTGGACTGGGCAACGTCATGGAGCCCTGTGTGCCAGGCTAAGGCATCTAGACATTAAGGGTTTGTGATGGGAAGCCACGGGAGCATTTCTGCCCCGGGAATGACATGACGGGGTTTGCATTTCCAGAAAAGACTGTTCTGAAGCGCACAGCGCAAACTGGTGGGGACTGAGGACGGCAGGAAGGGGTCACTGAGGGGCGGGTTGTAGGAGGCCCGGGCAGAGTGCCAGCAGCTGTGTTTATCTTAGATCAAGTACGGTGCAGACACACATGTCAGTATGGTTAGCGTTCTGTTTATTCTGTAAAATCCCGGGCCTGTAATGCAAGGACCACTAATATCAGCGTTTGAGGTCGGATATTCAGTGTGTTTACTGTGGCCTGTGTGAGGGGTGGGATGTCAAAAGTTCCATGAGACCACATACCATGTGTCCAATCATTTTAGCAGTCAATTCTCTAAATTACAGATCTATTTCAGTGGAGGAATCAGCAATTTCTGGAAGTCGATAGCTGGCCCAGAAGTTTCTTTTGAAATCTCCATTTTCGTTTTCCTTTAGAGTTTTATCTGCATGCAAAATAAATTCAATCACTTTGAGGGATCTACCACACATATCTCCCACCATCCCCTCTGAAAGAAAGAAAGAAGGAAGGAAGAAAGGAAGGGAGGAAGGGAGGAAGGAATGGAGGAAGGGAGGAAGGAAGGGAAGTCGCTCAGTCATGTCAGACTCTTTGCAATCCTGTGGACTGTAGCCCACCAGGCTCCTCCACCCATGGGATTTTCCAGTCAAGAATACTGGAGTGGGTTGCCATTTCCTTCTCCAGGGGATCTTCCCAACCCAGGGATCAAACCTGAATCTCCCGCATTGCAGGCAGACGCTTTACCCTCTCAGCCACCAGGGAAGCCCCCCTCTTCAATATGTGTTCAAAAATGTTTCTTTGAGTATCCTCTACTTGTCTCAGATACTGTTCTGGATGCAGGGAATGCAGAAGTGAGAAGGAGACATTTAAGTAGAGATTTAAATGTAAGGAGGGAGTGAGTCTCTTCTGCGTGGAGGGGGAGGAACATTTCAGGTAGAGGGAACGGTCGGCTCAGGTAGAGCCAAGAAGAGTCGGAGGCCAGAGCAGAGGGGGTGAGGGCTGTGTGGCGGAAGGGGCAGGGTGGCTGCGGGGCAAGCGCGGCAAACTTGGGTCCCACATCTGGCTCTCCACGGGAAGGGGAGGCCTGGAGGATGGGTTGAGCAGATGCCTCGCCGTGCAGCCAGCGTGTCTATAGAGGTGACTGACCGCTCTGGAGACATGTGAGTCCGAGCAGGGAGACCAGCTGGGAGCCTGGTGTCCAGGCAAAAAGTGGTGGTGGTTAGAGAAGGGTTCTCCAAGTTGGTCCCTGGACCAGCCACATCAGCATCACTGCGGGGTTTCTAAATTTCTGGCCCCCTCAAGGCCTACTGAATCAGAAACTCTGGGCTAGGGGCCCAGCAAGCGGTGTTCTAACCGGCCTGCTAGGAGACTCTGATATATGCTTCCTGTCCTGGGCACTGGTGGGAAGAACATGTCAGATCTGGGATATACCCAGAGAGAGCTTTGGGGCTTGCTGATGGCATGGATCCGGTATGGATCAGACAAGAATCCAGAATGAATCTTGTTACGTCTGAGCAAGTGGTGAGGGAATGCGGTGAGGCATGGCAATTTTGAACATTAGTTTGAGACAGTCTGTCTGGGTTTCAATCCTAACTCCATCACTAAGTATCTGTGTGACTTTGGGGAATTAAAGTCTCCTGCAGAAGTAGACACTGAAAGAATGACTTAGGTGCAGTGATCCTCAGAAGTGCCAAGAGGGGCATCCTGTGTCATTTCCCAGGGATGGGAAGGAAGCCAATAAAAGGTATAATAACAGGAAAGTTACCACTGTGTACCCACAGAAGGTTCAGCCCCACCTAGGACCCCTGAGATCCTATGTGGAGCATACTTCAGAACTCCCCAGGAAGTGGGAGGAAACTGGGATATTTATCTAGTAACTCCTGTCTTCACTGGTTGAAGTTACTCTTGGGACATTCCTTTTCAGGAGCATCCAGACAGTAAATGTCCCCATAAAGAGATAGGAATTGGCTGTAGATAAGCTCTGACACTTCCCTGGTGGCTCAGATGGTAAAGCGTCTGCCTACAATGCAGGAGACCCGCATTTGATCCCTGGGTCGGGAAGATCTCCTGGAGAAGGAAATGGCAACCCACTCTAGTGTTCTTGCCTGGAGAATCCCATGGACAGAGGAGCCTGGCGGGCTACCGTCCATGGAGTCACGAAGAGTCGGACGCTACCGCATACAGCACTCAGCCTCTGACCTTAGCTAAGGTGCTGGGAGAAGGTTACTGACGAGGTCTGCAGCTTGTGCTCAGACCCCGTGCCTCACTTTTCTCATCTGGAAAGTAGAAATGGTGGTAATTATACATCCCTGCTAGAAATGCTCTGAGGATTAAATGTTAGGACATTTAATGCTATCGGAACTGTGTCAGACATCTTAGCACACGTTAGCACTCAGCGGACATCATTTTTTTTTTTTCTTTTAATGAGATAAAGACTAGGGGGGGTGAATTTGGGAGCAAGGGAACTCAAGAGTTCTGGGTTGGATGTGTCACGTGATTTTCTTTGCAGTTGACAACAGGCAAGGCGAGACTGAGGAGCTGTTCCAGGTGGAAGGAACCTAGAGCGATGACCAGGTGCCTTTGGGATCCTCTGCTGCAAAGGATGTGACCAGCATAAAGCAGGTCTCGGATGACGTCTCTGGGTGAGCGTCCTTGATACTCTTCTTGTGACTTTTCTGTAAGCTTAAAGCTGCTTCAAAATGGAAAAGAAAAATTTAAATAAACATTTAAAAAATGATCATTTAAATCATTCAGGCTTAGATGCAGAAAAATAGGACTCAGGCCCATGTAGTAGGAACTCCTTCGAAGTGTTTTTCCGAGGAGCTAGTGAAAGAGTGTGAAAGCGAATTTAAATTGCTGTATCTGTCGACTGAAAAAAATGCACAGCTTAATGGTTGAGAGTAACATTTTATCTGGTGGACAACACTAAGGACTTAAGCCTGGGACACAGCATCTCAGATATATAACTCGGGGAGACTGCTACAAGAGGCAGCAATGCAGGGGCCTCCAGATATACAGAGGTTTTTACAACAGAAACCATGCAGGCAGAGCATCAGAAGGTTATTGCTTTTTGTTTGTTTGTTTGTTTGTTTTTGGCTGGGCTGGGTCTTCTCTGCAGTGCCCCAGGCCTTTGTCGCTACGCAGTGGCTCTCCCTGGCTGTGGGGAGTGGGGCTCTCCCTGGCTGTGGGGAGTGGGGGCCCTCCCTTGCTGTGGTGAGTGGGGCTCTCCCTGGCTGGGGTGAGTGGGGGCTCTCCCTGGCTGGGGTGAGTGGTGTGTGTGTTCTCTCTGGTTGCAATGTGTAGGCTTCTCACGGTGCTGGCTTCTCTTGTTTTGCAGCATGGGCTCTCAAGCACTTGGGCTCGGTAGCTGTGGCTCGCGCACAGGCTCTAGAGCGTGCAGGCTTCAGTAGTTGCGGTACTTGAGCTTAGTAGTTGTGGCTTGGTTGCCTCTCGGCATGTGGGACCTTAGTTCCCAGACCAGAGATCAAACCCGTGTCCCCTGCATTGGCAGGCAGATTCTTAACCACTGGACCACCAGGGAAGTCCCAAGATTATTCCTAATTAAGGAAACCCAGATATCTCAAGTTAAGGAATTTAGTGCTTCTGTGTATACATAATCTGAGTTTACGGAAATAATCCCTTTGATATGCGCCTCAGCGATCTAGGACCAGCATCCTGTGCTTCTCACCCTGTGTCTCCTCAGGATGCAACCCGGGGGCGGGGGGTAGGGTTGGGGGTGAGGGGTAGCTGCAGCAGCGGACTGCTAGATGGGGCATCCTGCCTCCACCCTGAGATCCCTCGGGATGGTTATGATGTGATGCCTTGATAGCTGCAACATCCCTTGTTTACTATACGGCAGGCAATAATCTTCATGCACATATTCATGAGGAGAAGAGTAAATGCTAGCGATCTTGAGAACACTCAAGCCAGAAAAAAATTATTATAAACAATCTGTAAAACCATACCCACACAAAATAACTCATTAGCTTTGCCTAAATATTTAAGGGAAAAATTGAAATAAAAGATAAATCCAAATAAGTTAAAAGTTTATGATCCATTAAGTGCCTGTGATAAATCTCATTTTATATACAGAAGATATGATCTTTGTTTGGAGAAGGGAATGCAACCCACTCCAGTATTCTTGCCCAGAAAATCCATAGACAGAAGAGCCTGTCGAGCTACAGTCCATGGAGTCGCAAAGAGTTGAACACAACTGAGTGACTAACACACACATGAACTTTGTTACCAGAAAAGATTTTTTCCCTCATCTTTTTTAACTAAGCATTGAATAAGTCTTCTAAGATTATAGATTTGAAAGGTGCCAAATTATCAGGCTGACTATTAGGCTTTAGCTTTGGTCTAGTCTTGATTAAGGAAGGAGAGTAATATGACCTCTTAAATTCCCAGAAAATAATTACAATGGTCAGAAATGCGATAAAATTTAAATATACATGGAACAAGTCATCCTAAATTAGGAACATTAAATAATAAGTTTATAAATTTATTTGTTCTCTGAATTCATGAATATCTAAAAAATTTTGTCAAGCTAGGTAATCAAAATAAAAAAGTTATGAATATTTGAATAGAGAGATTTAGCATTATCAAACTCAGTTCATGTACCCCAACCCTAACCTCTTAGCCACATTATACCAGCTTATACCCATGTCCTTGGGCTCCTCTCTCATCTCCTTAGTTTACTTTCTTTTCCTTCAAGTGTGTTAATCGCTCAGTCTTGTCCAATTCCTTACAACTCCATGGACTGTAATCTGCCTGGCTCCTCTGTCCATGGGATTTTCCAGGCAAGAATATTGGTGTGGGTTGCCATTTCATTTTCTAGGGGATCTTCCCAACCTGGAGATCGAACCCTGGTCTCCTGCATTGCAGGCAGACTCTTTACCCTCCCATCCAGCAGGGAAGCCCTTCTTTTCCTTATCTAGGCCTTTAAATAAATGGACATTTGGATTGCTTTCATATTTGGGGTGTTGTAAATAGTGTTACTGTGAACATTTGGGCTCCTGGATCTTTTCAAATTAGTGTTTTCATTTATTCTGGATATATACCCAGAAGTGGAAATGCTGGGTCACGTGGTAGTTCTATTTTTGGTTTTTTGAGGAATCTCCATATGGTTTTCCATAGTGGCTGCATCAGTATCACTGCACATGGTGATTGCAGCCATGAAATTAAAAGACACTTACTCCTTGGAAGGAAGGTTATGACCAACCTAGATAGCATATTCAAAAGCAGAGAAATTGCTTTGCCAACAAAGGTCCGTCTAGTCAAGGCGTCATGTATGGATGTGAAAGTCGGACCGTGAAGAAAGCTGAGGGCCCAAGAATTGATGCTTTTGAGCTGTGGTGTTGGAGAAGACTCTTGAGAGTCCCTTGGACTGCAAGGAGATCCAACCAGTCCATTCTAAAGGAGATCAGTCCTGGGTGTTCTTTGGAAGGACTGATGCCAAAGCTGAAACTCCAGTACTTTGGCCACCTCATGCAAAGAGTTGACTCACTGGAAAAGACTCTGATGCTGGGAGGGATTGGGGGCAGGAGGAGAAGGGGATGACAGACGATGAGATGGCTGGATGGCATCACCGACTCAATGGACGTGAGTTTGCGTGAACTCCGGGAGTTGGTGATGGACAGGGAGGCCTGGCGTCTTGCGATTCATGGGGTCACAAAGAGTTGGACACGACTGAGCCACTGAACTGAACTGAACTGAATGTACATTCCCATCAACAATGTACAAAGATTTCCTTTTCTCTACATCTTCACTGGCGTTTATTATTTGTAGACATTTTGATGATAGCCATTCTGACAGGTGTGAGGTGGTATTTCATTGTTGTTTTCATTTGCATTTCTCTAATAATTAGCATTATTATTATTATTATTGGGTGCATATATGTTAACAAGCATATCTTCTTATATTGATCCCATTATATTGCTGTTTTGTTATATAGCCTTTCTTTTAAAATCTATTTTACTTGATATGAGTATAGCTACCCCTGCTTTCTTGCAATTTCTTTTTTTTTAAATTTTATTTTATTTTTAAACTTTACATAATTGTATTAGTTTTGCCAAATATCAAAATGAATCCATCACAGGTATACATGTGCTCCCCATCCTGAACCCTCCTCCCTCCTCCCTCCCCATACCATACCTCTGGGTCGTCCCAGTGCACTAGCCCCAAGCATCCAGTATTGTGCATCGAGCCTGGACTGGCATCTCGTTTCATACATGATATTTTACATGTTTCAATGCCATTCTCCCAAATCTCCCCACCCTCTCCCTCTCCCACAGAGTCCATAAGACTGTTCTATACATCAGTGTCTCTTTTGCTGTCTTGTACACAGGGTTATTGTTACCATCTTTCTAAATTCCATATATATGCGTTAGTATACTGTATTGGTGTTTTTCCTTCTGGCTTACTTCACTCTGTATAATAGGCTCCAGTTTCATCCACCTCATTAGAACTGATTCAAATGTATTCTTTTTAATGGCTGAGTAATACTCCATTGTGTATATGTACCACAGCTTTCTTATCCATTCATCTGCTGATGGACATCTAGGTTGCTTCCATGTCCTGGCTATTATAAACAGTGCTGCGATGAACATTGGGGTACACGTGTCTCTTTCCCTTCTGCTTTCCTCAGTGTGTATGCCCAGCAGTGGGGTTGCTGGATCATAAGGCAGGTCTATTTCCAGTTTTTTAAGGAATCTCCACACTGTTCTCCATAGAGGCTGTACTAGTTTGCATTCCCACCAACAGTGTAAGAGGGTTCCCTTTCCTCCACACCCTCTCCAACATTTATTATTTGTAGACTTTTGGATCGCAGCCATTCTGACTGGTGTGAAATGGTACCTCATAGTGGTCTTGATTTGCATTTCTCTGATAATGAGTGATGTTGAGCATCTTTTCATGTGTTTGTTAGCCATCTGTATGTCTTCTTTGGAGAAATGTCTATTTAGTTCTTTGGCCCATTTTTTGATTGGGTCATTTATTTTTCTGGAATTGAGCTGTAGGAGTTGCTTGTATATTTTTGAGATTAGTTGTTTGTCAGTTGCTTCATTTGCTATTATTTTCTCCCATTCTGAAGGCTGTCTTTTCACCTTGCTGATAGTTTCCGTTTGTATGAAATGCCTTTTTCAATCCTTTCACTTTCAGTCTGTGTCTTTAGCTCTGAATTGAGTCTCTTATAGATAGAATATGGGTGGCTCTTGTTTTTTTTCTTTTTTAAAATCTAATCAGCCACTCTATGTCCTTTTTTGGGAGCATTTATCAAACTGTTATTTAAAGTAATTACTGGCAGATTTGCATTTGTTGTCATTTTATTACTTGTTTTCTGGTTGTTTTTGTATATCTTCTCTGTTCTTTTTTTGTTTGTTTCTTCTCTTATGGTTTGTGGATTTTCTTTAGTAGTATGCTGTGTTTCTTTCTTTTTGGGTTTTTTTTTGGTATCTCTTTTAGGTTTGTTTTTTTTCTTTTTTTAATTTGTGGTTACCATGGGGTTCATTTATCTTGACCTACAACTGTATCTACGTGTTTTGAACTGGTAGTCATTTAAGTGCAAACACATTCTAAAAGATCTATATTTCTTACTCCCTCCACATTTTGTGTTTTGATGTTATAATTTACATCTTCATGCTTATCCCTTAACTGTTTATTGTAATTATATTTGCTTTTACTTTTTTTTTTGTCTTTAAACCTATATACTGGCTTATTTAAGAGGTTGATTTTCAGTCCTTAACTATATATTTGTCTTTCCTAGTAGAATTTTCCCATTCTAATAAGTAAAAGATTATTACTTCTTTTCCACTTAGAGAAGATCCTTGAACATTTCCTTTAAAAGGTAGCTTTAGTATTGAACTAGGTAGAGTATCCTAAAATAAGGTAAGGTGTTAGTACTATGCTCAGTCATGTCTGACTCTTTGCAACACCACAGACTATTGCCCGCCAGGTCCCTTTGTCCATTTGATTTCCCAGGCAAGAATACTGGAGTGCATTGTCATTTCCTTCTCCAGGGGACCTTCCTGACCCAGGGATCAAACTTGCATCTCCTGCATTGTAGACAGATTCATTATGGACTGAGGTACCCTAGGTTGCAGGTTTTTTCCTTTCGGCATTTTGAATATATCATGACAGTCCCTTCTGGCCTACAAGTTTTCTATAAATAAATCAGCTGATAGGGATTCCCTTGTATGTGACTCTTTGTTTTTCTCTTGCTGCCTTTAGGATTCTCTATTTTTATTCTTTGCCATCTTATTTATGATCTGTCTTGGTTGGGTCTGTTTGGGTTCATCTTATTTAGGATCCCTCGTGCTTCCTGTACATGGATATGTTTTTTTCTTCAGACTTTGGATGCTTTCAGCCATAATTCCATCAGATACATTTTTGATGCCTTTTTCTCTCTTTTTTTCTGGGACCCCTATAATATTAATGTATACATGTTTAATGTTATTCCAGACATCTATTAAATTGTTTTTATTTAATAAAATTTGTATTTCTTTTTGCTGTTCTGATTGGGTGATTCCCATTATACTATATCCAGATTAAGTGAAGTGAACTCGCTCAGTCGTGTCTGACTCTTTGCGACCCCATGGACTGTAGCCTACCAGGCTCCTCCGTCCACGGAATTTTCCAGGCAAGAGTACTGGAGTGAGTTGTCATTTCCTTCTCCAGAGGATCTTCCTAACCCAGGGATCGAACCCTGGTCTCCCACATTGCAGGCAGATACTTTAACCTCTGAGCTACCAGGGAAGTTAGCTAATATCCAGATTACCTATGCATTTTTCTGTATCACTTAGTCTGCTATTCAGTCCTTCTAGTGTGTTTTTATTTTCAGCTATTGAATTCTTCATTTCTTTTTTTAAATTTATTTTAAATTGGAGGATATTTGTTTTACAATGTTGTGTTGGTTTCTGCTGTACAATGTGGAAGTCTTCATTTCAGATTCTTTTTTTTTTTGCATTTTCTATGTCCTTGTTGAAGTGTGTGCATCGGTTCTTTTCCCTAGTTCAGTTAACATTTTTATTATTGATGCTTTGAATTCTTCATCTGGTAAATCGCTTATTTCTCTTTCATTATGTGGTTTTTCAGGGGTCTTCTCTTGCTCTTTCAGTTGAGAGCAGTTTCTCTCTCCTTTCATTTTGCTTTACTTTCTCTGCCCCTATTACTCTAGAAGAAACAGTTACCTATTGTGGTCTTACAGGGGTGATCTTCGTGGGAACATCCCTGTGCAGACTGTGTGCCCAGTGCCTTGGGTGGGAGAGTTGGGTTTGCCTTGGAGACAAATCACGTCTTTCCTCAGGCTGTGCTGGCAGCTGACCCCTTGGTAGGGGATGTGGCTAGAGCTGGAGCTGGGTGTGATGGGGATGTCCCCCTCTGCTTAGTGGCTGCTCCCACCCTACCGAGGGGAGGGCCTGATTCCAAGTTGTTAGAGCACAACCCAGAGCTGGCTCTCTTCTCTTTGTGTGTGTTTCCCTCTCCCTTGCCTCAGAGGGCTTGAATGCTGAATTGCCTGTCTCTTTAGACTCAGCTCAAAGATCATCTATTTATCATTTATCATTTCTCATGCTGTTGAGCGAGTGTATGTCTCTCCTTTAATTATGCTTTGAGCTCCTTAAGGAAAGAAACTTGATATCCAGTAAATATGGTTATTGGATATAAGATGTTGAAAAAATTAACAAACTATATTTGTTGAACAAATTAAGATTTTCTTGAATGAATTAACAAAATTACTTGATAAAAATGGGATTAGAATGAACTTTGGATGTTCTAGAATAGTACTACATAGTATTTTCTTTAGACTTCAGGAAAAGTTTAAAAATAATGATATGTAATTGACATATGTAACACATACATTTTTGTGATACATATAACAAAGATCGGGTTCTCCTGGTGGCACACTCTGCAGTGGACACAAGAGTGTAGGAAGTTATTGGGAAGTGGTCTCAGCACTGCCAGTTGTGGAAAGGATGGGAAAGGAACTGAAAGAATGTGAAGGGAAGGAAAAGGAAGGGAAGGGTAAGGGAGGGAAGGGGAGGGGAGGAGAGGGGAGAAGAGAGAAGGGGAAGGGGAGGGGAGAGAAGGGGAGGGAAGGAGAGGGGAGGGGAGGGGAAAGGAGGAAGCAGGATTAAGCAGATGGAGAATCTCAGCTGTGATATAGTTTCAGGATGGTGTCAGCATCCCGAATGGTGTCAGGAGCTGACAGGGTCCTTTAGAGTTGTCCTGAGTTGAACTGTGATTGACTTGCCTTATAACCCATACATGTAATAAGGATGTGGTCTGCCTTGGAAGGGAGGAGGAAATGGCAACCCACTCCAGTATTCTTACCTGGAAAATCCCATGGGTAGAGGAGCTTGGCGGGCTATGGTCCATAGGGTCGCAAAGAGTCGGACATAACTGAGTGACTGAGCGCTGTCTTGGAAGAGGCAAAATCCCTCCAGTTGAAGCAATGCAGAAAAGGGCTAAGAACTGAGGGCTGTCTGCTGCAGTGCTGCCAAGAGCTGGGGGGATCCTTTTAGTCCAGAGGAGGATCTTGACATGCTGCACAGCACCCGGTACATCCACAAACACGACGCTCGAGATGGCTTGGATTCCATTGACCTGAGTGTAATTGTGTGTGGACGGAGGTGGGGTTAGGGAGGTGCGTTTCTTCCAGGGCTCTAGAACCACTGGCCATGATTTCTGTGAGGGAAAACAGAGCTCAATAAAACTTACACTGTGAGAACAGTGTGGAGATTCCTTAAAAAACTGGAAATAGACCTGCCTTATGATCCAGCAATCCCACTGCTGGGCATACACACTGAGGAAAGCAGAAGGGAAAGAGACACGTGTACCCCAATGTTCATCGCAGCACTGTTTATAATAGCCAGGACATGGAAGCAACCTAGATGTCCATCAGCAGATGAATGGATAAGAAAGCTGTGGTACATATACACAATGGAGTATTACTCAGCCATTAAAAAGAATACATTTGAATCAGTTCTAATGAGGTGGATGAAACTGGAGCCTATTATACAGAGTGAAGTAAGCCAGAAGGAAAAACACCAATACAGTATACTAATGCATATATATGGAATTTAGAAAGATGGTAACAATAACCCTGTGTACGAGACAGCAAAAGAGACTGTCTGATAGAGACTGATGTATAGAACAGTCTTATAGACTCTGTGGGAGAGGGTGAGGGTGGGAAGATTTGGGAGAATGGCATTGAAACATGTAAAATATCATGTATGTAATGAGATGCCAGTTCAGGTTCGATGCACGATACTGGATGCTTGGGGCTAGAGCACTGGGACGACCCAGAGGGATGGTATGGGGAGGGAGGAGGGAGGAGGGTTCAGGATGGGGAACACACGTATACCTGTGGTGGATTCATTTTGATATTTGGCAAAACTAATACAATTATGTAAAGTTTAAAAATAAAATAAAATTAAAAAAAATAAATAAAATAAATTTGATAATAATGACTTAAAATCGTTTGATTTTAGTCTTTTATTAGGTTTAATGTTTCTGTCTAAGAAGAAAAACAGATTTTACATACTGAAATTCTGAAAATGTGTTAATTTCAAAATCTTCAGTGAGGATTCTAGAATAAGGAAGTCACCTAAACATAAAGATTTACATTTTTAGATAAGGAAAAATTGTGAATAAAGTGCAATGTGGGTAGCAGTGATTTAAAGGAAGTGTATATAAATAGAGGCTAGTTGTCTTAAACCACATAATCACAGTAATTCATGAACACACAATAAAACAACCACAGTTTCCTGTTCAGTGTTCCCAGTAATTAAAAATGTATATTGCGTATATCAAACTTCTCAATTTTATTTTAATGTCTATGAAGGCAGAAATACTGATCCCTCCATCCTATAATCCTGAAGTATTTATGTCAATAAATGTTTTCTCAAGACCAGAATGATGGTTAAATAAAACCTTAATTTTGGTTTATAAATCTTCCTCTAATAATCTGGGGCAAATCCAAAGGACACAATACACTAATTATTAACCAGAATGTAAACAAGGACAACATTCCATTTTGGAAAGAAATTATTGGTCCACTTGAGACATAGGTGATGTTTTGGTAGCAACAGTCCTGAAACTTTGCTTTCCAAGTGGCTCAGTGGTAAAGAATCCGCCTGTCAAGCAGAGTCGCAGTTCAATCCCTGGGTCAGGAAGATCCCCGAGAGAAGGAACTAGCAACTCACTCCAATGTTCTGGCCTGTGAAATCCCATGGACAGAGGAGCCTGGAGGCAAAAGAGTCAGACACGACTTAGCCACTAAACAACAACAAACCATTTGGACAAGTCTGTTTATGCACAATGATGCTAAATTGTAATTAATTGTTACTGATTTCTTTAATAACTTACATATATGCAAGATAAGTAGGCACTTATAGTTGTCTGATCTTCCGCGAGGTAGTTTACTTTCTAAGGTTTGAAGATGAAGTAAGTCTAAGGTTTGAAGATGATAAAGCTCAGTTGTGTCTGACTCTTTGCGACCCCATGGACTGCAGCCTGCCAGGCTCCTCCGTCCAAGGGATTTTCGAGGCAAGAATAGTGAGTGGGTTGCCATTTCCTTCTCCAGGGGATCTTCCCGACCCACGAATCGAACCCAGGTCTCCCACATTGCAAGCAGACTCCTTACCATCTGAGCCACCAGGGAAGTTCTTTCTAAGGTTTAGTTTCTTCAATTAAGGAATGAGGATTTTAAAACTTACTTCACTGAGTTATGTGAATTAGATGTGACAGTGTGTATAAAGGCTTCGTTTAATACCTGAAATGTAGAAAGTGATGAATAAATGTTTGCTATTATTATATATTATGCCATATATATAATCCAATTATAATTTAACATAATTATTATACTCCTAAGATATAATTTATCTTCAAAGCCTCTTAATATCACTCCCTTTTGACCTGAATCCCTTCAAGCATGCTTAGAACAGCTATGCAAATGTGTGCAGCTTAATAAATGGTTATAAGTACCCTCTGGTTTTCTTTTCTCTCATACTTTTCTTTTTCCCAATCTTCTAAACATATCCTGAACTTATCTACCCTACCCCTGCCCAACTACTCCACAATTAAAAAGTAAAAAGTACCTCTTTGTCAAGGACCCAGGGCTCACTGTGCCCTTCCTCCCCACCTCCACCCCTTCCATGCCGGTCACCCCCACAAAGCCCCTAGAACACTGCTTAGGAAGTTTTTGCCAACAAAGTTTGAAAGAAGAGCTGATTAAGATTTACGACTATCCCAGTTACTCATTCACAAAACATATGGCCACAGCCCTGCCACGAGTGGTATTGTAGTAAACGTGACCCAGCTCTACCCTCGGGGAGCTCACTAGCTGGTTTAAGACACAGGCATTTAAAAGAGCAATTGTAAAACAGGGCCAAGGGCAGATACAGGTTGTCATTTTTATGGGGTTCTTGCAGAGGTCAGGGAAAGCTTCCTGGGCGTGGTGGTATAGGCAACAGTGAACTAGGTGAAAAGAGAAAAACAGGTGTCCCTTTAGAAAGTGGGATGTCTGAGATGTCCTGGTTTGTGCAGAGTCGCAAGATTCAAGGCAGAAGAAGCTGGGGCCCAGTCACAGACTTGGAATTTACCTGGTGCAAGTGAGATTTTAACCCTGCCTGTACTTGCGGTTTTAACTTCCTGCTTTTTCCTGAGGTTTTCTGTGTACCTTCTTCTATTGATCCTAGCATCAAGAACAGAATTGTGGCTCTGGCTGAAAATGTGCATTCTTGAGAAGTTGGAGTCCCAAGGCAACAAAAAGAAGCTTCTGGCACATTCTTATCATCACCTGCCACTGGGCTGAGTCTACAGCATGCTCCTGGTTTCTCCCAAGGCAGGTGCTGATTTCTTTTGGGTCATCAGGCTGTATTTTTTCTTTTTTGAACTATGTCATTTTTTTTTTCCCTGCTCAAGTGGGAAGTGTCTAGATTTTATTCTCACGTCTCATTCTCCAGTTGCTGTTTCAAAAGAAAATTTCTGACTTTTAAGTCTGATTATTCTATTATTATAATGAGAAAAACAGTTACTCAAAATAAGTGTGCTTATTGTAAGGTAGGTCTTCTTTTTAACAGCCACTGCAAAATCAGTGATGGCTTGGACTTTAGCTGAAGTCATAAACATTCATCACTCATTCAAATGATTCTTTCCTTTCATTCTTCTTGAAGATCAAATTCAAGGGAAATTTAATATTAGTTAATGCTTCTGTTTTTCATTTTGTCATTGCAGTTGGCTCTGTTTTCCTCAAAACTTATTGCTCCATTGTCATATATTTAGGTGTACAGGATTTGTCTGTAATTAATCATTTCATCTGTTTCTTTTTTTTCCTGGAGCATTGAATCTTTAAAAATTCTAATACATGTCATTTGAAATTAACTATGTCCCCTCCCCAACTCCCAATTTTTATTAAAGAGGAGTAAGTAAAAAGTGAAATGAACAAGAAAGGTACCAATAATGTTGTTTCACACATTAACTATAATGCATGGTTTTAATCAGGAAAGCAAACTCAGCTGTGTTTTCACATTATTTCGTTCCTGCTAAGTTGCTTCAGTCATGTCTGACTTTGAGACCATATGGACTGTAGTCTGCCAGGCTCCCAGGCCTTCTGTCCATGGGATTCTCCAGGCATGAACTGAAGAGGGTTGCCATGCCCTCCTCCAGGAGATCTACCTGACCCAGGGACTGAATCTGCGTCTCTTACACCTCCTGCATCGGCAGGTGAGTTCTTTACCTCTAGTACCACCTGGGAAGCCCTTTCACACCACTGAGTAACATTAGTTTTTTTCTCAGAAAGCCTTTCAAATGTTAACCACTGATTTTAAATCAAGGGGTGTAATTTCTTCATCTGCAAATGATTATTTGGTTTTAGAGTCTTTCGGTGAGAGGAACAGAGGTTAGAATCATTGACAGGCAGTGGCAGGTAAGAGTGGCCACCTTGTGGCATCCAGGACTAGAGGTCAAGCTGGCAGTGGTGGGCATGACACCGTGACTTAGCAGTAGGACTAAAATGATCTGATGAACTTGCATTTATTGTTCCCCAAGACCATCATCATCAAGTCGAAGTCAGTCTGTACTTCTGTACACCAGCCTGAGAAAGTGGCAAGCTGTCCTTTTTACATTTCTTTCCCTCTCCTTGACGTTCACCTTACCCTGATTCCATCCGCATGAAACGGCGGTGGTGGTGATGAGCCTACTTCCTACGGGCTGGCTCTTCCTGGGGTATTCTGTGTCTTCCAACTCTGATTTCTTGAACAGTGAGGCCACACTTTGGCTTCTATGCACAATCATCTGACCACCAGGCTGGCAGCCCTTGTGAGGCTTATGCTGTAACTTTGGGTTCAGAGCCTCCTTGGCTTTATTTGGCATTATTGTCCCTGCTGTAGTTTTGCTTTTCGTCTCTACCAGGCTTTGATATAGTGGCCATTGTCGTGTTTCCCTCAGGATAATGAGATATGCTAGCACGACAAAGAACAATGCTTAAGATTTGCAGCAGCTGCATTTTAGTGTCTTAAGTTTTATTAGATAGCATTTTCATAGAACTCCATTTCTGTATTTATCTCCTTTTATTTATGCTATTTACTGTATTCTGATTCCCACGTTATGTAATATTAGGAGGTCTCTAAAAGCCGAAATCAGTATTTCACGCATCTTTGACTTCCTATCTAATATAAATGGCAGACAGCAGTTTAGAAAGTGTACACTGTACAAAATAAACTATAGCAGCAACAAAGATATTGACTTGGGACCAGAATCATGGTCCAAATTCAGAAGTATTTACCTTTTTCTCCCTGAGAAACCAGGATCTTTTTTAAAATGCTAATTTGCAGTTTGAAACTGTTGAAAATACAAGAAGCAGCAGCAAAAGAGACGAAGCAGGCACTTTTGGATATTATAATTACACCTAAGGATTGTTTTTATTATAGTTCTTCAGGTTTAATCATGCTCTTGATTCTGTGAAATGTCATGGAATCACAGGACGGAGGGCTCAAAAGGTCTTTAGTCTCTGTCTTTTAAAGAAATGCGAGTTTAAACTTCTGCAAACATTTACTTACCCTATAGTTTTCTTTTAAAATAACCAAGAAAAGAAGGACCCAGAGGCCCAATGATTTGTTTGAATAAATAATATTTTACTCAAGCCTTTTTGGTTAATCTAATACATCTGTTACATCTAATACATTGGTTCTCAGTTCTTCCTTTTCTTGCCACTTCTGGGATTTTCCTTTCTCTGATCTCTTTCTCCTCTTTTCAAACAGAATTTTAAATCCCTCACTTACCTGCTGTACAGAGAAATTTAGCAAGCAATTTCTGTTTCTTGAGCATGCATCTACACCCTGTAGGTGATGCTAACTTCTGCTGCTGCTGCTGCTAAGTCGCTTCAGTCGTGTCCGACTCTGTGCGACCCCATAGATGGCAGCCCACCATGCTCCCCCCGTCCCTGGGATTCTCCAGGCAAGAACACTGGAGTGGGCTGCCATTTCCTTCTCCGATGCGTGAAAGTGAAAAGTGAAAGTGAAGTCGCTCAGTCGTGTCCGACTCTTAGCGACCCCATGGACTGCAGCCTACCAGGCTCCTCCGTCCATGGGATTTTCCAGGCAAGAGTACTGGAGTGGGGTGCCATTGCCTTCTCCGGATGCTAACTTCTAGTAATGGTTAATTCAGACAGTTGCTACAAGACGAGAGAGATTTCTATCAGAGATTTTGGTGACTGAGATTTTTCATCTCCTTACATTTTCATGTACTCTTCTTCTAAATAAATGACTCCATCCCATCATTCTTTCAACACAGTGCTTCCTTTCCAGAAAGATATTACAACTTTGTTTCCTCTTTTTTTGGTCCTCTGCTCCGGTCAACACCCATCATCTAGGTTTAGACCCAGAGCTGATTACAGTTTCTAAAAAAGGCCAGACCACTCCAGATTGTAGCATTCATGGGTGGTTGAAAGTGCTGATGACTCAGTTGCTGGGATTCGCCAAATACCACCATTTGCAAGTCAAACTATATTTTAGCACTATTATTTTTAAATCTTCATTTGTTTTCCATCAGACTTCTGGGTTTTCTACTCTACTCATTTTGTTCTAGATTTAGTAAAGTTGTTACTTTTTTCCTACTCTTCAGGGCCAAAGGATTCTAAGGATTCAAATAGTGTATATGCTGCTTTTCTGGCTATTTTTCTTTGATCAGTTCAACACACATAGATTGTACCGACTCTGATCATTAAGTTCTGGGCTTCCTGGCCTGCTGTCTTGAGAAAGACTTCTGATAAATGTGATGATAGACACCCCATGCAGTGTGCTAAGGGAATAGCATGGGAGGGAAACCGCTGGCTATCAGGGAAGAGTCTCCATGAGAGGGAAACTTTATCTGGTGTCCTAAAGCCTGAGAAGGAGAGGGCCAGGTGAAGAGGATGGAATAGTAGCGGGAGAGAGTTCCAGGAAAATAAAACAGCAGGTAAAAAGGCCTGAAGGTGAAAAAGAACATGGCCATGTTTAAGCAAACACATGCAAGTTCAGCATGGCTTGAGCATTAGACACAAGGCTGGGTGGGTAACAGGTGATAATAAAGCGTGGTAGAGCCTTCTGTCATGCCAGGCCTTGTGAGTCATGTTAAGAAAGCTAAGAGTGATGGAGAACCACTTAAGGGTCTTAAGAAAGACGATGATATTAGTAATTTCAGAGGGCTTACTCTGGCCTTGGTATGTAAAATTGGAGGCCATTTGATCCCAATAGCTGGACATAGCAATAGAGACAGGATGGAGGCTACAACTGAGGAGGGAAAGATTAGATGAATTTGAAAAATATAAATATGGTAAAATTGGAAAATGAGATGAAATACCCTGCCACTCCTATCATATTTGCCATTAAAATTACACAAAATTTAACTGTAATCCATGGGATTAGGGGCTATAGTTGGAGAAGGAAATGGCAACCCACTCCAGTGTTCTTGCCTGGAGAATCCCAGGGACGGGGGAGCCTGGTGGGCTGCCGTCTATGGGGTCGCACAGAGTCGGACACGACTGAAGTGACTCAGCAGGGGCTATAGTAAGCTCTTGAAACAAGGCACTGAGGAACAGGAGTTCCCCGGTTTTCTTTGATGACAGCTTGCTTCAATAGCACTGTCTCGAAGTAGAGTGACTGACCTTACAGGCATCAGATTGCTGTCATGCATGTATTTCAGGACTGGATGCCGGGAATGATGTGCTGGCTGAGATGGTTCACTGATCTCAGCCCTGATCGGAACACACCTGCACCACTGTATAGGTTCTAAAGTCTGCATTTGAAACTGGTCCTAACTGGAACCTCTACAGAGAGGAATAAAAAGATAAGAGGCCCTCAAAGCACATCATATAAGGAATAGGTCAAGAAAGCAAACATATTTAAGACAGGAGGCACACAACAGCTCTCTTTGAATACCTATAGGGTTCTTAAACTTGTTCTGTGTGACCTCAGAGGGGTGATCTGGGGCCTATGGAAAGACAGGAGTTCCCAGAAGGTAGAGAATAGACTCTCACCCTGACATCCAAATTTTGGAGTTGACTGAAAAGTGGAGACAGTGTGTTCGCTCCCAGTGTGAATATTCAGCAGACCAGGCTGTGACCTCAAAAGTACCTTCCAGATCCGAGTCACTTAGTTTTGAAAATACTTCTCTTCTTCCTTCCACTGACAGGCCTTGCACAGAGCAGAGTAGGAGATACCTTGCCACTTACACTAAGCATAGCAAGTGAGTAATAAATATGTGATGAATGCCAATGACACTTCCTGTATTAGTGCCTGAGTTGTCACCACATCCTTTTTTTTTGGGTGGATCTTTATAAGCCTATCTTAGAATGAGGATTCACTGAAAATCAGTCATGATTTTGTCTATACTGAAGTCCTAAGTTTCCTATTTGTATCCTTCTTTGCCAGAAGCACTGAAAGTGACCGTGGGTATAGGAGTGAGGGTAATCATGATGGAGAAAGCAGGGGGATGGTTGAGAGTGGGCTCATAAAAAAATTTATGTTACAGTCCACTTATCTACGGCTTCCCTGGTGGCTCAGTGGTAAAGAATCTTTCCTGCCAATGCAGGAGATGTGAGTTTGATTCCTGGGTTGGGAAGATCCATTGGAGAAGGAAATGGCAACCCACTCCAGTATTCCTGCTGGGGAATCCCATGGACAAAGGAGCCTGGTACAGTTCATGGGGCCACAAAGAGTTGGACACAACTTAGTGACTAAACAGTAACAACAACCACTTATATAGGCCACCTCACTGGCAGTTGGGAGATGTAATATCTAAACATCTTGTCCACGTTTTAGCAAAAATTTTGATTTTTTAGTATCTACTTGCTTATGATTCTTATCAAAAAATGATCACCAAGATTAAATTCCTCATTTTTCCTCTTTCAGATCAGATCAGATCAGTTGCTCAGTCATGTCCGACTCTTTGTGACCCCATGAATCGCAGCACGCCAGGCCTCCCTGGCCATCACCAACTCCTGGAGTTCACTCAGACTCATGTCCATCCAGTCAGTGATGCCATCCAGCCATCTCATCCTCTGGTGTCCCCTTCTCCTCCTGCCCCCAATTCCTCCCAGCATCAGAGTCTTTTCCAGTGAGTCAACTCTTCACATGAGGTGGCCAAAGTACTGGAGTTTCAGCTTTAGCATCATTCCTTCCAAAGAAATCCCAGGGCTGATCTCCTTCAGAATGGACTGGTTGGATCTCCTTGCAGTCCAAGGGACTCTCAAGAGTCTTCTCCAACACCACAGTTCAAAAGCATCAATTCTTCAGCACTCAGCCTTCTTCACAGTCCAACTCTCACATCCATACATGACCACAGGAAAAACCATAGCCTTGACTAGACGAACTTTTGTTGGCAAAGTAATGTCTCTGCTTTTGAATATGCTATCTAGGTTGGTCATAACTTTCCTTCCAAGGAGTAAGCGTCTTTTAATTTCATGGCTGCAGTCACCATCTGTAGTGATTTTGGAGCCCAGAAAAATACAGTCTGACACTGTTTCCACTGTTTCCCCATCCATTTCCCATGAAGTGGTGGGACTGGATGCCACGATCTTCGTTTTCTGAATGTTGAGCTTTAAGCCAACTTTTTCACTCTCCACTTCCAGTTTCATCAAGAGGCTTTTTAGTTCCTCTTCACTTTCTGCCCTAAGGGTGGTGTCATCTGCATATCTGAGGTTATTGATATTTCTCCAGGCAATCTTGATTCCACCTTGTGTTTCTTCCAGTCCAGCGTTTCTCATGATGTACTCTGCATATAAGTTAAATAAACAGGGTGACAATATACAGCCTTGACGAACTCCTTTTCCTATTTGGAACCAGTCTGTTGTTCCATGTCCGGTTCTAACTGTTGCTTCTTGACCTGCATACAAATTTCTCAAGAGGCAGATCAGGTGGTCTGGTATTCCCATCTCTTGAAAAATTTTCCACAGTTTCCTTTTCAAACAATTTAATCCAGAAGCCATAGGGTGAAATTAAGGAAATAATGATGGTCCAGAACAGGATGTGAAGCCCAAATGGGATGAGGAGGTGTCTGTCAGTGGGGGAGCCCAGCACAACATACCTGAGCGTGAGGAGATGAGAAGGGTGTCCATGCAGGTGTGTGGGTGATGGCAACCCCATGAGGGGTGTTGGGGCCTGAGAGGTGTGAAAGGGCATATGCCTGAGGTCTAGGTTTGTCTCTTATATACAAGGAGGTTTGTTACATACAGGAGGATCAGTTAATTCAATAAATATTGTAAGGATAACGGGAGCTAGGTTTTTCAATGTCAGAAGATAGCATTATAAGTAAGGAAACAGAAAAAACTAGATGTTAGATTGGGACTGGAGACATTAGTGTGAACTTATGGTTTTCAATGTATATAGATAGAGAAATAGGTTAGTTGTGTATATACATACACATATGTGGGCTGATATATCCATGCATTTGATTGTATATACAGCACATTTAGCTTTATCCAGTCAAGGAGTCCTGGAGCTGTGGCACCCCCATAGTATTACACACAACTAGCACGCAGATCTTGGTTTCTAAACACCAGTCTCTCCTCAAAGGGACCAGGGCTTCTTGGAGAAACGATTGATTTCTGGTGTGGGGAAGGAAAAGTACAAAATAAGCTGGAAATACCTTGTTTGGCTAAAAAGTAAGAAATTGTTTAAAGAATAACAGAGACTGACAAAAAGATGGAATAACTAGCTTTAAGGGGTCCTGTTGACCAAATCTGGAGCACTTTGAGTATCAAAATAAATAATTATAGAAGTATAATATAATTGAATAAAATAGTTCTCAGTTAATTCATTAACATGTAAATTAAAAACAGTTTAATGATGAGATATTTGGATGGTCTCAAAGTACTTTTTAAATGAAATACTTTTTAATTACAAAGGGGAAAGGGGAAATCCAAGAGTTGAGAAAACCAGAAAGAAAAAAATTTCACAAGAATTTTGAGGGAGGGGCTGAAGTTCTCCTGAAATCCTGGGTTTAAAACATTTGTACACTGATATTAGTGGGCTGTATATATGTAGGTATTCAGATTAAAAGTTCACAGTCTCACTTAGGTTCACCTTCACAACAACTGTAAAAGAGAGGCATTACTGTTGCCCATTTTACACACAGGCAAACAAATGAGAAATTAAGCAACTTGCCACAGCCACTAAGTAGCTTCAGGATGTGAACTCAGGCCTGACTCTAAATCTGCTTCAATTTGAGAACCAACGTGGAGTACCAGAGAGCCCATGGCGGCTCAGATGGTAAAGAATCTGCCTGCAGTGTCTGAGACCCGGGTTCGATCCCTGTGTTGGGAACATCCCCTGGAAAAGGAAATGGCAACCCACTTCAGTGTTCTTGCCTGGAGAATCCCATGGACAGAGGAGCCTAGCAGGCTACAGTCCACGGGGTCGCAAAGAGTCGGACACGACTGAGTGACCTCACTTTCTATGGAGTCCCTGTTTCATGCTTATCACAGGCAAGATCTGCAGCAGTTTCTTTATTTCTCTAAATTAGTTCTGGTTGTAGGCCTGCTGAATATAGCCCATAATTTATAATGAACACATTTCGTGTAAAACTCCATTTGTTGTTCTTGTTGTTGTTCTTCAGTTGCTAAGTCACGTCTGACTCTTTGCGTGCCCATGGACTGTAGTATGCCAGGCTCCTTTGTCCTTCACTATATCCCAGAGTTTGCTCAGATTCATGCCTACTGAGCTGGTGATGGTATCT
This sequence comes from Bos grunniens, assembly GCF_055505025.1. NCBI lineage: Eukaryota > Metazoa > Chordata > Mammalia > Artiodactyla > Bovidae > Bos > Bos grunniens. The sequence continues at coordinate 6,498,557 of NC_141179.1, read as the reverse complement.
AACCTACTCATCCTCTGCCACCCTCTTCTCTTTTTGCCTTCAATCCTACTCAGCATCAGGATCTCATCCAATGAGTTGGCTCTTGGCATCAGGTGGCCACAATATTGGAGGTTCAGCTTAAGCAACAGTCATTCCAAAAAATATTCAGGGTTGATTTCCTTTAGGACTGACTGGTTTGATGTCCTTGCGGTCCAAGGAACTCTCAAGAGTTCTCCAACACCACAGTTCAAAAGCATTGATTCTTAAGCTCTCAGTCTTCTTTATGGTCCAACTCTAACATCTGTACATGGCTACAGGAAAAACCATAGCTTTGACTATATGGACCTTTGTTGACAAAGTGATGTCTCTGCTTTTTAATACATTGTTTAGGTTTGTCATAGATTTTCTTCCAAGAAGCAAGCATCATCTAATTTCATGGCTGCTGTTGCCATGTGCAGTGATTTTGGAGCCCAAGAAGAGAAAAAATCGTCACTGCTTTCACTTTCCCCCCATCTATTTGCCACTGGGCTTCCCTCATAGCTCAGTTGGTAAAGAATTTGCCTGCAAGCAGGAGACCCAGGTTTGACTCCTGGGTTGGGAAGATGCCCTGCAGAAGGAAATGGCAACCCACTCCAGTATTCTTGCCTGGAGAATCCCATGGACAGAGGAGACTGGCAGGCTGCAGTCCCCGGGGTCGCAAGAGTCAGACACGACTTATTGGCTAAAGAGAGAGAGAGAGATGGAACTGAATGCCATGATCCTAGTTTTCTGAAATGTTGAGTTTCAAGCCAACTTTTTCTCTCTCCTCGTTCACCCTCATCAAGAGGCTCGTTAATTCCTCTTCACTTTCTGCCATTAGAATGGGATCATCTGCATAGCTGAGGTTGTTTATATTTCTCCTGGCAATCTTGATTCCAGCTTGTGAGTCATTCAGCCTGGCATTTTGCATGACGTACTCTGTATATAAGTTAAATAAGCAGGGTGACAATATACAACCTTGATGTTTCCCAATTTTCAACCAGTCCATTGTTCCATGTCTGGTTCTAACTGTTGCTTCTTGACCTGCTTACAGGTTTCTATGACCTGAACAGAGGAGGCAGGTCAGGTGGTCTGGTATTCCCATTTCTTTAAGAATTTTCCACAGTATATTGTGATCCACACAGTCAAAGGTTTTAGCGTAGTCAGTGAAGCAGAAATAGATGCTTTTCTGCAATTCCCTTGCTTTTTCTATGATCCAACAGATGTTGGCAATTTGATTTCTGGTTCCTCTGCCTTTTCCAAATCCAGCTTGTACATCTGTAAGTTCTTGCTTCATATACTGCTGAAGTCTAGCTTTAAGGATTTTAGGCATTACCTTACTAGCATATGAAATAAGTGGGATTGTGCAGTAGTCTGAACATTCTTTGTCATTGCCTTTCTTTGGGACTGGAATGGAAACTGACCTTTTCCAGTCCTGTGGCCACTGCTGAGTTTTCCAGATTTGCTGGTGTATTGAGTGCAACACTTTAACAGCATCATCTTTTAGGATTTGAAATAGCTCAGCTGGGATTTCATCACCTCCATTAGCTTTGTTCACAGTGATGCTTCCTAAGGCCCACTTGCACTCCAGGATGTCTGGTTCTAAGTGAGTGACCACACCATTGTGGTTATCTGGGTCATTAAGACTTTTTTGTACAGGTCTTCTGTGTATTTTTGCTACCTCTTCTTAGTATCTTCTTCTTCTGTTAGGTCCATACCATTTCTGTCCTTTAATTGTGCCCATCTTTGCATGAAATGTTCCCCTGGTATCTCTAATTTTCTTGAAGAGATCTCTAGTCTTTCCCATTCTATTGTTTTCCTCTGTTTCTTTGCATTGTTCACTTAAGAAGGCTTTCTTATACCTCCTTGCTTTTCTTTGAAACTCTGCATTCAGTTGGGTATATCTTTCTTTTTCTCCTTGGCTTTCTGCTTCTCTTCTTTTCTCAGCTATTTTTAAGGCCCCCTCAGGCAACCATTTTGCCTTCTTGCATTTCTTTTTCTTTGGGATAGTTTTGGTCACTACCTCCTATACAATGTTGTGAACCTCCATTCATAGGTCTTCAGGAACTCTGTCTACCAAAAATAATCCCTTGAATCTATTTGTCAAAACAAGAGTCTGAAATGCAGTACTTGGGCACAGTCTCAAAAATGACAGAATGATCTTGGTTTGTTTCCAAGGCAAACCATTCAACATCACAGTAAATCAAGTCTATGCCCTAGCCACTAATGCTGAAGAAGCTGAAGTCATAATTGTTCTATGAAGACCTCAAGACCTTCTAGAACTAACACCTATTAAGATACCTTTTACATTATCATAAGGGATTGGAATGCAAAAATAGGAAGTCAAGCGATACCTGGAGGGAGGGAGGTTCAAGAGGGAGGGAACATATGTTTACCTGTGGTTGATTCACGTTGATGTTTGGCAGAAACCAAAACAATTCTGCAAAGCATTTATCCTTCAATTAAAAAACAAATACATTTTTAAAAAATTAAGAAAAGAGAGATACCTGGATTAACAGGCAAGTTTGGCCTTGGACTATATAATGAAGCAGAGCAAAGGTTAACAGAGTTTTGCAAAGACAACACACTGATCAAACACCCTCTTCCAACAACACGAGAGACAGTTCTACACATGGACATCACCAGATGGTCAATACCGAAATCAGATTGATTATATTCTTTGCAGCCAAAGATGGAGGAACTCTATATGGTCAGCAAAAACAAGACCAGGAGCTGACTGTGGCTCAGATTATGAACTCCTTATTGCAAAATTAAGGCTTGAATTGAAGAAAGTAGGGGAAAACATTAGACCATCTAAAGTGAAAGTGAATGTGAAGTCGTTCAGTCGTGTCCGACTCTATGTGACCCCATGGGCTGTAGCCTACCAGGCTCCTCAGTCCATGGGATTTTCCAGGCAAGAGTACTGGAGTGGGTTGCCATTTCCTTCTCCAGGGGATCTTCCCGACCCAGGGATCGAACCTGGGTCCCCCACACTGTAAGCAGACACTTTACCCTCTGAGCCACCAGGGAAGCCCCCAGACCATCTAGGTACGACCTAAATCAAATCATCATAAATTGTTGAAACAACAGATAATAAATCATGTTCGTCATCATAACAGCTAAATAATATTGAAGGATTGTCGTGTTCTAGATCCTATTCTGGGCATTTAACATATTCATCTAATTTATTCCTCATAACACCTGAAAAGTAGCACTATAACTACTTCATGTTGGTGGAAACCAATGTCCAATTTTGTCTTTGGATTGTGGTTGGGAAGATTTCCTGGTCTTTTTTGCTGTTACTCAGTAATTTGAGATTATGTATTTGGATGAACTTGCAAAGTTCGGGATTTGTGGGTCTCACCCATGTGTACACCATACGAGTCTGAAGTTTACAACTGATGTTTTCTGTTCATGAAATCTTTATCTTAAGGGAGCAGCTGCAGATTGGAGACAGGATGCAAGCAGGAGCTTTTCCATAAGTGCTGGAGGTGAGCTTGAAGTCAGAGTTCTTTCCATGACCTAAGACTGCAATGCCAGGCATGAGTGTTGATATTCGTTCTCCTTCCTTTATTCATGGAAGACATAACTAATTTCTCAAAAACTCTGAGTCTGGATATGGCTTCTGGATTTTTTTTTTTCCCACAAGGCAGCACTTCTTTCCGCAGATACTTGAGTAGAGCTGTCCCTCCAGGTGAAAGCTATTTGCTTTCCTTAGTCAATGAGGCCCTTAATAATTGTAATCCATAGTTCTAAATATTAGCATTCCAGTAAGGTTTGGCTTCCTCCTACTCTCAATAGCAGTATAGATTACAAAGTGCTTTCATGTAAATTGTTTTATTTTATCAGCAATAACTACCATCTGAGCTCTCATGTATTAAGTATTTATTATAGACAGTCTAAATTATACTAACTTTGAATCCTTCTAGGTGGATATTGTGATTCTCATTTTATTGATGGGAAAACAGGCTCAGAAATGAGAAATGGCTTGCAGGAGCCCAACTGAAAGGCAGTTGTGCTCACTACTGTATCACTAATACCCACCAATTGGCTTCCCAGGTGGCTCAGTGGTAAAGAAACTGCCTGCCAATGCAGGAGACATAAGAGACCCAGGTTCGATCCCTGGGTTGAGAAGATCCTCTGGAGGAAGGCATGGCAACCCACTCCAGTATTCTTGCCTGGGAAATTCCATGGACAGCGGGAGCCTGGTGGGCTATAGTCCAGGGGGTTGCAAAGAGTAGGACACAACTGAAGAGACGGTACACACACACCATACCACCAACTGGTAAATAGCAGAACCAGAAGTTGGACACGTTTTTACAGGGCAAGTTCTCAGTTTCTTTCAAACACTGTAGCTACATCAAGTTTCCAAACACTGGAGCAAATTCAGTCTTTTTAGCCAGATGCCTGAAGGAATGTTGCTATTGTTCAATAGAAGTGTTGCCCCTCCCTATACTTCTCCCTCTGTCTTCCCCGGTGTGCGTATGTGTGTGCAAGTGTGTGTGTGTGTATACATGTGCACACATATGAAACATTCACTTGTTTTAGGCCCTTGAAACCTTGCTAGGTTATTTGGCCAAACACAGAGTTGTCTTGCAAACACAGTCACTTTTCTTAGGAGACCAAGATCTCGACCTCTTAGAAAGATGTGTCTATATAACTGGAAAGTACATTCTCAACACTGCTCTGAACCTGTGCAATGATTCTGCTGACAGCACCTGAGTGAATCTAACTAAAGGGTATACAGATGCCTAACCTTACATTAGCAAAGAATCAAGGTAAATAAATGTGTACACAGCCTTTCTTCAAGTTTCTGGCCTCTGTCTTTGCCATATTGGATCTAAAGAATTTAGATCCTTGCTGGAAAGGTATGTTTTAAAATGGAAACACAGTTATTATATCTGATTTTCTGTCTCTCTCACTACTAGATCTTCTAGTCAAAATTAGATTTGTAGTCACTACCTTCTATTGAAATTTTAATACCCAATTTCTTTTTTCTTTCTTTCTTATTACTTTATGTAAGTAGAATCTATCACAATATATTATAGTTGCTTGTTTTTTCCTTGAAAAAAATTTTCTTTCTGACACATGCACTTAAATATTAGTAGTTATCTTGAGAACAGAAGTGAAATGAAGTCGCTCAGTCATGTCCGACTCTTTGCGACCCCGTGGACTGTAGCCCACCAGGCTCCTCCATCCATGGGATTCTCCAGGCAAGAATACCGGAGCGGGTTGCCATTTCCTTCTCCAGGGATCTTCCCGACCCAGGAATCAAACCCAGCTCTCCCGCATTGCAGGCAGACGCTTTAACCTCTGAGCCACCAGGGAAGCCAGAAGGAGTTTATATATGACTGTTGTCTTTTTTCCTTTGTGCATTTATGTATTGTTTAAATTAGGAAAATATTACATAAAATATATTTTATTTCAGACTGTGCCTTTTAGAAAGGTGATAAAATCTCTGTAGAAACATGCATGTGCCAGGTTATGCCTAAATCCATACTATTTTTATGTTAAGCAAACACAGGCACACAATGAAATAGAAAGCAAAATTCAGATGATGTTTTAAGTGAAAACAAGCATGTTTAGAGATATGTATATATGTGAATCTGATTTGCACTACATCTGTAACTATTTCTTTGCCAAAAAGAATTTCCTTAGGGCACTTTGGAGGAAAGACTAGAGAAGCCATTAAGTGTAAGGGAAATGCTCAAGCAGTAACTGAGAGGAATGTTCTAAAGAGGATTTCTGTTCTTGTAGAAGAAGGGGTGATGAGCTCTGAGGTCCTTACATTTAAGGTCTTCTCAGTTCAGTTCAGTTTAGTCACTCAGTCGTGTCCGACTCTGCGACCCCATGGACTGCAGTGCGCCAGGCCTCCCTGTCTATCACCAACTCCTAAATACCTCTAAAAAAGTGGGCAGGGCCTAAAAAAATGTAAGGAGGAATCTTAGATTTCTAGTTTTGAGATCTACTGCAAGGAAGATCATTCCTGTTAACTAGCTTTTATTTACACAGCAACTTTCTTTTCTTCCATACAGGATCAGGTTACAAATTAAATGATACTTTTCAAGGGAAAAATATCCTTTCTGCAATTGCCACAGAAAGTTTATCATGTTTCCCCACATGTCCAAGACATAGATTGATTCTCTAGTTGATGATTATGGAGTTCACACCCTATATTTAAGTTTCAGATCCCACTTCTTATATCCCTAGAGTATGGTAAAGCAAAAATGGTTGTATTGAAGGATTCCCCACGTTCATCCTTGTTGTTCAGTGGCTAAGTTGTGTCTGACTCTTTGCGACCCCATGGACTGAAGCACACCACGTTTCCTTGTCCTTCTCTGTTTCTTGGAGTTTGCTCAAAACTCATGTCCATTGAGTTGGTGATGCTATCCAACCATCTAATCCTCTGTCGTCCCCTTCTCCCACCTTCAGTCTTTTCCACCATAAAGATCTTTTCCAATGAATCGGCTCTGCCCATCAGGTGGTCAAAGTATTGGAGCTTCACCTTCAGCATCTGTCCTTCCAATGAATATTCAGGGTTGATTTCCTTTAGGATCAACTGGCTTGATCTCCTTGCTGTTCAAGGGACTCTCAAGAGTCTTCTCCAACACCACAGTTCAAAAGCGTCAATTCTTCAGTGCTCAGCCTTCTTTATAGTCCAACTCTCACATCCATACATGACTACTGGAAAAACCATAGCTTTGACTAGATGGACCTTTGTTGGCAAAGGGATGCCTCTGCTTTTTAATATGCTGTCTAGGTTTGTCATAGCTTTTCTCTCAAGGAGAAGGCGCCTTTTAATTTCAGGACTGCAGTCACCATCTGAAGTGATTTTGGAGCCCAAGAAAATAAAATCTGTGGCATAGTTTGTAGGAGAATGGACAGGACTCAGCATACAGTCATATTCATGGCTATGATTTACTGCAGTGAAAGGGTACAGAGAAAAGTCAGCAAAGGCAAAAGCAGAAGGACCAAGTCTAGGGGAAGCCAGGTGCAAGTTTGCAAGTGTTCCTTCCCCATGGAATCACATAGGACATTCTTAAATCTCCTAGCAATGAGTTGTGACGAGATGTGTGAGTTGTTTCAATGAGGGAAGCTCACTAGAGACTCACTGCCCAGGGCTTTTATTGGGTGCAGTTGACATGGCCCCTCTTCTAGCCTCTGCCAGGCATGAATCCAAATTCCAGACTTCCACAAGGAAAGCAGGTGTTCCGCATAAACCACATTGTTTGCACAAGCAGTTTAGGCACAGTAAGCCACTCAATCTGTTAATGGTGGGAACCCTTCCAAATCATGTTTCTGAAAGCCATCCAAAGGCCAACCCTGCAAGTGGAGCTTTCTAAGGATAGCACCTCAGGCCTGCTAATTAATTCTAAGGCACAGTGGTCCTTTAACATTTCTGAAAAAGAGTTCTAGTCTTGCTAGCAAAGGAAGGACCTCTGGCTTTTCTTTTGAGGGTTTTGGAGTAAGCATCACCCCTCTGCAAACTTTCCTTCTTTCCTAAGAACCAGAAAAAAAAAAAAAAAAACAGGAAGAATTATAGCAGGAGAATCAGTAGGAGGATTTTTTTTTTTAATCCTTCAAAAGGGACAAAATAAGTAGAGACTTGTCCACACGAGCATCACAGCTTGGCTCAAGTAAATAACCATAAATGAGATCCCTCACCACAACCCAGCATCTGCCTTAAGTATGTGTTAGAGCAGGAAAATATACACATGCAAGAGCCAGAGTAAGCACTTAGAGGCATCCTGCTGGCTCACTGACAGGGGCTACATGCTGATTTCAGGTTTAATACACAGTCATCACATTAAACAGTGTTTACCTGCCAGGATCCTCTTGTGTCTGGCTGGTTCCGTGCCTTGAGTTTCTTTCTTTGCCTTCCTTGCTGAAACGCCCCATCTAGCACATCATCTCTCAGCCTTTCAGCTCCTTCCTGGTGGCTCTGGGTCCCCTAAGGCATCATCATCACTCTGGGGTCAGGAGAGTTGCCAGACTTTTCCTTCCTCCCTTACTTACTACTGTCTCTGGGAAAACTTGGCTCTACTGCTTATTCAATAAGGGAATGGCGGTGGGAGAAAGAGAACTGATGGGGAATAATGTCTGGAGAGTTTAAGATTGAACTAGATGAAAAATGGCAAGTAGGTGACCAGTCACCTCACCCCGGCCACCTGGGCCCTTGGCAGTTAAGACAGTGTTATGGCGTGTTTTCTCTTCGTGTACAACACAGCATTCCAGATAGCCATTGCCAGTTCCTCAAAATTGGCATATAAATTCAAGTTTACTCCTACCAAGAATAAATAGCCTCAAGATCTTTTTTATTTAGAAGTAATTCTTTTTTAATAAAATAAAATTCTGATGTGCTTTTCACCTATGTTGACAGAAATTGTAAAACCAACAGTATTTGTGTGTTAAGTGTATTACGAACTTCCCTGGATTATGTTTGTTAAGCAAAGTGAAAAGCAACATGCAGTAAAGTAAAAATGGCACCAGAACTTCCTCTAGCTAAGGGACTCCATGGATGCAAATAAATACTTAAATTTATGGGAAAATACCACCTGCAGTATTGAGCTGTTTGTATTTGTGTATAGAAAGTGCATTGATTGTGTGTAAAATCCAGGTTAATTTGTGTCTCATCTTGTGCGCAGGACCAAGATGAGACTTGAGAACATGTTCAAAATTTTCAGCATATAGGACTTTGTATTTGGCAAGTGGATGCTGAACTTTTCAGTTTCTCTGGTCTGAACACAAGTCATTTTCAATCTTTTGTTGCCAGAATAAAAAATTTTGAACTGCATCTTCACTGTATTTATATGCCCAAAATAAAGAGAAAACTTTGCCTCCTGGAGAAACTTAGTCTAGAAAATTCTATTTTTATGAGAAGCACAGTTTCCCTTGAAAGGTTTGATTGGTTTGAAATCTAATAACAATTTCTACTGAATTATTGACAAGAGCCTATCATTATGGTCCTGTATTATTATTATTTGATTCTGGTGTGAATAAAAGTTATTATTTAATACAATAATTAAAATATTGATTTATGGGGTACTTTACATTTCTCACAATATTACCCCAAAAGTTGCTAATTTAATTTTTACTATAGTATCTTAAAGATCTGTAGCATGTGGCATTATCTGTATGTAAGAGATAAGAGAAAGTAACTATTGAGTGAATTGCCGAACATATCAAAGCTAATCAAGCAGTAGACTGAAGTCTAGAATTGAGGTCCTGTATTACTTTAACTATGCATTTCTGGCTCTCTCTCTTTTATTTTTATTCATAATTTTTTTTTTTTTGCTTTCTCACTCATACTTGTGGCAAAAAACTCACAATATGAAATCTGCCTTCTTAAACATTTAAGTGTAAACATTTAAGTATTGTTAAATATGTGCACATTGTAATACAGAAGATCAACTACTTCATTCTTGTAAAACTCAAATATTGTTCCAGTTTTAGTATATGTGCTGCCAAAGCAAACACTAAAAGGCATACAGATCCAACAGGGTAAGCAGCATGGCCCAGTACTGTGCTGGCCAAGGAGTGTGAAATATTTTATATTTTTCAGTGAAAGATGGATAAACATTTAATAATTTAGTATTTATTTTAATGTGAATTAGGATGACTGGTGAACACATCAATCTCATTTGTGAAAGTGAAGTTTACATTTACACTCTATTCGTAGGAAAAAGAGCCAAATCAAAGAATACTTAGCAAACAATAGTTCACATATGCCAAAAGTCTCATAAGTGGTATGCAGCTGACTGAAAGGGTTTAGAAAGAGTTCAGTTCAGTTCAGTTTAGTCGCTCAGTCGTGTCCGACTCTTTGAGACCCCACGAATTGCAGCACGCCAGGCCTCCCTGTCCATCACCAAGTCTCAGAGTTCACTCAGACTCACGTCCATAGAGTCAGTGATGCCATCCAGCCATCTCATCCTCTGTCGTCCCCTTCTCCTTCTGCCCCCAATCCCTCCCAGCATCAGAGTCTTTTCCAATGAGTCAACTCTTCGCATGAGGTGGCCAAAGTATTGGAGTTTCAGCTTTAGCATCATTCCTTCCAAAGAAATCCCAGGGCTGATCTCCTTCAGAATGGACTGGTTAGGTCTCCTTGCAGTCCAAGGGACTCTCAAGAGTCTTCTCCAACACCACAGTTCAAAAGCAGCAATTGTTCAGTGCTCAGCTTTCTTCACAGTCCAACTCTCACATTCATACATGACCACTGGAAAAGCCATAGCCTTGACTAGATGGACCCTTGTTGGCAAAGTCATGTCTCTGCTTTTGAATATGCTATCTAGGTTGGTCATAACTTTTCTTCCAAGGAGTGTCTTTTAATTTCATGGCTGCAGTCACCATCTGCAGTGATTTTGGAGCCCAAAAAAATAAAGTCTGACACTGTTTCCACTGTTTCCCCATCTATTTCCCATGAAGTGATGTGACCAGATGCCATGATCTTCATTTCCTGAATGTTGAGCTTTAAGCCAACTTTTTCACTCTCTTCTTTCACTTTCATCAAGAGGCTTTTTAGTTCCTCTTCACTTTCTGCCATAAGGGTGGTGTCATCTGCATATCTGAGGTTATTGATATTTCTCCCAGCAATCTTGATTCCAGCTTGTGTTTCTTCCAGTCCAGTGTTTCTCATGATGTACTCTGCATATTTACAGAGTAAATTAAATAAACAGGGTGACAATATACAGCCTTGACGAACTCCTTTTTCTATTTGGAACCAGTCTGTTGTTCCATGTCCAGTTCTAACTGTTGCTTCCTGACCTGCATACAAATTTTTCAAGAGGCAGATCAGGTGGTCTGGTATTCCCATCTCTTTCAGAATTTTCCACAGTTTATTGTGATCCACACAGTCAAAGGCTTTGGCATAGTCAATAAAGCAGAAATAGATGCTTTTCTGGAACTCTCTTGCTTTTTCCATGATCCAGAGGATGTTGGCAATTTGATCTCTGGTTCCTCTGCCTTTTCTAAAACCAGCTTGAACATCAGGAAGTTCACAGTTCACATATTGCTGAAGCCTGGCTTGGAGAATTTTGAGTATTACTTTACTAGCATGTGAGATGAGTGCTACTGTACAGTAGTTTGAGCATTCTTTGGCATTGCCTTTCTTTGGGATTGGAATGAAAACTGACCTTTTCCAGTCCTGTGGCCACTGCTGAGTTTTCCAAATTTGCTGGCATATTGAATGCAGCACTTTCACAGCATCATCTTTCAGGATTTGAAATAGCTCAACTGGAATTCCATCACATTCACTAGCTTTGTTTGTAGTGATGCTTTCTAAGGTCCACTTGACCTCACATTCCAGGATGCCTGGCTCTAGGTCAGTGATCACACCATCGTGATTATCTGGGTCGTGAAGATCTTTTTTGTACAATTCTTCTGTGTATTCTTGCCATCTCTTCTTAATATCTTCTGCTTCTGTTAGGTCCATACCATTTCTGTCCTTCATCGAGCCCATCTTTGCATGAAATGTTCCTTTGGTATCTCTGATTTTCTTGAAGAGATCCCTAGTCTTTCCCATTCTGTTGTTTTCCTCTATTTCTTTACATTGATCGCTGAAGAAGGCTTTCTTATCTCTTCTTGCTATTCTTTGGAACTCTGCATTCAGATGTTTATATCTTTCCTTTTCTCCTTTGCTTTTCGCTTCTCTTCTTTTCACAGCTATTTGTAAGGCCTCCCCAGACAGCCATTTTGCCTAGGTTTAAGCAGGATCATTAGAAGGTGACGACCACCTGTGGGTTCCAAGGAGAGCAATGACCGAAGTCTTGCAGCCGTGACGCCATCGTCAGAGACAGACTGTGGAAGGAGAGGATGAATTAATTTGAGTTTGACGCAGGTACCAAACAAAGGAATCTGGGATTTTGGCAACAGCTTTTTCTCCACAATGACTATTATATTAGGAGCAATGTTTACTGATAAGGAAAGAAATGCATCATTCCCGACTTTCCTCCAGTATCTCAGGTTAGTTTATTAGCCTTACTGTCGTCACTGGAGACTCAAGGTACACGTCGGAGATGAGATGTGATTTCCATCGGTGGGGAGTGGGGACCACTGCCACACCCAGTTCCGGGCTGTTTGCAGTGTGTCTCTCATTCTCTGGCACCTGGATTTGCTTTCGTAAGGAAAAGAGAGACAGTGTTGTTTCAGGTAGTGGAAGAGCAACGTTTGAGAACTTGGGTGCTCTTTAACTCTCGTTTGCCAAATATTTATTGAGCGAATGTTTATCATTATGTAGTGGGCACATCTATTGAGGTTGGGGATGGTCTAGGGAACACGGCACAGCCCCAGCAGTCCTGGGACTTACGGTAAGGGGCCTGCGAGCTAGTAAGGAAAGGGATAACGGAGCATGCTGTCCAAATGCAGCGGAGAGAGGGTCCAGGAGGGTGGGCCAGCAGGTGCAAAGGCCTTGTGTGTGGCAGGAGCAAACCCAGGCTGGCTGAGGGAGTGAGGGAGTCACACGTGGCTCTTCTGGACCATCGCCCCTTCCCTGGTTCAATTTCAGGAAAGGGCCCTGGATTTCTTAATTATTGAGTAAAACAAATTCTCTTTACAAGGCCTCCCTGTTACTTGGTGCAGCTCTAGGCCTGATTTGTAACATCAAAGAAAGCCTCTGAGAAACTTTGGAGATTTTACATCCTTGGAGCTCAAATGCTCTGGGGAGCAGTTGCCATCTAGTGGCAAAATGAGGAAACGAGCCTGGTAGATTGGGAACAAAGGAAGCTCAACCTTGGATCCTTGGCTATGAAATTATTCTGAAAATTGGCATATTTTCCACTCACAAAATCCAAGAAAGTTGAACAACAAGCCCCAGCGTGTCCTCTGTCACAATCATTTTCTGACAAAAGCATTTTCCTTGACATCTAATTGGCATTTTAATGTTTGCATCTTTGATCCTCACAGTAACTCTGCAGATTGGCCATTATTATTATTATTATCCTCATTTTGAATAGGAAGATATCTAAAGATTAAATCACATTTTCAATGTCTTAGATCTGTTAAATGACAGAGTTTGCATTTACCCTGGTTTGTGTGAGGACAAACACTGCCTGCATGTAGGCAGCTCTGGGCACTTAATAAAGGAACTAGTTCTTAACTGCGTGCCAACAAGTCCAGTTAATGTACTCTGAAATCAGGTCCACACTTCTCATGTGAAGGAAATGCTCAGAACTAGAGGTCATAGGGAGAAATCGCCACAGATAAATATCAGCTCAGCATAAAGATATTTCTAGTAATCAGACTTGTCTGCAGTGAAACAGGATGCCACAGCAGGCAGACGAGGATGGGTTGCTTGTGACTGCTGGCAGGACATTGCTGTTTTTTGTCTGGCCCAGGCTGAGTCATATAAACATCTGCATTTGAGTGCTTTGTCTTGGAGTTCTTTCCAGTTTGTCACAGTCTCAGCCATTTCCTAAATACCACGCATGGCCTAATAAACATCTTACCTGCCTGGCCCATTAGGCATTTGGGTTGTTGATCACTGAGTAATTTAGAAGTGTTTTAAGAGATGTGTTATTATATATCTGATGGGGCTAAAGGTATTTTAAAATGTGAAATGAAAATATGTCCTGCCATATTAGTAAGAAATGGCACAGCCATCAGTGATTTTTGTTCTCCAGATGTGAATGAGGGCTTCCTTCTGAGAAATCTATATGTAGGTCAGGAAGCAACAGTTAGAACTGGACATGGAACAACAGACTGGTTCCAAATTGGAAAAGGAGTACGTCAAGGCTGTATATTATCACCCTGCTTATTTAACTTCTATGCAGAGTACATCATGAGAGACGCTGGACTGGAAGAAACACAAGCTGGAATCAAGATTGCTGGGAGAAATATCAATAACCTCAGATATGCAGATGACACCACCCTTATGGCAGAAAGTGAGGAGGAACTAAAAAGCCTCTTGATGAAAGTGAAAGTGGAGAGTGAAAAAGTTGGCTTAAAGCTCAACATTCAGAAAACGAAGATCATGGCATCCGGTCCCATCACTTCATGGGAAACAGATGGGGAAACAGTGGAAACAGTGTCAGACTTTATTTTTTGGGGCTCCAAAATCACTACAGATGGTGACTGCAGCCATGAAATTAAAAGACGCTTACTCCTTGGAAGGAAAGTTATGACCAACCTAGATACCATATTCAAAAGCAGAGACATTACTTTGCCAACAAAGGTTCGTCTAGTCAAGGCTATGGTTTTTCCTGTGGTCATGTATGGATGTGAGAGTTGGACTGTGAAGAAGGCTGAGCACTGAAGAATTGATGCTTTTGAACTGTGGTGTTGGCGAAGAGTCTTGAGATTCCCTTGGACTGCAAGGAGATCCAACCGGTCCATTCTGAAGATCAGCCCTGGGATTTCTTTGGAAGGAATGATGCTAAAGCTGAAACTCCAGTACTTTGGCCACCTCATGCGAAGAGTTGACTCATTGGAAAAGTCTCTGATGCTGGGAGTGATTGGGGACAGGAGGAGAAGGGGACGACAGAGGATGAGATGGCTGGATGGCATCACTGACTCCATGGACATGAGTCTGAGTGAACTCCGGGAGTTGGTGACGGCCAGGGAGGCCTGGCGTGCTGCGAATCATGGGGTCGCAAAGAATCGGACATGACTGAGCGACTGAACTGAAAACTTCAATCCATCAGATGCTGCCACTTGCCACAGTGATTGTTGAGGAGCTGGGGGAATTCAAGAAGCAAAGTAAACAAGGAAACAGAATTGTCCCAGTATAGCGGAGGTACATATGAAAGGAAGAATTCAGTTAGCATAAAGTCCTTCTGAATCTATCCAAATTCTTGTGTGTAGTAGTTCAGTTCAGTTTAGTCGCTCAGTCGTGTCCGACTCTTTGCGACCCCATGAATCGCAGCACGCCAGGCTTCCCTGTCCATCACCAACTCCCGGAGTTCACTCAGACTCTCGTTCATCGAGTCAGTGATGTCATCCAGTCATCTCATCCTCTGTCGTCCCCTTCTCCTCCTGCCCCCAATCCCTCCCAGCATCAGAGTCTTTTCCAATGAGTCAACTCTTTGCATGAGGTGGCCAAAGTACTGGAGTTTCAGCTTTAGCATCATTCCTTCCAAAGAAATCCCAGGGCTGATCTCCTTCAGAATGGACTTGTTGGATCTCCTTGCAGTCCCAGGGAATCTCAAGACTCTTCGCCAACACCACAGTTCAAAAGCATCAATTCTTCGGTGCTCAGCCTTCTTCACAGTCCAACTCTCACATCCATACATGACCACAGGAAAAACCATAGCCTTGACTAGACGAACCTTTGTTGGCAAAGTAATGTCTCTGCTTTTGAATATGGTATCTAGGTTGGTCATAACTTTCCTTCCAAAGAGTAAGCGTCTTTTAATTTCATGGCTGCAGTCACCATCTGTAGTGATTTTGGAGCCCCAAAAAATAAAGTCTGACACTGTTTCCACTGTTTCCCCATCTGTTTCCCATGAAGTGATGGGACCGGATGCCATGATCTTCGTTTTCTGAATGTTGAGCTTTAAGCCAACTTTTTCACTCTCCACTTTCACTTTCATCAAGAGGCTTTTTAGTTCCTCCTCACTTTCTGCCATAAGGGTGGTGTCATCTGCATATCTGAGGTTATTGATATTTCTCCCAGCAATCTTGATTCCAGCTTGTGTTTCTTCCAGTCCAACGTTTCTCATGATGTACTCTGCATAGAAGTTAAATAAGCAGGGTGATAATATACAGCCTTGACGTACTCCTTTTCCAATTTGGAACCAGTCTGTTGTTCCATGTCCAGTTCTAACTGTTGCTTCCTGACCTGCATACAGGTTTCTCAAGAGGCAGGTCAGGTGGTCTGGTATTCCCATCTCTCTCAGAATTTTCCACAGTTTATTGTGATCCACACAGTCAAAGGCTTTGGCATAGTCAATAAAGCAGAACTGCTGAGTTAATTAATTCTTATTTTCACAATATACGTACTGCAGGAAGGGGGACCCATTCCAGGGCCCGAAAGTGGGCTCTTGTCTAACACTTGGAAATGAATTGTTCAAGAAGACACAGGTGCTGGCAAAGCAAGAGCTTTTATTGGGAAGGGGCGCCCAGATGGAGAGCAGTAGGGTAAGGGAACCCAGGAGAACTGCTCTGGCACTGTGGTTTTATGGTGATGGGATTAGTTTCTGGGTTGTTTTTAGCCAATCATTCTTACTCAGAGTCCTTCCTGGTGATGCACACCTTGTTCAGACAAGGTGGATGCCAGCGAGGATTCTGGGAGGTGGTTGGACACGTGGTGTCACTTTTTGGACTTTCCTGAACTCTCACTGTTGGTGGTGGCTTATTAGTTCCGTGTTCCTTACCAGGACCCCCTATCGTAAAACAACTCATGCAAATGGTTACTATGGTGCCTGGCCAGGGTGGGCGGTTTCAGTCGGTGTGCTTCCCCTAAAATAGGTGTACTACAATTTGTTTAGCCATTCACCTATTGAGGATACATTTTGTTTGTTTCTGTTTCTGCCTATTACAAATAAAGCTGCTGTAGTACTCATGTAGAATCTAAAACAACAACAAAAAAACTGAGCTCATAGATACAGCTGACTAACAGAGAACAGTTGGATAGTTACCAGACTCAAGGGAGTAGGGCGTGAATGAAATGAATGAAGAGGGTCAAAATGTACAAACTCCCAGGTGTAAAATAAGTAAGTCCTAGGGGTATAATGCACAGATGGTAACTCTAGGTAATAATACTATAGTAGTACATATTTTACAGTTGCTAAGAGAGTAAATCTTAAAAGTTCTCATCACAATAAGAAAATTGTAACCATCTATGGTGACAGGTTTTTATCAGACTTATTGTGGTGATCATTTTGCGGTATATGCAAATACCAAATCATTATATTATATGCCTGAAACTATGTCAATTATACTTCAATTAAAAAATACTTAAAAGTGCTATAACAATTGTTTATTGGTTTCATGTGAATCTAGGTTTTTATTCTCTGATACAAATGCTTGGAAGTGAAATGGCTGCATTGTATAAATATACGTTTTGTTTAAAAATACTGCCATATTAATTTCCCAAGTGTACATTTTTCATTCCCACTAGCAATATATAAGAGGTCATTTTCTCCATATTGCCAACATTTGGTATTGTCACTGTTTTTCATTTTAGCTGTCCTAATAGATGCAGTGATATATCACTGTGGTCTTGTTAGACAGGAAGGCAGCCAAAAGCAATGAGAGGCAGCCCCTTCAGCTAAACATCCAATGGTTGCCTAATCCCACCAAGCAATTCACCAGGCCCACTCCAAATATGCCCCTCAGTACTCCAAAATAGTCAGGGGGCTAGAAACATTCCCCATTGGCCCACTGGTGGGACTTCCCTACTCTAGAACATGCGCGCATCTCACATTATCAGGCACTCAGATAACCTTTGGTGCCACCGGACGCATTCAGTTCAGTTCAGTTGCTCAGTCATGTCGACTCTGAGATCCCATGGACTTCAGCCTCCCTGTCCATCAACAACTCCCGGAGCTTGCTCAAACTCATGCCCATTGAGTCAGTGATGCCATCTAACCATCTCATCCTCTGTCGCCCCCTTCTCCTCCTGCTCTCAATCTTTCCCAGCATCAGGGTCTTTTCCAGTGAGTCAGTTCTTTGCATCAGGTGGCCAAAGCATTGGAATTTCAGCTTCAGCATCAGTCCTTCCAATGAATATTCAGGACTGATCTCCTTTAGGATGGACTGGTTTGATCTCCTTGTAGTCCAAGGGACTCTTCTCCAACACCATAGTTCAAAAGCATCAGTTCTTCAGCGCTCAGCTTTCTTTATGGTCCAACTCTCACATCCATACATAACTACTCAAAAAACCATGGCTTTGATTAGATGGACCTTTGTTGGCAAAGTAATCTCTCTTCTTTTTAATACTCCAGGCCAGAATACTGGAGTGGATAGCCTTTCCCTTCTCCAGGGGATCTTTCTAACTCAGGGATCAAACCCAGGTCTCCCGCAGTGCAGGTGGATTCTTTACCAGCTGAGGCACAAGGGAAGCCCATTGGGCTCATTAACTGTTTATAAATATTCCATGAATACATGCATCAAATTATAACAGACTGAATTATGGGAAGGATATGCATGGTAGACCACCTTCTTATATAATCTGCAACTGTCAATGAAGATTGCCATTCAACAACCCCTGGATTATGCAAATGACTTTGCCTTAAAAACTCTGTACCTCAGCCCTCCTGGGCCATTACATCACTTGGCCTGACCAACCTCTATCTTGAGGTGTTCTTTCTGTTCTTTCTTATTTTCAATAAATTTTCTTGCATTGGGTATATATTCCCCTTTGTGTCCTACCAAGAACCAAGACTTCCCTGGTGGCTCAGACAGTAAAGTGTCTGCCTACAGTATGGGAGACCTGGGTTCAATCCTTGGGTTGGGAAGATTTCCTGGAGAAGGCAATGGCACCCCACTCCAGTACTCTTGCCTGGAAAATCCCATGGATGCAGGAGCCTGGTAAGCTGCAGTCCATGGGGTCGCTAAGAGTTGGACATGACTGAGCGACTTCACTTTCACTCTTCACTTTCATGCATTGGAGAAGGCAATGGCAACCCACTCCAGTGTTCTTACCTGGAGAATCCCAGGGATAGGGGGAGCCTGGGGGGCTGCCGTCTATGGGGTAGCACAGAGTCAGACATGACTGAAGCGACTTAGCAGCAGCAACTGGTCTGTTTATATTTTCCATTTCTTCCTGGTTCAATCTTGGGATATTATACATTGCTAGGAATTTGTCCATTTCTTCTAGTTTGTCCATTTTATTGGCATATGGTTATTCTTAGTAATTGTTTGTGATTCTTCTTATTTCTGTGGTGTTGGTTGTAATTTCTTCCTTTTCATTGCTAATTTTGATTCCAAGAGGATCTTATCTTCATTTCTTGTGTCTGGATAAATGTTACCAATTTTTATCTTTCTTTTATTGGAAAACCAGGTCTTAGTTTCATTGGTCTTTTCTATTATAGTTTAGTCACTATTTCATTTGTTTCTGCTCTGGGCTTTATGATTTCTTTCCTTCTACTAACTTTGGGTTTTGTTTGTTCTTCTTTCTCTAGTTGCTTTAGGCACAAGATTATGTTTATTTTAGATTTTTGTTTATTTGAGATTTTTCTTGTTTCATGAGGTAGGCTTGTATTGCTATAAACTTCCCTCTTAGAACTTCGTTTTCTCTATCCCATAGAGTTTGTAAAGTTGTGCTTTTGTTTTCAATTGCCTTCAGGTATTTTTAAAATTTGTTCTTTGATTTCAGCAGTGAACCGTAAGTTTAGTCTCCAAGTGCTTCTATATTTTGCAGTTTTTTTTTCCCCCCAAGTAGTTGGTTTCTAGTCTCATAGCATTGTGATTGGAAAAGATCCTTAATATGACTTCAGGTTTTTAAAATTTATTCAGACTTGATGAGTGGCCTAGCATCTGATTATCCTGGAGAATATTCCAAGTGCACTTGAAAAGAATATGTATTGGGCTGTTCTTGGATGGAATGTCCTTTATGTATCTGTTAAGTTCCTTTGGTCTAATGTGTCCCTCAGGCCAGTGATTCCTTACTGATTTTCTGTCTGGATGAACTTTCCAATGATGTAAGTGGGGTGTTAGTCTTCAACTATTATTGTGTTACTGTCAATTTCTCCTTTTGTGTCTGTTAATATTTACTTTATGTATTTAGGAACTCCTTTGTTTGGTGCATATATATTTTAAATTGTCGTATCTTCTTCTTAGATTGATCCTTTGATGAATTTGTAATGTTTTTCTTTATCTCTTATTGCAGTCTTTATTTTAAAGTCTATTTTGTTGGATACGTCTTGCTACCCTAGCTTTCTTTTTATTTCAATTTGCAAAAGATATCTTAACCCATCCTCTTTTAATCTGTGTGAATCTTTAGGTCTGAAGTGAGTCTACTGTAGGCATCATATGTATGAGTCTTTTTTTTATATCCATCCAACCATCCTATGTTTGTTATGGAGTGCTTTTCCATTTAAATTTAAAGTAATTATTAAGATGTATATTATTTCCATTTTTGTTAATTGGGGGCTGTTTTCTAGTTCTTTTTGGTCATTCTGTTTTTGTTTTCTTCCTTTGTTATTTGATGACTATCTTTAGTGTTGTGTTCAGATTCCTTTTTGTGTATGTATATGTGTACCTATTATAGATTTTGGTTATGAATGATTATTTTAAGTTCCTGATCTTCAGTTTCAAGCACATTTTGACATTTTTGCCTCCCTTCACCCCAATTACTTTATTGACATCACAGTTTACATTGTTTTTTGTGTATATCTTTTAGTTATTTATTGTGGATGTAGCTAATTTTACTACTTTTGTCTTTAACATTCCGACTAACTTTGTACATGGCTGATTTACCATTTTTACTATATAGTTGCCTATATCAATGAGCTTTTTATTTTGTAATTTTCATGTTTCTAGTAGTGGCCTTTTCTTTTTCACTTAGATAAGTTTGTTTAACATTTCTTGTCAAGCTAGTTTGGTGGAGTGGAACCCTTTAAGCTGTTGCTTGTCTGTAAATCTGTGATCTCTTCCATCAAATCTGAATGAAAGCCTTGCTGAAAAGAATACTCCTGGTTGTAGGTTTTTTCTTTCATCACATTAAATATATTGTGCCACTTTTTTCTGGCCTCAGGATTTCTTCAGAAAAGTCAGCTCTTAGCCTTATGAAAGTTTCCTTTTTCATAACTTATTGCTTTTCCCTTGCTACTTTTAATAATCTCTCTTTAATTTTTGGCATTTAAAATATAGTGTATCTTGTCTTCAATGTCTTAAACTATGTCTTCAAATATTCTATGCCTCTTTCTCACTCTTTCCTTCTGGGACCCCTATAATGCAAATGCTATAATTTAAAAAGTTACTCTTTATTGTCTCAGAGGTCTTTTAAATGGTCCTCATTTGTCTTAATTATTTTTTCACTTTTCTGTTTAATATCAGTGATTTCCATTACTCTTCTAGCTCAGTGATTCATTATTCTGTATAATCTATTTATTCTGTCTAGTGTAATTTTTATGTCATTTATTGTATTCTGCATCTCTGGTTCTTCTTCTAACTTCTCTGTTCTGTTCATCCATTCTTCTCTCAAGTTCTTTGGTCATCTCTATGGTCATTACTTTGATCTCTTTATTGGGTAGGTCACTTATCTCTACTTCATTTAGTTCTTCTCCTGGGATTTTATCTTGTTCTTCCATTTGGAACATGTTCCTCTGTTGCTTCATTTTGCCTGATTTGCTAATCTTATTTCTGTGTATTTGGTAGATTGGTTAGATTTCTCAATCTTGGAGAAGTGGCCTTTGGTATGAGACATCCTATGCATCCCAGAAATGCACTCCTTCTGGTCACTAGAACTATATGTTCTAAGGGTGCCCCCTACGTGAACTCTGAATCTTTCTGTTGTAGAGGGCTGACTACTATGTTAAGTCTGGTAGGCACCATTGGCCCCTGGCCTGAGGAGGCTGCTGGCTGGTGGTAGCTGGGGCCTCATTATAAGGCAGCTGACTATAGAAACCTGGGGTCTCAGGCTGGTGATGGTCCGCTGGTGGGTAGGGCTGGGTTCTGGGGTGGGTGGTTGCAGGGTCAGGTATCTCAGTTCTAGTGTTGGCCTGCTGGTAGGTGGGGCTGGTTCCTGACACTGCTGGCTGTGGGCTCTAGGGTGTTCCAAAGCTGGTATTGGCCCACTGGCAAGTACAGCTGGATGCTGGGGTGGTTTGCTGAGGGGTGCAAGTTGTCTGAGATCTGGTGCCACCAAGTTGGTGGCTCGAGCCATTTCTTGAGGTCTCTGGCTGCAGGGCCCTGATTTTGTGCCTGATGGTGGATAGGGGCTAGTTCTTTATATGGCTGGCTGTGGGGTCCAGGGTATTCTGAATGTGGCTTGTTTCTTTGTCATCTTCAGAGGGCCTTTCATGGGGCAAAGGTTTTTAATTTTGATAAAGTCCTTAGATATCTTTTAATATCAATGGTATGTTATATTTTAGTCTTTTTACTGGTTGCATTGTATTCAGTTGTAATGATGTATAGTAATGTATTTAATTGGTCCTTTATTCATATTGATATTTCTAACAATTTACTAAAAGCAGGGCCACAGTGATTTTCTGGGGAAACTCAACCTTGTGTATATGTGCACATACACACATATGTATCAGTTCAGTTCAGTTCAGTCACTCAGTCATGTCCAACTCTTTGCGACCCCATGAATCACAGCACGCCAGGCCTCCCTGTCCATCACCAACTCCTGGAGTTTACTCAAACTCATGTCCATCGAGTTGGTGATGTCATCCAGCCATCTCATCCTCTGGCATACCCTTTTCCTCCTGCCCCCAATCCCTCCCAGCATCAGGGTCTTTTCCAATGAGTCAACTCTTCGCATGAGGTGGCCAAAGTATTGGAGTTTCAGCTTTAACATCAGTCCTTCCAATGAACACCCAGGACTGATCTCCTTTAGGATGGACTGGTTGGACCTCCTTGCAGTCCAAGGGACTCTCAAGAGTCTTCTCGAACACCACAGTTCAAAAGCATCCATTCTTCGGCGCTCAGCTTTCTTCACAGTCCAACTCTCACATCCATACATGACCACTGGAAAAACCATAGCCTTGACTAGATGAACCTTTGTTGGCAAAGTGATGTCTCTGCTTTTGAATATGCTATCTAGGTTGGTCATAACTTTCCTTCCAAGGAGTAAGCGTCTTTTAATTTCATGGCTGCAATCACCATCTGCAGTGATTTTGGAGCCCCCAAAAATAAAGTCTGACACTGTTTCTACTGTTTCCTCATCTATTTGCCATGAAGTGATAGGACCAGATGCCATGACCTTAGTTTTCTGAATTTTGAGTTTTAAGCCAACTTTTTCACTCTCTTCTTTCACTTTCATCAAGAGGCTTTTTAGTTCCTCTTCACTTTCTGCCATAAGGGTGGTATCATCTGCATATCTGAGGTTATTGATATTTCTCCCGGCAATCTTGATTCCAGCTTGTGCTTCCTCCAGCCCAACATTTCTCATGATGTACTCTGCATGTAAGTTAAATAAGCAGGGTGACAATATACATCCTTGACATACTCCTTTTCCTATTTGGAACCAGTCTGTTGTTCCATGTCCGGTTCTAACTGTTGCTTCCTGACCTGCATATAAACGTCTATTTCTGCTTTATTGACTATGCTAAAGCCTTTGACTGTGTGGATCACAATAAATTGTGGAAAATTCTTCAAGAGATGGGCATACCAGACCACCTGACCTGCCTCTTGAGAAACCTATATGCAGGTCAGGAAGCAACAGTTAGAACTGGACATGGAACACATAAGTATATATGCAAATATATCCTTAGGATAAATTTCTGGACATGGTCTTCACTGAATCATAAGCTATATGTATTTTAATTGCCCATCAACTACATTGCAACAGTTTACATCTCTACTAGCAGGATGTGGTAATGGTTTTTATCCTATACTCTCATTAACTCCCATCAACAATGTTTCACATATAAAAGCAGACAAATAACTTTGATGATCTTAGAGGTAAAATGCATATTACCTCTAAGATCATCAAAGTTATTTGTATCTATATATACACATGTATATCTCCATTACTTTTTATATTATTTCAACTATGAGTGATATTGAGCATAGATTCATATGTAAGCCTTCCTTCTATTAACCTTGAACTGTTCCTCTCATTTGACAATTTGAGTTTCTAAGTTGATAGTCATTTTCTTAGTGAAGAAATTTCAACATTAAAAAGGGAAACAATCCTTTTCCATATGCAAACATTTTTCCTGTTTTGCCCTGATTATAGTACTTTTTACCTTAGGGAAATTTAGATTTTTGTCGTATTTTTCAGTTTTTTTTCTATTATGGTTTTGGATTTGCAACTTATGTAGAAAGGAAAAAAAAGTTTAAAAAAATTCTCCCATGTTTTCTTTCAGGATTTTGACATTTGTGATATAATCTATAATACCAGTTCAGATGGGATAGATTCAAATGCTTTTCAAAGAATCTCAGGCTGTACTCAAGGCTATTTTGCATCTCATTGTACCCTACTCCCTCAGTGATTCAAATGCCCATTAACATTAGAGAAGCACTGGAGTAGATTGTATATGTTTGTATTTTTCCCTTTACTAAACAGTGGTCAGACCCTGCAGAATAGATGAAACAGCACATTTTTTAGCTCAAACAGTTTTCACTAGGTGACACATGGAGACTTTTAAATAGTCAAGATTCAAAGAGTTAAGCTCAGCAAATTGTAAAAACCAGACTTGACCTATTGGGTCCACTCAACTATGAGAGTTGAGAGAGCTTAAGACAGAGGTTAAGAGAGAGCTAATTCAGGTCTATGCCTTGTTCTGTAATCTTGTTTCATTCTCTTCTAGTCAGTGGTGTTTGAATGTTGTCAATGGCCAAACCCCGTATTTTCTAATAACTCTGCAGAAGTTTGTGGAACCTGATTGATTTCTATTAACCCCTAGAAATCGAGTTTTGTCTTTCCCTGATGGAATCACCCTACTTAGTAATGGCTCACTCCAAAACCCAGCTAGCTGGGGTGATTGGTTAGTGCTGCCTGGACTGCCCTGAAAAGTCAAAGTAAAGTGAAAGTCGCTTAGTTGTGTCTGACTCTTTGTGAACCCATGGACCATACAGTCCATGGAATTCTCCAGGCCGGAATACTGGAGGGGGTAGCCTTTCCTTTCTCCAGGGGATCTTCCCAACCCAGGGATCAAACCCAGGTCTCCCGCACTGCAGGCAGATTTTTTATTAGCTGAGCCACAAAGCCCTGGGCTGTCACAAACACTGGAGTTGTATTACTTCACCCTCTCCTTTTTGTCACAGCTGTCTTTAATCACTCACTGTTGCTGCTGCTGCTGCTGCTAAGTCACTTCAGTCATGTCCGACTCTGTGCGACCCCATAGACGGCAGCCCACCAGACTCTGCCGTCCCTGGGATTCTCCAGTCAAGAACACTGGAGTGGGTTGCCATTTCCTTCTCCAATGCAGGAGAGTGAAAAGTGAAAGTGAAGTTGCTCAGTCCTATCTGACTCTTCACAACCCCATGGACTGCAGCCTACCAGGCTCCTCCGTCCATGGGATTTTCCAAGCAAGAGTACTGGAGTGGGTTGCCATTGCTTTCTCTGACAGTGACTGCAGCTATAACATTAAAAGACACTCACTCCTTGGAAGAAAAGCTATGACAAACCTAGGCAGTGTATTAAAAAGCAGAGACATTACTTTACCGACAAAGGTTTGTATAGTCAAAGCTATGCTTTTTCCAGTAGTCATGTATGGATGTGAGAGTTGGACCATAAAGAAGCCTGAGTACTGAAGAATTGATGCTTTCAAATTGTGGTTTTTGGAGAAGACTTTTGAGAGTCGCTTGGGCACCAAGGAGATCAAATCAGCCCATCCTAAAGGAAACCAACCCTCAATATTCATTGGAAGGACTGATACTGAAGCTGAAGCTCCAATACTTTGGCCACCTGATGAAAAGAACTGACTCCTTGGAAAAGACCCTTATGCTGGGAAAGATTGAAGGTGGGAGGAGAAGGGGATGACAGAGGACGAGATGGTTGGATAGCATCACCGACCCGATGGACATGAATTTGAGCAAGTTTTGGGAATTGGTGATGGACAGGGAAGCCTGGCGTGCTGCATCCATGGAGTGGCAAAGAGTCAAACAGGACTGAGGAACTAAACAACAATAACAACATATAGATCCAGATCCAAGCACAGTTGAGGGATGGGGTTTTCTACCTGTCTTCCTTGGTTGTGCTTTCTGTCCTCTCAGACTTTGACCATTGCAGCCACAATGAGTTAGGAGGACCAAAAGAGCAGGAGCGGTGCTGATGGGGGCAGGGCACACTATAGTGATTTCAAAGTGGCATTTCTGGACCAACCATATCAACATCACCTAATGAATCCTTAAGTCTAAAGTGGGGCCTAACAATCTGTAGTTTAGAAACCTTCCAGTTAATTTAAAAAAATGTGTTTATTTATTTATTTTTGGCTGTGATAGGTCTTCATTGCTGCACACAGGCATTCTCTAGTTGTGGTGAGTGGAGGATACGCTCTAGTTGCAGTGTGTGAGCATCTCATTTTGGCAGCTTCTCTTGTTGCAGAGCATGGGCTCTAGGCTTGTGGGCTTTAGTGACTGTGTCACATGGGCATAAGATTTTGGTGAAGGTGGAGATCAATGCAATCAAGGCTTACTTTACGAAAGGTTTTCTAATAGTCACCAGGCTGATGATGTCACCATGAAAGCTTTTTGAGATATGAGGAGATGAAAGGACTGGGATCGTGAAATCAGTTCCTAAAAATATCTATCTAAAGACCTGTTCCCCAGTTTCTCCGGAGCACAGAATGCCTCACTCTCACCCTGAACTGCCTTCAGGGCATGTTGAGGGTCAACAGCTGCAGCAGCACAGGATTCAGTCTCTGCAGAAGCAGATGGCAAATGCTCTTGGCAAATGCCAATTTGTAGTTGATAGTCATTTGGGAGCTTCTCAAAAATGTGTAATCTCAAGCCTCACTCTCCTGAGATTCTAATGTAATTGGTCTGGGAGAAAGGAGCCTAATTATTAGTAAATAAAAAAGCTTCTCAAATGATTCTAATTGTGCATTGGCATTGCTTTGGACCAAATGTTTATATGCCCTCAAAATTCATATGTTGAAATCCTATTAATAATACCTAGTGTAATGGTATTTGGACATGGGGCTTTGGGGAGATAAGCAGGGTTAGATTAAGTCATAAGGGTGGGGCCCTGATGATGAAATTAGTGCCCTTATAAAAAGAGGAGGAGGCAGGAGATCTCCCTCTCTCTCTCTCCCTGCTTATACACACCAAGAAGGATATAACATGCCATGTGAGGACATAACCAAGAAGAGATCTCTCACCAAGAAGTCCACCATGCTGGCACTCTGATCTTCCAGCCACTAGAACTGTGAGAAATTCATGTTTAGGCCACCCAGTTTATGGTAGTTTGTTACAGCAGTCAAACTGACTGAGGAATGCCTCTAGAATTAAGAATTACTGCTCTAAGGAAGAAATTGTTAAGTGTATTTTATGTTTTTGGGGGGGAGAAAAGGTAGTCCCTTCCACACAGATATTAGAAGATTTAAATGATTTTCCTTTGCAGATTTACTGAAGCTCAGTTTGAAGAGCTCAGTTATCACAGCTTTTTCTCAAAAGGGGTAGGTTTCAGAGTTTCAGCACTAGACGATGACTCTAGCCCAGGTGTTATAAATAGCTCAACATCATTCAATGAAAATGTCAGGTTCCCATAAGGGAATGAAGCAAAGAACTAAGATCTAGCTACTACCCATGGCCACGAAAAATCAAAATGAGGAATAAGAAAAGGAGGGTCTGGCAGTCTAACTCCAACTCCAACCCAGCCCAGTATCACTGGCCCAGAGGCTGCAACCAAGGAGAAAGGTGGGCAGGTTCCACCATGAGAAGTGACGGGACTCAGTCTGGACTCTGCCTGAGGCCCAGCTGAGTTTAGCCAGCAGAGAGGCCAGCTCAGAGGAGAGGGGAAGGCAATATTTGGAGAGTGTTAGGACTGTCCCTGCCAACTGGATGACCATCAGGATTGACCTGCAGCTTCCTCAAGAAACATCAGCATCTTGTTCATTCAGGTTAACTAACTAGCTGTCTGTATATGTAACATCTTTAGAAAGCTGCAGCTCTGTGGGTTTGTGAACAGCTGTTTCCACTTAGAGCTGTTTCCACTCTTATAACACTTAGGGTGACTGGCATTTATGTTTTGGGGTGTTAAATTTTAAATTTCCTGAATATTTGTCTTCTTTGGATGATGCAAGGCAGTGAGTTGGATTTTAATATTTCCTAAACCACCACTGAGACCTCAGGAAGGCTTATTTCTCATGGGATAAATGCAGGGAACATGAAGGCCTAAACAAGATCATAACAGTATGATTACAAGATTGTTTATTCCAACCCAATACATATTCCTTGAGGCCTCTTAGGTATTAGACATTATATTAAATATAAAACTTCTTAAGGCATGGTCCTTACATTTAGGAAAAGAGTCAGTAAAGGCTAAAACAATATTAAGAACAACATACAAGAAGCTGGAGAAGCAAAGAATATTATACAGAAAAGAGTTATAGTAAAAAGAACACAGAACCACAAGCCAGGGTATCTAATATGAATTCCATCTTTGTTATCATCTCAGTATGTATCTTAACTTTTTTTCTGCGTTAAATGGACTAATTACCACCATTTTCTTTTTTATCTCCCAAGGTCATCTTGAGAACCAAATAAGGTCATGGATGTGAAATAATTAGTGAAATACAGAATTTCAATCATCATATTGTCATACTTTGCTTAGGCAGTTCTGTATAAATCACTTGCAAGTCAATATTTTAGTTATTTTTTAATTACTATAAAATAAGGGAGTTCCTGGCCAAGAGGCTGATGAGTTGAGACTTCTGAGTTTCCCAGAGCCTCTTTGATAACTGCATTAAGCAGGACTGTTTTCATGGAAGGATGCAGGCACCATTGGGTCCAGTAACCATCAACTGGGTTATTGCCTTTGGTTACTTGGTGTGTTGTAGGATTGCTTAACAGGGAAGGTACCGTGTTCTTTCCTTTTCCTTTACACATATTGAGAAAATAAACCACAGCAATCGTGAAATCAGAACTTTGGTGAAACGTATTACAGAAGAACCAGGAAACATGCTACAATGGAGCCTGCTGGGTGCAGCTGCAGGCTGGGGAGTGAACAGAAGAATCAGGTTCTCATAGGTAAATAACAAATGTGTGCAAGGAAATTATGTATTGTTTTGTTTTGAGTGGTGGTGAGTACTGGACATAATAGAGTGTTAAAACATTCATATTCCATGAGAACATTGAAAATGAGACTTTATGAGGCAGAATTTGGATTTTGACATTTATCATATGACCTTGGATAAGAAAAATAAAATAATCTTAAATCCCACTTCTTTATTTATAAAGTGCAATAGGAGTTTTAGGATTTTTTAGGATTGTTACAAGGATAAATGAGATTACATAAAATAACTAGTATTATTTAATATTGTTTAATACATGGTCACTATTACTATGATTATTTAAAGAGTCCTTATAAGCTTGCATGGACTTCCCTGGTGGCTCAGACGGTAAAATGTCTGTCTACAATGTGGGAGACCCGGGTTCGATCCCTGGGTCAGGAAGGTCCCTGGAGAAGGAAATGGCAATCCACTCCAGTACTCTTGCCTGGAAAATCTCATGGACAGAGGAGCCTGGTAGGCTACAGTCCATGGGGTCGCAAAGAGTCGGACATGACTGAGCGATCTTCACCGTAACCGTATAAGCTTGCAGATAATCTATTTTTAACAGTGAAGATAAGTGCTTAAAAAACTTATTTTCCTTCTGAGTATCTGCTTCAAATAAGTTAGGTGCTCCATTCTGATATGTGTTGAGGAAGATGCTTTCCTGATTTGAATGACTGAGGTGGAAAACGATCAAATGAATTTTTAAAGACATATTGCCTCTAATCTTAAACTCCTGCATTGATTCTTTTTGTGATTTCTTAAAACAAGTTCCATTCTTACAGAAAAATAAAAAACTTTCAGTGTTTATAATGCTTGCTAAAATAAAGTCATAAGAGCCCACTGGAAACTGAGCTTGCAGGCCACTTAGCAAGGAGAAGTACAGTTCTCCTCCACCACAGATAATAGGTCTCTCCTCAGGATGGCATGGTGGCAGTTTTCTCATTTTATAGATTTTTCCAACCTGATAAAAATGTATTACATGTATGTGTGTATGTGCATGCTCAGTCATGTCCGACTCTTTGTGACTCCATGGACTGTGGCCTGCCAGGCTCCTCTGTCCCGGATTTCCCAGGCAAGAATACTGGAGTGAGTTGCCATTTCCTTCTCCAGGAGATCTTCCCCACCCAGGGAACAAACCCGTGTATCCTGTGTCTCTTGCACTGGCCAGCGGATTCTTTTACCACCGAGCCACCTGGGAAGCTCTTATTAGCTGTACATCTAAAATATAATGATGACATATATTGTTGGCATGAACTTGATGCACACCCCACAGGAAGAATGTGCCCAGGTACATAAATAAAACTGCTGTGGGGATCAAAATGCACAACACAGTTTATCTTTATCTTTAACCTGTCAATGACTAGGGAGCAGTTCTCGATTTCGTTTTTATCTGAGTGACCCCATCCAATCCTGTGTCTCTACACTGTATCCCCCAGATGGCCCTCTCCCTCACCCATGCTCAGGCTCCCTTCCCAATTCCAGGTCTGTGTATCCAACTGGCAACTGGACACACTGATTTTCTCCTCAGAGTTGTTCCTCCCCAAGACTTGGTCACGTTAGTGAGTACACACTCCAGTCTTCCAGTTGTTCAGAGACAAAGTTGGGTTACACCCGACTCCTCTCTTCACATCACACCATTCAGCCCCAGTCAGCTAGCAAGTTCTCCGGTCCTATTTTCATAGTACACCCTCAGGCTTCCCGCTGCTAACCACCACCATCTGCGGTGGCAGATAGACACCTCCTGTTTCTCTCTTTTGCTCCTACAGTTTATTGTCCTCAGAGTAGCCTGTGATTCTTTTAAACGCAAGTCAAGTGATGTTTCTCCTCTTAAACCTCTGGACTCTAAAGCCTGTACAAAGGCCCACAAGACCGTTCACCACCTGTCGTCCCTGCCGCTTCCCTAACTTCATCTCCGTCCCTCCCTGCACCCTTAGCCCAATTTCCCCAGGTCATGGGAGCTCACCGTTCTGCAGCTGAGCCTCAGGCCCTTGCCCCCGCGGTTCCTCCTGGGTGCCGTGTCACCCAGGTTGGGTTGCTTGCTCATTTCCTGCAGATGTCGGATCAACTCTTCACCAAGGGCTCTGCGTGATTCTCCCTGAAACACCCACGTCCACCATGCTCTCTGTCCCCTTACTCAAAGAATTAAGTCAAGTGTCAACTAGAAAACAGAAATCACTCAAGCATTTGAAACAGGAGGGTTTTAACGCAGGAAATGAGTTCCCTGAGTGATGGCTGCGAAGCCGGAAGAGACTAGCAACCCAGGAGCTACGAACACCGGAAGCTGCCAGTCCTTGTCTCCCTGCGAAGGTGGGAGAAAGCCGCCCGCATCACCGGCAGGGAGCAGGCAGCACCGAGGCTGTGGCAGAGCTGAGTCTGGGGAAACGGCCCCCACTGCCGGGGGAGGCTTCTCCTTCGCCCAGGGCTCTCAGCGCCTCTCCTCAGATGGACTCTTTGAGGCCGGAGCTCGGCCTAAAGGCGGCGGCACCCACCACCCCGTTCTGAGCGAGGAATCCAACCCCGAGGCAAGCAGGCTCAGCACCCACACAGTCTGCTCCCTGCTTTTCCTCAGAGCATTCATCATCCTTGACATACTTACAATTTTTGGTTTATTTGTCCTTTCTTTATTTTGACTGGTCCATGAAGCCTGGTGCTTTGCAGTTTTGTTCACTGTTTTATCCCTGGCCCTAAAACAGTGCCTGGCACAGAGTAAGAACTTAATAAATAATTGTTGAATGAAAGGATAATGCTCAACAGCGCATCTGATTTACAGCAGGCATTAGATAAACATATATTGAATAATTGAGACATTAGCAATTATAATACCGAGGTAAGTGTTACATGAAAAATAACGATGTGCCATCTTCGATGAAATCCATCTCAACAGATTTTCCAACACAAGACTCCTGAGAAGATCAGATCAGGTTTGTTTGAAAACCTCATAATCTAAGATGCGTTTTCTCATATGGTCTTAGTATCATATTTCTTGAGGTTTTTAGACCCATTTTGTTTCCACTTCAACTTCGTGAATTTGTCAGTTGAAATTTCCTATTTGAAGTATTTTGCTTCTCAGTTTTACAGGAAACTTGAAATTTTGAACTCAGTTTGTTAAAAAATACAAGAACTTTGAAATGCTTCTATTTGTTACTAATGAAATTGAGCACTATAATTCACAAAAATGGACAAAAATCATTAATTAATCAAAGCTCAAGATTAAAATCAAATCTGGCTTTATGGTCAATTAAGCAAGAAATACTGCATGAAACTGTACATAGTGGTCAGACAGAAACACTTCTTTGTTCTGGGAACTTACAACTGTAAGGAGGTTTCAAATTCATTGTTGACTATCTTATTCATATTTTTTTGATGTTCCTAGAGATCAAATTCTAAGTGATTTAAAGTAGATTTTTATTTTCATGTGGAAACTGCAGATAGATAATGGTATTGAGGAGTGAATAAAGACCCAAAATGAATGATTTTGTGAGCAGTTTCAATATGTTAAAATGTTTTGTAGGTGTTGATCTTCCTTTTTAAGGTTCTCTATACCTGAAGACAAACAAGGGACTGAATTTCAACCTAAGGAGATGTCGTGAGTTCAGAATAACTTCAAGACCAAAACCCAAAACAACAAATCATCGCGTTTTCCTCTGGGACAAATGATTCATTTAGATGACACTCTTAGGAGAGTCCGTCCATGATGAATAACAGAAAGATTATGATGAGCTTCTCTCTTTGTCCCAAGGCAAGAATAATTCAAAACATTCTCTGCGTGTGAATTTAATTCTGTTCCATCTCAACTGCTCAAATCTCCAAAATGAATAAATATTTGTTAACATAGTCTTGTTCACGCTTGTTCTTAAAGCTGTTTCTTTCTTTGAAAACCTGAGCAGAGGTCCTTGAGAAAACCAGAAAGGACACAGCAAACTGGAACAAAGTTTGTTCTTCCAGTTAATTTATCCCCAGTAAGTGTATTATATAGCAGGCTTCTCGTTTTTCCAACTGTTTGTACTTTTGGATAAATGGTTTAACTTACTGTTGGATAAACAGTTTAATTTGCCTAATTCCAGTAATGATGGCTCACAGTTACCAAGCAGTGTGTCTCGAGTGCTAATTCTACATGCTCTGTGTGACTAGTTGTTCAGCGTCTGGGTCCCTTCCTATTCTCCTTTCACAAATGGAGAAGCCGAGGTCTAGAGAAGTCAGTAACTTGCCCAGTGTTCCACAGCTGCTAAGTGGAGGAAGTGGGCTGCAAGTCTAAGCAACCTGGCTCCTGAGCGCATACCCTTCCCCAGCCTCCAAGGTGGTAAAGGGAAACTAAATCATCTTCTTTATGAAGTAAGGTGCAAGTGCATTTTGGTCCTCTTCTCTAGGAGAAAAAATAAGCTGCTTCTCCAAGTAAAGGGAGGCCCTGATGGCATGTTTAAGAGACAGTAAACAAAGTTACAGCTTAACTGCTTTATGTTTAAAGAGAAAAATAATTCAGTAAGGAGGAGCTTGGGTTCCTCATAGAGGGCAAAGCAGAGAGGGGGTCAGACAGAGGAGCAGGAGGGTGGAATCCAGGGGAGAAGTGACTGGTGAGATGACTGGAGGTGGGTTGGTTAAAGGACATTAAGAATATGAATTTTTTTTCCCCAATAGCTTGGTGGAGGGCCGTAGAAAACTCCAGAGGCTTTTCAAAATTAAGTTCATTAAAATTTCAAAGGATAAATGAAATCAGCTGATCTTTGAGTTATACTTATAAATCTTGAATACAGCTCTAATAGTCAACATAGGTTCCTTGGAAAACTGTTTTTAGATATTCCAGGGTTGAAAATTAAGGAGAAAGTAAATGCCTATAAGCAAATCTGAGTGCAATTTCAGATGCTCTCTGAATACCCCAGGTGTTTATGCCACAGAAGTGAGAACAGATGTAAGGAAACAAAGGAAGTTTGATTCATTTGAAAATCTGTGTGCGTGCATGTTAAGTTGCTTCAGTCATGTCCGGCTCTTCGAAAAACCTATGGACTCTAGCCCGCCAGGCTCCACTGTCTGTGGAATTCTCTAGGCAAGAATACCGGAGTGGGTTGCCATGCCCTCCTCTAGGGGATCTTTCTGACTCATGGATCCAACCCCCATTTCATGTCTCCTGCATTGGCAGGCGGGTTCTTTACCACTAGCACCACCCTGAGAAATCCAATGTTAAATACTAAGCTGCACTGCTGCTGCTGCTGCTAAGTCGCTTCAGTCGTGTCCGACTCTGTGCGACCCCTTAGACGGCAGCCCACTAGGTTCCTCTGTCCCTGGGATTCTCCAGGCAAGAATACTGGAGTGGGCTGCCATTTCCTTCTCCAAGGCATGAAAGTGAAAAGTGAAAAGTGAAAGTGAAATCGCTGTGGTGCCCGACTCTTAGCGACCCCATGGAC
Source organism: Bos grunniens (assembly GCF_055505025.1). Taxonomy (NCBI): domain Eukaryota; kingdom Metazoa; phylum Chordata; class Mammalia; order Artiodactyla; family Bovidae; genus Bos; species Bos grunniens. The sequence goes on along the minus strand of NC_141179.1, from coordinate 6,464,398 downwards.
TACAGCCTACCAGGCTCCTCCATCCATGGGATTTTCCAGGCAAGAGTACTGGAGTGGGTTGCCGTTGCCTTCGACTAAGCTGCACTACTTTTTCTAATAAGCAACATTGAAATAGAATTCGCATATAATAAAATTCACTAATTTTAGGTGTATGGTTTAAAAAATATATTCAGTAGTGTCACCAACACCACCATAATCATGATATTGAACATTTCTATCACATATATGCCTTTGTGGTCAATCCCTTCTTCCACTTCTGACCGCTGGCAACCAGCCGTCTGTTTTCTATCATTATAGTCTGCCTTGTTATATTTTTCATATAAATGCAATCATAAGATATGAGGTCTTCTGTGTCCGTCTTCTTAGCCATAATGCTTTTGAGATGCGTCCATATTGTTGCATGTATCATTCATTTATTGTTTTTTATTGCTGAATAGTTTTCCACTGTCTGGATGTACCAGTTTGATAGACATTTGGGTTGTTTCCAGGTTTTAGATATAAATAAAACTATCATGAACACTTCTGTATAACTAATGTGAGCATGTTTTCATTTTTTTAAAGCATTTAGGAGTGAGGTCATTGGGTCACATGATGTATATGTGTTTAACTTATAACAGCCAGACCATTTTCCAAAATGGCTGCATCATTTTTCACTCTCACCAACACTCTAAGAGTGTTCCAGTTACTCTGCATCTTGTCAACATTTGGTATTTTCAGTCTTAAATTTTAACCATGCTGGTGGGTATGTAGCAGTATCCTACTGTGGTTTTAATTAGCATTTTCCTAATGATTGAGATGTTGAATATCCTTTCATGTATTATTTGCCACTCATAGCAAATATTTTAGCCATTGAAAAAGTTGAGCTGTTTGTCCTCTTATTTTTGAGTTGTAAGAATTATTTATATATTCAGGATATAAGTCCTTTATCACATATTTTGAAAATATTTTCTCCCATTGTGTAGTGGTTCATTCTTTTTTTTTTTGAAAAGCAAAGTTTTTTAATGTTCATGAAGTTCAATTCACTAATTTTTCTTTTATGGGTCACACTTTTTATGTCCTATTGAAAAATCAAAATGTCCAAGGCTTTGTTTAATCCAAGCCTACAACATTTAAAAACTATTTTCTTGTAGAAGCTTTATATTATTAATTCTTCTATTTAGAGGTCTATGGCCCATTTTTTAGTAAATTTTTGTGAACATGTGAGTTAATCTAAGTTTTTTTTATGTGTTTGGATATTTGATTATTCCAGTACTATTCTTTTTTTTCCAAAGGCTGACCTACTATCTCCTACATGCTAGGTATTAAACTGTACTTCTTAAAACTTACTTTCTGTTTCAAACATGCAACTACTTTTTTCTTTGGGGTAAAAGAATATCCCATTCTTTTAGGAATCTGATAATACTTAACTCAAGGAAAAAAATGTGTGAGTTGGAGGACTAGCTGTAGGAATTCCTGAGATTTTTCTATTCTCACTTTCTATCAATTGATACTTACTCAATCTATCACCTAATCAGAATCAAGTTCAACTGACAACCTCCCATCTTTGGGGTCACAAAACTTATGTAGAGCTTTGCTAAGCATTCAGCTTTGAGGATGTAAAGGCAAAACTTAACCACAAGAATTTAGAAACCCAACATGTACATGTATAACAGAGGACAGGAACTTTCTACCAATAGGTATAAGGACAGCTGACCCATAAACTGGAGAAGGAAATGGCAACCCAATCCAGTATTCTTGCCTAGAAACTCCCATGGACAGAGGAGCCCGGTGGGCTACAGTCCACTGTGTTGCAAAGAGTTAGACACAACTGAGCAGACACGACCCACATACACAGGAAACACAAGAAATTTCCACATTTCTTGTATATGATATATGAGGACAGTGTGCACAAAACTTGCTTTTAAGCTTTCTAAGGAATGGTTCAATGCACTGGTCTCTGCTTGGAGGGTGAGGGTTGGAGGGAACATTACTTGCCTACTCCTGCTAGTTTCTGAATTGTTGGGGGGGGGTTATCTTTAGTGTAGCACTTCGGGCATCTCTCTAGGTTCTCACTCCTCTCTTTGGGAGGCAGAATCACTTATTTGATTGGTGGATTTGGGAGCAGGAACTAGACACATGTGCCTCCATCCTCATTTCTTCCTCTTTGGGCTCCATGCAGTCTGTACGTAGCTCTCTTTTCCATGGGGAGGCAGGGTGCTTTCTAGTTCTTCCCATGACTTGTGAGTAAGGATGTCTCACTCTAGAATTTGATATTAGGAAGATTGCTCCTCCACAGATACATTCTCTAGCATAAGCTTTTCAGTAATAGAGGTGGTATTGTACTCTCCCAACTGTATATTTCTCAGTAGATTCAAAACATGGGTAGGGATGTGGGTTGCAGTTTATTGAGCCTCTCCAACTCCAAAGGTCCAGACAAAATAGAATGCTAAAGATTGGTTTAATAAATGTCTTCAGTATTTTGTTATTACAAGACACATAGCTTACTTCTTCAAGTCTACAAAACATAAAATATGCTTCAAGTCCAGTGAGAGTTTTGTTTATACATAACTTCCTGTAAAAAGAATCAGGCAGCTCAAAACAGCTGTTTCACTCTTCATTCAATAGATATTTATAACTAGGCCTGGTGACTTGATGTTAAAGAACAGTTCTGTTCTAATTTGAAGCAGAGTTCAGATTAAAAGATCCCTTGGGGTTTATTTTAGGTCTATGAATTTATTGGTAACGGTAGATTTTGTTCATCATGTGAACAATACTAAAAATAAGAAAATTTAAACTTTTATAATGAAACATCTCCACTCCTGAATGTACTTTTCCCTCACTGATTGTAAAATCAGATGATGAATTTAACCGTTCTTTACACTGAAGCCAAGTATTGGTTTTCATTATTCGGGTAACGGTCTTTGCCTTAGGATCATATTCAAATTGTTTTGATCTACGGAAGAAATAGAAGAATCCTAGAGAGAGAGAATCATGATTAGTTATCTTATACAACTGTATAATTGTTCCATACTTTTCAATTTTATGAATGTAGAATACAATAATTGAACATGATATGGAGAGAAAATAAATGTGTAACTATATACATACATTTTACTTTACTCAGTCATATGAAAAATATTAGTTTTATTTCCCTGAGGAAAAAGCCAAGGTATGAAACATGAATTTCAAGGGGCTGTAGTTTATACCAGAGGTTCTCAGACTAGGTTTCCAAAAAATGTCCCAGTGAGGGGGAGAAAGAGGCCTCTATGAGTATGGTCTTGGGCCCTATCTCATTTTCCTAAAGCTGCTCTGCTTTATCTGTTTTAAGTTCTGAGGTTCCGTATTAAATTTCACTAGAATAAAAGATGGCGATACTCAAAAATATCTTTAGACTTCTGCTTACTCCATGGTCTGCTCTGTTGTTTTTGAAGATATAGTAGCTGGACGGATTCATTAATTTGCCCAAGGTTCTTTTAAAACTGTAGATTCCTGGATCTTACCCACAATCTTACTGCCTCAGAAACTCTAAGGAACTTGTCGCTTCATATACAAACCCTAAACTGTGTTTATTAAACTATATACATTGAGGCTTGAGAATCACCGTTCAGTTCAGATGCCCAGTCATGTTTCACACTTGAAACTCTTCAGGGGTATCTTTATCAGACATCTATGATCAGTGATAATTTTGATACCTTTTGCATAGTTTCGAAGTAGTATGTCAGAGAATATAACTCAAACTTACTATTCAATTTTGATAAGATCCTCACAGTTTATTATTACATGTACTCAAAGTAGTAAAAGGACATTAAAATGGAAACATTTAAGTTTTCATGCTGAATTCTTTCACAGTCAGTAAAGTCATCTAAGTATCCTAATAGGCGCTGAGGCTTACCTTTGTGTTGGAAAGCGGCGTCCACTCGGAGGCCAATTCCTGGGAAGTACTTTACCACTCTCCGTGGGTACCCTTTGTCCATGGTTTGGGTCACTTCATCATACCTGGAGACATGGATTTGAAAGGTTTTGGGGGGACCTTTGTTTCAGGGAAGAGGACTAATTTTTTTACTGCACAACTTGGAGTCAAGCAAATATGTAGGAAAAAAGTAATCCTATTGGAAGAAAACTAGTAGGATCAATAATTAAAAATGGCAAAGAGTATATTTGGTCAGATCTCTGACAGTGTCTTAAAAACAAGGAATTATGAGGGAAAAAAGCCACATAATTTACCAGATCGTTTCTATTCTGAGGAACTGTTAAATCAAAGGGCCCTTTCCGGAGTTTCAATGATTTTGACTGAATATGTTTGTCACTGGCAGCTTGGTTGGCACCACCAGCCTTATTATTTTATCTTTATTTCTATAAGCTGGAGAAAGATCTTTGACCTGACTGAAACATTCTTTTGTTTGGTGAATGCCATCCGCCTAAGATTGTCTTCAACATAACACTTTTGGAAGACAGTGTTAAAGTGATGCTTTGTGGATATTTTTCTCCAGACTAAAACAAGGGGTCAATTGTCTGCAAACTTACCTCCAGCACCAAATGCCCACAAAGAAGTAGGTCTTTCTTGTGCTGCGGTCACACACAGCTGCATCAATTTTCTTCACACGTCTTGGAAAGCCAAGAGTATAGATGGATTTGGGATAATCTGGTAAGACAGCATATCCTCTGATCACCCAGAAGTTGTCATCTAGGACGAGAGGGAGAGTGATTATCTTCTGATTTATTTCCTAAAGGGAGAAATAGGTGTCTTAAGAAGTTTGAAAATAATTAGATTCCTAGTTCCTTTCAGGTGCAAATCTTAAAGATTTAGTAATCTTATGTCTCCATTTACTCTTACCATGTTCTTTAGCTGCTTACATATCATTAATATTACACAAATAATATATACCTAGGAAATGGCTACCCACTCCAGTATTCTTGCCTGGAGAATTCCATGGATGCTAACACTTTCACTTTCATAGTTCATGGTATGCATACCCATGTCAGTTGAGTTCATTATACTGATTCTTCTCTAATGCTGACAAAACTATCGAGTATATTTGTTCTCCTAAATTTCCATGCCCTAATGTTCTCAAAGGCAAGTAATCTGATAAAATCCTCCTGGAAAGTAGGGTTGCTAGATTGAATATAAGATACCAATTGAATCTGAATCTGAATTTCAAGTAAACAGTGATTAATTTTTGGTATAAGTATATCCAAAATATTACAATGTGCACACTTAAACTAAAAAGTTATTTTTTATTTGTCTGAAATTGAAACCATCTTGTATTTTTATTTGCCACATCTAGCAGCCCTAGTAAAAAGGGAATATAAGAAGAGAGATGGGTTACCTTTATTTGGCAGAAAAAAAGACTTTTTAGTTTTTGTTATACAGGTTTCTTCTCTCCTGTGCACTTGGGATGACGTTTATCTTTATAGCCAGAGAGAATCCTTGGATAGTTGTTCTTTATAATAGGAACTTAAGGTCAGAGCAGAAGCCCTGTCCATTTGGCTCATGCATGAAGATTATATTCCTTGAATTAAAATATCTGCTAACTAGTTCAGGCATACACAAGGAGAAGAGGAATAATGATAGGCAATGTTACCTTTAAAAACCAGAATCTTGTCGATGGGGTTCTCATATGCAGCGTGAATATCAGCTGGCAGAGATGGCCAGAATGAAGAGATTAATTCAAATTCAACGTCAGTGATGTCATAATAGATCCTCCATATGTGCCTGTGTTAGACAGGAAACCATACTTTATATACAGTCTATGTGTATCTATTTCAATGAAACCACTGCAAACTTAGACTTGACTTTATCTAATTGGTTGATATTTTCATCAGTTTATAGCATTAGCATAATTTTCCTCAGAAATTTTAGGTGGTTATGAATTCAGTTCTACCCTTTGGATCACCAAAGTCAGGACATGCCTTTGTGCCCACTCTTTTGGGTACTTAGAGTAGCAAACTACCCATGGAAGTCTCATTAACAGTTCTCAGTGTATTTGGTCACTTCATTTTTGCCAAAGCAGCAATTCCCAATATTCTAAGTCAACACCAAGCATTCTAAGAAAAAATTTCTGGTATTGATTGCTAGAATTAAAAATGTTATTATTGTCATTGCTAAATATTTCCTCAGATTTCCCTTCTGGCTGTAAAGCTCTGAGGTAGATCCGTGAGCAAGGTCTGAAAAGTCCTTATAGTTCATTTTTCTTCCCATGCTGGGAACCCATCCCTGACAAGTGGTCTCTCAGCCTCAGCTATCAGGAGCGTGGTATGACAGCATGTCATTGTTGGTGTTGTTCAGTCGCTAAGTTGTATCTGACACTGTGACCCCATGAACTGTAGTGCTACATAGTCATGGGTGGAAGGAGTCTGATTTCACATGTTCTTTCCTTTTGCCCCTATATCCTTGTCAGATGGTAAATGTCCTGACACTTTGCTCTGAAAGTGTGGCCATGGTATACATAACTGACACACCATGTTGCAAGTTAAGTGCAGTAACTACATAGTGAGAGAAGAGATTTCCTACCACAGCTAACACTTTGTTGATTCAACTTCGAGGAAGGGTCCATTGATGCATATTTCACAACTGGCTCTCCAGGTAGGAAAAAGACCTGCTACTGCTGCTAAGTCACTTCGACTGCAGCCCACCAGGCTCCCCTGTCCCTGGGATTCTCCAGGCAAGAACACTGGAGTGGGTTGCCATTTCCTTCTCCAATGCATGAAAGTGAAAAGTGAAAGTGAAGTCACTCAGTCGTGTCTGACTCTTAGCGACCCCATGGACTGCAGCCCACCAGTCTCCTCCATCCATGGGATTTTCCAGGCAAGAGTACTGGGGTGGGATGCCATTGCCTTCTCCGGGAAAAAGACCTAATTTTTATCATTTGGTGATTGTCAGGGTGCAGGTACTCCAACCAAGGCCAATTTCAAGGTACTAAATCAATATGAGCTAGTTTACAAAATTCTTGAAAATTTAATAATTGAATCTCTAACTCCTAGACTTAATTGCACCTCTCTCCGCTTCTGTAGCCAGGTGTAAGCCAGGTCCAGGACATCGTCGGGATTGTGGTATTATTTTAGCTAAGAAGTTACTGAAAGTAGACTCTGGTTCAATGGCAATTAAAAAATTTCCTTAAAAACATTTAAAAATTAATTTATTATTGTTGCATGTATGAAAGATGGGAGCAGAAACAAGCAGGCTAGTAAATAGGCTTTTGGAGTAGGAGATGAGAAATGATGGTAGCTTGGATGAGCTGGAGATGGTGGTGGAGACGGAGAGAAGGGAGTGGACATAGGCCATCGATGTGTCTGCAGTAGGACTTGACAAGACCTACTGAGTGACTGATAGGGGATGGGATGGGGTGTAAATGAAAACAATGGTATCACAGAGGAAAGAGCGGCTCACCTCTACCTGGGAGGGTGGAGATTAGGCCACAGAACACATTCTCCGAGAGGTGACATTGAGCAGGGATGAAAAAACAGAGCACAAGCATTGGTGAGGATGTGGAGAAACTGGACCATTAGTTGTTGTTGGTAGGAATGTAAAGCGGTGTCACCTCTGTGGAGAGTGGAATGGCAGTTACTCGAAAAATTAAGTAGATAATAACCATTTGAAAAAAAAAACAATTTATCAAACAGGTAAGAGGTATGTGCACAGAGTAATACATTCAAGCAATGTAGACAGTTATAAAACAAAAAGCAAGATATATTCTCTTATCCCCAAATCTCTTGAAAAGAAAAACTTCACAGGAAGTTGAGGTGTTTAAGGGAATGGGTTTACCTGCCTTTAAAGAACATTACTTCTCTGCGGAAAGTGGTGATAGCATCAAAAGTCAAATCGGGGTCACAGGCATGAGGTAGAGTGGGTCCCTTTGGCTTCTCAGGTACCTTAGGTGGCCCTGCTTTGATGAAAAAAAAAAACCTCAGTGAACTAAGAAGGCATGTGGAAATACCTACAGAAGGATCTTTCCCAAGAGAATACTTTCCTCATAATAATATTTCGAGAAGTGATTTTTCTCAACGTCCTTCCTGGAAAGCCTTCAATTCAGTTCACATATATTCAGATTTATTGCTCACCGTAGATGGATTGGATTCCGTTGATATCGTCCTGAGAAAGTGGGTATTTGCTAGGATCCAAGGAGACATAGTTTGGGAACATCAACGCTGTTTGATCACTGGAGTGAGAGAGCCCCAGTGAATGGCCAAATTCATGAGCTGCCACAAGAAATAAGCTGAATCCTTAACAAAAACGGAAAACATGAGTATGTTAGTCAATCAGAAGAATGATTGCATCTGAGATTAGGAAGTAACTGAGAGAAATGAAAAAAAAAGGCTTGTCAAACAGACAATTCTTATGACACATGAACCATTATTTATCTGGGAAATTTTTCAACAGTGATAATTGGTATTAGTCACATCATGGAGAAATATAACCCAGAGCAAGCAGATGGCAGAAAACAGGTGTCTCGAAATGGATAGTAGTGGGAAAAAAAAAAAAGCCACCAGTTTTGGGTTGTTGTTAGGCATCTGTACATGATCATATTTTCCCTACTTATATTCTTCAGAGATTCTCCACTGGTTGTAGGATCAAGTCCAAATACCTAAACATAGCCTTCCATGAACTAGTCCCTGCTTTTTTCCCCAGCCTCATATTTTATTTTCATTTTCCCTGAGCTAGCCATGTGGAATCACTTGCATTTCTCATCTATGCCATGCTGTTTTTCATCTGTGTCTCTGTATCTCCATCACTTCTGCCCAGAGTATTATCTCTTTCACCCCCTTCACCCATCTGTCCTGCATAGGCCTCAGGGACCCCCTCCAGAGTCATCGTCACAAGACTTCTTTCCCCCAGCTCCTATCCGGGTTGACTTAATTGCACCTCTCTCTGCTTCTGTAGACTGAGCTTAATTCTGTCTTTGCAAATAAGTACTGCATTCTTTTTTTCTTTCCCTAAGTTGTGCACCCTTTCAGTCCAGAGACCATGTCTTAATTATCTTCCTGGGGACTGATAAACAGTTTAGTAATGGGTGCTGGATATCCAGGCTTTTATTTGGATGAAAGGATGGTTAGATGTTCCTCCTGGACAAGACTGGAATACTCTACTTATCCACACCAGAAGTTGTACCATGCATGGTTGGAATTGCCTTTTTGTTTGTCTGTCTCTCCTACAGTCTGTAAGCTTCTAAGTATATCAAAAAGACTGTCCTTGGACTTGCAGCTAAACCTATGGATACTAAGGAAAATGCTGAGCCTTTTGTGATGGAGCCTTGTCCAGTGATGTTTGCATAAAACAACCATGGAAAGGCAAAGAATTATTCATGGACTTTCATGCTTTTTGCTCTGGCTTTTGCTGCCTCCCCTTGTCTGGCTGGCAACATCACTTCGTGTGCTTTTGAACAGGGATGGGACAAGTGACTCTTTAAAGAAGTAATTAAAATTCAGATCATCTAAACGAAGTGCAAACTTTTATTCTGGCTCTCAAGACCCTCTATATAGGATTCTAATCTACACCATTTTAGCCTTCTGCTCCATTACAGTTCTGATACTTGAGTTGGTTGGGTTATTCTGTCTAGAACACTTTTTACTCCACTTTGCTTCAGAATTCCTGCAGAGCCTTCAAGTCTCAGGTTGGCGTCACTTCCTCCCTGACCTCTGTATATGGGCTGGAATTTCTTTTAGGTGCTCCTATTACATTGCCATAGTACCTTTTATCCCAAGGTTGATCATACTAACTTTAAATGCCATTTATAGAATGTGCCGTCTAGACTGTAAACCCCTGGAGAGTAGAGTCTGTGTGTTGCACGCTATTGTATATTCCAGTTATATTACAAAGCATGGATTAGAGTAGATTTTGAGTAAAGGACTGTTGAAAGGCTTCATTTACTATTATTTGTAGAGCATTTCTCATGTACTGACAATATTATAGGCTGTATGATACAGTAGAAAAAAGATTTCATTTCTGCCTTCTTGGAGATGCAACTAAATAGATAAGTTTGGGCATTATACATCAGTACCTTTGTGAATTTTTTTTTCTCCTAGAAATCACTTAATCATCACCATTATCATTAGTATTAATAATCACCAAGATAATTATCAGTGTCAAACACTTTCTGAATGTTTGCTAAGGACTGGTGCTTTGCAAGTTTTTTTTGCCCTTATTATAGATAAGTTGTGTCATCTTCCTGCATGTAGGTTCCCCCATGCCACAGACCACTGCTCTTCTGCAGCCCAGCCCTGCATCTGTAGTGGTCTCTGAGGGCTGTTTCAGTTGCCTGGTGCCAGTGCATATGTGTGTGAAGCATTTACATTCACATACAGGTTTGAAACTGGCCTCACTTTGGGAGATTCCCAGGAAACCCTCTCCATGTGTTCAGATCTCTCTGATATCACCATGCAGTGACTTCCAACCCCTTAGGAAGCAGTGGGATTAGCAGATGCCTGCTGTCTATTGCTTTTGACGGAGTTGCACTAAGACTTTTGTGCCCTTTGCATAAAGAGAGCCCACATATATGTAAAAAGGTATATTATACATTATTGCCAAATTTTCTATTTAAAAAAATCCATTTGATTGGAGATGCTTGATTGGGTGCTTGAGATTTTACATTTTTATTAGAGAACAGGAAAACATTTTCCCGTGTAGGCCAGAAAGCTGAGAGTTATAAGATTAGGGATCCCCAGGTCCAATAATTTCAACCCTGAGGGAATGTATTACAATAAAGCAGTTACAAAACACCCCTTTTTAATATTGTTGCCTGGCTATCCACCCGGAACTTGGTGGAGGGCTATGTTTATCCTCTGCTTTGCTCAGGCAAGTTTTGCCAGCTTGGGGCCCAGGACCCTCTGGAGTTTTTCATAATCCATCCCACACATCCCCTTTGGCAAGGGGCCAGTTGCAGTGTGGGGAATAGTACTTTTACCACTAAGGTAAGGTAAGGAAAGTCTCTCAGTCGTGTCCGACTCTTTGTGACCCCATGGACTGTAGCCTACCAGGCTCTTCCCTCCATGGGAGTCTCCAGGCAAGAGTACTGGAGTGAGTTGCCATTTCGTTCTCCAGGGGATCTTCCCGACCCAGGGATTGAACCCGGGTCTCCCGCATTCCAGGCAGATGCTTTAACCTCTGAGCCACCAGGGAAGCCTTTTACCACTAAGTGTTGGAATTAATGGGCTTCCCAGGTGGGAAGCGTCTGCCTGTCAGTGCAGGAGACATGGATTCAGTCCCTGCATTGGGAAGATTCCCTGGTTGAGGACATGGCAACCCACTCCAGTATTCTTGCCTAGAGAATCTCATGGACAGAGGAGCCTGGTGGGCTACAGTCCACGGGGTGGCAAAACAGTCAGATACAACTTAGCGGCAAACAGCAACAAATTGGAACTAATAGGGATACAATGATAATGAGGGGACTTCTCTGCTGGTCCAGTGGTTACAAATCTGCCTTGCAGTACAGGGGAAATGAGTTCAATTCCTGGTCAGGGAACTAAGATCCCACATGCCATGGAACAACTGAGCCCACTTGATGCAACTAAGACCCAATGCAGCTAAATATAAATAGATAAATATTTTTAAAAAAATGATAGTGAAACCTGAGACTAATCTCTGCTTCTAGATATGCAAGTAAAGCCTGGCTGAGTGAGGGGAGTCATTTCTGACTTTGGTGAGCACTAGAATATTTCCTATACCTGCCTGATTGGATGTATCCACCCGACCTTCAGGCCAAATCCAGGAAAATATTGGAACACATCTCAGCAGGAGACAGACCCGGTCCCTTCAACTCCTCTGTCATTTGGATCCTGGAGTCACCCTACCTCTTTCACTTTCTTGGCTGTAATGTTACCTCTGTGGCAGTGCAGCCACCACCTCCAAACTCCACTTGAAGTCCAGCCAGCATGGAGTCCTTTCCCCTCTTTGTTTCCTAGCTCTTGGAAGAACACTTCCATCACGTGCTCAGACTTAGCAAGGAGAGGCTGTGCGTCATTTTGAGTCACTGGCTTTCAGTTTTGCAGAAACTATGACTGACTCACAGACTACATAGAGTTATGTGGTCAGGACTGAATTGTGGGCTTGTGTACCACCCACCAGAAAGCCACAGCATCCTCTTTCCTGGAACCCTGGAAACCAGATACCAGAGACATGATGACTGTGGTAAATGACAGAAAAAAAAAAGAGTAGAGAGAACCTGAGAGTCTACTGAACTGCTCCTTTGTTTGCTGCTGCTGCTGCTGCTAAGTCGCTTCAGTCGTGTCTGACTCTGTGCGACACCATAGACAGCAGCCCACCAGGCTCCCCCGTCCCTGGGATTCTCTCCAGGCAAGAACACTGGAGTGCGTTGCCATTTCCTTCTCCAATGCATGAAAAGTGAAAAGTGAAAGTGAAGTCATTCAGTCGTGTCCGACTCCTATCGACCCTGTGGACTGCAGCCTACCAGGCTCCTCCATCCATGGGATTGAGATAACAAAGTTTTGTTTTTTTATTTGAAACATAATAAAATATCACTTATCTTCATGCCAGGGAGGCCCAATAAGAGAAATAAAATCACTGCCCATGGCCTAAAGAAATAAGTCAAATATAAAGACCAGGATCCAATTCTTTGGCAGACAAGCAAGAGTTAGGTGAAGAGGTTCATGTATATAAATGGACGTCCTATGGGCCATGTACCCACATAGCATCTTTCAATCACTAACTTGGAATTACCACCTCCCAGAGTCATGGCAACCTACTCCAATATTCTTGCCTGGAAAATCCTGTGGACAGTGGAGCCTGAAGGGCTGCTGTCCATAGGGTCGCTCAGAGTCAGATACAACTGAAGTGACTTAGCATGCATGAATGCATTGGAGAAGGAAATGGCAACCCACTCCAATATTCTTGCCTGGAGAATCCCAGGGACTGGGGAGCCTGGTGGGCTTACGTCTGTGGGGTCACACAGAGTTGGGCACAACTGAAGCGATGCAGCAGCAGAGTCTTCTTTCAATCTTCAAGCTAGAGATGACTTCTGCCATTGGTATAATACACAGTACTTTCTGCCTTGTATGGTGGTGAGTGGGTCTAGGCCTTATACACCACCCAAGATCATGAAGCTCTGAACTTTTCTAGAACAACTTTGTGGTCTGCACGACACCTTGCATAGATCCAGACATGTAGTGGCCCTTTAGGCATTGCAGATGTATGAATGAACATATGAGGAAGGGAAGAATGTTCTGATAATAACAGGATTAGCAGCTTTATGAAAGTGCTGTGTGGATAAAGCTCTGAACTGTACAAGCACAGTTGTCTGAATAGACACTGAACACTTTCATCAATGTCATCTGGAATATGAAACATCATAGGGAAACTGGGAAGTAAAAAGCAACTAATTGCAAAGCTATTCCTTTCAGGGATTTGTATGGATAGTAACATTTTGTTTGTAAAGAAAATTGGGCTCACCTACTCCGTCCTTGGTCCAGTTCTCATCCTCATCAAAGTGAGTGTCTCCACCCAATCCCAGACCAGGGGGAAAGGCGTGGCCGAGGACTCCCAAGGGGCCGTCGAAGTAACGAGGACACGAACCATGGACTGGGAAACAGGGGGTAAGAGGATGAGCCTCGTCAAAGCTCCCAAGATGAAAATGGCTATATTGCTTTCTCTGCTGAAAACCTTACCTCGGGTCTTAAAGGCAATCATGATGTCAGCGATCCCTTTGGAAATCTTGGTGAATATTAGTGGAGTGACTTTGCTCCACACTTCTAAACCTTTTTGGATAGCCTCATCCACATCCGCTCGAGCCATATCAGGAGTGTAGTTTACAATTCTTACAAATTAACAGATATGTATCAATTGGCTGTTATACAAGCATGTAAACACATATACTAGGAAAAGAAAATAATTTCTATCTTATCCATCACATGCTGCAGTAACTTTTGGTATGGTGCTATTGCTACATTTCTACAATGCTTTACCATTTAAATTAGGTATTTTTACATTTGCTATATGTTAATAATTCAGTCTTTCATCTGTGCTATTCATCAGGTAGTATGATTGCACTTAGACAAATGAGGCTCAAAGAGGTTAAATGACTTCCCTAAGGTCATGTCTTAAGGTGGAAGATCATTTTATGCATGGATTTGCTGTGCACATGACTGTATGATACGATCTTCTGAAGAGAACTGAGATTCATTTTCTCAAACAGCTTATAGAAATCAGTTTTATGCATGTGTCATATGTTAAGTCTCACTTGAGAGCCACAAAGAGTTTGTTTCTCAGGAAAAGCTCTTGCTTTTGTTTATATTCTCTATTTTGCTGAATCTACTTTTACCTCAATCCCTAAGGCTCAAGAAGAAGAAGGAAGGACTACTAGACTTTTTAAGGCCAGCCAGGAGGGCTCTGGAGCAGTGCTCACGGCCACTGCCTCTATCTCAGGTCACAGGTCACCCTTCAACCTCTTTCTGCCAATAAGCCAGCTCCTTTGCAATATCCGAGGTCCACCTGAGATTTGACAATCTAACTCATACATGTCTCCAACATGAGCTGGTTGTACTCCATTTTCTCAGTTTCCCTTGAGCACACTTCAATTGTACCTTTAAGCATCTGCAGTCAGACCATAGAGGTTCTGGTCCTAGAGTTTTTATGGAGGTGGCAGAGGCTAGAGATTAGAGCATATTTGCAGAGCCAGTCTGCTGAGAAGAGCTGTGCAAACTGGCCTATGCTAAACAAGTTTTTTTTTTTTTCTTCCAGTTTCTCCTGTGTTTAAGGTGATAATAACAGGGGTGCCTAGGTCGCAAGTTTTTTGAGAGGGTGGAATAAATAAAACCTATCAAGTGCTATGCACACAGGAAGTGCTGGGTAAAATAAACCATTATTATCTTTGCTTCTTAGAGATAATATTCACGTTAATTTAGATTAAGAGCAGGAGCATTACCTGTAGGTGAGGTTGTACTTCTTCCACCCGGGGAGAGTGTAGCCATACTGACCCACGTCAGGCACCCCACACCTGGGTGTCTTCATGATCTCCAGAGTGTTTGAGTCCAGTTTTCCAGTCACTGTCAATCCAAAGAACGCTTGCATTTCACGGATTTTGCCATCTATGAGACTTCTGTTACTGCTTTGAGCAAGATGACTCCCTTCTATTTCAAGAGAGTAGAACTGGTTGAGATATGCCTAACCGAAAAGACAAAAAAAGGCACGGACTACAGGGGAGCAGACCTCCATTTCAGGAGAAGCAAGCTTTCCGAGATCCTTTCCGGCAGCAGGAGGGGAAAAGGAAATAAATAACAAGGGAAAGGAAGGGGAGAGGAAGAAAACAAAGAGGAAGGAGAAGAGTCACCCTCTCTTTCAGTTTCCAAAAGCTCATTGAACTGTGTGTGACCAGAACCGGCTACACCCATGGAGCTATGGAACTCCAAACTTTAACAGACGAGAAGCATGCTTCTTCTATGTGTTGGATGATCTTGTGTCATACACATTTTTACTGTTACTTTCATTTGGTGTTTCCTTGAAACAAATTATGGAGAAAATATGATTATTCACATGTAATCACATTTAAGTAATTCCATCAAATATGGCAAAGTACCTGGATTGATTTTTAGAGGGAATCTCCAAAGCAGCGTGGTTTTCGTACATGTAGGATAAGGAGCTCCAAACTACACTTGGGTCCCCCTGGCTGGTCTTCAGATGCTTTTATGGAGATCTCCGTTCTCACAGAGCTGACTCTGTCTCTGCTCACTCTCTCCTCACTTGTATCCAGTGCTTAAATAGCAAATCCTGCCTTTCTCCCAGCCCACCCCACTCTCCACCCTCTACCATTCCTGACGTCTTTAGGGCCAAGGAAAGGAAAATCAGCTCCTCACAAAAAAGTTCAGGACTCTTTGGTAAGAATGAGCTGTCTTTTTAGGTCCTCGGACAATCAGTAAAGTGAAATTTTTATGGATAGCCACGAATGACATTTACTGAGACAGTACCTGAGTCAGTTGCAGGTTCTCTTCGTCTTCCATCCTTTGGTCTGCAGGAAATGCAGAGGACAGTGTTACAAAGACCAAAAGCAGAAGAAGGTTCTTCATTCCTCTCTCTCCAGTTGAAGCCTCGTTCTGTTTGCATAGAATTTAGAAAATAATAGTGAGACGTGGCATGAATTGGCTTGTATTATCCTTTAATTAAAAACAGAAAAGGACATTTGCCATGGAGTGTGTCATGGTATGCTTTTTTTTTTCTTAGGTTGAGTTGATTTCACAATCATAATCTATGATTTGTTTGGTAAATACAGTCACTGTTATTATTGAATTTAAAATAATACGAACTGAGGCTCCAAGCTACTTTTGCCCTTGCAAAGTTGGAGGCTTTCCTATGCATAAATTCTTGGGAGTTGAATAATTTTCGGTTGAATCAAAGCCCATAATATTTGTATAACAAGATAATTTTCTTTGTAAAAATTTTTATCTTTTGTTGCAATCACCTGTTATGCTTGCAAAATTATAATTTTTTGCTTCTTCTGAGGAATATGATTTCAGCTGTTGTCTTGCTCTTGATACAGATACTTCCTTACTTCCTGTCTTCTAATAAACAAGGCATGTCTGTTTTTCAAAGAACAAAGTTTTCAAAGACACAGTATTGTGAAAAGACAATTGATTTAGGGATCAGATTATCCTAATTAACTGGGTAAATACCAGATGTTTATTGAGCACTCACTCTTTGCCTGTCATTATTAATGCAAGAAAGAATAAGACACTGGTCCAAACTTGTTGGAAAATTCAGACATACACAGACTAACCCCAGGTAAAACAGAAAAAAGTGGCAAAATGCACAGTAAAGATTCTGAAGACTGAATGGCCCAAAAGGCACTGAGATCACTGCAGATGAGTGTGATCTAGAGGCTTCAAGCAGGTTGAGCTTGAGCTGGCTCTTGAAGAGTGTGTAGGATTGGTTCTCAAAGAGGAAAAGAGAAGGCATATGAGTGGAGGGAGGCCACAGGAAGCAGGGACCATGGCAGAGACGAGCTGCAGGAGGTCTGACCGGACTGGAGCAAATGCACGTGTAGGCAGCCATGTCTAAGAAAGGGTGCAATGAAAGGAAGCAGGGACCACGGCAGAGACGAGCTGCAGGAGGTCTGACTGGACTGGAGCAAATGCACGTGTAGGCAGCCATGTCTAAGAAAGGGTGCAATGAAAGGAAGCAGGGACCACGGCAGAGACGAGCTGCAGGAGGTCTGACTGGACTGGAGCAAATGCACGTGTAGGCAGCCATGTCTAAGAAAGGGTGCAATGAAAGGAAGCAGGGACCATGGCAGAGACGAGCTGCAGGAGGTCTGACCGGACTGGAGCAAATACACATGTAGGCAGCCATGGGTAATGGGGGTGGGGGGTCTAAGAAAGGCTGCAAGGAAAGTGCATGTTTTGAGTCTTTTCATGTCTAGAATACCCTTTATTCTGTCTTCATACTCTACAGAGAGTGTGCCTGGTTATGGAATATCAGGCTGATATCAATCTGCCTTAGAATTCTGACGTTTCTGTTTCATTGTTTTTCTAGAATCTAGTGTTGTTATTGAAAAGCCTTTTATTCTTGGTATGTTTCTTTTTATTTCTGAATAATTTTGTAAGTCTCTTTACCCAGGTATTCTGAAATTTTATAAAGATATCTCTTAATGTGAGTCTTTTTGCAGTACATTGCTTGGCAATGAGAGCTCTTTAATTATGAAAACTTCAAGGAAAATTTCCTCTATTATTTCTTTGATAATTTCTTTCTACCTAGTTTCCTCTTTTTCTTTCTGGAATGCAAAGCTATTGGAACTCTTGGGTTGAATCTCTGTGTTTCCAATATATCCTTTATTACTTTCCATCAACTTTATTTCCAGCTCACTTATTGAGTTTATCTTAGTTATATTTTTAATGTCCAAGAGATTTTTCTAGTTCTCTGAGTATCCTTTTATTTTTTTGTATTTTGTTAATTTTTTTGGATGTAAGCTATGTCTTATTTTTAAAGAATGTTAAGTATTTTTTCATTTATTTTGACATTTTCTTTTGCTTCCAGGATTGTCTGTTTCTTCAAAATTTCTGTTTTGGTGTCTGTTTTTGATACTAGAAGCTTTTAAAAAAATGTCTGGAGATTGATCTGAAATCTGTTTAATATTGAGAGACAAGAAAGTTGACTGGAAACTACGTGTGCTTTGGCAGGGCTGCTGGTCGATGACCTTTACTGCAAGGCAGTAGGGTGGATTCCAGACACTTTATATGGTACATTAGTTGGACTTCTTGGTTAGAATGTAATAGAAAAAATCCAAGTACCAAATGATTAAGAAACATTTCTCCCTCCCTCACGTCCAGATTTGGTAGTCCAAGGCTTGTGTGACAACACCACGTTATCAGGGATGTAGGCACAGACACCTGGCAACACCAGCTCTCAGGGCCAGTGCCTCGTGGTCCAGGGGGCTTCTCAAGTTTGTGCCATTGCGTCTGCATTACAGGCAGCTGGACAAGGAAATGGCAACCCACTCCAGCGTTCTTGCCTGGAGAATCCCATGGACAGAGGAACCTGGCAGGCTGCAGTCCGTGGGGTTGCACAGTGTCAAACAAAAGTGACTTAGCACATACAGGCAGCAGGAAAGAGGAAGGAAGAGAAAGTAAATGCCCAGTCTCTTTCTAGAAGCCCGTACAGTATTCTGCTTACACTTTTTGGCAAGAAATTAGACACATGGCCATATCTAGCCATAAGCGAGGCTACAAAGCAGTCTTTTAGCTGCATTGCTACCTCAAATGAAATTTACTGCAGCAAAGGAAGAGGGGGATCATGTTAATAGGGGTAACTAGTAAGTCTTTGCCCCACTGAGATTTCTATAGGTTGGGTATTTGTAAACTCTTTTTTTTCGGGTGAGTAAGTTTCCCCAGAGAAGACAACTCTAATTTCTCACTTTAATCTCCCAGCAACAAAGTTATAGGAGGTGCCTCTGGCACCCTGTGTGACAGTCTCCCAGCATACCTCTGAGCTTAGCTGTGCAGCTGTGCATAACTCACCTTACACAGTCCACCCTTAACCACTCACTGGGTGTCTTTGTGCTTTTTGCTCGGGCATTGAGCTGCCATGGGGACTGACAGGTCAACTCCTTAGAGCTACCTGGTGGTGGGGCGGGGAGCTGAAGGACGAATGTTCCAGCCTCCCACCTGCCGGGGACCAGCCCCGGCTGATCCAGGGTATTCGAAGGAGAGACGGCATAGGCGAGGATCAGGATATGATAGCTTCAATTAGATATTAATTAAAGATATAAAGAGTAATAGAATGAGGATAGCTCAGTAAAATTCAGTGGAGAAAAGAGGCTGAGTAGCTTGGTTTACGCGGGAGACCAATAAAACTTCAAGACAAGAAGTTTGCATCACTTACGTAGGCCGCAGGCGTCCTTCCGTTCTCCCGAAGGAGAGGAGACACTGAGGCCTCCCTGGTCGGACCTTAGAAGCCCAGGCATAATTAGTAAGCATGGTGGGTTCCGCGCTCCAGATGGAGACTCAGCCAGAGTGAGAGAGAGAGCGACATGGGGAGACCAGTATTTCGAGAAACTGATCCCAATTCTTTATTTTCCAGAGTCTGTTTTTATACACTGAGATGTTATACAAAAGTCACGTGGGGACAGCAGTCCTGACTTTTATCAAAGTCAGGTGCTTCATACAAATGTATACAGAGGTCTTAGGGGTGTTACATCATCTTCTGGCCAGGGGGGCCTGCTGACAATTTACGACCCTCTCCTTGTGACAGCAGTCAGTCAATCAGGACACTTATTTCTCCAGGGCTGATTATTCTCAAAACAGACGCCACCCAAATATAGTTACATTCCTACAGGGTGAGGGTGTAGTGGGTTTTAGTTAAGGAAAGAATTTACTTAGCCTAAGGTCTAACGTGATTAATATCAAAGGTTAATACTTATTCCTTCTATATATTCATTAATGTGTGTAAGGGCAGGGGATATGGAGACGTAGCAACAAACATTGGCTCAACAAATGAAAAACCCTTCACCAACACAATTTCTAATCAGCCCATTATACTTATACTAATAGTTTTCTGACTTTTCTAAGGAACCTGTTTTTAGAAGGTTTAAAGCATCTCGTGCCTCTCACGGTTGGGAGGCTGTGAGCAATCACATGTGGCCGGACGAGCCTGTCAGGCAGGCTAGAGAACCTTCAGAGGAGTTTGTAGGTTAAAACACTCTTATCACACCCAAGAGTTTTTATTGACTGGAGCTCTAGGTTAACTCCTTCTCCGAAAGAGGTGGTGGGGGACAGCCCCCCGTAAAGTCAGAGGTGTAGGTAAGAGCACAAAGTAGTAAAGTAGGCAGGCTCTGGTTATGGGGGTAGATGCTCGAGGAGTTCCAGGGGGACTCCTGAGGCTCGATCCCGCCTTTGCGTATGTCGAGCCTCCTTCCTCATGACCTTCGCCATGGGCGGAGTACCTCACTCTGGCCCCCAACATATCCCCGTTTTTTATTTCTTAAAACAGCCAGATGCAGCTCAGTCGCGAGCCTCCGAATGCTCTGCCGGAGAATCCTGACAATACAAGGAAGAATGATTATGAGAAGTAGGATTACAGACTAGGGATATTAGACAGAATATTTTTTCCAGAAATAAAGTTAGAGAAGGTGTGAAAAAAGTCATTAGCTGCTCCAGTGGCGGTAAAATCCAGTTGAGAGTGTTCCAAGGTCTGTATTTGATTATGAAGTTTCCCTAAGTCCAGGCCAATATCAGAACTGTTCCAAACACCTGAGATATGATTTTTAATTTTTTCCCATTCATAATCTGTCTCGTTTACCTTCAAAGATGTCATGCATATCCACCTGTAATCAGTGTGGCATGTCAAAGCCATCTTCACCTTTAAAGCCTGTAACTCAGTCACAATATGCATAATTGCTTCTTCTAAGGCGTCTACTCTCATCTCCAATTTTCTATCTATAGCTTCCTGAGTTGCTAGAGTTAAAGAAACAATTTTAGACATGGTATCAACATATTGGGCAGTATGCACTTGTTGAGTCAATGATATTGCTGCCGCAGTAACAGAACTAATTGCTGCTATTAAAGCTGATATTCCTAAAATAAGTAAGACCACAAACCGTCGCGATCGCATTAAATCCTGCAGTTGTTGTAACACAGTAAGACCATAGCTATCATATAGGCACCATAAGATAGGATGGGCATTGTAACACCACAAAGGAGCAAACATTACATTGAGGGTTTAAACAAGATGAAAGCATACATTGTTCACAAGTCACTACGTTAGGTCCACCTGAATAATTCATGCCTACATTAAGTTTGTTGGAGTCATTAGTAAAAAGGAAAACATAAGGCAAGGGTGGATAAGCTAAAACAGAATAAGTAGAATTATTTTCCGGTTGGAGTTCACGCTGCAGCTGCCCTGTCAGTCTCGCCGGGATCTCGATGTTTATCTTGTCTCCCCTGCCGGCGGGCTCCTCTTTTGTGATCAAAGCAATGGGGGAACTGGATGTCTGGGGGTCTGCAACATGGAGAATCAACCTGTCCCGGATCTAAATTGGAGAATTTGCATCCTGTGGAAAAATACAAGCACATCCTCGACCGCTAGTTAATAATGGGTCAGGACCCTTTCATTGTCCTGAGAGGAGGTCCTTCCATTTAACTAATGGTTTTGCATTTAATTGCTCCAGGCATCAATGACGAAGCATTGCAGTAGTTCCAGCCAGATCAGCATTTAGAATATTCATTACAAAAAGAGCATGTTGCAAGATTTGATGGGGAGAGCTATACTTAAACTCCCCTTCTTTTAATTTTTGAATTTGAAGCTTTAATGTTTGATGTGCTCTTTCCACAATGGCTTGTCCCCGGGGATTGTAAGGGATGCCTGTATTGTGTTTAGTTTGAAACTGTAAACAAAATTCCTGAAAAGACTTAGAAGTGTAAGCAGGAGCATTGTCAGTTTTCAGAGCTTTTGGTAGGCCCAAATATGAAAAACAAGTAAAGAGATGTTGTATAACACCTTTAACTGCCTCTCCGGTACGAGAAGTTGCAATAATGACATGAGAAAAGGTATAACAAAGGACAGTTTTCCAAATGAAGAGACATGAGTTACATCCATCTGCCAGAGTACGTTAGGTTTGAGACCATGAGGATTAACTCCCGTAGGTAGACTATATTATAAACAGTGGGGCAATATAAGCAAGAACGCACAATCTCCCTAGCAGTTTCTCTGGGAATTTGGAATTGATATCTTAAGGCAGTAGCATATTGATGATGAAGTGAGTGAGAGGCTCTGGCCTCCTCAATCACAGTAGCCACTGTATTTCTGGTCAGCCAAATCATTAAAGGCATTTAAAGGGCCGGGCAATCCGGAATAAGCCTGAATGTGTCCAGTGAAAAATATTTTATTTCTTTTCCAAATTTGTTGCTGTAATTTAGTTAACAAATGAAATATGGTAGTTTTATTTTTAGACAAAAACCACAGTTTCAATG
Source organism: Bos grunniens (assembly GCF_055505025.1). Taxonomy (NCBI): domain Eukaryota; kingdom Metazoa; phylum Chordata; class Mammalia; order Artiodactyla; family Bovidae; genus Bos; species Bos grunniens. The sequence continues at coordinate 6,442,018 of NC_141179.1, read as the reverse complement.
TGTGGAAACAACCTGACAATATACTGAGAATCAGAATAAAGGTTAAATTCTTCATCTGCAAACATAGCAAAAGCCTCTATGCTGTTTGAAGTTTCCCATGTTTCTAAAACCTTTTGGTGATTTTTAGTAACTATGGAGGCTTTACCGTCTGCTGACCCATCAGTAAAAACTATTTGAGCATTTGGAATAGGAGATTGTTTACATCTGACAGGGAAAATAACTGGATGTCTGGATATAAAATTCAGCAAAACATGCGAGGGTAAATGATGCAAAAATTTTGACCAAAATAATTTCCTACGGCAATCTGCCAGTCCTCATCAAACATTAGAAGAGCATCAAGTTGTTCCTTATTATATGGAATTACAATTTCTGATGGCTCTTTACCAAATAATTTAATGCTCTGCTTTTTTCCTTTAATATCAAAGTAGCTATCAATCCCGGATAAGAAGCCGCTACCTTTTTAGCTTGGGCGGGGAGAGAGACCCATTCTATGGGGCCGTTTTGCCATAAAGAGCTTACCTTCAAAAGTCCCTGTTCGGGCGCCACCTGCCGGGGACCAGCCCCGGCTGATCCAGGGTATTCGAAGGAGAGATGGCATAGGCGAGGATCAGGATACGATAGCTTCAATTAGATATTAATTAAAGATATAAAGAGTAATAGAATGAGGATAGCTCAGTAAAATTCAGTGGAGAAAAGAGGCTGAGTAGCTTGGTTTACGCGGGAGACCAATAAAACTTCAAGACAAGAAGTTTGCACCACTTACGTAGGCCGCAGGCGTCCTTCCGTTCTCCCGAAGGAGAGGAGACACTGAGGCCTCCCTGGTCGGACCTTAGAAGCCCAGGCATAATTAGTAAGCATGGTGGGTTCTGCGCTCCAGACCCACCCACTGGAGAACAAGTGAACAACTGAAAGGAGTTTTGTAAGTTTCTCAGTAAGTCCTGCTGGAATTGAGCCCCAGCTCCTGCAGCAGAAACCTCAGCGATACGTACTTGAATTAATGAACTTTCTCTCTTTCTATTTCATTCTGCTTGCTCAACCTCACTCTTGCTTGCTGGGACCACGTCCCCAATAAAGTGACTGTGCTACGGTCTTGTCTTAGCCTTTGCTTTGGAAGAAACTCAACCTAAGATAAAAGTAATATCATTCTTAAGTTTTAAGCTTAGATTCTCACATCTCTTGTACTCAAAACTTCAACACAGCATCCAGAAAATACCACACATTGTCAAGAAAACCTTGAAAAGGGCAAATGTTTAAAATTCTTTACTATACTTTATATTGCTGTTCACTTTCTTTGCCTGTGAAATACGGTTAAAAAAATAACATGAATTCTGTTCTTGTGTTGAAAATGCATAGATGAGGCTTGGGCCAAGAATCTGTCATAAATAGCTGGTACCACTAGCAGATATTCTGAAATGAATCTCCCATCTTTGTGCCTGTAAAAACTGATTTCATAAGAAGTTTTAGAAGATGCCATAGTCTGAAATTGACTCTTAAAAATGAAATCTCAAATTCTTACAGGTCCTTTTGCCATTTGACATTGATACAATGAATTGCTTATCTATTTCCCTCACTTTTCCTAGCACAGTACCTGGAACAGGTAGGTGATTAATTGCAGAACAAGTGAATAAATGAAATTATAGTATATACTAGTTTCTATTTTATCTTATAAAGTAAGTTGAGAATAAAGTATTGACATACTCAAGAGACTCTTTGAAGACATTGAATATTGACAAAATATTTCATTAACCTATGAAGCAATACCTAAAAGTTTAATATCAATAGTATAATATTTCTGATAAGGGAAAATACCCACAAATATATTGAAAATTCCCTTTATACTTTAGATGGACTATATGGTAGTATATTAAGAAATTCAGTAGATCACAAGTCAGTCATTTAAAATATTTATTTTAAATTCATTTAATAGATAAATTTTGAACCAAAATTAAGTATAAAATTATACTAAATTAATCATCTGCTGGGCTTAAAAATTCTAACAGAAAAAGAACAAAGTATATGATAGTGTTAAATATATTTTACAGTTCACATATTTATTATGTAATAAGCTGCATTGTATTACATTCCAACAACTGCCAATATATTATAATGATTTTTTAATTGGAGGATAATTTCCTTACAGTGCTATGGTGGTCTCTGCTGTACGTCAACATGAATCAGTCATAATTATATATATGTCCCCTTCCTCTTGAGTCTCCCTCCCCCACCCCATTCTACTCCTCCGGGTCATCCCAGAGCACCAGCCTGGGCCCCCTGGATATTATAATAATTTCAGTGTCTGGACTAACCATTGCTGCTGCTGCTGCTAAGTCGCTTCAGTCATGTCCGACTCTGTGCGACCCCATAGACGGCAGCCCACCAGGCTCCCCCTGTCCCTGGGATTCTCCAGGCAAGAACACTGGAGTGGGTTGCCATTTCCCTCTCCAATGCGTGAAAGTGAAAAAATAAAGTGAAGTCGCTCAGTCGTGTCCAACTCCTAGCGACCCCATGGACTGCAGCCTACCAGGCCCCTCTGTCCAAGGGATTTTCCAGGCAAGAGTACTGGAGTGGGTTACCATTGCCTTTTCTGGGACTAACCATTATGATCCCACAAATCTTAAAGTTCTTAATAGAAAATCCATTAGCAAATTTATGCATCTCATCTCAGTGTAATCGAATTAAATAATAGTTACTGAATTTTGTGCCCAGCACAGTTCTGTTTGTCTGGCAAACCCTAGTTTTCTGTAGAGGGTGTCCTTTTGAGAAGCTCAGGGAAAACAGAAATAAAGAACAACAGATCTAACTCGCCCATTTGCTCAGACTCTAGAAGCCAAGGAGGAGGCAGGAGAGGAGGTGGTACCCCTCCTTTTTGCTGCTCCTCTGGGAAGATACCAATTATCTTTACCAGGGTTTCAATTCTGACTTTCTGTATTGATTCATTTCCTTAAGTGCAGATGTACTATTTCAGCTTCCCAGAGCTGCTGTAACTGTCACCAACTTGGTAGCTTAAAACAAGAGAAACCTTTTTTTTTTTAACACAGTCTGGAAGCTACAGATCAAATCAAGGAGTCAGGAGGGTCATGTCCTTCTCTCTAAAGGCTCTAGGGCAGATCCTTCCTTGCCTCTTTCCAGCTTCCGGTGGTTGCCGGCAATCCTTGGCACATAGGTGCACCATTCCCACTCTGCTCCACCTTCACAAGGCCTTCTCTACTGGATATCTAGTGTCTGCTCTTCTTATAAAAACATCAGTTTTTAGACCTACCCTGATCTAGTATAACCTCATATTAGCTAATTACATCAACAGAGATGCTAGTTGCATAGGTACCTGGGGTGAGGGCTTCAGCATACCATTTTTCAGCTCAGTTCAGTTGCTCAATCGTGTCTGACTCTGCGACCCCATGAATCACAGCATGCCAGGCCTCCCTCACCAACTCCCGGAGTTCACTCAAACTCATGTCCATCGAGTCGGTGATGCCATCCAGCCATCTCATCTGTTGTCCCCTTCTCCTCCTGCCCCCAATCCCTCCCAGCATCAGGGTCTTTTCCAATGAGTCAACTCTTTGCATAAGGTGGCCAAAGTACTGGAGTTTCAGCCTCAGCATCAGTCCTTCCAATGAACACCCAGGACTGATCTCTTTTAGGATGCACTAGTTGGATACCATTTTTAGGGGGATACAATTCAATCCACAACAGGTATCAGCAATATTTTTTTCCAAGAGTGGAAAACAGCATCACATTTTTGTCAAGGCAACGTATACAGCTTATGTTGTTCATAATACCTGTTGTTGTTGTTTATTCACTCGAAGAGTTGTGTCCTACTCTTTGTGACCCCATGGACTATAGCTGGCCAGGCTCCTCTGTCTATGGGATTTTCCAGGCAAGGACACTGGAGTGAGTTACAATTTCCTTTTCTGGGGTCGTTATCCTTACTTCTAACCAAAATACAGTGCTAAATAACATGTAGCAGGTACACTTAAGATGTATTTAAAAGACTTAAGAATAAATGGGCATTTTAGAAGTCAAATAAACAAGTTAAGGAAATAATGAATATTGATTGAGGTGGCAAAGAAGACTTAATCTCCTTCTTGTGATGGGTTCACTAACATGAGATGGAATGTATGAGAACCAAATCAATCTCTGCAAACAGTGGATACTCCAAATGTAATTTCACTGAAGACAAGTCCAATGAATACAGTGATAGCAAACAACATTATTTATTATTCAGAAAATATAAATAGGATACAATGTAATAGATATGCAAATTAGACTTCTCTTCCATATTCAGAAAATGGATACAATCACATTTAATTTTGCTTCAACTGTACCTACAGTTAAGCCATCTATTGCTTCTGTCGACTCTAGTAACTCTACGAGCATGAAAATCAAATGCATAATATCTTGGTCCACTGAAGAAAAGGAAGAAGGCTATGTAAAAGAAAAGATATAATGTATTGAATTGGCTTGCAGAAGATCTTGGATATTTTCAATTAAAAAACCCCATTCCAGTCCTATTATAACTATCACATGCAAATGAACTATTTTAAAAAATTAAACAAATTTATTAAGTTTATTTTCTACTTACAATTCTCCTGGAAAACTGCATCAACTCTACTTTCTATTCCTGGAAAAAAACTTGCTATGCTTTGGGGATAACCTGGTTCCATAGACTGACTTTGGTCATCATAGCTGATGAGAAAAAAAAAATCATCCAATGTTTTAAGACCAATACAATATACAATGATAACAATTTTCTTTAAATTGTATATACTTAAAAAAAGTGCCTTCACACATATCTTCTCATTAGTTCTTCACAATATCCTATTTATTGAAACTAATGATGGTTAATTTCTCTACCTAAGGGTACCTACCTATTTATAAAATATACTGCTATCACTAGTACTAAGACAGATATCTGATTGCTGGTGCAGTGTTATTTTCAAAAGGAGAGCTTATGTTTCTAAGGCTTTTACTTAATTGATTCATCATCTCTATCTGAATAAATATAAATAATAATTTCAACTTGGGAATCAAGTTCTGTATAACATTTGCTTGAGTGTAGTAGAATTTAACTCTTAGAATTTCATGAATAAATGAGACTTAGACTAATTCTTTCTTTGGATCCCACTTTAGTGCTCTATTCAAGTTAGCTCTTTTTCAGGATATGGAGTGCTCAATACCATTGGGCAGGTGTCTTAACTTTATGAAAATTTCAAAAGCCATAGCAACATCAATCATCTTGTGAAAAAGAATGCTTATCAGAGACCATCTAGATGTGTTAAACCTTCAGATACCTGATCATCGATGGTTTCTAGACAGGGTGAAAAACATAGATTTCAATCTCTAATGGAAAAAAATCTTACCTCCAGAACTGGTCGTTTACAAAGAAGTACGTTTTTCTCCTGTAGGAAACAGCTGCGTCAATTGCTTGGACACTGCTCGGGAAGCCATAGCTTGATATATGCCTGGGGTAACCTTGCTGAGTATCATAGCCACTCAGAGCCCAGTACTGGGTGCCTGTCAACGATTCAGGTGTATGTCAGATAAAGTTTTTCCATTCCTACAAAATGTATATCACTTCTTAACCTTTGCATACATTTATCATAGGAATAAAAATGGAAAAAATAGTCTTGAAAAGAAAAAGGTGGTCAAGTTAAGATCATTGGGCTATGATAGACCTCATGGTTCCCCAACACCTGTAAAATATTCCCAACTTCTAAGCCTGGCATTCAGGGTCCCACACTTGAATGTCTTATCTCATGTGACTTCTATACAGAGATTTAACTAGAACCTTGGGGGAATCTTAGAGAATTATACCTGGGATAAGGCTGGAGGAACGCTAAAGGTGGTCTAATGAAGTGTTCTCATTTTGTAAATGAGGAGATTAATGCCTGAAGAGGGTACAACCTGCTCAAGTTCACGCAGCTGTTAGTGGTGGACAGAGGACCCAACCCAGGTCTCTCGACAAAAACGCAGCCAGCGTTAACACTCTCTCCTTGACTCACCTCTTTGAACCTGGAAAAGAGCACAAAGGAGTCCTGCCCTTCCCTCCACCGGGAACAAGAAGAAGAGGAAAACCGCGGGCAGTTACCTTTGAATATGAAAATTAGGTCCCTGTCAAAATCCTCATAAGCAGCCTGTATGCCGTTTGGCAGGGACGGCCAGTAGAGAGAAATGAAATTGAATTCCGCCATTCGTAGCCGAGGGTGCTTCCTCCAGACGTACCTAGTGGAACACAAGGAGAGAAGCACGCGTGACAGTCTACGTAGGCGGTTTCTGCGAGTCTGGGGCCGGAACTGGCCCTGTAAGCCTGCTGAGAGGATATGACACCCAGTGAAGGCGACGCTGGCCGCTCAGTGACCAGCATATGCCCAGTCCTTTGTGGTGACGCCATCCATCTGGTGAGAACTCTGCAGGTGTCAGGGGAGCTGACAGGAGGGGCTTTACTCCATTGCGTTTTACACTACCTCCGTTCTCACACACCGACAAGTCTTATTTTGTTAGGCTCTTTCATTACTGGTGCTACAGTATGATGAAGATATTTAGAATACAAGCACACTCAGCCTGTGGGTACACAGTCACAAAATAGCCAATGGAAAATTGAAAAATTCAGTCAGATGATTTTTCCCGCATCTTACGAAGTGACTGGTTCCATTCACCTGACTGAATTTGGGTAGGACCGAATACTATTTTGGTCTTGGGGAAACCCAGCCACAGAATTTCTAACAGCTAGAGCCCATGTTTGTATACATCTTCAGAAACATCTGAATATTTACAAATGTTTTAACTATTTTTTCTCTTCCAGGATGTTTTAAGTTACCCAGAAAGCACTATCAGTTCCAATGACATTCACATGCATAGATTTCAAAGGAAAAGCTGAGTAATGTGTAATATGTGACTTAATTAGAATACAGTTTTAAGTTAGCCAGTAAAAGAAGTCAAAAGAAGGAATATTTCATTCTCATACTTGTCTTTGAAGAAGAGTATTTCTCCACGGAGTGTGGTGACAGCATCAAAAGTCAGTCTGGGGTCGCAGGCGGTGGGGGTGGTTGGTCCAGTAGGTTGCACAGGGTTGCTTGAGGGTCCTGAAATTTAAAAAAGACTTTCTATAAACATAAGCCCAGGGTGTACATTCGATATATCTCAGGTCAGTGAAGGGTCTTCATATGAAAAGAAATGCTATTTGGCCATCCTACAAGGTGTTAAAGTAGTTACACATTGCTGCTGCTGCTAAGTTGCTTCAGCCATGTCCAACTCTAGACGGCAGCCCACCAGGCTCTTCTGTCACTGGGATCCTCCAGGCAAGAATACTGGAGTGGGTTGCCATTTCCTTCTCCAATCACACACTGCTGCTGCTGCTAGGTCGCTTCAGTCGTGTCTGACTCTGTGCGATCCCATAGATGGCAGCCCACCAGGCTCCACCGTCCCTGGGATTCTCCAGGCAAGAACACTGGAGTGGGTTGCCATTTCCTTCTCCAATGCGTGAAAGTGAAGTCGCTCAGTCGTGTCAGACTCTTCGAGACCCCATGGACCACAGCCTACCAGGCTCCTCCATCCATGGGATTGTCCAGGCAAGAGTACTAGAGTGGGTTGCCATTGCCTTCACACATTAAAAGTCTTTTAAGGCTCTCTTAAAAGTCTTTTTTTTATAATTAAAAAATTAAACAGGCTCAACTTGATGGCTCAGTTGGTAAAGAGTCCGCCTGCCAATGCAGGAGACATGGGTCTGATCCCTGATCTGGGAAGGTCTCTCATGCCACAGAGCAGTTAAGCCCGTCTGCCACACTCTAGAGTCTGGGAACCACCACTAGAGAGCCCACGGACCGTGACCACTGCAGCCTGAGCACCCTGAAGATTGTACCCCGCGACAGGAGAAGCCACTGCAGTGAGAAGTCCATGTACCACAGCGAAGAGAGGCCGCCTCTGGCCGCAACTGGAGAAAACCTGGGCAGCAACAGAAACCCAGCACACCCGAAGAATTAGATAAAAAATAAACAAAAGAATAGTTGTGACTTTAAGGACAGTTCCAGGTTAAGTTGTGAAGCAAAGAAGTGTGAATTCTTCCCCTTCCCCTCTGCCAATTTAAAATCAGAATCCCATGTTTCTTTCCCTTCTTGGTTCCTCTTTCTGCATGTTTAGTCACTCAAGATCTACTTTCTCATTTCCCACAAAAATCCCCCTTCAAGAAGCTCTTATCCATCAGTCTTCTGCCAAACAGCATAAATCTAAGTCCAATTTTAGAAATATTTTCCTATAAATATTTAAATTGTAATGTATTTTCTCATTGCAGAACAAAAGGTTGCAAGCAGTTAAAATATGGGTGAGTGAGAAAAGGAGGTGTTTTCAGAGGAAAAGGAATTGGGAAGTAGGGGCAGTTAGACTAGGTCTCATTGTTCCTGAAAATTCTACTGTCATGAAAAAAATTCATAGTTGTGGGACCCTAACCTGCTTGGTTTTGATACTGCTGTCTTACCAGAAAGGGAGAATGTTTTACCCAGTGTGACTCCACAACACTCCTGTCCCATCAACACTTTAAATTTTTTTTTTTTAGAGATAGAAAGAGCTGCAAACCTTTCTCTGGCTTCTTGTTCCTACAGCTACTAGGGGGCAGGAGGGCAAGAGGACGGAGAGATGGAATGGTCCAGACCACACTTAGACAGAGCCAAAGGCCTCTATATCCCTCCCTGAAAAGTGTCAGTCTCAGCTTTAAAAAACATTTCTCTCTCTTCATACTCCATCCCACTTCCTTCTTTCTGTCACAGACAACTATCTTGATATGTTCAACATGTATATATATGTAAATATATGTTTGTTAGCATGTTTCTTGAAAATGCTTTGCTTTGTCTGTATGCATTCTTAATTTGTGTGGATTCAACATATTGCATAATTTGCACACTGTGTAATATGTATCATTCTGTTTCTTATCCAGGAATCACAATGTTTTAAAGACACATCTGTGTGTGTTAGTTGTTTAGTCGCGTCCGACTCTTTGCAACCCCATAGACTACAGTCTACCAGGCCCCTCTGTCCATGCAACTCTCCAGGCAAGAACACTGGAGTGGGTTGCCATTTCCTTCTTCAAAAGGAACTATAGAAAGAAAGTGAAGTCGCTCAGTCATGTCCGACTCTTTGAGACCCCATGGACTGTAGCCTACCAGGCTCTATCCATGGAACTCTCCAGGCAAGAATACTGGAGTGGGTTGCCATTTCCTTCTCCAAAAGACTTATCGGTGTCCACCTGATTCAGAGTTTTTCAGGGCTGCACATTACTGTATGGCCTGCATCTACCACATTTTCCCTGTTTATTCTCCTGATGGGCTCCCAGGTGCCCTCCAACATCCATCATCATAGCAGACTGCAGTGAGCATCCCTGACGTGCCCAGGCATCACCACGTACTTCAGACGACCTTACCGTAGATGGCCTGAATGCCATTGATGTCATCTTGATGCAGTGAGTAGCTGCTGGGGTCAATGAAAGCATAATTGGGATACATCAAGGCCCCAGGATCAGAGGAGTGAGCCAGCCCCAAGGAATGGCCGAATTCATGGGCAGCAACAGGAAACAAGTTGTAATCTGAAATGCAAGCGTGTGCGGTGAATGGGTTGAAGTGGATTGAAGGGTGGTGGGAATAGGATCTTGAGGAATGCAGCTTCGAGGCCCAAACTGCTTGACTTCTCCCTTCCCTCTACATTATCTGATGAAATAGAGGCTGGAAGGAAACAAGATAGGACTCATAGGTTGTGATTAGGAATAATGAGTGCCTCATCAGGTCTTAGAAACAAGAGGACTGCCTTTCTTCCAGTTCTCATAATTGACAGACCTGAGGTTTAGGGAAATGATGACGAGGCCATCACAGGTCTCAAGACTCTCAGAGGCCCTCTCCCCACACCTGCTCCTCGCCAGCCTCCCAGACCCACAGCACCACAAGCTGAGTCGAAGTGAAGAGGCGCATAGAAAAGAAGCCGGTCAGCCAGGCCTCCCGTGCGGGGTTGACTCCCTTTGGCTTCCTGACCACCCAGAGCCTAGCGCCGGCTCTTCCTTGATTCTGAGCTCTCCAGGAAGCATCGGGAATTTTCCACCAGAAAGAGACAAACCCCGCCCCTTATTGGTTCCTACTCTTGTCTTTTGACTTCCACGAGTACGGTGCCTTTTGTAACTAGGAACTGAAAAACTTTCAAGGCCTGCACTTCCTGTCAAACAAAGCCCAGGCTCCTTTGCCAAGTCGAAGACTACTGCATTTGGCTCCGGCAGACGTCTGAGGACTGGATGTCTGATGTGAGCCCTTCCCTCCAGCTGGTCTACGTGCCATCTCACAAACACACAGGCATTTTCTAACACTGCCTACTTTAAAAAAAAAAAAAAAAAAAGCATAGTTGTAGAGCACTTTCTTATATGCTAGTCATTGTAATAATATTTAATCTTAGCAACGTTCTTATGAAGTATTGTTAGAAATACTTGTACAGGAAAGCAACTGAAGCCCAGAGATTTTGGAACCTTGTTATTTGTCTTGCAACTAATAACTGGTAGAGCTGGGGTTGAACCCGGTTATGATAGCAAGACCTGTGCTCTTTCCAGTGTTCAACACTTCCTGATGATAATTAGCCTTGAATATTCTACCCATGCTCTATGACTTACTTTCTTGATCATCACATCCTTCCACCTTGCATTCATGAATGCTTCAAAAAACATCTTTGAGTGCCTGAAGTACTGGGCAAGGGGCTCTGGAGGATTTATCATGATGCATAGACTAGCCAGGGAGACACGTGCAAATAACTTGAATGTGCAGAATAATGAGGAGGGAAGTCAGAGAAGACAAAACAAAGGCTACTAGGATTCTGAGAAGAAGACAAAATGGGGTGTTTCCCTACCAATTGACATAGTATGGAAAAAGAGAGATTTTGAAAGGTGGGGCTTTGGGCATGGGCAAGGGCATTTCAGGAAGAGGAAGCAACGTGAGCCAATGTAGGACGGTTGGAAAGCAGATGCTGTCATCTGGGAACAGTGAATTGCAGTGTGGCTGCTCTGTGTGAAATGTGAAGACAAGCCATGAAAGATGATGTTGGACGATCCCCAAGAGCTTTCAGTGTCAAATGGACATACTTGGCCTAGAAAATGTAAATACTAGGCTTTCCAAATGTGGACATGAGCTTTCCAAGAACAAAACTCCTTGCAGTGTTGGGGAGAATTAGAGGGACAGAGACCAGAGGTGAACAGTCAGGTGGGATTCTGGATCAGGTGAGCGGTAGTGACCATCTGACCTGGTGGGAAGGGCAACAAGAATCTGAAGTCATGGGGAGAGTTTATTATCTTTGTGAACACACAAAGCTGTGAACACACAGCTCCAAGCACAGGGATTTAGATAGAATAAATACTTAGATCATTGATGTTGAGGAAATGGTGGGAGGAACAGGTCCCAAGCGAAGATAAAATGTTCCTTTCTTATTATTTTCAAAAAAGTGTCCCATGGCCTCTTGTTACTCTATAACCTTTTAAAGCACCACTCAGTTATTCCCTTCAGGTGATCTTATTCTTACCCTGAGTCTTCTCCTGAAAGGGGTAGTTTGCTATATGGGAATATATCTTTGAAAAAATAGCTCTATTAAGATGAAATGACTAGATAAACAAGAATATCTAGATGGCTGCTCTTTCCTAAGTAGGACAGTTTTCTAAATAAACCTTATTATTTCTGAATTTCCAAAAGTAGAAATCTTTTCAAACATCATAAAATTTCACAATATTAAAATAAAGATATGCCCTAAATCAGTGGTAAGCAGACTTTCTTTAATGAGAGTCCAGATAGTAAATATTTTAGATTTCGTGAGCCATAAGCTCTGATATTGTGGTATGAAAGTTGTCATAGATGATACATAAAAAGAAGAGTATGTGGCCCTGTCCCAATAAAACTTCATTTATACAAATACGAACAGGAAGGACTTAGCCATGATTTGTTGTTTTGACTCCTGCCTTAGGAAACAAGGTCGGGATTTAGCTTTTAAGATTTTTTCTCAACCTAAATTAGCTTAGTATCTTGAGGTAATAAGAATAATGTGTGTGTGTGTGTGTGTGTGTGTGTGTGTGTGTGTATGCATGTAGACGTGTAAATTCTAATATGGGAAAGTTCAGTTAGAAGCTACATGTGGACATAACCTTGGTTAACTTACTTTCAGAGGTTTTGGTCCATGTTTCTTCTGCATCAAAATGAACATCTCCTCCAATACCAGGGCCTGGCTGAAAGGCATGAGCAAGAATTCCATCGGGTCCATCAAATGGGGAATTGTCCCCATGATCTGAAATAAAACAATTTGTATTAGGTATTAGCCACTTTTCAGTTTAGCCAGAGAAAGCAACATTGAGCCTGAGTTCTTTGAGCCCACCTCTTTGGGCAAAAGAAATCTGGATGTCTGCTTCTTTGTCCAAGGTCCTGTTGAAGGTCAAGGGTGACACTTTACTCCAGACTTTAAAGGCTTCCTCAATAATTGCTTCCACATCCGTCTCTGTCAAGTTCTGGGTATAGTTCACAATCCTTCAAAATGAGAAGGCACATTAGTCTTTAGAACAGCAGTCCCTCGGTAGATTAAATTGCTCTAGTTTGGAGTTTGTTGCACGTGTAACATGCTACCACTGAACAGTGTGTAAGGAGTGGGTGAAGGACTTAGGGTTGAAGACAGACCTGGGTTCTGGACAAGTTACTACATGTCGTTAAACTCCACTTCCTTATTCATAAAATGAGGATGGTAAAATAGTACCCCTGTCATAAGGTTTTTGTAAGAGTAAATATATATAAAGCATTTAGTTCACTACTTGGCAAATAGTGGTCTTCAATAAATATAGTGTATCATTATTACTGTTATTATCTTCAAAATGGATGAAAAGTGAGGCTAGATTATCTCCAGCAATGATTAAGTCTTTTGGGGGGTCCCTGGTGGCTCGGTGGTAAAGAATTCACCTGCATGCAATTCAGGAGACTGCCTGTAAATGCTGGAGACTCAGATTTGATCCCTGGATGGGGAAGATCCCCTGGAGAAGGAAATGGCAACCCACTCCAGTATTCTTGCCTGGGAAGTCCCATGGGCAGAGGAGCCTGGTGGGCTACAGTCCACGGGGTCATAAACAGTCAGACATAACCTAGTGACTAAACCACAAACCACTTACATGAGTTCTTGGACAGACAGCCTAACTTTGCCATAGTCTTCTTTAGACTGTTAGAGAAAGGAGACCAAAAATGGCAGGCTTTGGATTGATAAGAACCCATGGGATCTTCTCCACTTCATCCTCTCATTCATTCACTAGAATGTAAACTGTGTAAGAACAGGGATATTTGCTTGTCTCTAGTGGAGTCCAAGTTCTGTATCAGTGTCTAACACAGTAAGAGTTCAGTGAACACTGGCTCAGGGAATAAACTCTGAAACTCGAGAAATATCACCTGTAGGTCAGCTTAGTTTTTTCCCACTTGGGGTTTCCTGGGGTTCTCATAAAGCTGCCCGAGTCGGGCACTCCACAGCGAGGCTTTCTCATCATCTCCAGGGTTTCCTCATTTGGCTTCCCTGTCACGTTCAGCCTGAAGAATTGCTGCATTCTTTTAAGTGTCTCAACAATCACATTAGTTTTGCTCTTCCTTTCAGACTTATATTTGAACCTTGGCAATTGGTAGAACTTCTCTAGGTAATTCTGGAAAAAGACAAACATAAGGGATTTGCTGTGAAACTGCCTTCAGTTCTCTGGGGTTTTGCATCCCTTTTTAAGTTATTACAGGGCTAATAACCTGATCGCCACAAAAATAAAAGCACAAATTTGCTGGTTGACTTTGAGAGAAAAGGGCCTACTGGAAAGAACAGTTTATCCCTTCAGTGCTACAGTTACTATTATTCATAAAAATAGGTATTTCGTGAAGGGTAAGATAGACATCTCAAGCAATCTCAAGCAAAATGCTAGTATACAGTTAGGAGACTGCCTTCTTATTTTTATTAAAAAGCAAACAAAACAAAACAGCATAAGCATTTATTGACTTCTTGAAGTATTAGTTGCAGCAACGCAGATTCTCTTTTTTAATCCTCTTTTCACTATTGTAGAGGAGGGTTAATCATTCACACTGACATAAAGATGCAAAAAAATAAGGAACTTGCCAAGATGATAATCGGGTCCCAATTCACCACGTTGCTTCCCAAATGAGAACTGAGAATTTTAAGAGAAGAACACCAAACATGTTTTGGAGTAACAGCAGCATCACTCTCATTAGCCTTTTATTCACCACAGTAACTCTTCAAGAGGGGCCAGAAACTCATTAAGTACAGGTTCTGAAGGTTGTTAATGAGCCAGTTATGAGACTTCTTTCTTTCACCTTAAGCATCCTTAAGTGGCACTTTGCAAGTGACACAGGACACAGCAATTTTGTGTTCACACAGGCTTTGAGATCAGATAGCTTTGGGTTCAAAACTTAGCTCTGCCACGGATTAATTGTGTGTCCTGGACACATCACTTAGATAATTCAAGATTCACTTTTATCTCTAAAGTGGAATTAATAATCTGTCATCACAGGGTTGCTGTAGGATGAAATGAGACAATATTTGAGAAATGCTGAGCAGGACACCCTGTGCAGAATAAGTACTTAATCACTTCTGGCTATCAGCCATGGGTTACTGTATCATGGTAAGAAGTACTTTTTTTTTTTAAGTCAAACAAAAAGAATCAACAAGAAAAAAATGCTTTTTTAAAACTGTAATGCTGGGAAAATTGTGCATGACAAATTTCTGACAGCATTCCTTTGTTTTTCTTTAAAGACTTGGCCTTTCATACTGTTAAACAATGGGGGAAAAGCTATCCGTTTTGTTTTTTACAATGCTTCCCAGAGTTTATAAACAGCCCCATAGTCTGATTTTAGGAAATAAGACCACATAATGAACTGATTTCTGGTTTCTTATAGTTTCCCATCCTCACACTCTCTTGTACACCTGAGATATTTGGCTGCACAAACAAGTTCATACAGAAAGCACCAATCATGTAGTAACTGCATTGCAGACATTCTAGAAAGGAAGTCTTAGGTAAGTGAAAAAGAAAATCATTTTATAATTAAAACCATTCCTTCTAAAAGGTTTTCCCTGCTGGAGCAGCTTGGCAGCCGTGTTTTCCGAGGGTTTGAAGAGTCCAGCGTGTTTGCACGCCCGGCTTTCGGAGAGCCCTGTTTGGAACTCTCCTAATCATTGAAACAAGATGTTCAGCCTCAAGCAAATCATTCACATAATTCCTTCAGGCGGTTTCAACTAAAAAGAGAAGATAACCCAAACAATTTTCTCATCACCAGCAAATCAACCACCCACCTAAATGATAGTTGAGTTACCTGAACAATGTTTCTGTTCTTCTCTTCTAGGGATGCAAAAGATACTGGAAAGGCCCTGGAAAGCTGCACGTGGAGTAAGAGCAGAAGTGGGAGCATCTTCAGGCTGAACATGGCCTTCCTTGTCTTCAAGGAAGACCTCTCCCGGCCTGCCTTCTGCCCCTTCCCCTGCCGGGTACCCTGAAGGTCACAGCATCACAGGTCTCTCTCTGTTTCATCTGGTCCCTTATAAAGCTGTGTCTTAAACAATTGCCCCACCAGGAACGTGAAGCAATGCAGGCTAATTACACTCTGACAGTTCTGCAATGTTATAATGTGATCGAGTACCCTCAAATGGGGGAGTCTTTCAATGGAAAAAAGTACAACTTGCTACTCTGCTTTTGGGGCTTTTACATATTTACTTTTGCAAAATTGTCGAGGAAAAGGAATAGGAGACTAATTCTGAAGTTAATAAAGAGCATTTCTGGGTATGTCAGAGGCTGAGGCTGTGTTACTTACACAGTAGAATATTGTTTGATTAGTGGTAGGTGTCTTGGGACTAAGGAGTCTAACTGGAGAATCTCTGCACTTACCCCACCCCCCTCCATTGTTGTAGGTCAGGAGCATGTGTGCTTGTGTGTACTGTGACGAAGTTGGATGCATCTGGGGTCCTAGAGTAGTTTCTGGAAGATGTGGTTTTGGCATCAGTGCAATAGAAAACCCCAGTCCACAGCTGGATTTTCCTTGGAAAGACACAGAAAACAGTTCTGATGGCAATGATAGTAACGATCGTTTGCTAAATACTTTTTATATCCCAGATTTATGTGCTATATGTATATGACCTTGGCCCATGCTCACAAGGCGTTGGAGGGTGGATGCTACTACTACCTGCACTTTGCAGATAAAATCAAATCCAGAGACATGAGATGGCTTATATAAGACACATGCTAACATTGTGGAGGAGCCAGGATTCAATCGTAGGGTGTGTGTTTAGAGGCTGAACTGGCAGCTATGATTGACTCATCAGGACTTATTTTCTAGTCTCCCCTCCAGCACCTGGCTGGCCCAGATGGAGCTGTAGGTCGAGGCCTGCAGCAGCTGGGAGACCTTGGCTGTGTGGATGGAGAAGACAGGAAGAAGGAGCACAGGATGCCTTGTGTACGCCCAAAGGACTCAGACAGGACTCCCAGACAATGTGGCTCTGCAGCAGCTATGCTGGGCAGGGGCCCTTGGGCCTGCTTTTTAAACCATGGTCCTCAGTCCCACTAACTCTGACTCTATGTGCATATCCACTGCTACCACACAAGGGCTCTGAATAGATTTATTCACACATGTTTATATAACAGTTGGGGCTTCCCTGGTTTCTCAGTTGGTAACAAATCCACCTGCAATGCAGGAGACCCTGTTTTGATTCCTGGGTCAGGAAGA
Source organism: Bos grunniens (assembly GCF_055505025.1). Lineage (NCBI taxonomy): Eukaryota > Metazoa > Chordata > Mammalia > Artiodactyla > Bovidae > Bos > Bos grunniens. The sequence continues at coordinate 6,425,285 of NC_141179.1, read as the reverse complement.
TCCCCTGGCAAAGGGTTAGGCCACCCACTCCAGGATTCTTGGGCTTCCCCGGTAGCTCAGATGGTAAAGAATCTGCCTGTAACATGGGAGACCTGGGTTTGATCCCTCGGTTGGGAAGATCCCCTGGAGGAGGGCATGGCAACCCACTCCAGTATTCTTGCCTGGAGAATCCCGTGGACAGAGGAGCCTGGTGGGCTACTGTCCATGGGGTCTCAAAGCGTTGGATACAACTGAGCAACTAAGCACAACATATATACAGTTGACTCTTACCAAGGGGGTGGGTTGGGGTGCTGACCTTCTGTGCAACCAAAAATCTGCATGTAATTTATAGTCAGCCCTCTGTATACTCAGTTCCTCTGTATCTTCACTTCCGTGTCGGCAGATTCAACCAACGCTTAATCCTGTCATACTCTAGTATTTATTATTGAGAAAATCCAGTGGGGTGAACTGGGAGACTAGGATCAACATACATACACTCCCATGTATCAAAAGCCTGGTGGGCACCCGCTGTCTGCGCGGGAGCTGAGCTCAGCTCTGTGATGCCCTAGAGGAGTGGGGATGGGGGTGTGGGCTGGGAGGGAGCTCCCAGAGGGAGGGGATACTTGTGTACATACAGCCGATTCATCTCACCGTGCAGCAGAAAGTAACACACCGTGGGAAAATGATTATATCCCAATAAATAAAATGAGGGATAAAGAAGAAAACAGTCCAAGTGTGAGTAGGCCTACAGTTTAAACCTGTGTTGGTCAAGGGTCAACTGTATTCTGTAAAGGCAGGCTGTTCTTGTGCTTAAATGTATATGCCAACATGTACAGCATGTGTTAATGTGTTAATAATATCTCTATTTGAGAGGCTTTGGTAAGTGCTTCAGTTCCCTCCTGAAGTCTTTTAACAGCTTTTAAAACAAGCTGAAGAAACATGGCTTGGGTTAGAACCTATCTAGAGAGCAGATGAATGTTTATGAGGTAGATTCTCACATTCACTCAAGAAGTATTTCCTGACACCTCCTGTGCGCCAGGTGCTGTGCTGGGTTATTAGAGACTTGCCCGGGTCCAGCCCCGGTGGATCCAGGGAATTTGAAGGGGAGACGGCTTCGGTGATCAGGAAACAAGAGATCAATTAAGCGTTAATTAAAGATATAAAAAGTGGTGAAATAAGGATAGCTCAGTGAGAAAATTTAGTGGAGAAAAGAGGCTGAATAATTCAGCCAGAAGGTGAGAGAAAGAACGACACGGGGAAACCAAGTTTCAGTGAACAAGGCCCGCATTTTATTTTCCAAAGTAGTTTTTATACCTTAAGTTATGCATAGAGGATAATGGGGGAAGGGGTAGAGTCAGGCAGCAAGCCAGGCTTTCTTCCTGCAAACTTATCATATGCAAAAGTTTAGGTGATTCGCATCATCTTCTGGCCTGGAGGCCTGTTAACATTTTAAGACCCTTTCTTCAGAAAACTTATTTTTCTCTGTAGGTGATTAGTCAGGCGCCACCCTCCAAAAGCTTTAGATAAAGTTGCATTCCTACAGGGCAAAGGTGTGGTGGGCTATAACAAGAAAAAGAATTAACTTAAGGGTCCAAGGTTACAAACATTAAAGCTACTACTTACACCAGTTATATTAATCAATACACTGCCAGGGACACAGCAGGTAAGGGATATGGAAACTTAGCAGCAAACATTGGCCCAACAAGTGAAAAACCCTTCACCAATACAATTTCTAATCAATCTTTTAACTGCTCAAAGGAATCTGTATTTAGACAGTTTAGAACATCTCATGCCTCTCACAGTTGGGAGGCTCTGAGCAATCACATGTGGCCGGAAAAACCTATTCAGGCAGGCTAGAGGACTTTCAAAGGAGTTTGTAGGTTGAAACACTGTCACACCCAGGAATTAGTAACTGGAGCTGTAAGCTAACTCTTTTTTCAGAGAGAGGTAGTGGGGGACAGCCCCCCGTAAAGTCAGAGGTGTAGGTGAGAGCACAAAGCAGAAAGTAGGCAGACTCTGGTTTTGGGGGTAGATGCTCGAGAATTTCCAGGGGGACTCCTGAGGCTCGACCCCGCCTTTGCGTATGCCAAGCCTCCTTCCTCATGACCTTTGCCACGGGCGGAGCGCCTGCTCCCGGCAGGAGACAAGTTAACAGTGGTTCAGGTGAAGTACTGTGGGAGTCTGGTGGAAAGTGCAGGGTGGGTAGAATCAGGGAAGGCTTCCTGAGGGAGGAAGAATTTGAGCTTGTCCTCAGAGGAAGCAGAATGTGGATGTGCAGAGATGTGGGATCCGGTCCTTGTCCCCATGTTCTAACTTTTTCCATGTGGTTCAAGCTGTTCTCCATGTTAACCCTCCCTGGGTACATGACTTAGTCATGATGTGGCTTTCTGTGCATTAGGTCTTCAGTGAAAAAGCCTTTTCTCCCTAAATGAGAACGCCCTGTGTTCAGTTATTGTGATTCACTGTTGTTTATAAGGTTTATCAATGTACTTTCTCCTGAACACAATGAGAAATGATTTAGACAAGACTCCCAAACTCTAGTGAACTCGGTTCTCTAGTGTTTGTGTAAATGTTGTGTTGTATACCTATGGCTGATTCACGTTGAGGTTTGACAGAAAACGACAAAATTCTGTAAAGCAATTATCCTTCAATTAAAAAAATAAATTAAAAAGAAAAAAGTATACACATAAAAGGAAAAAAAAAAAAAGAAACAGGATTTTGGACCTGGATCCCAGATGACAGGTCCAGCCCCAGTACAGAGGTGGAGAAGGCCACGCTTGTTGTCAGGGTCTCTGGCTTCTGCTTTGTGAATCCTTTCTCTGTGCGTGACTGACACTCGCCTCCATGGTGTCTGCGCCTCCCTTCCAGGACACAGAGTTCTCTCAGGCCCTCCCCTCTCTGAAAATCTGCTTCTGGGAAAAGACCAGCTATCAGTCATTTCCACTCTAGTGTGAACTTGGGGACCGTTTGCCTTTTAAGCCAATTTCTTACTAGAAAAAAAAAAATGACATTTTTTAAAATAAAGGTTTTGTTTCCTGTGCGTTTCAGAGCAAGTAAAGGAGACGGTGGAAATTTAGTTTTGGACAGAGACACTGAAAGGCAGCGAAGGGTCATCCTGTCTCCATCCTGCCACCGCCTGTAGACAGCAACCTTGTCTCACCGTCCAATGTGCTGCTCCACTCCAGAGGTAGCAAGTCGTCGTTTTATAGCTGTTTTGCTTTCTAGGCCCAAGAAGAAACTGATTGCATAGATACAGCTTGTTTTCCCTTGAGCTTTAAAGAAAAGAAAAAAGGAGGAGAATGTGTCTGGCTAGCTGGGGTGGCATAGGTAGCCGGGAAAGCTACCTGGAGGTGCTCAGGGAGGCCTGAGTCTTCAAGGCTGAGTAGGAGTTTGCCAGTAGGAAATATGAGCCAGTAAAAGAAAGAGCACACGCCGAGTGCAGTTTACCCAGTGAAGTGGATGGATCTTTGAATAGTTTGTGAACAGGCAAAAATGTTCCCTGCATCATGCATTTTTGAACTGTGATGATCAGCATGGATGTCTCTACCCTCTGACCAAATGAACAGGTGATTGTTGGAATCATTGGTGGTGAAGGTAAAGAGCATCAGACATGAAATCATACTAACACTAACTGGGTTCAATCCGCAGTTCTGCCACTTCCTACTTAGGTAACTTTTAGCAAATCATCTAAGTTCTTCTGGGCCTCAACTTCCACATCTATGTAACTGGGACATTAACTTCTCCCTCACATGGCTTCAGGGAGGTTGGATGAGACAGTGCATTTGAAAGTCGCATGTAAACCCTCCAGCACACTCTTCTCTGCATTGCAAATGTGATTAAGTTATGCTTCTTCTTGTGCTCATTCTGTAAATTGAGTCAGCAATGTTGAAAAGCTGCACGTTTCCAGAAAGAGAAGTGCTTCAAGGTTAAGCCACTGAGTGATGAAGTAATTTCCATCCAGCTTTCTTCAGCATCCAGAGCTCAGGGCAGTCAGGGTGTAACTTACACACCCTTCACATAGAGCATAAGTGGTTAAGTTAAAGATGACACAAACCAGCTGTATTAAACACTGCATGAAGCTGGCAGCCTTTACTATTAAGTGAGCGGAATGTGTGTACTGTCTTCACTCTGTAGGAGTCAGTCTTAGATGTTTATTACATATTGCCTCCCTTAAGCTTCATAATAACCCAAGGAAGAAGGGTCTATTATCCTCATTTTAAAGGTAACTAAACTGAGGTCCAGAAATCTGATTCACACTTTCCTTTCCATTTATCTTTCCTGGTAATCTCCCTTTTGTCCTCCCGGTGAGGAAAGATTCAAATTAAGACAATAATTCTCAGTCTCAGCTCTATATCAGAGTCTGTATTAAAAACACAGATAAGTGGGGGCTTCCCTAGTGCTCCAGCACTTAAGACTCCATGCTTCCACTGCAGAGGGCATGGGTTTGATCCTTCCTGGTCACAAAACTAAAAGACGTTTGTTCCTTGTAAGGAAAACTATAACAAACCCAGCGTAGTAAAAAGCAGAGACACCACTTTGCCGACAAAGGTCCATGTAGTTAAAGCTATGGTTTTTCCAGTAGTCATGTACGGATGTGACACCATAAAGAAGGGTGAGCGCCGAAGAATCAATGCTTTCAAACTGTGGTGTTGGGGAAGACTCTTGAGAGTTCCCTGGACTGCAAGGAGATCAAACCAGTCAATCCTAAAGGAAATCAACCCTGAATATTCATTGGAAGGACTGATGCTGAAGCTGAAATTCCAATACTTTGGCCACCTCATGCGAAGAGCTGACTCATTGGAAAAGACCGTGATGCTGGGAAAGATTGAGGGCAGGAGGAGAAGGGGATGACAGAGGATGAGATGGTTGGATGGCATCACTGACTCCATGGACGTGAGTTTGGGTAAACTCTAGGAGTTGGTGATGGGCAGGGAGGCCTGGCCTGCTGCAATCCAAGAGTCCAACAGAGGTTAGATGGCATCGCTGATTCTATGGACAGGAACTTGGGCAGGCTCCAGTGAGATAGTGAAGGACAGGGAAGCCTGCTATGCTGCAGTCTATGGGGTTGCAAAGTGAACGCAACTGGCAAATGAGGCCACTAAATCCCAGCTGAGCAGCAGAGATGGCCCAGGCACATGAGAGGGTGGTTACAGTTGGCAACCAGTATCCGATCTCTGTCTTGTTTTTAACTTCAAACATTCCCATTTACCTCCCTGACTCTGCCACCACTTCACATCCCCTCCCAACTTCAGAATGTTGAGGATAAGACAAAACGGAGAAAAAAATGATCCAATGATACTCAATAACTGCACAAAACCATTTGACAGAGACCCATGTTGGACTTCCCTGATGGCTCAGATGGTAAAGAATCCACCTGCAGTGCAGGAGACCTGGGTTCGATCCCTGGGTTGGGATGATCCCCTGGAGAAGGGAAAGGCTACCCACTCCAGTATCCTGGCCTGGAGAATCCCAGGGACTGTGTAGTCCATGGGGTCACAAAGAGTCAGACACAACCGAGTGACTTTCCCTTTCGTGAGGACAGACATGGCAGGAGATAGGCGTTTGCTCCAAGTGGCTCCGTTTCTGGACAGTGGAAGCTGCTGACTGAGGTTTCTGGTTTTCGGCCCCACCGTGTGGCATGCGGGGTCTCAGCTCCCAGACCAAGGATCAGCTGTAACCGCGCACTGGGAGCACAGTCTTCACCGCTCCACCACAGGAGGAGTCCCTGCTGACTGAATTTGCCATAATTCTCTTCCCTCCTCAAGGAGCTCGGCTCTGTGATCGGGCGTCTGGGTTTTTGTTTCTCCTGAGCTATGTGATTTCTACATCTTCTCCACTCTTGGGAGTCTGGCCTCACGTCCCATCTTTCTACATCAAGAGACATGACTTCTTACCACAGGGAAGTCACCTCAATTTCTGTGCAAAAAAAAACAACAACCCAAAGCACGTTGATCTCACTCATCCCAGGCTCCTGATAATGGCCCTTCTGCATGTCCATGGATCTCTCTTGTTTCTACCCCAGAGCCAGTTCTCTTTATACCTTCTCTCCCCTCTTCCTGTCCCTGCTTTGACACCTTCACCTCTGCAGACGCTTCCTGATGGAAACCAGATAGAGCAAACCAGCTGCCTTCCCCCATCTCTCCCCGACGCAGACTCTGGGGCCCTGTCCTCCCTTCCCTGCTGGCCCTTAGAACCGTCTCTCTCTTCAGGCCTCCACTCGGTCCTGTTCCCCCCGCCTTGGTTCCGGCATCTCACGTTTAAAGCCGGGCTCTCAGGAGGATGCGCGCCTGCCCGCTGGAGACCCACTCTCCACTCCGGCCACGTGTGAGTTTCCTGCGGCTGCTGCAACAGCCCACCGCCAGCCCACAGCTTAAGACGAGACGTGCGTTCTCTTACAGCTGTGCAGTCTGGAGTCTGACACGGGTCTCCCCGAGCTAAAATCCAGGTGTCAGCACGGCTCTGTCTCCTGCCGGGGGCTCCCGAGGGCACCACGTTCCTCGCTGCTTTCAGCTTCCCAAGGCAGCCTGGACGCGTCGGCTGTGGCCCCATCCTCCGTCTTCAAGCCCTTCACTCCTCTCTAACCCTTCTGTCCTTAACGTCTTTCCTTGACAGCAGCTGGGAGAAGTTCTCTGCAGCAGCAAGTCCCCTACGTACGAACGCGCTCTGTTCCAAGAGTTCATTCCCAATTCCGTTTTGTTCATAAGTCCGCAAGACTTAGCCTAGATCCCCAACTAACACAATCGGCGATATAGTCCTGTACTGTAATAGGTTTATAACACTTTCACACAAATAGTACATGAAAAACAGCAAACACACATAAAATCTTTGAATCTTTAGTACAGCACCTTGGAAAGGACAGCAGTGCCAGCTGCGTCATGTTGCTGTTAGGCTCACGTCCAGATGCCCTAGGCCTGAAATAAAGATGGCACAGTACTGTATGGTCTTCAGTGCTGTCCAAAACAGTGCAGAGAAGCACAGCCCCTTGTAGAGGATGCATGCGTGTGAAACTGTACACCAGACACGTGAACTAACTTACGTGATTGGACACGTGAACCTATGTTCATTTTATTGAGAGTTTGCAACTTGAAGGTATGGTACGTAGGAGACTTACTGTGATTAGATTGGGCCCACGTGGATAACCCCTGATACTCTCCCCAGCTCGAAGCCTTGAACCTTCGTCACACGTGTAAAACCTTTTTTGCTGTGTAGATTCGCGTATTCACAGAAGTCCAGGGATTCAGGTGTGGACATATCTGGGGCTGTCACCACACTCACCACAAGCAGCAACTCTCAACGGGAAAAGACGGGAGGGCCCGGTGAGTGTGAGGAGGGTGACTGCACAGAGCAGGGTAGCTGAGAACCTGTGGGTCTGCCTGTGGTTTTACAGTTCTTTAGAAGATAATGCCCTACGACCCCAGGATGACCTACACCCACCCTGGTCCCCCTTTTGACTTCCAGGGCCAAGAATATATCATGTGAGTACTTACTAAACACCCATTCTAAATCAGGGGCTATAGCAGTTCCTTTCACAACATCACTTTCATGTGAATCTATTTATATGTGGTTTTAAAGCAATATAGAAATTGAAGATCAGAGAGGTTAAGTGAATTACCCAAGGTCACATAGCTAGCAGGCATGTAATGTAAGTGGATTTGGAAATTCTGTTTTGGTTTTGTAACAGTTTGGTTTCAAACTGTTTCCAATAAAGCTCAATAAAGTCATAGCCTAAGGTCGCCTTTCACCTTAATAGCTTCTTTAGTTTAAATGTACACTAAGGTCTCCAGTGGTCATGTATAGATGTGAGAGTTGGATGGTGAAGAAAGCTGAGCGCCCAAGAATTGGTGCTTTTGAACCGTGGTGTTGGAGAAGACTCTTGAGACTGCAAGGAGATCCAACCAGTCCATCCTAAAGGAGATCAGTCATGGATGTTCACTGGAAGGACTGATGTTGAAGCTGAAACTCCAATACTTTGGCCACCTCATGAGAAGAGCTGACTCATTGGAAAAGACCCTGATGCTGGGAGGGATTGGGGGCAGGAGGAGAGGGGGACGACAGAGGATGAGATGGTTGGATGGCATCACCGACTCGATGGACATGGATTTGAGTAGACTCCGGGAGTTGGTGATGAACAGGGAGGCCTGGCGTGCTGCAGTCCATGGGGTTGCAGAGAGTCAGACATGACTGAGCGACTAAACTGAACTGAACTGAAGGTCCCCATAAGAATATTTTGACCCTTCTTTCCTCTAAATTATGCAAGCCTGGTTGCCTAGCACGTGAGGACAGAACTTCACAGGAAGCCTAAGTGAAGCCAGGGCCCCACAGGCAGCCAGTTTATCTTTTGATTGGGAGGGGAAGTCTGGAGACCCAGGTTTGATCCCTTTCTTCCACTTGCTTGACCTTGGACAGGTTCCTTCATCTCTGTGCTTCTATTTCATGCCTCTGGCCACTTACAGCTGTGAACCTTGAACAAGTCGCTTCATATCCCTATGCCTTAATTTCCTTCCATGTAAAATGGTGGCAATAACACCTACATGGTAGGAATGTTGTGAAGATTAAACATAGATTTGCCTGGAAAGTGCCTGCACATGTCGCATAGTAAGAGTTCTCTGACAGCTAAATAGGAAAGTACTTCGCAGGATAGCCATGGGTTCCAAGGAGGTAGCAGACCAAAAGCAGACTATAAACCATAAAGGGCTATTCCAAAGACTTATCTTAAAAGTCATTTACTTAAAAGTAATGCAGGAGCATGTGCTCACTTGTTTAAACAAGCAAACAAACAACATAAAAAACACTCAGAAGTATGAAATGCAGCCCCTCACTCATTCAGCTTCCCTCCTCAGGAGAAGGAAGGGATGTTAACCACTGTTAACCACTGTTAACATCTTGATATGTCTCTATCCAGATATTTTCTTATGTCTTAATGCTAAAGATTAATTATCATTATTAGATATAGAACAAGTTTCCAGGACTATAGTGTGTCCCGAGTGTAAAATACCAAATGCTTCAAGGCTATGTGGTGTAGTGTGTGTGTGTGTTGGTCGCTCAGTCCTGTCTGACTCTTTGGGACCCCGTGGGACTGTAGCCCGTCAGGTTCCTCTGTCCATGGAATTCTCCAGGCAAGAATACCAGAGTGGGAAGCTGCTCTCTTACCCAGGCGATCTTCCCAAACCCAGGAATTGAACCTGGGTGTCTCTCATTGCAGGCGGATTCTTTACAGCCTGAACCATCAAGGAAGCCCGTGTAGAGTAGCAAACAAGGCCTAATAAAGTCAGGGAAGACAGACCTGTCACTCTTAGCCAAGCCAGCGGTGGTCATGTGCATATAAAACCACTAGAGGGCACGCAGAGTCCATCTGGGCACTGAGCTGTTTGATCAGGTCAGTGAAAAGTGGAAGTGAAAGTGAAAGTTGCTCAGTCCTCCGACTTTTTGTGACCCCCATGGACTATACAGTCCATTGGATTCTCCAGGCCAGAATACTGGAGTGGGTAGCCTTTCCCTTCTCCGGGGGATCTTCCCCACCCAGGGATTGAACCCAGGTCTCCTGCATTGCAGGCGGATTCTTTACCAGCTGAGCCACAAGGGAAGCCCAAGAATACTGGACTGGGTAGCCTATCCATTCTCCAGGGGATCCTCCTGACCCAGCAACTGAATTGGGGTCTCCTGTATTGCAGGCAGATTCTTTACCAACTGAGCTATCAGGTCAGTAGTCCGAAACAAATGTGAACACAGGTGGCCATTATCTCCTTTAGTGAAGGTTTGAACAAGGCCGGTTGAACAAGGCAGCTGGGGACTCACCAAGGCTTAATACAGTGTAATTTGCTGGAGGTGAGAACAGAGAATGCGAAACCCCACAGACGCCCTAAGCACAGAGTTTTGGCCTCCATTAACAGAGGAACATTTTAATGTGATGTTGTGGGGAGCAGCTTTAGAAGGCCACTATAGGGTCATCTATGGAAAAGGGGACGACAGAGGATGAGATGGCTGGATGGCATCACCGACTCGATGGACATGAGTTTGAGTGAACTCTGGGAGTTGGTGATGGACAGGGAGGCCTGGCGTGCTGCAATTCATGGAGTAGCAGAGAGTCGGACATAACTGAGTGACTGAACTGAACTGAACTGATGGACACACTGGTTGTCACACACGTCACAATTTGCTTTGGACAGTTTGCACAATTTGCTGGTAAAAGGAAAATTTTTAAGTCTGCTAAATAACAGTTGAATATCTGATGACTACTTACCATCAACAGAAATGAGGTTCAGAAGAACCTGCAAGAAAACTGAGATTCCTAAATCCATTCAAAGTTTAATTTTATACATGGTTTATACCAGAGAGGATGGCTTAAATTATTCAGTGATTGTAAGCCCGGAATCCTTTAATGTCTCTTAAAGCAACAAAGGTTTACTTCTTACTCATGCTATGCAACCATCGTGGTTGGACAGAGGGACTCTGCTTGTGGCAGTAACGCTGTTTCCCAGAGGAGCCATAGTTTTGAGTTCTATCAGTTGCTATGTTGGATGGAAAAAGACACTGAAGGGTTTGATGCAGGCAGTTAAATGTTCCATCCTAGAAGAGCCACATGTCACCACCACTTACAGGTCATTGCCTGGAGCTAGTGATGTGGCCCCACCTACTGCAAGTAGGATAGGAAGTATCCATATAATCCTTCCTTGTGGCCAGCAGGTTCAGTTCAGTTCAGTTCTGTTGCTCAGTTGTGTCCGACTCTTTGCGACCCCATAAACCGCAGCACACCAGGCCTCCCAGTCCATCACCAACTCCCGGAGTCCACCCAAACCCGTGTCCATCGAGTCGGTGATGCCATCCAGCCATCTCATCCTCTGTCGTCCCCTTCTCCTCCTGCCCCCAATCCCTCCCAGCATCAGGGTCTTTTCCAATGAGTCAGCTCTTTGCATGAGGTGGCCAAAGTATTGGAGTTTCAGCTTCAGGATCAGTCCTTCCAATGAACACCCAGGATTGATTTCCTTTAGGATGGACTGGTTGGATCTCCTTGCAGTCCATGGGACTCTCCAGAGTCTTTTCCAATACCACAGTTCAAAAGCATCAATTCTTCAGCTTTCTTGACAGTCCAACTCTCACATCCATACATGACCATTGGAAAAACCACAGCTTTGACTAGAAAGGACCTTTGTTGACAAAATAATGTCTCTGCTTTTTAATATGCTGTCTGGGTTGGTCATAACTTTCCTTCTAAGGAGTAAGTGTCTTTTAATTTCATGGCTGCAGTCACCATCTGCAGTGATTTTGGAGCCCAGAAAAATAAAGTCTGTCACTGTTTCCACTGTTTCCCCATCTATTTGCCATGAAGTGATGGGACCAGATGCCATGATCTTAGTGTTCTGAATGTTGAGCTTTAAGCCAACTTTTTCACTCTCCTCTTTTACTTTCATCAAGAGGCTTTTTAGTTCCTCTTCACTTTCTGCCATAAGGATGGTATCATCTGCATATCTGAGGTTATTGATATTTCTCCCAGCAATCTTTATTCCAGCTTGTGCTTCCTCCTGCCCAGTGTTTCTCATGATTTACTTTGCATATAAATTAAATAAGTAGGGTGACAATATACAGCCTTGACGTATTCCTTTTCCTATTTGGAACCAGTCTGTTGTTCCATGTCCAGTTCTAACTGTTGCTTCCTGACCTGCAAACAGGTTTTTCAAGAGGCAGGTCAGGTGGTCTGGTATTCCCATCTCTTTCAGAATTTTCCACAGTTTGTTGTGAACCACACAGTTAAAGGATTTGGCATAGTCAAGAAAGCAGAAATAGATGTTTTTCTGAAATTCTCTTGCTTTTTCCATGATCCATCAGATGTTGGCAATTTGATCTCTGGTTCCTCTGCCTTTTCTAAAACCAGCTTGAACATCTGGAAGTTCACGGTTCACGTATTGCTGAAACCAGGTTTGGAGAATTTTGAGCATTACTTTACTAGCGTGTGAGATGAGTGCAATTGTGCAGTAGTTTGAGCATTCTTTGGCATTGCCTTTCTTTGGGATTGGAATGAAAACTTACCTTTTCGTTGGCCAAAAGTGTGTCTGGGTTTTTTGTAACATCTTACAAAAACCAGAATGAACTTTTTGGCCAAGCCAATACATGGTAAAGAGCATTAATCATGAACGCTGAATGGGAGAGAGAACCCACCTTTATCTTCTCCATATAGTATACCAGTTTTCTCCAAGCATTATTTACTACTCTTTGTTTTCCTTCTAAATTGTGATGCCTCCTCTATCATATCAAGGATATGTTTCTTGACTCATATCTGGCTCCATAAGCTCTTATCTCTGCTCCTATGTTAGTTTTATAATGGTTTTGTGAGATATCTTAATGTCTGGTGCAACTCTATCTTTATGCTTTGTTAAAATCTGTAGCTCTTTGTTTGTATTTATTCCTTCACAAAAGCTTCAAAATCAGTTTTTGTTTTCCAAATAATACAGTTTGGATTTCATTGAAGTTTCATTGTATTTATAAGTTAATTTTGGGAAAAGGATTATCTTTAGAGTATCAGGTCATTCATTCATGAATATGGTGTTTGGGCTTCTTGTGTATCTCTAACAACTCTTAAAATTTTATTTAAACGTTTAAGGTCTGTTTTTGCTAGATTATTTCCTATATAGATTGTAGATTTTACTGTAACCATTAGTCTTTTACTTTCTACATTTTACTTAGTTTTTTTATTGTGAGTATATAGGAATATAAATAATTTTGATATGTTTATGTTATGTTTGAAAATGTTGAAATTCCTGCCTAAAGAGTTTTGGTCCTTTGGACTTTTCTATGCAAATGATCTAATTATCTGAAAATAATGGTAATTTGGACTCTTCCCTTTTAATCTTTATATCCATCATTGTTTTTCTTGTCTTAATTTTTGGACAGAGTCCCAGGACTATGTTGAACACATATCAGCGATAGTAGGCATCTTTCTGTTACTCCCAGAATTAGTAGGAAAGTGACCACACTGTCCCCACACGTGCTGTGTGGTGAGAGCAGAATAAAGCCGGTTTGCTTTCTTATCGTGTGTGTGTTCACGGAGTAGCACTTTTATTTTCCTCCGAGAGCTCTTCTTTTGCATTCACAGGTTGGCTGTTTGGTACAAAAGGCCTACCTTGTGATCTAAGTCAGCTCTTGATGTACTTTCCTCACTAAGCTGAATCATTTCTAGCTTTTTATTTGAAGTGAGGGCCTTGCACGTTGAACACTTAGGGGCCATTGAGGATTAACTGGCCTAGTTTCAATATTGTTGTTCTCAGGAAATAGGCCTGTGTAGAGGGGGAGGTGGGGAACAGCTGGTTATTGGAGCAGTCAGAACACACACAACATTTATCAATGAAACTTGCCATCTTATTCAGGTATGGTTCATGGTATCCCCAAACAATTATAATAGTAACATCAAAGATTACAGACCACTGTAATACATATAACAATACTTCAAAAGTTTGAAATAGTTTGAGTTACCAAAATGTTACATAGCAGCACAAAGTAAGCAAATTCTGTTGGAAAATAGACTTGTTTGATTCAGGATTTTAATGAATCTTTACTTTGTAAAAAAACAAAAAAACACAGGATCTGCAAAGTGCAATAAAACGAGGTGTGCCAGTAGTAGCAGTGGGTCATTCACTTTCATTTTTATATAATATTCTACTGTATGACTCAGACTCGGAGAAGGCAACGGCACCCCACTCCAGTACTCTTTCAAGACTGGAAAATCCCAAGGAATGGAGGAGCCTGGTGGGCCTCAGTCCATGGGCTCGCTAAGAGTCGGACAAGACTCAGCGACTTCACTTTCACTTTTCACTTTCATGCATTGGAGAAGGCAATGGCAACCCACTCCAGTGTTCTTGCCTGGAGAATCTCAGGGACGGGGGAGCCTCGTGGGCTGCCGTCTATTGGGTCGCACAAAGTCGGACACGACTGAAGCGTCTCAGCAGCAGCAGCAGCAGCAGCAGCATGACTCAGACTTGGGCTATCATGAATAAAAATTCTATGGACATTCTTGAAAGAGCTTTTTGCATATTGTGTGTTCATTGAGCTTGGGAAAATATTTGCAAAAGATCATAGGTTCAATAAATTAATTTTGTGAGCAATTTCTATGTTGTATGAGAGTTGTAGATATTTTGGCTTTTCATCAACATTTGGTGATGTCAGTCTTACTAATATTAGTTGTTTTAGTGGCTTTATCCTGGAGGAGGGCATCGCAACCCACTCCAGTATTCTTGCCTTGGAGAATCCCATGGACAGAGCAGCCTACAGGCTAGAGAACAGGTTACAGTCAGCTACCCACTCCAGTATTCTTGGGCTTCCCTGGTGGCTCAGACAGTAAAGAATCTGCCTGCATTGTGGGAGACCTGGTTTTGATCCCCGGGTTGGGAAGATCCTCTAGAGAAGGGAATGGCTTCCCACTCCAGTATTCTGGCCTGAAAAATTCCATGGACAGAGGAGCCTGGCAGGCTACAGTCCATGGGGTCGAAAAGAGTCAGGCATGACTAGCGACTTTCACTTAGTGGCTTTATATAGCACATTATGAGAGTTGTTTTTTCTTGATAACTGATGGTAAGTACATTTTTCATGTGTTTATTGATCATTCATATGTCTTTCTTTGCAAAAAACATCTAAGACCTCTGTATGTTTTTAAGTGGATTATTTGTCATTTTATTAACAGTTGGTAGGGCCCTTTTAACATATTCTAGATGAAAGTCCTTTGTCATACATATGCATTCCAAGTACATATTCCTCCTGTGATTTCATGTTTCCATGAACTGTAGCTTCCCGGCCTCTTCAGATGAGTTAAACCTGGGTCCTGGCTCATTCTCTTCTCCAGTTTAGGGACTGGGACGGAATGCAAGCAGCTCAGAACATGGTGTTTGGTGATAAAAGTCTTTACCCAGCGGCTCTTGTTTCTTATTCTCATCAGTGGATCCTCCCATGACGGACCACTCAGAAATTTTCTCTCAGCTTCTAACAATTTCTGGGGTTGCTGCCGTGTCTAATTTTCTAGTATCTTGGCAGGAAGGACAGAGAGAGGAGTCCTTTCATAGTTGGTCAAACTGACTATACACTTTGTTATTGACTTCCAAGTTTTGCTGGCATCCAGCATCAATTCTGCATACATTTATTAAAGTGTTTTATTGAGCACCTACTTGGTTCTTGGGCTTCCCGGTCGCTTAGCAGTAAAGAATCTTCCTGTAATGCAGGAGACGCGGGTTCAGTCCCTGTGTTAGAAAGATCCCTTGGAGGAGGGCATGGCAACCCACTCCAGTATTCTTGCCTGGAGAATTCCGTGGAAGAGGAGCCTGGCAGTCTGTAGTCCATGGGGTTGAAAAGAGTTAGACATGACTGAAGTGACTGGGCATGCAGGTGCAGAGACATAATATTTGAGAATGTAGTTACTATGAGAAATGTAATTACTGAACTATCATAGAATATTGGTAAAGAGTTTTGCTCTGTGAAAACCTAAAGATAAACTATGACCTTGACGTGCTCAGCACTCAATTAAAATTAAGTTGTATAAGTTCACAAAGCAGTGTGATCTAGTCAACATGGAATATGTCCATGTTGAGGTTGAGGTTGAGGTTAAACAAGGTTGTGTTTATGTGTCTGTGCTCTTGCCTGGAGGATCCCATGGATGGAGGAGCCTGGAAGGCTGCAGTCCATGGGGTCGCTGAGGGTCGGACATGACTGAGCGACTTCACTTTTACTTTTCACTTTCATGCATTGGAGAAGGAAATGGAAACCCACTCCAGTGTTCTTGCCTGGAGAGTCCCAGGGACGGGGAAGCCTGGTGGGCTGCCGTCTATGGGGTCGCACAGAGTCGGACACAACTGAAGCGACTTAGCAGCAGCAGCAGCCGCCTTGTTATTACCTAGAGATTCAAATAAAATACTGAAATATCTGGTTTCTCAGAAAACTCACCTTCCTTGGGTGAGTTAGAAATAGTTCTTCCATCTCCTTTGTGAGAATCAATCAATCAACTGAGACATCAATCAGTTACTTCTGCAGTTGAACCAGCTGTTAGTATTCAGGAGGACAGAAACTTGCTTGGTTTTAGGATCAGGTTTGTACTTCTCTTTTCCATAAAAGAAGTAGAAAAATCTTGGAAATAAAATGAAAGATAATGATCATATTAGATGAAAAATGATGTTCCACATGAACTCTTAAAAAAATACAAGTTTTCATGAATGCAATTTACTTTCATATCTAAGTAATAGCCCATATGCTATTTCTACAGTAAAAAATGGAGAAAACAGTATGAACGTTTTTGCCAATCCCAGGGATATGAGTTATCTTGAGTTATCTCTTTGGGATAATCTGTATCCATGAACTGATAAAAAATAGATTAAAAATATCAGAATGTGTGATTAATATAATAACAAATAACACTTAGCCTTCACAAAGAACTTTCCAGGTGCCAATCACTGTTCTAAGTGCTTTGAACACTTGATTCATTTCATCTTCACAACAAATCTGAGAGGTAGGTGCTACCTTTATGTCCACTGTGCTGAAATCCAATGGCTGCTTAAAACAACTGTGGATGGGTTCATCATTGTTATAAAATAATAGGGAATTTTAACTGGAAAGTGTCCTGGTTTAACAGGATTATAGGAGACTGAGACAGCCTAGACCATACCTAAAGAGGCATCAGTTCTAAAAAAATCTGATTCAAATTTTATCTCAGGTTCCAACCCTTTAAAAAATCTCTGGAACTCAATCCTGCAAGTCCATTGCCTTCAAGGACAGGTGTGGTGTGATGACAACAGGCAGGGGACTAAATGACACTCAGCTTGGCTGCGTCCATTCACAGA
Organism: Bos grunniens; assembly: GCF_055505025.1. NCBI lineage: Eukaryota > Metazoa > Chordata > Mammalia > Artiodactyla > Bovidae > Bos > Bos grunniens. Next base: position 6,408,498 of record NC_141179.1, on the reverse strand, counting down.
AGAGGATGGAGATTTATCCCAGTTTTAGAGTAATTTTATTTATTTTTTTAATTTTAATTGGAGGCTAATTACTTTACAATATTGTGGTGGTTTATTTTAAAAGGCAACTTTCTTTCCACTAAGGAGGGATTTGATGTGCTAAGATCTCCAAGGGTCTCTCTTTACCTCCCATACTTATGTCAACAAAAAAGTGCGTCTTTCCAATTTCCTCCTCATGGACAGCAGCATTGATTTACCTCACCCTTCCAGAGAAGCCAAAGGATCTGTAGATGTCCTTAGGGTAACTGGGCAGCATCTGATCTCCCTTAAAGAGTCGGAATTTACTGCCTGTCAGTTAAAAATTTGGCTATGAAAGTGATTTGCCTGGGATTCTGGAAGACAGATTAGGCTCAATGGTAAAGAATCCGCCTGCAAATGCAAGAGATATGGGTTCGATCCCTGGGTTGGGAAGATCCCCTGGTGTAGGAAATAACAACCCACTCCAGTATTCTTGCTTGGGAAATTACATGACGGAGGATCCTGGTGGGCTGTCGTCCATGGGGTTGCAAAGAGTTGTTGGACACAACTGAGCATGCACGCCAGAAGCCAGTAGCCAGGGTTTCCCCCAGATGTTCACTTCATGAGAAATCAATGGAGGGCTTTATCCAAAGTGAGGTGCACTTGAGTGGAGCATTCATCCCTAGTGTGACTGGCTTACTTCTCCAGCTGCACAGGCAGTGTGGGTCGGCACAAGTGGTCTTGCAGATGTGGGCAGGTAATGTACACTTCTGCATCTGATTGGAAGGCAGCTCACCTCTTGACTCAGCTGGGTCCAGGCGAAAAACTCAGTATTTGTTCATTTAGTTACCCCAGAATAGTAATTTATCTTAAATCATGGAGGCAGAGTATCCCTGCTCAAATACACATTACCACCTCACAAAAACTTCATCTATATAAATCCTTATTTTCAAGATATATACTTTAAATTTATATTTTCCAAGATTCTTTCCTTAAACTAATTAAATCATTCATGTCAAAGTGTCTTTATATTTTGTACATGTAAAAGCCAAATTCCTGAATGTTTTTGAAGAGCTTAACATTATCATAATGAACACAGAGTTGGTCATTAGAATGACTGGATATGGCAAAATCCAAACATTTTGTCCATCATTTCATGTAGACCACATGTAGATCTATCATGTGGGCAGTGGGTGGGGGACTCACTCTACACCTCCCTTAAGATGGTGATGCATATTTATGGACTCGCTCAGAACACCAAAGAACAAGTATTTGTGTTCCATTTCTTATAAATGTGACATCTATATCTATATAGAGAAATCTGCATACATATCTATAGATATGTATACGGACCCAGACCAAATTTCCATATATATTTATATATGTGTGTGTGTGTATGTGTGTGTGTGTGTATACGTATATGTATATATACCACTTCCTATAAGTGTGGCCTGAATTGATATATTAATAAATTTAGTAGTATTTAGATATTCCTATAGATATGGAAACTTGACATAGGTTGGTAGATAAATATAGAATTAGAGATATTGATACATATAATCTAGGTAGATCAGATCAGATCAGTTGCTCAGTCGTGTCCAACTCTTTGCGACCCCACGAATCGCGGCACGCCAGGCTTCCCTGTCCATCAGCAACTCCCGGAGTTCACTCAGACTCTCGTCCATCAAGTCAGTGATGCCATCCAGCCATCTCATCCTCTGTCGTCCCCTTCTCCTCCTGCCCCCAATCCCTCCCAGCATCAGAGTCTTTTCCAATGAGTCAACACTTCGCATGAGGTGGCCAAAGTACTGGAGTTTCAGCTTTAGCATCATGCCTTCCAAAGAAATCCCAGGGCTGATCTCCTTCAGAATGGACTGGTTGGATCTCCTTGCAGTCCAAGGGACTCTCAAGAGTCTTCTCCAACACCACAGTTCAAAAGCATCAATTCTTCGGTGCGCAGCCTTCTTCACAGTCCAACTCTCACATCCATACATGACCACAGGAAAAACCATAGCCTTGACTAGACGAATCTTTGTTGGCAAAGTAATGTTTCTGCTTTTGAATATGCTATCTAGGTTGGTCATAACTTCCCTTCCAAGGAGTAAGCGTCTTTTAATTTCATGGCTGCAGTCACCATCTGCAATGATTTTGGAGCCCAGAAAAATAAAGTCTGACACTGTTTCCACTGTTTCCCCATCTATTTCCCATGAAGTGGTGGGACCGGATGCCATGATCTTCGTTTTCTGAATGTTGAGCTTTAAGCCAACTTTTTCACTCTCTTTCACTTTCATCAAGAGGCTTTTGAGTTCCTCTTCACTTTCTGCCATAAGGGTGGTGTCATCTGCATATATGAGGTTATTGATATTTCTCCCAGCAATCTTGATTCCAGCTTGTGTTTCTTCCAGTCCAGCGTTTCTCATGATGTACTCTGCATAGAAGTTAAATAAACAGGGTGACAATATACAGCCTTGACGTACTCCTTTTCCTATTTGGAACCAGTCTGTTGTTCCATGTCCAGTTCTAACTGCTGCTTCCTGACCTGCATACAGATTTCTCAAGAGGCAGATCAGGTGGTCTGGTATTCCCATCTCTTTCAGAATTTTCCACAGTTTATTGTGATCCACACAGTCAAAGGCTTTGGCATAGTCAATAAAGCAAAAGTAGATGTTTTTCTGGAACTCTCTTGCTTTTTCTATAATCCAGCGGATGTTGGCAATTTGATCTCTGGTTCCTCTGCCTTTTCTAAAACCAGCTTGAACATCAGGAAGTTCACGGTTCACATATTGCTGAAGCCTGGCTTGGAGAATTTTGAGCATTACTTTACTAGCGTGTGAGATGAGTGCAATTGTGCGGTAGTTTGAGCATTCTTTGGCATTGCCTTTCTTTGGGATTGGAATGAAAACTGACCTTTTCCAGTCCTGTGGCCACTGCTGAGTTTTCCAAATTTGCTGGCATATTGAGTGCAACACTTTCACAGCATCATGTTTCAGGATTTGGAATAGTTGAATTAGGTATGTGTTCTATTAATGTTTTTTGTAAATGTGTCCTGAGTTGGTTTCACTCTCTCTCACTTTCTTTTCCTCTGTCATTCTCTCTATATTTTTATTGTTTGTTTTTTTTACACAAATAGATAAAAATACCTAAATACATATACTTACCCAAGACAAGTCTCCACACTTATATATAAAGATATATATTGACTCAGGCCACATTTACAAGAAATGGAATACATATACATATAATAAATTATAAATATATATATAAATTTTGTCTGAGTCAGTATCTATATCTATGTCTGTATGTCTATATATTGATTTAGAGATCTTTATCTATCTATACATATAAATATATAGATACTGACCCAGCCAGGTTTTCATTTTATATATTATTAACATAATCAATATTTATATTGATATATTTGTATATACTGACCCAGACCAAGTTTACTTATGTATTACATATACAATATATGTAATTGAATACATCCAATAATGTGGAATGTGTTTAAAATACATTTGCAGTTTGCACTGAGAGCAAAGCTTCCTCATTCTAGTATCACAATCAGTCGGTAAGAAAAGTTACGATTGCAGTCATGTAATATGTAACTAAAACTTTTGAGAAACAGACTCCGTGAATTTTAATCACCATCATGGAGTCACAGACTTGGTAAGTGAAACTCTTAGCTTTCAAGAGAAATTCACAGCTTAAAAAGTATCCAGTACCCCCTTAATTTTCAACTAAAAAACTAATGAAAAATCTAACTCACAAAAATATTGACAAAAAACTCAGAAGCTTTACCTTTAAAAAATAAGATGTATCTCTTTTAACAACTTTGTAAGCAATCTCAACTCCATTTAATAGTACTGTCTAGAAGTCAGGAATAAATTTTAGGTCAACTATTTTGTGGAAGACATCTATCTGTGTGTATGTTAAAAGAAAATAACAAGTCAGATTGTATCTAACTTCCCTCAATCTGTTCTTATCTCTGAAACACAAGCCTAATATTCACAAAATTAACCACTTCCAACATAAGTCCTTTACCTGCCTTACATCCTGTCTACAAAAGTCCTACATGGAAGTGGATGAGAAATCCAGGGCAGGTTGACCCCAGGAGGCTGCTGCTGCTGCTACTGCTAAGTCGCTTCAGTCGTGTCCAACTCTGTGCGACCCCGTAGACGGCAGCCCACGAGGCTCTCTTGTCCCTGGGATTCTCCAGGCAAGAACACTGGAGTGGGTTGCCATTGCCTTCTCCAATGCATGAAAGTGAAAAGTGAAAGTGAAGTCGCTGAGTCTTGTCCGACTCTTGGTGACCCCATGGACTGTGGCCCACCAGGCTCCTCCATCCATGGGATTTTCCAGGCAAGAGTACTGGAGTGGGGTGCCATTGCCTTCTCTACCCCAGGAGGCTAGAGATGTCTAAAGCTAGTAAGAGGCAACAGCTGCTCAGACTAAATTCTTCTTTATTATGATCTTTAAGCTGGGAGTTTGGTTGTGTTCATTTCACAGTTGTGGATACTGGAGTAAAAGCACAGCAGAGACTTCCATGTGGGCTGACACACGTGTTCCCAAAACTAGAGAAACAGAATGGAAGCCCCATAGCCAGCTAGCCTTGGGAAATGAAAAAGGATCCTACAAAGGCTGATGTGTGGAAAGCACCCTCCTTGTCAGTCTCTGGAGCAGACCCTCCTGATGCCCAAATCCCTGGGCCCGCCACCAGATGTGCAGCTTTGACAGGTGGTCCCCATCATCCCCCTCAGCCTCAAGCTTTCCCCAGCCCAGGAGAAGGCTGGGCCAGTGTGGTGCCCGCCAAGTCACTGTCTAGTGATGGCTTCAGGACCTCCTCAAACAATCCACCGAGGGGAAATGTTGGTGGGAGGTACCTCAGCTCCCCTGCCCTTTGGTGGGACAGCTCTGGAGGGCGCTCTGTGAGGACTTCAAGGGTCTGCAGTGGGACTGGGCCTCTGTTGGCCAGAGCTGTAACCGCTCACTGGCACACCCCTGTTGTCTCTGCTCACTTATCTCAGTTCCTTACTCCTCGGCCATGCCTCGTGGGATTGCCTCCAGACCAACTATGTGCTTCCTAATTCTCATGTCAGTCCCTGCTTCAACCTCCTCCCAAGGGGCTAAGGACCTTGTGCAAATCAGTGACCTGTCCAAGTTTTGGTTCCCTCAAGGTCACTGCTGCTGCAGCTAAGTCGCTTCAGTCGTGTCCGATTATGTGCAACCCCAGAGTCGGCAGCCCACCAGGCTCCCTGGGATTCTCCAGGCAAGAATACTGGAGTGGGTTGCCATTTCCTTCTCCAATGCATGAAAGTGAAAGTGAAGTCGCTCAGTCACGTCCAACTCTCAGCGACCTCATGGACTGCAGCCTACCAGGCTCCTCCACCCATGGATTGTCCAGGCAAGAGTACTGGAGTGGGGTGCCATTGCCTTCTCTGCTCAAGGTCACAGGGAATGCCAAATTTCATTACCCTAATCCAACCCCATCTGAACTCTTCCTGCCAAATAGAACTTTTTTTTTTTCACAACGGAGGTGTTTTGACATTCTGGCAGCTTTCCATTAAAACAGAAGAAGAGGAAAGTGAAGAAAAAGAAGCATCAGCAGCAGAGGAGGAGGAAGAGGAAGAGAAAAAGACAGGGGGAGGAGGAGAAAAAACAGTAAGAGGAGGAGGAAGGGGAGGAAAGGAAAAAATCTCTTTCTCATCAATGATCCTCGCATGTCTGTACAGATACTTACAAACAAAAGTAATTTAGATTTATAACTAAGCCTCCTGATGACCTGCATTTATCTCATGTAGATACTAACATAAGATAATGCAAAACATCAAACATTCTATAGGCTTAAAGAGAGCTGTTGACTTCTTTCAAAATCCCTGATAGTTCTCATTTGGAGGGGGAGGATCACACTGTCTATGCTCTTATCCCTCAGTGAGTCAGTTTTGATGAGAAGAGGAAGCCAGGTGTGAGGTCATTCTATTCTGAATCCACACACAGTAGACTGAGTTCTAGGACTGTAAGGCTTTGGGGAGGAAAGTAGCAAGTTCCTCAGAAGGCAGGGTGGGAGTTGGGCCTGAGGGGTGGGGTTGGGGGCTGGTCTTCAAACGCTGTTTTCTTTCCTCCTCACGGCTTCCGGGGCACAGTGAGGATCTGTCGGATGGCAGGTAGGGAGTGAGGCATTGTGCGGATGGGAGGACGACATGGACAGAAAGGGAGGCCTTCCCTGTCTGGACTCTGGGCTGCTCAACGCTCAGCAGAGTGTAGAGAGCTGATTCCAGCCAGCCAGTCAGAGAGCAATTTGTCCTCAACCCCACCATCACATTTGCCATTGCAGAGTGTGCTAGGGAAAGGAGCTTCAGTCCGGAGTTGGCAGACCAGCTTTTGCTCCATCGTGGACCACGTGCAGCCTTTGGAAAGTCATATTCCTTCTCTCTGCCAAGCTCTACATATATCTGTGTCACGGAGGGTGGTGGGAGTAGGACTTAGGAGAGCTTTTATTTTATGGATTTTTATTATTATGTATGAATATAATACTGAAGAATAAGAAAAGAAAAAAAATACGCACACATGTATAATCATTATAAACATATGTCAGGATTAATTATAACTTGTACCTGTCTTTGAAGAAGAGCAATTCCCCACGAATTTTGGTAACAGCATCAAATGTTATCCTGTTATCACACTCACACACAGAAAGGGAGGCCTTCCCTGTCTGGACTCTGGGCTGTTCAACACTCAGCAGAGTGTAGAGAGCTGATTCCAGCCAGACAGTCAGAGACAGCCCAGTTATCACAGGGCTGTGGGATTTGTGGCACTGGGACCAGCTGTGGTTTATTAGATGGCCCTTAAAAAATAAACAAAGATCCTGAAGTTAATGAAGTTTTACATACTACATTGACCCAAAATATATATATGATGAAGAGTCTTTCAAGGACCAGGTCATTGCCACTATATTTGAAGCACACATATAGCTCACAAGCATGTGTCTGGTTCACCCAGCTTGACTTACCATAGATGGCCTGGATGCCACTGATGTCATCCTGAGACAGATAAACTTCACCAGTGTAGATGTAGTTGGGGTACATCAAAGCCCCGATGTTAGTAGAATGAGAAAGTCCAAAGGAATGGCCCAATTCATGTGCCAAAACCCAATACAAGCTGTAATCTAAAGGGCAACAGAATCAGTCAGTCTTTAGCAGATGGCAGTACAGTATTCAGGCCTCAAAGAGCAAATGTATCTCCAAACCGCACAAGAATTCCACTGTGGTTTGGTTTATGACATGGTCTGAGATGTGTGTGTGTGTATAATCATAAGAGAAGAATTAATTGGTTTGGTTTATGACATGGTCTGAGATGTGTGTGTGTGTATAATCATAAGAGAAGAATTAATTAACACTAAAAAGCCTTCAAGTCTAAATTTCTATAATTGAACTGATAAAATGTAAGGGAAAAAATTAGCTGACATGCAAAATTTTAATATTGATTAGTAAGTCCAGCTATAAATAAATTGGAAAAAAGATTACATAGAGAAACAACAGCATTCTATTAATGCTTATTACTCTGATCTAACATAAATTCTAAATAAACTAATACAGATTCAAAATAAAAATTTGGATAACCATGTACCAAAACATATATTCTCCAAAGCAACCCCACCAAAAGTTACCATTATTTAATTTTGGTACATATTTGTACACATACAAAATATCATTTGTAATCTTAGAGTATTTTAAAATTTCAAAAATATATTTTACCCTTAAGATGCAGCCATTAGTAGAAATAATATCCTTGGACATTATCACTAACTGTAACTATAGTGTTGCAATATCTTTCTGAACCACCATTAAAAAGCATATCTTTATTAAAGCATTTAACTATCATCATAATATTGGTTTATTCTTTTATACAAAACAGAACATATTGCACTAAGCCAAGAAAAGGGAAAATAAAAATAGAAAGGGAGAATTCCTTGACTCACTATTCAAAACTTTGGTCCATATTTCTTCTTCATCAAGATGAACATCTCCTCCAATACCTATTCCTGGTTGGAACGCATGAGCGAATATGCCCCCAGGTCCATCAAAGGGAGAGTTGTCACAATGATCTGTGAGGGACAAAGGGCAGCAAAGATAAATCTCCTTTTCTATTTAGACTTCCCTACCAGAGACGAGAGAGTAGGGACAAGGAGCCAAAAAGCATTGTTCACCTGTGAGGGGTCCCTTCTTCAGCCCGTAAAATCAGCACCCTCAAATAAGGGGAAAATCTGACCGGAAGCTCAGTGTGTCTGAAAGAAGTGTGAGGCGAGGTTCCGAATGGTTTGGGGAGAAAAGAGCTCACCTCCCCAGACAAAGGATATCATTATGTCCACTTGCCCCTCAGAGACCTTGGTGAAGGACAGGGGTGAGGCACTGCTCCAGAGCTGAAAGGCCTTCTCAACAGCCTGCTCTATGTCTGCTCTCGACAGGTCTGGGGTGTAATTTTCAACCCTTCACAGACATGTCAGAGCTCATTTCTCACGGCTCTGGTGGGAAACAGTGTCCCCACTCTGGGGCTCCGTCTAATTACCTGTAGGTCAGGTGTGTGCTCTGCCAACCAGGGTTCCCTGGAGTGAGTCCATACTGGGGTGAAACATCAGGCACTCCACACCTAGACTGCCTCATAATATCCAGGGTATCAGCATCTATCTTTCCCGTCACCTTTAGCCCAAAGAATTCCTGCATTTGCTTTAATTTTTCAATCATTGTACTGTGGTTTCTCTGCCTTTCGAATCAGCTGGTTCCAACCCCTAAGCCATAATAGTTTTGTAGGTATTTCTGATAAATAAAAAAAATTCAAACAGAAGATATGAAATCTTTCTTATTTCTCTGAAAATTCCCAGCATTTCACTGTAGTGACAGAATAGTTCTTTTACCTTAAAGGTTTAGTGTCAAGAGGGGAAAAAAAATCTGCTTCTGCAATGAATTTCTGTCTGAATTTCATAGCCCTTTTTATGCTTACTGTTGATACAGAAATGTCAGTGCAGTGGTAGAAACTATGCTATTGCTAGGTCTACAGAATTTCAATTAGAAGTCAGAATTACAATTAGAGCAACCAGTCTGCATGCTTCTCTTTGGCTTTCTCTTTCTCTATATTCCAAAAATGTCTACAGAGAGATTTTGTTGTTGTTCAGTCACTAACTCATATCTGCCTCTTTGCACACCAGGTTTCCCTTGTCCTTCAGTATCTCCAGAGTTTGCTCAAACTCATGTCCACTGAGTCGGTGATGCCATCCAACCATCTCATCCTCTGTTGCCCCCTTCTGCTCCTGCCCTCAATCTAAGTAGATTTTTATTTTTGTATGAGGGGATCTGTTTCTGACAAAATGGTTATCCCAGAATAAATCCCAGACTTCCATGAACTCCTATCCCTTGACCTTGGAAAAATGAGAAGGTAGGGTTCTTGAATTTCTGGCACGTGAAATTAAGCATTTACCTGGACCATCTCCGTGTTTTGCTCTTGTGTTTCTGAAGTGGCTGGAAACCCATGAGACCCCAGGCTCCTGAGCAGCAGCAGCAGCAGGGGAAGGCGGGGAATGCTGGCCTCTCCTTTTCTTCTGAGCTGAAGGAAACCAGGGTCTCCCTGCCTCTGCCGTCCTGTGGTTTCAGCCTGCAGGCTCTGCTTTTTTGTAGGGTCCTTACTACTACTACTACTACTACTACTAAGTCATTTCAGTCGTGTCCAACTCTGTGCGACCCCATAGATGGCAGCCCACCAGGCTCTCCCATCCCTGGGATTCTCCAGGCAAGAATACTGGAGTGGGTTGCCATTTCCTTCTCCTTGCACCCCCACAAAACTAAAAGCTATCTGACCCCGATCAGACAACATCCTTCTTATTTGCAATGTGTGGTCTCAACATTAAAAAGTTGTGACATAATACAGGTTAATCTTTTCTTTCTGTTTGTTTACACAATCTCAAGATTATGATCACACAGGAGAACAAAGAGATACACTCTACCTCACACATAACATCCTGTTATTGAGTCTATGTTGTCTTAAAAAAGACCCTTACTTTCTACACTATAATGGACATAACTCACAGAGCATTCTGTGAACTTTTAAAAATATTGGAGTTCAGTACTTAGTTCTGCTGATCCTAACCTGCTCCTGGGTTCTGTGTGCTCTTACCCCCCAGAGTTAAGGAAGACTGGCTGGTGATATGTGAAATGCTCCTGCTCTTCCTCCCCTCAGAACAGAGAGCTGGCTCCTAGAATCACCAGCTTTTCCATTTCCCAAAGATTTCCTCCTGCTTTTTAAACCTTCTCTGTGTGATCTGTTTTTCTACCAATCAGACATTGCCTAACTAGCAAATTAGCTTAAAGTAGGGAATAGTATGACAAAGTCATTACTAAAGACTGAACAAAGAGTAAACATTGACATTTTAGGAAGCAGTGAGCTAAAATGGACTGGAATGGGAGAATTTAACTCAGATGACCATTATATCTACTACTGTGCACAAGAAGAATCCCTTAGAAGAAACGGGGTAGCCATCATAGTCAACAAAAGAGTCTGAAATGCAGTACTTGGATGCAATCTTGAAAATGACAGAACCATCTCTGTTCATTCCCAAACAAACCATTCAATATCACAGTAATCCAAGTCTTTGCCCCAAGCAGTAACGCTGAAGAAGCTGAAGTTGAACAGTTCTATGAAGACCTACAAGACCTTCTAGAACTAACATCCAAAAAAGATGTCTTTTCATCACAGGGGGCTGGAATGTAAAAATAGGAAGTCAAGAGAACTTGATTAAGACTTTATTTTTTTCTACAACAAATTTTGTCTGGTTTATTGCTTAAAGGTAACAAAGCTGTAATTGAGACTGGCATTATTTTATTTATATTTTATAGGTGATGAAATGAACACAAGAATAGAAATAGCCCAGTTGTAAATTCCCTCATTCCCACAGTAAATGATCAACTGTGTTCATTCCGTCTGTGTTCATTCATTCAACCTACAAGTTTTTGATTAATGTCTATTGGGGCTGCTAAACCTAAAATTCTGGCTTCTTTTTCTACTATGAAAGTCAAAGGTGCTTGCTAAGAAGTATTTCCAAAACCAAAGACTCAATTGTTATAGATTCAGTGTGATTGTGTTTTTTTCTCATAAAAACAGGAAATCAGTTCTGGGCCATCAGAGGAAATGAGATGCAAGCAGGTTACCCAAGAGGCATCCATACCCTGGGCTTTCCTTCAACAGTAAGGAAAATAGATGCAGCCTTTTCTGACAAGGAAAAGAAGAAAACGTACTTCTTTGCAGAGGACAAATACTGGAGGTAATATTTGTTTGTAATAACTTTGTATGATAATAGTTACGGTAATTATCTTCTTTCTCTAAGGAAGTCGCCTGCCTTCCACTTAGACCTTTGTCCCCCACAGGAGGAACGGTGGGGCTCTAGACAGCTGTGGGGGAGTCCCTGTGTGTGTGCTCAGACCCCAGTCATGCTCAACCCTTTGCGACCCCATGGACTGTAACCCTCCAGGCCCCTTGTCCATGATTTCCCAGGCAAGAATATGGAGTGGGTTGCCATTTCCTCCTCCAAGGGATCTTCCTGACCCAGGGATCGAACCCGTGTCTCCTACATTGGCAGGAGGATTCTTCACTGCTGAGCCATCTGGGAAGCCCCAGTGACAACATATATGAACCAAATATGGTAGAAAACTTGAAATTTGTATCTGAAATGAATGATTAGATTCACTTTGTGTTCACATCTTTGTGATAGAAGGATGATTAAGATTTTTTCTCTCCAGACCTAAGAAATATGGTAGCAAACAGCATCTGCTAGATCAAGATGTTGCCTCTCTTTCTGGTAGAAATACAATTTTAAGAGCCAAGTTTGCGGTACCATTAAAGTCACACATTTCTGTAGCACTAAACACGCCTGACATTTATTTGCAAATCTCGGAAAGTTGATTAGAATTCCACATTTTTTGCCAATTTTGATAACACGGCCTCTGTGCAATGCTGAGCTTTGTTTCTTTTACTTGGTGCAGATTTGATGAGAAGAGACAATCCATGGAGCCAGGTTTTCCCAAGCAAATAGTGGCAGATTTTCCAGGGGTTGAACCAGAGGTGGATGCTGTTTTTGAAGTATTTGGTAAGAGGACACTCCTTTTGTTGGCAGTGGGGCACTTGAAACATTCTGTAGTACCGGAAGAAAGAGGAAAGCTGAAGTATTTAATAAAGTTTTCTTTAACCAGGTTCCTCCTCCCAACCCTAAATTTCAGCTTACAAATTTCATATCAATTGTATGACTACTTCGTATAATAAGCTGTATAAAAACCCCCTCAAGTGGTGTGGCCAAGTTCAACAGTGGCCAGCTGGCTTCTCCATCCCACCTCTAATTCTCATGGAGAGTTTCTCTGTCTTTTCTGAGTAGTCAGTCAGCTGCCAATATTTAACTTTCCATGAGCCCAAAGTTAAAAAAAAAAAAGGATTTTCTCCTGCCTCAGGGATAGATGGGTGGAGGGATAGATGATCTTTATTGAAAGGTAACCTGAGCACCAGGATGGCAGAGTCAGAAAGGATCGTCTGGTTCTGAAAGAGTCCCTGAGATTCTCTGAGACCAGAGAATCAGGCTTCTTTGTCAGCAAAGGGGAGGAGGAGTATTCGGAAGGAAAAATGTAAAGATACACAGTTTCTGAAGATGCAGAGAATTTTATCTGATTTTAAGTGGAATAACCTAATAACCCAGAGCCTGGTTCTGCTGTCAGAGAGAGCTGGAGTGGGGTGCTGTTCCCATCCTTTCCTTATTGAGTGACCTTGGGCAGGCATTTAAATTTGTTTGAATCTCAACTTCCTATCTGTAAAATGGAGTTAGATATATGTGCCTGATAGGACTTTTACAGAAAGAAATGAAAATAAAAGTCATGCAAAATGCTTACCATAGTTCCTGCTGCTCCTGCTGCTAAGTCGCTTCAGTCGTGTCCGACTCTGTGCGACCCCATAGAAGGCAGCCTGCCAGGCTCCCCTGTCCCTGGGATTCTCCAGCCAAGAACACTGGAGTGGGTTTCCATTTCCTTCTCCAAGGCATAGTTCCTGGCACATAGTAAATTTCTACAAACACTTTCTACTTTTAGGTATCTGTTATTCTGAGTTCTGTGTGTTGCCAAATTTATTTACTTGAAGAAAAATATCTCATTATTTCCCCTATCTGCATTTGCAGGGTTTTATTATTTCTTCAGTGGATCTTCGCAGTTTGAATTTGACCCAAATGCAAAGAAAGTGACACATGTGTTGAAGAGTAACAGCTGGTTGAATTGTTAGGAGAGATGTTTAGAAGGCATAACTGGGCATTTTAAGTTAAGCCGTTAACTCTTCACCTAAGTCTCTGTGAACTGAAATGGTTCGTGTTCTCCTGTGTGTGCAGTGATGGAGACCAAGAGTGTGAGCTGTGTGTCTTGCCCACTAGCCTCATATATCACAGAGCATTCAAATGGGCTGTGCATTTGTACTCTGGTCACATGCATCAGCCTCCCATGGGAACAGGGTTAGCACTCTGCAACAGGCAAGAGACTGTATATAGACTATTTGCTTATTATTTAATAAAGAGAATCTGTCAGTTAACTTTATCATGTTGTTTGTTTCAATGAATGCACTTTCCTCACCATCTTGGGTGTGTTGTGGACTGACAGTCAACAATGGAGGTACAGGATCAGGATCTCCATGGCTGGGACCTCAAAATGGGCTCAACCAGAACTGGAAACAATCTGCCATTTCCCCTCCCCAGGTGCCCTACCAAAGGGATGCTATTTCCACCAACAAGGCTTCATATGTGTTCCCGACACACCTAAGGAGAAAGATCAAGGGAGCTGTCACCACACAGGGCAGGCTCTGAAAAAAGTTGTGAGGCAGAATCCTATAATCAAAGCAAATCACCTAGTTCACACACCTCATTTTTTCTGGTGGGGAAATAAACCCGTTCTTTATCTTCTCCTTTTACTTATATATTGCATCAATGGAGTTCCTTTCCCTGCACAGGTAAATAATTGTGCTCAGATCGCCTCTATCCACACATGAAAATGCCCTCCTATACTCATTTTGTATCTGTCCATGTCCCCATAAGCCCCCATGGACAAATGGTTATCTTAAACCAGGTTGCCACTCCTAAGTAATATGTAGCACAGTACTGGCTACACAGTAAGAGCTCATTCATGCTATCACTTATTAATTCATTTGAGAATAGTTTATTACTAGTACTCCATGTCTCAGGTATTGTGCTGGGTTGTGGGCATGGGAGCCTGAGGAAATGGACACTGTCCCTGCCTCACTGAGATTATAATCCAGCAAGAAAGACTGTATGCAAAGAGTGACAAACATGGATACGCAACTGTGGTTTTAGGAAGAGTCATAAAGGAAAAATTCGGCTTCTTTGATAGAATAACAGGAGGAACTCCTTTGAGCTGGGTGGTTTTGGAAGTTTTGGAAGAATGGCATTGGAGAAGGTTTTGAAGGAACACATGAAAACTAGCTGAGAAGATGGTTTGGACTAAAGCAGTCACAGGGGAGAATCAGATGGGCATATGAATGTGCATATGATTGGCAGCAGAACTCTATGATGGCTTAGACATGGAGTTTATTTAACAGACAGAAGTGGCCAGAATAACTCCCAGATAGCTTTGTTGAGCTTATGGATTGATGGGGGAAGAACTGGAAAGAAGCAGTTTTGTGAGGAAAGGGCAATAGTTAGGAAGAATTGCTCAGTTTGCTAATTTTTGAAACGTCTGAGAGATGCCCAAATAATACCATGAAATAAATGAGCTTAGAACTCAAAAAAGAAGATATAGTGATTATGTTTGGTGATAAATGTTAACTAAACTTACTGTGGTAAACATTTCGCATTGCATTCACATACCAAATCATTATGATGTACACCTAAAACTAATACAATGCTGTATGTCAATTATACCTAAATTTTCTCTTTAAAAAAGAGAGAAGATATGAATATGTGGGATTTTTCAGCATTTTATTAGTCTTATAGTGCAAGACATACCAAATGAAAGGTTTTTATGATGTAACCTTAATAAACAACAATATTTTGCTAAGGATTGAACATGTCTTTATTTTAAAAATTAACTAAATTCATTTGGTTTATTTTTTGATAGACACTATGCAGCCACAGCACGAATTTGAAAGGTAAAAACATGCAATGAAAAATTCATTTTCCTTGCAGGTGTATCATCACTATCTAGTTCCTTTTTTCAGAGGAAACAAACTAGAATTTTAGGAATCCTTTCAGAACTATTTTATACATATGCAAGCAATAATATTATCTTTATAGGTTAAAGTGCGTGTGTGTGTTAGCCGCCCAGTTGTATTCAACTCTTTGCTAACCCATGGACCATAGTCTGCCAGGCTCCTCTGCCCATGGGCTTCTCCAGGCAAGAATACTGTAGTGGGTAGCAATTCCCTTCTCCAGGGGATCGTCCTAACCCAGGTCTCCTGTATTGCAGGCAGATTCTTTACCTTTTAAGCCACCAGAGAAGCCCTAAGTTAAAATGGTAGCATATAAACTCACACTGCTTTGTCATTTGCTATTTTCACTAACTATAGCCTGGCAACCATTCCACATCAGTACATGCAGAATTTGCTTCACTTTTCATGACTACATTCTGTGAGATAAATATGTAATTTACTTATTCAGTTTCCTATTGGTCACTAAATTCGTGATTAAATAAATGCATGCATCAAAGAAATAAAATTTAAATGTAAAATAATAAAAAATAAAAATATATTTAAAGTAAATAAAACTATTACATTAAATGATTATTCAGTAATGTGTAATTTGTGGTTGTCATGAGTATCCAAATGGCCCACGTGGTGGAGAATTTAAACAATAGTTTCCCTACCCCTCCATCTCTGCTCAGACTTTGAAGGTTAAGCTTTTCATCAGATATGCAAGTATATTCAAGGATATTCATTGTAGCATTGGGAAAAATAGTAAATAAATCAAATAAAATTGTAGGCATCAGTATACTATTTTCAGTATTCAGTGTATCAGTAGGTGATTTTAAATATTTCACTATTATTTCTATTATTTGATTGGCATGCAAAAAAAAAAAAAAAAAAAAGCTGCTCTCAGACATTAACTAGTCCAACTGAAGGTCTGACATATATTATTTGTCCTGTTTTAATGCAGAAACAAGTAGTTTACATACATCACCTCACTTAATTCTTCTTTGGGAGGTAGAGATTATTACGTCAGTTTTACAAATCTAAGGATTGCTGCTCAGAGACGATAGGCCATATCCTCAAGGTCATGCTGATAATAAATGGCTGAACCAGAGATGTAATCCATCTTGGCTGACACCAAACTTATGTATGATCCACTCTGCTGCTCCCTACTCTTTGTATCGACATGAACTGACTATACATGTGACGAAAAACAAAAGAGATGAAGCAAAGGAAAGACTGACAGAGGTAATAAGTCAAGAGCTGGAAAAGAGATAAAGGAACTGGCTCTTTATAGCTAGCTGAATCAAAAGGGGAGGTTGGAGTGGCCTAGGCATGGTGTGTAATACAGACTTTCAAAAGTCAAAGGTTTGTAACTCGAGTAATTTCTACAAGTGCTGCTTTATATTTTTCCACTTCAATAAGGAATATTAACTCAGGTGATAGAATATTTTACACGCATCTAAGTGTACAGGAATATGGCTTTTTAAAATAAATAGTTCATTCATAATTCAAGAGTATTTAATGACTTGTCAATTAGGATTCTGCTGGATAGTAGAAAGGGACAGTGGGAATCTCACTCATCCATTCATGCACATCACTAATTAGATGATGAGGCATTTGGCTACCTTAAGAGAGTCATAGATTAATCTTAGTTATAGATTAGTGGTTTTAAAAAACCACTGCAGGGGGACCTGAAGCGCGACAAAGAGTCGGCGCTCTCGGAGCTCTCGCTTCCGCGGAGGCTGCGTCTGGTTCTCGGTGAAGGGCCTAGGAGGTCCAGTCGGCGGAACCCACCGGTCTCTGGGCCCAGACCCCCCAGAGGCCCACGGCGCCCAGCCTTCCTTTAAAAAAAATAAATAAATAAAAAACCACTGCAAAATCCGATACTAAAGGAAAGGGCATGGGTGATTCATAACAGAGCATTGTAGAGGACTCCCACACTCCTGGGACAACACGTGTGACACATGAGACCACAGATACATTTTCAAAGGCGTGAAAATCTTTTATATAGATCTGTTACAGAACATCAAATTGCTTTCCCTGACACATTCTGAAAACGACAATTTAATTTTTAAATGTCTCTGCACATTAACCTGCTTTGAATTTCATTTTCCGTGAAGTCCTAACATGTTACCATCTGTAGCAAATGAAAAAGTCTTTTTCTCAGTGCTTTCAGTCCATGTCAGTTTTGTGATTAATCAGATTCAAATTACATCCTCATGAGCAAGTAAAAACTTGGGAGGAGAGTCACAACCGCAAGACTACAGTTGGCAGAAATCTAGGTCAAAATTCTGCTAAGAAAGGACAGAAGTGCTTCTAACACTTTTGGAGGTCACAATTTGGGGATGATACCACTGATATGGAAATAAACATAAAGGGCAGACAGGATAGGAGACATCCATTTCTTCCTCTCCTTATTCATTCACTCTTTGGGCAATAGTTACTAAGTACTCACTGTATGCTAAGCACAGTGCTAAAAGCTTGGATACATTTGGATAAATCAGTGAACAAAACAGGTGAAGATTTTGTCGTCTTAAAACTTCCATGCATGAGAGCGGCAGACAAGAAACTACAATAAGAACTATAAATACACTGCATCACATGCTGGAAGGAGATACAGGCCCGAGTCCGCCGTGCCCAGTGTTCAAGGAACAGCAAGGGGCTGCTGACGGCAATGAAGTCAGAGGGAGCGGGTGGGAGCCCTAGAAGAGAAAGGCAGAGAGATGCGGGCTGAGGCGGGAGCAAGTCCGCGAGGTGATACGGGTCGGTTTAAAACTTTGGTTTTTGGGTGAAATGGAAGAACCATAGGAGAGAATAGATCAGAAGAGGCTCTGGATACCCTGTTAGATCATTAATAGAGCAAATGGGAACATAGGTAGAAGCACAGAGACCTGTTAGGAGGCAACTGTACTACTTTAATCCAGCAAGGATGGTGACTCCAGCTAGGTGGGAACCGTAGTAGTGGGGAGAAGTTATTTGAGATGTATTTGCAAATAGAATCAACAGGATTTAGGGTGTGAAAGTGTGAGGCTGTAAAGTGTAGGAAAAAGAGAAGAGTTTGGAGGACCTCGAGTCTTTTAGGACAAAGCTGTTGAGCGGCCCTCACTTGAGGCGTGAGCAGGCTGTGGTGGGAAGACCGTAAGTTTAGTTTGGGGCTTGTTGTGTATTTGCTATGTCTATCTTACATCCATACAGTGATGCTGGATTTATGAGTCTGGAGTTTAAGGAAAAGCTCTGGATTGGAAATGTAAATTTGGGAGTCATCAGCACATAGATGGCTTCATTTTTTTTATTAAAATTTCTTTGTTTTATTTACTTATTTTTAAATTAAAAATTTTAATTAAAAAATCAGTTAATATTTTTGTGGTGCTGGGTCTTTGGTGCTGCACACGGGCTTTCTCTAGTTGAGGCGGGTGAGGGCTGCTCCCCAGTCGTGGTGTGTGGGCTTCTCCTTGTGGAGGCGCCTCTTGTGATGGTGCGTGGACTCTCAAGTGTGTGGGCTTCAGTTGTTGTAGCACAGGGGCTTAGATGCCCTGCAGCTCATGGAATCTTCCCAGGCCAGTGACTGAGCTTCCACCCCTGCACTGGCAGGCAGATTCCTAACCACTGGACCACCAGGGAAGTCTTGTAATTCAAAGAGCTTAACGGTGGAGTAAGAATATGGAAGTGGCCTCAAAAAAAGAAAAAAGAAAGAAAAAACATCCCTGGGGCACCCCAATATTGAGTTAAAGAACACATGAACAATGAATTTATATTCCACCACTCTTCGATGGTACTGACTTGAAGAATCAGAGTCATTTATGAAACAAAGCAGGGTAGAAAGTTTATCATAATCTACCGTTACAGATTGCCTCTTTTTTGCTACTTGTGAGAGTCCAGGTGTGAATTGCTATTTTTATATAAGTGTGTCTGACAGAGAGAGGAGGGTAGGATATGCTCTTGGCATGGACAGTTTGGGGCAAGAATGTGTGAATCCTCCTGGGTGATCCAAGGATGAGCAGATGATGAGTGAGGAGGGGTGTTTCAGCAGGTCAAGGGAGGAAATCAGGGAGGACCGAGTGGAGAGGGCAAAGGATTAAGGTGATGAAATACGAAATCTCACAAGGAAAGGAATATAGATTGGTCACGTAGGAGGTGGAGAGTGAACAAGGAGGCGTCTGGAGAGAATTTGCATCCAGAGTCCCAGGGCTGAGCCCAGAGAACCTATAGGAGAGCCTTCATTCTTCCTAGTCTAGGGACCAAGGAAGGGCCAGTTAGTCTACCTGAGAAGCAAAACCAAGCTTACCCTTTAAACAGGAAATGGGTGCTGCTGTGATCTGACTTATCTCTATCCCATTCATGCCCTGATGAATTCATTCCTTAAACAGACTGCGTGTCTGAGATTGCCAGGCCTTGTGCTAGGAATGAAGATACATTGAGATAAGATTCCTGTTCATATTCTCATGGAAGAGACAGAAAGGGCAATCAGGAAACAGGTTGGAATATAAGCGCTGCTCAGGCCAAGCCCAAAGAGCTGGGGACACACACAGCAACTAACCCAGTCTGGGGACATCAGGGAAGAATTTCAGAGGAGATACACTTAAGCTGAAACCCACAGGGCAAGCACTTAGTGAATGAAGGGAAGGAAGGATGATATCCCCACCAGACAGAAGGCATAAGATGTGTCAAGATCTGAAGGGGAGGGACCTTGGCTTTTTACTCCTTCAACCCCTTAGCATGGCATCAAAGTGCCTCATGTGTTCGTGTCTTTATGACAGCTCCCATTATGGCCCACCCTAATGCTACACTCCAGCGGCTGAACCACTTGAGGTTTCCTCTCCATGCCAAGCTCTCTGTCCCCTCCCATCCTTATGTTCAGGTCTCATGTTTGCTTTACCCACTGTCTGGCATATTGTGGATATCTTCCCAGTTCATTTCCCTTCTCTGGACATATCCTCCTAAGGTCCCCGTAGGTGAGGTTGGGCTAAGCAGTCATGCTTGTACCTGCAGTCCCACAGTCATGCAAAAATCTGATTGGATTACAGAAAGGCACAGGAATAAGATAGAGCCTATGAGGTGCTCTCTCCCAGAATTAGAAGCAACCCATAATACACAGTCAGACCATACTGTGGACAGAATCTATAAGATCACCTAGGGTTGGAACCCGAATCAGGACCATGGTGTGTCAAAGTCCTGCACAGAATATTCTCATGGGGAAGCATCCTCCTTGAAGCAAAACTGATCTACAGAAAGAGAAAAGAACAGCGAACCTGCAGGCTAAAGCTGAGAACACGAGGGAGAGAGAGACTGAGAGGGGGAGATGAAGACAGAGCCTGTAATTGTCCCATTTCTCAGGAAGGCCGTCCTGAGATTGGATTCCATGAGATTCTTCCATTTCCTTAGAATAAGTCGACTGTAATCATCCTCCAATGAAATGATTCCTGGCTTAGACATAAGTTGGGAGTGGACTGGTGAGCCACAGGCTTTCAAAGTGTATGTGAGATTTGCTGTGGGGTCCCAGCAGGGCAGAGGAAAATGCCATGTCGAGGCACAGCCAGCAGTTTATGAAAAGCGGAGAAAGGGCAGCCGGTTCATCTGCTATCTGTGTTGAACTGTCTCCTGAAAACTCAAGCCAGGGCCTCCCTGACAGCAAAGTTTTAGGGGCTTGGGATGAAAAGTAAGGTGTCTGAAGCTGTCAGTTACTCCTTGTCATCTAAATTCTACAAGGAGAGGGATATATTACAGTCCCGGTTTCCCTACCGAAAATTAAAAAAAAAAAAAAGTAAATAACTGTTGCTGGAAGCCCTTTTAGTCTGAATTCATATTCAGATTATGAAAATGTGTCTGGAAATTAATCATCCACTTGGCTGAACTGTATCCGTTCCTTGCTGTGCCCTACTGAGTGCTAACAGTAATGGCAGGGCTCTGAGTGATGGGAAATGGGCTGGAGACTGTTGGGAAATCCGGTGGAGGAGCTGGAGGGATCCAACTCCCTGCCCAACACATCCCTTCAAACCACTTCTTGCTATTGGGTTCTATATGATTCCTCTGAGTCTTTAAAATTAACTTCATTTGAATTCAGTTTCAATCAGATGGTTCCCCAGGAAAACACACATAACGTTCTCTCAGCTGACTTGCTCTTGAAAAGCAGTGCTTACTTCTGGATGTGAAGAGCCAGCAGGAGCCTGTCAGGTCAAGTGTGAAGAGAAAGGGTCGGGATCAGAACCACGTGGAAGGGTGATAATATGAGGGTTTTTTTTTTTTCTGAACTAAATTATAGAGAGATGAATATTAAGTATTCAACAGCTAAGCCACCAGGGAAGCCCAATTATCTAATTAGGAATATTAAATTTAAAAAAATCCATTACTGTTATTCAATAAATGTGACAACTGAGAAAGTGCTCCCCAAAGCATATGAATTAACTCAGTCAGTGAATAATTCAGCAATAAATCTATTTCGGAAATAGTCAGGCTATAAACAAGTTAAACTACTAACTTACTCAGCTAATGAGCCTTACCTCTGCACACACAGAGAATTTCTTAAACTTATCTGAAATTGATTAAAAGTGCTTCAGAGAAAAGCAAAGAATGCTGTTGCTGTTGAGTTGCTAAGTCATGTCTGACTCTTTGCAACCCCATGGACTGTAGCATGCCTGGCTCCTCTCTTCCCACTGTTTCCTGGAGTTTGCTTAAATTCATGTCCATTGAGTCAGTGATGCTATTTAACCATGCCATCCTCTGCTTCCCTCTTTTCCTTTTACCCTCAATCCTTTCCAGCATCAAGGTCTCTTCCAGTGAGTTGTCTCTTCTCATCAGGTGGCCAAAGTATTCCAACTCTGGTGCTGGAGAAGACTCTTGAGAGTCCCTTGGACTGCAAGGAGATCCAACCAGTCAATCCTAAAGGAGATCAGGCCTGAATATTCATGGAAGGACTGAAGCTGAAGCTCCAATATTTTGGCCACCTGATGCAAAGAAGCAAAGAATATAGAGAGATTAAAAAAAAAAAAAAAAACAAACCTGGCCTTCCCAGCTTTTACTGAAAGAGAGGTACTTGAAGATCCACTTAAGTCATTTAATCCTTGAAAGTGATAGTTGCTCAGTTGTGTCCAACTCTTTGCGACCCCATGGACTGTAGCCTGCTAGGCTCCTCAGCCCATGGACTTCTCCAGACAAGAATACTGGGGTGAGTTGCCATGTCCTTCTCCAGGGGATCTTCCCAACCCAGGGATCAAACCTGGCTCTCCTGTATGGCAGGCAGATTCTTTACTGTCTGAGCCACCAGGGAGGCCCTTAATCCGATGGTCGTTAGGAAAAAAAAAGATGCTTTGGGGGAAAATTCCACTCTGGGGTTTGGTCCTGGTAAGGGTCAGGCTGCAGAGTAACAGCTGATTCTTAGTATAACCACCTCTATCAGCAAGAGCTCCTCAGCACAATTAAGAGGAAGCTCTTTCACTTTCCTAAGCCAAAACTAAAGGTGAGTATTTATGATACCTGACTTCCTGGTCATGATTTAAACCACTAAGAGATTTTCCACCTTGACATTTACTCTTCGAATCACAATTAGCTTATGGCACTGAAGGTGATGATGATGATGCGACCCGTTATAACACGCTGCTTCCTGAGCAAGTTTCCAAAAGTAATAAAGGAGGTAACTCACTGTGCTGGCTTACATGGTGCATTTAACCAAAAGTTAAATTCCCTCATTGCATAATAAGACTTTCTTCAGTACTTGTATTTAATTTATGTTATAGGTAATTATTTACTATTAATATTTAGCTATAGATACATTCTTGTCAGGACTCATAGTTCTAATAGTTCTGATAGCTTTGCTTCCAATGAATTAAAGCAAATAAAATTTGGGCGCATGATTTCCTCATCTCAATGTAATTGGGTTAAGGTAAGTGATTTGGAGTGTCTTTCTAGTCTAAGAGGAATTAATATTCATTGAGCAGCTATTATGACAGCAAGATACATCCTGTGTTTGAGGAACTCACTATCCTACACATTGCCGTGGCATATCTTAATATCACTATTTTCATTTTATATGTGAGAAAATGAAATACCATAGAGGTCAACATGCCTAAGCTTAGTGGTCTAAATTGTTGCAAAACTCTAATTGAGTTTTGAATCCAAATCTTCCTTACACAAAAATCTGAATGCTGTTTTGGTTCTATATTGTTTCTGGGTACATGTAGTAACTCTATATTTGCAATCAAGCTTTCTAGAGTATCAAGCAGTAAAAGTACATCAAATTTTTATATACATATATAATTTTGGTTAATATTCTAGGGATAAGTTTGCCTTTTTATTTCAAGAAAATACTTATCCAGAAAATGAATCTGGATTTGTTTCTGAATCCAGAAAATGAGTTTCATGTCTATGGGCCCCTAGTATTTATCTTGTATTATTATGTAATACCTGATCACAGGGACAGTCTTCAAGGGCAGGAAGTGAAAATTTTAATATGTAATCCTTCCATTTAAAAGGTACATATCAGTTCCATTATACTGTAAACAAATGGGCTAGGCATTATTATTTCCTTTTTGCAGTTGATAACATCAAAGATTGCTCAGCTATGATTCAAACCTATGTCATTGATTCAAAATTCTGAGCTTTTCCTGCCACACCCTTTGCAAAGTACTTGAAAGAAAATGCCCTCCCCACATGTAAGGTAACTCTCCTCACTCACTACAGTTAGAAAACCACTGCTTTGTGCATAAATCTCAGATATTTCTAACAGAACGTGCATTGGCTTCTAGACAGCTCTGGGCTTAAATCTCCACTCCACCACCTCCTGGTGCCTTGGAGAAGATAATGTCTGAGTTTCAATTTTTGCTCCCCTACACCATGGAAGTCTCCAGCTCTAAAGGATCCAGACTCCAGAGGTCCACGTCCTGGCCACCCCAGCAGCTTCCAAGGAGTGGGAAATGGAGTGTGGATCTTTATTCCTGATGGGAACTGCCCAAATGTCCCATTTTCCAGTTTAAAGAAATTGCTCCTTTCTCTTATGCTTCCCTCAAACCTTTTCCTTCTCCCTCTTAGTTGAAGACAACGGACATAGCCTTCTCAAATGATCTTAGGTTTTCCCAAGTTTAGAAGGAGGTACTGCCTTCAATCAACTAGTGTTTGATTGTAGTCGTGAAGGCACATCTAAGATCAGGGAATGCAGAATCCTTGGCAACATCAGGGGAAACTATAGAATGCAATTTTACATCTCAATATACTATCTCATGACATATACTGTCTATAGAAATATATGTCCATATTGTTTTGTAAGGACTCTGTTAAGTATATTTGTTTATGAAAGTATTGTACTATAGGAGCTTCCCAGGTGGTGCTAGTGGTAAAGATCCTGCCTGCCAATGCAGGTGACGTAACAGATGAGGGTTCAATCCCCAGGTCAGGAAGATCCTCTGGAGGAGGAAATGGCAACCCACTCCAGTAGGCTGTGCCAGGCCAAGGCCTCCCACAGAGCCTGATTGGAATTGGCAGGCTATGGCTGTGCCTATCTCTGTACTTTACACATGTACCCCAATGTTCATTGCAGCGCTATTTACAATAGCTAAGACATGGAAGCAACCTAGATGTCCATCGACAGATGAATGGATAAGGAAGTTATGGAACATATACACAATGGAATATTACTCAGCTAGAAAAAGGGATGCATTTGCATCAGTTCCAAAAAGTGGATGAAACTGGAGCCTATTATACAAGTAAGTCAGAAAGAGAAACACAAATACTTTATGTTGAATTTAATTGGTAGAAGACAAATAATAATAAAAACAATAAAGCTAACTCTTCCTTAGCACTTTCTGGCCAGAAAATATTCTAGTTGTGTGTGATATATTTAGTAGATGAAGGAAGAGAGAAGAAAAAAAGGAAGGAAAAAAGAAAGGGAGAAAGAAAGAAAAAGAATAATAACTAATACATATGTGAATTTTGGTGTATAAATGGCTTGAGAGCCCCTCACTTCCATCAGCTCCCAGGACCCAGCAGAAGACCTTCCAAGGAGGGCTTATTGAAAGATATTCCTGCCAACTGTCCAACCACACAGCTACCTTATTTCCCTCTCCACTTACCTCTCCAACAAGGCCAACAGAAGTTCCTAATGCCAACATGACAACATCTGTTGCCAGTACTAAAAAGTACTGAAGCTAAAAGAGGCACACTTATATGAGAAGCAAAAGGAGACTTTGATTTAATTTGTTTCAGCCATTAATAGATTTCTGGATAAACTAACTGGAAAGTACACACTTGTATTTTGAATCTTATTTTTTCTGTTGTCTTCCATAAAAAATTTCAAGACATGTGCCTACATAAATGTTCATTGGTATACTATAAATTACACCTAAGATTTTAACAGCTACTTGAAAAAAATAGTAATGTATACAGTATCACATTGCATCTCATTCATGAGAGAATTAACCCCCAGAGCAAAATTGATGTCTGATTGTTTTTTGCAGTTCTGAGCGTGTGACCCAATGCCTTGTATCAGATCAGTTCAGTTGTCCCAGTCCTATCTGACTTTTTGTGACCCCATGAACTGCAGCACACCAGTCTTCCCTGTCCATCATCAACTCTGGAGCTTGAAAAACTCATGTACATCGAGCCGGTGATACCATCCCACAGTCTCATCCACTCTTGTCCACTTCCCTTCCTCCCTTCAATTTTTCCCAGCTTCAGGGTCTTTTCAAATGAGTCAATTCTTCACATCAGGTGACCAAAGTGTTGAAGTTTCAGCTTCAGCATCAGTCCTTCCAAGGAATATTCAGGACTGATTACCTTTAGGATGGACTGGTTGGATCTCCTTGCAATCCAAGGGATTCTCAAGAGTCTTCTCCAACACCACAATTCAAAAGCATCAATTCTTTGGTGCTGAGCTATCTTTATGGTCCAACTCTCACATCCATACATACCTACTAGAAAAAACGATAGCTTTGACTAGATGGACCTTTATTGGCAAAGTAATGTCTCTGATTTTTAATATGCTGTTTTATGTTGGTAATAGCTTTTCTTCCAAGGAGTAAGAGTCTTCTAATTTCATGGCTGCAGTCACCATCTGCAGTGATTTTGGAGCCCCAAAAAATAGACTCTGTCACTCTTTCCATTGTTTCCCCATCTATTTGCCATGAAGTGATGGGACTGTATGCCATGATTTTAGCTTTTTTTCTATGATGACCTCCAAGACCTCCTAGAACTAACACCCAAAAAAAGATATGCTTTTCATCACAGGCGACTGGAATGCAAAAGTAAGAAGTCAAGAGATACCTGGGGTAACAGGAAAATTTGGCCTTGGAGTACAAAATGAAGCAGGGCAAATGCTAACAGAGTTTTGCCAAGAGAACGCACTGGTCATAGCAAACACCCTCTACCAACAACACAAGAGATGACTTGGACATCACCAGAGGGTCAATACCAAAATCAGATTGATTATATTCTTTGCAGTGAAAGATGGAGAAGCTTTATACAGTCAGCAAAAACAAGACCAAGAGCTCACTGTGGCTCAGATCATGAACTCCTTATTGTCAAATTCAGACTTAAATTGAAGAAAGCAGGGAAAACCACTAGATCATTCAGGTATGACCTAAATCAAATCCCTTATGATTATACAGTGGAAGTGAGAAATAGATTTAAGGGACTAGATCTGATAGACAGAGTACCTGATGAACTATGGACGGAGTTTTGTGACATTGTACAGGAGACAGGAATTAAGACCATCCCCAAGAAAAACAAATGCAACAAGGCAAAATGGTTGCCTGAGGGGGTGTTACAAACAGCTGAGAAAAGAAGAGAAGCTGAAGGCAAAGGAGAAAAAGAAAGACATACGCATTTGAATGCAGAGTTCCAAAGAACAGCAAAGAGAGATAAGAAAGTCTTCCTCACTGATTAATACAAAGAAATAGAGGAAAACAATAGAATGGGAGAGACTAGAGATCTCTTCAGGAAAATTAGAGGTACCAAGGGAGCATTTCACGCAAAGATGGGCTTAATAAAGGACAGAAATGGTATGGACCTAACAGAAGCAGAAGATATTAAGAAAAGGTGGCAACAATACACAGAAGAGCTATACAAAAAATCTTAATGTCCCAGATAATCACAATGGTGAGATTACTCACCTAGAGCCAGACATCCTGGAGTGCAAAGTCAAGTGGGCCTTAGTCAAGTGGGCATCAGTATGAACAAATCTAGTGGAGGTGATGGAATTCCAGTTGAGCTATTTCAAATCCTTTAAAAGATGCTGCTGCTAAATTGCTGCACTCAATATGCCAGCAAATTTGGAAAACTCAGCAGTGGACACAGGACTGGAAAAGGTCAATTTTCATTCCAGTCCCAAAGAAAGGCAATGCCAAAGAATGGTCAAACTACCACAAAATTGCACATATCTCACATGCCAGCAAAGTAATGCTCAAAATTCTCCAAGTGAGGCATCAACAGTACATGAACCAAAGACTTCCAGATGTTCAAGCTGGATTTAGGAAAAGCAGAGGAACCAGAGATCAAATTGCCAACATCTGTTGGATCATCAAAAAAGCAAGAGAGTTCCAAAAAAACATCTACTTTTGCTTTATTGACTATGCCAAAGCCTTTGACTGTGTGGATTACAACATACTGTGGGAAATATTTAAAGAAATGGGAATACCAGACCACCTTACCTACCTCCTGAGAAATCTGTATGCAGTTCTAGAAGTAACAGAATTGGACATGGAACAACAGACTGGTTCCAATTGGGAAAGGAGTATGTCAAGGCTGTATATTACCACCCTGCTTATCTAACTTATATGCGGAGTATGTCATGCAAAATTCCTGGCTGGATGAAGCACAAGCTGGAATCAAGATTGCCGGGAGAAATAGCAATAACTTCAGATATGCAGATGACACCACCTTTACTGCAGAAAGCAAAGAGGAACTGAGGAGCCTCTTGAAAGTGAAAAAGCAGAATGAAAAATCTGGGTAAAACTCATAATTCAAAAAACTAAAATCATGCCTTGTATATCATACCTTTTAAGTAAATGGAATATGTTTTCTATATGCATTCAATTTTTTATACAAAGTTCAGGGAAATAGTTAACTAACGTGAATTTGTCCACATATACAACAGCAACATGACAATTATATTGATAATTTTGGGGAGTTTACTATGATTCCTTGGATTTAAGTAATTGAATTCTCTTAGTGACTCTGCTTCCTTTTAGGCTTCCCAGTTGAAAGAATTCCTTCTGAAACAAGAAACACTTTAAAGAGTGTTAACATGCAACATTTTCCAATCTTAAGAATTTAACCTAAGATTTTCTATATCAAGCAAATTTGTACAAATCCAATATTCCTGGAAAACGATCAGGGACATAAACACAGGTAAAACACCAGCCCTTCACCAAGTGAAGTCAAGGTGAGGAAAACGTGAAAAGTGATTTAAGCAAGTGTAATGTTCTATGGAACTTCAGAATGGACCTATCTACAGAGGAAGGAAAGAGAAAACTTTGTGAATAAAATAACATTTAGACTGGACTTTGAAGAATAGATAGAATGATATTAAGTAGAAATAGAGGGGAATAAAAAGTATGACAAGGTAGGGGAACAAAGTGCAAGGCACATTTGGGAAATAATGTAATTTGTTTGGAAGAGTGGGAAGTGAAGCTTGGAAGTCATTTTTAAACATGGGAGGTCTTCAGTACTACAGTTGGTTTGTATTTGCTTTGGTAGGTTATGTCAGTCACTGAAGGCTTTATTCATAACACTAATTATACACCGTTTGCATGCTCACTATGTTCCAGTTATTTTACCATAACAATCTAGTTTTTGTACATGGATTACCTTATTTCAGTCTCGGAAATACTATCTAAGGACGTGCTGTTATTATTTCTATTCTTAAGATGAAAAAATCAACATATGAAAAGATTGAGTAATAGATCATTTAGTTGGTGGAGCAGGTATTTGAACCTGAGTCTGTGGTTTAGGAAGTTCTATGCTATATAAGATATAAGAAAGTGAGGATTAGGAGTCCTGGTTAATAGAAAATAACACCAGATATGTTCAAATGGAGAGGCCTTGGTGGTGGTTGAAACTTGAGACAGAAGTTCGAGAAAAACAGTAAGGCCAGAGTTTAGGGTGGGTGAAGATGTTGGGTGAAGTTATAGAAGTAGATGAGATGGTGTTGGGCAAAAAGTGGCCAGAGATTAAAGATAAGAACTCAGAGTAGGATCTTGATGAATGACTAGACTCCAGAGGAGGGAAAAGGAAGAGAAGCCAATGAAGGAGAGGAAGTAATCGGAAAAGTATTAATACAAGGAGAAAAAGCAAAATGCAAAAGCTCCAAAGCCAAAGAAGGAAGGACTTCCAAAACTGAGCATCAAATATCAAAAAGGATCAGTGGGAATGTGAACTGAGAAAAAGTCATCTGACTTGGTGGGAGTTAGCAACCATTGAGAGTGCAGTGCCAGACGTTAAAGTCAAGGTTAATCTTAGTGATGAGACTGATGGTGAAGAGAGGCGTAATGCGCTGAGATAATAGTATCACCATGCTCATCGATCCATTTCAGGACAGACTTGTTCACAGGATGAGCAAAATGATCTGTGCCAAAGGAGACACACACGTGGAAGAGAGAAGG
Source organism: Bos grunniens (assembly GCF_055505025.1). Taxonomy (NCBI): domain Eukaryota; kingdom Metazoa; phylum Chordata; class Mammalia; order Artiodactyla; family Bovidae; genus Bos; species Bos grunniens. The sequence continues at coordinate 6,378,712 of NC_141179.1, read as the reverse complement.
ACTGAACTCACAAGGGGAGATGCCAGCTTAAGCAGAAATGGACTGTGGTGTCCCACGGTGTTTCAAAAAGAATTGTAGAACTGAAAAATGCATCCCAAAGTCAAGTATAGAAAGACGTCTATGTGGCTAAAGAAATACATCACCTTGTTTTGTAACCAAAGCTAATATCAAGACTCTATCTCCAGAACTGCCAAGGAAATCCTGAGGAAAAAGAGCAAAGCTGGAGACATACCCTCCCAGACTTCGGACAATTATTACAAAGCTATAGTAATAAAAAAAAGCGTGGTACTGACACAAAACATACATATGGATCAATGGAATAGAATAGAGAGCCTAGAAATAAACCCACATACCTACGGTCAATTCATCTTGAACAAAGGAACCAAAAACGGAGAAGAGACAGTCTCTTCGGCAAGTGGTGTTAGGAAAGTTAGACAGCCACATGTAAATCAATGAAGTTAAAACACTCCTTCACATTATACTCAAAAATGAACTCAAAATAATGTTAATCTTTAAGACAAGACACCATAAAATTCCTAGAAGAAAACATAGGTGAAACGTTCGCTGATAAAAATCATAGCAATGTTTTCTTATGTGAGTCTCCCAAGACAGTAGAAAAATTGATAAAAGCAAAAGTAAACAAGTGAGACCTAATCAAACGTACAGGCCTTTGCACAGCAAAAGAGAGCATAAAACAAAATGAAAAGGCAATGTACGGACTGGGAGAAGCATTTGAAAATGACACAGTTGACAAGGACTGCATTTCCAAATTATACAAACAGCCCATACAACGCAATAACAAAAAACCAAACAACCCAATAAAAAAACGTGCAGCTCTAAATAGGCATTTCCCAAAGAAGACAAGCAAATGGCCAATAGACACATGAAAAGATGTTCAATGTGCTGATTATTAGAGAAATGCAAATTAAAACTACAATGAGGCATCACCTCACGCTGGTCAGAATAGCCATCATTAAAACATCACTGGACAGGGTGTGGAGAAAAGGGAACTTTCTTACACTGTTGGTGGGAATGTAAACTAGCGCAGCCTCTGTGGAAAACACTATGGAGGTTCCTTAAAAAACTAGAAATAGAATTGCCATATGATCTAGCAATCCTGTTCCTGGGCATAAATTCAGAGAAGACACTAAATTCAAAAGATGCATGCACCTAGATGTTCATAGCAACATTATTTACAGTAGCCAAGACATGGAAGCGGCTTAAATGTTCATCAGCAGATGAATGCACAGACATGGCGCACACACAATGGAGTGTCACTCAGCTATAAAAAGAACAAAACGCTCTTTGCGACACGGATGGACCAGGGATTATCATACTGAGTGAAGTACGTCTGAAACAGAAAGACACATACCGTGTGATATCATTTATATGTGGAATTTAAAATATGGTACAAATAAACTTTTTAAAAAACAGAAACAAACCCACAGGCATAGAGAACAAACTTATGGTTATGAGAGGGGAAAGAGTCAGGGAGGATAAATCAGGAGCTTGGAATTAGCAGGTAGAAACTGTTATATATAAAATAGATGAACGACAAGGACCAACAGTACAGCACAGGGAACTATATTCAGTGCATTATAACTTAGGAAAGACTGTGAAAAAGAATCCACACATATATATGTGTGACTGAACCACTGTGCTGTACGCCAGAAACTAACTCATTGTAAATTAGCTATACTTCAATTAAAAAAAAAACACAAAGATTCTGTCTCTACCACTTGCTAATGGGACAACCTGAGCTAGAGACTTAGTCACGAAAGTTGCCATAGTTTCTTAATCTATGAGGTAGAAATAATCATATCTGTCCTAATAATTCCACAGGATTATTGTGAAGATAAAATAGTCGTGTATGTTAAAGCTACTGAGAGCTCACTGAACATTAAATGCTGTTTCTTTTGCTCAGCGCTTATAAGTGTTGACTGACTCTGAAAACCAGCTGTCATTGGAATGAATTATAGTGGGGGCCTGAGTAGTTTAGAGAAATGAAAAAGAACTGGATAAAAGCTAGTGGGTTTAGTGAACACTGTGCTTTAAAAAAAAAAAAAAAGGAAAAAAGTTCTGAAGGCAGCAGAATACAGTCTTCAGAGACTCCCAAACTAGCAAGCAAGTCACAGTCTGGGCATTGCCTCTTCATCACAATCTCCTGGGGGTGTCCTGATCTCCCTCACATGTCCCAGATAGCACAGACCAGAGGGCTGGGAGAGAATGGTGCCAACGCGTCTGGGCTGAGCCATGGTACAAGCAGCACTTATTCTCTGCAGGGCCCTTGGTTTGAACTTCCTTAGAAGAGAACTACAGCTGCAAAAATCTGTAGGCTACTCTTCCAGAGTTCCTAACAAAATATTTAGATAGAGAAGTATTACTGGCAAACAAATTAAAATGCTCAAAATAATCAGTGAATCAATGATTATAGCCTGACATGCAAGTCACCAAAACTAAATGTGCAGTGGTTTATTCCAAATCTCCATTCAATGGATATGTCCAGATTTTGCCTATGATGTCTTAAATAATTTTAATCTTAGGAGAGTGAAATAAATAAAAATCTAGCCATGGGTATGAGACTTTTAGCAGACAATTGAGCCAAAAAAACCTAACACAAAACAAGCCCGTTTATTTGTGACATTTACTATTTATTTGAGGGTTCCCCGGTGGCATAGTGGTAAAGAATTCGCCTAACAATGCTGGAGATGCAAGAGACCCGGGTCCGATCTTGGATCACAAAGATACCCTGGAGAAGAAATAGGCAACCCACTCCAGTATTCTTACCTGGGAAATCCCAGGGACAGAGGAGCCTGATGGGGCTACAGTCCATGAGGTGAGAGAGTCAGACACAACTGAACAACTGAACACACACATAGTATTTATTCACTCTTTTATTCACTTACTAGTTCATTCAATAATCATTTTTAAACACCTACTGAGTTGAGGTACAAACTACAAACAAACTACAAACTACGTAGTATCAATACAAACAAAGCTAGCGTAGGTGATGGAATTCCAGTTGAGCTATTTCAAATCCTGAAAAAAAGATGCTGCTAAATTGCTGCACTCAATATGCCAGCAAATTTGGAAAACTCAGCAGTGGCCACAGGAAAAGGTCAGTTTTCATTCCAATCCCAAAGAAAGGCAATGCCAAAGAATGCTCAAACTACTGCACAATTGCACTCATCTCACACACTAGCAAAGTAATGCTCAAAATTTTCCAAGCCAAGCTTCAACAGTATGTGACCATGAACTTCCAGATATTCAAGCTGGATTTAGAAAAGGCAGAGGAAGGAGAGATCAAATTGCCAACATACGTTGGATCATCGAAAAAGCAAGAGAATTCTACTTCTGCTTTACTCACTATGCCAAAGCCTTTGACTGTGTGGATCACAACAAATTGTGGAAAATTCTTGAAGAGATGGGAATACCAGACCACCTGACCTGCCTCTTGAGAAACCAATATGCAGGTCAGGAAGCAACAGTTAGAACTGGACATGGAACAAAAGACTGGTTCCAAATATGAAAAAGAGTATGTCAAGGATGTATATTGTCACCCTGCTTATTTAACTTATATGAAGAGTACATCATGAGAAACACTGGGCTGGATGAAGCACAGCTGGAATCAAGATTGCTGGGAAAATATCAATAACCTCAGATATGCAGATGACACCACACTTATGGCAGAAAGTGAAGAAGAACTACAGAGCCTCCTGATGAAAGTGAAAGAAGAGAGTGAAAACGTTGGCTTAAAACTCAACATTTGGAAAACTAAGATCATGGCATCTCGTCCCGTCACTTCATGGCAAATAGATGGGGAAACAATGGAGACAGTGACAGACTTTGTTTTTTGGGGCTCCAAAATCACTGCAGATGGTGACTGCAGCCATGAAATTAAAAGATGCTTGCTCCTTGGTAGAAGTTATGACCAACCTAGACAGCATATTAAAAAGCAGAGACATTACTTTGTCAACAAAGGTCCGTCTAGTCAAGGCTATGGTTTTTCCAGTGGTCATGTATGGATGTGAGAGTTGGATTATAAAGAAAGCTGAGCACCGAAGAATTGATGCTTTTGAACTCTGGTGTTGGAGAAGACTCTTGAGAGCCCCTTGGGCTGCAAGGAGATCCAACTGGTCCATCCTAAAGGAAATCAGTCCTGAATATTCATTCGAAGGACTGATGTTAAAGCTGAAACTCCAATACTTTGGCCACCTGAGGCAAGGAACTGACTCATTTGAAGAGACCCTGATGCTGGGAAAGATTGAAGGCAGGAGGAGAAGGGGACGACAGAGGATGAGATGGTTGGATGGCATCACTGACTCAATGGACATGAGTTTGGGTGAACTCCGGGAGTTGGTGATGGACAGGGAGGCCTGGCGTGCTGCAGTGCATGGGGTCGCAAAGAGTTGGACACGACTGAGTGACTGAACTGAACTGATCTGAGTTGAGGTAGTAAATATAAGCTGCAATTTTATTAATTTTCTTAAAGGGAATAAGGGTTATTGAGTGGCAGCTTTAAGGGGAATATTGTTTCAGCCCTGAGGGACAATGGTGGCATGGAGGCATTATTGCAGACGTGACATTACATTAGACAGCCCAGCATCTCAGAAGATTATCTCTCTTTAGGGAGGCAAAGTTTCTCCATCCAGAGGGTGTGTATCATGTAGGTTGACAAGAGTACCATGTAGACTGCTAGGAAGTGGACTGGAGTTCCACAGACACATGTCAGTAAGTGACTTAGGGCTGTTGTGTCAATTGTTTCTACCTGGAGGGTAACCATGAGGCCTGAAGGACCAGAGATGCAAAGTGTCTGAGTGTCTGGCACACAGCGGTCATCCATAAAGCCACTATAAGCGCTTGAAGGGAGAATATATAGGGTGGGAGAAATATTTCCCTCTTGTAACTCCTGAAACAAAACAGCATTCAGGCTAAAGGCCATTTCAAGACTGCAGGACCAAAAAAAGAAAAGAAAAAAACAACTGACACTCAATTTGAATTATGAAATTAAAAAGGCTGAATTTCCAAGCATAAGTAATGTGAAGCACAAGTGAAATTCCAAGACCGACTTTACTATGGAAAAATACAAACACATTTGAGTCTTTCCACAGAGCAGCCAGAGTGGGCATAATTAGCCTGTTTTGAAACTGGAGTCATTTGACACAGCCACACTTCTACAAGCCCTCTTGTGGCTGACATTCTCCCAGGGGAAACTTTCACAAATTTTTACACCCAAAAAGGGATTATGGGGGAAGAAGAAGATCCCAGAGAAAAAAACACCTGGATGTGAAGAGCAATACAATTTTAACACATTTTGAGTTTCTTAGAACTATGCTGAGTTTCTCAGAAACATTGCTAGGGTTTTGGTAGGATTAATCACCAGATCTTTGTTCTAAATTTTTGTGTTCTATTTTTCACTCACAAATAGATAACTCACTAGCATGAGCCCAGAAGTTACACGTTCTGGTACAAATACCTAATGGAAATTTCAAGATTCAAGCCCATGTGAATCTTGGAGGTTTGTTGCTTAAGCAAAACTTAAATAAAATTCTTTGCTAATCTAACAAGAAATGTAACAAAAAGCTGTTTTAGGTATCCAGTTTCCAATCCACTTCAACATGCCTGAAGTTATGACAAAACAATTAGAGCTTTTAAGTCATGACTTCTGGACTCAGACCAGGAGAAAAAGGTGTAAGTGCAGGATCTGTCTTTTCTTTCCCCTCACATGTGTCCTCCTGCAGAGGTGTGACCTCAGGCCTGTAGGCAACTCTCAGCCCTTTAGTTTGCAATTGAAAAACCAGGGTCCTGGACTAGATCGATGGTTTTTGAGCTTCACTGCACTGGATACTCATTGTTTCCTAGAAACTGGGGGCTTTGCTAAAGAAAGGGGGCGTGGGGGCAAAGTGGAAGTGATGTAGGCGGGACTTCCGGCCCCTTTTGTCTTTCATTAGAGCACTTCCGTTAACATCCAGTTCACAAATTAGTCTTCCCCAAAAATATTTCCTTTGGGACTTCTCTGGAGGTCCAGTGGTTAAGAATGTGCCTTGCAACTCAAGGAACGCTGATTCGATTCCTTTCAGGGATCTAAGATCTCAGATGCCACGGGCAACTAAACCCACACACCACAACTAGAGAGAAACCACGTGCCTCAATGAAGACCCGACACAGCCAAACGAATCCATTTTAAAAAGAAAGAGATTTTGCTTAAGTGAGGTGAAAGTCACTCAGTCGTGTCCGACTCTGTGACCCCATAGACTGCACAGTCCATGGAATTCTCCAGGCCAGAATACTGGAGTGGGCAGCCTTTCCCTTCTCCAGGGGATCTTCCCAACCCAGGGATTGAACCCTCCGGCATTGCAGGCAGAGTCTGTATCAGCTGAGCGGTCAGGGAAGCCTGATTTTGTTTAAAGTGGTTTACCAAGTTGGACAGCTTCTAGATCATAGGATGGAGACTGTTGCCGGATTGAACAGCTTATGAGGCTCTTCCAGCGTGCTGCTTCTGTAATTCCTTGCCCCGTCCCAGATGGTTACAACGCTGTTCTCTTGAGTCAGCCTAGTGACCCCTGTTCCCCAGGCCCTGGCAGAGTCGGGGACAATGTCACACTGACCAGACTTGCTAACGCCAAGGTGTGTGCCCGCTGCCCGCTGCCCGGACACGCAGCCTGTGCCCAGCCTCTCACAGGAAGGGCCCCTTCCGGCACGTTCCTTGCCTGCGCTGCAGCGCCTCCGCTGAAGCTGTCCTCTCCCTCCGTGTTGTGCGGTGAGGAGGAGAGGAGTTCATCTCCGTGAGGGCGCCTTCCAATCCCTCTCACCGCCGCTAAAACTCACACGTTCCTTCAAGGCTGAGGGACTTGTGGTTAAATGATTACAAAGGAAACAAGCTCTTTCAAAACAATTCAACAAATACTGAAGCAAGATTTACATGTGAGATGTGTTTCTTAGCATGACAAGGAAAGCAAATTGGTTCAGTGAGAAAAGTCCTGAGAAAGCAAAGCTGACATGATGGGGAAGGCGGACGACCCCATCAAGCACTCACGCGCAACACACGCCAGTGTTTCTCAACTTTACACTGTACTTAACCTCTTTCAAGGAAGAGGGGTGGGGCGCTGAGGAAAGGAAGCTGCAGATTCAGGCCAGCTTGCCTCACCAAGCGTGTAACGGATAGCACTATGGCCTCAAGACACTTCTGTGGAACATGAGTAATGAGCAGACGTTTTTCATTATATAGCCAGTTATTTATTTTAATTTGCACACAGAAATAACAACCCATTAAGCTATGATTTTATGGATATAACAGACTATACTGAGACAAAACTTTTAGAGGAAATTTAAAGAAAAGTACAAAAATAATATAAGAGGTGTCACTAATATTTGGCAAAACTCATGACGGAAGTAGAAGGATTAATGGAGATCAGAAAACTTAGGGCTAGACCGGGTACAGATACTCTCCTATCCTATTTCTGGTAAAGCTAGTCTGTGAAACTGTGTATAGACTTCTCCTAAAGTCATGTTAAGGTGTCCCATGTTTGCTTGTTTGTTTTTATTTTTTGAAACGTGTTTCTTTTAAAAATGTTTATTCACTTTTTTATTTTGTTGCATCAGGTCTTAGTTGTGGCGTGCAGGTGAGAGCTTTTGTTGCCGTTTGGGAAGGTCCCCTGGAGAAGGGCATGGCAACCCACTCCAGTATTCTTGCCTGGAGAATCCCCAGGACAGAGGAGGCTGGTGGGCTACAGCACATGGTCCCACAGCGTCAGCCATGACCGAATGACGAATCCTTTCACTTTAGGGACTCTAGCGTGGCACGTGGGCTTAGTTGTTCCAAGGCCTGTGGGATCTTGCCCCACCCCCACCCCCCCAACCAGGGACTGAGCCTGTGTCCCTCATTGTAAGGCAGATTCCTAACCACTGGGCCACTAGGGAAGGCCCTCTTTCTTTATTAATTACCCCCATCCCACCATAATTGGTGCACAGAAGTTGCTAAATAAGGTCTTTGAAGTGGATAAATACATAAATACTTGAATGAGTGCATGCAGAAAGAAGAAATAATTGCTTCCTATCCCCAAGGAGCAGACATGTGCTCACACTGAGGAGAAAGAGGATAATTAAAATAAGATCTCAGACTCACACTTGATCGTTTGCTAGCCTCTGGCTCACCTAATGGGCCTGACAGTTTTCAGAGAAGGATTCCACTCGTCCCGTGATTCTGCTGGGCAGTGTCTACACCCTGTAGGGAGTTACCACATACCCCACCCGTGGATGGGGGTCTTCTCAGCCCAGATTCTCAAATTCTGGGCCTGAATGAAGATTAAGGGAAACTATGGTGCTATGAAGTAGTGTAAAAGGCAGTTTAGCAAAGGTGGAAAGAAACCCCGCTGAACCCAGAAGAAAAAGTGAGTGTTAATTCATGTCTGATTCTTTGTGACCCCATAGACTGTAGCCTGCCAGGCTCCTTTGTACATGAGATTCTCCAAGCAAGAATACTGGAGTAGGTAGCCATTCTCTTCTCCAAGGAATCTTCCTGACCCAGAGATGGAATCTGGGTCTCCTGCATCACAGGCAGATTCTTTACCATCTGGGCCACTAGGGAACCCAGGAGAGCCACCCACAAATGAGTGCCTGTCTGTGCGGGTGCTGAGCAGCCATAGGGCATACATGTCAGCAGTTTTGCCCTTTGCTTGGAAAGCAAGGTGTGTGTGTACCCAGAGCACTTTATGACCAGCAGAATCAAGTAGCAAAGCCTGCTAGTTTTTTTTTTTTAAGTCCGTGGCGTACTCTGTGATCTGTGTATATAAGAAGTTCTCTCTCAAACAGGATAGAAATGAATTGGAGAAAACAATTGTTTGTGTGGTGGATATGTCTCCTTTGCCCACGTCCTGTTCGATAGTAATGAAGATTGCAACACCAAACGACCCCAGATATTCTGCTTGGAGTCACCATTCGTGATGATTGCTCATAGCTAATCAAAGGATGTTATGAAATGTGAGTCAGACAGCCGCCGGCTTCCTGGAAGTTCCAGAACCTGTATATAAAGAGGGAGCTTCCTAGTTGAGACACTGGAGCAGCAGAGAGGTAGGAGCTATCAGATTCCTTAAGCTGAGAAGGAAGACAGAGACCAACATGCCCGGACTGCCTCTGCTGCTGCTGCTACTCTGGGGCACGGGGTCCCACGGCTTCCCAGCAGCAGCTTCAGAAACACAAGAACAAGATGTGGAGACGGTGAAGGTAAATGCTCAACTTCACATGCCTAAGATGCAAAAGCCTTATTTGTGTTTTCCCACAATATAACAGAATAGTATCAGTATGCACTTCTGGTGGTGATTTAGTAACTAAGTCATGTCCAACTCTTAGTGACCCCATGGACTGGAGCCCACCGGGCTCCTCTGTCCATGGGCTTCCCCCAGTGAGCATACTGACATGGGTTGCCATTCTCTTCCCCAGGGGATATTCCTGACCCAGGAATCGAACCCAGGTCTCCTGCATTGCAGGTGGACGCCTGCATGGTGGGCAGATTCCTGCATTGAGGTGGATTCTTTACTGTCTGAGCTATGAGGGAAGCCCCCAGTAATAGTATAATAGAGTTTATTTAAGGATGCATTTCCTACAAAGAGAGATTTTTTCCAGAAAGGGTATTCTCCCCCAAAATGTATCTAGCTGTGCATAGACTCTCATTTTCCAGTTAAAAGTGATAGGGAACTAAAGGAATAATATACAAATATGTCTCTATAAAATTGTAATTCTGACTTCATAGTAAATAGTGGTAGGAAGAGTTCTACTCCAAAGTGAGTTTCCACCAACAATAAGGATAATAAGGACCATGCAACCTAAGTGGAACCTTTAAAAGTAGTTTTTTGTTTCAGGTATGACAGTATAAACCATCAGTATTTAGTAAAATTGGAGGATTTCCCATTCAGTGTTTCGATAATTTTATCTTTCATCAGAAATACCTGGAAAACTACTACAACCTGAACAGTAATGGGAAGAAAGTTGAAAGGCAGAGAAACGGTGGCCTTGTAACTGAAAAGCTAAAGCAAATGCAAAAATTCTTTGGGCTGAGAGTGACCGGGAAACCAGATGCTGAAACCCTGAATGTGATGAAGCAGCCCAGATGTGGGGTGCCCGACGTGGCTCCATTTGTTCTTACTCCAGGAAATCCTCGTTGGGAGAACACAAACCTGACCTACAGGTAATCAGATTGAGCACCAGAGTGGGAACGCTCTTTCCCATCAGAGCCATGAGAAATGAAATCTGATGTGTCTGTGTTTTATTCCACTTGAAGGATTGAAAATTACACCCCAGACCTGTCAAGAGCAGATGTGGACCAAGCCATTGAGAAAGCCTTTCAACTCTGGAGCAATGTCACACCCTTGACCTTCACCAAGGTCTCTGAGGGTCAAGCGGACATAATGATATCCTTTGTCAGGGGAGGTAAGCTCTTTTTGTAGCATGAAAGTATTCTTACCTTAACTTCTCCTTGCCCTTGAATCTCTTCAGCTTTGCAGATAGATTTCCTTGTTTAAAAAAGAGTGTTGATTTTACAGACTTAAGAAGGAAACAAGATGTCATTTGCTGAAAATCTGCTGGCCTCTTAGCAAAGTTAATGCTTACTCTCCTGGGTTAAACTAAATAAGACTCTAGAGAAGCATCTGATGAATTCTGTGTCTTGCAGATCATCGTGACAATTCTCCCTTTGATGGACCTGGTGGAAACCTTGCTCATGCTTTTCAACCAGGTGCAGGGATCGGAGGAGATGCTCATTTTGATGATGATGAATGGTGGACCAGCAATTTCCAAGGTAAGGCAGCTTGTCCTGCCTCTCTCACCCTCCCCCTCCTCCCACCTTCTCAGTTCATTGTGATATTGGTTGATTTAACTGAAAGAATGCGTTAATAGAAATAGGTACTCTGCTGCTACCACTTAGAAAATTAACAACACATTTAGAAAATATAAGAGAATTACTTCTGTTAGTAAGACCATCTTACTGGTTACAATTGGGCTACTCTGAAATTTCTATTGAGAAAGTGTTGAAAATATTAATGTTTTCCTTGTGGGCATCTACACAGAATCTTTTTTTCCTGGAAACACACCAAAGTGTAACAATGTTATTAAGATTTCTAGAAATTAAGGGAGAAGATACTATATATTTTTTCTAAAATTTCCAGCATTAAGCATCTATCAGTCTATAAATAGGGAAAAAATTGTGTTTATAGAAGAATATTGCTTCTCCGTGAAATAATATATGCCATATAACCACTGACAAGATTGACTAATCTGTGCTAGAGCCTTGGTTGGCTGAATTTGCTCTTTAATTGTAATCATAGAATTCAAGTTTTCACCAATCTCTTCACTGGCTCCCAGATAGCTCAGTGGTAAAGAACCCGCCTGCCAAATACAGGAGACTTGGGTTTGATCCTTGGGTCACGGAGATCCCTGGAGAAGGAAATGGGAACCCACTCCAGTATTCTTGCCTGGGAAATCACATGGACAGGGGAGCCTAGCAAGCTGCAGTCCATGGGGACGCAAAGAGTCAGACATGCCTGGGCATGTAATCTCTTCACTATTAATGAATGCATCCTTCTCACCTTTCAGAAAAAAAAAATTATATACTTCAAAAAGCTACTGATAAAATAAGAACATTAATCCTTGTACAGTTGTAGATTACTTCTTACTTAAATGTCTCAAAACTGAAAACATTTCAAATAATTGCAAATGGGTTTATTGTCCCTTTTAGATTATAACTTGTACCGGGTGGCAGCGCATGAATTTGGCCATTCCCTTGGACTTGCTCATTCTACTGACATTGGGGCTCTGATGTACCCCAGTTACACCTTCAGTGGTGATGTTCAGCTTTCTCAGGATGACATTGATGGGATCCAGGCCATCTACGGTGGGTATAAAGAAACACAGCATAGACAGGTGGTCCTTAAAACATCCGTTGTCTATCTTTTAAGAAGCCTTCATTGGTTATGTAGTTTTCCAAAGCCAGGCAGAACTAACTTCAGATCTCTTGTTCCTTTAGGACCTTCCCAAAATCCCACTCAGCCAGTCGGCCCACAAACCCCAGAAGTGTGTGACAGCAAGCTAACTTTTGATGCCATAACTACAATTCGGGGAGAAGTGATGTTCTTCAAAGACCGGTAGGACAACAGTTCTTTTTTGCATTTTGTATTTGTAATAATAATAGGACTCACTACTATGGGGCTATATGGGCTACTACTATGCTTCACATATTATTTATTACATTTGTTTATATACATAATTATAGTTATAATTAAGCATAAACAATAGCTTGCTCTTGCACAACATAATGAATTTTTAACAACTTTTTTTCCCAGCATGTATTCTGTCTTGATTCTCAGAAAACTTACCAGTGACGTAGCAAATCAGTAAATATAATTCCATTTTACAGATCGGTAAAGCAGAGAAGGCAATGGCACCCCACTCCAGTATTCTTGCCTGGAAAATCCCAGGGATGGAGGAGCCTGGAAGGCTGCAGTCCATGGGGTCGCTGAGGGTCGGACACGACTGAGCGACTTCCCTTTCACTTTTGACTTTCATGCATTGGAGAAGGAAATGGCAACCCACTCCAGTGTTCTTGCCTGGAGAATCCCAGGGACAGGGGAGCCTGGTGGGCTGCCGTCTATGGGGTCGCACAGAGTCGGACACGACTGAAATGACTTAGCAAAGCAGAGAAAAGGAAAGAGATCCTCAGGGTACCGAGTTCACTGGCAGCAGAGCAGTAATCGGTCTTCTGAACTCTGCTTCAGGCCTCTTCCCGTTTTTGTCACTCTTTGGGATGGTTAAGTACATCAGAATTTTGTTAGGAGAAATTGGTCCTTTTCACAGCACTATCATGATGATGAGGGTTGTGTAGACCCCTTTGAAGTGTCATCTTGGAAAAGACAGCCTTTCCAAAGCCTGTGGTCATAACAAGTCTCTGTGCCCCCAACCCTGGGAGGAGGCAAAGACATGTAGGCGCAGGGAGAACCCCCAGAAGCTCATGAGATCCCGGCAGGGGGTGGGGAATGGATGGTCACAGTGAGTTTCTGTCCTCAGAGGAGGGTCCCAGAGCTCCCTAGGCAGCATGAGACCTCGAGAAGTCTAGGGTCCCCTTGTGTGCAAGGAGTAGGGCTGCTCTGTATACAGTTCTGACTCCTAAAGGACCAGGAAAATAGTAACAGTCTTCTTCTGAACGGCACAGCCCAGCATGCATAGAAAGTAGGGGTGCTTTAGAAGGCTGGCTTCTCCCCGCTGTCCTCTTGGAGTGCTGTTCTACTGGGTCACAGTCATGGCTGCCCCAGAAGGCAGGAGAGTCAGCTCCTCCTGCTTCCCAGCCTGTGCTTTACTATCTCGAGTTTAAGAGATAAGGACGGATACATGCAGGGGGTGGCTCAGTGCTGGGGAGTGCTAGGAAACATACGGCTTTCAAGGAAAGCTCTCAGTACCTCAAGACAGCTCATCAAAGCAAGTACTTGAGGGATGACCCCGAAGAACAGGGCCGAGTGTAAGGTCCGCCAGACCTGAGAGGACACTGAGGTCATCTAGATGTCACCAAGTCGTGGAGACACGGACGGCAGGAAACTGACGGCGACTGGCCTGCCCCAGGTCTCGCAGGCAGGCAGAGGCCACTGGATCGGAAGTCCAGAGTCTGCCCTGCGGATCCACACGACAGTTCATGCTTTGTCTTCACCCCAGTCCCTGTGGACCGTGGAGTCAACTTTGTCATTAACAAATAATAGGCAGAGCCGGACACGACTGAAGTGACTTGGCACACGTGGGACTGCAGAACCAACTTTGGAACTGCCGGTCACAGGAACACACAGGGAGTGGCTAGGATTTAAACTACCCTTTGCCTCTTATCAATCGCATGGCCTTGGACACCTCCCTCTGCCCCCCTGACCTCAGTTTCTAATCCGTGAGATGGAAGTAATCTCTTACAGGATTTCTGTGAGGTAGGACATGAAGTAGGTAGAGTTTGTACAAAATGCAGAATGCAAGTGTTGTGTTCTAGCCAGTGCCATTGGAGAATTTTGCAAGCTGGTTGTTAAACAGCATTATTAAAAGTTTAATTATATCAATTTAAAATTATATTTAAACCAAAGGTACTAAAAATAAGTATAACTCATCCTTGTGTGTGTGTGTGTGTGTGTGTGTGTATGTGTGTGCGTGTATGTTAGATACTCAGTCGTGTCCAGCTCTGTGATCCCATGGACTGTAGCCTTAGCCTACCAGGCTCCTCTGTCCATGGAATTCTCCAGGCAAGAATACTGGAGTGGGTAGCCATTCCTTTCTCCAGGGGATCTTTCCAGCCTAGGGATCAAACTCAGGTCTCCGCCGTTACAGATAGATTCTTTACCGTCTGAGCCACCAGGGAAGGCCCCATCCCTTTGTATCCCTTTGCAATTATTTTGCTATATTTTTCTATTTATTTATATTCCTGAGATGGCTTATGCCTGTATGGGGGAAATACTATACAGTGAGGTACCACTTCAAATCTCTTGAAATCTGCAGTGGTTGGAGTATTTCCACCAAGAAAGTAAGCAAAGGCTACAGACCAGAACTCCTCTCCACCTCCACTTTGGAGAGCCACGTGTTAAACACTAACCCACAAGCCACCAATGCCAGCCGTAGAAGGGCCTGGATGACACCAGAACTTGCTATGTATTTGATCAAAACCTTTTTTTTTTCAAATTAGGTTCTACATGCGCACAAATCCCTTGTACCCAGAAGTGGAGCTCAATTTCATCTCTGTTTTCTGGCCACAACTCCCAAATGGACTTCAAGCTGCTTATGAGGTTGCCGACAGGGATGAGGTCCGGTTTTTCAAAGGTAATACTTTCAATTTTTGTTGTTCTTTAGTCACTAAGTCACGTCTGACTCTTGCAACCCCATGGATTGTAGTCTGCCGGGCTCCTCTGTCCAATTAGCTCTCAGTTTTTACCAGTTGGGGCTTCCCTGGTGGCTCAGAGGGTAAAGCATTTGCCTGCAATGCGGGAGACCCAGGTTCCATCCCTGGGTGGGAAGATCCCCTGGAGAAGCGAATGGCAGCCCACTCCAGTATTCTTGCCTGGAAAATCCCATGGACAGAGGAGCCTGGTGGGCTACAGTCCACTTGGTCACAGAGTCAGACATGACTGAGCGACTTCACTTTCACTTTTTACCAATTAAGTTTTCTTCTGCTTTGGGGTTCATGTATGAGATTACTACTGACTTTCTTTCCATGGACTTTGACAAACTGAGC
The DNA here is from genome assembly GCF_055505025.1 of Bos grunniens. Classification (NCBI taxonomy): domain Eukaryota; kingdom Metazoa; phylum Chordata; class Mammalia; order Artiodactyla; family Bovidae; genus Bos; species Bos grunniens. The sequence goes on along the minus strand of NC_141179.1, from coordinate 6,363,474 downwards.
AGTCATACCATGTCAGTGGGAGTCCATCCCCTTAGCTAAGAATTGCAGAGTGCATTTCTAAGGGAAAAAATTTGAGACACAGATTTCCTGGCTTGTTGGTGAATCTGGACTTACGAAAGGATTTTCTGTGCAAACTATGTATTTTAAATCCTCTCCACCTCCCTGGGGTGTCCAGGAATAAAACTGAGAGGAACATTGGAGTCGCTTGGTTTCCTAGAGCCTGTTTTCCGCCAGTTGCTTTCCTGAAAGGAGAAGCTGCCTCACGACAGCCAGATGGGGGCTCTGCAACCTTGCCATCAGAGTATGCCTTGCAGACCAGCTGCGTTGACGCTGTCCCAGGTCTGTGAGAATCACAGAATCTCACTTAGCATAAGGCCCACAAAGTCTACCTTATGTCGTCAGATCCTACTCCAGACCGTCTTGAATGTTACCAAGATTCCCAGGCAATTCATATGAACTTAAAGTGTGAAAAGTCCTTAATTACCACGAATTGAATGAGGCAAACTTTTTGATTCTATCAGAATAAAACCCCAATCCAATGATCAGCTCCTTACTTTGACAACACTATGCCAAGGAACAGTTTTTCTGCAAATATATGATTGGCATAGTTATAGACAAACATGAAGACACCCGACCCAGTAATACTCTCAAGGCAAAGAACTGAAAACAATTCAGATGGGCAATAAACTTTGAAATGATCTTTCTAGCTCTTTTATAATGAAAATAAATAGGATTTTAGATACACAAAGTTTCAAAGTGCCCCCCCTCCCCCCGAGGGATAAATAAAAATATTTGTGCAATAAGAACAATGCTGGCTTCAAGATGTAAGACCAGTTTTATTTGACTTGGGGTTTACTAAGTATTGGAGAAGGAAAAGGCTACCCACTCCAGTATTCTGACATGGAGAATTCCATGGACTATAGTCCATGGGGTCACAAAAAGTCAGACACGACTGAGCAGCTTTCACTTCACTTACTGAGTGAAACGTGCAGAATCTGGACACAGCCTACATTTAAGGATTTGGAACCGTCTTCTAGTTAGATGTAATGATTTCTACCCAGGGTCGCAAGTCATTACAAACTGTGAGTCATTACAACCCTCTGGCCTTTAGGATACCTTGGGGTGAACTTCTGCAGCCTGTGGGCAACCTGGAGAAGCAAAGATTTCTATCCCTATGGTGGCATGATGAACTCTTTAGTCGTTTGAACTTTGGAAAGAGGTCCCCAGCTCCATAAACCAGTCATTCCCAAGGCTCGCTACAGATTAGAATCATCCAGGAAAAAAAAACTTAAATATACTAATTTAATTGGTCTGGGGTAGGATACCAGCATCAGTATTCAGAAAAAAACAAAAAAATCTCCCTAAATGATTCTGATGTGAAGTGGGGACACTGCCCTCGCATGTGAGAGTAAGCATTTAGCTGGAGATCTGCTTCCTGTCTACTGGTGCCCTTGGCAAGGGTTTTCATCCCGGTTTCTTGATTGGCAGGTAACAAGTACTGGGCCGTTAAGGGGCAGGATGTGCTCCGCGGATACCCCAGGGACATCTACAGATCCTTTGGCTTTCCGAGAATGGTGAAGAGCATCGATGCCGCTGTTTCTGAGGAAGATACTGGGAAAACATACTTCTTTGTTGCCAACAAATGCTGGAGGTAAAGGCTGGGTGCAGAACACGGGAGGACACCTGCCCTTTCTACGTGGAAGTTGCTAGACTGACTCATTTAAGACACGGGTCTCATACTGCCTGGGCTGGCTGCCTTTGCTGTGAACGGCAGTAGCTTGTCTAGTTACAGAGTCTATTGACCAGTAATGATCATATCTGTCCTAGAAATCCAGGAAGAACGTGAGCCTGAATTGAGAAAGATAGTGTGAAGAGAAGGGCATTCATCTTCATAGAACTGCTGCAGCCACCAGGAACTTATCTTTCACTGCATTCGACATTAATGCACCCACTGGAGAAATTAGAACTAGATGTTATAATTCAGAGGGACCTTTTAAATTTTCTAGTCCACCCAGCATCCTACTCACCTCATCTCACCTCCTATTTTATACATAATCTGTGAAAAAGTTTTTATTACGTTCTTGCTGATGAATTCCTATATCTTTAACAAATAGTTCTGACATTCCAATTATTTTTTGACCAGGTATGATGAATATAAACAGTCCATGGATGCAGGTTATCCCAAAATGATAGCAGAAGACTTTCCCGGAATTGGCAACAAAGTTGATGCTGTTTTCCAGAAAGGTGGTAAGTGAGTTTATATACTCCTCTCTTTTGTTGCCACAGAACATCATCAGTATTGTTATTTAGAACAGAAAATACCAAAAATATTTATTCTTACAAATGACTTGGATTTTTTAATAATTCAAGTTAAACCTAGAAATCATTTGTATAATATAATGTCTCCTTTGTTTTACTTCTAGGATTTTTCTATTTCTTCCATGGAAGAAGGCAATACAAATTTGATCCCAAAACTAAGAGAATTTTGACTCTTCTAAAAGCTAATAGCTGGTTCAACTGCAGAAAAAATTGACCAATGCTTACAAGGTTAAACAGAAAAGTCTGTTGTACAAGTCTATGGAAGGTGTTTCCTGAAGAGCCATGTGTCGTGTTAGTCGCTCAGTCGTGTCCGACTCTTTGCGACCCCACGGACTGTAGCCCACCAGGCTCCTTTGTCCATGGATTCTCCAGGCAAGAATACTGGAGTGGGTTGCCATCTCCTTCTCCATGAAGAGCCATATATTTAAATAAAATAAAGTTATTAAGTATAATCTTATTTTAAAGTATAATCTTATTTATACCTCATTCAGCATTTTTTTATGATTTAGAATGTAATTTTTATATACTATATACTAGTGTAATTTAGTTCCACAAATGAGGCCTACCTAAGGTCAGGTTTATAGCTTATGGTGTCATATGGGCCAGTTTTACAACGAGAGAAACTCTTCTGCAAAATATGAGACTCTGACATTGACGGTGGAAAACACTCTCCGTGATGTCTTCTCTCAGGAGAGAAAGAGACGAGATATGAGCCTTCACCATAGAAAACGATTCAGGAACGTATCAGCAACCACCACTACCATCCTGATACGCAAGGGACAACTTTGTTATAAAGTGTTTTACGTTTGAAATAAAGCCATCCCTGTCTCTACTGTTTCTAAAACTTTCTATTATGTTTGTTATGTTATTATTTCTGATTTTAAAGTCACTCAGAGATTTTCAAATTTGAAATAAGAATTAGACAACTATGCGATATATTCATGTGTGAAATGAGAGTAGATGAAAAGTTCAGATATTCTCCCTTCTCATGGAATTTACATCATACAGAAGGGGGGAGATCTATTTTCCATGCCCTCATAAGGGTTCCAAACTTGGTTTTAGGTAAGCTCAGTGACAGCATGGCAGCGCTTTCCAAGGCCTGTCCTCTTCTCTCCTTCTGAGTACACGGAAGGGTTATGTTTTCCACAGTTCAGTTCCCCTCAGTTGTGGAAGGGAGGAGTGGGAAGTGGCACCTGGATAGTCCTGGCTAGCAGAGTGTGCCCAGAAGTGACCACTGTCACTTCCGGATGGAAACCCTGGATGCCGGTGGAAACTTCTCCAGCGCTGTGGGGTGCGTGCTCAGTCGTCAGTGTCCGACTCTTTGTGACCCCATGGACTGTAGCCCACCAGGCTCCTCTGTCCATGGGATTCTCCAGGCAAGAGTACTGGAGCGGGTTGCCATTCCCTCCTCCAGGGATCTTCCCAACCCAGACATCAAGCCAGTGTCTCCTGCATCTCCTGCATTGCAGGAGGATTCTTTATTGCCAAGCCACTGGGGAAGCCATTGTAGAAGCACAGTTTGAGAGAATTTCCACAAGGTTGAAGAAGCCTGAATTCTTGGGCCAGCACTCTGAACAGTCACCCAAAACCTCAGTAGATTTTGCTTAAGAAATAAACGTTCATTGTGCTAAGCTACCAAGATTTTAGATTTTGTTAAAGCTATACAACTCGGAGAAGGCAATGGCACCCCAGTTCAGAACTCTTGCCTGGAAAATCCCATGGATGGAGGAGCCTGGAAGGCTGCAGTCCATGGGGTCGCTAAGAGTCGGACACGACTGAGCGACTTCACTTTCACTTTTCACTTTCATGCGTTGGAGAAGGAAATGGCAACCCACTCCAGTGTTCTTGCCTGGAGAATCCCAGGGACGGGGGAGCCTGGCAGGCTGCTGTCTATGGGGTCGCACAGAGTTGGATATGACTGAAGTGACTTAGGACTTAGCACCAACATACAACTAGCTCTCCCAGAGGAACACTGTCCAGTTTCTCATGCCTGAGTTGGGAGGGTGTTAATGGAGACAGGAGCCCTATAGGTAGCCTCTGAGCCCTGTGAGCATCAGGCACACCTCGGAGGGTGCTCAGTGTTTGCATGCTCACTTCCTCAGTCGTGTCCCACCCTTTGCAACCCTGGGGACTGTAATCCACCAGACTTCTCTGTCCAGGGGATTTTCCAGACAAAAATTCTGGAGTGGGTTGTCATTTTCTCCTTCAGGGGATCTTCCCAACCCAAGGATTGAACCCATGCCTCCTGCATCTCTGCACTGCAGTTGGATTCTTTAGTACTGAGACATAGGAGAATTCCAGAATATTTACAGACTTCCAAGTACACAGAGAGTCTTGGGAATATTTTGAGGTGTTCACGATTCTGAGGCAGGCAGCTAAGTCAACAATTTGGAGAGCAGTATAACCTTACCTTTGGCTAGGTCCCTCTCATATTGAAATACAGCGTAATTGCAGAAAAGTGCACATGTAAATATTCCCATCGATGTGTTATCACAAAGTTAATAACTCCATGGAACCCTCAACCAGCTCAAGAAACAAAACATGACCAGTGTCAAGGAAGGGGAAATGTCTCCCTTACCTTTCTTTAGCCCTTGTGGCAGCACTAATAATTAAGTTGACATTAGACAGATTAACAGAAGAAAAAGACATTTAACTTAATGCATGCACAAGGAGGTGTCATAGAAATGAGACCTCAAACAGGCAGCTTTTTAAGATAAACAATAAATTTGTGAGGAATAGAGAAGACAAAGAAATTTAGTGAAGAATCTAAGGAGAGTTTGGTTCGGAGCAGTGAACCGAAGTCGCGAGTTTGAGTATACAGGCTTCTAAGCCCTGCGAGTCCTGTGTCTGGTGATAAGGATGTCTCTCCATCTGCAGCTGCAGGGGTGCCACCTGCTTTCAATTTGATCCTCCCTAAGTGCCGGTACGACAGCTGTTTATATGAGGACTCTCAAAATAATCTCCCTTTCAAATAGTGCCAGTTTAAAGGATTCATCATTTGGCCATTGATGAGTAGGATCCTATATTAATTTCAAATGGTGAGTCAAACCAACAAGTGTTTTATGTCTTAACCAAAGATGCAGGAGGCATCTCACAAGACAGTGTGTATCCCGCACACAATCCTGTCACGGCTCAGCTCGCTCTTAGCTCGTTCCCCGGAATAAGAGCCTGAAACAGGGATTCTGGTGCCTTCAGTGGGGGAGGAGTGCTCTCAGGAGGAGGGGAAAAAACACTTTAGAGCAGGAAAAAGCGAAAGAATGCTGAAGAATGGGATCTCAGACAGAGCTTGCTTTGGTCTCATGGGCAAGGAACTCTGGAGCAAAAACTGAATTACCGTTAGTCCTACCTTGAGGCAAAGGAACTAGCCTTTTGCATCCCGTTGACACACAACGGTTGTGTCAACCGTTATCAGTTGAGGCCTGGTTTGGGGAGACAGGTGTAGCTCCCAGGAAGGACGCTCTCACTCGGCAAAGTAACCGGGACAATTGGGAGCTGTAGCAGCTGACCCTTGCAGTATCCACCAGGGCGCCGACGGGGAGCGCGGGCAGTGCCAAGAGCACTCTCTATACACTCTCTGTCCCCCAAAGAAACCACCATGCCCCCACCTGCTAAGACCCTAGATTAGACTCACTCATTTTTAACTAAATTGATTCAAGCGTATATATTTTCTATCTGCCTTACTGTGTTGAACATTATCACTCTGCACTTTACCCACTGACTTTGGGTTGTTACCATTTGTTGTTGTTGTTGTTCAGTCACTAAGTCGTGTCTGACTCTTTGCGACCCCGTGGACTGTAGCTCACCAGGCTCCTCTGTCCGTGAGATTTCCCAGGCGAAAATACCGGAGTGTGTTGTCATTCCTTCTCCAGGGGATCTGCCCAACCCATGTCTCCTGCATTGGCAGGTGGATTCGTTACCGCTGAACCACCAGGGAAGCCCTGTTACCATTTGGGGGCTTTTATAACTAATGTGGCACACATGTAGGCTCTTCTGCTGACTGGACACCAAACAGTACAATTGCTGAGTCACAGAGATTGTCAGAAACTCTTCAGATTCTTCCCTGGCTTCATCTCTGTTATTCCACCACAACCGTGGTGGCTGGCTCTGTTCAGGTGCTAAACCAGCTTCTAACAGCGGTTCTTGCTGGGCCTGTGCAGGGTGTTTCTAGCTTCCTTCTCTAGGGTTTTTGCCCTTTTCTGTTGCTGTTCCATCCATCTCTGCTATGGAACTCACTTGGAATTCATGCACATACAACCTAGAATTGACAAGATTAATCGTTTGTGGGGCAAATATTTTACCAGTGTGAGAGGAATGGATGAATAAACACACCCCCCTTTCTTTCTTCAGAAGGATGCTTCTAAGAAATATTTCCCATAGCCCCTCAGACAGTCTCATATTAAGCAACACTTATCTTTGTCCAGTTGAGATCATCTGTGTATTGTCTCTCCTGGTTTCCCTGATTGGGTCTCCTTGCCTCTCAATCCAGCCCCACTGGGTTACCCTTAAACTTTTGTCCCGGGCTCTGCTTTCTAGGAATACTAAATTAAGATACTTGTGTATGGTATGTAGTGGCATTAGAGTTACTAAGACTTTCATCTGGGGCTGATTATGGAAAGATGAAGATGAATGGTGCAGTGCTGGATTATCAGGCGCCTATGACATTTCAACAGTATGAGAAGGAAGGTAAGAAATGTAGAGTGGGTTGATTAACTACCCTAGGAATTTATTAAAGAAAGCAATAGGCTCAGAGAAGCCAAATATCTCAAGACACTTTGTGAAAGCTCACAGATATTAATGGCAACATTTTAAAAACTCCTCATCTATTGTAGACCATGCTGAAAATAAGTCCCAGACCTAATCGCAAAATTGGACATTTTCTAGCTGGAAATAATGGGCAGACAAACCGGAAAACCTTGAACACCTAAATTTCTCTGTAAGTCCACATGTGTAGAAGTAGTATCTCCCTCCTTACAGAGGAGGACAATCTACCCTTGCATAGAGAATACACGAAGACTGTATCTGACTCAGTATCTCACAGGATAATTCCTGTCCTCCTCCCAAATTGTCTCCTTCACCCCTCATTGTTTTCAGGCAAAGGACTAAAGTCAGGTCTCAGTGTAGCTCAAATTCTAGCTAAAGCAGGAATTTACTTACACATCAGACTTGTGTGGGAGTGATTGAGAGTTTGGAGATGTCCCTCGCTTTCTATAGATTCCCTGGTGGCTCAGACAGTAAAGCATCTGCCCGTGATGCGGGAGATCTGGGTTCAATCCCTGGGTTGGGAAGATCCCCTGAAAAAGGAAATGGCAACCCACTCCAGTACTCTTATCTAGAAAATTCCATGGATGGAGGAGTGTGGTGGGCTACAGTCCATGGGGTCACAAAGAGTCGGACACGGCTGAGTGACTTCACTCACTCACTCAGATACACTGAAAAAATGTTTTTGTTTTTTTTTACTAAGTATAGTTGATGTACAATATTATGTTAGTTTCAAATGTGCTATACAGTGATTTCACATTTACATTCATTTTGAAATGGTCATCATAAGTCTAGCCGTCTGTCTCCTTGTAAAGTTATTACAATATTACTGACCCTATTCCTTCTGCTGCATAGTACATCCCTGTACCTTATTTATTTTACACCTGAAAATTTGTACTGCTTAATCTCCTCAACCTATTTCACCCCTTCCCACCCCCCTCCCCTCTGACAACCACCTGTTTGGACCCTGTATCTATCAGTCTGTTTTTATTCTTCGATTGTTAATATGGTGAAAGTGAAAGTCCCTCAGTCATGTCTGACTCTTTGCGACCCCATGGACTATACAGTCCATGGAATTCACCAGGCCAGAATACTGGAGTGGGTAGCCTTTCCCTTCTCCAGGGGATCTTCCCAACCCAGGGATCAAACCCAGGTCTCCTGCATTGCACGCAGATTCCCAACCAGCTGAACCACAAGGGAAGCCCAAGAATACTGGAGTGGGTAGGGTAATCCTTCTCCAGCGGATCTTCCTGACCCAGGAATCAAACCAGGGTCTCCTGCATTGCAGGCAGATTCTTTACCAACTGAGCTATCAGGGAAGCCCCAATATGGTATTGAGAGTTATTCTTAGGTAGGTTGATAGGGAGTCCTGGGCTTTCAAGGAGGAGAAAGAGGCAAACGTTTTTTTACATTCCTTCACCTTAGTCATGTAGGACTTTTTTCCCTAAGCTCTGAGTTTCTATGTCAACAATCTTTCGCCTAACACTCACTTTCTTTAAGCCCAGAGCTAATGATTACATGACAAAACAATATATCTTATGTGGGAACCTGTTTTTCTTCAAAAGTCTACGCTCTTAATTATATGGATATAATATATCCTGCCTAGAGACATCTTGTTCAGAGACCATTCTCCTTGGTTAATCTTATTTTGATGTTGTCTCAAGATGTACATTGTGGGAGAAGAGACTGGTATAACTTTCACAGCCTTGCGGTGTTTCTTTTATCTATGATTAGCAGTCCACTAAAAAGTACATGAGTTAGACAAGGCTGTGGTCCTAGTGTGATTGCATTGACTAGTTTTCTGTGAGTATGGTTTCAGTGTGTCTGCCCTCTGATGCCCACTTGCAACACCTACTGTCTTACTTGGGTTTCTCTTACCTTGGACGTGGGGTATCTCTTCAGAGCTGCTCCAGCAAAAGCACAGCCACTGCTCCTTACCTTGGACAAGGGATATCTTCTCACTGCCACCCCTTCTGACCTTAAACGTGGAATAGCTCCTCTAGGCTCTCCTGTGCCCGCATACCCACTGCCTCTTGGAGGTGGGGTTGCTCCTCCAGGCTGCTGTCCCTGACCTCGGGCATGGGGTAGCTCCTCCCAGCCGCTGGCCCAGACCTCGGACGTGGGATAGCTCCTCTCAGCTGTTTCTGCACCATCACAGCCTGGCTGTCTCGGCTGCTGCCCCTGACCTCAGATGTGGGGAAACTCCTCTTGGCCGTCTCCTCTCCGGCATGGGGTCCTCCTGGATTCTGCTCCTGACCTTGGATGTAGGGTAGCTGCCCACACTAAATGCTCCAGTCACAGCCACCCATGCTGAATGCACCGGTCGCAGTCACCCATACTCACAGAAACTAGTCAATCTCATCACACTAGGACCACAGCCTTGTCTAACTCAATGAAACTAAGCCATGCCTGTGGGGCCACCCAAGAAGGGCGGGTCATGGTGGACAGGTCTGACAGAAAGTGGTCCACTGGAGAAGGGAATGGCAAACCACTTCAGTATTCTTGCCTTGAGAACCCCATGAACAGTATGAAAAGGCAAAATGGTAGGATACTGAAAGATGAACTCCCCAGGTCAGTAGGTGTCAAAATGCTACTGATGATCAGTGGAGAAATAACTCCAGAAAGAATGAAGGGATGGAGCCAAAGCAAAAACAATACCCAGCTGTGGATATGACTGGTGATAGAAGCAAGGTCCGATGCTGTAAAGAGCAATATTGCATAGGAACCTGGAATGTCAGGTCCATGAATCAAGGCAAATTGGAAATGGTCAAACTAGAGATGGCAAGAGTGAATGTCAACATTCTAGGAATCAGCAAACTAAAATGGACTGGAATGGGTGAATTTAACTCAGATGACCATTATATCTACTACTGTGGGCAGGAATCCCTTAGAAGAAATGGAGTAGCCATCATGGTCAACAAAAGAGTTCAAAATGCAGTACTTGGATGCAATCTCAAAAATGACAGAATGATCTCTGTTCATTTCCAAGGCAAACCATTCAATATCACAGTAATCCAAGTCTATGCCAAAACCAGTAATGCTGAAGAAGCTGAAGTTGAATGGGTCTATGAAGACCTACAAGACCTTTTAGAACTAACTCTCAAAAAAGATGTCCTTTTCATTATAGGGGACTGGAATGCAAAAGTAGGAAGTCAAGAAACATCTGGAGGAACAGGCAAATTTGGCCTTGGAATACAGAATGAAGCAGGGCAAAGACTAATAGAGTTTTGCCAAGAAAATGCACTGGTCATAGCAAACACCCTCTTCCAACAACACAAGAGAAGACTCTACACATGGACAACACCAGAGGGTCAACACCGAAATCAGATTGATTATATTCTTTGCAATGAAAGATGGAGAAGCTCTATACAGTCAACAAAAACAAGACAAGGAGCTGACTGTGGCTCAGACCATGAACTCCTTATTGCCAAATTCAGACTTAAATTGAAGAAAGTAGGGAAAACCACTAGACCATTCAGGTATGACCTAAATCAAATCCCTTATGATTATACAGTGAGAAATAGATTTAAGGGCCTAGATCTGATAGATAGAGTGCCTGATGAACTATGGAATGAGGTTCGTGACATTGTACAGGAGACAGGGATCAAGACCATCCCCAGGGAAAAGAAATGCAAAAAGGAAAAAGGCTGTCTGGGGAGGCCTTACAAACAGCTGTGAAAAGAAGAGAAGCGAAAAGCAAAGGAGAAAAGGAAAGATATAAGCAATGAATGCAGAGTTCCAAAGAATAGCAAGAAGAGATAAGAAAGCCTTCCTCAGCGATCAATGCAAAGAAATAGAGGAAAACAACAGAATGGGAAAGACTAGAGATCTCTTCAAGAACATTAGAGATACCAAGGGAATATTTCATGCAAAGATGGGCTCGATAAAGGACAGAAATGGTATGGACCTAACAGAAGCAGAAGGTATTAAGAAGAGATGGCAAGAATACACAGAAGAACTGTACAAAAAAAATCTTCACAACCCAGGTAATCATGATGGTATGATCACTGACCTAGAGCCAGACATCCTGGAATGTGAAGTCAAGTGGGCCTTAGAAAGCATCACTACGAACAAAGCTAGTGGAGATGATGGAATTCCAGTTGAGCTATTTCAAATCCTGAAAGATGATGCTGTGAAAGTGCTGCGCTCAATATGCCAGCAAATTTGGAAAACTCAGCAGTGGCCACAGGACTGGAAAAGGTCAGTTTTTATTCCAATCACAAAGAAAAGCAATGCCAAAGAATGCTCAAACTATTGCACAATTGCACTCATCTCACACGCTAGTAAAGCAAAGCTCAAAATTCTCCAAGCCAGGCTTCAGCAATACATGAACCGTGAACTTCCAGTTGTTCAAGCTGGTTTTAGAAAAGGCAGAGGAACCAGAGATCAAATTGCCAACATCCGCTGGATCATCGAAAAAGCAAGAGAGTTCCAGAAAAACATCTATTTCTGCTTTATTGACTATGCCAAAGCCTTTGACTGTGTGTGGAAAATTCTGAAAGAGATGGGAATACCAGACCACCTGACCTGCCTCTTGAGAAATTTGTATGCAGCTCAGGAAGCAGCAGTTAGATCTGGACATGGAACAACAGACTGGTTCCAAATAGGAAAAGGCGTCAAGGCTGTATATTGTCACCCTGCTTATTTAACTTCTATGCAGAGTACATCATGAGAAACGCTGGAATGGAAGAAGCACAAGCTGGAATCAAGATTGCCGGGAGAAATATCAATAACCTCAGATATGCAGATGACACCACCCTTATGGCAGAATGTGAAGAAGAACTAAAAAGCTTCTTAATGAAAGTGAAAGAGGAGAGTGAAAAAGTTGGCTTAAAGCTCAACATTCAGAAAACGAAGATCATGGCATCCGGTCCCATCACTTCATGGGGATGGGGAAACAGTGGAAACAGTGTCAGACTTTATTTTTCTGGGCTCCAAAATCACTACAGACGGTGACAGCAGCCATGAAATTAAAAGACGCTTACTCCTTGGAAGGAAAGTTATGACCAACCTAGATAGCATATTCAAAAGCAGAGACATTACTTTGCCAACAAATGTTTGTCTAGTCAAGGCTATGATTTTTCCTGTGGTCATGTATGGATGTGAGAATTGGACTGTGAAGAAAGCTGAGCACCGAAGAATTGATGCTTTTGAACTGTGGTGTTGGAGAAGACTCTTGAGAGTCCCTTGGACTGCAAGGAGATCCAACCAGTCCATTCTGAAGATCAGTCTTGGATGTTCTTCTTTTTTTTTTTTTCTTTTTTGTGCATGACTACATGGCTAAAATTAAAGTGCATCTTCTATGCATTGTATGTCTTCATTTTTCCAGGCTATTGGATGTTCTTTAGAAAGAATGACGCTAAAGCTGAAACTCCAGTACTTGGGCCACCTCATGCCAAGAGTTGACTAATTAGAAAAGACTCTGATGCTGGAAGGGATTGGGGGCAGGAGGAGAAGGGGAAGACAGAGGATGAGATGGCTGGATAGCATCACTGACTTGATGGACGTGAGTCTGAGTGAACTCTGGGAGTTTATGATGGCCAGGGAGGCCTGGTGTGCTGCGATTCATGGGGTCACAAAGAGTCGGACAGGACTGAGTGACTGAACTGAACTGAACTGAAAAAGTACACAATGCCCCTCCTAAATTAGTGAGAGAGGGCACTCTTCTACCCCCCTCCAAGTGTCTTTTGCTGGAAGCTTTTCTCTATCCTTTCATTTGAATAAAATCTCTTCTATGCACAGCTCTGAATGACTGAGGCTGCATCTTTGGTCCCAGAGAGAATTCTTCTCCTTTGGAGACCATGATCTGACACCATTCACTGTAAGCTACCAGCACAACACATTGATGGATTTGTGGATAACAAGCCATCCTAGCATCCCTGGAATAAATCCTACTTGATCACTGTATATGAGCCTTTTAATGTACTTTTGAATTTGGTTTGCTAATTTTTTTTTTTTGAGAATTTTTGCTTCTATGTTCATTAGTGATATGGCCCTAATGTCTTTGTGTGGGTTTTTTGCGTGGTTTTAGTATCAGGATGGTCAATGACACCCCACTCCAGTACTCTTGCCTGGAAAAATCTCATGGGCGGAGGAGCCTGGTAGGCTGCAGTCCATGGGGTCGCTAAGAGTCGGACATGACTGAGCAACTTCACTTTCACTTTTCACTTTCATGCATTGGAGAAGGAAATGTCAACCCACTTCAGTGTTCTTGCTTGGAGAATCCCAGGGACGAGGGAGCCTGGTGGGCTGCCGTCTATGGAGTTGCACAGAGTCGGACATGACTGAAGCGACTTAGCAGCAGCAGTATCAGGATGATGCTGGCCCTGTAGAATGAGTTTGAAAGTGTTCCATCCTTTTTGATTTTTTGGAATAGTTTTATTTTTTTATTTTTTTATTTTTTAACTTTACAATATTGTATTGGTTTTGCCATATACCAACATGAATCCGCCACAGGTATACACTTTTTCCCCATCCTGAACCCTCCTCCTTCCTCCCTCCCGGTACCATCCCTCTGGGTCATCCCAGTGCACCAGCCCCAAGCATCCAGTATCGTGCATCGAACCTGGACTGGCGACTCATTTCATATATGATATTATACATGTTTCAATGCCATTCTCCCAAATCATCCCACCCTCTCCCTCTCCCACAGAGTTTTAAAAGGATGGGTATTACTTTAAATGTTCACCTGTGAAGCCATCTGGTCCAGGACTTTTGCTTTTTGTGAATTTTCTTTGTACTACTGACTCGATTTCATTACTGGTAATTGGTCTCTTCATATTTTCTTTTTCTTCCTGATTCAGTCTTAGAAGATTGTATGTTTTTTTAATTTGTTCACTTTTTTAGGTCATTCATTTCATCAGTGTATTATTATTCATTTTAATCTCTTATGAATCTTTGTATTTCTGTAGTGTCATTTTATATTCTCCTCTTTCATGTCTGATTTTACTTATTGAGCTCTCTCTATTTTTCTTGATGGAGAGTCCCTTGGAGAGCAAGATCAAATCAATCAATCTTAAAAGAAATCAACCCTGAGTACTCTTTGGAAGGACTGATTCTGAAGCTCCAACACTTTGGCCACCTGATGTGAACAGCTGACTCATTGGAAAAGATCCTGATGCTGAGATAGATTGAAGGCAGAAGGAGAAGAAGCCGACAGAGGATGAGATGGTTGGATGGCATCACCAATTCAATGGACACCGACTTGGGCAAACTCTGGGAGATGGTGAGGGACAGGGAAGCCTGGAGTCCCAAGGGGTCACAAAGAGTCGGACACAACTTGGTGACTGAACAAAAATTTTTTTTGATGAGTCTGGCTAAAGTTTCTTTTTTATCACTTTTATCTTTTCAAAGACCCAGCTCTTGGTTTCATTGATCTTTCTTCTTCTTCTTCTTCTTTTTTTAATCTCTCATTTATTTATGCTCTGCTCTTTTTATCTCCTACTAACTTGGGATTTTGTTTTTTCTTTTTGGAGTTACTGTCAGTGTAAGAGTAAATTGTTTATTTGAGATTTTTCTTGTTTCTTGATGTAGGCTTGCATCATTCTTTTTTTAACTTTTTAACTTAAAAAAGCATTTATTTATTTGGCTGCTTCACGTCTTACTTGCAGCACACAGGATCTTCGGGGTCTTTTCATTGTGGTGCATAGACTCTCTAGTTGTGGCATGCAGGCTCAGAAGTGGCAGTGCACAGGCTCCAGAGTGCATGGGCATTAGTAGTGGCAGCAAATGGGCTCTCTGGCTGTGGCACACAAGCTCCAGGGCAGGTGGCTCAGTGGTTGTGGTGTGTAGGCTTAGTTGCACTGTCATATGTAGGATCTTAGTTTCCCAACCAGGGATCAAATCCTCTGCATTTCAAGGCAGACTCTTAACCACTGGACCACCGGGAAATTTTCTAAGCAGGTATCATTCTAAACTTCCCTGTTAGATCTGCTTTATCTGCAGCTCATATACTTTGAATCATTCCATCTCCATTTTCATTTGTCTCTAAGTATTTCTTGATTCTTTCAGTAACTCATTGGTTATTTAGTAGCAGGTTGTTTATGCATATGTTTTTTATTTTTAATTACAGTTTTTTCTCTTTGGGTTGATTTCCAGTTTCATACCATTGTGGGTGGAAAAGAAGCTTTATCAAAACTATAGTCTTTGTAAACTTATTGAGACTTGTTTTGTGCCCTAGCATGTGATCCATTCTGGAAAATACTCCATGTGCACTTGAAAAGAATATGTATTTTGCTTTTGAAGGAAAGTGAAGTGAAAGTTCTCAGTTCAGTTCAGTTCAGTTTAGTCACTCAGTGGTGTCTGACTCTTAGCGACCCCATGAGCTGCAGCACCCCAGGCCTCTGGGTCCAACACCAACCCCCGGAGGCCACCCAAGCCCATGTGCATTGAGTCGATGATGTCCAACCAACTCATCCTCTCTCATCCCCTTATCCTCCTGCCCACAATCTTTCCCAGCATCAGGGTCTTTTCAAATGAGTCAGCTCTTTGCATGAGGTGGCCAAAGTACTGGAGTTTCAGCTTCACATCAGTCCTTCCAATGAACACCCAGGACTGATTTCCTTTAGGATGGCCTGCTTGGATCTCCTTGCAGTCCAAGGGACTTTCAAGAGTCTTCTCCAACACCACGGTTCAAAAGCATCAATTCTTCGGTGCTCAGCTTTCTTTATAGTCCAACTCTCACACCCATACATGACCACTGGAAAAACCATAGCCTTGGCTAGACAGACTTTTGTTGACAAAGTAATGCCTCTGCTTTTTAATATGCTGTCTAGGTTGGTCATAACTTTCCTTCCAAGGAGTAAGCATCTTTCAATTTCATGGCTGCAATCACCATCTGCAGTGATTTTGGAGCCCAGAAAAATAAAGTCAGCCATTGTTTCCACTGTTTCCCCATCTATTTGCCATGAAGTGATGGGACCGGATGCCATTATGTTAGTTTTCTGAAGGTTGAGCCTTAAGCCAACTTTTTCACTCTCCTCTTCCACCTTCATCAAGAGACTCTTTAGTTCCTCTTCACTTTCTGCCATAAGGGTGATGTCATCTGCATATCTGAGGTTATTGATATTTCTCCCAGCAATCTTGATTCCAGTTTGTGTTTCTTCCAGTTCAGCATTTCTCATGATGTACTCTGCATATAAGTTAAATAAACAGGGTGACAATATACAGCCTTGACGTACTCCTTTTCCTATTTGGAACCAGTCTGTTGTTCCATGTCCAGTTCTAACTGTTGCTTCCTGACCTGCATATAGGTTTCTCAAGAGGCAGGTCAGGTGGTCTGGTATTCCCATCTCTTTCAGAATTTTCCACAGTTTATTGTGATCCACACAGTCAAAGGCTTTGGCATAGTCAATAAAGCAGAAATAGATGCTTTTCTGGAACTCTCTTGCTTTTTTCCATGATCCAGCAGATGTTGGCAATTTGATCTCTGGTTCCTCTGCCTTTTCTAAAACCAGCTTGAACATCAGGAAGTTCACGGTTCACCTATTGCTGAAGCCTGACTTGGAGAATTTTGAGCATTACTTTACTAGTGTGTGAGATGAGTGCAATTGTGTGGTAGTTTGAGCATTCTTTGGCATTGCCTTTCTTTGGGACTGGAATGAAAACTGACCTTTTCCAGTCCTGTGGCCACTGCTGAATTTTCCAAATTTTGCTGGCATATTGAGTGCAGTACTTTCACAGCATCATCTTTCAGGATTTGGAATAGCTCAACTGGAATTCCATCACCTCCACTAGCTTTGTTCGTAGTGATGCTTTCTAAGGCTCACTTGACTTCACATTCCAGGATGTCTGGCTCTAGGTCCGTGATCACACCATCGTGATTATCTAGGTCATGAAGATCTTTTTTGTACAGTTCTTCTGTGTATTCTTGCCACCTCTTCTTAATATCTTCTGCTTCTGTTAGGTCCATACCATTTCTGTCCTTTATCGAGCCCATCTTTGCATGAAATGTTCCCTTGGTATATCTCATTTTCTTGAAGAGACCTCTATTCTTTCCCTTTCTGTTGTTTTCCTCTATTTCTTTGCATCGGTCGCTGAAGAAGGCTTTCTTATCTCTTCTTGTTATTCTTTGGAACTCTGCATTCAGATGCTTGTATCTTTCCTTTTATCCTTTGCTTTTCACTTCTCTTCTTTTCACAGCTATTTGTAAGGCCTCCCCAGACAGCCATTTTGCTTTTTTGCATTTCCTTTCCATGGGGATGGTCTTGATCCCTGTCTCCTATACAATGTCACGAACCTCATTCCATAGTTCATCAGGCACTCTATCTTTCATATCTAGGCCCTTAAATCTATTTCTCACTTCCACTGTATAATCATAAGGGAGATGATTTAGGTCATACCTGAATGGT
The DNA here is from genome assembly GCF_055505025.1 of Bos grunniens. Classification (NCBI taxonomy): domain Eukaryota; kingdom Metazoa; phylum Chordata; class Mammalia; order Artiodactyla; family Bovidae; genus Bos; species Bos grunniens. The sequence continues at coordinate 6,346,048 of NC_141179.1, read as the reverse complement.
CTAGTGGTCATGCCATACCCAGGGTCAAGTGTTTCTATCTATAATCTTAGGTTGTTGGATGTTGAAATTGATAGCTTACCCAATAACTAGATACCTTAAGTGAGAATCTGTTATACATTTCTCAATCTTAGTTACAGGATGTGATGGACTATATTTCTGTCTGTATGGCTTTACAACATCTGTGCAGCACAGGCCACGAGCTTCAGGTGACAAAGTACGTAGGCACAGATCAGAAGATGCTGAATGAGCTGTAATGACCAGATGAAGTCAAGTGAAGAGAAAGTTTCCCAGTCATGTCCAACTCTTTGAGACCCGTTTAGTCCATGGTTTTCTCCAGGCCAGAATACTGGAGTGGGTAGCCTTTCCCTTCTCCAGGGGATCTTCCCAACCCAGGAATCTAACCCAGGTCTCTCACATGGCAGGCGGATTCTTTCCCACCTGAGCCACAAGGGAAGCCCATATGATCAGACAGTTGGGGGAAAAAGAACAAAACTAAAGAAGTAACCCACTCCAGTACTTTTGCCTGGAAAATCCCATGGACGGAGGAGCCTGGTAGGCTGCAGTCCATGGGGTCGCGAAGAGTTGGACATGACTGAGCGACTTCACTTTCATGCATTGGAGAAGGAAACGGCAACCCACTCCAGTATTCTTGCCTGGAGAATCCCAGGGACGGGGAAGCCTGGTGGGCTGCCGTCTATGGGGTCACACAGAGTTGGACACGACTGAAGTGACTTAGCAGCAAAGAGGTAAATCAAAGGCAAAATTGGGGTCAGTTTCAAAAATGAGAAAAATAAACAGTATCAAAATATGAGAGAAAAAGGTTGGGGGAGAGCCAAGTTTCAAACCAAGAAGCTTTTGATAAACATCTAAGGTGCAATAGTTAGAATTTTGGGTAATCACTTAACCATTTAATTTTGTGTAATGGCTTACCCCTGAGCTTGAGTTTATTACTTAATTTTTTGATCCTAATCTCTACTCTGTAAGGTTGTTCTACAGATTAGAAATAACATATATTTAGGGCCTGGCATACAGTAATAGCTCTAGACTTAGGAAGGGTTCACCTTTTTTTGAGAAACAATTGTATACTTGGCTGAATGTATACACACACTCCAGTAAGTTTAGTAAGTAATGAATACCTTAAACACAGGATTCTTCTCATCCCAAGTCATTAGTTTCTTGCAGATGTGATGTTTTAAATTTACACACTAACATTACGCCCAAGATATGTACCAGTTATAATAATAGCTCTTAATATAACTTTAACTTTCATTGCATCATTACTGCATAATAAGATCCACCAACAGGGTATGTAAACACCAATAAAATTACGACTCAAACAGAGATGAAGCACCTCAGAGCTTGCCAAAGAAGTACCTGAGAGCATTGTCAGATATATTTCAGGCCAGCAAGCTTCTTCTAGTAAATATATTGGAGTGAATAATATACACCAGCATAAAACACATATGATAACCAGGTGAATGATGTTATATTCACCTCCTTTTATACAGACGGCAAAACAATGGCCCACAGAAGTTACACACTTGTTCATAGTCCAGTTGATTCTAAGTCTGGGTGTCAGCTCCCCCTACCTCTGACTTTCAGCTAGCGTCCATTTTACTTCATTGTGTAGAGCAAACTCCTTGGCTGCATTAAGACATAGGTTGACTTCACTGGTTCAGTGAGTACCCAAGCTTCTCTCCAGCTCTGGCATGGGGATCTCAGAGCCTCCAGTTTCTAGAAATCACACCTTGTCCAATCTACTTCAAATAGGGTAGAGGTGGCATGTGGTACTCAGAGGATCATTCCTGCACACTCATTAATTTAGTCTGCTATCACTTTGAAGTTACATACTTCAGATAGAGTAGAGTTAATTCATCTTTAGTGAGAGAAAAGTATAATTCTATACTATAATAATTTTAGGATCCTCTGTATTAAAAAGTTAGTTTGATAAGACAGTTATATGGACTTGGTATGTGAAAAACATACTTGGCTGAGGAAAAAAAAGAGAGAGAAATGCTTCTTTTGAGCAAAAGTGAGAGGTTAGGTGGACAATATTTTAAATAGTTCCCCATTACAAATCTCAATCCAATTACCTCTTTTGTACTTGGGGAGGAGGAAAAGATGAAAAGATTTTAAAAAGCAAGAGGATGGCTTCTTTTTCTTTAAGCAGGCCGGATCTGAATATTTAAATTCAAGTTTCCAGGCCCATCACTTCATGGAAAATAGATGGGGAAACAATGGAAATAGTGACAGACTTTATTTTCTTGGGCTCCAAAATCAGTGCAGATGGTGACTTCAGCCATGAAATTAAAAGACACTTGCTCCTTGGATGAAAAGGTATGAACAACCTAGACAGCATATTAAAAAGCAGAGACATTACTTTACCGACAGAGGTCCATCTAATCAAAGCTATGGTTTTTCCAATAGTCATGTATGGATGTGAGAGTTGGACTATAAATAAAGCTAAGCACTGAAGAATTGATGCTTTTGAACTGTGTTGTTGGAGAAGACTCTTGAGAGTCCCTTGGACTGCAACAAGATCCAACCGTCCATCCTAAAGGAGATCAGTCCTGAATATTCATTGGAAAGTCTGATGCTAAAGCTGAAACTCCAATACTTTGGGCACCTGGTTGGAAGAACTGACTCATTTGAAAAGACCCTGATGCTGGGAAAGATCGAGGGCAGGAGAAGGGGACGACAGAGGATGAGATGGTTGGATGGCATCACTGACTCAATGGACATGAGTTTGTGCAAACTTCAGGAGATGGTGATGGACAGGGAAGCCTGGCATGCTGCTGCCCATGGGATCGCAAAAGAGCTGGATACAACTGAGTGACTGAACTGAACTGAACAAACTAAATTGCAATAAAATATAAAGAATAGCACAAAAATAAAATATTAATATCTGGAAAAATACTACAATCCTGAAAAATACGTGAAAGAATTTACTAGCAGAAAGGACAGTGGTCTTGTGGTTTTAAAAAAATGCAAGAAATCCAGAGGTTCCTGGGGTTGGATGTGACAGAGAAGCTGGACTCTGACTCCCTGGAGGTGACACACAAGCCCAGAGCTGGGGTTCCTGGCATCGGTCACTTCTGCGTCTTTCCTAGTAAGCCCAAAGAGACGGAGGAAAACTCATCTCACAGGTAATGGGTCCACAGAGATTTTACACATAATACTGAGATTTTATAAATTACTGTCACAGGAGAAATAGTACCTTCAATTTTTTTTTTCCATATAGAATTGTGAATTATACACTGAATTTGCCTAGAGACGTGTTGATTCTGCCACTCCAAAAGCTCTGACAGTTCTGGGAGGAGGTGACGCCACTTAGGTTCTTCAGGATCTATGAAGGAAAAGCTGACATAATGACTTTGCACTCAAAGGTAATAAATAAAATAAAATGTTTTCATTGATTTGGTGTTGTCTTATTGAAAAAGGGCATAAAGAAATTCTGATTGCCTATATTTCCACCAGTATTTTTCCTCTCCCAGAACTTGGAGACTTTGATCATTTTTGATGTACCTGGAAAAGTTTCGGGTCACACCTCTCCACCAGGCCTGGTTTGTATGGAGATGTTCACTTTGATGATGATGAACCATGGGCTGAGGACGCAGCAGGTGGGTCATAAACATCTCTGGATGATTTCAGGAATAACGTCTGACACTATCCAAGAGTGACCTGATTATCTAGAATGAGCAGTAAATGGAACATCCTAAGAACTGGAATTTCTGATTTATTTGATGGTACCCACCAGAAGCACTCTTTGTTTCAATCATCGTTGAAGAACTTTATGAAATAAAGTTCTTTGCTGTCAGCATTTCTGACAGCATTTCAGAAATGCTGAAAGAAAAGAAGCTGCATTTTCTTCTTTGCTGTCAGCAAGCACAATGTTGAAGCATCATTAATCTTACTTTCACAGCTTAGGAATTTGTGGAGGTTTTAGAATGAACATGTTAACAATGCTTCTCTTTCCTTTTACTACAGATGATTAAGGAAAAATCAATTACATTGAATCAGGTTTGACCCTAAAATGTGCCCTGGGATTTCTTTTCTTACCATCTGGTTTCTTTTCTCTTAAAAATAAAGATCAGAAAAAAATGACAGAAAATAAGTTTCTAGTTCACCTGTTCAAATAAGCATGTCAGTGTCTCTAGTTTAGGAGCTTCCCCTCACCCCAAACTGTTTCTAAATAACTTTACTAAATTTTAACCTAATGACCGAGATTAACTGTGATTACAATGGTCCCTGGGCATCTGCACAGAATTTGTTCCAGGAGCTACAAAGTGTCCAGTAAGTGATTGACTTACTGATGTGAAGCTTGGGAGAGACTTCTAGGTTGGAAATTTAGATTAAGAAGTCACCAGCAATTAGACAAAATAACTAGTACTGGTCACTGTAATTTATTGGTAATAAATATAAGACCCAGAAAGAGAGTGGACCAAGTTATCTACTCATTTATTTTTTCACTCACACATTCATTCATACATTCATTCAGGGACTAAATACCACCTATAAATTGGTTGAAATAAAACCAAGACTTCCGTTTTCCACAACACTCCTCTAAAAGCATTTCTAAAACCAAACAACTTCACTCAAATTTTCTTGGGCTTCTCTTTTCAATAGGCAATGAGTTCTGGGCTGTCAGAAGAGTTGAGATGCAAGCAGGTTATCTAACAGACATCCACACCCTGGGTTTTCCTCCAACCATAAAGAAAACTGATGTAGCTACTTCTGATAAGGAAAAGAAGAAAAGATGCTTCTTTGTAGAGGACAAATACTGGAGGTAAGTAGTGATAGGAATGACTTCATATGAAGCCTAATTGGGAAAATTATTATTTTTTCTTTAAGGATATCCCCTACTCCCACAATCAAAGTTTCTCTAATTTCAAATTTTCTGATTATGAAGACGACAGCTTATAATCATTCAACTTCCCAGATATAACCAAGGAATCTCAGAATGGATGATCATTGGATCATATATCCAGACACCAAAAGGCATCAGCAGAGACCAGCTGAGGCCCAGACAATGCATCACCATAAGAAGCCCAGGTGTATCAGGCTGAAGACCAAGTGTGATAAAGAACCGAAAGTTTACTTTAGCCAATTATTTAATTCATTTTGCATCATTTGTATACACAGTCCTCAAGCATCTGAGGTGGAAAGACACTTAGACTCTGTGTGTCTAGACTTAGAAAACTGACCTCAGACATAGTGTATGGTCCCTCTGTGAAGAGCATGATATCCTTGTATCTGGACAAAGTACTGTTTTATGTACTAAGCTTTTACACTGTTCATGGGGTTCTCAAGGCAAGAATACTGAAGTGGTTTGCCATTCCTTTCTCCAGTGAGGTCAGTAGGTGCCCCAAATGCTACTGAAGATCAGTGGAGAAATAACTCCAGAAAGAATGAAGGGATGGAGCCAAAGCAAAAACAATACCCAGCTGTGGATGTGACTGGTGATAGAAGCAAGGTCGGATGCTGTAAAGAGCAATATTGCATAGGAACCTGGAATGTCAGGTCCATGAATCAAGGCAAATTGGAAGAGGTCAAACAAGAGATGGCAAGAGTGAATGTCGACATTCTAGGAATCAGCGAACTAAAATGGACTGGAATGGGTGAATTTAACTCAGATGACCATTATATCTACTACTGTGGGCAGGAATCCCTCAGAAGAAATGGAGTAGCCATCATGGTCAAGAGAAGAGTCCGAAATGCAGTACTTGGATGCAATCTCAAAAACGACAGAATGATCTCTGTTCGTTTCCAGGCAAACCATTCAATATCACAGTCTATGATATTCCATTCAATATTCCAAGTCTATGCCCCAACCAGTAATGCTGAAGAAGCTGAAGTTGAATGGTTCTATGAAGACCTACAAGACCTTTTAGAACCAACACCCAAAAAAGATGTCCTTTTCATTGTAGGGGACTGGAATGCAAAAGTAGGAAGTCAAGAAACACCTGGAGTAACAGGAAAATTTGGCCTTGGAATACAGAATGAAGCAGGGCAAAGACTAATAGAGTTTTTCCAAGAGAATGCACTGGTCATAGCAAACACCCTCTTCCAACAATACAAGAGAAGACTCTACACATGGACATCAGCAGATGGTCAACATTGAAATCAGATTGATTATATTCTTTGCAATGAAAGATGGAGAAGCTCTATACAGTCAGCAAAAACAAGACCAGGAGCTGACTATGGCTCAGATCATAAGCTCCTTATTACCAAATTCAGACTTAAATTGAAGAAAGTAGGGAAAACCACTAGACCATTAAGGTATGACCTAAATCAAATCCCTTATGATTATTCAGTGGAAGTGAGAAATAGATTTAAGGGCCTAGATCTGACAGACAGAGTGCCTGATGAACTATGGATGGACGTTCTTGACATTGTACAGGAGACAGGGATCAAGACCATCCCCATGGAAAGGAAATGCAAAAAAGCAAAATGGCTGTCTGGGGAGGCCTTACAAATAGCTGTGAAAAGAAGAGAAGTGAAAAGCAAAGGAGTAAAGGAAAGATATAAGCATCTGAATGCAGAGTTCCAAAGAATAGCAAGAAGAGATAAGAAAGCCTTCCTCAGCGATCAATGCAAAGAAATAGAGGAAAACAACAGAATGGGAAAGACTAGAGATCTCTTCAAGAAAATTAGGGATACCAAGGGAACATTTCATGCAAAGATGGGCTCAATAAAGGACAGAAATGGTATGGACCTAACAGAAGCAGAAGATATTAAGAAGAACTTACAAGTTCTTACAAGCAAGAATACACAGAAGAACTGTACAAAAAAGATCTTCATGACCCAGATAATCACGATGGTGTGATCACGGACCTAGAGCCAGACATCCTGGAATGTGAAGTCAAGTGGGCCTTAGAAAGCATCACTACGAACAAAGCTAGTGGAGGTGATGGAATTCCAGTTGAGCTATTTCAAATCCTGAAAGATGATGCTGTGAAAGTGCTGCGCTCAATATGCCAGCAAATTTGGAAAACTCAGCAGTGGCCACAGGACTGGAAAAGGTCAGTTTTCATTCTAATCCCAAAGAAAGGCAATGCCAAAGAATGCTCAAACTACTGCACAATTGCACTCATCTCACATGCTAGTAAAGCAGTGCTCACAATTCTCCAAGTCAGGCTTCAGCAATACATGAACCATGAACTTCCTGATGTTCAAGCTGGTTTTAGAAAAGGCAGAGGAACCAGAGATCAAATTGCCAACATCTGCTGGATCATGGAAAAAGCAAAAGAGTTCCAGAAAAGCATCTATTTCTGCTTTATTGACTATGCCAAAGCCTTTGACTGTGTGGATCACAATAAACTGTGGAAAATTCTGAAAGAGATGGGAATACCAGACCACCTGACCTGCCTCTTGAGAAATCTGTATGCATGTCAGGAAGCAACAGTTAGAACTGGACATGGAACAACAGACTGGTTACAAATAGGAAAAGGAGTATGTCAAGGCTGTATATTGTCACCCTGTTTATTTAACTTATATGCAGAGTACATCATGAGAAACACTGGACTGGAAGAAGCACAAGCTGGAATCAAGACTGCCAGGAAAAATACCAATAACCTCAGATATGCAGATGATACCACCCTTATGGCAGAAAGTGAAGAGGAACTAAAAAGCCTCTTGATGAAAGTGAAAGTGGAGAGTGAAAAAGTTGGCTTAAAGCTCAACATTCAGAAAACGAAGATCATGGCATCCGGTCCCATCACTTCATGGGAAATGGATGGGGAAACAGTGGAAACAGTGTCAGACTTTATTTTTGGGGGCTCCAAAATCACTGCAGATGGTAACTGCAGCCATGAAATTAAAAGACGCTTACTCCTTGGAAGGAAAGTTATGACCAACCTAGATAGCATATTCAAAAGCAGAGACATTACTTTGCCAACAAAGGTCCATCTAGTCAAGGCTATGGTTTTTTCCAGTGGTCAGGTATGGATGTGAGAGTTGGACTGTGAAGAAAGCAAAGCATGAAGAATTGATGCCTTTGAACTGTGGTGTTGGAGAAGACTCTTGAGAGTCCCTTGGACTGCAAGGAGATCCAACCAGTCCATTCTGAAGGAGATCAGCCCTGGGATTTCTTTGGAAGGAATGATGCTGAAGCTGAAGCTCCAGTACTTTGGCCACCTCATGCGAAGAGTTGATTCATTGGAAAAGACTCTGATGCTGGGAGGGATTGGGGGCAGGAGGAGAAGGGGACGACAGAGGATAAGATGGCTGGATAGCATCACTGACTCGATGGAGGTGAGTCTGAGTGAACTCCAGGAGTTGGTGATGGACAGGGAGGCCTGGTGTGCTGCGATTCATGGGGTCACAAAGAGTTGGACACGACTGAGCGACTGAACTGAACTGAAGTTTTTGAGCCCAAGATAGTCACATATATTTATAGTCAAAATAATTTTTAACACTTCCTTACACCATTTTAGAATTTTTTCCAGGATTTCACACTGGGACATTAATATGACATCATACTGTTGCAATGGGGCCTCTGCATAATGTTTAACTGTGTTTCTTTCATTTGGTACAGATTTGATGAAAATAGCTAGTCCATGGGGCAAAGTTTTCCCAGACTAATAGCCGATGACTTTCCTGGAGTTAAGCTGAAGATGGATGCTGTGTAACAGGCATTTGGTAAGAGGACACTCATTTCATTGCCAATGGGGACACTTCAGGGAATTTTATGGTGTCAAACTGAAGAGGAAACACAAAGCAATTTTCAAATAACTCAAGCTTACATCTTTTTATTCTAAACTCTTGAAAATTTTCACTTTCCAATTTATGCAAATTGGGCTTAAACTTTCTTCTTGAATAATTTCCAAGTCACTGTTTCATCCTGAGCCCTGCATGAGTGCTCAATCATGTCTGACTCTTTGTGACCTCATGACTATAGCCCACCAGTCTCCTCTGTCCATGGAATTTTCCAGGCAAGAATACTACAGTGGGTTACCATTTCCTCCTCCAGGGGATCTTTTCGACACAGTGATCAAACTGGCATCGCCTGCATGTCCTGCACTGGCAAGCGCATTCTTTACTGCTGTGCCACCTGGGAAGCCTCCACTGTTTCACACTTGCACATAAAATCAAAGGATACTTCCTCACATCATAGAATTTCAAGTCACTGTTTTGAATAAAAATGCAACCGAGTGTGAGCCAGGTCTGCTTGTCTGTCTCCTCCAGCTCCTCCTTGTTGTCCATGCTCTGCTATCCCAAGGAGAAATGAGAAGAGTCTGCCTGGCTTTCTGCTGCAGGCTGCCATTGCCTATATTAAATATTATTTGTAAATAAGTTATAGCCCTTCCCTACCCTCAAAAGAGACAAAAGTTGACTCCTGGTAATGAACAGATGAGAAAGCAAAAAGCATGCTTGCTTTTAAGGAATCTGGAGGAAGCTGCCAGGGCTTGACATCACAAGGCTCAGCCCATAGGGCTATTGGTCTTGTTACAGGATAACTTGGCCTTAACGTATGCAAAGCAATAAATGGACCTCCAATGCATTTTATTGATGGCCTGTTTCTCTTGGGTCCAATTGCTTCCCAAATTGTGATTTAGTACCTCATGGGGGGAAATGGGATTGGATAGAAAGAGGAAAATGAGACAGGCAGTTCCTAAGCAGGTTGATAAGAAGTCTGGGGTCCCCAAGGAGGGGAAGGAGGAGGAGGAGGAGACTGTAGTCAAAGACAATTGAACAGACTTGGACTCCCACGGTAGGACAAGACCAACACTATGGTGAATTGAGATGGATGCTCAAAAAGAGGTGAGGAAGAGGTTTTAGTGATTCCTACCTCTGGTCAATATTGGTCCTGGAAATTAGAAGAGGTGTAACTGCACCTTCAGGAAGGCATCAAGTAGTTTTAGTGTTGGGAATTGAGGGAAGTTGGGGTTGTGAATAGATTGGCACTTGTCAATAGGATGGTGATAATGAGGCAGAAAAGAAAGGGAATACAACCTGAGTGAGCTCAGAAATGGCTAGGTGATGCCTTGAGATCCTATACAGGAAACCTAGATAAGTCCTTGAAGGTAAAAGGAGAAGAGGGCAGCAGAGGATGAGATAGTTAGATAGTATCACTCACTGCTCACAAGCATGACCAATGGTTGGGAATCTGAGCAAACTCTGAGAAATCATGAAGGACAGGGAGGGAGGGAGGCCTGTGTGCTGTAGTCCACGGGGTCATAAAGAGTCAGACACAACTTAGCAACTGACCAACAACAGCAAAGACCCCCATCCCACAGAAACGGAAATAGTAAGATGTGTTGTTTAACCCAATAAGTTGGTAGTAACTTTAAAATCAGTAATACATATCTAATACAGTAAATGATCTTATGTACAGTCATAGATACATAACAATTATCCAGATAATTCAGGTCAAAAATCATACTCAAGAAGCTCTGAAGGCAGCAATATCTCACCACTTTCTGGAGTTCCAAATCTGGCAGTGATAGCCATGACATAGAGAGATGTGTGACTGTGTCAAGGGGGAGTTCAAAGGCAAAATTTTATAGTAGAAAAAATTGGCCGTTGATGCCCTCACTTTATTTGGGGAGTCTTGCTCTTTCTTTTTCTGTATCTTACCTTTTTATCCAGTCATAAAGTAGCATTATTACACAGCATTTGTAGCCATTAATGAAATAATAAATGATAACAATTCTGATGTGTTTGAATTATAAAATTTTTTCTTGTTATTGGTAATTGTTAGGGTTCAAATGTTAAATACACTTGAAAGAGACAGAGTAGTTGTGGAATCAGAGCAAAAGACACACAGAGAAAACAAAGCAGAGAGACAGAGGGACAGAGACAAAAGGGGAGACAGAGAGAAGGTAACAGGTGACACGGTGGCAGTAAGCGCAGGTGTGGGCAGGAAGGTGGGAACCACGCTGAAATGCAGGAAGATGACCCGGGTACGAGGAGACCTAAGGCGGAGAAGGGTGTGCACTGATGAAGGGCAAAGGGAAGAAGGAAAAGGCCAAGGAGACATAATTAGGACTACATTAGGAAGTCACACTGCGACAGGCCACCCATGAAGCAACCTGGAAATCAGGGAAAGTAGCCTGGAAAGCAGTATTATTCCAAACCCTGACGTGAGATCGAGAACCTGTTGGGAGCAACTTTGTGCCTCAAGGACCACAAGCAGAGAGTTCAAGTCAGTGACCTAAGAAGCAAGCCCTGACTGCTCTCTAAGCGTAAAAAGAGGCGCTTGCACAAAACAGTCTCCTGGAGACTGGCTGCACCACCTCTGCTCCTTCGTTCACTGGCTAATCCACTCGTGTACAGGTGAGTGTGAGGGCTACAGGGTAAAGCACACGGACACAGAGCTTTACAGACATGGCTCCACTCTTTCGGAGCTTACTTTCTCCAGAGGGAGGCGGAGACGTGAACAGTCTGTGTGATACGATCCCAAGTGCTTTGGCCATAGCAGGGAAGCACACGGGGCTGTCGGATCACCTAGAAGCTCCTTCCCAACCATAACACTGACAAGTCATGGGAAGCCACAAGTCATGAGAAGCCTTCTAGGGTTTTCGCCTAGGAGCAACCCCTAAGTGAAAAATCAAAGAGCAGGAATTTAGGAAGTGGGCAGGAGGTGGCCAAGGTAGGGAGAGAGGGCAGTATCAGAAGGTGTTTAGACCTTGTGGCCTAAGGCAGTGTTTCTCAAACCACCGGTAGTGAAGGACCAGTTTCTTAAATTGCCAATAAATTATGGACTGGTACTTCATGAAATACAATAAAAAGGAATTACTAGCAAAATGGAATGACAGAGATTTTGAGTGCCCGATTTTTAGATCTGGCAGACATAAATCTCTCTGTCAAACTGCTAGAAAAGAGGCTCAAAGCACTTATTCCCTATACTTGTACTTATTTGGCATTCTTCAGATAAGTACATGGGGTCCATGGGGTCTCAAAGAGTCAGACATGACTTAGCAACAGAACAAGAACAATAGTGTAGAATAATAGCAAATCTTCCCTGGGCCAGCAGAGAGGACACTCTGACTAGTACTGGCATGTAATATACTATACAAGCAAAGACTTGCATTAGAGAGAGGGGTAAACATCAAGGAACTCTGCTTCCCGAAGCACTTTCTGGGTGGTGCTGGCACTCAGACTACTGAAAGTCAGGTCTAAAATGTGCCTGACTGTACTGTAACAGTTGAATTCTCAACACTCCTAATTGTTAACGCCAAGGCTAATATTGTGGTGGAGATTCCAGCAACCAGAACGGGGTAATAGGGAAAACCTGGGAGAGGAGATGGGGAAAACTTCCCTTTCTGTCTGTTCTTCAAAGCAACTTATTTGCTGCCATGAAAGTCTTCCTATAATAAACTTTAGCTCAATTTGATTGACTTGGTTTAAAACACAAACAGGAAATGAAACAAACCACAAAACTCTTCCCACACTTTGCCCCCTCACTTCACAGCTACCTCCTTGCACTTTGGACTCAGCTCGGAGCTGCATCTCTGAGATGCTGCCTTTCTTCCCCCAGATGTGCTGTGTCATCCCGGCTGCTACAGAACACTTTCACTCTCTGTTACAAGTAATGCCTCAGATTTGTCCCGCAGCAGGCTACAACCTTGAATTATTTTCCACTCTAAATTGCTCAAGGGGTTTCCCAGGTAGCTAAGTAGTAAAGAATCCACCTGCCAATGCAAGAGACACAAGAGAAGCGGGTTCGATCCCCAAGTGGGGAAAATCCCCTGGAGTAGGAAATCCCAACAGAGGAGCCTGGCAGGCTCACAAAGAGCTGGGCGAACTCGCAAAGAGTTGAAGCGACCGAACACACACTCACGCTAAACTGTTCAAGGGCACAATTGTTGACATGAAGTAGGTGCTCAGTAAATGTTTGTTGAATGGATAAATAAATGGGTCACTAAGTCTTAGAAGAAAGTCGTGTTTGATGTTAGAATAAAGAAAGAGTAGGAGTTGTCAGGCCATCAGTTTGGAGACGAAGGGTGTTCTAAATGCAGAGAACCATACGGAGCAATGGTGTGGAGATATTGGGTGACATGTCATGACCGGGGACTCCCAAAATGTTTGGTTAAAGTCAAGAAAATGTTAGGCACTTTTAATGTATATTTTGGAGAGAGGACTATGAAACATTCAACTTACAATTAGGATCATGAGATTTCAGTTAATATGTATGACAGCTGAGTTAAATGCCTTCACAGAGTTCATGTCTAACTTTAACTTGTTTTCATGGTAAACTAATTAACCATGTTTTCATACTTCATTTACACATTTATTAGTTCAATAATCATTCAATCATGGCATCATTTCTAGTTTTGAAGCAAGCAGATATAATTTTTTTTTTTAAGTACTCAGTCAGCTAAGAACACCAAATTATCCTGTACTACATGATACATTTCTTCAGCAACTCAGCAGATGCTCACTATTTCAGTAAGTGAGCAGGGGATGGAATGACTTGGCCCCCTAAAGATATAATCAAGGAAGATTTTCTGGTTATTTATTGCTACATAACAAAAAAAGGTCCAATGCTGTAAAGAGCAATATTGCATAGGAACCTGGAATGTCAGGTCCATGAATCAAGGCAAATTGGAAGAGGTCAAACAAGAGATGGCAAGAGTGAATGTCGACATTCTAGGAATCAGCGAACTGAAATGGACTGGAATGGGTGAATTTAACTCAGATGACCATTATATCTACTACTGCGCGCAGGAATCCCTCAGAAGAAATGGAGTAGCCATCATGGTCAACAAAAGAGTCCAAAATGCAGTACTTGGATGCAATCTCAAAAACGACAGAATGATCTCTGTTCATTTCCAAGGCAAACCATTCAATATCACAGTAATCCAAGTCTATGCCCCAAACAGTAACACTGAAGAAGCTGAAGTTGAACGGTTCTATGAAGACCTACAAGACCTTTTAGAACCAACACCCAAAAAAGATGTCCTTTTCATTATAGGGGACTGGAATGCAAAAGTAGGAAGTCAAGAAATACCTGGAGTAACAGGAAAATTTGGCCTTGGAATACAGAATGAAGCAGGGCAAAGACTAATAGAGTTTTGGCAAGAAAATGCACTGGTCATAGCAAATACCTTGTTCCAACAACACAAGAGAAGATTCTACACATGGACATCAGCAGATGGTCAACACCGAAATCAGATTGATTATATTCTTTGCAGCCAAAGATGGGGAAGCTCTATACAGTCAGCAAAAACAAGACCAGGAGCTGACTGTGGCTCAGATCATGAACTCCTTATTGCCAAATTCAGACTTAAATTGAAGAAAGTAGGGAAAACCACTAGACCATTCAGGTATGACCTAAATCAAATCCCTTATGATTATACAGTGGAAATGAGAAATAGATTTAAGGGCCTAGATGATAGATGGAGTGCCTGATGGGCTATGGAATGAGGTTCGTGACATTGTACGGGAGACAGGGATCAATAACATCCCATGGAAAGGAAATGTAAAAAAGCAAAATGGCTGTCTGGGGAGGCCTTACAAATAGCTGTGAAAAGAAGAGAAGTGAAAAGCAAAGGATAAAAGGAAAGATACAAGCATCTGAATGCAGAGTTCCAAAGAATAACAAGAAGAGATAAGAAAGCCTTCTTCAGCGACCGATGCAAAGAAATAGAGGAAAACAACAGAAAGGGAAAGAATAGAGGTCTCTTCAAGAAAATGAGATATACCAAGGGAACATTTCATGCAAAGATGGGCTCGATAAAGGACAGAAATGGTATGGACCTAACAGAAGCAGAAGATATTAAGAAGAGGTGGCAAGAATACACAGAAGAACTGTACAAAAAAGATCTTCATGACCTAGATAATCACGATGGTGTGATCACGGACCTAGAGCCAGACATCCTGGAATGTGAAGTCAAGTGAGCCTTAGAAAGCATCACTACGAACAAAGCTAGTGGAGGTGATGGAATTCCAGTTGAGCTATTCCAAATCCTGAAAGATGATGCTGTGAAAGTACTGCACTCAATATGCCAGCAAAATTTGGAAAATTCAGCAGTGGCCACAGGACTGGAAAAGGTCAGTTTTCATTCCAGTCCCAAAGAAAGGCAATGCCAAAGAATGCTCAAACTACCACACAATTGCACTCATCTCACACACTAGTAAAGTAATGCTCAAAATTCTCCAAGTCAGGCTTCAGCAATAGGTGAACCGTGAACTTCCTGATGTTCAAGCTGGTTTTAGAAAAGGCAGAGGAACCAGAGATCAAATTGCCAACATCTGCTGGATCATGGAAAAAAGCAAGAGAGTTCCAGAAAAGCATCTATTTCTGCTTTATTGACTATGCCAAAGCCTTTGACTGTGTGGATCACAATAAACTGTGGAAAATTCTGAAAGAGATGGGAATACCAGACCACCTGACCTGCCTCTTGAGAAACCTATATGCAGGTCAGGAAGCAACAGTTAGAACTGGACATGGAACAACAGACTGGTTCCAAATAGGAAAAGGAGTACGTCAAGGCTGTATATTGTCACCCTGTTTATTTAACTTATATGCAGAGTACATCATGAGAAATGCTGAACTGGAAGAAACACAAACTGGAATCAAGATTGCTGGGAGAAATATCAATAACCTCAGATATGCAGATGACATCACCCTTATGGCAGAAAGTGAAGAGGAACTAAAGAGTCTCTTGATGAAGGTGGAAGAGGAGAGTGAAAAAGTTGGCTTAAGGCTCAACCTTCAGAAAACTAACATAATGGCATCCGGTCCCATCACTTCATGGCAAATAGATGGGGAAACAGTGGAAACAATGGCTGACTTTATTTTTCTGGGCTCCAAAATCACTGCAGATGGTGATTGCAGCCATGAAATTGAAAGATGCTTACTCCTTGGAAGGAAAGTTATGACCAACCTAGACAGCATATTAAAAAGCAGAGGCATTACTTTGTCAACAAAAGTCTGTCTAGCCAAGGCTATGGTTTTTCCAGTGGTCATGTATGGGTGTGAGAGTTGGACTATAAAGAAAGCTGAGCACCGAAGAATTGATGCTTTTGAACCGTGGTGTTGGAGAAGACTCTTGAAAGTCCCTTGGACTGCAAGGAGATCCAAGCAGGCCATCCTAAAGGAAATCAGTCCTGGGTGTTCATTGGAAGGACTGATGTGAAGCTGAAACTCCAGTACTTTGGCCACCTCATGCAAAGAGCTGACTCATTTGAAAAGACCCTGATGCTGGGAAAGATTGTGGGCAGGAGGATAAGGGGATGAGAGAGGATGAGTTGGTTGGACATCATCGACTCAATGCACATGGGCTTGGGTGGCCTCCGGGGGTTGGTGTTGGACCCAGAGGCCTGGGGTGCTGCAGCTCATGGGGTCGCTAAGAGTCAGACACCACTGAGTGACTAAACTGAACTGAACTGAACTGAGAACTTTCACTTCACTTTCCTTCAAAAGCAAAATACATATTCTTTTCAAGTGCACATGGAGTATTTTCCAGAATGGATCACATGCTAGGGCACAAAACAAGTCTCAATAAGTTTACAAAGACTATAGTTTTGATAAAGCTTCTTTTCCACCCACAATGGTATGAAACTGGAAATCAACCCAAAGAGAAAAAACTGTAATTAAAAATAAAAAACATATGCATAAACAACCTGCTACTAAATAACCAATGAGTTACTGAAAGAATCAAGAAATACTTAGAGACAAATGAAAATGGAGATGGAATGATTCAAAGTATATGAGCTGCAGATAAAGCAGATCTAACAGGGAAGTTTAGAATGATACCTGCTTAGAAAATTTCCCGGTGGTCCAGTGGTTAAGAGTCTGCCTTGAAATGCAGAGGATTTGATCCCTGGTTGGGAAACTAAGATCCTACATATGACAGTGCAACTAAGCCTACACACCACAACCACTGAGCCACCTGCCCTGGAGCTTGTGTGCCACAGCCAGAGAGCCCATTTGCTGCCACTACTAATGCCCATGCACTCTGGAGCCTGTGCACTGCCACTTCTGAGCCTGCATGCCACAACTAGAGAGTCTATGCACCACAATGAAAAGACCCCGAAGATCCTGTGTGCTGCAAGTAAGACGTGAAGCAGCCAAATAAATAAATGCTTTTTTAAGTTAAAAAGTTAAAAAAAGAATGATGCAAGCCTACATCAAGAAACAAGAAAAATCTCAAATAAACAATTTACTCTTACACTGACAGTAACTCCAAAAAGAAAAAACAAAATCCCAAGTTAGTAGGAGATAAAAAGAGCAGAGCATAAATAAATGAGAGATTAAAAAAAGAAGAAGAAGAAGAAGAAAGATCAATGAAACCAAGAGCTGGGTCTTTGAAAAGATAAAAGTGATAAAAAAGAAACTTTAGCCAGACTCATCAAAAAAAATTTTTGTTCAGTCACCAAGTTGTGTCCGACTCTTTGTGACCCCTTGGGACTCCAGGCTTCCCTGTCCCTCACCATCTCCCAGAGTTTGCCCAAGTCGGTGTCCATTGAATTGGTGATGCCATCCAACCATCTCATCCTCTGTCGGCTTCTTCTCCTTCTGCCTTCAATCTATCTCAGCATCAGGATCTTTTCCAATGAGTCAGCTGTTCACATCAGGTGGCCAAAGTGTTGGAGCTTCAGAATCAGTCCTTCCAAAGAGTACTCAGGGTTGATTTCTTTTAAGATTGATTGATTTGATCTTGCTCTCCAAGGGACTCTCCATCAAGAAAAATAGAGAGAGCTCAATAAGTAAAATCAGACATGAAAGAGGAGAATATAAAATGACACTACAGAAATACAAAGATTCATAAGAGATTAAAATGAATAATAATACACTGATGAAATGAATGACCTAAAAAAGTGAACAAATTAAAAAAACATACAATCTTCTAAGACTGAATCAGGAAGAAAAAGAAAATATGAAGAGACCAATTACCAGTAATGAAATCGAGTCAGTAGTACAAAGAAAATTCACAAAAAGCAAAAGTCCTGGACCAGATGGCTTCACAGGTGAACATTTAAAGTAATACCCATCCTTTTAAAACTCTGTGGGAGAGGGAGAGGGTGGGATGATTTGGGAGAATGGCATTGAAACATGTATAATATCATATATGAAATGAGTCGCCAGTCCAGGTTCGATGCACGATACTGGATGCTTGGGGCTGGTGCACTGGGATGACCCAGAGGGATGGTACCGGGAGGGAGGAAGGAGGAGGGTTCAGGATGGGGAAAAAGTGTATACCTGTGGCGGATTCATGTTGGTATATGGCAAAACCAATACAATATTGTAAAGTTAAAAAATAAAAAAATAAAAAAATAAAACTATTCCAAAAAATCAAAAAGGATGGAACACTTTCAAACTCATTCTACAGGGCCAGCATCATCCTGATACTGCTGCTGCTAAGTCGCTTCAGTCATGTCCGACTCTGTGCAACTCCATAGACGGCAGCCCACCAGGCTCCCTCGTCCCTGGGATTCTCCAAGCAAGAACACTGAAGTGGGTTGACATTTCCTTCTCCAATGCATGAAAGTGAAAAGTGAAAGTGAAGTTGCTCAGTCATGTCCGACTCTTAGCGACCCCATGGACTGCAGCCTACCAGGCTCCTCCGCCCATGAGATTTTTCCAGGCAAGAGTACTGGAGTGGGGTGTCATTGACCATCCTGATACTAAAACCACGCAAAAAACCCACACAAAGACATTAGGGCCATATCACTAATGAACATAGAAGCAAAAATTCTCAAAAAAAAAAAATTAGCAAACCAAATTCAAAAGTACATTAAAAGGCTCATATACAGTGATCAAGTAGGATTTATTCCAGGGATGCTAGGATGGCTTGTTATCCACAAATCCATCAATGTGTTGTGCTGGTAGCTTACAGTGAATGGTGTCAGATCATGGTCTCCAAAGGAGAAGAATTCTCTCTGGGACCAAAGATGCAGCCTCAGTCATTCAGAGCTGTGCATAGAAGAGATTTTATTCAAATGAAAGGATAGAGAAAAGCTTCCAGCAAAAGACACTTGGAGGGGGGTAGAAGAGTGCCCTCTCTCACTAATTTAGGAGGGGCATTGTGTACTTTTTCAGTTCAGTTCAGTTCAGTCACTCAGTCCTGTCCGACTCTTTGTGACCCCATGAATCGCAGCACACCAGGCCTCCCTGGCCATCATAAACTCCCAGAGTTCACTCAGACTCACGTCCATCAAGTCAGTGATGCTATCCAGCCATCTCATCCTCTGTCTTCCCCTTCTCCTCCTGCCCCCAATCCCTTCCAGCATCAGAGTCTTTTCTAATTAGTCAACTCTTGGCATGAGGTGGCCCAAGTACTGGAGTTTCAGCTTTAGCGTCATTCTTTCTAAAGAACATCCAATAGCCTGGAAAAATGAAGACATACAATGCATAGAAGATGCACTTTAATTTTAGCCATGTAGTCATGCACAAAAAAGAAAAAAAAAAAAAGAAGAACATCCAAGACTGATCTTCAGAATGGACTGGTTGGATCTCCTTGCAGTCCAAGGGACTCTCAAGAGTCTTCTCCAACACCACAGTTCAAAAGCATCAATTCTTCGGTGCTCAGCTTTCTTCACAGTCCAATTCTCACATCCATACATGACCACAGGAAAAATCATAGCCTTGACTAGACAAACATTTGTTGGCAAAGTAATGTCTCTGCTTTTGAATATGCTATCTAGGTTGGTCATAACTTTCCTTCCAAGGAGTAAGCGTCTTTTAATTTCATGGCTGCTGTCACCGTCTGTAGTGATTTTGGAGCCCAGAAAAATAAAGTCTGACACTGTTTCCACTGTTTCCCCATCCCCATGAAGTGATGGGACCGGATGCCATGATCTTCGTTTTCTGAATGTTGAGCTTTAAGCCAACTTTTTCACTCTCCTCTTTCACTTTCATTAAGAAGCTTTTTAGTTCTTCTTCACATTCTGCCATAAGGGTGGTGTCATCTGCATATCTGAGGTTATTGATATTTCTCCCGGCAATCTTGATTCCAGCTTGTGCTTCTTCCATTCCAGCGTTTCTCATGATGTACTCTGCATAGAAGTTAAATAAGCAGGGTGACAATATACAGCCTTGACGCCTTTTCCTATTTGGAACCAGTCTGTTGTTCCATGTCCAGATCTAACTGCTGCTTCCTGAGCTGCATACAAATTTCTCAAGAGGCAGGTCAGGTGGTCTGGTATTCCCATCTCTTTCAGAATTTTCCACACACAGTCAAAGGCTTTGGCATAGTCAATAAAGCAGAAATAGATGTTTTTCTGGAACTCTCTTGCTTTTTCGATGATCCAGCGGATGTTGGCAATTTGATCTCTGGTTCCTCTGCCTTTTCTAAAACCAGCTTGAACAACTGGAAGTTCACGGTTCATGTATTGCTGAAGCCTGGCTTGGAGAATTTTGAGCTTTGCTTTACTAGCGTGTGAGATGAGTGCAATTGTGCAATAGTTTGAGCATTCTTTGGCATTGCTTTTCTTTGTGATTGGAATAAAAACTGACCTTTTCCAGTCCTGTGGCCACTGCTGAGTTTTCCAAATTTGCTGGCATATTGAGCGCAGCACTTTCACAGCATCATCTTTCAGGATTTGAAATAGCTCAACTGGAATTCCATCATCTCCACTAGCTTTGTTCGTAGTGATGCTTTCTAAGGCCCACTTGACTTCACATTCCAGGATGTCTGGCTCTAGGTCAGTGATCATACCATCATGATTACCTGGGTTGTGAAGATTTTTTTTGTACAGTTCTTCTGTGTATTCTTGCCATCTCTTCTTAATACCTTCTGCTTCTGTTAGGTCCATACCATTTCTGTCCTTTATCGAGCCCATCTTTGCATGAAATATTCCCTTGGTATCTCTAATGTTCTTGAAGAGATCTCTAGTCTTTCCCATTCTGTTGTTTTCCTCTATTTCTTTGCATTGATCGCTGAGGAAGGCTTTCTTATCTCTTCTTGCTATTCTTTGGAACTCTGCATTCATTGCTTATATCTTTCCTTTTCTCCTTTGCTTTTCGCTTCTCTTCTTTTCACAGCTGTTTGTAAGGCCTCCCCAGACAGCCTTTTTCCTTTTTGCATTTCTTTTCCCTGGGGATGGTCTTGATCCCTGTCTCCTGTACAATGTCACGAACCTCATTCCATAGTTCATCAGGCACTCTATCTATCAGATCTAGGCCCTTAAATCTATTTCTCACTGTATAATCATAAGGGATTTGATTTAGGTCATACCTGAATGGTCTAGTGGTTTTCCCTACTTTCTTCAATTTAAGTCTGAATTTGGCAATAAGGAGTTCATGGTCTGAGCCACAGTCAGCTCCTTGTCTTGTTTTTGTTGACTGTATAGAGCTTCTCCATCTTTCATTGCAAAGAATATAATCAATCTGATTTCGGTGTTGACCCTCTGGTGTTGTCCATGTGTAGAGTCTTCTCTTGTGTTGTTGGAAGAGGGTGTTTGCTATGACCAGTGCATTTTCTTGGCAAAACTCTATTAGTCTTTGCCCTGCTTCATTCTGTATTCCAAGGCCAAATTTGCCTGTTCCTCCAGATGTTTCTTGACTTCCTACTTTTGCATTCCAGTCCCCTATAATGAAAAGGACATCTTTTTTGAGAGTTAGTTCTAAAAGGTCTTGTAGGTCTTCATAGACCCATTCAACTTCAGCTTCTTCAGCATTACTGGTTTTGGCATAGACTTGGATTACTGTGATATTGAATGGTTTGCCTTGGAAATGAACAGAGATCATTCTGTCATTTTTGAGATTGCATCCAAGTACTGCATTTTGAACTCTTTTGTTGACCATGATGGCTACTCCATTTCTTCTAAGGGATTCCTGCCCACAGTAGTAGATATAATGGTCATCTGAGTTAAATTCACCCATTCCAGTCCATTTTAGTTTGCTGATTCCTAGAATGTTGACATTCACTCTTGCCATCTCTAGTTTGACCATTTCCAATTTGCCTTGATTCATGGACCTGACATTCCAGGTTCCTATGCAATATTGCTCTTTACAGCATCGGACCTTGCTTCTATCACCAGTCATATCCACAGCTGGGTATTGTTTTTGCTTTGGCTCCATCCCTTCATTCTTTCTGGAGTTATTTCTCCACTGATCATCAGTAGCATTTTGACACCTACTGACCTGGGGAGTTCATCTTTCAGTATCCTACCATTTTGCCTTTTCATACTGTTCATGGGGTTCTCAAGGCAAGAATACTGAAGTGGTTTGCCATTCCCTTCTCCAGTGGACCACTTTCTGTCAGACCTGTCCACCATGACCCGCCCTTCTTGGGTGGCCCCACAGGCATGGCTTAGTTTCATTGAGTTAGACAAGGCTGTGGTCCTAGTGTGATGAGATTGACTAGTTTCTGTGAGTATGGGTGACTGCGACCGGTGCATTCAGCATGGGTGGCTGTGACTGGAGCATTTAGTGTGGGCAGCTACCCTACATCCAAGGTCAGGAGCAGAATCCAGGAGGACCCCATGCCGGAGAGGAGACGGCCAAGAGGAGTTTCCCCACATCTGAGGTCAGGGGCAGCAGCCGAGACAGCCAGGCTGTGATGGTGCAGAAACAGCTGAGAGGAGCTATCCCACGTCCGAGGTCTGGGCCAGCGGCTGGGAGGAGCTACCCCATGCCCGAGGTCAGGGACAGCAGCCTGGAGGAGCAACCCCACCTCCAAGAGGCAGTGGGTATGCGGGCACAGGAGAGCCTAGAGGAGCTATTCCACGTTTAAGGTCAGAAGGGGTGGCAGTGAGAAGATATCCCTTGTCCAAGGTAAGGAGCAGTGGCTGTGCTTTTGCTGGAGCAGCTCTGAAGAGATACCCCACGTCCAAGGTAAGAGAAACCCAAGTAAGACAGTAGGTGTTGCAAGTGGGCATCAGAGGGCAGACACACTGAAACCATACTCACAGAAAACTAGTCAATGCAATCACACTAGGACCACAGCCTTGTCTAACTCATGTACTTTTTAGTGGACTGCTAATCATAGATAAAAGAAACACCGCAAGGCTGTGAAAGTTATACCAGTCTCTTCTCCCACAATGTACATCTTGAGACAACATCAAAATAAGATTAACCAAGGAGAATGGTCTCTGAACAAGATGTCTCTAGGCAGGATATATTATATCCATATAATTAAGAGCGTAGACTTTTGAAGAAAAACAGGTTCCCACATAAGATATATTGTTTTGTCATGTAATCATTAGCTCTGGGCTTAAAGAAAGTGAGTGTTAGGCGAAAGATTGTTGACATAGAAACTCAGAGCTTAGGGAAAAAAGTCCTACATGACTAAGGTGAAGGAATGTAAAAAAACGTTTGCCTCTTTCTCCTCCTTGAAAGCCCAGGACTCCCTATCAACCTACCTAAGAATAACTCTCAATACCATATTGGGGCTTCCCTGATAGCTCAGTTGGTAAAGAATCTGCCTGCAATGCAGGAGACCCTGGTTTGATTCCTGGGTCAGGAAGATCCGCTGGAGAAGGATTACCCTACCCACTCCAGTATTCTTGGGCTTCCCTTGTGGTTCAGCTGGTTGGGAATCTGCGTGCAATGCAGGAGACCTGGGTTTGATCCCTGGGTTGGGAAGATCCCCTGGAGAAGGGAAAGGCTACCCACTCCAGTATTCTGGCCTGGTGAATTCCATGGACTGTATAGTCCATGGGGTCGCAAAGAGTCAGACATGACTGAGGGACTTTCACTTTCACCATATTAACAATCGAAGAATAAAAACAGACTGATAGATACAGGGTCCAAACAGGTGGTTGTCAGAGGGGAGGGGGGTGGGAAGGGGTGAAATAGGTTGAGGAGATTAAGCAGTACAAATTTTCAGGTGTAAAATAAATAAGGTACAGGGATGTACTATGCAGCAGAAGGAATAGGGTCAGTAATATTGTAATAACTTTACAAGGAGACAGACGGCTAGACTTATGATGACCATTTCAAAATGAATGTAAATGTGAAATCACTGTATAGCACATTTGAAACTAACATAATATTGTACATCAACTATACTTAGTAAAAAAAAACAAAAACATTTTTTCAGTGTATCTGAGTGAGTGAGTGAAGTCACTCAGCCGTGTCCGACTCTTTGTGACCCCATGGACTGTAGCCCACCACACTCCTCCATCCATGGAATTTTCTAGATAAGAGTACTGGAGTGGGTTGCCATTTCCTTTTTCAGGGGATCTTCCCAACCCAGGGATTGAACCCAGATCTCCCGCATCACGGGCAGATGCTTTACTGTCTGAGCCACCAGGGAATCTATAGAAAGCGAGGGACATCTCCAAACTCTCAATCACTCCCACACAAGTCTGATGTGTAAGTAAATTCCTGCTTTAGCTAGAATTTGAGCTACACTGAGACCTGACTTTAGTCCTTTGCCTGAAAACAATGAGGGGTGAAGGAGACAATTTGGGAGGAGGACAGGAATTATCCTGTGAGATACTGAGTCAGATACAGTCTTCGTGTATTCTCTATGCAAGGGTAGATTGTCCTCCTCTGTAAGGAGGGAGATACTACTTCTACACATGTGGACTTACAGAGAAATTTAGGTGTTCAAGGTTTTCCGGTTTGTCTGCCCATTATTTCCAGCTAGAAAATGTCCAATTTTGCGATTAGGTCTGGGACTTATTTTCAGCATGGTCTACAATAGATGAGGAGTTTTTAAAATGTTGCCATTAATATCTGTGAGCTTTCACAAAGTGTCTTGAGATATTTGGCTTCTCTGAGCCTATTGCTTTCTTTAATAAATTCCTAGGGTAGTTAATCAACCCACTCTACATTTCTTACCTTCCTTCTCATACTGTTGAAATGTCATAGGCGCCTGATAATCCAGCACTGCACCATTCATCTTCATCTTTCCATAATCAGCCCCAGATGAAAGTCTTAGTAACTCTAATGCCACTACATACCATACACAAGTATCTTAATTTAGTATTCCTAGAAAGCAGAGCCCGGGACAAAAGTTTAAGGGTAACCCAGTGGGGCTGGATTGAGAGGCAAGGAGACCCAATCAGGGAAACCAGGAGAGACAATACACAGATGATCTCAACTGGACAAAGATAAGTGTTGCTTAATATGAGACTGTCTGAGGGGCTATGGGAAATATTTCTTAGAAGCATCCTTCTGAAGAAAGAAAGGGGGGTGTGTTTATTCATCCATTCCTCTCACACTGGTAAAATATTTGCCCCACAAACGATTAATCTTGTCAATTCTAGGTTGTATGTGCATGAATTCCAAGTGAGTTCCATAGCAGAGATGGATGGAACAGCAACAGAAAAGGGCAAAAACCCTAGAGAAGGAAGCTAGAAACACCCTGCACAGGCCCAGCAAGAACCGCTGTTAGAAGCTGGTTTAGCACCTGAACAGAGCCAGCCACCACGGTTGTGGTGGAATAACAGAGATGAAGCCAGGGAAGAATCTGAAGAGTTTCTGACAATCTCTGTGACTCAGCAATTGTACTGTTTGGTGTCCAGTCAGCAGAAGAGCCTACATGTGTGCCACATTAGTTATAAAAGCCCCCAAATGGTAACAGGGCTTCCCTGGTGGTTCAGCGGTAACGAATCCACCTGCCAATGCAGGAGACATGGGTTGGGCAGATCCCCTGGAGAAGGAATGACAACACACTCCGGTATTTTCGCCTGGGAAATCTCACGGACAGAGGAGCCTGGTGAGCTACAGTCCACGGGGTCGCAAAGAGTCAGACACGACTTAGTGACTGAACAACAACAACAACAAATGGTAACAACCCAAAGTCAGTGGGTAAAGTGCAGAGTGATAATGTTCAACACAGTAAGGCAGATAGAAAATATATACGCTTGAATCAATTTAGTTAAAAATGAGTGAGTCTAATCTAGGGTCTTAGCAGGTGGGGGCATGGTGGTTTCTTTGGGGGACAGAGAGTGTATAGAGAGTGCTCTTGGCACTGCCCGCGCTCCCCGTCGGCGCCCTGGTGGATACTGCAAGGGTCAGCTGCTACAGCTCCCAATTGTCCCGGTTACTTTGCCGAGTGAGAGCGTCCTTCCTGGGAGCTACACCTGTCTCCCCAAACCAGGCCTCAACTGATAACGGTTGACACAACCGTTGTGTGTCAACGGGATGCAAAAGGCTAGTTCCTTTGCCTCAAGGTAGGACTAACGGTAATTCAGTTTTTGCTCCAGAGTTCCTTGCCCATGAGACCAAAGCAAGCTCTGTCTGAGATCCCATTCTTCAGCATTCTTTCGCTTTTTCCTGCTCTAAAGTGTTTTTTCCCCTCCTCCTGAGAGCACTCCTCCCCCACTGAAGGCACCAGAATCCCTGTTTCAGGCTCTTATTCCGGGGAACGAGCTAAGAGCGAGCTGAGCCGTGACAGGATTGTGTGCGGGATACACACTGTCTTGTGAGATGCCTCCTGCATCTTTGGTTAAGACATAAAACACTTGTTGGTTTGACTCACCATTTGAAATTAATATAGGATCCTACTCATCAATGGCCAAATGATGAATCCTTTAAACTGGCACTATTTGAAAGGGAGATTATTTTGAGAGTCCTCATATAAACAGCTGTCGTACCGGCACTTAGGGAGGATCAAATTGAAAGCAGGTGGCACCCCTGCAGCTGCAGATGGAGAGACATCCTTATCACCAGACACAGGACTCGCAGGGCTTAGAAGCCTGTATACTCAAACTCGCGACTTCGGTTCACTGCTCCGAACCAAACTCTCCTTAGATTCTTCACTAAATTTCTTTGTCTTCTCTATTCCTCACAAATTTATTGTTTATCTTAAAAAGCTGCCTGTTTGAGGTCTCATTTCTATGACACCTCCTTGTGCATGCATTAAGTTAAATGTCTTTTTCTTCTGTTAATCTGTCTAATGTCAACTTAATTATTAGTGCTGCCACAAGGGCTAAAGAAAGGTAAGGGAGACATTTCCCCTTCCTTGACACTGGTCATGTTTTGTTTCTTGAGCTGGTTGAGGGTTCCATGGAGTTATTAACTTTGTGATAACACATCGATGGGAATATTTACATGTGCACTTTTCTGCAATTACGCTGTATTTCAATATGAGAGGGACCTAGCCAAAGGTAAGGTTATACTGCTCTCCAAATTGTTGACTTAGCTGCCTGCCTCAGAATCGTGAACACCTCAAAATATTCCCAAGACTCTCTGTGTACTTGGAAGTCTGTAAATATTCTGGAATTCTCCTATGTCTCAGTACTAAAGAATCCAACTGCAGTGCAGAGATGCAGGAGGCATGGGTTCAATCCTTGGGTTGGGAAGATCCCCTGAAGGAGAAAATGACAACCCACTCCAGAATTTTTGTCTGGAAAATCCCCTGGACAGAGAAGTCTGGTGGATTACAGTCCCCAGGGTTGCAAAGGGTGGGACACGACTGAGGAAGTGAGCATGCAAACACTGAGCACCCTCCGAGGTGTGCCTGATGCTCACAGGGCTCAGAGGCTACCTATAGGGCTCCTGTCTCCATTAACACCCTCCCAACTCAGGCATGAGAAACTGGACAGTGTTCCTCTGGGAGAGCTAGTTGTATGTTGGTGCTAAGTCCTAAGTCACTTCAGTCATATCCAACTCTGTGCGACCCCATAGACAGCAGCCTGCCAGGCTCCCCCGTCCCTGGGATTCTCCAGGCAAGAACACTGGAGTGGGTTGCCATTTCCTTCTCCAACGCATGAAAGTGAAAAGTGAAAGTGAAGTCGCTCAGTCGTGTCCGACTCTTAGCGACCCCATGGACTGCAGCCTTCCAGGCTCCTCCATCCATGGGATTTTCCAGGCAAGAGTTCTGAACTGGGGTGCCATTGCCTTCTCCGAGTTGTATAGCTTTAACAAAATCTAAAATCTTGGTAGCTTAGCACAATGAACGTTTATTTCTTAAGCAAAATCTACTGAGGTTTTGGGTGACTGTTCAGAGTGCTGGCCCAAGAATTCAGGCTTCTTCAACCTTGTGGAAATTCTCTCAAACTGTGCTTCTACAATGGCTTCCCCAGTGGCTTGGCAATAAAGAATCCTCCTGCAATGCAGGAGATGCAGGAGACACTGGCTTGATGTCTGGGTTGGGAAGATCCCTGGAGGAGGGAATGGCAACCCGCTCCAGTACTCTTGCCTGGAGAATCCCATGGACAGAGGAGCCTGGTGGGCTACAGTCCATGGGGTCACAAAGAGTCGGACACTGACGACTGAGCACGCACCCCACAGCGCTGGAGAAGTTTCCACCGGCATCCAGGGTTTCCATCCGGAAGTGACAGTGGTCACTTCTGGGCACACTCTGCTAGCCAGGACTATCCAGGTGCCACTTCCCACTCCTCCCTTCCACAACTGAGGGGAACTGAACTGTGGAAAACATAACCCTTCCGTGTACTCAGAAGGAGAGAAGAGGACAGGCCTTGGAAAGCGCTGCCATGCTGTCACTGAGCTTACCTAAAACCAAGTTTGGAACCCTTATGAGGGCATGGAAAATAGATCTCCCCCCTTCTGTATGATGTAAATTCCATGAGAAGGGAGAATATCTGAACTTTTCATCTACTCTCATTTCACACATGAATATATCGCATAGTTGTCTAATTCTTATTTCAAATTTGAAAATCTCTGAGTGACTTTAAAATCAGAAATAATAACATAACAAACATAATAGAAAGTTTTAGAAACAGTAGAGACAGGGATGGCTTTATTTCAAACGTAAAACACTTTATAACAAAGTTGTCCCTTGCGTATCAGGATGGTAGTGGTGGTTGCTGATACGTTCCTGAATCGTTTTCTATGGTGAAGGCTCATATCTCGTCTCTTTCTCTCCTGAGAGAAGACATCACGGAGAGTGTTTTCCACCGTCAATGTCAGAGTCTCATATTTTGCAGAAGAGTTTCTCTCGTTGTAAAACTGGCCCATATGACACCATAAGCTATAAACCTGACCTTAGGTAGGCCTCATTTGTGGAACTAAATTACACTAGTATATAGTATATAAAAATTACATTCTAAATCATAAAAAAATGCTGAATGAGGTATAAATAAGATTATACTTTAAAATAAGATTATACTTAATAACTTTATTTTATTTAAATATATGGCTCTTCATGGAGAAGGAGATGGCAACCCACTCCAGTATTCTTGCCTGGAGAATCCATGGACAAAGGAGCCTGGTGGGCTACAGTCCGTGGGGTCGCAAAGAGTCGGACACGACTGAGCGACTAACACGACACATGGCTCTTCAGGAAACACCTTCCATAGACTTGTACAACAGACTTTTCTGTTTAACCTTGTAAGCATTGGTCAATTTTTTCTGCAGTTGAACCAGCTATTAGCTTTTAGAAGAGTCAAAATTCTCTTAGTTTTGGGATCAAATTTGTATTGCCTTCTTCCATGGAAGAAATAGAAAAATCCTAGAAGTAAAACAAAGGAGACATTATATTATACAAATGATTTCTAGGTTTAACTTGAATTATTAAAAAATCCAAGTCATTTGTAAGAATAAATATTTTTGGTATTTTCTGTTCTAAATAACAATACTGATGATGTTCTGTGGCAACAAAAGAGAGGAGTATATAAACTCACTTACCACCTTTCTGGAAAACAGCATCAACTTTGTTGCCAATTCCGGGAAAGTCTTCTGCTATCATTTTGGGATAACCTGCATCCATGGACTGTTTATATTCATCATACCTGGTCAAAAAATAATTGGAATGTCAGAACTATTTGTTAAAGATATAGGAATTCATCAGCAAGAACGTAATAAAAACTTTTTCACAGATTATGTATAAAATAGGAGGTGAGATGAGGTGAGTAGGATGCTGGGTGGACTAGAAAATTTAAAAGGTCCCTCTGAATTATAACATCTAGTTCTAATTTCTCCAGTGGGTGCATTAATGTCGAATGCAGTGAAAGATAAGTTCCTGGTGGCTGCAGCAGTTCTATGAAGATGAATGCCCTTCTCTTCACACTATCTTTCTCAATTCAGGCTCACGTTCTTCCTGGATTTCTAGGACAGATATGATCATTACTGGTCAATAGACTCTGTAACTAGACAAGCTACTGCCGTTCACAGCAAAGGCAGCCAGCCCAGGCAGTATGAGACCCGTGTCTTAAATGAGTCAGTCTAGCAACTTCCACGTAGAAAGGGCAGGTGTCCTCCCGTGTTCTGCACCCAGCCTTTACCTCCAGCATTTGTTGGCAACAAAGAAGTATGTTTTCCCAGTATCTTCCTCAGAAACAGCGGCATCGATGCTCTTCACCATTCTCGGAAAGCCAAAGGATCTGTAGATGTCCCTGGGGTATCCGCGGAGCACATCCTGCCCCTTAACGGCCCAGTACTTGTTACCTGCCAATCAAGAAACCGGGATGAAAACCCTTGCCAAGGGCACCAGTAGACAGGAAGCAGATCTCCAGCTAAATGCTTACTCTCACATGCGAGGGCAGTGTCCCCACTTCACATCAGAATCATTTAGGGAGATTTTTTTGTTTTTTTCTGAATACTGATGCTGGTATCCTACCCCAGACCAATTAAATTAGTATATTTAAGTTTTTTTTTCCTGGATGATTCTAATCTGTAGCGAGCCTTGGGAATGACTGGTTTATGGAGCTGGGGACCTCTTTCCAAAGTTCAAACGACTAAAGAGTTCATCATGCCACCATAGGGATAGAAATCTTTGCTTCTCCAGGTTGCCCACAGGCTGCAGAAGTTCACCCCAAGGTATCCTAAAGGCCAGAGGGTTGTAATGACTCACAGTTTGTAATGACTTGCGACCCTGGGTAGAAATCATTACATCTAACTAGAAGACGGTTCCAAATCCTTAAATGTAGGCTGTGTCCAGATTCTGCACGTTTCACTCAGTAAGTGAAGTGAAAGCTGCTCAGTCGTGTCTGACTTTTTGTGACCCCATGGACTATAGTCCATGGAATTCTCCATGTCAGAATACTGGAGTGGGTAGCCTTTTCCTTCTCCAATACTTAGTAAACCCCAAGTCAAATAAAACTGGTCTTACATCTTGAAGCCAGCATTGTTCTTATTGCACAAATATTTTTATTTATCCCTCGGGGGGAGGGGGGGCACTTTGAAACTTTGTGTATCTAAAATCCTATTTATTTTCATTATAAAAGAGCTAGAAAGATCATTTCAAAGTTTATTGCCCATCTGAATTGTTTTCAGTTCTTTGCCTTGAGAGTATTACTGGGTCGGGTGTCTTCATGTTTGTCTATAACTATGCCAATCATATATTTGCAGAAAAACTGTTCCTTGGCATAGTGTTGTCAAAGTAAGGAGCTGATCATTGGATTGGGGTTTTATTCTGATAGAATCAAAAAGTTTGCCTCATTCAATTCGTGGTAATTAAGGACTTTTCACACTTTAAGTTCATATGAATTGCCTGGGAATCTTGGTAACATTCAAGACGGTCTGGAGTAGGATCTGACGACATAAGGTAGACTTTGTGGGCCTTATGCTAAGTGAGATTCTGTGATTCTCACAGACCTGGGACAGCGTCAACGCAGCTGGTCTGCAAGGCATACTCTGATGGCAAGGTTGCAGAGCCCCCATCTGGCTGTCGTGAGGCAGCTTCTCCTTTCAGGAAAGCAACTGGCGGAAAACAGGCTCTAGGAAACCAAGCGACTCCAATGTTCCTCTCAGTTTTATTCCTGGACACCCCAGGGAGGTGGAGAGGATTTAAAATACATAGTTTGCACAGAAAATCCTTTCGTAAGTCCAGATTCACCAACAAGCCAGGAAATCTGTGTCTCAAATTTTTTCCCTTAGAAATGCACTCTGCAATTCTTAGCTAAGGGGATGGACTCCCACTGACATGGTATGACTGCTCAGTTTGTCAAAGTCCATGGAAAGAAAGTCAGTAGTAATCTCATACATGAACCCCAAAGCAGAAGAAAACTTAATTGGTAAAAAGTGAAAGTGAAGTCGCTCAGTCATGTCTGACTCTGTGACCAAGTGGACTGTAGCCCACCAGGCTCCTCTGTCCATGGGATTTTCCAGGCAAGAATACTGGAGTGGGCTGCCATTCGCTTCTCCAGGGGATCTTCCCACCCAGGGATGGAACCTGGGTCTCCCGCATTGCAGGCAAATGCTTTACCCTCTGAGCCACCAGGGAAGCCCCAACTGGTAAAAACTGAGAGCTAATTGGACAGAGGAGCCCGGCAGACTACAATCCATGGGGTTGCAAGAGTCAGACGTGACTTAGTGACTAAAGAACAACAAAAATTGAAAGTATTACCTTTGAAAAACCGGACCTCATCCCTGTCGGCAACCTCATAAGCAGCTTGAAGTCCATTTGGGAGTTGTGGCCAGAAAACAGAGATGAAATTGAGCTCCACTTCTGGGTACAAGGGATTTGTGCGCATGTAGAACCTAATTTGAAAAAAAAAAGGTTTTGATCAAATACATAGCAAGTTCTGGTGTCATCCAGGCCCTTCTACGGCTGGCATTGGTGGCTTGTGGGTTAGTGTTTAACACGTGGCTCTCCAAAGTGGAGGTGGAGAGGAGTTCTGGTCTGTAGCCTTTGCTTACTTTCTTGGTGGAAATACTCCAACCACTGCAGATTTCAAGAGATTTGAAGTGGTACCTCACTGTATAGTATTTCCCCCATACAGGCATAAGCCATCTCAGGAATATAAATAAATAGAAAAATATAGCAAAATAATTGCAAAGGGATACAAAGGGATGGGGCCTTCCCTGGTGGCTCAGACGGTAAAGAATCTATCTGTAACGGCGGAGACCTGAGTTTGATCCCTAGGCTGGAAAGATCCCCTGGAGAAAGGAATGGCTACCCACTCCAGTATTCTTGCCTGGAGAATTCCATGGACAGAGGAGCCTGGTAGGCTAAGGCTACAGTCCATGGGGTCACAGAGCTGGACACGACTGAGTATCTAACATACACGCACACACACACACACACACACACACACACACACACACAAAAGGATGAGTTATACTTATTTTTAGTACCTTTGGTTTAAATATAATTTTAAATTGATATAATTAAACTTTTAATAATGCTGTTTAACAACCAGCTTGCAAAATTCTCCAATGGCACTGGCTAGAACACAACACTAGCATTCTGCATTTTGTACAAACTCTACCTACTTCATGTCCTACCTCACAGAAATCCTGTAAGAGATGACTTCCATCTCACGGATTAGAAACTGAGGTCAGGGGGGCAGAGGGAGGTGTCCAAGGCCATGCGACTGATAAGAGGCAAAGGGTAGTTTAAACCCTAGCCACTCCCTGTGTGCTCCTGAGACCGGCAGTTCACAAAGTTGGTTCTGCAGTCCCACGTGTGCTAAGTCACTTCAGTCGTGTCCGGCTCTGCCTATTATTTGTTAATGACAAAGTTGACTCCACGGTCCACAGGGACTGGGGTGAAGACAAAGCATGAACTGTCGTGTGGATCCGCAGGGCAGACTCTGGACTTCCGATCCAGTGGCCTCTGCCTGCCTGCGAGACCTGGGGCAGGCCAGTCGCCGTCAGTTTCCTGCCGTCCGTGTCTCCACGACTTGGTGACATCTAGATGACCTCAGTGTCCTCTCAGGTCTTGTGGACCTTAGACTCGGCCCTGTTCTTCGGGGTCATCCCTCAAGTACTTGCTTTGATGAGCTGTCCTGAGGTACTGAGAGCTTTCCTTGAAAGCCGTATCTTTCCCAGCACTCCCCAGCACTGAGCCACCCCCTGCATGTATCCATCCTTATCTCTTAAACTCGAGATAGTAAAGCACAGGCTGGGAAGCAGGAGGAGCTGACTCTCCTGCCTTCTGGGGCAGCTATGACTGTGACCCAGGAGAACAGCACTCCAAGAGGAAAGCGGGGAGAAGCCAGCCTTCTAAAGCACCCCTACTTTCTATGCATGCTGGGCTGTGCCGTTCAGAAGACTGTTACTATTTTCCTGGTCCTTTAGGAGTCAGAACTGTATGCAGAGCAGCCCTACTCCTTGCACACAAGGGGACCCTAGACTTCTTGAGGTCTCATGCTGCCTAGGGAGCTCTGGCACCCTCCTCTGAGGACGGAAACTCACTGTGACCATCCATTCCCCTGCCGGGATCTCATGAGCTTCTGGGGGTTCTCCCTGCACCTACATGTCTTTGCCTCCTCCCAGGGTTGGGGGCACAGAGACTTGTTATGACCACAGGCTTTGGAAAGGCTGTCTTTTCCAAGATGACACTTCAAAGGGGTCTACACAACCCTCATCATCATGATAGTGCTGTGAAAAGGACCAATTTCTCCTAACAAAATTCTGATGTACTTAACCATCCCAAAGAGTGACAAAAACGGGAAGAGGCCTGAAGCAGAGTTCAGAAGACCGATTACTGCTCTGCTGCCAGTGAACTCAGTACCCTGAGGATCTCTTTCCTTTTCTCTGCTTTGCTAAGTCATTTCAGTCGTGTCCAACTCTGTGCAACCCCATAGACGGCAGCCCACCAGGCTCCCCTGTCCCTGGGATTCTCCAGGCAAGAACACTGGAGTGGGTTGCCATTTCCTTCTCCAATGCATGAAAGTCAAAAGTGAAAGGGAAGTCGCTCAGTCGTGTCCGACCCTCAGCGACCCCATGGACTGCAGCCTTCCAGGCTCCTCCATCCCTGGGATTTTCCAGGCAAGAATACTGGAGTGGGGTGCCATTGCCTTCTCTGCTTTACCGATCTGTAAAATGGAATTATATTTACTGATTTGCTACGTCACTGGTAAGTTTTCTGAGAATCAAGACAGAATACATGCTGGGAAAAAAAGTTGTTAAAAATTCATTATGTTGTGCAAGAGCAAGCTATTGTTTATGCTTAATTATAACTATAATTATGTATATAAACAAATGTAATAAATAATATGTGAAGCATAGTAGTAGCCCATATAGCCCCATAGTAGTGAGTCCTATTATTATTACAAATACAAAATGCAAAAAAGAACTGTTGTCCTACCGGTCTTTGAAGAACATCACTTCTCCCCGAATTGTAGTTATGGCATCAAAAGTTAGCTTGCTGTCACACACTTCTGGGGTTTGTGGGCCGACTGGCTGAGTGGGATTTTGGGAAGGTCCTAAAGGAACAAGAGATCTGAAGTTGGTTCTGCCTGGCTTTGGAAAACTACATAACCAATGAAGGCTTCTTAAAAGATAGACAACGGATGTTTTAAGGACCACCTGTCTATGCTGTGTTTCTTTATACCCACCGTAGATGGCCTGGATCCCATCAATGTCATCCTGAGAAAGCTGAACATCACCACTGAAGGTGTAACTGGGGTACATCAGAGCCCCAATGTCAGTAGAATGAGCAAGTCCAAGGGAATGGCCAAATTCATGTGCTGCCACCCGGTACAAGTTATAATCTAAAAGGGACAACAAACCCATTTGCAATTATTTGAAATGTTTTCAGTTTTGAGACATTTAAGTAAGAAGTAATCTACAACTGTACATGGATTAATGTTCTTATTTTATCAGTAGCTTTTTGAAGTATATAAT
Organism: Bos grunniens; assembly: GCF_055505025.1. Taxonomy (NCBI): domain Eukaryota; kingdom Metazoa; phylum Chordata; class Mammalia; order Artiodactyla; family Bovidae; genus Bos; species Bos grunniens. The sequence goes on along the minus strand of NC_141179.1, from coordinate 6,310,725 downwards.
TTTTTTCCTGAAAGGTGAGAAGGATACATTCATTAATAGTGAAGAGATTACATGCCCAGGCATGTCTGACTCTTTGCGTCCCCATGGACTGCAGCTTGCTAGGCTCCCCTGTCCATGTGATTCCCCAGGCAAGAATACTGGAGTGGGTTGCCATTTCCTTTTCCAGGGATCTCTGTGACCCAAGGATCAAGCCCAAGTCTCCTGTATTTGGCAGGCGGGTTCTTTACCACTGAGCTATCTGGGAAGCCAGTGAAGAGATTGGTGAAAACTTGAATTCTATGATTACAATTAAAGAGCAAATTCAGCCAACCAAGGCTCTAGCACAGATTAGTCAATCTTGTCAGTGGTTATATGGCATATATTATTTCACGGAGAAGCAATATTCTTCTATAAACACAATTTTTTCCCTATTTATAGACTGATAGATGCTTAATGCTGGAAATTTTAGAAAAAATATATAGTATCTTCTCCCTTAATTTCTAGATATCTTAATAACATTGTTACACTTTGGTGTGTTTCCAGGAAAAAAAGATTCTGTGTAGATGCCCACAAGGAAAACATTAATATTTTCAACACTTTCTCAATAGAAATTTCAGAGTAGCCCATTTGTAACCAGTAAGATGGTCTTACTAACAGAAGTAATTCTCTTATATTTTCTAAATGTGTTGTTAATTTTCTAAGTGGTAGCAGCAAAGTACCTATTTCTATTAACGCATTCTCTCAGTTAAATCAACCAATACTACAATGAACTGAGAAGGTGGGAGGAGGGGGAGGGTGAGAGAGGCAGGACAAGCTGCCTTACCTTGGAAATTGCTGGTCCACCATTCATCATCATCAAAATGAGCGTCTCCTCCGATCCCTGCACCTGGTTGAAAAGCATGAGCAAGATTTCCACCAGGTCCATCAAAGGGAGAATTGTCACGATGATCTGCAAGACACAGAATTCATCAGATGCTTCTCTAGAGTCTTATTTAGTTTAACCCAAGAGAGTAAGCATTAACTTTGCTAAGAGGCCAGCAGATTTTCAGCAAATGACATCTTGTTTCCTTCTTAAGTCTGTAAAATCAACACTCTTTTTTAAACAAGGAAATCTATCTGCAAAGCTGAAGAGATTCAAGGGCAAGGAGAAGTTAAGGTAAGAATACTTTCATGCTACAAAAAGAGCTTACCTCCCCTGACAAAGGATATCATTATGTCCGCTTGACCCTCAGAGACCTTGGTGAAGGTCAAGGGTGTGACATTGCTCCAGAGTTGAAAGGCTTTCTCAATGGCTTGGTCCACATCTGCTCTTGACAGGTCTGGGGTGTAATTTTCAATCCTTCAAGTGGAATAAAACACAGACACATCAGATTTCATTTCTCATGGCTCTGATGGGAAAGAGCGTTCCCACTCTGGTGCTCAATCTGATTACCTGTAGGTCAGGTTTGTGTTCTCCCAACGAGGATTTCCTGGAGTAAGAACAAATGGAGCCACGTCGGGCACCCCACATCTGGGCTGCTTCATCACATTCAGGGTTTCAGCATCTGGTTTCCCGGTCACTCTCAGCCCAAAGAATTTTTGCATTTGCTTTAGCTTTTCAGTTACGAGGCCACCGTTTCTCTGCCTTTCAACTTTCTTCCCATTACTGTTCAGGTTGTAGTAGTTTTCCAGGTATTTCTGATGAAAGATAAAATTATCGAAACACTGAATGGGAAATCCTCCAATTTTACTAAATACTGATGGTTTATACTGTCATACCTGAAACAAAAAACTACTTTTAAAGGTTCCACTTAGGCTGCATGGTCCTTATTATCCTTATTGTTGGTGGAAGCTCACTTTGGAGTAGAACTCTTCCTACCACTATTTACTATGAAGTCAGAATTACAATTTTATAGAGACATATTTGTATATTATTCCTTTAGTTCCCTATCACTTTTAACTGGAAAATGAGAGTCTATGCACAGCTAGATACATTTTGGGGGAGAATACCCTTTCTGGAAAAAATCTCTCTTTGTAGGAAATGCATCCTTAAATAAACTCTATTATACTATTACTGGGGGCTTCCCTCATAGCTCAGACAGTAAAGAATCCACCTCAATGCAGGAATCTGCCCACCATGCAGGAGTCCACCTGCAATGCAGGAGACCTGGGTTCGATTCCTGGGTCAGGAATATCCCCTGGGGAAGAGAATGGCAACCCATGTCAGTATGCTCACTGGGGGAAGCCCATGGACAGAGGAGCCCGGTGGGCTCCAGTCCATGGGGTCACTAAGAGTTGGACATGACTTAGTTACTAAATCACCACCAGAAGTGCATACTGATACTATTCTGTTATATTGTGGGAAAACACAAATAAGGCTTTTGCATCTTAGGCATGTGAAGTTGAGCATTTACCTTCACCGTCTCCACATCTTGTTCTTGTGTTTCTGAAGTTGCTGCTGGGAAGCCGTGGGACCCCGTGCCCCAGAGTAGCAGCAGCAGCAGAGGCAGTCTGGGCATGTTGGTCTCTGTCTTCCTTCTCAGCTTAAGGAATCTGATAGCTCCTACCTCTCTGCTGCTCCAGTGTCTCAACTAGGAAGCTCCCTCTTTATATACAGGTTCTGGAACTTCCAGGAAGCCGGCGGCTGTCTGACTCACATTTCATAACATCCTTTGATTAGCTATGAGCAATCATCACGAATGGTGACTCCAAGCAGAATATCTGGGATCGTTTGGTGTTGCAATCTTCATTACTATCGAACAGGACGTGGGCAAAGGAGACATATCCACCACATAAACAATTGTTTTCTCCAATTCATTTCTATCCTGTTTGAGAGAGACCTTCTTTTTCTTATTATTATTACTATTGTTTTAATAATTTTATTTTATTTTTAAACTTTACAATATTGTATTAGTTTTGCCAAATATTGAAATGAATCCGCCACAGGTATACATGTGTTCCCCATCCTGAACCCTCCTCCCTCCTCCCTCCCCATACCATCCCTCTGGGTCGTCCCAGTGCACCAGCCCCAAGCATCCAGTATCATGCATCGAACCTGGACTGGCGACTTGTTTCATACATGATATTATACATGTTTCAATGCCATTCTCCCAAATCTTCCCACCCTCTCCCTCTCCCACAGAGTCCACAAGGCTGTTCTATACCTCACCTTCTTATATACACAAATCACAGAGTACGCCACGGACTTTAAAAAAAAAATAGCAGGCTTTGCTACTTGATTCTGCTGGTCATAAAGTGCTCTGGGTACACACACACCTTGCTTTCCAAGCAAAGGGCAAAACCGCTGACATGTATGCCCTATGGCTGCTCAGCACCCGCACAGACAGGCACTCATTTGTGGGTGGCTCTCCTGGGTTCCCTAGTGGCCCAGATGGTAAAGAATCTGCCTGTGATGCAGGAGACCCAGATTCCATCTCTGGGTCAGGAAGATTCCTTGGAGAAGAGAATGGCTACCTACTCCAGTATTCTTGCTTGGAGAATCTCATGTACAAAGGAGCCTGGCAGGCTACAGTCTATGGGGTCACAAAGAATCGGACGTGAATTAACACTCACTTTTTCTTCTGGGTTCAGCGGGGTTTCTTTCCACCTTTGCTAAACTGCCTTTTACACTACTTCATAGCACCATAGTTTCCCTTAATCTTCATTCAGGCCCAGAATTTGAGAATCTGGGCTGAGAAGACCCCCATCCACGGGTGGGGTATGTGGTAACTCCCTACAGGGTGTAGACACTGCCAAGCAGAATCACGGGACGAGTGGAATCCTTCTCTGAAAACTGTCAGCCCATTAGGTGAGCCAGAGGCTAGCAGACGATCAAGTGTGAGTCTGAGATCTTATTTTAATCATCCTCATTCCCCTCAGTGTGAGCACATGTCTGCTCCTTGGGGATAGGAAGCAATTATTTCTTCTTTCTGCATGCACTCATTCAAGTATTTATGTATTTATCCACTTCAAAGACCTTATTTAGCAACTTCTGTGCACCAATTATGGTGGGATGGGGGTAATTAATAAAGAAAGAGGGCCTTCCCTAGTGGCCCAGTGGTTAGGAATCTGCCTTACAATGAGGGACACAGGCTCAGTCCCTGGTTGGGGGGGTGGGGCAAGATCCCACAGGCCTTGGAACAACTAAGCCCACGTGCCACGCTAGAGTCCCTAAGTGAAAGGATTCGTCATTCGGTCATGGCTGACGCTGTGGGACCATGTGCTGTAGCCCACCAGCCTCCTCTGTCCTGGGGATTCTCCAGGCAAGAATACTGGAGTGGGTTGCCATGCCCTTCTCCAGGGAACCTTCCCAAACGGCAACAAAAGCTCTCACCTGCACGCCACAACTAAGACCTGATGCAACAAAATAAAAAAGTGAATAAACATTTTTAAAAGAAACACGTTTCAAAAAATAAAAACAAGCAAACATGGGACACCTTAACATGACTTTAGGAGAAGTCTGTACACAGTTTCACAGACTAGCTTTACCAGAAATAGGATAGGAGAGTATCTGTACCCGGTCTAGCCCTAAGTTTTCTGATTTCCATTAATCCTTCTACCTCTGTCATGAGTATTGCCAAATATTAGTGACACCTCTTATATTATTTTTGTACTTTTCTTTAAATGTCCTCTAAAAGTTTTGCCTCAGTATAGTCTGTTATATCCATAAAATCATAACTTAATGGGGTGTTATTTCTGTGTGCAAATTAAAATAAATAACTGGCTATATAATGAAAAACGTCTGCTCATTACTCATGTTCCACAGAAGTGTCTTGAGGCCATAGTGCTATCCGTTACACGCTTGGTGAGGCAAGCTGGGCTGAATCTGCAGCTTCCTTTCCTCCGCGCCCCACCCCTCTTCCTTGAAACAGGTTAAACACAGTGTAAAGTTGAGAAACACTGACGTGTGTTCCGTGTGAGTGCCTGATGGGCTCGTCCGCCTTCCCCATCATGTCAGCTTTGCTTTCTCAGGACTTTTCTCACTGTACCAATTTGCTTTCCTTGTCATGCTAAGAAACACATCTCACATGTAAATCTTGCTTCAGTATTTGTTGAATTGTTTTGAAAGAGCTTGTTTCCTCTGTAATCATTTAACCACAAGTCCCTCAGCCTTGAAGGAACATGTGAGTTTTAGCGGCGGTGAGAGGGATTGGAAGGTGCCCTCACGGAGATGAACTCCTCTCCTCCTCACCGCAGGACACAGAGGGTGAGGACAGCTTCAGCGGAGGCGCTGCAGCGCAGGCAAGGAACGTGCCGGAAGGGGCCCTTCCTGTGAGAGGCTGGGCACAGGCTGCGTGTCCGGGCAGCGGGCAGCGGGCACACACCTTGGCGTTAGCAAGTCTGGTCAGTGTGACATTGTCCCCGACTCTGCCAGGGCCTGGGGAACAGGGGTCACTAGGTTGACTCAAAAGAGCAGCGTTGTAACCATCTGGGTCGGGGCAAGGAATTACAGAAGCAGCACGCTGGAAGAGCCTCATAAACTGTTCAATCCGGCAACAGTCTCCATCCTATGATCTAGAAGCTGTCCAACTTGGTAAACCACTTTAAACAAAATCAGGCTTCCCTGACCGCTCAGCTGATACAGACTCCGCCTGCAATGCGGGAGGGTTCAATCCCTGGGTTGGGAAGATCCCCTGGAGAAGGGAAAGGCTGCCCACTCCAGTATTCTGGCCTGGAGAACTCCATGGACTGTGCAGTCTATGGGGTCACAGAGTCGGACACGACTGAGTGACTTTCACCTCACTTAAGCAAAATCTCTTTCTTTTTAAAATGGATTCGTTTGGCTGTGTCGGGTCTTCATTGAGGCACGTGGGTTTCTCTCTAGTTGTGGTGTGTGGGTTTAGTTGCCCGTGGCATCTGAGATCTTAGATCCCTGAAAGGAATCGAATCAGCGTCCCTTGAGTTGCAAGGCACATTCTTAACCACTGGACCTCCAGAGAAGTCCCAAAGGATATATTTTTGGGACGACTAATTTGTGAACTGGATGTTAACGGAAGTGCTCTAATGAAAGACAGAAAGGGCCGGAAGTCCCGCCTACATCACTTCCACTTTGCCCCCATGCCCCCTTTCTTTAGCAAAGCCCCCAGTTGCTAGGAAACAGTGAGTATCCAGTGCAGTGAAGCTCAAAACCATCGATCTAGTCCAGGACCCTGGTTTTTCAATTGCAAACTAAAGGGCTGAGTAGTTGCCTACAGGCCTGAGGTCACACCTCTGCAGGAGGACACACGGGGAAAGAAAAGACAGATCCTGCACTTACACCTTTTTCTCCTGGTCTGAGTCCAGAGGTCATGACTTAAAAGCTCTAAGTGTTTTGTTATAACTTCAGGCATGTTGAAGTGGATTGGAAACTGGATACCTAAGACAGCTTTTTGTTACATTTCTTGTTAGATTAGCAAAGAATTTTATGTAAGTTTTGCTTAAGCAACAAACCTCCAAGATTCACGTGGTCTTGAATCTTGAAATTTCCAGTTAGATATTTGTACCAGAACCTGTAACTTCCGGGCTCATGCTAGTGAGTTATCTATTTGTGAATGAAAAATAGAACACAAAAATCTAGAACAAAGATCTGGTGATTAAATCCTACCAAAACACTAGCAATAGTTTCTAAGAAACTCAAAACGTGTTAAAATTGTATTGCTCGTCACATCCAAGTGTTTTTTTTTTTTTTTCTGGGAGCTTCTTCTTCCCCCATAATCCCTTTTTGGGTGTAAAAATTTGTGAAAATTATCCTACTATCCTTTTTACCCTGGGAGAATGACAGCCACAAGAGGGCTTGTAGAGGTGTGGCTGTGTCAAACTGGAATTTTGAAACTCCAGTTTCAAAACAGGCCAATTATGTCCACTCCGGCTGCTCTGTGGAAAGACTCAAACGTGTTTCTATTTTTCCATAGTAAAGTCAGTCTTGGAATTTCACTTGTGCTTCACATTACTTATGCTTGGAAATTCAGCCTTTTTAATTTCATAATTCAAATTGAGTGTCAGTTGTTTTTTTCTTTTCTCTTTTTGGTCCTGCAAGTCTTGAAATGGCCTTTAGCCTGAAACCTTAAATATGTAATGCTGTTTTGTTTTGGGAATAACATGAGGGAAAGATTTCTCCCACCCTATATATTCTCCCTTCAAGCGCTTGTAGTGGCTTTATGGATGACCGCTGTGTGCCAGACACTCAGACACTTTGCATCTCTGGTCCTTCAGGCCTCATGGTTACCCTCCAGGTAGAAACAATTGACACAACAGCCCTAAGTCACTTACTGACATGTGTCTGTGGAACTCCAGTCCACTTCCTAGCAGTCTACATGGTGCTCTTGTCAACCTACATGATACACACCCTCCAGATGGAGAAACTTTGCCTCCCTAAAAAGAGATAATCTTCTGAGATGCTGGGCTGTCTAATGTAATGTCACATCTGCAATAATGCCTCCATGCCACCATTGTCCCTCAGGGCTGAAACAATATTCACCTTAAAGCTGCCACTCAATAACCCTTATTCCCTTTAAGAAAATTAATAAAATTGCAGCTTATATTTACTACCTCAACTCAGTTCAGTTCAGTTCAGTCACTCAGTCGTGTCCAACTCTTTGCGACCCCATGCACTGCAGCACTCCAGGCCTCCCTGTCCATTACCAACTCCCGGAGTTCACCCAAACTCATGTCCATTGAGTCAGTGATGCCATCCAACCATCTCATCCTCTGTCGTCCCCTTCTCCTTCTGCCTTCAATCTTTCCCAGCATCAGGGTCTCTTCAAATGAGTCAGTTCTTTGCCTCAGGTGGCCAAAGTATTGGAGTTTCAGCTTTAACATCAGTCCTTCGAATGAATATTCAGGACTGATTTCCTTTAGGATGGACCGGTTGGATCTTCTTGCAGTCCAAGGGGCTCTCAAGAGTCTTCTCCAACACCACAGTTCAAAAGCATCAATTCTTCGGTGCTCAGCTTTCTTTATAGTCCAACTCTCACATCCATACCACTGGAAAAACCATAGCCTTGACTAGACGGACCTTTGTTGACAAAATAATGTCTCTGCTTTTTAATATGCTGTCTGCTACTGCTGCTACTGCTGCTAAGTCGCTTCAGTCGTGTCCGACTCTTCGCGACCCCATGGTCTGCAGCCTACCAGGCTCCTCCATCCATGGGATTTTCCAGGCAAGAGTACTGGAGTGGGGTGCCATTGCCTTCTCCAATATGCTGTCTAGGTTGGTCATAACTTTTCTACCAAGGAGCAAGCATCTTTTAATTTCATGGCTGCAGTCACCATCTGCAGTGATTTTGGAGCCCCAAAAAACAAAGTCTGTCACTGTCTCCATTGTTTCCCCATCTATTTGCCATGAAGTGATGGGACGAGATGCCATGATCTTAGTTTTCTAAATGTTGAGTTTTAAGCCAACATTTTCACTCTCTTCTTTCACTTTCATCAAGAGGCTTTTTGGCTCTTCGTTTTCTGCCATAAGTGTGGTGTCATCTGCATATCTGAGGTTATTGGTGTTTCTCCCAGCAATTGATTCCAGCTGTGCTTCATCCAGCCCAGTGTTTCTCATCATGTACTCTTCATATAAGTTAAATAAGCAGGGTGACAATATACAGCCTTGACATACTCCTTTTCCTATTTGAAACCAGTCTGTTGTTCCATGTCCAGTTCTAACTGTTGCTTCCTGACCTGGGTATAGGTTTCTCAAGAGGCAGGTCAGGAGGTCTGGCATTACCATCTCTTTAAGAATTTTCCACAGTTTGTTGTGATCCACACAGTCAAAGGCTTTGGCATAGTGAGTAAAGCAGAAGTAGAATTCCCTTCTTTTTCGATGATCCAACGGATGTTGGCAATTTGATCTCTCCTTCCTCTGCCTTTTCTAAATCCAGCTTGAATATCTGGAAGTTCATGGTCACATACTGTTGAAGCCTGGCTTGGAGAATTTGGAGCATTACTTTGCTAGTGTGTGAGGAGTGCAATTGTGCAGTAGTTTGAGCATTCTTTGGCATTGCCTTTCTTTGGGATTGGAATGAAAACTGACCTTTTCCTGTGGCCACTGCTGAGTTTTCCAAATTTGCTGGCATATTGAGTGCAGCAATTTAGCAGCATCTTTTTTTCAGGATTTGAAATAGCTCAACTGGAATTCCATCACCTACGCTAGCTTTGTTTGTATTGATACTACGTAGTTCGTAGTTTGTTTGTAGTTTGTACCTCAACTCAGTAGGTGTTTAAAAATGATTATTGAATGAACTAGTAAGTGAATAAAAGAGTGAATAAATACTATGTGTGTGTTCAGTTGTTCAGTTGTGTCTGACTCTCTCACCTCATGGACTGTAGCCCCATCAGGCTCCTCTGTCCCTGGGATTTCCCAGGCAAGAATACTGGAGTGGGTTGCCTATTTCGTCTCCAGGGTATCTTTGTGATCCAAGATCGGACCCGGGTCTCTTGCGTCTCCAGCATTGTTAGGCGAATTCTTTACCACTATGCCACCGGGGAAGCCCAAATAAATACTAAATGTCACAAATAAAAGGGCTTGTTTTGTGTTAGGTTTTTTTGGCTCAATTGTCTGCTAAAAGTCTTATATCCATGGCTAGATTTTTATTTATTTCACTCTCCTAAGATTAAAATTATTTAAGACATCATAGGCAAAATCTGGACATATCCATTGAACGGAGATTTTGAATAAACCACTGCACATTTAGTTTTGGTGACTTGCATGTCAGGCTATAATCATTGATTCACTGATTATTTTGAGCATTTTAATTTGTTTGCCAGTAATACTTCTCTATCTAAATATTTTGTTAGGAACTCCGGAAGAGCAGCCTACAGATTTTTGCAGCTGTAGTTCTCCTCTAAGGAAGTTCAAACCAAGGGCCCTGCAGGGAATAAGTGCTGCTTGTACCGTGGCTCAGCCCAGACGCATTGGCACCATTCTCTCCCAGCCCTCTGGTCTGTGCTATCTGGGACATGTGAGGGAGATCAGGACACCCCTAGGAGATTGTGATGAAGAGGCAATGCCCAGATTGTGACTTGCTTGCTAGTTTGGGAGTCTCTGAGGACTGTATTCTGCTGCCTTCAGAACTTTTTTCCTCTTTTTTTTTTTGAAGCACAGTGTTCACTAAACCCACTAGCTTTTATCCAGTTCTTTTTCCTTTCTCTAAACTACTCAGGCCCCCACTGTAATTCATTCCAATGACAGCTGGTTTTCAGAGTCAGTCAACACTTATAAGCGCTGAGCAAAAGAAACAGCATTTAATGTTCAGTGAGCTCTCAGTAGCTTTAACATACAAGACTATTTTATCTTCACAATAATCCTGTGGAATTATTAGGACAGATATGATTATTTCTACCTCATAGATTAAGAAACTATGGCAACTTTCGTGACTAAGTCTCTAGCTCAGGTTGTCCCATTAGCAAGTGGTAGAGACAGAATCTTTGTGATTTTTTTTTTTCAATTGAAGTATAGCTAATTTACAATGTCTTAGTTTCTGGCGTACAACACAGTGGTTCAGTCATACATATATATGTGTGGATTCTTTTTCACAGTCTTTCCTAAGTTATTATAATGCACTGAATACAGTTCCCTGTGCTGTACTGTTGGTCCTTGTTGTTCATCTATTTTATATATAACAGTTTCTACCTGCTAATTCCAAGCTCCTGATTTATCCTCCCTGACTCTTTCCCCTCTCATAACCGTAAGTTTGTTCTCTATGCCTGTGGGTTTGTTTCTGTTTTTTAAAAAAGTTTGTTTGTACCATATTTTAAATTCCACATATAAATGATATCACACGGTATGTGTCTTTCTGTTTCAGACGTACTTCACTCAGTATGATAATCCCTGGTCCATCCGTGTCGCAAAGAGCGTTTTGTTCTTTTTATAGCTGAGTGACACTCCACTGTGTGTGTGCCATGTCTATGCATTCATCTGCTGATGAACATTTAAGCCGTTTCCATGTCTTGGCTACTGTAAATAATGTTGCTATGAACATCTAGGTGCATGCATCTTTTGAATTTAGTGTCTTCTCTGAATTTATGCCCAGGAGCAGGGTTGCTAGATCATATGGCAATTCTATTTCTAGTTTTTTAAGGAACCTCCATAGTGTTTTCCAGAGAAGCTGCGCTAGTTTACATTCCCACCAACAGTGTAAGAAAGTTCCCTTTTCTCCACACCCTGTCCAGTGATGTTTTAATGATGGCTATTCTGACCAGCGTGAGGTGATGCCTCATTGTAGTTTTAATTTGCATTTCTCTAATAATCAGCACATTGAACATCTTTTCATGTGTCTATTGGCCATTTGTTTGTCTTCTTTGGGAAATGTCTATTTAGAGCTGCACATTTTTTTATTAGGTTGTTTGTTTTTTGTTATTGCGTTGTATGGGCTGTTTGTATAATTTGGAAATGAAGTCCTTGTCAACTGTGTCATTTTCAAATACTTCTCCCAGTCCGTACGTTGTCTTTTCATCTTGTTTTATGCTCTCTTTTGCTGTGCAAAGGCTTCTACGTTTGATTAGGTCTCACTTGTTTACTTTTGCTTTTATCAATTTTTCTACTGTTTTGGGAGACTCACATAAGAAAACATTGCTATGATTTTTATCAGCGAATGTTTCACCTATGTTTTCTTCTAGGAATTTTAAGGTGTCTTGTCTTAAAGATTAACATTATTTTGAGTTCATTTTTGAGTATAATGTGAAGAAGTGTTTTAACTTCATTGATTTACACGTGGCTGTCTAACTTTCCTAACACCACTTGCCGAAGAGACTGTCTTTTCTCCGTTTTTGGTTCCTTTGTTCAAGATGAATTGACCGTAGGTATGTGGGTTTATTTCTAGGCTCTCTATTCTGTTCCATTGATCCATATGTCTGTTTTTGTGTCAGTACCACGCTTTTTTTTTTACTATAGCTTTGTAATAATTGTCCGAAGTCTGGGAGGGTATGTCTCCAGCTTTGCTCTTTTTCCTCAGGATTTCCTTGGCAGTTCTGGAGATAGAGTCTTGATATTAGCTTTGGTTACAAAACAAGGTGATGTATTTCTTTAGCCACATAGACGTCTTTCTATACTTGACTTTGGGATGCATTTTTCAGTTCTACAATTCTTTTTGAAACACTGTGGGACACCACAGTCCATTTCTGCTTAAGCTGGCATCTCCCCTTGTGAGTTCAGTCCTTCTCTCTTCCACGTGCGTGTTTCTTTCGGCACAGATCATTTTGCTCATCCTGTGAACAAGTCTGTCCTGAAATGGATCGATGAGCATGGTGATACTATTATCTCAGCGCATTACGCCTCTCTTCACCATCAGTCTCATCACTAAGATTAACCTTGACTTTAACGTCTGGCACTGCACTCTCCATGGTTGCTAACTCCCACCACCAAGTCAGATGACTTTTTCTCAGTTCACATTCCCACTGATCCTTTTTGATATTTGATGCTCAGTTTTGGAAGTCTTTCCTTCTCTGGCTTTGGAGCTTTTGCATTTTGCTTTTTCTCCTTGTATTAATACTTTTCCGATTACTTCCTCTCCTTCATTGGCTTCTCTTCCTTTTCCCTCCTCTTGAGTCTAGTCATTCATCAAGATCCTACTCTGAGTTCTTATCTTTAATCTCTGGCCACTTTTTGCCCAACACCATCTCATCTACTTCTATAACTTCACCCAACATCTTCACCCACCCTAAACTCTGGCCTTACTGTTTTTCTTGAACTTCTATCTCAAGTTTCAACCACCACCAAGGCCTCTCCATTTGAACATATCTGGTGTTATTTTCTATTAACCAGGACTCCTAATCCTCACTTTCTTACATCTTATATAGCATAGAACTTCCTAAACCACAGACTCAGGTTCAAATACCTGCTCCACCAACTAATAGCTAAATGATCTATTACTCAATCTTTTTATATGTTGATTTTTTCATCTTAAGAATAGAAATAATAACAGCACGTCCTTAGATAGTATTTCCGAGACTGAAATAAGGTAATCCATGTACAAAAACTAGATTGTTATGGTAAAATAACTGGAACATAGTGAGCATGCAAACAGTATATAATTAATCTTATGAATAAAGCCTTCAGTGACTGACATAATCTACCAAAGCAAATACAAACCAACTGTAGTACTGAAGACCTCCCATGTTTAAAAATGACTTCCAAGCTTCACTTCCCACTCTTCCAAACAAATTACATTATTTCCCAAATGTACCTTGCACTTTGTTCCCCTTCCTCGTCATACTTTTTATTCCCCTCTATTTCTACTTAATATCATTCTCTCTATTCTTCAAAGTCCAGTCTAAATGTTAGTTTATTCACAAAGTTTTCTCTTTCCTTCCTCTGTAGATAGGTCCACTCTGAAGTTCCATAGAACATTACACTTGCTTAAATCACTTTTCACGTTTTCTTCACCTTGACTTCACTCTGGTGAAGGGCTGGTGTTTTACCTGTGTTTATGTCGCTGATCGTTTTCTAGGAATATTGGATTTGTACAAATTTGCTTGATATAGAAAATCTTAGGTTAAATTCTTAAGATCAGAAAATGTTGCATGTTAACACTTTTTAAACTGTTTCTTCTTTCAGAAGGAATTCTTACAATTGGCAAGCCTAAAAGGAAGCAGAGTCACTAAGAGAACTGAATTACTTAAGTCCAAGGAATCATAGTGAACTCCCCAAAATTATCAATATAATTATCATGTTGCTGTTGTATATGTGGACAAATACATGTTAGTTAACTATATCCCTGAACTTTGTATAAAAAATTGAATGCATATGGAAAACATACTCCATTTACTTAATAGGTATGATATACAAGGCATGATTTTAGTTTTTTGAATTATGAGCTTTAACCCAGAGTTTTCATTCTCCTCTTTCACTTTCTTTAAGAGGCTCCACAGTTCCTCTTTGCTTTCTGCATTAAGGGTGGTGTCATCTGCATATCTGAAGTTATTGCTATTTCTCCTGGCAATCTTGATTCCAGCTTGTGCTTCATCCAGCCAGGAATTTTGCATGGTATACTCCGCGTATAAGTTAGATAAGCAGGGTGATAATATACAGCCTTGACGTACTCCTTTCCCAGTTGGAACCAGTCTGTTGTTCCATGTCCAATTCTGTTACTTCTAGACTGGCATATAGATTTCTCAGGAGGTAGGTAAGATGGTCTGGTATTCCCAGCTCTTTAAGAATTTCCCACAGTTTGTTGTGATCCACACAGACAAAGGCTTTGGCATAGTCAGTAAAGCAAAAGTAGATGTTTTTTTGGAACTCTCTTGCTTTCTCGATGATCCAGCGGATGTTGGCAATTTGATCTCTGGTTCCTCTGCTTTTCCTAAATCCAGCTTGAGCATCTGGAAGTCTTTGGTTCATGTACTGTTGATGCCTCACTTGGAGAATTTTGAGCATTACTTTGCTAGCATGTGAGATACGTGCAATTTTGTGGTAGTTTGAGCATTCTTTGGCATTGCCTTTCTTTGGGATTGGAATGAAAACTGACCTTTTCCAGTCCTGTGGCCACTGCTGAGTTTTCCAAATTTGCTGGCATATTGAATGCAGCACATTCACAGCATCATCTTCCATGATTTGAAATAGCTCAACTGGAATTCCATCACTTCCATTAGCTTTGTTCATAGTGATGCCCACTTGACTAAGGCCCACTTGACTTTGCACTTCAGGATATCTGGCTCTAGGTGACTAATCTCACCTTTGTGATTATCTGGGTCATTAAGATCTTTTTTGTATAGCTCTTCTGTGTATTCTTGCCACCTTTTCTTAGTATCTTCTGCTTCTGTTAGGTCCATACCATTTCTGTCCTTTATTGAGCCCATCTTTGCATGAAATGTTCCCTTGGTACCTCTAATTTTCCTGAAGAGATCTCTAGTCTCTCCCATTCTATTGTTTTCCGCTATTTCTTTGTATTAATCTCTGAGGAAGACTTTCTTATCTCTCCCTGCTGTTCTTTAGAACTCTGCATTCAAATGCGTATGTCTTTCTTTTTCTCCTTTGCCTTCAGCTTCTCTTCTTTTCTCAGCTGTTTGTAACACCCCCTCAGGCAACCATTTTGCCTTGTTGCATTTCTTTTTCCTGGGGATGGTCTTGATCCCTGTCTCCTGTACAATGTCATGAAGCTCCGTCCATAGTTCATCAGGCACTCTATTTATCAAATCTAGTCCCTTAAATCTATTTCTCACTTCCACTGTATAATCATAAGGGATTTGATTTAGGTCATACCTGAATGGTCTAGTGGTTTTCCCTGCTTTCTTCAATTTAAGCCTGAATGTGGCAAAAAGGAGTTCATGATTTGAGGCACAGTCAGCTCCTGGTTTGTTTTTGCTGACTGTATAGAGCTTCTCCATCTTTCATTGCAAAGAATATAATCAATCTGATTTTGGTATTGACCCTCTGGTGATGTCCATATGTAGAGTCATTTCTTGTGTTGTTGGAAGAGAGTGTTTGCTATGACCAGTGCATTCTCTTGGCAAAACTCTGTTAGCCTTTGCCCTGCTTCATTTTGTACTCCAAGGCCAAATTTTCCTGTTACCCCAGGTATCTCTTGACTTCTTACTTTTGCATTCTAGTCCCCTGTGATGAAAAGCTCATGTTTTGGGGGGTGTTAGTTCTAGAAGGTCTTGGAGGTCATCATAGAAAAAAAAAAAACTAAAATCATGGCATACAGTCCCATCACTTCATGGCAGATAGTTGGAGAAACAATGGAAACAGTGACAGAGTCTATTTTTTGGGCTCCAAAATCACTGCAGATGGTGACTGCAGCCATGAAATTAGAAAACTCTTACTCCTTGGAAGAAAAGCTATGATCAACCTAAACAGCATATTAAAAAGCATAGATATTACTTTGCCAATAAAGGTCCATATAGTCAAAGCTGCGGTTTTTCTAGTAGGTATGTATGGATGTGAGAGTTGAACCATAAAGAAAGCTGAGTGCCAAAGAATTGATGCTTTTGAATTGTGGTGTTGGAGAAGACTCTTGAGAATCCCTTGGATTGCAAGGAGATCCAACCAGTCCATCTTAAAGGTAATCAGTCCTGAATATTCCTTGGAAGGACTGATGCTGAAGCTGAAACTCCAATACTTTGGCCACCTGATGTGAAGAAGTGATTCATTTGAAAAGACCCTGAAGCTGGGAAAAATTGAAGGGAGGAAGAGAAGTGGACAAGAGAGGATGAGACAGTTGGATGGTATCATCTGCTAGATGTACATGAGTTTTTCAAGCTCCGGAGTTGGTGATGGACAGGGAAGACTGGCGTGCTGCAGTTCATGGGGTCACAAAAAGTCGGATACGACTGGGGCAACTGAACTGACCTGATACAAGGCATTGGGTTACATGCTCAGAATTGCAAAAAGCAATTAGACATCAATTTTGCTCTGGGGGTTAATTCTCTCATGAATGAAATGCAATGTGATATTGTATACATTACTATTTTTTTCAAGTAGCTGTTAAAATCTTAGGTGTAATTTATAGTATACCAATGAGTTGACTCATTGGAAAAGACTGTGATGCTGGGAGGGATTAGGGGCAGGAGGAGAAGGGGACGACAGAGGATGAGATGGCTGGATGGCATCACTGACTCGATGGACCTGAGTCTGAGTGAACTCCGGGTTTGGTGATGGACAGGGAGGCCTGGTGTGCTGCAATTCATGCGGTCGCAAAGAGTCAAACATGACTGAGCAACTGAACTGAACTGAATGAACATTTATGTAGGCACATGTCTTGAAATTTTTTATGGAAGACAACAGAAAAAATAAGATTCAAAATACAAGTGTGTACTTTCCAGTCAGTTTATCCAGAAATCTATTAATGGCTGAAACAAATTAAATCAAAGTCTCCTTTTGCTTCTCATATAAGTGTGCTTCTTTTAGCTTCAGTACTTTTTAGTACTGGCAACAGATATTGTCATGTTGGCATTAGGAACTTCTGTTGGCCTTGTTGGAGAGGTAAGTGGAGAAGGAAATAAGGTAGCTGTGTGGTTGGACAGTTGGCAGGAGTATCTTTCAATAAGCCCTACTTGGAGGGTCTTCTGCTGGGCCCTGGGAGCTGATGGAAGTGAAGGGCTCTCAAGCCATTTATATACCAAAATTCACATATGTATTAGTTATTATTCTTTTTCTTTCTTTCTCCCTTTCTTTCTTCCTTCCCTTTTTTCTTTCTCTCTTCCTTCATCTACTAAATATATCACACACAACTAGAATATTTTCTGGCCAGAAAGTGCTGAGGAAGAGTTAGCTTTATTGTTTGTATTATTATTTGTCTTCTACCAATTAAATTCAACATAAAGCATTTGTGTTTCTCTTTCTGAATTACTTGTATAATAGGCTCCAGTTTCATCCACCTTTTTGGAACTGATTCAAATGCATCCCTTTTTCTAGCTGAGTAATATTCCATTGTGTATATGTTCTGTAACCTCCTTATCCATTCATCTGTCGATGGACATCTAGGTTGCTTCCATGTCCTAGCTATTGTAAATAGCGCTGCAATGAACATTGGGCTACATGGGTAAAGTACAGAGATAGGCACAGCCATAGCCTGCCAATTCCAATCAGGCTCTGTGGGAGCCCTCGGCCTGGCACAGCCTACTGGAGTGGGTTGCCATTTCCTCCTCCAGAGGATCTTCCTGACGCAGGGATTGAACCCTCATCTGTTACGTCACCTGCATTGGCAGGCAGGATCTTTACCACTAGCACCACCTGGGAAGCTCCTATAGTACAATACATTCATAAACAAATATACTTAACAGAGTCCTTACAAAACAATATGGACATATATTTCTATAGACAGTATATGTCATGAGATAGTATATTGAGATGTAAAATTGCATTCTATAGTTTCCCCTGATGTTGCCAAGGATTCTGCATTCCCTGATCTTAGATGTGCCTTCACGACTACAATCAAACACTAGTTGATTGAAGGCAGTACCTCTTTCTAAACTTGGGAAAACCTAAGATCATTTGAGAAGGCTATGTCCATTGTCTTCAACTAAGAGGGAGAGGGAAAAGGCTTGAGGGAAGCATAAGAGAAAGGAGCAATTTCTTTAAACTGGAAAATGGGACATTTGGGCAGTTCCCATCAGGAATAAAGATCCACACTCCATTTCCCACTCCTTGGAAGCTGCTGGGGTGGCCAGGACGTGGACCTCTGGAGTCTGGATCCTTTAGAGCTGGAGACTTCCATGGTGTAGGGGAGCAAAAATTGAAACTCAGACATTATCTTCTCCAAGGCACCAGGAGGTGGTAGAGTGGAGATTTAAGCCCAGAGCTGTCTAGAAGCCAATGCACGTTCTGTTAGAAATATCTGAGTTATGCACAAAGCAGTGGTTTTCTAACTGTAGTGAGTGAGGATAGGTACCTTACATGTGGGGAGGGCATTTTCTTTCAAGTACCTTGCAAAGGGTGTGGCAGGAAAAGCTCAGAATTTTGAATCAAATGACATAGGTTTGAATCACAGCTGAGCAATCTTCGATGTTGTCAACTGCAAAAAGGAAATAACAATGCCTAGCCCATTTGTTTACAGTATAATGGAACTGATACATACCTTTTAAATGGAAGGATTACATATTAAAATTTTCACTTCCTGCCTTTGAAGACTGTCCCTGTGATCAGGTATTACATAACAATACAAGATAAATACTAGGGGCCCATGGACATGAAAGTCATTTTCTGGATTCAGAAACAAATCCAGATGCATTTTCTAGATAAGTATTTTCTTGAAATAAAAAGGCAAACTTATCCCTAGAATATTAACCAAAATTATATACGTATATAAAAATTTGATGTACTTTTACTGCTTGATACTCTAGAAAGCTTGATTGCAAATATAGAGTTACTACATGTACCCAGAAACAATATAGAACCAAAACAGCATTCAGATTTTTGTGTAAGGAAGATTTGGATTCAAAACTCAATTAGAGTTTTGCAACAATTTAGACCACTAAGCTTAGGCGTGTTAACCTCTATGGTATTTCATTTTCTCACATATAAAATGAAAATAGTGATATTAAGATATGCCACGGCAATGTGTAGGATAGTGAGTTCCTCAAACACAGGATGTATCTTGCTGTCATAATAGCTGCTCAACGAGTATTAATTCCTCTTAGACTAGAAAGACACTCCAAATCACTTACCTTAACCCTCTTACATTGAGATGAGGAAATCATGCCCCCAAATTTTATTTGCTTTAATTCACTGGAAGCAAAGATATCAGAACTGTTAGAACTACGAGTCCTGACAAGAATGTATCTATAGCTAAATATTGATAGTAAATAATTACCTGTAACATAAATTAAATACAAGTATTGAAAAAAGTCTTATGCAATGAGGGAATTTAACTTTTGGTTAAATGCACCATGTAAGCCAGCACAGTGAGTTACCTCCTTTATTACTTTTGGAAACTTGCTCAGGAAGCAGCGTGTTATAACGGGTCGCATCATCATCATCACCTTCAGTGCCATAAGCTAATTGTGATTCGAAGAGTAAATGTCAAGGTGGAAAATCTCTTAGTGGTTTAAATCATGACCAGGAAGTCAGGTATCATAAATACTCACCTTTAGTTTTGTCTTAGGAAACTGAAACAGCTTCCTGTTAATCGTGCTGAGGAGCTCTTGCTGATAGAGGTGGTTATACTAAGAATCAGCTGTTACTCTGCAGCCTGACCCTTACCAGGACCAAACCCCAGAGTGGAATTTCCCCCCAAAGCATCTTTTTGTTCTAACGGCCATCAGATTAAGGGCCTCCCTGGTGGCTCAGACAGTAAAGAATCTGCCTGCCATACAGGAGAGCCAGGTTTGATCCCTGGGTTGGGAAGATCCCCTGGAGAAGGACATGGCAACCCACCCCAGTGTTCTTGTCTGGAGAGGTCCATGGGCTGAGGAGCCTAGCAGGCTACAGTCCATGGGGTCGCAAAGAGTCGGATACAATTAGGCAACTAACACTTTCACTTTCAAGGATTAAATGACTTAAGTGGATCTTCAAGTACCTCTCTTTCAGTAAAAGCTGGGAAGGCCAGGTTTTTTTTTTTTTTTTTAAATCTCTCTATATTCTTTGCTTCTTTGCATCAGGTGGCCAAAATATTGGAGCTTCAGCTTCAGTCCTTCCATGAATATTCAGGCCTGATCTCCTTTAGGATTGACTGGTTGGATCTCCTTGCAGTCCAGGGGACTCTCAAGAGTCTTCTCCAGCACCAGAGTTGGAATACTTTGGCCACCTGATGAGAAGAGACAACTCACTGGAAGAGACCTTGATGCTGGAAAGGATTGAGGGTAAAAGGAAAAGAGGGAAGAAGAGGATGGCATGGTTAAATAGCATCACTGACTCAATGGACATGAATTTAAGCAAACTCCAGGAAACAGTGGAGAAGAGAGGAGCCAGGCATGCTACAGTCCATGGGGTTGCAAAGAGTCAGACATGACTTAGCAACTCAACAGCAACAACATTCTTTGCTTTTCTCTGAAGCACTTTTAATCAACTTCAGATAAGTTTAAGAAATTCTCTGTGTGTGCAGAGGTAAGGCTCATTAGCTGAGTAAGTTAGTAGTTTAATTTGTTTATAGCCTGACTATTTCCGAAATAGATTTATTGCTGAATTATTCACTGACTGAGTTAATTCATATGCTTTGGGGAGCACTTTCTCAGTTGTCACATTTATTAAATAACAGTAATGGATTTTTTTTTTAATTTAATGTTCTTAATTATATAACTGGGCTTCCCTGGTGGCTCAGCTGTTGAATATTTAATATTCATCTCTCTATAACTTAGTTCACAAAAAAATAAATCTTCTTCTCTTTAGTCCCCAGCTATGACATGTCCCCTCATATCATCACCCTTCCACGTGGTTCTGATCCCAACCCTTTCTCTTCACACTTGACCTGACAGGCTCCTGCTGGCTCTTCACATCCAGAAGTAAGCACTGCTTTTCAAGAGCAAGTCAGCTGAGAGAACGTTATGTGTGTTTTCCTGGGGAACCATCTGATTGAAACTGAATTCAAATGAAGTTAATTTTAAAGACTCAGAGGAATCATATAGAACCCAATAGCAAGAAGTGGTTTGAAGGGATGTGTTGGGCAGGGAGTTGGATCCCTCCAGCTCCTCCACCGGATTTCTCAACAGTCTCCAGCCCATTTCCCATCACTCAGAGCCCTGCCATTACTGTTAGCACTAAGTAGGGCAGAGCAAGGAATGGATACAGTTCAGCCAAGTCGATGATTAATTTTCAGACACATTTTCATAATCTGAATATGAATTCAGACTAAAAGGGCTTCCGACAACAGCTATTTACTTTTTTTTTTTAATTTTCAGTAAGGAAACCTGGACTGTAATATATCTGTCTCCTAGTAGAATTTAGATGACAAGGAGTAACTGACAGCTTCAGACACCTTACTTTTCATCCCAAGCCCCTAAAACTTTGCTGTCAGGGAGGCCCTGGCTTGAGTTTTCAGGAGACAGTTCAATACAGATAGCAGATGAACCGGCTGCCCTTTCTCCACTTTTCATAAACTGCTGGCTGTGCCTCGACACGGCATTTTTCTCTGCCCTGCTGGGACCCCACAGCAAATCTCACATACACTTTGAAAGCCTGTGGCTCACCAATCCACTCCCAACTTATGTCTAAGCCAGGAATCACTTCATTGGAGGATGATTACAGTCAACTTATAATAAGGAAATGGAAGAATCTCATGGAATCCAATCTCAGGACGGCCTTCCTGAGAAATGGGACAATTACAGGCTCTGTCTCCATCTCCCCCTCTCAGTCTCTCTCTCTCCCTTGTGTTCTCAGCTTTAGCCTGCAGGTTCGCTGTTCTTTTCTCTTTCTGTAGATCAGTTTTGCTTCAGGGAGGATGCTTCCCCATGAGAATATTCTGTGCAGGACTTTGACACACCATGGTCCTGATTTGGGTTCCAACCCTAGGTGATCTTATAGATTCTGTCCACAGTATGGTCTGACTGTGTATTATGGGTTGCTTCTAATTCTGGGAGAGAGCACCTCATAGGCTCTATCTTATTCCTGTGCCTTTCTGTAATCCAATCAGATTTTTGCATGACTGTGGGACTGCAGGTACAAGCATGACTGCTTAGCCCAACCTCACCTACGGGGACCTTAGGAGGATATGTCCAGAGAAGGGAAATGAACTGGGAAGATATCCACAATATGCCAGACAGTGGGTAAAGCAAACATGAGACCTGAACATAAGGATGGGAGGGGACAGAGAGCTTGGCATGGAGAGGAAACCTCAAGTGGTTCAGCGGCTGGAGCATTAGGGTGGGCCATAATGGGAGCTGTCATAAAGACACAAACACATGAGGCACTTTGATGCCATGCTAAGGGGTTGAAGAAGATAAAAAGCCAAGGTCCCTCCCCTTCAGATCTTGACACATCTTATGCCTTCTGTCTGGTGGGGATATCATCCTTCCTTTCCTTCATTCACTAAATGCTTGCCCTGTGGGTTTCAGCTTAAGTGTATCTCCTCTGAAATTCTTCCCTGATGTCCCCAGACTGGGTTAGTTTCTGTGTGTGTCCCCAGCTTTTTGGGCTTGGCCTGAGCAGTGCTTATATTCCAATCAGTTTCCTGATTGCCCTTTCTGTCTCTTCCACGAGAATATGAACAGGAATCTTATCTCAGTGTATCTTCATTCCTAGCACAGGGCCTGGCAATCTCAGACACGCAGTCTGTTTAAGGAATGAATTCATCAGGGCACGAATGGGATAGAGATAAGTCAGATCACAGCAGCACCCATTTCCTGCTTAAAGGGTAAGCTTGGTTTTGCTTCTCAGGTAGACTAACTGGCCCTTCCTTGGTCCCTAGACTAGGAAGAATGAAGGCTCTCCTACAGGTTCTCTGGGCTCAGCCCTGGGACTCTGGATGAAAATTCTCTCCAGACGCCCCCTTGTTCACTATCCACTTCCTATGTGACCAATCTATATTCCTTTCCTTGTGAGATTTCCGTATTTCATCACCTTAATCCTTTGCCCTCTCCACTCGCTCCTCCTTGATTTCCTCCCTTGACCTGCTGAAACACCCCTCCTCACTCATCATCTGCTCATCCTTGGATCACCCAGGAGGATTCACACATTCTTGCCCCAAACTGTCCATGCCAAGAGCATATCCTACCCTCCTCTCTCTGTCAGACACACATATATAAAAATAACTATTCACACCTGGACTCTCACAAGTAGCAAAAAAGAGGCAATCTGTAACGGTAGATTATGATAAACTTTCTACCCTGCTTTGTTTCATAAATGACTCTGATGCTTCAAGTCAGCACCATCGAAGAGTGGTGGAATATAAATTCATTGTTCATGTGTTCTTTAACTCAATATTGGGGTGCCCCAGGGATTTGTTTTTCTTTCTTTCTTTCTTTCTTTTTTTTTTTTGAGGCCACTTCTCTTCTATATTCTTACTCCACTGTTAAGCTCATCGAATTACAAGACTTTAAAACCATCGATGTGGGACTTCCCTCGTGGTCCAGTGGTTAGGAATCTGCCTGCCAGTGCAGGGGTGGAAGCTCAGTCACTGGCCTGGGAAGATTCCATGAGCTGCAGGGCATCTAAGCCCCTGTGCTACAACAACTGAAGCCCACACACTTGAGAGTCCACGCACCATCACAAGAGGCGCCTCCACAAGGAGAAGCCCACACACCACGACTGGGGAGTAGCCCTCACCCGCCTCAACTAGAGAAAGCCCGTGTGCAGCACCAAAGACCCAGCACCACAAAAATATTAACTGATTTTTTTAATTAAAATTTTTAATTTAAAAATAAGTAAATAAAACAAAGAAATTTTAATAAAAAAATGAAGCCATCTATGTGCTGATGACTCCCAAATTTACATTTCCAATCCAGAGCTTTTCCTTAAACTCCAGACTCATAAATCCAGCATCACTGTATGGATGTAAGATAGACATAGCAAATACACAACAAGCCCCAAACTAAACTTACGGTCTTCCCACCACAGCCTGCTCACGCCTCAAGTGAGGGCCGCTCAACAGCTTTGTCCTAAAAGACTCGAGGTCCTCCAAACTCTTCTCTTTTTCCTACACTTTACAGCCTCACACTTTCACACCCTAAATCCTGTTGATTCTATTTGCAAATACATCTCAAATAACTTCTCCCCACTACTGCGGTTCCCACCTAGCTGGAGTCACCATCCTTGCTGGATTAAAATAGTACGATTGCCTCCTAACAGGTCTCTGTGCTTCTACCTATGTTCCCGTTTGCTCTATTAATGATCTAACAGGGTATCCAGAGCCTCTTCTGACCTATTCTCTCCTACGGTTCTTCCATTTCACCCAAAAACCAAAGTTTTAAACCGACCCGTATCACCTCGCGGACTTGCTCCCGCCCCAGCCCGCATCTCTCTGCCTTTCTCTTCTAGGGCTCCCACCCGCTCCCTCTGACTTCATTGCCGTCAGCAGCCCCTTGCTGTTCCTTGAACACTGGGCACGGCGGACTCGGGCCTGTATCTCCTTCCAGCATGTGATGCAGTGTATTTATAGTTCTTATTGTAGTTTCTTGTCTGCCGCTCTCATGCATGGAAGTTTTAAGACGACAAAATCTTCACCTGTTTTGTTCACTGATTTATCCAAATGTATCCAAGCTTTTAGCACTGTGCTTAGCATACAGTGAGTACTTAGTAACTATTGCCCAAAGAGTGAATGAATAAGGAAAGGAAGAAATGGATGTCTCCTATCCTGTCTGCCCTTTATGTTTATTTCCATATCAGTGGTATCATCCCCAAATTGTGACCTCCAAAAGTGTTAGAAGCACTTCTGTCCTTTCTTAGCAGAATTTTGACCTAGATTTCTGCCAACTGTAGTCTTGCGGTTGTGACTCTCCTCCCAAGTTTTTACTTGCTCATGAGGATGTAATTTGAATCTGATTAATCACAAAACTGACATGGACTGAAAGCACTGACAAAAAGACTTTTTCATTTGCTACAGAGTCAGATGGTAACATGTTAGGACTTCACGGAAAATGAAATTCAAAGCAGGTTAATGTGCAGAGACATTTAAAATTAAATTGTCGTTTTCAGAATGTGTCAGGGAAAGCAATTTGATGTTCTGTAACAGATCTATATAAAATATTTTCAAGCCTTTGAAAATGTATCTGTGGTCTCATGTGTCACACGTGTTGTCCCAGAAGTGTGGGAGTCCTCTACAATGCTCTCTTATGAATCACCCATGAACTTTCCTTTAGTATCGGATTTTGCAGTGGTTTTTTAAAACCACTAATCTATAACTAAGATTAATCTATGACTCTCTTAAGGTAGCCAAATGCCTCATCATCTAATTAGTGATGTGCATGAATGGATGAGTGAGATTCCCACTGTCCCTTTCTACTATCCAGCAGAATCCTAATTGACAAGTCATTAAATACTCTTGAATTATGAATGAACTATTTATTTTAAAAAGCCATATTCCTGTACACTTAGATGCGTGTAAAATATTCTATCACCTGAATTAATATTCCTTATTTAAGTGGAAAAATACATAAAGCAGCACTTGTAGAAATTACTCGAGTTACAAACCTTTGACTTTTGAAAGTCTGTATTACACACCATGCCTAGGCCACTCCAACCTCCCCTTTTGATTCAGCTAGCTATAAAGAGCCAGTTCCTTTATCTCTTTTCCAGCTCTTGACTAATTACCTCTGTCAGTCTTTCCTTTGCTTCATCTCTTTTGTTTTTCGTCACACGTATAGTCAGTTCATGTCGATACAAAGAGTAGGGAACAGCAGAGTGGATCATACATAAGTTTGGTGTCAGCCAAGATGGATTACATCTCTGGTTCAGCCATTTATTATCAGCATGACCTTGAGGATATGGCCTATCGTCTCTGAGCAGCAATCCTTAGATTTGTAAAACTGAGGTAATAATCTCTACCTCCCAAAGAAGAGTTAAGTGAGGTGATGTATGTAAACTACTTGTTTCTGCATTAAAACAGGACAAATAATATATGTCAGACCTTCAGTTGGACTAGTTCATGTCTGAGAGCAGCTTTTTTTTTTTGCATGCCAATCAAATAATAGAAATAATAGTGAAATATTTAAAATCACCTACTGATACACTGAATACTGAAAATAGTATACTGATGCCTACAATTTTATTTGATTTATTTACTATTTTTCCCAATGCTACAATGAATATCCTTGAATACACTTGCATGTCTGATGAAAACCTTAACCTTCAAAGTCTGAGCAGAGATGGAGGGGTAGGGAAACTATTGTTTAAATTCTCCACCACGTGGGCCATTTGGATACTCATGACAACCACAAATTACACATTACTGAATAATCATTTAATGTAATAGTTTTATTTACTTTAAATGTTTTTTTATTTTTTATTATTTTATATTTTAAATTTTATTTCTTTGATGTATGCATTTATTTAATCACTAATTTAGTGACCAATAGGAAACTGAATAAATAAATCACATATTTATCTCACAGAACGTAGTCATGAAAAGTGAAGCAAATTCTGCATGTACTGATGTAGAATGGTTGCCAGGCTATAGTAAGTGGCAAACGGCAGAGCAGTGTGAGTTTATATGCTACCATTTTAACTTAGGGCTTCTCTGGTGGCTCAGACGGTAAAGAATCTGCCTGCAACACAGGAGACCTGGGTTGGGACGATCCCCTGGAGAAGGGAATTGCTACCCAATACAGTATTCTTGCCTGGAGAAGCCCATGGGCAGAGGAGCCTGGCAGACTATGGTCCATGGGTTAGTAAAGAGTCGAATACAACTGGGCGGCTAACACACACACGCACTTTAACCTATAAAGATAATATTATTGCTTGTATATGTATAAAATAGTTCTGAAAGGATTCCTAAAATTCTAGTTTGTTTCCTCTGAATAAAGGAACTAGATAGTGATGATACACCTGCAAGGAAAATTAATTTCTCATTGCATGTTTTTACCTTTCAAATTCATGCTGTAGCTGCATAGTGTCTATCAAAAAATAAACCAAATGAATTTAGTTAATTTTTAAAATAAAGACATGTTCAATCCTTGGCAAAATACGGTTGTTTATTAAGATTACATCATAAAAACCTTTCATTTGGTATGTCTTGCACTATAAGACTAATAAAATGCTGGAAAATTCCACATATTCATATCTTCTCTCTTTTTTAAAGAGAAAATTTAGATATAATTGACATACAGCATTGTATTAGTTTTAGGTGTACATCATGATGATTTGGTATGTGAATACAATGCGAAATGTTTACCACAGTAAGTTTAGTTAACATTTATCACCAAACATCATCACTATATCTTCTTTTTTGAGTTCTAACCTCATTTATTTCATGGTATTACTTGGGCATCTCTCAGACATTTCAAAAATTAGCAAACTGAGCAATTCTTCCGAACTATTGCCCTTTCCTCACAAAACTGCTTCTTTCCAGTTCTTCCCCCATCAATCCATAAGCTCAACAAAGCTGTCTGGGAGTTATTCTGGCCACTTCTGTCTGTTAAATAAACTCCATGTCTAAGCCATCATAGAGTTCTGCTGCCAATCATATGCACATTCATATGCCCATCTGATTCTCCCCTGTGACCGCTTTAGTCCAAACCATCTTCTCAGCTAGTTTTCATGTCTTCCTTCAAAACCTTCTCCAATGCCATTCTTCCAAAACTTCTAAAACCACCCAGCTCAAAGGAGTTCCTCCTGTTATTCTCTCAAAGAAGCCGAATTTTTCCTGTATGACTCTTCCTAAAACCACAGTTGCGTATCCATATTTGTCACTCTTTGCATACAGTCTTTCTTGCTGGATTATAATCTCAGTGAGGCAGGGACAGTGTCCATTTCCTCAGGCTCCCATGCCCACAACCTAGCACAATACCTGAGACATGGAGTACTAGTAATAAATTATTCTCAAATGAATTAATAAGTGATAGCATGAATGAGCTCTTACTGTGTAGCCAGTACTGTGCTACATATTACTTAGGAGTGGCAACCTGGTTTAAGATAACCATTTGTCCATGGGGGCTTATGGGGACATGGACAGATACAAAATGAGTATAGGAGGGCATTTTCATGTGTGGATAGAGGCGATCTGAGCACAGTTATTTACCTGTGCAGGGAAAGGAACTCCATTGATGCAATATATAAGTAAAAAAAGGAGAAGGTAAAGAACGGGTTTATTTCCCCACCAGAAAAAATGAGGTGTGTGAACTAGGTGATTTGCTTTGATTATAGGATTCTGCCTCACAACTTTTTTCAGAGCCTGCCCTGTGTGGTGACAGCTCCCTTGATCTTTCTCCTTAGGTGTGTCGGGAACACATATGAAGCCTTGTTGGCGGAAATAGCATCCCTTTGGTAGGGCACCTGGGGAGGGGAAATGGCAGATTGTTTCCAGTTCTGGTTGAGCTCATTTTGAGGTCCCAGCCATGGAGACCCTGATCCTGTACCTCCATTGTTGACTGATCAGTCCACAACACACCCAAGATGGTGAGGAAAGTGCATTCATTGAAACAAACAACATGATAAAGTTAACTGACAGATTCTCTTTATTAAATAATAAGCAAATAGTCTATGTACAGTCGCTTGCCTGTTGCAGAGTGCTAACCCTGTTCCCGTGGGAGGCTGATGCATGTGACCAGAGTACAAACACACAGCCCATTTGAATGCCCTGTGATATGTGAGGCTAGTGGGCAAGACACACAGCTCACACTCTTGGTCTCCATCACTGCACACACAGGAGAACACGAACCATTTCAGTTCACAGAGACTTAGGTGAAGAGTTATCGACTTAACTTAAAATGCCCAGTTATGCCTTCTAAACATCTCTCCTAACAATTCAACCAGCTGTTACTCTTCAACACATGTGTCACTTTCTTTGCATTTGGGTCAAATTCAAACTGCGAAGATCCACTGAAGAAATAATAAAACCCTGCAAATGCAGACAGGGGAAATAATGAGATATTTTTCTTCAAGTAAGTAAATTTGGCAACACACAGAACTCAGAATAACAGATACCTAAAAGTAGAAAGTGTTTGTAGAGATTTACTATGTGCCAGGACCTATGGTAAGCATTTTGCATGACTTTTATTTTCATTTCTTTCTGTAAAAGTCCTATCAGGCACATATATCTAACTCCATTTTACAGATAGGAAGTTGAGATTCAGACAAATTTAAATGCCTGCCCAAGGTCACTCAACAAGGAAAGGATGGAAACAGCACCCCACTCCAGCTCTGTCTGACAGCAGAACCAGGCTCTGGATTATTAGGTTATTCCGCTTAAAATCAGATAAAATTCTCTGCATCTTCAGAAACTGTGTATCTTTACACTTTTCCTCCCGAATACTCCTCCTCCCCTTTGCTGACAAAGAAGCCTGATTCTCTGGCCTCAGAGAATCTCAGGAACTCTTTCAGAACCAGACGATCCTTTCTGACTCTGCCATCCTGGTGCTCAGGTTACCTTTCAATAAAGATCATCTATCCCTCCACCCAACTATCCCTGAGGTGGGAGAAAATCCTTTTCTTTTTTTTTTTTTTAACTTTGGGCTCATGGAAAGTTAAATATTGGCAGCTGACTGACTACTCAGGAAAGACAGAGAAACTCTCCGTGGGAATTAGTGGTGGGATGGAGAAGCCAGCTGGCCACTGTTGAACTTGGCCACACCACTTGAGGGGGTTTTTATACAGCTTATTATACGAAGTAGTCATACAATTGATATGAAATTTGTAAGCTGAAATTTAGGGTTGGGAGGAGGAACCTGGTTAAAGAAAACTTTATTAAATACTTCAGCTTTCCTCTTTCTTCCGGTACTACAGAATGTTTCAAGTGCCCCACTGCCAACAAAAGGAGTGTCCTCTTACCAAATACTTCAAAAACAGCATCCACCTCTGGTTCAACCCCTGGAAAATCTGCCACTATTTGCTTGGGAAAACCTGGCTCCATGGATTGTCTCTTCTCATCAAATCTGCACCAAGTAAAAGAAACAAAGCTCAGCATTGCACAGAGGCCGTGTTATCAAAATTGACAAAAAATGTGGAATTCTAATCAACTTTCCGAGATTTGCAAATAAATGTCAGGCGTGTTTAGTGCTACAGAAATGTGTGACTTTAATGGTACCGCAAACTTGGCTCTTAAAATTGTATCTCTACCAGAAAGAGAGGCAGCATCTTGATCTAGCAGATGCTGTTTGCTACCATATTTCTTAGGTCTGGAGAGAAAAAATCTTAATCATCCTTCTATCACAAAGATGTGAACACAAAGTGAATCCAATCATTCATTTCAGATACAAATTTCAAGTTTTCTATCATATTTGGTTTATATATGTTGTCACTGGGGCTTCCCAGATGGCTCAGCAGTGAAGAATCCTCCTGCCAATGTAGGAGACACGGGTTCGATCCCTGGGTCAGGAAGATCCCTTGGAGGAGGAAATGGCAACCCACTCCATATTCTTGCCTGGGAAATCATGGACAGGGGGCCTGGAGGGTTACAGTCCATGGGGTCACAAAGGGTTGAGCATGACTGGGGTCTGAGCACACACACAGGGACTCCCCCACAGCTGTCTAGAGCCCCACCGTTCCTCCTGTGGGGGACGAAGGTATAAGAGGAAGGCAGGCGACTTCCTTAGAGAAAGAAGATAATTTCCCTAACTAGGATCATACACGGAGAAGGCAATGGCACCCCACTCCAGTATTCTTGCCTGGAAAATCCCATGGACGGAGGAGCCTGGAAGGCTGCAGTCCATGGGGTCACTGAGGGTCAGACACGACTGAGCGACTTCACTTTCACGCATTGGAGAAGGAAATGGCAACCTACTCTGGTGTTCTTGCCTGGAGAATCCCAGGGACGGGGGAGCCTGGTGGGCTGCCGTCTATGGGGTCGCACAGAGTCGGATGCCACTGAAGTGACTTAGCAGCAGCAGGATCATACAAAGTTATTACAAACAAATAGTACCTCCAGTATTTGTCCTCTGCAAAGAAGTACGTTTTCTTCTTTTCCTTGTCAGAAAAGGCTGCGTCTATTTTCCGTACTGTTGAAGGAAAGCCCAGGGTATGGATGCCTCTTGGGTAACCTGCTTGCATCTCATTTCCTCTGATGGCCCAGAACTGATTTCCTGTTTTTATGAGAAAAAAACACAATCACACTGAATCTATAACAATTGAGTCTTTGGTTTTGGAAATACTTCTTAGCACCTTTGACTTTCATAGTAGAAAAAGAAGCCAGAATTTTAGATTTAGCAGCCCCAAATAGACATTAAACAAAAACTTGTAGGTTGAATGAATGAACACAGACGGAATGAACACAGTTGTAAATTCCAAATGAGGGAATTTACAACTGGGCTATTTCTATTCTTGTGTTCATTTCATCATCTATAAAATATAAATAAAATAATGCCAGTCTCAATTACAGCTTTGTTACCTTTAAGAAATAAACCAGACAGAATTTGTTGTAGAAAAAAGTTAAAGTCTTAATCAATTTTTAGGTGAGAGGCTTTATTTCGGCAAATTAAAGAAATTATTACATAATAATTACCTTTAAAAATGAAAACCGTGTCTTTGCTAGTAACTTCATATGCGGCATCTATGCCTGAAGGAAGAGATGGCCAGAATGAAGAGATCAAATGAAATTCAGGTTCGAATGTCCTGAAAGATTTCCGCCAAAAATGTCTGAAATATATGCAAAAAGAAAGGAAAATTGAAAAAAGTCTTCCGCCTTTCAGCATATTTTCCTCACTCTGCTTCCTCACCCATTTCCCTCCATTTCCACATCCTCTAGGATCAATGACAGACAGAAATCAGGTATGTTGCCATTAAGGAAAAATCTTTCTTTTTCTCCCCCCAGAAGACTGCACTGGACCTGCTGGCATAGGATTCCAGAATAATGTCTCTGTGAAAGGGAAGTTATCCTATAATGCAAATTAATCAACTGACTATAAGTTTAAACACCTACAATTCATACAATACAGTATATATATTACACCATGATTTATATTTTCAAAAATAAAGGCAGATGTGTATACGTACATGTAAGTATATTTTTATACATACACGGAATAATTCTGGAAGGATATTTAAGCATTCATCACTATGGATGGAGATAGGGAGAACTGAGAAGCTGAATCAGTGATGTGATGATGACTTCTTTTAACTTTCTTTCCACTTGTGCGGTTTAATCATGTGCATATTTATCCAGCAGTGAGTAAATTAATTGATTAAATGTAATAGTGTCCTGGTATCATTTTTAAAGGAAGCAAGGGTAAAATTCAGATTCTAAAGTTTTACTTGTGACTTTTCAAAAGTAACCATGACTCAATAATATTTGGAAGTGATAGTTACAGGATAAAAATCAAATCATCCTAAGTCTTTGAAAATGAACTTGACAGTTTTAGGAAAATGTGGAAAGTGGAGCGTCAGAATAATTTCAAGTCTCAGAGCCAAATTGTTTTGTTTTAAATACTTAAAAATCTCTATCAAGTTTCTATTTGTTTTCCTCTCTAAGCATTGCATTGATACATCAAAAGAATAGACAGGAATATAACGTTTTCTGGACTGACCTGCCTTTAAAGAACAGGATTTCTCCCCTCAGTGTGCTGATTGCATCGAAGGACAAGGCAGGGTCACACGCGGCTGGGGTCCCGGGTTCGGGAGGCACAGATTCCGTGGGCACCACAGGGTCATTAGGGGAAACTGGGGGAGACCCTAAAGGGGACAGAGGTGAGGATGCAAACATCAGCAGGAAATGATGCTTCTGTCACTGTATATGCTTCCCACATGTTTTCAAAGTGCCTCAAGTTAAATTATAAATGTTTTATGCAGCATTTGGAAGCTTTCCTGAAGACCATCATTGCAAAGCTACCACGTCTAATTTTTCCGGCATCACTCACCGTACAGGAACTGAATGCCGTCGACATCATCCTGAGAAAGGCGGAACCGAGTGAGGTCTGTGCGAGGGTCGTAGACTGGGTACATCAAAGCTTCACGTTCGGTTGAGTGCTGGAGACCCAGGGAATGGCCAAGTTCATGGGCAGCAACAAGGAATAAATTGATTCCTATTTAAGAAATCATAGATAACAGTTACTTATTCCTTAAATGCACATACATTATACAGGTCAGCTGTGTATTATGTTCATTTGGTCAGCTATTATAGTCGCTTATTTCCTGGAAGAACACAGTACCTTTCTTGCCCCCCTCTCCACCTTTTTTTTGGTTAATTGATCAATTGACTGATTACACTTAATGGAAAGTCAAGTGTTTTTCAAGACTCATTCTTGAAATCAGTCTTTGAGACAAAGTATCCAGCCATATCCAATTACTCCCATCTCTAGTCTGCCTCTGCTGATTCTTGTCCCACTGGGAAATCTGTCACACTCCATTTCTCCAATATTCTTAGTTATTGAGACTTCTCCAAGTTAAAACAAAAATCAACACCAAAATCATTCTGAGAGATGTATCGCTAACCTGATGTATCCTTTGTCCATTGTTCATCATCATCAAAGTGAGCATCTCCATAAAACCCTGATCCAGGTGGGTAGGCATGAGCCAAAACTTTTCCAGGTCCATCAAAAGGCAAAAAGTCCCCATGTTCTAAGAGAGAGAGAGAAAAAATTATTGGATGATCAATAATTAGGATCTCTTTGCAATCTTTTTCTAATGAAACAACACTAGATAAAATTTTGTGTGGGTTTTTTCCCCCTTGTTTCTGTTTTTTTACCTCTAACTGCAAATATGATCATTATGTCAGCTTCTCCTTCATAGATCCTGGAGAAGGTAAGTGGAGTCACCTCCTCCCAGACCGTCAGAGCTTTTTCAATGGCAGAATCAACAGCATCTCTGGGTAAATCCTTTGTGTAATTCACAATTCTGTATGAAAAAAAGTAATAATAAAGATACTATTTTCTCCTGTAATAGTAATTTATAAAATCTCATAGTATGTAAAAATCTCTTTGGACCCATTACCTGTACGTGAGGTGAGTTTTCTTCCACTTGGGCTCCCCAGGAAAGGTGCTGAAGAAACCAACGTCAGGAATCCCACATCGGGGCTTGCGTATCACCTCCAGAGTGTCAGAGTCCAGCTTTCCTGTCACCTCCAACCCCAGAAACTTCTGCATCTCTTGAATCTTTTGGACTACTGGACTACTGTCCTTTCTTCTAACAAACTGTTTCGTATCCTTTGCAAGGTTGTAGTAGTTTTCTAGATATTGCTAATGGAAAATAAGTATAGTTTTAGGTTATTCTTATGATTTTTAGTGGTTTACAGTAAATTTGTGCAGTTGCTCACTTAATCTATTTGAAATAGTCTTCTAGCTTACTGAAATAAAAGTCAATGTCATGTTTAATTCTTCAATTACAGACTCTTCTTCACTTTTGCTTTATCTTTGTAACAGAATAATCTCTGCAGCTTATTTTACTACCAGAGCAATGAAAATTGCCATGAACTGGAAAATCAAGGTAAGTATCTAGGGAACTTAAAGGAGATAAACAAACAATCAAACTTCCTTGTGTGTATTTGTCTATTTCAGCTACATTTATTCAATTTTCCACTTTATACTTCTCATAAGGAGCTGGCTTAAGAAAAAAACTTAAAAAAAATCTCTATGTCTAAACATGACAGCAGCAATAAAAATATCCAGCTAACATTATATTGGATTAAAATACCTACAGAAGTTTCAAAACAAGACACATTTCATATACTCTCTGCTTGTTATTCACGTATCTTAAACAATGCTGCTACTAAGGTGGTTTTGATCTTAGTACCTAATATCTCTGGCTTTTGTTCCTTCAGTATAAAAAGAGAAGCCCAGGTGAGTGATACTGAGACCCTTTCCATGTGCAACACGTATAACTCTGCCTTTACACTTCGTAGATGGTCAGTTCCAACAATTCTGTGTGAGCTTTATAAATAGAAAGCAGAGCTAGTTTCCCCACCGGGCCATCAGGGATGTGAGGACCGCCCCCTTAATTACCTGAACAAGCTCCATGGTGTCTTCCTTGGCCCTTGCAGCCCTGTCCAGTGGATAGGCTGAGCACACCACCACACATAGCAACAGCAGAATCGGAAGGTTTCTCATTTCCACTGACTTCTCTCAGCTTGATGTGGTCTTAATGGCTTGCTCTCTGTCTATCTTCTACTAGGTCCACGGTCTAGAGTCCGATTTTTATAAGGTGACAGTGTTTGTTTAGATCACCCGCAGTTTGACTCATGATTGCTTTCTTCCAAATGGCAACAGGACCATTTCCAAAAAATCTGAATCCAAAGTAGGATGATACAACCTACTTTACTAATTTCTCCCAACGTTTCCAATTTTGCAAGTCAAAAGAGTGATTAATCTCCAGGAAATGCTTCCTGTCTTGGTAAGAAGAAAACTGGGGCATTTTTTTTTTTTTTTAATTCTGGAAAAAATGACTGGAATTTACTAGACAGTTTACATTTGTGGGATTGAGAAAAGAAGTAAGTTAACCTGGTAAAAAGTCAGAATTCGGTAGAACTTTTAAATGCAGTTTTAAGAAAAATGTATTTAAAATCAAATGTGATAAGAGATAAGTAAATACAAAGCTGAATATATATAGCCACAGTCTATACTGTTAAATTCTGTAAAAACAGAAGAAATACACTCTAGAATAAAATTTTTGAGCTCAAAAATTTTTTTGAGCCTTTGATCTAAAATACCTAAATCTGATTCAAACTTTGATTTAAAAGCAGGCAGTTAGTCCAGGTAAGACTCTATCTGATAACTTTCCGCTTTTGTCTTCCTATTTATCATGCTTCTCCATGACTAATCAGACAGGATAGCACAAGATCCTTGCTACCTCCAACCAATACAATCATTCTTCTAGCTATTCACTTGTTTCTCAAGTGTCACAGTTTTAAATGTTTCAGAATAAACAAATTAAGATTGTAGATTTGAAGATAATATTTAAAGGAGAAATATAGAAAAAAGTGACCAAATTAGCTGGGAAGGATGAAAGAAGGAAAAAAAGAGTATAATCTACTAGAGGAGATGATCGCTGCGTAACTAATTTTATAAGAAGTAAATAAATTGTACAGGAATTATGAAGAAGGAAAGATATTTTCTTGAGAGAAAGCCTAGGGTAAAGCCACAAATGAGTGAAGACTGAAGTAGTTTGGATGCAGAGGAAAATCCAGGAACCGGATAAACAACCAACAAACTCAAGAAAGTTTAGTGTCTCTGAAAAAATGGCAAAGGGCTGACTTTTTATTGAAGTAAAAAGTGTGTGAACATGAGTAGTGAAAAACGAAAAATGAAGTTGTGGAAAGATATGTTGGAGCCTCTTTGTGGAATGGCATTAGTGACTAAGATGTTTGTTTATTTAGTTTATTTCAGATGTTTACTTGATTTTGTTGTTGATGGAAATCCATGTTTCTATGAAATATTTTCAATTAAAGTTTTTATATTTCAATAAAATTTTGTATTTTTACTATAGAAAATTTTAAATACATAAAAATGTGGAGGAAATTAAATTATTTATGGTCAAGCTACTAGGAGAAAAAATACTATTAGCACTTTACAGTACTTTTTTCTGATTTTTAATAATTGTGTATTCTGTTTTATATCATGCTCATTCGTGGACAATTTATAAAATTTTATCTATTTTTTCTATGAATTTGAATGTCATCAGCCAAAAGGAAGTACTAATAAGGCGAAGTATTTCTTCTTCACCATGTAAAAATAAAACATGTTGCTTACAGATTTTTTAAAATATACATTTTCCATAGTTGAAATCAGATCATATATATTATTTTTCATGTCTAATTTCCATAGAAACATTCAAACATATTGGTTGAAAGGTGAACTAGAGCAAAAAAGGAAGTTGGGAACAGATATTATCTGCAAGTGGAATGACTATCTTTTTCATTTATAAAAGCCTAATGACTCAGATCACTCAGCAAGAGTAGTAAATGTGTTGAAATCCGACATTCAAATTCCTTGGTAATGACAATGACTTTTACGTGGCTCCAGGCAACTTGATTTTAGAAAAGGAAGGACAGCATTTTGTAATATGTTTGGTGTAACAATTTAACTGAGCACACACACACATAAAATTTGGGGGGTTCTCCAATAGGACGTGTATTTAATCTGATTATAGGATACAAAATATTGCTTGTGAAGCACTTTTTCTCATATGATAATTAGAGTAGAAGCAGAAGGGAGACAGGTGTGAAAAGGTGCACGGTCCAAGCATAACCCCAAACTGCCAAATCTACCTGACAAGTCACCTTTCAGCTAGAAAACTGAAAACAAACTGAGAAACAAGAACTCTGTTAAACATTTTAAAGCTGGACCTATGCATTCTGAAATTGCCCGTTTGGGGTCAGTTGGCAGTTGTATGTCTTTATGTAATTTTCCAAGGTGGTTCAGGAGAAATTTAGTAACTCTAGCAAGTCTGAGCATCTCTTTTGGTAACTTGTCCTATGGAAGGTTATCTTGGATGGGTATGAAAAATCTAAGGTCACAATTTCTTTTCTCTCATCCAAAATCAACATGCCTCTGATAGAGATGTAGTTTCAGTGTTTTCTAGCTCATTGAAAAATAAATGTTCTAGTCCCTGATCAGACATTTGAGGGGAAAAAAAAAATCTTTGTAGTTCTTTAAAATGACTGCAAGTTCCTGAAGTTTTATAAGATAAACATAGATAAGCCTCCAAATCTTTTTTTCTAATATAGCTTCTCTGACCCTATAAATAGTGAAAAAGTATATTATAAAACAATTTTGTATATTCTAAAGCAATTTTGTTTTCAATGTTATAACTTTTCCTTTTATGTGCCATATATAGTACATGCTCATTGCAGCACTATTTACAGTAGCCGTGACATGGAAACAACCTAATTGTCCAATGACAGATGAACGGATAAAGCTGTGGCACACACGTACAATGGAATATTACTTAGCCATAAAAAGGAATGAAATTGAGTCATTCGTAGAGATATGGATGGACCTAGTCTGTCATACGGAGTGATGTAAGTCAGAAAGAGAAAAGTAAATATTATGTATTAATGTATATGTATGAAGTCTAGAAAGATGGTACAGATGAACCTATGTCCAGGGCAAGAATAGAGACATAAACATAGAAAATGGACATGTGGGAGTGGGAGGTGGGGAGGGTGGGGCAAATTTGGAGATTAGGATTGACATATATACACTACCATGTGTGAAATAGATAGCTAGTGGGAACCTGCTGTAAAACACAGGAAGCTCAGCCCAGTACTCTGTGACGTGATAGGGTGGTAGTTGGGAGGTCTCAGAGGGAGGGAATATATGTAAATATATAGTTGATTCACTTCACTGTACAGCAGAAAGTAACACAACATTGTAAAGCAATTATGAAGTGAAGTGAAGTGATAGTTGCTGAGTCATGTCTGACTCTTTGAGAACCCCCTGCCAGGCTCCTCCATCCATGGAATTCTCCAGGCCAGAATACTGGAGTGGGTAGCCTTTCCTTTCTCCAGGGGATCTTCCCACCCAGGGATCAAATATGGGTCTCCTGCATTGCAGGTGGATTCTTTACCAACTGAGCTATCAGGGAAGCCCTTAGTTTGTTGAGATCCACAAAGCACCTTGCTGGTATTTTGACTGAGGCCAGTTGTCTTCTTAGACTGAAAGTTTTCCCACGTAATGTTTCTGCCAGATAAGCGAGAACACTGCTTCTAGGAGATTTATCTGGTAGTAGTGATGAGCTGGACTAGCAGGAGGAGAAGGTAAAGCTGACTGGTTTATAGGGGCTATTATAATCTAAGTGAGCCGTAAGGAGAACCAGAGGACTGCAGATGTAAGTCCTATATAAGGAAAGAGATGATACAGACAGAAAAGGGACAGGAAGGATAAAAAAATAATAAGAAGAAGAAGAAGGAGGCATTAGTTCCATTCAGTCACTCAGTCGTGTTCGACTCTTTGCGACCCCATGGACTGCAGCACGCCAGGCCTCCCTGTCCATCACCAACTCCTGGAGTCTACTCAAACTAATGTCCATCAAGTCATGGATGCCATCCAACCATCTCATCCTCTGTCGTCCCCTTCTCCTCCCACCTTCAATCTTTCCCAGCATCAGGGTCTTTTCAAATCAGATGGCCAAAGTATTGGAGTTTCAGTTTCAGAATCAGTCTTTCCAATGAACATTCAGGACTGATTTCCTTTAGGATGGACTGGTTGAATCTCCTTGCAGTCCAAGGGACTCTCAAGAGTCTTCTCCAACACTACAGTTCAAAAGCATCAATTCTTTGGTTCTCAGCTTTCTTTATGGTCCAACTCTCACATCCATACATGACCGCTGGAAGAACCATAGCTTTGACTAGATGGACCTTTTTTGGCAAAGTAATATCTCTGCTTTTTAATATGCTGTCTAGATTGGTCATAACTTTTCTCCCAAGGAGCAAGCGTCTTTTAATTTCAAGGCTGCAATCACCATCTGCAGTGATTTTGGAGCCCAAGAAAATAAAATCTCTCACTGTTTCTATTGTTTCCCCATCTATTTGCCATGAAGTGATGGGACCAGATGCCATGATCTTAGTTTTTTGAATGTTGAGTTTTAAGCCAACTTTTTCACTCTCCTTTTTCACTTTCATTAAGAGGCTCTTTAGTTCTTCATTTTCTGCCATAAGGGTGGTGTCATCTGTGTATCTGAGATTATTGATATTTCTCTCAAAAATCTTGATTCCAGCTTGTGCTTCATTCAGCCCGGCATTTTGCATGGTGTACTCTGACTATAAGTTAAATAAGCAGGGTGACAATATACAGCCTTGACGTACTCCTTTCTTTCCCAATTTGGAACCAGTCTATTGTTCCATGTCCAGTTCTAACTGTTGTTTCTTGACCTGCATACAGAATTCTCAGGAGGCAGGTAAGGTGGTCTGGTATCCCCATCTCTTGAAGAATTTTCCATCTCTTGAAGAAGGTATGGCATGCCATTAATCTTGTAAAATGGGAAGAACTGAGATTAACTAGTCTATAGTTAAAGGCTTCCCTGGTGGCTCAGATGGTAAAGAATCTGCTTGCAATGCGGGAGACTCAGGTTTGATCCCTGGATTGAGAAGATTCCCCTGGAGAGGAAAATGGCAACTCACTCCAGTACTCTTGCTTAGAGAATTCCATGGATGGAGGAGTCTGGCAGGCTACAGTCCATGGGGTTGCAAAGAGTCGGACAGAATTGAATGACTATCACTTTCACTTTTCACAGTTAAGATTGATTCACAGTTCCTTTCTTTGTGACTTGACAGGTCTGTGCCTAGTATGGAAAAAAGCAAAGATTAAATAAGATCAAGCAATGTTATTTATTCAGCGCTTGCTGTAGAGGAAAGTCAGCCACTGAAATTCATGTTTTGGCAGACAAACTCAAAGCAGACAGACACATGGAAAACGTTATGGTCGGGGAAAGGGAAGTTTCCACATGTATCCTGATTGGAAACTGTTGATATGGGGACACTGTAGCTGGGCTAACTAGAAGTGGGCATCCTGTGCTATTGGTTAGGAGGTACATATTCGAATTTTTCTGATTGATCCAAGTTGGAAACAAGACAAAAACGAGAGAGGCTGTCAGTTTCTCAGCAAATGTTGGACATTTGGGATTGTCACAAAAGCTACCTTTTAGCCTCCTAGATTGTCACTGGAGATATCAATCTAGCTTCCTGCACTTACACGCTGCTTTCCTGGGTTGTTTATTGCATATAAAGGGATTGGTTTCCTGGGCAGACTGCTACAGATAATGGGTCAAAGTTCTGTTTTCATGTATAGTTTAATCATTGTCTGTTCTTCTGTTCAGTCTCTCACTGAAAAAGTTGTCTCTACTCTGTGCCATAAAAGAAGAAGGTTTGGAGTATTTGCACTCGGCTGAATTACTTCTTCTTTAGTTCTCCATATATTATTTACTTAAATTCTGGAATTCATAAGTATTATATTCCAGGGCTTAAGTCAGATATCTGTAACCAGTAATACTCATTGCCCTGACAAAGCCATGTAATGGTCCTGGGCAATGCTTTGCCATGGTTAAGACAACTCATCTTCTTATGAGTCATGATTTGTAAATGCTGACACATTTTTGGACAGGTCACATTATGTAAGGAGGACAGAATGAAACTATATTGCGGTAATAGCTAAAGTAGAGTTGGCTATGTACCAAAGCATGGCTAACTCACATAAACCTACAGAGCTAGTGGTAGGGTGCCAGCTTACTCCCCATTAAAATTATACCATTAGAAGAAAGAAATAAAGATTCTGAACTTTCATTATTTTATATGCTTTTAGGTAATTAAAGCCCATTACTTTTCTTGGAGTGTGTAATACAGTCTTCACTTTTAAAAAAGATATGGTCTTGTTCCTTTGATTGGAAGATTTTCCTCTGCCCTCTCATTTTGCCTAATTTTTTGTGTTGTGTTTGTATCAGCTATGTCAGTTGCATTTCTAGATCTTGGAAAAGTGGCATCATGGGGCTCAGCAACATGCTCCCCTCTGGTTACCAAAGCTATGTGCTGTAGGAGTGCCCCTTTCTCTTGTGGTTGGGCCAGCTACTGTGGGCACACTGGAAGGCAGGGCTGGCACAGACGGCTGCGGGCTCTTGCCTCGTGCAGTGACTGTGGGCCTGTGGGAAGGTGGGGTCATGTTCCTTTGGGGCTAGCTGCACAGGCTGGGTCTGCGGGCCCTCTGGGCTGGTGTCAGCTCACTGGTAGGGAGGGGTAGAATAGACATTTTTATTTCTATTTTAAGAATGAAGGAAAAAGGGCAGAGAGAAAGTAAACAATTTGTTTGGTGTCACAGAGCCAGTAAGTGTATATTACAGTTCTGAGAATTGTTTCACCCAAACTTAAGCTCTTTCTGCTTTGCCACTTTGATTCTGTTGACTGATAATCTTTCAACTAAGAAGGAGCATGATCTGATACTATTTGGCTCAATAATTAGGGGCAAGATAAAATAGTTAATAAATTATTAACAGCAACAAGAATCTTACTCCCAGGTTCTGTACTTTTTTTGGAGCAGTCAAGTTGACAAGAAAATATCTTGAGGGAGATGTGAGCATAAATGAAGTTTGAGGTTTGAGAAGTTTTTCCACTTTTTCTCTAAATTCATGACCTAGAACAAAATGTTCCCATTTTATAAACGCATAAAATATTGTTTTCAAAGAAAGGAAAGATTGTGAAATGTGTTTTGAGCCACAAAGGTACTGAATTGTATGTTTATGGTCAGAACTTTAGAGATGGTTTTTTTGATGAGCACTTACGAATTCATGGCCAGCAAGATTTTCAATGGTAATTTTCTGGAATTGGAATATTGACCAGCCTTGGTGAATAAGAAGACTTAGGATTTTGGAATCTCAGTAAAATATATTCACTGCTCACAGACATTTGTCTTAAGTGGGCAGCATAAGTGGAAGATAATTGACAGGAAAGACTGGACTTAGAAAGAGGAGAGGGAAGTCAGAAATTCATGAAAGGCACCTCCAAACTGAAGACCACCAGACATATGCTGGGACAAGAGACATATCCAGGTTTCAGTTTTCAAGAATATGAACATTTGAGAAAGAAAAATTTTGGAAAGGGTTAAGTCCAGGCTAAGATGATGTTAAAAACAAATGAAATGCAGAGATTGAATTTAATTTGAAGGCACTACAAACTCTTGTCTCTATTTGTTTTATAGGTTTGAATAAACAACAGTTGCATCATTTCTGCTACCTAATGTGTATGTGAATTTGAACAAATGTTTTAACTTTTCTGAACTTCATTTTTAAACTTGTGAGATCAGGATACTGATACATAGCTTGTAATGTGGGTATAAAGATTCAATTCAGTTCAGTTGCTCAGTTGTGACCAACTCTTTCCAACGCCGTGGACTGTAGCACACCAGGCTTCCCTGTTCTTCACCAACTCCTAGAGTTTACTCAAACTCATGTCCATCAAGTCAGTGATGCCATCCAACCATCTCATCCTCTGTCGTCCCCTTCTCTTCCTGCCTTCAATTTTTCCCAGCATCAGGGTATTTTCCAGTGAGTCAGTTCTTCCCATCAGGTGGCCAAAGTATTGGAGTTTCAGCTTCAGCATCAGTCCTTCCAATGAATATTCAGGACTGATTTCCTTTAGAATTGACTGGTTGGATCTCCTTGCAGTCCAAGGGACTCTCAAGAGTCTTCTCCAACACCACAGTTCAAAAGCATCAGCTTTCTTTATAGTCCAACTCTCACATTCATACATGACTACTGGAAAACCCATAGCTTTAACTAGATAGACCTTTGTTGGCAAAGTAATGTCTTTGCTTTTTAACATGCTGGCTAGGTTGGTCATAATTTTCCTTCCAAGGAGCAAGCGTCTTTTAATTTCATGGCTGCAGTCACCATCTGCAGTGATTTTGGAGTGCCCCAAAATAAAAATCTTTCACTGTTTCCACTGTTTCCCCATCTATTTGCCATGAAATGATAGGACCAGATGCCATGATCTTAGTTTTCTGAATGTTAAGTTTTAAGCCAACTTTTCCACTCTCCTTTTTTACTTTCATCAAGAGGCTCTTTAGTTCTTCTCTTTCTTCCATAAGGGTGGTGTCATCTGCATATCTGAGGTTATTGATATTTCTCCCGGCAATCTTGATTCCAACTTGTGCTTCATCCAGCCCGGAATTTTGCATGATATACTCTTCATGGAATTAAATAAACAGGGTGACAATATACAGCCTTGACGTACTCCTTTCTTTCTCAATTTGGAACCAGTCTGTTGTTCCATGTCCAGTTCTAACTATTGCTTCTTGACCTACATACAGATTTCTCAGGAGGCAGGTAAGGTGGTCTGGTATTCCCATCTCCTTAAGAATTTTCCACAGTTTGTTGTGATTCACACAGTCAAAGGCTTTGGTGTAGTCAATAAAGCAGAAGTAGATGTTTTTCTGGAACTCTCTTGTTTTTCAATGATCCAAAGGATGTTGGCAATTTGATCTCTGGTTCCTCTGCCTTTTCAAAATCCAGCTTGAATATTTGGAAGTTCACGATTCACATTCTGTTGAAGCCTAGCTTGGAGAATTTGGGGCATTATTTTGCTAGAGTGTGAAATAAGTACTGTTTTGCAGTGGTTTGAACATTCTTTGGCCTTTCCCTTCTTTGGGATTGGAAGAAAAAAGATCCTTTCCAGTCCTATGGCCACTGCTGAGTTTTCCAAATGTGCTGGCATATTGAGTGCAGCACTTTAACAGCATCATTTTTAAGGATTTGAAATAGCTCAGCTGGAATTCCATCACCTCCTTTAGCTTTGTTCATAGTGATGCTTCCTAAGGCCCACCTGACTTCACACTCCAAGGTATCTGGCTCTAGGTGAGTGATCTCATGTGGTTATCTGGATCAAGATGATCTTTTTTGTATAGTTCTTCTGTGTATTCTTGCCACCTCTTCTGAATATCTTCTGCTTCTGTTAGATCCATACCATTTCTGTCCTTTATTGTGCCCATCTTTGCATGAAATGTTCCCTTAGTATCTCTAATTTTCTTGAAGAGATATCTAGTCTTTCCCATTCTACTGTTTTCCTCTATTTGCACTGATCACTGAAGAAGGTTTTCTTATCTCTCCTTGCTACTCTTTGGAACTCTGCTTTCAAATAGGTATATCTCTCCTTTTCTCCTTTGCCTTTAGCTTCTCTTCTTTTCTCAGCTATTTGTAAGCCCTCCTCCTGAGTTGAAATAGGCTTGACCATTTCTTAGATCTTGAATATATCAATCAGCAATGATGTGAAAATACATAGAAAACTACGAGGGTTCCACAAACCCATAAGTTGTTAGTGATTATGTGCATATGTTAAGTGCACGTATTTTAGTATATGTGCAATCCAGAGAGAGAATGTGTGTTAAGAGAAACCTGACGACTGCGATGAAAAATTTACTGAAGTGGGAAGTTCGCATTTCACTCCTTTTTCTCTCCAGGCTCGCGGTCATGCACTGCAGGCGGTCCTTGGGGTTGTTTGTGGTCTGGAGAATGCTGTCTAGATTTGAGACCAAAGACTCAGGTGGCTTTAGGCAAGTGACCAAAACAAATATGATGTTTTCCTGTTTCTGGTTGCCTTATCTCTCTTTCACCCCTTTATGCAGTAACAGACATTTTATTCAATAGTGAAAGTGAAAAGAAAGAAAGTGAAAGTGAAATAGCT
Organism: Bos grunniens; assembly: GCF_055505025.1. Lineage (NCBI taxonomy): Eukaryota > Metazoa > Chordata > Mammalia > Artiodactyla > Bovidae > Bos > Bos grunniens. The sequence continues at coordinate 6,265,753 of NC_141179.1, read as the reverse complement.
CAGTCGTGTCCAACTCTTTGCCACCCTGTGGACGGTAGCCCACCTCCATCCATGGGATTCTCCAGGGAAGAGTACTGGAGTGGGTTGCCATTTCCTTCTCTAGGGGATCTTCCCAATCCAGGGATCAAACCCAGGTCTCCCACATTGTAGGCAGATGCTTTACTGTCTGAGCCACTAGGGAAGTCCAACCATTATTTAATAGTAGGTCCAAAATTATTTTCAAAACACATATTCTGTTTTTAACGAAAAAAATTCTTAAAAACCAAATACTTTCTTTCAAGTTTTTATTTGAGCAATACATATATTATAAAAGATAACAGAAAAGTCAACACAAACAATAGAATAAAATTATATTATCACCATAATTATATGATTTATTTATATATTACTTTCGTTAATTGTCATTTAAAAAGTTCTAAGTATAGTCTACTTTTGTTGTTGCTGTTCAGTCACCAAGTTGTATCCAACTCTTTGCGACACCATGGACTGCAGCACACCAGGCCTCCCTGTCGTTCACCATCTCCCAGAGTTTGCCCAATACATGTCTATTGAGTCGCTGATGCCATCCAACTATCTCATCCTCTGTTGCCCTCTTCTCCTTCTGCCTTTACCCCCAAATAATTAAAATACCCTTGCTGAAACATACAGTGGTTACAGAGACTAATCATTTCTTGACTTAATTAAGCCAAAGAAATAATTAAAATTGGTCAGTTGAAGGATATTAGGAACCAAGATATTCTTTTGGCCTTTGAAGGTATCTGTTCAGAGTTCAATAAAAACTGACAATGAGCATTTTTAAAATCAAATAATCTTATATATATTATATAATCACTTGCCTATATAGTCATTTATCTGTGGTTCATAGATTTTACCTTATGATAACATATCTCCATACATGGTACTGGGCACATAGCAAGTATATAATAAATACTTTTTAAACTGAAGTGAACTGACAAACACCAGTAATTATATCATTACTTACAACCTAGCACAGTACTGCTTTTTAGACTTTCAACGACACGTTGGGCTAGGACATTATATTTAAGTAATATAGAGCCTTGGAAGAAATAGTAGTGTCCTAAAAATGAAAAAAAAAAGAAATATTTTAATTCTCTGATTGCATTCTTAAAAAAAAAAAAGATAACCTAGATTAAACAAGATCAAATTCAAGATTATGAAGTTGGATTTCTTGATTAGATATCCTGCCCTCAGATATCTACCTATTACTAGTCTTTTCACCATAAATATCTTTATTATCATTAATGAGCAGTTTGTTTGGTCTTTAAGACTGACTCTTAAAAATGTAAATGTTTTTGAAAATTCACACTCCAGGTGGAGAATTCAGAATGGAAGAGAGGAGAGTGAATTCAGGTAGGGTGCATAGAAGTATTGATGGGGAAAGTAAATAAAACATGGGGACAAGAATACAACCCAAAATATCTTGACCCAAAGATATCTTGCTTAGCCTGACCTTGCTGGAAGACATTCATAAACACAAATTCAAATAAATTCAAACTTCTTTCATCCCACCCTGAGACTCAGTCCATGAGAACCCATGAAGGGTGGAAGGGACTGAAAGGAAGTTAAAGAACTCAGGACATAAAAATGTGTAAAAGATTCCTGCTTGCCTTGACTGCTATCCGCTTGCTTACGTATACTGTGAAGCTTGACGTGATGGAAATCCTAGAGACTCAGACATATGAAAGTGGCAAGAATTATCTGCTCCCTGTCTGATAGACCACCCTAGTATAAATCTATTATTGATGCCACCTCACTCTTTCTTCTGGCCCACCTATTCTGAGCCAAAAAAATTGCAGATTTTCTCTCTGTGGCCTTTGGAGAACTGCAGAACTTTCTCTTCCAATTTGGAGCCCTTTTCTCTGATCTTGAAGACTCTATAATCCAGTATTTTAATAAGGGTTTTCCATTCTTTTCATGGTTTCCCAATCCACTTACTGTTGTAATAGAAGACTGCATCAATTTTGGGGCCAATTCCTGGGAAGTATGTAGTAATCAACTTGGGATAACCAGGGTCCAGGAATTGTCTCCTCTCGTCATACCTGAGCAAAGAAATAACCAGCAGAAACTACATCAAAATATGGATTTCATGACATTAAGCTTGATATTTGATGGTTATGAATCACAAAACCTGCCTTATTCTCTTCTGAAAGAGTTTAAACTGTACCCATAGGAAAACCAAGGACCTAAACCATTCACAGATTAGGACTCAAACCCTAGGCTTCTTGACTTCCAGTCAAGCACTCTCCCCGCTCTGCCAGAATGCTTCTGCCCATGCTAGAGCCTGACTCTCTGACTTCCAGCTAGTGAAGACCTGGAACAACCTGCTGTCACTCACAGCATGGTTCCCTCATTCTGTCTCCTTGGGGTCCAACATTTCCAGAAAGGAATCTGAAAATGCATACGCCCTGCAAACTGACTGCAAATACTAGGTCTCATACATCGACACCTCTCTTTTTCAATTCATTTCCACTGTGATTAGTAACATGACATTTTATTTAAAGTGCTCCTTTTAAAACATGTATTGTCATCTCCTATCATAAACCAACAGTACAGAGAAAAGAATTAGGTTGAAAACAACTGTTCCAGTGCTATATTATCTTGATCCCTCTTGTAGGAAAATCAAGGGCTGTTTAAAATTTAGATTAAAGGCTGTCTTCTGAAAAATCCCATTCCCTGAGTGTTTCACAAATCTTAGGGGTCAAATCATCAACCGTTAAAGCTCACCTCCAAAACTTGTTACCTACAAAGAAGTAGGTCTTATAGAAAAGTGGGTTAAAAACAGCTGCATCAATTTTTTTCACTGAGGAGGGGAAGCCCAAAGAATGTATGCTCTTGGGATAGTTTAACTGCGGTTTCAAATTGTTCATTAACCAGTACTTGTCATCTGTAAAGACAAAGAGAACAGGTAGATTGTAATCATACAGAAAGAGTAATAGAAATACTGACTCAGCACAAGAAACATCATTCTTATTTCATAGATTCAAAATATATTACTCCTATTCTTAAACATGGTTTACCTTCTATAGCTCTGTATTTTTTTTCCAAAGTATTATCTTATATTTCATAAAATTTTGCAATAAGCTTTACATATTAGCTAAGTATATTTACCCTATTTGGGGCTATATTTCAGAGCCTCCATTAATAAAAGTCTGGAGTGCCTTTTTAAAAGTTCTTTAAATGTACTACTATTTCCTTAATTTGTTCTCTTCCTTAGAAGTAGACTCAATAGCAAAACTAAACATTGGAATTACCTTTAAAAAGAAAAACATGACTTCTGTCTGCAATTTCATAAGCAGCTTGAATGTAAGACGGTAGGTTTGGACCTAAAGAAGAAATTAAACTAACGCTGGTTTTTGGACTCTCAGCAAGCTTCCACCAGAAGAACCTGACAAGAAACATTTAACACATTAAAAGATCTCTGTAGACCACAGAACCATGAAGAGGGAAGGACCTGTGAAAGAACTTCATGTTTCTTTCCAGCAGCTTCACATTCTATTCTATGGGCATTTGTGTAGGAGAACCACACGCAGAGGATTTTAATCACCTCCAATACTAGCAATGATCTTAACAGGCAGACTGGCATATGGAAATACGTGGAGCTTGGAACCAAGGTATCCAGGTTCTAGTCTGAGCTCACAGCCCAGGCACCAGTTCTGTAACCTAAAGGAAGTCAACTCAACCTCAAGTATCTCAGTTCCATAAACTCAATAATGGGGAATATTTGTTCTATCTATCAAATACTAATTTTCTTCACTGCCCCACCCATCCAATATCTGGTTCAATATATGTTCTAAGACAAAAACCATACATCATCCTGGAATTCTCTTTTTTATAATCAAGAATCGAGTCTGGTACTCTGTCACAGCTTTAAGTCCAGATTTGACCATCTTAATTAAAATCTATCAGTATGATTAAAATAGTCTGACATCCTTGCTACCTGTTTTATCTGTCCCCAACCCAGATTCTTGCCACAGATCCATTTTTACAGCTCAGTTTTCTAGTTAAAACAAATATAATCACACTGCTCTCCTGCTTCAAGATCCTCAAGATCTCTCCATTGCCTTCAGAATCAAGTCCAAGTTCCAACTCACAGATTTTATCTACTTCGTTTGTAAATCACGTTTCACCATTCTCTCTCACACACAAAAAAATCTTAGGGATCAGCCTTTAATACTTGTTAGATGTGAAAATGATCTTACCAGTCTTTAAAGAAAAAAATTTTATCTCCCACAGTAGTAACAGCATCAAAACTCATATTGGGGTCACAAGCAGCTGGGTTTCTATTGTCAGGATTTGATGGAACTTGGTGTTTATCTGGACGTCCTGAAAGTACATTTCAAGAAGCATTAGAAGAAAAAAAAATGCCTTTTAGTTTTTAAGATGAAGAAACACTCTTTAAAACATTCAATGTTCTTGATGAAAAATACTTAAAAAGCAATTTATGTTTTCTATAACATTCACAGGAATACAACAAATATTTTTCCCCTTCCATGTGGTTGCAACATTGTAGAGAATAAAAATCTGATCACTCTGTTCTCCTGTTCTGGTTAGATTATTTGTCCATATACCTTCTTCAAAAGACAATGGTATGCTGGATGGGAAGAACAGATTTCAGACCAGAAGACTCAGGTTTTGCCTCTGGCCCAGGCATTAACATGCTAGGTCCCCTTGTACTCATTCATAAATGAAGATAATATCTATGTTGCCTATACCTTACAGAATTTTCATGGGGTTCAAAGAGAAGATAAATCTTAATGTTTATCCAAATGCTGATAGTATGAGATTATTCATGAGTATCTTTATTTGGCAAAATGGTGAAGAAATTCAACTCACCATAGAGAGACTGAATGCCACGTATGTCATCAGTAGAGAGGCGAAATCTCCTGTAGTCAACATCTCTGTAGCTGGGAAACATTATGGCACGTGTATCGCTGGAATGGTCAAGACCCAAGGAATGGCCAATCTCATGAACAGCAACTAGGAACAAGTTTGGGCCTAAGAGAGAACCAGTGAAATCTATTGGCACCTACAGAACAATGACACAACATCTGACACCGTGAAAAGGGAAACTTTTAGAAATATCTCACTTTCCTCCTTCATGAGCAAGCTTTTTCAGCCTTGGCACTGTCGACATAGGACAGACTCCTCTTTGCTGTCAGGGTTGTCCTGTGTATTATGGATCTTTATAAGTCTCTAGTTTTACCGTTGAATTCAAGTAGCACACTCCCCTCTAGTTTTGACAACCAAAAAAATGTTTCCACATATTCTTTTTCTTTTCTTTTTATTGGGATATAAAGTGAAAGTGAAGTTGCTCGGTCATGTCCGACTCTTTGCGACCCCATGGACTGTAGCCCGCCAGGCTCCTCCATCCATGGGATTCTCCAGGCCAGAGTACTGGAGAGGGTTGCCATTTCCTCCTCCAGGGGATCTTCCCCACCCAGGGATCGAACCCAGGTCTCCCGCACTGCAGGCAGACTCTTTTCCATCTGAGCCACCAGGAAAATAGTCGCTTTAAAATATTGTGTTAGTTTCCGCAGTACAATGAAGTGAATCAGCTATATGCATACATATGTCCCCTCCCTCTGGGAACTCCTTCCCATCCCCTCATCCCAGCCGTCTTGGTCACCACAGAGCACCAAGCTGAGCTGCCTCTTCTATACAGCAGGTTCCCACTAGCTGTCTGCTTTACATGTGGTAGTGTATGCCTCTGGTTAAGGACCGCTGCACTCTCAAATGAAATATGTTCCATTGTCAAAACTTCTGGAATAACTCACAGCTGTGTTCATTGCTCCTAAATAATTCTCAACTCACATGACCTTGTTCTGCTTTTCTCTTAATCAGGCTTCAGTGGATATAGAAAAGTCTTTGGTAACCTTCCTTTACAAAGCTCAAATCTTAAATCCATATTAAGGTACGGTATTGTGAGTCACTGAGAAAAACACCACATTATGTCTAATACTTACACAACCAAAAGGAAGTCATTTTGTTCTCTATTTTCAGATGAGGATATAGTATCAGCAAGATTAAATGACAAATTAAGTGCCTGAGCCAAGATTCACATCCAAATTTCTTGGCTCTAAAAATTTCTTGGATGACCCTTTTCCTAAACATGATTCCCAATGAAATCAAAGAGACTATATTTACACTTTAGACATATTTACACTACCACATTATAGTTATAACTGTTATTTTTTTTTTTTTTTCTGTATGTCCCAGAGGCTGTATCTTTGTAGGTAAGAGACAAGGGTGTGCCCTTTCTCTCAGATTTCCTAATTCTCAGAAGATTTGAAAATTCCTGATTTTTTAAAAAATCACATCCTGGGCCATAAAGCTAGCCTTGGTAAATTCAAAAAATAGAAATCATTCCAAGCATCTTTCCTGACCACAATGCAGTAAGATTAGATCTCAATTACAGGAGAAAAACTATTAAAAATTCCAACATACGGAGGCTGAACAACACGCTGCTGAATAACCAACAAATCACAGAAGAAATCAAAAAAGAAATCAAAATTTGCATAGAAACGAATGAAAATGAAAATACAACAACCCAAAACCTGTGGGACACGGTAAAAGCAGTCCTAAGGGGAAAGTTCATAGCAATACAGGCACACCTCAAGAAATAAGAAAAAAGTCAAATAAATAACCTAACTCTACACCTAAAGCAACTAGAAAAGGAAGAAATGAAGAATCCCAGGGTTAGAAAAAAAATAAATAAATAAAATAAAATAAAAAATAAAAAAAAAATAAAAAATCTTCATTATAGTCTAATGCCTTCATTTTTTTCTTTCTTTCTCTATGGAAAAAGGAAGCTCAGAACTGACTTCCCAGGGTCACACACCATTTAGCTACAGAGCCTGATCTTGAAATAATCTCTAGAACCCAAGATGAGCAAAGAGTTCACACTTCTCTGAGGGATCTCTAAGAATACGGATCCTCCAAGCACTCCCTGTAACACACGGGTCCAGTAACAAATTCAGAGATGCTTTCACTTCTACCAAACAACGAGAAAGAAGACGCAAAGACTCATTCTCTCCACTCTGCGTAAGACTGGGAAGAGTAAACAAAACCTTTTACAATTTAGCCTAAACCTGAATTTATCTTATTCTCAATTCCTGTACTACTTGGTACAAAAGATCGCTACTGGTTCTCACCTCAAAATAATGGATTTTTGTTTGTGTTCTGCTTCCTTTTAGATTGCGTATTTCTCAGTGGCAAGACTGTGCCCTTTTCATTTCTGAATCTAAGCACCTCCATCACCTAACACCCTAATAGAAACTCAGTAAAGACTATGGGAATTGTTCATTTAATTTACTGTGTCAAAAAGAAAAAGAATTTACTGTATCACAGTTAGTCAAGAATAAGGATTTTAAATTAGGATTTTCATAAATAATTCAGTCTTTTGAAAGCTTAGAATTAAGCAAATTAAAATAAGGCAACATGGGCAAATAGAAAGTATCCATTGTGCTAAGATAGGACCTAGGAAATAAATGGTCTGGTCCCAGCTTTTTCACAAGGTAGCCTCTAACCTTTTCTCTTCTCTATCTGTAAAGGTCTGTATTAAATGACTTTCCTAAGTTTCTTTAGAATTTTAAAAATTCTCCAGGCTAATCAGCACCTTTCTCCTGTCAGATGAAAAGATTACAAACCCAAAATGCCTTTGGATAAAATTTGCACAAATTTAACATATCTACTGAGGATTTGAGGCTCAGCCAGGACCTAATCATTTGTATTTTGACAACAAAAAAAAGTTATCTTCTTAATCAAAGGTTTCATAAGCCTTAGGCCATGTGTCAAACTAAAACAAATAGCCTTTCTGGTCTATAAAAATATTGCCATCAATGCAAGCAATGTCAGCTGGGGGTGGAGATGATGGTGCTGAGTAGAGCATACTCTTGATGAATTTCTCTTTACTTCCTTTCCATATATAGTCAGTCATAGAGTCTAGAATCTCCAATAGGAATATTAAGAAAGCTTCCCATGTGACACCTTGGATTTTCCAGTGGATAGTGACTTCTCCAAATAACAGGGGATGTTCGTTACCCTCATCCCCCAACTGTCTGGGATGGATGATGAGTTTTATCCCCTCTGTAAGTACACACAAGGTATTAAATGATCAATGGGGCATTTTGAAATTTTTATCCCCAAACCACAAGAGACTACCTGACCACATAACCTTGTGTTTCTTTATAGAGATCTCTAAATCCTCTAAAACTTCATCTTTTTATGCCACTCTGAATTTAGGAAATTGTTGGCATATAATGAATCATGCAAATGATCACACTGTTCTAGGATTGTTGGCATACACAGCGTTAGTATCTGTATTTGTTTGAGTTTATGGATTGTACTGCCAAAAACTGATCCCCTAAATAATGGCTTTTTTCTTTCCATACTATGGTTCTTAAGGTTCCTGAGTGTATACTAAAAAACTAGTTTATCTTCATAGATTCTTGGAAATGAACTTTAAAATAATCTAGTCCAATATACTCCATTTATAGAGGGTGAAGTGGAAACAGTGCTACAATTTTATTCAGTGTCAAAATTGTAATCAGAAAAAGTTTTCCTGTCCTTATAATCCTTTCTCAGAATGTGGCCTTTCAAAAACAGGATATAACTTAGAATTTGTTAGGATTTTCTAATTCTTTGAGGGCTTGGGGAGCCTACCTTTGTGTCCTTTAGTCCAGGTTTCAGCCTCATCAAAATGTGCATCTCCTCCAAGACCAGCTCCAGGTGCAAAAGCATGGGCCAGGATTCCCCACGGGCCATCGAAAGAATAGGCGTCTCCATGTTCTTATTTTTTAAAAAAGAAAAAGCAAATTAGTCTGTCTACACATGTTATGTGTGTGTGTGTGAGTGTATGCTCAGTCATGTCTAACTCTTTGTGGCCCCATGGACTGTAGCCTGCTAGGTTCCTCTGTCTATGGATTTTCCAGGCAAGAATACTGGAAAGGGTTGCCATTTCCTACTCCAAGGGATCTTCCTGACCCAGGGATTGTACTCGCATTTCTTGCATCTCCTGCACTGGCAAGAATATTCTGTACTACTGTGCCACCTGGGCACGCCAAAGGAGACAGATGACATAAGTCCAAGTTCTCTACCTCGAAATGCAAATCGTATCATGATATCAGCCTCGTTGTCATGAACCTTTCTGAATTTCAGGGGGGTCACATCACTCCATACTTGAAAAGCTTTCTGGAAGGCATCGTCAACATCTTCAGGCTTCAAGTCAGGGGTGTAATTGTTGATTCTTTACCAGCAGAACAAAAGAGGAAAATACATGGAAACCATGTGTCAACTTTGTTTTATTACAATACTTCATTTCTGCTAGCATCATTCAAGAATGAATCATTCCATAAATCAGTAGTCCAGATGAGAAAAACCTGCTTCATCTACAGAAATATTTATCCTTGGGAACCTTACTTCTTAAACAGAATCTAACTTGATTTCTACTCACTTATTTACAGGTCACCATTATGAAGGATTTACATTTGTAGAGGCTTATGCCTTTTACCCCTGCTCCCAGACTTCTTCATTTATCCATCTAAATAGTCTATAAAGCTTTCTCTTGCTTCTTTTTAGATTCAGCTTCATTCTTCTTTTACTTATGGCTTTCCTACTCTGTTCTGGACTTGCAAGCCCAACAATTCCATTGAAGGAACGGTTTTCCCTTCTAGAGACATTATTTTAACACAGGGATAGTGTTAATAATTGAGGGATGCTTCCTATCTACTTCCAGATTTAGAGCTGTGTCTAATTGGCTCAAGTTTCTAGAACACAGACCTAGGGGAAAGTAGAAAAATACTTGGCTATGATGTTACCTGTAGGTGATAAGACGTTTCTTCCAGGCTGGCCGCCCTGGAAATACTTGGAAATTTTTAACATCCGGCACTCCACATCGAGGTCTGTGCATCATGTCCAGAGTAGATGTGTCCAATTGCCCAGTCACTTTTAGCCCAAAGAATTGCTGCATTTCCTGAATTTTATCCTCCATGACGCTCCTATTGACTTTCATTTTTGTCATTGGAGTTGTTTCCATCTCAAGGCCATAAAAGTTTGCCAAATATCTCTGGAAAAAATACATATATTGATACATCATTATATAGAAAGGTTTCTGTTGGGGCTCTGTGTTTATAACTTGGCTGCACACTGATACCTTTTTAAGGCAAGGGTTTAGCCATTTTGGAGAGTTACTCAGTTTTTCTGAATCTCTCACGTATATGGATGTTATGAAACTTTTGTTTGATTTTCTCTTGTTAATCTGTCTCATATCAATTTAATTTTTAGACCAGCCAGAAGAATCTAGAAAAGTAGAGGAAAATTTTTTCCTCCCAGACACTTTTTTCTTACATTCCTCTTCAGCAATAAATAAATAAAAATAAGACAACAACAAAACAGTGCTAAAATCCAATAGCTCCCTAAAACAGTTTTCAACTAGTACTTTCAGGATAAAACAGGTCAGTGAAATAAATCTTAAAGACAAAAATCAGGCTAGATAAATTCTATAGTGCCAGTTCTTACTTGAGCGAATGCCACGTCATTTTCTTCAGGGCTTGGATAGTCAGTCAGTGGGGCAGCTCCAGAAGCAGCGACCTGCAGAGCTAGTATCAACAGAAGAAACTTCATTCTACACTTCTTCTGAACAGCTTAGCCCAATGTACCCTGTTCCTTCCCAATGCAAGTTCCTTAAATGAGTCTCTTTATATAGCCCTTAGGTCAGGCTCTGCGAATACGAAATTCTTTGTGTGACTCACAGTTGATATCATCCTTTGATTTATCTCAAAAATAAATATGACCTTATTCTAGGACCAACAATGGGTCGATTAATATCTAACCCATCCATGGATCAATTGACATCAGAGATCCCTCACTCAGACAATTCAGAGTACATTTCTTCAAAATAAATAAGCTCCAACTTCCATCCCCCTTATAAAATAAGGCATTGTATGAGAAATAATAAACATCTATAATATTAAAACAATTTAAAAATGCGTTTTTAGGGAGTTCTCAACTTTCGCTATAATACTTTCCTCATATTCCTTAGAGGTGAAATAATCTTTTTTAAAAAAACTAAATTCAAGAAGTTAGATAAATAAAATTATTTTGCTAGAATAGAATACTCTGTAAGCTGAATCTAACTCCCTAGAGACCTGGTGTAGAGATTCCATGTTTAGAAAGGGAAAGTTTATAGCATCATGATGTTTTGATGTTTGTTCTCTGTGTCATACAGACGCAGATCTTACTTCTATAACTTGAGATCTTTAGGCTTCTGATTTCAGCTCTGTAACTGAGGAGAGAGATTCCAGGGGTAAATTTCCTCACATCCTTCACATTGGTAGCTTGAAGATCAACACTTCAACTTTGGAAGGTAGCAAAAGTTTGCCTCTGGGATCTCTCTATCTCCCCATCAACTCAGCCTCCTCCTTCCATGACTTAATTGTCCCATTAACACAGAATCTGCCTCTCAGTCAATAGCGAATGTTTGAAGACTGAAAGCATTTATGACTCAAGGAATAAATTCCAAAGGTAGACGTGCAAGCGATAGGGTTGCCTCCTGACTCTATATGAAGAGTCTGGGGGAGTGGAGAGTGCACTGAGAAATGGAATATTTCCTGCCTTATCAGTAGACAAGGGTGTCACAGTCATCAGGGATTGCAGCCCTCCTTTGTGAGCTGGTGAGCTTTAAGGTCACTCAGGAAGAGGAAGAATATTTGTGATCTAGCAGCCATCAGACTGCAGCCACTCCCTACAGTGAGCCCCAAGGGGCGCAGGATGTGAGAACACAGGACCCTGCAGACTGCAGCCACTCCCCACAGTGAGCCCCAAGGGGTGCAGGATGTGAAAAACACAGAATCCTGACCCAGATAGCTGAGAGGCCTACAATAGGAATGATTTTAGTGAATCCAGACTCTTGCATCTTTCCACACACAGACAAGCACTAAGTTCCTTAGCTTGGTATATCTGATTTTCTTTCATTAGCAATGATCTTCTGATGCTCAGACTGCCTGCCCTTTGTTGCAAACCTTCTGTGTAATCTGGCTCCTTCCCTCACCTCCGTGGACCAGTTCTCTCAGGATCACTTGAGATGCCGTCTCCCAGGCTTGAACACCTACCTAAAAATTCCCGCCAAATGAAACGTAACTCTCAATTTTTAGGTTGTGACTACTTTTTAAGTTGACAGCACAAAACTCTGTGCTGTGATTCAGTCACTGCTCTGACCCACCTTCAAGGCCTAGGGAAACGCTGGCTGCTCCCTAGGATCTCCCTGAGGCTATGGCCCCAGGTGAATGGTTTCCTTCTTAAATGGGAAGCAAAGGGGGTCCTCTACACTGTACCTGGTATCTACTTTCAAACTCTGCCTTTCTCAAGCTCTGTGATTTAACCTCTGGGACTTCTTGTTTTGTTTTTTTTTTTTTTTCGGTCATGCCATGTGGCTTGGGGGATCCTAATTCCCCAATTAGGGATCAAACCCAGCACCCGGCAGTATAAGGGAAGATTTCTAACCACTGGGCCACCAGGGAATTCCCTCAGGCATTTCATTTGAAAATGAAGATGATAACTTGTGCTTCCTTATGCTTTTGTGATGGTTAAATGAGATGATGTTTAATAAATACAACGCATATTACAGGCACTCATTAATATTCATTCTTTTCGCCTTGGCCTCAAAGGACATCATTCATTGTAAGTCTGCAGCCAGACGTGGCTCTAGGATTCATGAAGAGGAAGATAACACAGAAGAATTGTAAGGTAATCTTTTCTGATATTGAATTTAACTAGAGAATTATAAGAGGAGCCTGACCATTAGGCTATAAATCAAGAAAAATGGGATTTATTAGAATATGGGAGCATTTATTTCTCCACCAGCAGACCATTGCCCAGCGTGGGCATGGACAGTGTGTCCATGATTGACCTCCTGGTGCCCAAACCAACCTGGAAGTTAGTAGGTGCTCAACAAACATGTGTGAGGGAATCGAGCTGGAGAACAGTGTCTAAAGATATGAATAGTAAGTTTCCTTCATGGGAGCAATCATTACATAAGACGATATGCTCCTAAACTTTTCTCTGAAAGCACAAACTGGTCTCATCCACAGCAAGAAGAAATCCAGTTCTTGGAAGACTTTTGAGAAGTCAAGAAATGTAGGAAGTAAGATGCATGGTTAAAATTACCCAAGATACAAAGGAACTGAAAGAATGTTCTCACTAAAAGGTTGCTAAAAACAGAAACTCACACCCCAATTTTAACTGTCTCTGGATCTTTGCTCATCAAATGTCACAGATGGGTAATCTGGACCCCTTGGGCAACCAGAGAACATTGCTGCCAGTGTCGTTAACTGAGAGTCTGGGGTCAAGTTGATCTGCTTTAAAATCTTGGCTCCATCATTTTATGACCTTGTGCAACCACTTCCGTCTCTTTAAGATTTAACTTCTTCATTTGTGAAATTGGAACAATAATATTATCTATCTCAAGAGTTGTTGTAAGAATTACTTCAAATTATAGGGGAAGTTTTTTAGCTTAATGCCAGATACAGAAGACTCAGTAATTTGACGCCTTCCTTGTTTTACTGTGCTCTTATGTAAGACATTTAAAAGAGACTGGTAATGAAAGGGAGATCAACTACATACCCTGACTAACCTTCTGTGGTATTTAGAAGGAGCTACAGTAAGATTGAGCTTCCCAGGTGGCACAGTGGTAAAGAATCTGTCTGCCAATGCAGGAGATGCAAGAGACTCAAATTTGATCCCTGGGTCTGGAAGATCCCCTGAAGGAGGAAATGGCAACCCACTCCAGTATTCTTGCTGGAAAATTCCACAGATAAACAGACGATGGGGTACAGAGGGTTGGACACAACACATGCACACATAGGATTATGATCGAGGCACAGGCTGAAAGCTGAGAGAACCCACAGAGACATGGCTGCCAGAGGGCACACTGAGTGAAGAGACAATCACGGAGTCATTGGCAATGCTTCATGTGAAAAAGCACATATCCATGAAAACGCAGAAAGTAGCCAAGGTCAGAGGTCCTCACAAGGGATGACTTGCACTAAGAGCCACACAAAGCTTCCAAAAGTATCCAGAACTTTATTACATTGTTTCCTTCTTGACATACACCAGGACATTTCAAGGTACATTCCTGATTCAATCACCAACAGCTAGTTGTCATCCCTGAGGATACAGAGGATACACAGGCAAATCAAAGCATGGTCATCAGCAAGGGACCAAGACAGAGAAATGCTCCCAAAATATACAAGAAATCTCCCCAAATATACAAGAAATCTCCTTATGGATAACTTGCTACTGCCAACACTGTAACAATGATACAAAGTGAAGTGAAGTCGCTCAGTCGTGTCCGACTCTTTGCGACCCATGGGCTGTAGCCTATAATAATACCTCAATTTAAATATATATATTTGGCTGTGCCGTGGCTTAGTTGCAGCACTCAGGACCTTTGATCTTCATTGGGACATGTAGGACCTAGTTCCCTTACCAGAGATCAAATCTGGGCCTCCTGAATTGGGAACACAGAGTTTTGGCCACTGGACCACCAGGAAGTCCCCTATATGCCCTCAGTTTTTTCAGTTAAATTCAGGTTGTCCCCTTTGCCATTGGAGGGGCCAGAAGCCCGCAGACAGTCCCGGGCATGTTGCAGGTGAACCTGGACCCCAGGGCAGTGAAATCTCTGCTTTGCTCTCTGGAGACTCCTTTCTGCACACTTTCCTGCCTGGGCCTGGCATTGTCCTGTTGCTACGCTGACTTTGCTGCCAAGGCTCCCAGGAATTGGCCCAGAACATCTCTCAAAAGCATAATGTTTAGAGTTACCCTACTCAGTTGTGTGGACTTAGACAAGTTCACTTTTCCTTGCTTCATTTTCTTTATATGTAAAATGGGAATAGTATTGATGTTTTATAAAGAATAAATGACATAATCTGTTAAACACCGACTTTTCCATGAAAAGACCTCCATAAATGCTCATTCCTTGCCTTCTTCTTTTACCACTGTCTGTTTGTTCTTCGTGCCATGGTTGGGTTAGATCAGCTAAATTTTTCCATATAAGAGAAAAGTGAATCTAAATGATAGTGTTCAATTACAAGTGCATCTACATCCAGCAAGGAAGCGAAAACAAGGTGGTGAAGAGCTCATGTTAATGGTGGAGATGGCTCACAGAGTCTTCTCTCAATTTCCAGAATCAACTGAAATTCAACCTCACATGGAACTGCTACTTGACTGTCCATAAGGCAGAGAGTGTCAGGGTAACTGGTTAGAAAACCCACTGCCTCTCAAACTAGTTCTCAGCCCCAAACTGTGTCAGTGGGTTCCCTGAGCCCACGGCATTCCTCCCCAGGGGGAAAGGACAGAACACTGATGAAAAACATGGTACGTGTAGGGAGGGACGTCGATTGCCCTGGATGCACCCAGAGAAGTGGAGGCAGGAAATAGGGCAGGTAAAGAGGACAGTGGTTTCCTTCCCTGTCCCTTTCCTTCCCTCAGCAAATAGCTATAATCTAAGACAAGAGTGCAGCAGGAAGCAGAGGTCCTATGTGTTCATCCCGAGGTAGATACATGATGATGGACACGTATGTATGTATGGTACATAGTTTATTTTCTGTCTTTCCAACATAAAATCACCTCAGTTCAGTTCAGTTCAGTTCAGACGCTCAGTCCTGTCTGACTCTGCAACTCCATGAACCTCAGCACATGAACCCCCTTGTCCATCACCAACTCCAGGAGTCCACCCAAACTCATGTCCATCGAGTCGGTGATGCCATCCAACCATCTCATCCTCTGTCGTCCCCTTCTCCGCCTGCCTTCAATCTTTCCCAGCATCAAGGTCATTTCCAATGAGTCAGCTCTTCACATCAGGTGGCCAAAGTATTGGAGTTTCAGCTTCAGCATCAGTCCTTCCAATGAACACTCAGGACTCATTTCCTTTAGGATGGATTTTGCAGGCCAAGGGACTCTCAAGAGTCTTCTCCAACACCACAGTTCAAAAGTATCGATTCTTCGGTGCTCAGCTTTCTTTACAGCCCAATTCTCACATCCATACATGACCACTGGAAAAACCATAGCCTTGACTACACGAACCTTTGTCAGCAAAGTAACGTCTCTGCTTTTAGAGATAATGACAGCACAGATAGCTCTGCACTGTTTTGACTTTGAAGTTGGGTTTAATGGAAAGAACAAAGCTTTGGAAACAGGCTTGGCCTCAGACTTCAGCTATGTAATTGTATTATCTATGAACTGTGTGGCTTTGGGCAAGGTAGTTCAGTGTCCTTATCTGTAAGTGACCAATTAGAGGTTTAAGTCAGATGCTGCATGAAACTGCTCAGCACTGTGCCTGGTTCTTTCTTTGGTGACATCTAGAGCAGTGTTTCTCAACATTTCTTTCATTATTGCCATCCAAAAAAGAAGCATATTAGACTGCATCCATGAAATTTCAATACCAGAGATATTATATATATCTGTTTATGTACCATATGCATATCTATATTTTATACATTAAAAAACAAGATGTTTTTGTCCCCAGTGACCGGTTTCTACCCACTTGGGATTGATATTACCCCACTGAGAATATAT
This sequence comes from Bos grunniens, assembly GCF_055505025.1. Lineage (NCBI taxonomy): Eukaryota > Metazoa > Chordata > Mammalia > Artiodactyla > Bovidae > Bos > Bos grunniens. The sequence goes on along the minus strand of NC_141179.1, from coordinate 6,249,163 downwards.
GTCTTTTGGTAGTGTATATTCTACTTAGCTGGGTCAACGAATGACCCATGACACCAGTTCTGCCTGGTATGACTTGGCATCTCACCAGATGGTTGACAAGAAGTACCATCTCCTGGGAGATATCCATAAAGCCAAGAGATCTGGATTTCAGAGACACTCTGTAGAACACAGAACTCATTAGATTATAAAGGTAAGCCTGCTGAACTTGGTGTCAGTGAAAAGCAGTGACATTCTCACAAACGATTGACCAAATGCATTTGTGGGCTAGATCAACTCACAGAGAAAACAGACCAATGGCTAGAAAGATGAGAACAAATCAGAGAGGATATGCACAGCTCTTTTCAAGAGTGAGGCAACAGAATTTTTAAATCACTAAATTGTTTTTCCCTTTTATTTCTCTGCTTCCTTTAAAGCACCACTCAAGTCACTAGCCAACTGTTTCTTGCCTCACATTCATAATCTTGAATAATTATTCACATTCTGACATATTTCCTAGAGCCTAAATAATTAAAGTGGCTATGCATTGAGAAGGGGTTTTTCCTAAACTGGGAGCGATGAGAGAATCTATAGGTTCTAGGTGCCTTGAAGAACTGGGCTGCACTTCACAGCAGCCCTCCAAGGATATGTGTTACATTTGATACAGCTGCACTAAGATTAATGCAAGGTATATACAGGCTACCTAACATGGTCCTTTCTACATAGAGGGTGTGCTATATTGCTGCTATTGCTGTTATTTCTTATGCATAATTTTCTAAAAGGTTTGTCTCACTTTTCCACAAAGTGTTTAAATTTTATGTTTTAGCTATCATTGTGGATTCTCCTTGAGACTGCAAAGAACACAAAGAGGTGGTATTACTAGACAATCAGTCTATAGGTGTGTGTGCATGCTCAGTCATGTCCGACTCTTTGTGACCCGTGGACTTGACCCCGTGGACTGTAACCTGTTAGGCTTTTCTGTCCATGGAATTCTCCAGGCAAGAATACTGGATTGGGTTGCTATGCCCTCCTCCGGGGGATCTTTCTAACCGATGTCTCCTGCAACTCCTGCACTGTAGGCAGATTATTTACCACTGAGTCACCGGGCAAGCTTATGGAACCGAGAACAGGCAATTGGCCAAGAATACAGGTAATCATCTGGGTGTGCGACTGGCACCTGAGCATCCTTTGTTCGACCATGCCAGCTGTCAGGGGAGTTTGTCACATGGGTCCCAGTCCACAAGGGGTCTTTGTCTTCTCAGCCTTGTTGCTTAACTAGTGCTGGCACTATGGTATCCTTACTGCCTATGCAGCGAAGGTCTTTGCTTTCCTAAAGTATTTTAGGGAATAAGCTTTCTGGATCTTATGGGATGCCTCTTAGGTTTGTGATTATGATTTTGGACTCATGCAGTAGTGAGTGATAGCTTGCAGTGAGCAGCAGCTAAAAGTGAGATGTTAGTTCCCTGACTGGGAATCAAATCCTGGTCACCCGGGTGAAAACCAGAAATCCTAACCACTAGACTGCAGGGAGCCAGCAGCTAGAGTCTAAACCCCCAATCCTTGTCTGTCTTGAAAAGAAAAATGTAGAGGAAAGTAAAGCATTTATTAGAAAAGCAGAGTAAATGCAGAAAGACACATGGGCAAACTCAGTGACAGCTGCACCTTTGGGAAGTTTACATCACTTATAAGGGGGCAGTCTCCCAGGTCTTTATCTTCCTTCTGGCCAATCATCCTGCTTTGCCCCCATGGATAATTTGCTCAGGATCTTCCCTAGGAGCTCATGCTTCCCTCAGTCGAGATAGATTTCAGCACAAGGGCGTCTGGTGGGAAGTGACGGCAGGATATGGTCTAGCAGCCACTGCCTTTTGATCCCAGAGGAGCCTTTCTGTGCGTCTGCAGTGTCTCCCTTGCCCCAAGGAAAGCATATGTGTGACCTCTTGATCCTTCGCTCAGAGTTTAGCCCCTTCTTGTCCCTGCCATGACTATTATCTTAAAGTGTCCACAGGAGATAAAGTCTGTCCACTGTTTACCCTGTTCCTGTTTTATTTCTATCTTGAAGTGTAAACTGGAGGCTGACTGTATGTGCGTAAATTGGAGCTCACCAATCTCCTGCCTCAGATAAGCCATAAAAAGCCTTATTGGCTTAAATTGATATTAAGATCCTGCTCTTTGATAACCAGATGATAGATTCCCTGAATTGGAAAAACTTCTAAATTGGTAAATTTTTAAGCAGTTCTCATCATAAACAACTATATCTTATTAGTACCTATGGAAAGATCAAATTAAAAAGGTGGATACAAAAAAATATAATGGCTAATCTTGAGAAATTCCTTAAAAGTATAATTGAATTTTTGTTCTTAGCTTCCATTCATGGGCCTTACAGGTATTAATGAAAGCATTAAGTTAATTAAGAAGATAATGAGACAAAGCTGATGGGGAATCAAGGGACTCTTCCCAACGAAGTGGAAAGTTTTAAAGGTTATTAAGAAATAAGGTAAATAAAGCAAATACTGAAAGAGGTGGCACAAAAAGAAGAATCAGAAAGGAAAAAGTCATGGGGCACTTCCCAGCAGAGTGGCAGTCTTTAAATGCTTATTAAGAAATGGGATGAATATAATGGACATTGATGGGTTTAAAATAAAGGTTTTAATATAGCACTCCCCAAGGTTAGGTAGGTCAAAATGATCCCTTATTTGTCCCTGAAATACTAAAGGGCCCCAAACAAGTTCACTTTTTTCTACCCCAGTTTGGAGAAATTTTAGAAGCTGAAAGTCAAAAATTACAATGAAATTATTACAATTACAATTCTCCAAGCCAGGCTTCAACAGTATGTCAACCGTTAACTTCCAGATGTTCAAGCTGGATTTAGAAAAGGCAGAACCAGAGATCAAATTGCCAACATCCGTTGGATCATTGAAAAAGCAAGAGAGTTCCAGAAAAATATCTGCTTCTGCTTTATTGACTATGCCAAAGCCTTTGACTATGTGGATCACAACAAACTGTGGAAAATTCTTCAAGAGATGGGAATACCAGACCACCTGACCTGCCTCCTGAGAAATCTATATGCAGGTCAAGAGGCAACAGTTAGAACCGACATGGAGCAGACGAATTCCAAATTGGGAAAGGAGTACATCAAGGCTGTATATTGTCACCCTGCTTATTTAACTTATATGCAGAGTACATCATGCAAAATGCCAGACTAGATGAAGCACAAGCTGGAATCAAGATTGCCAGGAGAAATATCAATAATCTCAGATATGCAGATGACACCACCCTTATGGAAGAAAGTGAAGAGGAACTGAAGAGCCTCTTTAATGAAAGTGAAAGGGGAGAGTGAAAAAGCTGGCTTAAAACTCAACATTCAAAAAACTAAGATCTTGGCATCAGATCCCATCACTTCATGGCAAATAGACAGAGAAACAGTGGAAACAGTAAGAGACTTTATTTTCTTGGGTTCCAAAATCACTGCAGATGGTGACTGCAGCTATGAAATTAAAAGACGCTTGCTCCTTGGAAGAGAAGATATGACCAACCTAGATAGCATATTCAAAAGCAGAGACATTACTTTGCCAACAAAGGTCTGTCCAGTCAAAACTATGGTTTTTCCAGTAGTCATGTATGGATGTAAGAGCTGGACCATAAAGAAGGCTGAGCGCCGAAGAATTGATGCTTTTGAACTGTGGTGTTGGAGAAGACTCTTGAGAGTCCCTTGGACTGCAAGGAGACCCAACCAGTCCATCCTAAAGGAAATCAGTCCTGAATATTCATTGGAAGGACAGATGTTGAAGCTGAAACTCCAATACTTTGGCCACCTGATGGGAAGAACTGACTCATTGGAAAAGAGTCCTGATGCTGGGCAAAATTGAAGGCAGAAGGAGAAGGGGACAACAGAGGATAAGATGGTTGGATGGCATCACTGAGTTGATGGACATGAGTTTGAGCAAGCTTCAGGAGCTGGTGATGGACAGGGAGGCCTGGCATGCTGCAGTCCATGGGGTCACAAAGAGTCAGACATGACTGAGAACCTGAACTGAACTGAACTGAACTCAACTCAACTGAAAGACTGACAAAATGGCCTGGGTCCCTTGACTTGACCTTTTCACTGGGGCCAAAGGCTTTTTACGTAGGTGCTTCCCTGGTGACTTAGATGGTGGAGAGGTTTTAAGAACTCCTTGATGTGGGAACCTTGTAAGTTATGGTACAACTTACATTGTACAAAATCCATTGGTGAAACTGACTTAAACTACAATTAAGAAAAAGTAAAAGTGCAAGGTTGTTAGAATTATAAAGGCAGAAATGTGTGAGCAGATTTTATGAAGAGGTAAAGTCAGTGTTGCCTGATTGTCTTGTGGGAATGGATATTGTGTCTAGCTGGGAGCACTTCTACTCAGAACTGCAAGACTGGGATTTGCTGATAGGGCCCTAGTAGAGGCTATGGTTAAACATAAAAGAGTTGATTGAGTTGATGGTGACTGTAGGCAAATTGGTGAATTTGAATGGCATTATAGAAAGTGCTTACATCTCTTTTGCCTGATTGTATGGTGGGGATGGATACTGTGTCTCACCGGGGAACTTTCCCCGGCCTGATATTGTAAAGCAGGGTGTGTAATCTTCCTCTTGGGCAGTATTAATTGAACACGCTAAGGAAACTATCAGTGTTGCTTGAGCCCACAGTGTGAGGTGGAAGCCAGAAGCTAATGTTGAATACAAGCAACCGTCTTTACCCTGCAGAGCTCTACAAAATCAGAAATGTAAACACAGCCTGCACTGCCTGAGACTGAGCCTGGTTAGTTTGATCAACAGAACCTCAACATCTCTCCCAAAAGAAAAAAGAAAACACTAATAAAGAGGAAAGGGGGCTTTGAAAATACAAATGCTTGAAAATGTTCTCTTGTCCAAATTCTAAATCAAAACTTCCTTAAGATTGTTTGTCAAGGAGAAATATAAACCTTAAAGGTATTCTCTACAAATAATAAGACTTTAGCAATCTGAGTGAGTAAACTTAATTTATTCCAATTATTACTCACAAACTAGAAATTTTTGTATTGCTCCTGATTCATGGGAAAAGTTTTTAAGTAAAAGCTAAAGGTCTGTTTCTGTCTGAATGTGTGCCTCTGTTATAGATACGGTAATTTTATGCCTCTGAATGGCAATGCCAAAATTAATTTTTAAAAAATACTTTAACTGGCTAGAACAACCAAGATAAAATAAAATTCTCAAAAATATAAACTAATCCCCCAAATGATCTAGGTTTAATCTCTAATAAATAAACACTTGGTTTAATTAAAATAAGCAGGTCTTTAAATTTATAAACATTAAATTTCAAACTTTTATTCTACCTAAAATTAAATAAGCTGATATTATCTCTGTTACAAAATTTGTCAGCAAGATAAATAGCTTGGGATGGTGACTGGCTTTGTCTAATATCTCATGAAATTTTCATGAGTGATCTAAATATACTTGCTGGGGACAAGCGATTTACGTAGAGCTCAATGGAATAGTAGAGTTTTGCTGAGTAAAGTAAGTTAAAGATGGGAATTCATTGAATGGCTAGATCATTTGCAAATAAGATAGAATACTGAACATTAATTGCTAAACAGTCAAAGTTTATTTATCTATTTTTGTCTTATTACAGAAAATCTGAAGATGTTTGGGTTTTATAGTAAACATGTTTTAAACCACATTGAAGAAAATAGGTGCTGAGGAACTATATGTTCCTAGAAATTATGAAATATAATCCTAAATTTGCTAATAAAATATACTGGTAGAGCAAGCAGTTTATAATTGTCTTGGCTTTCACTGAAAATTAAGGTTTCTAAGGGTTAAGAATTCTAACTAATGTAATTAAAACTACTAAAATTAATGAGGAAAACATTTCATATACAAGGAAATTTTTTTTAAATGTTGATTAAAAAGATGCACAATGTGAGAGCTGTGAGTTATTAGGAGCAAAATGGGGACTCCGTGGAAAACAATCCGCCTGTAATTCAGGGGATACAAGTCCCATCCCTAGGTTGGGAAGATCCCCTGGAGGAGGTCATGGCAACCCATTCCAGTATTCTTGCCTGGAAAATCCCATGGAAAGAGGAGGCTGGCGGGCTACAGTTCATAGGATCGCAAAGAGGGGGGTGCAACTGAAAAGACTGAGCATGAGCTCATGTGGACTGTAGCCCAGGAGACACCTCACGTAGCTCTGAAAGACTGCTCCAAAGAGGCAGTGGGGGAAGGCCAACATGTGAAACTCTGGTGAAGGGGGAATTCAAGGCAATCAAGTACTCATTTTACAAAGGTTTTCTGCAGCTGAGGTCATCATGAAAGGATTAGTGCATTTCTAGGTATATGAGGAAGACGAAAGGATGTGGATCATGAAACCAGTTCCTAAAAACGTCTATCTAAAGACCTGTTCCACCAGTTTCCCTGGAGCACACTCAGTCTCCACCCTGAGTTGCCTTCAGGGAGTGTCCAAGGTAAGCAGCTGCAGAAGCACAGGCAGATGGCAATGCCCTTGTTGTTGCTGTTGTTTCAGTCAGTCAGTCAGATCAGTCGCTCAGTCATGTCTGACTCTTTGCGACCCCGTGAATCGCAGCAGGCCAGGCCTCCCTGTCCATCACCAACTCCCGGGGTTTACAAACTCATGTCCATCGAGTCGGTGATGCCATCCAGCCATCTCATCCTCTGTCGTCCCCTTCTCCTCCTGCCCCCAATCCCTCCCAGCATCAGGGTCTTTTCCAATGAGTCAACTCTTCGCATGAGGTGGCCAAAGTACTGGAGTTTCAGCTTTAGCATCATTCCTTCCAAAGAAATCCCAGGGCTGATCTCCTTCAGAATGGACTGGTTGGATCTCCTTGCAGTCCAAGGGACTCTCAAGAGTCTTCTCCAACACCACAGTTCAAAAGCATCAATTCTTCGGCGCTCAGCCTTCTTCACAGTCCAACTCTCACATCCATACGTGCTGTTGTTTAGTCTCTGGCAAATGCTCTTGGCAAGTGTCACCTTGCAGTTGACAAAGGTATAAGGAATGGAAATGCATTTTGTTACGGGGAAAGAAAGTAATTTTGTCCTAAAGAAGTTGAGATAGAGATAGAAAGAGAGAACATAGGACAGACATCTGAATATTAAGAAAAGGATGTTATAGAAGGTTTGTGGAAAAGGAGCCCTGAGAAAAGACAACAGAAATATTATAGTTACCATTGATAACTCTAAGGACATGTCTATATTAATCAAGCCAACAAGCTTAAGCTACTTTCAATAGCAGATATCAATTCAGTACTGAATATTTCTGAGATCATGGGTCCTAAAATTTATCTTGGCCACTTTTCTGTATATTTAGATTTAATTTGTAAGCACTTATTTCCAAGTCAATTAAAATAGTTCATTTACTAGTTAACTTTTACATTAAGACTGAACCAGAAATCTCAGTTTTTGCTGCTTGAGTTCAAAAAGCTCTTGACCACTCATCACTTTTTTTTTTTTTCCTGAGGGCCTGGACACAAGGGAGAGAGAGAAATACCTGCCAAAGGAAGACAAATACAAATTGTTTTTCATGGGAACACAGTTGAAGTTCTCTTGGCCTTATAAAAATACTCTGGGAGAGATATAGCTGCCCAGGGGAGAGAAATACCAATTGCTTTTCATGGGAACATAGTTGAAGATCTGTCTTGTAAAAATACTTAGGTGAGGGGAGTTCTACAAGATGGAATAAAGCTTACCCATAACAAGGCCAGGACAAAAGTTAACATCTCAACCAACTTCCCACAGGAAGAGCCTGAAGCAACAGGGAAAGGATTCTCTGGTGTTGTCACTTGTGAGTCCTGCCCTGTTATTAATATTTACCAAAGTCATTGTAAGTACCGACACACATACATCAACAAACATACCCTAATACCAAGTATTAATTTGAAGCTGACTATTTCCCAGTTCACAAGAACCTGAAATCCATTTAGCTTAATTTCTCTCTCACTTAGAATTGTTTGATTTTTAAGTGCCTACTTTTCTTTGAGCCAATTAAATAGAGCTCATTTACAAATTTAGCAATAATATCCAAAGACAAAGACACATACCGAGACATACATAAATCCAAACAGACACAAGAGATCTCATAGCTTTGTTTTCCAGACTTAGTCATGAAAACAGATACCACAATATAAAACAATAGCTGATAAATAACAATTGGAATAAGAAAAATTTTAAAAGGCTTCTTTCATGTGTGTTTCCCATCCCCCCTCAGTTTCAGGAATTAGAGATGATCTAGATATGTGTCCCTGAGAGCTGTGGTCTCAAGGTACAAGGAGAGAAAAGTATGTTCTCCTAGTAGGACAATTTGGTTAAAACCAACTTTTAACCAGTGTTCTCTGGAGTCTAAAGAATATTGTGGCCATACGGTCAAAAAAATCTTTTTCTGTGGTCATAGTTTCATGGCCAAAATTTAAACCAAGCAGTGCTCAAGTTGGCCTTGATAGCAAAGGCACACTGGTCCCAACAGGGATTGTCTCTCTGGGGAGGTGAGGGTCTTAGTTAGATCAGCCCCAGACTGTTGATTATAGAAGAGTCCTGGACATAAGGGAACTTTAGTTTGTATTCTCATCTTGTGGCAATACAGATTTAATTGTAAGAGACACATTTTTAGGCCTTTTTATGTTTATTTTTGGCATTGGATCATAGCTATAGGTTGACCAGTCATTTAAAATTTTTCCAAAGGTGTTCCCAGATTTGGGGGGTTGTGGTGTGGGACATTGGACGAAATGCTTCCCATTTTAGATCAAGCAGTTTGTACCATATGTCTGCACACTCAAACCAATCTGCAGGCTCAAACCAACCAAACCAAAATCTCACCATCCAGAAGTCACACTGCAAATAAAACAAATGGCAAAGAGATGCTCAGAAATTAAAGCCAAATGGCATAATGCCTCAAGTGTGACTTCCCAGTCCCACTAGACCTGTGACCTTGCCCAAAGCCCACCTTACAAATGGAGTTGCCCTTCATAGGGAGAACTCCCCAGATTGGAATCAAAGCTCCCCAAGTTGGAACCGAAGTTCCCCCAAACAGGCAAGGTCAAAGAGGCCCTGGTGTGCACCCAGGAGACTCACCAGATAGCTGGTGGATGTGTCATGGTGCGCCAAAGGCCCTCTTTCTGATTCTCCAGAAGTCAAAGTCTTCCCAGAGGAGAAATCTGGGCCAGTTTGGAGAAGGGAAAAAAAGGATATCCTCTGGGACCTTCCACTTTCCCAGAGGAAGGAGTCTAGTGTGACAGCAATCCCCAAGTGTCTGACCAAGCCAAGCAGCCCTGCAGGGTCAGCTGCCCACGATCAGATCCCAGATGACTCCCCAAACTTGTTGCCAAAATCTTGGCTCTCTGTGCACCAATACCAAACAGAAAATGGAGCCAGAGTTATGGAGGAGAAAGAAAGAGTGGCTTTATCCAGGCCAGAATACTGGAGTGGGTAGCCATTCCCTTCTCCAGGGGATCTTCCCAACCCAGGGCTTGAATCCAGGTCTCCCACATTGCAGGCAGATTCTTTTCCAGCTGAGCCACCAGGGAAGCCCACTACTTTGCCAGGCAAAGGGGGGCCACAGTAGGCTAGCACCTCAAGAACTGTGCCCCCACTCCCTGGTGAGTAGGGAAAGGCTATAGTCAGGCAGGAGTGTGTGATGAGGATCGAGGCAGTGACAGTCTTGCATTCTCCTTTCTTCTGCAGTTTCCAAAGGGTGGGGCTGCTGACAAGCATAGGGTCTGTGCAGGGTCCTAGGTGGTCCATATCCCAGTGTGGATGAGCCTCTGCCCCAGGTTGTTTCATTGCTGCTTCTCCTTTGATTAGCAACTCTCCCACCCTTTGGAACTCAGAGAAGGTCATGGAGGCTGGAGTCTTGCCTACAAGGAATGGGGGACAAAAAGTCCTCCATGCCCAGGAATCTCACAGGGCCCTGCATGGCATCAGTCATTTTTAAGAAATACAAGATTTGTTGTTGTGGTTCCTCTCCCTTTACTATCTAAAATAATTTAGATAAAGAGCCTGTTCCTGGAATAGAGCTGTCACCAAATATGTCTGCAAAGAACATGGACTCAGTGTGGTGCGGGATACTCTGGAGGACCCAGGCATCAGAGTCCACTCTGTCCCCTTGCCTCTGCCTCATTCAACAAACATTTGCTTTTCCATCTCCATGTGAATTGCCTTCCTCCCCCTTTGAAATACCAAACTACTACTCCTAACATCCACTTTCGTCTTTAGCTGAAGATAATATTTTTTTAACTTCTTTTTTTTTTAATCAATTTATTTTTTATTGAAGGATAATCACTTCACAGAATTTTGTTGTTTTCTGTCAAATTTCAACATGAATCAGCCATACGTGCACATATATCCCTTCCCTTTTCAACCTCCCTCCTGTCTCCCTCCCCATGCCACCCCTCTAGGTTGATCCAGAGCCCCTGTTTGAGTTTCCTGAGCCATAGAGCAAACTCAGTGAAGCTTTTGGCCACTTTGTCACACTCAGTTTTCCTGCATCTCTCCCATTATTATCTCCCGCTATTAACTTTGATTTTCTCCTGTTAATGTATCTCATGTCAATTTAGTCCTTAGATGAATCTAGAAGAGGGAATTGTCTTCCTCCCTTACAAGGACAGCTCAGAGAAGGGAAGGTCAAAAGAAGGAAACACACACACGCCCACACACCCACAGGAGGAGCATAATGAAGACACTTGGACACTGCTTTACAAAATTGGAAGTGGAATTCTCTCTTCTGCGGTCTGGCTGTCTAACATATCTCATACAAAAAATGGATGAAGAGGAGAAGGCCTTCCTTAGCACCAAGGAAATCAATGACCTCAAGTTTCAAGTCTTAGTTTCATTATGAATAACAAAGCTCTTGGGAAGTCAGCCTTAAGAAGTCAGCCAAGTCAGCCTTAAGAAGATCCTCTGTGGAGACAGCAGGGAACTTCCTCCTCTCTAATACCAAGTGCATTGAATGATTAATAAGCCCTGCCAAAAAAACATGAATCATGCTTAGAATTCATTTTACAAATCCAAAATATCTTACAGTGAATGACAGCAGTGCCTTAAAAACTGTTTCAGGCATAATTCAAGGAAATTCAAGCATGTCCTTTATGTCTTTGTCACATTCTTGTCTGGTTTTGGAAAGACTCTGATCCTGCTTTTCTTTAATCGAAGGGCAGCCTGTATTCCAGGACCCAGTTCTGGTAACATGACTCTTGTGAATCCATTTCTTTCCTTCAAGTCCTCTTCAGGCAGCTAACAGGTTCTGTGTTTTTTGCTTCAGCATTTGTGACCCTGAATAGATTGTTTGCATTCTGATTTCTTTCCCAGAACCTAAATCCACGGAAGGAAATCAGAATATGTCATCTTAAAGCATGTCTCTTTGACATAAAAATTATTTTGAGCTGAAGAAAATTAAGAAGAAGCAAATAAAGCTTTCCCCCTTTTTGGCCAAAGATAAGATATCAATTCTTTTTTTTTTTTTTTAACTGCAGATAGACTTTTAGCCCAGTGCTTAGTCCCTCAGTCGTGTCTGACTTTGCAACCACATAGACTGCAGTCCACCAGGCTCCTCTGGCCATGGGGATTCTCCAGGCAAGAATACTGGAGTGGGTTGCGTGCCCTTCTCCAGGGGATCTTCCCAGCCCAGGGACTGAACCCAGGTCTCCCGCATCGACTGAGCCACCAGGAAAATTGGAGTCAGTAGCCTAACCCTTCTCCAGGAGATCTTCCTGACTCAGGAATCGAACTGGGATCTCCTGCATTGCAGGCGGATTCTTTACCAGCTGAGCTACCAGGGAAGGCACCAGAGAATCCCCAAGCTGCCTTCCTCCATAGTTTTCTCCTATATGTTGCCTTCCTCCATAGTTTTCTCCTATATGTTTCCCTTCCCACAATGTGCCACCCTTGGGAGGCTACAACTGCTTTCCTTTTTTTTCTGCCATTCCTCTACAAATTTATTGTTCTTTCTTGAAGATGCTGTACAAATTGGATTTCTAAGCCACTTTTCTGAGTTACTTTTCATTTAGATTCCTCCCTCGTACTGTGGACTACATGCATTTAATAAACTGTCTCTCTCTTGTTAATCTGTCTTTTAGAGTTCAAGCTGAAAGCCTGAGATGAGTTGTGATAAAGTTCTTCCTGCCTTACATCACCAAAGTGGATCTTGTGGGTTTCTTTCATCCCAGCCTCTCCACAGTTGCCACCTACATGTACACCTACTCACATACCATATCCTTGTTGAATCTGTCATAAAACAAGATGCGCGATACAGAGACTACAACTTATGTGCTATCTCTGTCTGATTTCTGAAAATACCTAATTTAATTGCTACTGGAATTATACACTGTGAATGAGAATTATCATCTGAAATAAAAATAAGCAAATTATGTTTTCTTTTTGCCACAATGAAATTTTTTAAATGGAATATATAAATAATAGGTGGCAGTAATAAAAACATTTGAACCACAAAATATATAATAAAATGAGTAAAGAATTGGCTTTGTAAAACATGAAGAATAGAATAAACTATCCATGAATATTTCATTCACCATCATAACACCATTCTTTTATGTATCTCTTTATGCATATATGAACACACAGATAATTTCATACAAATAAATTCATATCATGCATACAATTTTATTGAAATAGTTTTTTTAATTTATTAGTTATGACTTTTTTTTCCTTTCATCTTTTGGTAGTGCCCTGCCACATGTATGTGGGATCTCAGTTCCATGACCAGGGACAGAAACTGCGTCCCTTAAATTGTCATCATGGACTCTTAACCACTTGACTGCAGGGAAATCCATGCAATTTTTATTCTGTACATCTTTCTTTTTAAAAATAGTGGGTCTTTTTGTTGCTGTTTGTTTGTTCATTTGTTTGCATGCGTATGTATTCCACCTCACTTTTTCTCCTTCCATTGAATAACTCACCCATCCTGCTCTCTGGTTTGTCTTCTTTAATAATATGGTATACAGTTTTCTTTTTTCTCCTTGCTCATACTGTGTGTACAAACACACACCTACACATACACCCATATGTAAGGAAGAAGGTTTGTCATGAGTTGTTTTATAAAGTGGAATTATACTATGTGCATTTCTCTGAACCTTGCTTTTTTCACATAATAATCACATGATAGGGAACAACCCAAAATAGATCTAACTTGTTCCATGCAAATCTTTATATTGCATAGCTTGGATATACCACAATTTTGTATGTACTCTGTTTCCTGTTTTTTACTTCCACAGCAGTGGAGAGGGAGTCTAAAGTCTACTATACATTAGCACTTTTCTTCCCTTATAAAGATTTAAAGTAATTTTATTCCATATTTAAAGAAATTTTCTGTTTGTTCTTGCTATCTCATAGTCTAGCAACTTGAATGAAGCTGTGGTTCAGAACACTTTGGATTGTACATCTTTGAAAAAAATCTCATGAAAATGATAAAACCTCCCCAGGAAAACATACTTACACTTTTTTAAAGTTGCTTATAATTTTAATGGTCTTGATCCCAGAAGAATATTTCCTGAATTTGAGAAAATGCCACACAGTAAATTTACAAAAGGGGATTCTCTCACGTTAGTAATCACCCCCAAATCTCCAGACCTTCTCCTCCTCCTCATGATGATCTGTAACAGATTATGGACCTGTTGGGAAGGAAACAATGTTCCCTCTATCATTCTAGGTTCTTCTGGCTGATCCAAGAATTAAACTGACATGAGACTGATTAACAGGAGAAAACCAAAGTTTAAGAACATGCATGCTTGGGAGACTGTAGCCCATCAGGCTCCTCTGTCCATGGGATTCTCCAGGCCAGAATACTGGAGTGGGTTGCTATGCCCTCCTCTAGGGGATTTTTGCCAATCCAGGGATCCCAACCCACATCTTCTATGTCCCCTGCATTGGCATGTGGGTTCTTTACCACAAGCACTACCCAGAAAGCCCCACATACTTGGGAGAAACCCAGAGGAACTAAGTGACTCACCAAAATGGCCAAAGCCTTCACTTTAAATAATTAGTAATCTTAATACTGAAACAAATCTTCAGCTAAACACGAAAGAGAATTTTAGTGAAGTGGTTTGGAACTTCAAAGGAGAGGAAGGCAATTCACATGAAGATGGAAAAGCAATTGGTAAACAAATGTTTTCTGGGTCACGTGGAAAGGAATTTTAACAAATAGACATTTTTTAGATTCCTACTTGTTTACCACACTTAGTCCCTGTTATACTATAGTTACCTGTGGTGATAGCTCTCTTTCTGGAACAGGTCATCTATCTCATTTTTTTTAGGCAGTTAAAGGGAAGGTCAAAGGTTCTTCCTGAGTCTTTTGGGGCTTGATTGTTTTCAGCTCACAATAATCCACATGCCAGAGAGGCATATATTGGGGTGTCAAATTTTGCTCTCCTACAGACTTTACAGTGGACAAGGAAATGGCAGCCCACCCCAGTTTTCTTTCCTGGAGAATCCCGTGGGCAGAGGAGCCCGGCAGGCTACAGTCCATGGGGTTGCAAGGAGTCGGACATGACTGAGTGACTAACACACACACAGACTTCACAGAGGCCCAGTAGAGGCAGGCCGCTGAGGAAGCAGTGCTCCCAACCTTCTCTGTACAAGTCAGTATGTTCTGCATATTGACTTGGGTAAGTCTGAGGGGTTACTGTGGAGGTGCTGTCTTTCATGCAACCTGATTTTAAGTGCTTATCATTCACTTGTCACTTTATTCCCAGAAAGTTGCCATTTGTCATTGTTAATATTGTCTTGGTTCTCACTCTCACAGGGAAAATAGATAGAGTAATCCCTTAGACCCCGGACCCTTTCAGAGCAGTTTTGTCACATGCTCAGACTAGTGGCTGAGAGACTAGAATCCTTTCTGAGTGCCAACCCCTGTTTCTGTTGTAAAAATAAAGAAGTGGGGTGGAGATGCTGAGGTTAAAGAAAGGGACTCCAAACGTCACCTCTCCTATGTCATCTTTGCCTTTCTCACCTGTCACTTGTGAGTTAGAGGCCAGCCCAAGACCCTAGACATCAGGGACCGATGAGGTCCAGTGTTCTACTGAGCCTCAGCTGGAACCGTCCTATGCAGTGACACATATTTGGAGAATCCTTTGTGTTTTATCATACATAAGCTTTTTATTTCCAGAAGTATAATTGACTTACAGTATTATATTAGTTTTAGGTGTACAGCAAAATGATTCAGTTATTTTTTTTAGATTATATGCCATCGTAGGTATTGTAAGATATTGAATAAAATTTCCCATGCTATATAGTGAACCCCTGTTGCTTATCTATTTTACATATAGTAGTTGGCAACTCTTAATCCTATATTCCTAATTTCTCCCTCCTTCCTCCATTTTTCCTTCCCTCTCTCTTTCCCTCCCCCCCTCCTTTGGTAACCATGATTTGTTAAAAATCACATGTAGGTTTTTAAAATATATATTTCTTTATTTATTTGGCTGTGCCTGGTCTTAGTTGCAGCACTTGGATCGTCAGTCTGTGTTGCAGCACGCAAGATCTTTAGTTGTGGCACGTGGGATCTAGTTTCCTGACGAGGGATTGAACCCTGGGCCCCCTGCATTGGGAGCTCGGAGTCTTGTCCATTGGACAATCAGGGACGTCTCCATGTGTAGTTTTAAATAACAGATTTCTTCTTGTTTAAGTGACGGAATGGGGTTATTACTCTACGTTAAAACATGCAAATATATAAGGAAGAAAATACAACCTGCGTGGGTCTAAGGTAGCACAGTGATCATTGAAACCACAACCTCCTCACCATAAAGAGATTAGATGTTAAAGGGAAACACTGAATGAGCACATCAAACTGCAGCCTCAGGCCGGGGCTGCATCTGAAGTGAAGAAGGCACCCTAGGGCAGAGATGACTAAGGCCAGGATTGGCCCCTGAGACAAGGAGAGAGGAGCCGGGAAAACTTTACAGCCAACGATCTTCCAAATTCTATTGCTTGGTGAATTTGATCAAGTTTCTTTAGGCACCAGACTAGGGACAATGAAAACCTCAAGGAAAGCCATTTTAAGGAAATTGATGCTGTGTGAGATGGCAGAATATCGCAGTTCTCCAACACTGTGTCAGAAGATGGCACACAGGAAAATAGACGCTGATTGGATTTTAGTGAGTCAACCAAATGTTCCTGTAAGACTGGTACCAAAAAATAAACCCAGATTCCCTGCTATAATCCTCCCATGGGAAAACCCACTGTTTTGATGTTTCATACTGCTGTCTGACTTACCCCTCTTATTTTTCTGTGGGGAAAATCTTTGCGGTGAGCAGATACTGTGATGTCAGCTGCAAACTCCCTTATTATCATTGGCACCTCAGCAGCAGTGTTTGGCTGGGTTTCAGTCATGACCAGATTCCCTTCTCATTTTCCTTGTTACCTCAGAGTCCCAGGACCTGACTGGCTTGGGTGCCTCCTCAAGCCTCTTCTGCCCTTCAGTCCTCAGCACATCTGACCCAGTCATGTCTCCCTTTGACTTTGTTGGGATCTGAGACCTAGGAAAGCTTGTGAAGGTTTAAAAGAGGACATCCCTGGACAAAATAAGGGGTGCTTCCATATGAGAGCATTCTGTAAGGAAGCACCAGGCCAGACACCTCACACACGTCGTCTCCTTCAAGTGACGGGTCTCAGATGTTGGTGCTCGTCCTACTTTTTAGATGAGGAACATGAAGTTCAGAGCATTTTAATAATCTGCCTGTAGTCCACCAGCTAGTTAAGGAAATGGGATTTGATTTTTTTCCCCCTCATATATATATTTTTTATTCCTCAGTGCTTATGAGAAGGAAGGATCCAATTTTATTTTTTTAATTTTTAAAACAATTTAACCACACCCTGTAACATGTGGGACATTAATTCCCTGACCAGGGATCAAACCCACACCCCCTGCATTGAAAACTGGAGTTTTCACCCACTGGACTGCCTGGGAAGTCTCACAAGATGATATTTGACTGTGGTATGTCCACATTTACTAATGCCAGGGGTTGAGGCCTTGGGAGAGCTCCTCACAGCCTTATCTTAATATCATATCCTAAAATAGCCAGCATTCTCTCTGTCAGACAGAAACAGAGAAGGCTTTTATTGCTTTGTTTTGTTGCTGTTTTTTAGAAGCTGTATCTGGAGCAATTTTAAATAAGTTTATATATATATACACACACACACACACACACACATACAGAAAGCATGCAAATTATAAATGTTGATCTTTTCAGTGTTTTCACAGAATGAGCATACTCATGTAACTGTAATTGGGCCATATTATTCAATATTTATTCAGGACTTTCTTAAATTATCTGTGGTTTTTCTAAACCCACACATCAAAACCCACCCATTATCAGAGGTTTTTACACCTCTCTCTGACGCAACTATCTTCTTTCTTTGCTGTCCCCAAAGACCCTGGCTGACAACTATTAAAACAAAGTTTGACAGAGTAAATTTGAAAATCTAATGGGCCTATGTTGCTGGCTAAAATCTTGGCTTTCTCTGCCCATCAAAGCCAATGAAAGAATACGGAGACAGAGTTTAGAGGAAATACCGCCTCAGGAACTGTGCCCCATCCCCTCCATGAGGAGTCTAGGGGCTTATACAAGATGAGGGCTCGCAGTCAGGAGTCAGTGATGAGGGATAATGGTGCTAGGATCTTGTCAAAACACAGTCATAGGTCGGCATCAGTAACTCAGTAGTTGAGTCTTGCAGTTGGGTGGTTCTGTGGCCTTCTTTCTGATCTATAACTACAAGGGGAAGGGAGTCTTCTAAGGGTAAGCAAAGGATAAATGCAGCTCCTGCAGAGTTAGGGAGCAGAAAAGCACACTTAGTTACAGACATGCAGAGTTAGGAGCAGTTAAAGTAAAAAAAAAGAAACTGGAGCCTATTATATAGAGTGAAGTAAGCCAGAAGAAAAACATCAATACAGTATACTAATGCATATATATGGAATTTAGAAAGATGGAAATAACCCTGTATGCGAGACACCAAAAGAGACACAGATGTACAGAACAATCTTTTGGACTTTGTGGGAGAGGACAAGGGTGGGATGATTTGAGAGAATGGCATTGAAACATGTATATTATCATATGTGAACTGAATCGCCAGTCCAGGTTCGATGCATGAGACAGGGTGCCCAGGGCTGGTGCACTGGGATGACTCAGAGGGATGGGATGGGGAGGGGGGTGGGAGGCGGGTTCAAGATGGGGAACACATGTACACCCGTGGCAGATTCATGTCAATGTATGGCAAAACCAATACAATATTGTAAAGTAAATAAGTAAATAAACAGGAAAAAAAAAAAAAAGGAATGTTTAGGCCTGCTCACTATTCTCTGTATCCTCTTTGTTCTCATGAAAGGGAAAGAAGAAACTCATTTCTCTTTTTTTTTGCTTTTCACTGCAACACTTACTAGGTGATCCATGAGTCAAGGGGCATCTCCTCTAGCACTGAGAGGGCACTTATGGAGGTTGTGCAAAATGGAAGGTTTTCAGAGGAAGAAGGGTGGGTCAAGGGAGCTATTAGCAAAAGAAAAAAGAATTATTCTTAGTCAGGACATCCTTTTGGAGTGAAGGCATAACAAGAGCTTTATCATACAGATGAAGTCTTCTTCCCCTGAGGGTGGAGAGCACCTGCATGACAGATTACCTCACTGGTGTTGGCCAGTAAGTCCCCGACTGGTTGGTTAAGATTACACTTCTGGGAGAGGGTGAAGCTATAGTTAGGTTAGGTATTACATCTAAGTTTAGCTCCAGTATTCTTGTCAGGAAAATCCCATGGACAGAGGAGCCTACAGTCCATGGTGTCACAAAGAGTTGGACATGACTGAGTGACTTCACTTTCCTTTCCTTTAGCACAAATGACACTCTCTTGGGCTTGTGGTTTTCTTTTTTATCCTTGCTGTAAGACAGCTTTGAATATGCTTTATTACTATCATTATGTTCCAGGAATTAAAGAAATATTTGTACTCTTTAAAACTTCTTTATACAACTTTTTAACTTTTTATGATGGATCTCCCACAATTCCCACCACCAGAACTGAAGCTACAGGAGAGCCAGGGTTTTTTCCTGTTTTGTTCACCTACATACCCCAGTAACTAGACTAGGCTGGCATAGAATTGAAGGTGAAGGTTGCTCAGTCATGTCCAGCTCTTTGCGACCTCATGGTCTGTCTGTACAGTCCATGGAATTCTCCAAGCCAGAATCCTGGAGCGGGTAGCCTGGCCCTTCTCCAGGGGATCATCTATTTAACCCACAGGTCAATTAGCTCTCCTCCCCTACTCTGTCCCGCACTCACCACCGCCTTGAATAACTTCCAGGCTCTGTCATCCATGGCTACCTACCACATTCGTCTTGGTCCTCCTTGAGGCTGCCCCAGCTCGTCTATACACTTATCATCTCATACCTACGACCTAAACTCTTTCTAAACTCTTCTCCTCCATTCTCTATGTGAGACACATTGCTGCCAAGGAGGGTCAACGACAGGGCAGTCTGGGGAGCCTGGGTCAGGTAAGCACACAGGAGGGGCGCACACCCTCTCCTCTGGTCAGAAAAGGTTTCCCAGAGGTGGTCTTAGGGAGTCTCAGACCAGGTGAGAGTACAGAGCGGGCCAGGGAGTAAGGAAGGGGAAGCGGGCAGAGAATGTGCAAAGCTCAAGAGAATAGGAGTGTCTGGGGCAAAGGGTGTGTGTGTGTGTGTGTGCGTGTTGGGGAGGAGGGACATCTGTAGAAATGGGACTTGTCCAGGAGGGGAAATTCCCCCATCTAACTCTCTTGAGTTCTTGTGGCTGGACTAATAGTAAAAATGGCACAAGATTAACAAGAGGAAAAGAAACAAATTTAATTGGTGCTCATGGAGGTGCCATAGAACCAAGACCTAAGAAGTGGCCAAAGAAGCCAGCTCTTATGATTTTAGACAAAGGAACAATAAATTTGAGAGGAACTGACAGGACAGACAGATGTTTAGGTTTGAGCGCTTTAACTAGTAAGGGATTTGAGCAAAGCTTGGGACTGGGTAGTGAATGGGTAAAGAAGTGACAAGATTTATTTGCGAAGCCTCCTTGGCCCTGAATTCCCTATCTCTGGTGATAAGGATGCCTTTATACTTCACCTCCAAGAGGGCCCCTTTCACTTCAAAGACTTATTTCTTGCTTCCAGGGAGACAGAGTCCCTCTTGCATTGGCTGTTTCTTTTTATTTACTTATCTATTTATTTATTTTTGGCTGTGCCGGGTCTTCACTGCTGCTCACAAGCTTTCTCTAGCTGCTACAGCAGGCGCTACGCTTTGTCGCGGGGGATGGGTTTCTCACTGCAGTGGGCTGTCTGGTTGCAGAGCGCAGGCCCTAGATGTGCAGGCTCGGTAGTTATGAGCACGGGCTTAGTTGCTCCACAGCATGTGGAATCTTCCCGGACCAGGGATTGAACCCGTGTCCCCTGCATTGGCAGACGGATTCTTTACCACTGAGCCACCCACCAGTGAACTCTTGGCTGTTTCTTAAGTAACTGTAACTTCAAAAAAGGCCTATGTCATTGAGGCATATTTTGAGGGGGCCTGATCTGGGTCCCAACGAACTGCAAAAGATGGCAAAACCAATACAATATTGTAAAGTAAATAAATAAATAAAGGGAAAAACAAACAAAGCAGGGGCCTACGTTATGCTAAAAAAGTTCCCATTTAACCCTGGAGATACTAGGAGGCCCTGAAGAATTCAAGCAGGGGCAGGACAGGGGCAAATTTTCACTTAGAAATACCATCCTGATAGCGGTGTATATAGAACACAGGCGAGAAGTGCAAGGTTAGGATCCGGTTAGTGCGCCCTGTGCTGTGCTAAGTTGCTTCCGTCGTATCTGACTCTTTGCGGCCCTAGGGACCGAGCCCATGAGACTCCTTCACTTAATTACAGTCAAAAAATCTCTACAGTCTGGCCCTCCCCCTTTTCCAGCCTTCCTTCAACAGCTCCCTTAGGAGAACTCTGCTTCAGCCAACACTCCAAGCCTTTCTATTATTGTTGCTGCGGTTAGCTCCCCCACGCAGAGAGCTTCCACTTCCTCATCTCCCCTTGAGTTTTCCAAATCTTCACCTTCCTTCCCTTGATGGATACTTGCAGCTACTGAACATACCCCTCCCTCCCTCTGCAGACCACACTCCTGGATATGGTGACTTTGTTTTATACCTTCTCCTTATCACCATTCCCACCACAGACCCACACACAGAAACCAGAACTCAAAATGTGTTTCCTTCAATCGGTGGTGATTTAAAACCATGACCCAGCAGCGTTTTAATACTTTAACGCCTGCCCTGAGATGAAGTTGGGAGTGGCTGGGATTGTGTAATTTCCTGTGGGGAAAGCTTTTTTCCCACCCAGTAGCCCGTAATTCTTCCTACAGTGTCATTCTATTAGCTTACTCCCTCTTAAAGGCTAATTTCTTAATGTAAAACAAAGCTTTGTCTGTGGATTTTTTTTTTTTTTTAATTTGAAACAGTCTCATATCTTCTTTTGGTGATTTACTCTTTTCTGTCTTAGCAATAATATGAGGCTGGAATGAAAAATCAGGAGTGTGGTATTGGAAGGAAATAGTTGATAATAAGAATGGAAGCCACCAAGTCAGAAGACAAGCTTTGGCAACTTGTTAGTGGTATAAAGCAGTGTTTGAGCAGATTCTCTGGAGTACCAGTTCTCAAAGGGTGGTCCCAACAGCATCCTCTCCTGGGACTCCATTAGCCATGCAAAATTTTGGCTCTTTCCCCAGACTCCTCAATCAGAAACTCTACATAGATCCAGCAACAGTGCTTTGGAAACCACTGCTCTAGAGTTTAAAGGGAGAATCTACAAAAGATCTGCACTTAGCAGCAGCAGCAGCAAATCTGAGTTTAGTTTCTTCTCCCCGCCCCTTCCCCCACCCTACCCTTGCCATCCGTTTGATGCTTCCTGGAAAAAATAAAAATCAAGCATTTCTGTTTGACTGGTTGACTTAAAGATGTTCAACTTCAAGGATCCATTAGAAAAAAAAAATTACTGAGTACCTCTGATGTCCCAGTCACTGTTTCTAAGCGCCGAGATGAGTGACTATTCCTTTTCTAGAGGAGGGACTGCACAAGCTGGGGGGTTCGGGGTGGGGGTGGGGTGCGGTGGGGGAAGGGGGGTGTCTGTGTATGTGTCTGTGTTGAAAATTGTAATGGAGCAGAAAGTGGGGAAGGCTTTTTGGAAATAATGTCAGTTGGGAAATTGTGTTTAAAAGTGGGAAGGTGCACTTTAGGCAAAGAACTAGGCTGCAGAAAGTCACAAAGACTCCCTTGTCAGTATCTTGATCCTAAAAAATATTGCAGAGAATTATAAGAGCCAGACTAGGTAGGATTTTCATTTTTTCTGCTTGATTTCACAATTTAGATGCACAAGGGGTATCTGCCTCCTAGATCCCCTTGACCTTAATCAAAATGCAACACTGCATTCAACTCCAAGTCTTTCAAGAATTTCCCTGAGACTCTGTTTCCTTTGATGCTTCCTGAGTCTCCCAAACACTTAAATGATCAGATCCTCCATCACCCACAGTTTCCTCCATCCAGGCTGATCCTGGACAAAACTGTTTATCCTAGTCAAAATTTATTTTGCTTGCTTGTCTTCAAACAACAAGCTTGGTCTTTAGAGGTTTCCAGAAAAGTATGAGATATCTCTGCTCAGAAAAGTTATGACCTAGTTAATGGCATAAGACCTTGCAAAAAAATTTTAACAAAATACTCTACATAACAAAGAATTGTATGACATTAAACAACATAAGAAGATAGGAACAGACAAGCTATGGGCCAAGTTAAATCCAGCTTGCTGCCTGTGTTTGTATAGCCTGCAAGCTAAGAATGTTCTCTCCATTTTAAAACAGTAAAAAAAAAAAAAAAATTAAAAGTTTTTTAGGTTGACAACTAAATTTATACGAAACTCAAACTTCAATATTTATAAATAAAGTTTTACTGGAACACAACTACATTCTTTCAGCTATACTTTGTGTATAACTGATTTCTTGCTACAAAAGTAGAGTTGGATAGTTGCAACAAAGATTACGGGAATTTTCCAGGCAAGAACATGGGAGTGGGTTGCCATGCCCTCCTCCAGGGGATCTTCTCAACCCAGGGACTGAACCCAGGTCTCTGGCATTGGAGGTGGATTCTTTATCATCTAAGCCAACAGGGAAGCCCAAGAAAGACCATACAACCTACAAAGTCTACCATATTGATTATCTGGCACTTTACTGATGATGCTCTGACTTCGGCTTTAGTTACTGAACACATGCTTCCTCACTTCTTTGTCTCAGATTCCACCTGCAGAGCCATCCTGTCTCCCTTCCTCAGCTCCTCATGGCTGGACTCCGCCTCCTGTGTCATCGTCCTTCTTCCCTCCTACACTTCCTGTGTAGTTAAGCTTATGAGATGACATGTCTCATGCTTTTCTGGAAACCTCTTAAAGACCAAGTTCGTTGTCTGGAGAAAAGCAAGCCAAATAAATGCCTTCAAATCCCCTGTACTAGTTCTCTCACCAAACATCCCTTCTTCTCAGAAACTCTCCCTACTCCCTCTTCCTCTTAACTTGTCAGAATCTGAGGATTCTGAGGAAACTCTTATTTTCTTATACTCCCTGGTCTACAGCTGAAGCATGAGCCAGAGTCAAAGATTTTCCTGAGGTGACTGAAAGCCCTCACAGATTTGCTGAGAAATTGAATAAAGTCATTAAAACATCAACCTGGCTCTCCTACTTGTGTCAGTTGGTTTATATGTCTATCAGAGAAGGCCAGGCCCAGCACTGGGTAAAAAACACTTGGGAAAATCTGAAAAGGTCTCTAGAATTACAACAGGGAGATAAGCCTGCTAACTTATTATAAGAGGAGGCTCAGGCTATTGCTAGGCAACTTCATGGAGCAATTCCTATGGCTGTTCCGAAACCTATTGTTCAAAATAAAAATTGGGCTGCCGCACAAAAATCTGACAAAACTGCTCATGAATATTACAATCTACTTCAGAATGTTTTTAAGGAAAATTCTTGTCTTCCTCCAGATGTTGATTCCACCATGTTGAGTGGCTCTTAATTCTGTGTATATTAATGAGCTGAGCCAGGACCTTTTCTTTCTAGTAAAAAGGATCAAGACTGGGAAACTATCCACACCAGATTTAATCTTGCAAACCAGCTTTTCTATGCTCTAGATGAGTCATCTAAGAGGAAGACCACCAAAATTCCTTAACTTCAACAGATGAAGGCTCCTAACAAAACCAAAACCCTCCTAGTTTCTGTATTATCATGAAGATCAGACTTTGGAAATGGAGTTGCTGTAATTAAAGTGTGTTAGGCATCTTCTGAAAGTGATGGGAATACCAGACCACCTGACCTGTATCTTCAGAAATTTGTATGCAGGTCAAGAAGCAACAGTTAGAACTGAACATGGAACAATAGACTGGTTCCAAATAGGAAAAGGAGTACGTCAAGGCTGTATATTGTCACCCTGCTTATTTAACTTATATGCAGAGTACATCATGAGAAACGCTGGGCTGGAAGAAGCACAAGCTGGAATCAAGATTGCCGGGAGAAATATCAATAACCTCAGGTATGCACATGACACCACCCTTATGGCAGAAAGTGAAGAGGAACTAAAAAGCCTCTTGATGAAAGTAAAAGAGGAGAGTGAAAAAGTTGGCTTAAAACTCAACATTCAGAAAATGAAGATCATGGTGTCTGGTCCCATCACTTCATGGGAAATAGACGGGGAAACAGTGGAAACAGTGTCAGACTTTATTTTTCTGAGCTCCAAAATCACTGCAGATGGTGACTGCAGCCATGAAATTAAAAGACGCTTACTCCTTGGAAGAAAAGTTATGACCAACCTAGATAGCATATTCAAAAGCAGAGACATTACTTTGCCAACAAAGGTCCATTTAGTCAAGGCTATGGTTTTCCCAGTGGTCATGTATGGATGTGAGAGTTGGACTGTGAAGAAGGCTGAGCGCCAAAGAATTGATGCTTTTGAACTGTGGTATTGGAGAAGAGTCTTGAGAGTCCCTTGGACTACGAGGAGATCCAACCAATCCATTCTGAAGGAGCTTAGCCCTGGGATTTCTTTGGAAGGAATGATGCTAAAGCTGAAACTCCAGTACTTTGGCCACCTCATGCGAAGAGTTGACTCATTGGAAAAGACTGATGCTGGGAGGGATTGGGGGTAAGAGAAGAAGGGGACAACAGAGGATGAGATGGCTGGATGGCATCACTGACTGGATGGACGTGAGTCTGAGTGAACTCCAGGAGTTGGTGATGGGCAGGGAGACCTGGCGTGCTGTGATTCACGGGGTCGCAAAGAGTCAGACATGACTGAGTGACTGAAGTGAACTGAACTGAGGCATTTTCAGCCCTCTAACCAGTCTTTCTAACATCTTCACAATTCTCAATGGGACTCCAAAAAACTACTGGGGCTCTTCCCAACCTTTCTCTTAACTGACTTAGAGAAACATTTCTCCAGACTGGGGATGAATCTTTTCTGCTCAGCCCCACTACTATAAAATAGCCCCTGCCTTGGCGTACTAACACAGTTCAAATAATGGGGCTCTCTGGTGATCCTCAAGATGCTGCTGGCTCTAAACTAATTCCATTTTGTCTAGGCCCTTTGAGAGATTCCTACCCTCTTCTCCTTAGTTCCTCTAGCCCTATCCATTTATTAGGCCAAGACTTCTTAGAGAAGTATCGTGACAGAATTTCTTCTTCCACAAAGGCAAGGATAATTCTTGAATTTGACAGCAGTCATCCAAGTAATCCAACAGGTTTTGACATCTTTTATTTTTTCCATCCCTGATGGTTCTAGAACAGATTTTGGAAAACACTGATCATTTATGCCTGTTGGACCAGCTACCACTTATCTTCTGAGCAAAATCTGCAATTAATGTTGGCAAAATTTACCAAAAAACACCTCCCATCAAGATTCAGATAAGTCCCTTAAAACCTCTTTCCAAAATTAATCAGTTTCCTATTAAGTAAAGAATCCCTTCAAGGCATAAAGCCGATAACAGAAGATTATGACCCTCAAAGCCGAATTACTCTTTGTTCCAGCCCCTGTAACACTGGCATTTTTCCAGTGAGAATGCCTAAAGGGTGTGAGTAGAGGATTGTCAAGGACTTGTGAACAATAAACAATGTCATTATCTCTTGACACCATTATTAACATCCATTCCCAAAGAAGATCCCAGGCATTTTAAACTGCCAAAATGGATTTCAAACATCCATTCCCCACTGGGGTAAATTTTTTACTAAAATAAGCATTCTTTAGTATTCCAGTTGGTGAAGCTAGTCAAACTATTTTTGCCTTCACTTGGGGAGAAAAACAATTCACCTGGACAGTAACACCTCAGGGTTTTAGTGAGAGTTCTTATTTCTCTTGAATCCTTAAGGCTGATTTGGATGGCGTAACGTTTCCTAGAGATTCTACTTTGTTGCGCTGTGTAGATGATTTGCTTCTTTGCTCTCTTGCCCAAGCCTCCTCACATGGAGACAGCCTCCACTTTTAGCCTAAAAGGACACGGGGTCACCAAAGAAAAATTGCAGTTTGCCCAAACCCAGGTTTGATACATAAGGCATTGGATAGCAGAACAAGAGCCACAGCGATACTCAGATGGACTTCATGGTGTCCTAAATTTCCCAGTTTTGGCTATTACCTCTTCTATGGCTAAAGTCCTTCTGGAAAAGAGTATCCTGACCTGGGAAGCTCCTCTCAAACCTCATAATGATCAAGGAACCTATTTTCCTGGCCAGATGCTTTGCTGAGTCTGTGCTATTTGGCCAGTTTTACAAAAGCTTTTACCATGCTTCCTACCCTCAGTCCTCTGGCTTAATCAAATACAATAAAGGCATGGTTCAGACAATTGCCAAATTTTATAGAGGCCCTCTAAATACTTGGCCAGTATTATTGCCATTGGTTCTTCTAAATCTCAGATCCGCCTCTTTTGGAACTCATAAACTCTTAGCGTCATGACATCCAATGCATTTGGCTCCTACTTCTTTTAACCTGCAACTGATGAAAGGAAGAATGTTCTTAGTATTGGAAAGGCCTAATTGCCTCTGTTAAAAATAACCATGTTTTTGTAGAGCGTTCCTTTCACGGTTTACCCTTGAAAGACAAAGATCTTAAGCATCACATTGCTCAACCTGCAGATTTCATCTATTGGAAAAATCACCCCTCAGTTCAGTTCAGTCACTCAGTCGTGTCCGACTCTTTGCGACCCCATGAATCGCAGCATGCCAGGCCTCCCTGTCCATCACCAACTCCCGGAATTCACTCAGACTCACGTCCATTGAGTCAGTGATGCCATCCAGCCATCCCATCCTCTGTCGTCCCCTTCTCCTCCTGCCCCCAATCCCTCCCAGCATCACAGTCTTTTCCAATGAGTCAACTCTTTGCATGAGGTGGCCAAAGTACCGGAGTTTCAGCTTTAGCATCATTCCTTCCAAAGAAATCCCAGGGCTGATCTCCTTCAGAATGGATTGGTTGGAAAATCACCCCTAGAAGAACTCTATTCAACCTCACTGGAAATTCCCCTACTAAGCATTGTTGACCAAACCTTATGCTGCCAAAAGCCGAAGGAAATTACGTGACACCTAAAGAAATTGGCAAGCCTCACTAGACCTGCATGTCTCTGGTTGACTTGAAAAGTAAATATTTCTCTGCATTGAAGCAGATGAAGTCTGATGAGACAGCTTTCCCAGGATACCCAGACAAGGCCTGCTGGAAACTTGTCACCAAATCTCTGATGATCAGATGATCCCCAATGTCTATGAACTTGATAACATTCAGACGTTAGACAAAAAGTGCCCGAGAGTTTTAACCCTCTTTGCCATTTGAATGTGACCTGAATAGGTGCTGACCTCACTTGTCCCACTCTTCTGAAGAACAACCCAAAGAAGCCTGTTCATACTGTTCCCAGACCTTTTAAACTGCTTAAATGGATTTCATACATCTTCCTCCACCCAGAGGATACAATTATATTTTAGTCATGTCTATATGTTTCCACACTGGACCAAAGCCTTCCTTTGCAGACAGATGGGCTATTACCTCCAATATATGAACTTTACCTCTAATGTGAAACACTGAACTCAGGAGAGATTCTTCCTGACACTGAGGGACAAAGAAATGCTCAAATGAGAAAACCTGACTTCTTGATCAGCACTGTTTTCAGACAAAGACTTGATCAAAAGTGGTAAATGTAAAAAGTTAATAAACAGAAGACTTAATTAAATAGAGCTGGGAGACCAGAAAGGAGACCCTCCTGCCTTACAGCGATAGCAGAGCACCACAGAAAGAGGAAACATGCCTCTTCTTTCCTGGCCAGGGTTCCGCCAGGGAGAAGCCGTGGGCACTGGTTACTAAAGCCCTCTCAGTTCCCTTTACCCTTTTTTAAAAGTGTTCTCCTTCCCTTGCTGTGTGAGGACTTGTGCCTGGCTTCAGCATGATCACAGATACCACCCTGCAATTCTCCGCTTATCCCAGATGGATCCTTCTTTGCTAGAGAAGTAGCTGGTAGTCTATTTGTTTTGGGTCAGTAACTGCTACAGTAGCTAAGAACAAGTAGAGATGTTGAGTAGACAAGCAACTTCTCTTTGGAAAAAAATAAACAAGCATAGAGTCAGGCTTTGAAAACTGGGTAAAACTTAAAAAGGAGAATAGCAAAATATACTAGTTTTTAAAACTATATAAACTTGTATAAAGATTTATTTGATTAATTAATGAGAATCAGCAGGATAGTAGAGCTAGTTCAAAGGTATTTGAAAAACTAAGTTTGTACAGACGTTTGAAAAAGAATGTTAAAGTTTAGTTGAGGTACAAAACTGGTTAATATCCTACAAGACAATAAAACCATAACAATTTGCGGTTATCTTTACTGTTGGACAGAAATTGTTGACATTGATGATAGGCCAAAAAAATTATAAATTAACATGTGGCTTCACAAAATCTAGACTTTTAATCAGTAGTGAAGTAAGTACTCAAGAACAGTTGAGTATAGTCAAGAATAGATAGGTAAAAATAAGTTCTGCTACATGACTAAATAGTTCTTGGGTGGACCAGTTAAAAAAATGCTCTATGGTTGGATGCCACCACCAACTCAATGGACATGAGTCTGAACAAACTCCAGGAGACAATGAAGGGCAGGGAAGCCTGGCGTGCTGCAGTGCATGGGGTCGAGAAGAGTCAGATATGTCTTAGGGACTGAACAGCAACAACAGTAGAGCATTGGAAGTGCATTCTGTCCTCTCTTTCCCTCAGTTATAAGTCTTGACTACTTTTTCTTGACAAGAGATAAAAAAGAGTATTTCTTTTAGATTTCAGTCCTAGCAAATGATAAAGGCAAAAATGTGCATGAGTTGCCGGTCTGCTTTGGAGGCAGGGCAGAGAAAAGCCAAAGCCAAAGATACTTGGATTTTACCTACAAGATAAGAGAGGAAGGGTAAGCATCGCATTCATATTTTTAAGCAGCTGCCCTTTCTTCTTGTCTGCTTTATTTAAGGTTCTCAACCAGCAGAGCTCCAATTTACAAAGGAAACATTAACTCATTTTACTCTTCAAAGAGTATTTAATGGAATATCTTTAAAAAAAAACTAAAGAACCAAAGAAATGAAAAAGTGAATTTTTGCCAATCTTATCAATAAAATGACATTTTATTATTGCTTTGATTTGTGTTTTCCCAACTACTAAAGAGTTTTGACATCTTTATTTTTTTTTTTTAAGATGTCTTTTTTTGAGGGGGCTTCCCAGGTTGCTCAGTGGTAAAGAACCCACCCGTCAACGTAGGAGACACTCACTCGATCCCTGATGCAGGAAGACCCCACATGCATCAGAGCGACAAAGCCCGTGTGCCACAACTGTGGAACGTGTGCTCTAGAGCCCAGAAGCCACAACTGAGCCTATATGCTGCCACTGCTGAAGCCCACAGATCCCAGAGCCCATCCTCTGCAGCAAAAGAAGCCTCTGCCTTCTTGCAGCAACGAAGGCCCAGCACAACCAAAATTAAGTCGCTTAATTAAATTATTTTTAGAAGATGCTTTTTAAAAAATTTTTGGTTGCACTGGGTCTTCATTGCTGCAGAATTTCTCTAGTTGTGAAGAGTGGGAGCTACTCTCATTGTGTTGCTTGGGCTCTCTATTGCCCAGCCTTCTCTTGTCGAGGATGTGCTCTAGGAGTGCAGACTCAGTAGCTGTGGTGCACAGGCTTAGTTGCTCTGCGACATGTGGAATCTTCCCGAACCAGGGATCAAACCCATGTCCCCTGCCCTGGCAGGCAGATTCCCATCAACTGTACCAACTGGGAAGTCCAACATTTTTATGTACATGCTTATCTTGCTCATATCTTTAGTTTTTAGTATCTCAATTTTTTATGAGTTGCTTTGTTTTTAACTTATCAATCTTTAAAAGGTCTTTTATATTTATAAAGGATATTGATTCTGTCCATTATATTCACTGAAAATATTTAATCCCAGTTGCAATTTTGACTTTACTTATAGAGTCTTCTGTAATTCCAAACATTTTTTTAAAATATTCAATGTAACAATATCGGTCCATCTTTTTTTTTCCTTCAGTTTTTAGCTTTACTTAAGCATGTTTCCCATATTCTTAAAATTATAAGTACATTCTCTTAAATTTTTTATAAACATTTAAAATATTTTCTTTCTTACATTTGAATGTTTAATCAATTCAACAGTCTTTTGGACTCTGTGGGAGAGGGAGAGGGTGGGAAGATTTGGGAGAATGGCGTTGAAACATGTATAATATCATATATGAAACAAGTCGCCAGTCCAGGTTCGATGCACGATACTGGATGCTTGGGGCTGGTGCACTGGGACGACCCAGAGGGATGGTATGGGGAGGGAGGAGGGAGGAGGGAGGAGGGTTCAGGATGGGGAACACACGTATACCTGTGGTGGATTCATTTCCATATATGGCAAAACCAATACAATATTGTAAAGTTGAAACATAAAATAAAATAAAATAAAAAGAATTTAATTCTATACATGTGAATAGGAAGCTAACATTTTTCTTCTTAAAGGCAGTTATCACCGTAATATTTTGCAAATCAACAATCAAGTCCTCACTAGAATTAAAATCCCACCTTTGTCATTTATCATTATCAAACTCTTAGTTTTCTTTTTTTTTAATAGATTAATTTTTAAGCTCTTGTTAAAATCTCTGTTTTGATTACAGGCCAAAATTTTTCCAGGTCCCGGTAACCGTATATGACTTAGCTACTCACTTCTGTCTAGTCATGTTCCCTGGAAATAGGCTGTGGTAACCCAAAGCTCTGAGAACTGCTACACTGCTATGCAGCTGCTTCTTAGAATAACACCAGTGTGGGTTTCCTGCTTACATACATCTTTAAGTGGACTGTTTCTGCTGGCTAAACCTTTCTGAATGTGACTTAACTAACCAACAAGATGTTTGAAGAAAAGTAGATAAAATATTAAAATATGATTTGTGGCTACCAAAGGGTGCTATTTCAAAATGAAAACTTAGCAAGTGCACATTCATTAATGCAGTGTTCATTCACCATCGAGCACCGACCTTGTCACAGGTGCATTCTAGACACTGAGTATGCAGCAGCAAACAAAACAGATAAAAGTTCTTACTCTTATGCAGCAAGCTGGAGGAAACAGGTCATAAATATAGGTTTTTTTAAAAGAATTTTTAAGTTTTGTTTTTCATCAGTACACAAATCTTAAGCACACAGTTCAATTAAGTTTTACATGTATATACTATGCAACTGCCACCCAGATCAAGACAATTTCCAGCTTCCCAGGCTTCTCTGTTCTTCCTCTCTCCAAAGGTAATAACTGTCATAGGCAACAACTATTCTGACTTCTACTAATACATGTTCGTTTCACCAGGTTTTGAACTTTATATCAATAGAATCATAACATGTATTATCTTGTGTTTGACTTCTTTTTATCTGTGAAGTTCATGTTGCTGCATGTAACTGAAATATAGTCTTAATATCGTCTGGTATCTCATGATTATGTCAACATTTTTTATCTATTCTTCTGGATATTCATTATTTCCAATTTGGGAATATTGGGAATAAAGTCGGTATTAATATTCTTATACATGGATATGGACTATCATATTACTCATTTTATTTCTCTGAAGTCAGGAGTAGAATGAAAGTCTGGGGCAATTATGTATATGTGTGTGTGTGTGTATATATATATATATGTATGTATGTATATAGTGCCTTTTATATATTATGGTATCCTACCATTCTGAACACTAAAAATCATTACAATTCCTCTCAAATATTTTAATCTGTGCTCAGAAAAACAAAACTCTTGGCATCTAATTTAAGCCATCTGAGCTTCAGTTCCCCTTTAGACTCACCTTTCCTTGGATTATTTTCCAGAGAATTTTAGATCAGCAATACGTGAACCGTGAACTTCCAGATGTTCAAGCTGGTTTTAGAAAAGGCAGAGGAACCAGAGATCAAATTACCAATATCCGCTGGATCATGGAAAAAGCAAGAGAGTTCCAGAAAAACATCTATTTCTGCTTTATTGACTATTGCAAAGCCTTTGACTGTGTGGATCGCAATAAACTGTGGAAAATTCTGAAAGAGATGGGAATACCAGACCACCTGACCTGCCTCTTGAGAAATCTGTATGCAGGTCAGGAAGCAACAGTTAGAACTGGACATGGAACAACAGACTGGTTCCAAATAGGAAAAGGAGTACGTCAAGGCTGTATATTGTCACCCTGCTTATTTAACTTCTATGCAGAGTACATCATGAGAAACGCTGGACTGGAAGAAACGCAAGCTGGAATCAAGATTGCTGGGAGAAATATCAATAACCTCAGATATGCAGATGACACCACCCTTATGGCAGAAAGTGAAGAGGAACTAAAAAGCCTCTTGATGAAGGTGAAAGAGGAGAGTGAAAAAGTTGGCTCCAAACTCAACATTCAGAAAATGAAGATCATGGCCTCCAGTCCCATCACTTCATGGGAAATAGATGGGGAAACAGTGGAAACAGTGTCAGACTTTATTTTTCTGAGCTCCAAAATCACTGCAGATGGTGACTGCAGCCATGAAATTAAAAGACGCTTACTCCTTGGAAGGAAAGTTATGACCAACCTAGATAGCATATTGAAAAGCAGAGACATTACTTTGCCAACAAAGGTTCGTCTAGTCAAGGCTATGGTTTTTCCTGTGGTCATGTATGGATGTGAGAGTTGGACTGTGAAGAAGGCTGAGCGCCAAAGAATTGATGCTTTTGAACTGTGGTGTTGGAGAAGACTCTTGAGAGTCCCTTGAACTGCAAGGAGATCCAACCAGTCCATTCTGAAGGAGATCAGCCCTGGGATTTCTTTGGAAGGAATGATGCTGAAGCTGAAACTCCAGTACTTTGGCCACCTGATGTGAAGAGTTGACTCATTGGAAAAGACTCTGATGCTGGGAGGGATTGGGGGCAGGAGGAGAAAGGGATGACAGAGGATGAAATGGCTGGATAGCATCACTGACTCGATGGACGTGAGTCTGAGTGAACTCCGGGAGTTGGTGATGGACAGGGAGGCCTGGCGTGCTGCGTGCGATTCATGGGGTCGCAAAGAGTCGGACACGACTGAGCGACTGAACTGAACTGAACTGAGCTGAAGGAAGGGGAAAGAACAAATAATACTGAAATACAAAAAGAAGACTGAAATCCCATGAACTGACTGACGAAGCATCAGAGTGCAGCAGAGACAGCTGAGGGCTGAAAATAAAATCTCTCTCTTACTAACAACGTCCTGGTCCTGCTGCACACTTGCTGCTTTTGTGTTACCATATTTATCACAGAACTTCTTTCACCTTTTAAAATTATACCATGTGTTTATTTTATAACTTTCTATAAAATTGAACTTGTATAGGAAGCATGCTGTGTAACCTCAGTAGACACTTAACCCCACAATAGTAATAACCCCTGTATGCTGTGCTTTACAGATGTTAACACATAAACTCTTCCCAGCGACCTGTTGAAGAGGGTATTATATTCTATAGAGGAAGGAACATGTACTGAGAGCTTGGGGGATGGATTAAAGCTTACACAGCTATTAATAGTAAGTGGCAGAGTCGGGATTTGAACCCAAGAAGTCTGGATCCAGTCTGAGTTCTTAATCATGAAGACATACTGCCCTTCATGGTTCCATAGACACAGAGACTTTATCTCTGGTTTCATGCTTTGCTTCCAAAGCTCTGCCTTCCTCCCAATGTGCTCTATTACTCAGTTTCAGAGTTAAGATTGGACTGACTGAAAATTTTTCAATTCTTTGTAGTGTTCTTCTCATAGCATGTACCTAGTGGAGACTAGAGGAGAAGGCAATGGCACCCGACTCCAGTACTCTTGCCTGGAAAATCCCATGGACAGAGGAGCCTGGTGGGCTGCAGTCCATAGGGTCACTAGGAGTCGGGCACGACTGAGCGACTTCACTTTCATGCATTGGAGAAGGAAATGGCAACCCACTCCAGTGTTCTTGCCTGGAGAATCCCAGGGACGGGAAGTCTGGTTGGCTGCCATCTATGGGGTCACACAGAGTCAGACACGACTGACACAACTTAGCAGCAGCAGCAGCAGTGGAGACTAGAACACTCATCCTATGATACCACAGTTAGTTGGTCACATAGCCATCTTATCCTGAGAACTCTTCAGGGCAGATGTCTCATCTTATTCCTCTTTTATATTCCTCTTTTATATTCCTCTTTTATATGTCCAGTTTCTTACATGACCAACTTTTCAAGCTGATGGTAGCAATTTATACTCTTACTAGCAATGTATGAGACTCCAACAAATTCCAAAATATTGCCAACCCTCAGAACTGTCAAGTCATTTTAATCTTATCTATTCCAGTAGCTTGGTGTACTGGTATTTCACTGTAGTTTTAAATATCTAAAAATGTCTGGAAAATGATCCGCGGAAAGGTGAGTCTAAAGGGGAGCTGAGACTCAGATGTCTTAAATTAGATGCCAAGAGTTTTGTCTATTGAGTACAGGTTAAAATAATTTAGGGGAATTATAATGATTTACTGCAGTGTGCAACCCTTTAGTTATGACAATATCTGGGAATCATAGAGACTTAGGCACTATACAAAGGCATTTATGCATAGACCCAGAGTACTGAGATTCTTGAAAAACTGTGCTTCTCAAAATGTGATTCCCAGACCAACAGCACCAGCCTCACCTGACAATCTGTTAAAATATTAATTCCCCAGTGGCCCTAGATCAAAGGCTTCAGAAACTATGAGGACAGGGCCAACAATCTGTGTTTCAATAAATTATCCAGGCTCTTCTGATGCAGATTAAAGCTTGAATCCCACTGATGCAAAATATTTCTTTCAGTTTCCTATCCAGTCTCTTTCTTTCTAAATGAAATTTCCTACAGAAGAGAAGGCATAACATCCCTTCCATCTCCTGGGTACTTTTCTCTTTCTCTCTCCCTCCTTCTTACCTTATCAGTTCCTGCTCAGTTCTTTTACTAGAAATGACATGTCAGATCCTCCAGCTTTAGGATCTCTTCAGCTGAAGAATTTCCAAGATAAAGAAAACTTTCTCCTGCTAATTTTGATTTTACCTCAAGAAAGAACTGATATAATACCATACTATAAAACAAACAAAAAATCTGCCTTCTCAAAAGAAGACTGAATAAAAAGGAAATTAGTCCCATCGCCACCATTTCTAGTTCAGTAGCCCTAAGTCACATGTTGGCTTTTGTAATGTAGAAGTATCAGTCTCCAGGTCTTGTTAGAAAAGCAGCAGAAAAGCAATCTGAAGCTTTATTTGTGCAAAATTTGAGTTGAATTAGGCTTTCCAGAACTGACTGAGAAGCCTAACAGTAAGCCTTCTGCTAGGCTTGTGTCAAAGGAAGCAAGAAGAGGACTCCTAGGTTGATTTCAAAACCATATTCCTTAGGAATTACTTAACCTTCACCAGGTAATTTTCAGTCAAGTGTGCATCACTCAGGAGCAATGGCTCAACATTTTTTTTTTCATAAAACCTCTTAGACTTATGGTGAAGGAAAAGCTTCAGTGATACCTGTAATGTTTTCTTTCTATGTATATGTGTGCTCAGTCGCTTAGTCATGTCCGACTCTTTGCAGCCCCGTGCTTATAGCCTGCCAGACTCCTCCATCCATGGAATTTTCTAGGCAAGAATACTTCAGTGGGTTGCCACTTCCTATTTCAGGGGATCTCCCTGATCCATGAATCGAACCCATGTCCCTTGCATCTCCTGCCTTGACAGATGGGTTCTTTACCATCAGTGCCATCTGGGGAATAAATAAAATTATTACAAAAATAGTAAATATGACAACTTATTATTGGAGAAGGAAATGGCAACCCACTCCAGTACTCTTGCTTGGAAAATCCCATGGACGGAGGATCCTGGTAGGCTATGGTCCATGGGGTCGCAAAGAGTCCGATATATTACATATATATTTGATAGTATATGATATATAAGTATATATAATAAATTATTGCTAATAAAAATAAAATAATAACATCTTGAAGCAAATATAATAAGCCTAGAGATTTAATAACCTAGAATTCGTAGGATATCAGCTGGAACTTGCCTTTTATAATAGTAGATTACGGATGAGAGGGGAGGGTGGGAGAGGTCCCATGACTAGGCAGTAATGGAGGTTGTAAGGAGAACTAAGATAAAGAAGTGAAGAGGACAGAGCCAGAGGCTGGAGCCAGGAATGACTTTCAAGATGTTAGAAGCAGAGAAGTAAGAGGAAACTGTACCACCAGACAGTTAGTGTCAGGGTTGTGGAGGGAGAAACAAATTGATTAAGAAATGAATAGATGAGATCTCTCCACCAATGTTCTATGTGGTTCTTGTGGACTCAGTTGGCCAAGAACATAGCTTTGAGACCAAGAAATGCAATGGCCAAAAATATGTGATTAAAGAATACAAAATTCATTGATGGCATAGGTTATTTCAGGCATTACTAGGTTCAATCAACCACTAAAAATGAAGATGAATAATGTAATTAGATTTGGGGTGGGGAGAATAAGGTTTCAAAGAAACAGTCTAACTGACAATTCAAGTTTCTTGAATATTGATAGAATTGACACAAATTATCAGTTATCAGTCATTTAATATGATTGAGTAGGAAAGAACTGATGAGAAATTTTGGGGGGGGGAACTACAAGGCAAAGTTGTCATTTGTTAAGCTCTTTCTAAGCTCATTTCACATGTGATACAAGTGTTATTATTATCATGTTTTGCATGTGGCAGTTATGAGCCTCAGACTAAGAAGACCATATATCTGGCAAAGTCAAGATCCAAAAACAGAAACAGGATCTAACTATAAAGCCTAGTTTTTTTTTTTAATCTAGGGAGAATAACAATCAGAAGAAAATTTGACCATTATTCTCTTTTGCTTTTTTAACTTAAAAAAAAAAATGTATTCTTAGTTGGAGGATAATTGCTTTTCAACGTTGTGTTGGTTTCTGCCATGTGATGACATGAATCAGCCATAGGTATACACATGTGCCCTCCCTCCTGAGCCTCCCTCCCGCCTCCCACCCCATCACACCTCTCTAGGCTGTCAGAGAGCAGTGGACTGCGCTCCCTGCTCATACGGCAAATTCCCACTGGTTATCTACTTTATCCACGGTAAAGGGTGCTGATGAACCAACTCACAGGGCAGCAACAGAGATACAGACACAGAAGACAGACTTGTGCACACAGTGAGGGGAGGAAAAGGAGAGGCCGGGACCGGCTGAGAGGGAAGCGTCAGACATGTAAGGCCTAGTTTTTGTTTCCAAATTGACCATGAACTTTTATTCATTTATTCAAAATATATTATTGAATGTCTATTCTATATCAGAATTTTTAGGCACTGAGAATGCAGTGAGGTAGGCAGGATGAAACTTACTTTTTACTTAGAAGTTGTTGTTGTTGTTGTTTAGTTGCTAAGCCATGTCTTACTCTTTGTGACCCCATGGACTGCCGCACACCGGGCTTCCCTGTCCTTCACTAACTCCCAGAGTTTGCTCAAACTCATGTCTGTTGAATCAGTGATGCCATCCAACCATCCCATGTTCTGTCACCTCCTTCTCCTCCTGCCTTCAATCTTACCCAGCATCAGAGTCAGCTCTTCACATCAGGTGACCAAAGTATTGGAGCTTCAGCAATCAGTCATTTCCAAAGAATATTTAGGGTGGATTTCCTTTAGGATTGACCACTTTGATCTCCTTGCTGTCCAAAGGACTCCCAAGAGTCTTCCCTAGCACCACAATTTGACACATCAATGCTTTGGCACTCAGCCTTCTTTATAGTCCAACTCCCTCATCCATTCAAGACTACTGAAAAACAAAAACAAAAACAAAAAAAAACTATAGCTTTGACTATAGGGACCTTCTTCAACAAAGTAATGTCTCTGCTTTTTAATATGCTGTCTAGGTTTGTCATAGCTTTTCTTCTAAGGAGCAAGCTTCTTTTAATTTCACGGCTGCTGTCACCACCTACAGTGATTTTGGAGCCCAAGAAAATAAAATCTGTTACTGTTTCCACTTTTCCCCATCCATTTGCCATGAAGTGATAGGACCAGATGCCATGACCTTAGTTTTTTGAATGTTGAGTTTTAAGCCAGTTTTTTCACTCTCCTTTTTCACTTTCATCAAGAGGCTCTTTAGTTCCTCTTCACTTTCAGCCATTAGAGTGATTTCATCTGCATATCTGAGGTTGTTGATATTTCTCCTAGCAATCTTGATTCCAGCTTGTGTTTCATTCAGCCCAGCATTTCTCATGATGTACTCTGCATATAAGTTAAACAAGCAGGGTGACAATATACAGCCTGGACATACTCCTTTCCCAATTTGGAACCAGTCAATTGTTCCTTGTCAGGTTCTGACTGTTGCTTCTTGACTTGCACACAGATTTCTCAGGAGGCAGGTCAGGTGGTCTGGCATTCCCATCTCTTGAAGAATTTTCCAGTCTGTTGTGATCCACACAGCTGAAGGCTTTAGCATAGTCAATAAAGCAGAAGTAGATGTTTTATTTAGACGTGATGAGCCCTATTTATGACTTATCTATCTCATTGAAAAATGTAGAAGAGTCCAGGTGAATCAGTCCTGAAAATAGAGACAAAGAAAAGATCAAATAGTAAAAGTAAGAGCAGACTAAATTTCAGAAAAACTTACCCACATAAGCCTATGTTCTAAATGGAATTTAATGGTGTATAAATTGCTGAGTATTGAAGTAGAATATCCAGAAGTCGTTTAGGCCATAAACATTTTTAAAATTTATTACTTTAATTTTTAAATTAATTTAATTTTAAAGTTATCTTTTTGAGGGATAACTTATGTACATAATTATATTAAGGTATAATTTGCATAGCATATGGTGAAAAGTATATTTTGGTGAATTTTGGCAAATGTATACAAACTACCCCTCACTCTGCAATCAAAATGCAAACTATTCTGAAGAGTGATGTCAGCAAGATGGCAGAATAGGAAACCATAGTGTCTCCCTCCCCCTATGATGGCAACACCTCAACAATAGTATGTAAACCAACTCTGTTTTTGAGAAATCCAGAAATCAGAAGGCTCCTATACCCCAAGTGACTGCAAATAGTCTTACCAAAGTCAGTAGCAAAATTTGTGGCGTTCACTTACCATAGTGCCTACTCTTGGCTCAGTTGAGTGGATGCGGAGAATATTCCCAGCTCCATGGTTCTGCATAGAGAGAAAAAGGGAAGGCTGGACACTAAATCCAACGTTCAGAATTTTCAGGGAACAGCCCAAGTAATTAGTTTCAGTCCTGGCTGAATCTAAGTGCTGACAGCAAAGGCGGATAGGTCGGGGGCTGCTGAGAACAAGGGCAATGTTTGGGAGCACTCACTCACCTCACACCCTTCCACTGGCTCAGTGCAGAGCCAAGTGGGAGGAACGTTCCAGCTCCTGGCTTCTCTCTGGGAAGGGGAAGTGTTGGAGCATGTGTCCAGTCCTCTGGCTTTCAGGCATCTGCCTAAAAGACTGGTTTCCACCTCTCTTGTTTTGGAGTGCTAATGGACCAAGCGACACAGAGAGGGAGCTTGGAGAACAAATGAGTGCTTAGCAGGATACTACTATCCTGAAGACCCACGGTAGAGCAGACAGAGACCGATACAGCTTGACAGTCTCTCTTTTGGGGGAAGAAAGAGAAGTGGACCATCAGTCCAACATTCTAATTTTTTCAGGCACCTGCCCGAGGGACTAGGTTCTGTCTCACCTGACTCCCTGCTTATGGAGTCTGACATGCTCTAGAAGCCTACGTACCTGGAAAACAAGAGACCTGGTGGTTTGAGGTAGCTCCAGAGAACCTGTATCACTGCAGACATGCCTGAGGAGGCAAGGGGTAAATATTAATAGTTCCTGAAAAAAAGAAGGCAGCAAATCCATCTAACTGGGAATTTACATTTGCAATTCCAAAAAAGGCACATGCACAGGGCAGGTTTGAAAGGCTCACAGAATCTCTCACTGGTCTGATTGGTGAAGATTTTTCCCTATATAAAGGCAGTCCATAAGTATGAGGAGAGGTGGCTGTTTTTGTTTTGTTTTTTAATATATTCTACCTGTGGCGGATTCATTTTGATATTTGGCAAAACTAATACAATTATGTAAAGTTTAAAAATAAAATAAAATTTAAAAAAAAGAAGAAAAAAATAATAATACAAAGATACAAGACATATGAAGAAACAAGGATATGTGGCTCAATCAAATGAACATGATACATCTTCAGAAACTGACTGAAAGAAACAGAGATATAGGAATTCTTTGACAGAGACTCAATTAACTCAGGAAAACAATTTATGAACAAAACGAGAATATCAACAGACATAGAAATATAGGAATCAAACAAATTTTGGGGATGAAGAATATAATAACTGAATTGAAAATTCCACTAGAGGTGTTCAACATAAGACTTAACTAAGCAGAAGAATCAGTGAACTTAAATAAAGTCATTTGAAGTTATGCAGTTATTTCCCAGGACCAGGGTCTTTTCCAATGAGTCAGCTCTTCGCAGCAGGTGGCCAAAATATTGGAGCTTCAGCTTCAGCATCAGTCCTTCCAATGAATATTCAGGACTGATTTCCTTTAGGATGGACTGGTTTGATCTCCATGCAGTCCACCGGACTCTCAAGAGTCTTCTCTAGCACCAGTATTCGAAAACATCAATTCTTCAGCACTCAAACTTCTTTGGGGCTTCCTGAGTGTTTCAGACAGTGAAGAATCTGCTTGCAATGCGAGAGAACCAGGTTCAATTCCTCATTTGGAAAGATCCCCTGGAGAAGGGAATGGCTACCCACTGCAGTATTCTTGCCTGGTGAATTCATGGACCGAAGAGCCTGGCAGGCTGCAGTCCATGGGGCTGCACAGAGTTGGACACGACTGAGTGACTAACTTTCGCTTTACATCCTCACCAACTGCTATTTTGTCATTTTCGTTTGTGTTTGTTTTCTTCTTAATGATCATCCTAATGGGTGTGATGTGATGTATCATTGTAGCTTTGATTTGCTTCTCTAGTTATTGGTAATGCTAATTGCTCATTGATTATTAATGTCTCTTTGCACATATCTGTTGGTCATTTGTACATCTTCTTTGGAGAAATGTATACTCAAGTCCTTTCCCATTTTTAAATTAGGTTATTACTCGTGTGCTTTCTTCCCACCATAGAATATTTTTGTCTTTAGAGATATTAATTGCCATAGCAATATTTTTTTTCTTTTCCCGTGAGATAGAACCTATCCATTCCACATAGAGTGTTGTACCCCTTATTCCTGGTATGAAATACAATCCAAATCCCAGTTTTGAAGCTACATGTGACAACCAAGCATCACTTCAAAAGTCTGGTTCATATTGTCTTCTAGGAAACATAAAAAACACATAAACCATTTCTATTACCTCAAAATATTCCTTTTCTCTTTTGCATGAAACCCCTCTCCCACTCTCAGTCCCTGGAAACCATTGATCTGATTTCTATATCTGTGCTTTTGTTTTTTCTCTAGAATATTATAGAAATGAACAAAGTATGTAACCTTTTACCTTCTCTCACTTTTTAAGATTTATCTATTTTGTTACATGTATCAAAAGATGTATTGCTTTTTTAGTTGCTAAATAGTATTCCAACTTGTTTTGACTTTTTCAAGAACTTGGTTGCAATGCCTCATGTAATAATATACCAAGGATACTGACAATGAAGTGCCCAAATCAAATTTAACACCTGAGAAACAGAAGCCACATTGAATCACAAGCAGGTTCAAAGGGAAGTAAACATCCAAGGTCAGACTTTCTTGCTTATGATTTTGGTTAGATGATTTTCTCTTTACTTTAAGGCCTATGGTGAATTGAGGAGGTTACCATTGGAACTCAACTCTTCTCCTCCCAAATCTGGAATAACACCAATGTGTGCAGTCTATCATTTGGTGAAATGAAGCTCTTGCTTACTGGTGGAGGAGGAAATAAAAATAAATTGCAAACCTCTTATTCAAATCACTGGTTTCAATCCTGCTTAATCATCAAAATTACTGTTAGAAATGTGTGTGTGTGTGTGTTAGTTGCTCAGTCATATTGCTCTTTGCAACCCCATGGACTGTAGCCCACCAGGGTCCTCTGTCCATGGAATTCTTCAGGCAAGAATACTGGAGTGGGTTGCCATGCCCTCCTCCAGGGGATCTTTCCAACCCAGGGATCAAACCAGGGTCTTCTGCATTGCAGGCAGATTCTTTACCATCTGAGTCACCAGGGAAGCCCCATATTAGAAACATGTATATATGCTAATCCCTACTCCTGACTTCAGTATTAGAATCTATAGGTTGGCAGCAGAGTGTGTCTTTGAAACATGGGGATTGGCTCCAGTGAATAAACAGAGTTGAGAATCCATGTTTGAAGCTCTCTTTCCTTCTGAGAACTTGAACTGTCTGGTGTAAGAGACAAGCTTCACCTGTGCTCGTCTATTTTACTCCTCTTTTCCCAGTATGAGACAAAGACTTTGAGACAGGTCACCTGTGGAGAAGCTGGTGACACCCATATTCACATTTTGTAGGACTGGATGTGGGTGCCAGGAGCTAAACTTTAAAGGGTCCTGTGAGTGAAAGTGAAAGTGACAGTGGGAGTCGCTCAGTCGTGTCCAACTCTGTGTGACCCCATGGGCTGCAGCCTGCCAGGCTCCTCCGTCCATGGAATTCTCCAGGCAAGAATGCTGGAGTGGGTAACCATTTCCTTCTCCAGAGGATCTTTCCCACCAGGCATCAAGCCCGGGTCCCCACTGCAGGCAGATCCTTAACCATCTGAGCCACCAGGGAAGCACCAGGAAGGGTCCTGTGGACACACAGTATCCCCCCAGCTCCATTTGTTGAAGATGCAAAGCCCCATTCATTGAAGACACGAATCTCCATTCATTGAAGACACGAAGCTCCATTCATTGAAGACACGAAGCTCCATTCATTGAAGACACGAAGCTCCATTCATTGAAGACGTGAAGCTCCATTCATTGAGAGGGAGGGCCAGTAAGGAGCCAACGTCAGGCATGGAGAGACCGAGGTCAACTTGTTGGTTTACTTCTAAGTGGAACACAACATCCAGAGTGGTAGGAGCCACATATTATGAGGTGTGGTTAATTATGTGACCAGAATACTAGACTGAAAAATGGCCAGCCTAATGTTTGAGCCAGCTTAATGGGTGGGTTATATAAAGTCTGTAACTAAACATATATAAATTATGCAAAAATAGTCACTAAAATTGTCCAAACTATGGTGAAATGAAAAAGAATTGATTTGTTGTCTAAATAGAGATGAAGCTTCTTTTTTTCCTACAGACTTAATTTTGTGGTGATGATTACTGACTATTGTAGAGGAAATGAAACCATTCCTAGGCTGAAACCAAAGGAAATTTACAATGAAATATCTGACCACATCTTTCTAAATAATCTGGAAAGCTCTAACTCATGCCTTGAAGTTTCTGAAGAGCTTTTAATTTTCCTTCCTCTTTTGCAGAAGCCAGAATGATTTAATTTAGACTCTCACACATGTTCATAGTTGGCAC
Source organism: Bos grunniens (assembly GCF_055505025.1). Classification (NCBI taxonomy): domain Eukaryota; kingdom Metazoa; phylum Chordata; class Mammalia; order Artiodactyla; family Bovidae; genus Bos; species Bos grunniens. The sequence continues at coordinate 6,205,150 of NC_141179.1, read as the reverse complement.
AGTTTAGGTGGACTGAAAATAAATACATAAGTGGCTTTTAAACATTAATTTAAAGGTAGCATTCAGTGGCCCGGGTAGCAGCACGGGAGATGGGAAAGAGCATGTCCTGGGCTAGGAGCTCTGAGTGTCTCCTCTGCTCACAGCTGCTTCAGAGCCAATGCCCGGAGGGGTTTTCTCACCCCCATCATCAAGCTTCTGTGGGCCACGTGACCTGTCACTGTGGGCACAGATCGCTTCCTCACCCCCATCATCAGGCTTCTGTGTGTCACTGTGGGCCCAGATGGCTTCCTCACTCCCATCATCAGGCTTCTGTGGGCCACGTGACCTGTCACTGTGGGCACAGATCTCTTCCTCACCCCCATCATCAGGCTTCTGTGTGTCACTGTGGGCCCCGATGGCTTCCTCACTCCCATCATCAGGCTTCTGTGGGCCACATGACCTGTCACTGTGGGCACAGATCTCTTCCTCACCCCCATCATCAGGCTTCTATGTGTCACTGTGGGCCCCGATGGCTTCCTCACTCCCATCATCAGGCTTCTGTGGGCCACATGACCTGTCACTGTGGGCACAGATCTCTTCCTCACCCCCATCATCAGGCTTCTATGTGTCACTGTGGGCCCCGATGGCTTCCTCAGCCCCATCATCAGGCTTCTGTGGGCCACATGACCTGTCACTGTGGGCACAGATGATTACCTCAGAGAGAAATGCTTCACCCAAAACATGCAGGGGCCGGCAGACAGTCTCTGGGACATGGCGCTAAAAGGTCTGCTCAATAGAAGGGCTCCATACAAAGCAGTGATTGGCTAACCAATTGGGTCCTCTCTCAGGGAGAACTTGGTTAGTCAGTAGAGATGGAAGGAGGATCAATGCAAGCACACATTAAAAGTCGAGTCACTCCTTGAAGAGAAAGTTAAAGGAAGGAGTAAAGATGCCTGCTTCTAAGGAGTCAACTAACACAAGGGCCTTCCTCACTCCTGAAGCAAGACTGTGTCACAGCAAGTCTACTCCAAATATTGGTGGGGGACCAAGCGGGAAGGATATGTATACACATGTGGTATACATATATATGTATATACACACGTGTATATACGTGCACATATATATGCATATATGTGTGAATAAGCCTTTCATTTCCTGCCATACTCTGGGCTTAAAGTCTTAGTGGAGAATACAGGGGAAAAAAGCAATTAATGCTATGATGTAAAAAGGAAGCTCATGCCCTTAACCCAGACCTGGGGTCAGGGGAAGCTTCATGAAATGACACAAAACTAGATCTGAAAGTTGCACGGGAAATAAACACATACACTAACGCCAAAGAGGAAAAAGAGTATGGTGTCTTCAGGGGATGGAAAGAATGACGGTTGGATCAGGGAGGGCAGTGGAAGGGGGAGGGGCAGGAGGGAATGGAGGTCCCAGAAGGAGATGCGAGGCTGCAGGGTCGGGGGTGTGGGGTCACGTCGCGTGTCATCCGTAAGCCACACTGAGCAGCTGGGATTATCTCCTGAGGGCTAACTGGCACCACTGATGGCTTTTATGCAGGGAGTGACACATTGCTAAGTAAGGAGGAACTGACCGGATGCTTCTCTCTTCCAGGAACAAATGCCAATGACTACTACATGACTTTGGCCTCCAGCATATGTTTACACCAGACTAATATAGACCTTATTTGAAATTTTGTTTTTCCATTAATTCTTAATAAAAATAATGGAAAATAGTTAAAAAAAAATAATAATAATATGGTGTCATATAACCCACAAAATACAAAGGAGCAGTATTTTGACCTTGTCAGATAATATTCTAAGTAAAATTAACTGATTAAAGACACCTCTGAGAAAACAGATTTTAAAATTTCAAATTCTGGGTCTTTTCCATTGTGTTTTGAATCATCTGTATAAATTCATACTATCTTATGCATTTCTTTCTTTATTGGTTCTTTCAACCTCAAAGATAATTCTTTCCCAAACTCGGCCCCGACATTCACATGTTAGGTGGGCATAAAGGAACAGTTTCTGTTAACTTTTGGTCACTCAGCAATGTGTGTGCATATTGTAAACATGCGAGGTATATACTTTCAGGAGGACTGGAGAAAGAAAGTATGCAGCTCTTAATCTCAAAGATTATGATCTAAGTAAGGCATGCACCAAATACAAGGAGGAAGTTCAACTCATTAAAGCAACTTTTAAGCAGGGTTGCAAAAGAGTTGGACATGACTTAGCAACTGAACAACAACAACAAACAGATGAGAAATAACAGCTCAAAGCAACCAAGAATGGGAATTTGTGTCTGTCTATGTGGTCCATTGACGCCTACTGAATCAGAATCTCCAAAGGCATTTTAAATGAGAGTCCATTTAAGACACATGCTAAAGTTTGAAAGCTGCTAATAAATGTTACAGGGAATGAGAAGAAAGGAATGATTTCATTTTCCTGTTGCTCAAAGAAGAACCTGAAGGCACCATGGAAGTTCAGTGAGGACAGGGTGAATCAGAATGTGGAGAAAACCACTGACTGCCGTGGGACCAATGCTCCTCTCCTGGACTGCTACCTTTTCCAGACATGAGGAACCCTGCCATAAGACATGCTCTCGCTTCTCTTGCTTGATGGTTCACAGAAGGAAGTAATACCATGACTCTTTCTTTTAGTGGCCAGTGCACAGAACTTGGCCACTTAGATTCCCAAAAGTATTTGGATTCCATTCATTTCAGACCAGTTTTCCCTGTGATGTCTTCTTTCGGTCCCCACGCTGCATTCTAGGAACCTGAATGACTCATTTGAGATCTCCTTGCAGACAACTTGTCCCTACAGTGGACGTGTCCAGCAGTGACTTAAAAAGCCTCAAAGATAATTGCGGGTGTGGTTCCAGACCACTGCACTAAAGTGAGCCACACAGATTTTGTAGTTTCCCAGTGCAGAGACATTACTGTGCCAACAAAATTCCACCTAGTCAAAGCTATGGTTTTTCCAGAAGTCATGTATGGATGTGAGAGTTGGACTATAAAGAAAGCTGAGTGCCGAAGAACTGATGCTTCTGAATTGTGGTGTTGGAGAAGACTCTTGAAAGTCCCTTGGACAGCAAGAAGATCCAACCAGTCTGTCCTAAAGGAAATCAATCCTAAATATGCATTGAAAGGACTGATGCTGAAGCTGAAACTCCAATACTTTGGCCACCTGATGCAAAGAGATGACTCATTTGAAAAGACCCTGATGCTAAGAATGATTGAAGGTGAGAGGAGAAGAGGACAACAGAGGATGAGATGGTTGGGTGGCATCACCGACTCAATGGACATGAGTTTGAGTAAGCGCCAGGAGTTGGTGATGGACAGGGTGGCCTGGCTTGCTGCAGTCCATGGGGTCTCAAAGAACCGGACACAACTGAAAAACTGAATTGAACTGAACTGAAGTGCATATAAAAGTTACACTTACACTGCTGCTGCTGCTGCTGCTAAGACGCTTCAGTTGTGTCCCACTCTGTGCGACCCCATAGATGGCAGCCCACCAGGCTCCACGGTCCCTGGGATTCTCCAGGCAAGAACACTGGAGTGGGTTGCCATTTCCTTCTCCAGTGCATGAAAGTGAAAAGTGAAAGTGAAGTCGCTCAATTGTGTCTGACTCTTAGCGACCCCATGGACTGCAGCCCACCAGGCTCCACTAGTCTATTAAGTATGCAATAGCACTATGTCTCAAAAAACAATGTACATACCTTAAATTAAAATATTTTGCTGCTAAAAAATGCTAACCATCATCTAGACCTTCAGTGACTCATAGCAGTGAAACAAAATATCACTGATCGCAAATCACAGTAACAAATATGAAAATAATGAAAAAGATTGAAATATTATAAGAATTACCCAAAAGAGACAAGAATGAGCAAATGCTGTTTGAAAAAAATGGTGCTGAAAGATTTATTTAATGCAGGGCTGCCACAAATCTTCAATTTATGAAAAGCACAATATCTGTGAAGTGCAATAAAAGAAGATGTGCCAGCAGTTTCTCTTCTTTGTAGTGTAGTCACACTGAAAACATGAGGATTGCCAAAGGGAGGCAAGTTGAAGTTCCCTCCAGTCCAGTCAGCAGCATCCAGGCATCCACCAACTTGAGCCTGCAAGACGAGGGCAGCCACAGAATGCCTTGGCCTTTGTGTGAACTGTAAATTTATTTAAAACTTGCTGGTTTTACTTTCACATTCCAATATTTTCTATCAGATCAGATCAGATCAGATCAGTCACTCAGTCGTGTCCGACTCTTTGCGACCCCATGAATCGCACGCAGCACACCAGGCCTCCCTGTTCATCACCAACTTCCGGAGTTCACTCAGACTCATGTCCATCGAGTCAGTGATGACATCCAGCCATCTCATTCTCTGTCATCCCCTTCTCCTCTTGCCCCTAATCCCTCCCAGAATCAGAGTCTTTTCCAATGAGTCAACTCTTCGCATGAGGTGGCCAAAGTACTGGAGTTTCAGCTTTAGTGTCAGTCCTTCCAAAGAAATCCCAGGGCTGATCTCCTTTAGAATGGACTGGTTGGATCTCCTTGCAGTCCAAGGGACTCTCAAGAGTTTTCTCCAACACCACAGTTCAAAAGCACCAATTCTTCAGCGCTCAGCCTTCTTCACAGTCCAACTCTCACATTCATACACAACCACAGGAAAAACCATAGCCTGGACTAAACGAACCTTTGTTGGCAAAGTAATGTCTCTGCTTTTGAATATGCTATCTAGGTTGGTCATAACTTCCCTTCCAAGGAGTAAGCGTCTTTTAATTTCATGGCTGCAGTCACCATCTGCAGTGATTTTGGAGCCCCCCAAAATTAAGTCTGACACTGTTTCCACTGTTTCCCCATCTATTTCCCATGAAGTGGTGGGACCAGATGCCATGATCTTCGTTTTCTGAATGCTGAGCTTTAAGCCAAATTTTTCACTCTCCACTTTCACCTTCATCAAGAGGCTTTTTAGTTCCTCTTCACTTTCTGCCATAAGGGTGGTGTCATCTGCATATCTGAGGTTATTGATATTTCTCCTGGAAATCTTGATTCCAGCTTGTGTTTCTTCCAGTTCAGTGTTTCTCATGATGTACTCTGCATATAAGTTAAATAAGCAGGGTGATAATATACAGCCTTGACGTACTCCTTTTCCTATTTGGAACCAGTCTGTTGTTCCATGTCCAGTTCTAACTGTTGCTTCCTGACCTGCATACAGATTTCTCAAGAGGCAGGTCAGGTGGTCTGGTATTCCCATCTCTTTCAGAATTTTCCACAGTTTATTGTGATCCACACAGTCAGAGGCTTTGGCATAGTCAATAAAGCAGAAATAGATGTTTTTCTGGAACTCTCTTGCTTTTTCCATGATCCAGCAGATGTTGGCAATTTGATCTCTGGTTCCTCTGCCTTTTCTAAAACCAGCTTGAACATCAGGAAGTTCACGGTTCATGTATTGCAGAAGCCTGGCTTGGAGAATTTTAAGTATTACTTTACTAGCATGTGAGATGAGTGCAACTGTGCGGTAGTTTGAGCATTCTTTGGCATTGCCTTTCTTTGGGATTGGAATGAAAACTGACCTTTTCCAGTCCTGTGGCCACTGCTGAGTTTTCCAAATTTGCTGGCATATTGAGTGCAGCACTTTCACAGCATCATCTTTCAGGATTTGGAATAGCTCAACTGGAATTCTATCGCCTCCACTAGCTTTGTTTGTAGTGATGCTTTCTAAGGCTCACTTCATTTCACATTCTAGGATGTTTGCCTCTAGGTGATCACACCATGGTGATTATGTGGGTCGTGAAGATCTTTTTTGTACAGTTCTTCTGCGTATTCTTGTATATATTTTCTATAGGTTAGAATAAAAGTGGAGCTTCCCAGGTGGTACTAGTGGTAAAGAATCTGTCCACCAATGCAGGAGACATAAGAGACATGCATTCAATCCCTGGGTCGGGAAGATCCCCTGGTGGAGGGCATGGCAACAGACTCCAATGTTCTTGCCTGGAGAATTCCATGGACGGAGGAGACTGGCAGGCTCAGTCCACAGGTTAGCAAAGAATCAGACACGACTGAAACAATTTAGCACACAGAGAAAAAATAACCAAATCTTACAGAACCTTCCAGTCTACAAAAAGTCCTCATAGAAAGTCTCATTTATTTTTCCCTGATTTGGCTATTGCTTAGTCTATCAAGCACTGGGCTTGGCCTGACAAGGTATTTTGGAGATTTTCACATGAGGATCATAATTTTTCTTAGGCTTTCCTTCACCAGCCATTTCTTTGCTATCATTCTGCCTCTTGGTAGGTTTTCTCTAAGTCTCTTCTATCTCTTTTAAGTCTTAGCTTGAGATGCTATGTCAGGACTGCATAAACTGTCAACAGATATTCTGTATAAGCATGGAAACTATTTTTATGAAGAATATGCATCAATCATGTCATATAATGTAGAGGCAAAATGTCAGAGTGATTAGGAGCCTGAGTTTAGGGGTCACACAGACCAAGCTTCAAGCCCTGTTCTATTTCTTACTGGCTGTATTTTAGGAAATCTCTTCGAGTTACGGTTTTCTTGTCTACAAAGTGAGCTTAATAAGACATCAGCTGTAAACATCTGCTGAGGAAATCGCATGAGATAATGGACATAAGACACTCAACATAGTGTCATTGTGTGTGCTCAATAAATATTAATATTATTAAATATTAATAATATTGTGATTATTGGAAGATCAAGCAAAAGTAATAAATAAACCCTGCCCTCGAGAGGAAAATGTATTACTTGCATTTAACTAGGAGACAAAGACAACTCTGCAAATAATTGTGAAATAGAAGAGCGTGTGCTCTGCACATCTGGTTTTGTTTTGTGTGTTTGCCTGCACAACATCGTCTCCTCTTTCTTTGGGTAAAAAGCGTCCTCCTTTACTTAGATTCTCTCTTCTTTCCCACATGGGCTGACTGTGCTGTGGAATGGTCTGTCCAGTCCAAGCCCACTGCCACTCGCCCCTACCAAGGGGAGCCAGGGGCCCTAAACTGGGAGAAGGCGAATCTCTTCTGCTGGAGACCGGCTCTCTAGTGGACTGACATACAATGGAAGCAGTTAAGGAGTATCACTTCAGTGACACTGCCTAGGGAAAGCCTGGATGCCTTCTCTTGAGATATCAGGGCTGGGCTAGAAGCTGATCTTTCTGATATCTAGGAGTTCAGCATTTCTTTCAGTTCTGTGAACTACTCAGACCCCTTAGGCAGAGTTGAGTTCTGTATTTCTCACACTCAAAGAGCCCCGAGAGAGACGCAAAGTGCAATAAAGGCCGAGCTAGATGGGCTAAGTGCTGGGTTTAAAAGAAGATGACTTTTGCCTGATGTGACCAGGTGTGCTACGCCCAGCACAGAGGGTGAGAAAGACCCGAAACTGGGCGAGCGCAAAATGAAAAGACAGACACACGTAACCTGCCAAGCGGGGAGTCAGGGGCCTCCTGCTCTCCGTAGCAGGAGGACAAAGAGCTCCTTTCAGCCCGCACTTTTATTGGCAGAAGTCACAGGAGATCGTTAAGAAACAGCTATCCTGAGGAGTCTGATCAGCGCACCACAAAGAGGGAGTCAAGTTAGGGCTCTGCTGTTGATCAGGACCATCTTGTTTTGTTTCCATAGAGATGGAGGCAGAAGCAGGCAGCGAAGCGGAGCCGGTTCCGCCCCAAGAATGTCCGTTTGGCTTGCTTCCCAGGACCGCAGGAGGGCGCAGTGCGCCGCAGCCCCGGCCCTGGAGCAGGTTCTGGTCCCTGCTCCACCAGGCTGCCGCAGAGGTGGAGGTGGTGTATCCAACAGGGGTCCAGCAGATGGATCGGTCGCGTTCTATCTCCATGTCCTCTTCTACTCTTGCCGTCAAGGCCCTTTGGTCTCTGCCTGACGGTCTCATGACTTTTCCTGCCTCGTGGCTTCTGTCTAATGCCTCTTCTCTGTGTTTCTCTTCACTCTTTTCCATCCTAATGTTGGAAATACTGTCAAATCTTGCATTTAAATTTCCAAAGAGAAAGTATCAGATTGGTCAGTCAGCTGTCATCCAGTTTATAACACCTCTTAGACAAAGCTGTTTTGCTAGGGTGACTTTTTAGAGGTCTGGCCAGATGCTTCAGCCAGGAGAGGGATCCCAGGTCTCAGAGAACAGAGGTCCTTGTGTTGGAGAAGAGGGCTGTGGGCAGGCAGACATGAATAGTGCCATGTGCAGGAAAGCCTCCAGGGCACGTCCTTTGGATTCATTTCATGGGCAATAAAAAGCCACTGAAGGTTTTCAAAAGACTAACTACTAGAATTCTATTTAGAAAAATCAGTTAGTAGTCTGTGGGGATAGGACTGTCAGTGCAGAATACAGGGAGAGCAGTGCAGAGGTCCAAGTGAAATGTGCGAGTCCTAAAGTAAGAAGTTATCGGATCCTAAGGCTTAGGCATGGCCTTCTTCCCTGGGGAATGGAAATTAAAAAGAGAAAGGCATTTAGAACGATTACGCACCAGGTTGAGTAAGGGAGAAGAAGAAGGAACCATCAAAAATAACTCTGAAGCTTTGAATTTGTGTGACAATACCAAATAGAGAAATAGGAAATTCAAACCGGCTTGTAGGAGGACAGGAAGGATGAATTCTACTTTGGACATAGTCATAATTCAAGACAGAAGTTGCCTCACAATGATCAGAGTTCAGTTCAGTTCAGTCGCTCAGTCGTGTCTGACTCTTTGCAACCCCATGAATTGCAGCACACCAGGCCTCCCTGTTCTTATTACCAAATTCAAACTTAAATTGAAGAAAGTAGGGAAAACCACTAGACCATTCAGGTATGACCTAAATCAAATCCCTTATGATTATACAGTGGAAGTGAGAAATAGATTTAAGGGACTAGATCTGATAGAGTGCCTATCAGGACTATGGATGGAGGTTCATGACATTGTACAGGAAACAGGGATCAAGACCATCCCCATGGAAAAGAAATGCAAAAAAGCAAAATGGCTGTCTGGGGAGGCCTTACAAATAGCTGTGAAAATAAGAGAAGTGAAAAGCAAAGGGGAAAAGGAAAGATATAAGCATCTGAATGCAGAGTTCCAAAGAATAGCAAGAAGAGATAAGAAAGCCTTCCTCAGTCATCAGTGCAAATAGAGGAAAACAACAAAATGGGAAAGACTAGAGATCTCTTCAAGAAAATTAGAGATACCAAGGGAACATTTCATGCAAAGATGGGCTTGATAAAGGACAGAAATGGTATGGACCTAACAGAAGCAGAAGATATTAAGAAGAGGTAGCAAGAATACACAGAAGAACTGTACAAAAAAGATCTTCACGACCCAGATAATCACGATGATGTGATCACTCACCTAGAGCCAGACATCCTGGAATGCAAAGTCAAGTGGGCTTTAGGAAGCATCAATAGGAACAAAGCTAGTGAAGGTGATGGAATTCCAGCTGAGCTATTTCAAATCCTAAAAGATGATGCTGTGAAAGTGCTGCACCCAATATGCCAGGAAATCTGCAAAACTCAGCAGTGGCCACAGGACTGGAAAAGGTCAGTTTTCATTCCAATCCCAAAGAAAGACAATGCCAAAGAATGTTCAGACTACCACACAATTGTACTTATTTCACATGCTAGTAAAGTAATGCTCAAAATTCTCCAAGCCAGGCTTCAGCAATCGTGAACCGTGAGCTTCCAGATGTTCAAGCTGGTTTTAGAAAAGGCAGAGGAACCAGAGATCAAATTGCCAACATCCGCTGGATCATGGAAAAAGCAAGAGAGTTCCAGAAAAACATCTATTTCTGCTTTATTGACTATGCCAGAGCCTTTGACTGTGTGAATGATCAGAGTTAGTAATTTTTAAAGTTTATATTTTTAATTTTAATGCATAAAACTTTGTTCAGATGAAATTTTAAGTGGAAGATCAATATGTCAAGCAAAATAAAAGTGAAGCTATTCCTCTTGGTGGGCTTAGGTAGGAGGGTCCCAGAGCTTCCCCTACTTGCCCTGCTCTTATTACTTCCCCACTTCTAACACATATCTAAGTGGGCATCTTAATGATGCATGGAGAGATGTTGGGGAAAGTGTTCCATCTTTTGTAGATGGAAAAAACTGCTGTCCGAGGAGGAAAATGAACTGCCCAAGGCCTACAGCTGGTCAATAAAAGGTCTAGGACCAAACCCCAGGTTTCCTAATGCACAGTTCACTAACAAATGTCTAATGTGTGCCTGGCCCTGAGCTAAGGCTACAGTGTGACAAAGAGAGTCTGTCTTCACAGAATCTATATTCTAAATGAACATGTGATACATTCAGAATGGTGATCCTCTGGAGAAAACGGAACAGACTGCTGTGGGAGAGGGAAGCAGGCTGGGCTGGTAGGGAATAAGAAGGAGCCAGCTCTATGACGAGCCAGGGGAAGTGGGCTCCAAGAAGGAAGAGCAATTGGAAATACCCAGAGGCAGAAATGAGCTGGAAGTATTTGATGAAAAGAAAGGCATCCGCATATCTGAAAGGCAGTAAATAAATGAGGGGATAAATGGTAAAAGGTGAATGACATCCAAGGAGCAAACTGGGGCCAATCATGCACGCTCTTGCTTGGTGAAATTTGGTGTGCCAGTAAGACTTCTCTTAGTATTTTATTTATTTAATTACTTTTAGTTTTGGTTGCACTGGGTCTTGGTTGCTGGCACGGGCTTTCTCTAGTTGCGGAAAGCAGGGGCTGCTCTCTAGCTGTGATGCACAAGCTTCTCATTGTGGTGGCTCCTGTTGCTGCAGAGCATGGGCTCTGAGCACACAGGCTTCAGCTGTTGTGGCACATGGGCTCAGCAGTTGCAGCTTTCGGGCTCCAGCGCACAGGCTCAGGAGTTGGGGTGCTCTGCAGCATGTGGGATCGTCCCAGGTCAGGGATTGAACCCAAGTCCCCTGCATGGGCACGTGGACTCTCATCCACTGTACCACCAGGAAAGTCCCCAGCAGGACGTTTGAATGGAGAGGGCCAGCAGGAACTGGGAAGTTGGATGGAGATCAGGGTAGAGATACATATTTACAAGACTGTACCTTTTCAGGGAAGAGTCATTTGAAACTCTAGAAGTGCATGAGGCAGCCAAAGTTTGCAAGACTACTAGGAGAAATGGAAAAGAGCTGATAAAAGAAACTTGAGGGACATTTACGAGAGAAGGGGGAAATATCGCCAAAAGAAGGGGAAAAAAATCGCAGAACTAACAGCTAAGAGAAGTGCCAGCTACCTGCACCCTCACAGAAATCCCGGGTCCCATGACTTTCAAAACTGGGGAGGGTGTCAACACTGTCAAGTGCTACCATCCCCCCAAAGTTCAAAGACCTAAGGGATAAAGTCTCTGAGCCAGGCAACTAGGGAAACAGCTGTCCAGGGGACCTGAAAGCGTGGTCTCCACAGGATGCTCATGCTTTCAGTCAAAATCACATAGCAAGCATTTGAGGCGTGAATTACTTCAACTGGAAGTGCAATTCAGTGCAGTCACGAGTCCTGTGCTCTGCATTCACACAGGATGTAGCAGCCTTGGCACTGGAGATAGAGATAAAGGATCATCGATGAAAAGGGGTAAGGAAACACGCCCTCTACCCTCAAGAATTTCCTAGCGGAAGAGGTAAGTAGCCCAGGACAGTGTGACAGTCTATGGGAATCAAGTATCTTCACTGTTGGCCCCCCAGAAGTTTGATGTTAAGCGTGTCAGTGACGACACTGCTCAGGACAGGATTTCTGTTACAGCACTCACTCCTTCAGAAACATTGGCACAATCCTTGTGTTATAGGACCTGTGTGTGATGTGAAGGCCCCTAGTACTGTATCAGGGTCAGCCTTCAGTTCAATTTGACCAACATTTAATCAGAACCTTCTGTACAAAAGGCATCGCTTAGCACAACACACAATCCCAAGCCTCAGCACTTGTGCAGGTAGTAAGAGAGAGAAATACTGCAAGGAAAGTAATGTGCTTTGCGAGTTCAGAAGAGGGAGGGTTCAAGTCTAGCTGAACTCTAGCTAAATTCATCGAGCAGTGACATTCCAGCTGCTTTTAAGGGTTGGGTAGGACTTCGCCAAGCCCTCATGTTCAGTCATTAAAAGCCGATAGAGCATAATTTTCTAATTACTCATGAGCTGCGGAGTCCCATCTGTCTCACTTATTCACCTAGGCTTAAGGATGAAGTGGGGGACACTTAATGAACGCCCACTGAAAACAGGAGCAGCATCAGAGTGACACTAGACAGGGGGTTATATGCCTCAGCATCATCTTCCTCTGAATCCTTAGGACAATGTTATAGTTACTGGAACTGAAGCTTGATGACAAAACTTCTTCCAGGGCGGTGAATAATGAAACATGCTACCGCAAGAAACGCTGCAAGCAGAGCAAGATCTGGGCTGCTAATTAACATGTGTTTGTTTTAAAGCTCTTCTCTATAATAATATTTATTTATAATACAATTAGCTTCTCTTCTTCCCCAAATCGATCATATGAAAAACTACAAATGAAGTACAAGATCCATTTGTCAAAGCATTATGTTTCCTCTATGAAATGTGTACTGGCTTCAGTTCAGTTCAGTTCAGTCGCTCAGTTGTGTCTGACTCTTTGCGACCCCATGAATCGCAGCACGCCAGGCCTCCCTGTCCATCACCAACTCCCGGAGTTCACTCAGACTCACGTCCATTGAGTCAGTGATGCCATCGAGCCATCTCACCCTCTGTCGTCCCCCTCTCCTCCTGCCCCCAATCCCTCCCACCATCAGAGTCTTTTCCAATCAGTCAACTCTTCGCATGAGATGGCCAAAGTACTGGAGTTTCAGCTTTAGCATCATTCCTTCCAAAGAAATCCCAGGGCTGATCTCCTTCAGAATGGACTGGTTGGATCTCCTTGCAGTCCAAGGGACTCTCAAGAGTCTTCTCCAACACCACAGTTCAAAAGCATCAATTCTTCGGCACTCAGCCTTCTTCACAGTCCAACTCTCACATCCATACATGACCACTGGAAAAACCATAGCCTTGACTAGATGGACCTTTGTTGGCAAAGTAATGTCTCTGCTTTTCAGTATGCTACTGGCTTAGCTATCATGTAATAACAGAACTCTTCTAAAGGTATCAGTACAGTAAAGTCAACAGGCGGTAAAGAAGTAGATTTTAAAGGACTGCTGCTGCTAAGTCGCTTCAGTCATGTCCAACTCCGTGCGACCCCAGAGATGGCAGCCCACCAGGCTCCCCCGTCCTTGGGATTACTGAAAACTAAAACAAAGGACAAAGTATATCTCAGTATGAAAGATATGAAAAATGCTTTTCTATGCAATAAATCAGCCCTAAATGGCAATATGTGAACGTGCTGTGCCTCCACTCCTCCTGTGTGCTGTGTGCTTAGTCGCTCAGTCGTGTCTGACTCTTTGTGACCCCATGGACTGTAGCTCGCCAGGCTCCTCTGTCCATGGGATTATCCAGGCAAGAATACTGGAGTGAGTAGCCTATCCCTTCTCCAGGAGATCTTCTCAACCCAGGAATCAAACCAAGGTCTCCTGCACTGCTGGTGGATTCTTTATCAGCTGAGCTACCAGGAACCCCCATTCTTCCTACCAATTTGTTACTTGATGATTCCTTGGGTCATTCAGAGTGAGATAATCTGACCAGTAATCCCCAGTGATGGAAGTTGAACCCCCCCTCTGCACAGAGCTTAGCCCTAGAGATAGGGAAAGATTGGAAGGATATTTACAGTCTTCCTGTGGCCCAAGCTGGAGGTGAATAGATGTTTGCAGCACTGCCCCTGCTGGAAACACACACCCCAGACAGCATATTACACATCTATACTGTTTAACTTGTGCTTTATTTGGGCAGATGCATTTCCCAAGCGTCCTTTCTGTGCAGCAATTATGGCAGGGTAACTAGCGGTAAAGGACATACGGTTTCTATTTCCAAAAGCCCCTCCTCTCCTCTCATTTCCCCTTCCATTTCTCCTTGCCCTTTGTAATTCCCTGCTCCTACTTGGCAAGCCCTCCTCTAGGCCAGTGAGTAGAATATCATGTACAAAGGTGTTTCTGAGTCAGAATAAGACCATAGCCTGGGGAGCTTTGTAGTCAACTAAAGCAGAATGCCGAATTCATTCAAGACTGAACAATTGGCCCGGGCCCCAAAGTGATGCCATCCAGCCACCTCCTCACATGGCCAGGGCCATGAGAACCACCCCTCGTGGGGACCATCAGCCATGGGAGGAAACACTGAAGCCCTGTCCTTTTTTGCAGGTGGAGACAGAAATCGCTCAGTGCCGCAAACAGAGGATGAGCACTTGTCTTTCTCTCCTTAATTCAGTGCATGGGGATTACAGTGGTGCTATACCACCCCAGACAGGAGCTGTGTAGGGGGAATCATTGGAACTTTTTGTCCTTTCTTTGAGAGTGAGAAGAGAAACCCTATCAATTTCAAAGACACGCTCTTTCCCAACCTACTCTCCCTCTCCCCACCAGTTGTGTTCCCAGTGATCAAAGACCTGTTCTGCTGTGCGTGCATACTAATTTGCTTCAGTCATGTCTGACTCTTTGTGACCCCATGGAGTAGGACCCACCAGGCTCCTCGGTCTATGGGAGTCCCCAGGTAAGAATCCTGGATGGGTTGCCAGGCTGTGCTCCAGGGGAACTCGCTGACCCAGGATCACACTCCTGTCTCCTGTGTCTACTGCATTGGCAGGCAAGTTATCACTAGTACCACCCTTCGGCCATGGAAGTTGTTGAATTTCCTAATCGTAAAATTATATAGATCAAATCACCTGATGTTTTATAATTGTAACCTACAAATCAATTCGCATGATTGACTAAATGTGTCTGTTGCCAAGCAAGGGGCCTGTGCTCATAGTGTAGAGAGTCAAATTCTGACAGCAGCTATTTGCAGCAAAGCAAGGGTTCATTTGCAGGGTGCCAGGCAAGGAGAATGGGAAGCTTGTGCTCAAAAACCCAAACTTCTTAGATGGCTTTTAGCAAGGGTTTTCAGAGAGTGTTAGAGGAGAGGGTCATAGGATGCCTGATCAGCCTGTGGCGCTTCCTCTGATTGGTTAGTGGTGAAGTAGCAGGGTGATATTTTGGGAATCTCAATCATCAGTCTTCTAGTTCCATCTGGGGTCTTGTGTACAACATGTAGTCAGCATGTTCCACTGGGTGGGAGCCAGTTTCTGCAGAACAATTCAAAGACATGTATCAGATTGTTACCTGTATCCCTTCCAGGGGACCCAGGAGTCCTGTGACTCTTCTTTTCTAATTATTAACTGCTTGAGTCTGCTCTCTGTAACTCAGGGAAGGCCTAGGAGGGCAAAACCTTTTAATACAAACAAGAAATGTGGAACATGGAGGGGCTTTTGTACCCAAGAAGGCCCTGCAGGGTGCCTCTTGATTTCAATTCCCATTTTCCTTTGATACTCCTCAATCCTGAGGATAACAGAGGTCAGACAAGAAAGGGAATACTTAAGTTTTAGACAAAGAGATTAATCATAAACTTACAGGAAAACTTGGTTTTACGTGGGCTCAGTTTCATGTCCTGGCACTTATTAGTGAAACTTCTTGCCTAGGTACCTTGGCACAGTTTTACACCTAAATCTAACTTAATTTCCTTCCCGAGAAATATAACCACAACCTCAGTAAGCAAAATTAGGCTGCAAAATATGTGAAATTAATTTGTTTAATTAAAGAGGAAGTAATGAAATAAATGGAGAAGGAAATGGCAACCCACTCCAATATTCTTGCCTGGAAAGCCCCATGGACAGAGGAACCTGGCGGGCTGCAGTCCCTGGGGTTGCAAAGAGTCAGACATGACTGAGCACGCATGCACGCAACCTAAGAGTTAAATCTTAGTCTAAAAAATTTGGAAGACAATCTTATCAGTGGTGAGCTCGCCAATCTTTGAGAGCTTCGGCTGTGAGAATTCTACTGGAGGGCATAATCTAAGAGGCTTTGTCAAGCTTGACTCAACTCTGATTATCATGATTTCGTGTTCAGTAACAGCATTCAGCTGGTATGAAACCATGTTTTTACAGGGCATGTTTTGCCCCCCAGGTCAAAAGTCTTAATTCATCTTCACTAAGTAAAGAACCATCAATGACTATATCACCAAAAGGAAAACCTCAATCCATCTTCTTTCTTTTTTCCAAGGAGGAGGGATTGGGAGTTGATATCCTCACCTGTCAGCTGGGGTTGGAGGGGGCAGAAATAGGTCAGCATATCCTCCAGGGAGTGTGAGCCTCACCTGTAATGCTGTAACCTAAGGGTGTGGCCATGTCCATGTGCTGTCTATGAGATGACTACATCCACTCCATGTGGCTTTAAAACAATGGGTGAAGGCAAGAGGATTTGGCTTGTTCAGCTACAGTGTGAATGCTCAGATTTGACTCAAATATGGATGCAGAAATCAAGTCAGGCACATGCTTGGAAAAATTAGCTGTCTTGTGCCTCGGCAGACCAGGCATATGATGGTTAAGTTGTATAAGCGTGGGAAGAAATAGGTTTAGGAAAGGGCTGGGTGTCAACAGTTTCTGCTCAAGCCCACCCTGAGGATCCAGCAGGATTTCAGTATCAGATGGGCTGTACCCCAGAGTGCTGTGCCTCTGCCATCCCCGCCAGACCTCCCTTTCCATGGGAGAAATCCTTGATGACTGGCTACTCTTTCGTGCAACTTAGAAGCCTCTGAGTCTTCCCTCCAGGCTTTGTGCATACTAAGGAAATATGGACACATTTTAATATATCTAGTAAAGAAAATGTATTTTCTCCCATAAATCTTATTAAAATGTATTCCATTGACATGTAAATTGATAAAATTACTACGGAGAAAAGTAAAGAGGTTCCTTAAAAAGCTAAAAGAGTATTACCATGTGACCCAGCAATCCAACTACTAGGCATATACCCAGAGAAAACCATAATTCTATAAGATACATGCCCTTCGATGTTCATTGCAGCCCTATTTACAGCCAGGATGTGGAAGCAACCTAAATGTGCATCAGCAGAGGAATGGATTAATCATAAGAAGAAATGAAATTGTGCTATTTGCAGAGATGTGGATGGACCTAGATGCTTCATACAGAGTGCAATATCTGTATGAAGATATTGCAAAGAGAAAAATATTATATATTTACACATATATGTGAAATTTAGAAAAATGGTATCAGTGATCTTATTTGCAAAGCAGAAACAGAGACACAGATGTAGAGAGCAAACACATAGATACCAAGGTAGAAGTGGGAGGGGGGGTGAACTAGGAAATTGGGATTGATATATATACACTATTGATACTATGCATAAAATAGATAAGTAATGAGAACCACTGTAGCACAGGCAACCATTGTCCATGTCTGTGGTGGGAAGGAAATCCAGAAAAGAGGGGATATATATAAACAGATAGCTGTTTCACTTTTCTGTACAGCAGAAAGTAACACAACATTGTAAAGCAGTGTCCAACTCTTTGCAACCCCATGGACTGTAGCCTGCCAGGCTCCTCTGTCCATGGGATTCTCCAGGCAGGAATACTGGAGTGGGCAGCTGTTCCCTTCTGCAAGAGATCTTCCCAGCCCAGGGACTGAACCCAGGTTTCCTGCATTGCAATCAGATTCTTTCCCCTATGAGCCACCAGGGAAGCCCAAGAATACTGGAGTGGGTAGCTTCTCTCTTCTGCAGGGGACCTTCCCAGCTCAGGGACTGAACCAGGGTCTCCTTCATTGCAGATGAGTTGCTCAGTTCTTCCTTGTCTCTCTCATGTGTACATGTTATTAAGCTTTTGTTTTGCTTTCTTTTAATCTGTCTCACATCAACTTAATTCTTACACCAGCCGGAAGAACCTAGAAGGGTAGAGGAAAATGTCTTTCTGTTCAACAGACAGCTGTGGTTGGCTTTTGTGCTGAGATGTCCAGAGGGCTGATGGAGTGGGAACTCAGGTGCTGTGAAGGTGCATGTCTTTGTAGCTGAATCTACGTTTTTTCCTGAAGAAGGCCACTGGATAGCTGAGAGTGAGAGGGGGAAGAAAAATATAAAGCATTCAGGATGAATCAAACAAAATTGAGATGGTTGTATGCGTTTTTCCCAATATGTATGTCTTTACTGAAGGAAGAGGGCAGCCCTTCATCAGTAAGTAGTGGAGTCCAGCCCCTGGGCTGAGGTAAGGACCAGAACTTGAACCAGCAAGGTCTGGAAAAAGGAATACAGTATCCACTGGACATGGGGTGTTAAGAAGCAGGGATTCTGGCACAGGGGCCCAAGGAGGGGACAGTTTGTAACAAAGGTAGGGACTCAATCTTGAGACAATCACAGAAACTGAGTTATCAGAACTGGATGCAAAATCAAAGCTGTCCTGGCAAAGAAAATTTTTTAGAGTCTCAGACAATTGAGCCAGAGCCCTAAAGTTAGTCAGGGTCAAGAGACCTGAGCTGTGCGGAGAGGATGACCACCAAAGGCTGAGAACCTGGTGGAGCCTGCCTGTTATCCGAGATGACACAGGCGCGTGCACTCAGCTCCCCTTGCACCATCAGATTAGTGCTACCCTTACAGTAGAGTGAAATGTATTTCATGACCCCTGATAAATACTGAATATCTAACCACACAGTGGACTGTGGAAGGTGGAGAGAAATTAAGGATCTATAAGGAGGAAAGTGGGATGATTTTTATGGCCCAGGCTCCAACAATTCTGTACGGTCTTAGAGGGGTCCTTTCCTTTCTCTTGGCCTCGGTTCTCATTTGCAAAAATAAAAAAGATGAATCAGATGGTCTAATTCCTCTAGTTATTTTCATCTTAAGTAAACATAGGATATACAATGTTGCCACATCTCCCCAGCCCACAGATTTACCACATTGAAATATTTTAGGGAATGTTTTGAACTTATATGTAAGTATTAAGAAGAAGCATATTAGTTCTTCACTCATAATCCAGTTGATTCCACGTAATCCCTGGGTAGATCTGTTGCCCAAGTACTCTGCTTCCATCACCACTACCATAAAATACTGCCATTGTTTCACTCTCTCATTACCCTGCTCCCTTGGTCTTTATCTCTCTTATTCAAACCATAAATCAGTTGATTCATTCCCTGTGAAATTGGGAGGGTCTTCCCTGGTGGCTCAGTGGTAAAGAAGCCACCTGCCAATGCAAGATTCATGGGTTCCAGTCCTGGGTTGGGAAGATGCCCTGGAGAAGAAAATGGCAACCTACTCCAGTATTCTTGCCTAGAAAATTTCGTGGCCAGAGGAGCCTGGTGGCTACAGTCTATGGGACTGCAAAGAGTCAGGCAAGACTTACAACTAAACAACAACAGCAACAGTGAAATTGGGAATACAACTACTTAGTGAAATGGAGCAGGACCCCAAGTCCTGTTCTCACCCTGCCTTATGTCTGTGAAAAAACTTTAGCCAAAGAATAAGTTTAATCGGAGAAGTGAGAACATGCAGAAACAAGGGAAGACAGTATAAGGAAACTAAATAATAATAGTTTAGTCTTTAAGCAAATTCAGGGACCTTTAGTTCCTTCTCAAGGATTAAAGAGAATATTCTGGGCCATATCCTATGAGCTGTCTTACAGCTACTGAAAATCCCACCAAGTGGGAGAAGTTAACTATCTGATAGACAGACTGTAGCTGTGACATAAGCAGCCACAATTCTAAGAATTGACCTCAAGGAAATGGAAACAAACCAACCCTGGGACTGAAGATTAACTATGACTCAAACAACCACGCTGGTCAGGCCACCGATGACCAATTTCAAGATGACGGTCAGAGCTGACTGTGCTGTTTCTGCATGTAGCCCCTGCTTCTGTCTTTAATAGAGCTTTAAGAGCTCTTGTCCCCTGATTGCAGGGAGGAGGAGTTGGCCTTTGGACAGGAGTGTACCCTGCCCCCTAACCCCCTCCCCTCCAGTTGCTGGCATCCAAAATAAAACAAACTTTCCTTTCCACCAATCTGGCCTTTCTACTGGCTTTTGAGAGGTGAGCAGCTGGACCTGGGTTCTGTAACATTAGGAAGTATATTATTTATCATGGGATAAATTCTAATAAGTGGATTCAGAAAAGTGGGCCTGGCTGGAGGCACAGTTGCTGTTTCTTAGCCTTCTGCTTAACTCAGAAGGATCCAGACCAGAATCTGCCAGAGACAGAGCCAGCATCAGCATACGCACTGAGCCCACATGCTTCAAGTTACTCGGAACTCAGAGTTGCTTTTCCCTTGTGTTGCTTTGGAAGCAAAGTCACAAGCCCCTGGCACTCACTAAGCCGAGGCGTTGTCTGGCTAGAGGACACAGCCCAGAAAGGCCGCTCCTTCACCACAGACAGCAGCGTCCTCCTCGGGTGGACTGGAAGGCTCTGTGAGCTTGCACTCTGCTGCTTTCAATACCTAGCCTGCTAAAGGAAAGGGAAGGTTGTCAAGAAAAGGAAGGCTACTGGTCTGTGTAAACCTTAACAAAGAAATAACCCAAAACACACTTTAAGATACATCTTTTAAGTCTTTTTGTCACAGCAGGTGGGGCCACAGCTAAGGATGCTTGGGTGACGTCCTTTAATCCAACATGAAGCCATGAAGATGAAGCAGCAATACCTTCACTTGTGAGCAACTGCAAAGTATAACGGGTGGATTTTCATTAATGTGAGTCCAATTCCGTTTCAACCAAGATTTGAGAGGCTCACAGACTCACTGGATGTGAAGTACTTATGCTCATTGCTTGCTCAGTTGATGTGCAGGGAAATTATTGAATGATTATTTCTGGAGTGGGTAATAACAAACTTTAAATGTATGGGAGAGACATTTTCTTTCTCACATCATCTAAATTCAGGGCATAATTGTGACCATTTAAGGCAAACAAGATACCATGATGAACTCTTCCAAGAAAGGTCATGCTGTTGGTGTGACTGTAGCTCATCTCTGGTTCTCCAGAGGTCATTAACGGACTAGCTGTGGTCCCACTTAAGTGCCTGGTGAGCAGCGAAGGAGAACACAGCCAAGAAACCCTAAATGAGCACTGGATGAACTCTAGACCATCAGGCAGGTATAAAATCCAAAAAAGTTAGAAAAGCTACATGTGAGACACCTCGGAAACCTTAAGCATTCTCCTTCTCTGATCCTGATATCATCCCCAGTGAGAGGCCTGGTGACTTGGGGCTTTCTTCCCCCTCGCTGCCAGCTGGTCCAGTTTCTTGTGAGAGTGACTCCGTTCTCTGTCTGCGCGGGTGCATTTGGCGGCTTCCACTGGAGTCCGTCACCCAGAAGCCTGTGGTGACGTGCGAGGCTCGGCCGTGGTGGTTTGGCCTGACACCCCATCCGGCCTCTCCTCTCCTTAAAAAAAGCTTTCACAGTTAAGGATATGAATGGCAGGGAGATTTCTGTGACTAAGAAAACTAGAGCAAGCTGTTTTCGAATTCCCTAGGGAAATGAAATAAAGTTTGTTAAACCCTATTTGAAAGTCAGTGGCATAAAGTCAGAAATTAAGCCATCAGCGATCTGGCCAGAATCCTCGTCCCTGCATTAGAGAAGGAAGCGTTGGTTTTGCTCCTTAATTAAATCATCTGTTTCAACATTTTCAAGAGTGTGGCTGATGCCACCTACTGGAACTATTGTGAATCTCACAGCCTCACGATCAACCCTTGCATATATATTTATAATTGTTATATCTTCTTCTTGGATTGATCCTTTGATCATTATGTAGTGACCTTCTTTGTCTCTTTTCACAGCCTTTGTTTTAAAGTCTATTTTATCTGATATGAGTATTGCTACTCCTGCTTTCTTTTGGTCCCTATTTGCATGGAAAATCTTTTTCCAGCCCTTCACTTTCAGTCTGTATGTGTCCCCTGTTTTGAGGTGGGTCTCTTGTAGACAACATATGTAGGGGTCTTGTTTTTGTATCCATTCAGCCAGTCTTTGTCTTTTGGTTGGGGCATTCAACCCATTTACATTTAAGGTAATTACTGATAAGTATGTTCCCATTGCCATTTACTTTATTGTTTTGGGTTCGAGTTTATACACCATTTTTGTGTTTCCTGTCTAGAGAATATCCTTTAGTATTTGTTGGAGAGCTGGTTTGGTGGTGCAGAATTCTCTCAGCTTTTGCTTGTCTGAAAAGCTTTTGATTTCTCCTTCATACTTGAATGAGATCCTTGCTGGGTACAATAATCTGGGCTGTAGGTTATTTTCTTTCATCATTTTAAGTATGTCTTGCCATTCCCTCCTGGCTTGAAGAGTTTCTATTGAAAGATCAGCTGTTATCCTTATGGGAATTCCCTTGTGTGTTATTTGTTGTTTTTCCCTTGCTGCTTTTAATATTTGTTCTTTGTGTTTGATCTTTGTTAATTTGATTAATATGTGTCTTGGGGTGTTTCTCCTTGGGTTTATCCTGTTTGGTACTCTCTGGGTTTCTTGGACTTGGGTGATTATTTCCTTCCCCATTTTAGGGAAGTTTTCCACTATTATCTCCTCAAGTATTTTCTCATGGTCTTTCTTTTTGTCTTCTTCTTCTGGAACCCCTATGATTCGAATGTTGTAGCGTTTAATATTGTCCTGGAGGTCTCTGAGATTGTCCTCATTTCTTTTAATTCGTTTTTCTTTTATCCTCTCTGATTCATTTATTTCTACCATTCTATCTTCTAATTCACTAATCCTGTCTTCTGCCTCTGTTATTCTACTATTTGTTGCCTCCAGAGTGTTTTTAATTTCACTTATTGCATTATTCATTATATATTGACTCTTTTTTATTTCTTCTAGGTCCTTGTTAAACCTTTCTTGCATCTTCTCAATCCTTGTCTCCAGGCTATTTATCTGTGATTCCATTTTAGTTTCAAGATTTTGGATCAATTTCACTATCATTATTCGGAATTCTTTATCAGGTAGATTCCCTATCTCTTCCTCTTTTGTTTGGTTTGGTGGGCATTTATCCTGTTCCTTTATCTGCTGAGTATTCCTCTGTCTCTTCATCTTGTTTAAATTGCTGAGTTTGGGGTGTCCTTTCTGTATTCTGGCAGTTTGTGGAGTTCTCTTTATTATGGCGTTTCCTCACTGTGTGTGGGTTTGTACAGGTGGCTTGTCAAGGTTTCCTGGTTAGGGAAGCTTGTGTCGGTGTTCTGGTGGGTGGAGCTGTATTTCTTCTCTCTGGAGTGCAATGAAATGTCCAGTAATGAGTTATGAGATGTCTATAGTTTTGGGGTGACTTTGGGCAGCCTGTATCTTGAAGCTCAGGGCTGTGTTCCTTTGTTGCTGGAGAATTTGCTTGGTATGTCTTGCCCTGGAACTTATTGGCCCTTGTGTGGTGCTTGGTTTCAGTGTCGGTATGGAGGCATTTGATGAGCTCCTGTCAATGAATGTTCCTTGGAGTCAGGAGTTCCCTGGAGTCAGGGTTTGGACTTAAGTCTCCTGCTTCCGATTATCGGTCTTATTTTTACAGTAGTTTCAAAACTTCTCCTTCTATACAGCACCATTGATAAAACATCTACATTAAAGATGATAAGTTTCTCTACAGTGAGGGTCACTCAGAGAGGTTCACAGGGTTACATGGAGAAGAGAAGAGGGAGGAGAGAGTTAGAGGTGACCCAAATGAGATGAGGTGTATCAATAGTGGAGAGAGTGGGCTAGCCAGTAGTCACTTCCTTATGTGCACTCCGCAACTGGACCATTCAGAGATGTTCACGGGGTTATACAGAGAAGAGAAGAAGGAGGAAGGTAACAGAGGTGGCCAGAAGGATAAAAGGGGGGAATGAAAAGGAGGGAGACAGATCCAGCCAGTAATCAGTTCCCTAAGTGTTCTCCACCATCTGGAACACACAGAAATTCACAGAGTTGGGTAGAGTAGAGAGGGGTTAGGGAGGAGACACAGGCGACCTGGTGGAGAAAAAGGAGGGTCCAAAGGGAGAGAGAGCAGTCAAGCCAGTAATCTCACTCCCTAGTGAAAAATGGGTCCTGAAGATTGGGTCCTTAAAGGTACAAAATTGGTAACAAATACATAAAAGCAAAAATTAAAAATCTAGAGTAGAGTTTGGAATTTCAAAAATACGATGTTAAAGAAAAGAAGAAGGAAAAGAAAGAGAGAAAGAACGAACAAACAAAAACAAACAAGGTCGCGAAAATTATAAAGAAAGTACAGGTACAAAATTGATAACTAATACCAGAAAGCGAAAATTAAAAATCTAGAGTAGAGTTTGGAATTTCAAAAATACAATGTTAAAAAAAAAAAAAAAAAGAAGAAGAAGAAGAAAAATAAAGAGAGAAAACAAACAAACAAATACAAACAATGTCACAAAAATTATAAAGAAAATACAGGTACAAAATTGATATCAAATACCAAAAAGCATAAATTAAAAATCTAGAGTAAAGTTTGGAATTTCAGATATACAATGTTATATAAAAGAAGAAGAGAAAGAAACAGAGAAGAAGAAAAAAAAAGAAAAAAAAAGTCACAGAAATTATATAAAAAAAATTATAGGTACAAAATTGATAACATATACCAAAAAGCGAAAATTAAAAATCTAGAGTAGAGTTTGGAATTTCAAAAATACAATGTTAAAGAAAAGAAGAAAAAAACAAAAAACAACAACAAAAAAAAAACAAGGTCAAAAAATTATAAAATATATATATATGAAGTTTGCTGAAGAAGAAAAAAAACACACACTCTGTGTGACCCCATAGACGGCAGCCCGCCAGGCTCTGCCCTCCCTGGGATTCTCCAGGCAAGAACACTGGAGTGGGTTGCCATTGCCTTCTCCATTGTGTGAAAGTGAAAAGTGAAAGTGAAGTTGCTCAGTCGCGTCCGACTCCTAGCGACCCCATGGACTGCAGCCTACCAGGCTCCTCCATCCATGGGATTTTCTAGGCAAGAGTACTGGAGTGGGGTGCCATTGCCTTCCCCGGTGTTTTCTACAACTGGGACTAAATTTGGTGGCGAGGTATGGCGACTATCTTTCTGTGAGATCTGCTGTATATGTTTTGGCATGTTTATTCTGATATGAGGATACAGAGATCGAAGACACTATTTTTAATTTATTAATAACATGAAAGTTCTCCCAGGATCACTTCAAGGGCAAAATTTGTTACACCAGCACAGAATCTTGTTAGCTGCTGCTTTTTAAAAACCATATGAACTTTTGGTTCACTTCACTTTTCAAACTTTTCACCCTCATTATGTGTGATGAAGAGGCTATTACTAGCTACAATTCAACTTGAGTGCAGAGCATTATTGTTATTGTTGTTAGCTGCTAAGTCATGTCCAACTCTTTTGCGATCCCATGGACTGTAGCCTGCATGGCATTAGCTCTGGGCAAATGCAAATTTGTGGATGCAGTGTTACCTTTCATAAAACATTCATCTGGTCTCCTCACATCACACAGGAATATCTGTGTGAACAGGCTTTTTGTATTTTAACTGTAACATATTTCATAGCACAGCCTATTAGGATGAACTGCTCTACTTGTATTGAGATTTGTTTTGTTTTGTTTTGCTTTAAATACAACCCTCATTCCCAAGGGGAAACTTTGGTGTAATAGACATTTGGTGTAATTTCAATTTGGTGTTCTGGTCACAGGGGAAAGACACTGATCCAGGTAACATCAGTCAGATTGGGAACTTGAAACCGAGACTGGAGCAGAGATGGGAGTTAGAAAATAATCCTGACCATATATCTCTATTTATTGATCGATCTAACCATCCATGAGCAAGGCCACACAAGCAAATAAGAAAGCAAATGAAAATTTTTCTGAAATCAAGTTAAACATCTTTTTAAAAAATAGAGTAGCCTTTTCAAGAAGAAGGAAACCCCTGCCCTTCCCAAAGCTGAAGCCAAAGCAAAGGCTTCAAGGGCCAGGAAAACAGGGTTGAAAGGCGCCCGCAGCCACAAAAATGGAGATCCGGATGTCACCCACCTTCCTGTGGCCCAAAACACTGTGGCTTGGGAGGCAGCCCAAATATCCTCAGAAGAGCGGCCTTAGGAGAAACAAACGAAGAACCACTATGCCGTCACCAAATTCCCCCTCCCGCAGAGTCACCATGAAGAAAATAGCAGACAACAGCTCTCTGGTATTCACTGTGGGCGTCAAGGCCAGCAAAGCCCCGGATTAAACAGGCTGTGAAGAGGCTCTAGGACAGTGACCGGGCTAAGCTCAGCCCCCTGATCAGGCCTGATGGAGAGAAGGAGGCAGACGTTCAGCTGGCTCCTGACTATGATGCTCTGGATGTTGCCAACAAAATTGATATCATCTAAACTGAGTCCAGCTGGCTAATTCCAAATATAAAAGTTTTCACTATTTAAAAAACAACAGTAAAAGAATGTAAATGAGTTTCATGTTCTGATATATTTGTCAAACCTTGTTCAACAGGCTAAACAGCTTCTTTGACACGGAACTGTTTGTAGCCTTTGATATACTAGCATATGCTATGAATCTTCTGGAAAGGGTCCCCGAGATCATAGCAGGGAGTTGTGAACCCCAAGAACCCCGATGTCGTCTCTCTTGGGAGCCCTTGCGTGGCCTTTTCTGAGGGACTGTGTGCCGTGAGGGATCAGATTTGTTAACACACAGCTCCGTCATTTCCTGGCTTGGGGTGCCGCAGCCTGGGCCTTTTTAGCGCGCTCCCAGGTGCCACCGATGCTGCCGGCGTTTGGAGCACACTGTGCGTGCTGTTCTAAAGCAGCTGTCCTTTGCAGAGAGGAACCGGAAGCCCTCCACTGGAGCTTCCCCGAGAGCCAAGCCATCCGCCTGAGAGAGGTGGGGATGGTGAGCTGACCACAGCAGCACGAGGCATGAACCGGAAGCCCTCCACTGGAGCTTCCCCGAGAGCCAAGCCATCCGCCTGAGACGAGGTGGGGATGGTGAGCTGACCACAGCAGCACGAGGCACGATCCGCTGGGCCCCAGGCCAGGGGGAGCCTTACTGCAGAGGGGCTTCCCCCTGCTCCGAGGGAGGCACATCCCCACCTTGTTCCAGAATTGTGCAGATCCCCATTATGCTCAGAGTTCATGTTTCCATCAGCTGACTCAATGACCAAGAACTACATACTCACACGTCAAACCCTAGAATGACCTAGCCATTTCTTAAAATGTTAACTAATAGGCTTTAACAATGAAAAAGGTTTTCCTGGTTTATCATAGGGAGATTCTCTGGTCTGTGTTTGGCCATGAAGGGTGGGAGGAACACGGTTGGACTGGAGGATTCCCTGGTACAGTTCATCCATCCATACCTGACCGATGTCCTCATAAAACTCTCTGTAGGGGAACTCCCTGTGGGCCTAGTGGTTGGCATCCAGGATTCTGGGTTTCTGGGCCTTCACTGCTGTGGCTCAGGTTTCAGTCCCTGGTCAGGATTGAGATCCTGCAGGTTGTGCAGGGCAGCCGAACCCCTACCCCCCTCTGTAATTCTCCTTGGGTTCCAACAGTTCCATTCTAGTCTGAAGGTGTGGCCTGGGGCCCTCCCCCCGACTCCCTGCACTGCCTGGGTAGCCCTCAGTTTTCATGACAGCTTGGGGATCTCTCTCTTCCCTTGTGATGCCCTTCCCCAGTGACCCTCTTGTGCCCCTCCCCTCATATACACAGTAGGTAAAATTCCCCGTAGTAGAGGACCTCGGAGCACCAGGTTTCCTTTCCTTGTAGCATTTATCATCGTTTTAAGTTATACTCATTTGATTGATGTGTGTCTCCCCAACTACACTGTGAGCTCCAAAAAAGCAATGAGGTTTTCCTGTTCACTGTACTCCCAGCATCGACCTAAGTTCCTGACACAGGACAGGAATTAATATTTACTACCTTTTATTTATTTATTGGATGGATGAGTAGATGGATGATGTTCTGCTCCGGTAACAAAACTTAGAAATGAGGAATCCTATTAAATTGCCCAGGAAAATGAAAAGTGCATGACTTGAACTGGGGCCCACTGGGCGGAAGGAAACGACAGTCTTCTCTGCACTCACAACAGGTGGCCACTGCTCCCTTGAAAAGGCACTTAATCTACTCAATTCTAATTGCATTGTTTCCATAGTAGGATAGAAACTCTTCAGAGATCAAGTTTTTCTAGCATATTAGGTGCCTGACATTGAACAGGTACTTATTAAATGTTTGGAAATGAACAGTGCTCAAGAAAACAGAAAAGACCAGTGTTTAAGCTCTGTGGACTTTCCTAGATGGAAACTAGGAAACAGTGGAGTTTCCTAGATGGTATCCGTCTTCCTTATTAGAGTTCCCTGCATCCCCATGTTCCCCAAAGCGGCTAAGCCTCTCATCTCACACAACAGGAATGTAAAGCCCAAACAGCTCAAAGGAGCTGCCTGAAGTGATGCACTGAGTCAGCATCAGGACCCAGTCTTCCTAACTTAGACCTACTGCTGTCTCCTCCTCGTGACCAAGGCACACTCACGGCAAAGAGACTGAGGCACCCGCGGGCTCAGTCTAGGGCAGCTGGCTCAGAAGAGGGGGCTCATCAGCGCCAGGCCAAGCAAACTCGACCAGAAATTGAGCTAACAAAATCTGGTACAATTAACACTAAATTTGGATTTAGGGTCTTTGTACAAAATAAAGAAACAAAAAACAAAAACAGTAATGAGCTACATTCACCAAGAAACATATGTTTAGAGAAAGGAATAATTTAAATAGACATTCTTTGAAGAAAAATTATACCAAAAAATACATATTGCCGGGAGCTGGTGAGAGACATTCCACTCGTGACAAAGGTCATGAGGAAGGAGGCTCGGCACACGCAAAGGCGGGATCGAGCCTCAGGAGTCCCCCCGGATATTCTCAAGCATCTACCCCCAAAAAACCAGAGTCTGCCTACTTTATTGCTTTGTGCTCTCACCTCTGACTTTACTGGGGGCTGTCCCCCACCACCATCTCGCTCTCTCTGTCGAAGAGTTAACTTACAGCTCCAATTAATAAAGTTCCTGGGCAACTAGGAGTGTTTAAATCCAAACCCCTCAGATGGCTCTCAAACTCGCCTGACAAATTTACCCGGTCTCCTACAGCTATGCATATGATTGTTTACAGTCTCCCAGCCTCGAGAGGCACGGGAAGCTTAAGATATTCAAATAGCTTAGAGCCTCTCAGAGAGTTAGAAACTGTCAGAATAAAACTAGTAAAAGATTTCATTGATGAGCCAATGTTTGTTGCCAAGTTTCTACATCCCCTGAATTGTATCTTTGAATGTGTATTAATTAATATAGTTGGTATGTAGAAAAAATAAGTAGTGGCCTTGGTGGTAGTAACTTTAGACCCTTAAGGTAATAAATTCTTTCCTTTGTTGTAAACCCATTACACATCCGCCCTATAGGAATGCAATTTTATCTTCGGAAGATGGTGCCAAACCTTAAAATAATTACTCTTAGAGAAAACAAGTCTTTGTTGATAAGTCTTTGTCAAGAGTCATAAAATGTTAATAAGCCTTCTGGCCAGAAGATGATGTAAATCACCTAAACCATTTGTATACGATAAATTTGCAGGAAAGAAACCCTGGTTTTTGATAAGGATCAAAGACTGCTGACTTTGCATCCCCTATTATCCTCTGTGTGTAACTTAGGGTATAAAAACCCCTGTTGAAAATAAAGCTAAGGGCCTTGCTCACCAACCCTTGGTCTCCCCATGTCATTCTTCCCCTTAACTTCCAGCTGAGTCTCCATCTGGAGCGCAGATATCCTCTGTGACCATTTATTTGCCTGGGCTTCTAAGACTCACTCGAGAAGGTGTCTAAGGTGGGGCACCTTCCGCTATTTGAGAGGGCGCCTGCAGCCTCCGTGGTCAGAGCTAACCTGGTGTCACGGGTTATATTGATTTTCCGCGTAAACCAAGCTACTCAGCTTCTTTTCTCCACTGAATTTTCCTACTGAGCTATCCTCATTCTATTACTCTTCATATCTTTGATGAATAAATAAATAAATAGTCGCCAAAGCCGTCTCTCCTTCGAATACCCTGGATCAGCCGGGGCTGGACCTCGGCAACATATTTATATAATTATATATAAAATTATACCAAAAGACAAAAATATACCATATACCAATGTCTGTTGAAAATATCTTTTTATTATAAACAACATGAACACTTCCTAATACACTTTGCATATACAGTACACTTTCTTTTCTTTGCCTGAATTTTTATGAATATGATCTCTCAACACAATGGTTCTTCCCTTCAAGGCCATTTATATATTCAACAAGTACCAAGTGAAAGGCACTGTCAAAAGTTATGAAGGATTAAAGGGGGAAAAAAGGAGAAAAAAGGAATAATTTTATTCTTCAAGAGGACCATGTTTTCTTTATTTTAGATATCTTTGTTTTTTTTAACATACAATTTCCAATTTGTAAGATGTATTTTAGACTATTTCTTTCAAAAACAGCTTATATATCCAAGGTAAACTGGACAATTAAAACACTTTTAGATAAAACAAAAGTAAAACACTACTTTTAGTTTTAAATAATCAAATGATTTATGAAAAATGATGCTATGGACTTAGATCATTTTGTTAACAATTTTAGTTTACTCTGATGTTTTTGAAAGACCTGAAATATTTTAATACCTGAAATATTTTAATACTTTGTCTTCTATAAATATGAAAAGGAATAACTGTCTTCTTTGAGAGCAGTCTTTGAGTCACTGTCAAAAGTGAAAATTAAGCAGAATCCGAAGGCCGCATCTTCTGTCCTCACCGCTAGTCTCTGTCTCCTAACATTAGTGACTGTGGTGTTTTCTTAGTGTCTGTATGAAGAGGGGCACGTAGATCCAAATATTTTTAGTGCAAAATCCAAATATTTCTTTGGAAAGTTGTCTCAAATGTATTTACTGCAGACATTTCCCTTTGGTTTATTTTTGTGTACAGATGTCATATGCTACCCCCAAATTTCATTTTCATGCTATTTGATAACATTTAGTAAAGATAAATCATTAATTGGATAAATATATTTGCTTTTATGTCTTTTCAAAGTTTTCTTATAAATAATATGTTAAGTAACTCTCTTTGACACACCATATGCCTCATTTTTGATGGGAATGTTGTCAACTACTGCCTCTACATAGCACACAAGAATTAGGTGATTCATCGAGATAATGAATTTCATGACTTTAAAATACAATGTGGTTCCAGCCACGTATAGTTGTATAGATACTAAATAGTCAAAGATAACTTACTGAAGCTCGTTCACAGAACTAAGCTTTCCCCGATATCTCTCCTTCTCCCATAACTCACCCCCCAAATGTCTGGAAGTGTTATCTCAAATGCTTTCCAGGATTTAAATAACAATATTTTAAAAACACTTTTAACACCACAATAAGGAATTTGTTGTCATGACTCGAACAATACGGTTACTCCAGATGCTGTATTCAAACTGTATGGGTCCATTGAAAAAATAGATATAACCTATAAGAAAAAGACCAAAAAGATTTCAAAGTTTGAAAATAAAGTTTTACTCTAGCTACCATTAAAATCTCAATCTGTTAGATTCACTTTTTTAAACATTTCAATGCCTGCATTATAAACACAACTAATGCTTTAACTTATTGCTTATAATTTAAAGAAGGGGAAATGTATAAAGGTTTCTAGCTCTCCTAAAATGTCACCTCAAATTAATTGCTGTGTTGGCATGAGTTCCAGTTTTGAGGTTTGAATTTATTTTTTTCCTTTGGCCATGCCCAGCTATGAAAGTACAGTCTAGACCTCTGGGGAATGACCCCAAATGCTTGTTATTAATATTGGTTATTTGTTGCAAATTAGAGATAATGTCCTTTTCCATAATTAAAGAAAAAAACATTTTATATTTATGATGTTATTTGTCTTCACATATAAAATACTCCCCATTCATCCCTGATTTTAATTATAGTAATACTTTTTGCATCTTGTGTGTTGTGCTTAGTCTCTCAGTCGTGTCCGACTCTTTGCGACCCCATTGACTGTAGCCAGCCAGGCACTTTGGTCCACGGGGATTCTCCAGGCAAGAATACTGGAGTGGGTTGCCATGCCCTCCTCCAGGGGATCTTCCCAACCCAGGGATTGAACCCAGGTCTCCTGCATTGCAGGCAGATCCTTTACCATCTGGGCCACCAGGGAAGCCCTCAATATCTTTAAATTTAATGCCGTGTTTAAGATTTGGCATCTTTTATTCATAGAACTAGCAGTCATTAAGTTAAGCTCTTATTTATTGTAAGCATATTAATTTTTGCTTGCTGACTGTGTAAGTAGTCACAATAAGTAATGCCTTAATTATGCAAGGTTTTCATTAGTGAATCTAAGTTCTAACTGAGGGGCTACAGAAGCTCTCCACTAAGATCAGTGAAATAGTTACCATTTTTCTGGTAGACAGCATCTACTTTATCACCAATTCCTGGGAAGACCTCTTCAATGAGTCTCGGGTAGTCTTTATCCATCACATGGTTAGTGTCATCATAGCTATATAATAAGAAAAAGAAACTCTTAAGTGGGTTGTAGGTAAATTACTTTAGAAATAATACAGTGGATATAATGGCAACTTTCAAAATTGACAAAGTTCCCAATTTTTAAGTCCATTCAAAACACCTGGTAGTTTTTTTAAATTAAGAATTATAATACTGAGTATATAGTAGATACCTGGTGACTACTTCGACTTGCCTAAAGGCCGTGTTTATAAAGATGGTTATAAACTCATTTCCACTTCAAAATTTGTACATCTATTATAAAACTATGTTATTAGGAAAGCATTTTTAGAGCCAAATACATACGTTTCTGGGTTGAACAATTGTCTATTGATCTCTCACTATGTGTAAGACAACTTGCTAAGGGCAGTCGTGGATACTAAACTATTTAAGGCTCAGTTTCTGCGCAAGGAAGTTACAGAGGCAAATGGTAGTAATAAAGCAAGGGTGGGGAGCATAGATTTCTCCTCTCATAACTATACATTCCACACTCCTCTTCCCCAGCACAAACTCACACTCTAGCCAACCAAACACATTCTGAAATCAGCCTAGGAGAACAACCTCCCATGATGCACTCTTCCTACTGTTACTGATGAGAGCTTTTTATATTCTTGAGGTACAGTCCAATAAGTAAAAGCTAAGAATCATTGCACCATCAAGAAGGCTAAGACATATACAGATGGCATTGTAACACTAGGCAATAGGGGCTAAACATCATGAGAGAATATACAGGAGATGTCACAGGAATTACATGAGAAGGGAGATAGCTTTTGAATGGGGTGATCAAGAAAGACTGTGCATAAAATGGTATTTCAAATTAACTTTAAACATCAGATAGAATGTCAAGAAGATAAATGTAGGGAAAGACCTCTGACAAAGAAAATTGTATAAGGGAAGGTTATGCAGAGATAAAAGCACAAAGCTTTTGAGATATGGTAAGCAGTCCATCTTGACCAAACCACAGACCTCATATAGGATAAAGGGACAGAAATACTAGACCAGGTAGAACCTAGATAGTAATATGTAATAGTATTGTATTTAATTGAATTGCATTTAAAGTTGTGAGTGTCATTATCAGAAATAAGTCAAAAAGTAAAGATAATATGTACAGGAGTGTGTGTGTGTACACATGCACACATGAGTGTACGTGTGTAGAGGAAGTAAAGCTACCATTTTAAAAATTCCAAGTTTTGGACACCTATGAGATAATCATCCCTGAATAGACTTGGGCTCACAAACATTGCCAATGTCAATGCCGCCTTAAGCTCTACACGTTTCCCATAGTCCAGTCCTACTTGGTTTTCACAAGGGTCTGGCTTTACAAAGTATAATAAACCTAGCAGCTTCCTGGCCAGCCTCTGCACTGGACCAACAGACTAGAAATCGTGGCCCTTTCGCACTCAGGCTCTCCCTGCACATATTCTTGTGTTCCCTCTGGCCCCAGAAGGTGGGGTTGCATGGAAATTAGGAGAGGATGACAAGAAAGAGAATCCAGGAGAAAGATGAAATGAACATGTCAAAATAAGAGAGACAGCGTTGCCATGGCTTAAGTACAACAAATGACTAAGAAAGAAAAGTGTGGCCCAGAAGGGGTGAGAATTATATGTGAATTTTTCTAGAAGGCTTGAGACTTTCAAAAGCCTATCTTAGGGGCTACTTGCAGGAGCTGTCACGGAATATGAATGACTCATTTAACATTTAAAGTAATGCATGAGATAATAATTTTAAGCAACAGGAGATGCTCGAGGCTCACTTCACCCTCTGACACATGATGGGGCGGGGGACGGTAAACATGGCTGCCGTACCTCCAGACTTGGTTTTCTGAAAAGAAGAGCGTCTTCCCTGAATCCTCAAAGTGAAGGGCTGCGCTGATCTTTTTAACGTGTTTTGGAAATCCTAGTTCAGATATTTTTTTTGGGTAATCTTCCAGAATATCATAACCACTAAGTGCCCAAAATTTTCTGCCTAGAATAAGTGAAAGAATCAGTTTATTATTCAAGGGAATCCATTAAAACTCACGTATGTAGACCTTTACTTTAGCAAAGAGAAAATCATTTTACACATTTATAAGTAAATTAGTCAATGTTTGTGGTCACCATGTTTAAGAAACACAAAAGTATGAGCGTTCTTCAAAAATTAAGATCCTAATTTCCTAAATGTAAGCATAGCCAATGGAATATTATAATTAATTTGACCATTAACTCTGAATATTAAGATTGGAGCTGGGTTAAAAACACATTAAGATTTCTATAGAAATAAGCAGCACAGTAGGAAGAGGAAATTAGATTGAAAACTCATGTTTTATACTGGTACAAAAGTTGTCTTCTTCTCTAAAAAGTAACTTTATTATAGCATTAATTATAATAGTCACACAATAGAAACAGCATTAGTAGGATCTATGTAGCTAATACAAATTATGATCACGCAGCTGGAATAGCAATTTGGGAACCTGTGTCAAGGGAACAAGTAAAATATTAAAATGCATACATACTATGAATGGAAATGTTTACTGTATGTTTTACATATGATTAGGGACTAGACAATAAAGTGAGAAAATAAATTGACCTTTCAGAAGGAGGAATTATGAATAATTTTTTTGAATTGTTAAAAATGTACATTGTTATAACATTTTCTCAGCAAATAATTTTTAAGAGGAAATAAGAGAAACAAAGAGTGGATATGAGTAATAATGCAGACTTTTTACTTGTCAAATTGAGGACATTTGGTTTCAGAAAGGTTTCGGGTGCTTTCTGGCTTCCATTTTGTTATACTTGATTCTTAATTTAGACATATTTTTTACAACGATCATTTTATTAAATCTCTGGTAGTTAAAATTCATCGCTGCCTGCTCCAGGCATATGCGAAGTTTCACTGGTGGAAATCTTACCTCTAAAGATGAAGATAAGGTCATGGGAAGGGTGCTCATAGGCGGCATCAATACGGTTGGGAAGTTCTGGCCAAAACGATTTTGTTAAAAACAGCTCTGCTTCAACCTGCTGAGGATGCAGCCGCCAGAAGAATCTGACACCAAAGTAAAACACGGAGTTTGCATCATTTGTTTGAGTGCAGTGTTTCTATCCTGCTAGCCACTTGTCTCCACATGAGTACAGATAAGCCAAATACAACCATTCCCTACCACCCGTGGAGGGGCAAGATTTCCACTTCCCTTTAAATGCCAGTTAAACAAGCTGTTTCTGTCTTAACTCTAGCCTAAATACTGAAGTCGAAAAGTCTCATGGAGCCTTTATAAAGGCTCCAGGCCCTTTGTATGTTGGGATCATTTTTGTCAGTTTTGCGTATCTTGCAAGTGGCAAGCAAATATGCCAGGCACTGTGTCAGGCTCTGGAAAGAAAACATGACTGACACAAGCTATGCTCCCAAGAGCTCATGACCTGGGGAATCTGATACAAGAGAAAACACTGGAGCAAAATGAAATTGGAGCTATAATAGAAGAAGAAGGAATGCTATTAGATCACAAATGAGAGAATAATACAGATAATTAAACAATGGATTAATGAGTAAGTGAACAAATAAGGATATTAAAACAGTATCAGAATTAAAAATTAGTATTTCGTTTTTCATCACCTATAGATTTAGGCTGTAACATGCTCATATGTTACCAGAACCAAAGCTTTTCCATACCAAAATGAATTCATGTGAAATTATGAGTAACAACTCACTAATATAGTAATTGATTTCAATTATTGTGTTTTGTTAAATAAATAAATTGTATTCCTATATGTATTTGGTTATTTTTATAAGAAAAACTACAACCAAAGATGCAAAGAAAGCTGTACAATGCCAAGATTATCCATTGAAAGGTAAAATGTTTATCCATCAGTTATTTTATTTCATCTGATATATGTAAATAAACTGTCCAAAGGTCTGTTATTTTTACTAACTTCACCTCCTTTGGAATTCTGACAAGATGTTTTGGTAATCTCAGACATGACTTCAGAAATGTTCATCGCATGCAGGTTTCATAAAGTAATACTAAGAGTACCTGTCTTTAAAGATCAGTGTTTCTCCGCGGAGACTGGTTATGGCATCAAGGGATAAGGAAGGGTCACATTTGTCTGGCGTTTTCGGATGTTTAGAGTAGGGGTCTTCATCTCCTGGACCTGCAGTCATGAAATGAGTTAAGGAAGTGACTGAGGATGACCTGCTCCTACCATGGAGAGCAGGAAGGGCTTCATCCAGGGAGGGCAGTGGGTCCTGCCACCTCCTACATAATGCGCCAAAGAACCCGTAATCCCTCCTCCTTCCTCCAGGGCTACCACGGCCTTGCCTGTGGGACTTCCCCTTCTGTTTTCAACTTTTAAAACCCTTGAGAATCATCTAAGCTTCAAATTCAGCTTTCTTGAGGTTGGTGATAGAAACGGGCTGGGGGAGCAAGAGACTTTGGGGAAACTATCCCCATGCTTTGCACAACCTATTCACAGACTGCTCCTGAGAAACACATTGCTCTCACAGACATTTCTGGAGGCACGTCATCTCTGTGGGAGCCCTCCTTTGGGCTCTTTCTCAAGCCTACTTGACCAGCTGCCAACATCAGCTCACCTTGCTTTAGAGTTTATCACTGTGTATCTGCATCTCAGTGAAAAGCCGGCCTTCGACCACTCTGGTATGACTTGTAACGTGTTGGTAACTTTCCAACCAGCTCACGTGAGTGCAAAAGGGTTGCAGGACATAAAATCATTCTAAACTTCTTTTTCACTACCTATGTCCTATTAGTTCTGTCATGAAGTCCTTCAGCCAAGATATAGTAGAAATAGTAAAAACTGCAAAATTCTTGCCTGTGCCTTCACGAGCTATTATGGTAGATTTCAATCCAGAAGAGAAAATAGCTTGGGGCTGGCCTGACCATTGTCTGAGCTCTGTGTTCTAGAAGTGTTTACACTGATGACTGTACTACGGCTGTACTTCTATTTATGGTAGGTATTTTTGCTTGTTTGGGTTGAGGTTTAAGTATTTTGTAAATATTATTGAAAATTTGGAAGGAAAATGAAGAAATTCTTACAAATGTTCACTGTAGATATTGGTTAAAAACTACCATGGGCTACTTGAATGGTTTCTACTGTGGTAAACAGGAGTAGTTGAAAGAATACCCACAATTTATAAAACCTGGTTGAAATCTCACTTTCTCACTGTGAAAGCTACCCCAAAAGCTGTGTTCCTATCTAGTGTGTTTCACCCAGCTGTTATAGACATACTATTTAAACTCTACAGCCTTAGTTTCTTCATTCATCAAATGAAGAATAAAATATTGCCATTTCTTCTGTCAGAGGTATCGTCAGGATATCAAATGTACCTTGCGATGTATAAAATACAAATACAAGGAGTTACATTCTACAAAAACTTTGGGGAATGGGATATTTTCTACTTGAGCAGGTAGATTGATATTTAAAATAAAAATGAGCATGATTCTCCAGGTGTTAATAGCAAAACCAGGACAGTAATATTGGCGATGGTAAATTCATTAATAACTTAGAAAATAAATGTGTATATGTCTTCTGCTGGCAAGCTGATGTATCAGTAGTTACCATAGAGAGACTGAATCCCTTGGACATCATCATCAGGAAGCATAAAGTGGCTTTTGCCAGTGTAGGTGTAGATGGGAAACATGAGTGCTCCTGGGTCCTTGGAGTGGTCCAAACCTAAGGAATGGCCAAACTCATGGGCAGCGACAAGAAACAAGTTGTAGCCTGTAATAAAAGAAAGGAACTGAGAAAATTGGTCCTCCAGTGACCAACTTACAGAATAAACACTCTTTTCTTTGTCTATTTATTATGTCGTCATTTCTCCTTGTCTGTTTGACGCAGTTTTTAAAGTTAATATTCAGTTGCTTAAAGGAAGATTTAAAATGTTGATTTAATCATTATAAATAATTTGGTAATCCTTTGACTATAGCTGCCTACACAGATTATCAACAGATTGATTAGCAATCAATAAGGTTTTACTGTGAAGACACTAGTAATCCTGATTTGCTCTTTGCTTTCTCATGTCAGTGAGGAAAGTAGAGAGTGATGGCCTTAAATGGAAACTCATGGGGGAAAAACTTAAGGTGATACATGTCTAGGGTGCTGCCTAGAAAATCATCTAAACAGGAGCCAGCAATCAAAGGTATGATGACCAAGCATAGAGAATGCATTAAATGCGGTCTCCAGGAATCTGCTTGAGAACAAATTCCTACCAAATCCTCCTTTCCAGTATATCTCTATACTCTAGAATTTAAAGAAGCAGAAACTCTAGACACGATTGGCCAACCTTCCTCTACTGTCAACGACCACTGTGTCTCCGTGTTTACATTATTTCCTTTAATCATTCTTCCCACAAATTTTTGATGCTTCTGGTATTTTAAATAGGAAAAAAATAAAATATTGAAAGAAAAAAACACATGAAAGCTGGAGCCGGTGGTTTTAGTTTGACCTTAAATACCCTTTGCTATCATAGCCTATACATGAAGAAAGTATGTAATCCACTTAGTGAACTGTGCAGACTGCAGCATGATCATTCATTAAACCCAGAATTTACGCAGGAACCAAAAACTGAGGCTTACTGTGACTACGCCTTAACAATACTAGGTGTTGCTCTTTCTTCCTAAAACCATTCTTATCTGTGATATATTCAGACTTTAAATATGCAAACTCCCACCTTTTCCTCCAAAGACAGA
This sequence comes from Bos grunniens, assembly GCF_055505025.1. Lineage (NCBI taxonomy): Eukaryota > Metazoa > Chordata > Mammalia > Artiodactyla > Bovidae > Bos > Bos grunniens. The sequence continues at coordinate 6,166,181 of NC_141179.1, read as the reverse complement.
TGGTGGCATAGGCATTAAGACATTGATTATTCAATGCCCAGTTTTACTTTTTGGAAAAATAATTCCTTTTTTTTAAAATGAATAATAAAAACTAGAAGTTTTTGAGGACTACCCTCTAACTATCACAATTAAGAGTCCATATAGCTCCAAAATTAAGCCCTAGTTGGAATAATTCGGCGTTTCTACCTAAATTAGCATTCTCAATTCTTTTGAGCCTTTAAGATTCAACTACTGACTGAATCCTCTCAACAGTTTCATTTTGCTTTTGTAAATACATTTTAATCTGGTTTGTCTCAGACTTTCTGAAGTAAGAAACTATACTGATTTACTAGAGTGGTATTTGTAAAAATCAGTGGAATAGACAAGTCTAAAGAAGTAATCATATAACAGAGAATAGAAATATGACTGGATTTGTGCCATTAATATTTCTACAAAGCAAAAAAAACTATTTCAATTCACATCCAACTTATTTATAATCTACATATTTAGCACTAATAGTTTTTAGATTTATATTTGTAATAAACCGTACTTCTTCACATGTCAGAAGTAATCCACAATAATAACACCTTGGTTAACAGAAAGCATTTTGATCCTATTTCAGAGTTAGCTAGAATCCCTCAAGCCACTAGACTAAGTAGATTCTGCTCATTTTTAATGTTGCATATTGGCTTGTCGAAATGCCATTTGTAGAAACTAAGATTATTATCCTTATTAAACTTTTTTGAAAAATATAATCAAATACCAAATATAATTTACAGTATGCTTCTTAACTTCTTTTTAATGGGATCTGATAATCATGAATTATATCTTTATAAGAAATATTACCTTTGGAACTACTTGTCCACGTTTCATCATCATCAAAATGAGCATCTCCTCCATAATTTGGTCCAGGAGGGAAAGCGTGAGCCAACAGACCAGAGGGTCCATCAAATGGGTAGAAGTCACCGTGCTCTGCACACAAAAACAAGAGTTAAGAATTGAATTTTACCCAGTAGTGCCTAGCCCAGGTGCTTGGTGAATTTTTGTTGAATTCTGTAAAAACTAATGAGTACCTGAAAGAAGGAATAAAAGAATGGAGCCAATAGTAGAATAGAAAAATGTTCAAAAATTATTCTGCATCATTACCTTTAGTTCCAAAAGAGATCATGATATCAGCAGTGCCATTGTGAATTCTGGTAAAATTCAGAGGTGTCACATCAGACCACACCTTGAAGGCTTTTCTGAAGGCCTTTTCCACTTCAGAATGAGTCAGATCAGGTGTATAATTCACAATTCTATTTAACAGAAAAAGCTTGAATCAAATTTTTGGTAAGTGAAAACTCTTTTAGAATATATTTTCTTGGAGTACTGCTTTTCAACTCAAAACGCAATGGCTTCTCTAAAAGTTCTACTAGAGGTCCACTGTTTCAAATAACTTCTTAATTATGATGTCATCAGTTCAGTTCAGTTCAGTTCATGTCCAACTCTGCGATCCCATGAATCGCAGCATGCCAGGCCTCCCTGTCCATCACCAACTCCCAGAGTTCAGTCAGACTCACGTCCATCAAGTCAGTGATGCCATCCAGCCATCTCATCAAAGAATATAATGCCATGAAGAATTTGATTAGATACTTGAGTATCTCCAAATATTTGACATCTTAAGTTTAAAGTGTTTAGATGTTTACTAAAACTTATATGGCTGCCATGCTAAAAGTTTTGTATCGCTATGGTCTAAACGAATGAAATGGCTCTGTAAAGTTCATAAGAGAGTGAAACTCTCCATTTTTAGCACTCATAATAAATATGATTGTTACATTTTCAAATTTTCTTGAAACTACTCTTTTATTTTGATTTTATATCTGAAAGAAATATATTTAGTTTTGCAAAAAAAATAATGCTGGCTTAATGCAACAATAATATATAATATATTATAAGATATTCTCATCAACAGTATTAAAGTGTGTGCTCTGTGCTTAATTGCTAAGTTGGGTCTGACTCTTTGCAACCCCAAGACAGTAGCCTGCCAGGCACTTCTATCCATGGAGATTCTTCAAGCAGGAATACTAGAGTGGGTTGCCATGCCCTCCTCCAGAGGATCTTCCCAACCCAAGTATCTAACCCAGGTCCTCTGCATTGCAGGCAGATCCTTTACCATCTAAGCCACCAAGGAAGCCCAAAGTCACTCCTAGACCTACTTAATGTCCAGTTTAAAATCTAAGGCCTACTTAAAACAATGGGACCATACGTGTTCTGTAATCTGTAGCTTGTGCTGAAAATTAGACAGTTGATATTACAGAAAGCAACAAATATTAAAGAAAGAATAGTCTATGATTTACCTGTAGGTTAAGTTCATTTTGGACCACTTGAGAGTTCGAGGAAAAACATTGTATTCACCCACATCAGGGACCCCACATCTTGGTTTTTTCATGATGTCTAAGGTGTTATCATCAAGTCTGCCAGTCACCTCTAAGCCAAAAAATGACTGCATTTCTCTAAGCCTGTCAATCACAGAGCTTGCTGCAGTTTTCTTCAGGATTCCAGCAGGATTCTGAGGATAGTAGTATGATTTCAGGTAGCTCTAAAAAAAGGAGAGCAAAATGACCCTCTTTTAAAGAGAAGGGCATTTATAAGACATATCACATCACTGGAATTGTTAAAATACTCTACCTCTGCAAACTGGAAGTCTTCCTCGGACAAGTCTTCAGAATCTCCATCACTGGGAAGGGGCAGAGACCAACAAGCCGTCCAGCTGAAGAAGAGGAAGCCAGCCAGGACCCTTGGGCGCATCTTGGATGATCCGCCTGGAGGCAGCTGTCTTTTCCCAGACAAGTACCTTTACTTTTATAGACCTACTGTGGTGAGTCATCAGTTATGGACAAGTTTCAACTTCCTAGTCAGTTAAAGGTAAACATGCTTACATTGCGCCTTTTTTTTTCCTCCCGAGAAGTGTGGTTTGTGGTAGAATTTGAGGGAAATCTAATACGAGGGCTTCTCTCCTTTCAGCAGGGTCTCAAAAACCATCTTGCAAAATAACAGCCTCAGCGTATTTATGGCTATTGTGGGAAAAACCAGAGAGTAAAATTTTCACTTCACTTGGCAAAAAAACTTTCCCCTTTGCAGGAGAGCAACTACTTTTTTTTTTTTTCTGATAAGACTATCAAGACAGTACACTTACTTCCATAAAGAGAAACCTAGTCTTGTTTCCAGAATGTTTATAACCTGGTGAGTTTTAAACTTCATTTTTTCCAGAGCACCTAAGAGGTAAATATTATGTATACCCGAAGGCCACAGAATTGGACCAGAACCAAGCTTAGAGACTCACCACCGGATTGAGTGCTGTGGTTGGAATTTAAAAGCACTGATGTGACCTCTCAACCAACATGGAGCCTTGCACAAATTCCCTACAGGTCTAGGCAGAAATAGAAGAATGTGTTAGAATACAATATAATGGAATACAATATAATGGCTAACATATTGAGGGATTACTGCAGGCTAGACTTAAAAGGTGTTATCTCATCTAATCTTTATGACAGCCTTGTGAAGTAGGTACTGTTGGAAGACTTGTTTTTCACTTTACGAATGAATAATCTGAGACACAGAGAAGTCAAATACTCATTTAAGGTGATATGGTTAATAAAATGCTTCTACTTGGCATTTGAATCCCGGCCAGTAGGTTAAAGACAGCATGTATTTAACTGCCATGGAATATGACCTCTACTCTCTTCATTCTCAGATATTTTCTCAAAGCTGCTTGGTTCCCAAAGCTCTGGGAGGGCTCAGGAAAACTAGGACTCTAAAGTGTCTTGATTTTCATTTTCAAGTTTAAACAATAGAAGTACCTTTGATCCAATGACTCGAGAAAGCAGTCCTTTAGGGGCCTCTAGTCTATTATTCGGAGAAGGCAATGGCACTCCAGTACTCTTGCCTGGAAAATCCCATGGACGGAGAAGCCTGGTGGGCTGCAGTCCATGGGGTCGCTAAGAGTCTGACACGACTGAGCAACTTCACTTTCACTTTCCACTTTCATGCATTGGAGAAGGAAATGGCAACCCACTCCAGTGTTCTTGCCTGGAGAATCCCAGGGACGGGGGAGCCTGGTGAGCTGCCGTCTATGGGGTCGCACAGAGTCAGACACGACTGAAGCAATTTAGCAGCAGCAGTCTATTATTCCCTTTAGAACTTCACACATTTAATACTATGAAATCAGAATCCTGTCTTTGATTCCTTGTAGATGTAAATGGATAGAGCAATACGGGCCATGATTTTCAGATTGATCAAATTGTTGAAAACGCAAGTTAATTTAAGTGACTAAGAGTCAGAGAGAAACTTAAGTCAGAAAACACACTAAGACAAACAGAAGGAGCATGAATACAGATTAGGGTGAGAAGGGAAGGGATATCCTTAAAATAAAATGCTATAATCTATATTAGCCAGTACCTCAGAGAAAACCAGAAAAACCTATCAAATGTAGCCAATCCCTAGAGGGAAGTTTATTATGCTTTTATCCAAAACAGAGCCAAATAGATCCCCACAATAGATTATTTCCTGAGTTCAAGATTTGATTTAGGCTCAATCAGCAATGCGAAATAATAATTTGTTCTAAGCCTCTTCCCTGTACAACATTTTATTTTTAAAGTAAGTGAAAATCATCCAAAATTTTGATTCATCTATTAAGCTTACAGGAAATCAGTTCAGTAGAAAGCATATGTTTTTACCAATACATTTTTATAAAGTCACATTAGATAATAAAAAAGAACTCCTTGAACAAGAAGTTTAAAAACAAGTGATATTTTATTTAATGTTTGAAAGTGGGTGAAAAAAATAAAGTAGGCTAACTGTACTTTAGATCTTCATATTTATCTAGAAGTGGCCCCATTTTAAACTAGAATTTTTAAGTTATTAAATCCGTGAACACTGACTGGGCATCAACAATGCAGCATACGTCACTAGTCACTATGAAGATGAAGGGAAGGATAAGATAACAGCCTCTTTCTTGGGGTGATTACAACATTTTCTCCTCCACAAAGAAACATTTTTAATGAACAATAAAAATCAATGTCACCATTTTTCAACTTTAAAAATTATGCTTACTATCAAACACCTTCAATAGTTTATTAATTTCTTATTTCATTTCATTTATTTGCATTTTTCAGTGCAAAAGATAAAACACAGAAAGAACATGAGAACACGCTGTTGCACATTTCTCAGGGGAATAAATAAAAGTTCCTCAGATTAAAGTAGAAATCAATTCCTTAGGAAAATCATCAAATCTCTTGCCTATAGGCTATCATTCAGAGAGGGATGGTTTCACACAGTGATCAGGATGTGTCACCACATGGAAATGTGTTGGCAAGCTTCTTGTCAACACAAGTCCTTATCTCAGACTAATTGTTAAAATTCATTTTAACAGGCCTTCTGGTGAAGTCGTTTGTGGTTTCAAATGACACCTTTAACACAATGAGGCTGAACTAGTATGTACAAATGGTTCTAACAAGCTGATGAATCACTGGGAAATCTGAAAACCTGTAGAATGAGCAAACAAAACTGCAGAGGAAATTAGATATGTGTAGGTATATGTGTCTACTGCTGATTCAGACATAAGCAATATGGGGCTTTTTAAAACATATGTCATCATCAATTTCTAAGTTCAAAACATCACCCAGGAAAGAACCAAAAACATCTATGAATAACCCTTAAGTAAAGCAGAGGGGTGTTCCAGCTTAGAAATAATAGAAACAATGAGCCATTTGAGTTAAAATTATAAAAATTCATAAAGCAAAGAACCTTCAAGTTAAAATAATAGAAACAACGAGCCATTTGGGTTAAAATTATAAAAATTCATAAAGCAAAGAACCTTCAAGTTAAAATATTTTGCTTCAGTTTAGCATGATGTAAATTATTAGTGTTGACATGACACTTAGTAGTATCTTTATTTTTCTAAAAGGTAAATGATTTGATTCTAACTACATGAAGTAATGAGCTGACTCGTTAGAAAAGAAACCGATGCTGGTAAAGATTGAAGGCAGGAGAAGGAGACGACAGAGGATGAGATAGTTGGATGGCTTCACCAATGCAGTGAAGCAGGCTCCAGGAGATGGTGAAGAACAGGGAAGCCTGGCATGCTGCAGTCCATGGGGGTCGCAAAAAGCTGGACATGCCTGAGTGACTGAACAATGACACCAACACAAAAATTATCATTTTTATAAATACTCACTGGTGGTTTGCTTTGCTCTAGTCTCTGATTTTCTTTCCTTCTGTCTTTTTGTTTGTCCGTTTGGTTGGCCCACAATCCCATGAAATGTGCTCACAAGTGCTCTATAAAAAAAAAGAACTAAACTAAAATTTACATGCTGGGCTGGATGAAGCACAAGCTGGAATCAAGATGGCAGGGAGAAATATCAATAACCTCAGATATGCAGATGACACCACCCTTATGGCAGAAAGTGAAGAAGAACTAAAGAGCTTCTTGATGAAAGTGAAAGAGGAGAGTGAAAAAGTTGGCTTAAAGCTCAACATTCAGAAAACGAAGATCATGGCATCCGGTCCCATCACTCCATGGGAAATAGATGGGGAAACAGTGGAAACAGTGGCTGACTTTATTTTTTGGGGCTCCAAAATCACTGTAGATGGTGACTGCAGCCATGAAATTAAAAGACACTTACTCCTTGGAAGGAAAGTTATGACCAACCTAGATAGCATATTCAAAAGCAGAGACATTACTTTGCCAACAAAGGTTCGTCTAGTCAAGGCTATGGTTTTTCCAGTGGTCATGTATGGATGTGAGAGTTGGACTGTGAAGAAAGCTGAGCACCAAAGAATTGATGCTTTTGAACTGTGGTGTTGGAGAAGACTCTTGAGAGTCCCTTGGACTGCAAGGAGATCCAACCAGTCCATCCTAAAGGAGATCAGTCCTGAATATTCATCAGAAGGACTGATGTTGAAGCTGAAACTCCAATACTTTGGCCACCTGATGTGAAGCGCTAACTCATTTGAAAAGACCCTGATGCTGGGAAAGCTTGAAGGCAGGAGGAGAAGGGGATGACAGAGGATGAGATAGTTGGATGGCATCACTGACTCCATGGACGTGAGTTTGAATAAACTCTGAGAGTTGGTGATGGACAGGGAGGCCTGGCATGCTGCAGTCCATGGGGTTGCAAAGAGTCGGACATGACTGAGAGACTGAACTGAACTGAAGCTAGAATTTAAATACTTAATCATACTTACACTCTAGATTAAGGTGTAAGAGTGCCCCATCCAAATTACTTATGCACAATCATGACACAATCCGCTATTGTAGATACTGAAGCTTCAAAATAGAAGGTCAGCAATTCAGGAGGTCATTTCCTTTTAACATCTGAACTGCATGATCTTCAGAGATCTTGCATTCATACTGGGTTGGCCCCTGAAAGAAAGAATTAGAATATGTAAGAAAAAGTGAAATTCTTTTCAATTCTTACTTGAGTATGACATCTGAAATTCAAAACACAATTTCCTGGGCTTGTTCCTAATAAATTTTAATTTTTATTGTGTTTTTGTTAAAAAGAGTGGTTCCTGAATGTCCACCTCTGGCAGCTTTAACCAAATACTGTAGGAGAAAACAACCAGGAACAGAACACACATTCTAGCCTCCTCTTGCTCAAATGTCTCTGAAAAGTTTGTTTGGCAGTAAATAATAGAGATGGAAACAAGCTAGAGGAATGGGATCTGAGTGGGTTTAACAACGAGCAATTTTAGTATATTTTAAAATCCCTAATATTTAAACAATGAGGCAGAAACTCTATTTTTAAAACACCTTGTTACCTCTATTTCCTAATGGAGAAGTTGTTGCATAACTTTACCTTTTTTTTCCTTCTGGCTGCACCACAGGACATGTGGGATTTCAGTTCCCCGAACAAGGATCAAAACTGTGCCCCTTGCATTGGAGCATGAACTCTTAACCCCGGGACAGCCAGGGAAGTCCCAGGAAGTTGTTACATATTGTAAATGACAAATTTTTTTATTCAAAAGTTAATATACAAAAAAAAAAATACATTGCATAATGACTGGAAAATAGGGAGAAAACGAAAAGAAAAAAATTACTGTAATACCCCAAGATTTTTTAGATAGCCCCATATACATATAGGAGAAGGCAATGGCACCCCACTCCAATACTCTTGCCTGGAAAATCCCATGGACGGAGGAGCCTGGTGGGCTGCAGTCCATGGGGTCGCGAAGAGTCTGACATGACTGAGCAACTTCACTTTCACTTTTCACTTTCATGCATTGGAGAAGGAAATGGCAACCCACTCCAGTGTTCTTGCCTGGAGAATCCCAGGGACAGGGGAGCGTGGTGGGCTGCTGTCTATGAGGTCGCAGAGTTGGACACAACTGAAGCGACTTAGCAGCAGCAGCAGCATATACATATAAATTTTAAGAATATCCTTTAAATTGATTTATTTAGATGACAGTCAATCGTGAAGGTTTTTAAAAACAGTACTTTCTATAATAGAAAACCTGCCAGGTTAGTCATATGTTGCATCTATTTTATTTTCAATTCTAGGAAAGTTACCTTTAATAAATTTGGAGTAGCCAGCTTCCATAGTTTGCTTTTCTTCTTTGAATGTATCATAAAATTGAGAATGAACTCAAAATTGTACAAAATATATCTTAATAACACTATACATGAAAGAGGTTAATATTTAAATTTTTTTGTATGTTCTAGTTAGTTAATTTCAGAAGATTAAAGACAGGAATTCAGTGCAACCATGAATGACCAACAAAGGCTTCCGCCTCAGCCTGCCTGCTAGATGATTTCATCCCTTCAGTCCCCGTCTGCAGTGAAAAAGGTGGTCATCTCAGTGTTACGTTCAAAGGCAGTGGCATCAGCCTCTTGGGTTTCTCCTGGGAATCCAAGCTCACTAATTCCCTTGGAATTACTCATATAGCATGACGTGAAGGCCCTAAGGCTTTTTCCTGTTAATAATGAATCAAAGAAAGACCTTATTTTTGGTTGGAAATTTATGACCAAGTAGGGACACATCTAAGGCAAAGAACATAATAAATTGGCTAAATATAAGCTAAATTACAAAGAAATCCTCCAAAGTTATGGACTACAAGATATGTTTCTTTTACCTCTCCAGTGATCCGGTCCTGTACTAAGTCTGTGGGGCTCATGCAGAGATAGATAGCACAGAGTTTGGAGTCAGCTCACTGCTGTTGTTTAGTCCCATCCAGCTCATTTGCAAGCCCATGGACTGTGGTCCACCAGCGTCCTCTGTGCATGGGATTTCCCAGGCAGAATACTGGAGTGGTTTGCCATTTCTTCTCTGGGGAATCTTCCCAACCCAGGGATCAAACCTGCATCTCCTGCACTTCAGGTGGGTTCTTTTACCACTGAGCCACTTGGGAAGCCTCTTGGAATCAGCTACACCAGCCGAAATCACATCTCTGTCATTTGTTAGCTCCCTAATCTTAGTGATACAACAGTGAAGAAAACACATCAAAATCCTGGTCCTTGAGAGAAAAGGAGAAAAATAGAGCACGATAGGGAGTAGAGGGCTCGGGGAGGACTGCTGTAATTTATACACACAGCAGGGAAGGGCTTAGTGAGAAAGTGACATTTGAGTGAGGACCGGAGGGAGGGGAAGGCGTGAGCTATGAAACTGTCTGGAGGAAGAACACTGTTGGCTGAGAGAACAGCAAAGGAGGCACCCCGAGGTACCAGTGTGCTGGTGGATTTGAGGAAAGCTGCAAGGAGGCCAGCGCTCTACAGGGAGCAGAGTGAGGAGAAAAGTTACTTATTTTTTAACTATGCAAATAGGATTATCACAGTACTTGTGTTATAGGTTATATGGGGACTATATGTGCCTGGCACATAGGAAGTGCCTGATACATATCATTGATTCACAGTAACCAATCTACGGTTCAGGAAGATCCCCTGGAATAGGAAATGACAATCCACACCAGTATTCTTGCCTGGAAAATTCCATGGACAGGGGAGCCTGGTGGGCTACAGTCCATGGGGTCGCAAAAAGTCAGATGCCACTGTGCAACTGAGCACAGCACAACTAACCTACACAGCACTCAGCAAAACCATTGTGCCAGGCACTCTTGTGCCAGGCACACAGGATAGTGCATAACGATATGGACACGAACCCTTAGATATTAGGAGGAGGAGAAAGTAGGCGTTGCAAGAAAAAAGAGGCAATTCTGGCTAGTTAGAGACATTATTATGAATATAAAATGAAGTGATGATATAGAATGACCAGAGACAGGGCTCAGGTGGTAGACAATTTCTCTTGAATGTCAAGGAAGATCTGTCAAAGGAGATACATTTAAAACTGAGACCACTGGGATACATGTGAGTGAAGTGAGTCAGAAAGAGAAAGATGAATACCATATTCTAACACATACATACGGAATCTAGAAAAATGGTACTGAAGAATTTATTTAGAAATAAATAATAGAGAAATAGAGAATAGACTTATGGACATGGGGAGAGCGGAGGAGAGGGTGAGATGCATGGAAAGAGTAACATGGAAACTTACATTCCCATATGTAAAATAGATAGCCAATGGGAATTTGCTGTATGGCTCAGGAAACTCAAACAGGGGCTCTGTATCAACCTAGAGGGGTGGGATGGGAGGGAGATGGGAGAGAGTTTCTAAAGGGAGAGGATATGTGTATACCTATGGCTGATTCATGTTGAGGTTTGACAGAAAACAACAAAATTCTGTAAAGCAACTATCCTTCAATAAAAAATAAATTAATAATAGTAAAAACCTGAGGCCAGATGACAAGAGAGGTTTAGCCATGCAAACATCTAGGAGCAGAGGGTTAGTCTAGTGAAAAAGAACCACAGCACAGAGGCACTAGGGGTGCAAGCAGGCTTCTGTCCAGGGAACAGGAAGAGTTCTGTGCCGGAATACAAGTGAGCAGAGTGGTGGGAAAAGCTGAACTAGGGGATTTGCAGACTGTCAGCTTGGAGGGTTTCCCAGGCTATTCCATGGGTACTAGGTTCAAATTTGAATATTTTGTTCTTAGAGGTAAATTTTTCCCCTCGAGCTGTGTCATGGCATCAAATATGAAGCCTAGATCACATTTCTCTGGGGTTTGCCCATTGAATGATCTCTTTCTTGGACCTAAAAGTTAGAAAATAATGACCCAACATGAGCCATTGATTTGCTTCACACTGTCTCCAGATTCTTTTCAAAAGCAAAATAGCCATTACATTCTAGTTTTGTGTCTGGATTAAAATGATATAGGAAGACATCTTCAGATTGTATATTTTGGCTTATTCCTAATTCTTACTCTCAAGTACTGACCTATGGTTTCCTGTGTAAGGGGGTTACTTGTTAGCTTTAAGGTGAAATTAATGTTCTTAACTTCCTGTCCTCAACTCTTCTTCTGCTATTAATAGCTATCAATAGCTTTTCCTGGGCCTTCTTGCCAAATGACTTCCAGGTAGGTTCAGCCAAAGGGAGGGACTGGAGAGCAGGAGAAAAGCCAGGATTTCTTACCCTGTTCTCTCTTCCTCAGGAGGTGTGGTGGCTCTCTCCAGTTATCTGCAGACAGTCCCTTTCTCTGTGGTCTAACTCCCACCAGGCAGCTCACCATGGATTCTAATTCCCCATCACTCAGGCTTCTGGACTGCTTATTTCATCTGTTTCCTGTGTCCCTCTAGCCCCAGGGGCTGGTAGAGGTTTTCAGTGTTGCTAATTTGTGGGTTAGCAACCCATATACAAGGCTGCACTTGCTGGAATAGCCGTGAACAGACACCCCATGTCCAAGGTAGGAGAAACCCAAGTAAGACAGTAGGCACTTGAGAGAGGGCAGAGACTGAAACCACAATAATAGAAAACTAGCCAATCTGATCACATGGAGCACAGCCTTGTCTAACTCAATGAAACTATTAGCCATGCCGTGCAGGGCCACCCAAGATGGACAGGTCATGGTGGAAAGGTCTGATAGAATGTGGTCCACTGGAGAAGAGAATGGCAAACCACTTCAGTATTCTTGCCTTGAGAACTCCATGAACAGTATGAAAAGGCAAAGTGATAGGATACTGAAAGAGGAACTCCCCAGGTCAGTAGGGGCCCAATATGCTACTGGAGATCAATAGAGAAATAACTCCAGAAAGAATGAAGGGATGGAGCCAAAGCAAAAAGAATACCCAGCTGTGGATGTGACTGGTGAAAGAAGCAAGGTCCGATGCTGTAAAGAGCAATATTGCATAGGAACCTGGAAAGTCAGGTCCATGAATCTAGGCAAATTGGAAGTGGTCAAACAGGAGATGGCAAGAGTGAACGTCAACATTTTAGGAATCAGCAAACTAACATGGACTGGAATGGGTGAATTTAACTTAGATGACTATTATATCCACTACTGTGGGCAGGAATCCCTTACAAGATATGGAGTACCCTCTATAGTCAACAAAAGAGTCTGAAATTAAGTAGTTGGATGCAATCTAAAAAATGACAGAATGATCTCTGTTGGTTTCCAAGGCAAACCATTCAATATCACAGTGATCCAAGCCTATGCCCCAACCAGTAACACTGAAGAAGCTGAAGTTGAATGGTTCTATGAAGATCTACAAGACCTTCTGGAACTCACATCCAAAAAAGATGTCCTTTTCATTATAGGGGACTGGAATGCAAAAGTAGAAAGTCAAGAAACACCTGGAGTAACAGGCAAATTTGGCCTTGGAATACAGAATGAAGCAGGAAAAGGCTAATAGAGTTTTGCCAAGAGAACACACTGGTCATAGCAAACACCCTCTTCCAACAACACAAGAGAAGACTCTACACATGGACATCACAAGATGGTCAACACCAAAATCAGATTGATTATATTCTTTGCAGCCAAAGATGGAGAAGCTCTATACAGTCAGCAAAAACAAGACCAGGAGCTGACTGTGGCTCAGATCATGAACTCCTTTTTGTCATATTCAGACTTAAATTGAGGAAAGTGGGGAAAACCACTAGACCATTCAGGTATGACCTAAATCAAATCCCTTATGACTATACAGTGGAAGTGAGAAAGAGATTTAAGGGACTAGATCTGATAGATAGAGTGTCTGATGAACTATGGACGGAGGTTCATGACATTGTACAAGAGACAGGGATCAAGACCATCCCCAAGAAAAAGAAATGCAACAAAGCAAAATGACTGTCTGAGGAGCCCTTAAAAATAGCTGTGAAAAGAAGAGAAGCGAAAAGCAAAGGAGAAAAGGAAAGATATGCCCATTTGAGTGCAGAGTTCCAAAGAATAGCAAGGAGAGATAAGAAAGTCTTCCTCAGTGATCAGTGCAAAGAAATAGAGGAAAACAAAAGAATGGGAAAGACTAGAGATCTCTTCAAGAAAATCAGAGATACCAGGGAACATTTCATGCAAAGATGGGCACAATAAAGGACAGAAATGGCATGGACCTAACAGAAGCAGAAGATATTAAGAAGAGGTGGCAAGAATACACAGACGAACTGTGCAAAAAATATCTTCACAACCCAGGTAATCATGATGGTGTGATCACTCACCTAGAGCCAGACATCCTGGAAAGTGAAGTCAAGTGGGCCTTAGGCAGCATCACTACGAACAAAGCTAGTGGAGGTGATGGAATCCCAGTTGAGCTCTTTCAAATCCTAAAAGATGATGCTGTGAAAGTGCTGCACTCAATATGCCAGCAAATTTGGACAACTCAGCAGTGGCCACAGGACTGGAAAAGGTCAGTTTTCATTCCAATCTCAAAGAAAGTCAATGCCAAAGAATGCTCAAACTACCTCACAACTGCACTCATCTAAAAGCAGAGACATAACTTTGCCAACAAAGTCTGTCTAGTCAAGGCTATGGTTTTTCCAGTGGTCATGTATGGATGTGAGAGTTGGACTGTGAAGAAAGCTGAGTGCTAAAGAATTGATGCTTTTAAACTGTGGTGTTGGAGAAGATTCTTGAGAGTCCTTTGGACTGCAAAGAGATCCAACTAGTCCATTCTAAAGGAGATCTGTCTTGGGTGTTCTTTGGAAGGAATGATGCTAAAGCTGAAACTCTAGTACTTTGGCCACCTCATGCGAAGAGTTGACTCATTGGAAAAGACTCTGATTCTGGGAGGGATTGGGGGCAGGAGGAGAAGGGGACAACAGAGGATGAGATGGCTGGATGGCATCACCAAATCGATGGACGTGAGTTTGAGTGAACTCCAGGAGTTGGTGATGGACAGGGAGGCCTGGAGTGCTGCAGTCCATGGGGTCGCAAAGAGTCAGACACAACTGAGCGACTGAACTGAACTGAGCTGAACACGCTAGCAAAGTAATGCTCAAAATTCTCCAAGCCAGGCTTCAGCAATACATGAACTGTGAACTTCCAGATGTTCAAGCTGGATTTAGAAAAGGCAGAGGAACCAGAGATTAAATTGCCAACATCCGCTGGATCATTGAAAAAGCAAGACAGTCCCAGAAAAACATCTATTTCTGCTTTACTGACTATGCCAAAGCCTTTGACCGTGTAGACACAATAAACTGTGGAAAATTCTTCAAGAGATGGGACTACCAGATCATCTGACCTGCCTCTTGAGAAACCTGTATGCAGGTCAGGAAGCAACAGTTAGAACTGGACATGGAACAACTGATTCCAAGATAGGAAATTGGAATCAGTTGGAATCAGACTGGTTCCAAGTAGGAAAAGGAGTACTTCAAGGCTGTATATTGTCACCCTGCTTATTTAGCTTCTATGCAGAGTACACCATGAGCAGCGCTGGGCTGGAAGAAGCACAAGCTGGAATCAAGATTTCCGGGAGAAATATCAATAACCTCAGATATGCAGATGACATCACTCTTATGGCAGAAAGTGAGGAAGAACTAAAGAGCCTCTTGATGAAAGTGAAAGAGGAGGGTGAAAAAGTTGGCTTAAAGCTCAACATTCAGAAAACTAAGATCACGGCATCTGGTCCCATCACTTCATGGGAAATAGATGGGGAAACAGTGGAAACAGTGTCAGACTTTATTTTTTGGAGTTCCAGGATCACTGCAGATGGTGATTGCAGCCATGAAATTAAAAGACACTTTTTTCTTGGTAGGAAAGTTATGACCAACCTAGACAGCATATTAAAAAGCAGAGACATTACTTTGCCAACAAAATTCCATCCAGTTAAGGCTATGGTTTTTCCAGTAGTCATGTATGGATGTGAGAGTTGGACTATAAAGAAAGCTGAGCACCGAAGAAGTGATGCTTTTGAACTGTGGTGTTGGAGAAGACTCTTGCGAGTCCATTGGCCTGCAAGGAGATCCAACTAGTCCATCCTAAAGGAGATCAGTCCTGGGTGTTCATTGGAAGGACTGATGTTGAATCTGAAACTCCAATACTTTGGCAAACTGATGTGAAGAGCTGACTCATTTAAAGACCTTGATACTGGGAAAACTTGAAGGCAGGAGGAGCAGGGAATGACAGAGGATGAGGTGGTTGGATGGCATCACTGACTCCACGGATGTGAGTTTGAATAAACTCTGGGAGTTGGTGATGGACAGGGAGGCCTGGTGTGCTGCGGTTCATGGGGTCACAAAGAGTTGGACACAACTGAGCGACTAAACTGAACTGAACTGAATTTCTGGGTTGTTCTATGCTACTGTGGAGAAGGCAATGGCACCCCACTCCAGTACTCTTGCCTGGGAAGTCCCATGGACGGAGGAGCCTGGTAGGCTGCAGTCCATGGGGTCGCAAAGAGTCTGACATGACTGAGCAACTTCACTTTCACTTTTCACTTTCATGCATTGGAGAAGGAAATGGCAACCCACTCCAGTGTTCTTGCCTGGAGAATCCCAGGGACAGCGGAGCCTGGCAGGCTGCCGTCTATGGGGTCGCACAGAGTCGGGCACGGCTTAGCGACTTAGCAGCAGCAGCAGCAGCTATGCTTCTGTTTATCTTCTAATCCTGTTTTAATACCCAAAGGTATTAAATACCCAAATACCCAATCTGGTTCCTGATTGAATCCTAACTTGGAAGAAAAGCTATGACAAACCTAGACAGCATATTAAAAAGCAGAGACATTACTTTGCCAACAAGATCTGTCTAGTCAAAGCTATGGTTTTTCCAGTGGTTATCCATGGATGTGAGATTTGGACCATAAAGAAAGCTGAGCACCAAAGAATTGATGCTTTTGAACTGTGGTGTTGGAGAAGACTTTTGAAGTCCCCTGGACAGAAAGGAGATCCAACCAGTCCATCCTAAAGGATATTAGCCCTGAGTATTCACTGGAAGGACTGATGCTGAAGCTGAAGCTCCAGTACTTTGGCCACCTGATGTGAAGAATTGACTCCTTGGAAAAGACCCTGATGCTGGGAAGGATTGAAGACAGGAGGAGAAGAGGATGA
Source organism: Bos grunniens (assembly GCF_055505025.1). Classification (NCBI taxonomy): domain Eukaryota; kingdom Metazoa; phylum Chordata; class Mammalia; order Artiodactyla; family Bovidae; genus Bos; species Bos grunniens. Next base: position 6,149,865 of record NC_141179.1, on the reverse strand, counting down.
CAGAGGATGAGATGATTGGATGTCACCACTGATTCAATGGACATGAGTTTGAGCAAGCTCCAGGAATTAGAGATGGACAGGGAAGCATGGTGTGCTGCAGTCCATGGGACTGCAAGGAGTCGGACATGACTGGGTAACTGAACTCAACTGATATGTTATTTTATATTAATTAGATTATATATTTCAATTAATAAAAATTGGCATGCATATGTGCATGCTAAGGTGCTCAGTCATGTCTAACTCTTCACGACCCCATGGACTGTAGCTCACAAGGCTCCTCTCTCTGTCCATAGAATTTTCCAGGCAAGAATACTGGGGTCAGGTTGCCATTTTCTACTCAAGGGGACCTTCCTGACACAGGGATCAAATCCACATCTCTTGCATCTTCTGCACTGGCAGGTGGGTTGTTTACCACTGTGTCACCTAAGAAGCCCAATTAATAAAGAGCCCACCATTAATACAAATTACCTTTTTTGGGCCATGCCACTCGGCTTGCAGGATCTGAGTTCCCCAGCCAGGGTTTGAACCTAGGCCATGGCAGTGAGAGCCTGGAATCATAACAACTATGCCACCAAGGAACTCTCAGAAATTTCTTTTCTCACACAAAATTTGAAATGAAGTTAATATAAATTATGTGACTTTTAACAGGATGGGTTTTATAAAATGGTATTCTGTAGTCTGTACTAGCCATGCATTTGCTACAGTGTAACATAAAATTATGAACTTCTCTTCTGAGATGGGAAAAAGATCTGGAGAATCTTAAACCAGAGATACACTGGCAAATTATTATAAAATATGCCTTTTGAAATATGATTAAAAGTTTGGATGAAAAATAAATGGAGACCAACCTGATAATCTTGATTCTCTCAGATCTAGACTTCCACAAACTCTTGGAGAAAAACACTCCTCACTATTGTGTCTTAGACTGCATTTTTCAAAGGAGGTGCTATGAAACCCCACTACACAAGATATCAGAGGTGTTCCACTAATATTAATGGTAAGAAGGAAGAAAGCTATTAAAGGAAGGAATGAGAAAAAGAGAAATGGCCATGGTCAAATAAACTAGGGAGATAGTGGGTTAAACAACTGTGAACTGGTTTCATGCCTGAACAACTTCTCAGAGCTTCATAACATCTTGAAAATTTAAGAAAAGGGCTAGAGGTTGGAGTGATTCCGTCAGGTATTTGAGCTTGGAACATTCTTTTCAGTTGCTTCTTACAGCATTACAGTTCCAGAGTAAACAGTTTGGGAAAGTTATTTTAGGAGATTAGCAAGGTGAATGAATACTTCTCAAATGTGAAGAAAACCAAACTTCAGCAAATAACAGAGCCTTGATACCTTTGCCAACATCCTTGGAGAAGTTCTTTCTCTGGCTAACGTGGGTGTATATCAGAGCCTTGGCATTACTGGAGCGATGGGGGCCCAAGGTGTGGCCAAATTCATGTGCAAAAACAGGAAAGAAGTTAATAAAGACACAGCATTGATGACCTAGGTAGAAGCACACAAAATCAGTTCGTTTAAAGGATTTGTGAGATGAATTTTTTGTGCTTTGTTAATTATGTCTCTTCCTTGTTGCATATTTAGTAAAGAAGAACAAAATGCAAAATCCGCCAAGATACCTCTATCAGTTGTTTGGGGCCAATGACCCTGACACAGCCAGTGCCCAGAGGGACGGGTTGGAGCTGCTGAGGTTCTATAATTGATTTCATTGTGCCCCTTGACCCCTTGGTTGTCAGGCATTAATAAATAAGAGAAAAATCTATGGTCAATTTACTTTCAGTGAAAAAGAATATGTGGGCACCAGGAGGCTGTACAATTATATCAAAAATAATTAGTTTGGAATAAATAAAAGAAATAGCAAATCCTGTACTGGTAGTGGATATGGACCCTGAAATCAGACAGACCAAAGTCCATTTCCTTATCCATGAAGCTAGGATAATGAAATCATTCTTACTGGATTAGTGAGAGAATTTCATTGTAAAGCACACAGCACATTATAGGAATTCAATCACTGTATTAGAGATTAGATTTGTTGTTTATATTATTAATATTCAAAGCGAAGAAAGTGAAAGTGTTAGTCACTCAGTCATGTCCGACTCTTTGTGACCACATGGACTGTAGCCCACCAGGCTCCTGTGTCGATGGGATTCTCTAGGCAAGAATACTGGAGTGGGTTGCCATTCCCTTCTCCAGGAAATGTTCCTGACCCAGGGTTTGAACCCAGGTCTGCTGCATTGCAGGCAAATTCTTTACCATCTGAGCCACCAGGTAAGCCCACCCAACAAATAAGTGCTTAATGTACAAAGATTAAAATCTGAATTAATGATAATGGAGTTTATCTGGAGTTTATTTTGTCACTATGAAAACAGTTGCTGAGCTGCAAGCAATAATGGACACAGGAGGGAAATTCAAATTTGAAGCCTTAGGTTGTTTTAAAGCATTTAGCAACATTTGCATAAAAACAAGATGCATGTCAATTACACTAATTCTTGTTGATTCAGGCAAGCCTTCTGGCAGAAAGTACTTGGCAAACATGACTATTGGTATGTAGTTGATATAAACACACATTCTCCTAATTCCATATTTGCCCAAGTTAGGGAAGGTTTTATAGCAAGCTTTTCTAATGCTCATTAGTTTACTATGAAGGATATATTTTCCATGCCAGTTCGAGGACAGAGTGACATGTTTTTCTAATAGGAAAGAAGAGATATTGTAGATCAATATTTAATGCCTGTATTGAAATTGAAAGTGTTAGTCACTCAGTCTTGTCCAACTCTTTGCAACCTCATGAACTGTAGCCTGCCAGGCTCTCTATCCAGGGAATTCTCCAGGAAAGAACACTGGAGTGGGTTGTCATCCCTTTTCCAGGGGATCTTCTCAACCCAGGGATCAAAGCCATGTCTCATGCATTACAGACAGATTCTTTACCATCTGAGCCACTTAGGGAAGCCCTTAATACCTATGTTGTCTACCTCTTAATATGATATTTAGTCAAAATGTTAGTGAAGAATAGGAATAAAATATAAATCAGCAAAACATGAAACAAAGATCATTATTTTATATTTAAATGTTTTATTGTTTAATTTGCAATTCACTGTAAACTAATTCCATCACCTAAAAAGTTGGCTTAAAACTCAACATTAAGAAAACTAAGATCAAAAAAAAAAAAAAAAGAAAACTAAGATCATGGCATCTGGTCTCATCACTTCAAGGCAAATAGATGGGGAAATAGTGGAAACAGTGTCAGACTTTATTTTGGAGGGCTCCAAAATCACTGCAGATGATGACTGCAGCTATGAAATTAAAAGACACTTATTCCTTGGAAGGAAAGTTATGACCAACATAGACAGCATATTAAAAAACAGAGACATTACTTTGCCAACAAGGGTCTGTCTAGTAAAAGCTATGGTTTTTCCAGTAGTCATGTATGGATGTGAGAGTTGGACCATAAAGAAAGCTGAGGGCCGAAGATTTGATACTTTTGAACTGTGGTGTTGGAGAAGACTCTTGAGAGTCCCTTGGACTGCAAGGAGATCAAACCAGTCAATCCTAAAGGAAATCAGTCCTGAATGTTCATTGGAAAGACTGATGTTGAAGCTGAAGCTCCAATACTTTGTCCATCTGATGCGAAGAACTGACTCATTTGAGAAGACCGTGATGCTGGATAAGATTGAAGGTAGGAGGAGAAGGGGACAACAAAGGATCAGATGGTTGGATGGCATCACTGACTCAATGGACATGAATTTGAGTAAACTCCGGGAGTTGGCGATGGACAGGGAGGCCTGGCGTGCTGCACTCCATGGGGTCACAAAGAGTCAGACACGACTTAGCAACTGAACTGACTGAAGTTTAATGAGCAGCAATTAGTAAATTATGTTACACTTTCTTCAAACGTAAGGGAGAAAATCCTGGGTTAAAGTCAAACTTTGTAGAGTTACCACATAATCCCTGTAGTCAGCTTAACCCTCCAAGACCTCAAAAAGCATTTTGGTTGATTCTGTTTTATTGCCTTAATTGCTGTTGGGGATAGGAGATGGAAAACTCAATGTTTTGACATCTTATTTACATTAAATGGACAAAGCAATTTTCTCTGAAATGGGAGCTTTCTGTAATTTCACCACTTTCTGAGGTCAATGATTACACAAGTTTAATGAATAGTTACATGAATTGTAACTGAAGGATTTTCACCCTTACCTTTGGAATCATTTGTCCAGAGTTCATCATCATCAAAGTGAACACTGATTTCCAGACCCTTACTAAGAGAAAAAGCATAAGCCAGTTGTCCAAAGCACCCATCAAGTGGGGGAAGAAATCTCCTACTCCAAATGCGAAACAACTCAGAAAATAATTGTGGGGAAATTGTCAAGACAAGAACAAAACCTACGACTTCCAGTGAAAGTGAAAGTGAAAGTCGCTCAGTCTTGTCTGACTCTTTGTTACCCCATGGACTACACAATCCATGGAATTCTCCAGGCCAGAATACTGCAGTGGGTAGCCTTTCCCTTTTCCAGGGGATCTTCTAAACCCAGTGATCGAATCCAGGTCTCCCGCATTGCAGGCAGATTCTTTACTAGCTGAGCCACCAGGGAAGCCCTGACTTCTGGTAGAGTGCTTTAAAAAACAAGACCTCCTCAATCTTTCCATCACCATTGCCTCTGCTTTTGAAGAAGATCGTGTGTCAAGAGTGTCCCAGAAAACTCTAGTGAAATTGAGTTGGGTCTTATCACTCCGAACCTTGAGTACTGCTTGGAGAGCATGGTCTTGGACAGCATGGTCCACAGTTTCAGGAGAAAGAGTAGGAATATAATTTGCTATCCTGATTAACACACAGAGGCATTGAAATGTGACCTTTTAAAAATTGTACTTTTTGAATCTAGCCTTTTCATGACTCTTATTTCCTTATAGAAATAGAGGTCTATAAGGTACACTATAGTATATTAAAATTTGTTTAGAGATGGCCTCAACTTGGATATGTTTACAAGTATCCTTAGTTTTAAAAAAAACTCAACTGTACTATAATCATCTATTATTTTAAAATTCCTATAAGGCATTAGTAATTTTGAATAAGAGTGCAAAATTCTACGTAATATAAAGTATCAGATTTTTAAAAATTCAACTGAAGTACAAAGCAAGAGGTAATTCAATGCAACTAACTAAATTAACATTCAGCCTATGCTACATATCTGAAGTAGGCAATGGCAACCCACTCTAGTACTCTTACCTGGAAAATCCCATGGGCAGAGGAGCCTGGTGGGCTGCCGTCTATGGGGTCACACAAAGTCGGACAAAACTGAAGCAACTTAGCAGCAACAGCAGCAGCATGCTATGTATCAATAAGTTATATACTAAATGATTGAATTGGTGGTTGCAAAGTTTGGAGACAAAACTTTTTTTTTTTGTCTATGAAAAACCCACTTTATTTTTTTAATATAAATTAATTTATTTTAATTGGAGGCTAATTACTTTATAATATTGTATTGGTTTTGCCATACATCAACATGAATCCTCCACGGGTACACACGTGTTCCCCATCCTGAACCCCCTTCTCACCTCGCTCCGCGTCCCATCCCTCTGGGTCATCCCAGTGCACCAGCCGAGAGCACCCTGTCTCATGGATCGAACCTACACTGGTTATTCATCTCACATATGATATTATACATGTTTCATTGCCATTCTCCCAAATCATCCCACCCTCGCCCTCTCCCACAGAGTCCAAAAGACTGTGTCTCTTTTACTGTCTTACATACATGGTTATTGTTACCATCTTTCTAAATTCCATATATATGCATTAGTATAATGTATTGGTGTTTTTCTTTCTGGCTTACTTCACTCTGTATAATAGGCTCCAGTTTCATCCACTTCATTAGAACTGATTCAAGTGTATTCTTTTTAATGGCTGAATAATATTCCATTGTGTATATGTACCATAGCTTTCTTATCCATTCATCTGCTGATGGACATCTAGGTTGCTTCCATGTCCTGGCTATTATAAACAGTGCTGCAATGAACATTGGGGTACACGTGTCTCTTTCACTTCTGGTTTCCTCAGTGTGTATGCCCTGCAGTGGGATTGCTGGGTCATATGACAGTTCTATTTCCAGTTTTGTAAGGAATCTCCACACTGTTCTCCATATTGGCTGTACTAGTTTGCATTCCCACCAACATTGTAAGAGAGTTCCCTTTTCTCCACACCCTCTCCAGCATTTATTGCTTGTAGACTTTTGGATCGTAGCCATTCTGACCAGCATGAGATGGTGCCTCATTGTGGTTTTGATTTCCATTTCTCTGATAATGAATGATATTGAGCATCTTTTCATGTGTTTGTTAGCCATCTGTATGTCTTCTTTGGACAAATGTCTGTTTAGTTCTTTGGCCCATTTTTTGATTGGGTCGTTTATTTTTCTGGAATTGAGCTGCAGGAGTTGCTTGTATATTTTTGAGATTAATTCTTTGTCAGTTGCTTCATTTGCTATTATTTTCTCCCATTCTGAAGGCTGTCTTTTCACCTTGCTTATATGTGCAAATCAATCAATGTAATACACCACATTAACAAATTGAAAAATAAAAACCATATGATTATCTCAATGGATGCAGAGAAAGCCTTTGACAAAATTCAACATCTGTTTATGATAAAAACTCTCCAGAAAGCAGGAATAGAAGGAACATACCTCAACATAATAAAAGCTATATATAACAAACCCATAGCAAACATTATCCTCAATGGTGAAAAATTGAAAACATTTCCTCTAAAGTCAGGAACAAGACAAGGGTGCCCACTCTCACCACTACTATTCAACATAGTTTTGAAAGTTTTGGCCACAGCAATCAGAGCAGAAAAAGAAATAAAAGGAATCCAAATTGGAAAAGAAGAAGTAAAACTCTCACTGTTCGCAGATGACATGATCCTCTACATAGAAAACCCTAAAGACTCCACCAGAAAATTACTAGGGCTAAACAATGAATATAGTAAAGTTGCAGGATATAAAACCAACACATAGAAATCCCTTGCATCCCTATACACTAAATAATGAGAAAATAGAAAGAGAAATTAAGGAAACAATTCCACTCACCATTGCAACGAAAAGAATAAAATACTTAGGAATATATCTAACTAAAGAAACTAAAGACCTATATATAGAAAACTATAAAACACTAGTGAAAGAAATCAAAGAGGACACTAACAGATGGAGAAATATACCATGTTCATGGATCAGAAGAATCAATATAGTGAAAATGAGTATACTACCCAAAGCAATCTATAGATTCAATGCAATCCCTATCAAGCTACCAACGGTATTTTTCACAGAGCTAGAACAAATAATTTCACAATTTGTATGGAAATACAAAAAACCTTGAATAGCCAAAGCTATCTTGAGAAAGAAGAATGGAACTAGAGAAATCAACCTGCCTTACTTCAGGCTCTACTACAAAGCCACAGTCATCAAGACAGTATGGTACTGGCACAAAGACAGAAATATAGATCAATGGAACAAAATAGAAAGCCCAGAGATAAACCCACACACCTATGGACACCTTATCTTTGACAGAGGAGGCAAGAATATACAATGGATAAAAGACAATCTCTTTAACAAGGGGTGCTGGGAAAACTGGTCAACCACTTGTAAAAGAATGAAACTAGAACACTTTCTAACACCATACACAAAAATAAACTCAAAATGGATTAAAGATCTAAACGTAAGACCAGAAACTATAAAACTCTTAGAGGAGAACATAGGCAAAACACTCTCTGACATAAATCAGAGTAGGATCCTCTATGACCCACCTCCCAGAATATTGGAAATAAAAGCAAAAATAAACAAATGGGACCTAATTAAAATTTAAAACTTTTTTTTAAAGTATTAAAGAACCATTAAGTTCATAGATTCTTGGGAAAAAAATAGCTGCTGCACTCTAACTTGATTTGCCTTCCAAGTAAAACTAAACATTAGCCCAGAAAATGTTAAAGTGTTTTTTTTTTCCTCCAACATATTGGTAAATGAGATTTATATATACTAAATAAAATATTTAACTATATCAGCAGCCTTTAAATCAATGAAATTTTACTTTAAAAGACATTCAGTAGTGAAGAAATATCTTTCTGATGTCCTAGAGATTGAGTGCAAAAATGCTTCTTACTCATTTTTATAACACTAGAGATTCAACCCACACTTGTTACTCAATTAAAATGTGTTGTTTGGATAAACAAATGAAGGGGTGCAAATAAAGACAATCTCAAGGTGTGTGTCTACAGATTTCATGCCGGAATTATGCCTTAATCCTTTTCTTTACTTGAGTTGTAATTTGCAATCTCACTTGAGAAAAAATCAGTTCTGCCCAATAATATAGTTTCAACATTTGTTACTTTTGAGCTCTCTAAATTTGCAGAAAAATGATTTGATTCATAAGGCAGGGTGCTCAGGGCTGGTGCACTCGGATGACCCAGAGGGATGGGATGGAGAGAGAGGTGGGAGGGGGGTTTAGGATGGAGAACACATGTACACCCATGGCTGATTCATACAATGTATGGCAAAAACCACCACAATATTGTAAAGTAATTAGCCTCCTCCCCAAAAATAAATAAATAATGATTTGTTGTTCTGCACTACCATTGATCTTTTGTAAGATCAAAATCTTGGCATACAATTCATTTATCACTGTTTTTCGCACTGCCATCTGTTCAGTGACAGAGCAAGTATAGCACATTCTTTGGTCCAAAGTAAAAGTTTACGGATCCTGAAAGATGATGCTGTGAAAGTGCTGTACTCAATATGCCAGCAAATTTGGAAACCTCAGCAGTAGCCACAAGACTGGAAAAGGTCAGTTTTCATTCCAATCCCAAAGAAAGGCAATGCCAAGGAATGCTCAACTACCGCACAATTGCACTCATCTCACACACTAGTAAAGTAATGCTCAAAATTCTCCAAGCCAGGCTTCAGCAATACATGAACCGTGAACTTCCTGATGTTCAAGCTGGTTTTAGAAAAGGCAGAGGAACCAGAGATCAAATTGCCAACATCTGCTGGATCGTGGAAAAAGCAAGAGAGTTCCAGAAAAACATCTCTTTCTGCTTTATTGACTATGCCAAAGCCTTTGACTGTGTGGATCACAATAAACTGTGGAAAATTCTGAAAGAGATGGGAATACCAGACCACCTGACCTGCCTCTTGAGAAACCTATATGCAGGTCAGGAAGCAACAGTTAGAACTGGACATGGAACAACGACTGGTTCCAAATAGGAAAAGGAGTACGTCAAGGCTGTTTATTGTCTCCCTGCTTATTTAACTTCTATGCAGAGTACATCATGAGAAACGCTGGGCTGGAAGAAGCAGAAGCTGGAATCAAGATTGTCGGGAAAAATATCAATAACCTCAGATATGCAGATGACATCATCCTTATGGCAGAAAGTGAAGAGGAACTAAAGAGCCTCTTGATGAAAGTGAAGGAGGAGAGTGAAAATGTTGGCTTAAAGCTCAACATTCAGAAAACAAAGATCATGGCATCTGGACCCATCACTTCATGGGAAATAGACGGGGAAAAAGTGGAAACAGTGTCAGACTTTATTTTTTGGGGGTTCCAAAACCACTGCAGATGGTGACTGCAACCATGAAATTAAAAGACGCTTACTCCTTGGAAGAAAAGTTATGACCAACCTAGATAGCATATTGAAAAGCAGAGACGTTACTTTGCCAACAAAGGTCCTTCTAGTCAAGGCTATGGTTTTTCCTGTGATCATGTATGATGTGAGAGTTGGACTGTGAAGAAAGCTGAGGGCCGAAGAATTGATGCTTTTGAACTGCGGTGTTGGAGAAGACTCTTGAGAGTCCCTTGAACTGCAAGGAGATCCAACCAGTCCATTCTGAAGGAGCTCAGCCCTGGGATTTCTTTGGAAGGAATGATGCTAAAGCTGAAACTCCAGTACTTTGGCCACCTCATGCAAAGAGTTGACTGATTGGAAAAGATTCTGATGCTGGGAGGGATTGGGGGCAGGAGGAGAAGGGGGCAACAGAGGATGAGATGGCTGGATGGCATCACCGACTCGATGGATGTGAGTCTGAGTGAACTCCGGGAGTTGGTGATGGACAGGGAGGCCTGGCGTGCTGTGATTCATGGGGTTTCAAAGAGTCGGACACGACGGAAGGACTGAACTGAACTGAACTGAAAGGCTTCATTCTTTGCTTAATGATCTTAAATGTAGAATGTACATTTTGCTTTTTTTTTTTTTGAGGATTTTCTCTGTAAAACTGGCTGAACAAGAGAGATCTTGTCATTTGCCCTCTGACATAGGAGGAAGGTAAGGAGGGAGAGAGAGAAGAAGGGGGGAGAAAAGGAAGGAGTGAGAAAGGGAGGGCTGAAAGGAAGGGAGGGAGGGCAGGAGGAGGAAAGATGCAAGAAAATAGAAAAAGAAGGACGGAGAAAAGGTGGGGAGGATGGGAAGTGGGTTAGAAAGAAAATGACACTTATTCTGAAACAAGGCAGAGCCAAGCACTGTCCTTTTACTTTGACTCTTATTCACTAGAGAGTGGCCAAGAATCTGAGAGAGTCTGTTCCAGACACCTAGATCCAAAGATACTAACACCAGACAGGATTATAGGGATGGGAAGAATTTTCCCTACAGATCATAACCCAAGGACCCTCAAGGCTAGTTTGCCTCATTTGGGGAACTCATCTAACCACCTTGCTGTCAGGACCATTTTAACCAAGTCCAACACTAGGATTAATAGAATCCAGATGTTAGGAAATGAGCCATTTTCCTGTAAAGCATCATTGAGGATATGTGTCAATTTTTTCCAATACCAAAATTTTTTTTCAAAATTTCCAAAACACTGACAAACGCTAATGATTAAGTGAATCTTGATTCTTCTTGTACAACTATGCAAGCTGATGAAACTCTTCAAGCAAGAGGTTAAAAACAGAATTTGATCTACTCTTCCTCCAGTGATAAACAATTTACACATCTTGGAAAGTCCTACATCCACCAGTTTTTTGGTTACTTCAGAGTGCTTTCAGTTTGAAGAGGAAAGCACATTGCATAAGAGGCATTCATCCTAATATTTCATTTGCTCCCAGGGTATTCTGCCATATCCAGATTAAATAAACCAATTTGTTCCGCCATTTTTCATTATCTTAAAGAATTTAGTCAGTTGATGGGAATGGAGATAGGTCACAATCTCAAAAAAATAAGATGACTTACCCCCTAAATTTAGGCCGTAAATCAGAGATGGTTCCCAGAAACCAGTGGAGGTCAAAAATGGCTTGCAGGTGCGATCCAGGTAAATGCATCCATTCTTTGCCATGTTCTGTGGTCCTCAGCAGTAGATACCGTTCCTATCCAGCACACACTTTCTTGAACTGCACAGGGCACCAGTGAATTTCTACCTTTTTCTCCCCAACTCAGGGAAACACACTAGAAAACAGTAAGAGTGACAGTATCAAAACAGAGAGCCCAGAAAATGAAATAACAAACGTAAAAGTATAAATTGTTTGAAAAATCCGGCGCTTTATTATTGCTCATGTCTGACATTGCACAGTCAATGGAGACAAATTTTTGAGTTATGACAGCAAAGTGGAGGCTTTCCCCAAAATTTCAGGTATGAAGATGAAAATATTTAAATTAATTCATATAGAGGAAGATTTTATTTACAAATGCTGAAACTGAAGACTATGAAAATAATTTGTTTTTTATTTCAGCAATTTATTTTTATAACTTATTTTAGAATGTCAAATATGTATTATTTGACAAGTGCTAATAAATTTTATTCTAAAGGAAATCCTAAAGGAAATCAATCGTTAAATATTCATTGGAAGGACTGATGCTGAAGCTGAAGGTCCAATATTTTGGCCACCTGATGAAAAGAGCCAACTTATTAGAAAAGACCCTGATGCTGGGAAAGATTGAAGGCAGGAGGAGAAGGGAACGACAGAGAACAAGATGGTTGGATGGCATCACCAGCTCAATGGACATGAGTTTGAGCAAACTCCAAGTGATGGTGATGGACAGGGAGGCCTGGCGTGCTGCACTCCATGGGGTGGCAAAGAGTCAGACACGACTGAGAGACTAAACAACAACAATAAATTTTATGTCTGAGAATATGCTTATAAATTTTTAAAGTGTATTAACTACTTAATTTCAGTGATTTTTCAAATTTTTTAAATTACTAATGTGTTTTTAAAAATAAAATATGAGTATCAACCCTAGAATTTTAGGGGCTTCCCTGGCAGTCAAGTGGGTAAGACTCCACATTTCATTGCCGGGACACAAGCAACGGTTGAGGAACTAAGATCCTGTGTACCGTGTCGTGGGCCAGATTAATTAATTTAAAAAGTTGCTTCCAAATAGAATTAAAAAAAAAAAACACACAAAATTTTGTGAAACAAGTGATGAAACACCGGTATTATAATTTTGTTAATTTTATTAATTTGTTGAAATCTCTCAACTGCTAATGAACTCTCCCATTCTTTGGGTTCTTTTAGAGCTTTGTAACTTTTACTTCTTTCATATAATTGTAACAGAGTGAGGATTGACATATAGCCCTTTTGTCTGCAGCAGTAACTATCTGTGCAGGAGAAAAGAGGAACCAGCAAAATCTGAAGGAACAACCCTTTAAGATCACCCAGGGCCTTTTGCTCTGTCTCCAAACAAACCAGGAAAACCCTGCTCTTGAGTATATCCTCCTATAGGCATCTGTCAGTGGGAAAGAATGCATAGATTACTGATATGATTCTTCAGTTGTCGTATTTTTATCTAACAACTATTCCTCTGTCCAAATTAACACAGAAGCACTGGTTTCTTGTGAAGAGCTCCGGTCTGTATTAAACTGCCATGATCTAGAGATGAATTTTAGGCAAAGGATGTTAGAGCACTAGAGATACAGGAAGATGGATGATGCTAACCTAGCTGAGCTTTGTAACTACTTTTCCATCCCAGACCAGCCTAACCCAGATTACCTGTTATAAAGTGTTTTATCTACTCTTTGCTCTGCAATAGAAATGCAGCTGCCTTTTTGATAAACACATGTTTGAGTTTCAGGAAAACAAATACAGCAAAATATGATACAAGCAACACCCTGATCAGGATATAATTAATCAGGAGGTGCTTTAGAGATTTTTGAAGTTGTCTGAAAATAACTGTCTGTGAACCTATCTTTCTCATAATTCTTGACAGTTTTTCTGTGGTCTGCATGCTATCTATAAATATTTATTAATTATTGTTATTTATGAATTTAGTACTCAAAAATCTCTTGGTTGGTGGATAAATTAAACAGAAAAGTCACATATGCCCAAATTCAGTTTAAATCTTAAGTCAGTTCAGTTCAGTTCAGTCATTCAGTCGTGTCTGATTCTGCGACCCCCTGGACTGCAGCACATCAGGCCTCCCTGTCCATCATCAACTCCTGGAGCTTATTCAAACTCATGTCCATTGAGTCAGTGATGCCATCCAACCATCCCATCCTCTGTCATCCCCTTCTCCTCCTGCCTTCAATCTTTCCCAGCATCAGGGTCTTTTCAAATGAGTCAGCTCTTCGTATCAGGTGGCCAAAGTTTTGGAGTTTAAGCTTCAACATCAGTCCTTCCAATGAATATTCAGGACTGATTTCCTTTAGGATAGACTGGTTGGATCTCCTTGCAGTCCAAGGAACTCTCAAGAGTCTTCTCCAATACCACAGTTCAAAAGTATCAATTCTTCGGCACTCAGCTTTATAAAAGTTGACTTAAAGCTCAACATTTAGAAAACTAGGATCATGGCATCCAGTCCCATCACTTCATGGCAAATAGATGGGGAAACAGTGGAAACTGTGGCAGATTTTATTATTTTGGGCTCCAAAATCACTCCAGATGGTGATTGCAACCATGAAATTAAAAGACACGCCTTGGAAGGAAACAGCATATTAAAAAAAATTGTAAGTAGACTTATTCACTTGGAATGTTAGTGACCTAAATATTATTATTTTACTATTGACATTCATATATGCTGCTAAGTTGCTAAGTCATTTCAGTCATGTCCGACTCTGTGCGATCCCATAGACAGCAGCCCACCAGGCTCCCCCGTCTCTCCAGGCAAGAACACTGGAGTGGGTTGCCATCTCCTTCTCCAATGCATGAAAGTGAAAAGTGAAAGGGAAGTCGCTCAGTCTGACTCTTAGCGACCCCATGGACTACAGCCTACCGAGCTCCTCTGTCCATGGGATCTTCCAGGCAAGAGTACTGGAGTGGGGTGCCACCTCTTGTAAGTTAGTAAGACTGTAAGGTACCAAGAGTCACTAAATACTGTGAGTCATATGTCTGGCTTCAACTTCAGACAACAGTTGTGGCTTACATCAGATCAAAGTACAAATGATATGAAGAGTTTGTGAGCCATGTCCTTGGGGCAGGAAAGAGGGTGTTGCATACCTTCAGCAAAAACTGAAATTGATTTTGTTATGTATGAATCACCACTGGATTTTCCATAACTGAGAGGGAGGAAGAGACAGAGAGAGAATTATAAATAACAGATAAATGATTTTCATTTTCTCATAAACCATTTAAGGAAGAAAAGTCTTTCAGAAGAGCAAATTATTTTCAAAATAAACAACTGCAAAACACATATTTCAGGTAACAAACAATACTAGTGTGTACATATGCATACTCAGCCATGTCCAACTCTTGGCGACGCCGTGGACTGTAGCCCACGAGTCTCCTGTGTCCCTGGGATTCTCCAGGCAAGAATACTGGAGTGAGTTGCCATTCCCTTCTCCAGGGGATCTTTCTGACCCAGGGATTGAATTCATGTCTCCTATAGCTCCTGCATTGCAAGTGGATTCTTTACAGCTGAGCCACTGGGAAGACCTTATTGCTCTTATCACATTCTAACAAGGGACAACAGAGATGACCAAGAGCTAGGGCAGATCCGGTAGAAGTCTGTCGACTGGAAAACACTTCTTGGAGGCTGTGAATTCTCATTAGGTCCTGCAGGGCTCTGGTGGAGAAAAGAGCAGGGGGCATTTTGGGAGAGGACATAGGACGCAGATGTACAGAGATAAATAAGCTGGTTTCTGTAGATAAATCATGCTCTTTATTGTTTTGATGCATTCACAGAAGTCTTCTCCTTGGGCTTTCTCATCACCAGTCTACTTTTGAGTACATGGTGCATGGCGTTTCGAAATCAAGGCCAACCTGCAAGGTGACCGAAGGTGGAAACACCTGCTCCTGGGATGCCTGGATAAAGAAGCGCACAGTCTTGACAGGTTATCTGCTAGCTAAGCGGAAAGGAAGAAATAGAAAGAAATCAGAACTCGATCACCTAGTGGTCACTCTCTGAGAATAGTTGAAGGGACTCGTGGACGGCTGTTACCTCTACCATATTTCCGATCATCTAGCAGGCCTTGCGGAGAACCTGACCACTCTCCCAGGTCAGCGGCAGTTCCAGCTATCCAGCAGCAGCTCTGCTGACTCCCCCGCCAACGTCGGCCCTCACTCAGGGCCTGCCGGCCTTGAATCTCTCCTCTCCTCTCTGACTCTGCTCCAGCTTTCCTCTCTGCTGACGGCACTAAGCCTGCCTCTCTCCGTCCTCCTGTTTTCAGAGATTCTGAGACTGTGGTCTCTCAGAGTCTGCTTGTTACCTTCCTGGTTGCAGGCTTTGCAGTCTCTCCCTGTCTCCCCGATACACTCTTAAGAGGAAATCAGATTGATTTCTTAGATCCTCTCCAATATAGAATTGCTCCTTCTGCAGAGAATTTTCTGGCAAGCATATGAAGGGCTATCTTTGGTTTCAAGGGTCCTGGTTAAATTCGGTGGGCATGATGGTGTTGTGGTCCACATAAACTATGGTGACAGATGTGTGAGGAGTCACTTCTAGACAGGGAGCTGTGAGCATGGTATGTACTGAGAAAAGCATTAACTCCTGTAAAATTCTGAGGCTGCTTCTCAGTCTTCCCTAGGGTTGGCTAATCCTATTAGAATGCTAAAGATAGTGCAGAATGAGCAAAGAGGATGAGTTAGCAATCCAAGTTAACAATTCCCCAAAGAATATTCCTTAAATTAATAACTGTCATGTTAAGGAAAATTTATGTTGACTAGTTTGTTCCCATACAACTCTGCAGAATCATGCACAATGATACAGGAGTTAAATGAGAAAAATGATACTAACACCTAATGTTTGTTTAGTAACTAGGCTGCTGCTAAGTCACTTCAGTTGTGTCAGACTCTGTGCGACCCATAGATGACAGCCCACCAGGCTCCCCCGTCCCTGGGATTCTCCAAGCAAGAACACTGGAGTGGGTTGCCATTTCCTTCTCCAATGCATGAAAGTGAAAAGTGAAAGTGAAGTCGCTCAGTCGTGTCCGACCCTTAGCGACCCTACGGACTGCAGCCCACCAGGCTCCTCCGTCCATGGGATTTTCCAGGCAAGAGTACTGGAGTGGGGTGCCATTGCCTTCTCCAGTAACTAGGCTAAATAACTTTATTTAATTTATGTGATAATACATATCTTATGTTAGAATTATTATTATTATTCCTTTCTTACAGATAAGGAAACAAATTCAGAGAAGTCACACTTCTTAAAGCCAATACATGGTAGATGAAGAATTTAAACCTGGTTCTTTCTGGCACTAAAGCCCACGCTCTTAACCACTATCCTGAATTGTTAGTCAACTAAGAAAAAGAATTTGAGGAGAAAAAAAAAGAAGCATATCTCACAGAAGAAACCCGAGGCTAGAGTCAAAATGAGATTGGGAATATCAAGAGCTAACCACTCAAGACTGAGAGATACAAAAGATCTCTCTAGAGCCCTTGATCACCACCATCAATTCGGCAGGGCACAGAGACCAGACAAGTCACTTGCTTCTGTTGCTAACAGCATATACTGCTGACGCAATGACCTGTTTGCTGTGAGAGTTCCTAAGCACCAAGGTGGGAGAAATACGAGTCATCCTAGACTGGCGATTTCTTATGGTGTTACTCTAATACTTTTCCCCTGTTGATGCATACTAAAGCATTGTACAGTAATCACTGAATAAACATCTTGAAAACAAACTGTACACTTAATTGTACTGCATACTTCTCAATTTGATCACGTCTTTACTACTATAAACTTTGTCCTATATAAACCCAATTTTCTTCAGATCAAAAATAACATCCCCAAATGACTATTGACTTATAGTTGACATATGCTATTTCCACATCACACTCTTAATTAGCCTTTGGATTAATCTGTCTTATATAATTACTGGGACAGAGTTTTAATGATTTCGGACAGAAAAAAAATTGTAAGTCAAACTGAAGAGGGTTCGTTGCTCAGATTCTATCTCTATAAAAATCACCAACAATAAACTAACCAGGTAAAAAGAGGTTAAAAACAAGCAAAAAGTAAAGGTTGATCAAGATTCTGTTTTAAGATCTAGAATATTGTTATTGAGTCAAACATTTCACTGTTTCAGTTTTGAAGAAAGTGTCACATTAGGGAAACAGTTTAACATAATATTTTTCTTTCGGTTACTGGAAACCACTGTGGTGCTGCCCACTGAAACTGGCACTGTCTTACCGTGGGATGAGGTGCCCTCCACTTATGGTTTGTCCTCTTTTACATACACCACAGCATATAATTTTTGCCATAAAACATTGAGCAATGCATTGGGTCTGTGTTTGTCTGGTAAGAATCCTGATGACATTTCTGTTTGCTAAACTGCTGGAGGGTTTCCCTGAGCTCCTAATTCCAGAAAACTCAGGAAATTAATGGAAATTGGGGTATAAACTGCTCTGAAATTCTCCTTGCTGACAGTTCACTCCCCTCATCACAACACCTATATCTTGGGCTTTTCACTTTTGAAGTCTAAAGGGTAAGAATTCAATACAGACACTGAATTGATCTCCTGACCTCATTTTAGTCCTGCTGGCTGCAATTAATTAAGCACTCCTCACCTGGACCTTTACCTTTCCAACCCAGTTCCTATTAGTGGCCACCCTGTCTCCTCAATGGACAAAGCCACAGGAATCCATCCAGCCACTGGGTGGGAAGTTTGCGTAGCTGGAAAGTTAGGATATGAACCATTAATCAGGAGACAAAACCTGGGGGTGGCAAGTCATCCCAGGAGACTGAACCCATGGGGGTGGCAAATTGATAGGCCATTGCTCATGGCAAGTCTGAAAAGCTGACAAACCATTGTAACTGTTGTAGGCTGTCTCAGGGCCAGCCCAGTCCATTGTGCTAGCAGAGAGAGGTGAATGAGCAAAACATGATGACTCACATCCTGGCCTTAGATACACCTCGGGGTTAATGAAGGAAATAAAAAATAAATATCAGGGCAATGCCAAGGTGAATTTCTGGTTTACTTTGGAAAGCTGGGCATTTTCTTTAGTAAGCTCACAAACTGCTTCCTTTGAAGAGTTGATGTTAGCATAGCCTCTATATGCTAAGATGGCTCTACTACCAGTTTGGTTCTCTTTCGGTGCTCTTTCTTAAACATATTTTGGGGCATACACACCTACCACACTATCTTTTTTATTTCTCTTCTCCCATTGTACTGTGTATTGGATGTTGTGTTGGGTCAGGAATCTCCCATTGTGTCTCTAAGTATAGATGTGTGTCCTCTTTACCCTAAAGAGGCAGTGCTTCTTCCTTTTTTTGCCACTGTTTACAACTCTTTATATACATACTGTATGTGTGAGTTCGTCGCTCAGTTGTGTCAGGCTGTTTGCAACCCCGTGGACTGCAGCGCACCAGGCTCCTCTGTCCATGGAATTCTCCAGGCAAGAATACTGGAGTGGGTTGCCATTTCCTTCTCCAGGAAAGTGAAAGTGAAAGTGAAGTTGCTTAGTCATGTCTGACTCTTTTCGACCTGTGGACTGTAGCCCACCAAGCTCCTCTGTCCATGGGATTCTCCAGACAAGAATACTGGAGTGGGTTGCCATTTCCTTCTCCAGGGGATCTTCCCGACCCAGGGATTGAACCCAGGTCTCCCACACTGTAGGCAAACGCTTTAACCTCTGTGCCACCAGGGAAGCCCTCCTTCTCCAGGAGATCTTCCCAATCCATAGGTCAAACCTGGGTTTCATGCACTGCAGGCAGATTCCTTACCATCTGAGTCACTTACCCTGTAATATACACATTAGGTCAAGCCATATAAAATTGCCTTTTGTGTACATCAAAAATGGCCAATACTGGCAATTTCAAACAGTTCAACCTAGTATTTGTGTGTATGTGTATGTATTATGTAATGTTTGGGTCTGTATGTGCGTGTGTGTGTTTGAGGTGTGAGCACTTTACATGCTTTACTTCAGTAATTATTACAATATCCTGTGAGATATGTCAGTTTCTTCAAGGTACACATGTGAAAATAAAAGGTAAGAAGGCATAGCAATTTATCTAAGGTCTTCCAGGATTCGGATTTAGCTTTCTCTTCCTGTGGTACATACTCTCTCCAGGCTCCCCATTATGAAGACTGTTTGGTTGGCTGAATCACCTTGGCTTCACAGCTGTCTTGGGAAGAGACACAGCTGTGGGCTCCCAGCTTGCAGACATCCTTTCTCTCATCCGGTCTGAGGCTGTGGCACTGCGCGAGGGAGTCGATCCGCATACTCTGAGTCAGTTTATCCCATTAGCAAACACTGGTAAAATTAATTTAGAATGTTTCAATGATTGTCATGCTTATTTCTACAAAAAACCTTGAATAAATTCTTCAAGCCATTTTTTTGGCCCAGGTTTGGGCAAAATCTTGCGTTTTAGAGGAACACTAGTTTTCCCAGAAATTTGAAGAGAAATGTGCTTACAATATAGTTGAGCAAAGGTATCCAAACACTGTGAAATCTAGTTCTCTCCTCTTCCAAATTATAGAGCGTGAGAAATGGTTTGCTGGCTTTCCGGTTCCTACCCTGGGCATTTTGGGAAGTAAGACCACAGCAGTCTAGATTTACATTGCTGGGATTTTTTTTTTTTTTCCAGGAAATGCTTATGCAAATTCATCCTTTCCTGTTGGTCTTTGATTTGTTTTCATCTCACATTTTTTGCTGAACCAAAGTTGTTAAAAAAAAAAAGAAAGAAACTTTTGCACTAGGTCATGATAACATTGTATCAAACCATATTCACAACTCACATTTTGTAGTGACCAGTGGCAGCAAGGAAGCTGACTTTGAAACAAGCAAGCACAGCATCTTCAAGATGCTCTGAAAAGGGAATAGGACATGAAGAAGTCAACAAAACATAGAAAATCAAACCAGAATGAGGTCATCAGGAAAGCGTCTCTGTCCCAATGATCTAATTCATTAACTGAATAAGCAAAGAGCAGGACAAATCACTTCCAGTGTAAACCTCTCCAGATGGGAGGATCCCTCAGGATTAAATTTTTCTCAAACCGAAATCTCTGCATGCTTGGTAGTCTGTGCCTTGTGTTCTTAGGCCTCCGCGAGGTTCCCATGAGAATATTTTATTTTGCATTTTGATTATAATGGTCTTCTAAAAAGTGATCAGCATAACCATATCCTGGGTTGTGTGGATGACCACCTTGGAACCAGAAACGGCGCCGTGGTTTCCAGGCCCATATTTGCAGGTGTTTATAAATTATTGAGAACAGGGGAGAGCTGAACATGCTCAGTGAAAATTAAATGATGTCATGAGCATTGTATAAAGGAAAGTTCTGGAGTAGAGAAAAACTAGGAGAATTGCATTCAGGAATATGTAGTCAAGAATATATTCATATTGGGAGCCATGATACAGTTGTAGCAAAATTATACTAATTGTCACATTAACTTAGCATCACTCATGCAAAATTTTGGGGGTTTATAAATTAAATATACATATTTTTAAAATTTGCTTTGCTTTCATAGCTGTAAAAGAACTGTAGGTTTATGGAGGGTATTGATACATACGTAAGTATATTAGTTTGCTGCTGCTGCTGCTGCTAAATTGCTTCAGTCATGTCCGACTCTGTGCGACCCCATAGACGGCAGCCCACCAGGCTCCCTCATCCCTGGGATTCTCCAGGCAAGAACACTGGAGTGGGTTGCCATTTCCTTCTCCAATGCATGAAAGAGAAAAGTGAAAATGAAGTTGCTCGGTCGTGTCCGACTCCTAGTGACCCCATGGACTGCAGCCCTCCAGGCTCCTCCATCCATGGGATTTTCCAGGCAAGAGTACTGGAGTGGGGTGCTGTTGCCTTCTCCATATTAGTTTGCTAAAGTAGCTGTAATAAAGCATCACATACTGGGTGGCTTCAATAGCAGAAATCTAATATCTCACAATTGTGGAGATTAGGAGTCCAAAAACAAGGTGCTGGCAGGGCCATGATCCCCCTAAAGGCAATAGGGAGAAACCTGTTGCAAGTCCTTCTCTTAACTTCTAGTAGTTCCTTGGCTCCTGCACGCATGTGCATGCTCAGTCACTTCAGTCGTGTCCAACTCTTTGTGACCTTTGGACTGTAGTCCACCAGGCCCTTCTGTCCATGTGATTCTCCAGGCAAGAATACTGGAGTGGGTTGCCATGCCCTCCTCCAGGGGGTCTTTCCAACCCAAGGACTGAACCCAAGGCTCCTGCGTCTCCTGTACTGCAGGCAAATTCTTTACCACTGAACTGCCAGCCCATATACATGTCTACATCCCAATTTCCCATTTCTATAAGGATGTGCTGTGCTGTACTGTGCTGTCGCTTCAGTCGTGTCCAACTCTGTGCAACCCCATGGACTGTAGCTCACCAGGCTCCTCTGTCCATGGGATTCTCCAGGCAAGAACACTGGAGTGGGTTGCTATGCCCTTCTCCATCTATAAGGATACCATGTTGGATTAGGGACCCACCTTACTCTAGTGTGACCTCATCTTAACGAATTACATCTACCACAACCCGATGTTCAAATAAGATCACATTTTTCAGAAGTGCTAAGGTTAGGACTTCAACATATAAATTTGGAGGGAACACAATTCAATCCATTATAAGAAATAACATAATAAAAGTCATTTGTCATCATCTTTATCCTTGAGAAGTGGTCTGCAGATTGCTCAATTTTGAGAAACCATGCTGAAAGTTACATCATTCTGGTAAGATATTACAACTTTCATTTGCCCATAGAAAATATCATAAAAACATTTAACTATTAAAAATGAACTTCTGACAGATCAAACCATAGAAAAATCTAGATAAAAATAGAATTGAATATTTAGTCAGACCTTTTGAAAGAGGTGAGTCCTTCAGTCTACAGTTAAAAGAAGAAATCACAATGAAAAAAAAATAAGCTTAATGGTATAAAAGGTTTTTTTTAAAATATACTTTAAAAAAAGCAAACTATGAAAAAATAACCATAAAAAACAAAACAGAAAAGGGAATAATATATTTATTTCACAAGATACATACAAAAAGACAACAGAAACATAGGATCTCAGTAAATAAGTACAAGACAAAAAGAGACAATTTTTATAAGAGAAAATGTGACTCAGAAACAATCAAGGAAATGGGAATTTTTAACTGAAATGCCTTTTGCACACACGCAGGCAGGCACACAGGCTGAAACTGGGGCTCTGGCATTTTGCTGGCACCAAGAGTAACTTGCTACCACCCTTTCAGAAAACACTATTGAAAACACTGCAAATCAGATTTCTCAAAGTTACAAAATGTTCCGATGAATTTTTTTTAAGTTTTATTGAGATGAAAGTCTCATAAAACAAAATTTAGCACCTTTAAATGTATAATTCTGTAGTATCTAGTACATTCACGATGTTGGGCAACTATCACATATACTGAGTTCCAAACACTTCATCTTCCCAAAAGAAAACCCTAGACTCTTTAAGCCAACACTCCATATGCCTCCCCTCCAACATCCTTTGGCAATCACCAGCTTGAGGATTTACCTATTCTGGACATTTCATGTAAATAAAATCATGAAATATGTTATCTTTGTGTGCCTTGCTTCTTTAATTAGCATGATGTTTTGAAGGTTCATCACCTTGTTGCATATATCAGTATTTCATTCCTTTGTATGGCTAAATACTACTCCACTGTATATATGGTTTACAGCAGGATTTGTTTACACATTCATCTGATGATGGATAGTTCTGTTGTGTCCATCTTTTGGCTGTTGGCAGCAGTCCTGGTACAGACCATATTTAAGAAAAAAGTTTGCATTTCTTATTCAGCCATTCTAATGCAGGAATCCTCTCTGAAGGGAAAAACTTAAAATATGGGAAAATCTACATCTTATGTTTATTTCAAAGCTATCAGTGTAATTGGGGAAAAAATACAGATTAGTAAGGCTTACACTGATGGCTAGTTGTCCAATCTTTAATCTTTTGTTATAATCTGTTGATTGATTCCCACCAACTCCACTTTTTCCCTTAAAATTTATCCTTCAAATATAGCTTAAATAACTATTTTACAACAGGATCATCTCAGTTCAGTCCTCAGTCGTGTCCAACTCTTTGCAATCCCACGGACTTCAGGATGCCTGGCCTCCCTGTCCATCACCAATTCCCGGAGTTTACTCAAACTCATATCCATTGAGTCGGTGATGCCATCCAACCATCTCATCCTCTGTTGTCCCCTTCTCTTCCCACCTTCAATCTTTCCCAGCATCAGGGTCTTTTCCAAGAAGTCAGTGCTTCACATCAAGTGGCCAAGTATTGGCATTTCACCTTTAGCATCAGTCCTTCCAATTAATATTAAATACTGATTTCCTTTAGGATTGACTGGTTGGATCTCCTTGCAGTCCAAGGGACTCTCAAGAGTCTTCTCCAACACTACAGTTCAAAAGCATCAATTCTTTGGTTCTCAGCTTTCTTTATAGTCCAACTTTCACATCCATACATGAATACTGGAAAAAACATAGCTTTGACTAGACAGGCCTTTGTTGACAAAGTAATGTCTCTGCTTTTTAATATGCTGTCTAGTTTGGTCATAGCTTTTCTTCCAAGGAGCAAGTGTCTTATAGTTTCATAGCTACTGTCATCATCTGCTGGGATTTTGGAGTCCAAGAAAGTAAAATCTGTCACTGTTTCCACTGTTTCCCCATCTATTTGCCATGAAGTGATGGGACCGGATGCCATGATCTTTGTTTTCTGAATGCTGAGGTTTAAGCCAACGTCTTCACTCTCCTCTTTCACTTTCATCAAGAGGCTCTTTAGTTCCTCTTCACTTTCTGCCATAAGGGTGATGTCATCTGCATTCTGAGGTTATTGATAGTTCTCCCGGCAATCTTAATTTCAGCTTGTCCTTTATCCAGCCCAGCATTTTGCATGATGTACTCTGCATATTAGTTAAAGAAGCAGGATGACAATATACAGCCTTGATGTACTCTTTTCCCAATTGGAACCAATCTGTTGTTCCATATCCAGTTCTAAGTGTTGCTTCTTGACCTGCATACAGATTTCTCAGGAGGCAGGTAAGGTGGTCTGGTATTCCCATCTCTTGAATAATTTTCTACTGTTTGTTATGATCTACACAGTCAAAGGCTTTGGCATAGTCAATAAAGTAGAAGTAGATGTTTTTTTCTGGAACTCTCTTGTTTTTTCTATGATCCAATGGATATTGGCAATATGATCTCTGGTTCCTCTGCCTTTTCTAAATCCAACTTGAACTTCTGGGTGTTCATTTCACTCCCTAGCAAAAGTCTTCCTATTATTTTCTATTAATACCCTATTTGAAATAAAAGGCAATTTCCTCCCCCTGGCTTACGAAGTCCTGCCTGACGGTGCTCCAGCCTCATCGCCAGCCACCCTCTCTTTCCTATGCTCAGTCATGTTTGTTTCCCTTCTGTTTCTGATGGGGGGCTTTCACTACTCTTCTCAAGGTCCAGTCACATTTCTCTCCTCAGGTTTTTACTGCCTCTGTTTCCTCCTCACTCACTTATCACTGCAATCAGAACTTTGTTCTACCACTTGATGAAAATTGCACTGTGGAAGTGACTCAGAAATAATGTTGGCTAGATCCATTGGCTAAATCTTTATAAGAATCTCTGTGAAAGTGAGAGTGAAAGTCGCTCAGTCCTGTTCAACTCTTTGCGACCCCATGGACTCTCCACGGAATTCTCCAGGCGAGAATACTGGAGTGAGTAGCCTTTCCCTTCTCCAGGGGATCTTCCTGACCCAGGAAGCGAACCGGGGTCTCCTGCATTGCAGGCAGATTCTTTATACCAGCTGAGCTATCAGGGAAGCCCATAAGAATCTCTGATGATATCTTTAAAAACAAATTGCTTCAAGACGAAGGGGACATATATATACACTTATGACTGACTCATGTTGATAACTGGCTGAAAACAAAAAAATTCTCTAAAACAATTATCCTTCAATTAAAAAAAAAATCGCTAAATACTTTTACACACATTTCAGCTTTTCTGCCAAACTAACTGTAGAAATTTACCAGTTCTGTGTGTCATCTTCCTCTACTTCCCCTTCCCTTCACTGGGTGCAGCCATTCTTCAAAGAACAGACAATCCTGTGGCCTCAGCGCTCCTCTCTATACTGTTTCCCTGTGAAATGCAAACAGAACCAGAACCACTCCGGCATGTGTTTTCACACTAGGCTGGGATGGCAGAGAATGTGCCTAAGGTAGCTTTCAAATGACTGGGTCAAAAAGCACAAAGTGGATTTATCCCTGTGTACCTGATCCCACGCTTCCCAGGTGGTTCAGTGGTAACAAACCTGCCTGCCAAGGCAGGGAATGCAAGAGGCGCAGGTTCAATCCCTGGATCAGAACGATCCCCTGAAGTAGAAAATGGCAACCTATTCCAGTATTCTTGCCTGGAAAATTCCATGGAAAGAAAAGCCTGGCAGGTTATTGACCATGGGGTCGCAAAGAGTCAGAAACAACTGAGCACACACGCACACACTAATGATATCCAAGCACTTGGAGCACACACAGAGTACGGTGAGAAGGCTGGTGACAGGTAGGGGTCGGGTGCTGGTAATATTCAAATAGTAATATGAATGTTGCCTCTTGTATTCTCACAAGTTGGTAAAGCCTGAGCCTTCAGGATGGTGCCAGATCCATACTTCTCTAGAGCAGAGAACACCACAGATCAGTGGTCAATGCCTGTCGATTATTGCATTACACAGAGATTACTTCAGGTAACTCTCGGGCTCCTTGTTGCTAATTAATGTCAAAATCACACAGAAATTGTACAAATTAATGCTGGTGCTCTTTACATGCAGCAGGAGACCCCATTGTGTCTGCTCCAGCACAGTTTTAAGGTCCCCATTTGCACACTTGCTCAATTTCATCAAAGAAACACATACTGAGTACCTCAAGTACTGTGTCTGTGAGCCAAACACATTAGATATGAGATGAATCTGACATGGTTTCAGCTCTAGGAGATTAACAAATAATATAAAGGAGACTGGAATAAAGGGAGCCCTTTTCAAAAAGTAACACCTTCTCCACCATAATTCAGATCAAATTCAGAGGTAAGGTAAAAAAACACAAAACTATATAACTAGTATATCAACTTTATTAGCAACAGAAACTAGATTGGAGGACAAAGCTTAGTGTGAAAATCAAATTGGGTTTGCTATTCCTTTATCCTCTAGTTTATATCTTGGAATAGTCCAACAGATGGAAAGCTTAAATCTGTGGAGTAGACACACTTACTTCAGGTCTTCCCTCCCACTGGTCAAGCAGAGAGGCAATGAGAACAGAGACCAAACGTGCCACCTCGGGACCACTGATAGATTAACGCCATCCAACTCAGACACGTGGACCAAAAGCTGTCCCCTGCTGACCGCATACTTACTCTGTGGGGGGAGTCAGGGAGGGGAAAGAGGCCAGCAGTGGTAAAGGAAAAACTTTCTTTGTGGAAACCAGGAGTGGAAAAGTGCTACCAGGAGGGAGTGGTGATGTATGTACAGAGGAGGTAGCTCTTGCATTATACTGAAAAGTTGAGAAGGGCAGGTCTAATCAGAAAGGGGAAAGATCAGTTTTCATTCCAATCCCAAAGAAAGGCAATGCCAAAGAATGTTCAGACTACCACACAATGGCACTCATCTCACACACTGGAGAAGTAACTCTCAAAATTCTCCAAGTCAAGTTTCAATAGTACATGAACTGAGAACTTCCAGATGTTCAAGCTGGATTTAGAAAAGGCACAGGGACCAAAGATCAAATTGCCAACACCCGTTGAATCATAGAAAAAGCAAGAGAGTTCCAGAAAAACATCTACTTTTGCTTCATTGATAATGCCAAAGCCTTTGACCGTGTGGATCACAACAAACTGTGGAAAGTTTTTCAAGAGATGGGAATACCAGACCACCTGACCTGCCTCCTGAGAAATCTGTATGCAGGTCAAGAAGCAACAGTTAGAACTGGACATGGAACAACAGACTGGTTCCAGATTGGGAAAGGAGAACTTTAAGGCTGTATATTGTTACCTTGCTTATTTAACTTATATGCAGAGTATATCATGAGAAACGCTGAGCTGGATGAAGGACAAGCTGGAATCAAGATTGCAGGAAATATCAATACCAATATCAATAAACTCAGAAATGCAGATGACATCACCCTTACAGCAGAAAGCAAAGAGGAACTAAAGAGCCTCTTGATGAAAATGAAAAGGGAGAGTGAAAAAGTTGGCTTAAAACTCAACATTCAGAAAGCAAAGATCATAGCATCCCGTTCCATCACTTCATGGCAAATAGATGGGGAAACAATGGAAACAATGACAGACTTTATTTTCTTGGGCTCCAAAATCACTGCAGATGATGACTACACCCATGAAATTAAGACACTTGCTCCTTGGAAGAAAAGCTATGACAAACCTAGACAGCATATTGAAAAGCTGAGACATTGCTTTACCGACAAAGGTCCTTATGGTCAATGTTATGGTTTTTTCCAGTAGTCATGGATAGATGTGAGAGTTTGACCATAAAGGAAGCTGAGCATTGAAGAATTGACGCTTTTGAAAGGTGGTGTTGGAGAAGACTCTTGAGCGTCCCTTGGGCAGCAATGAGATCCAACCAGTCCATCCTGAAGGAAATCAGTCTTGAGTGTTCACTGGAAGGACTGATGCTGAAGCTAAAACTCCAATACTTTGCCCACCTGATGTGAAGAACTGACTCATTGGAAAAGGCCCTGATGCTGGGAAAGACTGAAGGCGGGAGGAGAAGGGGATGACAGAGGATGAGATGGTTGGATGGTATCACTGACTCGATGGACATGAGTTTGAGCAAGCTCTGGGAGTTGGTGATGGACAGGGAAGTCTGGTGTGCTACAGTCCATGGGGTTGCAAAGAGTTGGACAAGACTGAGCAACTGAACTGAACCAGGAAGGGAATCAACCCTTCCATGGACTCACAAAGAGTCAGACACGACCTAGCAACCGAACAACAACAAACTAGGAAGGGAATAGTGGGGTGTGCAGTGGAGTGTAAGGAAAAGAGAAAAACATAAGGTACAAATGTGAACATTCATGTTTGAACTAAAGAAGCAAAAAGTATACAGCAGTATGAACGTGGTCATCTTATGAGACCAATTTGGTTATAGAGTTTTTTACTTGGCATTAAACACAAACATTTTCCCACATTTTAGATTATCAAGCTGCAATGTTTAAATGCATTTTATCATGGCTCAGAATATAATGAAGTTCAAGTTTAGGGGAAATTCAATTAGGGACACATGACAATACGGGGACAAGGATAGGATACCTGTTTCCCAGGTTATTGGGTGATTTAAAAAATATAGTGATTAACATTATGATGTGGCCATTTTGAAAAGATATTTTTGAAAATGTCTCTCATTTCCCAGAATACCCTGTTCAAATCCTGGATAGTATGGAGGGCAGAAAGTAAGAGATGGAGATTTCTTTTAAAATGCAGAGGGAGTGAAATTGTAAAGGACTTGGAATAACATTTTAGTGAGTTTGTTTCCTAGGAAACAGGAACCAATAAAAGATTTTTTAATAGAGTTATTATATGGCAGGTGCACACTATAATCACTGATATGAAGTGATACTAGCGTTCCAAGAGCTCATAGTCTAGTCAATGAGATCAACAGGTAGATAAATTCCGTACAAGCAAACAGAAGGCTAGGGTGACGCTATCTGAGTCATGTGTCAGAAATATCTCTCTGGCAACGGTGTGAGTACTGGGTGGAGGAGGAACAGCGACTGGAGGCAAGGACTTCAGTTACAAAGCAATGTGACATCCAGGTAAGATGAGACCAAGACCATCACTGAGTTGTCAGGAGGAAATGAAGTCTAGCACACAGCAGAAGCATTCATTTCAGAAAAAGGAACTTTACTTCTGAAACAGGCGGAAAAACAAGCACAAGTAAAGATACAAAAAATTAGATTTTAGATTTTCATGATTTAACCATCATTTTTGCATTTTAATTCAACGGGGTCTCTCTCAGTAGCTGTGATGGAAAGTATTCAGACCAATTACTCAGATTCCAAACAAACAGCAGACCTTTTTGTTTATTTAACTTCATGGCTCAGCTGTAGAAAAACAATCAAGAGTTGACCTCGGTGTCTGTTTGTACACTTAGAAAACTATAGGTTAGATTCCCAGAGGTTTTTATTTTTCCAGGAATCAAAACCACAGTCATTATAAAATTATGAAACAAATAGTGAAGAAAGTAAGAAGCTTTTTTTGAGAAGACAGCAGGAAGAGGCACATATGAGAGTAGATCCAAGGTGACAGGCAGTGGACACTCACAAAGAGGTTACTATCCGTAGGCAGTTGTTCTGCTATCCCTGAAGAGCTCATAAAATCAGCTGCCTACACTGACATTCTTTCATTCATTTCTCAAATATTTATTAAATGCCTGCAATGAACCAGGCATTCTTCTAGGTACAGAGGGTATAGTACTAAGTATATTAAACAAAAAAACTTTGGCCTTGTGGAGCTTACATTTTAGTGAGAGAAAGCAGATAACTAAAAAATAGATAAGTGGGAAATTAATAGTGTGTTAGATGATAACTGTTAAGGAGAAAACAGGATGGAAGGTTGGATGGGACTGTTATTGCTGGGGCTCGGGGTGTGCAGAAAAGTCTTAACTAAGAAGCTAACATTTGGGTAAAGGCCTTAAGGAAGTGAGAGACTGAACAATTAATGCTTCTCCACTTGAATATCCAAGGACCCAAGAATCAGCATGCTCAAAACATGCTCAAAACTGCCATATTTCTTCTTGATGAGAAGAATCAGGGTTAGTGAACTATGTTTCCTGGGTTAGTGAGTGGCACCAACACACAATGGTCTCCCAAGTCATCTTGACCTGGTCCCTTCCTCTAGCTCCCACATTCAGTCTGTTATGAAGGCCTATCAGTTTTACCTCCAAAACATTTCTCATATTTGTCCCATGGTGCCACACAAGTCCGTCTCAATCTACACAACCACATTAGCCCCCAGAACTCCCTGCCCCTAGACTTGTCTGTCTGAAACCTATCCTCTGCATCAGAGATCATGAATGAAAATCTTGTATCTACATCACAAACCTGACAGTGCTATTGTCTGGCTGAGAATGCTTCACTGTCCATCATCACTTCTAGAACACTGTCCAAGCATTTTAGCATGACAAACAGGTCCCCTTAGACCTGACCTCTTCCAAATTCTCCACCCATGTCTTCTTCTCAACAGTTAATTACTCCCTTCCAACACACAACGTGTCGTTTCACTCTTCCTTGCCTTTGCTCATGCCATCCCCTCAGCCTCAAATCTATGTCTAACTAACTCCAGATATCTGTTCAGCTCAACCTGGGTACCATTTCTTCCATGGAAGAAATCTTCCATAATCTCTCAAGTTTGTTTAAATGCATCTCCTCTTTGCATACTCCTAACATAGAGAAGACTCTTGAGAGTCCCCTTGGACAGCAAGGAGATCCAACCAGTCCATCCTAAAGGAGACCAGTCCTGGGTGTTCATTGGAAGGACTGATGCCGAAGCTGAAGCTCTGATACTTTGGCCACCTGATTCGAAGAGCTGACTCACTGGAAAAGAGCCTGATGCTGGGAAAGATTGAGAGCAGGTGGAGAGGGAGGCAACAGAGGATGATATGGTAGGATTGCATCATCGACTCGATGGACATGAGTTTGAGCAATCTCCCAGAGACAGTGAAGGGAGGTAAGCCTGATGTCCATGGGGTTGCAAAGAGTCGGACACAACTGAGCAACTTACTAACGTAACACAGTCATGTTACTGGGTACGTGCTCAGTTGTGTCTGACTCTTTGCAACCCCACAGACTGTAGCCTGTGAGGCTCTTCTGACCACGGAATTTTCTAGGCAAGAATACTGGAGTGGGTTGCCATTTCCTCCAGGAGATCTTCCTGACCCAGGTATCAAACCTGCATCTCCTGTGTCACCTGAACTGGAAAGTAGATTCATTATCACTGAGCCATCTTTCTGTGGATATAGCTGTCACCTCCACAAGACTAAGCACTTCAAGGGCAGAATGGGAATTACTCATCTTCATATCTCCTAGCATATTCCTTGTTGAACTTTTCAAATAAACTAATTTAAAGATAAAGTTCTCAGAATACAGGAAGTGATTGTATTTCAGACCAAAGTCTGATGCTTTTCTCTACTTGTAGCTCAATAACCACAGAGTGGTTTGTTCTTCCCAATGCCAGAAGAGGGAGAAAATGCTGTTTCTTGACATTCTTCTTGGGGTCAAAGCAGAGACCACTTTGTGGCCTGGGTGTGAGCAGCACTGGTCTGTTCAGGACAAAGGACAGAATTTTTTGTTGATTCCAGAAACAATATTGGAATAGATGAGTACTGAAGCTTCAAATGGGGAGGAAAGCAAAGGTCAGCCAGGAGTTGGTAGAAAGTTGTAGGTGTTCACTGTGAAACTTCTACTAACACTTCAAGTCTTACTGAATTTGGTGCACAAGTAGACAGTGTGTATACATGTGCAAATACACACTTGTATGTACAGGTGGGGTTTAATCTGGGGAAGGAACATGGGTTTATGTCCAGTGATGAGGGACAAACAGAGACCGCATGCAAGGAGCTGGAGTTGCAGACATTAGGGGCCAAAAGCAAATAAACTCACTATTCCTAGTGTATGGTTTATGTGAAGTAATCCAGGCATATGGCTTGGGGTAATGCATGGACCTTGGAGTCAGAGTGAGGTGAGTTTCAACCTTCTATCCAACTTTCCTCAATTTTGTAGCCTTGGGCCAGTCGTTTAATTCCTCCAAGTCTGAGCCTTTGACTATATAAAGAGGATACCTCTGGATTACTAAAAAGATTACCTAAGTGCTTAGTGCATTACAACTATTGTTATTTTCATCTATCTTGTGTTTTAGTTCAGATACATCTGCTGGGAAGAAGTGAACAGAAGCCAAGAGAAACTGACAAGATGATATTTGAGCAACTCTTCATGAGAGAGAGAGCCTTAAGAGTCTCAGTGCAGGAAATGGTGAGGGAAATGAAAAGGAAAAAGCTGAAAGATGAGACTTAAGGCTAAGGGACGGGGTCTGAGGTGGAGACACAGCTTTGCTTTCAGTGAGTGAGAAATGAACGGTGACAGGCCACCCTCCTCTGTGTGCAGAGAGCACTCCCGTGAGGTGCGGGCTGTCCTTTCCTAAGCTGAGACAGCAGGGCTTGGCACAAGTCCCTTGTCACGAGAAGTCTTCCCTGACCACGCAAGCCCAGGTTTAGCTCTTCTTTCTCCAGTCAGCTGCTGCACCTCAAGTCACTTAAGTGTTGAGTACTTAATTATACTTCATTCCTGGGGTTTTAGGTCTGACTGGCTGACTAAATTTCTTGTCCTCTGAAGACAAGAACAAAATCTCCCCTATTTTTCTATCACCATCCCAGCCAGCTGACCCATTCCTACTCACTGCTTCTGCGACCTAATATTGATGACTTCCTTTGTTCTCAACCTTCATACAATCACCGGATGCAAGTTGTCACTCATGAGAATCCCATAAGGAAGAGAGTATGGTTTTTAAAAGGTAGGAGAACCAGGCAGCAACCTTCAAAGAATAAACGAAATCAACCTAGTACAAATATTTTGTGTTCACCACTATATTCATCATCATCTCCACCACCACTAACACTTACTGAGCATCTACCAAGTGCCAGGTACATGGATCATATCATTTAAACCTCACAATCACCTGATAAGGTCCCCATTTCACAGAAAGAAATGAGACTTAAGGAGGTTAAGTAACACCCAGATATTAACAGCTAGCAAGTGGCGGAAGATGGAAACTCTAATATAATAGGAAACACTAATGTAGTTGAGTTATGCTAGTAACCAGATTAAAATAACTGTATTGAGGGAAGGAGGTAACCCTAAAATAGAGCAAGCGGTGGCAGAAAAACCCTGGGCTAGGAGTCAGGAGACTGAAGTTTTGGTCCAGAGCGGGTTAAGATCTCTAGACCTCAGTTTTTTTCTCCTAGGAAATGAAGGGGTTACAGTTGGGTAATTTCTAAAATGTATCCCAGCCTCTAAATTCTGTACTAGAAATATCAATTTCTTGATATGATAAGAGACTTACTAGCATCGTTTTTAATATAGATGCATATATTCTGAGGAGTTATTGGAAGTATTGGGGCAGATAAATCTGGGAAATGTGAAGGTCACAAGGAGCTTTGAGAGTGAAACAAGGAAAGAAATGTCATGAAGTAGAGACATCGGGGGAAAATTCATGCTAAGGTATCGTCAGTAAAATGAGTAAAAGGAAAGAGGGATGAGTCACGCCTGTGTACATGATAGCTAGCAGATTCGCCTGGCTTCAGGGCGAAGCACCATCACAGCAGGAAACGGAAATGCTTAGTCAGGAGAGGACTGAAAGTGGTGAACGATCTTAAAAGTGATGCTTGGAGGTCCACGAATTACTAATTGGGGCAGAAATCTTTGTGCAAGCTTTTTGAGTGTCTGCAGGCAAAAAAAAAAAGACCAGATAAATTATTTTTTTCATCCATTAATTTCTTTTTCTGGGCATAACAGGAACATAGCTACCTAACAGGAGCTTTTGAAAAGGAAAAGTATGGAATAAAAAGTTGTTCTGGCAGGACATTCAAAAATCACCTGAGCCAAATAAAATGTTTGGTGACATAAGAGTTACATTTCCTCAGAGAAGTGCTTGTGAATGGGGGCGGGGTTGGGGAGCGAGGTATCTGAATGTGGTATATGTATAAATGTTAGGAGGAAATTGAGGTCTGCGTCTTAGGGGTTTGGCTTTTTTTTGAGTTATGGCTGGCATCTTTTCTTAATTTATTCCCAGAATGAAAAACAACTTGGCCTAACTTCCCAAATGCACCACAAGTCCCTTAAACTTTGTTTTACCTTTCTGAGATCTTTGTATTCACGAAAAAGAATCTTTATTCGAGAAGAATAAAATCAATTAAACTCTGAAATTCTTTGTAAGCTAGCTCTACTTCTTAGTCATTAGAAAGCGGAGGGCTATTTCAATATGAAGTCCTTATAAAATGATTAGTTTTGATAAAAAACTAGATAGGATAGTTCCAATGCTTTCCATAGAAATCATGAAAATTATTTCCTAGTATATCATGAAAATATTTATTTTGTATTCTCTTGTCTCTGGAATGCATTTCCTTAATTATAAAGTGACATAAGGCACATTTAAGATTTGGATTTTCCAGTCTGGGCAGAGAGCTATGTTGGAAAGGAAAAAAAGAAAACAGTACTAATTTGAATATCATGCTGGATATTTTATACCCATTATTTCATTTAATTGCTCGATTGCTCCTACACATGAGAACAAAGAGCCTCTGAGTTACTGGGCTGAGTCACACTGCTCATAAATGAAACATAAGGATGCAAACAATCCCAGATCTACCCTATTTTGAAAGCCCATGTTCATTCTACTAGCAACTGATTCATGCTACTGACTACCCCATCTGGCCACTCAGGTGGAAAAGGGGATTTCTATCTGCTAACAAAGCTCTTTGGTGTTAAAATTTTATTTAAAAAAAATATATATATAAGTACAGTTTACAAGGGCTGCTGCTACTGCTACTGCTAAGTCACTTCAGTCGTGTCTGACTCTGTGCAACCCCATAGACGGCAGCCCACCAGGCTCCGCCATCCCTGGGCTATTTAGAATCAATTCCACTGAATTTTATAGTTTGCTTATGAACCAGACTGCTTCTCATCACTGCCCTTGCCACTACCCTGGACCATGCCTCCATCCTCTCTTTCCTGGATTACTGCATTCTAGCTGGTTTTCTGAATTTATCCCTTGTCTCCTCTTCAGTTTATTCACACAATATAGTTTCCCAGAAGGATCCTTAAAACTTCATAACACAAAACCCTCTTGTTCAAACTCTTCAATGGCTTTCCATATCACTAAAGTAAAAGCCAAAGTATTTAATAGGTGTAGGGAGACCAAATTAGCCAAGATGGTATGGCCAGGCTCTCTTGCTCCACAGCCTCTTGCTCTTGCCCTATGTTTTGTACATAATGATTATGTAAAAGCTGAGCTCATGTGTATCACCGTGCATGCCTGTCATGAAGTACTAGCTTGGACATGGGTTACTTCTGTTATATGAGCTCCACCTGGACCATCCCTGGGGATTGTGAGTGGTATACCTGTACACGCTTCACCATGAAAGCCCTGGCAGCTGCTGTCTTGGGGCTACACTGGAGCAACATCAAGGTATTATGCTATATGACGTTATGTTATGGCTATGTTATGGCTACATTATGGTTATGTATGTCTGCTGCTACAGCTGCTGCGTCAGCCAGGAGAGAGACCATGTTATGGCTGCCATGCCAGCCAGGAGAGAATGAATGTGTCTGCAGTTTCTACAGCTCCTTGCATCTTCTTCCAGCTTCTTAGCTTGCGCCTTGCCTACCCTGGATTTGTGAACAGTGCAGACAGTGTGAACAGGATCAGCAATAAAATGGGCTAAAAAGTTTTAATTGATTTGGCCCAGGGGTACCTCTTTGATCTCATCTCCTATCGTTTTCCGCACCATAATTTTAACTCTCTGCCACTCAGGTCTTCAGTTCCTAGAACATAGCCTCTGGTTAGTGACTTTGCTCTTATTTTTCCTCTGCTCACAACACTCTTCCTCAAGATACTGACATGGTTTGCTTCTTTAACTCTTTCATGCATGTATACTCAATTGTGTCCAACTCTTTGCGACCCCATGAATTGCAGCCCACCAGACTCCTCTGTCCATGGGATTTCCAAAGCAAGAATACTGAAGTGGGTTGCCATTTCCTCCTCTAGGGGATCTTCCTGACCCAGGGATCGAACTCGTGTCTCCTATGTTTCCTGCCTCGGCAGGTGGATTCATTACCACTGAGCCATAGGTCTTACTCAAATCTTAGCAGCTAAGTAAGATTTTCTCCGATGATCTTGTTTTAAAATTACAAACTTCACACACACGCACACATGCACACACACCCTATCCCTCCCTATCCTTCAACTTGAACATGAGCTCTGTATTGGCAATTTCATTCACTGCTGAATATTCAGTATACAGAACAATGCCTGGCACATGGAAAGGATTCAAAAAAGTAGTTTGGGTATGAAAGAATGAGTTTATCAGTAATCCTTATTATATGTCTACTAAATATCAGGCATAATTTCTAGTCCTCAATAGCTATTTATCTTAGGGCAAATCATTAATTAATTTGGGGGGGCTTATTTTTGGCCACTCGCATAATAAAGGTGTGGAGCAGAATCAGTTTAATTCATCAGCTCAACAAAAATGAACTTGATCAAGAACTATATTCAAGAAGCTAAGCCTGGATTGATAGAGGTGGGAGAAGTTTTTTAAAATGAAGGCACTGTGCCTGTCTTCAAAATATTTACTTCTAAAGTGAGAACTAATAGAGAAGTACAAAAGTATCAGGGGAGGTCAAAGACGGCAAACGTTAAATTTTATTGGGCCGTTTTAGGAATGACTTTGTGGTTTATTTAGCTATTTGATGTGAATCTTGAAAGATGGTTAGGATTTTTAAAAAGGAGTTTATTGCAAACAGAGTGAACAATAAAAAAGAAAAACAACAACAAAAAAGATAGCAATGGCAAATAAGAAATAATATCTGGCTCAAAAGAAATAGAGCTAATAGTAGAGAAGGGGACGTCATGCTGTATTTTAAGAAAGCACATAGATTTTCAGAAAAGCAGAGAAGGCAGTATTTCTGTGTTAGCCAGAATTCTTTCAATAACAAAGCTCAAGAAACTCAAACCATTTTAAGCAGAAAAAAGAAGAACTTAATACAGCTTTACTATCTCATGGAGTCCCAAATGAGCTTGCTATCATGGAAAATTTGAACTTAGTTTTGAACACTGCCTGCCCCACTTCTATTTTCCTACCAATTCCTCTTTGGGAGTTGGCTTCATTCTTCTTTCTTGTTGCTCACAGCTTATTCTGGTCTTCAATCCATGTGCTAAGCTCCTGAAAAATTATCTATGAAATTATTAAAAAGAGATCCCTATAAGCACTTGGAAAGGAGAGTTGGCTGGGAAACAAAAGTGGGTTCACAGAGAAAAATCATGCCATATCCAGGACACTTTATTTTTTAACAGGGTTATTAAATTGTAATATTATTAATAGAAAAATACTTCAGGGCATGAAAGTTTTATGTGATATGTAAATATGCCATATCTACTTTGCTGTCTTGCACATTCCATGATGTGGCCCCGGAACCTGCTTCAACAGTCTTCTTTGCTCCTCCTGTTGCTCCCCGTCACAGTGAGTGCCTCTGTCTCCCAGCTAGGCTGTAAGTTCAATGGAGGGGAAAGAGTAGGTCATTGGCACCATCATGCTTCCAGTGTCTAGCCAAAATCCTGGCTCATAGCAGGCATTTAACAAATGTATATAATCAATAAATGGATGAATAACATTTCATAGATAAAAATGGTGTTATTCTGTGGGCTAAGTAAGAGTGAGATTTTGATTGTTTGCTCTTGTTTGTAAGTAATAGATTAGAAGTATGTTTAGGTTCATGCAGTAACATCGTGTTGAGGGCTATAAGTTCTAAACCCAATTATTCAACATTCCTGTCAATAATTCAAACAGGAAATGGAGGAGGTCCCTCCAACAAAGCTGAAGAGGCACATGTGGAATGACAATGAAAGCGAAAGTAGAAATTGTTAGTCACTCAATTGTGTCCGACTCTGCGACCCCGTGGTCTGTAGCCCTCCAGGCTCCTCTGTCTTTGGGATTCTCCTGGCAAGAACACTGGAGTGGGTTGTCATGGCCCTCCTCCAGGAGATCTTCCTGACCCTGGGATCGAATCTGGGTCTCTCACATTGCAGGCAGATTCTTTGCCATTTGAGCCACCAGGGAAGCAGATATCAGAAAGACCTTGACAAGCTGCAAAGATGAAAAGCAATCAAGATGACATTTAAAATATAAATATAAACCTCTGCATTAAAGTTCAAAGTCAACAGCAACAATGGAGACAAGATTTGACAATATTTCAAAAGGTGCTCCTGACAGTATAACTGTATCTCAGTTAATTGCCTTCAGTTTGCAGCCCTCTGTATTTCATTTTTGCATTTGAAAACATTCCATGAAAGGATCCAATTCTAGGTCACCAGTGGAATTTCATGGCAAAATATCCATGTTGTTGCTGTTCAGTCACCCAGCTGTGTCTGACTCTTTGGACCCTGTGGCCTATAGCACGCCAGGTCTCCCTGTCCCTCACCATCTCTGAAAGTCTTCACAAGTTCATGTCCATTGCATCACTGATGCCATCCAGCCGTCTCATCCTCTGTTGCCCTCTTCTCTTCCTGCCCTCAATCTTTGCCAGCATCAGGGACTTTTCCAATGAGTCACTGTTCACATCAGATGACCAAAATACTGGGGCTTCAGCTTCAGCTTCAGCATCAGTCCTTCCAATGATATCCATAAGAATCTGTAATTTATAGGCTCTACTTTTACAAATAGCAATTTAATTGAGCTATAATTCACATATCATAACTTTCACCTTTATAAAGTCTAAAACTCAGTGGATTTTAGATATATTAACAGAGGTATTTTCTACAAGTAGCAATTTTTAATTTTACTTATTTTTTAAATTGCAAGATCATTGCTTTACACAATTTTGTTGTTTTCTGCTGAAATCAACATGAATCAGTCATAGGTACACATATGTTCCCTCCCTCTTGAACCTCCCTCCCATCTCCCTTCTGATGCCACTTCTCTAGGTTTTTACAGAGCCCCTGTTTGATTTCCCTGCATCATACAGCAAATCACAAGAAATTTTTTTTAATGTGGGCCATTTTAAAAAATTTTTATCTAGTTGTTACAGTATTGCTTCTGTTTTATGTTTTGGATCTTTGGCCCCAAGGCCTGTGGGATCTCGGCTCCCCAACCAAGGATCAGACCCGCACTGCCTGCATGGGAAGGTGAAGTCTTAACCACTGGACCACCAGGGACGTTCCCATATAGAGTTTGCAGTCATCACCACAATAAAATTGTAGAACATTTATTTCATCACACCAGAAAGAAACTCCATGCTCATGAACAGTCATTCCCCATACCAGACCCCTCCATTGCTTGGCAATCTCTAATCTACTTTTTACAACTAAAGATTTGCTTGTTTTGAACATTTCCTAAAAAGGGAATTATGCAGTATATGATCTTTTGTGAATGGATTTTATATAACGTTTTCAAGTTTCATCCATGTTGTAGAATGCATTGGTACTTCATTCCTCTTTATGGCCAAATAATTTTCTACTGTATGAGTAAACTCTATTTGTTAATTTATGCATTAGTTGATGAATGTTTGACTTGTTTTCATTTTTTGGCCATTCTGAAATGCTGGTATGAAAATTCATGTAGAAATTTTTGTGTGGATACATGTTTTCACTTCTCTTGAACAAATACTGAGGAGCAGAATTGCTGCCTATGTTTTAGTTTCCTGTCTGCCCAGTCACTTCAGTCATGTTCAGCTTTTTGCAACCCTATGGACCATAGCCTGCCAGGCTCCTCTGTCCACAGGATTCAACAGCCAAGAATACTGGAGTGGGTTAACATGCCCATCTCCAGAGGATCTTCCTGACCAAGGGATTGAACCTGCATCTCTTGTGTCTCCAACATTGCAGGCAGATTCTTTATCCACTGGGCTTTAGTTTCCTAGGAACAGCCAGATTGTTTCCAAAGTGACTGAACCATTTTGCAATCATGGAAACATGGTTATACATGCTACCTTCATATAGAGGGCTCCAGTTTCCACACCTCCTCAACAACACTTGCTGTTGTCTATATTTTTTTACAGGTCTCCAAGTGGGAATGATGTAGTATTTCATAGTTTTAATTTGCATTTCACTGATGACTCATGATATCAAAAATATTTTCATATGTTCATTGGCCCACTATATAGCCTCAGGAGAAATGTCTA
Organism: Bos grunniens; assembly: GCF_055505025.1. Lineage (NCBI taxonomy): Eukaryota > Metazoa > Chordata > Mammalia > Artiodactyla > Bovidae > Bos > Bos grunniens. The sequence continues at coordinate 6,109,649 of NC_141179.1, read as the reverse complement.
TCCAAACCCTTTGACCATTTTTTCGTTGGGTTATTTGTCTACTTATTAATGAGTTGCAAGTGTTCTTTACATAATCTTAATACAAGCCCCTTGATATATATATTTGATATTATATATATATGTATACATATATATATTTGATATATATCAAATATATAATGTGCAAATATTTTTTCCAATCAGTGGGTTTTTGCTTTTTACTCACTCTTCTTGACTATAAAATCAATTGACACTTTTCACAACATTGCCAACAAAAATCAACATGATATTAAGCTGTATTAATAAAACTATAGGACCCTGATCAAAATATATCTGCTCTTTGCTCATCTGACTACTCTGCAATGTTGAATCCATGCAGAGCACCACAATGTAGAAAGCATACCAAAAAATAGAAAAGATATTCCAGGGTTAAGCAGAGACCTGAAAACCATTCCACATTTCTTATGAGGAATAAAATAGGAAGCAGAGTATATTGAGTACAGAATAAGGGTTCTTATTGCACTCAATATGTCAGCAAATTTGGAAAACTCAGCAGTGGCCACAGGACTGGAAAAGGTCAGTTTTCATTCCAATCCCAAAGAAAGACAATGCCAAAGAATGCTCAAACTACCACAGAATTGCACTCATCTCACACATTAGTAAAGTAATGTGCAAAATTCTCCAAGCCAGGCTTCAGCAATACATGAACAATGAACTTCCAGATGTTCAAGCTCATTTTAGAAAAGGCAGAGGAACCAGAGATCAAATTGCCAACATCCACTGGATCATTGAAAAAGCAAGAGAGTTAGTTCCAGAAAAAAAAAAAACTATTTCTGCTTTATTGACTATGCCAAAGCCTTTGACTGTGTGGATCATAATAAACTGTGGAAAATTCTTCAAGAGATGGGAATACCAGACCACCTGACCTGCCTCTTGAGAAACTTATATGCAGATCAGGAAGCAACAGTTAGAACTGGACATGGAACAACAGACTGGTTCCAAATAGGAAAAGGAGTACTTCAAGGCTGCATATTGTCGCCCTGCTTATTTAACTTCTATGCAGAGTACATTATGAGAAACACTGGGCTGGAAGAACCACAAGCTGGAAACAAGATTTCTGGGAGAAATATCAATAACCTCAGATACGCAGATGACACCATCCTTATGGCAGAAAGTGAAGAAGAATGAAACGGCCTCTTGATGAAAGTGAAAGAGGAGAGTGGAAACGTTGGCTTAAAGCCCAACATTCAGAAAACTAAGATCATGGCATCTGGTCTCATCAGTTCAATTCAGTTCAGTCATTCAGTTGTGTCTGACTCTTTGTGACCCCATGAATTGCAGCACGCCAGACCTCCCTGTCCATCACCAACTTCCGGAGTTCACTCAAACTCATGTCCATCGAGTCGGTGATGCCATCCAGCCATCTCATCCTCTGTCGTCCCCTTCTCCTCCTGCCCCCAATCCCTCCCAGCATCAGAGTCTTTTCCAATGAGTCAACTCTTCGCATGAGGTAGCCAAAGTATTGGAGTTTCAGCCAGTCCCATCACCTCATGGCAAGTAAATGGGGAAACAGTGGAAACAGTGGCTGACTTTATTTTTGGGTGGGCTCCAAAATCACTGCAGATGGTGATTGCAGCCATGAAATTAAAAGACACTTACTCCTTGGAAGGAAAGTTATGACCAACCTAGACAGCATATTAAAAAACAGAGACATTACTTTGTCCACAAAGGTCTGCCTAGTCAAGGCTATGGTTTTTCCAGTAGTCATGTATGGATGAGTTGGACTATAAAGAAAGCTGAGCACAGAAGAATTGATGCTTTTGAAGTGTGGTGTTGGAGAAGCTTCTTGAGAGTCCCTTGGACTGCAAGGAGATCCAACCAGTCCATCCTAAAGGAGATCAGTCCTGGGTGTTCATTGGAAGGACTGATGTTGAATCTGAAACTCCAATACTTTGGCCACCTGATGTGAAGAGCCGACTCATTGGAAAAGACCCTGATGCTGGAAAAGTTTGAGGGCAGGAGGAGAAGGGGACGACAGAGGATGAGATGGTTGGATGGCATCACCGACTCGATGGACATGAGTTTGAGTGAACTCCAGGAGTTGGTGATGGACAGGGAGGCCTGGCATGCTGCGGTTCATGGGGTCACAAAGAGTTGGACATGACTGAGCGACTGAACTGAACTGAACTGAAGGGTTCTTCACTTACTAAAAGATACACATGTAATCCTCTGGAAACCCAAAGTAAAATAAATGGATGCCAAAGATACTGGGTGTCTACATAATGAAGGAACTGCAACAAACACACAATGCTAAATATTTATTTTGCTAAATAAATACTAGACTGATTAAGGAAGAAATGGATTAGATCTATACAAAAATACAACAAGCTGTTTCAACAAGAAATGCGTGCTCAGTCACTTCACTCAGTAGTGTCTGACTCTTTGCAAACCCTATAGACTGTAGCCCACCAGGCTCCTCTGTCCATGGGATTCCCCAGGCAAGAATACTGGAGTGGTCAGTTTCCTCCTCCAGAGGATCTTCCTGACCCAGGGATCAAGCCTGAGCCTTCTGAATCTCCTGCATTGTCAGGCAGATTCTTTTACCACTGAACCACCTGGGAAGTTCAACAAAGAGTAGGTGTCCATTAACAAAATGTTCAAGAAAGTAAAAGACTATTATGTGCTGTTCTTATAGTACAAAAGTTTCCTGCATTGTTTAAAAAAAAGATTGGATAAGATAACCTGTAAAATCCTTTCCAAGACTAATACTCCTTCATTTAAAAAAAAAAAAAAAACCCATATCAGGAAGCTATTGATAAAGATTCAAATTTTTTAATTAATTTTGAACTAGGAATATATTCACAAGGAAAAATTTAAGGTAAGAAAAGAATATAATGAAACTTGGATCTTTCTCCCATCCCTGTATCTCAGCCTATCCACCCAGAATCTTTGTTAGAAGTAAACCCCATTATCGCTTCTTTTTTATTATTATTATTTTACTGAAGAATAATTGCTCTACAGAATTTTGTTTTCTCTCAAACCTCAACATGAATCAGCCACAGGTATACATATATCCCCTCCCTTTTGAACTTCCCTCCCATCTCCCTCCCCATCCTACTCCTCTGGATTGATACAGAGCCCTGTTTGAATTTCCTGAGCCATACAGCAAATTCCCGTTGGCTATCTATTTTACATATGGTAATGTAAGTTTCCATGTTACTCTTTCCATATATCACCCTTTCCTCCCCTCTCTCCATGTCCATAAGTCTATTCTGTATATATGTTTCTTCATTGCTGTCCTGTAAGTAAATCCTTCAGGACCATTTTTCTAAATTCTGTATATGTGCATTAGCATACAATATTTATCTTTCTCTTTCTGACTTATTTCACTCTGTATAATAGGTTCTAGGTTCATCCACTTCATCAGAACTGACTCAAAGGTGTTCCTTTTTATTGCTGAGTAATATTCCATTGTGTGTACCACAACTTCTTTATCCATTCATCTGTCAATGGACATTTAGGTTGCTTCCATGTTCTAGCTATTGTAAATAGTGCTGCAATGAATAATGGGATACATGTGTCTTTTTCAATTTTGATTTCCTCAGGGTATATGCCTAGGAGTGGGATTTCTGGGTCATATTCCTAGTTGTTTAAGGAATCTCCACATCATTTTCCATAGTGGCTATATCAATTTACAGTCCCACCAACAGTGCAAGAGAGTTCCCTTTTCTCCACACCCTTTCCAGCATTTATTGTTTGCAGACTTTTTGATGATGGCCATTCTGACTGTTGTGAGGTGATATCTCATTGTAGTTTTGATTTGCATTTCTCTAATAATGAGTGAAGTTGAGCATCTTTTCATGTTTGTTAGCCATCTGTATGTCTTCTTTGGAGAAATGTCTGTTTAGATCTTTTCCCCACTTTTTGATTGGGTTGTTTGTTTTTCTGGTATTGAGTTGTATGAGCTGCTTGTATATTTTGGAAATTAATCCTTTGTCAGTTGTTTCATTTGCTATTATTTTCTTCCATTCCAAGGGTTGTCTTTTCACCTTGCTTATAGTTTCCTTTGCTGTGCAAAAGCTTTTAAGTTTAATCAGGTCCCACTTGTTTACTTTGGCTTATATTTCCGTTACTCTACGAGGTGAGTCATAGAGGATCTTGCTTTGATTTATGTCATTGAGTGTTCTGCCTATGCTTTCCTCTAAGAGTTTTACAGTTTCTGGTATTACATTTAGGTATTTAATCCATTTTGAGTGTATCTTTGTGTAAGGTGTTAGGAAGTGTTCTAATTTCATTCTTTTACATGTAGCTGTCCAGTTTTCTCAGCACCACTTACTGAAGAGGCTCTCTTTGCCCCATTGTATATTCTTGCCTTCTTTGTCAAAAATAAGGGACCCATAGGTGCATGGGTTTATTTCTGGGCTTTCTATCTTGTTCCATTGGTCTATATTTCTGTTTTTGTGCCAGTACTATACTGTCTTGATGACTGTAGCTTTGTAGTATAGTCTGAAGTCAGGAAGGTTGACTCCTCCAGCTCCATTTGTCTTTCTCAAGACTGCTTTGGCTATTTGAGGTCTTTTGAGCTTCCATTTGAAACGTGAGATTTTTGTTCTAGTTCTGCGAAAAATGCCATTGGTAATTTCATAAGGATTGCATTGAAACTGTAGATTGCATTTGGTGTATAGTCATTTTCACAATATTGATTCTTCCTACCCAGGAACATACATGTAATATCTCTCCATCTGTTTATGTCATCTTTGATTTCTTTCATCAGTGTCTTGTAATTTTCTGTATATAGTTCTTTTGCCTCCTTGGCTAAGTTTATTCCTAGATATTCTTTTTGTTGCAATGGTGAATGGGTTTGATTCCTTAATTTCTCCTTCTAGTTTTTCATTGTTAGTATATAGGAATGCAAGTGATTTCTGTGTATTGATTTTGTATCATGTGACTTTGCTAAGTTCACTGATTGGCTCTAGTAATTTTCTGATACTATCTTTAGGGTTTTCTATGTACAGTATCATGTCATCTGCAGACAGTGAGAGCTTTACTTCTTTTCTGATCTGGATTCCTTTCATTTCTTTTTCTTCTCTGATTGCTGTAGCTAGGACTTCCAAAATTATGTTGAATAATAGTGGTGAAAATGGACACCCTTGTCTTGTTCCTGATCTTAGGGGGAGTGCTTTCAGTTTTTCATCATTGAGAATAATGTTTGCTGTAGGCTTAGCACATATGGCCTTTACAATGTTGAGGTAGGTTCCTTCTATGACCATTTTTTGAAGGGTTTTAATCATGAATGGGTGCTGAATTTTGTCAAAGGCTTTTCCTGCATCTGTTGAGATTATCATATGGTTTTTATCTTTCAATTTGTTAATATGGTGTATCACAGTGATTGAGTTGTGTATATTGAAGAATCCTTGCATCCCTGAAATAAACTCAACTTGATCATGGTGTATGAGCTTTTTGATGTGTTGCTGAGTTCTGTTTGCTAAAATTTTGTTGAGGATTTTTGCATCTATGTTCATCAGTGATATTGGCCTGTAGATTTTCTTGTTTTGTGTTGTCTTTGTCTGGTTTTGGTATCAGGGTGATGGTGACCTCATAGAATGAGTTTGGAAGTGTTCCTTCCTCTGCAATTTTTTGAAACAGTTTTAGAAGGATAGGCATTAGCTCTTCTCCAAATGTTTGATAGAATTCTCCTGTGAAGCCCTCTGGTCCTGGGCTTTTGTTTTTTGGGGAGATTTTTTTTATCACAGCTTCAGTTTCAGTGCTTGTAATTGGGTTGTTCATAATTTCTATTTCTTTCTGGTTCAGTCTTGGAAGATGGAATCTTTCTAAGAATCTGCCCATTTCTTCTAGGTTATCCATTTTGTTGCCATATAGTTGTTCATAATAGTCTCTTATAATCCTTTGTATTTCTGCACTGTCTGTTGTAACATCTCCTTTTTCATTTTTAGTTTCATTGATTTGATTCTTCTCCCTTATATTCTTGATGATTCTGGCTAAATATTTGTCAATTTTGTTTATCTTCTCAAAGAACCAGCTTTTAGTTTTATTAATCTTTACTATTGTTTCTTTCATTTCTTTTTCATTTATTTCTGCTCAGATCTTTATGATTTCTTTCCTTCTGCTAATTTTGGCGTTTTTTTTCTTCTTCTTCTTCTTTTTCCAGTTGTTTTAGGTATAAAGTTAGGTTGTCTATTCGATGTTTTTCTTGTTTCCTGAGGTAGGATTGTATTACTATAAATTTCCCTCTTAACTGCTTTTGCTGCATCCCATAGGTTTTGAGTTGTTGTGTTTTCATTGTCATTTGTTTCTAGAATTTTTTTTTATTTCCCTTTTGATTTCTTCAGCAAACTGTTTGTTATTTAGAAATGTATTGTTTAATCTCCATGTATTTGTCTTTCTTACAGTTTTTTTCTTGTAATTGATATCTAGATTCATAGTGTTGTGGTGGGAGAAGATGCTGGATAAGATTTCATTTTTCTTAAATTTACTGAGGTTTGACTTGTGACCCAAGATGTGGTCTATCTGGAAGAATGTTCCATGTGCACTTGAGAAGAAAGTGTAGTCTTCTGCATTTGGATGGAATGTCCTGAAGATTCCAATGAGATCCATCTCATCCAATGTATCATTTAAGATTTGTGTTTCCTTATTAATTTTCTGTTTTGCTGATCTGTCCATTGGTGTGAGTGGGGTGTTAAAGTCTCCTACTATTATTGTGTTACTGTCAATTTCTCCTTTTATGCCTGTTAGTGTTTGTCTTATGTATCAAGGTGCTCCTATGTCGGGTGCATAGATATTTACAATTGTTATGTCTTCCTCTTGGAGTGATCCCTTTATCATTATGTATATTGTAATCTTCTTTATTTTAAGGTCTATTTTGTCTGATTTGCATGGAATATATTTTTTCCATCCTCTCACTTTCAGTCTATATGTGTCTTTAGGTCTGAAATGGGTTTCTTGTAGACAGCATATTTATGGGTCTTGTTTTTTTAATCCATTCAGCCAGTCTGTGTCTCTTGTTGGAGCATTTAATCCATTTCCATTTAAAGTAATTATTGATATATATGTTCCTATTGCCATTTTTCTTAATTGTTTGGGGTTGATTTGGTAGATCTTTTTTCTTCTCTTGTATTTCTTATCTATGTAAGTCCCTTTAACATTTGTTGTAAAGCTGGTTTGGTGGTACTGAATTCTCCTAACTTTTGCTTATTTGAAAAGCTTTTTATTTCTCCATCAATTTTGAATGAGATCCTTGCCTGGTGCAGTAATCTTGATTGTAGATTTTTCCCTTGCAGTACTTTAAATTTATCTTGCCATTCCTTTCTGGCCTGCAGAGTTTCTGCTGAATGATCTGCTGTTAAATATATGGGGATCCCTTGTGTGTTACTTGTTGCTTTTCCTTTGGTGCTCTTGATATTCTTTCTTTGTGTGTAGTCTTTGTTAGTTTGATTAGTATGTGTCTTGGCATGTTTCTCCTTGGGTTTATCCTGTATGGGATTCTTTGCACCTCTTGGATTTAACTGACTATTCCTTTTCTATGTTGGGGAAATTTTCAAACATAATCTCTTCAAAAATATTCTCATGCCCTTTTTCTTTTTCTTCTTCTGGGACCCCTATAATTTGAATGTTGGTGCGTTTGATATTGTCCCAGAGGTCTCTGAGACTATCCTCAGTTCTTTTCATTCTTTTCACTTTATTTTGCTCTTCAGAAGTTATTTCCACCATTTTATCTTCCAGCTAACTGATTCATTCTTCTGCTTCAGATTTTCTGCTATTGGTTCCTTCTAGAGTATTTTTAATTCCAGTAATTGTATTGTTTGTATGTTTATTCTTTAATTCTTCTAGATCTTTGTTAATTGATTGTTGCATTTTATCCATTTTGTGTTCAAGGTTTTTGATCTTCTTTACTATCATTATTCTGAATTTTTTTTCAGGTAGTTTGCCTATTTCCTCTTCATTTATTTGGACTACTGTGTTTCTAATTTGTTCCTTCATTTACATAGTGTTTCTCTTCCTTTTCATTATTTTTTTAAAGAACATTGTGTTTGAGGTCTCCTTTTCCCAGGCTTCAAGGTTGAATTCTTTCTTCCTTTTGGTCTCTGCCCTTGTTAGGGTTGGTCCAGTAGTTTCTGTGAGCTTCGTACAGGGTGAGATTTGTGCTGAGCTTCTGCTGGTTGCTTTGTTTGTTATTCCTCTGATGGGCAAGGCTGAGTGAGGTGTTAATCCTGTCTGCTCTTACTTTGGTTTGTATTTTTGTTTTGTTGGTTGTTTAGATGGTAGTTGGGTGATGCCAGGTCTTGTATTCAAGTGGTTTCCTTTGTGTGAGTTCTCGTGCGGGCGCAGGAGGGCTGAGAGGAGCTACTCCATGGTCAGGAGGGGCAGCGGTGAGGAGATACCCCTTGTCCAAGGTAAGGAGCAGGGGCTGCACTTTGCTGGAGCAGCCGTGAAAAGATACCCCACATCCAAGGTAAGAGAAACCCAAGTAAGACAGTAGGTGTTGGAAAGGGCATCAGAAGGCAGACACATTGAAACCATAATCACATAAAACTGGTCAATCTGATCGCATGGACCACAGCCTTGTCTAACTCAATGAAACTAAGCCATACCATGTGGGGCCACCCAACACAGGCAGGTCATGGTGGAAAGGTCTGATGGAATGTGGTCCACTGGTGAAAGGAATGGCAAACCACTTCAGTATTCTTGCCTTGAGAACCCCATGAACAGTATGAAAGGCAAAATGATAGGATGCTGAAAGAGAAACTCCCCAGGTTGGTAGGTGCCCAATATGCTACTGGAGATCAGTGGAGAAATAACTCCAGAAAGAATGAAGGGATGGAGCCAAAGCAAAAACGACACCCAGTTGTGGATGTGACTGGTGATAGAAGCAAGGTTTGATGCTGTAAAGAGCAATATTGCATAGGAACCTGGAATGTCAGGTCCATGAATCAAGGCAAATTGGAAGTGGTCAAACAGGAGATGGCAAGAGTGAATGTCGACATTCTAGGAATCAGCGAACTAAAATGGACTGGAATGGGTGAATTTAACTCAGATGACCATTATGTCTACTACTGTGGGCAGGAATCCCTTAGAAGAAATGGAGTAGCCATCATGGTCAACAAAAGTGTCCAAAATGCAGTACTTGGATGCAATCTCAAAAATGATCTCTGTTCGTTTTCAAGGCAAACCATTCAATATCACAGTAATCCAAGCCTATGCCCCAACCAGTAACGCTGATGAAGCTGAACGGTTCTAACTGCAAGACCTTTTAGAACTAACACCCAAAAAAGATGTCCTTTTCATTATAGGGGACTGTTAAGCGAAAGTAGGAAGTCAAGAAACACCTGGAGTAACAGGCAAATTTGGCCTTGGAATACAGAATGAAACAGGGCAAAGGCTAATAGAGTTTTTCCAAGAGAACTCACTGGTCATAGCAAACACCCTCTTCCAACAACACAAGAGAAGACTCTACACATGGACATCACCAGATGGTCAACACTGAAATCAGATTGATTATATTCTTTGCAGCCAAAGATGGAGAAGCTCTATACAGTCAGCAAAAACAAGACTGGGAGCTGACTGTGGCTCAGATCATGAACTCCTTATTGCCAAATTCAGACTTAAATTGAGGAAAGTGGGGGAAACCACGAGACCATTCAGGTATGACCTAAATCAAATCCCTTATGATTATACAGTGGAAGTGAGAAATAGATTTAAGGGACTAGATCTGATAGAGTGCCTGATGAACTATGGATGGAGGTTCATGACATTGTAGAGGAGACAGGGATCAAGACCATCCCCATGGAAAAGAAATACAAAAAAGCAAAATGGCTGTCTGGAGAGGCCTTACAAAGAGCTGTGAAAAGAAGAGAAGCTAAAAGCAAAGGAGAAAAGAAAGATATAAGCATCTGAATGCAGAGTTCCAAAGAATAGCAGGAAGAGATAAGAAAGCCTTCCTCAGTCATCAATGCAAAGAAATAGAGGAAAACAACAGAATGGGAAAGACTAGGGATCTCTTCAAGAACATTAGAGATACCAAGGGAACATTTCATGCAAAGATGGGCTTGATAAAGGACAGAAATGGTATGGACCTAACAGAAGCAGAAGATATTAAGAAGAGGTGGCAAGAATACACAGAAGAACTGTACAAAAAAGATCTTCATGACCCACATAATCACCATGGTGTGATCACTGACCTAGAGCCAGACATCCTGGAATGTGAAGTCAAATGGGCCTTAGAAAGCATCACTACGAACAAAGCTAGTGGAGGTGATGGAATTCCAGTTCAGCTCTTTCAAATCGTGAAAGATGATGCTGTGAAAGTGCTGCACTCAATATGCCAGCAAAGTTGGAAAACTCAGCAGTGGCCACAGGACTGGAAAAGGTCAGTTTTCATTCCAATCCCAAAGAAAGGCAATGCCAAGAATGCTCAAACTACCGCACAATTGCACTCATCTCACACGCTAGTAAAATCATGCTCAAAATTCTCCAAGCCAGGCTTCAGCAATACGTGAACCATTGCTTCCAGATATTCAAGCTGGTTTTAGAAAAGGCAGAGGAACCAGAGATTAAATTGCCAACATCCGCTGGATCATCAAAAAAGCAAGAGCGTTCCAGAAAAACATCTATTTCTGCTTTATTGACTATGCTAAATCCTTTGACTGTGTGGATCACAGTAAACTGTGGAAAATTCTTCAAGAGATGGGAATACCAGACCACCTGACCTGCCTCTTGAGAAACCTATATGCAGGTCAGGAAGCAACAGTTAGAAGTGGACATGGAACAACAGACTGGTTCCAAATAGGAAAAGGAGTACATCAAGGCTGTATATTGTCACCCTGCTTATTTAACTTCTATGCAGAGTACATCATGAGAAACGCTGGGCTGGAAGAAGCACAAGTTGGAATCAAGATTTCCAGGGAAAATATCAATAACCTCAGATATGCAGATGACATCACCCTTATGGCAGAAAGTGAAGAGGAACTAAAGAGCCTCTTGATGAAAGTGAAAGAGGAGAGTGAAAAAGTTGGCTTAAAGCCCAACATTCAGAAAACGAAGATCATGGCATCTGGTCCCATCACTCCATGGGAAATAGATGAGGAAACAGTGTAAACAGGGGCAGACTTTATTTTTTGGGCTCCAAAATCACTGTAGATGGTGATTTCAGCCATGAAATTAAAAGACGCTCACTCCTTGGAAGGAAAGTTATGACCAACCTAGATAGCATATTCAAAAGCAGAGACATTACTTTGCCAACAGAGGTCCGTCTAGTCAAGGCTATGGTTTTTCCAGTGATCACGTATGGATGCGAGAGTTGGACTGTAAAGAAAGCTGAGCGCCAAAGAATTGATGCTTTTAAACTGTGGTATTGGCGAAGACACTTGAGAGTCCCTTGGACTGCAAGGAGATCCAACCAGTCCATTCTAAAGGAGATCGGTCCTGGGTGTTCTTTGGAAGGAATGATGCTAAAGCTGAAACTCCAGTACTTTGGCCATCTCATGCGAAGAGTTGACTCATTGGAAAAGACTTCGATGCTGGGAGGGATTGGGGGCAGGAGAAGGGGATGACAGAGGATGAGATGGCTGGATAGTATCACCGACTCGATAGACGTGAGTTTGAGTGAACTCTGGGAGTTGGTGATGGACAGGGAGGCTTGGCGTGCTCCAATTCATGGAGTCACAAAGAGTTGGACACGACTGAAAGACTGAACTGAATTGATCTGAGGGTTAGTTCTCTGGTAGTGTAGGGTGTTGCAGTCAGTGATCCCAGTTCAAATGCTCAGGGCTTGATCTTTGGTGAGGAATGAAGATCCCACAAGTGGTTTGTTATGGCATTAAGTAAGATTAAAACAAATAACGAAGAATGAGAAACCAAAGATGAACCCCAGGTAAATGGCAATTAGAATCTCAGGCAAATAATAGCAAAAATAATGGGATATACACATATACATATACACCCATAAGCAAAGTCAAAACAGTACAACTAAAATAAAGTACAATAGACTGACCTGGCAAACAAAGGAAATGAAAAATTATATCTACCAGTTAAGAACAAAACTAACTAAAGCACAAACTGAAAAACAAAACTAATGCAAGGTGCCAACTGGGGAATAAAGCAATGAAAATAAAACTAACAAATACATGTTGAGAGGAAAGGAAAGAAAGAATAGATATGCAATGTTAAACAGAGGTGGATAAAGAAGATTTATATACATTAAAGATTAACTGCAAGGGAAAAGAACAGTAGGAAAAGCAAACAAAGGAATAAGGGTAGAAAAATAATCATAGGTTTAAAAAGTAAAACTATAAAAAGAGAGAGAGAGAGAGAAGAGTGAGAACTCCACAGAACTGCAAAAGCCCAACGTAGAGGCAGAGGTTTATAAAGTAATAAAAAATGTGACTGAGGAAAAAAAAATAATAAAGCTCTAAAGCTTAATTAGAGTTCATAGTGCCAATAAAATGAACAACTACAACAGGGGGAGTGGAAAGGGAAAAAAAATCCAAGAGTCTACAGAACAAGTCAAAACATAAGGATAATAAATGTTTTTCTTGAGTCACTGCTGTCAGAGTCCTTTCCATCGCTGGGAGTCACAGTCCATCTCACCTCCCTAGGATGCCCTCCAATTCTGCGCTGATCTCTGGACCTGTTGTCCAGAGACCTGGCAGCTCAGATTCTCATCTGGTCCTACTCCTGTGTGTTCTTGCCTCCAATGTCCACAGCTATCAGAACTAGTGTGTTTTGTTTTGTGGGAGCTCTCAATGTTCTTTTATATAATCCACAGATACAGAGTCTGCCTAGTTGATCATGTGGATTTAATCTGCAGCTTGTACAGCTGGTGGGAAGGTTTTGGGTCTTCTTTAGTCACACTGCCCCTGGGTTTCTTTGTTTGTTTGTTTTTAATTTTATTTTATTTTTTAACTTTACAATATTGTATTGGTTTTGCCATATATCAAAATGAATCCACCACAGGTATACATGTGTTCCCCATCCTGAACCCTCCTCCCTCCTCCCTCCCCATTCCATCCCTCTGGGTCGTCCCAGTGCACCAGCCCCAAGCATCCAGTATCATGCATCGAACCTGGACTGGTGACTCGTTTCATATATGATATTATACATGTTTCAATGCCATTCTCCCAAATCATCCCACCCTCTCTCTGCATGTGGGTCGTCCCCTGGGATTCACTCCTGAGGCTGCCCTGGAGGACTTGGGTTTGCCCCTGTGAGGGCCAGGTGTGGAGGTGGTGCAGCTGCTTGGGTCACGGGGGTTCTGGCAGCACCGGGTACTCAGGGAGTTGGCAGCTAGGGAAGCAGGAAATATAGTGCTCTTGAAGGGTATGGCAACTGGTATTGGCCAATACACTCCAGTATTCTTGCCTGGAGAACCCCCCTGACAGAGAAGCCTGGCAGGCCACAGTCTACAGGGTCACAAAGAGTTTAACACGACCAAAGCAACCCTGTATGCATACATGCAACACTTTTTATGCCTGTGGCAGCTCTGCCCCAGTGAGAGTTGAACATGAAGTTGGCACAGCTGCTTGGCTTGTGGGGACCCTGGCAATGCCAAGTGTTCAGGGACATGGACTGCCTCCACCCCAGGAGTTATGGCCCTATCAGTTTTTTTTCGAGCCTCTTGTAGCTGGCGATCAGAAGGCCTCTTTGGCCAGTCTTTCTCCATAGCCTCCGCCAGTTCAGGCACTTAGAGGGCTCCCTTGCCTGGGGTTCTTCTCTGTTGTTCATTGTGTCAGGCACATAGAGAGGCACCCTCTGGGTGGGGTCCTACTCTAGTTCAGTGCATCAGGTGTTTGATGGGCCAGCCTCTCTACTGTTCAGTTGCGGATGGTGGCGTGTGGGGAGAGAGGCTACCGTGATGGCTTGACCTGCTATGCATGACTCAGCAGTATCGCCTTGCTTCCATGGCTGCCTGGCTTTCCTCCACAGGCATTTCCCACCACGGTCTCCTCCCTCACGTCCCCTCAGTCTGTCTCTCCGCCGTCAACAGCAGCCCTCACCCTGGGATTGCTCCACAATCCCTAAACTCCAACTCCCAGCTGCCGCGCCTTCCAGGGGACCTGTGTCCCTATCCAGGGTGTGTATAGCTGTGGCAAGGACTGTCTGTTTTCATTCCATTTAGGCTGCCACAGATCAGCTGTTTCACTCTCAGCCTTAAATGTTTCTCCTCTAACCCAGACAATTGCCTCAATGCGGGGCTCAGACCCCTGCTTCAGTTCCCCCACTGCGGAGGGCAGGTCCAGTCCTGTTTTTCCCCCTAGTTCCTTCATCTTACCGAGTTTTGCATGGTTCTATATATTCTTTTCCACTGGTCAGGTACTCCTGTCTGCTCTCAGCTGGTGTTATGCATGCACTTCTATGTCTGATGGTGTGTTCCTCATGTATCCATGGAGAGAGAGGTACTCCATGTCCATCTACTCTTCTGCCATCTTATTCTCCCCTGTTATCGTTTCTTATTCAGAGATATTTTGTCTGGGAAAGTGTATATGAAAATACATTTTTACAAAATGGTAGCTTGGTACACATGTTTTGCATCTTGAATTTTTCATTTTAAAAATTTATGTTGCAGATTGCAGATTATATCAGTCCATAAAAACCAATTTTTCTTCTATTAAATGCTATATAGTACACCATAATGTAGAACTAATGCAATTTATTTAACCTGACCCCTCTTGATGGATACTTATATGGTTCCTATTTTTCCCTATTACAAACAATGTTGCAGTGGATACATTTATGCAGTCCTCATTTCACATTTGTAAAAATAATCATCTTTAGGAAAAATCAGTAATATAATTGCTTGAATCAAGGGATTTGCATTTTTGTTTTAGATAGAGATTGCCAGATTGCTTTACATTGGAGTTGTAGCAATTTTCCCTTTCACCAAAAATGTTTGAGGATATTTATTTCCCTTCACCATCAACCCCTAACTCAATTCAATGGTTTCATTTTTTATCTTTGCCAATATCGTGATTTTCATTTCTCTTATTTTGAATAAGGTTAAGCTTCTTTTCATGTTAAAGAGTTACTTTTATAATTTTTAAAAAATATCCTTATCTAATTTGTTACTAGATAAGGTTATAGGCCTTTTTCTTAGTGACTATTCTGATATTAATGTATTGAGGAAATTATGCATTAAAGAAAATAGTCATTTGCCTATGTTATGATTGCAATTTTCCCCTGGATTCTAATTGTATTTTCTCTTTATGTTTTAGCCTTATGAAGTTACTCTTTATTTTATGTAGTTGGATTAAACATCAATGTTTTCTTTTATGCCTTTGAAATTTGTTCAACTTAGAAAGTCCTCCTCTATTCCAGAATCAAATTAAAAATTATCCTCTGTATGTGCTATTACTTTTATGATTTTGTTTCTCACATTCAAATCTTTGCATCATCAGGAATTTATTTAACCAGAGGTGAGAATTCAAGTGTTTTTTTCCAGATGGTTGCCCAATATGTTTTATTGAATACAGATAATAGATGAAGTTCATAATTCTGAGCTCATAGTTTCTACAAGAGTAGCATGTGCATAGTGGCACAGTAACAATAGCAACAATAAAAATAACAGAAACAGTAACAATACTAGCTACACTTACATGGTGCTTAGTATGTGCCAAGCACAGGTCTAAGCATTTTACAAAAATACTACTAGATGACTATTTCTAAGCCTAAGAACAGGCCAGATTCACTACAATGATTGATGCAAGACAAATCCCTCCTGCACTCCAGGATGGATTGGTTAGACTATCAGTTCAGTTCAGTTCAGTTTAGTCATTCAGTTTTGTCCGACTCTTTGTGACCCCATGAACCACAGCGTGCCAGGCTTCCTTGTCCAATACCAACTCCCGGAGTCCACTCAAACCCATGTCCACTGAGTCGGTGATGCCATCCAACCATCTCACACTCTGTTGTCCCCTTCTCCTCCTGCCCTCAAACTTTCCCAGCATCAGGGTCTTTTCCAATGAGTCAGCTCTTTGCATCAGGTGGCCAAAGTATTAGAGTTTCAGCTTCAACATCAGTCCTTCCAATGAACACCGAGGACTGATCCCCATTAGGATGGACTGGTTGGATTTCCTTGGAGTCCAAGGGACTCTCAAGAAACTTCTCCAATACCACAGATCAAAAGCATCAATTCTTCAGTGTTCAGCTTTCTTTATAGTCCAACTCTCACATCCATACATGACTATTGGAAAAACCATAGCCTTGACTAGGTGGACCTTCGTAGACAAAGTAATGTCTGTGCTTTTTAATATGCTGTCTAGGTTGGTCATAACTTTCCTTCCAAGGAGTAAGCATCTTTTAATTTCATGGCTGCAATTACCATCTGCAGTGATTTTGGAGCCCAAAAAAATAAAGTCTGCCACTGTTTCCACTGTTTCCCCATCTATTTCCCATGATGTGATGGGACCAGATGCCATGATCTTAGTTTTCTGAATGTTGAGTTTTAAGCCAACTTTTTCACTTTCCTCTTTCACTTTCATCAAAAGGCTCTTTAGTTCCTCTTCACTTTCTGCCATAAGGGTGGTGTCATCTGCATATCTAAGGTTATTGATATTTCTCCTGGCAATATTGATTCCAACTTTTGCTTCCTCCAGCCCAGTGTTTCTCATGATGTACTCTTGCGTATAAGTTAAATAAGCAGGGTGACAATATCCAACCTTGATGTACTCCTTTGCCAATTTGGAACCAGTTCATTGTTCCATGTCCAGTTCTAATTGTTGCTTCTTGACCTGCATACAGATTTCTCAGGAGGCAGGTAAGGTGGTCTGGTATTCCCATCTCCTTAAGAATTTCCCACAATTTGATCTGATCCACGGAGTCAAAAGCTTTAGCGTAGTCAATGAAGCAGAAGTAAATGTTTATCTGGAATTCTCTTTCTGTCAAATTAGACTAAATCCCTGAAAGCTAGAACAAATCTGTTTTAGTCAACATTTTACCTCAGTCTAGCATTTAGTAGGTGCCCAGTAAACATTTGTCAAGTGAGTGGCTTTATGTATAGTTCTGCTGCTGCTGCTGCTGCTGCTGCTAAGTTGCTTCAGTCGTGTCCCACTCTGTGCAACTAGAAGCCAACAGATCCAATTTCTTGTTCTTTCCTTACTTCTTCCTAAGGGTGTGACCCAGGGCATGTTTCACAGTTCTCTATACTTTGTTTCCACCTCTGTGAGTGGATGTAGTAACAAATGTTACATAACAAATGTTACATTATAGAGTTGCTATGAGAATTTATAGCAACATATCATCATCACCATCATCCTGAGTTCTTATTATATACCCAGGTCCTCTCAGCTCTAGAAAAAAATCTCCTTGCAGAATGTGGTCCACACACACACTCATGTTTGAAAAGCCAGTCCTGAGATTCCATAACTGAGTGTTTAGGTTTTTTCCTTTAAACTCGTGACTCACACCCTGGCACCCCAAATCTACCAAGCACAGTCAAAAGAAAGCAAGGGACTTTTTTTTTTTTTTTAATGTATGTATTCTGATTTTGCCTAGGGTGTCTGTCCAAGGCTTTTAAAATCATGGCGATAGTCACGTACTGCATAGAATAAGCAAACAAGGCAGCAGAGTGCCTGTAAAGCAAGTGTGAATAATTTTAATGACAAACTGTACATCACTCCCTAAGGGTTTGTCATCCAATATCCTGTAAACCTAGGTGAGGAATTCATGAGGTACAATCTTGCCTCTGTACTTTAAAATGCCCTAAAATTTACATTGCTGGCTTGTCAGTTACATTACCTCTTCTGTTACAAACTTGATACTGTCCTAAAGTGCTTCAAAATCTACATAGAATTTACCTACTGGCTCAGACGGTAAATAATCCCCCTGCAATGCAGGAGACTCAGGTTTCATCCCTGTGTCAGGAAGATCCCCTGGAAGAGAGAATGGCAACCCACTGCAGTACTCTTGTCTGGAGAATTCCATGGACAGAGGAGCCTGGCAGGCTACAGTCTGTGGGGTCACAAAGAGTCAGACACAACTGAGCAACTAACATTTTCACTTAACCTACTCTCATGATGATAACTTAACAGTAGACTTTAAAATGTCTTTGTACAAAGCAATGAAATCCCCTTTGTACAAAGCACTAAACAGATAAACTAGGGGATCTACTAGAAGAAGTGGACTCCCACCTGCAGGAAGCTTCTTCACTCAGCATCTATGTCATGATAACTACTGCGTGTATGTGTCTCCAGTCTGGCCCAGATCGTTCTGTTCACCTACTTACCGGATATCTCCATGCAGCATTCCAGAGGCTCACCTGCCTCACCAGTTCCAAATGAAATCCATCATTGTTTGCCTCAAGTATGTCCCTGTTTTGGTCATTGGCCCTGTCACCTGCCCAGTTACCCACACCAGAAGCATGGAATGGGACTTGGATTTCTCCCTATCCTTAACAGTGCTCGTGTATCATTCAGAAAACCTGTCAATTTTATCATCTCCGTGTTTCCTTATTCTGTCCTCTCCTCACCCTCTCCTCTGCTACTGCCTTAATTCCTGACCTCACCCTCTCTAACCCGGGTAACCACAAGAGACTCTCCAGCTGGTTTCCTGGCTGCAGTCCACCCTTCCTCTAACCAGTCTCTTCACTGCTACCGGAATGATGGTTTCAAATTCAAACCCCACCCTCCAGTGTTCTAAACATTACATGACTCCCAACCCCACAGAATAAAGTCCAAACAAGGCCCTTCAGGAAATGCACACTAATTCTTGTCCAGCCGTTTTTTGTCACCCCCACCCTTACAATCCCAATATCAGCCAAATTTAAATACTTAGAAGGGTCTCCATGAGATTTCCTCTGATTTACCTGAACTATAGCTGATGACTTCTTCCTTTATCCCCTTGGTGAAATTCACATGCTGCTTTCTGCCATTCCTCAAGTACTGTCATTTTTTACATCAGAGTCTCTTTCTAAACTCTGTGTGGCAGGAATCTGCTGACAGTCCAGTGGTTGGGACTCAGCACTCCACTGTCATGGGTCCAGGCTCAGTCCCTCGTGGAGGAACTGAGGTCCTGCAAGCTGCTTGGAGCGGCCATAGAAAGAGGAAAAGCTCTAAGTGCCTTGAAACTGGATCTTTTAATATAACTCTTCAATTCTTCAAGCACGCTCTATACCCCTCACCATCACACTTGCCCAAGTCAGCATCTGTTCCTGACCAACCAGGTTCTCTGCTTCCACTGTTGACTCCCATTCTTCCTCTGAATTTGGAGTGTTTCATTTAAACACAAAGTAATCATTTTATATTTATATATATAATGTATTTAATTATATATATTATATATAAGGTATTTAATTATATGTATTATATATAATGTATTTAATTATATATTATATAAATACATTTATATATATAATATATGTATGTATGTATAAGATAGATAGATAGACAGATCCTACATTTCTTATGTTATTGGCTGCACACTTCCCGTAGGATAAAATCAGAACCTTTAGCACAGCCCTCATGGCCCTCAGGATCTCCCTCAGGTCCCATTTTGTGCTTATGTTCCCTCCCTCCTCCTCATTCTAATCCTGAAAAGCCAGTTACGTTTGTCATGCATAACAGCCTCTCAAAGCTGAAGGACTCATGCCTTGATTTACTCCTGTGTTTCCAAACCAGTATCTGAGAGCTGAAGATAGCTAAACACTAGCCTTGTTTATCTCTGTGCTTGTTTCAAAAGTGCCTGATGGTTGGCAGAGAAGCTTTAACGTCCTTTGAGAGATATACAGTTGCCAGTTGTACAGAACCAGCTCTGACTTCACCACAGGAATGAGCCTGTGCAAATGAGACCTGGAGGTGTCTGAAAGTCACCTTTGCTTCATTACCATGCTAAGATCGCCACTTAAGGGGAGGATTTGTACTCTGCTGGGCACAGTTTGTGCCATTTGCAAAGGAGTGTGGAAGACTGCACATGTCCCAGCTGCCCCGAAAGTCTAGAACCTGATGACGTGTCTGCCACCTATCCCTTAAAATTCCTTTGTCCCCTTCCTTTGAGGAGAAGGTATCTTTAGAGCAGGAGCTCTCCCTTCTCCATTCTTTGATCAATGAACAAAGTTTCTGCTCTGCTATGCCAAACCCAGTCTCATTCAATGTTGGCATTTGTGACTCCAGGCAAAGGACCCATTGAAGGGCCCCTTACCCACAGGAGATTGGTAACACATTCAGTCCCTGTATCTTCCATTAAACCTACCCAAGAGAGGCTGTGGAAGAGACAGAGGCACTATCAAAGAACTAAGCAAGGGCTGGAATAGATGATGTCTTAGAAATAAGAACAGAGGAGTTTTCAAGAAGGAGCAGGTGGTCGGTGATACCAAGTGGAGGTCACATAGATTATAGAAAACAAAGACTGAGAGAAGCCTTTTGGATTTGGTAAAAAATAAGAAGAAGAAGAAGAATATCATTCTTGACTTCTCAGAGAGCCTCACTGGAACATAAGATAGCATAAAAACCAGAGAAGCTAGTGCTAAGGAATAGGTTATTATTAACCCCTGAAAACAAAAATGGTTTTAAGTAATCCATTTAATTTTTATATTTTGAAGAGTTAAAAAGGCAAACCACTGGTCACTCACCAGACATCCTGAAATACCTCTTTGTGTTCGGGAATAGGCTGCCGTATGTTGCAAGCACAGACCAAAACCACATAAAACAATTCTCTTACAACTGCCAAGATTGGGAAAGCTGTGAAAAAAATCCCAATGTAAAATGTTCTCAGTAGTTTTTCCCATCTTCCATTCCTGCTTATTCAGGAAAATATTTGCAGTTATTTGCTTTCCTAGATGATGTGCTCATTCTGTCATTGCAACATGCATAAAAGCAGCTGGCTGCTTTCTTCCTGTCTGTCTCACTTTTAAGGAACTCAGGCCTGAAATAGCCCAACTCTCCAGCTACATCTTCATAAGATACTAAAGTTTTAGGAAACACCATATACTCTTAGCCATTCATTCTAAACCTCTGTATAAACTACTTAGGACTCAGAAATACCTATTTCCTAGCTTTCTCAAGGAAATGAAGGAGCTGTGTCCAAAGCTCTATTAAAAAATCACCATTAATTCGCCATTTAGTGAATTCTATGTGAGCCAAACATTAGGCTGGTTTCTGAAAAAATGAACAACATCCTGGCCTTAGTTTTCACATGTCAGCTAGTTTAACATGTACTCTCTTTCTCCCATGACAGAAGGAGTGACTTTCAAGAAGAGTAGATTTGAAGATCTGCTAAGAGTCCCGGCTCAGATTATCACAGGAGAGCTCGTAAGGGACCTGACTGTATTGTTGTTATTCAGTTGCTAAGTCATGTCCAATTCTTTGCAACCCCATGGACTGCAGGACACCAGGCTTCCCTGTTCTTCACTGTCTCATGAAGTTTGTTCAAATTCATGTCCATTGAGTCAGTGATGCCATCCAGCCATCTCATCCTCTATCGTCCCCTTCTCCTCCTTCTCTCAATCTTTCCCAGCGTCAGGGTCTTTTCTAATGAGTCAACTCTTCACATCAGGTGGCCAAAATATTAGAGCCACCGCTTCAGCATCAGTCCTTCCAAAGTATATTGAGTTGATTTCCTTTAGGATGGACTGATTTGATATTGCATGCCATCCAAGGGACTCTCAAGAGTCTTCTTCAGCCCCACAATTTGAAAGCAACAATTCTTCAGCTCTCAGCCTTCTTTATGGTCCAGCTCTCACATCCATACATGACTACTGTAGAAACCATAGCTTTGAATATACAGACCTTTGTCAGCAACGTTTTTACAGTATGAAAAGGCAAAAATATACTCTATGCAAGAAGGGACACTGAACAACATTGCTCTTCCCTGAAAATTACTTTGTTATTATGACTGATAAGTGGGCATGGACTAGGGTGAAGAGCAAAGGGCTCTTCAAAGGCAAAAACATTCTTTCACCTGGATAGGACCATGACTCAATGAAAGAAAGCAAAAGAGTTATTAGCTCAGTTATGTCCAACTCTCTGTGACCCCATGGACTACAGCCCACCAGGCTCCTCTGTCCATAGGATTTTCCAGGCAAGAATACTGGAGTGGGTTGCCATTTCCTCCTCCAGGGACTAAACCCAGGTCCCCTGCATACAGGCAGATTCTTTACCATCTGAGCCACCTTGTTCTTTCCACCTTGGAGTGAGTATTAATGATATTCTCCTGCTTCCTGGGAACACAACTATTATTTGCTCTAAAAGAAAAGGAAGATCATTAAAGGGAGAGGAGGGGCTCTAATGGTTTATCTAAATGAGCAAATTTATTCCCACTTCTAAATGAAAGAACTCAGCTCAATTATAGCAATGACTTTATTTTCCCTACCTCCTGAGGGAAAGTTTCAAGCTAAGGGAATCTGTCAAATCAAACTGTTTCTCCAATATGTTTGATGTTTTCAACAGAGTCCAAAAATTTGCCAGAAAATAGTTCAAAATCTGAAATTACTGTGCATCTTCACTTTGCCATATAATATTTAGAATCAGTTATTTTGAGATGTCTAGACCAGCAGTTTTTCTTCTGTGTTTCTTCTCCGCCCCCCTTCAAATTAATTGAGCCATTCAGTATTTGAATATCAATGAGCAAAAAGCTACCAAGGTAATTTCTAAATGTATGCCTCTTAAGTATTGGTAATATTTTTAAAGGTTAAAATTAATCTGTTATACATCCTTAATTTATTAGCATTTTGCATCCTCATACTTCTAAATTTCTCTGATTCTTCTGCTCTCAAACAGGAGGCAGCATACTAACCAACAGCTTTATATAGAGGACAATAGCAAGGAAAGAAATTGTCTCACTTTCTTGGTAAAAGAATGCTTAAATATGCAAGGTATATTAGGACTTGCCCTAAAATAAAACATTGAGTTCACTCAGAGCTACCTTGCTTTTACTTAAATCTTGTTAATTTAAATATATCCACACTAATTGTTCTCTAATTTCCCATATTTGCTAATTGAGCCAGATATTAGATTAAGGATTATACCAGGTGCTGATGATTCAAAGGCCAGTCTAAGAACTCTCCATTGACCTAAGCTTAGCCTCTAGAGTGAGATTCTGAGCTTCGTGATGGCAAGAATTACTTTAAATGTTCTCTGAATTGTTTCTGCTCCTGAGTAACTAGCAGGGAATCAGTACTTAAAAGAACATTTAGAGTCATAGAATTGGAGAGCTAAGAGGAGCCTTAAATACTATCTAGGGTAGTGCTAATCAATAGAAATATGACAGGATCCACAATGAGAATCACATATGCAATAGTTACTTTTTCCAATTTTCTGGGAAATCTGGGGGAAAGAAAGTGAAATTAATTTTGATACATATTTTATTCAAGTCAATATATCCAAAATATTATCACCCCAACATATATTAAATAAAAAATTATGAATAAGATATTTTACATTCTATATTTGCATGAAGTCTTCAAAATCCAGCATGTCTTTCATACTTACAACACAATTTCAAATGTTCAATAATTACATGTGGCTAGAAGATACCCTTGGAGAAGGAGATGGCACCCCAGTCCAGTACTCTTGCCTGGAAAATCCCAGGGATGGGGGAGCCTGGTGGGCTGCCGTCTGTGGGGTCGCACAGAGTCAGACACGACTGAAGTGACTTAGCAGCAGCAGTAGATACCCTGGTGGGCAGTACAGACCTCGAGTCCAACCTCTGAACTTTACAGATGAGAAAAACAGAGATATAGAGAGGTGAAATGACCAGCCAATTGGAGAAACACTAGAGAAAAGTGATTGCATATCATGAAACCACAGGTTTCCCTACTGGGAAATTCTGATGACATTTCCCACTTACTAAACCACGTGATGCCTGTCTTTTCCCTCCCTCACCTCCGATATTTTAACCCAGGGTCTGGCTAATCATAAAGGCATGCCTGCGTGCTAAGTTGCTTCAGTCACATCTGACTCTGTGATCTTATGGACTGTAATGCACCAGGCCCCTCTGTCCATGGGATTTTCCAGGCAAGAATACTGGAGTGGGTGGCTATGCCCTTCTCTAGGGGATCTTTCCAACTCAGGGATCGAACAGGCATCTCTTACGTCTCCTGCACTGGAAGGTACGTTCTTTATGACTGAGCCACCTGGGAAGCCCATTCATGAAGGCACTGCCTTCAAATGTAGGTAAGCAGCTCTTTCAAAGGGACTGATTTTATTTGCCCTGCCACACCTACTGATAAGACAAGACATTTTTATGTTTGCCCAGACCATTCTTCACATATGAATGCTTTGATGTACTAACTATTTGTTTTTGAAGGTACATACAGTTTCAATTTTTCCTGTTTTCTCTTGCCCCGGTGAAGACAAGATCTGACATGTTCCTTTTCTCTGTTTGACTCCTCTTCTGCCAATCAAAATGAGTGAAGTTGGTGATCACAAAGGTAACTGAGAAGGCTTTCAAAAGGTCAAAAGAGAAAGGGCAAAGTGGAGATGTGAGGTGTATTCTTGCAATTTAGAATTTATTCCTCAAAAAGGAGGTTATGAACAGGGAGCACTTGCCTAGAACATAAGAGGCATATTAAGTGAGCCACACAGGCTGCACCCTGTGCTTGGCGCTGGTCCCCTCGGGTGCAATGAAGGGCCCAGTCATGCTTGGCGGTTAATAGATGGGGAGAGCCCAGCACCCAAACCAGGTGAGGTAAGGAGGTGCCGCTGGGGACCAAGAAGATGGATAACCGCAGTCAGCGGGCTGTGTTTCCTGCAGAAAGCTTTTCAGAAGATGACCTTCAAACATGTTGCCAGTAAGACTAAGGCATACAACTTAATTGGGAGATTATGAATTCAACATATAGACAGACCATAAGGCACAATTTGGGGAATTACAGAACGGTGAGAGACCATTCTGATGACTTGTGAGGAAAGGAGAGCCAGAAGGTGCCCACAGTCTTGGTGTTTCTCCAGCGGCACTGGTGCAACAAATCAGCTTTTCTCCCCTGGATGGCACCACCACCTCCCCGCCCCCCTCACAGACTATATATATATCTGGTTTTCTGTGATTATGGTTTCAGTGTGTTTGCCCTCTGATGCCCTCTTGCAACACCCACCATCTTACTTGGGTTTCTCTTACCTTGGATGTGAATTGCACTCATCTTACATGCTAGTAAAGTAATGCTCAAAATTCTCCAAGCCAGGCTTCAGCAATACGTGAACCGTGAACTTCCAGATGTTCAAGCTGGCTTTAGAAAAGGCAGAGGAACCAGAGATCAAATTGCCAACATCCGCTGGATCATTGAAAAAGCAAGAGAGTTCCAGAGAAACATCTATTTCTGCTTTATTGACTATGCCAAAGTCTTTGACTGTGCAGATGACAATAAACTGAAAATTCTGAAAGACATGGGAATATCAGACTACCTGACCTGCCTCTTGAAAAACCTGTTTGCAGGTCAGGAAGCAACAGTTAGAACTGGACATGGAACATCAGATTGGTTCCAAATAGGAAAAGGAGTACGTCAAGGCTGCATATTGTCACCCCGCTTATTTAACTTCTATGCAGAGTACATCATGAGAAACGCTGGGCTGGAAGAAGCACAAGCTGGAATCAAGATATTCGGGAGAAATATCAATAACCTCAGATATGCAGATGGGCAGAAAGTGAAGAGGAACTAAAAAGCCTTTTGATGAAAGTGAAAGTGGAGAGTGAAAAAGTTGGCTTAAAGCTCAACATTCAGAAAACGAAGATCATGGCATCTGGTCCCATCACTCCATGGGAAATAGATGGGGAAACAGTGGAAACGGTGTCAGACTTTATTTTTCTGGGCTCAGAAATCACTGCAGATGGTGACTGCAGCCATGAAATTAAAAGACGCTTACTCCTTGGAAGAAAAGTTATGACCAACATAGATAGCATATTGAAAAGCAGAGACATTACTTTGCCAACAAAGGTCCATCTAGTCAAGGCTATGGCTTTTCCAGTGGTCATGTATGGATGTGAGAGTTGGACTGTGAAGAAAGCTGAGAGCTGAAGAATTGATGCTTTTGAACTGTGGTGTTGGAAAAGACTCTTGAGAGTCCCTTGGACTGCAAGGAGATCCAACCAGTCCATTCTGAAGGAGATCAGCCCTCAGATTTCTTTGGAAGGAATGATGCTAAAGCTGAAACTCCAGTACTTTGGCCACCTCATGTGAAGAGTTGACTCATTGGAAAAGACTCTGATGCTGGGAGGGATTGGGGGCAGGAGGAGAACGGAACGACAGAGGGTGAGATGGCTGGATGGCATCACTGACTCAATGGACGTGAGCCTGAGTGAACTCCGGGAGTTGGTGATAGACAGGGAGGCCTGGCGTGCTGCGATTCATGGGGTCGCAAAGAGTCAGGCACGACTGAGCAACTGAACTGAACTGAACTGAACTGATGTATCCAGTTGCCTTTTCCTAGGGACTGGAATTCTAAATTCACCAGGTGAACCCAGTTCCAAGATGACTTTTCTCTGAAGCCTCTGCTGACACAGGCAAGGACTTGTCTCTTCTGCCTCTCCTTCTGTCATAGCTACTGTACTGCAGTGAAGATTTCATCCTCCCTAACTGTGACTTAGAGCGAGCTGATGAGCTTTGAGAGATTATTAAGAGCCCTAGACCAATGAAATACAGTCTATGTGGGTAGAGCCTGCCCTGATTTTGATGTTTTGGTGAAAACAGAGAGATTCAATTAACGATCTATATTCTGAACAGTGAACTAGACAGGCTCCTCCATCCACCCTACTTCCCACCATCACCCTCAATTCTAAGAAACCTGACAATCAAGCTTATCCCCTCAAAGTACTCAAGAGAAAAGGTCTACAGATGCTAATAATTGAGGGGCAGGAGGGGGCAGACACACATACAAAGAATGTAGCTAGGTCAGCACCCTGCAGTCTACACACCAACCTGTTCACACATCGAGGTTTCAAGCAGTTTCTTAGTGCCTCACTTTTTTTTAATGGTTCAATTTATTATTTTAATATCTTCTTCTAACGTGAACAGAGTTTTATTTTTTAATTGATTTTTAAAATTTAGTTCACATACAATATTATGTTAGTTTCAGCTATACTACAGAATGATTTTATATTTGCATATATTATAAAATGATCATCACAATAGGTCTAATAATCATCTGTCCAAATTAAACTTATTACAATATTATTGATCATATTACATCCCAGTAGACTATTTATTTTATAACTGGAATTTTGTTCCTCTTAATCCCCTTCACCTATTTCACTCTCTACTGCCACCCTTCTGTCAACTACTGATTTGTTTTCTGTATCTATGAATCTATTTTAATTTTTGGCTTGTTTTTTAGATTCCATATATAAGTGAGATTGTACAATATTTGCATTTCTCTCTCTGACTTATTTCACTTAGCATAACACCCTCCAGATTCATCCACCCTCCAGATTCACCCATCTATTTGTCAAAATGTCAAAATTTTATTTTTTTATGGCTAATATTCCATTGTATATATTTATTACCATATTTGTTTATCCATTCATCTGTTGATGGATGCTGAGGTTGTTTCTACATCTTGTCTATTGTAAATAATACTGCAATGAAAATTGGTGTTCATCTTTTTGAATTTGTACTTCTGTTCTTTTCAAATAAATAACCAGAAGTGGAATTACTGGATTATATGGTAGTTCTGTTTTTAATTTCTTGAAGAACCTCCATACTGTTTTCTAATATTGGCTGTACCAATTTACATTCTCACAAACAGCACACAAGGATCCCCCTTTCTCATGTTTTTCCAACATTTATTATTTATTATATTTTTGATAATAGCTATAATGAGAGATGTGAAATGGTCTCATTGTGGTTTTGACTTGCATTTCCCTGATGATTAGTCATGATGAGCAACTTCTCATGTTTCTGTTGGCTGTCTGTACATATTCTTTGGGAAAATGTCTATTCAGGTCCTCTGCCTATTTTTAAATTGGGTTATTTGGGGGGTTTTTGATGTTGAGGTACATGAGTTCTTTGTATATTTTGGACATTAACCCTTTATTGAATGTACTGTTTGCAATTATCTTTTCCCATTCAGGCAGCTTTTCCATGTAGCCATCCAATTTTCCCAACACTATTTATTGAAGAGGCTCTGTTTTACCCCATTGTATATTCTTGCCTCATTTTTCATAGCCTAATTGGCCATATAAGCATGAGTTTATTTCTGAGCTTTCTATTTTGTTCCATTGATCTATGTGTCTGGTTTTTGTGCTAGTACCATACTGTTTTGACTACTATAGCTTTGTAATTAGTTTGAAACCAGAGCATGTAATATCTCTAACTCTGATTTTCTTTCTCAAGATTGCTTTGGCTATTTGCAGTCTTTTGTGTTTCCATACAAATTTTAAAATTACTTTTTAGTTATATGAAAAATGCCCCTGGTATTTTGAAAGGGATTGCACTAAATCTGTATCTTGCTTTAGCTAAAACATTCATTTTAACAATATTAATTGTTCTAATTCATGAGCACAGTGTATCTTTCCATTTGTCTGTGTCATCTTCAATTTCTTTCATCAGTGTCTTACAGTTTTCAGAGTATAATTTACTCCTGTATATTTTATTCTTTTTATTGCAATTGAATATGGATCATTTTCTTAAGTTCTCTTTCTGATAGTTTGTTATACTTGTATAGAAATACAACAGATTTCTGTATATTGATTTTGTATCCTACAACTTTACTCAATTTATTTATTAGTTCTAATAGTTTTGGTAGCATATTTAGGATTTTCTTCATCTGTAAACAATGACAGTTTTGCTTCTTCCTTTCAAATTTAGATTCCTTTTATTATTTTTCTTGTCTGACTGCTATGACTAGGACTTCCAATACTATGCTGAATAAAGGTGGTAAGAGTGGGCATCCTTGTCTTATTCCTAATCTTAGAGGAAATACTTTCAGTTTTTCACCATTAAGTTTGATACTGGCTGTGGGAGTGCCTCACTCTTAAAAATTAATACAGAGGCAAGGATTTCCCAAAACTCAAGGAAAGGGTCTAATGTGAAAGCTAGAAACCAAAACTTACCAACAAGAACAAGTACATTGAGGAGACAGAGGCAGTACAGAAGAGAACTTGAAAAACTATAGTGAGAATATTAACATCCTCAGAAGTGTAGAAGTAGTTACTATCACAGTCATGAAACAGGTGTGAATGCTAAGTGTGGGGGCGGGGGGAGAAGCACTCAGAAAAAAAAAGAAAACCAGAAGGCAAAAATATATTAAAGTATAACTTTAAAAATCAATAGAAGTATTAAGAGATAATATTTGAGGGCATTTCCTAGGAATTAGAACAACAACAACAGAATGTCATAAATATAAGAAAATTATAGGATTAATATGACAACTACATCATAGCAATTTCAGGGAAAAAAATGGAAAGGTGAAAATTATCAAAGAATTAGTACAGGGAAATGTTCCAGAATAGGAGGATCTGAACAACTATGCATAAATATGGCACGAGAACCAGGAAAATGGATACCAAACCTAGAAAAGGAGAAAGGGAGGTCCCAGGATGATGGCTGCACAGCAGGCCAAAGCAGACCATGAGAATAACTCCAAGGGGGATGTCTCCAGGAAAATGTATGCCCCTAATAAATTACCTTTTTATTAGTTGGCTTAAAACTCAACATTCAAAAAACCAAGATTATGGAATCCAGTCCCATCACTTCATGGCAAGTAGATGGGGAAACAATGGAAAAAGTGAGAGACTTTATTTTGGGGGGCTCCAAAATCCCTGCAGATGGTGACTGCAGCCATGAAATTAAAAGATGCTTGCTCCTTGGAAGAAAAGTTATGACCAACCTAGGCAACATATTAAAAAGCAGAGACATTACTTTGCCAACAAAGGTCCATCTAGTCAAGGTTATGGTTTTTCCAATGGTCACATATGGATGTGAGAGTTTGACCATAAAGGAAGCTGAGCACAGAAGAATTGATGCTTTTGAACTGTGATGTTGGAGAAGACTCTTGAGAGTCCCTTGGGCTGCAAGGAGATCCAACCAGTTCATCCTAAAGGAAATCAGTCCTGAATATTCATTGGAAGGACTGATGCTGAAGCTGAAACTCTAATACTTTGGCCACCTGATGCAAAGAACTGACTCATTGGAAAAGACCCTGATGCTAGGAAAGGTTGAAGGCAGGAGGAAAAGGGGACGATAGAGGATGAGATGGTTGGATGGCATCATTGAGTTGATGGACATGAGTCTGGGAGTTGGTGATGGACAGGGAGGCCTGGCATGCTGCAGTCCATGAGGTCGCAAAGAGTCGGACACGAACTGAGCAACTGAACTGAACTGAATAGATGCTGTGTTTGATTGAAAACCATTTCAGAGTTCTGCTAGACTTCTGGGATAAATTAGTGATCAATATACAAAAATTAAACAAGGATAAAAGAAAACTTATGCAATATCAAAACATAAATATTGTACATTATGGGCTTAACTGTGAACAACTGTGTATTGTTCAAATGATGTAAGCACTTTACAGTCATTCAGTTGAAATTGTGATGTCACTCTATTGCAGAGGTTTACAATTTGGGCTGCACAGTAGAATCATGCAAGGGTATTTTAAAAAAACACTGAGGCCTTCCATCTCAATCCCAGACATTCTAGTTTAATTGGTTTGGCACACAGACTGGGCTGTGACAATTTTTAGAAGCCCCCAGGTGATTCCTAATGAGGTGGAAGGGGATGAGGGAGGAAAATAGGGGAGCTAGGGTGTGACAGAGAAGAGCTAAATTCTAGTTTGCAGGGTGGGAATTCCTACTCGCCAATAGCAAGAGCTTAAGGACAGACAGAATCCTATTCTATGCTGTACAGTTCAGCTTCACTCATTTCCTCCTATTCGCAGCCCTGTCAGATCCTGCCTTTATTGTGAATTTTGATATTTTACTCATAAAAAAAAGTTGCATAATTTTGATTATTTCAAATATTGCATTAAAATTTTACTTATTTTGATTTCTAACTTTTGTGGCACCCCCACAAATATTTTGCCTGAAGTAAATATTGTGAAATGTGAGAGCTGTACTTACTTCACCCTAATTTAAGCTCTTATGAGAACTAAAATTGAAAAATTAAAGCATTATGGAATAAACACATTACTTTTTTTTAAAAGGGGACCACTAGGAGAAACTATTGGATTAAAAGTTATTGCCTGTTGGAAGCAGGACTCAAAGTTAGGGAGGGGTAAAGCAGGGAACCACTATTCTATTGTTACAAGTTTTGATATACTTTTGACTTTTTGAAACTGAATCTATGTGTTACCTTAATAAAAATTTAATCAAAAATACATTGTGTCAGCCAACTATTTCTGTGGGCCACATGACAGCTGATTTTAGACCAACTACACATTTTCCAGAGGAGGAAAATGAGGCACAGGGAACTGAAGTGGTTTTCCCAAGATCCCTGCCAACGAGCGTCAAAACTGAGACGAGAGCAGGCTGTGAATTCTTGGTTCTTTCTGCCTGAATAAACTTTCTTCTCCACCCAGTAACACTGCACCAAAAAACCTCTCTATCCTCTTACACTGCCAAGTCTACCTCCTAAATATGACTTCACAGCTCCTCTGCTGAAGGTCAGGGCCATTTTAAGACCTCAGAAATCCTGGGAATTCTGACTTTCAGGGGTCCTATCCCGCACCATGTGAAAAACACATTAAAATCCACCTACCACTCCATAAACTAATATTTCTTTTCATGTACAAAGAGTTTTTAAATTTTCTTTTGAATATTTACCTTGGAGTAACACTTTTTGGTTGGCTCTGATTTCTCAGCAAAATTTTGCATTCTTTGCAACTCTTGCAAAGTGAGAAAACCTACTCAAATCATTGTTTTGAAAACAAACTTTTGCCACTGACACAATGTACATTCTTTAGAGGTTTTAATTCAGCAGATGAAATTTTATTTCTGCAGTTTTTCATATTTTAGAGAACATCCTTTTCTTTTCACTTCTCAGAACTTTTCATCAGTCTTAGACATATCCTGGATCTTCAGCACGGTGCCCACAGCACTGAGTGAATTGAATCAAACTGTGGATCACTGACCAATCTTCCGTTGGTCTCTGTCTTAGGGAGTTTCCTTCCATCTCCCAACCTGGTGAGTAATTGTGTCCTTTTTTTTTTTTTCAAAGTCTTTAATGGTGTACTGCACAAGTAATTTCCTTAAAACCTCACTTGTGATCTTCAGCACATCCTCCTCCCCGTGGAACTCCCACCTGAATAA
Source organism: Bos grunniens (assembly GCF_055505025.1). NCBI lineage: Eukaryota > Metazoa > Chordata > Mammalia > Artiodactyla > Bovidae > Bos > Bos grunniens. The sequence continues at coordinate 6,077,495 of NC_141179.1, read as the reverse complement.
CATGTGATTCTGGGTAAAATGCCAGGCTTCATCTTGCCTGCTTGTCTGTGAATGTGCAATTCCTACTATTTGGATTATATTTTCTCCTCCTCATTTATTGATTACTCCAATTTCATCTAAAGAATTCATACTTGTTCTTACCTAGGTTTGGGTTTCTTTCCCATAATTTCTCTGTGATAGTACTTAATACACATGGCTGTTTTTACTTGTTGGCATGTCTGTCTTTAATAATATCAGCAAGGCAAGGCTTATATACATTTTGTATCTCCAGATCCTAGCAAACGTTTGGCCAATGGAAAGGATGTAATAAATGTGACTAAATGAATGTCCAGAATGACAAGGCCCTACTGATATTGCAGCTCTCTGGTCAATTGTGGTAACCAGCTATTATTCTGTCCAAAACATACCACAATTCCACTGCAATGGAAACAAAAATGAAACCCGGACCATCTGATGTTCATACATCTGATGGAGTTAAACAGATACAAGTCTCATTCTTTAGGAATTTTGTAGTTCAGTAAGAATACAGAGATAAAGATGAGGGCAGAGATATCTGTACAGTTATCAAATACACAAATAAAATATTCTGCATAAAAAATGAAACCTAGAGTAAAAACCCTAGTTATAGTCCTTCTTTTGCTATTCTCTAGCTAAGTGACTCCAGACAACTTTCTTGATATAGCACATTTTCATGTTCCATTTATGTAGGTTATATGGTAGCTCTGTTGATGATGGGCATAGAGGAAGGCCTCACTGAGGTCCTATTGTACCTGCCTCTCCCTTGGCAGTGGGGCCTACACTCCTTTATATGAGGGCCTAAGGAATAGGGTACAGGAAAACCCAAAATCTTTAAAATGTATCATTCTTTCTGGACTAATGAAGACTTGGCCATAGAAGGAATACCTCAAGGGAAACAAAATCCATTTTCCTAGATAAGAAATGTATAACCTGCATTTGGGAGATTAAAAATTAAATTTCTAGTTTGAAAAGACGTTTAGTCAAAAGTGGTTATTGGGTCACTGGCAGGAAGCTTTTTTTGTTGTTGTTATATTATCTTTCACTTTGCTTTTATCCTTTTTAAAAAATTTATTTATTTTAATTGGAGGCTAATTACTTTACAATATTGTATTGGTTTTGCCATACATCAACATGAATCCACAACGGGTGCTCCCCATCCTGAACCCCCCTTCCACCTCACTCCCCATACCATCCCTCTGGGTCATCCCAGTGCAATAGCCCCAAGCATCCTGTATCCTGCATCAAACCTGGACTGATGATTCATTTCCTATATGATATTATACATGTTTCAATGCCATTCTCCCCAATCATCATACCCTCTCCCTCTCCCACAGAGTCAAGAAGACTGTTCTATATATCTGTGTCTTTTTTGCTGTCTCGCATACAGGGTTATCATTGCCATCTTTCTAAATTCCATATATATGTGTTAGTATACTGTATTGGTGTTTTCTTTCTGGCTTACTTCACTCTGTATAATAGGCTCCAGTTTCATCCACCTCATTAGAACTGATTCAAATGTATTCTTTTTAATGGCTGAGTAATACTACATTGTGTATATGTACCATAGCTTTCTTATCCATTCATCTGCTGATGGACATCTAGGTTGCTTCCATGTCCTGGCTATTATAAACAGTGCTGCAATGAATATTGGGGTACACCTGTCCCTTTCAATTCTGGTTTCCTTGGTGTGTATGCCCAGCAGTGGGATTGCTGGGTCATAAGGCAGTTCTATTTCCAGTTTTTTAAGGAATCTCCACACTGTTCTCCATAATGGCTGTACTAGTTTGCATTCCCACCAACAGTGTAAGAGGGTTCCCTTTTCTCCACACCCTCTCCAGTATTTACTGCTTGTAGACTTTTGGATCGCAGCCATTCTGACTGGTGGGAAATGGTACCTCATTGTGGTTTTGATTTGCATTTCTCTGATAATGAGTGATGTTGAGCATCTTTTCATGTGTTTGTTAGCCATCTGTATGTCTTTGGAGAAATGTCTATTTAGTTCTTTGGCCCATTTTTTGATTGTGTCATTTATTTTTCTGGAATTGAGCTGCAGGACTTGCTTGTATATTTTTGAGATTAGTTGTTTGTCAGTTGCTTCATTTCCTATTATTTTCTCCCATTCTGAAGGCTGTCTTTTCACCTTGCTTATAGTTTCCTTTGTTGTGTAGAAGCTTTTAATTTTAATTAGGTCCCATTTGTTTATTTTTGCTTTTATTTCCAATATTCTGGGAGGTGGGTCATAGAGGACCCTGCTGTGATTTATGTCGGAAAGTGTTTTGCCTATGTTCTCCTCTAGCAGTTTTATAGTTTCTGGTCTTACATTTAGATCTTTAATCCATTTTGAGTTTATTTTGGTGTATGGTGTTGGAAAGTGTTCTAGTTTCATTCTTTTACAAGTGGATGACCAGTTTTCCCAGCACCATTTGTTAAAGAGATTGTCTTTTCTCCATTGTATATTCTTGCCTCCTTTGTCAAAGATAAGGTGTCCATATGTGCGTGGATTTATCTCTGGGCTTTCTATTTTGTTCCATTGATCTATATTTCTGTCTTTGTGCCAGTACCATACTGTCCTGATGACTGTGGCTTTGTATTAGAGCCTGAAGTCAGGCAGATTGATTCCTCCAGTTCCATTCTTCTTTCTCAAGATTGCTTTGGCTATTCAAGGTTTTTTGTATTTCCATATAAATTGTGAAATTATTTGTTTTAGCTCTGTGAAAAATACCATTGGTAGCTTGATAGGGATTGCATTGAATCTATAGATTGCTTTGAGTAGTGTACTCATTTTCACTATATTGATTCTTCCGATCCATCAACATGGTATATTTCTCCATCTGTTAGTGTCCTCTTTGATTTCTTTCACCAGTGTTTTATAGTTTTCTATATATAGGTCTTTAGTTTCTTTAGGTAGATATATTCCTAAGTATTTTATTCTTTTTGTTGCAATGCTGAATGGAATTGTTTCCTTAATTTCTCGATTTCTCATTATTAGTGTATAGGAATGCAAGGGATTTCTGTGTGTTGATTTTATATCCTGCAACTTTACTACATTCATTGATTAGCTCTAGTAATTTTCTGGTGGAGTCTTTAGGGTTTTCTATGTAGAGGATCATGTCATCTGCAAACAGTGAGAGTTTTACTTCTTCTTTTCCAATTTGGATTCCTTTTATTTCTTTTTCTGCTCTGATTGATGTGGCCAAATTTTCCAAAACTATGTTGAATAGTAGTGGTGAGAGTGGGCACCCTTGTCTTGTTCCTGACTTTAGGGGAAATGTTTTCAATTTTTCACCATTGAGGATAATGTTTGCTATGGGATTGTCATATATAGCTTTTATTATGTTGAGGTATGTTCCTTCTATTCCTGCTTTCTGGAGAGTTTTTATCATAAATGGATGTTGAATTTTGTTAAAGGCTTTCTCTGAATCTATTGAGATAATCATATGGCTTTTATTTTTCAATTTGATAATGTGGTATATTACATTGATTGATTTGTGGATATTGAAGAATCCTTGTTCCCTGGGATAAAGCCCACTTGGTCATGGTGTATGATCTTTTTAATGTGTTGTTGGATTCTGATTGCTAGAATTTTGTTAAGGATTTTTGCATCTATGTTCATCAGTGATATTGGCCTGTGGTTTTCTTTTTTTGTGGCATCTTTGTCAGGTTTTGGTATTAGGGTGATGGTGGCCTCATAGAATGAGTTTGGAAGTTTACCCTCCTCTGCAATTTTCTGGAAGAGTTTGAGTAGGATAGGTGTTAGCTCTTCTCTAAATTTTTGGTAGAATTCAGCTGTGAAGCCGTCTGGACCTGGGCTTTTGTTTACTGGAAGATTTCTGATTACAGTTTCAATTTCCGTGCTTCTGATGGGTCTGTTAAGATTTTCTATTTCTTCCTGGTCGAGTTTTGGAAAGTTGTACTTTTCTAAGAATTTGTCCATTTCTTCCACGTTGTCTATTTTATTGGCATATAAGTGCTGATAGTAGTCTCTTATGATCCTTTGTATTTCTGTGTTGTCTGTCGTGATCTCTCCATTTTCATTTCTAATTTTATTGATTTGATTTTTCTCCCTTTGTTTCTTGATGAGTCTGGCTAATGGTTTGTCAATTTTATTTATCCTTTCAAAGAACCAGCTTTTGGCTTTGTTGATTTTTGCTATTGTCTCTCTCTCTCTCTCTCTTTTTTTTTTTTTGCATTTATTTCTGCCCTAATTTTTAAGACTGCTTTCCTTCTACTAACCCTTCATTTCTTCCTTTTCTAGTTGCTTTAGGTGTAGAGTTAGGTTATTTATTTGACTTTCCTCTTGTTTCTTGAGGTACTCCTGTATTGCTATGAACTTTCCCCTTAGGACTGCTTTTACAGTATCCCACAGGTTTTGGATTGTTGTGTTTTCATTTTCATTCATTTCTATGCATATTTTTATTTCTTCTGTGATTTGTTGGTTATTCAGCAGCGTGTTGTTCAGCCTCCATATGTTGGAATTTTTAATAGTTTTTCTCCTGTGACTGAGATCTAATCTTACTGCACTGCAGTCAGAAAAGATGCTTGGAATGATTTCAATTTTTTTGAATTTACCAAGGCTAGATTTATGGCCCATGATGTCATCTATCCTGGAGAAGGTTCTGTGTGCACTTCAGAAAAAGGTGAAATTCATTGTTTTGGGGTGAAATGTCCTATAGATATCAATTAGGTCTAACTGGTCTATTGTATCATTTAAAGTTTGTGTTTCATCGTTAATTTTCCGTTTAGTTGATCTATCCATAGGTGTGAGTGGGGTATTAAAGTCTCCCACTATTATTGTGTTATTGTTAATTTCCCTTTCATACTTGTTAGCATTTGTCTTACATATTGTGGTGCTCTTATGTTGGGTGCCTATATATGTATACAATAAACTGTGGAAAATTCTGAAAGAGATGGGAATACCAGACCACCTATTCTGCCTCTTGAGAAATTTGTATGCAGGTCAGGAAGCAACAGTTAGAAGTGGACATGGAACAACAGACTGGTTCCAAATAGGAAAAGGAGTTCGTCAAGGCTGTATATTGTCACCCTGCTTATTTAACTTCTATGCAGAGTACATCATGAGAAACGCTGGACTGGAAGAAACACAAGCTGGAATCAAGATTGCCAGGAGAAATATCAATAACCTCAGATATGCAGATGACACCACCCTTAAGGCAGAAAGTGAAGAGGAACTCAAAAGCCTCTTGATGAAAGTGAAAGTGGAAAGTGAAAAAGTTGGCTTAAAGCTCAACATTCAGAAAACAAAGATCATGGCATCTGGTCCCATCACTTCATGGGAAATAGATGGGGAAACAGTGGAAACAGGGGCAGACTTCATTTTTGGGGGCTCAAAAATCACTGCAGATGGTGATTGCAGCCATGAAATTAAAAGATGCTTACTCCTTGGAAGGAAAGTTATGACCAACCTAGATAGCATATTCAAAAGCAGAGACATTACTTTGCCAACAAAGGTTCATCTAGTCAAGGCTATGGTTTTTCCTGTGGTCATGTATGGATGTGAGAGTTGGACTGTGAAGAAGGCTGAGTGCTGAAGAATTGATGCCTTTGAACTGTGGTGCTGGAGAAGACTCTTGAGAGTCCCTTGGACTGCAAGGAGATCCAACCAGTTCATTCTGAAGGAGATCAGCCCTGGGATTTCTTTGGAAGGAATGATGCTAAAACTGAAACTGAAAGCTGAAACTCCAGTACTTTGGCCACCTCATGCGAAGAGTTGACTCATTGGAAAAGACTCTGATGCTGGGAGGGATTGGGGGCAGGAGGAGAAGGGGACGACAGAGGATGAGATGGCTGGATGGCATCACTGACTCGATGGACGTGAGTCTGTGTGAACTCCGGGAGTTGGTTATGGACAAGGAGGCCTGGTGTGCTGTGATTCATGGGGTCACAAAGAGTCGGACACAACTGAGCGACTGAACTGAACTGAACTGAATGGATCTCTTCTTCTTGGATTGATCCTTTGATCATTATGTAGTGTCCTTCTTTGTCTCTTTTCACAGCCTTTGTTTTAAAGTCTATTTTATCTGATATGAGTATTGCTACTCCTGCTTTCTTTTGGTCTCTATTTGCTTGGAATATCTTCTTCCAGCCCTTCACTTTCAGTCTGTATGTGTCCCCTGTTTTGAGGTGGGTCTCTTGTAGACAACATATATAGGGATCTTGTTTTTGTATCCATTCAGCCAGTCTTTCTCTTTTGGTTAGGGCATTCAACCCATTTATGTTTAAGGTAATTATTGATAAGTATGATCCAGTTGCCATTTACTTTATTGTTTTGGGTTTGAGTTTATACACCTTTTTTGTGTTTCCTGTCTAGAGAAGATCTTTTAGCATTTGTTGGAGAGCTGGTTTGGTGGTGCTGAATTCTCTCAGCTTTTGCTTGTCTGTAAAGCTTTTGATTTCTCCTTCATATTTGAATGAGATCCTTTCTGGGTACAGTAATCTGGGCTGTAGGTTATTTTCTTTCATTACTTTAAGTATGTCTTGCCATTCCCTCCTGGCCTGAAGAGTTTCTATTGAAAGATCAGCTGTTATCCTTATGGGAATCCCCTTGTGTGTTATTTGTTGTTTTTCCCTTGCTGCTTTTAATATTTGTTCTTTGTGTTTTATCTTTGTTAATTTGATTAATATGTGTCTTGGGGTGTTTCACCTTGGGTTTATCCTGTTTGGGACTCTCTGGGTTTCTTGGACTTGGGTGATTATTTCCTTCCCCATTATAGGGAAGTTTTCAACAATTATCTCCTCAAGTATTTTTTCATGGTCTTTCTTTTTGTCTTCTTCTTCTGGGACTCCTATGATTCGAATGTTGTGGTGTTTAATATTGTCCTGGAGGCCTCTGAGATTGTCCTCATTTCTTTTAATTGGTTTTTCTTTTTTCCTCTCTGATTCATTAATTTCTACCATTCTATCTTCTACTTCACTAATCCTATCTTCTGCCTCCAGTATTCTACTATTTGTTGCCTCCAGAGTGTTTTTTATCTCATTTATTGCATTATTCATTATATATTGACTCTTTTTATTTCTTCTAGGTCCTTGTTAAACCTTTATTGCATCTTCTCAATCCTTGTCTCCAGGCTATTTATCTGTGATTCCATTTTGATTTCAAGGTTTTGGATCATTTTCACTATAATTATTTGGAATTCATTATCAGGTAGATTCCCTATCTCTTCCTCTTTTGTTTGGTTTGGTGAACATTTATCCTGCTCCTTTACCTGCTGGGTATTCCTCTGTCTCTTCATCTTGTTTATATTGTTGAGTTTGTGGTGGCCTTTCTGTATTTTGGTAGGTTGTGGAGTTTTCTTTATTGTGGAGTTTCCTCACTGTGGGTGAGGTTGTACGGGAGGCTTGTCAAGGTTTCTTGGTTAGGGAAGCTTGTGTCGGTGTTCTGGTGGGTGGAGCTGGATTTCTTCTCTCTGGAGTGCAATGAAGTGTCCAGTAATGAGTTATGAAATGTCAATGGGTTTGGAATAACTTTGGGCAGCCTGTATATTGAAGCTCAGGGCTGTGTTCCTGTGTTGCTGGAGAATTTGCGTGGTATGTCTTGCTCTGGAACTTATTGGCCCTTGGGTGGTGCTTGGTTTCAGTGTAGGTATGGAGGCGTTTGATGAGCTCCTGTAGATTAATGTTCCCTGGAGTCAGGAGTTCTCTGGTGTTCTCAGGATTTGGACTTAAGCCTCCTGCTTCTGGTTTTCAGTCTTATTTTTACAGTAGTCTCAAGACTTCTCCTCCTATGCAGCACTGTTGATAAAACATCTAGGTTAAAGATGAAAAGTTTCTCCACAGTGATGGACACCCAGAGAGGTTCACAGAGTTACATGGAGAAGAGAAGAGGGAGGAGGGAGTTAGAGGTGACCCGAATGAGATGAGGTGGAATCAAAAGAGGAGAGAGCAAGCTAGTCAGTTATCACTTCCTTATGTGTGCTCCACAGTCTGGATCGCTCAGAGATGTTCACGGAGTTATACAGAGAAGAGAAGAGGGAGGAAGGAGACAGAGGTGGCCAGGAGGATAAAATGGGGGAATCAAAAGGAGAGAGACAGATCCAGCCAGTAATCAGTTCCCTAACTGTTCTCCACTGTCTGAAACACACAGAGATTCACAGAGTTGGGTAGAGAAGAGAAGGGGGAGGGAGGAGACAGAGGTGACATGGTGGAGAAAAAGGAGAGTCCAAAGGGGGAGAGAACAGTCAAGCCAGTAATTCACTCCCAAGTAAAAATGGGTACTGAAGATTGGGTTCTTAAAGGTACAAAGTTGATAACAAATACCAAAAAGCGAAGATTAAAAATCTAGAGTAGAGGTTGGATTTTCAAAAATACAATATTAAAGAAAATAAGAAGGGAAAAAAAAAGTCACAAAAATTATAAAAAAAAATGTATATGAAGTTTGCTTTAAAACATAGGGTCTTTTTTTGGCAAAGTAATAGTAGGTTATAAAAATGAAAATTAAAGGAGTAATGCTGCTGCCACTGCTGCTGCTTCTGCTAAGTCGCTTCAGTCGTGTCCGACTCTGTGCGACCCCATAGACGGCAGCCCACCAGGCTCCCCCATCCCTGGGATTCTCCAGGCAAGAACACTGGAGTGGGCTGCCATTTCCGTCTCCAGTGCATGAAAGTGAAAAGTGAAATTGAAGTCGCTCAGTCGTGTCTGACTCTTCACGACCCCATGGATGCAGCCTACCAGACTCTTCCGTCCATGGGATTTTCCAGGCTAGAGTACTGGAGTGGGTTCATTGCCTTCTCTGTAAAGGAGTAATAGAGGACTTAAAAATTTTTTTTAATTAAAATTAAAAAAAAAAAAGAATGATCATAAAAATATATCTAGGACTTTCTCTGGTGTTTTTGTGGGCAGTGTGGGGTCAGTTCATTTTTGGATAGTTCCTTGTTCTGACTTATATTTCTCAAGATCTATAGGCCCCTTCCTACATAGTCGGTACTAACTACAGGGTTTTAACCTATTGCACCTGTCACTTCCATGGCAGTTCCCTCTGTTTTAGCTTCTTCTATTTTGTTGGTCTCTTCAGTGTCTGATTTCTGCCCTGACACAAGGGGGGCGGTGGTGGACACTTTTTTTAGGCTTACTTGTTCAGTCGCACTGTAGGGAGGGAGGGACACTGCAAACAAATAACACTGGCATGTGCTCGCAGTGTCTCAGCCACACTGGGCCTGCCCCCACTCATGGGCCACACTGCTCAGGCTCTAGGTTGCTCCGCCAGAAACCGTCCGAGGCCTGCCCTGGGCTGCATGCACCTCCCACGTCTAAGCTGCTCAAGTTTAGGCACTCGGGTAGTTGTCAGAGGCGCAGGCTCGGTTGCGCTTGCATTTTGTGTTCTTCCCAGGTCTGAGCAGCTCAGGTGATGAGGTGTTTGGCGAGCGTGGTCACTGCGACTTATCGCCTCCCCTGTCCCTGCTGCTCGGTTTTCTGGATGTACAACTGGCACACATTCTCAGACAGATGTTGACTGTCCAGAACCCCAAGAAATCTTAGTTAGCAAAGAAGCCTGTTTGCAGTTTGGTAGATAATGTCTCTCTGGGGCTGTGATTGCCCCCTTCTGGCCCTGGCTGCCTGTGACAGGAGGGGGATGGTCTGCAGCCAGCTAGTTCTGTTCAGTCCTTTGTTCTGTGCGTGGGCCTGGCGGTGTCTTAGGTTAGGGCTTTTCCTGTGGTAGCTATCCCACAGTCTAGTTTGCTAGCCCAAGTTAGTTCCCTCAGATTGCCCTCGGGGCATTCAGGCCTGGTCCTCACTCTAAGCAATGCAGCCTGCGCCTCCCTGCCCAGCCCCAGCTTGCTAGTGGCGGGAGCAGGCGTCTGTGCTGCTTTTCCACTGGGGGAGTTACTGTTGGGCTCGTAATCTGTGGGTTTGAATTATTTATTTATTTTTCCTCCCTGTTATGTTGCCCTCTGTGCTTCCAAGGCTTAACACAGATTTTGCAGTGAGAGTGTTTCCTGGTGTTTGGAAACTTCTCTCTTTTTAAGACTCCCTTCCTGCGATGGAGCTCCATCCCTACCTCTTTTGTCTCTTTTTTTGCCTTTTATATTTTTTCCTACCTCCTTTCAAAGACAATGGGCTGCTTTTCTGGGTGCCTGATGTCCTCTGCCGGAATTCAGAAGTTGTTTTGTGGAATTTACTCAGCGTTTAAATGTTCTTTTGATGAATTTGTGGGGGAGAAAGTGGTCTCCCCATCCTATCCTCCACCATCTTAGGACCGCCCCCTTGGCAGGAAGCTTAACATGCAGAAACCACGTTGGTCATACAAACCTGTGTCATCTTGCCTCCTCATACCCTAACTCTGGGCTTCAGGAGCCTCAGCTATAAAAGCTGGCTTGGGAGAACCTCTTGTTCCCGTTCACTCTGGAAGTTCCGTGATTCCAAGTGACCTGGGACCTAACATCCCAGCATTGCCTAAGTGTTCCTGAAAACCAGCAGAGCATAAAGAGGTTTCATGCTCCATTGAGAAACATAAAGATGGGCCTGTTACTTGCGGCTGGAAAAACATATCACTTCCAATACAGAAAGAAGACAGAGGGTGAGGAATCAGACCAGAGCAGTGAGTCTGAACTGCCAAACCCAAACAATTTTCCTCTTTTGAGGTTAGAAGCCAAGCAGTTTGAGAAAGAGTCACACAGACCACCTGGAAGATGAATGTCAAGAGCTTCAGCTTGTACTTGAGGCTCTGTCACCAAATCCGCCCATAACTCTAGGTGAGTGTCTTAAACCCCAAGGCCTCATTTTTTTTATTGTAAAATGGTTGACTTGAGCAATGAATAAATGTGTTGGCAATAATAAATAATAAAGTCATATGTGAAAAGCAGGGAATAGAAAATCACTAAAGGCAACAGGAGAATATACAAGATTATGTCATGAGGATGTAATTTCTAGTCATTTGCTGAACAAATGTTTATTTCTTCTGCCAGGTATTATTCAAGGTGTGGGTATGGAAGCAGAAACAAAAATAAAGCAGATATTCTTACTTTCTTGGAGTGCAAATTTCTGTCAGGATAACAGTAAATAATCAGCCAAATAAGTGAAGTATATAGCATGCACAGGAACCTGGAATGTTAGGTCCATGAATCAAAGTAAATGGGAAGTGGTTAAAAAGGAGATGGCAAGAGTCACTGACATTTTAGGAATCAGTGAACTAAAATGGACCAGAATGGGTGAATTTAATTCAGATGAGGGCTATATAGTCCATGAAATTCTCCAGGCCAGAATGCTGGAGTGGGTAGCCTTTCCCTTCTCCAGGAGATCTTCCCAACCCAGGGATCAAACCCAGGTCTTCCACCTTGCAGGTGAGTTCTTTACCAGCTGACCCCAAAGGGGAGCCCATTATATATATTGCTGTGGGAAAAACCCATTAGAAGAAATGGAGTAGCCATCATAGTCAACAAAAGAGTCCAAAATGCAGTACGTGGGTACATTCTCAACAATGACGAACGATCTCTGTTCATTTCCAAGGCAAACCATTCAATATCACAGCAATCCAAGTCTATGCCCCAATCGCAAATGCCAAGAAGCTGAAGTTGAACAGTTCTCTGATGACCTACAAGACCTTTTAGAACTAACACCCAAAAAAGATGTCATTTTCATCATAGAGGACTGGAATGCAAAAGTAGAAAGTCAAGAGATACCTAGAGTAACAGGCAAATTTGGCCTTGGAGTACAAAATGAAGCAGGGCAAAGGCTAACAGAGTTTTGCCAAAAGAATGCACTGGTCATAGCAAACACCCTCTTCCAACAACACAAGAGAAGACTCTACACATGGACATCACCAGATGGTCAATACCAAAATAGATTGAGCATATTCTTTGCAACTGAAGATGGAGAAGCTCTATACAGTCAGCAAAAAGAATACCTGTAGCTGACTGTGGCTTAGATCATGAACTCCTTATTGCCAAATTCAGACTTAAGTTGAAGAATGTATGGAAAACCACTAGACCATTCAGGTATGACCTAAATCAAATCCCTTATGATTATACAGTGGAAGTGACAAATAGATTCGAGGGATTAGATGTGATAGACAGAGTGCCTGAAGAACTATGGACAGAGGTTCATAACATTGTACAGGAGGTGGTGATCAAAACCATCTGCAAGAAAAAGAAATGCAAAAAGACAAAATGGTTGTCTGAGGAAGGCTTACAAATAGCCTCGAAAAGAAGAGAAGTGAAAGGCAAAGGAGAAAAGGAATGATATATCCATCTGAATGAGGAGTTCCGAAGAATATACAAAGGAGAGATAAGAAAGCCTTCCTCAGTGATCAATACAAAGGAAAAGAGGAAAATAATAGAATGGGAAAGACTAGAGATCTCTTCAAGAAAGAGACACCAATGGGATGTTTCATGCAAAGATGAGTACAATAATGGACAGAAATGATATGGACCAAACAGAAGCAGAAGATATTAAGAAGAGGTGGCAAGAATACACAGAAGAACTGTACAAAAAAGATCTTAATGATCCAGATAACCACGATGGTGTGATCACTCACCTAGAGCCAGACATCCTGGAATGCAAAGTCAAGTGGGCTTTAGGAAGCATCAATAGGAACAAAGCTAGTGAAGGTGATGGAATTCCAGCTGAGCTATTTCAAATCCTAAAAGATGATGCTGTGAAAGTGCTGCACCCAATATGCCAGGAAATCTGCAAAACTCAGCAGTGGCCACAGGACTGGAAAAGGTCAGTTTTCATTCCAATCCCAAAGAAAGACAATGCCAAAGAATGTTCAGACTATCACACAATTGTACTTATTTCACATGCTAGTAAATTAATACTCAAAATTCTCCAAGCTAGGCTTCAACAGTATGTGAACTGAGAACTTCCAGATGTTCAAGCTGGTTTTAGAAAAGGCAGAGGAACCAGAGATCAAATTGCCAACATCCATTAGATCATAGAAAACACAAGAGAATTCCAGAAAAACATCTACATTTGCTTCATTGACTATGCTAAAACCTTTGACAGTGTGGATCACAACAAACTGTGGGAAATTTTTAAAGAGATGAGAATACAAGACTATCTCACCTGCCTCCTGAGAAACCTGTATGGAGGTCAAGAAGCAACAGTTAGAACCAGACATGGAATGATGGACTAGGAGCACATCAAGGCTGTTTATTGTCACCCTGCTTATTTAACTTATACGCAGATGAAACACAAGCTGGAATCAAGATTTCTGGGAGAAATAGCAATAACCTCAGTTATGCAGATGACACCACTCTTATGGCAGAAAGTGAAAAGGAACTAAAGAGCCTCTTGATGAAAGTGAAAGAGGAGAGTGAAAAAGCTGGCTTAAAACTCAGCCTTCAAAAAACTAAGATCATGGCATGTGGTCCCATCACTTCATGGCAAATAGATGGGGAAACAATGGAAACAGTGACACTTTCTTTCCTGGGGCTCCAAAATCACTGCAGATGGTGATGGCAGCCATGAAATTAAAAGATGCTTGCTCCTTGGAAGAAAAGCTATGACAAACCTAGACAGTATATTAAAAAGCAGAGACATTACATTGTCAAAAAAGATCCATCTAGTCAACGTTATGGTTTTTCCAGTAGTCATCTACAAATGTGAGAGTTGGACTATAAAGAAGACTGAACTTCAAAGAACTAATGCTTTTGAACTGTGGTGTTGGAGAAGACTCTTGAGAGTCCCTTGGACTGCAAGGACACCAAACCAGTCCATCCTAAAGGGAATCAGTCCTGAATATTCATTGGAAGGACTGATGCTGAAGCTGAAGCTCCAATACTTTGGCCACCTGATGCGAAGAGCCTACTCACTAGAAAAGACCTTGATGCTGGGAGGGATTGAAGGCAGGAGGAGAAGGGGATGACAGAGGATGAGATGGTTGGATGGTATCACCAACCAAATGGACATGAGTCTGAGTAAGCTTCAGGAGATGGTGAAGGACAGGGAAGCCTGGCATGCTGCTGTCTGTGGGGTCACAAAGAGTCAGACACGACTGAACCACTGAACAACAACAGTAGCGTGACAGATGGTGACAAATTCTGTAGAGAAAAAGTGCAGGCACAACACACAGAGTGTTCAGGAAGGGGTGGGGGGTAGGAGGGTGGGTGCTGCACATTCCTGAATAGAAGGAATGAGCCAAGGCTGTGAGAAATGGAGCCCTCCAGCAGAGGAACGGCAAGCACCAAAATCACTAGGAACCATAGGAACACTCGAGGGCTACAGCTGGTGGGCTAGGTGGCGAGTAGCAGGAAATAAACCCAAAGATTTAACAGAGGACAGATTGTATAAAGCTTTGTAGGACTTTAACATTTACTCAGGAGAGATAGGACAAACTGGAGGATTTTGAACAAAGGAATAAATCAACTCAGTGTTCAAAAAGAACACTCTGGTTCAGTGAGGAGAACACAAAAGCTGTATCAGTTAAGAATATCAGTTAAGAAGCTATTTACAGGGACTTCCTGGTGGTCTGGGGGTTAAGAATCCACTTTGCAGTGCAGGGGAGGAGGGTTCAATCCTTGGTTGAGGACTAGCATCCCACAAGCCACGGAGCAACTAAGCCGGTGTGAGGCCACTCCTGAGCCTGCGCGCCACAACTACTGAAGCCAGGACACCACAACTAGAGAGCCAGAATGCCACAGTGAAAGATGCTGCACGATGCAACAAAGGTCCCAATCCAGCCCAATCAATTATTTTATAAAGAGGCTGAAAGGTTGTTGTTGAATCACGCGAATACACCGGGATTCTTGGCCCCCGGAGGAGAAGAATTCAATCTGGGGCCAGAGACGAGGCTTGATCGCTCAGAGCTTTTGTGTAGTAAAGTTTTATTAAAGTATAAAGGAGATAGAGAAAGCTTCTGACATAGGCATCAGAAGGGGGCAGAAAGAGTACCCGCTTGCTAGTGTTAACAATGAAGTTATATACTCTCCAGTGAATCCAAAGAATGTCTGGAGGTTGTAAAGACCTCATCAGACCTACTCCCATAATTTACATTTTAAGATAACACTGTCCTCAGGCAAGATACATCCTTGTAAAGACCAGGTCTACTCCCATAATTAACATTTTAAGATAACAGAAGGTTGAATCCAAAGACTGTCCTTAGGCAGGATACATCATTGGTATATAATCCTAAGGAATGTGGAGAAAGAAAAAAAGTTTGTCCTTTCTTCCTCCTTGAGAATTCCAGACCCCTCTCTCTTTGGGGACCCCTAGACTCCTTATCAACCTGCCTAGGAAATGACTCTCTCAAGGCTATTACAATAAGGGGAGATGATGATAACTGGGATCAAGATGATAGCAGTCCAGATGGGGAGAAAGGTCATATTCTGTATATTTAAAAAGACAAACAGATTTTGCTAATGGATTAGATGCAGATTCTGAAAGGAAAAAAAAGTCAAGAACAGCTTGAAGATTTTTTTGGCAAGAATAACTGTAAACCTGAGGTTGGCATTTACTGAAATGAAGACCGCAGGAAGAGGAGATATGAAGAAAAAGACTGGGGCTTATTAAGTGTGAGACGTTAAACATACAAATAGAGATGTTGCAAAGAGTTGGATTTACTATCCTGGAGTTCAAAACAGAGGTTGTCAGAACTAGAAATATGTCACCTGGGAGTCTCCTGTATATCGGTGGTGTTTAAAGTGATGAGGTCAAAGATCACTGAGAAGGAAAGGAGTTACGGGAGAGTTCAGAGTACTGAAAGTGGACCAGTCAAATTATGACTAAACGCGGAGGTTGTTAGGGAATTAGACAAGAGATGCTTCACTGACAACCTAATTGAAATGGCTTCAAGAGAGAACTAGTGGAAAGAAACTGGAGACAGCTGGTACAGATCACTCTTTCAAGGGCTTCTGTTGTAGAGCAAAGCAGAGACTTGAGGCAGATCTGGACTTGAGGCAAAGTTGCCGAGCTGCTGTTGCTGCTAAGTCGCTTCAGTCATGTCCGACTCTGTGCGACCCCATAAGTGGCAGCCCACCAGGCTCCCCCATCCCTGGGATTCTCCAGGCAAGAGCGAGGGTTTTATTTTGAAGCTGGACTACTCTACAGTATGTTTGCCTTCTGATAGAAATAATAAAGGAGGAGGAAGAAAAGGGGAAATAAAGGAAGGAAGGAAGGGAGGAAGAAAAGCAGATAGAAGAAGATGGGGAGAACAAGGCAAGCAAGAGTGGGTGAGAAGGATTGAAGAGGGAAGGAAGAGGATGCAGGGGAGGAGGAGGAGTGAAAATTAATAGCATCCTGAGAAAGAAGAGAAGTATATATCCAAAATCAGAAATGGAAATGGGGATACTACTGTCAGTCATCATAAATAAAAATGATCATTATCCTTTACTGTGAACAACTGTAATCCAACGAATTAGATAACCTCGATAAAATGAACCAGTTCCTACAAACACACAAATTATCTACCTACACTGATTCAAGAAGAAATAGAACATCTCAACACTTATAACAAGTAAAGAGATTGAATCAGGAATCAAAAAATCTCCTAACAAAGAAAAATCTAGGATCAGACAGCTTTATTGGTGAATTCTACCAGACATTTGAAAAAGAACTAACTCCAATATTTTTCAAATTCTTGCAAAGAGTAGAAGAGGAGATAAAGCATCCTAATTTGTACTATGAAAACAGCACTACCTTAGTCTTTATCTAGTGTGAAACACCGATAAAAACATCAGAAAAAAAAAAAAAAAAACATCAGAAAAAGAGAAAATTACAGATCAATATCCTTGATGAATATAGATGCAAAGATCCTCAAGAGAATACTAGGAAATTGAATCCAACAGACTATGACAAGAATTGTATACCATGACCAAATGAAATTTATTCCATGAGTTCAATGGTGGTTCCACAAAAGAAAATTAATCAATGTAATATATCACATTAATAGAATGAAAGAAAAAAAAACCCACCTGATCATCTCAACTGACACAGAAATAGCATTTTACAAACTCCAACCCCCTTTCATGATAACAAGTGAAGGGGAGTGAATTAGGAATAGACTAGAACTTCCTCCATATGATAAAGCACATTTATGAAAGACCCATAGGTTTAGAAAAAAAAATAGTTTTGAAGGACTAGAAGCTTTCCTCCTTTAAGGTCATGAACAAAATAAGGATGAGTTCTTTCACCAGCCATTCAATGTTGTAATGGAAGTTGTAGCCAGAGGAAAAAAATTAAATAGTAGAAGACATCCAAACTGGAAGGAAAGAAGTAAAATTGTCTCTATTCACATATAACACAATCCTATATAGAGAAAATTCTAAAGAATCCACAAGAAAGCTAGTAGAACCAATAAAGGAATATAGCAAAGCTTCAGGGTATAAGATCAATGCACAAAAAATCAGTTGTGTTTATATATACTAGCAATAATCTGTAAAGGAATTAAGAAAGCAATTCCATTTACAATTACATCTAAAACAGTAAAATATTTGGGAATAAATTAACCAAGGAGATGAGTGATACACTGAAAACCAGAAAATATTGCTGAAAGAAATATAAGAGGATCTAAATAAACAAAAATGCATCCTATGTTCATGGTACAAATTTTAATATTTGTACATTGCATCTACAGATGCAATGCAATTCCTGTCAAAATTCCTACAGCCTAATTTCCAGAAATTAAAAAGTCATTCCTTTAATTCATGTGGAAAAAAGCCTCAAAGAGCAAAAAAAAGTACTGAAAAAGAGCTAAATTGGAGCACTCACACTTTCCAATTTCAAAACTTGTTACAAAGCTACAGTAATTGCAGCAGCATGATTATGGCATAAGTTTAGACATAATGGAAAAGAATTGAGAGTTCAGAAATAAACCCATACATCTACGGTCAACTGACTTTTGACAAGAGTGCCAAATATATTCAATGGCAATGAATAATCTCTTCACAGATGTTGTGGGACGTTGGACTTACCCTATGCAAAAGATTAAAGCTGAACCTCCTACTTCACATCATATACAAAAATTAATTTATAATTGATCAGTGACATAAAAATCATTAAATTCTTAGACAAAACCAGGAGTAAATCTTCATGACCTAGGGTTTGGTAATGGATTCTTAGATATGATACTAAAAGCAGAAGCAACAAAAGGAAAAAATAAATTTAATTTTTTCAAAATTAAAAAATTTTTCTGCATCAAAGTATTATCAAGAAAGTGAAAAAAAAAAGCTAAAGGTTGATAGTATTTAAAATCATATATCTGATAAAAGTTTAATATCTCAAACATATAAAGAATTCATATAACTCAACAATAAAAAGACAATCCAGTCTGAAAAATATTGGACTTGAGTAGACATTTCTCCAAAGATAAAAACATGAAATAAGTACGTGAAAAGATTCTAAACATCGCTGGTCATTAAAGAAATATAAGCAGAATCACTTTGTAGCTATTAAAATGGTTACAATCAATTAAACAAAAAAATAAGTGTCAGCAGTAGCAAGGATGGAGAAGGCAATGGCATCCCACTCTAGTTCTCTTGCCTGGAAAATCCCATGGATGGCGAAGCCTGGTAGGCTGCAGTCCATGGGGTCGCTAAGAGTCAGACGCGACTGAGCGACTTCACTTTCACTTTTCACTTTCATGCATTGGAGAAGGAAATGGCAACCTACTCCAGTGTTCTTGCCTGGAGAATCCCAGGGACGGGGGAGCCTGGTGGGCTTCCTTCTATGGGGTCACACAGAGTCAGACACGACTGAAGCAACTTAGCAGTAGCAGTAGCAAGGATGGAGAAAAATTGGAACTCTCATGCATTTCTGATGGAAATGTAAAATGGTACACCTACTATGGAAAACATTTTGGTGGTTCCTCAAAAAGCTATACAAAGAATTACCATATTCTATCCAGTAATTCCACTCCTAAGCATTTACCCAACATAATTAAAAACAGGAAGTCAAACATTCACAATGGCCAAAAGGTAGAAACAACCCAAATGTTCATCAACAGATGAACAGATACAGAAAATGTGGCTTATGTATGTAATAAAATATTGTTCAGTCACAAAACAGAAGTTCTGATACATGCTACAACATGGATGAATTTGAAAACATCGTGCTATTAGCAAGACACAAAAGGCCAGACATTATGCAATCCCTTTTTTATGAAACATCTAGAATAGATGTCAAATTCATAGAAACAAAAAATAGATTAGAGGTTTCCAGGGGCTGAGAGTGGAGAAAAATGAGAGTTATTGCCTCAAAATTATAGAGTTTCTGTCTAAAGTGATGGAAATTCATGGAAATAGAGACTGAGGATGGTTGCACTACATTGTGAATATAGTCACTGCCATTGAGTTGAATGGTTAAAGTGACAAATTTGTTTTATATATATATATCTTACCACAATTTAAAAAATTAATAATGTAATATGCAAAAAAATTGAATTATATACTTTAAATGGATAAATTATATGGTATGTGAATTATATCTCAATAAAGCTGTTTAAAAAAGTAATGATGCAGTACACAGTGAAAATTGCTAGAGTCCTGTCCTCATGTAGGCAAGAAAAGATGTGATTTACTACATGAAGGGGCTTGGCTTAAACAGGAATGTGTAAATTTCATCCATAGTAACATGTATGTAAGTCAAAGAATAGGGACGCAAATGCAGGCAGTAGGTTTGGTGTCGGGAGCAGGTTTATCAGTCTCAGCTGTTGTAAAAGTATGTCAAGTTGCATCTTACAGTGTTTCTTTCTGCCTGGTGGGCCCTTGGTTTTTCTTCCCCTACCCAACATCACTCGATTATGTTTCTTATAGGGGTATACAATGCCTTAACGCATTTTGAATTGCCATAGAACCTAGGGTCATATGTTCTGAAAACATTCTGAATGAATGAGTGAGCAAATTATGAATACAACAGACAACTGGCTCTCGAGAGTTTAGTTGGTTTTCATTTTCCATCCTCAGTTCAGTTCATATTCTCTACTTCTGTGTCATATATAAACCAAACTATGTTTGGTGCGAAACCTCCTCAGCACTCATTCTAATGTAGTTGTGTGATAATATTCTCCCATTTCTGTTGGAAAACAATTTTTGTTATCCCCATCTGGCAATCAGGCAGTGTGAGCTGGCGAGTTCACAGCACCAGCCTCCCACTCAAGGCCTCCTTGTGGGCCCTAGCAGTGGACAAGCAGGAAACAAGAGCAACGCTGATGCAGAGAAGACAGACGAAGGACAGAAAGAGGCCAGAGTTGTCCTCTTTACTCAACAAGCTGATCAGAAGCAACTCTACTGATAACACAAACCAGGTGAAAACCTACAACAAGATCCAAACTCCTCCCTACACTCAGTAAGTCTTGTGAGGAGTCTATACCATGGGCTTCATCTATCCATCCAAAATGCAAGAGAACACGCTGCCTTTGACATTTGCTGAAGCCCTGCAGAACTTAGTTGCCCTGTCTTAGTCTGGAGCAGCTAAAACAGCTGCCTTTGTGTTAGTCGTGCAGTTGGATGCCCCACTGTCTGTGCCTCTCCCAGACTTATAAGCTGGTCTTTCAAATGGGAAAAGTGATTGAGCAGAAGGAAAAATCTTCCCTGAACTCAAGATAGCTTATGCTGTTCAAGGCAATAAATTGGGCACCAGGGTCAGAGATCAGGGAGCACCTTATCCCTGGTACAATTCTGGTCTGGTACTACAAGCTCAAGTTCATGGACTCCAAGATCAAGGTTTGATCTGGATGAAGTTGACATGATGATAGCTACTCACCACTGTCAAGATCAGAGCACCTGCATCCAAAGGATGCTACCCAGCAACTGCCAGATGCTGCTTTCCCCTAATACTGTTGAAGACTCTATGGAAATTTGTCCCAGAATCAAACATCCAACTGAAGCGGAAGGAGGAGACAGTGGACATCGTGCAGCAGTAATACATGCTGTGCAGCAATGGACATGGAAGTTGCAGGCCTTGTGTAGCCTCCATGGGCCATCACCGTTGCTTAAGCTACCATCTGCTGCCAGTCCCCTAAAACACGTGGCTGACAGCAGGGCTCTCAAAAGAAGGCAACCAGGTGAAATGTGGTGAAATGATGGTGGAGCAGAGGGCTGCCATAACTGAGTGCCTGAGATGGTAAAGAGAAGGTTCTGGCGGCCACCAACATGTATGCCCTTATTGTTGTTATACAGATGTATAACCTGAAGTTAAACAGGCATCTGTCATCATCATCACTGACCTTTCCCTTTACAAGGACAGGAATCTGGACAGTGGGACCTACTTGCACTGCGTTAGGCATACAGGCCTCTTTGACAAGAAAAGCTGGGCAGTGAACATGGCTGACAGCAGGCACAGCATGATCATCCTGAACCAAAGCCACATAATAAGAGCATAGACAGACCGGACATGCTGATGTGGAGGGACAGAAGTTAGCCACCCGAGGAACTCCACACCATGGTACTTGCTCTCTCCCTGAACATATATTCTGAACATCTATGTTCATAGTGGTCAGGATACAGACAGGTGCAATCAAGGGACTAGGCGGACTATAGCCATTCATCTGTCTAAGGCAAGAATAATTGCCAAAGTTTTTGCTTCATCTTTATTTGGAATCTTCGTGTGGAATAGTCAGAGCAAATAATAGTACTGTGCACTTCCTCAAAGTTGGCCAAGGCTGTTGGTACCCACAGAGCGACAGAGCAAAGATGAGATGAAACTGAGTTGCAAGAGAAATCTAAAACCCCAGTCAAGAGGAGTCCTCTTCAGTTCATTGATACAGAATGGTTACTTTATCTAGGACCAGGCCTGGAAGATGGCTCTTCTGTGACGAGCATTACTCCAATCTCAGACCTTCCTTGGAGCCATTTCTGGGTTTTAGGACCAGATCTTTCCCCAGGAAGAAAAGGGGAGGATGCCAGCCCCCAGGTGGTTTCCTTGTCACATTACAAACACTGTGGAGACCAACAGACGGCCCCACATTTCCCCAGTGGGCGCTTGACTCTGTTGAGTCTTCTTCATGCTTCCGGCCAACTCTGAGCCTTCCCCGCAGTCTTGTAAGAAGAGAAGAAATTTTTTGCCTCACCATCCAAAGTCCTGTCCTCACCAACCCTGAAATAACTATAAACAAAGGCAATAATTAAAGGAGTTTAGACTCAAAACAAAACAAAATGAAAAAACAATTTTTGTTTTTTCAGCATCTTCTCATCAAGAGTTTCTCACTGCAAAGAGTGGGATGAAAAATCTTGGGGGCAAAATAACACAGCCTTTGGAGAACTGGATATCTAATTACAGGCAAAACATACATGAGACTGATTTAAACTATTTATAAATAGTATGACAAACAAATGCTAAATAATGTGACAATTGATGTAAGCTCCAGAGAAGGCAATGGCACCCCACTCCAGTACTCTTGCCTGGAAAATCCCATGGACGCAGGAGCCTGGTAGGCTGCAGTCCATGGGGTCGCTAAGAGTCCGGCAGGACAGAGCGACTTCACTTTCACTTTTCACTTTCATGCATTGGAGAAGGAAATGGCAACCCACTCCAGTGTTCTTGCCTGGAGAATCCCAGGGACAGGGGAGCCTGGTGGGCTGCCGTCTATGGGGTCGCACAGAGTCGGACACGACTGAAGCGACTTAGCAGCAGCAGCAGCAGATGTAAGCTCCTTAGGGCTTCCACCTTTTGGGCCTTTAGAGTGAGGTAGGATCAGTCAGAAAAGAATTCTGGGAGCAACAGAATGTTTGAACAGGCTGTTTCAAAGATAAGGAACAACAGATCAGATCAGATCAGTCGCTCAGTCATGTCCGACTCTTTGCGACCCCATGAATCGCAGCACGCCAGGCCTCCCTGTCCATCACCAACTCCCGGAGTTCACACAGACTCACATCCATCGAGTCAGTGATGCCATCCAGCCATCTCATCCTCTGTCGTCCCCTTCTCCTCCTGCCCTCAATCCCTCCCAGCATCAGAGTCTTTTCCAATGAGTCAACTCTTTGCATGAGGTGGCCAAAGTACTGGAGTTTCAGCTGTAGCATCATTCCTTCCAAAGAAATCCCAGGGCTGATCTCCTTCAGAATGGACTGGTTGGATCTCCTTGCAGTCCAAGGGACTCTCAAGAGTCTTTTCCAACACCACAGTTCAAAAGCATCAATTCTTCGGCGCTCAGCCTTCTTCACTGCAGCCATGAAATTAAAAGACGCTTACTCCTTGGAAGGAAAGTTATGAGCAACCTAGATAGCATATTCAAAAGCAGAGACATTACTTTGCCAACAAAGGTTCGTCTAGTCAAGGCTATGGTTTTTCCTGTGGTCATGTATGGATGTGACAGTTGGACTGTGAAGAAGGCTGAGCACCGAAGAATTGATACGGAACATAGATTTCAGCAAAGAAAGTAAAGACTTCCTCACTAGGATAAATGACTAAGACATATAGAGGTATGAGAAAGACAAGTGAGGAAGAGGAGCTACAGGGTGTAAGTAGAAAGTATGTAAGTTTTCTTTTAATAAGCCTTAAAGTTAATGCCAAATGCTTCAAATTTTAAGTCATCATTCTTGAGTAATATTTAGTTTGAAGTATAATATACTGAGAAAATTAATTCACAAATGATTCACTAATTGAATCATACTACCCAAGAAATGTTTTTATACACTCAAAGGAACTTACTATATGTTATTATTCTGCCTTGTGTTCTTATAGAATCTAAATGTCATCACAGCATTTTTTTTGGAAATGGTATTAGGTCTAACCTTTATTGGGTACTTTCTATGTTCCACACACTATTTTACATGCTTCATATATATTTCAGTTAATACTTGCAACTATCCTATAAGGTGAGCCTTATTAACTACCGTTTTTATAGCTGAGGTATGGAAAGGATAACTTAATAGTCTCAAGGTCACATGATGGGTCAGGATTTGAACCCAGGATGAATCTGCTTTTCACATGATGTGAGGTACCTCCTGCCAAGGTCGGTGGCAGTCAAATATTTCTCTCAATAGAATCACTTGATGAGGACAAATTTATACACCAAAAATGGAGGAACTAGGGACCAAGAGGAAAGTGAGGTAGAGGAAAAAGGAACAGAATTAAGAATTAAGTTGAATTATATCAGATAATTCAATATGAATATCATATAACCATAATTTTTTTCTTTGCTGAACAGTCGTAGCCAACAAGAGATTTACTGAGCCATGTAAGTGGAATGAATCAAGTTATTGCCTTAGAGGTGTCTCTAATCTAGTAGGGGAGCAACAATGATAATGATGCTTTATCTCAAGCTAATTGAAGTAAATCCTATTCTTGAGGCACAAGCACTGTGAGAACAAGAAGAAAAAGTACTAACTCTGAGTAGATGATGGAGAGAACTTCAAAGAGGTGCAGGCCTTTGAGCTGAGCTTTAGGGCGTAAGTAGGGTTTTCAGTAGGTAAAGTCTTGGGGAATCAGTCTGGGCACAGACAAAGGGTAGAGGTGTGGAGGGTCGCAGAACAGTCTGATGGGAACACCGCATGAGGGGAGACAGGTGTGGGACTGGACTCTGGAGAGGCCCTGGAGTCCTGGTAGTAGAGAACCCTGAACGCCACCATACTGAAGTGTAGAAACTTAATTTTTAGGTAATGAAATTTTGGCTTGTGTTTTGAGCTATAATGTAAAAGTGAAAACTAGGTCCACATCTCAATCATCTCTGAATTCACAGCATCTTATACAACATCTAGAACACAACAGACACACAAGAATGGATAGACGGTTGGATGGATAGATGGTTGGATGGATGGATGGTTGGATGGATGGATGGTTGGATGGATGGATGGGACAGACTCAGTACAAGCTTTAGAATTTCAAATGTCCACATGATTGCCAGGGAGGAGGATGAAAAGAAGGGCTAGTTAGGGAATTTGAGATGAATATGTACACGCTGCTCTATTTTAAATGGATAACCAACAAGGACCTACTGTATAGCACAGGGAACTCTGCTCAGTGTTACGTGGCAGCCTGGATGGGAGGAGAGTTTGGGGGAGAATGGATACATGTATATGTATGGCTGAGTCCCTTCACTGTTTGCCTGAAACTACTACAACATGGTTAATTGGCTATATAGCAATACAAAATAAAAAGTAAAAAACGAAATACAAATGACAGAAGCTAGTGACTAACTGAATATTGGAGCATTAGGAAAGTCCAGGATGACTTGAAGGCTTCTCGCACAGATTATGGGGGGCACAAAAAGGATGCGCTGGTTTGGGGAGGTAAGAAACATTTTGATAAACCTGCCACCCTGACATCAGAGTGTGGAGCTGGGGGAGCACACAGCACAGAAGAGACAGGAGAGCATCACAGTGGGTGAGCACAGTCAGGAAACCTCTGTCAGTGATTAGTCCTTGAGCCCAGGGAAGCTTCTTCTAGGCTTTGCTCAGGGATACCAGAGGAATACCAGTGTGGGGACAGGTAGGGAGAAAGCGATGTCCTTTAGAGCGCCCCTCATCCCACGCTGAGGTTTACCTAAGAGAGCCATCTGTACCTCTCTCTCTACTTACCTCCTTGCTACCCTAACATTACACAGTACCACTGCCACCCACGGGCCCACATACCTGGGGAAGAATCAGACTGGACAGAAATGCCATTTTAGACTATACAACGTCTCATAATTTGATCATATTCTGTCTGGAATTTTCAGGCATTTTAAAAGTGCAAAGATCACTGAATTCTTTGGAGGAAAAGGACTGACTATATATGTATATGATAAAAGGGGAGGAAAAACTATTACCAAAAGAGTAGACAATGGTACACCTACAATAATACTCTGTTAAATTTAACTATTCAGCAAGAAAACATTTAACAAAGCAAGGCTGATGTGCAGCACAGGGCCCATAAATAGCCACAAACCAATAAGAACTGTGGGCTTCTCTGGTGGCTCAGCAGCAAAGAATCCACCTGCAGTGCAGGAGATCCAGGAGATGTGGTTTTGATCCCTTGGTTGGGAAGATCCCCTGGAAAAGGAGATGGCAACCCACCCCAGTATTCTTGCTGGGAAAATCCCAGGGATAGGGGAGCCTGGTGGCCTACAATCCATGGGGTTGCAAACAGTCAGACACAACTGAAGTGTCTGACCACAACCACCACCAATAAGAACTGTGGTGTTATTTTGGCAGAATTCATTTGCATCTTGCCTCTGCCAGTCATTATTTGTGTGATTTTAGGCAAGACAGTTACCTTTTGAGCCTCAATTTTTTAATCTCTTAAATGGATTCAATGCCATCTCCCTCTCAGAGTATTGTGAAGATTAGATGGGATGATCCATATGAAGTTTTCAGTGCCATACCTGGTACAATAGGAGTTCAGAAATGTTGGTTCCCCCTTTCCCTTTGCAAACTGACTCATAGGAAGCTGAACAAGTCAATACACAGAAAGAAAGGAACTAAAATGATGCTTGCAATTTGTGGATAAATGCAGGTAATAGGAGAAGAACATAAAAGAGCTTAATTGAGTAAAATACTAACTAGTTACTGGCAGAGAGATTTCAAATACTTTTCAAGTTGCTCTTGTCAAGCCCTCCTCTGGCTCTCTGCTTTGAAGTTTGACTGCTAATCACACATTTTTAGAACTTCTCAAAGAGGGAAAGAAGACGAGAATTCCACCCAGCAGGCAGAGACATGCTGTGGATTTGTTTGCCTTAACTGGAATTTGGTGATACAATAGCTGAGGTCACCTAAGGACTTTGAAGATTTTTTTTCCAATTTTGTGGATACAATAGTTGTGTAAAATCATTGTGGACTGTGTTCATTTAACCTTCACAACTACATTTTTGCTAATGGAGACTTTGTTGCTTTTAAATAGGGAAAATATTGCAGGAGTCTAGTTTATGGACAGAACAGTCACTTGGGGGAAATCTTTAATTTAAACCTACCTCCATAACCTTCCTACCTAGTTTTTCTCCCCTCACAATCTTTCTTCTTATCTCTTCTCTGTGTCATTCATTGTCACAGTTCTTTTATTTGTTGATTTAATAAATACTTACTAAATGCCTAGACTATATCCAGACATTCTTCTAGGTGAATCCTAGTAGGATTCCACTTATCCTACTGAAGACTGAGTTATGAGTAAGATTGTCCCTGCTTCCATGGAGACAGAGAGGGGACAGAGAATAAACTAACAAACATATGGAACTATAATTACTGGTAATGATCAGTGCTGCAAAGAAAAATAAAGCAAGGGGTATAGAGTAACTAGGATGTGGCTACTCGCTTTAGCATCACTTTATAGACTTCCAGATGCTCCAGACTATAAGGCTGCCCCAAGTTTCACTGCTCTGTCAACACTTGCAAGGGATTGCAGCCAAGACTTACAAATGCATGGCTCGATGTCCCCACTCTCCACTGCCACTCGATTTCAGCTAATTCAAACTGATATGAGGGCTGGAAATTTTTCAACAAGTAAACACATATTAGATGTTACCAAGGCCAAGCTCATACTGCTCATCTCACGACAGGCCAATAAATCCAGAGATAAGTAGTTGGGGCAAGGAATAATGATTTATTCAGAAAGTCAGAGTCTGAAAAAATGATGGACTAGTGTCCCAAAGAACCATCTTTCTCAAATTAGAATTCAGGCTTCTTTTATACTAAAAGTGGAGGGGGTGTGGTTGGTTGTTGCAAATATTTTGGTGTCAGAATCCTTTGTTCTTGCAACTGTCCAGGTAGGTCATGTCATGATACTCCTGTAAACCTCCTGAAAGACAAAGTTATTCTCTGTTCTGCAACTCTTTATCTCTATATGAGTGGGTAAGTATTATACCTTTAAAGATCAGAGCCTTGAGAAAAGACTATCATGTATATTTCAAGCTATAGGCAACATTCTTAACTTGTAACAAAAGCAATAGAATACACAGGTTAAAGTAAAAGGAACAGATCCAATATGGAGTCAGATTTGCTCTTCCCTATTACAGTCAGAAGGAAAAAAAAAAAAATCAAGCTTATGTAAAAGAGAAAAAATCAGAATCTATCACATAGATCTAAGAGATATAAGAGAGAGATAGTGTTTTCAGGCTTTTGATACAAAAGTGCTCTCAGTGACTACTGATAAAAGGAGATAAGAATAACCTGGATTCAAATATAAATGGATAACCCAAACCCTGAATACAAACAGTTTTGACATGTCTCTGTATCAAATCTCTCACAGGAGTATCAAGCATAGAACACATTTTCCAATCATGGGGAGTAAGATTTGTAAAAAGATAGCAGAGAAGAAAGAACAAAGAAAGAGGTCTAGATAATACACCAAATTACATAACTGGCACTAAAATAACTGATTTTTAAATAATCTGTAACTGCTTAACTGAGAATGAAGGCAGTATAAAGTCAAGAGCATGAATCTAAAAGACAAATCAGCATTCAAATCCTATCTCCATCCTCTATTGGTTGGGTGACCATGAGCAAGTCATTTAATCTTTCTAAGCCTCACTCTCAACATCCTTGAAGTCAGGATACAGTAATTCCTATTTGGTAGTGTTATTACAAGGACATACAAAGAATTTTGCAGTGTCTGGACTGCAGTAACTATTAAATTAATAGTAGCAATTATTATTATTAAAAATGTTTTAGCCTCATGACTTCAACTCTACTAAAGTGGTCTTTTTAGAAAATGCTAACATAAATATGCTGCATTTTTATAATTCTTCATATTGTTTAAATTAAATATATTATACAAAAGTATCTCCAGTTCACTGAAGAGATAGCATAAAATACAGATAAATCATAAGAAGGAATTTTTTTACTTTTAATAATATAATTTATTTTTCAAAATCAGAATCATTCTGTATATACATATCATTTGAAATCTGATTTTTCTACTTACCATAACACATACATACCACTAACATTTTTGTGACATTAAAAAGTCTTCTACAATATGGTTTCTTTTTAAAATTTATTTATTTAACTGGAGTATAATTACTTTACAGGATTGTGATGGCTTCTTCCATGTATCAATATGAATCAGCTATAAGTATATATGTGTTCTCTCCACCTTGAATCCCCCACTCACCTCCCTCCCCGCCAGCCCTCCAGGTTGTCACGGAGCACCGGCTTTGGGTGCGTGCTTCATACATCAAATGCACACTGGCTATCTATTTTACATATGGTAATGTGTATGTTTCAGTGCTGTTCTCTCAAATCATCCCACACTCTTCTTCTCCCAGTGAGTGCAAAACTCCGTTTTTCACATCTATGTCTCTTTTGCTGCCCTGTACATAGCATTGTCGGTACTATCTTTCTAGGTTCCATATATATGCGTTAACATATGGTATTTGTCTTTCTCTTTCTGACTTAACTTCACTCTGTATAATAGTCTCTAGGTTCATCCAGCTTATTAGGACTGACTCAAATGTGTTCCTTTTTATAGCCAAGTAATATTCCATCGTGTAAATGTACCACAACTTCCTTATCTGCTGATGGACAGCTAGGTTGCTTCCATGTCCTAGCTATTGTAAATAGTGCTGTAATGAACATACAATGCAGTTTATAATGGCCATAATATATGTAACCAATTTCTGTGCCATAATATTTAAAAAAACTTTAGAGTATAGTTGCTTTACAATAATGTGTTAATTTCTATTGTACAGCAAAGTGAATCAGCTATGCAGATACATATATCCTCTTTCTTTTTTATATTTTTCTTTTTCTAATATATATATATTTTAATTAATTTATTTCTTCTAATTGGAGGCTAATTACTTTATAATATTGTAGTGGTTTTTGCCATACATTCACATGAATCAGCCATGGGTGTACCTGTGTCCCCCATCTTGAACAACCCCCGCCACCCACCTCCCTCCCCATGCCATCCCTCAGGGTCATCCCAGTGCACCAGCCCTGAGCACCCTGTCTCATGCATTGAACCTGGACTGGTGATCTATTTCACATATGATAATATACATGTTTCAGTGGTATTCTCTCAAATCACCCCACCCTCACCTTCTCCCACAGTGTCCAAAAGTCTGTTCTTTACATCTATGTCTGCCGTATGACCCAGCAATCCCATTGCTGGGCATACACACCAAGGAAACCAGAATTGAAAAAGACACATGTACCCCAATGTTCATCACAGCACTGTTTACAATAGTCAGGACATGGAAGCAACCCAGATGTCCATCGGCAGACGAATGGATAGGAAAGCTGTGGTACATATACACAATGGAATATTACTCAGCTATTAAAAAGAATGCATTTGAATCAGTTCTAATGAGGTGGATGAAACTGGAGCCTATTATACGGAGTGAAGTAAGTCAGAAAGAAAAACACCAACACAGTATATTAATGCATATACATGGAATTTAGAAAGATGGCAACGATGACCCTATATGCAAGACAGCAAAAGAGACACAGTTGTAAAGAACAGACTTTTGGACTCTGTGGGAGAGGGTGAGGGTGGGATGATTTGAGAGAATGACATAGAAATATGTATATCACCATGTGTCCTTCTTCTTTGGATTTCCTTCCCATCTAAGTCACCACAGAGCACTGAGCAGAGTCCCTTTGCTACACTACAGGTTATCATTAGTTGTCTATTTTATACACATTATCAATAGTACATACATGTCAGTCCCAATCTCCTAATTGACCCCATCCCCACCTTCCCCCTTGGCATCCGTGCATTTGTTCTCAACGTCTGGGTCTCTATTTCTGCTTTGTATAGAAGATTATCTATGCCATCTTTTTCAGATTCCTGTGCCATAACATATTTTACCAACCCTTTTATGTTCAATTTTCAAGCTATTTCCAATTTTCTGACACTATAAATAAAATCCAATGAAAATTTTTGCATACAAATCTTTATACATAGATATGACTAATTCTTAGAATAAATTCCAAGAATTAGAATGACTAGGCCAAAATATACACACAATTTAATAATTGTAAAACATATTGCCCATTGACACCCTTGAATGTATTATTTTACATTCCTGTTAGTGTATGTAAGTGCCAGCTCCACTGTATTCATGATAAAAATAGTATATTTTTTAAATTTACATAAGAAGGCAACCTTAAAAATCATAGTCATGGAAGTCAAAGTCATCCCACTACTTAGAAACAACTGGTGATATATATACATATGTTTTAGGTCTTTACATAAATCAGTTTATAAAAATGGAGTCGTGATAATCATACTGTGTTATAATTCACTTTTTAAATTTAAAAATATAGAGTGAAGATCTTCCTATAACTACCCATCTAAAACATTATTTTTAACGACTAAAATGTAATCCACTGTATCAATAAACAACTTATATATCTGGTGCCCTATTGGTCAGCATTAGATTTCAACCAATTACTAGGTTTCATGAAAAATCTTGTAGAAAATCTTGGTAAACATTCTTAATGTTTTTAATTTAATATTTATTTTAATATTTTAAAAACTTGATGTGAACTTTCTTGCCAAAATGGTTGTAAAACTAAGGTTTTGAAAACATATTGCTAAATTGGATTTCAAAAGGAAGTATCAGTAAAGCAATTATCCTTCAATTAAAAATAAGTAAATTTTTTAAAAAGGAAGTATCAGTTTATACCATCATCAACAGGTTGTGAGAGTGGCATTTCCCTGCACCCTCAATCATGAATTACTATTTCCTTGGAGAAGGAAATGGCAACCCACTCCAGTATTCTTGCCTGGAAAATCCCATGGACGGAGGAACCTGGTAGGCTACAGTCCATGGGATCACAAAGAGTCGGACACGACTGAGCAACTTGACTTTCACTCCATAATCTTTGCTGATTTAATAGGTAAAAAATGATACAGCACTTAAATTCACAGTCCTTTGTATATTTTTTCTTGAGATATAGTTGATGTACATTATTACAGAAATTTCAGGTGTACAACATTGTGATTCACAATTTTAAAAGTTATAGTCTATTTCTACTTATTATAAAGTATTGGCTATATTCCCCGGCTATAAATTGTAAAATTTATCATTGTCTATTGTAACAGTCTTTATTTTAAAGTCTATTTTATCTGAAGAGTATTGCTACTCCTGCTTTCTTTTGATTTCAATTTGCATGGAATAATTTTTCCAGCCCCTCACTTTCAGTCTGTATGTGTCCCTAGGTCCAAAGTGGGTCTCTTGTAGACAGCATATACAGGGGTTTTGTTTTTGTATCCATTTAGCCAGTCTGTCTTTTCCATTACATTTAAGGTAATTATTGATATGAATGATCCTATTACCATTTACTTTATTGTTTAGGGTTTGTTTTTACAGATCTTTTCTTTCTCTTGTGTTTCCTGTCTAGAGAAGTTCCTTTAGCATTTGTTGTAAAGCTGATTTGGTGGTGTTGAATTCCCTAAACTTTTACTTATCTGTAAAGCTTTTGATTTCTCCACTGAATCTGAATGAGATCCTTGCTGGGTAGAATAACCTTGGTTGTAGGTTTTTTCCTTTCATCACTTGAAGTGATCCTGCCAATCCCTTCTAGACTGCCAGTCCCTTCTAGACTGCAGAATTCCTGTTGAAAGATCTCCTGTTAGCCTTATGGGGATCCCCTTATATGTTATTTGTTGCTCCTCCCTTTATGTTTTCAATATTTTTCTTTTTATTATTTTTCATTAGTTTGATTAATATGTGTCTTGGTGTGTTTCTCTTTGGGTTTATCCTGTATGGGACTCTCTGGGCTTCCTGCACTTGGATGGCTATTTCCTTTCCCATGTTAAGGAAGTTTTCAATTATAATTTTCTCAAATACTTTTTCACATCCTTTTTCTCTTCTTCTTCTGGGACCCATATAATTTGAACATTTAATGTTGTCCTGGATGTCTCCAAAACTGTCCTCATTTCTTTTCATTCTTCATTCTGCTCTGCTTCAGTTATTCCCACCATTCTATCTTCCAGCTTCCTTTTCTTCCCAGTTATTCTGCTGTTGGTTCCCTCTAGTGTATTTTTAACCTCAGTTATTGTGTTACTCATTGCTGATTGTCTAGTCTTTATTTCTTCTAAGTCCTTGTTAAATATTTCTTATATCTTCTCAATCTGTGCCTCCATTCTATTTATCTATGTCTCCATTTTAATTCCAAGATTTTAGATCATCTTTACTATCATTACTGTGAAAGCTTTTTCAGATAAATTGCCTATTTCCTCTTCATTTGTTTCATATTTTAGGTTTTCACCATGTTCCTTCATCTGTTGGGCTTCCCTTGCAGTGCTAGTGGTAAAGAACCCACCTGCCAATACAGGAGACATAAGAGACACAGGTTCAATCCCTGGATTAGGAAGATCCCCAGAAGAATTAGGAAGATCCCTGGAAGGAGGGCATAGCAAGCCACTCCAGTATTCTTGCCTGGAGAATTCCATGGACATAAAAGCCTGGCAGGCTACAGTCCAGGGTTGCACAGAGTTGGACAACTCAAGCAGCTTAGCACCCACACATGCGCTTTATCTGTTACATGTTTTTCTTTCTTTTCATTTTGTTTAATTTACTGTTTGAAGCCTTTCTGCATGTTTCAGGTCTTTAGTCCTCTTATTCACAGTCCTCCCTGTGATTGGGATTGTACCAGTGCCTTGGGAAGGTTTGCTGGTTGAGGGGACTGGTGCCTCTGTTCTGATAAGTGGACCTGGATCTTCTGTCTCTGAAGGGCAGTGCTGTGTTTTGGGGTGTCCGTGGGCTTGTTATGGCTTTAGGCAGCCTATCTGCTAGTGGGCAGTGTTGTGTTACTCTTTTGCTGCAAGGTTTAGCATAAAGCCTCTGGCACTGTAGCTTGCTTACCTTTGGGTGGGGCCTGGTCTTAGCGTTGAGGTGGCAGCGTTTGGGAGAGCTCTCATTGATTAATGTTTCATGGGGTCAGGAGTTCTCTGGTGGTCCACCATCCTGGACTTGGGTCTCCCACCTTGGAGCTTCAGGCCTGACCCCTAACTGTAGCACCAAGACTACTCAAGCCACACAGCGAAGAAGAGAAAAAGAAAGACAGAAAAAAATATATAGAGAAAAAAGAATTTAAAAATAAAAAGAAGAAAAGAAACTCAAACAAACATAGAAACAAACAAACAAAGAAAAAGAATGGACAGATAAAACCCCAAGACAAATGGTGAAAGCAACACTCAGCAGACAAGAACACCCAAAGAAACACACAGTCACAGAGAGAAATTAAGAGAGGAAAAAAGAAGAAAAAAAAGAATAAAAACAGGAACCAAAAAAAGAAGAGTACAGTCAAGCCAATAAACAAACCTATAAGTGAAAACTCATACTAAAAACCAGACTAGCAAAATACAAAATTAAAAACATGGAAAAATGCAAAATAACTAAAGAGTACTGCAAAAATAGGAAAAAACAAAATAAAATAAATTTATTTAAAAGAAAAACTTTTTAAAAAGAAAAAGTAAATTATAAAAATTAAAGGAATAATGAAAAAGAACAATAGGACAATGTGAAAATGAAAAAATACAAAAAAAAAAAAAAGAGAGAGAGAGTTGTAGTAAGAAGAATGTCCTCCGTTGTCCTTGGCTGTGTCCTCAAGCCCCAGCCAATCTGCCCACCCCAAAAGTCCTCCAATTTCTCGGACGGTCTCTGGACCTGCTGCGGCTGCTGTGAGGTCAGCTCAGACTCAGATGTGGCCTTACTCCAGCTTGTACTTTTTTCCAAAGTCCACAGTTACCCGCAAAGTCCACAGTCTTAGGCAAATTGTGGAGATTTAACCAATGCGCCTATGACTGCAGGAGCCAACTCCCTTCCTCTTCTTTGGTCACACAGCCTCTGCTCAGCTTCGATCTGACCTCCCTTCTGTTTGTAGGCCGCTCTCCAGATCTGTTCCCTGCCCAGACAAAAGGGCGCAAAAGCAGTTTATTAGGACTCGCTTGCTCAGTCGGGCTGGAGAGATGGGGGAGTACAGCAGCAACAGCTGGGGGTTGTGGGGACTGCCTGTTGCTGCCGAGGTCTGTGGGAAGTTACTGCAGTCTGAGGTGGTTCGTGCACCCCCTCAGGGGAGTTGCCCCCAGACTGTGAGTCCCTTGGTAGAGCCAGGCTGCTCGGGCTCCCAGGGAGCTGTGGGCAGTGGCCTGTGCTTGTTCACAGGTTGGTGGCAGCTGCTACCTTTGGGGTTGGGACCACGTCGGTGTTTTGTCCCATGCCTCTGGTACTCACACA
Organism: Bos grunniens; assembly: GCF_055505025.1. Classification (NCBI taxonomy): domain Eukaryota; kingdom Metazoa; phylum Chordata; class Mammalia; order Artiodactyla; family Bovidae; genus Bos; species Bos grunniens. The sequence goes on along the minus strand of NC_141179.1, from coordinate 6,042,490 downwards.
GGCTTTGGTGGTAGCCAGCAGCATATCAATCTCTGGAGTCGCAGTCCACAGCCAAGGCTTGTACTACCTATGGCACGCATGAAGGCGGGGCCCTTCGAGCTTGTGGAGTTAGAGGGTTCCAGCGACAATCATCTCCTGCCTTCCTGGCAGGGCCAGGCTTTTTCCTGGCCCCCTCATCTGTGCCATACTGCCACTTCCAGATAGTACACAGCCAATCCCGGTCTTCTGCCTGGGCTCCAACCCTCGGAGCCTGAGCCTCAGCACCCCACCCCCACTTATCGCGGGGGACATGCAAATACCGAGGCCACTGGGAAGTGCACGTTGGCAACAATTTCTGTGATGAATTCTGTCCATTTTGCTTCCATCCAAACATCTGTTGCTCTGTTCCTCTCTGAAATTCTGAAGCTCTCCTCTGTCTCCACTTGTGAGGGGGTTTCTGAGTGTGTGGAAACTTTTCCTCCTTCACAACTCTCTTCCCAAGACACTGGTGCATTCAAAATCCTTTGTTTATTTTTTCTTATATCTTTTGCCCTACCTCATTCTATGGGATTAGCTTGCCTTTTTGAAAGTCTGGGGTCTTCTGCTAGCATCCAGAAGTGTTCTGTAGGAGTTGCTCCACATGCAGATATATTTTTGATATATTTGTGGGGAGGACAGTGATCTCGCTGTCTTATCCCTTTGCCATCTTGAAAGTCCTCTCAGTCTTTATTTTAAACTCTGTTTTATTTGATGTAAGTTTTGCTATCCTGGCTTTCTTTTCATTTCCATTTGCATGCAATACCTTTTCCATCCCTTCACTTTCAGTCTGAGTGTGACTTTAGATATGAAGTGAATCTCTTGGTAAGCAGCATATATACGAGTTTTGTATACATTCATTCACTCTATGTGTTTTGATTGGGGCATTTAGTTTGTTTATATTTAAATGTAATTCACCTTACATTTAAATTAATTATCAATATATATGTGCTTACTGCCATTTGTTAATTGTTTTGGGGTTGTTTGTGGGGTTTTGCTGTTGTTTCTTTTCTTCTGTGATTTGATGATTATCTCTAGTATTATGTTTGGATTCATTTTTCTTTTTCTGTATATGTATCTATTATGGATTTTTGGTTTACCATGAGGTTTATAAAAATATATATGATTATTTTAGGTTGCTGATCTATTAATTTCAGATGCATTTTGCCAATTCTGCATTTGTACTCTCCTCCCCTCAAGACTATTGTTTTGATTAGATTTTTCATCTAATTGTTTTGTGTTTCCCTTAACTGATTATTGTGGAGATAGCTGATTTTACTACTTTTGCTTTTAACCTTCCAAGTAGCTTTGTGCATGGAGGATTTCCTACTTTTACTTTACGTTTGCCCTTACTGATGAAATTTTTCCCTTTGTATACTCATGTTTCTAGTTGTTGTCTTTTTTGGCTTAGAGAATTTCCATTAACATTTTTTGGAAAGCTTATTTGGTGATGCTGAATTCTTTTAGCTTGTGCTTGTCTGTAGTTTTTGATCTGTCTACCAAATCTGAACAAGATCCTTGCTGAGTAGAGTGTCTGGGTTGTACATTATTCCCGCTCATCACTTCAAATACATTGTGCCACTCCCTTCTGGTCTACAGAGTTTCTGCTGAAAACTCAGCTGTGAATTTTACAGGAGTTTCCTTGTTTGTAATTAGCTTTTTTAAAAAGATATTTTATTTTATTATTTCTGGTGGTGCTGGGTCTTTGTTGCTGCACACAGGTTTCTCTAGTTGTGGGGAGCAGGGGCCCCTCTTTGCTGCGACACAAGGGCTTCTTATTGCCATGGGTTCTCTTGTGGCAGAACACAGGGTCTAGGGGCACAAGCTTCATTAGTTGTTATGCAGACTCAGTAGTTTAGGTTTCGTAGTTTAGTAGTAGTAGGTTTAGTAGTTGTGGCACACAGACTTGGTTGCTCTGAGGCATGTGGAATCTTCCCAGACTGGGGATTAAACCCCATGCCCCCTACACTGGCAGGCTGATTCTTATCCACTGTTCCACCAGGGAAATCCTGTAACTAGCTGTTCTTCCCTTGCTATTTTTAGTAATATCTCTTTAATTTTTGTCATTTTAGTTACAATGTATCTAGGTGTGGTTCTCTGACTTCATCTTGTTTGGCACTCTCCTTGCTTCCTGGTCCTAAATGTCTGTTTCCTTTCCCAAGTTATGGCAGTTTTCAGCTACTTTGTCTTCAAATATGTTCATTGCCCTCTTATATCTCTCTTATCCTTCTAGGACCCCCGTAATATAAATGTTTGCAAGCTTCATGTTGCCCCAGAAGCCTCTTAAATTGTCCTCATTTCTTTTCATTATTTTTTCTCTTTTTCTGTTCACTATCAGTAATCTCCACTTCTCTGTCTTCCAGCTTGTGGATCCATTCCTCTGTAATATTTAATCTACTCTTCATTCCTTCAGTGTATTTTTAAATTTCAGTTTTTGTATTCTTTATCTGTTTGCTTCTTCTTTTTCTAACTCTTTATTAAATGCTTATAAGTTTTCATTCTGTGTATGTATTCTTCTCCTGAGGTCTTTGGTCATCTTGATGATCAATGCCCTGACCCCTATTTCAGTAGGTTGTCTCTCTCCAGTTCACTTAGCTCTTTTTCTGGAATTGTGTTGTTGTTGTTTAGTTGCTAAGTTGTGTTTGACTCTTTGCAACTCCATGGACTGCAGCATGCCAGTCTTCCCTGTCCTTCACTATCTCTCTTAAACTCATGTCCATTGAGTCAATGATGCCATACAACCATCTCATCCTCTGTTACCCCCTTCTCCTCCTGCCCTCAACCTTTCTCAGCATCAGGGTCTTTTCCAATGAGTCAGCTGTTTGGACCAGGTGGCCAAATACTGGAGCTTCAGCTTCAGCATCAGTCCTTTCAATGTATATTCAGGGTTGATTTCCTTTAGGATTGACTGATTTGATCTTCTTGCAGTCCAAGGGACTCTTGAGAATCTTCTCCAGCACCACAGTTTGAAAGAATCAGTTCCTCAGCAATCAGCCTTCTTTATGGTCCAAATTTCACATCTGTATGTGAATACTGGAAAAACCAGTAGTCACGGGATTTTATCTTCTTCTTTCCTTTGGAACATGTTCCTCTGTTGTCTCATTTTGCCTAAGTTGCTATTTTTATTTTTATGTATCTGGTAACTTGGTTACTTTTCCCAGCCTTAGAGAAGTGACTTTTTGTAGGGGATGTCCTATATGTTACAGCAACACACTCCCTTCTAGTCAGCTGAGCTGTATGCTCTAGGCGTCCCCCTATGGGGGCTGCCTGGGTCCTTCTGTTGTGGCAGACTATGTCAGTGGTTTGGTATGCTTGGTTGCCAGGCCCTGCCTTGTGCAAAGGCTGTTGACCACAAGTTGGCAGGACCAGGTCACATGGCATCTGACTACGGAACCCTAGGGGGCCCCAGGGCTAGTTTTGGCTCAGATTGGTGGAGTCAGTGTCCAGGAGTCGCTGGGGGTGTTGCTTGCTCACTGGTGTGAGTGCATGCATGCTAAGTCACTTTAGGCATGTCCAACTCTTTGCAACCCTATGGACTGTAGCTCATGAGGCTCCTCTGTCCATGGTATTCTCCAGGCAAGAATGCCCACAGTGGGTAAAGCTATTTCCTGGGGCTAGTGTTGATAGGCAGAGTTACATCCTAAAGTCTGGTTGCAGGGCCCAGGAATCCCAGAGCTGGTGTTGGATCACTGGTGGGTGGGGCTAGTTCCTGACCAGGTTGGATGCAGGGTCTGAGTTGTCCCAAAGCTTGTGTTGGCCTGCTAGTAGGTGGGGCCAGGGCCTAGCTAGTCACAGGGCAGGATTTGGCTTGCTAGTGTGTGGTCTAGGTCTGCAAGCTACAGGGCTGAGGTTTTTTTGTGGCTTGTCTTTGTGCTCTTATAGGTGAGTCTGGTCCCAAGGAACAAACAGGCTTCCTGGAGGACGGGGCTGGAGCCCAGGGCAATTCTGGAGCTGGTGCCTGCCCCCTGGTGGTAGACTAGTGTCTATGTCCCCAGTTTGAGCTCCAGTTGCCTCCTGCCTCTCAAGAGACTTCCAAAATCAGCGGGTAGGTCTGACTTGGGCTTCTGTCAAATTACTGCTTCTGACCTAGCTCTTAGAGTGTGTGAGATATTGTATAAGCCCTTTAAAAGTGAAGTTTCTACTGTCCCAGCCCTCTTGGCTCCTGAAAGTAAACCCCTTCAAAGCCAATGCCCCTAGGTTGTGGAGCATGACTTGGGACTCAGACAACTCACTCCTTTAGGAGAACATCTTGTAATTATTCTCCTATTTATTGTTTATCCACCCAGGGTTATGGGACTTGACTATATCAAAAGTCTGCCCTTTCTATCTATCTCATTATGGTTCCTTCCTTGTGTCTTTAGTTGTAGATCTTTTCCAGTAGTTTCCAGTCTTTTTCGTTGATTTATTTTTTCTTTTTTTGCAAATGGTTGTGATTTTGGTATGCCTGGCAAGAATGTGAGATCAGGGTCTTTCTACTCCACTGTTTTGGCCAATTTCCCTCCACAGTCTTTTATATTAGTGAGGCATCTTTAAGTTAATGGGCTACTTGTATTTTTATTTTGTAAATTGTTAGTGTAAATCCTTTGCATGTTTATAAATTAGTGTGTTTGCCTTTTTCTTATATATTTATAAAAATTTGCATATATTAAATAACATTTTGACTGGAGAAGGGAAGGCAAACCACTTCAGTATTCTTGCCTTGAGAACCCCATGAAGAGTATGAAAAGGCAAAAAGTCATGACACTGAAAGATGAACTCCCCAGGTCAGTAGGTGCCAATATGATTCTGGAGAAGAGTGGAGAAATAACTCCAGAAAGAATGAAGAGACGGAACCAAAGCAAAAACAACGCCCAGTTGGGGATGAGACGGGTGATGGAAGTAAAGTCCAATGCTGTAAAGAACAATATTGTATAGGAACCTGGAATGTTAGTTCCATGAATCAAGGCAAATTGGAAGTGGTCAAACAGGAGATGGCAAGAGTGAAAATCAACATTTTAGGAATCAGTGAACTAAAATGGACTAGATCGGGCAAATTTAATTCAGATGACCATTATATCTACTACTGTGGGCAAGAATCCCTTAGAAGAAATGGAGTAGCCCTCATAGTCAACAAAAGAGTCCAAAATGCAGCACGTGGGTGCAATCTCTAAAATGACAGAATGATCTCTGTTTGTTTCCAAGACAAACCAGTCAATATCACAGTAATCCAAGTCTATGCCCCAACCACTAATGCCAAAGAAGCTGACGTTGAATGGTTCTATGTAGACCTACCAGACCTTCTAGAACTAACACCAAAAAAAGATGTCCTTTTCATCACAGGGAACTCTAATTCAAAAGTAGGAAGTCAAGAGATACCTGGAGTAACAGGCTAATTTGGCCTTGGAGTACAAAACGAAGCAGGGCAAAGGCTAACAGAGTTTTGCCAAAAGAATGCACTGGTCATAGCAAACACCCTCTTCCAAAAACACAAGAGAGGACTCTATACATGGATATCAATAGTGAACTCAAACTGATTAGTTCTTTGCAGCCAAAGATGGAGAAGCTCTATACAGTCAGCAAAAAGAAGACCAGGAGCTGACTGTGGCTCAAACCAGACATGGAACAACAGACTGGTTCCAAATTGGGAAAGGAGTATGTCAAGGCTATATATTGTCACCCTGTTTATTTAGCTTATATGCAGAGTACATCATGGGAAATACTGGGCTGGATAAAGCACAAACTGGAATCAAGATTGTCAGGAGAAATATCAATAATCTCAGATATGCAGATGACACCACCCTTATGGCAGAAAGTGAATAAGAACTAAAGAGCCTCTTGATGAAAGTGAAAGAGAAGAGTGAAAAAGCTGGCTTAAAACTAAACATTCAAAAAACGAAGATCATGTCATCTAGTCCCATCACTACATGGCAAATAGACGGGGAAATAATAAGAGACTTTACTTTGGGGGGCTCCAAAATCACTGCAGATGGTGACTACAGCTATGAAGTTAAAAGATATTTGGTCCTTGGAAGAAAAGCTGTGACCAATGTAGACAGCATATTAAAAAGCAGAGACATTTCTTTGCCGACAAAGTTCTGTTTAGTCAAAGCTATGCTTTTTCCAGTAGTCATGTATGGATGTGAGAAAGTGAAAGTGAAAGTTGCTCAGTTGTGTCCGACTCTTTGGGACCCCATGGACTATACAGTCCATGGCATTCTCCAGGCCAGACCACTGGAGTGGGTAGTCTTTCCCTTCTCAGTAGGATCTTCCCAACCCATGGATCAAACCCAGGTCTCCTGCATTGCAGGCAGATTCTCTACCAACTGAGCTAGTTGGACTATAAAGAACACTGAGCACCGAAGAATTGATGTTTTGAATTGTGGTGTTGGAGAAGACTCTTGAGAGTCCCTTGGACTGCAAGGAGATTCAACCAGTCAATCCTAAAGAAAATTAGTCCCAAATATTCATTGGAAGGATTGGTGCTGAAGCTGAAACTCCAATATTTTGGCCACCTGATGCCAAGAGCTGACTCATTTGAAATGACCCTGATGCTGGGGAAGATTGAAGGTGGAAGGAGAAAGGGATGACAGAGCATGACATGGTTGGATGGCATCACTGACTCGATGGACATGAGTTTGAGTAAGCTCCCAGAGTTGGTGATGGACAGGGAAGCCTGGCATGCTGCAGTTCGTAGCACTGCAAAGAGTTGGACATGGCTGAGCGACTAAGCACACACACACACACAGTAAGGGTAATTAAGATATTATATTTTTAAAGTGATAATTTCCCTTTTCTATGAACTTTAACCAAAGGATACATTCATGCAGGGCTTCCCAGGTGGTGCTAGTGGCAAAAAACCTGTCTGCCAATGCCAATGAAGGATACTTAAGAGACGGGGGTTGGATCCCTAGGTCGTGGAGATCCCCTGGAGGAGGGCATGGCAACCCACTCCAGTATTCTTGCCTGGAGAATCCCATGGACAGAGGAAGTTATTGGACTATGATCCATAGGGTTGAAAAGAGTCAGACACAACTCAAGAGACTTAGCATGCATGCACACATTCACATTCATGCAACCATCAGTTCAGTTCAGTTCAGTCCAGTTGCTCAGTCGTGTCCGACGCTGTGACACCTCTTTATTATTGCAATCATCAGTACAGTCAAAATATAGAGTAGTTTTATCACCCTAAAAAATTCTCTCTTGAGAATTCCCAGGTGGTCCAGTGATTAAACTACATGCTATCAATACAAGAGGCACGGGTTTGATCCCTGGTTTGCGAACTAAGATCCTATATGCTGCATAGTGTGGCAAAAAAAAAAAAAGTTCCATCTTGTTCTCTTTCCCCCTAACTCTTCTCCCTAGTAATCATTGATTTTTTTTTCTGTCCTTGTGGTTTTGCCTTGTCCAAAATCTCATATAAATGAAATTATACAGTATGAAACCTTTTTAATGTGACTTCTTTCACTTAGTATAATACTTTGGCCACTTCATGTGAAGAGTTGACTCATTGGAAAAGACTCTGATGCTGGGAGGGATTGGGGGCTGGAGGAGAAGGGGACGACAGAGGATGAGATGGCTGGATGGCATCACTGACTCGATGGACATGAGTTTGAGTGAACTCCGGGACTTGGTGATGGACAGGGAGGCCTGGCGTGCTGCAATTCACAGGGTCGCAAAGAGTCAGACGCGACTGAACTGAACTGAACTGAATACATTTCAGATATATCCATGTATCAGGTTTTTTTTTTTCTTCTTTCTATTGCTTTCCTTTCTATTATCCTTTCATAGTATTCATTCTATGCATATCCACAGTGTCTTTATCCATTCACCAGATGATGTAAACTTTTATTATTTCTTGGTTTTGATGATAATGACTGAAAAGAAAATCCATTAATATTCATATAGAAATTTTTGTGTAGACATATGTTTTCATTGTGTATGCTATTACTTCAGTTGTATCCAAGTCTTTGCAACCCTATGGACTGTAGCCCATCAGGCTCCTCTGACCATGGGATTCTCCAGGTGAGGATACTGGAGTGGGTTACCATGCCCTCCTCTAGGGGTATCTTCCCAAATAATAACTGGTGTAATGCCCTGAACACATACTTCAGTGAGATTTCAAGTATATTGGTTAAACCATAGTTGAGGACTTAGGGGGAACTGTTAGTAAATGATGGACCAGCCACAGTATGCACTGAGACACACAGCAGAGACTCTCATTAGTAACAGTGGGAGGAGCAGGGCTGAAGCAGGTCAAAGTCTTTGAAGCAAGGTGGGCTTCCTTTACCTTTTGGAGTCCCTGTGAGTGTAGCTGCACAAGTGGCTTCCCCAGCACTATTGGCTGCTTTGCAACAGTATTGCCCAGCATGCTCTGAGTAAGCATCAACTATAAGTATTAAAGCCAATCTTTTGGACTCCTCAAAGTGGAAAACCACATCTTTTGTTGGTAGAATTGATATTGTTGGTTATGAAACCACTGGATTTCTGGCTTGGGAATTCCAGAAACCCTGGCATGAAAACTGTCTCCCCGCTGTGCACCTTGAGGCTGGATAGAGGCTGGATGAAGATGGGCTTTTGGCCAAGGGGATCCTTCTTAAATTAAACTGATGAAGAGAGATGCCACTGAGAGTTGGATGTAACTTCTTCAAGTGTGCTAAATCCTGAAAAGAACCATGCCAACCTTTAATGTCGTATGTTCCCTGCAGTGAAACCAGCCTACCAGCACTGTGACCTTGGGAAAAAGTGAAAGTGAAAGCTGCTCGGTCATGTCTGACTCTTTGCAACCCCATGGACTGTAGCTCACCAGGCTCCTCTGTCCATGGAATTCTCCAGGCAAGAATACTGGAGTGAGTTGCCATGCCTTTCTCCAGGGGATCTTCCCAACCCAGGGACTGAACTGGGTCTCCCACACTGCAGGCAGATTCTTTACCATCTGAGTCACTGCTGCTGCTGCTGCTAAGTGGCTTCAGTCGTGTCCGACTCTGCGCGACCCCATAGACAGCAGCCCCCCAGGCCCTGCCATCCCTGGGATTCTCCAGGCAAGAACACTGGAGTGGGTTGCCATTTCCTCCTCCAATGCATGAAAGAGAAAAGTGAAAGTGAAGTTGCTCAGTCATGTCCAACTCTTAGCGACCCCATGGACTGCAGCCTACCAGGCTCCTCTGTCCATGGGATTTTCCAGGCAAGAGTACTGGAGTGGGGTGCCATTATTTTATTTATTTAACAATGTTTCATCTGGCCTGTATATCACCAACATTTTTGCCCAATTTTCCATCTACCTTTTAATCTTGTTTATGGGCAAATATTTGAGCCTTTTCACTCATGGTTCCTCCTTTTAGACAAATTCTTTACATTTCAAATTACTTTACCTTTACCTACAGTGTTTCATTTTATCTTTACGATAACTACAAAACTACAAAGAGGACACTGCTGTTACTCTTCTATAGCTTGTTACACTGGTATCAAAAGAGTAATTTTTCAAAATTACAGTTTGTCAGAGGCATTTTTTTAAATTTTATTTTATTTTTAAACTTTACACAATTGTATTAGTTTTGCCAAATATCAAAATGAATCTGCCACAGGTATACATGTGTTCCCCATCCTGAACCCTCCTCCCTCCTCCCTCCCATACCATCCCTCTGGGTCGTCCCCGTGCACTAGCCCCAAGCATCCAGTACCGTGCATCGAACCTGGACTGGCATCTCGTTTCATACATGATATTTTACATGTTTCAATGCCATTCTCCCAAATCTTCCCACCCTCTCCCTCTCCCACAGACTCCATAAGACTGTTCTATACATCAGTGTCTCTTTTGCTGTCTCGTACACAGGATTATTGTTACCATCTTTCTAAATTCCATATATATGCGTTAGTATACTGTATTGGTGTTTTTCCTTCTGGTTTACTTCACTCTGTATAATAGGCTCCAGTTTCATCCACCTCATTAGGACTGATTCAAATGTATTCTTTTTAATGGCTGAGTAATACTCCATTGTGTATATGTACCACAGCTTTCTTATCCATTCATCTGCTGATGGGCATCTAGGTTGCTTCCATGTCCTGGCTATTATAAACAGTGCTGCGATGAACATTGGGGTACATGTGTCTCTTTCCCTTCTGGTTTCCTCAGTGTGTATGCCCAGCAGTGGGATTGCTGGATCATAAGGCAGTTCTATTTCCAGTTTTTTAAGGAATCTCCACACTGTTCTCCATAGTGGCTGTACCAGTTTGCATTCCCACCAACAGTGTAAGAGGGTTCCCTTTTCTCCACACCCTCTCCAGCATTTATTACTTGTAGACTTTTGGATCACAGCCATTCTGACTGGTGTGAAATGGTACCTCAGAGTGGTTTTGATTTGCATTTCTCTGATAATGAGTGATGTTGAGCATCTTTTCATGTGTTTGTTAGCCATCTGTATGTCTTCTTTGGAGAAATGTCTATTTAGTTCTTTGGCCCATTTTTTGATTGGGTCATTTATTTTTCTGGAGTTGAGCTGTAGGAGTTGCTTATATATTTTTAAGATTAGTTGTTTGTCGGTTGCTTCATTTGCTATTATTTTCTCCCATTCTGAAGGCTGTCTTTTCACCTTGCTAATAGTTTCCTTTGATGTGCAGAAGCTTTTAAGGTTAATTAGGTCCCATTTGTTTATTTTTGCTTTTATTTCCAATATTCTGGGAGGTGGGTCATAGAGGATCCTGCTGTGATGTATGTCAGAGAGTGTTTTGCCTATGTTCTCCTCTAGGAGTTTTATAGTTTCTGGTCTTACGTTTAGATCTTTAATCCATTTTGAGTTTATTTTTGTGTATGGTGTTAGAAAGTGTTCTGTCAGAGGCATTTTTTAAACCATACTTTTAGTTACTCTGCTTCTATTCTGAAGACCAGCCCTGGGATTTCTTTGGAAGGAATGATGCTAAAGCTGAAACTCCAGTACTTTGGCCACCTCATGCAAAAAGTTGACTCATTGGAAAAGACTCTGATACTGGGAGGGATTGGGGGCAGGAGGAGAAGGGGATGACAGAGGATGAGATGGCAGGATGGCATCACTGACTCGACGGATATGAGTCTGAGTGAATTCTGGGAGTTGGTGGTGGACAGGGAGGCCTGGCGTGCTGCGATTCGTGGGGTCGCAAAGAGTCGGACACAACTGAGTGACTGAACTGAACTGAACTGAAATGCTTTTCCCAGACCCTGCACTCAAGGAACACACAGTCTAATAGGAAAAATAGATAAATAAATGAATTTAATAAAGCTTCAGTGGTAGCCTAGAGGAAGTACAGTAGTTAACATGAGTTGTAGTTATGTCAGTACTCATTGAGATCCTCAGTGTGCCCCTAGAATTAGACACCAAAGAATTGATGCTTTTGAACTGTGGTGTTCGATAAGACTCTTGAGAGTCCTTTGGACTTCAAGGAGATCAAACTAGTCAATCTAAAAGGAAATCAACCCTGAATATTCATTGGCAGGACTGATGCTGAAGCTGAAGCTCCAAAACTTCGGCCACTTGATGTGAAGAACTGACTCATTAGAAAAGACCCTGATGCTGGGAAAGACTAAAGGCAAGACAAGAAAGGGGCAACAGAGGATGAGATGGTTGGATGGCATCACTGACTCAATGGACATGAGTTTGAGCAAACTCCGGGAGACAGTGAAGGACAGGGAAGCCTGGCATGCTGCTTCCATGGGGTCACAAAGAGTTAGACACGACTGTGCGACTGAACAAGAAATAGACACAATCCTTACATCACATGGTAATTTAGTTCCTGATTGAGACAGTACTTATGGGACTGCATTTTAAGACTTCTTTTACATTCCTTCCTAGGCTTTCTGACTTGTATATTTTTTTTCTACTAATTAAAAGCTCAGAGATTATATCTTGTTACATGATAACTACCAAATGGCGTAAACCAACATTCTAAGTATAAAATCATACAATTCGTACATAAAAAATAAAAAGCAGCCTTCAAAATAACTCAAATGAAAAAGATAGTAGCATTATGGATAAACTTTTGGAAAAGCTGGCGTGTGGAACAAAATGATACCCTTGAACTTGGCAGTAAAAAGGATTGGCAAAATATGTGAATAAACGTAAAGAAATGCAGCTACTAATTAATTTCAGATTAAGATTACAGTAAACCTTTAAGAGAATAACACATATTTTCCACTCCAGAAAATACTACTTGTTATCGAAATACAGGAAATAGCAGAGGATTGTGTATATGCTTTCAGCAAACAAGAGGCGATTTCCTTAAGCCAAACATAAATACACATCAATGACCTCATTTAACTCTATTCCCAGAAAACCAACCTAAGCCAAACCTGTCCTTATGACAAAATCTAAACTATGACTCAAGAGGTAAGTTAGATTGGTAAGTAAAACAGAATTCACAACGACGTAATGGAATATTTTAGTCTTCTGAAGGAATCAGAACTAGCCTTACAAAATACCACACATCATGATTATTCAGAAGGTTTCTATTTTGATCTTTGTTGATCACCCAAGCTGCAATAATTCCTCTCCATCTGAGTACCACTGACCCACTCATCTGTCAGTAGATTTTTTTTTTTTTAATGTACTTGTATTGGTTGCATGAATTTTAGTTTTGTTTAGGTAGAGATAAAATGTATTTCTTTCATATTTGTTCTAAAAAATGCAATCTTGGGATACAACATTTTATTCAACACAGTTATAAATTTACTTTTTTACAATTTTAGTCTAAAGAAAAGAATCCAGGTAGGAAAGGAGAGGGATAAATAGGAGAACTCAAGGCAAAGAGGAGTCTATTCTCAATAGTGCACGTAAGGAAAACCGTGTGCCTTAAAATGACTGAGCAGAGAAAGTATAAAAATAGGGAGCAGGGAAGGGATAGGAAGGTGATGGAGGAGCAAGTACTTGCCCAGATGTACATCCCACAACAGATGGTAATTAGGTAAGGAGACCACGAAGCAAAGTCTGGAGGAAGTAAGAAACTTCCAGAAACTATGTGGATACTTAAGAAGAAATAGGCGTTAACTACCAATGAGTGTGGATTATTGTTGTTTAGTCGCTCAGTCCTGTCCGACTCTTTGCAATCCCATAAACTGCAGCATGCCAGGCTTCCCTGTCCTGGGAAGTATGGATGGATTCACCAAAATCGAGTCTTGTCAGCAGATCTAATTTCCTTCTAAAATAGGGTTATTAAATCAATAGATCAAGGAAAGATTTCTATTGATTTAGGGTCTATCTGACAAACTGTCTTAGTACATTTGTGAATTTAAAAAAAGGAAAATGTAAGTTGGATGCTGGCTAGGTTAGATGGGTAGATATCTAGCTGAATAACCTAACTCAAAGCATACTGCCTAATACGTTAATTCATTCCCTTGTTAATTCTCCAATTATAAACTCTTAGAGCAGCTTCTATTTGTCAGGCACTATGTTAAGCCTGTCAAGAAAGAAAGATGCACCCCTTGACAGTTGTCCATTAAGTTTTACTTGGGGCAAAATGAGGACTGCAGCCCAGGAGGCAGCACCTCAGATAGCCCTGAGAGCCTGCTCCAAAGAGGCAGTGGGGAAGGTCAATACATAAGATTTTGGTGAAGGGGGAGTTCAGTGCAATCAAGCACTTACTTTACAAAACGTTTTCTGCTAGTCAAGAGGAGCTAATGCCACCATGAAGGGATTTAGTGATTTTTCTAGATATGAAGAGACGCAAGAGTTGGGATCATGAAATCAGTTCCTGAAAATACCTATCTAAAGAGAGTTAGATAGTTAGGAGTGTGCCTCACTCCTAACTGAGAGAGTGCCTCACTCCACCCTGCACTCCCTCAAGGGGTGTCGAAGGTCAACAGCTGCAGCACCACAAGGTTCAATCTCAACAGAGGCAGATGGCAAATGCCCTTGTTGTTGTTCAGTCGCTGGCAAATGACTCTTGGCAAGTGCCAATTTGTAGTTGACAACCTTTAGATACACTAAAAAGCCTCCTGATGAAAGTGAAAGAGGAGAGTGAAAAATCTGGCTAAAACTCAACATTCAGAAAACGAAGATCATGGCATCTGGTTCCATCACTTCATGGGAAATAGATGGGGAAACAGTGTCAGACTTTATCTTTTTGGGCTCCAAAATCACTGCAGATGGTGACTGCAGCCATGAAATTAAAAGACGCTTACTCCTTGGAAGAAAAGTTATGACCAATTTAGATGGCATATTGAAAAGCAGAGACATTACTTTGCCAACAAAGGTCCGTTTAGTCAAGGCTATGGTTTTTCCAGCGGTTATGTATGGATGTGAGAGTTGGACTGCGAAGAAAGCTGAGCGCCGAAGAATTGATGCTTTTGAACTGTGGTGTTGGAGAAGACTCTTGAGAGTCCCTTGGACTGCAAGGAGATCCAACCAGTTCATTCTGAAGGAAATCAGTCCTGGATGTTCTTTGGAAGGAATGATGCTAAAGCTGAAACTCCAATACTTTGGCCACCTCATGCAAAGAGTTGACTCATTGGAAAAGACTCTGATGCTGGGAGGGATTGGGGGTAGGAGGAAAAGGGGATGACAGATGAGATGGCTGGATGGCATCACCAACTCGATGGACATGAGTTTGAGTGAACTCCGGGAGACGGTGATGGACAGGGAGGCTTGGCGTGCTGCGATTCATAGGGTTGCAAAGAGTCGGACATGACTGAGTGAGTAAACTGAACTGAAGAAGACCACGGAATGGTCTACAAGGGAGAAGCAGTTCTATCACAGATAACTGCAATAAACTGTTCAGTAACTAAAATTAGAGGGAAATCTTTAGTGAAAAGACACAAGTTTCTTCTCAAGCTTACCTTATTGAACTTTTTTCCCAATAATGTGGCTAAGACCAGAAAGGACTAGTTTATCATTTTTCTTGATGTCATAAAATTTGGAGAGGTAGCTATACATTAGTAGGTAAAAATAAGAAGTCAAAAAAGTTACAATGGCTGTAATAATGGATTAAAGCCATGATGAATTAAATAAAAATAAATAAATGTAGTGGTCTACATTTGGGTTAAAAAACATAATCACATGAATACAAGACCTGAAAAACTTAAATTGACAGCATCTAATATAAAACTTAGAAGCGTGCCGGCTGCAAAGGACCTCGCAGAAGCGTGGCCGAGAGGAGCTACCCCACGTCCGAGGTCAGGGGCGGTGGCCTGGGAACGCTACCCCATGCCCGAAGTCAGGGGTGGCGGCCAGGAAGAGCTACTCCACGCCCAAGGTCAGGGGCGGCAGCCAAGAGGAGCAACCCCAGGTCCAAGGAGTGGTGGCTGCGTGGGCCTAGGAGGGCCGAGAGGAGCTACTCCACGTTCAAGGTCAGGAGAGGCGGTGGTAAGGAGATACTCCTCGTTCAAAGTACGGAGCAGCAGCTGCACTTTGCTGGAGCAGCCGGGAAGAGCTACCCCACATCCAGGGTAAGAGAAACCCAAATAAGACAGTAGGTGTTACAAGAGGGCATCAGAGGGGAGACACAATGAAACCATAATCACAGAAAACTGGTCAATCTGATTGTACAGACCACAGCCTTGTCTAACTCAATGAAACTAGGCCATGCCATGTGGGGCCACCCAAAATGGGTGGGTCATGATGGAGAGGTCTGACAGGATGTGGTCCACTGGAGAAGGGAATGGCAAACCACTTCAGTATTCTTGGCTTGAGAACCCCATGAACAGTATGAAAAGGCAAAATGATAGGATACTGAAAGAGGAACTCCCCAGGTCGGTAGGTGCCCAATATGCTAATGGAGATCAATGGAGAAATAACTCCAGAAAGAATGAAGGAATGGAGCCAAAGCAAAAACAACAGCCAGTTGTGGATGTGACTGGTGATAGAAGCAAGTCCAATGTTGTAAAGAGCAATATTGCATAGGAACCTGGAATGTCAGGTCCATGAATCAAGGCAAAGTGGAAGTGGTCAAACAGGAGATGGCAAGAGTGAATGTTGACATTCTAGGAATCAGCAAACTAACATGGACTGGAATGGGTGACTTTAACTCAGATGACCATTATATCTACTACTGTGGGCAGGAATCCCTTAGAAGAAATGGAGTAGCCATCATGGTAAACAAGAGTCCAAAATGCAGTACTTGGATGCAATCTCAAAAATGACAGAATGATCTCTGTTGGTTTCCAAGGCAAACCATTCAATATCACAGTAATCCAAGTCTATGCCCCAACCAGTAACACTGAAGAAGCTGAAGTTGAACCATTCTATGAAGACCTACAAGACCTTTTAGAACTAACACCCAAAAAAGATGTCCTTTTCATTATAGGGGACTGGAATGCAAAAGTAGGAAGTCAAGAAACACCTGGAGTAACAGGCACATTTGGCCTTGGAATATGGAATGAAGCAGGGCAAAGGCTAATAGAGTTTTGCCAAGAGAATGCACTGGTCATAGCAAACACCCTCTTCCAATGACACAAGAGAAGACTCTATACATGGACATCACCAGATGGCCAACACCAAAATCAGATTGATTATATTCTTTGCAGCCAAAGATGGAGAAGCTCTATACAGTCAGCAAAAACAAGACCAGGAGCTGACTGTGGCTCAGACCATGAATTCCTTATTGCCAAATTCAGACTTAAATTGAAGAAAGTAGGGAAAACCACTAGACCATTCAGGTATGACCTAAATAAAATCCCTTATGATTATACAGTGGAAGTGAGAAATAGATTTAAGGGACTAGATCCGATAGACAGAGTGCCTGATGAACTATGGATGGAGGTTCGTGACATTGTACAGGAGACAGGGATCAAGACCATCCCCATGGAAAAGAAATGCAAAAAAGCAAAATGGCTGTCTGGGGAGGCCTTACAAATAGCTGTGAAAAGAAGAGAAGCGAAAAGCAAAGGAGAAAAGGAAAGATATAAGCATCTGAATGCAGAGTTCCAAAGAATAGCAAGAAGAGATAAGAAAGCCTTCCTCAGCAGACAATGCAAAGAAATATAGGAAAATAACAGAATGGGAAAGACTAGAGATCTCTTCAAGAACATTAGAGATACCAAGGGAACATTTCATGCAAAGATGGGCTCGATAAAGGGCAGAAATGGTATGGACCTAACAGAAGCAGAAGATATTAAGAAGAGGTGGCAAGAATACACAGAAGAACTGTACAAAAAAGATCTTCACGACCCATATAATCACCATGGTGTGATCATTCACCTAGAGCCAGACATCCTGGAATGTGAAGTCAAGTGGGCCTTAGAAAGCATCACTATGAACAAAGCTAGTGGAGGTGATGGAATTCCAGTTCAGCTCTTTCAAATCCCGAAAGATGATGCTATGAAAGTGCTGCACTCAATATGCCAGCAAAGTTGGAAAACTCAGCAGTGGCCACAGGACTGGAAAAGGTCAGTTTTCATTCCAATCCCAAAGAAAGGCAATGCCAAAGAATGCTCAAACTACCGCACAATTGCACTCATCTCACACGCTAGTAAAGTAATGCTCAAAATTCTCCAAGCCAGGCTTCAGCAATATGTGAACCATGAACTTCCTGATGTTCAAGCTGGTTTTAGAAAAGGCAGAGGAATCAGAGATCAAATTGCCAACATCCACTGGATCATGGAAAAAGCAAGAGAGTTCCAGAAAAACATCTATTTCTGCTTGACTGACTATGCCAAAGCCTTTGACTGTATGGATCACAATAAACTGTGGAAAATTCTTCAAGAGATGGGAATACCAGACCACCTGACCTGCCTCTTGAGAAACCTATATGCAGGTCAGGAAGCAACAGTTAGAAGTGGACATGGAACAACAGACTGGTTCCAAATAGGAAAAGGAGTACATCAAGGCTGTATATTGTCACCCTGCTTATTTAACTTCTATGCAGAGTACATCATGAGAAACGCTGGGCTGGAAGAAGCACTAGCTGGAATCAAGATTGCCGGGAGAAATATCAGTAACCTCAGATATGCAGATGACACCACCCTTGTGGCAGAAAGTGAAGAGGAACTAAAAAGCCTCTTGATGAAGATGAAAGAAGAGAGTGAAAAAGTTGGCTTAAAGCTCAACATTCAGAAAACTAAGATCATGGCATCTGGTCCCATCACTTCATGGCAGATAGATGGGGAAACAGTGGAAACAGTGTCAGACTTTATTTTTTTATGCTCCAAAATCACTGCAGATGGTGACTGCAGCCATGAAATTAAAAGATGCTCACTCCTTGGAAGGAAAGTTATGACCAACCAAGATAGCATATTCAAAAGCAGAGACATTACTTTGCCAACAAAGGTCCGTCTAGTCAAAGTTATGGTTTTTCCAGTAGTCATGTATGGATGTGAAAGTTGGACTGTGAAGAAAGCTGAGTGCCGAAGAATTGATGCTTTTGAAGTGTGATGTTGGAGAAGACTCTTGAGAGTCCCTTGGACTGCAAGGAGATCCAACCAGTCCATTCTGAAGGAGATCAGCCCTGGATGTTCTTTGGAAGGAATGATGCTAATGCTGAAACTCCAGTGATTTGGCCACCTCCTGCAAAGAGTTGACTCATTGGAAAAGACTCTGATGCTGGGAGGGATTGGGGGCAGGAGGAGAAAGGGACGACAGAGGATGAGATGGCTGGATGGCATCACTGACTCGATGGACGTGATTTTGAGTGAACTCCGGAGTTGGTGATGGACAGGGAGGCTTGGTGTGTTGAAGTTCATAGGGTCTCAGAGTTGGACCGACTGAGCGACTGAACTGAACTCAATATAAAACTTGACTCTTACTCAAACACAAACTCAATATAGCTTAGCTGTGAAATGTAATGGGTGAAAACACTTGTGTAATTTGAGGTTGCATTATCAAAGCAGCATATCCAAGCCAAGGACTATTACGACACTGCATTCTATGCTAGTAAGGATGATTCTGCAGTGTGGGATCCAGTTCTGGGGCACCCTTCGAAGAAGCATTTGATGTAATAGAATTCAGGAGGAGGAAACCAGGAGGTTTTTTATATAAAACCCGTTCATCTTGTATCTTTGAATATGTGTAAGGAAATAGAGTTCTTTAGTCTAAAGAAAGGAAGATGTAGTGAAACACATTATTGTTTTCATTAACAATGAGTAGAATTATTTTATGAAGTCCTTGAGGGTGAAACAGGAACAACTAACTTTTTATCGGGGCTTCTCTGGTGCCTCAGATGGTAAAGAATCCGCTGCAATGCAGAAGGGAGACCTAAGTTCAATCCCTGGGTTGGAAAGATGCCCTGAAGAAGGGAATGACTACCCACTCCAGTATTCTTGCCTGGAGTACTCCATGGACAAAGGAACCTGGTGGGCTACAGTCTGTGGAGTCACAAAGAGTTGGACACAACTCAGCAACTAACACTTCCACTTCACTTCCGTTCTTTGGAAAGAATGGTCCCATGTTCTGTGAACCACAAAATGTGGCTCTCATAATGACCCCAAGAGTTAGGCAATGCAGGCACTACCAACTACCACCATTTTTTAGGTGAGGCAGCAGGTCCAGAGAAGTTGGCCCTTGCCTAAAGTGAAAATGTTGGGGTCCAAATTCCAATTTTCTGACCCAAGACCTATGCTTTCCCCATCATGCCATGCTATTTTCCCACTTAGAATCAGATTTTATCTCAGTACAAGGAAAGTCTTTCTAATAAGGACCACACAAGAATGAAACAGGCTGCCTCACAAATTAATGAGCTTTGTTTTCCAGAACAAAGCCAACAAGGGATGGAGGGCTTTGTGTCAAGGACATATTGTGGAGGTGACTTCTACACATGGAAGAGGGTGGGTCATGTGACCCCCAAATTCATTCAAATAAATGTTTACCATAGGGAAAAGAAAGAAAGAGAGCCAGAGAGAGGCAGTGGGAATGGGAGGGAGGAGGGAAAAAAGAAGCATCAGAGAGATTCGAGGTGATATTCGAAAGATATTAGTCATCCATGGAATCCATTCATTCACTCAGCAAAGCTCACTGACCATTTACTACACAGTACTAGTTTCTCAAACAGTAATGAGAATACCAAACATGAAAATAAAAATCTTGGTATTAAGCATTAGTTAACTCTGTTATCATCTGTGTGACTTTTTGAATCTAAATTTGTCAACTGAGGATTATAAAATCCACCTCAAGAATTTTAAGGATTAAATGAGATAACATTTTTAGAGTACTAAGCACATAACAGAATCTCCAAACATTAGTTCCCTTCTTTCCATTAAGTTGCCATGAAGTTGCTATGAGATAGTTTTATGAACTGAATATGACAATAGACAGAACCTGGATATAGAGAAAGTGGGGTGCAAACAAAATATCACATTAAGCTGGTCTGAGGGTGATCACTCAGGCTTAACCCTGTAAGAATAGGATAGCTTGTTAATTCAGAAGCCTAAGTACAACATCTTCAAAACATTATTCTCAATCTAAGATTTATTTCTTTTCATTGATTTTTGTATACTGTTGAATAAATTGCATTAGTTACTTATTCTCAGACAGAACTGGAGAAAAGTTCTGTCTGTTTCAGAGATGAAACAGAAACAGGAAACTTGTTTTAAGAGAGTCATATATCCCCAAACAATATCCATCTAAATGTGCTTTTAATTAGAGAAAAAGAAATCATCTGCCTAAAACTAAGAACGTTTCCACTTAGTTTTACTAGTTACACATTCCTGTTTTGAAAACCAAGCTTCTCAGCTGTATCTAGAATGATCTGGGATGTAATATTTTGGATAATTTTGCCAACCTCATGCTCTTGCTAGAAATAACAACGCATCAGGAGACAATGGCTCAGCTGGTCATGCAAAAGCTTACTCAGCTATGGAAACCATGTTTGTAAACACAATGTCACTCAGCCCTGCTGAGCTATTCTTCCAGAAATGACTAAGTGAAGGCTTGGTTTTTTTTTTCTTCCTGTTTTGCTTCAATATATAAATTAAATTTGCTCAGTTTTATATTAAATTATTTTTAAAAGTATGAATTCTTATTTACTCATATTGTGAGTAAAGTGAAGTGGTTTACTCACATTCATCTCTCACTATGTACCCAGAAGTGTAAAGGATACCAAGGAACTATAAGTAAATCTATGCTTAGGTGCTCTCTCATGTTGAGAATATATGTTTAACAGATATGAAGCAGTTAAACAGCAATATAAAAGGTATTTGGTATTCATAACAAGAAACATTTATTGTATAACAAACCTATTATATACTGTGCACCCTCATGCTTAAGAAATTTACAATCTGGTGGAAGTGGAGGGTATCAGATATAGACAAACTTGTAATAACAGTACAAGTTTCACTAGTGCTTAGGACTAGGGTACTATTAGGAGGTTATCAGAAGATAAGATTGTGTGTCTCTGTACAGAGTGGAGAGAGAAAGTTCCAGCCCTCACAAAAAGTTGTCTTAAGCCACAAAACACCCTAACTGATGAATAGCTTTAAAATTACATAACGAAAAGTTTAACAAGGAAAGCAAAACAGAGATTCACTTTATCACATATTGAAAACTAAATAAAATAATTATCAGCTCCTAAATATCTAAGAGTTACCTGGCAGCATGCCAAAAGCAGGCTCCTGGCTTCACAATAAGACCTTCTGGTTCAGCAGTTCTAGAATGGGGCACTGAACTCTTCAGTTTAAACAAACCAAGTGATTCTGATTCAGATGTTATACAGGTCCCATACTGAATTATTCTACCAGGGGAATAAAAATTAGAAAGAATGGGATACAGCTTTTTCAATCACAGACATCAAAGTCTTAAAACTCTTTGAACAAAAAATACAAATTCCTTAAAAAAAACAACTCAAGGTCCATCCATGTTGCTGCAAATGGCATTATTGCATTCTTTTTTATGGCCAAGAAATATTCCATTGCCCTATTTGGTAAAATAATCTAAAAAAGAGTGGATACATGTTTATGTAGAACTGATTCCCTTTGCTATACACCTGAAACTAACACATCGTAAATCAATGATACTCCAAGAAAAATTTCTTTTAAGAAAATAACTCAAAGAAAGAAATAACTTTTTTTAAATCCAAATAACTATGATTATTATCACATTTCCTCCTTTCATTTCATCTAGATGATAACAGCAAAAGGAGTGAATTAGGATCATTTTCAGGAGAAATTTTCTGATAAAAAGAGTATAATTTGGATCTTAGAATGAATTATTAAATAAAAGTTTCTCCCTGGTATCAAAGGTTATAACCACATGATATCAAAACAACCATTTGAATGAGAAAAGGTGATTCTTTTCATCGAGTATCTGCTTAGGAGACTCTGCCACGTGTACAACCTTATGAAGAAAGGAGATGGGAATACTGCCTAAGTGAAACATAAGCCTAAAATATTACTTAAGAGAAAATACAAAAATACATAAAGCACATGTATGCAAAACAATAAATGTATGGTAGAGACTATGCACATTGGATTAATTCAATTAACCTTAATGTACTCTAGATGGATCTAGGAAAAGCACAAGGGGTTAGAGTCTGAAGGAGGGGTAGAATTTGGATTGTTAGAAGAGGGTAACAGTATCAGCAAAAGCATAGCAAGTTATTTCGTTTAGGCTGCTCAATAGGGATACAAAATGCTGGCTAAGGGACTTTGACAGTCATTTTGAGGTCCTCAAACCAGTAAAAAAAAAAAAAGGCAGGGGGCTTCCCAGGTGGCTGAGTGGTAAAGAATCAATCTGCCAGTGAAAGAGACGCAGGTTCAATTCCTGGGTCAGGAAGATGCCCTATAGAAGGAAATGGCAACCCACTCCAGAATTCTTGCCTGGAGAATTCCATGGACAGAGGAGCCTAGAGGGCTACAGTTCATGAGGTCTCAAAAGAGTCGGACATGACTTAACAACTAAACAACAAAAACAAAGAGAGGCAGGAAGAGCAAGAAGAATAAGATAGGGATAAAGGGGACACTGAATTCCAATTAAGAAGAATAACTTCAATTGTTAGGCAGACAACACATTTCTTCACTGAATATCCCTGTCTTTTTTTTAATGTAATAATCTAAAGAAAACTGCAAACATTTATTGAGCACTTATCATGTATCAGACAGTGTTCCAAATAATTATTTGTATGAGTTCATTTAGTCCTCCTAAGAACCAAGAGTAAGGTAGCAACTCTTTCACTATGGCATCAGAATTCTTAGCCCACCACCTTCCTGAACAAGGAGTTTTAAATCAAAGATTGATTTCATTTGTTCATGTTCATTACTTCTAATTTTTGTACCTTAGAGAAGTTTGCTTTAGGAAAATAACCTTTATTTTCTGCAAATTAGTATATTTACTTATTTGAAATGTGAATTTTAAGAGTTAAAATCAGGAAATTTCCATCGAATGTTCAATCAAACTTTGCCTTACATACACATTTTTAAACTATGTATACACTTTAAACTATGAACATAAGTTCAAAAACTTTTACCTCAGTCTAAGACAATGAGGAGTCAATTAATGTGAACAGAGGAAGCACAAAGGGCAATATCAGAAGAAAGTCACTTAATTTAATAAACAAGACCAAACAGAGTAAACAAGTGACCTAACGGAAAAATGTATTTACTGTAATCTTGCATTTATGGTAATAGACCAATTCTATCAACAAGTCAAGTGGTTTAAGAATTACAGTTTCTATTGCTTAAACTTCCCAGCAGCTCAGGAAACTCAATAGATTTCTTTTGCAACTGCACCATTTTATGGTGACTCTTCTGGGTAAAATTAAAATTTCAAACATCTCTGATCTCCTCCCAAATTTACTGAGCAAAACTTCAAAATGTAAATGCAGAGTCCACCCTTGTTTAGCAATTATAAGCTTCCCTTTAACCTTAGGAAGAATGCGTTCTTGAAAACTTACTTTCCCCATCAGACACGACTGAGCAACCCAGCGTGGATGCAAGTGAACACACCCATACGCCAAGCAAGCTGTCTCTTCATCGACTAAATAGGCTCAAACCACCAAGTGGATTTAAAAGGTAGTTAAATAGCTAGTAATATGTTAATCATAGTTGTATAAAAAATTTAAGTGAAAGTGAAGTCACTCAGTCGTGTCCGACTCTTTGCAACCCCATGGACTGTAGCCTACCAGGATCCTCTGTCCGAGGGATTTTTCAGGCAAGAGTACTGGAGTGGGTTGCCATTTCCTTCTCCAGGGGATCCTCCCAACCCAGGGATTGAACCTGGGTCTCCCACATTGCAGGCAGATGCTTTACTGTGTGAGCCACCAGGGAAGTCCAATACAAATTTAAGGTGACATTTATTGGAGTAGTTTCCAATCATGTAATTTTGAGTTCTATAAATTTACTACTACTTACATGCATTTCAGATAATCATTGAATTTGTTCATACCACTTGAAATTACTGCATAGCCTTTTAGAGTCTATAACGTGCTTTGTCATACCTTATCTTACTAGAACCTTATGACAAACTCTGGAAATCATCTATACCAGTCATCTGGCTTCTAGTCTACTACTACTACTAGTCTACTACTCTACTGCTATACTTCTATTCTTTCTACTGCTAGTAAATAAGTGTTATGGAAAGGCAAGAGAACAATGAACTCTCTGTTTTTAAATTTATGCTGGTTTTAAAATTTATACAGGTTTTCAAATTTATACTGATTTGGTCTTCTTCAACTTGATTTTTAGAAGGGTAAGACCAACTCCACAAAATGGATATACAGATTCGCCGACATACTTCTCATTCACCATGGACAGACCATTCTCCTAGAAATACATAGAGTTTTATATTTAAAGTAGTTACTGAATGGAATATTGATTTCCACTGATCTCTCATTTACTTTTAGATATTATTGGGATTTTTCTTGACCATTTCTATTTTTCAGAGGTTGAGTGATTTTCTAAATTCACATGTTAAGTGGCTGAAAGCCTTTTCATGGTTAGAATCTGGCTCATGGTGGTTTTCCTCCTGGTGGTCACTGTTTCCATTTAGGTACTCTCTGATTATTGGACTGTGGAGAATCTACAATTTCCCAATGAAGTAATACAATAAGTATTTGTTTATGCTTCTGAAGTACTTCCTGTTTTGCTTTTTTCCATTCTTTCTATTTACATATATAAGAAGTCTGAACAGTTTCCTGTTTTTCCTTAGCCTTCCTGGCTTCTTTTCATGCCTTTTCCCCCAAAGACACAGGACAGACAATTCAAGGCACTTGCAGCAGTAGCTGGTGTCACTTCAGCACTTTGCCTTTTTCCATCACTTCCACACATAAACGTAGAGCCTATACTGCTGCTTCTTCTGTATCGTGATCCAATCAGTGACTGCCACCTGTATCCTTAGGCATTTGCTTAGACAGATAACATATGGAAGCTATTGAAGACATCTGTATTTTAATAACTGGAAGGAAATAACATTCTATGAAGTTCTGGGCAAACTGTTTATAAATCTATACTGTGGACTGTATTTAATCATAACTTTTGTTTTTAAGGAAGCTTATATCACTTTTAAACATAACCAGATTTCTAAATAATCACTTTTTAAAAAAAATCTTACAGATACTTATGTTAAGGAAAGCTGTTTGATGAATATCACAATCTTAAAAATGAAGTTACTGCACTATAAGCACAATCAGTTATAATTAAAGACAGAGAGGCAAGAATGTTTTGCATAGACAAGCACGAAAGACAGAAGGAAGCACAAAAATGAAAAACAAAAGCAAGAATGTCTCAGAGAGCTAAGAGAAGAGCCAGAGTAACACGCAGACAGTGGAAACTGCTGGGGACTTCTTCAGTTAGGTTACAGTGAAGAGAATGGGGAAAGGCAGGAATGCCACATTGAGTACAGAGAGAAAACACAATTGCTTAGCTCCCAGTTTAGTTTCTCTCCTGTTGATGTGAATGTGCATCTGACATAAAAAGAAGATAGTTTGAAGAATGAGGTGAGTAGACAATCCTCTACACCCTGAGCTGGTTGTATCAAGCTGGAGTCTTATGCTTGTTTTTAGGTTCAATATTTTATGATAACTCAAAGATCAATCAATGTATATTCAACTGTTCATCTATAAGTTCATTTACTCTTCAATAACTACTCGTTGAGCAGCTATTATACGTAAGAACCTAAATTATATGCTAGAAAATATATTCATCCATTCACTCACTCACTCACGCATGCTCATCATGTACCAAGCACTGTGGATAAATCAGTTATGGTCTCAGCTATCACAGAACACACGGATATGTAAGACACTTAGAATACAGTGTGAAAATCAGTGTAGTAAAAAGTCTGTAAAGTATAACAAAGCATCTATGAAGCACAGAGGACAGAGTTAAAATTCTGACTGAAAGAAGGGTTTAAACTGTGCCCTAAAAAGTGAGTAATTCAGTGTATGGAAAAAGGAATGAAGGTAACGCAGGCAGAAGAATGGCATGTGCAAAGTCACTGAGGTGTAAATGCACAAACAGGCTGCATCAGGAACAAAAGACAATTTCATCTCTCATAACAGAACCTGTTATATGAGAAGTGTTCAACTAGAATTTTTATTGATGCATAGTTGACTTACAATATTGTATTAGTTTCAAGTATACAGCAAAGTGACTTAGTTATTACATACATACATATTTTCGTATTGTTTTCCATTATAGATTATTGTAAGATATTGAATATTGTTTCCTGGGCTATACAGTAAGTCCTTCTTGTTTATCTATTTTGTGTAAAGTACTTTGTATCTGTTAACCCCATGCTCCTAATTTATCCCTCCTCCCTGACTTTCTTTGGTAACCAAAAGTTTGTTTTTTTCTGTCTGTGACTCTGTTTCTATTTTCTATATAGTGCTATTTGTATTATTTTTAGAGTCCACATAGTGATATCAGTTAATCTATTATAAAGGAGGCAAGAAAACACAATGGAAAAAAAGATAATCTCTTTAATAAGTTATTTTGGGAAAACTGGGCTGCTACATGTAAATTAATGAAATTACAACATACCATTACACCATATACAAAAATAAACTCAAAATGGTCTAAAAAACTAAGTATAAGACATGACACCATGAAGCTCCTAGAACAGAACACAGGCAAACATCCTCAGACATAAATCACAGAAATAAATATTTTCTTGGATCAGTATCCTAAGGCAAAATAAAAAAGCACAATAAACAAATGGGACCTAATGTAAGTTTTCTGCATAACAAAGAAAACCACAAACAAATGAAAAAATAACCTACAGAAGGGCAGAAAGTATTTGCAAAGGATGCAATGACATTTGCAGTGACTGTTGTTTCAAACAGAATGGGATGTCCTTTGCGGAAGTAAGATCAAACTACAGAAAATAGTCAAGCAGAGCCTGAATAAGTCAGAGATATACAGAGATAACACCTGCATTGGGTAGAGCACTGACCTTCAAAGTCAAGTCCAATACTTCAGGTTCTTTGAAAGCTAAGATCACATTATGCAAAATGCTGGACTGGATGAAGCACAAGCTAGAGTCAAGATCACCCAGAGAAATATCAATAACCTCAGATATGCAGATGATACCACACTTAGGGCAGAAAGTGAAGAGGAACTAAAGAGCCTCTTAATGAAGGTGAAAGAGGAGTGAAAAAAAAAGAAAGAAAGAGGAGTGAAAAAGCTGGCTTAAATTTCAGTCTTCAAATAACGAAGATCATGGCATCCGGCCCCATCACTTCATGGGAAATAGATGGGGAAACAGTGGAAACAGTGACAGACTATTTTCTTGGACTCAAAAATCACTGCAGGTGGTGACTGCAGTGATGAAATTAAAAGATGCTTGCTCCTTGGAAGAGAAGCTATGACCAACCTAGACAGAGTATTAAAAAGCAGAGACATTACTTTGCCAACAAAGGTCTGTCTAGTCAAGGCTATGGTTTTTCCAGTAGTCATGTATGGGTGTGAGTTGGGCCATCAAGAAGCTGAGTGCCAAAGAATTGATGCTTTTGAACTGTGGTGTTGGAGAAGGTGCTTGAGAATCCCTTGGATAGCAAGGAGATCAAGCCAGTCAGCCCTAAAGGAAATCAATCCTGAATATTCATTGGAAGGACTGATGCTGAAGCGGAAGCTCCAAAACTTTGGCTGCCTAACCCAAAGAGCCGAGTCATTAGAACAGATCTTGATGCTGGGAAGGACTGAAGGCAAGAGGAGAAGGGGATGACAGAGGATGAGATGGTTGGATGGTATCATCGACTCAATGAACATGAGTTTGAGCAAGTTTAGGGAGATTGTGAAGGACAGGGAGGCCTGGTGTGCTGCAGTCCATGGGGTCACAAAGAGTCAGACACGACTGAGAGACTGAACAACAACAAAAGGATCACATCACCATACTGTAAGAGAGCATACTAGATTTTGAGAATACTGGAGAGGAAAACTGATTTTGACCAGGGTTCTTGGCCTTCCCCAATCAATAGAAATTAAGAGGCTAGAGAAGAAATTTAGGCAAGGCTTACTGGGACCACTGCTGCAGCAAGGGGGAGTGAAAACAAATAAAATTCCTTGGTTTGCTCTGCGCAGTGGGGGCAAGCTTGTTTCCTGTATGGGGTGAAGGTAGGGGCAAGTCCAGGAGTCCAGCTGGAATTACAGCTTTAGGTGGTCCGCCCACCCCTTTGGTGGTGCTGAGCACACGGGGCATGGGCAGTGCCCTGCTTTTCTCGGACATGCTGTTTTTATTCCCAGTTCTTTTAGAAGTGGCGATTGGTGGGGAAGAGTGGGTAAAGGGAGGGAGTTTGTTCTTTTTCTATCTTGTTGTCCATAATTTGCCCAATTGCACAAGCATGCAGCAATTTTCAGTCCTTTATGGTTTCTTTGTAATATTTGTTGCTCAAGATGTTTGTTCAGGGGCAAGCACTACAGCAGAGGGTCCTTCCAAGCCCTTGATTATAGAATCCAGAACTTTCGCTCTACAAATGAGAAACTGAAACTTCATGTTAAGTAGAAGTTAGGCATGAGGAGCAAGGGGTGACCTAGCCGGAAAGGATGCAAGCTGATCTCTAAACCCCATCCCAGAAACACCCAGGAGAGCTCCAGGATATACTGCAAAAATAACCACAGAGACTTTTCCAACTCCTGCGCATGCACCCTAGGGACACGGTGGATACAAAATAACCACAGGGGCTTTCTCAAGTAATCTTACTGCTAGGAGCCCATTAAGAGTTCATACATATTCTATACATATATACATCTGATTATAACAGACTGAATTATAGGAAGATATATACAACACACCCTGCTGTTATATAACTTGCAGTTGTCAAACAGCCTTAAGCGTATGACCATTTGCATTCTCTTTCTTGATTGGTGGTGGGTACAAGCTCTATTTTGTACAGGGCACACCTGAAAGGAGGAGACAGCATGTACAAACAGGGAAGCCAAGAGGGATCAGGAGAAGGACTCCTTTGGGGTCTGCCTGCTCCCATGTCTTGGGAGTTGTCTAGTAAGAAATCTGTCTGCTTGAGCTAAACTGAGCTGTAACTTTTCTGTTGTTTTAACCCTTTAGTCTGTTGTTCCAAATTTTTGTTGTGATGAGACAAGAACCAAGGAAGAGAAATAAACCAATCTAACACTTGAAAAATACATGGGTAGTTTAAGATCACCTAGCACATCAGGGGCTCCATCTCACCTCCTCATCTCCCTGTGTGATGGTCATCCCATCACATCACATTGCTGTTCTCAGTTGAATCCAAATATATGGACTCAGAATTCTCAGTGAATATACAGTGTGATAACCAAGGCACCATCTGATGTTACGGGAAAGGTGGGGGACAAGAGGCTCAAATTCTGAATTAGGGATGGGCATGCGTTTTCCTGACTTTTCAGAAGTAAAGAAGGTGGCTTCTCCTAGCTGCAGCCTTGTGAGATCTTTATCTCAACTCAGGAGAAAAATACACTGGATTAAAGAATAAAGGAGAGGTGACCACAAGGAACCAGCATGGAGAACAATTCATCCAAAGTAAGCTTTCTTTACTTTTTAACATGGTAAGGAAATGCATTTGTTAATGCCATCATTCACTTCTTCATCTTATCAACAAGGAAATATATGCTTGAGTACCTGCTATGGGTCTCGTGGTGAACTAAATCCATTAGGAACACAAAAGACCACATCTCTGGTTTCAAGGAGCTCAAGATAATACAATGTAACATGACCAATGCTATATTCAGAAGGTAAGAGCAGGTACAGGTGAGCAGGTACAGGTACAGGTACAGGTGAGCAATGCCTTCCCAGAAGAAGCAATGCCTACCCTGGGGTTGGGGGTTTCAAAGGATGGGTGTCAGCCAGGGGATGCTTTCAACACAGTGAGAGCAGCGTGTGAAGCAGTGGATTTGGTAAATACCAGGCATACAGTGGTGTGATATAAGCATGCTGTATCTATATTTTGCCAGCTGACAAAATCCATATCGCAGATAATCTTTGTGCATAATATGCCAGGTAGATGGATTACTGACCAATCGAATGGCCTCTCCCCAAGAGTAAGGACCAATGCATTTATAAAGATGGGGCAAAAGATTTTAATTGGCTTTATCCAAACTTATTGATGAGGTTAAAAATAAAAGTATAACATGAGCAAAAAATTAATGACTAATTCAGAAATTTTAGATGTGAAACTTTTGTTAACTACAAGTTCTATGAAACAAAGCAAAATGATTTAAGGCTACCAATGAAAGATTTTGTAGAAGATACACAAGCATCAAGTATAAGATTTCTTTTTGAGAATCTATAGTTTACAGATTAGAGTTCTATAAAATGAGGGGCCTAAGTGACCAGAAAGAGCACTTGAGTAGAAAGAGAACTTTTAGATTCAAGTCTACATGTGCCACTTTTATCCATTCAATCTTGGGCAAATTTTGTTAGGATCTATTTCTCTGTCTCCAAACAGAAAGGAATGAACTAGATTCTCTTTATTAAATTCCTAGTTTAAAAATTAAACCTCAAAATACAATGAGCTTTCAAGGATTTGATACTTACCCTTTTATCCCAAGTTCTAAGGCTCAGTAGTAGTATCAACAAATATTTCCTGACTGAATGAATTGTATTGGCTCCAACTGTAAGCTATGACTACCATGCACAGCGCATCAGGGCAGAACAGGTAGAGAAAATGGTTTGCCACACTGGGTCCTGGTGGAAATTCCTGTTACAAGGTTAGTCTCTTTCTTCCTTGGGAGGATGGGTATAGTCAGCAAAGGAGAAAGTGTGCTTCTTTCTATAGTGTTTTAAAATTAATAAAGTAATTGAACATATTCAATGCAGAAAATACAACGAATGAAGCAAAAATAAAACCTCATGGTAATTCTATCACTGAGCTTCCCAGGTGTTTCAGTGGTAAAGTATCCACATGCCAATAAAGAAGACATGGGTTTTATCCCTGAGTCAAGAAGATCTCCTGGAGAAGGAAATGGCAACCCACTTCATTGTATGAATATAATTTATATAACCAATTTCTTATGGTTAAGCATTTATTTCCTTTTTTCTATCAGTAAAATATGATTTAAATGTTTTGCCAATGTCTAATTTATTGTATAGGATAAATTCCTAAGCATAGAATTGTTGAAAGGATATGAACATTATTAAGGCTTTTGAATATATTTTCCTAAATACCTTCCAGAAAAGATCTGCCAATTTACATTTCTTTCAGCAAAATATAAAAATTTCCATTTCCCTGTACCCTTATCCACATGGGTCTTATCAGTTTAAAAATCTGTATCTATTTAGTAGGCAAAAATGTTATAATTGTATTAAGATGAACTTACTATTTCAATTTACATTTGCTTAATAACTTTAATAGTAGATCAACATTAACAATAGGGCTGTACTGGAATTTCTGCCATACAGTGAAAAAGATAGACAAAAGACAGATACCTTATACAAGCAAAATCATTTATTTATCTGTCCATCTTGATTTATTCATTTGTTCCATTTATTAAGTGCTTTCCTATACTGTGGATAGTTCTGAACACTGGAAAAATAAAAGGCAAAAATACACAATCCCTACTCTCCAGATCACAGCTTAGTTAAGAAAACAAACATGTAAATTAGGTGTTAACTCTAATAAAAGTATATACAAAATTTATAATAGTTCAAAAACAGGGAGAAAGGATATATCTTAAAAAATAAGCAGACCCCAAATAAGGAGTGGAACCCTCAATGAGTACAGGAGGCAGAAGAGATTTCAGAGGCAAAGAAAGGGGCTCTGATTTTTGAACATAAGGGAGAAGTTTCAATAAATCCAATCTTACAACATAAAGACCAAGGTAACTATTACCAATTCATACATTTTAAGCTCAAAAAGAATCATATTTTCCTTCATTCAGCTGGAGGCCTGTCAACTTTTTTCAATTGTTGTGTAACATTAGACTACTTGATGTAATATCTTATGACCAATTTAAGATAAATTACCAATTAAGAAAAAAATGACTCATTAGTAAATACAGATGCAAGCAGTTAAAGCAAATGAAGCATTTATCCCTCAGGAAGTTTTTCCATAAAAGTTCTTCTGCATGGTGTACCTTGTGGTTTGTCTCCTCAGTATGGGAGCAATCTTAGAAACAATGTCAGCATGAAAACCTCATGACTTATTCACCTCTGACAT
Organism: Bos grunniens; assembly: GCF_055505025.1. Classification (NCBI taxonomy): domain Eukaryota; kingdom Metazoa; phylum Chordata; class Mammalia; order Artiodactyla; family Bovidae; genus Bos; species Bos grunniens. Next base: position 6,010,027 of record NC_141179.1, on the reverse strand, counting down.
AACTTTAGCATCCCCTAGGAGTTTCCAACTGATCCAGAAAGTCTTTCTTCTGATCATGAGATTTGGTGGCTTCGGATATTTACTTTTCTTCCTGTTAGAGTCAACAAATCCCTGGCAGACTGCAGGCAGGAGCTGAGGTTCCAGGGCTTCCATTCTTTTCATTAATCAACACCACTTTTTCTCTGTCATTCAACAAACATGTATTTGGAACCCACTGCATTCAAAGCACAGCATTATGTCTTACTTAGCATGTTACAAACACTTTGAAGTACAATACCACAAGGACAAGAATTTTACCTCCACTTCACAGAAGAGGAAAAGGAAACTACAGTCATCTCAAGGCTCTACAGCCAGTAAGCAGCAAAGTGGATACTGAGAATACAGATCTTTTCTGTCCGAGCCCAGGGCTCTTGCCACATCATGCCTTCCTTACCGGTCTCCCTGTTCCCAGCCTCTCTCCTCTCCAGCTGTCTAATTCATGTTCTGAAACCAAAAGACCACCCACCTTTATCAAATTGCACCGACTCTAAGAAGAACTATCACTCCTCTGAGCTCCGACAGCTTGCTGCTCATGTCATCCAACTGGCCCTAACTCAGAAAATGCTTAGTGGAATCTCTGTCTTCAATTATGAAATAGTTTTAGCGTGTATTCAGAAGGCATGGTGTCAGGCTTTGTGAACCTACTCTGGTACTATTCAAATTTAAGTTCTAGTCAGTTCTACAGACATTTTTGACAACTTGCTATTAGTGAGGCGCTAGGCTAAGACATGGTTTCATCCCTCAAGAACCTTAGTCTAATGGGAATATAGATACGTAAAATTTTTATGTATATATGTGTACATTCACTCATTTACTGGCCATGTGCTACCACTGGGCACAAAAAAGATAAAACATGGCCTTTCAAGTAACTTGAAAGAAGACAGACATGTAAATGTTTTCATTCATTCAATAAACATCTATTAAGCCCTTATTACGTATGGACACTGAGTGAGGAACACTTATGACTAACTGTCCCTGTTAACGGAGCTGTTTCTCCTTTAAAGATAATCCTCAAAAGTAGAGAGTAGGAATTAAACTTTTTTATATGTAATAAGGGACCATAGTGAATGAAGCCTCAGCCAATCACGCTTATATCAGTTCCAAATCTCTTTGCAGTTCATACATATCACTTTCTTTTAGACCAACTCTAGATACGCATGTGCTAAATCGCTCAGTCGTGTCTGACTCTTTGTGACCCCATGGGCTGTAGCCCACCAGGCTCCTCTGTCCATGGAATTCTCTAGGCAAGAATACTGGAGTGGGTTGCCATTTCCTCCTCTAGGAGATCTTCCCAACCCAGGGATCGAACCCGTGTCTCTTATGTCTCCTGCATTGGCAGGTGGGTTCTTTACCATTAGCGCCACCTGGGAAGTCATGAACTCTAGATAACGAACCTAAAACAGAATGATCATACCCTTTATCATTCTAGTATAAACATTTCCAATGACGCTGAAATACATCTCAATTCATCCTAAAACAATGTCAGCCACACTTTTACTTTTATGCAGAGAATTAAATAGAAATTTCTAGAGTCCGAGCCTTCTCATTCTATTACTTTATTCACGTTTGACAGGCCAAAATGCAAATACGGGCGCAGTAGATTTCAAAATATGCACGTGAGAGACCTAGGAGTTCCTTTGAGGTTTCTCAGAAGTGAGAGCGGCAGTGGGGGTGGTGAGAGAGGACTTTTCCTACTTCAACCAGAGCATGTCTTTAAATACTGTGCTTTTAAGTACAAGTTCTTTTGGAAAAGAATCCTGCTACTTAATTAAACAATTGTTTAAGAGAGTCAAATAATAATACATAGTATTTTGGCTTTATAATTTTTAACTATTTGTCTCAAAAAAAATAGAGTCCTTCCTGTAAGATCAAATTGGTCCACTTTTAAAGACAGCTACAGGAGCTAACGTTGCTGAGTGCTTACTACTTGGTGCCAAGTACACTTTAAATTGATCATCTATCTCATTTAGTCACATCTTGCCTGGAAAATCCCATGGACGGAGGAGCCTGGTAGGCTGCAGTCTATGGGGTCGCGAAGAGTCGGACACGACTGAGCGACTTCACTTTCACTTTTCACTTTCATGCATTGGAGAAGGAAATGGCAACCCACTCCAGTGTTCTTGCCTGGAGAATCCCAGGGACGGGGGAGCCTGGTGGGCTGCCGTCTCAGAGGTCGCAAAGAATCAGATACGACTGAAGCGACTTAGCAGCAGCAGCAACATCTCTTTGAAGAACAATTTCACTATAATGCCCCACATTAATGGAGCAAATAAAACAAGTCACTGTATATCACTGACATTAGAGACTAATTTGTTAAAAGATTTGCATCTCTAAACGCATCTGATTTAGTAGATCAACTTTTTTTTTGCCATTTAGTTAATTCTGAAAAAAAAAGTAAAAGTGTTAGTTGCTCAGTCACGTTCAACTCTTTGCAACTCCATGGACTGTAGCCCACCAGGCTCCTCTGTCCATGGAATCAGGCAAGAATACTGGAGTGAGTAGCCAGTCCCGTCTCCAGATCTTCCTGACCCAGGGATCAAACCCAGTCTCCTGCATTTGCAGGCAGATCCTTTCCTGTCTGAGAACCATGACTTAATTCTACTATATAATAAATGACACTTAATGAACACCAATCCATCCTACCAAGTCCAACTGGTCTGCTGTCCAGACACCAGAGTAACTCATGTTTACTGCACGGATTATTTCATTTCATCCTCAAAATAATCTTACGAGGGAAGGAATATTATTCTGTTCTCAGAAAGAAAACTGAGGAACTAGCATGCAGAAGTAGGGACCCTAAAAGGTCTAAGGAGCACGATCATGTGTGGACAAACTTACTGGGTGAAGAGTGCCCTCATTCCAGAAAACTGTCTCACTTCAAACTTCTCAGACTGACAAGAGCCAGATAGGAGTCATCCATCTTCCGCATTTTTCTTTCTTCTCCACTTCAGGGACTATAAAAAGGCTAGACCTCCATTCTCTATGAAGGTAATTTTTTTTTTTTTTTCATTTTTAAACTTCATATTTAAGTTAATAGTGCTCATCTGACTGTAAGATTGACAAGCAGGGTGGTGAGAAATATAAGGCAGATGGGGAAAAAAGATGGAATTAAAGTTTTTAAATCCACAGGATATCACAATAAAGGATCTTAAGCACATAGCGCATAACTAGTGCCATACTAATTTGGTTAGAAATTAAGTTGTGTTTGGGGCGGGTAGGAAACCAAAGGTAAAGAGAACCCTGCTGTAGGAACAGAAGCACGGCTGCATGGGGTGTCGTGTCATGCAGCCATGGAGCCCCTTAGCTAGGCAGGTACCAGGGAAGATACTCCGCTGCCAGTGCAGGCACCAGACTCCTGAGCGTGACTGATCCCAGCGCTGGTCAGAAGCGGGGGGTGACAGCATCTTTCCCCTCTGCTGCTCTGAAGTCTCTCAGCGGTTCTAAGGAGGACATTAATATTTCTATTCATAGCTCTTAACCATGGGCGGAGATGAAGACTATTAGCAAGAGTGGGAGCAGATGGAGTATTGGAATAATCTCCATAACCATTTTTGTTTTGTTAACAGGAGGGCTTTTCTGCAAGGGAAAAACTATGAAAAGAAAATAAGATTTTTGCAAAAGTCCTCTTTTTTCTTTTTCTGTCTCTTCTCATTAATTTATCCATACACTATGAACTAACTTAAGTACCAGGCACTGTGATGGGCACTTGGAAGTACCAAAAATAAATGAGTCAGGACTTCTATCACTGAAGGAAGAAGATATCTAAATAAACACAACACAAGATATTAAGTGCTATAATATGCTACACCAAAGCTTATGTAAGCAGGGACTGTATTTTACTTATTTTTGTAGTCCCAACTCTTTATCACAATTGATAACACAAAGTTAACAGCTCAATACATTTCCTGAATAAATGTTTTCATGACCAATATTTCTTCTGACTGGCTTCAAATTCTCTTGTGTTAATGTATGTGTGGATGCTCTATATAAGATCTTAATATAACTGTAGTAAGCTACAGGTATATTTCTTGGGACTTCATGTGCAAATACATATTAATATCAACTACTGATTCTAGATTAAAGTCTAGGATATTAAAATCAATCATAGGATAAAATCGTAATTTTATGGTTTCCCAGGAGCTGAAAAAACATAGTAGATAGGACACTGGGCACTTGCAAGACAAATCTATCCATTAATTGGGACTGAATATAGTTCAGACATTTGGCTACATCCATTCACAGCACCTTATAGTCTCGAGGCAAGTCTGCCCTCTAGTGCTCAAACTCACAAACGCAATCAGAATAGCAAGTTCCAACTATCAGAAAAAAAGAACTAGCATTTCAGAGACATTAAAATGTAAAACTGTATCATTATCCCAAAACAAAAAGCCTCATTAAAAGAATAAAATGGCATTCCCCTTTTAAATTTGTCATATGCTTATATATTCTTATTTCTTAAATCTCACAGCTTCCATAACATTAATGATTTTGTGTGTAGTAGAAAATGCTAACATTACATTTCTACTTGAAAAACCACAAAAGCTGGCTTAAAATTTCACAAATCACGTATTTTCAATCCAATCCTATTCTCTGGTTATCCTTACTAAGATCTCACCCATCCTGACTTAAAACTGAGGCTATATACTGAAGTCACATACACATATCCACCTCAGCTCTGTTCCTTTAACTTCAGACTCAAGTACCCAACTGCCTACTTGACACTTCCTCTGGGAAGTGACATGTGAAAGGCCTACCTTACATATCCAAAACTAAATTCTCGGTTTCCCTCTCAAACCTCCTCCTTTGAGCCTTCCTCTCCTTAGTATCAAATATGGCTGCTTCATTCTTAGCATTCTTCAAGCCAAAAATCTTGGGGCCATTCTTGATTCTTCTTTCTCATATCCCACATCCAATCCATCAGCATATACTACTGGCTTTATTCAAAGTATTTTCAGAATCTGACCACTTATTTCCACTGCCTTCATTCTAATTCAAACTACCCCACTTCTCATGTAGATTACTAAGTCTACTGATTTTCATCCTTGCTTTGATCAGCACTCTGTTTCCCACTTCAAAGTCTAAGTCTGTAGGAAGGTCTACGATGCCCTTCAAAGATTAACTATAATCAGGCACTCTACTCCCAGTCTCTCTAACCTCACTTCTAATCCGGCTAGTAGCTCGTCTTCCTCACTACTGTCACAATGACTTCCTTGCCATTTCTTATAAACACTACGCAGACTACCAGCTCAGAACAGTAGACTTTAAATTCCTGCCTGGAATGCTCTTCTCCTGATTATATATATGGCTTAATCATTTTCTTCAGATTTCTGCTCCGAACCACATTATCAGTGTATACACTATTTAAAATAGCAACCCTATCTATTCTCACTCTCCAGACCCTTTCCTCGACTTATTTTCCCTTAATAACATGCGACCATATGATAAATTTTGTATTTTATCAATTAAAAGCCAAATCCCATAAGGCTCAAAAATAATTGTCTATTCTGTGTCCTGCTGTATCCAGGCCTAAAACATACTAGATGCTTGAGATTTTCTGAAACACTGGGTTGGCCAAAAAGTTTATTTGAGCTTTTCTTCTGATACGAAAAAACCTGAATGAACGTTATGGCCAACCCAGTATTTAGTTCAAGAGGAATTAAGTCTGATTAGTGGTAAAATAAAACAAAAATTTCAGCTATTTCGGTTTACACAGGATGGAAAAACTTGTTTAAAAAAAAAAAAAACTAGTTAATTGAACAACAGAATGGTTCAAAATTGGAAAAGGAGTATGTCAAGACTGTATACTGTCACCCTGCTTATTTAAATCATGCAGAGTACATCATGCGAAATACCGGGCTAGATGAAGCACAAAGCTGGAATCAAGATTCCCAGGAGAAACATTAATAACCTCAGATATGCAGATGACACCACTGTTATGGCAGAAAACAAAGAGGAACTAAAGAGCCTCTTGATGAAGGTGAGAGAGTGAAAACACTGACTCAAAACTCAACATCCAAAACATGAAGATCAGGCATCCAATCCCATCACTTCATGGCAAATAGATGGAGAAACAATGGAAACAGTGACAGACTTTATTTTCTTGGACTCTAAAATCACTGCAGATGGTGATTGCAGCCATGAAATTAAAAGATGCTTGTTCCTAAGAAGAAAAGCTATGACAAACCTAGATAGTGTATTAAAAAGCAGAGACATTACTTTGTCGACAAAGGTCCATCTACTCAAAGCTATGGTTTTTCCAGTAGTCATGTACAGTTGTTAAGAGTTGGACCATAAAGAAAGCTGAACACCGAGGAATTGATGCTTTTGAACTGTAGTGCTGGAGTAGACTCTTCAGAGTCCCTTGGACAGCAAGGAGATCAAACCAGTCCACTCTAAAGGAAATCAATCCCGAATATTCATTGGAAGGACTGATTTTGAAGCTCCAATACTTTGGCTACCTGATGTGAAGAACTGACTTACTGGAAAAGACCCTTATGCTGGGCAAGACTGAAGGCGAGAGAAGGGGACATCAGAGGATGAGATGGCTGAATGGCATCACTGACTCAACGGACATGAGTTTGGGCGAGGCCTGACGTGCTACAGTCCATGGGGCAAGAGTCAGACATGACTGAGCGACTGAACAACAACAAACTGCTTTCTATTTAATTATCTAGGTGTATTCATTCAACATTTACTTAGCACTGTGGATAGGGCACTGTTTTGAAGTTCCTAAAGGTACTGGTAAGTATATTATTTTACAGACAACAAAACTGAAGATGACAGAAGTAAAGTGACTTGTTTAAAACTGACGTAACAAGGATGTGGCAAAGAGGAGATCAAATCAGGCTTCTCTGATGTTACTTCTATAAACTCTCTCAATATTCATAGCAGTTTCAAGAAATGATATAAATCCAAAAACAGGTAAGGTTTCTGCATTTGTAGATAAAAGTAAAAGTGCACAAACTTGCTATAAGTCATCTGATTTGTATGACAGAATAATACAAGGAAAGAACTAAGGGTAAACTAATTGTACTTAATGTAATATTCATAAAAAATAATTTTGCTAAGTTTGGTAAGTTAATAATACTAAGTCTCTAACAACAAGTTATTGAAATAATTTATCTTTTATCTTTCCTCTTTCACATGCACATTTCCTCTTCAAATGCAATTGACAGCAGTCATATGGAAGCAAATTCTCTTTTCACCAAAATATGTGAAAACTTTTATCCACGCTATTTTCTACATGAAAAGACAAATTATGGGTGATACACAATTTACTTATACACACATAGCGATTTGGGTAAAGCTGGTTTTATATATATCCATTTTGCTTATTTTTGTTGGCTTTTAAAAATAATTGTCTCATACTGGAATATTTCATAATACCCACAATTTTACTTCATACTTAAAATAATCCATCATGTATGGCAGTTTTCCTTATTATTCTAAAGCTGAGAAAAACAAAATTGCAAGTGATAAAACTTCTTCAACATGATCTAATTTGGGGGAAAACTAAGAAATTTTTAATATACGTTTTACATTTGTGGAGCACAGATCCATAAAATACAACAAAGCTCCAAAAAAACTGGCACTCTAAGGTAAGAATTCATACTCATGTTAAAGTCTAATCCTTTTACTGGATATATTTTGAAGAATATTTAACACATGATAAACCAGAACCCATGTAAAAATAAGCCATATTAAAAAAGGTTTAATAAATAAAAGCACACAAAATAAAAAGAAAATGATCAAATGAACAACTGGTCTAGGAACAAAAGCAGCACAATGTGTACAGGACACAAAAGACTGTAAGACGGAGACAGCAAATTTACTTTTTATTAAGATGGTATTTGACGAAAAGTAAATAAATTGTGCTTTAAAAGAGCTAAAGATTTGCTTCAGTGAAGTAAAAGTTCACTAGAAAAGCCTCTACAATAAACAGTGAATTAGAAATAATTCACCTGAGGTTTGGGGCAGGAATTTACCTTTTCATAATCTGTATCTATATAAATTTGACCATAAAAGTCAGACTGTTGTTTAGGCTTCCACATTACTACTTATAGGTAACTAGGTTTATCAACAAAAAAGACCAGATCTTAAGCAACTTGTCTGGTTGTTAACAAATATTTATAAAACCATATTCATTAAAAAATCACATGATCTAGAATATTTAATAATCCAGACCAGCCTTTCCTGACAAAATCAAAGATATTTTGCTGTTATTTCTCTTTTCTCCTGAAGAGTAAATAAACACTACCTTGAAATGTTTCCACGTAATGATTCCTAATATCACTCAAGAAATATACTATCTCAAGAAAAAGAGAATTCTTTATGAATTCTTTAGAAGTACGATTAAGAGATGGCTTTGCCTTTTCTCTTAGTTTAACAGAGAAATGCATTTAAATTATGTAAATTAAAGTGTCCTCAACTTATTTGATGCTTTAGACATTTAGTAAGCACATGAGATGTGCTACAAAACTTTAGGCCCTAAGAGCCTTGAGAGCCCAAACAAAACTTTATTGAATTAGGAATGATCACAACAGTTTTAAGTACCCTTCAAGAAAGCAGTTTTTTAAAAAAAAGTCAGTATTCTTGTTTATCAAGCTGAGTATGTAATATATTTCAAATAAATGCTTTCATAACTTCACATCATCAATTAAGGAGAAAGGACATGTTTTGACAAAGAAATCATTTGTTCAAAGTAAAATGTTTCATTGCTAATACTCTACATTAACTACTATGCTTTAAAATTCTACTATCCTACTCACCTCCCCACACAAAGTGATGGCATTAATTCTACTAAAGATAAATTTTCGGCTCACTAGATGAAAAAGGCATTTGAATTTAAGAGAAGTACTCTTCAGGGTCAATCTAACATTCCCATAGAAGGCCCTCAAATTCCAGTTTAAGAAATACTTGTGTGTAGTCGGTCGCTAAGTCATGTCTGACTCTTTGCGACCCCATGGACTGTAGCCCACCAGGCTCCTCTGTCCATGGGATTTTCCAGGCAAGAATACTGGAGTGGGTTGCCATTTCCTTCTCCAGGGGATCTTCTAGACCCAAGGGATCAAACCCACATCTCCTACTTGGCAGGTGGATCCTTTACCACTGAGCCACCAGGGAGCCCTTTAAGAAACACTAGAGTACTTCAAAGTAAAACTCAAGTCAAAAAACCTGTACATTACACATAAAAATACTACTACAACCAAAAATGGATTACGTCAAGAATTTTACTGTGAGCAGTCAAAAAAGAAGACATTGTAAGACAATAAGAGATAACATTGCAATAAAGTCAGATAAGCCCACAACACACCATTTTCTATCTCCTATTCAAATAAGTTACCTGAATAACTGGCAAGTTCCTAAAGATACTATGCCTTGTTAATAAATCACTGGCTTCAAGGGGTTGGGAGACAACCTCTCCACCCACTCACAGTTCAGAATCCACACCTGGCTCTACTTTCTTCCAGTAGTATTCCATCTGTATGTTATTCTATAAGAAGAAAGTAGTTTCTAATTATAAAGCACCAGTGAATTTTATTCCACATTAAAGGAAGTTTTACAACAGGATTCCTGGGAAGGCACTTAAAGCTAACTAGTTAAAACAAGAGCCCCAACAGAAGATTTGTTATTCATACTGCTGGCTCCTTAATACTATCCTCTTTACTTACACTACTTAACCTCTTGATCATTAGTTCCAATAAATTAAATTATGTTCAAATACTAATTAAAAAAGAAATGACCAGAAGGGACAAGCCCATATCCTGAGATGAATGAGGCAGAGTTAAGTTTGCTTCCAAAATAAGTTGAGTTATGACTCTAAGAAGGTTGGAGAATTAGAAAGAGCAGAGTAAACCAAGCACAGCCTGAGTAAAATGGGGCTGTTGACTTCAGGATACAGTAAGTTTCATTTAAATTTCCAGATTCAAAGTCTTAAAGGAATCTTTGGATAAGTAAGCAAAGTAAATTGTTTCATATATTTTATTTCTTTAAAAGGCATCTATAATTTTTAAATGTTTCTTATAAAGACAAAACAATTTTGTTCAGGCCATAAATTGACAACTTATAAAATTTCATTTAAATTATATATTTTGGAATTAAATAAAGATGGGCAATATTCTTCAAATTCACAAGTTGTTCCCTGAAGAGTCATATCATAAAGATTCAAATGTCTAAAACCTAAGTGCTTTACAGTCATCCCGCAGGACCTAAAGGACACTGGCTCCAGCAGCTGCCAAGTTTACCAAAATCTGCAGATGCTCAAGAGCCACAGTTGGTCCTCTATCCCACAGGTCCTGTTATACACGGATGCAGGGTCCACAGACACAGAGAGTTGATTGCGTATTTACTGAAAACAAATCTGCCTATAAGCAGAACCACACAGTTCAAACCCATGTTGTTCGAGGACTGACTGTACTTATAATACATTTAATACTAAAACACCAGTCATAATGTCGTAACACTCACTGTCAGTATGCTCAGTTCCGATAATTCAGTGATTCTAATACTTGACACAGTATTCCAGGAAAATTATCCTTATCAGACATTTAAGGGAAAAACTGTTTTCCATTATTATATCAGTGTTTCACAAAGTCGTACATAGTGATGTCATGAAGAAATAAAAACGGCAATCATTCTTTCTCAACCAAAAAGCAAAAAAAAAAAAGCAAAAACATAAAATTATTTAAAATGCTATTCTCCCTAAGTAATCACTACTGTAATCACTCATTAAATTCACCACCAAAAACCAACCTTTACCTTAAATCCCAATAGAAATGTTATTATGGAAAAGCAACCTATTTACTTTTCTCCATATAATTAGGAATTACATTCCTGAAGCTGTGACTTGACTGTAAATGTGAATACGGTTTTCATTTCACTGGGATATTGGATGGTTTAAGAGGAATGTAAAAACAGCCCTGCTGCTAGTCCAAAAAGACACCTTTTGTGTGAATTAGAAAAAAGACGGTCCTGTCTTCAGGAAACTTCACTGCCAACGGTCAGAGAATTGTGACAATTAGCAATGTAATTTGTACCAATGTAAATGGTACCCTTGAGTTGTGCACAATTACACCCAGAATTCTCCCATGAGTCCGTATTCTCGTTTTTCTAATACATATTTTAACTAAATCCACAACATCAGAGCTAAGGTTCTCAAATAACCAAAAAGAAGGGGGATTGGGATGGAGTGGTCCTCAACACAACTCCCCAAATCACGAAATGATAGTTAAAAAGATCACATATATGTCACGAACAACAACAATAATGATGATACACAGCTTCAATAATGGTCTTAATTTTCTCATAAGGCTAACTGATTTTGAGACCATTAATATATGAAACTTGCTCTAATATAATGGAATTTTAAACTGATAGAATACAGAAAACGTAAAATTCACATTAAGAGTATACATACGATGCTGATTTATACTTATTGACAATACTATTTAATGGTTAGAAAACAAAGTAACAACACAATAATCTTTCCAACTGTAAACTTTTCAGATAAAGAATATGCATAATATGTTGGCAACTTTCACAGAAAACCACAGCTAAACTTGCCCAATATCCAGAAACGTATTTTATTAGCTGCATCAGAAATTACCCAAGAAGTCAAGACCAATAAATATTCTTTCTGATTGTGCAGAGATGAATATATGAGCTATACCATGAACAGAGTACATTGCCAAATATTAAGACTGTTTAAAACCTTTAAAATTCCACAAATTTCTGGTATGACAGACTTCTAAAATTCAAGAATTAAAATTTACAAAAATAAATACCACTCTTGACACTCAACGGACATCTTCACTTTAAGGCCTTTGTCACAAATCTGAATCTTTATTGTTCTGAAATAAATGTTATAAACATAACTCAAACAAAAACTTCAATATTCAGTCTCAGAAGAGGTGTGGCTCAACGCCCATAACATGTAACAAGAAAACGTCCTTTAAAAAAAAAAGGAAAAAAAAAAAAGTACTATGAGAAGTCTTTCATATGAATGAAAATGCACCCCTTAGGTTTTTTCCCCTCTCATCTCATTAGCCTGTACACACGTCAGGATCAAAAGGTTTGCACTTTCTTCACAATACTTCTTGCTATGATGCTTGACGAACTTTATGCCACTCAACAAATTCATCAAGAAGAACAGGCCCTAGAAATAAAAGAAACAACTTTTATTAGAATTCAGTGAACTTATCTCTTAAATTATATAAAACAAACTCTATGGTGACAATAGGAAACTGACCTTTCCCTTCTTTAGGTATTTTCCTTCCAGACTCCCTCTTCTACTTAATAGGTGCTTTCTTGGCCATTTGTTTTTTTTTTTTTTTTTTTAAATAAAACATAAGGGACTTTCCACAATGGATATTTGTACAAACCACATTCTCAAGATTTAAGTGTTTCATGAACTCTCTGATAACTCGGTCAATATTAACCTCTCCCTTTTTCTAACTGCCCATGGCTTTCTGCCAATTAATTATTAAATAATATGAAAAGTGTTTTAACGTAGTATTTCTGTTACCTTACCAAGAAATGTGTAAGTGTACTGAAGGTGTGGCCATATACTGTTCCAGGTACAAGACCTACTATAGATCTGAACACAAAGCAAGTACCTAATAAATATCAACACCTGCATTAAGAACTATTGTAAAAAGATATTTTTATATTACAGGGAGTTCAAATTTACTTACTTATAGAAGTCAGATAGGCAATATTTAAACCTCACCGTTTACTGTTTGGAAATGTAGGGAAAACTCATTGCCATAAAGAAATATGCTTGCCCTATTCTTCTTACAACCCTCTGGTGAGCTCACTTTTTCTCTCGCTTTTAATGGATATTTCTCTACTGTAAGAAAAACAGGAGACTAGCATAATAATAAATGACAACTGAAAAGCAACCTAGATGTTGTCATACTGTGGACCAGCACACCAGAAAGCAAGTGCAACATAAGCCACTACGTGGTTCCAACCGAATTCCTATAGAAGAACACAGGAACAGTTCTGTCAGATTTTGTAATTTTTCAAACAAATCTAGAAGCTATATTTTTATTCAAAACCTCTCAGTTAAAACGCTGACTCAAATGCACATGAAAATACATATCTACAGGACAGACATAGTCCTTGAGCTGCCAGTTTACTGCTGTAAGGTATTATTTATAAAAATATTAAATTTTACACTATTTTGTAAATGGAAGACACAATATATACAGAAAGAAATAAAGTTATCCTTTCTTCAGCATTTTGTTTCTTCAGTGTCACAAAAGTCCATTAACCTCAGTTTACATTTGGTGGCTCAGTGGTAAAGAATCTGCCTGCCAATGCAGGAGACCCGTGTTCAATCCCTGGGTTGGGAAGATCTCCTGAAGAAGGAAATGGCAACCCACTCCAGGACTCTTGCCTGGGAAATTCCATGGACAGAGGAGTCTGGAGAGCTATAGTCCATGAGGTCGCAAAAGAGTTCAACACGACTTAGCAACCAAACAGCAATAACAATCTTTTCTATACAATGCTTTGCAACATGAAAACAACACATGCAGCCAAACTTGTGATGGGAGTGAAAAACTTACAGCTCTAGAAAATTCATCTGGCTTATCTAAAAATTCATCATTGCCTCCAACACCTATGGCATCCTGGGTTTTCCACTCAAGGGGACTGACAGATATTTTAATCATAGTTTATTGACTGTTTACTCAATAATTTCTGAAGGAAGTTACATTGACATTATTTGCCATATTGTGAATGGATATTATGATATTAAAGCTTTTGCTACTATAGCTGTTTTGCTTTCCTATTTTTAAAATCATGACTGCACTTTTCTTACATAGTAAAATGCCAGGAAAGCCAGGAATAAAGCAGAATTTTAGCTTCTAGCTGCAGAAATTATATTCTGAATTTAGCTATAGTGCTCTGCTACCAAGTAATTGAAAATATTTCATTTACCAGCACACATTTTATAATGGTGCTCAATCTAAGTTCTCTACCTTCTATACCTGCCTCCCCGCTACACTTCCCACACAATTAAAACAAGAAGGTCTGTTAGGAAGTTTAAATTCTTTATAGTAATGCTACACAAATCCACGTTCTCATTTAATAGCTTTAAGAACTATATTTTGGTAAGAAAACATTGTATTATATACTTACAAGCACCATCTTCATCATAGTTACTAAGATCGGCATGGACTGTTCTACTGAATTCTAACACATTGTACCACTGATCTTTGTTCATAACGCGATACTTTGATTGCTGCAGAAAACGATATAAACATTTGGATTACAGAACAAGCAATATCTATTAGGATTTGACTTCAATAAACATAGTTGTAACTTTGTTTTGATTTAGTCTTTCCTAAAACAGTTATTCCTCTTTTAATTATTTGTGTTTCTAAGAGAATTTTCAGGGTCATTTAGATGTTAACATCTTCAAATTTATTTTTTCCTTTTTTATTCCTGAGAAATAACACAGCATCAAGGGCACTAACAAAAAGGGTAAAACTCAATAAATTTTTACCAATGTGTATGCTGTGTAATCACCAGTGAGATCAAGCTATATAATGTTTCATATACACAGTAAACTCCCTCCTGCTGTTTCTCATTAAATTGTTTCTTTGCATAAGGTTATGCAACTTCAAATCTTTAGCCACATTTGAAGTTGGCATTTTTCAGGCTTGGGTTCAAATCTTACTTCTGTTACTTAATTGAGTGACCTTGGGAAAGTTACTCGTTGGCTAAGTAAAAATAAAACATAATTCAAAATGGTGTTATAAAGATTTAAAAAGATAATGTATGTTAAATACCCTCCACACAACAAACATTTGAAAATATTTAGTTCTCTCAGCAACTTTTACATGGGAATATTTTTACAAGGAATATTTATCTCTGTCCCCAAATTACTAATATGAGGAAGATAGGTAATATCCATCAACTAATCTGCTTTATTAGGCTAAAAGATTTAAGTGTGCATATAAGACCTTTTTATATTACTGTCTCTTATCACAAGCTTTAAACAAAACTAATCTGGGGAACTTGCTATGATAAACAATCAGCTTCATGAGAAATTATTTTCAAAGCAAAAGCATCTATATTCAAGAAATGGTAAGAAGTACACCAAAACAAAAGACAAAATTGCAAAAACAAAAAAACACTACCAAAGCAAGAAATGGAAAAAAAGGACAGTATCTTCTTAGAATCTTACCTTGAACAACAGGTATAAGAATAAAGCCTTTCTTCTAAAAGAATACTTCCTTTATAAATTCAGCATATATGTCTCAGTAATTACTATATCTAAGTACATTCTCATATTTGGGGACATAAAATATTAAACTTTCTAATGGTGGTGTTGGAGAAGACTCTTGAGAGTCCCTTAGACCACCTGACCTGCCTCTTGAGAAACCTATATGCAGGTCAGGAAGCAATAATTAGAACTGGACATGGAACAACAGACTGGTTCCAAATAGGAAAAGGAGTACATCAAGCCTGTATATTGTCACCCTGCTTATTTAACTTATACGCAGAGTACATCATGAGAAATGCTGGGCTGGAAGAAGCACAAGTCGGAATCAAGATTGCTGGGAGAAATATCAATAACCTCAGTTATGCAGATGACACCACCCTTATGGTAGAAAGTGAAGAGGAACTCAAAAGCCTCTTGATGAAAGTGCAAGTGGAGAGTGAAAACGTTGGCTTAAAGCTCAACATTCAGAAAACGAAGATCATGGCATCCGGTCCCATCACTTCATGGGAAATAGATGGGGAAACAGTGGAAACAGTGTCAGACTTTATTTTTTTGGGCTCCAAAATCATTGCAAATGGTGACTGCAGCCATGAAATTAAAAGATGCTTACTCCTTGGAAGGAAAGTTATGACCAACCTAGATAGCATATTCAAAAGCAGAGACATTACTCTGCCAACAAAGGTCCATCTAGTCAAGGCTATGGTTTTTCCAGTGGTCATGTATGGATGTGAGAGTTGGACTGTGAAGAAAGCTGAGCGCTGAAGAATGGATGCTTTTGAACTGTGGTGTTGGAGAAGACTCTTGAGAGTCCCCTGGACTGCAAGGAGATCCAACCAGTCCATTATGAAGGAGATCATTCCTGGGTGTTCTTTGGAAGGAATGATGCTAAAGCTGAAACTCCAATACTTTGGCCACCTCATGCGAAGACTGATGCTGGGAGGGATTGAGGGCAGGAGGAGAAGGGACGACAGAGGATGAGATGGCTGGATGGCATCACTGACTCAATGGACGTGAGTCTGAATGAACTCTGGGAGTTGGTGATGGACAGGGAGGCCTGGCGTGCTGCAATTCATGGGGTTGCAAAGAGTCGGACACAACTGAGCGACTGAACTGAACTGAACTCAACTCAACTGGACTGCAAGGAGCTCAAACCAGTCCATCCTAAAGGAAATCAATCCCGAATATTCATTGGAAGGATTGATGCTGAAGCTGAAGCTCCAATACTTTGGCCACCTGATGGGAAGAACCGACCCACTGAAAAAGACCCTGATGCTGGGAAAAACTGAAGGCAGGAGGAGAAGGGGACAACAGAGGACGTGATGGTTGGATGGCATCACCGACTCAATGGACATGAGTTTGAGCAAGCTCCGGGAGATGGTGAAGGACAGGGAAGCCTGGCGTGCTGCAGTCCATGGGGTCGCAAAGAGTAAGATTCAGCTGAGCAACAAACAACAAGAAGATAAAAAGTTTATTCTAATTCTTTAGATTGAGCCTAAGCTTTAATACTAAAATTGGTTCTTTTAAATTGATTTTTTCAGTCTAATATTCTGTATATAGAAAGAAACTTGATTTAGAAGCTTGAGATTTGTACACTAGCATCAATTCTCTCCTGAAAAATCCCAAGAAACTAATTTTACATTAAGGGCATTTGTGCTAAAATTGTTTTTTTGAAGATTTATCTTTGTTTTTTTTTTCCGAAGGGAGAAGAGCTGTGAGGAAAGGAATATACATGGCTTATGCACAAAATATATTAATGAACATGAACTCATGTCTAAATGAGAGCAGATAGGTATACATTTAAACAAATTTTCAACCACTTATACAGATTTTTTAAAAAGCTACAGTCTTTTTGTTTTTATTCATTCAAAGGTATGCTGTTCATTCAGCTGAAGTTTTTAAATATTATTTTAAAAATAAAAATATATACATACCTCTAGGTACTGGTAAAATACTGAAAACAGTGGCCATGTCCTCCCAAGGAGAAGAGCTAACATAGACTTAGCAGTATCAATATCAAGGCTTCTCTGATCTTTATCCTAAAACAAAAGATAAAAAAGTTTTCCTAAGTGTGGTTTCAAGATAATAAAAAAATATTAAAATTGCAAACATGGAAATTCCACCTACCCTTGCAAAATCAAAGGCATATCTGTAAATATTCTTAAACGAAGAAATATCATTCAACTGTGAGCGCAAAAAGTCAAATTTGTTCTGTAACTTTTCTGTGCAGTCACACCTTAAATTAAAAAATCAAATGTTATATAATTAAGAAAATTAAATAAAAGTATCTTTGGGGGTTAGAATGAATGCATTAAGTAAAAAAGTGAGCACATTTATGAAGTTAGTTTAGGTTTACAATCTCTGATTCACAAATTTAGAATAACTGTTGCCTTCTACCTACCAATACAATGCAAAAGGGAAAAAGGGAAAAGAAAACCTGGCAATCTATGAAACGTCACTCCAATAACTTTTCTTTAAAAAAAAAAAACACCCACAACTCAAGCATAACCTCGAATAAAATCACAAATATTTGGTAAAAAGAAACATACTAAGATATATGCTTTTACCACAAATAAAGTTAAAATGACAGAACAAATAAAATTAATCAGGCCTCTGACACAAATTCTCAGGCACCATCTTGGTGAAAGAGACTAACCATGATTGCTTTTAAAAGTTTAGCAGGTAATCCAGAGGAAATACATTATATTAGTGATTCAGTCACTACATTTTTAGTAAACAAAAAATCAAAGTATATCAGTGACAGCACCTAACTTTACATCAGGTACATATACAAAAGAATGCAAACAAGCAATAGATGTTATCTCTAAAGGTACAACTAACTAAATATAAGGAACTAAAGAGATGGGATGTTCCAAAGTATTACTGGCTTTCTGACTTTACCTGGGTTGATTTACTCCACTATTTAGCAAGAAATAAGGCAAAGCCTTTCACAATTGGCATAAACTTCCAATCTCATCTCCAGCCAGGGCCCAATATCCTTAAAATGTAACTGTGCTCTAGTTATAATTCACTTACCATTCCCAAATGCCATATCTATGCTTTAAGCACATATTATTTTATCTACTTGATATGCTGTTCCTTCTAATATTTTGTCAAAAAATCTCTCATCAGAACTCACTCACAGTTTGTCCTCTCTGAGATCATCTGACTCCCTTCAATCAAATTAGCTGTGCCATCTACTGTGACCAATAGTTTTCCACGCAAAACTGATTTCAGTACTCATGACAATACACCTAGCATTCTCAGATTTAACCAAGCCTTTCACTGTTCTGAATCAACAATGTGATGTGTAGTAACTTATCATTTTATTAATGTGTAAAATATCTGAATAAATTTCTAGTGTTGCTTAACACTTGCATTCTTAGAATAAGCCAAACTTGGTCATGTTACCTGTTTTATACACTGCTGTTCATAAATGAGACTGGCTGTAAATTTCATTCTTTCACATTTTTTTTGCTAGTCTTGTAACAAGCTTATAGCATAAGCCTCAAAAAAACAAAATGAGAAATGGTACACTTTCTTCTGTTTTCCGAAAAAAGTTTACTCAACATTGGATTCAGGATATGAACAAACTCAGCAGCTGAAAAACCACCTGGGCCTTTTTACTAAGAAAAGAAAAACCTTTAAACTACTAAATCAGCATTTTAAATGGTTATTAGACCAGTCAGATTTTTTTATGTCTTTTTGAATCAGTTTTGGTCATTTATACACTTTTCTGATTACTTATTTCACATGTAATTTTACTTAAATATGCCAATTAAAATATTTACAATATTTTCTAACATGATTATTATATATTTTTTCCTTTTTTTTGTTCTTCTTGATTACCTTGTCAGAATTTCTTAATTCTCTCAATTGTATCTTTTTTCTGTTTTACCAGGGTTGGAACACTTTTTATCTCCTTTATTTTCTTTGGGTTAATCCTTTTAAATTAGATACCAGTTCATTTGGTTTTAGACTTTTTCCCCCTCTTTAATATAATATTTAATGCTACAGACTTCTCTCTACAATTTTAGCTTCACCCAAAGCTTTGTCAGTATTAACTGGTTTGATTATTCACTTGTAAATAAGGCCTTTACAAGAGTGATTTCGGAGGAGCTATAAGGATAAAGTCTTGCTAGAATAGGTTTAAAAGAGCGAAAGAGGAGAAACTAGAGAAAAGAAGCCTAGACAATTGCTTTCAAAGAATCTGTTTCTAAAATGGAGCAGAGAAAAGAGGCAGTAGAGTACGATGGGGAAGGAAGGCAGAAAGTTCACTTTAAGAAAAAATAAGAGAAACAACTTGCTTCTAAGAAGATGAAGTGTTATTTCACGTCTCTCCTGTTAATTCAATTAAAAGCCTTACATTATATACAAAACAAACATAAAAAGACTCTGAAAGAATCTGAGAAATGATACAGTAGCCTGTTCCCTGGGTTTTCTTCTTGCCTCATCTATCCCAGCTTGGAGCTGAAGGAGTCAGCAAAACAGAAATGCCAACGAGGGCAGACAAAAAATAAACAAACACAAAAGCCTGCTCTCCCCCTCTAGCCCAAAGTAAGCAATCTGGCAAGACAGAAATTGTTAAGGGAAAAAAACAACAAACCACTCTTCTCTAGTCAAACACCAAAGAGAAAACTGGCTCAACCCCTACCAACGCCAGCAAAGCCTGAATGGGGGGAACTGAATGGTCCACCCTCACCAGGATATGGGGCGCTCTGGGGGCTCAGTTGGAGAAGGCAATGGCACCCCACTCCAGTACTCTTGCCTGGAAAATCCCATGGACAGAGGAGCCTGGTAGGCTGCAGTCCATGGGGTCGCTAGGAGTCAGACACGACTGAGCGATTTCACTTTGACTATTCACTTTCATACACTGGAGGAGGAAATGGCAACCCAGCAGCAGCAGGGGGTTCAGTGGTCAAGAGTCCTCCTGCCAACACAAGGGACTTGGATTGGATCCCTGATTTGGGAAGACCCCCTTGAGGAGGAAATGGCACCCCATTCCAGTATTCTTGCCTGGAGAATGCCATGGACAGATAGCCTGGCAGGCTAGAGTACATGGGATCACAAAAGAGTCAGACACGACTTAGGGACTAAACAACAAACAAAACACTAGGATATAAGCAGGCCGCCCTCTCAAATTCTGCAGTGTCAGCGGAAACCACAAGGGGTACTCCCATCAGGCAGTGAAAAGCAGACACTCCTCCTCCACTCTGCAAGTGTCAGAGGAGGATGTCGAGTCAAGGCTGTCAGCTTTACCCAGGAACGCGGCCGTCACTCCAGCAGTGTCAGTGGAGATCAAGCATCTGTGGAGGCTTCTCACCTCCGCTGACAGTCATGAGGACTCCTCCCCAGATGTCAAGGATGCAGAGAGGAACTTCACCTTCTATGGGCGCCTGAAACTAATGAGGCCCTCCTCTCCCGCCCAAGTGGTGTTAGAGGAAGCTAGCTAAAACAGAAGCCTCAAGTAAGATCCAGACTTTCATAACAAAATCATACTCCAATCTTCCAGGTTTCAATTAAAAAAAAAAAAATTGCCTGCCATAGCAAGAACCAAGATCTCAAACAGCAAAAGGGCAATCAATAGATGCAAACCCTGAAATGCTCAAGATGTTTAGAATCACTCAACTCAGATTTTAAAGCAGTTATAAAAATGCTCCAGTAAGCAATCAAGAAGAAATTAAAACAAATGAAAAGACAGAAACTATCAGCAAAGAAACTGAAAGTCTAAGGAAAGAAATATATAACAAAAGAACCACAATTCTTGAACTGTAAAATACAGGGCAGACTTAAGCCCTAATACATCAGTAATTACATCAAATATAAGTGTTTTAAATAAACCAATTGTAAGATTAGAGACTGAGAGAGTGGAACAACAACAACAAACACCGTAAACTATGCTGTTCAGAAGAAACTGACTTTAAATATAACAATACAGGCGGGCTGAAAGTAAAAGAATAGAAAATGATATACTGTACAAACAACTAAAAGAAATGAGAGGTGGCTAAACTAGTATCAGCTAATGCAGACTTCAGAGCAAAGAATATTACATAATGACAAAAGGTCAATCCACCAAGAAGATGGAACAATCCCAAACATGTGCACCAGATAAGAGCTGCAAAATATAAGGAGAAATAAACAAATTCACAATTACAGTTAGATTTCAATCTCTCTCTCTCAGCAATTGACAGAACAACACAGAACATCAGTAAACATGTAGAAGAATTCAATACCAACAATCAACAGGATCCAATGGACTTGGAAAGAACATTCTACTCAATGGCAACAAAATACTTCTTTTCAATCCTAAACCATAAAACAAATCTTAACAGATATAAAATAATTGAAATCACACAGAATATGTTCTTCGACCACAACGAGACCAAACTAGAAAGTAAAACTTAGAAATTAAACAGCCAACTCCTAAACAGTCCATGGGAATGGAAACCAAAAAATATACTGAACTGAATGAAAATGAAAACATATATCAAATTGTTTGAGATACAAAACAGTGCTAAGAGGGAAATTTATAGTACTAAATATAAATACAAACATTAAAGAAGAAAACAGTCTCAGTCAGCAATCTAAGCTCCTGCTTTTGAAATCTTATCTAGATTCCAAAAACAGGAGCTTAGATTACTGAAAAAGACCAGATTGAATCTATGGCAAGTAGGAAAAGTAAATAATTAAATTATCAGTATCAGGAATGAAACAAAGTATATCATTAGACCTGCAGGTATCAAAAGGATATAACTTTGATAACTTAAGAAGAAACAGACTCAGAACTTCCCTGGTGGCCCAGTGATTAGGAATTCTCTCTCCAGGACTTCCCTGGTGGCTCAGAGGTCAAGAATCCACCCGTCAATGCAGGAGACATGGGTTCGATCCCTGATCCAGGAAGACCCCACATGCGTCAGAGCCCTAAGCCAATGCGCCACAACTCGAGAGCCTGGAAGCTGCAACTACTGAGCCCACGAGCTACACGTGCACGGCTCTGCACGAGAAGCCACCACAATGAGGCCCACACACAACCAGAGAGCAGCCCCTGCTCCTCGAAACTAGAGAGAAGTCCTTGCCACAATCAAGACCCAGCACTGCCCTAAATGGATGAATGAATAAATAAATTAAAAAAAAAAAATTTTTTTTTAAAGAATTGACTTTCCAATGTAGAGGAGGCGGATTTGATCCCTGGTGAGGAAACTAAGATCCCACATGCTGCAGGGCGACTTAGCTCATGCTCTGCAACAAGAGAAGCCCCAATACAACACAACAAAGACCCAAAATAGCCAAAAACAAAAACAGGTGACATGGACCAATATTTGAGTTGTGTAACTATTGAACTATTAAATAAACTGAATTCAAAAGTTAGAAACATCTATAAAAGACATATACAGGTTCAGGTGGTTTTACTGGAGAATTTCACCATCTTTGAAGATCAGTTCTACAACCTCCTTCAAAAAATAAAGTATAAGCAAAAACTTTCCAATTTATTTTATAAAGCCAGTATTACCTTTACCCTAAAATCAAAGACAATTAAAAAAAAAATCATCACAAGGAAAAAAAATTTACAGCTATATATACTGATGGATGTTAATGACTTCTTATGGTGATAGTATTGCAGGAATCAAACCCATGTCACCTATGTCTCCTGCATTGCAGATGGATTCTTTACCCACTGAGCTACCTGGGAAGTCCTTAATTTTGTAATATATACAAATATTGAATCCTTATGCTTTACATCTGAAGCTAATATAACATTTTATGTCCATTATAACGCAATAAATAAGAAAAAGAAAATAAAGTTATAGACCAATATCCCTCATGAGGCCTTAACAAAATATTAGCAAATAGAATTAAGCAATATTTAAAATAATTATATACCATGATCAAGTGGGATTTATTCTAAGTATGCAAGACTGATTCAGTACTCACAAAAAAATTAACATAAGCACATTAATGGGCTAAAAAAAGAAAAACCACATGACTATATGATTTAATGCAGAAAGTGTATTTAAAGTATTTAATATCTATTCACCTTAAAACTCACAAAAAAACAGAAAGAGAACTTGCTCAATTTGATTTAAAAAGAAAAAAAGAAACCTACAAACAACCTACCAATAACAATACTTAATGGTGAAAAACTGTTATCTTTATCTCTAACATGGGGAACCAAAACAGGATGTCCACTATCACCACACTTATTCAACATAATAGTAGACATTCTAGCCAATGCAATATGTCAAGGAAAAGAAATAAAAGATGTACAGACCAGAAAAGAAATAAAACTGGCCCTATTTTGTGTCATAATCATATGACACAATTGTCCATGTGGAAAACCCAAAGAGCACACACACAAAAATCTTACAATAAGTGTGTTCAGCAAGTTCATAGGATACAGGACATACAAAAATTAATTCTATTTCTATATATTAATAATGAACATACAGATGCTAAAATTAAACACACAATATTTATAGTGACTGAAATAAACGAAATATTTAGGTTTAATTCTTAGAATACATGTATGTACAGGACGTCCATGTTTTACAAAGAAATGATGAAAGAAACCAAGCACCTAAGTAAATGGAGACATATCTATTTTTGGAAGAGTCAAAGAGCAAAGATGTCAATTCTTCTCAAATTCACATGCACTTTAACAAGAATCTCAGTAAGATTTTTTGTAAATATGTAAGATTATTCTAAAATTTTTGGAAAAGCAAAGAGACTGTAGTAGTGGGACATCTCTGGTGGTCCAGTGGTTAAGACTCCATTCCTAGCATAGGTTTTACTCTCTGGTCGGGGAACTAAGATTCCACACGCCACACAGTGTGACCAAGAAAGAAAACGGAGGTTGAAAGAAACTGTAGTAGCTAAAAAAAAATTCGAGAAAAGATCAATCAGTCTACCTGATTGATCTGAGTACATGGTTACTGAGTACATGGTTATAGTAATGCAGACTGTGTGGTCGTGGAAGAAGATCAACACAACAGGGAACCCAGAAGAGACCACACAAGTAAGGCCAGATGCTTTTTGATGAAGGTAAAATTCAATAGGAGAAAGAGTTTCTGCACCAATGGTAGTGGTACAAATGGACATCCACAGATAAAGAAATAAACCAAAAATCTAAGTCTCATACCTTTGATAGAAATCAATTCAAAATGCATTACTGATTTAAAAGTAAAATGTAAAAATATAAAACTTCTAGGAAAAAAAAGTAAGGAAAAATCCTCAGGATCCATGGCTAGGCAAAGAATTCTTAGACTTGACACTTAAAACACATAAGAAGGAAAAAACTAATAAACCAGACATCATCAAAATTTAAAACTTTTATTCTGTATAAAAGTCCCTGTAAGAGAATAAAAACACAAGCTACAGACACGGAGAAAACATTTTCAAGCCACATATTCAATGAAGGACTTAAATCTAGAATATAGAGAACACAGTCAAAATTCACAAAACAGACTCAAAATTAATTTTAAAAAATCAATCCACTATAGCTCTTAGCCTCTTTTCTATTTTCTGTTTTCCTCAAATATGGTAGGTCATCATTTATATCCATCTCCTTTGCAGTTAGTTCATCTACTGAGTTTTAAATCTTTTATATATTTCACTTTTAGAAATTATCTGAAATCTGATCATGAGACTATTCTTTTTTAATACACATTAATGTAGTTATTTTATACTGAAATTGTAGTAACTCAAAATACTAGCCTTAAAGAGTCTTATTTTGAAGTTTAAGATCTGTTTCCTAACTTGTTTAGTGATTTTTGATTGTTAACAATCACTGAACTTTTCTCTGAAGAAATTGAGGCTTCTGTTTAAAATGCTTTCCTGTACAGAACTGCTTCCACTAAACACATGGGAGTACTAATTACCTGAGACAAGACTAAAATGCATTTTTGGATTGTGTCTACATCCTCATGACAAAGAGCTCCTTTTTTTGACGATGCCTCTCAGCTTGCAGGATCTCAGTTCCCAACCAGCAACTGAACCCAGCCAGGACCATGAAAGTGAAAGTCTTGAGATCCTAACCAACAGGGAACTCCCCAAAAAGCACTTTTAGTTAGGAATTCTCTCTACTAGAAGCCCTTTGTCTCCAACTGCATATGTCAAACCAAGCCCAAGCAAACAAGTCATCTTTTGGATAGATTTGGCATCAATAACTAAATGTGTGAGGTTTTAACATGATTCTCAATGCAATTTGTCTACAGTTTCCAACAGGCATAAAAGGTTAACCTAGCTGACTAAGAACAGGCAGGTATCCTCAGGGTAAATGCCAGCTCCATAGAGCCCTATGGAATTACCATCTCTCATAATTTTTGGCTTCTGATTTATTTTTCTATAGTCAAGTACAAGTATGTTTTTTAAAAGATGTTTCATATTTTAACCAACATTTAGGTGTGTAATATGGGAAATGATTTGTTTGCATACTTAGGATGCCGTAACTGCCAGAAATGGAAATCAAAGTTTGGATAAGTTAATTATCTAATTTGTTTGGGGCCTACTTCCTTACATATGAATAAGTACACAAAATGTTTCAAGAAGAAATAAGAAAAATTTATTATCATTTATGAGAAATTTATTATTTACTATTTCAATAAATGGCTTCTACTAGTGCAAACATTCTTCATTCTATGAAAAAGTTTTAATGAAAGTTGAAAATGCAGTTAACTTCTACCAGAAGAATACGCAAAAGAAACAAATTCTGAGATTACATGCTATTATAATAGTGTTTGAAAACTGGGACATCTCAAAACTTCAGTATCTCCAGAGTTGTCAACTGAGAATGTTCCGAAGGTCCCAGTACTAGAAGTGACTAGTCACAGGTGCTCCCGTTCCCACCAGGACCTACCTTTAAGTAGGGGCCTAGTTTTCCACATCTTTAGAGCTTCTTCAAGCAGCTTTTCACACTTTTTTTAATGATGTGACTCACATTTTCACACAAAATCTTAACAGACTTGAGATTCCGGAGGGAAAACAAGTTAAAGGATATCTCCCTACTTTAAAAGCTTTTTTTCTCTCAATACTTCCAGAATTCAAAAATCGTCCTCATAGTATTAACATGGGGCCTGGCATATAGGCCCCAGCATTCCAAAACTGTCTGTTAAATAAAGGTATGAATATCAAAAATAAAACACAAAGTAGATGATGTATTACAAAAGGTTTCAAAATACCCATCTGGGAAAAGGTTAGTGGAAAACTATAGTTCAAACAGAATTGTTAAGCATGTAAGTAGTGACTGACAATTCTCTCTAGGAGATAATCTAAGAGATTACAGTCCTTTCCAAATATTTTACATTCCACAGTTGTGTGTGCTCAGTTGCTTGGTCATGTCTGACTCTGTGACCCTGTGGATGGTAGGTAGCCCACCAGGATCCTCTGTCCATGCAATTTCCAGGTAAGAACACTGGAATGGGTTGCCATTTTGTTCTCCAGGGAAATACACAAAGTAACAATATTACTTAGGATGAGACCTCAATAATACAGAGATAAAGAACAAAGTTTCAAGTCAAACAGAGAATTGAAATTCCAAGTTTTCCACTTCCAGCCATGTGGCTTTAGGTAAGTTAATCTTTTCCAGTCTGTTTCTCATTTTAAAACCACAAAAACAATGAGACAGCCATAAGGTTACTAATGAGGGTCATATATTAAATGTGTAACACAATTCTTAGCTTGACAGGCTGAGTTAACAGGCATCTTCACATGGGTGGCTCTCTCCAAACTATCATTCCTAATGGCTCCTCTACACCTTCAGCAGAGAAAGAATTTAATAGAACTGACAGTCAATGTTTCTTCTTAGAGAAAAGTGAAAAAAATTAGAACACAAACTTCCACATTTATCACGAACATCATAAAGACATGGCTGAACCCAGCAAAACCAGTAAACATGCCCAAGCTGTTATTAACACACAATTCTGATATTTAATCTAGCTCCAAAATAGACTCACAGGAGTTAATAATCTTGATACCTCTTAAAGTAGGAAGAATATTTCTTCTGAACTAAAAAGAAACACATACTATAAGTAGTATAGCATGGAAATTAAGAATAGTCTATTTTTGAATATCAAATAAAACTATACTTTTCAGGGAACACTGGCACAATACAATAATCATCTTCAAAGCCACTGCTGTTAGAATGAATAGAAATGGGTTTAAATTTCAACATAAAGGCTTGGGGATTAATTTCCTGAATATTGTTAAACATTCTATTAACAAGAGAGACTTTAATTTCTGCTTCATTAATGACCTTTAAAATGAGAGAAAATTTTCATTTAGGTCTAAGTGAGGTTCTCTTCCTTAATCTTCAAGTCCCAATAAGAATGCTGTGATACACTGATGCTATAATAGGAAGAATTTTATTCACAAAGTTATGGATTTAGAACATTCTCTGAATCAGGTCTATTGACCACAACAATACAAAAAATCCACCTCTGCAGGCACCTGGAAATGTGGAGAGGGGACATTCTGAAACAGTCACGGTGACTCTGCGGGAGAGCAAAGGGGAAGAACCACACCAACGACAAATGGTACTTGGGCCCCAAATGCTAAGTGAACGATAAATCATATGCCACACACAGTATAGCATACAATCTACTCTTCTACTCTCACCAAAAACAATTATATAAATGTTCCCCATTCCTCTCTAAATCCTTTAAGAAAGTAAAGTCCGTCAAGCCTTTACTCTTCAAAGTACAGAGCTCAATATAGAGACCAGAAGGTGTACAATTTGTAGGCTACTGGAAGACAGCTTAGTGTACTAGTGTTCTCATCAGATGCTATTCTTTCCCCTCTTTCTTCATGATCATAATCAGGTATATTCTTTTCAAAGATCTATGCCCACAATTTTCTCTAGCAGCATGGTAACTCATCTTTGCTCCAACAACAAACTTTCAGCTGGTACATATGAGAAAAGTCCTTTGCTCCAGTAAGTATGGCAGAATAAAATTTTCAAGTATCCTTGGAATCTTGCCGCTATAGATGCAAGGAAGAAGATCCATATGCAACATTTGTGCATTTTAACGGGGATAAGGTTCACAGTTTTCCTAAGATTTTCAAGAGTGTATGATCTTAAAACATTTTTTTTAAAAAAGGAATATCAACGCTATTGAAATCATCCCCCAAATCTTTGATAATTCCTGTGCTCAGTAACCTGGTGCCTTCTCAAGCTAAAACACATGGTTCAAACTCTCTCAACATATTAGTCAAAGTCCTGCATAATGCAGCCATATCTCAACTATCTGGAGTTTAAAACTGCTGTCAGTTTCTTTTATGTACCTTTTGATTCCAGCAAACTAGACATACGTTTTTCCTTCTCAAGGCTCTGCTCACAGTTTTCTCTTGAAACATTTTTCTATATCCTCAACCATCAAAATCCTAATCATTGTTCAAGGTCTAGTTCAAATGCCACACCTATAGCAAAGACTTGCCTGTCTACTCAGTGGTAATTCATCCCCTTAGCAGCTGTGCTTTCACAGTATCTGTTACTTTTACTCAGCATCTGTCCCATCCCACATGGATCTATGGTTTGTTTCTCAGTCGTATCCGACTCTTCAGAGACCCCGTGGACTGCAGCCCACCAGGCTCCTCTGCCATGGGGTTTCCCAGGCAAGAATATTGGAGTGGGTTGCCACTTCCTTCTCCAGGGGCCCTTCTGACCCAGGGATGGAGCGCACATCTTCTGCATTGCAGGCACATTCTTTATCGCTGAGCCACTGGAGATTTATTTATGTTTACAGTATTGTAACACTTTCCCTGCCCTGCTAGAATGTAACTAAGTAAAAGCTGTGTCCCATGCCTCACTGTGATCACCAGTAAGCGCACAGTATTTTAGACAAAATAAGGGTAAATATATATTAAATTAAATCTGACTTGAAGGGAAATTTGACTATTAATAAAAAACAATGAAAACAAAATAGAGCAAAATATCTGGAAAGGATATGGCAATCACATCCCCAAAACTTACAAAATGACCATTCTACTCCAATTATGTACAAAGTCATACCCATAAATTCTTTCACACAAAAGAAAATGACAATTCAGTTATGGAAAGTCTGTATGAATAACAGCTTTAAAATAAATAAATGTTTTCAAAAAAAGTATTCTGAAAACAGTTAAGTATTACACCATTACAGATTTTAATTAACCATGATTATGATATTCTACTATTCTTTACCATAATGTCAGAGAAGGCAATGGCACCCCACTCCAGTACTCTTGCTTGGAAAATCCCATGGACGGAGGAGCCTGTTAGGCTGTAATCCATGGGGTCGCTAAGAGTCAGACACGACTGAGCGACTTCACTTTCACTTTTCACTTTCATGCACTGGAGAAGGAAATGGCAACCCGCTCCAGTGTTCTTGCCCGGAGAATTCCAGGGACGGGGGAGCCTGGTGGGCTGCCGTCTACGGGGTCCCACAGAGTCGGACAGGACTGAAGTGACTTAGCATAGCATAACTATCAGACTGTTTCTATTCTTTGGCAGAGCTCTACTCAAGTGTTCTAAGGGTTAAAATTAATTAATTTGAAACAGCTGATAACTACATTACAGTGATTCAGGAATCATCAAATAACTATGTTCAGATTATATTAAATCCTAAAAATATAAACAACTATAAAAATAACCAAGTCTGTAAAATTTTATACTTTATAATTATATAAAACCAAGTATACTAGAAAACTATACATTTTTTAAAAAACTAAGAGCTCGGTCTCTCTTGGTTTATTTTGTAAACTATTTTATACAAGTTCCTTATAAGAATATTCAGGGGATAATAAGACTTAGCCAACTAAGAAAAGATACTTTGTATATCACATAGCAATCTAGATCATCAGAGGAAAAAAACTATTTTCCCAGTCAAGAATGCTTGCCTAATTTTAGTAACTTCAAGGCTCTACAATATAGAGCTCTAGGCAAATGGGTAGGGGATAATACATGAGTGAAACAAAAACCTCTGGGTCAATTTTAAGTGCTAAATATTGCTTTTATTATGTAAAGACTGTGAACTTCCTACTGGAAAGATTTCCTAATAATCAACATGTTCATGGGTTCATCAATTTTCCTAGCATATACCTAAAGCCATATGTAAATACTAGAAACATTTTTGTTTATATATGTTATACAGAGGCTCCTTATATAATATCAAGTTATTCAAAAGCAATTAGAAACTTTTGGTTTAAAAATATGCAAACACTTGTTAGCTGAGATATTGAAAAAAGTAGGACAAAAGCAGCAGCAGAAGAGTACAAAAAGCAACTGTAATGTCAAATAAAAGGTCTCACAATTAATGAGCTATGTGACAACCAATACAGGTTTTAATAAAACAGACTGAGCTGTATAAAATTCTTTATATTCTTTGCATACTCCTGTATAGTTTTTCTTTCTCTAAAAAATTAATTAAATGGTGGCAAACAGCTCAAAGAATTTCAGAAGCAACATTATTTTAATCTGGCATGTTATGACACCTAGATGAATGGCAGAATTTGTGGTCTTGGTTATAAACACTATGATTTTAAAAGTTGATAATGGCCTTCTATTTTATAAAGAGTGCTAACAAAGGAATGATACAATCGGAAGCGCAGTATGGTAGACTGGTAATCAGGAAATTAACATTCTAGCTCTGCTATTCTTAGTTACACAGGAACTATGTAAACTTTGGCAAAAATGTTCTTCACCTCTCTGAATTTCAGAATCATCTCACCTATAAATAATAAAAGTGAGAGTGTGTTCTCTTTTCTTTATCGCGAGTGTAGATACACACATAAAATATCTAAATGTTAATGCTGGTTTAAAAGGAGAATTAGAAAATATTAGACACTGAAAATTCAAAAATATTTAAGTTCCATATGAACAAATACACTTGAAAAAACAGGTATTCTGAAAGTTAAGGATAGGCAAACAAAGAGTAAAGAACAGTTAAGCATGTTAATTAAAAACATACAACAGGAAACTAATTAACCTCCAGTTTGGGGCTCCACAAATATTATAAATTTATGCTTGCTCTATTTTAGAATGTTGATTATTAATTACTTCCTGGATGAACATCAGGAATATGACATAAAATTACATATAATTACCAATTGAAACTAAGCACACTTTACTCTGGAAAGCCAAAATCAAATTATTTCTATAAAGAAGCAATTTTGTGAAAAAGAAGCAATTTTATAACTTATAAAAGCATTCAAAAGCAGCATACAATCTGAAAGTATACAACTATAAAATGGCTAAATGTTGCACACTTATTTATTAATGCCAAACAATATTTCTACTTTTATTCTTTAAAACTGTCATGTAACTCACTTCAAATTTCTTTTTTAAGTTAAGTATAAAACTGAAGAGAGAGGAGGCCCCAGAGCTCAGAACTGCCGAAGAACAAACTACTCCCGTAGTAGAATTCTGTATTCTGAGAAAGAAGTCCCTCATTGCTCAAACATTCCATGAGTAAATAACTTCTATCATAAAGCTCTAATTCATGCATCAGGAGAATAGGTGGGTTTTAACAGAACTGCTTAAAGATTCTTTCTTAGAAAATATGAAAAATGGAGTAACTGTTCATTTGCCAAAGACCATAATATAATTTTTTTCAATCCTACTAATTTAAGGTGAAGCCTTACTCCTGAAATTACGAAGCACAAAATATCAATTAAGATTTTCAAATAGGCCATCAAATTTGTTTTTTAAAAAAATTTCTTACTGTAATGAAGTCATCCCCTTTAACCATTCTTCCTTGGTAAAAAATCCCATGCTTTCAGCCTCCAATTTCCACGCTAAAACTAACATAATAATCTGGAAAGAACAGAACATAAAGGATAGGGGAGAAGTCAGCACAGAGATTATCATGTCTATATTTATCATGGAGAGCATTTTTTATACAACTATTTCCATCCTTCAACTATTAAAGAGTACAATCTCTGGAATTATTAACTGTAAAGAAATTTAGATGGGTCAATTTCTTAAAAGCAAAATATTCTAACAGTTTCTGAAGGTAGAATCTCTCTTACTCTATCACAAAAGACATTTATATCAAGAAAGATAATACATGCCCAAGTTAAATTCACTTAAAAAAACCTAAATGAAAATCTGCAATATTCATGAAGAAACAAAATTTTCTTATAAGATTAAACTGTTCCAATTTTTAGAAATTTATGAATATGCTATACCCCACTTGCATTCCATTCTACTTAAAAATAAAACATACATTTTCAGGTTCAACACCAATGTCTTCACAAAATTTTTCCATTCCTTCTGGCCCTACAACTTCATCAGGACCTTCAAAGACAAAAATAATTTATATATTTTATTGTTATAACTTTATATCAACATAAAACAGAAGCCACTGTGTTAAAGGAATTTATGAATACATAACATTTTTTTGTGAATAATTGACTTTGAATTTTGACATACCTTTGATAAAGTATGAATATTTGTACAGATTAAATTTTTTTTTTAACTTTGAAATCCTCTTTGAACACATTATAAAATTAAGGACATAAAAACAAACATTAATGACAATCACTAGGTTGTACAATCACTTGAATCTATCCTTAAAAATACATTTACTGAGAGCTTCCTCTGAAGAAATTTTTTGACAATGCATCAATATAAAGAAGCACAAGAAGGTTTGAGCTCCTTATTCCACTAGAACGTGCCAGTACCAACCCACAATTCAAGACAGTAAACAGAGGAG
Organism: Bos grunniens; assembly: GCF_055505025.1. Classification (NCBI taxonomy): domain Eukaryota; kingdom Metazoa; phylum Chordata; class Mammalia; order Artiodactyla; family Bovidae; genus Bos; species Bos grunniens. Next base: position 5,977,075 of record NC_141179.1, on the reverse strand, counting down.
ACTATCTGTTTCTTACTAAAACAGATGGTCATTCATTAACCTTCTGAAATATATCCATAAAAATTTAATACTTTTTTAAAGATAGAACAATAATGATATAAATGGCTACACTGAGATTCCAGAATGAGATATTTTCCTAGTAAAGCATGAATATTATGTAATCTTAATGTAGAAATAAATGCTTAATCCCTCAATTAGCTATGTCTATCATTAGTTCAAAAATTAAGGACATTTTTCCTATTTTTTCCCTTAGTAATACTAAACATAAGTCAGTACATCAATTCTCCTATTTTTTATGTTATCTTTTGACTTGATAAAACAAATTTGTGACAACATGGATGAACCTCAAGGGCATTTTTCTAAGTGAAACAAGTCAGAGAAAGGGAAATAACGTGAGCTCACTTGTATAAGGAATCTACCAAAAACAATCAAACTCAAATACAGAGAAGTGATTGGTGGTTGCCAGAGGCAGGGGTGGGCAAAATGAGTGAAGGTGGTTAAAAGGTACAAACTTCCAAACTTAGTAAGTCCTGAGGATGTAACATGGAGCAGGAGGAATATAGTGTTAATAATACTATTTCGTGTATTTGAAAGTAGCTAAGAGAGTAAATCCGGAGAAGGCAATGGCACCCCACTCTTGCCTGGAAAATCCCATGGACAGAGGAGCCTGGTAGGCTGCAGTCCATGGGGTCGAGAAGAGCCGGCCACGACTGAGCGACTTCACTTTCACTTTTCACTTTCATGCATTGGAGAAAGACATGGCAACCCACTCCAGTGTTCTTGCCTGGAGAATCCCAGGGACGGGGGAGCCTGGTGGGCTGCCAGCTATGGCATAGCTGGGGTCGCACAGAGTCGGACACGACTGAAGCGACTTAGCAGCAGCAGCAGCAGCAGCAAGAGAGTAAATTCTTAAAAGTTCTTATCACAAGAAAACAAAATTTGTAGCCATGCGTAGTGACAGGTGGTAATAATTTTGTGATAAAAACATATATCATTATGTTGTACACCTGAAATTAATATAATGATATACCTCAATTTAAAAGGCTAAAATAAATTTTAAAACTAGATATGATACAAATATGTTTACCACACTTGGTTTTTGAAAGAAAACACAGTCTTCAAATATTAAAGTAGCTAAGAGAAACTTGTTTCCTTTCTTAAGGACTAAAAATACTCCAGCTTATATGTCATGGACTAGACCAAGGCTGCTCAGGTGGCATTTTATATCACCATCATTAGTTCATAAGCACAACATGGGGCCAATGTACTACAGTTTTTCTCAGTAGAAAAATGTAACCACCCAGTATGGGACCAGTTAAGCTTTTATTGTCTCAGATGAGGTCCAGACTACTAAGATGATATTAACAACATGATCTGAAACCAAATGTTTTAAAAACTCTTTGGTCTAAATCAGTACTATACTTTTTTATACAGTGAAATGTTAAAAGGTTAAGGGGTGATAATCATAGGAAACTTTCACTTCCTAATATACATTTGGAGACTTTTTTTATGAAAATGTGTTAATTACGTAATTTTAAAAGCACACATACACAATTAAGGTGTTAAAAAAATAACTGAATGTGCATCCTTATATGTGGTTTGGATGGAAATAAAAACCAGATAAAAAAACTGAATGGAAGAAAAGTTTTTTTAAGTCATGATTGAAATATATTTTAACTGAATGCAGCAAGAAAGCAAACTTGCCCTCCACACTGCCATCACTAGTAATTATGAGAGAAAGCTGAAGAGTCATATCAAGAAATATCAGTTACTGTCATAAAAAATAGCCTCCCTGGAAAATGGGAGACTACTGATTAAAATTTGATAAGAATCAAGTTAAATTGTGTTATATAAAGATATATAAGATACATATAAGACCTTTTTGTAAATGTCAAGTGACTTTCACAAAACAAATAACAACAATCTAAATCTAAAACCAAGTCTATACTAATGTTCTTTTCCCCAGATCACATAACATCAATTATACTTCTTCAAACAAACTCTTCCAATAAAACTACTTCCAGGGTAAAACCTCCGGAGTAGAATTTAACTATTTCAGGCACAATATGGGTTTCTACTCAACTTAAGAAGCTATGAAAATGATTTAGTACACTCTACCAGCTGGTTACTTTACTAGGACTAAGCAATTCTATCCCTCCTTTTTTGATTCTTTATAAGACTTTAAAATGCCTTTTCACTTCCTACACCTTTCTTCAACAACAGGCCTAATATATTCCTGAATCCTTGCCAATGCAAGTATCACTCAAAATGAGAGGTCTTATGAAGGGGAAAAACTATCAGGCTTTTCACACACCACTTATGACCTACAATATCTTATTAAGAAGATTTGTAGTAAAACATTTTGTTGCAGTTGTTTCGCTCAACCCTGTCGGACTCTTTTGCAGACCCCATGGACTGCAATCTGCCAGGCTTCTCTGTTCATGGGATTTTCCGGGCAATAATACTGGAGTGGGTTGCCATTTCTTCCTCCAGGAAACGCTTTTAAAATTTAAAAGAAAATCAATTTTCTGATGGTTTAATAACCATATAGTTCCCAGCTATATCTGCAGGGTCTAAAACAATGCCAGCCAGAGCAAATGCTGAGGGGAAAAAAAAATCTGCTCAAAGCATGACACAGCACCTTAAACATAAGCTACATAGGAGCTACATTGTTAATTTTTTGGAACAGTATTGTAAAAATATATAACCAGTAAATCTGATGCTGCAATACTATCACTTTTTTAATAAAAGCTAACATTTATTGGGTTCTAACTACATACCAGGTACAGTACTAAGTGTTTTCTTTACATGTTTTATCTCAGAAGGCACAATTATTGTCTCCATTTTAAACAAGGACATCTCAGTTACTCTAACTGACAAACATCTAGCACCTCCTCATCGTTTTGGTCTCTGACTGAAGCAATCTCCAGAGAGGCCTTCCCTAGTCACCTTATTTGAAAGTCTATCCCAACTTTCTACTTTCCATCCCTGCATCACACCACATTACTTTTATAATCTTCCACCATCTGTAATTATCTTGCTTATTTACTGTGTCTTCCCCATTAGAAGGCAAGTCCCCAAAGGGCAGGGATCTTGTCTGACTTGTTCACCACTATATTCCCAGCACTCAGCACAGTGCCTGACAAATGGATACAAGTGCTCCATAAATATGCATCATTCCATGAATGACAGAAAATAAGTTAACCTCAAGTATACTTACTAATATTTTTTTTGGAAAAGGAAAACTGGCTGCCACGTACAAATTTTAAAACCAGATAGTAGCAGTTAAGCATAGGCTACATGGTCAGAATGACCGGGGTTTGAACCCAGGCTCTTGTCATTGTATGATCTTGGGCAAATTACTTGATCTAAGCCTGTTTCTCACCTATGAAACAAGAATACCACCACCTACTTAGCAGAATGGTCACAGGAAAAAATTAGATAATAAAGAATAAAGATAGCAATTAGTTTGCTGGCTATTAAAAAATGTTGGCATAGAAAATAAATGGTTAACGAAATCTAATCTTGCGCTACCCAGGAAAGTCCCTATGAGAAGTAAAACAATCAAGCAAGCAAGAAAAAAAAAAGACTAATTAATTTTATGTATCTCGTACCCTTTATAGGTAAAATAAGATGACCAGCCTTTGATTCTATACCTTACCATGCATACCAGTAAAACTGGCATTTTGAATATTGGGTCAACATTTCAAATGGAGGTCAAAAGAAAATGAATTCCCTCTATTTAATTTGGGTTAGTGGTTGTCTTGGGATGCCAGTAATAGCAGCTTTTCTCGTCTATAAAGAATCTGTTCTGTTACTAAACAATTTTCAAATTATATTGTTGAGATTGCTCAGAGGATACCAACAGTGAAGTTACTGTCTCTCAAAATAGTCTTTTTTTCCATACATAACCTAAAACTAAATCTTAAGTTCAAAATTCCCTTGAGATCTATGCCTTATTATCACTAAATATAAGACAATGACTGCATATACAGTGTTTTATTCTACACAAACACTCTGAGGATGATAGGTAAAAGGGGAAAAAACCCCAAAAAAACCCAACCAGGGAGGCAGGTTAAAACAAGGAAACAGTTGGGAGTGGAGGGCAGATTTAAAATCAATAATTCCAAAAAGAACTAATCATTCTAACGATTCTATGGGGGAAAAATGTATAAAATTTAATATGAATTAATCTCCCCTTTAACTGCTATTTAGAAGTTAATAATAAATGAGAAACAAGTTCCTTTTTCATATACTTAACTCTGGCCTCATCCCAGGCTTTTGACTTTTATCTCTGAACTAGTCTCATCCTAGACCTAGAGTTTTTCATTCACCTCCTCTAAGATTTAGTGCAGGTTAAACCAGCTTCTTCAAGAAATTTTCACTGACACTTTCAAGGTTGGGTTATACACTCCTCCCATGAACTCTCACAGTGCATCTTCCTAATATATTAATAGCATATAGAATACTATACTAACATCAGTCTGTTTAGTTTCTTATTTATTATTGCATCTCCAGTGGAAGTGAATGGCTAAATAAATGACTGTATTAAAGGGTAAAACTGTCATGGAATGATATATGAGTTTAAAATCTTTTACTATATCTTCCCAAAAGTTTCACAAAAAAAAGTTTCAGAAAATACAAGCTTATGGTTCAGAAAAACTTCAAAGAAAACTGAAAAGAAAAACAAGAACCATATAAAGTATAAAATGTTCTATTACACATAGTTTTCCAGAATACCAACTCTACTGTAGCCAATGGACATAAACCAATAATGAATCTATTTACAAATTTTGCTAACAGTAAATGAGTTTCACCCTACCCACTAAACATATACTGAATTACATATTTAAAAAGATATCAGCCTGAAAGGGCACCAAATTCTTAGCCTAACCATAATCCTCAGTCTTGACCCTGATCTCAGCACAGAGCACTAACACACAGCAGGCCTGCAATAAATATTTGTTAAATGAATGAACCAAAAAAAAAAAAGTTTTAAAGCATGTGACTGATATCTTCTTATATTAATTTCATTACCTGCATACTCATAAAACCAAGCCAGGCACTTCTTGCTTGAAAAATGTTCCTCTCCACTTATTAGTCTAGCAGGGGGTTGGGATCTGCAATAGCTTAGAAAACACACAAATGCCTAAGAATTTTATCAAGTCTCAACTTTTAGTGAAAAGCTAAGTTCAATATGAACTACTTCAATTCAAACCAAAGTCTTTTTTTCTTTTTTTTTTTTTTTTTTTACAGTTGGTGTTATAGGGAAAAACTGGAATTGTTAAATATATGCAATTTGAAACAGTAATCTACACACAAAAATTTCTGGCTAACAAAGCCCAAATGCTACTTTGCTCACTATCAAATACCAAAAATATCACTAAAATTATTGCTCCCAGATTTCAAAAATCCACATAGAAGTTCAACCTAATAGTCTCAATGCAGGACTGGTAGTTGGGAAAATGTAAATCTTTACAGTGATTCTGCTGATTTGCATAAAAATTCTGTATGTGTATAATTTGAAAATGAACTTTACAAAGTATATTTTGATACCCAGTGAATCAATATTTCAGAATATTATATATTAGGAGTTGTTTATTTACCATCTACCAAACTTAAACATTTTAAAGATAAAAGATAATATAGGACTTAAAGGTATAATTAGATTCCACAGATTAAAAAGAAAGAAAAAAAAAAAAAACTCTAATAGATCATACCAGTTCAAATAATTGGGCCAAAGCAGTTTAATCCCAGGATCTATCTTTTTCATAAAATTATTAAAATTTAGAAAGTTCGTAAGTGGCCTCTAAGATTTAACGAATAGAGAAACTTTTCTCAAGCTCAGTTATACTACCACAGTGACAGGAATGCTCTAACTTCTGCAACAATGTAATAGTTTTTGAATAATGTAATATAACATAAGGGTGCCAAATTAAAATTTTAAGTTGACAGAGCAAAGTATCACCTGAGTGCTAAGAATACTAACGGCTCAGCCGTTTTAATGTGCTTAATTCAAATAATTTTAATACGTTATACATTTAAGATTGCTACAAGTTAAAGTAAAAGGAATTAATTTGCATGCGTCATACAAATATGAGCTAGTGGAGTATATGTCAAATTCTAGTATGAGTTATTAAGAGGTATAAGAATACAGCAGTATCTTTCACAGTAATAGTCAAATACCCTCGGGGCTCTTCCGCCAACCACAGTAATAAGAGGAAAAATCCAACCAATTACAAAAAAGATGAAGCAGACTAAAGAGGTCACCTACCTTACATTTTAAGCAGATTTCTCTTTAAGGAGAGCTCTATCATTATCTCCTCTTAATAATGCTGGCTACTTGAAATGGTAGCATCTGAAGTTCTTACTTTAAGTGCCAACCAGTAAGACAGTCAAGACATCCAATAAGGAGATTTAAAAAACCCACTTCTCACACGTAAATCGCACTGATTTTTTGCAGCATAGTGTTGCTGTAATGCCTTAATGACATGCTACAACGGAACCAAAGAGCTATACAACTACAACTCTGCCTTGCTTTCTTTTTCTCCAAGATGCAGAGTATAATAGCTCTCAAATTATTAATATTTATGTTGAGAGCTAACAACATCCTGATGGCTAAACAACAAAACGCATGCAGGGCCTTTTCAACTTTGCACACAGCGACTTAGCTATGGAGGCACTATAGCCAGGCACTTTATTTGGCAGGTGGAGACACTATGCTTCCAGAAAATGGGGCTCCTGCTGGGATGGTCCGGGTTAGATCACTCCAAATACTAAATCTGGAGGCCAATTCCAGCACAAGGAACTTCTCTTTCTATGACTCCCAAAGCAGCAGTCAGGACGAAATTCCTCGCGCTCTGCTCCTTTCTTCACAGTCTACAGAGAAATTCTAGAAATGACCCTTGCACGGATCTGTACACTGCCAGGTCTGAATTGAGGGCGGGGGAGGCTTAGGGAACGGTGGGGTACTCGTCTCCCCCACCCTCCTCGGCACGCAGAGTCGGACGGGAAGCGACTCTCAAGAGTCCCTCAGCGGCGCCTGAGCACACAACCCAACACGAGGTGGAGCCCTGCACAGACTCACGAGGTCCGGCGCCTGCCACCCCGGTTTATCAGAGGGGGCTCGCCTCTCCCCGGCCCGAGGCCTGCCCGGCCGCCTCCTCTTTCGGTCCTGAAGCAAAAAGAAAAGACTGAAGGGCAGGGGGCAGCGGTACCTGGAGATTTTACACTTTTTGAGGCCTCCGTCTTCCGCCGCTGCCGCTGCCACCCCAGATTTTCTCTTCTTCTTCACCGGCATCTTCCGCCCTCCCCTGCGGGGCGGGCAGGCGAGCCGGGGAAGGGGGTCGCTGCTTGCTGAGGACTCCTCAGGGCTGGCTCCCGCTTCCCAGAGGCAGCAGCAAGAGAAGGAGCAGAGCCGCCAGCCCGCCCCCGAGCGGCGCAGCCCGGCCGCCGCTCGCTCCCAGGTCCCCTGCCCGTCCTTCTCAGCGCAAAGCCGCGGGGGGTCCCCGCCTGTAGGCACTTTGGCGGATCACACTGGCGACAGAACGCTGACGGCGCGGCACCACCGCGAGTCACACACTCCTATAGCCAGAGGTGCAGCCTGACCCGGATGCGGATCGCCCGAAGCCGGAAGTGACGCGCTCAGAGACAGCCGCCAGGGGGCGTGGCTCGGGAGGGGTGTGGCTCCTCTTTGCCTGGCCCAGTTACTCAGTGAGGCCGCCTCCAATGGAGAAGTTGAGGGCTACTGACTGGTTGACCGCCTTTAGTTGTCAAAGCTATCCCGACTTTTCTCACGAAGCTTCCAATCTGCCTTAATACTGATGGTAATCCCCCCCAAAATGTCTTAGGATACCACTAATACTCTGCAGAATGCCATTAATTGGTTCAGAATGGATATGTGAAACTGAAGCATCGGGAAGCAACTTTATTTCCTATGGACTTGAACCTGAAAGGAGGTGGAGAATGAAGCCAAAACTCAGAAGAGATCTGAATTAAGCAGAAAGAAAAATCAAGAAGACATTTTATGATATGAGTCTGTGCTGTACCCTAGAATTTTGAGATACTTGAGCAAATAAATCTCACTGCTTTGCTTATGCAATTAAGTTCTCTGTCACTAGAACCAAAAGAATGTTATTTTTAACCCAAATTTGAACAAAATCAAGTGTCTATAAAGAAATACCACTTGTAAGTAGAGGACAGTTCAGTTCAGTTCAGTCACTCAGTCATGTCCGACTCTTTGCGACCCCATGAATTGCAGCAAGCCAGGCCTCCCTGTCCATCACCAACTCCCAGAGTTCACTCAAACTCACGTCCACCGAGTCGGTGATGCCATCCAGCCGTTTCATCCTCTGTCGTCCCCTTCTCCTGTCCCCAATCCCTCCCAGCATCACAGTCTTTTCCAGTGAGTCAACTCTTTGCATGAGGTGGCCAAAGTACTGGAATTTCAGCTTTAGCATCATTCCTTCTAAAGAATACCCAGGGCTGATCTCCTTTAGAATGGACTGGTTGGATCTCCTTGCAGTCCAAGGGACTCTCAGGAGTCTTCTCCAACACCACAGTTCAAAAACATCAATTCTTCGGCACACAGCTTTCTTCACAGTCCAACTCTCACATCCATACATGAGCACTGGAAAAACCATAGCCTTGACTAGATGGACCTTTGTTGGCAAAGTAATGTCTCTGCTTTTTAATATACTATCTAGGTTGGTCATGAATTTCCTTCCAAGGAGTAAGTGTCTTTTAATTTCATGGCTGCAATCACCATCTGCAGTGGTTTTGGAGCCCCAAAAAATAAAGTCTGACACTGTTTCCACTGTTTCCCCGTCTATTTCCCATGAAGTGATGGGACCAGATGCCATGATCTTCGTTTTCTGAATGTTGAGCCTTAAGCCAACTTTTTTACTCTCCTCTTTCACTTTCATCAAGAGGCTTTTTAGTTCCTCTTTACTTTCTGCCATAAGGGTGGTGTCATCTGCATATCTGAGGTTATTGATATTTCTCCCAGCAATCTTGATTCCAGCTTGTGCTTCTTCCAGCCCAGGGTTTCTCATGATATACTCTGTATAAAAGTTAAGCAGGGTGGCAATATACAGCCTTGATGTACTCCTTTTCCTATTTGGAACCAGTCCGTTGTTCTATGTCCAGTTCTAACTGTTGCTTCCTGACCTGCATATAGGTTTCTCAAAACGCAGATCAGGTGGTCTGGTATTCCCATCTGTTTCAGAATTTTTCACAGTTTATTGTGATCCACACAGTCAAAGGCTTTGGCATAGTCAATCAAGCAGAAATAGATGTTTTTCTGGAATTCTCTTGCCTTCTTGATGATCCAGCGGATGTTGGCAATTTGATCTCTGGTTTTTCTGCCTTTTCTAAAACCAGCTTGAACATCTGGAAGTTCACGGTTCACGTACTGCTGAAGCCTGGCTTGGAGAATTTTGAGCATTAATATACTAGCGTGTGAGATGAGTGTAACTGTGTGGTAGTTTGAGTATTCTTTGGCAAGTAGAGGACAGAGAAACATGTTAAAACTCAGTGTGATCAGTAAAATCTAGGCTATCAGAAGATGTACAAGAAAATGACAGAGATTCAACAACAAAGTATTAGAGTGAAGGAGAAAGAAGGAAATTGTAAAAGATGTTTAAAAAACAGATCAATCATTTTTCACATGTGATTCTTACTTGAGTCTTTATTCAAATGACATAAACAATATTTTGTCCCATATTTGTCCCAACGTATGGGACAATTGGAAAATTGAACATTAGCTGATAGTTCAGAAAATTCTAGAACAGTCAAAATTATGTGTAGGACAGGTATCATTGATGCTTGGGAACTGGGTTGGGGTGGTGATGGAGGTGGAAAACTTGACTGCAAAGAGGCCCAGGGGAATTTTTTTTTAACTTTTAATTAGAGTATAACCAATTAACAATGTTGTGATACTTTCAGGCAGACAGCAAAGGGACTCAACCACACATATACATGTATCCATTCTCCCCCAAACTCACCTCCTATCCAGTCTGCCACATAACAGTGAGCAGAATTCCAAGGGGACTTTTTAGGTAATTGTCATATTCTATGTCTTGATTGAAGTGGTGGTGTATATACTTGTTAAAACTCACTGAACTGTACATTTAAAAACATATGCCTCATCAGACACATAGGCATAAATAGGAATGTTTATTGTGGTTATTGTGTCCCTTCTCCACTGTTGTTTGTTGCATGACAGTGGGGAAAGACAATTGTTTCTGAGTTTACATGTCACTGGATGATAGAGAACCACTTCCCTCTGTAAGGAAGAAAGCCCTTTCATTCTTGGAGATTCTGGAGATTCAGCAGAATGTAGTGACTGGATAGGAGACTACCTGCATCTATATAATTCTTGGAGGAAAAGACACAAGTCTGGGTCCATGTAGAGTATCAACTCATTCAGTCAGTTACTCAAACAATAAGTGATCACTTAACCCAAGAATTGGTGGATTTAGGGATATAAAAGGCAGGCATGACTCCTGCATTCATGAAGCTTACAGTTTGGAGGAGGAAATATATGTAGCCCATTTGCATTTAAGAGAACTTTATGAACAAATAAGGTCAATAACCTATGCTTGTCAGTTATATTAAAGGGAAGGTGATTTCCCTGGGAATCACTTAGACCATTTTCTTCATTGCTTTCCCTGCTGCTGCTGCTGCTGCTGCTGCTAAGTCGCTTCAGTCGTGTCCGACTCTGTGCGACCCCATAGACGACAGACCACCAGGCTCCCCGTCCCTGGGATTCTCCAGGCAAGAACACTGGAGCGGGTTGCCATTTCCTTCTCCAATGCATAAAAGTGAAAAGTGAAAGAGAAGTCACTCAGTCATGTCCGACTCTTAGTGATCCCATGGACTGCAGCCCACCAGGCTCCTCCATCCATGGGATGCTTTCCCTGATCAGTGCCTAATACCACCACTACACCTCCATTCTCAAATGGAGTACTCCCTTACTCCAATTACAGTTAACAGATGGAGCATACTGATAGCATCACTGTCTGTGAGTTGTATAGAATTGCCTAGTTATGCAGTTTTTATCTTTTTTGCCCTTCACCAAAATACAGATATACCTTATTTTTCATAAAGAAGGCACCTGGAATGGATATATAAACTATGACAGTACTATCGTTCTTTGTTGTGTACTACGCTTTTTTTAAAAATAAAAGTCAGTGAGAAGGAAAGGGTGCATTGAAGCGTTTACCTTAAATAGGAACTCATGTGTTCTGGTTTGAGAGCCAAAGAAGACACTAAGTGGCTTTAGGCAAGACACAACTTCTTTTATCTTTCATCATATTCTACTGTTACATAGAAGGCTATAGAAAAAAAAAGCTACTGAATACTATCCATATATAAAGACAGAGGGCATATATTTATGCCAAATAGGGCAGTAGGCAAAAGGACCAAGACTGAGCCATAGCTTTGATCTATTTGACATCCTGGGTATAAATTCATCCCTTAGCTTTTGGGGTTATAGAATGAAGCCATGAAAAAAATCTTTTTATATAGTTGCATCTATATCCAAGCAGCTAAAAATAGTGTCGTAAAATGTGTTAATTCATATATCCTGTACATAGTCTATTTTTTTCTTAATCCTTATTTCAAATAAAGCATTTCAACTTACCAGAAAAATAAACAATACAGAAATTAAGTGATTTGTGAGATATCACTTTATTGTGGTCCTGGTTCTATGCAAATACTTTCCTTTCCATACATTAGCATTTATTCTTTCAAAACAACCTTATGAGCAAAAATTTTCTAAAATATTTTTGTACGTATAAACCTAGAGAAAGAAAACTATGGGACTTCCCTGGTGGTCCAGTGGTTAGGACTTGTCATTTACACTGCTCAGTCTCTGGCATGGGTTCAATCCTTGCCTCAAGGAACTAAGATCCCATAAAAATGAAATAGGACAGTATCATCAACAACAACAAAAAACAATGTCTAGGAAAACAATAGAAAGGCAAGTGACAATGAAAATATGGCAATCCAAAACCTATGGGATGTAACAAAAGAACTTCTAAGTGGGAAGTTTATAGCAATACAATCTTACCTCAAGAAACCAAAAACATCTCAAAGAAACAACCTATCATTAAACCTAAAGCAGCTATAGACAGAAGAACAAACAAAACCCAAAGTTAGTAAAAGGAAAGAAGTCATAGATATCAGAGCAGAAATAAATGATATAGAGATGAAGAAACAATGACAAAGATCAATGAAACTTAAAAGCTGGTTCTCTGAAGTTCTAAAATCAAAACTAATAAACCTTTAGCCAAAATCATTAAGAAAGAAAGGGAGAGGACTCAAATCAATAAAATTAGAAACTAAAAAGGAGAAGCTATAACAGACACCCCAGAAATACAAAGGACCATAAGAGGCTACTACAAATAACTGTACACCAATAAAATGGACAACCTAAAAGGAATAGGTAAATTCTTAGAAACGTACAAGCTTTCTAACTGAAAGGTTGAACCAGGAAGACTGAACCAGGAAGAAATAGAAAATATGAACAGACACAAGTACTTAAATTGAAACTGATTAAAAATCTTCCAACAGTCTTTCTCCAAGTCTGCTTGTGTGTCTAGTCACTTGTAACCTTTTTCCTCCTAATAAACAGTTTACTTATTTCACCAAAACAAAACAAAATGAAAAATTTTCCAACAAACAACAGTCCAGGACCAGATGACTTCACAGGAGAATTCTATGAAACATTTAAAGAAGAGCTAACACCTATCCTTTTCAGACTCTCCCAAAAATTGCGGAGGGAGGAACCCTCACAAACTCATTCTGCAAGGCCACCAGTATCACTGACAAACATAGGTGCAAAAATCTCAACCAAATACTTGAAAACAACCAAACAATATATTAAAAGGATCATACGCAATGATCAAGTGAAATTTACCACAGGGATGCAAGGATTATTCTATATACCCAAATCAATCTATGTGATACACCATATTAACAAATTAAAGATTAAAAACCATATGATCATCTCAATAGATGCTGAAAAACCTAATCAACAAAATTCAGCATGCATTTATGATAAAAACTCTCCAGGAAGTGAACATAGAAGGAACATATCTCAACATAATAAAGGCCATATATGAGAAACCCACAGCAAATATTCTTAATGGTGAAAAACTGAAAGCATTTTCTCTAAAATCAGGAACTAAATAAGAATATCCACTCTCACCACTATTATTCAGCATGGCTTTGGCAGTCCTAGCCATGGCAATCAGAGAAGAAAAAGAAATAAAAGGGATTCAAATGGGAGAAGAAGTAAAACTGTTGCTGTTTGCATATGCCATGCATGCCACACATAGAAAATCATAAAGACGGTACTAAAATATACTAGAGCTCATCAATGAATTTAATAAAGTTGCAAGATACTAATACACAGAAATTTTTTTTTGCATTCCTATACACCAGCAATGAAAGATCAGAAAGAAAAACCAAGGAAAAAAAAAAAAAACATTTATCATCACATCAAAAAGAATAAAATACCCAGGAATAAAACTACCTAAGGAGGCAAAAATACCATGCTCAAAGAACTAAAAGGTACTGATGAAAAGATGACACAAGCAGATGGAGAGATAAACCATGTTCTTGGATTAGAAGAATCAATATTGTGAAAATGACTATACTATCCAAAGCAATCTACAGATTCAGTGCAATCCCTATCAAATTACCAATGCCATTTTTCACAGAACTAGAACAGAAAATTTTCATAATTTGTATGGAAGCACAAAAGGTCACAAATAGCCAAAGCAATATTAAAAAAAATGGAGCTGGAAGAATCAGGGTCCCTGACTTCAGACTATACCACAAAACTATAGTCATAAAAACAGCATGGTACTGGGTGGTGGTCCAGTGGTAAGGACTCCATGCTTCCACTGCAGGTGGCATGAATTGATCCCATGCCACCTGTGGGGAACTAAGGTCCCACATGGTGCATAGCTAAAAAAACAAAAGCAAAAGAACAAACACAGAAATATAGATCAACTGAATGGGATAGAAAGTTCAGCAACAAACCCAAGCACCCACAGTCACCTAATCTATGATGAAGAAGGCAAGAATATATAATGGAGAAAACATAGTCTCTTCATAAGTAGTACCAGAAAAACTGAACTTCTACACTTACATGAATGAAATTAGAGTTCTCCCTAATGCTTTACACAGAAATAAACTCAAAATGGATTAAAGACCTAAATGTGAGAATGAATATTATAAAACTCTTAGGGGAAATCATAGGCAGAATACTCTTTGAAATAAATCACAGCAAGATATCTTTCTTGATGTACCTCCTAGAGTAATGAAAATTAAAAAAAAAAAGCAAATGGGACCTAATTAAACTTAAAACTTCTTATACATTAAAGAAAACCAAAACGAAACGAAAAGACAAACCTCAGAATGGGAGAAAATATTTGCAAACGAAGCAAGCAACATGGAATTAATCTCCAAAATCTGAAAGCAGCTTATGCAGCTAAATATAAAAACAAACAACCCAATCAAAATATGAGTGGAAGATTTAAGTACCGGACATTTCTCCAAAGACATACAGATGGCCAACAAACATGAAAAGATGCTCTAATTATTAGAAAAATACAAATAAAAGCTACAATGAGGTATCACTTCACACCAGTCAAAATGGCCATTATTAAAAAATCTACAAACAATAAATGCTGGAGAGGGTGTGGAAAAAAGGAAACCCACTTACACTATTGGTGGAAATGTAAATTGGTGCAGTCACTATGGAAAACAGTATGGATGTTCCTTAAAAAAAAAACTAAAAATAGAGCTGCCAGCTGACCCTGCAATCCCACTCCTGGCCATATATCCAGAGAAAACCATAGTTCAAAAAAATAGATGCACCCCAATGTTAATGCAGCACTATTTACAATAGCCAGAACATGGAAGCAACCTAAATGTCCATCAACAGAGAAATGGATAAAGAAGATGTGGCACATATGGAACATTACTCAGCCATAAAAAAGAATGGAATAATGACTTTGCAGCAACATGGATGAACTCACTGAGTCATACTGAGAGATTGTCATACTGAGTGAAGTAAGTCAGACATAGAAAGACAAATATCATAGGATATTACTTATGTGTGGAATGTAAAAAAAGGGATAAAAATGAACTTATCTACAAAACAGAAATAGAATTATAGATGTAGAAAACAAATTTATGGTTACCAGGGGATAAGGAGGAGAGAGATAAATTGGGAGTTTGGGGTTAACACGTACACACTGCCATATATAAAATAGATAACTAATAATGGCCTACTGTGTAGCACAGGGAACTCTACTCAGTACTTTGTGATGAACTATATGGAAAAAGAATCTAAAAACAAGTGGATATGTGTTTATGTATAAATGATTTCCTTTGTTATACACCTGAAGCTATCATGACATTGTAAATCAACTATATTGCAATACGAAAAAAAAAAAAATGAAAAAGAAAATGGTAGAAATTGGATGGTAAAATAGGACTTCCTATTTTGGAGCTTTAGTAAAGCCCACAAGAACTCTAGTGTTTTCAAGAGGCCCTGCAGTGCAGAACTATGTAGCATGTGCTGTATCCCCTTACATCCTAAAACAGTGTGCTGTGAGCTATACTGGCCTCACTCAGTCATGTCTGACTCTTTGTGACCCCATGGATGGTAGCCTGCTAGGTTCCTCTGTCCCTGGGATTCTCCAGGCAAGAATATTGGAGTGGGCTGCCATTTCCTTCTCCAGGGGAATGTTGACAATCCAGGGATCAAACTTGAGTTTCCTATGTCTCCTGCATTGCAGGCGGGTAATTCACCCACTGAACCATCAAGAATGCCATTAAAAGCAGTGTGCCTGAGCAGATCAATTACAGCCTGACAGAGACTCTCATCCACTCCAGGGCTCAGACTGCAAGAGTAGCCACTATCTGGAAAATTCCTTCCTATGACGACAGAGGGAAAGGAAAACATAGTGAACCCATGGCTTTGGATGAATGGCAGAGAAAACCACAAGTGAGTGCAGGCAGCTTGTGTTTAGGTATGTTCTTATGTGCATTTTCACAGTCTTAATCATAGATGGATGTTGTGTTTTTGTTACACTGTATACTTCCCAAACTTGTATTTTGGAAAATTGACATATATTGGAAATGGTTTCTTAAAATGAGAACCACCATTAAACTGATGTATTTGCCTTTTTAAACATTGCAGCCTTGGATAATACATTTACTTGAGTTGTTATTCAGTTTTGCCATCTGTGTGATAAAACAATACTATATGCTTTATCTAGACATCACAGCATTGTATTGTTGAAAAAGTAAGAGACTTTCCTGGTGGTCCAGTAGCTAAGTTTCCGTGCTTTCACTGCAAGGGGTGCAGGTTTCATCCGTGGTAGGGAAGCAGCCTATTAAAAAAAAAAGTAAAAAAAATATGAAGGTTGTATCAGAACTACTAAGGAGTACATAATTATGTATCAGCTGAAGTCCTTAGGGCACACCCAACAATAAATCAAGTTTTACTAGTCTAGAATGCATATTTTTAATAAATAGATAAAGGTAGTACACAGACTCCAAGGAAGGGATTTCAAAGAAGAAAGCCCGTGAAAGTAGTGAGTTGATCTGTTTTCCTCCTCCACCCAAATTCTGATACTGGTGCTTTCCCTTCCCTATCCCAATTTGAACATCAACCTGTGTATAGTTACCAGAATTTTAACCATGTTCTCAGCCATCAAAAATAGGGTTGTCTACAAAGGGCAGTTTGAACAGGATTTAGCAAATTCTTCGGCTTTGGTTAGGTATCACTTCTTTGGAAATACAGAGGCAACAAATGGGCAGTTACTGACAGCCTTCACAACTCAGTACAGAGCAGATGAGTTGACATGACTGTGTAGCAAAGTCGGGGGGCAGCAATTCCTAGAAAGGCGTACATGATCTGAAATAGTCTCAGACATTTCCTTGGCCCCCACACTGCTCTGCTCACTGGCGCTGACAGTGTTGGGGTCCCTTAATGCTGAGTCGGCTCCTCTCTGGTTTTCCTCACAGATCCACTCCCTCATCTCCAGCCTCTCAGAGACCTCCTACAAGATTTAGCCCTATTCATCTCCTGAATCCCTCTCGGGCCATTCATTACAGTGTAAACTTTATACTTTGCTTCTTACAGACCTGCACTTTTGATTTGAAAGGGCCCTCTTGTCTCCCAGAGGTTAGAGCATCTGCCTCCAATGCGGGAGACCCGGGTTTGATCCCTGGGTTGGGAAGATCACCTGAAGAAGGAAATAGCAATCCACTCCAGTATTCTTGCCTGGAGAATCCCATGGTCGGAGGAGCCTGGTAGGCTACAGTTACCGGGGTGGCAAAGAGTTGGACACGACTGGGCAACTTCACTTTCACTTTCTTGTCGCTAAGGATAATACATGGCTCATAAAAATTAAAAGTACTGATTTTCAGTTGTGTTTTATTTTATTTTTTACCATCATGAAGTTTCAAGAGCATATTTTCAAAGGGAAAAAAATTAAACTGTTTTTCATGTATTATTTTACTGACTTTACAGTCTTTGACACAATCTTTACAGTCTCAAAATCAGATCAGATCAGATCAGATCAGATCAGTCGCTCAGTCGTGTCTTACTCTTTGTGACCCCATGAATCACAGCACGCCAGGCCACCCTGTCCATCACCAACTCCTGGAGTTCACTGAGACTCACATCCATCGAGTCGGTGATGCCATCCAGCCATCTCATCCTCTGTCATCTCCTTCTCCTCTTGCCCCCAATCCCTCCCAGCACCAGAGTCTTTTCCAATGAGTCAACTCTTCGCATGAGGTGACCAAAGTACTGGAGTTTCAGCTTTAGCATCATTCCTTCCAAAGAAATCCCAGGGCTGATCTCCTTCAGAATGGACTGGTTGGATCTCCTTGCAGTCCAAGGGACTCTCAAGAGTCTTCTCCAACATCACACTTCAAAACCATCAATTCTTTGGCGCTCAGCCTTCTTCACAGTCCAACTCTCACATCCATACATGACCACAGGAAAAACCATAGCCTTGACTAGACGAACCTTTGTTGGCAAAGTAATGTCTCTGCTTTTCAATATGCTATCTAGGTTGGTCATAACTTTCCTTCCAAGGAGTAAGCATCTTTTAATTTCATGGCTGCAGTCACCATCTGCTGTGATTTTGGAGCCCAGAAAAATAAAGTCTGACACTGCTTCCACTGTTTCCTCATCTATTTCCCATGAAGTGATGGGACCGGATGCCATGATCTTCGTCTTCTGAATGTTGAATTTTAAGCCAACTTTTTTCATTCTCCTCTTTCACTTTCATCAAGAGGCTTTTTAGTTCCTCTTCACTTTCTACCATTCTGTATATCTGAGGTTATTGATATTTCTCCCAGCAATCTTGATTCCAGCTTGTGTTTCTTCCAGCCCAGCATTTCTCTTGATGTACTCTGCATAGAAGTTAAATAAGCAGGGTGACAATATACAGCCTTGACATACTCCTTTTCCTATTTGGACCAATCTGTTGTTCCATGTCCAGTTCTAACTGTTGCTTCCTGACCTGCATATAGTTTCTCAAAAGGCAGGTCAGGTGGTCTGGTATTCCCATCTCTTTCAGAATTTCCCACAGTTTATTGTGATCCACACAGTCAAAGGCTTTGGGATAGTCAATAAACCAGAAATAGATGTTTTTCTGGAACTATCTTGCTTTTTCCATGATCCAGAGGATGTTGGCAATTTGATCTCTGGTTCCTCTGCCTTTTCTAAAACCAGCTTGAACATCTGGAAGTTCATGGTTCACGTATTGCTGAAGCCTGGATTGGAGAATTTTGAACATTACTTTACTAGTGTGTGAGATGACTGCAATTGTGTGGTAGTTTGAGCATTCTTTGGCATTGCCTTTCTTTGGGATTGGAATGAAAACTGACCTTTTCCAGTCCTGTGGCCACTTCTGAGTTTTCCAAATTTGCTGGCATATTGAGTGCAGCACTTTCACAGCATCATCTTTTAGGATTTGAAAGAGCTCAACTGGGATTCCATCACGTCCACTAGCTTTGTTCGTAGTGATGCTTTCTAAGTCCCACTTGACTTCACATCCCAGGATGTCTGGCTCTAGGTCAGTGATCACACCATGGTGATTATGTGGGTCATGAAGATCTTTTTTGTACAGTTCTTCTGTGTATTCTTGTCACCTCTTCTTAATATCTTCTGCTTCTGTTAGGTCCATACCTTTTCGGTCCTTTATCGAGCCCATATTTGTGTAAAATGTTCCCTTGGTATCTCTAATTTTCTTGAAGAGATCTCTAGTCTTTCCCATTCTATTGTTTTCCTCTATTTCTTTGCACTGACCACTGAAGAAGGCTTTCTTATCTCTTCTTGCTATTCTTTGGAACTCTGCATTCAGATGCTTACATCTTTCCTTTTCTCCTTTGCTTTTAGCTTCTCTTCTTTTCACAGCTATTGGTAAGGCCTCCTCAGACAGCCATTTTGCTTTTTTGCATTTCTTTTTCTTAGGGATGGTCTTGATTTCTGTCTCCTGTACAATGTCACGAACCTCCGTCCATAGTTCATCAGGCACTCTGTCAGATCTAATGAAGCTTAATGAGGTTCAACACAGAAGAAATGCAGTGAGAGGCAAAATGATAGGTAAGAAGTAGATTTATTTAGAGGGATACACATTCCATAGACAGAATACAGTCCATCTTAAAAGGCTTGAGAGTAGCCCTGCAATATCGGGTGGTTAGTTTTGATGCATTGGTTAATTTCATAGGCTAATAAGTGGAAAGATTATTCCAACTATTTTGGAGAAAAGGTGAGGATTTCCAGGATTTTGGCCACTTCCCATTTTCTGGCCTTTTATGGCTGGCCTTAGAAATACGTCATGGCTGGTGTGTCATTTAGTGTGCTGTGTCATTATTATTACATGTGTCACTTGTATTACAATGAGTATATAATGAAGCTCGAGGTCAGCTGGACCTCAAATCTTCCACCATCTTGGACCTAGTTGGTTCTAACCAGTTTTTGTGATATCCTCAATGGCTATGCCATTCTTTTAAAGATTGTGCCCTGCCACCTTCCCTCTCATTTCAGTGAATATATTTCACAGTGG
This sequence comes from Bos grunniens, assembly GCF_055505025.1. Classification (NCBI taxonomy): domain Eukaryota; kingdom Metazoa; phylum Chordata; class Mammalia; order Artiodactyla; family Bovidae; genus Bos; species Bos grunniens. The sequence goes on along the minus strand of NC_141179.1, from coordinate 5,956,964 downwards.
TGTAAAATTCCAAATTTTACATTATTAGATATCTTTAGTGATTAACGGTGTCAAGGTAATTCTTGAAAAAATGGGAATTGCTACTATTACCCAAAAAGTGGATTCATCTCTTGGTGAGAGTGAGCCATTAGATAAAACAAAGCCAAAGATCAGGAGAAAAAAAGTTATATTACTTGCAGCAAGTAAGGAGAATACTGGGGATCTGTCCCCTAACAGCAAAATTCAAGGAAGTTTTAGGCTAAGGGTACATGCATATTCATGAGGTGGCTTTAGTGGAGGAAAATTCAGCTTTGAATTGGGGCAGAGGTTGACAGACAAGCTTTAATTGACTGAAGACTGGAAGGTCAACATCATCATTCCATCCTCCATCTCAGTACTGGCCTTAGCTTCTGTAGAGCCCAAAGCTATATTATTATTTATATCCCTTGAGGAACCAGGACCCTGCTCAAGCCTGCATTATTGTGTCTTGACTATTGTGTCTTACTTTCTGCCTTCCTTCCCTTAAGATCATTAATTATGTGGCATGTTCACAAACAAGCATTATGGCCAGGCCTAGATCACAAAATGACTTAGAGCAAAATAGGTTCTTCTGTCAAGAAAGCCAGGCCTGGTTGTCTTTCTCCAGGGACCCCCTACCCTATCTGCCTTGTGGTTCAGACAGTAAAGAATCTGCCTGCAATGTGGGAGACCTGGGTTCAATCCCTGTGTTAGGAAGATCCCCTGGAGAAGGAAATGGCCACCCACCCCAGGATTCTTGCCTGGGAAATCCTATGGACAGACTAGTGGGCTACAATCTATGGGTCCCAAAGAGTTGGACACAATTGAGTGACTAATATTTTCACTTTCTTTTCTTTAAATTTATCCTAAGCCACCTTGCTGAGTAAATTGATGCTGCCAATGTTTTGATGTTCTAGTCTTAAAGCAAAAAGCTGTGATGTTAGAGGGTTATTCTATCATAGAATTTATTTTTTAAAGAGATGTTAGGCTCTGAAGCAGAAAGCTCTGATTTAATTACATGTTATTTACAATCATTTTATGCAAATAAAAATGGAAATAGCAATGGAAAATAAAAAACTCAAAATAATAGTTTATGTGAACATTTTTAATTAATGGTTACCATGGTATAAAACTTTCCTTTCCCTTTAGCACTTTACATCAGTGGTTATGCATACTTTAAAAATAACATTAAAGGGCATTCAGCTGCAAATCTGAGTAAGACTGTTTCCTTTTAAGCCAGATCCTGCACACAGTAAGCATCACAGCATCTAAAAGAGAAATCAGTGTCATGTCAAGGAACTGTAAACCGAAACTGTCTGCCTTAACCAGATATGATGATACTTGCTTGCCTGAGCTTTCCCGCAACAGGAGGTTCAGATAAAGAATGTGGTACCAACATTGGAAACTAACCAGGAGAATTTGGGAGGGGCTGAAAGGAAGGAGGAGATATCGGTCTAGAATTGTTGTTCAGTTGCTAAGTCAGGTACGTCTTATGAAAATAGCTTGAAAGAATTCAGGAGGTGCACAAAGGAGTAGGTAGGAGATGCCAGCCCCGTCAGCCTCCCAGAAGCCCTCACACTGGAATCCATCTTGGTTGAGAGAGGTGAATATCACTAGGAAAGACCCTGAGCCAGACCAAATTTGGCAGCAAGCAAGGTGATTGGCCAAAGACAGCCTGGAAAGCTAACCCCATTACTGTGAAACCTGAGACTGCAAGGCACATGGCAGAGTTCTCTCCTGGGCTCCCTTACCTTATTTGCTCTCTGCCAAGGTGCCCCTTCCCAAAAGTCTTTTGCTTTGTCAGTACGTGTGAATTCACAATTCATTTCTAAGTATTAGACAAGAACTTAGCCTTGTGCTCTCGAAGAAAGTGATGGCACCCCACTCCAGTACTCTTGCCTGGAAAATCCCATGGATGGAGGAGCCTGGTAGGCTGCAGTCCATGGGGTCACTAAGAGTCAGACACGACTGAGTGACTTCACTTTCACTTTTCACTTTCATGCATTGGAGAAGGAAATGGCAACCCACTCCAGTGTTCTGGCCTGGAGAATCCCAGGGACAGAGGAGCCTAGTGGGCTGCCGTCTATGGGGTTGCACAGAGTCGGACACGACTGAAGCGACTTAGCAGCAGGCAGGCAGCATACCTTATTACACTGAAAGGCAAAATTAAAAGCTCTGTATTTATTAGACAAGTAATTATCACATAATTTGGTATGTATGCAACAGGCTTCATTAAGACAGCATTCTGTAAAACAGCTTTACAAGCTCACACACCTACAGGGTAAAGTAGGCTATGTAAATTAAACTGGTCTGGGTGTGAGACTATGGGGTGGCTGAGTACACACCCTATCTGTAGTTTGGATGAGTTAGCTTAGCACAGAGCAACAGAGAATTCAATAACTCAGTTGTTTAAAACACTTGCTCTCATGAGTTGGTCAAGGGTCAGCTGGGGACCCTGTTCTTTGTCATTAGAACAAATCTATCCAAATTTGACATATCCATCAAAAGTCATGAATGTCATCAAATGTCTAGAACATTGTTGGTTACTATGGCAGAGGAAAAAGAAGACATATTTTATTTTGCTTAGTCCAAGCAACATTTTTTTTCTTAATTTGAAAGATGTTAGAATGTATGATAGTCATTAGAACTCTTTTCAGATAAATTTTTAGAGCCTCAAGTTTTCTTTCTCCTCAATACCAATAAGATATATTGTCAATTAAAACAATTGTGACTATTCAGGAGAACACTTACATAAGGTGATTTATAACAAAGTTCAAAAGGTAGAGCAAAAAATTACCACAAAGTTTACAATTAACTTTCACATTTAATTTTTAATATGTGACTACCGCACAATCGCACTCATCTCACAGGCTAGTAAAGTAGTGCTCAAAATTCTCCAAGCCAGGCTTCAGTAATATGTGAACTGTGAACTTCCAGATGTTCAAGCTGGTTTTAGAAAAGGCAGAGGAACCAGAGATCAAATTGCCAACATCTGCTGGATCATCGAAAAAGCAAGAGAGTTCCAGAAAAACATCTATTTCTGCTTTATTGACTGTGCCAAAGCCTTTGACTGTGTGGATCACAATAAACTGTGGGAAATTCTGAAAGAGATGGGAATACCAGACCATCTGACCTGCCTCTTGACAAACCTATATGCAGGTCAGGAAGCAACAGTTAGAACTGGACATGGAACAACAGACTGGTTCCAAATAGGAAAAGGAGTATGCCAAGGCTGTATATTGTCACTCTGCTTATTTAACTTCTATGCAGAGAAGGCAAAGGCACCCCACTCAAGTACTCTTGCCTGGAAAATCCCATGGGCGGAGGAGCCTGGTGGGCTGCAGTCCATGGGGTCGCTAAGAGTTGGACACGACTGAGCGACTTCGCTTTCACTTTTTCACTTTCATGCATTGGAGAAGGAAATGGCAACCCACTCCAGTGTTCTTGCCTGGAGAATCCCAGGGATGGGGGAGCCTGGTGGGCTGACGTCTATGGGGTCACACAGAGTCGGACACAACTGAAGTGACTTAGCAGCAGCAGCAGCAGAGTACATTATGAGAAACGCTGGGCTGGAAGAAGCACAAGCTGGAATCAAGATTGCCAGGAGAAATATCAGTAACCTCAGATATGCAGATCACACCACCCTTATGGCAGAAAATGAAGAGGACTAAAGAGCCTCTTGATGAAAGTGAAAGAGGAGAGTGAAAACGTTGGCTTAAAGCTCAACATTCAGAAAATGAAGATCACGGTATCCGGTCCCATCACTTCATGGCAAATAGATGGGGAAACAGTGTCAGACTTTATTTTTTTATGCTCCGAAATCACTGCAGATGGTGATTGCAGCCATGAAACTAAAAGACGCTTACTCCTTGGAAGAAAAGTTATGACCAACCTAGATACCATATTCAAAAGCAGAGACATTACTTTGCCAACAAAGGTCCGTCTAGTCAAGGCTATGGTTTTTCCGGTGGTCATGTATGGATGTGAAAGTTGGACTGTGAAGAAAGCTGAGCACCAAAGAACTGATGCTTTTGAACTGTGGTGTTGGAGAAGACTCCTGAGAGTCCCTTGGACTGCAAGGAGATCCAACCAGTCCATTCTGAAGGAGATCAGCCCTGGGTATTCTTTGGAAGGAATGATGCTAAAGCTGCAACTTCAGTACTTTGGCCACCTCATGGGAAGAGTTGACTCACTGGAAAAGACTGATGCTGGGAGGGATTGGGGGCAGGAGGAAAAGGGGATGACAGAGGATGAGATGGCTGGATGGCATCACCGACTCGATGGATGTGAGTTTGAGTGAACTCTGGGAGATGGTGATGGACAGGGAGGCCTGGCGTGCTGCGGTTCGTGGGGTCCCAAAGAGTCGGATACGACTGAGCGACTGAACTGAACTGAACTGAACTCAACAAAGCACTAGCATTCAAATAAATAGTATTTAACATCTGATAGAAGACTCAAACTATCTAAATTGTTTAATCATAGTGTCTGCATTTTCTCATAGTGAAATCCAAAAGTATTATCTGCAAGGAGTTCCAAACTTTGACTTTGTTCTCCTCCAAATGTCAGCTTTTGATTGTTTTTGTTAGTGGAGACTGGGAGAAATCAACTCCACATTATCACATTTCTTGCTGTTCCACCATCATGCCCAGGATTCGTTGGGGGATTGGAGGTAGACAGAAGTGCAGATGAAAGAATAAACTTCAGTTATGCATATGACCCAATAAATACTAAATCCTTTACTCACATGGCTCCTTCCTCTCACCCCCTATATATTCAACACAAATGACTACAGGAAGCATCGACTGCTTACTAGACTCCAGGGTAATGGTTAGAGACTCTTTTCTGACTTAGGAACAGAATTTGAAGAAATAGAATTCCTATTAATCCTTGGGGACACATAAAAATGTATAGAGGTAAGTATATTTAAGTATTTGAGTTGAACATTAAATGTCATATGAGAATGTACATTTCATTGTGCTGGTGATTGAAATCTGTAAATAATTATGCCTCGGAGTAAGTTTCAGCTTCTCTGAGTCTGAAGAAGAGGTTCTGAAATTACATCCTTTCATGTACAGCTCTCCCAACATTGTCCAAGGATAATAACTAGATGATTATTATACTTTAATATAAAAATGATATTATAACAATTCTATGGCATTTTGTTTTCAATATAATTTGCCAATATTTGTCAACCATAATGGATAAAACTTAAAACCCCTTTTTTAATATTCATTTTCTTAAATAGATATAGGTAATGTAGAGACTGTCTAGAACAAATGATCCCCTGTGGAAGCTTGAAATATTTTCAGGGGTCTCTAATGTCAAACTATTTCCACAATAATAGACACTTTGTGTCTCTTTCATTGTGCTTGACATTTGATGGTGTAAAAGTAATGGTGGGCAGAATTCTAAAACAGCCCCAAGGTTTCCACTCCCTGGTGGGCACAGCTTGTATAACCTTTTAACCTTGAATGAAGGCAAAACCTGTGAATATGGTGGGCTATCACTTCCATGCTTCAGTTGACTTTGAGTTAATAAAGGAGGTTATCCTCTGGGCTAGGTAAATTCTTGAAAGGAATGGGGCCCTTAAAGAATTGAAACATAAGAGAGATTTGTTGTGTGATAAAGTTCTTCATCCTTGGCTTTGAAGATGAAGGTAAAGAATGTCAGCTTATGGTTGGCAAAAAAATGGGGACCTTGGTCTTGCAGCTACAAGGAATTTAATTGTCTCAGCTATATGAGCTTGTATGGATGTGAATATAAGAAGGTTGAGTGCTGAAGAACTGGTGCTTTTAAGCTGTGGTGGTGGAGAAGACTCCTGAGAGTCCCTTGGACTGCAAGGAAATCAAACCAGTCAATCCTAAAGGAAATAAACCCTAAGTATTCATTGAAAGGACTGATGTTGAAGCTGAAGCTCCAATACTTTGGCCACTTGATGTGAAGAGCTGACTCATTGGAAAAGACCCTGATGCTGGGAAGGATTGAAGGCAAAAGGAGAAGGGGGCAGCAGAGGATGAGATGGTTAGGTAGCATCACTGACTCTTTAGACATGAGTTTGAGCAAACTCCAGGAGGTAGTGGAGGACAGAGGAGCCTGGCATACTGCAATCCATGGGGTTGCAAAGAGTTGGACATGACTTAGCAACTGAACAACAAAATGAGCTTGGAAAAGGACCCTAAGGTCCAGATTAGAACTCAGCCTGGGCAATATATTGAACTCAACTTTGTGGTACTATTAGTAGAGGCTGAGATGCAATTCGCAGACTACTAATGGACAGAACTGAATGCTAATAAAGGAGGGTTTTTATAGGCCACTGAGTTTGCAGCAATTTGTGACACAGCCCTGGAAAACTAACCCAGTGTGGCTAAACTGCTGGCATCTTTGCACAAATCAAGGCTGGGACACTGAAATGTTCTAGTAGACATCCTTTCTTCTCCTCCATGTACTCAAAGGAAAAGATACCAGTTTCATTTAAGAATGTCTTCAATGATAGAGTAAATAATTTAGTCAAATCTCAAATCTTGAGTTCAAGTCAGTTTAATGTTCTGATGGATGAAACACCAAAAGCACTTACGCTGAATACTGAAGTACAGTGGTTGCCTTAAGGAAAAGAAACAAACAAACAAACAAAAAAACAACCAGGAACTTGTGTTACTGTTTGAGTTGTGATCAAAACTAGCAGCTTTTATCGGAGAAGGCAATGGCACCCCACTCCATGACTCCTGCCTGGAAAATCCCATGGACGGAGGAGCCTGGAAGGCTGCAGTCCATGGGGTTGCTGAGGGTCCGACACGACTGGGCGACTTCACTTTCACTTTTCACTTTCATGCATTGGAGAAGGAAATGGCAACCCACTCCAGTGTTCTTGCCTGGAGAATCCCAGGGATGGCAGGGCCTGGTGGGCTGCCGTCTGTGGGGTCACACAGTCGGACATGACTGAAGTGACTTAGCAGTATCAGCTTTTATCACTGAAGAAAATTTTTACTTGAATAGATGACAAACTATTACTCTTAAGACTTGGGTATTTGGCAGACATTTTTTTTCCTCAAAAATGAATTAAATAAGTCTATCATTTCAAGGAAAAAAATGAACAATATTTGTTGCCAATGATGAAATTCAGGCTTTCATGAAAAAGTAGAATTTTGGAAAACTTAAATTCTCTACTACTGTAAGCTTGACAACCTCACCATACACAGACTTTTTCTTCTGGTATCAGTGGTTTATTAAGGAATGTGATTTTATGATATTGTATAATGAAATGTATCCACATTTGGAAGATCTACATAGCTCAAATGTTTTCCAAATGATCAATACATGAAGTTACAGTTATGTACAGGCAAAATATCCATTCAGAGTGCAAGATAACCAATGGGTTTTAATGTAACTGAGTATGAAATGTTTATTGATATGGTTCCAGATTCTAAATTTCAACTGTCCTTCAAGAAACTGCTGTTTGTGGAGAATTCCCTGGTGGTCCAGTCGATAAGGCTCTGTGTGTCCACTGCTGGGGGCATGGGTTTTACCCCTGGTCTGGTAATTAAGGTCCAACAGGCCATGCAGCATGGTCAAAATAAGTGCATGCGCGCGCACACACACACACACACACACACACACAGAAGGAAACTACCATTTGCGGAGTTTGGGTTTAGTATCACAGCTATCTGAAAAGACTATAAAATTCTTTCTGTTTTCCAGCTACACATATTTCTGTTTTCTAATTACATATCTGTAGTGTTCTCCACATACTTCAACCAAAACAACATATTGCAAGGGATGAATACAATAGTAGATAGAAGATCTATTAAGTAACTGCCTCCTACTAAGGCATTTATATACTAAAGAAATTTGTGGAAATGTAAAACAATACCGCTCTTCTGACCAAATTTATTTTTATATTGGGAATTATAATTATTTTCATCAAAATATATTATTTATGTTAACAAGTCATGTTAACTTATTCCTTTTATATTTAAAAATATTTATTTATTTGGGTGCATTAGATCCTAGTTGCAGCATGCAAGCTCTTTTGTTGAGTTCTGAGGGCTTCTCTCTGGTTTTGGCTTTCAGGCTCCAGAGCACTTAGGCTCAGTAGTTGCCCTGTCTGAGCTTGGTTGCCCCAGGGCACATGGGAAATTAGTTCCCTGACCAGGTATTGAGTCTATGTCCCCTACATTGCAAGGCGAATTCTTAACCATTGGACCACCAGGAAAGTCCTGCTTATTATTTTTAATTGGATGAATTTTAGAATCTGTCTCACTTTGAATGACTACTATAGTAAATTTGAGCTGAGCACCGAATAGTTGATGCTTTTCAACTGTGGTGTTGGAGAAGACTCTTGAGAGTCCCTTGGACTGCAAGGAGATCCAACCAGTCCATTCTGAAGGAGATCAGCCCTGGGTGTTCTTTGGAAGGAATGATGCTAAAGCTGAAACTCCAGTACTTTGGCCACCTCATGCGAAGAGTTGACTCACTGGAAAAGACTCTGATGCTGGGAGGGATTGGGGGCAGGAGGAGAAGGGGACGACAGAGGATGAGATGGCTGGATGGCATCACCGACTCAATGGACGTGAGTTTGAGTGAACTCCGGGAGATGGTGATGGACAGGGAGGCCTGGCGTGCTGCAATTCATGGGGTCGCAAAGAGTTGGACACGACTGAGAGACTGAACTGAACTGATAGTAAATTTTTACAGAAATAATGCACAGAAACAAATTTTTTCTAAAGGCCTCAGTAAATTTTTAATGTATAAAGAAGTCCTGAGACCAACAGTTTTGAGAAATGCAAATATTAAAAAAAATTGGAATCCTTGGTTCAGAAAGATTTTGGCCCCTGACCTCTGGCTCACACTGTTTGAATGTTACCTGCTGGCTAACTTCTAAATCAATGCTCCACACTAACATTTTTTTTAAAGAGCACCCTATGGCTGATATCAATTACTCTTTGGTTGTGTGTGTGTGCAAAGTTGCTTCAGGTGTGTCTGACTCTTTGAAACCCTAGACTGTAGCCCTCAGTCCATGGGATTCTCCAGGTGAGAATACTGGAGTGAGTTGCCCTGCCCTCCTCCAGGAGCTCTTCCCAATCCAGGGATTATCTCTTATTCCTTCTGCCTTGGCAGCCAGATTCTTTACCATTAGCTGCACCTGGCAAGCCCTACTCTTCAGTTAGTGTGGCCTAAATTGCTATTTAAAAATAGGCCCACACTACATAATATAAAATGGTTCAAACACAATAAAGGTTATTCCTTGCTTAACAATTGCTGGCTGTACTCCACACTGACTCAGGAGCTCTGGTTCTAACTTTTTCATGGTTCTGCCATTTCTTGTTGCTTTGTTAGCTCCATCCAGCTGGCAAAGGGTAAAGGTATAGTTACCTCTTTGAAACTTTGCCTTGCATGTGGCACACATTACTTCTGCCCACTAATTGTGAGAATTAGTTAATGGCCACACCTGGATGGTAAGTACTTCTTAGCTGTGAAAGGGGAGACATGATGTTAGAGGCTAACCTGCTGTCTATCATTGTGATAGAGTGTCTGGAGACTGAGTCAATAGGGTTTGGAATAAATCTTCATTCTGTAACTTACTATCTGTGAGATTCTTTATTCTTTATTCAAGCTTCCTGAGTCATTTTCCACTCTAGGCCTAAGTCTGGGTAAACAGCTGTGAACAAGATACACAACATCCTTACCCTCATTGGGTTTACATGTCAGCTGGACATCTAGATTAATATGGTTTTTTTTTTTTTTTTTGACATCTGGGTTAAAATGGATTGAAAACTCAAATTTCATATCTTGCGGAAGTCCAAAAGGCATCAAGATTTTAAATATTTCTGGGAGGATGAGATTCTCATGATCTCAACAGCTTTCTTTATTCATGTCCCTACATGTATTGCCTTTTCATTCATTTTAATTCATATTACCAAGGATACTTAGACATTTTATACATTCCCACCAAAATAACTCATCTAGACTAACCATTTGTGAGTTATGGAAGCTTTCCTTAAGATCCTGGGAAGGGTCATTATGCCCATCACAGACCAAGAATCTCTGTATCCCTATTAGCCATTTTTGTTTCAAAGGCCTTTTTGGCTACCCAGTCACCCTGGGTTCCTATTTGGAGTCTCCAGCATTCTACCTCACTGACTCCTCTCCCACTTTTCAAACTGTTTTGTAAGAATCTGAACTCATTTCCTTTTATAATTTAAAGGACTTCAGCTTTCTTTAGTTTCCATTCCCAGAACTCAATCAAGATGCTCAGGAGATAAAATGACCTTTCTAATTCTAAAAGAATACAGTTGTGATTATTCGGTACAAATAAAAAATTAGTGTCCTTTTCCCTAGGTAATGGCTCAAATCAGGGCTGAGAAGACTGAGTACACCAAAAACCCTTAGGGCAGAGACTGTAGCCTCGAGGGCCTAGTTCATTACATGGCATATAGGAGCATGTGGTAAACATCTTTAGAAGATAATTATTGAATTCAGAGTCTTTGATGAATATTGAGATAAATGGCAGTTTAGTAGTTTGTAGTGATGCCATGGAGTAGAAAATGAAGCCTAATTTCACTTCTGTATTTCTTAAGTATTTGGTTGTGCTATTATAAAACAAATTAACAAGTATCATACACTGTTTTGGTTATTTTACAAATGTGGTTCTGTGTTCTGATGATGATTGATTGTGATGAAAAAACTGGTTAAATTTTTCAGAAATTAATAATAGGATGACAAAATTAATGGTGGGAAATTAGCACAGAAATGAGCAGAAGTAAATTAACATTGTATTAAACTCCTATTCTTTACCAGACCTTTAAAAAAAAATCAATTCAGTTCAGTTCAGTCTCTCAGTCGTGTCCGACTCTTTGCAACCCCATGAATTGCAGCACGCCAGGCCTCCCTGTCCATCACCATTTCCCGGAGTTCACTGAAACTCATGTCCATCAAGTCGGTGATGCCATCCAGCCATCTCATCCTCTGTCGTCCCCTTCTCCTCCTGCCCCCAATCCCTCCCAGCATCACAGTCTTTTCCAATGAGTCAATTCTTCGCATGAGGTGGCCAAAGTATTGGAGTTTCAGCTTTAGCATCAGTCCTTCCATGAACATCCAGGACTGATCTCCTTTAGAATGGACTGGTTGGATCTCCTTGCGGTTGAGATGAATGCAATTGTGTGGTAGTTTGAGCATTCTTTGGCATTGCCTTTCTTTGGGATTGGAATGAAAACTGACGTTTTCCAGTCCTGTGGGCACTGCTGAGTTTTCTAAATTTGCTGGCATATTGAGTGCAGCACTTTCACAGAATCATCTTTCAGGATTTGAAATAGCTCAACTGGGATTCCATCACGTCCACTAGCTTTGTTCATAGTGATGCTTTCTAAGGCCCACTTGACTTCACATTCCAGGATGTCTGGCTCTAGGTCAGTGATCACACCATCGTGATTAACTGGGGCATGAAGATCTTTCTTGTACAGTTCTTCTGTGTATTCTTGCCACCTCTTCTTAATATCGTCTGCTTCTGTTAGGTCCATACCATTTCTGCCCTTTATCGAGCCCATCTTTGCATGAAATGTTCCCTTGGTATCTCTAATTTTCTTGAAGAGATCTCTAGTCTTTCCCATTCTGTTGTTTTCCTCTATTTCTTTGCATTGATCGTTGAGGAAGGCTTTCTTATCTCTCCTTGCTATTCTTTGGAACTCTGGATTCAGATGCTTACACCTTTCCTTTTCTCTTTTGCTTTTTGCTTCTCTTCTTTTCACAGCTATTTGTAAGGCCTCCTCAGACAGCCATTTTGCTTTTTTGCATTTCTTTTTCTTGGGGATGGTCTTGATCCCTGTCTCCTGTACAATGTCACGAACCTCCATCCATAGTTCATCAGGCACTCTACTTCTCACTTACACTGTATAATCGTAAGGAATTTGATTTAGGTCATACCTGAACGGTCTAGTGGTTTTCCCTACTTTCTTCAGTTTAAGTCTGAATTTGGCAAAAAGCGATGTTTAAATAATATTCTCTTAAAATCCTCACTACAACCTAGATAATATTTCCCCAGTTTACAGGTGTGGAACATGATGCTGACAGAATGGTTTGCTAATGAGTGCAGGGGAAAAGGGAGCCCTAGAACTCCTTTAGCCTTCCTAAATCCACGCCATCCTGTTGCACTTGAAGATTAGTTGCATGTCTCCTAGTAATGCGTCGTAAGAAGTCAGGTGCTGCTGCTGCTGCGTCGCTTCAGTCGTGTCCGACTCTGTGCGACCCCATAGACTGCAGCCCACCAGGCTCCCCCATCCCTGGGAGTCTCCAGGCAAGAACACTGGAGTGGGTTTCCATTTCCTTCTCCAATGCATGAAAATGAAAAGGGAAAGTGAAGTTGCTCAGTCGTGGCAGACTCTTAGCGACCCCATGGACTGCACCCTGCCAGGCTCCTCCGTCCATGGGATTTTCCAGGCAAGAGTACTGGAGTGAGTTGCCGTTGCAAGAAGTCAGCTGCTGCTGCTGCTGCTGCTAAGTCGCTTCAGTCGTGTCCGACTCTGTGCGACCCCATAGACGGCATCCCACCAGGCTCTCCCGTCCCTGGGATTCTCCAGGCAAGAACACTGGAGTGGTTTGCCATTTCCTTCTCCAATGCATGCAAATGAAAAGGGAAAGTGAAGTTGCTCAGTCGTGTCCGACTCTTAGCGACCCCATGGACTGCAGCCTGCCAGGCTCCTCCGTCCATGGGATTTTCCAGGCAAGAGTACCGGAGTGAGTTGCCATTTCAAGAAGTCAGCAGAAAGCACTAAAGGCGGGCTTCGCCACCTGACCCACACTTGCCCGAATCCCCTGCAATCGATGACGGCGGCGAGCAGCTAAGGAGCGCCGAGGTGGTCGATCGGCCCTTGAGTTTGGCGTGCGCGTGCCGGAGGAGGTAACGCCGCCACGCGCGGACGTGTGCGCCGTCGCCATAGCGACTGCCCCTGGCAACCGCGAAGCCCTGCAGGCCGCGGGCGAGCTAGCGGCTGGGGCTGTCCGCGTCTCCGTTCGCCTTAGTCCTCCGGCTTTATCCGTCCTTCGCTCTTGCCGCCCGCCCTCTCCGGTCCTTCTCTCCGGAGTCATGGCCGGCGTGCCCGGGGACGTGCGGAAGCTCTTCATTTTCGCCACTACTCGGAACTATTTCGGGCTGGTGTCGGAATCCTGGGACCATGCGCTGCTGGGCAACGGCCCCGAAATCAACAACTTTTTGGACGACGGGAACCAGATGCTCCTCAGAGTGCAGCGATCCGATTCCGGCATCGCCTTCTCCAACGTGGTATGCTTGCCTGCACCCCGCCCCGGCCTACTTTTCCGTCCCGGGCTCAGTAGGACGGATGCCGGGTCCCTGGGAGCCTCCTGGCTTGAGTCCTCCTCCAGGGCCCGTGGCTGTCCCTTCCCGACGAGCTGCGCGGGCCTCTCGCTTCACTTGGTTTCCAAGCTTGCATCCCTCCTGGCCGAAGGAAGCTCCCAGTCCGCTCACTGGCAGAGAACAATTACAGTCTTTCTAGTTTTTTTTTTTTTTTTTTAATACTACATTTACGTTATAACTAAAAACACGAAATTTATCTTATTTATTTAAACTTTTTTTTTCTTTCTCCCTTTTGAAGTTCTTTGGGGTCAAATTCTAGTGTATCTTTTTTTTTTATATTATATTCTAAGTTTAAATTTACACGAGGGAAAGAATAGTTAGGAACTAAAATCTTTTACGGAATGATAAGATAGTCTAAATTCTTTTTTGTTGTACAACCTGTGATGTATTGACATTAATATTTATTTCATTGCTGCTTCTACTGGCAGGATTGTTTAAGAAATGGGTGCACCTGCAAACAGGAGATAAACACATGCACTCAGAGTAATATACAGAAAAAATTGCCTTACATGTTAAAGGGGCTCAGTAAATGGATGAAAGTTAACAAATCACAGTCATATTTTTAAACCTCTTTCTCTGGTGTTCATCCATATCCTTAGGTCTAGCAGAGTATTTGATACACAACAAACATTGAATGCATTTTTGTAGGATGATTGGATTATTCACCCTGTTATGAATCTTTAGTCTTGGATTTGACTCAATTCTATTCAGTCACTGTATTTCGAACTCACTATATATAAGGCACTTTCTTTGGTTTAGTAAGTTTACAAAGATGTAAAAAGCATGGATAATCATAGTTGACAACTGTAGTCCACCAGGCTTCTCTGTGCATGGAATTCTCCAGGCAAGACTACTGGAAGGGGCTGCCATTTCCTTCTCCAGGGGATCTTCCCAACCCAGGGATCAAACCTGTGCGTTGCAGGCAGATTCTTTACTCTCTGAGCCACCAGGAGGCCTGCTCCGATAAGTTAGTATTATATAATTCACAATAAGACCCCCTGCTTCTGCCTTCTGGAGCCTCACTCTGGATGACCTAGAATGACATATACTCAACAAATGATAAAATCAAGCACAGTGCTGTAAATGCCTCTGAAAGTTTCAGTTCAGTTCAGTCACTCAGTCGTGTCCGACCATTTGCTACCCCATGGACTGCAGCACGCCAGGCTTGCTTGTCTATCACCAACTCCTGGAGCCTGCTCAAACTCAAGTCCATCCAGTCGGTGATGCCATCTGACCAACTCATCCTCTGTCGTCCCCTTCTCCTCCTGCCTTCAATCTTTCCCGGCATCAGGGTCTTTTCCAATAAGCCAGTTCTTCGCTTGAGGTGGCCAAAATATTGGAGTTTCAGCTTCAGCATCAGTCCTTCCAATGAATATTCAGGACTGATTTCCTTCAGGATCTGAAAGTTTAGATAGAGTGTAATGGGAAAATAAGATGAGGAGTTTGGATTTGTAAAAATATATCTTGGGTTGTGTAATGAAAATTGAGTCTATAACTTTTTTACTTTAATACTTAAGCTAGTAGAGCCCAACAGTGTATTTTATATACAGTCATACATCACAGTACAGATACTTAGTCATATTTGAAAATGTTTTTCTGTATCTTAAGTTGTACTTTAGATGTCTGACAGCATGATTTAACAAATTAACAAATATTAATTCACCCACTATGGTCTGGTATTGTCCTGGGTACTAGGGATAAAGCCGTGAATATGTCAGTTTATTTTCAAGGAGTAACATTTGAATGGACAAAAATTGGTTAAACACATCCACACAGATGGGACTTCCCTTGTGGCTCAGCTGGTAAAGAATCCGCCTGCAATATGAGAGACCTGGGTTCGATCGCTGGGTTGGGAAGATCCCCTGGAGGAGGGAAGGGCTACCCACTCCAGTATTCTGGCCTGGAGAATTCCATGGACAAGTCCATGGGGTTGCAAAGAGTCGGACATGACTGAGTGACTTTAACTTCACTTCACTTCATCCACACAGATATGTAATGTAACATAATTTTAGGTATTGATAAGTGCTGCCAGTAAAAATAGAGTCATGTTAAAGTAGTGATTGGGGCGGGGTGAGGAACTGCATTAAAATAGGGAAGGAGGGAATGCCTGTTTGGATTGGAGCCCTTTGAAATGAGATTTGAATGGTGAGTTAGTTGTAGGCAGATTTAGGGAGGGGCTTCCCTGGTGGCTCAGAAGATAAAGAATCTGCCCCCAATGCTGGAGACCTGGGTTCAGTCCCTGGATTGAGAAGATCCCCTGGAGGAGGGCATGGCAACCCACTCTAGTATCCTTGCCCGGAGAATCCCCATGGACAGAAGAGCCTGGAGGGCTATAGTCCATGGGGTTGCAAAGATTCAGACACAACTTGAGCTGGATCTCATCTTGGTTTCAGGGGGCTGGGAAAAAAAAAATTACACAGTCATTGCTGAAGTTTAATGAATAACCCAAAGACTGGAAGTTTAAAATATGGACTGAGCATTTCGGACCTTGTACACCATTTAGGTTGAAATACCAAGTTGTTGGTAGTCTTAAGCAAGAGAGATGTGATCTGGTTTATGCTATAGGATAGAAGTTGGCAAATTTTTTTTCTATAATGGGCCAGATAACAAATATTTTGGGCTTGGGCAGATTGTAAGGTCTCTGTCACAACTTGGCCATTGACGTGAGAAAGCAACCTTGACAATATGTGAATGACTGAGTGTGACTGCATTCAGCTTCATTTATGGACGCTGATGCTTGAATTTCATATCATGAAATATTATTCTTTTGATTTTTAAAAAAATGTAGAAATAATTTTGAGCTTGTGAACTGTACAAAACAGGCAGAAGGTTGTAGTCTGCTGATCCCTGATGGATCCCAGGAGGTGATAGAGACATTTTGCAACCTCAAAAAAGAACAAATTATACCTTGCTTGCATGCTAAGTGCTTCAGTCATGTCCATTGACACTATGGATGGTAGCCTCCAGGCTCCTCTGTCCATGGGATTCTCCAGGCAAGAATACTGGAGTGGGTTGCCATTTCCTTCTCCAGGGGATCTTCCTGACCCAGGGATCCATCACATCTCTTATGTCTCCTGCATTAGCAATCAGGTTCTTTAACACTAGCACCACCTAGAAAGCCCAATGTATACCTTAGTAATTATCAGATTAGAGTAAGTTAAGAGTAAATAGCAGTTGCTGATGATAGGGAAACTGGAAGATTAGGCTAGGAGTGCTGATTCTTTACTCAGGGAAGGAACAGCTGTAGCAGCCTTACCTTTTGCTGTAACTCTGACTGTGGTTAAGGCAAAGCTCATTGTCCTGATGCCCCGCAGCACCTTGGCCAGTGACATAGTTACTGTTTTCAAAGTATGATATTAAAATATGTATTTTGTGAATATTCTTTCTTCACATAGGTGGGAGTAGAAAAGTTCAAGTGTATGGTCTATTTAATTACTAAGGAATGAATTTTTCAAATTACTTACTGCAGTCTGCAGTTCTCACTTGCTTGTAAAGGGAATAAAATGATCATACTAGCATAGAACTCTAATGGGCGAAAATGAGAGTTTGAGAAAAGCAGTAATGCCAAGTAAATGACAGTTCTTTCCTAGTGGCTAAACAGATACAATGATTAGGATAAAAGTAGCACAAAAGCTCACTCATCCTTAGCGTGTTTCTTCACGCACAACAGTGAACTTGTTTGAATTTTTTTTTTTTTTTTTACAGCATAGACTTCTCTTCCTGGAAAAAGAAATGAGAACAATTTTGTGAATATGTGTATAATGCAAAAACTTCTTTTGGGCGGTATACTTTACAGCTAATGAACTAATTGCTGTGAAGTGGCCTATTTTAAGCATGGTTGGGTTAGTGAATTCCAGTTTAGCTCAGACAGTTTTAATTTTAAATAATCTAGGTTTATGACAATTTAGTAATAAAGTTTGATGCTCAGATACTTTACACGAAAAACACTGGTTCGGGTAAAGATGATTTTAGGAGATAGACAACCTGTTTTTTTTTTTTTTTTTTGGTTTTTAGGTTGTCTATTTATGTAGAATTTAGTTTTGGGTAAGAGGGTAATTGGGCTTCCCAGGTGGCCCTAGTGGTAAAGAACCCACCTGCCAGTGCAGGAGACGTGAGAGATGCGGATTTGATCCCTGGGTCAGGAAGATGCCCTGGAGGAGGGCGTGGCAACCCACTCCAGTATTCTTGCCTGGAGAATTGCAGGGATAGAGGAGCCTGGCGGGTTGCAGTTCATAGAGTCCCAAAGAGTTGGACATGACTGAAGTGACTTAGTTATGCACGCAAGAGGGTAATACACATCCTTGTTACAGAGTTTCTGGAGTAGGGTGGAAAATTATACTATTCACCAGTATGTACCTGGGGCACACAGCTTTGATTTGTAGTATTAATGAATCTGGCTGGAGTGGAGTAGTTCGCAGTGTATGTCAACAATATTTATGTAGTGCTTTTGTTTATAATCACTTATCCATTATCAAAGTAGCTTTATGATACAATCACCTATAAGTGGGGATACAATTTTCAAACCCAGGTTTTCTTACGGAGCAAAGACAGACTGATTGTAATATACTATAATTATTTCTAAAGTATACTTCTACCAAGGGATAAAATTATAGGTACAACATTTTAGGGTAATATTTTCAAATATTAACTTTATGAAAATAACATTAAAAATCATTTGTTTATCACTTTAGATTGATTTTGCTGACACAAAAGATAAAGTGCTGGTGTTTTTCAAGCTGCGACCCGAAGTAATTACTGATCAAAATCTACATAATAATATTCTTGTTTCATCTATGTTAGAATCACCTATTAATTCCCTTTACCAAGCTGTCCGGCAAGTATTTGCACCAATGTTACTAAAGGTGAGTAAATTAAAGTAGCTTGTATGATTGTTGATTTTAGCCTAAGTCTTTGGATAAATGCTTTCATACACACAAATATAAATATTTATTATTTTATTTATTGGTAATATTAGAAATTAAAATATTTTTTAATTAAAAAATAATTAAATTTGTTGACAAATAGAGAAATTGGAAAAGATGTAAAATGCAATTTACATCCATTCTTAAATTGTGATAGTAAATGACCTTTATAAAGTTTTAACTGTTGAAAGGACTTTTATCCCTCTCTTAAGAGATGGAGGTAGTGCCGGGCTTTGAGTGAAACAAGTATATTTGGACTTAGTTTTTGACAAGGTTTTAGGAAGCCTGTTTGGCAAGATATTGATCATCATGTGCTCTTGTCTGATTTTATTTAGGATCAGGAATGGAGCAGAAACTTTGATCCCAAACTTCAGAACCTTTTGAGTGAACTAGAAGCTGGTTTGGGTATAGTTCTACGAAGATCAGATACTAACTTATCAAAACTGAAATTTAAGGAAGATGACACACGAGGTATTTAGCCATAATTTTATCAAAGAAAGTCAAAACCGTTGCCTTATTAGTACATAGTAAATTAATATACTTTTTCAAATATTTCTTTGCACCTTTGGTTCGTCTCTGAGCTTGAGCTGATTTTAAATGTATAGATTTATGTATGGATTTGGAGAAGGGGAAAGTGTAATCTCTTTTAATGTTCAGTTTATGGAAATAATATGATTGATTCTCATTGTTTTCAGTAGTTCTGTTTTATTAAGTCATTGTGAACACTGAATTAGCAAATACTGAAAATTTGTGCCTAGGACCCTGTGAGCCTCTGGTCATAACATTTTCACCAGCTGCTCAACATACAACTGATTTTAGGTGTGTTTTTTAGACACATTATTTAATATATATTGTTGCTGAATTATCATTGAGCTCGTGGGCAACAGCACTGTAACTCATGCCTGTATGAAGTTCGTCTAACAGAAGCGTGTTCTCTTTAAGGCGCATCACAGTGCTCTAGTGCTGGGGACGGGAGACAGCACTGCTGACTGTGCTCCAGGTCAATTTAAATAGCAAAACCACCAACAAGAAGCACAAAATGTGAAACTATGACGCTACATAAACTATGAAAAACACGATAGGAAAAAGACAAGCATTGTTGCTTTGTTCAGCCTTCAGTTCAGTTCAGTTCATTCACTCAGTCGTGTCCGACTCTTTGCGACCCCATGAATCGCAGCACGCCAGGCCTCCCTGTCCATCACCAACTCCCGGAGTTCACGCAAACTCACGTCCGTTGAGTCGGTGATGCTATCCAGCCATCTCATCCTCTCTCATCCCCTTCTCCTCCTGCCCCCAATCCCTCCCAGCATCAGAGTCTTTTCCAATGAGTCAACTCTTCGCATGAGGTGGCCAAAGTACTGGAGTTTCAGCTTTAGCATCATTCCTTCCAAAGAAATCCCAGGGCTGATCTCCTTCAGAATGGACTTGTTGGATCTCCTTGCAGTCCAAGCAACCTTAGCTGGGAACATAGGTGTTGGGCAACTAAAATTTCTCACAGCTCTGTGTGTCTGCAAATGACCATGAGTGCTCTGAGAGTAGTGACTTTGGATACATATAAATATTAATGAGTAGGTTCTTCATAAATCCAGAATCTGTGAGTAATGAGGATTGATACTAATTGTATATTTGCAAAGATAATAAACCAGTGACTGTTTTTTAAACTGTATTTTTTTCCGAAGCTGATTATAATTTTGTGGCCATAGATAAATTATTTCCAAGAACAATTAAGATGAAATTTATGACATACAGAAATCATTGGTTTAAAATATCAGATGTAGTTTTATACTTTGCTTGAATAGTAAAATAAATCCTTTCTAAATCCTTTCTGAATCTCATACAACCAGAAAGGTTAGTGAATTTACTTCCAGCATGTGATTAAGCAACTAGAGATTGTCCATTTCATTAGGAAACTTAAATGCAAATTTGAAAGAAAACTGTTTTAATTTAATTAAAACTGTTTTTAAACTGTTTTATTTTTTCTTTCAGTTTTATTGAGATATGATTGACATACAACAGTGTAAAAGTTTAAGGTGTATAGTATAATGATTTGACTTAAAATACATCAAACAATGATTATCACATAAGTTTAGTGAATATCCATCACCTCATATGGATACAAAATTAAAGGAATAGGAAAAAATCTTTTTCTTGTGATGAGAACTCTTAGGATTTCCTTGCTATCTTATCTCTTTCATGTATAACATATCAGTGCTATTTAATATTTATCATGTTATAGCTTCCTTGTTGGCTCATTGGTATAGAATCTGAGTGCCAGTGCAGGAGACATGGGTTCTATCCCTGGTCTGGGAACGTATCTTGGAGAATGAAATAGCAACCCACTTCCGTATTCTTGCCAGGAGAACCTCATGGACAGAGGATCCTGAGGACTGTAGTCCATGGGTTTGCAAATAGTCAGACATGACTGAGTGACTGAACAACAACAACAACAACGTTGCATCCCTACTAATTTATCTTTTGAAATTTGTACCTTTTAACCACCTACATTCAATTCACTATGATGAGTGTAGTTATAATATGTTACCATGGAAAGATAGTGCATATTTCTTAACTATATTCCCTTAAATATATTCCCTATACTATATCAAATGGTATACAGTTGATACCAGTGACTCATTTATTTTGTAACTGACAGTTACAAAGCTTGGGTTTCTCCAGGAACTTGTAGTTGAAGCCAGGCATGGCGGGTGGGCACTGGTAAGCACATGGTGGCCCTATAGCTTGTGCCTCACTCTGGCGATGAGCTGGTGGTGCCAACTCTTTATAACTCTGCTTTTGTTTTGTTGTTCATTTGTTTTGTGTCTTAGGTTCCACATATAAGTGAGATTATTCAGTATTGTCTTTCACTGCCTGACTTACTTAGCATAATGCCATCTAGGCATATACATGTTATCAGAAATGGCAAGATTTTGTTCTCTTTTATGACTGAGTAATATTCCATTGTATATATGTACTACATCATCTTTTTCTATTCATCTGTTTATGGGCATGTAGGTTGCTTCTGTATCTTGGCTGTTGTAAATAATGGTGCAGTCAACATAGGAGAACATACATCTTTTTTAATTAGTGTTTTTGTTTTTTTCATATAAATGCCCAGAAGTGTAATTGCTGGATCATATGATAGTTCTAGTTTTAATTTTTTGAGCAATGTCCATGCTGTTTTCCATAATGGCTGCTCTACTTTCCCTTCCATTTTTCATGTGCCTTTTGGCCATCTGTTTCTTTTCTTTGGAAAAATGTTTATTCAGATCCTCTGCCTACTTGAAAAAAATTTTAATAACAAAGCAATGTTATTTTTGGATATAGAGTTATATGAATTTTTTGTATATTATGAATATTAACCCTCATTCCCCACCTTACTGGGTTTCCCTAGTGGCCCAGACTATAAAGAATCTGCCTGCAATGTAGGAGACCTGGGTTCGATCTCTGGGTCAGGAATATCCCTTGGAGAAGGGAATGGCTACCAACTCCAGTATTCCTGCCTGGAGAATTCCATGGAGGAGCCTAGCAGGCTACAGTCCATGGTGTTGCCAGTATCTTGCAATTTTACCAGATTCATTGATGAGATCTACTTTTGTATAGTATCATCTGCAAACAGTGACAGCGGAGCTTCTTCCTTTCCAGTTTGCATTCCTTTTATTTCTTTTTCTTGTCTGATTGCTGTGGCTAGGACTTCCAATACTATGTTGAATAAAAGTGGGTGAGAGTGGCCATCCTTGTCTTGTTTCTGGTATTAGAGGAGATGCTTTCAGCTTTTCACCTTGAGTATGATGTTAGCTGTGGGCTTATCACATATGTCCTTGATTATGTTCCCTCTATACCTCATTTTTGTTGCTGAGAGTTTTTAATCATTAATGGATGCTTACTTTTTTCAAAAGTTTTTCTGTATTTATTGAGGTGACTTTGTGATTTTTATTCTTCAGTTTGTTAATGTGGTATCTCATTGATTGATTTTTGGATATTGAATCATCTACATCTCTAGGATAAATCCCACTTGACTGGTGTATGGTCCTTTTAATGTATTGTTGAGTTTGGTATGCTCATGTTTTGTTGAGGATTTTTGTACTCATATTTATTGTGATACTGACCTTTAATTTTCCTTTTTTGTGATTCTTTGTCTGGTTTTGATTTTAGGGAGATGCTGGCCCTAGAAAATGAGTATGGAAGGATGCTTTCCTCTGTAGCTTTTTGGAATAATTTGAGCATGATAGGTGTTAACTTTTCTCTGCAATATTTGGTAGACTTCACCAAACCATGTGATGTGTGAAGCCATCTAGTCCTGGACTGCAGTACTTGGGAGTTGTTTTTTACTGATTCAGTTTCATGACTGGTAGTTGTTCTCATATTTTTCTATTTCTTCCTGATTCAGTCTTGGGAAATTGTACATTTCTAGGAATTTGTCCTTTTCTTCTAGGCTGTCCATTTTATTGGTGTATAATTGTTCTTAATAATATCTTATGACTCTTTAAATTTTTGCGGTGTCAGTTCCTTTTTAGTTTCTGATTTTATTGATTTTGGCCCTCTGTCCTTTTTTCTTGATGAGTGTGGCAAAGTTTATCAATGATGTTTATTTTTTTAAAGAACCAGCTCTTAGTTTCATTGATCTTTCTATTACTTTTTAGTTCCTGTTTCATTTATTTGTGCTCTGATCTTTATGACTTCTTTCCTTCTGCTAACTTTTGGTTTTATTTATTCTTTTTTTCCTAGTTACTTTAGGTGTAAAGTTAGGTTGTCTGAGATTTTTCTTGTTTTGTGGAATAGGCTGTATCACTATAAACTTCCCTCTTAGAACTGCTTTTGCTGCATCATGTAGATTTTAGATTGTTGTGTTTTCATTTTTCTTCATGTATTAAAAATTTTTTTTTCTATGATCCATTGTTTGTTTGTAGCATGTTGTTTAGCCTCTACTTGTTTGTGATTTTTTTTTGCAATTTTTTCCCTGCTAGTTGATTACTTGTCTCGGAGCATTGTATTCAGAAAAGATGCTTGATCTGATTTCAGGTTTTAAAATTTGCTGAGTCTTGTTTCTGTGGCCTAGCATGGGATTTGTCCTAGAGAATGTACTATATATATTTGAAATAAATGTATATTTTGCTGCTTGTGGGTGTAATGTCCTATATCTATAAGTTTATTTGGTCTAATGTGTTGTTTAAGGCCATTGTTTCCTTATTCATTTTCTGTCTGAATAATATGTCCATTGGTGTAAGTGGGAGGTTAAAGTTCCCTACTATGAATTTATTATTGTCAGGTTTTCCCTTTATGTCTGTTAATATTTGCTTTATGTATTAGACGTTCCTATGTTGGTTGGATATATATTTATATTGTGTTATATCTTCTTGAATTGATCACTAATCAATATGTAATGTCCTTCTTTATCATTTGTGACAGTGTTTATTTTTTTAATTTGACATAAGTGTTGCTTTCTTGATTTCTATTTACTTTGAATACCTTTTCCCATCCCCTTTCAGTCTCAGTGTGACTTTAGATCCAAAGCAAGTCTCCAAGAGGCAACATATATATGGATTTTGTTTTCATATCCATTCAGGCATTTTAAAGTACTTATTGATAAGTGTGTACTGATTGCCATTTTGTTAATTGCTTAGGGGTTGTTTTGTTGTTCGTTTTTGTTCATAGAAATTGTAAAATTCATTTTCTGTACTTGGTGAATAATACAGAAACGTGCAAAATCAGCAAGTGAAACCAATTACTTTCTGGCTTTTTATTTTTAATTGTTTCCTTCTTTTTCCTAGTTTTATTGAGATAATTGACATGTAGCATTATATAAGTTTCAGGTGTATAATATAGTAATTTGACTTGCATGTGGCATGAAATGGTTGTCACAGTAAGTTTAGTGAACATCCATTATGTTGTAGATACAAAGTTAAACAGAGTTTCCCTTATGATAAGAAACCTTAGGATATATTGTCTTTAGAACTTTCATATATAACATAAAGCAGCACTATTTACATTTATAATATTGTACATTATATCTCTAGTACTTATTTAATCTTATAACTAGTAGTTTGTACCTTTTGAGCAGCTTCATCCACTTCTGTCTCTCCTCATTCCCCACCTCTGGTAACCAACAGTCTAATCTCTTTTTATATTAGTTTATTTGTTTGTGAGATTTTGAAGTTATAATTGACTTACAATAATATATTAATTATATTATAATATTTTTATATTTAATTATTTTAAGATAATATTATTATAATAATATTAGTTCCTGGTATACCAAATATAGTATTTCATTATTTCTTTACATTTCAAAATGGTGACCATGATAATAGTTGATATTTCTTATTTTTCCCTTTCACTTTTCAGGTATTCTTACACCAAGTGATGAGTTCCAGTTTTGGATAGAACAAGCTCATCGTGGAAGTAAACAGATTACCAAAGAAAGAGCCAGTTATTTTAAAGAATTATTTGAAACAATTGCAAGAGTATGTGATTCATATATAGTTATATATCAGGTTTTGATAGAAATACTGTAGCATTCAATTTTTATTAACTTTATCTCTGTTTTAAAATCATTATTTGATAGCTTTGGACAAAATATATTCTTCAGATGTAACAGAGTTTACTTAAGATATGTATTTAAAATGAGTACAACTTAGAAGTCCAAACTTCTGAAAAAGTTAAATTCTAATCACTAGAAGATATTTTTCTCAAAAATATAATTACTTTTATGCAGATAGAAAAAAATGAGAAGCCCAATATTAAGAGGTTTGTCCATGTGGAGATAATACGTTCTTTTGGAAAATTGTTCACTTTTTTCAAATTAGCAGTTTGGAGGAATCTGAAATATAAAAAGTCTTAGTTTGATACTTTATTAGATTGATTATTCCTTGATACATCTATGGAAAGGTTAAATAAGTGACCATTTTGTTTTTTTACAAAAATCTATTCTTTTCAAAATAAATATTTAGTAATTTTTTTGTTCATTCTAAGTATTATTTCATTATTGCCATTTGAATGAAGTGTTTGAAGTGGTTTAAAACTTTTTTTGTGGCAGTAATGAAATCATGTACTAGATTTGTACTATTGGTAACATTGTGCAAACCAGGAAATGAATGAATAAGGATAAATGAAGTGAAAAAGGTGGTATGTATATAGTGTTAAATAAACACTCTATTGTATAAATAAAAGAAATGAATCCAAACTTAGAGGAAGTTAGGCCAAGGGTAAAAATAGATTTATAGGGTTTATGCAGATCTTATTTTTTCTTCTGGCTTTTATGAAATTTATGTTTGTGAAGGATCAGATAGGGTATTTGCATAAAGAAGTTATATAGAATCTGGTAGAAGAAGAGGAGAAAATAATGGCAGATATTAGAATCGTAGCATTGACAAACTCTGGCAATGCTTTGTTTATATTGCCCCAGGTGCAAATACGATTATGTTTAAACATGACCGCATTTTGGTTTTAGGAATTTTATAACTTGGATGGTCTGTCCTTATTGGAAGTGGTTGACTTGGTGGAGACAACTCGGGATGTTGTAGATGATGTGTGGAGACAAACAGAACATGATCATTATCCTGAATCACGAATGTTACATCTCTTAGATATTATAGGTACTAGTAAAGAAATACACTTTTGAAATTTTGGAAGCTTGCCTTATTTTATTTTCTATTTCTTCCTTTGAGTCCTTCTCTGAAATGCTCCTTAATAGAGTAATTGTTGCTTAAAGTAACTCTTAGAGCAAATTATATAGGATTATTTAAGTAGATGTTTGTACATAGTTAATTTAAATCACAGTGTCAATTTCTTTGATAATCAAATTAACATAGTTTTTTTTATGTATGTAAAAAATGCATGTATTAGTTTAGACTTTATTTTTAACCAACTGAAAAGTTTAATGTATATTGGATTATCTGTCAATAAAAAAAATATACTTTTTGACTTAGAATATACCTTTATCATTATTATCCTAAGGACCTACCAGACAAGTACATAAAAGGACATTTATTACAGCATTGTTTGTACAATGAGAGTAGAAAAAATAGCAGTTGAGAACTGATTATGTAATGTCATATCCATACTGTGGGACTGACTGAGGCCTTTAAAAAATTCTATGTATATTTCTATGCTTCAAAGATATACAGGATATAATGAAAGATGCCAATATACAAATACATGTGTGCGTGTGTGTTTTTAAAAAATATTTGTTATTAACAGTGCTTGTCTAAAGGTGTGGATGTGGTATTTCATAGATTGTTGACTTGCTAATTTATATCATTTTAATTTAATAAAAAGCGTGTATTCCATAGTTACTTGCTTAAAAGATATGTTCATTAAAAAGTTTGTTTTGCACCTTATTAGGTGGTTCATTTGGAAGATTTGTTCAGAAGAAGTTGGGAACGTTGAATCTCTGGGAAGATCCTTATTACCTTGTGAAGGAAAATCTGAAAGCTGGTATTTCAGTTTGTGAACAGTGGGTGACTGCCTGTAGTCATCTGACAGGTCAGGTGTGGCAGCGCTACGTTCCTCACCCGTGGAAAAATGAAAAATATTTTCCAGAAACACTTGACAAGCTTGGCAAACGCCTTGAAGAGGTATCTTCATTTTGATCTTTGTTTTTAAGTCTGAAGCAGGTTCTCACTTGTTTGAGAATGCATTTTATAATCATTAAGAACTATGCATCGGATGGAAATTCTTTAAACTTTTGGGAGAGAAGAAGAGCTCACATTCACGTGAGATGATTTGTGTGGCTGTGTGGCACAATATCAGGTGCCCAGTGGGCACTGAGTGCTGGTGTCCACATCCTTCCTTTTTCTTTGATGTGTGGCTGTTCAGTTTTTAAGTCATGAACTTCTATTTTGTTGTCCTTTGTTATAAAAAAGATAACCCACTTGTCTATGTATGGAAGCTCTCAGACTTTCTCTTGGCCACTGAAATTATTTTGCAAGCAGATACAGTATTTTAGGGAGTATTCAGTGGTAATATTTGAAATAGCTGCTTAATTTTTGTAAATTAGAGTTTCAGTATAGAACTATATACTTAACTTGAAGAGGCAGGCAAAGATTGCAGAGCTGACTTTTTCCCTCTGTGCTTAAGGGAACTGTTGTTCTTTGGGAATTTTTTGTTGTTGTTGTTTTGGTAGTTTATTTCATTTTTTTCTGCCTGTGCTGTGTGGCTGGGAGGATCTTAGTTCCTGGACCAGGGACTGAACTCAGGCCCAGGAAGTGAAAGTGCTGAATCCTAACCACTGGACTGACAGGGAATTCCTGCTGCTGTTGTTGTTAACCTCTTACGAGGAACTTCAAACATACATAAAAATAGCATGGTATAATGAATGTCAGTTTCAGTGGCCACTGGCATTGTTCAGCTCTTGTTCCATCTTTGTCCTCCCTGCCTTCCATTTCTTTTTTTTTTTGCTGAACTATTTTTAAAGCCAATCCATGAAATCTTGTACTTTTACTCTTAAAAGGTAATCATAATATCAATATCACACCCAACAAAATGAGAATAATTTCTTAATATCATTATTTATGTAATCAATGTACAAGTTTACTGATTGTCTCAGAAATATTTTTAGTTGCTAAATGTTAGTTTACTTGAACCAGGTTGCTTCGTAGGCAGTAGCATATAGTTCTCGTACATTAAAGGAGGCAAGAGGTGTCTGGTTTTCCCCCTTTTCATGAGTTAAGTTTGATCTGTGGGTTCATGTATGATTAATCTGATTAATCTGTTAAAATGCTGTTCACCAACTTTTTCTTAATGATTGATTGTGAGATGGTGTTTTAATTCTGTTCTTTCTGCATTTATTAGTGATGATGGAAGAACTTTTTATCAGTTTTTTAGGTACCTGAAATATAGTTTGTATAGGAATGGCAATATAGACAATTACTTTTTTCTTTTTGTCACTTTTTAGAACAATGCATAGTAAGTTAGTATCATAAGTTTCATAGGCAATCAATGATTTTTTAAATAATGTCATTATGAACCTATGATTTTTTTATATTTCAACGTGTTGTATTTATTATTGTAGTTATTATTACTATACTCAAATTGTCCCACCTTGTGCAAAGAATACCCCTTTAAGTTGTGTCTGTGTCATTTTGATATGAAGCCAGTATTTCTTTGGTAACTTTTTTACATTCAGACCTCTCAAAATGTACTGACCCGTATTCTACATTTTCCATTTTGTATACGGAATTAGTCATTTCCCCAAAGGTCTTGTTAGAGGAAAATAGAGTTTAGTGACAACAATCTGGTTGATGAAGTAGTAAACATTTAACTATCAATGCTTTTAGGCTTTCTCAGTAGACAGCATTGTTAAATCAGTATTTTTGTTTTTGTCAAGAGAAAAATAAATCGTGAATTTGTGCTGATATTTTCAACACAAATGAAAGATTACAGCATTTTTACTTAGCCTTTTAATTCCTTTTGATGGTTGGTAGAAAATTTAAATACAAAATGAAATGTTTTCCAACTGTTTGTAAATTATACATAATGGAGTTGTTAGCATTGCTATTGCTATTGCTAAGTCGCTTCAGTCGTGTCCGACTCTGTGTGACCCCATAGACGGCAGCCCACCAGGCCCTGCCATCCCTGGGATTCTCCAGGCAAGAATACTGGAGTGGGTTGCCATTTCCTTCTCCAATGCATGAAAGTGAAAAGTGAAAGTGAAGTCGCTCAGTCATGTTCGACCCTTAGCGACCCCATGGACTGCAGCCTTCCAGGCTCCTCCATCCATGGGATTTTCCAGGCAAGAGTACTGGAATGGGGTGCCATTGCCTTCTCCGTTGTTGGCATATTGTTTCATTATTAGAAGAGCAAATTTAATGCAGACTAATGAAAATCAGAAGGTTTGCTATAGTAAGGAGGAGAGACTAAAACTTTACTTAAAATAAGCATTAAAATCAGTTTAAAAATATTTAGCTTTTATATGTATTCACTAGATTTGAGCACACTGATTGATAGTACAGTGTGTTTTTGAGCATCACTTTGACTATGCCAAAGCCTTTGACTACGTGGATCACAATAAACTGTGGAAAATTCTGAAAGAGATGGGAATACCAGACTACATGACTGCCTCTTGAGAAATTTGTATGCAGGTCAGGAAGCAACAGTTAGAACTGGACATGGAACAACAGATTGGTTCCAAATAGGAAAAGGAGTACGTCAAGCCTGTATATTGTCACCCTGCTTATTTAACTTCTGTGCAGAGTACATCATGAGAAACGCTGGACTGGAAGAAACACAAGCTGGAATCAAGATTGCCGGGGGAAATATCAATAACCTCAGATATGCAGATGACACCACCCTTAAGGCAGAAAGTGAAGAGGAACTCAAAAGCCTCTTGATGAAGGTGAAAGTGGAGAGTGAAAAAGTTGGCTTAAAGCTCAACATTCAGAAAACGAAGATCATGGCATCCAGTCCCATCACTTCATGGGAAATAGATGGGGAAACAGTGGAAAACAGTGTCAGACTTTATTTTTCTGGGCTCCAAAATCACTGCAGATGGTGACTGCAGCCATGAAATTAAAAGACTCTTACTCCTTGGAAGGAAAGTTATGACCAGCCTAGATAGCATATTCAAAAGCAGAGACATTACTTTGCCAACAAAGGTTCGTCTAGTCAAGGCTATGGTTTTTCCTGTGGTCATGTATGGATGTGAGAGTTGGACTGTGAAGAAGGCTGAGCGCCGAAGAATTGATGCTTTTGAACTGTGGTGTTGGAGAAGACTCTTGAGAGTCCCTTGGACTACAAGGAGATCCAACCAGTCCATTGTGAAGGAGATCAGCCCTGGGATTTCTTTGGAAGCAATGATGCTAAAGCTGAAACTCCAGTACTTTGGCCACCTCATGCGAAGAGTTGACTCACTGGAAAAGACTGGTGCTGGGAGGGATTGGGGGCAGAAGGAGAAGGGGACGACAGAGGATGAGATGGCTGGATGGCATCACTGACTCAATGGACGTGAGTCTGAGTGAACTCCGGGAGTTGGTGATGGACAGGGAGGCCTGGCGTGCTGCTATTCATGGGGTCGCAAAGAGTCAGACATGACTGAGTGACTGATCTGAT
The DNA here is from genome assembly GCF_055505025.1 of Bos grunniens. Taxonomy (NCBI): domain Eukaryota; kingdom Metazoa; phylum Chordata; class Mammalia; order Artiodactyla; family Bovidae; genus Bos; species Bos grunniens. Next base: position 5,926,637 of record NC_141179.1, on the reverse strand, counting down.
TGAGTATTGATGAATAGTAATTATCAAGTTTATAGTTTCAGTTTTATTTTTGATTTCAAGAAACCGAGGTTAAAAATACTCTTGCCCAATAACTTTAGCTTTTGGATTATTTGTGTAGATTTATTTATTTTTGTGTAGATTTATTGATATGAGTAAATTTATTGTTTTAATATTTTATGTTTTAGGTCTTGGCTGTTAGAACAATTCATGAGAAACTTCTCTATTTTTCACCTGCCAGTGATGAGAAAATCATATGCCTGGCTCAAGTATTTGAACCTTTTTCTGGCTTGAATCCTGTGCAATATAATCCATATACCGAGGTGGAGTATATATATGTTTGTCTGCATAATTTCCTATTTGTGTTGTTCTTTTTAAAGGCAAATTTTGAAAATATTAAAGTCTAACTGTATTGTTATTTTTTTAGCCTTTATGGAAAGCTGCAGTGTCTCAGTATGAAAAAATTATTGCACCTGCAGAACAAAAAATAGCAGGAAAATTGAAAAATTATATTTCAGAAATTCAGGACAGTCCACAACAGGTAAAATATTGAAATATTTAATTTTTAACATTTCTCTTAAACTATTTGAGGAGATATGCACGTTTTTACCTAGTTGATTCATTTGAGATGAACATGTACTTATTTTGTTTTATATTAGCTTCTTCAAGCATTTCTGAAATATAAAGAGTTGGTGAAGCGTCCAACCATAAGCAAAGAATTGATGCTAGAAAGAGAAACTTTACTGGCAAGACTTATGGACTCAGTTAAAGGTAAAAGTTAACAGAGATTATAGTGTTTGCTTGAAAATGATTTTTTTAGATTACTTTTCTTTTGTTGTGTACCATTTTTGATTAAGTATTTTTATGACATCTATATGTTGAAGATTAATTCATTGTTTCTGTAATAGATGACAGGCTTTTAGAATTAGCTGGTTATTTCCTTTTTCTCACTTGATACATGATGAGGTCCCTGAGGATGACTAACTATTACTATTTTTCTATACACAATATTTGACATAGTGTTTGGTACATAGAAGGCATTTTGGAAAACTTTGCTGAATGTATGTAATCATTTATATGATTTGAATGTTTATAGATTTTCGATTAGATTTTGAAAATCGATGCCGTGGGATTCCTGGTGATGCATCCGGACCACTTGCTGGCAAAAACCTTTCTGAAGTTGTCAATAATATAGTTTGGGTTCGCCAGCTGGAACTGAAGGTATTCATTTAAATAAAAGTTGAAGAACACAAATTGTGAAATGTGCTAAATTAATGTAAAGGCAATCTAGAACTGTAATGAAAACATTAAGAAAACATTTCCATCTAATTTCGTGTGATAATTAGAATTCTGAAAAACTGAAAGATACGAAAAATCTATAATTTTCAAAGGATTTTTAAATTATTTGAGGTGTATTTTTGCAGGATCCTGGTAGGTGCAAAGTATATATTTATAAGTATGTTTATATAAATAAATCATCCTAGGTTGAAAGGAAGTTAAAGGAATAGAGAAAGGTAATTATGGTATTGCTTAAGGTAGTAGCAGCAATTTATAGATTTAAAGGACTATTATTTTAATATTATCAAAGTTGATCTAAGAATCTTATATGCTTACTAACTCGTGTGTGGTACAATGTCTTGCATTTGACTCATGTAATAAATATTTGTTGGTTATATGATTAAGAGTGAGCAAATTAGTAGTAGTAGTATTATAAAGGCTAGCATATTTGAGAATTCTACTTATTCAAGTTTATATTTTGATGTTTTTTCTCTAATGCTCTCCTTCATTTTGTCAGTCAGCTTTCCAAAGTGCTGCATTGTTCTTTGTATAGTTGTGGAGGAAAGGCATTCTTTAATTGGCCTCCAAATTGGCCTAATTATTGTTTGAGCTCTTAACCAGAACATGTAATAAAGAGCTTAAATTACTACATAACATATTTAACACTATTGTTGAGTTCTTGGAGTCTCCTTTAAATTTCCTTTATTGTACCCTTCAAATTATGCCTTGTATGTGTTATCGTCTGTGTTTTGCTATTCTGAGGTGGTGTAATTCAGAAGCACAGTAGCAGTTGATATTCTTAAATTCACTGGAAAATCTTCTATTTTACTGTTTATGGGTAAATGGGAAAATAGTTTCTGTATCACAGACCCGCTGATTTTATGCTAATTTTGTTGGAATTTAAATAATAAATATTCTTGTAATTTGGTTTTTTAAGGTGGATGATACTATCAAGATTGCAGAAGCTCTTTTATCTGACTTGTCAGGGTTTCGATCTTTCCATCGAAGTGCTGAAGATCTCTTAGACCAGTTTAAACTATATGAACAAGAACAATTTGATGATTGGTCCAGGGATATTCAGTCTGGTTTGTCTGATTCCAAATCTGGTTTGTGGTAAGTATAAGTATACTACACAGTGAAATCTACATAAGAATCTTTTTTCTTATATTATTAATTCAGTGACAAGATTGTTTTCTGTTTGGTTAGTTTTTGATGATCAACTTTTAAGTCATTGAAGTTGGAAACTTTGACCCCCTTTCCTTTGCTTCTAGTATCTGTTCCCCAGAACAGCAGATTCTTAGTTTGAAATTAGGCTTGCATGCTCCATGGTTTTTTGTTACTGGTACATGAATGTTTTCCTACCTTTTTACATTAATGTTATATATCCCACATACAGACATTGTAAATGAAAATTTAATTTTTTTTAGCTCCTTGAGATGAAGAATGTTTCTTTTTGGTGTCTAATATAGTAAGGGTTTGTAAATATTTATTAAGCTATATTGAATATAATTTAATTGGTTAACCTTATTATTCTAATGGATATCTAAAAAGGATGGCCTGAAAAAACCATTGTTTCTTTGTTCAGGTCAACTTTCCCTAGTGTGTTATTGTCCGTATTTTTAAAAACTTGCTATGTTTTCATTTTTAGAAACTTGGTACTTTTTAAAAGTAACTTTGGCATAATATGAAATTCTGTTTGTTTCGCCTTTATTGCTGCAACAAATAATTAGGCCAAAGTGGTAGCTTCCTAAACTAAATGAATGATTTTTTTTTCTTTTATCTTGCATTTTGGCTTTGGAAGAATTAAAGAACTAAAGGTGCTAAAGCATAAAGATTATAACTTTATGCCATTGACTTCTTCCCCTTTCTACCCTGAACCTAAAAGATGAGAGGTGGTTCTACCTTGCCCCCTTCACCTAAAGTAAAGAGTTCTTTGGTCAGTTGCTTTTGGAGAATTAGCACGTTTATCACTACAGCTCTGGTGGAGATCCACTGTATAAGATAGTGTATCAAAAGGGTTGAGATCTGCAGTAAAAAACCGTGTCTAACTTTGTCCAACCTGTTTCTTTATTTGGTGATGAAACTCCTGACTCTCATTTTGTTTTTTTTTTTGGTAAACCCATCATTGTCACATAGAAATAAGTATATTTTGGAACATATTTCAGTATATACTGGAATGTAGAAACTAACTTTGAATATTAGTTTCAAATAAAGGCAAACAGTGTCACTGTTATAATTTTCTGAGAGGCTCTATATTCTTGTAGGACAGTTTTTGTGTGTGTTTGCTCAGTCACTCAATCATGTCCAACTCTGAGACCCCACAGACTGTAGCCTACCAGGCTCCTCTGTCCATGGAATTTTCCAGGCAAGAATACTGGAGTAGGGTTGCCATTTCCTTCTCCACGGGATCTTCCCAACGCTGGGATTGAACCTGCATCTCTTGTGTCTCCTGCGTTGGCAGGTGGATTCTTTACAACTGCACCACCTGGGAAGTTTGGACAGTTTGGGCTAAATTATTATTTTAAGCCGTTTTAAAATATCTGCTTTTTATTATGCTTCGTTTTATGTTTTATTAAGTAGACTGAATAGATTAGTTCTTTGCTTTTCAGTAGCTTACTTTCTAAGACCTGCAAGTTCTCCTAATTGTGAAAGTGACTTGAAAGAATATTATATAAATCTGATTCTGAAAGAAGGATCATAAAAAGGTAGTACTTTAAATTTAATTTATCTCAGTGTTTTCACAATCCAGAAAGACTTGAGGGTCCCAATGTAAATTTTGCTATTGTGGCTTTAGAAGAATCAGAAAGAAAAGTCTTTACATAGTGAAACAAAGAGTAGAGGAATCAAGTATTTGAATATCTCTATGTTCATTGGAAGGACTGAGGTTGAAGCTGAAACTCCAGTACTTTGGCCACCTGATGTGAAGAGCTGACTCTTTTGAGAAGACCCTGATGCTGGGAAAGATTGAGGGCAGGTGGAGAAGGGGACGACAGAGAATGAGATGGTTGGATGGCATCACTGACTCAATGGACATGGGTTTGGGAGGACTTTGGGAGTTGGTGATGGACAGGGTGGCCTGGCGTGCTTCGGTTCATGGGGTTGCAAAGAGTCGGACATGACTGAGTGACTGAACTGAACGGAACTCCTAATATTGCTGGGATTCTCCAGACAAGAACACTGGAGTGGGTTGCCATTTCCTTCTCCAATGCATGAAAGTAAGAAGTGAAAGGGAAGTCGCTCAGTCGTGTCTGACTCTTCGCGACTCCATGGACTGCAGCCTACCAGGCTCCTCCGTCCATGGGATTTTCCAGGCAAGAGTAATGGAGTGGGTTGCCATTGCCTTCTCCAGAATATTCTTTATTATTGATCCCTTAATAAAAGTATTAAAGAATCAGATTGACTAAAAATCTAAAATGTATTTTAGAAAATGAATCAAATTATGATGGATTTGATGTCTATTTTGAGTTTTAGCTGAATTTTAAGAGATTGATTTTTCTGAGTTCAAAGACTGCTTGGTTGAAATATTAATATGATGATATATTTTGGATATTACAGTTTGTTATCAAGATCTGAATTGTGAGATGTTACGTGAAATAAATATAATTTGAAAAATATAATTAAAAACTTTTTTACTTAAGTTAATTTTGTTTGTTAGGCTTCCCTGGTGGCTCAGTGGTAAAGAACCCACCTGCCAATGCAGGACATGTAGGTTCAATCCCTGGGTGGGGAAGATCCCCTGAAGAAGGAAATGGCAACCTCCTTCAGTAATTTTGCCTGGAAAATCTCATGGACAGTGGAGCCTCATGGGCTATAGATAGTCTACATATAGTCTATGCAACCCCCTGTAGTCTGTGGGGCTGCAAAAGAGTCGGACATGACTTAGTTACCACTGCTACTGCTAAGTCACTTCAGTCGTGTCCGACTCTGTGTGACCCCATAGACAGCAGCCCACCAGGCTCCCCCGTCCCTGGGATTCTCCAGGCAGGAACACTGGAGTGGGTTGCCATTTCCTTCTCCAATGCATGAAAGTGAAAAGTGAAAGTGAAGTCACTCAGTCATGTCTGACTCTTAGCAACCCAATGGACTGCAGCCCACCAGGTTCCTCTGTCCATGGGATTTTCCAGGCAAGAGTACTGGAGTGGGGTGCCAGTGCCTTCTCCGGACTTAGTGACTAAAGAGCAACAATTTTATGTTTATAGCAAAGTTGTAAAAACTGTTATGTTTTTAATCAGTCAAAAGGGTGAGAACATGAAATTTTGAAATTCAAAAAGTTATTTATTTTGTTTTGTAGTATTGAGGCTAATAGCCGAATTATGGAGTTGGATCCTAATGATGGATCATTAAAAGTGCATTATTCAGATCGGTTGGTGGTTCTTCTGAGAGAAGTTCGTCAGCTTTCTGCACTTGGTTTTGTCATTCCTGCCAAAATACAGCAAGTTGCAAACATTGCACAGAAATTCTGCAAGCAAGCAATTATTTTGAAACAAGTATGAAATGATATTTTTGCAAACATGGCTATTCTGAGTTTATTACATTAGAATATTTTAAGGGCTTTGTTTTCTGCTTTTGATTTTATTAGAATAGCTAATAGAATAGCACCATTAAGTCTTATGAAGTTATAGTTTGTAAATGACTGCATTACAAACTGCTTTGTAATCCTCTATGTGGGAATTTTATTAGCTTGAGGTATTACTGTTACTGCTTTTCATTCTCAAAGCATTTGGAAAAATAGAATATTATTCTTTGTCTTTTTTTTCTTTTTTCTTTCATGCTACTATCATGGACCCTAAAGGGCTTTCTAATTAAGAGCCGTGTGTCTGCCTGCTAGGGGCCGATTCTTAGAAAAGTATCCAGCTGATGGACAGGTTTCTGTTTTTGTTCATTTCCTTGGTCTTCTTGAAGCACATTTGTCATCAAATCATTTGCCTGTTTAAAACCAGCTATTATTACCTCATTGTCTGTCTCCTTAGCATAGTATCCAAGGGCTCTCTTAATCATGCCCTAGCTGACGTTACTGAACGTGGCTGGTACTCACCCCCTCATGTTGCACGCTTGCTTCAGTAATATGAACCTTGGCTCTCCTCTGAACCTGTCTCTCTGCACTGATTCCTGTTCCCTCTGGTTGAAGAATTCAAAGTAATCCTTTAACTCGCAGCTCAACATTTTATTTGTTGTGTCTTCTTTTAATTGATGGTTCTTTATTTTGTATGCAGTGTGTAAGTGACTCTTAGAACAGTTTTATGTAGTTTTGGAGTTTTACGTTTTTTCTCTCACTTGATTAATAGAGGACAGGAACAGTATCTTTTGTGTATTTCATTTCTCGTTTATTGTTTCATCCAACAAAGGTCCATTGGGCACTTGTACTGCCAGGTGCAGTGTAGTGAGATATAAAAATGAATGTATTACTATTGTACTCAGGTGCAGGGCTTCTCAACTTTGACACTTTTGACATTTTGGACTATTTTTTTTTTTTGTGAGGGATGACCTGTGCATTGTAGGATGTTTAGCAGCATCTCTGGTCAGTAGCACCTACTTAGTCCTTACAATTGAAAATATCTCCAGACATTGCCAAATGTCCTCTTAGGTGCAGATCATCCAAAATTGAGAACCACTGGTCTAGTGGGAGAAAGCAAACTGAACATTGAGTTCTCATTAAATATCAGGCCTTCTGGTAAATACTGTATTTATGTTATTTCAATTTACTCCCACTCCCAGTTTTACTGATCTAATTGGGGATCAGATTTGTAAGATAGGTTTTCTAGTGCTACACTGCTAGTGAGTTACGAAGCCAGAATCTGAAATCAAGTCTCCCTGACTACAAAGCCCATATCTATTCCATTAAAATTCATGTAGTGATGACATGTGCACAAGTAGATTGAGTGCTGTATTTTAGATGGGCTCCTCTGGTGGCTCAGCAGTAAAGGATCTGTCTGCCAGTGCAGGAGACATGAGTTTGATTCCTGGGTGGGAAAGATCCCCTGGAGAAGCACATGGCAACCCACTCCAGTATTCTCGCCTGGAGAATCCCATGGACAGAGGATCCTGCTGAGCTGCAGTCCATGGGGTTGCAAAAACCTGGACTCGACTAGTGACTAAAAAACAGCAACAGTATTACAGATAGATTTCAGAAAGTCCTGTGAAAGAATAGAGGTGGGAATTTTTATTTATTTTCCTGGGTAAGGTAGAGATGTGCTGCTGGGCTTAGTCGCTCCGTCACGTCCAACTCTTTGTGACCCGATGGACTGTATCCTTCCAGGCTCCTCTGTCCATGGGGATTCTCCAGGCAAGAATCCTGGAGTGGGTTGCGATGCCCTCCTCCAGGGTATCTTCTCAACCCAGGAATCAAACCGGGGTCTCTTGCATTGCAGGGAGATTCTTTACCAGCTGAGCTACCAGGGAAGCCCAGGGTAGGGATAGTATCAGATAAATCTTTACAGAGGGATGATGTTTGATGTGGGTTTGAAGGAGTATACATATGTTTTCTCAGGAGCACAAGGTGGAGTGAGTGAGCATTTCAGAGAGAGGGACTCTATATTCTAAAAGCTGAGAAGCTTGCTGACTTCTCTATCTTAAATATTTAGTGTAATAAAATAAAATCTCAGAGGAAGAGTGAATGGTCATATGGTATGTGTGTTTACTCCTAGAACAACTGCAGGAATCTGTTGTGTTTATCTTTACTCACTTGTTTATTTTTGGCTGTGCTGGGTCTTTGTTGCTGCCTGTGGCTTTTCTCCAGTTGCCGGCAAGCTGGGGCCGCTCTTGTTGTGGAGCAGGGCTCTGGAGCTTATGGGCTCGGTAGTTGTGGTGCTCGAGCTTAGTCCTCTGTGGAATGTGGGACGTTTCCAGACCCGGGATCGAACTCGTGTCCCCTGCATTGGCAGGTGGATTGTTAACCACGGGGCCACCAGCAAAGTCCCCTGTAGATATACCTTTACTCGTGAGCACACATTTAGCTAGAGTGTGGAGTATGCAGTAGGATGTTTGACAGGTAATAGTCTGGCCAGATTGCTGTAATTTTATGTATTATTTTGCTTCTGTTTTTTCTGACTGGGCTTTTTCTGGAACTACTACTATGATACAGAATAAGTAGAGTGAGTATTCCCCAAGTACATTTTTATGCATGTAAGAAGAAAGAAGTGACTTGCTATAAAATTAGTTAAATATTTTTTAAGCACCTGCTCTGTGCCAAGAATTTTGTGACATGCTGGGAATACAAAAATTAAGACCGTGTCTTTAAAGTCCTTAATTAAATTCGCTCCACAGTGTCCCCTCGATCTTCTTCCTGAACCTGTGCTTTGCCCCTGACAGAGTTAGCAGTGTCCTCTTTTGTCCGCCACTGTTCCTTGTAGGCATCTCTATTTTTTTTTTTGATTCATTGATTAATTCAACAAACGTGACAAACGTGTGACACTATTACCTGTGACACCATTATGGGAAATAGCAAATGCTTGAGTAATACAGTATAAGGTAGTAATGAGCACATATTTGAAGAAAAAGAAAACATTGTAAGAGGACTGTGACAGATCCTGCCCTTTTATCCAGAATGGTCAGGGGAGACCTTAATGAAAAGGTAATAAGACATGACAAATCGAGTGACAGAACCATGCAGATATCTGGAGGAAGACTATTGCAGGCAGGGGGAATGAATGACGTGGGGAGTTTCTTAGGAAGAAGACTCACTAGAGTTAGAGAAACAACACGCAGGCCCGGTTGGCAACAGTGCAGTTCAGGAGGGGATTGTGCAGGACTAACGGCCAGTGTGTGTATCATGTACCAGGGTATGATTTTAGATTTAGATTTCATTCTTAAATGTGTTGACAAACCATTGCAGGTTTTAAGGTAAGAATTTTAGGATTTTGCATTTTATTCTCAAATGTATTGGGGATTCATTTGAAGATTTTGAGTAGGTAAAAGATACGATTTATGTTTTAAAAAAGGACTGTTCTGGCTACTTTGAATACTTTGACTAGACCATTGGGCCACAGTTGGAAAGAATGACCAGTTAGGAAACTGTTGTACTGGTCTTGCCAGGAGATGAGGGTGCTTGAAATGGGGTGATACTGATGGAGGTGGGGAAGGGGTTCAATTCAATATATGTTCAAAACGTATATTCAAAACATATATTTTGAAGGTATAGTCTTCTACTCATAGTGGAAGCATAGACTTCTACTCATATGGGATGTGAGAGAAGAATTAAGGACAACTCAAAGATTTTTTTTGGTGTGAGAAATGGATAAGTCATTGTGTTATATACTGACAAAGGAATTGGTTTCAAGAATTGCAGGAAGAGTTCATTTTTTTTAGCACTTTAGCATGCTTTATGGTTTCCTCTGATTCCCTATGAGACTGTGAAATTCTTGATTTCAGGGACTAGGTTTTATAGTCTTTGTTTAATCAGCCCCTAGAACATGACTTGGCAAATTAGAGGAACTCAGCACGTACTTACACTTGTTGCTTTTGTACATTAGTACATGCATAAATGCTCTATTGGAGATGATAAACTAATTTTTTGTTAAATTTTATAATTGAGAAGGGTTAATATTTCCTTTCAAATAATTAAAAATGAAGAATTGAATATTAAGTGTGCTATTTATTATTAATTATTGCTAATTGGAATTTTCCTTTGTAGGTGGCACATTTTTACAATTCTATTGATCAACAGATGATTCAAAGTCAGAGACCAATGATGTTACAATCTGCCTTAGCGTTTGAACAGATAATTAAGGTAAATGGACTTTTTATATTATTATAATTAGATTTTACATGCAAAGTGTTTCTTATTTGTTGGTTTTTATTATACTCCTGAGCTTACCATAGCCATTGATCTAAGGCTATATGTTTTAAATCCAAGTGTTTAGAACTCTTTCTTCTATAATAAATATATTCAAAATTATATCTGTTGATATTTCTAAAGACAAAGCTTATTTTGAGGATTTGAGTCATGAGGAGTAAACAATTAGTTGTGTCTGACTCTTTGTGACTCCTTGGACTGAAGCATGACAAGAACTCTTTTTTTCCCCCAGAGCTTGCTCACAGTCATGTCCGTTGAGTTGGTGATGCGGTCTGTAGCATATGTCTCATCCTTTGCCACCCGCTTCTCCTTTTGCCTTCAATCTTTCTCAACATTAGGATCTTGAAAATGAGTTGGCTTTTTGCGTTAAGTAGCCAATGGCAACCCTCTCCAGTACTCTTGCCTGGAAAATCCCATGGATGGAGGAGCCTGGTAGGCTGCAGTCCATGGGGTTGCTAAGAGTCAGACACGACTGAGCGACTTCACTTTCACTTTTCACTTTCATGCATTGGAGGAGGAAATGGCAACCCACTCCAGTGTTCTTGCCTGGAGAATCCCAGGGATGGCAGGGCCTGGTGGGCTGCTGTCTATGGGGTCGCACAGAGTTGGACACGACTGAAGCGACTTAGCAGCAGCAGCCAAAGTATTGAAGCTTCAGCTTCGGCATCAGTCCTTCCAATGAATGTTCATGGTTGATTTCCTTTAGAATTGACTGGTTTGATCTCTGTGCTGTCCAGGGGCTCTAGTCTTCTTCAGCACCATAATTCAAAGGCATCGTTTCTTTGGCAGTCAGCTTTTTTTATGGTCCAACTCTCACATTCATGCATGACTATTGGAAAAACCATAGCTTTGGTTAGATGGACCTTTGTTGGCAAAGTGATGTTTCTGCTTTTTAATACACTGTCTAGGTTGGTCATAGCTTTTCTTCCAAGGAGTGTCTTTTTGTTTTTTAATTTATTTTTTTATTGAAGGGTAATTGCTTTACAGAATTTTTTTGTTTTCGTGTGTTTGTTAGTCATCTGTATGTCTTCTTTGGAGAAATGTCTGTTTAGGTCTTTTTCCCACTTTTTGATTGGGTTGTTTGTTTTTCTGGTATTGAGTTGTATAATCTGCTTGTATATTTTGGAAATTAATCCTTTATCAGTTGTTTCATTTGTTATTATTTTCTCCCATTCTGAGGGTTATCTTTTCACCTTGCTTATAGTTTCCTTTGCTGTGCAAAAGCTTTTACATTTAATCAGGTCCCACTTGTTTACTTTTGTTTTTATTTCCATTACTCTGGGAGGTGGGTCATAGAGGATCTTGCTTTGATTTATGTCGAGTGTTCTGCCTGTGTTTTCCTCTAAGAGTTTTATAGTTTCTGGTCTTACATTTAGGTCTTTAATCCATTTTGAGTTTATCTTTTTGTATGGTGGTAGGAAGTGTTCTAATTTCATTCTTTTACAAGTAGCTGTCCAGTTTTCCAAGGAGGGTCTTTTAATTTCATGGCTACAGTCACTGTTCACAGTGATTTTGGAGCTCAACAAAATCTGTCACTGCTTTCACTTTTTTCCCTTCTATTTGCCATGAAGTGATGAGACTGGATGCCATGATCTTAGTTTTTTGAATGCTGAGTTTCAAGTCAGTTTTTTCACTCATTCACCCTCATCTAGAGGCTGTTTAGTTCCTCTTCATTTTCTGGTAGACTGGTATCATCTGCTTATCTAAGGCTGATGATATTTCTCCCTGAAATCTTGACTTGAGCTTATGATTCCTCTAGCCTGGCATTTCACATGATATAGTAAGTATGTGAATTAAATAATCAGGATGACCATATATAGCCTTGTCATACTCCTTTCTGAATTTTGAACCGGTTCCATGTTCAGTTTTAATTGTTGCTTCTTGACTCACATACAGGTTTCTTAGGAGATGGGTAGGGTGGTCTGGTACTCACATCTTTTTAAGAATTTTCCACTATTTGTTGTGATCCACACAATCAAAGGCTTTAGCGTAGTCAAAGAGGCAGAAGTAGATTTTTTTTTTGGAATTCCCTTGCTTTTTCTATGGTCCAGTGGATGTTGGCAATTTGATCTCCAGTTCTTCTGCCTCTTTGAAACCCAGCTTCTACATCTGGAATTTTTTGGTTTGTGTACTGATGAAGCCTAGCTTGAAGGATTTTGAGTATAATCTTGTTAGCATGTCAAATGAACTCAGTTGTACAGTAGTTTGAATGTTCTTTGACTTTGCTCTTCTTTGGGATTGGAATGAAAAGTAATCTTTTCCAGTCCTATGGCCACTGCTGATTTTTCCAAATTTGCTGGCATATTGAGTGCAGCACTTTCACAGCATCATCATTTAGAACTTGAAATAGCTCAGCTGGAATTTCATCACCTCCACTAGCTTTGTTCATAGTGATGCTTCCTAAGGCCCACTTGACTTTGCAGTCTGGGATGTCTGGCTCTAGGTGAGTGACCACACCATCGTGGTTACTGGGTCATTTAAAATGTTTTGTATAGTTTATGTATTCTTGCCACCTCTTCTTAATCTCTACTGCTTCTTTTAAGTCCTTAACCATTTCTGTCTTTTATCATACCATTCTCGCATGAAATGTTCCTTTGACACCTCCAGTTTTCTTGAAGAGATCTCTAGTCTTTCCCATTCTATTGTTTTCCTCTGTTTCTTTGCACTGTTCACTGAGGAAGGCTTTCTTACCTCTCTTTGTTATTCTCTGTAACCCTGCATTCATATGGGTATGTCTTTCCCTTTCTCCCTTGCTTTCCACTTCTTTTTTTTCCACGGCTATTTGTAAACCTCTTAAGACAACCACTTTGCCTTCTTGCATTTTTTTTTCCTTTGGGATGGTTTTGGTCACTGGCTCCTATACAGTGTTACAAACCTTCGTCCATAGTTCTTCAGGCACTCTGTCTACCAGATCTGGTCCCTTGAATCTGTTTGTCACCTCCACTGTATAATCAAAAGGGATTTGATTGATGCTTTTGAACTGAGGTGTTGGAGAAGACTCTTGAGAGTCCCTTGGACTGCAAGGAGATCCAACCAGTCCATCCTAAAGGAAATCAGTCCTGGGTGTTCATTGGAGGGAATGATGCTGAAGCTGAAACTGTAATACTTTGGCCACCTGATGTGAAGAGCCAACTCATTTGAAAAGACCCTGATGTTGGGAAAGATTGAAGGCAGGAGGAGAAGGGGATGACAGAGGATGAGATGGCTAGATGGCATCATCACTTGGACATGAGTTTGGGTAAACTGCAGGAGTTGGTGATGGACAGAGAGGCCTGGCATGCTGCAATTCATGGGGTCTCAAAGAGTTGGACACGACTGGGTGACTGAACTGAACTGAACTGATACCTGAATGGCCTAGTGGTTTCCCCTACTTTTGTCAATTTAAGCCTGAATTTGGCAATAAGGAATTCATGGTCTGAGCCACAGTCAGCTCCAGGTCTTGTTTTTGCAGACTGTATAGAGCTTCTCCATCTTTGACTGTAAAGAACATAATCAGTCTGGTTTCGTTATTTACCATCTGATGATGTCCATGTGTAGAATCGTCTCTTGGGTTGTTGGCAAAGAGTGTTTGCTGTGACCATCATATTCTCTTGACATAACTCTGTTAGCCTTTGCTTCATTTTGTATTTCAAGGCCAAATTTGCCTGTTGTTCCAGTTATCTCTTGACTTCCTACTTTTGCATTCCAATCCCTTGTGATGAAAAGGACATCTTTTTTTGTTGTTGTCGTTAGTTCTACAAGGTGTTGTTCTTCATAGAACTGGTCAACTTGAGCTTCTTTGGCATCAGTGGTTGGGAGATAGATTTGGATTACTGTGATGTTGAATAGCTTGCCTTGGAAATGAACTGAGATCATTCTTTTCTTCTTGAGGTTGCACCCAAATAATGCATCAGACTTTCTTGTTAACTATTGAGGGCTACTTCATTTCTTCTAAGGCATTCTTACCCGCAGCATTAGGTATAATGTTCATCTGAATTAAATTTGCCTGTTCCTGTCCATTTTACTTCACTGATTCCTAAGATGTCAATGTTCAGTCTTGCCATCTCCCATTTGACCACGTCTAATTTACCTTGACTTGTGGGCCCAACATTCCGGGTTCCTATTCAATATTATTCTTTATAACATTGGACTTTACTTTCACCACCAGACATCCTCAACTAAGCGTATTTCTGCATTGGCCCAGCCTCTTCATTCTTTCTGGAGCTATTAGTAATTGTCCTCCACGCTTCCCCAGTAGCAGTGTGGACACCTTCCAACTTGGGGGTTCTCATCTTCTGGTGTCCTATCTTTTTGCCTTTTCATACTATTCATGGGCTTCTCCTGGCAAGAATACTGGAGTGGTTTGCCATTTCTTCCTCAGGTGGACCACATTTTGTCAGAACTCTTCAGTATGATACATCCATCTTGAGTGGCCATGCATAGCATGGCTTATAACTTCATTGAGTTATGCAAGCCAGTACGAGGCTGTTTTCCATGAGGGCGAAATAATTATAATTAGCATATGTTAAATGAGACACAGTAGGGGACAAAAACTGAGATGGGAGGAAAAGGAACGCTAAAGTTCCTTGTACTCCCCTTGCCACTCACTCTAGGGATTCTAATTTATTTACTTTTATACTCTGTCAGTACAACACCAAGTAGTGTATGTAATTGCTCAGTAAATCTTTGAATGGATTCACTGCATATTCTGTTGACTATTATAGTTGTTTAGTGTCACCATTCATCAGCTATTTATTGAAGGTTACTGTGTGGCAGAGACTTTCTTGGTCTTACCATTTGTCAGTTCAAGTGAAGTGTAGAAACTTTGCTTGTAGTTAGGTCTCTTTACTCCATTCACTTATTTCATCTTAATTATTTAGTATCCTCTATACACAAAGAACACTGTATCAGATGGAGTTTGCTTCAGTCATCAAATATCAATAAGAAATTTATGAGAAGAAGGATAGTTTATTTTTTTATTTGCATTTTCTGCATCCTAACATTCTCTTTTCCTTTCTGAAGTTCTATGCTTTTAAAAAAAATCATTTTCTTCTTATTGAGAAAACTTTCTTTAGCTATACCTTGAGTAGGTTTGCTGGTGACAAATTATCTTAGTTTTCCTTTGAGAATGTTTTTATTTTCCCTCATTTTTGAAGGATGTTTTCAGCAAGTGTAAAATTCACAACTGACAGTTGTTTTCTTTTAGCACTATTTTTTGAGTGTTTTTTTTTTTTAATTTAAATACTAAGAAGTAGTTAACATATTAAAATAAATCAGAATCAAATACACATGAGTAACAATGGCAAACATTTATGGAGTACATACTATGCTAAATGATTTGTATAAAATAACTCAATTATTAGATAGTCCTTTATTTGTATGAATATACATGCATACACAGATATGGATACACATACATTTATAGATTTTTTTGGTCTATGTTATAATTTCATCATATCCTCATCATTTCTGTTTCATACATGAAACCCATGCCTTTAAGAGGTTCGATTACAAGCTCACTCATGCAGCTAGCAAGCAGAGTGCGTAGGACTTGAACTCAGAACACAAATGTTCAAACACTACCCCCAACTGACTATTCAGATGCTACATTTAAAAAAAAACCTTTCCAGAATTGCTGTTCTAATCTATTCATATATCCTTATAGTATAAGCAGCAATTAGTACATTACAGTATGTTTTTCATAATTAAACTTTTGGTCATTTGTAATGAGGCCATGGACCTACAATCCTAAGGCATTTCCTGTTTTCTGGAGGCAGGATTTTCTTAGCACTTGTCTTTCCACATTCTATCATTTATTATTTTTTAATTAATTAATTTTAATTGGAGGATAATTACTTTACAATATTGTGATTTTTGCCCTACATCGACATGACTCAGCCACGGGTGCACGTTTCCCCATCCTGACCCACAGTCCACGTCCTCCCTTCTCCACCGCTCAGGGTTTTCCCAGAGCGCGGCTTTGAGTGTCCTGCTTCATGCATCGAACTTGAAAGTGTCGTTCCACTTCCTCTTGTCCCTCAGGGTTTCAGCTAAGAAATCTGCTGCTATTTTCATTCCTTTCTAAGTGACTCTTTCTCTCTGACACAGTGAGGTATAGCTGGAGGACAGGGTGAGTGTATATATTAAATTTCTGCTTGTGTCTGCAGATGCCATCCTGACAGAAGTGGAGCACTGCCTCACACTGCTTCCTTTTTAGCTGGGCGCAGTGGAAGTCTAGTGTCCCCTTTTGCCCCACTGACGACTTCCCACCAAAGCAGGATGCCAGTTGGCGGTGTCTTATTGCCTCCATGAAGAGGATCCACCCTGCTCCCCCCTGAGCTCTGGGACCTGGTGGGAGGATGCGGAGGGCTGGTGCACACGCTCTGTTGCAGGCTGGTGAAGGTGGCTGCCCCGCCTCTGTCAGGCGCCACTGACCTAGCAGGGGATGGAGGAGAAGCGCCTCTTCTGGTCCCCTGAAACTGCAGAAGTGGCTGGGTTTCTACTCTGTTGGGTTGGAGTAGGGGGTGTGTGTGTGTGCTTAGTCACTCAGTTGTGTCTGACTCTTTGTGACCCCATGGATTGTAGCCCACCAGGAGTAGGGTGTATATCATAAAAAGGTTTTTTTTTTCATTCAGCCACTGTTTTCCTGGTCCTGTGGCTAGAGGGAACAGGCTTCTTCTGGAGCCTTTTTCTGTCTGCCTCTGGGGGTGGTTCCAGGTTGTAGACTTCTCCAGCATCCTGTCCGGGATATATGGGACACACTAAGGAAATCCTGGTGTGTTGTCCTTAATTCCCGATGTTTCTAGGCTGTCCACCTCCTTATTTCTATCTTTTAGTCTTCCTGTGCTTGTTTGGTGTGTTATGTCTGGGTTTTTTAGCTGTAAGAGGGACAACTTGGAAGGAACGGAGCTGCTCAATCCTGCCCAGAATGCCTTATCGTTTATAAAATGGAAAAACTACTGTGTGCTCTTTTATTGCAGGTTAGTGTTAAGGACAGTTGTACTAATGACGTAGAATATTGAATCTTTTCAAAAAAAAGAACTATATTTGAACACTGTCATTTGTTGTACCTTAGAATTCAAAAGCAGGAAGTGGGGGAAAGTCACACATTACTTGGGATAATCCTAAAGAATTAGAAGGCTACATCCAAAAACTCCAAAATGCTGCTGAACGACTTGCCACTGAAAATAGGAAACTGAGAAAATGGCACACTACATTTTGTGAAAAGGTATATTTTATTTATAAAATTTAATAAGCTATGAATAGTATTATTTAAAAAGTAATTTGGATATACTTTTAAATAACTTCTTATTTGGGAATAAGTTGAGACTTAAAGTTGCAAATAAAGAGTTCACAGTTGTCCTTCACCCAACTTCCCCTATTGTCAACAACTTATATAACCATAGTATGTTTATCAAAACTAGGAAATAAACTGTTTCGAATTTTAAAACTTTTTCATTGAAGTCCTTTTTCTTTTCAAGGGTCCAATCCCAGATCCCACCTTGTATTTACATTTTAAGGTTCCATAGTTTCTTCTCCCTGAGTCTTATCTTGTGTTTCATGACCTTGATACTTTTGATGAGTACTGATCAATTATTTTGTCTGTTGACTTGATTCTATATGATGCCTTCTCATTTTTAGATTGAGATTATATGGTTTTAATAGGAATACCACAAAAGTGATATTTTGCCTTTCTCAGTACATTGATCAGATATTGATATGTGTTATTATAGGTTGAGTGAATTTTGATCACTTGGGTAAGGTGGTGCCTGTCAAGTTTTTCTATTGAAATTTTTGTGTTCTAATTTTTTACAGGTGGTAGTTCTTATGAACATTGATTTGCTTCGGCAGCAACAGCGGTGGAAAGATGGATTACAAGAATTGAGAACTGGCTTAGCAAGTGTAGAGGCTCAGGTAAAGTGTGTTTTACTTTATGTCTACACTCTGAAATATGAAATTTTCAGAATTTGAATATATGAATTGATGAAAAGTTCATAAAGGTTATCTGTAAATCTTTGCTAATGAATTGCTCATAAATTTAGAATTTAACTGAATTATGTATAAAGACCATAAATTAGCAGCACATTTACAAGTAAAAGTACAAGTTTTGTTTGTCTTATGGAATGCCAAATCCCTCAATTTAGACTCTGTAAACAGTTTTTCTGACTTCGTGCTTAAATATCTATCATTCATTAGTTTTCTTTTAAAAGGTGATGTCTGTTGTGACAAAGTTAAGTGTAGGCAGAAATCAAATTACTGAAATAACTCTGTTTCAGAATTGTTTTTTGTTATATTTCAGTAAAATGTCATTTCCATATATATTTTGATATTAGATGATCTGTGTAAAAGTAGTTAACACAGAATCTACCTTGAGATGTTAGTGGTATATGAGGTAGGTGTTTTAAACATTTACATGTATTTTTCGGTTCAAACTTTAAAAAATAAATAAAATTTAAGTATTAGAATTTATATGTTTATGGTTATATGGAAGCAGAAAAAGTATGTAAAGTATTCTGAGCATTCTCATATTTTAAAGTTACCATGTTTTTAATGTGCAATGGATTATTTAGGGAGTGGGAAGGGAATAGAAGAGTTATATTTGATGGGAATTTTGAAAAAGGGCTAAGAAATTTTAAGATATGGTTTCTGTTATTACTGTTGTTTTTATAGGATCATAAAATAAAGTCCACACATAAAATTCATTTACTAGTAACTTGATTTTTAAAATTTTGCTGGTCTTTTGTATATTATTTATGAGCACAAAGATTAGAGATTTTCATATTTGACTTTAGATATACAAGTAGCAATTAATATATGTTTAAGATATTTAAGATGAGGGATTTTTTGCTTATAATTTTACCAAATGTTATATAAAAGCATTAAATGAAAACCCATTCTACCACCTAATTATTAAATAAAAAATGTGACTATAATTTACTAGGGGTTTCAAGCAAGTGACATGCATGCGTGGAAACAGCACTGGAATCATCAAGTGTACAAAGCTCTGGAGCATCAGTATCAGATGGGCTTAGAAGCACTTAATGAGAATCTGCCAGAAATAAATATAGATTTAATATACAAGTAAGGTTTTTAAAACCCAATTTAGTTTTCAGTATATAATTTTTCAGTAATTTATATTTTAAGGTTATTTATTTGCTTTCAGACAAGGACGGTTGCAATTCAAGCCTCCTTTTGAAGAAATTCGAGCTAAATATTATAGAGAAATGAAGAGATTCATCAGCATTCCTAATCAGTTTAAGGGAGTGGGTGAAGCAGGAGATGAATCTATTTTTTCTATTATGATTGATAGAAATGCAAGTGGATTTCTGACTATTTTCAGCAAAGCAGAAGATCTGTTTAGGAGATTGTCAGCTGTTTTACATCAGCATAAGGTATGGGACATGAAATTTTCCTATTATAATATTCATCTGATTGAATTAGTATTAAATGTACAACTCAGTAGTTGATATTGTGTGGCATAAAATAAAAATATGCAAACCAGAGGGCCAAAGTTGAGGATTCTGTTAAAATCTAGATTTATGCTACAAATTTGACTATTTGAAGATTGAGAAACTAATTTTTCTTTCTTTTCTTCTTTTGAATGTTATATCAACTTGGAATTTGATATGACTTTCTTGTGTCATTTTTAGTTCCTTTCAGGAAAATATATAGAAACATTTATCCTTTTCTTCATTCTTTGGATTGAGAATATGCCATGGAGGGAAGTCTTCTACATTAATGAAATTGACATGATTTAATTTCTTACTTTTGTGTAGATAAATGTGAAAGTGAAAGTTGCTCAGTATGTTCGACTGTTTGCAAACTATGCAGTCCATGGAGTTCTCCAGGCCAGAATACTGGAGTGGGTAGCTGTTCCCTTCTCCAGGGGATCTTCCCAACCCAGAAATCGAACCCAGGTCTCCCACATTGCAGGGGGATTCTTTAACTGAGCTGCTGAGGAGGCCCAAGAATACTGGAGTGGGTAGCCTATTCCTTCTCCAGCGGATCTTCCCAACCCAGGAATCAAACTGGGTCTCCTGCATTGCATGTGGATTCTTTATGAACTGAGCTATGGGTGCATCATACTAACTCTTCAGAAATAAACTCCAATTTATATTTATTATATTTATTAGTTCATTGATCCTGAGGAGTGACTGAGAATTCAGTAAATTTCTTAACTGCCACTGCAGTGCTTCTGCATTTTGTTTTTCTAGAATTAATTGAATCTGGACAATGTCAGATTTGTAACCTATAGTAGCTCTTGGCTTGGTAGAAGTGGTTTTGCCTTTGTATACATCAAACTTGAGAACTTAAAGAAAAGTTTTTTTGCAATCTCTTCAAAAAAGTTTGATGATTGCTGCATTTTTATATATATATATATTTTCCCTGTTCATTTTTTAGGCTTTATGGTAATGATTATATGTACATAACTTAAGTTGAAATTTACCTGAAACGTCTCTTTTGCCTCTTTTTATTGTTCTTGATATTTGGACTCTAATCTTTTATATCTTCATTTATTAGCCCTAATTTTTAAAATAATATGTTTTTCATTTAAATAGGAGTGGATTGTAATTGGGCAAGTTGATATGGAAGCTCTAGTGGAAAAGCATCTTTCTACGGTACATGATTGGGAGAAAAATTTTAAAGCACTGAAAATAAAAGGGAAAGAAGTAGAACGGCTTCCAAGGTATAATACAGAAGTTAAAGAAGTTAAAGTAATATTTAACATAGTAGCAGTTTTTACCAAGGGTATAGATGGGTACTCTTCATTTAGTGGTACTGAAGACAAGTTATTGTCTTACCTTCTCCAGAACTCAGCTATAATGCTTGAGATTCATCTGAGTAGAGCACTGCTGAGACTAAGAGAACCTCTTCTAGAGGTTCTGCTGGCTGAGACCTAGTTGGATAGAATAGACTGGGGAGGAGGCTTCTCTTAGATCTAACGTTTGATGTGCCCGGGCACAGTCTAAGAACTGTGAGAAGCTACTGGAGGGAGCATACCGGAGGATATTTGACCTTAATTTTGTATGGCTCTGGCTTTCAGAATGCCCCGGGAAGCACACAAAACAGTGCTGCATCTAGGTAGTCCCCTAAATGTGGAGAGAACCCTCTGAGGGGCATTTCATAACCCAGAATATCCTCCTTACTCTCTGAAATTCATATCAGTGAGACCACTCAATGCAATGAGCTCTAGGAAGGAAGGGCCTTGTTGAGTTGTACATATATTACCTATAAAGGGTAATAACAGATCAGATCAGATCAGTCGCTCAGTTGTGTCCGACTCTGCAACCCCATGAATGGCAGCACGCCAGGCCTCCCTGTCCATCACCAACCCCCGGAGTTCACTCAGACTCACGTCCATCAAGTCAGCGATGCCATCCAGCCATCTCATCCTCTGTCGTCCCCTTCTCCTCCTGCCCCCAATCCCTCCCAGCATCAGAGTCTTTTCCAATGAGTCAACTCTTCGCATGAGGTGGCCATTTGTTTATTCTTTCAATAAATACTTGCTGATCATTTCCAGTATGTGAAACCTTGTCCTATGAAAGTAGAAAGATGACAGTGTTCCTGAGATGAAATAGTTTGCTCTCCAGTAGTACAATAAGACAAGTGTATTTGATGATGAAGTCAAGTACATGGAGAGGTTGAGAGAGTGGGCTCTGGAGTTAGATGGTTCTTACTAGCTGCATGACTTTGACAATTACTTAGACCCTGTTAACCTCAGTTTCCTCAACTTTAAAATAGTTACAGCTATATCATTTATTTCAGTGTTTTGAAGAGTGAGTAATTTGCATATAAATTAGAAGGTAAATTCTCAGTGTTAGTTGTTATTAATTGTTACTATTAATACTAGATGAAAAGTGAAAGAAAGTTAGTCGCTTAGTCGTGCCCTACTCTTTGAGACCCCATGGACTGTAGCCCACCAGGCTCCTCTGTCCATGGAGATTCTCCAGGCAAGAATACTGGAGTGGGTTGCCATGTCCCCCTCCAGGGGATCTTCCCAACCCAGGTCTTCCACATTGCAGGCGGATTCTTTACCAGCTAAACTACCAGGGAAACCCAGTTTGATTAGAGTTAATTTTTTGCTAGGGACTAGAAGAAATATTTCTGGAAAGTAGTAGATAAAGAACAGATTTGGGAGAGTCTTAAATTGTAAAACAGGTGATTTGGATTTTATTTATATTAGAGCGATTAGTTGTTGAAGCTTTCTAAAGAGAAGTGTGTCAGTACCAAAGCTATACATTAGGAATGTTAGTCTGGTAATAAAGAGTCGTATGGTGGAATCAAGAGGTCCTGGAGGAAGTGAGGTTGGCCTGTCTTTATCCTGAAGACTAGGACTAATTAATTGAATTTAGTTGTTGGTATTCCAAATAAGGAGGAGGAAATATTCTGAGGTGTTAAGAGGTCTTCCCGGAGGAGGGAACGGCTACTCACTCCACTATTCTAGCTTGGAGAATTCCCTGGACTGTATAGTCCATGGGGTCACAGAGTCGGACACGACTGAGCGACTCTCACAAGAGGTCTTTCTTTTATTTCACAGTGTGGTCTTAGTTGCAGCATGCAGGATCTTCATAGAAGCATAGAATCTTAGTTACTCTGCCATCTGTGGCATCTTAGTTCCTGGACCGGGGATTGAACGCACGTCTCTTCATTGCAAGGCAGATTCCTAACCTCTGTGAAGCCCCAAGATTCTTAACCACCAGGGATGCCCCAAGATGTCTTATTTTCGAAGGCAGATAAAGGATGAGGAATAGAGAAGAGACAAATGACTTGAAGGCTTGAGTTTGGATGACTGGGATAATGATAGTGTCATTGATGTTAGTTTGAAGTAAGGAAAAGATAATGCCATTGTGATGTTTCTCTTCTCTGTGGATACTCTCTTTGAGCACTTTCTTGCCCATCTAGTATGACTATGCTGTCTGTCACCTGACTGTTCAAGATCGCTACTACTGTTTGTTCCTTTCTATAGACAGCTCTCCTGTTTATCCATCCCTGCCAAAGCTAAACAAAACAAAAAGGATGCCTGTCCTCCGTGCCATATTTCATCTTTTCTCTTTCTTGCTGGTAAATTAACATGTATTCATCTAAGTGAGTGGACACATACATAAACGCACAAATATTTATATTATGGGTATTTTGGGAAATATGCTATAAGATTAGATAAGCCATATTCTAATGATGTATTTCAGATATGCTAGTAAGGATATACTTTTTGGGTAAGCTATCTATGTTTATCCCATTCTATCTATGGCTAAATGAGACCTTATTTGCATGTTATTAATATTTTCAATTGAAAAGGTGAACATTAGTCTTGTCCACAAGATTCAGTGAGTACTACTCTGGTATAATCATATTACTTTATGTGTTAATTCATTACTAAAAATCTGGTATGAATTTTTCAGGTTTACCAAGATTTTCATATATCAAATATTAGAAATACTTGAAATATTAGAATATTAGAAATTTTGAAATTTTATGTTAGAATTTCAAAAATCATATAACTTCATGTATTAATATAAGACAAATTGCCTCTTGTGTGTTATGGTTAAGAATTGGCATTTAAACCTCTCCAGTTAATGGGTGACTGAAATAAATAAGTAAAACTTTGTAAGAGAAAATTGTACTTTTATAATGAAATTGTATTTAACACTTATAACTTGCTTTCTAAGAATATCACCTGGTTCTATGTTTTAAAAAGGGCCTTTCTAAATAACTTTTTCCTCAGTCTCCAGATATTTTTAAACTTTATGTAATTTAAGATAAATACGAGGTTTTACTTAGATGAATGAGTCTGGTTCAACTTCTAATAATATTTGTCAATGTTATAATTTGCATTCAGAGTACCATGCAAAGAATTAGTGTTCTTAAAAATACATGCATTTTTCTGATTATTAAAATAGTAATTTGTTTTATAAATTTTTTAAAATATAAAAAACACAATGACAGTTACTGTTAGTGTTTGATGTTTTAGACATATTCATACATCTGCTTACAAAATTTGGATCATACTATAACCTGTTATTTTTATTTAACACTAATCATTAGTATTTTGCTATGTTATTACCTGGTCCTCAAAAATATAATTTTAAATTATATGGATATATAATAACTTATTTAGCCATTCCTGTATTTAGTTTATTTCTAATTTTTGACTGTATTTAATACCTTGACAAGATACCTGTAGGTAAATCTTGGAGTCTGAAAATCTTAGGATAAATTCAAAAAATTGAGTTACTAAGATAAAAGAATATACCTGTTTTAAAACTATTTGTTAAATATTGCTAAATTTCCCTTTGCAAAAATTGTATGATTTTATACTCTGACCAACAGTACTGAGAGTTCTCTGCCCATATGATTGAACATCTGAATTAATAATTTATTCAATTTTTGTGAATTAGGTCTAAAATGGTTTTATTGCTTTAGTGTATTCATAATCTATCTTCACTTTCTCTGTTTGTTTTATTTCTCCTATCGTTGTTTGTGCTTTGAGTCCAGGATAATAATTTATTTTATAAATCTTTAAATAAGTACATTACATACTGTGACAAGTAAAACATTTAAAAATTTGAATATATTCATGTTGATACTTTAGTATTTTATAATGTGCTACTTTTTAAAATATGATACATTGGATTATTAAAAACTGTAGTATTATAACAGAACCATTGTTAAATGAAAAGCTATTATGTATGAATATGTGTAAGGCATTTTTGTTAAAATCTAAACGTGCTTAATGATCACAATGATAATTTTGGGTGTATTACACAAGATCATAATGACACTCTTTTCCTCCACTTAGCCTTTTTCATGTCAAAATATGTCCTTTGGCATTTTTCAGTGCTGTCAAGGTAGATTGCTTAAATATTAATTGTAACCCTGTGAAGACTGTGATTGATGATTTCATTCAGAAGTTATTTGACATGCTTGTTCTTTCTTTGAAGAAGTCCATCCAGGGTAAATACACTTGTTAATTGTTTTTAGTTATGAAAATGAGTCTCAATGATGATTAAAGTAAAAAGCAATCTAGAGAATTGTATGAAATAAAAATCAGCTTAAGATGATAATTTTAGTAAAGTAGGAAACTCCATGAGGTCTAAAAATTGAAGACTTTTTTCTATTATTTGCAGTGTGAGCTAGTATCAGTTTGTTGCATATTTCACTGAGAAAGGGGGTAATTCTGGTATAATGTATTTGTCCTTAGCTTTTCGAAGGACTCCAGGCATGCCTCAGAAATATTGCAGGTTTATTTCCAGACCACCGCAGTAAAGGGATTATTGTGACAGAGTCAGGTGAACTTTTTGGTTTTCCAGTGCATGTATAAGTTATGTTTACATGTACTGCAGTCTCTTAACTGTGCAGTAAGCATTGTGTGCAAATAAACAATATACATGCCTTAGCTGAACAATGCTTCATTGCTAAAAATGCTAGCCATCAGGTGAGTCTTCAGTGTGTCATGATCTTTTTGCTGTTGGAGAGTCTTCCCTTGGTGTTGATGGCTGTTGACTGATCAGGGTAGTGTTACTGAAGGTCGAAGTGGCCATGGCAGTTTCTTAAAGTAAGAACAGTCAAGTGTGCTGCGTTGATTGACTCTTCCCTCCATGCACAGTGCCTCTGTAGCTTTCAGTGCTGTTGGATGGTGTTTTCCCACTGTAGTACTTCTTTCAGAATTGATGTCAGTCTCCTCAAACCCTCCACTGCTTCATTGACTGAGTTATGTAATATTCTAAGTCCTTTGTTGTCATTTCAGCAATCTTCGTAGCATCTTCAGCAGGACCAAAGTCTCAAAATTACAAGTGACCACTTCTCTGCTCATCCATTAGAAGCAACTCCTCATTTGTGAAAGTTTTATCATGAGACTGCAGCAATTCATTCACATCTTTAGGTTTCACCTCTAGTTATAGGTCTCTTGCTATTTTTTAAACCACATCTTTAGTTACTTCTGCCACTTAAGGCTTGAAGCTCTAAGAATCATCCAGGAGGATTGCAATCAGCTTCTTCCAAACTCCTGGTAACACTGAGGTTTTGACTTCCTCCCATGAATCATGAATGTTTTAAATGGCATCTAGAATGGTGAATCCTTTTCAGAAGATTTTCAATTTACTTATCTCATACCCATCAGAGGAATCAGTATCTGTGGCAGCTGTAGCCTTATGAAATGTATTTCTTAAATAATAAGACTTGAATGTTCAAATTACTTATTAATCCGTGGGCTGTAGAATGGATGTTGTGTCAGCAGGCATGAAAACAACATGAATCTTGTTGTATATCTCCATCAGAGCTCGTGGGTGACCAGGTGCATTGTCGGTGAGCAGGTGTATCCTGAAAAGAATCTTTTTTTTCTGAGTAGTAAGTCTTAGCAATGGGATTAAAATATTCATTAAATTATGTTGTAAACAGATGTGATGTTGTCAGGCTTTGTGTGTGTGTGTGTGTGTGTTTTTTTCCATCATCAGCCTTTGTTGTTCTATTTCAAGAGCACAGGCAGAATAGATTCAACATAATTCTGAAGGGTAGTAGGAGTTTTGGAATGGTAAACGAGCATTGGTGTCTACTTATCTGCATTAGCCTCTAACAAGAGAGTCAGCCTGTCTTTTGAAGCTTTGAATACAGGCATTGACTTCTCTCTAGCTATGAAAGTCCTTGATGATGTCTTCTAATCGAAGGCTGCTTCATCTACCTTCAAAGTCTGCTGTTCAGTGGAGCAGGCTTCATTAACAATCTTAGCTAGATTATCTGGGTACCTTGCTGCAGCTCCTCCATCAGCACTTGCTGCTTCATCTTGCACTTTTCATGTTACGGAGATGGCTTCTTTCTTTAATCTTATGAAGCAACCTGTGTTGGCTTAAGCTTTTCCTCTGCAGCTCCCTCGCCTCTCAGCCTTTATAGAGCTGAAGGGGGGTGGGCCGCGCTGTGAATCAGGCTTTGGCATAAGGGGCTGATGGCTGGTTTCGTCTTCTGCCCGCATCACTAGCGCTTTCTTTGGATCAACAATAATGTTGTTTCACGTTGTTATCATTTGTGTAGTCACTGGAGTAGTACATTTAATTTCCCTTAAGATCTTTTCCTTGGCTAACTGTTTGGTGCAAGAGGCCTAGTTTTTGGCCTATCTCATCGTTAGATATGCCTTCCTCACTAAACTTAATCATTTCTAGCTTTTGATTTAAAGTGAGCGATGTGTCACTGTTTAATTTGAACACTTAAGAGGCCATTAATTGACCCAATTTTAGTATTTTTGTGTCTGAGGGAATTAGAGAGGTGGAACAGTCTGAATATATACAACACTTATCAATTAAGTTTGCTGTCTTATGTGAGTGTGGTTCATGGTACTCTAAAACAATTAATAGTAACATCAAAGATCACTGATTAAAGATCACCATAGCAAATGTAACAACATGAAAAAGTTTGAAATATTGGGAGAATTACCAAGATGTGACACAGAGACTTGAAGCAAGCAAATGCTGTTGGAAAAATGGCACTGATAAACTTGCTCCATGCAGGGTGGCCACAGACCTTCAATTCGTAAAAAATGCAATATTTACAAAGCACAATAAAATGAAGCACAATAAAATGAGGAATGCCTGTACTATTTTCCAAAATATCATTGTTTCTTTTTTCATTTAAACTGAAATATGTTCTAGCATATTATTTAAAAGACTGAAAAAGTTGCCAACTTATAGTAAAACTTACTAAGAGTGAGTAAATACATTTTCACTTTTTTCTAAAAATTTTTAAATGTTATATAAAGCAATTACAATTTCATGAGAAGAAATTTTTTTGCTTATTCTTATACTTTGAATTTTTCTTTATGAAAGCAAATGACAAGTTAGGACTTACTGTATTTCATATAGTGATTACTTCTAACATTACATGGTTTAGAAATTATGTAATTGCATTTTTTTGATGATAATAACATTTCTTATATTTCAATGTTTCCTTTTCAGCTCATTTACATGAAATTGACACATTCGTTACTGAGGCTATGGAAGTCTTAACAATTATGCCCCAGTCTGTGGAAGAGATAGGTAATGCAAATTTACAATATAGTAAGCTACAAGAACGGAAGCCAGAGGTAAGAATCACAAAGTAATTTATTATTTTTTTTAACTGTACTGGAATGATTAAATCGTAATATTATGTGACTGCAAATATCATATAATTATAATATTATGAGGAAGTCTATAAAATTAGTCTGCTTATGATTGGACTCGATGTTTGTTGTTGTAATGAAACAGTAACCACAATATATATTGTTTTCGGAAGTATTTGTGACCTTTTATGATGTGGCTTATTAGAATAGACTATTAGACTATTCTATTAGACTATAGACTAATAGACTATTAGAATATTAGACTAAACTTAAATAGTTCATACTGTTACTTCCAAGGTTGTACTTTTATGATGCTTAAATATGAAGTTAGTGCTGAACTAGGAGTACACACACACACACACACACGATGGAAGAGCTCATAATTAGAGACAAAGATAAAAAGGTGGTTAAAGATTCATAAAAACTGTATTCAGAAGGCTAGAACGTAGAATAAACAAGCCACAATTTGTAGAACATGTTATAGGTGATCTTAGTTATGTTTGGAGGAAAGAGGAGAAATAATTCAAAACAGATACAAACTTTTATGTATTCCTCTTACAGGATAGGTTGAAAATTACAAGATAGATTAGAGGTGAAAGAAATAATATACCTTCATGGTAGAATGAATTATAAACTTTTATATGGTAGGCTTAAAGGTATAAAGAGGGTTTAAAGGCAAATAAAATAGTGTACTTGTCTTGTAGAAGGAAGTAACTAAAGAAAGAACAGCATTATGAACTGTGGCAGTTAGCTAAATCATGGAGGCATTTATTTGACAAATACTTACTATAGACTGAAGACAGGAGAAGGGGACGACAGAGGATGAGATGGTTGGATGGCATCACCGGCTCGATGGACATGAATCTGAGCAAGCTCTGGGAGTTGGCAATGAACAGGGAGGCCTGGCGTGCTGCAGTCCATGGGGTTGCCAAGAGTCGGACAGACTACAGATCTCCTGATATATTGCAGGCATTGTGCTAGGCACTGCGATTGCAAGTATGGTTGCTCTGTGTTACTGAAATCTGCATTCATGTGTAAGTGTGTGTTGTGTGTGCATGTGAGAGAGATAGAGACAGAGAGGAAGAAAGGAACATGAGGAGCTAGATTAGTAAGATGATGAGTGTGCCCAGCTGCGCGATGTTTCTCAGGGTGGTGATCCTGGAGACCATATCAGACAGATGACATCTGTTTGCACTGGGACCTGCAGGGTAAGGAGGCAACCATTCTGAGATTTAGAGGGCAGATGGAACAGTGGATACACAGTTAATCTTAAGGTAGAGGACCTTGATATACTTAAGGATACACTGTTAATCTTAAGGTAGAGGACCTTGATATACTTAAGGAAGTGAGATAGGTGTAAATATTGTCAAGAAACTTAGTTATCAAGAAAGCCATATTATTCAAGGAAAAAGTGGTTTGAGTGAAATTGGAGAGGTAGGCAAGGGCCAGATTAGGAAGGGACTTTCAGACAATCCTAGGGAGTTCGAGTTCTTTTTTGAGAGTAGTAGAAAAATTTTAGAGGGATTTAAGCAATGAGAAGATAAATGTGGATTGCATTTTGAAGTGATTACTCTGGCCGCTTCGTGGAGAATGGATTGGAGGGAGACAATAGTAGCAGAGAGTTAGTAGGATATTCCAGTTTGTGTACAAAAGATGATCTAAGCTTATACCATGGACTAGCAGAGGAGATGGAGAGAACCAGAGAAAGTGATGATGCATTTTAGAGTTAGAACCAAGGTCTTCTGATGCATTAGAAGTAGACAGGGGATTAGAGGAAAAGAAAGAAACATGTCTCTTAGGTTTTTGGCTTTAGCAGCTAGGAATCTAATGGTACCATTTACTGAGATGAGGATGACTAGAGAGGAGTTGTTTAGGGATTGAAGGTAGCAGGGATTGACATGCCATGTAGAATGAGGAATTTGGAATTTAGAGTAAAGGTGAAGATTAGAGATATACATTTGGAAATCATTTTAACATTCATGATGTTTAAAGCCATAGAATTGAACTAGCTCTTGTGATTGACAAACTGTAGAGGGTATAGAATCAGGTTTGAGCATTTCAAAATTTAGAGTTCAAGTATAGATGGAGGCAGCAAAGGAGATTGATAATGACGTGGAATGAAAGACATGAAGCATATCATCACAAGAACTAAGGGAAATAGATGTAGGTTGGGAACTACATGTGAGGCAGGGTGTGGCACGAGACCGAATAAAGAGCTAGGCAGAATCCAGGTCATGCGAGCCACACGATTCTGTGGACACTGAGGAGTCACTGCCGGGTTTTCAGCGGCAAGATGTTACAGAATTGTGTTTTGGTATGTACCCCTGTTGGTGTGTGGGGTATCTTTGCATGCAGATAGACTTGGAAACTGGCTTACAGGTGGCACTAATGGTAAAGAACCCTCCTGAAATGCAGGAGGGTATGGGTTTGATCCCTGGATCAGGAACATCCCCGAGAGTATGAAGTGGCAACCCCCTCCAGTATTCTTGCCTGGAGAATCCCATGGACAGAGCAACCTGGCAGGCTACAGTCCATGGGGTCGAAAAGAGCTGGACACGACTGAAGCAACTTAGCTCGCTTACGTGCACGATACAAACTTGGAAACTTGTAATGTCTTCACAGGCTTAAGTTCTTTTCACACTGGAAATGAGAATCCTACTCTGTTTTCTCTTTAGGGCTTCACTGATAGCTCAGTTGGTAAAGAATCTGCCTGCAATGCAGGAGACTCCGGTTCAGTTCCTGGGTTGGGAAGATCCCCTGGAGGAGGGAAAGGCTGCCTACTCCAGTATTCTGGCCTGGAGAATTCCATGGACTGTAGAGTCCATGGGGTCCCAAAGAGTCAGATGCAACTTTCACTTTCTGTCTTCTCTCTCACTGACGTTCCTAGTACAACATGGATTCTTGGTTAATTGTTTCTCTGTTTCTCAGGAATTGCAAACTGGCCATTGAGATATATTTGATTTTTTGTTGTTGTTGTCTGTTATGTAAACAATGATTTTTAAATATCTTTCAATGGATTTTACTGCTTTGATGAGTAGCAGAAGTACAGTTATAAATTATAGGACACTATTGTTTTATGGTGCTTTAAAAGATCTAGAAGCAATTTGAGCAGTTTAGCACTTATTGACCTACACCTGGGCTCTTTAAAGGACTGCTCATTATATACAACTCAGGGCATTTCAGGCAGAAGCTAAATATAGGAGCTTGATTCCGATTCTTCAGTTTTTCCTTTCTTTCTCTTTCTTTCATTTTTTTCTTAATATATATATATATTTTATTGAAGTATAGTACTTAACAATGTTTTAGGTACACAGGAAGGTGATTCATTTATATGCATATATTATTTTTCAGATTATTTTCCATTATAGGTTATTACAAGATATTGACTGTAGGTCCCTGTGCTATACAGTAAACCTTTGTTGCTTGTTGCAACAAAAATTGGAAAACATAAACTAAATGAAATGGTAGCATTGAATATGAAATAGAAAAAGTGAAACAAACTAGATAAAAGTAAAAGATCATCATATAGTCCAGTTGTTTTTGAACATGACTGCTCAATAGAAACATATCTGGAACTTTGGAGAAAAAAAGCAATACTTGAACATTTGCATTTTTCAAAAAATTTCAAGATAATTCTGATATGCATCTGGATTGTAAAAAGTGATTACAGATTTTTCTATTAAATGGTAGTTTTGGTGATATTCAGTTCAGTTCAGTTCAATCACTCAGTCATGTCCGACTCTTTGCGACCCCATGAATTGCAGCAGGCCAGGCCTCCCTGTCCATCACCATCTCCCGGAGTTCACTCAAACTCACGTCCACTGAGTCGGTGATGCCATCCAGCCATCTCATCCTCTGTCGTCCGCTTCTCCTCCTGCCCCCAATCCCTCCCAGCATCAGAGTCTTTTCCAATGAGTCAACTCTTCGCATGAGGTGGCCAAAGTACTGGAGTTTCAGCTGTAGCATCATTCATTCCAAAGAACACCCAGGGCTGATCTCCTTTAGAATGGACTGGTTGGATCTCCTTGCAGTCCAAGGGACTCTCAAGAGTCTTCTAGAATTCTATAATTTTTCTGTTTGTTGACCAATCATGATACAATGATATTAAGTGGGTAATTGCTACATAATCACAATAGTGAAAGATGTTTCTCAGATTTCACAATCAATAGCCAGACAAAAAAGATAATTGCAAACCATAAAAGTCTCCAGCATTTTCTTTGAGTGGAACCTGTATAATAATGTTACTTTGAACAGGTATAGTATTGTCTTCCTATAATCATGATTTAATTTAGTTTCATATTACCACTTTTATTATCCTTTTTAATTGATGTTTGAGTGCTTGAGTTTGCATGTAATAATATATATTAGAAACTTTATATCTAGAAATTTAACAAATTATATAAAAGCAAAAATCCTGATTTAAAAAGCAAATCATAAAACAATTTTAAATAAATGGAATCTTAATAAATTTGATAAAGTATGTTGTTTTTCACATACTGTTTTTTAACTTTTAGATTTTGCCCTTATTTCAAGAGGCTGAAGATAAAAACAGACTTTTACGGACTGTGGCAGGTGGAGGTTTAGAAACAATTAGTAATCTGAAAGCTAAGTGGGATAAATTTGAGTTGATGATGGAAAGTCACCAACTTATGATTAAAGACCAGGTAAGAAGCTTTCTTTGTTAAAATGAGAACAGTTTTTTCCCTCATTTACAATTTCTTGTCTTTATTTCATTATAGCTCACATTTATAAGAATTTTATATTATTGATGGAATTGATCTCCCTCAGCACTTCTATGTAATAAGATATTTTGTGTAAGTGATGATCATGTCACAGAATTTACCTTCATTTATGCCATAGCAAGAATATATGTGACAGTATTATCAGACTTTCTTATGAATGGTTTGTTACCTACTGTGTGAGGTGTCTTGTAAGAGTCCAGGCTGGAAGCTGTGCACATTTATTGTGCTCATATCCTACTGACCAGAACCTAGTGTTCTGGTGGTGAGCTGCATGGGAGACTGGGAGATGCCCTTCTTTATTAAGCAGCTGTGTAATCAGGTAGAACAACTGGATGTCACTGAGTAAACTTTTTTCATCGTATTAATTTTGTTGATAGTTATCACAGATGCTGTTAGTCATGTGAATGGTTTTGTAATGTTGATGTTTGCAGTATATCTTTTGTTATTGTAAATTTAGTGTCTAATTTATTTTTGAGTAAATTCATTGCACTTGAAATGAATAAGAATCTTTAGAAAAGTTGATATTGATGTTTTTTGACCTTTAAATAGAAAATATTGGAAGTAAAAATGTGAATATAAAGTAGAAATTTACATTGAGTTAAATTATGTATACTCTGTTGACTTATAGATTGAAGTGATGAAAGGAAACGTCAAATCACGTCTTCAGATTTATTATCAAGAACTGGAAAAATTTAAAGCTCGTTGGGACCAACTAAAGCCTGGTGATGATGTTATTGAAACAGGCCAGCTGAATACTCTTAATCAAAGTGCAAAGTCAATAAAAGAGAAGAAAGTTGAATTTGATGATCTTGAAGTCATAAGAAAAAAGCTGCTGTATGTTTATTCTTTAAAACTGATAGTGCTCATTTTGGAAAAAAAGTTTTAGGTTTATATATTAAGCTAATAATGTACCTGTATCTGTTATATTAATGTCTTTTTATAAGCTTCAGCAGTTTAAAAAATACCAGTATTAAGTGCTCATGCTACTGTTTTCTTAGGAGTTGTTGAATTATTATTAGGAAAGAGAAAAGCAAATAAAACCAAGTTTCTGCTTAGGCCTAGAAATAGAAATAATAGAAGTAATAATAGCAAATTAAATAATAATAGAAAATTAAATTTATTTAAAAGTTAAATTAAGGAGTTGGAATATACTTGCTTTATATGATCTCATTGTATTTGAAAATGGAATATATAAAATTAATGGAAAATTACTTTTAGAGCTTCTGGAAAAGTGAAGCTTTTGAAAGCTTTTGAAGCTAGTGAAAAGATGAAACTTAAAAATATTCATTGTTTTATGTTATAATAATAAAATATTAAGTTTAATAATTGCATTAAATATTGTATATTAATGCATATTCATGGAATCTAGAAAAAGGGTATAGATTATTTTATTTGCAAAGCAGAACTAGAGACACTGATGTAGAGAACAAATGTGTGGACACCAAGGAGGGAAAGGGTGGAGGTTGGGATGAATTGGAAGATTGGGATTTATATATATACACTGCTTCTGCTGCTGCTAAGTCGCTTCAGTCGTGTCCGACTCTGTGCGACCCCAGAGACAGCAGCCCACCAGGCTCCCCCGTCCCTGGGATTCTCCAGGCAAGAACACTACTGATACTATAAAATATAAAATAGATACCTAATGAGAATGTACTGTCAGTTAGTTCAGTTCAGTCGCTCAGTTGTGTCTGACTCTTTGTGACCCCATGGACTGCAGCACGCCAGGCCTCCCTGTCCATCACCAGCTCCCAGAGTTTAATCAGACTCATGTCCATCAA
This sequence comes from Bos grunniens, assembly GCF_055505025.1. Classification (NCBI taxonomy): domain Eukaryota; kingdom Metazoa; phylum Chordata; class Mammalia; order Artiodactyla; family Bovidae; genus Bos; species Bos grunniens. The sequence continues at coordinate 5,891,987 of NC_141179.1, read as the reverse complement.
GTCGGTGATGCCATCCAACCATCTCATCCTCTGTTGTCCCCTTCTCCTCCTGCCTTCAATCTTTCCCAGCATTAGAGTCTTTTTCACACGAGTCAGTTCTTCACATTAGGTGGCCAAAGTATTGAAGTTTCAGTTTCAACATCAGTCCTTCCAGTGAATACTCAGGAGTGATCTCCTTCAGAATGGACTGGTTGGATCTCCTTGCAGTCCAAAGGACTCTCAAGAGTCTTCTCCGACACCACAGTTCGAAAGCATCAATTCTTCAGTGCTCAGCTTTCTTTGTGGTCCAACTCTCACATCCATATATGACTACTGGAAAAACCATAGCTTTGACTAGATGGACCTTTGTTGGCAAAGTCGTGTCTCTGCTTTTTAATATGCTGTCTAGGTTGCTCATCCCTGGTGGCTCAGACAGTAAAGCATCTGCCTACGATGTGGGAGACCCGGGTTCAATTCCTGGGTCAGGAAGATCTCCTGGAGAAGGAAATGGCAACCCACTCCAGTACTCTTGCCTGGAAAATCCCTTGGACGGAAGAGCCTGGTGGGCTACAGTCCATGGGGTCGCAAAGAGTCCGGACACGACTGAGCTACTTCACTTTCACTTTTACTTCTAGGTTGGTCATAACTTTCCTTTCAAGGAGCAAGCGTCTTTTAATTTCATGGCTGCAATCACCATCTGTAGTGATTGACCAAAATGAAGTCTGTCACTGTTTCCACTATTTCTCTATCTGTTTGCCATGAAGTGATGGGATTAGATGTCATGATTTTATTTTTCTGAATGTTGAGTTTTAAGCCAGCTTTTTCACTTTCCTCTTTCACTTTCATCAAGAGGCTCTTTAGTTCTTCACTTTTTGCCGTAAGGGTGGTGTCATGGGGTTAGTGATATATCTTCCTGCAATCTTGATTCCAGCTTGTGCCTCATCCAGCTCAGCATTTCTCATGATGTACTATGCATATAAGTTAAATAAGACAATATACAGCCTTGATGATACCCCTTTCCTGATTTGGAACCAGTCTGTTGTTCCATGTCCAGTTCTAATTGTTCCTTCTTGACCTGCATACAGATTTCTCAGGATGCAGGTCAGGTGGTCTGCTATTCCCATCTCATGAAGAATTTTCCACAGTTTGTTGTGATCCACACAGTCCAAGGCTTTGGCATAGTCAATAAAGCAGAAGTAGTGTGTTTTTCTGGAACTCTTACTTTTTCGATGATTTGGTGGATGTTGACAATTTGATCTCTGGTTCCTCTGCCTTTTCTAAATTCACCCTGAACATATCAAAGTTCATGGTTCATGTACTGTTGAAGCCTGGCTTGGAGAATTTTCAGCATTACTTTGCTAGCATGTGAGATGAGTGCAGTTGTGTGGTAGTTTGAGCATTCTTTGGCATTGCCTTTCTTTGGGATTGGAATGAAAACTGACCCTTTCCAGTCCTGTGGCCACTGCTGAGTTTTCCAACTTTGCTGGCATATGGAGTGCAGCACTTTCACATCATCATCTTTTAGGATTTGAAATAGCTTCAACTGGAATTCCGTCACCTCCACTAGCTTTGTTCATAGTGAACCTACAGTACAGCTCAGGAAACTCCACTCAGTGCTCTGTTGTGACCTCAATGGGAAGGAAATCCAATAAAGCAGAGACATATGTATCCATATAGCTGATTTGCTTTGTTGTACAATAAAACTAACAACATTGTAAAGCAACTATAGTCCAATAAAAATGAATTAAAATATTAAATGTTCATAAAAATTGATATGTTTGGTCTGTTTAGGCAAATGCATCCATATATTAATTGCTTTCATAGATGATTGGAGGCTTTAGTACCATGCTTATTAAGTGACATTACACTAATTAGGTGAGGAATATCTTTCATTCTCTGTTGGCTCAAGCAGTAAAGAATCTGCGTGTCAATACTGGAGGTGCAGGTTCAATCCCTTGGTCAAGAAGATCACCTGGAGGAAGACATGGCATTCTTGCCTGGGAAACACTATGGACAGGGGAGCCTGGTGGGCTGCCCGCCATGGAGTTGCACAAGTTGGACATAACGTAGCAACTAAACAACAACAGTCTTGCATTCTAGAAACTAATTCTTTCAACCAAGAAGAATGTTAATGGATATTCTTTAACCTATTCTCAGATTTATCCACAAATTTGTGTAATTCTTGGAGAAGGCAGTGGCACCCTACTCCAGTACTCTTGCCTGGAAAATCCCATGGACGGAGGAGCCTGGTGGGCTGCAGTCCGTGGGGTCGCTCAGAGTCGGACAGGACTGAGCGACTTCACAGAGTCGGACACGACTGAAGCAAATTTGCAGCAGCAGCAGCAAACATTTGTTATATATGATCTATATTATGTATATAAAATATATTGATATATTACCAATTTTACTTTGACTCCTTTGGAAAAAGTGCATATTAATGAATTTAGAGGAGCCCATTGATAAGTAGTTAAAGTAAAATTCTCATGTTAAGTAGACGTAGCCTCCTCCTGTCTACCTCCACTGTCAGGTGCATGCACACAAACACATACACGGGGAATGCAGTTAAATTGTTAGTTTAACTTACTGACATTTAACAGTTTTTCTTTTGTAAAAATCTACTGATATTTCACTACTTGTTTCTACAGTGATGATTGCCATCATTTTGGCCTAGAAGAGCCCAACTTCTCTTTGGCATATAGCATCTCTAAGGATATTGAGAGCTGTGCACAAATTTGGGCCCTTTATGAAGAGTTTCAGCAAGGATTTCAAGAAATGGCCAATGAGGACTGGATTACTTTTCGGTTTGATTCATAAATAATATTTACATTCTGATAGTTTTGTAGTATTTTTTGGGATGTAAACTTTAAGATATTTTTCTACTGTTTTACAGGACTAAGACCTATCTGTTTGAGGAATTTTTGATGAATTGGCATGACAGATTAAGAAAGATCGAAGAACATTCAGCAATGACAGTGAAATTACAATCAGAGGTTGACAAATATAAAGTAAGATAGTTTTACTTATGCTGTTGTTTAAAAGTGATGTTTGCAGTGTTGATGTACCTTTTTATTATGCAGTGATGTCACCTGGGAAGCCCAGACTGTAATTTTAGTGTATCTATTTTTAATTATTCCATTACACACAAAACATACAAAGTACAGAGTAAACCGGCAAAGTTACTGATATTTCTGCTTCAATGTGAAATAAGTTAAAAGTAAGAAATTTATGGTTAAATTTATTATAAAGTGGAGTATTTGAAACTTAGCAATTAGGATGTGGGCCATTTAGCATATTTAGGATATAGGTCATTTTCTAAATTTATAAAAATAGAAATATTGTAGGTCATGTTTTAAAATATATCAAGTTACAAAGGGAAATTTGCATGTATCCACATCAATGTTTAACAAAAAGTATTATACAATTCTTTTTAATGATTTCAAGATTATTAAGGAAGATAATATGGTTATTAAAATGTTTATACATAATTGTAATAAAATTAAATAGTATTTTGCATTTTGCTAATATATATATACATGCCTATCTTTTTTTTTTTTTTTTAACAGATTGCCATTCCTGTCTTGAAATATGTGAGAGGGGAGCATCTTTCTCCAGATCACTGGCTTGACCTTTTTCGTCTTCTTGGCCTTCCGAGGGGAACTAGTTTAGAGAAATTACTATTTGGTGATCTGCTTCGAGTAGCTGATACCGTTGTTGCCAAAGCTTCAGACCTTAAAGTAAGAATCGTTTTTATAAGTATCCCATAGGTCTCACCTTTGTTAACAGGTATTTTTGCTTTATATTTTATTTAAAACAGCAAGTTAAATTCCTTTCTTCCCTTAAACACAGTGACAGTGCCCCAGTGTTGCTTTATGCTTCCATCAGTACATCTGAATCTATAGATGGGGCGATAGAAACAACATAGCCTTCCTTGAGAGAGAGGAAAAAATCTGAAATAATATATGTCTTACTTTAAGATAGAAGTCAGCAGACTCTTACAAAGCATTTTACATGAAATACACTTAAGATCATAGGGTATATTATAAATAGAAGCTCAGGGATACAAAAATCCAGAGAACTAAACAAGGAACCAATTTGCTGATCAGTTTTAGCATAGGTCTCAGGTAAAAAGTAAAACTTGCACAATTATGTTGCAAGTAGTAGACTTTCTGTTTTGTGTTCTGCCTGTAAAAGGACTTTTGATGTTAAGTTGTTTTATTTTTCTATCTAATACATCTGTTTTCATCTTTGCTGATTACCCTGGCACGTATGTAGATAATCATAAGATTATAAAGCATGACTTCTATAGGAGGTAACTCTAGATGATTGTTAATCATTTTAGATGTATTGGTACTTACAGTTAAGTTACCAGAAAAACTGCTGAGTTCTGCAAAATTTAAATATTTTTGTGGTTTGGTTTGCAATGGATGTTTAAAATTTTTTTTACAAGTAAAAAGCATACAGCAGAACTTTGTATATATTTTGACTATGTGAACCAGACATCCCTTCATATTTTAGCCAGTAATTCTTTGGATTGCATCTAAAATATATCCACTTACTTTTTTTCTTTTTTGCTTTACAGTGAAAAGTCAAGTAAATATATATCTTCTTATAAAATAGATATAGCTTACCTATTTTGTATGTTGAAATAATAAATATGGATATTTTGTGTTAAATAGGATTTAAATAGTCGGGCACAAGGTGAAGTTACAATCAGAGAAGCTTTACGTGAACTTGATCTATGGGGAGTTGGAGCAGTATTTACATTGGTTGATTATGAAGACAGCCAAAGTCGAACCATCAAGCTGATTAAAGACTGGAAAGATATAGTAAATCAAGTTGGAGATAATAGATGCCTTCTTCAATCCTTAAAGGATTCTCCTTATTATAAAGGGTTTGAAGATAAAGTGTCGATTTGGGAAAGAAAACTTGCAGATTTAGATGAGTATCTACAGAATTTAAACCACATTCAGAGAAAGTGGGTATATTTGGAACCCATTTTTGGCCATGGAGCATTGCCAAAAGAACAGACACGCTTCAACAGAGTTGATGAAGATTTTAGGTCAGTACTGTACATAAAAAAGAGGACACACATGATGCATTTTTATTCATATTGTGAGGTACTTAATACAAGCTAATTACTTTTACTTGTTAGTATTATCTATGTCTTTAACTTTTTTTTTCCTTGGTTCCTTTTGAGAAACTATTTTCTCTCATTCAGTCGTTTACTTCTTGAATCATTTTGATGTGGTGTCTATCTTTACCACTTTACCTATATAATATTATATGTGTGTGTGTGTGTGTGTGTGTGTGTGTAGTCGCTCAGTCATGTCTGACTGTTTGTGACCCCATGGACTGTAGCTCACTAGGCTCCTCTGTCCATGGAATTCTCTAGGGAAGACTACTGGAGTTGGTTGCTATTTCCTTCTCCAGGGGCTCTTCCTGACCCAGGGATCGAACCTGGGTCTCCTGTATTGCAGGCAAATCCTTAACTGTCAGCCACAAGAGAAGTCTAATGTGATATAGGTAATATTATTATCTATATAATACTAATATTGGGGATTCTGAAGTGGCTCAGTGGTAAAGAATCCACCTGCCAATGCAAGAAATGCAGGTTTGATCCCTGGGTCAGGAAGATCTCCTGGAGAAGGAGATGGCAACCCACTCCAGTATTCTTGCCTGGAGAATGCTATGGACAGAGGAGCCTGGTGGACTGTGGAACATGGGATCTCAAAAGAGTCAGACACAACTGAGGGACTAAACAACAACAATATGAATATTATTATAATAATATTACTGTATTATTATAGTAATATTACTAATATACACTTCCTAAAATTGTCAGTTACTTTCCCACTGTAAATCTGATGGACATTTTTTTACTTTATCTCTGACTAGTATCTGATAGAGTTGAGCATTTCTTCTTTCTTAGGAAGTCTATTCCTTTGGCTTCTGTGATCCTGTCCTGTTGGTTTTCTGCCTGACTATCTGGTTCTCCTCCTGGTTCCTAGTCCACAGCTCTCTCTAAATATTTAGATGAAGACATTGTCCAGGTTTCTGCCTGTAGGTTTTCTCTCTCCATATTCTTTGTTTAATGAGCTGAACTTCTTTCAGAATCAATTCTCATCTAGTTGCTGAGGTCTCCTCAACTTGTTTATTGAGCCTATCTTTCTTTTCTGATCTCCAAATATATTAAATATCCTCAACATGTCAAAATTAAATTCGTAACTTTATTTCAAATCCCTTTCCCACAAGTATTTTCTCTGTCATTTCTTTCCCAATAAATGGTACCACCTAACTGCTCAAAGCAGAAGCATAATGGATATCTTTGACCCCTCTCCCCATTTCCAAGTCCAGTTACCAAGTTTTGTTGATTGTAACATACTTATCTATTTTATTACATCTTTTATATCTCTACTTCTTTGGTTTTATTCTAAAGTATTCTAAACTTTTTAGACTACTGCATAATTTTTTGACTTGTTCTCTTCTTCTCCAATATGTTTTTCACACACAAACCAGAGTAATCTTAAAAAAAAAAGTTGCATTACTTGTTTCCTTTATTAAGTAAAACTTTAAAATGGTTTTCTATTGCTCTAAGGATAAAACATATCTGAGGATCTACTCCTATCCCATTTCTCTAACATACTGAGCTCTTTCTCATGATCTTTGCCAGAAACTGCTTCCCTCCTACTCATTGCCTTTTTCTTTATTACTTAAATCTCGGCTTAAATTACTTCCTCAGATAACTCATAGGTTAGGGATTTTCCCATTAACCACTTTAACAAGTTTTTGTACTTTTCTTTCTTAGCATTTATCTTAACTTTATTTGAATATTCAGAGAAATTATTTAGTCTCTTTATCTGTCACTGGGCCATTATCTCTATGAGGTAAGGCTTAATATTTGTTTAGTGAGTTGATGAAATAAGAGAATATGCAATAAAGGAGATTAAAAATGGTAATGGGTTATTATTAACTTTAAGGATTGTGTATTAGATTTATAATAATGTATTACTGTTATACTGGTATTACTAGTTTGTTTTAAGCAGACAAAGAAAAGCCTCTATATCCCTTTTTCAGCCAAAGACTATTAAAACAGATGTGAAAGTAAGTTTTTTTCTTCTGCAGATCAATAATGCTTGACATCAAGAAAGATAATAGAGTCACAACATTAACTACTCATGCCGGAATCAGAAACTCTCTATTAACGATACTTGATCAGCTTCAAAGATGTCAGAAATCATTAAATGAATTTTTGGAGGTATTTTTTTTTAAATCCTTGTATAATAAATTGCAAAGTGCTTTAGTATCTTAGTTATTTGAAAAGATAAGTTTTTTCTTTTTGTTTTTAATTTTTAAGGAAAAACGCTCAGCATTCCCAAGATTTTACTTTATTGGTGATGATGATTTATTAGAAATACTAGGCCAGTCTACTAATCCATCAGTGATTCAGTCTCACCTTAAGAAGCTTTTTGCTGGTAAGATTCAACATTTATTCAGCAGATATTTATTGAGTTTCAGCTATCTTCCAAGCATAATGTTAGGCTCTTAGGCAGACTGTTGAATAAAATGCAGGTCATGTATTCGAAGAACTCAGTTTAGTGGTGGGGCAAACTAGTAAGTTGACAAATTTCTATGATCAACATAAGCAGTGGTGTTATAGCTGTGTCCATGAAACATCTTTGAATCATTTAGTTCAGTTTTGCATATGTCAAGATGACATCTCGAGTGAGATCTGAAGAATATATGTCTTAGTGTTAGACGCTCAATCGTGCCCGACTCTGTGACCCCATAGACTGTAGCCGCCAAGCTCCTCTGTCCATGGAATACTCCAGGCTGGAATACTGGAGTGTGTTGCCATTTCCTTCTCCAAACATAAGTCTTGAAAGTGAAAATGGAAGTCACTCAGTCATGTCCAACTCTTTGCGACCCCATGGACTGTATACAGTACATGGAATTCTCCAGGTCAGAATACTGGATTGGGTAGCGTTTCCCTTCTCCAGGGGATCTCCCCACCTGGGGATCGAACCCAGGTCTCCTGCACTGCAGGCGGATTCTTTACCAGCTGAGCCACAAGGGAAGCCCAATATAAGGTCTGGAAGTGAGGAAGAACGTGTCCCTTCATTACTGAGTTTAAAGGTCTCCTGAGTATCATCCCAGTGGATATACTCAATAGGCAATTATTGTTAGCAGAGGTACCTGGAATGGAGATGTAAAATTGGGAGTCATCTGTGTAGAGATGATAATCGTTTACTAGCTAAGTTGTGTCCGACTCTTGTGACCCCACGGACTATAGTCTGCTAGGCTCCTCTGTTCATGGGGTTTCTCAGGCAAGAATACTGGGATGGGTTGCTGTTGCCTTCTCCAGGGGATCTTCCCCACTGAGGGATGAAACCTGTGTCTCTGGCATTGGTAGGTAGATTCATTACCACTGAGTGACCAGGAAGCCCATAAATGATGATTAGGTTATAGGAATAGGAGGGATTACCTGGTAAAGTGGAGAGTTACAGTGCCATGTGCTTTGATGTTGTTGAATCATTTAAGTTAAGTAATTGCATTTGGAGTTGGTTTGCTACACAAACAGTGATTGTTATTATTTTCTTAAAATATTATTTGTTGGAAAAAGAAATTTCATCTTCACTTATATTCAGGGATTAGGCCTACAAGCCAAATCGGATTTACTATCTTTTTTTTTTTTTTTTAAAGAAGCTTTTGTTGAAAGGAATACAGTCATGCCCATTATTGTCTGTAGCTGCTTTTGTACTACAAGCATAGATTTGAGTGATTGACAAAGAGATATGACCGTAAAAACCTCAAATATTTACTCTTCGTTGTTTTACAGAAGTATTTACTAACCATTGTATATCCTAAGCTTTAAAGTGTTTATATCTATAACTGATTTGGCCTGTGGAGATAGTAGAAAGAGTTCTTCTAATTAGAAAGTTTGCTTTCAAGTTCTATTATATGTTAGTTATTAGTTTACCTCCCTGAAATCTAGTTTCTTTCTTTAAATTGTAAATAATAATTTATGGAGTTTTTCTGAAGATCCAAACTGGGTCATGTCTGTTTTTTATACCATAAAGTGAGTGTAAATTTTGGGAAAAGGAAGTGTTGTTTGCTTTCCCCCTTTGCTCTTATCTTTTTATTTCACATAAGTGGAATCATCAGTATGTATTCTTATGCGCTCATTTGTGCCTGGCTTTTTTCAATCATCATAATATTTTCAACTATATTTTATTCCTTTCTTTGCTGAAAATAGTTGTGCAAATATATCACAGTTTCTCATTCACCTTTTGGGTATTTGGTTTGTTTCTAGTTTTTGGTGATGAAAAGCTGTTCTTTTATGTTATATAACTGAACTAATATAATTCTAATATATAAATATGTTACAAAGTATACATTTTGTAATCATATGTAATATCTAATAATTATGTGTTTAAGGAAGCTTTGCATTTAAATTGTTTCTTTTGTAATATAGGCATACACAGCGTCTGTTTTGATGAGGAATTAAAACATATAACTGCAATGAAATCTTTAGAAGGAGAAGTTGTACCTTTTAAAAATAAAGTTCTTCTGTCCAGTAATGTAGAGGTAAGTAATTCTTTTTCAAATTTGAAAGTATAAAAAAATTAACAGTATGAACTTTGTATCAGAAGTAATTTGGTCAATTTGTAGAGTAAGTTGGTTAATTTAGGCCTTTTAGAAACCTTTCTCATATCTTAAAAATAATTTTTTTGGTAAAGTTCACAATGATTTGATATTAAGGAGACTATGAATTTTTAGTTTTTGGAATGCAGCATGTAACTTTGAAAAGAACTTTTGCTTTGAAGTCAAAAGGACTTGGATATTAATTGTAGCTCCACAACTTATTAGATAAATAACTGTGAGTCTCAGTTTTCTTAAGTATTGAATGAGAAGTCCTACTAGCTATTGCAAAGCCTTTCATTGACACTTAAACGAGATAATTGGTGTTAGGTACACTGTAGTGTGACTTCCCAGTGGCACCAGTGGTTAAGAACTCACTTGCCAATACACAAGACGTGAGGGATGTAAATTTGATCCCTGGGTCTTTTAAGATCCCCTGGAGGAGGGCAATGCAGTCTACTCCAGTATTCTTGCCTGGAAAATCCCATGGACAGAGGAGCCTGGCAGGCTACAGTCCATGGGGTCGCAGAATCAGATACAACTGAAGCAACTCAGCATGCACACACGCACGCACACGATAGTGTTTGGAATATAAGTTCTCAATAAGTCTTTGTTCTTTTTTTCTTCAGAATCTGAGTTGTATAAGATGGTTTAAGTGAACAAGTAAACTTGAAACTAGTGCATTTATACTACAACTATCGATTAATTCGTTCTATTGGACTAGAAGTGAACTGTCAAGTGTCTATTACAGTTACACAGATAAAGCCAACAGCATTAGGATGTATGCATCAAATTATAATTTTTAAGTTCCAAAGTTATCTTCCAACTGCAGGTCAGGTCCATGCCTTATCATATGTATATCTGTACAGTTTACAAAATGTCCATTCTTGGTTGGGCCTCTATATCTTGTTGGATATGGAGTGTATCAATCAGGTGGCTGTAAGCATAGATTTGTTAGGTAACTATCATGTTTGGTGAAGGGTTTTATTGTTTTTGCTGTTGTTTTCCTTTCTTGTAATTTTATTAGGACTGGTGGAACACACAGAGAAAAAGCTGTTAGCAGCTGGGATAGCACAGAACTCTGGAAGCTCCTGTGATAGTAGCAGAGTAGGTGTCTGCAGCCTTGCACTGAGAGGTCTTACTCTTTAGCTGCAGTGGCTTTTGAACTGGGCAAAAGCTTGTGCTCTTTTTAATACTGGAAAACACTCTAAAAATAAATAGTAAAAAGCTAGAACTTAGAGTTAAAATAGGTAATGATGAAAAGCTTTTGAAGCTTGCAGTTTTGTCCTTATATTTTGTTGAGAATGATGCAGTTTTTTAAAGTTAAATAGTGATTCTTAAATATTCATTGCTGTTTTGATAAATTATCATTCTTATTTTGACTTTAGTTAACTTTTATATTCTTTTATCTATAATTAAATAATTGAAAAATTGTTTTGACCTTGAAATAGAACTAATTTTGTTTGAAGAGGGAGCTTAACTCCTTAAATAATATAGTTCACCTTAATGAAGCAATCTCTTTTTATAGTTACAGTTTTCTAAACATGAGATCATCAGGTTAGCATGAGCCAGGGGACTTAGCCAGTCAGTGTGGCTCTAATTTACTGGCTCAGCGACTTAGCCAGTCAGTGTGGCTCTAATTTACTGGCTCAGCTGTCTAGTTTGGTTTGTCATAATGACGAAATGAATGAGTTATTTTTTAAATGTTCATATTTTTTTGGTTTGTATGGATGATGATAGTGATCACTAACTACACATTTTTGAGTTTCACACTTACCATTATGCCAAGAGGTGAAAAAAAGTTATTTTCAATTTATTTAAATAATTTATTAAAAAAATATATGCCATTTAGCATATTTTTGGAATGTGAGAGTCAGTAAGAAATTATAACCTTCATGAAATAAAAAATAGAGTCATTAGGTTGTGTTTTTGTTTTATGACTGGTGTAATAAGAAATACATTTTCTAATCTTACTTTCAGACTTGGTTAAATGATTTAGCCTTGGAAATGAAGCAGACTTTGAAAGAGCTGTTGACAGAATGTGTTACTGCTGGTCGAAGTTCTCAAGGTGCAATTGACCCATCCTTTTTCCCTTCACAGGTAAGGGAATGTCTTCAGTAGAAATAGGCATGGTATCATTGGGAGAGCCCTGATCTAGAGGTCAGGAGGCTTACACAACTGGGATCTTTGTTGTCCTTTTATCTAGCAGTGAACATCTGGCACATTGCTTACCTTCCTCAGTCCCTCAACTGTAAAATGTGAGGGAGGAACTGCATGATAGTGAAATTCCCTTCTAGCTCCATTAGTCTGCTATAATTTGGATGCTTTCAAAGTAGAAACCTGTTGACATTGCAGCTATCAAGCCAGTGGAGGGTGGAATTGGGAGGCAGAATCAGTGATGTAGTACTTTCCTGGTTCCAGATGCTTAGTCCTTCACTGGTGAAGAATCACAGGCTCTATAACTTTGTCTCTCACCCTTCCCATAAACTCATATAGGAGGTTGGAGCTGGCAGAAGTTTAGCAGAGTGTTAGTATAGGTCTCAAGGCAGGAGTACTGAAGTGGTTTGCCATTCCCTTCTCCAGTTGACCACATTCTGTCAGAACTCTCCACCATGACCCGCCCGTCTTGGGTGGCCCTACACAGCATGGCTCATAGTTTCATTGAGTTAGACAAGGCTGTGGTCCATGTGATTAGATTGGTTAGTTTTCTGTGATGGTGGTTTTCAGTCTGTTGAGAAGGCAATAGCAGCCCACTCCAATACTCTTGCCTGGACAATCCCACGGATGGAGGAGGCTGGTAGGCTGCAGTCCATGGGGTCACGAAGAGTTGGACACTTACTGAGCGACTTCACTTTCACTTTTCACTTTCATGCATTGGAGAAGGAAATGGCAGCTCACTCCAGTGTTCTTGCCTGGAGAATCCCGGGGATGGCAGAGCCTGGTGGGCTGCCGTCTGTGGGGTCGCACAGAGTCAGACACGACTGAAGCAACTTAGCAGCAGCAGCAGCAGCCCTGTGATGGAGAAGGATAAGAGGCTTATGAAAGCTTCCTGATGGGAGAGAGTGACTGAGGGGGAAACTGGGTCTTGTTCTGTGGGTGGGGCCCTGCTCAGTAAATCTTTAATCCAATTTTCTGTTGATGGGTGGGGCTGTGTTCCCTCCCTGCTATTTACCTGGGGCCAAGCTATGGTGGACCTCCCTGGTGGCTCAGATGGTAAAGCATCTGCCTATACTGCCGGAGACCTGGGTTCGATCCCTGGGTTGGGAAGATGGGAGAAGGAAATGGCAACCCACTCCAGTACTCTTGCCTGGAAAATCCCATGGACAGAGGAAGTAGGCTACAGTCCATGGGGTTGCAAAGAGTCGGACACGACTGAGCAACTTCACTTCTTCACTTCAAACTATGGTGGAGGTAATGAAGATAATAGTAACCTCCTGCTTTGAACTGTGGTGTTGGAGAAGACTCTTGAGAGTCCCTTGGACTGCAAGGAGATCCAACCAGTCCATCCTAAAGGATGAATGTTCATTGAAAGGACTGATGTTGAAACTGAAACTCCAGTACTTTGGCCACCTGGTGCAAAGAACTGACTCATTGGAAAAGACGCTGATGGTGGGAAAGATTGAAGGCGGGAGGAGCAGGGGACGACAGAGGATGAGATGGTTGGATGGCATCACCAACTTGATGGACATGATTTTGAATAAACTCTGGGAGTTGGTGATGGACAGGGAGGCCTGGCGTGCTGCAGTCCATGGGTCACAAAGAGTCGGACACAACTGAGCGACTGAACTGAACTGAAGTGTAGGTCTGAAATAATCATAGCCCTGAACTAGAACTTTGACAGCAAAGAAAAGAGCTAGGTTGCAAAGTTGATATAGATATTGCTGGAGGTCAGTGTTCATAGCAACTTTTTTCTGAAACACTGGATATTATATCACAAAACTTGTTCTCACAAAACTTGTTCTGACCCATATTAAAGTATAGCACTAGGACTTGGATTAAATATCCTGCCTTGTTCAGGATTAGTTTTATTGCTGGTTGAGACTAACACTATACAGGTAGGGTATCAGGAACTTTAGTTCTTAGAGACTATGAAAGGCAGGTATTGAGATAATCTGTGATTTCTCACAGGAAAGTCTACCTTTTTTTTTGTTTTTCAAATTAAAACATTCAACAGCTATTGGAACAGGTTTTTATGTTCTTCTAAAGCATGAGAAGTTAGATAGGAAACTTGCAACATTTTAGACTTAGCTATTTTACCATTTGTATCAGTTGCATCTTTTAGCAGTTTAAGTCAAGCTAAAATATGTTTTAAAAAAATCTTAAGTTCTTAGAGAAAAATAAAAATAATCATTGATGAATAAAATAATGCCATTGCAAAGCTAGAATTAAAGTGTTTTATTACCTCTGGAAATGTTTCCTAGTATTCTGTCAATTTCTAGGTAGGATTTAAATTGACTTTTGGAGAAGGCAATGGCAACCCACTCCAGTACTCTTGCCTGGAAAATCCCATGGATGGAGGAGCCTGGTGGGCTGCAGTCCATGGGGTCGCTAAGAGTCGGACACGACTGAGCGACTTCACTCTCACTTTTCACTTTCCTGCATTGGAGAAGGAAATGGCAACCCACTCCAGTACTCTTGCCTGGAGAATCCCAGGGACGGGGGAGCCTCGTGGGCTGACGTCTATGGGGTCACACAGAGTCGGACACGACTGAAGTGACTTAGCAGCAGCAGCAGCAGCAGAATAAAAGACACAATATTAAAAAGTATACGAAAGTAAGAATTGCATAAGAATTAGATTGAGGAAAAAAAAAAAGAATTAGATTGAGGAAATGAGAGTTTTATCAGGAGATGTATTAGGGGTTACAGGCTAAAGAAGGTTGCTGAATTGAGCATGAAACAGTTCTGGGTTCTGAGCAATCAAGAAATATGTGAATTACTAAAATGTAAATAGCTCATTAGCTCTGTAAAAATGTGAACTACTGAACCGTATTTAGAAAATAATTCTAGTTTACTAGCAGTTAATGTTAAGAAAAAATTATCTCAGGAGACTGTATATAAATGGATTGAATAGTATAATTGGCTACATGAATGTCTGGGACAGGTTACTGTGTACTGTTTATTCAGTTCTCTAAAGACATCTTTGTGAGGACCTGAAATAATCAGGTGGAGAAAGCACTTTCTGGTCTGGGAGGGAGGCAGCATAATAAAGTGGAAAGAATCTGACTTACCTTGGTTTGAATCCTATCTTTGGAGTGATTGTTTTGGCCACTTAGTTAAGAGGGTGTAATAACACCTCCATGGCAACTCATTTTGAAGGTTAGATTTTATTAGTGGAGCAGCACCGTTGCTGCTGCTGCTGCTGTCGCTTCAGTCGTGTCCGACTCTGTGCGACCCCACAGACGGCAGCCCACCAGGCTCCCCGGTCCCTGGGATTCTCCAGGCAAGAACACGAGTGGGTTGCCATTTCCTTCTCCAATGCATGAAAACTGACCATTATATTTTAGGCAATTAAAATCTTAGTGTCTGTTCAGGTATCTGAATGGTAATGTGAGATGAGAATTAGTCAAGACTAATGTCTTGAGTATCATTTCTGTTAGTCTCTCATAGAAATTGTATAGCAGACTGTTAAAAATTGAGATATTGATGTGCACTTATTTATAACACAGAAATTCAGTAGTACTCCCTGAATGAAAATCCACATATATACATATTAGTTTTGAGGTGGCATGTGAGCATTTTCATATGAAAATTAAAAAGCAGAGTCTTTTCTTACAAAGCAAATTTGGATTTGTTTAAATACTTTCCAGTCCAGTTCAGTCACTCAGTCATGTCTGACTCTGCGACCCCATGGACTGTAGCATGCCAGGCTTCCCTGTCCATCACCAGCTCCCAGAGCTTACTCAAACTCCTGTCCATCGAGTTGGTGATGCCAATCAACCATCTCATCCTCTGTCGTCCCCTTTTCCTCCTGCTTTCAATCTTTCGCAGCATCAGGGTCTTTTCCAGTGAGTCAGTTCTTCACATCAGATGGCCAAAGTAAATGCTTTACCATATACTTGATTAATTAAATGTTTTACCATATACTTGATTAAAGAAGCTGGTGAGTTTTGTACTACAAAGTATGAGAGATGACTTTGCCCTGGAAAGTTACTAATTGATTTTCTTTTTTGTTAAAGAACTTGATGTGGTACTTATATAATGTTCTGACTTAGAGCAAACAGCAGCTTAGCCTGCTATATTGTTTTAAAATGTCTATATAGGTAATGAATTCATTTGAGAAATAGAGGCATTTAATGATGTTTTCTGGATGCTAAAAGGTAAATATAAGAAAAAGACAATCTGTTTAGTAGTAATTGGTCAGTAGGTTTTGTGCTTTATATGATGATGAATGGTTCATGTCTTTAGTTTAAAGGAGGGTCCTTTTCCATCTAAGAACTGTATCAAAGTATTTTAAAATATGGTTTCAAAATCTGGTATTTAAATGTATCATTTGCTTTATCAGTAACCTTGCTATATAAATTATATTACAGAAATCAAACAGCATTAATAGTTCATGTTTTATGTGAACATGAAGATGATCTATATTTAGTGTCTATTTATGGGGATTAGATTGAACGATTAATACAAATCTTGTTTTAAGATAAAATTGATATTTTGAAATCGTAGACTTCAGTGGTATACTGAGAGATTATTTTCGAATGCTACAAGATTACTCTTTTTATTAAATAGGATTAAATATTCTGATATCTTTGCTGGTTAACAGAAGCCATTTATGAAGAGAGTCAGGGGAAGAAAGTACAAAGGCACTTAGGTTATAATAAGCTTAGTGGGTTCAAAGGCCCAAAAATAGGCCTACAGAAGAATAGTGAGAGATGATTTCTGAGAAGTAGGCTTCAGCTGAATCACACAGTGCTTTTCCTACAAATGTATTACTCTATTAATATGTGAGGTGCCAGTAAGACATTCATGTAGGGAGATCCAATATGTAATTGGAAATTTGGAAAGAGGTATCTTTCCTTACATTTATAAAATATTTCTAAATAAATTCACCTTTTAAAAATAATTTTTCTCTTTATTCATTAGATATTATGCTTGGCAGAACAGATTAAATTCACTGAAGATGTAGAAAATGCTATCAAAGATCATAGTCTTCATCAGATTGAAACACAGCTGGTAAATAAGTTGGAGCACTATACTAACATTGATACAAGTTCTGAGGATCCAGGGAATACTGGTATGGAAGAATGTTCCATTGTTTCCTGACTTTTGTTATTTGAACATTTCTTTTAGTATTCTATCTTAATTTATCTATTGTGCTTTTGTCTGTCAATCAGTCAATAATCTGTCTATTTTGGAGGTTAATTTAGGAATTATAGATATACTTAACTTTTATATTGTACTTGGAATCAATAATTTATTATTTTTAATGGAATGTAGAAATCTTACCATTGTATAGATTTCTTTATCCTCCCCTTTTTATGTTATTTTCAATGTGTATAGATATTTATCTATATCTATATATTATATATTGCATATATATTTATCTATGTGTATGTGTGTGTGTGTATATATATATATATATATAAATATAGGTATTTATCTATATACATTGAAAACTCCATGAGAGTCTAACTTTTCCTTTAACCATCACCTGTATTTCAGAGGACCTGAGGATAGTTTATTGTATTTAGATTCTTACCATTTCTGTTGGCCATCCTTCATCTTGGTTTCTTCCGGTGTTTATCTTTGTTTGAAGAATTTCCTTTAGTCTTTCTTTTATAGCATGTTTGCTGAATATGAATCTTACAGATTTCCTTCACTTGAGAATTGTCTTCATTTCACCTTTATTATCTTTTCTGATGTGAGTTGGTTTTTTTTTTTTTTTTTTTGGTTCTTTTCATGTTGAATGATTTCAGATTGTATCCTGGACATTTTGAATATTGCATTACAAAAATCTTAAAAGTGAAAGTGAAGTCGCTCAGTCGTGTCCGACTCTTTGCGACCCCATGGCCTGTAGCCTATCAGGCTTCTCAGTCCAAGGGATTTTCCAGGCAAGAATGCTGGAGTGGGTTACCATTTCCTTCTCCAGGGGATCTTCCCGACCCAGGGATTGAACCCGGGTCTCCCGCATTGTAGGCAGACGCTTTACCTTCTGAGCCACCGGGGAAGTCAATAATCTTAGTGTTATTTAAAATTTCCGGATAGTGTTGATATTTTTCTGTGAGCAAGTGCTCTCGTTAGGTTCAGCCCCAAGTTCCAGTCAGCCTTCTGTGGGCTGTGGGTCCCACGTCTGTTCTGTCTGTGCTGTGTTCTTCAGATCGTCGGACCTTTCCCACATGTGTGCCGCCTAGTGGCCAGTCATCAAAATCCAATTTAATCTGCGCTTCAGGCTGGGTTCAGTTCTCTCATGAAGAAGTTTCCGGGGCGTCTCCCCAGGCTCCTCCTGCTCCGTGAACTCCCCAGGGTTCTGTTGTTCCCTCGGGCTACCCTTTTGACTTCCGGTCAGAGAGCAGGGCCTCCGTGTGCTCTCCCACACGCTTCCTGTGACTGGGCCCGTGTCTTGGACCAGCTGATGGAGAGAAGAGACAAAAGAGCAGTTTGGGTTTGCCTCCCTCTCTTGGGGTCATGACTCCTCTAATTTGAGAGGGCGGTTCTCTTCCTTCAGAGTTTTAGGCATTTCTGGGACTCAGCTGCCAGCGCTGTGGCTACGGGGAGACTCCATTTTTGCTTTTCAACTTGGAGGTAGAGGCCTTGTCCTTGAACTCTATCTGGTTACACCGTTATGGTTTCTGGCAACACTGAGTCCAGGTCCATGCATATAAGAGAGAAAAAAGGAAAAAGGTAAACTTACCACTGGTTTGGTTGTACTTCTGATTCTGCCCTTCCCCAATTTGCCTGATACTCTACTTTTGCAGAGTCCTAAAAAGCTGTTTAATGCAGGTTGTCTGTGTTTTATATCTGCATTCAGAGGGAAATCCAGGCTGAGAGTCCTTACTCCCTTGCAGAAGGAACCAGAACCCCTGTTTCACTGAATTTTTATACCTTAGTTTTTACACTCACTGTTCTTATTGGTGCATTTGACATTCTTTTGAGTTGCATGATGTATGTTACTGTACTATTAAGATGGATTATGAAATTAAATGCACTAAGGAATCATATATATGTAAATTTGCTAAGGAATCATTCATATATATACATATAAAATGTTAAAGTACATAAATCACAGGCAACGTTTTCACCAATTATTTTAATTGTGTACAGAATCTGGCATTTTGGAGCTTAAACTTAAAGCACTTATTCTTGATATTATCCATAATATTGATGTGGTGAAGCAGTTAAACCAAGTGCAGATTCATACAACTGAAGACTGGGCTTGGAAAAAACAAGTTAGATTCTATATGAAAAGTGATCACACATGTTATGTTCAAATGGTGGATTCTGAACTTCAGTATACTTATGAATACCAGGTATGTGTTGTGGTAGAAATGTTTAATTTTTCCAGTTAGGAATTATTTACTTTAAAGGAAATTTGCTATTGAATGAAAAAGTTATTTTAATTTTAGTTGTAACTTTTGTTTGTGTTATTGTCTTTTATTTCATTATAATTAGAAAGATGTTATATTGGAAAAATTCTATTTACAAAAAAGTTAAAATAATGACAGTGTTGTGCTGATTTCTCTAAATGTGCCATTTCTTGAAATAGTATTTATTTATGTAGACTGAAATATATCTCTAATCCAAAGGGAAGTGAATATTAGGCAACCTCGGTAGAAGCAATTTGGTTTGTGTCTTCTTTTATGAGGCCAAAATTAGTTAATATGTTAAAGTATGTTTGTTAAATATCTTCAGTTTGCAAGGTAAAAGAATTTTAAAACAAATAATGTAATCTATTCTCAAAAAATCCATCTGTATGCTCTTTGCCTTTTTCCATCATAGTGAATCAGTCATCAGGATGCATTTGACATTTATGTTCATAAGCATATGTCAGGAGAGTTGCCTGCTGGCTCTTTCAAAAAGGAAATGAATTTTGAGACTCAAATCTGTCCACTTAAATTAAGGAAAAAACTATAAAATGCAATTTGAATTTGAATCTATTTTTTGAGAATTATTTGATAATTTAAGATTATTAATTTCATAAGGAATTTTTCAAATTAATTATACTTTGAGATTTCCAAAGTAGTTCTGATTTGTGAAGATTGTAAGATTCAAGGAATTTTAAAATACAAAATAGAATGATTATTGTATGCAATTATATTGAGTTGTATTGGAAACTGTGTAATTGTATACAGTTTTTGAATTTATCTGCCTTCGAGGTATATATTTGTGACATTATCAAGAACTTGATTGGGGGATATATACATGGTGTGTGTGTGTGTGTGTGTGTGTGTGTGTGTGTGTGTGTGTGTATGTATGGCTGAGTCCTTTCACTGTTCACCTGAAACTGTCACAACATTGTTAATTGGCTATACCCCAATACAAAATTTTTTGGTGTTAAAAAACAAAAAAGAACTTGAGAGACTATATGGAAAACCTAACAGTTTATCAGTTGAGGATAGAATAAAATGCATGCTTAAATTAAAATAACTAAGTTTAATTCCATTTTGTGCTTTAGAAAGTTTCTTTACTAAAGTATTTTTTAGTAAACAACTTTAAACTTTTGTTGCCTTTTAGACTTTTTAACTAGAATCTCTCACTATATGATATTTGTAATGTTGAATAGAATATGAATGTTTGAAATTTATATTTCTCTTATATAGGGTAATGCTCCCAAGCTGGTTTATACTCCTCTGACAGACAAGTGCTACCTAACTCTCACTCAAGCCATGAAGATGGGACTTGGAGGAAATCCTTATGGTCCAGCTGGAACTGGAAAAACTGAATCAGTAAAGGCTTTAGGTGGACTTCTTGGAAGACAAGTTTTAGTTTTCAATTGTGATGAGGTAGAATAAATAATTGTCGAACTATGTAATAGTGTCTTAGATGTTTGAAATAGTTTTTACATATTTATATATAGGAAATGCTATATTTTAAATCACTCTACTTCTGAAAATGAAATTTGTTTTGAGAAGTTAAATGGAGAGAGGTTGCATACAGAATAGTCTAAAAACTTTTCTAAAGGTAACTATTACAAGAAATAATTTTAAATATTGAATGAAGATTTATGTTAGAGTGTAGAAAAACACTTTTTGTAAGGAGAATAGTGAAGATAGGAGAAAATCTTAAATTTATTAAAAGTACCATTTTCAGAGCATTATGTGTAGGATTTATATTTTGACTTAAAGAATAACTAAAACAAAATCTTTAGTTCTTGTGCTTTTCAGAATGCTTTTACATGAATTATTTTGTTTATTCCTTGAAACCACCCTAGTTTTTGAAAGAATAGCTATTTATTAATAAAGAACCAAAGAGGCATAGATGGGTGAAATGATCATCTTCTCACTAAATGATGTAAAGTATTGGATTATTATTAGAGTTTTTAATTATGTTTAATGAATATAATTTTAATTGTTATTTTTAAGGGCATCGATGTGAAGTCAATGGGACGAATATTTGTTGGCTTGGTAAAGTGTGGCGCCTGGGGTTGTTTTGATGAATTCAATAGACTGGAAGAATCTGTTCTGTCTGCAGTTTCTATGCAAATCCAGACAATTCAAGATGCTTTGAAGAATCATAGAACTGTGTGTGAGCTGCTTGGCAAGGAGGTATAGCTACATCAGAAATTTAAAGAATTAAAATATTTTATAAGACTTTGTGTTACCCATACTCAGGCAAATAGTCTGTCTTTATTGCTTCTGGCACCCTTGTTTCTAATTTGTGACCAGTGTGTTAAACCTTTTTACCTGTGAATTGTCTCTGAATTTCTCACCTTTTTTTGGTCCCATTTCCACTATTTACTTTCAAACTTTCAGTATTGAATAATCCAGTTATAATAATATTTGCTAACATTTATCAAACACTCTATGCTCTCACTGTGCTTAATGCTTTTATATTTTGTTTTACTTAATGCTCACCACAGTTCTTTGAGTTAGGTACTGTTATATTTCTTTCACTTTATGGATGAGGAAACTACAGCTTGATAAGTTAGCATAATAGTGGTGCTGGAATTTGAACTCAGGTCTGTGTCTAATTCTGAAATTCATGTTTTTAATCACTATTCTATATGAATCTTAATAAACATTTAACTATTCTGCTGCTGCTTACTTCTCCACATAGGAAATATACATTCATGTCATTAGAATGTAAACTTATTTGTATATAAAATATAGATTTCTCTCTCTATATGTAATGGTGAACACACTGGACGTGGAAAGAACTGTGAAATTATCCTCTTCTCCATAATGACATTTTCACAATACAAGTTTTTCAGCGTAGGCCAAGTAGAACCAATTATAAATTTCTTGTAACTTCTGAGTTTACAGAAGTAAAATTTAAATGTTTAAACTCTTTCTTCACAAAGAAAAGAGAAACTATTAAGTTTTTAACCTTTTACCATCAAAATTTATTTTTTCCCCTGTTCATTTTTGTCATTTCCTCCTCTTAGAAAGAAAAATTGTCCTTTTTGCCAACCCAAGCTAAATTTTCCATCTATACTTTGGGATCTGCTTCCCAGGGACTTTCTCTTCAGTTATTCCTGTCCTCCTTCTTCCCATGTCTCATTGGCTTTAAACATAATCTCATAATTTCCCTTCTAAATGATGTACAATATTATATATACTAATACTGTAGTATACTATTTAGTATAATTAAAACACAAGCAAAGTGAAAGTGAAATTGCTCAGTTGTGTCCGACTCTCTATGACCCCATGGACTGTAGCCTACCAGTCTCCTCAGTCTATGGAATTTTGCAGGCAGGAATACTGGAGTGAGTTGCCATTTCCTTCTCCAGGGGATCTTCCCGACCCAGGGATCGAACCCAGGTCTCCCGCATTGCAGGCAGACGCTTTACCATCTGAGCCACCAGGGAAGCCCAAAACATAAGCAAACCTTCCCTTAATTCATCTTTTCTTCCACCATTCTCTTTTTCTTTTCTTTCCTTTATAGCCAGATTTTTTACTCTAGGTATTTCTGCTTCATTGTTGTTCATTCATTGTTTACACATTATAATTCTAATTTTCTATTCTTACTGCTTAGTTGAAAATACTCCCACTAGATACTCTCAAGATATTTTACTCTTCACTGTCATAGCATATATTAACTATAATTGCTTGACTGTAGTATTCAATAGACTATAAACTCCAAAAGAGCATGAACTGTTACTGACTTTAATTCAGAGTTGTGTTGTCTCTGTGTACTTAAGAAAGCACCTAACACAAGGAAGGCTTTTAGTAGACATAATATTGAATAAATGGACAGTCAAACTGGTTACCGTCACTGAAACTTTTCAGCCTCAAAAAACTGATTATAAAGAATCTCTATAAAGTAGTATAGTTCCTAAGGAATTTATTATATGTTGAGTAGATGTTTAGCACCCTAGTGGTTACTTTTTGCTAAGGTATAAGATGTGTGTGTAGAAGTATGTCACAATAAAACTTCTATTGGCAATATATTTTATAGTTACAGTTTCAAATACTTGATGCCTGTGTTTTAAATTAATATTTCAGGTAGAAATAAATTCTAATTCTGGAATCTTTATCACTATGAATCCTGCTGGAAAAGGCTATGGTGGAAGACAAAAACTGCCTGATAATCTTAAACAACTTTTTAGGCCAGTAGCCATGTCTCGTCCAGACAATGAGCTTATTGCAGAAGTTATTCTCTATTCAGAAGGCTTTAAAGATGCTAAAGTGTTGGGCAGAAAATTGGTAGCTATCTTCAATCTATCCAGGTGAGTTTTCTTGTTTTAAATTTTGAAATACTTTGTGTCTCCAATGATTGGTCATGGTTATTAATGACCATTTTCCACATTTGTCTGATTATATTGTACCTCAGGTATAGATAGGAAAGATTTTAGTTTGAATAACAAAAATGTCTGGCTCAAAAGTACTTGTTTTTAAATACTATTGATTTAATTTCACTTTTTTCCTGTAAAACATATTTAATGGAGTACTCTAGTTAAATGATATTTACTAAACTAAACTAAATTTCTGATTTACTAAACTAATTTTCTGATTTCTATGTGTTAGTAGTTGGATTCTGTATCTTTTAGTATGATAATAAAATGAATTTCTTATAGCTATTTGATGCTTTATGATTTCCATGTCTTTACTTAAGGGAACTTTTGACACCTCAGCAACATTATGATTGGGGTTTGAGAGCTTTGAAAACAGTTCTGAGAGGAAGTGGAAATCTTCTTAGACAGCTGAAGAAAACTAGTGTTAAACAAAATGGTATGATTCATTATTTCAATTATAATCTCACTTTTTAAAGTAAGTTTTAATTTAGTATAGTTTTAGATTTATATAAAAGGTATACATATAATATAGAGGGCTTCTGAATTTTATGCCCCTCCAGTTTCTCCTGTGTTAACATATTAGTATGATACATTTAGTAATTCTAATGAACCAATGTTGATTCATTATTTTTTAATAAAGTCCATAATTTATCCAGATTTTTCATGATTTTTACTTCATGTCCCATCATAACTTTTAAACATGCATTAAATCTTAAACATTTGCAGTATATAGAAGAATAGTCTAGTCCACTTGTTCTCAATCCTTAATGTGAATTAGAATCACCTAGAGGCTTGTTAGAACAAAGATTTTTGGATCCTACCCTCAAAGTTCCTGATTTGGTAAGTCTGGAATAGTGTCTGAAAATTTATATAGTCTTAAAACAGGAACAGAAACCTTAGAAAAACATGGAGATTTTCTCTTTCAAGGAGATAGTATACCAAACAAAATTATCCTTTTAAAGAGATATTTTAAGATTTCAAAAAAATGCCTTTCAGCCTAAGAATAATTTTAGATTTATTAAAGTTGCAAAGTTGGCATTTCCATTGTTTCATCTTATTTGTTGTTGTTTAGTCGCAAAATCATGTCTGATTTTTTTATGACCCTGTGGACTGTAGCCCACCAGGCTCCTTTGTCCATGGAATTTTCCAGGCAAGAATACCGGAGTGGGTTGCCATTTCCTTCTTCAGGGGATCTTCCTGACCCTTGGATTGAACCTGTGTCTCCTGCTCTGGCAGGTGGATTACAGGCAGATCTTTACCACGATGCCGCCTTTACTGTGGTACATTTGTCAAAACTGAGGAACTAAGGCTGATACATGAGTATTAACTAAATTTCAGACTTCATTTGCACTTCACCTGTTTTATCACTGACCTCCTCTTTCTGTTCCAAGATTGACTCCAGGGTGCCATGTTGCACTAAGTTGTCATGTCTCCTTGGTGTACTCTGCTCCGTGACAGTTTCTCAGTCTGTTTTTGTTTTTATTAATTAAAGTCTGGGTACCCTGGAATTCAGATTTATGGAAAAGTGTTCATAACTCAGTAATACTTGTTTTTCAGCAGTTAAAAGATAGTTGAGTAAGCTTGCTAATTAACATAATAGCATATACTATAAATGTTACTAAATTCTAGTACGTAAGTTAATTACTAATAATGCATATCAAGGCACTTAAAAACTTTACAGTCATTAGATTCATAACTAGTTTTAAAATGAAACTTTTTTTCTAGTTAATGAAAGTCATATTGTGGTACAAGCACTGAGACTTAATACAATGTCAAAGTTTACATTTGCTGATTGCACTCGGTTTGATGCACTGATTAAAGATGTGTTTCCTGGAATTGACTTTAAAGAAGTAGAATATGATGAACTGAGTGCTGCACTAAAGCAAGTCTTTGAGGAGGCCAATTATGAAATCATATCCAATCAGGTAACTGTCAAGAATACTTCATAATATATTGAACCTTTCTCCTGGTTAATTTTTATTAACTATCTTTATCCTTTATTTTTCTGCTTATCTTTCATCTTTCAGTTTAAATCTTACTCACTCTTTGAAGCCTTCCCTAATTTTCATATCTAAATTAGATCCCCTTGCTGTGTGTTTTCTTTACCTTTGTAATATATACATTTTAATGTTCAATTGGATGATTAATATTGATTCTCTCCCACCAGATAGTTGTCTCCATGAAAAGTCGGATCCATGTCTTTTTTACTGTTTTATTCCTAGTGCCTATAATGGAGTCTGGCACTAATATCAATAGATCCATCATATGTATTTTTGATAGTTGATTATATATGATTTAAACTTTGACAGTGTCTTAGAAGAACTTCACTTTAGTAGGTCTTTTTATGAAGCAAAAATGAATGTTCAAAATGAATATCTTTTCCTCAGGATTTTTGTTTTTTTGGAGAGAGGTTATAAATGAATGAATGAATTAGCAAAGTGAATAAAATATTGAATATATTTTGTTTGAATAAATGAGGGAAGACAACAGTGAACATTTGATAACTTGCTTCTTTTAAAGAAATATGAAATTAAAGATCATGTTGTGTGTTCAGATTTATTTCATGGTTCTTTTATTTAAGGCTTTATCCTCCATTGAAGAAATAAAAGGTTTAATTTATATGTTTGAAATAGAACAACTGTTACAGATTGAAAGTGAAGCTGTGTATGATTGTACATGGTAAATCGTATATGAACATATTTCTTTTCTACTAGATCAAGAAGGCTTTAGAATTATATGAACAGTTACGCCAGAGGATGGGAGTTGTTATTGTTGGCCCAAGTGGTGCTGGAAAATCTACTCTTTGGAGAATGTTAAGGGCAGCACTTTGTAAAACTGGCAGAGTGGTAAAACAGTATACCATGAATCCCAAAGCTATGCCTAGACATCAGTTACTAGGCCATATTGACATGGATACAAGGGAATGGTCTGATGGTGTTTTGACAAATAGTGCTCGTCAAGTAGTTCGAGAACCTCAAGGTTGGTCTCTGTTGTGTGACTCATTGATTTATTTTTAGAGGATGTTAGAACTTGTCTGTAATTCTGTCTTTTTTGAGTCTTATACATGACTATAACCTGCTGTATCATGATCTACATTGATATTTTACTTTGGAGGGTCCAAAGACATGTTATCGTTTTTATCTGTATTCTATAGCAAAACTTTTATTATAATAGAAACTCCCAAGTAATCTGGGTAAATTGTGGTTCATAACTAGATTAATCTATTGAATAAATACAATATCTTTGCTTAATTGATATTGTAATGCCTCATAAATAAGCAAATTGACAAGTTTTTATTTGGGATTAAAATTTGTGTGTGTACATGAACTTACCACTTTGAATACACTGCTTTCAAGAATTTTGAAAATTTAAGTCTTACAATAGTAGGCTTCTGGTCTAAATTTTTGGCTTGGTATTTAACAATTTTTAGTCGAAATCTAAGAAGACTCCCTACTTTTTGTTAGGTCACAATTTAACAACTTGCTCACTGCTTCTCCCCTTTGAAGTTACCCTTTTATATATAAAAGAGATTTGACAGTGGTGTATTTTTTACTTCTCATGTGGGACACTGAAATGTAGCTTTCTCATATTTTCTTAAAGCAGTATTACATAGAAAGCATTCATACATTCTAATGACATGGTGGAAGACAAAATGTAAAGAATATCTCACAAGCTTGTGGAAATAGAAATACCTAGGTCTTGCTTAAAGCTCAATATTCAGAAAACTAAGATCATGGCATCCAGTCCCATCACTTCAAGGCAAATAGATGGGGAAACAGTGGAAACAGTGTCAGACTTTATTTTGGGGGGCTCCAAAATCACTGCAGATGGTGATTGCAGCCATGAAATTAAAAGATGCTTATTCCTTGCAAGGAAAGTTATGACCAACCTAGATAGCATATTGAAAAGCAGAGACATTACTTTGCCAACAAAGGTCTGTCTAGTTAAGGCTATGGTTTTTCCAGTGGTCATGTATGGATGTGAGAGTTGGACTATAAAGAAAGCTGAGCGCTGAAGAATTGATGCTTTTGAACTGTGGTGTTGGAGAAGACTCTTGAGAGTCCCTTGGACTGCAAGGAGATCCAACCAGTCCATCCTAAAGGAGATCAGTCCTGGGTGTTCATTGGAAGGACTGATGTTGAAACTGAAACTCCAATAGTTTGGCCACCTGATGCGAAGAGCCGACTCATTTGAAAAGACCCTGATGCTGGAAAAGTTGGAGGGCAGGAGGAGAAGGGGACGACAGAGGATGAGATGATTGGATGGCATCACCGACTCAATGTACATGGGTTTGGGTGAACTCCAGGAGTTAGTGATGGACAGGGAGGCCTGGTGTGCTGTGGTTCATTGGGTCACAAAGAGTCGGACACAACTGAGCGACTGAACTGAACTGAAGGTCTTGCAAACCATGTTTTCTTTTATTGAGATTTCAGTTCTGTATGTTCATTAAATAAATAGAGCCTTCAGTTCAGTTCAGTCACTCAGCCTTTACCATGGAGTATATCATTGGGTCTTTGTCCAGCTGAGCCAGGATTGCCTATGGGTTCTCCACACATTTGTAGTATAAATTCACATGAAAAACTTCAACTTGTTCAACTCTTTGTTCTTTATATTTGGCTTCAGAAATATAAAATAATATGAAAATTGCTTCTAAAGAATAATAGATAATTATTTTATTCTTTATTTTTAAATATTATTCTCCTTACGTTTATTTTGCTGTCTACGTTTTTGTTTGAAAATAGATGTTAGCTCATGGATAATCTGTGATGGTGATATTGATCCTGAATGGATAGAATCTCTGAATTCTGTTCTGGATGATAATCGATTACTCACTATGCCCAGTGGAGAAAGGATTCAGTTTGGCCAAAATGTTAACTTCTTATTTGAAACTCACGATTTAAGTTGTGCCTCACCAGCTACAATATCTAGAATGGGAATGATCTTTCTTAGGTAAGTGCGTTTGCATACATTGTGTTAGAATATTTTCAGTTATTATTTTGGTTTCATAGCTAAGTGACATAAGTGATACATGAGTAATATGTGAATATTTGTTTTTTTCATTGTTTATTAACTTCTTTGTTACATTTTTATTCATTCAGAGTTCCTGTTTATTTAGTTGAATTATTTCAGCAGTATAGTGGTATCACAGGAGAAGGACATGGCAACCCACTCCAGTATTCTTGCCTAGAGAATCCTATGGACAGAGGAGCCTGGTGGGCTGCTGTCCATAGGGTTGCACAGAGTTGGACACAACTAAAGCCACTTAGCATGCATGCATGCATTGGAGAAGGAAATGGCAACCCACTCCAGTGTTTTTGCCTGGAGAATCCCAGGGACGGAGGAGCCTCATGGGCTGCCGTCTCTGGGTTCACGCAGGGTTGGACACGACTGAAGCGACTTAGCAGCAGCAGCAGTAGTGGTATCACAATTACTAAATAATTACTTTTTGTTTGCATAAATGAAACAGCAAGTATTAATATTTGTTTTTCTTTTTTCTATAACTTTTCTTTAAATATTATGAATGAGTTCAGAGAAGTGAACATACTACTTATAAGCTGGAGGTTAATAATTTAAAGCTGAGTAGCAATATTTTAATCATAGAATTTTAGATTTATAGACTTTTAGAGTCGGACATGACTGAAGCGACTTAGCAGCAGCAGCAGAGCTAACCTAGGTTTAAATAGGTTAAAGATTTAATAGGATAAAGGAGTGCATCAGCAGCCATAAGTACCACAGCCTCAACAACCTGGAGAAGGACATGATGTTGTTGTGCCAGAACCAGCAGACCTTCAGCTGGCAGGACGTCCTGATATATGAAGACCCCATCATCTGGTGGTCGGTCTTCAGCAGCAGGCAGCACAAAATTGAGAAGCAGGACGATGCTGCACGGGAGGAGAGCGACAAGGAGGAGAGGGGGAGGGCCGTGAGGAAGGCTGGGTTGGAGTCCCCCTCCCTCAAGGTGAAGACCAAGCTCACCCAGAGAGAAGGCCCAGGACCGGCTCAAGGCGGGCTGGAGGTTGCCAAGCTGTGGGTCCAGGGCCAGGCTGAGACGGTGTAGCCCTTAGCAGTAGCAGATAGCAGCAGATGTTTTCAGACTTGGGATAAAACTGTGTAAACAAAAATCTGTATTTATATGGCAGAGAAGGTGTAGGACTGTTTGTGGCTGGCCCTGTTCTGGCGTTAGTAGTCTTTGTAAACAACATTAACTGTTTAAAAAGAGAAAGAAAAAGTGAATTGGGGAACACGCAACACCTGTTTTTTATTTTCTTTCCCTGGCAGAACTGTGTGGCTGCAGTTTGGAATCACTGTAGTTTAAGCTGTGGATGCGTGTGTGTAGCTGTCAACTCCTCGTACTGTATTTTATTGAACAAGTTTAAATAGGGCCTATTAAATGGCCTGATCTTTCATTTTACAAATTGGAAACCTCTTTATTTAATATTTCATTTCTTCTTGAGTGTATTTGGAAGAGACTTGAAGAGCAAAAGTAAACTAATTTTAGATTTCATCAACAGTAGTAAACATAGTGGCATATTTGAGCCAATTTCATTTCCCAGAATGAATTATTAAAAAGTTTACTTTTTGAATTTATGTTTTAGAATTTGATATTTATAAGTCTACAATGTTCTACTCTTTTAGAATCATTTGAAATGACTTTTGTTATCAAATTGATCCAGAATATTTCCAAAATTATTTAATTGCTTACTTCTTTGATAATATTGTAGGAAGAATTTATATTAAACTAGCCACAAGCTCCCAATTAATATTTTGAGGTATTAATTATTATTTTTTAATTTAAATTTATTTATTTTAATTAGAGGCCAATTACTTTACAATATTGTATTGGTTTTGCCATACATCAACATGAATCTGCCACGGGTGTACACGTGTTCCCAATCAATAATATGGCATTGCGTTTATAGCTTTTGTAGCAGTATCTCACAGTTTATCTCATTTATTCATGTGTTCTCATAATCCTGTGAGAAAAATAGGGTAAAAGGAAAGCTTATCATTAAATTTTAAAATATTTATTGAATGCCTGTTACATGTATGGTACGAATTTAGGCATTTTAAGAGAGTCAGCAAGAAAGGAGTAAAACTAACAATTATGAAGGGCTTGTATTTTTGCAGGGCTTATTTTTATAGAGCATACGTCTACATAGAGGAGATAGATAAATATAACAGCAATTATAAGCAAGAATGTTAATGTAATAAAGGTTAAGTAGAATGCCATTTGGAGAAGGCAATGGCATCCCACTCCAGTACTCTTGCCTGGAAAATCCCATGGACGGAGGAGCCTGGTAGGCTGCAGTCCATGGGGTCGCTAGGAGTCGGACACGACTGAGCGACTTCCCTTTCACTTTTCACTTTCATGCATTGGAGAAGGAAATGGCAACCCACTCCAGTGTTCTTGCCTGGAGAATCCCAGGGATGGGGGAGCCTGGTGGGCTGCCATCTATGGGGTCGCACAGAGTCAGACACAACTGAAGCGACTTAGCAGCAGCAGCAGAATGCCATTGCTTTTTATCAGAAAAAAGACTCGTTGCTGTAGATGATTTGAAAATTGTTGGTGAACCACATATTGTTTGTGAGAGACATAATGAGTATTTGTGAGTTCATGTAAAACACAAATACTTGTTATTTTTAGTTTATTTTTGATTAACTTTGATTTTTAGGTTTTATTCATTTCTTCAGCAGATATTTTGCACTTGCTCTGCAGTAGGCCAAATGAGGACCTTTTAATAATGAAAGAGGATGCCATTTATTATGCTGGGATAACTGATATAAATCAAGATTGTCTTAGACAAACCAAGACGTGTAGTTGCCATAGGTACTAAGGAGATACTGTTGACAACAGTAGTTGTCCCTAGTAGCTCAGTTGGTAAAGAAGTTGCCTGCAGTGCAGGAGACCTGGGTTTGATCTAGAGTCAGGCAGATCCCCTGGAGAAGGAAATGGCAAACCACTCCAGTATTCTTGCCTGGAAAATCCCATGGACAGAGGAACCTGGCGGGCTACAGTCCATGGTTTGCAAGAGTCAGACACGACTTAGCCACTAAACCACCATTGACAGCAAAGACTTTATGTTGAAAAGAGTTTAGCAGCTTTCCTTTGTCTGTTTTGAGTGTATCCAATGTAATTTACATATTTACCTTTGATCTTTTATTTCTTTTCCTTATTAAACTGGATAGAAATGTGAGAGGAGAAATTCAAGGACTCAGTATTTACTCGTGTTACTGTGAAACACTGGTAGAGGACAGGAGAAATGACAGAATTGTGGGCCCTTGTAACTTCTAAAATTCTTAGTCTATAAGTTGTTTTTACTATAATTTTTATAAATGTGTAACATGTAATTCGGAGAAGGCAATGGCACCCCACTCCAGTACTCTTGCCTGGAAAATCCCATGGACAGAGGAGCCTGGTAGGCTGCAGTCCATGGGGTCGCTAAGAGTCAGACACGACTGAGCAACTTCACTTTCACTTTTCACTTTCATGCATTGGAGAAGGAAATGGCAACCCACTCCAGTGTTCTTGCCTGGAGAATCCCCGGGACGGGGGAGCCTGGTGGGCTGCCATCTATGGGGTTGCACAGTCAGACATGACTGAAGTGACTTAGCAGCAGCAGCAACATGTAATTTTGAATAAGATGTCAATATTATGTATAATTTCAAACATTGGATGTTACTCAAATAATTAAGTGCTTTGCTAAAAAATTTAGATTTTACTTTAGCGTGATTTTCAAGTTTTAGTAGTGGCATGGAATTTAGGTAGTCAGCTTTTTTGGAGATAGAGAAAAACAAAAAGTATTTTTAAAGATCTGCATTAAGATGCAGTGCAGCTTGTCTAATGTGCATTTGAGTCACCTAGGGATATTGTTAAAGCAAAGATTTTGCTTCATTAGGTCTAGAATGGTACTTGGGATTCTGTAGACCCCACTTTGGGTAGGAATGGTTTAGACCACTTTGTGGCTAACTTGTGGATGTGTAATTCTTCTTTAATTTATACTTACAACGATAGAGGTGAGGTTTATTTGGTTTGTTTTATAGAAAATGACATTATATATGTACACACACTTATTTGTGTTATGTAAGTAGAAGTAGTGTATACGCACATACGTATACAGAAGTAACTAAAATGAACTCTTGTATACTAGCAGATAGGTGCATATGTAGAATAATGTTTATTGGAGCAGAAATTTATTTTGAAAGTAAATTTATGATTTACTCCTAAACAATTTTTAATGTTTGTTAATATGTTTCAGTGATGAAGAGACAGATCTTAATTCTCTGATAAAATCTTGGTTGAGGAATCAGCCTCCTACATATAGGAATAATCTTGAAAACTGGATTGGGGATTATTTTGAAAAGGCATTACAATGGGTTCTAAAACAGGTAAGACAATTATAATATTCATAATTATTTAGGCAAAAAGTATGATAACTGACTGTTGCTTACATTTAACCACCTTTTAGTAGTGTTCTGACAGAATGTGGGGGTTTAGTGAAGGGTTAGGTGTCTTCACTGCTCTCCCACTGTATTTCATGGTATAACTTTTATTGTGTTAAGTCTTAAAATACTTTAATTCTTCCATCCATGATACCTTGCAACACTTACCTAAAAATCTTGAAAACTGGAATGCCATTTGACGTTTTACTAGCAAAATGATTTGTCTTTCTGCCCCATTTTACTATGTCAACAAATACCTGCCTATATGTCATGCTAAATATAATGACAGTATTAAAGTAGAGAAACATGATGAATTATTTATATTATTGAAACATTTGTTTATCTAGCAAAAATTAATTGCTTATCAGATAGATGCCCTTGATGAAACTTTGCCAGGTGAACGTTAATAGGACAGTCCCTTTCACTGAGAAGGGTTTGTGTCACAGAGGAAACTGACATGGAAAAAGATAATCACAATATAACAGGATGAAGAGAGAATTGCTGCCTTCCAGGAGAGTTTTAAAGGAAATGACATACAATTTTGAATTTGAAGCATGAATAGAAGTTTAGTATGCAAAGAAGACCATATTCATGTACTTACAGGATCTTTTCAGATTTTGATTTCTCTCATGTCATTGCTTGTATAAAAAAATAAACATAAAAATAGAGAAAACAAATAGCAATGAGTTTTTTTTAAAGGTGATTGTGAACTTAATTTAGAGGTCAATACTTCAGAGTTGGGCAAATCATATAGAGAAATGGCAATTTCACTTTAGTTTTCTAAAGTTTTTTCTTTTCTGACTTTGTAAAGATGAATGGTGGAGGACTAGGGATTTGGGCGAAATGACACAAATGAGATAGGTTTCCCTGGAGACTTGAGGGAAGAGCCACGCCCCCCAGCCCTCAGTCTGACTGAGCTGTCGGCCTCCTTGTGCTTCTGCAGCAGTGTACTATGTCTTTCAACTATAATTGCTTTCATGAAACTGCAAGCACCTTGAGGGCAAAGATTAAGCCTGTTGTACTCCTTATTGTATACCCAGAAGCGAAGTTTGGTAATAACAGCATGGTGAATAAGAGTATACGAGCTTGCGACTTCCCTGACAGTCCAGTGGTTGGGACTTCATCTTCTAGTGCAAGGGGTGTACTTTTGATTCCTGCTTGGAAAGCCAAGTAAGATCCCACATGCCTCATGGCCAAAAAAACAAAAAACATGAAACAAGCAATATTTTAACAAATTCAATAAAGACTTTAAAAATGGTCCACATCAAAAAAAAAAAAAAAAAAACTTAGAAAAATGAACATATGAGCTTAAATAACTGATACCTATGTTTGTAACACCTTTTCAGTAGATGTGTTGTTATTTTGTGAGTATAAAACATACAAACCTAACCATGCTTTCCAGTGCAGATGCCTTGAAGTCCTCAGCTTGCATGCTGTTAGGTGTTAGAATGAGAGATGTAGCACTGCATAGAATATATTGACTCTTTGACTCTCCCCTATTTGGGATTTGTGACTACAGACATGATGACAGAATAATATTTTTAAGCTGTAGAGTGGATACCAAAGATTTAGTTAGAAAATAAACTGATTCTATTCTCAGGTCCTTGTTCTTGTTTGAGATTGTATGTGTTGAGTGTTCCTTCTTTCTTTATTCTGTGCTTTGTTTACCATGTTCAGATTCTGAGAGATACACCATAATGAATGCTCTAGTCAAGTGTTGATTTTATTTATAAGTAGAGCTTTACTTTCTTATATTTAGCAGATTAGACAATCTAGAGGAAAATATGTCGGTTTCCTTTTCCTTTATCTTGCCTTTAAAGCTTAGAACTCAGTATGGCCTAAGCTGCTGGATTTCTCTCCATCTCCTTCTGTTTTTCCCCCTTTTCCCCTCCTATTTCTGTTCTTTGAAAATTATTTATTATTCAGGCAGAGAGATTTTTTAAAATGTAAATTTAGTCATTTTATTCTCTTAAAGTTTAAAGGCACTGAAGATACAATTTGCACTCCTTATCATGGCCTATGCATTTCCACATACTCTGGCCCTTGCCTACCTGTCTGTCTTGAATCACTCTGCCTTTGCTTGTTCAGGAATATGCTTCTTTTAATTTCTTAAGTGTGCCCATTGCTTACCATTGCATATGCTGAGTTCTAAGTATGCCAGATAGGTCTCACTCTTCAAATGTTAGCAATTGTCATCTTCCTTAAGGACACCTTGAGTCCCCAACCTGAGTTGTCCTTTCTCAAAACACTCTCTTTTTCTGCTCTGTAACTTCTACCACAGTAAATTAACCATTTCCTCTATTAGACTTCTGGGGAAGGAAATGGCAACCCACTCCAGTATTCTTGCCTGGAAAATCCCATTGACAGAGGAGCCTGGAAGGTTATAGTCCATGGGGTTGCAAAGAGTTGGACATGACAGAAGCGACTTAACATAGCATAGTATGTCTCTTAGAGTTGACTTCCATTAAAACAAGATGCTGTTGCTGCTGCTAAGTCACTTCAGTTGTGTCTGACTCGGTGTGACCCCATAGATGGCAGCCCACCAGGCTTCCCCATCCCTGGGATACTCCAGGCAAGAACACTGGAGTGGGTTGCCATTTCCTTCTCCAATGCATGAAAGTGAAAAGTGAAAGGGAAGTCGCTTAGTCGTGTCCGACTCTTGGCGACCCCATGGACTGCAGCCCACCAGGCTCCTCCATCCATGGGATTTTCCAGGCAAGAGCACTGGAGTGGGGTGCCATCGCCTTCCCCAATTCAGTTTAATTCTCTGTTTAATTCTCTCTTAAAAAAAAAGCTACCTAGCACTACATACAGATTCTAACTATAACTGGTTTTCCCTGTTAACTACATAGGGCCCCAGAGGCCCACGGATCTTAATAATCTATACCACCTGAGTCCAAAAGTTTCATTTTAAAATTCTGTATAGAGGAAAAGCTCCAAATTGTTTTTAAGCCTGCCTTTACCAATGTTTTTTGGTCCAGAACCATTAATCTAGCCTTTGCCTCTAACTTCTTTTTAAAAAAATTAGTTAATTTATTTTTATTTTTGGCTGTGCTGTGTGTTGCTGTGTATGGGCCTTTTCTAGTTGTGTTGAGTAGGGGCTACTCTCTAGTTGAGGTGTCTAGCTTCTTTTTTAATTATCAAGAGGAAATGAGGAACTGTTATATTTAGACTGATGTTCATTGATTTACCTTAAAAAAATTTTTTTTTTTCAGGTTTAGGAAGTAAACTATGTATCTATTTGAGGACTCACGGCTAGAAATACACAATTGTATTTTTATTATTTTTATATTCAATGTTTATGTATAAGTTGAAATCTAAACTTTCTACAACTTGAGTAGTGAGATAAATTTAAATATGATCCTTGGAAAGATGAGTAAACAATCTGTGTATGGTGCTAATTTACTTGTTAATATTTTCCCTTTGTCTGTAATATGGATTTAATCAACAGAATGACTATGTGGTAGAAACAAGTTTGGTTGGAACTGTGATGAATGGATTGTCACATCTACATGGATGCAGAGATCATGATCAATTTATTATTAATCTCATAAGGGGTCTTGGTGGAAATCTGAACTTGAAGTCACGTCTGGAATTCACCAAAGAGGTAGTACACATTTAAAGCCTATGTTTAGTCAACATTTTTTTTTAATTATCATTGATCCTGGGTGTGTGCATGCATGGGTTCTAATAGTCGCTTCAATCGTGTCTGACTCTGTGCCACCCAATGGAGGTGGTCTGCCAGGCTCCTCTGTCCATGGGATTCTCCAGCCAAGAATACTGGAGTGGGTTACCATGACCTCTTCCAGGGGATCTTTCCAACCCAGGGGTCGAACCTGCGTCTCTTACCTCTACCTGCATTGGCAGGTGGGTTCTTTACTACTAGTGCCACCCGGGAAGACCTGGGTATAGCATTTTGAAGTTATGCATTTAATACAATAACAATACATTTATATTTGGCCTCCCTGGTGACTCAGTGGTAAAGAAACTGCCTGCCAATGCAGGAGAAGCTAGTTGGATGCCTGGATTGGGAAGAACCTCAGGTGAAGGAAATGGAAACCCACTCCAGTATTCTTGCTGGGGAAATCCTGTGGACAGAGGAGCCTAGTGGGCTACAGTCCATGGAGTCTCAGAAGAGTCAGATATGACTTAGTGACTGAAAGACAGTATTATAGTGAAATGGTTCTTCAGAGGGATGTTAAATGTGACTAAATGAGATGATCAATGTAAAGTGCACTTGGAAACAAGTAATAAACAGCAATGTTGGCTGCAGTACCTGTCTTAAAAGTAGACTAATTTTCAGCCTTGATGGGAGTGGAGTTTGAGGGAGGATGGATATATCTATATATATGGCTGAATCATTTCACTGTTCACCTGAAACCATCACAGCATTGTTAATTGGCTATATCCCAATATAAAATAAAAAGTTAAAAAAAAGTGGACCAATTTGAGTTCATACGAAGGACTCTTTTTTTTTTTTTTGAGAAAGAGAATTAAAAATTATGAAGCAAAAATACTATGTATTATTATATTATTTGATTCTCTTAAACCACTGTTTAATAAGATTAAGTGGTGGGATTCTTTCTCAAAAGAAATTATACTTAAAAGCACAATATTTAATAAAACAGAGCAAACTGACATGATCCAGGTAGAGTAGGAAGCTCCTAAGTCTTTCTCTCTCACTGCCACTATCACTTCTGAGAAACCTCAAAGGGGTCTCTAGCTCTCTTGACTGCGTATTTTGAAATCTGCTGCTTCCACATGCGCACTTTGGCCTGTCAAATGTGAATAAAGTTATAGATTGAGAAGGCTCACACTCTGTTTTGTATGGACTTCTCAGGTGCTTCAGTGATAGAGAATCTGCCTGCCAGTGCAGGAGATGTGGGAGATGAGGGTTCCATCCCTGAATGAGGAAGATCCCTTGGAGGAGGAAAGGGCAACCCACTCCAGTATTTCTTCCTGAAAAATCCCACAGAGGAGCCTGGCGGGCCACAGTGCATGGGGTCGCAAACAGTCAGACACAACCACCACTGAGCATGCATGAATACATTTATATACAGATTTTCTTTGAATTATGATGGGATTACAGCCAGATAAACTCATCATAAGTTGAAAATATCCCAAGTTGAAAATGCATTTACCTCCTCTAACCTATCAAATATCATGACTTCATACAGTCTGTCTCAAAGTGCTCAGAATGTTAGCCTACTGTTGGGCAAAATCATCTAACACAAAGTTCACTTTATAATAAAGTGTTGAATAGTGTGTAATTTCTCAACTACTATGCAGAAAGTGAAAGACAGTGTGGTTTTAAGTATATCGGTTGTTTACCCTGGTGATTGTGTGGCTGCCTAAGAGCTGCAGTTTGCTTCCACTCAACTGCTGCTGCCCAGCATCACAGGATGGTATCATACCACATGTCACTAGTCTAGGAAAAGATCAAAATTCAAAATATGGTTTTTACTGAATGCATATCACTTTTTCCCTGTTGTAAACATGGAAAATCATAAGTAAAGCCATTGTAAGTTGGGGACCATCTGTATAAGTACATAGGTACATATATATTTATTTTCTTCTTTGAACTGGTTTATGGTATTTTATGGTGTTATTAACATTTTAGACAATAATTGGGGGTGGTGTTTGGTGAGCAGCTCCCTTGAGTATGTGGCAGTGGAGGGAGGTTGGTATCCTG
Source organism: Bos grunniens (assembly GCF_055505025.1). NCBI lineage: Eukaryota > Metazoa > Chordata > Mammalia > Artiodactyla > Bovidae > Bos > Bos grunniens. The sequence continues at coordinate 5,853,345 of NC_141179.1, read as the reverse complement.
GACAGAAGTGGAACTTCATACACCCTGCCCTGTACGTCTTTTCCACTTGGCCATCTCTTCCTGGATTGTGTCCTTGATCATAAACCACCAGTCCAGAGCTGAGGAATCCAAGTCTGGCTGCCAGGAGAAATCCAGAAGAGCCAAAGAGCCCAAGCCTGTCAGACCTTCCTGTAGCCAGCCACACACACACCTCAAACCCTGAGGAAGTGAGTGAGGATCAGCGGGAAGAAGACAGCCAGCCAGAGACCAAGCTCTGAGCCTTTAGAGTGGGAGCACTGACTCCAAGACCTAGACTACCAGAGAACTCCTAACCCTAGGGAGTATCAAATATTAAAAATTCCCACAAAGGAAATGACTTGAATATAAGACCAACCACCAGTAACACCCTGTGCAAACAAAAACAAGACAAAAATACAAGCCCAGTCCTCAGCAGACAAGATTACCACCACACTCAGCCCTGCCCATCAGAGGGGAAAAAACAAACTCAGCACAAATCTCACTGTATAACGAAGCATACACAAACCACCAGACCAACCTAAGGAGGGCAGAAACCAAAAGGAAGAAAGAATTGAACTTTGAAGCCTGGGAAAAGGAGACCTCAAACACAATAAGTTTAAAAAAAAGAATACATTTGAATCAGTTCTAATGAGGTGGATGAAACTGGAGCCTATTATACAGAGTGAAGTAAGTCAGAAAGAAAAACACCAATACAGTATACTAATGCATATATATGGAATTTAGAAAGATGGTAGCAATAACCCTATATGAGAGAAAGCAAATGAGACACAGATGTATAGAACAGTCTTTTGAACTCTGTGGGAGAAGGCGAGGGTGGGATGATCTTAGAGAATAGCATTGAAACATGTGTATTATCATATGTGAAACAGATCACCAGTCCAAGTTTGATGCGTGAGACAGGGTGCTCAGGGCTGGTGCACTGGGATGAATGACCCAGAGGGATGGGATGGGGAGGGAGGTGGGAGGGGGGTTCAGGATGGGGAACACATACACACCCATGGCTGATTCATGTTAATGTATGGCAAAAACCACTACAATATTGTAAATTAATTAGCCTCCAATTTAAAAAAACCTGAAAAGGCAGAAAAATACTGCACAACTGAAGGAACAAACTGGAAGCACAGATGTTCAAGTAAATGAAGAGGAAATAGGCAAACTACCTGAAAAAGAATTCAGAATAATGATGGTAAAGATGATCAAAAACCTTGAAAACAGAATGGAGAAAATGCAAGAATCAATTAACAAAGGCCTAGAAGGATTAAAGAGTAAACATACAGAGATAAACAACAAAATTACTGAAATTAAAAATACTCTAGAAGGAATCAATAGCAGAATATCTGAAGCACAGGAACAAATCAGTGAGCTGGTAGGTAAAATGGTGGAAGTAACTTCTGAAGAGCAGAATAAAAAGAACGAAAAGAACTGAGGATGGTCTCAGAGATGTCTGGGACAATATCAAATGCACCAATATTTGAATTATAGGGGTCCCAGGAGAAGAAGAGAAAAATAAAGGGTATGAGAAAATTTTCAAAGAGATTATAGTTGGAAGTTTTCCCAACATGGAAAAGGAAATAGTCAATCAAGTCCAAGAGATGCAAAGAGTCCCCTACAGTATAAACTGTATGTCCCCAAGGAGAAACATACCGAGACACAAACTAATTAAATTAACAAAGACTAAACACAAAGACTATTAAAAGCAGCAAGGGAAAAGCAACAAGTAACATACAAGGGAAACTCCATACATTTAACAGCTAATCATTCAGGAGAAACTCTGCAGGCCAGAAGGGAATGGCAGGGTATATTTAAAGTACTGAAAGGGAAAAAATCTACAACCAAGATTACTGCACCTGGCAAGGATCTCATTCAAAATTGATGGAGAAATTGAAAGCTTTTCAGACAAGGAAAAGTTAAGAGAATTCAATACTACTAAATCAGCTTTACAACAAGTATTAAAGGGACTTATATAGTCAGGAAATAGAAGAAAAAGATCTACAAAAGCAAAAACCAAACAAGAAAATGGCAGTAGGAACATACATATCAGTAATTACTTTAAATGTAAATGGATTAAATGCTCCAACCTAAAAACACTGGCTGAATAGATACAAAAACAAGACCCATATATATACTGTCTACAAGAAACCCACTTCAGACGTAAAGACACATATAGACTGAAAGTGAGGGGATGGAAAAAGTTATTCCATGCAAATGGGAAGCAAAAGAAAGCTGGAGTAGCAGTCCTCAGATCAGACAAAGTAGAACTTAAAGAATATTTCAAGAGATAATGAAGGACCACAAAATGATCAAGGGATCAATTCAAGAGGAAGATACAACAATGTAAGTATCTATGCACCCAACATAGGAGCACCTCAGTACATAGGACAAACACTAACAGACATAAAAGGAGAAATTGACAGTAACACAATAATAGTAGGAGACATTAACACTCCACTCATACCAATCGACAGATCATCAAAACAGAAAATTAATAAGGAAACATTAAGTATTAAATTATACATTAGATGAGATGGATCTCATTGTTATCTTTAGGACATTCCATCCAAATGTAGAAGAATGCACTTTCTTCTCAAGTGCCCATGGAACATTCTCCCAGATAGACCACATCATGGGTCACAAGTCAAACCTCAATAAATTTAAGAAAATTGAAATCATATCAGGCATCTTCTCCTACCACAATGCTATGAGACTAGATACCAATTACAAGAAAAAAAACTGTAAGAAACACAAAGACATGGAGATTAAACAATGTGTTTCTAAATAATAAGCAGATTACTGAAGAAATTAAAAGGGAAATCAATAAATTGAAAACAGGACAACTCAAAACCTATCAATTCAGTTCTGTCACTCAGTTGTGTCCGTCTCATTGTGAGCCCGTGGACTGCAGCACGCTAGGCTTCCCTGTCCATCACGAACTCCTGTAGCCTGCTCAAACTCATGTCCATCGAATCAGTGATCACATCTAAACATCTCATCCTCTGTTGTTCCCTTCTCCTCCCGCCTTTAATCTTTCCCAGCATCAGGGTCTTTTCCAAGGAGTCAGTTCTTTGCATCAGGTGGCCAAAGTATTGGAGCTTCAGCTTCAGCATCAGTCCTTCCAATGCATATTCAGAACTGATTTCGTTTAGGATGTACTGGTTTGACCTTGCAGTCCAAGGGACTCTCAAGATCCACAGTTCAAAAGCATCAATTCTTCGGTGCTCAGCTTTTTTTATAGTCCAACTCTCAGATTCATTCATGACTACTGGAAAGATCATAGCTTTGACTAGATGGACCTTTGTTAGCAAAGTAATGTTTCTGCTTTTTAATATGCTGTTTAGGCTGGCCATAGCTTTTCTTTCAAGGTTACAGCAAAAGCAGTTCTAAGAGGGAAGGTTATAGCAATACAATCCTAACTCAAGAAACAAGAGAAACATTGAATAGTCAGTCTAACCTTATGCCTAAAACCACTGGAAAAAAGGACAAAAAACGGCCAAAATTAGCAGAAGGAAAGAAATCATAAAAATCAGAGTGAAAAAAGAAATGAAAGAAACAATAGTAAAGATTAATAAAACTAAAAGCTGGTTCTTTGAGAGGATAAACAAAATTGACAAACCTTTAGCTAGACTCTTCCAGAAAAAAAGAATTAAATCAACATAATTAGAAATGAAAAAGGAGAGGTTACAATAGACAATGCAGAAATACAAAGGAATATAAGAGACTATTATGAAAAACTATATGGCAATAAAATGGATAACCTGGAAGAAATGGTTAGATTCTTAGAAAAATTCAATCTTTCCAGACTGAACCAGGAAGAAATGGTAACTATGAACAACCCAATTACAAGCACTGAAATTGAAGTTGTGATCAAATGTCTCTCAAAAAACAAAAGTCGAGGACCAAATGGCTTCACAGGTGAATTCCTTAAAATATTTAGAGAAGAGCTAATGCCTATCCTTAAAAAATTCTTTCAAAAAATTGCAGAGGAAAGAACACTTCCGAACTCATTCTGTGAGGCCACCATCACCCTGATACCCAAACCAGGCAAAGAGAAAACTACAGGCCAATATCACTGATGAACATAGATGCAAAAACCCTCAACAAAATTTTTGGAAACAGAATTCAACAACATATTAAAAAGCTCATACACCATGATCAAGTTGAGTTTATTTCAGGGATGTGAGGATTCTTCAATATATACAAATCAATCCATGTGATAATACCATATTAACAAATTGAATGATAAAACCATATGATAATCTCAGTTCAGTTTAGTTCAGTTCCTCAGTCGTGTCCGACTGTTTGCGACCCATGGACTGCATGCAGCATGCTGGGCTTCCTTGTCCATCACCAACTTCCGGAGTTTACTCAAATTCATGTCCGTTGGGTCAGTGATACCATCCAACCATCTCATAATCTGTCCTCCCCTCCTCCTCCTGCCTTCCATCTTTCCTAGCATCAGGGTCTTTTCTAATGAGTCAGTTCTTCGCATCAGGTGGCCAGAGTAATGGAGTTTCAGCTTCAGCATCAGCCCTTCCAATGAATATTTAGGACTGATTTCCTTTTGGATGGACTGGCTGGATCTCCTTGTTGTCCAAGTGACTATCAAGAGTCTTTTCCAACACCACCATTGATGTTCAAAAGCATCAGTTTTTCAGCACTCAGCTGTCTTTATAGTCCAGCTCTCATGTCCATAGTGACTACTGGAAAAACCATAGCTTTGACTAGATGGACCTCTGAGGGCAGAGTAATATCTCTGCTTTATAATATGCTGTCTTGATTGGTCATAACTTTTCTTCCAAGGGGTAAGCGTCTTTTAATTTCCCGGCTACAGTCACCATCTGCAGTGATTTTGGAGCTCAAGAAAATAAAGTCTGTCGCTGTTTCCATTGTTTCCCCATCTATTTGCCATGAAATGATGGGACCAAATGCTGTGATCTTAATTTTCTGAATGTTGAGTTTTAAGCCAACTTTTTCACTCTTTCACTTTCATTAAGAGGCTCTTTAGTTCTTCTTTGGTTTCTGCCATAAGGGTCGTGTCATCTGCATATCTGAGGTTAATGATACTTTTCCAGGCAATATTGATTCCAGCTTGTTCTTAATCTCAATAGATACAGAAAAAGCCTTTGACACAAATCAGCACGCATTTATGATTAAAACTCTTCCAAAAATGGGCATAGAATGAACCTACCTCAACATAGTAAAGACCATATATTATAAGGCCACTGCAAACATTATTCTCAATGGTGAAAAACTGAAAGCATTTCCCCTAAGATCAGGAACAAGACAAGGTTGTCCATTGTCACCACTGTTACTCAACATATTTTTGGAAGTCCTAGCTACAGCAATCAGAGAAGAAAAATAAAATGAATCCAGATCAGAAAAGAAGTAAAGCTGTCACTGTTTGCAGATGACATGATACTATACATAGAGGGATATAGGGATATAGTGAAGTTGCTCAGTCGTGTCCGACTCTTTGCGACCCCATGGACTATATCCTACTAGGCTCTTCTGTCCATGGGATTTTCCAGGCAATAGTCCTGGAGTGGATTGCCATTTCCTTCTCCAGCAGATCTTCCCAACCCAGGGATCAAACCTGGGTCTCCTGCATTGTAGACAGACGCTTTATCATCTGAGCCACCAGGGAAGTTGATAGCCCTAAATATATTATCAGAAAATGCTAGATCTAATCAGTGAATTTAGCAGAGTCACATGATACAAAATCTATACACAGAAATCACTTGCATTCCTATATACTAACAATGAATAATCAGAAAGGGAAATTAAGGAATCAATCCCAGTCACCATTGCAACAAAAAGAATAGAATATCTAGGAATTAACTGAACCAAGGAGACAAAAGAATATATACAGAAAATTACAAGACACTGATGAAAGAAATCAAGGATGACGTAATCAGATGGCGAGATATTGAATGTTCCTGTGTTGGAAGAATCAATATTGTGAAAATGACTATACTACCAAATGCAATCTACAGTTTCAGTGTGATCCCTATGAAAATTACCTATGGCATTTTTCACAGAACTAGAACAAAAATTTCACATTTCATGTGGAAACACAGAAGACCCTGAATAGCTCAAGCAGTCTTGAGAAAGAGGAATGGAGCTGGAGAAATCAACTGTTGTGACTTCATGTTATACTACAAAGCTACAGTCATCAAGATAGTACGGTAATGGCACAAAACAGAAATACAGACCAATGGAACAAGATAGAAAGCCCAGAAATAAACCCATGCACCTATGGGTACCTTAGTTTTGACAAAGAAGGCGAGAATATACAATGGAGCAAAGACAGCCTCTTCAATAAGTGGTGCTGGGAAAACTGGACAGCTACATGCAAAAGAATGAAGTTAGAACACTTAATACTATACACAAAGATAAACTCAAAAGGGATTAAAGATGTAAATGTGAGACCACAGACTATAAAACTGTTAGAGGAAATCATAGGCAGAACACTTGACATAAATCAACACAAGATCTGCTATGACTCATCTCCTAGAGTAATGGAAATAAAAACCAAAGTAAACAAGTGTGACCTGATTAAACTTAAAAGCTTTTGCACAGCAAAGGAAACTATAAGCAAGGTGAAAAGACAACCCTCAGAATGGGAGAAAATGATAGCAAATGAAACAACTGACAAAGGATTAATTTCCAAAATATACATACAACTCAATACCAGAGCAACAACCCATTGAAAAAGTGGGAAAAAGACCTAAACAGACATTTCTCCCAAGAAGACATACCAATGGCTATCAAACATATGAAAGGATGCTCAACCTCCCTCATTATTAGAGAAATGCAAGTCAAAACTGCCATGAGATATCACCTCACACCGGTCAGAATGGCCGTCATCAAAAAATCTGCAAACAATAAATGCTGGATAGGGTATGGAGGAAAGGGAATCCTCTTGCTCTGTTGGTGGGGATGTAAATTGATACAGCCACTACGGCGGTATGGAGATTCCTTAAAAAACTAGGAATGAAAGCACCATATGACCCAGCAGTCCCACTCCTAGGCAAATACTCTAAGGAAGCCAAAATTGAAAAAGACACATGTATCCCGTTGTTCATTGCAGCACTGTTTACAATAGCTAGAACATGGAAGCAACCTAGATGTTCATTGACAGATGATTGGATAAAGAAGTCGTAGTACATATACACAATGGAATATTAATCATAAAAGGGAACCCATTTGTGTCAGTTCTAATGATTTGGATGAACCTAGGGCCTATTATACACAGTGAGGTAAGTCAGAAAAAGAAAGATAAATATCCTATGTTGCTGCTGCTAAGTCGCTTCAGTCGTGTCCGACTCTGTGCGACCCCATAGACGGCAGCCCACTAGGCTCCTTTGTCCCTCGGATTCTCCAGGCAAGAACACTGGAGTGGATTGCCATTTCCTTCTCCAAGGCATGAAAGTGAAAAGTGAAAGGGAAGTCGCTCAGTCGTGTTGGACTCTTAGCGACCCCATGGACTGCAGCCTACCAGGCTCCTCTGTCCATGGGATTTTCCAGGCAAGAGTACTGGAGCGGGGTGCCATTGCCTTCTCTGAAATATCATATACTAATGCATATATCCTGAAGATGGTACTGAAGAATGGTACTGACAGATGGCACTGAAGAATTTATTTTCAGAGCAGTAATGGAGAAACAGACATAGAGAATAGACTTATGGACATGGGGAGAGGGGAGGAGAGGATGAGATGTATGGACAGAATAACATAGAAACTTACATTATCATATATAAAGTAGATAGCCAATGGGAATTTGCTGTATGGCTCAGGAAACTCAAACATGGGCTCTGTATCAACCTAGAGGGGTGGGATGGGGAGGGAGGTTCCAAAGGGAGGGGATATATGTATACCTATGGATGCTTCATGTTGAGGTTTGACAGAAAACAAAAGTCTGTAAAGCAGTTATCCTTTGATTAAAAAATAAAACTATGAAAGATTTTTTAATAGGCTAAAGTCTGGACTATGTTTTTTGTTAGATATTTTTGTACCTTCTTAGCTATATGAATAAATATAGTTATTTTATTCATTTTAATCTTAAAGTAACAAAATTTTAATCATTTTTTTTAACCAGAAGAGTTTTCCAGTTATAAATGCTTAGATGGAACAATCATTATCTTTATTTAGTGCAAAAGTCATTTCAGCTACATTGTTTATAAAGCCAAATTCTACATATTAAGGAATTTCTTCCTATTGACCTCCACTGAAATAATTGAGCACATATTCATTGGGGTTGGTTCCAACATTAAGTTTCTGCATTTTTGTCATTTTGTTTCATTGATACCACCCTTTATTATTTTCTCTGTTGTGTTTTTCTTTCCGTAGCCCATCTGTTGCCTCTGTTGCCAGATGCTTCTTACTGTTACCACTCAATGTCTTATTGTGCAGAATAAAAGTCAGTAAAGGTGTTGAGTTGCATTAGGGTTAACTCCCTGCTGTGCCTCTGTATAGATGACAGTTTTGGAAAGAGGAACAGGTTGGGAGCAGTAGTGGTGACAGTGCCGTGGACAGTTACACTGGAAATGACGGGTCTCGAAGCCCTACACTGTGTTATTTGTAGTTTAGTTTTCATAAGAACTCAATGGGAAGTTGAATATGTTTGTACAGTATATGTGTGGACTGCTGCTAAGTCACTTCAGTCGTGTCTGACTCTGTGTGACCCCATAGATGGCAGCCCTAGATGAATTTTATTTCTTTGCTTGAATGATCATTTAGAGAATAATATGTGAGATAAAATGTTACTATAATTATTAAGGATGTTTAGTAAGTTTAATGCATGTGATGGAGAAGGAAATGGCAGACCACTTCAGTGTTCTTGCCTGGAGAATCCCAGGGATGGAGGAGCCTGGTGGGCTGCAAGGTATGGGGTCGCACAGAGTTGGACATGACTGAAGTGACTTAGCAGCAGCAGCAGCCGTGTATGTGAACTTTTTAAAGAAGTAACATGATTCTCTTTGAAGCATTTACTTTAAAGAATTAAAATTTCACATATTCTGTTTGAAGTATATGAAAATCTTTCATAACTTTTTCTTCTTAAGGTTTTTAACTGGGCACGACAATCTCCTCCAGACCCTCACAAACCACTGGACACGTACTATGACTCAAGTGGAGGACGATTAGCATCTTATGTGCTGAAGAAGCCAGAGAACTTGACTGCTGATGATTTCAGCAGTAGCCACACTCTTCCAGTTATTCAGACTCCTGACATGCAGCGAGGTCTAGACTATTTCAGACCTTGGTTAAGTCCTGATACTAAGCAGCCATTTATTCTTGTTGGACCAGAAGGATGTGGCAAAGGGTAAGAGGAGAACAATAGTACTCAAGATGCCTGTGAGGGATTTATGCATCTCTCCTGTTCTAAAATGATTTAACAGATTTTGTTACATGTTTTTGGTTAAAATGGCAGGTACGTTTTCATGAAGGACTCTTTATTGTCACTATTTGTAAAAATAATATTACTATAGGGAAAAATACGTCCTTTTTTTCCTGCCAAGTTATGTATTTCCTGATGGAATCAGAGAAATCTGAGAAGATACCCTTAAAAAAAATCTGTGCATAGAATCACAACAAAATGATTAGTGCATGTGAACATTTTTTTGGATGGAATCACTGACTGGATGGATATGAGTAAACTCTGGGAGTTGGTGATGGACAGGGAGGCCTGGCTTGCTGCAGTCCATGGGGTCACAAAGAGTCAGACACGACTGAGTGATTGAACTCAACTGAACTTAACTGAGCATTTTTTTTTAGAAGTAAGATGATTCTTTTTGGAGCGTTTACTTTAAAGAATTAAAATTTCACATACTCTAGAGTATATGAAAATCTATCACAATTTTTTTGTATACTTTTTATGTATACATAAATGGTTTTTATGTATACTTTTTTCAAACTAAACTTATTTTTTGTGAACCTTGATTTTTTTTTTTTTTTTGGCTGGGTCTCAAGAATGCCTTAAAATATGAATTTATTTTTTTTTCCACTCTAAAACTTAGAAATCGAGTTTAGTAGCTATGGATAGTTGAAGAAATCATATCTATTGTTACTACTTTTTCCTTAAACAACATTGTAAATAATTTAGAAATGGAAATATTTAGAATTAGAAATCTTGGGGGCTTCCCTGGTGGCTTAGTGGTAAAGAGTCCATCTGCCAGTGCTGAAGACATAGGTTCAATCCCTGGTCCAGGAAGATTCCACATGCTGCAGCGCAGCTAAGCCTGTGTGCCACAACTACTGAACCTGTGCTCTGGGGCCTGGGATCCGCACCTACTGAGCCCCTGCGCCACAGCTGCTGAGTCTGTGCGTCCCAGAGTCTGTGCTCAGCCTCGAGAAGCCCCCACGAAGAGAAGCCTGCAAACCACAGCTAGAGTAGTCTCTGCTTGCTGCAGCTAGAGAAAAGGACGTGCAGCAGAGAAGACTCAGCACAGCCAGAAGTACATATGTACTGAGTAACAGAAATTGTATTTTAAATATGAAAAGTATCTCTCTGGTTGCATTTATGAGGTCGAGTGTTTTGTCTTTCATAGGATGCTGCTCAGGTATGCATTTTCCCAACTCCGGTCAACTTACATCGCCACAGTTCACTGTAGCACACAGACGACTTCCCAGCATCTCCTGCAGAAACTGAGCCAGACTTGCATGGTCATCAGTACTAACACTGGCCGAGTGTATAGACCGAAAGACTGTGAGAGACTCGTTCTGTACTTAAAAGACATCAACCTACCCAGGCTGGACAAATGGGGCACCAGTACTTTGATAGCTTTCCTGCAGCAGGTGGGTATTGTCACTTGAAGTGTTTTGATATAATTGGAGACAATTTAATTTCACTAACTTTTCTTATAGATAGAAAATCTGCTTCCCTCCTTAGGACCATTGTGGAAATTAAATGGAAATTAAACTCCTGAAGCACCTTATTCCTACCCCAGGGCTACCTACATCTAGAAATTAGTATTACATAGAGACGCTGTTTCAAAAGAATGAAAACAGCCGTTACCCCACACTGTTTACCTGCCCTTCATTCCTGAAAACAGAAGCTGAGGATGGTGTTAGAGTTGCACAAGTTTTGGCTTCATTCTTCTATGTATGCACTCTTCCAAAAACAGTTATATTAATATATTTCCTCAGGCATGCCTCAGTCATTGTGGAAGGTTTTTTTTTATGTGATTTATATCACATTGGGAATGCTAAATTCTAAATTAGAGCTTGATAATCAGGTTCACATTTTGCTTTTCTGTGTAACTGCTGAATATATTAAAACATGTATAGACGTGTGCATGACGTGTACACCCATGGTGGATGCATGTTGATGTATGGCAAAACCAATACAATATTGTAAAGTAAAAAATAATAATAAAAAAATGTAAAAAAAAAAATGTAAAAAAAAAAAAAGTATAGAAAAAACCCAAACTGTTTTCCTTATATTTTTCCATATTTTTCACTTTTTTTTGGATAATTGCAAGTAGATTTATATTAATAGTATGATCTGGACTTTAATATTTATTTTGAAAAGCATTTTAAAAATGAGCATAGTTCAGCTAACATAAACTGAACAGAGTCTTTTTTAAATTAAAAAAATTTTTATTGGCTCATAGTTGATTGACATGCTGTGTTTTGCTATGCGTTAGTGCGTCTGTTATGTGGAACATATTTACTCTTTTTTATATCCTTTGCCCATACAAGCCATTAAAGAGTATTGAGAAGACTTTCCTGTGCTAGGCAGTAGATGCTTACTTGTTAGCTATTTTGTGTGTATACAGTGTGTATGTCAATTCCAACCTCCAGTTTATCTTACCACCTCGCCAGCAACCATAAATTTGTTTTTGACATTGAACACAGAATCCTGAACAGTATTATTTTTAATGAAATAAGAAATTAAAGTATATTTCAGTCAAATTTTTAAGTTAGAGGATGATTTCATTCAGAAAATTGTTTTATGCAAAATATTTTATGATTATAAAATCTTAAGCATGAAACATTTAAACATATTTATTTTTAAATAGGTACTGACATATCAAGGATTTTATGATGAAAATTTAGAATGGGTTGGTTTAGAAAATATTCAAATTGTGGCTTCTATGTCAGCTGGAGGAAGACTGGGAAGACATCAGCTTACTACCAGATTTACTTCTATTGTTCGTCTTTGTGCTATAGAGTATGTATCATTGTATTAAAATTTTGTTTTTGATGTGGAGAGACATCTTATATATTGCATTTTGTGAAAGTCTTAATGATATTACTTCCAAATGTAGAATATAAAAATAGTCCAACTTAAGCTCTGACATTATTTTTTTCCTACCCTTCCTAAACTGTAAGAAGTAGGTTAGGGTGATGAAGGCTTTAACCAGTGCTTCTTATGTGATAGCAATAAACAGAACTTTGCATTGTCTCTAAATGTCAGTGTCAGGACTCTGAATGGTGAGTTTTAGGCTTAACTGTTTTATGGGTTATATAAAGCAAACATACAATCGAATTTTATGAGATAACTAAAAAGAGAATTTATATCTGAACAAGGTAGAGTTAGATCATTTAGTGTCCTATAATATTAATCCTGATTTAGTAACTAAACAACAACAACAACAGATATTAATCCTGTTATACCCATCCATCTCCCTGGTCCATGATTGTTACATGAACTGCAATTTTATGACATTGTATCCTTGGTTATATTTCGTTTTACAAACCTTTTTTTTTTTTTTTTAAATAACTTTACTGAAGTATAACTACATGCCATAACAATTATCCATATAAATTCTAGTAACCACAGTACTGTTTTAGGTTTGTTTTTTTTTTGACCACAGCACATGACATGTGGAATCTTATTTCCTGCCCAGGGATTGAACCTGAGCCCCTCTGCAGTCAAAGTATGGAGTCTTAACCACTGGACCACCAGTGAAGTCCTCCAAATCTTTTTTATGCTGTCGTGCTAAACTGCTCCCATCCATTAACATTCTTCTTTTAGAATGTTACAGCCACCAATTAAGCTGTATTGAAATAGATTTTGGTTTGGGAGGAAAGGTTGATTTTATTTGATGTTTTCTACTTGCGTAGTTCTAAAGTGGATTACTGTTCTTTGTATAGACTATACTTAATTGAAAATGCTTTTTCTTAAGCAAACGTTTCCTCTGGCCCTTTCCAACAATCAGTGGTTTTTTAAACAATTATGTTTTTAAGTAATTTCATTAGAATCCTGTATTAGAATCCTTAGTATTTGACAACAGATAATTAGGGATCTGATTGAGTTGAAGTAAGAATAAGGACCATGAGTTTGGCTTAAGCCCTTGAGTAAACCTTGGAGGTGTCTAGGCCTCACAGTTTGAAAACCACACAGTCTGGAAATCAGTTCTATACCTTAACATTAAAATAATAATTTAGAATATTTATTTCAACTTCTTGTATGATTTTTTTTTTAGTTACCCAGAAAGAGAGCAATTACAAACAATTTATGGAGCATATTTGGAACCAGTTCTTCATAAAAATCTGAAGAATCATTCTGTTTGGGGTTCTTCTTCAAAAATTTATCTCTTAGCAGGATCTATGGTACAAGTGTATGAACAGGTATATATTCACTTATATTGTAGTTTTCATGTCTATTAGTATCACTTCCAGAGGGCTGCCTTTAATCCTAACCTGTGTTGATGCTCAGGTTTTATTTTCCTGCCATTTATACTTTTCTCCTAGAGAGTAACTCTCGAGGGTAGATGTTTGTGTGTACCTCATTCACTATTACATCTTCTGGCACAGTTTCTAATAGACACCCAACAAATACTGAAAAAACACATCAGTGGGTAAGTGGTTATTCTGCTTTGAGCTTAAATTTAGCATATTTACAATGGAGTTTGTTTTCTTTCTAAAACTAGATCTTTCTCCTGACTTCTTTCAGTTTCTGTCTTCCAGGATTCAAACCTGAGAGTAATTTTTGATCTTTGTTTCTTTCCTTCTGTCTGTGAAGAAATGTTTAAAATACTCTGATAAAGTAAGGATGTAGAAGATATTTATTGAGTACCTCCTCTTTCTAGTGCTGGTCCTAAGGATACAAAGATAACTGCGTCACTGTTCCTTGAGCATGCACATGCTAATGAGGGACCTGATCATATACGTAAACTATTAATATGGTATAGTAAGTATAGCAGGGGCTTCTCAGGTGGTGCATTGGTAAAGAATCCACCTGTCAATGCAGGACACACAAGAGATGTGAGTTCAGTCCCTGGATTGGGAAGATTCCCTGCAGTGGGAAATGGCAGCCCACACCAGTATTCTTGCCTGTAAAATTGGACAGAGGAGCCTGGCAGGCTACAGTCCATGGGGCCACAAAGAGTCGGACACAACTGAGCGACTGAGCACACAATATGTATATCAATTGCAGTATGTACTAGTTACAGAGACAGCATGAAAGAGGGAGTGAGTAACTTTGTTGTGTGTGGTAGATTTTTAAGAGGAAATGTGGTCTAAGTATTGAAAAATGAAGAGAAATTCACAAAGTGACCTAAGATGAAAGAGGGTCTTCCTGGATAAAGGGAATAGCATGTGAAAGTTATGAAAGTGTTTGTGGAAGATGCTCTTAATAGTATTAGAGTAGAAGTGCGTGAATGCTCCATTGCTTCATTTATGTCTGACTCTTTGTGATCCTATGGATTGTAGCCCACCAGGCTCCTCTGTCTGTCAAATTCTCCAGGCAAGAATACTGCAGTGGGTTGCCATACCCTTTTACGGGGGATCTTCCAGACCCAAGAATTGAACCTGTGTCTCTTATAGCTCCTGCATTGGCAGGCAGGTTCTTTACCACTAGCACCACACAGAAAGCCCAGAGTGAGGAAAGAAAAAACTATGTTTTTATAAATTAATTCATATGTTAGGTGATCAAGGCCGGAGCAAGAGAAGTGGCCCCGTCTGTAGGGAGGAGGGCACAGGCTGTACACTTGTTGCTGATATATATGAGTTGTGGCACTTTGATTTGTTCAAAGTTCTGTGACCTCTTGAACATAAGATAGCTCTGTCGGTCTTGCTGTTATAAAGTGGGTCTGTCTTAAACCCATGAGCACCTTGGAATTATAGCTCCCATTTTATACTTAGGTTGGCTTTCCTTTGGCATCTGGTGCCATCACTTCATGGCAAATAGATGGGGAAACAATGGAAACAGTGACAGACTTTATTTTCTTGGGCTCCAAGATCACTGCCTGTGGTGACTGTAGCCATGAAATTAGAAGACGCTTGCTGCTTGGAAGAAAAACTATGAAAAACATAGACAGTGTATTAAAAGGCAGAGACATTACTTTGCCGAAAAAGGTCCATATAGTCAAAGCTGTGGTTTTTCCAGTAGTCATGTATGGATGTGAGAATTGGACTATAAAGAAAGCTGAGCACTGAAGAATTGATGCTTTTGAACTGTGGTGTTGGAGAAGACTGTTGAGAGTCCCTTGGATTGCAAGGAGATCCAACCAGTCCATCCTAAAGGAAATCAGTCCTGAATATTCATTGGAAAGGACTGATGCCGAAGCTGAAACTCCAATACTTTGGCCACCTGATGCGAAGAACTGACTCATTGGGAAAGACCCTGATGCTGGGAAAGATTGAAGGCAGGAGGAGAAGGGGACGATGATGGTTGATGGCATCATTGACTCAATGGGCATGTGTTTGAGTTAGCTCTGGGAGTTGGTGATGGACTGGGAAGCCTGGTGTTCTGCAGTCCGTGGCGTCACAAAGAGATGGACACGACTGAGTGACTGAACTGAACTGGCTTTCCTTGAATTCCTTTCTTTAGGAGGACTTTTTAACTTTTTATTTTGTTTTCTTGCATGGACAACCTTTTATCATCTTATTAAAGTTTATGAACAACCTATCTTAGATAATGTTTTTTAGGTGCATAAAATACAAGATAACTAAGGAAATCAGTAATGCTGATACACGGTTCCACTCACTGGTAGAAACTGACATTCCTGTAAATTTAAAGTGACTGAAAAATTTACATCATGATTATAAATTTAAAAGAATAGGACAAATCATTTGCCTTTTTTTTCAGGTGCGGGCCAAATTTACAGTTGATGATTATAGTCATTATTTCTTTACTCCTTGCATCCTTACCCAGTGGGTTCTTGGCTTATTCAGATATGATTTAGAAGGAGGTAAGTTTTGCTTTTATGATTTCAAATCACTTATCTTTCTTTAGAATGTCATAGTGTGTCTCTCTGTGTGTATTTATGCTGTGTATTATATTTGTAATAGATAAATGAGTATTGTAATGATAATATTTTAAAAATTATAATTGAAATAATGTTGATATTAAATTTAAACATGATATGAAAATTGTGATATTTTAGTACACGTCCTTTTCTAAACTATGATTGTCACTATTAAAACTTGATTTGAGAAAAAATGTAATCATTATTCTTTACAGCCAAAGCAAGTTTAATATGCTTTTAGGGATTGATATTTTTATTAAACTACTAGAGATAATAGTGTTTAACATATCCTTTAAATAATAAAAAAAATTTACCTGCTTATTCATAAAATGAATTTTAACTCTTTCCCCCTTTTTTTTTCTATTTATCTGATGCCAAAATTATGGTATGTAGATTCTCATTCTCTAATTCTTTCTAACATTATGTTGAAATAGCCCATTTTTAAATCATTTGAATTTTACTAAAAGTAAAGAAAATTTTGTCTCTTTTAGGATCCTCAAACCATCCTCTAGATTATGTATTAGAAATTGTAGCATATGAAGCACGGCGCTTATTCCGTGACAAAATTGTTGGTGCAAAGGAACTTCATTTATTTGACAGCATTTTAACATCAGTGTTTCAAGGAGATTGGGGCTCAGATGTACTAGATAATATGGCAGGTAATATAGTTACGGAGTTTTTGTAAATATATAAATGTTATGAGAACTTTCAAATTATTTTTCTTTCTAATAGTATGATTTCATATGTCTAAACAAATCAAAACTGGATAATTTAGGTATTATTGAATCACTTTACTGTGGAGTAAAAATTAATACAACATTGTAGATCAACTATGCTTCAGTAAAATAAAATGAAAAGCCCTAAAACCTTGGATAATTTTAATGTTTTAACCTAAGAAGTTGCTTTGTCTTTTTTACTAGATTGCAGTAGTTATTTTCCAAACAAAATAATGATGGTAATTTTTTTCTTGGAAACAGTTGTTCAGACTGCAAGTGTTTTATATTTGCAATTCAAAATTGTATTTCCTGAAGGACTTTTACTAATAAAAATAACCATATATGTGTGATACTTAAAAGGTCATAGTGAAGATCTGTATTTAATTATAATGAACTTTCATTTGAGAATAATGGCAATTCTCATTCCTGTCTCTACTGTTAGTGTCATTAGCACAGAACATGCACCCCATTAGCAGCTTTACCCATTGTTATGATAAACAAAGCATAGCACCAAGGAGCTATGTTACGTTTGCAGCTGTTCCTGCTTAATGACCAATTTGTATTATGAAAATGCTGTGGGAGTGATGCATGTAATAGGAAAAGCAGCATGGTGAAAGGACTTTGACAGAAGACTGTCATTTGAATCTATTCCGTAATACAACTGCTTTTAAGCTATAAAATGAGTTTCTGTTGTATTAGAGTGTAAAGCTAGGCTTCAAAAATATTACATGTAGTACATTATATTGTATCTTTCTGCATTTGTTATTGGTTCCAGGATCATAATGACATAAGTGAGGGGGAGTCTTAAAGAAGAAAGGGATGTTAAGATTGATAGAAGGAATTTTCTAGGTGTTGCTTGAGTTTTAGAATCAGGAAATAAGACAGTATGAAATGCTAAGAGAAGCCTGATTATAGTTCAGAGTTGACTTGATTTTGAGTGAGGTTTTATGTCATTGTGTACTGTAGCTTTCATGGCTTAGCATGGAGAACTTTGTTCTCAAATACTACCACTTTTCTCAATCAAAAAACTGAGTTAATAATGTCTCTTCCTGCGAAGAAAATGATATATCCTTTGGACATTAGATAGTATTAGTGTGTTTTTCTCTACAGTTTGTATCTTTTAGGGTCTCATGTAGGACTCAATACATAATGTCTTTTCTCAGTATTTTACTTTTAAATAAAGGATTGTGTTTTTTTAAAAAACAGACTTGATATCTGTTAGATCTTGGCAAATAGGATTTTCACATAGTAGAATATTAGTTTATTAAGAAAATTTTAATTTTAGATACTTAAACTAGATACATTCTGAATATATTTGGGATAAATGCTGGAATTTAGGGGTATGGCAGATTAGAGACTAATTCCTTTTTTGAGGAAGTTACTTTGAAATTTTTTAAAATAATTTTTATTTTGAGATAATTGTAGATTCACATACAGTTATAAGAACTAATAGAGAGAGAGAGAGAGAGAGAGAGAGAGAGAACGTGAACTTTGTACTTGTTTCCCCCCAGCAGTAGCATCTGACAAAACTATAGTACAAGGTCACAACCAGGGTATTGACACTGGTACAGTTAAAATGGATCAACTCCTCTCCCCTCCTCTGGAAACGACCATCTTTTCAGTGTTTAATTTTGCCATTTCAAGTATCTTACTTTTCATTCGGGATAATTCTCTGGAGATATATGCAGATTCTCAAGTGTTTCAGTGGTTTATTCCTTTTTTTTTGCTGAGTAGGTATTTTGAAATGCTACCATTTCTTTCACTGTTTACTTGTTGAAGGGCATCTAAATTGTTTTTGGTGTTTGGCTCTTAGGAGGAAAGCTGCTATAGCCATTTATGTACAGGTTTTCTGTGGACTTTTTTGTTTCTCTGAGATAAATGTTCAGGAATGCAGTTGCAGTGTTGAATGGTACTTGTATGCTTAATTAACAAATAACAAAACTGCCACACTGTTTTCTAGAGTAGCTGTATTTCATTTTATATTCCCATCAGCAATATCTGAGTGATCCAATTCCTCCACATCCTTGCCAGCATTGGGTGGCATCACTATTTTTTACTTTGGCCGTTCTGATAAGTGTATATTGATGTGTCGTGGTGGTTTTGTTTTGTGTCTTGAAAATGAAGTCGTTCAATGAGGTTGAGCTTTGAGTGTCTTCTGCATGTCCTCTTCAGTGAAATGTCTCTGTGTCTTTTGCCCACATTCTAATTGGGTTTTTCAAATATTGAGTTTTTAGAGTTCATTATGTATTTTAGATACTATTCTTTTATCAAATATGTGATTAGCAAATATATTCTCCCACTCTGTAGCTTGTATTTTCATCTTCTTAATAGAGTCTTTTATAGATAAAAAGGTTTTAACTTGATGAAGCTCAAGTTATTAATTTTTCAAAGGTTTTTTTTGGTGTCAAGCTTAAGAACTAGGTGTAGTCCTAGATTTTGAAGATTTTCTCCTACCGTTTTCCCCTAAAGAGTTTATAGTTTTGTATTTTAAATCAGTGATCCAGTTTGAGTGAATTTCTCTGTAAGATGCGAGACTTGGGTCAGAGTTCATTTCTTTGCCTGTTGTTGTCCACTTGTTATAGCACTGTTTGTTAAGTAGTTACCTTTCTGCCTTGAATTGCTTTTGCACATTTTTCAAAAATTAGTTGTGTAAGAAATGAATCCCCAGTCCAGGTTCAATGCAGGATATAGGATGCTTGGGGCTGGTGCACTGGGATGACCCAGAGGGATGGTACGGGGAGGGAGGAGGGAGGGGGGTTCAGGATGAGGAACATGTGTACACCCGTGGCGGATTCATGTTGATGTATGGCAAACCAATATAATATTGTAAAGTAATTAGCCTCCAATTAAAATAAATGAATTTAAATAAAAAAATAAAAGCAGAGCTGATAAAAAAAAAATTAGTTGTATAAGTCTGTTCCTGGGTTCTCAATTCTGTTCCTTGATGTATGTCAGTCTTTCTGCCAATAACATAGTTTTGATTGCTGTAGCTTAGTGTCTTAAAATTCAGTTGACTGTTTCCTTATTTATTCTTCCTTTCTCAGAATCATTCTAGGTATTTCAGTTCCCTTGCCTTTGCATATAAATTTTAGAATAATCTTGTCTGTATATATAGTGTTGCGGATTGTGGTAGGAATTGTATTAGTTCTGTATATCGGTTTCAGGAAAAACTGACCTCTTTATTATGTTGATTTTTCTAATCCATGGATATAACATATTTATTCATTTATTTACTCTTTGCTTTCTTTCGTTAGTGTTGTATGATTTTCAGCATATGTCCTATAACATATTTGTTAGATTAACACCTAAGATTTTAATTTTTTTTGAGCAGATTGCAGAAAACCAAGTTGTATCTTGAACTTCCCTTGTAGCTCAGTCAATAAAGAATCTGCCTGCAATTCAGGAGACCCAGGTTTGATACCTGGGTCAGGAAGATCCCCTGGAGAAGGAAATGGCAACCCACTCCAGTATTCCTGCCTGGAGAATCTGATGGACAGAAGAGCCTGGCAGGCCACAGTCCATGGGGTCACAAGAGTTGGACATGACTTGGTGATTAAGCTGTATACAAGCTGTATCTTAAAGAATGACTATATTAAGTGAAGAAGAGAGGAAGGGCATTCTAGACAAAGGAAAAAGAATATGCAAAGAATCAAAGGTTTGAGAAAACTGGAGTATGTAGTACAGAGAAAGATAAGAGATTCAAGCAGTCGGTGAAGCCAAATTGTAGCCAAATTACCTTGATTAGGAAAATGTTTTAAGGCAGTGGGAAGCTATATGTGATATTGGAGTGCAGTGGCACTGGCAGATTTTTTGTGTTTGTTACTCTAGTAGCAGTGAGGATATATTTGATGGGGCAGAGGCTTGTAGCAGGAATATGAGTTAGGAGCATGTTCTTATAGTTGAGAAATGATGAGATATGAAGATAATGAGTTGTTTCTTACATGTGTTTGAATGTTTTTCAAGTGTCTTTTGGGAGTCTACACAAAGTTTATCCTTTCTATGAGGGGAGAAATTAGGTTTGTCTTATTCATTACTTATTTCTAACAAAGTACAGTGTTTAAATACAGGTCTGTGATAGATATGTGTTTAATGAATGAATGCGCGAGTTATATGTATGTTAAGCAATTGGAAATACGGGACTAGACTAGAGCTGGGAGACCTGCCTATAGATCATGAATCAGATTTTGGTATATATTTAGATAGTTGATAGTTTAATATACAGAATAAGATTAAATAATTCCAAGGGAAAGCATAACAGACTGACTTCGGGTCCCAATGAAACTAAAACATATGAGTGATAAGTGGACAGCTGAAAAGAAGAGTGGTAGTGACTTGAGCCCAGTACAGATTCAAGGAAAACAGCTCCTTTAAGGAGATGCACACAAGTCATGTTAGGATAATGACTATAAGATTTGGATTTGGCACTTATGGCAGTATTGTTGTTCCCAAATACGAGTTTAGATAGTGGTTTTGCTAAGTAGAAAATGTGAGAAATGTGATGGAGAAAGAAGAATGTGAGTCTAGGGAAGGGAGGGCTGTTGCTGAATGCGCTATATGACAAGAAGACTGACGGAACAGTCTCCCAGAGGAATTGGGAGTGGGAAGTTTCACTAGAATGGTGAACAGATTTTCCTTATATGGTAATAGGAACACTGCTATAGATAAATTTAAGAAAAGTTGTCGTGTTTTTATTTTCTAATTACAATTTGATTAATTTTTCTTTTATTTTAAAAGATAGGGCTCTTGATATTATTTATAAATCTGTGTTCCTTTTCAAGAATAATTTTCAGATTGTTTTATTTATTTGCCATTTCAAAGTAATTAATCTTTGCCTTTTTGGGGATGTTCTTATTTGGACTAATACAGTTAAAAATGGTTTAGTGTGAAATATATTTACTGATACTCCCATTAGAAATAACACATATGAAGAAAAAATATCTTTCATGTCTACAGATAATTTCTATGTTACGTGGGGAGCCCAGCATACTTCAGGAACAAGGTCAGTCCCGGGACAACCTTTGCCTCCCCATGGAAAACCACTTGGAAAACTAAATTCTTCAGATCTTAAGGATGTTATTAAAAAGGTAAGATATGAATCATGAATTTGAATTGGGATTTGATTATGATTAAAGCCGTTTTCAAAATATTTGTTGCAAGCTTTCTGAGGGCATGAAGTGAAAGATCTTAGAATAGGAGAAACTGGTTTGTGTCTTACAGAAGACAGCCCAGTGTGTCAGATCTAACCGGAAGCACATGTACTTACACAGATAAGTCGAAAATGGCTAAGATACATGCTGGGAAAAGGTATCTGAGGTTGGAACTATTAAAAAGACTTAATTGGGAAATACCTCTGTTAATATACTATAGACAGTTAATGTACTATTAACTGCTCATCCTAGAGCAGTAGTCTTAGCCTTTAGTGAGCATTAGAATCACTTTTGGAAAAGGCAGTGGCACCCCACTCCAGTACTCTTGCCTGGAAAATCCATGGACGGAGGAGCCTGGTAGGCTGCAGTCCATGGGGTCGCTAAGAGTTGGACACGACTGAGTGACTTCACTTTCACTTTTCACTTTCGTGCATTGGAGAAGGAAATGGCAACCCACTCCAGTGTTCTTGCCTGGAGAAGCCCAGGAGCAGGGGAGCCTGGTGGGCTGCCATCTCTGGGGTCGCACAGAGTCGGACACGACTGAAGTGACTTAGCAGCAGCAGCAGCAGCAGCAGCAGAATCACTTTGAGTACTGGAAAATATTGATGACTGTGTCCCTCGTTAGAAGTCTGATTCGATAGGTGCTAATCTGAACTTAAAAAAATCAGAAAAGAATCCAAATTTTTGATGGGCTCCTAAATGATATTGATTTTGCTGTTTCACTGAAACTTTTAACAGCACTGTCCTACAGAGTGTTTTTTTTTTTATTAATTGTAATAAGAAGCAACTGTATTACATATGATTGCTTCAAAGATTAATATTTGTATGGAAGTTAGTATGGATTTTATACCAAGAAAAGTTTTTCATGGTCTGGTAAAATGATTTATCTGACTGGAATGGGTATTGCAAAGTTTGGGAATATGCAGATGTTGTTAAATGTGTGAAAGTTGTCCTCTCTCTCTCCCTTCCCTCTATCAATGGCTCCTGGCAGGGCATGCTACCTCTTTATAGGCTTTTGATTTGTATCCGAGCAGTACATAAAAATGAGGGTTCACAAAATATTTTCATTTAGGCACTGCATTTTGAGAGTTTGGAAATTGTCTTATACTCTGTGCACACTGACTTCATGTGCTGTTGTTTTGCTGTTCAGTCGTGTCCAACTCTTTGCACCCCCATGGACTGCAGCACGCCAGGCTGTGCTTCACCATCTCCCGAAGCTTACTCAAACTCTTGTCCATTGAATCAGTGATACCATCCAATCATCTCATTCTCTGTTGTCCCCTTCTCCTCCTGCCTTCGATCTTTCCCAGAATCAGGGTCTTTTTTAATAAGTCGGCTCTTCACATCAGGTGATGAAAGTATTGGACTTTCAGCTTCAGCATCAGTCCTTCCAATGAACACCCAGGACTGATCTCCTTTAGGATGGACTGGTTGGATCTCCTTGTAGTCCAAGGGACTCTCAAGAGTCTTCTCCAACAGCACAGTTCAAAACTATCAATTCCTCAGGCTCAGCTTTCTTTATTGCCCAACTCTCACATCTGTACGTGACTACTGGAAAAACCATAGCTTTGGCTGTATGGGCCTTTGTTGGCAAAGTAATGTCTTTGCTTTTTAATATGCTCTCTGGGTTTGTCATAGCTTTTCTTCCAAGGAGCAAGTGTCTTTTAATTTTATGGCTACAGTCACCATCTGTAGTGATTTTGGAACCCAAGAAAATGGTCTCTCACTGTTTTCATTGTTTCCCCATTTATTTGCAATGAAGTGATGGGACCAGATGCCACCATGATCTTAGCTTTTTAATGGTTGAGTTTTGAGCCAGCTTTTTCACTCTCCTCTTTCACCTCCATCAGGAGGCTTTTCCTCTTTGCTTTCTGCCATTAGGGTGGTGTCATCTTCATATCTGAGGTAATTGATATTTCTCCCAGCAATCTTGATTCCAGCTTTTGCTTCATCCAGCCCCATGTTTCACATGATGTACTCAGCATACAAGTTTAATAAGCAGGGTGACAACATACAGCCTTGATGTACTCTTTTCCCAATTTGGAACCAGTCTGTTGTTCTATGTCCAGTTCTAATGGTTGCTTCTTGACCTGCATACAGGTTTCTTAGGAGGCAGATGAGGAGGTCTGGTATTCCCAATTTCGAAGAAATTTCCAGTTTGTTGTGATCCACACAGTCAAAGGCTTTGGTGTATTCAATGAAGCAGAAGTAGTTGTTTTTCTGGAACTCCCTTGCTTTTTCTGTGATCCAGTGGATGTTGGCAGTTTGATCAGTGGTTCCTCTGCATTTTCTAAATTCATCTTGAACATATTTAAGTTCTCAGTTCATGTACTGTTGAAGCCTGGCTTGGAGAATTTGATCATTACTTTACTAGCGTGTGAGATGAGTGCAATTGTGCGGTAGTTTGAGCATTCTTTGGCATTGCCTTTCTTTGGGATTGGAATGAAAACTGACTTTTTCCAGTCCTGGGGCCACTGCTGAGTTTTCCAAATTTGCTGGCATGTTGAGTGCAACACTTTCACAGCATCATCTTTTAGTATTTGAAATAGCTCAACTGGAATTCCATCACCTCCACTAGCTTTGTTTGTTGTGATGCTTCCTAAGGCCCAGTAGACTTCACATTACAGGATGTCTGGCTCTAGGTGAGTGATCACACCATCGTGTTTATCTGGGTCATGAAGATCTTTTTTGTATAGTTTCTTCTCTGTATTCTTGCCACCTCTTTTTAATATCTTCTGCTTCTGTTAGGTCCATACCATTTCTGTCCTTTATTGTGCCCATCTTTGCATGAAATGTTCCCTTGGTAACAAGTGGTAAAAATTGGATAGTTTGAAGTATTTTACAACCTGCTTATCTTATACTGCTTTTTACTAGTTATATTAAAGATATTCAAAAGTAACTGACTGTTGTGGACTTATGCACTTGTTTGACATCATGTAAATTTTTCCTTAGAAAGCGCCATGCACCTGGATTACTAGATAGATAAGAGAGTGTGAGACAACACATATTTACTTAACTTCTTTTCTTGATTGCACCAAAAATATAATATCTTAATCTAGATAATTAACAATTTGTTATATAATTGAGACTTTCATTAATTATGTAACATTATTTGTGATTTTTTTTAAAAGGGTCTTATTCATTATGGACGAGATAACCAGAATTTAGATATTTTGCTTTTCCAAGAAGTCCTAGAATATATGTCTAGGATTGACAGAGTGCTGAGTTTTCCTGGAGGTTCACTTCTGCTAGCAGGACGCAGTGGTGTGGGTCGTCGGACCATCACTTCGTTAGTCAGTCACATGCATGGAGCAGTGCTGTTTTCACCAAAGATTTCCAGGGGATATGAACTGAAGCATTTCAAGAATGATCTCAAATATGTAAGTGCCTCACAGTCTTTTACTTTATTTGGTTTTAAATCCTAATTATTTATTACTCTAAAAGGCTTTAATGGCCTTTGAGACTCTGATATAGAATATAGTCTTTTATTTTTTGTTGATTGTTTTCTTCATGATTTTGCAAAATTGTTTTTAGCTCTCAGTACCTCAGATTATGGGATGTTATATGACTTGGTAAGATAAACAAAAAGTAGAATTTAAGACATACGTGGGTGTATTTAAAAATAATCCTCTAGCTTTTAAAGATCTACCTATAAAACAATTAAATGTTCTCCCAGTAGTATTTGTTTATGAACTGAATTTACTTTCCAAACTATATTTTGATTACTCAATAAAGTATCAGTCAATAAAAATAACTTAGTTTACCTATAGAATGAAAATTTTTACCAATATTTGCCAAAAAATATTCAGTGGGTTCCGGAATGTGCTTTCTCATTGTGCAGGTGCTGCATCTTGCCGGTATTGAAGCCCAGCAGGTAGTTTTACTTCTTGAGGATTACCAGTTTGTACATCCGACATTTCTGGAGATGATCAATAGCCTTTTGTCTTCAGGCAAGTGGATGGGTTTTATTTAAAGAAAAATAAATAAATATTATTCAAGTGAAGTTATCTCATATAAAATTATGTTTCAGAAAATATTTGGCATAGCTTCTGCTAAAGTGATAGAAGATTAAACATTAAACATGCTCCGAGCAGGAGAACTGAGAAACCCTGTTTTTATGAAACCAAGAGGTTGTGGAATTATATAAAAATGATGATTAAATATTGATATTGGTAAATATACTGAATAATTTGCCTTCTTAAACACTTTTGGTGGGACTATTAGATAATATATATAACCTTTTGGGAAAGTTATCAACCAGTACTTATTTAAAAAATGTGCTATACCCTTTGATATAAACATTATATTAAATTGTAGAAATTTAGTTTGTAGAAATGAAAGAACTGTAAAGAAATATGTAAGAAATAAGAAATATGCTAGAACCTCACTGTCCATCATTAGTGGAATAATTTAATAATTATAATATGGCCTTAAATATGGCTATATAATAGTAGATATATTTCAGATATATTAGATTTCATATTTCTTGAATTGTGGTATACTCTTGTCTCTGGAGCCAGCTTATCTTTTTGGTGAGTCCCTGAGGAAAATACCTGCAGTTTCCTACATTTCTTCCTTTTCTGCAGAATTTATGAAGGTTATTAGAATCTGTTTGTAATGTATAATCATTGTTAATAGAATCAGTGTGAGATAGCTTTGTTTTGAGTCTTTCATGGTTGCTCAGTTGGTAGATAATCCACCTGCAATGTGGAAGACCTGGGTTCAATCCCTGGATTGGGAAGATCCCCTGGAGGAGGGTATGGCTCCAGTATTCTTGCCTGGAATCCCCTGTGGACAGAGGAGCCTGGTGAGCTGCAGTCCATGGTGTCACAGAGTCAGACACGATTGAGCAACTAAGCATGACACAGCTTTGTTTTGAACTTGGACCAAGAGTGTTTTGGTACTAAAGTATAAAATAAACCTTGTTAAATCTAGTTTCAGCTCTCTGAGTTGCTCCACTCCAGGGACTGAGGACAAATTTACACGATGCTCTTGTTCCACTGTGCTTTTATATAATACATGTTTTGAATCCTGCTAGGTAGACTCTGCATGAAGTAGTCTTTTTGTTTTCAGAATTTAATAGCTTTGGTTGAAGAAAACATTTTATTTATAAAGTAAGGAGTCTACACTGTAGTGCCCAAATGAGATTCTAGTTAGACAAGTAGTACATCAACTTTTGTCAAAGTGGAGGTAATGGTATAGTGAAAGTACTAGGCCTTTTTTGTAAATAACCTATTTTTTTTTAAGGATTCCCTGATAACTCAGTTGGTAAAGAATCTGCCTGCAATGTGGGAGACCCTGGTTTGATTCCTGGGTCAGGAAGATCCCCTGGAGAAGGGAAAGGCTACTCACTCCAGTATTCTGGCCTGGGGAATGCCATGGACAGTACATGGGGTCGCAAAGACTGAGCGACTTTCACTTTCACTTCATTTTGATTTTTAAAGTTCTTATTCCTGCATATTGCTTAAATTGTCACTGCTTCTGCTACTGCTGCTAAGTTGCTTCAGTCGTGTCCGACCCTGTGCAACCCCATAGACGGCAGCCCACTAGGCTCCCTTGTCCCTGGGATTCTCCAGGCAAGAACACTGGAGTGGGTTGCCGTTTCCTTCTCCAGTGCATGAAAGTGAAAAGTGAAAGTGAAGTCGCTCAGTCGTGTCTGACTCTTAGCGACCTCATGGACTGTCCATGGGGTTTTCCAGGCAAGAGTACTGGAGTGGGTTGCCATTGCCTTCTCCAAAATTGTCACTAGATGGCGACTTTGTTTCTTTCGGCTGATGTAAAGTAGCAGGCCAGATATTCAGGGTTTTTGTTTTAATTTGTGAAAGCAAACATTCAGATAAGCATTAACCCAGTAATTATTGTATGATAAATTGGTCTTTATTATCAACATATAACAGCAAAAATTATAAACTTAAATTTTTTCGGTTAATTTTTCTAACTTTTTTTGGCAAAAATATTTATGTGAAAAATACTTTCAGAGAAAGCACTTAATAGGCCCTTTGGTCTCTTTTATATATTTAAAATTCTTATTCCCCATAGAGTATGTAAATAGAACTAACTTTCTTTATTAAATTTAAGGATACAAGGGTATCTTGGTACAGCTCAAATTTAGAGAAAGACATAGAGCATATTTACATGTATGTGCTTGTGTTTGAATATGTACATGGCTGATGGCTGGGTCGTGATCTGGTACCTCTGAGATGAGCATAAAGAAAAGTAGTAATTTAGACTGTGTTGGACTTTTCATGAATGCAGAAAAAAATTTTTCACTCAATCTTACAGTTTCTTGTGAACTACAAATATGTTGATTTAATACATATTTATTAAATAACTAGATTTATGGTGTGAACAAGCCCTCTATCAAATTCTTATAGTCTTACCACCTTTATTTGATTTTCATCATTCTGTTGCATAGTAGCAGGCCATGACTAGTTCTCCTGATTTCTAGTAACAAGCTCATTCATTCATTTATTTAACAAATATTTACGGTTTAGATTCTTTGCCAGAAATGTCCTAAGTTTAATATTGATCATAATTAAATATTTGCCTTCTGGGAATTTAGAATCTAAGTGGGCAGGGAGAAGTAATTCAGTTATTATTAAATGATGTGATAAATGCCAAACAGTGATGTTTGGATATTATATTCAAGAGAAAAGAGTACTTTCCCTAATATGTTGGTATTCAGGAAAGGCTCATGGGCGTGGCAGTTGGCAAAGCAGTATCTTGAGGGATAAACAATATTTTTAGTGGAAGATTTGGGGCAGAGCAAGACTGTGGTATGATGTATTCCAGGAAGAGGAAATATTTCATTAAAGTTTTAGAACACAAAAAAGTTCACTGAGGTTAGAATACAAAGTCTTGGAAGAGAGTAGAGAAGGACTTGGAAAGGCAGATAGATGAACGGTTAGTGGGAGGAGTTGAATTTTTTTGAATGAAGGTTACAGGTATATATTTGTGAATAATATAGAGGTGATAGGGCTTGCTTGTTTTGGAAACAAAGATTGAATAACATCAGATTATTTAATATAAAAATAGAAGAAGCATCGTGTATGTAAAATGTGTGTTGAATTTAGTGTAATGTAGCTAAATCTCAGAAGAAATATAATGTTCTGCAGGTGAAGTTCCTGGACTCTACACTCTTGAAGAATTAGAGCCCTTACTCTTACCTCTTAAAGATCAGGCTTCGCAGGATGGATTTTTTGGACCAGTCTTCAACTACTTCACGTATAGTAAGTACGATAGAGCTCAGTAATGTAACTGTGCTTCATGTGAAATAAATACGTTTAATCTACCTTATTTTCTCATTAGATTGCAAAGGTATCTTAAATTTTGGGTCCATTTGGTAATTTATATTTTTTCTTTTTTATAGAACTTTTAGAAAATAGCTTGTTGACTAAAGGCTAACCTATAATAAAAACATGTTAAGTAAAATTTTAGCAAAAGGTTAGGATGAAAGTATAGTAATGTCTTTTGGGATATTTACTTTGCTGCTTTTGTTTCCATGTGATAAACTTAGTACCTATCTTAGAGAATTAGTGAATTATTTAGATTGTGCCACATTCTGTTAATGAGGTGACTTTTGTTAATGAGATGACTTTTGGCCAGCACCTAGGGGTGGGGGCTGGTTGCCAGGGAAACCAACCACAGGAGTCCTTCCTCTTTCCCAGGAAGCCACATCAGAAGGGGAGAGATCAGCTAAGCCCCGATTATTAAGTCCTGGTGTGGGGGAGGGGTGGCCTTCCCCCTCCCCGCCCTAGACTCACATAGTACGGAACATACATTCACTCCATCAGCCTGGGCCCCTCACTGCTCTCAGCTTTCTGCTCCATGTCACCTCTTCATGATTTTTTTTTAAAATACTTTTAGATTTATAGAAAAGTTGCAAAGATGGTCGGGGGAGTCCCTGTGTAGCCTTCACCCAGCTTCCCCTCATGTTGGCATCGTACTGTGACAGCTGCAGTACATTTGTCCAGCAGAGAAATCAATGTCGGTTCAGTGCTATTGGCTTCCCTTGTGGCTCAGCTGGTAAAGAATCCGCCTGGAATGTGGGAGATCTGGGTTCCATCTCTGGGTTGGGAAGGTCTCCTGGAGAAGGGAAAGGCTACCCACTCCGGTGTTCGGGCGTGGAGAATTCCATGGACTGTATAGTCCATGAGGTTGCAAAGAGCCGTACATGACTGAGTGCCTTTCACTTCACTTCACATGCTGTAGTTTCTTTGAAACTAAAGAAACATATTATTATAGAAGCAGTTTTGTGTACTGCTAAAATTGGGAAGTAAAAAATAAGGTAATAGTGACACCACCCAGGCACTGCTATTACAGTGATCATCTTTATTTTTCTACAAGAACATTTATCATTGATGAAACAAAGAAAGTTGTTAAAGAGCTACCTTCCCTTCTCTCTCCTTTAAGTTTAGAGGGAATTTCTACCACACCTTTAAGAAACAGACCATCTCAATGCTATTTTAAAAACTACTTCAGAACATAGAAAATAAAGGAGAGTTTCTAAATCCCTTCTTATGAAGGGAAAATGATATTAACATTGAAATTGGAAAAATATTTCTCCTAAAGGAAAACCAGAGATCAGTTTTGCTTCTGAATATTGAAACAAAAATCCTAAAAAGGAAAAAATTATTTAGTAGAATCCAGTATGACATTTGAAAAGTAACAGCAATATCATATCTTTTGGGGATATTTTATCCCACCTTGCACAAACATAGCACATATATGTGCATTGCAGGCGTGCTTATCCGTTCAGTCGTGTGCAACTCTTTGTGACCCTTTGGACTATATAGCCTGCCGCGCTTCTCTGTCCATGGGGTTTTTCAGGTGAGAATAGTGGAATGGGTTGCTGTTTCCTTCTCCAGGGTATTTTCCCAAGCAGGGGATCGATCACGAATCTCTTGTCTCCTGCATTGCAGGCAGATTTTTCACTTAGGGTATAACTCTGTTTCATAGCTTGCTCTTTTGTTAAAGAGCTTCTGCCATCCAGTTTCAGAAAATTTTAATTTCATAAAACAAGACCATGTATGGATTTCTTCAAATATTGTTATTGTAATATTCCATGACTCTATTTATCCTATTTTTTTAGGAGTGCAACAAAACTTGCATATTGTTTTGATAATGGATTCTGCAAATTTAAACTTCATAATAAACTGTGAGAGCAATCCTGCTTTGCATAAGAAGTGCCAGGTGTTGTGGATGGAGGCTTGGTCAGATAGCAGTATGAAGAAAGTAAGTTTAATGTTTAAATACGGAAATAAAAAATAAGCACATTTTCTTTTTAAGACACCAAGGACTTCCCTGGTGGCTCAGATGGTAAAGCATCTGCCTACAATGTGG
This sequence comes from Bos grunniens, assembly GCF_055505025.1. Lineage (NCBI taxonomy): Eukaryota > Metazoa > Chordata > Mammalia > Artiodactyla > Bovidae > Bos > Bos grunniens. The sequence goes on along the minus strand of NC_141179.1, from coordinate 5,821,930 downwards.
GAGACCCGGTTCAATCCCTGGGTTGGGAAGATCTCTGGAGAAGGAAATGGCAACCCACTCCAGTATTCTTGGCTGGAAAATCCCATGGATGGAGGAGCCTGTTAGGCTGCAGTCCATGGGGTCGCAAAGAATCAGACAGGATGGAGCGACTTCACTTTCACTTTCAGTTTCTTTTTAAAGTTACTAATTGTTACAATTTCCCCTTGGTGTTTATTGTAATCCTTAATTGTGGTGCTGAGCATCTCTCATGTATTTGAAAATAACTGTCTTTTCTTCATACTCTTGTACTTGACAGATTAGTTGACTACAAAATTTTAGGTGTAAGATTATGTTCTTAATTAAGGACCACAGAGATGTTTATTATATTTAAAAATTTTTATAAATTTAATTACTTAGTCCATTATAGACTAGCTTATGATTAAATATCACAGCAATAATTTTAGCAGTTGTTTCAATTAAAGTTTAGGTGCCTTTTAAAAAAATTTGTCATTGTTATGATATATGTTTGGAGGGGTATGAGTTTAAAGTGTGAACTCAAAAACTATCTCAACTGGAAGCCTTTTACATTGCTTCATTTGAATAAATAATAATTTTCAATATTGTCTCCTTGAATGATGCTCATATTTCCAATCATTGATTTATTTTTGTATAGTAGATGTGCAAACTATTGCCTATCATGATTCAGAGAAGGAAGCGCAATTTGAGGTAATAGACAACATTTTACAGTTGAGATGATCCTTTAAATAGATTTTAGTAAGTAGATAGAGGAAAGTTATTCCAGTCTGAAGAGGCTACATGAACAAGAGGTATTCATTAAGAAGCAGTAATTATTGGATACTTAATATGTGTCACTCTTTTATATACTGGGGATATAGCAGAGAAAAGAGAGACACAAGTCCCTGCCTCATGGAGTTTACATTCTTTTGGGGGATATTTGGAGGGAAAGCTTTCTACAGGAAGAATCTGAGATGAGAGCAGGCCTGGTGATTTGAGGGCCAGTTCATTTGTAACAGAGTGATCAAGGCAGAGAGTAGTTGCAGATGAGGTTGGGGGATTAAGAGAACAGTTAGGGTGGGGCTTTGGATGCTATTATAAGGATTTCAACTTTTCTGGAAACCAGTAAGGGTCTCCTTGGAGGCTTGGGAGCAAAACTGTTCTGATGTTTTATGGGATTACACTGCCTTCTGTTTGAAAATAGACTGTAGAAGACCAGGAGGAAGCAGTTATAAAGCTATTGAAGTAACCTTGGAGAGAGACAAGGATGACTTGTCTCAGGATATAGTGGTAGAGGTGGTGAGAACTGGTAGATACTCGGTATGTTTTGCAGTAGAAATGATAGGGTTTGCTGACAGATTGTAATAAGTTATTAGGGGAAGCGAGGAGTTGAGGATACCTGCCAGTCTGTTGGCTTGAGCTCCTGGAAAGACTGGAATACCTGTCAGTTGAAGGGAGACTATGAGAGGAACATTTTGAGAAGAGAAGATGAAGCTTTCAGTTTTAGATCTATTAAATATGAGGTGTGTCGGACATCCGAGTTGGAAGATTGAGAAGTTCAGGGGAAAAGGTCAGGCATACAGGCAAAATTGTCGGAATTATCAGAGTTTAAGTGGCATTTAAAGCTTTGAGAACAAATCCTACTAAAGGATTGAATGTTGGCAGAAAGCGGAGATATCCAAAGGCTGACCTCTGGGGCACTTTCAGCATTAAGAGGCTGAGATGAACAAGAACCAGCAAAGGATACTGAGAAGGAACCGCTAGGGAAATAGGAAAACAGGAGTTGCGAGTACAAGTGAAGCCTGGAAGCCAAGTGAAAACAGCATTCTGAAGGAGCAAGGAAGGGTGAACACATGGAAGTCCATGAGGGTTGGAAAGTGATCATTAGGTTTAGCAACTTGTGTCCCTTAGTGACTTTAATGAAGCAGTTTCAGTTAGTAGTGGAAAAAAAATACTGTAATGAAATGTGTTTTGGAAAGAATGAGAAGAGTGGAGAGTGAATATAGTCACCTCTTTTGAAGAATTTTGTTATAAAGTGGAAGATAAAAATGGATCAGTAACTGTAGGAAGTGGGAATAAAATAGTTTTTTTCTTTAAAAAAATTTTTTTAAGATGGGATAAACTGGAGCATACTCATATGCCATTGGGAATGCAAGAAAGGAAACAAAACATATATTTTATATGAAAGAGCAGGAATTGCTGGAGCAGTGTCCTTGGGTCTAGACACCATGTGGGCCTATTACACAAATGAGAGGATTGAGGACAAGCCTTTGCTTGGGCTTCCCTGTGGCTCGGCTGGTAAAGAATTTGCCTGCAATGCAGGAGACCTGGGTTCTGATCCCTGGGTTGGGAAGATCTCCTGGAGAAGGAAAAGGCTACCTACTCCAGTATTCTGGCCTGGAGAATTCCACGGACTGTATAGTCCATGGGGTCACAAAGAGTCGGACACAACAGAGCGACTGTCACTTCACTTTTCTTGGAGAATGGAAGCATCATCTGTAGCAACAGGAAAGGAAGCAGAGTACAGGGGTCTGCGTAAAGCAGGTGGGCAGGAGTAGCATTGGGAAGTTTTAGACATTTCTGGTTGTTTCTGTTTTCTGAGTGAAATCGGAACTAAGATTAATCACTTGAGAGAAAAGTTGAGGGAAGAGATTTTGGAATCTTGAAGAGATGTAAGAGGATGTGCAAAATAGTGTTTTGGAAGAGGGAAGGAGTGAAAGGCTTAGGAGAATGGAATATGATATAGCTAGATAGCATTATGGGTTCACATGAGGCTAATGATTGTAAAGTTCAGCTGAGGCCATTCAGTGTAGTTGTGTGCTTTTTCTCCAGTCACGTGTGCACTCAGGGTTACAGACCTGCAATAGTGGTGACCTGCATTTAAGCAGGATTGGGGCTTTGCTTTGCTACTTGAGTGTGTGCCAAAGAATGTTCAAACTACCACGCAATTGCACTCATCTCACACGCTAGCAAAGTAATGCTCAAAATTCTCCAGGTGAGGCTTCAGCAGTACATGAACTGTGAACTTCCAGATGTACAAGCTGAATTTAGAAAAGGCAGAGGAACCAGAGATCAAATTGCCAATGTCTGCTGGATCATCAAAAAAGCAAGAGTTCCAGAAAAACATCTACTTCTTTTTACTGATTACGCCAAAGCCTTTGACTGTAAATCACAATAAGCTGTGGAAAATTCTTCAAGAGATGGGATTACCAGACCACCTGACCTGCCTCCTGAGAAATCTGAACGCAGGTCAGGAAGCAACAGTTAGAACTGGACATGGAACAACAGACTGGTTCCAAATAGGGAAAGGAGTACATCAAGGCTGTATATTGTCACCCTGCTTATTTAACTTATATGCAGATTACATCATGCAAAATGCCAGGCTGGATGAAGCACAAGCTGGAATCAAGATTGCTGGGAGAAATATTAATGACCTCAGATATGCAGATGGCACCACCCTTATGGCAGAAAGTGAAGAGGAACTAAAGAGCCTCTTGATGAAAGTGAAAGAGGAGAGTGAAAAAGCTGGCTTAAAACTCAGCATTCAAAAAGCTAAGATCATGGTGTCCGGTCCCATCACTTCATGGCAAATAGTTGGGGAAACAATGGAAACCGTGAGAGACTTTATTTTTTGGGGGCTCCAAAATCACTGCAGGTGGTGACTCTAGCCATGAAATTAAAAGACATTTGCTCCTTGGAAGAAAAAGCTATGACAAACCTAGATGGCATATTAAAAAGCAGAGACATTACTTTGCCAACAAAGGTCCGTCTAGTCAAAGCTATGGTTTTTCCAGTAGTCATGTATGGATGTGAGAGTTGGACTATAAAAAGAAAGCTGAGCGTAGAAGAATTGACACTTTAAATGTGATGTTGGGGAAGACTCTTGAGAGTCTCTTTAACTACAGTAGTAGTTCAACTAACTACTCTTGAACTACAAGGAGATCCAACCAGTCCATCCTAAAGAAATCAGTCCTGAATATTCATTGGAAGGACTTATGTTGAAGCTCAAGCTCCAATACTTTGGTCACCTGATGTGAAGAACTGACTCATTGGAAAAGACCCTGATTCTGGGAAAGGCAGGAGGAGAAGGGGGTGACAGAGGATGAGATGGTTGGATGGCATCACCAATTCAATGGACATGAGTGTGAGCAAGCTCCAAGAGTTGGTGATGGGCAGGGAAGCCTGGCGTGCTGCAGTCCATGGGGTTGCAAAGAGTTGGACACGACTGAGCAACTGAAATGACTGACTGACTAAGTACGACAAAGTAGGGGAAGGCCAAGGAAGCTGAGGAGTTATGGTAGGAAGACGGTGGATGACAGTATCAAGGTTGTTGAATGAATAGACTGCAGGTCTTGGTGAAATTTGAGGATTATTTGCATTGCAAAAGGAATGAGCTGGTTAGACAGGAATGTAATGGTAAAAGAGGGGGATGTTTGCAAGTGAGATTATGAAATGGTTGCAGTTATTGTTAATGACAAGGTATTAGGATGTGACCATTTGACATGGTAGGGGAGAATGGCTGGGGAAAAGGTGATAGATAACAGAAGGAGGAGAATTCAAGGAATTGAGAGGTCAAGGTATTAGTAAGAATGAATAGTGTTAATATACTCATTCAACTCCAAAGTGCTGTTTTTATCTCCTGGGAGGTAGAGTGGAAGCAAAGTGGAATGTGGTTGAAACAAGGCAAGAAAACTTTCCTAATGTGGTATATTATTTAGGGATAGATTCTTTCCCACCCTTCCCAGCTTTATTGAGGTATAATTGACACATAAAAATTGTATGTGTTTAAGGTGTACATCATGTTTTTGTTTATTTTATGTTGTGAAATGATTAGCACAATCAAGCTAACTGACCTAAGGGATAGAGTATTTTAAAGAAAGTGAGTTTCCAAAGAAATGTTCATTGATTTAAAAGTGTGTGTTTAAAATATTCTCTCAGTTGCTTCAGTATATTTTCAGAAATCAGTGAAAGTATTTGAGAAAAAAAAATATTCTTTGGCTCAAGAATCATGGCACTTTCAAACTCTCCACTAGTTAAGGGATCTTCTGTCTTAATGTTTTGTTCAGTCTGAGAAGAAAAAGATGCTTTTTGACCTGATTACCTGGATTACTTGCACTTGTTCTTATTAGGCATGTGAACTGTATCAGGTGAAATAAGTTGGAGGTTTTTGGTTTAATTTTAAAATTTTGGAGTTCTACTTAGTTTTTGTTCCCCAGAAATAGGGTTTAAAATTTTTTTAATATAGTTTAATATCTGTTCATTACTTAATTTTCTTATTTGTGATAGTGGCAAAAATCTTGCCATGACTACACAATAGACAGTTTTTAGCATTATCAATTATGTTGATATCAATTATGAATTATTTTCATTTATTTTGATTAATTATGATTAATTATGAAATTATTTTTATTTATTCATTTATTTCCTTATTTCTCATTTAAGAAATCTAAGAATCCTTCCTGTTCCTTTATGTCATGAAGGCATTTTAGTAGTTTGATACCAAATAAAACATTTAATTTTATTACTTTGTGATTTTAAATGGTATCTGTGATTATTCTCTAATTCAATCAAAATGGTTATTTTCTTCATTTCATAAAGTCTAATCATTTTTCAAGTGAGATGCTGAAGCTTTTCCTGTGTGCTATTAATTTCCAGTCAATGGTTGATACATGTGTCAAAAGTATCAACTAGGAAATGTTTTCTGAAGACTGATGTACTATTTTTTTTTTTCTTAGTCTGGAAGGAATCCTAGAAGAAAAGTCCAACTGATACTTTTTATGTGTTGTGTTAAGTGTTTTTATACCTCTGATACTGAATTTACTTAAACTTTTTTCATACTGAATTGAAGTTTAAAGAAATGCTCTTCCTGTTTTAGATACCTGAAATGTTACTCAGTGAAATGGGTGGTGATGAAAGATATAGTGACAAAAAAAGAAAAGAAGAAAAGAAAAAGAAATCAGGTAGTATTTTGATGAAATTGATTTTACCTGGTTGTTATTGATGAAATAATTGCCGTTTTCTAATGTCGTAAGGTAATCAGGGTCAGTAATGAAGAGCCTTCCATGTCCTGTTACAGAAGGAATTTGGATTCTGACTTCTTAGTGATTTGGGATAATTGACAAGTTTTTGTTAGAGATGTAACGAGAGTCTTGTTTTAGAAAGAGAAGTCTCTGCATCCACCTGTTTTTTCAGATATTAGAAATAGAATGGTGTACAGAGAAACAGGGGTTCTATAGACCAGTATAGAAGGCTATGCCTTCTAATCTAAGAGGAAGGAATGGACTTGGGTGGTATTAGGAGGTAATCTCAGAGAAGGCAATGGCACCCTACTCCAGTACTCTTGTCTGGAAAATCCCATGGATGGAGGAGCCTGGTGGGCTGCAGTCCATGGGGTCTCTAAGAGTCAGACACGACTGAGCGACTTCCCTTTCACTTTTCACTTTCATGCATTGGAGAAGGAAATGGCAACCCACTCCAGTGTTCTTGCCTGGAGAATCCCAGGGACGGGGGAGCCTGGTGGGCTGCCGTCTATGGGGTCTCCCAGAGTTGGACACGACTGAAGCGACTTAGCAGCAGCAGCAGGAGGTAATCTAAAGAGGATTTGGTTATATAACGGCTGCTGTATGCAAGGAAGAAGAAGGATGCAAGAATATTTCTCAGGGTTCTGCTTGGAAAAATTTATTAGAAGTTGATTTTGTTCAGTTGGGTAGAGGATACAGACGGGAATAGGTTGAGACAACAAAGAGGGAGATAATTGTGTTTGGTCGTGTATATATCGGCTTCCCAGGTGGCTCAAGTAATAAAGGATGTGCCAGCCGGTATAGGTGATGTGGGTTTGATCCCTGGGTCAGAAGATTCCCTGGAGAGAAAATGGCAGCCCAATCCAATATTCTTACCTGGAAAATTCCATGAACAGAGGAGCCTGGTGGGCTACTACTGTCCATGGGTTTGCAAAGAGTTGAACATGACTGAGCGACTGAGCACATATGTGTATATTGAATCTAACGAGAGCTTAATTTTTTGACTTTTGAAGCCCTGTTTCTTCCCATGTACATAGGAGGGGATAGGTGTTATTTGGTTTGGTATATCTTTTCCACTCATACAGCTTTTAGTAAGCTTACTTTCAGACTACATGTTATGTAGTCCCAATTAATTGACATGGGAAACTGTAGATTTATCTTTCTTGCAGCAATAAAACTTGTCAGGGGAAATACAGGGAAAGGTATATACATACAGTTGAAGTGTAGAGACCACGGGAAAAAATAATGCAAATTAATAAGAAAAATGGAAGCTATGCATGGATACCTAGGAATAACTGTTCACCTTTAAGCAAATATATTATCTCATAATTTCATTGAGTAGAAAAAGATAGTTAAGTTTATTTTCTGTAATTCTTAATGGACTATACTTACATTGTCGTTTTTTTTCCTCTTTCTAGTTGATCCTGAGTTTCTAAAATCTTTTTTATTAATCCATGAGTCTTGTAAAGCATATGGTGCTACACCAAGCCGATACATGACCTTTTTACGTGTGTATTCTGCCATTAGTAGCAGCAAGAAAGAGGAATTATTAAAAAGACAAAGTCATTTGCAGGTACATTATTGGTGATCTAAAGTTATTTTATTTATGTGTAGGGGACAAGGATTATGTAAATCACAATGCCATAAATAAATATTGTACTGTATTAAATATCCTGGAAAACTGTCTCACCTATCTGTATTGCCCACTGGATTATAGTAATGGTTTTGTATTTTTTTTGGTTGAATAATTATTTCTTTTCTTCACCACGCATGTTATTTGTGTGCTTTTGATAGCTTTTGATAGCTTATTGTGCTGGCTTTAAATGTCTTTTTCACATGAACTTATTTTAGAAATCAGACATGCCTATTATTAATTAAAATATAATATATAATATTATGTTTTATAGTAGACTATATAATTATATTTTATAAACATTCTTAAAAGTATATTTTATTATATATATTTCATTATTATGTATAATTTATTATATTCTTATTTATGTCACTTACTACATTTGGAACTCTTTGTATTTCTATTATTGTAGAGCTTCAGCTTAAGTGCGCTGTTAGAATGCTAGCCTCAGATTCTGTCAGAGAGCATTCCTTCTCCAGAGTTCTTGCTTCCCTTTGTAAGGGTAGGAAACCAGGAACATTAATTGACAGAGTTATCTTTATCCTTCTTTCTACTGATTTACTTTCATTTATATTAAGCCACTAACTGCACATGCTTTGGAGAGTTAGTTTCCTGATTTAGTTCTCTATTGTATTTGAGGTAAATAAATTTACTGAGTTATAGCTTTATTGGGTCAATGTCGTGTGTACATTAGATAAAATGCTAATGTCAAGAACCAGCATGATGCCTGTCGTCTGTGCTGTGCTCAATAAATACTGTTTGAAGTGAAGTGAAGTCGCTCAGTCGTGTCCGACTCTTTGCGACCCCATGGACTGTAGCCTACCAGGCTCCTCTGTCCAAGGGATTTTCCAGGCAAGACTACTGGAGTGGGTTGCCATTTTCTTGTCCAGGGGATTTTCCCGACCTAGGGATCGAACCAGGTCTCCCACATTGTAGGCAGAAGCTTTACTGTCTGAGCCACCAAGTTTACATTCCCTTTTTTTGCCATTGCTATCTTTCTTCTGATTTGTTCTGTGACAAAAATGCAGTTGTATTGAAGAACAGAGAGAATATTTTTCATGTTCATTCCTTGGATTATTGATGGACAGTGGAATGGAGTGTTCTAATGGCCAGACCAGGGTCACCACTCCCACCCCGCCACCCTGCCCAAAGAATAGCCGAAGCATTTGGAGTGATTGCTAATCAGCACCCTATGTAAGGCAGTCTCTTGTAAAATAGTTGGATAATAGACAAGCAAAACCAAGGCATGTCCAGTATAAAAAGAGTGGTCCCTGAGGTGCTTTTGTTCAATTAATGAGACTGAAAAATTAGAAAGGTTTACTGTTTTTTTTTTTTTTTCTATTTTCTTTCCTGTCTAATGCAGTTGAGTAAAACCCCACTGGTTAAGCTAATTAATATGTGTTAATGTATTCAGCTTTACTGTGATGCTTTAAGATCCATTTTTCTCTAAAGCCTTTGTGAAGTCTTTTTTTACATCTTAATGGTAAACAGTTGACTAAATTGTTATAATGAGCAATAAGAAAAAGCCCAAGTTCACTTGCAGATGTGGTATTTGTACACATTTGTATTTTTTTCATTCATTCTTACAGACTTTGTTTACCCTTATGTATATAACATTCTTATTCTTTTAATATTGTCGGTCTCTTCTATTAATGTAGGCTGGTGTATCTAAACTAAATGAAGCTAAAGCTCTTGTGGCTGAATTGAACAGAACAGCTGGAGAACAAAGTGTATTACTTAAAACTAAGCAAGATGAAGCAGATGCTGCTCTTCAAGAGATCACAGTATCAATGCAGGTAACATTTAGAGGAAGCACAGAGATGCAAACAATAGGAAGGCCATTTATACCTGGTTGTCGTTCACTGAAAAATAACGATTTTACTTAAGTGGATTTAAAAAGTATTGCTTGTCTATATTGAATAGACTGATAGTATTGTGTACTTGAACTTTTGGAAAGAGTGTATTATTTTCCCATATTGTTTAAAATCACAACTGTAGTCTCCTCAGTTGTTTATACACTAATTTATCTAAATCCTATAAAATACAAAAGTATAAACATTTTGATTGGTATAGATTTGTCTGTAACTGCTTTTGTTTACCCTCTGTTAGTTAATATTTTCTTTTATTTTTCTTAATATTATCTCCTTCAGGCTTCAAGCCTGTTTTTTATATTCTTAGGATTTATAAAATGTCTTTATTCATTCTGTTTATACTTTCATGATATTTTTAATATTTTGATTGTATCTTCTTTTTACATTGCCTTTCTTTGGTTGAACCATCACAAGAGAGATTTCTCTGCATTCTTTATTGCCAGGGTATTTTTTTTTTTTTTTAATTATTTTTTAATTGAAGGATAATTGCTTTACAGAATTTTGCTGTTTTCTGTCAAACCTCAACATGAATCAGCCATAGGTACATATATATCCCCTCCCTTTTGAACCATCCCTTCCCTCTAGGTAGATATAGAGCCCTGTTTGAGTTTCCTGAGCCATACAGCAAATTCCCATTGGCTATCTATTTAAATGTGGAAATGTAAGTTTCCACGTTACTCTTTCCCTACATCTCACCCTCTCCTTATCTCTCCCCGTGTCCATAAGTCTATTCTCTATGTCTCCTTCTCCATTGCTGCCCTGTAAGTAAATTCTTCAGTACCATTTTTCTCGATTCCGCATGTGTGTGTTAGAATACGATATTCATCTTTCTCTTTCTGACTCACTTCACTCTGTATAATAGGTTCTAGGTTCATTCACCTCATTAGAACTGACTAAAATTCGTTCCTTTTTATGGCTGAATATTCCACTGTGTATATGTACCACAACTTCTTTATGCATTCATCTTTCGGTGGACATCTAGGTTGCTTCCATGTTCTAGCTATTGTAAATAGTGCTGCAATGAACAATGGGATACAAGTCTTTTTCAATTTGTTTTCTTCAGGGAGTGGGATTGCTGGGTCATAAGGTGGTTTTATTCCTGACTTTTTAAGGAATCTCCATACCATCTTCCATAGTGGCTGTATTAATTTGCATTCCCACCAACAATGCAAGAGCGTTCCCTTTTCTCCACACCTTCTCCAGCATTTATTCTTTGTAGACTTTCTGATGATGGACATTCTGACTGGTGTGAGGTGATATCTCATTGTAATTTTGATTTGCATTTCTCTAATAATAAGCCATGTTAAGCATCTTTCCATTTGTTTGTTAGCCACCTGTATGTCTTCTTTGGAGAAATATGTTTAGGTCTTTTTCCCACTTTTTGATTGGGTTGTTTGTTTTTCTGGTATTGAGTTGTGTGAGCTGCTTTTATATTTTGGAAATTAATCTTTTGTCAGTTGTTTCATTTGCTATTATTTTCTCTCAGCCTGAGGGTTGTCTTTTCACCTTACTTATAGTTTCCTTTGCTGTGCCAAAAGCTTTTACATTTAATCAGGTCCCACTTGTTTACTTTTGTTTTTATTTCCATTACTTTAGGAGGTGGGTCATAGAGGATCTTGCTTTGATTTATGTCATCGAGTGTACTGCCTGTGTTTTCCTCTAAGAGTTTTACAGTTTCTGGTCTTACATTTAGGTCTTTAATCCATTTTGAGTTTATCTTTGTTTATGGTGTTAGGAAGTGTTTTAATTTCATTCTTTTACATGTAGCTGTCCAGTTTCACATGTAGCTGTTCCATTGATCTATATTTCTGTTTCTGTTATACTGTATTGATGAATGTAGCTTTTTAGTATAATCTGAGGTCAGGAATGTTGATTTCTCCAGCTCCATTATTTCTTAAGATTTCTTTGGCTATTCAGGATCTTTTGTGTTTTCATATGAAATGTGCAATTTTTTGTTTTTAGGCATTTTGTGAAAAATGCCATTGGTAATTTGAAAGGTATTGCATTGAATCTGTAGATAGCATTTGGTAGTATAATCATTTTCACAGTATTGATTCTTCTTACCCAGGAACATGGAATATCTCTCCATCTGTTCTTGTCATCTTTGATTTCTTTCATCAGTGTCTTATAATTGTCTGTGAATATTTCTGTTGTCTCCTTAGGTAAGTTTATTTCTAGATATTTGTTTTTTGTTGTAATGGTGAATCAGATTGAGTCCTTAATTTCTCTTTCTGATTTTTCATTGTTGGTATATAGAAATGCAAGTGATTTCTGTGTATTGATTTTGTTTCCTGAAACACTGTGAAATTCACTGATTAGCTGTAGTAATTTTCTGATAGTATCTTTAGGGTTTTCTATGTACAGTATCATGTCATCTGCAGATAGTGAGAGATTTACTTCTTTTCTGATCTGGATTCCTCTTATTTCTTTTTTTCTCTGATTGCTGTAGCTAGGACTTCCAGAACTATGTTGAATAATGGTAGTGAAAATGGACACCCTTGTCTTGTTCCTGATTTTAGGAGGAATGCTTTCAGTTTGTCACCATTGAGAATAATGTTTGCTGTAGGCTTATCCTATATGGCCTTTACTATATTGAGGTAGGTTCCTTCTGTGCCCTTTTTTTGAAGAGTTTTAATCATAAATCGGTGCTGAATTTTGTCAAAGGCTTTTTCTGCATCTGTTGAGATTATCATATGATTTTTATCATTCCATTTAATATAGTATATCACATTGATTGATTTGCATATATTGAAGAGTCCTTGCATCCCTGGAATAAACCCAACTTGATCATGGTGTATGAGGTTTTTGATGTGTTGCTGAATTCTGTTTGCTAAACTTTTGCTGAGGAATTTTTACATCTATGTTCACCAGTGATACTGGCCTGCAGTTTTCTTTTTCTGTGTTGTCATTGTCTGGTTTTGGTATCAGGGTGATGGTGGCCTCATAGAATGAGTTTGAAAGTGTTCCTTCCCCTGCAGTTTTTTCAAAGAGTTTTAGAAGGATCTGCATTAGCTCGTCTCTAAATGTTTGATAGAATTCACCTGTGAAGCCATCTGTTCCTGGGCTTTTGTCTTTTGAGAGAGATTTGATCACAGCTTTGATTTCAGTATTTATAATTGGGTTGTTCATAGTTTCTATTTCTTCCTGGTTCAGTCTGGGAAGATTGAATTTTTCTAAGAATCTGTCCGTTTCTTCCAGGTTATCCATTTTATTGCCATATATTTGTTCTTGATAGTCTCTTATAATCCTTTGTATTTCTGCATTGTCTGTTGTAACCTCTCTTTTTTCATTTCTAATTTTGTTGATTCTTCTCTCTTCTTGATGAGTCTTGTCGAAATGTTTGTCAATTTTGTTTATCTTCTCAAAGAACCAGGTTTTAGTTTTATAAATCTTTACTATTGTTTCTTTCATTTGTTTTCATTTATTCCTGCTCAGATCTTTATGATTTCACTCCTTCTACTAATTTTTTTTTGTCTTTGTTTTTCCAATTGTTTTAGGTGTAAAGTTAGGTTGTCTGTTCGATGTTTTTCTTGTTTCTTGAGGTAAGATTGATTGCTATAAACTTCCCTCTTAGAAATATTTTGCTGCATCCCATAGGCTTTGAGTTGTCATGTTTCATTGTCATTTGTTTTAGAAATTTTTTGATTTCCCTATTGATTTCTTCAGTAACCTGTTGGTTATTTAGAAATGTGTTGTTTATCTTCATGTGTTTGTGCTTCTTAAACAGTTTTTTTTCCTTGTAATTGATATCTAGTCTCATAGCGTTGTGGTAGGAGAAGATGCCTGATACAATTTCAGTTTTCTTAAATTTACTGAGCTTTGATTTGTGACCCAAGATGTGGTCTATCCTGGAGAATATTCTATGTGCACTTTAGAAAAAGGTATATTCTTCTACATTTGGATGGAATGTCCTGAAGATATCAGTGAGATTCATTTTGTCTAATATACCATTGAAGACTTGTGTTTCCTTATTAATTTTCTGTTTTGATGATCTGTCCATTGATGTGAATGGGGTTAAAGTCTCCTACTATTATTGTGTTATTGTCAGTTTCTCCTTTTTTTTCTGTTAGTGTTTGTCTTATGTATTGAGGTGCTCCTGTGTTGGGTGCATAGTTTTACAGTTGTTTTGTCTTCCTCTTAGATTGATCCCTTGATCATTATGTAGTGTCCTTCCTTATTTCTTGTAATCTTTATTTTAAGGTCTAGTTTGTCTGATATGAGGATTGCTATTCCAGTTTTCTTTTGCTTCCCATTTGCATGGAATATATTTTCCCCTCCTCTCACTTTTAGTCTATATGTGTCTTTAAGTCTGAAGTGGGTTTTTTGAAGACAGTATATATATGGGTCTTGTTTTTGTGTCCATTCAGCCAGTCTGTGTCTTTTGGTTGGAACATTTAAACAGTTTATATTTAAGAAGTTACTGATATATATGTTCCTATTGCCATTTTCTTAATTGTTTGAAGTTTGTTTTTGTAGATCTTTTTCTTCTTGTGTATTTCCTGACTACATATGTCCCTTTAACATTTGTTGCAAAGCTGGTTTTGGTACTGAATTCTCTTAACTTTTGCTTGTCTGAAAAGTTTTTATTTCTCCATCAGTTTTGAATGTGATCCTTACTGGGTACAGTAATCTTGGTTGTAGATTTTTCCCTTTCAGTACTTTAAGTACATCCTGCCATTCCTTTTGGCCTGCAGAGTTTCTGCTGAACATTCAGCTTTTAAGTGTCTGGGGTTTCCATTGTACGTTACTTGTTGCTTTTCCCTTGCTGCTTTTAATATTCTTTCTTTGTGTTTAGTCTTTGTTACTTTGATTAGTATGTGTCTTGACATGTTTCTCCTTGAGTTTATCCTGTGTTGGATTCTTTGTGCCTCTGGGACTTGATTGACTGTTTCCTTTTTCATGTTGGGGACATTTTCAACTATCATCTTGTCAAAAATTTTCTCATATGCTTTGTTTTTCTCTTCTTCTTCTGGGACCCCTATATTTCGAATGTTGGTGTGTTTGATATTGTCCCAGAGGTCTCTGAGACTATCTTCAGTTCTTTTCACTTTATTCAGTCATTTTGCTTCAGTCCTTTTACTTTATTCTGCCCTTCAGAAGTTATTTCCACCATTTTATCTTCCAGCTCACTGATTCATTCTTCTGCTTCAGATTTTCTGCTGTTGGTTCCTTCTAGAGTATTTTTAATTTTGGTAATTGTGTTGTTTGTATGTTTATTCTTTAATCCTTCTAGGTCTTTGTTAATTGATTCTTGCATTTTCTCCATTTTGTGTTCAAGGTTTTTGATCATCTTTACTATCATTATTCTGAAATTTTTTTCAGGTAGTTTGCCTATTTCCTCTTTATTTATTTGGATTTCTGTGCTTCTCGTTTGTTCCTTCATTTGTATGTAGTATTTTTCTGCCTTTTCATTATTTTCTTTTTAATTATTGTGTTTGAAGTCACCTTTTCCCAGTCTTCAAGGTTGATTTCTTTCTTCTTCTTGATTTCAGCCTTTCTAAGGTTGGTTCAGTGATTTGTGTAAGCTTTGTACAGGGCGAGATTTGTGCTGAATTGTTTTGTTTGTTTGTTTTTCCTCTGATGGGCAAGGCTGAGAGAGATGGTAATCCTGTATGGTGATTATTGGGTTTGTATTTTTGTTTTGTTTGTTGTGTAGATGAGGTGTCCTGCACAGGATGCTCTTGGTGGTTGGGTGATGCTGGGTCTTGTGTTCAAGTCATTTCCTTTGTGTGAATTTTCACTATCTGATACTCCCTAGGGTTAGTTCTCTGGTAGTCCAGAGTCTTGGATTCAGTGTTCCCACTCCAAAGGCTCAGGGCTTGATATCTGGTCAGGAATATGTGGTTTGTTATGGCATTAAGTAAGATTAAAACAAATACTCCAAAACAAGAAACCAAAGAATAACCCCAGACAAATGGTAGTTAGAAATCAGGCAAATAATAATTAAAATAATGGAATTATGCACATATCCATATACACCCATGAGCAAAGTCAAAACAGTCCAACAAAAATAAAGTACAGTAGATTGATCCAGCAAACAAAGGAGATAAAAAATTATATTTACCAGTTAAGAACAAAACTAACTATAGCACAAACTGGGAAACAAAACTAAAGTATGGTGCCAAATGGAAAAACAAAACAAAACAAAACTAATATGTTGAGAGGAAAGAAAGAGAAGAAAGAAAGAATTGATATGCAAAGCTAAATATAGGTAGATAAAGAAGATTTATATACTTTAAAGATTAACTGCAAGGGGAAAAGAATAGTAGGAAAGACAAGGGAATAAGTGGAGAAAAAATATAATAGGTTTTAAAAATCAAAAATTAAAATTATATAAAAGAGAAAAGAAGACAAAAGAAAAAAAGGAAAAAAATGGAAAACTCCACAGTTTTGGGCAAAAGCCCAATGTAGAGGCAGATGTTGATGGTATTAAAAAGTGTGACTAAATATACACATATACATATATACCCATAAGCAAAATCAAAACAATCCAACAAAAATAAAGTACAATAGATTGACCTGGAGAACAAAGGAAACCGAAAGTTATTTCTACCAGTTAGCAGCAAAACTAAGTAAAGCACAAACTGAAACACAAAAGTAAAGCAAGGTACCAGTTGGGGAATAAAGTAGTGAAAATAAAACTAAAAAATATGTTGAGAGGAGAGGAAAGGAAATAAAGAATAGATATGCAAAGTTAAATAGAGGTATATAAAGGTTTATATACATTAAAGATTAACTGCAAAGGGGAAAAGAACAGTAGGAAAAGCAAACAAAGGAATAAATGTAGAAAAAATAAGAATAGGTTTAAAAAGTTAAAAATGAAAATTATAAAGAAAAGAAAAAAAATGTCCACAGAACTACAAAACCCCAACATAGAGCCAGTGGTTTATAACAACAATAAAATATGTGACTGAGAAAAAAAAAAAATCTCAGAAACTTAATTAGATTTCCTAGTGCCAATAAAATCGACAACTATATCAGAGGGGAGCATAAAACAAGGAATAAAAAAGGAAAAAACATCTGAAAGCATCTACAGAACAGTGAAAACATAAAAATAATAAATGGTTTTCTGGAGTCACTGCTGTCAGAGTCCTTTCCCTCGCTGGGACTCACAGACCACCTCACCTCCCTAGGATGCCCTCCAACACTGTGCTGGTCTCTGGACCTGCTGTGGGGGCAGCTCAGGTTCTAATCTGGTCCTAATTCTGTATATTCTTGCCTGTAATGTCCACAGCTATCATAACCAGTGTGTTTTCTTTTGTGGGAGCTCTCAGTGGCCTTTTATATTTAACATAGAGTCTACCTATTTGATTGTGTGGATTTAATCTGCAGCTTGTACAGCTGGTTGGGAAGGTTTGGGGTCTTCTTCCTTAGCCACACTGCCCTTGGGTTTCAATTGTGGTTTTATCTCCACCTCTGCATGTGGGTTGTCCACTGGGGTTTGCTCCTGAGGCTGCCCTGGAGGACTTGGGTTTGCCCCTGTGAGGGCCAGGTGTGGAGCTGGTGCAGCTGCTTAGGTCGTGGGGGTTTTGGCAGCACCAGGGAATTGGCGGCTAGTGCAGCAGGAAATATAGTGCCCTAGAAGGGTATGGTAACCAGTATTCGCCAACATGCTCCAGTATTCTTGCCTGGAGAACCCTCCTGACAGAGAAGCCTGGCAGGCCACAGTTTACAGTGTTGCAGAGTTGGACAGGACCCAAGTGACCCTGTGTGCATAGACGCAAGAATTTTTTTTGCCCGTGGCAGCTCTGCCCTAGTGAGGGTTGAACGTGAAGTTGGCACAGCTGCTTGGTTTGTGGGGACCCTGGCAGCACCAAGTGTGCAGGGACATGGGCTGCCTCAGCTGCAGGAGTTATGGCCCTGTCAGAGTCTTTTTTCATGCCTCTTGTAGCTGAAGATCAGAAGGCCTCTTTGGCCAGTCTTTCTCCATAGCTTTGCCTATTCAGGCACTTAGAGGGCTCCCTTGCCTGGGGTCCTTCTCTGTTTTTCAGGGCGTCAAGCACATAGAGGGCCCCCCTTGGCTAGGGTACTGCTCTGTAGATTGACGGGTCAGGCACTTAAAGGAGCACTTAGTTCAGGCCATCAGGCGATTGATGGGCCAGCCTCTGTATTGTTCAGCTGCTGATGCTGGTGTGTGGGGGGAGAGAGGCTATGATGATGGCTTCACCCCCTACGCATGACTCAGCAGTATCACCTTGCTTCCGTGGCTGCCTGGCTTTCCTCCACAGTCTCCTCCCTCACATCCCCTGGATCCGTCTCTCTACAGTCAACAGCAGCCCTCACCCTGGGATTGCTCCACAATCCCTAAACTCCAGCTCCCAGCTGCTGCGCCTTCTAGGGGACCTGCATTCCTGTCCAGAGTGTGTATGGCTGTGGCAAGGACTGTCTGATTCTCATTCCATTTAGGCTGCCACAGATCAGCTGTTTCACTCTCAGCCTTAAATGTTTCTCCTCTAACCCAGACAGTTGTCCCGACGTGGGGATCAGACCCCTGCTTCAGTCCCCCCACTTGCTGAGGGCATGTCCAGTCCTACTAACACTCCTGTTTTTCGCCCTAGTTCCTTCATCCTACTGAGTTCTGTGTGGTTCTATATATTCTTTTCCGCTGGTCAGGTACTCCTGTCTGCTCTCAGCCTGTGTTCTGCATGCACTTCTGTGTCTGAAGGTGTGTTCCTGATGTATCCATGGAGAGAGATATACTCCACGTCCACCTATTTCTCTGCCATCTTGTTCTCCCTTGCCAGGGTATTCTTTCACATTTGCCTACCTTTTCTGTATGCTTCTGCCCATTACCTTGTTTTTTGGTACTGATTACTTACTCACTACCACTAAGTCCATAATTTTTTGTCCTTCAACCCTATTCCTCCTCTGAGCTTCAGACTCAGATCATCAATAATCTGTTAGATACATCTTCTTGAAAGTCCTATAAGCCTTACAACTCAAAACAGGTTCAAAACTAATTATTTCCTTTCCTGTATTCCTTTTTTTTAGTTATGGCACTACAATATAGCTAATTGTTCAAAACAGAATTTATAAATTGTGTTAGACTTCTGCTCCCTGATAGCTCAGCTGGTAAAGAATCTGCCTGCAATGAGGGAGACCTGGGTTCAATCCCTGGGTTGGGAAAATCCCCTGGAGAAGGGAAAGGCTACCCACTCCAGTATTCTGGCCTGGAGAATTCCGTGGACTGTATAGTCTATGGGGTCGCAAAGAGTCGGACACGACTGAGCGAATTTCACTCGCTCACTCACTCTGTTCCCTTAATCCATGCATCTAAAGAATCCTTAAATTCTGTTAGTTTTACATCCACGATTGTGTCTTAAATATGTTTCACCATGTCCATGTGGGTGATGTTAACCTTCAGTTCAGTTCAGTCACTCACTTGTGTCCGACTCTTTGTGACCCCATGAATCGCAGCACACCAGGCCTCCCTGTCCATCACCAACTCCCGGAGTTCACTCAGACTCACGTCCATTGAGTCAGTGATGCCATCCAGCCATCTCATCCTCTGTCGTCCCCTTCTCCTCCTGCCCCCAGTCCCTCCCAGCATCGTCTTCTCCAATGAGTCAACTCTTTGCATGAGGTGGCCAAAGTACTGGAGTTTCAGCTTTAGCATCATTGCTTCCAAAGAAATCCCAGGGCTGATCTCCTTCAGAATGGACTGGTTGGATCTCCTTGCAGTCCAAGGGACTCTCAAGAGTCTTCTCCAACGCCACAGTTCAAAAGCATCAATTCTTCGGCACTCACCCTTCTTCACAGTCCAACTCTCACATCCATACATGACCACTGGAAAAACCATAGCCTTGACTAGACGGACCTTTGTTGGCAAAGAAATGTCTCTGCTTTTGAATATGCTATCTAGGTTGGTCATAACTTTCCTTCCAAGGAGTAAGTGTCTTTTACTTTCATGGCTGCAGTCACCATCTGCAGTGATTTTGGAGCCCAAAAAAATGAAGTCTGACACTGTTTCCCCATCTATTTCCCGTGAAGTGATGGGACCGGATGCCATGATCCTCATTTTCTGAATGTTGAGCTTTAAGCCAACTTTTTCACTCTCCTCTTTCACCTTCATCAAGAGGCTTTTTAGTTCCTCTTCACTTTCTGCCATAAGGGTGGTGTCATCTGCATATCTGAGGTTATTGATATTTCTCCCGGCAATCTTGATTCCAGCTTATGCTTCTTCCAGCCCAGCATTTCTCACAAGTCTAATGCCTCTTTTATTTAAATTAATTTCAGTGTTTTTTCAGACTGGTGTATATATCTCAATAAAAGTAAATGGCATAGAAGTCTTAAAAGTAACAAAGTTGGAGGGCTTATTATGATACAAAGACTTACTATAAATCTACAGTAGTCAAGGTAGGGTGACACTGGTGTAATGGTAAGCATAGTGATTACTGGAACACTATAAATCCAGAAACAGAGTTACACATACATGGTCAATTAATTTCATACAACAGTATCATTTAAATGTGGAAAGGATGATCCTTTTAACAAATGGTACTGGAATATTTAGATATCCATGAAGAGAGGAAAAAAACCTCAGGTGTATGAAAAATAACTTGACATGAAACATAGACCTAAATGTACAGCATAAAATTATACAACTTCAGAAGAAAATTAGGGAGAAAATGTTTATGATGTTGGGTAAAGCAGGGATTTCTTAGATATGATAACAAAGTAGAAGAGGAAAATAAATGAGAACTTGAACCTCATAGAAATTAAAAAAGAAAATGAAAAGGCATGTCACAGACTAGGAGAAAGTATTGACAGATGTATATTTGATAAAAAAAAAAACTTGTTTCCAACATGTACAGAAATTATTGCAACTCAATACTAATAAAACGAACAATTCAGTTTGCAAATAGGCAAAAGATTTGCACTGGCCTTTCATGAAAACATACTTATATAAAGGGGTCATATGTTTCACAAATATATGAAAAGATACTCAACATCATTAATCAGCAAGGAAATGTGATGCCCTTGTTTTTCGGATGAAAATCTTGTTCTCGACCTTAGCTTTGTGGTCCTCGGCCTGGTAATTCCAAATCTTGAGCTTCTTTGACTTGATTTCTCAGACGAATAACCGTTTTTTCCCTGACTTCTGGTAGTTGGGAAGGGAAGTGGTAATATGACTCCACAAATTGCCTATTTAAAAGTATGTTCTAAATATTCTGTGAAGATTTCCCAAAGCCTCAGCTGTTTTATAGTTTTCCTCAGCCCCCTGTAGCATTCTTCCTGAAGACCTGTGGCTTGCTTCCTTCTCTGCCTGGTCTCAGTTGCTGTCCTGAGCTCCTTCTTTACCATCTTGGTCTACTGCCTCATGTCTGGAGCCTGGCCCCAGAAGCTTCTGGAGAAAGGGTACATGGAAGATAAGTTTTGAGATCTTGCGTATATGAACGTTCTGCTGTGTTCTTGGTTGGTTGGTTGTGTGCTAGGAATAGTATTCTAGGGTGGAATATTTATGTTTTGTTTAGGTTTTGAGGGCATTGTTCAGTTTTCTCCTAGCTTCCATTGTTGGTGATTAAAACACTATTTTAATTTCTGATCTGTGTTTGGATAACCTGTTTTTTTTTTTTTTTTTTTCCTTCAGAGTTTTTCAGTTCTTGGTTTTCATTGTTCTAAAGTTACAGTGATTTGCCTTGGTTTAGGTTTATTTTCATCCACTGTGTCCAGTATGAGTTCTTACTACCTAACAATTTGCCTCCTTCAGTTCTGGGAAATTTCCTTAAATTATTTTATTGATAATTCCTTTTCCTTTATTTCTCTGTTCTTGGTTATTAGAATTCTTATTTGGGCTTTGGGCTTACTAGTCTGGTTCTCTAACTTTCTTATATTTTTTCACTTTATATTTGTTCTGCTTTCTTTAAAATTTCTTAAAGTTTATCTTTTAACCCTCCTATTCAGTTTTTCATCTTTATTATATTGTTTCTCAGGAGATGTAAAACAATCTCTAGATGTTTCCCTTTGGCAGTAGTGCCCCTTGTGGTTTCATTGTTGCAGCACCTGCAACTAGCCCTCAGGGTCAATTTCATGAAGGTGTCTTTTTCTTGAACATGTCTTATTATTATTTTTTCTTACATGATTGCTTTATACTTAGTTAAAGAATAATTCTTATGCACCAAAGCTGTATGAGCATGGAAAGGAAGTTTATTGTCTGTGAACTTCACAAGAGGATGATCTGGGCTGAACTGATGGCATAAGCAAAAAGTTTTCACCCGGCATGTCAAAATTAATTTGTTGGCAGATGGAAAATCTTCAGAAGCAATAGTATTTTTAGATAACTGATGATTATGTTCACATTCAGTGTTTACAATATACATTTATGGACTACCTGGCCTGGAAGTAACAGATCAGAAAATCAATTTAATTTTTATACTGTAAAACTTTAGCATATTTTTTTTTCTCAAGGAATTTTAGAAACAAAGTAATATAAACACTTATCTGAAGCAGCTAGTCATTTTTATTGTAAAAATATATATTGTTTTTTTCCTTTCAGGAAGTTGAAAGCTTTGTTTCATATTCTTCTAACTTCTGTTGTTGCAATTGGAACACTTTTGGATTACTTAACCTTTAACTAGTAATTTGAAAAACAGTAAAAACTCCATAAAGCATAATATCATTGATAGCTGTATATTAACAAAGGAAAATACTCAGTACTCTGTGGGCCTGTGTACTTCCAAACTAGTGAATATTGTTAAGATACATTGTGTGCTGTGCTACTCTTTTCTCTGGGCTGTTCTGGGAAGAGAGGTTCTAAGACTGTGGCTAACTAGATTACCTAGGTTAGACCTAGAAAAATAACTCGGCATTTTGTATTATAAGTTAGTAATGATAAATATATGACATTTCCGTTTGTTATTTTATTATTTTATACATAACATTTATTTTATTTATTGTATTTTATTTATTTTTATTTATACGTACATACATTTATTTTATACATACATACATGTTCAAGCTGGTTTTAGAAAAGGCAGAGGAACCAGAGATCAAATTGCCAGTATCCCCTGGATCATCGAAAAAGCAAGAGAGTTCCAGAAGACATCTATTTCTGCTTTATTGACTGTGCCAAAGCCTTTGACTGTGTGGATCACAATAAACTGTGGACAGTTCTGAAAGAGATGGGAATACCAGACCACTTGACCTGCCTCCTGAGAAATCTGTATGAAGGTCAAGAAGCAACAGTTAGAACTGGACATAGAACAACAGACTGGTTCCAAATAGGAAAAGGAGTATGTCAAGGCTGTATATTGTCACCCTGCTTATTTAACTTATATGCAGAGTACATCATGAGAAATGCTGGGCTGGAAGAAGCATAAGCTGGAATCAAGATTGCCGGGAGAAATATCAATAACCTCAGATATGCAGATGACACCACCCTTATGGCAGAAAGTGAAGAAGAACTAAAGAGCCTCTTGATGAAAGTGAAAGAGGAGAGTGAAAAAGTTGGCTTAAAGCTCAACATTCAGAAAACGAAGATCATGGCATCTGGTCCCGTCACTTCAAGGCAAATAGTTGGGGAAACAATGGAACAGTGAGATACTTTATTTTTTTGGGCTCCAAAATCACTGCAGATGTTGATTGCAGCCATGAAATTAAAATATGCTTATTTTAGCATATTATAGCATATTCAAAAGCAGAGACATTCCTTTGCCAACAAAGGTCCGTCTAGTCAAGGCTATGATTTTTCCAGGTGCCATGTATGGATGTGAGAGTTAGATTATAAAGAAACCTGAGGGCTGAAGAATTGATGCTTTTGACCTGTGGTGTTGGAGAAGACTCTTGAGAGTCCCTTGGCCTGCAAGGAGATCCAACCAGTCCATCCTAAAGGAGATCAGTCCTGGGTGTTCATTGGAAGGACTGATGTTGAAGCTGAAACCCCGGTACTTTGGCCACCTCATGCGAAGAGCTGACTCATTGGAAAAGACCCTGATGCTAGGAGGGATTGGGGGCAGGAGGAGACAGGGACGACAGGGGATGAGATGGTTGGATGGCATCACTGACTCAATGGACATGGGTTTGGGTGGACTGTGGGAGTTGGTGATGGACAGCGAGGCCTGGTGTGCTGCTATTCATGGATTCACAAAAAGTTGGACACGACTGAGAGACTGAACTGAACTTAACTGATGGCATAGAGAGACAAATACCAAAATGTGCAACTGTTTTTTTTCTTGATTTTAAGTTTTTTGACAGCAGAAAGCCTTTTGTATTGGGATGTAGTCGGTTAACAATGTTGTGGTAGTTTCAGGTGAACAGCAAAGGTACTGGGCCATACATATACATGTGTTCATTCTCCCATCCAGGCTGGCATTGAGCAGTGTTGCATGTGCTTACAAAGGGTCCTTTTGGGTTTCCATTTTAAATATAGCAGTGTATCATGATCTTTCCAAAGTCCCTATCTGTCCCTGCCCCCCTCATCCATAAGTTCACCAAACTGTGTGACTTTCAGAGCCTGCTACTCTAGGTTTGTGACCTAGAGAAAGAAGACACATATTAAATGCTATTCATATTAAATATGTATAATAATATAATAATATGTACATATTAAAGTACATATTCAGAATAGCTGTAACTTTCAATTGGAAAAGTAGGTTAATAAAACGTGAAGCACATGAGTAGGGCCTTTAGGGAATATTTTGATACTGTGGAGTTTGAGAAAAGAACTTTCCCCTTTGAGGACTCCTGGCAGAGATACACAGGTAGAAACATTTGTGGAATATAGAAAATTTTAATTGAGTTCATGTGTCAGGTTCCTGAGAGATATGGTAATAGGTCGCAAGGCATTAGTTTTGTTGTTGTTGCCAGCTTAAACTGCAAATTTGTTTCTTTCAATTCAGGTAGAGAGAGAGGGAGGGGACTCTGGTCTCTTTTTGATTTAATTGAAATATAATTGACTCACACCCCTTTATTAGTTTCAAGTGTACAAGATAATGATTCTGTTTATGTATGTAATGTGATGTATTTGTCACAATATGTGTAGAAAGGACACCAAACATTAGTCTTAAAACTCCTTGAATGATTATAATATGGTTGAGAATTTCTGTTATTAGAACTTTTGGAAGGTTTCTTGAAAAATTTCCTCCTTGGTTTTTTGATAGTGTATATCAAACGTTTATATACAACATTTGATAGTAACGTTCATAATGTTAAAACATGTTTATATATGTAGGACTCTTGATTTTTGAATTCATGACTAAAAACATCATGTGTTATTAATATATCATTGTGCTTTTTGAATATTAACTAATTTTTGTTCATATATTGGCATATTATTGTATAATAATTTCAATTAATTTTTGTCTAAAATATAGAAACAAAATCTTAGAATACTATAGCTTGTCTCTAAGAATTATCACTATTCCACTGTTAGAGAAGACTTCTATTTTTAGTTCTCTTGTTTATGAAATGAGCATAATAGTATTTCTCTGGGGTTGTTGCAAGTGTTAAATGTATATTATTATGATCATTTTCTAAATTACGCATTTCTGACAGTTTGATTTTTATATAGTAAACATTTATTGCTTTGCTATTCAGAAAAATTAAAGCATATTTCCTAATAGAAATATAGAGTAAATTATAAATCACTATAAATTATATAAATTACTATAAATTATAATTATAAATTATAGCATCAGTTTCCTAAGGCATGTTAGAAACTCTCATGTCAATTAATATTAGAAAAGCATTTAATAGTGCTTTTAAAATAGCATTTTTGGTATTATGCTTTTAAATGTTGAGTACATTAAAATCAGTTGGAATACTGCTTTAATATTCCTGTAGGATGCTAGTGAGCAAAAGACAGAACTTGAAAGACTGAAGCACAGAATAGCAGAAGAAGTCATTAAAATTGAAGAAAGGAAGAACAAAATTGATGATGAATTAAAAGAAGTACAGGTAAGATAAAAGTAGCAAAGACTGTAAGAGCCATTTTTAGTTTTGATTTTCAACTTTACATTGGAGTTTAAACATTTTTTTCATAAGTTATTTCCTAATAGTATTACCAGTGTGGCTTTCACTTAATAGTGTTTATAAAAGAGAAACAGGAAGGAAAGTCTGCTAGGAGAAGTAACCAAATTAGCCGATGGTTGTTAAAAATAATCTTTGTTTTCCATGAATCATATTGTTTACACTGTAGAAGTAAATATTTTGCAGATAAATTAAGACAAAGTCTTAGGCTTTTTTTCTTGAGACTTGATTAAATACACAAGCAAGTATTAGAAAAGAAAGGACCTCTTGAAAATGGCAGATTGTCTCAACACAGATTAGATTTTCCAAATTAGACTGTGGCTGTTATGGTGCCAGAAACTCTAGCTTTCCCCACTTGAACATTTTGTACTTTGTGTGTTTTAGAGCATTTTTATATTGGAAGACAAAGGGTATTAATAACTGGTTATTTTAAATAAAATGGCAATATTAGATAATTTGTAAAGAGTTAGTATATTTCCATATATATTTTTGAATGTATAAATACCCTTTTTGTCTTCTAGCCTCTAGTCAATGAAGCTAAACTAGCAGTTGGAAACATTAAGCCAGAATCTCTTTCAGAAATCCGTTCCCTGCGTATGCCTCCTGATGTAATCAGAGACATTCTTGAAGGTGTTTTGAGATTAATGGGTATCTTTGACACATCTTGGGTGAGCATGAAAAGGTAAGTTTTTGAATTTGTGAAAAATGTTACTTTATGCGTAAATTATACATTCTTTCAGATTTTTATTATGTCTTATATTGTTTCTCAAACTGAACTTCATCTAAGTACGGGATTACACACTTTCCCCTAATATTTCAGGATGGTCTATGTAATCATATTTCAAGAACTATATTTTTCTTCCACTATAAGTGATTGTTAAAAGTGTCAAAGGAGAAGATGAATGCCTTCAAGTGTTTAAGAACATCTTAATAAACATAAATATTGATTTAGTCCTTACTTGGTACAGAGTAATGTATTTACTGTGGTGTACTGATGAAGAAAATATAGTCACTGTTCTCAAAGAGTTTTTCACTCTTGGCAGAGGCAGAGAGACACAGAGAGCAAGTGAGAGCCCCATGAAAATATAAAAGGGATGTAAACCAGAGGAGAAAAGGCTGACTGTTAACTCAGTATATAATGTGGAGCTTTAGATTTCACAGTATAGCAATGGCATTATAGTTTGTGCTGGTATTCATTCTGATAGTAGAGTTCTTTTTCAGTCTGAAATGGGGGAGGAGATTTAAATTGAGAGAGCACGTAAAATATCTTTCTTATAAAGGAGTCAGAATATTTTCTTGCATATCCTATAATGTATTAATTACTCAGGAGTTCACATAAAGGGATGTGGATGGAGTTCAGTGTTATAATTCCTTCATTGTATTGCTTCAGTGTATTCACAGAACCTTAGAAAAACTGTTGTGCATCTTTCTGGAGCTCCTTGTCTATAAAAACCGATGAAATAATGTTACTTTAGAAACTTAAGTACTTTAAAATTACTCTGTTCTGTGGTTAACTAATAGATTGAAAGTATTGTATATACCACTCTGTTAAATTGATATTTTTGTTAAAAATAGCAAACTATATTTAGCCTCATTTGAATTAATAATATGCTTTATTTCTAGCTTCCTTGCAAAGAGAGGGGTGCGAGAAGACATAGCAACCTTTGATGCACGAAATATTCCAAAGGAAATAAGAGAGAGTGTTGAAGAACTTCTTTTTAAAAATAAAGGATCTTTTGATCCAAAGGTAATTTTAACAGATACCTTAAATTCCATTTCCATACTCTTGTTATATTCTTGTCAAAATGTGATGGTTTACATTATTTGTTTTTTAGTTTATTTAAAAAAGTAAAAGTTTTTTATAATAAGTTGTAGCTGTTATAGCTGGGAAGTATTTGCCAGAAGAATTGGGTAAACTAGAATCTAGAGGGTTGGAGACAGGTTTATTATCTCAGGTGGTGTTTGAGTCTTACGATCTGCTCTCATCGGTAAGTTCCTAAACAGTCATAACTTCCAATTTGCCTGTATGCTTTTATTTCTTCTTGTATATTAGTCATATAATAACACATCTCTCTGTTGGAATGCTTATATCTAATTCAGGAAACAGTTTAAATTTCATGATTCTTGTCTTTTTTAAATCTTTTATTCAAAACGTTATGTACTTCTTGATGCCGATAGCAGTTGTTTCAGCAGTGGTTTTATCTAATAAAGATCAATTCTTTGTATTGAAGAGAAAGAAATGGAGCTTGAAGATTGTTGTGGATGGCACATGTATTCATTACAAATGTGGCTAATAATTATTTATGTCAATAGAATGATAGAGTTGTATTAAAGATTGTATGTGGTTCAAAAAGATTTGTTCTTAAGGAAAAATAGTTTATATATTTTTTACTTAATCAAAACAGCAATTCACTTTATTTTTGCTGTAAACCCAAAACTTCATTATTTGGGTTAAATTATTAAACAGATGCTTAAAGAAAATACACTGGAATTAACCTTACCTTTATTTCAAGTGAAGTTAGGATGTGGGATAATCTCTGATGTGTTTTTCAGAATGCTAAGCGTGCCAGTACTGCAGCTGCTCCCTTAGCTGCCTGGGTTAAAGCCAATGTCCAGTACTCCCATGTCTTGGAACGAATTCAGCCTTTGGAAACGGAACAGGCAGGATTAGAATCGTAAGTTAAATATAAAATATAAACAACCCTAACCTTCATTTTCATCAATTGATGACATATTATTAGGATTTATTTATTGTCTGTATCTAAAAAGGCAGCTGACAACACTGAGTCATTTAAATACAAATTAAGAATGTAGATCCAGATAATGGAGTGGAGAATGTAGAGTTCACCTCATCTAAACCACAGACACATCAAAACCACATCTCCACGTGGAACTATCATCATGGAAAACTAATTAGAAAATGGCAGAAGAGTTAGATAACAAAACTTGCGAGAAAGATCTGTACATAATTGGGTTGTTGTTTTTCAGTAGCCCAGTCATGTCCCATGCTTTGTGACCGCATGGCCTGCAGTGCTCCAGGCCTCCCTGTCCCTCATTTTCTCCTGAAGTCTCCCCAAGTTCGTATCTGTTGCATCAGCGACACCATCCAGTCATCTCATCCTCTGGCACCCTCTTCTTCTGCCTCAATCTTTCCCAGCGTCAGGGACTTTTCCAGTGAGTTGTCTGTTCACATCAGATGACCAAAATATTGGAGCTTCAACTTCAGCATCAGTCCTTCCAACGAGTATTCAGGGTTGATCTCCCTTAAGATTGACTGGTTTGATCTTCTTGCTGTCCAAGGGACTTTCAGGAGTCTTCTCCAGCACCAGAGTTCAAAGGTATCAATTCTTTGGTGCTCCTCCTTCTTTATGGTCCAGCTCTCACAGCTGTACGTGACCACTGGGAGGACCATAGCCTTGACTCTGCAGACCTTTGTCGGCAGAGTAATGTCTCTGCGTTTCAATACTCTGTCTAGGTTTTTCATCGCAGGAGCTGTGACATCGTCTGATTTCACGGCTGCAGTCACCATCTGCAGTGATGTTAGAGCCCAAGAAGAGGAAATCTGTCACCATTTCCACCTTCTCCCTTTCTATTGCCATGCAATAGAAACATGTAGAAACATGCCACACATGTCCTGTGTGCACAGGACCAGATGCATGTAGGATCATGTAGGATCATGCGTCTGGTCCTGTTACTGCACTGGGGTGTAGCACTATTTACAGATGAGGAGTACATTATTAAAAGACAAACAATCATACATAAAATAGGCAAGCAAACGGTTCTATTATATAGCACAGGACATTTTATTCAATATCATTTAAACTAAAATGGAATATAATTTGCAAAAAATAACTGGATCACTGTGCTATACACCTGAAAGTAACACAGTATTTTAGCTGTATATCACTAGAGACATCACTGTGCTGTACACTTGAAAGGAACACAGTGTTGTTACTGTTTATCATTAGAGAAAAAGGAAAAAAAATGAATAAGTGAAGAGTTAAACAGACCAAAAATATGAAGAAAAAGCAATTAAAAGATGGATAGCAGAATGAACTCATTTTCTTCCTACTATTAAGTTGTTGGATAGATAAAGTGGGAGAATTTCCTTTAGAAAGAGCAAAATTTTGTAAAGGAATACTTTATTTTGTAAAGTTCAGGTACAAAAAGTAAATTCTAGAAATTTCAGTTCAGTTCAGTCACTCAGTAGTGTCCCACTCTTTGCAACCCCATGGACTGCAGCATACCAGGCTGCCTGTCCATCACCAACTCCCGGAGCTTACTCAAACTCATGTCTGTTGAGGAGGTGATGCCACTCAACCATCTCATCCTCTGTCATCCCCTTCTCTTCCCACCTTCAGTCTTTCCCAGCATCAGGGTCTTTTCAAATGAGTTAGTTCTTTGCATCAGGTGGCCAAAGTACTGGAGTTTTAGCTTCAGCATCAGTCTTTCCAATGAATATCAGGACTGATTTTCTTTAGAATGGACTGGTTGGATCTCCTTGCAGTCAAAGGGACTCTCAAGAGTCTTCTCCAACACCACAGTTCAAAAGCATCAGTTCTTCAGCCCTCAGCTTTCTTTATGGTCAAATCTCACATCCATACATGACTGCTGGAAAAACTATAATTTGACTAGACGGACTTTTGTTGGCAAAGGAATGTCTCTGCTTTTTAATATGCTGTCTAGGTTTGTCATAGCTTTTCTTCCAAGGAGCAAGCGTCTTTTAATTTCATGGCTGCAATCACCATCTGCAGTGATTTTGGAGCCCAAGAAGATAAAATCTCTCACTTTTTCTATTGTTTCCCATTTATTTGCCATGAAGTGATGAGACCTGATGCCATGATCTTAGCTTTTTGAATGTTGAGTTTTAAGCCAGCTTTTTCACTCTCTTTCACTTTGATCAAGAGGCTCTTAAGTTCTTCTTTACTGTCTGCCATAAGGGTGGTGTCATCTGCATTTCTCAGGTTACTGATATTTCCTCCAGCAATCTTGATTCCAGCTTGTGCTTCATCCAGCCCAGCATTTCACATGATGTACTCTACATATAAGTTAAATAAGCAGGGTGACAATATACAGCCTTGACGTACTCATTTCCCAATTTGGAACCAGTCTGTTGTTCCATGTCCAGTTTTAACTGTTGCTTCTTGACCTGCATATATTTTCTCAGGAGGCTGGTGAGATGATCTGGTATTCCCATCTCTTTAAGCATTTCCACAGCATTTGTTGTGATCCATCCAAAGGCTTTGGCGTATTCAGTAAACCAGAGGTAGTATTTTTTTTCTGGAACTCTCTTGCTTTTTCAGTGATCCAACATATGTTGGCAATTTGATCTGCTTCCTCTAACTTTCTAAATCTAGCTTGAACATCTGGAAGTTCATAGTTCACATACTGTTGAAGCCTGGCTTGGAGAATTTTGAGCATCACTTTGCTAGTGTGTGAGATGAGTGCAATTGTGCAGTAGTCTGAGCATTCTTTGGCATTGCCTTTCTTTGGGATTGGAATGAAAACTGACCTTTTCCAGTCCTGTGGCCACTGCTGAGTTTTCCAAATTTGCTGGCATATTGAGTGCAGCACTTTCACAGCATCATCTTTTAGAATTTGAAATAGCTCAGCTGGAATTCCATTGCCTCCATTAGCTTTGTTTGTAGTGATGCTTCCTAAGGCCCACTTGACTTCATATTCCAGGATGTCTGGCTCTAGGTGAGTGATCACACCATCGTGATTATCTAGGTCATGAAGATCTTTTTTGCATAGTTCTTCTATGTATTCTTGCTACCTCTTCTTAATATCTTCTGCTTCTGTTAGGTCCATACCATTTCTGTCATTTGTTTGCAGGAAATAAAGAGCCCTTCTTTGCATGAAATGTTCCTTTGGTATCTCTAATATTCTTGAAGAGCTTTCTAGAAATTTAGTGCTAATATATCATTTTTCTCTAAGTTTTTGAAAAATTTTTAGCATATATTTTCTAAAATATTATCTGGCAGGTGTGGGAAAAATTTAATGACTTTAGGGGCTTAAACTTTCAATTTGTTACTGAGTTAGTGTTATATTTTATCTCTTTTGTTCTGAATGTGAACTAAGAAGTATGTCATTTTCTGCATTGTTCAATTTTTGGTATTTTCTTTCTTACTCTAGACAAGAAGATATTAGCTGCTTAAATAAGTCTCTTATTTTTCTCAATATAATACATGAAATTTTCATGTCAAATCATACTATTTATATTATTGTGATTAATTATTTTTATAACTTAAATACTATTTTGTGAGTATATTTCCTTTCTTGTATACTATTTGTTATTCTTAATTATTGCCTTTTTTTTTCAGTTGATTTTTTTCTTTTTTGTTTTTGTGTCACATACTTATCCACAGTCTATCAGAAGCTAAAACATATTTGGAATCTGTGTTCATTTTAACATTCTCTTCAGTTCAGTCGGTCAGTCGTGTCCTACTCTTTGCGACCCCATGAATCGCAGGCACGCCAGGCCTCCCTGTCCATCACCAACTTCCGGAGTTCACCCAAACTTACGTGCATCGAGTTGGTGATGCCATCTAGCCATTTTTATCCAGAAATCTGTTTGCACAAGTGTTTTAAAATGTAGATTCCTGGAAGTGATGTGGTTAGGTCAGAGAATACACTTTTAACTTTAGCATTGCTTTTCAAATAAAATTCTAAATGAAAGTATTAAAATTAGTGAATTATTGACAATTTTCATTGTCATTTGTTTACTGCAAGATTATATTTTACAGTGCTGTTCCTGCTTTTTGTTGATAACTAGAGTGACTTCTATGAAATTGAATTGTATTTTAGAAATTTGCAGAAAACTGAAGATAGAAAAAGGAAACTAGAAGAACTTCTTAATTCTGTTGGTCAGAAAGTATCAGAACTCAAAGAAAAGTAAGTTAAGTTTTGAAATATATTTTGAGTATTTGAAAACTTACCACAGTTGATACTTAAGTTTTAAAAAACTGTTATAATTAATATATTAATTTTTTGATTTATCACTTTAAAATGGTGAATGATATAAAATAATAGTGTATTCCTTTTAAAAAGTTTAATGAGAACAAAAATATTATAAGTTTCCATTTGTATAGCTATCACTGTGTATATTTCTAAGCAATGGAAAACTGAGCAGGAAGAAGTGAATGTACTGTGTTAATGCTGGAAGTGTTTACATTTGGTATTCCTACTTCTTTATTAATTGGACCTCAGCATTTTAGACTTCTGTATTGCAGATGATGCTACAGTACTACTTGTTCCATAGTCTGGAATTGTGAATGGTACATGATCGTGTTAAAAATGTTTTATCTTTTTAGTTTTGCTCTTTTTGATATTAAAAATATTCCTTCATGCAAATATACTCAAAGCTAAAAACTGTTTATAAAAGGCATTAATCTTAAAGCCCTAATGTACCTCTTTGTTCCTGTGATTGTTTTTAATATAGGACAAAAAAAACACTGGTATGGGACTTACAAATATGGAAACATTTTCATTTAAGAATTGTAAAGATTGGAAAACTGGAGAACGTGTCATTAACTATAGCATATGTTATCACTTGCTACTTTCTTTAAGTCATGTATTACATTTCCTTTTTTTCTTATGGAAGAAATACACATCACTGTACCAAGAAAAAGTTCCATTAGACTAAAATCTATTAATTTTTTTTTCTATATATAGTCAGGAAACAATCATCTCTATTTACATTTATATATATTTACTTAATATACATAAATTAAAGCTATAGTGAAAGCTATAAATTCAATGTTTTTAATATTCCTGAATGTTTTTGTATTAGACATATAGATATTATATCACATAATTTCCCTCCTGGTATATAATTAGAGTGAAAGTGAAGTCGCTCAGTCGTGTCTGACTCTTTGCGACCCCATGGACTGTAGCCTATCAGGCTCCTCCGTCCACAGGATTTTCCAGGGAAGAGTACTGGAGTGGATTGCGATTGCCTTCTCCAGGGGATCTTCCCGACCCAGGGATCGAACCTGGGTCTCCCACATTGCAGGCAGACGCTTTACCGTCTGAGCCACCAGGGAAGCCCCAATTAATTAGAGCAGGATAAGGAAAATGATATGTTCTTTTCAGTATTACATGCTCAGAATCAGTACTTAATCATACTAAAGTGATTATCAAATATTTATTGAGTAGTTAGCTTATAGTACCAGTGTTTTAACTCCATTTGTTAGCCCTTTGCACGTGTCAGATGTTGTCCTAGGCACTTTACATATACATGTTTTTAGCATCTAGAACAATATTGAGAGGTGGATATTCTTACATAATTTGCGATTAGAACGCTAAAGATTAGAAAGGTTTGCTTAAGTTGAACAAGTAGTAAATGACTAAGCAAGCATTAGATCCTATATTTGTCTGACTCCTTTAAGTTCCTTTTCTTAGTCACTGCATCATATTACTTGTATTTTGGGAGGATTATTATGAAAACCTCCTGAATAATATTATTGAGGACTGTGGATAATATGACTGAGGAACTGGATTTTTAATTTTAATTAATTTAAATTTAGATAGCCACATATGATTGCCATATTGGACAAGTGACTCCTAGAGTCTTATTTCTGGGGGAGGGAAGAACAGGGCACTTAGAGAGGCAATAAAGAATAGAGGGCCTGCAACTTAATAGCACACCCATATGTGAATTTTAGGTCCTCTACTTACTACTGGCAGGACCTGTGCAATAATCTGTTTGGATCCAAGTCTCCATATTTATAAAAAGAGGATTATAGCACTTATTCTGAACTGTTCCTGGAATCAGCACAGTCCTGTGTGTGCTCTTTTATGTATTATTTATCTGTGGCCGGGCTGGGTCTCTGTAGCTATCCGTGGGTATTCTCCAGTTGCAGCCAGCACGGGCTGCTCTCTAGTTGTGATGTGGTTGCGGCCTATGGGCTGTAGAGTGTGTGGACCTCAGCAGTTGTGGTGCACAGGGTTAGTTGCCTCCCAGCATGTGGGGTCTTCCTGGACCAGGGACTGAACCTGTGTCGCCTGCATTGGCAGGCAGATTCTCAACCACTGGGCTGCCGGGGAAGTCCAGTCCTCGGCATTTTGAAGGCACTTATATATTTGTTGAAGGACTAAGTAATTATATGGAATCTGCTATTATATTTAGTAAAATAATAAATTTGTACAAGTATTTTTAAGGAAAATAAAAAGAAGTTTTAAACTTTGGCAGTTGGGCACATAGGGAGAGAATATATCTAATGGGATGAATATTTGATGTGAGTTTTAAAATTTTATTTGTAATTTTGATAGATGTGTATTTGTGGGAGTTAGAATGAGGGGTGAGGTAGGTATAAGGAAGGAGCTGGATCATGGAACAGCCCATTGACAGTCATGGCAGATGAAAGATAGTGCATTGCTTGAGAATATACAATTCTTCTGATGTTGACATCTAGTTTTACTGGACTAAATAAAATCAAATAAAACTGAAAAGACAAATTAGATCAATCTTATGACAGGAACTTTGAATGTCATATTGATGTTTATACATAATATAGCAGGATATCACAACCCTGTGAGAATATTCCCCTTTAAATGTAAGCATTGGTATCATGTCTATTATATTAATGATATTTTATATGCAAATATTATCAATATTATAGTTAATTAAAATTGTAGTATAAAAGTTCACTTTACTACCTAAGCATAATGTATTAAATCTATCTTAAATCTGACTGTCTTTAATTAAATTTTAATGTTTTCATAGATTTCAGAGCAGGACTTCAGAAGCTGCCAAACTTGAAGCTGAAGTAAGCAAAGCACAAGAAACAATTAAAGCTGCAGAAGTCTTAATTAATCAGCTGGATAGAGAACACAGGAGATGGAATGCACAGGTTTGTCTGCGCTCACGCAGTGAAGTGAAAGTCTCTCAGTCCTGCCGCACTCTTTGCGACCCCATGATACAGTCCATGGCCATAAAGAAGCATTGTTTAAGACACAGGAAATCTACGATGTATTTGCTAACAAAAATGAAAAGGAAAAATATCCATTAACTTTTAGTCGGCTTAGGATAAATGATCTAGATTAATGGCCCTGTTGTGAATTAATCTTTAAGCACAATACCTTTATATGGATGGATTTTAGACAAAGCAACCCATTCCTCTTTTAGTTAGGGGAGATCAGTTCAGTTCAGTTACTCAGTCGTGTCTAACTCTGCGAACCCACGGACTGCAGCGCACCAGGCCTCCTTGTCCATTACCAACTCCTGGAGCTTACTCAAACTCACGTCCAACAAGTCAGTGACACATCCAACCATCTCATCCTCTGTCGTCCCCTTCTAAACCCACCTTCAATCTTTGCCAGCATCAGGGTCTTTTCAAATGAGTCAGATCTTCGCATCAGGTGGCCAAAGTATTGGAGTTTCAGCTTCAGCATCAGTCCTTTCCAATGAATATTCAGGGCTGATCTCCTTCAGAATGGACTGGTTGGATCTCCTTGCAGTCCAAGGGACTCTCAAGAGTCTTCTCCAACACCACAGTTCAAAAGCATCAATTTTTTGGCGCTCAGCTTTCTTCACAGTCCAACTTTTACATCTATACATGACCACTGGAAAAACCATAGCCTTGACTAGACGGACCTTTGTTGGCAAAGTAATGACTCTGCTTTTTAATATGCTGTCTAGGTTGGTCATAACTTTTCTTCCAAGGAGTAAGCGTCTTTTAATTTCATGGCTGCAGTCACCATCTGCAGTGATTTTGGAGCCCAGAAAAATAAAGTCTGACACTGTTTCTCCATCTATTTCCCATGAAATGATGGGACCAGATGCCATGATCTTCGTTTTCTGAATGTTGAGCTTTAAGTCAACTTTTTCACTCTCCACTTTCACTTTCATCAAGAGGCTTTTTAGTTCCTCTTCACTTTCTGCCATAAGGGTGGTGTCATCTGCATATCTGATGTTATTGATATTTCTCCCGGCAATCTTGATTTCAGCCTGTGCTTCTTCCAGTCTAGTGTTTCTCATGATGTACTCTGCATATAAGCAGAGTACAAATAAGCAGGGTGACAATATACAGTCTTGACGTACTCCTTTTCCTATTTAGAACCAGTCTGTTGTTCCATGTCCAGTTCTAAGTGTTGCTTCCTGACCTGCATATAGGTTTCTCAAGAGGAAGATCAGGTGGTCTGGTATTCCCATCTCTTTCAGAATTTTACACAGTTTATTGTGATCCGCACAGTCAAAGGCTTTGGCATAGTTAATCAAACAGAAATAGATGTTTTTCTGGAACTCTTCTTGCTTTTTTGATGATCCAGCGGATGTTGGCAATTTGATCTCTGGTTCCTCTGCCTTTTCTGAAACCAGCTTGAACATCTGGAAGTTCACGGTTCATGTATTGCTGAAGCCTGGCTTGGAGAATTTTGAGCATCAGTTTGCTAGTGTATGAGATGAGTGCAATTGTGCAGTAGTCTGAGCATTCTTTGGCATTGTCTTTCTTTGGGATTGGAATGAAAACTGACCTTTTCCAGTCCTGTGGCCACTGCTGAGTTTTCCAAATTTGCTGGCATATTGAGTGCA
The DNA here is from genome assembly GCF_055505025.1 of Bos grunniens. NCBI lineage: Eukaryota > Metazoa > Chordata > Mammalia > Artiodactyla > Bovidae > Bos > Bos grunniens. The sequence goes on along the minus strand of NC_141179.1, from coordinate 5,784,913 downwards.
GCACTTTCACAGCATCATCTTTCAGGATTTGAAATAGCTCAACTGGAATTCCATCACCTCCACTAGCTTTGTTCGTAGTGATGCTTTCTAAGGCCCACTTGACTTCACATTCCAGGATGTCTGGCTCTAGGTGAGTGATCACACCATCGTGATTATCTTGGTCGTGAAGATCTTTTTGTACAGTTCTTCTGTGTATTCCTGCCACCTCTTCTTAATATCTTCTGCTTCTGTTAGGTCCATACCATTTCTGTCCTTTGTCGAGCCCATCTTTGCATGAAATGTTCCCTTGGTATCTCTAATGTTCTTGAAGAGATCTCTAGTGTTTCCCATTCTGTTGTTTTCCTCTATTTCTTTGCATTGATCACTGAGGAAGGCTTTCTTATCTCTCCTTGCTATTCTTTGGAACTCTGCATTCAGATGCTTATATCATACATTGTTTTAATATCACAGCAAGATCTAAGGTCTTGCTGGTATTTTTATATTTTGAAAATTGTATTTAAGATAGGTAATTACTTTAAACCAATGAATGATTTTTTCCTAGTAACGAAGCTTGAATTTTTGAAGCTTTTTTTTTTTTCCTCTTAGGACATATCCATCTCTCTCTCTCTTTCTCTCTTTTTCAGGTTGCAGAGATCACAGAAGAATTAGCTACTCTTCCTAAAAGAGCTCAACTAGCTGCTGCCTTTATTACATATCTTTCTGCTGCTCCTGAGGGTCTGAGAAAAACCTGTTTGGAAGCATGGACCAAGTTCACTGGTCTTGAAAGTTTGTATTTAGTTAAATCATCAATTTGAGGTTTCAGTATATGAAAAGCATATCTTTTGATTTTTGTCATTTTACTTTTTTTAAGATTAGGAAAACTTTCTGTAAGTTAATGGATACCATAAGTGCTTAATTTGCTAAATTCTACGAATGTTCTGAGAATCGATCTATTATGATGACTCTTGTCCCCCTAAAATCACTTTTCAAACTGAGACCACTGAATTATTTTGATATTGTATGAATGCACTTAAACAAATTTATTAATTTTTACACTGATTTCATATGGTAAAATGAGATGTAGGAATTCCAAAATTCTTTGTGAATTTTGTGTTTTTTTATAAATTAATATAGTTGTGAAACATTTATTTAATAGAAGAAAACTAATTCAGTTGTTTCATTTCTTTACATCATTAATTTTTTTTTTTCTCTTTAACTTCTGGTACTAAATGCAGAAGGATGGATTGAATATTAAGAATGATCATTGGACTTTTGTTGGAGTATATTTTAAATAGTTTTATTCTCTTTTCTTCATCAATCACAAGATTATTATTTAGTATCACTGATATCTTTAATTTTTCAGAATTTGATCTGAGGAGATTTCTTTGTACTGAAAGTGAACAGTTAATTTGGAAAAGTGAGGGCCTACCATCAGATGACCTTTCCATAGAAAATGCTCTTGTTATCTTACAGGTAATTAATCTACTTAACTTTTCTCATTAGAAATGTTTCTTTTGAAGCTTGCTCCAGGAAGTAACTTCTTAAAATCCTTAAGCTTTCACAGTTAGTCTTTAGTTACCTAAAAGTAAAAATATTTTCCTAACAAAAACCCATTTATGATTCAGTTAGCAACTCTACAATTTTTAGTGTAATTTATTTTTATCTCATATAAAATTATAAATTAAAATGGTATTATTTTGATGGCTGAATATTATTAATTGAACTTCCTAATATGAATAGAAACATTTTAGGGATACTTGATTTATTTGGCTGTATAGTTCTTCCATCTAAAGTATATTTTTAAAAAAATTTTATACTTTTATTTCATTTTGTTTTATAAACAAAGTTATGCAGAATGAAGATAGGTAAGTTTGGGTTATAAATTGAAGATGATCATGTGCATATTTTGGAAAATTTTCCTTTTCTATAGTGTGTGTTTCCCAGAAGTCATTATTTAGAATTGAAACTATTATGCCTCAATTAGCAGTGAATGTGAAAACTAAATTCAAAACCTTGTGTACAAGCAAATCATTTCTTTGTATGAAGTTGAATTTTTACCATTGATTTAATTTACCTTTCTGATATAGAATTTGAAAGATAACTTGTGCCTCTTGAAAATGTTTCATTTTTTTCTATTCTTTTTATCTGAATAGTTTATATTACTAGTATTTTCTTTTACTCTACAACTCTTTTCTCTGTCCACACACCATTTCTTTATCCTAAATGCTTCTCCTTAGGGAGTGTAAGTCATATTATTATAAGATTCATATTGGGGTCCCTGTTTATTCCCATGTAATTTATTGTTTTATTCACCTATCAACTGACTCTACTTTGACTCATTACATTGGAGTCTTACTAGTAGTATAAGAGTCACTGAACAAATATTAAACAATTTTACCTTCTTTTAATTATATTTGGCTTTATTTTTTAAACATTTTTATCATTTTTCACACTAGAATTACAAATCTGGAACTCTAAATGTGTATATACTCATTATAGCCTAGTACTTTTTATCATGTTTGGTATTCTTTTCCCAAGGTTTCATAGTTGCTTCTTCATTTTCAGTATTCCAAGAAAGCAGTTGTTTGAAGATTTTAAAAGATTAAGATTTTTCTTTCTTATTCCATAAGAAATCAGAGATCTTTAGAAAAAAATTTTATCACAATTGTTTTTGTTTTTCTAATAATAGTAAGTGAAAATATTTACTTTTCTATTCTGAATTTGTCTTTCATGATAAATTTGGTAAATGTTGTCTTTGAAGTTAATTTTCATAACAAGCTTAGTACACTTTGTATTTAATATTGCCAGCTTTCTTATAGGCACATACGCATTTATTTGACAAAACAAAGGGCTTCCCTGGTAGCTCAGCTGGTAAAGAATATGTCTGAAATGCAGGAGACCCTAGTTTGATTACTGGGTCAGGAAGATCCCCTGGAGAAGGGATAGGCTACCCACTCCAGTATTCTTGGGCTTTCTTGGTGGCTCAGCTGGTAAAGAATCCACCTGCAATGCAGGAGACCTGGGTTCAGTCCCTAGGTTGGGTAGATACCTTGGAGGGGGTATCTTACCTTATCTCCAGGATACCTTACCTGGAGAATCCCCATTGACAGAGGAGCCTGGTGGGCTACAGTCCATAGAGTCACAAAGAATTGGACACAACTGAGCGACTAAAACAGCATGACAAAACAAAACCATCTGGAAAATTTTGTTAGAGTTAATTAATTATTTTGTTGAAATGAGCTTACCATTGTGTTCAACATTCTGTCTGAGTTCTAAAGTGGAGTAGGTTTAAAATAAACTGTTGTAGTTGAGGGTGTGGTTGGATAGTACAATTCTGTAACATCTACTCATTAACATTACCATGTGATATGAAATTAGATGTCTCAGTGTTCACAAGATGTGGTTCTGGGAGTATTTTCTGAGAAAAAATGACAAGATGTGATGAATTAAGTATCATTTAACTATAAAAAAGCTTTTCAGAGATTCTTTTCTTAGGGCACTCTTTCCCAGTTTCAAGGCCTGTAGCCACTCCATCACTTATAAGCTAACTACTTATTTGTGCCTTGTATGTTCAAAATTATTCCTTTGTGTTATCACAAAGGGTGCTTTGGAGTTCTCATATTTGTGTTCAGTTAACTATTGAAGTACATGTGTTGTCTGGGTGAGGAAATAGTCAAATAATTATCTACCAGTGGCCTTGTAACAAAGGCCATTAGTTCTGTTACATTAGCAGAAGGCTTCTATGACTGTGTCCTTGATGAGCAGGGGAAGAATTTGGTCACGGTGACCATATGTCCTGGATTGCTTGGACTATGATTTACATCTGTTATCCTGATGTAATTATTAAAAAAATTTGTTTTGGATGATTTTATGATCTTCCTACTTTTGTGAAACTCAGGGGATAAATGGAGAGTATGAGACCCAGGTGGCACGGTGGTAAAGAATCCGCCTGCTGGTTCAGGAGACGTAGGAGACGCAGGTTTGATCCCTGGGTTGGGAAGATCCCCTGGAGAAGGAAATAGCAACCCACTCCAGTGTTCTTGCCTAGAGAATCTCGTGGACAGAGGAGCCTGGTGGCTACAGTCTATGGGGTTGCAAGAGTAGGACATGCCTGAGCGATTGAGCGTGCACGCACATGTCTATTAGACACTGGAGAGGTGTGAGTAAAGAGCATCCAGAAAGAAGATGGAAAATATGATTCATTTAAATTTCACAGTATTGTAAATTTTTCTTGTGAAGACATGTACTAGGTATTTGTTTTTTATTGTTTATGGACGGTTCAGTGTCAAATTAGTTTTCTTTAAACCACTTACATATTTCTGAGAATGTTTTCCCCTCCTGCCATTTATTGCGTGTTGAGGAAATGCAAGCTAATTTGGTATTAGTCTAAAGAATATAGACTTGTAAATTACATTGAGACAAACCTTTGTCATTAAATCCCCGATACATAATAATAATCAACACTTTCGTATACTGTGTTGCTTGTGTGTGCTCAGTTGCTCAGGTGTTTCCATCTCTTTGCCACTCTATAAACTATAGCCTGCCAGGCTCCTCTGTTCATGGGATTTTCTAGGCAAGAATACTGCAGTGAGTTGCCATTTCCTTTGATACTCCAAATCCAGGGATCCAAGTGGCATCTCCTCTGTCTCCTGCATCGGCAGGAGGGTTCTTTACCTTTGAGCCACGTGTGGAGTCCATTTTGTTCATATATTATTATTTAAAAATTAATAAAAGTAAAGCACTTAAATACTTAACTCATTTAATTTTCAAATCAACCCTATTTAGTCAGTCAGTCATTTCAGTCACTCAGTCGCGTTTTGACTCTTTATGACCCCAGGTACTGCAGCACACCAGGCCTCCCTGTCATCAATAACTCCCAAAGTTTACTCAAACTCATGTCATTGAGTTGGTGATGCCATCCAACCATCTCATCCTCTGTCGTCCCCTTCCTTCTCCCGCTTTCAATTTTTCCCAGCATCAGTGTCTTTTCCCGTTAGTCAGTTCTTTGCATCAGGTGGCCAAAGTATTGGAGTTTCAGCTTCAACATCAGTCCTTCCATTGAATATTCAGGACTGATTTCCTTTAGGATGGACGGGTTGGATCTCCTTGCAGTCCAAGCAACTCTCAAGAGTCTTCTCCAACATCATATTTCAAAAGCATCAATTCTTCGGTGCTCAGCTTTCTTTATAGTCCAAATATCACATCTATATATGACTACTGGAAAAACCATAGCTTTGACTAGATGAATCTTTGTTGGCAAAGTAATGTCTCTGTTTTTTAATATGCGATCTAGGTTGGCCATAACTTTTCTTCCAAGGAGCAAGCGTCTTTTAATTTCATGACTGCAGTGACTGTCTGCAGGGATTTTGGAGTCCCCCAAAATAAAGTCTGTCAGTGTTTCCACTGTTTCCATCTATTTGCCATGAAGTGATGAGACCGGATGCCTGACCTTAGTTTTCAGAATGTTGAGTTTTAAGCCAACTTTTTCACTCTCCTCTTTCCCTTTCATCAAGCGGCGCTTTAGTTCTTCTTCACTTTCTGCCATAAATGTGGTGTCATCTGCATATCTGGGGTTATTGATATTTTTCCATGCAGTCTTGATTCCATCTTGTGCTTCATCCAGCCCAGCATTTCTCATGATGTACTCTGCATATAAGTTAAATAAGCAGGCTGACAGTATACAGCCTTGACATACTCCTTTCCCTATTTGCAACCAGTCGTTTGTTCCCATGTCCACTTGTAACTGTTGCTTCTTGACCTGCATACAGATTTCTCAAGAGGCAGGTCAGGTGTTGTGGTATTCCCTCTCTTTAAGAATTTTCCACAGTTTTCTGTGATCCACACAGTCCAAGGCTTTGGCATAGTCAGTAAAGCAGAAGTAGGTGTTTTTCTGAAGCTCTCTTGTTTTTTTGATGATCCAGTGGATGTTGGCAATTTGATCTCTGGTTCCTCTGCCTTTTCTGAATCCAGCTTGAACATCTGGAAGTTCACAGTTCACATACTGTTGAAGCCTGGCTTGTAGAATTTTGACCATTACTTTGCTAGTGTGTGAGATGAGTGCAATTGTGTGGTAGTTTGAGCATTCTTTGGCATTGCCTTTCTTTGGGATTAGAATGGAAACTGACTTTTTCCAGTCCTGTGGCCACTGCTGAGTTCTTCAGATTTGCTTGTATATTGAGTACAGCATCATCTTTTAGTATTTGAAATACTCAGCTGGAATTCCATCACCTCCACCAGCTTTGTTCATAGTGATGCTTCCTAAGGCCCACTTGACTTCACATTGCATGATGTCTGGCTCTAGGTGAGTGATCACACCATTGTGATTATCTGGGTCATGAAGATCTTTTTTGTACGGTTCCTCCGTATATTCTTGCCACCTCTTCTTAATATCTTCTGCTTCTGTTAGGTCCATACCATTTCTGTCCTTTAGGTACACATATTATCCTTTTGTAGATAAGGAAGTTGAGATGCAGGAGGGTTAAGTTTCTTTTTTTTTTTTTTTTTGAATTTACACAATTTTATTTATTTATTTTTTAATTTTATTTTATTTTTAAACTTTACAATATTGTGTTAGTTTTGCCAAATACCGAAATGAATCCGCCACAGGTATACATGTGTTCCCCATCCTGAACCCTCCTCCCACCTCCCTCCCCATACCATCCCTCTGGGTCGTCCCAGTGCACCAGGCCCAAGCATCCAGTATTGTGCATCGAACCTGGACTGGTGACTCGTTTCATACATGATATTATACATGCTTCAATGCCATTCTCCCAAATCTTCCCACCCTTTCCCTCTCCCACAGAGTCCATAAGGCTGTCCTATACATCAGTGTCTCTTTTGCTGTCTCGTATACAGGGTTATTGTTACCATCTTTCTAAATTCCATATATATGCGTTAGTATACTGTATTGGTGTTTTTCTTTCTGGCTTACTTCACTCTGTATAATAAGCTCCAGTTTCATCCACCTCATTAGAACTGATTCAAATGTATTCTTTTTAATGGCTGAGTAATACTCCATTGTATATATGTACCACAGCTTTCTTATCCATTCATCTGCTGATGGACTTCTAGGTTGCTTCCATGTCCTGGCTGTTATAAACAGTGCTGCGATGAACATTGGGGTACACGTGTCTCTTTCCCTTCTGGTTTCCTCAGTGTGTATGCCCAGCAGTGGGATTGCTGGATCATAAGGTAGTTTTATTTCCAGTTTTTTAAGGAATCTCCACACTGTTCTCCAGAGTGGCTGTACTAGTTTGCATTCCCACCAGCAGTGTAAGAGGGTTCCCTTTTTTCCCACACCCTCTCCAGCATTTATTGCTTGTAGACTTATGGATTGCAGCCATTCTGACTGACATGAAATGGTATCTCATAGTGGTTTTGATTTGCATTTCTCTGATAATGAGTGATGTTGAGCATCTTCTCATGTGTTTGTTAGCCATCTGTATGTCTTCTTTGGAGAAATGTCTATTTAGTTCTTTGGCCCTTTTTTGATTGGGTCATTTATTTTTCTGGAGTTGAGCTGTAGGAGTTGCTTGTATATTTTTGAGATTAGTTGTTTGTCAGTTGTTAAGTTTCTTGTTTAAGGTCACAGAGCTGTCTAAAGGTAAAGCCAAGATTCAAGCATTGCTGCCTAGCCAGTCTATGCTGTAAGATTGCCTTTGAGAGATATGTGTTTATGGTTCTGTATATGTTTTAACTTATTTATTTCATGTTATTTCCATTATTGTAATTCTGCTTATGTTATCAAAAGATGAATTTTAGTTCTATTTACAAAATATTTCTATCCTTACCCCATTTGTGCTTATTAAAAATAAAAATAAAGTTGTAGTTTTATAAATGTTTCAAAAGTAGTTTCTTTCTTATTGGATGAAAGTCAGAAGGTACAAACTTTCAAGTATAAAATAAATAAGCACTAGGGACATTATGTACAACATGATAAATATTATTACCACTGCTGTAGATTATATATGAAAGTTGCTTAGAGATGAAATCCTAAGAGTTCTCATTGCAAGGAAAAAAAAAACTATTTCTTTATTTTGCACCTGTATGGTATTATGGATATTCACTAAATTTACTGTGACCATCATTTCATGATACATGTAAGTGAAATCATTGTTTTGTACATCTTAACTTACACATGATTGTCAATTATATCTCAGTAAAAGTGGAAGAAAAAAATCGCTTTCAAAAATGTCCCCTAACTAATCTTTTTTTCCCCCAAGAAGAGAAGAATTAAAATTGATATCATGTGTCTCTAGCATTTGACTTCTGTTCTGAGCTCCTGATCTGTAGTTCTAATTTCCTATTAGATACTATTTTCTGGACTTCTGTATGCAGTTCAAACTTTGTCTTTAATCATTAACAAATTTTTTTTTTTAAGTTTAGAATCAGTGGCCAAGTATATATAATACATTTTCTTTTTAAAAAGTAATTTATGCTTTAAAGTAACTGAGATGTTCAAAAGGTTCCTTTTTACAGTAGGAGGCTTGACCCAAATTGTTCTAGCCAACTCTGCCCTTGATATTGTTCTCCGTGACACACATTATGTTGTCGCACACTTCCATTATGTACTATCAATAGGGGCTGTATTTGCTATCATGGGAGGATTTGTACATTGATTTCCACTATTTTCGGGCAATACCCTTAACACTACATGAGCCAAAATCCACTTTGCAATCATATTTGTAGGTGTAAATATAACTTTTTAAAACTAGCTTCAGGATTCAAATGATATTACCAGAACATCTCTCTCTCTCTTTCCTCCATCTTAAGAGATGGATTTATTCTTTGATATTCTTAGATGGATTTATTCTTAGATAGGTTCTGCCATGTGTTATTGATAGACATTGATGACTTGTGGGTTTTACCATTATCGCAGTTTATGTTCTCAGACTAAAGATATCGCTTACCATCCTTTCTATTATTTATGTCAGTCCTTAACAAAAGTTTCTTATTGATTAGTTTGAATCACTTGCTCACCCCTTGTATGCAGTTCTGGAAGATTGATAATCCTGTGGGAAATGCATGATTGGGGCATGCATGCTAGGTAAAGGTAGCTGTGTTCTCTAAGAATTGTTTCTCTTCCTCCCTGACTTATTATAACCTGCTTCTCTTCTGTTTCCTAATGCTGGAGATGTCACTGTCTTGGTCTAGTAATGCAGACTGCAAATCATTCTTAGCTATGTCTCTTTAATTGTTCATTCAGTTAATTACTCAGCCAGTCTTCTCAAATCTGTCTCTCAAATGTGTCCTGAATTCATTCTGTTGCAGCCACGCCTGCTGCCAGTGGCTTCACTCAGGCCTACCTCATGTTGTGGTAAATATATCATAATAGCAGTTGGTTCCTTGCCCCCAGTATCAGTTCCTTCATTGTTATTGGACTGATTCTCCTAAAATGTTAATCTGATCATAACAATTCCTTGAATAATATATTTCAGTGACAGCTCATTACCTGCAAAGAAAAATTTCATTATCCTTAAACATGGCATGATCTTTACGATCAGAAAGACCTCTGATTACTCCTACCATTTTATATGCATCATCTTTGCCTAAACTTTTTTTTGGCCATCACTATTTATATTGATAATTTATTGCAAGAAGCCAAAAGAGTCAATGTATAAAATTTCAAAAATAACAAAAATACCTGTACTTTTTACTCCAACTATACTAAGTCACTGGTGGTTTTCCAGATACTCCCAGGCTTTTCACTCTTCTCTCAATCATGCTGTTGTCTGGACCAAATTTGCTTTTTATTTTTTAACTTCTTTGCCTGGCTAAGTCCTATCTTTTTTAATCTAGTTTGACTTGAATTGCTTCCCAGCAGCTTCCCTTAACTTCACTTACTATCCACTTATATAATTTTGAGTTATCTTTGATTTAAAAAATTTTTTCATTTTTTGCTTCTTTATTGGATGGTAGCCAGTAAGGGTGAGGGAATGTATTTTGTTAATTTTTGTATCCCCTGCATTATATGGTAGATGAATGAATAGCATGAATGAATGAAAGCTCAGCATTTTTGGATCTATAATTTGTTAAATGTAGAATTTGACCACATTTAATCATGGAACACACACCTAAAATATTCCTTAGAGGTCTTCTCTGTGTCTCTGAAGAAGTATAAATAAGATGAACACAAACTTGTAACTGTTCTTTGAAATTCTTAGGCGTATTTTCTGTGCTAAATACATGATTTTTTGAAACATTATCTTATTCTCTTTTTAACTGCTTCAGATCATTGGCTTGAAATCATGGGTAAGAACTTTTTAAAATTTAAAATAATTATTTTTGTAGTTAAGCAAAATCTAGTTTACTTGTGGAATGTTTGCTATTGAATGCTGGCATAAAATGACATCTAAAACCTAGTGTGCAATACTTAAGAGGTTTACTAGCCATGTTATTTTGCTTGCAATTGCACATGTATGTGGTAGAGCAGTAAGTGAAGCCTCCAGAAGTGGATGCTGGGTGAAGATCATATAGTGGGGTAACACTGGGGGATTCGTGGTGTTAGTGCTCCCCTCTGGATACAGGTAAAAAGAGGCTGCAATATTTAGAGAGAATTTTAAAACAGTAATAAAGCTGTTTTAGAGTCAGTCAACTCTTTATTATAACTGTGTGTTGGCAGTTTTCAGCATCATCGCAGATAAATGCTGTTGATCTCCAGGGCATGTTATCCCACCATCCCCCTCCCCCTTGAGATGCCAGTAAGGAAAAATCTGTGTCCTTATTAGAACTACCCCAGTTCTAAGTCTTTACTTTACTGTTACCCTCATGTGTTATCTTTTTTTTTTTTTTACAGTTAATTTTATTTTATTTTTAAACTTTACATAATTGTATTAGTTTTGCCAAATATCAAAATGAATCCACCACAGGTATACATGTGTTCCCCATCCTGAACCCTCCCCCCTCCTCCCTCCCCATACCATCCCTCATGTGTTATCTTATGCTTATATCCTGTAACTGAATTATGTTTTTCAAATAAATGTGAAAATTTAAGAAAAATTGGGTCAGTTGTTATTTAAATCTGATTTGCTAGGTAACAATGACTATTAGATGGTTTAAAATTTATCATATATTTATGATATATGATCAACTTAAATATATGTAAATATACATAAATATATAATTGGCTTTATATAGGTAAGTATATATGTAAAGATATATAAATATATAATTGGCTTCCTTTCATTTTCTGAATGGCATGTGTATGTAGTTTTCTAATTTTATGTTTATTTCAGAGTTTAATTAGCACAAGGTGTGAAGTAATGAATTTAGTTCATAGTTCGTTAGATCTTAACCAATCATCTTATGTAATTTTCTCTTCTAGGATAATCCTTTTGTAATAGTAATTATGTATACTACTTTAGAAAAATTAGTCTTAAAATATAAATACTTATATCACTGATTATTTCAGCAATACTTTTATGATTAGCTCTTACTTCGTTTATTCAACGACAGAATATCTAAAGTTTAGGGAATGACTTGTGTATTTTAAAACCAAGAAGAGAAGTGCAAATGGCATCTACTTAGGACTAGAATGCTTGCTTACTGTGTTGTTAATGTACATTTTCTGTGTTATTGTAAATAAAACTGTATTCTAACTTTACTGTGATTAAATTTAATAACCTAATATTAATTTCTGATAAAATTTATTAATTTTGCCTCCAGTGGAGCTAAAAACAACCTTCATTTCCTCGTTATAGTTTTATATTTGTGTTCTTCAAAACCTTAGAGAAAAACTCACTCATTAATTGTTTAATAATTTTTAGGAAATGATTTTCCTTTAATGAAAGCTTATAATTTTTCTTTTTTTTATTTAGAGTCGAGTATGCCCATTTCTTATTGACCCTTCTTCCCAAGCTACAGAATGGTTAAAGACACATTTGAAAGACTCACGCTTGGAAGTTATTAACCAGCAGGTGTGTATTACTTACAATTTAGATACCAAGTAGTAATGGAGTAATGGCATCTTATGGTGACAAGAACTCTGGGTCTGTAATCAGAAAACATAGGTTCAAACCGAGTTCTTATAACTTACCTGGCATGGGCCCTGGGGAAAGAAATGTAGCTTTCTTAGCTTTCGTTTTATAATTTGTAAAAAGGAATAAGAATCTTTGATTCCTTCTGTATGCAAGGTATTGATCTAAGCCCAGGGATTTATGTTAGTAATCACAGTTCATGCCCTTATGGCGATGACAATTGAGTAATTAGTTACACTAAACAAATAAGCATTTATACCAAATTATGATTAAAGTTAAGTGCTATAGAAGGGTGCTATAGAAGTAAGTTACTTAGGGACTTAGGAAAATCCCCTGGACTTTTAAATTTCCTCTTCATGTAACTCAGCATTGATCATTTGTGTTGTGTCCTGAGATTTGACAATCGGTCAATGAAGTATAATAGTGTTTTGTGTAGTGACTTCTCGCAGTCATGTTTATCTTGCCAAAGAAATTATTTTTCATGTTTTTTGAGAAAGTCCTAATGCATGGTTAATTTTTTAGTCAATTTTTAAATTTAATCAAATTTTAATCATTTTAATTCAGATGCTTGAAAAATTACCTCTTTAAAATGTTCTTCACTTATCACATGGGGATATCTAACTCATTTGTGTTTAAGAATAATTGTAATATGTAATTATTTATATAATATATAAAATATTTCATGTCACTTATGGTTGTAGTAGGATATTTAGATAATAATTATTATCCAAATATTTAATTTTTTAAAACAAAGTTGGAGAATTGGAGTGGTATTTAAAGTGACTTTTTGCCTACTCAGAAAGCCTAAAAATTCTTGCATGGTTATAAACTTTTGTCTAAATGTTTCTTTTCAAAATAATTAGAACTATCACAGCAAGATAAGTTTACTAGAATTCATCAGCTTGTCTTTGTTACTCCATTCAATGTTTGATATTGAATATAAATAGTTTTTATTAACAGATGAGTAAATTATTGCATATAGAATTTGAAAATTTTTTTCTGCATCAATTTGAAATTCTAGAAAATTTTAAAGGCTGTTTTTATTATTAATGTTAAAATCTTATTTTTCTAATGTATATATTTAAATTATTTAGGAATTTATTTGATAATTTATCCAATCAACTTGGTTCATGATCAAATACTTAGAAGTTGATGAAGACAATTATGAATAATTTGTGTTATTAACATATTGATTTTAAAATGTTTGTATTATTCCTGTTAATATTTTCAATATCTATATGACCTTTGTAAATCTAAGGTAATAAAGGAATTCATATGTATTCTTATTTATTCTCTTAGGATAGTAACTTTATCACTGCTCTTGAGTTGGCAGTACGTTTTGGGAAAACCCTTATTATACAAGAAATGGATGGTGTAGAACCTGTACTTTATCCACTATTGAGACGAGATCTGGTTGCTCAAGGTAAATGAATATTTGACAGTTTCCAGAGAGTAACTATTTTTTAAATACAAGCTATTTAACTTCAACAACTAACTTTGACTTTTTTTTTTGTCTTTCCACTGAATCTGAGGATATGAAAACTTTTTGGACGGTGGATGATAGTAATGTCAGAATCTAATAGTAATAGCAATTAAAAAACCTTTAATTAAAGTGTGTTTATACAAGAAGGGCCATATCAGGGTCTCCCACACCATTCCCAGGTACAGTGTCTTACGAGGAAGGCTCAAGGGACTCAGCACAAGGGTGCACTCATGGCTTATATTATTGGAGCAAAAGGCTACAGAGCAAAGTCAGCAAAGAGAGAGGCACGTAAGGTGAAGTCAGGAGTCAGGAAACCAAGTGCACATTCCGAGTCTTCTTTCATTGGAGTCACTCAGGCTGTGTTTAAATCCCCCAGGACAAGTTGTGACAGCACGTGTGTAAATTGTCTACACACCAAGGAAGATGCAGAGTTTTCAATGGGGCTTATTATGTAAGCATAGTCTACCTAGCAGGGAGCAAAATTCCAGACTTCCCAAAGGAAAGCAGGTGTTCAGCATACACCATTTTGTTTGTACAACAGTTTAAGCACAGTGAGCTGCTCTTTCCTGTTCTGGTAAACATAAGAACCTTAACAAAATCCCAAATTCCCAGACGGTTGTTAAGGGCCTTGCAAGCTGGTCTCCCTAAGAATACTGGTCTTAGAATGTTACGTCACCTCAGGCACCTAACCCAGACTTTGATATTAGGAAGTAATGCCCTTAAACTCTGCATGTTGTGCAAAGTGTATATGTGGACATACATAGACATGTACTTATATATAAATACGTAGTTACTTGGCACGACACACTTTGCTAGCACCACAGAGTTTAGAAAATTGGAGTTATTGGGGGCAAAGTGAAGAAATAGCAAAGCCTGCACTATCTATTGATCACGTTTTATCCTACAAATAGTTATGCTTGGCTGAGCAGTGGTTGGTAAATTATGGAAAGAACTCTAGGAGTGGGACTGTTGCTGGTGTAACCTGAAGTTACCTCCCAGAGTTCAATCTCTGGTCTCAGTGTGTTATTTACTAAAGCTAATTCAGTTCTGTTGAACCACCTCTTGCTATACTGTCTTAAAGGAAGTGGAAAGGAATCTTTTGATCATCTGAATCTGACTCTCTTTATAGTCTATATGTTGTCCCTTGGGCTCATTAAATTTGTCTCAATGAGCTCTGACTGGTGTTAGGTCTTAACTGTATCTGCTGCATTGTCTGAGAGTGGAGTTTGACAAGGTCCCCTAAAATGGAATCTGCTGAGAAATGATAATATTCTATGTCACGATTGGTTCACGTGATGAACCACTATTCCAGATAGTTGTTCAGGGCTGGTTTGGGTGAATTTGTTAATTTCTGTTCATTTCATTGAGAAAAAGTCAGTTAAAGTCTGACCCTACCCTACTTTTTCCACCTTCAGTCCAGAGTTGGATGTATTCATATGACTTCAGTTGAAGTCTGTTATCCCCTTTGATTATACTTCACACTGTCCTTTTCCATAGTTTTGAGTTCCTCGTGAATAGTCATTTGTTACTGTACATTTCTGCTGAGGACAGAGGATGGTTGTCCTAAAATGACATAAAGCAAAGCTTGGGTCCCAGTTCATTTATATCCCTGTGTTCTTAATCTAAGCAATATAAACTGCATTTCTGCATAGTGATGTTGAAACAGGTACAAATAATAGGAATAGAATGTACTTCTCCTCAAATTTATACAGTTCAAAAATCACTTCAAATAAGTATTGATCCAAAAGAACAAGGTATAGTTCCTCCTCAAAGTCTCTACTGACTTTGGGCTTTATTTGTTTTTTATTTTCTAAGTGCTCCAGATGGTCAGTTAGGTTGTTTATTTGAGATTTTTCCTGTTTCTGGAGGTGGGCCTGCATTGCTTCTGTTGCGGTCTCTAGTAGGTGCCTTTGTGTGGGAGTGTCCCCCTGCAGTCTGCTTGTGCCCAGAGGCTTCCGTGGGAGCGCCGAAACTGACGTAACCCCACACCTGCCTTTCCTCTGGTTTGCTGGCAGCTGTCGCCTTGTAGGAGGTTGGGCTGGAGATGGAGTTGCTCGTTCACAGCCAGGTGTTTCTGGGGCTTGTCCTCTGTTCCGTGGCCATCACTGGCGGATAGGGCCTGTTCCGAAGTGGTTGGAGCAGAAGTTTTGAAGGTTGGGTCTGAGCTAGCTCCATCTCCTTTAGTGTGTTCCCTCCCCAATCTGGCACCAGCCTCCTTTCCCAGGAGGGGAGCCGTGCCTGGATAAGAGGGGCTGGATGGGCACTTGGCATTGGCCTGGGTACAAATTGTGGATGTCTTACCAGAGATAAGAAGTTGTGGCTGCTCTGAGGTGCTGCCTGTGTAAGTACCTGTAATAGCTGTTCCCACCCTGCTCAGACATTTCTTTAGGCCTGAGTTTTCTTTTTCCCAGCTGAGCTTTCTCCTCATCTGGAGCAGCCCTCACCCCAGTTGAGCGGTTGCTGGACTCAGATTGGGTATGTGCCGAAGCCTTCACAGGAACACAGTCAGCCACCCTTGCAGCTTTAATCCCGTCTCTCCCCCTGGTTTAGAAGTAAGCAGGAATGTATTGTGGCTCCTCATGAATGGCGTCCAGGCTGCTCACGGTCCTCCTGTTAGTCCCAGCAGCCCTCCAGGCAGCGCAGAGACTCATTTCTCAGTGTCAGACCTTTGGACAAGACCTTTGCATGGTTTGTGACTCAGACCACCTACTCCTTCAGGAGGAGCTCTGCCTGTGTGATCCCTCTTCTGAGTCGTCTCTTAGGGACACAGCTACAGACCTGATAGCTTTCTACACCTTTTTACCCAAATCTGTGTTTTTACATCTTCTAGTTCTGCTGCAGTTGGTTTTCAGTGAGGATTGTTTCACATGTAGACATATTTTTGATGTGTTCTGCATCCTTTTCCTTTGCCATTTAGATTTTTTATCCCTGGGTTAATGTTGTTTTGTTTGTATTCTGTGTTTTGTATATATGTCAACTTAGGTTAATTTTTTTAGGTATTTCTCTATTGCATCTCATTTGTCAAATGTATTGGTGTATCTTTATATAATATTCTTATAACTTTAAAACTTCAGTGAGGTTTTCAATGATGTGTCATTTATCAATAATGATATTTTTTTTTCTCTTTTTCTTTGGTCAGTCTTGATAACAGTATATCAGTTTTATTGATCTTTTCAGATATCAATTTTTAACTTTGTTAATTTTCTCTATTGTATTTTCAGTTTTTGTTTTTTATTTATTCCTAATATTTTCCTTAGATTTTGTTTGCTTGTCTTTTTTCCTAGATTCTTGAAATACAAATAAAAAGTACTAATAATTCAATATTTTCTTTTTTCTAACATATTCATTTCTGTCTATAAATTTTCTGCTAAGCCCTTCTTTAGCTTTATACCACAAGTTTTGGTCTGTATTTTTTAAAAAATTCATAAGTTACTTAATGCTTTCTTATTTAATTTTCAAGGAGTTGGATATTTTCTAGGTATTCTTTTGTGTTGGTTTCTAGATTAACTCCATTGTGGTCAGGAAACTTATTCTGAAACATTCAGTTGTTTAAGTCCTATTGAAGTTTTCTTTATGATCTGGGATTGGCTCATTTTCATAAATGTTTGTTAATTGTATTGCTTAGACTTTCTATATCTTTACTTTTTACTTCTATTTGTCCTATTATATACTGAGAAAAAGAGTCTCATGATTTTGGATTTGCTTTTCAGTTCTGTCAATTTTTATTTTAAATATTTTGAAGCTACGTGTTTGGATACATACATATTTGGATATGTGCTGTCTTTCTGTTTGGTTATTTTCTTTATCATTATCAACTGTCCTTTGTCTCTAGAAATATCTCAAGTTTTAGAATTTGGTGTTAGAATAATTACACTAATTTTGAAGATTGGTATTGGAATATTTTTGAATTCTTTTACTTTCAAATTTCTGTTGGTTTTCTTTATAAAATGTGTTTCTCATAAATAGTGTATCATTTGGTTTTTTATTTCTATTCATGAGACAATCTTACTTTTTTGTATGTATAATTTAAATAACCAATTCTTGCAATAACTAATACTGTTTTTTAAGGAGCCTGATTGATTTTTTAATCAGATGTTTGTTTTTCATGGCTACTCTGTATGTAACAATATGCATCTGTGACTTAACTTTATTAATATAGATAAATGCTTGCCGCTTTTCTATGATCTTTAATTCCATACACCCCATACTTGCTTTTGCATCATTATTGTGCTGCATTATCATGCTCCATATGATGTTATAATTACTGATTTTAAGATCTGTATTTATACATGTTTAACCTTTATGGTGTTCTCCCAGTATTTCCACTGTCTCATTTCCTCTGGGATTATTTTTTTTTTTGTCTGAAGAATTTCCTTATCATTTCATTTAGTGCAGATCTATTGAAAACAAGCTTTTTTTTTTTCATTTTTAAGTGATTTTTTTCTCTGTATCTAACAGAATTCTAGGTTGACAGCTATTTTCTGTAGCACTTTGAGGTTCTTATTGCATTGTATTCTAGCTTATGTCATCCCTATTGAGAAATTGCCTGCTGGTTTATTGTTGCTTTTTTGTAAGTGATACATCATTTTTCTCTGGTAATTTATAATTTTTCTTTGTCCTTGGTTTTCAGTGATTTTACTGTGATATCCTTAGATTAGTTTTCTTTGCATTTATTCTGCTTGTATTGTCTTGAATCATTCTATTTGGTACATAATTATTACATTGAATCTTTAAATTTGTACTTTTCTTTCAATATTAATTTGATTTCTTTTTGATCCTTTGAATATCCTCTTTCATAAAGTGTGTTTTGAATTCTTTTAAAATCTATTCTAGGAGTCTCAAAAATTCTTTACATTGGTTTTTGTAACATTAGAAAATAATCTTTGATAATGTGGTTTTTTACCTAAAATATTAGCTACTTTTATCAGTTGAAGTCATAAATAACGGGTGTAATAGTTGATTGATTTTTCTGTATATGATATATAATTAAAATCATTGTTATTTATATTAGAATATAAAAAGCTTCTTTATGAGGCAGAGGTTTACTTTTTCTCAGTTTCACTTGTTGCAAAGCTCCTGTGCATGACAGTCTGAATAAATCCTTTTTGACATTAATAATGGATTCTTTGCAATTACTGATATGTTGTTTTTTCCAGGTTTTACCAGGTCATTCTGTTTTTAAGTGTTACATCTTAAATACTAGCACAATAAACACTTTGAAACTGGTAAATTTTGAAGTAGAGAATAATTAAGCATTTCCATTTTTGTCATCTATAATCAAACATTTCAGAAAATTTGATAATATGAAACATATAGTTAATGTTAAAACTGTATCCCTGGAGAAGAGAATGGCAACCCACTTCAGTAAGCATTCTTGCCTGGAAAAACCCATGGACAGAGGGTTCATGGGGGTCACAAAGAGTCGCACATAACTGAGCACATATTAAATATAAGTAGATATTCTTTCGATGCTTCAATATCCTAGGATTGTCTTAATAAGTATTATTTATCTTTGTTTGCCTAAGTGCTGACTGATTAGTAGAGCATTCTTGTTAACGGTCTTTTGGGTAGCCTCACTGTTGCTGTCTTTTGGACTGTATTGAAACGCTTGAGTAAAAACTATTTAGAGGTACTAGAAAATAGTATTTTATAATGTCATGTAGCAAAATACTGAATATTCAGACCAGCTAATTATGTCATTTTAAAAAATAGGACCACGTTATGTGGTACAAATAGGTGACAAAATTATCGACTACAATGAAGAGTTTCGCCTGTTTTTGTCAACAAGAAGCCCAAATCCCTTTATTCCACCGGATGCAGCTTCCATTGTTACTGAGGTTAACTTTACTACAACAAGAAGTGGATTACGAGGACAGGTATATATGGACAATCATAATTTGCCTTAGAAATCTTCAAAATCTTCTTTGTATACTTGTGAAATACTTTGAGAAGCTCTTTTGTTAAACTGATTAGCATTTAAACTCATGATTTTGGAAATACACTTGGAAATCAGCAACACATTTGGGTTTATTTCATTTTCCATTAGTGTTAGAATTATATATTTGTTGCTAATGTCAAATTGCTACTTCTTCCGGTAAAACTTTAATTTTACAGTCTACTTATATTTGTTAGAATTTGAGAATTAGAAGGATCATACACATTAAGATTAGTAACTTTATTATTTTTTTAATTGTGAAAACTGAAGCTTAAGTGTTAAAACTGCATTTAGTTGACTTATTCAGCTAGTTGAGTATCTTTGATTCCAAATCCAACATTGTTTTTGACCAGAACATTTGTATGTTTGAATTCTCTTTTTCTTTGTATGGCTTATTACAGTTTATAATTATTGCATGAACTGCAAAATAATTTTCATGTACAGACTTTTGGTTATACACTCAGTTACTCATTTTATTTCCTTTTTAAAAATATCCTGTTGATTTTTTAGTATCATCCTGTTTTTTTACTCACTTAACAATAGTATATATTTTTTCTTTTGATTCAAATGGTAGCATATATATTTGCTGTGATTTTTTAATTTACTTTATGTAATTTTTAAAGCTCTCCTTTTAAATATTTTTCTTACCATACTAGATGACTCACTGCATATTTTCATCAACAGTGTCTTTTGATAGCCTTGATGATTCTTGTCATAAATAAAACAAAGTCCAAATTACTCAAAAGTTGGCAGAATTTGACAGAATGGCTTCCTCTATATAAAAGCTCTCCACTGTAATTGCTAAAAAGGGCTATTTAGGTATTACTTTAATGAGAACTAATTGAACATGTTTATACAATAGATTTTAAATTAGCATATTTATGACACGCAAATGTCATTCCCTATTTTAAAGTTTTACATTTAAGACTTTGATGTAGCAGTCTTCAACAGCTTTATTAAGATTCAGCTCATGTATCATATGATTGACCCTTGAAAGTTTACATTTCAGTGTTTTGGTTTTTTTTAGTGGAATTTCTGGGTTTTATGGTATCAGTGTCTCATGGTAACAATGCTTGCCTGGTAGTTCGGCTGGTAAAGAATCCTCCTGTAATGCAGGAGACCCCAGTTCAGTTCCTGGGTTGGGAAGGAATCCCCTGGAGAAGGGATAGGCTACCCACTGCAGTGTTCTTGGGCTTCCCTAGTGGCTCAGCTGCTAAAGAATCTGCCTGCAAGGCGGAGACCTGGGTTCATTCCCTGGATTGAGAAGATCTCCTGGAGAAGGGAACAGCTACCCACTCCAGTATTCTGGCCTGGAGAATTCCATGGGCTGTATAGTCTATGGGGTCTCAAAGAGTAGGACACGACTGAGTGATTTTCACTATGGTAACAATATGTTTAAATTTTTGAGGAATAGAAAAAAATTTCTAAAGTAGCTATACAATTTTAGTTTCCTGCCAGTAGTATATGACGGTTTCTCTTTTTACACATAGTTACAACATTTATTATTATTCATCTTTTTAATTGTAGCCATCTTAATAGGTATGATATGGTTTCTTATTGTGATTTTGATTAGATATCTCTTTCTTTATTTTTGTGACTAATTACCATGAGAAAGTTAGCTTCTATAGTTTTTATATATAATCTAAGAACTGAATATTAGATGCTGATATGTTAAATGATGCAATTTCTTACAGCTGTTTTTATAATATGTAACATTTTATCAGTTAGCTTCACTGTTCATTTTGCCTCTTTTGTCAGAAATAATTGTGGAGGTGTCTCATATGTTTAACTAGAAAGAATGAAGTGTACAGAGTAGTATATTTGTAATATCCAATCAAACATAAGGTCTCTTTGTGGGAAGTTTTCACTTTGGTTTGTCTTGCTTGACCTTTATTGTTAGAATAATCTTGGCCTTTTTTTTTTTTTGTAAAGCTTTTGGCATTAACTATTCAACATGAGAAACCTGATTTAGAGGAACAGAAAACAAAACTATTACAGCAGGAAGAAGATAAGAAAATACAGTTAGCTAAGCTTGAAGAATCTCTTTTAGAGGTAAAATTTAGTTATTCAGGATGTTGATCATATTACATATTTTGATTAAAATCAGATGCTATTTTTTAAAGCATGTTTTTGGTTGTATCAGAAGAATATCAGTATATATTAAAATCAAAATTCAAACAGAAAAAGGGTAGATATCTTGGAATATGAAACTTGGGAGTAATGTTTAAGACAAGTGATTTTTAATTAATACTGTCTTTACGCTGTATTTCATTAATGTTTAATTATATGCTCAGAACAACATTCAAAAGAAGCATCTAATACAATTATGTAAAGTTTAAAAATAAAATAAAATTAGAGGAAAAATAAAAAAAAAGAAGCATGAGATTATGATTTGATCTGTAACTTTAAATGATTTTTATTTTTATTAAATTGATAAAATTAATATATATACAATGCTTTAATGATACAGTATCATCTAGTGATTTGCAGTATCTTTTCATATACAAGGCTGTAAAATATTGAAATTCTTTTAAAAGTATGTAAGTTCCCGTAAATATCATCAAATTAATAGTAGTTAACTTGGACTTCCTTTAATTGATCATTTTAGTATATATAATAATGTTCATATTATTTTATTAATTTTTCTACAGACACTTGCCACATCTCAAGGTAATATTTTGGAAAATAAAGATTTGATTGAATCTTTGAATCAGACAAAAGCAAGCAGTGCACTTATTCAGGAGTCACTTAAAGAATCTTACAAACTCCAAATTTCTCTTGATCAAGTAAATATTTTCTTTATGATCTTATATTGTTTTCTTAAATGTTCATGTTAATATGATAAAAATCAAAGTATCAAGACTTCAGGGGAATGATGACTGCAAAAAAGAAAGCTAATCAAAAATGCCAGGTCCTGGGGTCTAATTCTTGTTATTATGGAGAGAGTGATAGATGTTGAGCATATCAAGGGTAAAGAGTGTTGGTCATTTTTGTCCCCTGCTGAATGTCACTGATTTCTGGCATGTTATCTAGAGTCGTAGGGAAGCCCAGGTGGTGCAGTGGTAAATAATTAGCCTGCCAGTACAGGAGATGCAGGTTCAGTCTGTGGGTCAGGAAGATCCTCTGAAGGAGGAAATGGCACCCAACTCCAGTATTCTTGCCTGGAGGATTCCTTGGATAGAGGAGCCTGGTGAGCTACAGTCCATGGGGTTGCAAAGAGTTGGACATGACTGAGCACTTGTGCACACTAAAGTTCTCAGTTCAGTTCAGTTCGGTTGCTCAGTCGTGTCTGACTCTTTGTGACCCCATGGACTGCAGCACACCAGGCTTCCCTGTCCATCACCAACTCCGGGAGTCCACCCAAACCCATGTCCATTGAGTTGTTGATGCCATACAACCATCTCATCCTCTGTCGTCCCCTTCTCCTCCTGCCCTCAATCTATCCCAGCATCAGAGTCTTTTCCAATGAGTCAACACTTCGCATGAGGTGGCCAAAGTACTGGAGTTTCAGCTTTAGCATCATTCCTTCCAAAGAAATCCTAGGGCTGATCTCCTTCAGAATGGACTGGTTGGATCTCCTTGCAGTCCAAGGGACTCTCAAGAGTCTTCTCCAACGCCACACTTCAAAAGCATCAATTCTTTGGCACTCATCTTTCTTTATAGTCCAACTCTCACATCCAGACGTGACTACTGGAAAAACCATAACCTTGACTAGACAGACCTTTGCTGTAAATTTGTATTGAAATTGAAACTGAATGTGTTTTTGTGTTTAATGACTATTAAAAAGCATCTTTGCCATTCCTGAAACTTTTCTTAAGGCAAATTAAGTATATCAATAAAAGAGTTAAAAGTTATTTTTCCATTAAAAACATCTTTCTTCCCTTTTCATCCTCTATCCTGTGAATGTGATGACTGAACTCTTTTCTTACAAATAGTTAAAATCCTTTTTACTTTATTATTTTAACATTTTCTGGAGTAAAATTTCAACCCTGTATCAGTACAATGAATCTTTTTTTCTTCTATATTTGGCGACAGAGATTTGCTGAAGAAAAGCAATAAAGATGAATGATACTGTGAATTCTCAGTCTCCAACCTGACGTGGCCCCTTACTGACATCCTTTAATTCTTTCCTATTTCCTTGAATGACTTTTCCAAATTTTTTTTAGATGTTTTTCAGTTCTTGCTCAAATTCTTCACATACATAGATTTCTTTCTTCCCTTGAGAAAGTGCTCTGTTGAAACCAGAATTACAGCAGGCTTAGAGCCTCTTTTCAAACTAGCCATCCCACCTTCTCTACCACTACTAAAAAGGCAGATGTCATAACTGTTATTCTCACCAGAAGGATTTTGACCTTTCTGTGCATTCTCTTTCTGAATAGGCATCCCTGAGTCACACACATAATTTTGCCAATATCATATTTGTAATCCTGTTTCTTTGATCAGAGTGGCATAGATAACTTTCTCAGAGTTCCGTTCATAACCTCAAGGCCATTTAATCCTATGATTCTTTCATCTTTATCATCCTTTACCTTCAGTCAGAACGAAAGCCCTTGTGCTTATTGGTTCATTTTATGCTTATGTTGAACAATGCTAGGTGCTCTGTTATCTTAATGTGGACCTTCAGTTGCAGTTGTCTTCTCTACCTCTGCGTCCGTCAGTGTTCTGTTGGTACCAGTCCCACATGCTACATTCATCGTTCTGACTTTTCTCCACTGCAGGGATAGCTGTAGTGCTGTGCTGTCTCACATGACCTACGTGACCTCTGATCACAACTGTTTACCATTTCGTCTTACCCTAATACAAGTGTTTACCTCTTTCTCCTGATACAAGTGTTCTTGGTCTTCAGTAAAACCATCCCTTGTACTACTCTATAATCAGAGTAGAGATGTATTTAGAATACAATGATGTAGTTTCATAAAAGTATAAAACAAATACATCATCTTAGGATTTTAAAAAGTATAAAAGTGTAAAAATATAAAAGCTGGATTATGATGTCTGAGTTGTGGGCTTCTGTGGTTCATCTGTATTCGTTGTCTGTGTGTTGGCAGAGTAAGGATGTGCACAGGAGCCTGCAGGTGGCTGTGAGCACTGGTACTAAGGTGTTATCCCCCTCTCCCCCCAACATTGTTCCACAGGAACGGGATGCCTATCTCCCTCTGGCTGAGAGTGCCAGCAAGATGTACTTCATTATCTCTGACTTGTCCAAAATTAACAACATGTATCGCTTTAGCTTGGCTTCATTTCTCCGACTTTTCCAGCGAGCTCTGCAAAACAAACAGGTATGCTGGTGGTTACCCCATAGCTGAGACTGAATAAGAGAGATCGCTTTATTAGGTGCTAAATTTATAATAATTTCTTGAGTGAAGTTGCTTAGAATTACATTTCACAAGACCATATATAGCACCTTTAAACTATATTTAAAAGAAGCTGGTTCCTTAGTTGCATTTTGTGTTTTTAACAAACTGTCCCAATGTGACAGCCCTCTTAATGGGAATGATTTATGATTATAAATTAATAAATGATTATGTTCTAAGATGATCATAAAAAAACCTGGAAGATCAGAATTTAACCACATAATCTCATTACCTGGGGAAAGCAACATTTAAAATTTCATAATATACCCTTGTTGTTTGGGGGCTTCCCCTTTGGCTCAGCAGTAAAGAACCTGCCTGCCAATTCAGGAGACCCAGGTTTGATCCCAGGGTTGGAAAGAGCCTCTGGAGGAGGGTACGGCAAAGCGATTCTTGCCTGGAGAATTCCATGGACAGAAGAGCCTGATGGGCTACAGTCCATGGGGTAGCAAAGAGTCCGACACGACTGAGCAACTGAGCACGCACTTGTTGTTTGAGACTGTAGTATGTTATAGGTATCGTTCTAGAAAATGGAAATAGAGCAATATACACTCTTTTATCAAGTTTGTATTCTAATGGAGGGAATATGTTAAAAAATACACATAAGTTTACCTAAAAAGTATAATTGCTATTGCTAAGTCACTTTAGTTGTGTCCGACTCTGTGTGATCCCATAGACGGCAGCCCACGAGGCTTTCCCGTCTCTGGGATTCTTCGGGCAAGAACACTGGGGTGGGTTGCCGTTTCCTTCTCCAATGCATGAAGGTGAATAATGAAAGTGAAGTCGCTCAGTCATGTCCGACCCTCAGCGACCCCATGGACTACAGCCCTCTAGGCTCCTCCATCCATGGGATTTTCCAGGCAAGAGTACTATACTGTGCTTTAAAAATATATTGTACACAATTTTCATGTCCGTAAATATAAACCTACATGATGTTTTTGAGAACTTTTGAGGCTGTGTGTGTGTATGTTAGTTGTTTAGTCATGTCCGACTCTTTGCAACCCCACAGACTGTAGCCCACTAGGCTCTTCTGTCCATGGGATTCTCCAGGCAAGAACCCTGGAGTGGGTTGCCATTTCTTTCTCCAAAAGGAACTATAGAAAGAAAGAAAGTGAAGTCGCTCAGTCATGTCTGACTCTTTGCGACCCCATGGACTGTAGCCTACCAGGCTCATCTATCCATGGAATTTTCCAGGCAAGAGTACTGGAGTGGGTTGCCATTTCCATCTCCTTTGAAGTTGTATCCTTTATTTAACTACCTCCTATGGAGTGTTCTGGAGAAGGCAATGGCAACCCACTTCAGTACTCTTGCCTGGAAAATCCCATGGACAGAGGAGCCTGGTAGGCTGCGGTCCATGGGGTCGCTAAGAGTCGGACATGACTGAACGAATTCACTTTCACTTTTCACTTTCATGCATTGGAGAAGGAAATGGCAACCCACTCCTGTGTCCTTGCCTGGAGAATCCCAGGGACGGGGGAGCCTGGTGGACTGCCGTCTATGGGGTCGCACAGAGTCGGACACGACTGAAGCGACTTAGCAGCAGCAGCAGCAGCAGCAGCATGGAGTGTTCTGGTTATCTCTGCTGAATATGTTTTTACATCTAAACTTGGCAGATGAAACAGTGTTTCTTTTATGCTCATCGATTCTGTGGGGAATTTGGTCAGGGCCTGGCCGGGCTGACTTACAGCTGCCTAATGGGGTCTGCGCTTCGCTGGGAGGAACTGAGAGGGAGTGGGTTCACAGAGGCCCACTGGTGATGGGGGCGGGTGGACCTGATGGTGGGCTACTGACTGCGGCACCTCTGTGTGAAGTTGGTTTCCTCACAGTGCAGAGTAGGTGAGTTTCTCATATTGCACACTGAGATACCAAACATGTATTCCAGTGGAAAAGACAGAAGCTGAATTTTTTTTTATAACCCAGCCTTGGGTCATTTCTGCTGTATTCTTTTGGTTGAAGCACTCAGAGCCTGCCCAGATTTAAGAAGGGGAAAGGGACTTCACCTCCTGACAGAATGTCAAAGAATTTGGAGGTTATGTTTTAAATAGCTAGATACTTATAGAATTGTTTTTCCCTAGTGTTTTGTTTCTCTAATTATTTTCCTAGTTAACTTCCTAGACTTGGATAGTTGGGGCAAAAATGCATATATGTAAGTCTTTAGACAAATAGTGTCTAATCATCCTTTGGAAATGTATGCTGTTGGTGTATTAAAATCATACAACAACAGGGACCTTTTTCCATCATTCCTTATTCAGATGGTTAAGAATCTGCCTGCAATACAGGAGAACCAGAATATTGGTCAATCCCTGGGTTGGGAAGATCCCTTGGAGAAGGGCATGGCAACCCCCTCCAGTATTCAGGCCTGGAGAATCGCATGGACAGAGGAGCCTGGCAGGCTACAGTTCATAGGGTTGCACAGAGTTGGACATGACTGAATGACTAACACTTTCTTTAAGCAAAAATGGATATTATATATATCTTTTAATAATTAGCCTATTAGGAATTGAAAAATATGTCACTATATTTGAAAGTCTTTAGTCATTTGTAAGATAAAATCACTTGTAGAATAGATATCAGATTATTTGTGTTTTTTCTTTGGTGAATTATGATTTTTTTATATTCTATTGTATTAGTATTTTTAAATTTGATTTATAAGAGATTCTTATATATTAAGGACATTAAATCTTTGTCATATGTTGCTAATATTGTAGGCTTATTGTTTGCTTTTAATTTATTTCAATAATATTTTTTATGAAACCAAATTCATCAAATTATTTTTTATAGTTTTTATGTTTGATGTAATACTAATATAAGTGTTTTTAGGATTATATTTTGGGTGCAAAAAATTTATTTTTTTAGATAAATTAGGGAGCAAAATTTCATATCCAAGTAGGCTTACTTAAGTCTGTCTTTCTGAAGAAAGACATTCAATTAATATTTACTGCAAACTTAGCATATGGCAGGCATTTTCTAGGTGCACGGGTGATATACTGGAGCATAAATCAAGAAAAAGTATTGTCTTCATTGGCAGGGGCTAATTAATATTTTCATGAATAAATTATTTCAGAAAATCTTTGAGTACAGTGATTAAGGTTTACTAATGTCTTTTCCACTAAAATAAATCATCTAAAGTTCTCACATTCAGATTTGAAATAAAATGACAGCTGACAAAGAACTTATATTTTGGAGGTAGGCGTTGTTGGTAAAATCTATTGTATCACTCCTGGGAAATAAGATAAGCATTTCTCCCACATATATTCATAATGTCCTTTGGACAAAGACTAGGTTTCAAGTTGCAGGGTTGGGCTGCAGAATACTTGTGTGTTAAAAAATTTTGAATTTTAATTGTTAACTCTAGTTATACCATTTATAATATTGTGTTGGTAGAAGATTTATACAAAAAACAATAGTGTGAAGTTTGTGAGTGCTCATTCATGACATATTGATCTTATTTCTAATTTATTGTATCAACAAGTAAAACTAAAGAGTCATTTATATTATACTTCTTTTGCATTAATAATTTTGTATAAAACTTGAGAGTATGTAGTAAGAAGTTCATTTAAAATTGATTTTTATCTTTTAGTAAAAAGGTATTTATGTTAAAATTCAGTGATCACATAAAATATAAGAACTGAAAAAATACATTACAAGGTCTAAACTTAATAAAAATACTGATTATTATATACTGTTTAGAAAAGCTTATAGCTTTGTATTTTGTCAGTGACAATAGTTCTGTGATAATATGGCCATTGAATAACATTTACCTTTGAATAGGTATGTATTGTATTTGCACCTGTGTGTTTAGGTGGGCATTTGAGTTTATTTAAAACAGTAATATAATCTAAAATTTTGTTTTCCATTGTTTTGAAAATCTACTCTATCTTATAGGTACTATATTCTGTCTCACATTAGCTTGTTTTTTAGTGGATCCAAGTTTTAATTTCACAAATGATCTTTGTTATTAAATAGTAGAATTAACAGGAGTGTTTGTGATGTGAACTGTGAATAATGAGCTCTCTTGGTTAGAACATGCTACTAACCAGAAGCTTGAAACCAAGGTCAGAAACCTATGTTTGATATATCTGTGTACCAGGTCACAATGTTTTCTGCTCATTTCACACATTTTATTTCTCATTCTGGTTGTACTTCTCTAAATATTTTGCTTGTTCCTTTCTTTCTTTTTTTTCCTTGTCTGTTATCATCATAAGGAAGTAAGCAAATTTTGTCTAAATGTTATACCAGGATTGAATTTTACAAGGCATGTATTCTCCAAATGTACCCTGAATAAAGTGAGATGTAACACTCATATTACAGTTAGGGAAAAGGCAGGCTTTTATACCATCCCTGTCCACTATTCCTAATCCAAGCCATTTTTCATTAATCAAATAACATAGCCATTAGTGATATTTTTCAAATCATGGCAATTATATGCAGTGAAAGTACAAAAATAGGTAAAAAACTAAAACTTGTATGAATTTGACACCATAAATTTCAAATTCATGAAAGATGAGCAAGATTTAAGATTATTTAAATTCTTATGCTGGGGATAAGAAAATTCTTTATAATATGGTTCTGGTCATACTGTTTTGAGACTGGATTGGTAACTATAATACACGTCATTAAATGAGTTTAACCCAGGTTGATGTAGTATTTTTAATGCCAGTAGAAATTAAAAATGGTAGGTCAAATTCAATTCATATTGTAATTGATTATAATTTTCATTTATTGAAAGCTTTAACTCGTTACATTAAAAAATATATCAGTTTTTTATTGTGTTAATGTAGAATTTTAGTACATTTATTTGTTTAGTCCCTTGAGTCTGACTGATGAAGATAATTGCTCCAGAATCAGTTTTGAGTGTGGGACAACAGTTTATAAGCATGATCAAACTGTGAGGTACCTTTTAAATGTTCATGAGTTTCCTAATGGTTTCTCCATTTTCAAATTGTCATCTGCAGGATTCTGAAAATACAGAACAGAGGATTAAGTCTCTTATCAACTCATTAAAACATATGGTTTATGAATATATATGTCGTTGTCTATTTAAGGTAAGAAATACTGTGTTTTCACTTATAAAATGTTACCTGAACCTTTATTTAATACAGTATTAGGTTAAATTATATTAAATTGTACATAACCTTTTACCTACTGGAAAGGTATTAGAATTGACATTTCTGATATTTTTCTAGAATGTCTTCGAGTACTCAGGATGTAGTGGAGAGAAAGGTGACAGCTTCACTAGCTGGCTTAGCCCTGCACTTGTCAGTGACCAGTGAAAGAGGGAAGGAGAGTGGGTTAGGTAGATCATCTTCTAGCAGATGTTTCTCAGTCTTAGTACTCAGGACATTTTGGGCCACATAGTTATTTGTTGTGCCATTAGCATTCCCTTCCCCCATTATGACGATCAAAAATACCTCAACAGTGCCAGATGTCCCCTGGGCTGGGGAACAAAACTTCCTATTCCCTGCATTACAAGGTAAACTAATACATGATTCTGTGTTTTGAAGGAAATCTGTCATAGATGTCTTCAAATTATAAGGCACCCAGAGGAATAAACAATGAATCATTTTAAGAAATTTTACAATATTATAGAAAGTACAGAAGGTTTTCACATAGGACTATTTTATGAAAAAAAAATCAGTCCTTGGGAATAGCTTGAGACATGATTTTAAAAAAAGCACTTTGTAAAGGCAGTTAACTATGAGAGAGAAATAGAGTTACTATGGTCCAATTATATAGACTTCTTAGAAGATCCTGAAAAAGATACACTTTTTATATTCTTCAGCACGAGATAGTAGTTTTTATGATTAGAGTGAGTTTATTGAA
Organism: Bos grunniens; assembly: GCF_055505025.1. Classification (NCBI taxonomy): domain Eukaryota; kingdom Metazoa; phylum Chordata; class Mammalia; order Artiodactyla; family Bovidae; genus Bos; species Bos grunniens. The sequence continues at coordinate 5,754,367 of NC_141179.1, read as the reverse complement.
CATGTTTACTTTAGACAGAGGATAAACCCTTCAAAGAGTTTATTGACATTGAATGTTATTGGAAATTCAAAGAATTATAGTTGAGCGTTTCTGCAGAATTCCCTCTCTAATGAAAATTGTGGGTATATATATATTTTTGAAAGGTCTCATAGTTTACTGTCATTCTAAAAATCAGCCATTCAGCCTTCCATTTTAGTTTGTATAAAAGGAGGAATTGTAAGAGAATAATCTCAAAGCCCGTTTTGTCACTGGTTATCATCCTAGATATAAGGATGATATGTCAGTAGCTTCATTGGTTATAGGTTAACAAGATATTTAAACATTTTTTTATAATTCATTATCTCATATAAAATTTAAAAATATTTTCAGAAAATGTTTCAGATTTAATGAGCCATATAGAAAAATCTTTAAACACTTATTTTATTCTCCTCCAATTCAGTCCTTCATTAGAATAAATCACTTTAACATTCGATATGTCCTTATAGTCTGTTTCTTCTCTCTTCATATTCATATATGCAAATATGTATACATACACACACATATATAGCAAATGGTGGCTCAGCTGGTAAAGAATCTGTCTGCCAATGCAGGAGATGCAAGAGACACACAGGTTGAATCCCTGGGTCAGGAAGATCCTCTGGAGAAGAAAGTGGAAAGCTGCTCTAGTATTCTTGGTCGGGAAATTTCCATGGACAGAAGAGCCTGATGGGCTACAGTCCATGGAGTTGCAAAGAGTTGTACATAACTGAGCATGTGCCCCTCACCCCCCCGCTCCCCTCCACCCATATATATATATATACAACACATCTTTATCCATTCATCTTTGGATGGACACTTAGGATGCTTCCATGTCTTGGCTATTGTAGATAATGATGCAGCGAGCATAGAGAAGCATATATTTTTTAAATTAGTGTTTTTTTTTTTTTTTTTGAAAAATACCCCCAAAGTGCAATTGCAGTATCCTATGACAGTTCTATTTTTTAGCTTTTGAAGAACCTCCATACTGTTTTCCATAGTGGCTGTACTAATTTACAGTCCTACCAACAGTGTGGGTTCTGTTTCCTCCACATCCTTGTGAACCCTCGTTATTTGTTGTCTTTTTGATCATAGCCATTCTGGACAGATATCAGGTAGTATCTCTTTGTGGTTTTAATTGGTCTTTCCTCAGTGGTTAGTGATGTTGAACATCTTTTCATGTGTCTGTTGATCATTTGTTTGTCTTCTTTGGAAAAATGTCTATTTACATCATCTGTCCATTTTTTAAATAACAATTTACAGTTATTATGTCTGCTCATTGGATTGATCCCTTTATCATTATGGTGATGCTAGTGGTATAGAACTCATCTGCTATGCAGGAGACATAAGAGACGTGGGTTCGATCCCTGGGATATTCCTCCAGGAATATCCCCTGGAGGAGAACATGGCAACCTACTCCAGTATTCTTGCCTGGAGAATCCCATGGACAGAGGAGCCTGGCGGGCTATAGTCCATAGCATCATGAAGAGCTGGACACGACTGAAGAGACAGCACACACATACAATGTCTCTTTATGTCTCTTGTTACAGTCTTTGTTTTAAAGTCTGTAAAATTATGTTTTAAAGATAGTTCAGCTTTATTTTATGGAATAGATTTTCTGTCTCCTCAATGTAGTCTATTTGTCTGTAGTTCTTAAGTGAGTCTCTTGTAGGCAGCATATGTATGGCCCTTGTTTTTTTATTCATTCGGCCACTCTACAGCCTTTAATTGGAGCATTTAGTCTACTTACATTTAAAGTAATTATAGTTTTTCCAAGAGAATGCACCAGTCATAGCAAACACCCTCTTCCAACAACACAAGAGAAGACTCTACACATGGATATCACCAGATGCTCAGTACCAAAATCAGATTGATTATATTTTTTGAAGCCAAAGATGGAGAAGCTCTATACAGTAGCAAAAACAAGACTGGGAGCTGATTGTGGCTCACATCATTAGCTTCTTATTGCAAAATTCAGGCTCAAATTGAATAAAGTAGGGAAAACCACTAGGCCATTCAGGTATCACTTAAATGAAAACCCATATGATTATACAGTGGAAGTGACAAATAGATTCAAGGGATTAGATCTGGTAGACAGAGTGCCTGAAGTAGACAGAGTGCCTGTCCAGTGTCATGGACGGAGGTTCATAACATTGTACAGGAGGCACTGACCGAAAATATCCCCAAGAAACAGAAAGGCAAGAAGGCAAAGTGGTTGTCTTAGGAGGCCTCACAAATAGCAGAGAAAAGAAAAGAAGTAAAAGGCAAAGGAGAAAAGCAAAGATATACTAAACTGAATGCAGAGTTCCAGAGAATAATAGAGAGACAAGAAAGCTTTCTTAAGTGAACAATGCAAAGAAATAGAGGAAAATAATAGAATGGGGTAGGCTAGAGATTTCTTTAAGAAAATTGGAGATACTAAGGAAACATTTCATGCAAAGGACGAAAATGGCAAGGACTTAACAGAAGCAGAAGAGATTAAGAAGAGATGGCAAGAATATACAGAAGAACTACACAAAAAACTACACAAAAAAGCTAATAACCCAGATAACCATGATGATCTGGTCACTAACCTAGAGCCAGGCATACTGGAGCATGAAGTCAAGTAGGCCTTAGGAAGCATTACTATGAACAAAGCTAGTGCAGGTGATGGATTACCAGCTGTGATGTTTCAAATCCTAAAAGATGATGCTATTAAAGTGCTCCACTCATGATGCCAGCAAATTTGGAAAACTCAGCAGTGGCCACAGGATGAAAAAGGTCAATTTTAATTCAATTCCAAAGAAAGGCAATGCCAAAGAATGTTCAAATTACGATGCAATTGCACTCATTTCACATGCTAGCAAGATTATGCTCAAAATCCTTAAAGCTAGGTTTCAGGAGTACATGAACTGAAAACTTCCAGATGTTCAAGCTGGATTTAGAAAAGGCAGAGGAACCAGAGATCAAACTGCCAACATCTGTTGGATCATGGAAAAAGCTAGAAAATTCACTTTAATGGCAGAAGGTGAAGAGGAACTAAACAGCATCTTGATTAAGGTGAAAGAGGAGAGTGAAAAAGTTGGCTTAGACATTAACATTAAAAAAATGAAGATGATGGCATCTGCTCCTATCACTTCATGGCAAATAGATGGGGAAAAAGTGGAAACTTTGTCACATTTCATTTTCTTGGGCCCCAAAATCAATTTGGATGGTGACTGCAGCCACAAAATTAAAGGATGCTTGCTCTTTGGAAGAAAAGCTGTGACAACCTAGACAGTGTATTAAAAAAAAAAGACATCATTTTGCTGACAAAGCTCCTATAGTCAAAGCTGTGGTTTTTCCAGTAGTCATGTATCGATATGAGAGTTGGACTGTAAAGAAAGCTGAGCACCGAAGAATTGATGCTTTTGAACTGTGGTGTTGGAGAAGACTTGAGAGTCCCTTGGACTGCAAGGAGATCCAACCAGTCAATCCTAAAGGAAATCAGTCCTGAATATTCATTGGAAGGACTGATGCTGAAACTGAAGCTCCAAATACTTTGGCCACCTGATGTGAAGAACTGACTCATTTGAAAAGACCCTGATTCTGGGAAAGACTGAAGGCGGGAGGAGAAGGGGACGACAGAGGATAAGATGGTTGGACGGCATCACCAACTCAATTGACGTGAGTTTGAGCAAGGTCTGGGAGTTGGTGATGGATGGGGAAACCTGGCATGCTGTAGTCCATGGGGTTGTAAAGAGTCGGACATGACTGAGCTACTGAACTGAACTGAGCTGATTCATTACCATTAACTTGAACACTACTGGATAGATTGCTTAACTCTACCTTTCTTAGGTTTTATCTAAGCAAAACCTAGGGTTTTGTCATTTTCATTTGTTTCAAATATATTCTTCTATCTCCTCATTATGCCGAATTCTCTATTTTTATTTCTGTGAACTATGTAGGCCAAGTATGTTTTCCAGTCTTGTAGAGTGGCTTACTTGGGAAAGGTCTTATGACTCTCAGCAGCATACTCCCTTCTGCTTACTAGAGCTATATGCTCCAAGGTTGTCCCTTATGTGGGCTCTGTAGACCCTTCTGTTGTCTCAGGGCCAACTACTGTGGTTGTATTAGTCACCGAGAGTGTTCTTTGGCCTATTTGGCTTCTAGGCCATATCTCATGTATTGACTGCCAGGCCCTGGTGGTTGGGCCACCAGGCTGGTCAGCATGGCTGGTCACGTGACCTGATAGTCCTGGCCCAGGGCCAGATTCTGGGGCATGCCAGCCCATTGGTAGGAGCTGGGGAGGCTGGGGCTGGTATTGGCCTGCTGGTGTGCAGAGTCGGGTCCTGGGTTGGCTGGCTGGGGGCTCCTGGCTCTGGTACTGTCCACTGATGATGGGTGGGTAAGCCTCTGACATTACTAGGCTAGAGGAAAGTGAAAGTGAATTCGATCAGTCTTGTCCGACTCTTTGCTCAGTCGACTCTTCGCGACCCCATGGACTGTAGCTCACCAGGCTCCTCCGTCCATAGGATTTTCCAGGCAGGAGTACTGGAGTGGGTTGCCATTTCCTTTTCCAGAGGATCTTCCTGACCCAGGGATCGAACCTGGGTCTCCTGCATTATGGGCAGATGCTTTACCATCTGAGCCACCAGTGAAGTGCCTCCCCAGCTCCTACCAATGGGCCACCAGAGGAAGGACTCCAAAATGGTGCTTGCTAGACCAGTGTGCTGGTTGTTGAACCTATCATTGAATCCTACCCTAACTCTTGGTTGCCTTTTGTACCTTTGTGATTGTCCAAGCAGCCTACTATATTTTTATTAGCCAACCATAGTTGACGGTGTGTCGTGACCTGTCAGTATCCTGTAGAGGAAAATCTTAGTCAGCAGTAGATTCAGGATGATTTGCAGCCATATGCCTAAGGAGCAGATTCTGAAGTATGAAAATATATACAGTCCTATGGGACTGCAAGGAGAAGGCAATGGCAACCCACTCTAGTACTCTTGCCTGGAAGTCCAATGGACGGAGGCACCTGGAGCCAGGTGATTTCCCGAGTGTCAGTTGCAAGAACAGAGGCTCTAGACAAGTGTATGGGCTTCCCTGGTGGCTCAGATGGCTGCAACGGGGGATACCCGTGTTTGATCCCTGGATCGGGAAGAACCCCTGAAGTAGGAAATGGCAACCCACTCCAGTATTCTTGCCTGGAAAATTCCATGAACGGAGGCACCTGGAGGGCTACAGTCCATGGGGTTGAAAGAGTCAGACACGACTGAGCGACTTCACTTTCTTTCACTTTCAGACAAGTGTTTAAGGTTTTTTTCTGGGAAATACCGATGAACAGAAGGGGGCAGAGGTGGCCTTCACTGACCCTGATCCCTAAGAAAGTCCTGTAGCCCCTAGGTGTGTGCCAAACCTTAACCTGCCTCTCAGACCAGAGCTCCAGTACAAGCAAATAGGCTTCTTTCACAGAAAGATGGGAGTGAGTCTCATAGCCTGTCAAAAACTCTCTGTTACTGTCCCAAGGACCCAGGAATGCAAGCTCTCCTGGCTTTCAGAGCCAGATGATCAAGGGATGTCCCCTTGGCTGTAGGTCTAAAAATCAGGGCTTCAGAGATATGTAAAGTTCACTTCTGAGCGATACCCTGGCACCCTGTAGCCCAGCAGAGGGAGAGTACGAATATGTAGCTCGCTGGCTGTAAGGCGGCAGCTGGGGAGCATAAAGACTGCGTTCTCCAGAAAAGGAAAAAACTGAGGAAGATGGCGCCCGCTGGCTGGAGTACAGCAGAGGGAGAGTGCAAACGTGGCGCCTGGTGCTGGCAGCGAGGCGAAGCTGCGGAGCGATGGCCTCACCGGAGAAAGGGAGGACAGTGATGGCGCCTGCTGGCTGGCGGCAGGCTGGCGGAGGGAGAGGGTTAAGATGGTGCCCACCGTTGTGTGTGCCCAGAGCATTCAGGCAGGCTCTTTGACATGTTAAATTAGACGCCCGCATTTCAGGCCAGCGCTTTAATCTACCCAAGGGAAGCTCTTTGGCTTAAAATCTGATCGCAGTCGCTGCTTCTCAGCCGAGCCCTGGGAGGGGCAGGTTCCTGCATGGGGCCTTTTTTGAGCAGAGGAGTACAGTCTTGTGGACACCGTGTTGTGAGCCCAGTTGTTTTTCAAAGCTAGATATTTTGGGACCTTGTTACTCAGGTGTAGGTCTCTAAAGCTGAGATACCTAGTATGGGGTCATCATACCCTTCATTCCTTAAGAAGAGGTCTGGGTTTTGCATTTTCCTCATGATTTTGGGTCACTGTTCCAGGGCTGGGTTTTATGGCAGGATTGTTCCCAGTCTCTCCCACTTTGATATGCTTTTCTTCTCCTTCGCCCAGTGTGTGGTAATTGCTCAGTCAGTCTTTAGGTAGTTAACAGAGGAAAGTGTTCCATATTTAGCTGTAGTCTCTGTGTCCACAGGAGAAAGTGAGTTCAGGATCTTCCAGTATCAGTGTCTTGAACAGGATTTCTCAATGTAAGTATAATTGCTGGTCCAAGGATCGAACCTTTTGAAATTTTGTTGCGCATTATCAAGTTACCTTCTAAAAGGTTTTTATGTCTGCTCAGTCACTCAGTCATGTCTGACTTTTTGCGACCCCAAGGACTGCAGCCCACCATGCTCCTCTGTCCATGGAATTTTCCAGGCAAGAATACTGGCGTGGGTTGCCTGCCAGTTCCTTCTCCAGAGAATCTTCCCGACCCAGGGATGGGATCCACATCCCCTGAAGTCTCCTGCTTTGTAGGAAGATTCTTTACCACTACACCAGCTTTTATTAACCAGTTAATACTCCTACTGATAGAGTAAAGGTATCTTCTTTGCATTTTTGTCAACTCTGGATATTACCACTGTTCTTAATTTTGTGATTTATAAATAATATCTTATTTTTCTTCCTTCTCCTTATTTTTAAGGTTGTTTATTTTGTACCTTCTTTACTTGCCATATTTGCCTATTTGTGTTTTAAAGAATAAGTTTTGCTTTATAGAATGTCTATTTTAATTACTCTTTTAATATTTTATTTTTAATCATTGATTTATTTTTGATCTCTGTATTATTTAATTTGCATGATTACTTTTCGTCTTAAACTGGAAGTCTCTACCCAGTAAACAATTGCCCATCCCCCAGCCCCTGGCAACCACTGCCTACTTTGTCTTTCTATGAGTCTGACTGCTCTTAGTATCTCATATAAGTTCAGTCATGTACGTATTTGTCCTTTGTAACTGCTTTATTCACTTAGCATGTTTTCAAGGTTCATGCATGTTGTCAGTGTGTGTTTTAAAATGCCCATTCTGTCCCCCTTCCTCCCTTAGCCCTCTCCCCTCCTTTTCCCCCACCAAGTTTAGGAATACCCTGAACTTGTGTTCTCTTCTCTCACCTCTCTTCATGCCTAAGCAGAAGGACTTTTCCCAGAGACTCTGCCATCCTCATTCACTTAATGATTCATCTCAGAATCTGAGCCAAATGCAATGCAGTTTCACGTCTAGCAGGGCTGGTCTGAACGTCTGTGCTCACACACTTGCTCTTCAGTAGTCCATGTGCATTGAGTTTTCCTGATCTGGCCACTCTTGTTTCTCTTGACTCTGCCAGAGGCTTGGCTGCAGGGGGCCCCGGATGGCCTGGGGTGGTTAGAGTGGTGACTGCCCAGGGGCAGTGAAACATGGAGTTACTTGATGGCTTCTGGTGCTGTCACCAAGAGGGTAAGGGGCTTCTGGTACAGCAGTTCATGCTGTAGTGTCTTACCCTAGGAGGGAGTGTGAAAGAGGTAAAGGACACCTGAGGGATATAGAGGGCCAGCACCCACAGCAGCCCTGGGTGCCGGGCCTAGCAATTCTTCCTGAGTATAGCTGTAATCCTTTGTATTTTCCAGGGAATATATGTTTTTATTTTACTTTTAGTAATATATTTACTGATGAGATCTGAACCTTTTTGTCATATTTTAATAAAGTAATTAGAGAGTGATACAGTAAGCTTTTCAGTGCCAACATGATTTAAAGCCAGCATTTTGTTGCACTACCAGAGGGGTTATAGGCTTACTATCCTCAGCATTTAGTACCCAACTAGAATTTTTCATTAGCTGTCTTGAGTTATACTTTTTGTTGTGAGCAGTTGAAATTATTTTAAAAAGGGCCGTAGTCTGTAATTCTTAAGACAGGTTTTTAATTGACGATGGAATATCTGTTTTGTAAAGTCCTTATTTTTGTATGAATGATATTAAATCTATTCATAGTGAATTCAGCATTCTATAGTTTCAGTGGTGAATAAAAATGCAGAAAGCACAGCAATTACAAAAATGAGGTCGTAAAACATCCTCAAGATTTAGCACTCTAAGCTTACTTAGGATGGAAACCGTTTCATATTCGAGTGAAAGTTTTGGGGTTTTTAGCAGTCAGCATCACATTAAACTTAGTGCCAGAGCTTCTCTCATGCTCATTTTGCTGTTGTGTTAGTGATGGTAATGTCACAACAATATACTCTTGAAATAGAGGATTGTTAGTATTCACATCACAGTGAATTGAAAGCATTTTGACATGGAACAGAAAAATGATTGACTTGTAGTAGAAAATTTAGAATTTTAATAAACTATAAGCCAAATGGAGAAAATTGTCTAGTATATTCAGTTTTGATTATTTGCTGTATTTTTCTTTTATTTTCTTCATGAGGTCAGAAGTGTTTATTTTAGTAATTAGAGGATGAGCAACACATTTGACTCCCCCAAACTTATGATGATTATAGCAAAACTGTATCCAAGTTAGTACCTTTACACATCATTTCTTCATCACAGTTTATTGCTTGGAATAGATACAAAATAATGGAATTTGTAGGAATGTTAAATAATTTCCAACTCTACTGGGTATGAGTATGGAAAAGAGTTTAAGGAAATTTTGGGGGAGCATATGATTTTTAGTGTTTCCCTGTCCTTGTGGAAGTATTTCTAAAAGATCTGAAATGGTATAGGAAGACTGTCTGGTGATAAATGATTAAAAGGTTTTTCAAGGAAAGTGCTTCTAAGCTTGGGCTTATGCAGCCTACTTAGTGTCTTTCTTCAAATGAATTTGCTAGTTCATTGATTTTGAATATTGATAGCATGTCATGATTGTATTTATCTTACATATCATTTAATTTGAATTGCATTTTTTCTATAAAAATGAGTTTTCTTAAAATGTGGAAATTCTCTGGTTGCATGTTTAGAAACTATATAACCTGTGACTATTAAATGACTTGATAATTTAGATAGTTCTGCTTTGATAACTTAAAAACTTATAGTATTATGTATAATACTTTAGAATTTCTGGAGGTATAGGTGAATGTGCATGGACTGCTTTATTAAAATGTGTGATTTAGGTTCAGGCACAAACTTAGGCACTTGTGAGTGCCTAAGATCTATCCTGTATCAACTTCTTTGAGATTAAAACAAGACTTTTCTTCATATGGTAACATCTATTCATTAAACATATTTGAAAGAAATGATATATAAAGTATAAATCAAATGAATGAATAATGCTTTCCACTTCTTACTAGTCTCTGAGATTTATGGGATTTATGAAATATTTTTGAAATAAATTTCCTTTCCAATATTATGTAGTATATCTTTTTACTGTAAAGCAGATAGTTTTTACCTGTCGCCTTTTAAAATTTACAGTGTTCCAGGAACTAAGTGCCTTAACATATTGTTAATTGATTCCTTCACCAGTTCTGTTTTATAAGGGAGGAAACCAAGATACAGAGATTTAACCTTTCTCTAGGGTGCTCAGATATAGTAGGTGTTGTAGCTAGAATTCAAACCCATTTTTCATGATGTCAAAGATGTCTTGGTAATAGGATGTCATTAAAACAAACCATTATATCTGGACATGTGATTTTTTTTTTTGTATCGGCTGTAAAGTAAACGTTGAGATTCCCTCATATTGTATTAATCCTGTTCTAATAGGCTCTAATAGAATTTTTACCAGAGTTTGTGTGCTGGCATGGTGGTATCATCCAGTGGCCTACTTTCTTACTGTTTTTCTTTCAGCTAGTTAATTTTGTAGATGATCAGTTGAAATTTTGCTTGTTATGTATTCTCTTGATATTAAATTATTTTGTAACAGATCCCAAGCAAACTGATATAAATTTAACTTAAAGTAAAACACCCACATTTTCTGACTCATAAGCTGTGTAGATCCAAGGATATTGTAGGTACAAAATATTTTTAATCCCTGGTTATTGACAGTTGTTTTTTTTAAAAAAAGTATTCAGAAAATTCTTAAGCTTGATTAAATTCATTCTTGATTTTGCTTCTGTATAATTGGAAATAATGTGTTCTCTGTCAGTAAACTGTAATTTTAAGTTTATTCTTGAATTATTGTTATTCCTCTTTATAAAATCATTGTTAAATTCTGATGGTTAAAGGTATGTTGGTACAGCTAGGCACCCAGATTTCTACCATAAGCAGCATTCTTCTGCCATCTCCCAGTTGGAAAATAATAGAAGATTATATCCTGGTTGGCCTGGCCTAGATCATATGGTATCTCTTGTACCGTTATCTGTGGCATGGTATCTTGACATTGGGCCACCTTGATGATTGGCTTACCTCTTTCCAACTGAGGGTGGTTTTCTTGCAGGCAAGATTACTTGCTGGTAATGATTACAGGAGAGTGTTTTTGTTGTTGTTGTTGTTGAATGTATCTTTTATATATATTGTATCATAATATCCTTCTATTTGTAGGTTTATAATCATACACACCTGTAATATTAGATATGAATAAAGTATGATTTATAATATGAAAAAAGCTAAATAAAGTTTATATTAGACTTCTGTAGGAAACATGGTGCTTTAGCAGATGGTTTTGTTTATATTGGTAAACTCATTGCTTTCTTTGACAGAAATGACAGAAGCTTATAAAATTTGCAAAATACATCAAATAAAGAAACAAAAATAACCTGTAATCTCAAATCACTTATAACTTTATTATCTATTTCTAATTTCTTTTGCAGATATATATGCATGTCTGTTTATATAAAAAATATTTGTTTAAATAAACAATATGAACTATGCTGTATACTTCAATTTGACTATTATTCATGATAGACTTTTGAACATTCATATTGTTTCAGTTTTCCCTCCACTGTAAAAAGCCTTGCAATGAGTACCCTCATTTTTTATTTAGAGTAGAGTACATTGTCATCTCTTTGCACAAATTTCTAGAAATGCAATTTCTTGATTTATGGGAACATAGGATGTTCATGAGCATATAACGTACACAATGACAAATACTGAAAGAGGAACTCCCCAGGTCAGTAGGTGCCCAATATGCTACTGGAGATCAGTGGAGAAATAACTCCAGAAAGAATGAAGGGATGGAGCCAAAGCAAAAACAATACCCAGCTGTGGATGTGACTGGTGATAGAAGCAAGGTCCGATGCTGTAAAGAACAATATTGCATAGGAACCTGGAATGTCAGGTCCATGAATCAAGGCAAATTGGAAGTGGTCAAACAAGAGATGGCAAGAGTGAATGTTGACATGCTAGGAATCAGCGAACTGAAATGGACTGGAATGGGTGAATTTAACTCAGATGACCATTATATCTACTACTGCAGGCAGGAATCCCTCAGAAGAAATGGAGTGGCCATCATGGTCAACAAAAGAGTCTGAAATGCAGTACTTGGATGCAGTCTCAAAAACGACAGAATGATCTCTGTTCGTTTCCAAGGCAAACCATTCAATATCATAGTAATCCAAGTCTATGCCCCAACTAGTGATGCTGAAGAAGCTGAAGTTGAACGGTTCTATGAAGACCTACAAGACCTTTTAGAACTAACACCCCAAAAAGATGTCCTTTTCATTATAGGGGACTGGAATGCAAAAGTAGGAAGTCAAGAAACACCTGGGGTAACAGGCAAATTTGGCCTTGGAATACGGAATGAAGCTGGGCAAAGACTAATAGAGTTTTGCCAAGAAAATGCACTGGTCATAGCAAACGCCCTCTTCCAACAACACAAGAGAAGACTCTACACATGGACAATACCAGAGGGTCAACACTGAAATCAGATTGATTATATTCTTTGCAGCCAAAGATGGAGACGCTCTATACAGTCAGCAAAAGCAAGACCAGGAGCTGACTGTGGCTCAGACCATGAACTCCTTATTGCCAAATTCAGACTTAAATTGAAGAAAGTAGGGAAAACCATTAGACCATTTAGGTATGACCTAAATCAAATCCCTTATGATTATGCAGTGGAAGTGATAAATAGATTTAAGGGCCTAGATCTGATAGATAGAGTGCCTGATGAACTATGGACTGAGGTTCGTGACATTGTACAGGAGACAGGGATCAAGACCATCCCCATGGAAAAGAAATGTAAAAAAAGCAAAATGGCTGTCTGGGGAGGCCTTACAAATAGCTGTGAAAAGAAGAGAAGCAAAAAGCAAAGGAGAAAAGGAAAGATATAAGCATCTGAATGCAGAATTCCAAAGAATAGCAAGAAGAGATAAGAAAGCCTTCTTCAGCAATCAATGCAAAGAAATAGAGGAAAACAACAGAATGGGAAAGACTAGGGATCTCTTCAAGAAAATCAGAGATACCAAAGGAACATTTCACGCAAAGATGGGCTCCATAAAGGACAGAAATGGTATGGACCTAACAGAAGCAGATGATATTAAGAAGAGATGGCAAGAATACACAGAAAACTGTACAAAAAAGATCTTCATGACCCAGATAATCACGATGGTGTGATCACTCACCTAGAGCCAGACATCCTGGAATGTGAAGTCAAGTGGGCCTCAGAAAGCATCACTACGAACAAAGCTAGTGGAGGTGATGGAATTCCAGTTGAGCTATTCCAAATCCTGAAAGATGATGCTGTGAAAGTGCTGCACTCAATATGACAGCTAATTTGGAAAACTCAGCAGTGGCCACAGGACTGGAAAAGGTCAGTTTTCATTCCAATCCCAAGGAAAGGCAATGCCAAAGAATGCTCAAACTACTGCACAATTGCACTTATCTCACATACTAGTAAAGTAATGCTCAAAATTCTCCAAGCCAGGCTTCCATAATACGTGAACCATGAACTTCCAGATGTTCAAGCTGGTTTTAGAAAAGGCAGAGGAACCAGAGATCAAATTGCCAACATCTGCTGGATCATGGAAAAAGCAAGAGAGTTCCAGAAAAGCATCTATTTCTGCTTTATTGACTATGCCAAAGCCTTTGACTATGTGGATCACAATAAACTGTGGAAAATTCTGAAAGAGATGGGAATACCAGACTACCTGACCTGCCTCCTGAGAAATTTGTATGCAGGTCAGGAAGCAACAGTTAGAACTGGACATGGAACAACAGACTGGTTCCAAATAGGAAAAGGAGTTCGTCAAGGCTGTATATTGTCACCCTGTTTATTTAACTTATATGCAGAGTACATCATGAGAAACGCTGGTTTGGAAGAAACACAAGCTGGAATCAAGATTGCAGGGAGAAATATCAATAACCTCAGATATGCAGATGACACCACCCTTATGGCAGAAAGTGAAGAGGAACTCAAAAGCCTCTTGATGAAAGGGAAAGAGGAGAGTGAAAAAATTGGCTTAAAGCTCAACATTCAGAAAACGAAGATCATGGCATCCGGTCCCATTACTTCATGGGAAATAGATGGGGAAACAGTGGAAACAGTGTCAGACTTTATTTTTCTGGGCTCCAAAATCACTGCAGATGGTGACTGCAGCCATGAAATTAAAAGAAGCTACTACTTGGAAGGAAAGTTATTACCAACCTAGATAGCATGTTGAAAAGCAGAGACATTAGTTTGCCAACAAAGGTTCGTCTAGTCAAGGCTATGGTTTTTCCTGTGGTCATGTATGGATGTGAGAGTTGGACTGTGAAGAAGGCTGAGCGCCAAAGAATTGATGCTTTTGAACTGTGGTGTTGGAGAAGACTCTTGAGAGTCCGTTGGACTGCAAGGAGATCCAACCAGTCCGTTCTGAAGGAGATCAGCCCTAGGATTTCTTTGGAAGGAATGATGCTAAAGCTGAAACTCCAGTACTTTGGCCACCTCATGCGAAGTGTTGACTCATTGGAAAAGACTCTGATGCTGGGAGGGATTGGGGGCAAGAGGAGAAGGGGACAACAGAGGATGAGATGGCTGGATGGCATCACTGACTCGATGGACGTGAGTCTGGTGAACTCCAGGAGTTGGTGATGGACAGGGAGGCCTGGCGTGCTGCGATTCACGGGGTCGCAAAGAGTCGGACACAACTGAGCAACTGATCTGATCTGAATGCAAGAGGTTGATCTGGTTAATAATGTCTAATCTAAACCTCACAGTTGGATTTTATCTAGTTAAATCGTTTTTGTTGTTGTTGTTTTAATGAGATGTATACACTGATTATTCCTTGGCACTGTTTCTAAATATTTGGTCTCTATACTTCCACTGCCAACTTAGAAGCATTGTCCTATGTAGATGCCATCTGAATAGTCATTTTTATATTGATAAAAGTAAATTATTAGATGATAGAGTATAGAATTTATGAGCCATAATTTAAGGACTATGCTTTTCCAAAAACAGACATTTAGAAAAAGCAAAATAATATCTGTTATTCTTTTCAGGCTGATCAGTTGATGTTCGCTTTGCATTTCATTAGAGGCATGCATCCTGAACTTTTTCAAGAAAATGTAAGTGGAAGAAAAGGAGGAAAATATTATGAGTTGCATGGAAATTTGGTAACAGGTGGACTTTTGGTTAGATTAGAAATTGCTTAAGGCTGGAATTTCCATATCAACCTATTCATTTTTTACTTAGTTAGAAATTTAGTGTATGATGCTGATTTCCAGTTCTACTCTCCTGTGGTTGAGCCAGATATTCTGAAGGAATGATAAGGCAGCGAAAGAACTCTTAAGTTGCCATACTACCAAGATTTTTCTGAACACAAGTGTACTTTTCCAGGACACCAGAAGAATCAGCCTTCTTATTTTCCTCATCTAAGCAGTGGGGCTGATAAATATAAAAATATGAAGCTATACGAGTATACCAGTACATTATTTATTTACATTGGCATGCTTAGAATCAGCACGTGAAACAAGAGTGGGTCATTCTCAGAAACCACCTTCTTGAATCTGAAGATTTATATTAATCTTCTAATGTATAATTTATCTTCTTTTGTTTATGTCTTCATTTCTGGTCTGCCATATAACCTCCTCTCAGACTTGAAAGAAATGGCCTTTAAGATAGGGCTAAGTTCCATCTCTGATTTACTTCTAATGTTAAAAAATTTTTGTAAGTGATTTTCCTCATTATTCTGCCATTTTCATTAAAGTGGGCTTGCAGTAGCCAGAGCGGCAGGGAATAGTATACGGACAGTGCACTCTGACCTGGTGACCTGGTAACCTTTAACAGTATGATCAGACTTGAACTACGCTCTTGGTTCTGCTTATTTGAATACGTGCCATTCCATATGACTGTTCTCTCTCTATTTCTTTCTAACTCCAAATACTCTGGTTGACTTGTATAAATTTCTCCTGATTTTAATTTGGCTACTTTTATTTATACCATTTACTTTGATGCATTTCCCTCTTCCTGTATACTTTTCATCATGATCAATAAGCTCTGTTGTATGAGACTTAGTTTTTCCTCTTGAAGTATAAATAAATTATCATTGGGAAAAGAACACTTTTCCTTGACTCACATAAAATAGTAGTAATAATTTTCATTTTACTTATTTGTGACTGTATAACTCCAGTAGGAAGAGTGAGTGGAGGTAGTATGTTGCTTTGGTACTTTTTCCATATTGCACTCAAATTTTATTATTCTTATGCTGGCCAATGTGTAACAAATAAAATGGTAGTGCCCATAATTATCTGATCGGATAACCCAGAGTGAAGACATAGGTTTTCAAAGAGCTCTAGATTCTGTAACAACTTGATCAATTTTGATTCCATGAGTTAATTAGGAAAAAAAAAGTAGCAATGGCCGTCTTCTCCCTATACGTTGGAAAAGATAAATTAATGGTGGGACTTTTCTCTATTTTTCCCAGTATACACAATTTTTAAACTTCTGATGCATCTTACTTCTTATATATTAGTGAAGAATGGCATGTAATAGGACAAATTAAAGATAATGACAAATGCTAATTATATAGACATTTTAATTTTTAGATGTTAAGACTCACATGTGTTTAATGTGTTTATATTTTTTCTTATAATTATTCTAATAGATTTCATTTTAATGTTGGTATGGTACCAATATAACGTTTTATATTGGTAAGGTACATAAACTCATAATATATGAGGAATTGGGAAGATATGAAAGGAGTTTTTTCCTCCATGTATTTTAGAAAGCTAAATTGTAAGCTGTCTTATGGGGAAATTTAAAAAGATTTGTTAAATGGTTAGAATATTTATCTTTTGTGTGTTTCTCATATTTTTGTTAAATAGGAATGGGATACATTTACAGGTGTGGTTGTTGGAGACATGTTGCGGAAAGTTGTAAGTTGGAGTAATTAAAATTATTATTTCATTCTTAGGGAAAGTAATTCTGGTTTTGACTTCATGAAATATAATTTGCTTCAGAGTAGTTTTAAGTTACTGTTGAAATTATATTTTAATTAGAGGAATATGTCCTTCCCTCTATTGCCCTAATATAAAATGGACTGATATATTTTTTTTGTCCTTGAGGGCATATTTTTTTTTGAGAATATTTAATTAAGCATAAAAAATTAATATGGTTTCTTTTTTCAGTATATGTATTTTGTAACTCTAAGAAACTCAAATCTTGTAGTATAGCTAGGAAAATTTTCTTAAATAAGTGAAATTAAGAATTACTTCACTTATCTTTTGAAACTTTATTCAAATTAACTTTTTTCCAGTAATTTTCTACCTCGATAGGTAATGGATAAAATTATTCTTCAAAGCAGCCTATCCAAACTGTAATGCAAAACCTAGATTATGTTGGAAATGCAAGATATAATTAAAATAATGCAGTTTTATAGTAATTTCATATTACATTTGAGTTTTTCTGAAGTTTTACAAAGGAATAAGCATTATGAAAATAAATGTTACATTTTTCTAAATCGTTATCTATACCTTATATAGAATTTTACCATATTGATTTGTAAAATAGATACAAATAAAAAATACATAGAATGAAGTTCTTCTTAAAAACCAAAAAGTGTTCATAAAATTAGCTGGTCAGTTTAACAAAAATTTTTTAAAGTCTGAATTTTACCAAATGTACCAAGGGAAGTAATTGCTCTAATTTAAAAAGGACTCTCAGCAAAGAATACGTGATCAACTTCCATCTTGGATAGATCAGGAAAGAAGCTGGGCAGTGGCAACATTAAAGGTATTCCTTTCTTACTTTGAAGGATATTTAATTTTTTAATAGTTGCATTATTTCTGTTTATATTTTTATGTTCTACCACTTCATACTTGGTGTTGATATTTCTGTGAAAATGACGTAAAATCTGTGGGTAAAAGAATATTCAAGAATTATTCTGATTAACACTGTGATGAATAATTAATTAATTGAATCTATCATTCACTGTATAACATATTGAATCTCCACATGGTCAAGATTCTGTGCTGTATACCTATAGGGAATAGAAAGATAAGTAAATGAAATGTCCTCTAATATGATATGTGGATACCTTATTAATAGAGTAATTTAGGATCAGTAATAGAATGCAGTATGATACTTATGTTGAAAAGGTTTCAAAATCAAATTATCTCTCTCACTTCTATTCACCTTTTAATATCTTTTGCACTCAACTGTTCACCTATGGTAAGAAACATATTTTTTTAAACAACTTTACTAGAATGCAAAAAATCAATAATTATAATTATATTTATAATTATAAAATTATAATTATAAAAATTATAAAAAATCAATAATTATAAAAAATAGAATTTGAAGAATTATAAAAAATAGAATTATAAAAAGAATTTCTGGATTATTGGGCAGGACCTGTGAAATATTTCATGTGCTCCTAATGGAAAATTAATATTAATCTTTATGGTACAGTTAAAATTGTTTGAACAATTGATCTACTGAGATGTTATTCTTGGCGAAAAACCTTAACTGTATTAACCTATAAAAGTATAGTTATTTTTTTTCACATACTAATTTCTTGTTAAGTAAAGAAATGCAAAACATTGAGGAAAGGCAGCTTTCCTTTTCAGAGAATGTTTATAATATATATTAATGTTTTATTATCATTTTAGTTTATAAAACATTTTCAAATGAACTATTATCACACAAATCTTAAAAGGGAGATATTAACTTTCTTTTTATGGATAAGAAATGAGAATCTATGCAGTGAATTGCTAAATGCTTGAACCTGAATTTTCACTTAAATTTCATACATATTTTTGAGGACTTGTTATGTGCCAGGCATCATATTAAATGCTTCAGATGTATTATCTTTATTATCACGATAACATATTCAAGAGGTCATAATTATGCTTGCTTTTAAGAAGGGCAGGCTGAGGTGTAGACAAGTTAAATAATTTACCCAAGATCAAATAGCTGGGAAGTTTTGAAATTGTGATTTTAATTTGAGCATTCTGATACCACAGTCCATGCCTTTGATATATGTTTTCCAAATATAGTGGGATTTTTCCCACTCTTTTTTCCCCTCTCTTCTTTCCCCTCCCCACCTTCTTATGTTCGAGGTATTATGCAGAATTTAAAAATGGATCTTCTCATTATATATTTTCAACATTGTTACCCATTTCACAGATGAAGTAGCTAAGGCATAAAATGATATAGTCACTTATGGTCACTTAGAAAATAAAGAGTTGAAGTTGTAACTAGGCATATCTTTACACTCTAAAATGGAACTCTTATTGTGGCAGTGTTTAAAGTTTGTACTTGGTTTTAGTGAAAGTATTCTTTTCTCCACAAGGTGGAGATAGGTACACATGTTTTTACATAGAGAAAAGATTTGTTAATGTACAAGAATTGATGTCGTATTACTTTAGAAATACTTGCTTTTAATTCTGGATTAGGTACATGCACCATACTATTTCTGACTTAGACATGATTGAATAAGCCAACATGAGTTAGAAAACATAATATCTATCAGGAATTTCCACTTACTGTTTTTTAGTATGCATGTGTGTGTATGTATTTAGTATGTATGTTTGTATGTCTGTATTTATATTTGTTTGTTGCTCACTATATATTTTTATTTTTATTTTTTAGATTGCTCTTCCCAGTCTTTATCAGACCCTGTGCTTTGAAGATGTAGCTTTGTGGCGTACCTATTATCATAATTCAATGTGTGAGCAAGAGTTTCCATCTAGTCTTATAAAGAAAGTTTCTTTATTTCAGCAGGTAAATTATCTAAATGCATACAAGTATTAAATGTTTCTCTTGTTGTTCAGAAGCCATTTAAAGGAAAGCTTTGCCCTCAGGTGTCACTTAACCTTGGGGTGTACGTGGGCAAGGGCTCTCTGGTCTTGCCACCCTATCCAGACGGGGAAATCCCAGACAGTGTTTCTGGGCAGTGTGTTTCCCACCAAGCTTTTATTACTCCCCCTGCCTCCGACCCAAGGAGGATCTTGGAATAGAGTATCCGTATAGAAAGTGATTAAGGTATTTATTGTTCAGGTTCTTCACACATTTCCCAGGGTTCTGTCTAACGAAAAAAAAGACATTATGCTAAGGAACAGGGAGCTTGTGTCCCTGTTGGCTAGACCAAACCTTAGCGTTGGAGAGGACAGGGGAGTTGATGCTCCAGGAGATGACCCTTGCGTTTATGTGTGCGCGTATCCTCAGCACTGAGTCATGTCCAACTCTTTGCGGCTCCATGGATGGCAGCCCGCCAGTCTCTTCTGTTTACTGGTTTCTCCAGGCAAGAATACCAGAGTGGGTTGCAATTTCCTTTTCCAGGGGATCTTCCGGACCTGGGATCAAACCCTCATCTCCTACATTTCCTGCATCGGCAGGCGGGTTCTTTATCACTCTGCCCTTTCTCTTCACTATGCTGCTGGTTTTGGTTCTGTCCCCTTTGTTTTCTCCTTTTGAAGTTCTGTTTCATCAGGTGTGTTTAAGAAAAAGAAAAAAAAGAAAGAAAAACTTCATTTGAAAACCTAAGCATCTAGAACTAGACATGATTCAGCATAAAATTGGTGATTTGAAAAATTCAGGAGTTTTCTGTCTCTGCGCTGCCATCACCAGGAATGCCTCAGCTACAGACTCTTATTTTCACTTGTCATTGGGCCCTTTGTTAGCTTCTGAAGACAGCTAGCACTATGACCAGTACATGCTGATGTTTACCTTTGATAATAGATCTGAGGGCTTCCCAGGTGGCTAAGTGATAACGAACCTGCCTGCCAGGCAGAAGATGCGGTTTCGATTCCTGGGTTGGGAAGATCCCTTGGAGAAGGAAATGGCACTCTGGTGTTCTTGCCTGGGAAATCCCATGGACAGAGGAGCCTGGCGGGCTACAATCCAAGAGGCAGCGAGAATTGGACACGACTTAGAGACTAAATAACAGCAATAGATCTGATGGATTTTAGTAATATTTTGGCTATTAAAGAAATGTATTTTTATATACCTATTATGACAGTTATAGGCATAGGAAATATTGTGGTAAGCATTTTTTAAATTAATTAGCATCATTCTTCAATTATAGTTGTTGTGGGAACTTTATTGTTTAAAAATACTCTGCACTTCTATTTTAAGGTTCTTGTGGTACAGACTCTCAGACCAGACAGACTGCAAAGTGCCATGGCCCTATTTGCATGTAAAACTCTGGGTAAGTACACTTCTTTCCTAGACCTAGACCACTGGCCTGAATTATTTTTTTTTAATTAATTTTTATTGGAGTATAGTTGATATACTGTATTGCATTAGTTTCTGCTGTACAATAAAGTGAACCAGTTATACATATATCCACTTTTTAAAAAATTGTTTTCCTTATGATCCTTATGATCCAGCAATCCCACTGCTGGGCATACACACTGAGGAAACCAGAAGGGAAAGAGACACGTGTACCCCAATGTTCATCGCAGCACTGTTTATAATAGCCAGGACATGGAAGCAACGTAGATGCCCATCAGCAGATGAATGGATAAGAAAGCTGTGGTACATATACACAATGGAGTATTACTCAGCCATTAAAAAGAATACATTTGAGTCAGTTCTAATGAGGTGGATGAAACTGGAGCCTATTATACAGAGTGAAGTAAGCCAGAAAGAAAAACACCAATACAGTATACTAATGCATATATATGGAATTTAGAAAGATGGTAACAATAACCCTGTGTACGAGACAGCAAAAGAGACACTGATGTATAGAACAGTCTTATGGACTCTGTGGGAGAGGGAGAGGGTGGGGAGATTTGGGAGAATGGCATTGAAACATGTATAATATCATGTATGAAACAAGTCGCCAGTCCAGGTTCGATGCACGATACTGAATGCTTGGGGCTGGTGCACTGGGACGACCCAGAGGGATGGTATGGGGAGGGAGGAAGGAGGAGGGTTCAGGATGGAGAACACATGTATACCTGTGGCAGATCCATTTCAATATTTACAAAAACTAATACAATATTGTAAAGTTTAAAAATAAAAATAAAATACAACTATATAAATTGATGAACTATAAAAAAAAAAAGATTGTTTTCCTGTGTAGGTCATGGCAGAGTGCTGAGTAGTTTTCCGTTCCCTACAGCAGGTTCTTATTAGTTATGTATTTTCTATGTGTAGTGTGTACATGGGCTTTCCAGGTGACACTAGTGGCAAACGACCCACCTGCCACTGCGGGAGATGCAGGAGACACTGATTTGACCCTTGGTTGGGAAGACCCACTGTAGCAGAAAGTGGCAAGCTACTCCAGTGTTCTTGCCTGGAAATACCTGGTGGATGAGCCTGGTGGACCACAGTCCATGGGGCTGTGGAGAGTCAGACACGACGGGAGCACATGCACAGTGTGTATGTCAGCCCCGGTCTCCCAGTTTACTCCCCTCTTTCCCCCTTTGTAACCATAATTTCTGTTTCTACACCTGTGGCTCTATTTCTGCTCGGTAAATAAGTAGATTTAAGCCATTTTTTTCTTTTTAGATTCCACATATAAGTGATATCATATAGTATTTGTCTTTCTCTGATGTCACTCAGTATGATAATCTCTAAGTTCATCCATGTTGCTGCAAATTGCATTATTTCATTTTTTGATGACTAAGTAATTATATATATATGTATCACCTCTTCTTTATCCATTCTTCTGTTGATCCACATTTAGCTTGCTTTCATGTCCTGGCTGTTGTAAATAGTGCTGCATTGAACACTGGGGTGCATATATCTTTCTGAATTTTTTTTCTGGGCATATGCCCAGCAGTGGGATTATTGGATCATACTGTGGCCCTAGTTCAGTTTTTTAAGGTATCTCCATACTGTTCTCCATAGTGGCTGTATCAATTTACACTCCCACCAAAAGTGTGGGAGGATTACCTGTTCTACACACTCTCTGCAGCATTTATGGTTTGTAGATTTTTTGATAATGGCCATTCTGACTGGTGTGACGTGATGATACCTTATGTAGTTTTGATTTGCATTTCTCTAATATTTAGTGATGCTGAGCATCTTTCATATGATTCTTGGCCATCTGTATGTTTTCTTTGGGGCAGAAGATCCAAATTATTTGTTTTTATTTTACATTTTATTTTATGCTGACCTTAGTTTTGAAAGATTATACACTTTCCTCCTGTATCCTAGTTGTCTTATAACTCTACTTGGCTTAAAGAAATATTTGTTTGTGTTGGATATGGCCATAATTAATTTTGTGTTAAATTTGATGCATAATTGACACCCTATACCTAGCTAGGATGTTTGAACTTTTAAAAATTCTTTTCTTATGGAAACACTTTAGATTTTTAGACATTCATCTATGGTCAGAATTTCAAAGCAGGGCATCAGATGTATGATTTAGATAAAATTAAATATACAGATTCCATGCGTATGTGCTAAGTCACTTCAGTTATATCTGACTCTGTGACCATATGAACCTCTATCCATGGGATTTCCCAAGCAAGAATACTGGAGAGGGTTGTTGTTTCCTTCTCCAGAGGATCTTCCTGACCCAGAGATCAAACCAACATCTCCTGCAGCTCCTGCGTTGGCAGGAGGGTTCTTTACCACTAGCACCACCTTAGAAGTCCCAGAGTCCTAGATAATAAAGCCTTCAAAATGAGTTATTTTTGCTGTAAAACAAAAATAATTTGTATATCTTTAGTTTGTAAACATCTGTGCAATACATATTTGTTAAGCCTTTTAATTAGTTTTAAAGGAAGCATTTAAAGTTATCACTCATTTGAAATAGCATACCATATTAACATTTGTACTAGAAAAGTTTGGAAAAACTATTTCAAAGAGAATATGAAAACAATTTTACTTGAAGCTCAGTAATCCAAGAATAATGGATTTTTGTTATTCTAAACCACACGCGGTTTTAGAATTATGTTGGAAATATGTTGGCACAATTAAAATAGCATGCTGACAATTTTTTCTAGAAACTCTCCATTTATATTTAATATTTCCACATAATATATATGAAATATTATATATAAACTGTGTTTAATCAAAGCTTGTGTATATTTCAATCAAGTAAACCTAACATATGCATGTTTTTCTCTATATTTGAATTTCTCATATAAATAAGCTAGCACAATGTTTTATGAAATTGAAAAATATACTGGGCCTTCCATGCTTAACATTGAAAAACTTCACAGTACCAAATAATCATTCTGTTTTCAATATGCAAAACTATTATATTCACATATATCACAGTATTATTTGAAAAATTATCTCTTAACTCAAAGGATTAATTTTACCCTAGTGAACTCATTCTTTCCTTAAACGTGAATGTTTATAACAATAATAATCATTGTTAATATTTTAATAGCTCTTACTCTATGCCAGGTACTAGTCATAAGTGCTGTGTAATTTAATCTTCACAAAAACCATATGAGAGGCTATTTTTACATCCATTTAAAAATGAGGAAACAAGATCACACAACTAAATGATAGAATTCAAACCCAGCTCCAAAGTCTGTGCTCTTTAAATACTGAAGGACTCAAGATTTATTCTCAGATTAGAGAGATGTTCTTGGCAGATGCTAACATAAAAAAATTTGCCTCAACCTTAGATGAAGTTTTTCCATATGCACCTCCATTTCCACTCTTAGCAGTATCAGTTTTCCAGGGCTGCCCTCAGGACCACAAGCTGGGTGGATTAGAACAACAGACGTGTATGGTGTCATAATTCTGGAAGTTAGAAGTCTGAAATCAAGATTTGGCAAGGCCTTTGAAACCTGTAGAGGAATCCTTCCTTGCCTTTTCCCAGATCCTGGTGGTTTGCTTGCAGTCTTCCGTGTTCTTTGGCGTGTAAGGGTGTATAATTTGAATATTTGTCTTCATTATCACTTGACATTTGCCCTGTGTGTTTCAGAATTCACACAGCTGTCTTCCTATAAGGAAAGCAGTCATATTTAATTGGGAGTTCACCTTAGTCCAGTCTGAATTCGTCTGAAGTTAACTAATTATATCTTCTGAGATCCTGAGATTAGGCCTTCAGCATGTCTCTTTTTGGGGGCTACATTTCAACCCATTATGCTCACTAACCCAGTGTTTAACATAATGGCTATTTTCTGTTTTGGCAAGATGTCCTTTATCCCTGTGGGTGTACTTGCACACATGTTCACACATATGCGCGCACATATTTTTGAGGCTCCATTTAGAATGGTCACTTGTCTGGTTAGTGAAGAATATGTCAAAGTATGTCTATGGATATATTCTTTGCTTTCCTTTTGTTTAGCATGGAGAGAAAATATCCCTATTTATGCATCCCTGTTGAATGTTTATTTGCTAGGTACTTTTTACTCATATCTGATAGAGTGTTTATCCACCTAACTCTTGGTTAGAAAAAGTAGGGGTGGCCTCTGGGCCAGTTGGTTTCATGGACTCTGATAACAGCAGAAGGTTTCCTTCCTTTGCCCTGCCTTGTAGTTTCTCTCTGCACGTCTCTGCTCCTTTCTCTCTCCCTATCTTTGTCTTTTCCTTTTTCTTTCTTTTTTTTTTTCTGTCTCTCTGATTCCTGCTTATGTGTTGCCCTTAATCTCATGGTTCATATATATGCTGAAGGATAAGGCTACTGATTCAGCATGTAGTTTAAAGCTTGTAGTGAAAGAAACTTTCTTTCCCACTTTTACTGTAAAAAACTCTACAGAAGGACTCTGATTTTCTTGCTTGGGTAACATATCCACCTCTGTAGCTAATTCCAACAGTAATATCTGACACAGGATTTTTCCCCCAAAGAAGTCACAGGTAGAGTGGGGCTTACTCAGAAATGAGGGGAAGGGTTGCAGGTATAAAACAGTAGGTACCCATCATAGTCAAATTGCATATGATCTGTTGTAGCTGATTTTCATATTTAAGTAATTTGATAGTTGAGCCATTAATTTGTAAAGTACATTTTGAGAATCTGGCTGCTGTAAGAGTTATAAATCAGTTCTGTTTAGTTCAATTGCTCAGTCGTGTCTGACTCTTTGCGACCCCATGGACTGCAGCACGCCAGGCTTCCCTGTCCATCACCAACTCCCGGAGCTTACTCAAACTCATGTTCATTGAGTTGGTGATGCCATCCAACCATCTCATCCTCTGTCGTCCCCTTCTTCTCCTGCCTTCAGTCTTTCCCAGCATCAGGGTCCTTTCAAATGAGTCAGTTCTTCACATCAGGTGGCCAAAGTATTTAGAGCTTCAGTTTCAGCATCAGTCCTTCCAGTGAATATTCAGGACTGATTTCCTTTAGGATGGACTGGTTGGATCTCCTTGCAGTGCAAGGGACTCTCAAGAGTCTTCTCCAACACCACAGTTCAAAAGTATCAATTCCTCGGTGCTCAGCTCTCTTTATGGTCCAACTCTCACATCCATACATGACTACTGGAAAAACCATAGCTTTGACTAGATGGACCTTTGTTGGCAAAGTAATGTCTCTGCTTTTTAATATGCTGTCTAGGTTGGTCATAGTTTTTCTTCCAAGGAGCAAGCATGTTTTAATTTCATGGCTGCAGTCACCATCGGCAGTGATTTTCGAGCCCAACAAAATAGTCTCTCACTGTTTCCATTGCTTCCCCATCTATTTACCATGAAGTGATGCCTTGATCTTAGTTGTCCTGTCTACTTGCTGCTTTTTTCCTTTCTTTTTAAATGGTTGTCTCCTCTGTATCATTCAAATGTTAACATTTTCAGAGAGGCTTTTCTGGGTCATCTAATCAATACCAGCACATCTACCTGCTTTAATTCTTTACCCACTTCTTAACACTAACTGACATTTTCTTGCTCATTTATATACTTTCTGTCTGTTTGTGTAAGTGAAATACAGGTTTAAGTAAAATGCAATTGCAGAAAGGTTCTCAGTAGACTCTTCTTCCCTTGCCCGTTTAGTCATTGAAAATATCCTCTCTGTGCCCCACTGCACATGACCTTTCTCACTGAATCTGTCATTTGACCCTCTGTCTGTCCTCTGGAGTACTTCTGTATTATACTATGTCATCTCTAGGTTAAATGATATTTAAGTTTTAATGACATGAAGTGAAAAACCTCATAATATTCACATATTCAAATTCTTTGAAAGTTTAATATGCTTCTAAAATTATACTCTATTTCTAAACAAATATATGTACTGGTGTACGGCTGGGTGACTATTTGGTCAAGTGTTTTATTAATGCAGTTTTTATATAAAATGGTGCACTTTATTTCATGAATAAGTTTTAAAAGTTCATACTGCTGGAAAATGACAAGCACTTATCTTTTTAATCAAATTTTAGAGATTTGATTTCAAGTATAATTTCTCGAGCATCATTCATATGGAAAAATTTTTATTAAGTTTTAGCAATGCTCTTTATAATCTATAAACTTTAAAATAGTAACTTATAAAGATGCGCTTATGAAAGTAGTTTTGCTTTGAGGATTTAAGTTAGCAGAGCAATCCTTAAAACTTTCAGGCATTCTGCTTTAATGTAGGGCTTCCCAGCTTCAATATAATCCTACAAACCAAGCCTTGTATACTGGCACAATCTACTGCATTACTTTTTAAAAATAGCAGTTGCCAGATGCAGATATTCTAACTTCTGTAATTCTGATTTAATAACTATTCTGATTACAATATTATGCTGTCTGTATTGAGGTATTAAAGAGATATGTTCACAGATGATGTAAAAGTTTCTTCATCAAAAAGTCTTTTTGGGCCTTGAAACTTTTCCTTATTTTACACTTGTCTACTTCTCTTATTCACTGGCATTAGGAAATGTTTGTTCATTTCTATTGCTATGGTAATAAATTGCCACAAATTAACAGCTTAGAGCAACCCCCATTTGTTATCTCCTAACTGTATAGGTCAGAAGTCTGGTAGGCGCTCCTGGTTTCTCTGATCCGAGTCACACAGGGTTAAATCCAGGTATTGGTCACTTGGACTCTTACTGAGAACTTCTGGGAAGAATCCATTTCCTAACTCATTCAGCTGAATTTGCCCCATGCAGTTGGAGAGCCAAGGTTCTTTCTGTTGTTTGGAGGTTGTAGAAGCCTGTCTCAGTTTTTAGAAGCTTCTTGCGTTCTTTGATTCACTTTGTGCCCCTCCTTCCTTCTTCATAGCCAGCAGTGGAGACTGATTTCTTCTCAGCTTCACCTCTCTGACTGCCCCTCTCCCTCAGCTTCCTGCCCCTCCTTCAGGCTGCATCTCTTTGACTTTAAGCTGGAGAAAGTTTTCTGCTTTCCAAAGCTTAAATGATTAAATTGGCACCCTTGGCTAATCCAGGATAATCTTATTTTAAGATCCATAACCTTAGTTACATCTGCAAAATCCTTTGACAGGAGTACCTAGGTTAGTGTTTGAACAACTGAGGGTAGAATCCTGAATATTTTTGGAATTTTACTGCCACAAAATGTATGACATTTTTTGTTTGTTTCCTGGCTTGAGTATTATTCCATTTCTAAAGATTGTCTTCCTATTTAATTGGTTGATGTGTATTAGGCTAGATAGTGGTTGATGATTTTCCTTCTTTTTATTGATATTTATGTTACATTTTTTAGTTGTCTTTTCTCTCTATTAAAGGAAGAGTAATTTTTTTGTCTTTTAGGGAGAATGAGATGAATGAGAAAGAGTGAATCAGTTATACTTACTACTTATAATAGTTTGATATTGCTGCTTTCTTTACTCTTTACTTACTTTACTCTTTCTTTACCTGTACCTGAAAATTACAGGAGTAATTTCTTTTTTAATATCTTAATATTTTATCTCAGTAAATAAAATACAATGAAGGTTAAAGTGATTTCTTTGACTTACTTTTAGTTCCTTTTTTCTTTTGGAAGAATTTGTATATTTTAACTGTCAAGGTCAAAATATAAGATCCCAATGATTTACAGCTAGTTCTAAACTATGAAAATTCACAATGCAATGAACATTTTTGGCTCTTTACCATTACTGAATAGTTTAGAATGATTGACACTGACAGTTCAAATGCTATCATGAGTCAAAATTAATTGGGTTATTAAAACCCAATTAATAAAACTAAGTTCATATGAAATGCCATGTGGTTTTCATTGGAGTTTTATTGGGTGGAGTGGCTAACATGCAATTCCCAGTAATAAGAGTGTCACCTGTGTTATCTTAAATGGTTAAATATTTCTCATGAGTTTTTCGTCTAATTTAAAATGTTCCAGTTTTTTGACAATTAATTGTATAAAATAAATTAATGCACATATATTTATCTTTAACATTAGAAATAATAATTGCATTTATACTTGGCTCTGGATTCCAAATGGTGAGAAAAACAGATACAATTCCTGCCTTATGGAGTTTAAAGTTGTATTTGTTAAAGAAAGAAATGATAATGAGAACTATTTTCACTTTTTAAAGATAATTTCTATATTTCATGTATTTTCCAAATAAAACACATATTTCAGTCAGTACGGGCATGCGTACATGCGTGCTCTGTCACTTCGGTTGTGTTTGACTCTCCACCACCCTGTGGACTGTAGCCCACTAGGCTCCTCTGTCCATAGGATTCTCCAGGCAAGAAACCTGGCGTGGGTTGCCATGCCCGCCTGCAGAGGATCTTCCTGACCCAGGGTTTGAACTCTTGTCTCTTATGTCTACCTGTATTGGCAGGCAAATTCTTTACGCCTAGTGCCACCTGGGAAGCCCCCTACAGGCATACCTTGTTCTATTGCACTTGGGCTTCCCAGATGGTGCTACTGTTAAAGAACCCACCTGCCAGTGCGGGAGATGTCAGAAACTTGGGTTCAATCCCTGGGTAGGGAAAATCCCCTGAAGGAGGGTGCGGCAGCCCACTCCAGTATTCTTCCCTGGAG
Organism: Bos grunniens; assembly: GCF_055505025.1. Taxonomy (NCBI): domain Eukaryota; kingdom Metazoa; phylum Chordata; class Mammalia; order Artiodactyla; family Bovidae; genus Bos; species Bos grunniens. The sequence goes on along the minus strand of NC_141179.1, from coordinate 5,725,026 downwards.
CCTGGTGGGCTACAGTCCATAGGGTCACAAAGAGTCAGACGCAACTGAAGCCACTGAGCGTGCATGCATGCAAATACTATAGTTTTTACAAGTTGAAGGTTGTGGCAGTCTTGTGTCAAGCAAGTTTTTTGGCACCATTTTTCAAACAACATTTGTTCCACTTGTGTCTCTGTGTTACATTTTAGTAACTCTCACAATATTTCAAGCTTCATTATTCTTTGGTATAGTAATCTGTGGTCAGTGATTTTTTGCTGTTAGTCTTACAATTATTTTTGAGGTGCCAAATAACTCTCACACGAGCCGTTGAACTTAAGTGATAACTGTCGTGTGTTCTGACTGCTCTGATGCCCGGCTCTCTCCTGATTTTCCCCCTCTCCTCTGGCCTCCCTGTTCCCCGAGACAACAAATTTAAATTAGTTCAGTTAATAACACTAAAACGGCCTCAAGGCAAAGGGTCACACGTCTCTCCTTAAGCTTAGTGAGGAAGTCATGTCCAAAGCTGAGACAGGCTGAAAGCTAGGTTTCTTGTGCCAAATGGTTAGCCAAGTTGTGATTACAGAGGAACAGGTCTTGAAGGAAATTAAAAGTGCTCCTCCAACTCACAGACTTGGAGAACGAACTCATGGTTGCCGGAGGAATGGCTAATTAGGGACTTTGGTGTTGCCATGTGCAGATGCTGTGTATAAGATGAGTCACCAGCAGAGACATACTGTACAGCACGTGCAGCTCTGCCCACTGTCACGTGGCAGACTGGATGGCATAGGGGCTTGGGGGCGAATGATGTGTGTGTGTGTGACTGAGTCCCTTCACTGTTCACTGGAAATTGTCACAGTACGGCTAGTCAGCGATACCCCAATACCAAGGAAGAGGTTTTTAAAAAGTGCTACTCCAGTGGACACGTGGTTGATAAGAAAGTGAGACGGTCTTATTACTGATATGGAGGGAGTTTTAAAGGTCTTTATAGACCAGATCAGCCACAACATTCTCTTAAACTGAAACCTAAACAGGAGAGGGCTTCTCTGGTGGCTCATGAGTCAAGTACCCATCTGCCAGTGCAGGAGACTTGAGTTCAGTCTCTGGGTCGGGAAGGAAATGCAGCCCACTCCAGTATTCCTGTCTGGGAAATCCCAGGGACAGCCTGGCTGACTGTAGTCCGTGGGGTCACAGTGAGTCCCACACAACTTGGTGACTAAACAGCAACAATCTGAAGAGACACCCTAACTCTCTTCAATTCCGTGAAGGCCGAGAGAGATGAGGATGATGCAGGAGAACAGTGTGAAGCTAGCAGAGAACGGTTAATGAACTTTAAGTAAAGAGGCTAACCTTAGAACACAAATGTGCAGAGTACAGCAGCAAATGCTGATTTAGAAACTGCAGTAAATTACCCATCTGGTTGCAGAGTTCCAAAGAACAGCAAGGAGAGAGAAGAAAGTCTTCCTCAATGATCAGTGCTAAGAAATAGAGGAAGACAACAGAATGAGAAAGACCAGAGATCACTTCAAGAAAATTAGACATACCAAAGGAACTTTTCATGCAAAGATGGGCACAATAAAGGACAAAAACTGTATGGCCCTAACAGAAGCAGAAGATATTAAGGAGAGGTGGCAAGAATAAACAGAAGAACTATCCAAAAAAGATCTTGATGACCCAGATAACCACAGTGGTCTGATCAGTCACCTAAAGCCAGACATCCTGGTATGCAAAGTCAAGTGGGCCTTAGGAAGCATCACTATGAACAAAGGTAGTGGAGGTGATAGAATTCCAGCTGAGCTATTTCAAATCCTGGAAGATGATGCTGTGAAAGTGCTGCACTCAATATGCCAGCAAATTTGGAAAACTCCGCAGTGGCCCCAGGACTGGAAAAGGTCAGTTTTCATTCCAACCCCAAAGAAAGGCAATGGCAAAGAATGTTCGAACTACTGCACAATTGCACTCATCTCACACGCTAGTAAAGTAATGCTCAAAATTCTTCAAGTCAGGCTTCAACAGTATGTGAACCGAGAACTTCCAGATATTCAAGCTGGATTTAGAAAAGGCACAGGACCCAGAGATCAGATTGCCAACATCCGTTGGTATAGAAAAAGCAAGATAAATCCAAACATCTACTTTTGCTTTATTGACTATGCTAAAGCCTTTGACTGTGTGGATCACAGCAAACTGTGGAAAATTCTTTAAGAGATAGGGATACAGACCACTTTACCTACCTCCTGAGAAATCTGTATGCAAGTCAAGAAGCAACAGTTAGAACCGGACATGGAACAATGGACTGATACCAAATTGGTGAAAGAGTACATCAAGGCTGTATACTGTCACTCTGCTTGTTGAACTTATATGCAGAGTACATCATGTGAAATGCTGGGCTGGAAGAAGCACAAGCTGGAATCAAGATTGCTGGGAGAAATATCAGTAACCTCACATATGCAGATGACAGCACCCTTATGGCAGAAAGTGAAGAAGAACTGAAGAGACTCTTGAAGAAAGTGAAAGAGGAGAGTGAAAAAGCTGACTTAAAAGTCAGCATTCAAAAGATGGAGATCATGGCATCTGGTCCTATGGCTTCATGGCAAGTAGATGGAGAAATAATGGAAACAGTGGGGGACCATGTTTTCTTGGGCTCCAAAAAACTGCAAATGGTGACTGCAGCCATGAAATTAAAAAAGACTCTTGCTCCTTGGAAAAAAAGCCATGACCAACCTAGACAGCATATTAAAAAGCAGAGACATTACTTTGCCAACAAAGGTCCATCTAGTCAAAGCTGTGGTTTTTCCAGTAGTCATGTATGGATGTGAGAGTTGGGACTATAAAGAAAGCTGAGCACCGAGGAATTGATGCTTTTGAACTGTGGTGTTGGAGAAGACTCTTGAGAGTCCCTTGGACTGCAAGGAGATCCAACCAGTCCATCCTTAAGGAAATCAGTCCTGAATATTCATTGGAAGGACTGATGCTGAAGCTGAAACTCCAATACTTTGGCCACCTGATGCAAAGAACTGACTGATTGGAAAAGACCCTGATACTGGGAAAGACTGAAGGCGGGAGCAGAAGGAGATGGCAGAGGATGAGATGGTTGAATGGCATTACCGAATGAATGGACGTGAGTTTCAGTAAACTCCAGGAGTTGGTGATGGACACGGAAGCCTGGCACGCTGTGGTTCATGGGGTTGCAAAGAGTTGGACACGGCTGAGCGACTGAACTGAACTGACTGAATTCATTTATTTTGGCTGCGTTGGGTCCTCACTGCTGTGTGAGGGCTTTCTCTAGTTGCAGTGAGTGGAGACCGCTCTTCATCGCGGTGCGTGGTTTTGTTGCGGAGCTCTGGCTCCAGGCCCACGGGCCGCAGTAGTTGTGGTGTATGGGCTTAGTTGCCCTGAGGCGTGTGTTATCTTCCCAAACCATGTATTGAACCCCTTTCCCCTGCACTGGCAGGTGGATTCTTATCCACTGTACCATCAAGGAAGTTGCAGAAAGCAACTTGAAATGGATTGAGAGCATCCTAGGATGCTCTCTTCAAGCACTGCTAATTTGTCTTTAAGTAAATTTTCTTTTACTTCACCATTTTTGTAACTTCTGTTATATCACTCTGTGGTATAACACTACTGTTTTTTTTAAATAATTTATTGCTCCCAGGTTTTAAAACTAAAATTAACAGCTAAAATGAAAATTCTTTTGCATATGTCTACATTCATATTCTGAATAATTTTGTAACTTAAGTGTAACTTAAATTTCTGAGTCAAAGTCAGTGTGCATTTTAAAGACTTTTGATGCATTTTATCATATCACGATACACTTGGTTGGCCTAGAGTGCTAATGAGAGTTTATGAATAAGTAAAGGAATATTTGAATAGATAAAAATGCTTATTACATTGCTACAAGTATAAGAATTCTTTTCTGTTAGGAAGTATGAGTGTTACCAATTTAAGTTTAGTTAAAAGCAAAATTCATAAAATACACCTCTAGAAGTAATTGACCCATTTTTAGGGTAAATTTCACCTAGTATGAGGAATATTTATGCCTTTGAGAATCCTTTCTTAATATTATTGGTTGCTGTTGTGAAGACTGGAGGGGAGTAGTTCAGGTGTGAAATTTGTTTTTTCAAGATGGTCATCTAGAAATGCCTGTTTTAGCCCATTTTTGTGGCATCAAATTCGTATTTTAAAGTGATCATTACAGAAGTCCTTAAGAATATCTCTTCTTGCTCTATTTAGGATTTCTGAGGTGCAATATTATCTATTCCTTTCTATAGTAGAAGGTACAAGGAAGCCTTCCTTTCTCTGTACTCATTCTGTTACATTCTAATCCTGTGTTTTTAAACTCTGTGTCATAGTCTCTTTAGCTCAGTTCAGACATGTATATTTTTTATTTTTATTTAAAGTTGGTCATCTTTAGCTTGGTTTTTACTAAATACAGTAATGGAAACGTTAAAATTTTAGCAGAAATCGTATGTGTATGGGACTTTATATTTTTTGAAGAGCTTCAGAATAGAAAAAAGAACAGATGAATTATCTTGAATACAGTTAGTTAGCAACTGGGTGGTCTTTGGGAAGGCATTCAGTTTCCTTGAGTATGCTTAGTATAGAGTAGATGATGAATAAATGGGATCTGTTTTTATTTTGTATCGTATTTTACCTCCAAATGACCTATGAATTGTTATATCCCTGTTTTACAATTGAGGAAATCAAGGCATAATACATTTTAGTGATTTGCATAGCGTCTCTTAGCTAATGAGCATAAACTGAAATCTATATGTTTCTGTCTCCAGACTAAGCAACTTTTTCTTCCCTCTTAATGCATGGACATAAAAAATAATTTTTTTTATCCTTTATCATGACAGTGATATTGTTTACCAGATCTTGTGGAAATCTGATTCCCCAAATCTGTGGCACAGAGTAGGCACTCAGTTATCATATAAATGAATGAAAACCTGTATGGAAAGATTGTTGGGTTCAGTCTTCTCTTATAGGGAGAGAATTATATATTAACACAATGCTGATTGTGTGCTTCTTCATCTGTTGAATGTGGTAATTAGAGTTCCTACTCCTTAGCATCGTTATTCGGAGAAGGCAATGGCACCCCACTCTAGTACTCTTGCCTGGAAAATCCCATGGATGGAGGAGCTTGGTGGGCTGCTGTCCATGGGGTCTCTAAGGGTCGGACACGACTGAGCGACTTTGCTTTCAACTTTTTACTTTCATGCATTGGAGAAGGAAATGGCAACCCACTCCAGTGTTCTTGCCTGGAGAATCCCAGGAACGGGGGAGCCTGGTGGGCTACTGTCTGTGGGGTCGCACAGAGTTGGACATGACTGAATTGACTTAGCAGCAGCAGCAGCATTGTTATTAGGATTAGATGATATCATAGATATTGAGCATTGAGATAAATGCCTGACACTTTAAGCATTCAGTAAATGTTCTTACTAGTCCGTGAATGATTTTAGAGTAAAAAAACTTTAATATGTATGGGATTGTAGTTCACCTAGTTATTCTGTTTCATGTAATTAGTCTTAATAGACTTCTTGTGGTTCACAGTGCTTTTTTTTTTTAATGCATTTAATATATCTTTTAGGACTAAAAGAGCTGTCCCCACCTCCTCTAAATCTCAAACGTTTGTACAAAGAGACGCTAGAAATTGAACCCATCTTGATAATCATTTCCCCGGGTGCTGATCCTTCTCAGGAACTCCAAGAGCTTGCAAATGCTGAGAGAAGTGGGGAGTGTTATCACCAGGTCAGTGCACATTACTCTGCTGTTTCTGTTCCAGCTATTGATCTTCCTGCTGTGTGTGTGTGTGTGTGTGTCTTTGTGTGTGCTTTCAGTGGATCAGTTGTGTCCTCCTCTTTGTGGCTACAAACCCCATGGACTGTAGCCTGCCAGGCTCCTCTGTCCATGGAATTTTCCAGACAAGAATACTGGAATACTTGACTGTATTAGTAAAACAGTTTTTTGTTTATATGGTAGGGCAACTAATGTCCCTGAAAACTGTCCACATTCTGATCTCCAGAACCCATGAATTTGTTATTTTATATGGAAGAAAGAACTTTGCAAATACAATTAAGTTAAGCATTTTGAGATGGAGAGGTTATCTGAGATTATTCGGTTGAGCCTAATATAATCATAAAGGTGCTTTTAAGGAGGTAGAAGAGGCAGAATGAAGGTGGAAGAGGCAGATGTGATGAGGCATAGGTCAAAGAGGTGAGGAGATGCTATGCTGCTGGCTTTGAAGATGGTAGAAGGGGCCACAAGCAAAGCAATGTAGAAGGTAGAAAAGATAACAGGAGTCTCTTCTACAGCCCCTAGAAAGAACAGCTCTGTAGTATCACCTTAGAGCAATAGATTAGTGGGATTCTGAACTCCACAAGTCCGATAAGATAATAAACTTGCCTAATATAATGTCTTTTTGTCCTGAGCTAAATTTCTGAGTTTTAGTTTATTCAGATTAGCACCTTTTTTCAGTTCAGTTTGCATACATATTTTAAAGTGTATTAATTTACCCTCAATTTTTGACATCAAAATATAAATCTTTTTCATTGGGAAAATAATTAATAATGATTAACAAAGCAAACTACTTTAAAAGAAACCAAAAATTGAAAAGAGAGAATGTTATGAGAAATGTTAAGTAGAAAATAGCAAAATAGCAGAGAGTTTGGCTTAGTTGCACTTAGGCGTTGCACTAACTCTAGGGAGTTTCCTTCAATCCTGGTTATAGTGTGTTCATACATCAGGACAGCATTGAGTTGTCAGTGAGATGTCTTGGGGAAAGGGAGCTCTGTTCTACAGGCTGTATCTCTTAGCTCTGAGTTTGGCACTTACACTCATTGTAAGTTTAACTATGTAAATTTCTAGAGTTTTGTGTTGCACAATTTTTTAATACTGTAAAACCTTTAAATACAGATATAGATATTCATAAATCTGTTACTTTAGAAGTTTTGTTCTTATGCTGAATATATATGCTAATAATAATAATATATTGTTAATGTAAAAAACAATTTTTATTTCAAGAAACTCTGATGTGTCTTACTTTTTTATGTAAGGGGGTTACATAACCCTCTTTTTATGTATGGGGGTTAACCATCTTCCTGACACTTTCTTGTTGTGCTTTTTAAATGTTTTTTCTTATAGTAAATGATTTTTCTTCTAAGATTTCATGAACCTTTAAGCTGTTCTCACACAGTTTATGCCTTATAGAAAATTTTGAGTTCCTGTTTTTAGCTATCATTTCAGTTCGGCAAACATTTTTTTTTTTTTTCCCTCTGATTTTCTTGTACATGCCTTCCATTTTGGGATTTTTGTATTTTAATAATGGCAAACTAATATGTGCCTCGAAATATTTCAACCAGTGTTTGTTTTATCCCTTCTTTTTGCTTAGCTCTGGGTTAGATCTTGAAAATTAAAAAGAAATATATATTAGTATTTATTACATGGTTTGTTACCTGCTTAAGACACATGGTTCCCACTAAGACTTTATAGTCTAATTGAGAAACAAAATCAATACTTATGAAAGTCATCTAAGAAACAATGAAAGGCTGTCTTGTATTCTTTATGAAAAGAAAAATCCCCGTGGTTTGAAGTAATCTGTGACAATTCTCTTCAAAGTGGTTTGACCACGTACTCAATAAAATATTTGAGCTAGGGCTCTCAATACATGTGTATCTGTCATATATACAAAGACAGACACAGCTGTACTGATACATAAATACTACATAAATTATCCGTAAAAAAACATATCGAGGAGTTTAAACGTGTAATCATTTAGATTCTTGACTAAAACTTTTTATAGAATCTTAGACTTAGTGCTAGTCGCTCAGTTGTGTCCACCTCTGTGACCCCATGCACTGGAGCAGCCAGGCCCCTCTGTCCATGGATTTTCCAGGCAAGGATGCTGGCGTGGGTTGCCCTTTCCTCCTCCAGGGGCCTTCCCGACCCAGGGATGAACCCGGGCCTTGTGCACTGCAGGCAGGTTCTTTACTGCCTGAGCCGCCAGGTGGTCACCTGTCCATTCAGATACAGACGTCTTACACGCTGAAGCCATTTTCTGGGGTCTTTGGCTTCTGCTTGGAAGTTTCTGTTTTATAACGTGATCTGTCATACTGCGTCAGTATACTATGTGCAGATAGACGATAGGGATCAGAAGTGCTGGAGTGGAAGTCCAGTGAGATCAGGTTCGCCTTTCCCCTTCCTCTCCCCTCTCCTCTTTTTCTCCCCACTCCCTCTCATGTTCTCTCTCTCCCCCCTCTTTTTGCCTCCTCTCTCTAAAAATGAATAGAAAAACAGAGGGTTAAGTGTAGGGTCTTGAGACCCAACAACATATTAGGATTTTCTAGATGATGAAGGGCTTGGAAAATCACACAGTTCAATAGACCAAGTAGCTTGAGAGCCAGATATATGCAACGTTAGAGAAAGTTTTTTTAAAAGAAAATAAATTCAAAGAAGTGGTATTGTTAATGTTTAATCCCTCAAGCAGTTCAAGAACAGTCATAAAAAATTATTTATTTTTAAAGGCCCATGTTTCAGAGTAAGAAGTGCAGGAAATAGTGAGATGAGGAACAAAAACACTGTTGAATAATTCTTTATTCTGTAACTTGAAAACTTGTAATGATAATATCTCTACTAAACAGAAGAATATTATAAATCTGCCATTGATGTAAGGACAAAAGCAAGACAATTGTAAACAGCAACAGAGTCCGATATTTCTTAGTAAAAATTTAGAAGCCTTATTACAGTACTTGAGTTAGTTCAGTAGGTATGGCAGGATAATTGAAAGTCTTATGTGACAACATGTTATCAGAATTTTTTTTTTTAGTTTTTTAATTTGTTTTTGTTTTGCAGATTGCCATGGGTCAAGGTCAAGCTGATTTAGCGGTTCAAATGCTGAAAGAATGTGCCCGCAGTGGAGACTGGCTCTGTTTGAAGAACTTACATCTTGTGGTATCTTGGCTGCCAGTTCTGGAAAAGGTAGATTCAGATCAATGTGGCACAGATAATATCTCACATACTAAATTCAGTAGTCTCCAAGGAACAACAGGATTAAGATATGTTGTGCATTATTTATGATGTTTTTGAAGAATTAGTATTTGATGGGGAATCATTTAAAATCTATATTTTCTTTAATATATGTACATTTGTACAAACCAAAATGGATTTTTTAGTAAGAAATCTATAAAAGTCTCCTTTTTAAAAGGCATTTAGGGAGAGTCAAAAAATTAATCAGGACTGAAGGGGGGCTTAGAGAAGTCTTTCAGATGAAAATTAGGGAAATGCTTTAAAGAACTGTAGAAGACTGTTTTTAATATTAAATTCTCTTTATGCTTTTGTTTTGTTGTGTCTGTATAGGGAGAAAAGATATAGAAGAGTAAGAGGGAACTGCAGAACTTCCTTGCTGCCGAGGAAGCTGGGGTGTAAACTGAAGCAGTTTGCATTTTATTTAATAAATATTTATTTAATATTATTTTTTGATATTAATTTTTAATATTTATGTAACTAAATAAACATTTTATTTAACTAAGCAGTTCATTTTATTTAACTAAAATGGCCCCAGCATGAAAATAACCTTAAGACAGAACAAATTGATGGATCGCTTTTAAATGTAAACCTGGAATTAAGTCTAGGACTTTTTAAAGAAAGATGAATATGGTCTTGGGTAGTTAGAGATGACTCCTAAGACAAGATGTTTCTTGATGGCCATATGGGATTTAGCTGAATGTAGGGGGAGAAAGTTTGTGGTTGATTCTAGTAGCACAAGTAGAAACATAACAGCAAGAGTGTGGCTTCCTAGTACAAAGAATGGAGATGTCCTTAACTGTACTGAAAGGCCAGGCAGAGTGCTGTGGGGCAATAGTTAGATGGCTAGGAAGGGGCGAGGTTATGGAATACCCTGGAAATACGGCACAAGTGTTTAGAATTTTTGTCCTAGAACACAGAATCAAAGGAGCTTGTTAGCAGGGGAGTTAATAATTAATTAATTGATCAATTAATCTGGCAGGAGGAATAGAGCCAAGCAGAACAGAGTGGGAGGCTGTAGCCTAGTTATAATGTTGAAAATTTGTATAATGTGTTGAAAATAAATGGGCAACTATATAAAATAGGTAGTTAAAAGCTACCTAAATTATGTAAAATGTGTATTTCGATAAAATAGGTAGTTAAATAGGTAGATTAAATAAATCTTTGATGAATGAGTTAATGATTGAGTGCATGAAGTGATAGACCGTGATGACTCATTATTTATAGTCAAAGGAAGGTATGTATAAATATTCAAGTAATTCCTACAGGTTTCTGTAACACTAATGTATAAAATACAGAATTCATGTGTGATGAATGATATATGTTTTAAAAGATATAAGGAAGACTTGTGAATACTTGAATCCTGCTTTCTGTTCCAAATAATAGATTGATAGCTATTAATCTATGTAAAATACAACTGCAGTTATAATTTTGGAAGCAAATCAATTAAGATTCCAATTAAGGAACTTTTTTTATTCTGCAGACAAGTAAAAAAACTGGAGTATAGTTGATTTACAATGTGGTGCTAATTTATTTTTAAAACTTTATTTTTAATTGAAGGATAATTGCTTTACAGTATTGCATTGGTTTTTATCCACATGTGCTAATTTCTGCTGTACAGCAGAGTGAGTCAGTTGTACATGCATACATTCCATTATGGTTTATCCCGGGAGATTAGATACAGTTCCCTGTGCTATATGGTAGGCCCTTGTTATTTATCCATTCTAAATACAGTAGTTTGCATCCACTGGCCCCAAAGTCCCCATCCGTCTCTCTCTTTCTCCCTTCCCCCTTGGCAACCACAGGTCTGATTCTTTGTCTGTGAGTTTGTTTCTGGTTTTGTTTTGTTTTTCATTTATTTTTAATTGGAGAGTAATTGTTCTACAATATTGTTGTTGGCTTCTGCCATACAACAACATGAATCAGGCACAAGTCCACATAAGTCCCCTCCCCCTGAACCTCTCCCCACACCCGTGACCCGTCCCACCCCTCTTGATTGTTACAGAGTACTAGATTGAGCTCCCTGTGTATGCAGCAGCTTCCCACTAGCCGGCTGTTTTACACGTGGTAGGAGGAGCCTGGTGGGCTGCAGTCCATGGGGTCGCTAGGAGTCAGACACGACTGAGCGACTTCTCTTTGACTTTTCACTTTCATGCATTGGAGAAGGAAATGGCAACCCACTCCAGTGTTCTTGCCTGGAGAATCCCAGGGACAGTGGAGCCTGGTGGGCTTCCGTCTATGGGGTCGCACAGAGTCGGACACGACTGAAGTGACTTAACAGCAGCAGCGGCAGTAACAGACAAGATAAAAATTTAAAGGGAATATACTCAGAACATTAAGAAACATATCAGAATGTCACAGAAAGATTTAGTTAAGATACTTATTAATAGTATATTTATTTATAAAATGGAAATTTTGTGTGTATTTAAGTAGAATTTTATTCTTGTTTTTTAAAACAAGGAATTGAATACTCTTCAACCTAAAGATACCTTTCGTCTTTGGCTCACTGCGGAAGTTCATCCCAGCTTTACTCCAATTTTATTACAGTCCAGTTTGAAGATAACATACGAGGTATGAAGATTTAAAATTTGAGCCACTAGTTGTGTAAGTGCAGTAACCTTTGCAAGTCTTCTAAAGTCCTATAGACAACTGTCTACTATACAAAACATTCAAAAACTTCTAATACAACATTTAAAAATGCATTTACATCTTTCTTTTAAATATTATTTAATGTTGTGTTTTTTGTTGTAGTAAAAGACATAAAGTTTACTGTCTTAACCATTTACAAGTGTACAGTTCAGTAGTGTTAACCATATGTACCTTGTCTCTAGAATTTTTTCATCTCACAAAACTGACCCTGTATCTCCTGAAGAGCAACTCCCTGTTTGCTCCTGCTCCACCCTCGCAGCCACCAACCGTTCTGTTTCTGTTTCTATGAGTTTGACTACTTTAGATAACTCACGTAGGTGGAACCATGCAGTATTTATCTTGTAACTGGCTTATTTTACTTGGCGTAGTGTCTTCAAGATTCATCCATGTTGTAGCATATGACAGGCTTTCCTTCTCATTTAAGGCTGAATAATATCCCGTTGTATGTGTGTACTACATTTTCTTAGCCATTCATCCACAAACATTTAGATACCCAGAAGTGGGGTTTCTGGATCATATGGTAATCCTGTTTTTAATTTTTTGAGGGACATCCATACTGTTTCCTTGTGGTGTGCCATTTAACATTCCCACCAAGAGCACGTAATTTCTCTGCATCCTTACCAACATTTGTTATTTGCTGTTTTTATGTTTTTATTGGGGCCATCCTAATATTGTGAGGTAATAACTCACTATGGTTTTGATTTATATTTCTATGCAATTTAATGCTATTGAACATCTTTGTATATGCTTGTTAGCTATTTGTATATCTGCTTTGGAGAAATGTCTAGTCAATTCTTTGCCCGTCTTTAATTGGATTTTTTTTTATTGTTGTTTTACGAGTTTCTTAGGTTTTCTGCATATTAAACCCTTATCGCTTATACAGCTTAAAAATATTTTCTTTCATTCCATAGGGCTTCCTTTTGATTGTGTTATTTTCTTTGCTGCATAGATATTTTTAAGTTTGATATAGTCCCATTTGTCTGTTTTTGCTTTTGTTACCTGTGCTTTTCATGGCACATCCCAGAAAAAGTCATTGCCAAATCCAGTGTTATGAAGCCTTTTCTCTATGTTTTCTTATAGAAATTTTAGGTTTAGGTCTTAGGTTTAGGTGTTAAATCTATTTTGAGTTAATTTTTGTATTTGATGTAAAGGGTCCAACTTCATTCTTTTGTACTTGGGTATCTATTTTTCATATCATTTGCTTTTTGAAAAATATATAAGTTGGATTTTCAGTCTTTGTCTCCTTCTGTTTTTTCTTGCTTCCTTCCTTCCATCCATCCATCCTTCTAACATGTTTTGACAGATCCCCCCCAAACATGATATATCCAAAATTATATGTGTTAGTAATGGTATGATGTAACTGGTAAAAATAATAAATAAAATAATAAACTGAATTAAAACTTAAAAAAAAACTGGTTTGAAACGTTCTACTTGCATCTTCTCTCAATTTGTAGAATATAATCTCTTTTCAAGTGAAAATGTCTTGTTAGTATTTATAACTACTTGCTATTTTATATCACTACTTCTGTTTTTCACCTGAAGGCATTCAGTCTCATGTAGGGAGGAAAAAGGCTAAGAATCCAGAGAATGCAAAAATGATTTCATACTTGAAAATGTTAATTGAATGAATGTCAATTATAATGTCTGATAAGAAACAATGATTTCTACTGAACTATATTGAAGAACTGTATTGTGCAAGCCATAAAGGCAAGGGCTATGTTTTTCTTGCCTTTTTTTTTTTTTTTAAACTTATATAACACCTGTCATGTAGGAAGAATGCAGTAATATTTCAGTAAATGAAGAGTTAATGTATCAGGTCTTCCCAGATGGCGCTAGTGGTAAAGAACCTGCCTGCCAATGCAGGAGACTCAAGTCATGGGTTCAACCCCTGGGTCAGGAAGATTTCCTGGAGGAGGGCATGGCAATCCATATCAATATTCTTGCCTGGAGAATCCCATGGACAGAGGAGCCTGGCAGACTACAGTCCATAGGGTCAAACAGAGATGGACATGAGTGAAGCTGCCTAGCATGCATGCATGCAGTATATCAGAGGTCCCTTTTAACTTACTGTACAGCCTCTTTCAGTATCCTTTTTTATTTTATGAAGATTTTCAGTTTCATTTAAATTATTGGTGAATTTTTTTTGTATTTCTTAAATCAGTATAAAAGATTTTAATTATTCACAGAAATAGTATAGTTCACTGTGTTCAAAATTATTACTGTATATGTGCATATATGTGTACACATATATTATTGTATTTAAAAATTGCTAAATATTCATTTTATTATCTTTAATCTTTTTGATGAGTTGTTTTAAAATTTATTACAAATAATCAATGTCATACTTACTGATTTACTTTTTCTTATTATTTTCTAATCACTGAATTTCCTGCTTTTTTTTCCTTATATTTTCCTTAGATTTGTATTGGCTTCTGTTATTTCTAATTTCTTATGTGGAATGCTTAATTTATTTATATTAACTTGAAATAATTTCAGTTATTTTAAGCCTGTGAATTTTCAGTTGAGTATATATTTTAATTTATCTTATAATTTGCCATACTGGTGTTTTGTTTAGTTGCTCAGTCGTGTCCGACTCTTTGTGACCCTATGGACTTAACTTTGCCCTATGGAGCCCACCAGGCTCCTCTGTCCATGGAATTCTCCAAGCAAGAATACTGGAGTGGGTTGCCATTTACATTTTGTCAGTTTTCTGATAGTTTTTATTTGTGTATGATTTTCTCTGAAATTGTATATGGTTTATTCATTTTGCATAATCTTTAGTATAGGGCTTTAAAAACCGTAAGTGATTGTTCAGTTCCCTTAGTGCTCAGGAAATATGGTCTATTCTATGAGAATTTTTAGAAACTGTTTCATAAACAAAACATTTTCATTTTAAAAGTGTACATTTGAAAATGTACTTAGTAAAAATACTTGGGTATTTTTTTCTTTTAATTTAAAGTTTTTATTTAAGAAAAAAATGCAGTGAAAATTTACTTTTAAAACAAGCTAATTTTTGAAATGGGTTTATTTTGTTCTTTTTCCAAGAATTCATAATTTTTCTTCTTTCATTTTTATAATTTAACAATATAGTATAAATGGATTCTGGACATGTGGACAAGTGTTTTTTGAGTAGTATTTGTCTAATGTACAATTTCAGTTCCTGGGTTTCAGTTTGTGTTATAAACCTAGCAAGGTCAGGTAATAAGCACTTAGTAAAGTGGACTAATATTCAAGGAAGATTAGTTGATATTGTAAAGAGTAATTTGAAATCCTCCTGGAATTTTAAATAGTACTGGAGAGAAAGAACTGACATATTGAACTATAAAACTCCTGCCTTTTAATAATCAGTATCATATTTGTAATGTAAATGAATGTTTCAGTAAAATACTTTAGTAGTCATATAAAACTTATTTGGTTATTTTGAATATTGCTGGTTATGTCAGTCAGTTCAGTTGCTCAGTCATGTCTGACTTTGCGACCCCATGGACTGCAGCATGCCAGGCTTCCCTGTCCATCACCAACTCCAGGAGCTTGCACAGACTCATGTCCATCAAGTTGATGATGCCATCCAACCATCTGTTTTCCAATGAGTTAGCACTTCGGATCAGGTGGCCAAAGTATTGGAATTCCAGCTTCAGCATCAGTCTTTCCAATGAATAGTCAGGACTGTTTCCTTTAGGATGGACTGGTTAGATCTCCTTGCAGTCCAAGGGACTCTCAAGAGTCTTCTTCAACAGCACAGTTCAAAAGCATTAATTCTTTGGTGCTCAGTTTTCTTTTATGGCCCAACTCTCTCATCCATACATGACCACTGGAAAAACCATAGCTTTGTTTTTTTTTTTCAATAAGAACCATAGACAGACCTTTGTTGGCAAAGAAATGTCTCTGCTTTTTAATATGTCTAGACTGGTCATAGGTTTTCTTCCAAGGAGCAAGCATCTTTTAATTTCATGGCTGCAGTCACCATCTGCAGTGATTTTGGAGCCCAAGAAAATAAAGTCTGTCATGGTTTCCATTGTTTCCCCATCTATTTGCCACAAAGTGATGGGACCAGATGCCATGATCTTAGTTTTTTGAATGTTGAGTTTTAAGCCAACGTTTTCTCTCTCCTCTTTCACGTTCATCAAGAGGCTCTTTAGTTCCTCTTCACTTTCTGCCATAAGGGTGGTGTCATCCGCATATCTGAGGTTGTTGATGTTTCTCCTATCAATCTTGATTCCACTTGTGCTTCATCCAGCCTGGCATTTTGCATGATGTACTCTGCATATAAATTAAATAAGCAGAGTGACAGTATTTGGAACCAATTTGGTTATGTAGGTTTTTTTAATTTAAAAATTATGTGGGAATTTTGAGATGGGCTATTAGGTGTAAGGATTTTAAAACTTGTATTTATACATTTTGAAGTTAACATTAAAATAGTTATTAAATTAAAATAGTTTATTAATCTTGGTAATGATGAAAAATTTCTTCATTAAAATATGTTTTTAAATATGTTAAATACTGATTTATTTGTAAGGTTTTAAACAATAAATTCATTATTTTTTCTCTAGTCACCTCCCGGTTTAAAGAAGAATTTAATGCGTACTTATGAATCTTGGACTCCTGAGCAAATTAGCAAAAAAGATAATGTACATCGAGCTCATGCTCTCTTCAGTTTTGCATGGTTTCATGCTGCATGCCAAGAAAGAAGAAATTACATTCCACAGGTAAGTAGGAACATGTCTTGGATATATTCTACAGTGAACGTTTTTTATTAGAATATTTTTACAATTTAGTATAAGTAGCTAAATATTATGTCTTAATTTGATTCATGATTTGTGAAGTGTTAATCACTTGGTCATGTCTGACTGTTTGTGACCATATGTACTGCAGCCTGCCAGGCTCCCCTGTCCATGGAATTCTCCAGGCAACAATACTGGAGTGGGTAGCCATTCTGTTCTCTAGGGGATCTTCCTGACCCAGGAATTGAACCTGGGACTGCAGGCAGATTCTTTACCATCTGAGCCACCAGGGAGGCCCCATGGTTTATAAATGTTTATCTCTAATTCCATCTTTT
Organism: Bos grunniens; assembly: GCF_055505025.1. Taxonomy (NCBI): domain Eukaryota; kingdom Metazoa; phylum Chordata; class Mammalia; order Artiodactyla; family Bovidae; genus Bos; species Bos grunniens. Next base: position 5,708,330 of record NC_141179.1, on the reverse strand, counting down.
CTGTTAATCTTCTGGACTGTATATAGCTATCTAGTTCACATAATTTTGAATTAAAGTGTTGAGAACGATGTGTGTACCATCATAAGCCATCATTGTTAAGGTATTATTTTTATGGTTAAATTCTCACAGTCATCTCAGTGTTCAGAAACTGAATTCTCATACCTGTTTTTTCTTCAGTATAGCCTGCTCAATAATAGGCATTAATATCTGTTTACTTAAGTTAGAAACATGGGAGTTATTCTTGATTTGGTGTTTTGTCCATAGCCTCCCTACACGTCCCATTTGTATTCTGTGCCTCAGTCACACGAGACTTCTTTATGGTCTTTAAATCCGTTGAGTATTCTCACTATAGCCTCTGGCTTTTTTTGTTAAACTGTCAATAGACCTCGTTCTTTCATTGCTATGGCAGTCCTACCTGGCACCATGCTCTCACTTTCTCGCCAAATGCCTATCTTAGCCCCAGATTTCGTTCCCCTTCCATCTTTAAACTTTTCCTGTCTTCTTTGTTAAACTTTGTCTACTTCCGTTGGGATACCCTTTCCCCAAACTGCCCTCCTCACCTGCCCACCTTTGAGCCTTTCTCTATATTTCAGTTACATGTCAAAATAAGAACAAGGGTTCTGCAGTTTGAGTCCAGACTCTAGAATTTCCTTGCTTCAGTAAATTACTTTAACTCCTGATTAGCAGCAGTTCCCTTGACTGTACAGTGATCATATCTACCTTCATTGTAAGGGTTAAATGAAATAAACGGGTGTTTAGAAGTGTTTAACCCAGTGCCTATCAGGCCAGTGGAAGAGTAAATGGTAACAGCAGCGTGCTGTTTCACACAGTTGTGTGTGACACTCATCAGAGGGTAGCAGCGTGCTGTTTCATACAGTTACGTGTGACACTCATCAGAGGGCAGCAGCGTGCTGTTTCATACAGTTACGTGTGACACTCATCAGAGGGTAGCAGCGTGCTGTTTCATACAGTTACATGTGACACTCATCAGAGGGCAGCAGCGTGCTGTTTCATACAGTTACGTGTGACACTCATCAGAGGGTAGCAGCGTGCTGTTTCATACAGTTGTGTGTGATACTCATCAGAGGGTAGCAGCGTGCTGTTTCATACAGTTGTGTGTGATACTCATCAGAGGGTAGCAGCGTGCTGTTTCATACAGTTATGTGTGATACTCATCAGAGGGTAGCAGCGTGCTGTTTCATACAGTTGTGTGTGATACTCATCAGAGGGTAGCAGCGTGCTGTTTCATACAGTTACGTGTGACACTCATCAGAGGGTAGCAGCGTGCTGTTTCATACAGTTGTGTGTGATACTCATCAGAGGGTAGCAGTGTGCTGTTTCATACAGTTATGTGTGATACTCATCAAAGGGTAGCAGCGTGCTGTTTCATACAGTTACGTGTGATACTCATCAGAGGGTAGCAGCGTGCTGTTTCATACAGTTACGTGTGACACTCATCAGAGGGTAGCAGCGTGCTGTTTCATACAGTTGTGTGTGATACTCATCAGAGGGTAGCAGCGTGCTGTTTCATACAGTTGTGTGTGACACTCATCAGAGGGTAGCTTATTATTTTCATTTTACAAAGGTGTGGGACATTGAATTTCAATGATGATTAACTTGCTGAAGGAATCATACCTAAAAAGCTGTAGAGTTTGCAAGTAGCCAGGCTTACCTTCCTCTAAAGCCTTTTTCCCTAATTTCTGGGACAATTGTACCAATTAATCCTGATGGATACATGAAAACTAGTGATACCTTTTATTGAGAAAACAAAACTTACATTTTAAAAACAAAGCTAGAATTCATTTTTTATTGTGATACATAGTATAAATTTAAAAGCAATGAAAATGCTTCCAAATTAAAATTTAGTCTCCTCCTTCCTTATCCCCTGCTACTCAGTTTATACTCCCAAGACACCAACTCTTCACCATTTCTTGGATGTCCTTCAAAAAAGCTACATAAATTTATATATCTTATGTAATATTGAATAAAGTTTAGCTGTATTATCTTATTATTTTTATTAATTCTCAGGGGCTGTATTTTTTCTTTTAGCTTATATTGAATATTCTTTTTAAGATTGTAAGGACAGTTATACATGCATATATATCTTTGAATACTGCTTATAGTTCTTTAACATTTTTAAATTTGTTTTGATAGGGTTGGACCAAGTTTTATGAGTTTTCTTTATCAGATCTTCGAGCTGGGTACAACATTATTGACAGACTCTTTGATGGTAAGTTCTCATGATGAAAACTTTGATATCTGGTGTCAATGAAAAAGCTTGAGGTCTTATTAAAAATATGTTTTTTTCAAGAGTGACTTGACTTCCTATTATAAAACTTGCTTTTTATTTTGTGTTCTGAATTCTATGCTTGTGAAAGTTTTTATATTATCGATTGTGGTCATTGGCTTTGATATACTCTGTTAGATTTCTGGTTGATCTGTAGCTCCCAGGAAGCAGAAAGCTAGAATAAGACCTTGTCTTTACTTTGTGGCCTTCAGCAGTTGCAGGCTTTTACTGAATTATTCATAACTGAATTATTAATAATTTTCAAAGGAGCTATTAAAATTCAGGAATATGGTAGACTAAGAATCTGTAGAATCATAATTGTTTGATTAAGTAAACTCAGGAATAAAGGTACAAATAATAGACTAAAATAGGACTGCAAACAAAACCATATAATAAGATCCCTTGAGACCACCTAGCTTGCTGCCTCCTGAAGACAGGACTGGTCCAATCCCTGAGTGTCACTGTTCAGGGCCAACTCAAGGGGACACCAGAGTGTAGAAGAATTATGTACTTGAGAAGAGTATGTAGCTTAAAGCCATCCCAAACAGAACTCTAGATTCTTGTCTCTCCCTCCCACCCTGCAGCCTTGCCAAACTACTTTTCCCTGAGTCTACCCCATTCCAGTAAGTGGTACCACCATCCATGTCGTTGTTCAGCTTCAAAACCCATCAGTCACCCTGGATTCTTCTCTTTTTCTAATCGTCAGACATCCAGTGCTTTGGCAGTTTCTGTCCCCTTCATGTCCAAATCACATCAAGATTCGGTTCAGTTTTTTCAATTTCATCAGTGCCTTGGTGGTTCAAGCAATAGCTTCTTTCAAAAATTCTCCACAGAGTAACCAAATTTATTTTTTAGAAAAGTAAAGTGAAAGTGAAAGTCGCTCAGTTGTGTGCGACTCTTTGTGACCCCATGGACTATATAGTCCATAGTATCTCCAGCCCAGAATACTGGAGTGGGTAGCCTTTCCCTTCTCCAAGGGGATCTTCCCAACTCAGGGATTGAACCCAGGTCTCCCGTGTTGCAGGTTGGTTCTTTACTAGCTGAGCCACCAGGGAGGCCAAAAGTAAAGTAAAGCAGACAATTTCCTTTTACAGCCTAGAGCCACATTTATCTTCTTTCTGTTCCCTGAACAAACCAGGCTTGTTCCTACCTGAAGGTTTTGATAGGTATCCTTCCTTTTGTCTGAAACGCTCTTCTTCCAGACCTTTATGTAGTTTTCTCCTTTTTCTCATTCACATCTTGGCTTAGAGGTGTCCTCTTCAGAAAAGTTTTTATTATCGCCAAATCTAAAGTAATCTAGTTGTTCTCTATTCCCTTGTTCTGCTTTATTGTTTTAATACATTAGATGTGCTTTATTTATTCATTTATTTTTAAAATTTTGTTCCTCTCTTTAAACTAGAGTTTAATCTATATTAAGCAAGGTCTCTGACTATGTTTTTTACTCTTTATCTCCTTAACACCTGCAGCAGGGCATATCCCATGGTAATAGGCACTGTTATTGTTTGTTAAATTAATGGCATGAGAATTTATTATGTAACTTGTTTTCCACAAAAAGATAAGGATAGACATCTAGCATATGGCCAATCCCATTTTTTTGAAGTTTTCTTCTTTTTGTTTTAATTTTATTGAAGTATAGTTGGTTTACTGTGTTTCATGTGTACAGAAAAGTGATTCTGTTGTACATATATATGTGTGTGTGTGTGTGTCTGTTCTTTTTAAGATTGTTTTCTATAGAGATTATGGCAAGATATCGAATATAGTTCCTGGTGCTATATCAGATCAGATCAGTCGCTCAGTTGTGTCCGACTCTTTGCGACCCCATGAATCGCAGCATGCCAGGCCTCCCTGTCCATTACCAACTCCTGGAGTTCACTGGGACTCACATCCATCGAGTCAGTGATGCCATCCAGCCATCTCATCCTCTGTCGTCCCCTTCTCCTCCTGCCCCCAATCCCTCCCAGCATCAGAGTCTTTTCCAATGAGTCAACTCTTCGCATGAGGTGGCCAAAGTACTGGAGTTTCAGCTTTAGCATCATTCCTTCCAAAGAAATCCCAGGGCTGATCTCCTTCAGAATGGACTGGTTGGATCTCCTTGCAGTCCAAGGGACTCTCAAGAGTCTTCTCCAACACCACAGTTCAAAAGCATCAATTCTTCGGCACTCAGCTTTCTTTATGGTCCAGCTGTCACATCCATACATGACTACTGGAAAAACCATAGCCTTGACTAGACATACCTTTGTTGGCAAAGTGATATAAACGATATCTTACAATATTTTTTTGTTTGTTTGTTTTCTCTTCTGAATTACTATGATAATTTCTAGGTCCATCTATATGCTGCAAATGGTATTATTTTATCCTTTTTTATGGCCGAGTAGTATTCTACTCTGTGTGTGTGTGTGTGCACGCGCACGTGAGCATGTGTATATATAGATATATGTGTGTGTGTATATATATATATATAGATAGATAGGTATATATATATATTTACACATATACCATTTCCTCCTTATCCATTCATCTTTTGATGGGCACTTAGGTTGTTTCCATGTCTTGGCTATTGTAAATAGTGCTGTATGAATGTTGATTACAAGTTTCTTTTTTAATTAGAGTTTTCATCTTCCCTGAATATATGCCCAGGAGTGGGATTGCAGGATCATATGGTAACGCTATTTTTAGTTTTTTTAGGGAACTTCCTTACTGTTCTCCATAGTGGTTGTATAAATTTACATTCCCACCAACAGTGCTAGAGGCTTCCCTTGTCTCCACACAGTCTAAAATTTATTGTTTTTAGACTTTTTAATGACGGCCATTATGACCTCATTGTAGTTTTCATGTGCATTTTCCTAATAATTAGCATATTGAGTATCTTTTCATGTGCCTGTTGGCCATCTGTATGTCTTCTTTGGAGAAATGTCTATTTAGGTTTTCTATCTGTTTTTTTGGTTGGGTTTTGTTTTTTTTTATATTGAATTATATTTGTATATTTTGTATACAAAATGCTATTTGTATATTTTGGAAGTTAATCCCCTGGTGGTCTCATTGTTTGCCAATATTTTTTACCATTCCATACGTTATCTTTTTGTTTTTGTTGATGGTTTTCTTTGTTGTAAAAAACTTTTAAGTTTAATTAAGTCTCACTTTTTCATTTTTACTCATTTTTCTTTAGGAGACAGGTCCAAAACAATATTGCTATGATTTATGTCAAAGAATATCCTGCCTATGTTTTCCTCTAGGAGTTTTATAATATCCAGTCTCACATTTAAGTCTTTAATCCATATTTAGCTTATTTTTGTATTTCATGGTAGAATATGTTCCAATTTCATTCTTTTACATATAGCTGTCCAGTTTTCCCAGCACCACTTATTGAAGATTGTCTTTTCTCCATTGTATATTTTTGGCTTCTTTTGTTGTAGATTAATTTGCCCTTAGTGTGTGGATTTGCTCTTCGGCTTTTTTTCTGATCTGTTGATCTAGGTGTCTGTTGTGGGGCCAGTACCACACTGTTTTGACTACTGTAGCTTTGTAGTATAGTCTGAAGTCAGGGCGTTTGATCCCTCCAGCTCCATTCTTCTTTCTCAAGGTTGCTTTGTCTATTCAGGGTCTTTTGTGTTTCCATAGTTAAACATTTTGTTTTTGTTCCAGTTCTGTGAAAAATGCCAATGGTAATTTGATAGGTATTGCATTGAGACCATAGATTGCCTTGGGTAGTATGGTCATTTTAACAATATAGATTCTTACAATGTAAGGACACAGGGTATCTTTCCTTCTGTTTATGCTGTCTTCAGTTTCTTTCATTTGTATCTTCAGAGTATGGGTCTTTCACCTCCTTTGGTAGGTGTATTCCTAGGTATTACATACTTTTTAATGTGATAGTACATGGGGTTATTTCCTTAATTTCTCTTTCTGATATTTTGTTGTTATTTTATAGAAGTGCAACAGATTTCTATATATTAATTTTTTATTCTGCAACTTTACTAAACTTACTGATGAGCTCTAGTAGTTTTCTGGTGGCACCTTTAGGATTTTATATGTATAGAATGTAATGTGGAAGCAGCAACAGTTTTACTTCATCCTTTCCAATTTGAATTCCTTTTATTTCTTTTTCTTCTCTCTTTTCTGTGGCTATGAATTTCTAAGCTATTTTGAATAAAAGAGGTGAGAGTGTCTAATCAAGAAACAGAACATTACCAATACTTCAGATTATACTCTAATGCTGCCTTTCAGTCACTACTGTTCTCCAAGTTCTCTCATCCTTATTCCTGTGATAAAACCAATACCTTCCTATATAGACTAGGTTTGCCTGTATTTATAAAATTGAAATCATACATCATGTACTCTTTAATATTTAGATTCTTTCAGCTAATGTTGTATTTGAGAGATTCATCCATATGGTTACATATCAATTATAGTCCATTTATTCTCAGTGCTATATAGTATGCCATTCTGAGAATCTATGTCTTCTGTCAGGTATAATATATTTCTGTCATGTATGTATTAGCAGTAGATAGGATATTAATGTATTTGTTCCCCGTTGTTAGTTAATGCCAAATAGTATTCCAGGTGATTTTCTTGCTTATTTAAATTTTTTTGAATTATACATCAGAAAAGTACACATTAATGTACAATTCAATAGATTTTCAAAAAGTGAACCTTTGTAACTAGTCCAAAATCAATAAATAGAATGTTACCAGCATTCTGGAAGCATCTCCCTCATTCTTTTCTACACATGATGCAGCATTTCCCCATTTTGTGCTAAGGGGCAGTTAATTTTATTACTTGAGTTGTTTTAAAGTTTATTTTAAAACATATTTTTGAGGATATTTACTAGTATTTTATCTTGCTTAGAAACTTGGTAATTTTCCAAAAGGCTTTTGAACATTTATTTATTTTTATTACATCACTATGAGGCATATATTATTAGTACCCTTTTAAGATGAGGAAACCAAAGCATAGAGAAAGTGAATGATTTGTTTATCATTATGTTTCCAGCTTATGATGGATTAATTAATAACATCATATGATTTATATATATATATTATACCAATGAAATTATTGTAAAAGTAAGATGCTTTAAAATTACATTGAATCTCATGATAAAAGTCTTTGCTATATAATCTTATAGTTACAAAATTTCCTGATATTAAGGGACTTCCACATCTGGAGAATTAAATGTAAAAATGGGGAAAAGTTCATTGAATTTTATAGTAATGAAATAGAACTAAGCTAGTAATACTATCAGTGATCTTAAGTAGGTAGATTAAAATAGTTTTTCTGCATTTACTGCTGTCATGGAGGAAGAAATTTTCCTCTACCCTTTTAGGTTCTTCTGGCTGGTCAAAGAATTACATTGACATAAAATGAATTAATAAGGGAAGATGGTGGCTCAGGTGGTAAAGAATCTGCCTGTAATGCAGATTTGATCCCTGGGTTGGGAAGATCCCCTGGAGAAGGGCATGACAGACCACTCCAGTATTCTTGCCTGGAGAATCCCATGGACAGAGAAGCCTGGTGGGCTACTGTCCATGGGGTTGCAGAGAGTCAGACATGACTGAGTGAGTAAGCACAGCACAACAAATAAACAAAAAAAGATATTAATAATGTATTTATATGTGAGAGATCAAGAAAACTAAGTAACCTACTATAATGACTGAAGCTCTTAATACCATCTTCAACTAAAGACAAAAAAGTAGTGAAGTGGGGATAGTGGCTTTAGCCTTCAAAAGGAGGAAGGCAGTTTATGTGGACATGCAAAAAAGCAAATGTTTGGAAGGAAATCTCTGGGTTATGCAAAGACAGTGGGAAACAGAGAGGAAATTTGAAAGACTTTGCCAGGTTCCTTCCTGACCACCATATCTAGTTCATACTGTACTTATCTATGGTGATAACTCCCTTCCTGGAATTGGTCCTCTATGATTATATTAATAATATTAATGAACATTAATGTTAATTTAAAGGCTGGAAAATGAAAGTTGCTCAGTCATGTCCGACTCCTTGCGACCGTGGGGACTATACAGTCTATGGAATTCTCCAGACCAGAATATTGGAGTGGGTAGCCATTTCCTTCTCCAGCTGATGTTCCCTTCTCCAGAAGATCTTCCCAACCCAGAGGTTGAACCCAGGTCTCCCATATTGCAGGTGGATTCTTTACCAGCTGAGCCACAAGGGAAGCCCAAGAACACTGGAGTGGGTAGCCTGTCCCTTCTCCAGGAGATCTTCCCAACCCAGGAATTGAACCCATGTCTCCCTCATTGCAGGCAGATTCTTTACCAGCTGAGCTACCAGGGAAGCCCTAATATTGATGAGCATTAATGTTAATATCAAGCCTTAAGGAATAATTTAAATGCTTTAAGTATGTATTATTATAGTCTATAAATATAGCTAGAGCCTGAAATTTGTTTAATGTTTTAGAATATTTTTAGAGAATTTCTAATATCTTAGAAATGAAACAATTTTTTTTTTTTTAATTATAGGTTCCAAAGATGTACAGTGGGAATTTGTACATGGTTTGCTTGAAAATGCTATTTATGGAGGACGCATAGATAACTACTTTGACCTTAGAGTTCTTCGATCATACCTGAAGCAATTTTTTAATTCTTCAATAATTGATGTATTAAGCGAAAGGAACAAGAAAAGTGTTTTTCCATACTCCATATCTCTGCCAAAATCCTGCAGCATTTTGGTAGGTAACATTAATTGTTTTCAATTTATCACCAGATTGAAACTTGCATAATTTCTTACATTGTTAAAATATGTTGTTGCTTCTTTTCACAAGTACAAGCAGTCATCACTCACAAATACGGATTATTATTTATTATGCCAGTATGCAGCCCGATTCTCTAAACTCTAGTTAGGTGTCCTATTGCTTTTGGATACTTAGGGAGCACTGATTGATGATAATAGTGTTGATAGACAAATCTTGAAAGTGGTGGCCTAGGAAAATTTTTAAATTGTAGGGCAGCTGTGAAGATCTGGAATGGGAGGATATACTACTTGTTTGTAATTATGAGAGTGCTCTGATACAGTAAATTTGAAAAAAGCAAATATTATTCAACAGATGTCTATTTCATACTCTGGCTTATAAATTTAAAGTAGTTCTAAAGCTACAAGAAATATTAACCTAAAAAGATTTCATAGCAACATTTTTGTTTGTATGAATTTGTTTTATTTGACTGTAGCTTTTTGCTTTGAGTCATCTTATAGAAGTTTCCTAGAATGCAGTCATCTTTTCCAGAAAATAGTATAAAATGTAGCCCAAAGATTTCAATTATTTTGCTACCAATTTGTGTAAATGCCCCCCAAAAATGTTTTTATTGCCTAGAGTATTTAAATTACATGTTTCTTCATGAATTACAAAATATACATAAATTCAATTATATACTTCTTTCAGTATTGTGCCTTTTCTCTCATTCAAATATTTTTCAAGAAAATGCCTTTGTTTTAGTAACATAAATCAAAAAATAAAATCTTGACTACCAATATTAAATATTTTACTTATTGAATATCTTACCTGTTTTTTTGAGTATTCCATCTATTTTATTTTTCAGTTTCCATTCATTTAATCATTCAACAATACTCATTGAACATTTGCTCAATAATAACCCTGTTCAAGAATTGTGGATCTCTTGATGCATCAATAGAGTTTACTTTTTAGTAGAAGAAACTTGGAGTCAGTGTGCAGACAGAAATATCACAGATATTTATTATTATATATTTATTTCTGATAAATATATAGTACTCATGTTAGCATACCTTGACAAGTCTTTTGTCTCTATTGTTTGAAGTTTAAATTGAAAAATAAAATATATATATATAAAAGTAGACGTCATAAGTGCACAATTCAGTTCACTTGTACACTGAACACGTGAATATAACCAGCACTGGAATCAAGAAACAACAGTATCAGCTCCCCGGAAGTCCTTCCCCTTTTAGTTACAATCTCCTCGCACAGGATACATTAACCTAATTTCCAACAACCTGTGTTCAGTTTTGCCTCTCTCTACTTCATGTAAAGGATATCATTTGGTATACATTCTTTTGTGTCCAAGTGAGAATATATCAGTTTGGATATGTAGAGGTCTGTTACTTAGGAAACATGTCCAAAGTAGAGAAGATTCCCCAGTCTCAATGAGAAAGTTTCACAGATATTTAAAAATGAACCAAGTGTATAAATACAAAGAAAACGGTAGTTTTAAAATTGTAAGATGGTTATGTGAATTCCCTGGTGGTCCAGTGGTTAGGACTCCATGCTTCCACAGGCAGCGGACATGGGTTCAATCCCTGGTCAGGGAACTAAGATCTCACATACTGCAAGGCAGAGCCAAAAAAGATGATAAAAAGAAAAAAAGAGAAAACAATTTTTTTTTAATTTAAAAATTATAAGATGATTCACTAGAGTCAATGTTTAGCTTTCTATTTAATTGAGTTACATAGAAAGAGAAAGCCAGAGTTTCCCAGGAGAGGAGAACACTTTGACATACAGACACACATGCACAAATGCATGCATATACACAAGTATACACTCACATATAATACATATATATTTATGCATATCTATTAATATGATGTGACTGAACACCTTAAGGAAGTTTACTGTGCTATAGGAGAGAAAAAATTTCAGAGAACAGCATTTCTTTTCAAACTTTGACATACTTCCTGGAGTTTAACTCCAGCACCTGTGTCTTGGAAATTCTTGAGAGGCAGCTGCAAAGGATGAGAAAGGATGAAGAGGGTAGGGGCAGAAGATGAGGCTGCTCCATTAAAAACAGTTTATCCCACTTCAGCAAGAATAGTTTAGATGCATACAGAATACCTGCCTTAAAATAAACTTGTATCTTCATGAAAACAAACTAAACAATTCCCATCTTTGGACCAAACTGAATAAATCATCTTGGTATACTCTTAGTTTCCTGTCTAGCATCTGAAGTGGAAACTGGGTGAATGCTTGACAAATCAAGCCTTTATAGTGCTTACAGTAAGTCTTGGGATGAAAGGATAGGATTATTGATGCATTTCATCACGCCTCACTAGTTAAGACTAACTGGAATTGGAATTTACAAAGCAGTTCTTGTACATCAGACTGTGTGTATGTATGTTTCTGAGGGTTCTATAAGTTAAAAAAAAAAAGATTGTTAGAGTATTTATTTCATTATAAGCAGAGCTACACTCTGCTGATTAGTCTTTGGTAGGTTACAGGATTCCAGCTAAGCTATTTAAAATCTTAAAGGATGATGCTGTTAAAGTGCTGCACTCAATATGTCAGCAAATTTGGAAAACTGAGCACTGGCCATAGGACTGGAAAAGGTCAATTTTCATTCCAGTCCCAAAGAAGGGCAGTGCCAAAGAATGCTCAAACTACCATACAGTTGCACTCATTTTGCATGCTAAAAAGGTTATGTTCAAAATTCTTCAAGCTAGGGTTCAGCAGTACATGAACCAAGAACTTCCAGATGTACAAGCTGGATTTAGAAAAGGCAGAGGTACCACACAGTGGTAAAGAATCTGCCAGTGCAGGAGACACAGGAGATGAGAGTTCGATTCCTGGGTTGGGAAGATTCCCTGGAGAAGGAAATGGCAGCCCACTCCAGTATTCTTGCTTGGGAAATTCCATGGATAGAGAAGTCTGGTAGACCACAGTCCATGGGGTCACACAGAGTCAGACATGACTGAAGCAACTGAACACAAAGGAACCAGAGATCAAATTGCATTCATTGGATCATAGAGAAAGCAAGGGAATTTGAAAAGAAACATCCACTTCTGCTTCACTGACTATGCAAAAGCCTTTGACTATATGGGATCACAACAAACTGTGGAAAATTCTTAAAGAGATGGGAATACCAGACCACCTTACCTGTCTCCTGAGAAACCTGTATGCGGGTTAGAACCTTAAATAGAACAACAGACTGGTTCAAAATTGGGAAAGGAGTACGACAAGGCTGTATATTGTCACCCTGCTTATTTAACTTGTATGCAGAGTACATTATGTTAAATGCTGGGCTGGATGACTCACAAGCTGGAATCAAGATTGCCAAAGAAATATCCACAACCTCAGATACAATGGCAGAAAGTGAAGAGGAATTAAAGAGCCTCTTTTTAAAATTTTATTTTGCTGTTTTTAAATTATTTTTCATTTTTAAAGAATGAACTTTTTTCTTCTACAAACCCTTGTGTCAAGGGCTGACTTTCAATAGATTGCAGTGAGGAAGCTGCTCTGCTACCTATGAAACCCTGACCTAAAAACAGGTCGTCTACGAATAGTTTAGCACCAGGTTCCCCATATGCCATTTGTGATGGATGAGGGAGTGACTGCCTTTCCAGTTTAAAGAGCCTATTGATAAGGGTGAAAGAGGAGATTGAAAAACCTGGCTTCAAACTCAGCATTCAAAAAAACGAAGATGATGGCATTGAGTCCCATCACTTCCTGGCTCCAAAATCACCTTGAATGGTGCTGCAGCCATGAAATTAAAAGACACTTGCTTCTTGGGAGAAAATCTATGACAAACCTGGACAGCGTATTAAAAAGCAGAGATATCACTTTGCCAACAAAGGTTCATAGTCATGTATGGATGTGAGAGTTGAACCATAAAGAAGGCTGAGTGTTGAAGAATTGATGCTTTTGAACTGTGGTGTTGGAGAAGACTCTTGAGAGTCCCTTGCTGCTAAGTTGCTTCAGTCGTGTCCGACTCTGTGTGACCCTATAGACGGCAGCCCACCACGCTCCCCCATCCCTGGGATTCTCCAGGCAAGAACACTGGAGTGGGTTGCCATTTCCTTCTCCAATGCATGAAAGTGAGACATGAAAGTGAAGTCGCTCAGTCATGTCGGACTCTTAGCGACCCCGTGGACTGCAGCCCACCAGGCTCCTCCATCCATGGGATTTTCCAGGCAAGAGTACTGGAGTGGGATGCCATTGCCTTCTCCAAGAGAGTCCCTTAGACTACAAGTAGATCCAACCAGTCCATCCTAAAGGAAATCAACCCTGAATATTCATTGGAAGGACTAATGATGGAGCTGAAGCTCCAATACGTGGACCACTTGATGTGAAGAGCTGACTCATTGGAAAAGACCCCGATGCTTGGAAAGATAGAAGGCAAAAGAAGAAGAGGGCAGCAGAGAGATGGTGAGATGGCATCACTGACTCAAGCAAACTCTGGGAGATAGTGAAGGACAGGGAAGCGTCGCGTGCCACAGTCCATAGGGTCACAAATATTCATACACGACCTAACTAATGGCTGAACAACAACAGGCATAGCCACTCGTATATGTTTGCTTTAATCAATTCAGGGTCCCTTCAATTATGAGAAATGTCAGATAAGAAAGTATAATGAAGTCATGACAAAGAGAATTTCCATTAGATAACTGAATTAATACTATACACACTGAAAGTGAGGTTTACCTAGAAAGTGTGACATGAATAACTAGTAATTTAATACTTACTGGTATTCTGGTTCTTTCTGATTTCAGTGGTTGTAAACTTGATTTTTAGTGAAAAACTGTTTTTTACTTCTCTATATTTAGGACTATCGTGCTGTCATTGAGAAACTTCCAGAGGATGACAAACCTAGTTTCTTTGGTCTGCCTGCTAACATTGCTCGCTCATCTCAGCGCATGATCAGTTCTCAGGTAACATAAATTAGATCTACATTTTAGAAAAAATGTTGCTACTGAGCCTGAAAGAAACATTACATTTTATTTAATAGTACAGATCCACATGTTTTATTTAGTTTTTAAATTTTATGTAATATAATAGATTCTGTCTTAAATGAATTTAAAATGTTTCTATCTTAATACATTTGTTAAAATTAGTAAAATAACAGTGAATACTATGCATTTTATCCAAAATATATTGGTTTTACTCCTGGAATTTATCTTATTAAGGGTATTTTAAATTTAGTTTAAGAAATTGAATATATCATTAAATTTAAAATCATCATTTGTGTATTGTTTGATAAAAGATAAATATTTATTTAATGATTGAATATTGCAAAACATTGAGGGAATATGGATTTTTAAATTATTGAGACACAGAAAAACATAAGCCAAGAACGCTATACAGTCTAGCTTCTGTTTGGACCAAGAATAAGTTGGTCAAATAAGAGGTAACATTTATTGACATTTAAGTGTGTACCTGGTGTTTTAAATGCTTTATACGCAGAAACTTTAGTCTTCATAAAGTCTATGAGGTAAGATCTATCACTTTTCCCTCAGTATGTGAGGAAACTGGTGGAGAGAATTAAGTTACTTACCGAAGATCATAGAGCCAATAAGAGGCAGGACTGATATTTAAATTGTCTTTGAGTAAAGACATGGCCTCTCCAACTGCTCCTCAGGCACTACTGTACTGCTAAGCTCTGTGCACCGAATTGTGAACTGTTACGTAGGTTCATTGTGGGTCAGTGTATGGGAAATTCTTATGGCTCTTAACAGTTTACTTTTGGTAATTTATGGGCGTCCTAGCTAGATTATGTTATCATATTTAGCTCCACAGTTTTGTATTTGTTTACTATTTCAGCCAACATTTATAAAATTGATAGTTTTCTCTCTTATTATTCACTAATTTTTTTCCTTCAAATTATTCGCTGAAATGTTCCTTGTGGAATTTTAATGTTCATTTTCACATGTTTGTAAAAAATGTTCGAGTATATAAATATATACTCATTTGCATAATATATAAATATGTTATAACTGTTTTCTGGAACAAATGAGATCTTAACAACCTCTCTTCACCTATGCTAGCTGAAGACACTGTCTGGTTCCTTTACCCTTTGTCATCCAAAGTGCTAAGTCAGATAGTCCACAAGAGAATATCAACTCCTACCTGTTCCTTAGCTTCATAACATACATGATTACACTCTTTTCTTCTCCCTCCATCCTTTTTGTTGACCTGAAATAGTTATTTTTTAACAAGTCCACCAATAACGTAAGAATTGTGTACATACATTTGAGCCTGTGTGTGTGTTGTATATGTGTTTGTGTATAATTTTACAATGCTTAAGCAAAAAAGGTTAAAAGAATTAAAAGGTCATTAAAAGAATAAAAGTTTATTTTATAGAATCCAAGAGAGTATTTGCTTTAGGAACCTTATAAATAGAAGTTCAAGAGTCTGTCTTTAACTTCCTGTTATTAACATAACATGGCTTTCACAACTTCTTTCTCAGTATCATTCAGCTTCTGAAAGAACTTAATTTAGCTCTGCTTGGATCAAATGTCTAATGAAGGGAAAGAGTAAAGTAGGATAGATGTAGCCTTGGAGACGTCAGGGAAGGATAGGAGACAAGAAATAGAGAATACTGAGCATCTTCATCGTATGGAAGGACCCACCAACCATCTTCTTTTTGTACCTTCTTTTTCTCCTGGACCATGGATGGCTGCCATGATGAGAGCTCAGAGTGTGTGGACTTGGCACTAAATCATAGCCTTGAAAAGTGAAAGTGAAGTTGCTCAGTCGTGTCCGACTCTTTGTGACCCCGTGGACTATAGCCTACCAGTCTCCTCAGTCCGTGGAATTTTCCAGGCAAGAATACTGGAGTGGTTTGCCATTTTCTTCTCCAGGGGATCTTCCTGACCCAGGGATTGAACCTGGTTCTCCCACATTGCAGGCAGACGCTTTACCATCTGAGCCACTGGGGCAGCCCAATCATAGCCTTGCTGCTGCTGCTAAGTCACTTACACAAATCTTCTATTACATTTTAGTCACATAGGCCCAGGGTATGCATGTTATGCTAACCTGAAGTTCATCAGTCTAAGTGGAATCTCAAGAATTAGGGATTTCAAAGTAAACTAGGCAGACGAACATTTTACGTTTATCTTAACTCTGTGGTTTCTAGGGAAGTAGGACAGGAACCTGGCGAGCCACAGTCCATAGGGTTGCATGGAGTTGAACACGACTGAAACAACTTAACACAGTACTGTAGGAAGATAGACCCCAATCTCATTTTCCCAGATAGTCCTGAGACAACATAGGCTTCATTTTTGCTTTTTACTTATTCTAGTTTGTATACCAAAATAGTTCTCCTAAAGTTATTTTACTATGATTTAATCTCTGGTGTTTTTTCTTGTGTTAGTATTTAAATTTTTATAAATATTTATGAAATGAAAAGAGGATAACATGTTCTTCCTTGATGTTTTTTGGTGACATACTCTCTTAATATTTATATTTTAACTGTCAGTCTGGTTTACTGTTAATTTATTTTAACTATTTAAAAGTTCTTAATTATAATTTTTATACTTAAACAGCTTTCAGAGTACATCAATTACTGCAACATCTCTTCTTCATAATTATAAACATTTATATGTAAACTGAAAAAAATTTCTATATTTAGAGCATATTTAGAGCTTTTAGACTACAAGTCACATTTGTAGCCACATTTAGAATGCTTGTTCTTGAAAGTGAATGTTCAGATATGAAGAAGCCTGACTGACACTGAATAGATGTAACAATTCCTTTATTGATCATATACAAGTTCAGGAATATGGAACTGATATTAAAGCAGGTATCTGATGACTTGGCCTTTTTAAATGAACTGAGTGCATCCCTCCTAGGCATTTACCACATCTGGTTTACAACAGTGTTAGTGATACTTATTTACAGGTGCTGTGAGTCAGCTGTTACTAGCTTTTTTTTTTTTTTGCTGATAGGGATATTTATTATATTACATATTTATAGTATGATATTAGTGCTTATGAGGCTTCCCAGGTGGTGCTAGTGGCAAAGAACCCACCTGCCAATGCAGGAGACATGAGAGACGTGGGTTTGATCCCTGGGTCGGGAAGATCCCCTGGAAGAGGAAATGACAACCCACTCCAGTATTCTTGCCTGGAGAATCCCATGGACAGAGGCATCTGGCAGGCTACAGTCCATAGGGTCACAAAGAGTCGGACACAACTGAAGTGCCTTAGCACATTATTGCTTATATTCATTATACTGTGCATTAGATCTCTATAGCTTATTTAGTACTTGTTGTAAGTTTGTACCCTTAAACACTCTTATCTCCGCCACCCTCATCCCCTGGTAACAGTCATTTTATTCTGTTGTTCATTTTGACTTTTTAGATTCAATAACTTGACTTTATCTGTCTGACTCATCTCAAATAGCATGTGTGCATGCTAAGTTGCTTCAGTCGTGTCCGACTCTGTGTGATCCTATGGACTGTAGCCAGCCAGGCTTCTCTCTCCATGAGATTCTCCAGGCAAGAATACAGGAGGGGGTTGCCATTTTCTCCTCTAGGGGATCTTCCCAACCCAGCGATTGAGCCCATGTCTCTTAGGCTTCCTGCATTGGCAGGCAGGTTCTTTATCACTAGCACCATCTGGGACGCCCATCTCACATAGCGTAATGTGTTTAATGTACATCCATGTTGTCACAAATGGAAGGATATCCTCCTTTGTCGTGGCTGAATAATATTCCATTGTGTATACGTTCTACATCTTTGTTATTTATTCATTCATTGATGGGCACTTGGGTTGTCTTCGTATCTTGGCTATTGGGAATAATGCAGCAATCACCATGAGAGTGCATATATTCTGCTGAAATCCTATTTTCATTTTTGGGGTATATACCTAGAAGTGGAATTTCAAGATCGTATAATACATCTATTTTTAATTTTTTAAGGAAATTCCATACTGTTTACTACAGTGGCTGCACTAGTTTACACTCCCACCAATGGTGCATGAAGATTCCCTTTTCCTGACATCCTTCCCAACATCTGTTATTCTTTGCCTTTGATGATACCCATTGTGACAGGTGTTTGGTGATACCTTGTTGTGGCTTTCATTACCATTTCTCTGATTAGTGATGAGCATCTTTTCACGTGTCTGTTGACCATTTTGATGTACTCTTTGCCTCTTGTTCTTTGGCCTGTTTTTTAATCGGACTTTTTTTTGTGTGTGTGATGAAGTTGACTAAATTCTTTATACATTTTGAATGTTAACTCTTTATCTGATACATGGTTTGAAAAAGTTGTCTCACATTCTGTAAGTTATCTTTTCATTTAGTTAATTGCTGGTTCTGCTATGCAGAAACTTCTGATTTTGATGTAGTCACATGTGTTGATTTTTGTTTTTGTTGTTTGTCCTTTTGGTGTCATACTAAAAAAATCACTGCCAAGACATTGCTTCTTCCCTACGTTTTCTTCTAGGAGTTTTATGTTATCAAGTCTTATGTCTTTGATCTTTTTTGAGGTAATTGTTGTAAGTGACATGAGAGAGTATAATTTCATTGTTTTGCATGTATTTTTCCAGTTTTCCAGCACCATTAGTTGAAGAGACTACTCTTTCCCCATTGCATATTCTTGGCTCTATTGTCAAATATTAGTTGACTTTATCTACTGGAATTTAATTCTGGACTTTCTATTCTGTTCCATTGGTCAATGTGTCTGTTTTTGTGTGAGTACAATACAGTTTGGTTCTTTTTTAGAATTTCAGCCTCTTTGGTAAAATATTCCTTATTTTATTCTTAAGGTCATTGTATTGTCATTTTGAGTTTTCTTGTAGCTCACTGAATTTCTTCATAACAGCTATTTTTAATTCTTTATCAGTTAAATTGCAATATTCTGTGTCTTTAGGTTTGGCTGCTAGAAAATTGCTTTTTTCTTTTCGTAATACTTTATTGCTGGAATTTTTCATGGTGTTTGATGAAAAGTGCCTTTGCCATCAAATTTGAGTTAGTGAATATCTTTCTCACTTAGGCAAGAGTTTGTTTACTGTGGTTCTAACTGTTCAATAGGTTGGTAATTAGGAGCCTTTTTGTTTGCCAGAAGGTGGCAGTAGAGCACAAGTTTTTGGTTTTTCTTACTAGCGAGGACTTGGCTGCTGCTAAGCTGGGGGACAAGAGCATGCGTTTTAAAAAAATGTAAAAAGGTGGCAGCTAAGTTGGGGTTCCCTGGTGGCTCACAGGTTAAAGCGTCTGACTGCAACACGGGAGACCTGGGTTCGATCCCTGGGTTGGGAAAATCCCCCGGAGAAGGAAATGGCAACCCACTCCAGTACTCTTGCCTGGAGAATCCCATGGACGGAGGAGCCTGGTGGGCTACAGTCCACAGGGTCGCAAAGAGTCAGACACGACTGAGCGACTTCACTCACTCAAGTTGGAGGAAGTGTGTCCTTAGCACTTGCGTATTTGGCTTACCCATGACCCAGTAGGGTTCGTTTCAGTCGGAGGGTTCCCAACAGTTCTAGGGCCAGCATCCTGGGGCAGACAGCAGGAAGCTCTTCCTTCGTATCTCTTTGTCGGCTGCCTCCGTCTCCCTTCCCCAGTCACTGCCCTCTGTCCTCAGAGAGCGGTGAGCTCTTCTTGCTGCAGAGCGTGAGGCGCTTGCCGCCTAGCCTTCCGCTCGCTCCGCCTCCTCCACCAGGAAGGTCACGCGGTTCCACTGCCTGACGCTGCGCTCCCAACTCAGCGCCACCTCCACTTCCTCAGCGCCACGTGGCCTCCGCTTCCTCAGGGCCCCATCCACCACCTCCGTGCCACCTCAGCCACCTCCCTCATCCCCGCGCCACCTCTGCCACCTCAGCGCCACCTCAGCCACCTCCACCACCTCAGCGCCACCTCAGCCACCTCCACCACCTCAGCGCCACCTCAGCCACCTCTGCCACCTCAGTGCCACCTCCACCACCTCAGCGCCACCTCAGCCACCTCCACCACCTCAGCGCCACCTCAGCCACCTCCACCACCTCAGCGCCACCTCAGCCACCTCCGCCACCTCAGCGCCACCTCCGCCATCTCCGCCCTCCTAGCGCCACCTCACTGCCGCAGCCGAGCTCTAGTTCTGCTGTCTGCTCCCTTCCGGTGCACATGTGTGTGGGTCTCACAAGTGTCACGGTGTGATGTACAGAGTTGCTTTTTTTCTTTTTTTTCATTTAGAGATGTCCAATTAGTTGTAAATCAAAAAGGAGAAAAAAGAGGAGTGAGTCATATTTCCATGAGGCTGGTGGTCACCTTTCTGATTTTTTGTTTTAATCTGTTGCAGTATCTCCACAATAAGGTATTTCATTGACACTAGCTATTACACTGTCCCTTTTTCCTTCAGTTCTCCCACCATGTTATAAATACTATACGGATATTGTAGCAGTAGTCAAATGGTGAGTGTCAAAAGGAAGAAAATTCTCTAATTGGTTTATGATTTTGGCTGCCTCAGGTCTTCAGTTGCTGTGTGGGCTCTCTCACCGCAGTGAGCGGGGCTCCTCTGGTTGCCGTGTGCGGGCTTCGCATTGCCCTGGCTTTCCGTGTTGTGGAGCGAGGGTGCACAGGCAGCTTCAGCAGTTGTGGTCTGCACACTTGGTTGCCCAATGGCATGTGACATCTTCCTGGACCAGGGATCGAACTTATTTCCCTTACACTGGTAGGCGGATGCTTTACCACTGGACCACTAGGAAACCCCAAAAGGAAGAAACTATGGGTTTTATTTTACATTGTTTTTTAAGTTATTTTTTATTGGAATAATGTTGCTTTGCAATATTGTATTAGTTTCTACTGTATAGCAGTGGATCAAGAGACTACCATACAGACTGAAGTCAGAGAAAAACAAATGTCATATATTAACACCTATGTGTGGAATCTAGAAAAATGGTACAGATGATCATATATGATCATACCATTTTATTTTGATGATGGGGAGGGGAAGACATCATCTTGATATATTAATTTGATATATAAATGAATATTTTTTCTAATATTTATTTGAAGTTTCCATGTAAAATATCTAGTTTGAAATGTCTACTGGGAATTTTGACTAAATAAACACAGGAGAGAATTCAGATATAGATATGATTTAAAAGGGGTTGACAAACAGCAACATGTTTGTGGGAGAGGAAGTCATGGGAATCAGAGATTATTAGAAAACATTGATAGAGCAAAAAGCGAAGATACCTGAGGGTAGAACCCTGGGAAATACCTACATTTAACGTATGTGTGAACCTGGAAAGATTTTAGCAAGAGTAAACTGCAGTCGGAAAATAAGACAATCAATCAGAATTTTAAAGGCAGGTTCCAAGGTGATGGTAGTGTGTGGCAAGAGTTTTAAGCAGAATGGAGGAGGAGTTATCAGTGGTAAAGGTTGATTAGAACTGAGAGTAAGTCATGTGCTTCCCAGGTGGCTCCGTGGTAAAGAATTGCCTGCTAATAGGGGAGTTGAGGGCTTGATCTCTGGGTCAGGAAGATCCCATGGAGGAGGAAATGGCAACTCACTCCAATATTCCTGCCTGGAAAATTGCATAGACAGAGGAGCCTGGCGGGCTACAGTCCATAGGGTCGCAAAGAGTCTGTCTGATATGACTGAGCACATACTATGCACACACACACAGGCTTTGAGCAGTTTTTCAAGACTTCTTTAGAGCCTCTTCCTGTAGAAATTTAGAGGATAGATATCAAATTACAGTGTTTGGGGAGGTGGAGAGAGGGGAAGTTGTGCAAGTGAATACTGTTGTTGAGTCCCTAAGTCATGTTTGACTCTGTGACCCCATGAACTGCAGCATGCCAGACCTCTCTGTCCTTCACTACCTCCCTGAGTTTTCTCAAACTCATGTCCATTGAGTCGTGATGCTATCTTACCATCTCATCCTCTGCCACCTTCTTCTGCTCCTCAAAGATTGCCCTCAATCTTTCTCAGCATTAGGGTCTTTTCCAGTGAGTCGGCCCTTTGCATTAGGTGGCCAAATTATTGGAACTTCAGCTTCAGCATCCGTCTTTCCAGTGAATATTCAGGGTTGATTTCCTTTAGGATCCACTGGTTTGATCTTCTTGCAGTCCAAGGGATTCTCAAAAGTCTTCTCCAGAACCACTATTTGAAGGCATCTATTCTGCAGCACTCAGCTAGCAGCCTCCTATTTTAAATTCAGGGTTCAACTGAGATTTTCCTTCCTCTAGAAGATGTTTCCTTATCCCTTCAAATCTGGACTTGCTTCCCTGGTGGCTCAGACAGTAAAGAGTCTGCCTGCAGTGTGGGAGACCTGGGTTTGATCACTGAGTCAGGAAGATCCCATGGAGAAAGAAAATGGCAACCCACTCCAGCATCCTTGCCTGAAAAATCCCATGATGGATGAGTGTGGCAGGCTACAGGCCATTGGGGTCGCAAAGAGTCAGACACGACTGAGTGACTTCACTTTCACTTGTTTCTGTGGTATACTGTTCTTAGTTCAATAGAGCTCTTACTCTGTATTGATTTTTAACTGTTTCCGTGTGTATTTCCCCAAGAACAGAGGGACATATGTATAAGACTAAGTTGCTAGCTACTGCCAGGAATGTGGTAGGCTTTCAACAAACATTCACTTACTGAGTGAATACCTGAAACTACCCAATGGAAAGCATCAGGTCTTCAGTGTTCAGCCTTCTTTATGGTCCAACCCTCACATCCATCCATGACTACTGGAGGAGCCGCAGCTTTGACTAGACAGACCTCTGTTGGCAAAGTGATGTCTCTGCTTTTTAATATGCTTGTCTAGGTTTTCTTTATCATAGCTTTTCTTCCAGGGAGCAAGTATCTTTTAATTTTGTGGCTGCAGCCACTGTTTGCAGTGATTTTGGAGCCCAAGAACATAAAGTCTGTCACGGTTTGTATTGTTTCCCCATCTGTTTGCCATGAAGTGATGGGACTGGATGCCATGATCTTAGTTTTTTGAATGTTGACTTTTAAACCAACTTTTTCACTCTTACCTGCCTCCTGAGAAACGTGTATGTAGGACCAGAAGCAATAGTTAGAACCAGACATGAAACATTGACTGGTTCAAAATCAGGAAAGGAGTAGAAGGCTGTATATTGTCACCCTGCTTATTTAACTTAAATGAAGAGTACATCATGTGAAATGTCAAGCTGGAAAACTCACAGGCTGAACTCAAGATTGAAGGGAGAAATATCAATAACACCAGATATGCAGATGTTACCACTCTAATGGCAGAGTGAAGAAGGAGACTGAGAAAGCTGAGAGTATTGAGTGGAGTTCCTTGTGCTATTAATATATTAGTAGGTCCTTATTAGTTATCTATTTTATAAATAATAAAATAAGGATGATATTAGTTGTCTATTTTATAAATAATAAAATAGACAACTAATATCATCCTTATTTTATTTATAAATAATAAAATGGATAACTAGTATCATCCTCTGGAAATCATAAATTTGTTTTCTACATCTGTAACTCTATTTGTGTTTTATAGATAAGTTCATTTATACCCCTTTTTTTTTTAAGATTCCACGTATAAGCCATGTCATATGATATTTATCTTTCTCTGTCTGCCTTACTTCACTCAGTATGACAATCTCTAGGTCCATCCATGTTCCTACAGATGGCATTATTTTGTCCTTTTTATGGCTGAATTTTATCTTTTTTATTGTTAAAAATAAGTTCTAGTTGATACAGCTTGTTTTGTTAAACAAAAGTTTTTTATATGAGAAAATGAAAGCTAAACATAATTAAGTTTAACATTTAAAATCATGTTCTTGGGACTTGTTTCATAGTCCATTTGGTTGGGAATCTGCCCTGCAGTGAAAGGAATGTGGGTTTGACCCCTGGTCAGGGAACTAAGATCCCACATGCAGTGGAGCAGCTGGGCATGTGGGCAGCAGCTCCAGAGCCCATGCGCCACAGCTAGAGAGGCCATGTGCCACAGTGAAAGATCCCAGTGCCACGACTAAGACCTGACCCAGTCAAACAAATAAATATTTAAAATCATGTTCTTTAATCAGTAAGTCCCTAAATTGTTATCATTAGTGTGTGTCCTTGTTTACCAAGGTGAGGCGGTATCTTTTGGGGACATATATTGATTTTTGTCTGTCCAGATACATGATACACTTCAAATAGCACTCAGGAAATTGTCGATCCCATTATTTTGCTTGGTAGAACTGTTAATGACAATGCCATTTTTCCATCCATCTCTTTCACATCCCTTCTCCCCTCAAACCAAAACTGAGCAGAAAACAGTTCTCTTACATCCTTGGTGGAGGTACATCAGCAAAGTCACTCATTTTTTCCCTGGATTAATATTTAGATGCTGAGACCAAACAGGCGGCCTTTTCGTTGGATTAGATAAGTGGGAATATTAAAAATCTGTTGTTGATTATGGCCATACGTGGAGTGAAAGAAGGATCAATAATAGATTAACCTCAGAGACAGACAGAGCGATGAAAAGAGCATTATTTCTATGCTTACAATAAAAGAGTCCAAACCAAGTTCATGACTTTTCTTGAACCTGTTGGAGAGATGAGTTTGCAGAACAATGAACTGAAATCTAAGGAAAGACAGGTGCCTACAGGTGATTATAAGATACAAGGGTTTGTCTACCTGGAGCAGGTGCAAGCAGGTACTGGTAGGAATTAAGCTTAGTGAATTGGTCAAGGCCACAGGCAGGCTGGTAGAGGATGAAGGCCACAAATAACAGAGTTCTACTCATGGTCCTCTATATGGTGAGGGTACTTAAAACGCTTCCTTTGCGGTGGGTGGCCCAAGGGCAGAGAAGAGTGTCCGTTGGTAAGGAGGAGAGGCCTGGAACTCTGTCCCTGTATACTTCGTGGGGCAGGAGCCTTCATCTGTGGGGAGATACGAAGAAACACAACGAGAAGGATGAAAGCTGCTCTTGACCTTATAGTACTGAATAAAACTCAACTAGGAAAATGGAATAGGGAAAACTCTCTACCCCTCTGTTGGGGAAGGGAATGTATGCCTGAGTTATAGTTCAGAGGGGCCACATCCCTGAGCTCTGTGGGCACAGTATCCACCTATGACTGAAGTCAAATCAGGACAACAAGAATGCTGTCATCCCTTCTCCACCATCAAGAAAGAAGTAGCAGTGATTTCAGTGCCAGGAGGTTATCATCAACGCAGACAGACCCTCTCTGAGATACTCTGGCAAACAGAAAAAATCCTCCACCCCTGTGGGAAGGGGCGGGAATCTGTGCAGAACTACAGCTGGGACGAGGGAAGGGGCTCTGAGAAGGCCACGTCTCTAAGACCCAGGGACACAGTGTCTACCTAAGACTGTTAGTTGTACTTATTTATATGCCAGATCAGATGGTTTCAACTGTGATTTAGAAATTATAAACATTGATAAAATGGAAGTGCTAGAAATACAGTCTACACTAACAGAGGTGTAAGGTGTCTTTGACAAGATAATCAATAGACTTGAAACAGCCGTGGAGAGAATCACCGAAACTGAAGGTAAATCAATAAAAATTACCCAGACTGAAACAGAGGAGAAAAAAGTGAAAAAAACCATGGAAGAAAGCATCCAATATTGTGGAATAATATGGAGCAGTGTAACAATTATGTAGTTGGGATCCACAAATCCATGAAGGTCAAAGAGCACCTTGCTGGATAAATCCCCATCCTACTAACACCAACAAAAACAAGCCCACCTAAGCATAGAATATTTAGACTGTTGAAAACAAAAGGATAAAATACTGAAGACTGTGAGAGGGGGAGAAGACACGCTACATATAAAGGAACAAAGAGAAGTAATAGAGCTGCCTTTTTCTCAGAAGCTATTCAAGGCAGAAGACAGTAGAATAGTGACTATAAAGTGCTGAATGAAAAAACTTTCAACCCTGAGATCAGTGCCGAGCAAAATATCTTTCAAAACTGAAGTGTTGAAGTTTTTCTTAAATAAAACCAGAATTTATTGCTAGCAGATTTACTCTACAAGATTGTTACAGGAAGTTTTTCAGGCATAAGAGCTGTGGTTGCGAACAGAATGTTGGTTTGATACAAACGAATGAAGAGCTCTAGACATGGAATAAAGTGAGTTAAACTAAATTTTTATTTTGATTTCTTTGAAAGATAACTAACAGCCTAAAACAGAAAGTATTAATAGTTTCAAACTCCTGATGGTCTATAGTGTATGTAAAAATAAAACAGACAACAACAAAAGCACAGAAGTTAGGAGGAAGGAATTTAGAGTATACAGTTTAACTTCCTTAGAGAACATGTGGGGCAGTATGTGCGTTAGCTGCTCAGTTGTGTCTGACTCTTTGTGATCCCATGGACTGTAGCCCTCCAGGCTCCTCGGTCCATTGGATTTCCCAGGCAAGAATACTGGAATGGGTTGCCATTCCCTTCTCCAAGGTATCTTCCCAACCCAGGGATCGAACCCAGGTCTCCCACATAGTAGGCAGATTCTTTACTGACTGAGCTACCAAGGAAGTCCTGTGGAGCAGTATAATAATATTTGAAGGCTGACACTGATTAATTAAAGGTGTAGAGTATAAACTGTAGGGTAACCACTATTTTTTAAACAAGTTGTAAAAAAGTAATGTGGAGATAAATTAACAAAAGTGCTCAATTGAAGATTAGAGTTAGATATTAGCATATTTTATGACCATTGAGAACAGAATATTTTTATCCAGAGTACAAATAATGTGATGTACAGAATGAACTGTATGTATAATACTATAGGGGAGGAAACGAATTTTTTTTTCCAAATCTTCTAGATTCTCAGCTGTGACTTTATTAGAAAATACAAGTTAACAAGAGAAGAGCCTGCAAATTCATGTTTTACATACCATAGGTACCTTCACAAGAAAACAGAGAAGCTGTTAAACTTGAGTGATTTTAGGCCAGGTCTGAGG
Source organism: Bos grunniens (assembly GCF_055505025.1). NCBI lineage: Eukaryota > Metazoa > Chordata > Mammalia > Artiodactyla > Bovidae > Bos > Bos grunniens. Next base: position 5,681,496 of record NC_141179.1, on the reverse strand, counting down.
AAGGGTGGAAGGTCATGGAAAAATGTGAATAGGACAGAGTGGTATGAGCTAAGAATTACAAGCTGGGGGAAATTTAGCATGGCCTGCTTGTTAAGATTTCTCTGTGTCCTTCTGACTTTAAAGATAAGTATGCACCTTTTCTCCAGATTATAGTGAGGATACCTCTCACTTGAGGGTGTTATCACTGTTCAAGAGAAGAAAGTCCATCCTGTACCGGCTCTTTCTCAGAGGCCTGTAACTTACAATACCCGATATGCCAAGGTGCCATATTTAGGGGTAGTGTCCTGAATCCCTGCAATACTCTTTTGTTAATATCAGTGGTGAATGTGTCTTGAGTAAGCTATGGGTTTACGACAGATTTTAAGGTGATGGGCAACTTAAACGTGTTTGATGACTGAGATTAAAGCAACCAGTGTAGAGGTGGAGATTGGATGTGCAAGAAATGGGTTGATACACGCGAACAAGGAGACTTGGGCAGGTATGCTAGCCTTGTAAAAATAGAAAAGATAATTGTTCCTTAAAGATGAGATGAAAAAGAACACAGGTCACAAAATGAGGTGTTTTGAAGCAGAGAGGAGAAATTTGAGGATTCCCATGTCCTTGGTTTTCTGAATCTTTTCACTAAAGCGTAAGGTTAGAAGTTTAGGAAAGTGGGAAAAGTTTAGATAAGTGTCTGTGTTCAGGGTTTTTTCAGAAAGAATCAGTGATGCATCAGATAATGTTCAGTGAGAATAGATAGCATGAATTTGTAGTGAAATGTGTTATCCTGTTTCCTTTCTTAAATATCTAATTTTTATCTAGTTGTTGTTAACGTCTACTTTTTGTCTAGTACTTAATGGATGATAAAGATTTTTTAATCTTTTTGGATCATTAGCTTTAATTTTATATATAGACAATTTTAGTGCTTACCTGAATTATCCTGCTACTGAGATGTATTAAAAGTTCATCTCTAAATGTACTAGTATTGCCTGTCTTTTAGTATTAGCCATTCTGGTGAATATGAAATGATATTGCAATATTGTTTTAATTTATACTTTTCTCATAACAAATATATTGAGTGACTTTTAATATGCTAACTTTAATATGCATAACCTTAATATGCATGTCTGGTCAAATCTTTTGCACATTTTTAAAAAATTCAGTTATCAGTTATCTTACTACTGAGTTGTAAGTGTTCTTTATTGTTTTCCCCATTGAATTACTTTGGATCCTTTGTAGAAAATTAGTTGACCATATATTTAATGAACTCAGTACTATACTGTTCAGTAGATCTGTATGTCTGCTGCTGCTGCTAAGTTGCTTCAGTCGTGTCCGACTGTGTGCGACCCCATAGATGGCAGCCCACCAGGCTCTCCCATTCCTGGGATTCTCCAGGCAAGAACACCGGAGTGGGTTACCATTTCCTTCTCCAATGCAGGAAAGTGAAAAGTGAAAATGAAGTCGCTCAGTCGTGTCCGACTCTGAACGACCCCATGGACTGCAGCCTACCAGGCTCCTCCGTCCATGGGATTTTCCAGGCAAGAGTACTGGAGTGGGGTGCCATTGCCTTCTCCATCTATATGTCTACTGGTATGTTAAAACAACTTCTTAATATTGTAATTTTGCGGTGAGTCTTTAAATCTGATAATCTAAAATTCTCTAAGTTTTTTCTTCTCAAATATTATTTTGGGTAATACTGGACTTTCTATAGAAATTTTAGAATCAGTTGCTGTCAGTTTCCACACAAAAAAACTTACTGGAATTTTGATTGGGATTACATTGAAACTTGAGATCAATTCAGGAGAATCAAAATATTAGTATCAGTTTTACTGACCTATACATAGAGGATCTTTCAAGTTTTCAGTTCAGTTCAGTCCCTCAGTCGTGTCCGACTGTTTGTGACCCCATGAATCGCAGCATGCCAGGCCTCCCTGTCCATCACCAACTCCCGGAGTTCACTCAGACTCATGTCCGTCGAGTCGGTGATGCCATCCAACCATCTCATCCTCTGTCATCCCCTTCTCCTCCTGCCCCCATTCCCTCCCAGTGTCAGAGTCTTTTCCAATGAGTCAACTCTTCACATTAGATGGACAAAGTACTGGAGTTTCAGCTTTAGCATCATTCCTTCCAAAGAATACCTAGGGCTGATCTCCTTTAGAATGGACTGGTTGGATCTCCTTGCAGTCCAAGGTACTCTCAAGAGTCTTCTCCAACACCACAGTTCAAAAGCATCAATTCTTCGGTGCTCAGCTTTCTTCACAGTCCAACTCTCACATCCATACATGACCATTGGAAAAACCATAGCCTTGACTAGACGAACCTTTGATGGCAAAGTAATGTCTCTGCTTTTCAGTATGCTATCTAGGTTGGTTATAATTTTTCTTCCAAGGAGTAAATGTCTTTTAATTTCATGGCTGCAGTCACCATCTGCAGTGATTTTGGAGCCCAAAAAAATAAAATCTGACACTGTTTCCACTGTTTCCCATGAAGTGATGGGACCGGATGCCATGATCTTCGTTTTCTGAATGTTGAGCTTTAAGTCAACTTTTTCACTCTCCTCTTTCATCAAGAGGCTCTTTAGTTCCTCTTCACTTTCTGCCATAGGGGTGGTGTCATCTGCGTATCTGAGGTTATTGACATTTCTCCCGGCAGTCTTGATTCCAGCTTGTGCTTCTTCCAGCCCGGCGTTTCTCATGATGTACTCTGCATAGAAGTTAAATAAGCAGAGTGACAATATACAGCCTTGACGTACTCCTTTTCCTATTTGGAACCAGTCTGTTGTTCCATGTCTAGTTCTAACTGTTGCTTCCTGACCTGCATATAGGTTTCTCAAGAGGCAGGTCAGGTGGTCTGGTATTCCCATTTCTTTCAGAATTTTCCACAGTTTATTGTGATCCACACAGTCAAAGGCTTTGGCATAGTCAATAAAGCAGAAATAGATATTTTTCTGGAACTCTCTTCCTTTTTCAATGATCCAGCAGATGTAAAAATGCAAAAAAAGCAAAATGGCTGACTGGGGAGACCTTACAAATAGCTGTGAAAAGAAGAGAATTGAAAAGCAAAGGAGAAAAGGAAAGATATAAGCATCTGAATGCAGAGTTCCAAAGAATAAGAAGAGATAAGAAAGCCTTCCTCAGTGATCAATGCAAAGAGAGGAAAACAACAGAATGGGAAAGACTAGAGATCTCTTCAAGAAGATTACAGATACCAAGGGAACATTTCATGCAAAGATGGGCTCGATAAAGGACAGAAATGGTATGGACCTAACAGAAGCAGAAGATATTAAGAAGAGGTGGCAAGAATACATGGAAGAAACTATACAAAAAAGATCTTCACAACCAAGATAATCACGATGGTGTGATCACTCACCTAGAGCCAGACATCCTGGAATGTGAAGTCAAGTGGGCCTTAGAAAGCATCACTACGAACAAAGCTAGTGGAGGTAATGGAATCCCAGTTGAGCTATTTCAAATCCTGAAAGATGATGCTGTGAAAGTGTTGCACTCAACATGCCAGCAAATTTGGAAAGCTCAGCAGTGGCCACAGGACTGGAAAAGGTCAGTTTTCATTCCAATCCCAAAGAAAGGCAATGCCAAAGAATGCTCAAACTACTGCACAGTTGCACTCATCTCACACGCTAGTAAAGTAATGCTCAAAATTCTCCAAGCCAGGCTTAAGCAGTACGTGAACCGTGAGCTTCCAGATGTTCAAGCTGGTTTTAGAAAAGGCAGAGGAAGCAGAAATCAAATTGCCAACCTCTGCTGGATCATCAAAAAAGCAAGAGAGTTCCAGAAAAACATCGATCTCAAGTTTTAGGTCTTTTAAAATATATTTCTGTGATCTTTTTGAATTTACCTATCTTTTCTGATGTGATTTTAAATGATATTGTTATTCTGTGACCTTGCTAAGCTAAATTACTCATTTTAACAACCTCTTTTTTTAAAATATAAATTTTCTTATTTTAATTGGAGGCTAATTACTTTACAATATTGTATTGGCTTTGCCATACATTGACATGAATCTGCCATGGGTGTACACGTGTTCCCCAATCCTGAACCCCCCTCCCACCTCCCTCCGCAACCCATCCCTCTGGGTCATCCCATTGCACCAGCCCCGAGCATCCTGTATCATGCATTGAACCTGGACTGGTGATGCATTTCACATATGATAAAATACATGTTTCAATGCCATTCTCCCAAATCATCCCACCCTTTTAACAACCTCTTTTGTAGCTCCCTTAGCTTTTAATGCGCATCCCTGGTAGCTCAGATGGTAAAGAATCTGCCTGCAGTGCAGGAGACCCATGTTTGATCCCTGGGTTGGGAAGATCCCCTGGAGAAGGAAATACTACCCACTCCAGTATTCTTGCCTGGAGAATTCTATGAACAGAGGAGCCTGGCGGGCTACAGTCCATGGGATTGCAAAGAGACACAACTAAGTGACTAACGCTTAGCTTTTTATATGTAAGCAATTATCTTTTCTACAAATAAGGACAACTTGACTTTTCCTTTTCAATCTGTATGTATTTTATTTATTATTTATTTTTGCCTTTCAGATGTGACGGGGGTTGCCAGTAAATGTTGATTAGGCAGAATAGACTTTGCCTTGTCCATATGTTAGTGGAAAAGCATTCTTACCATTAGATATGACGTGAGCAGAGAGTTTTTCATAGGTGTCCTTTATCAGATTTCTTATCTTACTTGTTAAGTCATTGTATGGTCGTTTTGGTATCCTAAATGACTTGAAGCCTGCACATCATATTCTTTTTTACAAGCTGGTCAAAGCAATGTCACATTTCTTACCTGACTCTAAACTCAGAATTTAAAAAACAAAACAGATGCTAAGGCCTTATACTAGTAGAACAGACTTTAGAAATAACCTATTCAAAACTTTGTTTAGAGAGATACTGAGTTCTTATTGTTATACATTGGTAAGCAGTGTATAATTTTACTCTAATTTTAAGTTTCTTAAATTATTACATTATTATATTCCCCCCTTAAGGGAAAATTTTGTTTTCAAGAATTCAGTTCTTTAGAAATATTTTTTTTCTGAAATGAGTTGCTAAGCATAGGAATTCCTAAGTTTGGTAATTGCCAATTTCATTCTTCTATTTAAAACCAAAAAATAAATAGATAAATAAAAGTATTCCTGAGTTTGTGATTCGATTCCATGGTTATAATAGAAAAACTCTTTATTGAATCTGGTATTTAAGACTTTCCTCTTCAACAATTTTAAGCTGTGATTTATAGAATTAATAAACTCAGGGAAATGGTAAAGTGCAGTTCTTAAAGTAGTCTTCAGCAAAACCACGCCATGAATTTCTTTAGAAATCAGTGAATCTCTGGAGCAATCTGAGATAATCATGTGAAAGTTTGGTGCAAATAATTCTCACTTTTGTACATCTGGTCAATACCCCACATGATTCAGAAAGTTTTAAAAGTCATTTGAATTCACATTTACACAAACTGTTGAATCTTTCTATGGAGATTTTATGTGTGTGTGCTAGGTCGCTCAGTTAGGTCCGACGCTTTGCGACCCCATGGATGGTAGCCCGCCAGGCTCCTCTGTCCACGAGGAATCTCCAGGCAGGAATACTGAAATGGGTTGCCATGCTCTCCTCCAGGATGGGGATTTTAGATATGGTCAAATAAGGGTTGGCTTCTGGAAAAAGACTTCCTTATTTTAGGCCAGTCCAACTCTAGCTGGAAAATAAGGTCTTCTAACAAAAGGAAGGACATTTTCCTATTTTATGAATGGTGATGGCAATGGTTATTTTCCTATGATCCCTTCCCACCTAACTCAGAAGAAAAACATTCATTACAAAGGTCTCCCAGCACCTGCTTGCTCAGGCCTTCTCCTCCCTCTCTGCCTTGTCTTTGAATCCTTTGTTCCTTGCTCACTCAAGGACGGCCACACTCACCTCACTTGTCTTGAGCTTCTGCCTTATGTTTCCTTTGCCTGGGGCATTTATCCCCTAGATATCTGCTTGGTTTACTCTTAACTCCCTTCAGGTCTCTAAGTGTTAACTTTTCAAACAGGCCTTTCTTGACCACTTACATAAAGCAGCCACTTCCCTCAACAGTTCTTATTGCTTATTCCCTTAACCTGTTTTTCTTCTTAAGACTTAATGTGCCGTAGGATTTATGATCCAATGGGACTTTTACCTATTTCTCTCTCAAAATGCAATCTTTGATAATATAAGAGACGATAGATTTAAAATTTAAATATTAATATATGTAAACATTAAGAGCATGATGATATAATGAAAATTGAGCCAATAATGACTCACCGATATAGAAACTTGTATCAAATTAATCTCTTCAATCCTATCCCCCAACCTTTCTGCTAATGGAGCAGACTTTTATTTACAACTTTTTTACAGCTTTATACTTTTTTAATCGTTGTGTGCCATGCATGTTCTTACATAGACACATTTGTGCCTAAAAATTCATTGTTTCATTTTTGAACCTTATAAAACAGTATATTATGTTTGATATTCTGGGATTTATTTCATTCCACTTTATTTTTCTAAGATTGTTCATGTTGTCAGTTTAGCTAATATTTCATCATATAAATATAACACACTTTTGGGGGTTGTGGCTATTACAGCTATTGTTGCTGTAAACATCTGTGTGCTTGTCTCCTGGAATGTCTGGGAAAGAGTTTCTCTTGGTTATATGTTAATACTTAGGAAGAGAATTGTGTCAAACTGTCTTCAGTAACTGTACTAATTTACTCTATCACGAGAAGTAGGTAAATATCTACATCCTTTATTCACGCCAGTACTAGGTATTTTGAAATGTCTTCATATTTAACAATCTACTGAGTTAAAATGGTATTTCACTGTAGTATTAATTTGCACTGTGATAACTAATGAGATTGAACATCCTTTCACACATCTGTGGGCCATCCCTGCTGTTTTAATTGGAGGGACAACAGTGAGAGCTGTGGCTGAAGCACAGTGAGGGAGACGCAGAATGCGGGTATGATGTGGGTAGAGTCAGTGGGGTAGGGGGCACTGGATAACGCCGAGCCTCGTGAGTGAGCTGCGGTAATGACGAGGTCAGTCTGGGGCTGTGTGACTTACAGAGAATCGACAAGGGGTTGAAGACTTGAAGCAAGTTAGAAACAATTGCAGTAGGCTGCTGTATTGCTCAAAAATGGTAGCGAATTTGTGGAAGCAGTTATTATTAATCATTTTCCTTGTTTGCTTTAATTTTTCTGTAAACAAGAAGTTCTGTAAGAGTAACTTTTATTTTTCTATTAAAGCTACATATTCACTTATTTTTTTTCTAAAAACTATACTTTGAAGTTCTAAAAGTTTATTATTTTTTTCACAGACTCACTAGTAGTTTCATAGCAAAATCTTAAAATGTGTTATATTTATTCTTAAAATGTAACGATGGCTTTTCTGTTGCCAAAGATGGAGGATTAATTGCTAGTGTAATAATTTTAGCAACGTTGTGTTGAATGGCTTTTATGAACTCAGCAGCTGTGGTTACTCAGACTCAGCAGCTGCAGTTATCCTGACTCAAATGGTTTTGCATCAGTTATTAGAGAAGTCACAAGTTCCTGGTAAATTCATTTTTTGAAATCAGGAAGCTTAAGATAATCTTTTCTTGCAGATATCCTTCTATTTGAATATATTAACTCACATTTCAGGAGCATTTATGATTTACAGCTTTTCCAGTAGCACCACTGGCAAAAAGAAGTAATACAGATGTACTTTTATACAGCGTGTATATGTAACCTTCTGGCTTCTAACTGTAAGCAAATCTAAGTTTGAATACTTGTAACATTTTGAGTTTTATGACCACAGCAAGACAAAAACAAGTGGATTGGGAGACTTTATCAGTCTGCTTAATTTTGTAGCATACACAATGATTTTGTATTTATTACTTCGGAGTGCTTATAAGGAAATATAAGGTCACTAATATTGTATACTTAAGTTTTTACTTCTATAATTGATCATTTAGTTAAAAAACAAAAACGTCTCTTCGTTTGAAAAACTGGCAATTAAAGGGAAAGAATTAAGCATTATTTACTCTTTCCTTTGTGAATTATATTTTATGGCAATGAAAGAAAAGTTGATAACAGAAAATTTTTCTTTATTGAATAATTCTACATAATAAATATAAAAGGAATGAAGAAGTTGAAAAGTCACTATTTTACCAACCCTAATAACTGATTCAGAAAATTATTATCAAAGGTTGAAACCATTAGATGGAAAATTGATGGGGAAATGTGCACGAGGGATCAACTCTCACCGCGTGTCCCCAGCGACCAGTCTTTGCATCACAAGAGGAAGTTCTCAGACTCTCTGTGCCTCCTGATGTGATGCACTGTGAAGAGCGCTTTCCACAAATAGTCTTTCAGCAAAGTGAACCTGAGTTTAATCAAGCCTTTAGAAGTAATTTCTACCTAACAGAAAGCACAGAGGGCAAAAGAACAGTATAAATGACACCGTTCATTCCAGATTGTGGGACATCATGCAGGATAACTCGGTTTTACCAGCAGTTGAGGGCATGCAAAAGAGGAAGGGTAGAGACTCCTCTGCATTAAAGAGACTCAAAATACAGAACAACTGCATACCTTTTCTGTGGATAGAGTTGAACAATCCAATTTAAACAACTTTTGAGACCAATCAGGGAAATTTAAATATGGGCTGTGTATGATATACACCCATGGTTTTTTATTAACATTTTAGGTGAAATAACAGTGTTCTGATTATGTTCTTTTTTTTTTTTTTTTTGCTGCATATTAAAAATAAGAGAAATAAATAACATGCCCTGGGTCTTGTTTTGCGGCTCTGCCGGGTCTTTGTTGCCGCACCTGGGCGTGTTCCTCTAGCTGTGGGACTGGGGGCCCTCTGTGGTCACAGTGGTGGGCTTCTTGTTGTAGAGCACAGCTCTGGGGTGAGCGGCCGTCAGGAGTTGTGGCGCGTGTGCTCAGTGATTGTGCCTCATGGGCTTAGTTGCTCTGTGGCAGGTGGAATCCTGGATCAGGGACTGAACATGGGTCTCCTGCATTGACAAGCAGGTTCTGGACCACCAGGGAAGGCCTTGAATTTGTTTGAAAACACTTAAGGAATAATGCCAAAGTAAAAGAAAATAAGTTAGAGATTAGGGAAGCAAGTTCAGGAAAATCTTGACCATAGCTGAATCTGGATAGGTATCTTTAAAAATATTCTTAGTAAAATAAACTTCTGTATATCTTTGAAAATGTCCACAATAAAATTAATTGTACAAAGTTTCAATAAATGTGATAGATATTTATTGGTCTTCTTCACCTTGTCACCCAGTTAAAATGGAGACAGCTTTCAGTACTTACCTCCAAAAAATAGTAGACAGCAGGTCACTCCAAGCTAGGTGTTGGAAAAAGCAAATATTCTGAGCCCACTTCTCAGCTGGAGCACAGGCATGGCAGGCACGAGCAGCAGCCTATGAGCACAGATCTGGTGAATCAAGGAGGCAGGGGCACTTGAGGCAAGCTCTGGTTCCTGAGCCAAGGCCAGAGAGGGGAGTGAGAAAATTCACATCCTCTGTGTGCACCAGAAGAGTCAGCTTTTCCTTACTTATTCTGACTGAAATAACCCATGTTTTCACTGGCCCTAAATGTCGACTTTTCTACTTTCCTGTTCTGTGAACTCCCAAACATTGTTTTAATGATTATCATGGTTCAGGTTCACTTCAGTTCAGCTCAGTCGCTCAGTCGTGTCTGACTCTTTGTGACCCCATGAATCACAACACACTAGGCCTCCCTGTCCATCACCAACTCCTGAAGTTCACCCAAACTCATGTGCATCGAGTTGGTGATGCCATCCAGCCATCTCATCCTCTGTCGTCCCCTTCTCCTCCTGCCCCCAATCCCTCCCAGCATCAGGGTCTTTTCTAATGTGTCAGCTCTTTGCATCAGGTGGCCAAAGTCTTGGAGTTTGAGCTTTAGCTGAAATAAGCACTCAGGACTGATCTCCTTTAGGATGGACTGGTTGGATCTCCTTGCAGTCCAAGGGACACTCAAGAGTCTTCTCCAACACCACAGTTCAAAAGCATCAATTCTTCGGCACTCAGCTTTCTTTATAGTCCAACTCTGACATCCATACATGACCACTGGACAAACCAGAGCTTTGACTACATGGACCTTTGTTGGCAAAGTAATGTCTCTGCTTTTTAATATGCTGTCTAGGTTGGTCATAGCTTTTCTTCCAAGAAGCTAGTGTCTTTTCATTTCATGGCTGCAGTCACCATCTGCAGTGATTTTGAGCCCCAAAATATAAAGTCTCTCACTGTTTCCCCATCTATTTGCCATGAAGTGATGGGACCGGATGCCATGATCTTAGTTTTCTGAATGTTGAGATTTGAGCCAACTTTTTCACTCTCCTCTTTCACTTTCATCAAGAGGCTCTTTAGGTCTTCTTTGCTTTCTGCCATAAGGGTGGTGTCATTGGCATATCTGAGGTTATTGATATTTCTCCCAGCAATCTTGATTCCAGTTTGTGCTTCATCCAACCCAGCATTTCCTATGATGTACTCTGCATATAAGTTAAATAATCAGGGTGACAATATACAGCCTTGACGTACTCCTTTCCTGGTTTGTAACCAGTCTGTTGTTCCATGTCCAGTTCTAACTGTTGCTTCTTGACCTGCATACAGATTTCTCAGGAGGCAGATCAGGTGGTCTGGTATTCCCATCTCTGTAAAAATTTTCCAGTTTGTTGTGATTCACACAAAGACTTTGACGAAGTCAATAAAGCAGAAGTAGATGTTTTTCTGGAACTCTCTTGCTTTTTTGATGATCCAGTGGATGTTGGCAATTTGATCTCTAGTTTCTCTGCCTTTTCTAAATCCAGCCTGAACATCTGGAATTTCACAGTTGACATACTCTTGAAGCCTGGCTTCGAGAATTTTGAGCATTTCTTTGCTAGTGTGTGAGATGAGTGCAACTGTGCAGTAGTTTGAGCATTCTTTGGTACTGCCTTTCTTTGGGATTGGAATGAAAACTTATTTTTTCCAGACCTGTGGCCATTGCTGAGGTTTCCAAATTTGCTGGCATGTTGAGTGCAACACTTTCACAGCATCATCTTTTAGGATTTGAAATAGCTCATTGGAATTTCATCACCTCCATTAGCTTTGTTTTTAGTGATGCTTCCTAAGGCTTACTTGACCTTGCATTCTAGGATGTCTGGCTGTAGGTGAGTGATCACACCATCGTGGTTATCTGGGTCATGAAGATCTTTTTTGGAATGGTCTTCTGTGTATTCTTGCCATCCCTTCTAATATCTTCTGTTTCTGTTAGGTCCATACCATTTCTGTCCTTTATTGTGCCCATCTTTGCATGAAATGTTCCCTTGATACCTCTAATTTTCTTGAAGAGATTTCTAGTATTTCCCATTCTATTGTTTTCCTCTATTTCTTTGCATTGATCACTGAGGAAGGCTTTCTTATCTCCCCTTGCTGTTCTTCGGAACTCTGCATTCGTGTCTGTATAGCTTTCTTTTTCTCCTTTGCCTTTTGTGTCTTGTCCTTTGTCAGCCATTTGTAAGGCCTCCTCAGACAACCATTTTGCCTTTTTGCATTTCTTTTATTTGGGGATGGTCTTACTGCCTTCTGTACAGTGCCACGAACCTAGGTCCATAGTTCTTCAGGCACTCTGTCTTGCAAATCTAATCCTTTGAATCTATTTGTCACTTCCATTGTATAATCATAAGGGATTTGATTTATGTCATACCTGAATGGTCTAGTGGTTTCTCTACTTTCTTCAATTTAAGTCTGAATTTGTCAATAAGGAGTTCATGATCTGAGCCACAGTCAGCTCCTGGTCTTGTTTTTGCTGACTGTATAGAGCTTCTCCACTTTTGGCTGAAAGAATATAATCAGTCCGATTTCAGTGTTGACCATTTGGTGATGTCCATGTGTAGAGTCTTCTCTTGTGTTGTTTTAAGAGGGTGTTTAATTCATGGTGGTTAATTTAATGAACTGCACATGTTTGGTTTTTATGATTTTATGATGAAGTTTGGCATGTGTTGCATTGTGAGAGCATCACAATATAGCAAACATTTCCATCACCCCCAAAGTTTTCCCTCACACTTTACAGTCCCTTCGTCTTCTCTTCCCTCCCCTATCCCAGGCAACTCTGATTTCTATTTTGTCAGTTTGAGTGAGGTTTGCATTTTCTAGAGTTTTACATAAGAGTGAGAGTTAAGTACTCTTTTTGGTTTGGTTTCTTTCTCATTCAACATTATTATTATAAGATTCATCTATGTGATCTTACTGGGACTATGGGTTTTTTAATTGCTTATTAGTAGACCATCGTATGGATGTACTATAGCTTGCTTATTCATTCATTTCTTGAAAGACATATTGTTTCCAGCTTGAGGCTACTAAGATTAAGTTAAGTTGTGAACATTTGAACCTTTTCTGTTTTTTATGAGCACATGCTTTTATTTTTCTTGGACAAATACTTAGGAGTGAATGGCTGGATCATATGATAGGTACATGTTTACTTTTTAATAAACTTCCAAACTGTGTTTAAATGTCAGTTAATAAATTTTTCATAATAAATATATGAAAGTATTAGGAAACATGAAGTCTTTTATATCTCTATGTTTAGGTATGTATATGTGATATAAAGCATTCATATATTCTGTGTCTGTCTAAAAAATAACAAAGTACAATTTTACCCCCAGCAAGCTGGATTGTTAGAACCACTAATTATATGAAAATTTATGATTATACAAAAAATTATCACTCTACAAAACATCATGATTATATCTCCACAAGGCAGAGATGGTTCCACACATTTCATATAGTCTAATGATTAATTCCAGATTTGAGTTATTTAATATTAACCAGAGTTATACATAAAACATCGATATATATGATTTATACCAAAGTGTTCAGGCCATCACTCCAAATAATTTATACCCCAGTATTTGAAAACTGATATAACTAATTTTAGTAAAACTTATATGTCTTTTGATGAGAAATTCATTCTTAATTTGCTTGTTAAAATTGAAAAAGCTAGGAGATCTCCTTATATTTATTTTCAGGCTTTAAATATATTGCTTAGAAATATGAGAGAAAAATGGTGATGTGAGTACTTGACATGTTAGATTGCCTTCACATTTCACTTTGGATCTTGAGTGCAATCTTATCTGTCAAATCACCAACATAAATTACAGTTTGGTCTTGAATGTGACCTGCATAAATATTATTATTGAGCACAAGAGGGGCATAGAGAAAGGATTCTCCACCCTTTATCTTGCATATTTTAACATTAGAAAGATAAACCTCTGGATTTTCTCCTTTATCTCACTTTAACAGGTTAGTCTACTGTTTTCCTTTTACAGTATGTAGCAAGATTTACGGAGAAGGCAATGGCACCCCACTCCAGTACTCTTGCCTGGAAAATCCCATGGAATGAGGAGCCTGGTGGGCTGCAGTCCATGGGGTCGCCAAGAGTCCAACACGACTGAGCGACTGACTTCCCTTTCACTTTTCACTTTCATGCATTGGAGAAGGAGATGGCAACCCACTCCAGTGTTCTTGCTTGGAGAATCCCAGGGACGGGGGAGCCTGGCAGGCTTCCGTCTATGGGGTCTCACAGAGTCGGACACGACTGAAGCGACTTAGCAGCAGCAGCAGCAAGATTTAATATAATTTGTTACATCCTGATATTTTTGGTAACACAGTGAAACATATTGTACCTAGCCAGGCACCCAGAGGGAAGATGACAATGTCAGGGAGTGAGTGAAAGAGAGAATATGGGCTAAGTAAACTTTTACAGGCACCCAAATAGCTATTGAAAAGGAAATATTAATAATACTTGAGCTGAAATTAAAAAAATAATATTATCTAATGAATTTATATTTATTTCAAATACAAATGGAAAAATATAACGTATGCATATAATATGTTACACATTATATGAAATGTATGATAAATTCTTTTTCTGTAAATTGTTGTTGGAAGAAAAGATGATTTAGCTATTTTTCTTTCCAATATGTATATGTTTAATGGCTTTTAGCGTGTTTGGGGATTACTAGATATTTTTGTGTAGATTAGTTCCGTTCAGTCACTCATTCATGTTCAACACTTTGCCACCCTGTGGACTGCAGTATGCCAGGCTTCCCTGTTCATCACCAAATCCCAGAGCTTGCTCAAACTCATATCCATCGAGTCAGTGATGCCATCCAACCATCTCATCCTCTGTCATCCCCTTCTCCTCCCCACTTCAGTCTTTCTCAGCATCAGGATCTTTTTGAGTGACTCCCATCTTCCCATCAGGTGACCAAAGTATTGGAGTTAGCTTCATCATCAGTCCTTCCAGTGAATATTCAGGACTGATCTCCTTTAGGATGGACTGGTTGGATCTCCTTGCTGTCCAAGGGACTCTCAAGAATCTTCTCCAACAACACAGTTCAAAAGCATCAATTCTTCGGTGCTCAGCTTTCTTTATAGTCCAATTCTCACATCCATACATGACTACTGGAAAAACCATAACCTTGACTAGATGGACCTTTGTTGGCAAAGTAACATCTCTACTTTTTAATATGCTGTCTAGGTTGGTCATAGCTTTTCTTCCAAGGAGCAAGCATCTTTTAATTTCATCATCTGCAGTGATTTTGAGCCCCCCAAAATAAAGTCTCTCACTGTTTCCATTGTTTCCCTGTCTATTTGCCATGAAGTAATGGGACCGGATGCCATGATCTTAGTTTTTTGAATGTTGCGTTTTAAGCCAACTCTTTCACTCTCCTCTTTGACTTACATCAAGAGACTCTTAATTATTCTTTGCTTTCTGCCATAAGGGTAGTGCCATCTGAGTATCTGAGGTTATTGATATTTCTCCTGGCAATCTTGATCCTAGCTTATGTTTCATCCAGCCCAGCATTTTGCATGATGTACTCTGCATATAAGTTAAATAAGCTGGGTGATAATATACAACCTGACGTTCTCCTTTCCCAATTTGAAACCAGTCTGTTGTTCCATGTCCAATTCTAACTGTTGCTTCTTGACCTGCATACTGATTTCTCAGGAGGCAGGTAAGGTGATCTGGTATCCCATCTCATTACGAATTTCCACAGTTTGTTGTGATCCACACAGTCAAAGGCTTTGCCTAAGTCAATAAAGCAGAAGTAGATATTTTTCTGGAACTCTCTTTCATTTTCTGTGATCCAACGGATGTTGGCAATTTGATCTCTGGTTCCTATGCCTTTATGAAATCCGGCTTGAACATATGGAAGTCCACTGTTCATGTACTGTTGAAGCCTGGCTTGGAGAATTTTCAGCATTACTTGGTTAGTGTAAGATGAGTGCAATTGGGCAGTATTTTGAGCATTCTTTGGCATTGCTTTTCTTTGGCATTGGAATGAAAACCGACCTTTTTCAGTCCTGTGGCCACTGCTGAGGTTTCCAAATTTGCTGGCATATTGAATGCAGCACTTTCACAGCATCATCTTTTAGGATTTGAAATAGTTCAACTGGAATTCAGTCACCTCCACTAGCTTTGTTTGTAATGATGCTTCCTAAGGCCACTTGACTTCACATTCCAGGATGTCTGGCTCTATGTAAGTGATCACAGCATTGTTGTCGTGAAGATCTTTTTTGTATTGTTCTTCTGTGTATTCTTGCCACCTTTTCTTAAATATCTTCTGCTTCTGCTAGATCCATACCGTTTCTGCCCTTTATTGTGCCCATCCTTGCATGAAATGTTCCCTTGGTACCTCTAATTATCTTGAAGAGATCTCTATAGTCTTTCCCATTCTATTGTTTTCCTCTATTTCCTTGCATTGATCACTGAGGAAGGCTTTCTTATCTCTCCCTGCTATTCTTTGGAACTCTGCATTCAAATGGGTATATCTTTCCTTTTCTCCTTTGCCTTTTGCTTCTCTACTTTTCTCAGCTATTTGTAAGGCCTCCTCAGACAACCATTTTGCCTGCCTTTTTGCATTTCTTTTTCTTGGGGATGGTCTTGATCACTGTCTCCTGTACAATGTCATGAACCTCTCAGTCCATAGTTCTTCAGGCACTCCTAGCAGATCTCATATCTTGAATCGGTTTGTCACTTCCACTGTATAATCATAAAGGATTTGATTTTGGTCAACCTGAATGGTCTAATGATTTTCCCTACTTTCTTCAATTTACGTCTGAATTTGGCAATAAAGAGTTCATGATCTGAGCCACAGTCAGCTTTCTGTCTTGTTTTTGCTAACTGTATAGAGCTTCTCCATCTTTGGCTGCAAAGAGTATAATCAGTCTTATTTCGGTATTGACTTTCTGGTGATATCCATGTGTAGAGTCTTCTCTTGTGTTGTTGGAAGAGGGTGTTTGCTGTGACCAGTGCGTTCTCTTGGAAAACTCTGTTACTCTTTGCCCTGCTGCATTCTGTACTCCAAGGCCAAACTTGTTTGTTACTTCAGGTATCTCTTGACTTCCGTCTTTTGCATTGCAGTCCCCTATAATGAAAGGACATCTTTTTTTGGTGTTAGTTCTAGAAGGTCTTGTAGGCCTTCATAGAATCATTCAGCTTCATTAGTGGTTGGGGCATAGACTTGGATTACTGTGATTTTAAATGGTTTGCCTTGGAAACGAACAGAGATCATTCTGTCATTTTTGACATTGCACCCAGGTACTGTTTTGAACTCTTTTGTTGACTATGAGGGCTGCTCCATTACTTCTAAGGGATTTTTGCCCACAGTAGTAGATATAATGGTCATCTGAATTAAATTCAACCATTCCAGTCCATTTTAGTTCACTGATTCCTAAAATTTTGACGTTCACTCTTGCCATCTCCTGTGTGACCACTTCCAATTTACCTTGATTCATGGATCTAACATTCCAGGTTCTTATGCAGTATTGCTCTTTATAGCATCAGACTTTATTTCCACACCAGTCACATCCACAACTGGGCATTGTTATCACTTTGGCTCTGTCTCTTCATTCTTTTTGTAGTTACTTCTCCAGTATTCCCCAGTAGCGTATTGGGTACCTACCCACCTGGGGACTTCATCTTTGTATCATATCTTTTTTCCTTTTCATGCAGTTCATGGGGTTCTCAAGGCAAGAATACTGAAGTGGTTTACCATTCCCTTCTCCAGTGGACCAGCTTTTGTCAGAACTCTCCACCATGAGCTGTCCCATCTTGGATTGCCCTACACAGCATGTCTAATTATATTCCTTATAAAATTCGAATTTTAAATACATTTTTGCCTTCTCTTATTTTATCATGTAGCTATATATCATTCAATCTAGTTAGAAGTCTCATAATTTTATTATCTTTAGTTACTTTAAAAAATCTGATCTCTTTTATATCTGTTTTCTATGTTATTAATTTTGGTCTTACTCTTTTCTTCCATCTACATTCTCAACTTTATAAGTTGTTATATTTGGCTTGGTTTTCAGCAATGCTTCTGTTTGAACATAAGTGGTTTCTGCTTTAATTTTCCTCTATGAATCTCATTCACTGTAGTTCTATCAGTTTTGATTTGTAGAATTTTCATGATGCAGTGTGTGGAGTGTAGTTTGAGTTTTGATCACTGTATTTAGACAGATCACATTATCACCCAAAAGCCAAGATAACAAACAGCAAGTGTCCCTGCTCTTTCCCTCTGTAAGGCAGTTTGTTTTCTAACTAGCCTATTGAGTACTTTTATTGAAAGTTCTGGAGTTCTGTTTTCTCTCTTTGAAAATTTGAACCTTATGAACTCAATGAGGGACATTTTACAAAGTAATTGACCAATGTTTTTCAGAAGTGTCAAGGTCAGAAGGAAAAAGAATGATTGTCACAGTTTTGGGTGAGACTGTGATAAATAACAGCTAAATGCAATGTGTTATTTTCCTGAGAGAATAATAGGAAATCTGTGGGAAAACTGGTGAAATTCGAACATGGTTTGTAGTAGGTTAGTTAATAGTATTGTACAGTGTTAATTTCCTGGTTTTGTTAATTATACTGTGATTATGTAAGATGTTACTATCGTTAGGGGTTAAGTGTACAATTGGAATTTTCTGTACTATTTTTGCCACTTTTATATAAATCTAAAAATAGTTCACAGTGAAAAGTAAACAGACAAACCAATCAAGCTGTAGGCCCCTTAGGCCGATACCCCAGGGTAAATGCTGGCTTAAGAGCCCACCCGGTCTCTAGGTCCGCTCTGCCTCTTTGGCTCTACCATTTAACGCTTTCCAAACTCGATTTCCCTCGCGTTTCAGTGATAAATTTTAAACGTTTTTTTGTTACTAATATTTTTATTTATGCATAATTTTAAATCGCACTGTTATAAAGTTTTCTGCAGGTATTTAATCTGCTGCATATACCCCGAGACAAACATGTAATTTGCTTAATTTGTTTGACAAATCCATTTTCTCACCTGTAATTTGAGAATGAGTATTCATTTGTAAAGTCTATATTCTTTCTCATTCCAAGAAGGACTTTACTGGAAGTGACTTACAGAAATAAAAATAATCTATTTGTGTAAAATCAATAGTTGAGGAAATCAAAGAGAAAATTAGGAAATGAAAACTAGGGAAACAATTTATGCCAAAAGAAGACAAACAACAACTCATGCTCTCAGGTTCTGTAAAGATGTTGTTAGATTAGAAATTCTTCTGTGTGCTTTACAACATCGAAAAGAAAGGAAAAATAAAATTGTAAGATTTAGTATGCTGCAATAAAGACACAGCTGCTAAGGAGAAGCCTAGGCGTTCCCGAGGTGTCTCTGTTGTTTTTAGTGAGCGCCGATGGAGAGCAGTGGCGGCGCCTCCTGCCGGCCCCACAGCGTTGCCGCTGCCCCGGAGCGTGCCAGGGGCATGGTGGGAGCTGTGCAGTACGGTTAGCACATGGAAGAAGTGATGTGCTTTTCATGGGAAATTTCATTCCCTTTGACACCATTTTAAAGGACTATCATTGAGAAAAGTATTTTTAATTGGTTTAACACATGAGTAATGAAAAGATATTGTATCATCTGTACTTTGTAAAAAGATAAATGTGTCAGATTTTATAAAAACAATAGACGATCCGTTGTTACAAGTTATAACCCCATCCTCGTTGTACAGCATTTTTATTTTGCATTTGAACTCCCTTTTCATTACTATTTATTCATTAAAGATTATAATTGTGTTACTATGAAAAGCAGTGCTCATATGTTATTTTTCTGGGAAGAAAACCTTTTTGGGCTGGTAAACATTTTATTTTAAAATAGTTTTTAACATCAACTCTAAAAAACATCATGTGTAGAAAAATATTTGAACCTTTTTTCCTTTAGACATCTCTTTGCATTCTTATTTTGTTTTCTGTCATGTTTGACAAATTTTAAACACAAATAAGTGATAGCAATTGTTACCAGAGTCAAAATAGCACTTCTTCTGGCTGCCAACTAGTGATGTTTTGTGGTCTAGCAGAGCTGATGAATTAGATGCTGTTGTAGGGTTCAGCCAGAGCAAATGAAAATAATTTATCAGAAAAACAAAGAAAATGAAACAATGAATCACCACCATTTTTTCTAGATTAGAGAATCAATAAAAAACTCTAGAAGGAACTTGGGTTCAACAGCAGGAATCTGTATGTTTATCAGTTAATTAGTGCATTTATTTTGAAAGATTTATGGTCCTTATTTTATTGTGAACTTTAATAGTATAAGAACCCCCAGAATCTATTAAAAAGGAAAAACAGCTTATATTTCTCAAAAAGTAAAAGAGAAAAAATAGTTGATACCCGGCAAATGTTGATGTATAAAATATTAGCTTAGGAAAACACAGTGTTTGGATTTGGTGATTTATTTTGTTTCTGTCAGATAAGCAATGAGCTAGCACAGTTTTAATATTCAGTTGAAATATTTATGAAGAACCATCAAAAGATACTTAACTGATTTTATACACCTGCTCTAATATCTATAATATAATATATAGAATACTCAGTGATATCCTGGATCATTCTTAGTAAATGATTAAGAAGACTTATTATTGAAATGGAAGCCATTATACACTGTGTTGAAGATGTGAGTGAATTGATTTTGATGAGAATGAGGATGTGTGTGTGTGTTAGTCGCTCAGTCGAGTTCAACTCTTTGTGACCCCATGGCCTGTCCATGGGATTCTCCAGGCAGGAATGCTGGAGTGGGCTGCCATTTTCTTCTCCAGAGAATGGTGACAGAGAAGCTGATAACTTGAAAGTTACAGAAGTGAAGTTAAAGTTGCTCAGTTGTGTCTGGCTCTTTGCAACCCCAGGGACTGTAGCCCACCAGGCTCCTCGGCCCATGGAATTTTTCCAAGCAAGAATACTAGAGTGTATAGCCATTCCTTTTTCCAAGGAATCTTTCCCACCCAGGGATCGAACCCAAGTTTCCTGCATTGCAGGCAGATTCTTCACTGTCTGAGCCATCAGACACTTTTCACAGAAGTGAAAGCCCTAAGTAGGAAAGAAGAATTTATTTTGCTTGATTTTTACTAATTGATCTATAACTTCTTTCATTTGACTCTTACATATAGAAGAAACATTGAGATGGCAACTTAAAATCAATATAGAATCCTAAAAGCTTAGATTTATTGTAATGAATACCAATAGTTACTTAAAATTGTTTTACTATTTCATAGTTTGCTATACTATTTACTGGGCTTCCCTGGTGGCTCAGATGGTGAAGAATCTACCTGCAATGCAGGAGATCCTGGTTCCATCCCTGGCTTGGAAAGATCCCCTAGAGAAGGGAATGGATACCTTTTGTGGTATTGTTGCCTGGAGAATTCCACGGACAGAGGAGTCTGGTGGGCTGCAGTCCATGGGGTCGTGAAAAGTAGGACACAGCTGAGCAACTAACGCTTTCACTTCACTTTCATACTTTTTACTATCTTTTCTGTCATTTCATCTTTTCAAAAAATGATATCAGCATTTTGAGGTTATGTGATTTAAATCATTCCAATTGAAAAATATTTTTATTTCAGAAGTGAGCAAATAGATTATTAAGAATGGATCTAACTAAAGAAGTAGCTTTTTAAATGAAGAGTCATTATAATATGTACATAAATATATATATATATATACACACACACACACACACTATAGGCTAAATATGGCTATTTTTGTATCCTACTGAATGGTCATGTTCATTTATTGCTTTTTATTTTCTTCATTCAGGTTATTTCACAGTTGAAGATCTTAGGCAGATCCGTAACAGCTGGTTGCAAATTTGATAGAGAAATCTGGTCTAACGAACTTTCTCCTGTCCTCAATCTCTGGAAGAAATTAAATCAGGTTAGTAGTAGAACATTCTTCCTTTGTATTTTCCTTTTTCTCCATATCCTTTTTTTCCTTGAGTTTTATCTCCAAATTGTCCATGTTGATAAATATGTTGGTAAATTTTGGCATTGATGTGCCCTTAATGTGTGCAGTATCCTGGAAAAAGATGGAGGAAATAATAGTAACAGAAGGAGACCAGCCCAAGAAGTAGTGTCATCAGTGTGATTTGTCTTATCCTGGTAATGTACTGTGACGTCGTCTGTGGCTGATGCATATTTTGCTCACTCTTTGTCTTCTCTTCCCTCTTTCTGTAAAGTCAGTGACTGCTCTTAAATGTGAAATTTTTCAAAGGAATCCAAGTGCTTAGAAAAAGCAATTCATCGACTAGAATTGACTTATTTCTGTATTGCAGAACAGTTATAGATTATAGATGGTTGCTTGCTCTCTAGGCAAAACCATTACAGTATTAATGGTTGCTGTTCTAATTGAATAAGGACTTGCTTTCTGAAATTAAAAAATATAATTTTACAACTCATGTTTAGTAATGCTATAAAAATGTTTATATACTGATAGCCTTCTCCAATAAGGGAAGTCAAATTAGGCTTATTTCAGGACCTATAAAATTTCAAACCCTCAAATCTTACAGTTTTCAAGTTATTCTTAGTGTCAACAATTGGTGATTGTTGGGTGTCTGAATAAATAATGACCTCAGCTAACTGGACTTGCCACTTTATTTAGACTATCAGATTGATAAAACTTGCTTGAGGAAGAATTAGAGAGTGAAAAGATACACTGCATCCCTTGGCGTTCCAAACCCAGGCTCTCCACTTGTGCCTGAGGCATACAAGTAACCACATTGCACAGATTCCTGACCATGAAGTCATGGCCCTGATTTCCATTCTTCGTATCAATTCATGTTGAAGTTATTATTCTTTAACCTTCTTTTTTTTTCTTAAACCAGCCTTTGCTTATACTTTAAATTAAAATCAAATTTATGCAAATTTATTGAGTAAATTTGCTGTTAATCTGATTCTTATTTCTTTGTAACTCATTAGTTTTTTGCCTGCTAGAATATTTTGTCTCTAATTTCCCTAAATCTCACCACATTAAATACAGGTGTAGATTTTGTTTTGTTTTGCATCTATTCTGTTTGATACTCTGAGAACTTGCAATTCCAAAAGCCAGCCTTCCCAGCTATACCTGTTTCAATGTATTCCTCAATAGCTGGGCTGCATGCTGTGAAATATCTAGTACTGTGCTGTCATTGATGGGCGCTTAATACTGCTATTTTCAGCCCTGAAATGGTAAGATGGTGAGCAGTATTCTTTCCAGGGAAACATGAAAAGATAAGTTTGCAACCCAAAATTCTCCTAGCTTGACCCCAGCCATGCATCCAGCCCTCAGCTATAGGTTACCATATTCTCTACTTGCCTCTTACCCAAACACTTTCTGTCTCCCAGATGTTTTCCATTCTTTTTGTGCCATCTTCTGGGTTCAGTATCCTCTTGTTTTGTCCAAGATAGAATGCAGAAGTGGGAGATAGGTTGCCCATTTTGTCCAGAACCAAGCATAACTTTTAAAATGTCATTTTAACTTTTATTTGTAAGATAAATATAGATTCATTAAAAGATAGTTGCTGCTGCTGCTGCTGCTAAGTTGCTTCAGTCGTGTCCGACTCTGTGCGACCCCATAGACGGAAGCCCACCAGGCTCCCCCGTCCCTGGGATTCTCCAGGCAAGAACACTGGAGTGGGTTGCCATTTCCTTCTCCAATGCATGAAAGTGAAAAGTGAAAGTAAAGTCTCTCAGTCGTGTCCGACCCTCAGCGATCCCATGGACTGCAGCCCACCAGGCTCCTCCGTCCATGGGATTTTCCAGGCAAGAGTACTGGAGTGGGGTGCCATTGCCTTCTCCGAGACTCATTAAAAGATAGTTATTATTATATTGTATTCATATAATATTTTATAGTCAAATTAATCTTGCAAATATCTTGTGCTTCATCCTGTTATGTTTTATTTTTTTATCTCTCCCATTTCCTTCCTGAAGCTATTGCCATAATTCAGGCTTTTATTCTTTCTCATACATATTATTGCAGAAAACAGCAAATTTGACTCTACTTATATGTCCATCCTCAAAGTCATATTTCAGATTATAACATTAATTTTCCTAAAGAAAATCGTTTTTCACAACATGGCTCCATATCCAACCTAAACTGTAAGCCTTTTCTATAGTGAGGCAGACCTCAGTGGTTCTGTCTATGAGGACTTTCCAAATGCTGTTTCCTTCTACTGGAATCTCCTGGCTGTGCTAAACCAGGGATGGGCAGGTAAAGTCCCAGCAGCTTCCAGAAGCCTTTTCAGCTGTTACTCATTTCCCTCTTCATATTTCTGTAGTATGGACTTATCATTTGCATAATAATTCCCATAAAAAATCATATTTTAAACTAAGCAAGTTAAGATTGGGCACTGAGGAATAGGCATTCTCTTATTTGGAAGTAGTGAAAGTGAAAGTCGTGTCGCCCAGTCATGTCTGACTGTGACCTCCATGGACAGTAGCCCGCCAGGCTCCTTTTCAATTTGGAGTGTAGGAGTAGGCTTTGGTTTGTGTTAAGATAAGGATTATGCTCCTTTCAAATACTTGGCAATAGCACTAGTTTGGAACCATATAAATTAAATTTTCTTCTTGAAATTTATTGGAAATTCCAAGGGAGTGCATACAAACTAACATTAAAGTTTTGATTGTGGCTATTTTTTTTTCTCTCTCTCTTTTTTTTTTTAAATTTTATTTTATTTTTAAACTTTACATAATTGTCTTAGTTTTGCCAAATATCAAAATGAATCCACCACAGGTATACATGTGTTCCCCATCCTGAACCCTCCTCCCTCCTCCCTCCCCATACCATCCCTCTGGGTCGTCCCAGTGCACTAGCCCCAAGCATCCAGTATCGTGCATCGAACCTGGACTGGCATCTCGTTTCTTACATGATATTTTATACGTTTCAATGTCATTCTCCCAAATCTTCCCAACCTCTCCCTCTCCCACAGAGTCCATAAGACTGTTCTATACATCAGTGTCTCTTTTGCTGTCTCGTACACAGGGTTATTGTTATCATCTTTCTAAATTCCATATATATGTGTTAGTATACTGTATTGATGTTTTTCCTTCTGGCTTACTTCACTCTGTATAATAGGCTCCAGTTTCATCCACCTCATTAGAACTGATTCAAATGTATTCTTTTTAATGGCTGAGTAATACTCCATTGTGTATATGTACCACTGCTTTCTTATCCATTCATCTGCTGATGGACATCTAGGTTGCTTCCATGTCTTGGCTATTATAAACAGTGCTGCGATGAATATTGGGGTACACGTGATTGTGGCTATTTTTTGACAAGAGATTCCGACGCATAAACTCCCCACTCCAGTTAGTACCAGATTTCAGTGGAGGCAGTTTTCCTGTAGTCCCTGAGGCACAGGTGATGGGTGGAAGGCAGGTTGTTTCTATTTCAGTCTTTTATCAAGGATGTAATCATTTGGGGTTTCACGTTTTTTAGATGTATCATTTTTACCTCTCCACCTTGAGCAGATATTGGACATTATCCCTGGTCTCCCAAGCCATGTATATGAATACCAAAGCTCAGGTTCACCAGTGTCTTTGAACTTCAGTGGCTTGTTTGCTACTCTCTCATTCTTAGTATGGAGAAATAAAAACCTTTCTGGATGTCTTGTATTCTCATTAAAAAAACCCCAGCCTTATGTGACTCTTCATATACTATGAAAATTAACTTTGTAACTATTTATCTAGCTAAGTGCTATATTCAAAAAGGATAATAAAACTTGTATTATCTCTCTGAGAGCAACATATGTGATAGCTGTGAATTCCTTCTAAGCCTCAGGGCACTGGCGAGACTAGAGCATTATCTTCATAGGTATTTCCATGACAGAAGGATAAAGCCCAGACTTGGAAACATCTCTAGATCATTGTGTGGATCACAACCAACTGTGGAAAATTCTTAAAGAGATGGGAATACTGAACCACCTTACTTGCCTCCTGAGAAAACTGTATGCAGATCAAGAAGCAACATTTAGAATCAAACATGGAACAATGGATGGGCTCAACATTGGGAAAGGAGTCTGTCAAGGCTGTATATTGTCACCCTGCTTATTTAACTTGTATGTAGAGTACATCATGCAAAATCCAGGCTGGATGAAACACAGGATGGAATCAAGATTGTTGGGAGAAATACTGATAATCTCAGATATTCATATGACACCACCCTAATGGCAGAAAGTGAAGAGTAACTAAAGAGCGTCTTGATGAAGGTGAAAGAGGAGAGTGAAAAAAGCTGGCTTATAACTCAGCATTTAGAAAACTAAGATCATGGCATCTGGTGCCATCACTTCATGACAAATAGATGCAGAAAAAACAGAAACAGTGACAGATTTTATTTTCTTGGACTCCAAAATAACTGGGGCAGATGGTGACTGAGCTATGAAATTAAAAGACGCTTGCTCTTTGGAAGAAAAGCTGTGACCAATCTAGACAGCATATTAAAAAACAAGAGACATCACTTTGCCAACAAAGGTCTGTATAGTCAAAGCTGTGGTTTTTCCAGTAGTCATGTATGGATGTGAGAGTTGGACTATAAAGAAAGCTGAGCGCTGAGGAATTGATGCTTTTGAACTGTGGTGTTGAAGAAGACTCTTGAGAGTCCCTTGGACTGCAAGGAGATCCACCCAGTCCATCCTAAAGGAAATCAGTCCTGAATATTCATTGGAAGGACTGATGCTGAAGCTGAAGCTCCAATACTTTGGCCACCTGATGTGAAGAACTGACTCATTAGAAAAGCCCTGATGCTGAAAAAGATTGAGGGCAAGAGGAGAAAGGGGCAGCAGAGGATGAGATGCCATTATCAACTCAATGGACATGTTTGAGCAAACTCCGGTGATAGCAAAGAACAGGGAAGCCTGGGGTACTGCAGTCCATTGCATAGCATAGTCAGACATGTCTGAACGACTGAGTAACAAGTAGACCATTTGGCTCCTGAAAAGAGTTTTATTTACATACTACAGGGTTGGTTAGATTTCCTAGGACATCCTCTTTGGAGGGGAACACAGCAGCGTCCTTCTTCCTGTTTATAAGCAGAGGATAACCTCTTCACCCATCCTTTGCACACCTTGCTCACCGAGTGTGTGGCTACTTGCATAGGGTGTGGCTGTCATTTAGTCACCCCAAAGGTAAGACCTGGAGCAAAGGTGTAGGAGCAGCACATTATTTGCTGTGAGATGATAAATAATCTCTTTTTAATCCAGAATACTTTGTGTTAACATTCAGGATGAAATTAATAAAGATGAAGTTTAAAAATCCAATACTCACTTGTTTGAATAATTATTTCTGTCTTCTCAGATCATGGGCTTCCCTGGTGGCTCAGACGGTAAAGCGTCTGCCTGCAATGAGGGAGACCTGGGTTCGATCCCCGGGTCGGAAAGATCCCCTGGAGAAGGAAATGGCAATCCACTCCAGCACTCTTGCCTGGAAAATCCCATGAACGGAGGAGCCTGATAGGCTACAGTCCATGGGGTCGCAGAGTTGGACACGACTGAGCGACTTCACTCTCACTTTCACCTTTCTCAGATCATAGCTGTAATTGAGTGTATTTAAGAAGTTGCTTTACTATTTTACCAAACATGTTTAGTTGTTTTCCGCAGTATCTTAACTCTGCTAAAAACAGAAGCTGAAAGTCTGCTTCTGATTTTGAAAACATTGTAAGTTAACGTGTGTCTCTAAAGTGATTATGCTTTGTAGACTCTCTTTTTCTGTTAAGTAATATTATGCAGTGTTGGACTTCAGAGATTTTTTTTCCTCAGTGAATATCTACACTGACTGTTGAAATGCTGACTGTTCCTTTTAGTCTTAAAATTATGAACCAGTTTGCTCACTATATGAGAACAGTTGGTCACTTCTCAAACTTTTAAGCAACACACTCGCACACGCATACATACACAGAAGCATTTTATGCTGTCGCATTTTATCTAACAGTTAGTTGAACACACAAAAATGCCAGAAAGCATTCTACTGTCATGAAAATATATACATCATTTTTTAGGATGACATGGAAGGAAAGATAAACTATTCATTGTGGGTCCATTTTATAAAATGTGCTCTTGTGTTTCCTCTAAACAGGTATAAGTTTTCAAATTTGTGACATTTCTTAACATTCTTCATAATCTGCTCTTCTTACTCCCTTTCTTTATATTGCTGAAACTGTTAAAAAAAAAAAGCTTCATATGAAATTCATGATGTGCCTGGCACATAGTAGTATTCTCAGATGTTATTCAGTTTTCCATTTAAGTATCATGATCTGTGTAGATCTTTTAAATTGAAATTTTGTTATTACTCTGTTATTCTGCTGTGTGCTGTGTGTTTGGCTCAGCCGTGTCCAACTCTGTGCAACCCTATGGACTACTGTAGCCCCACCAGGCTCCTCAGTCCATGGGGGTTCTCCAGGAAAGAATACTGGAGTGGGTTGCCATGCCCTCCTCCAGGGGATCTTCCCAAACCAGGAAGAATTTATGCTACTAAATTACCTCTTTTCTTAGTAGTTTGACAGAACAGCAGAATCATTCCTGTAACCAAGTTATGGAGCTGCTGCTGCTGCGTGGCTTCAGTTGTATCCAACTCTTCGTGACCCCATAGACAGCAGCCCACCAGGATCTTCTGCCTCTGGGATTCTCCAGGCAAGAATACTGGAATGGGTTGCCATTTCCTTCTCCAATGCATGCATGCATGCATGCTAAGTCACTTCAGTCGTGTCTGACTCTGTGCGACCCTGTGGACTGCAGCCCACCAGGCTCCTCTGTCCACGGGATTCTCCAGGCAAGAATACTGGAGTGGGAGTTATGGAGCAGATAGCCTATTAAAGTTCTTCCCTAGAAATAAATGTGGTTTTATTAATATGCCATTTCTATATTAATCCTTGTTTTTTTTTTAAATTGCCATTTTGTTTTACATACTCAAGTTATAAATGAATAATGACTTTCTATGAGAGACCCAAAAGATACAGACAGATTTAAAGGTCCTGTTGAGTGATGACTGTCAATCCTGTACTTGTCTCTTTAGGGGTACTGTTTTGGTATATATTAATATCACAATATTATAAGTAAAAGTTATGAAATTCTCAGGCATGTAAAGTTAGTCATTTGTATTTAATACAAAAGCTTATTTCTATTAGCATTTACTAGCTTCATTTCAGTTTTTCTTTTAGAAAGGTATAATAGCTTACAGTATCAGCTTCGGTGTAGCAACTCAAAGTACTCCCCTCTTCTGTCTTTAGGCATTGACCTTACTTGCTCTGCTAGTTACCAGCATCTCTCTTTCTCCTTTCTTCTCTCTCTCTCTCTCTCTCTCTATATATATATATATATAGAGAGAGAGAGTTGTTGTTGCTTAGTCACTAAGTCATGTCCAACTCTTTGCAGTCCCATGGACCATAGCTCTGCAGGCTCCTCTGTCTATGGGATTTCCCAGGCAAGAATCCTGGAGTGGATTGCCATTTTCTTCTCCAGAATATCTTCCTAACCCAGGGATTGAACCCACATCTTTTATCTGCATTGGCAGGTGGACTCTTTACACTGAGCCACCAGAGAAATCCCATTATATATGCTATGCTATGCTAAGTCACTTCAGTCGTGTCCGACTCTATGCGACCCCATAGATGGCAGCCACCAGGCTCCCCTGTCCCTGGGATTCTCCAGGCAAGAACATTGGAGTGGGTTGCATCTCCTTCTCCAATGCATGAAAGTGAAAAGTGAAAGCGAAGTCGCTCAGTCGTGTCTGACTTTTAGCGACCCCATGGATTGCAGCCTACCAGGCTCCTCCATCCATGGGATTTTCCAGGCAAAGGTACTGGAGTGGGGTGCCGTTGCATTCTCCGATATGTGTGTATATACACACATACATACATACATATACATACACACACATACATACACACACACATGCACATATGTGTGTGTATGTGTGTGTATGTGTGTGTGTGTATTGTGCTAAATTGCTTCAGTCATGTGCGACTCTTTGTGACGCTATGGACCATAACCTGCTAGGCTCCTCTGTCTACAGGATTGTCCAGGCATGAATCCTGGAGTGGGTTACCATGCCCTTCTCCAGGGAATCTTCTCAACTCAGGGACTGAACCTGTATCTCTTACATCTCCTGCATTGCAGGTGGTTTCTTTAGCACTAGCACCACCAGGGAGGCGTTATATATACACCCATTATATATATATACACACACACATATATATACACACACACACAGATATATATACACATATATAATTATTATAATATACATGGTGTGTATATTCTAAAAGGGCTGATGCTGCACTGAAACTGGCGTGATATATGTGTATTTGTGTGTGTGCTCCATTTTTTATACAGCCTCTCTTTTTATTGTCAAAAAATGATTGCATTGGTTCTCTACTTCATGATCTCTTCAGTTCAAGTGCAGTGAAAAGGAAGAGTTATCTGTTTATCAGAAGATGCAGGCAAGATTCTTACTATGTCTTGTTATCTCTGGTAATCTGCCCATCTCTCAGCCAGTGACTATGGTCCGGAATGGAATGCTCTGATTAGTTAACTTCTAGGTCATATACTTAAAAGTTGGTGGATCAGATGGTGAAGATTCTGCCTGTAATGCGGGAGACCCGGGTTCGATCCCTGGGTTGGGAAGATCCCCTGTAGAAGGAAATGGCAACCCACTCCAGTGTTCTTGCCTGGAGAGTCCATGGACAGAGGGGCCTGGTGAACTGGGTCACAAAGTGTCGGACACGACTGAAGGGACCTAGTGTGCACGCAACT
Organism: Bos grunniens; assembly: GCF_055505025.1. Classification (NCBI taxonomy): domain Eukaryota; kingdom Metazoa; phylum Chordata; class Mammalia; order Artiodactyla; family Bovidae; genus Bos; species Bos grunniens. The sequence goes on along the minus strand of NC_141179.1, from coordinate 5,651,435 downwards.
CATATGCCAGAGTCAACTCTACCAGAACCATTTGGACTTAGAGTTGGGATCTTCCCAGAGAGATATTCGGAAATTATTATCTGAAGTGGAATGAAGGATTACTGGAGGGCATAAGTAGGATTTCTGCCACATGGAAATGAAGATATTTCCCCCTTTTCTGTAACTCAGAGCCACCCCATCTTTCTTTCTGATGTTTCTCACTTCCTTTTTCGCTTTTTAAAATGACTGTGTTAAGTCTTTTAGTATCTTTTTATCATAAAAAACATATCTTCAACAAAGACGTGATCATATGACAAGAGGAAAAATACTTGTGTCCAATTGTTGATTATTGTTCAGTGAGTCATAGGTAAATACACACATAAAACTACAGTTCACATCTTACTAATTTCATTGAACTAAGATCTGGAAGGACTCCGATGTTATCTAGAGCAGTATGTGAATCTCCATAATGCTTTGAATAAGTGGTAGTGTACCTGAGAGGCTGGCAAACTACAGCACATGGGCCAAGTCTAAACTGCTGCCAGTTTCTGTAAATACACATTTATTGAAAGTCATCCATGCCTGTTTGTTTATGTATTGTCTGTTGCTAAATTTACATGGTAACAGACAGAGTTGATTTGTTATAACAGAGATTTTATGTCCCACAAAGTCTGACATTTGCTATCTGAATCTTCATAGAAAAACTTGCTAACCTTTACTCATCGCTTGAATTTCCTTTAGTGGCAAAAATTCTTTCTGAGAAGGAATCATTTTCAAAAAGCTTTAATTATTAAAAGAACAGAGAGAGTAGTACTTTTGTGTGCCATCTGTTTTACTTATGTCTAAATTAGTATCTCACTTTAGAAACTATTCTAGTTAAAACACAAAAATTCTGGATTAATACCTAAATTGTACCAAAGTTAGACTAGTCTTTTTCTTGCCCAAAAGATATTTCTTGCTTAATAGTTTTTAAAAATCCACAATCATTTCTTCTTCAGCAGCTTCATAATTAGATAATGATACCCTATGAATACACTTAGTTTTTTTAATGATAAGATGAACTTTAAAATGTGAAAGATGTCCTTCCAAAGTACATGATTCAACCAATTATATTTATTCTTAAAAAAGTTTTTCTTATAATCAATTTACTAAAACTATGACTGCCATCCCTAGATAGTTTCATTGAAAAATGTCTTACAGTGAGGTAATTTGCTTATGGCAGTTTTAGCTACTTGAATTATAAATAATACTTAATTTGAGGTTGTTTTAAGATGAATGTAACACTTTAACATGTTTCTACTGCTATAAATCTCTATACTTAACTCTTTCAGAATGTATAAAATATATTTTTATAGTTAAAGTTGTATTAATTTTTTAATAAAGCTTTATGAAGGCTTGTAGGAAATGAATTATGTTATAAAATATAATATTCTTTGATGTCTTCTGCTGTATTTCTCTCAGTCATTCATTTATCACAATTTATATCACTTTGGGGCTTTTTACTGTTAATTTTTTTCATCTTTCATTAATCAGACACTTTTTTAAGACCCTACTGTGTGCTGTTTTCTGCCATGTTCTTCTGTTCTTATTGCTGAACTCATATCATTTTACTTGATAGTTTCTAGACCAACACTATAAAATAGAAATATAATGTGAAACACAAATAGACTCCATAATTGTAATTTTAAATATTCTAGCAGCCATATTCAAATAAGTATGAAGAAATAAAATTAATAATTTATTTAACCTGATATATTCAGAATATTAGCATTTCAGTGGGTGATCAATATAAAATTATTAATGTGATATTTCACATCCTTTTTGTAGTAAGTCTTTGAAATTCAGTTGGTATTTTACACTTACTGCACATCTCTAGACCATACTTCTTACCTGAACTCTATTTCAATTTTAAGTAGTTTTGATAGGTACTCGTCAGCTTTTTAAAAAGTTCAGTATGCTAAGTTTTCTATTTTCGTGCATCATAAATAAATGGAATCTTGTTTGAATGATCTAAGATTCCATTTTTGTGTGTTCTTCGTCTATAAAGTAACTGTGAACGGTGCAGATTTGACTGATCAGTTTAATAGAATGGATAAAAATCTATAAACTAAGTTATTATTCAGTAATCTTTACCAAGAGGCTCTTGATGAAAGTGAAAGAAGAGAGTGAAAAAGTTGGCTTAAAACTCAACATTCAGAAAACTAAGATCATGGCATCCGGTCCCATCACTTCATGGCAAAAGATGGGGAGACAATGGAAAATGCGACAGACTTTTATTTTCTTGGGCTCCAAAATCACTGCAGATGGTGACTGCAGCCATGAAATTAAAATATGCTTGCTCCTTGGAAGAAAAGCTGTGACCAACCTAGAAAGCATATTAAAAAGCAGAAACATTTCTTTGCTGACAAAGATCCATCTAGTCAAAGCTATGGATTTTCCAGTAGTCATGTATGGATGTGAGAGTTGGACTATAAAGAAAGCTGAGTGCTGAAGAATTGATGCTTTTGAACTGTGTTGTTGGAGAAGACTCTTGAGAGTCCCTTGAACTACAAGGAGATAAAGCCAGTCCATCCTAAAGGAGATCAGTCCTGAATGTTCATTGGAAGGACTGATGCTGAAGCTGAAACTCCAATATTTTAGCTACCTGATGCGAAGATTTGATTCATTGGAAAAGAGTCCTGATGCTGGGAAAGATTGAAGGTGGGAACAGAAGGGGACAAAAGAGGATGGATGGTTGGATGGCATCACTGACTCAATGGACATGAGTTAGAACAAGCTCCGGGAGTTGGTGATGGACAGGGAGGCCTGGTGTGCTGCTGTCCATGGGATTGCAGTTTTGGACATGACTGAGTCACTGAACTGAACTGAATCTTTACCAGTCTTAGTGTAAGATTGATAAAGATTTAAGTACCACGTATTATTCACTTCCAGGGATGGTTTTTAATCTGAGGAATTATTGAAAGTCTATAATCTAAATTTTATGTCAGTTTTATAACTTGATTAAGGTTGGAGATGTGTTAAGTATTGTTTATTTCATGCTCTGGTTCAAATAATTCCAATCTAGGGGATAATATTTATAGTTAATTTTAACAGTATACTGTTTTTCTCTTCTAGATTTAGAGTTCACCACTGTGTACTTTTATAGGTACATTTATGTGCATTTTTTTGTCTATCAAAGATGATTCCAACAGCTTTAGTATTTTTAATGTAGTATTAATACAAATAAAATGCCTAAATTTGAACTCATAGCCTGAATCTATTTTCAGGAATGACTTTCATGCCAGTAAAATTTATTTCATAATTTTTTATTTAATGGCTAGATCTTCATATTATAATATTAAATCATCATACTAAAAACATGAAAACCAGACAGTGCTCTCATGGAATATGGGAGTGTGACAACCACTAGAAAAGAAGAGGGGACCCTTCACTAGGACTGTAAGCAGAACATACAGAGGGAGTCAGGAAAATGGACAGTAGGTAAGAGTGCAGACTTGCCAGTGCTGTCTCTTTGACAGGTTTTTGACACTTTTAGAATACTAATGAAGTGATATATTTTTTTCTTCTTAGCTATGTAGACTGTTCGGAAATGGCTGGGATTCCTTGACTTTTTTCTTTTAACAATTTGAGGAGCCCCAAGTTCCATGTATCAGAGCCTCTCTTAAAGTGTAGATGTAGAAATAAATACTAAGATACAATATTCACTGGTACCGATCTTTAATGTAATTTTTTAAGTTTACATACAGTAAATTTTCAAATTGAAATAAGTATTTGCTCACATATTTTTCAAAGGCATGATTCCTTCTGCTTTCCTTGTAGCGATCGAGTTGTAGTTCAGCTGTGCTGCTGTCTCTGCGTTGGCTTACAGTGTGCCGTTCTTACACTTCCCAGCCGTATCAACTGCTGCGTTCCCCTTCTCAGTTTCCACTCTCACCCCATTTAAGTTGGTGAAGTCCAGAATTCTTTTCCTATGTATTTATGGGTTTAATACATTTGGCCATTCATAAGAGAGTATTTCAAAACAAGTATACCAACAGAAGATTTAAATAACTTTTGAATGTTTTGATATATTTGTGTTACTTTTCAGCAAATATTAAATGATACATTATTCTTTTAGAATTCAAACCTGATTCATCAGAAATTGTTGCCTCCTAATGATCGACAAGGATCTCCAATATTATCCTTCATCATTCTTGAACAATTTAACGCCATCCGCTTAGTACAGAGTGTCCATCAGTCTCTTGCTGCTCTCAGCAAAGTCATCAGAGGAACCACCTTATTGAGTTCAGAAGTACAAAAATTGGCAAGTGCTTTATTAAACCAAAAGGTAAGCCGATATTAAATATATGTGTTTTATTTTCACTAATGTAAGTGACTCCTCCATCTTGTATACCTTTGTTAGAAGTCTTACAATTTACAGTAACAGAAAATCCGAGTTAATCTAGCTTAGTGTGAAAGTCTCTCAGTTGTGTCTGACTCTGTGACCCCATGGATTATACAGTCCATGGAATTCTCCAGGCCAGAATACTGGAGTGGGTGGCTTTTCCCTTTTCCAGGGTAAACTAGCTTAAGCCACGTAGAATTAATCGGCTGTTGCAACTGAAGGATCCAAAGGTAGCAGCATTAAATCAGCTTGATGCAGCTTAAAGTTGTTATTAGGATCTCAGCTTGTGTTATTTATCTACCTCTTTAGTCATCGTGTGTGTGTCTGTGTGCATGTGTGTGTATGCATCTTCCATAACAACTTCACTTTTGGGTGGGTCGTCTACACATGGTGGTCTCCCAGGAGTTCAAGTCTTATGTCGTCTAAGTCCAGGAGAAAGAATGCCTGTTTCCTGGCAACTCAAGCAAAAATCTTGGGATTAACTTTGCTTCAGACTGAACGGCTTGTGTTTTGTGCCTAGTCCTTTACTAGTTCTGTGGGCAGCTTGTGCAGAGGTCTCACTGGCTGGGGCTTAAGCCAAATGCATCTCCCATGGGAGAGATTCTGCTCCATCTGTAATACATATACTACAAGTAAGGGAAGGATACGTACCAAATAGAAACATCATAAGCAGAGGAAAAGAAAATCAACACATCTCTTGATGAGTGATTGGACCATTATAAATGACATTAAAATCCATGTTATTTCATATCTCTTGGATAAAAACAAAGCATTCAGAGTATCTTATGTAGATTCACTTTAGTTAATTTGGAGAATATAAACTTTGCAGAACCTGGCCTTTGGAAAAGATGTCACTAGGGCTCTATAGGAATTTAGAAAGAAAAAATGTGTTTTTTTTTTTTTGCCTGCTGTTTACCCTCAATATAGAGAAACTGATAGTCAACATAAAAGTCTTCTCTGTTTGAAAATAAAAGATAGTCTTCCTGGAACTGCCTGTATCTTACTCCCTAACATAAAAAAGATTTCTGTTTTAATTCAGACTGCTATAACAAATTAACATGGAATGGATGGCTTAAACAACAAATACTTATTTCTCACAATTCTGGAGGCTTGAAAGTTGAAGACTGAATTACTGTTAGATCTGGGGTCTGGTGAGACCTGCTTCCTAATTTGCTGATGGCTATCTTCTCGCTGTGTCCTCACAGGGTATAGAGGACAAACGCAAACTCTCTCCTGTCTCTCCTTCTGAGGACATTAATTGTATCATGAAGTCTCCACTCACTCTTACAACCCAGTTACCTCCCCCAGACCTCACCCGTGTAACCTAATTACCTCTCCCAGACCTTAGCTTCAGGACCATGACAGCAGGGTCTAGGGTTTCAACATACATATTTTGGGGGGATAGAAACTTTCAGCCCATCTTAAAATTCTTTATTCACATATACAAAAAGATCTATTCCAGGGGCTTTCTTGAAGATCCAGTGGTTACAACTCCCTGCTTCTACTGAAATGGGGGCAAGTTTGATCCTAATAAGATCTTGCATGCCACAGGGTATGGCCCCAAAAATTCAACATAAGAAATCAACAAATTAAATAAACTTTTTAAAAAATTTCAAAAAAAGATGTAGCAACTGTATGTTCCTCTTTTCTTTACCCTGGAAAAAAGAGTCTCAGCTTTGCATTGTGTTTTTTTTGTGTAGATTACTATCTCTATTAATCATTTGTTAATAATGTTAATTTGTTATTAATTTGTTAATAATTTTTTTCTTTTTTTAATTTGATTTTATTTAACTTTACAATATTGTATTGGTTTTACCATATATCAAAATGAATCCGCCACAGGTATACATGTGTTCCCCATCCTGAACTCTCCTCCCTCATCCCTCCCCATACCATCCCTCTGGGTCGTCCCAGTGCACCAGCCCCAAGCATCCAGTATCATGCATCGAACCTGGACTGGCAACTCATTTCATATATGATATTATACATATTTCAATGCCATTCTCCCAAATCATCCCACACTCTCCCACAGAGTCCAAAAGACTGTTCTATACATCAGTGTCTCTTTTGCTGTCTCGTATACAGGGTTATTGTTACCACCTTTCTAAATTCCATATTATATGCGTTAGTATACTGTATTGGTGTTTTTCCTTCTGGCTTACTTCACTCTGTATAATAGGCTCCAGTTTCAGTAATTTGTTAATAATTAATAATCTATTAATCAGAGTGGTGTAATACTGTTCTGTATGACAAATTGTAACTAATTTGTTTCCAATTTAAAGTAGATATATTATCAATCATGAAAGCATCATGACACAGTGAAGGAAACAGTGGTTAAGTGTTCTAAGAATTTTAAAATTACATTAATTAACTCAGTTAATCACCACATTAACAGTACGAGATGGTGCTATGTTAGCCCCATTTTAATGTGAGGAGCCTGGGGCACAGACGCATTATATAATTTAACCAGTCACACAATGAGTAATTTACACAGTCAGGATTTGAATCTAGACAGGTCTGATTGTCATAATAAATGTAAATGAATTTAAATTTATTTGTGAAAAGATAAATACTCATGAGAGTGTATATCTTTAAATCCAGCTCCATGCTGTATATGGGTAAAATGTATGGTATAGACAGTTACAGTTGCATCAAGAATAAGAGGAGACCAGTGATGCTGGAAGAACATGACTTGTATAGAAGAGAACAGTAAGTCCAGTGGAAGTGGTATACAACGAAGTATGGTAAAACTAAGGTTACATCAGATTTCTGAGGTCTTTAAAGCCAAAGAAAAGAGTTTGGATTAAATGTTATAGGAAATAAGAATATTTTCATGTAAATATAATGTAATAAAGAAGCTCAGAATGTGGCTTCCAGAATAGGTCGGCCTGTTTCATTCTTTTCTGCCAATTAATAGCTGTGTGACTTTGGACAGGTCACCTAAACCTCTTAAACTTTCTCTTGTGTCAGATGAGAATAATAAAGGGACCTACATCATGTGATTGTGAAAGTTAAATTGTTATCATGGATAAAGTGCTTGAGGATACTATGTGATATTAATGAAAAATATGAAAGGTAATGACAAATGTGATTTCTTGTTTTGTTTCTGCTGTTAACCATTTGAGTAATCTTTGACATACACATTCAAGAAAATGGATAAATTATTTTTATAACTGTAATGTAATATGGTTTACAATAGATCTTATTGAAAGATAGCCAAAAAAACCTAAATGGTTTTGTTATATGAAACATGTTCCTTGAATAACACCAAAGAATGATATTTTAGGGAAGGGTTCTAGATTATTAATTATTTATAACATTTCTTATCTTCACCTCAGCCCATTAAGCTCTGCTAAGTGTTTCTGTCCTTGATATAGGATTTGAGGACTTATTTCTTAAAAATATGTTTATGTAAGATATGTGCAATCTCATTGTTAATTATTGTGTTCTACATTACACTTTGACTTAAGAAATATAGCCTTTAAAATATCACTATTTTTAAAATATTTGTATAATTTGCCTGAAAGTGAATTTGTTAAAATTCTTTCTAAGGATAAAAAATGTGCTTTGTGAAGCACATTTAAATTATATCACATATAGTATCTTTGAAATATTTCAGGGTGTTTGGTAAAACTCAAATAAGGCAAGGCTGACTTTCACTGGGATAAGATCAGTTAAAATAGTTTCTGACATTTACTTTCTAATGCATTTTACCAAAAATTTGAATCTAGTACTATCCCATTTATTTCAGGATAAAAATTTAATGTTTTATTACATTTGAATGTGACAAGTTCTGAATTATGTGATGTGACTTAATGTAATTTAGGAAATAGTTCAGTACTTGACATTTTCTTTACAGTCTCTGAAATGACTGGAGTAAGAATTTTCCTAGGGAGAATTATGACATTTTTTCCTTGACACATTTCTGGTGATCTACTGAAACTTTTTTGTAAAAAAATCACCGTACTTATAATATGCTTGTTAGGACATGATATTGTAAAATATTGTTATTCTTCTTTTATGTATTAAGACATAGGCTTTTAATCATAATTTAGAAGATAAACAAAAGTTGGGAAGATACAACACTAAATTACCTCATCTTTCTTGCTAAATAATCACTACGTGAATTACCATTTTGCAGAAATTAATAGATTGTATTGCTTTAGAAAAGATTATTTTAATAGTATCCCTTTAAAGGCAGTGTAGGTATTTCCTGTATATTTCAGTCTATCTTAACGTATTAGGTGGTAACACTAAAGCTTTTTAATCTTTAAAGCAAGGAGTCACTCAACAGTACAGCAAAATTGCTAATAGATCTTGACTCATTAAGTTTCCAAACAACTGATGTTTAACCTTTTGTCAAATTAGTGACACTTCTAAAACTTGAAGGAAAGACCTACACTTTTAAAAAATACGCATACACACACACACACACACACACACACACACACACCAGCTTTATTAAGATTTCCTCTAAGAGTTGCGAGCTCCTCTGCTAGACAGGTTTTTCCTTTCACTCCTTTCTCTGCCATGGTCTTCTTTAAGCAGTGTCTCTCAAGTAGGGTCTCCAGACAATAACATCAGTATCATTTGAGAACTTGGTAAAATTACAGACTCTCAGGCCCCACCCCAGACTAACTGGTCATAAATTCTGAACATGTCGCCCTGCAGTCTGTGTTTTGTCAGTGCCTTGAGAGGGCCGGCTGCATGCCGAGGTTTCAGAAATGCTGCTCTGTAGACAGTCTCATCAGAAAGGGCAGCGGCAGGTGCTGCCTCTCCTTCATGCCATCCCCACACCACTGTCACCATCTGTGCTGCGACCTCCATTATCCATCTTCCAGTCGTTGGGGGAAAAGAAAAGATTAAATGGTTCGTTTTAAATGGTTGGAGATCTCATCTTTTCTTAAAGGCCCCCCTTTTCAAATTTACCTACCTTTATACAAATAAGTTCTAAGAAAAGTCACATACAAACTATTTTACCCAATGATAATTATTCATATTGAATAATTTGCAGTTGTCCATTAGAATGGAGTGGAAGCTTATGTTTCATGTAACACTGATTTTCTGCCTTTATCATCTCCCTTTTATTTCTGTTAGAAAACCAGAGCTGAAAGGGGTTGCTAACCTGGTAAAGCGTCAGAGCCCATACTGCAGTCCTGATGTTGTGTTTCCTGGCTCACTGTTCTTTCTTTTTCATCTCTCATTGAATGTTTTGTTAATTTGACCAGGCAGCTAAATGGTAGTCTTTATTATGAGAGGCAGTGATCAGCTTTATGAAGAACGAACTCCACATACTCATCTCCAAAGGCCTACCAAATATTAGCATAGAATTCCCCCACCTCCTCATTTCTAGCTTTACTTATAATGAAAAAATAATTAGATGTACTTATGTTAATAAATGGAAATCGGTTCCTGTTGATCTATGTAAGAACAAGGGGCCTTCATATACCCTATCCCTAACTTATAACCTTCATTTGCCATAATAGAATATACTTAGATGAACTTAGATGAAATGTAGAAATTCCTTGAAAGATACAAATTACCAAAGCTCAGTCAAGAAGAAATAGGTAACTTCTGTATCTTTCTATTAAGGAAGTTGAATTTGTTATTAAAAAACCTTTCCACAAAGAGAACACCTAGAATTCACTGGTGAAATCTAACAAAAACATAAGGAAGAAATAATATCAATTCTGTAAACTATTTCAGAAAATAGAAGAGGCAGGAATACTTCCCTGCTTTTTTGTGAGACTAGCATTACCTGATAATAAAACCTAACAAAGACATCATAATAAAAGAAATCTACAGACTGAGTTCCTTCATAAATATAGATACTAAAATTGTCACCAAGATTTTAGCAAATTGAATTCAAAATAACAGATAACCAAGTGGAGTTTATCTTAAATTTGAGTTAATGAAAAATCAATATTATTTACCGTTTTAATAATTAATTTTAGAAATCATTATTAATAGATGCAGAAAAGGCATTTGACAGAATTCAGCATCCAGTCATGACAAAACCTGTCACCAAACTGGAATTTTAGGAGAACCTTCTTAACCAGAGAAAAGGCATCTATGAACAAACTATAGCTAATATAGGAGTAAAAGACTGAATGTTTTTCTCCAAAGATTGGGCATAGGGTACTGAGGTCCTGTCTCACTGCTTTTCAGCATTTCATTGAAGGGGCTGCCTAGTGCACCATGTTAAGAAAAAGAAATAAAAGGCATGCACACTGGAAAGGAGGAAGGACGCCTGTCTGTTTTTGGCAGAGGATATGATCAACTACTCTCAGGATCTTAAGAAATCTAAAAGCTGTCTAAAAGGCTAAGAAGAGAGTTTAAGTAAATACATTAAAAATGTAATGTGTATCCTGGAAAAAAAACTATTGAAAACTGAAATGTAAAAGTATCATTTGTAATTATATCAGGAAGATGACATATCAGGATAAAATTGATAAAAGATTTGTAAAGATTCTATACACACTGAAAACTATAAAACACTGATGACTGAAACTTAAAAAGACCTAAATAAAGGGAAACATACACTGAAAGGGGTGCTGTGCTCACACAGCAGGTTACCCAGTGCTCTTGAGATGTTAGTCTTTTCCAGACTGATCCTGAAATTCCACACAGACACAATAAAAAAAAATTTTTAAATAACCTGTATAGAACTTTTTTTTTTAGTGATGGAGAATTTGATTCAAATAAAATGCAAAAGATCTGGTGTGCTGCTGCTGCTGCTAAGTTGCTTCAGTCGTGTCTGACTCTGTGCGACCCCATAGACAGCAGCCTACCAGGTTCCCCCATCCCTGGGATTCTCCAGGCAAGAATACTGGAGTGTGTTGCCATTTCCTTCTTCAATGCGTGAAAGTGAAGTCACTCAGTCATGTCCGACTCTTTGCAACCCCATGGACTGTAGCCTGCCAGGCTCCTCTGTCCATGGGATTCTCCAGGCACGAATACTGGAGTGGGTTACCATTTCCTTCTCCAGGGGATCTTCCCAACCCAGGGATTGAACCTGGGTCTCCTACATTGGAGGCAGATGCTCTAATCTCTGAGCCACCAGGATTCTTAATGGTATAAAGATAGATGTATAGCTCAGTAAAATGGAATAAGGAGTTCAGAAATAGACTCAGAGATAATCAGTTGATTTCCACCAAATATTCTAGGGCAATTAAATGAAGAAATGAAAATCTCTTAACAAATGGTAGTAGAACAATTAAATAGCCAAAAGCCTAATAATAATAATGCATATACCTGTACCTCCAAACGTATAAAAAAATTATCCCCAAATTGATCACACTGTTAAGAATTAACTGTTAAGAATGAAAAGTAAGCCACAGACTAGGAGAAAAGATTTGCAAGACATACATCCAACCAAAGAACGTGTATTTGTATGGAAATATTAAAAAGAAATCAATTCAAAAATGCAAAGACAAACATCCCAATGTTATAAATGAGAAAAAAGATTTGAATAGACACTTTATCAAGAAAATATACATATATTTACTTACACCAACATGACATTGGCCTAAATGAATTTATCACAGGAAACAATACAGAAAGTATCCATGAAATCATTAAATCTTAACGAATGTAAAAGCATAGAGTTTTTTATTGAACATTATTTTGAAATAAATTCCACAGAAGTAAATATACATTTGATCTGCTTTTATTAGATTTTATTAGATGAAAAAAATTTTAGACTATCACTTTATGTACTGAACATACTTGAAGATAAGCTTAATCATCTTTCCCAAAACTTCATTATAGATAGTTTTAATACTTGCAAGTGTATGTGTATGCCATGCTGGGGATACTGTGAGTCTGTTACATATTGGAATGACAGATATTGAACAACATTTGTTTTAAAATGTATGTACATTTTGAATAGAGTTTATCGTTCTCCACCAATAGCCATTTTCGATCATCAGGTGCCTCAAGGTGCCTTTAAAATTATTTTGGTATGCTAAACAAAACCATCCCCAAGAAAAAGAAATGCAAAAAGACAAAATGGTTATCTGAGGAGGCCTTACAAATAGCTGAGAAAAGAAAAGAAGTGAAAAGCAAAGGAGAAAAGGAGAGAGAGAACCAACTGAATGCAGAGTTCCAGAGAATAGCAAGGAGAGATAAGAAAGCCTCCCTCAGTGAACAATGCACAGAAATAGAGGAAAACAATAGAATGTGAAAAACTAGAGATCTCTTCAAGAAAGTTGGAGATACCAAGGGAACATTTCATGCAAAGATGGGCTCAATAAAGGACAGAAATGGTATGTACCTAACAGAAGAAGAAGAGATTAAGGAGAGGTGGCAAGAATACACAGAAGAACTATACAAAAAACATCTTAATGACCGGGATAACCACGATGGTGTGATCACTCACCTAGAGCCAGACATCCTGGAATGTGAAGTCAAGTAAGCTTTAGGAAGCATCACTACAAACAATGCTAGTGGAGGTAATGGAATTGCAGCTGAGCTATTTCAAAACCTAAAAGATGATGCTGTTAGAAGCACTGCACTCATACGGCAGCAAATTTGGAAAACTCAATAGTGGCCACAGGACTAGAAAAGGTCAGTTTTCATTCCAATCCCAAGAAAGGCAATGCCAAAGAATGTTCAAACTATCATATAATTGTGCTTATTTCACATGCTAGCAAGGTAATACTCAAAATCCTTCAAGCTAGGCTTCAACAGTATGTGAACCAAGATATTCCAGATGTACAAGCTGGATTTAGAAAAGGCAGAGGAGCCAGAGATCAAATTGCCAACATCCATTGGATGGGCTTCCCTCATAGCTCAGTTGGTAAAGAATCCACCTGCAACGCAGGAGACCCCAGTTCAATTCCTGGATCAGGAAGATCTGCTGGAAAAGGGACAGGCTTCCCACTCCAGTATTCTTGGACTTCCCTTGTGGTAAAGAATCTGCCCACAGTACGGGAGACCTGAGTTTGATCCCTGGATTGGGAAGATCCCCTGGAGAAGAGAAAGGTTACCTACTCCAAAATATTTGAATCACAGGCGGCACGAGTGGTAAAGAACCTGCCTGCCGATGCAGGAGACATAAGAGATGCAGGTTTGATTGCTGGGTTGAAAAGATACCCTGGAGAAGGGCCTGGCAACCCACTCCAGTATTCTTGCCTGGAGAATCCCATGGACAGAGGACCCTGACAGGCTATAGTCCATAGGGTTGCAAGGGTCGAACATGACTGAAACAACTTAGCATGTGTGCATGAGTCATACCAGGTCCAATCTTTGGGGATATTTGTTAAACCTAAAATATTTCCCTGGTAGCTTAGTCTGTAAAGAATCTGCCTGCAGTGCAGGAGACCCAGGTTTGATTTCTGGGTTGGGAAGATTCCCTGGAGAAGGAAATGGCAACCCACTCCAGTATTCTTGCTTAGAGAATCCCATGGACAGAGGAACCTGGAAGGCTACAGTCCATGGGGTCACAAGAGTCAGACACGACTTAGCGACTAAGTCATTATTGGATCATAGAAAAAGCGACGGAATTCCAGAAAAGTATCAGCTTCACTGACTATGCTAAAGCTTTTGACTATGTAGATCACAACAAATTGTGCAAAGTTCTTCAAGAGATAGGAATACCATACCACCTTATCTGTCTCCTGAGAAACCTGTATGCAGATCAAGAAGCAACAGTTAGAACAGGACATGGAACAACAAACTGGCTCAAAATTGGGAAAGGAATATGACAAGGCTGTATATTGTCACCCTGCTTATTTAACTTAGCTGCAAAGTACATCATGCGAAATGCCATGCTGGATGACTCACAAGCTGGAATCAAGATTGCCAGGGGAAACATCAGTAACCTCAGATATGCAGATGGTACCACTCTAAAGGAAAAAAGTGAGGAGGAACTGAAGAGTCCCTTGATGAGAGTGAAAGAGGAGAGTGAAAAAGCTGTTGTAAAACTCAACACTGAGTAAACGAAGATCATGACGTTCAGTCCCATCACTTCATGGCACATAGAAGGGGAAAAAGTGGAAACAGTGGCGTATTTTATTCTCCTGGGCTCCAGAATCACTGTGGATGGTGACTGCAGCTAAGAAATTAAAAGATGCTTATTCCTTGGAAGAAAAGCCATGGCAAACCTAGACAGCATATTAAAAAGCAAAGACATCATTTTGTCAAGGAAGGTCCATCTAGTCAAAGCTATGGTTTTTCCAGTAGTCATGTATGGATGTGAGAGTTGGACCGTAAAGGAGACTGAACACCAAAGAATTGATGCTTTTGAACTGTGGTGTTGGAGAAGACTCTTGAGAGTCCCTCAGACGGCAAGGAGATCCAACCAGTCAATCCTAAAGTAAATCAACTCTGAATAGTCATTGGAAAGACTGATGCTGAAGCTGAAGCTCCAATACTTTGGCCACCTGATGTGAAGAGCCCACTTATTGGAAAAAACCTTGATGCTGGAGAAGATTGAAGCAGGAGGAGAAGGGAAAGACAGAGATAAGATGGTTCAATGGCATCACTGAATCAGTGGACAGGAGTTTGACTAAATTCCAGGAAAGAGTGAAGGACAAGGAAGACTGGTGTGCTGCAGTTGTGGGGTCACAAAGACTTGAACACGACTTTACAACTGAATGGCAACAGTACTGTCATCACAACAGCTCTGTGTTTGACAAATTACCCACTTTGTTTTATTTCCTTGCTTGTCTTCTTTCTTTCTTTCTTTCTTTCTTTTTGGTAATTCTGCATTTAGTTAAATTTTTGTGCTAATAATGTCAGGATTCAAGCCCTAAAATGAACTCAATTTCAAGTTGTTACTGAATGATATATAAAGAACATTCTGCAAATGTTTATTGACCCTCTACCATGGACTCTCTATACCATGCTGGGCCCTGGAGATAGGAAAAAATGCACAGGGCATGGTTTCTGTATTCAGTGAACTCAGTGTGGGTAACAAATAAATTATCAAGCACACAATACTGCCATAGACTCAGGAAGGAAACTGGTTTCTTCTTTTCCTTTTGCATGTTTTCTAATGAAGTTTTTAAATTGTGCCAGTATACATATATAATTGATCATTTGAATCATTTTAAGTGTACAGTTCAGTAAAGTTAAGTACATTCATGGGGTTGTGCAACCAATCTCCAGAACTCTTTTCCATTTTACAAAATGGAATGGAAACACTATCCACTGAATACCTTCTTGTTCCCCCACCACCCAGCCTCCAGCAGCCGCCATTCTACTTTCTATCCCTATGAAGTTAAGTATTCTAGGTGCTTCATATAAGTGGAATCATAGTTATTTGACTGGTTTGTATCACTAAGCATATTATCCTTAAGGTTCATTCATTTTTAGCATGTATATTTCCTTTCTTTTTAATGCTGAAAATTTTTCCATTGTACATATATGAAAATGGTTCCTAACTTAAGGTGGTTTATACTTTAGGATGGTGCAACAGTGATATATTCAATAGAAACCATACTTTGAATTTTGATCTTTTCCCTGGCTGGCATACATGGTACTTTTCTCTTGAAATGCTGGGCAACGGCAGTGAGCTGCAGCTGTCACTCAGCCACACAGTCATCAGGGTGAGCAACCGATACAGTTCAGTCATTCTGTACCCATACAGCCATTCTGTTTTCACTTTCAATGCAGTACTCCATAAATTACTTGAGATATTATATACTTTATTATAGAACAGGCTTTGTATTAGATGGCTTTGCCCAACTGAAGGCTAACGTATGAGTTCTGAGCACTTTTAAAATAGGTTGGGCTAAAAGCTACGATGTTCAGTAAGTTAGGTCCATTAGATGCATTTTCGACAGGATATTTTCAACTTGGAGTGGGTTTATTTGGACAAGACTCTTTTTGGGTCAAGTTAGTTCTGTGTCAGATTTCGTTTGTCCATTCATTCATCAATGGATTGCTTCTACCTTTCCAAACTTTTTATATAACTTAGTGTAATCTCTTATACATATTTTATAATTTTTAATGAAAGTGTGAAAGTGAAAGTCACTCAGTTATGTATGAACCTTTGTGACCCCATGAATTATACAGTCCATGGAATTCTCCAGGCCAGAATACTGGAGTGGATAGCCTTTCTCCTTTCCAGGGGATCTTCCCACCCCAGGGATCAAACCCAGGTCTTCTGCACTGCAGGTGGATTCTTTTCCAGCTGAGCCACCAGGGAAGCCCAAGAATTCTGGAGTGGGTAGCCTATACCTTCTCCAGGGGATCTTCCCGACCCAGGAATTGAACTGGGGTTTCTGCATTGCAAGCAGATTCTTTACCAACTGAGATATCAGGGAATTTTTAATGGGAAACTGAAATTACATGTCCTGAGAAAACAAATAATATGAGACTTTTAAAAGAAAAGACATAAATAAAAGGATTTTTAAAATAACACATATTTGAAAAGAAAGTAGTTCAACTAATTAAATCTCTTGGATCTGAAAGTTCTTCGTTGGTTCTGGTGATGGTTTATAAATTGTTTCCCGGGTAAGAAAATTGAAATCCTTGGTGCTAAATAAAGGTCTTAGAAAGATTAAATCAGAATGTATTCTCTTTTATCACAAGCTATCTTCTGAGTTGTACTTTCTCTTCTGTATAGAAGGTAAGGGTTCTATCATTAAAGTGCTTTACTCTGAAGCTATATTTATCCTTCTGAAAAATATTCTCTCATGATGTATATGTGTATGAAATGGATTTTAGCTAATTTAATTAATTGTAGAAAGTTGTAAGTTATGAGTAGTTTAGGAGTTCGTGATAAACTGTACATATGGGTTAAGCACTTAATATAAAATTGAAATCACAGTGAATTATATTTTTGTTTTTCCTTTTTTCTTTCTCCTTTTCATTAAAATATGCAAACTGAATTCTTTTCTTTCCACATACTGTGAAATCCCAATGCAACTTCTAGTGCTCAAAATAAATAGCAATTACAAAGCTTGCTCCCTGTTTCAGACCCTGCAATAAGCTTGAATCAAGTGAGAGTCAGTTCATTTCCGTACACTATAAGCCAGTGTTGGCTTAACTTCAGCAGTGTGCGGATGATGGATTACCAGTATCCCACTCAGGTGTGAGGGCCAGCACATCAGTTTAATCTGTAGGGTAGAGTTTGTCAGTAGGAGAGACAGTTACATTATTAAATGAAAAGGTAAAAGAGTTACTAACGGTGGTCCTTTTTTTTTTAAGTTCATATAATATACATATTAAGGTTGCAGAGTGGAAATCAAACATCGAAGATTACATACTGGAATGTTTTCTGGTGCAAGTTACTTAAGCTTTCTCTACCTTAATTTACAGTAGTAAAGAACCCGCCTGCAATGCAGGAGACTTGGGTTTGATCCTTGGGTCAGGAACCCCCTCCTGGAGAAAGAAATGGAAACCTATTCCAGTATTTTTGCTTGGGACATCCCATGGACAGAGGAGCCTGGTGGGCTACAGTCCATGAGATCACAAAAGAGTCAGACACGACTTAGCAATTAAACACCACCACCTTAGTTTCTAAGTGTTCCTAGCAGGAATAATAAAACTGTATCCATCTCAGAGGGTCCATTTGAAGTCTAAAGGGCTAATGTAAGTAAAATGCTGAGAACAGGCCTGCACTCGTAAGTGCTGCAGAAGTGTTTCTGTTGTTATCCTTATTCTCACTGATGCATGTCCCCTTTGATTCATGCCTGTATTACACTACCTTCCAAATTCACCTCTCTGACTTCAGTTTCCTCACTCTAGTGCCTGTTGTCCCTACTTCTACTAGGATAATCTTTCTAAAATCCAAATATGATTATGTCACTTCCCTAATTAATGTTCAGTTTTATCATCGCTTTCTAGACTAAGCTCCTCAGTATTAGTATTCAAAAGCTTCTGGCCATCAGCCTAGTTCACGCCTGTCTTTTTTATTAATGCCCCTTCCTTTTCCTGCTTTCCATGTCTTTCTCTACTGTATGCTGTGTATCTTTTGAGTCTCACCCAAAGCGTTGTCTCCTCTAGAAAGCCATTCCTGACTTGCCCTTATGCACAGTGTGGATTTGGTGTACCTCACATCCGTGTTTCACAGGCACAGTGCTTATCATTATCAGGGAACTCACTGTATTGTCTGTAGTTGCCTTCTTTCATTATCCATCTCCACCTCTAGCACTAGGATCGTGTTATATCTGTATCCCCAGGACCTAACAAATGATTGACAAATAGCAGCTATTTAACAGATGATTGCTGAGTTATCAATTAATTGATTGATGCTTGAAAGAGTCTGCTCTTATCCTGTTTTGGTTTTATGACATCTTTCATGAAAAACATGGGATAACAAAATTAGAGTTAGACCTTGATTCAAGTTCTCTACCATTTAGATTTATTTAAAAAGTTTAGTTAATTAAAACTACTCTGAGCCTTAGTTTCCCCATTATTAGAACTTTAATTCCCAATGCGTGATTGTCTTATATTGAATCTTCCCAAGGCTAGGAGCAGCCTTTTGCAAAATAAGCGCTCAATTCCATGTACTCCCCCTTCACCAATTTCAGAAATATATTGACCTTCCACCCCTAACTCGTTGGAGCAGTTTTTCAAAGCTACCTGAAATGCTGTCTCCTGGGCTGTAGTTCTCATTTTGCCACAAATAAAGCTTAACACACAACTCTCACGTGGTGTATTCTTTTTCAGTCGACAGATCTCAAATGTTGCCTTTGTACAGTACAGAAATATAAAATACATTGGAGGCAGTATTGATGCTGCAGACAGACTTTAGAGTTAGATTACGTGGGTCCAAATCTTAGACTTGTCATTTACCAGCTCAGTGATTTTGGACAGGCTATTCTCTTTGTTTCTGTATTTTTTCCTCTGTGAAATGGAAATTATAATAGTATCTGCTTCTGAGGATTATTGTGAGGAGTATATGAGATGATGCCCATCCAGCACTTAGCACAGATACTAACACATTAATGGTTGTTTTAAACAGTCCTGTCCAGTTGTCTGCCTTTGTCAAAATTCAGTACAACTTTTAAAACTTAACAGATACTTCCTTGATTAAGTCACTGTTCCACTAAGCTCCAGAAACATGTTATAAAGTCATTTTTAAAACACCATTAGGGAAGATGGCAGAGGAGTAGGATGGGGAGAACACTTTCTCCCCCACAAATTCATCAAAAGAACATTTAAACGCTGAGTAAATTCCACAAAACAACTTCTGAATGCCAGCAGAGGACATCAGGCACCCAGAAAAGCAACCTAAGTCTTCGAAAGGAGAGAGAAGAAATACAGCTCCACTCAACAGGACACCGACACAAGCTTCCCTAACCAGGAAACCTTGACAAGCCACCTGTACAAACCCACACAGAGCAAGGAAATGCCACAATAAATAGAACTCCGCAAACTGCCAGAATACAGAAAGGACACCCCAAACTCAGCAATTTAAACAAGATGAAGAGACAGAGGAATACCCAGCAGATAAAGGAACAGGATAAATACCCACCAAACCAAACAAAAGAGGAAGAGATAGGGAATCTACCTGATAAAGAATTCCGAATACTGATAGTGAAATTGATCCAAAATCTTGAAATCAAAATGGAATCACAGATAAATAGCTTGGAGACAAAAATTGAGAAGATGCAAGAAAGGTTTAACAAGGACCTAGAAGAAATAAAAGAGAGTCAATATAAAATGAATAATGCAATAAATGAAATTAAAAACACTCTGGAGGCAACAAATAGTAGAATAACAGAGGCAGAAGATAGGATTAGTGAATTAGAAGATAGAATGGTAGAAATAAATGAATCAGAGAGGATAAAAGAAAAACGAATTAAAAGAAATGAGGACAATCTCAGAGACCTCCAGGACAATATTAAATGCTATAACATTCGAATCATAGGGGTCCCAGAAGAAGAAGACAAAAAGAAAGACCATGAGAAAATACTTGAGGAGATAATAGTTGAAAACTTCCCTAAAATGGGGAAGGAAATAACTACCCAAGTCCAAGAAACCCAGAGAGTCCCAAACAGGATAAACCCAAGGCGAAACACCCCAAGACACATATTAATCAAATTAACAAAGATCAAACACAAGGAACAAATATTAAAAGCAGCAAGGGAAAAACAACAAATAACACACAAGGGAATTCCCATTAGGATAACAGCTGATCTTTCAATAGAAACTCTTCAAGCCAGGAGGGAATGGCAAGACATACTTAAAGTGATGAAAGAAAATAACCTACAGCCCAGATTATTGTGCCCAGCAAGGATCTCATTCAAATATGAAGGAGAAATCAAAAGCTTCTCAGACAAGCAAAAGCTGAGAGAATTCAGCACCACCAAACCAGCTCTCAAACAAATACTAAAAGATATTCTCTAGACAGGAAACACAAAAACAGTGTATAAACTCGAACCCAAAACAATAAAGTAAATGGCAACGGGATCATACTTATCAGTAATTACCTTAAACGTAAATGGGTTGAACGCCCCAACCAAAAGAGAAAGACTGGCTGAATGGATACAAAAACAAGACCCCTACATATGTTGTCTATAAGAGACCCACCTCAAAACAGGGGACACATACAGACTGAAAGTGAAGGGCTGGAAAAAGATTTTCCATGCAAATAGGGACCAAAAGAAAGCAGGAGTAGCAATACTTATATCAGATAAAATAGACTTTAAAACAAAGGCTGTGAAAAGAGACAAAGAAGGTCACTACATAATGATCAAAGGATCAATCCAAGAAGAAGATATAACAATTATATATACACCCAACACAGGAGCGCCGCAATATGTAAGACAAATGCTAACAAGTATGAAAGGAGAAATTAACAATAACACAATAATAGTGGGAGACTTTAATACCCCACTCACACCTATGGATAGATCAACTAAACAGAAAATTAACAAGGAAACACAAACGTTAAAGGATACAACAGACCAGTTAGACCTAATTGATATCTATAGGATATTTCATCCCAAAACAATGAATGTCACCTTTTTCTCAAGCGCACATGGAACCTTCTCCAGGATAGATCACATCCTGGGCCATAAAGCTAGCCTTGGTAAATTCAAAAAAATAGAAATCATTCCAAGCATCTTTTCTGACCACAGTGCAGTAAGATTAGATCTCAATTACAGGAGAAAAACTATTAAAAATTCCAGCATATGGAGGACGAACAACACCCTGCTGAATAACCAGATAGAAATAACAGAAGAAATAACAGAAGAAATCAAAAAAGAAATCAAAATTTGCATAGAAACTAATGAAAATGAAAACACAACAACTCAAAACCTGTGGGACACTTTAAAAGCAGTCCTAAGGGTAAAGTTCATAGCAATACAGGCATACCTAAAGAAACAAGAAAAAAGTCAAATAAATAACCTAACCCTACACCTAAAGCAACTAGAAAAGGAAGAAATGAAGAACCCCAGGGTTAGTAGAAGGAAAGAAATCTTAAAAATTAGGGCAGAAATAAATGCAAAAGAAACAAAAGAGACCATAGCAAAAATCAACAAAGCCAAAAGCTGATTCTTTGAAAAGATAAATAAAATTGACAAACCATTAGCCAGACTCATCAAGAAACAAAGGGAGAAAAATCAAATCAATAAAATTAGAAATGAAAATGGAGAGATCACAACAGACAACACAGAAATACAAAGGATCATAAAAGACTACTATCAACAATTATATGCCAATAAAATGGACAACGTGGAAGAAATGGACAAATTCTTAGAAAAGTACAACTTTCCAAAACTGGACCAGGAAGAAATAGAAAATCTTAACAGACCCATCACAAGCACGGAAATTGAAACTGTAATCAAAAATCTTCCAGCAAACAAAAGCCCAGGTCCAGACGGCTTCACAGCTGAATTCTACCAAAAATTTAGAGAAGAGCTAACACCTATCCTGCTCAAACTCTTCCAGAAAATTGCAGAGGAAGGTAAACTTCCAAACTCATTCTATGAGGCCACCATCACCCTAATACCAAAACCTGACAAAGATCCCACAAAAAAATAAAACTACAGGCCAATATCACTGATGAACATAGATGCAAAAATCCTTAACAAAATTCTAGCAATCAGAATCCAACAACACATTAAAAAGATAATACACCATGACCAAGTGGGCTTTATCCCAGGGATGCAAGGATTCTTCAATATCCGCAAATCAATCAGTGTTATACACCACATTAACAAATTGAAAAACAAAAACCATATGATTATCTCAATAGATGCAGAGAAAGCCTTTGACAAAATTCAACATCAATTTATGATAAGAACTCTCCAGAAAGCAGGAATAGAAGGAACATACCTCAACATAATAAAAGCTATATATGACAAACCCACAGCAAACATTATCCTCAATGGTGAAAAATTGAAAGCATTTCCTCTAAAGTCAGGAACAAGACAAGGGTGCCTACTTTCACCATTACTATTCAACATAGTTTTGGAAGTTTTGGCCACAGCAATCAGAGCAGAAAAAGAAATAAAAGGAATCCAAATTGGAAAAGAAGAAGTAAAACTCTCACTGTTTGCAGATGACATGATCCTTTACATAGAAAACCCTAAAGACTCCACCAGAAAATTACTAGAACTAATCAATGACTATAGTAAAGTTGCAGGATATAAAATCAACACACAGAAATCCCTTGCATTCCTATGCACTAATAATGAGAAAACAGAGAAATTAAGGAAACAATTCCATTCACCATTGCAATAGAAAGAATAAAATACTTAGGAATATATCTACCTAAAGAAACTAAAGACCTATATATATAAAACTATAAAACACTGGTGAAAGAAATCAAAGAGGACACTAATAGATGGAGACATATACCATGTTCATGGATTGGAAGAATCAATATAGTGAAAATGAGTATACTACCCAAAGCAATTTATAGATTCAGTGCAATCCCTATCAAGCTACCAACGGTATTCTTCACAGAGCTAGAACAAATAATTTCACAATTTGTATGGAAATACAAAAAACCTCGAATAGCCAAAGCTATCTTGAGAAAGAAGAATGGAACTGGAGGAATCAACCTGCCTGACTTCAGGCTCTATTACAAAGCCACAGTTATCAAGACAGTATGGTACTGGCACAAAGACAGAAATATTGATCAATGGAACAAAATAGAAAGCCCAGAGATAAATCCACACACATATGGACACCTTATCTTTGACAAAGGAGGCAAGAATATACAATGGATTAAAGACAATCTCTTTAACAAGTGGTGCTGGGAAAACTGGTCAACCACTTGTAAAAGAATGAAACTAGAACACTTTCTAACACCATACACAAAAATAAACTCAAAATGGATTAAAGATATCAATGTAAGACCAGAAACTATAAAACTCCTAGAGGAGAACATAGGCAAAACACTCTCTGACATACATCACAGCAGGATCCTCTATGACCCACCTCCCAGAATATTGGAAATAAAAGCAAAAATAAACAAATGGGACCTAATTAAACTTAAAAGCTTCTGCACATCAAAGGAAACTATTAGCAAGGTGAAAAGGCAGCCTTCAGAATGGGAGAAAATAATAGCAAATGAAGCAACTGACAAACAACTAATCTCAAAAATATACAAGCAACTCCTACAGCTCAACTCCAGAAAAATAAATGACCCAATCAAAAAATGGGCCAAAGAACTAAATAGACATTTCTCCAAAGAAGACATACAGATGGCTAACAAACACATGAAAAGATGCTCAACATCACTCATTATCAGAGAAATGCAAATCAAAACCACTATGAGGTACCATTTCACGCCAGTCAGAATGGCTGCAATCCAAAAGTCTACAAGCAATAAATGCTGGAGAGGGTGTGGAGCAAAGGGAACCGTCTTACACTGTTGGTGGGAATGCAAACTAGTACAGCCACTATGGAGAACAGTGTGGAGATTCCTTAAAAAACTGGAAATAGAACTGCCTTATGATCCAGCAATCCCACTGCTGGGCATACACACTGAGGAAACCAGAAGGGAAAGAGACACATGTACCCCAATGTTCATCGCAGCACTGTTTATAATAGCCAGGACATGGAAGCAACCTAGATGCCCATCAGCAGATGAATGGATAAGAAAGCAGTGGTACATATACACAATGGAGTATTACTCAGCCATTGAAAAGAATACATTTGAATCAGTTCTAATGAGATGGATGAAACTGGAACCCATTATATAGAGTGAAGTAAGCCAGAAAGAAAAACACCAATACAGTATACTAACGCATATATATGGAATTTAGAAAGATGGTAACAATAACCCTATGTACGAGACAGCAAAAGAGACACTGATGTATAGAACAGTCTTTTGGACTCTATGGGAGAGGGAGAGGGTGTGGAGATTTGGGAGAATAGCATTGAAACATGTATAAAAAATAAAAAAATAAAACACCATTAGGGACTTTAGCCATCTATCTCTTTTATTGGTTGCTAATGCTCTTTAGGATAAAGAATATACTTTATTCATTTTTTATTCCCTCTAATCTTCTATCATATCACTATCATTTCATATTTCTTCCATCATACCACATGTTTTTCAGTGCTAAGTCATGTCTGACTCTTTAGGACCCTGTGGACTAAAGCATACCAGGCTTCCCTGTCCTTCACTGTCTCCTGGAGTGTGCTCACACTCATTTTCATTGAGTCAGTGATATTATCCAGTCTCATCCTCTGTCATCCCCTTCTTCTCCTGCCTTCAATCTTTCCCAGCAACAGGGTCTTTTCCAATGTCAGCTTTTCACATCAGGTGGTCAAATTATTGGAGCTTCAGCCTCAGTCCTTTCAATGAATATTCAGGATTTCATTGAGGATTGACTGATTTGATCTCCTTGCTGACCAAAGGAATCTCAAAGAATCTCATATCACAGATACTGTTATAATTCTCTACATAGGGTTTAACACTATGTCATCTTTTTCTTATAATACAGTTTTGCTTTTATCCCCCAGTAAAATGTAGGTTCCATAAAAGCAAGCACCTTATAATGCCTGCACCTTATAAGCTCTTAGTAAATGCTGAATGAATGGACAATGAGGATTTAAATATTTATGGAATGAATGTATTACATCAGACACTAATATATGATAGCTCTGTTATTATCTATTGCTGCATAATAAATTGCCCTAGAACTTAGTGACATAAACAGCAAAACTTTATCACATCAGTTTCTGTGAGTCAGGAATCCAGGTATAACATAGCTGGGCATGTTGTTTTAGGGTCGCTCACAAGCCTTCAGTCAGGTGTCACCAGGGCTGCAATTGCTGGAGCCTCTCGGAGCACATGTGGGAGGGCTATTGGCAGCCCTCAGGCCCTCACTGATTGTTGACTGGACAAACCAGTTCATTGCTACATGAGCGTTCCATAACGCAGCTCACAGCATACAACTTTTCCACTTCAAGTGAACAAGGAAGAGATGCAGAGAAAGTGAGCTAGACAGATGTCACAGTATTTGTAACCTACCCTCAGAAGTGGCTTCTCATCACTTTTCCATATTCTTTCATTAGAAGCAAGTCCCCAGAAGCAGTTCATACTCAAAGTGAGGGAATTTCACAAGGATGGACATGAATACCAAGTGGCAGGGATCATTTGGACCAATCGCACACCACAGTAACTTTTTGTCTCTAATAAACTCCAAAGGAGCTATCTTTCTATAACAGGAGAAGCATAAAACTGAGACTGTGAAAGCCTGATCTATCAGCTATCTATTGCTGTGTAATAAACTACCCTGAAGCTTAATGGCTAAAAACAAGAGCAGCCATTTATTTGGCTCATGCGTGTGCATTTTGGGCACAATCTGGTGCAGTAGATTAGTCTTTTCTCCATGTGACACCAGCTGAAAAAGCTCATCTTAGAGCTGCAGGATCTACTTAGCAGGCGCTCAGTCACAGCACTGGCTAGTTGGTGCCGATTATTGGCTGGTACTCATCGGGACTGATGACTAGAGGCCTTGGTTGCTCTCTAGATGTCTCCACTTGGGCCTCTCTGTATGTACTGCTTGGCTACCTCACAACATGATATATTGGTTCTAGCAGTGTATACCCCAGGAAAGAGGACATGAAAGATGTGAAGTTGTTAAGGCCTAGATCTGACAACTTACACAGTGCCACTCCCCCTCATTGTATTGGTTAGGGTGTCAAGGGCAAGAGGACACAGACCTCACCTCTCAATGGGAAGAGTGCCAGGTTATTTGGGGGCCATACTTTGAAGCTGCTGCAGTCTGCCCTCTGGGCACAAATTGTTTGCCTTTCTCCCCCGTGTAAAATGCAGTCATCTCCTTTTAAGTTTCCCTAAATGTCTCATTCCATTCCAGCCTCAGGCTCAGGCCAGATGTCATCTAGATCAGGTGGAAGGATGGATGAGGCTTCTTAGGTCTGTTTCCTCAAAAGCTCTTTCTCAAGTATGGTTCTCACCTGAGGACCTGTGGACTGCACAGATAAGTTATCTATCCCCTACAAATCCAATACAAAATGTTAAGATGCTGCTACTGCTAAGTTGCTTCAATCGTGTCTGACTCTGTGCAACCCCATAGACGGCAGCCCACCAGGTTCCCCCATCCCTGGGATTCTCCAGGCAAGAACACTGGAGTGGGTTGCCATTTCCTTCTCCAACGCATGAAAGTGAAGAGTGAAAGTGAAGTCGCTCAGTCGTGTCCAACTCTTAGCGACCCCATGGACTGCAGCCTTCCAGGCTCCTCTGTCCTGGAAGGATTTTCCAGACAAGAGTACTGAAGTGGTAGGACAGGTAACTGCAATAGTCATTCTCACTTAAAAAGTGAGGAAATAGGAGGCTCATGTGTCCTTAGCAATTCAGAAATCCAAGCAAGCTTATGTCTTCAGTTGTTTTGTTAGGATTCCATGTTGCTCACTGGGTATGACTGTCCACAGCTCTTGGCTTTGAGCTGCTGATCCTTGCCTCTTAATTATGCATACGTTTTGGTAAGATGGAGCCATGTTTGCGGCTGAGTGGTTTTCTCAGCCTGCTTCTTGCCTATAGCGATTCTGGGGTTCTAAATTCTCTTTTAATTGCTCTCTCTTTTCGCCATTAATCCCAAACAGATGAAGCTTAGAACAGTTTTCTTAAAATCTTAAAGAGTTTGACTTTCACTTGAGATTCACAACATTAGACAAAAGCCGTGACCATAAATCTCATCATGACAAGTCTTTCTTTCTACCTTAGGCTTCTTGTGCATTGGCTGTGGCACAACACCCTTAAGATTTGCTGAAGCTTTTTTGCTTAAGAGTGTCCAGGGCATGACCTTTAGGTGCTGAGAGTACTTCTGTCTGTCTGGGATTGTTTCCTCCTTTTAAATTCTCAAAGTCCCTTCAGATCAGATCAGATCAGTCACTCAGTCGTGTCCAACTCTTTGCGACCCCATGAATCACAGCATGCCAGGCCTCCCTGTCCATCACCAACTCCCGGAGTTCACTCAGACTCACGTCCATGAGTCAGTGATGCCATCGAGCCATCTCACCCTCTGTCGTCCCCTTCTCTTCCTGCCCCCAATCCCTCCCAGCATCAGAGTCTTTTCCAGTGAGCCAACTCTTCGCATGAGGTGGCCAAAGTACTGGAGTTTCAGCTTTAGCATCATTCCTTCCAAAGAAAACCCAGGGCTGATCTTCAGAATGGACTGGTTGGATCTCGTTGCAGTCTAAGGGACTCTCAAGAGTATTCTCCAACACCACGGTTCAAAAGCATCAATTCTTTGGCGCTCAGCCTTCTTCACAGTCCAACTCTCACATCCATACATGACCACAGGAAAAACCATAGCCTTGACTAGACAGACCTTTGTTGTTTGTCTAGTAATGTCTCTGCTTTTGAATATGCTATCTAGGTTGGTCATAACTTTCCTTCCAAGGAGTAAGCGTCTTTTAATTTCATGGCTGCAGTCATCATCTGTAGTGATTTTGGAGCCCAGAAAAATAAAGTCTGACACTGTTTCCACTGTTTCCCCATCTATTTCCCATGAAGTAGTGGGACCGGATGCCATGATCTTCGTTTTCTGAATGTTGAGCTTTAAGCCAACTTTTTCACTCTCCACTTTCACTTTCATCAAGAGGCTTTTGAGTTCCTCTTCACTTTCTGCCATAAGGGTGGTGTCATCTGCATATCTGAGGTTATTGATATTCCTCCCGGCAATCTTGATTCCAGCTTGTGTTTCTTCCAGTCCAGCGTTTCTCACGGTGTACTCTGCATATAAGTTAAATAAACAGGGTGACAATATACAGCCTTGACGAACTCCTTTTCCTATTTGTAACCAGTCCCTTATGCCTCCACTATTCTCTTAGAAGTCCTTTAGGTTTCCACTTATATTCTTCTGAAGGTCCTTCCAGCTTCAGCCGACCACCTAGTCTCAAATCCAAAGCCATGTGTTTTAGGTTTTTGTTAAGGTAGGATCCTACTTCTGGAGACCAAAGAACTTTAGCAGTTAAGTCTTACTGTACAACAGATTTCACCAAAAGTTAGTAGAGTAAAACATCATAATTTTCAAAAAATCATTTAAGCTTCCATATCTGAAATTTGGGTACACCTTGTTAGAGAAAGCTTGTGTCTTCCACTCCGCTCACTCATGGACTGGCAAATCAGTGCTGCCCGAGAACTGGGAAGCTCAGTTCATCTCCACATGGAACTCTCCACAAGTTGGGCTTCACAGTATGCTGGACAGACTCCAGGGTCAAGAATCTCAAAAGACAGGTAATAATAAGAAACTAATTCCTTAAGACCTGGACCTGGTAACTGGCACCCCATCACTTCTGTTACATTCACAGGACTCTTATTTCAGGAGAGCAGACTTCGTCTTCACAGGCAGTGTCAGAGGTTCTGGGGTCATGTCTTAAAATTACCACATCTATATGCAGTCCTGTAAATGTAGCAGAAGTGATGGCAGAAATCAACATTGTTAAACAGTTATCCTCTGATTAGAAATAAATTTTAAAAAATTTAAACATAAATAAAACACCACACTTGTTTCAGTTCACAGCACTTAGCTACATATTCCTAAGAAAGATTACTTCACTCATTGAGAGTATTGAACTAGATGTTTTCTAAGATCCTTTCCACTGTAAGATTTGTTATCTTATAATTTCTATTTTCCATACATTGTTGATATACTCTAGTGTGGGTTAGTTGTTCAGCTATGTAATCAGACAGTGTTTGGGGTTAAGAAATTGATGGCTTCTCCTTATTATTTCCACTTCAGAAAAGTAAATATTAAGTTTGAATGACATTTGCATAATATTTGGATAATATATAAAACTCTAATGGGGCTTCTCTGTTGGCTCAGACTATGGTAAGGAGTCCACCTGCAATGCAGGAAACCTGGGTTTGATCTCTGGGTTGGGAAGATCTCCTGGAGAAGGAAATGGCAACCCACTCCAGTATTCTTGCCTGGAGAATCCCATGGACAGAGGAACCTGGTTGGTTCCAAAGAGTTGGCCATGACTGAGCGACTAACATAAGCTTTCACAAAGAAGGTGTATTGTAATGAATGTATTAATGGAGAATGCCAGTTAAAAGAAGATCAGATATTTAAAAGATAACTTTTTAGAAAGCTTTTAATTATAATATTTATTTTCTTTTTATTCTCTTTTTATAATATATCTTGGTGTGCTTTGGGAGATAAAATTTCCATTACAATGCTTTTGTTATAATTTAAATTCTGTAGGGACACAAGACTGGTTATTTTTTGCCTTTTATCACTTATAAAATGAACTTGTCAAATTTAGTTTCATTTTATTATGCATTAACTATTATTTCAAGAAAACATGATTTGCTACTTTCAATATACTCATTGAAGTTCATTTGTTTATTCTTTTAAGAATTTTTACTTCAGAATATTTCCTTTTTGGAAAACAGATTAATTTGTTCTGACTTTATATATCATTCAGTTTTAATGATATAAGATCAAAGAAACAGACATATCTTAATTAAATTAATTCATGATACACATAATATGAATTATGCCAAAATATTTTCCCCATCACACAAATGTTGAAAGGTCTTCTATATGTAATATTATAATGTATAAACTTAATTTTTATCCTTTCAAAATTGCAGTGTCCTCTCACATGGCAAAGCAAATGGGAAGGTCCTGAAGACCCATTACAGTACCTTAGAGGTCTTGTAGCTCGTGCCCTTGCAATACAGGTAAGATGAAATTATTTAGTAATTGTATGATATGACTATATGGCAGTTACATTATAAACTTTCATATTGTTAACCATTCTGCTAGCAACTAGTGAGAGTATTATGATTTTGTACACAAAACACCATATATTCCTTTCTTGTTCTGTCATCTGTGATTTTATATAGCACTCAAAAAACAAAAACAAAAAATTGTTCTCTCTGTGTAGTGTGGGTTTTCATAATCTGTGAGAATTTAGAGAAAAAGCCTACAATTTTAATTTAGATGGAACATAGAGATGTCAACTGAAACTCACTCATGACTGTGACTAATTGCTTTAGGGTGTATCCCCCTTATAGGGAGCTGCTTTTTCTGTTTGTTTGTTTCCCAAATTGATCAGATGTTTTCAGAGTGACCCAGTCAGATAACTGAAGGAAAATTGAACAGAATAAGGGATGAGATAGAAGGATAAAGACAGGGTGATTTTTTTTTTTAAGTAATAACAAATAGTCAGTTGGTACATGCAATGTACCCCTTTTCCTGTGTGGTTTTTGCACTGTCTTACTGCCTTCTTCTCTGCTTGTTACACTGCTTCAAAAATAATCTTCTTTGTCACATCGACTTATTACAACTTATTATGAGAAACTTGATCAGTGTTCTTCTAGATACAGTAGTCTTCATTCCATTTTTTTCAGTAGTGCACACACCTGTCCACATCTTTAACTTTTCCCTTAGCAGAACACCCTGCTTTTCACTTTACAGAGAAAATTCAAGCTATGGAATATGCTGCTGCTGCTGCTAAGTTGCTTCAGTCATGTCCAACTCTGTGCGACCCCATAGACAGCAGCCCACCAGGCTCCCCCGTCCCTGGGATTCTCCAGGCAAGAATACTGGAGTGGGTTGCCATTTCCTTCTCCAAAGGCCTACCCTGACCCACTACAAATTTGTCTAAACTCACACCCGTCATCTTTGTTCTAATGTAAAAGTAGTTGACCTTCTGCTCTTGAAGCTCATCCCTAGAGGTTTCTACTTGATTTCATCTGCTCTCATGTCTTTAGACACTTTCTCCAGGGGGGCCTTGCCTTGTTCTTTATTTTCATCTCTTCTTACTCTGTCCTGCCAGTCTGCAAATGGTACTCCTTTGGAGGGGTCAGGGCTCATCTGAATGTTTGTTTGGCTTCTAGTGTAATCCATCTCTCAGTTGTAGGATTATTAGAGAAGAAATTACAGGATCTGAAAATGAAATTAAAATTATCAGGTAGAGAAGACTCAGATTTACTTATCTTCTATGGGCTGCTCTCTGTCTACCTATCTATCTGATCTATCAATAGAAGCCCAAAGAATGGAGGGAACGATAGAGAAGGCAGGAGAGGAAGGACAGATAGCCCGTCACTGCTGTCATAAAGATATGGAAATGCCCTGAAGTCCTTGGTGTGTTGTAATTGCATGGCTGTGATTCTTCACCATTTCATGTATTTGTTATTATTTTA
Organism: Bos grunniens; assembly: GCF_055505025.1. NCBI lineage: Eukaryota > Metazoa > Chordata > Mammalia > Artiodactyla > Bovidae > Bos > Bos grunniens. The sequence continues at coordinate 5,619,528 of NC_141179.1, read as the reverse complement.
TACGTTATGTATATATTATGTATATGCATTATTCACATTAGATTGTTTCTGTAGAGGGCAGAAAATTTTATTTGCTGCAGATTGGTAGCTCTTATTATACTGTATGTATAAGTGTGCTTAATAATTATGCTATGTACATGTGACAATAAATGTATCATTGATACTGAAATTAATATCATTTAAAACAGTTTACATAATTTATTACAAATTTCTGGCCTGATTATTAAGTATATTGTATACCGGTCGTCAAAACTGAAAACTTTTTCACTGTGTGATTTTCTTAAAAGCTTTATAGGCATTTAGCCTTAATTAGGCTTCCCTGGTGGCTCAGAGGGTAAAGTGTCTGCCTGCAATGCAGGAGACGGGGCTTCGATCCCTGGGTCAGGAAGATCCCCTGGAGAAGGAAATGGCACCCCACTCCAGTACTCTTGCTGGAAGATCCCATAGACTGAGAAGCCTGGTAGGCTACAGTCCATGGGGTCGCAAAGAGTCAGACACGACTGAGCGACTTCACTTCACTTCAGCCTTAATGATGAAATATCCTCTTAACCCTCAGGATAATTTTCCAGCTTGGCCATAGCTTATCTTAAATTCCTATATAAGGAACAATAATAAGTATATAACCACTTAAGGACATGCTTTCTATGGTTTTTCTGCCTTAATATTTTGTTTTTAGTTATAAATGTACAGATATCCATTTCCCTGAGATAAACTTTAATGTTGGGATCCACTTTCCATCTAGTTTTTCCAAGGATCTTCTAGGTTCTTTGATTTTATTTGTGCCCTTTATTTTTCACAGAGAAGTAACCAGAGCAACTCACAAAGTTGAGCGGAACAGTATGGCTCCTTAGGTGGGGAAGAAAGGACTGAGAATTTCGGGAGGGCAGGGAAAATTCAAAGTACTGTTTTCAGATATCTGTGAAAATGGCAGCTTTTGTTTTTTTGTGCAGTTGTAATGATCAGACTGCTTCCAAACAGGTATGAAGCAGGTTGAGCTCAGTTCCAACCATAGATTAAAATCCCAGAGCCTTTAATTTCAGGCATAACATAAGAAATAGAATAAGTTACTGCAAGTGTTACATATGGTGCTGCTACTAAGTCGCTTCAGTCGTGTCCGATTCTGTGCGACCGCGTAGACGGCAGTCCACCAGGCTCCCCCTTCCCTGGGATTCTCCAGGCAGGAACACTGGAGTGGGTTGCCATTGCCTTCTCCAATGCATGAAAGTGAAATTGAAGTCATGTCCAACTCTTAGCGACCCCATGGACTGCAGCCTACCAGGCTCCTCCGTCCATGGGATTTTGCAGGCAAGAGTACTGGAGTGGGGTGCCATTGTCTTCTCCAAGTGTTACATATAGTGCCATTCATTACAGGGGTTTTGTGCTAATAAGGTGAGAGTGACTAGGGTCAAGGTGGCATTCATTTATTGTGATTTGAACATATTGTAAGCAGCAACTTTATGCTAAGCTCTGAGTGAAGTACTGGAGATACAATGGTTGGTAAATAGATACAGTTTCTGCCTCACAGAATTTAAATTTCTTACGTTCATTCATTTAGCAATTAAAAATTCTGTCTCCTTCCAACCCCTTCCACCATGGAATTCTGGGAAGTGTAATTTTCCCTATTATAGGCATCAGCTCCTACACCTCCTTTACTTGTGTGATTTTCTGAAAATCATTTTAGCTACTTCCCATCTTTCTTTCAAATATACAAGTACATAGGACTTCCCTGGTGGTCCTGTGGTTAAGGATCCACTTGCCAGTGCAGGGGACTTGAGTTTGATCCCTGGTACAGGAAGATTCGCTAGAGAAAACCCGGAAGTCCCAGCACAGCCAACAAATGAACATTACTAAACAGATATAGATACGTAGTTTCTTGCATGTCTGTAAAAATGCTTGTTGTTACCTTGACAACATGAATTACTTTAACATTTCACATACATTTTATTTCTACCCACTTCGAGAAAACTAGTTCTCCATTGAAACAAATCTGTGAGCCTCTAGCTCTTATTTCTTCCCCTTTAACCTTAATTATCACTAATATGTCAGACTACAATTTCTAAATCTAGAAATGTGGCTCTTTACACCCTTTTGGAATTCATCTAAATAGCTCTTCTCTCTTCCCTAGCAGTAAAATATACTAGTTAACTGTATTTGAGCTTCAGATCACTGTCTTTCCTTTTGGTGTGCCACTTCAAACATATATTCAAACTTTTTAAATGATCCAGTGAAGGATAGAAAGAGAAATGAAGATTTATATGAAGTGATCACATTTTGGTTGTCAGGCCTGGAAAATCCCATGGATGGAGGAGCCTTGTAGGCCGCAGTCCATGAGATCGCTAAGAGTCGGACACCACTGAGCAACTTCACTTTAACTTTTCACTTTCATGCATTGGAGAAGGAAATGGCAACCCACTCCAGTGTTCTTGCCTGGAGAATCCCAGGGCTGGGGGAGCCTGGTGGGCTGCTGTCTATGGGGTGACACAGAGTCGGACACGACTGAAGCAACGCAGCAGCAGCAACAGCGGAGAAGGCAGTGGCACCCCACTCCAGCACTCTTGCCTGGAAAATCCCATGGGCAGAGGAGCCTGGTAGGCTGTAGTCCACGGGGTCGCTAAGAGTTAGACAGACTGAGCGACTTCACTGTCACTTTTCACTTTCATGCACTGGAGAAGGAAATGGCAACCGACTCCAGTGTTCCTGCCTGGAGAATCCCAGGGACAGGGGAGCCTGGTGGGCTGCCGTCTGTGGGGTCGCACAGAGTCAGACGTGACTGAAGTGACTTAGCAGCAGCAGCAGCAGGAATATTTAACATATGTGGTAGATACTTTGATTTCCATTTTTAAAGATGGGAAAAGTAAGCCGTAAGCCCCATATTCTAGAATAATTTACAAAATGTATATGATAAATGGCAGAACTTATATTGACGTCCCCTTTCTATAATAACATCCAGAGTTGTTGATCACAGCTATCAGCAACATTTTTAAAAGATCGTCACTCTGTATCCCTTGAAACCTTTTTATAATTTAGGCCTGGGGTCACCACACACTTCTCTTTTTTCCTTACCTGTCTGCTTCTCTGGCTTTCCTTTTCCTTATCCCTAACTGGATTCCGGAGAGCACAGCCCTGTGATCTTTTCCATCTGTATTCCTCCCAAAGTGATCTTATGACTTTGAATCCCATCTAAACTTTTGTTATTCTCAGATTTTCACTTGGATGTTTAATAAACATCTCAAACTTAACATATTCAAAACTGAACTCCTGCCCTTTACTGCAAAGCTTGTGCTATCTGCAGCCATTCCTTAAAAGTAAATGACACCTCCACCCTTCTAGTGGCATAGGCCCAGAGTCTTAGAATCATTGAGGGCTCTTTTCGTACACTGCATCCAGGCGGTCAGAAAAGTTACCTTGGCTACATATTCAAAACATATTCAGAGACACTTCTCACCACTCTGGCTGCTGCTACTTTGACTGACGTCAGCTGCCTCCTGCATGGTCCTGCTGCCACCCTAGTTTCCTGTCTGGTCAGTTCCCAACCCAGCAGTCTAAATATCCTGGCTGATGTATCTGATGATATCACTCCTCTCTTGGATATTTCCCCATGATTTCTCATCTCATTCAGAGAAACAAAATCCTGACAAGATCTGGCCTATTACCTCTCTGATTTCCTCTCTTACTTCTTGCCCCCTAATTTATTCTGCTCCAACTATAGTTTTCAGTGAATAGCATGACACACTCCCCCAAAGGAGTTTTATTCTTGCTGTTTCTTTTATCTGGAATGCTCTCTCTCAGATGTCTACAAGGAAGTTCTGTTTCTTTCTTTCTTTTTCTTTTGTGTGTGTGTGTGTGTGTGTGTGTGTGTGTGTGTGTGTGTATGAGGAAGGAAGTTTCTTTATCTCCTTCAGGTCTCTGCTCAGATATCACCTTCTCAGTAAGGCCTTCCCTGACATGCTATTTCAGATCATAACCTTCCCCTTCCATGATACTTTTCATCCTGTTTCCCTTTCAAATTTTTTTCATAGCATATATATTCATGTAGTATTCTGTATATTTACTTTGTTATTTATTTGTTTATTTGTACCCCTCCATGAAAATGGAAACTTGAATGGACAGAGATAGTTGTCTGTTCACTGCTGTGTCTAAGCGTGTAGAATAGTGGCTTACACAAGTAGGTTTTTTTACTAAATATCTGCTGAATAAATGACTGATTCAGTCAATATTTGGGTTATTCTCAATCAAAGTAACATAAATCTCTTTCGTGTTTCCCAATCATCATGATTCACCCTGCAGAGATGTATTTTGTAGTACCCATGATATATTTCTGAGATTTAGCTGTCTAAATCTACCTAATAAACACTATAGTTTAACTTTATAATCTACTCCACCACCTAACATTTGAAGACTTCTTTCACTTTCTCCTAAGATCCTGAACTTTAAAAGAAATCTTATTAGAGTACATGTTTCCTTTTTATTCATTTTCTGAGATGTCTTAATCTGTTTTGTAAGGTTCTGCAGTGCTTCAGTTCAGTCGCTCAGTCGTGTCCAACTCTTTGAAACCATATGGACTGCAGCATGCCCGGCCTCCCTGTCCATCACCAACTCCCAAAGTTTACTCAAACTCATGACTATTGAGTCAGTGATGACATCCAACCATCTCATCCTCTCATTCCTGAATCCGTCTCATTCCTGAAAAGGCAAACTTTTTTTTTCCTAACTCAGTAACTTCCCAGCCATTTCTATAGTGTTTTACACATACTAGGTATTCAGGAAGACTTCAGTTCAGTTCAGTTCAGTCGCTCAGTCACGTCCGACTCTTTGTGACCCCATGAATTGCAGCGTGCCAGGCCTCCCTGTCCATCACCACCTCCCAGAGTTCCCCCACACCCATGTCCATCCAGTTGGTGATGCCATCCAGCCATCTCATGCTCTGTCATCCCCTTCTCCTCCTGCCCCCAATCCCTCCCAGCATCAGAGTCTTTTCTAATGAGTCAACTCTTCGCATGAGGTGGATAAAGTATTGGAGTTTCAGCCTCAGCATCAGTCCTTCCAATGAACACCCAAGACTGATCTCCTTTAGGATGGACTGGTTGGATCTCCTTGCAGTCCAGGGGACTCGCAAGAGACTTCTCCAATACCATAGTTCAAAAGCATCAATTCTTCGGCACTCAGCTTTCTTCACAGTCCAACTCTTACATCCATACATGACCACTGGAAAAACCATAGCCTTGACTAGACGGACCTTTGTTGGCAAAGTAATATCTCTGCTTTTCAATATGTAATCTAGGTTGTTCATAACTTGCCTTCTAAGGAGTAAGCGTCTTTTAATTTCATGACTGCAGTCACCATCTGCAGTGATTTTGGAGCCCAAAAAATAAAGTCTGACACTATTTCCACTGTTTTCCCATCTATTTGCCATGAAGTGATGGGACCAGATGCCATGATCTTCGTTTTCTGAATGTTGAGCTTTAAGCCAACCTTTTCACTCTCCTCTTTGACTTTCATCAAGAGGCTTTTTAGTTCCTCTTCACTTTCTGCCATAAGAGTGGTGTCATCTGCATATCTGAGGTTATTGATATTTCTCCCAGCAATCTTGATTCCAGCTTGTGTTTCTTCCAGCCCAGAATTTCTCATGATGTACTCTGCATATAAGTTAAATAAGCAGGGTGACAATATACAGCCTTGATGTACTTCTTTTCCTATTTGGAACCAGTCTGTTGTTCCATGATCAGTTCTAACTGTTGCTTCCTGACCTGCATATAGGTTTCTCAAGAGGCAGGTCAGGTGGTCTGGTATTCCCATCTCTTGCAGAATTTTCCACAGTTTGTTGTGGTCCACACAGTCAAGGGCTTTAGCATAGTCAGTGAAGCAGAAGGAGATGTTTTTCTGGAACTCTCTTGCTTTTTCGATGATCCAGCGGATGTTGGCAATTTGATCTCTGGTTCCTCTGCCTTTTCTAAAACCAGCTTGAACATCTGGAATTTCACGGTTCACGTACTGCTGAAGCCTGGCTTGGAGAATTTTGAGCATTACTTTACTAGTGTGTGCTGCTGCTGCTGCCGCTAAGTTGCTTCGGTCGTGTCTGACTCTGTGTGACCCATAGACAGCTAGTGTGTGAGATGAGTGCAATTGTGCAGTAGTTTGAGCATTCTTTGGCATTGCCTTTCTTTGAGATTGGAACGAAAACTGACCTTTTCCAGTCCTGTGGCCACTACTGAGTTTTCCAAATTAGCTGTCATATTGAGTGCAGCACTTTCACAGCATCATCTTTCAGGATTTGAAATAACTCAACTGGAATTCCATCACCTCCACTATCTTTGTTCGTTGTGATGCTTTCCAAGGCCCACTTGACTTCACATTCTAGGATGTCTGGCTCTAGGTCAGTGATCACACCATTGTGATTAACTGGATCATGAAGCTCTTTTTTGTACAGGTCTTCTGTGTATTCTTGCTACCTCTTCTTAATATCTTCTGCTTCTGTTAGGTCCATACCATTTCTGTCCTTTATTGAGCCCATCTTTGCATGAAATGTTCCCTTGGTATCTCTGATTTTCTTAAAGAGATCTCTAGTCTTTCCCATTCTGTTGTTTTCCTCTATTTCTTTACATAGATCGCTGAGGAAAGTTCTCTTATCTCTTCTTGCTATTCTTTGGAACTCTGCATTCAGATGCTTATGTCTTTCCTTTTCTCCTTTTCTTTTCGCTTCTCTTCTTTTCACAGCTATTTGTAAGCCCTCCTCAGAAAGCCATTTTGCTTTTTTGCATTTCATTTCCATGGGGATGGTCTTGATCCCTGTCTCCTGTACAATGTCACGAACCTCTGTCCATAGTTCATCAGGCACTCTGTCTGTCAGATCTAGTCCCCTGAATCTATTTGTCACTTACCCTGTATAATCATAAGGGATTTGATTTAGGTCGTACCTGAATGGTCTAGTGGTTTTTTTGGCAATAAGGAGTTCATGATCTGAGCCACAGTCAGCTCCCGGCCTTGTTTTTGCTGACTGTATAGAGCTTCTCCATCTTTGGCTGCAAAGAATATAATCAATCTGATTTTGGTGTTGACCATCTAGTGATGTCCATGTGTAGAGTATTCTCTTGTGTTGTTGGAAGAGGGTGTTTGCTATGACCAGTGCGTTCTCTTGGCAAAACTCTATTAGCCTTTGCCCTGCTTCATTCTGTACTCCAAGGTCAAATTTGCCTGTTACTCCAAGAGTTTCTTGACCTCCTACTTTTGCATTCCAGTCCCATATAGTGAAAAGAACATCTTTTTTGGGTGATAGTTCTAAAAGGTCTTGTAGGTCTTCATAGAACCGTTCAACTTCAGTTTCTTCCATGTTATTGGTTGGGGTGTAGGCTTTCAGTTCAGTTCAGTTCAGTCGCTCAGTCATGTCCGACTCTTTGTGACCCCATGAATCGCAGTACGCCAGGCCTCCCTGTCCATCACCAACTCCCGGAGTTCACCCAGATTCACGTCCATCGAGTCAGTGATACCGTCCAGCCATCTCATCCTCTGTCGTCCCCTTCTCCTCCTGCCCCCAATCCCTCTCAGCATCAGAGTCTTTTCCGAGGAGTCAACTCTTTGCATGAGGTAGCCTTGGATTACCGTGATATTGAATGGTTTGCCTTGGAAACGAACAGAGATCATTCTGTCGTTTTTGAGAGTGCATCCAAGTACTGCATTTCGGACTCTTTTGTTGACCATGATGGCTACTCCATTTCTTCTAAAGGATTCCTGCCCACAGTAGTAGATATAATGGTCATCTGAGTTAAATTCACCCATTCCAGTCCATCTTAGTTCTCTGATTCCTAGAATGTTCACGTTCACTCTTGTCGTCTTCCAAGTTTGACCACTTCCAATTTGCCTTCATTCATGGACCTGACATTCCAGGTTCCTATGCAATATTGCTCTTTACAGCATCGGACCTTGCTTCTATCACCAGTCACATCCACAGCTGGGTATTGTTTTTGCTTTGGCTCCATCCCTTCATTCTTTCTGGAGTTATTTCTCTACTGATCTCCAGTAGCATATTGGGCACCTACTGACCTGGGGAGTTCCCCTTTCAGTATCCTATCATTTTGCCTTTTCATACTGTTCATGGGGTTTTTAAGGCAAAAATACTGAAGTGGTTTGCCATTCCCTTCTCCAGTGGACCACATTCTGTCAGACCTCTCCACCATGACCCGCCTGTCTTGGGTGGCCCCACAGGGCATGGCTTAGTTTCACTGAGTTAGACAAGGCTGTGGTCCATGTGGTCAGATTGGCTAGTTTTCTGTGATTATGGTTTCAGTGTGTCTGCCCTCTGATGCCCTCTCGCAACATCTACCATCTTACTTGGGTTTCTCTTACCTTGGATATGGGGTATCTCTTCATGGCTGCTCCAGCAAAGTACAGCTGCTGCTCCTTACCTTGGACGAGGGGTATATCCTCACAGCCTCCCCTCCTGACCTTGAACGTGGAGTAGCTCCTTTCGGCTCTCCTGCGCCTGCATAGCTGCCACTCCTTGGACATAGGGTAGCTCCTCTCGGCTGCCGCTCCTGACCTCGGGCCTGTGGTAGCTCCTTTTGGCCGTGCCCTGACCTCCGGCGTGCGGCAGCTTGTCTTGGCCACCTCCCCTCACCTCAGACATGGGGTAGCTCCTCTTGGCTGCCGCCCCTGACCTTGGGCAAGGGGTAGCTCCTCTCAGCCACGCTTCTGCGCAGTCCGTCGCAGCTGGCAAGCTTCTGCGTGGTCGGTCGCAGCTGAGTCCGTGTTTTGAGGGGTGGGGAGGAGGCAAGAACACTGGAGTGGGTTGCCATTCTCTTCTCCAGGATATCTTCCCGACCCAGGGATTGAACCCAGGTCTCTGGCATTGTAGGCAGACACTTTACCGTCTGAGCCACCATGGAAGTGACAGTAAGACTTAACATGAACAAAATTGAAAAAGTATTCTGTATGTGGTCAAAAATCTCCAGCATCTTTATTTTTATGTACTGTACTCACCTAAAAGAGCTACCTTATGGATGTTTTTTATTCATATTCATTAATTTGTTCATCATTCAGTGAGCATTTACTGAGTTTTTATTATGTGCCATTTATTGTTCTGCCCATAAGAATTTCTGCATAGTGAAGGAGATATATAATAAATAATTACATTAAATTTTAATAGCATAGAAAAATATACCTTTGCCAAAATTCTGAGATGTAAGATTAATATACAGCCAAACTTTAAACTGGCTTATCACCATTATAGAATGAACTTAGGATATAGTATATCTGAAATTTTATCCACTAAAATTTAGCTGTTACTGTAGCAGTAGAATTATAGAATTTTAGGAGTCAAATTTTGTAGAAGACAGTAATTTCTCAATGCTGTCGTCTGATAAATTCTGCCTGCAGTCAACTGTCTTGCACATTTGGAATACTAAACAGTAGTCTATGATGATCTGTGGTTTTATAGAAGCAGTCCTATAAACCATGTGACAATATAGCAACATAATTGGCTTTCAAGATAACAGAATCTTCCCTGAATTTTTATCTGCATCTCAGCTTTTATTACATGCATACCAATTTCAGCATCTTCCTGGTGCATCATAGTAGGAGGATCTTTACAGCTGAAAACATGCAGAGAATTTAAACTCTGAAGACAGTTTGGTTTTTTCTCTGCAAGTAACCAGTGATAGTAATATCTACTCTCTTGGTACCCTTATTTTCAAAACAGTGTTTCAAGGCTTTCCTTGGTTCATGAAGCCATTTTTTAAAGAGTTCTAGTACATCTTGTTTGAACAGAGTTTAGTAATATATAGTAAGACAATTGCAAAAGGTTTTTTATGTCGTATAGTTTTATCTTTGGTTAAAGAACAGTGAAAGTAGTTGACAGTTTTTCTACTGTAGTAGAAAATGCCTGTCATAGGATGTCTGTCCTATCAAATATTGGTATTATTTCTGAAAACCTAGTGGAAAATTGCAAAAAAAACTATACTTTTTTTTCCTAAATCATTCATAGTCTTCACCACATGTATTCCATTGTCAGTGATAATTGCATGCTGATTTTCCATTTGATAATATATCTTCTATCAGGTTCACTTTTCTGTTAGCTATCTGCAACTGGAAAAGTTTGCACAAACAAGAAAAGCAGCGATTGGTTTCATTGCTAATTTACATATTGTCATACTTTAAAAGAACTTTCATATGTTTGTGCATATATGTACTAACTTGTCTATTGCACATAATATTAAAGTATACTTAATGATACTTCTAATAATATTAGCTTGTTTGTGAATAGTAAAAATAGTTTAGGAAAATATATTTCAGTAATATGTTTTTTAGGAAGAACCTTGAAAGTAAGAACCACAGCTTAAAGAAATCTCAAAACCCCTTGTCCTTCATGTCCTGAAAATGATTGTTAATCTGTATTAATGACTTTGTCAAGCTTTTTTTAAACTTCACAAATTCAAAACCTCAAGGAAAAATTGTTCCTAAATAAATATTTCTTTTAATGTCTATTGTTTTGAAACTGTATAAGTGAAAAATATTTGATTATATAATTTATTTTCTATATTTTAAAAAATTTGTCTGATTAAAGATAATTTATATTGAATTTTTTTGTAAATGATAATAGGGCATTTTTTTTTTTCTTGAGAAAATTCAAGATGGCATAGATGATATTCCATTCTCACAAGAGAGAAAGTATTCCCAAGTAGGACTTCCCTTTGAAGGACTCATGTTTAAACACTATTAAATAACCTACAATTAAATTTTGTTCTTAAAAATAATTTTATTTAGTGCACGAATGCAAATATGTCAAACAATTTTACAAAGATTCAGATTTTAAGATAGTCAAATATGTATAATATACTTTACATTAGTTTAATTTTTATTAATGTGTTTTGATGAAAATGCTTTCAATATTTTTCCTTAAACTTTTCTAGCTATTATTAATATATTCTCTGTTAATATTTGTAATTTTTAATTTCTCTATTAAGCTATAGAGTTCTTAATTTTTTATTTTAAATTTTCAGTTTTCATGATTATTTGTAAAACATTACTTTTAATACATATTTACAGTTTAGACTAAAAGAATTTCAACCTACAGAGCACATAAAGAGTTATTTTCACTCAAAGTAGCATATAAAATGCCCATTTATATGTGATAGTATGTAATCTAATATTTATCTAAATATCATACCTTTTTGGCATTTGTAATGTTGTTACACTTATTAGATAGGGTAGTAACATCTGTTTATATTATTCATTTCTGGAAATATCAAGACAGTTTTAAAGTAAGCATTTGTCTATTGAGCCTACCAAAAGATGAAGGCAAATAGTAGATCTTGGCTAAATATTGAAGCTGAACTGAACTTTATTTCTAATAAGTATCAAGATATTATAGAGTAAATTGATAAAGATTAAAGATGTTAGAAAGGAAGTAGGTTGAAGAGGGTGAGACTTCAGCATGAGTGGTCAGGTAGGGCTTTTCTTAGGAGGTGATGTTTAAATAGAGACTTGAATGAAGTTAAGAAAGCAAACCATGAACATTTCTAAGGGAAAATCAACTGAATCAGGAAACAGGCTCGCTAGTTAAGAAGTTATTGCAGTAATCCAAGTGATATTATGTTGGTGTTATGGATCAAGATGGTGGCTGTGGAAATGAAGATGTGCTAAGATTTTTATACTAGATCTGTGATTTTGGCTGTGGAACATAGGAGAAAGACGCAAGTGATTTCAAGGTTTTGGCCTGAACAATCAGTTGAATTTTTCACTGAGCTGAAGGATTCTGGTGGTAGAGCAGATAGCTTAGGGAAGAGAAAGGTGGTCTTGCATGTTAAGAGTTCTGATTTGAACATGTTTAGATACCTTTTAAACATCCTGGTGGAAATGTCAGAAAAGTAAGTGACAGGAAACAGGTAGGAGTGGGAGTCATGAGCGTAGAAAGCTGATCTTTAAGACTGTAGAATGAGTGGTCCTTAGAACACTCCAGTATCAGGAAGTCCAGGAAAGGAAGAGGAGCCAATCACGGACACCAAGAAGTGACAGTCAGGAAGACAGAAAAAGAAGAGGTGCTTGCAGTGATGGAGAAGCCAAGAAAATAAGTGTTTTAAAAAGGTCCAAGTCATCAGCTATCTCAAATACTACAGAGGAGATGAGACAGTTTTTTTAGAGAGCTTTGTTATGAGGTGGCACAGATAAATAGGATAGTAGCTGATGAGGAGAAAGACCAAGGGAGTGTTTTTTGGTTTGTTTTTAATGAAACCTATTTCATCGTGTCGGTATCCCATATAAGAGAAAAAATAATGGTGCAAGAAGGAAGGAAATAGTTTAAGAAGTACAGTTCTTGGAAAGACAGGAGGAAATCGGTTGCTGTGTATATGTGAAGGATTGGTCTTAATAAGAACTTAGAATAACTATAAATTATAATTGATTATTAATAAATTCCTGGCTTGCCACACTAAAAAATAAGTATATGTAAAAGATGACCTTGTTTCTCACAGTAATTCAGGTTCTGCCTCAATCCTGTAAGAGTTGACTCAATCCTGCCTTTGGAAGAGTCACAGGGGAAGCCATCAGTGATTGAAAAAATGTTAGATAATCAAACTATAGTTTCCAAAATTTTCTCCACAAGAGTATAAAAGAAAACCATGAGATTTTATTGAAAAATAACACTTCCTTGGGTCAAATATTAAGCCTAGAAACTCAGATTTATGGTTTCTATTTTTTCAAATTAAAAAATACTATAGATTTAAATAGACTTCCCAGTATTCTAAAGACAGATATATTAAGGGTAGGGGAAGAGTAAAGATTTCCCTTTTTAAGTGAAGTCGCTTAGTCATTTCCAACTCTTTCGGACCCCATGGACTATAGGCCACCAGGCTCCTCCATCCGTGGGATTTTCCAGGCAAGAATACAGGAGTGGGTAGCCATTTCCTTCTCCAAGGGGTCTTCTTGACCCAGGGATAGAACCCAGGTCTCCCACATTGAGGGCAGACTCTTTACCGCCTGAGCCACCAGGGAATCCCTTTTTAAAAGTAAGGGGAGGTCTGTTCTATTTCTTTTTAATTTAATTTATTTATTTGGCTGTGCTGGGTCTTAATTGTGATACACAGAAGCTTCATTCTTCATGAAGCATGCAGGATCTTTAGTTGTGGCATGCGAACTCTTAGTTGTGGCATGTGAGATACAGTTCCCTGACTGAACCAGAGCCCCTGTGTTGGGAGTACAGAGTCTTAGCCATTGACATCAGGGAGTCCCTGGTCTGTGTGTTGCTCAGTCACTCAGTCGTGTCTGACTCATTGTGACTCCATGGAAGCAGCACACCAGACTTCCCTGACCTTCACCATCTCTGAGCGTGCTCCAACTCATGTCCATCGAGTTGGTGATGCCATCCAACCATCTCATCCTCTCTTGCCCCCTTCTCCTCCTGCCTTCAGTCTTTCCCATCATCAGGGTCTTTTTCAATAAGTTGGTTCTTTGCATCAGGTGGCCAAAGTATTGGCGCTTCACTGTTTTTATTTAGGATGGACTAGTTTGATTTCCTTGCAGTCCAAGTAACTCTTAAGAGTCTTCTCCAACACCACAGTTCAAAAGCATCAATTCTTCAGCACTCAGCCTTCTTTATGGTCCAACTCTCACATCCATACCTGATTACTGGAAAAAACATAGCTTTGACTAGACAGACCTTTGTTGACAAAGAGTGTCTCTGCTTTAAAAAACATGTCTTTGACTAGACAGACCTTTGTTGACAAAGAGTGTCTCTGCAAATTTCTAGGTTTGTCAAGGAACAAGCATCTTTTAATTTCATGGCTGCAGTCACCATCTGCAGTGACTTTGGAGCCCAAAAAGATAGTTTTTCACTATTTCCATTGTTCCCCCATCTATTTGTCATGAAAATATAGGACTGGATGCCATGATTTTAGTGTTTTGAATGCTGAGTTTTAAGCCAGCTTTTTCACTTTACTCTTTCACTTCCATCAAGAGGCTCTTTAGTTCCTCTTCACTTTCTGCCATAAGGGTGGTGTCATCTGCATATCTGAGGTTGTTGATGTTTCTCCCAGCAGTCTTGATTCTAGCTTATGTTTCATCCAGCCCAGTGTTTCTCATGATATACTCTACATAAAAGTTAAATAAGCAGGGTGACAATATACAGCCTTGACATACTCCTTTCCTGATTTGGAACCAGTCTGTTGTTCCATGTCCAGTTCTCACTGTTGCTTCCTGACCTGCATACAGATTTCTCAAGAGGTAGGTCAGGTGGTCTGGTATTCCCATCTCTAAGAATTTTCCACAGTTTGTTGTGGTCCACGCAGTCAAGGGCTGTAGCATAGTCAGTGAAGCAGAAGGAGATGTTTTTCTGGAATTCTCTTGCTTTTTCTGTGATCCAGCAGATGTTGACAATTTGATCTCTGATTCCTCTTCCTTTTCTAAATCCAGTTTGAACATCTAAGAGTTCTTGGTTCACATACTATTTAAGCCTGGCTTAGGAAAATGTGAAATGAGCTAGCTGACTTGCTACTGTGTGAAATGAGTGCAATGTGCAGTTGTTTGAACATTCTTTGGCATTGCCTTTCTTTGGGATTGGAATGAAAACTGACCTTTTCCAGTCCTGTAGCCATTACTGAGTTTTCCAAATTTGCTGGTGTATTGAGTTAGCACTTTAACAATATCACCTTTTAGGATTTGAAATAACTCAGCTGTAATTCATTCAGCTCCACCAACTTTGTTCTTAGTGATACTTCCTAAGACCCACTTGACTTTGCACTCCAAGATGTCTGGGTCTGGGTGAGTGATCACACCATTGTGGTTATCTGGGTCATTAAGATCTTTTTTTTTGTATAGTTCTTCTGTGTATTCTTGCCACCTCTTCTTAATCTCTTCTGCTTCTGTTTAGTCCTTGCTGTTTTTGTCCTTTATTGTGCCCATCTTTGCATGAAATGTTCCCTTGGTATCTCCAATTTTCTTGAAGAGATCTCTAGTCTTTCCCATTCTATTGTTTTTCTCTATTTCTTTGCATTGATTGCTGAGGAAGGCTTTCTTATCTCTTCTTGCTGTCCTTTGGAACTCTGCATTCAGATGCTTGTATCTTTCCTTTTCTCCTTTGCTTTTCACTTCTCTTCTTTTCACGGCTATTTGTGAGACCTCCTCAGACAGCCATTTTACTTTTTTGCATTTCTTTTTTCTTGGGGATGGTCTTGATCCCTGTCTCCTTTACAGTGTCTGTAGTCCATCAGGCACTCTGTCAGATCTAGTACCTTAAATCTATTTGTCACTTCTACTGCATAACTGTAAGGGATTTGATTTAGGTCATACCTGAATGGTCTAGTGGTTTTCCCCACTTTCTTCAATTTAAGTCTGAATTTGGCAATAAGGAGTTCATGATCTCAGCCACAGTCAGATCCTGCTTGTTTTTGCTGACTGTATAGAGTTTCTCTATCTTTGGCTGCAAAGAATATAATCAGTCTGATTTCAGTAATCACCATCTGGTGATGTCCATTTGTAGAATCATCCATTTTGCTGTTGGAAGAGGGTGTTTTCTATGACCAGTGCATTTTCTTGGCACAACTCTGGTAGCCTTTGCTCTACTTAATTTTGTACTTCAAGGTCAAACTTGCCTGTTACCCCAGATACATCTTGACTTCCTACTTTTGCATTCCAGTCTCTTGTGGTAAAAAGGACATAATTTTTTGGTGTTAATTCTAGAAGGTCTTATAGGTCATCATAGGTCATTCAACTTGTAGGTCATTCAACTTCAGCTTCTTTGGCATTAGTGATTGGGACATAGACTTGGATTACTGGGATGTTGAATCATTTGACTCAGAAATGAATGGAGATCATTCTGTTGTTTTTGAGACTGCACCCAAGTACTGCATTTAGAACTCTTTTATTGACTATGAGGGCTACTCCATTTCCTCTAAGGGATTCTTA
Source organism: Bos grunniens (assembly GCF_055505025.1). Classification (NCBI taxonomy): domain Eukaryota; kingdom Metazoa; phylum Chordata; class Mammalia; order Artiodactyla; family Bovidae; genus Bos; species Bos grunniens. Next base: position 5,603,640 of record NC_141179.1, on the reverse strand, counting down.
GAAGTAGATATAATGGTCACCTGAATTAAATTTGCCCATTCTGATCCATTTTATTTCACTTAGTCCTAAAATGTCAGTATTCACTCTTGCCATCTCCTGTTTGACCACTTCCAGTTTACCTTGATCCATGGACCTAACATTCTAGATTCCCATGCAGTTCTTTACAGCATCGGACTTTACTTTCACCACAGACACATCCTCAACTGGGATGTTGTTTCCAGTCTGGCTCAGCCTCTTCATTCCTTCTGAAACTATTTGTCTGCTCTTCTCCAGTAGCATATTGGGCACCTGCTGACCTGTGGAGTTCATCTTTCAGTGCCATATCTTTTTACCTTTTCATACTGTTCATGGGGTTCTCAAGGCAAGAATACTGAAGTGGTCCCTTCTCCAGTGGACCATGTTTTGTCAGAACTTTCCTCCATGTCCCATCCGTTTTGGGTGGCACTACATGTCATGGCTCATAGTTTCATTGAGTTAGACCAGGCTGTGATCCATGTGATCAGTTTGGTTAGTTTTCTGTGATTGTGTTTTTCATTCTGTCTACCCTTTGATGGACCATGTCTGTTAACTCAGTTAAGTTTAAAAAGCTAGCAGTATCATTTCATTCAAGATGACTATAGAGATTAGTTTCATTTACATGTTTATACACCTTGAATTTTGTTTTTAAGTCACATATACATGTGAGGGATCATTCAGTTCAGTTCAGTTCGGTTCAGTCGCTCAGTCATGAACTCTTTGCGACCCCATGAATTGTAGCACGCCAGGCTTCCCTGTACATCACCAACTCCAAAAGTTTACTCAAACTCACGTCCATCGAGTTGGTGATGCCATCCAGCCATCTTATCCACTGTCGTCCCCTTCTCCTCCTGCCCTCAATCCCTCCCAGCATCAGAGCCTTTTCCAATGAGTCAACTCTTCGCATGAGGTGGCCAAAGTACTGGATGGAGTTTCAGCTTTAGCATCATTCCTTCCAAAGAACACCCAGGACTGATCTCCTTTATAATGGACTGGTTGGATCTCCTTGCAGTCCAAGGGACTCTCAAGGGTCTTCTCCAACATCACAGTTCAAAAGCATCAATTCTTCGGTGCTCAGCTTTCTTCACAGTCCAACTGTCACATCCATACATGACCACAGGAAAAACCATAGCCTTGACTAGAGTAGAACCCAGTTAGAAAGCAATTCAGATTTTCAAAATTAGACTGGTTGACTTTATAGAGTTAGAAGTAAGCCTCTAGATATCTGTCATGCAATTCTTTTTGCTGCTGTTGTTTATTCACTAACTGTGTCCAACTCTTTTGTGACTCCATGAACTGTAGCACTCAGGGCTCCTCGCACATGGGATTTCCCAGGCCAGAATACTGGAGAGAGTTGCTTTTTCCTTCTGCAGGGAATCTACCAGACCCAAGGATCGAACCTGCGTCTGCTGCACCGGCAGGCGGCTTTTTTATGACTGCCACCAGGGAAGCCCCATTATGCTCTTACCAAATTCATGTTTGAAAGTAGTTTGTCCCTGAATCTTTATCCATTACCAAACTACATGGCCAGATATTGTTTTCTAAAAGTTTTATTGCAGCTAAGTTTTTTTTTTTTAGTTGAAATATAGGTGGCATACAATATGTTATTTTCACATATTATATGTTTGTATACATAATGAAACTACCATGATAAGTCTAGTAATCCTCTATCCCCATCCAAAGTGGTTACAGTATTATTGACCATATATTCCATATGGTGTATATTATAGACAAGTCACTTATTTATTGTATAACTGGTGGGTGGTACCACTTAATTCTAGTCACCTGTTTTACATACTACCTCATCCCCTGCCCTTCTGATAACCACCTACTTGTTCTCTGTATTTATGGCTCTGTTTTATTTGGATTTGTTTTACTTTTTAAATTCTACATGTGAGAAAATGTGGTATTTATATTTCTTAACCTGGCATGTTTAATTTGCAGAATACCTTCTAAATCCATCCATGTTGCAAATAGCAAAATTTCATTTTTTATGACTAATAGTCCATTTTCTCTACATACCACATCTTCTTTATCCATTCATCTCTTGATGGACTTAGGTTGCTTCCATATCTTTAACTGTTGTAAATATTCCTGTAGTGAACATTAGAGTACAAATATCTCTGTGAATTAGCATTTTTGTTCCCTTTGAATAAATACCCAGAAGTGAAATTGCTGGATCATATGGCAGTTCTGGTGCTACTTGGTGGCTCAGATGGTAAAAAATCTGCCTGCAATTTGATTCCTGAGTTGAGATGATCCCCCAGAGAAGGGAATGGCTACTCAGTCCAGTATTCTTGCCTGGAGAATTCCATGGACAGAGGATTCAGGTGGGTCATAGGCCATGTCAGACATGACTGACCAACTAACATTTTCACTTTTTCACATCCAGTTCTGTTTGTACTTTTCTGAGGAATCTTCACACTGTTTCTATATGTTTCTATAATGGCTGCATCAATTTATAATCCCACCCACAGTGCATGAGTGTTCCCATTTTTTCCAATCCTCATCACCAGTCATTATCTCTTTAATGAGGCTCTTCTGACAGGTGTACAATAGCCTCTTATTGTAGTTTTTTTATTTTCATTTCCCTGATGATTAGAAATATCGAGCATCTTTTCATATGTCCACTTGCCATCTCTGTATCTTGTTTGGGAAAATGTCTATTCAGGTTCTCTTTCTATTTTAAAATAGTTTTTCTATGTTGGGTTGTATGAGTCCTTTGTATATTTTGGACAATAATCCCTTATCAGATGTATCATTTGCAAATATTTTCTTTCCTTTCTGTAGGCTGCCTTTTGGTTTTGCTGATGCTTTACTTTACTGTGCAGAAGCTTTTTAGCTTGATGTAGTCTCATTTATTTAGTTTTGTTTTCCCTGCCTTGAGGAGATAGACCAAAAAATACTGCTAAAACTGATATCAATGAGCATACTGTCTATGTATTATTCTATGTTTTGTGATTTCAGGCTTTGTATTTAAGTTATTAATCCATTTTGAGTTGTATATGGTATGAGAAAGTAGAATCTGGTTTGATTCTTTTGAATGTAGCTGTCCGTTTACTGAAGAGGCTGTCTTTTCTCAATTATTTATTTTGGCATAGATTAATTGTCCATCTAAGTGTGAGTTCTTAGATTTTTCTGTTCTATTTCTGGGTTTTCTATTCTGTTGCATTTGAATTATGTGTCTGGTTTGTGCTAGTACCATACTGTTTTGATTACTGTAGCTTTGTAGTGTAGTTTTAAATTAGTATCATAATTCTAGCTTTATTCTTCTTTCTCAAGATTGATTTGAGTACTCAGGATCTTTTATGTTTCCATACAAATTTTAGAATTTTTTTGTTCTAGTTCTGTAAAAAAAAAAAATGCCATGGGCATTTTGATAAGGATTGCATTGAATATGAAGATTGCCTTGGGTTTTGTCATCATTTTAATAATATTAATTCTTCCAATCCATGAGAATGATATTTGTTTCCATTTGTTTCTGTTGTCTTCAGTTTCATTCATCAGTGTCTTAGTTTTCCGAGTACAAGTCTTTTACCTCCTTAGTTAGATTTATTCCTAGTCATTTTATTCTTTTTTATGTAATTTTAACTGGGATTGTTTTCTTAATTTCTCTTTCTGATACTTTATAGAAGTGCATAGAAACACAATAGATTCCTGCATATTAGTTTTGTATCCTTCAACTTTACTGAATTCATTGATAACTTCTAGCAGTGTTTTGGTGTTGTTATTGGGTGTTATTAGCATATTCTATATATAGTATCATGGCATCTGCAAACAGTGACAGTTTCCCTTCTTTTCCAAATTGGATTCCTTTTATTTCTCTTTCCTGTCTGATTGCTGTGTGTAGCACTTCCAATACTATATTGAATAAAAGAGAATGGGCATTGTTGTCTTGCCCCAGATCTTAGAGAAAATGCTTTCAAATCTTCACCATTGACTATGATGTTAGCTGTGGGCTTGTCATATATGGCCTTTAATATGTTGAGGTATTCTCTCTTTGCCTACTTTGTTGAGAGTTTTTATCATAAGTGGATGTTGAATTTTGTCAGAAGATTTTTCTTGGTTTACTAATATTGTCATATGGTTTTTTTTATTGTAGTTTCTTAATGTGGTGTACCACATTGATTTATTTGCAGATGTTGAAAAACTCTTGCATCCTGGGATGAATCCCATTTGATCATACTGTATGACCCTTTTAATGTATTGCTGGATTTGGTTTCCTCAGATTTCATTAGTGATATTGACTTGTAATTTCCTTTTTTGTTGTGGTATCTTTGTCTGATTTTTTATATCAGGGTGATGCTGGCCTTATGATGCATTCAGAAGTGTTCCTTCCTCTACAATTTTTTGGATTAGTTTGAGAAAGATAGATATTAACTCTTCTTGACGTGGTTGGTAAAATTCACCTGTGAAGCCCTCTGGTTCTGGAGTTTTGTTTTTGTAGGTTTTTTTTTTTTTTTTCACTGATTCCATTTCATTTACTGGAAATTGGTCTGTTTATATTTTCTGTTTGTTCCTGGTTCAATCTTGGCAGATTGCATAGTCCAGGAATTTGTGCATTTCTTCTAGGTTGTTCATTTTATTGGCATAAGATTGTTTCTAGTAACCTCTTATGATCCTTGGTATTTCTGTGGTGTCAGTTGTAACTTTTCTGTTTTCATTTTTTATTTTATTGATTATACACTCTCTTTTTTTCTTGATATTTATGGCTAATTTATCAATTTTATTTATCTTTTCAAAGAAACAAGCTGTTTCATTAATCTTTTCTGTTGTTTTCTTTTAAGTCTCTATTTTGTGTATTTCTGCTCTAATCTTAGTGATGTCTTTTCTTCTACTAACTTTAGATTTCTGTTTTTCTTTAGGTAGTTCCTTCAGGTGTGGGATTAGATTATTTATTAGAGATTTTCTTGTTTCCTGCTATAGTCTAGTATTGCTATAAACTTGTCTGTCTTAAAACTACTTTAGCTGTGTTTAATAGATTTTGGATTTCAGTTTTTATTTGCCTCTCAGTTCAGTTCAGTCACACAGTCTGAATCTTTGCGACCTCATGGACTGCAGCACGCCAGGCTTCCCTGTTTATCACCAACTCCTGGAGCTTGCTCAAATTCATGTCTATTGAGTTGGTGGTGCTGTCTAGCCATCTAATCCTCTGCCTCCCCTTCTCCTTTTGCCATTTAACATTTTTAAATTCATATTTGCATCTTTTTCTGTGTATGTCCTTTAACTCCTTATTGTGGATATCAGTGATTTTACTTCTTTTGTCTTTTAACATTCCTGTTGGCTTTATAAGTGGTGGATCCACTGCCTTTATTCCATGTTTGCCTTTACCAAAGAGATTTTTCCTTTCATAATGTTATGCTTCTAGTTGTGTTTTCTTTTCTGTTTAGAGAAGTCCCTTCAATATTTATTGTAACACTGAGTTAGTGGTGCATGAACTATTTTAGCTTTTGCTTTTCTGTAAAACTCTATCGGTCCTTATAATGGATGATAGCTTTGTCAGATAGAGTATTCTTGATTGTAGGTTTTATTCTTTCATCAGTTTGAATACATCATGCTAAGCCCTTTTGGCTTGCAAAGTTTCCACTGCAAAATTAACAAATAGACTTATGGTTCCTTTTTGTGTAACTAACTGCTTTTCTCTTGCTGCTTTTAAAATTCTCTCCTTATCTTCATTTTTGCCATTTTGTGTTAATTTTTAGTATGACTATCTTTGGGCTCATCTTATTTGTGATTATGTCCTTCCTGGACATGGGTGCTTTTTTCCTTTGCCATGTTAGTGGAGTTTTCAGCTATTATTTTTTCAAATAAGTTCTCTGCCCCTTTCTCTCTCTTTTCTACTCCTGGAACCCCTGTAATATGAAAGCTTGTATGCTTGATGTTGTCTCGGAGGTGTCTTAAGTTATTCTCATTTTTTAAATTTCTTGTTTTCTGTTCAGATGGTGTGATTTCCATTACCCTGTCTCACAGTTGACTGTTCTGTTTCTATGTATCAATTTATCTTTTGTTGACTCCTTTTAGCTTGTTTTTGTTTTACTCATTGTATTCTTCTTCTCTGTTTGATTCCCTTTTATATTTTCCAACTCTTTGTTAAACTTGTGTGTTCTTCCATTCTTCTGCATTTTTTTGAGCATCTTTGTGATCCTTTCTTAGATTGCTTATATACATCCTTTAGTTCTCTTTCTGAGGTTTTGCCTTGTTCCTTCATTTGGAACATATTCCTCTGTCTCCTCATTTTACCTGATTCTCTATGCTTATTTCTGTGTATTAGCTATGCTGGTTACATTTTCTGATCTTGTAGATGTGGCCTTATAAAGGAGATGTTCTGTGGGGCCCAGTAACAGATACCTTTCTGGTCATCAGAGTTAGATGCTCTAGGGTGCCCTGTGTATGGGCTTCTGGATCCTTCACTGTGTCAGGACCAGTTACTGTGGACATGCTGGTGTGCAGGAGTGGCTCTGGCCTGGTTGGCTGCCAAGCCCTATCTCAGACTGTAGTTGCCAGTGTTGATGGTGGCCAATAAATGGACCCTGCACAGGTGACTGCACTAGCCAGTGGGTCCTAGGACTGGTGCCAGCCACTGATGGCATGTAGTTCAGTTCAGTTCAGTCGCTCAGTCACGTCTGACTGTTTGCAACCTCCTGGACTGTAGCACACCAGGCCTTCCTGTCCATCACCAACTCCCGGAGTCTACCCAAACTCATGTCCATCGAGTCGGTAATGCCATCCAACCATCTCATCCTCTGTCATCCCCTTCTACTCCTGCCTTCAATCTTTCCCAGCATCAAGGTCTTTTTCAATGAGTCTGTTCTTCGCATGAGGTGGCGAAAGTTTTGGAGTTTGAGCTTCAGCATCAGTCCTTCCAATGAATATTCAGACTGATTTCCTTTAGGATGGACTGGTTGGATCTCCTTGCAGTCCAAGGCACTCTCAAGAGTCTTCACCAACACCACAATTCAAAAGCATCAATTCTTCAGTGCTCAGAGTTCTTTATAGTCCAGCTCTCACATCCATACATGACTACTGCATAAACCATAGCTTTGACTAGACAGACCTTTGTCGTCTAAGTTACGTCTCTGCTTTTTAATATGCTGCCTAGGTTGGTCATAGGTTTTCTTCCACGGAGCAAGCATCTTTTAATTTCATGGCTGCAGTCACCATCTGCAGTGGTTTTCGAGCCCCAAAATATATAAAGTCTGTCACTGTTTCCATTGCCATTTATTTGCCAAGATGGCATGTAACCTTGTGGCAATAATGGGTGGGATAGAGTTCTCCAATATGGAGCTTCCCAGCAGTGTTCCATGGTAGAAAGGGCACCCCCAAAATGGTGCTGCCAATGTCTGTGTACCCAGGAGTTATCCCAGTTACCTCTTCCCTCTCCAGGGGGCTCTCCTAGATCAGCAAGTGGGTTCACACCAGGCTCCTTTCTAATTACTGCCTCTGTGCTGGGACTTAGAGTGTGTGGGATTTTACGTGTGCCCTTTAAGAGCAGACACTTATTTCCTGTAAACCTCTAGTTCTTCCATCCCCAAGCCTGGCTGGTATTGAAAGCTAGATATTTGGGGGTTCCTCTTCATGTTGCAGGACCAATGGACTGGAAAGCCAGTATGAAATTTGGACCCCTCATTTATTTGGCAAACCTCTGCAATTATTATCTTCTCAGTTATGGGTCGCCTACATGGTCATGTGGGTCTTGACTAAACTGCATCTCAGCCGCTCCTACCTGTCTCATTGTGGTTGCTTCTTTATATTGTTACTTGTTAGTCTTCAAGTCATTCTTGTAGATAAGTCTTCTGTAAATAGTTATAATTTTCTTGTTCCCATGGGAGGTGTTGAGCTCAGTGCCTTCCTATTCGGCCATTTTTGCCATAGATATGTAGCTAAGTTTTTTAAGCAATGAGAAATATATAGCATGCTCTCTGTTTTATAAGCACCAGGTTTGCTACGAAGTTTTCATTTTTCTGTGTATCTCAATAATCTGGGTAAGGTTTTTTGGTTTGTTTATTCTGTACTTTGTTAATTCAAGATTTGTTATTTTGATATTTTTGACAATTCAGATAATGACCTGTAAGGTGGAATCCAAAATACTGTAAATTTTTGTTTTCATTCTTTATATTATTTGCAATTGTCCGATAAATACTGAGACAATAAACCTTACTCTTTTAATATACTAGAGGCATAATTATAAAGAATGCCTAACAAGTAACAGGTCTCTTATAGGAGAATCTTTAAGAAATGTTCTTTTTTACATCCATGGAGATAGGTTGTGTTCATTATGCCAAGGGTTTAAACAGGAAGAAAATATTAACTTCATGTATAAATATTAGGATATTAATTTTCAAGAAATAGTAAAGCAAAGCAGAGAGCTTACTCTATTCATTCAGTTCAGTCACTCAGTCGTGTCCAACTGTTAGTGACCCCATGGACTGCAGCACACCAGGCCTCCCTGTCCATAACCAACTCCTGGAGTTTACTCAAACTCATGTCCATTGAGTTGGTGATGCCATCCAACCATCTCTTCCTCTGTTGTCCCCTTCTCCTGCCTTCAGTCTTTCTGAGCATCAGGATCTTTTCCAATGAGTCAGTTCTTTGTATCAGGTGGGCAAAGTATTGGAGTTTCAGCTTGAGCATCAGGCCTTCCAGTGAAAATTCAGGACTGATTTCCTCGATCACTTGATTACATTCTACAACAGCATAGTACACATCTTTTCAAGTGCACACAGAATTATACTAATGTAGATAGATCAAGGAGAAGGCAGTGGCGCCCCACTCCAGTACTCCTGCCTGGAAAATCATGGAGGAGCCTGGTGGGCTGCAGTCCATGGGGTCGCTAAGAGTCGGACACGACTGAGCGACTTCACTTTTACTTTTCACTTTCATGCATTGGAGAAGGAAATGGCAACCCACTCCAGTATTCTTGCCTGGAGAATCCCAGGGATGGAGGAGGGATTGGGCTGCCGTCAGTGGGGTCTCACAGAGTCGAACACGACTGAAGTGACTTAGCAGCAGCAGATAGATCAAACTTGTCTTAAATAATCTATAAGTATTTATAATTGTTAGAAATTAGTAGCAAAAAGATTTTAGGAAATTTAAAATGCTTGAAAGTTAAATATCTGCTTTTAAATAAATATCTACTTTTAAATAAAATATGGGAGTAGAACTATGGATGGAGGTTCGTGACATTTTACGGAAGGCAGTAATCAAGACCAATCCCCAAGAAAAAGAAATGCAAAAAGGCAAAATGGTTGACTGTGCCCTCCAAGAGCCTGTTTCCCAGTCTGGTGTAAATCAAATCCCTTACAATTATACAGTGGGAGTAACAAATAGATTTAAGAGACTAGATCTGATAGACAGAGTGCCTGATGAACTATCAATGGAGGTTCGTGACATGGTACAGGAGACGGGGATCAAGACCATCCTGAAGAAAAGAAATGCAAAAAAGCAAAATGGCTGTCTGAGGAGGCCTTACAAATAGCTGTGAAAAGAAGAGAAATGAAAAGCAACAGAGGGATGGTATGGGGAGGGAGGAGGGAGGAGGGTTCGGGATGGGGAACACATGTATACCTGTGGCGGATTCATTTTGATATTTGGCAAAACTAATACAATTATGTAAAGTTTAAAAATAAAATAAAATTAGAAAAAAGAAAAGAAAAGCAACAGAGAAAAGGAAAGATATACCCATTTGAATGCAGAGTTCCAAAGACTAGCAAGGAGAGATAAGAAAGCCTTCCTCAGCAATCAATGAAAAGAAATAGAGGAAAACAATGGACTGGGAAAGACTAGTATCTTTTTTTTTTCCCTAATTTTATCCAAGAAAATTAGAGATACCAAGGAAACATTTCATGCAAAGAGATGGGCACAATAAAGGACAGAAATGGACCTAACAGAAGTAGAAGATATTAAGAAGAGATGACAAGAATACACAGAAGAACTATCCAAAAAAGATCTTCATAACCAAGATAACCACGATGGTGTGATCACTCACCTAGAGCCAGACATCCTGGAGTGTGAAGTCAAGTGGGCCTTAGGAAGCATCACTACAAACAAAGCTAGAGGAGGTGATGGAATTCCAGTTGAGCTATTTCAAATTCTAAAAGATGATGCTATAAAAGTGCTGCACTCAGTATACCAACAAATCTGGAAAATTCAGCAGTGGCTGCAGGACTGGAAAAGGTCAGTTTTCATTCCAGTCCCAAAGAAAGGCAATGCCAAAGAATGCTCAAACTACCGCACAATAGCACTCATCTCACCAAGTAGCAAAGTAATGCTCAAAATTCTCCAAACCAGTCTTCAACAGTATGTGAGCCATGAATTTCCAGATGTTCAAGCTGGATTTAGAAAAGGCAAAGGAACCAGAGATCAAATTACCAACATCCGCTGGATCATAGAAAAAGCAGGAGTTCTAGAAAAACATCTACTTTTGCTTTATTGACTGTGCCAAAGCCTTTGATTGTGTGGATCACAACAAACTGTGGAAAATTCTGCAAGAGTTGGGAATACCAGACCACCTGACCTGCCTCCCAAGAAAATCTGTATGCAGGTCAAGCAGCAACAGTTAGAACTGGACATGGAACAACAGACTGGTTCCAAATTGGGAAAGGGGTGCGTCAAGGCTGTATTTTGTCACTCTGCTAATTTAACTTATATGCAGAGTACATCATGAGAAATGTTGGGCCGGATGAAGCACAAGCTGGAATCAAGATTGCTGGGATAAATAACAATAACTTCACATACCCAGATGACATGACTTTTATGGCTAAAAGCAAGGAAGAACTAAAGAGCCTCTTCATGAAAGTGAAAGAGGAGAATGAAACAGTTGGCTTAAAACTCAGCATTCAGAAAACTAAGATCATGGCATCTGGTCCCATCACTTCATTGCAGCTTGAACGGGAAATAATGGAAACAATGAGACTTTATTTTCTTGAGCTCCAAAATCACTTCATATGGTGATGGTGGCCATGAAATTAAAAGACGCTTACTCCTTGGAAGAAAAGCTATGACCAACCTAGACAGCATATTAAAAAGCAGAGACATTACTTTGCCAACAAAGGTCCGTCTAGTCAAAGCTATAGTTTTTCCAGTGGTCATGTATGGATGAGAGAGTTGAACTATAAAGCAAGCTGAGCACAGAAGAATTGATGCTTTTGAACTGTAGTGTTGGAGAAAACTCTTGAGAGTCCCTTGGACTGCAAGAAGATCCGACCAGTCCATCCTAAAGGAAATCAGTCCTGAATATTCACTGGAAAGACTGATGCTGAAGCTCAAACTCCAGTACTTTGGCCACTTGATGCAAAGAACCAACTCATTTGAAAAGACCCCGATGCTGGAAAAATTGAGGGCAGGAGGAGAAGGGGATGACAAAGGATGAGATGGTTGGATGGCATCACCAACATGCTGGGCATAAGTTTGAATAGGCTCTGGAATTTGGTGATGGACCAGGAAGCCTGGCATACTGCAGTCCATGGGGTCGCAGGTCGGACATGACTGAGCAACTGAACTGAACTGAACTGATGGGAGAAGAGGATATCAAAAAGAAAATTAGAAATTAATTTAGCTGAGTAAAAATCAAAACACAGTACATCAAAATTCTAAGATACTATGAAGAGTTAAAATCAATGTAAATGGTTAGCAGAATATAAATGGATGGAATCTTAACTGCAGCACATTTAATACACTTTTAGAAAAAGAGTTCTCTAAAGTTGATATGCAAGGTAACTTTATTAGTGGAGTACATGAGGCAAGAAATTATCTTTTTAAGGATCATAACTCAAAATGATTAGATCTCCAGAAAAGTTGTCCAAATCAGTCTTGTTCTCTTGAACTCCAGGTTTTACATCTCAGTCTCACAAGGTACTTAAAGTAATGACTTGAAATTGAAACTTGGGGAGCTTTCTTAATTTATCTTTTCTCCCATGCATATATTACTAGTACTAATTACTTATATTACTAGTATATTACTTATATTACTAGTACTAATGTATAAGATTTGATAAATGTTGATGCAAACCTAGGTTTGCATTTAGGAAAAATTTAGACTGAAGAATGGCAAATATCTCATAGTACACCCACTACCTTTTGAAGTTGGTATAGCAAGTCTTTCTAGGAAGAACTATGTTATTTGTCGTTAAACTAATTCTGAAGTTTTAATTCCAGTATAATTCCTGATAATCTACCTGTTGATGAGCTGCAGTTTATTACTATCTTTTTGTCCAATAAACTGAGAAACTTCTTATGTACAGAGTCGTCCACCTGCTAATCACTTTTAACGTGTTGTTTACTCTAGTTAATGACGGGTTGTACTTAATTTCATTCCAGATACATTAGATTTTAATTCTAGATGAATTTGTTCTCAAATCCTTAAATCTGTAATTTATACTAAGTAATTTTGAGAAAAGATGAAGAAGCATAAAAGATGTCACACTGAGAAAAATAATTGCCTGAATTATTTTTTATTTGTCTTAAACCATTTTTTGAAGAAACACAGTTCATTAAAACAAAATAAAAATGTCATAGTTTACTAATGTATTTCATCTTATACCACATAATTGCTATAAAATATCAATAAAGACAGTCGTTAGTAGAGTTTGGGCCAGACCCAGTTGAAATGACATAAGTTGATTATGACTTTCATCAATGTTTTTTATGTGTTCAATTATTTTTACATAATTAGGCTAATACTATGTATACATTCTGATAAATATATTAAGTAATGAACACTTTCCAATGTCATCAAATATTTTTCAAACACTAGTTTTTATTGTTATATATTTTATTGTATTCATGTACCATAATTTAATTAGCTAATTTATATTATTTTATGTACATTATCATAAGGGCTTCCCTGGTGGCCCAGTCAGCAAAGAATCTACCTACAATGCAGGAGACCTGAGTTTGATCTCTGGGTGGGAAGATCCCCTGGAGGAGGGCATGGCAACCCACTCCAGTATTCTTGCCTGGAGAATCCCATGGACAGAGGAGCCTAGCAGGCTTCAGGCCATGGGTTGCAAAGAGTGGGACATGACTGGACAAATAAGCACAGCACATATACGTTATATATAATTTCTATTTTTAATTAAAGGAAAAAAATAGAGGAAAACATCGAATGGGAAAGACTAGACATCTTGTCACGAAAATTAGAGATACCAAGGAAACATATCATGCAGAGATGTGCACAATAAAGGACAGAAACAGTAAGGTCCTAACAGAAGCAGAAGGTATTAGGAGGAGGTAGCAGGAATATACAGAAGAACTATACAAAAAGAGGTCTTAATTACCCAGATACTGCAATGTTGTACTCACCTAGAGTCATATATCTTGGAGTGTGAAGTCAAGTGGGCCTTAGGAAGCACCACTATGAGCAAAGCTAGCGGAGGTGATGGAATTCCAGCTGAGCTCTTTCTTTCTTTTTTTTTTTTTTTTCTTACTTTGCTATCTTTATTTTTATTTTATTTTTTAGTATAAATTTATCTTAATTGTAGGCTAATTACTTTACAATATTGTATTGGTTTTGTCATACATTGACATGAATCCGCTATAGGTGTACATGCATTCCTTTCAAATCCTGAAAAGTGATGCTGTTAATGTGCTACACTCAATATGCCAGCAAATTTGGAAAACACAGCAGTGGCCCCAGGACTGGAAAAGGTATGTTTTCATTCCAATCCCAAAGAAAGGCAATGTCAAAGAATGTTCAAACTACCACATAATTGCACTCATTTTTCATGCCATCAAAGTAATGCTCGAAATTCTCCAAGTTAGGCTTCAGCAGTATCTGAACTGAAAACTTCCAGATGTTCAACATGGGTTTAGGAGAGGCAGAGGCACCAGTGATCAAGTTGCCTACATCTGTTGGATCATAGAAAAAGCAAAAGAATTCCAGAAAAACATCTACTTATGCTTCATTAACTACGTTAATGCCTTTTACTATGTGGATCACAGCAAACTGTGGAAAATTCTTCAAGAGATGGGAATACCAGACCACATTAACTGCCTCCTGCGAAACCTGTGTACAGGTCAAGAAGCAACAGTTAGAACTGAACATGAAACAATGGACTGGTTCAAAATTGGGAAAGGAATATGTCAAGGCTGTATACTGTCACACTGCTTATTTAGTATCTATGCAGAGTAAATCATGAGAAATGCCAGGCTGAATGAAGCACAAGCTGGAATCAAGATTTCCGGGAGAAATATCAAAACCTCAGATGTGAAGATGACACCACCCTTATGGCAGAAAGTGAAGAAGAACTAAAGAGCCTCTTGATGAAGGTAAAAGAGGAGAGTGAAAAAGCTGGCTTGAAACTCAACATTCAAACAACAAAGATCATGGCATCTGGTTCCATCACTTCATGGCAAATAGATGGGGAAACAATGGAAACAGTGACAGACTTTATTTTCTTGGATTCCAGAATCACTGCAAAGACATTCCTTTGCTGACAAAAGTCCATCTAGTCAAATCTATGGTTTTCTAGTAATCATGTATGGATGTGAGGCTTGTAGTATAAAAAAGGTGAGCCCCAAAGAATTGATGCTTTTGAACTGTGCTGTTGGAGAAGACTCTTCAGAGTCCCTTGGACTGCAAGGAGATCAGAGCAGTCAATCCTAAAGGAAAGCAACCTTGAATATCCATTGGAAGGATTGATGCTGAAGCTCCAATGCTTTGGCCACCTGATACAAAGAACCATCTCATTAGAAAAGACCCTGATGCTGGGAAGGATTGGAGGCAGGAGGAGAAGGGGACAACAGAGGATGAGATGGTTGGATGGTATCACCGGCTCAAGGGTCTTGAGTTTGAGCAAGCTCCAGGAGATGGTGAAGGACAGGGACGCCTGGCATGCTGCAGTCCATGGTGTTGCAAAGAGTTGGACACAACTGAGTGACTGAACAACAACGGATTTCTTCATACTGCAAATAATCTTAAATAAGCAAACCTTAATAATCTCTTGATTATTTCCTTAATTACATCCCAAGAAAAGGAATTACTGAGTAATACGGCTTGAATATTTTTAAAGCTTTTGGCACATTAATCAAATTACTTATAAAAATATTGCACCAGTGTATACTCTACAAAAATTTTGTCTGTGTAGTGTACTTGCCAACACTTGAGCTTTATCATTTGTCATTCTGCTATTCTGAAGGACTAAAAGCATATCTTACTTTTTTAAATTAATGTAACTATGAAGAATGATACTATCTTTTATGTTTCAATAAGCATGTATGCAATCTATAGTTATTTTAATGTTACTAATTTATTTTGGGGGGCTCCAAAATCACTGCAGATGGTGATTGCAGCCATGAAATTAAAAGACACTTACTCCTTGGAAGGAAAGTTATGACCAACCTAGATAGCATATTCAAAAGCAGAGACATTCCTTTGCCAACAAAGGTCCGTCTAGTCAAGGCTATGGTTTTTCCAGTGGTCATGTATGGATGTAAGAGTTGGACTGTGAATAAAGCTGAGCACCAAAGAATTGATGCTTTTGAACTGTGGTGTTGGAGAAGACTCTTGAGAGTCCCTTGGACTGCCAGGAGATCCAACCAGTCCATTCTGAAGGAGATCAGCCCTGGGATTTCTTTGGAAGGAATGATGCTAAAGCTGAAACTCCAGTACTCTGGCCACCTCATGTGAAGAGTTGACTCATTGGAAAAGACTCTGATGCTGGGAGGGGGATTGGGGGCAGGAGGAGAAGGGGAAGACAGAGGATGAGATGGCTGGATGGCATTACTGACTCGATGGACATGAGTTTGAGTGAACTCTGGGAGTTGGTGATGGACAGAGAGGCCTGGCATGCTGCAATTCATGGAGTCTCAATGAGTCAGACACGACTGAATACCTGAACTGAACTGAACTGAATTCATTTCCATATTTGTGGAAAATTTTTTTCCAAATTTAATTTCAGTGGCTTTTACCTTTTTTATGATAATTTTTATATACAGAATTTTTTATAATCTATTTTTCTAATCAGACATAATCTTATTTTTCCTTTGTCTTAAATTGGCTTTCTCTTTTTCAATATTAGTTCAACTCTGAATGCAATTAACATAAATTTAGGCTGGATAAGAATTAAATTTTAAACTTTTTTCCTCCAAAAAGTTAATCATTTTCCACCAGCACTGTTTATTGAACTTTTCCATTCCCCAGTGGTCTGTGATAACCACCATTTAGATTTATATGTGTATTTAAATGATTTAACTTACTCCTACATCTTTAAAAATCTTAATTTTGAGTAATATATAAAACAGTTGGAGAACATTTTTGAGTAGTATTTACAAGAAAAAAAGATACAGAGGTATGGTTTATTTATTTTCTGAACTCTGGCATAAAGAATGATACTCATCTATATTTACAAATGAACGGTAAGTTAACTAGATGTTAAATTCTTAGCAGAACAGCCTTTTCCTTCAAAATTCTATATATTTTGGTCCATATAGGAGCAGATCATTCATGATACATTATTCATGTCTAGTATGATTTTTCCACTTACTTCTTTAAGCACAGCGATTTATGCATGTTTGGTCTCTCCTAACTAGTTGATAATCTCCTTGCCTTCAGCAAGTGTTTCTGAATGAGTGAAGGAATGCCCTTTCTGTTTATGCATTCTACTTCATCATTAGCCTTTTTAAAATAAAATCTTGCAGTATTTTTAAATTTTCTTGTATCACCTTGGAAAAATCTTTTTCTATATATTGTAGTAAGGAAATGTCAATGATCTCTGTGGTTCATCCAGCTTAGAAGTTTTTCTGTCTATGAATCTTAGTGTGTGTGTGTGTGTGTGTGTTTATAATATTTAAGAAATTGTCCAACCCCACTAAGTTGTTCAATTCTATTATTTGTTTGCTTACATCCATAATTACCTCTATTATATAGCATTTGAAGAATTATAGATATGTAGTCTCATAGGAGAGGCACAGGTCTTATGTTTAGTCTCAAGCGTTGTCCTTTAAAAAGAGCATGGCCTGTAATCTGGAGTGGAATAAAGGAGAAACATTTACTGGAAAGTAACTACCAGTAATATCTGTAACTCTGTTGAAAGCTCAGTCCAAAGCTCATTAAAGATTATGCTGTTTAATTGTCTTTATTTCTGTTCTTTTAAATGAATATAAATGTCATTAAAAAAAAAAAAAAGACTATTTCTTAGACCAATCTTAGGCTTACAACACAATTGAGATGAAGGTACAGTGATTTCCCATATATTCCCTGCACCAATACATGCATAGACTCCCTCATTACCAACTCTGAAGAACTGTACATTTTTACCAAGGGTGAATCTGTGTTGACGCATCTAATCACCCATGCCCATGGTTTACCTTAGGGGTCACTCGATGGTTAGCATTCTGTGCATTGGGCAAACATACAGTGGCATATACCCATTATTTTAATAACATACAGAGTGTTTTCACGGCCCTAAAAATTCTCTGTTCTTCCTATTTATTATCTCTCTGCTCCCTCATCCCTGCTAACCACTGATCTTATTACTGTCTCCACAATTTGGCCTTTTCCAAAATGTTATATAGTTGGAATCATATAGTATGTAAAGTTTTTTTCAGGATGATTTCTTTCACTTAGGTGTATGCATTTAAGTTTTCTCCATGTCTTTTCATGGCTTGATAGTTCATCTGTTTTTAGTACTGAATAATATTCGATTGTCACAATATAACAGAGTTGATGAGTCCATTCACCTACTAAAGGATATATTTTTGTTGCTTCCAAGTTTTGGCGATTATGAATAAGAGCTTCTATAAACATTCATGAGCAGATTTAATGTAGTTATTAAAAATTTAAAGGGCTTTCCCAGTGGCCCCACTGATAAAGAATCTGCCTACAATGCGGAAGATCTGAGTTCAGTCCCTGGGTTGGGAAGATGCCCTGGAGAAGGGAACTGCTACTCACTCCTGTACTGGCTATTTATTTTGTGTAGTTTCCTGTTCAAAGATATTATTATACATTAAAAGAATCTTTTTTATTTAAACTTTATCTTGTCAAATATACCTTTGCTTTAGTTCAATAGACCAACAGGTTATTGTTACTATAGATTAATAAAAACATTTTTACTAAAGAAGCTTATTCTTGACTAATTATTTTAATTGAAACTTTAATGAAGTAAAATTCTGATTATCAGCCACACTCTAACTTTCAATTAATTTGAACCCATGCACATCCATTGTTAGCAACAACTCTTGGAGTTTTTTAATTCAAAATTAAAGGATTTTTTGAAATAATAGTATAATTTTATATATTTATACAGTAATTGATTATTTTAAAATAGTTGTTTTAAGATAATAGGAATTAATATTTACAATAAAAATTGATCATGGAAGCATAATTTGTTTGTGATTAATGAAAATAGAAGGCAGATATAAAATATTTGATAAGGAGTAAATAATCTTTGTTATGTGTAATTTTAAATTATTTAATTGAGAAATAAATGCTTTATGGTATATCTACTTTATGGACTGTTATTTAAAAGTGTCATTATTAAAAGGATAATATCTAAGAAAAAGTAGTTATACTTTGTTAAAGAGATATCTTTTTAATCATTTCTATATTTAAAAAAAATCCATATATATCTATTTATATTTATATTTTGGGGAGTTGAGGAATAATAGAATAGAAATGAATCTAGGCTTTAGGCTTTATTTTAATTAAGAATGTTTTCCTCCCAAATAGATAATTGATTTATCTATAAATTTGTCTTGATTGAATGATTTATTTTAGTAACAAGTGTTTTAAAATTTTAAATAATTCCTCATAATTAACTTTATATGGCAACCCACTCCAGTGTTCTTGCCTGGAGAATCCCAGGGACGGCGGGGCCTGGTGGGCTGCCGTCCATGGGGTCGCACAGAGTCGGACACGACTGAAGTGACTTAGCAGCAGCAGTCCAAAATCTTAAATTTAACCATTAACATAATTGGTTCTGAACACATTTTCGTCAGATATTCTGTTTGTGTCTTTTTTAGTAATAACTTGTGAAGTCTATGCTTTTTTTTAATCTAAAAAAAGATGAGTGGATATACATAGTATTTGTGTAAGGATTCACCTTGCTGTACACCTAAAACTAATCCAACATTATAAATCAACTGTACTCCAATAAAAATTTAAAAAGAAAAATATAGTCTTTTCTCATTTTAAAATCAACATATTATCAATTGGTAGGATGGACATAGGAACATTTTTTCTACTCATTGTAGGGTAGGAATAGTAGTCAAATGCATGAAGATTTTAATTAATGCAAGCACACTAGCTTTGGAGATTTTAATTTCTCCTATTCTAGACCTGCTGACAGATATAAATGCTTGGATGGATAACAGAGTGTTATAGGGCATGAAATAGCCTGTCTACACAATAATCTTGTAGTTGCGAAGTCAGATCTGACTCTTTGCAACCCCATAAACTGTAGCCTACGAGGCTCCTCTGTCCATGGAATTTCTCAGGCAAGAATACTAGAGTGATCCCAGTGGAGGAGTCCCTTCTCCACTACACAGTAATACATTAAATAAATTATTTTTCCTAGACTTTATAAATCATGCAAAATTAATTACTGAGTAAATGAGAGTTCTGAAAGTTGCTGCAGTACCATCACTGTGTACCAGCTGAAATAGCAAACTGATTAAGAAATTGTCAGTAAAGCTATCTATCTCTTAAGGCACAATAGCACTGCCAGGAAATATTACAGAGAAACAAATCATCTGAGTTTATTATCTGACTCCAACACTATGTGACCTTGGGCATGCCCTTAACCTCACCATGCCTCCATTTTCTGATTGTAAAATGGGGATATTAACCAACATCAGGACTGTGGTAAGCATAAAATTGGCCAATACATGGAAAGCATATAACAAATTTGCACTCGACTTTGTTGTTTTTATTTGTTCCAAATATCAATCTTTCATTATACTTATCAAACATACTTTATGATGTTTCTTTCTCCAAATGGAGTATAAATTGATTTACAAAGTGGTAGATAAGTAGAAAAGACTATTTAAAAAAACATGTTTTAACAAAAAAAATTATTTTTTCTTGGACATTACTGTCCACTATAATACTTGATTTAGTAAAATGGCAAATTTACTATTAAATCTTGAACACAAATCCAGAATTAGCAACCTTGGGAATTCTAGTTTTAGACCTAGATGCTCAGTATCTCCAGAGCATACTTTGAAAGGTGAGTCATCAGTAAAAGAAGTATTAGTCCAGACTTAAATGCCGTATAGGAGATTAAATGTCATATTTTGTACTTTTTATTCTGAGTAGATCTCTACTAACAAAAAGATCCCCTGGAGAAGGGAATGGCAACTCACTCCAGTATTCTTGCCTGGCGAATTCCATGGACAGAGGAGCCTGGCAGGCTACAGTCCACAGGGTCGCAAAAAGTTGGACGCAACTGAGCAGCTAACACTAAGTATTGACGAAAGGTTGTGCAAAGAAGCTTTTTTGTGTGATAGATGGATATTATGCCAAAAAGCTGCAGTAGATTTCATAACATACAGTGGAAGTTTTTTCCCTACACATCATTTCAGAGCATTTGGAAATTTCATTACTTCCTCATTGAAAATGATTTCTGCATAGTTATTCTTTAATAGATATTTATCTTTCAAATCTGCAAAGTTTTTAAATGTGTATTTGTGTATTTCCCTCCTTCTAGAGCTGGGTAGAGAGAGCCGAAAAACAGACTCTTCTCTCTGACACACTTGACCTATCAGAACTCTTCCATCCAGACACGTTTCTCAACGCTCTTCGCCAGGAAACTGCAAGGTAAATAGCGTGAAGTACTTATTTGTCTGAGAGGTTAATTGCACACTTTGTTCACTTCTGATCACATTTGCTTGATTGTCAAGAAATAAATTTATTGTTGAATCCAAATAGTTGTGTTATTTCTTAGTACTCTACTGTTAATAACAGTTAACTTTTAGAGAACATTGCTTTTGAAATATGATGTGATTTTTTATTAGAATTCAAATAAACAAACTCTAATTTTTAACATTTTGGTCATTTATCTTTCTAGACCTAGTGTGTCCAGTATGGTAAGCAGAAGTCAAATAGAGCTATTTAAATTTTAATGAATTTAAATAGGATTAAGCCTGCCATTTATGGGGTTGCACAGAGTGTGACACGACTGAAATGACTTAGCAGCAGCAGCAAGGAGACCAAGATGGTGGAGTAGAAGGATGTGGACCTCACATCCCCCCATGAACACTTCAAAAATAATCTATGTGTGGAACAATTCTCACTGAAAACTCACTGGAAACTGGTAGAAGAACTCCTTTATAACCAAGGCTGTAAGAAAAAAACACGTATAATTGGGTAGGAAGGAAAGAAAAGCAATCAAGTCAGGACCTGTGACCCTGAGAAGGAGACTCAGGGAAAAGGGGATTTTATGGGCAGACCCTCATACTACATCAAACTACAGACTGGGCATCCAATTCCTGGGGTCCTGCATGGAGGAGACAAACCCCCTTTGCTGGTTGGAGGACTGTTGGGACAGACAGAAAGCATGAGGAAGGCGGGACTCCATGCAAGACAAGTGTGTGCACACTGGTTAGCCCTGAGGCAGGGTGGACAGAGGTCTGCTCGAGCAGCTGCTGGGCTTCCCATGACTGCTTCATTGTACACCCCAGCCCGAGCCAAGCAAATCTCTGGCCCCACACGCTCCATGCCACAGTGTGGCCCTGAATCTGAGGTGACCAGGACCTAGGAAAAGACTGTGCCTTAGGAGGCAGAGGGGACTCAGTCCTGAGCTGGACCCTGGGGAGTCTGTGGTGGCCATTGTTGGCACCTACTCAGTTAGTGCCCCAGAAACATCCCGGATTTATGAGAGCAGCTACTGTATCTACAGCTTAACTTCCCACCCCACGGGGGTGAAAGAAAACCACACAGGCCCTGCCTCCCCTGTGGAACATAGAGGTGTTGAAGATGTGATCAGCTGTGAGAGACACAGAGGCCTTGCCCCCACCACAGGGCAGAGAGAGGGCTGCTGTAGCGGGTGCATGGTCTGATGCAACGACCTCATCACGTGCCACAGCCCAAGCTAAGCAAACACTCTGGCGTCCCTCAGTCCATGCCTCAGCACAGCGCTGGATCTGGGCAGATGTGAGCAGGGAAAGACTTGACCGTGCGCTGTATCTGAGCGGAACCACAGATGCCTACACAGTCAGCACACTGGGCAGCTTTATGTGCAGGAACCTCACTTGCTTCAGCACTCCCCTCCAGGGACAAAATTCCTGGTGTGGGGAGAGAGCAAGACATAGGCTTAATGGGAATGGAGCCAGCTCATGCCTGACGTACAGGTCTTCCACTCCAGCCAAAGGATCAGACCCTTCCCTTAATAGGGCGGGGATGGCTACTGACCACAGAGGGAGTTTTGCCTCAAACCCCAGGCCAACTCTGTCTTTAGATTCAAGCCTTACCAAAGTGGTAGCTGACAGCACACTCTGAGGAAAGACGTGACTGGCACCCGCGTCAGATCTAGCTCTTCCATCAAAAGCATTGAGCACATGGGGTCTACATCAAGATACTCCCACCTAAGAATACCCCTTCAAGATGTAATAAGTAACTGTTTCACCTAAATTCATAGAGGCAGAGAACAGTAAGTAAAATGAAAAAGCCAGAGGAGCTACTCCTAATTGAAAAAAGCAAGAGAAAACCCCTGAAAAAATAGATAATGAAAGAGAAATAAACAATTTATCAGATAAATTATTGGAAATATTGGAAGTGAAAATGTTAACTGAATTAGGAAAAGGAATTGATCTAAAATAGGAGCTTCTTCACTAGGAACCAGAAAATATAAAGACCCAGTCAAAAATAAATAATTCAATAGCTGAAATTAAAAAAAAAAAAACATTAAAAGGAATGAATAGCAGACTAACTGATACAGAGGAACACATAAGCAATCTGGAAGATAGAATAATGGAAATCATCCAGTCAGAACACCAGAAAGGAAAACAAAAAAGCAATTCAAGAAACAAATATCTCTGAGAACATTGTATCCTCACTTTTGCATTATATTAGCTTCAGAAGGAGAAGAGAGAAGAATGGAAATGTATTTGAGGAAATTATGCTGAAACTTCAAAAACCTGAAAGAGGAAATAGATATCCAAGTATAGGAAGTACAGAGGGTCTCAAACAAATTGGACCTCGTTAAGCTTAAAAGCTTTTGTACAACAAAGAAAACCATCAACAAAATGGAATGGGGAAAATATTTGCAAATAGTGCAATAATGGCCAAGGGGTCAGTATCCAAAATATATATATAAACAGCTTGTTCAGCTTAATATCAGGAGAAATAAACAATCCCATAAAAAGGGGTCAAAGAAAAAATATGATTTCTCAATATACTAGCCACATTTGTAGTTCTCAATAGCCGAATGTGAGTAGTGACTGCCATTTTGAACTGAAAGAAAATATTTTCATCTTTTTTGTAGAAATTTCTCTTAGACAATGCTGACTAGGCTTCTTTGTGGGAAACAGTATTTGATGGTTAAGATCAAACTGTTTTAAGACAAATATAGATTATCATGTTATATATAGTCTATAATTTTTAAGTTGGAATGTAATGAAAGAGACACTTCCAAAAATACACTGGGAAAAAATGTAATTGTTTTTTGTGCTTTAGGAGATCTTCAAATTGGTTGCACCTTGAGATCTTATTCTAAATATCAATATTTCAGTTGAGCTGGTAAACATTTATTGAACCCCCCTCATATACCTGCATGAAGAGTGATAGTCAATATATTCTATAGCTCCTGAAAGTTATTGCTTTCTGACATTTGACATTTCACTTTTACAGAGCTATGGTCTGTTCTGTGGATAGCCTCAAATTTGTGGCATCATGGAAAGGTCGCCTACAGGAAGCAAAGCTTCAAATTAAGGTATTAGACTGATTTTACATATTTATCTGAGTCAAAGATTATATAAGTACCAACTATGATAAAGAAATTCTCCTCCAGTCTCAAAGTCACAAGAAATAGATTGTATTTGAAATACAATGTGAAATACTATGTGAAAAATCAAAGTAAGTTAAGATTTAACATGAAGCAAGCTATACAAAATACAACCTGTTCTAATACAAAAATAAGAATATTGGGAATATAACATATTTGAAAATATAACTCATTAAAAAATGATATAAATCTTGAAGTTCTGTTATATTACCTCTTCTAACATTCAAGTTAATAAATACTTGCTATACAGTAAAGTATGTGATAGCTCAGTTGGTAAAGAATCCATCTGCAATCCAGGAGACCCCACTTTGATTCCTGGGTCTGAAAGATCCACTAGAGAAGGGATAGGCTACCGACTCCAGTATTCTTGGGCTTCCCTTGTGGCTCAGCTTAAATTAAATCTTGTCCTTAGATAGTTTACAGTTTGTTAATGCATTAGGTGTCTGCTAAAATCAAACCTACCATGTTAAAAAAAAAATTAAACCATCTTTTGCCATATAAATTTTCATAGCAGCTTTACTGATAAAAGTGCATTCATTATTCTTGCAATAATAGATAATAATATCCATTCAAATATAATGACAAAACTAATGAAATCCTTTCCCCAGCAACTCCAGCCTTCTTCTGCATCATCTTCACGTCTCTACCATTCCTTTTTCACATTCTCACACATAGAATTGCCTTCTTGATGCGAAAAACTGACTCATTGGTAAAGAGCCTGATGCTGGCAAAGACTGAGGTCAAGAGGAAAAGGGGATGACAGAGGATGAGATGGTTGGATGGTATCACTGGTTCACTGGACATGAGTTTGAGCAAACTCAGGGAGATAGTGATGGGCAGGGAAGCCTTGCATGCTGCAGTTCCTAGAGTCACAAAGAGTCAGACACAACTTAGTGACTGAACAGCAGTACGTGATGCTGCATGTTTTAGTATGGTTATCTCTATATATTGGTCTGTCTTATAAGACTGAAATGTCATTGAAGACGAAGACTGTCTTATCTATCCTCAGATCCTTAGCATCTAGTTCAATGTTTTAACACATAATTAAAGTAAGGGCTTTCCCTGATGACTCAGTGGGTAAAGAATCTGCCTGCAACACAGGAGACAAAGGGGATGCGGATTTGATCCTGGAGTCAGGAAGATCCGCTCGGAGGAGGAAATGGCAATTTGTTCCAATATTCTTGCCTGAGAAATCCCATGGACAAGAAGAGCCTGGAAGGCTACAGTCCGTGGAGTCACAAAGAGTCAGACATGCCTGAGCATGTGCACGCGCGCACACACACACACACAATTAATGTAAGATTATATTTCTTTAACTTAGTTAACCTTAGGCAACTGACATATCAGAAATTCTGTTTCATAATCCTAGTTTCCAGGCCAACGATTTTCTTTTCATATCACTACTACTTTCTAACATACTGTATAATTTATTATATTTGTTATTTGTTGTTTGTCTTACTCTATTAGAATGTAAGCCCCATGAGAATAGTCTTTTTTTTTTTTTTTTCAGTTTTCTTGTATCTCAAATACCTCCAGCGAAACCTCATACATAATAACCACTAATTATACTGTAGTTGAATTGTTGAGTGGAGGACCAACAATAGGAGAGGCACTATAACCGGCCTTATTAACATCAACTGTAATGTACAGTGTGCCAGAAATTCGATCATTGGCAGTAAGTTAGGTCTTTCCCTTTTGGCTTCATAGATTACAGAAACATTCTCCCTTGAAGCAAAATTAGCAGGTTCTTGTTCATCCTTTGCATTTTAACCTTAATCTCTAGCCCATAAAAGCTACCTTAATTATTATTGGTATACATAAACTGTGGCCTAGTCATTAAGGAGAAGGAGGAAACCCATGAACCGTGCGCTTAACCTGACTGTGTGGTCTCTTAGCATACACATAGAATGTAGTATCGTTATTTAGGTAAACTACTATAAAAAACAAGGGGAACAAATTTTATTTTACTCTGTGTCAAGGTGTATTCATATTTCCCAAACTATTATCCCCCTGTTCTTACAAAATGAAATAAAATTATCTACAATCAGAAAATCCCCAAGTGTATATGTTTTGTTTTATAAATGGGAGGGGGGGAGGCTGACATAAAACACAATTCTAATCTTAAGTCACCCAAAACAGAGCCATGTGACTTTTTAAAGTAATTAATAGAGCAGTCTGAGCCTTTGTTGTCTCTTTTATCATGGATATAAATAATAATTTCCTTGACATGTTTATTACAAGGTCTCTGAAAACCTATATATGTGTGTGTGTGTTTATTTATTTCTCTAGATTTGGATTAGGTTTTATTAGGCAGTGTGTGTTTTTTTAATTAGAAACAAAAGTATGTTTTAGTATAAAGTTCTCTGCTTTTATCTAGTAAAGCAGAATTCTTTCATTTTTCATTTGAAATTTATAAAAGCAACTTTATTGTTAAAAACTAAAATATTTGTTGGTCAGTATGTTTAGGAATAAGTTTTATAGAATTATGTCTTAAACTTTAAAAAAAAATCCCTTCATATGGGATTTGAGTTGATTCAACAGAATTTTTCCTCTCTGGCCCCTCATTCATGTAAACAATAGGAGCATATTTCCTAATTTCTTACCTGCAGTTTATATTTTTCAGATTAAACGTTTTTATAACTTTTTATAGTTATAACTGCAACCCCTCACTGCAGTTGGCATAATCAGTAAGTTTTAAATAATTGATTTAGGTTCCTTTCAATCAAATTTTCAATGAAAGGATTGTTTTGATAGGAAAATTTTAGATTTGAATTATATTTGAATTTTATTGTCACTGTAAAACTTAACTGGCTTTAAATTTTTTCAGTCTCTACCACCCTAGACTGAATTCAACTAGTGAAATCTTCAAGCAAGGCTATATAGTTCCTACATCAATCAATATCTCATACCCCTTAGACCCGCTTAAGAGAATATGTATGTATATTGATTTTTTTAGATCCTGAATGTGGCCCTCTAAAATTTCCTCACTTCCATTATTGATTTGTTACTTGTTAACAGCAGTTCTGAAACTTAGTACCAGAAAATGCATCAATCAAACACCTGTTCAGCCTGCATGCTTGATCTTGTCCAAGGCTGTGAAAGTTTGGCTCTGGCAAACCTGGGCCGCTTCCAGTTTGCTCCTTGACTGGCAATGCTGCCAAACACAAAGGGCAAAATCAAGTCTTCTACCTTGGTAAATCAGGCTTATTAAACACGTTATACTCTTGTTAATAATGCACAGTTGTCTGAGATACCTGAAAGCTGCTGCTCCTTTGGGACCTAGTAGCATATTAAAGCCACTTATGCTTGCCAGGTCGTTTGGGCTGCTTCATGCCAGGCTAGGGTTGGCCCATTTACCAAGTGGTTAGTATACTATTTGTATTTCAACTCCCTCTCTTTTAGAGCTTACTAGGAAATAAAAGTTAAAACAATGAGGAAATTGGAGATTTAGACATTTGAGGTTTCATGAGGAGAATGGGCTCATCAGAATTAGGAGTTACAAGCTTCAGACACATCTTCCCCAAATGAGTGTGAGCTGCCAGTTGTAGCTTATCAGTCCAGCAGTGGAAACCTTACCTCCTCCCCACCAAAAAAAAACCCTTAAATAATTCTTTTATTTTTAACTGACATTTTGAAATAGTTTATTGGCATTACTATGGCCTTATGTCTACCAAATATGATAATTATAGTCCAGAGGAAAATACAAAATACAACCTCTGTCTCTTCATCTTTCCACTCAAATAGACCAACCAGTATTCAGTGACAGGACCTCTTTTTTTTTATTGAAGGATAGTTGCTTTACAGAATTTAGCTCTTTTCTGTCAAACCTCAACATGAATCAGCCATAGGTATATATATATCCCCTCCCTTTTGAACCTGCCTCCCATCTCCCTCCCCAGCCCACCCCTCTAGGTTGATCCAGAGCCCCTGTTTGAGTTTCCTGACCCATACAGCAAATTCCCATTGGCTGTCTATTTTACATATGGTAATGTAAGTTTTCACGTTACTCTTTCCATGCATCTCACCCTCTCCTCCCCTCTCCCTGTGTCCATAAGTCTTCTCTATGTCTATTTCTCCACTGCTGTCCTATAAATAAATTCTTCAGTACCATTTTTCTAGATTCTGTGTATGTGTGTTAGAATATGATATTTATCTTTCTTTTTCTGACTCACTTCACTCTGTATAATAGGTTCTAGGTTCATCCACCTCATCAGACCTGACTCAAATGTGTTCCTTTCTATGGTTAAGTAATGTTCCTTTGTATGGTTGAGTAATATTCCATTGTGTATATGTACCACAATTTCTTTATCTATCCATCTATGGACATCTAGGTTTTTTGCATGTTCTAGCTATTGTAAACCGTGCTGCAGTGAGAAATGGGATATATTTTCAATTTTGGTCTTTTTCAATTTTTCATATATGCCTTGGAGTGGGATTGCTGGGTCACATGGTGGTTTTATTCCTAGATTTTTTAAGGAATCGCCATACTGTCTTCCATAGTGGCTGTATCAATTTACATTCCTACCAACAGTCTAAGAACATTCCCTTTTCTCCTCACCCTCTCCAGCATTTATCATTTGTAGACTGTTTGATGATGGCCATTCTGACCAGTGTGAGGGGGTATCTCATTGTAGTTTTGATTTGCATTTCTCTAATACTGAGCGATGTTGAGCATCTTTTCATGTGTTTGTTAGCCATCTGTATGTCTGTTTAGGTCTTTTTCCCACTTTTTGATTGGGTTGTTTGTTTTTCTGGTATGGAGTTATATGAGCTGCTTGTATATTTTGGAAATTAATCCTTTGTCAGTTTCATTTGGTATTGTTTTCTCCCATTCTGAGGGTTGTCTTTTTACCTTGCTTATAGTTTCCTTTGCTGTGCAAAAGTTTTTAAGTTTAATGAGCTCCCACTTGTTTGCTTTTGTCATTTTAAGACATCTATTTCTAATAGTTTTCATTTTTAAAACTGAGCACTTAATGTGAATATCCTTATATTGTCATTATCAAGTAGATATTATTTTTAAATCATGGGGGAACTTTAAGAATGCTTAGCAATATGATTTTCTCTGAAAGTCAATCTCTAAAATGATTTGGTGTTTGCAAGATAATATGATATAAAACTAGGTCAACAAAAAATTATTTTTCTTAAAAACTTAAATGACTGCAGCAATCAAAGGTTTTAAATCTGATATTCTTGTAGCATTAAGTGCTTAGAGTGTCTTATTATATTTACACCAGTTTAATGGGCTTTCTGAGGCTTTTCTCGTGGCTCAGTGGTAAGGAATCTGCCTGCCAGTGCAGCAGACACAGGTTTGATCCTTGATCCCAGAAGATCCCACATGCTAGGGAACAACTAAGCCCACGCACCGCAACTGTTGAGCCTGCGCTCTAGAGCCTGGGAGCTGCAACTGCTGATCCCACGTGCCACAACTACTGAAGCCCGCGCTCTAGAGTCCATTCTCTGCAACAAGAGAAGCGGCTGCAGTGACAAGCCTGCACAACACACGTAGAGGGTAGCTTCCGCTTGCCACAACTGGAGAAAAGCCCCTGCAGCAACAGAGACCCGGCACTGCCAAAAATAAATAAGTGGATAAAAATTCTCAAAAAGAAAAATAAAGCCTTTTAATTCTTAGTTGACTATACTGTTTCATAGCCTGGCCAACTTAATGCTATCTTCTCATGACCTCCAAATACAGTAGGAGGCTGAGAACTGGCTGTAATTTCCTGTTTGGAAAGTGTCTCTACTCTAAAACCTAAAAGATTCAAAGTGCTGGGATTATGTACTAAGTTCCATTAACTGTTCTAGTCCTTCCCCAGCTTTCAAAAACTTTTAAGAAACCTGTTTGTATTTCTTACTGGAATATAACTGTCCCTAGCATATTCTCCTTTCTTCAACCTACATCAAGCCACATACATAATTTTATATTTTCTAGTAGTGACACTAAAAATATAAAGGAAACAGATAAAAATATCCTTAGTGTTATTTTATTTTACCTAATATATACAACATATTGTTGTTTCAGCATGTAATGCTATGCTATGCTATGCTAAGTCACTTCAGTCGTGTCCGACTCTGTGCGACCCCATGGATTGCAGCCTAACAGGCTCCTCCGTCCATGGGGTTTTTCCAAGCAAGAGTACTGGAGTGGGGTGCCATCGCCTTCTCTGTCAGCACGTAATACATATTTTAAAATTATGAATGACATATTTTACTTTCTCTTTTCTTATACAAAGTCCTTAAAATCTATCATATATTCTGTATTTATGGCACATCTCATTTCAGACTTGTAACATCTCAAGTGTTCAATAACATATGTGACCTTGGCTACTGTACTGAACAGTAGCTCTAAAGAGAGAAGGTAATTCCCTAGAGAAAATTAAACATTTTCTGGCATTCAAGTTTATTCCCAATCATTGTTAGTTATTTTTCTTATTAAACAAAAAAATACAGAAGAGGAAAGAATAGTAAATGAATCTCTATACTCAAAGTTTTCAAGATTTAGAGATATTTCTTCTTTTTCTCTTTTTTTATTGTCTTTGCTAAAGCAAAGTCCAGGCATTTTACTTTTCCATTTCTCAAAAAAAAATTCTCATATAATATATTGTCACACATACAAAAATTAACAATATTTCCTTGGCATCATTCCTTGGCAATAGCTAGTTCACAGCAGTATTTACCACTGTCTAAAAAAAAAAATAATTTCCAATAGTGTGTTCAGATTCGGGTCAAAGTCTAGACACTGTGTTTGGTTATTGCGTGCCTTATGTCTTTTCACATCTAGATCAAGTTCATCTTTTTATTTCATACCACTGTTTGCTACAGAATCAAGGTCACCTCTGCTGTAGAATAATATTTTCCTGGAATTCTCTTGCTTTATCTATGACCCAACGGATGTTGGCAATTTGATCTCTGGTTGCTCTGCCTTTTCTAAATCCAGCTTGAACATCTGGACATTCTCAGTTCACATGCTGTTGAAGCCTAGCTTGGGGAATTTTGAGCATTATTTTGCTAGCATGTGCAATAAGTGCAATTGTACAGTAGTTTGAACATTCTTTGGCATTGTCTTTCTTTGAGATTGGAATGAAAACTGACCTTTTCCAGTCCTGTGGCCACTGCTGAGTTTTCCAAATTTGCTGGCATATCCAAATAATTTCCAGTAAAACCTTTATTTTGTCTTATTTAAATGGATGCACTATATAAGATAATTCTAGATAAGATAAGATAATGTCTAGAAACTAGTAGATGGATTAGCTTAAATGAATAGCAATAGCTATTCTTTGGGCACTTACTGTATATCAGGCATTTTTCCAAGTATTTTAAATATGATATTAGAGGAGAACTTTTATTTCCCTTTCCTGTAGTTTTTCCATGTGGAGGAATATTTACTAATGTTCATATTCCTAGACACTCTCTACCTTCTACCTGACTCCTCCCTTTCCAGGAAAGGTGTCACTTTATCTGATTATGAGTTTGAGTCAGGAACCCAGGGCTGAATACTGTGCCTTCCTATGCTCTTCTCTTGGGTTACATATTCTGCTCCGCCCCTTCAAGGTAGTCCCTGCATCTGGTGTAGCTGGCTCCTTAGCGTAGTACTGTCATAACTAGGAGTTAAGCCTTCCAAATTCTTGTGTTTGGTATTAGCAAGTACATTTGCCTGGAGATCTATCACATCCATCAAACTATCTTTTTCCAGGAAAAAAAGTAGTATTTTAGGCCTCTCTGCTTTTTCTCTTTCCATTGATGCAGAATTACAGATGAAACAGGGTTCCATTTGTTGATACCACTCCAATCTCTGATATAGCAATATTATCATTTTATTATATAAACAATAGCTATTGCTTTTTGAAAGTCCATGTTTTAATTTTCTTTAAATTCTGGAGTTGGAGAACGATAGAGGATGAGAGAGAAAAGGACAAATTTAGAGGATTTTATTAGAGGTGGTGATTTTATTAGAGGTGGTGACAGCCATTGGCAGTTGATAGTATATCGGAAGTTCAGAAGATAGAACCAAGAATGTCTCCCATGTGTCTGATCAAGCAACTACATGGTCAGTAGTGTCAGTTATTGAAATAAGGCTCTAAAGGACAGTATTTAACACCCCACAAACCCCCTGGTTAAAAGAGGAAAAGGAGAAGGGGGTGGTAGAGGATGACTTGGTTAGATAGTGTCACCAACTCAATTGAACTTGAGCAAAATCTGGGAGATAGTGGAGGATAGAGGAGCCTGGCATGCTGTGTAGTCCATGAGGTTGCAAAGAGTTGGACATGACTTAGTGGCTTCACTACAACAATATACATATTACATAGTCAAGTTGTGATGCTGTCAGTGGAGACTACTTTTACAAATTTCTGTAGAGTCCAGTTGAGCTCAAAACTCAATATATATCTCAGTTTATATCTCTGTATATGCATATTGAAAAATCAAATCGCCAGCATTCATTGGATCATGGAGAAAGCAAGGGAATTTCAGAAACACGTCTATTTCTGCTTCATTGACTACCGTGAAGCCTTTGACTGTGTGGATCACAGCAAACTGTGGAAAATTCTTAAAGAGGTGGCAGTATATCAGACCACCTTACATGTCTCCTGAGAAACCCATATGTGGATCAAGAAGCAAGAGAAATGGACATCAAACCACAGACTCGTTCAGAATTTGGGAAGGAGCATGACGAGGCTGTAATTATCACCCTGCTTATTTAGCTTAAATGCAGAATACATCCGGTCTTCCCAGGTGGCTCAGTGATGAAGAATCCACTGCCAATACAGGAGACATGGGTTCAAACCCTGGGTCAGAAAGAGCCCCTGGAATAAGAAATGACAACTCCACTTGTCAGTTGTCCAGTTGCCACTCCAGTATGCTTGCCTGGAAAATACCTTGGACAGATGAACCTGGTGGGCTACAGTCCAAAGGGTCACAAAGAGTCAGACACAACTGAGCCACTGAGCACGCATGCGCTCAAGGTACATCTTGTGAAATGCTAGGCTGGCTGAGTCAGAAGCTGAAATCAAGATTGCAGGAGAAATATCAACAACCTCAGATATCATATTGCAGGTGATAGCAATATAACAAGAACTAAAGAGCCTGTTGATGAGGGTGAAAGAAGAAAGTGAAAAGGCTGGCTTAAAACTCAACATGCAAAAAACTAAGATCATGGCATCCAGTCCCATCACTTCATGGCAAATAGATGGGGAAACAGTGGAAACAGTGGCGAATTGTATTTTCTTGGGCTCCAAAATCACTGCAGATGGTAACTGAAGCCATGAAATTAAAGGTAAATTCCTTCCTTGGAAGGAAAGGTATGATAAACCTAAACAGTATTAAAAAGCAGAGACATCACTTTATCAACAAAAGGCCCATATAGTCAAAGCTATGGTTTTTCTAGTAGTCATGTACAAATGTGAAAGTTGGAACATAAAGAAGGCTGAGCGCCAAAGAACTGATGTTTGCAAATTGTGGTGCTGGAGAAGAGTCCCTTGGACAGCAAGGAGATTAAACCAGTGAATCCTAAAGGAAATCAACCCTGAATATTCATTAGAAGGATTGATGCTGGAGGTGAAGCTTCATCACTTTGGCCACCTGATGCAAAGAGCCAACTCACTGGAAAAGACTGACACTGGGAAAGAGTGAAAGCCATAGGAGAGGAGGCAGCAGAGGATGAGATAGTTAGATAGCATCACCAACTCAGTGGACATGAATTGGAGCACACTCTGGGAGGTAACACACAGAAGAGCCTGGCGTGCTGCAGTCCATGGAGTCACAAAGAGTAGAACGTGACTTAGTGATGGAACACCGACAATAGCATATATACTATGCATATTACATAGTCAAGTTGTGACACTATCTGTGGGGACTGCTTCTACAAATTTCTATAGAGACCACTTGAGCTCAAACCTCAGTGAAATTTCTGAAAGAGGCCTTAGAAGAATTATGTTGCCTAGGGACTTACTAGGGCTTCCCTGATAGCTCAGTTGGTAAAGAATCTGCTTGCAATGCAGGAGACCCCGGTTTGAGTCCTGGGTTGGGAAGATCCCTTGGAGAAGGGATAGGCTAGATAGGGAAGAATTTTCTAGCACTGAAATTAGTAAACACTTAAATTTTAATCAAAAAATGGGCCAAAGAACTAAACAGACATTTCTCCAAAGAAGACGTACAGATGGCTAACAAACACATGAAAAGATACTCAACATCACTCATTATCAGAGAAATGCAAATTAAAACCACAGTGGGGTACCATCTCATGCTGGTCAGAATGGCTGCTATCAAAAAGTCTACAAACAATAAATGCTGGAGAGAGTGTGGAGAAAAGGGAACCCTCTTACACTGTTTGTGGGAATGCAAACTAGTACAGCCACTATGGAGAACAGTGTGGAGATTCCTTAAAAAACTGGAAATAGAACTGCCATATGACCCAGCAATCCCACTGCTGGGCACACGCACCGAGGAAACCAGAACTATAAGAGACACGTGTACCTCAATGTTCATCACAGCACTGTTTACAATAGCCAGGACACAGAAGCACCCTAGATGTCCATCAGTAGACGAATGGATAAGAAAGCTGTGGTACATATACACAATGGAATATTACTCAGCCATTAAAAAGAATGCATTTGAATCAGTTCTAATCAGGTGGATGAAACTGGAACCTATTATACAGAGTGAAATAAGTCAAAGAAAAACACCAATACAGTATATTGATGCATATATATGGAATTTAGAAAGATGGTAATGATGACCCTATATGCGAGACAGCAAAAGAGACACAGATGTAAAGAACAGACTTTTGGACTCCATGGGAGAAGGCAAGGGTGGGATGATTTGAGAGAATAGCATTGAAACATATTTATTACCATATGTGAAATAGATCACCAGTCCAAGTTCAATGCATGAAACAGGGCACTCAAAGCCAGTGCACTCAGACAACCCTGAGGGATGGGATGGGGAGGGAAGTGTGAGGCGGTTCAGGATGGGGAACATATCTACACCTGTGGCTGATTCATGTCAATGTATGACAAAAATCACTACAATATTGTAAAGTAGCCTCCAATTAAAATAATTAAAAAATTTTAATTTACTTTTCTTAAAGGCTATACCAAAGAGTCGGACGTGACTGAGCGACTGATCTGATCTGATCTGATCTGATACTTAAGTAACCCTTAAAGTGGCCTTATAACATCATGTCAGTGGTACAGAAAGAATATTGAACTTAGGGATTCAGTGATTCTGTTTTTATCCCAACTCTTTCACTGACAAACAAGTTGTTTATGTTTTTATGGTAAAGCAACTAATCAGAACTGTTTGTCAAGGCATACTCTACTAGTACTCTTCCCATAACCATCCTCTAACTATAATGTAGTTGAAAATGATTTCAGCTCTTTGAACTTCATGCATTCCCTTACCTCTAAAATTCTATAGTATGTTAAAACTTCAAAGGCACTAAACAATATTTATAAGATTGTTTTATTTTCTAGAAACTGAAAGAATGAACTTAAGAAATATGAAGCTAACATTATCAAAATATTTATATTTTTATTTTCATAATTTCATAAATTTACACTAATAATTTAGAGTAAGAGATGAACTCCTTTTTTGTTTTTTAATATATTTTTGGCTGTGTCTCTAGTTGCAGCTGGAGAAGGAAATGGCAACCCACTCCAGCATTCTTGCCTGGAAAATCCCATGGACAGAGCCTGGTGGGCTGCAGTCCATGGCGTCGCAAAGAGTCGGGCGTGACTGAGCTGCTGTCACCTACACTAGGTGAGGCATGTGAGTATAGTTGCCCTGTGGAACGTGGAATTACTTCCCTGACAAGGATTGAACCCATGGAAGACAGATTGTTTTTGTTTTTTTTTTTTTAATTTATTAATTTTAATTGGAGGATAATTACTTTACAATATTGTGGTGGGTTTTGCCATACATCGGCATTCATCAGCCACAGGTGCACATGTGTCCCCACGTCCTGAACCCACCTCCCTCCCACCCTATCCGTCTGGCTTGTCCCAGAGCACTGGCTTTGGGTGCCCTGCTTCATGCATCAAACCTGCAGTGGGGAAGGCAGGTTCTGAACCAGTGGACCACCAGGGAAGTCCCCAAGAGATGAACTCTTCTTTTTCCTTTTTTAAATTCTTCTTTCAGCTGTGTGTGACTTGCTAAAAATTATTTTGCATTAACCTTTCTGAATTTTGTTCTGTTCTTTAGAAAATGATGTCAGAATTCCAAGCAAGGAGCACTTGTTTTTTTCTCTAGTGTGCTTTGTGCTTATCTTTCCCCTTCCTGGAAAAAGAGTAACATTTTGGCTTTTGTCATTATATTTCTATTATTCTAGTTTCAAGGCACATGCAGTTGTATAACTGATGACATTTATAAGTATTTTTTTCTCAATTATTTGCTAAAATTCAGGACTAAGCCTAAAGGAAGCTCATAGTGAACACTGGTCCAGGCCTTCTCCTTCATTATTCTCAGATAAAATACCATAGTCTTTGTTTGAACACTGTTTGAAATGTATAGTTACAATGGAAATTGTCGCCTTCCTTCTGAAGATATAATAGAGTAACTCCTGTCGTTTCAGACTGTAATATGTATTTTAATGATTTGTATATCTCCGTGGCAGATCAGTGGCTTACTGCTGGAAGGATGCAGTTTTGATGGAAATCGACTTTGTGAAAATCAGCATGATTCTCCTAGTGTATCGTCAGTTCTCCCTTGTTTTATGGGCTGGATTCCACAGGTAATACATTTTTAACAGGGACAGCTTTAATCAATTCATTTTTGGATTAAATCTTTTTAATAAGATGTTCTTGGCCTATGAATTTTTTGTTTACTTTTTAATCTCACCTGCATTTGAACAAATTTATACTGAAAATACTGTGTCCTTTATTATATTTAAGATGTATAGGACTTTTTTTTCTATGGGGGGAGTATTAATTCTAGAAGGTCTTGTAGGCCCTCATAGAACCGTTCAGCTTCTTCAGCATTACTCGTCAGGGCATAGACTTGGATTACTGTGATATTGAATGGTTTGCCTTGGAAATGAACAGAGATCATTCTGTTGTTTTTGAGATTGCATCCAAGTGCTGCATTTTGGACACTTCTTGACTATGATGGCTACTCAGTTCTTCTAAGGGATTCTTGCCCACAGTCATTATAGGGGACAGGAATGCAAAAGTAGGAAGTCAAAAAATGTGTGGAGTAACAGGCAAATTTGGCCTTGGAGTACAGAATGAAGCAGGGCAAAGGCTAACAGAATTTTGCCAAGAGAACACCCTGGTCATAGCAAACATCCTCTTCCAACAACACAAGTGAAGACTCTACACATGGACATCACAAGATGGTCAACACCGAAATCAGATTGATTATATTCTTTGCAGCCAAAGATGGAGAAGCTCTATACAGTCAGCAAAAACAAGGCCGGGAGCTGACTGTGGCTCAGATCATGAACTCCTTATTGCCAAATTCAGACTGAAATTGAACAAAGTAGGGAAAACCACTAGAACATTCAGGTATGACCTAAATCAAGTGCCTTATGATTATACAGTGTAAGTGACAAATA
The DNA here is from genome assembly GCF_055505025.1 of Bos grunniens. Classification (NCBI taxonomy): domain Eukaryota; kingdom Metazoa; phylum Chordata; class Mammalia; order Artiodactyla; family Bovidae; genus Bos; species Bos grunniens. The sequence goes on along the minus strand of NC_141179.1, from coordinate 5,566,146 downwards.
GATTCAGGGGACTAGATCTGATAGACAGAGTGCCTGATGAACTATGGATGGAGGTTTGTGACATTGTACAGGAGACAAGGAGCAGATCATCCCCAAGAAAAAGAAATGCAAAAAGGCAAAATGGTTGTCTGAAGAGGCCTTACAAATGGCTGAGAGAAGAAGAGAAATGAAAGGCAAAGGAGGAAAGGAAAGATATACCTGTTTGAATGCAGAGTTTCAAAGAATAGCAAGGAGAGATAAGAAAGCCTTCCTCAGTGATCAGTGCAAAGAAGGAGAGGAGAACAATAGACTGGGAAAGACTAGAGATCTCTGCAAGAAAATTAGAGACACCAAGAGAGCATTTCATGCAAAGATGGGCTCAATAAAGGACAGAAATGGTATGGACCTAACAGAAGCAGAAGATATTCAGAAGAGGTGGCAAGAATACACAGAAGAACTATACAAAAAAGATCTTTATGACCCATATAACCATGATGATGTGGTCACTCACCTAGAACCAGACATCCTGGAATGAGAGGTCAAGTGGACCTTAGGAAGCATCAGTACGAACAAAGCTAGAGGAGGTAATCAAATTCCAGTTGAGCTATTTTTAATCCTAAGAGATGATGCTGTTGAAGTGCTTCACTGAATATGCCAGCAAATTTGGAAAACTCATCAGTGGCCACAGGACATGAAAGGTCAGTTTTCATTCCAATCCCAAAGAAAGGCAATGCCAAAGAATGCTCAAACTACCGCACGATTGCACTCATCTCACACGCTAGCAGAGTAATGCTCAAAATTCTCCAAGGCAGGCTTCAACAGTGCATGAACTATGAACTTCCGGATGTTCAAGCTGGCTTTAGAAAAGGCAGAGGGAGAGGGTGGGAAGATTTGGGAGAATGGCATTGAAACATGTAAAATATCATGTATGAAACGAGATGCCAGTCCAGGTTCAATGCACGATACTGGATGCTTGGGGCTAGTGCACTGGGACGACCCAGAGGGATGGTATGGGGAGGGAGGAGGGAGGAGGGTTCAGGATGGGGAACACATGTATACCTGTGGTGGATTCATTTTGATACTTGGCAAAACTAATACAATTATGTAAAGTTTAAAAATAAAATAAAATTAAAAAAAAAAAAAAGAAAAGGCAGAGGAACCAGAGATCAAATTGCCAATATCCATTGGATCACAGAAAAAGGGAGAGAGTTTAATAAAATCATCTACTTCTGCTTTGTTGACTATGCCAAACCTTTGACTGTGTGGATCACAACAAACTGTGGAAAATTTTTCAAGAGATGGGAATACCAGACCACCTGACCTGCCTTCTGAGAAATCTGTATGCAGGTCAAGAAGCAACAGTTAGAACTGGACATGGAACAACAGACTGGTTCCAAATTGGGAAAGGAGTACATCAAGGCTGTATATTGTCACCCTGCTTATTTAACTTATATTCAGAGCACATCATGAGAAATTCTGGGCTGGAAGAAACACAAGCTGGAATCAAGATTGCCAGGAGAAATGTCAATAACCTCAGATATACAGATGAGGTTAAGGTTAAGATAACATATAAAGTTGTATATGATGCCAATTTTTTAATTATGTAAAGTGTTAATTCTTTGGCAAACAAAATTAAAAGCCATATGGTGACCTTGATGAAGAGGAAAGGTAGGACATGTATAAACTGGTTCCCTTTTGGGGCTGCTGCTGCTGCTGCTAAGTCACTTCAGTCATGTCTGACTCTGTGCGACCCCATAGATGGCAGCCCACCAGGCTCCCCCATCCCTTGCCCAGTGTTCTCCAGGCAAGAACACTGGAGTGGGTTGCCATGTCCTCCTCCAATGCATGAAAGTGAAAAGTAAAAGTGAAGTCGCTCAGTTATGTCCAACTCTTTGCAACCCTATGGACTGCAGTCTACCAGGCTCCTCCATCCATGGGATTTTCCAGGCAAGAGTACTGGAGTGGGTTGCCATTGCCTTCTCCTCAGTTATAGAGAAATCCCAGCAATAAAATAGAGAGCATGGAGAAGACCTGAGTAGGCATAAATGCAGAAGACAATGACCTCAAGCAGTACCCACATAACTGACCATTATCTGAATGCAAATCAAAAATGCAGTGTTGTACTGGGCTGTATAAAAAGCAACATAACTTTGTAAGACTTGGAATTTATCCTTCTACAACACTGTGGTCTGAGTATCATTTCTATACCATTTTATTTACCATACTTTAAAAAAAAGAACTGGAATGGAAAGCTAAAAATAATTTAATTCAAAAAATAGTTCATGTAAAGAGAGATAAAATGAATTGGCATAGTCAATAAAAGAGATTATTGAAAGATAAGATGAATTTATTATTTTTGTAAAAGGGATTTCCTCCAAGACTTTTGCACTTTTTCCTGACACATAATGGAAGGATTTAAGGTGCTTCCCCACCTCTTTTTTCCCCTCCTTCCTTAAGTGAGGCTCATTTTCCCATATAACCTTACTGTTTTGACTGCCTCTCCTGGATCAACTAAGAGGAGAGAGAATATGGGACATGTTGCTAAATGTTTCAGAACACAGAATTTTGGAGTCTAACAGACTAAATCCCATTCTCAGCTCTCAAACTTATGATCTGGGTGATTTGGGGCTAATTGCCTGGTTTCAATGAGCCTCATTTGAAAGTGGAGACTGGTGTTCCCTATAGAAACATGTTGAGCCCCTGTATCTGTGAAGTACTCACCAGGGTAAGTTACTAACTTACATGGTTACTTAGTACATGTGGTAAGTCTGACTTATCCTGAAGTGAACATTTTTAAATATTTTTATAATAATATGATAATTATTTCATATGGTACGCTATAGTACACTGCTGCTGCTAAGTCGCTTCAGTTGTGTCCGACTCTGTGCAAACCCATAGACAGCAGCCCACCAGGCTCCCCCGTCCCTGGGATTCTCCAGGCAAGAACACTGGAGTGGGTTGCCATTTCCTTCTCCAGTGCATGAAAGTGAAAAGTGAAAGTGAAGTCGCTCAGTTGTGTCTGACTCTTAGCGACCCCATGGACTGCAGCCTACCAGGTTTCTCCATCCATGGGATTTTCCAGGCAAGAGTACTGGAGTGGGGTGCCATTGCCTTCTCCACTAAGTGCTTTCAATCATCATTCAATACTTAAGTTCCTGTTATATACCATGTTCTGAAGAGTAGGGTAACAAAATAAATTTCTTCCTTCAAAGAATCTTCTGTTGAGTAGAGACAAAGGGGAAGAGAAACTATTCAGTTCAAAGTTACAGAAGTACATTATGGAGGATTACATAAAATGTTTTGGCAGATGAAGGAGACCTCAGCTCTATCATGTGTAAGCAGAAGAGGGAAAGTCTGATGATCTCACAGGGAAAGGAAGAATCTTCCCCAAACTGTATTCACAATAGAAGTATGAAAAGTTCAAGGACAAATTCAAAAATGCATTCTCTATAGAAGGGGACGTAGTTTTGAATGCATGGAGATATGAAAAGAATTTAGGTTGTTCTGGGAAGTGCAAGTATAGTACATCTGGAATGTACTGGAATGGTTCAAATCGAAGAATGATAGGGGATGTAGTCAGAAAAAAAAGCTGAGCCCAAGTATGACAAGCCTTGGAGCCATGCCAAGGAGTTGAGCCTGCCTTATGATCAATAGAAAGTCATTAAGAATGCAGAACAGGTGTGTGGTAAGATCAGGTTTTTAGTTTTAGAGAATTGGTGTAGCACTGAGAGAACTGAAGATTGACGTAGAGTGAGATACAATCACATATGTTTTCACAGTAATCCTCAGAGTTTGGTAGAGCAGTTTTTCTCTATGCTTTGTTGAGGAAGAAACTGCAAATCTGGTAAACTAAGTGATTTGTTATAGGTCCCCCAATAGTAGCATTAGTGTTTGAATAATAGCAATGAATATTTATCTGTATTGATTATGTGTCAAACACTGTACAGGATGTTTAGAATATAAGATAGACCTTCCAAAAAATTTGAAATAGGAAATACTGAAATAGGAAAATATTGTTATAAAAACATTTTAAAACATTAAAAATGTGATCATCTCCTTTGTAAACTCAGAAAACCTAAGTTTAAAAGACTGTGTAGCTTGATCAAGGTAGGCAAGTAAGTTTCAAATTCAGGTTATTTCTCTTAAATCTTGGGCCTGATACTGAGTCAACCTATAGTATAAACTAGTGTTTAGAAAACTGCAGTCCACAGGCCAAATCCAGTGCACTGCTTATTTTTGTGCAGCCCACAGTAATGTGATCATGAATGACTTGTATCTTTTTAAATAGATGCAAAACTCAGAAGGATAGTATTTTATGACATGTAAGTTAACTGAAATGAATTAAGTGAATTTTGGTGTCCATGAAGAAAATTTTGTATGGAAAACAGCTCTGCTCATTTATGTAGATGCTTCCAGACTGCTGCAGTGGAGTTAAAGATACAGTTACCTCCAAGACATACAGCCCATAAATCCTGAAATTATTTACTATCTGGCGTCTTACAGAAAAGTTTGCTGACTCTGTATAAACTGTCAAACTCTCCAACTTCTGCTTGAGTTAAGTATTATTTTGTTCAAGAAATTATTTTTTATGCCAGCTATATCTGTCTTTAATAAGCTTTTCAGAATTTGGTGGGGATCATCATATTTTAATGCATTTTTACCAAGAGGGTAGGAACCAATATAAAATTGAAGGAAGCATCAACACCAACTCACATAAACAAGTAAACGAGTTCCTTTTCCACTTACTCTTACAGCTACTTTATTGCAGAAAGTGCAGAATCATTTAGTAAGCTTAAAGAAAATCAGGAAGTTCAGAACTTTGGTAGCTAATTCCTTTTGGGCCTGAATAAGGTTATTCCACAAACTATTTGCATCATACTATCTGATACCTAAGGAGAAAGACGGAGAAGGCAATGGCACCCCACTCCAGTACTCTTGCCTGGAAAATCCCATGGACGGAGGAGCCTGGTAGGCTGCAGTCCATGGGGTTGCTAAGAGAACACAACTAAGTGTGTTACACTTACACACTTTCACTTTTCACTTTCATGCATTGGAGAAGGAAATGGCAACCCACTCCAGTGTTCTTGCCTGGAGAATCCCAGGGACAGAGGAGCCTGGTAGGAGGCCGTCTGTGGGGTCGCACAGAGTCGGACACGATTGAAGCAACTTAGCAGCAGCAGCAGCAGCAGCAACAAGGAGAAAGAAGGGCATCCCCAGTGGCTCAACAGTAAAGAATCTGCCTGCAGTGCAGGTTCCACAAGAGATACAGGTTGATCCCTGGTTTGGGAAGATCTGGAGGAAGGCATGGCAACTCTCTCCAGTACTCTTGCCTGGAGCATCCCATGGACGGAGGAGCCCGGCGGACTGCGGTCTCTGGAGTCGCACAGAGTTGGACAGCGCTGAGCGTGCATGCACACGTGCATCTGACATCTGAAGGTCCTGAACAACTCTATTTCAGTGGAAAGAGGCCCAGTCATTTGCATAGCCAGTCATTTGCACAGCATTGCTGTGAGGTGCATGGTGTTTACATCATAAAAGAGCATTTTAGGTTGTGAAAGACCGAAGAACTTACATGGTAATACTTAACAAAGGATCAGTTCAGTTCAGTTCAGTTGTTCAGTCATGTCCGACTCTTTGCAACGCCATGAATTGCAGCACGCCAGGCCTCCCTGTCCATCACCAACTCCCAGAGTTCACTCAAACTCACGTCCATTGAGTCGGTGATGCCATCCAGCCATCTCATCCTCTGTCATCCCCTTCTCTTCCTGCCCCCAATCCCTCCCAGCATCAGGGTCTTGTCCAATGAGTCAACTCTTCGCATGAGGTAGCCAGAGTACTGGAGTTTCAGCTTTACCATCATTCCTTCCAAAGAACACCCAGGACCGATCTCCTTTAGAATGGGCTGGTTGGATCTCCTTGCTGCCTCTTGAGAAACCTATATGCAGGTCAGGAAGCAACAGTTAGAACTGGACATGGAACAACAGACTGGTTCCAAATAGGAAAAGGAGTACGTCAAGGCTGTATATTGTCACCCTGCTTATTTAGCTTATATGCAGAGTACATCATGAGAAACGCTGGGCTGGAAGAAGCACAAGCTGGAATCAAGATTGCTGGGAGAAATATCAATAACCGCAGATATGCAGATGACACCACTCTTATAACAAAGGATATGAACAGCTAATTCTTAAGACTTTTATTGAGGAAAGTAGGAGGTTTACTATTGCGTCTGTTATATGTAATGTACTTTGTCAGCTAACAAAATTCTAAGTAGGAATGTCCAAAAGAATTAAAAGGTAGTGAAACGCTGGTGCTGTTTTCCTCGTGTTTCTGTTTACCATTATTGATGTTCAGCAAGTAATATATCCTACACTCACATGATTCATTTAAGCGTTCATTCATTCATTCATTCATGATGCAGATTCTTAAGGTTCTTCCAGTTCCAGCTCAGTACTGGGGGTTAAATTAACATAGGTCCAAATTAAGATTCCCCTAAGGGATTTTACCCAAAAAAGCACTCACTTTCTCCAAAGTGTTCTACACTGCATTTTTCCATAATGGTTCTCAGAAAACTTGTTCAGTATACAAATTTAAATTTAGAAATTCATGGTGTTTTTGAGAATGTTAAAAACTGAGAATTCCCAAAAGTTTCCTAACAAACAACCCTTTTCCTGCACCTGCACCCCACCTCAATCAGGATCTAGTGTTCCACATAACAGTTAGGTAGGTCAGTCTTTATAATGCCCTGTTCTTAAATTCCATAGGAAGTCAATTTGCCTTTCATCTATTTTTCCAGTGAAAAGTATTACTTAGGGTCTGTCAGCCCCACAGTAACATAGAAATTCTGGACCAGCCTGAACCCCACAGGCCTATACCTTCCAAGAGGTGTCACAGTTGCCAGTTCAACTTTAGAAACCATTTCATTCCCAGGGAAATTATGACTATAAAATGATTACACATACCCCTCACAGTATAAAATGATATATGCTGAAAACTCTGCCTTTTATATACTCTGATTTAAAAATATTAAAAAGTACTATTTTTTCTATGTGACTTTTTTTTTCTTAAGGACTTACTCTGAAAGCAGTGTTGTTAGCATTGTATTATTGAAAAACAGTGAAGTAGTTCTCTACCAAAGTACATTTTAAAGAGTAGCTAGACATTCTTGACAGAACAGAGTCTTTCAAAATATTTATTGTTGGCAGGTTGTTTAATTTCCTGTTCTGAAATAGTTATTTTTTTCAGGGTTGCATTACTCATAATGCCATTTTTATGTACATTAAACTTCTGATTTCCTCACATCTTCTTTTCTAAAGCGAATAGCTGTTCATTGACTTGGTTCATAATAGAAGTTGGTTGGACCTTATGCACAAATAAGTTGGACCTTATGCATAAAGCTATTTCTCATCATGTGAAGTTTGCCCTCACATGTTTTATTAGAGTGAAATTTGAATTGATATTGGCAAAATAGTTATCATGATTCACCTGGGGTTAATTTGGGTGTTTTTTTGTTTGTTCTCTGGTGTTATTTTATTTTGTTATTTTCTTTGGTTTTGTTGGCTAAGTGATACCTAGTATCACCATTTGACTTTGTAAACAGCTTCTTTTACTTATTAGCATGTTGCCTTCTATTTGCGGTACGTATATACTTTTTCTTTTTTTCTTTTTTTTTTTCTAATTTTATTTTATTTTTAAACTTTACATAATTGTATTAGTTTTGCCAAATATCAAAATGAATCCGCCACAGGTATACATGTGTTCCCCATCCCGAACCCTCCTCCCTCCTCCCTCCCCATACCATCCCTCTGGGCCATCCAGTGCACCAGCCCCAAGCATCCAGCATCGTGCATCGAACCTGGACTGGCAACTCGTTTCCTACATGATATTTTACATGTTTCAATGCCATTCTCCCAAATCTTCCCACCCTCTCCCTCTCCCACAGAGTCCATAAGACTGTTCTATACATCAGTGTCTCTTTTGCTGTCTCGTATACAGAGTTATTGTTACCATCTTTCTAAATTCCATATATATGCGTTAGTATACTGTATTTATGTTTTTCCTTCTGGCTTACTTCACTCTGTATAATAGGCTCCAGTTTCATCCACCTCATTAGAACTGATTCAAATGTATTCTTTTTAATGGCTGAGTAATACTCCATTGTGTATATGTACCACCGCTTTCTTATCCATTCATCTGCTGATGGACATCTAGGTTGCTTCCATGTCCTGGCTATTATAAACAGTGCTGCGATGAACATTGGGGTACACGTGTCTCTTTCCCTTCTGGTTTCCTCAGTGTGTATGCCCAGCAGTGGGATTGCTGGATCATAAGGCAGTTCTATTTCCAGTTTTTTAAGGAATCTCCACACTGTTCTCCATAGTGGCTGTACTAGTTTGCATTCCCACCAACAGTGTAAGAGGATTCCCTTTTCTCCACACCCTCTCCAGCATTTATACTTTTAAGTCACTTTCCCTGGGGCCTAGGCATTAGTGTGAGTAATCACAATATATAGGTTTTTATATGTTTAATTTTAATAATTTCAAACTAAGTTGTTTATGTAATATAATATGAAATATTTGAAGTCCTTCTAATGTATCTCTTTTTTTGCATTGAGCTCTTAGTATATTTATTAATAATTAATAACATTTTAGTTTCATCCAAATATTTCTGCCCAGCAGGGTCTTATGCTTTTTCTATTAAGATAAACATATTAAAGAGGGAGTTGTGCCATAAGAATTTAATTCAGTTAACAATATTTATGAAACTTCTGTCTGCATAAGACATGCTGAGTGAGAATGACAAAGCACTTAGCTCTATTACTTTGGTCATTTATTTATTGGTTACCTAAGAGCAAGTCCATTTAACTTTTTTACAGGAGGTTTTAACATTTACCATGTACAAGATTTTGAACAGTTAAATGTTAAGAAGCAACTATGGTACTTTGCTTTTAAAATACTGTGGGTTTTTGTTGGGGATATTTGTACCCTCACTTAAACATAAAGCCTACAACCAAAAGCAGGTTTGGAAGGATTTGGAAATATATACAAACACTAGTAAATTGATACTGAATATTGAAAGAATCAACTTTGCATTATTCTTAGATTCTTGATTTAAAGAGAAAATTGCTTGGTGTTAAAATGAAGAGATATAAAGAAATCTTCTGAATAGAAAGTGATAGCATTATATAACATTTCAGTGTGATGTTTTATTTTCATTTTTGACCATAGAAGTTCGATGAAACAAAGCAAATATCAGGTGGCAGAGAAAGATAATTTAAGACCTTTCCTGGGATTATAAATAGACATTCAAAGATTCACATCACTTCAGTTCAACAAATATGTAATGTTTGTCTGCTCTTTGCTGAAGAATTTAAAGGCAATACCAAAAGAAAGCTCGCACTAGGTACTAACTTCAGGAACGGCTGATGTGTTATGAAAATTACAGGAATTTCTGAATCCTAAAGCTTTGCCATTTAAGCAGAATTGGAAAAGAGGGAAGGGATTAGGCAGTGACTAAAAATGGTTGAAAATTCTCTTTACACCAAGTTCCATATTTTTTCTGAGGCCCCACTCAGGATTCATTCTCTCCATTAATCCTTGTTAGGTTAATATATCCCAGAGTAGTAGTTTACTTTGATTTTGTAAAGTACTAATTTTTCCAGAAATTGCATTCTAAATATTTGATGTGTATGCTGTTTCCTAAACTAAATTATGGAGAAGACAATGGCACCCCACTCCAGTACTCTTGCCTGGAAAATCCCATGGATGGAGGAGCCTAGTGGGCTGCAGTCCATGGGGTCACCAAGAGTCGGACACGACTGAGCGACTTCACTTTCACTTTTCACTTTCATGCATTGGAGAAGGAAATGGCAACCCACTCCAGTGTTCTTGCCTGGAGAATCCCAGGGACAGGGGAGCCTGGTGGGCTGCCGTCTATGGGGTCCCACAGAGTTGGACACGACTGAAGTGACTTAGCAGCAGCAAACTAAATTATAAGTTTCAAAGATGATTATTATTTTCCCTATTTGAATATATATTGAAATTCTTAGCCTTTATAATTCCAGGGACAATGTTAGCACATAAATGCTGGTAAATGAGTGGATGAGTAACTGACAGAATCATCAATACAAAGATTCAAGGCAGATGGTTTTTTTTTTTATCTATTTAGATAATGATTCTTCAAAAAGAATACATTTTCTCATGTACATTTCTTATGTTATTATTTAGAAATGAATGAGTTTTAAAGAGACTTAACTGATTTGTATCAAGGACTTAGAAAAGTTAGAACATTATTTTCATGTTTGTTTGAGTAATAGAGATGAGGCTTGAAAAAGATAATCAAAATTCTATATGATCAGATCAGATCAGATCAGTCACTCAGTCATGTCCGACTCTTTGCGACCCCGTGAATCGCAGCACGCCAGGCCTCCCTGTCCATCACCAACTCCCAGAGTTCACTCAGACTCACGTCCATCGAGTCAGTGATGCCATCCAGCCATCTCATCCTCTGCCATCCCCTTCTCCTCTTGCCCCCAATCCCTCCCAGCATCAGAGTCTTTTCCAATGAGTCAACTCTTCGAATGAGGTAGCCAAAGTACTGGAGTTTCAGATTTAGCATCATTCCTTCCAAAGAAATCCCAGGGCTGATCTCCTTCACAATGGACTGGTTGGATCTCCTTGCAGTCCAAGGGACTCTCAAGAGTCTTCTCCAACACCATAGTTCAAAAGCATCAATTCTTCGGCGCTCAGCCTTCTTCACAGTCCAACTCTCACATCCATACATGACCACAGGAAAAACCATAGCCTTGACTAGACGAACTTTTGTTGGCAAAGTAATCTATGATACCACTCTTAAAAACAGAATGTTTTAAATTTTTTCATGAAGCAAAAATATTTTTATTTCTCTCTGTCCTAGCACCATCCATGACATGTAGCAGATGGTAAAAAGCTGGGACTTAAACTGATTTTACAGTTAGTAAGAATTAAAGACAATGTATGCATATGTAGTCCTAATATTTGAAGGTATGTGGATAAATAATACTTTCCACTCCTAAATACATCGTTGGATCAGGTGTTGTTTATGTCCCTTGGATAATAGGGAAACTGATAGTCCGAGAATATCTGTAGGGTCAGGAGCACCTAGACAAGCTAATATTCAAATGCCAAATTTTTTTTTTTTCAACTGTACTACCTATGACAACTTTGCCACTTGCCTAACCAAGTTATCATGAAAAATTTTCCATAAGTTTCTTATTTATCATTTGTAAAATTTTAGAATGAGTCCAACGTTGTCTTGTGTTTCATTCTAACTCTAAATATAATCCATACTTTAAATAAAATTATATATTCAATAAATAACATTAATCCTAAATTTGAACTGGAATTATTAGGAACTTCTGATGATTTTCTTTAAAAAATACGTATTTCTGAGCTTCAGTCACTAAAAAGTCCTAGAAGGAGAATGATAGATCATTTCTAGCGCCCAGACTGGGGTCCCTAGAACCATCCCAGGTGGCTCAGTAGTGAAGAATCACCTACTAATGCAGGAGATGCAGGTGTGATCCCTGGGTGTGGAGGATCCCCTGGAGGAGTAAATGGCAACCCACTCCAGTATTCCTGCCTGGAAAAAATCTTATGGACAGAGGAGCCCGGTGGGGTATAGTCTATGGTGTCACAAAGAGTTGGACAGGACTCAGCAAATGAGCATGCATGCAGGCACCATTTTTTTATTAAAGGATCTGAGGATCCTCAGAGTAATGACTGTCCTTTATTTCTGAGACAGCAGATAAACAAGATGAACTTACAGCGTCTTGAGACACTAGAAGGAAAAAAAGCTTTTGAAGATGACTAGGGACATAAGACGGAGAAGGCAATGGCAACCCACTCCAGTACTCTTGACCGGAAAATCCCACGGACGGAGGGGCCTGGTGGGCTGCAGTCCATGGGGTCGCTAGGAGTCGGACACGACTGAGAGACTTCACTTTCACTTTTCACTTTCATGCATTGGAGAAGGAAATGGCAACCCACTCCAGTGTTCCTGCCTGGAGTATCCCAGGGACAGGGGAGCCTGGTGGGCTGCCGTCTATGGGGTCTCACAGAGTCGGACACGACTGAAGCGACTTAGCAGCAGCAGCAGCAGGGATGTAAGAGAGTCAGTTAGGTCATGCAGTCGTGCCCGACTCTTTGCAACCCCGTGGACAGCACACCAGGCTTTCCTATCCATCACCATCTCCTGGAACTTGCTCAAACTCATGTCCATCGAGTTGGTGATGCCATCCAACCATCTCATCCTCTGTCATCCCCTTCTCCTCCTGCCTTCAGTCTTTGCCAGCATCAGGGTCTTTGCCAGTGAGTCAGTTCTTCACATCAGATGGCCAAAGTATTGTAGCTTCAGCTTCATCAATCAGTCCTTCCAATAAATATTCAGGACTTATTTCCTTTAGAATTGACTGGTTTGATCTACTTGCAGTCCAAGGGACTCTCAAGAGTCTTATCCAACACCACAGTTCAAATGCAGCAATTCTTTGACTAGACAGACCTTTGTTGGCAAAGTAATGTCTCTGTTTTTTAATATGCTGTCTAGGTTGGTCATAGCTTTTCTTCCAAGGAGCTAGTGTCTTTTAATTTCATGGCTGCAGTCACCATCTGCACTGATCTTGCAACCCAAGAAAATAAAGGCTCTCACTGTTTCCATCGTTTCCCCATCTATTTGCCATGAAGTGATGGGACTGGATGATGTGATCTTCTTTTTTTTTTGAATGTTTAGTTTCAAGCCAGAATTTTCACTGTCTTTCACTTTCATCAAGAGGCTCTTTAGTTCTTCTTTCCTTTCTGCCATAAGAGTGGTGTCATCCTCATATCTGAGGTTATCGCTATTTCTCCTGGCAATCTTGATTCCAGCTTGTGCTTCATCCAGCCTGGCATTTTGCATGATGTTCTCTGCATATAAGTTAAATAAGCAGGGTGACAATATACAGCCTTGACGAACTCCTTTTCCTATTTGGAACGAGTCTGTTGTTCCATGTCCAGTTCTAACTGTTGCTTCCTGACCTGCATACAGATTTCTCAGGAGGCAGGTAAGGTGGTCTGGTATTCCCATCTCTTTCAGAATTTTCCACAGTTTACTGTGGTCCACATAGTCAAAGGCTTTGGCATAGTCAATAAAGCAGAAGTAGATGTTTTTCTGGAACTCTCTTACTTTTTCTGTGATCCAATGGATGTATGCAGTTTGATCTCTGCTTCCTCTGCCTTTTGTAAATCCACCTTGACTATCTGGACATTCTTGGTTTACATACTATTAAAGCCTCACTTGGAGAATTTTGAGCATTACTTTGCTAGCATGTGAGATGAGTCAATTGTACAGGAGTTTGAACATCCTTTGGCATTACCTTTCTTTGGGATTGGAATGAAAACTGATGTTCCCAGTCCTTTGGCCACCACTGTGTTTTCCAAATTTCCTGGCATGTTGAATGCAGCGCTTTCACAGCATCATCTTTAGAATTTGAAATAGCTCAAGTGGAATTCCATCACCTCCACTAGCTTTGTTTGTAGTGATGCTTCCTATGGCCCTAGGGATGCTTCCTAAGATTAGATACATGTAGAAACAAAACCCTCAGGGGCCAAATTAATGAGTTCCCACTGCACAAAAATTGACAATTTGAACACCAATAAAATCATGGTTACATTACATTGAAACACATTGAATATGTTTAAATCTACGAGTTCATAATGATACTTCAAAAATAGGTAGTCACTGATCACCTTTTCAGTATAACAAGAAAAAAATTCATTGTTCTAAAAGCACATAAATAAAGGGAAATTAGATAGCATTTATCTAGCCTTTCCTCCCTCCATGGTAATCATATGATTGATAAGTGGAATTTCTTCTTTATAGATATGTTTCTATTTGGAAATGAAGAAGAAATAATGTAATTAGATCATCATTTTGTAATCTTAAATATAAATAAGATTTATGTCATCATCAATGGTACCTAATATCTATGGGAATTTGCTTTATGTTTCAGGGAACTCAAACAGGGGCTCTGTATCAACCTAGAGGGGTTGGATGGGGAGGGAGATGTAAGAAAGGTTGAAGAGAGGAGGAACGTATGTATACCTATGGCTAATTCATGTTGAGGTTTGATAGAAAACAACAAAATTCTGTAAAGCAGTTAACCTTCAATAAAAAACGAGAGGCAGCCACACTCTATTTGTTCTTGAATGAAGCACACACTGTTACCTATGCAGTGTTTTCACCAAAAACGTAATCTGAGTCTGAACTCACCTCCAGATCCCTTTACAAGAGTAAAGAGAACAAAAGGACAAGATACCTCGGGGATGTAGCCAACAAAAGTTAGAATGTGGGAAACTCTTTGGTATAGTACTTTAGCAAACAAATTGCAAAGAATAAAAGAGGGAAAACTTGTAAATTCAAGAGATGTAAGAGACATAGCAGACCACAGAATGAAGGCTCTGTTTGAACCGCTGTTCTTAGAAAAAGTCTTTTTAAAAGTATGGGTTAATGAGATAATGGATATAAGGTGATATTAAGGAATTATTGTTCATATTTTTATATGATAATATTATTGTGATTATATTTTATTCATAGACATTTTAATATTTAAGGTGAATTTTTTGTGTAGGATTTGGTTCAAAATACTGTAATATTTGTTGCTGGGGGAAGGTTGTAAATGAAATACAATGAGTTGATAACTGTTGCAGCTGAATGATGGGGTTTATTATGCTGATCTTTATTTTAAACATTTTATAATAAAATGTTAAATCGTATTATTTGGGAGGGTTTTATGTTTATATCTTTGGTTATCTACTAATCTGCTTCAACAGTATACTGCTGTATTTTAAAACAAAATTAATTCTTTTAAACAGGCTGCGTATGGTCCGTACTCCCCTGACGAGTGCATATCTTTGCCTGTTTACACAAGTGCTGAGAGGGATCGTGTGGTGATCAATGTCAGCATTCCATGTGGGGGCAACCAAGACCAGTGGATTCAGTGTGGAGCAGCTCTATTTCTCAAAAATCAGTAGAACCTAATGTCAATAAAAGCTGTCTTAGCAAGAAGAAACATTTATTAATTAAGCTTTGAATAAAATATGTAATGAGTCATGGCCCACAATATTAGCATATAGTTGTCCTGTGTCGTTTATCTTGAGTTTTTACTTTATGGATAATGATAGCACCTTGTACCTTTTAAAGTAATAACTTAAGTCAACGTTAGAATAGAGTATTCCTTATATAATACAATAAGTCCCCTACATACAGTCAGGTTCCATTCTGAGAGTGCATTTGTAAGTCCAGTTGGTTCATAAGTCCAACAAAGTTTGCCCAGGCTACCCACTCCAGTATTCTTGGGCTTCCCAGGTGGCTCAGATGGTAAAAGAATCCGCCTGCAACGTGGCAGACGTGGGTTTGATTCCTGGGTTGGGAAGATCCCCTGGAGGAGAGCATGGCAATCCTCGCCAGTATTCTTGCCTGGAGAATCCCATGGAAGAGCCTGGCGGCCTTGGTGTCAAAAAGAGTCAGACACGACTGAGCGACTCAGCCCACAGCACAGGTCCCCAGCTAACACAGTCTGCTATGTAGTACTGTACTGTAATAGGTTTATAATACTTTCACACAAATAATACATAAAAACAAAACAGAGAAGACATTTTTAATATACTGTAGTACCTTGAGAAGCACAGTAGTCCATCATGATGGCTGGCATATAGGGCTGGCATCAAGTGAACCAGCAAGCTGTGTTACAGGTGAGGAAGAGGAGGTGGGAGACGGTAGAGCTGAAGGATCATCAGCAAGAGGAGACGGAGGGCAAACTGCAACTTCACTCATGCCTGACGTTGATGCAACGCATGTTTGCTTTTTTAAAAGTTTGCAACTTGAAGGTTCACATGTAGAAGACTTACTGTATTAAGCATTTCTGTGAGGCACTTTACTTTCAGTGGCTCAAAAATTTAATGTTTTAATAAGAGTTTTAAAATAGGAAATCTAATATTTTGGCTATAATTTTTGTATCATTATTTAATGACATAAGATATTAATGTTTCAGTCTTTCATGGTTTTACATATATATATATGCATATATGTACATATATTATGTAAAATGTCTTTTTAAACATTGAAGGATGCATTATAGTTAAATAACCCAGCATCTCAAAGTAATGGAAAAGAATGAGGAATAATTGCACAGAATCCAGGATAAGAATTTTACAAATAGAATAATTAAATGATGAAAAGTTGTAGTTTCTCCTGTATGTGGCTTTCCATTGTGTTTCTGTGGAACAGTAAAATTCTACAGTGGCTGAAAGTTTTAAATAAACGGCAAGGGAGAAGCAGGAAGGAGTATACAGGGAAGGCTTTGTGGGCTGTGTCTGGAAATGTCACACACAGCTTATGTTTACGTTGTGTTACAGAGAACTGAATCGCGTGGCTGCACCTGCTTTCTAGGGCGTGGGAAATGCGGTCTAGCTGGGAGCTCAGAGAAGGGAAGCAGGGAGGGGCTCGCTAGCTGTCCTTGCCCCCTCCCATCCAGCAGAGAAAGCTCACTCCTAAAATGCCTTCAAGACAAGGCATAAGAGGACTGAAAAAATATTAAAGAAGCATAAGGCCTTTAATTGATCTTCTCATTCCAAACCTTGTGCTTGTGAATTGTAACACTTTGAGCAATAAGATAACATGATCCAGACACTGGCCAGATCCCAGGAATACAAAGATGGATACACTGTCCGTGCTTTTGAGAGATTTAAGACCTAATAAGATAGTGAGAGGTAAAAACAATGTCTCTGTAAATTCTTTTAATGATAGTCATATTACTGCTGCTAAGTCTCTTCAGTCATGTCCCACTCTGTGTGACCGTATGGACAGCAGCCCACCAGGCTCCTCTGTCCATGGGATTCTCCAGGCAAGAATACTGGAGTGGCACTGAGGAAACCAGAAGGGAAAGAGACACGTGTACCCCAATGTTCATCGCAGCACTGTTTATAATAGCCAGGACATGGAAACAACCTAGATGTCCATCAGCAGATGAATGGATAAGAAAGCTGTGGTACATATACACAATGGAGTATTACTCAGCCATTAAAAAGAATACATTTGAATCAGTTCTAATGAGGTGGATGAAACTGGAGCCTATTATACAGAGTGAAGTAAGCCAGAAGGACAAACACCAATACAGTATACTAACGCATATATATGGAATTTAGAAAGATGGTAATGATAACCCTGAAGAAAAAAAAAAAAAAAAGAATACTGGAGTGAGTTGCCATTTCCTTCTCCAGTCATATTTTGTATTTAATATGTAATACATAAAAAGAAAATATAGAAAAAAAGTTATAGTACAATGAAATCTATTATGTGACATACCAGCAAAGGGCTATAGGATTTCAGAGGATGGAGTGACTAATTCTACTTCTATGTATGTTGTTTAATCAAAGCTTATCAAGACTGGGCTAATTAATTAGCTCCTTTCTTTCTGGAAAACTAACTTTGAAAATTTAAGTTACAAAGGATAGAAAATACATTTATTGGTCTTCCAAAATGAACAAATAGCATGCTGTGGTGTTCGCTTTAGATTTTTTTAAGAGAATTTTTAAAATTTTAAATAATTTCTAAAGCAGTGAAACCCTTCATGTTCCTTTTACAGTTGCATTTTCGTCTTTCCCAGTTCAGAGGCATGGATTCGTTGTGTACGCAAGCCATTAGTATGATGGCAAAATGTGTGGCCAAAAACAGTACAGGAGAAGTTTTTTTTTTTTAATGAATGGGAACTCTGAAACTTCAGAAAAACACAGTGAAATTCTCATCAGTAGAAGCAACAAACAATAGTTGTAGATTCCCAGGCCCAGAGATGGTGGAATGGCCCAATCAGGACAATGATTATAAAAATAAAAACTTCAGTAAGTCAGGAATAGAAGGGAACTTCTTTTCATGGATAGTGAATATCTATGGGGAAAAAAGAAAAAACCAGCAAAGGTCATTCTTAATGGGGAAATAGAAACATTCTCTTTAAGATGAAGAAGATACAGCTTATCACGTCAGTTCAAAATTCTTCAGAGATCTGACCAGCACAGAATGACAAGAAAAATAAAAGTGGAATTGAAAAGTCAAAGCAAATAAGAAAAAACAAAAGCCATGCTTAGAAACAAGACAATAGCAGAAATGAAAATAAAGGCAGAATTAAAAGGGCAAAAGCAAGTAAGAGAAAAGTATGCTCAGGAAGAAGACAGCACCCCCTCCCTCCCATCAGTCCTCTGTTCATCTTTTAATTTTTGTAATTTTTAGCACCTGGACATACAAAAATAAAAGTTTAAGTGCAGAAACTGTGAGTTTAACAGTGTTAAGCGTTTCTCCAGAAATCTGTGAACGTTTTATTTTTTTGTTCTGAGGCTTTGTGCTGTAAGTCCTGAAAGACAGATGGAGACTGATGTAAGAAAACAGAAATGACAATCACTCCACGTGATTGAGACACGTGGAGAGTTTCTAACATTTGACTTCTGTTCACTCATTTCCATTTGCCAAAATAAAATGTGTATAAATTATTACTTGCCACCCATCTCCTCAGGAAAGTGTGAGTACAAAGGGATCTGACCAGTAAGCTCCCAAACATGCCCAGGACAAGACTGCAGAGGGCCCCGGGGACACACCAGAGACAGAATGAAGCACATTAGACTCGAAATCCGCCACCTTGCCCTTGGTTTTGGCCTTCTTATACGTTAAGCATCTCGAGAGCAGGAAGTGTACTTTGCGTACATTGCCGGGTTTGTTTACACTGGAGCTCAATACATACTTATTAGATCAGTGACTGAAACCACTTCCAGACGACTTAATCATCAGATATGTCTCAAGTTTAGATTGTTCGCAAAATCAAACTCATGCTCAAACAATGTGTATTTCCCATCATTAAGGATAGTTAAGACTATTCAAAATTTCTTAAGGAAATTCTATCAAATTTCTTAAGGAAATTTGAGCGAGAAGTTCTAAAAATATTTGAGCAAGGGTAGCCTCAATTTCCCTATGTAACTATGAAGAAGATAACTTACTTGGATATGTAGTTTTAAAATCAAAATTCTTCAGAAATGATAAGACTTGTTGGATAGAGACTGGTTGGAATTTTGTTTATGCTGTTTTAGTTTTGCTTCATAGTCCTACCTTCCTAAATGCTTTTCGTTTATTGGGAACTTGAGATTTTCTAACATTGCAGCTAGGAGGAGAATTAATATCATGAATGAGGTGGGTTCTGTGATTGGCACCAGAGAATCTGTGCTGTAAGGAGTAGAGGTGTACCTGGCAGGGCCCAAAACCTCAAACCAGTTCACCTCTTAGTTTATCTGAAGCTCTTCCAAATGTTGATACTGCAAACCTCTCACACAAGACATATTCAAATAGTTAAGTCATTGGTAGAAGGACGAGAAAAACAAGCCTAAGCTAAGGGGAAAAAAGAGCCTGTTGAGATAGAGTAAACGTCTCTACTTAGGTTGGTAATTTCCATACATGATGATCAGCATTTTTTTACCTGGAAAGGGAAAAACAAGTATAAGCCAAAGTACTGTGTTGGTCTTATTACTTCTGATTATTCTATGCCTAATTTGCCCTCCTCTCTCTTTTCCTGAAGGAAAACGGTTCCTGAAAACCATTTCAAAAGAGTTTGCTGCTAAGTCACTTCAGTCGTGTCCGACTCTGTGTGACCCCACAGACGGCAGCCCACCAGGCTCCCCCTTCCCTGGGATTCTCCAGGCAAGAACACATCAGTAGAAATTAAGAGAAAAGCAGAGACAGGAGGGTGGATGGATAGATAATCTTTGATTTCTCCTTGTTTTCAAAGGGGACTAGTTATTGGTTAGCAAAGTGAAGGTAGAGAATAAAACATGAAGTTTGCATTTTATAGAAAGCTCACGTGGCAATGAGGATACCGACTTAAACCACACAGAAAGAATTATGGAATCACATCATAGCCTAAATATAGAATCTGAATGTTTATTAAAGTCAGTGACACCCATATGATTTGGTAGTTGCTTTATTTCCATTTGAAATATCAACCAGTTATTAAAATAGGAATTTGGCTGAACAGAGCTGGTTCTGCTGTAGTTGTTACATCCTTAACAACACTGCATTTGCTAACTGGTTTATAGTATCAATCACAACTCTTCCCATGTTAAACAGAGACTGCTACTTATTCTCCTGAGGAGAAGGGGATGACAGAGGATGAGATGACTGGATGGCATCACTGACTCAATGGACATTAGTTTGGGTGGACTCTGTGAGTTGGTGATAGACAGGGAGGCCTGGCGTGCTGCAGTTCATGGGGTCACAAAGAGTCGGACACGACTGAGCGACTGAACTGAACTGATTGCCATAATACAATGTTTATCCCAGAGTACTCAGATTAAAATCAATTCCGAATTTCTCTTAGATTCAAGTGTGATCATATGACTCACTTCTGCCCAAAAGATTGTGAGCGCAGATATCACATTGCAACTTCTAAGAGCCTTTTTCTTAGGACACAATCAATATGTCATTCTCTCACTTCATTTCTTCCTCTGTTCTGCCAGGCACAGGGCCACTGTCATCTTGAGACGTGTTTATGGCCACAACAGGCAGAGCAGCAACACAAAGGACCCTGGTTCTCTTACTGGAGAGTAGATGCTGTCCCTGAACCATTTGACTCTGCACTTCATTTACTTCATTTATCAAGAGACATAAATGATGGAGTGTATAAAACCCTCGATGGAGTATATAAAAGCCACTTGACCAGTGGCATGGACAAATAGAACAGGACTCAGATAGTCCCTCCAAAAACAAGGACTTGACTCTAACTCTCAAACTGAACTGAGAACCCTGAGTTGGAAGCACTTAATGACCTGAGCTCTCTGACTGAGGCAGGACCCAGCTGGGTGGGCAATGGCTGTAAACAAACCTGTTTTTCCAGTGACACCAGGGGTACCTTTGGGACTGCACTCCTCATGTGAAAGTCAGACATTAACCTGCCTCCCTCCAAAGGCACTTGCACTTCTGGCCACTTTCTGGGTGGCCACAGGAGAACTGCTGCTGCTGCTGCTGCCGCTGCTAGGTCACTTCAGTTGTGTCCAACTCTGTGCGACCCCATAGACGGCAGCCCACCAGGCTCCCCCGTCCCTGGGATTCTCCAGGCAAGAACACTGGAGTGGGGTGCCATTTCCTTCTCCAATGCATGAACATGGAAAGTGAAAGGGAAGTCGCTCAGTTGTGTCTGACTTGTAGCGGCCCCATGGACCGCAGCCCACCAGGCTCCTCTGTCCTCGGGATTTTCCAGACGAGAGTACTGGAGTGGGGCTCCATTGCCTAGGAGAACTGCAAGTATATAGAAAAGCACTGCCTGTAGGTCGTTTATCCCTCAGACAGTGGATCTTTATCTGATCCACAAGGTCTTTGTGGATCTTTCCAAAATGAGACTGCCTAGGGTTACTTAGTGGAGAATAACTGCTTCATTATTTATGTGCTCCTTGTGGACAGTTTTCCCTATATGGGGAGTCATCTAACTAAATGGTGGTTGCTGTTTCTGCTGCAGCTAAGTCGCTTTAGTCATGCCCGACTCTGTGCGACCCTGTAGACGGCAGCCCACCAGGCTCCCCCATCCCTGGGATTCTCCAGGCAAGAACACCTGAGTGGGTTGCCATTTCCTTCCCCAGTGCATGAAAGTGAAAAGTGAAAGTGAAGTCGCTCAGTCGTGTCCAACTCCTAGCGACCCCATGGACTGCAGCCTACCAGGCTCCTCTGTCCATGGGGTTTTCCAGGCAAGAGTACTGGAGTGGTGTGCCACTGCCTTCTCCAAATGGTGGTAGGAAATATGTTCTATCTTCAGCTGAAGTGATCAATGACATCCTTCTTGGCCCTGGAAGGCATTCAGGCCAGCCTCAACTCACCATCCATGGTGACTGTGATAAGCATCCCTGGACTAAATTGTGTTTGGTCTTTGTATGATAATTTAAAAAAGAAATGTTTATGACATAATGATAGTGGGAAAAGATATACCATGTTATATGATATAATTTAATGAGTTAAACATGTATATGTGGCATATCTCTGATTGAGAGGGAGGTATTTAAAATATTTAATTATATTTATCTCTGGGTAGAATGATAGGTAATTTTTGCTTTACACAGGGTATATTTTTACATTTTTCAAATGCTCTGAGACTGTATTGCTTTCATAATTAAAACACTAGGTTTTTAAAATGAAAGGAAATAAAAATATAAATGAAACAATGTGTGAACATTAGCTTTTCACATACTGAGATAATTCCTTTCAGAGTCTCTTTATTTGCAAGCTTTCTAGTCTATTTGTAGTACTGTTGCTGTAGAAATTATTTTATTTAACTTTTTATAACCTCAAGTATAGGTTCATTGGGATTTGTATATAACTGGCATGTGATTAATTATTTTAAATCAAAAACAGGGCATTTCTACCTTGCATACAGCTGCAATCAGATATGTATGTAACTTTAAAGTTTAATATCTATAGTGGTAAGAGAAGTGGTGAGTCAAGGGAGAGTTTACTGAAGTCAATTTAAAGGCTTATATATAACTACAGAGTGGCAAGAGTCCTGGACGTGGGGTTAGGACCCCAGGCTGCCAGTCTTAAGGTTACCCCAAAGTTGCCAAGATACTGGATCCTTCTGAGCTTAGGTTTCTTCATTTATGAGATGTGAATCACTGTTCCCATTCCAAAGTGTAATTTGGAGAGCAAATGAAATGTCACATCATAACATTATATAAACTAGTATAAATTTAATTTTGAGTTACTGTTTTAACATCTTGATACTGGATGTGAATTTAAATGCTAAAATAAATTATAAATCACAATCTATGCAACCATTAATTTGCTACTTAGAAATAACAAGCTGAGAATGATTTAATTGTAGTATTCTCAAGTTTTCCACTATCTGGCTTATTTGTGACTATTTTTCCAGTGTTAAAAATCCATTTTGTGTTCACAAGATGAACCACAGTTTAATCAGATACTGTCATCTGTAGCATTTTGTTCAAAACCAAGTCTGTATATGACCAATGTATCAATATAATAACAATAACTAAGACTTAGCACTGACTGCAAGCTGAGCACTGCTCCGAATGATTGATAGATGAAAGAGAAATAGACAGGTAATTATATTCATTTATGATGAACATTTTCCTAATGAGAAAAACAAGGCCAGGATGGGTGACTTGCTCAGCTAACAAACTGGTAAAATGCAAGGGAGAAAACTCACTCAGCACTCCCTCCCCTCAAGGAAAGAACAAAGTCAGCGAAGTTGAATTCTTTGGCGAGTTTGCGAAAAGGAATGAGCAGGGCCACTTCAGCGCCACAGGTTGGTCAGTTTTTCAACCTGACAAATATTTGCTACAGCAGAGTTTCTGGCAAGAAGATAAGAAGAATTGACAGTACCAGTCAAAATACTTGTTACATTATGTATTTTCATTGAAAAGTCACCTCCATAAAACTTAGGAAGGGAATATGGGAAGGAAATATTTTGAATTGTGAACTCAGCTCTCAGAACTCAGCTCTCAGTCTATACTCCAAATTCTGAGTATCTTTTGCATGCACAGTACAGTTCAAGGGGCCTTGAGGGCTTTCCCTTCGTGATATAAGAGCGATAATGAAATCAAGACCATGTTTTTATTTTTCTTATAAAGAACCCTGTGAAATATGTCAAACATACAGATATGCACAGTGTAAGTATACACTGCATATACAGCATAAAGAATAACAGAATGACTGCCTGTACTAACATAGCTTTAAAAAAGGACATTAACTAGCACCGCTTAACCTCCTTCATATGTTTTCAGTATCTCATATCCTACTCTGCGTTCAAGAAAATAACCCTTTTTATAATTCCTTTGGGACTCTATATGGATGTCCAACTCTCACATCCATACATGACTACTGGAAAAACCATAGCTTTGACTAGACAGACCTTTGTCAGCAAAATGATATCTCTGCTTTTTAATATGCTGTCTAGGTTGGTCATAGCTTTTCTTCCACGGAGCAAGCATCCTTTAATTTCATGGCTGCAGTCACTATCTGCAGTGATTTTGGAGCCCAAGAAAAGAAAATCTGCCACTGTTTCCACTTTTTCCCCAACTATTTGCCATGAAGTGATGGGCTGGATGCCATGATCTTTGTTTTTTAATGCTGAGCTTTAAGCCAAATTTTTCACTTTCTTCTTTCACTTTCATCAAGAGGCTCTTTAATTCCTCTTCACTTTCTGCCATTAAAGTGGTATCATCTTCATATCTGTGGTTGTTGGTATTTCTCCTGGCAATCTTGATTCCAGCTTGAGCTTCATCCAGGCTGGTATTTTGCATGATATACTCTGCACAGAAACTATGACAAACCTAGACAGTGTATTGAAAAGCAGAGACTTTACTTTGCCAATAAAGGTCTGTATAGCTGAAGCTATGGTTTTACCAGTAGTCATGTTTGGATGGGAGAGTTAGACGATAAAGAAGACTTGATGCTTTTGAGCACTGTGGTGTTGGAGAAGACTCTTGAGAGTCCCTTGGACCGTAAGGTGATGAAGCCAGTCAATCCTAAAGGAAATCAATCCTAAATATTCGTTAGAAAAGACTGATGATAAGTGAAGCTCTAATACTTTGGCCACCTAATGTGAAGAGGCGACTCATTGGAAAAGACCCTGATGCTGGGAAAGATTGAGGGCAGGAGGTGAAGGGGACAACAGAGGATGAGATGGTTGGATGGCATCACTGACTCAATGGACATGAGTTTGAGCAAGCTTGGGGAGATGGTGAATGACAGGGAAGCCTGGCATGCTGCAGTCCATGGGATCACAAAGAGTCAGACACGATTGAGGGACTGAACAACAGCTCTGCATAAAAGTCAAATAAGCAGGGTATAAGACAATATACAGCCTTGACGTGCTCCTTTCCCAATTTGGAACCAGTCTGTTTTTCCATGTCTGGTTTGAACTGTTGCTTCTTGACCTGCATACAGGTTTCTCAGGAGGTGGGTAAGGTAGTCTGGTATTCTCATCTCATTAAGAATTTTCCACAGTTTGTTGTGATCCACACAGACAAAGGCTTTAGCATAGTCAATGAAGTAGAGGCAGATTTTTTTTGGAACTCCCTTGCTTTTTGATCACTGGTTCCTCTGCCTTTTCTAAATCCAGCTTGTACATTTGGAAGTTCTCAGTTCACATACTGCTAAAGCCTCACTTGAAGGATTTCTAACATGTGAAATGAGTGCAATTGTATGGTTATTTGAACACTCTTTGGCATTGCCTTCCCTTGTTTTTTATTTTTATGTGAATGACACCTATCTTGTCGCCTTTGTTTTTTCAATGTGAATTGAACAAAATTTGCTTATGCAGTCTCTTCTGGAACATTTTAATTGTCATTTTTTCTTACAAATTATGTTGATGTAAAATATTCTTGGTATGTCTCCTGACATGTACTTACAAGACTTCTTCTAGGGCCATACCTAGAAGGGGAGTGACTGAGTCTCCAGAGAAAAACCATCAACTTAATAAGATAATGCCAAGTGATTTTGCAGGTGATTAAATGACTTAACATACATGAAGCACTTGAAAGAGGGCTCGCACTAGTTTTATTATAATCATAGATGTGAATGTGGTTGAACCAATTTACAGTCCCACCAGCAGGGTGTATGAGTTCTTGTCATTCTGTATCCTTATTCAGTACTTAACATTTCTGTGTATCTGATGGCTATGAAATGGCATTACATGGTAGTTTTAATTTGCATTTCCCTATTTACAAATAAAGTTAAGCAACTTTTCTTATGTTTTGTTGTCCATTTATAACTTTTGTGAAATGCTGTTTTCACCTTTTGCCCAACTTTTTCCTATTGAGTTATCTTTTCTTGCATTTTATTTTGATGCACAGAAGTTTTTTTTTTTTTTTTTTAATTGAAATGCAGTAGAATTTTTCAGTCTTTTGTCTGGTTTGTTTTTCCAGAACAAGGTCATTCAACTGACAACTTTTTTCCCGTACAGCTCAAAGGTTTGTTTTTTGTTAATAAAATGACCTCAAATAGAAACTTTAAGTTAGATAAAGCCATGTGCAGGTCCAAAATTTAGTTGCTTGTCTTTTTTGATATTTGTAACACATAGTTCTAAAAGAATGGAAGGGTATACTTCCATTAATATCTGTTAAAGGAGAAATTAAAACTCTAATACAAAGTGAGCTCTAGACAGGATTTTAATTTCTGGTCAGGAGATTCATGCAAACACAACGTGGATGTTTTATGTTGATAAGCGTTGGGAGAAGATTTCTCGTGTAGAGTTTTAAAGCCAAAATCATAAATTGCTTTGGGCTCAAATTAGGCTTAGAATAAAGGGATGTGTCTAGAAGATAAGTGCAAAGAAGATTATGCAAAGATAAGACTTTGCATAATCATAAACTCACTGACAGTCTGTTTTGCTACTAATTCTGGTCACTCCTCTGAGAAAGAAAGCTGTCTTGCCAAGTGTCACCCACGCTTTCCAGGTGAACTCATCGGTAAAGAATCCGCCTGCCAACACAGGAGCTGCAGGAGACGTGGGTTCAATTCCTGTGTCGAGAAGATCCCCTGGAGGAGGAATGGCAACCCATTCCAGTATTCTTGCCTGTAAAGTCCCATGGACAGAGGAGCCTGGAAGGCTACAGTCCATGGGGTCACAAAGTGTCAGACACGACTGAGCGACTGAGCAAGCTC
This sequence comes from Bos grunniens, assembly GCF_055505025.1. Lineage (NCBI taxonomy): Eukaryota > Metazoa > Chordata > Mammalia > Artiodactyla > Bovidae > Bos > Bos grunniens. The sequence goes on along the minus strand of NC_141179.1, from coordinate 5,539,455 downwards.
AAGTGTCACCTATACGTAGGTGTCTGCAGGTGTCTTTTCTTTTGTCACTTCAAAGGTCCTTTCATTATCACTATAGAACAAATATGTGCATAGTTTAGGAATCCACCAATCTCAACTGTTCATCATCATTAGATAGGAAATTTAGATAGGGTGTCTCACAATACCAAAAGTCTTTAGAGTTGTACTGAAAATACATACAATTATCCAAGAGCCAAAGAAATGAAAAACCTAATCACGTCCAAGAGTTGAACTGCAGATTTGTGCTTTCATGAGCAAAGGCTTCCTGTATAAAAGTTAAATCTGGAAGTTTGTGATGCACTGACAACAAAATAAGGGGATTGTATGACAGTTAGGGTAACGGGAGGAACTTTCCGGATGCCTCTAGTCCAGGCTGTCGCTGAAAGTAGAACTGTGGTGGAGAGCCACTCTCCATAGTGTGCTTGCCCAGGCCACTGCAGGGAACAAGGCAGACGCTTCAGCCAGGAGAAGAGTGGGGCCTGGAGGTCCTGGCGAGCTTGCTGGTGCTCACGGGGCCCTTTACCCCATCTTCCCACACCTCTTTTAGCCCTCACCCCACGGCTTCATTTCATGTCCTCTTCCCCAAGGGTTTCCTTCCCATGTGAACTCAGGCTGGACTTGGGGCCCTGGAATTGAACAGTCCAAGCCCAAATTCGGGGTATAGGAAAGATGAGGAAAGAGATTAGGCTCAAAGTAGGCCTTTTCCTAAGAGAAAATAGGTCTTGTGTCTGCTCACTTCTCTGGGGCAATATCTCCAAGCTGGGAAAAATAGGACACTTGGTTACACGTGGCAGAGGCAAAGGGACCCTCAGTTTAATTCAGTTCAGTCGCTCAGTCGTGTCAATTCTTTGCGACCCCATGAATCGCAGCACGCCAGGCCTCCCTGTCCATCAGCAACTCCTGGACCTTGCAGGAGGTTAAATAGAATGGCTCTTTAAGAAGAGACTTGTACAAGATTAGACTCTGAGACCCTCAAGAATTCATTTTTAAGGTCTAGTACTCCAACTGGCCTGTACCCTTACAAGGTTGTGATAAAGTCTGTAAAGCACTTTCCAAATGATGCAACATTATATATGTGATTTTACATATATTATTAGGACTTCCCTGGTGGCTCAGATGGTAAACCGTCTTCCTACAAGGCAGGAGAACCGAGTTATATCCCTGGGTCAGGAAGATCCTCTGGAGAAGGAAATGGCAACCCACTCCAGTACTCCTGTCTGGAGAATCCTGTGGACAGAGGAGCCTGGAGGGCTACAATCCATGGGGTCGCAAAGAGGTGGACACGACTTCACTTTCACATACATTATCACAACCCTGTGAGGACTACAAGCCAGTTTTACAATCTGAGATTTGGGGGGGTTGAGCTGAATGTTCAAGCTCAGGACCCAAAATTCCCGCCTGTAAAATCAACTTAAAATGTTTCTATCTCTCACTGAACCCAGTGACAAAGAGCCATTGCTACTCCTATGGATGAATAGAACGGATTTTGATTCCCTAGCTAGGAACCTTCCTTCTGAGAGCTCTGTTTGCTGAGGACTGCTCCAGCAATACATATTTTTCTGAGACTGTGGACTTAGGACTTCCTGGGAAGAAGAAATTTAAGTCAACCCTTGGAGAACACAGGACTGAATATGCAGGATCTATTCAATACATATACCATTTAATGTGCTATGAATAACTTTAAGCCTTGTATCAAAAGTGTGTGTGTGTGTGTGTGTGTAGTTATCTATATATACCTGCTCTCTGAGGACTTATACTCTTCAATTTTTCAGCCCCCTTGCCCATTCACACTCCCTTTATTGTCAGAGGTCCTTCTGTTCAGAAGAGCTTCTCCAAGAGGCTCAAAAAAAAGATTCTGATGGGTCCATAACTCCTGCAGCAGAGGCACTCCATGTCCCAGCACATTTGGTGCCTCCAGGGTTCCCATAAGCCAAGCAGCTGTGCCACCTTCATGCTCAACCCCCACTGGGGCAGAGCAAAACTGAAAGCATTTCCCCTAAGATCAGGAACAAGACAAGGGTGTCCACTTTCACCGCTATTATTCAACATAGTTCTGGAAGTCTTAGCTACAGCAATCAGAGAAGAAAAATGAATGGAATTCAGATCTGAAAGAAGAAGTAAAGCTCTCTCTGTCTGCAGATGACATGATACTGTACATAGAAAACCCTAAAGAAAATTACTAGAGCTAGTCAGTGAATTTAGCAAAGTTGCAGGATACAAAATCAATATACAGAAATCATTTGCATTTCTATATACTAACAATGAAAAATCAGAAAGAGAAAGTAAGGAATCAATCCCATTCATCATTGCAACGAAAAGAAATAAATATCTAGGAATAAACCTATCCAAGAGACAAAAGAACTGTACACAGAAAATTATGACACTAATGAAAGTCCTGGGTGTTCTTTGGAAGGAATGATGCTAAAGCTGAAACTTTAGTACTTTGGCCACCTCATGCGAAGAGTTGACTCATTGGGAAAGACTCTGATGTTGGGAGGGATTGGGGGCAGGAGGAAAAGGGGACGCGAGAGGATGAGATGGCTGGACAGCATCACTGACTCGATGGACGTGAGTTTGAGTGAACTCCGGGAGTTGGTGATGGACAGGGAGGCCTGGCGTGCTGCGATTCATGGGGTCGCAAAGAGTCAGACACGACTGAACGACTGAACTGAACTGAATGAAAGAAATCAAAGATGACATAAACAGATGAAGAGATATTCCATGTTCTTGAGTAGGAAGAATCAATATTGTGAAAATGACTATATTACCAAACACAATCTACAGATTCAATATGATCTCTATAAAATTACCAATGGTACTTTTCACAGAATTAAAACAAAAAATTTCACAATTCATATGGAAACACAAAAGATCCCGAATAGCCAAAGCAGTCTTGAGAAAGAAGAATGGGGCTGGAGGAATCAACCTTCCTGACTTCAGATTATACTACAAAGCTACAGTCATCAAGACAGTATGGTACTGGCACAAAAAACAGAAATATAGACCAAAGGAACAAGATAGAAAGCACAGACATAAACCCATGCACCTATGGGCACCTTATTTTGGACAAAGGAGGCAAGACTATCCAATGGGGCAAAGAAAGACTCTTCAATAAATGGTGCTGCAAAAACTGGACAGCTCCATGTAAAAGAATGAAATTAGAACACTTCCTAACACCATACACAAAGACAAACTCAAAATGAATTAAAGACCTAAATGTAAGACCAGAAACTATACAACTCTTAGAGGAAAACATAGGCAGAACACTCCATAACATAAATCAAAGCAAGATCCTCTATGACTCACCTCCTAGAGTAATGGAAATAAAAGCAAAAGCAAACAAGTGGGACCTGATTAAACTTAAAAGCTTTTTCACAGCAAAGGAAACTATAAACAAGGTGAAAAAACAACCCTCAGAATGGGAGAAAATGATAGCAAATGAAACAAATGATAAAGGATTAATTTCCAAAATATACAAGCAACTCATACAACTCCATACCAGAAAAACAAACAACCCAATGAAAAAGTGGGAAAAAGACCTAAACAGACATTTCTCCAAAGAAAACATACAGATGGCTAACAAACACATGAAAAGATGCTCAACAGTGCTCATTATTAGAAAAATGCAAATCAAAACTACAATAAGATATCACCTCACAACAGTTAGAATGACCATCATAAAAAAAATCTACAAACAGTAAGTGCTGGAGAGGGTGTGGAGAAAAGGGAACACTGTTGCACTGTTGGTGGAAATGTAAATTGATACAGCCATTATAGAAGATGGTATGGAGATTCCTTAAAAAAACTAGGAATAAAACCACCATCAGTTCAGTCCAATTGCTCATTCGTATCCGACTCTTTGCGACCCCATGAATTGCAGCACGCCAGGCCTCCCTGCCCATCATCAACTCCCAGAGTACACTGAGACTCACGTCCATCGAGTCAGTGATGCCATCCAGCCATCTCATCCTCTGTCGTCCCCTTCTCCTCCTGCGCCAATCCCTCCCAGCATCAGGGTCTTTTCCAATGAGTCAACTCTTTGCATGAGGTGGCCAAAGTACTGGAGTTTCAGCTTTAGCATCAGTCTTTCCAATGAACACCAAATGACCCAGCAATCCCATTCCTAGGCATATACTCTGAGGAAACCAAAACTGAAAAAGACACATGTATCCCATTGTTCACTACAGCACTATTGACAATAACTAGAATATGGAAACAACCTAGATGTCCATCGACAGATGAATGGATAAAGAAATTGTGGTACATATGCACAATGGAATATTACTCAACCATAGAAAGGAATGCATTTGAGTCAGTTCTAATGAGGTGGTTGAACCTAGAACCTGTTATACAGGTTGAAGTAAGTCAGAAAGAGAAAGATAAATATTGTATTCTAATGCATATATTCAGAATCTAGAAAAATGGCACTGAAGAACTTATTTACAGGGCAACAGTGGAGAAACAGACATAGAGAACAGACTTATGGACAAGGGGAAAGGGGAGGAGAGAGTTAGATGTATGGAAAGAGTAACATGGAAACTTACATTACCACATGTGAAATAGATAGCCAACAGGAATTTGCTGTATGGCTCAAGAAACTCAAACAGGGGCTCTGGATCAACCTAGAGGGGTGGGATGGGGAGGGAGATGGGAGGGAGGTTCAAAAGAGGGGGATATGTGTATACCTGAGTTCACTCATTGGAAAAAACTCTGATGCTGGGAGGGATTGGGGGCAGGAGGAGAAGGGGACGACAGAGGATAAGATGGCTGGATGGCATCACTGACTCGATGGACATGAGTCTGAGTGAACTCCGGGAGTTGGTGATGGACGGGGAGGCCTGGCATGCTGTGATTCATGGGGTCGTGAAGAGTCGGACACGACTGAGCGACTGAACTGAACTAAACTGATGGCTGATTCATGTTGAGGTTTGACAGAAAACAGCAAAATTCTGTAAAGCAATTATCCTTCTTTAAAAAGAAAAAAAAAAAAAAGAAAGAAAATTTCTCCGTACACTTAGCATCTCTGGCACTGACACACATGGCTTGATTCCAGTCCTAACTGGCCGTATGTAAAACCACTGTAAAGTTTAAGCAAAGATAAGCTCTGAAAAAAAGAATTTCTGCTTGAAAATAAGGGGTTATTAGAAAATGGGCCGCTGATTGTATTCTTCGGAAATATTAATGTTGTAAGACAGAGCAAGCTGGAGAACTGTTCCAGATTAAAGGAGGCACAAGAGGTAAATACCGCGTGTGTTCTTGGCTGCATCCGGTACTGGAGGGAGAACAATGCTAGAAAGGACATTCCCATGTAGGTCAACTGGCAAAAGGGAAATAGACGATTATCTTTCATCATTTTACTGAGTTAAGTTCACTGAAGTTGATGACCAAACTATTGCTATATAAAAGACCATTACTTTTCTTAGGAAACGCACCTGGAATTGTCTAAGAGTAAAAAACATGATATATGCAACTTATTTTCAAATGTTCAGGAGAAAGAAAAACTTGCGTTTGCACACAAAGAAAGGAAATGGGACAAAATACTAATGATAGATACATCTGGGTGAAAAAATAGTGTGTTCTTTATCATTTTTGTAACTTTCATTGAACAAATAATGATTTTATTATTTCCAAATGTAAAAAAAAAAGTTAAGAGTTTAACTCACTGACATCATCCCCCTAAGGGTAGCCTCCCCTTTGAGAGTCTCTGACTGTGATTCCCACTGATGTCACCACCACCGCTACCTCCCATAAGTGCAAAAACCAGCACAACTTTGCAGATGAATTAAATTAAAATTTTTTAATTGCTTTATATTTTCTCCCAGACAAAAGCTGAAAAGAAAATGAAATAAATAATAGTCTTAAAAATAAAATGTTTATAAAATGTTCTAACAAAAACATGTTTACAACATGTAGGTTTCAGATATAAAGTATCAACTTTTTGTTTTTAGTTAGAAACATAAACCCAAATTCTTGCTTTTGACAGCTGTATGCCTCAGGATAGTCATTTTGGCTCTTTATTCTTAAGTTTCTGCATCTGTTATATGGAGATAAATATCCTCAGCTCAGGGTTGCAGTTGGTATAACAGATAATATTGTGATAAGTCTCTAGTACATATCAGGAACTGAAGAAATAACAGCTATGTTAAGCATTTGAAAACACCCTGATGCTGGGAAAGATTGAGGGCAGGAGGAGAAGGGGACAACAGAGGATGAGATGGTTGGATGGCATCACTGACTCAATGGACATGAGTTTGGGTAAACTCCAGGAGTTGGTGATGGACAGGGAGGCCTGGCGTGCTGCAACTCATGGGTTTGCAAAGAGTCGGACATGACTGAGCGACTGACTGACCTGAACTAAGAATATGAATAGGGTTATCAAAGAACTTTACTAGATCTCAGGTATCTTTATTGAAAAATAGCTAAACTCTTACATGTGCTGTGCTTAGTTGCTCAGTCATGTCCAACTCTTTGCGACCCCATGGACTGTAGCGCACCACATTCCTCTATCCATGGGATTCTCCAGGCAAGAATACTGGAGTGGGTTCCCATGCCCTCCTCCAGGGAAGCTTCCTAACCCAGGGATAGAACCCAGGTCTCCTGCATTGCAGGTGGATTCTTTACCATCTGAGCCACCAGGGAAGTTCAAGAATACTGAAATGGGTAACCAATCCCTTCTCCAGGGGAGCTTCCCAACCCAGGAATCAAACGAACATCTCCTGCATGGCAGGCAGATTCTTTACCAACTGAGCTACCAGGGAAGCTCCAACCACTTGTATAGGCATACCTTGTTTTATTGCACTTTGCAGATACTGCATTTTTCACAAATTGAAGATTTGTGGCAGCCATCCATTGAGCAAGTCTATCTGCTCCATTTTTCCAGTAACATTTGCTCACTTTGAGTCTCTGTGTCACATTTTGGTAATTCATATAATATTTCAAACTTTATTATTATTATTATTGTGTTGTCATGGTGATCTGTAATTAATGATACTTGATGTTACTGTAGTAATTGTTTGGGGTGCGACAAATCCTGTAAGATGATGAACTTAATAAATGTGTGTTCTGACTGTTCCATTGCCAGCTGTCCTACCTCTCTCCCTCTCTTTGGACCTCCCTATTCCCTGAGATACAACAATTTTGAAATTAGGCCAGCTAATAACACCACAATGGCCTCTACATGTTCAAGAGGAAGGGAGAGTCACAGGTCTTTCACTTTAAATCAAAAGCGAGAAATAATAGGAAAGCTGGATGGCATCACTGACTCGATGGACGTGAGTCTGAGTGAACTCCGGGAGTTGGTGAAGGACAGGGAGGCTTGGCGTGCTGCAATTCATGGGGTGGCAAAGAATCGGACACGACTGAGCGACTGAACTGAACTGAACTGAACTGAATAGGAACGCATGTCAGAACCCTAAGACAGAATGAGAGCTGTGCTTCTTGCACTGTTAGCCAAGCTGTGAGTGCAAAGGGAGGCTCTTTAGGAAGTCATACGTGCTACTCTTGTCCGTAAACATATGATAAGAACATGAAACAGCATTATGGCTAGTGTGGAGACAGTTTTGGAGGTCTGAATAGAAGTTCAAACCAGTCACAACGTTCCCTTAAGCCAAAGTCTAATCCAAATCAAGACCCTGACTCTGTTCAATTCAGTGACTATTAAGAGAGGTGAGGAAGTGGCAGGAAAAAAGTTTGAAGCTAGCAGAGGTTGGTTCATGAGGTTTGAGGAAAGAAGCCATCTCCATAACCTCAAAATGCAGGGTAAAGCAGCAAGTGCTGACGTAGGAAAGTGGGAACTGCCGCAAGTTATCCAGAAAAGCTTGCAAAGAAAGTTCATGAAGGTGGCTATGGCTACACTAAACAACAGATTTTTTAATATAGACAAAACAGTCTTCTGTTGGACGAAGCTGGGCTCTTTTGCTAGAGAAAAGTCAATACCAAGATTCAAAGTTTAAAGAACAGGCTGACTCTCTTGTTAAAGGTTAATGCAGCTGGTGACTTCTATAACTTAAAGCTCACTTACCATCCTGAAAATCCGAGGGCCATTATGCTTTATGCTAAATCTACTCTGCCTGTGCTCTATAAATAGAACAACAAAGGCTGGATGACAGCACAGCTGTTTACAACAGTTTACTAGACATCTACTGCTCAGGAAAACAGATTCCTGTCAAAATACTACTGTTCATTGACGTTCTATCTGGTCACCCGCAAGCTCTGATGGAGATGTGCAATGAGATTTGGGTTGTGTTCTTGCCTGTTAACAGAATATCTGTTCTGCATTGCTTGGATAAAGAAAAAAATTTCACCATTCAAATCCTTTTATTTAAGAAACACATTTCATAAGACTATAGGGCTGAAGATAGTGACTCATCTAATGGATTTGGGCAAAATAAATTGAAAACTTTCTGGAAAGCATTCACTATTCTAGATGTCGTTAAGGACATCTGTGATTCATGAGAAGAGGTCAAAATGTCAACTTTGACAAGAGTTTGAAAAAAGTTGATTCCAACCCTCATAGATGACTTTGAGGGTTCAGAATTTCAGTGGAGGAGGTAACTGCAGGTGTGGTAGAAATAGCAAGAGAACTAGAATTGGAAGGGGAGCCTGCAGATGTGACTGAATTGTTATAATCTCATGATATGAATTTCATGGATGAGAAGTTGCTTCTTAGGGTTGAGCAGAGAAAGTGGCTTCTGGAGATAGAATATGCTCCTGGTGAAGATGCTGTGAAGATTATTGAAATGACAATAGATGATTCAGAATATTACATAAACTTAGTTGGTAAAGCATTGGCAATGTTTGAAAGAACTGACTTCAATTTTGAAATAAATCTGCTGTAGGTAAAATGCTATCAAATAGCAGTGCAAGCTATAGAGAAAATTTTCATGAAAGAGTCAATCAATACAGCAAACTTAATTTTGTCTTATTTTAAGAAGTTGCCACAGCCACCCCATTCTTCACCCTGAACACTGAGGCAGCATTCTTTTGACACATTGTATACCTAGTCACAAATGCATGCTAACATATAGAAGTGGTTTTGGATAAGTTTACCATAAAACACAGAAAAAACATTTTTCTCAAATCTAATTAAATTTATATTAGATTTAAATTAGATTAAATTAGACTTAATCTAATCTAAATTTCAGATTTGGTCTTAAGAAATAGCATATAGACTTAGAATTTTCTAGTTTGATGTAGCAAAGTCACAGATGGGAACCAAGAAAATCTTTTCAAAAAATAACTAAAAAATAATAAGATAACCAATATTTTGATTCTTTGATTCCTTTACCAAAATGAGAATGAATTAGTCGCATTTCCTTGTAAATATTCAGAGGAAAGATTTCAAAAAGGGAACATAAAATTAAAAAAATAAGCAGTGTTAGACCTGAAGGTGCTCATAATTGAATGTCAGCTGAGGCATTGCTTGGTGCGGTTCTCCATGGTGACCCTCAGAACTCAGACACACCTCTCAGTTCAGATATACCTATTTGCACTGTTTGAATGTTCTACAAACTGTCTTTAGGGACCCAATTTTTAGAAACCCCATAAAATCAAACAAACAAGAATAAACCCAGAAGGTGAAAGAGGCATCATTAACTAAGGACAAGTGTGAACAGCACAGAAAGTAGAAATGCATTATGCAGACTGAAGCGAGGGGCTGGTGGGAAACACTCACACCAGCTTAAAAGGGCTTTTAATATTCTGTTCAGAGCAAGGAAGGGAAAAAACTGCTTGGGACTTCTGGCCATGTAGTAGATAATTCACTGTGGACTGTTAATTTCTATTTATTTATCAAAGAGAGTGATAGAAATATTTAAAATAGGAGAATTAACACTAACCCAGCTGAAGCACAGAATTCATACAAAGCTGCTGTGAGATCACTCATCTGCTCCAAATGAATCCTGTCCTCTGGAACCAGCTGTGGGCAGTGTAAGAGGAATTTGCCAAAGAAACACAGGACTATTACAGAGAATAATCAAAAAGGTAAGAGATATTGGGGAACGGTATCCATCAGTACTACCAATTTTTTCCCAGAGAGAACATAAGTGGATTTAATTTATCAGAATTATTCAATAGTAATATTTGGCCACCTCATGCAAAGAGTTAACTCATTGGAAAAGACTCTGATGCTGGGAGGGATTGGGGGCAGGAGGAGAAGGGGACGACAGAGGATGAGATGGCTGGATGGCATCACTGACTCAATGGACATGAGTTTGAGCAAATTCCGGGAGATGGTGAAGGACAGGGAAGGCTGGCATGCTGCAGTCCATGGGGTCGCAAAGAGACACAACTTAGAGACTGGACAACAACAACAATGAAATCCAGTGTTAAAAAGTATACCTGTGGCGGATTCATTTCAATATTTGGCAAAACTAATACAATTTTGTAAAGCTTAAAAATAAAATAAAATTAAAAAAATAAATAAAAAATAAAACTCCAAAAAACCCTGGGGAAAAAAAAAAAAAAGTCCTTTTCACTCTTATTTTTGAAGGAAATTTCCAGTAAGTGTAGATTTCTGTATTGGTACATTTTTTTCTTTCAGTTCTTTAAACCTGTGTTTCACTAGCTCTTGTTGGCACTTCGTCTGTGAGGACTTTGCCGTCATTCTTATTCTTTGTTCCTCTGAAGGACTTTTTTTTCTCTAGCTGCTCTTAACATTTCCACCTTTTCTCCGATATTGAGCAGGTATATTGTGATATGCCTTGGTTTTATTTTCTTCACGCTTCTCGTGCTTAGCGTTCATTGAGCTTCTTTGATCTATGGATTACAGTTTTCATCAAATTTAGAAAAATATCGGCCTTTGGTTCTTCAGATTTGTTTTCTACTCTGGCCTTCTCCTCTCCTTTAGGGACTGCCTACACATACATTAGGCAGACTGAAGTTGTCTCACAGCTCGCTGATGCCCTTTTCAGTTTATTTTCTTCATTATTTTTTCTGTTCATTTTCACTATTTGCTATTGCTATGTGTTCACTAATCTCTTCTGCTGTATCTAATCTACAGTTCATCTCTGTTTCATTTCACACATTGTAGCTTTTGTTTTTTAAGTTCTTGTTTGTATTTTCCAGTTTTATTTCTTTAATGTCTTTCATATCTCTTCTTAAATTATTGAACATGTGAGTACAATCATTAACTGTGTTAAAGTACTTATCTGTAAATCCTAACATCTGTCCTCAATTCTGTGTCATTTTTTATTCCTATCGCTTCTGATCATGGGTCATATTTTCACACTTATCTGCATGCCTGGTGAATTTTTAATTAAAGACCAGACATAAAATTTACCTTCTGGGGTTTTGATATTTTAAAATTCCTGTAAATGCTCTTGGACTTTATTTGGTATTCAGTTAAATTACTTGCAAACAGTTCGATACTTTCAGATCCTACTTTCACATCTGCTGAGTAGGAAAGAATGCTGCTTACTCTAAGGCGGATTATTCCCCACTACTGAAGCCAGTGCATTCTTCAGCGTGTGCTCTACAAAATGCTCTGTGAATATTCAGGTTTTCCCAGCTTTGTTGGTGAGATCAGGTACCATCCAGGCACTGTTACCTCTGATTCATTTGAGTGTTTTTTGTTTTTTCCCTTGGCCTTGAGTATGAGCTCACACACATGAGCTGACCTGTACTCAGCTGAATACTGAACTGTTCACATATCTCTGGGGTTTTCTTTCATACATTCTGTTCTCCCCAGTGCCCTGTCCTGAGAGCACTTGGCTACCTTGACCATCAGGAACATCTCTGCAATTATAGAGTTTGTTGTCTCTGCTTGGGGTTTCTTTCCTTACGCTGTATCCTAGAAACTCTGTCAAGGCAGTAAGATAGGGGAATCATAGGGCTGTTAGTCCATGTATTTTGTCCATTTGGGGGTTGTTTTAGATGGGAGAATAAATGAATTGCCACTCCATCTTGGTGGAAGCAAAGATTCTATACAATTAATACAGTACTTTCATTCAACAAACTTTCACTGAGCATCCAAGTGGTATAGGGTGAAACGCATAGAGTCATGCCCTCATGATGGTTTGGTGGTGAAAAAGGAAGGCGTATAATCAGGAAATGGTGAGAAGTATGTGCTGTGTTAGTTGCTCAGTCATGTCAGAGTCTTTGCGACCCCATGTACTATAGCTCACCAGGCTCCTCTGTCCATGGGATTCTCCAGGCAAGAATACTGGAGCGGGTAGCCGTTCCCTTCTCCAGGAGATCCTCTCGACCCAGGGATGGAACCCGGGTGTCCTGAATTGCAAGCAGATTCTTTACCATCTGGGTCACACGAGAAGTAGAGATTATTTGGAAATTTAAAGAAGTAGCAAGTAAGAAGTCGAGAGCTGGTTTGTTAAGATTTCTGAAGAAAGTCAATTTCTGAGTGAAGGAATGATTAAAAGCCAAAAGCTTAACTATAGCAACATTCCATCTGTGCCCAAATATGTGAAGTCTTGAAGGACTTGTCTAGTTAACCCTGACACAAGCTTTTTGCTCATGTCTCTCCTTGGAGGCAAAAGCCACTAAATCTTCTTTATTTTTTATTTTTTCCTGTCTTTTCCCACCTAGTGGTTGGGAAGAGAAGGTTGAGGAATGATCTCAGAAAGTAGAGGGGTGTCCCTCCTTCAGGACAGAGTGTGGAAGTCCTTCCCCGCCCCTTCTCCCTCTAGTCTCTCACGTAGACCCACTACTCTCCAAATTACACGTTTTCCCTCCCACCGATGAAATACATCCTTGTTTAATCAACTCTGCTCCTTGTGCTCAAAGCACATGGGTGAGAAACCCACATCAGGTTTGTACTGGGTCCATTTTATTAGTTTTGCTACTCATAGTGATTATATATTTTTCTTAATATATGACAAACATAGAAGGGGAAAATAGAAGGGGTAAATAGAAGGGGAAAAAATGAAAGCATTGACAGATTTTATTTTGTTAAGCTCCAAAATCACTGCAAATTATGACTGTAGCCAAGAAATTAAAAGACACTTGCTCCTTGGAAATAATATGAGAAACCTAGACCGTGCATTAAAAAGCAGAGACATCACTCTGCCAACAAAGGTCTGTATAGTCAAAACTATGGTTTTTCCAGTAGTCAGGTATGGATATGAGAGCTGGATCATAAGAAGAGCTGAGCACTGAAGAACTGATGCTTTTGAACTGTGGTGCTGGAGAAGACTCAGAGTCACTTGGACTGCAAGGAGATCCAACCAGTCCATCCTAAAGGAAATTAGTCCTGAATATTCATTGGAAGGACTGATGCTGAAGCCGAAACTCCAATACTCTGGCCATCTGATCCAAAGGGTAAACTCATTGGAAAAGACCTTAATGTGGGGAAAGATTGAAGGCAAAAGGAGAAGAGGGTGGCAGAGGATAAGACAGCAAGGTAGCATCAGCAACTAAATGAACATGAATTTGAGGAAAATTTGGGAGATAGTGAAAGACAGAGAAGCCTGATATGCTGAAGCCCATGGGGTCACAGTCAACATGACTTAGCAACCAAACAATAATAACAATCACACGTGACTTCTGAGGAGGTCACTTTCTTTACAAAGAATAGCTTTCTTTAGCTATTTGCTGCCCACAGTTGACAAATACCAAGACTAAGAAATGGAAATTTTTATAAACTCAGAGATCAAGAAGGAATACTACAGTGGCTCTAAGCATTGGTTACACATTAGAATCACTTGCTGTTTAAAAAGTCCTATATTTTCCTGTACCCACCTCAGTTCAGTGGAGATGGTCCCCAGGCACTGATATCTTTTATTTTATTTATTTTTAATTTTTTTGTTTGTTTGTTTTTTTAATTTTATTTTATTTTTAAACTTCACAATATTGTATTAGTTTTGCCAAATATCGAAATGAATCCACCACAGGTATACCTGTGTTCCCCATCCTGAACCCTCCTCCCTCCTGCCTCCCCATACCCTCCCTCTGGGTTGTCCCAGTGCACCAGCCCCAAGCATCCAGTATCGTGCATCGAACCTGGACTGGCGACTCGTTTCATACATGATATTATACATGTTTCAATGCCATTCTCCAAAAGCTCAGTAAATCCTTCTAATGTACACCAGAGGTTGAGAATCACCAGAGTATTGAATAAATAGGGATCACAGTTAAGAGTGTTCAGTTCAGTTCAGTTCAGTTCAGTCGCTCAGTCGTGTCTGACTCTTTGCGACACCATGAATTGCAGCATGCCAGGCCTCCCTGTCAATCACCAACTCGCGGAATTCACAAAACTCATGTCCATCGACTTGATGATGCCATCCAGCCATCTCATCCTCTGTCATCCCCTTGTCTTCCTGCCCCTAATCCCTCCCAGCATCAGAGTCTTTTCCAATAGGTCAACTCTTCAATGAGGTGGCCAAAGTACTGGAGTTTCAGCTTTAGCATCATTCCTTCCAAAGAACACACAGGACTGATCTCCTTTAGAATGGACTGGTTGGATCTTCCTGCAGTCCAAGGTACTCTCAAGAGTCTTCTCCAACACCACAATTCAAAAGCATCAATTCTTCGGCACTCAGCTTTCTTGACAGTCCAACTCTCACATCCATACATGACCACAGGATAAACCATAGCCTTGAATAGATGGATCTTTGTTGGCAAAGTAATGTCTCTGCTTTTCAATATGCTATCTAGGTTGGTCATAACTTTCCTTCTAAGGAGCAAGCATCTTTTAATTTCATGGCTGCAATCACCATCTGCAGTGATTTTGGAGCCCCCCCAAATAAGTCTGACACTGTTTCTACTGTTTCCCCATCTGTTTCCCATGAAGTGATGGAACCAGATGCCATTATCTTCATTTTCTGAATGTTGAACTTTAAGCCAACTTTTTCACTCTCTACTTTCACTTTCATCAAGAGGCTTTTGAGTTCCTCTTCACTTTCTGCCATAAGGGTGGTATCATCTGCATATCTGAGGTTATTGACATTTCTCCCGGCAATCTTCATTCCAGCTTGTGCTTCTTCCAGCCCAGTGTTTCTCATGATGTACTCTGCATATAAGTTAAATAAGCAGGGTGACAATATACAGCCTTGACATACACCTTTTCCTATTTGGAACCAGTCTGTTGTTCCATGTCCAGTTCTAACTGTTGCTTCCTGACCTGCATATAGGTTTCTCAAGAGGCAGGTCAGGTGGTCTGGTATTCCCATCTCTTTCAGAATTTTCCACAGTTTATTGTGATCCACACAGTCAAAGGCTTTGGCATAGTCAATAAAGCAGAAATAGATGTTTTTCTGGAACTCTTCTTGCTTTTTCCATGATCCAACGGATGTTGGCAATTTGATCTCTGGTTCCTCTGTCTTTTCTAAAACCAGCTTGAACATCTGGAAGTTCATAGTTCACATATTGCTGAAGCCTGGCTTGGAGAATTTTGAGCATTACTTTACTAGCGTGTGAGATGAGTGCAATTGTGCGGTAGTTTGAGCATTCTTTGGCATTGCCTTTCTTTGGGATTGGAATGAAAACTGACCTTTTCCAGTCCTGTGGCCACTGCTGAGTTTTCCAAATTAGCTGTCATATTGAGTGCAGCACTTTCACAGCATCATCTTTCAGGATCTGAAATAACTCAACTGGAATTCCATCACCTCCACTAGCTTTTTTCATAGTAATGCTTTCTAAGGCCCACTTGACTTCACATTCCAGGATGTCTGGCTCTAGGTGAGTGATCATACCATCGTGATTATCTTGGTCATGAAGATCTTTTTGTACAGTTCTTCTGTGTATTCTTGCCACCTCTTCTTATTATCTTCTGCTTCTGTTAGGTCCATACCATTTGTGTCCTTTATTGAGCCCATCTTTGCATGAAATGTTCTCTTGGTATCTTTAATTTTCTGGAAGAGATCTCTAGTCTTTCTCATTCTGTTGTTTTCCTCTATTTCTTTGCATTGATTGCTGAGGAAGGTCACACTAAATAACCTAAGTAGAAAATAGAATATGTTTATACCTTTGAAATAAAATTTCACCCAAAAGTCTTTTTTTCTTCCTTTGTTGCAATGTTATGTAATCCCCCCTCACTCTCTTCCTACCCCAAACTTTAGCAAAGTTTGCTACGTTTCTTTTAATAGGTATACTTTTAAGAGAGTGAAGATCAAAGGTTTGCCCAGTAGGGTGACGAGATATAGAAAACAGACACCAAGCATAGGAGCTGTAGTCAAAAGAAGCAAGAATTTGGATTAGAGGAGGCAGGAAGTCTAAGTGCCTTCCACATTACCTTCCTTTATCCCCAAGGAATACCTAGAAATACTGATTAGAAAGCATATTTTATTTCAATGTCAGTGAACAGCCTAACTCAGAACGACTTTTCAGTTATTACAGCAATAAACTTTCAAGATATCTTGCAATTGAAACAACAACCAGAAGATACTTTAAAGCATTTTAACTTTTTCTGTCCAGAAAAAAAAAAAAATGCAAAAAAAAACCCACCAAAAACCTGATGGGAACATTATTTCAGTCTTAGCCAAAATGCAAAGAATGTCAGTCCAGGTCAAATTAAAATCGGTATTTTCTTAAAACTTAATACAGTTTTCTCAACTGGAACATCAATTTTTCAAGGTTCAACTCCAGGGACAATATTGGTGAGAGCTAAAGCAAAACAACATGATTAAATGTGTTGATTACAAATATGGGTTAGATTGGTCATGCCTAAGTCACCAAACTACTTCAAATTAGCTCTTTGGTCCATAGCTTACAAAGAAAACTCTCTAAATACAAGAAAAACTTTTTTTTTTTTGGATACTACTTAACCATTTTCATGTCATAATGTTAAATCAAACAATTTTCATGTCAAACGATTGTATCTTTTCAAATGGAAAGCAGTGAGCATCAATGAGGATGACAGGGAGACCAAGTGAGAAAAAGGTGAGGGTTGTGACTAAGAGAAAATCAAAACAACTGGATTCAGACCATATTGAAAAAAAAAATTTAGGACACTAAAGTCAGTTATCTGCCCAGGAGAGCAAGGAAAGAAGAGGTCAAAGGCAGGGAAAGACACGTCCACAGAGGGCAGGTTTCACGGTCAAAGGGACCTTGGAGTCAGGGCGAGTCTGCCGTGTGGACCGAGCGGGTGTGTGCTGCAGCGGAAGGCACTGGGTGGAGTGGGGCTGGGCACGTGACATCCTGGCAGCCGCAATGTGAGGGGCATGAAAGTCACACCCAGGCTCTCTTCCTTTGTGAGATGTTTCCAGATAGCCCCTCAGCCTCGCTTACACTCCTTGTAACACATGCTCTCTCATGTGCATAATTCACTGTAGCACTTACGCAACGGGCAAAGAGGAATTTATGTGATGATGGCTTTGCTGGATGGGGAGCAAGCTGAGGTGTCCATCTTGGGTAACAGGTGCTGTTTCTGCTTGAGACAGAGCATACAGGAGAAGAAGCAGGTTCAAAGGAGTGACATTAATGAATCTGGCTTTGGATACAGGAATTCTGAGGTTACAGCAGGATATTTTTGTGTAAATGTCCAAAACACAAGAAGCCATTGACTGTATGGGGGTCGGTGGAGTCCCACTGAAGAGAGGGAGTCTCAGTGGGGTAAGCACTGAACCCCAAAGACGACCTGTGTTCAGGAGGCTGGTGTGGAGGAGCCCAGGAGAGAACAGAATGAGAAGTAGCAGTGCAGCAGCACATCCGTAGGAATGTCCACAGTTGCAGATGTACCTGTTCATTTAAAAACTCGGAAACCTAGGTCCTGATCAGAACTTCATAATCAGGGTCTCTGTGAGTGAGACCTAGGAATTTATCAATAATTCCTAATGACTTTCTCAGGTTATTCTTACAATAGTCGCTATAGAAGATGAGATGGTTGGATGGCATCACTGACTTGATGGACATGAGTTTGAGCAAGCTCCAGGAGTTGGTGGTGGACAGGGAAGCCTGGCATGCTGCATGCAGTCCATGGTGTTGCAAAGAGTCGGACATGACTGAGTGACTGAACTGAACTGAACTGATAGTAGGAAGAAGTGTTGATAAATCTAAGGCAGAACATATTCTCAAGAAACAAGTGAGCAATACTTTCAAATTATAAAGATAAATCAAATTCCATTAAAAAGTCAAACCCTGGAGTAAAAACTGACCACTGGATTTTACATTTAGGAGATTATTGGAGTCCTTAGTGAGAAAAAATTTTGTAAAACAGTGCAGGTAAATGCTACATTGTTTCCTATTTTGTAACTCACTTTTTTGGATATTTTGACAAATCTATGTCTTTCTGCTACTTTGAGAAATGTCTTTATTTTTATTTCTATAGCACTGTGGTGTCACACTCTCCCCTCAGAAATGTCAAACGTGTTTCTTCTAGCAATTTAGCTAGGTATGTTAAGATTTCTTTCAAAAAAAGGCACTTTTGTAAAATTTTTTTCTTCCATTTAGCTCAAAGATAAGAAGGATTTTATTTCTTAAAGATTAAGAAAGCCAGTATAATGTGTTCTGATGCTGCTGCTGCCTCTAAGTCACTTCAGTCGTGTCCGACTCCGTGTGACCCCATAGACGGCAGCCCACCAGGCTCCCCCCTCCCTGGGATTCTCCAGGCAAGAACACTGGAGTGAGTTGCCATTTCCTTCTCCAATGCATGAAAGTGAAACGTGAAAGTGAAGTCACTCAGTCGTGTCCGACCCTTAGCAACCCCATGGACTGCAGCCCACCAGGCTCCTCCATCCATGGGATTTTCCAGGCAAGAGGACTGGAGTGGGGTGCCATTAGAGCCTGCTTATTATTTGTCTACTGGAACCTAGATATCAATTTTAAGTTTTTAACTTTTCAGGTTTTTTTTTAAGTTCTGGAAAGTTTTATTCAATTACACTCTGATAAACTTCTTCCACTCGTTCTGTGTTCTCCTTTAGGGACTTTAATTAATCTTACATTGCTTCTTCATGCACTGTCATCTATAATTTTGTCATCTCTCTTGAATTGTCACCTTTGTTATTTTCTTCTGTGGTTTTGTGTGTGCTTACTGAGTCCATTTTCAGTTCTATTAATTTGTTTCTGTTTCATTAGCTCTACTACTCAAAATTTCAATGAGCATTTGTTTAATCAGAGAATTTGTCCTTGTTTCATAACTTTGTTGCTATTCTCTGTCTCCCTAAATACAGATTGTAGATATTTCCATTAGATTAAATGTTTTTATTCTTCCATTTCATGAGGAAAACCTACGTGATGGATTAGAACTGGCAGAAATACAGGTTTGTTACTGCACCTTCTGTCTCCTCTGCACCATTGCGTCTGGACTACTTTTCCTTCCTTGCTCACACTCCCTCTAGCTTACTTTGACAATCTGTGGCCACCTGGCCAGGGCCACTGCCTCTCTGATTGTGCAGACTGTACCGGCTGAGGGGTGAGGCCTGGAATCCAGCTTGTACCCTGCTTACCTGTCTGAGCACCCTAGGGTGGAACTGCAGCCCCTGGAGAAAGAGACACATCTTTCCAATTGTTGCAAGTACTAGCAGTTGTTGCTGTTGGTCATTTGGAAAGCTTCTTGAACATTACATTCTGGTCTTTTGCTTTCAGCAGAGGACTCTGTGCATCCAAGGTTGAGCACCCCTACAAACTTTGTAGCTTCATAATGACCAGGATAATGCAAGGCAGCCATTCGCTTCCACTGGGTCACCTACTCTGTTGTCAATTCAGTGATTTCTGGCAGATTTTACTCTAGAAGCCAATTTGAGGTATGGTTGTCTGTTTTAAGAAATGTGTTGCTGTTGCTGTTCAGTTGCTAAGTTGTATCCAGTTGTGGATGTGACTGGTGATGGGAGCAAAGTCCAATGCTGTAAAGAGCAATATTGCATAGGGACCTGGAATGTTAAGTCCATGAATCAAAGCAAATTGGAAGTGGTCAAACAGGAGATGGCAAGAGTGAATATCGACATTTTAGGAATCAGTGAACTAAAATGGACTGAAATGGGTGAATTTAACTCACATGACCATTATATCTACTACTGTGGGCAAACCCTTAGAAGAAATGGAGTAGCCATCATAGTCAACAAAAGAGTATGAAATGCAGTACTTGGGTGCAATCTCAAAAACAACAGAATGATCTCTGTTCGTTTCCAAGGCAAGCCATTCAATATCAGAATAATCCAAGTCTACGCCCCAACCAGTAATGTGGAAGAAGCTGAAGTTGACAGTTCTATGAAGATCTACAAGAACTTCTAGAACTAACACCCAAAAAAGATGTCCTTTTCACCATAGGGGACTGAAATGCAAAAATAGGAAATCAAGAGATACCTGCAGTAACAGGCAAATTTGGCCTGTACAGAAGGAAGCAGGGAAAAGGCTAATAGTTTTGCCAAGAGAATGCACTGGTCATAGCAAACACCCTCTTCCAACAACACAAGACAAGACTTTACACATGGACATCACCAGATGGTCAATACTGAAATCAGATTGATTATATTTTTTGCAGCCAAAGATGGAGAAGCTCTACACAGTTAGCAAAAACAAGACTGGGAGCTGACTGTGGCTCAGATCATGAACTCCTTATTGCCAAATTCAGACTTAAATTGAAGAAAGTAGGGAAAACCAGTAGACCATTCAGGTATGATCTAAATCAAATCCCCTATGATTTTACAGTGGAAGTGAGAAATAGATTCAAGGGATTAGATCTGATAGACAGAATGTCTGAAAAATATTGGACAGAGGTTCGTGACATTGTACAGGAGGCAATAATCAAGATCATCCCCAAGAAAAAGAAATACAAAAGGCAAAATGTCTAAGGAGGCCTTACAAATAGTGGAGAAAATAAGAGAAGTGAAAGGCAAAGGAGAAAAGGAAGGAGATACCCATTTGTATGCAGAGTTCCAAATAAAAGCAAGGAGAGATAAGAAGCATCCTCAGTGATCAATGCAAATAAATAGAGGAAAACAATAGAATGGGAAAGACTAAAGATCTCTTCAAGAAAATCAGAGATACCAAGTGAACATTTCGTGCAAAGATGGGCACAATAAAGGACAGAAATGGTATGACAAACCAGAGAAGATATTAAGAAGAGGTGGCAAGAATACACAGAAGAACTATAGAAAAAAAGATTTTCATGATCCAGATAATCATGATGGTATGATCACTCATCTAGAGACAGACATCCTAGAATGAAAAGTCAAGTGGGAGTCAAGTGGGCATTAGGAAGCATCTCTACACAAAGCTTGTGGAGGTGATGTAATTCCAATTGAGTTATTTCAAATTCTAAAAGATGATGCTGTGAAAGTGCTACACTCAGTATGCCAACAAATTTGGAAAACTTAGCAGTGGCCAAAGGACTGGAAAAGATCAACTTTTATTCCAATCCCAAGGGAAAGCAATGCCAAAAAATGTTCAAGTGAAAGTGAAGTCACTTGACTGTAGCCTACCATGTTCCCTCACCCTTGGGATTTTCCAGGAAATAGTACTGGAGTGGGTTGCTATTTCCTTCTCCAGGGGATCTTCCCAACCCAGGTATCAAACCCGGGCCTCCCACATTGTAGGCAGATGCTTTACTGTCTGAGGCACCAGGGAAGTAAGAATATTCAAACTACTAGACAACTGCACTCATCTCACATGCTAGCAAAGTAATGCTTAAAATCTTCCAAGCCAGGCTTCAACAGTATGTGAACCAAGAACTTCCAGATGGTCAAGCTGGATTTAGAAAAGGCAGAGGAACCAGAGACCAAATAGCTAACATCCTTTGGATCATCGAAAAAGCAAGAGAGTTCCAGAAAAACATCTCCTTCTGGTTTACTGACTACACCAAAGCCTTTCACTGTGTGAATCAGAACAAACTGTGGAAAATTCTTAAAGAGATGGGAATACCAGAACACCTTACCTGCCTCCTGAGAAATCTGTATGCAGGTCAAGAAGCAACAGTTAGGACCCCACATGGAACCACAGACTGGTTCCAAATCGGGAATGGAATGCATCAGGTTTGTATATTGTCACCCTGCTTATTTAACTTATATGCAGAATATATTATGCAAAATGCTGAGTTGGATGAAGCACAAGCCGGAATCAAGATTGCCAGGAGAAATATCAATAACCTCAGATATGCAGATGACACCACCCTTGTGGCAGAGAGTGAAGAACTAGTCAAGGCTATGGTTTTTCCAGTGGTCATGTATGGATGTAGGAGTTGGACTATAAAGAAAGCTGAGCACAGAATAACTGATGCTTTTGAATTGTGGTGTTGGAGAAGACCCTTGAGGCTCCCTTGGACTGCAAACCAATCAATCCTAAAAGAAATCAGTCCTGAATATTCATTTGAAGGACTGATGCTGAAGCTGAAACTCCAATACTTCGGTCACCTGATGGGAAGAACTGAGTCATTGGAAAAACCCCTGATGCTGGGAAAGATTGAAGGCAGGAAGAGAAGAGGATGACAGAGGATGAGATGGTTGGATGGCATCACCTACTCGATGGACATGAATTTGAGCAAGCTCCAGGAAGTGGTAATGGACAGTCCATGGGGTCGCAAAGAGTCAACTGAGCAACTGAACTGAACTGAACTGAAGTCGAATCCAACCCTTTGTGACCCCATGGAGTGTAGAAGGCCAGGTTTCCCTGTCCTTCACTGTCTCCCTAAATTACTCAGTCTCATGTCCATTGAATCAATGATGCCATCCAAACATCTTATCCTCTCTTGCCCCCTTCTCCTCCTGCCCTCAATCTTTCCCAGCATGAGGGTCTTTTCCAGTAAGTCAGCTCTTCAGTCAGCTGGCCAAAGTATTGGAGCTTCAACTTCAGCATCAGTCCTTCCAATGAATATTCAGGGTTGATTTCCTATATGATTGACTGGTTGGATCTCCTTGCAGTCCAAGGGACTCTCACGAGTCTTCTCCAACACCACAGTTTGAAAGCATCAATTTTCCAGTGCTCAGCCTTATTTGTGGTCCAACTCTCACATCTGTACATGACTACTGGGAAAATCATAGCTTTGTGAGGAGCATTCAAAAAAATATATCACTTTCTACATGGTTAAATCTCTTCGCGATAAGCCTTTAGGATGCAGCTGTGAGTCATGTGGCTGTGAGAGCTCCTGTCCATCTGCTGCTAGAGTTGATCTGACAGATCTGGCTGCTGAACAGGCAATCCATCCTCTTATCCTGCTTCATGTGTTCCTACAGAAGCTGCATAATTACCGTGGGGAATGGCTTTCTCAAAATAAATTTTAGGCCAGGGGGGACGGGGCGGGGCGGAGCGGCGAGGCTGAGCCGGGCGGCGGGGCGGCTCCGCGGAGTCCCAGCCGGAGCCAAGCTGGACGGCCGCGCCTCCCTCGCCGTCCCCGCCCGGAGCCCGGCGCCGCCGCTGCCCCGCCGCCCCGCAAAAAAAAAAAAAAATAAATAAATAAATAAATAAATAAATAAATTTTATTCAGGGAAAATATATCAGAAGACTGATTTTGGGTGAGAGGATTTGGATTAGATTATTTTTACAGTATCCCTCAGTGGATCATGTGCCCACACCCCTTTGCTATACGATATGCTACTCCTGGCATCAGGAGGGGTAGCCTGTTCCCATCACCTTCCCATTGAATCTGGTCTGGCCTCATGACTTATTTTGACCAATAGAATGTAGCAAAGGGATGTCATGCAGCTTCTGAAACTAGGCCTTAACAGAATGCATAGCTTCCTTTTTCCTTCTTTCCTTCCTTTAGGTCTTTGCTGCCTATGGGCAGCCTGGCTAGCTTCCTTTCTCTGCCTAGAAGAGAAATCACAGAGAGAAAGACCCAATGGAGAAAGAGATTCAGGAGAACTAACTGAAATCTCTCCTGCCAAATGAATGTAACCTCAT
Source organism: Bos grunniens (assembly GCF_055505025.1). Taxonomy (NCBI): domain Eukaryota; kingdom Metazoa; phylum Chordata; class Mammalia; order Artiodactyla; family Bovidae; genus Bos; species Bos grunniens. The sequence continues at coordinate 5,515,716 of NC_141179.1, read as the reverse complement.
GAGTTCACTCAGGCTTTAGCACCCTGCCAACCCACAGAATTGTGAAATCTAGTAATCATTGCTGCTTTAAGCACTAACTTTAGCAATGGTTTCTTACACAAACATAGAAAACTGTTTAAGACTTAGCCCAGATTCCCCAGAAAGTACCTCAGTTCAGTTCAGTCACTCAGTTGTGTCTTACTCTTTGCGACCCCATGGACTGCAGCCTGCCAGGCTTCCCTATCCATCACCAACTCCCGGAGCTTGCTCAAACTCATGTCCATCGAGTCATGGATGCCATCCAACTGTCTCATCCTCTGTCATCCCCTTCTCCTCCCATCTTTAATCTTTCCCAGCATCAGGGTCTTTTCCAATGAGTCAGTTCTTCAAATCAACTGGCCTAAGTATTGGAGTTCCAGCTTCAACATCAGTCCTTTCAATGAATATTCAGGGACTGATTTCCTTTGGGATGGACTGGTTTGATGTCCTTGCAGTCCAAGGGACTCTCAAGAGTCTTCTCCAACACCACAGTTCAAAAGCATCAATTCTTCAGTGCTCAGCTTTCTTTATGGTCCAACTCTCACATCGATACATGTGAGAAAGTAGAGTTTAAGGCAAAAGCTTCCTTGTGGGAAGTTTCCAGAGGAGCGGGGAGGAGGGTCCAGGGATGAGGCAGGGGAGGAGTAGAGCAATGGAAGCGTGTGTTCCTGAGGAGGCGATCGTCGCCATCGCCATTGATCCCTCCATTTGGGGAAGCATCTTGTAAGGGGTCATTCAAATGGTTGCATCTAAGGAAAGGCTGGTTGTCCAGGGAAGGGATGAAGGAGAAAGCCTCAATCAGCTGACCTGCGTCTTCCAGCAGTCAATTATTTGTAAAATTTACAACCTTCACTTAAGCTGAAGATGGTGGAGTGAGGGACGCGCACTCATCTTCTGTGAGAACAACAAAATTGCAGCTAGCTATTGAACAACTGTTGACAGGAGGATCCTGGAACCAACCAAAAATAGACACCCCACATTCAAAGACAAAGAAAAAGCCACAGTAAGATGGTAGGAGGGGTACAATCATGATAAACTCAAATCCCATACCCCCCATGTGGGTGACCCACAGACTGGAGAACAATAATACCAAAGAAGTTCTCACATTATTGTGAAGGTTCTGAAGCCCACTTCAGGCTTCCCAGCCTGGGGATCCGACAAAGGGATTGAGGATCTCCAGGGAATCTGCCCGTGAGGGCCAGCGGAGTTTGGTTTTAGGCCTTCCAGAGGACTGAGGGAAACAGAGACTCCAATCTTGGAGGGCACAAACAAAATTTTGCACACACTAAGACACAGAGAAGAGCAGTGACCCCAGGGGAGACTGAACCAAAACCACCTGCTAGCGTTGGAGGGCCTCCCCCTGGGGGTGTAGGTCAGCAGGGGCTCACCACGGAAACAGGAAAATCCCCACTGGTGTAAATCCTCTAGGAATTCACCATTAACCCTATGATAGAGCCTCAGGCAAACAACTACCAGAAAGGGAGTGCAACCCCACCCATCAGCAGATAATTGGATTAAAGCTTTACTGAGCAAGGCCCTGCCCTCCAGAAAAAGGAAAGGGAACTCGCTCAGTCAGGTCCGACTCTTTGCCACCCCATGGACTGTAGCCCATCAGGCTCCTCTGTCCATGGAATTTTCCAAGCAAAACTAATGGAGTGGGTTGCCATTTCCTTCTCTTGGAGATCTTTCTGACCCGGGGATCAAACCCAGGTCTCCTACATTGCAGGCAGACCCCCTCCAGAGCAAGACCCAGTTTTTCCCCATCACCAGTCCTTCCAATCAAGAAGCTTACACAAGTGTCTTAGCCTCATCCATCAGAGGGTGGACAGAAGATGCAAAAAGAAGCACAGTCTCACAGTGGCTAAAACAAAAAATATATTACAGAAAGTTAATCACGATGAAAAAGCAGAAAGTTATGTCCCAGATGAAGGGAAAAGATAAAACCCCAGAAAAACAACTAAATGAAGTAGAGATAGGCAACCATACAGAAAAAGAAATCAGAATAATGATAGAGAAAATGATTCAGAATCTCAGAGAATGGAAGCAAAGATTGAGAAGATGCCAGAAATGTTTACCAAAGACCTAGAACTAAAGAACAGACAAGCAGAGATGAATAACACACTAGAAGAAATCCATAGCAGAATAACTGAGGCAGAAGCACAGATAAATGACCTGAGGACAGAATACTGTAAATCACTTCCACAGAACAGAATATAGAAAAAAGAATGAAAAGAAATGAAGACAGCTTAAAGACCTCTGGGACAACATTAAATGCACCAACACTGGCATTATAGGGGTCCCAAAAGTAGAAATCAGAGAGAAAGGACCTGAGAAAATATTTGAAGAGATAATAGCTGAAAACTTCCCTGACATGGGAAAAGAAATAGTCAACCAAGTCCAGGAAGCACACAGAGTCCCAAGAAGGATAAACCCAAGGAGGAATACACTGAGACACACAGTAATCAAAATGACAAAAATTAAAGACAGATAAAATGTTAAAAGCAACAAGGGAAAAATGACAACATACAAGGTAACTTTCATCAGGCTATCAGCTGATTTCTCAACAGAAACTCTACAAGCCAGAAAGGAATGGCATGATACATTTAAAGTGATGAAAGAGTAGAACTTACAACCAAGAATACTCTACCCAGCAAGACTCTCCTTTAGATTTGATGGAGAAATCAAAAGCTTTCCAGACAAGCAAAAGTTAAGAGAATTCAGCACCACCAAACCAGCTTTGGTGGTGGCTCAGATGGTAAAGTGTCTGCCTACAATGTGGGAGACCCGGGTTCGATCCCTGGGTTGGGAATATCTCCTGGAGAAGGAAATGGCAACCCACTCCAGTACTCTTGCCTGGAAAATTCCATGGACGGTGGAGCCTGGTAGGCTACAGTCCATGGGGTCGCAAAGAATCGGACACGACTGAGTGACTTCAATGTCAATGTCACTGTCAAACCAGCTTTACAACAAATGCTAAAGGAACTTCTCTAGGAAGGAAACACAAGAGAAGAAAAAGACCTACTGAAAATAAACCCCAAATAAATAAAATGGTAATAGGATCATACATATCAATAATTACCTTAAATGTAAATGTATTAAATGCACCAATGAAAAGACATAAACTGGCTGGGTGAATGAAAACATGTGCGTGTATGCACTTCCAGTTAACCACATCACTCTGTTTGAACCCACAAAACTGTATGTAATTGTTTTATATTGTTAAGTTAATCATGTTCCCATTATGGCTTGCAATTGTAATTGTCTTTTATTTTTTGTTTAGATATTGATTGTGAAAACTGATGAACACCTTTTACTATTGTGATTATGTAACTATTACTCTCAATACCATTGTGCCATGATTGGTCAACAGAAAAATAATAGAACTCTATATCACCAGAACTAGGATCTAATAGGAAAACCTGTAATCACTTTTAAAAATCCAGAGGCATATCAGAATTAGCTTGAAATTTTTTGGAAAATATAAATGCTCAGGTATTACTTTTTTTCTGCAGAGCTCCAGATATCTTTCTAATGAGCAGGCATGTTTAAAAACAACTGGACGATATGATGATCTTTCACCTTTTTCTAGTTTCACTTTTTCTATTTCATATTCAGTGCTCCCATTTCATATGTTCTCCAATTTCTCCATCTCTCTCTTTTTTTTTTTTAATGTTCTTTCTCAAGCCTTTATCAAGTGTATTAGAAAAGCTTTTGTATACAAATATATATAAATATGTATAATATTATATTCTAGAAAACATGAATTTTTGCCCAACTAATAAAATTATGACATTTTGATTCCATTTGTTTGACTTAGCATGAATAGAATGCTAGATTTCTAATTAAAAATAGATATGCAACAAGCAACAGAGGTTTACTGTATAGCTTAGGGAACCATGGTCAGTATCTTGTAATAATCTATGATGGAAAATTATTTCAAAAATAATATATGTCTATTTGTATAACTGAATCACTTTGCTGTGCACCTGAAGCATTGTAAGTCAATTATACTTCAACAGAATATATATATTTATAAAAAATTGTGCAATCTTCAGAAGGTAAACTGCTCTGCACTTTTGGCTTCACATTTCTAGGCACTGAGCAGGACCTGGGGAGTCCCACCGTTGGGTCCAGAGGGAGGCAAGTGGCCCACCGCACAGTGCTGCCAATTGTGCCATTCGCTGGGAGTGGGCACCTGTAGCAATATCTGGATATTAGCAGATATTGCTAGGTATCTGCTGTATTAGCAATATTAACAATAGCAGGACAGAGTCAGGCAGGGCTGAATAGATCTCACGTTGCGGGTGTGTTTGACTTAGGACTCAATACGTGTTCGTACTTTAATGCTGAGTGAACTCATAATCAATATCCTGTTCTTCCTATCTAATGTAAGCCTGTAATAAGACTATAAACTACCTATTCACAAAATTCTTAAATGATTACAATAATATGACTTTTGTTGGTGTGTATTTAGGTAATATTTAAAGTATTTTCCTCCTTCAAAATATTTTATGAAGTGTTTTTCACTGTAAAAGTAAATTCATGTTCACTGTAGCAATTCAAATCATTCAGAGATTACCTCCTCCCTGATATAATTTATAGTATATAGCAGACTTTCCCATGCTTTCCCTTAGCATTATATTTGTGCAATTTTAAAGAGAGAGATGCACAAGCCCATACGCACATTTGTATATACAGATTTACATTTTTCAACAAAAATGAGATTTGACTACTACAGAAACTTGTTTGTTTTCATTTTAAAAAGTGTACCATCATGCAACCACTTTGGAAACCATTTGGCAGTTCCTCAATATATTCATATAGAGTTCCAATATGACCTAGCAATTCTACTTGTACCCAAGAGAAACGAAAAAGTTGTTCACATAAAAACTTGTAAACAAAGTAGCAATATTCATAACAGCTCCCCCCCCCAAAAAAACTGATTTTATATAAGCTAATGTATGGGGAATTTTTTAATGTGGTCTATGCATACAATGAAATATTGTTTTTTCTTGTTCAGTCCCTAAGTCGTATCTGACTCTTTGTGCCCCCATGGACTGCAGCATGCCAGGCCTTCCTGTCCCTCACTATCTCCCAGAGTTTGCCCAAGTTCATGTCCTTTGAATCAGTGATGCTCTCCAACCATCTCATCCTCTGCAACCCTCTTCTCCTTTTGCCTTCAATCTTTCCCAGCCTCAGAGTCTTTTACGATGAGTCAGCTCTTCACATCAGGTGGCCAATATATTGGAGTTTCAGCTTCAGCATCCGTTCTTCCAATGAGTATTCAGGGCTGATTTCCTTTAGGATTGACTGGTTGGGTCTCCTTGCAGTCCAAGGGACCCTCAAGAGTCTTCTGCAGCACCACAATTGAAAAGCATCAGTCTTTGGTGCTCAGTTTTCTTTATGAGCCAACTCTCACAGCCTACATGACTACTGGAAAAACCATAGTTTTGACTATACTGACCTTTGTCAGCCAAGTGATGTCTTTACTTTTATATATGCTGTCTAGGTTTGTCATAGCTTTCCTTCCAAGAAGCAAGTATCTTCTAATTTCATGGCTGTAGTTACCATCTCAGTGATTTTGGAGATCAAGAAGAGAAAATTTGTCATTGCTTCCACTCTTTCCCCTTCTATTTGCCATAAAGTGATGGAACCAGATACAAAGATCTTAGTTTTTTGAATGTTGAGTTTTAAGCCAAACTTTTCACTCTCCTCTTTCACCCTCACCAAGAAACTCCTTAGTTAATCTTCACTTTCTGCCATTGGAGTGGTTATTATTCACATATCTGAGGTTGTTATAGTTCTACCAACGATCTTGATTCCAACTTGTAACTAATCCTGTCTGGCATTTCACATGATGGACTCTGTATATAAGTTGAATAAACAGAGTGACAATATACAGCCTTGTCATATTCCTTTCCCAATTTTGAACTAGTCAATTGTTTCATATGAGGTTCTAACTGTTGCTTCTTGACCTGATACAGGTTTCTCAGTAGACAAGTAAGTTGGTCTGGTATTCCTATCTCCTTAAGAATTTTCCAGGTTGTTGTGATCCACACAGTAAAAGGCTTTTGAGTAGTCAATGAAACAGAGGTGGATGTTGTTCTGGAATTCCCTGGCTTTCTCTAAGATCCAACGAATGTTGGCAATTTGACCTCTGGTTCATTTGGCTTTTCTAAACCCAATTGTACATCTGGAAGTTCTCGATTCAAGTATTGCTGAAGCCTAGCTTGAAGGATTTTGACCATAACCTTGCCAGCATGGGAAGTGACCACAACTGTCAGGTAGTCTGAACGTTCTTTAGCACTGCCCTTCTTTGAAATTGGAATGAAAACTGACCTTTTCCAGTCCTGTGGCCACTGCTGGGTTTTCCATATTTGCTGACATGTTGAGTGCAGCACTTTAACAGCATCATCTTTTAGGATTTGAAATAGCTCAGCTAGAATTCAATAACCTTCACTAGCTTTGTTGGTAGAAATTCTTTCTAAGGGCCACTCGACTTCACACTCCAAGAGGTCTGACTCTTGGTGAATGACCACACCATTGTGGTTATCCAAGATGTTAAGACTTTTGTACAGTTCTTTGTATTCTTGCCACCTCTTCTTGATCTCCTCTGACTCTGTTAGGTTCTTACCACTTCTGTGCTTTACTATGCCCATCCTTGTATGAAATGTTCCTTTGGTATCTCCAATTTTTAAAAAAGATCTCTAGTCTTTCCCATTCTATTGTTTTCCTCTATTTCTTTGCATTGTTCATTGAAGTAGGCTTTCTTATTTCTCCTTGCTATTCTCTAGAACTCTGTATTCAGTTGGGTGTATCTTTCCCTTTCTCCCTGCTTTTTGCTTCTCTTCTTTCCTCAGTTATTTGTAAAGCCTCCTCAGACAACCACTGTGCCTTCTTGCACTTCTTTTCCTTTGGGATGGTTTTGGTCACTGCCTCCTATACAATGTTATGAACCTCTGCCCATAAGCCTTAGAACCTCTGACATAATCCTCTGCTCCTACCAAATCTAATCCATCAAATCTATTTGTCATCTTCACTGCATAATCGTAAGGGATTTGATTTAGGTCATATCTGTATGGCCTAGTAGTTTTCCTCACTCTCTTTAGTTTAAACCTGAATTTTGCTATGAGGAGCTGATGATCTGAGCCACAGTTAGTTCTGGGTTTTTGTTTTTTGACTGTATAGAACTTCTCCATCTGTGGCTGCAAAGAATGTAGTCAATCTGATTCTGGTATTGACGATATGGTGATGTCCATGTGTAGAGTTGTCTCTTATGCTGTTGGGAAAGGGTGTCTGCTATGAGAAGCGCATTCTCTTGGCAAAACTCTGTTAGCCTTTGCCCTGCTTCATTTTGTACTCCAAGGCCAAACTTGCCTGTTAGTCCAGGTATCTGTTGACTTCCTACTTTTGCATTCCAATTCTCTGTGATGAAAAGGACATCTATTTTTGGTGTTAGTTCTAGAACTTCTTGTAGGTCTCATATAACTGTTCAACTTCAGCTTCTTAGGCATCAATGATTGGGGCATAGACTTGGATTACTGTGATATTGAATGGTTTGCCTTGGAAACGAATCAAGATCATTCTGTCATTTTTGGTGTTGCACCCAAGTACTGCATTTTGGACTCTCTTGTTGATTATGAGGGCCACTCTGTTTCTTCTATGGGATTCTTGCCCACAGTAGTAGATATAATGATCATCTGAATTAAATTCACCCTTCCCCTCCATTTAGTTCACTGATCCTAAGATGTCAGTGTTTACTCTTGCCATTTCCTGTTTGACTGTGTCCAATTTACATTGATTCGTGGACCTAACATTCCAGGTTCCTATGAAATATTGTTCTTTATAGCATTGGATTTTACTTTCACCGTCAGACACATCCACAACTGAGCACCGTTTCTGCTTTGACCCAACCTCTTCATTCTTTCTGGAGCTATTCAGCAATATGAAGGAACCAAGAGCTGATGTAGGCTATCACATGACTGAACCTTGAAAACAAGCATATTAGATGAAAGAAACAGTCACAAAAGACCACATATTATGCAACCATTTACAATAAATGCCCGGAATCAACAAACCCGTAAGTCTTAATTCATTTGGAGTGCTGTAACAAAATACCACAGATTGGGAAGCTTATAAACAATAGCGATTTATTCTTCACAGTTCTGGAAGCTGGTCCAAGGTCAGGGCACCATAATGACTCTTTTAGGATCACAGACTTCTAGATGCAACCTCACATGGTGAAAGGGGCTAGAAAGCTCTCTGGGGTCTCTTTTTTAAGAACACAAAACCCATTCACAGGGCCCCAGGCTCATGATCTAAGCATCCCCCACGGACTCCACTTAATATAGTTACATTGCACATTAAGATTTCACCATATGGATTTTGGGGCAACACAAACATTCAGACCACAGCACCAGAGTAAATTAGTTATTGCCTGGGGTTCCACCATGTTGGGAGGGTAGGAAAGTGATGCATGACCTCTGATAGGTACAAGGCTTCTCTTCAGGATGATAAAAGTGTTTTGGTATTAATGGTGATGGTTGCACAAGTTTGTAAATATAGAAAACCCCTACCCCACTCCAGTACTCTTGCTTGGAAAATCCCATGGACAGAGGAGCCTGTTAGGCTGCAATCCATGGGGTCGCTAAGAGTCGGACACGACTGAGTGACTTCACTTTCACTTTTCACTTTCATGCATTGGAGAAGGAAATGGCAACCCACTCCAGTGTTCTTGCCTGGAGAATCCCAGGGACGGGGGAGCCTGGTGGGCTGCCGTCTGTGGGGTCACACAGAGTCGGAAACGACTGAAGTGACTTAGCATAAACTGTATACTTTAAATGGGTGAATTTTGTGGTTTAAAGCTGCTAAAAATGTATCACGGACATTTTGCAGATCATTTCATACAAAACTCGTGTAGTTACAAAACAACATTCCGTAGTCTGCATCTAGCCTAATTTATTTCATCATTCTTATTTGATCGGACTCATATTTTTCCAGTTTTTTTTTTTTTTTACTATTAACAATAATACTCTACTAAACTACTCTAAGTATATGTTTTTACTTCTCTAAGTTAGATAACTACAGATAAAATTGTTGAACCAAATTACATGTACCTATTTAATTTTAACAGATGCTGCCAGATAAGTTTATGAAAAGAAAATGAATTCATCCTTTTACTGGTAGTAAATGAGGCAATTCATTTTCTTATAGCCTCACCAGCACTGAATGCAATCAGTCTTTTTAACTGTTGCAAATATGGAGATAACAACAATCAGTCATTATTATTTTAATTTGCATTAAAATGACTATTAGTGAGATTAAGCACATTTTCTTATATTTATTAGGTATTTGAATTTAACCTTTTGTTTATTTTCTTTCCAACAATTTGCCAGGTTTTTATATGAAGGGCTTCATTATATGGTCATGCATTAACCCTTTCCCTGCCATTTGTTTTCCAACTATTTTTTTTCTCATTCTTTCTTTTGTTCTTGGTTTGTGGGCTCAGATGGTAAAGAATCTGCCTGCTATGCAGGAGACCTGGGTTTGATCTCTGGGTCAGAAAGATCCCTTGGAAAGGGAAATGGCAACCCACTGCAGTATTCTTGCCTGGAGAATCCCATGGATAGAGGAGCCGGACAGACTACAGTCCATGGGGGTCACAAGAAGTCGAAAAAGACTGAGCAACTAACACTTTCACTTTACTTTCACTTTCAGTGATCTATTGCCTTATGAAAATCTTCAGTTTTTATGAGATAAAATCTATCAATATTTTCCTTAATGTTTCTGAGCTTCCTGTGTAAATTAAGGACTACTCTCCCTCTGCACCTTAACCCCCAAGAATATAGTAACATAAACATTATACTGATTTAGTTTGATTTTTTACAATTAGATAATTAACCACATTGTTATATATGATCTGGAGTACCTAATTTTTAATTTTTTCTAGGTGATATTCTCTTCTACCCAGTAAGCAATCAATTCAGCTTTGTCGTATTAATAGGTTGTGATGGTGTTAACAAAAAGATGTTCAACTTTGCAAAATCCTAAGATCCTTCTTGATCAGTCTTCTGGCTGTATTTAATAGATTAATCATTCTTTTTCTCTTTTATTCTCTTGGCCTGAGGAATAATAGAGGGAGGCTCTGGGCTTTTATCCCACATCTCAAATCCCACATCCGATCTATAAGCAGTCCAGGAGGCTCTGCCTGCAAAATATATTACAAATCCAACCACTTTTCATGATCTCTAGCAGTTAGCCCATGTCACTCTCTTTTTCTCCTGGAACGTTGCATTAAATTCCTAACTTGGCTCCTCATTTACACTCTCGACTTCCTATAGTCTACTTGCCATAGAGCTGTCAAACTGATTCTTTTGCAAAATATCAAATTTCCTGTATTCAAACCACCCCTGAAGCTTCCCATCTCACTCTGAGTAAAAGTCAAGAAAATATGACATTTTTTTTGACCCTGGGCAGCAGTTCAATCTCATCTCCTATGATTCTTGCCTGCTCTTAATTCTTTTCCTGGAGCATGACAAGATTCATCCCTTCTGGGTTATGGTACTTACTTTATTCTATTTCAAAAATACTTCTTGCTCAAATATTTGTAAGGATTTACTTTTCTCTTTACTCAGATCTGTTATATGTCACCTTCTCAAAGAAACCATTCTGACTCCTTTGTTACTCTCAATTGTCTTAACATGCTCTATTTTCCTTCCTAGCACTACCTGGTAGTATTTTGTGTGTCTATTTGTATAAAGACCTGATGCTGGGAAAGACTGAAGGTAGAGGAGGGCAACAGAGGAGGAGATGGTCAGATGGCATCACCGATTCAATCAACATGAACTTGGGCAAACTCTGGGAGGAGGTGAGGGACAGGAAGGCCCAGTGTGCTGCAGACTATAGGGTTGCAAAGAGTAGGCCACAACTTGGCGACTGAGCAACAACAGCATAACTAATTAATTAGCTACTTAACTCAAATGTCATCTTTTTTATCCAGTAAGTTACCTAGGTATGTTTCTGGACGTTGTGACCTGTTCCACTGATCTATTTCTACTTCTGGATCGTATTCTTTTGATTACTGAAAAATAATGGTAAATTTTAATATTTGACATAATAACTCTCCTTTGACTGTGTTTTTATATATTTTCTTGCTAATTCTTCCATATTAATTATCAAGTATGGTCTTTGGTGTCATTTTAAAAAAATTTTATTGGAATATACTTGATTTGCAATGTTATGCTAGTTTCAGGTGTACAGTAAAGTGAGTCAGTTTTACGTATTAATATATCCATAGACCATTACAGAGTATTGAGTAGAATTCCCTGAACTATACAGTAATATTTTGTACTGTTATATAAAATTTTTTTAATTGTTAAATTTATCTATTAATTGAGAAAGGCTTAATAATTTTTTAATGTTAAAGCTTCCCCTTCAGAAATATGGACAATAGTCAGTATTTTCAGATCTTCCTAGTTTTATAGATTTCATAATTTTTCCTGGACATTTTAGTTATTTCCACTATTGCATGTAGATTTGACTTTTATTGTTAATATTAATAAAACTCTTGATTTTTAAATCCTTACCCTTATATTCATCCACCTTAGCAGTTTTTTATTAGTTCTTATAGGTTTTATAAAAATAAACTTTTAATTTTCGAATACCCTTAGGTTTACAGGAAATACACACATCCCACATGTGGTTTATCCTACTGTGAATAGCTTATATTGCTATGGTCAGATCAGATCAGATCAGATCAGTCGCTCAGTCATGTCCGACTCTTTGTGACCCCATGAATTGCAGCACATCAGGCCTCCCTGTCCATCACAATCTCCCGGAGTTCACTCAGACTCATGTCCATCAAGTCGGTGATGCCATCCAGCCATCTCATCCTCTGTCGTCCCCTTCTCCCCCTGCCCCCAATCCCTCCCAGCATCAGAGTCTTTTCCAATGAGTCAACTCTTCACATGAGGTGGCCAGAGTACTGGAGTTTCAGCTTTAGCATCAGTCCTTCCAATGAACACCCAGGACTGATCTCCTTTAGAATGGACTGGTTGGATCTCCTGGCAGTCCAAGGGACTCTCAAGAGTCTTCTCCAACACCACAGTTCAAAAGCATCAATTCTTTGGCGCTCAGCTTTCTTCATAGTCCAACTCTCGCATCCATACATGACCACAGGAAAAACCATAGCCTTGACTAGATGGACTTTTGTTGGCAAAGTAATATCTCTGCTTTTCAATATACTACCTAGGTTGGTCATCACTTTACTTCGGTACTTTGTCACAATAAAGAAACTAACATAGGGACATTATTATTGACCAAAATACAGACTTTGTGTGGCTTCACTAGTTTTTCCATGAATGTCCTATTCTGCTGTAGGAGCTAATCCAAGATAACACGTCATGCTTAGATGTCGTGTTCCCAGTCTCCTCTGGTCTGTAAGTGTTTCTCCTTTTCTTGTTTTGAGAAACAGTGGTCAGGTATTTTCTGGAATGTTCCTCAGTGTGCCTTTGTTTGATGTTTTTGTCATGATTAGGTTGGGGTTGGTGCCCTTTTGATCCTTTCCTGTGAGGAGGTACATGCTGTCAACATGACATATCGCTGCTGATGTTGATCCTGATCATCTGGCTGAGACAGTGTTTGCCAGGCTTCTCCCTTCACCTCTTTCCATATACTGTTTTTTTTTCGTTTGTTTGTTTGTTTGTTTTAGATAGAGGTTGCTAAGGCCAGCCCACAGTCAAGGGAGAAGGAGGATAATTAAGCTTAATCTTTTTGAAGAGAGAGTGTCTACATATCTTATTTGTAATTCTTCTGTAAAGAAGATTATTCTCTTTTTGTTTACTTATTCAATCAAACAACAATTTACTTATATAAATATGTCCTCATGGGTATGTATTCTAGGCATTGCATTATAATATATTGCTACACTATTGCCACAATGTCCATTCTAGACATTGGGAGGTATCATGTAGACTCCTATCTCCCACTGATACGTTCCCTTTAATGGGCTTTCAGATGAGCTGTCAAGATTTTGTTACATACACAATCATACAAACTCAAAAAGTAAAATTTGCCTCATTTTTTCCTGATTTTAATGGCTATCTTTCCTAACCTGTCCACGGTTCATAAATGTTAGTGCATCCTAGTTTCCTATGTTGCAGATGAGAAATTTAATGCTATTCCAATTTTCTTACCTTTGTAGGTAAACCGTTCTCACTGGTTGGAAACTTGCAAAAGTTTTTCTTTATTTTTGGAGTTTAGGAATTTCACCAAGATTCTAGGTCAGTTCAGTCACTCAGTTGTGTCTGACTATTTGCAACCCCATGGACTGTAGCATGCCAGGCTTCCCTGTCCGTCACCAACTTCCAGAGCTTGCTGAAACCCATGTCCATTGAGTCGGTGATGCCATCCAACCATCTCATCCTCTGTCATCCCCTTCTCCTCCTGCCTTCAATCTTTCCCAGCATCAAGGTCTTTTCCAATGAATCAGCTCTGCCCATCAGGTGGCCAAAGTGTTGGAGTTTAAGCTTTAGCATCAGTCCTTCCAATGAATATGGACTGATCTCCTTTAGGATGGACTGGTTGGATCTCCTAGCAATCCAAGGGACTCTCAAGAGTCTTCTCCAACATCACAGTTCAAAAGCCTCAATTCTTGGGCACTCAGCTTTCTGTATAGTCCAATTCTCACATCCATACATGACTACTGGAAAACCATAGTTTTGACTAGGCGGATCTTTGTCGGCAAAGTAATGTCTCTGCTTTTTAATATGCTATCTAGGTTGGTCATAGGTTTTCTTCCAAGGAGAAAGCATCTTTTAATTTCATGGTGCAGTCAACATCTGCAGTGATTTTGTAGCCCAAGAAAATAGTCTGTCATTTTTTCCATTGTTTCCCCGTCTATTTGCCATGAAATGATGGGACCGGATGCCATGAACAGTATGAAAAGGATATCTAGGTAGGTTTTTTTTTTATATTTTTAAAAAATTTTATTTATTTTAATTAGAGGCTAATTACTTTACAATATTGTATTGGTTTTGCCATATATTTTCTTATTTTCCGTTTGACTTGATGCATCTGAAATCTCACATTTTTCAGCTCTAGAAACTTTTCTTCTATTCATTCTTTGTGTATACTGTGTGTCTCTGTACCCCAAAGCTTCTATTCTCACATATTACTTTTTCTGAATCCATCCTTTATGACCCTGTCTATCTAACTACCTATCTATCTAAAATTGTTGAAAACCTTTAAACACATTTTTATAATTATAAATTGTAAATAGATGCAAAATAATCTACTCAAATTACAATCAAACACAAAATTACAATAAACATACCGGTGTATTTATTTCTTATATTCCCTTTATGCAAAGTAATTTTGTTTTGTTTATAGGCTTTCTAAATTGTGGATATTAAATCATTCATTATTGCATCCCTGGGATAAATCCTACTTGATTATGATGTATGGTTCATTTAATGTACTGTTGGATTCAGTTTGCTAATATTTTGTTGACGATTTTCATCGGTATTCATCAGTGATATTGTCCTGTAATTTTCTTTTTTTGTGATACTTTTTCTGGCTTTGGTATCAGGATTATGTTGGCCTCACAGAAGGGATTTAGAAGTGTTTTTCCACAATTTGTTGGAGTAGTTTGAGAAGGATATGTATTAACTTTTAAAAAAATATTGTATTGAATTTACCTGTGAAGCACTTGGTTTTATATTTTTATTTGTTGGAAATTTTTTGTTAGACTACTTATCAATTTCATTACTAGAAATCAGTATGCTCATATTTCCTATTTCTTCCTGATTTAATCTTAGTAGATTGTACTTTTCTAGCAATTTGTCAATTTTTTCTAGGTTGTTCATTTTCTTGGCATATAATAATCCTATATGCATATCTGTGGTGTTGGTTGCTAATTCTCTTTTGCACTTCTGATTTTATTTATTTGGACCATCTGTTTTTTATGCTCCTATCTTTTTCACTCATGCTTTCTATGACATCTAATTTATATTCTTTTTTGTCCTATATTTCTTCTGTGAAATTTCAGAATAGTACAGCAGTTTTTCAACAGTGATCATTCTTTTTTTAAATCTCTTTATCTTTAAAAATTTATAAAGTATTTTAAAAATCTCAGAAAGTCTTTTGTGTTCTCTATTTGAGAACCTCAACGTAAATATCTTCAGTGTGTCTACTTACTTTTTATTCTCTTGATTTTTGACTTCATAGGAGCCACTCCTCCTCGTTATTTGGCTTAGCGTCCTTTGAGCTTTCTTCTCTTTACTGTCACCACTCAGCTATTGTTTGTAGACTCCAGGGCGAGCCTTCCATTATTTCTTTGTGAACTGGGGACTGGTGGGCCTCTGCAAACTACTTCTTCTTTGTCACGTGGCTCCCTGTGCAGTTCTGCCAACAGGACCCCAGAGGGAGACAGAAGAGTGGAGTAGGCCGATGGACGCCCTCCTTCCTGTTGCCGCCTTGTTTCTCTCAGGGCTGGGACCACCGTTTTCCCAGCAGAGAAGGTTGGTTTCAGATCTCAGTTATTCACACTCCCACCACACTCTCACGGGCCCTCAGAGATTCCAGTACTAGCTCGATAATGCTCTTCTCTCAGCACTCTGAGTCTGAGTTCCTCAGGGCGCCTCTATAAGCTGTTACTGTGTTGACCCACAGGAAATTGCTGATATATGAACATTTTTATCTGTAAACAGAGTGACTTTGCAAGATTCAAACCGTGTGGCAGAACCAATACAATATTGTAAAGTAATTAGCCTCCAATTAAAATAAATAAATTTAAATTAAAAAAAAAGACCAACCCTATAAGTCGAGGAGGCCTGTGCAAACTGAAAATGAGCAGGTTGTTGAAAAATTATTAAGGATTACAAGATGGTGAGAGCAGAGCAGTAACCACGCCTGGCGCCCTTCTGACCGTGGGGTGCCGTGTGGCTGCATAAGTCTACCCACGAAGCCCTGGTTGGAACTAACAGGTCTGATGAGCCCAGCTTCTTCCCTTACTTCCCCTGACCCTATGAAACGGTTAGCTGCCTTTGGTAATTACCTCTGTGTTACCTTAGTCTTCTCCTTTTTGCTGGTTTGTTCTCCAGTACCTGTTTAAATGTTTACTACAGTAACAGGTATGGTTTCTCTTTTTCCTGAGTGAACTCTGACTGATTGTTCTTAAATTTCTTGTGAGACTTATTTGACCTCTAATATTAGCAGTTGTATAAGCAGGAACCCTTTTATTAGGGTTGTATTGACTTTGAGGGGATATCAGGAAAGGCCAGTTGTTCTTTTAAGGACAGGAAGTCAGAACGTCAAAGTCAGAAACTTATATCTTGAGCCATGTTCAAAACAGTTAAAAAACAGGATGTAAGTACTGTCTTGCTCTTACCTAGTTCAGATTTTAGTATTCTGTTAGCATGCGTTTCCTACAGAAACTGTTCTACCCAGTCGGAAACTTTATTCTTGATTAAGTGGTATTGGTACTACATTCCAGTGTATGCACAAGGCTGGCAGCACTACAAACTTTTTAAAGACTTTGCTAAAATCTTCACACCTTCACCAAAAATCTTATGTTAAAACAGCACTGTTATTCTATAGGGAAACACTAGTACCTGTAGACTTAGACACCTGTGTTCTATAGGACCAGAATGCAATACTTGATTTTGCTTTTAAAGAGAACTTTAACTTTCAGAGCATTATATGGGGTCTATGTTTGTTGCTAAACAATTAGGCACATGTTGGCATGTATTTCCACGCAAGCCGCACATAAATCACAGCCTGTTGTAATCTAACTGCTGATTGTTTCAAAGGATAAGGAGAGTGCGTCTGTGTTTCAAGAATCCCATGCATTCAAATTGCCCTTAAAACAATAGAAGTCAAGTCAAAGCAGCTAAAATGTGGCAGGTATACTGGGAACACTAATATGCATAAAGCATAACCCCCCATATGGATGTATTTAGTGGAGAAATGTTTTTAGCTTGTTAGGGAGCTCAAATTAATGCAAATTTGAGAATGAGAAGTTATAATCACTAAAGGCAATTTTGTTTCCGAGCTACTTACAGAGACAGAAAATATTACATGACCGTTATAAAATTGTAAATTACATCTGATTTGAACTTCATTTGAAACTCTAGAGTGTGAGAGAACTTCCATTAAATACAAAAGCTTTAATGAAAATTCAGCACCCAGGAGACAGCTGACTGACAATGCACAATCTCGCTGAAGCTTGAGTGGATACACACCAGCGCAGTTAATCAAAACTCCACTCAGCTGCCAGCTCTTTCTGCACTCAGCAGAGCCCAGGAGAGAGCTTTGGGGACAGGAGATTCATATGTCAAGAATTCAGCTCTGCTTTCCTTGACACTCCAAGCAAATTAGTGCATGACAGATTTGTGCAGCCCAGTAACTGGTGGAGATAACAAGCAAAGCTGTGGCATCGAGTGTCATGGCCTCTTGTTCCATCAGAACCGGTAAGGCTGCCACCAAGGTTATTGGAGTCAAGTGGTTTGGAGAGAAGTATTTCTCTTAAATATGTGTCAGGATAGAGAATGATTCTTCTGAAACTTATAGCAGGACACTTATCAAGCCTTCACCCCACCAGGAACACCCACTGCTCCCCTGACACTTATTCATAGTATGTGTGTTTTGGGAAAACAACAAACATCTTTTTGTTCCTAGCCTAATTAAATCTAAAGTCTACTTTGAGTTAAACTTCACTTACAAAAACTGCTACACCTAGATATTCCTAATAAAATTGTCCAACACTTGCAAATACCTCAACTTCTTTGAAAGCAAGTGCACATTACCTTATAAACACATGGCATTTGTACATCCACATAATGGTTTTTTAGTTGCTTAAACATAATTCAAACAAAATTTAAAATTTTCATTGAATGTAGGATTCAAATGAGGCATGGATTCAGCTGAGCAGTGAGCTTTACCCAGAATCTGTATTTCCCTTGCTTTGTAAACTCACTACGAACAAGTCTTATGTGTCTTGGCTGATAGTCAACTTGTTAAGGTTTTGTTTCAGATTAGGTGTCCTGTTAAAGCCTTCAGTTCATTTCAGTTCAGTTCTGTGCTCAGTCGTGTCTGACTCTTTGTGACCCCATGAATCACAGCACTATAGGCCTCCCTGTCCATCACCAACTCCCAGAGTTCACTCAGACTCATGTCCATCGAGTCGGTGATGCCATCCAGCCATCTCATCTTCTGTCATCCCTTTTTCCTCCTGCCCCCAATCCCTCCCAGCATCAGAGTCTTTTCCAATGAGTCAATTCTTTGCATGAGGTGGCCAAAGTACTGGAGTTTCAGCTTTAGCATCAGTCCTTCCAATGAACACCCAGGACTGATCTCCTTTAGAATGGACCAGTTGGATCTTCTTGCAGTCCAAGGGACTCTCCAGAGTCTTCTTCAACATCACAGTTCAAAAGCCTCAATTCTTCAGTGCTCAGTTTTCTTTACTGTCCAATTCTCACATCCATACATGACCACTGGAAAAACCATAGCCTTGACCAGACAGACTTTTGTTGGCAAAGTAATGTCTCTGCTTTTGAATATGCTATCTAGGTTGGTCATAACTTTTCTTCCAAGGAGTAAGCGTTTTTTAATTTCATGGCTGCAGCCACCATCTGCAGTGATTTTGGAGCCAAAAAAATAAAGTCAGCCATTGTTTCCACTGTTTCCCCATGTATTTCCCATGAAGCAATGGGACCGGATGCCATGATCTTCGTTTTCTGAATGTTGAGCTTTAAGCCAACTTTTTCACTCTCCTCTTTCACTTTTATCAAGAAGCTCTTTAGTTCTTCTTCATTTTCTGCCATAAGGGTGGTGTCATCTGCATATCTGAGGTTATTGATATTTCTCCCAGCAATCTTGATTCCAGCTTGTGCTTCCTCCAGCCTAACGTTTCTCAAGTTATGTCCTTGGGGACCTGCTTAATTCTAAGAGAGGCTGAAAAGTGGACCACTGAGGGTCCCTCCCTTCTTTTCCCAATTTATCTTTCTTGAAGGCTGAAAAGTAGCATGGTGAATTTGAGAAAGCTGAGGGAGACATCAAGAAAAAGAGAAAACAATTCCTTTTTTGTTGAATAGCTAAAATAGAAATTGCCGTAGTTTTCACAATGCAAGAAACTTTATCAGCTGCCAGGAATGGGTGGGTTGCCTTCTGTTTCATAAGAAATATTCAAGATAAATAAGTAACATTAGAGAAGGCAACGGCACCCCACTCCAGTACTCTTGCCTGGAAAATCCCATGAATGGAGGAGCCTGGTAGGCTGCAGTCCATGGGGTCGCTAGGAGTTGGGCACGACTGAGCGACTTCATTTTCACTTTTCACTTTCATGCATTGGAGAAGGAAATGGCAACCCACTCCAGTGTTCTTGCCTGGAATATCCAAGGGACGGGGGAGCCTGGTGGGCTGCCGTCTATGGGGTCGCACAGAGTTGGACACGACTGAAGCGACTTAGCAGCAGCAGCAGCAGCAGTGATGACATTTCTTAAAAAAAATTCCAAAATGGAAAATCTTGCATTCGAGCCATGTCTTAGAAATGTGCTTACAACCATTGTTGGACTGGACCCTGGGGAATCCACAGAGGGGAGGAAACGTATACCACAGAAAAGAGTAGAATGTGTTTTATTCATGCAATGAAATCAAGAGCATTAACTGTATTATTCTAAACAAGCTCTATTTTACTATAGCAGATGGTAAGTAATTTATGTAAGTTATGAACGTATTGTTAGAAATTCATCACACAAAGTGTATTATAGATCATCTTTTAACCTTTTCATGTTTAAAAAATGAAGATATTTTATTCTAGTCCCTTGAAGGTCCTACAAGGTATCATATAAGTTAGCAATTCCATTTAGAATTAATTTGAAAGAAAGACTAATTGTCTAAAGAAGCACAGAGTTTTAAAATAAAGGACTACAAAAAAAAAAAAAAAAGGACTACAACACGGTATATGATGGAGGGAGTAGGGAAGTGGAAGGTATGAGTAACAGAGTTCTGAAGTGAGAGAGTGCGGAAGCCATGAGATTAATTTTACTTATATTAAAAATATTTTAAAATTATTTCCTACATTGAAACCATTACCAAAAAAAAAAAAATCCTACAAGCAGGACTGTTTTTGACTGGGAAACAGATTAGTATAGTGGTTAAGAAAGCTGGTTTGAAATCAAACTAGACTTGCCAAATCATTCTTTGGTTAAATAGTCCTTAGGAGAAATACCCAGTCTTTAGAAAAGGCAGAGGACCCAGAGATCGAATTGCCAACATCCGCTGGATCATCGAAAGAGCAAGAGAGTTCCAGAAAAACATCTATTTCTGCTTTATTGACTATGCCAAAGCCTTTGACTGTGTGGATCACAATCAACTGTGGAAAATTCTGAAAGAGATGGGAATACCAGACCACCTGACCTGCCTCTTGAGAAATCTGTATGCAGGTCAGGAAGCAACAGTTAGAACTGGACATGGAACAACAGACTGGTTCCAAATAGGAAAAGGAGTACATCAAGGCTGTATATTGTCACCCTGTTTATTTAACTTATATGCAGAGTACATCATGAGAAACGCTGGGCTGGAAGAAGCACAAGCTGGAATCAAGATTGCCGGGAGAAATATCAATAACCTCAGATATGCAGATGACACCACCCTTATGGCAGAAATTGAAGAGGAACTAGAAAGCCTCTTGATGAAGGTGAAAGAGGAGAGTGAAAAAGTTGGCTTAAAGCTCAACATTAAGAAAACAAAGATCATGGCATCCGGTCCTATCACTTCATGGGAAATAGATGGGGAAACAGTGGAAACAGTGTCAGACTTAATTTTGGGGGGCTCCAAAATCACTACAGATGGTGACTGCAGCCATGAAATTAAAAGACGCTTACTCCTTGGAAGAAAAGTTATGACCAACCTAGACAGCATATTGAAAAGCAGAGACATTACTTTGCCAACAAAGGTCCGTTTATTCAAGGCTATGGTTTTTCCAGTGGTCATGTATGGATGTGAGAGTTGGACTGTGAAGAAAGCTAAGCACCGAAGAATTGATGCTTTTGAACTGTTGTTGGAGAAGGCTCTTGAGAGTCCCGTGGACTGCAAGGAGATCCAACCAGTCCATTCTAAAGGAGATCAGTCCTGGGTATTCTTTGGAAGGAATGATGCTAAAGCTGAAACTCCAGTACTTTGGCCATCTCATGCGAAGAGTTGACTCATTGGAAAAGACTCTGATGCTGGGAGGGATTGGGGGAAGGAGGAGAAGGGGACGACAAAGGATGAGATGGCTGGATGGCATCACTGACTCGATGGATGTGAGTTTGAGTGAACTCTGGGAGTTGGTGTTGGACAGGGAGGCCTGGTGTGCTGCAATTCATGGAGTCACAAAGAGTTGGACATGACTGAGTGACTGAACTGAACTGAACTGAACTGAAGCTTTTTACCCCTTCATTTTCTGATGGTCTGGATGTTTGACAGGTGGTGCTATTGGTATTATTGGTGTATATGTATAGTAAGCATATTACTATATACTTAGGATGCACTCTATATGTATCCCCTTACTTAATTTATAATCTTGTGGACTTTTATGATCCCCATTTAACAGTTCAGTTATCAAAATATGTTTAAGACACTTTCACAGGTATACAAAAGCTTCTTGAGAGAAAGTGAAGAACACCCCCAAAACAGAGTAATTAGTATGCTTAGTGGTTTGGAAGATTTGATATCTTAAGATGTTAATTCTTTCCAAACTGAAACTTGCAGTCCTAATTAAAATACTGGTAGACATTTTAAGGTAGGAATTTTAAAATCTTATCCTAAAACTTGTGTAGAAAATCAATTAACTTGTAACAGTTTCAACAAACTAAAAAAGAAAAACAAAACATCATGTTGGACCTGTTGTATTACTCACTTTTAAGATGATTTATGAAGCTTTAGGGTTTCCCAGGTAATTGCCTGCTAATGCAGGAGACATAAGAGATGCAGATTCAATCCCTGGGTGGGTAAGAGTCCCTGGAGGGGAGGGCATGGCAACCCACTCCACTATTCTTGCCTGGAGAATCCCATGGACAGAGACGCCTGCTGGGCTACAGTCCATAGGATCTCAAAGAGTCAGACAGGACTGAAGTGACTTAGCACTTTCTGGATTTGTAGTTTGTTCCAATGATCTATACATTAGATACACAGAATACTCTCTCTCTCTCTACACGCACATTATATATATATAGATCTTTGGAACAAACTGCAGATCCAGAAATAGACACACAATTATGTAGCCAAAAGGTTTTCGACAAAGTCATTGAGGCATTCAATGAAGGAAGAAAAGTCTTTTTAATGCATAGTGTGGGACCATTGGACAGCCATGTCCAAGCATAGTGTTGATCTTTAGATCTTCTCTTTAGACACAGAAACTAACCAGAAATCATAGGCTGAGGCATAGTTCTGAAACTATAAAGCTATATAATAAAACAAACAAGATATTCCCAGTAGTTTTGAGTGTGACAAAGATTTTGTAAAAAGGACACAAATATCTTGAACTATAAAAGACAAAAAATCCTTACATTGGGCTTCATAAAAATTTAAAAATTTGCTTGTCATAAGACATCCTTACAAAAATGAAAAGACAAACTAAGACCTCAGATAAAATATTTGGAAAATATTAATCTGAAAAAGGACTTAAAACATTTTGTAAAGAACTTTTCCTTTTTTCTTACTGAAGAAAGAATATAAAAATAGATAAACTATTTGAACAGATACTTCCCTAAGAATACAGATGGCAAATAAGCACATACAAAGATGTTCAGCATTTTAGTTATTCAGGGAATTTTAATTAAATTCACAACGAGACACCTAGACTACATTAGAAAGTCTCAATTAATAAGGACTACTCAAAAATGATTTGAAGATGAGAAGTACCTAAAATTGTTACAAACTGCTAGTAAGGTTGTAAATTGGTACAACCATTTTGGAAAACATTTTGACTTTTCCTTAAAAAGTTCAGCATAAACCTACCAAATGACCTAGCCATTCAATTCCTAGGTATTTACCCAAGAAAATGAAAACATATGTCCACGTATAGGCTGGTACACAAATTTTTATAGCAGCTTTGTTTGTAAGAAGTACAGCTAAAATGTCCATCAAATAGATAGTGAATGAATAAGTGAACTGTGATACATCCACACAGTGGAGTGACACTCAGCAATAAACAGGAATGAGCTATTGATACTTGCAACACAGAGATGAATCTCAAAATAATCACACTGATTTAAGAAATCAAACAAAAATACATTTATGTGATATCATTTACATAAAATTCTAGAAAATATAAATTAATCTACAGCAATATAAAACAGACAGTCATAGTTTTGTGGTAGTGGTGCGTGGAGTAATGTAGGAAGGAATGGACTTTAATGGGCAAGAGGAAGCTTTCGGGTGTGATGCATGTGTTCATTATTTTGATAGTGTTGGTTTCACAATTGTATATATACGTCAAAACTTATCAAATTATATACACTTGAAACATGTGAAAGATTTGAACCTCAATTATCCCTAAATAAATCATTAAATTTTTGAAAAACATCAGAGAAAATAATTCATTATAATTTTGGCAAAATCTTATTTTGTGAATCTTTAAAAAATAAATTTGTGTTTATATGATTTATTTAATAACAAATTTTCTGCCTTCCTTTTTTAACACTATGAGATATTCCTAGTATCATTATAAATTCTTTATAAACATTCGCATTGAAAGCATCATACTGTAAAATTTGCATGCTCTGAAACACACAGGTCTTAAATGTCTGTTTTGATGAGGTTGACAATTACATTTAGCCATCTGAGCATAATGCTGTCAAGATACAGAACATTTTATTACCGCAGAAAATTCTTCAAGCTCCTTTTTGGTCAGCCTTGACTTCATGCAAGTAATGACCTTTTTGATTTCTATAACTCTAGATCAGTCTCATCTGTTTTTAAACACCATGTGAAAAGTGAAAGTCTGACTCTTTGTGACCCCATGGACTGTATAGGCAAGAATACTGGAGTGGGTTGCCGTTCTCTTCTCCAGGGGATCTTCCCAACCCAGGGATCGAACCCAGGTCTCCCACATTGCAGGCAAATTCTTTACCAGCTGAGCCACCAGGGAAGCCCCTTAGACACCATATGAATGGATGTAATCTCTTACATTGTCTTCCAGCATAACAGTCTTTTATTCTTTCCCTCAAGCTGGTGGGCAGGCCTCTGTAATACCAGAAGCATCCAGTCCTGAAGCTGCTTCTTTCTGCTTCACACTATTTCTTCCCAGACTCCAGCTCCACGCCCTCAGGGTGAAATCAAATTTAGATTCTGGTGATTTAGACCAGACCACAAGATTCTGGCCTAAAGTCCTTTCTGTCTCAGCCTAGGTGAGCCAGCCCTTCTTAAACTGGTAACAGTGTTATGTAAGGGTGTTGATAGACCCCAGCAAGAGAAAATGCACAGAAGGTTTTGAATCTCCCTATGCCTACAGGGAGAGAGCAGCAGATGCCATTTGAAAAGGGCCTGATTAGAGAACATGTTTGCCAACAGTGTACCTGATTGGCATCTGTGGCTCTGCAGCCAGACCATCTGTTTTTGCTAAAGCAGCCTCAAGTGAGGTGAGGATCAGGACTGTGCGGCTCAAGTCTGTGTCCGATGTGTGTCGCCTCCAGCTAGGGACACAGTTGGGGGGCACTACCAGGACATCAGGGCAGGGGAAACTTCTCTGCAGAAATGTGACAGGAAAAAAAGGGATAATGGGCTCTATTTGTGTCTCTCCAGGGGGATCTCTGGAGAAGGAAATGGCAACCCACTCCAGTATTCTTGCCTGGAGAATTCCATGGACAGAGGAGCTGGCGGGCTACAGTTCATGATGTTGCAAAGAGTCAGACATGATTGAGCGACTAGCACACACACAGGGGGATCTTAGATATGAAGAATGCAGAGCTAGAGTAGCAGTATATAGGCAGAGAGAGGGCAAGGGTGTGAGGTTCAGTAGTTAAAAATAGGTGGTTTCACAAGTGGGAAGAAAAAAGTCTAAAAATAAGGGAAAAAAATCAAGATGGACTAACAGGAAAAGAGGGAGACAGACATAAATATTTATGACTCTGTTGCAATATTTTGGCATTTATACAATGGAGACTCCCCTCCTCCCAACCCACTCCCAGCTCATTAGAGTGGCTTTGTTTAGAATGTGATAGAAGAGTACATTTTAGTCTAAATATAACCCAAGGACCTCTGTATTTTATGATGATTCCTTCTCATCCTTGTACTCCCTGAATTTCTGTCTTTATGCCAAAACCTGGGTAAGAATCCTGGTTCATTTAAACAATCTCTCTGCTTAAGTTTGGCTGCAGAACTAGATTTAAAGTAGGTTATTTGACATTTGCATTTTATTTTTGCCCTTACATAGTATATTACATAAAATCTGCCCTTATCAAATTTTATACAACTTAGAAACACCTCCCAAAGGGTCACTGTTTCATAATATTTACATAGGAGTAGTGTTTCTCAGCAGTTCTTAATACTAAGTTCTGGTATGTCCCTCTACATAGGTAATTCAAAACCTACCCCCAGCAGCCCAACAGCTTCTGACTTGAAATCCAGTGGATTAATCAGTAAGGCATCCAATGCAGGTATATGTGTTTTTTGTTTTTTTACAATTTATTGTTCAGGATTCCATACTAGGTTAAGCCTTTATATTAGTCTTTCCTGTGTTGATCAGTATATGGTTTTTTTTTTTTTTTTTAAGAAAACTATATTCAGAATGTCTACAGCTCTGATCTTTTTCTTAAAGTATGTTTTTGTCATTCAGATTAAACATGGCTGGAGGAGGTTTGCGCTATTGAAGTAAAAATACTTGACACTCCCTGAATATTCCCCCAACAGCAGGTGTACCTTCCCCGTGGACTGAGGGCGGATTATGACCTACGATGGAGCGGCTCCCCGGGTCCTCCTTGTCACAGCCGTTTAAACACCTGCCCTTTCACACATGCACACTGATACCCACCTCCTTCTTGCTGAAATTCAAACTTTGGCCCTGAGTAGATGAACATTTTGAGCTATAGCATGGTTTGCTGTCTTTGTTTAGTAGTGTTTACGTATTTGCTGGATATTTCAATGTCTTTACCTTTATTAACCTATAAAAATAAGTGATTAAGGGGGAAATGAAAGTTCTTACACCAGCATTAAACAGCAGAGCACTTATAAATTCAACCTAATTGAGGCCATTATTAGATGAGCTGAAGCTGTGACTTTTTAGCCTCAATTAGATGCTTAATGAATTAAGCTGGCTGGCTATATTAATTATGAAAAAAGGAAAAAAAGTTAAAATTTAGAAAAAGTGAATTGTTGGAAATACTTGTTGATGATTCTTTATATAAGACAAAGTATTATTAAGACTTTCATAATGTTTAGTTTCAATGGAATACCTACCTTCCCCCGCCCACAGGACCTCTCAGGTGGCGCTGGTGGTAAAGAACCCACCTGCCAATGCTGGAGACAAGAGATGCGGTTTTGATCCCTGGGTTGGGAAGATTCCCTGGAGAAGGGCATGGCAACCCAGCCCAGTATTCTGGCCTGGAGAATCCCGTGGACAGAGGAGCCAGGTGGGCTACAGTCCATGGGGTCACAAAGAGTTGGACACGACTGAGCGACTTAGCACGCATGCATGCACCCCTACCCACAGACACACACACACACACCAAGTTCTTCCCTTTGACTTTCAAAAAATCACTTTTAAAATATACTTTAAGGACATATTGCATACCAAAGATAGGAATTACTTGTACATTTTTCTCTTTAAAAGTTAGTCTGAAAAAATCACAACCTAATTTGTGTGCTTGGTGTAGGAGTATCTGCTTCAGAACACATTATAAATAAACAGATGATCTCACCACTTGTACTTTCTGTTTGCCAAAAGTGATATTCAATGTTTTTAGCAACTGATATACTGGTTCTATGGTTCTGTTGATTTGGAGAGAAGAAATTCCTTGAGGTGATACTATGGTATTTTGCTATCTTACAAATATCCTTAAAGATACAATCTAATTATTGCATTCACTATATTCTCAATAAATACTGTAAAAATATGCTAAGAGTTTTGTGTATGGTTCTTTACCAGATGAAAATATTTCAAATAAATTCTATGCTACAGGAAATTGCAATTTTTAATCTAGTCTCTGTAATTTTGGCTATAACACTTGGACTGGGAACTTCCAGATGTTCAAGCTGTATTTAGAAAACACAGAGGAGCCAGAGATCGAATTGCCAACATCGTTGGATGAAAGAAAAAGCAAGAGAATTCCAGAAAAAAATCTTCTGTTTCATTGACTACACTAAAGTCTTTAATGTGTGGATCACAACAAACTGTGGAAAATTCTTAAAAAGAGGGGAATACCAGACCACCTTACCTGTCTCCTGAGAAATCTGTATGTAGGTCAAGAAGCAACATTTAGAGTCAGACATGGAACAACAGATTCCAAATTGGGAAAGGAGTACGTCAAGGCTGTATATTATCACCCAACTTATTTAACCTGTATGCAGAGTACATCATGTGAAATGCTGGGCTGGATGAAGCACAAGCTGGAACCAAGATTGCCAGGAGAAATATCAATAACCTCAGATATGCAGATGACACCACCCTTATGGCAGAAAATGAAGAAGAACTAAAGAGCCTTTTGATGAAAGTGAAAGAGGAGAGTGACAAAGCTGGCTTAAAACTCAGCATTCAAAAAACAAAGATCATGGTATCTGGTCCCATCACTTCATGGCAAATAGATGGGAAACAATGAAAGCAGTAAGAGACTTTATTTTCTTGGGCTCCAAAGTCACTGCAGATGGTGACTGCAGCCATGAATTAAAAGATGCTTGCTCCTTAGAAGAAAAGCTACAACAAACCTAGACAGCATATTAAAAAGCAGAGACATTATGTTTTCCCAATAGTCCTGTATAGATGTGAGAGCTGGACCATAGAGAAAACTGAGCGCCGAAGAGTTGATGCTTTTGAACTATGGGGTTGGAGAAGACTTTTAAGAGTCCCTTAGATTACAAGGAGATCAAACCAGTTAATCCTAAAGGAAATCAGTCCTGAATATTCATTGGAAGGACTGACGCTGAGGCTGAGACTCCAATACTTTGGCCACCTGATGAGAAGAACTGACTCATTGGAAAAAACTCTGCTGCTGGGAAAGTTTGAAGGTGGGAGAAGAAGGGTAACAGAGGATGAGATGGTTGGATGGCATCACTGACTCGATGGACATGAGTTTGAGCAGGCTCTGGGAGTTGGTGATGGACAGGGAAGCCTGGTGTGCTGCAGTCCATGGGGTCACCAAGAGTCAGACACGACTGAGTGACTGAACTGAACTGATATCACTTGGAAGGATTCCTTCCCTTTGCACGATTTGGCTGTTTAAGAGAATAATGAGGCTATAATATTTTCCTTTTCTCTGGGAAATGAAGCTATTTCTTCTGCCTCTGTCTCTTCATCGCCATAGAGTCTTGAATGTTCTCTAAGTTCTGGGTTCTTAACTCTTCCTAAGCACAATATCAGAACTGACAGTTTCAACAACTCAATTCATGGATTTGGTTTTTTCCAGAGGCTTTCCTGTGGGAAGACTGTGGTTATGACATTGACTGAATAGAGTGTTTAGTCACCAAAAGTACTTATCAAATGGGAAAATGATTGTTACTTTTGGGTGTCTACTTTTGGGTGTCAGATATCCGACACGCTGGGCCACAGCATGTCAGATATCTGGTCGGACACTATTTTGTGAGGGAGTTTTGGAATGAGTTGAACATTTAAAAGTTGACAGGCTAAGTAAAACAGATTGCCTTCCCTAAGGTGATTGTGCCTTATCCAATTAGTTGGAGGCCTAAATAGAACAAAGGTTGACTCTTTCTTCAAATTTGAGGAATTTCCTCCTTTTTGAGCTGAGACATCAGTGTATCCTGTTTTTGGACTTTAACTGAAGCATCAACTTTCCTGGCTCTTGAGACTTGTTTACTTCACTAATTGTATGAGCCAATTCTTAATAATAAATCTCTTTCTGCATATTATACATCTTATTGGTTCTGTTTCTCTAGAGAATCCTAATACTCCAACATTGGCAGATATGAACAATTTTTTTTTCAGAAACTGTCTACAAATCCAAAGACTAGACAACTTGAAGATGATAGCAATCATTTATTTGCACTAGAAATTCTTCTTCAAGCATGTGATCAGTCCCCCTGCTACTACAGCTGCTACTGTGGACATGGCCACACTCCACATCGTTTTCAGCCTCAAAAAATAACACCTGAGCCTTATTCGGTGGCTCTCATTTTTAAACCAGAAAGTGGCTTTCCTTGTCTTGATGAGTAAATCTGCTGCATTTCAGGCTAGAGCTATCCTGGGAGTGATCATGAGACCCACCTCCTATTAACTTCTTTTTTTACACTTGGGATCTCTGAGGTAGCTGTCATGACTTGAAGGCATTATTATATTTTTACCAGAAAAGGAAATTAGAACTCTCTGGGAGAGAAACACATGTAGACATCTGGGATTGTCAAGGAGGAAGCTTGAATACATAAAATTTTAAGGTTCTAAAGATTGTTTACAGTTTTCAAATTATCAAGCTTAATATCTAATCTTTCTAGCCACATAATGTCCATATTGTGCCACTGTTGTGGAACAGTATGTTACAGGTTCATTGAGATAAGCGTATCTTTCTCCAGCTTCTTGCCTCAGACTCAAACACCCCTCACTGTAAATGTTTCTTAAACTTAGCTTTGAAACTTTAATTTCATCTTTGATTCAACCCTTTCATTAATCCCTCACATGATCAGTTCTATTGATTTTTCTGTCTTTTAAATGACTCATTTTATTCCATTTGACTCTGCAATGAGTGGTGGCGGATTAACGGTTTAAACGTGTATCTGGACAAGTAGATCCCGAGTTAGAATGGTGAGGGCAAACACCGTAAGCTGTGCGTGCGCGCGCGTGTGTGTGTGTGTGTGTGTGTGAGAGAGAGATCTCCCACATCACATTGATGATTACATGGTTAGAACACCATAAAAACTAAAAAAATTTATTTTAGAGATTTATTAAAATGGCCACTAGACCCATAGTTCTGTTAATACATTACATAAGCAGTAAGCCCAGATCTAAAGAACCTGAAGTGAGACCTACCTAATTATGAGACAGAGGGCCTAGAAATCGCATAGAAAAATATCTAATGCTCTCTAATTTGTAATGGTTAGGTCTGATTGAGCTAAATATTTCACTTATAAATTAATGATGATAAGCAATGGTCACTTTAAAATCACAAAGCACCTCTTGAGTCATTAGTGATCAATACAATTGTATTTAATAGGCAATTTAGACTTAATAGAGTTTTAATTTCATTTTTTTAATGCACTATAATTCTCAGAAAATTTGGAACCTACAGTTAGCTTGCATGGATTGTCTCTAAAAGGAATGTTCCTGAGTGTCTCATTCTTAAATCTCTCTGGACATTTGTTTCTTTGCTCATCCGAATCAATAGATCCTATATTTGTTCATAAATAAAAATGCATCATAGAAATGCAGTTCCTTTTGACTACACCATTAAGAGCAAAGCTTAATGGTCATGGCTTGGCCCAGAGAAGCTACACTAGGGGGAGGCAGGTCCAGGCCCTTTGTCCTCCTTCCTGAGTGACAGGCGCTGGGCTGCCAGTAGGGGTGGCAGGTGACATTTGCAGGTTAAGTAAGGAAAATGACATGAGAAGCACAGCCACAGAGGACGAGGTCACCCAGACAAAGGCAGGGCTCCAGGCCGTAACCAGAACTGGATGAGGAAATAATTTTTTTTTTAATGGAATGAGAAACCCAATTATAGAACCAAGGCACTTTGCTGGGGGCCAGGCCAGGTTTGTCTGAGGTTCAGGTGTGCTTAGAGAGCCTGTTAACAACAGTTGCTGTCTCCTGTATGTTTATCATGTGCTCGCCACCACGCTAAGTATTTTGCATATATTAACCTCTTCGATCCTTGCAAAGGCTCATAGAATAGAGAGTCCATTATATGGATCAGTAAACTGAACTTCTGTGTGCATACCTTCCTGAGGTCATACTAAATGAAAGACTTGAGTCAGAAAGCCCATGCCTCCAGAGCACCACAGAGCAGGTGTGATATGAGCATTTGTATACTTGAGAGTATGTGTGAGGGCGTGTGTGAACCAGGGTAAGCGTGTGTGATAGTATGTATGTGACAGTGAGCTGAGTATGTGTGTGGAGTGGGGTTGAGAATGCACATATAGGGTAGAATGGAAAGGAATCCAACTGTTCCCTTCTGGTTACTGAGAGACTAAAACTCAGGAACAGAGCAAGGACCCCCTGGGTACCTTGACCTCAGATCAGACTAAGGGCAAGAATGACCAGTGGCCAGGGAGCTGAGGTGACCAGCGCAAGAGAACTTATCTGTGGTTTACTCAGAAGTCAGGATGGGTTTGGGAACCAGGATGTGAAGAACTGTGTGCCTTGCTGGTAAATGGCTACACCCAGTCACATAGGCAGTTCTTCATTCTAGAATAATTTCAATAGGAAACTATGGCTTCGGATTATAGCTTCCAGAGTAATAACCAATCCCACTTCTGTGGTTTTCCAAGTTGTCTCTAGGCTTTTGAAATCCTACAAATAGATGTCTAAAATGAAATGAAGCAGAAAAAGGAAGAAATGCTATAATCTCACACAAACACAAAGGCTCCTGAGGACGCAAATCACTTTTTATGTCTGGTACAGCATCTGGCTGGAGAAGGCAATGGCACCCCACTCCAGTACTCTTGCCTGGAAAATCCCATGGATGGAGGAGCCTGGTGGGCTGCTGTCCTTGGGGTCGCGAAGAGTAGGACACGACTGAGCAACTTCGCTTTCACTTTTCACTTTCATGCATTGGAGAAGGAAATGGCAACCCACTCCAGTGTTCTTGCCTGGAGAATCCCAGGGGCCGGGGAGCCTGGTGGGCTGCTGTCTACGGGGTCACACAGAGTCGGACATGACTGAAGTGATTTAGCAGCAGCAGCAACAGCATCTGGCACATAGTGTGACACATTAAAGACTCACTATAAACTCTCTTGCTGTGTGCGGTTTATATATAACCTGTTCTCATTTGAGAATGATGAAAGCCTAAGAGTTGGTGCTGATGATTTTATAGAAACCATTTCCAGGCTTGTTTTTTTTTTTTTTTTTTTAACTAAACTAAAAACCTGAACATTCAAGCGGTATAGAAAAACAATACTGCCTACAGCAGATGTTTGGTATAAATTAAAAAGTTATCCCTAAATCATAAAAAAGCCACTTGAGTTTTATATGATTGTAATGAAATCCAAAGCTCTATAAAACACCCAAATTTATTAGTATCTGAAACTGACAGTGTGCCAAGGATGATGATTAATTAACATGGTTTTGCAAGCCAGGCATGGGTTATGAGTGACTCTCTTTGACAATTTACGTAAAGATTGCAAAAAGAAATCTACCTTAGTTCAGTGATCTGCCCTATGTCAGAAGAAGCTCAAATGGAACTCATTTGAATTATGGTACTGTGCACTGTCTCCTTCCCATTTTATTCTTCAAATTTACTCAGACATAACTAGAATCTAGAAACATTCAGGATCTGTAAATTCTTTATTCTTATTATTTCACCTCTTGTTTGTACTTCGGATAATTCAAATAAGTGAATTTAATTGGAAGTTTGGCGCTGCTTTGGTCATTACTAAACAATTCAAGTTACGTATCTTATTGAAATGGAATTCTTTTTGATGAGTAAATAAAGCTAATATTTAAACATTTGATGATATTGCAAATTCCAGGACTAAGTTAACTGGAACATGCTTCCTGATTTGACATTATTGTCTAAACAAGAGGTAGTTTAAGTAGCTTATGGAATGTAAACAGGACTATTATATCCTGCAGATACATCATGAATTGTATTTCTAGCCATTTAGATTTCCATGTTATCATTCACTGTTTTATGACAAGGAGATTCAAGGTGTTTTCTGGTTAAGAAGTCTTTTCAGAAACAAAAGTGGTTCCAGAATTATAGGCTTTGTCAATAAACCCAATGGTGTTGGTGTGTGTGTATGTGTGGTGAATCAGCATGCTCTTCTTTGGAATCTATAACTTGCCAGGCAGAAGGGATACATGATGAGCAGCATGTCATGTATCAATGCCTAGTGGAAGACATGGATGATCAATCTTGAGTACCAGTCTTCAGTGTCTTTTCTGTACTTCTTAAAGACAAAAGGCTCTGAAAGAAGGTAGATTTTTTTTTCTATTTATATTTTTAGAATTCATCACATTAATGTAAATATTTATATAATTTATTGCTAAAATATTACTGTATTGATTACGAGGTGCTGCTACAGACCCACTGCAAATTTTATACAATAACCAATATATGTACCATATTTTGCTATTGTTGTTTAGTTGCTAAGTCACATCTGAATCTTTGCAACCCTATAACTACAGCATTTCAGGCTTCCCTGTCCTTCACTATCTCCTGGAGCTTGCTCAAACTTATGTCCATTGAGTCGGTGATGCCAGCCAACCATCTCATCCTCTGTCGTCCCCTTCTCCTCCTGCCCTCAATCTTTCCCAGCATCAGGGTCATTTCCATTGAGCTGACTTTTTGTAGTGGCCAAAGTAAAGGAACTTCAGCTTCAGCATCAGTCCTTCCAAGGAATATTCAGGGTTGATTTCCTTTATGATTGACTGGTTTGATCGTCTTGGGGTCCAAAGGACTCTAAAGAGTTTTCTCCAACACCACAGTTCAAAAGCATCAACTCTTCAGTACTCAGCCTTCTTTATGCTCCAACTCACATCCACACATGACTGCTGGAAAAATAATAGTACCACATTACCCATTTAAAATGTGAAAAAATTGTAACTGCCAAAACACATTTGGCCCTGAAAATTGCAGATAAGATTTAAAGATCCGAAAACGTGATAAGTGGTTCACACAGTATTACAGAACAGACAACGAAGATCTTCCCGACCCAGGAATCGAACCCTGGTCTCCTGTATTGCAGGCAGATGCTTTACCATTTGCGCTACCAGGGAAGCCATATGTATCCCAGATGGGGTAGGGAAAAGGCTGGGGAGAAGGAGGAAGTAACATGTAGAGGTCTCTTTAAGATCTGCAGGACTTAGAACTGGAAGACAATGTGAAGGGGAAGAGGTGCACTTGCTAAGATAATACTTTGGGCACTAACTGTGGTGAGGTTGTGGAGAAGGGGCAGGGAGAAAGTCTGATTATTTACTGCTGAGTACACAACCATCTCAACACTTGGTGTCGGAAAACGATGATCATTCCCTTTGTTCATGTATGTGCAAATTGGTGAGGATGGCTTGGGGATAGCTCATCTCTGTGTCACGTGGCAATGGCTGGAGCAGTTTCCTGGGGCTGGGGAAGCTGCTTCTAATAGGAGTCCCTGCAAGCCGGCACCCACTCCAGTACTCTTGCCTGGAAAATCCCATGGATGGAGGAGCCTGGTGGGCTGTAGTCCATGGGATCTCGAAGAGTCGGACATGACTGAGCGACTTCACTTTCACTTTTCACTTTCACGCATTGGAGAAGGAAATGGCAGCCCACTCCAGTGTTCTTGCCTGGAGAATCCCAGAGACGGTGGAGCTTGGTGGGCTGCCGTCTATGGGGTCGCACAGAGTCGGACACGACTGAAGCGACTTAGCAGCAGCAGGGAGGTGCTGGCTGCTGAACGAGGCACTAGGCGGGCAGGGCTGTCTGGCTGCTTCTCTCACGCGGCTCTTCCTGGGGCTGCTTGGGCTCCCTCACAACATGGCAGGTGGGTGCAAGAGCAAGTGTTTCCAAAACCGGGAAATGAGAGCCGTTCCTCTCTGACAGCTCAGGCTCGGAAGCTGGCACGGCCTTAATTTTACCATATTCTGTGGTTAAGCTGTTATGGAGGAGACGAGTCATAGATCCCACTTCTCAGTAGGAAGAATGCCGACAAATTCATGGCCATCTTTACTGCTTGGAGCTTAAAATAAGAACTTGAAATAGTGGAGGCGGGGTGGGGGAGTTTACTCTCAAGATTCGGCTCCACCACCAAGAAGGTACGTTCTTAACAGAAAAAAAAAAAAAAAAAAGGGCAGAATATAATTAATGTTACTTCTATTCTTATGGTTAACCTCTCTCCCTTCTATTTACATCCCTGCCCTCCACAGACACACATAAAGGGCTGGGGATGAAGAAAGGGGGTGCGGGGGGATTGTTTGATCAAGTTTGAGAAGACACCTAGAAATTGAATTCCTTACATTCCTATGATAGAATTTGATCACAGAAATGCCACTGTAAGTGGTATATATGTTAGACGTGGTGTGCACCAGTCAGCTTGTGAGAGCTGATTGTGTACACTGCTGCTGAGTTCCACACTCAGGGATGTCACACTTGTAGCTGCGCTCCAGTTGTGAATGTGGTGTTTATACTGCAGAGAGTACACATCATTCACACCCTACAAATCAGGAGTATTTTTCTCTCTGGACAGTGAATTAACCAACATACCACTCTATCTGTGTCAGCCTGACCCCGTCTAGGGAGCAGGAAAGCCAAACATAACAGAGTCCTGCCTTTGGCAGTATTGGAATCCAGTTTTCTGAATGACTATTATTTACTGAAAAAGATGGAATGCAAGAATGAATAAAATAATTAGTTTCAGTGTCAAATGGACAGCATGGATATGGATAAATTACCTAAGATAGAAAACACAGAAAGGCAATGGAACAGTTATAATAGAGGCTAAAAACAAACCCCATCTGGACTGTAGAGGAATCTAGTCTGGTGCTTGAGGAAGTAGGGTGCTGAGCGGGGAGTGGGGACCCTCTTTCAGAGGCTGGGAGTGGAGAGGGTCTGCTCCATGCGAGTTGCAGCCACGCGGCTTAGAACTAGCACTTCTTTAGGAGCACAGTGGGCTCTCCCCCCTATTTTGGAATTTCCCAGAAGCATCCTCTCACTTACATGCTCCCCCAGGTGTCCTTGACTATTGAAGTTCCTTCCTTTCTCAGAGGAGGCAAGAGAAGATTCAACACTGTGTTTTCATGAAAAGAACAAGATGGTATTTGGAACATTTCCAGCTAAAAGAACAGCTCCTAGCTGTAAACTGGGAACTGCAATGTCAAAACAGATTTCCAGGAGCTGGAAGCTGCAGCAGCCAGAGTGCTTGCTAAGCTAGTAGGGAGGAAATTGCACCAGGCTGCATCAGCAGAGAGTCTGGCTATATTCGTGGGCTCTGGAAGCAGAAGCAATACCGTCTATAAAGATAAGGCTTTTCACTTAGGTGGTATTGTTTTGAAAAGCAATTACATTAGCATTTTTCCTACCTCGGCTCTCAATGGGACTTGACTCTTCATCACTGATCACACCAGCCTTATCGACTGTGCCACGGCTCCTAGGGTTGCAGTGAATCTTTCTCTGAGAAGCTATATTAAGTAACACTTCTTCCTCCAAACAGGGGTCTCCTACAAACAAGGCTGTACTGGGAAGCATTAAGCCTCTGTTCTTCAGTATCCCTTTGATGTGAATCTTATATTCTGCATATTTACTTAAACTAAAAATTTGCAGAGTCTTCAGTTTACCCAGGAAATTTGCATAACCTATTCCCTCCTGCTCTTTGCCTTCTTCTTAATTCCCAAACATAAGAGGAGGCTCTGCAAAATCCAAGGCAATGCACATTACGTGAAGCATTCTCAAGTTCATGTTTTGCTTCAAGAGAAACTTGAAGAAGATGTCAGGGGAAGCAGAAAAGAGTCACTGGTTTGGGGAGGGCTGGCGATGGGCAGGTGGTTGTAGAAGCAGGGCCCTCACTAGGAGCGGACCCCAGGGTCATAGGGCATTTCCTGTCACGGGTCCATGTCATTAGGCACAGCTGACTTGTTCTCTTTCGCCAAGTCACCGGTGACAGGTCTGAGCATTTTCCCTAGCAGGTGACCGGTGGTGTGAGGGTGAAAGCAGAGGTAAGAACGTCTCCTCTGTGTGATTTGGGATTTGGGACCGTGGCCATCAGACTCATGGAGAGAAGGTGACTCTTGTGATTGTTTTTCCTAAAAGAAAGTCATGAGTCAGGAAGAAATAGCTTAGTTATCAAGCTATAATCTCTGTCTGATTTATGGCAACTTAAGATAGAGGGGGAAAAGACTCTTTCCCCTTCGAGGACTTCCTGGCCCTGCAGTCTGTTTCTGCCCTGGGAAAGTCACACCAGCCATATGGAGCCTCAATGAGCTCACCTAGCCTTTCTGGTGATGAAGGTAAATGGAGTTCCCTCGAGTCCATTAATTTTTAAAGTTTGTCTTATAATTGTGTTATGGAATAACATCAATCAGTTCAGTTCAGTCACTCAGTCGTGTCTGAATCTTTGCTACCCCATGGACTGCAGCACACTAGGCCTCTCTATCACCACTTCCCAGAGTTTACTCAAACCCATGTCCATAGAGTCGGTGATTCAGGACTGATTTCCTTTAGGATGGACTGGTTGGATCTCCTTGCAGTCCAGGAGACTCTCAAGAGTCTTCTCCAACATGACAGTTCAAAAGCATCAATTCTTCGGCGCTCAGCTTTCTTTATAGTCCAACTCTCATATCCATACATGACTACTGGAAAAACCATAGGTTTGACTAGATGGACCTTTTTCAGCAAAGTAATGTCTCTGCTTTTTAATACGTTGTCTAGGTTGGTGATAACTTTTTTCCAAGGAGCAAGTGTCCTTTAATATCATGGCTGCAGTCACTATCAGCAGTGATTTTGGAGCCCCCCAAAATAAAGTCTCTCACTCTTTCCACTGTTTCCCCATCTATTTGCCATGAAGTGATGGGACCAGATGCTATGATCTTAGTAATGTCAATGTCACTCCTCAAATCAGATCTCAAAAAAGAACATAATTAAATCACTCACCTTTCTGCATTCTATGCATCTGGGTGGGCAGACACAAGTAGGTTGTTGGCTATAGCCAAGAATAAGGTGCTGCAAAAGAAAACCTGTGTGGAATACAAATGACTGAGTAGAAACATGCAAAAGGAGAATAAAACAGTTGGGTGTCCAGGGATTTGTGATCTGTGCAGTGATGTCTGGAAATATCTGGGAGCTCAATAATCACAGTAAAGTGCTTTTCTCTATCCTGCCAACTCTAAAATAAAACTTAGAAAATGGGAAAAAGGAAGGGAGGGAAGGAGGAGAGGAAGGAAAGAAAAGGAAAGAAGAGGAAAACCAGCTTTTGTCTGTTTGTTTCCAACTCTTAAATGGAAATGTCACAGTATCCATTCAGAATCATTACACAAAACCTCAACCAGAAGTTTGGAACCACAGCTCTTCTAATTATGATGATGAACCTATTTGCAGGGCAGCAATAGAGATGCAGTGTATGGGATGAACTGGGAGACTGGGATTGATGTATGTGCACTCCTGGAGGTAAAACAGACAGCTAGTGGGAGGGAAGTTACTGTATAGAGCAGAGAGCTCAGCTCAGTGCTCTGTGATGACCTGGAGAGATGGGACGAGGGGGTGGCAGGGAGGTTCGAGAAGGAGGGGATATATGTACACATATAGCTATTTCAGTTCATTGTACAGCAGAGACTAATACAATATTGTAAAGCAAGTACATTGCAGTCTTTTAAAAAAATATTTCTCTCATACAGGGTTATCGTTACCATCTTTCTAAATTCTATATATATGCGTTAGTATACTGTATTGGTGTTTTTCTTTCTGGCTTACTTCACTCTGTATAATCAGCTCCAGTTTCATCCACCTCATTAGAACTGATTCAAATGTAGTCTTTTTAATGGCTGAGTATTACTCCATTGTGTATATGTACCACAGCTTTCTTATCCATTCATCTGCTGATGGACATCTAGGTTGCTTCCATGTCCTGGCTTTAAAAACAGTGCTGTGATGAACAGGATACAGGATGCTTGGGGCTGGTGCACTGGGATGACCCAGAGGGAAGGTATCGGGAGGGAGGTGGGAGGGGAGTTCAGGAGGGGGAACATGTATACACCTGTGGTGGATTCATGTTGATGTATGACAAAACCAATACAATATTGTAAAGTAATTAGCCTCTAATTAAAATAAATAAATTTAAATTAAAAAAAAAAAGTATTTCTCTGCTTCTTGCCACAGTCAACACGCAGACTGTGCTGGATGTGAGGTTTATACCTCCAGCACCAAAGAGCAGGACCCGCAATTCTGAAGGGTAAGGCAGGTCAGCCCATGCAAAGGCGCTCGATGGTACCTCTTTTAAACACAGAACATTTCCCATAGCCGGAGCACGGGGCTTCAGGGCCCAGGCAGCTATTTATCTGACAGTATTCATCCAACTACCATTTATTTTATGCCAGCATCATTAACTTAGGGGAAAGCAAAATTTTGTGTGGTTAATCTTCATGGAGGAGAAAGATAGGCAGGAAATAAGGTTGGAAATTAGGCAGGGTCTTATATGCTATGCTAAGGAATTTAGAATTTTGATATAATCTTTCTTTCCACCTTCTCAACCACATTTTCTTCCAAAAATATTTTCTAATATCCCATTACTGTGCCACCAAGGTTATATATGGGTCATGGGTGGAGTTGCTGAAGGATTCAACCATGGAAATGACACAATCACATAGCAATTTGAAAATAATATTCTGGGACTGGTGTGATGAATGGATGAGAGGCTGCAAGATTAGATGCAGTAGATCCAGATGGCCAACTCTGATCATGGCCAAATGAGAAAGAAGGGCCTGAGGTAGGGAGATAACAGAATTTAAATCGACAGATAGGGCACTTGGATTGACAGAGAGGAAGCCAATGATACTTCCTAGTTTCTAATCTAGGAGGCTGAGACTGTCCTCTCAGCCTATATTGCTTTGAGCAGTCAATCATTGTCCTCATGATCACACTCTTTCTGGCCGACAAAAGAACGCCCAAGGGCTGTCCAAGGCGCCCACTTGGGTGCTCTGGACGTGGCCTGCAGACCCGACTCTGTCTCTCAGTGCTCTTGAGAGGGCAGCGTCCTGGCTCTGTTTCTGGGGTTCTTCCCATCCCCCTCTACTTAGGGGGGCTCTTTGCTCCACCGTAAGCTCCTTGGAATCCACCTCATGAACCAGGAAAGGGGCTGGTGTCCTCCCTAAGCAGGGGCTTCACACAGAGGAAAGAGAAGGAAGAAAAGGGATCATAAGGTTATTTTAGGTTTGCTGCCTTTGACGTGCTGGTGCAGCTGGTTCCCAGGGAATGAACTGTCCTGGTGACATCAGTGCGGAAACACTGACACTGAGGCAATAGATGAGATCAGCCTTTGAGAGTGTGTGAAGTGAGAAAAGAAGCCAGCCAAGGAAGAAGCCAGGGCTGCTGACGCAAGAGGAGATAGCAAAGGAGAGAAAGAAAACCAAGCTGGAGAGTGATCATGTGTGCTGAATATCAGAAAGGTTCAGTGGGAAAGGACAGGATAGAGTCTTAGAACGGAGAAGGAAATGGCAATTCACTCCAGTGCTCTTGCCTGGAGAATCCCAGGGATGGGGGAGCCTGGTGGGCTGCCGTCTATGGGGTCACACAGAGTCGGATACGACTGAAACGACTTAGCAGCAGCAGCAGCAGCAGCAGCAGAGTCTTAGAATGGGTGTTAGAACCTAAAATGGACAAGTTCAGTTCAGTTCAGTCGCTCAGTCATATCCGACTCTTTGCGACCCCATGGACCGCCGCATGCCAGGCCTCCCTGTCCATCACCAACTCGCTGGGCTTACTCAAACTCATGCCCATCAAATTGGTGATGCCATCCAACCATCTCATCCTCTGTTGTCCCCTTCTCCTCCCGCCTTCAATCTTTCCCAGCATCAGGGTCTTTTCAAATGAATCAGTTCTTCGCATCAGGTGGCCAAATTACTGGAGTTTCAGCTTGAGCATCAGTCCTTCCAATGAATATTCAGGACTGATTTCCTTTAGGATGGACTGGTTGGATCTCCTTGCAGTCCAAGGGACTCTCAAGAGTCTTCTCCAACATCACAGTTCAAGCATCAATTCTTCAGTGCTCAGCTTTCTTTATGGTCCAACTCTCACATCCATACATGACTACTGGAAAAACCATAACCTTGACTAGATGGACCTTTGTTGGCAAAGTAATGTCTCTGCTTTTTAATATGCTGTCTAGGTTGGTCACAACTTTTCTTCCAAGGAGCAAGAGTCTTTTAATTTCATGCCTGCAGTCACCATCTGCAGGGATTTTGGAGCCCCCCAAAATAAAGTCTCTCACTGTTTTCAATGTTTCCCCATCTATTTGCTGTGAAGTGATGAGACCAAATGCTATGATCTTAGTTTTCTGAATGTTGAGTTTTAAGTCAATTTTTTCACTCTCCTCTTTCACTTTCATCAAGAGGCTCTTTAGTTCTTCTTCGCTTTTTGCCGTAAATGTGGTGTAATCTGCATATCTGAGGTTACTGATGTTTCTCCCAGCAGTCTTGATCCCAGCTTGTGTTTCATCCAGTCCAGGATTTCTCATGAAGTACTCTGCATATAAGTTAAATAAGCAAGTTGACAATATACAGCCTTTATGTACTCCTTTCCTGATTTGGAACAAGTCTGTTGTTCCATGTCCAGTTATAACTGTTGCTTCTTGACCTTCATACAGATTTCTCAGGAGGAAGGTCAGGTAGTCTGGTATTAGCATCTCTTTAAGTATTTTCCACAGTTTATTGTGATCCACAGAGTCAAAAGCTTTGGCATAGTCAATAAAGCAGAAGTAGATGTTCTTCTGTAAGTCTCTCACTTTTTCAGTAATCCAGTGGATGTTGGCAATTAGATCTCTGGTCCCTCTGACTTTTCTTAATCTGGCATGAAACTCTGGAACTTCATGGTTCATGTACTGTTGAAGCCTGGCTTGGAGAATTTTGAGCATTAATTTACTAGCATGTGGGATGAGTTCAATTGTGTGGTAGTTTGAGCATTCTTTGGCATTGCTTTTCTTTGGGATTGGAATGAAAACTGACCTTTTCCAGTCCTGTGGCCACTGCTGAGGTTTCCAAATTTGCTGGCATATTGAGTGCAGCAGTTTCACAGCATCATCTTTTAGGTTTTGAAATAGCTCAACTGGAATTCCATCACCTCCACTAGCTTTACTTTTAGTGATGCTTCCTAAGGCCCACTTGACTTCGCATTCCAGGATATCTGGCTCTAGGTTAGTGATCACACCATCGTGGTTATCTGGGTCATGAAGGTCTTTTTTATGTAGTGCTTCTGTGTATTCTTGCCACCTCTTCTTAATATCTTCTTCTTCTGTTAGGTCCATACCATTTCTGTCCTTTACTGTGCTCATCTTTGCATGCGATGTTCTGTTGGTATTTCTAATTTTCTTGAAGGGATCTCTAGCCTTTCCCACTCTATTGTTTTCCTGTATTTCTTTGCATTGATCACTGAGGAAGGCTTCCTTATCTCTCCTTGCTATTCTTTGGAACTCTGCATTCAGATGGGTATATCATTCCTTTTCTCCTTCTGTTTGGCTTCTCTTCTTTTCATAGCTATTTGTAAGGCCTCTTTAGACAACCATTTTGCCTTTTTGCATTTCTTTTTCTTGAGGGTGGTCTTGATCACTGCCTCTTGTACAATGTCATGAACCTCCATCCATAATTCTTCAGGTACTCTGTCTATCAGATCTAATCCCTTGAATCTATTTGTCACTTCCACTGTATAATCATAAGGGATTTGATTTAGGTCATACCTGAATGGTTTAGTGGTTTTCCCTACTTTCTTCAATTTAAGTGTGAATTTGGCAACAAGGATTTCATGATCTGAGCCACAGTCAGCTTCTGGTCTTGTATTTGCTGACTGTATAGAGCTTCTCCATTTGGCTACAAAAAATATAATCAATCTAATTTCAGTATTGACCATCTGGTGATGTCCATGTGTAGTCTTCTCTTGTGTGTTGGAAGAGGGTGTTTGCTATGCCAAGAGTGTGTTCTCTTGGCAAAACTCCATTAGCCTTTGCCCTGCTTCATTCTGTACACAAAGGCCAAATTTGCCTGTTACTCCAGGTATTTCTTGACTTCCTACTTTTGCATTCCAGTCCCCTATAATGAAAAGGACATCTTTTTGCATGTTAGTTCTAGAAGGTCTTGTAGGTCTTCATAGAACCATTCAACTTCAGCTTCTTCAGCATTACTAGACTTGGGCTACTCTGATATTGAATGGTTTGCCTTGGAAACAAACAGAGATCATTCTGTCATTTTTGAGTTGCACTCTAGTACTGCATTTAGGACTCTTTTGTTGACTATGATGGTTACTCCATTTCTTTTAAGGGATTCCTGCCTGCAGTAGATATAATGATCATCTGAGTTAAATTCACCCATTCCAGTCCATCTTAGTTCACTGATTCTAGAAAGTCAATGTTCACTCTTGCCATCTCCTGTTTGACCACTTCCAATTTGTCTTGATTCATGGACCTAACATTCCAGGTTCCTATGCAATATTGCTCTTATAGTATCAGACCTTGCATCCATCACCAGTCACATCCACAACTGATTGTTATTTTTGCTTTGACTCCATCCCTTCATTCTTTCTGGAGTTATTTCTCCACTGAAAACCAGTAGCATATTGGGCACCTACTGACCTGGGGAGTTCATCTTTCCATGTCCTATCTTTTTGCCTTTTCATACTGTTCATGGGGTTCTTAAAGCAAGAATACTGAAGTGGTTTACCATTCCCTTCTCCAGTGGACCACCTTTTGTCAGAACTCTCCATCAGGACCTCCATCATGACCGTCTTGGGCAGCCCTACTTGGTATGGCTCATAGTTTCATTGAGTTAGATAAGGCTGTGGCCCATGTGATTAGATTGGTTAGTTTCCTGTGAATGTAGTTTTCAGTCTGTCTGCCCTCTGATGGAGAAGGATAAGAGGCTTATGGAAGCTTCCTGATGGGAGAGACTGACTGAAGGGGAAACTGGGTCTTGTTCTGATGGGCAGGGCCATGCTCAGTTCAGTTCAGTTCAGTCTCTCAGTCGTGTCCGACTCTTTGCAACCCCATGAATCGCAGCACGCCGGGCCTCCCTGTTCATCACCAACTCCCGGAGTTCACTCAGACTCACGTCCATCAAGTCAGTGATACCATCCAGCCATCTCATCCTCTGTCGTCCCCTTCTCCTCCTTCCCCCAATCCCTCCCAGCATCAGAGTCTTTTCCAATGAGTCAGCTCTTCGCATGAGGTGGCTAAAGTACTGGAGTTTCAGCCTTAGCATCATTCCTTCCAAAGAAATCCCAGGGCTGATCTC
This sequence comes from Bos grunniens, assembly GCF_055505025.1. Lineage (NCBI taxonomy): Eukaryota > Metazoa > Chordata > Mammalia > Artiodactyla > Bovidae > Bos > Bos grunniens. Next base: position 5,471,447 of record NC_141179.1, on the reverse strand, counting down.
CTTCAGAATGGATTGGTTGGATCTCCTTGCAGTCCAAGGGACTCTCAAGAGTCTTCTCCAACACCACGGTTCAAAAGCATCAATTCTTTAGCGCTCAGCCTTCTTCACAGTCCAACTCTCACATCCATACATGACCACTGGAAAAACCATAGCCTTGACTAGACGGACCTTTGTTGGCAAAGTAATGTCTCTGCTTTTCAATATGCTATCTAGGTTGTTCATAACTTTCCTTCCAAGGAGTAAGCGTCTTTTAATTTCATGGCTGCAGTCACCATCTGCAGTGATTTTGGAGCCCCCAAAATAGAGTCTGACACTATTTCCACTGTTTCCCCATCTATTTCCCATAAAGTGATGGGGCCAGATGCTATGATCTTCGTTTTCTGAATGTTGAGCTTTAAGCCAACTTTTTCACTCTCCTCTTTCCCTTTCATCAAGAGGCTTTTTAGTTCCTCTTCACTTTCTGCCATAAAGGTGGTGTCATCTGCATATCTGAGGTTATTGATATTTCTCCCGGCAATCTTGATTCCAGCTTGTGCTTCTTCCAGCCCAGCATTTCTCATGATGTACTCTGCATATAAGTTAAATAAGCAGGGTGACAATATACAGTCTTGATGTACTCCTTTTCCTATTTCAGTAAATCTTTAATCCAATTTTCTGTTGATGGGTGGGACTGTGTTCCCTCCCTGATATTTACCTGAGGCCAAACTATGGAGAGGTAATGAAGATAATTGTGACCTCCTTCAGAAGGTCCCATGCAGTCACTGCTGCATTCAGCACCCCCTGCCCTGCAGCAAGCCTTTGCTGATACATGCCTCCGCCAGGGACTCCTGGACACTCACAGTCAAGTCTGAGTCAGTCTTTTGTGGGGTCAGTGCTCCTTTATCCTATGTCCTGGTGCACACAAGGTTCTGTTTGTGCCCTCCAAGAGTCTGTTTCCCCAGTCCTGTGTAACTTCCGGCGGCTCTATGGTGGGGATAATGGTGACCTCCTCCAAGACAGCTTATGCCATATCCAGGTCTGCTGCACCCAGAGCCCCTCTCCCTGTGGCAGTCCACTGTTGACCCGTACACAGGAGATGCTCAGATACAGTTCTGTCTCAGTCTCTGTGGGGTTTCTGGGTCCTGGTGCGCACAAGGTCTGTTTAGGTCCTGTGAGCATCTCTGACTGGTATGGGGTTTGATTCTAAACGCGATTTTCCCCGCTCCTGCCATCTTGCTGGGGCTTCTCCTTTGCGCTTGGATGTGGGGTATCTCCTCAAAGTCGCTCCAGCACCACGCAGCTTCCACTCCAATAGACATGGTTTTTAAATGAAATGTTAATATTATTTCTAAATTCAAACACTGAATTGCCTCACCTTCTCTGAGGAAGCTCTTAGCCAAGGATCAAATAAGTTGAGATAGAGGTACAGTGAGGGCGAATTTAACTGAGACACTGCCATATGATGTGTGTTTAAAACCACACAGCATGGGTTTAGGGGCAAAAGAGTTTTGCTAAAAAGTGAGGCAAAATGATTGTAATTATACCAAGATCTGACTACCAATTAGTAAATGCACAGTAAAACTTTATTTTTTAATTCGTCATTTACTAGAAGTATCGTGAAAATGAAAGTGTTAGTTTTTCAGTCAAATCTGACTCTCTGTGACCCCATGAACTATATAGCCTGCAAGGCTCCTCTGTTCATAAAAATTTCCAGGCAGAATACTGGCGTGGGTAGCCATTCCTTTTTCCAGGGGATCTTCCCAAGCCAGGCAACTAACCTGGGTCTCCCACCTTTTGGGCAGATTCTTTACCATCTGAGCCAACAGAGAAGCCCAGAAATACTCTGCTGCCGCTAAGTGACTTCAGTCGTGGCCAACCCTGTGTGACTCCATAGACGGCAGCCCACCAGGCTCCCCCGTCCCTGGGATTCTCCAGGCAAGAACACCGGAGTTGGTTGGAATGGAAGGAAGGAAATGGTTACCATTTCCTTCTCCATTTCTTAGTATCAGAAATACTCTGATATAATACTAAATATAACCCTAAGCTACAAAGAAGGATTTTTGTAAAATTCATTGTGGTGCATTACTTCATTAGCAAAGACAATCAATGTTTCAAGGTTTATTCACTCTGGTAGCTTTCATTACTTTGAGTATTTAGTGCTTTATTACCATGAGTCCAGATGTATATTTGTTTTGATATTTTCTGCTCATGTTTTCTGTCAGTGTTGGAAATTTCTTAGCTAGTATCTCTTCAGATATCACCTCTCATATCTTTTCTCTATTTCTTCTTTAGGAGCTCCAAGTGTCTGTGTGTGTGTCTGCACACGTCTTTTAACCTTTCTTACATTTTCTTAGTCTTTCAGCTTCTCTTTCATATTTGTTATCACAATCTTATGTTAGGCTCTCCCCCCCCTTCTAATTCTTTATTTCTCTTGAATTGTATTACAATAATCACCAGTTGAAGTTTGTTTTTTTATTTTTCATTTATAAAATTTCCATTTTGTTATCTTTCAAGCTGTTATTTTTTCCCATACCTTCCTTTCCTTTCATTGATTTTTATTTTTTCCTTCATCTCTTTGAACATTTCACCATGCTTATTTTAAAGTCTTTTTCAGGTAATTTTACCATCTTCAAATCTTGTGGTACAAATTCTCTGGTCATGGTAGTTTATTTTTGTGCATTACAACTTTTTATTTAAATCTGTAATCTCCTGTTCAGGCTAGTTACCTTCTCTGGAGTTGTGAAGCTGAGAGTATGCTCAAAGATTTGAGTTTGCCTCTAGGACCTATAGAACACACAAGACTTGGGCCATGCTTTGCTTTTGTACCAAAAGAGAAGGATTAATTCTGACCTTTTATCTACCTGTATTGAGGCTATGAAAATTAAATATAAGGCTTAAATTCACAAGCTATTTTCAAGGGATAATATTCTACAATATCTCAGAAATAACTTTTTTTTTTTTCCTATTAGAACTCTGATTTGATAGCAAACTAGCAAACTTCCAATCTTCTTTCTTGGGTGGTAAACAGAAGTCTTCTAGAGTTCAATTCACATTTGGATCAGCCTTACAGGCTGCTGGATTCACACAGATAGTTTACTCCTATAGTCCATAAGCAAGGGCCACATGCCCCTACTTTTATGGTCATTATAGCTGTGCTTGTGCTAAGCCACTTCAGTTGTGCTTGACTCTTTGTGGACTCCATGAACTGTAGCCCACCAGTCTCCTCTGTCCATGGGATTCTCCAGGCAAGATACTGGAGTGGATTGCCATCCCCTCCTCCAGGGGATCTTCCCAATCCAGAGCCAGAAGCCACATCTCTTGCTTCTCCTGTATTGGCAGTCAAGTCCTTTACCAACTAGTGCAACCTAGTGTTTATGCCTAAAACCTCTGTGAGGATCTGAACTTGGATGCCACTCACTTCTCTGGCTTTGAGTTTCTCCTTTATCCATGGAACTAGGAATTTCCCTTCTTGGTTTGAACTCAGTGCTATATTTAACTGAGAGAAAGTGAAAGTGCAAATGTTAGTCGCTTCAGTCTTGTCTCACTCTTTGTGACCCCCATGGACTGTAGCCCACCAGGCTCCTCTGTACATGGAATTCTCCAGGCAAGGGCACTGGAGTTGGTAGCTATTCTCTTCTCCAGCGATCTTCCTGACCCAGGAATTGAATCCAAGTCTCTTGCATTGCAGGCAGATTCTTTACCTTCTGAGCCACCAGGGGAAGGGTTATATTTTATTCATAGTTATTATATGTTTGTACATTACATTAGCCTCCCAAATTGACTGCAGTATCCTCTGATTATACAATCCTTAGATATTAAAACATTCAAAATAAGCTTGCTGACCACTTTTATTTTCCCCACACCATTCCTTAAGGGGTTCCTCCACAAAAGCAATGGAAATGAAATATGACACTGTTTCCACATTTTCCCTGTCTATTTGCCATGAAGGGATAGGACCAGATGCCATGATCTTTGTTTTCTGAATGTTGAGTTTTAAGCCAGCTTTTTCATTCTCCTCTTTCATCTCATTAAGAGGCTCTTTAGTTCCTCCTCACTTTCAGCCATTAAATTGATATCATCTGCTTATTTGAAGTTGTTGATATTTCTCCACTATAGTCTATAAATCACTTTTCTTAATTGGAAGCACTTTCAAAACCATTAAAAACAAATAAAAACCATTATATTTGTTAATCTGACAAGGGAGATTTGGTGGGTCTTTTAATTCTTATGTGAATGGAAGTGAATGGGGGGAGACTGCAGTGTAACTGTGGATGATGGAAATGGGTACACCAACATTTAAGTATAACACTTATGGATTACACCAACATTTACAGAGTTACACCAACATTTACAGTATGTGAACTGGAGGGGGATGCTGTGAGGATGAGTCAGGGGGATAGCACAGGGGTGCAAACAGGACCACCAGAGAGTGGCTGCTTGGCTTGAAGGTAAGGAAGCTATTAAGAGGGAAAAGCAGAAAATGTAGATGAAAGAAAATATTACTAATGAAGTAGCTTCCCATAGGAAGCAGTATGCCTGAAACACCAAAGATGCTCAGTAAGTATTTGGATGGATGAAAAGGAAAGAAGGGTGGAGCTATATGTTGGGTATTTTAAAACTAGATAAGTGAGGAGGGCATGGAGAGGTATGGAGAAAAAGTGCTACGTGTACCAATTCACTTGCTTTCAGCTTTAAGTGCAGATCTTTCTAGTCTCACATAACAAAGCGATAGGAGTAAGGCTGATTAATTCAGCATTTCAATGATGTCCTTAGGGTCCTTGGTGTTGGGGTTTGTGGAGAAGACAAAAATTGCACTCTTTATTCCTTATTGAGTTTTTAATTCATAGAGATATACTTGGGAGTAGGGCTAATGGAGATCAAATTTCAGCTTTAGTATTGATAGTGGTGTTGAATGTGCCTTAGATTCAGACTACTGTGGATTTCTTTTTTTTTTTTAAGTTTAAATTTACTTATTTTAATTAGAGGCTAATTACTTTACAATATTGTATTGGTTTTGCCATGCATCAACATGAATCCACCATGGGTGTAACGTATTCCCAATCCTGAACCCCCCTCCCACTTCCCTCCCTATACCATCCCTCTGGGTCATCCCAGTGCACCAGCCCCAAACTTCCTGCATCCTGCATCGAATCATTGTGGATTTCTTAACAATGGCCACTAGATTAGATGGCCTTACCACCGTTCACTGAAGAAGCCCAGGCTGTGACTCCAAGAGTGGCCACCTCACAAAAAGAGGATGCAGAGCAGAATGTCCCATTACTTTGTAATTTCAAAAATTAATTTGCTTGGAAAAAATAGTCAGAGCTTATTAAAAGCATATGCATCGTCTTACATTGAGAAGTATAATTGAGATATTTAGTTACTTTGTACTTCAGTATATTAATATTTATTTCTGAAAACACATTGGATTCCTAAAATCTCTACTTCTAAGCAGAGTGAACACATTCAAGACCACTTCTTTCTGCATATCCTTTGCTTGAGTGCTAGAGACAAACATTAAATTTGGAGAGGCTCTCTTTTTCCATTTAATTGAAGATTTTTTTCCTGTTCACATAATTGAAAATGAAGACTAATGAATCATGTCTTCTGATCAAGACCCATGTCAGAAATCATTGCCTTGACCTTGAGAAACTTAGTCTGTGTAAATTCAAATCTCAACAAAGGGAAAATAAATATATATAGTTTAAAATAATTCTATTCATTTTTTAATTTACATATTTATTTTTGGCTGTGCAGGGTCATGTTGCATATGCCCTCTTCTCTAGTTGCAGTGCATGGGCTTCTCATTAGAGTGGCTTCTCCTATTGCAGAGCATGGGCTCTAAGGCACACGGGCTTCAGTAATTGCACCACGTGGATTTAGGACTTGCAGCTCCCCGGCTCTGGAGCACAGTCTCAGTAGCTGTGGCACAGAGGTTTAGCTCCTCGTGGCATGTGGGATCTTCCCAGATCAGGGATCAAACCTATATCTCCTGTGTTGGCAGGTGGATTCTTTACCACTGAGCCACTAGGGAAGCCTGTTTTCTTTTATAGAAACCAGAAAGGTTTTGCTTAGTGAAACCTAGGAAATCAGTCATCAAAGAGACAACTTCCAAATCCTTGAATTACAATTTTTTTGCAAAAAAATTTTATTTTCTTGTGGTAAATTAAGAATGTTAAAAAATGTTCAGTTCTTCCTGGAAACACTGAGAGCATAGCAAGTATATAAAGTTTTCTGACAAATGTTGATGTGAATGCCCTTTGAAAACATCTGCTTCTCTTCCATGGCAACTGATAACATTACAATTGTGGCTTGAGAGTAAACAGAGAGATTAATTTTCTTCTTCATAAAGCCTTTAGCTTCAAATACATGGGATAGATGGTAGGACTTGGCCCAGAATAGCAGTTAATTAGAGAACACTGCACATTTGGGAATCAGGTCTTCCTAAGGAGAGCTGGGTTCAGGTCCTGCTTCTGACACCTTGTCAACACAAAGCCATCTTGATTCAATCCAAGTCCCCAAATTCCTTCAGTTCAGTTCAGTTGAGTCACTCAGTCGTGTCCAACTCTTTGCAACCCCATGAATTGCAGCACGCCAGGCCTCCCTGTCCATCACTAACTCCCAGAGTTCACTCAAACTCATGTCCATTGAGTCAGCGATGCCATCCAGCCATCTCATCCTCTGTCGTCCCCTTCTCCTCCTGCCCCCAATCCCTCCCAGCATCAGAGTCTTTTCCAATGAGTCAACTGTTCGCATGAGGTGGCCAAAGTACTGGAGTTTCAGCTTTAGCATCATTCCTTCCAAAGAACACCCAGGGCTAATCTCCTTCAGAATGGACTGGTTGGATCTCCTTGCAGTCCAAGGGACTCTCAAGAGTCTTCTCCAACACCACAGTTCAAAAGCATCAATTCTCTGGTGCTCAGCTTTCTTCACAGTCCAACTCTCACATCCATACATGACCACTGGAAAAACCATAGCCTTGACTAGACGGACCTTTGTTAGCAAAGTAATGTCTCTGCTTTTGAATATGCTATCTAGGTTGTTCATAACTTTTCTTCCAGGGAGTAAGCGTCTTTTAATTTCATGGCTGCAGTCACCATCTGCAGTGATTTTGGAGCCCCCCAAAATAAATTCTGACAGTGTTTCCACTGTTTCCCCATCTATTTCCCATGAAGTGATGGGACCAGATGCCATGATTCCTTACCCAGCCTGAATTAACAATTTGGTATATAGAGATTATTGTGTGACTAAAGGGCTAAAGTGTTAAGAGCAAACATGTACTGAATGATTTTTATGTGCAAGCCATTGTTCTAGACGCGTTCCATTTATTAACTTTGTTGTTCCTCACAATACCAAAGCAAGGATTTGAAAACCACACACAGCCATCAGAAAGGCTATCAAATTATCATACCTGCAGTGTACTAATGCATACTATGTGTTCTTTACGTGTCATTTGCTTTATACACATTACACTATTTAATCTTCAATCAGGTATTTAGTTGCAAACGGCAGATGCTAATTGACTGACTGCAAAAAGGATGCCATTATAAAGAGGTCCACCTTTTTGGCCATTCCACAGAGATGTTTGGAGGGCTGGAAAATAAGGCTCAAGACTGAGCTATCTAGGGCAATACCTACACCACCTAAACTGGTCTGATGAGAAAAATCACAGCTTCTACCAAAAACTAGAGTGATGTACCACTATCACCTTCTATGCTAGAAAATAAACTTTATAGCAGATGCTTGTACCATTAATATTATTACCATTTTTGCCCCCATGATGTTTTAAGTGTTGTAGTGGAGCTACATTACCAGTTTTTGAGACAATGGAAATATGTTGAAGAGCTGACATTCATTTGGTTCTACACTTGCATCAAAGATGTTTAGAAAAATAACTAGCAAGCATTTTCAGCTCCTACCCAGAGGACAGTTTTTATTTCCTACCAATTTATTAAACATGGAAAGGAGTTCAGAGGAATGACAAATGTGCACATATAGTAATTTTACAAGGAAATTTTTGCTGTCCTCACTAGAGGCTATTTTAGATTGGGTTCTTGAAAACAACTTTGAGATGGAAAATTTTGTGTAGAAGGGTGATTAGAGAGTGCTTTCAGGAGATACTTCTCTTAGGAAATAAGAGCAGAATTGGGCTTAGGGAAAAGGTAACTTTCAATGCCTCAGTGCGACTGAGGCCTTGGTCAGTTCTATAGGGAACACCATTGCTGGGTTGACAACAGAATTGTTCCAAATTATAATAAGGGGGCTAAGTATACAGTTTTGGACCATACGATGCCTTTTGGATCAGGCAAAGCCTCAGATGAGGTCATTCTCTTTAGCTTTAAGGAAATAAATTACTTTTGCTTTTGTAATGGTAATAAAATAACCAATTCAATATTGACTAAATCTTAAAAAATATTAGTGGAGAAAAATTGTACACATCTCTCTTCCTATGGTGGAATCTAAATGAAGCATACTTATGTTTTTAAAATATTTTAATATGCTTCATTTAGATTCCACCAAATTTTAAAATATTTTAAAAACATAAGATTTGAAACTTTGACAGTTCTATATACTTGAAGCCCAGGAATGACCTTCTAGCTCACTCTCCTTTAACAGTTATAATGATTTCATAACATGTAAACCCCTTTCTATTAAACTATATGGGATTATTTTTAGTTTCATGCACTTGATACCTGACTGATGTTAGCTGTAATACCTAGAACTAGGGTGGTAATATTCATTCTTTGCCTAGACTACCTCTTTTAGTTCTGGGTATTATGCACTGAGGAAAATGGATCATTGAATCCATCCAGTTGAAGATGGTATGAAACTTGAAATCATGCCAGTTGAGCAAAAGTGGAAGGTACTAGACAAAATTTATGAGGAACATAATCGTTATTTTCAAATACTTCAAGTCTTTATGTAGAAAAACTGTGTAGTATACAGAAAAAAACTAGCATAATTTTGGGGACAAATGAAAGAAATAAAGTTCTAGCAGTCAGTTTGCCTTGCCAGGCATTGAGATTCCTATTTCAGGAGGAGTTAAAGCAGAGGCTGGATAACCACTTGGTGGGAAAGTCATAAAGGAAATCCAAGGATTCTGAAGTAAGCAGTTGTTAAACCAGATCAACAGCTCACAGCCACTCTGGCCTACATGATGCTGTAACAGATGGGTTTAGTTGTGAATATTTATGATTCAAGATTTATACAAGATTTACATTAAAAATCTGATATTTCAGGTTTTCTAGGGGAAATTTTTCAGAAATTACAACACTGGGTCTGCATTCTCATTTGACAGTAGTTGGTGCTGCAAAGAATAGAACTTCCAAGGTATCCCTACTGATAAAGAACCCATCTGCCAATGCAAGAGACTTAAGAGATGTGGGTTGGATCCCTGGGTCAGAAAGAGCCCCTGGAGGAGGGCATGGCAACCCACTCCAGTATCCTTGACTGGAGAATCCCATGGAGAGAGGAGCCTGGTGGGCTACAGTCCATAGGGTCACGAAGAGCTGGACATGGCCAAACATGCCCAGGGAACTAAGATCCCACTTGCCACAGAGTGTGACAAAAAATAAAGCCATCAAACAAACAAAAGAACAGATTACTTCCTTTAGACAGGTCAAGCACCTCCTGGTTCACCACAGTCCCAATATTCCCAATTATTTTGGCTTTAGCTCACATGTTTAACTTTTACCACTTGCCTAGAATCTGCATTTGCACCCTGGATCTCCAGATCTAAGATTCTTTCATTCTTTGATGCCTTGATTCAAAATTCAGTCCAAGTGCTAAATCTACTAGGAAGTTTTCCTACTCATTTTTAGGTAAATATTCTCACTCTCTTCGCCAAGCTTTTTTGACTCATATGGCATTTACCAAAACTTTCTTGAGTTTTTCTTGCAACTTCCCAAGAAGATAGCTATATTCTTAAGGTCAGGGTTCTCATATAGAAGAGGTCTCCATAGTTATTTGTTCAACAAATGTCTTGCATTGCCTGTTAATGCTGCCCTTTGACAAGCTGACTTATTTCACTACAGCTCAGAAATAGCTTGTTCTACACAAGGGAAAACTTGCCTGCTTTCCCTTTAAAATGCAAAGTTTATTTTTGAAATTGGGTTTTATTTCACTGTGGAATTCAGGAATCTTGAAACAAGTATGAAAAAATAATTTAAAGTATAGACTATGGAACTTTATAATTGTTAGTCATTTTACTAGGCATCATCAGAATGTACCTTTATCAGGCAAAACCACTTTTCTTTTTCATTGATAAATTAAAATTTAAGTGTTTTATTCCACTATACCTAAAGTTTACATTTAAATTTATAATTGCAAGTCAATTTTAATGTTGTATGAGGCATTATTTTATCTAATCACAATCATTATTGTGGAGAGAGGTAAATAGTTTGTTACCTTTGATCTAATAAGGACTATTAATAATAATAGTACTAATTTAATTATTGGTAGTGTTCTTTATATCATGAATATAACATCTACATATTGCATATATAAACTTTGTCCAGAATACATTCTACATAAAACTATTTCTTGAAATGCCCCCTAAGAAAGGTCACAAAATATATATTATACCCCATTGACTGTCTTTCTTTTTAATTTTAATTTTTAATGGAAGTATAATTGCTTTAAAATGTTGTTAAATTCTGTTATACAACAAAGTGAATCAGCTATGTGTATGCATACATCTCTTCCATCTTGAACCTCCTTCCCACCTCCCCATCCTACCACTCTAAGTCATCACAGAGCACTGAGCTGAACTCCCTGTGCTATGCAGCAGCTTCCCACTAGCCATCTACTTTACACATGGTAGTGTGTATATGTGGGACTGCCCTGGTTAACCAGTGGCTAAGACTCTGGGCTGCAAGTAAGGCTCTGTGCTCTCAATTTCAAATCCTGGAAGATGATGACGATAAAGTGCTGCAGATCTTCATGACCCAGATAACCACGATGGTGTAATCACTCACCTAGAGACAGACTTCCTGGATCACAAAGTCAAGTGGGCCTTAGGAAGCATCACTATGAACAAAGCTACTGGAGGTGATGCAATTCCAGTTGAGCTATTTAAAATCCTAAAAGATGATGCTGTTAAAGTGCTGCACTTAATATGCCAGCAAATTTGGACAACTCAAAAGTGGCCACAGGATTGGAAAAGGTCAGTTTTCATTCCGATCCTAAAGAAAGGCAATGTCAAAGAATGCCTGAACTATCACACAATTGCACTCATCTCACACGCTAGCAAAGTAACACTCAAAATTCTCCAAGCCAGGCTTCAACAGTACGTGAACCGAGAACTTCCAGATGTTCAAGCTGAATTTAGAAAAGGCAGAGGAACCAGAGGTCAAATTGTCAACATCTGGTGGATCATAGAAAAGGCAAGAAAATTCCAGAAAAATATGTATTTCTGTTTCATTGACTATGCTAAAGCCTTTGTGTGGATCACAGCAAATTGTGGAAAATTCTTCAAGAGATGGGAATGCCAGACCACCTTACCTGCCTTCTGACAAATCTGTATGCAGGTCAAGAAGCAACAGTTAGAATTGGACATGGAACAATGGACTGGGAAAGAAGTACATCAAGGCTGTATATTGTCACCCTGCTTATTTAACTTATATACAGAGTACATCATGCGAAATGCCAGACTGGATGAAGCACAAGCTGGAATCAAGATTGCTGGGAGAAAATCAACAACCTCAGATATGCAGATGAGGTCATCTTTATGGCAGAAAGTGAAGAGGAACTAAAGAGACTCTTGATGAAAGTGAAAGAAGAGAGTTAAAAAGCTGGTTGAAATCTCAACATTCAAAAAACTAGTATCATGGCATGACAGTGTATTATAGGCAGAGACATTACTTTACCGACAAAGGTCCATCTAGCCAAAGCTATGATTTTTTCTAGTAGTCATGTATGGATGTGACAGTTGGACCATAAAGAAAGTTGTGTGCTGAAGAATTGATGCTTTTGATCTGTGGTGTTGAAGAAGACTCTTGAGAATCCCTTGGACAGCAAGGAGATCCAACCAGTCCATCCTAAAGGAAATCAGTCCTGAATATTCATTGGAAGGACTGATGCTGAAGCTGAAACTCCAATACTCTGGCCACCTGATGTGAAAAATTGAGTCATTTGAAAAGACCCTGATGCTGGGAAAGATTGAAGGCAGGAGGAGAAGGGGACAACAGAGGATTAGATGGTTGGATGGCATCACCAACTTGATGGACATGAGTTTGAGTGAACTCTGGGAGTTGGTGATGGACCGGGAGGCCTGGTTTGCTGCTGTTCCGAGTTGGACATGACAGAGTGACTGAACTGAACTGACACATGCATGTCAATTCTGCTCTTCTCCCCACTCCTCCTGAAAGCTTTAAAAAAGTTCTAAAACAGTTTCTGCTTCCAAAAAGACTCTACCATTATTCTGAAAACTACTTACCACCTGCACTTTCTTTTAATTATGCAGTTAAACAAGTCTAGTTCCTAATTATATTTATACTTGAAATCCCAGGAAGTTGTTAGATAACTTGTCTCTGCCACATAAAGTTTGGCCCATACAAGGAAGCCCTCAGTAATAAAGTCTGAGGTTGGTTCTTATAGTACTGGTTTTCAGAACAGCTCTTATGATGGTAGTTGCCATGCCTCATGAGCAGTGTGTGAGTAAAGAACAGAATTCTCTCCTTGAGCCTGAAGTAGGGCACTAGTATTATTGCCATTAATACAGAGGCAGCAAATGGATTATATAAAAGACAAAACCCTCAAGGAAATAAAGTGCAAAAAAGTGGCAGAGAAATTAAAAATTCTACCTAGAGAATGTCAACAGGATATTTCATCATAAAATCAGAATAAGACTTCATAAGAAGGAAAACACTAGAGAAAAACTTGAAAATTTAACACACATACACAATTGCCACCCATCACCCCACCCCAGACTCATTTATACAAAATAACCCAAACAAAGGATGTAAAAAGAATAGATCTGGCTAAAAATTGGAAAATAATACTGAGGAATTCTCTTCAAAAGTAGCACAAGTAGATAGCTTTTAGTTATATGAGGGAAAATTTTAAGGATAATTTCTGGATTGACTGAAGGAGGAGTTCTGTAAATTTACTCACCAAAAAGCAATGATAAAATGGAATAGATACAAATAATTAAGGACTCTGAATGTCCTCTGAATCAATCATACAACAAATTGAAAGAATTTTAAAGAAAAAATAGTAAATCTTGGTAAGAACAATGAGAATCCATGCTGTTTTAACTAAGGATGCCTTCATCCTCATTCTCCTCCTTCCAGCTCCATGGTGCAGTAGTTGTAACCAGGGAAGAGCAAGCCATGACCATGGTAGCTTCACTTCTCTGCAGGGTTGACTTGGAAAAAGACCCACGTCTAGGGACATTATTAAAAACAATAGTTTTATCTTAGATGGCAATCAAGGCCATCTAATATTGCAGCTAACCTGAGACTCTTACACTTTGAGACAAGCAGCAGACTGAAGACCAGTCAAAAATTAAACAGCAATATTTGAGCTCTGATAAGCTCCTACATATCCCTGGTGGTCTGGGAGCTAAAAATATGCATAAGGCTGCATATATGCACAGGAGGGACTGAAGAGGTCTCTAGATACTTATGTATCCCTGGCTAAATGTGATGGCTCAAGCACAGAAAGAAAAAAAAAATAGAGGAAACTTGAAAACTGAATTCTAAATGTATTCAACCCAAACACAGATCCACTAGTGAAGAGTGGAAGGTTTACTGGTTCAAAGTGTTTAAGCACACAATCTGACCAATCACTGTGGGTCACTCAGCTAGGCTAGCCCTACAGTGACCACTTGAATGTCAGACTTAAAATCTTAACAAAAGAGTTACAAAACTGATTGAGGCTTCAGAGGCCATACACAGTGTGGGAAGAGAATCTAGAGATTTAGTTCAGCTAAGTCACCAAAGGAATAAATGCTGCTGCTGCTGCTAAGTCGCTTCAGTCGTGTCCGACTCTGTGCGACCCCACAGACGGAAGCCCACCAGGCTCCCCTGTCCCTGGGATTCTCCAGGCAAGAACACTGGAGTGGGTTGCCATTTCCTTTTCCAATGCATGAAAGTGAAAAGTGAAAGTGAAATCGCTCAGTCGTGTCCGACCCTCAGCGACTCCATGGACTGCAGCCTTCCAGGCTCCTCCATCCATGGGATTTTCCAGGCAAGAGTACTGGAGTGGGGTGCCATTGCCTTCTCCGAAGGAATAAATAACAAGTGATAAAAATCCACAGTTGCTATGATATTTTTCAAAGGTCCAGTTTTCACCAAGGTATGAAAAAAATCTCATGAATAAGTGTCCAACATAAAAGCAGAAAATAGAAATTATCTCTGATTTTCCCCTGATGTTCAACTTAGCAAGACTTCAAAGTAGTATAAAAAATATGCCCAAAGAACTAAATGAAAGCATTCTTAAGTTTTAAACACAAGTATTATTACAAATAAGGAGTATCAACTAAGAGATATTATTTTTAAAAGGAGCAAATAGAAATTCTGGTATTAAAAAGTAAAATAACAAAAATGAAAAATTTACTATACTGGTTTTTACAGTAGATTTCAGATGACAGAGAAAAGATTCAGTGGACTTGAAGACAGATCAATCAAGACCATGTAACTTAAGAACACAGAAAACAATGATTGAGGAAAAATGAAGGGAAATAGGGGCAGCATTATGCTTCCCAACGAACACATAGTGACTGTCACAGAAGAAGATGAGAGAGGGAAATGGAAAAAACTTTCAATGAAATGTTGGCTGAAGACTTCTGCAATTTGAGGAAAACATTGATCAACACATTCACAAAATTCAATGAGCTCCAAGGAGGATAAACACAAAACTATATAGAAAACCTGAATATTTTCACTCAACATGGCTCAATAGAATATTCAACAACAGTGGGATACAAATGCTTTTGAAACATACACAGAACAATTTCCAGGTTAGACCACATGCTCGGCAATAAAGATTCTCAATAAATTTAAAAGAATTGCAAGCATACAAAGTATAGTCTCTGACCACAACGGGATTAAATTAAAAATCAATACCAGAAGAAAATCTGTGAAATCCAAAATATTTGAAAATTAAACATCATACTCTCAAAGAAGATCAGTTCAGTTCAGTCACTAAGTCGTGTCTGACTCTTTGTGACCCCATGGATTGCAGCATGCCAGGCTTCCCTGTGCATCACCAACTCCAGGAGTTTACTCAAACTTATGTCCCTTGAGTCGATGACGCCATCCAACCATCTCATCCTCTGTCGTCCCCTTCTCCTTCCACCTTTAATGTTTCCCAGCATCAGGGTCTTTTCCAGTGAGTCATTTCTTCACATCAGGTGGCCAAAGTATTGGAGTTTCAGCTTCAGCATCAGTCCTTCTGATGAATATTCAGGATTGATTTCCTTTAGGATGGACTGGTTTGATCTCCTTGCAGTCCAAGAGACTCCCTCAAGAGTTTTCTCCAAGTTCAAAAGCATCAATCACAAGAGAATTAGAAAATATTTTAAAATTGACTGAAAATGAAGACACAACATATTAATTTATGGGATGCAGCTGACACAGTAACTAGAAGGAAATCTATAGCTTTAAAGTCATTTATTAGAAAAGAAGAAAGATCCTGAAACAATAACCCAAGCTTCTGCCTTGAGAAAGCAGAAAAAGAAGAGCAAATAAAATCCAAATAAAGCAAAAGGAAGGAAACAACTTCGATCTGAGTACAGAGCAATGAAATAGAAAATAGAAAAACAATGGAGAAATCAACTAAACTAAAAGTTGATTCTCTGGAAATATTTTTCAAATGAACAAATATTAGCAAAACTGACCAAGAAAAAAAAAAAGACACAAATTTCCAAAATCAGATTAGTTGTTTGTCGGTTGCTTCATTTGCTATTATTTTCTCCCATTCTGAAGGCTGTCTTTTCACCTTGCTAATAGTTTCCTTTGATGTGCAGAAGCTTTTAAGTTTAATTAGGTCCCATTTGTTTATTTTTGCTTTTATTTCCAATATTCTGGGAGGTGGGTCATAGAGGATCCTGCTGTGATGTATGTCAGAGAGTGTTTTTCCTATGTTCTCCTCTAGGAGTTTTATAGTTTCTGGTCTTACGTTGAGATCTTTATCCATCAGCAGATGAATGGATAAGAAAGCTGTGGTACATATACACAATGGAGTATTACTCAGCCATTAAAAAGAAAACATTTGAATCAGTTCTAATGAGGTGGATGAAACTGGAGCCTATTATACAGAGTGAAGTAAGTCAGAAGGAAAAACACCAATACAGTATACTAACGCATATATATGGAATTTAGAAAGATGGTAACGATAACCCTGTATACGAGACAGCAAAAGAGACACTGATGTATAGAACAGTCTTATGGACTCTGTGGGAGAGGGAGAGGGTGGGAAGATTTGGGAGAACGGCATTGAAACATGTGAAATGTCATGTATGAAACGAGATGCCAGTCCAGCTTCAATGCACGATGCTGGATGCTTGGGGCTGGTGCACTGGGACGACCCAGAGGGATGGTATGGGGAGGGAGGAGGGAGGAGGGTTCAGGATGGGGAACACATGTATACCTGTGGTGGAATTAAAAAAATAAAATAAACAACAACAACAACAACAAAAAAAAAACAAAATCAGAAATGAAACTGGGGACATAATTACTGACGAAAATTAGAATTAAGTGGAATATTACAGACAACTAATATCAATAAATTTGACAACTTAGATGAACTTTCTAGAAAGATGCAGAGAAGTTTGAAACCAAAATGGTGTTTCACTGGTGAATTATATCAAACACTTAAAGAATAAATCTTATCAGTGATCCACAAATTCTTCCAGAAAATAGAAAAAGAAAACTTTTCAATTAATTCTCTGGGGCCGTTGATAACAAAACCAACTCTACAGATCAATGTCACATGTAAAAACTGACACAAAAATATTAAAAAACAATATTAGCAAATGGAATCCAGAAACATATGGTGAAGTAGCATTTATTTCAGGAACACAAAGTTGGTACTTATTGCCAAGTAAGAATATTACCATAGTTTTAGCAGCAGTTTATTTTAATTATCCCAGTTTGATTTGTTATCTCACAGGCTTTGTGGGTCAGGAGCCAAGGCACAGTTTATCTGGGCCCCAGGGTTAGCATCCCACGAGGCTGCAGTCAGTAAGTATCCGGAGCTGCACAAGGCTCAGCCAAAAATAGATCTTCCTACAAGCTCACTCAGGCTGCTGGCAGTTCCTGGTGGCTACAGAACCTCGGTTACTTCCTGGTCGTTGACTGGAGACTTCTCTAAGCTTCTGGAAACTGCTTCCATTTCCTTACTACTTGAAATTCCTCAGTGTAGCCCCTTGCTTCTTCAAAGCCCACAAGGTACAAAGAGACTCAGGTATTACAATCTTATGTAGTCATGTAATTTCATATATTCAGTCATATTTACTGTATTCTATTTATCACAAGCAAGCCACAAGTTTTGATCATACTCAAGGGGATGGTGGTTAGTATCAGGATATAGAGACCATGGGGGTCACATTAAGATTATGTCCACCATAGTCGGTTTAACACCTGAAAATCAATTAATGTAATACTCCATACTAACAGATTAATATACCCAGATCAACTGTATTTCTGTATCCTTTAATGAACAATCCAAAATTGAAATTAAGCAGACAATTCTATTCATTATAGTGTCAAAGAGAGAAATATACTTAAAAATAAATTTAACAAATATAAGTACAAGGTATATATGCTGCAAACTACAAAATATTGCTGATAGGAATTAAAGATCCAAATAAACAAAGAGGCATTCCATTTTTATGGACTGGAGAACTCAATATTATTAAGATGGCAATTTTTCTCAAATTGATTTTTAGATTCTGAGTAACAAACTTGAAAAGGAGTACCTGAAATAAATTAGTTCCTTTGTTTATCTCATTTAATGAGAACTCCAGAAATGAGCAGCCCAGGGTCGATGGCAGCTCCACAATGTCATCAGGGACCAGCCTCTTTCTGCCTTTGCTTAAAAAACAAAACAAAACAAACAACACAAACCAGTTTAGTATCTGATACTGTTCCATGAAGATGAGATAGTTGTTTTTTATCCATCATCGTACTTGAAATTCATAAAGGAAGAAGGGGTGAGAAAAAGGCAAATTTGTGAGTCATCTAAGGTAGCCTACTCTTTGAGTACCTTCCCCAGAAGTCCTGTTCTGTGACTATCACTTACTTCCCACTGACCCAAACTGGGTTACTTGGCTATTCCAGCAGCAAAGAAAGCCAGGAAGCACAGTTCCTAGACAGGCATGTTGCCTCCCAGAGTGTAAGTACATTCTGTCGTTCTAAAAAGGGGAGGATAACTATTAGGTGGGCAAATAGTGTCTGGTACAACACGTGTTCAATTCAGACTGAACCATATTATTGAACCTTATTGAACCAGGGACATCAGCTACAGTGAGTCACACCACAGACATTGACAGCCAAAGTAGTTCTTTTTAGAACAAAATTAATCTATTGTCATTTCATTAATGGAACATGGAAATTACTGTTCTTTTCTGTTGTTCAAATGAAATAATTGGCTCCATTACAGGTTTAGAAGGTGGGTCTTTGGAATGCTTTGAATTGACAAGTTTTAAATTAATTCTGCTTTAGTAGCATTTCACAAAAATGAATATAAATCAGAACAAAACCTGTAGGATATAGCAGGTCTCAAAGTTTCTTTACAGAAATAGCAATGCACCAGTAACCACAGAGCAATAAAGAAAAATTAGAGAGGTATATTATAAGGGAAGAAATAATGGAAATCATTAGAGACTCAAAGAGTGCAAATGTGCCAAGACAAGATGGATGGCTCTAAGATTTTCATCACAGTTTCCAAATAATGGAAATCATTAGAGACTCAAAGAGTGCAAATGTGCCAAGACAAGATGGATGGCTCTAAGATTTTCATCACAGTTTCCAAAAAATATTACAATAATCTACCAGGTACTGAAGCCATTTAGTGAAATTATTGGTATAGACCAATTATGCCCCCAAAGAAATGACATGGTCATTTCCCTCTTACTGGATTTAAAGAAAGTTGTAGAACATAGACACATCCTGCTAGTGAAAACTTTGAATGGTGACTGCAAAATATTATTCAGAATGAAATATGAGCTTGATTGAGACTCAATCAATTGAGGTTATACACAGTGAAACAAACTTTATTGACATTGCAGCTGTAGGAAGCTCTGCGGTCACTGTGACACCGGACATTCTCTGTCCTGTGTTTAAGCAAAAGTGGTTGACCGACTGGTGAATTTCTTCTTCCAGATTCTCATGGTTAGGTTTAGGGGCTGAAGAACAGTGCTCCCAAGATTCTGGAGATACGACTGGACACATTCATGGGATATAATAAAAAGTCCTCATGGTGAAGGAAAGAATGGAGACCAGATGGACTTCTGGGCATGATTGCCTGTTTCTGTATTTATAGTAAAATAACCCAAACAAAGCCCTAATTAGTGGGCCCAATCTGGGGATGAAAAGTGTTGGTGACCTTAGAGGGGTGCCCAGGAAAGAGCAGCTCCAAAGCTCTCTCTCTGAGGACAGAGGGTACTTCTGCCCTTCCATCAGGCCAGGGGATTCTCCTACTCTGTCCCCATGCCTGGAGCATGGCCCCCTCCACATGAGCCTAAGGAACTTACATGATTCGAAATGTGAGCCAAAATGACATGTGTTGATACGTTGCTCCTGAGAGGAAATATTTAATGACCAGTGAAGCCGACACTATTCTCTTGCTGAGTTGATGTTGGAGTTTAGAGATGGTGTCTCTCTAAGGCTCTCCCACAATAGCACCATGAGCCAGGCTCCCTGTGAACAAAGAGGGAGCTGGTTTGTTACTGTAGCATAACCTCCTAGCCTATCCTGACTGATACACTTCATAGCAAATTAAATTGTTTGTTTACAGTGTAGTTCATAATTCATAATCTCTCTATGGATTTTTTGCTCTTGAAATGTAACTTCTATGTGGATAGGGACCTTATCTCTCTATTCACTGATATTTCCATAGAACCTAAGATATTATCTGAAAAACAGTGAAAGGTCAGTAAATATTTGTTCAATTAATAAACATAGTCTTTAAATAAGAAATAAGGATCCCTTTAGCCAAGGAACTAACATTTAATTTTTTTTCCCTAGATGCATCCCTGGGTCAACATTTCTAACAAATTCAGCTGCACGACCTTGGGGAAATTACTTCACCTTTTGTATTTAATGTCTAAGCTCACCTATTAAAGTGGAACGACTCATATAACTATCTCACAAGGTTGTTGTGAGTATTAAACGTGTTATGAGATAAAACAATGCAGCATACTGTACATTTCCTACTTAAAATGATACAAAATAGGCATTCAGGGCAACGTGCCATGTGCCAGAATGACTAAGTCTAGTTTCTATCTTATCACTGAATATAGTTAGGTTATTATGATCTGGCTAATAAGATGTAAGTTGAAATATTGAGTGGGATGTTTGGAAGGATGCTTTCAAAGGGAAGATGCAAACTCTTTCTTTTCTTCTTGTCAACTTAAAAAAGACACACATCAGAGTCACAAGTTAAGTTTTATCTGGGGCAAAATGTGGACCATCACCCAGGAGATAGCATTTCACATAGCTCTGAGATACTGCTCCAAAGAGTTAGGGAGGGAAGATCAATATATGTAATTTTGGTGAAAGAGGAGTTCATGCAACTAAGCATTTATCTTTACAAAGTTTTCTGCTAATCGCGAAGAGTTGATGTCACCATGAAGTGATTTAGCACCATCTGGGGAGCCCAGACTTTTCTTACTGTATTGTTGTTGAATTAGTTAATTCTATAAATTTTGACTGAGAAATTATTAAATACTAGGCTCTCACTGAGCACTAGGGATCAAAACTGAAAATGTTTCCTCATCCTTAAGGATGTTAGAACCTAAAGACAAAGACAAGAATAACTGGTTGATAGTTGTGTAATATAACTAATGTGACCAATTATAATAGCTACTGTGATAATACATAGAAAGAAAGTATTTGCCCTAAAGGGTTAAAGATTGGAGTGTATTGTAAAGGATATTATAAAGAAGATGGCATTTTTAAACATTCAATCAAAGGTTGAGGAATGTCAAGGACACAGAGTGAAGAGAGAAGACAGAGTATTCAGAGAGGTGTAAGAAGTTCAGTGGAGCTAGAACATGACATGCAAATTTTCAAGAAATGAAACCAGAGAGGTGAGTAAGTATTAGTAAGGACAATTAAGTATAATCATTTCAGATTTTGTTCTGATAAACCCACTAAAATAGTATACAGAGGGAAGGGGAAGAAGTGATTTGATCAAATTTTCACTCTAGAAAGATCAGCTTAATTGCAATATAGAGGAAATACCAGAGGCAGAGAAGGTTAGGGGCAGGGAGATCAGTTTGGAAATAACTGCGAAAATCTAAGTCACTGAGGAAGACAGTGGGCCTGAAGGAAAGAAATCGAAGTAGGTGATGACGATGTTGCCAGAGCTGCCCCAGGTCCTTGCTCAGAATCCATCAATCCCACCTTTAGCAGGAGTGTCCTTGCTGAAAACCTGCCAACTCCCAGTTTTCACTTTCACGCATTGGAGAAGGAAATGGAAACCCACTCCAGTGTTCTTGCCTGGAGAATCCCAGGGATGGGGGAGCCTGGTGGGCTTCCGTCTATGGAGTCACACAGAGTTGGACATAACTGAGGTGACTTAGCAGCAGCAGCAGCATAAATCTTAGGGCTTCCCTGTGGCTCAGATGGTAAACAATCTGCCTGCAATGCAGGAGACCTGGGTTCAGTCCCTGGGTCAGGAAGATCCCCTGGAGAAGGAAATGGCAACCCACTCCAGTATTCTGGCTTGGGAATTCCATGGACAGAGGAGCCTGGCAGGCTACAGTCCATGGGGTCACTAAAATTTGGACACTACTGGAGTGATTAGCACTTACACTTCAATTTTTCAGCATAAATCTTTAAGTTAAAGAGTCCAGAGACAAGAAAGGAAGCTGTAAGCAAAAAATTCAAATGGAGCCAGCTAGGACCAAGATGACAATGACTCTGACCTCCAACCAACCCTGAGTTATACACTGATTTTTACTATCTGCAGTCAGGGCTCAGCCATGTCTGACTCTTATCAACCCCATGGAGTGTAGCCCACTAGGATCCTCTGCCCATGGGGTTTTCTGGGCAAGATTATTGGAGTGAGTTGCCATTTCCTCCTCCAGGGGAATCTTCCTGACCCAGGAATCTATCCTGCATCTCCTGCATTTCAGATAGATTCTTTACCACTGAACCACCAGGGAAGCCCGTCAGCATATTAAATGACACATCTACCAGCCTAGACCAGGCATTGAGAATCAAAAAAGGATAGAAAGCTGTATTGCTGATCACGCTTAGAGCGCCAACTGTCTTGCTGTATCTCATGGTGCACACTGTTTGCTGAACCCACGGTAGACAAGTCACGAGCTAAGAGGCTGGAAGAAAATGTGAGGAGCCATAGGAACTGCAGATGAGTTTATTCTCTCCTGGCTGGTGCGGCAGCCATTACACAACATAACCACGCACAACCCTTCTGGGCTTTTCCAGGTGGAACTTACACGGATGTACCGCACAAAGTAGCCCGTGACCAAGTGAGTACCTCATGATGCACACACACAGTGTTGTAAATGGTCTCAGCTGTTACATAGTCATTATTTAGAAAATGTGGGGACGAGAGAGCCTGAACACGCCATCTTGGCTAATTCGCTCTCCCCACACTCCACCCCTGCAGGGTCTCTCACCTCACATCCTGTGTGCAGTCCATCGTCTGCGATATTCCCTTGGTGAGTAACACTGACCCTTGGATTTACATCTTGCAACAGCAATAGCTACAACAGTCACATCCCAACACATAGCAAAACCCAACACCGGGTATCACCTGGAACTCATGTTGTAGCCTCGTCTTCATGGGGCTAGAACGGCCACCCACTGCATGTGGAGTACCTTTATCTGCCTTGACCAAGTCCACTCTCTGTCCTTGTGAGATTGCAGAAAAGCCTCCACAGAGGCAACTCCACTCCTGCGCGGTTTTATTCAGCACCCACAAAAGCGCCCAGAGGTGTCAAGTCTTCCAGAAGGGGATTTTTGCAGCCTTCACAGCCCACCCACATGGTCACACTTTTCTAAATCTGAGGGCACAGGCTTTACAGGACACTGTTCCAAACCTACACCATAGGACACAGCCTGAATGTACATCCTTTGGCCGCCATAGCCATCAGAGCACACACTAGGACTGGGACACGGCTCTGGCTTCCATAAACAAGGCTGCATTCAGCGCTGGGGTCAGCCAGGGCCCTTCCTCTCTGTATATCAGCAAGTGACCAGTGAAGTGCAGGTTCCGCGTGGGCCTCCTGTCCCTGCTTGGGCTCTTCAGGAGGACCTTGGCCTGAGCCCCATTCAAAGCAGAAAAGGGCATCATCTAAAGGAACATCCTTGGGCACCATGCAATCTTCTCACTGAATCACCCGTACGTCTTTCTGTGGGTGCTTCCCAAGCTTGGTAAACTGCTGCTCTGGTCCCAGTTGCCTCCACCACTCTAGGAGCAGAGCACTGGGCTGTCTATCAGCTTTATTTCTGCCTACTCTCGCTGCCAGCAAACCAGCCCACATTTGCATTCTCATCACCCAGATGCAGCCTTTACCAGCTCAGGCGCCCTTCAGGGTCTTCACCCTTCTAATCCCCTTTGCCTGCCACCGTCCCTCTATTTCTCCCAAGCTAGCCACCCTCGAGGTCACCTCATAGATGGGGCGCCCCACATAGGGTGCAAGAATATAAGTCCAGGATCCGAAAGTGGTAGATGGGGCATTGTTCAAACTGGCATCTCAAATGCTGCTAGTAAAACGCTCATCACCTGGGCCTCAGGTATTTGGGTTAAACATCAATGGCTTCATGCCCAGTTCCTCACCATGTGGGTCAACTCGGCATAGGCATACCATTTACTCACAGTATCCAGGAGTTCTCCTGTGTTCGCCCACACGGTGCAGATGGCAGAGTTAATCCATTCCTTGAGGGTGTGTGCTTGGTTGGGCGCCCCCTGCAGGAGTCGCCTAGCATTCTGCACATTTGTCTCAATGACAAAGGGCTTCCCTGGTGGCTCAGACAGTAAAGCGTTTGCCTGCAATGCAGGAGACCTGAGTTCGATCCATGGGTTGGGAAGATCCCCTGGAGAAGGAAATGGCAACCTACTCCAGTACTCTTGTCTGGAAAATTCCATGGATGAAGGAGCTTGGTAGGCTACAGTCCATGGGATGGCAAAGAGTTGGACACGACTGAGCAACTTCACTGGTTCACTGGTGTCCCAACAAGGGGTAAGTGGTTATTGATGCCAGCCATTCCACCTCACCCCCAGCACACAGGATACTGTCTACCCCTGGGTACCAAAGTTGCAAGAGATATGCTGCCAAGCATTCGCCTTGCTTTTGCTGAAATTGCCTACACAAGTTGACCAACTCTGCTTGAATATATGGTTGATATATCATGAACTCAGTCACATTGGGGGCCCCTTGAAGATGTCCCGCACTGGGCCATCGGCTGCTCATGCTTCACTTTCCACTTCACAACATGCCTCTCTGCCAAGCAGGGACCCGCAGTCTCATAATGTTCACCACCATCATCTTTGGTCTCATATTCATCATCACCGTCACTTACCACCTCACTGTCTGAGATGCTGGGTTCTCCAGGGCCACAGGGTTCTTGCCCTAATACCAATATATGCTGCTCTAGTTCTTCCAAGCGTCTCTGCACACTGTGCCCTGGTGCATCGTGTAGGGCAATATCCATATTCGCTTTCAGGGCAATCAGGAAAACCCACCCCATGGTGCCAGAGACAGACCGTGCTGCCTTGTTCGGCAAACGGGAACTCACCACCTGCAATACCTTTTCAGTGCCATCCCGGGACGTGTCCACTGGAGCACACGCCGAGAGGATCATGGCCGCATGGTACCACATGCTATGAGGTGGCCACTGGCTCCCTCCATCCAGCAGAGCCTCAGGCTCCCCTACCTGCTGGGTATCCTAACGACTCTTCCAACAGTATCGCCGGTCCTGTTCATGATGCCAGGTGTCTCCCTGTGTCTCCCTGTGCACACTGCTTGCTGAACGCATGGTAGGCAAGGTGCAAGCAAAGAGGCTGGGAGAGAACTTGACCAGTCACAGGAACTGCAGATGCGTTTATTCTCTCCTGGTGGGCACAGCAGGCACAATATAACACAACATAACCACACACAACCCTTCTGGGCTTTTCCAGGTGAAGCTTACACAGGTGTACCGCACAAAGTAGCCCCTGGCCAAGGGAGTGCCTCGTGAAGCGCGTGCTTGCAGTGCTACAAGTGACCTCAGCTATTACATGACCATTATTTACAAAACGTGGGCACAGAGCCTGCACATGCCATCTTGGCTAGTTTACTCTCTTCACAAAGTGCTGGAACAAGCCCTGCTCCTTCTCTGGTACATTAATGTGCATGCCTCCCCATCACTAACCCCATTCGTCTTCCCTTTGTCTCTAGTCTTAAAAATAAAGTCCCTCTTGCAAGGTGAGTGAGAAGTTTATGTATAAACTTAGTTACAGCTTCTCCACTCTTTGGCCACTAAATAAAGCTTGTGCTGTGCCAGTTACAGCTTTAGTGTTCAGCTGCTTACATGGAAAGGAAAAAGAACTCTTCCCCACTAAGGCAGAGAGGCTTGGCTGGGTTAGGCTTCGAGAGCAGGGTCCATATGGCTTAATTCAGTTAACAAGAGGAGGGAAAGTATTAAGTGCTCTACAGAATGTGGCACGTACAGGCCTTGGTGGAAGATTTAGTGTGTGGCAGAGATGGCTAGAATAATAGCTTGATTACTTGCTAGGAATAAATGGTGCTATTTACCAAGATGGAGAAC
The DNA here is from genome assembly GCF_055505025.1 of Bos grunniens. NCBI lineage: Eukaryota > Metazoa > Chordata > Mammalia > Artiodactyla > Bovidae > Bos > Bos grunniens. The sequence goes on along the minus strand of NC_141179.1, from coordinate 5,445,522 downwards.
GCAAGAAAAGTCCAAATTTATGCGGTCGGGGTAGGATATGAAATTGAGTCTCTTGCTGCAAAAAATCTATTACCATATCTTCCTTCCCTCTTTCCTTATTTATTGCTCGTGTATTTATTTAGTGATCTAAAATGGAAAACTCAGGCCAAGTCCAAGGACAGGTTAATATCCCCTGCAGGGAACAACGATAAACACATTTACAAACTGTTGTTTACAAGTCAAACTAGGCAATTGTCAGCGGAAGAGATTATGAGCTTATTTTAGCCACTAGTGTCTATTACTCAGTTAAATTATGTTTATATTCTGTAAATCTTTAATTTTATCAGAGGAAAGAAATTCAGCCTACATATTCTATCAGAAACTCCCAAAGAAGACAGAGAATGACTTAAAAATTGGAAATAAGAATAAGCAGTGGATTAAGGGATTTATTATTGGCCATCTAAAACTTTGATTATTACCAAGAATTCAGTATTGAGTAATGTAATGGGCTGCCTGATTTGATAGACTTTTCACAATTTTTTTTTTTTTTTTTAAATAAAGCTTCTATGCAAAAGTTGCCAGCTGCATCATCATCTGGGTGCTGTTTCTAGAGTCCTGGTCAGGGCCCTCTTGTTGAGGCAAATGTGAGATAAATAGGCTCTTGTGTTCCTAACACTCATAAATTCTTAGGCAAATTGATACAGGTCCTGGAAACTTCCTGCCAGAAGTGCATTTGAGACTCCCAAGTTCTTTATCTCTGAAATGCTTGAAATTAAAGCTATAAGAGAGTCTTTTGAGTTTAGAAGCTCCTGGTGAGGTTGAAAGACCGAAAAAAAAGGAGGCCCAAGAGGAAACTCTCCCTAGCCTCAGTATCTTGGCTGGGTTGCTAACCAGAAAGGCTTACTTTTAGTATCGGTGACTGGGCTCAGCAGGCCCAGCCATCCTGGAACTGGGGTTCCTTTTGTGAGTTGTATCTGAATATGTAACAGTAAGGATAGAATTTTTGAAGGTTCAATGATCCAGTTTTCACAGAGACAACATGCAAAAGTGGCAGAAGTAAAAGCAGGTGGAAAGAGGCGGCTTAGATCTACATTCTAGCTCCCTGAAGCATTTGCAGATAGAACAGCCTCCTAATAAAGGCAAAATAATGATTAAGAGGCTAGAGATGAAACACTGAATGGGAAAAATTTTACTGTTGAAGAGTAAGTCCAATTCAGCACAAAGTCTAGGCCATGGAAGACGAGGTTGGCAGGGTGGCAGGGATTGGGTAGGTAGAGTCGCCTACCACCTGCCAGGGTTGGTTTGCCCAGGAAGCAGTCTGAGATGGAGATTTGTGTTCAGGGCCATAGAGCAACACAAGCCAACAGGAATGAACAGAGGGAGGTGACCTGTGATGCACTTCACGCTATCAGGGACTTGAAAACTGAGCTGCCCCTCACAGGTGTCCTGAATTTAGCCCTGAGGGGTTGGATCTTTGCCTATCCTTGCCTGGTCAAAGACTCTTTGAGTGCAAGTTTACCGGAGGGGAAAGTGCCTATGCTAAGAAAGAAGACACGCTTCTCCTGGGCAGGGACTCAATCGAGAGCCCTCAGCAGACAGCACTCTGGGTAGCTGGAGAAATCGGGGAATTTGGTCAGAATAGGGACATCTAGGCTACACGATAGGCCAGCCACCGCACTCTGTGTCTGATCTTAGAGTGACTGATGTCTGTGTGGCTGACTGTGTGCTGATAGTTGGGCTTGGACATTAAGTGCTGGGCAGGGGTGGGTGGGGGTCGCTCTGCCCCAGGGGAGGAACACTCGGCTTGGGAACGGGGTCCAGTCACCTTGCCAGCATCCAGGTGTCTAGTGGGTGCTCTGACCTCCAGACCGCCTGTGCTGCTATCAGCAGGCCAGGTGCCAGCTCAGGGTCTGTCATTCCTGAGGACCAGGTTCCCCTGTGCTGTGCTCACTCAGTTGTGTCTGACTCTTTGTGACCCCACAGACTGCAGCCCACCAGGCTCCTCTGTCCATGGGGATTCTCCAGGCAAGAATACTGGAGTGGGTTGCTATGTTCTCCTTCAGGGGATTTTCCCAATCCATGGATTAAACCCAGGTCTCCCACATTGCAGGCAGATTCTTTACTGTCTAAGCCACTAAGGAAGCCTAAGAATATTGGAGTGGGTAGCCTATCCCCTCTGCAGGGAATCTTCCTGACTCAGGAATCGAACTGGGGTCTCATGCATTGCAGACAGATTCTTTACCAGCTGAGCTACCAGGGAAGCCCATCAGGTTCCCATAGTCCTTGCATAATTGCTAAGGGAGATCCTGGATTTTCTGCTAATTTGACCTATGAGGCTTTGATTAGTTGGAATTTGATTGAAAATAATGAAAGATAAGTAAGATTGAGGGATACCCAAGTTATTCAATTTTGTGCAACTTGTAAATGGCCATAACCCTGACAAAAATAGGGAAATTGAGAGAGCAAGCTGGTTTTAATAGGAAGGAATAGATGATGGATAAAATAAAAATTTGGAAGTGGTTACAAGGCTGTAGGCAGGCTGATGGGTAAAATAAGTGTTGTCCTTGGCTGGACATGAAGTGGGAGAGGGACTGTTCTTTCCTTTGCATCTCCATCACACTTGGATGCATTATCTTTTGTCGGTGGTGTGTTTGACTCTTCTTACTAAACAGTGAACAGCTTAAGGTCAGGTGCGAGGCAATTTTTTACACTTGGAACCTGACATCATGGTCAATGTATGGAATAGAGTAGGTTCCCACTATTTGTTTGTTGGATGAAAATGGAAATGAAAGAATGAGCAAAAGTGAAGGAGAATGTTGTGTATGTATGCATGAGTGTGTGTGTGTGTGTGTATTTGTGTGGTGAGTGGGACTGATACAAGCTTTACATATTTGTAACATTTATTCCTAAAAGCTTAAAACCAGTGTTAAGCAGCAGTTCAGCTACTTAACTGATTCAGCAGTTCAAACCCAAATCCTGCTGGGTTTGAAAAGCCTCCAAGTCAGAGTCCTGTCAGCATATTCTCATGCTTTTTCCCAGCACAGGAGAACACTGGAGTAGAGAAGCAGAAGAGACTGGCCCACGATATTCTACCGCCCTTTGACTCGTGGCTCCATTAGTAAATTGAAAAGAGGCTAAATATTTGGCATATCCCTTCTTTCCTGCCATGTGGGGATGCTGGGAGGCTTGTTGTGCCATAGTGTCAAGGTGATCCAAAAAGACTCACTGAACTGAGGAGATGTCTGTAAATTAATTTTTGCTTCTTAAAGAATAACCCTAAGCACACCATATAATTTATATTACTATTTGATGTGACTGTGTTAATTCCCTGAGATATTTACTATTTCCTTTTCGATTCCATTATCTTCCCAGGCACTGAAGTCTAATTTACATATTAATAGTTTTACCTAATCACCAGCTTATAGAAACTTCTGAGTATGTGTCCTGTGTTCCAACCTCTTGAAACTTTCGGAGCTTCTTTACTCACCCCACACTCCTACATGTCTCAGACTAAGTAGTTCACAGTTGACAAGATGAATTTATAAATTTTTCTGATTGTAAATTTACATAGCACATTCAAATATGCAGAGAAAGTATAGCTTCTGTACTTTTCATAATTCATCTAATCATCTCAAAAGAGGCCCTTCCTTATTTGGTAGCAGGTGCAAGAGGATACTAAATTTAGTCCAATTCAGTAAACTCAGTTGCTAATTTAAATAGCGTCTGATATATAATTTAGTCTCTTTTGGATAGATTTGTTTTTATGTTTCCCCAGTTTCTGCTTCTCTCCAATATGGATCTTGGAATATGCCGGAGGGAGATTAGGTGACTACGTCGAGGTAGGGAAGGGGAGAAGTCCCAGAGCTAAGTGCCTAGGTCCTTGGAGCATCTTTGTGGCTCCTCTAGACCCAGGCAATGCCATGTTTCCTCTGGTCAGTGGTACCTTGCTGGTATCTGACGGTTAAGTCTTCAGCTCATAAACTTGGGAAATTTTCTTTCTTGGTTGAGTCAGATCCTGGTGAAGTCAGAGACTAAGGTTTCAGTTCCCTAGCTTGGTCCTGGATTAAGCTGAGTATCTCATTGGTATTAACATTTTGCTGTAGTTCTCACCTTGGGACCACTTGTTCCCAGTGTAGTCACATTTCCGTATAAGTTCACCAGCCAGCATGATCAACTACTTTCCTTACAGGTTCACCAATCGGCATCATCAATTACTCTCCTTACAGGTTCACCAACCAGCATCATCAGCTACTCTCCAAGTCTGCCCTAAAGCATGCAGAAATTCTGGAAGCCCTTCTACATCACATAGGATTTAAAGATTTTCTAATTATGTCAGACTTCTGTTTCATTCTTCTTTGGCTACTTAACAAAATTTGAGTTCTCAAATTTCTTCTCTTGCCATCCTGTATTCACTCCTTTGGAAATCTTCAGTTCAGTTGAGTTCAGTCGCTCAGTCATGTCTGACTTTTTGCAACCCCATGAACTGCAGCATGCCAAGCCTCCCCTGTCCATCCCCAACTCCCAGATCTTATTTAGCACCAAAACTGTAAATAACATCTGTGAGCTAATGGTTCCCAAATATGTGTCTACATCCCAGACCTGCTAGATTTTAGATTTGAATAACCAGTTACCTACTCAACATCTCCAATTAGCAGTCTAATAGGTCTTTTAAACTTACATGTCTGAGATGCAACTATTTCTCTTCCTCCCAAACTTTCTCCTTTATCAGTCTTCCTCAACTCAGTAAGTAGCATCATCTCTCTTTCAGATACTCAGCATAATATGTTAGCATTATCCATGATTTTCTCACAACCATACCGAATCCACTGGGACATTCTTTGACTTTCTCTTTAAAATAAACCCAAGCTATCACGTCAAAAACGAATAAAATACCCAGGAATAAGCTTAACCAAGGAAATGAAAGAGCTATACTCTGAAAACTATAAGACATTGATTAAAGATTTGAAAATGATACAAAGAAATGAAAATATATCCTGTTTTCTTAGATTTGGAAGACTTAACATTGTTAAAATGTCCATAGGACTCAAAGCAATCTTTGAGCAATTACAGATTTAATGCAATCCCTATCAAAATACCCAAGACATTCTTCACAAAACTAGAACAGCTAGTTTGGTTTTAGAAAACTAAAATTCATGTGAAACCACAAAAAAACCCAAATTGCCAAAGTGATCGTGAGACAAAAAATAAAGCTGGAGGTATCACATGCCCTGGCTTTGATACTACAAAGCTACAGTAATCAAAGTAGCATAGTGTTGGCATGAAAGCGGACACACAGAACAGAATAGAGAGCTCAGAGATGAACCCACACATATATGGGCTGTGAATCTGCGACAAAGGAGACAACAATATACAGTGAAGGAAGACAGCTTCTTCAATAAGTGCTGCTGGGAAAACTGGATAGCTGCAGGTAAAAGAATGAGATTACAACATTTTCTCATACCAAATACAAAAATAAACTTAAAATGGATTAAAGACCTAAGTGAAAGATCTGAAATCATAAACTCCTAGAAGACAACCTAGGCATAACACTCTTTGACATAAATTTTAGTAATTATTTTCTTGGATCAGCTTTCTGAGGCAAAATAAATAAAAGCAAAAATAAGCAAATAGGGTTTAATTAAACTTAAAAGCCTTTGTACAGCAAAGGAAACCAATGGCAAAATGAAAAGACAACCTACAGAATGGGAGAAAATATTTGCAAATGATATGACTGATAAGGGATTAATATCCAAAATATATAAACAATGTATACAATTCAACATGAAAAAGCAACAGACAACCTAAGTTGGCAGAAAATCTGAATAGACATTCTTCCACATAAGACATACAGATGGCCAACAGTGACATACAAAGATGTTTAACATTGTGAATAACAGACAAATCAAGTCAAAATCACAATAAGATATTACCTCACACCTGTCAGAATGGCTATCATCAAAAAGAACACAAATAACAGATGTTGGAGGGAGTATGGAGAAAAATAAACCATAACACACTGTTGGTGGGAATGTAAATTGGTGCAATCACTATGGATAAAAGTATGGAATTTTCTCAAAAAGCAGTATGTTGATTCGAAAAGATACATGCAGCCCAAAGTTCATAGCAGAATTATTTACAATAAAAATATGGAAGCATCCTATGTTTCCATTGTCGGATGAATGAATAAGAGATTATAGAAATGCAGTGGAATATCACTCAACTATTAAAGTGAATGAAATGCTACCATTTGCAACAATGTGTACAGACCTAGAGGGTCTTATGCTTAGTGAAATAAGTCAAAGACAATTACTGTGTGGTGTTACTTACGCATAGAATCTAAAAAATTACACAAAAGCATGTATCTAATAAAATGTAAGCAAACACAAATATAGAGAAAAAACTGGTGGTTACATTGGGGAATGGAAAAGTGGGAGGAGAAAGATAGGGGGAGGCAATTAAGAGGTACAAACTCCTGTATATCAAATATGAGCAACAAGGATATATTGTACAGCAGAGGAAAATATAGCCAATGTTTTATAATAACTTTACGTGGTGTATAATCTATAAAAATATTGAATCAGCATATGTACAACTGAAACTAATAATATTGTAAATCAATACTTCAATTAAAAAATGCTTACAGACTGTGTACATCTTAACATCTTTCCCACTACTACCTTGGGCCATGATACTGTGTCTCTTTTCTCTTGGATTAGCTTCACAATTGGTCTCCCTGTTTCTGACCTTGATATAAACATCTACTCTCAATGTAGCATTTAGAGAGATTTTTAAGACATCATCTAGAAAGATTTTAAAAACATCATGTCACACCATTTACTCTTCTGCTCAAAATTTTCCAAAAGCATTTGCTATTTTGCCTGGCACCCTCTTCCCCCAGATGGCTTTTGGCTGTTCCCTCACTTTCTTTAGGTCTCTGCTCAAGTATCATCATTTAGTGAGGCTTTCTCTGTCCGTTTTAAAGGTCATCTTAAAACGGCATGCTCCTTGCTTCCCCTGAAGCATGCTTCAGCCAACAACTGAAATTCCTTGCTCCATTTTGCTTCCCTTTGTAGCACTTACCTTTATAGATCTGTGCATTCTTTGCCTCTTTCCTCAACTGAAGGGCAAGATCTACAGTGTTGAGAACTTAATTCTGTTAATTGCTTTATTTCCAGTGCCTAGAATGGCACCTGACGTGGAGAGAGCACTCCACACATTTGTTGATATAACGTCTCTACTCCGTTGCTTCCATCATGATGTGAGAGAAGTCTAACAGCTTTTGCAGCCCAGCTTTCGCTCCTGCTCCCTGTCCTGAGTCCCTCTGTTTGATGGCCCTAGCAGGACTGTCCAGGGTCTTCCAGGGAGCTTCCTCTACCTTTCAGTCTGTGGGTTTATTTTGCCATCTGAAAGTGTTAGTTGTTAAGTCACGTCTAACTCCTTACGACCCCATGGACTGTAATCCACCAGACTCCTCTGTCCTTGGAATTCTCCAGGCAAGAATACTGGAGTGGATAGCCATTCCCTTCTCCAGGGGATCTTCCAGACTCGAACCCAGGTTTCCCATGTTGTGGGCAGAGTCTTTACCATCTGAGCCACTGGGGAAGCCCTTTTGCCATGTGAGTTGTGAAGAAAACAGTACTTTAATATTGCAAATTCCAAAGTATATGAAATTTGTTATTACTTGAAAGATTTAACTAAAAGTTAAGGTTAGGAGAATTCCCAGAACTGCTTGTTACAAAGAATGTGACAGAGAACCTGGCTTGTTAGATGTAGGTCTAGATTTGAAGAAAGAAAAGAGGTAATAATCATAATAAAACAAACCATGTTCAGAGTTATTACTTACTGTGTGCTGACTTTGTCCCCAGACCTGTGTATATTACCTTCACAACAGCCCTAGAAAATAGTACCTCTCTTTCCCAGATGAGAAATCCAGGGCCTGAGTCATTGCTAACATGATTAAAAGTCACAGATTTAATAAGCGGCTGAGCTGGGATTGTTAACTAGATTTTTTCTGCTATAGCACGCTGCATTCACAGTTGTCTTCAAAAGGATGTTGGCAGCCTGTGCCTTTTGGAAAACTATCTGCAGTGCTGTTTGAAAATTATCTTAAAAGCCTTTCAAAGAACCATAGTGGGATAGCTTCTTATATTGGGAACTAAAAGAGCCCACCATTTCTGTGACTGTGCATGTCATTAAGCTTATTTGTCTGGGATTATGTGCAGGCTAATGATCAGCAATTACCATGATTATAGAACGATCTTTCATCTGGAACAGTGAGGTGGCCTTTGGCAGCACAGAGAGGGGAGAGTGGACAACACAGGGCATCAGAACGAGAAGCGGGTGACCTGTCTCCACCCGGAGCGTCCACAGAAGCAGCAGGACGAGGAAGCGAGAGGAAGCTAATTGCCTGTGTATGAGTGACGAGTGCTGAAGGCCGTTCTGCCCGCAGCTGCCGGGGCCTGGGTTTGACGGCCTCTGCACCAGCACGGGGCCTCTGCATCAGCACGGCAGGACCGGACGCTGGTAGCGTGAGGGGAAAGCCGCATCCTCCGCCTTGGTGCTCCTGCCCCCGCTGCACTGCTCACAGCCCGGCTGAGTTTCTTAAAGGTCCCATAGGTCTCACCCATCACGGGGGATTGATCCTACCCATTCATAACTAGGCCTGTTACCTCGGGTCATATCACACGGCTTCTCTGAAGTCACATAATAACCTTATCTCTTTTACCGGGTGCTGTTCATCTACTTCGTGATTCCACGCACAATGACGCTGTTGTAAAGGTAGCCTGCTCTTCCCTGAGATTGTAAGCTCATGCTGGCCAAACCATGAACTGGGAAAAAATAAGCTTCACAAGTCACTCTGTGTGGTGATTTTGAAAATAACATAATAGTGTGACACATTAGTATTCACAGGTGGAAAACAGTACCTGTTTTTGTGTTCAGTTATCAAAGCGGTGCAGAGGTCTTCTGTAAAAAAAGGTGGAGGTGGCCTCCAAAATCATTTTCAGGTGCTACATCCTTCCCTAATTACCATCAATTGTACATTCTACCTCTATTCCCCCAGCACTGTGGTTGCATTTATTATAATCTTGTTTGAGGAGGAGGGTGGTGATTGACACCAATTCTCTTTACAAATCCCATGTGAAGTATGATTTGGTTTTCTAATTGTGCACGTTTGCACAATCTGCTTCCTATCCCTGCTAGATTACTATGAGATGAAAGGCTCATCAGTGTGGAATTATGTTTTCTCAACAAGGTCTTGGGTCTGCTGCTGTGCCTCTGGTGATGACAGAATTTGAACATTCTCAGCATTATGGATTTCTCACGTATCATGACTGCTTCAGTAGCTGTACCAACAGAGGGCAGTGGAAGCCAGGTGGAAGTCGATAGAAGCTTCTCTGACAAAACACTTGAGTTGGGTCCTGAAGGGTGAGCAGGAGTTTGACAAGCCAAGAGGAGGGAGAGAGACACATGTTTTAAACAGCATGAATGGCAGATGGAAAATGCCGTATGGCACAGCAAGCCCTGTTTAGAATATGGTGATCAGTTTGCTGTGCTACAGCAGTTAAGTTATCTTTATCGTGTTATTCTCTCTCTAGCTGGAGCTCTTTGTTTCTTGAGTTATGTGGAATTTGATGTGTCGCTTACACCCAGATGGTAGTTCTACAGTACTTATGGGAAGGTGTGTACTGGGACTGAGGGAGCCTGAGGTTTACAAAGAGCAAGAAGCGACTTCCATGTGAGGTTTGAGACTGGGGATGAATTCTCTTCTTGCTCTGGGACTCATTTTCCCCACTAATAAACCAAAAGCATCAACTGCCCTCGGTCTGAAGGTAATCACTGAGTTAAATGTGATGGACCCACAGTTGGTAGATTAACCCTCTGACCTGGCAGCTTATCAGTGTTTCCGGGGAAAGAGGAGGCGGAGAGGTGACTGGGAGTCGTTACTGCCATCTCTCTGAGATGTACACACGATCTACGGGCGCTCTAGAGTGTACACTTACATAAGAACCTCAAGGCTCGGGGAAAACAGACTGTACCTTTCCCCAAAGTGTGGTGAACCCATCCACATGGAAAGTGCTTGGAAACCTTTGGAAGTCTAGGGTGTCTATATTATCCTTTTACATGCAGTCACAGGGGATTTGGTGTCACTAATTTTAGGAAAGAAAACCATCAGGAAAATACACCCAAACGTCTTCACAGTGTCTTACAAACAGATAATCTATGAGTTAGATGGAGTGAATTTTATGTTAAAGAATAAGTGATTGTCTTGAGGGGAGAGAAGAAGAAAAAGAACAAGGAAAGGAAGCTAGAGACCATGTGAAATCATGAGCCCTTTCCAACACTTCTTCCTGCATTTTCTGTGACACTGGCTAGAGGCTGATGTTTTGCACCGTGGTTTCCTTGCTGTAAGTAACTGAAGTATCCCAAAAGGTCTGACAAAGTAACTCATGGAAGAATCCAAGGGTCCTGTTCAACGACGGCTGGTGACGTGGGCTGGAAGGGAGTAGAGACCCGGGGCCCCTCAATCCAGGCTATAGGCAGGACGCCGCAGCCCTTCCTTCCTGCCGGCTTCCTTCACACTTCACAGTGTGAGCTCTGCATTTCACATGAGCAGAGGACCTTAGACTCAGCCCTCAAACAGAAGGTCCATTTCTCCCTCCGGCCATCCTGTGTATAGCTTTCAACCTGGAAGGAAAGACCCTTGAGTTTAGCACAGAAGCAGCCCCTGGGTGAGGCCAGCCCCTTGGTTTCCACCAGCCTTTTCCATGCACAGAGAAGGCTGGGCCCCTTGATGAGAGGCAACATAAATTGATCAGAAAATCATCGAAGAAGAAAAATTGTAAGAAAAAAATAACTAATTTACCTGATTTATGAAGGTCATTACCAACCTACTAGAATGTTCTGATTCACTTGAGACAGTAAATTTTATGTGACAGAGATGACAATTGGGGAAAAATAAGTGGAGAATGCAAAGGAACAAACCTTTTGTTTTCTCCTTGTCCTCAAATTACACCTTCTCTGCTTCTTACGGTGGAAACTCCTACCCTTTCCTATGATGTATGCCTTGACTCTTTTCCAGGTTGAAATTGAGTCATGCTGTCTTGCCCTTCATTTGGACTGAGGGGTGTGATTCAGTTCTCTTAATAGTCTTGTAGTTTCAATTTCCTTGCTGTAGCTATTAATAATAGTCTCTATTATATGCTGGTCAAAGAACTGACTTTGATATTAGAGGAAATCTTCCATACTGGGAGATAAAAGTTTACATGGTTCTGGCTCCTCTAACTGAAAAGGAAGTCATAAAGAGATTGAACAGCTAAAGAGTGCTTATTTCATACTATCCTTTGTTTATTTCTTTTCTTTTCTTTCAGACATAGCTGAAATCTGTGAATTATAAGGAATTTAAGTGGTCACTGGTCTTCCTCGGTGGCTCAGACAGTAAAGAATCTGCCTGGAATGCAGGAGACCCAGGTTCGATCTGTGGGTCTGGAAGATCCCCTGGACAAGGCAATGGCTACCCACTCCAGTATTCTTCCCTGGAGAATCCCATGGACAGAGGAGCCTGGTGGCCTATAGTCCATGAGGTCACAGAGAGTCAGACATGACTCAGCGACTAACTCAGTGGTCATTTAGTCTAATGTTTCCCAAAGAGTATGCAGTATGATTCTAGCTTGTACAAGAAGGAATTGTTTTTAAATTTTTCACAAATTTTATTTTAATATACACTAATAAAGTTTTAAATATGCACTAATAAAGTGCAAGGAAACCATGATTTCAAGGATACCATTGTATAGGATGAATATGTATATGGATATGTCAATAATTGGAAGGTTCTTGTGGATGACTGAAGTTTAGGGAACACTGACATGTCTTCTTTTCTTTCTTTCAGTGGCTGGGAAAACTGAGACACTGAAGACAAGTGACTAGTCTAAGGTTGCACAGCTAATTCCTAGTCGACTTGGGTTTTTTAAAATTAATTTTTGTTGAAGTATAGTTGTTTTACAGCGTTGTATTAGTTTCTGCTGTACAGAAAAGTAACTCAGATATAATTATACATATATGCCCTGTTTTTTGGATTTCCTTCCCATTTAGGTCACCACCGAACACTGAGTTGAGTTCCCCAGGATATACACTAGATTTTCACTACCTGTCTGTTTTATGCATAGTATCAATAATGTATGTGTGTCCATCACAGTCTCCTAGTCCATCCTACCCATTTCTCCCTCTTGGTGTCCCTACACTCATTCTCTATGTCTGTTAGACTGGGGGGTTAAACCCAGGATGTGAAACTCTTCATCTTTCACCATTTTCTTCATTTTTATAAATGTGTTCTTTGCTATAACCACAAATTCAGTTTTTTTTTGTATTACTAAAACATGCATCTAATTTCAATACATCAGACATAAAAATATAATTTGCAAAAATGTTCAATGTAGTATCTAATGAATATTGAAAAGTGATTTTAACACCGTGGCTGTGAAGTCCAAGGGCCTTTGCTCCCTTCATGTCTTGTAGCATGTATAACCCTCTCTAGCATGCTTGTCAGTCTCTTTGGATTGTAGTCCACAGTTAACTGAGGACAGAGAAATTTTATCAACTAATTTGGATACCACCATTTTCTATGAGACCATACCTGCCATCCACTATTCTGATTCTGTCTTTTTCTTCCATAATTTTGAAACCCATGTCTCTGTTACCATGGACTGCGAACAACAGTAATCATAGCTCATTAAGCTCTCACTCTGTGCCAGGCAGTCTCCTAAGTGTTTTCTACTCAGGAGTAAAATGTTTTTCCTCAGCCCAGACACACAAAGATTAAGCAACTTGCCCAGTATTAGAAAGTGAGTAAAGATTGAAGGCAGGAGGAGACGGGGGTGACAGAGGACGAGATGGCTGGATGGCATCACTGACTCAATGGGCATGAGTTTGAGCAAATTCAGGGAAATAGTGAAGGATTGGGAAGTCTGAAAGAGTACAAGTGAATGTTGCTCAGGTGTGTCTGACTCTTTGTGACCCCATGGACTATACAGTCCATAGAGTTCTCCAGGTCAGAGTACTGGAGTGGGTAGCCTTTCCCTTCTCCAGGGCATCTGCCCAATCCAGGGATCGAATCCAGGTCTCCTGCATTGCAGGAGGATTTTTTACCACCTGAGCCGCAAGGGAAGCCCAAGAATACTGCAGTGGGTAGCCTATCCCTTCTCCAGCACATAGATCTTCCTGACCCAGAAATCAAACCAGAGTCTCCTGTATTGCAGGTGGATTTTTTTACCAACTGAGCTATCAGGGAATCCCATACAGTGCTGCATTCCATAGGGTTGCAAACAGTCAGACATGACTTACAGACTGAACAACCAAAGAGGTTTTGTCCTGGGCCACCTGTTCCAGTGTCCCCACTCTTGTTCTTGTATTCACAGCAAACGCAGTAATCTTGCCCCAAATCTTAACATTTTCATTAGCTTTTAAACCATATGACATTGAAAAACTCAGTGTAGTCTGTGTATAATTGAATGATAAAAGATTTTAAAAACAGCTTTGTTTTCAAACTGTCATGTTGTGTATAAAAATGGTATCACACATGATTTAACAAAATCCCTCAAAGAGTATAGGGGGCTGGAAATTGGTAGGATAATTAAAATGCATTTTATGCAAATTAGTTTCAAAATTATACAAAGCAGGATGGAAGAAGTGAGGAAGTGTAATGAGAAGGATGATTCAGAACGAAAACCACAATAACAATGGTGGATAGTAATTATTGCATCTAAAATGTGCTGAGAACTGAATATGGACTAGTATTATGTTGAATACTTATATATTTAAATGCTCACGACAATCTCTGAGGTATTTGTCATGATTCTAGTTTTACAGATAAGGCGACAGCCTCCAGGAGGTTGTGCTGCATTGTGTGTCCCTGTGACCGGTGGGTGATAACAGAGCCATGATTGCCACATTTCCCCTCGTTTCATTCCCAGGAGCTCAAAGAGCATCTTTGCTAGGAGACTCCATGTTCTTTTGTTCTGTCTTGGTTTGAGTCATGAAAGAGGAACGTACTGATTTTTTTTTTCCTTCTGAGTAATAGCTGACCCACTATTCCCCAAGTTAGTCAGCAGGATTCAGGAGACCTTTGGGGGCCTTAGCAAGAATTAATTTTAGAAATATCCTACACGCCTCCATCTCAAATGTTAAAGTACCACTTTGATTTTGAAATTCTGATTCCTCAAAAGTCTCATCACCTGCATTGTTCACTTCATTCGTGGGAGAGATAAGGGTCAGAATACCTTTTGACCAATTCAGGAATCAACAGTGGTGGATTGGCCATCACAAAGACGTTTCAGGAGAAAATGGTTCACAGTTCAAAGAGGTGTTCTGATTTCTTCCTGGTCAAGGGCAGCCTCTCTGGAATAACTTTGTGAATTTCCAATGTGGCCATTTTAAAAGCAACTTATTCAGGTGAATGCTTGATTTATTTGGTAAAAAATCCTCCAAATCTACAAAGTCAATGCTATAAAGCTTTGCATATAACCAGTAAGAAAATTTCAACTTTCGAAGAACAGATTCCTTTTTCAAAAATTCCACTTTAGATTGGATTGAGACTTGTCTTCTTGTAATTCTGAGATTCTGACTTATGTTTTCAAACATGACCTTGCAGAGCAATGAAGTCAAGTTTGTTCCCTCTTCTAAATGACTGTCTTCACGTATTCAAAAATAGCTCTCTTGTTCTCTCTGAATTGTGTCTTCTTCAGGTTAATCAAAGTTTCTTTAGAGCTTCTTTCCTCCGTGAAAGACTAATAAGAGGATATGTCCTGCATAATGGTTTAGTGTCCTAGATAAAAACAGCCTAGTTCATTTTTGGTGTAAAAAAAATAAGAGATGCACAGTGATAGAATGTCACTTGGCCTGTTTCCTCTTTGCAAGGCAGGCTTTAGGACGATGATAAATATTTGTCTAAACTGTGCAGCTGAGCCATATGTAAATTTGCATAATGGCACTCTAGGTGATGTGCTGCATGATAATTACTTGTTACTTGTAACTTGATAAAGCCGGATTTTAGCAACACAGTCCTGACTGAATGCCTTGTCAGCAAATCAGGAGCCCCCTTCTTGTCTCCTTGTCACCTTAGATGACATTCAGGAAGAAGGAAGATGTGGCAACAGACAGTGGGAGACTCATCCAAGGCCATCAATATGCGTGATTTCAAACTATTTGTTTATAGTGCAAATGTTTTGATGCAATCAGTCCAAAATTTCAAAATCTTTGCCAACACTGATTCAGCTGGCCAGCTGGGTGAAGAAGAACGTGTATCAAACACATGTCACAGGTCACGTCCTGCAGTGTTGCGTGAAGTAGACATCCAAGCTCTGGAAACACGCTTCCTGCTCTTGTGAGGAGCATCAGTCTCCCTGGAAAAATACTTCCTGTTAGGCAAGGATTCTGTACTTTTCTGCAGAGATCTAAGGAAGTCGATCAAATCAAATCAACAGATTCAACAATTCCAGGAAAAAGCATCATGTTAGGTTTTGGGAGAAGGAAATGAATAAGACATTCCCTATTACTGCTCCTTTTGAATAGTCATTTGGATTTTGAAATGGTTTATATTGTTATAAGTAAAAACTCCTTTTTTAAGGATAATGATATGGCAATGTTATGTCAGGCATCAAAGGAGCAGATTACAAAGATTTGAGAGGCTGTGTAGATCAGTGGATGAGAAAACACAGCTTTGGAGTCTGAATTCTTACCCCACCACTTATCTTGGCACATTATATAACTTACCTGAACTCCAGTTCTCTCTTTTCAATGACAAAAAGAACATAAAGTGCTTCAGATAACACCTGGCCCATAGTTCAACATATATCAACTATTAGTGTGGTATCTGTACAATAGACAAGATATAACATTTAAAGTTAGTAAAATCTTGGAATGAAGCCAAAAAGTCCAATGGCAAATAAATAACTGTTTAATTAATATGAAAGGATTGGAAGGTAATCTTTCAATTTATCTTGAAATAATGTGATAAGTACAGATTATAAAGTAAAAAATAAAATTACCAAATAAAAATAATTTGAAACACAAACCAAAGACACAGTCTCCACCCTCAGGGACCGTATAACCTGGTGAAAGAGACATAATTATGGGAACAAAATGTAAGTGCAGTTAGTAAAAGCCAGAACCAAGGATGGAAGGATGAACCCTGTTGCAGTAGGAAGGAAATGCCCTGAAATAGTCCCTAGAACCCATAATGTCTGAGATGTAGTCAGAGGAGCAATAATGGTTGTGGGGTTGCAGCTCAGAGAAGGAGGTCATCGGAGGCAGAAAGTCTCCATGTAACTATGTAGTGAAACCCCATGTACAGGGCGATGAGGAATGTGTGTGACATTCAGCATGATATATGTTGGCACTGGATTGTGGAGAGTCTTAAACATCATATCAGAAGTGAGGGCTTCGCTATTTAGTCTGTGAGTTCATTCATCCAAACACTACTTGGAAAATGTATATGCTGTGAGGATGTATTAGGTATCCTGACATTTTCCTCCAATGATTAGATTCTCAGTATATTTTTAAAAATGAGAATGGTAATGTTTTAAATAAGATGACTGTTGAGATAAAATAACAAGCAAAAATATGCTAATCAGGAATGGTGGTGTTTGAGTAACTAAAAACGTGCCTCTTTACCCATTTTAGAAGGACCTGTGACCTTCTGCATCATATGGCCAATAGAAGCCTCACATGGAAATTAGCATGACCAGTCAGCTTTCAAATTTCTGGGTAAAGCTGAAAAAAAATGAATAACATTTTAAGGTACAGTAAAGTTTATCTTGACATTGTACAGGAGGCAGTGATCAAGACCATCCCCAAGAAAAAGAGATACAAAAATGCAAAATGAATGTCTGAGGAGGCCTTACAAATAGTTGAGAAAAGAAGAGAAGTGAAAGTTAAAGGAGAAAAGGAAAGACATAACCATCTGAATGCAGAATTCCAAAGAATAGCAAGGAGAGATAAGAAAGCCTTCCTCAGTGATCAGTGCAAAGAAATAGATGGAAATAATAGAATGGGAAAGATGATATGGGAAAGCAATAGAATGGGAAAGATCTCTTCAAAAAAAAATAGAGCTACCAAGGGAATATTTCATGCAAATATGGGCACAATAAAGGACAGAAACAGTGTGAACCTAACAGAAGCAGAAGATATTAAGAAGAGGTGGCAAGAATACACAGAACTATGCAAAAAAGATTTGATGACCCAGATAACCACCACAGTGTGATTATCGTGGAACCAGATATCTTGGAGTGTGAAGTCAACTGGGCCTTAGGAAGCATCACTATGAACAAAGCTAGAGGAGGTGGTGGAATTCCAGTTGAGCTATTTCAAATCCTAAAAGATGATGCTGTGAAAGTGCTGCACTCCATATGCCAGCAAATTTGGAAAACTCAGCAGTGGCCACAGGACTGGAAAAGGTCTGTTTTCATTCCAATCCTAAAGAAAGGCAATGCCAAAGAATGCTCAAACTACCACACAATTGCACTCATCTCACACGCTAGCAAAGTAACGCTCAAAATTCTCTAAGCAAGGCTTCAACAGTATGTGAACCGAGAACTTCCAGATGTTCAAGCTGGATTTAGAAAAGGAAGAGGAACAAGATCAAATTGCCAGCATCTGTCATACAAAAAGCAAGAGAGTTCTAGAAAAATATCTACTTCTGCTTTATTGACCATGCCAAAGCCTTTGACTGTGTGGATCACAGCAAACTGTGGAAAATACTTAAAAAGATGGGAATACCAGACCATCTTACCTGCCTTCTGAGAAATCTGTATGCAAGTCAAGAAACAACAGGTAGAACCAGACATGGAACCACAGACTGGTTCCAAATTGGGAAAGGAGTATGCCAAGGCTGTATATTGTCACCCTGCTTATTTAACTCATATGCAGAGTGCATCATGGGAAATGCCAGGCTAGATGAAACACAAGCTGGAATCAAGATTGCTGGGAGAAATATCAATAACCTCAGGTATGCAGATGACACCACCATTATGGCAGAAAGCAAAAAGGCCTTAAGAGCCTCCTGATGAAAGTGAAAGAGGGGAGTTAAAAAGCTGGCTTAAAGCTCAACATTCAAAAAATGAGGATCATGGCCTCATCACTCCATGGCAACTTGATGGGGAAACAGTGGAAACAGTGAGAGACTTTATTTTCTTGGGTTCCAAAATGACTGCAGGTGGTGACTGCAGCATGAAATTAAAAGACACTTGCTCCTTGGAAGAAAAGCTATGACCAACCTAGACAGCATAATAAAAAGCAGAGATATTACTTTTCTGACAAAGGTCTGTCTAGTCAAAGCTATGGTTTTTCCAGTAGTCATGTATGGGTGTGAGTTGGACCATAAGAAAGCTGAGTGCTGAAGAACTGATGCTTTTGAACTGTGGTGTTGGAGAAGACTCTTGAGAGTCCCTTGGACTGCAAGGAGATCCAACCAGTCCATCCTAAAGGAGATCAGTCCTGAATATTCATTGGAAGAATTGATGCTGAAGCCAAAACTCCATTACTTTGGCCACCTGATGCGAAGAACTGACTCATTGGAAAAGACCCTGATGCTGGGAAAGATTGAAGGTGGGAGGAGAAGGGGACGACAGAGGATGAGATGGTTGGATGGCATCACCGACTTAATGGAGACAAGTTTGAGTAAACTCTGGGAGCTGGTGATGGGCAGGGAGGCCTGGCGTGCTGCAGTCCACGGGGTTGTAGAGTTGGACACGACTGAGCATTGAACTGAACTGAAGTGAAAGTTTATCCTCCCCCCGCAAAAATAAATCACTTCACCTTTAATTACTGACATAAAAATGGACTCAGGAACAAATAGCTTAAAGTACCCTGGGGTTCTTCCACTTCAAGTGAACTAGAGTTCCAGGGACACAGAAAGTACCAAACTTGACTTTAATGCCTTGAATTCATTTTATCAGACATACCATGGAGGTGGGAGGACTTGAGACTGGGAGGTTTGGTGGGAGGAACCCTAGCTTTCGGAGGGAGCAGCCGGTCCGCGTCCTGAGTTTGCCTTCACAGGTCTGTGTTACATTAGGTGGAGTCCTAGGGCAATCCGAGCCTCAGGCTCCACAGATGTAAAAAGAGGATTAAAACGGTGCTTCTTCAACAGGATGTTCTTAGAGACTGATGGGGAAACTTCCCCCTGCTCCCTGTTTTTAGAAGTTAATCAGGGATCATGCAGTGACATGAGACCACCCCACTTATACCACATTACTAACAGTCTTTTTATGTTGAACATCACTTAGGAAGATTCCTCAGTTATTTGAAGCAAGATGCACCCTTTCATTTTCCATGAAGCACCAGGGGTTCTTGGTCCATCTTTCATTTTCTCACTAGTAATGGGAAAATGACTGTATGGTCATTGTATGACTTACCGTGTCCATGCCCCATTGCTCAGTCGGGTCTTACTCTTTGTGACTCTTTAGCCCTCCAGGCTCCTCTTGCCTGTTTTACAGGCAAAAATACTGGAGCAGGTTGCCATTTCCTTCTCCAGGGAAAAGTCCCAATCCAGAGATTGAACCTGAATCCCTGTGTCTCCTGCACTGGTAGGCAGATTTTTTTTTTTTTTTTTTACCACTGAGCCACCAGGGAAAGCCCTGACCTAATCTTGTTAGCACAAGTTTTCTGATTTTTCAACAAAAGCTGGAACTCAAAATTTTAAATGTATTCTATTGATTTTCAGATGCTTCAAACTAAGTACAAAATTTTAAGAACTCAAAACAAGCTACCAGGGATTCACAGAACAAGTTTGTGGTGTTGGTTGAGAGGTGTTAACTGCATTGTGGTTATAAGAACAGTCTCTGCAGCTAGACTTTTGAGTTCAAAACTCATCTCGTTTCTCATGAGGGAATAAGTCATTCATTCGCCTCAGTTTCCTTGCCTGTAAAACCAGGCTTATGACATAAATGAAGATATGTGCCTCAACTTGGGCTTCTGCTGCTGCTGCTAAGTCACTTCAGTCGTGTCCGACTCTGTGCGACCCCGTAGATGGCAGCCTACCAGGCTCCCCCATCCTTGGGGTTCTCCAGGCAAGAACACTGAAGTGGGTTGCCATTTCCTTCTCCAATGCATGAAAGTGAAAAGTGAAAGTGAAGTCGCTCAGTCGTGTCCGACCCTCAGCAACCCCATGGACTGCAGCCCACCAGGCTCCTCCATCCATGGGATTTTCCAGGCAAGAGTACTGGAGTGGGGTGCCATTGCCTTCTCCGAGCATGCATGCACGTGCCTCAATTTATTTGAATGAAGATTGAATGAGTTAATATAAATAAAGCTCCTGAACATGTGCTCCCAGGGCATGGTAAGCACTAGTTGGAACTTATTATTAGTTCTTATTATCAGTCTACCCCATGACATGAAACCAACTATCCACAATGGATGAGAAACTTGCACAGATCTGGGTGGTAAGTGAAGTGGGAAATAAGTTACCCTTCCTTGGAGAAGAATGTTCTATGTGGCCATCAAATGACTAATGTTTAAAAATTACCGAGTTTCATGATGTTTTTACCTCTATTTCACTCCCAATCTAGATTCTACCTCAATTTCCATCAAGGGGAGTCCAGAGAAAATTAAAACAAGTAACTGATTTCTCATTTGGATTTCTTTCCTTCTAGTTTTATCTTTGTTTTAATTACATTTCCTCTTTGTGATTTTCAGGGAATAAAATTAGTAGAAGAAGGAATAACACAAATTGAGTTCCCACAGTGCACAGAGAGAGGTGCTTAATTCTATAGGAAATAATGACATAATTAGATGACTGTCTGGAAAGAAAAATAGAAAAAAAGAGAAAGAAAAATAAAAGAAGGAAAAGTTCATCAGTTTTTGAATATGACAGTAATTATACTCTGCTAAATAATTACCAAAAATGGTGTTTTGTACAGATGACATTAGGATATGAATTTTCATCAGATGAGGTCCCAAAGATTTTTGCAGTGGCTCTCAGTCTTTAATGTGCTAAAGAATCATCCAAGAGCTTGTTAAAATGCAAGTTCTTGGACTTCACCCTGGAGAGTCTGCTAATTTAGGTCTGAGTGAGGCCCAGGCATGTGTTTGTATTAATCAGAACACTAGATTTCTGGACTGACCTTGAGGAACACTGTTCTCAAATAAGAGCTTAGGCTATTGGAATACATAGTTACCTATCGAACAACTCCCAGCTGCATTTTTAACTCAAAGATTCTTCAGTATTATAGGCCCTTTCTCAGTTCAAGGGGATGAATGTTGATTTGATCAAATCAGTAACTGTAATTTCATTCACTTGACAGGTATAGACATGAGATGTCACTCTAGTCAATATGGTAAAATGGGAAGCCTTTAGGGAAAGACTTTCACTTTGACTGAAGACAGAACTACTCCAATGCTTTTATTTTCTTTGCCTGTGGGATGAAGCTGTGTGGGAGATAGTACTTGGAGCCCCTAAAGCTATATACTAACACAAGGAGAGTGGCTAGCACACTGAGAATGATGGAGAACTATGAGCTCTTGGTAACATTGCTAATGATTATAATAACCTTTGAAATATCTTGTCTCTGGGTTTGTTGAGATAATATGTCTCATATAATTTAAACTACTTTTAATTAGATACCCTGTTATTTAAAGCTTGGAGCAGATATATGACACAAATTTTGTTCTGCAGTGCTATACGGAACAGACCATAAAATGTAAAACTTGCAGAGTGAAGTAGACAGAACAAGGCCAGTGGTGGCTGGAGCTCTCCCATTTGGGAAGTAGGTAATACCTGTTATGCAGTCACAAAATACTTGATCCAACTACCAGTTTTTTCTTGGGTTTCAGACTATATTCTGATCTAATTTAGAAGAAAGAGAAGGAAAAACTCAGTGCATGGAGATTTATTGGCTGTCTATAGACTCCTTCACTAAGGTTCTATAAGAAAGAGACAAAGTGTCTGCATGTGGTCTCTGTGAGAATAAGGAGAAAGAAAACAGGCTTTGCTAAGAGAGGCATTTTTTGAGCATAGGCTGAAAGTTGAGTTGACTGAGAGTCTTTTAATCTGAAGTCTTGCAGTGCTGGGAAAGTCAGTTTCTGCCCTCCAAGCTAAAGCTAGTTTATAAAGCAGCAGGGAAACAGGGGATTTATCAGAAGATAAAATTAATAAGCTGGGTGCCTCAGGCCACTTGCAGATATCCCCCATTGTTAATTATTTCTAAGTGAAGGGGAGGCAAGGCTGTATGCAAAGATTGGCAACTTCTCCAACAAAGACTATACTTTTCAAAAGTCTTAAGGCAGCGACCATTAAACTAAGGGAGAGGAAAAAGGTCAGAGGGCAGAGGTCAAACGACAGACCTCCGCACTTGTTCAAATGCAAATTTTGAAAAGGTGGGGTTAAAAAGTACAGAATTAAAGACCACATTGAATCAGACATTTTACCTGTAGTTACTAAACCATGAGAATGACTGGACAGGTGTGACAAGTTTGTGCAGCACTGTGTTGCCAAGGAAAATATGATCCTGGCCAAGCACAGCTTCTGGCAGACTAAACCCAAAGGGAAACTGCAGATTTGTACAGCTGGACCACCAAGAACGGGGCGGCTAACTCCGTGCGTACTTCCGAAAAGCTGTTTCACATCGTGCATCTTAGATGTAGTCAGGGAGGATGAATCACCGGACAGCAGGACCAGTTTTGTGGAGGACAAGAGACAAGGGAGACCCTCTCCGAGGCAGAACCAGGTCTGTGGAGGATAGGGGCAGAAGCAGGTCAGTCCACTGACAGCGAGCAAGGGCATCTTCCCAGGGGTAGAACCCGGACTTCTAGCTGGCTGTCCTGGGGCTGACCATGCCAGTGGAGCGGAGTCTTCACCCTTCTCGTCCAGCTGAGTAAGGAGGAGCTTGCACCTCTCTGCTTTGCCTCTTTCTCCACTCTGTCCACACACATGTTGCTGTGGTACTTACCTTCTTCCCTTTCTTCCAGTGCACGTTGTCATGTTATGGGCAGGTAACTGGTCTTTTAACCATACTTTCGCAAACATGGACCCAGTGAAGAAAACTGTGCCTCACCCAGATGTCCAAGACCTGGAGCCAGAGACTGGATGATCCTCGAGCGTTGTTTTCTTAAGAAATGAAAGAATGAGTGCTGTGTAAGTGTGAGGCTGCTATTTTAGCATAAAGATGGCACATATGGGTGTGGAGTGACCAGAGTGGAAGGTGTGAACTATTGTTAAATGCCTAGCAGCTCTCTCTGCCTCCTGGCTCCCACTACACACTGCCTTGTTCAAAGACTTCAATTTCCATCGAGTATTAGGAATGCATTTGGTTCATGGGGCTTCTCTTCAGCCTTCAGGGGCGTTGACAAGACAAAGCCAATCAGTCGTTATCAGCGACAGTCATCAGTTGAAGTGTGGGCTGTGTCTACACTATAACCAATTAAACAGCAAGGAAACTCTCCTGAGAAGGACTTTCCTTCCTGTAAAAATGAGAGTGCATGGAGAAACCCTCCTGCCACCTCTTTCGGCATGTGGAAGGCTCTGTGTGAGGACAGTCTGTGGCAGCCATCAGCTGGCGGCTCCACTGGACGACAAAGCAGAAAGATGGAGCGGGCCCGGATCCCAGATGGCACCGCAAGGCCTTAGAGCCAGCCCAGAGCGGCTTGCTGGGCTACAGGCCACGGGGTTGCAAAAGACCTGAATGTGACCTAGTTACTAAACAACAACACTGCTTCGCTATTACCTTATTGATAAAGAATATTCTAGTTTCACCCTGGTGCAGAAGCTGTTAGCATAGCAGCACTCTTGATTTGAAGAGTGTTCCTGCATTTTAATTTCATTTAAATTTTTAAATTGAAATATAGTTGACTTATAATATAATGCTTGGTTCAGGTACACTACATAATGATTTGACATTTGCATACATTATGATCACCATGATGTCTAGTTACCATCTGTCCCCATGGCAAGTTATTCCAATATTACTGACCTAGTCTTTGTGCCATATATTACATCCCTGTAATTTATGATATAACTGGAGGTTTGTTCCTCATAATCCCCGTCACTTGTTTTACTCATCATCCCACCCTGTTTCCTTCCACTTTTTAAAGAAAACAAAAATGCCACATAGTCCACGCTTCACTGCATCAGAATTAGAATGCTAATAACAGCAGGAGCAAGTTTGTTTTGCTTCAGTGGAACATTCTTGACCCTGCCTTCTTAGCATCTCAGGTTAAACAAGTGTAGGTGCTTTCCACAGTGATCCAGGTGGCTCAGCTGGAATATGTGATTTCTTGCTGATCTGGTAATTGATGGAGAATAGGCGATATCTGAATAGGATACTTAATTACTTTCACCATGGGAATAGATTGTGTTGGCATTGCTGTTGCTTAATTTATTTAAGCCACATAATCATTTTTGCCATTCTCTCTGCTCTTAGGAATTGGATGTGTCTCTATCTAGGATGGTATTTCATGCCTTCATGGACCATGCGGGAGATTTAAGTCTAATCAAGGACCAGAGATGAGATGGACATAGGGATGACTGAAGCTGAGAGACAAAAGAAAGGTGATATTCTCACATATTTTGCAATTCCTAAAAAATTATATTATGAACTCACAGAGCATATTTTTATGAAGAAAGTTAACATAAATTCAACAAAAACTGCTAATTTGTTCACTATAACTCTCTGAAAGTGTCTTGTACTGATCATGATGACATTTCACTTCAACCGGTATTTCCAGATTTGTTGCAACAGTTGGTCTCCAACTGGTGGAGAATAACTAGCCCCTCATCATAGTTCTATAGCTAGTACTAGAAACTATAAACCCAGTTTCTGCTTCAGCTACTATTTCAGATGTAACCCTAAGCTAAGGGGATCCATTTGAGGATGTTGGTGAAGGGGAGTGGATAACTGAATTCACTCACAAGAATTTCAGGTCATTACTGTCAACACGTTACTTGATCTTCCTGAACTATTGTCTCCCCATTGTTTCCTCATTCATAAAATAAGGCTGTTAGTACCTTTACCAGGGGATTGTTACTAGGGTCAAAACTGTATAAAGAAAATGAAGCTTGTGTTGGTTGGTTTGTTACCACATCATGTGAAACTGGTTAGGCAGATTATTACCCAAGATGGGGTGTATGTTCAGGAAAGGTGTACTCAAAGTATAAACTCTATGGGGTGTGCAAAATTCACTTGGAGGGCCCCACAGAGGTCACCCCAGAGTCAGTTTTCTTTCAGACTAGCTGAAACTGAGGTTCAATGAAGACATACTATTTGTACATTGAAGCAGAGTATCGGCTTCAAATAAGAGCTCACCTATCATTCCTGGTGGCTCAGACGGTAAAGCATCTGCCTACAATGCGGGAGGACCTGGGTTCAATCCGTGGGTTGGGAAGATCTCCTGGAGAAGGAAATGGCAACCCATTCCAGTATTCTTGCCTGGAAAATCCCATGGACAGAGGAGCCTCATAGACTACAGTCCATGGGGTCGCACAGAGTCGGACACGACTGAGCGACTTCACTTTCACTTCACAAGTCCTGAGGGCAGATGCTCCAGGTCACACGGGTTCATTGCCCATGAGCCATTGGAATCCTTGTGAAGAGTGAGTAGGGCAGGACCTACCTTTTGCACTGCAGTGGCCTTGGTTACAGAAGACAAGGCGTGGCATTCTTGCCATCCCTTGTGTCTGGACTGAGTTTCTCTTGGCCCGTAATTAGAAAAAATCCACTTACTTCCTTGGCCAAATTCTGCTCATCTTTCACATCTCAGCATAGATGACACCCTGAGAAGGTTATCTTGACCCCGCTGTCCACTCCAGTTCTTGGCGAGGTGCTTCCTACTGTGAGAGCCCAAAGCATCCTGAACGTGCCCACTGCTGAACTCTTCATGCTCTTCTGTCATTGCCTGCCCTCTCATCTCCACTCCTGCACAGCTGTGAGCTTGTGGCATCAAGGGCCTGGGCCAGCCTCTGTTCCCTAGAACAGAGCCTGATGTGCAGGATGTGTGAGTGTCGGCAATAGGAAGTCATGTCTGAATATATATCTAATTGTTATGACACTCTGAGGTCTCACCTCTGGGAAACACATTCACTTAAAAAATTCACTGTGAGACTTTAGGAAAAATACACAAGATTATAAGGAAATCTCATATAGTCATAACACATATTCGGCAATGATCAAGATCAATATTATCACCTGTGCTTTGTGTTTCCTCTTTCGTAGTTTTGTTGCAAATCCCAGAACTCATGACATTTTACCCCTGAATATCTTAGGACACAGTTCTAAAATCACAATTATTTTCCTATGTAAGCACAATGACATGCTTTCTTTTAGTGTTGATTGCTTAGCCATTATTTGGATTTCCCTGTCTTTATAATTAGTGTATTCCAATTAGGGAAAAAATCCCATGAATCATTGGGTAGTTGTTTTTATTTTATTTATTTATTTTAAATTAATTTATTTATTTTAATTGGAGGCTAATTACTTCATAATATTGTTGTGTTCTTTTGCCATACATTGACATGAATCAGTCACGGGTGTACATGTGACCTCCATCCTGAACCCCCTCCCACCTCCCTCCCCATCCCATCCCTCTGGGTCATCCCAGTGCACTGACTTTGAGTGCCCTGTTTCATGCATTGAACTTGGACTGGTGATCTGTTTCACATATGGTAATACACATGTTTCAAGCTCTTCTCTCAAACCATCCCACCCTTGCCTTCTCCCACAGAGTCCAAAAGTCTGTTCTCTATGTCTGTGTCTCTTACACTGTCTCACATATAGGGTTGTTGTTACCATCTTTCTAAATTCCATATATATGCGTTAGTATACTGTATTGGTGTTTTTCTTTCTGACTTACTTCACTCTGTATAATACGTTCCAGTTTCATCCACCTCATTAGAACTGATTCAAATGTATTCTTTTTAATAGCTGAGTAATATTCCATTGTGTATATGTACCACAGCTTTCTTATCCATTCATCTACTGATGGACATCTAGATTGCTTCCACATCCTGGCTATTGTAAACAGTGCTGCGATGAACACTGGGGTACATGTGTCTCTTTCAATTCTGGTTTCCTCGGTGTGGATGCCCAGCAGTGGGATTGCTGGGTTGTATGGCAGTTCTATTTCCAGTTTTTAAGGAATCTCCACACTGTTCTTCATAGTGGCTGTACTAGTTTGCATTCCCACCAACGGTGTAAGAGGGTTGACTTTTCTCCACACCCTCTCCAGCATTTATTGTTTGTAGACTTTATGATAGCAGCCATTCTGACTGTCATGAAATGGTACCTCATTGTAGTTTTGATTTGCATTTCTCTGATAATGAGTGATGTTGAGCATCTTTTCATGTGTTTGTTAGCCATCTGTATGTCTTCTTTGGAGAAATGTCTGTTTAGTTCTTTGGCCCATTTTTTCATTGGGTTGTTTATTTTTCTGTTATTGAGCTGCAGGAGCTGTTTGTATATTTTTGAGATTCTTTGTCAGTTGCTTCAATTGCTATTACTCTCTCCCATTCTGAAGGCTGTCTTTTCACCTTGCTTATAGTGTCCTTCATTGTGCAAAAGCACAGTTTTTAATTTCCTCTTACCACGTTTTTCATTTTATGCCATTGCCTTTTTAAGAGCTGAATTTATTATTGTCCTGGAGGATGTCCCATATAATGGATTAGTCTGTTTTCTTGAAGTGTCATTTGTTTGTTCCTGTAGCCCCATATATCCTATAAGTTGGAAGTTGATTCTACAGACTCAGTACGATTGAGGGTCAACTCTTTTTGACAAGGATATTCCACAGGCTGTGCTGTATACTTCGTGTCACATAATATTGAGAAGCATACAGTGTCTGGATGTCCCAGAGTGGTGTCTTGTGCAGGCACTGTGCTTTATTCAACTAGTTCTCCATTGGTAGACCTTTTATTTTATTCTCAATTGTTTGCTGTCACAAATCATGTCACAATGAATAACTTCATGCATAAGATATATCTTTCATACAGTGTATCTTTAATAGGGTTTCCTAAGAATGAGCTTATTGCTTCTTTATGCTAATTTATATTTTTACCATGACTCTTTTACAAATTACGTTTCTATTTTTGAGTCTCAGTGCTTTCACCATGATGTACCATGGTAGGTTTAATCCCACTTAGATTTATGCTGCTTGGGGTTAGAATTCTTCTTAAATCTGTGATTTGATGATTTTTGTCAGTTCGGAAAATTCTCAACATCACATTAAGTATTGCTATGCTCATTCTCTCCTATCTATCTAGAACTCTAAGTGCATTTATGTTAGACTTAACTGTATCCCCTTTACTCTGTGTTCTTTCTGCATCTTACTCACTGATTTCTCTGTGCTTCTGTACTTAATATTTGGGATATTTACATCCTACTCATGTCCCAGTTCCCTAAATCTCTATTCAGCTGTGTCTAACAATGCTTTTACACTCATCCATTGTAGCTCAGTTGATAAAGAATCCACTTGCATTGCAGTTTGATTCCTGGGTCAGGAAGAACCTCTGGAGAAGGGATAGGCTCCCACCCCAGTATTCTTGGGCTCCCTTGTGGCTCAGTTGGTAAAGAATCTGCCTGCAATGTGGAAGACCTGGGTTTGATCCTTGGGTTGGGAAGATCCCCTGGAGAAAGGAAAGGCTACCCACTCCAGTATTCTGGCCTGGAGAATTCCTTGGACTGTATAGTACTTGGGGTCACAAAGAGTCAGACAAGACTGAGCAACTTTAACTTTCACTTTTTTTCAGTGTATTCTTGGGCTTCCAAGGTGGTGCAGGAGTAAAGAATTCACCTGCAATGTAGGAGGTGCCAGAGATGCGGGTTTGATCCCTGGGTCAGGAAGATCCCTAGAGGAGGGCATGGCAACCCACTCCAGTATTCTTACCTATAAAATTCTATGGACAGAGGAACCTGGTGGGCTATAGTCCATGGGGTCACAAAGAGTCTGACATGATGGAGTGAGCACAAGCTTCCAAGAGCAAGCATTGTATTCTTAATTTCAGTTACTGCATTTTTCTAAGGTCAAAAGCATCCACTTG
The DNA here is from genome assembly GCF_055505025.1 of Bos grunniens. NCBI lineage: Eukaryota > Metazoa > Chordata > Mammalia > Artiodactyla > Bovidae > Bos > Bos grunniens. The sequence goes on along the minus strand of NC_141179.1, from coordinate 5,416,532 downwards.
ATTTTTTAAGAAAAATTCCTGATTTATTTTCCCAATTCTCACTTTTTCTTTTTCATTTCCTTGAAGTCATACTTGTTTTAAAAGCTATACTTAGTAACCCTTATTCAGAGTCTCTGAAGTATTTCTCTTATTTTTGTTTACAATTTCTTACATTTTGTGTGATTTGTATTTGATAGAGTACCATTCATAATTCAAGATACAATTTAAGGTTCTGAATGATATAATTTTTCTCTATGTAGGATTTACATTTACTTTGGTCAGGTAAGTTGGAGTATTGGAGAAGGAAATGGCAACCCACTCCAGTGTTCTTGCCTGGAGAATCCCAGGGATGGGGGAGCCTGGTGGGCTGCCGTCTATGGGGTCACACAGAGTCGAACACGACTGAAGTGACTTAGCAGCAGCAGCAGGAATTTGAGATGGTTCAAACTGGGCTTCAGTCATAGCAGAGGCATATGATTTCCCCTTATTTCTAAGTGGTGCCCTTCTGGGTCCCAACCTAAATCCTGAGGAATGTACCAGCGTCCTTCCTGGATAGTGGACCGGGATATCAAATTTTCCTTGTGCTCTGTTTGACCACAGGTATTACTTAGTTTCTGATCCTCTCAGCCATGTGTTCCAGAATTGAGTCATCTCTGTGGGGAAAACAGTCTCCACCACAGAGTATTCCTCTCTCAGTTTCCTTCTTTTTTTTTTTTTTAAGTTAATCAGGGGATAGTTGCTTTACAATATTGTGTTGGTCTCTGACATGAATCAGCCATCAGTCCAGCTGAGTCACTCAGTCATGTCTGATTTTTTGTGACCCCATGGACTGCAGCACGCCCAGCTTCCATGTCCATCACCAACTCCCAGAACCTACTCAAACTCATGTCCATCAAGCCGGTGATGCCATCCAACCATCTCAACCTAGTTGTCCCCTTCTCCTTCTGCCCTCAATCTTTCCCAGAATCAGGGTCTTTTCCAATGAGTCAGTTCTTCACATCAGGTGGCCAAAGTATTGGAGTTTTAGCTTCAGCATCAGTCCTTCCAATGAATATTTAGGACTCATTTCTTTAGGATGGACTGGTTGGATCTCCTTGCTGTCCAAGGGACTCTCAAGAATCTTCTCCAACACCACAGTTCAAAAGCATCAATTCTATGATGCTCATCTTTCTTTATGATCTAACCCTCACATTCATAAATGACTACTGGAAAAAATCATAGCTTTGACTAGATGGACATTTGTCAGCAAAGTAATGTCTCTGCTTTTTAATATGCTGTCTAGGTTGGTCATAGCTTTTCTTCCAAGGAGCAAGCATCTTTTAAATTCATGGCTGCAGTCACCATCTGCAGTGATTTTGGAGCCCAAGAAAATAAAATGTCTCACTGGTTCCACTGTTTTCACATCTATTTGCCATGAAGCAATGGGACTGGATGCCATGATCTTAATGTTGTGAATGTTGAGTTTCAAGCCAACATTTTCACTCTCCTCTTTTACTTTCCTCAAGATGCTCTTTAATTCGTCTTCTCTTTCTGCCATAAGGGTGGTGTCATCTGCATATCTAAGGTTACTGATATTTCTCCTGGCAATCTTGATTTTAGCCTGTGCTTCAGCTAGCCTGACATTTCTTATTATGTACTCTGAATAGAAGTTAAATAAGCAAGGTGACAATATAGAGTCTTGATGTATTCCTTTCTCAATTTGAAACCAGTCCATTGTTCCATGTCTTGTTCTAAATATTGCTCCTTGACCTGCATATAGATTTCTCAGGCAGTAAGTAAAGTAGTCTGGTACTCTCTTGCTTTTTCTGTGATCCAACGGACTTTGGCAATTTGACCTTTGGTTCTTCTGCCTTTTCTAAATCCAGCTTGAACATCTGGAAGTTCTTGGTTCACATACTGTTGCAGTCTTGCTTGGAGAATTTTGAGCATTACTTTGCTAGCATATGAAATGAGTGCAATTGTGTGGTAGTTTGAATATATTTGGCATTGCCTTTCTTTGGGATTGGAATGAAAACTGACTTTCCAGTCCTGTGGCTAATGCTGAGTCTTCCAAATTTGCTGGCATATTGAGTGCAGCACTTTCACAGCATCATCTTTTAGGATTTGAAATAGGTCAGCTAGAATTCCATCACCTCCACTAGCTTTGTTCATAGTGATCGTTCCTAAGGCCCACTTGCCTTGCATTCCAGGATGTCTGGCTCTAGGTGAGTGATCACACCACTGTGGTTATCTGGGTCATTGACATCTTTTTGTATAGTGTTTCTGTGTATTCTTGCCACCTCTTCTTAATATATTTTGCTTCTGCTAGTTCCATAGCATTTTTATCCTTTATTGTGCCCATCTTTGCATGAAATATTCTCTTGGTATCTCTAATTTTCTTGAAGAAATCTCTAGTCCTTCCTATTCTATTGTTTTCCTCTATTTCTTTGCATTGATCACTGAGGAAGCCTTTCTTGTCTCTCCTTTCTGTTCTTTGGAAGTCTGCATTCAGATGGGTGTATCTTTCCTTAGGTATACATGTCTCCTTCCCCTTGAACCTCCCTACCTCTTCCCACCTTATCCCACCCTTAGAGGCTGTCACAGATTACCAGGTTTGAGCTCCCGGCATCATACACCGAATTCCTACTAGCTATCTGTATTACACATAGTAATGTATATGTTTAAATGCTGCTCTCTCAGTTTGCCCCAGCCTCTCCTTCCCCCACTGTGTCCACAAGTCTGTTCGCTATGTTTGCATCTCCACCGCTGCCCTGCAAATAGGTTCCTCCATGCCATCTTTCTAGATTCTTCTTTTTTCTAATTTGTCACTGTCAATTTTGTGTGTTTTGTTATTCCCAATGTATTAAAATATTTAAAAAGTTTTCTCCATATTTTCCAGTTGTTTTGCTGGGAAAGTTGACTTAAATAGTCTACCCGCTATTACTGACCTCATTAATTTTTAAAAGGAAAATTGTTCTAATATTTGAGATTCTACTTAATGATTTTTTCTAAATTAAGGTATAGTTGCTGTGCAATGTTTTGCTAGTTTCTGCTATACAACAAAGTGAATCAGCGATACGTGTACACACGTCCCCTCCCTCGTGGGCCTCCCTCCCACCCCACCATCCCATCCCTCTAGGTCACCACAGAGCACTGAGCTGAGCTCCCTCTGCTCTATAGCAGGTTGCTGCTAGCTGTCTATTTTTTACACATGGTGGTGTATATATGTCAACTACTTACTGATTTGATACCTACTCCTTAAATTTAAAATTTTGATTTCCTATATATCTGTGCCATCCTCACAGTGGAATCACTGACTTCTCATACATAGATAATCAGTTCTAGGTGACTATCTCAGTCAAAAGCATTGCTATGGCCCTGAGGACATGTTGGTTAAAAGTCTTTCTCAGTTCTGTATATTTGGACAATTTTAGAATCCAGTGCCAAGCTGCATAGGTAAAAATTTCTCATCAGTGTAAATAAATCTTATCATAATCAATTTATTGAAGTTTTCTTCTTCCTTAAAACAAATTGAAATGAATCTGTCACTGTGACATCATACTTGATTAATAGCTTAGTGAAGCTTAAAAATTGTGTGTGTTAAAGTTCCCCTAAAGGACATGCTCATTATACTACTTGTGCTTCTGAGAAGGGAACTATGCCTTTTCCTTCTTCATCAAGTACTCTGTAATTGTTTGGACAGGGAATTTCTGTATCTGCTTTTGTGTTATGCCTAAATTATTCATTGTTGCTATGCTTGAAGATATTGTATTGGGCCATGTTTTCATGTAACACAAGAGAGTGCTCAGAGCACATTGTAGAGACCTGTCAAGTTCTTCAGATTATAACATGATAGCAAGGCCATGCCTGGAGTGTGCTTCCAACATGGGATTATAACCTCAGTATTCCCATCCTCTCACTTCCTGTGTTCTTGGTTTCCTTTAACCTCCACTAATGCCTAGTGGAAAGCTCTTGAACTGTGAAGTCAGCATGGCATGAACTCCCCTCTCTACCTCTAGCAAATTGAAGATAGCGTTGACTAAATCAGTTGTAAAGATTGGGCTACGCCAGAAAGCAGCTTGTGGTATCTCATCACTGGCTCATCTGTGCAAGCTATAGACACTACGCAGACAGACGCTGGTACTATTTGAACAATGGGAAGAGACTTGGAGAAAGCTGTCAGAGTAGAAGTAAGGGCCTCCGCGGGGTTGTCTGCTTACCACCTCACCACTTCGTGTGTACACAGAGAACTTGAGGTTCAGTTAGACAGTATAGAATGTGGCTGATGAAGAGTCATTTTGCTTTTCAAGACAGTCAGCCTTGAGGCAAGTCTTCTTGCCCCAGTGCCAAAAGGTCAGTGATATACTCTGGAGGGGCAGGAGAAGAAGCTTGAAAGAGGTCAGGCTGGGGTCAAATTGTCTGCTTTTCTGTGTGTAACGGAGAGTTTGCTGAAGTACTTTTCCATACCTACCCCTTTCCCTAGCCATGCCATTTGCATGCCTGCCACCAAGAGGAGATCAACAGTTAGTCAATACTGCCATGGAAACCAAAGCCAGTCAAAACTAACAGAGAGGACAAAACCAGTGGCTTTCAAAATGATGGACACCTGCCCCTTTTTTTCAGTCACTGTTAAAATTATTTGTGAGACCAAGGACAAGCCCTGGTATGGATATTTTTCGAGAGTCCTTGATGATGCTAGTGAGAAACTAGAGAGAATAACATCCAAAGTCCTTTAGGAGGGGATACAAGAGGTGTTTCAGGAGTAGACCAAAGTCCTTCTTCTACTTCAAGGTGACAGGCAGGAAGAATCAAAAAGCAGACCCACACCCTACTACCAGATCATGGCCCTCAAACCACATGTCTGGACATACAGGGGAAGGTTTGAATCAGTGGAATTTTAAATTAAGCCTAATATAACTTGAAAGTTGATGTTTCCACGTAAGACATGTGGGGAAATTAACAAGATGGCACCAGTCAGTCTCCCTTGCCCCACGCTCTCACGTCCCACGTTCTGTAAACACTTTGCACGGTTATGTAAAGGCTGAGGTCACTTACAGCCTGTATGACTTATACACATCACAAAGCACTCACTTGGTCACGGGCTATTTGTGCGGTATGTCTGTAAGAGCTCCACTGTGAGAGCCCTGGCTGCTACTGCACCGGGGCTGTAGCACTGGAGTGACATCATGGTTATGATATGTGAGGTTATGCCATGGTTATGTTATGGCTACATTATGACTATGTTGTGGCTGCTGCTGCAGCTGCTGTGTCAGCCAGGAGAGAGGCTGTATTATGGCTGCAGCACCAGCCAGGAGACAATGAACGTGTCTGTAGTTCCTACGGCTGGCTCCTTGAGTCTCCTTCCAGCCTCTTAGCTCGTGCCTTGCCTACTCTGGGTTCAGTGAACAGTGTGAATAGCAAGACAATTGGCCTCACAGATAGGATCAGGGATACAAGACATTGTTGGAAGGTCTACAACCATGACAAGAAAAAAAAATCAACACAGCATTTGTTGGGATGGTCATTCGAGAAAAATAAAACTGCTTCATGTTTGTGTACCACTGATAGTACACTAGATATAATAATAATAATCTCGAGCAGAGAAGAAAATTCCATAATGAAAGTCTGATAAACTGTAGTAGTAAAACTTAAGGAACTATATGACATTCTCTCTGGAGTAATTTCCTTCTGAGTCCCAAATTTTGAGCCAATGAGCCATAGACAAAATTCAGGACTAGGATTTACTTTTTGTTTTGGGTATAATCTGTGTTCAGCTGCCTCTTAAGAATGAGGTTAACTTTGCTGTTAGCTTTTCTTCACCTCTCAGTGCCTCCTTTTACATTTGGAAAATAATTTACACACTATCACCCTTCCTAGTTACACTTCCATTTTCCTTTGTTTTTTGCATTTCAGGTGAAGCATTTATAATTCACAAGTTTCTTTTTCACGTTAAGAACAAAGCATCACCCCCCATCCCCACACCTCGAGAGTCTTTTATCAGCAAAAAAGTTGGTACCCTTTGTCTAAGGCAAGCCTATATTCCTGATGAGTAATATTTAATTATCCTTGCTCTAAGTCCTTCACTCTTTTAAGACTACTTCTTAAACCTCAACTGTCTTGTCTTGTCCATTCATATTCAGAATGGACCTTATAACCTCTTGTGAATTTAAATTTCCTTTGCTAAACCTCAATTTATGAAAGCAGATCTTCAGCTTTTACATCATTGTCAGCTTCTCTATAAGGGTAATACTTCATTTTAATAAACTTTAATTGCTACATTAACTCAATTCATTATCCATGTGGATTGCCATTTACTGCTCTTTTAAAAATCTTTCCATCTGACTCTGTTTACAAACCTGTAAACAAAGGCAGCTGCTGAATTTCTTCAGACTATTACCATTTGGGATGTGCCCTCTACCTTTTGTTCCCAAATTAATTAGGGTAGATGAAACTGCTTGCTTCATAACTGATGGAGCTGGTGTCTATGTAGGAGACATCTTACAGAAAGTTTATCATTTTACTCTCAGAATGGCCCATTTAAGTCAACATCATAACTATGTTATCCAGGTCTGGCGGTGACTAATTATTCAGAGCCTAATGTTTTCAGGTGACGATAGATCAAGTCCTGATGATTTTGCTCACATTATAGATTCTTTTGCTCACATTATAGATTCTCTTTCTCCTCCACAGAGTAACTTTAATCAGACACTAGGGGTGCAGGATGGCAGGCAATTCTACCTGATATGAAATATCAAAACTAAAAGCAGCTACACAGATGCCTACTGAAAGGATTGCAGATGTATATGTCACCAAGGACAAGAAACTCTCTTCAAAGAGATTGTAAATTGAATTTTTGACAGCAATCATTATGGGAATATTCTGCTTAATGAAATTCATTAAAAATAAAGACATACAGAATGGAGAAGGATAAAAACTCCATATTAATGTTTTTTCTGCGGAGATGTTCAGTGATACCCTTAATCAGAAACAATCAGTATCAGGGTTCAGGTAGCATATTCCCCCTTACAGCCCGATAAATTTCCCCAACCATCATGGAGCACTATTATCACGCAGAGCTTTAGTAAGACATGAGGGGATTCTAACCATAATGTCTTATGTTACTCTTAAAGTATGCATGAAAATATCATTTTATTGGGTTAGAATTTAGTTTCAGAGATTAAATGCTAATTTTTTTCCTCTTTCCTTCACATCCCTGTTTCTGTGGGACCTATCTTGATGGATGCTGATACCAGGAAGATTCTGCATTTGTGGGAGGTTGAAAAACAGTAAGAAATGAAATCTTTGTTTAGTCCATAAGTTGTGTACGACTCTTTTGTGACCCCATGAACTGTAGCCTGCCAGGCTCCTCTGTCCATGGATAAGGGGGAAAAAAAACCCTCAATCATTTTGCTAGTTTTATTGGACTGGTTGCACCACTCAAAAACGAAAATTTTCTCAGTGGAGAAACACTGACATGTGATGGCCTGTTGGTGGCTGCATGTCAAGCTGGCAAGAAGGTTTCTTCTCTTTTCTCTTTCTAGGCAGTTGGTCACAGCTGCTTGAGTACTCTTTTAGGAAGCACGTTTAGGGGAATCAGGCCTTAGCAGAAAATGATACCATAATATTTTAGTGATGTTTGTGATTAGATCAAGGATTAAAACATGAGCTGCTGCTGCTGCTGACCTTCAATTCCCCCTAATAGGAGTTCAAGGTGGAGATCAGGAATGAGGCCTTCTGTGTTCTGGGAAAAACTAGCAGAACAGGTCTTCAGATGGTTAGATATTTTCAAGAGAAGATCTTATGAGCCTAATTCTTGCATCTCCTCATATTTAGTGTGAAATGAAATGTTTTCTGCTCTGCACTCTACCAGAAAACAAGCCTTTTCCAAATGCAAATTTCTGAACCCAGGTGAAAGAAAGCCATCAGCTAAGCCCAGTAAGCACGAGGACTAGGGGAATGCAAGAGGTGGCCATCCAGTACATCTGCCATCTCTTACAGTAAACAAGGAAGTGGGATGTCAACAATAAAGAAAGCAGGATTGGCCCCAGATAGCTAGATGTATATGAAAGAAATGATTTCAGTAAGCCCAGATGCTTATGTCTTTCCATACATAGAAGATCACTACATCTTTTCATGTGAGAGATTTAGCTTTTCTTAATTAAGAGTAATCTTTTAATATTCAGATTACCCGCCCTTGCTGCAAAGTTATAGCCTGGCTCCACCCCCACCTCCTTGGAGTCAGCTCTCTTGCAATCACCTGAGATACTGTCTCCCAGGCTCTAGTCCTAACATCCCCACCAAATAAAAACTAACTCTCAACTTTTGTGCTGAGTGTATAATTTAGTCAACACTAGAAAAGCACTAAAATCCTTCATGGTGATGTATGGTCCTCTTCACTAGCAGAAACCTCCACGAGACTAGCAGCAAGTTTCTGCAAAAACAAAAACAAAAACAAAAACAAAAACGTGCTTTATTGTATGTACTCCTCTTTCACCAAAATCATAAATGTACTGACCTTCTCCTCAACCTCTTCGGAGCAGTATCTCAGAGCTATCTGAAATTCTGTCTCCCATACTATAGTCCTCATTTTGCTCCCAATAAAACTTAACTCACAACTTTCGTGTTGTGCTTTTTTTCCCCTCGTTGACACCATTCACATGGCCTTTTCTTTTATTGTTTACTCTTTACTCTTTGGTGGCTCAGCTGGTAAAGAATCTGCCTGCAGTGCGAGAGACCTGGGTTCAATCCCTGGGTTGGGAAGATCCCCTGGAGAAGGGAAAGTCTACCCACTCCAGTATTCTGGCCTGGAGAATTCCATGGACTGTAGGGGTCACAAAGAGTCAGATATGACTGAGCAACTTTCACTTTACCCTTTAGCCAACTTCATATTTCATAATTCTAGCCCCTAGTGAGACAGAATGAGTCTCTTAGAGGTCTTAAGTCTCCCTGAAACTCAACAAAGCCTAAACATTTAGAATACTGCAAAGAGGATGTTCTGGAGCATTGATAATAGGATTTGAAAGACAGACCTAGGCTAAATCTTTTGGACAGGTGTAATCAGTCCAGGGAAATTGCACAACACTTGGGAGATGAGATGAACTGCAGAAGATAGCACCAAGGGGAATGGCATGCACTAAAGTGGAGCACGGGGGTTAGAAATGGGTAAAGACTTTTACCTAGGATTGACACTGATTAAAGCAAAAAGAGGGAGGGAAAAAAAAAAATCTCTAGGCTAAAGTTAGTTTCTGCTGTGAGAGCAGGAAAAATAATTAAATGGAAATACCTGAAAGATGGTTGGTTTGTTGAAAATTCACAGTTGAGTGTTGGCAATAAAAGATCTTGTCAGGTAGCTGCAGAGCACATTTCTCCCTGGGCTCTTCCACATCAGGGGTCAGATAAATCTTGTAGGTTATTTAGTAAATTCTCAATGGCTTCCATGTATCCTACCATTCTTTTTTTTTTTTAGAAGATGACAAAAATTCTAGGAGTCTCTAATATTTTTAAAAACATTCAATTTCTTCTATTTTTAAAAATTTAAATCAATTATAGAATGTATTCTCTCACAGTATTAGTTTATACTTTTATATTCATAGCTACAGGAATATCTGTATGAAAAGTAAGATCACTGCAAAAGGAAAGAATGTGTTCATTCAGAACCATCATTTGTCTAAGGTTTACTCAACTACTTTTGAATGAAAAATGAGTTCTACTGCCCTAAGGTATCCATTATATGTATCTCAATGCATCTTGAATGGTATTTGTTCCGGTTATCATTACTGCAGGATAAACCACTTGACAATTTGTTGGCTTTAAACAAGGACACGCATTTCACTCACAAATGTGCACTGAGGCAGTGCTCAGTGGGAACAGTCTGTCCTTTCTCCACTCAGCATCAGCTGGAACAGCTCAAAGTTTGGAATTTGGACCTTCCTAAGCCCTCACATGTCTGGGGCTCAGTGCTGACTATTGGCCAGAATCTCAGGTGGAAACTCAGTTGAGACTATGACCAGAACACCTGCCTGTGATCTTTCCATGGTTCCTTGGCTTCCTCACTACATGGTGATTGGGTTCCAAGGGCAAGCTTCCAAGAGGACGGGGAAGTTAGCTGAGAAGGCGAAGAATGGTTTTATGACTTAGCCTTGTCACATTATAAAAAAATGCATATAGGATAGGATATATTTTTCCATCCCTGGAAAATAAAATAATCTGTTATACTACTAATTATGTACCACCTTTTGGAAGGTGGAAATAATAAGGACTTCAATAATTTTCTGCATTTTGTGGCTTAGATGAGGAATCTACAATAGGAAAGATTAAGGCAAATGCCTTAGACTTAACTAAAGCAATGACACAATGCCTAATATTCAGCAGGTACTCACTAGATTCCTCCTCTGCCAACTGATTAAGTCCTGTCATTTCTATGGTGTTATCAAGAGCTTTGTTAAACTACACCAAAGAACTAAAATTAAATTTTACTTCTTTTCCAGATTTAAATTACTTAAAAATATCTTTTAAAGTCTGAAAAAATTTTATCAGTTATAAAACCTAATTTAATGGAATATGATGTAGCACAGAGAGATTTGCTTGTGGTTTTTAACTGACAATAAATTTAATGACTGTAAAATGGTTAAAGTGTATAGTATTAGTTGTGTTTCAAAATAGGATAGAGAGATGGATAGTAATTTAAGAAAACTTTTCCAATTTCTCAGAGTTTATCAAGATGGTTTAATTGAGCCTATGGGGTTTATAATCAAAATTACATGGATTCTAAATTTGACTGACATTTTGTTGTTATGACATTAAAATTAATCACAGTAATGATTGTAATAGCTACCATTTATAGAATATTTATTCTGGGCTAGATATTTTGCTAGGAAATTTGGATGCATGTTTTAATTTTTTTTCCCCAGTGGTCTTAAGGTAGACACTATGCTGTTGCTGTTCAGTCTCTCAGTCGTGTCTGATTCTTTGCAACCCCATGGCCTGCAGCACCCCCGGCTTCCTTGTATTTTACTATCTCCAGGAGTTTGCTCAGAATCATATTCACTGAGTTGGTGATGCCATCTAACCATCTCATCCTCTGTTGCCCCCTTCTTCTCCTACCCTCAACATAGTAGGCATTAAATCCTAATTTCTCTTTAGGAATCAAGAGCTCAAGTCATAACCTGGATAGCCTAGGCACTAACTATTGCTGCCTGACTTAAGCAATGTCTGTATCTTCAATATCCATGGCCAGGGTTGGAAGGGGCCTTATAGCTAGTTCTCCTCTTTGTTTTGCAGCTGAACAAACCCAAGATTTAGAAGCTTCCCTGGTGGCTTAGATGGTAAAGAATCCACCTGCAATGCAGGAGATGTGGGTTCAGTCTCTGGGTGGGAAAGATCTCCTGGAGAAGGAAATGGCAACCCACGACAGTATTCTTGCCTAGGAAAATCCCATGGATAGAAGAGCCTGGTGGGCTAAAGTCTGTGCGGTCACAGAGTCAGACATGGCTGAGTGACTAACATTTAGAAAGTTAAATGACAAAAAAAAAAAAAAAAAGAAAGTTAAATGACGTACCAAGTGTCATGGACACAGTGAAAGGCAGAGCGAGGGGCAAACTCCAAGACCAGTGCTCTGCTAGTGTATCATGCTGCCTATCATGCTTATCATTTTTTAAAAGTTTTTAATATTTGAAGAACATGAAAAAATAAGCTAATGGCTATATAAAGTTTGCTGATACATCATGGTTTATATTGATAATTTATAATTAAATTTCAGTTCAATTCAGTTCAGTCACTCATTCGTGTCCAACTCTTTGCGACCCCATGAATCGCAGCACGCCAGGCCTCCCTGTCCATCACCAATTCCCAGAGTTCACCCAGACTCATGTCCATCGAGTCAGTGATGCTATCCAGCCATCTCATCCTCTGTCGTCCCCTTCTCCTCCTGTCCCCAATCCCTCCCAGCATCAGAGTCTTTTTCAATGAGTCAACTCTTTGCATGAGGTGGCCAAAGTACTGGAGTTTCAGCTTTAGCATCATTCCTTCCAAAAAAATCCCAGGGCTGATCTCCTTCAGAATGGACTGGTTGGATCTCCTTGCAGTCCAAGGGACTCTCAAGAGTCTTCTCCAACACCACAGTTCAAAAGCATCAATTCTTCAGCACTCAGCCTTCTTCACAGTCCAACTCTCACATCCATACATGACCACAGGAAAACCATAGCCTTGACTTGACGAACCTTTGTTGGCAAAGTAATGTCTGTGCTTTTGAATATGTTATCTAGGTTGGTCATAAATTTCTTTTAGTGCTTTATTAAATAATTATTAGCAATTCACATTTATATATATTTATGAATGTTTGAAACTGAAATTCAGTGATTGCTAAGTTGCTAGTCAGTACTTCACCCCACTAGGGTTAATTATTCCACCTAATAACACTCATGCTGGAAACTTCTTCTTAGACTAATTACTCTCATAAATCTCTTTAGAGAAGTGTAAAATTCTCATTACTTAAATGATAAACCAACTAATCTTTGCTCCTTGTCCCTCTGAGATAATAAGATTACCAAGACTGCTACAGTTGAATGATATTTTAAGGTAATTAATAATACGACAAGAACCAAGGTCCTAAAGAACTCACAAAGATGCCTGCAAACAGAGAAGTGGAAATTTTGGAGACAGAGAAGGGACTGTGGAGGATCCATCCTTAATTTTTAAAGGGGTTATTGTGGTCACTTTATTGTAGAGGAATATCCTTGAACTTGTTAAATCTGCTGTCACCTAAAATTGCACTGTGTTTAATTTCCATCCATTCATTTATTCAGTAAATACACACAAGCACTGGGATAAAACCATGAATGGACAGACACCATGCCTACCCTCATACAACCTCATCCCAGAATACAGCATATGGCTTGGGAAGCTTTTGCCCGGCTTTTTGACTTGACTGCATTTTACCATGAAATTCTTCAGGTACTGCACTGCTGGTGACTCACAGGCATGACATTGCCTAGTAAAATCACCAGGCTCATAGCTCCAAAAAGTGTGTCAACAACTTTTGGTGCATCCTGTGTCTCTATTTGTTCATTGTCATAACCACTTCTTAAGTATGCCAGTCAAGAGACAGAAACAGGTTATCTGAATAAGAGAGAATTTAACATAAAGAATGGTTAATTAATGTAAAGTTGTTGCTGCTGCTACTGCTAAGTCACTTCAGTCGTGTCCGACTCTGTGCGACCCCATAGACGGCAGCCACCAGGCCCCGCCGTCCCTGGGATTCTCCAGGCAAGAACTCTGGAGTGGGCTGCCATTTCCTCCTCCAATGCATGAAAGTGAAAAGTGAAGTCACTCAGTCGTGTCCAACTCTTAGCGACCCCATGGACTGCAGCCTACCAGGCTCCTCTGTCCATGGGATTTTCCAGGCAAGAGTACTGGAGTGGGGTGCCATTGCCTTCTCCCAAGTTGTTAATGGGCAACTAAAGGAGTGAAAAGGAAACTCGGGTGTCATGGAAATGACAACTGCTAGAAGCAACTACAACCCTTAGCATTGTAGTAACAGAAAGGTTGTAGTCATTAGAACTTAGAAACTTAGAAGTGCGGTTCTATGGACCTGAGTTCCAGATCTGCAGCTCAGCTGGTGTCCTTTTCTCTAGGCAGAGGGAGAGCATGGTGAAGCTGATCCTGAAAATTTGGAAAAACCCAAAGTGGATTCAGTTGCTGCTGGGAACTGCTGCTATACTGAAGAACACTCCTGAGGTGACTCTAATTGTGACAGGAAGGCCACAGAACCTTCAGGGAGAAAGCTGAAAGCAGCATGTCTTCCCTTCCACCAGCACTCGCTGAAGCTGTCTAGCAGGGCATCAGATGGAAAAGCAGAAATGTGGCTTTCTGATCTCAGCTCCAGCATCAAAACTGGAGTACTCAAACTGGACAGTTCAGTTCAGTTCAGTCGCTCAGTCGTGTCTGACTCTTTGGGACCCCATGAATCGCAGCACGTGAGGCCTCCCTGTCCATCACCACCTCCCGGAGTTCACCCAGACGCATGTCCATCGAGTCAGTGATGCCATCCAGCCATCTCATCCTCTGGCGACCCCTTCTCCTCCTGCCCCCAATCCCTCCCAGCATCAGAGTCTTTTCCAATGAGTCAAATCTTTGCATGAGGTGGCCAAAGTACTGGAGATTCAGCTTCAGCATCATTCCTTTCAAAGAAATCCCAGGGCTGATCTTCAGAATAGACTGGTTGGATCGCCTTGCAGTCCAAGGGACTCTCAAGAGTCTTCTCCAACACCACAGTTCAAAAGCATCAATTCTTAGGCGCTCAGCCTTCTTCACAGTCCAACTCTCACATCCATACATGACCACAGGAAAAACCATAGCCTTGACTAGACGAACCTTTGTTGGCAAAGTAATGTCTGTGCTTTTGAATATGTTATCTAGGTTGGTCATAACTTTCCTTCCAAGGAGTAAGCGTCTTTTAATTTCATGGCAGAGTCACCATCTGCAGTGATTTTGGAGCCCAGAAAAATAAAGTCTGCCACTGTTTCCACTGTTTCTCCATCTATTTCCTATGAAGTGATGGGACCAGATGCCATGATCTTCGTTTTCTGAATGTTGAGCTTTAAGCCAACTTTTTCACTCTCTTGTTTCACTTTCATCAAGAGGCTTTGTAGTTCCTCTTCACTTTCTGCCATAAGGGTGGTGTCATCTGCATATCTGAGGTTGTTTATATTTCTCCTGGCAATCTTAATTCCAGCTTGTGCTTCTTCCAGCCCAGCATTTCTCATGATGTACTCTGCATATAAGTTAAATACAATGAAATTAGAACATTTTCTCATGCCATGTATAAAAATAAACTCCAAATGGATTAAAGACCTAAATGCCTAAATATAAGACTGAAAACTATAAGACTCCAAGAAGAAAACATAGGCAGAACACTGTAATATAAATTGTAGCAATACCTTTTTGAACCAGTCTCCTAAGGCAGAAGAAACAAAAGCAAAAATAAACAAATATCACCTAATTAAATTTAAAAGTTTTGCATAGCAAAGAAAACCATCAACAAAATAAAACGACAACCTACTGAATGGGAGAAAATATTTGCCAATAATTAGACCAATAAGAGGTTAATACCCCAAATATTTAATCACTTCATGCAACTCAATGTCAAATCTCTCCCACAAAACAAACAAAAAAGTGGATTGGAAAAAAAAAAAGTAGATAGAAAAACTGAACAGACATTTTTCTAAAGAGAAAATGCAGATGGCCAAGGGACACATGAAAAGATACTTGATATCACTAATCATTGTAGAAATGCAAATAAAAGCCACAATGAAATATCACCTCACTCTTGTCAGAATCAGTTCAGTTCAGTCGCTCAGTCATGTCTGACTCTTTGTGACCCCATGAACTGCAGCACGCCAGGCCTCCCTGTCTATCACCAACTTCCGGGGCTTACTCAGACTTAGTCCTTTGAGCCAGTGATGCCATCCAACCATCTCATCCTTTGTCATCCCCATCTCCTCATGCCTTCAATATTTCCCAGCATCAGGGTTTTTTCAAATGAGTCAGTTCTTTGCATCAGGTGGCCAAAGTATTGGAGTTTCAGCTTTAACATCAGACGTTCCAATGAACACCCAGGACTGATCTCTTTTATCACGGACTGGTTGGATCTCTTTGCAGTCCAAGGGACTCTCAAGAGTCTTCTCCAACACCACAGTTCAAAAGCATTAATTCTTCAGCGCTCAGCTTTCTTTGTAGTCCAACTCTCACATCCATACCTGACGACTGGAAAAATCATAGCCTTGACTAGACGGACCTTTGTTGGCAAAACAATGTCTCTGCTTTTTAATATGCTATCTAGGTTAGTTATAACTTTCCTTCCAAGGAGCAAGTGTCTTTTAATTTCATGGCTGAAACCACCATCTGCAGTGATTTTGGAACCCCCCAAAAATAAAGTCTGGCACTGTTTCCACTGTTTCCCCATCTATTTCCCATGAAGTATTGGGACCAGATGCCATGATCTTCGTTTTCTGAATGTTGAGCTTTAAGCCAACTTTTTCACTCTCTTCTTTCACTTTCATCAAGAGGTTCTTTGGTTCTTCATTTTCTGCCATAAGGGTGGTGTCATCTGCATATCTGAGGTTATTGATATTTCTCCCTGCAATCTCGATTCCAGTTTGTGCTTCTTCCAGTCCAGTGTTTCTCATGATGTACTCTGCAAAGAAGTTAAATAAGCAGGGTGACAATATACAGCCTTGATGTACTCCTTTCCCGGTTTGTAACCAGTCTGTTGTTCCGTGTCCAGTTCTAACTGTTGCTTCTTGACCTGCATACAGATTTCTCAGGAGGCAGGTCAGTTGGTCTGGTATTCCCATCTCTGTAAAAATTTTCTACAGTTTGTTGTAATTCACACAAAGACTTTGACAAGTCAATAAAGCAGAAGTAGATGTTTTTCTGGAACTCTCTTGCTTTTTCGACAACCCAGCGGATGTTGGCAATTTGATCTCTGGTTCCTCTGATTTTCTAAAAGCAGCTTGAACATCTGGAAGCTCATGGTTCATGTATTGCTTAAGCCTGGCTTGGAGAATTTTGAGCATTACTTTCTAGTGTGTGAGATGAGTGCAATTGTGCGGTAGTTTGAGCATTCTTTGGCATTGCCTTTCTTTGGGATTGGAATGAAAACTGACATTTTCCAGTCCCATGGCCACTGCTGAGTTTTCCAAATTTGCTGACATATTGAGTGCAGCACTTTCACAGCTTCATCTTCAGGATTTGAAATAGCTCAACTGGAATTCCATCACCTCCACTAGCTTTGTTTGTAGTGATGCCTCCTAAAGCTTACTTGACTTCACATTCCAGGGTGTCTGACTGTAGGTGAGTGATCACACCATTGTGATTACTGGGTCGTGAAGATCTTTTTGTACAGTTCTTCTGTGTATTCTTGCCACCTCTTCTTAATATCTTCTGCTTCTGTTAGGTCCATACCATTTCTGTCCTTTATCGAGTCCATCTTTTCATAAAATATTCCCTTGGTATCTCTAATGTTCTTGAAGAGATCTCTAGTCTTTCCCGTTCTGTTGTTTTCCTCTATTTCTTTGCACTGATCTCTGAGAAATGCTTTCTTATCTCTCCTTGCTATTCTTTGGAACTCTGCATTCAGATGCTTATCTTTCCTTTTCTCCTTTGCTTTTCACTTCTCTTCTTTTCACAGCTATTTGGAAGGCCTCCTCAGACAGCCATTTTGCTTTTTCACATTTCTTTTCCATGGGGATGGTCTCGATCCCTGTCTTCTCTACAATGTCACAAACCTCCGTCCATAGTTCATCAGGCACTCTATCTATCAGATCTAGTACCATAAATTTATTTCTCACTTCCACTGTATAATCATAAGGGATTTGATCTAGGTCATACCTGAGTGGTTTAGTGGTTTTTTCCACTTTCTTCAATTTAAGTCTGAATTTGGCAATAAGGAGTTCATGATCTGTATAGTCAGCTCCCCGTCTTGTTTTTGCTGACTGTATAGAGCTTCTCCATCTTTGGCTGCAAAGAATATAATCCATCTGATTTCAGTGTTGGCCATCAGGTGATTTCCATGTGTAAAGTCTTCCCTTGTGTTGTTGGAAGAGGGTGTTTTCTATGACCAGTGCGTTCTCTTGGCAAAACTCTATTAGCCTTTGCCCTGCTTCATTCTGTACTCCAAGGCCAAATTTTCCTGTTACTCCAGGTGTTTCCTGACTTTCACTTTTGCATTCCAGTCCCCTATAATGAAAAGGACATCCTTTTGGGTGTTAGTTCTAGAGGGTCTTGTAAGTCTTCATAGGACCATTCAACTTCAGCTTCTTTAGCATTACTGGTCGGGGCATAGACTTGGATTACTATGATATTGAATGTTTTGCCTTAGAAACGAACAGAGGTCATTCTGTCATTTTTGAGATTGCATTCTAGTACTGCATTTCAGACTCTTTCATTGACCATAATGGCTACTCCATTTCTTCTAAGGGATTCCTGCCCACAGTAGTAGATATAATGGTCATCTGAGTTAAATTCACTCATTCCATTCCCTTTTAGTTCTCTGATTCCTAGAATGTCGATGTTCACTCTTACCGTCTCCTGTTTGACCACTTCCAATTTGCCTTGATTCATGGACCTAACCTCCAGGTTCCTATGCAATATTGTTCTTTACAGCATCGGACCTTGCTTCTATCACCAGTCGCATCGACAACCAGGTATTGTTTTGCTTTGGCACCATCACTTAATTCTTTCTTATTTCTCCACTGATCTCCAGTATCATATTGGGCACCTACCAACCTGGGGAATTCATCTTTCAGTGTCCTATCTTTTTGCCTTTTCATAGTGTTCATGGGGTTCTCAAGGCAAGAATGCTGAAGTGGTTTGCCATTCCTTTCTCCAGTGGACCACGTTGTGTCAGACCTCTCCACCATGACCTGTCGTCTTGAGTGCCCCACATGGCATGGCTTAGTTTCACTGAGATAGACAAGGCTGTGGTCCATGTGATCAGACTGGCTAGTTTTCTGTGATTGTGCTTTTAGTCTGTCTGCCGTCTGATGCCCTCTCTCAGTGCCTACTGTCTTACTTGGGTTTCATCTGCATACATACCTTTTCAAATGCTGGAATTTTAGTGGATGTGCTCAAGAAATCAAAATATTAAAATATTCCAACCAAACACACTGGTGTCAGTAATCAAAACTCTGCTGCAGTGTAAGAGTGTCTCACAAAAGGATCTATAGTAAACCCACTAGTCGCTAATCTGCCGTTGGGCACACCATGTAAGTGTTTAAGTTCACTACCCTGAGGACCATATTTTCTCTCATGCTTCAGCTGACCATTGTCTTTCTTGGTGCCAGCCTGATGCTGTGGCGCAGCTCTGATGTCCTAATCATGTCAGCTTGTGTTTTGCTCCCCCGTACCTCATGAGATACCCAGTCTAATGCTCCAGCTCACAGGTATCACCACAATAGGCAGTTTCCTCAGTTATAGTTTCCTCAAGTGTAATAAAATATACATTTTGCATATCAAAAAAAAAATTCAGTGCATTTTGGTGTGTTCACTTTAACAGTGTGATGATGGGTAGCTAAGGCATTAGTGCCTCCTAAAATAGTGCCTGACCTTGTAAGCACTATATATGTGTCAATTTAAGAAAATATTAAGATAGTGAGTTATGGTTAGGGAACAACAAAGGCAGTTGTGGTGTATCAAGAAAAGGGTGAAGGGTAAGGGCAAGAATTTATTTATCCAGTTGTCACTTGGACCCAGTGATTTAAGTATACCTTACTTCTACCAGCAAACACTCTCATATGAAAGTGAAAATGAAACTTAATTCTAGTAAGTTTGATTCTGAAATAGTGATATTGATGTCAAAGCTTGTAAACATGGCAAAATGACATGATCCTGTTTGGGATATTTCTGCTTAGAAATGTGGTGGTTGTATTGAACAATAACCATATTTTGTCTGTAAAACCTTGAGGTCTAGAGCAATTTAATAGATAAAAGTAGAAGCAATACATGAATTCTTTCCCAGCATCAGTAATCTTTCTTTGCTTTAGGGTTTCAGTCTTCAAAGCAAACCTCATCTACAGTGCAGACCCAGACCGTGCAATAGAGTAGACACCAATTCCACATGGCTAGTAGCTACCACACGGGACAGCACAGATATTAGAACAGTCCATCACTGCAGAAAATTCTATTACACCTGTAGTCAAGAGCACCATTCATTAAGGCTCAATGCTAGGTGGATCTAATTATTTCTAGAATTTCTCTAACAGAGGCATTATAAAGATGAAAGAAAATAAGAAGGAAAAGTAGTGATTTTAATTTATTTTCATTGTCTAATGTTACATTTAAAAGAAGAATATTCACAATGATGTATCTGTTTCTCTATTATTTTTATTTACAGTTTGACTGCACGACAGGAAGTTGTTGGAGGAGGTCATCGAGAGGACATGACTGTTGCTTGACCTGTGAGCTGGACCTGGACAGTCAGAGGCTTCTCTCTCCTCTGACCTTGAAATATTCTGCCCTTTATTCCCACAGCTGAGCTGATTTCAAGGGTGCAGCAGTGAGAGAACAGTGAGTTGAGACTATTGAAACTGAATGTGTGGTTGAACCCAGTTAAGGCTTGTGTCCAGACTTAAGATTTTGGCAGCAGTTACGGAGAGCTCCTCATCTTGTACCGCCAACACAAGCATTGTGTGTAAGTTCCCGTGCTTATTAGAACTGCCACCTGCTGATCTGGAGTGGTCTCCTCTTTCTTCTCTCTCTCCTTAACCTCTGTGTATGGGGCCAGATTTGGATTTCACCCGGGGAACTCCCAAGATTAGATACCAACCAAAGTTTCATCCTGAGGTACCTCTAGAGTCCCAAGACAAGACGATGGTGGATCCCAAGATTTACGTAGAATCTCCTCTGAAGATGAGTACAGTTTCAAAGAAGGGTACAGAGAATGAGTTGCAAAGATTTTTCCAGGATTCATGATGCATAACGTCTACTCAGGTAACTTTCATCTCGCAGGAGTTAAATAATCATTAGATCAATAATCAGTGCTGCATTTTGAGGCCCATGGGGAAGAGTTAGCTTGCCCTGTTCCAGAAGGACTAGATAGAACGACCAGCAGGTGCCTCTGTTTCCACATACACTGCAGAGGTTCCTCAAGAGCTGATTATTTGGTACTGATAGTATCTGGGACGAGAAGAAGGCAACAATTATTTTCAGCATCTATCAAATGTTACAACATCCTAGAAAAGTAACTCATTTTATTTCCATTTTACACATTGGAAACAGGTTCATCAGGTTCAGATGACTTGCCTGAGGTCTCATAACTAGTAAATAAATCTAAGATTTGTTAAAAAAAAAAAAAAAAGGAGGAGGTGGATACTTTTTCTCTCCATACCACACAACCTCCCAAACAGCCCAAGCAATTTTTCCGTAGGGATTCAGACCTTACTGTTCTGCTGCAAGTTATGTTATTTTGAGACATCTTGCATCAGTAGATTAGGATAAGTACCTTTTATGAGCTGAAGAGATCATACATGCGGGAACTGTTTTCCTGCACCATCCTGCTCCCACCAGCGCTTAGCTCTAAGCCACAGGGAGTACCAAGAGAGGCAGCTGTGTCGCTGATATTTGGTATGTTAACCGACACCTGCATAAACAGAGAATTCAGAGAAGCGCTGTTACTTCTCAGTCTATCTGCCGTTCCTAACTCACCTTTCTTTTCTAGGTTGCATATGAGTCATCCAAGTCCAGTGCTCAGAAAGCAGCCTTGCTGCCCTTCCCTGGAGGTGACAGACCACATCTATGGCTGAGTTGGAGCAACAGCAAAGTAGGACAGCACAAAATCATGGAGACGTTGCAAACGAAGGTCATGTGGCTCTCACTTGTCAGGCTCACAAGCTCCACGAATGCTCACTTAGCGCAGAGTGGCTACAGACCTCACAGGGATGGAAGCTGCCTCCTCTTTGAAGCTTGTTTTTGACTCTGCTGTGGTGAGGACAACTTGGCAGGCCTAACAGCAAGCACCAGCTCCTTGGAGCACTGTTGCAGTCCTTTGTAGCTCACATTCTGGTTTCACACACTGAAATCATTTTGTCTGAACCAGAATAAGACACCAATTTTTTTAAGGCATGAGAATGTCATAATCATCAAAGTAAGTTAAAGATCCTTGGAAAATTTTCTTACAAGCCTAAGATTCAGGTTTTATTTTTTTTCCCTTCCTAGATTTTGAGCCCAGAACTCTACATGTATATTTCATAAAACATGATTTTCCTTTCTGACTGCTTCTGAAAGTTTGACTTCAATGAACTCCTGTAAAATTGCATACTCGGTGTTACCCGTGCAGCATGTGTCTGAAGAATCTCTACTGAGTTGTAACAAGAGAAGATGTTGTATTATTCAGCAGCCACTAGTTATAAATCATGTGGCTTTGTGCAGCTAAAGAGAAAGAGACAGACAGAGAGGGTATGAAGTGCGTAAGTAAAACAAAAACTTAAAATGTGTGTGAAAGCTAATTTGCTATATAGTAAATGGAATATGTTTTGATTCTATTGAAGCCAATTATGCAGTGTTTTGTGAAATCTTATTTGCAAAATGAATTTAAATTGTCTTAAAAGAGGGCTGACAGGAGGGCTGTAAGCAGGGGTAGTGATACTTGACAGAATTCCAAGGAGCAGCCTGCAGTCAGCAAGGGTGAAAGCCACTGGTCCTGGCAGACTGGAGAAGGCAGCGGTTCAAGGAAAAATGAAGGGAGGCAGGGTGCTTGACTTATTTAAAGGTCAGAACGAAGCTGATGGTAGAACAGATTCTCAATATTTCATTCTCTCCCATCCCTAACCATGACCGGCATCATTTTTGTTTGCTTTTTGGAACAGAGAAAGGAAGCCATTCTCTCTGCCTTTGTCACAGCCTGCAGTGGAATTCTCCCACACACTCTTCAGATATCCTCCTAAGAGGCAAGGACCCCAGATCTCTCCTACCTGTCCTGACCTAGTGGTCACATATGTGACAGTCTAGCACTGCTGAGGCTGTCAAAGGACATCAGTGACATATGCTGGAGCTCCAAGCATAGGGAAATAAGAAATTTCAGACGTCTGAAAAGCATATAAATTGAGAGCACATTTGTATTAACCACGATTTAGTTTCATTAGAAAATGACTATTTCCAGCATACTCTATTCCAGTCATTTTGTGTCTCATCAGAGCCTCACATGTTGTGAAAGTTTTCCCAAGAGAAACATTCCACTGGACACAATTTTAAATTAAAGTACTAGAGGTCACAGAGCTCTGATTCATCATAAACCATATGCCCTCCTTGCGAGAATTTAGATGATAAGGATTTATGTTTACCATTTATAATAACAGTTTATGGATTTTTACCCAGTTGACATATTCAGGCTCAGCTATGCTGCAATCTGCATTTTAACTTTCTGTGATTAAAGCTAGTAAACAACTCAAATAGCCAAGGTCAGGTTACGAACAACTGTTAAGTATATAACTAAATCCATCACTTTCCTAGCAAGTGCTTAATGAGCTTTAGCTGAAAGTGAAAGTGAAAGTCACTCAGTCATGTCCAGCTCTTTGCAACCCCATGGATTATACAGTCCACGGAATTCTCCAGGCCAGAATACTGGAGTGGTAGTCTATCCCTTCTCCAGGGGATCTTCCCAACCCAGGGATTGAACCCAGGTCTCCCGCATTGCAGGTGGATTCTCTACCAACTGAGCTATCAAGTAGTTCACATAGCACCTCCTTCAAGAGATGCTCCTTCAGGGACCTGTCCAAGTAATAGGACCCAGTGCTCTTCTGGTTCCTCATTGGTGATCTGAAAGGTAGAGGCTTTCATTAAAGGTTTGCCTAATGAATGTATTGGGATTCCCAGGTGGCTCAGTGGTAAAGAATCTGCCTGCCAATGTAGGAGATGCAGGAAACACGGGTTCGATCCTTGGATTGGGAAGATCCCCTGGAGGAGGAAATGGCAACCCAGTCCAGTATTTTTGCCTAGAAAATTCCATGGACAGAACAGCCTGTCCATGGGGTCGCAAAGATCTGGACATGATTGAGTGACTGAACACACACACAGTGAGTGTATTTCCCAGCCTTGGCCTGAGAACTCAGCAGCTACTAAACCACCAATACTTACAACCAGGATTTCCTGAAGGGAGAGGCTTGAGGTGGTCACTTCCTGAACCAGAATCTCCATCAGTGTTCTCGCTCTGGCATCACCTCTCCCAAACACCTCTTAACTTAGGACACAGCCCCAGAGAAACCTGCCCAACCTGGAGAATAGGCATCTCCGTGGTTAAAGTGGTGACTGCTCTGCTTCTGGACTTGCTGAGCAAGAAGGTGAGCTTGGAACTCTTCCATTTCCCACCAACCCAGTGAGGGAATATTTCCGACCCCCTCCAGCTTTTGTGCCTCATAGAAGGAGGTTGGGAGAGCGTTGTGGAGACACAGTCAAAAGAGGCACATCTTCGAGGAAGTCGTCTGGAAACCCTGCAGACAAGGAGGGTAGTAGATAGATGGGTGGGGAGAGCTGTTCCACTGGACAAGGATGAAAAATGCTTTGGAGGCCACAGCTCAGAGATGGGCCCACTGGAAAGCTGAGACTTATTCAAAAGCTGATAGAACACTCCCTCTCCTTCATACTGTACCATCGTACCATGTTGGTTCCCATATAATAACAGCGGATTTAAGCTGAAAGGGCTGCAGGACAGAGTTCCTCTGAGTGGAGAGCACAGGAAGGACCAAGAACCTAGGCATGAGAC
This sequence comes from Bos grunniens, assembly GCF_055505025.1. NCBI lineage: Eukaryota > Metazoa > Chordata > Mammalia > Artiodactyla > Bovidae > Bos > Bos grunniens. The sequence goes on along the minus strand of NC_141179.1, from coordinate 5,392,321 downwards.
AAAAAGAAGGCCACTGGAGGGATCTAAAGCTTTTAACATTTACAGCAAATATCAAACACAGACACACTCCTCATCAGATTAACACAAGTTCTCGTGCTAGGTCTATTTTCCTCAGCCTCTATTACATAAATAGCATGTCTAGCTTACAATCATGACAAGTCATGTCAAAGGCCAAAAAAGGAAATCTGAAAAGACAAAACAATCATCAGAACCAGAAGCAGATGTGACTGCAATTACCAGATTTATGAGACATTTATTAGCAGTTTTAGATGTTAATGTTATCAGACCATTTACAATGTTGAATTTAAAATAATTATGATTACTATGCTAAAGATTCTAATGGAAAAAATAACATGCAAAAACTGATGTATAATATAAGCAGATGGCACCCCACTCCAGTACTCTTGCCTGGAAAATCCCATGGATGGAGGAGCCTGGTGGGCTGCAGTCCATGGGGTCTCGAAGAGTCAGAAAGGACTGAGCGACTTCACTTTCACTTTTCACTTTCATGCATTGGAGAAAGAAATGGCAACCCACTCCAGTGTTCTTGCCTGGAGAATCCCAGGGATGGGGGAGCCTGGTGGGCTGCCGCCTATGGGGTTGCACAGAGTTGGACACGACTGAAGCGACTTAGCAGCAGCAGCGATATAAGCAGAGAGATGGAAACACTAAGATACAATTAAAAGGAAATGCTAGGAATAAAAAGAACAGTAACAGAAGCAAAGAATGCCTTTGATGGGCTCTTCAGTGGACCTGAGATTGCTGAGGAAAGAACGAGTCAACTTGAAATGGGTCAATAGAAATACCCCTAATTGTAATGCAAAGAGAAAAAAATAATGAAAATACAGAGCACTAAGAACTGTGAAACATCATCAAAATGTGGGCCATACGTGCAATTTTAATATTAAGAGGAAAAAAAGAACAAAACAGGAGAGATAGTTGAAGTAATAGTGGCCAGAAACCTTCCAAAATTAATAACAGACAACACAAGAGTGACCTGGGAAGCTCAGGACAAATATCCCAAACAAAACAGGAACACCTACAAAAATAACCAAATAACCAAACAAAAACAAGCCCACACTTAGGTATATCATATTCAAACTGCAGAAAATCAGACAAAGAAAAAACCAAACTGCAGAAAACCAGACAAAGAAAAAACCTTAAGAGAAGTAGGAGTCAGGGGTGGGGAGGAATAAAACACGTATAGACAAAGATGAGAATTACAGTATAACTTTTTCAGGGATCATGCAGATAAGGAGTGTGTTGAAAGGATGTTTGGACTACCAGATTCTATGCTCATTTTCCCAAAACTCAAACTTCATGTACAGCTACTTTTTATTTTATTTTTTAACTTTACAATATTGTATTGGTTTTGCCATGTATCAACTACTTTTAAGAAATATTTCTCATACTAAAAGGTCTTGGTCAATAATTTGAAAACCTAAAATTTGCTGTTACTATTAGTTTGTGACAGTCATGGATGCTATTTGTTGTCTATAATGTGAAAATAAAAATAATCCTTCTCATTCACAGAAAGTTGCTACTTTCTGTGAAATAAAGTAATAACACATATGAACCCATTGTCATTTGCTTAAATGGAACCTGCCATTTTGTGATGGCTATAATTAACTGAGGTGTTTTTCTTTTGAAGAGCATGTGCTTTTGGTTGCAAGTAAAATGCATTTTTTAAAACTAACAAAACTTTTGAGAAGGGATATACTAGTTTATAAAAGAAAAAAAATCAGATTTAATTTAGGCATCAGGCATGGTTTGATACCAGCTCTATTTGCCTGTGGTGATTCTCTCAGCTCTGCTCGTCTCAGTATATTATGATCATTCTCAAGCCAGTTCTCCTCAAGATGGCAAAGTAGCTGCTGTAGTTTCAGGATTTGCATTCCTATCCTATATAAATCAGAAGGAGAGAGGGTATCTCCTCTGCTGATATTCTCAGAAGAGGAAGGCATTTTCTTTCTCATAATCCCCTCAGAAAACTTCCCTTAAGTTTTGTGGAATAAGTTGGTGATATGCCCTTTTGTGAATCAATTATTCTACTCCGAGGGATGCCATACATTGATTTACTTAAGTCTGGGCTTCTGCTGACAAGGAGAATAGATCACCTTCATTAGGTTACAACCATCAAGGCCATTCCTAAAGCTGGATAAGGAGTCAACTACATGTCAAGTATATTGTATTTTGCGTGTGTGTGTGTGTGCTCAGTCTCACAGTCATGTCCGGCTTTTTGTAACCCATCAGACTCCTCTGTCCATGGGATTTTCCAGCAAGAATACAAGAGTGGGTTGCCATTTCCTTCTCCAGGGGATCTTCCTGTCCCACGGATTGAACCACATCTTTTGTGTTTCCTGCATTGCAGGCAGATTTTTTTACTGCTGAGTCACTGTATATTGAGGCATATCGAAATAAAGATCTCAGTGGTCTTATGAAATGAAATGAGCAAAACGGATGGAGGAAAGTTCAGTTCAGTTCAGTCACACAGTTGTGCCTGCCCCTTTGCGACCCCATGGATTGCAGAACTCCAGGGTTCCCTGTCCATCACCAACTCTCAGAGCTTGTTCAAACTCATGTTCATCAAGCTGGTAATGCCATCCAACTATCTCATCCTCTGTCGTCCCCTTCTCCTCCCGCCTTCAATCTTTCCCAGCAGCAGGGTCTTTTTTGATGAGTTAGTTCTTCACATCAGGTGGCCAAAGTATTGGAGTTTCAGCTTCCACATCAGTCTTTCCAAAAAATATTCAGGATTGATTTCCTTTAGGATTGACTGGTTGATCTCCTCATAGTCCAAGGGACTCTCAAGAGTCTTCTCCAACACCACAGTTCAAAAGCATTAATTCTTCAGCACTCAGCTTTCTTTATGGTCCAACTCTCACATCCACACATGATCACTGGAAAAATCTTACCTTTGACTAGAGGGAACTTTGTCAGCAAAGTAATGTCTCTGCTTTTTAATGCTCTGTCTAGGTTTTTCATAGCTGTTCTTCCAAGGAGTAAGCATCTTTCAATTTCATGGCTGCAGTCACCATCTGCAGTGACTTTGGAGGCCAAGAAAATAAAGTGTCACTGTTTCCATTGTTTCCCATCCATTTGCCATGAAGGGATGGGACTGGATACCATGATGTTCATTTTTTGAATGTTGAGTTTTAAGTCAGCTTTTTCCCTCTCCTCTTTCATCTTCATCAAGAGGCTCTTTTGTTCTTCACTTTCTGCCATAAGGGTGGTGTCATCTGCATATCTGAGGTTATTGATATTTCTCTCAGCAATCTTGATTCTAGCTTGTGGTTCCTCCAGCCCAGCATTTCTCATGATGCACTCTGCATAGAAGTTAAATAAGCAGGGTGACAATATGCAGCCTTGATGTACGTCTTTCCCAATTTTGAACCAGTCTGTTGCTCCATGTTTGGTTCTAACTTTGGCTTCTTGACCTGCATATAGATTTCTCATGAGGCAGGTCAGGTGGTCTGGTATTCCCATCTCTTGAAGAATTTCCCACAGTTTGTTGTGATCCACACAGTCAAAGGATGGGGAAAGCAAACCAACAAATGTCCACTACACTCATAACAACACAGTTTAGTATTTTAAAAATTCTGCCACAGATTACACTGGATATGAGTATATATTAAGTTACTTTAGATAAGCCCAACTTCAAAACAAACGACTCAACAGAATTTCAAGATCAGATCAGATCAGATCAGTCGCTCAGTTGTGTCCGACTCTTTGCGACCCCATGAATCATAGCACGCCAGGCCTCCCTGTCCATCACCAACTCCCGGAGTTCACTCAGACTCCCGTCCATCGAGTCAGTGATGCCATCTAGCCATCTCATCCTCTGCCGTCCCCTTCTCCTCTTGCCCCCAATCCCTCCCAGCATCAGAGTCTTTTCCAATGAGTCAACTCTTCGCATGAGGTGGCCAAAGTACTGGAGTTTTAGCTTTAGCATCATTCCTTCCAAAGAAATCCCAGGGCTGATCTCCTTCAGAATGGACTGGTTGGATCTCCTTGCAGTTCAAGGGACTCTCAAGAGTCCTCTCCAACACCACAGTTTAAAACCATCAATTCTTAGGCGCTCAGCCTTCTTCACAGTCCAACTCTCACATCTATACATGACCACTGGAAAAAACATAGACTTGACTAGACGGATCTTTGTTGGCAAAGTAATGTCTCTGCTTTTGAATATGCTCTCTAGGTTGGTCATAACTTTCCTTCCAAGGAGTAAGCATCTTTTAATTTCATGGCTGCAGTCACCATCTGCAGTGATTTTGGAGCCCAGAAAAATAAAGTCTGACACTGTTTCCACTGTTTCCCCATCTATTTCCCATGAAGTGATGGGACCAGATGCCATGATCTTCGTTTTCTGAACGTTGAGCTTTAAGCCAACTTTTTCACTCTCCACTTTCACTTTCATCAAGAGGCTTTTAGTTCCTCTTCATTTTCTGCCATAAGGGTGGTGTCACCTGCATATCTGAGGTTATTGATATTTCTCCTGGCAATCTTGATTCCAGCTTGTGTTTCTTCCAGTCCAGCGTTTCTCATGATGTACTCTGCATATAAGTTAAATAAACAGGGTGACAATATACAGCCTTGACGTACTCCTTTTCCTATTTGGAACCAGTCTGTTGTTCCATGTCCTGTTCTAACTGTTACTTCCTGACCTGCATACAGATTTCTCAAGAGGCATATCAGGTGGTCTGATATTCCCATATCTTTCAGATTTTTCCACAGTTTATTGTGATCCACACAGTCAAAGGCTTTGGCACAGTCAATAAAGCAGAAATAGATGTTTTTCTGGAACTCTCTTGGTTTTTCCATGATCCCGCGGATGTTGGCAATTTGATCTCTGGTTCCTCTGCCTTTTCTAAAACCAGCTTGAACATCTGGAAGTTCATGGTTCACATATTGCTGAAGCCTGGCTTGGAGAATTTTGAGCATTACTTTACTAGCGTGTGAGATGAGTGCAACTGTGCAGTACTTTGAGCATTCTTTGGCATTGCCTTTCTTTGGGATTTGAATTTCAAGAATTCAGTCTCAAACGTTACATTCCATAGAGAATAGATGTACATATAAAGACTTATGGACCAATGAAGAGAATTATGAATTTTGTTGTTGAAAATATATAAGCACCTAAAGATCCTTGGATAATTAGTAGAAGAATTAAGTTTTCTATTGCAGGTACAAGTCCCTCAGGAAAGAAATGTGAAGCCATTGCTGTAACCCTAAATAGCACTCACACAGTTAGAGCAGACCAAGTATGCATATTCCAGTTACAAAAAATTTCTCTGAAGGATTTTAATGTATATGCAATAGAAAAAGTCCAGAAACACCTTATACAGAAATTTGCTTTCTTCCATAATTGGTTTAGACAAAGATCGCATGGAGCAGTGAAGGAGAGGATGGGAAGAGGACAAAATAAGAGAAAATATGCAAAGCTGTATTTTCTCCATGCTCAAATGGGAATAACTCCCAAACAAGCTCATTCCCTTATTTTTTTTTTCCTCATTCCCTTCTTTATAAGAGCTTTGGGTACAGTGCAAGATCAGCAGGCACCCGAGCCTGTGGCAGATCAGGTATTGCTACAGAACACTTTGCATCACAGAGCTTGGTGGCCTTTGCTCGGAGTCTGTTCTCTCTGCCCTGAAGGAAACCCGCCCACCAGTGTTGCCACTGCCCAGTTCTCCTTGGCTCCATCAACACGGGCTCAAAGTTCTGGCTCAGGGATAACGTTCTTCAGGGAGATCTCCAGAGGCCCAGGACCTTTCATCTGCCCCTTCTCCTTCCAGTCCCATCATCACAGGACTCGCCGGAGTGCCATTTGGTCTATTCATTCCTTTCCCTTTCTGGAGACTGAGATTCTCTGTGCTCCCAAATCAGCAGTACTTATTCGCTTAATAATGCTCAATTAGCATTTGTTGAAGTGAATTGGTGAAATGAAACAACTTTAGTTTTAATGGCTGCTGCTTAGCTTGAGGCTTCTTACTGTATCCGATAGGAAGCAGCTTTTGGAACAATTATGCTGTGATTATGAATCTTCTTTGTTCTCTCTTTCCTCCCTTTCACTTCCCCTTCCTCCTCTATTACACACAATGACCATCAGAAAATTCCAAGTATACCTGAATACTGATATTTCACATGATTTGACCTTAGAGTTTTGGAAATAGATTGTTTCATTTGAGGCTCATATTAACTTAAAGCCTGAGAATTTTTGGCTGCATATTTTGGGGCTGGCACCTACTCATTAACTGCTGTGCATTTTCTGAAGCACTTCAAATATCTTAATGAATACATGATTCGCATGCATTTGAATCCCAACTAGTGCCTAAGAGCCCAGTCTGCTTTGATTCAACTCCCAACTCAGCCTCTAACCAGTTGTATGACCTTGAGCAATTTACTTAATCTCTTGATGCTATTTCCTCATCTGAAACAGAGTTGTTGTGAAGATTTAATGAGATAATAAATACAGAGAATTTGGAATGCTTCTATGTGTGATAAGTGCTCAATAAACATGAGCTTATATTTCTATTATAAAGTAAAATAACTGACTCTACATAACACTCAAAGTGTCACAATTTTGAAATGATGCTTGCATATTATATTGTTATTTTTGCTGAAACTTGAGTCATTTGCATCTTCAGGCTTTTTCATATTCATATCTATTTCATCTTGTTCTTTCCTCTATGCATGCCCTTATTAGATGGTTGATTAATTTTATTCATTCTTTTATGGCAAGGCTACATATCAAAGTCTTTGTTGTAAGTTTTCTTTAGAGTGTAATCTCTCCCATATCTGCTTTCTCACTAGTACTTTGAGAGGTATTTTTACTAGCACTTTCCAAGCCCCTACCAAAACACGGATAACGATTCAAAGAAGCCCTTGGTCAGAGAGTGAGAAAGAAGGATTTGAAGGCATGCCAGCAAGGTCAGTCTGTGTTAGTCACTCAGTCATGTCTGACTCTTTGCAGCCCCATGGACTGTAGCCTACCAGATTCCTCTGTCCATGAAATTCTTTCTCCAGGCAAGAATACGGGAATGGATAGCTATTCCCTTCTGCAAGGGATCTACCTGACCCAGGGATCGAACCCAGGTCTCTTGCCTTGGTGGCTCAGATGGTAAAGAATCTGCATGCAATGCAGGAGACCCAGGTTTGACCCCTAGAGAAGGGAATGGCTACTCATTCCAGTATTCTTGGAGAATGCCATGGACAGAGGAGCCTGAGTGGCTACATGGGGTAGCAAAGTGTTGGACACGACTGAGTGACTGACACTTCCACTTTTCAGCAAAGTTGGATACATACTGGCTTATTTAATCCATATAATAATCCTATGAGTTAGGCAATATAATTAGTCCCATTTCACCAATGATGAAATTGAGACAAAGAAGGATTAGATAAATTGACTGAGGTCAAGCAGTTAGAAAATGGGAAGAAGTAGAAATCAAATCCAAGTGTTCAGACTCTTGAGTTATATAAAAATCATCTAATCCCTTCCCTGGAAGAACTCATGACATAGGCAAGAAGACAGACTTACCATGCATAAATGTTAAAATATAGACTAAAAAATGTGCTGAGTGGAAGGCATGGCCAACCAATAGGTTGAAGGAGCAAAGAAATGTCATTGGGCAGAGGCAGCCAGTCCCATTTTGAAGGATGAATGTATTTCCCAAGTGGAGAAGGCTATGAGACTCTGAGCTGCAGGAGCAAAGTGTGCAAAAACTTGCAAGGATGTAAGTACAGCTCTGTTTGAGGAGCTGGCTGGTTGGTTACACAGAAGGAGACATTCAAAGGATGTCATTTGGTGCAAAACTGGAATGATAGATTAGACTAAACTGCCTTGTGCAAATGAGCTGCAGATTTTAGCCTGTAGGAAATGGTGGCATACTGGAAGTTTTGAAAGTATGAGAGAAGCATAATCAGATTTGTATTAAAAAAAAAAAAAAAACTTTCTGGGATTGCAGCAGAGTAAGGTATAAAGGTATAGGCTATAGGTAAGGATGGAGTGAGGTTATGAAACTGAGCATGAGCCTGCAGGGCCCTCCCAAGGACAGACCTCATCTAAGCCCCTTGCTGCTTGTTTATAGAGAAAGCTACAGCAATACGTGAACTGTGAACTTCCAGATGTTCAAGCTGGTTTTAGAAAAGGCAGAGGAACCAGAGATCAAATTGCCAACATCCACTGGATCATCTAAAAAGCAAGAGAGTTCCAGAAAAACATCTACTTCTGCTTTATTGACTGTGCCAAAGCCTTTGACTGTGTGGATCACAATAAACTGTGGACAATTCTGAAAGAGATGGGAATACCAGACCACCTGACCTGCCTCTTGAGAAACCTATATGCAGGTCAGGAAGCAACAGTTAGAACAGGACATGGAACAACAGACTGGTTCCAAACAGGAAAAGGAATACATCAAGGCTGCATATTGTCACCCTGCTTATTTAACTTATATGCAGTGTACATCATGAGAAACACTGGACTGGATGAAGCACAAGCTGGAATCAAGATTGCCGGGAGAAATGTCAATAACCTCAGATATGCAGATGACACCACCCTTACGGCAGAAAGTGAAGAGGAACTAAAGAGCCTCTTGATGAAAGTGAAAGTGGAGAGTGAAAAAGTTGGCTTAAAGCTCAACGTTCAGAAAACGAAGATCATGGCATCTGGTCCCACCACTTCATGGGAAATAGATGGGGAAACAGTGGAAACAGTGTCAGACTTTATTTTTCTGGGCTCCAAAATCACTGCAGATGGTGACTGCAGCCATGAAATTAAAAGATGTTTACTCTTTGGAAGGAAAGTTATGACCAACCTAGATAGCATATTCAAAAGCAGAGACATTACTTTGCCAACAAAGGTCCATCTAGTCAAGGCTATGGTTTTTCCAGTAGTCATGTATGGATGTGAGTTGGACTGTGAAGAAAGCTGAGCGCAGAAAAATTGATGCTTTTGAACTGTGGTGTTGGAGAAGACTCTTGAGAGTCTCTTGGACTGCAAGGAGATCCAACCAGTCCGTTCTAAAGGAGATCAGACCTGGGATTTCTTTGGAAGGAATGATGCTAAAGCTGATACTCCAGTACTTTGGCCACCTCAAGTGAAGAGCTGACTCATTGGAAAAGACTCTGATGCTGGGAGGGATTGAGAACAGGAGGAGAAGGGGACGACAGAGGATGAGATGGCTAGATGACATCACTGACTTGAGGGACGTGAGTTTGAGTGATGGACAGGTGTTTGAGTGAGTCAGGGTGTTGGTGATGGACAGGGAGGCCTGGTGTGCTGCAATTCATGGGGTCACAACTGAACTGATAGTCTCTAAGGCCTTCTCTGAGTTACAAAGGGCAGACTCAAGCCATTAATAATTAGAGTTGTAGAAAATGCCAAAATGAAAGTGGTCAAGCAAGAAAGATAATAATAGATTGAACAGTAGTTCAGCCATAAAACAGGGTTGAAGGCCCCCCAGTTCTTCCTCAACAGATGTAGATAATGGTCTGAGGCATATCTTTGACTTGTTTTACAGAAACCAGGACCCCATGTGATAGAAACCACTGACCACAAGCACATAAACTCCAGACTGATTGGAACCAGAGGCTGATGATTAAGATACCCCAAACCTTACCCTATCACCTCAACAACCAATCAGAAAAGGTCAATGAACTGATCATGTACTCTTCAACTGCATATTTAATGTTACTTTTAAAAGTCTTTTCCCAGAGAAAAACAAATATCATATATTAATGTATGTATAGGGAATCTAGAAAAATGATACTGATGAACCTATTTGCAGGGTAGGAATGTACATTCTGTACGAAGATGTACAGAATGGACTTGTGGACAAAGTAGGGAAAAGAGAGGGTGGGAAAAATTGAGAGAGTAGCTCTGATGTTTATACGTTACCATGTGTAACATAGATAGCTGGTGGGAAGCAGCTGTATAACACAGGGAGCTCAGCTTGGGGCTCTGTGATGACCTAAAGGGCTGGGACTGGAGGAGGAGAGGGAGGGAACCTCGAGAGAGAGGGCAGATATGTATACTTACAGCTGATTCATGTTATTGTACAGCAGAAACCAACAGAACATTGTAAAGCAATTATCCCCCAATTAAAAATAAAGAAATGAAATTAAAAAATAAAAACCTTTTCCCAAAAGCCATGAAGAAGTTCAGATCTTTTTAGCGTTAGCTACCCATTCTCCTTACTTTGCACCCTGCAAATAAATGCTGTAATTTCCTTCACCATAACCTGGTGTCTATAGACTGGCTTTGTTCCATATCAGGTGAGCAAATCTGAAATTGGTTTATTAACAATTAGAGGTTGCAGTCATCCAAATGAGAGATGATGAGGGTATAATTTAGGGTAATGTCAATGGGCAATGGATTTTAAATATCATCTTGTTGATTAAGGCTCCTAATTCTGACTTGTCAGTTTTAATTCTAATTCTGTCCTATGAAATGCTGACAGATATCAGCTATATGTCATCTACAAACTTGATATGTTGTCTCTGATGACTTCATTTGGATCAATAATCAAAATATGTAACAAAAGGAACAAGGTGACCTGTGTATAAAAATCATTTTCTAATTTAGCAGCAAACTCCTTTTCTCTCCATTGGGATACTTTGGAAAATGGACACAGAATCAATCAACTTTAGGGTTTCAAATTCACCCTGTAATGCTGCCTTTTTAGAGTCTCTGACCACAAAAGCATGCCCAGTTTTTTTCTGAAATATCTGCAAACTCCTTTCCTGCAGCCAAGTGTAAGGGTCAGGCTATGCCCAAGGTTCTTTTTGCTCCAGGATTGCTGAAATGATGCTTCCGGGGATGGCAATAATAAACTGGTCTACAATTACTTTCAGGGTCCTAGGGTGTATTCTGTCTGGATCTGGATTCCTATCCTTAGATAAAGAAATTAAGTGATGTCTCATTATCACCTCACGATTTGGAATTTTAAATACTTCTGATGAAATCTAGAAAGATGGTACTGATGAATCTCTTTTCAGGGCAGCAGAGGAGATGCAGACATGGAGAACAGACTTGTGACATGGTAGGGGGAGGAGTTCAGTTCAGTTGCTCAGTCATATCCGACTCTGCGACCCCATGAACTCAGCACGCCAGGCCTCCCTGTCCATCATCAACTCCCAGAGTTCACTTAGACTCACGTCCATTGAGTCAGTGATGCCATCCAGCCATCTCATCCTCTGTCATCCCCTTCTTCTCCTGCCCCCAATCCCTCCCAGCATCAGAGTCTTTTCCAATGAGTCAACTCTTCGCATGAGGTGGCCAAAGTACTGGAGTTTCAGCTTCAGCATCATTCGTTCCAAAGAACACCCAGGACTGATCTCCTTTAGGATGGACTGATCTCCTTTAGGATGGACTGAGAGGGTGGGACAAATTGAGAAAGTAGCATCAAAACATATATATCACCATATGCAAAATAGACAGCCAGTGGGAATTTGCTGTGTGATGTGGGTAGCTTGAACCTAGTGCTCTGTGACAACCTAGAGGGGTAGGATGGGGCAGGAGGTGGGAGGGAGGTTCACAAGGGAGGGGATATATGTATCTCTATGGCTGATTCACGTTGATGTGTGGCAGAAACCAACACAATATCGTAAAACAATTATCCTCCAATTAAAAATAAATCAATTAAAAACATATTCTTGGATCATGTTAATTTTGAAGGTCATTTTTGTCTAGCAGACAATTAAAAAGTAAAGTGGCAATGAGTAATTTCTTTTTATCTTTGTAAAATAATACAAAATAATTTTTTTCATCCATCAATTTTCTTTCAAGATTTCTGTTATCTCCTAAATAAGTTAAAGACTCTTTGGGTTTGCAAGTGACAGAAATTCAACTCGAACTAGCTTAAGCCATTAGGGATTTAGCTTGTATTACCTGGAATGGCAAGGATAAAACTTATTAATATCCATGGTAACTGGGCACACAAAAAGCTAGGAACTAATGAAAAGCAATAGCTCTGACACTTTCATTTTACCAAGTGCCTCCTTTTTGGCAGTTAGAATTAGGAAAAGATAAAAATTTATCTCTGCTTTCATCTATCTTTTGACAAGGAATTGCTAGCAAGTCGTGTGAACAATGGGCTTCCCTCATAGCTCAGTTGGTAAAGAATCTGCCTGCAATGTGGGAGACACCGGTTCAATTCCTTGGTTGGGAAGATCTGCTGGAGAAGGGATAGGCTACCCTTTCCAGTATTCTTGGGCTTCACTGTGGCTTAGCTGTTAAAGATTTCACCTGCAATCAGGAGACCTGGGTTTGATCCCTGGGTTGGGAAGATACCCCGGAGAAGGGAAAGGCTCCCCACCGCAGTATTCTGGCCTGGAGAATCCCATGGACTGTATAGTCCATGGGGTCACAAAGAGTCGGACAGGACTGAGCAACTTTCACTTTCACTTCGTGTGAACTTCTATCAGGTGGCCTATTCTAGATAGCTAGGTTATCACTGTCTACACCATCTTTACGGAGTCCTGCCCCTTATCTGTCCTCTTTTCTAACTCTAATCTCCAAACAGTGAGATTTTTCTCAGTGTCAGAAGTTATTGTGTAAGAAAACACATAGTGTAGTTCCCTATGGCAGAGAGCTAAGGCTGCACTGAGATTTGGCAAGCATCTTAAGGGTGAGAAAACTGGATTTTGGAGCCATATTAGCCTGAGCTCGAGGCAGGATTTTATCATTTAGCAGGTATATGACTTTGGACAAGGTTCCTAATGACTATCTGACTCAGCTTTCATATCTTTAAAATGAGGATAGTAATAATACTTTCTTCACAGGATTTGTTGACTGCTAACTCTCTAAAAATACCATCAAAATAACCCACAGATTAAGCAGAGCCAAGTGATTTACCCACTGCAAGTGGAAAGAACACCACTTTGACTCAGTGGTCAATATCTGGGGAAGGACAAAGAGGGATATTTATGTCTAGGGGTTAGTTACATTTGTATTTCAATACCTAGGACCTGAGACTAGGAAAAGTTCAAAGTGTAGTTTCGAATTGGTGGAGATAGGGAAGGGAAGGTTTTGAAGTGCATTTTCATGAATAAACAGTAGTTTGGCAAGTAAGTAGTTTGCCCAGTTGAGCAATCTATTGTTCTGAGAAGAGAGCTCCATTCCAACAAAAATTCTGTGACACTTATCCCTGTGTCCTATGATTCAATTAAATTCTGATATTACCTGGGGTCATCACAGACCCTACAGTTTAAGGGGCACAACACTGCCCCCACTTCAGAAACAAGCTGCAAGTCTCAGGTATTCCCAGTCTGCTTGTGCCTCTTCTGGGCTGGCTGCACATTTGGGATTCCCTGATGGCTCAGTGGGTAAAGAATGACTACAATTCAAGACACAGGGAATGCAGTTTCAATCCCTGGGTTGGGAAGATCCCCTGGAGGAGGTAATGGCAACCCATTCCAGTATTCTTGCCTGAAAAGTCCCATGGAAGGGAGCCTAGTGGGGTATAATCCTTGGGGTTGCAAAGACTTGGACACGACTGAGAGACTAAGCACATTACATAAATTTAAGAGTTTCTCCAACTCTACCTCAGGTTTGATAATGCACTAGAATGACTCACAAGATGAAGAAAAGCATTATACCTAATAATTGCCAGTATATTATAAAGGGAATGACTAAATAGCTAGATGAAGAAATGTTTATGGCAAGTTCTGGGGGAAGGAGATAGAATTTCCATGACTCTCTGGGTACTCCATGTCCCAACACATCAATGTGTTCACCAACCAGGAATTTCTCTTAACCTCATTGTTCCTGGGTTTTTATACGGAGTTTCATGACATCAATATGACTGACCAAATTTTTGGCCAGGTAATTGCACTCAATTTTCAGTCCCTAAGGAGAAAAGGAAAGACATTCCCATTTGAATGCAGAGTTCCAAAGAATAGCAAGGAGAGATAAGAAAGCCTTCCTCAGTGATTGTTGCAAAAAAATAGAGGAAAACAACAGAATGGGAAAGACTAGAGATCTCTTCAAGAAAATTAGAGATACCAAGGGAACATTTAATGCAAAGATGGGCTTGATAAAGGACAGAAATGGTATGGGCCTAACAGAAGCAGAAGATCTTAAAAAGAGGTGGCAAGAATACACAGAACAACAGTACAAAAAAGATCTTCATGACCCAGTTAATCACGAAGGTGTGATCACTCAACCTAGAGCCAGACATCCTGGAATGAAAAGTCAAACGGGCCTTAGAAGGCGTCAATCACTACGAACAAAGCTAGTGGAGGTGATGGAATTCCAGTTGAGCTATTTCAAATCCTGAAAGATGATGCTGTGAAAGTGCTGCACTCAATATGCCAGCAAATTTGGAAAACTCATCAGTGGCCACAGGACTGGAAAAGGTCAGTTTTCATTCCAATCCCAAAGAAAGGCAGTGCCAAAGAATGCTCAAACTACTGCACAATTGCACTCATCTCACACGCTAGTAAAGTAATGCTCAAAATTCTCCAAGCCAGGCTTCAGCAATACGTGAACCGTGAACTTCCAGATGGTCAAGCTGCTTTTAGAAAAGGCATAGGAACCAGAGATCAAATTGCCAACATTTGTTGGATCATCAAAAAAAACTAGAGAGTTCCAGAAAAACATCTATTTCTGCTTTATTGACTATGCCAAAGCCTTTGACTGTGTGGATCACTATAAACTGTGGAAAATTCTGAAAGAGATAGGAATACCAGATCACCTGACCTACTTCTTGAGAAACCTGTATGCAGGTCAGGAAGCAACAGTTAGAACTGGACATGGAACAACAATCTGGTTCCAAATAGGAAAAGGAGTATGTCAAGGCTGTATATTGTCATCCTGGTTATTTAACTTCTATGTACATCATGAGAAACGCTGGGCTGGGAGAAGCACAAGCTGCAATCAAGATTGCCGGGAGAAATGTCAATAACCTCAGATATGCAGATGACACCACCCTTATGGCAGAAAGTGAAGAGGAACTCAAAAGCCTCTTGATGAAAGTGAAAGAGGAGAGTGAAAAAGTTGGCTTAAAACTCAACATTCAGAAAACTAAGATCATGACATCTGGTCCTATCACTTCATGGGAAATAGATGGGGAAACAGTGGAAACAGTGTCGAACTTTATTTTTTGGGGCTCCAAAATCACTGCAGATGGTGACTGCAGCCATGAAATTAAAAGACGCTTACTCCTTGGAAGGAAAGTTATGACCAATCTAGATAGCATATTCAAAAGCAGAGATATTACTTTGGCAACAAAGGTCCGTCTAGTCAAGGCTATGGTTTTTCCAGTAGTCATGTATGGATGTGAGAGTTGGACTGTGAAGAAAGCTGAGTGCCAAAGAATTGGTGCTTTTGAACTGTGGTGTTGGAAAAGACTCTTGAGAGTCCCTTGGACTGTAAGGATGTCCAACCAGTTCATGCTAAAGGAGACCAGTCCTGGGTGTTCATTGGAAGGACTGATGCTGAGGCTGAACTCCAATACTTTGGCCACCTCATGTGGAGAGTTGACACATTGGAAAAGACCCTGATGCTGGGAGGGATTGAGGGAAGGAGAAGGGGACGACAGAGGATGAGATGGCTGGATGGCATCACTGACTCGATGGACATGAGTTTGGGTGAACTCTGGGAGTTAGTGAGAGACAGGGCTGTGCTGCGATTCATGGGGTTGCAAAGAGTTGGACATGACTGAGTGACTGAAACGAACTGAACTGAACAAAACAATAGATAAAGGTAGAACAATTACAACAGTTATTATAGTTCAGGAGACAATTTGTACATGGCCATGGGGATGGATAGGAGAGATGTACAGAAGAGATATTAGAGTTTATACCTCAGAGAGTTTTGTAGCAGACTGAGTGATCAGAGTGAGGAGAGAGAGAACATAACTACTTTGGGTGCCTGATGTAACTAGTCATACAGATACAGAATGGAGGCAACGGGGTAGATTTGGAGGAGTGAGTTTAATGTCGGACACCTTATTGTTGTCTGAAGTGGACAGGAATGAGAAGGAAGCTATATTTTTAAATTAATAAATAATTGGATAAGGTCTTTGCTGGTGACATTAGGAACACATGTCTGGAGCTTGGGATAGTAGTAGAAACTGAAGGTCAATGCAGAATAAAGATCAAGCTGACAGGCATAATGGATTACAGCATCTGTCCTTATCCTGACCTTGTGCAGGATTGTACATGGTGTCTGAATATTAAAGCTTTCAGGGCATTGAGACTTGTTCATCTTATTAATTCAATAAAATTTAATCAGGCATCACCATGGTAAGCAACCCTCCTTATAAACACAGACAGGGAATTTCCTCATTCCAGGCAGAACACAGTAGCCATAAATTTGCACCATGAATTATAGAAGAATGCAGAAACTCTAAACCAGCCCTTCACTGAACAGCCACAGGAGGCCTATTTGTCTGCAAATATCTTTCTTCCTTATGCTCAAGGTCTGGAACTAATTTCAGTTGCTGATTAAAATGATTCTGTATTTGAGTGCTAATGATAACATCCCTCGAATCCCACAAATTCCATGAAGTCCTGGGAGTGATGGAGTTAGATAATCAGGAAAAGCCTTCCAATCAGTACTGAATGACACAAAGCTAAGGATGGACAGAAAAGGATGTGAGAAGTATGCTGAAAAATTACATGCTAGAGTGACTAGATGAGTTTTACCACAATATATTAACTGATACTCCAGCCCAAGGAGAAAGTTCGTCCATTTTTAAACCCTTGCTTTAAGATAAAAGCCAGGAAGCTTCAAATACATTTACGAGCCTTTGGAATACAGTTCAAAGTGGGTCTCAAATATGTTAAAAGATTCCTGAGAACCTGGTGTTAAGTACAGATGTCTTATTTAACTCAGAGTCTTGAATAAAGCAGATAGTGGCAACCTAACCTTCAAAATTCACTGTCTTTCTGAATATTCCCACAGACCCCAGGTCAAAGCAAAGACCCCAGGTCAAAGCAAAGGGATTTGTTTTTTTAAATAGATTCTCTAGACCTACAAAGCCTTGATAATGAGAGAGAAGAGAAAATTAAATAGAGCCAAGCCAAAATGAGGTTTTGTTTGTTTCTATGAGTCTTGATCGGTCACCTATGATTAAAGTTAAAGAGATATTCACATGTAAAGGCCTAAATGCCGTCTAGAAAGACTAGCTGCAAAAATTTCATTTACCTTATTACTATTGTTGAAGTAGCAGAAAGAAGATTGGTTTCAAAGGCATGTAATATGAATTTAATTTTAGCATTTAATCCTTCAGCCAACCAACATGTTTTGCAAATCCATGTGATACTGGGCTTAACTTCTGTGAGCCCCAACTCTTTCTGTGTAAAAGGAGTGAGTTAGACTAGATGACACTGAAGAGCAGAATATGCCACCACAAAATGTGCCACTTTGACACATGGATTTCTTTGAACTGAAGGCATTTAGGACTCAGCTGACTTAGGAAAAACTTTTACCTCTCCCTTAACTACCTAAAAGAATTTGTATAGCTGATCTATCCCAGGAAGAAAGCTATTACCAGATATGACTTTCTATATCAGAAAGACTTATCTGCACAGCATGGCAAACATGTATTTACCAAACATTTGTTCTTTTCATCTTTCTATGACTTGTCTTCCTCTCCATCAAAGTTATAGAGCCCTACTTCTTCCTCCTTAGCTCAGGGTGCCAGATAAGCCTCAATTGCTTGCCTGCTTTGGAGTATGCATATCTTTGTGGGGCTCCCATACATAATAATTAAATTTGTTCTCCTGCTAGTCTATGTTATATCAATTTGATTATTAGACCAACCAAAGAAACTAGAAGGGAAGAAGGAAAAAACTTCCTGTCCCGACAATGTTTGAGTGCATTTTAGCTTTAATATTCCTTTATAAAATTGAAGATAAGTTCTATAAGGAAGAAATATGCCTACTGGATTGTATTTACCCTGTAAAAATTAAATGTCACATACATAAAGAAAAATGGTGCAGTGATGAAATATTAAAAATACCAAGGCAGGGAGAAGTGGGATATAATGAGAGATGCTACAAATGCAAGTTGGTGCCATGAAAATTCCAATTCTTCTAGTCTTAGTGATGCCATTCTTATATCTGAAATGGTGACTGACTTAACTCTTATAGAATTCTTATAATTGGAATTATATTAAAGGGATAGTAGAGATTTTGAATCTCAAAAGTCTTGATGATGAGACAGGGGAGAAAATTAAATAGAGCCAGAGCCGAAATAAATATCAGGAATAATGTTTTGCTTAAACATGTATCTTCTTTTAACAACCATTTTTCTACTTTACTGCAAGTTGTATAGCCAACTAAGTTCTAACAACAATAAGAATTGCAACTGCTTACTGAACACAAACACTGTGTTAAGTACTTGAAACAATTTCACATGCTGAATCCTCACACTAATTCTATGAGAAAAACACTATCATCACTCTTATTTTGCAGAGGAAGAAACTGAGATTTTAGGTACTCTATTAACTTGTGTAGGGATACGCCATGTAGTTAGTGAGTGTCAGAAATGGAATTCTAATCCAAATCTATCTGTGTCTTAAATCAGAGTCTTTGATCTGAAGGGTAGCAAAATGCACTACCCCCAAATATGCTGCTTTTGTGTATTAAATTTTTGTGCTATAGGCACTTGAGAAACAGCTGATGCTGAAGTCTTCCATCTGCCTAGAGACAGATCCTCCAAAGGAACTCAATTGTCTTAAAACCATGCCACATGAATTTCCTCAATCAGGAAAGATTCACTCATCACAAGAGAGCATACTGGATTACACCCAGACAAACTTTGTCACAAATTATCATTCATTGTTGTTCAGTCAGTAAGAGGTGTCCAACTCTGTGACATCATTGACTGCAGCATGCCAGACTCCTCTGCCTTTCACTGTCTCCTCCCGTCTATTCCTTAAGGACCCGTTAATCTTTCCTAAAATGCCTTTATTCTCCCCTGAGAGGCTTACACTTCCTCTCCACTTCTTTGTTATGATACCATTTAATCCTGAATTATAAGCCACCTTAAGGAGTTACTCATTTTCTGATGGGTATTTCCCATGTAAACATGAGATATACATGTTAATAAACTTCTGCTTTTCTCTTGTTAACTTGTCTTTTATTACAGGGATCTCAGCCAAGAACTCACGAAGGTGGAGAGAAAATTATTTTTTCTCCCCTATAACTTCTATGCAACATTTCCTACTCTCTCTTCCTTGTCTCTCCATGGTATTAATAGTTGGTGTTGTAAGGATTAGAGATGACTGAAAGGGGGAGAGGGAAGACGTCTAGGTATAAATTTAGGGACATAGAACTCTTAAGAGGCCCTATCAGCCAGATATCTGTTGACTGATGTGTGTGAATTGAAGTCACCATAAAGTTATTCCTGAGAGGAATTTACTAACTATAATTTTACTGGTGATTTAGCCCAATAGCAAATGCTAGGATTGTTTCCCAGAATGAACATGCAGGCTTCAGCCCTAGCCTGTAGTTTGAGTCTGCTGAAGTTCCTACTGCATCTCTTCTTCCTATGTGTTTACCACTCACCTTTCTGAAATACTCACCCAACATCTAAGTTCACGAAATACCTCCTTTCCTTACTATGGACCCCTCAGCCCTGGTCAGACCCCCTCAGTCCTCTGAAACCCTGTGGAATGTATGGTCCATATTTTATTGTGTGCTGCTTTAGGTGAGTGTATCTATATTGATTCTATGATCTAGTGTTCCACTTTAATGATATCCCTTGATGGAAAGAGCCAACATTTCTGATATGTATTTTCTGCAACCTTTAGAAAAAGTCTAACTCAAACTAGGCTGTCAGCAAATGTTTAATGATAGTAATAATCTCGTGTGAGTTAAAGCCAATCTCTGCTTTCCTCTCAACATATCTTGAAACAGGGAATTTCAGAATAAAGCATCTTCTCTGACTTATATGTAATTTAGAAATTAAAAGACAGTACAAACTAAATCTCTCACATCTGTCCATGACTACTGAAAAAACCACAGCTTTGACTATATGGACCTTTGTCAGCAAAGTGATGTCTCTGCTTTTTGAAAAGCTGTCTAGGTTTCTCATAACTTTCTTTTCAAGGAGCAAGGGTCTTTTAGTTTCATGGCGCAGTCACTGTCTGCAATGATCTTGGAGACCAAGAAAATAAAATCTGTCACTGCATCCACTTTTTCTCCTTCTATGGGTGTGAGAGTTGGACCATTAAAAAACAGAGACATCCTTTTGCTGACAAAGGTCCATATAGTCAAAGCTGTGGGTTTTCTAGTGGTCATGTATGGATGTGAGAGTAGGACTGTAAAGAAGGCTGAGCAGCGAAGAACGGACGCTTTTGGACTGTGGTGCTGGAGAAGACTCTTGAGAGTCCCTTGGACTACAAGGAAATCAAACCAGTCAATCCTAAAGGAAATCAACCCTGAATACTCATTGGAGGGACTGATGCTGAAGCTGAAGTTTCAATACTCTGGCCACCTGATGCTGAGCCGACTTATTGGAAAAGACACCAATGCTGGGAAAGATTGAGGGCAAAAGGAGAAGGTTGCAGCAGAAGAAGAGAGTATTAGCATCACCGATAAAATGGACATGAATTTCAGCAACTCCAGGAGATAGTGAAGGACAGGGAAGCCTAGTATGCTCTAGTCCATGGGGTCACAAAGAATCAGACCTGAATTAGTGACTGAAAAACAGCAACAGAAACAGCAAAACCTTAAGTGCTGCCATTTGAGAATATGCAAAACAAGGAGTTCTACATAGTCTCAATCTACTGATGAAAAGACTCACTTTTCCCCACCCAAGCAGGTTCTTACACTGACTTTTATTTTTCTCTCTCTCTAATACTTTTAAACAATTCTGAAAGGTCTTAAGCAAAATAATCTGTTACAAACTTAATTAATTTGCATCACCATCAAAGTGTGTTAGAAGCTATGGAGGATAGAAGGCACTCGTTCATTTACTCATTGATTTGTTCAATAAGTATTTACTTTTTATTAACTAATTATTACATTCAAGTATCATGATAAATGGGCTTCCCTAATGGCTCAAGGTAAAGAATCCACATGCCAAGCAGGAGATGTGGGTTCAATCCCTGGGTCAGGAAGATCCCCTGGAGAAGGAAACAGCAAACTCCAGTATTCTTGCCTGGGAGATCCCACGGACAGAGGAGCCTGGTGGGCTACAATCCATGGGGTCACAAAAACTCAGACACAACTTTGTGACTAAATAACAACAACTAAATGTGCTAAATCATGCTAAATGCTAGCATTACAGACAGAAAATTTTAATTCTATGACTAAGTAATTTATGCTATGGAGGCATGTGAACACAATATGTGATAAGTGCTTGATAGATGGACAGGATGCAGTGAGGGAATAGCCAATGGGAATCAGTATTGACTGAATTGTCAGAAAGTTTTGCATGAAATTGTTAGAAGGGCAAATAAGAGGACAAAGATCATTCTTATCAGAATAATACAAATAAAATTTGACCCAATTTTCAAATTTTCTGCAGCCAAATGCTGTGTGTTTGTAAATGCTTGACATCAAAATCAGAACCTTAAAGAGTTAGTCAAGTACTGAGAGACAATGAGTATCTCAAACTCCTTTTTCAAAAGGGATGGCAACTGATGACCAGAGAAGTTTCATATGTGAATCTGCAGAGACAAGGCAGAAATCTGGCTCAGCACAAGGCCACCTGGCCTTTTAGACTTACCACTGCTCTGTGAAAGTAGAAGGCGATTCATCGTCCAGCCACTGGTCTTCTTATGTGTGCATTAGGGAATACTTGAGGTTGGTGAGTACAAGTGGTGAGGAGCTGATTGTTAAGATGTAAAAATTGATTCTAGGCTTCCCTGGAGGCTAGGAATGTGGATAGGAATTCACCTGCCAATGCAGGGGACATGGGTTCGACCCCTGGTCTGGGAAGATTCCACATGCCGTGGGGCCACTAAGCCTACTAGCCATGACTACTGAAGCCTGGGTGCCTGCAGCCTGTGTGCCACAATTAGAGAAGCTGCTGCAAAGAAGTCCATGTACCGCAATGAAGGGCAAACCCCTGCTCACAGCAGCTAGAGAAGGCCTGTGTGCGGCAACAAAGACCAGCACAATGATAAATAAATGATTGATTCCGTGCATAGCTCACAAGTTAGCTGTCTTTCCTGACCTTTGAGATTTAGATAAGCTTTCCATAAACAACCATTTAATGAAATAATCCCAACCCTTGCTCCTCAAAAAATATGCAAAATCTTGAAGTGCTCATAGCCTCACGACTTCCTATGGCTATGAGCTTCAGAATTTGTGTCATCCCAACATTTTGACTGTCCTAGTTTTACTCCACATCACGCTGAAACAAAACGTAAAATTTGGACCTTTTATCAATTTCTGTTTTTAAAAGAAGACTCACTCACAAGGGTGAGTGAAGCAGATTTTGCAGAAAATTTGGAAATGGGTCCATGGTAGAATAAAGGTATACCACTGGGCAACATAAACAACCATAAATTGAACATTAGACATCTCTGTTCATAAAATTCCACAAGTCATTTTGCTGCTAAGGGTGTTAATTTGCTGTTTCCAAGAAGTCATTTGTGCTTGCATTGTTTCTTCACTCCAATTTTACCTCCCCGCCTCCTCTGATCCTGATATATCTCTTCTTTTCTCATGTAAACACAGTGTATGCAGGCCTGAAAACCAACAGTGGGCACCTGTTTCTCTCTGCCTGAGGGCTTTCTCTGATTTCTGGAGCCCGATCCATCCATGCACTTGTGCTCTGTCAAGCCAGGAGTGTGGGGACATATCCCCTCCTCAGCCAATTCTCAACCAGTGACTGATGGATGTCAGTATTTAGACACCTTACGTATGTCACCTCTTGGTGGGACGACTGTCAGTGTGTGTTCGATACAGGCTCTTATGAATTCCCAGCAGGTTGAAGCTCCAATTGGTGACACACAGTTGATTGGTTCCATCGACTTATCTTCTTCCGGTTCCACACCTCTACCAGTGCTCTATGAGTCCACCTTGCAAATAAATCACTTGCTGTCAAAAATCTGTTTCTGGGTCTGCTCATGTGAGAATCCAAAATAAGACACCTAAAGACTTACAGATTTATAAGTCTCTACTCAAAAGATTTATAAGTTATTTCCTGAAACATAGTTTTATCTCTTCGTATGAATATTTGTTAGAAAGTTTTTTCCTCTAGTATACACTTAGCAGGAAACTTCCCTAAAAGATTTTACCTATTACTTAGGAGTAGGGTATAAAAATAACAATAACTCTGAAAGTGTCAAGTAACTGAAGCATGCTGATTTATCCTGATCTTTTAACAAAAATGGAATCTTATTTACAGCTTTACTATTCTTAGGAATTAAATGTCTGGCAAGAGATATCAAGAATTAAGTTGACAATGACACTAGGAATTCACTTTGAACTCTGCTTCTCAAGAAAGTCCATTTTTAAAAAACTTATTTTTTTATTTTTAAATTAATTTATTTTTTATTGAAGGATAATTGCTTTACAGAATTTTGTTGTTTTCTGTCAAACCTCAACATGAATCAGCCATAGGTATACATATATCCCCTCCCTTTTGAAACTCCCTCCCACCTCCCTCCCCATCCCACCCCTCTAGGTTGATACAGAGCCCCTGTTGGAGTTTCTTGAGGCATATAGCAAATTCCCATTGGCTATCTATTTTATATATGGTAATATACGTTTCCATGTTAATATCTCCATACATCTCACCCTCTCCTCCCCTCTCTCCATTTTCTATGTCTGTTTCTCCATTGCTGCCTTGCAAATAAATTCTTCAGTACCATTTTTATAGATATATATATATCTATATAAATGCATATATAGTATATATGCATTAGTATTCAGTATTTATAAATATTGATTTTAATTATATATATATATTATATAATATAATATATAAATATTATATAGATATATATATCTATATAAATGCATTCAATATTTATCTTGCTCTTTCTGATTTACTTTACTCTGTATAATATTCTCTAGGTTCATACACCTCATTAGAACTGACTCAAATGAGTTCCTTTCTATGGTTGAGTAATATTCCATTGTGTATATGTACCACAACATCTTTATCCATTCATCTGTCAGTGGACATCTAGGCTGCTTCCATGTTCTAGCTATTGTAAATAGTGCTGCAATAAACAATGGGATACATGTGTCTTTTCCAATTTTGGTTTCCTCGGGGTATATGCTTAGGAGTGAGACTGATGGGTCATATGGTGGTTTTATTCCTAGTTTTTTAAGGAAACTCCATTCCATCTTCCACCATGGCTGTATCAATTTAACATTCCCACCACTGGTGCAAGAAGTCTCCCTTTTCCCCACACCCTCTCTAGCATTTATTATTTGTAGACTATTCGATGATGGCCATTCTGACCAGTGTGAGGTGATATCTCATTGTAGTTTTGATTTGCATTTCTCTAGCAAGGAGATCCAACCAGTCCATTCTGAAGGAGATCAGCCCTGGGATTTCTTTGGAGGGAATGATGCTAAAGCTGAAACTCCAGTACTTTGGCCACCTCATGTGAAGAGTTGACTCATTGGAAAAGACTCTGATGCTGGAGGGGATTGGGGCCAGGAGGAGAAGGGGATGACAGAGGATGAGATGGCTGGATGGCATCACTGACTCGATGGACGTGAGTCTGAGTGAACTCCAGGAGTTGGTGATGGACAGGGAGGCCTGGCATGCTGCGATTCATGGGGTTGCAAAGAGTTGGACACAACTGAGTGACTGAACTGAACTGAACTGAACTGAATAATGAGTGGTGTTGAACATCTTTTCATGTGTTTGTTAGCCATCTATATGTCTTCTTTGGAGAAATGTCTGTTTAGGTCTTTCCCCACTTTTTGAAGAAAGTCCATTTTAATCATAAGGTGAATTTTAGAGTCATGATTTTTCTCTCCTCAACTTTATGGTAGTTTAGAAAACAGGAACTTAGCATTAACACTGATCAATACTATGTGAAACCCATGGACCATTGAGACAGAAGAAATAACTTAGATGTCCACATTTTGATGGAACAACACACTTCAACCAGATACTTTGATTCATTGTGGTGGGAACTCTACTAGAAGGATGCCTAAGCACTATGATAGCAGGCGAGATGTCCAGTTTTTCATGAAATGAATATTTAACAGCACTTGTGTAAATGGAAGAGCAAAATAGAGGCCCTTTTAGGGGATGGATGATATTTCTGGACTCTCCTAGATGCTTCTGAAATTGTCCTGAGAAACTTGTGTCCATACTCTTTGTGGACAGAAGTCAAAATGAAGGACTCAAGTTCTGTTTTTTACCTTTAGTTTAATTTTTTAAATGATAGTTTATTTACAATATAAGTTTCTTGCCTGGAAAATCCCATGGATGGAGGAGCCTGGTGGGCTGCAGTCCATGGGGTCACTAGGAGTCGGACACGACTGAGTGACTTCACTTTCTCTTTTCACTTTCATGCATTGGAGAAGGAAATTGCAACCCACTCCAGTATTCTTGCCTGGAGAATCCCAGGGACGGGGGAGCCTGGTGTGCTGCCATCTCTGGGGTCACACAGAGTCAGATACGACTGAAGTGACTTAGCACATAGCACAATATAAGTTTCAGGTGTACAAGATAGCGATTCAATATTTTTATAGATATTATTAAATTATACTTGATTTGAAGCTATTACAAAATAATGGCTATATTTCCCTGTGCTGTATAATATATTTTTGTTATTTATTTATTTCATAAATGGTAGTCTGTGTCTCTTAATCCCACAGTCCTATTTTTACCCCTCCCCCTTCCCTCTCACCATTGATAATCATTATTTATTCTCTATATCTTTGAATCTGTTTCTTTTAGTGTTAGATAGACTTTTCTTTTTTTTAGATTATACATATAAGTGATAACAGAGTATTCATCTTTCTCTGCCTGGCATATCAGTAAGCATTTATATTCTCTAGGTCCATTCATATTGTTGAAGATGGCAAAATTCCATTCAGCTTCTTAAGAATATTTTAGAACATCAGATTCAGGAGAGATTTAGTGTTCACTTACTTAGTAAAGAAGAAAGAAGTTAATGATACATACCAGGGCCATATAATAAAATACATTTCATATAAAGAACTTTCCTTAGACACACACACACACACATGCACACACACATGCACACACCCAACGACCTCCACCACCCATACATCATCATACTCTTATACTCCATTGAATAAGTAGAAAATTTGGATTAGAAATAATTAAAGCACCATATCTGATGAAAGTTTCCCTCAATTTCTCCAGGAAAAGAGAAACTAGTATAAATAAATCATTTAAAATATTATGGGAGTGGAACTGAATTTACAACCTCAACCTAGATTGTTCACAAAACTTCATAGATTGCTCTTCAAGAAGGACAACTGTAAATGTGCCTTTATGCTGAACAAGACACTGATTTATATCTTCATTTTTTAAGGAAATTTACCATTTATCTCTATTTTTTCATGGAATGTCCCATCTCAGTATCCCTAAAATAGAAAAAAAAAACAATTTTAGAGTTTTATTCTGCAGTTAATTTAAAGGGGAGATAATGTAGTAAAATTTTTATTTATTTTTATTTTTTATTTTATTTTTTTAAATTTTATTTTATTTTTAAACTTTACAATATTGTATTAGTTTTGCCAAATATCGAAATGAATCCACCACAGGTATACCCGCGTTCCCCATCCTGAACCCTCCTCCCTCCTCCCTCCCCTACCTTCCCTCTGGGTCGTCCCAGTGCACCAGCCCCAAGCATCCAGTACCGTAAAATTTTTAATTTAAATTGTAGCATTTGGAAGTGCAGGGGCTAAGACTGCATTCTACCAACAGG
The DNA here is from genome assembly GCF_055505025.1 of Bos grunniens. Lineage (NCBI taxonomy): Eukaryota > Metazoa > Chordata > Mammalia > Artiodactyla > Bovidae > Bos > Bos grunniens. The sequence goes on along the minus strand of NC_141179.1, from coordinate 5,365,493 downwards.
AAAAGTCTTTCTTGCTTTGGAAAATGAGGAGTAATTGATTACCAGATTTTTGTGAAAACACGTATTTGACAGTAGCATGAGATGCTGTTTGATATAGATTCCCATCTACTTGAGCAACTGGCATTTTCTTGCAAAATATGATGGGATATTGATCAAGAAGTATGGGCAGAAATATGGAGTAGGAGGAATGGACAAATAAGGCTTATCAAAATGAATGATTGGGAAGGTCGAATAAGATTTTTCTTCATTTATGAAGAAGATGAGAGTTACAGCTCCTTAAGGTGGCCCAATATTTTTTCTAATAAATTACTTGAATGATATACCTGAATCTAGAAAAGAGTGCTGGTTTCAGAAGGTTTCTGATGTTAAATCCAAATGGAATGGAAGCAACTGAACTGATGACCACTAAACACAAGATGAATGTGTGAGTCTGGCCGTAGAGAACCCAGGGGTTAACATACTAATAAAATAACTGATTTTGGCAGAGAGAGGTGAGCATTTGTGTGTGTGTGTGTGTGTGTAGAAGTAATTGCAGGTGATGGCTTAAAAGGTTTTACTTGCAAGTTTGAAGTGATAACAGTTTCATAAATCACATCTCCAAGGATCAGAGTTGTTTTGAGCAAGCAAGTGGCAAATCTTGAGTTTGAAATTTTATGCTACCAGGTGGATGTCAGCAAATAGAGAATACAAATATCTAGAAAATCAGAATCAGGACTTATTTATCCTCTTATTCCCTCTAAACTGTACATACATAAGTAGACAATCAGATTCTTGATGAATTCATTTAGCAGCTACTGAGTGTTGACCATGTATCAGATTCTGCTCTGGGATGAAGACACAAAAGAGTTACATTCTGGTAAAGAGAAACATTTACATTGAATGAATACATTAAATGCAGAGAGAATATGCAATATCACAATACCATAACTGGTACACTTAGGTAGTGTATTAGTGAAAGAATGATCTGAGCAGGTGGATTCGAGAAGCCTTTCTGAAGGAGAAAATCATTGATTAGTTTTTGAAGGGACAGTGGATAATGAGGTAGATAAAAGCAACTCTATATTGCCAAAGACAAGAATGTAAGGGCAGGGGAATGGGTGGGGAAGTAATTTCTGCAAAAGTATGGATGGAGAGTTAGGTTGGAGCCAGATCACAGGATTTCCTTGGTAGCTGAAGCTTTTTAGAAAGTGTAAATTTGCCTAGCTGGCTTTGCTACACCGTGAAATCTCAACACAATTTCTGTGGCTTGCTGCATTTTGATGGATCATTTTAAGAATTTGGAGCTGTCAGATTGTCCAGAAAATTGAATTCTGACAGTGAGAAGAAAGGAGCGAAGAGCCCTAAGCTACAGAACTCTTAAAGGAGATCTTAGACATACATAATGAGCTCATCCTAAATTAAAGATGATAGTGAACCATGCCTAACACTGCAAGACAGAGGGAAGCAATCCTAGGCCAATAGTGTGTTCTGATATTATGAAATGTAAATTAGTTTCGTTAAGTTACATGTGAGCTTTATCTTTAGGTGAAAGTTCCAGGTGCTTTTAGTGAGTCCTACAGTGTTCCCCCAAAATTCGTGTCCACCTGGAACCTCAGAAAATGACCTTATTTGGAAGTAGTCTTTGTAGATGTGTTTAGTCAAGAGGAGGGCATATCAGCTTAGGATCCTAAATGAGCTCTAAATTCAGTGACTGCTGTCTTTATAAGAGAATGAGGAGATAACACAGAGAGACAGAAGAAGCCATATGAAGACAGAGGTATAGAGATTGCAGTGAAGTATCTACAAGCCACGGAATACCAAGGATTAATGAGAGCCAAGAGAAGCTAGGATTGGGACATGGGACCAATTTCTCCCTCAGGGCTTCTAGAGGAAACCAACACTGCCCGCAGATTAATTTTGGACTTGAGCTTAGCCTCTTGAACTATGAAAGAAGAAGCTTCTGTTGTTTTAAGCTGCACAGTTTATGTTAATCGGTACACGAATCCCAAGAAACTAATACAGTGATATAATATTTTAATAAATTGGGACAATTAAAATTATTTGTTAGGAATTCTATCAGTTCTTTATGAGATTTTATCATTATTGATGTTCAGTTTCAAAGTTGCTTTTGACTTTTTGCAATGCGTGAACTGCAGCACGCCAGGCTTCCTCGTCCTTCACTATCTCCTGGAGTTTGCTCCAACTTGTATTCATTGAATCAGTGAGGCCATCCAAACATTTCATCTTCTGCCACCCCCTTCTTCTCCTGCCTTCAGTCTTTACCAGCATCAGGGTCTTTTCCAATGAGTCTGCTCTTTACATCAGGTGCCTAAATTATTGGAGCTTCAGCTTTACCATCAGTCCTTCCACTGAATATTCAGGGTTGATTTCCTTTAGGATTGACTGCTTTGAACTCCTTGCTGTCCGAGGGACTCTCAAGAGTCTTCTCCAGCATCATGTATGAAACGAGTTGCCAGTCCAGGTTCGATGCACGATACTGGATGCTTGGGGCTGGTGCACTGGGACGACCCAGGGGGATGGTATGGGGAGGGAGGAGGGAGGAGGGTTCAGGATGGGGAACACATGTATACCTGTGGTTGATTCATTTCAATAAAAAATAAATAAATAAATAAATAAAATAAAAGTTAAACAAACAAAAAAAGCATCAATTCTTTGATTCTCAACCTTCTCTAGGGTCCAGTTCTCACATCAATACTAGACTACTAGAAAGACCATAGTTTTGACTATATGGACCTTGGTTAACAAAGTTTTGTCTCTACTGTTTAATATGCTGTCTAGGTTTGTCATAACTTTACTTTCAGGGAGCAAGTGTCTTTTAATTTGATGGCTACAGTCATCATCTGCATTGATTTAGGAGCCCAATAAAATAAAATCTGTCACCATTTCCACTTTTCCCCTATCTATTTGCCATAAAGTGACAGGACCGGATGCCATGATCTTAGTTTTCTGAATGTTGACCTTTAAGCCAACTTTTTCACTCTCCATTTTCACTTTCATCAAGAGGCTCTTTAGTTCTTCTTCACTTTCTGCCATAAGGGTGGTGTCATCTGCATATCTGAGGTTATTGATATTTCTCCCTGCAATCTTGATTCCAGCTTGTGCTTCTTCCAGCCCAGTGTTTCTCATGATGTACTCTGCATATAAGTTAAATAAGCAGGGTGACAATATACAGCCTTGGCATACTCCTTTTCCTATTTGGAACCAGTCTGTTGTTCCATGTCCAGTTCTTCTGCAACATCTACTTCTGTTGTAGAAGTAGACGTTTTTCTGGAACTCTCATAGTAGCTTTTTCTGTGATCCAATGGAGTTTGCAGTTTGATCTCTTTCCTCTTCTTTTTCTAAATCCTCTTCCTTGGACATCTGGATGTTCTCAGTTCGCATAGTTTTGAAGTCTAGCTTGAAGGATTTTGAGCATCACCTTGCTAGCATGTAAAATGAGCCAAATTGTATGATAGACTGAACATTCTTTGGCCTTGCCCTTCTTTGGGACTGGAATGAAAAATGTCTTTTCCCAGTCTTGTGGCCACTGCTAAATTTTCCAAATTTGCTGGCATACTGAGTGCAGCACTTTCACAGCATCATCTTTTAGGATTTGAAATAGCTCAGCTGGAATTCCACCACTGTAGTAATGCTTCTTAACACCCCCTTGACTTCACACTCCAGGCTGTCTGTCTATAGGTGAATGACCACACCATTGTGGTTACCTGGATCTTTAAGACCTTTTTTGTATAGTTTTTCTGTGTATTCTTGCTACCTCTTCTTAATCTTTTCTGCTTCTGTTAGGTCTTTACTGTTCCTGACCTTTATTATGTCCATCTTTGCATGAAATGGCCTGTGGTATCTTTAATTTTCCTGAAAAGCTCTCCAGTCTTTCCCATTCTAACGTTTTCCTCTATTTCATCAAATTGTTCACTTAGAAGGCTTCCTTAACTCTCCTTGCCGTTCTTTGGAATTCAACACTCAGATGGCTATATCTTCCCCTTTCTCCTTTGCCTTTTGCTTCTGTTCTTTTCTCAGGTATTTGTAAGGCCTCCTGAGACAACTATTTGCCTTTGGGCGTTTCTTTTCCTTGGTGATGATTTTGGTCACTGCCTCCTGAACAATGTTATGATTTTATCATGAAGGTGAAGGTGAAGTCGCTCAGTCATGTCCGACTCTTTGTGACCCCATGAATTGCAGCACGCCAGGCCTCCCTGTCCATCACCAACTCCCGGAGTTCACTGAGACTCATGTCCATCAAGTCAGTAGGTCTTCATAGAACCACTCAGCATCAGCTTTTTCAGCATTACTGTAGTTTGGGGCATAGACTTGGATTACTGTGATATTGAATGGTTTGCCTTGGAAACAGAGATCATTCTGTCATTTTTGAGATTGCACCCAAGTACTGCATTTTGGACTCTCTTGTTGACTATGCTGGCTGCTCCATTTCTTTTAAGGGATTCTTGCCCACACTAGTAGATATAATGGTCATCTGAATTAAATTTGCCCATTCCAGTCCATTTTATCTCCCTGATTCCTAAATGTCCATGTTCACTCTTGCCATCGCCTGTTTACCTTGATTCATGGACTGAACATTCAAGGGTCTTGTTCTGATGGATGGGGCCATGCTCAGCAAAATTTTAATCCAATTTTCTGTTGATAAGTGGGCCTGTTTTCCCTCCCTGTTTTTTGACCTGAGACCAAACTATGGAGGGGTAATGAAGATAATTGCCACCTCCTTCAAAAAGTCCCATGCAGGCACTGCCTCATCAGTGCCAGAGACCCCACAGAAGTCCACTGCTGACCTCCACTGGAGACTCCTGGACACTCACAGACAAGTCTGGGTCAGTCTCTTCTGGGGTCACTGCTCCTTTCTCCTGGGTCCTGGTGTGCACAAGGTTTTGTTTGTGCCCTCCAAGAGTCTGTTTCCCCAGTCCTGAGTAAGTTCTGTCATCAAACCCCACTGGCCTCCAAAGTCAAATTCCCTGGGGATTCTTAGTCCCTTTGCCTGATTCTCAGGCAAAGTTGTGAGTCCGGTAACTTTTAGAGATACTATATTGTATTGTTGGAGAAGGCAATAGCACCCCACTCCAGCACTCTTGCCTGGAAAATCCCATGGACGGAGGAACCTGGTGGGCCCCAGTCCATGGGGTCGCTAAGAGTCAGACAAGACTCAGTGACTTTACTTTGACTTTTCACTTTCATGCATTGGAGAAGGAAATGGCAACCCACTCCAGTGTTCTTGCCTGGAGAATCCCAGGGATGGGGAACCTCGTGGGCTGCCATCTACGGGGTGGCACAGAGTCAGACACGACTGAATACTGTATAGTATTATTAGTTGCTCAGTTGTGTCTGTCTCTTTGCAGCCCCATGTACTGTAGCTTTCCAGGCCCCTCTGTCCCTGGGATTCTCCGGGCAAGAATATTGACATGGGTTGCCATGCTCTTCTCCAGGCGATCTTCCCAACCCAGGGATTGAACCCAGGTTTCCTGCATCAAAACAAACATATATTATGTTAGAAACAAAGGATGAATCTTAGTGTTCTTATGTTCATTTTATTGAGTTAGACAAAGAATAATAAAATAAAAAGTTAAGGCTTTTCCACTCACTAATTAGAGAATCATAGTAATTCTTTGGTGAAGCATCAAAGAAAAGGACCTGAGAGTATGATGTGGTAATATGACTCTCCCCCACCTCACACTAGAAAAATAAATTCCCAGGAAACAATGGTTTAGATAAGCACCACTTTTTTTTAGGAGGCTTTGGGAGAATTAAGAGTGGGGACCAGGGCTAACCTCATCTGGGGGGAAGACCTTTCTTGAAGAAATGGGGTTCAAACGAACTCTCAAGGTCTAGTGGAATTAACCCAGGCAGAAGGAACCCCTTACTGCACAGTTCTGAAGGAGATAATCCCCAAGTTATGAAATTTGTTTCCCTTTTTCTGACTTTATCAAAGTTAGGGACACAGTTCAGCATGAACCCTGTGTATCAGGCCCCCTGGAGAGCTGACTGGCACTAATTACCCCTCCTCAGATAGAAGGCCTTTTTGGATTTTTCACTGCAGTGAATTCATGAGTCAAAGATGTTTGTCTCATTAATCCCATGTTCAGGAGAAGAAGATGAAAAGAATTTGATCAATCAGGAGTCTATTTCATAATAGCTGATTACAATCTTTCAGATATATATACCTCATTGAAATTGTTTATGATTGAAGACTGGAGAGCTGAAGCCTTCTGGTCCCATGGAAATCTGATCAAATGTTTGATGCAGTGAAAAAATATACTGAACTGGGAGACAGGAGACCTCAGTTCTAGACTCCAGTTCCTCACTAACAAGTCATGCATTCTAGGGTGAGTTTGTGTGTTTGCTTAGTTGTGTCCAACTCTGTCACCCCAGGGACAGCATTCACCCCACCCTCTCTGAATCCCTTACTTTTTCCCTCTCACTGCAAGGATACATGGAGGCATGAAGTTAACATTCACAGGGAAAACATTTTAATATGTTTAATAAAGAAATAAAAGAATTCAGAATTTAATGTTCATTTGTTCAAGAGAGTTATTTTCTTATAAATTCATAAAGACACACACAATCCCAATTGTTTCAGACCCACTGGTATAAAGAAACCTGATCCTTTCTTTTCATAAATAGGATATATGAAAAATGTGAATTCTAAGCTCTGTTTGGCTTATTTACCCAAGAACATGTTGGTCTCTCTCACAAGGTGAACCTTCTTAGAAGACTACAGATTTTTCCCTCTGTAGTTTACAGGACTTGTTCTAGTCATGGATCATAGAAATTTAAAATTAGCGTACAAAGGGCATTTGAATTGAAGGAGAGGAGACATATAACAGAATGTCTAGAGAGTTGAGATAATTATACTCTTGTCACAGGAGTATTTATAACTTGTTTCTGCACAAAAAATAAGAAAGGCCTCATACCTCAAATCTTTAGGCCTTTGGGAAACCAGTAGCCTTTGTCCAGCTGTGCTGGTTTAACTGGAGTCAATTTTCTTGGGTTGTGCTGATCATATTATCATGCCTGCTCCATCACAATCCTGCTGATTAAACAACCTTAGGCAGTTATCTTGGCAACAAGAAAATAAACATGATTTATATAGTTACACTTTCATAAGAAGAATGCCAATCCAAAAAGAAAGGATCAGTTGTGGCAGAATCATCATTCATTTATTCACATGTCTGTGGGTGAAGAATGTCACGTGCCACATCAGTAAACAGAAGGTGCTGCAGCCATCGAGCCAGCAGCCATTGCAGTGGCCCTTTGTCATCAGCTTCTTACAGTGCACCCTCGGGGGACTCTGGACAAAGGAGACAGTGTACTGACCCTAGATAATCAAGGTACATATCAAAGGAATGGTTCCAGTGAGCTCAGTCTCTTGCATTTTCCCATACACAGAAAAGCACTAAGTTCCTTACCTTGAGATATCTGGTTTTTCTTTAGTTAACAGCAATCTTTTGATGTTCTATCTGCAGCTCCTTTTTTTTTTTTTTTCCAAAAATTCCTGGCTCTTCTCTTACTTCTTCCAAACAGGTCCTCAGAGCTATCTGAGAGCACCGTCTCCCAGGCTTAAGTTCTGAATGTGTCCACCCAATAAAACATTAATTCTCAACTTTTATGTTGTGTATTTCTTTCCAGTCAACATACCTATTTGCTTATTTATTCATTCATTGGTACTTTTACTAACATAGTGTAGTGATTAAAAGTACTGATTAGAATGAGACAGAAAATGAAAATCGCTCAGTTGTGTCAGACTCTTTGAGACCCTATGGGCTGTACTGTCCATGCAGTTCTCCAGGCCAGAATACTGGAGTGGGTAGCCTTTCCCTTCTCCAGGGGATCCTCCCAACCCAGGGATTGAACCCAGGTCTCCTGCATTACAGGCAGAGTCTTTATCAGCTGAGCTACCAGGATGAAACAGAGCTAGACTTAAATTTGAGTCGGTAATTTTCTGTGTGACCTTGGGCAAATTATTTAATCTCTTAACCGTAGGTCTCCTTGGAATTAATAATACTACCCAGTTCATACAGTCATTATGAGGATCAAATAATACATGATATAGTAGAAGCTCAATAAATGTACGGTATTAATAAAATTAAAATAATATCTTTATATGTCCCAGAGAAAAAGAAGTTTGGTGAATAATATAGTGTAAGTTCAAAAATAAAATTAATATATTTGATTTACATTAAGGCTCAATTCTTAATGAAGCAAGAAAGAAACAGAAAGATATACCCAACTGAATGCAGAGTTCCAGATAATAGCAAGGAGAAATAAGAAAGCTTTTTAAAATAATCAATGTAAAGAAATAGGGGAAAACAATAGAATGAAAAAGACTAGAGATTTCTTCAAGAAAATTAGAGCTATCAAGAGAACACTTCATGCAAGAATGGGCACAAAGAAGGAAAGAAACAGTAAGGAATGAACAAACAGAAGAGATTAAGAAAAGGTGGCAAGAATATATAGAAGACTATAGAAGACAGTTCTTAATGACCCCAGATAACCATAATGGTGATGTCACTCACCTAGAACTTGACATCCTGAAGTGTGAAGTCAAGGGGCCTTAGGAAGCATTACTATGAACTATATTAGTGGAAGTGATGGAATTCCAGCTGAGCCATTTAAAATTCTAAAAGATGAAGTGCTGTTGAAGTGCTGCACTCAATATGTCAATATTTGGAAAACTCAACAATGCTGCATAACTGGAGAAGGTCAGTTTTTACTCCAATCTCAAAGGACAATGCCAAAGGATGTTCAAACTACTGTACAGTTTAGGTCATTTCACATGCAAACAAGATTGTGCTCAAAAATCCTTTAAGTTAGGCTTCAGTAGTATGTGAACCGAGAACTTCCAGATGTACAAGCTGGGTTTAGAAAAGGCAGAGGAACCAGAGGCCAAACTGCCAACATTCCTTGGATCATGGAGAAAGCAAAACAATTCCAGAAAAACATCTATTTCTGCTTCATTGACCACACTCAGGTCTTTGATTGTATGGATCATAACAGATTGTGGATAACTCTTGAAGAGATGGGAGTATCTGACCATCTTATTTGTCTCCTGAGAAACCTGTATGCAGGTCAAGAAGCAGAAGTTAGAACTGGACATGAAACAAGGTATTGGCTCAAAATTAGGAAGGTGGTATGACAAAGATGTATATTGTCACCCTGCTTATTTAGCTTCTATGCAGTGTACATTATGTGAAATGCTAGGCTGAATGAGTCACAAGCTTGAATTAAGACTGCTGGGAGAAATAACAACAATCTCAGAGATGCAGATGATACTACTCTAATGGCAGAAAGTGAAGAGGAACTAAGCAGCCTCTTGATGAGAGTGAAAGAGGAGAGTGGAAAGACTGGCTTGAATCTCAGCATTCAAAAAAATAAGATCATGGCATGCAGTCTTATCACTTCATGCTGAATATTAATAGAAGGGGAAAAAGTGGGAGCAGTGATAGATTTTATTTTCTTGGGCTCCAAAATCACTGTGGACAGTGCTGCCACAAGCATATCTAAAGTCAATCTCACATTTGGTTTAAGAGAAAACTACAAACTTTTTCATAGCACAACATAGAAATGTGCAAGAAAAAGATATGAAAGTGTGACTACAGGTAAACTATCCTGGAAAACTGCAATGGTTCTCTAATGTTTATAAACCATTTCTTAGGAAAAGCTGTGCAGGATGAAATAAATAGCAATTCTTATAGCCTAACAAAGGGGAGAGGGGATATCATAGGACTTGAAAGAAACTCTAGTAACTTTTGTGAAATTGAACTTGAGATAAGGTGTGCATGTCTTAGATCTCATGTATAGGTATTTTTTTTCTGCTGAACTACTAAAATAATCTTTTTATTAGTTGGTTTTGAAGCATAGAGTCCAAAGAGAGAATTAGAGTTAAGTTGTTATGTTTAAAGAAGAGACAGCGCAAAAGACACTGTGACAGCTTTAGAAAAAGAACACAAAAAGATTATTTTATCTTCCTTGTGTTTTGCAGACAAGGTTGTTTTTCTCAATCTTGTCTGCCCACACTCAACTAAACTATAACACGAAGTGCTAATGAGATCCTGAAAATAATAAACAGTGCAATTTTACATTCAGTGCTGAAAATTGTTGAATTTCAAATTCTCTCCTTATCATATAGAACAACAACTTTGGTAAATTGCTCATTCCATTTTGCATGTAATTTTTGTAACTCAATATAATGTTGAGCCAAAATATCAAATGTGCTTATCTTATCTTGCTCTGATGGGAAGGCTCCCTTCTTTCCTGAACCCATGTAAAAACTCCCGATTCTCAACAAAATTGGCTAGGGTAGTAGGAGCAAGGATGCAAACCTGGCTGCTATCCCTGATATAGAGGAAAGAAAGTGTGTGTGAGGACATACAGTCTTGAGTTTGAATTTTTATTGTTACCAGTTGTATAACCATAAGCAAGTTAACTAATTGCTTTGAGTAGCAGTTGCTGATTTATAAAGTGGTCGCTCTGCTTTGCAAAGACTTTGCAAGGATGTGAAAAAAGTACATAAAATGTCACTGGTAAGAGTCACTCAAAAATAACAGCCTTTATTATTTCTGTTAATAAAAGTAATCTGGTTTAAGAAATAGTCATTGAGTGTTCATATGGTACAAGGTACAAGTCTAGACACTGAAGCTTGTAGTATTAGGATAAAACATAATCTCCCCATGCATGTCCTAGGAGAGAAAACATTTCATGAAAAACACTTCCTCTTACTTATCATATAGTTAATTTTATGTGTCTATTTGGCCAGGCCACACTACCAAGATATTTTGGGAAATATTCTTAAGAATATTTCTATGAAGGTTTTATTGAATGACATTAATTTTAAAATTGGTGACTTTGAGTAAAGAGGCATTCATTTTTCTAGTTGGAATAATTATCAATAGTAAAACATTCAAGGAATTTTTTTGTTCCTCTTTATTAAATATGGATACACAAAATTTTTAGAAAGTCAATCTTGTTTTATCAGTCAGACTGATTCCATAAAGTTTCAGTTCTTATAAACAGAAAAGTTTCATTTCATTTCTAAAAGTGAAATTTTGCAACTTCTTCAGTCTGCAGAGGTATTTATGTACAAGAATACATTTTCGCAAAAGTAAAATTGAGTGCTCTCAATGGCCAAAGCTGTAAATAATCTTAGAAATAAAGTATTTTGGACTATAATTTAAGGCATACAATAAATATTCATGAACCCATATGGATATAAATAAATTATTGAATAAGTACATACATGTAGAATATCATGTAAGAAACGAGTTGCCAGTCCAGGTTCGATGCGCGATACTGGATGCTTGGGGCTGGTGCACTGGGACGACCCAGAGGGAGGGTATGGGGAGGGAGGAGGGAGGAGGGTTCAGGATGGGGAACACATGTATGCCTGTGGCGGATTCATTTTGATATTTGGCAAAACTAATACAATTATGTAAAGTTTAAAAATAAAATAAAATTGGAAGAATAAAAAAAAAATAAAAAAAAAATAAAATAAAATTTAAAAGAAAAAAAAAAATAAATGGAAGAGAAGAATTTACTCTTCCTTACAAGGTTCCAGATAATTTATGTAGGTGCTTTCAATTCCAAGAGTGGAGCTCCCCCTACTCCAGTGCAGTTGAGTGTGGGCTACACTTAGTAACTTGCTTCCCAAAGTAGAGTATGGAAATTCTTGGGGAGTGTGGCAACTTTATAGTACATAGACTTGGTAAACATTACCTCAACAAGGTTATTGATGATCATTTAAACATCAAAGATGAGTCATGTTGATAGCATGTCCCCTTGATGTGATATGGTGAGAATTATACTTTACTTCTATGATCTTCCTCCCCAAACTCCATGATTCTAGTACAAACATGAAAAAGACATTGAGGTACATCTGCAAAAGCTTTGACCAGTGCTCCTCAAAATTTTCAGGTCATCAATGACAAAGAAATTCTGAGAAACTGTCATGCATGGGCCAGAAGATTCTAGGAAGACATAATAGCTAAATGTAATATGGTACTGTGACATACCTGGGAGATCCTGGGACAGAAAAAAGTTATGAAGGAGAAAACTGGTGAAATTAGAATAAAGTGTTGAATCCAGTTAGTAGTAACATACTAATGTTGGTTTCTTGTAACTTGTAACAAATGGATCATGGTGGAATAGGGTAACACCAATAGAGGACAATGGATGCAGTTTATATAGAAGCCCTTGTACTAACTTTGCAACTTTCTGTAAAATAATTCTAAATTTTTAAAAAATTAATGAAATAAATAAGCTATATGAGCCACTGATAAATATGCAAAATGCAAATAAAATAATGTAATTTGAAAGTGTCAGAAAGCAATGGCTAAATATGTTGGAATTACTTTTGTTCTCCCTATGCTTTGGGACCCAGAGAAGCAATCCTTTGGGGTTCACAGTATGGATTATTTTAAAAGATTATTGCATATTAAATTTTATATAATAGAAACATTGAAAAGTTTATTTTTTCATTAATAATATCAGTATTTTAACAAAATGAGTCAAGCAAATCATTTTATTTTATTTATTTTTTTTTCAGTTTGCATGATTCTTTATTTATTAGTACAAAACAACAATGGATTCCCAACATCCTGTAGATATAACAAGTAAATTTTATTATCTACTACATGCTATATATTTTTTATGTGTTAATCCATTGAAGTTGTTTTATGCATTGACGTTTGATTGTCCTATCTTTAGCCAATGAAATAAGTTGGTTTGTGAGTCCAAAGAACTGTAATACTCTTTAGTATCTTCCTAGTTTTCTGTTATAATAAAACATGCTAGTTTCATTTTATACATTTTATGTAACAGACATCAAAATCTCCAGAATTTCAGGAAATTGTATTAAAAGTAACAATTTGGGTGCTAGGGTTAGGGGTTGTTTGCTCACTGTTAAAGGTTATTACTTTTGCTTTGGTCCTTGAATCTGGGTTTTTCCAGTGAACAGAACTTTTCTTGTCTTAATAAATTATTTATCATATTTTTCAGAATCCTTGAGAGAAAGGAAAAATTCAACAAGTAATTATGATGTGCTATTCCAAAAAAAGTACCTGTGATTTTTGACTCAAAATAACAGGTGCTGATTTTCATCTTATTTTGAATTTCATTTGAATATTATTTATTGAAAATGTGTAATGAATTTCTATAGCATTTTTTTTTTAGGAGTTGGAAAGGGAAGAGTTAGCTAGGATAGGAGGACATCAACACTGTCATAACATAGCTAGGCTTTCTGTTTAAAGCCATCTGAAGCACCATCCAGACAACTTTATAGGGATTACTAAACTTTATAGCTTTGACTTGGCATCTTTGAATATTAAAAGCTCTTTCTTTTCTGAGGCGTTGAGTTTGGACAAATAATAGAAAAAAATCTGTACGCTTTAAATGGTTTTCCCCAAATTTCCTTTTTTAATGTTTTTATGATTGTAGTGGTCTTGATTTGTAGTGGTTTCCAATTTCCATGGAGTAGATATTTCTTACCTGACCTATTTCATGCTACCAACAGGTTGTTATGAAGCTGGGAAGAAATGTGCACTTTTAGTTTCCTCAAGCCAGGTAAAGCACACCTCCAAACAGTGCTCAAGTCCAGCACACCACCAAACAGTTCTTCACTTCTGCAAACGAGTACCATTGAGAGATTTGAATCAAAACCACCACTTTTCACAGTTTATTCTATGAAGAAGGTTGCTACGATCAGTTATGAGGGCAGAACTCTGCATAAGTCTTGGCTAACGAGCAATGCATATCATATAAATGTGACGCATGTCAAAATCTGCACAGCTGTCCAATGTGTAAGAATATTTAATAAAATATCCAGATTAAAAATTTTAAAAAGAAGAAACCGATACATTATTTTATTTTTTCATGATGGAATAGCATCTAAAATGAAGATTCAGTTCAGTTCAGTTGCTTAGTCGTGTCCGACTCTTTGCGACCCCATGAATTGCAGCACACCAGGCCTCCCTGTCCATCACCAACACCTGGAGTTCACTGAGACTCACGTCCATCGAGTCAGTGATGCCATCTAGCCATCTCATCCTCTATCATCCCCTTCTCCTCCTGCCCCCAATCCCTCCCAGCATCAGAGTCTTTTCCAATGAGTCAACTCTTCGCATGAGGTGGCCAAAGTACTGGAGTTTCAGCTTTAGCATCATTCCTTCCAAAAAACACCCAGGGCTGATCTCCTTCAGAATGGACTGGTTGGATCTCGTTGCAGTCCAAGGGACTCTCAAGAGTCTTCTCCAACACCACAGTTCAAAAGCATCAATTTTTCGGCTCTCAGCTTTCTTCACAGTCCAACTCTCACACCCATACATGACTACTGGAAAAACCATAGCCTTGACTAAACAGACTTTTGTTGGCAAAGTAATGTCTCTGCTTTTGAATATGCTATCTAGCTTGGTCATAACTTTCCTTCCAAGGAGTAAGCGTCTTTTAATTTCATGGCTGCAATCACCATTTGCAGTGATTTTGGAGCCCCAAAATCTAAAGTCTGACACTGTTTCCACTGTTTCCCCATCTATATCCCATGAAATGATGGGACCAGATGCCATGATCTTCGTTTTCTGAATGTTGAGCTTTAAGCCAACTTTTTCACTCTCCTCTTTCACTTTCATCAAGAGGCTCTTTAGTTCCTCTTCACTTTCTGCCATAAGGGTGGTGTCATCTGCATATCTGAGGTTATTGATATTTCTCCCAGCAATCTTGATTCCAGCTTGTGCTTCTTCAGCCTAGATTAATGTCACTCAAATTTATGTTTCATTGTTTTAAATCTTCATGGTAATTGAATTTGCTGCTAAGTCACTTCAGTCATGTCTGACTCTGTGCGACCCCATAGACAGCAGCCCACCAGGCTCCCCCGTCCCTGGGATTCTCCAGGCAACAACACTGGAGTGGGTTGCCATTTCCTTCTCCAATGCATGAAAATGAAAAGTGAAAGTGAAGTCGCTCAGTCGTGTCCGACCCTCAGCGACCCCATGGACTGCATCCTTCCAGGCTCTTCCATCCATGGGATTTTCCAGGCAATTGTACTGGAGTGGGGGTGCCATTGTAATTGAATTTATATGGTTACTAAAATGACTATTAAAGTACATTGCAAATGATATCACTTCATATAAATATTCAGTTAAAGAAAGTTTCTATGGATCAAGTCCCAAGTCCCAGTAATCCACTTGCAAAAATGATCACCCTATTTGAGATATCATACAAATTATATTCCAGCATTAGTAGCAAGTGGTCAAGGGAGGTTTGTTTTTAAGCATGACTACAACCTTAAGACTCAATTTGCATGTCAGGTGGCACTTTGTTTATAGATTCACTTCCTGGAAAGAACTGGTAGACTTTAGGAAGGCCTTGCTAAATAGGAAAAAATTATACAGCATATATTGCAGAGACAATGAAAATGAAACCCCCAGAATCACAAATAAGCTTAGGTGTGAGAAAATTCTGGGCTTTCCTTGGTGGCTCATTGGTAAAGAATCCACCTGCCAATGCAGAAGATGGGGTTTGATCTCTGGGTTGGGGAGATCCCTTGGAGAAGGAAATGGCAACTCACTCTAGTAGTTTTGCCTGGGAGATCCCATGGACAGAGGAACCTGATAGGCTGCAGTTCATGGGATCTCAAAGAGGCAGGCATGACTTAGTGACTAAACCATAACAAGGTGTTGATAGCAGAAATGATTCATTGGACACCTTAGATACGTCTGCCCCAATCCAATCTTTTCAGAATAACAGGGATTGGAATTGGTTGGCTAAAGCTTGATAGAAAAGTTGAGAAAATAATTTCTAGAAGCTAAATTTAAATTACTTCTCCAGAATCCATCTCTAAAAAATTGAATACCAATAGTGCAATTAAAAGGTGAAAATGTTTCTATAGTTGAAAATCTTTGTAACTAAATTTCCTGATATTTTCCTTACAGGATTTTGGCCTTATCTGTAAACTTAAAATAGCCTTGCCCATACCAAGAAAGAGAGAAATATTTATCCGTGTTAGTTCTTTTGTGTCTTCTTTTCCCCTTCAATCTTTAATGAACTTGAAGCTAATTTTGACTATTTTGATGATTAATTTTGTGTCAACTTAGCTTAGGCTGCAAGTTGCCCAGATATTTCTTCAATTCTGGGTGTTTCTGTGAGAATGTTTTTGGTTGAGTTTATCATTTAGCTTGATAGAATGCAAAGTAGATTGCTCTCCCTAATGTAGGTGGGCCTGTTCCAGTCAACTGAAGGCCTGAATAAAACAGAACTACTGACCACCCCTCCAATACAACAGAATTCTTTCTGCTTGACCTCTTTGAGCTGGGACATTAGGTTTTTCCTGCCTTTGGACTCCAACTAAAACATTGGCTCTTCTGGATCTTGAGTTGCTGGTCTCTGGGCTTGAGCTATATTATTGGTCCTCCTGAGTCTCCAGCTTGCCAACTGCAGATCCTGGCAGTTATCAGCCTTCATAACTGTGTAATCTAATTGCTTAGAATAAGGCTCTCTCTTGTTCTCACTCTTTCTTACATACCTATATTTGTATCTGTATTTATAAATATGTATTTCCTATTGGTCTTTTTTTTTTAAGAATCTTGACTAATTCAACAATTAATAAAGATCTGGCTGTATTCCCTACTCCCACAATTTAGTCAATTATCTCAACATCATCAAGCTCCTATTTTAATTTGACTTGATTTACAGATTTATATTCTATTTCATTAATCTATGTCTAAGCATACCTTTATCAGTACACATTATTTTAATCATGATCACTTGACAAGTGTTTTAATATTTAGTAGGGTTTGTCCCAATCAGTTCAAAATTTTTATGCTACTACAATGAAATAAAGATGAGAGCTGGGCTGAGGTTTGACAAGTAGTATACTTTTCTACCTAAAATTAGCAAAGACATGGCTTTTCAACTTTCCTTCCTTCTTTCCTCTGTCCTTGCTTTCTTTTCTTCCAGGGAACCCCTTCTTCATGATGAAATCTACAGAATTCAAATACATATTGCATTTCAAACCAAGCTGCCTTGGGTGGGTCAAAACTCCCTTTACTTCTGCCTTCCCCCAACTAACCCTCTAGATGTTTCTTTATGTTTCAGGAAGCCCTGTTGGAAAACTGCCTTCTTAAACTTTTATTTGCAGTTCCAAGGTATGTTTTTATTCTTTGTGTTTTCACAAATCACGGCATTTAAATTGCATTGTTAATATCACCATTTACCTAATGCATTTTCAACGTCCTCTTTAATTCTTCCAAACCAGTGGAAAAGCAAGATTAAAAGAGATTTATAAAAATTGCTCTGTATTATGTTACCTCCTAACTGAGTGGTTTATTTGCTTACTTAAATGGCCCTACATTTATAGTCAGTTGTCATCAACAGATAACACATCAAAAGTAAACTTCAATTTCACATTCAGAGTAGGTGATTCTGATTTGAATGTTGTTTATCATAGAGAATATGTTACTAAATCTAGTTTATGGGAAGATTATGCCATTTAATTTACTTTTAGAGAGAGGAATATGCTTTCATGAAAAGCTGCATTAGCTATTAGAAAAGTAATATAGCTGCCGGCCTGTGCAGTTTCCAGGAAGCGTGAATACATTGTATTGACAAAAACAAGACAGACATTTTTCTGATGTGATTTGATGAAAAGAGTACTGGACTGGTAATGAGGGCTAGGTTCAAGACCAGATTTGACAGTAACAAGCTGTGTAACTGTGAGGAGACAGATGTGTCCTGGAGGAGATGTCTCAGGGTACCTGGTGTCTCACCTATAACATGAAATGATATAACATGTGGTATAAAATGAAGTATATAATAAATATATGATAAATTTTACTATATAATGAAATTATAATAAAACATACATAATAAATATAAAATAAAATCTGGAAGCCACAATCTAATAAGACTTTATGATCAAGAGGAGCTACTTTCATTGTCCCAGCTGTCCTGATATATAATTGGGGAAGATGAAAATAGCTGCTGTAAAGTTGTCTAGAAACAAGAGGAAAAAAAGCCTCTTTCAGGGCCAACTTCATGGGTGGGTATGTGTATATGCGTATGCAGTGGTGGGAGTCTGTGTGGTGGTAGTACCAGTTTGAAGATCCAACAGGTGAGAATTCGTAATTTTTAGAGTGATTCATATCAGGGTTAAGTTAAACTCAGATTACAGAAATCTCAAAACATTCAGTTTATTCTTACAGTGTGAACTATATAAATCCAGGAAACCAGATTCCTCAGGGGCAAGGACTGCACACTAATCACTCCTGCACAGTGACTGCACATGACAGCATTTGGGAGTCTTGGCTGACGGACTCACGGATTTTCCTGGGCGGACCCAAGCTTAACTATTTTATGCTATTAAAAATTATAAGAAATTCTATAAAATACAGTTAGCAGTGATGTGAAGGGAGGCTTTTGCTTTTAGGTTTGAGTCATTTGTACTGTTCAAATGTTCTCAGCTTGATTATATAAACTTTAAAGACTGCACAGGTGGAATTCCTGGGTGTCTCAGCAAGTAAAGAATCTGCCTGCAATACAGGAGACACAGGAAATGTGGGTTCAATCCCTGGGTCAAGAAGATCCCCTGGAGAAGGAAATGGCAACCCACTCCAGTATTGTTGCCTGGAGAATCCATGGACAGAGGGCCTAGGGGACTATAGTCCATGGGGTCACAAAAGAGTCGGACACAACTTAAAGACTAAACAACAACAATGAGGTGGGATTGGTTAATATCTGTGTGGGAGGTTATGAGTTCTTTTGGCCTTCCTCTTGTTATTTCTATGTGAAATAATAAATATTAATATTCATTTATAAAAATTCAGTTCTGTTTCCAAAACACGGGTCCACACTAAGTCTTGTGATTTTCAGTTCTGCAAACCTAATCGCCATTCCAAGTTTTCCCTAAATGTGAAATTCTATGCATTGAACCCAAGGGCAACGCTAGAAGCAGCAGTCACTGCCATAGTGCACTTAAACAGGATTTGGGAGTTCTAGGAGAGGGAATGTCAGTTACAGATGCTCGATTTTGGCCCAGAGGAAAGTTTGTGTTTTCACCCAATAAACATTCAAGGACTTATTTATGTTCATCCACCATAGGACAAGCATTATATTCAGGCACTAGGAAAACAAAAAACAAAAATACAGTAAAAAAAAACTAAGTTTTACTAAAATCTGTTACATATTTTAATAAAATTAGTATTAATTTTCATAATAATTTTAAAAAGTGGGCTTCCTTGGTGGCTCAGATGGTAAAGAACCAGCCTGCAATGCAGGAGAGCCAGGTTCGATCCCTGGGTTGGGAAGATCCCTTGGAGAAGGGCATAGCTACCCACTCCAGTATTCTTGCCTGGAGAATCCCATGGACAGAAAAGCTGGTCAGGCTACAGTCCATGGGGTTGCAAAGAGTTGGAGATGACTGAGCAGCTAACACAACTATTACTAATATTAATAGATACTTACCTTGTTCTTTAGTTTGGAATGTATTTCTGTTTCTTCATTTTCCTGGATTTCTGTCTGTTATATGCACGTGAGGTATTATGTATATTTCCCATTCTTAATTAAGTGATCTCATGTAGGAGATTAGCCTCATCAGAAGGCCCTGCTCAAGCTTCTCATTGTCTCTCAAACCTTTGTGATTGTCCAAGCTGCCTTCTTTTTCCATTATGGCTCCTTGTATTGAAGGATATGCCAAGCTCCGTACATGTTCCAAAGGGGCGAATTGTACTCAGCACCTGGATGAAGGCTGATTGGAAAATAGATGCTGAGGCAGCAGCTGGAAATGTCTGTAGCGAAGCCCATTCCAAGTAGAAACTGGGAGATGGGTGTTTTTGCTTGCTCTGTCTGTCTGTAGCCATGGGGGCACGGTGATGGTTTGGTGATAGTGGTGGTGGTGGTAATGTGTATGTGCTCCTGTGCCTGTTAAGAACTGCTTATTTATTTTTTATACAGATCTCATAAATGGAAGCCTCACTGCTTATCAGAGTGATCTGGGGCTT
This sequence comes from Bos grunniens, assembly GCF_055505025.1. Classification (NCBI taxonomy): domain Eukaryota; kingdom Metazoa; phylum Chordata; class Mammalia; order Artiodactyla; family Bovidae; genus Bos; species Bos grunniens. The sequence goes on along the minus strand of NC_141179.1, from coordinate 5,345,508 downwards.
TTTCCTTGGATACTGGCTATAAAAGATGGACACAGATATGTACAAGCTCCTTTCAGGAAGATACTAGGGACATGGGGTGGGCTAGAGGGAGGAGATGGGGGAAATATCAGCCACCTTTTCCTGTCCCTGGGGAGGATCAAAGCTGGCCCGTAGGGCTGTGCTAAATTAGATGACTGATCCTCAAGCAATAGCTTTAAGTGTGTAGATGGACCCTGAAAAGACCAGGACTTGGACATTTTTGCCTCCTCCTTCTGTGCTGAGCTCTAGGGGAATAGCCACAGCAAGTGCTCTGCACCCATTAACAACTGCTTTTTTGTTGTCTATAGTCTTGTGAGTCTTATGGACATAAGTGATATTGGCTTTCAGAGTGAGGTATGTTGGAGAGCCATCTCATGAATGGGATTCTTAAAAGTTGGGGTACTAAATGTGTTTTTTAAACCCTATACTGCTCAGGGGAAGCTGGGAGTTGGGAGTTTCCTCTGGATTATTTGGTACTGTAACGGGGCTTATGGATAGAGGGTGTCTCAGCCTTTCCTATTGGTTTTGATTTGGGTATTTTCTCCTTTGCCCAATATGTAGGAGTTGTTAGCTAGTTTTGGAGTATATTTCAGAGGTAATTACTTTGTGTGTAGCTGTAAATTCGTCATGTCCAAGGGAGAAGTGGAGTTCACAAGCCTTCTATGTTGCCATCTTGGTTGACACTTTCTACATTTTTAAAAAAAATCAGTTAGGATTTCAAGAAAAAAGGGAAACTGTGGCCATGGATTATAGCAGTTCTGACTTCCGTAATAATTCCTGGAGCATCACAGCTGGTAGCCTGGTAGCCCTTCTGGCCTATTCCTTTTCTTTTCTGGGTGCTGAATCTGATAGCAGTGGAGTGACCTGCCCCAAGCTTACTTCCTCTGGGAGATTCTCTGTTCCCTCCACCTCCTTGCTTTCCCTCTTTGTACTTCAGCAGCACTTTTACATATAGCTGCTAGACATCCCTTTATGCATTCATGCACCTGTATCATCGACCCAACTGTAGGCTCTTTGGTGAAAGAAATCACTTCTGAAGATCTGTATTTACTACAACATGAGGATCCAATATTTCTATTGGGAAGAAAGAGTATCTTATGGTTACTAAGGCGGAGAAGGCAATGGCACCCCACTCCAGTACTCTTGCCTGGAAAATCCCATGGATGGAGGGGCCTGGTGGGCTGCAGTCCATGGGATCACTAGGAGTCAGGAGGTCTTCAGAATTCATGAAATAATGTTGTCTTACTGTAGAGAACTGCCTGGAGAAGTGGCTCAGGGCATTGATTAGGAAGGGATTGAAACAGAGCACTTTGAGGTCAACGGACTCCTCACTTTGCATCCTCTATCTTTGCTGTTGCATTTTTACCTTGAAGATTTTTTTCCCTCAAGGAAGTATTCAGGTAACATTAATGTGACTAATACCCTATAACTGAGTAGACATTTTTCATTAAGAAATAGACCAAAAAAACCTAAAATTCTTGCTGAAAATTGGATGACATAAGCTATCCCATCATGTAAACTGCTTTACTATTTCAATAGCTCAGACTAAACCAGCTCCATTTGAAATGTATAAAAATTGCAAATAAGCATCAGCACAGAAATCCTTACAATGTCGAAGGAGCATTGGCTCGGCCACAAAAAAAAAAAAAAAAAAAAAAAATCTAAGCTTCTTAGGCCATTAATCTAAATTACAACCATAATCTCCTTTGAAAATCCTTATCCAAATAAAAACCTAAGTATGGAAATCTTTTTTGTTTATATGTATTCAGAATCTATCATTGAAAGGCTCTATCATTGAAATGGTAAAATTAGTATTATAATTATATATAGAGTGCAATGAATTAGCATTAGTAGTAATAAGAGTTAACATTTATTGATAGTTTACCATGTAAACTTTATATATATAAAGTGTGTCAGACATATTTTAAACATGTTTGTGTTAATCTTTGCAACTTATTCTGTATGGACTGATGTTATGCTCTATTTCACAGACCTGGAAATAGAGGTAGAAAAAGGTAAAATAACTTGCCAATACATGTAACTTACATGTAGGAAAGTCAAGACTAGATTTTAGGCCAGCATAATTCAATAGAAATATAATGTGAACCATCTAAAATTTTATAGTTATCCATATTAAGTAAAAGTAAATGAAACTGGTGATATTAATTATGTTTGATTTAAGCCAGTATATCAAAAATGTTATCATTTTGAGAGCTGGGTAATATAAAATTAATTACATTTCTTTTTTGTATTATCTTAAAAAAAATTTTTTTTTCTGTATTGTCTTTTAAACTTGGTATGCATTTTACTCTAATAAGACATCTCAATTTGGACATTAAGTTTGCACTTGAAATACATGATCTGTATTTAGATTTTATGAATTTATAGTTGAAAATGTAGATTCACATACCCACATGTTCCTAATGCCCTTGAATATTTTGAATACCTGAATTATTATATATAATTATCTTTTAAAGTGTATAATTTATTAAAATTAACTGAAAGTTAAAAATTCCATTCCTCAGTCACACTAGTCACATTTTAAGTGTCCACCATTCCCCTTTGGCCAGTGCTCCTTCCTGTATTAGACTGTACAGAGCTGGGCAGTCTTCCTCAAGAACACTCGCTCTAACCTAATAAATAAATAGTTAATAAGAGCTGTTGAATTGATGCTGAACCATTATGTTATGCTGTCTCAAATAAGACAATAGAAGTCATCAGTTAATTGTATTCAATATTAATTAAACAAGTATTTTTCAGAACCATGCAAACAATGTAAGTTAACATTGATTTTAAGGTAATATTAACCATTAGAACCTACACTTTTAACTGCTAGACTGGCTGGACTCTAATATTACTTATTAGCAATTTGATCTTAGCAAGATAAAGAAGAAAATGACATATCTTGGTAACCAAAATGAATAGTCAAGTGGGCACCCAGAAGAAGGTTTGATCAAGGTAACAATTTCTCCATAGGCACAAATAAAAACCAGACAGGGACAATTTTTGAGTCATTATCATTTTTCTTGAAAAAAATCATACCCGCATCATTTGGCACCCAACTACATTTTTATCAGCAGGCCTTAAACAGACATGCCTGGTGTTTCCAGGTACAATGCTAAATCACTGATAGAGTGACATTACGGTAGGCATACTGAACTGTCAAATAGGCATGTGTTCTCTTCCTTTCTTAGCTCTGCTGCTGGGACACAAACCTTGTGAAACTTCTCAGAGTCCTTGAATCACTTTTTCGTGTTATCTCTTGAGGACTATGCATAGCATGAGCATACTGAATGACAATTCTGAGCCCCAGTTCTAGCTACAGCCCATATCAGCCACGTCAGCGCTCTAAGCAGAGTCCATGCTCCATAGAGAGCCAACATATCCTATCAACAACAGTGTACTATGGCTGCATCAGTTCAGTTCAGTCGCTCAGTCGTGTCTGACTCTTCGCGACCCCATGAATCGCAGCACGCCAGGCCTCCCTGTCCATCACCAACTTCCTGAGTTCATTCAGACTCACATCCATCGAGTCACTGATGCCATCCAGCGATCTCATCCTCTGTCGTCCCCTTCTCCTCCTGCCCCCAATCCCTCCCAGCATCAGAGTCTTTTCCAATGAGTCAACACTTCCCGTGAGGTGGCTGAAGTACTGGAATTTCAGCTTCAGCATCATTCCCTCCAAAGAAATCCCAGGGCTGATCTCCTTTGGAATGGACTGGTTGGATCTCCTTGCAGTCCAAGGGACTCTCAAGAGTCTTCTCCAACACCACAGTTCAAAAGCATCAATTCTTCAGCGCTCAGCCTTCTTCACAGTCCAACTCTCACATCCATATATGACCACTGGAAAAACCATAGCCTTGACTAGACGGACCTTTGTTGGCAAAATAATGTCTCTGCTTTTGAATATGCTATCTAGGTTGGTCATAACTTTCCTTCCAAGGAGTAAGCGTCTTTTAATTTCATGGCTGCAGTCACCATCTGCAGTGATTTTGGAGCCCCAAAAAATAAAGTTCGACACTGTTTCCACTGTTTCCCCATCTATTTCCCATGAAGTGATGGGACCGGATGCCATGATCTTCGTTTTCTGAATGTTGAGTTTTAAGCCAACTTTTTCACTCTCCACTTTCACTTTCATCAAGAGGCTTTTTAGTTCCTCTTCATTTTCTGCCATAAGGGTGGTGTCATCTGCATATCTGAGGTTATTGATATTTCTCCTGGCAATCTTGATTCCAGCTTGTGTTTCTTCCAGTCCAGTGTTTCTCATGATGTACTCTGCATAGAAGTTAAACAAGCAGGGTGACAATATACAGCCTTGACGTACTCCTTTTCCGATTTGGAACCAGTCTGTTGTTCCATGTCCAGGTCTAACTGTTGCTTCCTGACCTGCATGTAAGTTTCTCAAGAGGCAGGTCAGGTGGTCTGGTATTCCCATCTCTTTCAGAATTTTCCAGCTGTATATTTTCTCCTAATATGTGCAGCCAGATAGACGGACTAGCAGAGCTCACATGTCAATGAAACAGGTAGGATGAACATATTAGAGGGACCTCATTGTACATCCTCACAAGAAACACATCTCTGGATATCAGTCCAGAAGGGGAGTTTCTCCTACAGAGAACAAGAACCCTGACCTTATGTAACTCAATGGCATTTGCTTCCACTAAGCATCTGCTATTCCTAGGCTCTCGAACATTTGAAGGTGGACACTCTGGTGTGTTTGTCTGGCAGAAACTGCCCAGACAGCCTATGAAGAGAAAAAGACAGACTCAGGGAGATAAAGAGAGATTGATTCTGTCCTCATAGAATGACAAACAGATTATCATAGAGACCCAGCTAGAATTTAAGATATGATAGCCTTTTATTCAAAGGAATATGTATATGTGAGAATATGTGTGTGAGTGGGGTTTGATGGTGGTGGTGGATGCGGTATGTGGAGGGTGTAGCTTGGTATTAAGGAAATTTAGTCCATATTACCTTATAGAATTTTTTGTTATGGGAGATATACCTCAAAGTAATTTGAAAAGGTAGTTCTGGTTAGTTTTCAAGCCAGTGAAAAGAATGTTAAGTTGTACGCTGCTAACCCTTGACCCCTCCATCCTTTTGATAGCACCCTGTCCATGCCACATAACTTTTGGGCTTGAATAAAATGCAATTGTGGATTCACCACATATTGGCTCTGGTTTCCTGGGGCCAGATGATATAACCTGAAAGTTCGGAGGAGTTAGCTCTCCATATGGAGAATCTGGACCTTTGTAAAGCAAGAGATGAGACAAGCCTGAGAAGATAACCTCCTCTCCACTCCTTTTCTCTTTCACGGACTAATGCATTGTATCTTCCTTCCCTGTGTATCCTGCATGTGAAGAAAACAGGCCTGATGAGTGACCTGCTGTGTTGCTGCAACTTGTTGCAAAGCAGAAGCCGATGTGATAATCTGTCATGTTGCTTTGCTTCTTCTGTCACGTCCCCTCATCCTCACTTCCTTGGGCTTGGCCATTCCAAACAGAGCGTTAGTGCCTTAATCCTCTCTCAGGGGCAGGATTTAGGGGCCTGATCTAAACCTAACTCTAAGCCTGCTCCTGGACCTTTACTGAGAGAAAGATGGGATTCAGAGTTTCCTCCTTTGTACCTGTGTCTTTTCAAACATGCTCTAATTTTCTTCACAAACTCTTGGTCTTAGATCACATAAAGGGGTGGTGATGGGTAGATTCTAGGACAGCTTCTGGAGCCCTGCAGTGATTAGATAGGAGACAGGATAGACATCGGATTTTCCTATTCATCCATTTCCCTTAGCCCCAATGTAATCTGGCTGTAGTGACAGATTAGGGAAAGGAAACCTGGAAAATAAATATCTGTATCCAGGTGCAGAGAATATAAAATACACCATGTCCCCAGACAACCTCACAAACCACACTTCAGAACTGCCAGGCCCAGCTCTCTCTGCCAGAGTAAGGGAAGCATCTTCTTACTTTATTTATACTCTGCTATATGAACTTCCCTAGGTTTTTCACACTCACCCTGTAATTGTCTTAACCATCAGATGACCTTATGTAAATCTAGGAAATAACTGATAGCTTCACCATCCTTGTCAGGAGACTGATGTAGGAAGAACTAGCAGTAACCTAGTTCTCTGTGACATGCAAGGCACAAGAGGACCTTGAGAAAATTCTCCTCATAAATGTATTTCAAATAACCAAAAGAACTAATATTTGTTGAGCACTTACTAGGCCAGGCACTATGCTAACATTCTGACACATATTACTTATTTACTCTTCTCAAAAACAATTCAAGGTAGACTCTGCTATTGTTGCATTTTACAGATGAGGATACTAAGGCAGTGTGAACTCAGGTAACTTAGCTATGGTTACTCAGTTGGTAAAAACTGATCGTGGGGAGAAACATAAACAATCTCAGATATGCAGATGATACCACTTTAAAGGCAGAATGTGAAGAGGAACTAAAGAGCCTCTTGTTGAAAGTGAAAGAGGAAAGTGTAAAAGCTGGCTTAAAATTCAACATTCAGAAAACTAACATAATGGCATCCGGTCCCATCACTTCACAGCAAATAGATGGGGAACATGTGAAAACAGTGACAGATTTCATTTTCTCGGGCTCCATAATCATTGCATATGGTGACTGCAGCCTTGAAATTAAAAGACGCTTGCTCCTTGGAAGAATAGCTATGAGAAACCTAGACAGTGTATTAAAGAGCAGAGACATCAGTTTGCTGACAAAGGTATGTATAGTCAATGCTATGATTTTTCCAGTAGTCATGTATGGGTGTGAGAGTTGACCCATAAAGAAGGCTAAGCTCCTAAGAATTGATGCTTTCAAACTGTGGTTCTGGAGAGGATTATTGAAAGTCCCTCGAACTGCAAGCAGATCAAAGCAGTCAGTCTTAAAGGAAATCAAGCTTAAATATTCATTGGAAGGACTAATGCTGAAACTGACGCTCCAATACTTTGGCCATCTGATGCGAAGAACTGACTCATTGAAAAAGACCCTGATGCTGGGAAAGATTGAAGGTGGGAGAAGGGGACGACAGAGGATGAGATGGTTGGATGGCATCACTGGCTCAATGGACATGTGTTTGAGCAAACTCAGGGAGGTAGTAATGGACAGGGAAGCCTGGCATGCTGCAGTCCACGGGGTCGCAAAGAGTTGGACACGACTTAGCAACTGAATAACAACAACAACCAAAACCGTGTAGCCAGGTTCAATCCCAGGTCTTCCGATGACAGGACGGGAGTGTTTAGCCCATCAGACTGGCCTGTGTCCTCTACATTATACTGATGTGAAGCAAGTCCTGTTTCACAAGCTGATGTAGCTGCTTCTTGTTTCCCTGACTTTGAATTGCTTTTCTCTTTCTCTGAAGCACTTCGTTATTCTTGAGGACTTCCTCTGGGAAGCCTGATGACCCTCCTTTGCCCCATTCCATGGATTCCCCCATCCCTCCCCTTCCCTAGGCATCACCAATTCAAAGCTGCATGAATAGGAAGATTCACAGAAGGTTTGGGGCCATGATCTAACCTCGTGGCTCAGTTGATAAAGAGTCTGCCTGCAATGCGGGAGACCCAGGTTCGATCCCTGGGTGGGGAAGATCCCCTGGAGAAGGAGATGGCAACCACCCCAGTACTCTTGCCTGGAAAATTCTGTGGACAGACATGGGGTCACAAAGAGTCAGACACAACTGAGTTACTAACACTTTCACTTTCTTTCACTTTGGGGCTGTGAAAGGATATGTGTGTTTGTAGGGATGGGAGCATAACCCCAAATTGCACTATTAGTCATGCCTCTCCTTAAAAGGGTCTTGGCCATTCCTGGCCTGGTAGAGCCTCCATACAGAGCTCAGACAATACTCTGGGCTCCCCTCCACTCCAGCCTCCCAGTAAATACTGTTTCTTTCTTATATGTGAGGATGCCAGGCAGAAACCCAAAGTCTGTCTCTCATTACATAAAGCAATGTGGTTCTTGTGTGTAGCTCCTGGCCCATCTCAGGACTATTTTTCTTCAGTCAAGATGACACTTCCACACATTGTGTTTCCCCAAACAAAGGTGGTTTGCTTGTCCTTTATGAAGAAATCTGCTTTTGGTTTCTAAACTAACTTCTATTTTCTGCCCACACCACATGAATCATTCACACATGAATGATCAAAGGTGTAACAATGTAGTGGTTACAGTTTATCCAAAATACTCCATGAGAATTTCTTATGGAAAACCAGTCAGAATGAGATGTAGCCTTTCTCTGAAGCACTTCATTATTTTTGAGGACTTCCTCTGGGAAGCCTGATGGCCGTCCTTTGCCCCATTGTACACGTCCTCCCCTTCTGGGGCTGCTTTGAGGGCTTCTGCCTGTGGGGAGAAAGACAGGGCAGAACCTGGAGGTCCAGAGACAAAGAACATGGCTGGTGAGAACAGCAGGATTCCAAGGGCCGCTTCCAGTGGGTGGGTGGCTGTAACTCAGGGAGGGTGGAGAAGCATTGCCTCTGAGTGCAGCAGGTCTAGAGAGCTGAGAGAGAGAGGGAGCACACTGGCGTATGGGAGAAAATTGGAGAGGAAAGGAGTTTTTTTTTTTTTTTAATTTTATTTTATTTTTAAACTTTACATAATTGTATTAGTTTTGCCAAATATCAAAATGAATCCACCACAGGTATACATGTGTTCCCCATCCTGAACCCTCCTCCCTCCTCCCTCCCCATACCATCCCTCTGGGTCGTCCCAGTGCACTAGCCCCAAGCGTCCAGTATCGTGCATCGAACCTGGACTGGCATCTCGTTTCATACATGATATTTTACATGTGAGGAAAGGAGTTTTTAATTTTAGCCATGGCTCCATGGGTCATAAATTAGATTTCCATTAATATCTTCAAGTGAGTACATTGGGATTAAGTTTAATTACTTTTATTTGCATGTATGTGTATGTGTGTTTGTGTGTGTTTAAGTATCATAGATCTGAAACTGGATCCTCTTGGGCTAAATGATCTATTTAGTTTACAAACAAAATAAAGGAAAAAGTCAGAAAACCTGAGTAGAAATCCAACATATAGCATTTACAAGTCTTCTTTTTCTTTAAAAATTTATTTTTTTTATTGAAGGATAATTTACAGAATTTTGCTCTTTTGTGTCAAACCTAAACAGGAGTCAGCCATAGGTACACATATATCCGCTCCCTTTTGAACTTCCTTCCCATCTCCCTCCCCATGCCACCCCTCTAGGTTGATACAGAGCCCCTGTTTGAGTTTCCTGAGCCATACAGCAAATTCCCGTTGGCTATCTATTTTATCTATGGTAATTTAAGTTTCCGTGTTACTCTTTCCATGCATCTCACCCTCTCCTCCCCTTTCCCCTTGTCCATAAGTCTATTCTCTACGTCTGTTTCTCCACTGTTGCCCTGTAAATAAGTTCTTCAGTGCCATTCTTCTAGATTCCGTATATATGTGTTAGAATACGATATTTATCTTTCTCTTTCTGACTTGCTTCACTCTGTATAATAGATTCTAGGTTCATCCACCTCATCAGAACAGACTCAAATGCATTCCTTTTTATGGCTGAGTAATATTCCATTTAAAAATATGTACCACAACTTCTTTATTCATTCTTATGTCAGTGAATATCTAGGTTGCTTCCATGTTCTAGCTATTGTAAACAGTGCTGCAATGAACAATGGGATACATGTGTCTTTTTCAATTTTGGTTTCCTCAGGGTATATGCCTAGGAGTGGGATTGTGGGGTCATATTGTAGTTTTATTCCTAGTTTCTTAAGGAATCTCCATACCGTCTTCCATAGTGGCTGTATCAATTTACAGTCCCACCAGCAGTGCAAGAGTGTTCCCTTTCCTCCACACCCTCTCCAGCATTTATCGTTTGTAGACTTTTTGATGATGGCCATTCTGACCGGTGTGAGGTGATATCTCATTGTAGTTTTGATTTGCATTTCTCTAATAATGAGTGACAGAGAAGGCAATGGAACCCCACTCCAGTACTCTTGCCTGGAAAATTCCATGGACAAAGGAGCCTGGTAGGCTGCAGTCTATGGGGTCGTGAAGAGTCGGACATGACTGAGCGACTTCAATTTCATTTTTCACTTTCATGCATTGGAGAAGGAAATGGCAACCTACTCCAGTGTTCTTGCCTGGAGAATCCCAGGGATGGGGGGAGCCTGGTGGGCTGCCGTCTATGGGGTGTCACACAGAGTCAGACACAACTGAAGCGACTTAGCAGCAGCTGCAGCACTTATGAGCAATGTTGAGCATCTTTTCATGTGTTTGTTAGCCATCAGTATGCCTTCTGGGAGAAATGTCTGTTTAGTCTGTTCCTCACCTTTTGATTGAGTTGTTTGTTTTTCTAGCATTGAGTTGTTGAAGCTACTTGTGTATGTTGGAAATTAATCCTTTGTCAGTTGTTTCATTTGCTATTATTGTCTCCCATTCTGAGGGTTGTCTTTTCACCTTGCTTATAGTTTCCTTTGCTTTGCAAAAGCTTTTAAGTTTAATGAGGTCTCATTTATTTATTTTTGTTTTTCTACCCATTACTCTAGCAGGTGAGTCATAGAGGATTTTGTTTTTATTTATGTCATTAAGTGTTCTGCATATGTTTTCCTCTGAGAGTTTTATAGTTTCTGGTCTTACATTTAGGTCTTTAATCCATTTTGAGTTTATCTTTGTGTATGGTGTTAGGAAGTGTTCTAATTTCATTCTTTTACATGGAGCTGTCCAGTTTTCCCAGCACCATTTATTGAAGAGGTTGTTTTTGCCCCGTTGTATATTCTTGCCTCCTTTGTCAAAAATAAGGTACCCATAGGTGCAAGGGTTTATTTCTGGGCTTTCTATCTTGTTCCATTGCTCTATATTTCTGTTTTTGTGCCAGTATCATACTGTTTTGATGACTGTAGCTTTGTAGTATAATCTGAAGTCAGGAAGGTTGATTTCTCCAGCTCCATTCTTCTTTCTCAAGACTGCTTTGGCTGTTAGGAATCTTTTGTGTTTCCATATGAAATGGGAAATTTTTTGTTCTAGTTCTGTAGAAAATGCCACTGATAATTTGATAGGGAAGGCAATGAATCTGTAGACTGCATTTGGTAGTATAGTCATTCTCACAATATTGATTCTTCCTACCCAGGAACATGGAATAGCTCTCCATCTGTTTATGTCTTCTTTGATTTATTTCATTAGTGTCATAATTTTCTGTGTACAGTTCTTTTGTGTCCTTAGGTAAATTTATTGCTAGATATTTAATTCTTTTTGTTGCAGTGGTGAATGGAATTGATTCTTTAATTTCTCTTTCTGATTTTTCATTGTTAGTATATAGAAATGCAAGTGATTTCTGTGTATTGATTTTGTATCCTTCGACTTTGCTAAATTCACTGATTAGCTGTCATAATTTTCTGATACTATCTTTAGGGTTTTCTATGTACAGTATCATGTCATATCCAAACAGTGAGAGCTTTACTTCTTCTTTTCTGATCTGGATTTCTTTTATTTCCTTTTCTTCCCTGATTGCCGTAGCTAGGACTTCCAGAACTATGTTGAATAGAAGTGGTGAAAATGGATATCCTTGTCTTGTTCTTGATCTTGGGGAGGATGCTTTCAGTTTTTCACCATTGAGAATAATGTTTGCTATAAGCTTATCATATATGGCTTTTTCTATGTTGAGCTAGGTTCCTTCTATGCCCCTTTTTTTGAAAAGTTTTAATCATAAATGGGTATTGAATTTTGTCAAAGGGTTTTTCTGCATGTATTGAGATTTTCATATGGTTTTTATCTTTCAGTTTATTAATATGGTGTATCACATTGATTGATTTGTGTATATTGAAAAAACCTTGCATTCCTGGAATAAATCCACCTTGATCATTGTGTATGAGCTTTCTGATGTGTTGCTGAATTCTGTTTGCTAAAATTTTTTGAGGATTTTTGCATCTATATTCATCAGTGATATTGGCTTGCAGTTTCCTTTTTTTGTGAGGGTGATGGTGGCCTTGTAGAACGGGTTTAGAAGTGTTCCTTCATCTTCAATTTTTTTGAAAGAGCTTTAGAAGGATAGGCATTAGCTCTTCTCTAAATGTTTGATAGAATTCTCCGTTGAAACCGTATGGTCCTGGGCTTTTGTTTTTTGGGAGATTTGGTTCACAACTTCAATTTCAGTGCTTGTAAGTAGGTTGTTCATAATTCCTATTTCTTGCTGATTCAGTCTTGGAAGATTGAACTTTTCTAAGAATCTGTCCATTTCTTCCAGGTTATCCATATTATTGCCATGTAGTTGTTCATAATAGTCTCTTATGATCCTTTGTATTTCTGCATTGTCTCTTGTAACCTCTCCTTTTTCATTTCTAATTTTGTTGATTTGATTCTTCTCTCTTTTTTTCTTGATGAGTCTGGCTAAAGGTTTGTCAGTTTTGTTTATCTTCTCAAAGAACCAGCTTTTAGTTTTATTAATCTTTACTATTGTTTCTTTCATTTCTTTTTCATTTATTTCTGCTCGGATCCTTATGATTTCTTTCCTTCTACTAAATTTTTTTCCTTCTTTTTCCAAGTGTTTTAAATATAAAGTTAGGTTGTCTATTAAATGTTTTTCTTGTTTCTTGAGGTAGGGTTGTATTGCTATAAACTTCCCTCTTAGAAATATTTTGCTGCATCCCATAATTTTTGAGTTGTTGTGTTTTCATTGTCACTTGTTTCTAGAAATTTTTTGATTTCCCTTTTGATTTCTTCAGCAACCTGTTGGTTATTTAGAAACGTGTTGTTTAATCTCCATGTGTTTGTGTTTCTTACAGTTTTTTCTTGTAATTGATATCTAGTTTCATAGCATTGTGTTCAGAGAAGTTGAGGTTTGATTTGTGACCCAAGATGTGGTCTATCTTGGAGAATGTTCCATGGGCACTTGAGAAGAAGCTGTATTCTTTTTCATTTGGATGGAATGTCCTGAAGACATCAATGAGATCCATCTCATCTAAAGTATCATGTAAGACTTGTGTTTCCTTACTAATGTTCTGTTTTGGTGCTGTGTCCATTGGTGTGGGTGGGGTGTCAAAGTCTCTTACTATGATAGTGTTATTGTCAGTTTCTCCTTTTATGTCTGTTAGTGCTGATGATTGTGTTTGTATTTTTGTCTTGTTTGTTGTTTAGATGGGACGTCCTGCACAGGGTGCTACTGGTGGTTGGGTGATGCCCGGTCCTGTATTCAAATGGTTTCCTTTGTGTGAGCTCTCACTATTTGATACTCCTTAGGGTTAGTTCTCTGGTAATCTCCGGTCTTGGAGTCAGTGCTCCCACTCCAAAGGTTCAGGGCTTGATCTCTGGTCAGAAACAAAGATTCCACAACTGGTTTGTTATGGCATTAAGTGAGGGTAAAACAAATGTTCAAAAACAAGAAACCAAAGATGAACCCCAGAAAAATGGCAGTTACAAAATCAGGCAAATAATAATTAAAATAATGGAATGTACACATATACATATGCACTCATGAGCAGAGTCTAAACAGTCCACCAAAAATAAAGTACAGTAGGTTGACCATGAGAACAAAGGAAATAAAAAATTATATTTATCAGTTAAGAACAAAACTAACTAAAGCACAAACTAGAAAACAAAACTAAAGCAAAGTGCCAAGTGGGGAATAAAGCAATGAAAACAAAACTAACAAATATGTTGAGAGGAGAAGAAAGAAAGAAAAGAAAGAAAGAATAGATATGCAAAGTTAAACAGAGGTAGATAAAGAAGATTTATATACATTAAGGATTAACTGCAAGGGGAAAAGAACAGTAGGAAAAGCAAACAAAGGAATAAATGTAGAAAATTAATAATAGGTTTAAACATTTAAAAATAAAAATTAAAAAAAAAAGATAAAAAGAGAGAGAGAGAGAGAGGCATACTCCACAGAACTGCAAAGGCCCAACACAGAGGCAGAGGTTTATAACAACAATAAAAACACTGCATGAGGGTGTAAAAAAAAAAGCTCAAAAGCTTAATTAGATTTGATAGTGCCAATAAAATCGACAACTACAACAGAGGATGGGGGAGGGAAAATAAAAAAAGAAAAAAGATCCAAAAGAATCTACAGAACAAGTCAAAACATAAGAATAATAAACGTTTTCCTTAAGTCACTGCTGTCAGAGGCCTTTCCCTCTCTGGGAGTCACAGTCCACCTCACCTCCCTATCATGCCCTCCAACACTGTGCTGATCTCTGGACCTGCTGTGGGGGCAACTCAGAGTCTAATCTGCTCCTACTTCTGTGTGTTCTTGCCTTCAATGTCCACAGCTATCAGAACTAGTGTGTTTCCTTTTGTGGGAGTGCTCAATTACCTTTTACATATTCCATAGACATAGTCTGCCTAGTTGATCATGTGGATTTAATTTGTAGCTTGTACAGCTGGTGGGAAGTTTTGGGTCTTCTTCCTTAGCTACACTGCCCCTGAGTTTCAATCGTAGCTTTATTTCCACCTCTGCATGTGCATCGTCCACTGGGGTTTGCTCCTGAGGCTGCCCTGGAGGATTTGGGTTTGCCGCTGTGAGGGCCGGGTGTGGAGGTGATGCAGCTGCTTGGGTTGCAGGGGTTCTGGCAGCACCAGGTACTCAGGAATTGGTGGCTAGGGCATCAGGAAATATAGTGCTCTAGAAGGGTATGGCAACCAGTGTTGGCCAATATGCTCCAGTATTCTTGCCTGGAGAGCCTCCCCCTCTCCCTGCCCCCACACCGAACAGAGAAGCCTGGCAGGCAACTGCCTACCGGCTCGGAAAGAGTCAGACACTACTGAAGCAACCCTGTGTGCATAGATGCAAGGTTTTTGCCTGTGGCAGCTCTGCCCCATGAGAGTTGAGCATGAAGGTGGTGCAGCTCCTTGGCTTGTAGACCCAGGCGATGCCAAGTGTTCAGGGACATGGACTGCCTCCACCACAGGAGTTATGACCCTATCAGAGCCTTTTTTCGAGCCTCTTTTGGTTGGTGATCAGAAGGCCTCTTTGGCCAGTCTTTCTCCCTAGCTCCACCTGTTCAGGCACTTGGAGGGCTCCCTTACTTGGGGTCCTACTCTGTAGTTCAGTGCATCAGGCACTTAAAGGGGCATCCTGGGTGGGGTCCTACTCTGTAGTTCAGTGCATCAGGCACTTAAAGGGGCATCCTGGGTGGGGTCCTACTCTGTAGTTCAGTGCATCAGGCACTTAAAGGGGCATCCTGGGTGGGGTCCTACTCTGTAGTTCAGTGCCTCAGGCAATTGATGGCCCAGCCTCTCTACTGTTCAGCTGCTAACACTGTTGTGTGGGGAGAGGCTATGGTGATGGCTCCACCGCCTACACATGACTCAGCGGTAACTCCTTGCTTCCACGGCTGCCTGGCTTTTCTCCACTGGCATTTCCCACCACAATCTCCTCCCTCACACCCCCTCGATCTGTCTCTCCAAAGTCAACAGCAGCCCTCACCCTGAGATTGCTCCGTAGTCCCTAAACTCCAGCTCCCAGCTGCTGAGCCTTCCAGGGGACCAGCATTCCTGTCCAGGGTATATACAGCTGTGGCAAGCTGTCTGATTCTCCTTCCATTTAGGTTGCCACAGATCAGCTGTTTCACTCTCAGCCTTAAATGTTTCTCTTCTGACTCAGACAATTGTCCCAATGTGGGGATCAGACCTCTGTTTCAGTTCCCCCACCAGCCAAGGGCAGATCCAGTCCTACCAACACTCCTGTTTTCCTCCTAGTTCCTTCATCCTCCCGAGTTTTGTGTGATTCTATGTATTCTTTCCCACTGGTCAGGTACTCCTGTCCACTCTCAGCTGGTGTTCTGTATGCACTTCTGTGTCTGAAGGTGTGTTCCTCATGTATTCATGGAGAGAGAGGTACTCTACCTCCACCTACTCCTCCACATCCACCTACTCTGCCATCTTGTTCTTTAAAACTACAAGTCTTCTTACTAATGTAAATTGCTTTACCTCTTTGTCACATCTAAAATGATGATGCCAACTCTACAGAATTATATAAGGATTAAGTGGGCTACTGTGGAAGATTCAGATTGTCAAAAATGGCACAGACACTGATCATTCAGGGATAAGTATATCTTTCTGATTGCCCAGAGGTCTCAGGCAATTTCATCTTGTGTGTGTGCATGTGTATGTGAGACTTCTCCAGGCTCCAGTGTACGCCCTTAACTCTGAAAGAAAGGAAAGAAAGGGAAGTCACTCAGTCGTGTCCGATTCTTTGTGATCCCATGGACTGTAGCCCACCAGGCTCCTCGGTCCATGGGATTTTCCAGGCGAGAGTACTGGAGTGGGCTGCCATTTCCTTCTCCAGGGGATCTTCCCCACCTAGGAATCAAACCCGGGTCTCCTGCATTGTAGGCAGACTCTTTAACATCTGAGCCACCAGGGAAACTCTGAAGGGGTAGCCAATGCATTATACCAGCGCTTAGGAGGAAGTTCATACCTCAAGGTAAATCTCACTGTTACTCACCTCATGGAAGTCCTAAATAGGAATGACAGTTAATTCACAATGCAAATGGTGGAGAATCCCACTTTACCGACAATGGTATTGTCTCCTGTAGATTAGAAGTCAATTTATAATGTGAAAATTACTTATTGGATACAGAGTGTGAATCAGATGTTTAATTATGTCAGTCTAAGATAGATAAATGTCTAAGATAGATAACTCTACCTCAGGGATATATCAGCCATCACGATTGAGTGTCCAGAGTCCTTGGTCTCATTCAGACCTAGATCTTCATTTTTTGATGTCCCAGATAGACCAATCCTCTTTTTGATGATCACATTATTTTCTTTTTCAGAAAGGAAAAAAATATTTATTCTTCATTCTAAAATAACTCTAGGTACATACTAATGGAATGAGTGTGCTCACTGGAATATTGCATACTTTTTCAAACCTCATATTCAGATTGCTGTCCTACATTTATTTTCAAGAATGAATTGGTTTTTTTTATCATAGCAACTGCCAAAGAATCAACTTTGCAAAGAGGTATAACATCACTGAAAAGAATGTAGCACACTTTAATGTTGAACGTGTGAATTACCTGGATATAGCAGTTCATATTGTTTCTAGCAGAACTTGCTAGTGCTCTACTCTATCAGTCTGACACTGTAACAGGCACAGAAAAAGTAGGCAGAGTCCTAAATATAAGCACTCACTGCTGAGTTCCTGCTGGGAGTGGGATAGGGCAGGGGTGTTATGGAGAATTCAACTCAGTTGATTAAGGGCTATGATAGGCAGCCCTTTCACAGGTTTGTTAGGAGACAAAGGGGAAACTGTGACTTTTATTTGCTCATTTGCTCACCTGTTACCATCAATAGAGACTGAGAACTCATCATATAGAAACGCTTCTCTAGTGTCATCCAGTGTCATTTGCATTAATTTCCTCTCTATTGGATCATTCTCACTGGTGTGCAAACGTACTACACAATTTCTCAGCCTAAAACTAACTCCCCACCCCAGAAAACAAAACAAAACAAAACAATTATTTTCTCTCTTGAATCTACTCTATTAACTTTTCCCTTTGGTTATTGTTCTGCTTAACTTTTTATTCTCAAACTTCTCAAAAATGTCTTCACTCACTGTCTTCATCTTTCCCTGAATGATCACAGTATTGCTAATCCAGGGTGAATTTATCTTTTCTTAATCTCTCAGCAGCATTTGGTCAACTGATCACCTCTCCATGGACTGCTTTCTTAGCTTAGATCCTAGGTTACGATAATCTTCTGGTCCAGTTTCCACCACACCAACCACTCGTCCTGGATCCAGACTCATTCAGCCTCCTCCCATGGGGCTCACTGGGCATGACTGGGCCAATACAAACTCTGAAGGCTCTATAAAAGTTAAAAAAGAAAATTTAAAGAACCAGATTTCTTGTGTATTTTGTTTGCTCAATTCTCCAAATAAAATATAATTTATAGGGAGGAAGAAATATGTTATTTGTTCTCCTCTGCATGCTAGTCCTTAGCACTGTGCTTAGCAATCTATAGGTACTTGAGAAACGTTATTGAGTAAATGAATGTGCAGACCTCTTAAGTAAATTTATTCTGTCCTTGATTCAAAAGATATGAAGAGTTTTTTTCACCAAAATTCTCTTGAACTCTTTTACCATTCTGTATTTGCCTAGTTTATTCTTTTGCTGGTCTGGACATAGCAATCTTAATCTCTTTTGCATTTTCATTGATCGCTATTGGATTACAATTTAAAATTTGAGGCCAGATGTTCATTTTAAGCCACCCCAGTGACACATATTTGATGTTAGATTAACTTATTATGACTTGTGGTCATAGTGGCAGAAGCTTCTCTACTGCAGCTTACCTTCTGAATATGAATAAGATGTCTGCACTTTTATTAACTTATAACAGGGTTATGCTAAACCACGAGAGGAAGAAAACACACCAATTATTCTCTTGTGCAATTTTAAGCAAGTATGAATAAAAAAGAGTTTTGTGGCATGAGTGACTTGAATTGCTGAATTGGTCTCTACACACATCTTAAGGAAAGTCATAACTATGTATTCATTAAAGGGACTATCAAATGGCAGGGTGTTAAATTTGTAACCCGTGGGCTTTGTTATAAGTGGTGCAGAGTGTATTGTCTGCTAATTCATAGGCCATCTTAGTCACTTGGAAGTTTTTTGCAGAAAAAGTAATGGGTTCAATTTCTAAAATGTGCAGTTATGGATTCTGTCAATGCTTTTGCCATTCAGATATTTATTTATATGTGTTACTCAATAGGGAAGTTTGCAATTCTAGATTAGATTGTACAGCCTAAAGTTTTCGCTCTACATGCCAATCTTTCTCCACCCCTCAAAATGGGATGGTCACAGGTTTATCTATTTGTTTTGTTTTAAATGAATCCCTGATGGAGAGAAGTGTTCTTTTTTTGGTAAGACAGACACAATTTAATTAATAGTTTTATGAAGCTCTATTGGATTGAAATAATCTGGAATTGAGTTTTGGGGTACAAGGGAGGAAATGGATAAGAATCCCTGCCATCAGTAGGTATGAAGTGACCTCAGTGACCCAGACAGCAGGTTCCCCGAGGAGTCCTGGGAATGGCATTGAGGAGGGGGCATTTGTGAATTGCTGGCACTGTCTCGGAGTGATTTGGCATCCTCCACCTTCACACCATTCTCTCTGGGTCTGATTTAATATAAGTCGGTCTCAGAGTCCTGGTGCCCTCCAAGACAATCCAAACACAGGGAGTCTGTCTTCAACCCTTTCTGTTCTGCTACCGACTTTTGCCCTATTGTAGACCTTTCAACAAAAACTACTGTTTATGACCTATGTTTAGGTTCTCAATTTCTTTAATAGAATACTTTAAATTGAAAAGCCACAGCAGAATCTCACATTACACAGTTTTGTTTAGCTTTATTTTTCCTTTTATTTTCCCCCAAAAGAAAGAGAATACTGGTAGTTACTTAAAAGCAAAGATTCGATCCTGGGCATTGTGGCTGCAGAATATTGTCTCTACCAAATAGCTCCTTGATATTGCCCTCCTACTTTTAGATTCATCTAAAATGATGGACTTCTCAAATTATTTGAAAATATACACAGGTTTTTTTTTTACAGACACTTGTTGGCAATTGTGTCCTTCCTATGTAAAGGAAATATCAAGAAATGAACTCTGATTTTTCATTTTATTTTTTACTTCAAGGTAAATGACTCAGTTTGAAATTATAATGGTGCAAATATAGTATAGTCAAGTCATGGATCTTACTCTGACCAGGTTTATGTGGACAAGAAGTTATACTCTTCAAGGCATAATTACTATTTGAAAGATGGATACAGTAGCATAGAAGGCTGCTTTTTATAATGAAAGTAATCTTGGTTTGGAACTTTGAAAGAGTAACTTACTCTTTTTGAGCTTCAGTTTCCAGTGTACAGGAATGCCATGAAATTAAAGTTAGTACATAAAATCCTTTGTGGACTAGTAAGTTCTGTGCCAGTACAGAATTGCATATGCACTATCTTAATTGACTTAAACATATCTCTTTAATTTATGACCTCAGAAGCCTCAGACAAATGGGATTGACCCCATATGATTTTTTAGATATATATTTTTATGGAGTTATGTAGTAAACATACATATTCAAAGCATACAATCTGACATATATACCTGGCCAATAAACAACCATTACATATTTACTACCCCAGGAAGTGTCCCTTGCCCCTTTGTAGCCTCTCTTTCCTGTTCTTAACTTTAAAAGAAGTTATTCTCTGTTAGTCAAGTCTTGATTTTCTGAAGTATGTTACTTTTATCATGATTTTTATTTTGCTACAAACCAAATAATGACGCTCTTCATCTCTGCTACAGAAGCTTCTGACAATGAGTTTTATCCCTCTTTTACCTAGTGGTAATTATGTGGGTGACTTCTCTCAAAGGACATTTAGTGGTATCTTTTCATATGTCTGTTGGCCATCTCTATGCCTTCTTTGGAAAAAAATGCATATTCAGGTCTTCTGCCCATTTTTAAATCAAGTTTTTTTTTTTTAATTGAGTTGTAGTTCTTTTATATTTAGATAGTAACCCCTTATCAAACATACCATTTGCAAATACGTTTTTCCATCCAGTAGGCTGTCATTTTGTTGGTGGTTTCTTTCACTAGTTGAGAGGATTTTAAGTTTAGGTTCAGTTTGTTTACTTCTATTTTATTTCCTATGTTGAGGAGACAGATTCAAAAACTATTGCTAAGACATGTCAAATAGTATACTTCCTGTTTTCTTCTAGGAGTTTTATGGTCGATTGTCTTATCTTTGGGTCAATCTATTTTGAGTTTATTTTTGTAAATGGCATGAGAAAATGTTTTAACTTCATTCTCTTACTTGTAGCTCTCCAGTTCTTTCAACACCACATATTAAAGATGCTGTCTTTTCCCCATTGTATATTTTTTCCTCTTTGTCATTGATTAATTGGCCACATGTGTATGAATTTATTTTGCGGCTCTTTTTTCTGTTTCACTGCTCTGTGTGTATACTTTTGTGCCAGCACCATTCTGCTTGAATGCTGTAGCTGTGTACTATAGTCTGAAGTCAGAGTATAACACCTTTAGCCTTTTTCTTTTTCTCAAGATTGCATTGCCATCTTTTTGAGTTCCATAGAGATTTCAAAATTATTTTTCCCAGGTCTGTGAAAAATGTCATGATATTTTAATACTGATTGCATTAAATTGATACATTGCTTTGAGCTGTATGGACATTTCAACAATATTAATTGTTCCAATTCATAAACATGATATCTTTGCATTTATTTCTTTCATTTTCAATTTCCTTCACCAATGCTTTATAGTTTTAAGACTATAGGTCTTTCACCTCCTTGGTTAAGTTTATTCCCAAGTATTTTATTCTTTTTGGTGCAATTGTAAATGACATTGCTTTCTTGCTTTCTCTTTCTGATGGCTTGTTATTAGTGTAGGGAGAACAACAGAGTTCTGTATATCAACTTTGTATCCTGCAATTTTACTGAATTTGTTTATTAGTTCTAAAAGTTATTTTGTTGAAGACTCCAGGGTTTTCTGTATCATGCCATCTGCAAATAGTGACAGCTTTACTTCTTCCTTTCCTGTTTGGGTGCCTCTCGTTTCTTTTCCTTGTGTGTTTGCCGTGACTAGAGATTCCAATACTAATTAAATAGAAATGGCAAGAGCTGGCGTCCTCCCCTCTTCCTGGTTCTAGAGGGAATGCTTTCAGGTTTAATACTATATTAAATAGAAATGGCAAGATTTGGCCTCCTCCCCTTTTCCTGCTTCTAAAGGGAAGGCTTTCAGGTTTTCACCACTGAGTATGGTATTAGCTGTAGGTTTGGTATAAATGACCTTTATTATGTTGAGATTAGTTCTCGCTAAAAAATTTAGAGTTTTTATCATGAATGGATGTTGGATATTTTATCAAATGATTTTCCTGTCTCTATTGAGATTACCTTGTGATTTTTATACTTCACTTTGTCAATGAGGTGTAACACATTGATTGGCATGCAGAATTGAAACATTCTTGCATCCCTGGAATAAATCTCCGTTGGTTATAATGTATCATCCTTTATATAAAATATATAAATTGTTGAGTTCACTATGCTGATATTGATATCTTGCTGTGCACTTTTGCATCTATATTCATCAGGGATATAATTTCTTTATTTTTTTGTAGTGTCTTTCAGTTACATTAGAGTAACAATGGCTTTGGAGAATGAATTTTGATGTGTTCCCTTCTCTTCAATGTTTTGGAATACTTTGAGAGGATAAGCATTAGATTTTCTTTATATATTTAGTAGAATTTCCCTGTGAAGATATTCAGTCCTGAACATTCGTTTGTTGAGAGCTTTAATTTCAGTAGTAGTAACTGGTCTGTTCAAACTATTTGTTTCTTCCTGATTCAGTCTTGGAATGCTGTATGTTTCTAGAACTATTTTCATTTCTTCTAGGTTATCCAATTTTTTTTGGCATATAACTGTAGTATTCCCTTATGATTATTTATATTTCTGTGATGTTGACTGCAATTTCTCTTCTTTAATTTCTTATTTTGTTTATGTAGGTCCTATCTCTTTTCTCTATAAGGAGCCTGACTAAAGGCTTAACAATTTTATCTTTTAAAAAATCGCTTGGTTTTTTGATCTTTTCTATTTTTTTGGTCTAGGAATCAGTGAAATCAAATGGACTGGAAAGGATAAATTTACCTCAGATTACCATTATATCAACTACTGTGGGTAAGAATTCCTGGGAAGAAATGGAGTAGCCATTATAGTCAACAAAAGAGTCTGAAATGCAGCACTTGGATGCAATCTCAAAAATGACAGAATGATCTCTGTTCATTTCCAAGGCAAACCATTCAATATCACAGTAATCCAAGTCTATGCCCCAACCAGTAATGCTGAAGAAGCTGAAGTTGAACGGTTCTATGAAAACCTACAAGGCTTTCTAGATAACACCCCCAAAATGATGTCTTTTTCATTATAGGGGACTGGAATGTAAAAGTAGGAAGTCAAGAGATACCTGGAGAAACAGGCAAATTTGGTCTTGGAATATAGAATGAAGGAGGGCAAAGGCTAATAGAGTTTTGCAAAGAGAACACACTTGTCATAGCAAACACCCTCTTCCAACAACACAAGAGAAGACTCTACACGTGAACATCACCATATGGTCAATACCAAAATCAGATTGATATATTCTTTGCAGCCAAAATGGAGAAGCTCTATACAGTCAGCAAAAATAAGACCAGGAGTGGACTGTGGCTCAGATTATAAACTCCTTATTGCCAAATTCAGGCTTAAATTGAAAAAGGGGGGGAAAACCAGTAGATCATTCAGGTATGACCTAAATCAAATCTCTTGTGATTATACAGAGGAAGTGACAAATCTATTCAAGGGATTAGATCTGATAGACAGACTGCCTGAAGAACTATGGACAGCAGTTCATGACATTGTACAGGAGGCAGTGATCAAGACTATCCTGAAGAAAAAGAAATGCAAAAGGCAAAATGGTTGTCTGAGAAGGCCTTTACAAATAGCTAAGAAAAGAGGAGAAATGAAAGGCAAAAGAGAAAAGGAAAGATATACCCATTTGAATGCAGAGTTCCAAAGAATAGCAAGGAGAGATAAGAAAGCCTTCCTCAGTGATCAGTGCAAAGAAATAGAGGAAATAAAGAATGGGAAAGATGAGATTTCTCCTCAAGAAAATTAGAGATACCAAGGGAATATTTCATGCAAAGATGGGCTCAATAAAGGACAGAAATGGTATGGACCTAATCAAAGCAGAAGATATTAAGAATAGGTGGCAACAATACACAGAAGAACTATACAAAAAATATCTTGGTACGGGGAGAGAGGAGGGAGAAGGATTCAGGATGGGGAACACATGTATACCTGTGGTGGATTCATTTTGATATATGGCAAAACCAATACAATATTGTAATGTTAAAAAATAAAAGAAAAGAAAAAAAAGAAAAAAAATTATCTTCATGACCCAGACAACCACAGTGGTGTGATTACTCACCTAGAGCCAGACATCCTGGAATGTGAAGTCAAGTGGGCCTTAGGAAGCATCACTACGAACAAATCACAAGTGGAAGTGATGGAATTCCAGCTAAGCTACTTCAAATCCTAAAAGATGATGTTGTGAAAGTGCCACACTCAATTGCCAGCAAACTTGGAAAACATATCAGTGGCCACAGGACTGGAAAAGGTCAGTTTTCACTCCAATCCTAAGGAAAGGCAATTCCAAATAATGTTCAAACTATCACACAATTGCACTCATCTCACAGGCTAGCAAAGTAATGCTAAAAATTCTCCAAGCTAGGCTTCAATAGTACTGGAACTGTGAACTTCCAGATGTTCATGCTGGTTTTAGAAAAGGCAGAGGAACCAGGGATCAAATTGCTAACACCCTTTGAATCATCCAAAAAACAAGAGAGTTCCAGAAAAACATCTACTTCTGCTTTATTGACTATGCCAAAGCCTTTGACTGTGTGGATCACCCAAACTGTGGAAAATTCTTAAAGAGATCGGAATACCAGACCACTTGACCTGCTTCCTGTGAAATCTGTGTGCTGATCAAGAAGCAACAGTTAGAACTGGACGTGGAGCAAAAGACTGGCTCCAAATTGCAAAAGGAGTACATCAAGGCTGTATATTGTCACTCTGCTTATTTAACTTCTATGCAGAGTACATCATGTGAAATCCCAAGCTGGATGAAGCATAAGCTGGAATCAGCTTGCTGGGAGAAATATCAATAACCTCAGATATGCAGATGACACCACCCTTATGCAGAAAGCAAAGAAGAACTAAAAAGCCCCTTGAAGAAAGTGAAAGAGGAAAGTGAAAATGTTGGCTTAAAACTCAACATTCAAGAAACTAAGATCATGGCATCTGTTCCTATCACTTCCAGGCAAATAGATCAGGAAACAGTGGAAACAGTGACAGACTTTATTTGGAGGAGGGGTGCGTTCCAAAATCACTGCAGATGGTGACTGCAGCCCTGAAATTAAAAGACGCTTGCTCCTTGAAAGAAAAGCTATGACCAACCTGCTGTTGCTGCTAAGTCGCTTCAGTTATGTCCGACTCTATGCGATCCCATAGACGGCAGCCCATCAGGCTCCCCCGGCCCTGGGATTCTCCAGGCAAGAACACTGGAGTGGGTTGCCATTTCCTTCTCCAATGCATGAAAGTGAAAAGTGAAAGTGAAGTCACTTAGTCGTGTCCGAATCTTTGCGACCCCATGGACTGCAGCCTATCAGGCTCCTCGGTCCATGGGATTTTCCAGGCAAGAGTACTGGAGTGAGGTGCCATTGTCTTCTCCGATGATCAACCTAGATAGCATATTAAAAAGCAGACACATTACTTTGCCAACAAAGGTCCACCTAGTCAAAGCTTTGGTTTTATTTTGTGCCTTAGCATGTATTCTATTTTGGATTTTCCAGTAGTCATACATAGAGTTGGGCTATAAAGAAAGCTGAGCCCTGAAGAATTGATGCTTTTGAACTGTGGTGTTGGAGAAGACTCTTGACAGTCTCTTGGACTGCAAGGAGATCCAACCAGTCAATCCTAAAGAATCAGACCTGAATATTCATTGGAAGGACTGATGCTGAATCTGAAACTCCAATACTCTGGCCCTCTGATGCAAAGATTGACTCCTTTGATTGGACCCTGATGCTGGGAAAGATTGAAGGTGGGAGGAGAAAGGGATGACAGAGGATGAGATGGTTGGATGGCGTTACCAACTCGATGGACATGAGTTTGAGTCAGCTCTGGGAGTTGGTGATGGACAGCAAAACCTGGGGTGCTGCCGTCCATGGGGTTGGAAAGAGTTGAACATGACTG
Source organism: Bos grunniens (assembly GCF_055505025.1). Taxonomy (NCBI): domain Eukaryota; kingdom Metazoa; phylum Chordata; class Mammalia; order Artiodactyla; family Bovidae; genus Bos; species Bos grunniens. Next base: position 5,319,727 of record NC_141179.1, on the reverse strand, counting down.
AGCAACTGAACTGAACTGAACTAATGTATTTCCTCTCTGATCATTATTATTTCCTTCCTCGACTTCGGGCTTTTCTTTATCTTCTTTTTCTAACTCCTTTAGAATTTCCCTAGCCTGTTAATTTGAGATTTTTCCTATTCTTGAGGTAGGCTTTGTAGTTTTTGTTCAGTCACCAAGTGGTGTCTGACTCTTTTTGACCCCATGTAGTGCAGCAAGCCAGGCTTCCCTGTCTCTCACCACTTCCTGGAGTTTGCCCAATTCATGCCCTCTGAGTCACTGAATCGGTGATACCATTCAACCATCTCATCCCCTGTTATCCTCTTCTCCTTCTGCCTTCAATTTTCCCCAGCATCAAAGTCTTTTCCAATAAGTGGGCTATTCACATGAGATGTCCAAAGTATTGGAGCTTCAGCTTCAGCATCAATTGTTTCAATGAGTATTCAGGGTTGATTTCCTTTAAGATTGGGGTAGGCCTATATCTCTATGAATTTCCTCACAAGGACTGCTTTTGTTATGTCCTAAAGATTTTGAAAACTGTGTTTTTATTTTCATTGGTCACAAAGTATGTCCTGATTTCCTCTTTGATTTCTTCATTGACCCATTGGTTTTTTTAGTAGCATGTTGTTTGGTCTCCAAGTATTTGTTTTCCTCATTTTTTTTCTTATAATTTATTTCTAGTTTTATACCACTGTGATTGGAAAAGAAGCTCAATATACTCTCTATCATCTTCAGTTAGTTGAGGCATTTTGTGCCTTAGCATGTATTTTATTTTGGAAAATATTCCTTGTGCACTTGAAAAGAATGTGTATTGTGCTGTTTGGGGGTAGAATGTTTTGTAGATATCTATTAAGTTCAGTGGTCTAATGTGACATTTAAGGCCACTGTTACCTTATTTTCTGTCTGGATAATCTGTTCACTGATGTAAGTACTTTGTTAATGTTCCCTACATAATCATATACTTGTCAATGTTCCATTTATTTACATTAATGTTTTATATATTTAGATGCTACTTTATTGGATGTATATGTGTTTACAAAGATTATATTATCCTCTTCTATTGATATTTTTACAATTAAACAATCCTCTGTTTATTCAACCATAAAGAATGCTGAGTGCCAAAGAATTAATGCTTTTGAATCGTGGTGTTGGAGAAGACTCTTGAGAGTTCCTTGGGATGCAAGGAGATCAAACCAGTCAATCCTAAAGGAAATTAAGCCTGAATATGCATTAGAAGGAGTGTTGCTGAAGCTGAAGCTTCAATACTTTGACTGTCTGATGTGAAGAGCTGACTCATTAGAAAATACACTGATGCTGGGAAAGACTGAAGGCAGGACAAGGGGCAACAGAGGACGAGATGGTTGAATGGCATTACTAACTCCATGGACATAAGTTTGAGCAAGCTCTAGGAGATGACGAAGGACAGGGAAGCCTGGTGTATTGCAGTCCATGGGGTTGCATAAAGTCAGACGCAACTGAGTGACTGAACAACAACAACAACAAATGCCTCTGTTTATCTTTTGTTACAGAGTTTGTTTTAAAATCTACTTTGTTTAACTTGACTATTATTACCCTAGCTTTCTTGCCATTTCTATTTGCCATGGAATCTTTTCACTTTTAGTCTATGTGGGTCTTTAACTCTGAAGTGAATCTCATACAGGCACCATATCTCATACAGGCACATAAATCTTGTGTTTTATGCAGTCAGCTACCTTATGTCTTTTGACTGGAGCCTTTAAGTCCATTGACATTTAAAGTAATTTATTGATGGGTATGAAGGCAATGGCAAGCCACTCCAGTACTCTTGCCTAGAAAATCCCATGGATGGAGGAGCCTGGTGGGCTACAGTCCATGGGGTCGCCAGGAGTCGGTCGTGACTGAGCGACTTCACTTTCACTTTTCACTTTCACGCAATGGAGAAGGAAATGGCAACCCACTCCAGTGTTCTTGTCTGGAGAATCCCAGGGACGGCAGAGCCTGGTGGGCTGCTGTCTATGGGGTCCCACAGAGTCAGACACGACTGAAGTGACTTAGCAGCAGCAGCAGCATGTACCTATTATCATTTTGTTATCTGTTTGTTTTTGTAGTTCTTTGTTCTTTTCTTCTCTCCTCTTCTGGCTTAATGATTTTCTTTAGTGGTATGCTTGTGTTCCTTTCTCATTAATTTTGTATACTAATTGTAGGTTTTTGATTTGTGGTTATTGTGAATTCATATATACTGATTTTACAATTTTTATGTTTTAACTTTTATACTAGTTTATTTAAGTTGAGCCACAGCCTTTACCAGGGGGATTTTCCCCTTTGTATAATTTCTTATTTCTTGTTGTATTTTCTTTGTCACTTTTTGTAAGACCAGCTTAGTGGTGATGAAGATTTTTAGTTCTTGCTTATCTAGGAAGCTCTTTATCTTTCCTTCAGTGCTCAATAACATTGCTGGGTAGAGTATCCTGGGTTGTAGATTTTTTTCCTTTTGGTACTTTAAATATATCATGCCATTCCCTTCTGACAGAAGAACTTCTGCTGAAAAATCAGCTGATTGCCTTATGGGGATTTTTTTTTTTTTTGAATGTGAGTCTTGGTTTTTCTCTTGCTGCCTTTAGGATCTCTTTAACATTTGACATTTTAAATATGATGTATCTTGGTATAGGTTTTTTGAGTTCATCTTACTTGCAGCTGTATTTGATTCCTGAAGCTGATTATCTATTACATTCTTTTGGTTCAAAAAGTTTTCAGCCATAATTTATTGACTGCCTTTTTACCCTTTCTTTCTTCTTCTGGGACTACCTATAATGTGAATATTAGTATGCTTGATGTTGTTGAGATGTCCCTTATCTTTATTTAAAAAAAATACTTTTTTCTCTTTGTTGTTTTTATTGGGTGATTTTCATTATTTATTTTTCCAGATCACTTAGGCATTCTTCTGTAATGCCTGATTTGTTGTTAATTCCCTCTAGTGCATGTTTCATTTCAGTTATTACATTCTTTAATTCTGACTAGTTTCTTTTCATATTTTTTAGTTATTTGATACAATTCTTACTGTAATCTCCCACTTTCAGCTAGCAGTATTATTCCTGTTATATTGGATTCTTCAATGGGTTATTTATTTTTCTGTTTCATTAAAGTTTTTGTTTGTTTCATTACATCTGTTTTATCAAAGTTTTTTCTTGTTCTTTCATTTGAAACATATTCCTCTGTCACCTCATTTTGCTTAACTTTCTCTGTCTCAGTGAAATTGGTGAAAAAGTCACCTATCCCAGTCTTGAACACATGTCCTTGTGTCTGAGTGTTCCTGTGCAGTCTATGTGTGCCCAGTGGCTTTGGTGGAAAAGCTGGATCTGAAGTGGGCATGGGCCATGACTTTCTGCTGGGTGAGCTGGTAGCCATGGCCTTGCTGGGGGTTAGACTAGAGTTGAAGGGTCCAGAGCCAGACGTAGTAACAAGTTAAGGCCTCTCCTTTGTGCAATGTCTATACCACCCCATCAGGAGTGGGACTGGAGCCTGAGGGCTAGAGCAGGATTGCCTGGGGGACTTGGTTTTCTCTCGATTGTGGTGGCAGTCTCCTCCGTGGTTTGGAATGTGCCAGGTCCTGAGAGCTTGGGACTGCAATTCTGTGCTGGCTTCACTTTTCCCCACTGCATGCCCCTTGCTTAGAGGCCGGGTCAGGACTGGAGGGGCTGATGTTACACCACTGAGCTGGAGTCACCTACTCTCAAGTGTGCATAGGGACTTGTACTCCAACGATGGTAGCCTCAGCCCTGGAGATAGCCTCAGTCTTCTCCAAGAGCGCACAGGAGTGGGAACTCTGGACGTAGCGATCTCATCCTGGGGATAGTTTTGTTCCCTCCTGAGTGTGTGCACCAAAGCATGCACTGGTAATGGTTGACCCTACTCTGGTCAGAGATATGGTTGGGTCTGAGCCAGCTTCTTACCCCCTCAAGCATGTGCATTCCCAATGCCAGAGCAAGAGAGACTGAAGCAAGAGTCTGGCATGGGTATGGAGAAACAAGTGTGCTCTTGGAAGGCCACCCAAAGGCCCTGGCAGTTTTTAATCTGCTGCTTCTGCTCTGTGACAGGTAGTAAGAAAGACTTTGTGAGCTCCTCAAGAGCAGTGTCTCAGATTCCTACAGCCTTCCTGTGAGTCCCATTGGTTTTCAGACCAAAGGGGCTCATTCTTGCAGTGTTAGATGCTAGGGCTGGGGTGTCTATTATGTAGCTTGACCTTCTTATTCCCAGGGAGGATCCCTGAGCTTGTGATACCCTTCTTCTTCTGTGTCCCCTGCTAATGATGCACGTCCTAACCACCAGATTCCTTTATCTCCTTTCCTATCAGACTCCATGTGGATCTTTACAGCCTTGATTGTAGAAGATCTGTCTTGCTGCTTTCCAGGTCAATTTCAGTGAGAATCATTCTACATGTAGTTGTAGTTTTGATATGCTTTTGAAATGGGGTAGCCCAGCATTCTCTACTGTGCTGTCTTGATCATTCCATCCACCCTGCTGATTTTAAAGGGGGATGATAACTATTGATCTAAAAAGCCTTACTTTTTTTTTTAAACACAAATTTAACTGTTAATGGAAGTGAAAAACATTCAGCAATAAAATCACTTTTTATTAAATAACTAATTACATTTTTATGGTAGTTCCATAATGCATAGGCTACTTAGAGTAGCTAGAAATGTGAGCTTTGGAGTTACAGAGATCTGAGTTTTCACTGAGTAACCCTGGGCAAGTGACTTAACTCTGTTAGCCTCAATCTACTCATCTGTAAGACATATATACTGATAGCACCTATTTCAAGGAATTGTGAAAATTAAATTGGATATGCCTTTACGAACTTAGCATGGCACACACAGTAGTCATTTCATACACATTATTTTAATGATGCAGATGATTACCTTGCTGTAAAAACCATCACAAAGCTTATAAGATTCTAGCCAAAAGAGCTTTAATTAGTTCATCAAACATTTATTGGTGCTTCTTATGTCTTAGATCCTTTTCTAGGCATGGGCTGATTAGAGGATAAGTGCTCAGATGCTTGTATTCCTGTGTTCTACTCAGATACCACAAAGACCTCAGCCTTTGCTCTTGTTTCCCATAAGATCACAAGTATTGTCCATGGGGAAACTTTAGAGCAGTGGACCAATGGCCCCTCAACACTGGGAGCTTACAAGCTTCAGTCTATGTTTATTTTCTCTAGCATTCTGTTCATTTTGGGACCAACATAATATTTATTTGAAATGGGAATTTTGTCAGTACTAACATTATTTTGGATGCAATTAGCTGGGTCAGTCTATATGAAAGAATGAATATGATTAAAAGTCCAAAGCCAAAACTCACATAAAATAGTTGTTGAACCAGTCTAAGTCTTGTGAGTTTTTCAAGCTGCTGTTTCTGGATGGTTTGGAGGATCTGGAGAGAGAGAAACAAGTGAGCAGTCAATTTAACTAGAGCAGAGAACAATGACTACTTATGGTTAAAAGAGATGATATAAAAAGGAATATCATCCCAAGGGCAAAATCTACACCCTGGGCAGTTTCAGCCTCATTCTACAGCTCCAAGGTCAGGCTGCCCCAGAAACCCGGCAGTCAGAAAGCACATGTATATTTCATGCATTCAGAGCCCCAAACAGTTAGACAGCAAAGGCCTCATGGCTTCCTCAACAAGGCATATTTTAGCTGTAAGGTAGCAGATCTTGAGCTTGGCTGCTACAGACTCCAGAGAGGAACAGGATTTGAGTCTAGGCCCTGTTCTCGTCTCAGCTCTAGCGTTGAAAGATGTCTTCCCTTCACATGCCCCACTCACTGCTGAGCAGAGGCTTTCAGAGTGGTTCAGAGACTCATTTGGCTGTACTAACAAGTGCTTACCGGCCCTGAAGATAAGGAGAGACAGACACGGCCTCAGTTCTCCTGGAGCTGACATTCGACACCGAGGCGACACACGTGAAAGTACGCTGAGGGGACACACGTGAAACTAGGAATCAAAGGCTCAGAGTAGATCAGTGCAGCAGAGGCAAGACGGATGCTTTCTGAGAGCATAAACAAAAGGAATCTATCCGCAGCCAGAAATCACAGGAGGCTTTCATGGGGAAGTGACATGGGAGCAGATATATGAAGAATGAGTAATAAGAACTGACATCTATTCAGCTTTACTATGTTCCAGATACCAGTCTAAGTGCTAAACAGGTATTGTCATGCAATCCTCACAACAATTCCTTGAAGTAATAATAGGAGCAACATTTACAGATAAAGAAAAAAGCTCAGCAAATAGAAGTAAATTGGCCAAAGCACACAGCCAATAGCTGGGGTACTAGAACTGAAACAGGAACTCTGATTTCAGAATGGAAAATTCTGATCACTAACAGAAAATCATATGGAAGCCATAAGGGGTTAAAAATGCATTCTAAATAGAACAGGATGTGTAAAGGCTCCACAGAGGGGGCAGCTTGGTATGCAGAGGAACGGAATGAGACTAGTGTGGTTGGAGTGAGGGAGAAGATGAGTAAGACAAAGTAGAAGACATAGCGCAGGCTCCAGACCTGTCCACCTCTGGGGGTCCCAAGGAGCAAGGTCCACATTCTGTGCCTTGTGTGCTGTGTGTCTCAGTGCAACTGGAATCCAAAGCAGAAATAGCAATGCTGCTAAGTCACCTCAGTCGTGTCCGACTCTATGCGACCCCACAGAGGGCAGCCCACCAGGCTCCCCCGTCCCTGGGATTCTCCAGGCAAGAACACTGGAGTGGGTTGCCATTTCCTTCTCCAATGAATGAAAGTGAAAACTGAAAGTGAAGTCACTCAGTCGTGCCCGACTCTTAGGGACCCCATGGACTGCAGCCTACCAGGCTCCTCCATCCCTGGGATTTTCCAGGCGAGAGTACTGGAGTCGGGTGCCATTGCCTTCTCCGAGAAATAGCAATAGCAACAGAAAATGGAAGTTACTTTTTAGCTGTTTAGTTAAGACTGAAAGCAGCTGGAGATGCCACAATTGATGTATTAATGTCAGGAAACATGCATACTAATGTAAGAAATAGACAAAGAAAATGTGACTCAAGACACAGAGCCAATATGGCAATGGTATTCTGGAACAGTACCAGGAGACATTCCTGGCGGAGGCAACCCTCAGTACTTGAGTGATGGGAGATTAGCGGCTAAAGTCAGATCCAGGCTCTGGTGGTAATTATCTACCTAAATCTATAGCTTGATATATAAACAGAAATATGACCCAGAAACTTTTAGTAAACTACCCCTGGTTTGTTTTCAGATGGCTTCGTTCCTTTCAGCCATCCTCTGAGCAAGCGCTGTGAGGCCTGCAGCCGTGTATACAGTCCCAGCGGGTACTGCCCCAGTGGCCCCCAGGGCATCCTCACTGCACGTCCCCCACACACTCAGGTGTGTCCCGTGCTGCCTGAGTACCCCGCGCTCCAGCACTGACTCAGCACCTGAAAGATTCTCATCTTTTACATGCTAGGAGATGACTGGAACATTTCGATGGAAAAGTCTTGTCTCACATCTGTGCTCTCTCCTCTCCTCTGCTCTATTGTTCACAGGCTATTTATGCAGTGGCAAAATCTCTTGGATTTCTGACGTACGGCAGTCCGAGTTGATCAATCCACCTTTCTTTTCACTGATTTGCTTTGAAGTGACACAAAGGTCAGATGCTATTGCTGTTCCACAAACCCAACACCAGGGGATGATCAAGGCACATCACACTAATTACCACTTCGATACTGAGCTCTACACCAGTGTACCCAGAACAGGAAGCGCAGGAGCTGGGCTCACAGAAATTCTGGTCAGTATAACTCACAGTAAGTAGAGGCTTCAGCAATGGCACCACTTTGTACACAGGCCCAGTACAATTTTTATAGCCTCAATGGAGCTGCTGCTTAATGCCCAAAGGGAGAAAAACATGACATCTCATAACTGCAAACAGTTGCATAGCAAACAGAAGGCAGAGAATTGTCCTGCCTCGTGCCCCACAGTGCTGGGTAATTTACAGATGCCCCTGGAACCTGATTTTCCTTTCCTGTAGCACACAGCCCCACACACTGACTTAAGTGTTCTGCTAATATACTAATTTCTAAGGCAACTCAAGGGTCAAAAATCCTTCAGGCCGACAGTATTTGAAATGTTGTGACTCTCCAATTCTTAGCAAATGCTCCCATGGCAAAGTACCTCCTGAAAAGAATGTGAAAAGTAGAAATTCAATGCAATTCTCCTGAAATTGCTCAGTGGCTGCGATTGCCTTTTCATGTTCAAAATGCAAATGATTGTTCCTTCAGGGCTATATTTTCCCATTAGCAAACACCAGTCTCTTTCTACTACTCTGAAATGTGTTTGGTTAAATTTCTGTTTCTGCTTTGTAGAGCATCACTCCATCTTGGATCATATGGTAGCCTTACAAAGGCAAGGACATATGGCTAAACATCCTTACTGAAAGTTCATGGAAATTGACTTCTTATATTTAAAACACTTTATTTTATGTATTTATTTCTGGCAGGGCTGGGTCTTTTTTTGCTGCTGCGCGGGCTTTCTCTAGCTGTGGTGCACGGGCTTCCCATCGCCGTGGCTTCTCTTATTGCCGAGCACGGACCCGGGTGCTCGGGCTTCAGTAGTTGTGGCACGCTGGCTCCGTATTTGTAGCTCCCAGGCTCTAGAGCATAGGCTGAACAATTGTGGCGCATGGGTTTAGCTTCTCTGCGGCATGTGGGCTCTTCCTGGACCGGGGGTCAAACCCATTTCTCCTGTATTGGCAGCTGAACAATTGTGGCGCATGGGTTTAGCTTCTCTGCCACGTGTGGGCTCTTCCTGGACTAGGGGTCGAACCCATTTCTCCTGTATTGGCAGGTGGGTTCTTTACCTCCGAGCCACCAGGAAAGCCACTACGCTGATTTCTTCTTACACAGGGTAAGAAGAGCTCCTAAACAAAGGTAATTGGAGCTCCTAAATACAGCATACACACATCAGTGTCCTTAAGCAAGGGGGTTGCTTAAATGGAAATGAGCCACACATCCCTTATTTTCTCTCTTTATAAAATAAATATTTTACTCAATTATGACTCACTGAAATGTACACAAATTATAAATTTCATAAATCCCACATAACCACCACCAGTATCAAGAAGCAGATATGCTATAGGGTAACTTTCTAAATAAAAATAAGCTTTCACATATTATTTAAGTGCAAATGCTGCATTCTGCAGTCTGCATTCTGTGACAGGAAGGAATTTTATTCAGCCATATGTCCTTCCTAGTGCAGTAGTATTCAAAGTGTATACCGTGAACAACGGCAGGCACTTCACTGGGGAAACTCTCAGAAATGCAGATTCTCGATCTCACCCCTGACCTATTGAGTCAGAAATTCTAGGGGCAGGGCTTGGTCATCTGGGTTTTACCAAGTTTCCCATGTGATTCAGAGGCATCCTAAAGCCTCCGAAACTTTTTTTTTTAATAGTGCAGCATCCATCTTTTAGCTTAAAAATTGTATCGTAGCTGAGTTCTACATAAACTAGGGTATAAAGTGTTGTATTAGGATAGTGGTGCCAAGGTATCTTACCTTTTTTCCCCTAACATTTTGGTAATTTAAATTTATTTCCTGTTAGCTTTACTGAGGTGTAATTTACATACAGTAAAATTCATCAGTTTTTAATGTTCTATTCAGTGGGCTTCGATGTTTACAATTGCTTCCCTTTCTACACATCTCCATTGCAGTCTCCCCACACTGTACGATCCTTGCTGGTCTGCTTGTGTCTCTCCTACTAACCTGTGAGCAGAATTCTTGAGGATGAAACTGTGCCTTGTTCATCACTCTGCTTCTTTCAACCAAATATAGATTTCACAAATATATGCTGAAGAAATGAGTGAACTGGGTAAATAAAAATAAGCCCACAGAGAAGACTAGCTGGGTTGTAGGATGTGGGGAAGAGGTGAGTCTAAGAATTCTGCATAAATTTGAGGTCCAGAGTGGAGCGAACTAGACTAATGATATAACAGCGTTTGGACAGCACTGGGCTTTGCTCTCTAACACACCCCTGCCTGTGCTGCAGACTGTCACTGTCCCGGCAATACTGAGACAGCCTGCCCTGAGGCAACCTCCAGTCAGTCCCCTCTCAGGGGGAAATGCTTCCTGTGTCTCTCTGCTTCAGGGCTTTCTCTGGACCTCCCAGGATCTCTGTCCACAGGTGGGGCCTGACAGAGGTGTCAGGAAGGTGAACCTTGAGCAGTGAGACCTGTTGTTGGTGCGGAAATTTCCTAGCTTCCTGGTGGGTGAGTGGGAATCCCTGCTGCACACACTTTCTCAGTGGCTGGCTCCCACGGGGCTTGAGCTGCAGTTGCCCGCAGCAGGGACCCTTTCATTCATGGATCCTTCACTGGCTCTCCTGCCTTTTCAGCCTCTCCTCACTTCCTCACAGTGCTTCCTAGGATCATCTTGTCAAAAAAACCTGCTGCTCACAACCAAATCTTTGGGAGTTAAGGAGGATAGAGAGTGACAGGGATTGGGCATGGAGGCACTTATTTATATAGGCTATCAAAGAATCCTCTCTGCTAAAAGCATTGTCCAGCTCTACTGAATATAATTGACATATTACATTGTATAAGTTTAAGGTATACAACATGATGATTTGATACACAAATATATTGAAAATGATTACAATGATAAGGTTAATTAACACATCTGGCACTTCACATAATTACCATTCTTTGTGGAGAGAATTTTAATGATTTATCTCTTAGCAACTTCCAAGTATATATTACAGTATCTTTAGCTATAGTCACCGTGCTGTATATTAGATTCCAGAACTATTTTGCTTTTTATCTGGGAATTTGTATGTTTGACCAACATTTCCCTATTGCCCTCACACCTTCACCCACCCTACATTCCCCAACATTCTACTCTGTTTCTATGAGTTTAGAGTCCATGTGCAAATGAGATTATGTAACATTTATTTTTCTCCATCTGGCTTATTTCTCTTAGCAGAGTATAGGATACATTCAGAAAGAATGTTGTTACAACATTACATGTTGTTACAAATGACAGGATTTCCTTCTTTTATGTATATATCTATGTCTTTTGCTTCTGATTCTTTACCACCTGAGCCACCTGTATACACATACACACACACAACACACACACATGCCATTTCCCTTATCTATTCATACATCAACAGACATGTTGTTGCCATGTCTTATTTATTGTAAATAATACTATAATGAACATGAGATTGCAGGCATCTCAAAGATACTGATTTCATCTTTGAATATGTACTCTTTTTTTTTTTTGAATATGTACTCTTAAGTGAAATTGTTGCCATATAGTAGTTATATTTCTAATTTTTTGCAGAACCTCCATATTATTTTCCATGGTGGCTGTACCAATTTACAATCCTACCAACAGTGCACCATTTTCTCCTTTCTCTGCATTCTAACCAGCATTTATTGCAATAAGAGCATTTTTGAATAAAGAGAGTATGGAAGTCAGTCATAGGATATCTCCAGGAAGATCCAGACAAGCAAGAGGAAAAAAGGAAGGAATATTCTTTGCGTGCTCCAGAAGTTGCAAGGAGGTCAGTAAAACAGGAATGAAGTAAGCAAAAGAGTGAGACTAGATTGTTTTTACCATCACTAAGGCAGCAGGGACAAGATTACCTTGAATTTTGTAGATTATAACATGGGCTTTGGATTTTACTTAAAGAAGGAGAGTATTGAGCAGAAGGATAATGTGATCTAAACTATGTTTTAAAAGGATCATTCTGCCTGCTATGTGGAGAACAGGCTGAAGAAGCCAGAATGAAAACTCATGGATCAGTTAGGAAGCTAGAGGAGAAGTGACTGTGGTTTGGTGCAAGTAGTGGTAGAGTTGCTGAGAAAGTGTTGGATTCACCCTGAAGGATTTGCCTATGGAATGAACTACAGAAGAAAGAACAGACTCAAGGATTGGCCAATATTTTTGAACTAAGTAACTGGTAGACTGAATATATAATTTACTGACTAGGGGAAGATTTAGGGAGGAATAGGCTTTTTGGAAAACTAAGATGGTGGAATCCAATCCCATAACTTCATGACAAATAGATGGGAAAAAATGGAAATAGGGGCTTATTTTATACTCTTGGGCTCCAAAATCATTGTGGACAGTGACTGCAGCCATGAAATTAAAAGACACATGCTCCTTGGAAGAAAAGCTAAGACAAACCTAAACAGAGTATTACAAAGCAGAGACATCACTTTGCAAACAAAGGTCCATATAACCAAAGCTATGTTTTTTCCAATAGTCATGGTATGGATGTGACGGTTGGACCACAAAGAAAGCTGCACACCAAAGAACTGATGTTTTCTAACTGTCGTGTTGGAGAAAACTCATGAGAGTCCTTTGGACTGCAAGGAGATCAAAGCAGTCAATCCTAAAGGAAATCAACCCTGAATGTTCATTGAAGGGACTGATGCTGAAGCTGAAACTCCAATACTTTGGCCACCTGATGATGCAAAGAACTGACTCATTAGAAAAGACCCTGATGCTGGGAAACATTGAAGGCAGGAGGCGAAGGGGACAACAGAGGTGGTTAGATGGCATCACCGACTGGACATGAGTTTGAGCAGGCTCTGGGAGATAGTGAAGGACAGGGAAGTCTAGCTTGCTGAAGTTTATGGGGTCTCAAAGAGTCAGACACAACTTATCAACTGAACAACAACAGCCAGGTTTTTTGGATTAAAGCAAGTGAGTTTTGCATATGTTAAGATTGTAATGTCTATTATTCAACCCCAAAGAGGACAATACAGTGTATTCATAAAAAGCATAGATTCTAGAGCTTAACTTTTTGGTTCAAACCCCATATTTACCACTTATTTGCTGTGTGACTTTCTGATATTTACTGTACTTATCTGCCCTCAGTTTACTCATTTGTGAAATTAGAATATTAATAAAATGTTAAGATGATTTAATGTGTTAATGCATGTAAAGTACTTGGTATGGTGCATGGAATAAAGTAAACCTATGTAATAGTATGTCAATAAACTGATAATGTATACTTAACCATGTGTGTTGCCTCCCAAGGGGGATACTTGGAAGGCTGACACTCTTAGCTATAGTTAAATAAGATGTTGAATAAGCATATATATGAATTTGGAGTTCAGGGTAGAGGTCTGGGCTGTAAATGAAGAGTCATCAGAGCATAGACACTATTTCAAACCATATGACCAGATGAGGTCACCTAGGGAGTAAGAGCAAATGGGAAAGTGACATCCCTGAGGATGGCATCCTGGGGGCACTGCAAGGTTTAAAAGTGAAGAAAAGGTGAAAGAATCTAAATCTACAGGCTGTTGATACACTTTTGTGCACTTTCATATTATCACTTGAAAATTCAGCTGAGTGATTCGTAAAGAGCAACATTCACCTGAAAATGTGACTGTAGTGGAGCCTACAGCAGACTCTATCTTGGAGTAACACTTGTTATTCTAAGAAGGTGGCTGGTGTCCCAGCCGTGCAGTACAGATTTTATTCCCAGGAATAAGCAGGGGCAAAGCAGGGAGATCTGATAATTTTTTCAAGAAGAGTAGGGTTCCTGTATTATACAGTAGGTACTTTTTGATATTCTATATTATGTGTCAGTCAGTCAGTTCAGTCACTCAGTCATGTCCGACTCTTTGTGACCCCATGGACTGCAGCACACCAGGCTTCCCTGTCCATCAGACAGGGCTTACTCAAACTCATGTCCATTGAGTTGGTGATGCCATCCAACCAATTCATCCTCTGTCGTTGCTTTCTCCTCCCACCTTCAATCTTTCCCAGCATCAGGGTCTTTTCAAATGAGTCAGTACTTCACATCAGGTGGCCAAGGTATTGGAGTTTCAGCTTTAGCATCAGTCCTTCCAATGAACACCCAGGACTGATCTCCTTTAAGATGGACTGATTGGATCTCCTTGCAGTCCAAGGGACTCTCTAGTCTTTCCTATTCTATTGTTTTCCTCTATTTCTTTGCATTGATCACTGAGAAAGTCTTTCTTATTTCTCCTTGCTATTCTTCAGAACTCTGCATTCAATGCAATCCCTTTGGAACTCTGGATTCAATGCAATCCCTATTATATTACCAATGGTGTTTTTTGAAAAATAGAATAAAAATCTTAAAAATTGTATGGATACAGAGAATATCTGAATATTCAAACCCATCTTGAGAAAGAAAAACAGAGCTGGAGAAATCAGGCTTCCTGACTTCAAACTGTACTACCAAGGTATTATAATCAAAACAGCATGGTAAAAATAAAAGACAGAAAGATAGAAAATAAAACACTATGGTATTGTCACAAAAACAGAGATATGGATCAGTGAAACAGGATAGAATGTCCAGAGACAAGCCCATGCATCTATGGTCACCTAATCTATGACAAAGGAAGCAGGAATACACAATGGAGAAAAGACAGCCTCTTCAACAAATGGTGCTGGGGAAACTGTACAGTGACATGTAAAATAGATTAGAATATTCTCTTACACCATACACAAGAATAAACTCAAAATGGATTAAAAACCTAAATATAAAACTGAATACTATAAAACTCTTAGAGAAAACCAGGCAGAACATGCTTTGACATAAATTGCAGCAATATCTTTTTTAACTCTTTATATTGGAGTATGGCTGATTAACAACATTGTGAGAGTTTTAGGTGCACAGCAAAGTGACTCAGCCATACATATACCAGTATCCATTCTCCCCCAAACTCCCCTTCCATTAGCAATATCTTTGATCCATCTTCCAGAGTAATAAAAATAAAAGCAAAAATAAACAAATGGGACCTAATTAAACCAAAAAGCCTTTGTTCATCAAAGGAAACTTTAAACAAAATGAAAAGACAATCCACAGAATGAAATATTTGGAAACAAATTGAACAACAGCAGATTAGTCTCCAAAATATACAAACAGCTCATGCAGCTCAATATACCACTTCTTCTTTATCTGTTTGTCTATTGATGGGCATTTAGGTCACATCCATATATTAGATACTGTAAATGATGCTACAGTAACGTTAATGTGCCTACACATTTTCACATTAGTGCTTGGGTTCTCTTCAGGTGCACACCTGGAAGTAAAATCGCTGGATTGTATGATGCTTCTTTTTTCACTTTTTGAGGAAACTCCATGTTGCTTTCCATGGTGGTTGCATCAATTTACAACCCCAACAGTGCCTCGGGGTTCTCTCTCCTTATCCTTGTCAACACTTGTTAGTTGTCTTTTGGATATAGCCATTCTTACAGGTGTAGGTGGTATATCACTGTGCTTTGTACTTTTGATTTGCATTTTCCTGATGGTTAGTGATGCTGAGTTAATTTCATGTATCTGTTGGCCATGTGTTGTCTTCTTTAGAAAAAAAAATGCCTTCTCAATTACTTTGCTGATTTTAAAATCAGTTTGTGTGTCATTTTGATGTTGAGTTGTATGAGATATCTGTACAGTTTGAACATCAATTCCTTAACTGATATAGTCTTTGCAAATATCTTCTCCCCTTCAGCAGATTGCCTTTTTTGTCTGTTAATGGTTTTCCTTGCTGAGTTAAACCTTTTAAGTTCAGTGTAGCTCCATTTGTCTATATTTTGTTTTTGTTTCCCTTGGTTGAATAGACAAACCAAATAAAATAAAATAAAACTGTGATGACCACTGTCAAAGAGCATACTACCTATATTTTCTTCTAGAAGTTTTATGGTTTCAGGTCTTATATTTGATTCTTTAATCCAGTTTGAGTTTATTTTTGTACATTAATGTGAGATAGTGGTCCAATTTGATTATTTTGCAAGTTGCTGTCCAATTTTCCCTGCATCATTTATTAGACAGGCTTTCCCCCTATCATATTTTCCTGCCTCCTTTGTCATAGACTAATTGATTATATAAATGGATTTATTTCTGTACTCTCTATACTGGCACATTGATCCATGTGTCTGTTTTTGTGCTAATTCATACTGCTTGATATATTTACTGTAACTTTGTAGTATAGATGAAATTAAGAGGCATGATACCTCCAGATTTGTTTTTGTTTATGAGATTGTTTGGCCTTTCATAGTCCTTTTGTATCCATGCACATTTTTTTTTTTTAAATTGGGGTATAGGTGCTTTACAATGTTGTACTGGTTTCTGCTATACAATGCAGTGAATCAACTATAGGTATACACATATTCCTTCTGTTCCCAGGGCTAAAGGGGCAGGGCAGATACCAGTCATGTTCTTTTCCAGTCTCCCTCAGGGATGAAGGTCCCTCTTCATCCCCAAGACTTTCAATGCTCCTGAGTGGGTCACTAGGAGAAGGGAATCTCTCCTGTCCCTCATCCCCAGCTCAGAGGCACTGGTCCCATCCCACCTCACTGTTTTTTTTTTTTTTTTTAATTTTATTTTATTTTTAAACTTTACATAATTGTATTAGTTTTGCCAAATATCAAAATGAATCCACCACAGGTATACATGTGTTCCCCATCCTGAACCCTCCTCCCTCCTCCCTCCCCATACCATCCCTCTGGGTCGTCCCAGTGCTCTAGCCCCAAGCATCCAGTATCGTGCATCGAACCTGGACTGGCATCTCATTTCATACATGATATTTTACATGTTTCAATGCCATTCTCCCAAATCTTCCCACCCTCTCCCTCTCCCACAGAGTCCATAAGACTATTCTATACATCAGTGTCTCTTTTGCTGTCTCGTACACCGGGTTATTGTTACCATCTTTCTAAATTCCATATATATGTGTTAGTATACTGTATTGGTGTTTTTCCTTCTGGCTTACTTCACTCTGTATCATAGGCTCCAGTTTCATCCACCTCATTAGAACTGATTCAAATGTATTCTTTTTAATGGCTGAGTAATACCCA
Organism: Bos grunniens; assembly: GCF_055505025.1. Taxonomy (NCBI): domain Eukaryota; kingdom Metazoa; phylum Chordata; class Mammalia; order Artiodactyla; family Bovidae; genus Bos; species Bos grunniens. The sequence goes on along the minus strand of NC_141179.1, from coordinate 5,302,899 downwards.
CCTCACTGTTTTTCTCCCCCTCTTTCCCTCACATTTTCTACCTGGTCACACAGGGATTTCTCCCATCCCCTTAGGTGTCAGTGATCCTTCACGAGTGCCAAGCAGGTGCCCTAGTTGTGAAGGGACACAAACTCTGTCTTCCTATTCCACGAGCTCGACTCCACCCCTCTCCATACACATTTTAGAACTATTGTTCTAGCTCTGGGAAAAATAGTGTTGATATTTTGATAGGGATTGCACTGAAACTGAAGATTGCCTTGTTGTCTTATTATTGTTTGTTATTATTGTTATTTTGACTATTAATTCTTCCAGACCATGAACATGGTATGTGCTTCCATATGTTTGTGTCATTTTCAATGTATTTCTTTAATGTCACATAATTTTCCAAATTCGAGACTTTTACCTCCTTAGTTGGATTTATTCCTAGGTATTTTATTCTTTTTTGAATAAATAATTGTAAATTCAGTTATTTTTCTCAATTTCTCTGATAATTTGTTATTAGTGAATAGAAATACAACAGGTTTCTATTACCTTTGTATTCTGCAGCTGTAATGAATTTGTTTATTAGTACTAACAGGTTTTTGGCAGCATCATAGAATTTCCTATACATAGTACAATGTCATTTGAAAATAGTGACAGTTTTATATCTTCATTCCAATTCATATTTCTTTATTTCTTTTTTGTCTGATAACTGTGTCTGGAAACTTCCAATACAGTATTGAATAACAGTGGTGAGTGTGGGCATCCTTGTTTTTCTCTTGATCTTAGAGGAAATGCTTTCAGCTTTTTACTTTTTAGTATGATATTGGCTGTAGGATATGGCCTTTGTTATGTTGCAGTTTAGTCCCTCTATACCGACTTTGTTATTAAGAATTTTATCATAAATAGATATTGAATTCTGTCAAAAGTTGTTTCTGCCATCTGTTAGATGATCATAAGATTTTTTTCCCTCCAGTTTGTTGATGTGAAGTATCATACTGCTTGATTTGCAGATACTGAACCATTCTTGCATCCTGGATAAATCCCATTTGACTCTTTAAATATGTGGCCCTTTAAATGCATTGTTGAATTCACTTTGCTAATATTTTGTTGAGGATTCTTTGCATCTGTGTTCATACTGGCACGCAATTTTTCTTTTTTGTGGGGTATCTTTGACTGGTTTTGGTTCCTTAATGATGTTGGCCTCAGAATGTGTTCAGAAGGATTCTTTCCTCTTTAAATTTTTGGAATAGTTTGAGAAGGATAGGTATTAACTCTTCCCTCAATGTTAGGTAGGATTTACCTGTGAAACTTTCTGGTTTGGATATTTTTGGTAGTTTTTGATTATTGGTTCAATTTTATTACTGAAAATCAGCCTGCTCATTTCTTGTATTTCTTCTGGATTAAGAGATTGTATTTCTAAGAATTTATCCATTTCTTTTAGGTTATCTATTTCTTTTTTTTTTTTAATTGGAGGATAATTTCTTTATAGTGTTGTGCTGATTTCTGCTAGGATGTTCATTTCATTGGAATGTAATTGTTCACAGTAATCTCTTATGATCCTTCTAATGTCTGTGGGTTTGGTTGTAATTTCTTCTCTTTAATTTCTGATATTATATATTTGAGTTTCTCTCTCTTTTCTTTATGGGTCTGGCTAAACATTTATCAATTTTGTTTATCATTTCAAAGATCTAGCTCTTACTTTTTTGATCTTTTCTATTGTTTTAGTCTCTGCTTCATTTATTTCTACTCTGAGTTTTATTCTTTCTTTTCTTCAACTAATTTTGGGTTTCACTTATTCTTGTTTTGCCAGATCTTTTAAATATAGTTACGTTTGTCTATTTGAGCTTTTCCTATTTACTGAGGTAGGATTGCATCGTCATAAACTTCTCTCTTAGAAATACTTTTGCTATATTAGATTTCAGATCTTTGTGCTTGCATTTTTTGCTTGTATTCAGATAGCTTTTGATTGTCTCTTTGATTTCTCCAGTAACCCATTGGTGATTTAATAGCATATATTTTAGCCTCCATGTGGGTTTTGCAGCCTTTTTCCTTTTAGTTAATTTCTAATCTCACACCACTCTAGTTGAGAAAGATATTTGATATAACTTCAATCTTATTAAATTAATTGAGACTTCGTGTGTGGCCTAGGGTATAATCTATACTGGAAAATATTCCATGTGCACCTGAATGTTATTTTGCTGCTTTGGAAACTTCTTCTTTATACGTTTATTGTGTTCATATCTAATGTATCATTTAAGGTCAGGGTTTCCTTACCGACTTTCTGTGTAAATGATCTGTCCAACCATGTCAGTAGGGTGCTTGTGTGCATGCATGCTAAGTTGTTTTGATTGAGTCCTGCTCTGTGTGACGCTATGGACTGTAGCTTGTCAGGCTGCTCTGTCCATGGGCTTCTCCAGGCAAGAATACTGGAGTGGCTTACCATGCCCTATTCTAGGGGATCTTCCTGACCCAGGGATCAAACCCCCATCTCTTAGGTTTCCTGCATTAGCAGGCAGGTTCTTTACCACCAGCACCCCTTGGGAAACCCCAGTAGGGAGTTAAAGTCCACTTTAACATTGCATTACTGTCAACTTGTCCCTTAACCTTTCTTAATAATAAAGCACATGCTCTTTGTATTTAGATGCTTCTATGTTTGGTGTATATAATTATAATTGGTACATCATCTTGTTGAATTAATCTTTTTATCACAGTGTAAGGTCCTTTGTTTCTTGTTATAGCCTTTGTTTTAAAGTCTCATTTGTTTGATGTAAGTATTGCTGTACAGACTTTTGCCGGGATCCAGCCCCGGTGGATCCAGGGAATTCGAAGCGGGGAGGGCGTCGGCGAGGATCAGGAAACAATTGCTTAATTAAACGTTAATTAAGGATATAAAGAGTAATAGTAAGAGGATAGCTCAGTGAGGAGATTCGGTGGAGAAAAGAGGCTGAAATAAGGATAGCTCAGTGAGGAAATTCAGTGGAGAAAAGAGGCTGAATAATTCAGCCAGAAGGTAAGAGAAAGAACGACATGGGGAGACCAAGTTTCGGTGAACAAGGCCAGCACTTTATTTTCCAAAGTAGTTTTTATACCTTAAGTTATGCATAGAGGATAATGGGGGAAGGCGTAGAGTCAGGCAGCAAGCCAGGCTTTCTTACTGCAAACTTATCATATGCAAGCTTAGGTGATTTGCATCATCTTCTGGCCCGGAGGCCTGTTAACATTTTAAGACCCTTTCTTCAGAAAACTTATTTTTCTCTAAAGGTGATTGGTCAGGAGCCACCCTCCAAAAGCTTTAGATAAAGTTGCATTCCTACAGAGCAAAGGTGTAGTGGGCTATAACAAGAAAAAGAATTAACTCAAGGGTCCCAGGTTACAAACATTAAAGCTACTACTTACACCAATTATATTAATCAATACACTGCCAGGGACACAGCAGGTAAGGGATATGGAGACTTAGCAGCAAACATTGGCCCAACAAGTGAAAATCGCTTCACCAATACAATTTCTAATCAATCTTTTAACTGCTCAAAGGAATCTGTATTTAGACAGTTTAGAACATCTCCTGCCTCTCACAGTTGGGAGGCTCTGAGCAATCACATGTGGCCGGAAAAACCTATTCAGGCAGGCTAGAGGACTTCCAAAGGAGTTTGTAGGTTAAACACTGTCACACCCAGGAATTATTAACTGGAGCTGTAAGCTAACTCTTTTTTCAGAGAGAGGTAGTGGGGGACAGCCCCCCGTAAAGTCAGAGGTGTAGGTGAGAGCACAAAGCAGAAAGTAGGCAGACTCTGGTTTTGGGTGTAAATGCTCAAGAATTTCCAGGGGGACTCCTGAGGCTCGATCCCGCCTTTGCGTATGCCGAGCCTCCTTCCTCATGACCTTTGTCATGGGTGGAGCTCCTCACGCTGGCTCCCGGCAGTGACAGAATTCCAGTTGAGCTATTCCAGATCCTGAAAGATGATGCTATGGAAAGTGCTGCACTCAATATGCAATATGCATTCAGTATGCAATATGCCCTCAGTATGCAATATGCCAGCTCCCAGCAGACTTTCTTTCATTTCTTTTTGCATGGAATATCTTTTCTCTTTTTAAATTGAAGTACAGTTGATTTAAAATGCTGTGTTAATTTCAGGTGTACAGCAAAGTGATTGTTTTCTATATTGTTTTTGTTTTCTATATCTTCATTTCTGTGTATAATTCCATTTGTATCTTTTTGCTTAAGGTTCAATATATAAGTGATATCATATGAAATTTGTCTTTCTCTGACTTACTTCATTTAGTATGATAATTTTTAGGTCTATCCACATTGCTGCAAATAGCATTATTTCATTCTTTTTATGGCTGAGTAATATTCAACTGTAAATGTGTATCCCATTTAAAAATATCTTTTAAATTTCCTCGCTTTGAGTTGCATGTGTCTTTAAAGTGAGTCTTTAAGACTCACTTAAAAAGTGAGTCTCTTGTAGGCAGCATATATATGATTCTTGATGTTTTAATCCATTCAGTCACTCACTGTCTTCTAATTGGAACATTTAACACATATACATTTTTTTAATTGAAGTATAGTTGATTAATGATGTGTTAATTTCTTCTATAAAGCAAAAGGATTCAGTTATACATATGTATACATTATTTTTGTATTTTTTCCATTATGGCTTATCACTGGATATGGAATAGAGTTTTCTGTTCTATACGTATTACCTTGTGGTTTATCCATTTTATATTAATAGTTTGCATCTGCTAACTCAAGACTCTCATTCCATCCCTCCCCCAATCGCTTGGCAACCACAAATCTATTCTCTATGTCTGTGAGCCTTTTTCTGTTTTGTAGATAAATTCATTTGTATCACATTGTAGATTCCACATATAAGTGATGTCATGTGGTATTTGTCTTTCTGACTTATTTCACTTAGTATGATACCCAGCATCCATGTTGCTGAAAATGGAATAATTTCATTCCTTTTATGACTAATATTCCATTGTATACATGTACCACATCTTCTTCATTCATTTATGTCAATGGACATTTAAGTTGTTTCCATGCCTTGGCTATTGTGAATACTGCTGCTATGAATAAGGGTGCATGTGTCTTTTTAAATTACAGTTCTGTCTGAGTATGTTCCCAGGAGTGGAATTTCTGGATCACATGGCAACTCTATTTTTAGTTTTTTTTTTTTAGGAAACTTCATACTGTTTTCTGTACTGGCTGCACCAACTTACATGTCCATCAGTAGTGTAAGAGGGTTCCCTTTTCTTCACACCCTCTCTAGCATGTATTATGTGTAGACTTTTTGATCATGACAATTTTAACCGAGGGCTTCCCTGGTGGCTTGGATGGTAAAGAATCTGCCAGAAATGCTGGAGACCCAGGTTCAATCCCTGGGTCAGGAAGATCCTTTGGAGAAGGGAGTGGCTACCACTCCAGCATTCTTCCCAAGGGAACTCCATGGACAGAGGAGCCTGATGGGCTACAGTCCAAGGGGTGACAAAGAGTCAGACATGACTGAGCAACTTTCTGAGAGAGATTCTAATTAACGTGAAGTGATATCTCATTGTAGTTTTGATTTTCATTTCTATAATGTATAGCAATGTTGAGACCATCTGTATGTCTTCTTTGGAGAAGTGTTTATTTAGGTCTTTTACCCATTTTTTGATTGGGTTGTTTAGTTTCTTGTTGAACTGTATGAGCTGTTTGAATATCTTGGAAATTAAGACTTAATCAGTTGCATCATTTGCAAATATTTTCTACCATTCCATAGATAGTTTTTCATTTTATTTATAATTTCCTTTGCTGTGCAAAAGGTTGTAAGTTTTATTCAGTGCCATTATTTTTGCTTTTTATTTCTTTTGACCCAAGAAAACATTGGTATGGTTTATGTCAGAGAAATTTTTGCCAGTTTTCTTCTAAGAGTTTTATAATGTCACGTCTTATACTTAATTCTTTAGGCCATTTGAGGTTTTTTTTGTGTATATTGTGTAGATGTGTTCTGACTTCGTTGGTTTACATGCAGCTGTCCAACTTTCCCAACACCAATTGCTGAAGAGATTGCCTTTTTCTGATTGCATATTCTTGCCTATGTTGTTGAAGAATAGTGGACTATATGTGTGGGTTTATTTCTGAGCCTTCTATTCTGCTCCATTGATCCATATGTCTTTTTTGGTGTATGTGTTAGTATCACCTGTTTTGATTAATGTAGCTTTGTAGTATTGCCTGAAGTCTGGGAGTGTTATGACTTGTAATTTGATCTTTTTCTTCAGGATTGCTTTGGCAATTCTGAATCTTTTATGGTTCCATATAAATTATAGGATTAGTTGTACTAGTTTCTGTGAAAAATTTGATAAGGATTACATTAAATCTATAGATTGCTTTGGTAGTATAGTCATTTTAGCAATATTATTTCTTACAATCCAATAGCATGAGATATCTTCACGTATCTTTGACTCATCTTCAGTTTCCTTTGATAGTACTTTGTAGTTCTCAACATATAAGTCTTTAACCTCCTTGGTTAAATTTATTCCTAAGCATTTTACTTTATTTTTTGATTCAATTGTTAAAAGTTTTTCTTTCTTTTTTTTTTAATGTTCCCTTTCTGATATGTCATTATTAGCATAAAGAAATGCATTCCATTTTTGTATGTTAATGTTGTGTCCCAGTACCTTGCTGAATTTGCTTTTCAGTTCTAATAGCTTTTGTATAGAATCTTTAGGGTTTTTCTATATATACTATCATGTAATCTGTATATAATAACAATTTTACATCTTCTCTTCCAATCTAGATACTTTTTATTTCATTTTCTTGTCTGATTGCTATGGCTAGGACTTCCAATACTATGTTAAATAGATGTGATGAGAGTGGGGATCTTTGCCTAGTTCTAGATTTTAGCAATAGGCTTTCTACTTTTCACAATTGAATATTACATAGGATAGGACTTTGTGATAAATAGCTTTTATTATGTTGAGAGAAGATCACTCTATAACCATTTTGGTAAGAATTTTTATTATGAATGGGTGTTGAATTTATCAAATGCTTTCCCCAAAACTATTGAGATAATCATGTTTATTTTTTTATTTTCTTTTGTTGATGGCATTGATTGATACCATTGATACCATTGATGGCATGGTATGACACTGATTGATTTGCATATGTTGAACCACGCTTGCATACTTGGAATGAATCCAAATTGGTTGTGGTGAATGATCTTTTTAATATGTTATTGGATTCAGTTAGTGTATTTGTATTTAAAGTAGATATTGACAGGCATGTATTTATGCCAATGTTAATTGATTTCTGGTTGTTTTGCTACTCTTTTTATGTCTTTTTTTTTCTCTTTCCTTGTGATAGGATAATATTTTTAGGGTTATACTTTTAGGTTATGTTATATGATATTTATCCTTTTGTGGTGTTTTCTATTATAGGGTTTAGGTTTGTGATTACCATGATATTCATCTAAAATAACATATATAACATATATATATATAATATATCATCTTATAATATAGTGTATTATTATATCATACATTATAATATATGTATATTTTATATAATTTATATTATATAATATATAATTGCATAATATATATTATAAATGATATAATGTATATGATTATATAATAATAATATACTGTTATATTATTAAAATTAGTATAGATATTGTAATATTGTATAGTATATATGTTATATAGTATATGCTCATATAATATAATAATTATATAATACATATTATAATATATATTGTTTTTTAAGTTGATAAGCTTTTAAGTTAGAATACATTCTAACAATCCTGCATTTTTAGTATTCTACTCTTCATTTAGAGTTTTTAACATTATATTTTGCATCTTTTTGTTTTTTGTATCTCCTAAGTACTTCTGGATGTAGATTTTTTTTACTACTTTAATCTTTTAACCTCTCTACTAGCTTTATGGGTTTCCCTGGTGGCTCAGTTGGTAAAGAATCTACGTGCAATGCAGGAGACCACCTGGAGCACAGAAGACCTGGATTCAGTCCCTGGGTCTGGAAGATTCCCTGGAGAGGTAAATGGCAACCCAATCAGTACTCTTGCCTGAAAAAAATCCCATGGACAGAGAAACCTGGTGGGCTACAGTCAATGAGGTCACAAGACTCAGATTGACTTAGCAATTAAACCACAACCACCACTAGCTTTATAAGTGGTTGATCTTCTATCTTTACTGTAATTTTGGTAAATTGTAAAAAAGGTAAATTACCTTTACCGATGATAATTTTCTTTTCATAATTTTCATATTTCTAATCATGGTCTTTTCTTTTCTACTTAGTGATGTCTCTTTAATGTTTCTCATGAAGACAGTTAAGAGATGATAAACTATTTTAGTTTTTGCTTGGCAGCAAAACTCTATATCTCTTTCAAATTTGAATGATATTCTATGTAGAGTATTCTTGGTTTTCTTTCATTACTCTGAATATATTGTGTCACTCCCTTATGGCTTGCAAAGTTCCTGCTGAGAATAAGGTGACAGTCTTATGGTAGTTTCCTTGTACACAGCTACTTGTTTTTTTCTTGTTGCTTTTAAAATTCTCTCTTAACGTATCTTGTTGTGGACCTCTTTGGATTTATTTTGTTTCAGATTCCCTGTGCCTTCTGGATTCAAATATTTTTTTTTCTCTAGGTTAGGAAAGTTTTCAACTATTATTTTTTTAAAATAAGTTCTCTATCCCTTTTTCTCTCTTCTTTTCTGGGTCCCCTCTAATACAAATGCTAGTATATTCTTATCTCAGAAATCTCTTAAATTACCCTCCTTTTCAAAGATTCTTTTTTTCCTTTTTTTCTGTTTAGTCTGGGTGATTTCTACTACTCCATTTTCAATTCACTGATCCATTTGTTTGTATCATCTAATCTGCTGTTCATTCCTTTTATGTATTTTTTAATTTCAGTTATTATAGTTTTTAAGTATTTTTTGTTCTTATTTATATTTTCAACTTGTCAAATTTCTCCTTGCATTAATCCATTCTTCTCCTGAGTTCAGTAAGCATCTTTATGATCATTACCTTTAAAATTTTTTGTTGGGTAAATAGCTTGTTTCACTTTGTTTATTTTTCTGATGAATTTTACTGTTAGTTCATTTGGAACACATTTCTCTCCCCCTCTCTATTTTTCCTAATTTTCTGTGTTTTATTCTATTTATTAGAATAGATAATGTTGGTTTTATTTTCTGATCTTGGGGAAGTTTCCTTACATAGGAGATATACTGTGGAGCCCAGCAACACTCTACACTCTGTTGATCAGAGCTATATGCTCTAGAGGTGCCCTCTGTATGGGCTATGTGGGCCATTCTGTCATGTTAGGGTCAACTACTGCGGGCATGCTGGTAGGTGGGGTGAGCCCCTGGCCCTGTTGGATCATGCAGTGACTGATGGGTCACTTATGGGCATGGAGGAGTCTTGCTATTGGTGGATAGATGGTGAAGGGGTCCTGGGGATGGTGCTAGCTTGCTGGTTGGTGGGTAATCCCCCAGCATAAAATAGGCTAGAGAGATGCCTCAAAAATAGTGGTTGTTAGCAGTACTGTCCTCCTGGTCGAATGCATTCTCAAAATGGCTACCACCATCATCTATCTTCCCAGGCAGAGTCTATGTCCTGCTTCTATGGGGGCAGGGAGGAGGGTGTTCCATCATTGGCAAGTATGTCTGACCCAAGCTTCTTTCAAATTGCTTTCTCTGCACTGGAACTTAGAGCAGGTGAAATTTTGCATACACCATTTAAGACTGGAATCCACTATGGCCTTAAAATCCAGATTTGGGGGGGGGGTTCATCTTTCCAGTGCAAGGTTTCCAGAGTTGAGACTCCTGATGTAGGGCTCCAATCCTTTTCTCCCTATGGAGAACCTCTGCAATTGTGATTACACTCTCATTTGTGGGTTGCCTGCCTGAAAGAAAGCATGGATCTTGACAGTACTATATCTATCCCCCCATCACTGTGGTTCCTTTATATCTTTAGTTGTGGGAGGTCTTTTCTGCTAGTTTAGTTTGTTCTCAAAGGGAGATGCTCTCTAAATAGTTGCAATTTAAGTGTGCCATGGGAGGAGGTGAGCTCAGGATCATACTACTAGCCTTCTTGACTACAATCATTGCTGTAAGGCTTGAAATCAGAAAGTGGAAGTCCTACAACTGCTTTTCTTTCTTGGGATTGTTTTGGCTATTCCGACATCTTTGCAATTCCATACGAATTCGAAGATCAGCTTTTCTATTTGTGCAAAAAAAGGCTGTTAGAATTTTGGTAAGGGTTACTTTGAATGTTTATTATTTTGACCTGTATTGATATCTTAATAATATTAAATCACACTATTTATATGCAGGGGCTAGACTTCCACTTATTTTTGCTTCTTTAACTTCTTTTGACATTGTTCTGTAATATTCAGTGTATATCTTTCATCTCCTTGGTTAAATATACTCCTAGGTATTTTATTCTTTTAGATCTTATTGAAAATGGAATTTCTGTCTTAAATTCCTGTATAGATTGTTCATTGCTAGTGTTGTTGTTATTGTTCAGTCACTCAGTTGTTTCTGACTCTTTGCAACCCCATGGACTGCAGCATGCCAGGCTTCCCTGTCCCTCACCACAATCTTAATTCCAGCTTGAACTTCATCCAGTCTGGCATTTCCCATGATGTACTCTGCATGTACGTTAAATAAGCAGGGTGACAGTATACAGCCTTGATGTACTTCTTTCCCAATTTTGAACCAGTTCATTGTTCCTTGTCCAGTTCTAACTGTTGCTTCTTGACCTGTTCTAACCTGTTGCATACAGGTTTCTCAGGAGGCAGGTAAGGTGGTCTGGTATTCCATCTCTTTAAGAATTTTCCAGTTTGTTGTGATCCACACAGTTGTGAATTCTTTGTGATTTTCTGTATATAGGATCATGTCATCCCTGAACACAGACAGTTTAATATCTTTCTTTTTGATTTGGATTATTTCTATTTCTTTTTCTTGTCAGATTTCTTTGGTAGAACTTCCAGTACAGTGTTGAGTAACATTGGCGAAAGAATGCATTCTAATCTTCTTCCTGATCTAGGAAGAAAGTTTTCAGTCTTTTACCATTCCGTATCATATTAGCTCTTTTGTCAGTTTTTAATAAATATCCTTTATCATGTTGAAGATATTATCTTCTATTCCTAATTTTCTGAGGGCTTTTGTCATGAAAAGTTGGTGAACTTTATCAAATGCTTTTTTTCTGAATCAATCAAAACAATCAGGTGATTGTTTTCCTAGATTGTATTAACATAGTATATTATATTGGTTAACTCCCTTATATTGAATCACCTTTATATTCTTGGAGTAAATTCCACTTGGTCATGATAAACATAGTTTTGCTATGCTGTCATATTATGTCTCCTAGTATTTTGTTGAATATTTTTACATCTATAGTCATAACAAATATTTTCTGTAGGTTTTCATGTCTTTGTTATTGAGATAATGTTGGCTTTATAAAATGAGTAAGAAGATGTCTTCTTATCTTATTTGTTTTGGAAGAGTTTGAGAAAGATAGTTAATAATTCTTATTTAAATGCTTTGTAGAATTCACCAGTGAAATCATCTGGTCCTAAACATCTCTTTGTTTAAATAAAATTATAATTTTAAGTCTTTCTTCTCTTTAATGTAGATATTTATGGCCACAGATTTCTCTTGGAGCACTTTTTTGATGCAACCCGTAAATTTTGGTATGTTATGTCATAATTTTTATTCATTTGAAAGTAGTTTATGATTTTCTTTGTGATTTATTCTTTAGGCCCATTTGTTGTTTAAGAGTGTATTGTTTAATTTCTACTAATTGTGAATTTTTCAATTCTGTTACTTCTCATTTTATTTTATTGTACTCAGAAAAGATACTTTGCATAATTTAAATATTTTTAAGTTTATTGAGACTTGTTTTGTGGCATGACATATGGGCTTGTTGGCCGAGTGTTTCCTGTGTACTTTAGATAAATATGCATTTTGTTGTTCAGTAAAATGTTTCATACACTGCTGATCTTCATCATTTATATGTTCTGTATTTCCCAATTAGCCTACCCACTAGAATTTATTTACAACCCTTAAATTAATACTCATTATGGTTTTCAGTCATCTGTAGGCATGTGCATACTAAAAAAAGTGAAAGATGTATTGCCTGAAGTGCATATTCCCATCTCAGTTGTACAAGATGATGCTCTGCCTTCTTGTTTCAGCTCTCTTACTATAAACTAGCATCCTTTTCATGATCTAATGTCATATTTTTCACCTTTCTCTGCTTTTTATTAATGATTTTTCTGTTTAAAATGACTTTCAAGCATACTGCAAAAGTATTATATAGTGGTTTTAATTGTAAGAAGTATATGATGTGCCTTACCGAAAAAATGTGTGTTAGATAAGCTTCATTTAGGTATGAGTTATGATGTTCTTGGTTGTGAGTTCAATGAACAATACATATTAAATGAAGTGTCCTTAAGTCAAAACACACATAAAGTCAGATTTTGTGTTGATCAGTTGTTGAAAATGGTGTTACAGGCTCATGTAGAAACCAAACCCTGTATTTTTCCTGAGAGTAATGATTCAATATTTGTTAACTCAGTGTTCATGAAATTTTGTAGGTATAATATCTGATAATAAAGATAAACAACTGTATGTCTCTTATGTCTATCTGGTTTATATTTTTCAACTCTTCTATTCCCTTATTGATATCTGTCTAGATGTTCTATTAATAAAAATGATCCAACTTTTATTGTAGAATTATTTCCCCCTTCAATTCTGTCAATATATTCCATGTGTTTTAGAGTTTTTCATATATTTGGAGTTTTGTTGCTTGGTCTATATATGTTTATAATTGTTATATCTTCTTGATAAATTGACACTTTTATCACTATATAATGTCCTCTTTTGTCTCTTGTAATAGTTTTGACTCAAAATATACTTTGTCTGATATTATGATAGCCATTTCAGCTGTCTTTTGGTTAGTATTTGCATGGAATACCTGTTTCTCTTATTTCACATTTAAGCTATTTGTGTTGTTGGATTTAAAGTGGGTCTCTTTTTTATAACATATAGTTAGATTATGTTTCTTTTTTTTAACCCATTTTCCAATCTTTACTTTTTTATTGAAACATTTAATCAATTTATATTTGAAGTGATTATTGACAAGAAAGGACTTATTTGTCCATTTTTCTCTTTGTTTTCTATATGACTTATAGCTTTTATATTGAGTATAAAGGAAATGTTGAGTTCAAAAAGAAGAAATTTAGAGAGGAAAAAGGGTTATAATTGTTCTAAATTAAAAAAAAAACTATATAATTATTATGACAATACCTAAGTAAATTAGTTTAGAAAGATCCCTTTTGTAAGCTTCAGATCCATGGAGCTTTAGCACGATCACTTACCTGCTAACTGACTAGTTCTAAAGCAAAAAGGTGAAAGGAAGAGTAATTTCCACTAGTATAATTCAACAGCATCTAGCTATGTAATTTTCAAATAGTCTATCTTAAAAAAAAGTAAAAAAAAAAACAAAAAACATATGTAGAGCTTCTATTGGGTTTTAAACTAGATGCTTTATTTTCTCATTTTTGATGGAGTCATATTCAGAAGGTAATATCCATCAACAGTCTCATCTTGAGGAGCCTTAATACATTTTGTTTCCTAATGAATCCTTCAGTCATTGACCTTCATTTACATATATAGTCAGTCAGCTTTCTTAGAAGGTCAAAAAGTCTTCACTATTACTGAGCAAGTTTCTTTTTTCCTTTTCCAAAATCTTTTTTCCTTAAATCACTCTCGAGTGCTTGAGAATAGGACAGAAGCATCCTATCCTCTCCAAGGCCTCCCTTGGATAGGATAGACTCACTGCTCAGCTTTTACCTGTGTATTTATCTTTGTGATATATTAGTAATAAAACAAACAAAACAAACCAAACATGAAGCCAGACATAGAGAAGGATATGTTTGTCTTTTGCATTGGAGCAGTGGTTTTTAAACTTTTCTTTTAAAAAGGAAAATTTTTTTTTTTTTTTAAAAAAAAGAGCAATAAGCTGACTCCTAAGGCATAAAGCATAGACAAACAGAACTATTCAGTTTGAAGTTTTAATGCAAGGGAGGGTGTGGGGCCTGGAGCTGTAGCCCTTCCCTTAAGTCTTTATTCCACAATTCTGCCTACCAGTAATTTTCAACCATAACTGTATAATAGAATCACTGGGGCATTTTTAAGAATCCCACCAAGCTTCTCCCTAGATCATTCAAATTAGAATAGCTAGGAACAGGACTGAGGCATTAGTATGTTTGAAAAGCTTGCAGGTGATTTCAATATGCAGCCAAAGTTGGAACCATTGCAAGAAAGAGAGAAAGTAATTGAAACAGAGTCTATTTTTTTCTGTAGCTGAAATTGTCAATTTTTTCCTACTAGGTAGAACAGCTGGGAATGGTAGATTTCACAAGATAGCTGCATTAATATAATTTCTTTTGCTTGTTGTCATTTTGCAAACAATAAAGTTAGAACAGTTTTTCTTTTTTACGCCATGACAATGTTAGCCAGCTTTATATTTTAAATTAAAAAGCCCATGTTTGCAACCAACTTGATTTGTAATTTGACTCCTGTAGGAGATTATTTTTCAGAGGGAATTATGCCAGAGGGCACAAGAAAGAAAAATAAAAATCATCCTATTCCCTACTTTGAAAAGTTAAGTGATTAGAGAAAAATCCATGGGGAATATTTCATTCCTCTCATTATGTCTATCCTCTATTCTATTAGGAGAGAACAAAGGGAATTAATTAAGAGGCTCTGTGTAGCATCATTAACAGAAACTTCTTTTTGTCTGATTATGAGCCACAGAGATCAAAATGTTGCTCCTTCTTAAGATCAGCTTTGTAAAGCCTTCCTTTCCCACTCTATTTCAAGGAGCTCTCATTGTCCTCACTGGGTATATTTGAGATGAAATAAAGATTCCCAATGGATATAGGTATTAAAAAAATCAAATGGAGAATCAAGACATTATAGAAACATCTAAGTCGTACGTTAGTAATGAACATATTTTGGAAGGAAAAGTTCAAAATTAGTGCAATAAAAGTATGGTGAGGGCAGATAGCAAATGAATAGACTGAATAAATATAAACATAGTGATTTCCAAAGGAAACAGACTTGAGGTCATTCTAATGGTGGCTCAGACGGTAAAGCGTCTGTCTACAATGCGGGAGACCCAGGTTCGATCCCTGGGTTGGGAAGATCCCCTGGAGAAGAAGATGGCAATCCACTCCAGGACTATTGCCTGGAAAATCCCATGGACAGGGGAGCCTGGTAGGCTACAGCCCATGGGGTCTCAAAGAGTTGAACACGACTGAGCGACTTCACTTTCACTTTCATTTTGCTTTAAGTGAATTTAATTCCTGCAAAGCAATTTTTATAAGGAAAGTCTTTGTCCTTTTTTGGAAGTTGAGAAAAAGTAGAGAATGGAATCCTGGGAAGGGAATTTTCGTTCCTACCCAGTGAAGTCAACTGGTCAGTGATTATCGGCAGACATTGAAGATATTGTGGATTTGTTTCCATGCCACCACAATAAAGCAAATATTGCAATAAAGTGAGTCACATGACTTTCCTTTTTGAGGTTTCACAATGCATATAAAAGTTTTTATATAGTAAACTGGAGTTTATTTAATGTATAATAGTATAATGTCTAAAAAATGTACATACCTTAATTTAAAATACTTTATTGCTAAACAATGCTAACCATTATCTGAGTTTTCAGCAAGTCATAATCTTTTTGCTGGTGAAGGGTCTTCCCATGATACTGATAGCTGCTGACTGAACAGGTTAGTGGTTATTGACAATTAGGGGTGGCTGTGGCAATTTCTTAAACTAAGTCAACAATGAAATTTGCCATATTAATTGACTCTTCCTTTCATGAAAGATTCCTCTGTAGTGTGCAATGCCATTTGAAAACATTTTATCCACAGAACTCTTTTTTTAAATTTTTTTTTAATTTAATTTTATTTTTAAAGTTTACAATATTCTATTAGTTTTGCCAAATATCAAAATGAATCCGCCACAGATATACCTGTGTTCCCCATCCTGAACCCTCCTCCCTCCTCCCTCCTCATACTCTCCCTCTGGGTTGTCCCAGTGCACCAGCCCCAAGCATCCAGTATCGTGCATCAAACCTGGACTGGCGACTCATTTCATACATGATATTATACATGTTTCAATGCTATTCTCCCAAATCTCCCCACCCTCTCCCTCTCCCACAGAGTCCATAAGACTGATCTATACATCAGTGTCTCCTTTGTTGTCTCGTACACAGGGTTATTGTTACCATCTTTCTAAATTCCATATATATGCATTAGTATACTGTATTGGTGTTTTTCTTTCTGGCTTACTTCACTCTGTATGATAGGTTCCAGTTTCATCCATCTCATTAGAACTGATTCAAATGTATTCTTTTTAATGGCTGAGTAATACTCCATTGTGTATATGTACCACAGCTTTCTCATCCATTCATCTGCTGATGGGCATCTAGGTTGCTTCCATGTCCTGGCTATTATAAACAGTGCTGCGATGAACATTGGGGTACACGTGTCTCTTTCCCTTCTGGTTTCCTCAGTGTGTATGCCCAGCAGTGGGATTGCTGGATTATAAGGCAGTTCTATTTCCAGTTTTTTAAGGAATCTTCACACTGTTCTCCATAGTGGCTGTACTAGTTTGCATTCCCACCAACAGTGTAAGAGAGTTCCCTTTTCTCCACACCCTCTCCAGCATTTATTGTTTGTAGACTTTTGGATCGCAGCCATTCACAGAACTCTTAAAATTCAAGTCACTTATCTAAATTCTTTGTTGTCATTTCAACAATCTTCACAGTATCTTTAACAGGAGTAGGTTCCATCTCAGGAAATCATTTTCTTTGCTCTTCCACATACTCTGCATCTATCAAAGTTTTATATGTATTTTCAGATATTCAGTCACATCTTCAGGCTCAGTTTCTAATTGTAGTTCTCTTGTTATTTCTATTACATTGACAATCACTGTCTCCAGTAAAATCTTGAGTCTCTCAAAGTTATCCGTAAGGGTTGAAATCAACTTCTTTCAAACTCCTATCCATGTTGATGATATTGTGATCTCTTTCCATGAATCACAAATGTTCTTTCTTAGTAGCATCTAGAATGGGAAATTCTTTCCAGAAAAATTTCCATTTGTTTTGCCAAGATCCATCAGAAGAATCACTATCTATGACAGAAGGAGCCTTATGAAGTAATAAAACTTGAAATTCAGAATTATTCCTTGATCCAGGGGTGGCAGCATATGCAGTATATTTGGCTCAACCTCATGTTTTTCTGACTGTGTAGTTTTTCATTATACAAACGTATTTAATGGCTTTCAGGTTGATACTTTTTTGAAAGTATTCATTCTGATTTCCAAGCAACTATATTACAAGTGTACTTCGGGGTGGGGGTGGGTCTGGACTAGTTCTTCTCTCACTGCTCTCAATAGGACAGAGCTTGGCCATTTCTACTCATAAACACAGATCTGCCTCTCTGTGCTATTTAACTTGAGGAGCATTAAATACGTTCCGCTATTGCTACACCTCCTTCTTACCAGCCTGACATCACTGAAACTCCCACCATTAGAGCCATTAAACTAGAACAGCATAAATATCTAGGTGTCGTCATGGTACAGAAAATTTCACCTGAAAATTTGTAAGATTATGAAGCATCCCTAAAAGCACTCATTGCCTATTAAATGAACGATTTGACTGACTCCTGGTCCCTGAGATGATAAGACAAGATGCAGGAGGAGGTAACACATAACATAGTTAAGACTTGAGTAGCCCCAGTGGTGGGAAGGTAAAACAGAGTAGCAAAGTGTGATGGAAAAACAGTAGATGAGTCCTTGAAATTTAAAAATCTAGCCTCAAATTTACCCCAAATGATCTGTGGCATTAATTCAATTGCATATCTTTTTAGTCTCACAGTCTTGTTTGTAAAATGCAAAAAGTAATCCTTGCCACGTTAGTTTGTTGGGAGAATGAAATGTATGTACTGTTGCCTGCTATAGCACCTGGCAGAGAGAAAATGCACAGCTAAAGTTAACTGAGTTGGGAGGTAGAGATATGAGGAGTAAATAGGGCCATAGTGGGTAGGCTTATGAAAGGAAGGTTTCTATAACTGAAGAAAGAACGTAATCACTTCTTTTGTAATGTAAGCTCCCAAATGGCCAGAACTTTACCACTCAGTTCACTACTGAATCACAGTGCTTAATGTAGGAACTGACACACAGTAGGTGCCCTAAAATATTTGGCATTTTGTTTTCTTAATCTCCAGAAAACAAGAGTCTATAATCTCCATTAGTAATCATCTAAGCATTTAACAACCCTGTTGGGGACTGCTTCCCAACAGCTTTGCTAACTCTCTTGTTTCAGCTAGAAACTATTCATCTCACTCAATTCTCGGTGCAACATTTCACCTCCCATTGTATTTGAAAGGTGTGCTCATTCTGCTTTAGCTGTTGTTAATTTTGAGTTCCGTTAATAATTAATATCAGATCTCACTCCAACCAAGCTGACAGACAGGTTCCTCTGCCTCTCCTCTTGTTTTTTTAATTGGCACCTTGTGAGCTGCAAACTGCCCAGTGCAAATGAGTTAAATACCAAGCTCTGGCTGACATTTCCGTGTTGACAAAATTCAGCAAGCTCAGCTTCAGGAATGTTCCAGGAGGAACTACAGAAACAGCACTGACTGAAGGGACAAAAACGGTCCCATGATTTTTTTTCTATTGATTTTGCAGTTGCTCAAAGGGCTAAAATGTAGATGAGATTAGAGAACAGTGATTCCCAAGTGAAAATGACAGAGGTTCATTATTGATTCTATAGTCAAGACTGCACATTTACTAGACTGGTCTAGCACAGCCCCTTCAGAGCCACAGTAAACGGTGATAAAAATCAAGTCTGTAAGGTCACCCAAATATTTATTGAATATTAATGTAAGTACCTGGGCCAGTGGCAGTCATACACCAACAATGAATGCTGTAGACATAGACAAGAAAAATGGAGAGTATGAGTAGGGGAAAAAAGGTTCAAAAGCAGAAATTTCTCATATGCTTATGTGTGTAGGTATCCATTGCATGGGAATTTTAATCAACTGCATGCTGAAAGAACTAAGTGACTGCCGGAGGAAAAGGCAAAATTTCAAAATTGTGTACATACTTAAAAGGATTTTAAAATACTCATCTAAATGTACTCTCACATTCAGTTTTTTAAAATTCTATTTTAGGTGATTGTCATGGTAAACATGGCTTTTCAAAGTAGAACAATATAGATTTTTATGTTATTTGAGTTAAGGTAAATATCAACTAGGCCTTCCCAGGTGGTTCAGTGGGAAAGCATCGCCTGCCAATGCAGGAGAGGCAGGTTTGATCACTGGGTCGGGAAGATCCCCTGGAGGAGAAGGAAATAGCAACCCACACCAATATTGGGTTGCCTGGGAATCTCCTGGACAGAGGAGCCTGGGGGGCTACAGTCCATGGGGTCGCAAAGAGTCAGATCCTACTGAGCCACTAAGCATACACACAGAAACACACAGACACACAGATATCAACTAGCCATTTAGGCTAATGATTCATGTTTAACATAGGGCTTATCACACAGAAAGTATCTATAGAATAAATAGTTTTGAAATATTTAATAAATATTTTAAACTGCATATTGCCCAATATATAAACTGTTTCTTTGAAGACTATACAAATTTTTTTTTATTTTCTAAAATTTTATTTTATTTTTAAACTTTACATAATTGTATTAGTTTTGCCCCACTGCTGGGCACACACACTGAGGAAACCAGAAGGGAAAGAGACACGTGTACCCCAATGTTCATCGCAGCACTGTTTATAATAGTCAGGACATGGAAGCAACCTGGATGTCCATCAGCAGATGAATGGATAAGAAAGCTATGAAGACTGTACAAATTTTGAAAAGAATATATACTCCTACTGATCCCCCTAGAATAATTAGCAAGTAAATGAAATTTTTACCTTTAAAAGAAGGAGGAAATCGATTGTCATATAAATGAAATATTGCAGTTTTTACAAATAGAAATATCACAAGTAGAAAAACCTATAGCTCCTTTGAATCAGGAAAAACCTATTTTCATATTCATGTATTCCCAGCATACATTTTTTTCTCAGAAGTCATTCTTGGTATCTGCATCAGAAAATTTTGCTGTGATGATTCATGCTTTAAACCTCAATGACTTTCAATCGTAAACATTCTTTTTGCTCATATTACATTGTGGTGGCTGCAGTCCACATGTCTTCTTGTAATGGAGATGGAGGCTGAAGGAGCAGTCCCTACTGGGTATATGCCATTTTTGTGGCAGAGAAAAATAGCCAGAGAGCTGGTTCCTGCTGCCTTTCAAAGCTTCTGCTTAGAAATGGTGTATTTCACATACACTCCCGTTCATTTGGCCCAAGAATGTCACATGACTAAACCCAAGGTCAATAAGGCAGCAGTATGTACGGCTCCTGTGGTGGGCACCCTGAGTGCCAGGTCCAGGGCCAGGGGTTAGGATATATGGGTGAAATGTTGAACTTTCAAGTGAAACTTGGATTTCAGTAAAAATCAAATATTTTATTATGTGTATATGTGTGTATCAGTTTCAGTTTTGTCATTCAGTCATGTATGACTCTTTGTGAAACCATGGACTATAACATGCCGTGTCTCCCTGTCCATCACCAGCTCCCAGAGTTTACTCAAACTCATGTCCACTGAGTCAGTGATGCCATCCAGTCATCTCATTCTCTGTCGTCCCCTTCTCCTCCCGCTTTCAATCTTTCCCAGCTTCAGGGTCTTTTCAAATGAGTCAGTTCTTCACATTAGTTGGCCAAAGTATTGGAGTTTCAGCTTCAATACCAGTCCTTCCAATGAATATTCAGGACTGATTTCCTTTAGGATGGACTGGTTGGATCTCTTTGCAGTCCAAGGGACTCTCAAGAGTCTTCTCCAACATCACAGTTCAAAAGCATCAATTCTTCAGTGCTCAACTTTGTTTATAGTGCAAATCTCACATCCGTACATGACTGCTGGAAAAACCATAGCCTTGATGAGAAGGACCCTTGTTGGCAAAGTAACATGTTTGCTTTTTAATATGCTGTCCAGGTTGGTCAAAACTTTCCTTCCAAGGAGTAAGCGTCTTTTAATTTCATGGCTGCAATCACCGTCTGCAGTGATTTTGGAGCACCCCCCCAAATAAAGTCAGCCACTATTTCCACCGTTTCCCCATCTATTTGCCATGAAGTGATGGAACCAGATGCCATGATCTTAGTTTTCTGAATGTTGAGTTTTAAGCCAACGTTTTTACTCTCTTTCACTTTCAAGAGGCTCTTTAGTTCTTCAGTTTCTGCCATAAGGGTGGTATCATCTGCATATCTGAGGTTATTGATGTTTCTCCCGGCAATCTTGATTCCAACTTGTGCTTCATCCAGCACAGCATTTCTCATGATGTACTCTGCATATAAGTTAAATAATCACGGTGACAATATACAGCCTTGACGTACTCCTTTTCCTATTTGGAACCAGTCTGTTGTTCCATGTCCAGTTCTAACTGCTGCTTCCTGACCTGCATACAGATTTCTCAAGAGGCAGGTCAGGTGGTCTGGCATTCCCATCACTTTCATAATTTTCCAGTTTATTGTGATCCACACAAAGGCTTTGGTATAGTCAATAAAGCAGAAATAGATGTTTTTCTGGAACTCTCTTGCTTTTTCGATGATCCAGTGGATGTTGGCAGTTTGATCTCTGGTTCCTCTGCCTTTTCTAAAACCAGCTTGAACATCTGGCAGTTCATGGTTCACGTATTGCTGAAGCCTGGCTTAGAGAATTTTGAGCATTACTTTACTAGTGTGTGAGACGAATGCAATTGTGCAGTAGTTTGGGCATTCTTTGGCATTGGAATGAAAACTGACCTTTTCCAGTCCTGTGGCCACTGCTGAGTTTTCCAAATTTGCTGGCATATTGAGTGCAGCACTTTCATAGCATCATCCTTTAGGATTTGAAATAGCTCAGCTGGAATTCCATTACCTCCACTAACGATTTGTTCATAGTGATGCTTCCTAAGGCCCACTTGACTTTACATTCTAGGATGTCTGGCTCTAGGTGAGTGATCACACCATCATGATTATCTGGGTCATGAAGATCTTTTTTGTACAGTTCTTCTGTGTCTTATTGCCATCTCTTCTTAATATCTTCTGCTTCTGTTAGGTCCATACCATTTCTGTCCTTTATTGAACCCATTTTTGCATGAAATTCTCTCTAGTTTTCTTGAAGAGATCTCTAGTCTTTCCCACTCTATGGTTTTCCTGTATTTCTTTGAACTGATCACTGAGAAAGGCTTTCTTATCTCTCCTTGCTATTCTTTAGAACTCTGCATTCAAATGGGTGTATCTTTCCTTTTCTCCCTTGTTTTTCAAAAATGGCTGTCTGAGGAGGCCTATTTGTAAGGCCTCCTCAGACAGCCATTTTCCTTTTTTGCACTTCTTTTTCCTGGGGATGGTCTTGATCCCTGTCTCTTATACAATGCCACGAACCTTCATCCATAGTTCATGAAGCACTCTATCAGATCTAGTCTTCTAAATATATTTCTCACTTCCACTGTATAATCATAAGGGATTTGATTTAGGTCATAACTGAATGGTCTAGTGCTTTTCCTACTTTCTTTAATTTTATCTGAATTTTGCAATAAGGAGTTCATGATCTGAGCCACAGTCCACTCCCAGTCTTGTTTTTGCTGACTCTACAGAGCTTCTCCATCTTTGGGTGTAAAGAATATAATCAGACTGATTTTGGTATTGACCATCTGGTGACATCCATGTGTAGAGTCTTCTCTTGTGTTGTTGGAAGAGTGTATTTTCTATGAGCAGTACGTTCTCTTGGCAAAACTTTATTAGTCTTTGCTCTACTTCATTCTGTACCCCAAGGTCAACTTTGCCTGTTACTCGAGGTATTTCTTGACTTCCTACTCTTGCATTCCAGTCCCCTATAATGAAAAGGACATCTTTTTTGGGTGGTAGTTCTAGAAGATCTTGCAGGTCTTCATAGAACCATTCAACTCAGCTTCTTCAGCATTACTGGTCGGGACATAGACTTGGGTTAACTTATATGCAGAGTACATCATGAGAAACGCTGGACTGGAAGAAACACAAGCTGGAATCAAGATTGCCAGGAGAAATATCAATAACCTCAGATATGCAGATGACACCACTCTTATGGCAGAAAGTGAAGAGGAACTCAAAAGCCTCTTGATGAAAGTGAAAGTGGAAAGTGAAAAAGTTGGCTTAAAGCTCAACATTCAGAAAACGAAGATCATGGCATCCAGTCCCACCACTTAATGGGAAATAGATGGGGAAACAGTGGAAACAGTGTCAGACTTTATTTTTCTGGGCTCCAAAATCACTGCAGATGGTGACTGCAGCCATGAGATTAAAAGACACTTACTCCTTGGAAGGAAAGTTATGACCAACCTAGATAGCATATTCAAAATAAGAGACATTACTTTGTCAACAAAGGTTCGTCTAGTCAAGGCTATGGTTTTTCCTGTGGTCATGTATGGATGTGAGAGTTGGACTGTGAAGAAGGCTGAGCACCGAAGAATTGATGCTTTTGAACTGTGGTGTTGGAGAAGACTCTTGAGTGTCCCTTGGACTGCAAGGAGATCCAACCAGTCCATTCTGAAGGAGATCAGCCCTGGGATTTCTTTGGAAGGAATGATGCTAAAACTGAAACTGAAAGCTGAAACTCCAGTACTTTGGCCACCTCATGCAAAAAGTTGACTCATTGGAAAAGACTCTGATGCTGGGAGGAATTGGGGGCAGGAGGAGAAGGGGATGACAGAGGATGAGATGGCTGGATGGCATCACTGACTTGACGGACATGAGTCTCAGTGAATTCTGGGAGTTGGTGATGGACAGGGAGGCCTGGCGTGCTGCGATTCTAGGGATCACAAAGAGTCAGACACGATGGAGAGGCTGCTCTGATCTGATCTGATATTGAATGATTTGCCTTGGAAACGAACAGAGATCATTCTGTCGTTTTTGAGATTGCATTCAAGTACTGCATTTTGGACTCTTGTTTACTATGATGGCTACTCCATTTCTTATACGGGATTCTTGCCCACAATAGTAGATATATGGTTATCTGAGTTAAATTTACCCATTCCAGCCCATTTTAGTTCACTGATTCTTAAAATGTCAACCTTCGCTCTTACCATCTCCTGTTTTACCACTTCCAATTTGCTTTGATTCATGCACCTAACATTCCAGGTTCCTATGCAATATTGCTCTTTATAGCATCAGACCTTGCTTCTATCACCAGTCACATCCACAACTGGGTGTTGTTTTTGCTTTGGCTCCATCTTTTCATTCTCTCTGGAGTTATTTCTCCATTGATCTCCAGTAGCATATTGGGCACCTACCGACCTGGGGAGTTGCTCTTTCAGTATCCTATCTTTTTGCCTTTTTATACTGTTCATAAGGTTCTCAAGACAAGAATACTGAAGTGGTTTGCCATTCCCTTCTCCAGTGGACCACGTTTTTTCAGGACTCTTCACCATGACCCATACATCTTTGGCGGCCCTACATGGCATGGCTCATAGTTTCATTGAGTTAGATAAGGCTGTGGTCCATGTGATTAGATCGGTTAGTTTTCTGTGATTGTGTGTTTCATGTGTGTGCATGGAGCATACATATTTCATATTATTATTTGTTATGCATCTGAAATACAGGCAGCCTGTATTTTGAGTTGCTAAATCTGGTGATCCTAACAAGGATGAATAATCCTTCTGTAGAGAAAGGGGTCATGAATCATTGGGAAAAACAATACAATCTACTGTTGTACCTCTGTTTTACTACCCTTCTATAATTAATTAATTAACAATTAATTAATTACACCTCTGGAAATCTGCTTGCTTCTCTCTACTCCATGAAATTTCCTCTGTACTAATCCAACCTAATGCTAACTGACTTTATGTTAATGATAAAACTTATAATGACCTCCAGGCCTCTTTCCGAGGATTTAGCTTCCCTACAGGTGTTTATAATTTATTCTTACCTGTGTCCAAAATAGCTGAATCACTTGTGGAGCAACACCCTTGACGTTCTCTTCTCCTCCTGCAGCCATCACTCACTGATCCCCTCTGTGTCAGAGCCATTTGAAGGAGCCCCATCATTACTTCTCTGTTAGTGCCTCACCCTGAGGACACTGAATCCAAGGGGCTGGGTCTCAGTGCCCCCAAACTGCTATTCCTCAGAGCACCAGGTGGAGCTGGCTCCATGAGAAGATGGGAGAGCTGTCCTTGCCCAATTCTCCATGATTGCAGCTTATGCTCCGGTTCCATGAAAGCAAGTTTCCAGCTTCTGACCTTAAAGTTCTAACTATGCATCTCAAGTCCAAGACCTTGGAGTTGAGAACCTACAGTGGAGTTATCGGGGATAAAAGCCGACTGGACATTTTGTGTGGGCCACTGTGCACACCCGTGGTGCTTGCCCTGCTTGCATCTGGCACTCTGACAATGCTACTTACTTTCTCTTCTTTGCACAACTTTGCCTGTGTTTGTCTTTCCCATGTTTTCCTTTGCCTCCAGGAGTTCAGAGATATTGATTCTTTCTCTTGGAATTTTTTTCCTGGTACATTTTTTCCCCAACTCCCACGTTGCAGTAGACTTGGTGCTTGGTTCCCTAATATCGATTCTACCTGTTCTTCAATTACCTAAAGGTAATCCAATCTGTATTGCCTGTGGTTGGTTATATGACCTAGTTCTGGACAATGTGATACAGGAGAGGTTCGCTAGAAGCTGCTGGGAAAGGTCTTTATTACTCTTTAGAGAGAATGATAGAAAGTTATCACCTTTCTCTCTTCAGTGTGAGGGAGTTAACATACAGCAGTAAAATACTATGACCACCATCCTGTAGCCATAAAGGGAACCAGAAATAGGATGATGCCAATGCTGTGGGCAGTAGAACAGAGAGGTGACAAAATCCTGTGTTTCCATGACATGTCTTCACCTATGGTTCAATCAACTTTGAGGTGCATCCTACTTTCAGATTGCCTCTTTGTGATCTAGCAAAAGTGCTTGCTGTTTAAATCAGTCTTGATTTTCCATTTCTTACAGCTGAAGGCATCCTAATACCCTTTTACCTTTGCTTCCTCTCCTGCCGACTCCTGATAGATCAGGATTGAGTTTAAGTGTTATTTCTTGGGATTTCCTGAGTCTGAGTCAGGGCCCTGTACTTCTGCTCTCACTGTCTGTGAGACGCTTCATCACTGCATTGTAACAGCCTGCACCAACTGCTAGCAGATAATTCCAAAAGGGCAGAACTATTTCTGTCTTGTCACTGTCACAGTGCCAGCCACAGAGCAGATGCTTATTAAAGACTTGCTGAAAGAAGGGGCTGCAAGGCCTCATGCCAGTGTCATCACGTTCAGTCATTTAGGCCCTTCTCACCTTCGCTGCCAGGCTCCTGTCTCCAGCTGGCCATGGCAGTGCTGTGTGCCCTGTTTATTCAATCCATTCTCCCACTGGAAGGCACGCCTCTCACCCTTTAACTCATCCACACAGCTAGCCATTTTATTGACTTTCCTCACCTTCTGCTTGTCCCTGTGGTGATGGCCAGCCCAGTACCGCTATCCTGTTCTCACTTCCCATGCCTCCCAGACCTGCTGAGACTTCAGCTCTTCCTTCCTGCCACCTCCCACAAAGGCCATGGTGATTGTCAATTTCTTACTTCTGAGGGAACTGCAAGATATGAAATAAATAACAACATTCATATGGGTGTTTGATCTCTTCCTTTAAACCTAGTAAAGAGAAAATAAACTAATGGGATCAACAAGGCTCAGACACCAGGGGCCTAGGAATTTGTGGAACATTTTATCAAGAAGTTATGGCATGTTTTGTGTAGCCCAGATGGAAAATTGAAGATATATTTGTAAACAAAAAGCTAAAACCAGAAGTTAGCTTGCATCTTTCTCTTACACATGGAAAATGAGAGGTGGTTGCACTGTGACAGGCTGTCAGACAATTTTTGGTTACATGCATAGTGTGAAAAACTGGTCTGTTTTTCCTGAGCTCACTATAATGATTGTAATAGAGTTATCAGAATGATACTGTGAGAGCAAATACCTACTGGTTTCCATTTCCTTATTTATCTCAGAGAAAACTCGTATGTGAAAATATTTGTAATTCTTGCAAAGCATGGAGACAAATAATAAGCAATATTCATGGCTTCATTTTCAGGAGGAAAATTGAAGTTGTTTTTCTCATACATTCACTTAGGTCAGTAATAATTCTTGCCTTCTTCCTAATGCCTTCTATTTATCATCTATACTTTTTTAATTTAAATTTTCATTATTTACTAATCCAAAATAAAGAGTATCTTACAATAAACCCTATCACTGTTTCAACAGTTAGCAAAATACAATCAGCCTTGCTTCATTGGTATTTCTCTTATATTTTTCCCCTATATTTTCTCTATATTCTTAGTATATTTTAAGATATTTTTTGATGTGGACCGATTTTTAAAGTCCGTATTGAATTTATTACAATATTGCTTTTGTTTTATATTTTGTTTTTATGGTTGTGAGGCATGTGGGAACCTTAGCTCCCCAACCAGAGATCGAACCTACAGCCCCTACATTGGAAAGTGAAGTCAAGCAGTGGGACCACCAGGGGAATCCTCCCACAGTTTTTAATTTAATTCTCTCAGTGAGAGAGGTACTACTGCTAGCTCCATTTAGCACAGGAAAATGAAGTTCTGAGGGACTGAAGAATACCTGGTTACATAGTGGGGTAATACATGGAAAAGCCAGTACTGAACAAAAGTTTGAATAACATCAGGGTCATAGCCTATAGGCTATACCCGATTTTTAGCAAAGGTACCAGATGTATGACAATCTTTTAGTGATTTACCAATGCCTTGAATGAATCAAGAAATCAATTGGCTAATATTTTTCCATCTCGAGGACTTCCCTGTTGGCTCATATGGTTAAGCGTCTTTCTACAATGTGGGAGACCCAGGTTCAATCCCTGGGTCAGGAAGATCCCCTGGAGAAGGAAATGGCAATTCACTCCAGTACTCTTGCCCAGAAAATCCCATGGATGGAGGAGCCTGGTAGGCTACAGTACATGGGATTGCAAAGAGTCGGACACGACTGAGTGACTTCTTGTTTCATCTTGGACTTCACAACTACACTGTACTAGCTATAGTAATGGAAAAATTAAAAAGAAGATTCATTAGAAATTGGGTCTCTCAATGACAGTAATTTTTAAACTTTATTGATGAGAATTTAAATATCATAAAATTTACTATTTCAAGTGTAGGATTCAATGGGTTTTAGTGTATTTACAGACTTGTACTGCCATCATTCTCCTTCATCTTTAACTGTTTAAATCTACTTTATCCTCAGTGCCTAAAACCAGTGCCTGATATTATGCATTCAATAAATGTTTGTTGACAACATGATATTATACATAGAAAATACTAAAGATGCCACCAAAAAGCTACTAGAGCTAATCAATGAACTTAGTAAGGTTTCAGGATACAAAATTAACACACAGAACTCTATTGTACTACTATACACTAACAACAAAAGATCAGGAAAAGAAATCAATAAAATAATCCCATTCACAATTGCAACAAAAGGAAGAAAATGCCTAGGGACAAACCTGTCTAAGGAGGCAAAAGATCTGTAGGCAGAAAACTATGAGATATTGATGAAAGATAACAAAAATGACTCAAAAATGTGGAGAGATATCCCTTTTTCTTGGATTGGAAGAATCAATGTTGTACAAATGCCTATACTACCCAAAGCAATCTACAGATTCAATGCAATCTCTATCAAACTACCAATGGCATTTTTAACAGAACTAGAACAGAAAATTTTGCAATTTGTAGGGAAATTCAAAAGACCCTGAGCAAGCAAAGCAATCTTGAGAAAGAAAAATGGAGCTGGAGGAATCAGGTTCCCTGACTTCAAACTATACCATAATATAAAGCTACTGGCACAAAACCAGAAATGTAGACCAGTGCAACAGGAGAGAAAGCCCAGAGATAAACCCACACACACCCAGGGTCATCTAATCTATGGCAAAGGACACAAGACTATACACTGGAGAAAAGACAATAATTGGTGCTGGGAAAATGGCACAACTACATGTAAAAGAATGAAATTAGAACACTCCCTAATTCCCTGATTTGTCGAGGAAGCTTTACAAATAGCTGAGGAAAGAAGAGAAACAAAGGCAAGGGAGAAAGGCAAAGATATACCCAAATGAATGAAGATTTCCAGAGAATGGAAAGGAGGAAAAAA
Source organism: Bos grunniens (assembly GCF_055505025.1). NCBI lineage: Eukaryota > Metazoa > Chordata > Mammalia > Artiodactyla > Bovidae > Bos > Bos grunniens. Next base: position 5,273,594 of record NC_141179.1, on the reverse strand, counting down.
ATAAGTCCTTCTTAAATGAACAGTGCAAAGATATTGAGCCAAACAATAAAATCGGAAAGACTAGAGATCTCTTCAAGAAAATTGGAGAGATCAAGGGAAAGTTTCATGCAAGCATGGTAGGATAAAGGACAGAAATGGTAAGGCCCTAAGAGAAGCAGAAGAGATTAAGAAGAGATGGCAAGAATATACAGGAGAACTATACAAAAAAGATTTTAACAACCTGGTTAATCATGATGGTGTTGCTGCTCACCCAGAGCCAGATATCCTGGAATGTTAAGTCAAGTGCGCCTTAGGAAGCATCACTACGAACAAAGCTGGTGGAGGTGATGGAATTCCAGCTGAGCTAATCAAATCTTAAAAGATGATGCTGTGAAAGTGCTGTACTCAGTATGCCAGCAAATTCGGAAGACTCAGCAGTGGCCACAGGACTGGAAAAGGTCACTTTTCATTCCAATCTCAAAGAAGGGCAGTTCCAAAGAATATTCAAAATACCATACAATTCCTCTCATTTCACATGCTAGCAAGTTTATGCTCAAAATCCTTCAAGCTAGGCTTCAGCAGTATGTGAACAAATAACTTCCAGAGGTACAAGCTGCAGTTAGAAAAGGCAGAGGAATCAGAGATAAAATTGCCAACATTTGTTGGATCATGGAGAAAGCAAGCAAATTCCAGAAAACCATCTACTTCTGCTTCATTGACTACACTAAAACCTTTGACTGTGTGGATCACAACAAACTGTGGAAAATTCTTAGAGATGGGAGAACCGGATGGCTTTATCTGTCTTGTGAGAAACCAGTAAGCAGGTCAAGTAGCAAAAGTCAGAATTGGACAGGACAGATCCAGAATAACTGACTGGGTCACATTTCTCCAAAGAAGAGAAACACAGGGATTGAACCTGTGTCTCCTACATTGGCAGGTTTATTCTTTACCACTGAGCCACCCTACGGATGGCCAAGAAACACATGGAAAGAAGCTCAACAGCACTAATTATTAGAGAAAGTCAAAGCTACAATGAAGTATCACCTCATGATGATCCGAATGTGTTGTTCAGTCACTCAGTCATGTCTGATTCTTTGTCTTGCCATCAACAACAGCACTCCAGAATTCCCTGTCCTTCATTATCTCCCGGAATTTGCTCAAACTCATGTCCATTGTGTTGATGATGCCATTCAATCATCTCATCCTCTGTGACCTCCCTCTTCTTCTCAATCTTCTCCAAATTCAGGGTCCTTTCCAATGAGTCAGTCCTCATCAGGTGGCCAAAGTATTGGAGCTTCAGCATCAGTCCTTCCAATGAATATTCAGGGTTGATTTCCTTTATGAGTGACTAACTTGATCTCTTTGCTATCCAAGCGACTCTCAAGAATCATCTCCAGCACCACAGTTTGAAAGCATCAATTCTCCAGCACTCAGCCTTCTTTACGGCCCAACTCTCACATCTCTACATGACTACTGGGAAAACCATAGCTTTGACTAGGTGGACATTTGTTGGCAAAGTAATGTCTCTGCCTTTTAATGTGCTGTCTAGGTTGGTCATAGCTTTTCTTTCAAGGAGGAAGCATCTTTTAATTTCATGGCTGCAATCTCTATCCACAGTGATTTTGGAGCCCAAGAAAATAAAGTTAGTCACTGTTTCCATATTTTCCCCCATCTATTTGCCTTGATGGTGAAGGACAGGGACGCCTGGCTTGCTATAATCCATGGGGTCACGAAGAGCTGGACAAGACTGAGTGACTGAACAGCAAAATTTCCCTTGACATGATGGGACCAGATGCCATGATCTTAGTTTTTAGAATGTTGAGTTTTAAGCCAGCTTTTCCCACTTTCCACTGTCATCTTCATCAAGAGGCTCATTATTTCCTCTTCACTTTCTACCATTAGGGTGGTGTTATTTGCATATCTGTGGTTTTTGATATTTCTCCCAGCAATCTTGATTCCAGCTTATGATTCTTCCAGCCCAACATTTCACACGATGTACTCTGTATATAAGTTAAACAAGCAAGGTGACAATATATAGATTTGTCATACTCCTTTCACAAATTTGAATCAGTCCATTGTTCCATGTCTGGTTCTAACTGTTGCTTCTTGATCTGCAGATTTCTTGTGAAATAGATAAAGTGGTCTGGTACTCCCATCTCTTTAAGAATTTCCCACAGTTTGTGGTTATCCATACAGACAAAAATCTTAGCATAGTCAATGAAGCAGAAATAGATGTTTTTCTGGAATTCATTCGCTTTCTCCATGATCCAACAAATGTTGACAATTTTATCTCTGGTTCTTCTGCCTTTTCTGAATCCAGCTTGTGCATCTGGAAGTTCTTTATTTGTGTACTATTGACACCTAGCTTGAAGGATTGATTTTGAGCATAAACTTGCTAGCATAAATGAGCTGAATTGTATGGTAGTTTGAACATTCTTTGGTATTGCTATTCTTTGGGATTGGAATGAAAACTGACTTTTTCCAGTCCTGTGGCCACTGCTGAGTTTTCCAAATGTGCTGATATCTTGAGCACAGAACTTTAACAGCATTATCTTTTAGGATTTTAAATAGCTCAGCTGGAATTTCATCACCTCCACTTTCTTGGTTGGTAGTAGTGCTTTCTAAGGCCCACTTGACTTCACACTCCAGAAAGTCTGGCTCTAGGTGAGTGACCACACCATCATGGTTATCTGGGTCATTAAGGCCTTTTTAGAATATGGTTCTTCTGTGTATTCTTGCCTTTTCTTAATATCTTCTGCTTCTGTTAGGTCCATATATTTTCTGTTTAGTCTATGCCATTTCTTCTGCCTCTGTCAGGTCCATCCCAGATCAGAAAAGCCATTATCAAAAAATCTACAAACAATAAACACTGGAGAGGGTATGGAGAACAGGAAACTCTTTTGTACTGTTGGTGAGAATATAGACTGATACATGCACTGTGGGGAACAGTATATGGAAGTTCCCTAAAAAAACTAAAAATAGAACCACCAAATGGCCCAGCAATACCATTACTGAGCATATGCTCAGAGAAAAATCATAGTTCAAAAAGACACATGCACCCCAATGTTCTGTGCAGCACTATTTACAGTAATGGTTGGTTTACCACACTGTAAGCTTCCACAATGGAAGCTACATAAATATTCATCAATAGAGGAATGGATAAAGAAGATGTGGTACATATACACATGGATATTACTCATCCATGAAGAAGGAGTGAAATTGGGTCATTTGTAGAGAAGTGGACGGCCTAAAGACTATCATATAGAGTGAAGTAAATCGGAAAGAGGAAAATAGCATATATTAATGCATATATGTGGAATAGGTAAAAAATGGTATGGATTATCTTATTTGCAAAACAGAAGTAGAGACATAGATATAGAGAACAAGTGTATGGGCACCAGTGATGGAAAGGGAGTTTGGGATGAATTGGGAGATTGGGGTTGACATATATACACTATTGATACTATGTGTAAAATAGGTAACAAGAAATCTGCTATACAGCTCAGGGAACCCTACTCAGTGCCCTGTGGGAACCTAAATAAGAAGAAAATCCAAAAAGGAGGGGATATATGTATACATATAGCTGATTCACTTTGCTGTACAATAGAAACTGACACAACTTTTGAAGCAACTCTAATCCAATCAAAATTAATTAAAAAAACTAAGAAATGTTTGTTGAATAAATGAATGGTAAGATTTAAAGAGCTTACTGCAGAGTTGGGTAGACAAGATATACACACGTGAACAGCTGGAAAATAAGATACTTCACAGTACCACACTGAAGTTATTTATGTATTTATTTATTCATTTAGAAGATACCTAATGAATTTTTACCCTGTCCAAGGTGGGATTGCTATTGAAAGAAGTTTCATTCTTATCCTAGAGAAACCCAGCACATTTTTAAAAAGTGATTCCTGGTCTTTGTTTGAAGACACTGTCTTTTAATATCTACATAAAAAAATGTCACTACTGTTCGACTTTGCAAAATTTTCTATTAATAGCATATAGTCTACAGTCCCTATTCTAGAATAAGGAAATTTAATGAGACATTATTTGCATCATTAGACTTATTTAGATGTTAGATTGATGTGGAAACAGGTCAAGAAGTAACAGTTAGAACTGGACATGGAACAAAAGACTGGTTCCAAATTGGGAAAGGAGTATGTCAAAGCTGCATATTGTTATCCTGCTCTTTAACTTCTATTCAGAGTACATCATGTGAAATGCCAGACTGGATGAAGCACAAACTGGAATCAAGATTACCTGGAGAAATATTAATAACCTCAGATATGCAGATGACACCACCCTTACGGCAGAAATTAAAGAGGAGCTAAAGAGCCTTTTGATGAAAGTGAAAGAGGAGAGTGAAAAAGTTGGCTTAAAGCTCAACATTCAGAAAACTAAGATCATGGCATCTGGTCCTATCACTTCATGGCAAATAGATGGAGAAACAATGGAAACAGTGAAAGATTTTATTTTCTCAGGAACCAAAATCACTGCAGATGCAGATGGTGGCTGCAGCTATGAAACTAAAAGATGCTTACTCCTTGGAAGAAAAGCTATGACCAACCTAGATAGCATATTAAAAAGCAGACACATTACTTTGCCAACAAAGATCCATCTAGTCAAAGCTGTAGTTTTCCCAGTAGTCATGTATAGATGTGAGAGTTGAACTCTAAAGAAAGCTGAGCACTGAGGAATTGATGCTTTTGAACTGTGGTGTTGGAGAAGACTCTTGAGAGTCCCTTGGACTGCAAGGAGATCCAACCAGTCAATCCTAAAGAAAATCAGTCCTATTCATTGGAAGGACTGAAGCTGAAGCTGAAGTTCCAATACTTTGGCCACCTGATTTGAAGAACTGACTCATTTGAAAAGACCCTGATACTGGGAAAGATTGAGGGTGGGAGGAGAAGGGGACAATAGAGGATGAGATGGTTGGATGGCATCAGTGACTCAATGGACATGAGTTTTGAACAAGGCCCTGGAGTTGGTGATGGACAGGGAAACCTGGTGTGCTGTAGTCAATGGGATCACAAAGAGTCAGACACAACTAAGTGACTGAACTTGATGTGGAAAAATACTTCTAGAAACAGAAGTCATAATTTGAAATTAGGGTCATGAGGTATGAATTTTCAGTAATACTCAGAGCTTGAGTTTTCAAAATATACTTCTTTTTTTTAATGAGATAAAAGAAAATCTGGAAGTATTCATTGAATTTTATAGGGTAAAGAGAAACTAGTTTTCAAACTTCATGATCATCTTATTAAGTAATATAATAACATGCTAAAGTAAATTATTTTTCAAAAGTGTGAGTTACTGACTGGAGTAGGACTATGGCTTAAGGTTTACTGATCTTTGACATTTGAAAAAGCTATGGACTCTGTGGGAGAGGGAGAGGGTGGGGAGATTTGGGAGAATAGCATTGAAACATGTATAATATCATGTATGAAACGAGTCGCCAGTCCAGGTTCGATGCACGGTACTGGATACTTGGGGCTGGTGCACTGGGATGACCCAGAGGGAGGGTAGGGGAGGGAGGAGGGTGGAGGGTTCAGGATGGGGAACGCAGGTATACCTGTGGTGGATTCATTTCGATATTTGGCAAAACTAATACAATATTGTAAAGTTTAAAAATAAAATAAAATTAAAAAAAAAAAAAGAAAGTGAAAAAGTCTGATCTTTAACCATCTGGAGGTATTCTAACTTTGTATTATATCCCTTTATTGTGGAGTGAACAGTTGTGATAGAAAAGAGTTTCATCCAAAAGAAGCAGGATGAGCAAAAAAGAAAAAGAAACCAAGCTTTTCTGAGTTAGATTTTGGTAGTTGTTTGGCTCTATATGCATTAAGGAAGGGCTAAGTTGGGCCCACACTGTTCGTACACTTACAATCTAGGCCTCTCAGAAAATTCTAACCATCAATATATTTTTCCATGGCCTTCTAAATGGAGCTAAAAACACTATTGTGATGACCTTTTTAGATCTTTCTCTCTTTTGCAGTACCAACTGTCTCTGTCCATTGCCTGTTTCTAGCTGAGTCCATTAGTTTTAAACTATCCAGGTCCATATCCAAACCTTATCTGAGCTTCAGCAGCAGAGCCCTGGCTGTGGCTAGAGCAGAGCAATAGGCTTCCCTAAGTTGAAGAGCTCTCACTCTGTGTCATTAAGCGTGGCAGCAGATACTCTGAAGTGCCACTTTGATGGCAATACAAAAAAGCCGTGCTGTGGGTGATTGATTATCTGGGTTTCTGAATTACTGGTCGTGGGAGCTATTGCCATCAGCCAGGAAAGGTCAGGTCCCTAGGAACGTTTTAAATGGTACATTTGAAATTACTAGACTACGCACACCTTTTTTTTCCTGAAGCAATTCTCTACTAACTGTATGCAGTTATTGAGCTGATATATCTTTGGGGAACAGTCAGTCATCTTTCCATCCTCAGTTTCTGAAGCCTTGCCGTGTAATCAAGGGAGACTATAGAGCATGGTGAGAAAAAACACTGACTTGAAATCATACAGAACTGGGTTTGAAATCTAGCTCCACTACTTACTAGCTTGGGCTCTTAGGAGAGTTTTTCAACCTATGTTAAATAGGGTTGATAATAGTACCTATACCCCGGGGTTCTTGAAAGCCATAAATGAGATCATAATAATTATGGTGCTGAGTGCATGATCTTACACATGGTAAACCCATAATATATGAAACTTACATCATATTATTATTATTGCATTAGTGTTCTTATCATAAAGATGAATGACAAAATGGGATCCTCAATGTTCCAGTTAACATCTAGGTGATGGCAATCAATTCAATTCACTCCATTTTTAAAGACATGGAATAAAGTGCTTGAGAAGTGAGTAGGACAATTTCTGACTTGAAAAAAATTTTGTGTGCAAGACCAACATACTTGTATTTAGCTGTGTTACTAACCAGGATACAATTAACTGGTCTAAAGCCTTGGTAGTCCAAGTGGGATCTGTGACCAGCAACAGCAGCATCACCTAGTAGATTATACATCTCAGGTCACATTTCAAGCCTTCTGAATGAGAATCTACATTTAACAAGATCCCCATTTAAATGACAGGCACAAGGAAGTTTGAGAAGCAATGGTCTAATGTGTTACATTAGAAACACATTTAGAAAAGGCAGAGGAACCAGACATCAAATTGCCAATATCCACTGGATCATCAAAATAGCAAGAGAGTTCCAGAAAAATATCTAATTCTGCTTTATTGACTATGCCAAAACCTTTAACTATGTGTATCACAACAATCTGTGGAAAATTCTTAAAGAGATGGGAATACCAGACCACCTTACCTGCTTCCTGAGAAATCTATATGCAGGTCAAGAAGCAACAGTTTGAACCAGACATGGAACCAGACTAGTCCCAAATCGGGAAAGGAGTACATCAGACCTGTATATAGTCACCCTGCTTATTTAACTTCTATGCAGAGTACATCATGAGAAATGTTGGGCTGGATGAAGCACGAGCTGGAATCAAGATTGCAGGGAGAAATATAACAACCTCAGATATGCAGATGACACCACCCTTACGGCAGAAATCGAAGAGGAACTAAAATGCCTCTTGATGAAAGTGAAAGAGGAGAGTGAAAATGTTGGCTTAAAACTCAGCATTCAAAAAGCTGAGATCATGACATCTGTTCCCAGCACTTCATGGTAAATAGATGGGGAAACAGTGGAAACAGTGACAGACTTTATTTTGGGGGCTCCAAAATCACTGCAGATGGTGACTGAAGCCATGAAATTAAAAGACACTTGCTCCTTGGAAGAAAAGCTATGACCAACCTAGACAGCATATTAAAAAGCAGAGACATTACTTTGCCAACAAAGATTCATCTACTCAAATCTATGGTTTTTCCTGTAATCATGTATGGATGTGAGAGCTGGACCATAAAGAAAGCTGAGAAGCGAAGAATTGCTACTTTTGAATTGTAGTGTTGGAGAAGACTCTTGAGAGTCCCTTGGACTGCAAGGAGATCAAACCAGTCAATCCTAAAGGAAATCAGTCCTGAATCTTCATTGGAAGGACCAATGTTGAAGTTGAAACTCCAATACTTTGGCCACCTGATGCAAAGAACTGCCTCATTGGGAAAGACTGTTGCCAGTAAAGATTGAAGACAGGAGGAGAAGGAGATGACAGAGGATGAGATGGTTGGATGGCATCAGCGACTTGATGGACACGAGTTTGAACAAGCTCTGAGAGTTGGTGATGGACAGGGAAGCCTGGCGTGCTGCAGTCCATGGGGTCACAAAATGTCAGATATGACTGAGGAACTGAACTGAACTGAATGTGTTACAAACTATAAGTCTTGTGGTGACGATTAGTTCTAATAGGAAGATTGGAGGGCTTGCTGATGAGGTTTGATTTATGTTGGGTCTTGGATGACAGATGTCAGAGAAGGCCAGAAGGTACATTCATGGATGGGATACAATAAAAATAAAGGCATGAAGATTTTGTCTTTCTGTAAAAATGTATAATGTTTAGAGAAAGCACTAGTAGTTTCACAAACTAAATTACAGGGAATACAGAATGAAGTAGTGGGAGATGAGGCTAAAATGCTTGGTTGGTAACAGAATCGTGACCTGTCTTCAATGCCATATTATACAGTATGAATATCCTATATAAAATGACAGCACAAAGTTTAGTTATTTTGGGGAAATAGGGATGCTATAGTAATTGAGTTGAGGAGGACTTATGTTTGTAATTGAAATATTGGGCTGGAAGATCAAGAGATCAACTGGGATTGGATCACCAGAGAAGAGATTAGAAGGAAGATAACTAATTTAGTTTTGAACATATGTGGTTTGAAGCATCTAAGGGATGTTCATGTGGAGGTGCACAGAAAGGGCAATTTGGGCTGAGAGGGAAAATCAAGGCAGAGAGGTGGGTTGTGGAGGCATTTCTAGGTCAATGTAAATGGAAATTATGGCAGCATATGAAATCAACCAAATAATGTGTGCATTTTATTAAGGAAGAGCATAACCCAGCATTAAACATTAGTGATGATTTAAAACCTGAGTGAAAAGAGAAATGCTAATATTCACTAACTGTAGAATATTCTTTACGCATACACAGAACACACCAGCCCCCACTCTGCAATATTACTTTTCTTCTTTAAAATTGCATCTGCTAATAATGAAAACCTGCTTCCAAATCTCCAGGGATTTTTCCAGGCTCTTCATTTTGCTAGAAATGGCTCTAAACTCCACCCAGTTCTGTCAGGAAGAAGACAAAGTTAAAATAGACACAGTATCTGTCTACATCTCCTCAATGACTAGAAGCTGCTTTTATATTAATAAACTACCCAGAACTCATAACAATAACTTATTAACATTTCCTTTGCTTATACTTCACTTTGTCCCCTAAAAGTCTAAGCATGTAAATAACTTGTGTTTATTTATGGTGCTTTTCTGTTCATATGATGATTTCCAACCAGTTATGTTCTTTATTTCTCAGAATAACCTCTTGAAAGAAGCACCCTTTCTTTATCCCAATTTCAAAGCTAAGGCAACTGAGGCTCAGTGGTCTTTCCTAACATCTCAGAATTAGAGTATGGTCCAACCTAGGCTTTTAGATTCTAAATACTATGCTATTTTTGCACTTTGTGCTCTTGCCTTTAGCCTGTTCACCGGACAGATTGTAGCAAGCTCAGGGTGTTAGTGTATTTGGGCTGCTACAACAATGCCGTAAACTAGGTGGCTTATGGATGACAGATTTATTGCTTGCTGTTCTGGAGGCTGAGAAGTCTAAGATCAAGATGCAGGCAGATTCAGTATCAGGTAAAAACCTATTTCCTGGTTCACAGCCAGCCATCTTCTTGCTTTACCTCTCATGGTAGAAGGAGTAAAAGTTCTTTCTGGGGTCTCTTTTTATAAGAGACCTATTTACGGATGCTATGACTTCATGACCTGATTATCTTCTAAAAGCCTCACTTCCTAATATCATCACTTTGAAACCTGGTTTTAACATACTAATTTTAGGGAAACACAAACAGCAGAACCATAGCACTCAATTACATGATTTATTTCCTTCAGATCGAAAATAATGGTCCAATCACCTCATCTGTTAGAAACTAAAAAAGTAAATATATTACTTCCCTGGTTATGGAAGAGGACACTTGATCTCCACTTTAGACATTACCACTGCTGTAAACTGTACTCTTTCTCCTTGATGTGTTTCATTGATTGGCATTTGGTAACCACATAAGGCAGACAAACTGCTAATTGGAAGCAGCAATGCATATAAAATTGTTTTTATTCCAAAACTATATTATAATAAAAAATAAACAAAAACTTTGCCTAGTCAGAATGTCAGAACAAGATTTGCTTTTCATTAGAAACCGTGAATTTGTCAACTAAGAAAACACTGCAGCCTCAAGAGTCTTCTGAACAAGAGGAGTTGGGTAATGTCCAAATACTTTTAATGACAAGGAAAATTGTCATACTAATAGACTGGCCAAAAATCTGTTTACTAAGGAAAAAAAGTTATATCTGGAGGGGTTATTTGAGGCACACTATGGAGTTTGTCCTAACTGTCATACTTTTTAAAAAAATTCATAACAATCCTTTTTTCACATCTTAAATTTTGATGATGGTAACAGAAAATGACTGTGTACAAGGTTGTGTTGGTCTATACATTTAAAATATATAATATACACATACTTATGGGAAGAATTTTAGAGCAAAGTGTATAGCTTTATGTAAAATTGCGGTATAGTTTGTAAACAAAGTGTTTCACAGCATGTGCTCTAGTGGTGGAGATGAAACAGAATCCTACAAATAAATTTTATTTTATTTTTATTTTTTAGTTTTTTTTAAATTTTATTTTATTTTTAAACTTTACATAATTGTATTAGTTTTGCCAAATATCAAAATGAATCCACCACAGGTATACAAAATTTTAAATACTCATTGCAGTTTTGTTGCTGTTCAGTCGCTCAGTCATGTCTGACTCTTTCAATCCCATGGACTGTAGCATGCTAGACTTCCTTCACTATCTCCTGAAGCTTGCTTAAATTCATGTCCATTGAGCGATGAAGCCATCCAACCATCTCATCTTCTGTCACCCCGCTTCTCCTGCCCTCAGTCTTTCCCAGCATCAGCGTCTTTTCCAAGGAGTTGGCTCTTCATATCAAATGGCTAAAGTATTGGAGCTTTAGCATCAGCCATTCTGATGAATATTCAGGGTTGATTTCTTTTAGGATTGACTGGTTTGATCTCTTTGCAGTCCAAGGGACTCTCAAGAGTCTTCTCTAGCACCACATTTAAAAAGCATCAATTCTTCAGTGTTCAGCCTTCTTTATGGTCCAACTCTCACATCTGTATATAACTACTGGAGAAATCATAGTTTTGACTGTATGGACATTTGCTGGCAAAATTATGCTTCTGCTTTTTAATATGCTGTCTCTGTTGGTCATAGCTTTTCTTCCAAGGAGCAAGTATCTTTTAATTTCATGGCTGCAGTTACTGTCCACAGTGATTTTGGAGCCCAAGAAAATTAAGGCCATTGCTGTTTCCATTTCACCCCCACTCTATTTGCCATGAAGTGATGAGACCAGATGCAATTATCTTCATTTTTTAAACTCTGAGTTATAAGTCATCTTTTTCACTTTCCCCTTTCACCGTCATCAAATGGCTCTTTAGTTCCTCTTCGCCTTCTGCCGTTAGGGTGGTGTCATCTGCATGTCTGAGTTTATTGATATTTCTCCTAGCAATCTTGATTCCAGCTTAAGCTTCATCCAGCTTGGCATTTCATATGATGTATGTTGCACACAAGTTAAATAAGTAGGGTGGCATATACAGCCTTGATATACTTCTTTTCCAATTTTAAACCAGTCCGTTGTTGCAGCATCTCTGGCAGGTATGAGGTTTGATTTTAAATGTGATTGTGCCCTGCCCACGGTCTTGTGGCTTCTTCTTTGCCCTTGGACGTGGGGTATCTTTTTTGGTGGGTTCCAACATTCTCCTGTATATGGTTGTTCAGCAGCTGGTTGCAATTTTGGTGTTTTTGTAGAAGAGGAGCTCATGTATTTCTACTCAGTCATCTTGAGTTCGAGATGGTTTAAGAGTGGTTTTAGTATTTCATAAACAATATTCTTTCTTCATCTGAGAGTTCAAAGCACTGCAATAATGCATTATTACATACGATTATCATAGCAACCCATAGGTTCAGAGATACTGAGTAAGTTGTTTAAGATCATAAAGCTCTGGAGTAGTGACAAAGGAGAATGAGTCGTGGGTCAATGGGCTCCTAAGTCATCCTACATAACTATCATCCTGCTGCTTTGCTTAAAATGACCTTGCACCAGCCAGAACTAGAACTGTCTCTTGAGTCTGCTAAGTCCTTTCCTAGAATTCTTTTCTCTGTTCTGTTCTCTTTCCAAATACCTAAACTGACACTGGAGGTTAGTGTTAATTTAGACTCTAGACACCTAAGCAAATGTTTCCAAGCTTTCTTTCTCAAGCTGCAAGCTGGAATTCCTGGAACCACTGCGTATGTCCCTTGGCAGCATGGAGTACCTCTATTCCTAAAACTTCAAACATCACTGGACTTCCAAGATAGATATTATGAAAAGGCCAAGTTCTGCTGACCCCAGCAGGCTCCTGATGAAGCTCCTACAGGCAGTTGGGCATACTTCACTTAGTGAAAGCAAGTAGGGAGCACCTGGACGAGGAGTAAAACACCCTCCCAAGGAGAGACCTGGCAAGAAGACTAGTGAAGGTGGTTAAATCCTCTCACTGTGCTTGGCATGGCTGAACAAAGATACAGAGAACAATTAAATCCACCCTGTAGATGATCCAGACCTAGTTTGGACATCCAGTGGACACCCAAGGAAAGAAGAAATGTGACCGGAGAGTCAAAGGAAAGGACATTACGGCCTAGATACCAGCTCTAGAATTAGGGTCTTAATTATTAATTCTAATGTATTTATATATGTGTGATAAATTTCATACATACATCTTATATATATATATAGGAAGTGAAGTGAAATTGCTCAGTCGTGTCTGACTGTTTGTGACCCCATGGATTGTAGCCTGCCAGGCTTCTCCTTCCATGGGATTTTCCAGGTGAGAGTACTGGAGTGGGTTGCCATTTCCTTCTCCTATATATATATATATATATATATAAATTTTGCATTTGCATATGTCATTTATATATATATAGTCATATATATATACTTACATGTATATATGTATACTTACATGTATATATATATACTAAGAAGGAAATGGCAACCCACTCCAGTACTCTTGTCTGGAAAATGACATGGATGGAGGAGCCTGATAGGCTGCAGTCTGTGGGGTCGCTAAGAGTTGGACACGACTGAGCGACTTCACTTTTCACTTTCATGCATTGGAGGAGGAAATGGCAACCCACTCCAGTGTTCTTGTCTGGAGAATCCCAGGGACGGGGGAGCCTGGTGGGCTGCCATCTATGGGATTGCACAGAGTCGGACATGACTGAAGAGACTTAGCAGCAGCAGCAGCATATACACACACACACATATATAGCTACATGCTAGCAAAGAAATGCTCAAAATTCTCCAAGCCAGACTTCAACAGTACATGAACCATGAAATTCCAGACATTCCAGCTGGATTTAGAAAAGGCAGAGGAACCAGATATCAAATTGCCAAACATTCACTGAATCATTGAAAAAGCAAGAGAGTTCCAGAAAAACATCTACTTCTGCTTTATTGACTACACCTAAGCCTTCGACTGTGTGGATCACAACAAAGTGTGGAAAATCCTGAAAGAGATGGGAATATCTGACCACCTTACTTGCTTCCTGAGAAATCAGTATGAAGGTCAAGAAGTATGTATGAAGGTCAAGTTTGAACCAGACATGGAACAACAGACTGGTTCCTAATTGGGAAAAGAGTATGTCAAGGCTGTATATTGTCACCCTGCTTATTTAACTTCTATGCAGAGTACATCATGCGAAATGCCAGACTGGATGAACCACAAGCTGAAATCAAGATTGTAGGGAAAAATATCAATAAGCTCAGATATGCAGATGACACCACCCTTATGGCAGAAAGTGAAGAAGAACTAAAGAGCCTCTTGAAAGAAGAGAGTGAAAAAATTGGCTTAAAACTCAGCATTCAGAAAACTAAGATCATGGCATCTGGTCCCATCACTTCATGGCAAATAGATGGGGAAACAATGGAAATAGTGACAGGCTTTATTTTTTTGGGCTCCAAAATTACTGCAGATGGTGATTGCAGCCATGAAATTAAAAGACGCTTGGTCCTTGGAAGAAAAGCTATGACCAACCTAGACAGCATATTAAAAAGCAGAGACATTACTTTGCCAGCAAAGGTCCATCTAGTCAAAGCTATGTTTCTTCCCGTAGTCATGTATGGATGTGAGAGTTGGACTATAAAGAAAGCTGAGTGCTGAAGAATTGATGCTTTAAATTGTAATGTTGGAAAAGACTCTTGAGAGTCCCTTGGACTATAAGGAGATCCAACCAGTTCATCCTAAAGGAAATCAGTCCTGAATATTCATTGGAAGGACTGATGGTGAAGCTGAAACTCCAATACTTTGGCCACCTGATGCGAAGAACTGACTTATTGGAAAAGACCCTGATGCTAGGAAAGATTGAAGGCAGGAGGAGAAGGGGAGAACAGAGGATGAGATGGTTGGGTGGCGTCAGTGACCTGATGGATATGAATTTGAGCAAGCTCCGGGAGTTGGTGATGGACGGGGAGGTGTGTTGTAGTACATGGGGTTGCAAAGAGTCATACATGACTGAGCAACTGAATTGAACTGATAGTTGGACAAGACTGAGTGAATAACACACCTTCACATATTGCAAATAACTACACATACAGACAGATGGACACACATGCACACTCATCATATACTCATGGATTGGAAGACACGAACAATCTGCATCCAGTCAAAAGGGGTAGTTAATTCACGAAGGTCACATCATTAAATGTCAATATTGCTAGAAGTATCTGGAGTTCCTTTTAAGTTCCTGAGACCATGTTATGGAATCAGGCAGAATCTGGGATGGAATTCTGTTATCTGTTACCTCCATCTGTTATCTGCTATCTAATCTGAACTGTGGTTTTATTTGCAGAATGAGATAACAGCCTCCACCTTAAACGGAGCAGCATAAAAGTTAAGTGAGGTCACTTATGACCAACATACATCCCCATACTTGATACATAGAGGCTGCTCGGTAAAGAGTCCTCTTATCTCATCTTTGTCTCCAACTATGTAAGGAGGATTTTCCTCTACATTTACTGATGAGTTAATTCATCTGATTGAACATTTACGCCCACATTATTTTCGAAATGACGTGGAGTAAGTGGTTTGTTGGATAGACAGATAGACATGGATTTTGAGTAACCCAGAGATGACAGTCATACACTAAAATGAACCCATAATTTAGGGGTGTCCACATCATTTTTAGTCTTCCACACTCCATGGGGCTGCATTCTATGTAACGGTCTTACATTATCTATGAATAAACACTGCTTTTCTTGGTGCAGTCATACAATAAGTGCAATGTGAATAAAACCCTCAAAGAATGCAAGTCTCATCTGCTTTTTAAAATCCTGTTTCACAATTTTATTTCACTTAAATCACACCTCTTGATCTGCCCTGAAAATTCATCTCTGCATTTCAAAGTCTATGAATCATAAATAAATATTTCCATCTATTGTAAAAGTTCACAAAATTCTTTAAGGGAGAAGGAGTGGATCTCTAATCTCATTTTGCTGGTATCCATCTAAGGAATTTCAAATCAGACAAATTTTCCTAAAGATGAGTGTGTGTTGTTTCTTGTTGCTTGTTTCAATTTGACTTCCTGAAAAAATCAGTTGCAAACACATGTGAACATTAAATGGAGGCACAAATAACTGATCTCCCCAGGGTAAAATTAAAAAATACAATGAGTGCATGATAAAAAAATATCATGGCTAGCCTGTGGTTTGAATGAATGTTTATACTCCATTTCTGAGAAGTTGAAGATTGTTCTTCTATCCCTTGATTTTTCCTTTTGTTCTGTCTTTCTATCTTTTGGGAAACACATTAAAAAAAATATTTATCTCTATCCCAGGCATTGGGCATTGCAGTTAAAGAAATAGATGTTCCAGCTTTCAAAATATCTGTAGGCCAGCAGGGGAGAAAAAATTTATAACCATAAACCAGAGTTGGTATCCACTCTTGTCTCACAAAGTTAACTGCTGAAATAAATTTAGTCTTTCAGATAGAATTTCTGTTGGGAAGAGACCATAATGACCAGTTGACAAGAATGTTCTAGTTTCCTTGGTATAAGTGAATAAACTGATATGTTGGTTTATAAATAAGTCTCTTGGATTTTGATGAGTCATTTCCTAAGATCCCAGTACAACAGAGTGAAGTGAAATGGTAAAACCACAGGGCTGAGTGAGCCCTTCTGAAAAAGGCCTCTGAGCTCTCAGTGATTCTAACAAGGAGGTGTCACCTACAGAATGGTGATTTCCTTGGTTCTTGCCTTCTCAAAGGAAAGAATTCAGTTAAGAGGCATACAGCAGTTTTAAATAGCAAGAGTTTCATTAAGCAAAAGTGGAAATACACTCCAGAGATAGTATGAGAGGGGACTGTCTGGAAAACAGAAGTAGCCATGCAATGGAGTAGGGCTGGGTTTTTAGAGTCGTGGTCCCTCCCTGTGTCCTGTGTCATTTGACTGACAAGTTGACTGACATCTTTGATTATATAACTTTTCTCCTAGTACACAGGTGCTCACCCACAAGCACCAAGGCAAAACTCAGTGGTGGGAGAGGTACCAAAAAACTGCAAGGCTAATATATTGCAAATAGAGCATAATGAACCCTGGGCTTCTTTGAGTTACCTTTTAGGTCCTGCTACACTGGCATCAAACTGCAGTGGCAGTTTTATCTAGCTTGGTCCTTGAATGGCTGGAAACCATGGTGGTAGTCCTTGAGCACATTTCTGGGTGTGATCTGAGCACCACTGTCCATCCAGGATGGGGTGGGAACTGCTCATGTCTGACTAGCTGACTAATAGAGACATGCACCTTAAGATTCAGCATAAGGTATTCACCTCTCCTATCACATCCTAGTAGCAGTACAAAATAGGATGAGTAGTCTTTGGGGCTGTCAAGAATTGAAGTAACTCTCTAGTTGAAGTAACATTTGGGCAGAGAGAAAAGAAAGGAAATACTTTTTAAGTCTCTACTACATTTCTTCATGTGCTTAGCTTACAGTAGCTGTTAATTACCCCACATTACTCATTCAGTAAAGAACAGGTATGAAATTTGAATGTAGATGCACATTGTGCCTATTTATTTTTTCCAAAAATATTATAATATAAAAATATTATAATTTCCAAAAATATTATATCAAGAGCTGCAAGTTCTTAAGGCTTTTTAGCATTTCATTTCCATATCTAAGTATTCCTGGAAAATAATCAGATATGTATACAGATGATATCAAGAATGTTTATTTGTGTGTTACATATACTAAAAAAAATGGAAACAACCAATAAAATCAGCAAGGGAAATACAGTCCAATAAATGACAATGAAATTGTATGATGGAACATTATACAAAACTTTTTAAATAAAAATTTAGAGACATTTTGTTATTTCAATAAAAAAGTAGAACTCAAAATTGCAGTTATTTCACTATTATTTTTTGTTGTTTTTATTTTATTTTTAAATTTTATTTTATTTTTAAAACTTTACAATATTGTATTAGTTTTGCCAAATATCGAAATGAATCCACCACAGGTATACCCACGTTCCCCAATTCACTATTATTTTTAAATGCACAGAAAATATACTAGAGGAAAATGTGTTAATTTCTAGATAATAAGCATATAATTAAATTTCTTTTCACTTTTCAGTATGTTCAAATTTTCTAAAATTGAACATGAAATATTTTTACTTTATAGTGATATTTTTAAAATAATTGCATTAACTGATATTTTTCATGTGTTTTCAAGCTTTCAAAGAGTTTTCATATACATTATATTTAATCTCATAAAGTACTAATAGTCTATGGAATACTGCTGTTCATCTTCATAGATGAAGAAACAGGCTCAAAGAGATGGAAAATAATTTGGCAGAGTTCACATAGTGACACTTGAGACTTGAACTCTGGTGGTCTTTTCTTTCACATTCTTTCCCAACCATCATGTCATATTTCTTTTAAGAGCCTACATGACTGCATGGTTAATTCAGAATCTGCTATCGTCTCTTCTTCGTGGGCTTCCATTTGCTCAGCAGTAAAGAATCTGTATGCAATGCAGGAGTTGCAGGTTTGATCCCTGGGTCAGGAAGAGACCCTGGAGAAGGAAACGGCTAATCTAATCCAGTATTCTTGCCTGGAAATTGTATGGGCAAAGGAACCTGGTGGGCTACAGTCCATGGGATTGCAAAAGAGTTGGACACAACTTAGTGACTAAACAACAGCAATAATCTCTCCTATGTAGCCTCCCCTCAGCCTGCTCCCCAACTTTTTGGTTTCTAAAGAACATTCTATGAATGATAAGAACTGGTTCCTCATGCCTTTTTGTTATTTAGTTGCTAAGTCATATTCCACTCTTTGCTACATCATGGATTGTAGCCTGCCAGGCTCCTCTGTTCATGGGATTTCCCAGATGGAAATACTGGAGTGGATTGTCATTTGCTTCTCCAGGGGATCTTCCTGACTCAGGGATTGAACTCCCATCTCCTGCATTGCAGGCAGATCTTTACCACTGAGCCATCAAGGAAGACTTACCCATGCCTACATGCAGTCATTTATTTTCTCTGTTGAAATATTTTTTTCTAACTTGTAGGCTCATTTATGGACAAATAGGAAACCACACTGCTCTGATTATGGTAACCAAATTCTGACCTATTTGTGAGCCTCAGAGTTCAGTCTGTGGGACTTTGAAGTGGGGTCTCTGGAGTGGAGGGACCACAATCACAGACTGCACCTTTTTCTATTCGGAAAACTCCACAGTTTAATTGATAGCTTGAGTTGCTTTCTCTTTTTAATGCTTTCTTTATTTCATTATTCCAAAGCTAATCTACTTTAAAAGAAGCATTTAATTTCATCTATGAGCCAAGGCTTAATATCACTAGATATCTTTTAACAAGCTAATTGAATGATATCTAATCACTGTTAAATTCTTCAAAGGACCTAAGTGATTAGTGGTCTGCATAAAGGCCAGTAATTACTAGAACTTATTGCTTATTCTTTTTTTTTTCCCAACCAAAAGATAAGGAAACAAGGCCTCTGACTCTTTTTTAATGATGGAAAATTAAGCTAACCTACCCAATTAATGTCAATGCTAGGTCAAAATTTGAATTTTTGCCATAGTACAAAATATTGCTGGGAGAAATAACAACTTCAGGTATGCAGATGATATCACTCTAATGGCAGAAAGTGAAGAGGAACTAAGGGTAATAGAGGAGAATGAAAAAGTTGTCTTAAAACTCAACATTAAAAAAACAAAGATCATGGCATCTGATCTCAACACTTCATGTCAAATAGAAGGGGTAAAAGTAGAAGCAGTGACAGATTTTCTTTCTTGGGCTCTAAAATCACTGAGGATGGTTACTGCAGCCATGAAATTAGAAAACATTTGCTTCTTGGAAGAAAAGCTATGATAAACCTAGACAGCATGCTAAAAAGAAAAAAATATTTTGCTGACAAAGGTCCATATAGTCAAAGCTTGTTTTTTCCAGTAGTCGTGTATGGATACAACAGTTGGGCCATAAAGAAGGCTGAGCACCGAACTGATACTTTTGAATTGTGGTGCTGGAGAAGACCCCTGAGAGGCCCTTGGAAAGCAAAGAAATCAACCCTGAATACTCATTGGAAGGACTAAGGCTGCAGCTGAAGCTCCAATATTTTGGCCACCTGGTGACTCATTGAAAAAGATCCTGATGCTGGAAAAGATTGAAGGTAGAAGGAGAAGAGGGCAACAGAGGATGAGATGGGTGGATCTCATCACTGAATCAATGGACATATACTTGAGCAAACTCTGGGAGATAGTGAAGGACAGGAAAGCCTGGTGTGCTTCAGTTCATGGGGTCACAAAGAGTCAGATACAACTTAACAACTGCACAACAACAATATCTAAGTTTGTCTAGTGAAGAATTAATTAAGCAATTATGTTCTTCTGGATTAAGGGAAAAAGAAAATAAAGTTATGCATTTTGGGGGGGGGGATACAACACAATGTGTTCAATGTTTTCCTACTAATTTCCTCTGGAGATCAAAATTTACATGATGAAATGCACTGTTGCACAGAATCAGTGTAGTCTGCCATGTTGCTTTTCTGAAAAGCATAATAAAAATGTGAAATGTGAACTAGGCATTCTGTTCCTGATAATGAGGACTTCCAGGCAAAAAAACTCTGCCCTTCAACTAAGTTCGCATGCTGCAACTAATGATCCCACTTTCCACAGTAAAGATGGAAGATCTCATGTGCTACAGTCAAATAAATAAAGATTTTAAAAAATCTGAATTTTAGAAAAGACTTATATCTTAGCTGAGGATTCTATAACAAAATACTTGGGTAGTTTAAACCATAGAAAATTATTTCTCGCAGTTCTGGAGGCTTCTAAATTCAAGATCAAGGTTCTGGCAGGGCTTGGTTCCTGGTGAGAGCCCACTTCCTGGCTTGCTGATGGTTACTTTTTCACTTAATCAGTGCAACAACTCTCCTTCTTATAAGGCTGTTAATTCCACCATAAGGGCTCTGCTCTCATGACCTAATGCAACCTAATCAGCCCCCAAAAGACCCTATCTCCACATACTATCACTTTAGGGTTAGGACTTTAACATAAGACTTTAGGGAGGCAGGGGGCACAAATATTCAGTCCATAACAACTTGCATGGATTATGCAGAAGCAACCGGATTTTTAAGAGTTGGTAAATCCTAGGAAATAGAGAAAGAACAAATGTTTCTTTCACTTGAGTGGAGATGAGGGAAGCATCTGTTCCTGCTTTCCTGCTGGCTGGAAGGAAATAGATTGTGCTTGTTCTGCAAAGAAAGAGTTATGCTTGCTGCACCTCTGCTTTCCAGCTCAGAGATTTGCTTCCTGGAGACAGCTGAGCCCTGTGGCCTTTAACGCCTGTCAAACGATGGTACCTAGATCCTGACAAAGGGGCAGGAAAGCAAGGAAAAGGAGGACATTCACAAAGTGAATTGTCAAGAATAAATTAAGATCAGTTGTCAGTCCCAGAACTAATTCCTAGGTATCCTTGAATAAATCATAAATGATTTATTCATTTGTATTCTATGAAGCAACAGTCCTAGCTCTACTATCATAGGAATTTGAAACAGCTCCATAATGTCTATTGTTTTAACTTTTAAAATTTTAATTTAGTCGTTTTTTTTCTGAAAGCATCTTGATAAAATCGTGGCCAGTTAAAACAATTTGCACAGTCTCTTCCATGAAAGAAACAATAAGATTTATACTAGCAAATGACATTTGGGCTATTTTTTTCCTTAATGCATCTTGTTTATGAAGCACCACACTGGGTATTATCTCTAGTTAGATGACTCATGCTTTGATCAGGCTAAGTTCAAGGATATTATGCCTTCTGGCAAATGAATCTGGCTTGGTGCATTTTTTTCCTAAAAGAATTAAGGACTCAAGCATGCTTTCCTCAGGTTTTCAATACTAATTGAAGTAAAGCTAGGAAAACAAATGTTGATCTTCATGTTCCCAGAATACCTCAGTAGAGACTATCTGTGATTAACAGAATATGTGGATATTGAGTATTTGCAAGGTGAGAATTTTCACTCAGCAGTCTTGGAAAGCAGATCAGTGTATAATGGTACAAAGCAAACTATATACTTTATGAGAGAAGGCTGAGTAGTCTAAATGCATCCCTCCCAAAATTCATATGTTGAAGCCTAACCCCTAATGCAATGGCTTTTGGAAGTGAGATATTTGGGATGTGATTAGGTTATGAGAGTAGAACCCTCATTAATGGTATTAGTGCTCTTTTGAAAGAGACCCCAGAAAGCTCTGTCCCACCTTCCACTAGTGAGAATATACAAACAAAACAGCCATCTATGAACCAGGAAGCAGCTCTTACCAGATTGCAACTGTGCCAGTAGCTTGATCTTGGACTTCCCAGATTCCAGAATAGTGAGAAAGATATTTCTGTTGTTTATAAACCACACAGGTCTATGTATTATTAGTTAGGAAAACTCAATGTACATTGTGGTTTTGCTACTTTGGATGCATGTTAGTATCACCTGGGAAACATCTTAAAAAATAATTTATTTATTTTAATTGGAGGCTAATCACTATGAACAAAGTAGGTGGAGGTGAGGGAATTCCAGTTGAGCTCTTTCAAATCCTAAAAGATGATGCTGTGAAAGTGATACACTCAATACGCAAGCAAATTTGGAAAACACAGCAGTGGCCACAGGAATGGAAAAGGTCAGTTTTCATTCCAATCCCAAAGAAAGGCAATGCCAAAGAATGTCCAAACTACTGCACAATCACATTCATCTCAAATGCCAGCAAAGTAATGTTCGAAATTCTCCAAATGAAGCTTCAATAGTACATGAACCGTGAACTTTCAGATGTTCAAGCTGGTTTTAGAAAATGCAGAGGAACCAGAGATAAAATTGCCAACACCCACTGGATCATCAAAAAAGCAAGAAAGTTCCAGAAAAACATCTACTTCTGCTTTATTGACTACACCAAAGCCTTTGACTATGTGGATCACAAGAAACTGGAAAATTCTGAAAGAGATGGGAATATCTGACTACCTTACCTGCTTCCTGAGAAATCAGTATGAAGGTCAAGAAGTATGTATGAAAGTCAAGTTTGAACCAGACATGGAACAACAGACTGGTTCCGAATTGGGAAAGGAGTATGTCAAGGCTGTGTATTGTCACCCTGCTTATTTAACTTCTATGCAAAGTACATCATGAGAAATGCTGGGCTGGATGAAGCACAAGCTGAAATCAAGATTACCAGGAGAAATATCAATAACCTCAAATATGCAGATGACACTGCCCTTATGACAGAAATTGAAGAGGATCTAAAGAACCTCTTGATCAAAGTGAAAGATAAGAGTGAAAACGTTGGCTTAAAACTCAACATTCAAAAAACGAAGATCAATGGCATCCATTTCCATCACTTCGTGGCAAATAGATGGGGAGACAATGGAAATGGTGATGGATTTTATTTTGGGGGCTCCAAAATCACTGAAGATGGTGACTGCAGCCATGAAATTAAAAGATGCTTACTCCTTGGAAGAAAAGTTATGACCAACCTAGACAGCATATTAAAAAGCAGAGACATTACTTTGCTGACAAAGGTCCATCTAGTCAAAGCTATGGTTTTTTCCAGTGGTCATGTATGGATGTGAGAGTTGGACTATAAAGAAAGCTGAGTGCCAAAGAATTGATGCTTTTGAACTGTGGTGTTGGATAAGACTCTTGAGAGTCCCTTGGACTGCAAGGAGATCCAACCAGTCCATTCTGAAAGAGATCAGTTCTGAATACTCATTGGAAGGACTGATGCTGAAGCTGAAACTCCAATACTTTGGCTACCTGATGCAAAAAACTGACTCATTGGAAAAGACCCTGATGCTGGGAAAGATTGAAGGCAGGAGGAGAAGGGGATGACAGAGGATTAGATGGTTGGATGACATCACTGACTCGATGGACATGAGTTTGAGCAGGCTCCGGGAGTTAGCAATGGACAGGGAAGCTTGGTGGGCTGCAGTCCATGGGGTTGAAAAGAGTCAGACATGACTGAGCGACTGAACTGAACTGAATTACTTTACAGTATGGTGCTGGTTTTTGCCGTACATTCACATGAATCAGCCATGGGTGTACATATGTCCCTCCATTCTGAAATCCCCTACCACCTCTCTCCCCACCCCATCCCTCTGGGTTGTCCCAGAGCACCAGCTTTGAGTGCCCTGCTTCATGTATTGAACTTGCACTGGTCATCTGTTTTACATAAGGCAATATGTAGGCTTCAATGCTATTCTCTCATATGGTCCCACCCTCACCTTCCCCCATGTAGTGCAAGAGTTTGTTCTTTACATCTGTATCTCTTTTGCTGTCTTGCATATAGGGTCATTGTTACTGTCTTTCTAAATTCCATATATATGTGTTAATATATTTTATTGGTGTTTCTCTTTCTGGCTTACTTCACTCTGTGTAATAGGCCCCAGTTTCATCCACTTCATTAGAACTGACTCAAATGTGTTCTTTTTAATAGCTGAGCAATATTCCATTGTGTATATGTACCACAACTTCCTTATCCATTCATCTGCCAAAGGACATCTAGGACATTGCTTCCATGTCCTAGCTGTTGTAAACAGTGCTGCAATGAACATTGGGGTGCACTTGTCTCTTCCAATTCTGATTTCCTCTGTGTGTATGCCCAGCAGTGCGATTGCTGGGTTGTATGGCAGTGTATTTCCAGTTTTTTTTTTTTTTTAAAGGAATCTTCACACTGTTCTCCATAGTGGCTGTACTAGTTTGCATTCCCACCAACCATGTAAGAGGGTTCTCTTTTCTCTACACTCTCTCCAGCATTTATTGTTTGTAGACTTTCTGATGGCAGCCATTCTGACTGTCAAAGAAAAATAGTCAATCTAATCACGCTAGGACCACAGCCTTGTCTAACTCAATGAAACTAAGCCATGCCGATGGGGCAACCTAAGATGGGTGGGTCATGGTGGAGACATCTGACAGAATGTGGTCCACTGGAGAAGGGAATGGCAAACCACTTCAGTATTCTTGCCTTGAGAACCCCATGAACAATATGAAAAGGCAAAATGATAGGATACCGAAAGAGAAACTCCCCAGGTCAGTAGGTGCCCAATATGCTACTGGAGATCAGTGGAGAAATAACTCCAGAAAGAATGAAGGGATGGAGCCAAAGCAAAAACAATACCCAGCTGTGGATGTGACTGGTGATAGAAGCAAGGTCCAATGCTGTAAAGAGCAATATTGCATAGGAACCTGGAATGTCAGGTCCATGAATCAAGGCAAATTGGAAGTGGTCAAACAAGAGATGGCAAGAGTGAATGTCGACATTCTAGGAATCAGTGAACTGAAATGGACTGGAATGGGTGAATTTAACTCAGATGACCATTATATCTACTGCTGCAGGAAGGAATCCCTCAGAAGAAATGGAGTAGCCATCAAGGTCAACAAAAGAGTCTGAAATGCAGTACTTAGATGCAATCTCAAAAACGACAGAATGATCTCTGTTCATTTCCAAGGCAAACCATTAAATATCACAGTAATCCAAGTCTATGCCCCAACCAGTAACGCTGAAGAAGCTGAAGTTGAACGGTTCTATGAAGACCTACAAGATCTTTTAGAACTAACACCCAAAAAAGATGTCCTTTTCATTATAGGGGACTGGAATGCAAAAGTAGGAAGTCAAGAAACATCTGGAGTAACAGGCAAATTTGGCCTTGGAATACAGAATGAAGCAGGGCAAAGACTAATAGAGTTTTGCCAAGAAAATGCACTGGTCATAGCAAACACCCTCTTCCAACAACACCAGAGAAGACTCTATACATGGACATCACCAGATGGACAACACCGAAATCAGATTGATTATATTCTTTGCAGCCAAAGATGGAGAAGCTCTATACAGTCAGCAAAAACAAGACCAGGAGCTGACTGTGGCTCAGACCATGAACTCCTTATTGCCAAATTCAGACTTAAATTGAAGAAAGTAGGGAAAACCACTAGACCATTCAGGTATGACCTAAATCAAATCCCTTATGATTATTCAGTGGAAGTGAGAAATAGATTTAAGGGCCTAATTCTGATAGATAGAGTCCCTGATGAACTATGGAATGAGGTTCGTGACATTGTATAGGAGACAGGGATCAGACTATACCTATGGAAAAGAAATGCAAAAAGGCAAAATGGCTGTCTGGGGAGGCCTTACAAATAGCTGTGAAAGGAAGAGAAGTGAAAAGCAAAGGAGAAAAGGAAATATATAAGCAACTGAATGCAGAGTTTCAAAGAATAGCAAGAAGAGATAAGAAAGCATTCTTCAGTGATCAATGCAAAGAAATAGAGGAAAACAACAGAATGGGAAAGACTAGAGATCTCTTCAAGAAAATCAGAGATACCAAAGGAACATTTCATGCAAAGATGAGCTCGATAAAGGACAGAAATGGTATGGACCTAACAGAAGCAGAAGATATTAAGAAGAGATGGCAAGAATACACAGAAGAACTGTACAAAAAAGATCTTCACGACCCAGATAATCATGATGGT
This sequence comes from Bos grunniens, assembly GCF_055505025.1. Taxonomy (NCBI): domain Eukaryota; kingdom Metazoa; phylum Chordata; class Mammalia; order Artiodactyla; family Bovidae; genus Bos; species Bos grunniens. Next base: position 5,247,353 of record NC_141179.1, on the reverse strand, counting down.
GTGATCACTCACCTAGAGCCAGACATCCTGGAATGTGAAGTCAAGTGGGCCTTAGAAAGCATCACTACCAACAAAGCTAGTGGAGGTGATGGAATTCCAGTTGAGCTATTCCAAATCCTGAAAGATGATGCTGTGAAAGTGCTGCACTCAATATGCCAGCACATTTGGAAAACTCAGCAGTGGCCACAGGACTGGAAAAGGTCAGTTTTCATTTCAATCCCAAGGAAAGGCAATGCCAAAGAATGCTCAAACTACCGCACAATTGCACTCATCTCATGCGCTAGTAAAGTAATGCTCAAAATTCTCCAAGTCAGGCTTCAGCAATATGTGAACTGTGAACTTCCTGATGTTCAAGCTGGTTTTAGAAAAGGCAGAGGAGCCAGAGATCAAATTGCCAACATCTGCTGAATCATGGAAAAAGCAAGAGAGTTTCAGAAAAACATCTGCTTCTGCTTTATTGACTATGCCATAGCCTTTGACTGTGTGGATCACAATAAACTGTGGAAAATTCTGAAAGAGATGGGAATACCGGACCACCTGATCTGCCTCTTGAGAAATTTGTATGCAGGTCAGGAGGCAACAGTTAGAACTGGACATGGAACAACAGACTGGTTCCAAATAGGAAAAGGAGTACGTCAAGGCTATATATTGTCACCCTGTTTATTTAACTTATATGCAGAGTACATCATGAGAAACCCTGTACTGGAAGAAACACAAGCTGGAATCAAGATTGCCGAGAGAAATATCAATAACCTCAGATATGCAGATGACACCACTCTTATGGCAGAAAGTGAAGAGGAACTCAAAAGCCTCTTGATGAAAGTGAAAGTGGAGAGTGAAAAAGTTGGCTTAAAGCTCAACATTCAGAAAACGAAGATCATGGCATCTGGTCCCATCACTTCATGGGAAATAGATGGGGAAACCGTGGAAACAGTGTCAGACTTTATTTTTCTGGGCTCCAAAATCACTGCAGATGGTGATTGCAGCCATGAAATTAAAAGACGCTTACTCCTTGGAAGGAAAGTTATGACCAACCTAGATAGCCTATTGAAAAGCAGAGACATTACTTTGCCAAAAAAGCTTCGTCTAGTCAAGACTATGGTTTTTCCTGTGGTCATGTATGGATGTGAGAGTTGGACTGTGAAGAAGGCTGAGTGCCGAAGAATTGATGCTTTTGAACTGTGGTGTTGGAGAAGACTCTTGAGAGTCCCTTGGACTGCAAGAAGATCCAACCAGTCCATTCTTAAGGAGATCAGCCCTGGGTGTTCTTTGGAAGGAATGATGCTAAAGCTGAAACTCCAGTACTTTGGCCACCTCATGCGAAGAGTTGACTCATTGGAAAAGACTCTGATGCTTGGAGGGATTGGGGGCAGGAAGAGAAGGGGACGACAGAGGATGAGATGGCTGGATGTCATTACTGACTCGATGGACATGAGTCTGAGTGAACTCCAAGAGTTTGTGATGGACAGGGAGGCCTGGCGTGCTGCGATTCATGGGGTCGCAAAGAGTCGGACACGACTGAGCGACTGATCTGATCCGATCTGATTCTGAGTGGCCTGAAATGGTACATCATTGTGGTTTTGATTTGCATTTCTCTGATAATGAGTGATGATGAGCATCTTTTCATGTGTTTGTTAGCCATCTGTATGTCTTCTTTGGAGAAATGTCTGTTTAGTTCTTTTGCCCATTTTTCGATTGGGTCAATTATTTTTCTGATATTGAGCTGCATGAGGTGCTTATATATCTTTGAGGTTAATTCTTTGTCAGTTGCTTCATTTGCTATTACTTTCTCCCATTCTGAAGGCTGTCTTTCACCTTGCTTATAGTTTCCTTCATTGTGTAAGAACTTTAAAGTTCAATTAGGTCCCATTTGCTTATTTTAGTTTTTATTTCCATTACTCTGGGAGGTGAGTCATAGAAGATCTTGTGATTTATGTCGGAGAGTGTTCTGCCTATGTTTTCATCTAGGAGTTTTATAGTTTCTGGTCTTATATTTAGATCTTTAATGCATTTTGATTTCATTTTTGTGTATGGTATTCCAAAATGTTCTAGTTTCATTCTTTTACAGGTGGTTGACCAGTTTTCCTCCTGGGAAAATTCTTAATGCCCATTTTTGTTGATGTTTTTCAGTCACTGAGTTGTGTCCAACTCCTTGAAACTCCATGCAGCCAGGTTTCCTTTTCCAATGCCCGTATTGCACCTTATCAATTACATCTGAATCTCTGGGGGTGGGATCCAAGCATTTGGGTAGATGATTCCCATGCACAAGCAAAGTTAGAAACTTCTACACAATTAGTTTTTCATTTCAAGCTGCTTTTGCAGCAATCTGTGCTATTGACAAGTCTGTGCATATAAGCAACAACAGACACACTTTGATTAAAACGAAACAATTTTCCCAGCAATTGTTCCTCTTCTAAGTTTAACCTTATGACACAAAATGTGAAAACGTGTTAGCAATTATCAAAGTCAAGTCTACTTGAATACTGGGATAAATAAATTATTTATTATTTAAGTATGAATTCTGATTTCCAATAGTCTGTTTGAAATTATGGGAACATGAAAAAAACCTTAACTTTAATTTCAAATCTATATTATTATCAAATTTTAATATAAATCTTATATAATTATGAGATTTGCATTTCTGAGCTCTAGGTGTGCATTTTAATAAATAGCTGTATCACTGGTCATCCTGTTCACACTGTTCACTGAACCCAGGGTAGGCAAAGTGTGAGCTAAGAGTCTGGAAGGAAAGTTGAAGAGTAGTAGGAATTGCAGACACATTTATTCTCTCCTGGTTGGCTTGGCAGCCATAACATAAGCTAGCACAACACACCCTCTCTCCTGGCTGACACAGCAGCTGTAGCAGTAGACACGTTCTATTCTCTCCTCTCGTGACTGATCCGATGTAGCCATGATGCAGCAGAAATGCTGCTGCTTCTGTAGGTGGAGCTCATACATGCGTACCACACCCAGTAACCCATGACCGAGCGAGGACCTCGTGACGTGCGTGTGCAGTGCTATAAATCATCTCAGCTCTTACAGACATTATTTACAGTGTGGGTTGAGAGATCCTGAACACCACCATCTTGGCTAATTTGCTCTCCCCACAATCCACCCCTTCAGGGTCTCTCACCTCACATTCTATGCACAGTCCATCTGTGATAACACTGACCCTTGGATTTACATATTGCAACAGCAGTAGCTACAACAGTCACATCCCCAACACATTGCAAAACCCAACACCAAGTATCACCTGGAACTCATGGTGCAGTCGGGGGGCTAGAAGGGCCACCTACTGCTTGTGCCTTCACCTACCTTGACCAAATCCAGTCCACCTCCTGTCCTTGTGAAATTTTAGAAAAGCCTCCACAGGGGCAAATCCACCCCTGCAGGGCTTTATATTCAGTTCAGTTCAGTTCAGTTCAGTTGCTCAGTCGTGTCTGACTCTTTGCGACCCCATGAATCAGCACGCCAGGGTTCCCTGTCCATCACCAACTCCCGGAGTTCACTCAAACTCATGTCCATCGAGTCATAAAGGACCCGCAAAAACCCCCTGCAGGGGCCAGGCCCAAATCTTCAAGGAGGGGATTTTTGTGGCACTCTCAGCCCACTCACAAGATTGCAAGTGCTTTCAGTTCAGTTCAGTTCAGTTCAGTCACTCAGTCGTGTCCGACTCTTTGCAACCCCATGAGTTGCAGCATGCCAGGCCTCCCTGCTGCTGCTAAGTCTCTTCAGTCGTGTCCGACTCTGTGTGACCCCAGAGATGGCAGCCCCATCCATCACCAACTCCCGGAGTTCACTCAAACTCATGTCCATCAAGTCGGTGATGCCATCCAGTCATCTCATCCTCTGTCGTCCCCTTCTCCTCCTGTCCCCGATCCCTCCCAGCATCAGAGTCTTTTCCAAGGAGTCAACTCTTTGCATGAGGTGGCCAAAGTACTGGAGCTTCAGCTTTAGCATCATTCCCTCCAAAGAACACCCAGGGCTGATCTCCTTCAGAATGGACTGGTTGGGTCTCCTTGCAGTCCAAGGGACTCTCGGGAGTCTTCTCCAACACCACAGTTCAAAAGCATCAATTCTTTGTCGCTCAGCTTTCTTCACAGTCCAACTCTCACATCCATATATGACCACTGGAAAAACCATAGCCTTGACTAGACGGACCTTTGCTTTCACACTGTTCTAAATCTGCAAGAGAATCAGAGGTCAGTAGCACATCACAGGACACAGTCTTTTCAGCACACTGTTCTAAATCCATATCATAGGACACAGCTTCTAGCATACAGTCTACATCATAGGACACAGACTTTAAAAGACAATTTTCTACATAGGACACAGCTTTACAGTATACCTCTGCACAAATCCGTGCATATTTGCATCTGCATAACCCAGATGGGACCCCTGCCAGCTTCAAGGTCTTCACACTTTCAAAATGGCATCTCCCATGCTTTCCCTCTACTTGTCTCAGTAAGGACCTGCAAAGCCTCCCAGAGGTGCCAGGCCCACTCCTGTGTCCCACAGTCACAAAAGCCATGCTGCCAAAGGCTCCCCATGCGTTTGCCAAAACTGTTTACCCAAGTCAACCAACTTCATCTGAGTATGTGATCAATATGTCATGAACTCAGTCACATTGGGGGTCCCCTGAGGATGCTCCCACCCCAGGCCATAGTCTGCTCATGCTTCACTTCTGCTGTATAATGAGCCTCGCTAACAAGTGGGAACCTGCAGTCTCGTAGCATTCATCACTGTCACTTACCATCTCGCTGTCAGAGATGTTGGATTCTTTAGGGGCATGGGGTTCTTGCCTTAATGCCAACATATGTTGCTTTAGTTCTTCCAAGAATCTCTGCACGTTGCAACCGGCATGGAATCACAGAGAGTACTATCCATATTCACCTTTAGGGCAGTCAGGAAAATCCACCCCACAGTGCCAGCGGCAGTCCATGTTGCCTTGTTTGGGGAATGGGAACTCACCACCTGCAATACCTTTTCAGTGCCATTCGGTGACCCATCCACCACCTCCCAGTCTTCCACTGGAACCCATGCCAAGAGAATCATGCCCACACTGTACCACATGCTGTATGGTGGCCGCTGGCTTCCTCCATCCAGGGGAGTCTCATGCTTTCCCCCACTGCATATCCCACTGACTATGCCAATTGTATTGCTGATCATCCTGTTTGCACTGTTGACTGAACCAGGATAGACAAGATGCAAGCAAAGAGACTGGAAGGAGACTCAGGGAGCTATAGAAAGTACAGACAGGTTTATTCTCTGCTGGCTGGCATGACAACTATAACAACCTAACCCTGCACAACCTCTCTCCTGGCTGACACAGCATGATGCAGCAGCTGTAGCAGTAGTCACGCTATATTTTCTCCTCTCATGGCTGACCCGATGCACACAGCTGTGCTGCAGCAGGAATGCCACTACTTTCTCAGGTGGAACCCATACAGGTGTACCACACGCAGTAACCCCTGACCGAGCGATACAGGTGTACCACACACTGTAACCCCTGACCCAGTGATACAGGTGTACCACACGTGGTAACCCCTGACCCAGTGATACAGGTGTACCACACGCGGTAACCCCTGACCAAGCGATACAGGTGTACCACACGCGGTAACCCCTGACCAAGCGATACAGGTGTACCACACGCGGTAACCCCTGACCCAGTGATACAGGTGTACCACACGCGGTAACCCCTGACCCAGTGATACAGGTGTACCACACGCGGTAACCCCTGACCAAGCGATACAGGTGTACCACACGCGGTAACCCCTGACCAAGCGATACAGGTGTACCACACGCGGTAACCCCTGACCAAGCGATACAGGTGTACCACACGCGGTAACCCCTGACCAAGCGATACAGGTGTACCACACGTGGTAACCCCTGACCAAGCTGTTACCACATGCATGTACAGTCTCTAAGTGGTCTCAGCTGTTACAGAGTCATGATTTACAAAACCTGGGGTGAGAGAGCCTGAACATGCCATCTTGGCTAATTTTCTCTCTCCCCACAATACTCTTAGAAATTCTGTTGCAGGTGGTCATTTATCACTTTGAGGGATACTAGTCTAGCACACTCGTCAGTTCCGGTGACTTGCAAGGAACACTACCATGGCAGGAGGAAATTCAGGCATTATCTAATAGCATACTTTAGGTAGAAAGATATACCCCTGAAAGGATAATGCTTCCTCCTTATAGGAAAATGGCAGCCGCCAGAAAGTACTTCTTTGTCTTTAGAACAGAAAATATAGCTTTCAGTAGGCAGTCTTAGAAGAAATTTTGACCTCCTGCTGATTATATTCATCTCAAGGGAGTTATTCAATTTACCTAGATCTCCTCAAAATGTGAGAAAAGATGTTCAATAAAATAAAATTGTGTAATGAAATTTGGATTTTTCCCCAAAACCCACCCTATGGGTTGGGATTTCTGCTGGGGACTGGGGAGCAAGGAAGGATGTGGCTGAGATGTACTTCTAACCCTTCTAACAATTTTGTGGAGACTTTCATCAGCTCACTTCATCTTTCTAGGCTTCACTTGATCAAAGTTTGATCAGATGATTCCTTAGGTTTCATATTACTAAGAATGCCTTGAGTGAGTGAGTGAGTGAAGTCACTCAGTCATGTCCGACTCTTTGCGACCCCATGGACTGTAGCCCACCAGGCTCCTCCATCCATGGAATTTTCTAGGCAAGAGTACTGGAGTGGGGTTCCATTTCCTTCTCGGGGATCTTCCCGACCCGGGGATCGAACCAGAGTCTCCTGCATTGCAGGCAGACGCTTTACCATCTGAGCCACCAGGGAATCCCAAGAATGCTTTAGTACAGGTCAAATCTGATGGAACCTGATACAAACCCGCAGATCATGTGTGCTGTTGCTGTTTAGTGGCTTGGTTGTGTCTGACTCTTTGGAAACCCATGGACTGTAGCCTGCAAGGTTCCTCTGTCCACGGGGTTTTCCAGGCAAGAATACTGGAGTGGGTTGCCATTTTCTTCTCCAGGGGATCTTCCTATCCAGGGATCAAACCCAGCTCTCCTGTATTGGCAGATGGATTGCTAGGGAAGCCCACAGATCATGTATAGCTAAAAATAATATAAAATGTATGTGTTAACTCAGTAAAAAGCCCACTGAATATCAGTGTTATATTATATGCCTATATGCTTCTCAGTGTTTCCTATGCTCATGTGTCTGGCAATAGGAGGAAGACTAGGCTGATATGGATATTACTAGACACTTTATAGTCAGTGATCAATAGAACTTGTAAAATCAGTCATTTAGTCAACTGAACAACCCATCCGTTCAGGGTGATCGACTGTCCTAGTTTGTGTGCAACTGAAGAGTTTCCTGGAACAGAGGACTTCCAGTGCTAAAAGTAGGAAGAATTTGTCACCCTACTCTTTAGTCACCAGGTATTTCTGGGATATTTGCTGTAAGTTTATGATCTAGTTCAGAAGGCAAAAGTAGCACAGGCCAAAAAAAAAAAAATAATTGAAGAAGAATTCTGTGCTAAATTGGCTGATACTGTCTCTAAGTATAATAAGAATTCTGGGAAAGGTCAGTGTCGGCTGCAGTTACTGTAGAGTTTTATAAATTAGGTGGGACTGGGTCCAAATTTGGTGACTTTCAATCCTGCTTTCCCATTTACGAGAAATGTTGTCATGTTTTTGTGCTCAGAAATATGAGAATGACTTAGAATATATATTTCAAACTTAACAGGAAAGAGCAAAGAATGACAGATTAGTTTAAAACTAAGTTTTTAAGTTGATTTAAAAACTTTTCATCTTTTAACCAATTAATGTTTATTTATTCTTACAATAATAGATGCTGAAAGATACAAAAATGAATAAAATAAAGTTCCTGCCCTTGATGTGTTTACTGTCTAGTATGTAAAAAGTTAGTAAGTTAAACTCTATGTGAGGAAACCTATAATAGAAATATCCACCAAGAATTAAGGAAAGGGAATTCATGGCTTAGTGCAACTTCCAAATATGCAAAACACTGTATTATTGGGTATAAATGAGATAAGTATGGGGATAAAAATGATGAAATGAGCACTGAACATGGAATCAACTAGCTTCATAATTCAAAAGAAAGGATGAGCAATTGAATTTGGAGACCAGCGAGTATGACAGATATAAAAGCCATGAAAATTGAATCTCAGCTCATAGACGTGGATGATATTTTGGATAATAAATTGTCAGTGACATTATCTCTAAATAAAATACCCTATGAAACACTAAACAATCAAACAAAATCAAACCAGCTCAGGGAGCTTGAATATATCACATAGCAGCCAAGAGACAATATGACTGTACATTGTAAAAGGTGGGGAAATCAGTCTTCTCACCTCAGAAAGAGTTATTGCTATATCCTCCTAAGCTTCCTAAGGGGCCAGGATCATGGCCTGATGCTGTCCAGCATTTATCTTCCTGTCTGTGAGAGCTGACCATTTGTGTACTGGAGAAGAGGAAGATAAGAGGGAGCAGTGATCACTTTCCCCAACTGCTCCTAAAACCTGTGAAATATCTTCCTTGTGTGGGTCAGGGATTTTCTACCAATGGTAGCCAACTCTGAAAAATAGTGTGATCAAGCAAGATGTTATTGCATCAAGCATTTAAATTCATTTCTTGAAACCTGGCTTTTGGGATCTGTTCCTTGATTCCATACTTGTGTGCATCTTGCGTTGTGACCTCTAGGGGAAGGTGACCTGATCTCTAGAGGCTAATCCTGCTCTCTCCACCTGGGTGTGCATGCCTGGGGGTGGCATTCTGCGTATAACACTCCAAAGATTCTGGGGTCTGACAGTGTGGGTCAAATCCTGTCTCTGCTACTTAACACCTCTGCCACACTAGACAAATTGTTTAACCTTTTTAACTTTGTTTTGTCTTAGGAATATTAACAAGAATATGTATCACAGAAGGCTGAAGTAAGGATTGAAGAAGTTTATGCATGCAAAGCTCTTAGCAGTGTCTAAGCCATGGATAGTACTCAATAAATGCTATTTTTACATGCCCCCAACACAGCCAGCCCTGACTTATAAATATCTGATATACTGTGCTCTAAACATGGGTAGAGGATAAAGCCATTACGAAGGCACTCCCAGAGCCTGCTGCTGGGGCCAGAAACCCCACTGTCCCAGCTAAACCCTCGACTGCTTCCATATCAATTACTCAGCCGAAGCACAATTCAGTTACACATTACACATACAGTTAAGTTCTGTGTCTGCCCACTTCAATTTCATACAATTACAGACCAGAACACTTTAGACTAGGGCTTCTGGGGTATAATTTTTTTGCAATCTGCCTCTGAATAAGGCTCCTGGTGTAGATTCTGAGAGTCAGATATGGGCATTAGACAGGGTGCTCATGGACATGTTTGCAGAGTAATGGGCCAGAGTAAGTGAATATGTGTGGTCCCAGCCCTTATAAGTAACAATTCAGTTACCTCCCCCAAAGTATTTCCCAAACCCAAAGAGCGTATACCAGGCAAAGTGTCTTGCTTTTAAATTTGGAGACAAGCTATCAAGGCTGTTTTATCAACATTTCCTCTGTTTTTTATATTTATTTGGAGAAAAAAACAAAACTAAAATCTCTTCACTGGTTTGTCCCATAGCTTTTTGTGTTTGCATAAACATGCCAATCAGTTCAGAAGTCTCTGTTTATACCTGTCAGAAAGATAAAGGATATAAAAAACACCTCCCATCTCCACCTCCCAACCATCCCCCTGTGTCTGAGTTTCAAGCCCCAGCGTCTGACTGCAGGGAATCTTATCTGTTCTAGTCCTTTGCTCATTGTAGATCTAAAACTGTTCAAGCTATAACAGCATTCCCTAGGCCTTCTGTACAAATAATTCACATTTGCAGCCAAAGTCACAAAATGTGGTGTTATAGAGACTTCAATTTTGCAAGAGGTATTAAATTCAATACCATCCCTTCAGGGGCTGAAAGCCACAGCTCAGTCCTTTGCAGAGAGACTAATTTAATTAAGATATTTTATGTTCAGTTTTACACTTTTAAATGTAAGAATTTAAGCATCTAATACTATATAATTCTGTCTTTAGAAGCATATTTTTCCCAATAAACAGAGCGGCAGATTTTCATTTACACAAAATATGGTTCAGCATCACAAACCATCTCATTAGCTATCAGGCTTCACTTTGTCTCAGTAAATTAGCAAAATGTAAATGAGCTGAGGTCCATGAAAAATCTCCTTGACTTCTCCTTCTGATTTTGCCTCAAACCCTTCAGGGCTCAGCTATTTGACACTACACTGTCAACTTATGCATATTTGCATGAAACTGACAGCAATGGTTTTTTTTTTAAGTGCCTAGAAATGCTTGCAAGACATTTTGACAAGTTATAGGCCAGTCTTTTTTTTCCAGAGATGTTTGCTTTGAAATGGTGAACAACAGTTAGACAGGAATGTACTACCTTGGGTGAGGGTTGGCATCTTAGAGCTTGGGAGCTCCTGGAAGGAAGGCCTTGGCAGTAATTGCTGGTGCTATATTATGAGAAGCCTTTCTGAAAATGTGGCCAAAAAATATAGGTGGACCCATCCTGGCCCAATTTAGTCCTCGTCCCATGCTGCTAAAACCAAGTTTCTGGTTTTTTCTAAAAGGTGCATCTTTTGTAGGAAAGGGTGACAGGTTGTCATAGAGCTAAAAACTAATAATAATATCCCTAGACTAGGGAATTAGGATCTACCTCTAGTACTGATTATGACCCTGTATGGCCTTGGACAAATCACCATCCTTGACAGTAACTTCCTCTGGGCTTCAACATAGAGAAATTTCTTGTTGGCACAATGAACAGAAATGCAAGGATGAACTGATTTCTCATAGAGATAACTTTGAAGCCAAGCACATTTATTTTTTAATGGTAAATTGCTTGCAAGCTTTGGTACTTTATCAATAAATTACTTATGACACTCCCAAGGTTGATGGAAATAAACCAGTGTACCCAAACTGCATGGAATGGGCTGAGATCTCCTCCTTGTGCTGGCTGCTTCCCTATAGGGGAGAAAGTTTTCCAAGCAATAATTTGATTAAGAAGTCTGACCAAAAAATGTAAAAATTGAATTCTGTCTCATCTGTAAAGGGAAGTCAATAATAACAACTTTTCCTTAAGGATTTGTCATAAGGAACAATAAAATGCAACTGAATATAAAGTGCTTTGTATGGTCTGTGCTGGTTAGAGATACCACAGAGAGAGCGTGAGCAGATATGTATAACATTGTGAGATGGAATGGGTGAGACTTGTGCAGAGACCTTGGACCACACTCGCTAAAACCCAGAAAGCTGAAAGAATGAATGAGTGGTGAGGAGAGCTGCACAACAGGGTTCTTTACGATGAGATCCAAAATGATGGAGTGTATTGAAACACCTGGTACATACAGTCCAGAGACACGTGTGTGCATGCGCTCGGTTTGAGAGGAGATGGTCCCGTGGCCGGCATCCAGAGGGCCTTTCTCAGAAGTAGGAAAACAGCATAGAGAGGAGGAGGAGACGGGGGCCTTGGCTCAGATTTCCTGCGTCCCATCTTAGATCTGTTATGAGCTATTTGTCAGTTTGTCTAACACCTCTGGGCCTTAGTGTTCTCATCTGAGACATGGGTAAGGATGGTGATGATGAGAGTGAGGGTGGTGATAACTACATCATAGTATTCTTATAAGCTTTAAATGAGTCAGTGCATGCAAAGCACTAGATAATGCTTGGATCATTAGCTGTCAATAAATATTACTTTTGGACAGTGGAGGATCATTGGGACCTATTTGTTGGAGCATATTTATAGATTTATACACATACTATGTACAGTTTACTGAAAGCTTGGGTGGGAGGTCAAGCTCCCAGAAATAAAAATGCTCAGTATTTGAAGTCAGAGAAACAAGACTTGAAAATATGCTTTGATTCTTACTGAGGACACTCAGACCATTCATTTACCTCGCCTTTTTCAGTTTAAGCTTTTATTAAAATATAATACACACATATGTACATATGTAAAATATACTTAACATTCACAACTAGTTTTCACAGACTTTACATACCTTTGTAAAAGTGAAAGGCATCAAGATCACAAAACAGAACCATCCATACATAAGACCCACTTTCCCATGGCTTGTCCTAGTCAATAACTGCTCCTTCCCCATAAGGTTAAACACTATATTGACTTTAAACACAATTGATTCATTTTGCTAGTTTTCAAGCTGCAAAATGAATCACATACTACGTAGTCTTTAATTTCTGTTTTTTCATTCATATTATGTTAATGAAACAATTTTTGGATTGCATTATAGACTATTTATTGTCATATGCAGTATTGTATTATTTGTGTACAGTACAATTTATTCTCCCATTTTATTATGGTTAAACATTTGGGGGAATGTCTAGGTTTTGGCTATTATTTTGAGACCTAATTTCCAATATTTAAAATGAATAATGTGTTAGTTAATTCCTGCTGCTATAATGAAAGTACCATAGCCTACCTAGATGGCTTAAACAACAGAAATTTATCTCTCACTATTCAGCAGGTTGTGAAGTTCAAGGTCAAGGAGTACACCAAATCAGTTCCTGGTGAGGGGCCTCTTCCTGGTTTGAAGGTTTTATTGCTGTGTCCTTTTGTGTTTGAGAGAGAGAGAGAGAGAGAGATCTCTGTCGGGAAGTTAACGAGATGGCAGCAGTCAGTCTCTCTTGCCCCTTGCTCTCATACCCTCTCACCCTGCGCTCTCACGCCCTCTCACTTTGCACAGTTGTGTAACAGCTGAGATCACATAGAGGACTGCTCATGCACGCCACAAGGTAATTGCTTGGTCACAGGCTGCTTTGTGTGGTTTGCCCATGTGAGCTTCACCATGCAGGTCCTGGCTGCTGCTGCACCAGGGCTACGCTGGAGTGACATCATGGTTATGTAATGTGAGGTTATATTATGGTTACATTATGGGTATGTTATGGCTGCTGCGTCAGCCAGGAGAGAGGCTGTGCTATGACTGTTACGACTACATTCTAGCCAGGAGAGAGTAAACGTGTCTGCAGTTCCCATGGCTCCTTGAGTCTTCTTCCAGTTCCTCTGCTTTTGCCTTGCTTACCCTGGGTTCAGTGCACACAGGCACAGTGAGATACAATGAGACAGTTGGCACTGTGAGCAGGATCAACAAGACAACTGGCATCATGAACAGAATCTTATAAGGGCACTATTCCCATTCATGAGAATTCCACCCTCATGTCCTAATTACCACCCCAAAGCTCCGTGTCCAAATACCATCACGCTGAGGATTCAACACTTGAATCTAGGGTGACATCAGGTCTACCTCAAGTCATCAGACATTAGATTCCAGAGGCTGGGGACCCCTGTGCAAGCTACCTTTACATTTTATTATTTGGCAGGTAGACTAGACTTAGCTGAGTGATTTTCACCGAGAGTCTCTCAAATGGGTAAAGTTAGATCTTGACTGTGGCTTGAGACATCTAATATAAAACTGGGCAAGATGATCAAGATGGCTTCTAGACTAGGACTAGGATGTGTAGCAGCCAGGCTAGGACAGCTGGAGTAGCGTAGCTGAGGCTGGACTGATCTCTTTCTCCCTGTTGCTTCTCCATGTAGCTGAGCTGGGCTTCCTCTCAGTGGAGGATCGCAAAGTAGTGACTTTCCACGCGGGAGCTGACTCCCAGCAGAATGAGTGTTCCAAGAAACCCAGGCAAGGACTGCAACGCTTCTTCTGAGTTCACCTCAGTATCACTTTTCCCTCATTATATTGGGAACCAGATGAGATTTGTAGAAAGAGAACCACACAGGGCATGAATTCCAGGATGCACGGTTCTCTGGGAAGCTACTCTTGGAAACGAGCTGTTAGAAGTACACAAATAGTAGTTACCTGGCATATGATTCCCAAATTTTCAGAAGCTCATTTTATATAAGAAACACCTTCTTCTCTTAGATTTTTTATTTGCTTATAAGACTGGAGAGATAGATCATACCTAAATGTACTCAAAATTAAAAGAAACATTATAAAAAAATTTATACATTAAAGAAATGTCTCAAGTTCCTTCTATCAACTCTTTAAGAGCTGTGTTACTTATAAGGTAAGTATATATGAAATAGCCACTGTGTGCAAAATGTATACAAGAAAAAACAATTCACACAGTTTCTTCTCAGGGAAGATAAACAGGTTTGAGGCATGATGTAGTCAGTGTCCAGTAGCCTCCATCAATGCCCTGGAGCCTGAGGCTGCTGAGAGACCCAGGGCATACCCTGAAGCTCTGTGATGGGGCAATGTCTAGAAAAGTTTCTTCAGGACACAGAATTCTAGCTGGAGGAACTCTTCTGGTCATTGCCACTGAACTGACCTCAATGATGAACACAATTCACCAGTTCATTAATCCCATTTTTATTCACATCAGTATCTTAACCACTGATTTAGCTTCAAGCAGCATTGGCCTGTGTTGTGTGTGTGTGTTTATGCACTTGTGAATGCATGTGTTAAAGTAAACCTCCTAAGAACAGTTTCCACAAAGTTCAGCTTACTGAAATGATTCATTTCTTTTAGCCTCCCAAAGTTTGTACTGTGCAAGTTTTATTCCTTACTGTCCATATAATACTTTCTGCTCTCCAGCCTCTAAGTCATTATGTCATTCTTTAATTCAAATATGAGTTCAAGGTTCACTTCTGTCAGGGAGATGGAGACTCTTCTTGAGTATTGCAACCTGCAGTCATCTCACGCTCCCTTCACTCTCAAATTATCATTTGTCTATTCTGTTCATTTGCCTACATTATGCTTTAATTTCCACATTTATCAAAATTAATCTATTAATAACTAATACTGAAAAGCCTTCTCCATCACTCTCTTTCATGCCTTATTTTTGTCTACTGAGTTTATTATTATATATAGTTATTTACTTATTTGGATTTTATGTATTTAACCCAACAGTATACAGGTAACATAAAAGGCAAACATTTTGTCTGTTTTATTCAGATGTATCTTCAGTGCCAACCAAAGGGTCTGATGCCATAGGGAATCGATCTTTATTGAATGAATGACTGTTCAAGTTCATGCCCTTTGCAGTCATACACAAGAGTTGCCCGTGGATAAACCAACATGCTGCTCATTCCTCAGCTGTTCTGTGGCTAAATGGACAATAGGCTTCTTCCTTCCTATCTTGTAGAGATGTTGTGAAGATGACTGAGTGGTACCCAGGTTCATTAGTAGTTGATTAGTAGTTCAGGGTTTCCCAGAGTGCAGTCACAGTTGCAGTTTGGAAATTGTCTTGTGGCTACTTGAATTTTTTCTAAGTGTATAATCAGAAGCTACTTGATCCAAACGTAACAGTGTGAAATGTGCCAGCTTAATTACCCCCTGTAACAGGCAGAACAAATTAACCTTCACTGTTATCATCCCTCAGTGATCCTATTCCTTCCTGCTGCAAGTTTGTTCATCTAATCTTTTACAAACTGTGAACCTGGACAACTTGGGGTGCCCCCATTTTAACTGGGGCCACAGGGGTTGATTTCCTTGTCCCTCTGTCCCTGCTGTACATGGTTATGGCTCCCCAGCTTTGAACCTCAAGCTAGGCCAGAGTGGCATGACACTGAGCAGGGGCTGCGGCATGAGCCTGAGCACCATTTGCAGCGTCTGTGGGCTCCTCAACCCTCCAGGCCTCGGCTCTCTGCAGACACAGCAGGCTGACTGAGCTGAAACAATTCCAACCAGATATTTTATATAAACTCCAACCAGCAGGCTCATTTCCTTGGCAGAGCATTGGACATTTTCCCAACAGCTCCAGGGTAAGCAGGGGAAGGACCATAAAAAAACTGGGATGCAGAGGACATTGACTTTTCATGGACTGTCTGTTTTCTTTGTATCCCTTTCTTTCCTGGGGCTCTTTTCTGGTACCTCTCCATTTCTATGTTTCCATATTTACCTATTCACCTTACACTGATACATTCACTCATTCACTCGTTCATTCATTCCTTTACTCAGCACATGTTTATGGGATGACCACCATGTGGCAGGCATCAAGAGCTCAGACAGTAAAAGTGTCTGTTTGCAGTGCTGGAGACCTGGGCTCAATCCCTGGGTGGGGAAGATCCCCTGGAGAAGGAAAAGGCAACCCACTCCAGTACTCATGCCTGGAAATTTCCATGGATGGAGGAGACTCGTAGGCTACAGTCCATTGGGTTGCAAAGAGTCGGACATGACAGAGCGACTTCACTTTCATTTTCAAGGATGGGTAAGCTAGATAAAGCTCCTACCATCGAGACTTTGAGGTGTAAAACTGAGTAGCTCTGTGGTGCTCCATTGACTGAGGGCCTATTTTTAGCCAGTTCAGTAAGTCCCCTACATACAAAGCTTCTTCAAGTTGCAAACTTTCAAAGATGCAAACATGCATTCCATCAGCATCAGGCGTGAATGAGATTGCAGCTTGCCCTCGGTCTCCTATTGCTGAAAATCCTTCAGCTCTACTCTCTCTTGCTGTCTCTCCTTCTCCACTCAGTAACTTCTTGCCTGTTCACTCGATGCCAACCCCTGAATGCCACCTGTTGCACTGTGCTACTGTACTTTTCAAGGTACTGTACTGTAATATTAAAAATGCTTGTTTTTGTTTGTGTTTGCTTTTTATGTATTATCTGTGTGAAAAGTATTATAAACCTATTACAGTACAGCACTGTATAGCCGATTGGGTTACTTGGGTATCTAGGCTAACTCTTTTGGACTTATGAATGCTGTCTTGAAATGGAACTCATTTGTATGTAGGGGACTTACTGTACTAAGTAATTCAGTTTGTCTCATGAACATGAGGTCTGATCATGGAAGTGTCTGTGTGGAGAGCAGGACTATGGTGGTGGTTATGTGAGTGGGTGGGAGGGGGTGAAAGAGCAAAACGACAACACGTCTTTGTTTCTCAAGAAGATCACAGTCTAGGGGAGAAGGAGTTGTGAAAAAATAAACTAGTATAGTAGGAAGGAGAGCAAGATTAAGTTCAGTGGTTGAAATAAAAACAAGATGCTATAGATATTTAGGCAAAAGAGAGTTTCCATTCAGGGGCTGAGAATAAAGAAAGAAGTCCCAGGGAACACTTCTTGAAGGAGGGGATAATTTATCTGGAGGTTAAAAGGTGGTCAGGCTTTCTTCCAGCTGACAAGACCACTTCCAGAACTAGGAAAAAAATGTGACAGAGAGAAAGCATAGAGTCTTTAGCAAGGACGGCTTTAAATACCCAGTTGAGAGATTTGTGCTTCATTGACTCCCAGAGAGGAGTCGCTGGAGGTCTTTGAACTGATTGATGGCTGGTTTCTTGAAGCTGCTCTTAAGAGGAACTGTTTCCAGTGCGGGGTGGGATGGGCTGGAACCAGATGAGTCTGGGGACCAGTGAGATTACCAGGGAGTGTAGGACAGAAGTAATGACCTGGTGGCCAATAGAACCAGCATCAAGAGATAGGACTCAAGTTCTGCATGCTTATGGAATTAGCATTTTCAACTCAGTGAATGGTTGGGGAGAGACTGAACTGCAACAAGGTTTTCTGGTAACAGCCAAATGCTTGCTCTTCCCATCTGGAATGACATTTGCATCTTAAGAGTCCTCCTTTCATCAGAAAGAAGCTGTCAATCCTGCTTAAATTTGTACTCTGTCTTTGGGCATTAAAAAAAAAAACAAAAAACAGTTCTTATATGTCAAAGCATTTGAAGAATTGCTAAATGTCTTTGTTCACCGCTTCGTTTCTGACAAAGCTTCCTTGAGGATGTGGGTCTTTTTGTTTTTGTCTGGTTGGTTGGTTAGGTTTAGGCCTTTCATTCTACTTCCTGAGCATTTGCAATCACCTTGTCCATCCATAGATGCGCAACTTATTTGCATGAGACTGTCATTCACTGACTCTCAGCTCCGTTTCCTTTAGCCATGCCGGGGAGAGCAATCGCTTGTTTTTGCGCTGTTCTCCTGGATCCTGCATCACAGTAATGCTTGTCAAGTGGTTTTCCAGCAGCAGCTGGATGAAGTCGTGTTGGTCCTTCTGCTCCTTCTCGTACGATCCCCTCCTGGGGTCATAGGTATGGATGTTAGGTCTGGCCAGATAGAAAGGACTAGGTGGCCCCGTAAATTCAGAGGATGAACTCTCCTCCAGGTGGACCACCATGTGAGTTGCAGGCTAAGGAAGCAGCCCCCTCAGGGTGCTATCTGAAGGGCAACTATACGGTCTTATATTCCTCCCCATAGCCTGTTTATATGAGAATAACCCCACTATCCTCTTATTTATTCATTAATCTATTCATCCATTCAACATCCATTCTCTCAGGCTGACACTGTCCCAGTACACACAACACCACCACACCTGCTGATGGAGCACACAAACACAGCCCCAGGAGCCCTAGCCCTCCTCCAGGACCATCTACTGCAATTCAAACACTTACTTCCCCTGGGACCCATAACTACAGCTTAAAACTCCTGGCACAGTCCTGCAGCCAGCATCCACTGTTCTGACTGGTTGGTGCCCTCACTGTGTGCTGAGTCACTTTAGTGTCTGACTCTTTACCACCCGATGGACAGTGAACTGCCAGGCTCCTCCATCCATGGGATTCTCCAGGCAAGAATACTGGAGTGGGTTGCCATGTCCTCCTCCAGGGGATCTTCGTGACCCAGGGATTGAACCCTGTCTCTATGTCTCCTTCACTGGCAGGCAGGCTCTTTACCGCTAGACCACCTGGTTGTTAAATACTTTGGATGACAGCCTTGATTTTACTCCCTATCAGGTGCAGAGTGACATGTTAGAATTTTTGGAATAACTAGATTGTGATTTTGCCTTTAGGTAGCTTCTAATTCTTATAAGGCCTCTGAGCAAGTGCATGAATTACTGGCAAATAGGTATGGAAGGCATGGTAGACTAAATAATGGCCTCCAAAGATTTGTCTCTGACCTAATCCCCAGAAATAGATTTAAGGGATTAGATCTGATAGACAGAGTGCCTGATGAACCATGGACAGAGATTCATGATATTGTACAGAAGACAGGGATCAAGCCTATCTCCATGGAAAAGAAATGCAAAAAAGCAAAATGGCTGTCTGGGGAGGCCTTACAAATAGCTGTGAAAAGAAGAGAAGCAAAAAGCAAAGGAGAAAAGAAAAGATATACCCATTTGAATGCAGAGTTCCAAAAAATAGCAAGGAGGCATAAGAAAGCCTTCCTCAGTGATCAGTACAAAAAAATAGAGGAAAACTATTTTATATTTTATATTTATATTTTAGTTCCTAAAATATTATAATATTTCTATTATAATAGAGAAAAAATAGAATGGGAAAGACTTGAGATCTCTTCAAGAAAATTAGAGATACCAAGGAAATGTTTCATGCAAAGATGGGCTCAGTAAAGGACAGAAATGGTATGGACCTAACAGAAGCAGAAGAGATTAAGAAGAGGTGGCAAGAATACACAGACATATTGTACAAAAAAGATCTTCATGACCCAGATAATCACGATGGTGTGATCACTCACCTAGAGCCAGACATCCTGGAATGTGAAGTCAAGTGGGCCTTAGGAAGCACCACTATGAACAAAGCTAGTGGAAGTGATGGCATTCCAATTGAGCTATTTCAAATCCTAAAAGATGATGCTGTGAAAGTGCTGCACTCAGTACGCCAGCAAATTTGGAAAACTCAGCAGTGGCCACAAAACTGGAAAAGGTCAGTTTTCATTCCAATCTCTAAGAAAGGCAATGTCAAAGAATGTTCAGACTACTGCACAATTGCACTCATCTCACACAATAGCAAAATAATGCCTAAAATTCTCCAAACCAGGCTTCAAGAATACGTGAACCATGAACTTCCAGATGTTCAAGCTGGTTTTAGAAAAGGCAGAAGAACCGGAGATCAATTTGCTAGCATCCATTGGATCATCGAAAAAGCAAGAGAGTTCCAGAGAAATGTCTGCTTCTGCTTTATTGACTATGCCAAAGCCTTTGACTGTGTGGATCACAATAAACTGTGGGAAATTCTGAAAGAGATGGGAATACCAGACCACCTGACCTGCCTCTTGAGAAATCTGTATGCAGGTCAGGAAGCAACAATTCAAACTGGACATGGAACAACAGACTGGTTCCAAATAGGAAAAGGAATATGTCAAGGCTGTATATTGTCACCCTGCTTATTTAACTTCTATGCAGAGTACATCATGAGAAATGCTGGGCTGGATGAAGCACAAGCTGGAATCAAGATTGCTGGGAGAAATATCAATAACCTCAGATATTCAGATGACACCACCCTTATGGCAGAAAGTGAAGAAGAACTAAAGAGCCTCTTGATGAAAGTGAAAGAGGAGAGTGAAAAAGTTGGCTTAAAGCTCAACATTCAGAAAACGAAGATCATGGCATCTGGTCCCATCACTTCATGGCAAATAGAGGGGGAAACAGTGGAAACAGTGGCAGACTTTATTTTTTTGGACTCCAAAATCACTGCAGATGGTGACTGCAGCCATGAAATTAAAAGACACTTACTCCTTGGAAGAACAGTTATGACCAACCTAGATAGCATATTCAAAAGCAGAGACATTACTTTGCCAACAAAGGTCTGTCTAGTCAAGGCTATGGTTTTTCCAGTAGTCATGTATGGATGTGAGAGTTGGACTATAAAGAAAGCTGAGTGGCAAGGAATTGATGTTTTTGAACTGTGGTATTGGAGAATACTCTTGAGAGTCCCTTGGATTGCAAGGAGATCCAACCAGTCCATCCTAAAGGAAGTCTTGAATGTTCATTGGAAGGACTGATGCTGAAGCTGAAATGCCAGTACTTTGGCCACCTGATGTGAAGAACTGACTCACTGGAAAAGACCTTGATGTTGGGAAAGATTGAAGGCAGGAGGAGAAGGGGACGACAGAGGATGAGATGGTTGGATGTCATCACAAACTCAATGGACATCAATTTCAGTAAACTCTGGGAGTTGGTGATGGACAGGGAAGCCTGGCGTCCTGCAGTCTATGGGGTCAGAAAAAGTCGGACATGACTGAGAGACTGAACTGAACTAAACTAATTCCCAGAACCTGTGAAGAGGGATTAAATGGTTGAGACTTTGAGATGTGATTAGGTTAAGAAACTTGGGAGGGAGAGATGATATTGGATTATCCCTGTGGGCCTAAGTGTAATCACATGTCTATAAGGGATAAGCAGAGGGAGACTGCACACGGAAGAGGAGGAGGCAATGTGGCCACTGAGGCAGGGACCAGAGAGATTCAGCTTCAAGCCCAGGAGTGCTGGCAGCCCCAGCCTGAAAGTCTCAAGTAATGCATTCTCTCTTAGAAATTCTGTAGCGTGTGTGGCTGTGCTGACACCTTGATTTCAACCCGGTGACACAGCTTTTGGATCTTCTGTCTTTAAGAACTGTGAGAGAAAGCATTTATCTTTTAAATGTTGTCTTAAAGCACTCAGTTTGTGGAAATTTCTTATTGTAGCCACAAGGAACTAATACAGAAGGGAACTGCCCTTGGGTGGACACGGACCCCTCTATAGGCAGTAGAGGAGGGAGAATTTGGTTTTCCTGGGAGTGTCAATCAGAGGTGGTGGCAAAGGAGTTGGGCCTTGAAAATGAAACTGAATTGGGCACGTGGTGATCCGTGACAAAAAGAACAGTGTCCTTCAAGAGAGTCACCTCTTTACCCTGGACAAAGATATAGATGTGCTGTTTCCAGAAAGTCACTTCAAAAGGAGTGGAATGAAAGGGAAAGACCATGGGAGAGAAAACTTGTCATACAAGCACAGACTGCAGAATGGTCCCCTTGGAACTGCAAAGGCTGGGCCTCAGTGAGAGAGAGCTGATAAGTGTCAGGGACAGACAGAGGCAGGATCTCAGTGGAGGCACATCTCTGTGTGGCCAGGTCATGTTAGCACTGGGGAAAGGTGACAATGAGTCCTCCAGAGACATGGCTTTTCTTTCATGAGCATCTGGTTATAGCTACCGGAGCCAAGCCCCAGAGACCGCATCCTTGGAATTGCCTCCACAGTTGTCCAAGGTTTGTTGCAATCAATTGTAAAATTATGTCAATGTCTTTATTTTCCAGGACAGTGAGAAGGAAATTGGGGCTGACTGTATATGTCTGGGTAGATTTTTTAAAATTGATTTTAGAGCACTATCTTAAAAATTGCATCTCAACCAAGTGATTAATCACATCAGAGATGTTTATCATGCCTTTCTCATCCACTTCAGATTGCAATTATTATTATTATTAGTTAGATATGTATGCTCTAAGAAGTCATAATTGACTTTAAATTAAGTGCCAAACTGTTTCCAACTGTCGCGCATACCCTAAGGATTTCTGCACCACTTCTAATTTACTTCAGTTGCCTTCCTAGCACATAAAGCGATGCGGAAATGCACTTGATTATCAAGCTGCAAAGGGTGGAAAATCATGGTATGCTTTTAATGAAGCTGCTAAAGAAAACCAAAGCTTTCTTCTTAAAACAATTGCTTAGATATATCCTGACCTGATGTGTGTTACCAGGTAATTACTTGAGGATCACAGTTAAAGGTTCAGTGCAAAAGTTAGTTCATAAAATGAAAATTGTGTGCAGAAAAATTATCCTTGGCCTTCCTTGATGTTCTCCTGAATGAAAAGTAATTGACGCAAGTAAATATATAATGCACACTAAACTGTCTCCCTTCTCCCCCCACACACCTCTGTCCCCTCTTCCCAACTCTCCCTCCCCTCACCTTTGTTTCCCCCCCCACCATTCACCTCCCCACTTCCCTTCTCTGTCCCTCCTCCTCTTTCCCTCTTTCTCCCCCTTCCCATCCTCCAATCCTTCCTTTCCTCTCCTGTTTCCTCCCCACCTCTCTCTCTCTATTTATTTATTTTAGGTTTGGAGGAGAAATGCTTCAGTCATCCAGAAGCCTGAACATGGCTTTTCCAATAGACAGAAGATACTATTTAAACAGACACTATTTGTACGATGTTCACTGTTCACCAAACATTATGCTGAACCTCTTCCTTACATCATCTTATTTAAATCCTCATGATTCTACATGACAAATATATTCACATACTCTGAGGATGATCCACAATAAAAGTGTTTTATTGATCTGACAAAATTAAATTCTCTTCCTGAGTGATCTATGAGCAAATGAATCTTCTGGAGGCTCCCAAACAGCAAACAGTTCTCATACAAAATACTGGAATGTTTACCTAACAGAGATGTGTTATTTAGAGATGCTGAACTTATTAAGAAAGAAAGGAGATGCTCTCAGCTTTATGAATTTTTCATAGACAGTCCTGGTTACTTTTAGCACCTTGGTATGAAAAGCTCAGTGGGGTTGACAATATTTATGGAGTTTTACTATGTAGCAACTTTAAGATTATGAATGTTTGGTTGTATTTTTCTGAGTTTTGCTGCTATTATATAGAACAATAACTTTGCCTGGTGAATATATGAAAGCTTATTTTTGCTTTACATTGTACATTTAAACTTCAATCTGCACTTGTGTCTCTAAAGTGTGATAAAATTTACTAATTGTTTTTAAGTATCATTTATTATTTTAATTCATTCCATTTTTAATGAGATTTTGACACTTAAAAAGACTTTTTACATGTTAAGAGAGATTAAATTCCTCCCCCTCCCAAATGCCATGCTAGTAAGTCAAGCTTGAGATTGATATTTCCTTATTTCAAGCCCAGTACTGCTTCTTTGGCAACATAGCTGTCAATGTACCTACCAAATGGATGAAGAGTTGCATATGTAGCTATGAATTATTTTTGATTAACACAAAATTGTCTTCCTATTTAAATTTTTAATGTTTTTTTTTTTTGAAAAGCAATTTATGAAACTGGTTGAAGAATACCTGGTTGCCAATAATGCACAGTGAAAAGCCCCTTCTTTCCTGGTGCCCAGCACACTCAGTTCCTCTTCTTGGGAGAGACAACTCTGTTGTTGCTGTTTAGTGGCTAAGTTGCATCTGACTTTTTTGCAACCCCATGGACTGTTGTAGCCCTCCAGACTGTTGTAGCCCACCAGGCTCCTCTGTTCATGGGATTCTCCAGGAAAGAAAACTGTTGTGGTTGCTATGTCCTCCTCCAGGGGAATCTACCCAACTCAGGGGTTGAACCTGCGTCTCCTTATTGGCAGGTGGAATTTTACCACTGAACCACCAGGGAAGCTGGACAACTTTATTACTAATTTTTATGTATTTTCTGAAAACATCTTCTGCATTTATAAATATATGGAAATACTTTGTTGTTTTTATAGCAAAGGTATTTGTCATATAAATATGAGGATCACATTGTAAAGACTCTTGATATGCTTGACATGTTCTGTAAGCTACCATTGGAAGTCCCTGTGACCCTTTATGGATAACTCCTGTTGAGCTGGCAGAAACTTGAGTTTCCAGAGAGGACCCCAGAGGAGACGCTCTGAGCGTGTGACAGAACAGCCGTGCTGCAGCTTACTGAAATATATGCAGTATATTTTGGTTTAAATTTTAAGATGCTATTTTCGTTTTTATTTGTTATACAAGTACATAAAGTGTCAACTAACTCTACAAGAGTTTTTTTAAAAGAAGGAACTAGTACATCTCTTCCTGACCTATTTACCTCCTCCCAAGGACAATTAACTTCCTTTTTCACTGGTTCTGTCTCCTTTGCATTGGTGCTTTTCCCGGCAGTCCAGTAGTTACGACTCCAAACTCTCAATGCAGTGGGTACAGGTTCAATCCTGGTTGGGGAACTAAGATCCTAAGTCACATACCACGGCCAGAAAAAGAAAAAGAAAAAAAAAACACATTTATATTACTGCTTGATTTCTCCTTTTATTTTCCCTTGAGTAATTTTTTGGCCTCTTTTTTTGTTGTTTATTTTTCTGTACACTAGTTATTCATCTAACAGTTAACTCTTTGTCAAATGTCTAAATTTCCTCTCAAGATGTCAGAGAAATCAGGGGTTTATAGTTGGTTCCCCAGAAGAGTTTTTTCTGACCTGCTCCAATCTAGCCTGGTTTCTCCCTAGGCTTGGGGTTCAGCTGTTATTCTGGGGTTTCTTTTTCTATTAATCCAGAGGATTCTCCGCCTTCTCCTTTATGCTGCATTTCCTGTATTCCTAATTCTCATTCTGTATTATTGTTCTCTTTTATTTGAAGGAATGGAGCACGTTCTCCATTAACTGAGAACGGATGGAGGACAGCAAAAAAATTTTGAGACGTTGCCTTCCTTAATGTCTGCATCCTATTCTCTAACTTGATTGAAAATTAGCTCGCTATAGAATTCTAGGCTGGAAATTATTTTCCTTCAGAATTTTGATGGCATGTTTATACTGCCTCTCAAGACCTCATCTTGCTGTTGAGCAGTTCCATGTCATTCAGATTCCTGGTCTTTTGTAGGGAATCTATTTTGTGCTCTTTGGTAACTTGAGAATTCTGTCCTTTTTCATGATGTTTGGTAATTTCATGATGACATGACTCATAAAGCTTATGTTTATACATAAAACAGTAAACAAGGGGTTTCTTCATTCTGGAAACTCTCATCCTTTAGTTTGGGGCAATTTCCCTTAAACTTTTTATTTTATATAAAGGATATTTATTTTGTGGTTTATCCTCTTCTGGTAGTACTTTTCCCTTTACAGTCATTTTAGTGAAGTTTTAGAAGGAAAAGTAAATGCTTTACTGAACCTGACTTCTCTATCCAAAGGTTGCAATTCTGTTTTTATATAGTTTTTTCCCCCTTAGTGTTCAAACTTATGAATTATTAATTCAAATGTAATTTTGCAGCTGTCATGTCTACCTATAATGTTTCTTTTATGTTTGAAGTAAAATCTTAGGTGAAATCATAAAAGTGATATTAAAGAATAGTATTTTGAAGCAATATTAAGAGTGATAGTTGGAAAGAAGACTTAAGATTATACAAATCCCTTCTTGGTTTAGCTGTCCATCCTCCTCTTCCTGAAGGAGATACATGCATGGGGGAAAGGAAAGTGAAGGTAATATTTTATGACTAGTTGGCAATTTGGTCCTAGATCTTGAATTAGAACTTTAATAAGGCTAGAATACAGCAAAGACTCAATCTTTCTCATTAACTATGCTGAACAAACTAGAACCAAAGCCTGCCAGATTTTCCATTTCCTTTAATTCTCAGATCACCCTCATTTCTGAGGCTTAATCATTTACTAATGGAAAGAAAGGCAATCCCAGAACATACATACCCAATGCAATAGGAAAGAACCAATACAGGTAAACGTTGAGAGTGAATGTTTTCCCAAGACCTTAATTGCTCAGGAGGGTAGTCCTGGCAGGGAAGCACTGTGTAAGAAGGAAGAATGAAATGAAAAGGGTAACAAATTTGTTTCTGGTATCCCTGGCAGCTTGCATGAATTTGCCTTACCTGGAAGGAAGAGAGATAATAGAAAAGAGAAAAATTTTCAGATCTTGTTTATCCAAGGAAGAATGAGTCCCTCAGACAGGCAAATGCCATTCCAAGTACTATAACCTGATCATTGTCCTACAACTTGTCAGGTCCTTACATCTGATACAGATCTACTCTTTTAGGAGCTGAGAGGTAGCAGAGACCACACATACTGGGTTTTGTCCTCAGATGCCAATATTTCTGGCACAATTAGGATTCAGTGGGGCTTCCCCAATAGTTTAGTTGATAAAGAATCTGCCTGCAATGCAGGAGACCCCCATTTGGATTCCTGGGTCAGGAAGATCCGCTGGAGAAGGTATAGGCTACCCACTCCAGTATTCTTGGGCTTCCTTTGTGGCTCACCTGGTAAAGAATCTGCCTGCAATGTGGGAGACCTGGGTTTGATCCCTGGGTTGGGAAGATCCCCTGGAGAAGGGAAAGGCCACCCAGTCCAGTATTCTGGCCTGGAGAATTCTATGGACTGTAGTAGTCATGGGGTTGCAGAGTTGGACACGATTGAGTGACTTTCACTCTCGCTGTGGTTCAGTAAATGGCATTCTGAGCCTTTCTGATGCCCTTTCAACTCAGTTTTCTCTATTCTTTATCTCTTTCTCCAAACCTAGTGCAGTCCCACTTCTCTTTGGTCAAGGGCAAATAACATTAAGTGTGAATAAGCTTTATGTGTACAATATCAAGACAATATTTATTTTTAAAAAGATGACCTTAAGAGGGAGGAGACAAAGAAAAAAGAGACAAGGAAGAGGAAGAAAGGAAAGCCAGCAAATATTTATTGAGCACCTACTATCTGCCAGACACTGTGCATCTTGGTTTCACAAACTTCTCAACCTTGTTAACGTTAGTGCAAAATAATTTCCTTTTTTATGAGTGAGGTGATTGGCTATCTGACAAGGGTCAAGTGACTTGCATAAGGCCCTGTGGTGAGGAAATAGTGCGAGTGGAAGATGGACATCCAGCCTGCCACACCCACTCCATTTCAGAGGTACCAGTGCTATGCGGGGAGCTCTTTTTCTTCATGTGCATGCGTACTCAGTAGCTAAGTCATGTCCAACTTAGCAACCCCAGGGACTGTAGCCTTATATCCTACCACAGATGACTTTCTGTTCCTGGAGAGTCTGCCTGTATTAATACTTCTAAAAGCACTAAACAACTGAGAGGAAATCATTTGGTGTTGAGAGCCATCACCAAAAGGAATCTCAACAGATATTTGGCAGAAAAACAAAAGTAATTACATGAGTAAAAATAAATTCTCATTATCAAACAATTTTTTATAAATATCTACACTTAATGAGGTTTGATGTTAAACTGAAGTATATTTTAATTATTTGTTGTAGCTAGTGAGTAAAATGTTATGCTCCTACTTTCTGATTAATTTTTTCCCTTAAGAGATCTTGAAATTTATCTTGACATTTAAATTGTTAATCCAGGAAGAAAATATTAGAGGCTAGATCTGTGTTTTCTCCCTTAAAAAAGTTTGTAAGTTTCTGAACTTATGAACAAAGTACTTGGAAATGTACTCAAAGTGCACACAAACCAAGTCAATTTGCATTCAGTTGGAGTTCCTGGTTTGTGGTGCATGTGGGACTGTGAGAGAGGAGAGCTGAGCTGAGCAATTCCTAATTTTTCACAGCTCTATTGATTTGCCTTCAGGCAGCAATTATCCTTCAATTGCCTCACTTCATCCTTTTTAAAATGATCCAACCTTCCCCTTTTAAAAAATATTATGCTACACAGTTCACCTCAAGAACAAAATAGCACACCACTCCAAAAGCCTTAGGCACCCTGGACAAAGGAATACCAGCTGTGCTTCTGTCTTTTCCAAATGAATTGTGTCTGGATGCAACAGAGTTGTTGGCGCATAGTAGGAAAGCTATGATTTTTCCAGTAGTCATGTACTATGGATGTGAGTTGGACCATAAGAAGGTTGAGTGCCAAAGAACTGATGCCTCTGAACTGTAGTGTTGGAGAAGACTCTGGAGAGTCCCTTGGACTGCAAGGAGATCAAACCAGTCAATCCTAAAGGAAATCAGTACTGAATATTCATTTGAAGAACTGATGCTGAAGCTGAAACTCCAATACTTTGGCCACCTGATGCGAAGAGTTGATTCATTGAAAAAGACCCTGATGCTGGGAAAGGTTGAAGGCAGGAGGAGAAGGGGACAACAGAGGATGAGATGGTTGGATGGCATCACTGACTCGATGGACATGAGTTTGAGTAGACTCCGGGAGTTGGTGATGGAGAGAGAAGCCTGGTGCGCTGCAGTCCATGGGGTCACAAAGAGTTGGACATGACTGAGTGACTGAACGACAACAAATGTGTATTTTTAGTGATAATCCCACCCCCAGCTCCACTGTGGTTACATAAACCAAACTGGTTAAAGAGAGTGCATGCTCTTATTGGCTTTGTTGGTATATAACCTTGTTTTCTTTGGAATCCTAACTGTATAATTACAGTCACTAAAATCTGCCTGCAATGCAAGAGACTTGGGTTCAATCCTTGGATTAGGAAGATACCCTGGAGAAGGAAATGGCAACTTACTCCAGGATTCTTGCCTAAAAAATCCCATGAATGCAGGCATGGCTGAAACAGGGTGGTCTACAGCCCATGGAGTTGCAAAGAGTTGGAGAAGGCTTAGTGACCAGAGAACAGTAGGTCCTCAATTAGTGTTTTCATCATTTGTTTCATCATCATTATAGTGCAAGTTTACTATGGAGAGGCTGGGCAGCTGTTCTATATCACCAGTCACTGCTGTAGAACCAGGCTTGGAAAATCTACCAATATTTCTGTAATTATTTAGCTGAAAACTAACCTGCTGTTTTAGAAAGACTCCAAACTGTAGTGGCTTCAAGACTCTAAAAATGCATTTTTTTTTGGTACTCTAATTCTTTATTGTTGAATTAATACACACATTTTGGCTGCTCTCCAACTTCTACTTTTTATGCCTTGATAAGCACACTGGGGTAACAAACTCTGATAATGATAGTTCCTTGTTGAGAACTTGCACCATACTGAAAGTTTTGCCCTGGTCTTTCTTAGAGGCTCCGTCCAGGTCCCTGGTGGGCTGCTTGCTGCTGGGCAGCCCTAAGTGTAGTTGCCCGCACTGAGAAACCCTGCTATGCCACTCCCTGTCTGCACATGCCTCCTGCACCTGGGTGCCTTCAGTTACACTGGGATTCTCTCCCTCTGAATTTCTTTCTTCTCTACTAGTTTTGAAATGAGCAGTCCAAGTTTCTTCTTTGTGATCATCACAGGACTTGGGTTCCTTTCAACACATGGTTGAGCCAATCCCTAGAGAATTTCTGTCTTGCTCTTCCAACCCCTAAGGACTGGTTGAAACAGGGTGAAGGCAGATGACAGGTGAAAGCACGTGGAAGAGACTCACCAAAATCTCACATGCTTTTATTCACAATCCTTTGGTGAGAATTTAGTCAAAGCTGACATCTGACTGCACGAGAGCGTAAGTGATGTTGACAAGCTGGGCAGCTATGTGCCTAGTCTCACTGGGAGAGCATGAATCTGTGCACAGCTAGCAATCTCAACCCCATAATCTTTATAATTCGTCTTTTTAAAGTTCCTGCCCCCATCCTTTAAAAAAAATGATTTATCTGTGGCTGCCTCGGGTCTTGGCTGCCATCTGAGGGATCCTTTGTTGCAGTGTGGGCTCTTCCTTCTGGCACTAAGGCTCTTCTCTAGCAGCCATTCATGGCACAGTGGGTCTCTAGTAGGGGTGTGTGGTTCAGTAGTTGTGGCTGGCGGGCTCAGTTCTCCTGCAGCATGTGGGGTCTCAGTTCCCTGACCAGGGATCGAACCCATATCCCTTTTATTGGGAGACAGATTCTTAGCCACGGACCATTAGGAAAGTCCATGGATTTTCATTTCTACCAAATAATGAATTCTCAGGTACTGGGCACTGAGTTAACCTGTGATAGGATGATTTGTGATAGTTAACCTGTGATAGGATGATTTGAAGGTTCTCATAGGCCAACTCCTGCCTAGAGAAAGGCTCTCTGCTACTTTAAGAGAGATAGCCATGCTAATGTTCCTATATGGTTAAAACAAATTTAAACCCAGCCTCTCACATGGAAGTGCGCGAATGAGTATGAAAGAGCCTCTGGGGCAACCACTTAGATGTACAGAAGAGCCTTTCTGGAATTCCTACTTCCGAGGCAGGTTGCTTTTTCAGAGTGGCATGACCTGGGGTAGATGGCAAAGCCAGGGCTGGATCCACAGTGGGTGGAGAACTGATACAGGGACCATCAAGAGAGCGTGAGGGCCATGAATAGCCCAGACTCTTTGTGGCTCAAGAACACCTTTCTGGGAACCCCTAGGCTAAAGTGGTGCTCAGGTGTAAATGGCCTCTCATCCAGCATTCACTCCATCACTATAGGAGTGGGAGATCCAGAATGGAACCATCTGCTACTCCCATCTCAAAAAATATTGCCCCAGATGGAGACAACAGATAAAGTTTTTTTGCGATAGGGATAAAGGCCACAGCAGTAGGGGTGAAGGAACTGATCTAGTACTGGGGTGATCTAGTGGACAATTAGTAGAAGATATTAAGGAGGAGGTTGGTCAATGTGATTAGGCCATCTGTGTTTCCCTGTTGACTCAGCTGGTAAAGAATCTGCCTACAATAAGGAAAACCCAGGTTCGATCCCTGGATTGGGAAGATCCCTTGGAAAAGGGATATGACTACCAACTCCAGTATTCTTGGTTTGTTAACAGCTATGTAACCCTTATCAGGTGAGGCTCCTACCCTCTTATGGAGAAAAAGGGAGGGGAGGGAATA
The DNA here is from genome assembly GCF_055505025.1 of Bos grunniens. Classification (NCBI taxonomy): domain Eukaryota; kingdom Metazoa; phylum Chordata; class Mammalia; order Artiodactyla; family Bovidae; genus Bos; species Bos grunniens. The sequence continues at coordinate 5,216,199 of NC_141179.1, read as the reverse complement.
GGGACTCAATGATTACATTTCAAAGGGATGGCTTCCAGGTCTTGAGAAAGACATTTCTGGATTTTAAAACTGGGAAGAGGCTGGGGAAGATTTACATTTCAAGGGGAAATTTAAAAAAATTACATTTATAAGTTTTCTAAAGTAAATGCTCCAAGACCAGTAAGGGCAGGTCTTCTACAGTCAAGCTGGGGGGAACACTGTCTGTCCTGATCACTGCCAGGTAGATCTGTTGCTTCCTCCAGCTTATACCATAGGTCTAGGAGGTGGCATCTTGTGTTAGCTTCTTCAGTTAAGACTCTACCAGCTGCTGCCCAACTTCTAGTAACTGGTGGAAATCTCTTGTTAGGATTACCCTTACCTCATTCCCTTTGATAACTGCAAGATTTTTACCTTCACCTTTATGTTAATGAATCTGTGAAAACGAGGAATTGTAAATGCATCTGTTTTGCAAACTGAACTGCTGCTGCTACTGCTGCTGCTGCTAAGTCGCTTCAGTCGTGTCTGACTCTGTGTGACCCCATAGACGGCAGCCCACCAGGTTACCCCATTCCTGGGATTCTCCAGGTAAGAACACTGGAGTGGGTTGCCATTTCCTTCTCCAATGCATGAAAGTGAAAAGTGAAGTCGCTCAGTTGTGTCCAACTCTTCGTGACCCCATGGACTGCAGCGGTAGGCTCCTCCATCCATGGGATTTTCCAGGCAAGAGTACTGGAGTGGGGTGCCATTGCCTTCTTCAGCAAACTGAACTAGATGTCTTCAAATATTACCATTTTAACAGCTAAAAAGCGTTGGTAATTTTTTTCACTGTGTCTTCTATCACTAATCAAATAGCTAAATGGTAAAATGTATGTATTACCATATATATACCATATATACACCATAAGTGTATCATATGTTCTATTAATTCCCTTATAGGAATCACCAGAGGTGATTTAACTTCAATTTGAATTAATATGTAATTCATAAGTATTTTATTTTTTCTTAAATTAGCCATAAAAATACATAATAATGCTGTTTCTTACTTATGCATTTAATTGGTGAAAAGTGTCAGTTGTCAGAAGGTTCTACTCTGTTTAAATTAACATATTCTTTCTTATAATTTTTGCCCATTGAGCTTATATTTGCCTTCTTAAATAATGATTCTGCTTCTTCTAGGAACTAATTTTGTTGCAGAGACTAGCTCTGGGACATGAGACAAAAATATCCACAACAGGAGACAAGGGTCTAGAAAAGGGGAACTGAAGCAGGTATTACATCTGAATAGGACAAAAATGGTAATAAAAGTTGTGGAAAAAACCTGATTAGTTGGCTTATAGTAACTGCCTGACTCTTTAAGGGCACCTTCCCTTTCACCAGGCCTGTTTCCAAGCACACAGAATACTGGGTCCAGTGCAACAGAGGTCACTCCATAGATAGGTGGAGGGAAGGCTCCATGGCAGATCAAGATTAGGTGGGCCTAAGTTAGCATAATGTAAGGGCCTCAAAGATAACTGACATCTGTGTTTACTAGGAAATAACACTGTAAGTCTAGTTAACATGTCACCATACATGGGTACAGAATGTTTTTCCCGTGATGAGATCTACTCTCAGCAACTTTTAAATTTTCAATGCAGTATTATAACCATGAGTCACCATGGTGTATATTACAGCCCAATGACTTATTTCATAAATGAAACTTTGTACCTTTTGATATGTTTCATCCATTTTGGTCATGTTTGTTCTCTAAATCTATGCTTTTTTTTTTTTTTTTTAACTCCACAGATAACTGAGATCATATGGTATTTGTCTGATTTATTTAACTTAGTATAATGTCCTCCAGGTCCATCCATGTAGTCACAGATGGCAAAATTTCATTATTTTTTTATTACTAAATAGTATTTTATTGTGTATGTAGCTATGTATCTTCCATTTTCTTCATTGATTCATGTGTCAATGGACATTTAAGTTTTTTCTGTATCTTGGCTGTTGTAAATAATGCTTCAATAAACACAAGGAGGAGGGCTTCCCAGGGGGTTCAGTGGTAAAGAATTCACTGGCCAATGCGGGAGACACAGGAGACATGGGTTTGATCCATGAGTCTGGAAGGTCCCCTGGAGGAAGAAATGGCAATCCACTCCAGTATTCCTGCCTGGGAAATCCTATGAACAAAGGAACCTGGTGGGCTACAGTCCATGAGGTTACAAAAAGTAGGGCATGACTGAGCAACTGACCAGCTGCAAACATGAAGGGGTGAATATATGTTTTTGAATTAGTATATTCATTTTTTCCAGATATATTCCAGTAAGTTAAATGACTACATCATATGATAGTTCTATTTTAAATTTTATTTAAAATTTTTATTTAAAATAGATTTAACATAATAGATTTATTATGTTAAATTAAAAGAAAACAAATTCCATAATATTTTCCATAGTAGCTGTATCAATTTACATTCTGACCAATAATACACAAGGATTTCTTTTTCTACACATCCTTGCCAACATTTGCTACTTGTTGTCTTTTTGATAACAGCCATCCTACCAGATGTGAAGTAATATCTTGCTGTAGTTTTGATTTGCATTTCATTAATGGTTAGTGAGGTTGAGCATCTGGTCATATACCTGTTGGTTACCTGTTTGCCTACTTTGGAAAAATGTCTATTCAGATTCTCTGCCCATTTTTAAATCAGTTTGGGTTTGGTTTTTTTTTTTTTTTATGTTGAGGTATATGAGTTTTTAAAATATATTTTGGATATTAACCTCTTAGCATATCTATAATTTACAAATATTTAATTCCATTTAAGTAGGTTTCCTTTGCATTTTAGTTTGATAAAGTCCCACTTGTTTATTTTTGCCTTTGATTTTGAGTCATATTCAAAAGATCATCATCAAGACCGGTTTAAAGACCTTACTGTTTAGCTTTCCTTCTACGAGTTTTATAATGTCAGATGTTACATTTAAGTCTTTAGACTGAAAGTGAAAGTCACTCAATCATATCTGACTCTTTGAGACCCCATGGACTGTAACCTGCTAGGCTCCTCTATCCATGGAATTCTCCAGACCAGAATACTGGAGTGGGTAGCTGTTCTTCTCCAGGGGATCTTCCCAACTCAGGGATTGAACCCAAGTCTCTCATATTGCAGGCAAATTCTTTACTGTCTGAGGCACCAGGAAAGCCCAAGAATAGCCTATCCCTGCTCCAGCAGATTTTCCTGACCCAGGAATCGAACTAGGATCTCCTGCATTGCAGGTAGACTCTTAACCAGCTAGCTGAGCTACCAGGGAAGCCATAGCCTTCAGTGCATTTTTAGTTAATTTTTCTGTTTAGCCAGATGGTAATCTAGTTTGTCTTTTGAATGTGGCTGTCCAATTTTTATTCATTGAAAACACCATCCTTCCACCATTGCCTATTCCTGTCTTCTTTCTTACAAATTAACTGGTCATACATACATGGGTTTGGGCTTCCCAGGCAGTGCTATCAGTAAAGAACCCACCTATCAGTGCAGGAGACATAGGAGATGTGAGTTCAGTCCCTGGGTTGGGAAGAAACCTTGGAGGAGGAAATGGCAACCCATTCTAGTATTCTTGCCTGGAGAATCCCATGGACAGAGGAGTCTGGTGGGCTACAGTCCATAGGGTCACAAAGAGTCAGACACAACTGAAGTGACTTAGCATGCCAGCATATGGGTTTATTTATGAACTCTCGATTCTGTTCTAGGGATCTGTGTTTCTGTTTGTGAGCCAATACCGTGTTATTTTGGTTACTTTAGCTTTGTAGTATAGTTTAAAATCATGGCATGTCACCTCCAACTTTGTTCTTTCTTAAAATTGTTTTTGTTCATCATTTCCCAATATGTGCAGAATGTGGTAGTTTGACAACCACACAATCCCTGAGGAGGAACCTGTAGCTATTAGTCATTGATCTGTCTATTAATGAATGTACATTTCTGCCTCAGAGGTCCTTCACCCGAACTGTTCCTTTGAAAGTGGGATCATTGTGGGAACTGTTTATTTGGCAGTGAGCAACTAGTGTTGGATTCTCAACATTTTGTAATGCTCTCAAGCAGCTTATTCCTTGCGCCTTCTCCAGCTGTTTTATTCTTCCACATCTATCTTGGAAAATTAAGTTCTATTTCTTTTCTTTTCAGTTAGATATCAAATATATTATTGTATTATAATATTATAATAGTATCACTGATTAGATGCTAAAGTGATCATAATTTACCTTTGTGTTTTAAAAAGTATCTTATTATTCACTATTTTTTTCCCCTCACATACATAGAACCCAATGTCTATAAACATGGACAGTGCCTCAATATGTTTGACTCCTATCACTGTGAGTTCCCCGTGGAAGGAAATAAATGTGTATGAGAGTAATAAATCAGTTTCCTCCATTAAGATTTTACAAATTAGAAATTAAACTACACAGCATTCACACCAGGGAGTATAAATACCAAGATGGACCAGAAATAAGTTTTGTCCATTCATTCATTATGGGTACTAGCTGAGTCGGCCAGGCCCCGCACTAGAGTCTGTGGCTACAGCAATGTGGTCCTTCCTTTCAAGGACCTTACGACATGATGAGAAAGACAGACAATGGACATGTCTGAAGAGACAGTGGGAAGGACAACATTATGATGGAAATTATTGACATTTAAAAAATTGTTAATGGTTGTAATCTTACTGTCTTAATATATAAAATAAAAATGTGTCCAGACTTAATTACATGTAATTAATGAAGGCTATGTACCCAGTGTAAACTCCTTCTGTTTTAATACCTTTTTTTAATATTTCAGAGAATGTCTCCACCAGATGAACTTTGACCTCTTTCTCCATACTAACCCCAAATTGAGTGCAAGTTTTACATCATTTTATCTGAGAAATCCAAAGCAATTCAAAGTAACCTGAATTAAGAATGGCATAAAAGCTGAGGGTTTGTCTGTGTACATTCTGTTCAGTTCAGTCAGTCGTGTCTGACTCTTTGTGACCCCATGGACTGCAGCATGCCAGGCCTCTCTGTTCATCACCAACTCCTGGAGTTTGTTCAAACTCATGTCCGTTGAGCTGGTGATGCCATCTAACCACCTCATCCTCTGTCATCCCCTTTTCTTCATGCCTTCAATCTTTCTCAGCATCAGGGTCTTTTCCAATGAGTCAGTTCTTCACATCAGTTGGCCAAAGATTTGGAGTTTCAGCATCAGTCCTGCCAATGAATATTCAGGACTGATCGCCTTTAGGACTGATTGGTTGGATCAGTCCCAACCAGTCCCAAGGGACCTCAAGAATCTTCTCCAACACCAAGTTCAGAAGCATCAATTCTTCGGCACTCAACTTTTTTATAGTCCAACTCTCACATCCATACACGACTACTGGAAAAACCACAGATTTGACTAGATGAACCTTTGTCAGCAAAGCAGTGTTTCAGCTTTTTAGTATGTTGTCTAGGTTGGTCATAGCTTTTCTTCCAAGGAGCAAGCATCTTTTAATTTCATGGCTGCAGTCACCATCTGCAGTCATTTTGGAGCCCTGCCAAAATAAAGTCTATCACTGTTTCCATTGTCTCCCCATCTATTTGCCATGAAGTGATGGGACCAGATGCCAAAATCTTCATTTTTTGAATGTTTTAAGCCGGCTTTTTCACTCTCCTCTTTCACTTTCATCAAGAGGCTCTTCAGTTCCTCTTCTTCTGCCACAGGGGTGGTATCATCTGTGTTTCTGAGGTTATTGATATTTCTCCTGGCAATCTTATTCCAACTTGTGCTTCATACAGCCTGGCATTTCACATGATGTACTCTTCATTAAGTTAAATAATCACTGTGACAATATACAGTATTGACTTATGCTTTTCCCAGTTTGGAACCAGTCTGAGGTTCCATGTCCAGTTCTAACTGTTGTTTCTTGACCTACATACAGGTTTCTCAGAAGGCAGGTCAGGTGGTCTGGTATTCCTATCTCTTGAAGAATTTTCCATAGTTTGCTGTGATCCACACAGTCAAAGGCTTTGGAGTAGTCAATAAAGCAGTAGTAGATATTTTTCTGGAATTCTCTTGCTTTTTTGATGATCCAATGGATGCTGGCAATTTGATCTTTGGTTCCTCTGCCTTTTCTAAATCCAGGTTGAACATCTGGAAGTTCACAGTTCATGCACTGTTGAAGCCTGGTTTGGAGAATTTTGAGCATTACTCTGCTAGTGTGTGAGATGAATGCAATTGTGTGGTAGTTTGAACATTCTTTGGCATTACCCTTCTTTGGGATTGGCATGAAAACTGACATTTTTCAGTCCTGTACCCACTGCTGGAGTTTTCCAAATTTGCTGGCATATTGAGTGCAGCACTTTCACAGCATCATCTTTTAGGATTTGAAGTAGCTTAACTGGAATTCCATCACCACCAGTTGCTTTGTTGGTTGTGATGCTTCCTAAGACCCACTTGACTTTGCATTCCAGGATGTCAGGCTGTAGGTGAGTGATCACACCATGATGGTTATCTGAGTCATGAAGGTCTTTTTTGTAGAGTTCTTCTGTGTATTCTTGCCTCCTCTTCCTAATATCTCCTGCTTTTGTTAGGTCCATGCCATTTCTAGCCTTTATTGTGCCCATTTTTGCATGAAATGTTCCCTTGGTATCTCTAATTTTCTTGAGGATATCTCTAGTCTTTCCCATTCTATTGTTTTTCTCTATTTCTTTGCATTAATCACTGAGGAAGGCTTTCTTATCTCTCCTTGCTATTCTTTGGAACTTCACATTCAGATTCATTTATTTTTTGCTTTTTCCTTTAGTTTGATTCTCTTCTTTTCTGAGCTATTTGTAAGACCCCTTCAGACAACAATTTGTCTTTTTTGCATTTCTTTTTGTTGGGGATGGTTTTGATTACCATCTCCTGCACAATGCTACGAACCTCTGTCCATCAGATCTAATTCCTTGAATATATTTGTCACTTCCATTGTACAATCGTAAGGGATTTGATTTAGGGCATACCTGAATGATTTAGTGATTTTCCCTACTTTCTTCAATTTAAGTCTGATTTTGGCAATAAGGAGTTCATAATCTGAGCCACAGTCAGCTCCCAATCTTGTTTTTGCTGACTGTGAAGAGCTTCTCCATCTTTGGCTGCAAAGAATATAATCAATCTGATTTCAGTGTTGACCATCTGGTGATGTCCATGTGTAGAGTAGTCCCTTGTGTTATTGGAAGTGGGTGTTTGCTATGACCAGTGCATTCTCTTGGCAAAATTATGTTAGCCTTTACCTTGTTTCATTTTGTACTCCAAGCCAAATTTGTCTATTACTCCAAGTATCTCTTGATTTCCTACTTTTGCATTCCAGTCCCCTATAATGAAAAGGACATCTTTTGGGTGTCCTTTATAGAAGGTCTTGTATCTTCATAGAACCATTCAGTTTCAGCTTCTTCAGAATTACTTGTTGGGGCACAAGCTTGGATTACTGTGATATTGAATGGTTTGCCTTGGAAACGAACAGAGATCATTCTGTCATTTTTGAGATTGCACTCAAGTACTGCATTTTGGAATCTTTCATTGACTATGAGGCTTACTCCATTTCTTATAAGAGACTCTTGCCCACAGTAGTAGATATAATATTCATCTGATTTAATTTCACCCATTCCAGCCCATTTTATTTCACAAATTCCTAAAATGTTGATGTTCAGTCTTGCCATCTCCTGTTTGACCACTTCCAATTTGCCTTGATTCATGGGCCTAACACTCCAAGTTCCTGTGGCTTATTGCTCTTAACAGCATCAAACTTTACTTCCATCACCAGACACATCCAAAACCTGCCCCTGCTTTTGCTTTGGTTCTGTCTCTTCATTCTTTCTGGAGTTATTTCTTCATTGATCTCCAGTAGCATATTGGGCACCTACCGACCTGGGGAGTTCATCTTTCAGTGAGTTCATCTTTCAGATATTTCAAAAAATATCTTTTTGCCTTTTCATACTGTTCATGGGGTTATCAAGGCAAGAATTCTGTGTACATTAGAAAGTGTTCTTTCTGTACAAGGAATCAGGGCCTAGGGACTTCACTTGCAGCTATGGCTGTGGGAGTTTAAGCAAGTTCTTTAGCCATTCTAGTCCTTGGAATGAAACATAATGCAGATGGATTATAACATTTTTAATTTCCTTGCCATTCTAAAAATCAATGATTCTGTGACTTTTAGGGTCTTGAAGATATAACAAGAAATGCAATTTCATAGCAGAGCAAAAGCAACATTGTCAATATTTTCTCTTGGGAATCTTGAGGTGGTGCTATGATGTATATTAGAAAAAAGTCTCCTCACTCAGGGTCTTTCTACCATTTCTTCTTGCCTTTACTTTCTGATTTCAGAACCCAATGCAAGACCTATCTCTTGATGACAGTTACCCTTCTGTGCCCCAGATGGCTAAAAGAACAATGTGAGTTCTAAGTAATTTTCCTTTCTCAAAAGAAGGTATTCTGCCTACGAGATGTGCCAGAGTAAGAACAGTTAGTATACTAGGTAGATGGGTTGGAAAGCACATATAATTTTTAGACCTCCATGGTAAGACTTATTCTGTTTTCATACTTATTTAGAGAGATCATACCTTAAATGTATTTCTTTCCAGCCTTTCATCTGCATAATGTAAACAATCTGGTTTCATCAGGATCAACAATATCTGTTTGAATCTTGATTTTTTAATCCAGTGTATTAATTTCACTTAATCTTTGTTTCTTGTGTAAGTTTGGTCTTCTGTTTTATATCTGGCAAAATTCCATCATATTTAAGGCTCTTGGAGGATAATGTAAGGGCAAACTGGGCATGTATTTCTAGATTAAAATAAGTGAAAACTTTTGACTTGTGAGAGATACCTTATTTTAACATTTTGAAGCTCTATTCCCAATAGAAGAGCTACTTCTACATAATGGTTGAGGCTGGATAAACTCATGGGGTCTTCAAGTATATTTCTAAGCAGTTACTATGTGTTCAGCACTGTTCTAAATCTTAAGATATAGCAAACAAGGTCTCTACCTTCCTGATACCTAATATCCTACGTCAGGGGTCAGAAAGGTACATCTCACAGGCCAAACATGTCTTGCTGCCTGTTTTTGTACTACCCGTGAATAAGAATTATTTTTTCTATTTTAAGATACTTGAAAAAATCAACAGAAGAATAATTTCTTGTGGTGTGAAAACTATGTAAAATTCAAACTGGTGTCCATAAATAAAGCTTTATTGGAAAATAACCATGCTTATTTGTTTACATATTGTTTAGCACTATTTTATTGAAATGGCAGAGTTGAGTAATTCTAACAAACTATATTTAGCCTGCAATGCATAAAATATTTTCCATTTTTTTTGTTGTTTGTTTGCCATCTGCTATTCTAGGGGTAGGACAGATTATAAGCAGGTAATCAGTTAAACAGGATAATTATGGAATTCATTTATGTTAAACCCTTTTTCTGTTTTCCCTTTTTCTCAAACACAATTTTGAATGCCACTTTTTTAAACTTTCCATTTTTAAGGGCTGCATAGTTTTCCATTTTATAATTTATTTTATTTTCCCTGTAATGCTTGATGTCATTCATTTTCTGTGCTCTGACATATAGAAGAAAAAGGAAAGATGTAGGTGATGCTTCCAAGGACCTTGACTGAATGGGAAGCACAAACTTATCTCACAGAGTTGCAAAGAGCATTGAAGAGAATGTACTATGTCTTTATGTGGCAGGTTCACAGCTGGTGTTCTCTAGTAGGTGGCCAGATTATAAGAGGTAGCATGCAGAGTGAAAAGAACATGGTCCTTGGAAGCAGCCCGATCTAGGTTTGAACACAGAGTACTCTGCTATATGGCCTTGGTCAATTTAGTTATCATCTCTACTTGTTTGTGACAATTACAGAGGACATGAATAGAGTAGAAACCTAATAAATGGCAGTTATTATTATTACTGTTAGTCTAGAAAATTATGATTATACTGATAGTTATTTTACACACAAACATCAAACGTGGTTTCTGTCCCTGGATGTGAGGCACGTTTGTGCAGGTGAGTAGGTTGGTGAATAAGCTTTACATATTTGTAAATTGTGTAGAAATAGACAGTAGAGCAGAGAAGGCGATGGCATCCCACTCTAGTACTCTTGCCTGGAAAGTCCCATGGGCGGAGGAGCCTGGTAGGCTGCAGTACATGGGGTCGGGAAGAGTCGGACACGACTGAGCGACTTCACTTTCACTTTTCACTTTCATGCATTGGAGAAGGAAAATGGCAACCCACTCCAGTGTTCTTGCCTGGAGAATCCCAGGGATGGGGGAGCCTGGTGAGCTGCCGTCTCTGGGGTCGCACAGAGTCAGACATGACTAAAGCAACTTAGCTGCAGCAGCAGCAGCAGATAGTAGAGGGAGGGAGAAAACAATTGCTTCTACTTAGCCATTTTTATCTGCAACGATTTTACCCCCATAAATGACTGGGGTAAGCTGCATAGTGGAGAGAGCCCAGGAGAGGGATGGACGAGGCCAGGAAGCCAGTGTCCCAGGCACCGCTGGTTAAAGGGCGGGAGACACATGTGCTGCTTTCCACTTCTGTTTACAGCAAGGTCTATGGCCCACTTCTTCATGAATCATTTGCCGTATTAATTTCCAGGCTTCATTTGGTGGAGGCAGCAATGACCAATACCTGTACGTGCTATATTTACAGACTTCATCAATCCTCAGGTGCCTTTAATCTTTGCTGGGTAATGCAACTTTCATTCTTAGCTCTCACAGAAAGCTGAAAAAATGCAAAATAAAGTATGCCAACTCCTGTGTAGGAAAGAAGAAAACATTTTACAAGCAGCAATCATTTTGCCACTTTATAGTGTGGTAATAATCCTTTTTAGGAGCAGATATTTATATTTGTATAATTGGGGATATAGTATTGCACTTCATTGACTGATGTGTTAAAATTATCTATACTTTTCACTTTTCTGCATGGAAACCTAAATCCTGGATTAAGCCAGAATCAAGGGCAGTCTTGACAAATGCATTATGTTTTGCAATGAGCAAAAACAAACCAACCAAGAAACAGGCTTTAGTATTAGAGAGACGAGTCCTCAGTTCTGCTCATACCATTGGCTAGCTTTGCAGCCTTGAGAAATCTGAGGCTCAGTTTCTCATCTGTAAAAATGAAATATATTTAAAAGTCCCCATAAGAATGTTGTAAAAATTATATATAAGGTAACTTAGCACAGTGCCTGGTCCACTGAAATTTCTCAATAAATGTTTTCTTCCTATTTCACCCTCCCTCCCTTCCTTCCTTGCAACAATTTCTACATGTAAGGCCATTTGTCTACGAGCAGAATTGAAGAGCAGTATTCTCTGTAGCAGCAGGCACTGTTTTGACACGTTTTCCCATAGTGGACGTGGGTCCATTAATTACCTCTTTTAATTTTCCTTTCTATAAAAAGTGGGAACAATACCAGAGTGTCTGGCAACCTAGTTACTGAGGCCTCAGTGTTTCAAAAGAAGAAATGAATGACAAGGTACCTTTTAAATGGTAAAGTCATGATTGCTGTGGCTTTTTAAGTAATCATTCAGGGGCTACAAAAATGTAGCAGATCTTTTCTCTCATAATCTGTTAAGGATTGAATGTTTGTGTCCCTCTGAAATTGCTATGTTGAAGCTATAACCTCCAATGTCATGGTTTTGGAGGTGGACCTTTTGGGATGTAATTAGGGGTAGATTAGGTTTTGAGGGTGGGAGCCTCAAGATAGTGTGAAAGTGAAGGTCACTCAGTTGTTTCAACTCTTTGTGACCCCATGGACTATGCAGTCCATGGAATTCTCCAGGCAAGAATACTGGAGTGGGTAGCCTTTCCCTTCTCCAGGGGATATTCCCAACCCAGGGATTGAATCCAGGTCTCCAATATTGCAGGCAGATTCTTTACCAGCTGAGCCACAAGGGAAGCCCAAGAATACTGAAGTGGGTAGCCAAACCCTTCTCCAGTGGATCTTCCCAACGCAGGAATCAAACCAGGGTCTGCCGCATTGCAGGTGGATTCTTTACCAACTGAGATATCAGGGAAGCTCCATGATAGTATTAGTGCCCTTAAATAAAGAGGAAAAAAGAGATATATATCCTCCACACACACATATATACTGAGGAAAGGCCAAGCGAAGGCATACCCAGAAATCTGCAAGTCAGGAAAAGGGCCTCAGCAGGAGCCAAACTGGTGGCGCCTTGACCTTGTACTTCCCTACTTCTAGACCTGCGAGAAATAAATTTTTGTTGTTTAAGCCACCCCAGTCTGTGGTGTTTTGTTATAGCAGCCCAAACTGACTAATACATGGTTTATTAAATTGCTATTCATTTCCAGTGAGAATTCTTTCAGGGGAAGCCCCTGATGTTTAAGTCTCTAGGGCAGCAATTCTTAACTTTAGCTGTGCACTGGAATCACTGGAGTGCTTTAAAACAAAACAAAACAGAAAAACCAAAACCATTACTTGGGTCCCAGTTCTAGTGATTCTGATCTGAATGGTCTGGGTGTGCCCTGACCATGTAAGGGCTCCTCAGGTGACTACCACGCAGGCACGGCTGAGGAGCTTGTACTCACACAGTCTGAACTGTTGCTTAGACAAGTGCTTTTCAAACTTTTAATGCACTTACAAATCACCTGAGCATCTTGTCAAAATTCTGATTCTGTTCTAGAGTGTTTGTAGCAATGCCTAAGATTCAGTATTTCTAATAGGACCCCAGGCGTTATCCATGTTGCTGGTTTGTGGACCATACCTTGAAAGGCAAGAATTGAGCAGAGGTTGGTGAACTAGGGCCCATGGGCCAAATCCAGCCTGCTGCCTGCTTTTTGTGGCTCATGAGCTGAGAATTCTTTTTACATGTAAATGATGTTTTGAAATTTATTTATTTTTATTTTGTTTTTGTTTTTTTGTTTTTTGTTTTTTTTTAATTTTTTTTTTTAATTTCAGGTATACATGTGCTCCCCATCCTGAACCCTCCTCCCTCCCCCCTCCTCATACCATCCCCCTGGGCCATCCCAGCGCACCAGCCCCAAGCATCCAGCATCGTGCACTGAACCTGGACTGGCATCTCGTTTCATACATGACATTTCACATGTTTCAATGCCATTCTCCCAAATCTTTAATTGGAGGATAATTGCTTTACAATACTGTGTTGTTTTCTGCCATACATCAACACAAATATACATATGTCCCTTCCCTCAATCACAAGAATAAGAATATTTCTTGGCACATGAAAATTATACGCCATTCACATTTCAGCATCCTTAAACAAAGTTTTATTGCAACCTATCTACTTCACTCATTTTTGTGGGTCTACACCTGCTTCTGTGCTGTAAAAGAGTTGAATTGCTGCAACAGAGACCAAATGATCTGCAAAGACTGAAATATTTACTATCTATCTGGCCCTTTGCAGAAAATGTTCACTAGTCCCTGGATTAGGGGGTAACTTGGACTCAGAGAGGATAAATATTATCCTCCCTTTTTTTTTCCATTCTCCATCAGGTTCTCACATCGTCAACCTTCTGCTTGCTGACAGTAGGCTTTGAAGATACTGATCTTTTTCTTCAGGGCTCCATGCTGGGCACATCAGGTGAACAGGTCTGGAAGGATATGTCAGGGTATCTGCAAAGTTTCCTCTCTGGGGAATGACTGATCAGATTGAGTTACTCTATCTTGCTTGTGGTCAGCCTCATACCATGGTGTGGTCTGAATGTCTGTGTCTCTCCAAAATTCATATGTTGAAACCCTAACTTTAAATGTGATGTTATTAGATAGGGGGTCCTTGGGAGGTAATTAGGCCATAGGGGTAAACGCTGCATGCATGGGATTAGTGCCCTTATTAAGAAGACCCTAGGCACCAGCTCATCCCTTCCACCGTGTGAGGGTGCAGGACGCAGTCAGCATCTGCAGCCTGGAAGAAGGCCTTCCCCAGAATCCTGTGTGCTGGCACCTGGAGCCAGCCTCTGAAACTGTGAGAAATAAACTCATATTTTTATAAGCCACTGAGTCTGTGGCATTTTGTTTGAGCAGCCTGAACAGGTTAAGATGTACATCATATCAGCAAGACATTCTCTTTCAATGAGACTTGTCTAGTATACAAAGGAAAACTTTGACAACAAAAACAAATACTTCTATCTACTAATCTACAATCTCTTAAAAACAGACACTAAAATTTATGTCTTTCTGCCTAAAAACAGATTAGCCTAACCTGCTTTGACATAAAATGATAAAACAACTATGGGGATTTTTTCATCATATGGGAGCTTGCTGTCCTCAAACCGGACCCTCAAATTCAGTTCTTTCTTCAGCCTAGATTCTTGGTTTTTCACCACCATGGTAGGCAATGATTTAAGGCTTCTCACTAATATCTTAGTAAATAAATATATTTAGAGAAATTTGTAAGTCAGAACTGTGGAAGAGAAGATTACAGTTAATAAATAAGTGAAAAATAATCTGTGAAGTAGAAATGAGGAAAAATACTGTGTTCCTTAAGTCATAGAATTGGCTACAGTCACACAAACAGTTTCTCTCTTCTGTATCAAAAGGGATGAAAATGCTAATTTTTACAGTGTGGTTACCTTGAAAGTACCTTAAAAAACTTGACTTATGAAAAATCTTGAATCACACCAAAGCAAATAAACCTGTTTTAGACTTTCTCCCTAATGGCTCCAAGTCAAGACTAATCAACATGATCATCTCTTGTTTCAGGGATTGTCAAGAAATCATGACCGCAGCCTTCAAGGGTGAGTTCTCTATTATTTTTGGCTCTCAACAGCCATAACTAGTCCGAACATGTTGACTTAAGCTAGCCATAATAGGGCAGCTTACTTCCAGCTGAATCACTGTAAGATTTAATGTGTCAAGAAAGATTTAGTACCCCATGTTTTCCTCTGAATCCTTGGTTTCCTAGGCACACACTGTTCTTTCTTTGTTTCAGGTACTTGCACAGTTAATAAAAATAGTCATTAAAAAATAAATAAATCATTTATTAGGTAATTTAGGCATGCATTTATAATGATGATCCTCTGTAATAAATGTAATTATTCACATGATAGTTTAGTGACTTGCCCAGGCCATACAGTTATTTCATGGTAGGGGTAAAATTCAAACCCCACGATCAAATGACTCCATAAATGAAACCTTTAATTTGAGTCTGTGCTTACCCCCTCTCACAGAATAATGCTCAAATCCTATTGGAGCCTATTGTCATACTTGGGAAATTCTATGGTCTCTGTCCCCCTCTTGAAGATTATACCCTAGTAATGGGTCCAAGGTTTGAATGGCTTCTCTATATAAATATATTTACTTAACCCTGCATTTCTTTTTCTTTTTTTAAATTATTTTTATTTATTTATTTATTTTTTACTTCACAATATTGTATTTGTTTCGCCACACATCAACATGAATCCGCCACAGGTATACACGTGTTCCCAATCCTGAACCCCCTCCCACCTCCCTCCCCATATCATCCCTCGGGATCATCCCAGTGCACCAGCCCCAAGCTTCCTGTATCCTGCTTCGAACCTGGACTGGCGATTCATTTCTTATATGATATTATACATGTTTTAATGCCGTTCTCCCAAATCATCCCCCAACTCCCTCTCCCACAGAGTCCAAAAGACTGTTCTACACATCAGCACTGTTTATAACTCTGCATTTCTTAAATTTGTTTTCCTATGGGCCCACTCCTCTCTCTTACCTTTTTTCACATAATGACTATTAACAATCTGCACAACACACTTGGGGAAATGTTGCCCTGTATCATTTGGGTCCTGGTGTTGATTCTGTCAGTATTTGACATCAATTGAGAAAATATGCCAAGATGAAAAATTAAGAGAGGAGACAGAGAGAATAAAAGACAAGAGTCATTGTGTTTTCCACAATGACTACAGCAATTTACAGTCCCCTCAACAGCTCACAATAGTTCTCTTTTCTCATATCCCCTCCAATACTTGTTTCTTGCCTTCTTGATGATAGCCATGCTGATAGCTATGAGGTGGTATCTCATTTGGTTTTGATTTGCATTTGCCTGATCAGTGATGTTGAGCATCTTTTCATGTGACTGTTGGCCATCTGTATGTCTTCTTTAGAAAAATGTCAATTCATGTTCTCTGTCAATTTTTAATCAGGTTGTTTTTTTGATATTGAGTTGTATGAGCCTTTTAATATATTTTGTATATCAACTCCTTATCAAATATATCATTTGGCAAATATCTTCATTCATTCAGCAGGTTGCCTTTTTGTTTTGTTGGTGATTTACTCTGCTGTGCAAAAGCTTTTCAATTTCAAGTAGTCCTATTTGTATCTATTTTAAATTTTATTGCCTTTGTCTAGGGAGACACATTCCTCCAAAACATTGCTATAACCAGTGTTAAAGATCATACTACCCATGTTATCTTCTAGGACTTCTATGAATTAATTTTAATTTATTTTTGTATGGTATAACAAGGGGTCCAGTTTCATTCTTTTTCAGTTTTTCCAACATTATTTATTCCCAATTCTGACCTCCTTTGAGTATTCTTATCTCCTTTGTCAATGATTAACTGACTGTATTAGTTTTGAGTTTATTTCTGGACTCCCTGCTAAGTTCTATTGATCTATTTGACTGTTTCTGTGCCAAAACCATGCTGTTTTGATTATTATAGCTTTGTAGCATAGATTCAAGTTTGGGAGCATGGTACCTCCAGCTTTATTTTTCTTTTTCAAAATTCCTTCTGCTATTCAAGATCTTTTGTGGTTCCATATAAATTTTAGGATTATTTCAGTTCTGTGAAAAATTCCATTGATATTTTGATAGAGATTACATTGAGTCTGTAAATTGCATCAGGTAGTATGAACACTTTAACAATGTTGATTCTTCTAATCCACAAGCACAGTGTAGCTTTCCACTTATTTGTATCGGTTTCTTTCTTCAATGTCTTATGGTTTTCAGAGTTTGGGTCTTTTCATCTCCTACTTTTCTATTCTTATTGATTAAAGGGGATTGTTTTCTTCATTTCTTTTTCTGATAGTTTATTATTAGTGTATAGAAATGTGACAAAATTCTGCAATATTAATTTTATATCCCACAACTTTACTGAATTCATTTGTTAGAGGACCGAAATTGACAACCATTAGCCTGACTCATCAAAAAAAAAAAAAAAAAAAAGAACTCATATAAATAAACTCAGAGATGAAAAAGAAGTTATAAGTGACACTATAGAAATATCATTTTGATATTTGGCAAAACTAATACAATTATGTAAAGTTTAAAAATAAAATAAAATTTAAAAAAAAAGAAATACATAGGTTCATACGAGAATACGATAAACAATTATATGCCAACAAATTAGACAATCTAGAAGAGATGTATAAATTCTTAGAAACATACAGTCTTCCAAGACTGAATCATGAAGAAAGAAAATAAATCTGAATAGATCAATCACCAGTAAGGAAACTGAATCAGTAATCAAAATGCTCCCCAAAAGTAAAAAATCCGGACCAAATGGCTTCACAGGTGAATTCTATCAAACATTTAAAGGAGAATTAATGCTTATGCTTCTCAAATTATTCCAAAATATTAAAAATGAAGAAATACCTTCAAACTCATTTTATATTACCCTGATACCAAAACATGCAAAAATACCATAAGAAAAGAAAACTATAAGCCAGCATCCCTGATAAACACTGATATAAAATTCTCAACAAAATATTAACAATCCAAATTCAACCACACATTAGACATATTGCATACCATGATCAAGTGGGATTCATTACAGGTGATGCAAGGACAGGGATGGCTTTAATCTATAAATCAATGTGATTGGCTTTAATCTATAAATCAATCAATCAGTGGCAGATAAAAATCCTATTATCATCACAACAGATGCAGAAAAAGCATTTGACAAAAGTAAACATCCATTTATGATAAAACTCTCAACAAAGTGTGCCGTGCTGTACTCAGTAATGTTCAGCTCTTCACGACCATGTGGACTGCAGACTGCTAGGCTCCTCTGTCCATGGGATTCTTCAGGCAAGAGTACTGGAGTGGGTTGTCATTTCCTTCTCCAAGGGATCTACCAGACCCAGGGATTGAACCGTGTCTCTTGTGTCTCCTGCAGTGGCAGATGGATTCTTCACCACTGCGCCACCTAGGAAGCCCCAGAGGGAATATATTTCAACATAATCAAGGTCATATATGACAAGCCCATAGCTAACATCATACTCAGTGGTGAGATGTAGAAAGTTTTCCTCTTAGTTCAGGAAGAAGACAAATGTGCCCATACTCAGCACCTTTCTTCAATATTATATTGAAAGTTCTAGCTAGAGCATTTTGTCAGAAAAAGAAATAAGCAGCATTAGAATCAGAAAGAAAGAAGTAAATTATTTGCTATTTGCGGATGACATAATACTATATATTAAAAAACCCAAAGACTCCTGCAAAAAACTATTAAACTGAATTTTCAATATGCCAACATTTTGCTATAACAAAAGATTTTGCTAAGTGGCCAAAATACGTTTCATCATGTTTTGAGTTCCTGATGGAGGCTCAATCCACGGTTTATCACTTCTTAGCTGTATGTCCTTAGGAAACTTACTTAACCCCATTTGTGCCTCAGTTTCCTTATCTGCAAAATGGTGATAACAAGAGAACCAATCTGATAGGGGTGATATAAAGGCTAAAGTGCTTAGAACATTCCTGGCACATAGTATGCTTTATAAATATCAGTTATTATGTTTTAAATTACAATTTTAGAGTAAATTGGTTTAAAAAACTGAAATTTGAGAAAGAAAGAAAAGCCTTGGGAATGCCATAAAAAAACTAAGATGTGCAAAGCTGTAAGTCACATTCTGTCCCGACTTGGGAGGAATTCAGTGTTTGAATGGCTGGAGAGAGGCATGTAATTCTAAAACTGCAATATGGCAACTCATAGAAGATAACCAAATGACCAAGTTTCCCCAGTATTGTAGCTAGAGCTGTGCGTAAGTTGACCAGGAACTTACTGGTCAGTTGATTCCTGGCCAGGTAACCAGGAACTTAATGGGTAATAGGCCAGTAAGAAATATCACTTTTATGAGTCCAAGCTATTGAAATCACCTACTTTTAACTATAAGTCCAGCAGCATTGTGCTGATTCCAGCTAATTGCATTTGTGTAAAAAGAAGTGGAGGAGAAATGTAGAGCTCCCCCCACAAACCTCACCTCCCCCCACCAAAATACAAATGCTGTCAGAGGGTGCAGATTTGGAGGAAAAATCATCCTCTCAGAAATGGAGGTTGTCTTGATTTTATTTCAGAAAACAAGAAATATGTTCAGTCAAGAGGAAATTCTGTTTGTATCTTTTGTTGGCAGGGGGTGACTTATCATTGTTTGTCCCACAGATGTGTCTGGAAATTGCCAACCAATTAAAATGCACAAAATGAGCAAAACTGGTTACTCATTTTCCCAAAAATGTATACTGAATGTGCTAAATGAGCTTGTTTTCAAAAGTTCAGTGAAGTATACAGATTCCACTTACTGGTAATGACTTAAAATAAAGCAATAAAAATGCCACAGCTGAGTGTGGTTTTTACCCTTTACTTAAGGTTCTTGATGTGGCTCACTAAAAACTATAATTGAAATGACTAGTTGAGTTATGAATTCCAAAATCTGCCTTTGTTAACATGGAAGTAAGGGAAGGTATGGTGTTAGGGATCAGGAAAAAGGTAGGAGCTGGGGGAGGGAGCAGACTGCTATGGCGAGAGAGAAGATTTCCTTATTTCTGGATTCCTCCTCAAAATTCAGTTCAGTTCAGTCGCTCAGTCATGTCCGATTCTTTGTGACCCCATGAATCGCAGCACACCAGGCCTCCCTGTCCATCACCAACTCCTGGAGTTCACTCAGACTCACATCCATCGAGTCAGTGATGCCATCAAGCCATCTCATCCTCTGTTATCCCCTTCTCCTCCTGCCCCCAATCCCTCTCGGCATCAGAGTCTTTTCCAATGAGTCAACTCTTCGCATGAGGTGGCCAAAGTACTGGAGTTTCAGCTTTAGCATCAGTCCTTCCAAAGAAATCCCAGGGCTGATCTCCTTCAGAATGGACTGGTTGGATCTATCTTGGGGGCTCATCCGGGATCCTTCAGGACAAGATGGGAGCTAACAATTCCAGCCTCACTCCTTTGAACTATGTCTGCCGTAAGCTATTAAAACGGGTGTATGGATCAAATCCCAAGTCCAAGGAGTGGTGGCTGTGTGGGCACAGGAGGGCCTAAAGGAGCTATTCCACATTCAAGGTCAGGAGGGGGGCAGTGAGGAGATACCTTCATCCAAGGTAAGGAGCAGCAGCTGTGCTTTGCTGGAGCAGCCATGAAGAGATACCCCACGATCAAGGTAAGAGAAACCGAAGTAAGACGGTAGGTGTTGCAAGAGGGCATCAGAGGGCAGACACACTGAAACCATAATCACAGAAAACTAGTCAATCTAATCACACTAGGACCACAGCCTTGTCTAACTCAATGAAACTAAGCCATGCCCGTGGGGCCACCCAAGACAGGTGGATCATGGTGGAGAGATCTGACAGAATGTGGTCCACTGGAGAAGGGAACGGCAAACCACTTCAGCATTCTTGCCTTGAGAACCCCATGAACAGTATGAAAAGGCAAAATGATAGGATACTGAAAATGGAACTCCCCAGGTCAGTAGGGGCCCAATATGCTACTGGAGATCATCGTAATTAGTGGTTGGTAAATTCCTGGGGTTTCTTGACAATCTGTCTGTGTCAGAAAGACTGAGATTCAGTTCACTTCAGTTCAGTTCAGTCGCTCATTCATGTCCAACTCTTTGCAACCCCATGAATTGCAGCATGCCAGCCTCCCTGTTCATCACCAACTCCTGGAGTTCACACGAACTCATGTCCATCGAGTCCGTGATGCCATCCAGCCATCTCATCCTCTGTCGTCCCCTTTTCCTCCTGCCCCCAATCCCTCAGAGCATCAGGGTCTTTTCCAATGATCAACTCTTCTCATGAGGTGGCCAAAGTACTGGAGTTTCACCTTCAGCATCAGTCCTTCCAAAGAACACCCAGGACTGATCTCCTTTAGAATGAACCGGTTAAATCTCCTTGCAGTCCAAGGGACGTTCAAAAGTCTTCTCCAACACCACAGTTCAAAAGCATCAATTCTTCGGCGCTCAGCTTTCTTCCCAGTCCAACTCTCACATCCATACATGACCACTGGAAAAGCCATAGCCTTGACTAGACGGACCTTTGTTGGCAAAGTAATGTCTCTGCTTTTGAATATGCTATCTAGGTTGGTCATAAATTTTTCTTCCAAGGAGTAAGTGTCTTTTAATTTCATGGCTGCAATCACCATCTGCAGTGATTTTGGAGCCCCCCAAAATAAAGTCTGACACTGTTTCCACTGTTTCCTCATCTATTTCCCATGAAGTGATGGGACCAGATGCCATGATCTTAGTTTTCTGAACTTTGAGCTTTAAGCCAACTTTTTCACTCTCTTGTTTCACTTTCATCAAGAGGCTTTTTAGTTCCTCTTCACTTTCTGCCATAAGGGTGGTGTCATCTGCATATCTGAGGTTATTGATATTTCTCCCAGCAATCTTGATTTCAGCTTTTGCTTCTTCCAGCCCAATGTTTCTCATGGTGTACACTGCATAGAAGTTAAATAAGCAGGGTGACAATATACAGCCTTGACATACTCCTTTTCCTATTTGGAACCAGTCTGTTGTTCCATGTCCAGTTCTAACTGTTGCTTCTTGACCTGCATACAGATTTCTCAAGAGGCAGGTCAGGTGGTCTGGTATTCCCATCTGTTTCAGAATTTTCCATGTCTCTCTAATATCAGCTAGTTCACTCTGCAATTGCATTCCATTTTGAAGTATCTCCTCTTGAGCAATGTTACCAAGACTTGCAACATAAAATTTGCAATAATTGTAAGAGAAATTTGACTGTTTCTCTGTCTGCATAGGTCCATGTATCCATAGTACAAAATAAAGAGAGATTCATCCCAGTGGATTTTTAAAATAAATTACTGAGAAAACTGGAACAGAATGCTGTAAAGTAAGACAATAGAAAACTCCAAAAATTATACTTGAAGAAAGCTACTCCAAAAAATTGTAACCAGAGCAAGCAATGCCTCCAGTGTTTATCTCTTTAAATGAATGTTTATCAACTGGTAGTCCTACTGGGGGCAGGGAGTGTTACTGGAATCTAGCAGGCAAAGGGTTGAGATCAGAGATGCTGCTATTCACAGGACAGCCTCCTACAACAAAAAACAATCCAATTATCCAGTCCAAAATGTCAACTGTGCCAAGTTGGAGAATTCCTGTTTTATATTATAAAAGATTTATCCAAATCCAATGTTCTTCTAGGTGGAGAAACATTATTGCAGCTATATCATGCAGGTCATTCATAGAATTGTTTCCTTCTCTCTATTTCTTATTTTTTAACAGAATTGGGTAGCATAATATTATATAGAAATTGCTTATTATAAAGAAACTACATAAACTGGCATTAATGAATTACTGTGTAGTGGACACTTACATAACCACCAGTCAGGTCAAGAAAAAGAATTTTGCCAACAACCTAGAACCCTACCCCCTACTCCCAGTGTTTCTTGCTGGGCAGGATCCCTTCTTTCCCCTCATTTTTCTGACTCAGCTCCTCAGTTTTATTTGTAAATTCTGACCCAACTAGTCACCCCTAACCATTTTAATTTTGCCTATTTTTGAACTTTGAACTTTATAATGAAATTATATAGTATGTATTCTTTTGTGTCAGTCTTCATTATTTTGGTGAGTTCCATTTATATTACTCAATGTAACAGTAACATATTCACTTTCATTGCTGTGTGATATTCTTTTGTGTGATGATAATTCATCATTCTTTTGTTAATTGGACATCTGGGTTATTTTCAGTTTGGGACTTCTACAAATAATGTTGCTGAGACATTCTTGTCTACACACTCTGAAACATATATGCACACTGTTTGTTTAGACTTAAGAGTAGAACTTCAGGGTCATAGGGTATAAGGTATTTAACATTAGTAGATAATGCCAAGCTCTTTTTGTCAGTGGTTGTAAAAATGTGTGCTTTCACTTGTACTTGAGAGCACCAACTGTTGCATATTTTCTCCAGCACTTGGCATTGTCAGTCTTTTTTTTTTTTTATCATAGCCACTCTGATCATATGCAGTGGTATCCTATTATGACTTTAATTTGCATTTCTCTGATTATTAAGAGAGTTTAGTAACTTTTAGTATGTTTCAGTTCAGTTCAGTTCAGTCACTCAGTCATGTCCAAACTCTTGTGACACCATGAATCGCAGCACGCCAGGCCTCCCTGTCCATCACCAACTCCCGGAGTTTACTCAAACTCATGTCCATCGAGTCGGTGATGCCATCCAGCCATCTCATCCTCTGTCGTCTCTTTCTCCTACTGCCCCCAATCCCTCCCAGCATCAGAGTCTTTTCCAATGAGTCAACTCTTTGCATGAGGTGGCCAAAGTATTGGAGTTTCAGCTTCAACATCAGTCCTTTATGGATCATTTAAGTGTCCCTTTTTTGTGAAATGCCTTTTCATGTCCTTTGCTCCTGCTTCATAGCAATGTCTTTTTCTTTGTAGTCCTATATATATTCTTGATATGAATGAGCTCTTTGTTTCTTATTAAGCTGCATATATTTTCTGCTCATCTGTGGCTTGCCTTTGCACTCTCATAATGTGTCTCCAATGAATAGAATTTCTTAACTGCAATGTCATGGTCAGTCAAATGTATATATAGGTTTATATCCATTTAACCAATTATTCCTACCTTGCAATCGTGAGAATAGTCATTCATATTATTTCACATAACTGTTATTATTTTTGTCCTTCATATTAGGACTGTAATCCACTTTGAACTGATTCATGTATGGTGTGGGATAGATTTGCTTGTTATTTACTTTATTGCACAGCCTCAACAAAATTCATTGAAAAAAATTGTCCTTTCCCCACTGCTCTGCTCTGCAGTGACAAGGCTGTCATAAATCAAATGTCCATAAATATGTAGATATGTTCTTTTGGCTTCAATTCTATTTCAGTGGTGCATATATTTTAGAGCTAACCCTATACAGTCTTAATGACTACATCTTTATAGTAATTTTAACATCTGTAATGCAAGCCATGACACCATCTTTTCAAGAATGTCTAAAGCTCTTCTCAGCTTTTTTATTTTCATGTGAATTTTAAAATCAGCTTTTTGGTGTTTGCACACACACACAAACTTAGAAATGTTGATTCTACTGCATTTAACCAATAAATTTTGAATATTGAGCTTTCCAGTCCATAACACAATAAATCTCCATTAAGAATGTTTTCTTGAATTTATCTCAATGTTTTATAGTTTGTTGTACAGAGGCTTAATATAAGGATAGAATTGTCAACTCAGACTCACATGAATTGTATATCTTAATAGCAAACATTACTAATAATTCAAAGGATACAAGATAAAGAATATAAGACTCAGGCAAAGTGTTCTTCCTTTGGAAGAATCCAAAAACCATCATCACAGCTCTTCAAGGATTTTTCCTCTTCTGTGGTAGGGTGTGTTCTGGCTCAGATTTAAAATATAATGTTTAAAATTGATGTGGAATAGTGCATATGCAGAAGGGACCATTTTGGCCAGAGACCATTCTCATTTTATATTCAACTGATTATCCAGCTTATGTAACATTTTCCAGTCTGATGTGCCCTTAAAAAGCTGTTTCAGATTTTATTTACAATTGGTAAATAATGATAAAAAGCATTTTATTAGAAAAGTATTCTCAGTTATCTTTCTAGTAAATACCAGTAACATATTTACCAGGAGGTAGGAGTACTACTATGTTTACAAGGAGATTTACATGGTCATTCCTTTTTTGCTGGGCTTCCCTGGAAAACAGAATTGTTAACAGGTTTGAATGTGAAAGTAAAATTCTCTTAGTCATGTCCAATCCTTTGCAACCCCGTGGATGATACAGTCTATGGAATTATCCAGGCCAGAATACTAGAGTGGGTAGCCTTTCCCTTCTCCAAAAGACCTTCCCAACCCAGGAATCCAACCCAGGTCTCCCCCATTGCAGGTAGATTATTTACCAGCAGAGCCACAAGGGAAGCCCAAGAATACTGGACTAGGTAGCCGATCTCTTCTCCAGTGGATCTTCCCAACCCAGAATTGAACCGGGGTCTCCTGTATGGCAAGCAGATTCCTTATCAACTGAGCTATCAGGTCTACTATTACTATTTTCTTCCTTAATATCTTTCTCAGACATACGCCTAATTATTTGATGGTTATGGTGCTATTTTGGAGAAGGCAATGGCAACCCACTCCAGTACTCTTGTCTGGAAAATCCCATGAACGGAGGAGCCTGGTGGGCTGCAATCCATGGGGTTGCGAAGAGTCGGACATGACTGAGCGACTTCACTTTCACTTTTCACTTTCATGCATTGGAGAAGGAAGTGGCAACCCACTCCAGTGTTCTTGCCTGGAGAATCCCAGGGATGGGGGAGCCTGGTGGGCTGCCGTCTATGGGCCTGCACAGAGTTGAACATGACTGAAGTGACTTAGCAGCAGTGGCATGGTGCTATTTTAAATTTTATATTTCTTTTAAATGTCATTTCTAATTCACTGTTAGCATATAAAAATACAATTTATTTTTATATTGATTTTTTCAGTAATTTAAAAATTTATTAATTCAAACAATTTATTTGTAGATTGTTAGATTTTCTACTATGTGGTCATATCATTTGTTTCCATTCTTTCTTCAATTCTTACTTTTTCAAATTTATTTTTCTCATTTTATTTTACTGATCAGGGCCTCTAGGACAATGCTGAATAGAAGTGGTGATAGCAGACATCATTGCTTTCTTCCTGATTACAAAGGCAGATATGTCAATTTTTCATCACTCACTGGGTATTATATTCGCTGTAGTATTTTTTCAGATAGTATTTATCAGAGTAAGGATGATCCCTAATATTCCTAATTTGCTTAGAGGTTTATAGAGGGCATGCACTCATCTTCTCCTGCAAGAACTCCAAAATTACAATCCACTGCTGAACAACCATCAGCAGAATGTTGGATCCCACCAAAAAAAGATACCCCATATCCAAGGACAAAAGGAGAAACTCCAACAAGATGGTAGGAGGGGTGAAATCACATCTAAAATCAAATACCATATCCACCAGAGACACTCAGAGGGCTCAAACAAGGTCTTGTGTGCACCAGGAGATCCCACAGAGACTGAGCCAGACCTGCCTTTGAGTGTTTGAGTGTCTCCTGTGGAGGAATGGGTCAGCAGTGGCCTGCCTCAGGGGCAGGGGCTCTGGGTGCAGCATACTTGGGTATGGAATAAGCCCTCTTGGAGGAGGTTGCCATTAACTCCACCATAGAACTACCAGAAATTACACAGGACTGGGGAAACAGACTCTTGGAGGGCACAAACAAAGCATTATGAGCACCAGGACCCAGAGAAAGAAGCAGTGACCCCACAAGAGACTGACCCAGACTTGCCTCTGAGTGTCCAGGAGTCTCCCACAGAAGCTTGGGTCAATGGTGGCCTGCTGCAGGGTTGGGGGCACTGAGTGCTACAGTGCCTGCATAGGACCTTTTGCAGGAGGCCCCCATTATCTTCATTACCTCCACCATAGTTTGGCCCCAGGTAAATAACAGGGTGGGAACACAGTCCCACCCTTGAAGAAAAACTGGATTAAAGATTTACTGAGCATGGTCCCACCCATCAGAACAAGCCCCAGTTTCTACCTTAGTCAGTCTCTCTCATTAGGAAACTTCCATAAGCCTCTTATCCTTATCCATCAGAGGGCAGACAGAATGAAAAACACAGTCACAGAAAACTATTCAAACTGATCACATAGACCACAGCCTTGTCTAACTCAAAGAAACTAATAGCCAAGGCTTGTAGGGCCACCCAAGACAGACGAGTCATGGTGGAGAATTCTGACAAAACATGGTCCACTGGAGAAGAGAATGGCAAACCACTTCAGTATTCTTGCATTGAGAACCCCATGAACAGTATGAAAAGGCAAAAAGATAAGACACTGAAAGATGAACTCCTCAGGTCGGTAGGTACCCAATATGCTACTGGACATCAGTGGAGAAATAACTCCAGAAAGAATGAAGAGATGGAGCCAAAGCAAAAACAACACCCAGTTATGGATGTGACTGGTGATGGAAGTAAGTCTGATGCTGTAAAGAACAATATTGCATAGGAAACTGGAATGTTAGGTCCATGAATCAAAGTAAATTAGAAGTGGTCAAACAGGAGATAGCAAGAGTGAACATTGACATCTTAGGAATCAGAGAACTAAAATAGACTAGAATGTGCAAATTTAACTCAGATGACCATTATATCTATTACTGTGGGCAAGAATCCCTTAGAAGAAATGGAGTAGCCGTCATGGTCAACAAAAGAGTCTGAAATGCAGTACGTGGATGCAATATCAAAAATGACAGAATAATCTCTATTCATTTCCAAGGCAAACCATTCAATAGCACAGCAATCCAAGTCTATGGCCCAAACAGTAATGCTGAAAAATCTGAAGTTGAATGGTTCTATGAAGACCTATAAGATGGTCTAGAACTGACACCCTAAAAACATGTCCTTTTCATTATAGGGGACTGTAATGCAAAAGTAGGAAGTCAAGAGATACCTGGAGTAACAGGCAAATTTAGCCTTGGAGTACAAAATGAAGCAGGGCAAAGCTAAAGGAGTTTTGCCAAGAGAGCACACTGGTCATAGGAAACATTCTCATCCAAAACACAAGAGGAAACTGTACACATGGACATCACCATATGGTCAACACTGAAATCAGATTGATTTTATTCTTTGCAGTGAAAGGTGGTAAAGGTCTATACAGTCAGCAAGAAAAGAAAAAAAAAAAAAAAACACTTGGAGTCAACTGTGGCACAGATTATGAACTATTTACTGCAAAATTCAGGCTTAAATTGAAGAAAGTAGGGAAAACCACCAGACGATTCAGGTATGACCTAAATCAAATCCCTTATAATTACACAGTGGAAGTGACAAGCAGATTCAGGCAATTAGATCTGATGACAGAGTACCTGAAGAACAAGGACGGAGATTCGTGACATTGCACAGGAGGCAGTGATCAAGACCACCCACAAGAAAAAGAAATGCAAAAAGGTAAAATGGTTGCCTGAGGAGGCCTTACAAGTAGCTGAGAACAGAAGAGAAGAGAAAGGCAAAGGAGAAAAGGAAAGATATATCCATTTGAATGCAGAGTTTGCAAAGAAATAGATGAAAACAATAGAATGGGAAAGACTAGAGATATCTTCAAGAAAGTTAAAGATAGCAAGGGAACATTTCATGAGAAGAAGGGCAAGTAAAGGACAGAAATGATACGGACCTAACAGAAGCAGAAGATAGTACGAAGAGGTGACCACAGAACACAGAGGAACTATACAAAAAAGATCATCATGACTCAGATAACCATGATGGTGTAATCACTCACGTAGAGCCTGACATCCTGGAATGCGAAGTCAAGTGGGTCTTAGGAAGCATCACTATGAACAAAGCTAGTGGATGTGATGAAATTCCAGTTTAGCTATTTCAAATTGCAAAAGATGATGCTGTGAAAGTCCTGCACTCAATATGGCAGCAAATTTGCAAAACTCAGCAGTGGCCACAGAACTGGAAAAGATCAGTTTTCATTCCAGTCTCAAAGAAAGGCAATGCCAAAGAATGCTCAAACTATTGCACAATTGTGCTCATCTCACACACTAGTAATGTAATGTTCAAAGTTCTCTAAGTCAGGCTTCAGCAGTATGTGAAACTCAGAATACCAGATGTTACAGCTGGATTTAGAAAAGTCAGAAGAATCAGAGATCAAATTGCCAACATCTGTTGGATCATCAAAAAAGCAAGAGAGTTTCAGAAAAACATCTACTTTTACTTTATTGAGTATGCCAAAGCCTTTGACTGTCTGGATCACAACAACTGTGGAAAATTCCTAAAGAGGTGGGAATACCAGACCACCTTACTTGCCTCCTGAGAAATCTGTATGCAGGTCAAGAAACAACAGTTAAAACTGGACCTGGAACAACAGGCTGGTTCCAAATCCGGATAGGAGTATATCAAGGCTGTATATTGTCACCCTGCTGATTTAACTTATATTCAGAGTATATCATATAAAATGCCAGGCTGTATGAAGCACAAGCTGGAATCAAGATTGCCAGGAGAAATATCAATAACCTCAGAAATGTAGGTGACATCACCCTTATGACAGAAAGTAAAGAAGAACTAAAGAACCTCTTGATGAAATGAAAGAGCAGAGTGAAAAAGTTGTCTTAAAACTCAACATTCAGAAAATTCAGATCATCACATCTGGTCCCATCACTTCATAGCAAATATCTGGGCAAACAATGGAAACAGTGAGAAACTTTATTTTCTTGGGCTTGAAAGTCACTGAAGATTATGACTGTAGCCATGAAATTAAGAGACACTTGCTCCTTGGAAGAAAAGCTATGACCAACCTAGACAGCATATTAAAAAGTAGAGATATTACTTTGCCAACAAAGGTATGTCTAGTCAAAGCTACGTTTTTTCCATTAGTCATGTATAGATGTGAGAGTTGGACTATAAGGAAAGCTGAACACTGAGAATTGATGCTTTTGAACTGTGGTGTTCGAGAAGACTCTTGCGAGTCCCCTGGCCTGCAAGGAGATCCAAGCAGTCAATCCTAAAGGAAATCAGTCCAGAATGTTCATTGGAAGGACTGATACTACAGCTGAAACTCAAATACTTTGGCCACCTGATGTGAAAAACTGACTTCTTGGAAAAGACCCTGATGCTGGTAAAGATTGAAGGTGGGAGGAGAAGGGGATGACAGAGGATGAGATGGTTGGACGGTACCACTGAATCGATGGACATGAGTTTGAGTAAGCTTCAGGAGTTGATAGTGGACAGGGAAGCCTGGCGTGTTGCAGTCCATGGGGTGGCAATGAGTCAGATATGACTGAGCAACTGAACTGAATTGAACTGAACTGAAGATATTTATAATGAAGAAATATTGAACTTTTTCAACTGTTTTCTTTTTGTATTTGCTGAGATGGTCATATAATTTTTCTTTAGTTATGTAACATATCACATTGATAGATTTTTGAATATTAAAGACATCATATTTTTGAAGTAGTTTAACTTGACTGTGATATTATATTCTTACATAATACGGACTCTAAGTTGTTAATATTTTAATTAGCATTTCTGCGTCTGCTTTCATAGCCTATAATTTTTCTTTCTTGTATTACTCCTTTTGGTGTCATGGCAAGCTTGTACAATGAATGGATAGTATCTTTTCTTTAAAAAAAAAAATACATCAGTGTCTCTTCTGCTGTCTCATATACAGGGTTATTGTTACCATCTTTCTAAATTCCATATATGCATTAGTATACTGTATTGGTGTTTTTCTTTCTGGCTTACTTCACTCTGTATAATAGACACTGATGTATAGAACAGTCTTTTGGACTCTGTGGGAGAAGGAGAGGGTGGGATGATTTTGGAGAATGGCATTGAAATATGTATAATATCATGTATGAAACGAGTTGCCAGTCCAGGTTCGATGCACGATACTGGATGCTTGGGGCTGGTGCACTGGGACGACCCAGAGGGATGGTATGGGGAGGGAGGAGGGAGGAGGGTTCAGGATGGGGAACACATGTATACCTGTGGCAGATTCATCTTGATATATGGCAAAACCAATACAATATTGTAAAGTTAAATAAAATAAAATTAAAAAATAAAATAAAATAAAATATGGTGGAAATTGTTTACATTGCTATTATTTATTCTTTAAATGTTTACAAAACTAGCTGGAGAAACCATCTGGGTTTCAGACTATATTTAGTCCAAGATTCCTAGTGTCAAGTGACTTCAAGGTCAAACCAGTGATGCAAATATACAAAGCAGTAGGAACAGACCAAGAACATTTTAAAAGACTGTTTACTATGATTAATTGGAAAACACCACAATGTATTCAAGAAGAAATAAATTTACACATATGACCATATGCACACAGACTCATGGACAAACAATCTCATTTACAGGTAGCCAACATTTTCTAAGTTCCCACTTTAAGACTTTACCATACAATGAATGCTATAGAATATTGGGCCTTCAACAACCTCTTACTCTCTGCAGCCTTAGTCTTCAACTATTTGTTTCACTTCACTCTACATAATACATTTTATTCTGTTCCTAAACCTATGTACTTCCTAAGAAATTCCATTTTTAGTGACTTCTGTAAGATTGAGGCTGCTGTGAATGAGATTTTCTATGACTTTATTACTTTTCATGTGAGAGATTGGAACCAAAGCTGAGCAGGTAAAGAACTTTGGAGTATTTTGAGCCAAGTTTTTACAAATGACTTTAAAAAAGAAAACGAATGGCTTCTCAATGGCCTTCAATGAGTAAGCCATATTTGGTAGCTGGAGCCCTCAAAGACTAATGCTTATTTTGTTCAGGGATGCCAAAAACATTACTTTACATAATGAATTTTACTCAACAGCTAATGAACACAGGGAAGAACAACTGAGATAAGGAGTAAATTTAATTATTTGCTATAAACTATATAATTAATCTAATTAAAAACTATATAATTATTTGCTGAATTTTTTTTTTTTTTTTTTTTTTTTTTAGCTCTAAACCTTTCCCTTATGGTGGGCCTTTAATTCCAAATATTTTCACTGAATGTAAATTCTGACATTTGTGAATTTAAATTACACCTACCCTACCCTACAGATTCAGCTCAAATTCTGTTTTCTTCTTAAAGCCTTTCTAGGTTACAAGTGCCATGATCTCTTCTGAGCATGCTATCTATATGAACTACAATAATGCCCATGCTGCTGACATACTCTTCATACCTCTGAGACTGTATACACCAAACAGCGAGTAAGTGATGCATGTGACTAAAACTCAAGTCATTTGACTCAACTCAACAGTCTTTCCAATAGGATCCTACTGCTTCGTTGACTTTCTTAACATAATACCTTTAGAGGCCATCAACTGGCTTAATAGAAATTTAGTCCTGACAGGACGTTCGGAGGCATTCTTGTGTTTTGTGTGTAAAGATGATGCTTTACGTTTTCCATGGTACAAAGAAAGAATTCAAGAGTAAAGAGACTTTTCTTCTTTCAAACCTGAAGAATGCACTTTCTCACTTGCCCCAGGGTTTACCTCTTCACCGGCAACAAAGTTATTGACCCCAAATGAAGCCAATACCCTCTCAGAATTGAAGACAATCATCTTCATGGTGATAAGCACCTGGATTTAGGGCTAAAATTCTGCCTTTTACCCTCCTACTTAACAATTTTTAAAATAAAATCAGGTTGTACTAACATACAGGACTGTTTGGCTCTCCATGTTAAGCTCACTTCTGCAGCTTTCTCTTTAGTCACGTCAGTGAGTGGACAAAGCAGGAAGGTACAAAGGCAGCTCACTGTTGTGCTGACACATCTCTCATAAATAATCAAGATTTAATCACAAAACACATATAATGAGGGTTTTAAAGAGCCTATTCATGAATTTGAATCTTTGTTCACCGGATTCTTTTACCAAATGGTGCAGCAGGCAGTGAGGAGAGTATATTTATGGCTCATTAATAAAGATTGCTTTCTGAAAAGCATATCTTTCACATAATCATGAAGATGAGGGAATTTTTAAAGGAATTATACCATTGAAAAGTGATTGATGTGCGATCAGCAGTGATTCCTTTAACTCAACTGAGATTTTATATTTGAATAATTCCTGTAAGTATATCTTTTGTGCAAATACATTTTTGATTGGTAATGAATGTTACTAGTTATTTCATTTTCAGCCTACAGACTGATCTGATATGACCCTGTATCCTTTATATGTGGCCTTGATTGACAATCCAAAAATTCATGTTGGGAGACTGCAAAAGAAATTGTCTAGCATACCACCTGAGGGGATAATGTGAAGAAACTGCAGACAATAGATGAAACAGTCACTCTGGCAATTATGGAATGTGAGAAAAATTTGCTTCTTCCCTGTGTCTAAGAGCAGTGAGAGAAATTTATTCAGCTTTCTACATGATTTATCAGAAACTGGTCCAAAAACCTCTTTTAAAACTCCTGTTTACCATTTTATAAAGTAGAGCTGTTAAAAAACCATTATGAATATTTCCAAAGATGTATGAGTTTCTGAAGGGTATTCCCAAGCTCAAAAAATACATATATGGTTATCGACCTTAACAATTGACTTGTAAGGCTGCCAGGCTATTAATGAGCATCTTTAAAATTTTCATAGTCTTCTGTTATTACTACTACTGATGCTACCAAGTACAGGACCATTATCAGCTGCAATTATTGGAGGCTCACCATGGACCAATGTGATTCACAAACACTGTCTTATTTAATCCTCATCACATATGAGATATGTATTCTATGAACCTTTCATATGTGAGAAATCAGATTTAGATAAGTTAACTAACTTGAGTAAGGTATTCAAGTTGACAGTGCCAGAGATTAAAATAAAGCATCTCGGAGGAGGAGCCAAGATGGCGGAGGAGTAGGACGGGAAGAACACTTTCTCCCCCACAAATTCATCAAAAGAGCATTTAAACGTCGAGTAAATTCCACAAAACAACTTCTGAATGCCGGCAGAGGACAGCAGGCACCCAGAAAAGCAATCCAACTCTTCGAAAGGAGCGCGACTGAACAAAGAGAAGAAATACAGCTCCACCCATCAGAACACCGACACAAGCTTCCCTAACCAGGAAACCTTGACAAGCCACCTGTACAAACCCAGACACAGCGAGGAAAAGCCACAATAAAGAGAACTCCACAAACTGCCAGAATACAGAAAGGACACCCCAAACTCAGCAATTTAAACAAGATGAAGAAACAGAGGAATAGCCAGCAGATAAAGGAACAGGATAAATGCCCACCAAACCAAACAAAAGAGGAAGAGATAGGGAATCTACCTGATAAAGAATTCCAAATAATGATAGTGAAATTGATCCAAAATCTTGAAATTAAAATGGAATCACAGATAAATAGCCTGGAGACAAGGATTGAGAAGATGCAGGAAAGGTTTAACAAGGACCTAGAAGAAATAAAAAAGAGTAAATATATAATGAATAATGCAATAAATGAAATTAAAAACACTCTGGAGGCAACAAATAGTAGAATAACAGAGGCAGAAGATAGGATTAGTGAATTAGAAAATAGAACGGTAGAAATAAATGAATCAGAGAGAATAAAAGAAAAATGAATTAAAAGAAATGAGGACAATCTCAGAGACCTCCAGGACAATATTAAATGCTACAACATTCGAATCATAGGGGTTCCAGAAGAAGAAGACAAAAAGAAAGACCATGAAAAAATACTTGAGGAGATAATAGTTGAAAACTTCCCTAAACTGGGGAAGGAAATAATCACCCAAGTCCAAGAAACCCAGAGAATCCCAAACAGGATAAACCCAAGGCGAAACACCCCAAGACACATATTAATCAAATTAACAAAGATCAAACACAAAGAACAAATATTAAAAGCAGCAAGGGAAAAACAACAAATAACACACAAGGGAATTCCCATAAGGATAACAGCTGATCTTTCAATAGAAACTCTTCAAGCCAGGAGGGAATGGCAAGACATACTTAAAATGATGAAAGAAAATAACCTACAGCCCAGATTATTGTACCCAGCAAGGATTTCATTCAAGTATGAAGGAGAAATCAAAAGCTTCTCAGACAAGCAAAAGCTGAGAGAATTCTGCACCACCAAACCAGCTCTCCAACAAATACTAAAGGATATTCTCTAGACAGGAAACACAAAAATGGTGTATAAATTCGAACCCCAAACAATAAAGTAAATGGCAAAGGGATCATACTTATCAGTAATTACCTTAAACGTAAATGGGTTGAATGCCCCAACCAAAAGACAAAGACTGGCTGAATGGATACAAAAACAAGACCCCTACATATGTTGTCTACAGGAGACCCACCTCAAAACAGGGGACACATACAGACTGAAAGTGAAGGGCTGGAAAAAGATTTTCCATGCAAATAGGGACCAAAAGAAAGCAGGAGTAGCAATACTCATATCAGATAAAATAGACTTTAAAACAAAGGCTGTGAAAAGAGACAAAGAAGGTCACTACATAATGATCAAAGGATCAATCCAAGAAGAAGATATAACAATTATAAATATATATGCACCCAACACGGGAGCACCGCAGTATGTAAGACAAATGCTAACAAGTATGAAAGGAGAAATTAACAATAACACAATAATAGTGGGAGATTTTAATACCCCACTCACACCTATGGATAGATCAACTAAACAGAAAATTAACAAGGAAACACAAACTTTAAACGATACAATAGACCAGTTAGACCTAATTGATATCTATAGGACATTTCATCCCAAAACAATGAATTTCACCTTTTTCTCAAGTGCACATGGAACCTTCTCCAGGATAGATCACATCCTGGGTCATAAAGCTAGCCTTGGTAAATTCAAAAAAATAGAAATCATTCCAAGCATCTTTTCTGACCACAATGCAGTAAGATTAGATCTCAATTACAGGAGAAAAACTATTAAAAATTCCAACATATGGAGGCTGAACAACACGCTGCTGAATAACCAACAAATCACAGAAGAAATAAAAAAAGAAATCAAAATTTGCATAGAAACGAATGAAAGTGAAAACACAACAACCCAAAACCTGTGGGACACAGTAAAAGCAGTCCTAAGGGGAAAGTTCATAGCAATACAGGCACACCTCAAGAAACAAGAAAAAAGTCAAATAAATAACCTAACTCTACACCTAAAGCAACTAGAAAAGGAAGAAATGAAGAACCCCAGGGTTAGTAGAAGGAAAGAAATCTTAAAAATTAGAGCAGAAATAAATGCAAAAGAAACAAAAGAGACTATAGCAAAAATCAACAAAGCCAAAAGCTGGTTCTTTGAAAGGATAAATAAAATTGATAAACCATTAGCCAGACTCATCAAGAAACAAAGGGAGAAAAATCAAATCAATAAAATTAGAAACGAAAATGGAGAGATCACAACAGACAACACAGAAATACAAAGGATTATAAGAGACTATTATCAACAATTATATGCCAATAAAATGGACAACGTGGAAGAAATGGACAAATTCTTAGAAAAGTACAACTTTCCAAAACTCGACCAGGAAGAAATAGAAAACCTTAACAGACCCATCACAAGCACGGAAATTGAAACTGTAATCAAAAATCTTCCAGCAAACAAAAGCCCCGGTCCAGACGGCTTCACAGCTGAATTCTACCAAAAATTTAGAGAAGACCTAACACCTATCCTGCTCAAACTCTTCCAGAAAATTGCAGAGGAAGGTAAACTTCCAAACTCATTCTATGAGGCCACAATCACCCTAATACCAAAACCTGACAAAGATCCCACAAAAAAAGAAAACTACAGGCCAATATCACTAATGAACATAGATGCAAAAATCCTTAACAAAATTCTAGCAATCAGAATCCAGCAACACATTAAAAAGGTCATACACCATGACCAAGTGGGCTTTATCCCAGGGATGCAAGGATTCTTCAATATCCACAAATCAATCAATGTAATACACCACATTAACAAATTGAAAAACAAAAACCATATGATTATCTCAATAGATGCCGAGAAAGCCTTT
This sequence comes from Bos grunniens, assembly GCF_055505025.1. Lineage (NCBI taxonomy): Eukaryota > Metazoa > Chordata > Mammalia > Artiodactyla > Bovidae > Bos > Bos grunniens. The sequence goes on along the minus strand of NC_141179.1, from coordinate 5,179,582 downwards.
GACAAAATTCAACACCCATTTATGATAAAAACTCTCCAGAAAGCAGGAATAGAAGGAACATACCTCAACATACTAAAAGCTATATATGACAAACCCACAGCAAACATTATCCTCAATGGTGAAAAATTGAAAGCATTTCCTCTAAAGTCAGGAACAAGACAAGGGTGCCCACTTTCACCATTCCTATTCAACATAGTTTTGGAAGTTTTGGCCACAGCAATCAGAGCAGAAAAAGAAATAAAAGGAATCCAAACTGGAAAAGAAGAAGTAAAACTCTCACTATTTGCAGATGACATGATCCTCTACATAGAAAACCCTAAAGACTCCACCAGAAAATTACTAGAACTAATCAATGATTATAGTAAAGTTGCAGGATATAAAATCAACACACAGAAATCCCTTGCATTCCTATACACTAATAATGAGAAAACAGAAAGAGAAATTAAGGAAACAATTCCATTCACCATTGCAACGGAAAGAATAAAATACTTAGGAATATATCTACCTAAAGAAACTAAAGACCTATATATAGAAAACTATAAAACACTGGTGAAAGAAATCAAAGAGGACACTAATAGATGGAGAAATATACCATGTTCATGGATTGGAAGAGTCAATATAGTGAAAATGAGTATACTACCCAAAGCAATTTATAGATTCAATGCAATCCCTATCAAGCTACCAACAGTATTCTTCACAGAGCTAGAACAAATGATTTCACAATTTGTATGGAAATACAAAAAACCTCGAATAGCCAAAGCGATCTTGAGAAAGAAAAATGGAACTGGAGGAATCAACCTACCTGACTTCAGGCTCTATTACAAAGCCACAGTTATCAAGACAGTATGGTACTGGCACAAAGACAGAAATATAGATCAATGGAATAAAATAGAAAGCCCAGAGATAAATCCACGCACATATGGACACCTTATCTTTGACAAAGGAGGCAAGAATATACAATGGATTAAAGACAATCTCTTTAACAAGTGGTGCTGGGAAATCTGGTCAACCACTTGTAAAAGAATGAAACTAGAACACTTTCTAACACCATATACAAAAATAAACTCAAAATGGATTAAAGATCTCAACGTAAGACCAGAAACTATAAAACTCCTAGAGGAGAACCTAGGCAAAACACTCTCTGACATACATCACAGCAGGATCCTCTATGACCCACCTCCCAGAATATTGGAAATAAAAGCAAAAATAAACAAATGGGACCTAATTAAACTTAAAAGCTTCTGCACATCAAAGGAAACTATTAGCAAAGTGAAAAGACAGCCTTCAGAATGGGAGAAAATAATAGCAAATGAAGCAACCGACAAACAACTAATCTCAAAAATATACAAGCAACTCCTTCAACTCAACTCCAGAAAAATAAATGACCCAATCAAAAAATGGGCCAAAGATCTAAATAGACATTTCTCCAAAGAAGACATACAGATGGCTAACAAACACATGAAAAGATGCTCAACATCACTCATTATCAGAGAAATGCAAATCAAAACCATTATGAGATATCATTTCACACCAGTCAGAATGGCTGCGACCCAAAAGTCTACAAATAATAAATGCTGGAGAGGGTGTGGAGAAAAGGGAACCCTCTTACACTGTTGGTGGGAATGCAAACTAGTACAGCCACTATGGAGAACAGTGTGGAGATTCCTTAAAAAACTGGAAATAGAACTGCCTTATGATCCAGCAATCCCACTGCTGGGCATACACACTGAGGAAACCAGAAGGGAAAGAGACACATGTACCCCAATGTTCATCGCAGCACTGTTTATAATAGCCAGGACATGGAAGCAACCTAGATGTCCATCAGCAGATGAATGGATAAGAAAGCAGTGGTACATATACACAATGGAGTATTACTCAGCCATTAAAAAGAATACATTTGAATCAGTTCTAATGAGGTGGATGAAACTGGAGCCTATTATACAGAGTGAAGTAAGCCAGAAGGAAAAACACCAATACAGTATACTAACACATATATATGGAATTTAGAAAGATGGTAACGATAACCCTGTATACGAGACAGCAAAAGAGACACTGATGTATAGAACAGGCTTATGGACTCTGTGGGAGAGGGAGAGGGTGAGAAGATTTGGGAGAATGGCATTGAAACATGTGAAATGTCATGTATGAAACGAGATGCCAGTCCAGGTTCAATGCACGATGCTGGATGCTTGGGGCTGGTGCACTGGGACGACCCAGAGGGATGGTATGGGGAGGGAGGAGGGAGGAGGGTTCAGGAGGGGGAAAAAAAAAAATAAAATGTAACAGGTACTGTGCTGAAAACCTTACATATATTTCAACAGTGCCTAGGTCACAACGATCCTTAAAAATAAAATAAAATAAAATAAAATAAAGCATCTCAACAATTTTTTGCAGGGAAAATGCTTCCACAGCCAGCAAGAGTCAGAAAATGCTTTCCAAGAGTTCATAAAATCCAGAAGCATAGATTTCCATGCTACAGGGATAAGTAAACTTATTCTTGTTGGCAAAAATGTGATGATTGCAATGGTTCCTATTTTGATTAATAAAGATATGTTTGAGACTTGTTATAATGAGTTAAAATTCATGGTCCCAAACTGCAATTAGATTTGCACCAACTAGTACATATCTGTATTTAAGAATATTAATAACAGTTAATTTAAATGTATTAATTAATTCATAGTCTGTTTTATTTATTAGCGGAAGGAAGAGTAGTATAGCAGTGTGGTTAAACAGACAGACTCTGGGGCCAGATTTCCTGGGTTTCAATTCCAGCTCTTACTTTCCAGCTGGGTGGCCTTGGTTAAGTTGCCTAATTTCTCTAAGTCTCAATGTCCCCTTATGTAAAATGAGTTTATAATAGTAAGTATCAACCTCATAAGACATTTGTGAGGATAAAATAAATTAAATTTCTAGAACACTTCCAAGTTCTTCAGTAAGAATTTCTTTGGGTGCCAAGTGCTTAGTAAGTAGCAAACTATTCTAGGAAGCCTGCAACTATTGTTTGAATTAAGCTGAAAGCAGTGAGAACCACTGCTCTAAAACAGATAATTTGAGACATCTTGCTTGGTTGCTTAAGATACCTTATTTGCATCCTTTCCAAGTGATTATTTCTGTCCTGGATAGTTCAGAATGCTGGAAAAATATCCTGTTGTGAGACTCTACTCTACAGTGTGTTAGGAACTTTCATGCACATGATTTGTACTTAGGACCTGAATCAAAGTCAGTAAAAAAAAAAATGGCACCATCTGTGAAGGTTAGCATTTAATATTGTAAAGACAACATTGCAGACATGATCTAAACACAATGGACAAAGAAAAAATTGAAGGAAATACATCTTTTTTCTGTTTTTACTGTTTTATGTTTATATTTGTCATAGTAGATCATTATCCTCATTTTTAAACTTCACTAATTCAGTTTATATAATGTACTTTTGCCCATACATACATGGAAGTAAATCTCTCATCAAGTGAATTTTGAACTTAGACTCTACACAAATTATTATTTTTACTCAAGTGGAAACTGGCCTATGTTCTGAATGCTATTCAATAAGCTCCTGTATTTATTTGTATTCAAATATTCTGTTGCAGTTTCCTAAATTCTTTTCTTGGCAGCCTTGGGTAATTACAGTTAAAAAGACTGTGAGAGTAATTTTTCCCTTATAAGAAAATGAGAAAGAATACTACTAACATACACATACAAAGCTAGGTAGAAGGATTCCAACCCAGGCAAATAAGGAAATTATTAAAGACAGGAAAAACAATTTGGCTATATAGCATCTTATGCAAATTAGTGGGCCCTAGAATTGTCTAAGACAATAAACCTTCATTCCGTCACCACACACACACATCCCAGCCCAAATCTCAAGCAGAGAAAACTCAGACACTAGCACTCTGAAGCCTGAGAAATGAAGCATCAGTTTGTACAGTCCTCTCTGGGGCAAACTGAGAGTGTCCTACAGGATTTGTTCACAAGCCTGAACAATGAGCAGAATCTCTGTTCAGTTCAGTTCAGTTGTTCAGTTGTGTCTGACTGTTTGCGACCCTATGGACTGCAGCACGCCAGGCCTCCCTGTCCATCACCGACTCCGGGAGCTTACTCAAATTCATGTCCATTGCATCGGTGATGCCATTTAACCATCTCATCCTCTGTCTTCCCCTTCTCCTCCTGCCTTCAATGTTTCCCAGCATCAGGGTCTTTTCCAGTGAGTCAGATTTTCACATCAGGTGGCCAAAGTATTGGAGTTTCAGCTTCAACATCAGTCCTTCCAATGAACACTCAGGACCAATTTCCTTTAGGATGGACTGGTTAGATCGCTTTGCAGTCCAAGGGACTCTCAAGAGTCTTCTCCAACACCACAGTTCAAAAGCATCAATTCCTAAGTGCTCAGCTTTCTTTATAGTCCAACTCTCACATCCATACATGACCACTGGAAAAACCATAGCCTTGACTAGACAGACCTTTGTTGACAAAGTAATGTATCTGCTTTTCAATATGCTGTCGAGGATCTCTGTGAGGTAATGCAAACATGATGCTGAACATTTCCTACTAACATTTCCTCTCATATAAAAGACAATACACTCATCTATGGTGCAGGAACAGAAAACAAAACTGTGTGTCTGACGTACATTCTAAAAGAATGTCTTGTCCACGGCATGTGGAACCCAAAGTGATGGCGCCAGCACCTCCTTGTCCCCCTAGTTGTTCTTCAGAGTGCAATCGTGGTCACACTGATGCTATCTGCAGGCCCCCAAGGATATTTACTTTTCCACCTCCTGCGTACGGTAAGAACAAAAAAGAGGATGAACTACTTCCAAACAATGTCTCTAATACATCATCAAAATGCTCTTTTTGTGTTTTAGAATAATGGTTCTGAAAATTGAATGTGCATTCATCACCTAGTGCGTGCGAACTCAGTCCTTTTAGTCATGTCTGACTCTTTGCAGCCCCATGGACCATAGCCCGCCAGGTTACTCTGTCCATGGGAGTCTCTAGGCAAGAATACTGTAGTGGGTTGCCATTTCCTCCTCCAGAGGATCCTGACCCAGGGATCGAGCCTGCATTTCTTATGTCTCTTGCATTAGCAGGCAAGTTCTTTACCACTGGTGCCACCTGAGAAGCCCAGGTCTAAGGCAGAATCTGAGAATTCGTATTTTTCACAGATTCTCTAGAATTGCCAAGAATACTGGCTATGGGAATGCACCTTGAGAAATACTGCTGTAGAGATTCAAGCAATAGGCCCAATGGGTTCCAAATTTTTCTGCATTTTGGGATCATCTAGAAACCTTGTAAACTACTGAAACTTGGCACAACACCCATCAATACTCGTTTAATTAGTATGGAGTGTGACCTGAACACTGGGATTTTATCAAACTCCTCATGTGATTCTAACAGGTAGCAAAATTTGGGATCTGGTATATTAGGCAAAAACAAGACCAGGAGCTAACTGCGGCTCAGACCATGAACTCCTTACTGCAAAACTCAGGCTTAAATAGAAGAAAGTAGGGAAAACCACTAGACCATTCAGGTATGAACTAAAACAAGTCCCTTACCATTATACAGTGAAAGTGACAAATAGATTCAGGGCATTAGATCTGATAGACAGAGTGCTTGAAGAACTGTGGGCAAAGGTATTTCTGACATTGTACAGGAGGCAGTGATCAAGACCATCCCCAAGAAAAATAAATGCAAAACGTCAAAATGGTTGTCTAAGGAGGCCTTACAAATAGCTGAGAAAACAAGAGAAGCTAAATGCAAAGGAGAAAAGGAAAGACATACCCATCTGAATGTAGAGTTCCGAAGAATAGTAAGGAGAGATAAGAAAGCCTTCCTCAGTGAACAATGCAAAGAAATAGAGGAAAACAATAGAATGGGAAAGACTAGAGATCTCTTCAAGAAAATTAAAGATACCAAGATAATATTTCATACAAAGATGGGCACAATAAAGGACAGAAACAGTATGGACCTAACACAAGTGGAAGATATTAAGAAGAGGTGGCAATAATACACAGAAGAACTATACAAAAAAGAGCTTCATGATCCAAATAACCATGATGGTGTGATCACTCACCTAGAGCCAGACATCCTGGAATGCAAAGTCAAGTGGGCCTTAGGAAGCATCACTATGAACAAAGCTACTGGAGGTGATGAAATTCCAGTTGAGCTATATCAAATCGTAAAAGATGATGTTGTGAAAGTGCTGCACTCAATATGCCAGCAAATTTGGAAAAGTCAGCTGTGGCCACAGGACTGGAAAAGGTCAGTTTTCATTCCAATCCCAAAGAAGTGCAATGCCAAAGAACACTCCAACTACCACATAATTGTACTCATCTCACATGCTAGTAAAGTAATGCTCAAAATTCTCCAAACCAGGTTTCAACAGTACATGAACTGTGAACTTCCAAATGCTCAAGCTGGATTTAAAAAAGCCAGAGGAACAAGAGATCAAATTAACAACATCTGTTGGATTATCAAAGAAGCAAGAGAGTTCCAGAAAAACATCTCCTTTTGCTTTATTGACTATGCCAAAGGCTTTGACTGTGTGGATCACAACAACTGTGGAAAATTCCTAAAGAGGTGGGAATACCAGACCACCTTACCTGCCTCCTGAGAAATCTGTATGCAGGTCAAGAAGCACCAGTTAGAACTGTACAGGGAACAACAGATTGGTTCCAAATGAGGAAAGGATATTGTCACCCTGCTGATATCACTTATATGCAGATTACATCATGTGAAATGCTGGGCTGGATGAAATACAAGCTGGAATCAAGATTGCTGGGAGAAATATCAATAACCTCAAATATGCAGATGACACCACCCTTATGGCAGAAATCAAAGAAGAACTAAAAAGCCTCTTGATGAAAGTGAAAGAGGAGAGTAAAAAAGCTGGCTTAAAATTTAACATTCAGAAAAGTAAGATCATGGCATTCAGTCCCATTACTTCATGGAAAATAGATGGGCAAACAATAGACACAGTGACAGACTTTATTATCCTGGGCTCCAAAATCATTCCAGATGGTGACTGCAGCTGTGAATTTAAAGGCGCTTGCCCCTTGGAAGAAAAGTTATGACCAACCTAGACAGCATATTAAAAAGCAGAGACATTACTTTGCTAACAAATGTCCATCTAGTCAAAGTTATAGTTTTTCCAATAGTCATGTATGAATGGATGTAAGAGTTGGACTATAAAGAAAGCTGAGCACTGAAGAACTGATTCTTTTGAACTGTGGTGTTGGAGAAGACTCTTGAGAGTCCCTTGGACTGCAAGGAGATCCAATCAGTCCATCCTAAAGGAGATCAGTCCTGGGTGTTCATTGGAAGGACTGATGCTGAAGCTGAAACTCCAATACTTTGGCCACCTCATGAGAAGAGTTGACTCATTGAAAAAGACCCTGATGCTGGGAGGGATTGGGAGCAGAAGGAGAAGGGGACAACAGAGGATGAGATGGCTGGATGGTATCACCAACTCGATGCACATGGGTTTGGGTGGACTCTGGGAGTTGGTGATGGACAGGGAGGGCTGGCGTGCTGCAATTCATGGGGTCGCAAAGAGTCGGACACGACTGAGCAACTGAACTGAACTGAACTGAGGAATGAAATAGGGAATATTATTGCAGATTGTGCATGCATCAAAAGGATAGTAAGGAAATACTATGAACAGCTCTACATGCACACATTTGACAGTTTAGAGGCAGTTAACTAATTCCTCAAAAACACAAACTAGTACAATTCACCTAATATGAAATAGATAATTTGAATAGACCAACAACCATAATGGTAATTGAATTTATAACCTTAAAACTTTCATAAAAGAAATTTTGAGACACAGACAGTTTCACTGGAGAATTCTCGCAACCCGTTAAAAAATAACTAACACCAGGTTTACACAATCTTTTCCAGAAAACAGAGAGGAGGAAATACTTTCCAATTCATTTAATGACACTATTATTACTCTGAAACCAAAACTAGATAAAGACATTTATCTCTTTCCCCACAAAATGTGAGAAAAATGCAAGAAAAATGCAAGAAAACCATAGACCAGTATTTAGGATGTAAATTAGTATTGAAATCCTTAACAAAATATTTGCAACAGAATTTAGTGATATATTAAAAAGTATATATACACCATTGCTAAATGTGGTTTATTTCACAGATGCAAGGCTGGTTCAGTATTTGAAAATCAACCAATGGAATCTAGCACATTAACAGGCTGAAGAATATGACCATATTAGTCTATACAAAAAACACTGAATGATATTTAATACTCATTCATAATGAAAATTCTCAGAAAAGTAGAAAAAGAGAAAATTTCCTCAACTTGATTAAGAACAAATACAAAAATCCTACATTCCTATAATGCAACATTATACTTAATGTTGCGAAACTGAATATTTTCCCGCTTAATATAAAAAATAAAATAAGGATATAACTCTCATCATTCTTATTTCACACAATACTGAATGTTCTAGCCAGGGATTGAAACAAGAAAATTAAATACAAGACATACTAACCAGAAAGGAAGAAATGGTGGATAATGCCATTGCCTCAATTAAAAAAAACTCAGGAAATTTAGCAAAAACTCCAAGAAATAAGTGGGTTCAGTAAAGTCACAGTATGGAAGATCAGCACACAAAAGTCCAATATATTTCTATATACTATCAATAAATACATTGAAACCAAAATAAAAAATATGTAACATTTTCAATTGCTCAAAAATTAAATACTTCGCTGTATATGTAATAAAGAATGCATAGGACTTTTATCCTGAAAACTACAAAGCACTTATGAAAAAAAAAAAAAAGATCTAAATAAATGTAAAGAAATACAGTGTCAAAGGATTGGAAGACTTAATATAGTAAAGCTGTCAACTGTCTCCAAATGGCATGCAAATTGAGCACATCTCTTATCAAAATCCTAGCAATGAACTAACTTTTGTAAATATACACAAGAGTATTTTAAAATTAGAATGGTAACCCAAAGGAACTAGAATAGTTAAAACAATTTTGATAAGAGAAAAATAGAAGGATTTACCCAATTTTAAGAATTATTATACAGCTACAGTAATCAGAACTGTATGATACTGGCAGAAAGATAGACACATAGATCAAAAGAATAGAACAGAGAACCCAGAAATAGACCCACTCCAAGTGATTTTTGACAAAGATGCAAAAGCAATTAACTGGAAGAAAGACACTTTTTTTCAACAAACTGGTATTTGATCAATTGGACTTCCATAAGAAAAAATATTAAAAAAATTCGACCTAAATATATTTTAAAAATTAACTCAGAATGGATCACAGACTTAAATACAAAATATAAAGCTACAAAACTTTTGGAAGAAAGCAAGAGATCTTTGAAACCTAGGACTTATCAGATAGTTTTAAAATGACATAAAAAACATAATCCATAAAAGAAAAACTAAAAATTGACTTTATAAAATTAAAGAACCTATGAAAGACTTTGTTGATAGTATGAGAAGACAGGTACAGATAAAATATTGTAAGCTGCATATTTGATAAAGGACTCTCATCTAGAATATATAAAGAAAATTCTAAACTCAATAGCAAAAACCAAACAATCCAATTTGAAATGGACAGAAGTAATAAAGACATTTCATCACAGAGCATATACAGACAGCAAATAAGTACATGGAAAAATGTCCGATGTCATTGGTCATCAGAGAAATGCAATTCAAAATCACAATAAAATATCAGTTTATACTGTTTCTATTGTTTAGTTGCATGGGACATTTTTGTGACTCCACAAACTGCAGTCTGCCAGGCTTTTCTGTCCATAGGATTTTGAATACTGGGGTGGGTTGCCATTTCCTTCTCCATGGGCTCTTCCCAACCCAGGGATCCAACCCATATTCTTGCTTGGCAGGCAGATTCTTTACCACTGAGCCACCTGGGAAGCCCTAATATTAATATACACTCAGTTCAGTTCAGTTCAGTTCAGTCGATCAGTCGTGTCCGACTCTTTGCGACCCCGTGAATCGCAGCATGCCAGGCCTCCCTGTCCATCATCAACTCCCGGAGTTCACCCAGACTCACGTCCATCAAGTCAGTGATGCCATCCGGCCATCTCATCCTCTGTCGTCCCCTTCTCCTCTTGCCCCCATCCCTCCCAGCATCAGAGTCTTTTCCAATGAGTGAACTCTTCACATGAGGTGGCCAAAGCACTGGAGTTTCAGCTTTAGTATCATTTCTTCCAAAGAAATCCCAGGGCTGATCTCCTTCAGAATGGACTGGTTGGATCTTCTTGCAGTCCAAGGGACTCTCAAGAGTCTTCTCCAACACCACAGTTGAAAAGCATCAATTCTTCAGCGCTCAGCCTTCTTCACAGTCCAACTCTCACATCCATACATGACCACAGGAAAAACCATAGCCTTGACTAGACGAACCTTTGTTGGCAAAGTAATGTCTCTGCTTTTTAATATGCTGTCTAGGTTGGTCATAAGTTTCCTTCTAAGGGGTAAGCATCTTTTAATTTCATGGCTGCAGTCACCATCTGCAGTGATTTTGGAGCTCCAAAAAATAAAGTCTGCCACTGTTTCCACTGTTTCCCCCTCTATTTGCCATGAAGTGATGGGACCAGATGCCATGATCTTAGTTTTCTGAATGTTGAGCTTTAAGCCAACTTTTTCACTCTCCTCTTTCACTTTCATCAAGAAGCTCTTTAGTTCTTCTTCACTTTCTGCCATAAGGGTGGTGTCATCTGAATATCTGAGGTTATTGATATTTCTCCCAGCAATCTTGATTCCAGCTTGTGTTTCTTCCAGTCCAGCGTTTCTCATGATGTAGTCTGCATAGAAGTTAAATAAGCAGGGTGACAATATACAGCCTTGACGTACTCCTTTTCCTATTTGGAACCAGTCTGTTAGGATGGCTTAAATAAAAACCTAGTGTCAACACTAAATGCTGGGGAAGATGCAGAGACCCTGGATCACTCATACTTTGATGGTGTAAATGTAACTGGCACAGACACTCTGGAAAATAGTTTGGAATTTCTTTAAAAACTAAACATGCAACTTCCATATGACCCAGTATTTTAACTTCCAGGCATTTGTCCTAGAGAAATAGAGATGTGTTCACACAAAAGAACCAGTGAAATAATTTTTATAGCAGCTTTACTAAAGTAATCCCCAACTGGAAACAAAACAGTTCCAGTTCCAGTTCAGTCTCTCAGTCGTGTCCGACTCTTTGCGACTCCATGAATCACAGCATGCCAGGCCTCCCTATCCATCACCTGCCAGGAGCTGGCATATTGCATATTGAGTGCATATTGCATATTGCATATTGAGTGCAGCACTTTCCACAGCATCATCTTTCAGGATCTGGAATAGCTCAACTAGAATTCTATCACTGCCGGGAGCCAGCGTGAGGCACTCCGCCCGTGGCAAAGGTCATGAGGAAGGAGGCTCAGCGTATGCAAAGGCGGGATCGAGCCTCAGGAGTCCCCCTGGAAATTCTCGAGCATCTACCCCCAAAACCAGAGTCTGCCTACTTTCTGCTTTGTGCTTTCACCTACACCTCTGACTTTATGGGGGGCTGTCCCCCACTACCTCTCTCTGAAAAAAGAGTTAGCTTACAGCTCCAGTTAATAATTCCTGGGTGTGACAGTGTTTCAACCTACAAACTCCTTTGGAAATCCTCTAGCCTGCCTGAATAGGTTTTTCTGGCCACATGTGATTGTTCAGAGCCTCCCAACTGTGAGAGGCAGGAGATGTTCTAAACTGTCTAAACACAGATTCCTTTGAGTAGTTAAAAGATTGATTAGAAATTGTATTGGTGAAGGGTTTTTCACTTACTGGGCCAATGTTTGCTGCTAAGTCTCCATACTCCTTACCTACTGTGTCCTTGGCAGTGTATTGATTGATATAATGGGTGTATAGAAATATAAGTAGTAGCCTCAATGTTTGTAACCTTGGACCCTTGAGTTAATTCTTTTCTTGATTGAGCCCACCTCACCTTTGCCCTATAGGAATGCAGCTTTGTCCAATCCTTTTTTGGAGGCTGGTGCCTGACTTTGGAATAATCACCTTTAGATAAAGATAAGTTTCTTAAAATGTTAACAGGCCTCCTGGCCAGAAGATGATGTAATTCACCTGAACTTTTGCATATGATAAGTTTGAAAGCCTGGCTTCGATTAGGACCAGGAACTGCTGTCCTTGCATGACTCCACCCCTTCCCCCATTATCCTCTATGCACAACTTAAGGTATAAAAACTACTTTGGAAAATAAAGTGCGGGCCTTGTTCACCAAAACTTGGTCTCCCCATGTCGCTCTCTCTCCCAAATTCTGGCTGAGTCTCCATCTGGAGCGCGGAACCTGCCATGCTTGCTAATTATGCCTGTGCTTCTAAGATCCGACCAGGAAGGCCTCAGTGTCTCCTCTCCTTTGGGAGAATGGAAGGATGCCTGCGGCCTACGTAAGTGGTGCAAACTTCTTGTCTTGAAGTTTTATTGGTCTCCTGCGTAAACCAAGCTACTCAGCCTCTTTTCTCCACTGAATTTTCCTACTGAGCTATCCTTATTCTATTACTCTTTATATCCTTAATTAACGTTTAATTAAACAATTGTTTCCTGATCCTCGCCTATGCCATCTCTCCTTCGAATACCCTGGATCAGCCGGGGCTGGACCCCGGCAATCACCAACTCCCAGGGTTCACTCAAACTCATGTCCATCGAGTCCGTGATGTCATCCAGCCATCTCATCCTCTGTCATCCCCTTTTCCTCCTGCCCCCACACCCTCCCAGCATCAGAGTCTTTTCCAATGAGTCAACTCTTCGCATGAAGTGACCAAAGTACTGGAGTTTCAGCTTTAGTATCATTCCTTCCAAAAAACATCCAGGGTTGATCTCCTTTAGAATGGACTGGTTGGCTCTCCTTGCAGTCCAAGGGACTCTTCAAGAGTCTTCTCCAACACCACAGTTCAAAAGCATCAATTCTTCGGCACTCTGCTTTCTTCACAGTCCAACTCTCACATCCACACATGACTACTGGAAAAGCCTTAGCCTTGACTAGATGGACCTTTGTTGGCAAAGTAATGTCTCTGCTTTTCAATATACTATTTAGGTTAGTTATAACTTTCCTTCCAAGGAGTAAGCATCTTTTAACTTCATGGCTGCAGTCACCATCTGCAGTGATTTTGGAGCCCAGAAAAATAAAGTCTGACACTGTTTCCACTGTTTCCCCATCTATTTCCCATGAAGTGATGGGACCAGATGCCATGATCTTTGTTTTCTGAATGTTGAGCTTTAAGCCAACTTTTTCACTCTCCTCTTTCACTTTCATCAAAAGACTTTTTAGCTCCTCTTCACTTTCCTATTTGTCCTTAAATGGGAAATTCGTTGGACGAGTGGTGGAATGCTATTCACCAACCGCACACACACAACCTGGACGGATCTTCAGAGAATATCAGAGAGCGCTGTGGTTCACCCCCTCCTTCCTCCACCCCTGCAGGCTGGCGCAGTAGTAGCGCCCAGGATTGCGGGTTTCACTCCTGTGCCTGCAGCACCAGGAAGAAGCGAGAGAGGAAGAGGGACGCTGAGAAGAGAAGGAAGAGGAGACAGAGTCCATGCATTACAGTAGCCGCAACCAAGCCGCAGCCCAGCAGGACTACTGAGCTTCCACCAGCCACCCCGCTCAAGGATGTGCCCAGACCACCCAGGCATATGGGCAAGGAAGCTATGGGCCCTTTGAACAGCCCCCTGACGTCACCCATATTCAGGATCAGACCACTACGCCCTATGTGCAGACCAACTATGTGACTTCTTATGGTCAGACGCTCCCTGGGCGCGCAGGCGCATTGTCAGCCTGTCCCCGCAGGCGCCTTGTCAGCCCGTTCAGGGGCACAGCACCGGGGCTTGTGATGCCACCACGGCTAGTTACCACCACCTCTCCACTGCCACCCCGGCCTCTTACACAGTTCAGTCTGCATATGGCACTCAGTGTGGGCAACAGCTGGCAACCACGGGGCCTGCAGGACTGTAGGATGGTAAAAAACCCCCTGAGACAAATCACCCTCAGTCTAGCATGAAGGGTTACAAGTACCTGGGAGCTATCCCATGATGCCAGTCCCATCCCCACCGTCCTATCCTCCCACCAGCTAGTCCTCTGCACAGCTGACTAGTTAGGATCAGAGCAGTTCCAGAAGAACATCTGGGGGCAAACGAGCAACAATGGACAGCTCTGTAGCTGCTATGGTTGACAAAGCAGCTCCGGGGCAGCCCCAAATGGGATCCCGTAGTCAGACTCCAAGTCAATATAGCCAACTGAGCGGCAGCTAGGGATGGCAGAGTTCATACCCACGGGACTGCCCCAGGAGCAAGGGTGTTTATGGTCAAGAGTCTAGAGGATTTTCTGGATTACAAGAGAACCAGAGCGTGAGTGACTTCAATAACCCACGCTGGGGAAGAGGGGGATTTAGTTGTGGAGGTATGGGCAGAGGTGAGTAGGGAGGAGCACCCCAGGGAACAGTGATAAGTGCAAACCTTTCCCCTTATGTAAGACATTTATTTCTTCATTTCCATGAATAATCTGATAAGCCCAAGCTGTCCTCCAAAACGTGGAAATGTCATCTCTGTGGCATGTCTGTAGCAGCAGGTTGCTTTCTTCCTTGCCAATATACTTGGTTGGGTTGAAGAGAATAAAGAATGCTTTTGAAACTAGAGCTTTCTGTTCCCTTCATAGCTTCCAGAGGTTGAAATCCTCTGTGGGTAATAGACTTTGGGAAGAACACACAGAACCCTTCTAACAACCCCAGGTTTTTAACTAATTGTTTCTGAGTGGCTGTCTTGAAATTCCTGGAGTGTATACTGCAGATAAGGAGTGCAGCTGTTTTCCACAACGTCTGTCCTCAACTTCTGTCTGTACTTGGGACTGTTGAGTGTAATGATGAAGATCTCGGTCCCATAACCCTTAACTATGGCCTGAGGTGCACCTGGCACACAGAGAAGCTCAAAAGGTTTGTTATTTTTTTCTTTGAAAAATTAATTAACTGATTTTAATTGGAAACTAATAACTTTACAATATTATAGTGGTTTTTGCCTTACACTGACATGAATCAGCCATGGGTGTACATGTGTTCCCCATCCTGAACCCCCTCTCCCACCCTCCCCATCCCATCTCTCAGGGTCATCCCAGTGTACCAGCCCCGAGCACCCTATGTCATTCATCAAACCTCGACTGGTGATCTATTTCACATAAGCCCAAAAGATTTTTACAGAGTATATATATATATATATATATATATATATATATATATACTTTTTTTGCAGAATATATATATATATATAATGATAGGATAACTCTCCCCATTGGGGATTTTGAAAAATCTAAATTGGTTTGACCATTTTGATTGATGGCATAATCTGGTTTAGAAAATTTTATTTAGATCAGTAACATAACTGCTGCCTGTGCCTGCCCTTCCCCTCCGTCCTCCCATACCTCTTCCCCTTCTGGTGTCTATACTCTGATGAAGGTGAAGTATAATGTTGTTTAACATAATCCAGAAGGCTTCATTCTATGTGTGTTTTATCCCAGTATAAACTAGTAAAAAATTATTCAGAATGTTAATATAAGTATAAATTGTATTTGATGCCATGATTGGTTTAAGGAAAAACTGAATAGAATTTCTTTAAAAATATACATCAAGATGAAATACATTAAAAAGTTGATCTTTTCTAAAAAGCCAGTGTCAAAAGCTTACATGAGGAATCCGTGTGGTGGTGTAAATGTGTCGTATCTTGACAGTATCAATGTCAACATCCTAGTTGTGTTACTGTTCTATAGGTGTGCAAGATGTCACCCCTGTGGAAACCAGGTAAAGGATTCCTGAGATCTCTTTGTATTATTTCTTACAACTACTGGAGTGATCTGAAAATAAAAAGTTTAATTTTAAAAGTATTGATCTTCATGTTAACATATAGATATATTGGCTTGCCTTCTGTTTAGCAGAGTGATTAGGTAAAGAGTTCCCTGCTCCACAATCCTCTGCCATATCTGACCTACCATTTATTTTATTACTTTTTTACAATGAAATATAGTTGATTTACAATATTGTGTCAGTTTCAGATATATAGCATAGTGTTTCCACAGATTATACTCCATTATAACTTATTATGAGATAATGGTATAATGTCTGTGCCATATAATATATTCTTTTTTCTTATCTATCTTATATAATATACAGTAGTTCATATCTGTTAATACCACACTGATAGTTTTGTCTCTCCTCCCTTCCATCTCCTCTTTGGTGACCATAATTTGTTTTCTATGTAACCAAGACATGGTTGCTAACCAGTTGTCTGACAAATGAATGGATATGGAAGATACACACACACACACACACACACACACACACACACACGACCTCCCTGGTAGCTTAGATGGTAAAGAATCCACCTACAATGCAGGAAACTTAAGCTCAGTCCTTGGTTTAGGACGATACCCTGGAGGAGGGCATGGCAACCCACTCCTGTTTCCTTGCCTGGAAAATTCCATGGACAGAGGAGCCTGGCAGGCTACTGTCCAAAGGGTCACACAGAGTTGGACATAACTAAAGCAACTTATTAGGCATGCACATGCACAGATATAGACATGTGTATATTACAGAGACACACATGCATAGGCATACTCTGCAGCCTTAGAAAAGGAAGGAAATCCTGCCTTTTGTGACAGCAGTGACAAAATGAGGGCATTATGCTAGGTGAAATAAGACAAACAGTGTAAAAACATATATGAAATGGTAGGCTTCCCAGGTGGCACTAACGGCAAAGAATCTGTCTGCCAATGCAAGAGACTCGAGAGAAGAGAAAATGGCAACCCACTCCAGTATTCTTGCCTAGAGAATCCATGGACAGAGACACCAAGGGGTCACAAGATTGAACATGACCTAGCAACTCGTCTACCGCCATACACACATATACAATTCTGTCATTTGCAGCAACATGCACGGACCTAGAGATTACTATACTTCGTGAAATTTTATCACTTATATGTGGAAATTAAAAAAAAATACAAATGAATCTATATGCAAAACAGATTCAGTGTACTTTGAGATGCTTCTCTACTGCAGTTCCTCCACAACTATTTATTGCCTTAAACTTCAAAGGCCACATCAGCCATTGTGAGATACAATTTTGCACTACAACATTATGATAACTTTGCTAAAAATTGAGGGAAAATTGTGAAACAATTGCTCATTTTATGTAGGAATTCTTGACCTCATTTTTATTGACATTTCGTTTTTGGTATCATACTCTGAGAAAATTGTCAGATATTTTGAAAGAATGATAAGTAATAATGATATGATACTTAAACCTAAAAAAATATTTACTAAAACCGGAGTATAGTCTGTGTTTTTAAAGAAAATGAGTGCAGGGGTGTTTATTTTTGGAAAGACTGAGGTTGTCCAGATGATGGTGCTAGAACAGTGTTTTTAAATCATGTGAGAACTGGAAACTCATTTTGGGTCATTCAATGTCATTGATGGATCCTTATTAAACACATTTTAAAATGATTTTTCCAGGCCAATCATCATTGCCATTGTTTTCATCATCAAATACATATGGGAAAGTTCACAGTCTTTGTGGCTTTCACAGCAATGCCAGAAATCCTTAAAAGGCCAAGCAACCCTGTTCACACCAGGAATTATTAAATTCATTTCACTTATTCATGAAGTACCTGTTTAACTTATTAAAGGGACATACTCATAAATAGAAGAGCTTATTAAGAAGGCCAGCTAGGCATCCCCACTATAATGTAAATATCTTTTAATGAGGTTGTCAGATAGGTTCATAGCCAAGAGATTTTTCATATGTTGTATGTAGAAAAGAAGTATTTTTTAGTTATAATCATTAACATGGGGATTAAATTAAATGACTGAAGAAGAAGTTGATTTTTACATATAAGAAAAGTAACATCTTACTAGTAGTAAAAGAAAATGAACGATATACATGTTTTATATAACTGTAGTGAAAAACAACACGGTCAGAGATCTGACTAACACTCAATGTAGCCATGATTCCACTTTGGTTTATGAAAGAAAGTTGACCTTGAGACTTTCAGAATTGGAAAAAATAAAACCACACAGAACAGAGAACAAATGATAGGAAGAAAAGTCTTTTTTCTTGAGTGTCTTTACGCTTGTAAAATGTACTTTATCGTTTCTCACCTGGGTATTAAGCCTTATGTCAAGCTGAAGAACTATCAGAAGAAAGCAAAGAAACGGCTTCTCAAAATGTGCAATTTTATTGCATACATCTGAACACTGTCTTGTAGGTGTCAGATTACAAAGACTATAGCATATAAAAGTAACCCTTCTCAAAACATGAACTTTTTCCAACCCTCAGAATAAAGGAAAATTGATGCATTTTCACACTGAGTACTGAAAAATAAATTCACATTCCCTCATTCTGTCTCTCTCTTACACACACACACACACACACACACACACCACTGTGAATAATTTAATCTCTTTTTAATTACCATTCTAGTCTCCTATTTCCTACTTGCCTATGATCCAGAACAGAGCTATAATTATCAATTTACACTGTACATTTACAGAGAATTTCATATAATTTAAAGGCTTCATAAACGTATTTTATTGTTTGCTTTTAGCACATGTCTTAGAGCTGAAAATGCTGATCATCTAGTTCCTGGATGTCAGTAAAAGAGAAATGAAGTAAATTGTGCCTCCTGCGAAGTGTAGGGACCTCCAAAGAGGAAAATCCAGAATTGCAGGCATTGTTTCTATGAAGATGACCCTCAGGTTTCTACCCTAAGCTGCCTAGGAGAGGCCCAGCTTTAGCAGTGTGTGCTGAGTAGTTCCATCTGCATGTTCCATTTGCATTTGACCATGTACCTTAACTCAGTTAATATCTCTTCCCCTGTGGTTTCCATATTGTGTTAATTTGCAGTATCTTTCTCCCTGGGACCCAGATGGGACGCTCATACCCTTCTTGCACTCTCTCTGGGAGCTCTTTCTCACATTTCATCCAGTAGTGGGCTAATTCTGCAGATTTTATTCTTTCTCTACAAAATATCTTGGTTGCTTTTCTCTTTGTCGTTCCAATGTTACCTGCTATCAGCCAGGTCTTATTGTTTCTCAAATAGATTGTGGTCATCAGTCTCCTCTACTTTTTTCCGATTTCAGGACATCCACATGCTGTTGATCACTCTCCTAATCACTACCTTCAGCATCTCTCCATCAACTACTGAGTTAAGCCCCAAATCCTCATCATCAGTATGCTGGGTTATCTCTCCTTCAGACTGAGTTATGTGTATCCCAGCCTTGCTGTATTGACTTTTCTGAAGACACCCTAATTTTCCTGCTAGCTCCTGCTCTCTTTGTAGATTAACCTACCAAACCCAACTCCTGTTGAATACCACTTCAGTCTTAGACACATGTTTCAAATGCCACATTCTCAGAAAACCCTCTTCTGCCCACCGTTTGGTCCCTGTCATGCCATGGGAGTTTTGCTCTAATCGTACCTTCCCTCATATTACTGTCATTTTTGCAGGTATCTTTCCTGTCCTGGATTGTAAGCTTTCTGAGGACAGAATCTTTAATTTATCATCACATTTTCCAAATATCCAGGTCTAAGGATTCAGTGGAGAGTATATATTTATTTAACTGAAGTATTAATAAAATGAATTTAAATGAAAGTAAAATTGAATATTTTTGTTGTTAATTTTATCATGAAATTACTTTTCCCTTACCCAGCTTTCAAACATTGCTTCAAAAAGTGTTGCTTAACAAAAACATATTTTAGTTTCCATGAAAGATTTTTATGCTTGAAAGTGAAGGTGAAGTCACTCAATTGTGTCTGACTCTTTGCGACCCCATAGACTATAGCCTACGAGTCTCCTCCATCTATGGAATTTTCCAGGCCAGAATACTGGAGTGGGTTGCCATTTTCTTCTCCAGGGGATCTTCCTGACCCAGGGATTGAAGCCGGGTCTCCCGCATTGCAAGCAAATGCTTTTACTGTCTGAGCCACCACAGACATTTTTTATAAGTATTTTTTATAAGTTGGCTAAAGCTCAGATATCAGTAATATCAGCAAAGGACAGGAAAACATTACAAATGCAAGGACTAACTTGTATCATCAGCAAATACTTATTTGTTAACAGCACTAACCCAAGCAGGGTATCAAATGTAAATCAATGCTTGACTTGGGAATAAAATGAACACGTGTACACCCATGGCAGATTCATGTTGATGTATGGAAAAACCAATACAATATTGTAAAGTAATTAGCCTCCAATTAAAATAAATAAATTTATATAAAAAAAGAAATAAAATGAAAGCAATCCTCAAGTTTTCTCTATTGCACTACTACAGTTTTAGGTTTCACCAGTGGTAACAATTTCTACCCTTAATGTTAGAGAACAGCTTCACAGTTGTTTAACTATCATTCACTTATTCTTTCTTCTTGGTATTTAATAAACATTTATTGGTCAATAGGGCACAGGGGATCAAAATTGTCTTTATTTTGCTCTTACGTCTACTACTATAGCTTGATGGAAATGCGGACTGAAGCTCATCATAATACATGTTAAATTCTCCCTGGGCCTCTAAGTGCTGAAAGGACTGTAGTTTGGGGGAGGAGAATGTAGGTTTCAGTAGGAAAGACAGAAGACCTTTCAAAATTCTGAAACATTTGAGTAGGGAATTGAATTTTTCTAGTTGCCCACCCAGACAAGGAAGGTAACAGCATCCTGGAGAGAAGTAGGTACGTGTGAACAGAAGCAGGGTGGGGAGGAGCCAGGTCAGGCTTGAAGACTGTGGCTTTGCACAGCTAGAGCAGGAGTGAGTGAACGCCAGCCAGGCACAACCTGCCAAGACTTGGGGATTTTACGAGGCCTGCAGATATGGGGAGGTGCCGAGCAAGTGGATGCTTCAGGTGTTACCATAGGAAGAGTTTGGGTAACAGAACAGAAGGATGTGAATGGACAAGCCCACATGTTAGTGGTGAGTCAATGGAAAGTTCATGGGTCAGTGAGATCAACAGATAAACTCTTTACTTAAGATGTAAGAAGGACTTCTATTCAGACCAAAGCTTTAAGGCAGAAGAGAATAAGTTACATCAAAGTGACATCCAATAATATTTACAGTCTGAAAATATTCACGGATTTATCCCCTCTGGGCTATGTAGAATTCATCCCAGATGGGTAAATGCCTCCTGTCTGTTCCCAGACGAGGTTAGGGGAGGAAATGCCACAACCACTCAGGCTTGCAATGTTGCACAGACCTGTCTGGGTGTCCCTTTGGTCTAGCCTAAATTTATTTTCCTGTAGTTTAAGCTCATTTCCTCTTTTCCATCCTTAGGGGAGGTAAAGAACAGATGGTCATAAACCACCAGATAATGACCCTTTATAGACTGGAGACACATATTAAATCATCTCTCAGCCCTCGCTTTCCTGAGTTAAAACAATAGGAACTCTCTATCAGTCTTACTCTTAGGTTTGCTATTCTAAATCTGTATCTTTGTTTTCTTATAGTGACCAGCTTTTTCTCATCTCACTTAGATGTTCAAATACAGATAAGACGAGAATCTTTAACAAATGCATAATTATTTACAATTACATATTTATATATTCAACTACACATTCCATATGGAAGCATTTATTCTGGGATCTCTGATTCTGTAATAATTGAAGATCATGTTACATTAAAAGAATAAAACAAAACACCCTCAGCTTGTTACTTACTGACATCCCAACCACTAGGATTCCACATACTTTTGGTAAACGTACTGAGTCAATCTTCTCATTTATGTTTGTAAATTCTAACTTTTAAAAAAATTGTAGTAGTAATTTGTTTCATTTCTTTGAATCCCTCTGCTCCTTGCCATTGAATTTTTTTTTCCATTTCTGGCATTTTCTCCTTCTTTGGCATTGCTCGACAATTATTATTTATTTTACCTCAAGTAACAGTCAGAAATAGTTCAGATTTCTGCATCTCCTAAGTTTTAAAGATTTTACAACTCCTTGCCCTTTTGAAAGTATTACAAACTTCCGTTTGTACCAGTCTTCTCCAAGAAGATGGGGGCCTTTGCTGTGTGCTATTCCTCTGCCTGCCCGACACACTCACTGAAAGAAGGGCTGAAGGTCGAGTACTGAGCGCTTCCTTTGGGCCAGACTCTGGGGTGGGCCCAGGGACAACTGTGAGTCATCCTGCCCTGCTCTCCGGGGGCTCTGGGCCCTGGGTGGAGGAACTTCTCTGGCACATTCTTCACACGGACTGGATGCAACCGAATATCTCAGAAGTTTGAACTTTAGGTGATTATGTGAAATATGGTATTATTCTTGAAGTTATTTGCAGATCAAGAAAATGTTAGATTTCCACTGATTGTTCCTTCTGAGAGGTTCAAATGCATGCCGCCTTTCTAGTCTATTGCTTGCTGTTGTTGTTCAGTGACTAAATTGTGTCTGACTCTTTGTGACCCTGTGGACTGCAATACGCCATGCTTCCCTTCCCTTCACTATCTCCCAGAGTTTGCTCAAATTCATGTCCGTTGAGCCAGTGATGCTATCTAACCATCTCATCCTCTGCCACCACCCTTCTCCTTCTGCCTTCAGTCTTTCCCAGCATCAGGTTCTTTTCCAATGAGCCGGCTCTTCACATAGGTGGCCAAAGTATTGGAACTTCAGCATCAGCCCTTCCAATGAATACCAGTCTATTAGCTATGACTTAATAATAAGCTAGACTGATTGTCTCATAATATCAGTGTTTAATAAATAGGAGGTTAATACTGGGGTGGATAGTTGAAATATGCTAGGAATAAATCCTAGAGCCTCTACGTGATTATTAACTGGTACCAAAAAAAGAAAACCAAAATGTGACCTTTCCTTTTGTCCCCTCAATCCTCACAATCTCTCTGGATCCTAGTAAGTTCAGACATCTGAGAAGAAACTTTGAACAATTCTCAGAGAAGAGCATTTTCCCTGGTCCTCCATTCACATGAGCCACGTTTCCAGATGGACAACGAGACCCACAGGTTTCTTTCCCACAGAGCCTGACATAGGCAGGCACTGTGACTTTGCATCTACAACCAAGGTTCATGCTCAGTGGAAGTCCAATTGCATGAAGGACTGAGGATTCTCTTAGTCAGGATCTCATTCTAAGGGAAGATGAAGTCCAACATAAGCATTTTGATCTGGTAACCAAGCATCAAAACTGAAGAAAGTGTTAGTCACTCAGTCGTGTCTGACTCTTCGAGACCCCATGGAGCCTGCCAGGCTCCTCTGTCCATGGAATTTTCCAGGCAAGAATACTAGAGTGGGTTGCCATTTCCTTCTCCATCAGAACTGAAGGGGGCAGTAATTAAAACACAAAAGGGTTGTCTCTGATCTGAAGCTATTTCTAGTTTTGTCTGACGGAATCATATCTATCTTCTAGGAAAAGAGAGATCAGTAAATATAACTCTACATGGTTAAGTCTGTAGAAAAATCTCTAAGAATTTAAAAGTAAGCAGCCCTAACACAGAAGCTGAAAAAGAGGCAATATAACAATTATTATAATCTCATTTGGACCAGAGCCCCAGAGAAACTGAAGCATATAATCATGTCATTAAGCTATACCACAGAATCTGAAGCAAGAACAATGAATCCCATTTTACAGATGAGGGTTGGCGAGTGATTATTGCATCACTCCAGGGGCATCTTTCACTGTATTCTATCGAGAACGGTGCCTCGCCCTCAAGAGCACAGCTGGGAGGTCTAGATTTGGATTCCAAGTTTACTTTGTTAAGTGGCCGAGATCTGTCTGGATCTAAGCCACCTGGTTTGTCTGGCGCTAACAGACCCAGAAAGCTAACCAGGAGTTCACAATCAATGGGTTTATAAGGTGTTTGTCAAATCACTGCTAGTAAGGAAGGTCTCTGTTTCCTCTGGTCTCCTATTTTCCCCTAGAAATGGCTTGGGTGCAGGGCTTTTGTTTTGGGCGATCTCAGCCTTGAGCTTTGTTTGCTTGTTTACTTCCTCTGCTGCATCCTTGTTTAGGTTCCCAGCCGTATTTTTCCCCCTCTGCTTATTTGTTTGAGAGCAACTGCCTGTGTCATTTCCTTCATCCTTGGCTTGTACTTTGCCTTTTTACGACCTGCGGTGCTGGAAGGGCCTGTGATGAGGGGATGTGCAGACCAGCGATCAGTGGGCTGGGGACGCCAGGGAGCAGGCGTGCTGCCAGCAGTGGGGCACCAGCTGAGCTCAGGAAGGCAGCAGGGGCTCGGTTCCTGAATAAAAATAGGCCCGAGTTCCTGCTGCAGCCGCCGAGGCACTGCCCGGCTCAGGGAACGGAAGCAGACGCCACACAGGCCTGCACGCTGTGTTTATGTTTGGTGCCCTCACTACTCAAGTGCACGTTCCCACTGGGCCACTTTACACCCACATTGTTGTTATCGCTGTTTGTTTTTTAAGGTCACATTTTATTAAGACAAGAATAACTAGGTTTTTCTAAACTCTTAGCTCACCCATTCTTCCTCTGTTTTGGGTGTTCAGCTTAATGTCTTTTAAAAATCAATTTAAAAATGATCCTTTTCTTAATATAAAAATGTTCATTATAGAAATTTTGAAGAAGTAGCAGTATAAAGAAAAAAAATTCCCTTTGATTCCAGCACCCGAATATAATAACTATCATATCTATATACTTACATACTTCTAATTTGTTCTTAAGGCACAGGCAGGTACCTTAGTAAAGAATGAGAAAGTTTTCATGGTTTTGTTTCAGAAGTTTACTTGTTTTCAACGTTTACATTTTCGCTACTTAGAAAAAACATTTTATAGAAAATACTATGCAAAGTTTCACTCTGTAGTTTTGAATAAAGTAGTATTTTCATACAATAAAATGTAGCAGTTCCCAGTGTTCAAATGCATTCCCTTGTGTAACCATCACAACCAAGATGAAAGCATCCGGGTCACTTCAGCAAGGTGCTTTGAGCCCCCCACTGCAATCCACCTCCATCCCTGCTCCCTGCTGCAGGCAGACACCGCTTTATGTCACTATCAGCTAGACATGCTGTTTCCAGACTTTTGTATAAATGGAATCACAGTATGCACTCCTTTGTGTCTAGCTTCTTTCCCTCAGTGTATTTCTCACACATGGTAATAATCACATATGATTATACTCACATGTACTTTAAAATTTGCTTTTCTTCATTTCATATCATAAGCATTTTCCACATCACTAATTATTCCCTTAAAATTTAATTTCCCATGATTATACATTAATTTGTTTTAGGGATATACCATAATTTATCTCATAATTAAGATCTTGTTGTTAATTGCTTCTTTGTTTCAACAGTTTGATTTTATAATCAAGAATGATTATTTTTGAATTATATATGTTTGTATACATGACCTAATTTCTGAGGGATAAATTTCTATAAAGGGACTTGTTAAGTTAGAAGGCAGGCAAATTAATAAGGCTTTTAATATTGTGCTAGTTTAATTTCTCACAAGCAATATATACAAATATGTGAAGACAAATAACATTTTGAAGTTGGATGGGAACCTGCAAAAATATCAGGTTTGGTGGCCCTTAACCAATGGGTGGACACACCTATGGAGTTCTTTTAACATGCACATGCATTTTATCTAACTTGGTATGTATTTATGAGGCTCAGATCATTGTTGTTTTTGTTTTAAGGTCCTCAGATGATTCTATTGTACACTCCATGTTAAGAAGCACCTTATTTTGACAGATGAAGAAAATGAATCGAAGACAGGCTCACTAAAGCCTCTTGATTGCCCTGTGTTGTTTTTATTTCACTGGGTGAACTTGCCTTTACACTGAATACCCGTTACCTGGAAGACAATCAGGATTAAGCAGCTAGGTCTCTCCATGGTAGATCTGTACCTTAAAAGAACTTACAAGGTGATGAAGTTGATGAAAGTGCCAGGACCACCTCAGTGTTGAATTGCTCAGTCACGTCCAACTCTTTTCAAACTCCATGGGCTGTAGCCCTCCTGGCTCTTCTGAGCATGGAATTTTCCCTGGCAAGAATACTGGAGTGGGTTGCCATTTCCTCCTCCAGGGGATCTTCTCGACTCAGGGATTGAATTCATGACTCCTGATTCTCCTGCATTGCAGGTAGATTCTTTACCGCTGAGCCACCAGGAAAGCCCAGGATCACCTCAGATGACTCCCCAGTGGAAAGGGATCTCAAACAGAATATAACGCAAAAATTTACTTGGGTGCACTGCTCAGATCTGAAGTAAACTTTCCTTGACTTTGTCCCCACTCCCCAATCCCCAACTCCACCTTTTCACATTCCTCTTAGAGGAGACAGAGAAGCAAAGGACTGGCTCACTTGAGCTCAAGAAGGAGTCCTTTAATTCACCACATCTATTGTCCTGGGTTCGTTGCTGGTTTTCCTCTGCACTCCAGCTCCCAGAGTGATGACTATCTGTTTCTGCCATCTTCTATTGCAACCAAAGGGGAACAAGGGAAGCAAGACACCTTCTACAGCTTCTCTTCTCCAAGCGCAGACTGCATCAGCTTGCTGCCCAGGCTACCATGTCTATTCCATAATTTCTCTGGGTTCCAACAGTCTACCTTCAGGAAGGGCAAGTGCCTTTCACCCAATTGTCATTACATAAGCCACAACGTGGGCTTCCCTGGTAGCTCAGCTGGTTAAGAATCTGCCTGCAGTGTGGGAGACCTGAGTTGTTCAATCCCTGGGTTGGGAAGATCCCCTGGAGAAGGGAACAGCTACCCACTCCAGTCTTCTGGCCTGGAGAATTCCATGGACAGAGGAGCCTGGAACGCTACAGTCCATGGGGTCACAAAGAGTCAGACACCTCTGAGCGACTTTCACTTTGAAGCCACAAAGTATTTCTTCATTGAATCGCTGATGTCTAACAAAGATTTTAGTGAGTTGGTTCTTTGAGATTGTATCCACTATTGTCATAGTCCCTCACCCTGTGACTAGGTGAGTCTGGAGAGCCACCTTGTGAATCTGGACCATTCTTTTTTTTTTAAGCTGAGCCACATGGCTTGCAGAATCTTAGTCTGCTGACCAGGGACCAAACCTGGGCCAAAGCTCTGAAAGTGCCAATGGACTGTTTTCCCTTAGAGTGAGTACTTTCTCTCTAGACCCCCTAAAGTAGCTCCATATTCAACAGACAGTTGGCCCATCCTCCTCAAGAGTTCTCTGGGCATGCCTGCTTCCTGGGAGAAACAGTGAGATGTCAAGGTGGGAGTCCTATTTTTACCTGCCTAGTCATTCCTAGACACGATTTTTAGCATAGTGTCATTTCCCATAGCCACAGCACTCCATCTGCAAGACATCAGGACTTCAGTTATAAATGATTAAAAAGCAAAAAAAAAAAAGAACACCCCCTAAAGAGGGACTTTAAGTTTTCGCAAATAAAATTTACAAAGAGAAAAATGTCAAGTCAAATTATACAAGGATCCTAAAGCACTTTTCAGCACCTAGAATGAAGATAGAGTAATTTTTCTCACATAAGAGTCCCTAGAAATTAGTTTGTTAAAAGTACACATCTTCATAAATCATGAAAGGAAGAGCCATTTGCAACACCGCCTCAGGAGACAGGTCCCTTTTAGAGGGTACATTTGCCTCTTCTCCCTGCAAGTCTTTCATTACTGGGGACCCCAGATCTCCAAGTTTTGATATATAATCCTCTTTTACAGGTTCACATAGGAGAGACCCTGATAATCAATCACTGGGCCTTTCTGATTGATTGACAAATTAATCAAATATTAATAGAAATTCCTGTTATCCAGTGAACTCAGGGCTTCCCTTGTGGCTCAGCTGGTAAAAAATTTGCCTGCAGTGTGGGAGACCTGGGTTCGATCTCTGGGTTGGGGAGATCTCCTGGAGAAAGGAAAGGCTACTCACGCCAGTATTCTGGCCTAGAGTGAACTCAAGACCCTGTTAGTAGAATGAAACACATATTGTACTAAAACAAATTTGAGGGCATCAGAAAAGAGATGGAAAAAAATGGGGGCTCTGGATGTCCATGAAGTCACATATGGTCCCCAACTGACCTTTGAAAGTAGGTTTAGCTCATATAACTTCCTCAAGTCACAAATTCTGGTGTGAAAAAAAAAAAAAGAAACAAAGGAAAATATACTTTTCTCTGTTTTCCTAAATTGGACTTAATTTCTACCTTGAGCCCTATTTCTGTAGGTTTCTCTAGGGTGACTCAAGTCGCTCAGTGATTCCTTTACCATTTAAAGTGCAGGTTCAGACAAATTTACGAATTCTATCTTGTCTGAGCAGCAGATCCAAACCGAAACATCGCAGCATTGGTGAGAAGAGGAAATAACCAGTTTACCAAGCAATTTGCTCTAAAATATTTATATCTCTCACTTAGACCAAAGCATTTAAGCTTCAAATTGAGACTATAAATTTTGGGACTTGGGGATTTTGGTTCCCCTTCCCTCTACCATTGGATAGCATCAGCCTCACATCTCCCAGCTAAGGAAAAGGCGGCAGCGGGTGGAGAATGCTGCAGTGTTAAGGAATTCCACATTTTTGCTGTGTCTGCATTTACCTCATCATTTAAGCCTGGTCAAGGCTTATGAAACTGACATGGGGATGAGTAAGCAAGGCTATTATATTATTATGTTAGAGGTCTCTGTGGCCTTTCCTGCAGCTTCCCTCACGTCTCCCCACTTCTCTGCTGATTCCTTGGGGAGAAGACTGGGACTCTCCCAGAGGTGTCTATGGACAGGAGAGTCTGTGTTTTCTTGTCCCCAGTTTTCTCGGGGATGTGAAACGTGCTTCGTCCTAAAAGCACCGGAAGGCAGTTTCCCTCCCAGACTTCCTCCCCTGTAGCTCCTCTCCGCCTGCGTCTTCCCTTGCCAGGTCTCTGCTCATCTCCTCTGCTCATTCCAATTCTTTGCTGCACCTCCTTTTGCATCAAGATTATCACGCATAAATTCAGTATTCTCTGGGTTATTATTATACAATAGATTTTTATTCTATAACCCTTCTTATCTAACTTTGGGTATATTACCATGTTTCCCACATTATTTATTCCGGTTATGACACCTCCAACAAAGACTATGGCGTTGGGATGAATACTGAAATTAGCTGTGGACGCATTTTTCTCCTCCACTCCATGGTGAGTGCCTCAAAGACAGGAGCCAGTACCTGATGCAGCGCCTAATGTGTAGCAGGTATGCAACACATATTTAGTGAATATGTAATGAACGTATCCTTTTGCTAATAAAGGATGTCAGATTTCCTTTTTAAAGACTCATCTGCTTATGGTACATGTACTCAAGGAGAAAGCCAAAGGCAGTCTGCAGTCATTTAAATAATTTATCATTAATTACTGATTTACTGTAAAACGAGGCATTGTTTAATCTTCTTCCAAGCAATGATTCAAAGCCTGCAGATGAAGAGACCTTAGACTTCTACAATAAGATAAGACCCAACTTCCTGCTCGAGACTGTCAGAGACTACCGATTTATTAATATCACAACAGCCTCAATGATACTGTTTCCCAAATAATACTCCAGTTTTTTCCCCATCATCTAGAATACATAACAGTATAAACAAAATTCACTGCTTGCTGTGCATACAACACAGATATCAAAAATGACAAATCAAATGGATAAAATATCAGAATGTCACAATCTTCTGCCTAATATTTGCATTGTGATTTGATTAAAAGATGTGAAGAAAGCTGAACGCGGAAGAACTGATGCTTTTGAACTGTGGTGCTGGGGAAGACTCTTTCGAGTCCCTTGAACTGCAAGGAGATCCAACCAGTCCATCCTAAAGGAGACCAGTCCTGGGTGTTTGTTGGAAGGACTGATGCTGAAGCTGAAACTCCAATACTTTGACCACCTCATGTGAAGAGTTGACTCATTGGAAAAGACTCTGATGCTGGGAGGGATTGGGAACAGAGGAGAAGGGGACGACAGAGGATGAGATGGCTGGAGGGCATCACCGACTCGATGCACATGAGTTTGGGTGAACTCCGGGAGTTGGTGATGGACAGGGAGGCCTGGCATGATGCAATTCATGGAGTTGCAAAGAGTTGGACACGACTGAGCGACTAAACTGAACTGAACTGAAGCACTTTGTGTGTTTATAGATCCCTTTTGAATTCCTTGAATTATATTTTAACTTCTACCTAGAGTTGAATAAAGTAACACCTGTTTCATGAGAAATTTGTCCAGTGTTACATATGGTAGGTAGTTGAGAAAGAAATAGCATCTAAATTCTAAAAATCTAATATTCGCAATCTAGAACCCTCTTTGTCTGATTAATGTTGTAACAGTGATAAAAGCTTTAGCAGTACTTACCAGAAGGGATTAAAAATGGCTAAGTCAATTTTCCAAATGCAGTTCATTTCAGAAGCCAGAACAACTAAGTCTCACCAGCTCCAAAGTTATAACAACTGTAAAATCTATTGCAAATCCTTAGAAGTCATGTTTTTCATTGTGTTTTTATTTTCACATTTAAATTGTCACTGAACACCACTGAGTCACTCCTCAGTGACTTCCTGAAAATAACCAAAAGACGTGACTCAATGCCAAACCAAAACTATAGTCAACTTAGCTGATGAAGTCTTACTAAATAATGTTGGTGAAATATTATTGACATTCAAAATATTAATAAATACCAACTGGCCTTTACTAGGTTGAGGTTAGAGAAAATAAGGTTAAATATTAATGATTTTCTTCCACTAATGAATTGAAACTAATGCTCACCAAATAACATAACATCACTAAGAACTGAAATTTTAGTTTCAGTGTTTAATAATTTCTCAGACTATGTCAACAAAACAGTCAAAACAATTGATATTTGTGTGGCTGTCAACAATTTGGACATTTCCTCAATAGTCAAACCCCTAAAATGCAGTGCCATTACTCACTCTACTGAACTTTACTGTTAGGACTTGTCTAATCTGATCATGCTAGCTTATGCGAATATTCAGCCTCCTCTCCCAGAACATTGCAAGATGCGTGGATGAAGCTGAGCTCAGAGGTTTGGAGCTTGGGCTTTAATCCTAGCTCATCATTTTATTGGCTTTGTGGTCATGAGCAAGTTGCTTAATCTCTTTGACTTCTAGTTTCCTAACTTGTAAACAGACTCTTTGTTCCTCTTTGAGAATTAAATAAAATAATATAAATGAACTGCTCAGCATGGGGATAATTTATCACTCAATAAATGATATTTAGAAAGCAATTTTTTATCTTATGATATGCTTCTCATTCCATATCACTAGAGACAAACATGACAGGGTTTGGTGTCAGCATGAGAAGCCAAGAGTGGTGTAAATGACTCAGTAATGATTTGAGAACAGTCATGTTATGTAGTCACGGTCAGTATCAGAAGGCAAATAACAGGCATGGAGAGGGGTAAGGGGGAAGCATTTTATAAATATCCAAGAAGATTTTAATCTAAAAATCTTTATGGATGACAGTCTCATAGAACCAGAAGAAGAAGTATTTATTGGGACCGTCTACATGCAAGGCCAGATGCCGTAAGAGACATACAGAAATTCATTAATTACTTACTTTACTCCTTGCCAGCTGGAGTAAGAACAGTGAATAACAGAGTCAGATTCTCTGCTCCCATGGAGTTTATATTCTAATGTAAGAAATATACAAATACCATTCCTTTCTTCAAGGCATTTACTATTTATTTAAGGAAACATGAATTTTTACACTAAAAAAGTATAAAAGTAATAACAACAACTATAACAAAGGAAACAAAAATGTTACTAGGAGACTATGTGGAGCAGTAAAGGAACTTACAGTGTCTAAGAAACCTAAATTTAATCCAGGTTCTGATAACACTTTGGGACCTAGGGACAATAAACATTTAGCTAGTCTCATATTCTCATCTGTAAATAAGCATAAAATAATGACTTAATATGGTTCTGATTACTAAATAAAATTACATGTGTAAATCCTAATATACTACATGAATATGTATATGCCTTCATTGAGGAGGAGGCTTGCCTCAAAAGAACAAGTAGTATTCGGCCAGACAGAGAAGAGCAAAGGCATTATAGGCCAAGGAAAGGGCTTGATGAAAGACATGAATTTGAAAAAGTGCAAGGTGTATTTAGAAGAAAGTGAGTTGAACAATTTGGCTACAGCAGAGTTCATGCAGATAAGCAGGTAGGGAAACAACTCATATGATAGATGGGCCTTGGATGACTCGCAAAGGAATTTCTGAGGGTTAGAATAGCTCTCATACATATGTAGACATCGAAACACAGAATGATTAAGTGACTTACACAAGGTTATGTCATTAAAAGTGGAAATAGAATCCCAAACATCCATCTGGCACTCTGTCTCCTTGATGGCCTGGCCAGTGGTTAAGACAATACCTTATCATCTTCCTCGTCAATTCATATCTGAAAGCTTATAGTCTGTTAGACATTTTTCATACTACACTGCAGATATCTTACCCAGCCCTCCAGTTTAAGTGCTGCATTTATGGCAAGAAAAAGCCATTCTGATACAACCAAGGGGAATGAAAAACAACGGTCTGTTTCTCAAAAATGAGATGGTGCTTTGCAAAAATGAACTGACTTTATGATGCCATCTGGAAAATGCTTTTGTATTCCCGATACAGTGTGCTAAGCATAACTTAAAGTTGACTAACCAGCTCTGAAACCCTTTCTTCTGCTTCTTCACATATGGATGTAGCTGACAGTAGCAAATGTTATTAGTCCTTGGACAGGACATCTGGTATGGCTTCCTAGCAGCAAGGTGTGCAATTCTTGGGTGAATTTCAACAGAACACATAAGCCTCACTTTGGAAAATTTTCAGAATTGAGCGGGTCCCTGGTGATTGACTTGGTTCAGAAACTAGTGCTTCCAAACCAAATTGGAAGGAGGGACTATTTTTCCAAACCAAAGGAGGAGATTTTTCCCCCCCTCTTTCCCTATTTCCTTCCCTCTTTCCCTATTTCCTTCCCGGCTTCCCTCCCTTTCTCCTTCCCTTTCTTTCTTTCCTTTTATTTCCTTCTTATTTCTGACATTTAAAGGTTGTCTGTGACGGGTAATGCCCTGTGGTATAGTTTGGACAAAATTATAGTCAGACCTGTCTCCTCTTAGTGTTGGCAGATGTTCCTCACAGTTTCTTCCAAAGTAACAACAATCTTTTCACATAATTTATGGAACTGGATAATGGAATTATGTACAGAGAAATTCTTCGCCTTTCTCAACTTTAGTAATAGAACCTAATTAGCACCAGTAGAAAAGATTTAGAATGTCATAAATAAAAGAAACCTTCATTAATCCGGATAGGAATTAAGCAGAAGCTAACTTTGTTTTATAAAAGAGTTGCAAATAAAATAGCCTAACACTCGCATAGGGGAACATTTAATTTGTTGAAGAGAACAAATTGCTTTAAAACAAATAAAAGCACCAATTTATGGATGAACAACAAGTACGCTAAATACGAATCATTCTTCTCTATTTGGAAATAGCTTTCCAACTCCTTTTCTCAACAATACTTATCTAGCCTCACTTGAATTGCTTTATTTACTTGAAATTAATAGATAATGTTTCCTTTTAAAATGATCATTTTATTGAGACTGATTCCCATATTTGGTATTTGTTGTTCAGTTGCTAAGTTGTGTCCGACTCTGCGACCCCATGGACTGCAGCACCCCTGACTTCTCTGTCCTTCACTATCTCCTGGAATTTACTCAAACTCATGTCCATTGAGTCATTGATGCTATTTGGTATACATAGTTAAAATTAATAAACATGCTTTTTAAACAATTATTTTATTTTTTAAATTAATAATAATGGTCAATACATTGCATTCTTACATGTGTTGTGTTCGCTCACTTTGGTCGTGTCTGACTCTTTGTAACCCTATGGACTGTAGCCCGTCAGGCTCCACTGTCAGGATTCTCTAGGCAAGAACACTGGAGTGGGTTGGCATGCCCTCCTCCAGGGGATCTTCCTGACCCAGGGGTCAAACCTACATCTCCTGTGTCTCCTGGGCTGCAGGCTGGTGCCTTACCCACTGAGCCACCTGGGAAGCTCATATTTACATGATGGCTGATTATCTGGTTAGTTAGTTTTTTAGTGTTTTTGCCTCTTCCCAACTCTGACTAACCATTTTTTTTTTTTTTTTTGAGGGGGAAAGTAGTATACTTAATCACTCCATAGATAAGACAGAAAGTAAATTGAGTTTGCTTAATATTCAGCATCCCATAAAAAGATTTGGTTGGGGGGAATGAAGGTTGAAATGCTATCTGAAATGCTGCTGCTGCTGCTAAGTCGCTTCAGTCGTGTCCAACTCTGTGTGACTCCATAGATGGCAGCCTACCAGGATCCCCTGTCCCTGGGATTCTCCAGGTAAGAACACTGGAGTGGGTTGCCATTTCCTTCTCCAATGCATGAAAGTGAAAAGTGAGAGTGAAGTTGCTCAGTTGTGCCCAACTCTTAGCAACCCCATGGACTGCAGCCTACCAGGTTCCTTCGCCCATGGGATTTTCCAGGCAAGAGAACTGGAATGGGTTGCCAGTGCTTTCTCCGTATCTGAAATGAAATATTAATATTTCAGTTTCCACACTGTGGCACCGTGGTTGATTAAAAACAATAACTAGGTCATAAGTCAGTTTATTTTAAAGATCCTAAATTAAAGGAACGTAGAATTATTATACCCTTTGGTATCAGTTATCTTAGCCTTGATTCCACCATTTC
Organism: Bos grunniens; assembly: GCF_055505025.1. Lineage (NCBI taxonomy): Eukaryota > Metazoa > Chordata > Mammalia > Artiodactyla > Bovidae > Bos > Bos grunniens. Next base: position 5,144,917 of record NC_141179.1, on the reverse strand, counting down.
TAACTCTTAATATTTCACGATTCAGACTTGTCTGACCGTCACTTAAATGTGAAAGGCAGATAATAGTTGCTGTTTACTACATTTACAATTGTTTACCATTGCTACATCACGTTTATTGAGTGCTTAATACATAACAGGCACTGTTCTAGGGGTTTTATACATATTCATCCATTTAATCCAACTATCAAGCCTGTAAGGTAAATATTTTTATAAATCCATTTTACAGATGAGGTAACTGAGTTATGGAGACGCTAGCTGACTTGCCTAAGGTCACACAGCTGGCCAGTGGAGGGGCTTAGACAGACTTCACTTTCTAACTAGCTCTGACAGTTTAAGGTTAAAGTGATTAGCCTGCATAACAATTTCACCGTGTGGAATATTTTTAAAAATGACCCAACCAAGCCAAACAAAAATAGACACGGATACAGGAACAGAGTAGCAGATACCAGAAGAGAAGGGGACTGGGGAGGAGAGAGAAATGCGTAAGGGGGGTCAACTGTATGGTGACTGACAGAAGCTAAACTTCTGGTGTTAAGCACGCCGTAGTGTATACAGAAACTGAAATATAAAGTCATACATTGAAACTTATGTAATGTTACCTCAATACATTAATTTTTTAAAAAATTAGCACACAAGCTTGCATATGATAAGGGCTTATTAAATGCAGTTGCTTCACATTTCTGCTCACTTCTCATGCTCCTTTTCCTCTTCTTGGCTTCAACATTTTAGGGTGTCTCAAAGGTCTCTCCTGGTTTGTTCTCATCTCTTCTTATCCACACCATCTCCTTGGAGCCTCCTCCACTCCAAGCATGCAAATACCAGCTCTGTGCAGATGACTCCTGTGAAAAACCAGCAAACCAACCAAACAGAAGCAACAAAAAAAGCATACTCCTTCTGTTTTTTCTCTACTCATAGTACTTCTGACTCATGAATGGGTTTTCTACCCATCAAGCAGTTCTGTGACACCAGGTGGATGTCCTGCAGTTTCACTCAATTCTATCACTGTCTGCTGCTGGAGAAGCATCATTACCCACAGGTTAAGGGCTCAGTCTTGGAAGACGGCCTCTCCCCTCCTCCTGCTTCAGATGCCAGTAGCAAGTCCCACTTGTCACCGGTACTCTGACCCAAAGGATGTAAACTGGCATTCCCACAGCCTCATCTCTGCACTTGACCATTTGCTAGAGCAGCTCACAGAACGCAGAGAAAGACCTACTTATACTTATCAGCCTGTTTTATAATGAGGACTATACTACGCAATACAGATAAACAGCCAGATAAAGAGATACATATGGTAAGACCTGGAAAGGTCCTGTGCACAGGGGCTTCTTACCCCGTAAAGCTGAGGATAACCACCATCCTGGCATGCAGCTATATTTATCAGCCCATAAACTCTCAGGATTCCACAATTTCCAGATTTTTATGTAGGCCTCATCACCTCCATGACTGATCATGAACTCAGTTTCTAGTCCCTCTCGCCTTTCAGAAGGATGGGTGATGGGGTTGAACACTCCAAATGTCTGATTATGGTCCGGGCTCCCATGGTGGCTGGGTGGTAAAAAAACAAACAAACAAAAACCTGCTTGTCAATGCAGGAAGGAAGATCCTCTGGAGGAAGAAATGGCAACCCATGCCAGTATTCTTGTCTGAAAAATCCCATGGACAGAGGATCCTGGTGGGCTATGGGGTTGCCAAAGAGTCGGACATGACTTAGTCACTAAACAACAACAGATCATGGTTTGGTCTTTTTGATGATCAGCTCCCGTCCAGAAACTATCCAGGAGACTGCCAAGGGTCACCGCATTAAAACAAAGGGCACATATCATCCAGGAAATTCCAAGGGATTTAGGAGCTCTAGGTCAGGAACCAGTGTCAAAGCCTAACATATATTTTCTCCCTTAGTTCATGGCTTCCAGTGCTTTGTCTCCAGTCCTTACATCTCCCAGCCCTTCAGATTCACCTACCCCACTGCCTACTCTCTATATTTACATCATGTTTAACAGGCAACTCAAGCATACAAGCCAGAAAATCACACTTGGCTTTTCTCCCGTCCTCAGAAGATGATACTGTCATGGGTCCTTTTGCTCCTTATAAAAATCTAAGATTTATGACCCCACATCACATCCTTCTGTAGGTCCTGCAGATTCTCCACTTTTCTCTGCTTCCCACACCTCCAGTTTTCTGCATGTGTTTACATAGCCTCATGCAGAGCACTCCCTCTTGCTTGACTACCCGGTAGCCTCCTAAGGAGTCTCAGCTGCTTCTCAGGATCTTCATTCACATTCATGATCTTCCCAGAGGCACTGTGCTCGTTTACAAATATAACTCACTCAAGGTACTCTCTTCCTTAAAATCCTCAAACGCCTTTGTATTGTGTTTAAACTCAAACTCTATCACGATTCATAAAGCCACTCAAGATGCAGCTTCTGACAAAGTTGCCAGCCTTGTTCTAATCACTGCTTTCCTGTCCACTACCTCCAACAACTCTGATCTGAATCGCAGATCCTCAGGCACATTCCTGTTTTGAACCTTTGCCCAGTTTTTCCTCTCCTAGAAATGTGTCCTCTTTGATCAGCCAATGGCTGGCTCCTTTATGTCACTTCAAATGTCTCCTCCACAGAGAGACTTCCTACCTCCCAGTTTGAACTAGCTCTTTAAACTCTCTACATTGTGTTACACTGTGCTATTTATAACATGATACTGGTTTTTATTGTCCTTCTTTTCAACAACAACAACATACACATGAATGTGTGCATGCTGGCCTGAAAATATAAGCTCTGTGAGAATGGGAATCCTGTCTTTTTTGTTGTTGTTGCTCTGATTCCAACATTTAATGTGTAGTAGCCAAGGAAAGATAATAATTGAATAAATAAATGTATTAAATTATAGTTGCTGCTATTAATCTTCCTTCTTAAGGTCAAGGACAGCTTGCATCTCCTACCCATCTTACATTCCATGACAGAACTAGCCTTGGCCGAGTTAACTGCTCTAGGTAGATTGAAAGATGAAAAGGGAAAAACAACTTATTTGTGGAAGCTGAGAAACCACCTACAACACCACACAGAATTTAACATTTGGTGCAAACAGCTCGGAATCACAAGTGGTGCTCAGTAAACAATTAGCATCTGTATTCCGACGTGAAGCAAACCAGCGGCAATTTCAGCTCAGTTCAGTTCAGTTGCTCAGTCGTGTCTGACAATTTGCAAGCCCATGGACTGCAGCACGCCAGGCTTCCCTGTCCATCACCAATTCCCAGAGCTTACTCAAACTCACGTCCATCAAGTCAGCAATACCATCCAACAATCTCATCCGCCGTCCCCTTCTCCTCCCACCTTCAATCTTTCCCAGCATCAGGGTCTTTTCCAATGAGTCAATTCTTCACATCAGGTGGCCAAAGTATTGGAGTTTCAGCTTCAGCATTAATCCTTCCAATGAACACCCAGGACTGGTCTCCTTTAGGATGGACTGGTTGAATCTCCCTCCAGTCCAAGGGACTCTCAAGATTCTTCTCCAACACCACAGTTCAAAAGCATCAAAAGTTTAGTGGCAGAGTTTAGTGACAGAGAATTAGCACTAGGTGATGCTGGGATGTGCAGGAGGGCAGGCAGGACAGTCTTTAAACAGGTGCCCAGCCACCCGGGGTTCAGAGGCCAGCTTTCCAGACCCAGCAGGAAACAGAAACGCCAGACACCAAAGGCAAAGCCACATTTCTAGAAGAAATGGGTGTTTAATCTGCTGAGACATTTGAGAAACCCAATTCGAAGAACAAAGTGGGGTTCTGTGAATTAGCATAGTGCACACAAGAGGTCTGTTATTCTGCAGGCAGAAGCCCACTTTCAGGGCAGGAGACGCCGCGGTGACTTATACCGAGTTCCAGGCTAAACGTGGACCAGGGGTTGGGGAGGTCATCACATGAGGCTGTGTTCAAAGCAGGGGGCAGTCCAGTCAGACAGGAGGGCTCCATCGATTGCCTTCTACCACATCATAGTGCTGTCAGATGTGACCGAAAGCCCATCTTTCTGCTGGCTGCTCTCGATCAATGTGATAGATCTGCCCCTCAGAGGCCTGTCTGAATCCTATTATTCTGCCTACACGCATGTGAAGCTAAATTAATGATGATGACTCATGGGCTTCCAAGCATCTGTAAACTGTTATTATCATCATCCACACCAGCACTTTATTGATCTCTTGTATTAGGCACTGACTCCTCGATGACCATTCTTCTTAAGGAAGCCAAAAGTTTAACCATTTTTTCCTTTCTACCAATAGTCAGAGTAAATGTAGATCCAGTCTTTGCCCAAGGCTAGACTAGTGATAATGATTATTAAAACTGTGTGGATTTAAACCTAAACCTGCTTCATAGTCTTTCCTCAAATGCTCCAGGTAAAAAGGAGTTTGCTGGAGATAACTTCATCACGCTGACACATGTACTGAATTGGTTGTCATTGTTTAGTGGCTAAGTTGTGCCCAACTCTTTTACCAAATAGCTAAATAAAACATTACAACTTTTTTGTTTAACACCAAAAACATTTTGTATTAGGGTATAGCCAAATAATAATGTTGTAATAGTTTCAGGTATAAAAGTGAGATTAAAAAAATAAATAAATGGAGATGTGCTCTAAGAGTAAAATACACATCAAATTTCAAACACTTACTGTGGGAAGTAAGGAATATATAATATCTCAAAATAAAAAGTAAATAAAGAAGCCTCAGAGAGCTTCCTTGGCTTCCCAGGTGGCTCAGTGATAAAGAATCTGTCTGACAGTGCAGGAGACATTATGGGGAGGGTGAACATATTCTTGTTTTGAGGGGGCTAAGGGCAGTGGAAAAGTGAGACACTTGCTTTTAATTCTGGCTCATTAGTTCCGGGTATTCGGATATTTCCCCCCCTTTTTTTTTTTTTAAATTGAGATGTAATTGACATATAACATTGTGAAAAAAAAGAAAACCACATTAAAACTAATTATGAATATATAAGAACAAATTTAATTTTGACCTTTGACACTCCTGTTTCATATTCTGTAATCGAGGATGATCAGAAAACTACTTCAGGACTGCTTTTCTGATCTGCTGTAACCTTTATTTGGTGTTTCTCTGTGTGGTTGACTGGGCTTCCTGACTTTCTCTAATAATTCAGGGCTTAGGTATTATGATTTCCTTGCCTGTCCCCACGCTCATATTGGGCCTCAATTAGTATCTGGCATGAAGGGAACACTCAAGAAATAATACTGAAAGAGTAAATGAGTTTTCTTTTCTTGGGACCATTAATCCTCTACTAACATCACCGACTCGATGGACATGAGTTTGAATGAACTCCGGGAGTTGGTGATGCTGACAGGGAGGCCTGGCATGCTGTGATTCATGGTGTTGCATAGAGTCGGACACGACTGAGCAACTGAACTGAACTGAACCATACATAGGCCCTCCGTAATCACAGGCCTGGCCTAAGGTTTTCTGAGCATTGTAGAAATGGAGAAGGCCTGGTGGCTGTGGTATCAGGAAAGTTTGACAAACAGATCTGTAACAACCATTGAATAAAACACAAGCTTCTTAATACTGTGAGGCACATATAGAGATGCACAGATAACGCATGCACAGACAGCAAAACAAGCATGGGGCTTTAGTGAACGTACGCATGCCTGTCCAGTCCATCTTAGTTCACTGATTCCTACAATGTCGATGTTCACTCTTGACATCTCCTGTTTGACCACTTCCAATTTGCCTTGATTCATGGACCTAACATTCCAGGTTCCTGTACAATATTGCTCTTTACAGCATCGGACCTTGCTTCCATCTCCAGTCACATCCACAGCTGGGTGTTGTTTTTGCTTTGGCTCCATCTCTTCATTCTTTCTGAAGTTATTTCTCCACTGATCTCCAGTACCATATTGGGCACCTACCGACCTGGGGAGTTCATCTTCCAGTGTCCTATCTTTTTGCCTTTTCCCACTGTTCATGGGGTTCTCAAGCAAGAATACTGAAGGCCAGTGTATGTACTTCATCTAAGTGGAGGACTAGGACAGTGTGACATTCATCCTTGTTACGACCTCTCCTCCACACAGCAGAGTCATAGGTTGTAATCCAGTTCACCTGCAATGCTCTAGGGAAGACAAAATAATTTTAAGCTTGTTCTTCTTTTTACGTATATCTTTACTCCTTCCCCTTTTCAAACACAGGAACTGTAATCTATATTCTCAAAATTCAAACATTTGTGCAACTTTGTTTTGGAGGAGAACCAACTAGTACATATGCTAATATACAGACATACTAAAGTGTACCTGACTGTGAGAAACATATAGGGTGTTCCCATGAGTCAACAGGATGTGAAATGCATGAGATGCCTTTTTTTTTTTTTTTTGTGGATGATGCAGAGTGAATGCAATGGCATCAGCAAATAAAAGGATCCACATAGCAGGAGATGTATAAGTGGTTTTCAACCTAAGCTAGATGTGGTTATCTAGCCAACGTCCTACTTTATTAAGATATCACCTCTTATTTAACAGGTCATTTAGACATTTTCCACTTTTTAAGGAACTTCCAGTGTATATGATAGATACAGAGATTAGAACATTACAAAAATGTATTTTTCTCTTGAGATTTTTTTTACATTGTTAAATTTGCATTGTGAATGGTAAGTAGGGAGCTTCAGATGCTACATTCTTAAGCATCTGTTCAGCCAATATGTGATTAAATATTATAATCTGCTTCAATCACATTTGCTTCACCATTAATCATAACCCAAAAATTCTGCCTTGCACAATAGTTTTCAGTGTATTCATACTTTGAAAAAGCATAGTTAAATAATTGCTGGGTGATAAGTCCTTATGAAAGCTTCTGTTGTGAAATGTCTGAAACATGGATTAAAAGGTATTAATCATTACCAAAAATAATCTGAAAAATGGGAGAAACGAAAAACAGATAGTTATTATATAATTACTCTTCCCCTCTTGTTTAAATATTAAAAATGAAATTATAAATTATGTGATAAGGACTACTGGATAAAAATAAGCAGAATACATTCATTCTTCATCTCTTTCTTTCTAATTTTTTCTTATATTAAAAATATTTTCTTTAAGTCTATATACTTTGAAAGTTTTCATTTTATGCTGTTTTGAAGAAAGTAAATTGTCAGTATCTTAATTTTGAATTTTCATCCTTGCTTACTAGTCAATATTGATAATGATGGGGTCTCATGGTTAACCCAAATGACAGTATTCTATTAAAACATCAATAGCCATCAGCCCTTTATCAATCATCAATTTCCGGATTTAGCAAATCAGGTGTGTTTTTTTTTTCCCTATTACTTGGGCTTGCTTCTTTGGTAAATTTCTGCAGGAATAATAAGAGCTTCTTTTGTCACTTTCTGCATTGATTTTCCTAGTTTCTTGGAGAACAGGGGAATCATTTTACGCTGAAATTCTCTGAGAACTTACAGGAGTGTGACAGCTAAAGGGAAGAGACAGGAAGCTGCTCCAGGGAGGGACACCTGCATGCAGATGGCTGACTCTGCTGTGGAAAGGGAGTCGACGGCCTTTAACAGCGGAGCCCAAGAGAAACTGACAACTGAAAAGCAAAGCTAAACATAAACCTTTTATCAAACTTGCATTGAAAGAAAAATGTTTGTATATCTATCCGAAACACATTTTTTAGAATCGGAGAGACCGTGGAATTTATTTCTCTTGAAGATGACTGAGGATTTGGGGCAAAGCATCTTCAGACTGAATCCTTTCTGCTCTTTCCTACCTGTGAAAACAGATAATTCTCGCCCATCAGGAAGGGCCTTAATGCTTTTTGAGCTCTATAAAGTTTCCTTAACGAAAGGTCAAATTATCCAGCATTTAGTTTTAACCAAGGATCATTTTATTTTCTCTTTAAAGAATCGTTTTCTCAAAAGTAGAGAACAAATTGCATATAGCATTAATAAATACTGCTTCTCTCCCAAACGCCTCCTCCTTGCCTAAGGAACTGTATAGTTTCTCAAGCATGGTGTGGATGACTGATTAATCCCCACTACTGGCAAGGGGAATAAACAAAGAAAATTTATGTACACCCACAGATTATACACACACATACACACACACACCCTTGGACACAAATAGCAGTGTGCCTGTATAATCCATTTATTGGACAATCAAAACTTGCTCAGATGAAAACAGAGAGCTTCACCATTTTTTCAAACCTTTTGCTTTAAGCCCACTTGGCAGGCTCTTCCCTATCTTTGTCTGGGTAAAATCTTAGTTCCCACTGCACTTGCAGTCCTAATTGGATATCTACTAATCATGTAAAAAACCCAATCATTCTAATATCTACCACCAGAGTTTCATGGATTTAAAGTTCCCTGAGCTCAGAAGGCCCCTGGCCTGCTGAGGAAGGCGGGGTGGCAGTCTCTCTCCCCACACCTGCTCTTCCAGCTCCCTGTCCATCCCCGCTGTCTCTGGAGAGGACTGTATCTCCCTGGGACAGCTGTGCATCTGACTCTGGAGCCCTCTGTACACAACCAATTAGTATTTGTAATAGCTCTGCATACACAACTCAGAGACCTCCTAAAATAAGCTGAACTGAAGTGTGTCTTGATGCAGGGAGAAAGGGCCTGGGGGCCGCAGTGGTGGTCCTGGACGCTCTCTGCTTTGACTCTGCTGTGTGGTGTGGTTACTCATATCCTTACAATTATCACTAAAGCTTGAATCTGCATGAGGTCTCAAATTCACGAAAGTCTGACCTGACAAATTATCACCTATGTTATCTTTGACAGCCTAACCCCTTGCATTAAAAGGTAGGGTTGCTTTAAATCTATTTTCTCAAGTTTTGTGCCTAACACCTTTTTTTTCACTGCTGCTGCTGCTAAGTCACTTCAGTCATGTCCAACTCTGTGTGACGCCATAGACGGCAGCCCACCAGGCTCCCCCGTCCCTGGGATTCTCCAGGCAAGAACACTGGAGTGGGTTGCCATTTCCCTCTCCAATGCATGAAAGTGAAAAGTGAAAGTGAAGTCGCTCAGTTGTATCTGACTCTTAGCGACCCCATGGACTGCAGGCTACCAGGCTTCTCCGTCCATGGGATTTTCCAGGCAAGAGTACCGGAGTGGGGTGCCATCGCCTTCTCTGAATAATAGGGTATAGAAAGTATAAATTTCTTTGGTTTTCTTTGGGGGTTCAAATCTGACAGGCACTCCCTGTATATAAGGTTTTTCCATCTTAAAGGTGGTTCTTTATTTCCACTATGTGACAAATTCCTTAAGGGTAAAGACCATGAATAACTCACCTGCAGATCAGTGTGAATGTACACCTAGCACAATGTAGGTGCTCAAATAAGCGAGTGGTGCTGATCTAAGTTTTTGGCCTTGTCATTTGCTGGAGTTTGGTAAAGAATCTGCCTGTGATGCAGGAGACCCCAGTTCAATTCCTGGGTCATGAAGATCTCCTGGAGAAGGGATAGGCTGCCCACTCTAGTATTCTTGGGTTTCCCTGGTGGCTCAGATGGTAAAGAATCATCTTCAATGCAGGAGACCTGGATTTGATCCCTGGGTTGGGAAGATCCCCTAGAGAAGGGAACAGCTATCCACTTCAGTATTCTTGCCTGGAGAATTCCAAGCACAGAGAAGCCTGGTATGCTACAGTCCATGGGGTCACAAAAAGTCAGACAGGACTGAGCGACTTTCACTTTCATGAATGAGAGATGGGCCTGAGTTAACATTTACTTTTGTCTCAGGGGCTTTATTTTGGGGCTGCAGGAGAAGATTGCAGCACAAGCTCAGAAGAAGAGAAGACAAAAGCATCAGCGAATAGGTGGTATATATTCCCTTGTCAAACACCGTGCATAAATTTCAGCCTCTTACAGAGAAGGGGCTGTCTTCAGAAGGCTATGCTGAGACATGGGGCTTAAGTCATTTTGCTTTGGTCATACATCATGTCACAGGTTAAAGGAGAAAGGCCTTCTCTCCTTTATTCTTGGAGAAGTTATTTTTCCAACAGTGTGACAATTAAAGGGATTATACCACTTTGAGGACTGGCCACTTTGGAAACCCACAGAAAGCCCAGCCTTGGCAGGGATCAGTGTTCACGTGTGGGCAGCAGTGGTTATGGGGAAGGTGCTGTCCTCAAGTAGCATGGAAGACAAGTGTCTATAAAAACAGCATATTGAGAGAATACAAGAGGATTGTTCGTGAGGAGGTAGAAAAAAAGCCTGAGAATTCAAAACACAAATGAATAGATTAGAGGAAGTTTTAATGGGTGGTGTGGAGTGGGTGCGTGGGGTGCAAGGTCCTGCATTAAATAGACGGAAGCAATGAAAGAGTAAACAGTGCATGTTCATGTCCAATTGTCCTTCGCTGTTGGTGTTAGGTGGCGAAAGAGGCCATGCATTTCAGTGGGTATGCTATAGTAGAGCTCCACTGCAGATAGTAGTTTGTACAAAAAATAGGTTTCTTATGATGCACTGGGTGACTTCCAAAATCACTGGAGGCTGTAGAAGCAGGCTCTGGATTGAGCTTCCAGGAACTCCTACCAGTGATGGGAAAGCTTCCACTTGAACTGTAACAAGCCATCACATTAGGAAGCTGCTAGCCACAGTTTTACCCTGCCTCTCACAGTTTACATCAACAAAACGGAGGCCTCTTAACTCTCCACTTGAAAGAGCTTCAAATTCAAATCCCATAATGATTTTACCAGGTTGGTGCAACCTAAGTGATATCTATAATATTAGTTGCAAGGAAATCTGGGAAATACAGTTGTCAGCCTTCCGGCAATAGATTTGATGAAGACACAGAAGAAAGAGATTAGAATGGATACCAAACAAATCAGTGCACAAAAGCCACCATAACTGCATTTAGGAAAGCCACTACTTCATCCTCTACTTTACATAGTCTGCTTATTCAACTATATTTGTTGAACGACTGCTATGTTTTAGACACCATTCCTCGGCTCCAAAAATGAACAAGATAAAAACGTAGAGAAAGCAATTTGGATTCTTTTCCTCTTACTTCTTTTCTTCTGTTTTTTTATTCTTTATTCTACCTTGGAAGCAGGATTTGGGGTAGTACGATTTGGAGCTGAGTGTGTCTTCTGCAGGAAGTGCCTTTGTCTCTAAGAAGGAGGACAGGCTGGGACAGTCCAGCAGAACCAGAGACTGGGGACTGGCTGCTCAGAACTGGCTGTGTTCTCAGCCTCAAGGGGGAGGATGGCAGGGATCATGAGGCTGCTGCGTTTTCTAGCTCTGTTCACCAGGGTAAAGAGGAGAAAGGGATTTAGACACAAGCCCTCCTCGCGATATAACTTACTTGACTATAATGTCTTTTCATTTTATTTCAGAAGATAAGTCTGGCCATAGCAGCTAAAGGGAAGAAACTGGAACACTCAGTTGAACAGAAATGCAAACAAAAACCAGAAGCAACTGGGCAACTGTATCGAGGGAAACTGACTCTAGCCTGGGTGGTTTAGAATGGCTGTGAGAGGCGGAGGGGAAAATCGCGGGGTGCAGGTAACTCACTGATCCATTCAAATATACGCAGGCTTTCAAAAGGTACAAGAAAGCCAACTATTACAAAGGAAGACTCTTCCCCCAAATGTTTCCTTTTTTATATTTTCGGATTTGAACTGGAAATAATATGAAAAAATGTGGATACTGTAAACATAAAAAATATGAGAAGAATAGCAAAGAAATAGTCACAGTTTGGAAATATTTTAAAGTTTGGATGAAATGAATGATTATTTAAAGAAGACCAGCTTATTTATTTATAACTAGCTTGATTTTCTTTTGGGGGCTGGGGCCTGGGGACAGGATTCTGAAAGAACTCTGTTTAATGGAATTGTCCAAAATGTCAACAAAGTGCTCAAGCTCATTTATACCTCCACAGACTTTTTGTAAGATAGAAGAGTTTTTTTTTTGTTCTTTAGTTTCCATTTTATAGATTAGAAAATTATAGAGAGACAGAGATTCAGTGCTGAGTCTAACGTGACATAATGATAATTGCTGCCTTTCACTGAGGGTGTTTTGTAGGGTAGGTGTTGAAAGACATTTACTTTCATTATAGTTAACCCTCATAACACTGCCACAGTAGTGGCTTTCCCCCCTTTTACAAATTGGAAACTAAGACCAAGAGATGCTAAAGAAACTACTAGCAGTTGTGAAGCCACCGAATACTAGAGCCGCCATGTGAAACTAAGCTCACGCGCTTTCAGAGCCCATGTGTTTTCAGTACCCTGCACAGCTGTCACCGGTCGACTACCCTGCCAGCACTAGACCTGCTAATAGAGTCAAAGCCTTGATATGCAGCTCAGCACTTCGCTGAATGACAAATAATAAATGAATACACATCATTATTTGTGTCCCTTTTGGCCCTCCTATGCCACACTTGTAACTTGCATTCTTCTCTCCTGGCAGTTTCCTCCCTTTTCACAGTCTTTTTCCTGTTTTCTTCAATTATGAAATCAGCTGCAACACTGTTCCTTTGCTTAGAAAAATATACTCAGCTATTTGGATTGTGGTTATGATTGTTCTCTCAGAATACTAAACTGTCTCATTGACAATTCATGTTTATACAGTATTTGGATGCATATAGAAAGCTGAGCGCTGAAGAATTGATGCTTTTGAACTGTGGTGTTGGAGAAGACTCTTGAGAGTCCCTTGGACTGCAAGGAGATCCAACCAGTCCATTCTAAAGGAGATCAGTCCTGGGTGTTATTTGGAAGGAATGATGCTAAAGGTGAAACTCCAGGACCTTGGCCACCTGATGCGAAGAGTTGACTCATTGGAAAAGACCCTGATGCTGGGAGGGATTGGGGGAAGGAGGAGAAGGGGAAGACAGAGGATGAGATAGCTGGATGACATCACGGACTCTATGGACATGAGTTTGAGTGAACTCCGGGAGTTGGTGATGGACAGGGAGGCCTGGTGTGCTGCAATTCATGGGGTCGCAAAGAGTCGGACATGACTGAACTGAACTGAACTGAACTGGATACATATAGGCTCAGCTGATCAAGAGTTAGCATGGGCTCTGAATTGCAACACCCTAGAAAGACATGGGGTAGGTTGAATGGCCTACTAAGCAAGAACAAGAGTCTACTCATTGCCACAGGCTACTTTCCTAGCTGCAGAAGTCTGGACCATGAGACTCTGTTTAAACTGTATAGTAGGAATTCAGAAACCATTACTTAATCTCATCATCATATTCAAGTACTGCCAATAGCCAAAGCAGGAATGGAAAAGAACAACTCTTGGTGGTGCAGAGGAATCCTCCAGGAATCTCCCTACCCTATGGTAAGGTCCAATATTCCTTTGGTGGGTCTTCCTTTCAAGGGAGTCGTGCTACGAAGGCAACAACCTAATCCATCCATTGAATTTTTCATTGGCTGGTTCTGCAAACAAAAGCTTTGTAGACAAAAAAAAAAAAAGGGCCTTTTATTTATTTAAATTTAAGATACCAAAATTACACCATTAAAGACAATGTTTAGTTATCTCAAGAGCTCTAAACCTAATCTATATATTGACTTTCAAAGAGTTCACCAGTCCACTGAATTGAAAGGAAGACAGTCTCATTTGTGTAGACATGCATTTTTGGGTGGGCGATGAGGAGAAAACATAAAAAGGTCTGAAATAAAAGAAGGAATATAGAGCTTGCCTGGAAAATCCCATGGATGGAGAAGCCTGGTAGACTGCAGTCCATGGGGTCGCGAAGAGTCAGACACGACTGAGCGACTTCACTTTCACTTTTCACTTTCATGCACTGCAGAAGGAAATGGCAACCCACTCCAGTGTTCTTGCCTGGAGAATCCCAGGGACGGGGGAGCCTGGTGGACTGCCGTCTATGGGGTCGCACAGAGTCGGACATGACTGAAGCGACACAGCAGCAGCAGCAGTAGCAGCAGCAGAGCTTAAAAATACAAAATCCTGAGATAAATCAAAACAAGTATGAACTGTGCAAAAACAATTTTGATTTACAGAGAAAAACAAAAAAACCACTGAATTATTTGATAGCAATAGTATTAAATATGGGAAGAAGATGATAGGAGTTAAAGCAATCTAAAGTCCTTTTGGTTTTCTGAAAGAGGACGAAAATACTAATTTTAGATCATGTAAAGTTAAATGAGCACTAGAATGTTTTAGGATAAACAATAAAAGAAGAGAAATAGAGAGTTTAATATTCAGATTGTAAAGAATTAAGGATAAAAAGCAAACAACCCAAAACAAGTAGTTTAATAGACACAAATAAGATTACATCAATGAATTCAAATAATTACAGCAAATAAAAGAGAATAACTGTTTTGGTGAAAGGTAAACTTGTCAGTCTAGACAAAAAGATAAAAAAAATCTCACTGTGTTCTTTCTGAGAGGTAGATCTAAATCAGAACAAAGAAGAGCTGAAAGAATGAAAAAAGATACACAGCAAAATTATTAAAATAAAGAAGGCTGGTATGACTGATCATAGACTTTAAAGCAAAAATAATTGCTAGAAAAGAAGAGAGAGCATGTATTGTTTAAAAGTGGAATTTTCCAGGAAAATGTAACTATTTCAATATTGGAGCTTATGGATACCTAAAAGTTTTGTTTAAAATAAATGTATGTAGTAAAAATTGACTGACTCCAATAAAAATGTGGTAGATTCACTATTGTGGTAAGAAGGTTCAAGCTATCTCAGTTATCAACACATGAAGCTGATCAAAACTCAGCAATGCTACAGAAAATATTAAAAAATGCAAGCAACACAAATGACCCAATGGACACATAAAAATACCTATTTGTTGTACAGTTCTTTCTGGCACACAAGAAATTTTGCTCAAATTTATCATGTATTAAAAAAGCAATGTGGACAGCGACTGCAGCCATGAAATTAAAAGATGCTTGCTCTTTTAAAGGAAAGCTGTGACCAACCTAGCCAGCATATTAAAAAGTGGAGACATCACTTTGCTGACGAAAGTCTGTAGAGTCAAATCTATGGTTTTTCCAGTAGTCGTGTATTGATGGGAGAGTTGAACCATAAAGGAGTTTTATCACCCAAGAATTGACGCTTTCAAACTGTGGTGCTGGAGAAGACTCTTGAGAGTCCCTTGGACTGCAAGGAGATCCAACCAGCCCATCCTAAAGGAAATCAGTCCTGAATATTCACTGGAAGGTCTGATGCTGAAGCTCCAATACTCTGGCCACCTGATGCAAAGAGCCAACTCATTGGAAAAGATCCCAATGCTGGGAAAGATTGAAGGCAAGAGGAGAAGGGGATGACAGAGGATGAGATGGTTGGAGGCATCACTAACTCAAAGGACTTGAGTCTGGGCAAACTCAGGGAGGTAGTGAATGTGCTGAAGCCTGATGTACTGCAGTTCATGGAGTCACAAAGAGTTGTACATAACTTAGTGACTAAACAACAGCAACAAGCCAAAAACAGTTTTTTAATATTCTAATCAGTATCAAATAGTACATTCTTGACTATGAGATTAATTTAGCTATCAGTAATAAAAATAAAACTAAAAAAATTCCATATACTTGGATGTTTAAAAGAAAACAAAAAATCTCCAAATCAAAGAATAAATTATAGTGGAAAATGGTTAGAACCAAATGATAATGGAAATAAAATATAAGATATGTGGGCTATTGTTGGAGTAAGAGAAAATGTCAGTGACTATTACACTTTATGACTATTAAAGACACAGAAACATAGTTTAAAAGCCTCCTGTAAATAGAACACCAGACACAATTATACAGAAAAGTCTATCAACTATTTATCAAGTAGCTAATAAAAATTGTATAGTTTTTTTTCTGTAAATAAGAAAAAAATAAGAAATGTTCTGAAAAAGCTATTTTTAATCTTAACAGCTATAGCAGAAAGGAGCATATCAAAAATAAGTAGACCTATAACATTCACAAGCATACATGCAAAATTTTTAAAATATATTTGGAGACTGATTTTAGGCTTTCATTTTTAAAAAAGACTTTATGATGAATATGTATTAATTCCAATAGCAGAATGCATCCTTTATGATTTTATGTCTTCTGATTTCCATCATTTTTTGTGAAGTTAACTCAGTCTTTCCTTTTTACTTTGAAAGTATGTGTTTTTCCCCCCTCTAGATGGTTTTAAAATTTTGTACTTATTTTTGGAGCTTTGCGGTTTACTGTGACAAGTCAAAGTGGAAATATTTTGTATTTATGTTGCTTAGGGTCTTTAGAGCAGTTTGATTGGATAAGTAACTTTTGTAAATTTGTTTTGGAAAGTTTTTGGTTACTATATCTTCAAATGTTACTTCTTCCCCATTTTCTCCCTCTATTCCTTCTTGGGTCACCAACCACATAGATGTCACATGTTTTCACCATGTACAGTAAGTGTCTTTAATGCTGTTTTTGTGCTCGTTTTTTTTCTTTGTCCTTGAGTGTAAATATTTTCTACTGGGAGGGAAAACCTGGAAGCTCGCGCCTGGTTTCTCCTGGACCTTCCCATGTGCCTTTTCTCTTTGCTGGCTTTGATCTGCATTCTCTTTCTATAATACATTATAACTGTGAGTACAATAACTTCTAAGAATTTTAAGTCCTTCAAGCATGAGGGAGGTCTTGAAGACCACCAATACAGACACCATTAACACAGAAACAAAGCTAATAAATCAAGGAAGAAATCTAATATGTTCAATACCTCTACACATAAAATTATAAAACTTTAAAGTATGTTTAAACACATGTATACCTGTGGCAGATTCATTTTGATATATGGCAAAACCAATACAATATTGTAAAGTTAAATAAAATAAAATTTAAAAAAAACTTTAAAGAAAAACATTGAATATTTAATTAAGTTTAAAGATGTTTCACCTCATGAATAAGAAAATTCAGTCATATAGATGTCATAAAATTTTGAAGAATTATCAATAGCCATGGTGAAATTCTGATTTAAATTCCAATAGATTTTTAAACAAAATTGATGATTTGGAGTTTTATGTGCAAGAGCAAAGGGAAGGATAAACACATTAGGGGAAATTGGCACAACAAAATAGAGTTATAAATTTATATCAATTAGGACTGGGAGGTTGTGAATCAAGGATAATCTAATTGACCAAAGGAGCAAGAATAGAAAACTCACATGTGAAGCTGTTAATTCTCATCTGATTAATAATTCAAAGTATATGACAAAACTTCTAAATTTTTAGAAAAAAACATTGGAGAATATTTTTTTAGGCTTTGTATGAAAGGGTTTCTAAATTAAAATAATAAACACAATTCATAAAAGAGAGTATTGATAGGTCTACTTTGTGACAATGAAGAGCTTGTGTCCATCAAAACAAACTATAGAGGAAGTGAAAATGTGAGCCATATTGCCAAACATATGATCAAGAAAAGACTAGTGTCTAGAATGTACACACAACTTCTAGAACTATTAGAAATCAATAAGAAGAGGACTGTATCAAGATGGTGACATTGGAGACTTTCCTGCTTCCCACAGATATATCTGATATACAACATGGGTCAATTCTGTCTGATTGAAATCCAGCAGCTATTTGAGTTACTTCTACATAACAGGCAAGTGGGAAAATACCACACTGACTTGCGTGGGTATTTGCCATAAATCCTATTGCCATAATCTCATACCCAGCACAGAGCCTTACAACTGGGAAGGGACTCCCAATATCTAGCTTCTTCTTGAGGAGTAAAGGGTTTGGAACATACATCTAGTGACCTATCATTTAAGGATGCTGTTCTAGGAATGGACCCTCAAATCACATTAGCCCTCACTACAGGACTATTGCAAGCAAGAATCAATTGCTAAACAGATGCACAAAAATTCTATGAGGCTATCCTCCCCAGGCTCAGTGCAAAGGGAGGAGATGAAAATACCCATCTTCCTACTTTTCCCTGGAAGAAGTTTGGCTACATATTTACTCAGCTACAGCCTGAGTATCTGGCTTCTAATCAGCCTGCAGCTAGGTTCTGAGTAAGGCCAAACAATACCTCGGTGGACACTTCACCCGCGTTCTTTCTGCCTCAGTCTTGCTCCAACAATAAAACCAGGTTGCTATCTTCTTAGAAGGAGCTTGTTTACACATCTAACTTTTATGACTGCTACCCAAGCGACAGGACCCTAAATTATCTAGCTCTAATGGTAAATGGAGTTCAGCATTTACAAATACCATATAAGCTTATTAAACAAAAAACAAATGAAAATAATTTTCAAATCAGCACACAAGCACATGCTGAAGCACTCCTCCTGAACTCAGCACAAAAGGAGCAGGCAGAATGTCCATCACTATCTCCTAATTTATCCCTGGAAGAAATAGGACTCTGTACTTTCCCAACTACTGCTTGAGTTTCTGGCTCCTAATCAACTCGCTGACTGGGATTCTCCCAAGGGCCTGAAAAAACTATCTCCTCTGGCTCACTCCAACAGTAAAAGCACACCTTCAGCTTCTCCGTGGAAGGAGCTTCTCCATACATCTAGTACCCAAACTGTTAAAGCTGCTACCTTAGAGACTGGCTCCCAGATCACACAGCTCTGGGAGATGATGAGGCCAAGCATTGATGAGTTCCTCAAGACCACACAAAACAGAAGTGGTTCTATTTGGGCACACAGGCACTTCTAGCATCTATTCCTTCTGGCTTAAAACAGAGTAAGAAGGTAAAAACAACCATCACCAGCTTTTTTCCTGATAGGAAAAAAATCCCCTGACATTCCCATCTCATACTGATGTTGATCTTCAAATTAGCTTTCACTCAGGAGAGGACGGAGAAGGTAATGGCACCCCACTCCAGTACTCTTGCCTGGAAAATCCCATGGACGGAGGAGCCTCATAGGCTGCAGTCCTTGGGGTCGCTAAGAGTCGGACACAATTGAGCCACTTCACTTTGACTTTTCACTTTCATGCATTGGAGAAGGAAATGGCTCTCTCCAGTGTTCTTGCCTGGAGAATCCCAGGGATGGGGGAGCCTGGTGGGCTGCCGTCTATGGGGTCACATAGAGTCAGACACGACTGAAGCGACTTACCAGCAGGAGAGGAAGCGTCAGGCAATCAATAGTCCTTCAGGAGCCTAACAGGTATATGGGTATTTGCCCGTGCTGTTAGGACACTGAAGGACTTCCCTGGTGGCTCAGACGGTAAAGCATCTGCCTAAAATGCAGGAGACCCGGGTTCAATTCCTGGGTCAGGAAGATCCTCTGGAGAAGGAAATGGCAACCCACTCCAGTACTCTTGCCTGGAAAATCCAGTGGACAGAGGAGTGTGATAGGCTATAGTCCGTGGAGTTGCACAGAGTGGGACAAGACTGAGCAACTTCACTTTTCTTTCACTTTAGGACACTGAAGGATCTTGGCACACCATCATCTACTGGGAGCCAGTAAGAACAAGGATGGTGTCTTGAACAATCACAAAGGTTTGAGGGAAATCCATGAGCATAGGTTGCGTTGATTGAAGAGATTCATCTCTTATATGAGGAGAGTCTTTCAAGTGTAAGAAAGATGGAGGTTTTATCTAAGGCATAAACATCAAAACAGAGTCAAAAAAAAGAAAAAGAAAAAATTGCAATAAATTACTTAAATCTATATCTCAAGGAACTAGAAAATGAAGGAAAAACTAGGTTCAAAGCTAGTTGAAGGAAGTAAACCAAAATCAGAGCATAAATAAATGAAATAGAGACTAGAAAGACAGTAGAAAAGATCACTAAAGCTAAGAGCTGATATTTTCAAAAACTGACCAAACTTTAGCTTGACAAGTTCACTGCAAACATCAGACTCAATGGTTAAAAACTGAAATATTTTCCTGCATAAATGGAACAAAACAAGGTTATCCACTCTTGCCATTTTTTTTCATCAGTGTACTGTAAATTCTAGTCAGAAAAACTGGTCAAGAAAAAGAAATAAAGACAACCAAATCAGAAAGGAAGAAGCAAAATTGATTCTGTCTGTAGGTAACATAATCTTAAATATAAAAATACATTAAAAAGAATACATTTGAATCAGTTCTAATGAGGTGGATGAAACTGGAGCCTATTATACAGAGTGAAGTAAGCCAGAAAGAAAAACACCAATACAGTATACTAACGCATATATATGGAATTTAGAAAGATGGTAACAATAACCCTATATATGAGACAGCAAAAGAGACACTGATATATAGAACAGTCTTTCGGACTCTGTGGTAGAGGGAGAGGGTGGGATGATTTGGGAGAATGGCATTGAAACATGTATAATATCATATATGAAATGAGTTGCCAGTCCAGGTTCGATGCACGATACTGGATGATTGGGGCTGGTGCACTGGGATGACCCAGAGGGATGGTACGGGGAGGGAGGAGGGAGGAGGGAGGAGGGTTCAGGATGGGGAACACGTGTATACCTGTGTCAGATTCATGTTGATATATGGCAAAACCAATACAATATTGTAAAGTTAAAAAATAAAATAAAAAAAAAGAATCCACCAAAAATCTATTAGGACTAATGAATAACTTCAATGATTTTGTAGGATGCAATATCAATATACAGAAATAATGAATTATTTAAGAAATTAAGAAAGCAATCCTATTTACAATTGCATCAAAAATAATAATATATTTAGAAATAAATTTGACCAAGGAGGTGAAGTATCTGTCACTGAAAACTATAAAACACTGACAAAAGAAATTGAAAAAGACAAAAATAAATAAGATCATTCATCTTCAAGGACTGAAATAATTAATATCAAAAATGTGTGTACTACTCAAAACAATCTGCGTACTCAATGCAATCTCTACCAAAATCCCAATGACATTTTGTTGTTGTTGTTCAGTCACTCAGTCATGTCCTGCTCTTTGTGGTCCCATGGACTGTTGCACGCCAGGTTTCCCTGTACTTCACCATCTCCCAGGACTTGCTCAAAGTCAGGTCCATTGAGTCTGGATGCCATCCAACCATCTCATCCTCTGTCATCCCCTGCTCCTCCACCTTCAATCTTTCCCAGCATCAGGGTCTTTTCTAATGAGTCAATTCTTCTCATCATATGGCCAAAGTATTGAAGCTTCAACTTCAGCATCAGACCTTCCAAGGAATATTCAGGATTGATTTCCTTTAGGATTGACTGAATTGATCTCCATGAAGTCCAAGGAACTCTCCAGAGTCTTCTCCAACACAACAGTTCAAAAAGGTGTTCAGCCTTCTTTATGGTTCAACTCTCACATCCATGCATGACCACTGGATAAACCATAGCTTTGACATTATGGACGGTTTTTGGCAAAGTAATGTCTCTGCTTTTTACTATGCTGTCCACGTTGGTCATAGCTTTTTTTCCAAGGAGCAAGTGTCTTTTTATTTCATGGTGCAGTCACCATCTGCAGGGATTTTGGAATGCAAGAAAATAAAGTCTGCCACTGTTTCCACTGTTTCCCCATCTATTTGCCATGAAGGGATGGGACCGGAAGCCATGATCTTAGTTTTTTGAATGTTGAGTTTTAAGCCAGCCTTTTCACTTTCCCCTTTCACTTTCATCAAGAGACTAGTTAGTTTCTCTTCGCTTTCTGCTATAAGGGTGGTGTCATCTGCATACCTGAGGTTATTGATATTTCTCCCTGCAATCTTGATTCCAGCTTGTGCTTCTTCCCACCCAGCGTTTCTCATGATGTACTCTGCATATAAGTTAAATAAGCACGGTGACAATATACAGCCTTGATGTACTCCATTTCCAATTTGGAACCAGTCTATTATTCCATGTCCCATTCTCATTGTTACATCTTGACCTGCATACAGATATCTCGGGAGGCAGGTAGGGTGGTCTACTATTCCCACCTCGTTAAGAATCTTTCAGTTTGTGAAAGGCTTTGGCATAGTCAGTAAAGCAGAAGTAGATGTTTTTCTGGAATTCTCTTGCTTTTTCTATGATGCAATGGATGTTGGCAATTTCATCTCTGGTTCCTCTGCCTTTTCTAAATTCAGCTTGTACATCTTGAAGTTCATGGTTCATGTACTATGAAGAATAGAATAGCAAATAATAATAGAATAAAAGAATAGAATGGAATAAGGATAGCAAGATAAATTAGAAGTGGTCAAACAGGAGATGGCAAAAGTGAACATTGACATTTTAGGAATTGGTGAAATAAAATGGACTGGAATGGATGACTTCAATTCAGATTACCTTTATATCTACTACAGTGGGCAAGAATCTCTTAGAAGAAATACAGTAGCTCTCATAGTCAACAAAAGAGTCCAAAATGCAGTACTCACGTGCCACCTCAAAAATGACAGAATGATCTCTGTTCATTTCCAAGGCAAGCCATTCAGTATCACAGTAATCCAGGTCTATGCTCCAACTACTAATGCCAAAGAAGCTGAAGTTGGACAGTTCTGTGAAGACCTACAAGACCTTCTAGAACTAACACAAGAAAAAAGATGTCCTTTTCTTTTTTGATTGAAATGCAAAGTAAGAAGTCAAGAGATACCTGGAGTAACAAGCAAGTATGCCCTTGCAGTACAAAATGAAGCAGGGCAAAGGTTAATAGAGTTTCACCAAGACAATTCACTGGTCATAGCAAACACCCTCTTCCAAAAATACAAGAGATGACTCTACACATGGACATCACCAGATGGTCAATACTGAAATCAGATTGACTCTATTCTTTGCAGCCAAAGATGGAGAAGCTCTATACAGTCAGCAAAAACAAGACTGGGAGCCGACTGTGGCTTAGATCATGAACTCCTTATTGCCAAATTCAGACTTAAATTGAAGAAAGTAGGGTAAAACAATAGACCATTCAGATATGACCTCAATCAAATCCCTTACAGTGAAAATGGCAAATAGATTCAAGGGATATGAAGAGTAGCCCCTGCTCACTGCAATTAGAGAAAACCCATGTGCAGCAATGAATGAGCACAAACAAAAATTAAAAATAAATAATTAAAAAAGTAAAATATGACATATATATGTATGAATATTATTCAGCCTTTAAAAAAAGAAGGAAATAATGACATTTGTGACAACATGATTGAATCCGGAGAGCACAATGCTAAGTGAAATATGCCAGCCAGAGAAACGCAGTTACTGCATGGTATCATATGTGAAATAAGTCAAACTTATACGAGCAATGGAGCAGTGATGGCCAGGGGCTGGGGTAGGGGTGGAGTTGAAATGGGGAGAGGTTGGTAAAAGGGTAAAAACTTCCAGTTATAACATGAATAAGTTCAGAGAATCCAGTGTAGTTCATGGTGATGATGGTTTATAGCCCTGTAACATATACTTGAGATTTGCTAAGAGGGTAGGTCTTAAGCAATCTTACAAAATAAATAAATATGAGAGGGTTACAAATAGCTGTGAAAAGAACAGAGACGTAAAGCAAAGGAGGAAAGGAAAGATATAAACATCTGAATGCAGAGTTCCAAAGAATAGCAAGAAGAGATAAGAAAGCCTTCTTCAGCGATCAATGAAAAGAAATAGAGGAAAACAACAGAATGGGAAAGACTAGGGATCTCTTCAAGAAAATCAGAGATACCAAAGGAACATTTCATGCAAAGATGAGCTCGATGAAGGACAGAAATGGTATGGACCTAACAGAAGCAGAAGATATTAAGAAGAGATGGCAAGAATACACAGAAGAACTGTACAAAAAAGATCTTCACGACCCAGATAATCACGATGGTGTGATCACTGACCTAGAGCCAGACATCCTGGAATGTGAAGTCAAGTGGGCCTTAGAAAGCATCACTACGAACAAAGCTAGTGGAGGTGATGGAACTCTAGTTGAGCTATTTCAAATCCTGAAAGATGATGCTGTGAAAGTGCTGCACTCAATATGCCAGCAAATTTGGAAAATTCAGCAGTGGCCACAGGACTGGAAAAGGTCAGTTTTCATTCCAATCCCAAAGAAAGGCAATGCCAAAGAATGCTCAGATTACCACACATTTGCACTCATCTCACACGCTAGTAAAGTAATGCTCAAAATTCTCCAAGCCAGGCTTCAGCAATATATGAACCGTGAACTTCCTGATGTTCAAGCTGGTTTTAGAAAAGGCAGAGGAACCAGAGATCGAATTGCCAACATCTGCTGGATCATGGAAAAAGCAAGAGAGTTCCAGAAAAACATCTGCTTCTGCTTTATTGTCTATGCCAAAGCCTTTGACTGTGTGGATCACAATAAACTATGGAAAATTCTGAAAGAGATGGGAATACCAGACCACCTGATATGCCTCTTGAGAAATTTGTATGCAGGTCAGGAAGCAACAGTTAGAACCGGACATGGAACAAAAAACTGGTTCCAAATAGGAAAAGGAGTACGTCAAGCCTGTATATTGTCACCCTGTTTATTTAACTTATACGCAGAGTACATCATGAGAAACGCTGGACTGGAAGAAACACAAGATGGAATCAAGATTGCCGGGAGAGATATCAATAACCTCAGAAATGCAGGTGACACCACCCTTATGGCAGAAAGTGAAGAGGAACTCAAAAGCCTCTTGATGAAAGTGAAAGTGGAGAGTGAAAAAGTTGGCTTAAAGCTCAACATTCAGAAAACAAAGATCATGGCATCCGGTCCCATCACTTCATGGGAAATAGATGGGGAAACAGTGGAAACAGTGTCAGACTTTCTTTTTTGGGGCTCCAAAATCACTACAGATGGTGACTGCAGCCATGAAATTAAAAGACACTTACTCCTTGGAAGGAAAGTTATGACCAACCTAGATAGCATATTCAAAAGCAGAGACATTACTTTGCCAACAAAGGTTCGTCTAGTCAAGGCTATGGTTTTCCCTGTGGTCATGTATGGATGTGAGAGTTGGACTGTGAAGAAGGCTGAGTGCTGAAGAATTGATGCTTTTGAACTGTGGTGTTGGAGAAGACTCTTGAGAGTCCCTTGGACTGCAAGGAGAACCAACCAGTCCATTCTGAAGGAGATCAGCCCTGGGATTTCTTTGGAAGGAATGATGCTGAAGCTGAAACTCCACCTATGAGTACTTTGGCCACCTCATGCGAAGAGTTGACTCATTGGAAAAGACTCTGATGCTGCGAGGGATTGGGGGCAGGAGGAGAAGGGGACGACAGAGGATGAGATGGCTGGATGGCGTCACTGACTCGATGGACGTGAGTCTCAGTGAACTCCGGGAGTTGGTGATGGACAGGGAGGCCTGGCGTGCTGCAATTCATGGGGTTGCAAAGAGTTGGACACGACTGAACGACTGATCTGATCTGATGAATGTGTTAATTGATCTGCCTGAGGAAATCTTTTCACAATGTATACATATATCAAGTAATAACATTGTACAGTTTAAATATATTATAATTTTGTCAGTTTTACCTCAAGAGAGTCAAAATATCAATAAAAAGAAGATAACATCCCACTACATAACAACAACAGAAATTTCACAATGAACCTATGAATATATGACCAATCTCACTATTAACCAGAGAAACCCATGAAATAATGAGATGTCATTTCATTCCAAAGAGATTGGCAATAAATTAAGTTGTCTAAAATATTAGGTTCCTTAGAAGATACAGATCAATTGGACTGCATTTTTGGTGGAGAGGCAAGGACAGCCACATTGGAGAACACTTTCACAATAACATGTGAAATTGAACTTTTATATACTCTATGACTCTACCATTCCAGTATTAGTTATATACACTAGAGAAAATTTTTGTATTTGGGTTTAGGAATCATTTACAAGAGTTTTTGTGGGTTTCCTGTTCATAATAGTAATAGCAAAACCTAGAATCAAAGCAAATATCCATTTATTAGAAAGTAGATATATAAATGGATTTCTTATTTGCAATATTGCACAATAGAATGTTATACAGCTAAACCCAACTCACATGGCTGATTCATATGAAGTTAATTTTAGTGGAAAAAAAATCAATTTCCTGAAGACTACAAACATATATGAAGCTCAAAACAAGCAAAAATAAATGGCATACTGTTTAGACTTTAAAACACATGTGGTTAAACATTTTTTAAAGGAAAGAATTGGTGTATGCACGAGATAATGGATGCCAGGGCAAGGAGTAGAATTATCTGGCATAAGACAGCAAGGTAACAGCTTGTGTTCTTTTCTTTTTGGTGGTTGGTGAGTACATAAGTTTGTTTTAAAGTTGTTTTCCAGTCTGTACATGTGTTTATATATACTTATTTTAGTAGGATATATTTCAAAACAAATGAAGAAAAGTATTCTCATAACAGCCATTAAAAAGATTAAATGTGGCTAATTTTCTCAATAATGAACAAATCTCCAGAACAAGGAAATACATTATGAATTAGGGAAATTTCTGTCTATGTTTCTATTGTCTCATTTATTTTATACCATCAAGACTTTCTGACATATTTTTTGAGATTTTGTTTTAATTTCTTTTTCTTTCTCAAATGCACCAATCAATCTTTTCATATTCTGATACTTTAAATTTTTGCCTAAGATATATTTAGCTTTAAAATTGCTATTTTTTCCAAATATAAATACATGCGCACAATGTCCTGCAAATTACTTAGAGGATATTTTCAATCATCTTTTCACTATTTTTTAAGCTAGGGTTATTTAAGTGCCTTAAGTCAAAGGCATTTTTTTGGCAAAATATTTCATAACTAAAGATAGCTTCATCAACAGGAAGAATCACAAAGTTTCCAGGGCTCAAAGATAAACTAATAAGCTTTTTGGCTATCATTACCTGTCCTCCCAAGTGACAAGGCATTTAACAATGAGACCGTGGGTGTTCCCTGAGCACTATTTTCAAACTTTCTCCTCCATGACAGGATTTGCTTCTTTGTCAAGGAACATTGTGCTGAAATGTTAAAGTCAGATGGATGCATTTATTTTTTACTTTAAGATTACTGAATAGAACATATACACATGTCGAGTTGCCTCAGTGGTTTCCTCTCATTGCTGCATAAGGCAGGAAAAAGTGCTCTTAAAGTGATATTCACACGAGGTTTCTCGAAGGATCAGGGGAAGGAAGCTGTCCCATGAGGTCTGTTCTGAGTACTGGCCACTTCGACCCTCTGTGGCTCACTTGCCTCAGTGACACTTATTCAACTTACTCGCTGGGTCTCCAATTGGGAAACAGGCTAAGACTGCAGGAGTCCAGCAGAAGATACATTCACTACCACTCTTAAGTCTTCTGAAACAGAAACTTGTCCTTCTTTGAATGACTATCCCATTTTCCGTGGTAGTTATTTAACAAAGTCATCAGGGGATCATAACATCCTCACATTTGGCTTTTGAGGGACTTACATGGCAGTGTGCAGGGATACAAAAGCCACAGAATAAACATAACACATTATATATTGTTTAACTTCACTCAAAAACTTAGAGGTGAAACTTTGGGTAATTTAATCTGGTATGAAATTCAGATCATTTTTACAGTGAAACAGATAAAAGACTGTTACAAGAGGGTAGTCACAATTTGCATTCTGTTTTAAAGATAAAGCTTCTGGCTTCAAAAAATTTTCCGTTTTATCAAATCCCTTCAGGGATTATGCTCTCAGACCCCCTTAAGCAATCTCCTGTGGTTATGCATGTCCTTTCCTCTGCTTTGATGGGGAAAGTTTGAGATATACTACCTAAGTTATTCCAGGATTAGACAAAACTAGATTTTTTTTTTAAGGAAGAATCTGTGTTAGTGTGTAACGAGACAAGCCAAGGTACTCCAAAGTGTTGATCCTACTGGGAAATTGACTTCAGTCAGTTCAGTTCAGTTCAGTTCAGTTGCTCAGTCATGTCCAACTCTTTGCGACCCCATGAATTGCAGCATGCCAGGCCTCCCTGTCCATCACCAACTCCCGGAGTTCACACAAACCCATGTCCATTGAGTCTGTGATGTCATCCAGCCATCTCATCCTCTGTCGTCCCCTTTTCCTCCTGCCCCCAATCCCTCCCAGCATCAGAGCCTTTTCCAATGAGTCAGCTCTTCGCATGAGGTGGCCAAAGTACTGGAGTTTCAGCTTTAGCATCATTCCTTCCAAAGAACACCCAGGACTGATCTCCTTTAGAATGGACTGGTTGGTTCTCCTTGCAGTCCAAGGGACTCTCAAGAGTCTTCTCCAACACCACAGTTCAAAAGCATCAATTCTTCGGTGCTCAGCTTTCTTCACAGTCCAACTCTCACATCTGTACATGACCACTGGAAAAACCATAGCCTTGACTAGACAGACCTTTGTTGGCAAAGTAATGTCTCTGCTTTTGAACATGCTATCTAGGTTGGTCATAACTTTCCTTCCAAGGAGTAAGCGTCTTTTAATTTCATGGCTGCAGTCACCATCTGCAGTGATTTTGGAGCCCAGAAAAATAAAGTCTGACACTGTTTCCACTGTTTCCCCATCTATTTCTCATGAAGTGATGGGACCGGATGCCATGATCTTTGTTTTCCGAATGTTGAGCTTTAAGCCAACTTTTTCACTCTCCTCTTTCACTTTCATCAAGAGGCTTTTTAGTTCCTCTTCACTTGACTTACTAACATGAAATACCTCCCCCTGCCCTTGCACCAAGAATCATTGTGCTTCCAAAATTCTGTATACATGGACTGATGAATAATTAGCAGGATATTAGAGACAATTTTTACCTCAACAGAAGGCATAGAGAGAATGAAGACTTTTTTTTTAAATTCATTGAAGTTGTCACGACAACTCTTCTTAGGAAGTGAACTGAAAGACAGAGGGTAGAGAGACAGTACACCTTTCAGGCAAGGCAAGGTGACCCGAGACACATTTTATGTGGAGAGGTGGGTGATCAGCATTAGTCCCGCAGAGGCAAAAAACTGTGTATTTGGAAGAAAATGGGGTTGCCGTATGGCAGGGAATAGCAAGATGCCACCTGTCGTTGGTCAGGGTCAGGAAAGAGACATCATACATGAGCCAAGAGGATGAACTGACATACAGAACTGACTTAGAGAAGAAGCAGTGCCTGAAAGAGAAGGACAAGTGCCTGTTTGTTCAAACAAATTATTCAAGATAAATGACAAGGTTTGGGGCAGAATATGAAGTAGTGCTCTCCATGTCTTAACTTCCTCCTGTATGAGAATAATATCGCAGTTCAGGGCCATGTGATTTAAAGAGATAATTTAAATCATCTGGGATAGTTTCAGGTATTAAGCAGACACTCCATAAATGGAAGCTACTGTCATTGTCATTGATATTTACTTGTACAAAACCTATGTTGACTTCTCTGTGGTGAAATAAACCCAAGAGTTTAATGATGTATGTAGAAATGTGTGAAAACTGTCAGTAAGGCACTAGCTGAGCCACCAGGAGGGCTCTGTAAGATGCAACAGGGACTGTTCACTTTCACGTCTGGTGTGGCCCAGTGTGTTCAGTTCAGTTCAGTTCAGTCACTCAGTTGTGTCCAACTCTATGCGACCCCATGAATTGCAGCATGCCAGGCCTCCCTGCCCATCACCAACTCCCGGAGTCTACTCAAACTCATGTCCATCGAGTCAGTGATGCCATCCAGCCATCTCATCCTCTGTCTTCCCCTCTCCTCCTGCCCTCAAACCCTCCCAGCATCAGAGTCTTTTCCAATGAGTCAGCTCTTCGCATGAGGTGGCCAAAGTACTGGAGTTTCAGCTTCAGCATCAGTCCTTCCAATGTATACCCAGGACTGATCTCCTTTAGGATGGACTGGTTGGATCTCCTTGCAGTCCAAGGTACTCTCAAGAGTCTTCTCCAACACCACAGTTCAAAAGCATCAATTCTTTGGTGCTCAGCTTTCTTTATAGTTCAGTGTATAGCCACAAGTAAACCAGTAGATATTTCTTTCCCTTTTTTTTCTTAGATGCTCAGCCCTCAAGTGGCTTCCAGAATCGCCTCCTCTGTACCTCAGTGATAGAGATGTTCTTCTTTAAAAGTTCAAAAATCTAAGAATAGTTTTAACTACAAATAAAGCTTCCCTTTTACCAAAGTTACCTGCCTATCAAGTTATATAACCCCTGTGAACTCCTTGCCGAGAAGGGGTATGAAACTTTTGATGACTCACCTGTGCTTTGCGTTTGCTTCCAGTTGCAGGTCATTATGCCACTCCCTTGATATTTTACCCTGGTCACAAAGATGGTCTTGAAAGCCCAGGCTTGTGGGCACAGCATTCTTAGACAAGTCCTTGTCAAACTTCCCAGTGCACATTAGGATTCCATGAACTGCAGCTGAAATGCAGATGTGACTCAGGAGATCTGGGGACCTGAGAGTCTCTGATTCTAACAGGCACCCAGGCGCTGCTGAAGCTGCGGGTCTGCAGAGCACTCACTGAAGAGTAAGGCTTTAGACTCGGAGAAGGCAGGCTGAGCCAGGCTGGCTCATCGACTGCTTCCTACTTCTTGATTTTATGTCATTTGTGAGCAGCTCAGCAAAGCCCCATCACCACCTTCCCCAGAGTTCTTCCTAGCCATGCTGCTTAGCCAGTATTTAAAGGCCCAGCTAACTCACGCTGCAGGGACTTCTAGATGCACACTGGATTAAAGTAGTGAGTATGTGGATTTTATTAACTGGTAAGGTCTGACCTTATACCTGTTTACAGAGAAAATGACATGCATATTGTACAAAAGCACATTTTGTATCTGTGATTACAAAAGATCAAGAAGAAGGCTATTTCCAAAGAAAATTCTGTTTGTTAGCTACCAAGAATTTAGCTGACTCACTTCATTCCTTTTCTCCTTTTGGGAAAACTTGCCCAGCCAACCACAAAATGGCTCTGGGAGACACAGGTCCCAGCAGGACAAGAGACAAGTATTCTCCTCTTCACAAGAAAGCCCCTTCCTTCAAAGGTATTTATTTGAAATTTCTCTTTGCTATTTTCACATCAATCCTGAAGTTATTTTCCAGCAGAGCGTATATACATTTTAATCAGCATTATCTCAAGAGGAAATGCTATACTGTAATTAATGGCTCAAGAATTGTGATAAATACAATTGCCTGACAGTCATAGTTTTGTGTTAACTGTATGATTGCTGTTCGTGCTTTGTTTATTCAAAAGTCATGTTATTATCATCTGCAGATAATTAGCATTTACTGCCAGTATTCAGAGCATAAGCAAGGCAGTGCCATGCTGGCCAGTGATTTTGTTTAACATGCTGCATTACAGCCCTCACTGCAAGGAGGTCGTGCCTACTCAGTATTACTCTGTGTGATGGAGATTAAGATGATGAAAGGTTACCTTTTGTGATGCCTTAGAAAAATGTAGCACATTAAAGGGAAATCAAAAGTTGCTCAATATATTCTACAAAACATAGCACTTGGTCTGTCTTTGTTCTTATTCTTCCCATATTTTAGCTTCACACAAGAGAAATCACCTCTGGCTTATAGTGAATACTACATTAAAAAAAAAAAAAATTGAACCATAAAACATCAGAAGGCAGTATTGTTTACCAGTGTTGTGTTCAGCCACAGAGGAGCCCAAGGCAGAAGAACTCAACAGTATTGATACTGTTTCTGCTTAAAATGTTGCTACTTTATTCCCTTTTGGAAGGGTTTTGGCATTAATTTAATTTTTAAAGATATCATATTAAAATATTATTTATCTTGATTGCTAGTTTTTTAACATCTGCTTAAATTTTGTGCCAAGACTAGGACCTTACCCTAGGCTTGGCCCTGTCATTAGAGAGGTGATAATCTATTTAACAGCTAAGAAAAGAAGACCACTTATAAAGAAAAGGCTGAGTTGATGCCACTGTGTTTTGAGAAAAAGGGAAAAAAAATGACAGGTTGGATTTTCATGAATTGGAAATCAAAGCTAATAGGATGTGGATGAGGAGCTGACTCTTGAAGCTGCAGGGAGCAGGAGGAATGCTGTGAGCTTTCTCAAAAGGTTCTTCTCTTTCTTAAAATCATCTTGTAAAAGAGAAGCCTTTGCTACAATTCAACATTATTAGTTTAACTGGATTTTGTTTTAATACGTCTTCTATATAGTAATTCACAGCCTGTATCAAAGGTGGCTTTTAATGCCCATGATTTAGAAGCTGAGAACCAAGTGAGGTGGTAGCTATTCTTCATAAATGCCAGGCAATAGGATTGCTGTGAGCTTACTTTCAAACTAAGACTTCATCCTGGGAGTGGTGGCTTCCTTTTTCATTTTCATCTTGAGGCCGTCCTTAGCACAAGCTTAGTTAGGAAGCTGGCTTCGGGGGAGAAACCACAGACTTCTGACTCACAGTTCATGTGATACTGGGCAAAGTAACCTCTAAGTTCACTATGTCTGTTTTCTCTTATGTTAAGAGACAGGAATAATATGTTTCTGACACACATACCCCATCAGGTTGTTTGCAAAGCAGTTCACATGAAGTTGCTTTATAAATTACGCATGGCCTTATTCATTATCATGGGATGAACTTGAAGTCACTAAGTCATACATAGGAAACGCTCACATAGATTTATCT
Source organism: Bos grunniens (assembly GCF_055505025.1). Classification (NCBI taxonomy): domain Eukaryota; kingdom Metazoa; phylum Chordata; class Mammalia; order Artiodactyla; family Bovidae; genus Bos; species Bos grunniens. The sequence continues at coordinate 5,112,650 of NC_141179.1, read as the reverse complement.
GTATGAAGTAAGCTGTAGTTAAGGAACACATGTAGTTGCAATAAATGTATTGTAATTTTAAATACCATCACTCACCACCTCCTCTCTCTATTTAGTCAATAGAGATACAAATGGGCCCAATCAAGCACAGTTGATCTATACCCAGTCAGTTCAGTGACCAAGCCACCTACCCTGACGTGTGTTATTGCAGTGGCCTCCTACCCGGTCCACCTGGCTATACTCTTGACACACACGCCTCTTTCCACGCTCCAATCTCTGCCTCTGCTTACAATTTCCTTTCCGTCTTGCAGCCAAAAGAAAGATTTTCAAATGTAAGTCAAAATGCATCATTTTTCTGCTCAAAACCTGCCAATGGTTGACCAATTCACTCAGCATAAAAGTTACATTTCTCACAAGGCTTATAAGATTCTCCAGAATCTTATCCCTCATCACTTGTCTGCATTGATCTTCCATCATCTCCCACTTGCTTCCTGCATCCCTGCCACATTGACCTCCTCTCTGCTGTTTGTCTCCATGTTTCCCTTGGGTCAATTACTTAAGTTCTCAGTTCCTCGGTTTCCTCGTCTTTAAAATGGGCTTAATAATAGTATGAACTTCAGGGGATCATTATTAGGGTTAAGTTAGTTAAAATACCTAAAACAATGGTTGCACACAGTATTTAAAATGTTCAGTATTATAATTTTAGTTACCTCCATCTGATTTTTTTTCAGAGTATCTAATGATTTAACTCCTGAACTGACAATAATCTCTGAAAGGGTCATATTATCTTGCTGCTTATTCATATGTAGCATCTTTTAGCTTCCATTACAGGTAAATACCACTCAGAAACTTCAAATACAATAAGATTTTCCTGGCTTAACTCTTGCTGCTGTGTCTTATGTGCATAGTTTTCCCTGAATTCCCTTTTCTTTATTCTTTGGAAAAAGTTTTTTTTTTTTTTCTTTTCTATTTTCTCTTGTATTTTTTCTCTCTAGTTCTGTTCAATGCCATTTTCCATTTTGCCTTCATATTTATAACCCAGTTCCCCCAACATTTTGCACCTTGCCTTCTACTCTCTGTCTTCATTTTTTCCCCACAATTTTCATTATACCTTCTTACTATCTCACATGGGAGCAAGGGCCCATTCATTTAGACTCTCTGGAAATCTTGTATTTTGATAGGAAAAAACTGATTTTTCTGGTAGTGTTAAAAATAGAGTAATTCCTTGAAGGAATGCATGATGGGGCCAGAATATAATCTGATAAGTGAAACTTGAATGCAAGGTAAAGATGTAGTCACAAGGAAAACAAAGACTCACCCCCTGGTTCAGGATTCTGGGTCAGAATAACTCCAGCAGCCACACTGACTAGATTATAAGCTTCAAACCATGGGTCCATCTGTTATGTTTTCTCAGCCGGGGATGAAGACTGGAATCAGGTAGGAACAAAGACTCCAGGTGGTCCTGAAGCATCCCAAAGTGGGATAGGCAGGACTGGGAAAGGCAGTGAGTGCTGGTAGGGGCAAGGTGGTGAAACTGGGCAGGACCTTGTGAGGCCTTCCCAGGGACAGATCCTCCATGTTCCCCACCTCCTGCTTACGAAAAGAACTTCAGTCTCCCAGGACTTCCAAAGGGTAAATTTAATCAGAAAAGTAAAAAAAATAAAAGAAGAAACAATAAAAATAAAATATAACAGGTAAAAGTAAAATAAAAATAAGAGAAAAACACAAAAGGAAAAATCAAGCAAGGCAATAATAGTTTAGCCACAAAACAAAGTCAAGGACATAAGTTCATCCTCAAAGGCTATTGACAATATCCTGAGCCATATTCTTAAGTTACTTTACTGATGCTAAAACCTCCACCAGATGGAAGATGCTAACTGCATTATGATCATGAGCACATAGCCCTCAGACCATCTCAATCCTGAGAACTGAATAAGCTGACCCCCATGACATCACCCAGTTACCTCACCATCAACAAACTGCAGACCTGCTCATGAACTGACCAAGCAGCTTGCAAACCACACCCCTCACCTTGCCTTCAAAACCCTTTCCCTGAAAACATTAGGGAGTTCAGGTATTTGAGCATAAGCTTCCCATTCTCCTTGCTTGATGCCTTGTACTAAATGCTGTACTTTACTTCACCACAGCCTGGTGTCAGTAGATTGGCTTTACTGCATGTTGGGCAGATGGATCCCAGTTTGGTTCAATAACAGTGGCAGCAGTAAGCCCGTATGTTCACTCATTAGCCTTTTCTTATTTTAATAGGAAGGACAGATCTATCTCACTTCATTTATGTTTTGTAAGAGACGAAGATCACGGCATCCAGTCCCATCATGCGAAATAGATGGGGAAACAGTGGAAACAGTGTCAGACTTTATTTTTTGGGGCTCCAAAATCACAGCAGATGCTGACTGCAGCCATGAAATTAAAAGACACTTAAAAGGTTCGTCTAGTCAAGGCTATGGTTTTTCCAGTGGTCATGTATGGATGTGAGAGTTGGACTGTGAAGAAGGCTGAGCACCAAAGAATTGACACTTTTGAACTGTGGTGTTGGAGAAGACTCTTGAGAGTCCCTTGGACTGCAAGGAGATCCAGCCAGTCCATTCTGAAGGAGATCAGCCCTGGGATTTCTTTGGAAGGAATGATGCTAAAGCTGAAACTCCAGTACTTTGGCCACCTCATGCGAAGAGTTGACTCATTGGAAAAGACTCTGATGCTGGGAGGGATTGGGGGCAGGAGGAGAAGGGGACAACAGAGGATGAGATGGCTGGATGGCATCACTGACTTGATGGACGTGAGTCTGAGTGAACTCCGGGAGTTGGTGATGCACAGGGAGGCCTGGTGTGCTGTGATTCATGGGGTCGCAAAGAGTCAGACACGACTGAGCGACTGATCTGATCTGATCTGACTCCTTGGAAGGAAAGTTATGACCAACCTAGATAGCATATTCAAAAGCAGAGACATTACTTTGCCAACAAAGGTCCGTCTAGTCAAGGCTATGGTTTTTCCTGTGGTCATGTATGGATGTGAGATTTGGACTGTGAAGAAGGCTGAGCACCAAAGAATTGATACTTTTGAACTGTGGTGTTGGAGAAGACTCTTCAGAGTCTCTTGGACTGCAAGGAGATCCAACCAGTCCATTCTGAAGGAGACCAGCCCTGGGATTTCTTTGGAAGGAATGATGCTAAAGCTGAAACTCCAGTACTTTGGCCACCTCATGCGAAGAGTTGACTCATTGGAAAAGACTCTGATGCTGGGAGGGATTGGGGGCAGGAGGAGAAGGGGACAACAGAGGATGAGATGGCTGGATGGCATCACTGACTCGATGGACCTGAGTCTGAGTGAACTCCGGGAGTTGGTGATGGACAGGGAGGCCTGGCGTGCTGTGATTCATAGGGTCGCAAAGAGTCAGACACAACTAAGTGACTAAACTGAACTGAACTGAACTGAACTGAAGCTTAATAATTTTAAATCTCAAGTCTGCATTCACCTTTCAAAAGCACAATTAAATGGAAATTAACCTTCTCTGTAGCTGGTATCTACAAGAAGCCAAGTGGTTTGGATCAAAATACTTTTACCAATGCACCAGCAACAGCCGTATCAGTAAAATGATAAGGAGAGAAAGAGAAATTCAGAGGAAAGAGCATAGCTTGGGGATCAGTTCATTTCAGTTCAGTCGCTCAGTCATGTCCGACTCTTTGCAACCCCATGAATCACAGCACACCAGGTCTCCCTGTCCATCACCAATTCCCGGAGTCCTCTCAAACCCATGTCCATTGAGTCGGTGATGCCATCCAGCCATCTCATCTTCTGTCGTCCCCTTCTCCTCCTGCCCCCAATCCCTCCCAGCATCAGGATCTTTTCCAATGAGTCAACTCTTCACATGAGGTGGCCAAAGTATTGGAATTTCAGGTTTAGCATCAGTCCTTGGGGATAGGTCTTAGAAATACAGAATAAGTGAGAGTGAAAACTGCAATATTTAAGGAACCAGTCTTCTGTTCACTGAGCCAAGCTTCAGTTTTCTTGTTCTAATGATGGACATAGTAATTATTAATACCTCAAGAGCTGCTATAGGAATTAGATGAGATAGTATAGGAATGCCTTCACTGTAATGTACATGGTGAGTGCCTGTATCAGTTTTCTATTGATGTATAACAAATTGCTATAAACCTAGTGGCTTAAAATCACAGGCATTTATTATCTCACTATTCTGTCAGGCAGAGATCCAGACTGTGTGGCTGATTTCTCTGCTCAGGGTCCCATGAAGCTAAAATCAAGGTGTTGCCTAGCTCCATTGCCCTGTAGAGACCTGTCTAGAAAATAACTCAGGTCCTCACTAGTTTCACCTGGGAATTGTTCTCGGAACTAGAGGCCATGCTCAAGGATAAGGATGACACGATCCCTTTCAAATTCAAAGGCCAATCAGAGAATACCCCTCATATAGAATCTCTCCATGCATTCAAGCTCTGTGTCTTCAGAGAAGCCTCACCTGATTAGGTGAACCACTAGAATAATCTCCGTTTTGGGTGCCTCAGAGCCAACTAAGTAGTAACCTAATCACAAAAGTGCTATTTCATCATGTTCACAGGTTGACCCACACTCAGGGAAAAGAGATTATATAGGCAAGTATGAGGGAGGGGGTGGCAGTGGGCAGTCATCTTAGGAGTCTGCCTACAACATTGCCCATTAAAGGATTGTTACTGTTGTTTGTTGCCAAGGTATAAATTAAGTAGACTCCCTAGATGAGAACAGTGCTTCCAGTTGATAAAAATTCCATATTGGATGAGGAGGTATTCCATAGAAGTAAAACATGTGTATAACAGATTCTCATAAGTAAGGATGCCTGGAATATTTGAGGGGATTAGCACTTCTTAACTTAGAGGTCTGAGGGGAGACTTAATGCTGAGCCCACAACCAACTGTAAATCATATTTGGCTTCGAATCTGCTGTGGGCAGGAAAGGAGAAAATGTAATCTAGAGCACACAGGTATTATCTGAAGCATGCTGGAGGGGGAGATAAAGCCAGGTATAAAGACTATAAAACTAAATTTAGATGTCAAGGGGGCTGTTCAGTCTCTGAGTCTGGAAATCTTCTAAACTAGGGCAAATTGTCCAGTATTTGAGGTGTTTTGGGTAAGGTGCTACCTGAAGCTGGGAGGGGGACTAAGTGCTGAATTCATTGCTCCAGGACTCTGCACCTAAGGGAGCAACACACCTATTGAATCAGCACTCTCCCCAGGATCCATCCTGACAATGGATTGTGTCTGAAAAAGAAGGAGGTTAAGTCAGGATTCCCTGACTAAAACTAGTTAATGCAAACACTGAAAACCCCAAGTACTACTAACACAGCTTTTGGGAAGCAATAACAGAAAGAAGAGCTTTAAAAGAATAAGAAGGAAAATAACTTCTGAGCCTGTCTTCCCCCTGCCCCCTCAAATCCCATTTGGTGATATGAGGGTCAGAATTGCGCAGGACTGGGATGTTTTTCTCTCACATGTCAGTGTTGTATTGAGCCCTTCCAGGCGTGTGCAGAGCTCGTCTTCAGGAGATTAACTTTCCAAAGCCAAAATGCTTGACCAACTTGAAATCTATTTGTGGAATTTATTGCTATTTTCAACACTGAACCGTGAAAAATAAATTCAACAAATAAATTTCTAATACTCTCACCCATCATGAAATATCTGTAAACTTCTTAAAGTGTCCAAGAATTAGAGAGAACTGGGGAATGTATCATTATCTTAGTCTACTTACATATATTCTTTTGTCTTCTGTATCTTGGATTTCTGACCTGAGAAAGAGGAGTTGTTGTTCTGATTACTGTCAGTGTCTCTGGATAATGTGATTTTCTCACCAGGAGAAGCCTTGAATGCTTTTCTTTGAAACTTGTTAGCAAAGAGAAATATAGTTTCCTTTGACATGATTTGAATAAAATCCATAAAGTAGTAGAACAAGAAGACACTGGGTAAAAGGAACAACTATGTATTTTTTTTTTGTTTTCTCAGGTAGAAGATAAAAAAATTAATTTGTTCCTCCTGAGAATTTTTAGTATTTGGAAAATGAAATGCAACTCTTAGATGGATATTGAGAATCATCTTTAAAGGGAAAATTTTATAGTCATTTTATAAACAAGATGTTTGCAAAGATGAAAGTGTATATTATATACATATTTAATTAAAACATAATGACATATTACATTTGTTTCAGATATACAACATAATGATTCAATACTTGCATATACTGTAAAACAATCACCAAAATAAGTCTAATTAACACTTATCACTATACATAGTTACAAAACATTTTATCTTGTGAAAGAACTTTTTAAGATCAAATTTCTCAGCAATTTTCAAATATGCAGTACAGTATTATTAACCACAGACACCATGATGTACATTACATCTCCATGCCATATTTATTTTATAACTGGAAGTTTGAAACTTCTGCCCTCCTTCATCCGTTTCACTCATTCCCCACCCGCTGACTCGCAACCACCAGTCTGTGCTCTGTGTCGAGTTTGTTTGTTGTTTTTATATGCCCATGTAAGTGAGATCATGTTTCTCTATGTTCTTGATTTTAATGAGGTACATGGTTTTCTCCTACCATTGAAAATTCAAATATCTCATCATAAATTTCAGCAAGCATTTATAACTTCTTGAACTACTTACAAAGGTAAAAGACTATTCTAGCACACATTTTCTCTGCCTTTAATTAACCCACTAAAGAAAGAAAATGGAACATTTTAACAGTCCAGTAAAGAAAATGGAACATTAATGTGAACATGAGAGTAAGAATTTGTGAACACTTAGGAAAAGACTCTGGATAAATGAGTTTTTCTCTAAGGGTTCACAAATTCTTACTGACTATCATGTTCATTGGATAAATGATCCAATAACAAGAGGATTATGAATGTACCTCAGACTAATGATTGACTGGGAATACACTATTGTATTCTCAGAATACACTACTGGGGACAATGGGTTCCAAAGGAAAAATAACTAACATTGGTTAAATATCTACAGCTTGAAAAATCTCTTTTACTTAGACCATCTCCCCTAATTGAAAGATGGTAGAGAGAAGGAGAGAAGGAATGCTTATGAGAGTCAGGGATGTACAGACACATTGCAAGCACCATCCAGGTACCATCTCAGGTGTCACCAGTGTCTCACAATGATCCTGAGTGTTTTTGGCTCTGATAATCTCTCAGAGCCTCAGAGTCTTTAAGTGACTTATTGGCTCTGATTATTACTGGTGTATAAGAATTTGCCCTCAAATGTAGGAGTTTAAAAAACTCTCTCTCTCTCTTCAGATTTGTTGGTCAGGAATTTGGAAGACAATGGCTAGTGTTTCTCATAGTCTCTGAGGTGGTAGCAGCCAGATGGCAGTTGGGCTGAGGTCCTTTGGCTTCAGTTCTGGGCTGCCCTGGTGGCTCACCTGTAGGACTGGCAGAGGCTGCTGGCTTTACGCTGAGAGCTCAGTTCAGTTCAGTTCAGTCGCTCAGTCGTGTCTGACGCTTTGCAACCCCATGAACTGCAGCACGCCAGGCCTTCCTGTCCATAACCAACTCGCGGAGTTTACCCAAATTCATGTCCATCGAGTCGGTGATGCCATCCAGCCATCTCATCCTCTGTCGTCCCCTTCTCCTCCTGCTCCCAATCCCTTCCAGCTTCAGGGTCTTTTCCAATGAGTCAACTCTCTGCATGAGGTGGCCAAAGTATTGGAGTTTCAGCTTCAGCATCAGTCCTTCCAATGAACACCCAGGACTGATCTCCTTTAGGATGGACTGGTTGGATTTCCTTGCAGTCCAAGGGACTCAAGAGTCTTCTCCAATACCACAGTTCAAAAGCATCAATTTTCCAATGCTCAGCTTTCTTTACAGTCTAAAGATGTCCTTTTCATTGTAGGGGACTGGAATGCAAAAGTAGGAAGTCAAGAAACACCTGGAGTAATAGGCAAATTTGGCCTTGGAATACAGAATGAAGCAGGGCAAAGGCTAATAGAGTTTTGCCAAGAGAACACACTGGTCATAGCAAACACCCTCTTCCAACAACACAAGAGAAGACTGTACATATGGACATCACCAGATGGTCAACACTGAAATCAGATTGATTATATTCTTTGCAGCCAAAGATGGAGATACAGTCAGCAAAAACAAGACCAGGAGCTGACTGTGGCTCAGATCATGAGCTCCTTATTGCCAAATCAGACTGAAATTGAAGAAAGTATGGCAAACCACTAGACCATTCAGGTACGCCCTAAATCAAATCCCTTATGATTATACAGTGGAAGTGAGAAATAGATTTAAGGGACTAGATCTGATAGACAGAGTGCCTGATGAACTATGGACAGAGTTTCATGATATTGTAGAGGAGACAGGGATCAAGACCATCCCTATGGAAAATCTGAGAGCTCAGAGGGGACCAATGACCAAAATACCTGCATATAGCCTCTTTAATCATGGCAGTCTCAGTATAACTGGTCTTCTGCCACGATGGCTGGCTTCCCATGGAATAAGTGCTCCATAGGGCTAGTCATAAGCTACAATATATAGCCCTTTCTGACTAACATTGAGAAACACTGGCATCACTTCTGCCTTATCCTGTTGGTTGAAGCATCAGAAGCCCACCAAGACTCCAGAGAAGGGGACATAAATCCTACATCTTGATGAAAGAAATGTCAAAATATGTGAGGGCCATGGTTTAAAATTGCCACACTTGTTCAAAAACAGAAAGAATCCACTAAAAGTTGTTATAAAAAATAAAACTTCTGATTGCAACTCAGGGTGAGTGTATAATGAGATTCTTTAAAATTTAAAATAATAGAAATTTATTGCTACTAAGGGTGAGACTAAAATAATATAAAGGTCTGTGAATCAGATCACAGGAAAAGCAAGATGACTCTGACTTTAGTTAAGAGTGCTACCCAGTACCACTGTGGGAGTTTTATCCTTAAACTACATCGGCTTCTCTGTGCATGTTGGCTGTTTGTCAAGCTCTGCAGACCATTATCTTCACAATACTCCTAGTACCAGCCAGAAGGAAGGGGCTCCTGCTCCTTGGTTTGAATTTGAAATATTTTAGAGAATGATTCAGGAATTCAGTTTTTGTCACATGTATACACTAGTTCAATGACAGGTCCTAGTTGGGTCATGTGGCTAGAACAATCATTACTAGAAAATTGAAAGGTGGATAGAATAGGAAGAAAAATAGTGAAAAATTGTGCACTTTACAGAAATCAAGAGAGTTTACAGTTATTAGTGAGCTACCAAATTATTTTGCAGAGAAATGCTTTGGGAAACTTCCGTAAACCTTGCACATTAAAAAAAAAAAAAAAAAATTCAGTCTTCAACTCTCAGTAAACCTTTTGTTGTTTAGAGAATCCCTTGAAAGCTGAGTGGGAGGTGGATTTAGCTGGTAGAGTAACAGCCAGAAGGTAGAGCTGATGATCAGCCTTCATCACCTTCATTTACAAAATGCCACTCAGATATTTTCACTTGATGATCTCATTTATCCACACATCAGCTAAGGACAGGTTTATCTTCAGTTTCCAGATAAGAAACCTGAGACCTAGAGATTTTAAATGATATCATCCCAGTCACACAGGGAATGAATGGTAGAGGTAGGGTTTAAAACTCAGATTCATCCTCCTAGTCCAGTATAATTTTCACTTTGACACAGATTCTCCTGATGGATGACTTCAGACTCCTTGATGGCATCATAGATGGAAAAAGTATCTTCTACTGGAGGGTCTAACCACTCAACTATTTAACCTTAGAGTAGCTGCCAATTAGAGCAATTTTGGACTCTTTAGATTAGATGAAATCTGCCTTTTTTTTAACTTAATTTATTTTTAAATTGAAGGATAATTGCTTTACAGAATTTTTTTTTTCTGTCAAGCCTCAACATGAATCAGCTGCAGGTATACATATATCCCCTCCCTTTTGAACCTCCCTCCCATTTCCCTCCTCCATCCTATCCCTCTAGGTTGATACAGAGCCCCTGATTGAGTTTCCTGAGCCATACAGCAAATTCCCATTGGCTATCTATTTTACACATGGTAATGTGAGTTTCCATGTTACTCTTTCCAGACGTCTCACCCTCTCCTCCCCTCTCCCCATGTCCATAATGGAGAAACAAACTTGCCATTTTTATAGATGCAAATTATAAAAGTGAATTTCTCTTGCCAAGATTATTCTTCTCAGGTATGTAGACACCTTCTACAGCCTCCCATCACATACATGCTAGAGTTCAACCCCCTCAGCAAAGTTTACAAAACCCTTTATCATCTGATTATCATCACTGTCAAGTTTGTTCTTATCCTCAACTTGCCCTCTTCAGTGGGCCAATCACACGTTCTAACTCTCAAGGAAAACTCAAGGCTTCCTCTATATACCCTGTCAAACTCCTCAGCTCAACCACCTAGGAAAGAGGCCTCTTTATATGTCAAGAATTGAATAGACTTCCAGGAAAAACACTGGATACCATGTTTTCAGAGAGGTCTTCTAGTAGGAAGAGTAAGAATTTTACTATTACAATTGAGGGCCATGCTTGATTCTTGTGGATTGCCTTACCTGCTCATTTATTTTTTGTTCACATTTGACTAAGGTGGTGAGATATGCCTCGGATGCCTGCTGCCTAGAGTGGACACCTGGATGGCCTACTAGGATCAGAAGAGGATCTAGAAGAGAAGGCATGGAGAATACATCTTAAGCTAGCTTTTTCTTAGGCCTCACAGAAAACATAAATGAATAAGCTTTTCTTTCTCCATTCCTTTGATTTTTCTTTTCTCACAAAAAGAGAGGTAAGATCCGGAGGACCAAGCTCAGGGTGTAAGCCCCAAAAGAAGAGCCCCAGTAGGGGTCGTTTAGTCCTGTTCTAGTTACATACTCTGCTAAAGGGCCAAAAGGAGTCCCATAGATGTTTGCAAACAGAAGAGCTCATGAGGTTTGGAAACCCAAGAGGGCAGTAAGGGAAAATGCAGAGCTAGACATAGAACAAATTTCCATTTTCCAATGTCCTGTGTACATAAATGCAAAATACAGAAGCATTTGGATTTTTAAAAAACATAGCAAAGAAATATTCAGCAGCTTTGGTTCATGGAGTGTTTATGATTCCAGACACCCAGTGCTTTGATGGGGGTCCCAGAATAAACTCCAAATCTGATATTTGTGTGACTCATAAATGTTGGGTATATGAATCAACAAATAAATAAAATGCACTAGATTTGGTCAGCTGGGTTCCATGGCAAGGGGAGGAACTGGCCTTGGGCAGACCTCACGAAGTGTCTGTAGCTCTTGATGTGATTGGCTCAGGGCCACTTTGTAGGCTCTTAGATCCTCAGCTAAAAATGAAACCAAGAGGTCCCCAAAAACCTCCTATGCCCAAATCAAGAAACAAGGTCTAAAAAACACTTCATCTGCTTGTGAAAAACTCAATGAAAAGAATATATAGCCACTTTAGCTACCATGGTTTGTATAAAAACATAGGCTATGTATTGTTTTCCTTTTGAGAGATTTCCTAAGAATTAAATGATCGAAACGTGATTGATGGCAACTTTGATATAAACGTAACTGTCATTGAGAGTTTCTTAAATTTAAATGATTTTATAAAAATTTCGATCCATGCATCTATAAGAATTTTGGTTTGGTGAACATAAACCACACTAATCATCTGCCAAACTATAAAGGATGAAGTTTTTCTTTGGGGATCCAAACCTCCCTTTTTTACAACCCACTAGCCTTCTTACTTCCCTTGTCCATTACTGCAGGACCATCCTCCCTGGGAAGAAACTATTCCAATTAAACTCATGCACAGAAGTGATGATAATGGTAACAATTACTATTTATTTAGTGCTTACCATTGACATATTATCTCCTCAAAACTTACGAGCAAGGTCAGGCTTTACCTGCACAATTTCATTTACTCTTAACTACCCTATGAGATCAATATTTAATTTTTCCATTTTACAGATGATAAAACTGACACTGCCAGATGGAAACTATATGTAAAATGTCCCACAGCTGATGAGTGGTGAGCTGAGAGATTCAGTCTCCTATTTATGCAACTCCTCAGTCCATTTTGTTTCTTATTCCAATGAATGTAATAATAGGCTGCTAAACTAGTTACCTCTTTAATATGCAAAGCTTTCATATTAAAAGAGAACTTTCCTGGTGGCTCAGATGGTAAAGAATCTGCCTGCAATGCAGGAGACCTGGGTTCCATCCCTGGGTTGGGAAGATCCCCTGGAGGAGGGCATGACAATCCACTCCAGCACTCTTGCTTGGAGAATCCCCATGGACAGAGGAGCCTGGCGGGCTACAGTCCATGGGGTTGCAAAGAGTCGGACATGATTGAGCGACTAAGCACAGCACAACAGCTGTAGAAAGTGGTGTTTAATAGAAAGTTAAGAATTAGAATCGGTGTGGCTTCTAGCATGAGTAATAGCCAGTGCAGAAAATATTTTCAAATTGCTGAGAAAGGGCTTTCCAGAATCTCCCAAATCAAAAACCATTCCATGCAGAGAAATTTTCTGCACTTTCTGTGACTGAAACGGGGATTAAGTGACTCAAATGGTAGCAACAGTTATGCTGTTACCTAGCTCCAAGCTTTGAGTGTCTCATCTGTAAAATGAAGACAGGAGACTAGATCACCTACAGGGATTGTTCCATCCCTAACACCCTGTTTTTGAAGGCTTGATTGCATATTAAATGAATATAGGGAACCGATCTTAGAGTTATTTGGTAGTCCTAAAATCCTTATTTTTTTTCCTTTCAGAACTCCAGTTTCTTAGGCCTTATATAAGTCTTCTCTGAGGCGAAAGATACCCTGTAAAACACAGTGAAGGCAATTCTTCAGTGAATGTCATTACAAATTACAGCCCTGAAATTAATTCATTTCTCAACTGACACCTAGGAATTGGTAGTAAAGACTTATTGCTTTTTCCAGCCTCTATCATCTTCAAAGCTCTTACTAAAACAACTAATTCATCTTCAAAATGTCACTAAGGTAGGCACAATCCAAGTGTTTCTCTTGCATTCCTGTCATACTTCCTTGTCAATCATATTTTTGAAGTGATGGCATCAGAGGGTACCCGAGAGATCATTTAGTTGAAAATCACATCTGGTGCCTGATTCTCACAAATATTCATTTTTGCCAAGTGCTTGTGCAGTGTATTGGATAATCTGGGGATGTCTTCTCAGCACAGGGACCAAGAATTTCCCCCTCTCTCTATAAATTGTCATCCAAACCAAGTAGAACCCAAGTAGCTCAGTAAGTACACCATGACTCCTGATCTAGTTGATGTTGATTGGACTTTAGTTGAATACCTCCAGCAAACTGAGCCAGAGTACCCTCCTCCTTAACAAAAATGGGCATGAAGTTACTACAGCCTCAGTCTGACTGTTTTCTTGAATGGGGTTGATAATCTTGGAAGTGGTAATACATTTACCTTCTGTGAGCCAATCTGCAAAAGTAAAAAATGAGGCAGGAGTACAACAAGGTAGAGATGTAATATGGAGAGAAAAGCACTCCCTGAATTTCCCATCAGTTTCATTTACTGGTTACAACCCTTGCCTGAACTTCTGCATTTGTGTCAAATTAGTATCTCCATTCATATCTCCAGTCTATGCTTGAAAATCTCTGGTGACAGATGTCACTAGATTTTCTTCTACCATCTCTCACAACTTTTTATTCTTTCCTCCTGAAACCCTTTGGCTGTAGAGTATGACTTTTCCCCCTCTTCTTCCAATTGGTGTTGGGTAGAAGAAGAGATGAGGGAAAGGAGCTGAGTATTTTTCTTTTCCTTTTTCCAAGGGGCTTCTTTTAATTCATTTCTTCCTGATGAACATTATTTCTTGTCTCCTTTCCAGGATGACTGCCACAGAATTATATCCATTCCCTGCAGTATTGTAATAGGAAATGTAACAACATAAACCCACAGCCTAATTGATTTGCAGGTGGGCATATGAGTAGAAAGAGTGGAAATTTTAAAATAGCGATGAATGCTAATATTTTCTCACATTTCCAAATTTATGCTTTGACCTTTCTAGTTAATTGACTCAATCCTTTACATTTTTAGATTGTGCCCAACCATGTCTTAAAATCATGGACTGCCAGACTGAATCAAAAGAAGACCGTTATTTAAAGTCTGCACAATTGTAAATAATTCCTTTCTGAGTCGTCCCCTGTCTGATGTGACTTGGAAATGTCTATCAATAATGCCTGAAGAACGGATCTGCAATTGGTAGCACTGACACGTTAATGAAGTCTGGAAATTTGCTACTTAACCCATGGCTAGGTGTTGAAATGTCCTCTTGCCTGACTGGAATGAACTGTCTCCCCCATCTCTGTTTTGCCACCTCCACTCCCATCCTACCTTTGAGAGTGGCCTAGGAGACTAGATCTGGGTGGTTCCATGCTGGAAGGGACTGGGTAGCATGTGGATAAAGGATGGCAGGAAAAGTATGGGATGGGAGGAGAGGAGGAGAGCTAAAGAAAAGAGGCCTCTGGAGCCAAGTTGAGATTCAAGCTCTGTCACAGTCATGCCCTGCCCTGGAGCAGGGGGCAGGCATCAGAGCTCTGCTGTTGCCCACGTCCGTGTGAGATGTGTCTCCTTGCACCAGGAAGGAGAAGCCTGAGCCTACTCGTGTGGATAGTGAAACGCTCCTTAAAAAGACACAGGAGAGGACATTCACCTGTAAAACCCCACTCAGCATGTACCCACTAGCTGATTTGGCCTTATGACACCTCACTCACTCACTCACCTCATCAAAATATTTTTGTTTTTCTATGGGCACTTGCTATAGGCACCATTGGCTTATTGTTTGTATAAGTGTCTTATAGTCGTTCTTAATGTGTTTTCCTATTTTAGAAGTAGTCCCATTGTCTGGAATTTGTTAGAAATACAATTTATTGGGGCCCATCTCAGAAATTCTGGGTTTGGGGTTGAGTAATCTGTGTTTCAACAAGCCCTTCAGATACCTTAATACCCACTGAAGTAGGGGAACCACTGCATGCTCTGGAGACCATCAATTTCAAGCAGGAAGTTAAATGCTACGCTTCCTCCTTAGGAGTACAATGATGAACTATAGTTTTAGATAGCTTCAGACAAAAGTTAAAATCAATAAACTGACTCAGCCTTTATTTAAAATTTAGTAATTTTGTTCACCATAAATTTTTTACCTTAGTTTTGATTTTTAAAAATATTAGTTTTGACTACTGAGTTTTCTCGGTGACCCTGTAAATTCTGTCCCTGAAGTGAATGCCTAACTCATATATCCTGGCCCTGCACTGTGAGAAGACAGTTGCAGCTGGGAGAGAGAACAGACCTTCAGGGCAGTCAACCTGATGTGGCCCTGGATTGCAGAGGAGAGCAGGACAGTGGTTCTGGGAATGGGTTTGGAGGCCTTGTACCTGGCTACATAGCAGAGACCCTTGCGCACACAAACCTCAGAAGGCCCTGACTGCAGGCACTCGGTTGGAATTTGGTAGAATTGCAAGCTTCGGAGATATATTTTTCCAGGTACTTAAACAGTACTTTCTATTTCTTTTTAGTTTTTTAAAAAATTATTTAATAGGAGGATAATTACTTTACAGTATTGTGCTGGTTTTTGCCATACATCAACATGAATCAGCCATGGGTATACATGTGTCCCCCATCTTGAAGCCCCCTCCCACCACCCGCCCCACCCAACCCCTCTGGGTTGTCCCATCGCACCAGCTTTGAGTGCCCTGCTTCATGCATTGAACTTGCACTGGTCATCTATTTTACATATGGTAATGTACATGTTTCAGTACTAATCTCTCAGATCATCCCACCCTCATCTTCCCCCACAGAGTCCAAAAGTCTGTTCTTTTCATCTAAACAGTACTTTCAAATGCAGTCATGACATCTCTCAGACAGCCTTGCTTATGAGCACAGTTTTAGTCAGAGGTGGGTGAATGCTAATTTATTTGCTTCTGAGTGAACCAATGCTAATCAGGATGAACTAACTTGATTTAACGTGTCATGTGGGCCCATATGCTCATGCTCAGTTGCTCTGTCATGTCTGACTCTTTGCGACCGTATGGGCTGTAGCCCACCAGGCTCCTCTGTCCATGGGATTTTTCCAGGCAAGAATATTGGAGTAGGTTGCCATTTCCTCTTCCAGGGGTGTGCCTATAGTTGCTTCCCATTTTATTCTGCAGGTACAGCTGATTTATCACTGAGCTGTGACAAGAGGGAGGCAATTCATGTTGTGGGCCTGGAACTCATATCCATCTGTATTTTACCCGCAAAAGAACAGAGTTGCCAAAAATAGGGCTTGATAGCCTTATACTCAATAAGCCAACCACCTTCCTTCTGTCTTCTTTTTTTCATTCTTTTTTCATTCCGAACAGCAGGAGCAAAAAGAATACAAAAGCCATGCATGTAAAAACTATGGTTTAATTAAATGAATTAAATGATCCTTTCTAAACAGGCTTCTAGCTTGGAATAGATGCAAGCTGTCAGTATGCCCCGTCCCACCCTCCACAATCCTCCTCACCCTCCTACCATCCCTCCCCCACCCCCCAGCCACACTGTTACCCAGTTAAGCTCATCTGCTTCCCCAAGGGCATGAAACCTATGGGCTTATTCTGGAATCATTTCTGATCCAGACTAGCAGCAAATTTAGTAGGATCTGACTCAGCAGCTATTGGAGCAGTAAATATGATGGTGCTCCTCTCAGATCCCTTGTTTAGATCTGATTCATGCAGTCCCTGAATTCTGGTACTATCAGCTGTTAATGGCTTCAGCTGTATTCCTCATTGGAACCCTCAGTATCCAGGTTCAGACTTGTCCCAAAGCTTCACCACTTACCCAGGAAGCATTCTACAGCCAAAAATATGTTGAGTTAAAGAGACAACCTTTTGGAAACTCAATTTAAGACACTCTGAAAGACATCTCATCTTCAGAAATCAACAGAATCAGCCAAGGCCTTGGTTGCAAATAAGAAACTCTCTTTATGCCCATCTCGCCTTTCTCGCTTTCTTAAAATCTGTCTCCTGCGAGCCCCCGTCTTTCCTAGCCCCAGCACCCCTGACTGACACTCCCTCTCACTGTCTCAGTATCTGTTGCCAGAGAATCCAGAAGTAGATTCTAGGAAGCGGTTCTGGGAAGGGGAAGAACCTGGGAATCTGGGAAGATTGTAAAGGGACTATGGAGATGGATCTGGCTGACTGGCAGTGAGGAATCCATCACTAGAGGTAGGCAGAGAATGAACAGCCCCTGAAATGTTGTAACAGGGCAGTTGTTAAAAGTCTCACTAGTGGTAATTTGGGATAAGATTGTGGTCTAAGAGGATTCATATAATATTTCTGATGCTGAAGGAAGATGAAGAAAATGATAACCATGAGAAAGAACCATGGAGTTGGGGGTTGATATTAAGCACCAATAGTTAATTGAAGAGATATATCAGGCTCAGGGTGAGAAATCACCAATTCAAGTCAGACTGAAGGCAGGAGAGGACTCTGTGGCAGCACTTAAGTCATCTGCTGTGACCAGAAGAGTGGATTGAAGATCAGGCTGAGGACTTGGTCATGGAAGTAGTGGAAATAAGAGAAAATCAAACTCTCTACCACAGCAGGCTTCCTGGGACATAATTAGGGCTCTAATAGGGAAGAAGTGGGACCCCGAGCTTTGGGACAGGGATATCTGGATAGATTCATTTGAGAACTTTGAATTCCCAGATTTCTCTGAGTGTTCTGGGTGTGCAGAAGTGACTCACATTTTCCTTAGAGACAACACAGAACCCTCAAATGAGGAAAATTTCTTAGAAGACAAAGTTCACTTGCACCCTCCCAGAAACCAGACCTAGAACAAGAGTCTAAGACTAAGCCTGTGCTGGGTCTGCTAAGGGAAGAGAGGAATTATACTCTGAAGGAGCTGCAGAATTTGGCTAATACATTCTGTCAGGAAGTAGAAAAATAAATGGAACTGGATCTTGAGGGTTGTAGGTCAAGGAAAATAAAATACAAGGCTGGTTAAGCTAGAATTTATTAATATGAATGTATTCTCCCAAAATATAGGTTATAACACCCTAGCAAGGACCCTAGGAAATGGTGCTAATATACTCCTAGAATGGCTCTTAAAAACTTGGAAAAAGTGACAGCACACACTAAATGAAGTAGAAATGCCAGAATTGCTACGGTTGAGTATAGAATAAGTGAATAAAAGGCTTAGAGAACATTCAAGAGTGGATTTACTGTGTAAAGTTGAAACACCCTCTGGCCAGATAAGTGCCTCAGAGTGGTTCAGAGGACATTCCATTTATCTAGGCAAAATTCAATTTATTGAGTCTAATTATATGGAGCCCATTTTCCAGCAGGATGGTGGGAAGCTGGAGATGTGTTATGTCTGTGGGGAGGGTTAAGGTGAGCTGGTCACCCAGCTAAGGCATGAGCAGTGAACGTGTAAGGAATGCCTGCTCTGGGCAAGCAGTCATAGTGGAGTGCCGCTGGATTTTTACCTTGGGGACTGTTGGAAGCCTTATGGTGGAAGCAAGAAGATACAACATCCCAGAAGCAAGAAGAAGACTCCTTTGTCTTGCAATATCCCTCCTTCACCCTCTACTGACAAAATTTAACATCATGCTTGCTCCAAAGGAGAAATGCTTAAGGGGTTCAACTGCATTATCACAGAGCAGATACTGTATGATAGAATCTATTGTTCTTATTTAGTCGTATCTGACTCTTTTGCAGTCCTTTGGACAGTGACCAGGTAAACATTAATTTCCAAAGGGTCTAAGTTATCAAGAGACCTGCCTTTTTTTGCTACTATCCTTTTCATTAACTTTTTCTATTGGATGTGGAAATAGTAAAAGGCACTCCCCAAAGCCCACTGGATTGAAAATAAAATCCTCTTTGATTTCATTGTGTAGTAACAACTCAATTTCCCCCTGACATTCAGGATTTGTAACTCCAACAAGTAGAATCACTTCTGCCTGTTTGTTCAAGTGGCATAAGGAGCCCAATAATGGTCAGGTTTCATCTTCCAATTCAATGAAGCACCATTGCATTCTCTGACAGAAATATTGTCCCTTTAGATATTAAAGACCTCCAAATTCACAGAGCTCAGTCTCTCAGTTGAGATATTGCTTCTAGCTGACAATCTTGATAAGGATAGAGGGTGTTCCAGGGGTTTTTACTTCATCATTCCTGAAAAGATGATCCTCACC
Organism: Bos grunniens; assembly: GCF_055505025.1. NCBI lineage: Eukaryota > Metazoa > Chordata > Mammalia > Artiodactyla > Bovidae > Bos > Bos grunniens. Next base: position 5,093,482 of record NC_141179.1, on the reverse strand, counting down.
ATATGGTCAGAGAATGAATTTAGAGATTAAGCTGAACCCACTGTAAGTCAAATATGAAATAAAGCCCCATCTATTATTTGACCACTGTAAGTCTCAACTTTGATTGTTGGATCATAAAGGTATTTTGAGTCCCCAGGAATTAGCATCAATTGGGGACTATTGTATGATAACCCCTAAAAGATCAGGGAAGAATTCCCCAGAGCACTCTCATGCTAAGGCACAGCTGCAGGATCCTTTATACAGTAGATACTTTCAGCAATGGCATAGGATTCCTCATCAAGTTTATTGGCCTCTCTTTCAATCAAAGGACTCTGGGGCTGTGACTTAACTATGGTCTGGAAACAGTGAGAGACCAAGATTATTCACTGTGGTTACTCAGTTCAGGGTTTTGTCTCCAGAGCAATAATCTTTTCCTATTATATCAGTCAAGAAGTATACTAATAGTTCACCAGTGCATTTAACTCCTAGGCATACTCTGATCAATTATCCAAATTATCTGAATATCCTGTGGATCAAAGCATTTTGATTACCAGTATATCCATGATAGACTTTAAGGTAAAGATTTCCACCTTGTCTTTGTAGCTAAGTGCTGCACTTGGTCTAATATACTTAGAATTCACTCTTGTACATCTTCCCCTCAGTTTCTACTCATAGTTGTAACAAAGTCTTGCAATTCTTTGGTATTTTCTCCTGGGTTGTGGGCCCTAAGAATATGGAGAGATTGGACCAAGGATCTGGTGGCAATAGAGTATGGTTGTGGTATGTTTTAAGGGGAATAAGAGTTCATTTTTCAAGGTCTCTGTCCCAGGTGAGGTTATCACAGGGTTTTCAGGCAAAGGTATGTTATTCTTCTCAGACATGAAAGAGGAAATTAATTCCCTTGGGAAAGGAGAGTCAGAATGACATGAGGATTAATGATTGTCAATTCTATCTGGATCTAACCAGTAGTCCCCATTCTGAGTTTCATGATTCCATTCTTTCCTAATCAATGTGTTAAATTTCACATGAGAAACTTGACATGACTGAATTTAAGTATTGTTGTAATTCAACAGCTCACATAATGAAGTGCTGCATTTTATTTTCAGCTATAACATCCCTGTAGCTACAAGAAAAGGGAACCTTTTCAAAAGGCTGTCATAGATGTGCTCAGACAATAACTTAAGCTAAAAGTCAAAGGAACCAAGCATGCTATTTTCCTTTGATAAATACTAAAGTGCATTGAAAAAAAGTCAATCCTAAACCACAGTTTTTGTAGTCATCATTACTGTCATAAAAGTCAAATGCAGCAACCATTTGGGATCCTAAGGCACTTGTTTCAGTTGGCACTTTATCAAACTCAAACACAGGTTATGACTTAAGTAATTACAGTGTCACTGTATGGCACAGATTACTAGCATCCTATTCCCTATTCTCAAGGAGCTCCACACTACACTTCAGCCTAAGGGCATGACCAAATGAAGTCATTCATTTGTGACTTCATTGTGTCCAACTCTTTGTGACCCCATGGATTGTAGCCCAAGCTCCTCCATCCATGGAACTTTTTAGGCAAGAGCACTGGAGTGGGTTGCCATTTCCTTCTCCAGGGGATCTTCCTGACCAGGGGATCGAACCTGGGTCTCCTGCATTGTAGGCGGACGCTTTGTCGTCTGAGCCACCAGGGAATCCCATCTCCAAATCCCATCTTTGTGAAACTACTACCTCTGCAAGTTCTTTATCAATCAGATTCTGGTTAGGAGGCAGAAAACACACAAGTAAAGTTTAATGCAAGGCATTATTCACTATAATAAAGGAGTGACTATAATTATGGTAAAGAGAACTCTAAACAATTTCCTAGGGCTGAGAAAGAATGCCTAAAGAAAAATGAACCTGGAAGGGAGGTCCCTTCTCCCAGGCTGAGATTTAGACCTTGTTGGAGGTTGAGGGGTGGTTTCCCTATTTGATGGAAAAGTTTTCTGAGTTGCTCCAGTACCAGGCAAGCAGCAGACAACTCTTTGGGGTACTGAGGGATGATGGTGGGGATAGGCAAACAAAAGTCTAGAAGAGGAGCCCCATGTTGGGGCTCATGTTGTCCACACTGAAAGGGGCATGGAGAGGTGGTCACCCGGCCAGAGTCAGGGTAGGTGCTGCCAACTTGACAGGGACCTGAGAGCTCCAGGAAAGTGGCTGGGAAAGAATGCCACTGAATTTTCCTCACACACATCACTAGCAGCTAAGTGATACAAACAAGAAAGAAACAAAACAGCAGCACTCCAGACCCAGAAGGAGAAGCCTTGCCTTCTGCAATACCGTCACACACCCGTGCTCTCTCAGTAAAGTCTAATTTGTGCTGTCTGCAAAAGGGACATGCTTAACGAAGGTCTAGTTCCTTTACTACAGAAGCAGGTAATAAACGGTGGACTTAGAGCTGAGAAGCAGTGAATTGATAAGTAGGGCAGATCTCCATCTTTGAGTCTCTTTTCCTGCTGTAACTTGACCTTGCAGACCTTCCTTTGATTCCCTCTTCCCCTAGTCCACTCCACTGTGACTCTAGTCCAGCCACACATACAAAGATGTCAATGATCTAGTTTTCTGAGTTCAATAAGCCCATCACCTGAAAGGAGACAGGAAGTTAAAGGAAGGAGGCTAAACATATTACTTTTTAAAAGATATTAATATATAATTTCATTAAGTGATACTGAAGCTAAAGTGAAAGTGAAAGGTGCTCAGTTGTGTCCAACTCTTTGTGACCCCATGGACTATACAGTCCGTGGAATTCTGTGGCCAGAATACTGGAGTGGGTAGCCTTTCCCTTCTCCAGGGGATCTTCCCAACCCAGGGATCAAACCCAGGTCTCCCTCATTGCAAGGGGATTCTTTGCCAGATGAGCCACAAGGGAAGTCCACTGAAGCTAAATCCAGTAGTGAAAAAATTGATTGCAATCTTAATTATCTCTTTCTACAACTTTCCTCTACCGCAGATAATAAAATTCTAAAACCCCGAGGATGTCTTTTCCATTCTTTCTGATTTGCAGCAGGAATGATTGGGATTTAGCCCAAAATACTGTTACAATTGGGCTTCCCTAGTGACTCACAGTAAAGAATCTGCCTGCAATGCAGGAGACCCACGTTCAATCAGTCAGGAAGATCCCTTTGAGAAGGGAATGACAACCCATTCTGGTATTCTTACCTGGAAAATTCCATGGACAGAGGAGCTTGGAGAACTACAGTCCATGGGGTCACAAAGAGTCTGACATGACTGAGCAACCAACATACACACGCACTGTTACAATTACCTGGTTCAGGCTGTCCTGTGGAAGTGTTATCAGTTTAACAAGAGGAATTTTCCTAATTCTGGTTGCCTGTTTAAGTAAGTCCCAGAGGACTGGGAGGAGTGTTCACCCTGCAAAATCTACACTTGAATCTTCCCTAACACAAATTACTCATAAACCTTTTAAGAATTATTTGTGGGAGGTCATGACTGAGAAAAGTTTGCAGAAGATTTCTGTGACAGGTCTTTTCTGTTAGACGGTGTTCAATTTGAACTACAAGTAAGCAATTTTCCATTCTGAGTCAATAAGAGAACTGGTTTTCTAGCAATAGAAGCCATTCTCTCAGATGCCCAGCTGAACTCTTGCTATTTCTATGTGAGAAAATTGGGTAGTGATTTTGACGCCATGCTTACTTCAGTAGATGCTATCTGATAGAGTTGCTTTGGAAGGTTAAAAAAAAAAAATTGGACTCTGGATGCTGTGTTTTGGCTTTTATGGTTGTGGTACCAGTGAGGGTTAAATGCATAGCCATTTTCTTTCACTGGTCTTTTCTTTCAAGGGACTCACACAACTTATTTGTGTCAGAGTTCTTGATTGCAATCTGCAGAAAATGTCTGGCAATCTTAAGCCGAAAATATGTTGGAAGAGTAACAGGGACTCACAGAACTGAGACTGGAAACCCAGAGTGGGAATGTGGGTGGACACCACAGTGCTCTGGGGCCCGCAGCTAAGATCATGCAGCAGACGCAAGCTGGTCTGCTGCTACTTGGAAGACGACACCCTCCCCCTGAGCCTCCCAGTTAAAGATCCCAGGTCACTCACTTCAGACTTGCATTCCAGGAGAGTGAGGTTGGTGGGCTGAACTTAACACACAAGCCTGCCACTGATTCAGGGAGTGGAGAGAGCAAGGGGACCCACTGTCTTCCTTTGGAGACAAGGGCACCTACTCACTCAGATTGTAGCCCATGTGGGGTTTCCGGGAGATTTCAGGTGCTAATAGGAATGAAGGATTGGATGTTAAATTGTCAAAGAATGGCTAGGCTCCTCAGGCAGTTTCCATTCATTATACTCCCTCTCAGGTGACAGGGTTATGTTCACTGAAGCAGAGGTGTGGTATCCTCGGGAAGGTTGGCTGAGGTGAAACGATTCCTCATAGTTTGTCCATTCAGTCAGTCAGTCATCCACTGAACATGTGTGCAGTCAACATGGACAGAGTCAGATCCTGTCCTGGGTCAACTGAGCCCTGAGGCACACGTTTACACGCATGCCTGCCCTCCTGTCTTCATTCTTCTCATTCCTGTTCTTAGACTTTCACAAACTCATATAATGGTGCCAAACACTCAGTTACTCAGCCTCTCGTGGATATAATTAAACTCCCTCTGTTCCTCAGCAGCCTCCTCAGCCTCCCCCGTGTTGTCCAGATTTGGTCATTTGGGAGTTGGTCTGAACCTCTGTTCCAGGAAGGACGGGAAGGGAGTGAAGCCAGACACATCCACAGGACTACTTAAACAGTTTGGGCAGGGTATTTTTACACAACAGATTGCAAAAAATAGTTTTGAGGGGTTATTTTTGAATTTCAGTGACCTGTGTTCTCCCTGACCCCAATCATGAGCTAATTGAAAGCTAGTGTTGACACAGAGCCTGTTGGTTAAAGAGGCAGCTGCAGAACTCAGGAAGGCAGCCTTAATGTAATAAAGAATATGAGGCCTAATTCAACTCTTGCTGTGCCTCTTACTAACTGCACAAGGTAGGTATTTTATTGCCTTCAGAAAGACAAATATGGAGAAGGCAATGGCACCCCACTCCAGTACTCTTGCTTGGAAAATCCCATGGACGGACGAGCCTGGTAGGCTGCAGTCCATGGGGTCGCTAGAGTCGGACACGACTGAGTGACTTCACTTTCAACTTTCACTTTCATGCATTGGAGAAGGAAATGGCAACCCACTCCGGTGTTCTTGCCTGGAGAATCCCAGGGATGGGGGAGCCTGATGGACTGCTGTCTATGGGGTCGCACAGAGTCAGACACGACTGAAGCAACTTAGCAGAAAGACAATAAAGTATGATGGGCACAGACAAATATCCATGTGCGTGCTTATTTTGGCTCAAAAGCAGTAGAGGGTAGCAGCTAAGCTTGTGGGATCTGAATTTGGATGGATCCAAGGCTATGCAACTCTGGGCAAGTTACTTACCTTTAATTTCTGCAGATATAAAATGGGAATAATTGCAGCACCTTTTTCATGAAGACATTTCAAGAATTATATAATGCATGTGAAGCTCTTAGTAATCGCTTAGCATATAATAAACACTCAGCAAAACAGTATATATTATTACATACATATTTATATACGTATCTTTGAATTACTAACTTTTAACCTTGAACAATTCTCTTAACTTCTCTGAGCTGCCTTTACAATTTGACATTTATATCTACCTCTCAGGTTTGTTGTAAGAATTAAAGAAAAGGGTAGCTAATGTTTTTTGAACTACTGTATATGAAAGAGAGTCACACAATACAAAGTGCTAGAATGTAGAAAATATTATTGTGCTCAGCAGCTGGTTATAGAAGTCTCAACAGAAGAATGAAATTCGCATTTATTTCACAATCACCTCTGATTAAAATGGCACTTGGGAAGTACAGACCTTTTATCTGAAGTGATCCATGTTCCAAACAGAAGGTTAAATAGCAAGTCACCACTCTGACTTCACAATCAAATGTAAGATCAATCTGTCAGCCTGTATTTATGAAGAAAGAGAGGGAGCAGTGACAGTACTCTGAAATGAAGTTCACCTTGTTCAAAAGGCATTTTTCGTGGAACATTGAAAACCAGTGCTATGAAATCTGGCATGCTGAACTCTCCCTACAGGTGGCAGCAGACCCAACACCACTCAGGAGCAGTGCACAGGTCACAGTGGGCCTGGCAGAAAGATCCTGAAAAAAAAAACAAAGTCTTTAATCCAGTAACTCAACAGTCATGAAGCACTGTTATATGCCAGGTCACTGAGCTGGGCCTTGGGGCTGGACGGGGGTCAGATACAGGGGCTCTTCATGGAAACTATGGATTAGACCTGCAGTTAGGAGAGCTATGCAGTCACTGTACAAAGAATAAGCAGGCCACAGGTGCTGGGAGAAATCCAGAATGATTGCTGTGTTTGCAGAGAAAGCCATCTTCCCTTTTCACTTAAAGGTGTTACGGAGAGGGCATGCCTCTTGCTCGCCTAGATGGTCCTCCTCTCCATCCTGGGGAGAAGGCCAGGGGACTGAGGAGTTGCTTCCCACTCCACTCCAGGGATAAAGGAGATGCTGTATTCACTTGGAGACCTTTCTCTCCTCCAAGTTGTTCCTCATCTTAACTCTAAGCTAAACAAAACTCAAGTGTGTAAGTCAGGGTTCTACAAAGAAGCAGAACCAACAGTATATCTATCTATCATGTACACATATACATATATATACACAAACATGTGTATATAGACTCCCCTGGTAGCTCAGTTGGTAAAGAAACCACCTGCAAATGCAGGAGACATGGGTTCCATCCCTGGGTTGGGAAGATCCCCTGGAGAAGGAAATGGTAACCCACTCCAGTATTCTGCCTGGGAAATCCCATGGACAGAGGAACCTGGCAGGCTGCAGTCCATGGGGTTGCAAGAGTCGTACACGACTTTGTGAGCAAACCACCAACCATCATATGTATATATAAATGGTGGTGTATGTGTGTGGCAGAGGATTTATTTTAAGAAACATTCTCACACAATTATGGGGGCTGGAAAATTTGAGCTCTGTAAGGCAGGCTGTGACCAATACCATCCCCAAGAAAAAGAAATGCAAAAAGGCAAAATGGTTGTCTGAGGAGGCCTTAGAAATAGCTGAGAAAAGAAGAGACACTAAAGGCAAAGGATAAAAGGGAAGATATACACATCTGAATGCAGAGTTACAAAGAATAGCAAGGAAAGATAAGAAAAACTTCCTCAGTGATCAATGTCAGGAAACAGGGAAGCAATAGAATGGAAAAGACTAGAGATCTCTTCAAGAGAACTGGAGATACCAAGGAAATGTTTCATGCAAAGATGGACACAATACAGGACAGAAATGGTATGGACCTAACAGAAACAGAAGAGATTAAGAAGAGGTGGCAAGAATACACAGAAGGACAGTATAAAAAAGATCTTAATAACCCAGATAACCATGATGGTGTGATCACTCACCTAGAGCCAGAAGCCCTGCAGTGTGAAGTCAAGTGGGCCTTAGGAAGCATCACTACAAACAAAGCTAGTGGAGGTGATGGAATTCCAGTTGAGCTATTTAAAATCTTAAAAGATGATGCTGTGAAAGTGCTGCACTCAGTATGCCAGCAAATTTGGAAAACTCAGCAGTGGTCACAGGCCTGGAAAAGGTTAGTTTTCATTCCAATCCCAAAGAAAGGCAATGCCAAAAAATGTTCCAACGACCGCACAATTGCATTCATCTCACACCCTAGCAAAGTAACACTCAAAATCCTACAAGCCAGACTTCAACAGTACCTGAACCAAGAACTTCCAGATGTTCAAGTGGGATTTAGAAAAGGCAGAGGAACCAGAGATCAAATTGCCAACATCCATTGGATCATCGAAAAAGCAAGAGATTTCCAGAAAAACATCTACTTCTGCTTTACTGACTGAACCACAGCCTTGTGGATCACAATAAACTGTGGAAAATTCTTAAAGAGATGGAAATACCAGACCAAATCACCTGCCTCCTGAGAAACCTGTATGCAGGTCAAGAAGCAACAGTTAGAACCAGACATAGAACAACTGTCTGGTTCCAAATTGGGAAAGGAGAACATCAAAGCTATATATTGTCACCTTGCTTACTTAAATTATATGCAGAGTACATCATGCAAAATGCTGGGCTGGATGAAGCTCAAGCTGGAATCAAGATTTCTGGGAGATAATGTTCATCACAGCACTGTTTACAATAGCTAGGACATGGAAGCAACCTAGATGTCCATCAGCAGATGAATAGATAAGAAAACTTTGGTACATATACACAATGGAATATTACTCAGCTATTAAAAAGAATGCATTTGAATCAGTTCTAATGAGGTGAATGAAACTGGAGCCTATTATACAGAGTGAAGTAAGCCAGAAAGAAAAACAGCAATACAGTATATTAATGCATATATATGGAATTTAGAAAGATGGTAATGATGACCCTATATGCGAGAGAGCAAAAGAGACACAGATGTAAAGAACAGACTTTTGGACTCTGCGGGGGAAGGCAAGGGTGGGATGATTTGAGAGAATAGCACTGAAACATGTATATTACCATATGTGAAACAGATAACCAGTCCAGATTCAATGCATGAGACAGGGTGCTCAGCACTGGTGCACTGGGATGACTCAGAGGGATGGGATGGGGAGAGAGGTTCAGGATGGGGAACACATGTACACCATGGCTGATTCATGTCAGTGTATGGCAAAAACCACCACAATATTGTAAAGTAATTAGCCTCCAATTAAAATAAATTAATTAATTTAAAAAAGATTGCTGGGAGAAATATCAATAACTTCAGATATGCAGATGACACCACCCTTATGGCAGAAAGCAAAGAGAAACTTAAGAGTCTTTTGATGCAGGTGAAGGTGAAGAGTGAGAAAGCTGGTTCAAAACTCAACATTCAAAAAACTAACATCATGGCATCTGGTTCCATCACTTCATGGCAAATAGATGGGGAAGCAATGGAAACAGCAACAGAATTTCTTTCCTTGGGCTCCAAAATCACTGCAGATGGTGACTGCAGCCATGAAATTAAAAGATGCTTGCTCCTTGGAAGAAAAGCTATGACCAACGTAGACAGCATTTTAAAAAGCAGAGGCATTACTTTGCCAACAAATGTCCATCTAGTCAAAGCTATAGTTTTTCCAGTAATCATGTATGGATGTGAGAGAGTTGGACCATAAAGAAAGCTGAGCGCTGAAGAATTGATGCTTTTGAGTTGTGGTGTTGGAGAAGACTCTTGAGAGTCCCTTGGGCAGCAAGGAGATCCAACCAGTCCATCCTAAAGGAGATCAGTCCTGAATATCCACTGGAAGGACTAAGGCTGAAGTTGAATACTCCAATACTTTGGCCACCTGATGCGAAGAGCTGTCTCATTGTAAAAGACCCTGATGCTGGGAAAGATTGAAGGCGGGAGGAGAAGGGGACAACAGAGGATGAGATGGCACCACCGACTCAACGGACATGAGTTTGAGCAAGATTCGGGAGTTGGTGATGAACAGGGAAGCATGGCGTGCTGCAGTCCATGGGGTCACAAACAGTTGGACATGACTGACCGACTGAGCTGAACTGAAGGCAGGCTGGCAAGGCTGAAAATTTAGATAAGCATTGATATTTCAGTCTTGCATCTGAAATCTGCAGGAGGAACCTCCAGGCTGGAAACTCACACAAGATTTCCATGCTGCAATTCTGAGGCAGAATTCCTTTTCTAGGAAACCTCAGTCTTTGCTTTTAGGCCTTCAACTGATTGGGTGAGGCCTACTGACACTGTAAAGGCTAATCTGCTTAAGGTAAACTAATCGTAAAAGTTAATCACATCCAGAAATACCTTCATAGCAACATCTACACTGATGTTTGACCAAACAACTATATCCTAACCAAATGGACACACAGAATTAACCATTATCCAGGGGAAAATAGTGACTAACATTGTTTGCTGTGTTTAAGAAATCTCACAGAATGATACATCAAGAGGTAATCAAAGTTTTTTCTGTAAGAAAACAAAACAAAAAAGTTACACTGTCATGTCCAACTCTGTGATCCCATGCAATGTAGCCAGCCAGGCTCCTCTGTCCATGCAATTCTCTAGGCAAGAGTACTGGAGTGGGTTGCCATTTCCTTCTCCATGGGATCTTCCCGACCCAGGGATCAAACCCCAGTCTCCTGCATTGCAGGCAGATTCTTCATCAACTAAGTCACTAACAAAACAAAGAAAGCAAAAAATTCTTGTCAGAAGGAGCCACAGAGACATGACCAAGAGATTGTGCTGAAGCCAAAGGCAACTTCTCAATGCATCTGAGCAGTACACCTATGAGGTGGGGCAAGAAGATGTCAGAGAGGTTGTATAGCACCTGCAATTGCGAGTGACGTGGAAGGCCATTTTTACCAGTTAGAATTTGTTTCACACACAACCAAACATCACTTATAGTCTTTAAGTATGAGAGCACCACACGATGATCTAAGGTCTAGAATCATGACTCTCAGTGGAACACATACAAGAATCACTTAACAGTAGATCACAGTGTCAGTTCTCAGGATGTTCACCCAGATGATACTAGTCTATAGGTCCTGTTCGTGGTCTGGCCATTGAAGAGATTTTGAACAAGCATCTAATGATTCTTATGCAGCTGTTCGGAAGGTCACATGTTGTGTAGCGTTATTCTAGAAAGACACCTCTGGCAGTGGAGTGTGGAATGAACAGAAGGGCACTCAGAGCAGGCTGAGCTCAGTAGATGGGCTTGACTCCTGTGAGGGATTCTGCTCATGTGCCTCCAGCCTTTCAGGGTTCAAGGGCAGGGCAGCTTTCTGAGGAGGCAGACCCATCAGGGGCTCTCTGACTGCTTCTTTCCTCACTTGGCTATCATTTTGTAACATATTAATGGTAAACTATAGTGCTTCTTTTGCTTCAGTATTTTACAGAATGTTCAGTAAAACCATCTTTTGACCTTTTACTTAAAACGTAAACCTCAGACATAAATTCTCAGAAGGACCAGGGAGGGAGGCAAATGCAAGTGACAGAAAATATTCTGAAAGCAGAATCCCTACCCACCTCCATCCAACCTGTCTCATGCTACGTGTATGAGCAGAACTGAATGCCTTGATTCTCTTTTTATAAAACGAGGTTGCTCCCAGATTCCTTGGCTCCTGGTACAAGTAACTTCCTGATGGGCCTTTGCTACTAGTTTATCCAAAATGACCAGATGTTTCTGAATCCGAGTGGGGAAAAGGCTTACACCCTGTGGCAACTCCCAGCCCACTTAAATACCATAATTCTGTACAGCGTATGATGAATGGGTTTGTCGTCCTGTATTTTCATATATATTTTCCTGTCTTTGCTTTAGAACTGAGCTGTTCTAAATGTGGATCTAGAGCCAGACCCACCATCAGAGTCCGCTTTGCCACCCTCAGTACAGCTTGACGGACGGTCTGGAACTTCTCCCCGCTCCTCCCATGGACACCCAGTGCAGCTTGGCCTTGGGTTGCTGAGGGGCTCTCCAGTTTCTTCCTTGAGACGTCAGCTCTGCCCTGAGTGAAGGCCACTTACCTGGGGCCTGACTCACAGCCTAACTCTCTCCAGTTCCCTTCCTCACAGGCTGGACTCTGCTCAAAGCTGAGGAGAACACCCAAGTCTCCACACCGTGATGCCTGCTCCATGCCCGGTTCCTGTCTGGAGCCACACCGGATTACAGCTCTTGGATGATGATGTTGGTCTGGGTGAAGCTGTTTGTTTATTTAGAGCCTCAGGACATTCTAACTCGTATTTCGCCCCACTCCATAGTCCCATTAGTCTGCAGGACAAGCACTACCTTTGGCAGCTCCATCCCTCACGAAAAGATGGAGCTGACGGATTTCACTTCTAAGACTAAGTAGGATGTGGCATTGTGTGAGTGATCAAAATGCTGCTGCCATAGTTCGATATATTAAAGTTTAAGATTATATTTTAAATAAACTTGTCATTCAAAGGCACATAAAATTTCATGAAATACATTGAAGAGAATTCAAATCCTTATATTATTTTCTGGAGAGACTCGGAGCTATCTATTGCTGCTTCTCCCTTTGAAACTGAGCAGGCCCGTGAGCTCAGAGCAGCACACGCTCTGCAAACCTAACTGTCTTAAAGTCAAGGGAGGAGGAAAGGGCTGAGCAGTCAGACTTCCTGGTTTTAATCACGTGCTTCAGCACAGATATTGCTAATAAAATGGCACTTTCCTTTCTGTTTGGTGATTGTTCCTTGTTGTATCCAGCTCTTTGGTTTGGACCGTAGTGAGAGAGATGGGATTAGTGATAGGATTTAGGTACCAAAATCCATCTGTGAACTCTAAGATTACGTATTTGAATGTATTTATTAATTACAGAATTTTCTTCAAACTGTGATGTCATAATTATTTCAGACTCAACATAAAGGCACCAGGAATGGCCAGTCTGTCCCTGTGATATAGCCTATTCTTTGTCTCTGCAAAGTTTTGTCTGTGCCCCTTAAGTCAGTCTTTAGGAGACAGAAGATCATCATTTCCTGTTGAGTCCTAGAGAGGGTATAGAGCAAGGTGACATTGTTAATAAAGGCTATGAAGTCTTTGGCTGGAAGCTACCATCTGAACACAGAGCTTCATTATTACTTTGCAATGTGTACAAAGGGAGTGCCTTTATACCATCACCTTAGAGGCAAAGAATGAACAACCGTTTTACCGGCATTTGGGATGCTCTGCCACAGACTCTCTAGAAAAGCTGTCGCATTTTGATAGACCATCAATCTCAGCTCTCAGGCGATTGGCTCCCACCTACACTGATGTGGAAAATCAATCTTGATTCCCAGAAAGCCGAGCGACTGTTACCAAAGGTCACAAAACAATTGCAGTTGCTTTTCTGCAGCAGTGTGTGTAAAAGTACTTCTCGCAGCCTTGGATAAATTTATTTCTCCGTCCTACCCTATGCTCTTGGCCGAATTAAAAGGAGGAATGATGGATTCCAAATCTCTGATAATGGAGAAGTCAAGCAAAAGGGCTGTCATTAAAAAAGAAAAAAACCAAAACTGTAACAGAGGTTAAACTGAACTTAGAAATATGGAAAGTAATGCTATTTCAAGTTTCCCTCATATATGTCGTGGATTCAGCCTAAAGCCAAATTCAATACACTTCAGTTCCTTCAATACCCTGATTTCTGACAATAGACAGTGTCGCTCCAGTAGGGCACCTAGAGTCACTTGGGGCTTCATCGCCATGCTTTCCTCACTCAGTACAATAGACTGCCAATTTCCATCATTTGCTGTTTCCTCTTTAGAACATCACTCCCATCTATCTCTATTTTCTCTTTTCTTTCTGATGAAATGATAATCTACAATTACACTTGAATTATTGAAATAACTCGTTTCAAGAATCCCAGTTTAACACGTTCCCTTCTCCAATCCATTCATTTAATTCACCATTGCAGGCCTGCTTTGTACCAGGCATTTTTTCCTATACCTTGACTCAGCAAGTTTAATTGTGTAGAACACGCACAGTCACACACCTAACACTCAGCAGGTCCGAATTGGAACCCGGACCTGAGGGGGCCAAGTCTGCTGCTTTCTGCTCTCACAGCCCTGCCCATTCCAGCCGACTCCCCTGCTGATGCGCAGGTCTGTCTCAGCGCTCTCAGGATCTCCAACAGCCAGAGTCTCCCTTGCCGAGACCCTGCCTGCCGTTACTACAACCCGAAAGTGCCCAGAAATCTTGTATTCTTTTCCTCTTTCTTAGGAACTTTTCACCTGAAAAGTTTGTCTATAAATTGCCACATTGGATAGCTTTTTTGCCAATTTCTGGGCCATTGTTTATATAGTCCATCCTTAGTTTGAAAAGTTTTTTCAGTTTCTTTCTACCTATTAAACTCACACTCACCCTGGAAGCTCAAGCTTCTTTCCCTATCTTCCTAGAAGGTTCTATAATTTTTCTGATTCCCAATGACCTCTTCTTGCTCTGAACTGGAAACACTTATTATCTGTGCAGACGGCTGGATTCAGTTTCCACAGACTGGCTCTCACTATCGGTCCCTCTTGGGGAGCATCTTGCCCACAGACCTTCAGTGCCCAGAAGGCACCTTGGTCTGGACAGCTTGATGTTACCTGACATAATGTGACTAATGATTTCCTAAATCCTACTCCCTACATTTCTACAACGTGCTCCTTTTCTTGTGGTGTATCTTTCACTCATTTCCATGAAGCTCACTCAATTATAAAAGAAAGGCCCTGGATATCCCTCTTCCCTTCCATCACGTAAGAATACAGCAAAGAAGACGGCCACTTGTGAGGACAGTCTGTCCCCAGACACGGGAACCTGACAGGACCGTGATCTGGGACCACCTGGCTGCCGGAACTGAGAGAGATGTTCATTTTTGTTGTTACAAACCACCCAGATAATGATAGTTTTGCTATTAGCAGTCCAAATTGATTAAGACACTGATGTTTCAAGCCAGATTGCAGTTGTGTATTTATTGCTGGTAATTCAAAGACAAAAATAATTGCAAACCATAGTAGAAGATGACAATGCAACATAAGCACGCAGAGCAAGAGGTGTCAGAGCTTTTATTTTATGTATGTTTTCTGATAGCTCAATTTTAAAATGTCAGAATTGACAGTTGGCTCAAGAACTGAATCCTCAAACCTAGCAGAGCAGAGTGACGTTTTACTCAAGGGTTGGTTTTAGAGACAGCATGTAAGGTGGAAACTATGTAGAACATTCCTTAGAAAATGTTGGACTGACATGCAGTCCCTCGTGGCTATTTTTTCCTTCTTCTTCTTCTTCTTTTTTTTTTTTAAACTGGCAACTAGATGAAGTAGTTGGCTTGAGTTTAGGACACATGTTGTAGAAAAAAAAAATTGCAACTTTAAATAACTTGCAACATTCAGCTCAGCAAAATGCTACATTATGAAAGTCACATGAGCAGTGATATTGGCCTTGGGAAGAATAGATTTACATTTGTTTTGGAGCATAAATTCATTTTCCTTCTCCCAAAGCCCCATGGAGGTCACACAGCAGGTACTCAGTAAATGCTTGTGATTCAATTCTTTACTGGCACCCTTGCATTTGGGAAATTAGATCCCTTCTCAGTCTCTCCTTTTGCCCTCCTTCATTTCCCACTTTGGCACCCTCATGCACCTGAGGGCAGCAGAGACCTTCAGTGCCACAGCCTTCGCGGCAATGCAGAGGACCTGGGCCCAAGTCAGGCAGGAGTATTTCCTCTGTGGTCTGAGGTGACAGGGACATTTGCACTCATTTTCTTCATTCAAAGGCAGAAAAAAGAAGGCTCGCCCATTAGACTCTGTCAGAAAGTGCTTACTAAGAAGAGAACAGTTTATGGAACTGCTGCCTATTATAAAACTCTTTAATAATATCACTAGTGTGTGGATCTTAGAAAAAGCACATTACCCTCATGTGAGTAACAAAATCCCATGGAACCTTTAAATGTCCTAACTCTGAGTCATGTTCATATCATGGTCATACCCTTAAATTTTCATTAAGGTAGAAATAATTAGATTTTCTTGTCATATCTACATCACTTCAGTTCAGTCGCTCAGGCGTGTCCGACTGTTTGTGACCCCATGAATTGCAGCGCGCCAGGCCTCCCTGTCCATCACCAACTCTTGGAGTTCACACGAACTCATGTCCATCCTGACCCCAATCCCTCCCAGCATCAGAGTCTTTTCCAATGAGTCAACTCTTCGCATGAGGTGGCCAAAGTACTGGAGTTTCAGCTTCAGCATCAGTCTTTCCAATGAATACCCAGGGCTGATCTCCTTCAGAATGGACTGGTTGGATCTCCTTGCAGTCCAAGGGACTCTCAAGAGTCTTCTCCAACACCACAGTTCAAAAGCATCAATTCTTCGGTGCTCAGCTTTCTTCACAGTCGAACTCTCACATCCATACATGACCACTGGAAAAACCATAGACTTGACTAGACAGACCTTTGTTGGCAAAGTAATGTCTCTGCTTTTGAATATGCTATCTAGGTTGGTCATAACTTTCCTTCCAAGGAGTAAGTGTCTTTTAATTTCATGGCTGCAGTCATCATCTGCAGTGATTTTGGAGCTCCAAAAAATAAAGTCTGACACTGTTTCCACTGTTTCCCCATCTATTTCCCATGAAGTGATGGGTCCAGATGCCATGATTTTAGTTTCCTGAATGTTGAGCTTTAAGCCAACTTTTTAATTCTCTTTAACTTTCATCAAGAGGCTTTTGAGTTCCTCTTCACTTTCTGCCATAAGGGTGGTATCATCTGCATATCTGAGGTTATTGATATTTCTCCCAGCAATCTTGATTCCAGCTTGTGCTTCTTCCAGTCCAGCATTTCTCATGATGTACTCTGCATATAAGTTAAATAAGCAGGATGGCAATATACAGTCTTGATGAACTCCTTTTCCTATTTGGAACCAGTCTGTTGTTCCATGTCCAGTTCTAACTGTTGCTTCCTGACCGGCATATAGGTTTCTCAAGAGGCAGGTCAGGTGGTCTGGTATTCCCATCTCTTTCAGAATTTTCCAGTTTATTGTGATTCACACAGTCAAAGGCTTTGGCATAGTCAATAAAGCAGAAATAGATGTTTTTCTGGAACTCTCAGCTTTTTCCATGATCCAGCAGATGTCGACAATTTGATCTCTGGTTCCTCTGCCTTTTCTAAAACCAGCTTGAACATCAGGAAGTTCACGGTTCACATATTGCTGAAGCCTGGCTTGGAGAATTTTGAGCATTACTTTACTAGCGTGTGAGATGAGTGCAATTGTGCCATAGTTTGAGCATTCTTTGGCATTGCCTTTCTTTGGGATTGGAATGAAAACTGACCTTTTCTAGTCCTGTGGGCACTGCTGAGTTTTCCAAATTTGCTGGTATATTGAGTGCAGCACTTTCACAGCATCATCTTTCAGGATTTGAAATAGCTCCACTGGAATTCCATCACCTTCACTAGCTTTGTTCATAGTGATGCTTTCTAATGCCCACTTGACTTCACATTCCAGGATGTCTGGCTCTAGTTGAGTGATCATACCATCGTGATTCTCTTGGTCATGAAGATCTTTTTTGTACAGTTCTTCTGTGTATTCTTGCCACTTCTTCTTAATATCTTCTGCTTCTGCTTAGTATGAAAAGGCAAAATGATAGGATACTGAAAGTGGAACTCCCCAGGTCGATAGGTGCCCAATATGCTACTGGAGATCAGTGGAGAAATAACTCCAGAAAGAATGAAGGGATGGAGCCAAAGCAAAAACAACACCCAGTTGTGGATGTGACTGGTGATAGAAGCAAGGTCTGATACTGTAAACAGCAATATTGCATAGCATCCTGGAATGTTTGGTCCATGAATCAAGGCAAATTGGAATCGGTCAAATAGGAGATGGCAAGAGTGAACGTCAACATTCTAGGAATCAGTGAACTAAAATGGACTGGAATGGGTGAATTTAACTCAGATGACCATTATATCTACTATTGTGGGCAGGAATCCCTTAGAAGAAATGGAGTAGCCATCATGGTCAACAAGAGTCCAAAATGCAGTACTTGGATGCAATCAAAACCAATACAATATTGTAAAGTAAATATAATAATAAAAAATTTTTTTAAATAAATAAAATAAAATATTACCACCAAGAAAGGAAAAAAAAAAAAATGACAGTATGATCTCTGTTCGTTTCCAAGGCAAACAATTCAATAACACAGTAATCCAAGTCTATGCCCCAACCAGTAACACTGAAGAAGCTGAAGTTAAATGGTTCTATGAAGACCTACAAGACCTTTTAGAACTAACACCCAAAAAAGATGTCCTTTTCATTATAGGGGACTGGAATGAAAAAGTAGGAAGTCAAGAAACACCTGGGGTAACAGGCAAATTTGGCCTTGGAATATGGATTGAAACAGAGCAAAGGCTAATAGAGTTTTGACAAAAGAATGTACTAGTCATAGCAAACACCCTCTTCCAACAACATAAGAGAAGACTGTATACATGGACATCACCAGATGGTCAACACTGAAGTCAGACTGATTATATTCTTTGCAGCCAAAGATGGAGAAGCTCTATATAGTCAGCAAAAACAAGACAGGGAGCTGACTGTGGCTCAGATCGTGAACTCCTTATTGCCAAATTCAGACTTAAATGGAAGAAAGTAGGGAAAACCACTAGACCATTCAGGTATGACCTAAATCAAATCCCTTATGATTATACAGTGGAAGTGAGAAATAGATTTAAGGGACTAGATCTGATAGATAGAGTGCCTGATGAACTATGGAAGGGGGTTCATGACATTGTACAGAAGACAGGGATCAAGACATCCCCATGGAAAAGAAATGCAAAAAAGCAAAATGGCTGTCTGGGGAGGCCTTACAAATAGCTGTGAAAAGAAGAGAAGTGAAAAGCAAAGGAGAAAAGGAAAGATATAAGCATCTGAATGCAGAGTTCCAAAGAATAGCAAGGAGAGATAAGAAAGCCTTCCTCAGAGATCAATGCAAAGAAATAGAGGAAAACAACAGAATGGGAAAGATGAGAGATCTCTTCAAGAAAATTAGAGATACCAAGGGAACATTTCATTGGGCTCTCCCAAATTATGAATGGAGGTGTCCCCAGAATTTACTTGTAAGTCACTTTGGAATGTGGAAATATTTTCCCATAGCAACAGTGTAACTTGTGGTATTCAGGTCCCAGGCAAACCCACAGTAGCCTCTTTAACCCATGATGTAGAATTCCAACAGATTTCACACCCTACACCTTGAGTAGTGCTAGGCCCAGCCTTAGAATTAAGGATGAATGCTTGGAACCCAGCCTCCAAACTCCTGTTCCTGAGCCTTGAGTTCTAAGGAGGATAAGATTGGAAACAGGCTGGGGTGTGTGTGGGGGGGTCCCTCAGCTAGATCTCAAGGCAGCCAGAGTAAAAGCCCAATACAAATCTGGCTGGGGAAGCTGCTGGGAGGATCCGGTAAAATGTCCATGACTTCTCTTGCATATGACAGATACTTCAAGCTGCACAATGGAAAGGAATCTCTAATCCTTTCTTCCTATCTTTCCATGTTATTTTTGTTTTCCTGAAAGAACAGATTTTGAAATCTTCCCTTTCTACTGGGGTAACCTTGGTTACCACTTTGATGTTTGTGTTTCCTCTTATGGCAAGTTATAAAAAATTTTAGTTAGTTCATAGCAGTCTTTTAATACATAGTGTCTAGTGTTATTAATGGAGAAGGCAATGATACCCCACTCGGTCCTCTTGCCTGGAAAATCCCATGGATGGAGGAATCTTGTAGGCTGCAGTCCATGAGGTCCCTAAGAGTTGGACACGGCTGAGCGACTTCACTTTCACATTTCACTTTCATGCATTAGAGAAGCAAATGGCAACCCACTCCAGTGTTCTTCCCTGGAGAATCCCAGGGACAGAGGAGCCTGGTAGGAGGTCGTCTTTGGGGTCGTACAGAGTCAGACACGACTGAAGCAGTGACTTAGCAGCAGCAGCAGCAGTGTTATTAAAATTATGTCTATCTACAAAATTACATAAGAATGTTTTAAACCTAAGCAGCTTTCACAGGCAGGTAGCTTCACTATTGTAGTATTTCTTCAAGGTTGATGTATTAGTTACTAAAGTAACACACTGGCAGCCCTGAAGAGAAAAGGGCAGACTCACTTGGAATACAAACGTGTGCATTGAAGTAGCCTTACTGAGGACAACCCTTCTATGTTGCTCATGATGAACAACCTCTCCAAATGAAAGAGACTGTCCTAGTTGGAATACAGGTTCTGAGTTGTTCCTCCATTAGGAGGTTGGGTTGACCAGAACTTTCCATCTCTGTGAGGTGGCCTATGTCTAAGGTCACTTGTGAGATGAAGGTGTGAACCCATGACCCTGTCTCATTTATCCTCGACATGATCTCACCTCCACTGTTGACTTCCTGGAGTGCTGCCCACATCTGCCATCTACACACTGTATTTATCCTCACAGAATTTTTGATTTGACTTCTTTTTCTTACAGGCTTATCAAATCTCTCGTAGAAATAAAACCTTTGGTTCTGATTGCCCTGTATCAGGCAGTCCTAGAAGTTACCACTGTGTAACTTCTTGTTTTCTGTGGTACTGTGTCTGCTGCTCAGAATTCTAAATCTAGCTCTCTTAGCTCTCAATCAACCTGGTCATTTCCACTAACCACAGAGACAGGAACACTGCAAGAACAGCAAGACCCCTAGGGATTGATTAATCCTCATAGCTGAAGAGGATGAACCAGTCACTTTCACTGTTTTAACTTTTGCAGTTGATAACAGAACATCATGTGGCACATAGATGACTGAGAGGTAACAGGTCTAAGCATGAGGTGGTACCAAGGAACAGACAGCCCACAGCCCATGGGTAAGTAGGCTCCATCTCTACAGTCACTGAAGGTGTGGCCTTGAGCAAGTGCTTAATCTCACTGGACTTCGATTTCATTATCTGGATTAGAAATGGTAATAACTGCTCCAACTATCTCTATCGTCTTCTGAATCCAATTTAAATAGGTAATCATATATTTTGGAAAGCATGTGGCATAGTAAGCAAATACAAGGAATTACAAGGTTTATCATCACCATCATTTTAAGCCTATTCCATAGCCTTTTATTTTCTTTGAAGATGAATGTCATGCTGATCTCCACATATACCAGCTACTTGTCCAAAGAATACACTGACCTTTTTGAAATAGTTTTATATTTCTTAGTCCACAGTAGCCCCTGTTTATTGGCCTATGTCCTGCCTTGTCAGCAGTAATCTGGTTTCAGCTTTGTTTGTAAACTTCTAATTCCACCTATTTTTCGTTTACCATATATTAGCATCAATTTGTAAATGTTTATTGAGCATCTACCATATGTGTTGAATACTTTACTGGTTTTTGGGACTCCAAAGATGACTAAGGCACAGCCTTCAAACTTAAATTGATAGTCACTCTAAGGTTGGCCAGTAAGAGAAAGAAAAATAGGAAGCTTATTGGAATATCCTCAAGGGCCATGTCTGAGACTTTCATTGCTTCCATTAATATCCTATTGACTAGGAGTCAGCATTTGACCCCAATACAGCAATAAAGGAAGTTGGGAAATATATTTTCCTCTGTGTCCAGGAAATGAAAACTGATAGGATGTGCTGACTGCTTAGCATCGTCTCTGCCATATGATCATCTAATAAAATATGATAATTGGCTATGGTGTCTGCATAGTGTCCAGGAATTAGAAATGGTGCAGTCACTTAAGTCTGCTCAGGAGTTGGGGAAATTGACGTTAAGGTGGAGCCTTGAACGATAAGTGTGCTTTGCTAGCTGAGCAAAGTGGAGGGACTCTACCTGTCACAGGGGAATAGTGTGGGGCCATTGCTGAGGCACGGAGATGCATGTGCTTTTGGGAGAACAGAAGACTTGTTAAGTTGAATTGCATAGCTTCATAGAATACAGGAAAAAATAAAATGGGAAATACAGGTTGAAAGTAGATTTCTAAGGTCCTTGAATGTCAGGTTAGAATTTATTTTACCCTACCATGGGAAGCTATTAAAGATTTTTAATGAGAAACTTTGACATAAGTTGAAAGAAAAAGTCCTCTGATGGCAGAGTTCAGGGGAAATTATAGTGTGGAAGACTGATTAAAAGGTAAGCAATACTGATGGTTTATAAACCAAGTGACACACTAGAATTTCTTGAGAGGTTTTAAAAACACAGATGTATGGTCTCCTCACTGGACCAATTTAATCAGCATTTCTGGGGCAAGTGCAGTATTTTTCAAAGCTGCCTTTGCGACCCCATGAATAGTAGCACACCAGGCCTCCCTGACCATCACTAACTCCCGGAATTCACACAAACTCATGTCCATCAAGTCGGTGATGCCATCCAGCCATCTCATCCTCTGTCGTCCCCTTCTCCTCCTGCCCCCAATCCCTCCCAGCATCAGGGTCTTTTCCAATGAGTCAGCTCTTCACATGAGGTGGCCAAAGACTGGAGTTTCAGCTTCAGCATCAGTCCTTCCAATGAACACCCAGGACTGATCTCCTTTAGGATAGACTGGTTGGATCTCCTTGCAGTCCAAGACTCTCAAGAGTCTTCTCCAACACCAGGGTTCAAAAGCATCAATTCTTTAGCACTCAGCTTTCTTTACAGTCCAACCCTCACATCCATGCATGACCACTGGAAACCATAGTCTTGACTAGATGGACTTTTGTTGGCAAAGTAATGTCTCTGCTTTTTAATATGCTATCTAGGTTGGTCATAACTTTCCTTCCAAAGAGTAAGTGAAGTCACTCAGTTGTGTCTGAATCTTTGTGACCCCCATGGACTATAGCCTACCAGGCTCCTCCGTCCATGGGATTTTCCAGGCAAGAATACTGGAGTGGGTTGCCATTTCCTTCTCCAGAGGAACTTCCTGACCCAGGGATTGAACCGGGTTCTCCCGCATTGTAGGCAGAAGCTTTACTGTCTGAGCCACAGGGGAAGCCCTCCAAAGAGTAAGCATCTTTTAATTTCATGGCTGCAGTCACCATCTGCAGTGATTTTGGAGCCCCTAAAAAATAAAGTCTGACACTGTTTCCACCGTTTCCCCCTCTATTTCCCATGAAGTGATGGGACCAGATGCCATAATCTTAGTTTTCTGAATGTTGAGCTTTAAGCCAACATTTTCACTCTCCTCTTTCCCTTTCATCAAGAGGCTCTTTAGTTTAGATCCAGGGCTGAGAGTCACTGATCTACACTGATGAATTATAAATGCTTTGAAAGCAGACTTGCTTATTAGACATTTTTAAATACTTAGTTTGGCAAGTACTAAAAGATGATGATACTTTAGTTAGTTGACTGGTGATACTCCTGGTCATTGGTGGAGTTTTCCTAGTGCAGGTTAGTGTAAAATCTTGGTTTGGTTCCATTCACAGGCATAAATGGCTCTGGAGAGTACTTTATGGAGGGTAGGAGAAGAGCTTACCATGTGCAGGCATTGCGCTAGGCATTTTCACATACTATTACTCTCATTCTCAAAGGTTCATTCTGTGTGCATTCTTAGATATGATTAAGCATAGGATTCATTAATAGTATCCAGACAGTTTCTGCAGTCTTGTCTCTTTTGAAATACTTCCTTCAATAACAATAACAAAAAAGACTCATTGGCCTCCCTCCAAATCATTCTGACACTTTATCAACTTCACACTTTCTCCACCCAGGACTTTATGGAGCTGCTCCAGTTCACGTCCTTTACAACTCCCCCAGATATTTGGATTCCCAACAGTCCTGATCACCATCCACCGCTTCATGGTGGCACAACTTCTACCCTCCTCCTGGTTGACCACAATCAGGAAGAGCTGATGTGTATTTTCCCCTTAAGAATGGGGTCCTCTAAGCCTGGCGCCCACTGTGGAAAGTCCCTAAACAGATGAGGTCCAGGTGTTCTTGAAGTGTGTCATTTTTCCTTGGATACCCCTTAATGTCTTGAACTTGGCTCTTTGGAGGGCTTCCTTGGTGGCTCAGATGCTAAAGAATTTGCCTGCAACGCAGGAGACTTGAGTTTGATCCCTGGGTCAGGAAGATCCCCTGGAGAAGGGAATGGCAACCCATTCCAGTATGCTTGCCTGGAGTGGATGGCTCTTGCTACATTTTTTGACTGTCTGCTCTATCACAGGACCCAAGCTCACTTAGAGTTCTAAATAGTCCCAACATTCTTCTTACCATCTGGTCTTAGAAGGTCTCTTTTTAGCAATGACTCATTTGTGATTAGCCTGAAGTCTCACTCTCTCAAAAGCAGTATCTCTAAAGAGTTCTTAGGGACAGTTTCAGGGCTGCACAGCTTTCAAATAATAAAATTCTGCTAAGCTTCTATCATTTTCCTATGGAATCCAGCCTGTGTTATACCACAGGGGATCTCACATTAAGGGCTGTCTCTTCAGCATCAGGCTGCTGGGTGCTGGTGTGGCAGAAGCAAGTCGTTGACATCTGTATGAACTGCAGGCCAAAACAGCAAGCAGCACATTTCTCCTCTAATATTTCCCACAGGTCACAAAGCATGCACATTTTGGCTGCTTGGAAAACCAACAAGCATCTCAAGTTTCCCCACAGCCAACAGGCAAATTAACATTCAGTAATAGCCCCAGTTACAGCTGTATTTCTCTATTCACATGCCATTCTCTTTTGCAAGGCTGTTGTGCATCTTAAACTCTATAGTATAGGTCCAAAGCGTGGGACTTAAGGAACAGGTCTTAAATAAAACATGGTCACTAAATTTCTTACCTAAGTTTCTGTCAACAATCCCTGGGGAACTGTGTTTGCTTTATGAAGATGGCCCCAGTGCAGCTTAGGCTGCAGGGCTTGGAGCTAAGTGTTAGTGTTCAGTAGCTCGTGACGGGTTTGTCACTTCTCTTTGGCTTTCTTTCCCCCTCCCAGGAGGGAGAATTACAGGAAGGAGTTGCAGCTGTCCTGTCTCTGGAGCTAAGAGGACGCACTTCATGGCACTGCTGTGTCAGAGGCTGCCTCCCAGCTGCAGGGCCGAGCAGCTGGAAATGAGGCTGCTGAAACTCTGACGATGGTTTTCCAAAACGTTATGGGGCTTCGAGTCCTGAGTCTTTTGAGGAAATATGAGGGGAATACAAATAGTTGACATCACACTTACATCTCCTGCAATCTTTCAACACTGCTTTCAAAGCAAAAATATTTCCACTTCACAGGAATGTGAAGCTGTCAAGTGTGAAGCCTGGTGTTCTCATTTGCATATCAGTCCCATAAGGCTTTTCTAACCTCAGTTCTCCTGAGTCTGCTGCTTTGGGCAGAATAAAAAGAAGGTTGATGTGCCCTTCCGCTTTTCCAGCTCTGTGTAAGTCCCACTTCTGATATGCACACAAGAGAAGTGGCAAGTTCTCCCTTTGCCCCAAGCTGATTATAACTTCAAATGATAAACTCAGTTTGGAATAAGCAGAAATGGTTTCACATTCATCCATCACCCCTTTGTAACCTTTTAGTCTTTGGATTCTGATAACTTCCAATCTTCCAATAAATAATAGGATTATTTATCCTATTAATAATAATAATTTATATACCCAATCTTTTTTTTTTTTTTAATCTCTCATTCCAGCTATGTATCTCCTAGATGGAGAGATGTTGAGAACCGGGAAGGATTTTCAAATATTCTAATGTAGCTCATCTGCAGCGGCTGGTCCGTCTTCGTCTGAGATCACCCGAATGGTTGCTGCTGCCATCTGTGTTCTCTCGGAAGTGCCCTTGTTGACCTTTGTCTGCAGTGACAGCCGGACTGAGACTGCTGTCGACCAGGCGCCCGTCTCACAGACACGGGCTCAGCAGCCAGTAAGTACTTTTGATCAGTGCAGCACCACCACTTGCCTTGTGAATGTACAGCTTTAGAGACATGAAATCCTACATCTCTATGAGACAGAAATGTCCTGTCTGTATTTCCATGCACATAAAGCATACTTTTCTTGAACTCCATTGCTATTATAAAGGGAAGAAAACTGAGGCCAGGATGGGTCAGGCCTCCCCAAAGTTTCATAGAAAGTTAGCAGTAAAGATGGCAATCCAGGCCTCTACTCCTTAGTTCAGAGCTGACTCCCCGCTCCATAGAAAGTGGCTGCCAGTCCTTACCATGTTCCAGTTGCTGCCCCAGGTCTGGAGACACTGAACTGGCCAAGAAAGGGAGGAAAGGAGCTCTGCCATCAGAGAGCCGACACTCCAGCGGCAGACACAGACGCTGGTCACAGGCAGTTTCAGTCACTGGTGGAGAGTGTTATCACAATTGAAATGAGTTGATGTTTTTAATCCTCTTACTTCCAAGTAAAAAATGGAAAATCCCTCTGCAGTTATTTTTCTTAAAGACGTCTAGAGTAAGCATGCAGTGAGTGAAATATAATCCCGGGACTCGAGTGCCAAGAAAGACAATGAGTTTCTGGACATTTAATTGATTGTTTAATTAATTCAGCTTATTGGACACTTTTTTATTTGTCAGACACTGTATTAGGCGTTAGGAATTCAAGGACAAGAAAGACAGGATCTCTAGCTTAGGGGGCACAGAGCATAGCAAGTCATATAAATGAATGGATGAAATGCCATGAAAGCTACAGGAATGAAAGGTTGAAAGAAAATACGATGGCAGTGTGAATGAAAGATCAATTCAAGAGGTAGGGATAGAGGAGACAAAAAGGACTTTGTAAGGTACTGGCATTCAGGAGGGCTTTGAAAGATGGGAAATGCTCTCACCAAACAGAGAAGGGTTAATGGACATGAGCTGGACTTCAAAGCAAGAGACAGCACTCACAAAGTATAGATGTGTGGGATTTATTCATGGCTCTCAAGTTTTCTATGAATTCTGCTGTTCTAAATCCATCTGTGCATATTCCTAAGTAAGGAGCAGAAGCAGGAGGAACAGCGTTTTCTCAAAGGTATGTGTGGCAGGAAAGTGTGTTGGTCACAAGCCTGGAAACCAGACTTCTTGCATTTAAATTCCTTGAAGCCTTTTGGCTTGTGATGGAAAATCTTCTGCCTCTCATTTTTCTCATCTTTAGAATGTGCATGATGAAAGATTGAGATTTTTATAAGAGTTAAACGGCGGCGTGATGTGAAGTGCTTAAGACAGTTCCTATCACACCCTCCATGCAGGTTAGCGATCAGTGCTTGGGCCATGTGAGAATTACTAGTAGTCAACACTTCTGGCTCCTGTTCACAGAGGATGTGTTCTGTGGTCTCCTCTCCCAGGGCCCCGAAAGACAAGGCACTGTCGTTGAGATGGTGGATCAGCCAATGCACTGCGGGGGGTGGGGGGGGAAGGGGGGAAAGACTCCTTGCTGCTTGCGACTTGCTGCTACCACCTGGGGTTGGGGCAGAAGACGTGGGAACGTGTTTCTCCTCTTCCCCACCTCTATTTTAACTCATTTTCTTACCAACGTCTGTTTACAACATGTCAGAGATGTGGCAGCTGTGGGCAGCTCAGAGGGACCTTGGGAAGTGGCAGGCCCCACGTGGCCGAGGTTGGCTCTGCTCAGCTTCAGGAGGGACTGAGGGTCCCCTTCCTCTTCTTGTCCTGCCAGCCTCTCCAGAATAAGGTTTTGTTTGGTTTGGTCTATGGTATTCTTACCCCACCTCTGACTGTCTTCGGCCCATGACAGATAAGATTCTGTTTTTCCATCTGTCAGAACCCTGGATTCCTCCCTGACTTCAGAACAAAAGTGTCAGCACAGCGTCCATACAGAGCCTCCTTCGGGTCCGTCCCCTCACCCGCCTCTTGCTCAGGCTCCCCACTCAGCTCCCGTTTTCACTCGTTTCCTCAGAGCTCCTGTGCTCCTTCTTCCCTACATCACCATTCACTGTGCCGACCCAAATTTTCACCTGATGAAAAACACGGCATCCTATGAAAATTATATTGACAATAATCTCCCTGCATCTCATCACTTTCACGTAGTAAAGCTGCTTCTCCTTACTCAATTTAAGATTTTCATAAACCCATCTATTACCAACGAAGAACAAACTATGTTTTAAAAGAAAGAAAATTCACAACAATAATTTCCTTCTTTGGACAGGACACCTCAAACCTGATAGCCCAACTCTCCTTAATGGGTTGCCCACCTCCCTGTGCCTCTGGTCCCTACCCGTTGGCTTCTGCCCTTCTCTGATTAAGTTTTAATATAACCGTTAGCCCTTCTATAAATTAAATGCTTGGTTTTGGCCATTTGGGGGATAACTCAAAATTTTTGAAAATTGAATATTTGTCCTTGGCCCACTCCAGTACTCTTGCCTGGCAAATTCCATGGGTGGAGGAGCCTGGTAGGCTGCAGTCCATGGGGTCGCTAAGAGTCGGACACGACTGAACGACTTCACTTTCACTTTTCACTTTCATGCATTGGAGAAGGAAATGGCAACCCACTCCAGTATTCTTGCCTGGAGAATCCCAGGGACAGGGGAGCGTGGTGGGCTGCCATCTATGGGGTCACATAGAGTCGGACACAACTGAAGCGACTTAGCAGCAATACAGAAAAAGATTGGTTGACTATGAAATACTGACAGTTTAACACAACTGCATTTAATCAGTAATACAGAAAAACACACTCTAATCCTATACATACAGTCTGCCGGGAGATATAACCTTGCTTTGTGTTTTATAGAAAGTTGACCAGTTTATTTTCCTTAAAAATTATGAGTACTATCTCACAGAAAGATTGCAACACTTTGTATAAGATGAGTTTTGAAGACAGAACATCTTTGAAGCAGTGATGAATCATATAACTGGTGAGAAAAATGGCTAAAGGACTCAAAAATAATTTAAAAACTTCTTAAGCCTAGTAGTTCTCAAGAGGTTTGTTTTGTCAAACGAAATAAACAGCTTCAGCATTCAGTGTTATTGTTAACATTTCTAAAGGTGACTTTGAACATTTACCTTAATAGCTTTTCCCAAGTAGATGAGGAGCCTTACCCTGGCCCGTGAAGTCTAATCTCTCTCTTTCTCTCTCACACATACACAGTGTACAAAACAAAACAAAAGCAGACAAAGAACTCTAGCACAAAGGCCCTCAGATGCCCAGGACTTGACTTTCCCCACTTTCCTTCTTATGACTGCAAGTCTTATTTCCTGATCTTCAGACCCATCACTTTATGTTCCTGGCATATAATTTTTCAGAAGCCCTCAGGCTTTTGTGATTTCTAGTTCTGATGTAAAATTATAGTCAATGCACATGTTCAGGCAATTAATTCAACTTATACATGTTAAAGTTGGTACAGTACTCACACAGTAAGGGCAGTTTTGGGCAGGTCACATAGCAGACCTACACTCAGATCTTCTGCAGCCCTGATCCCACTCTGGCCTTTCCTTCCAGTCCACCTGTGAGCTGTTCAATTAATGCCTCTCTTAGATGTGATTTTTTTTTTTTTCTACTGCAAAGGAGAGAAAAATTCAATGTTCCTAACTGCCAACACCAGTTCTGCCACAAAATGATTAGTGAGAACCCTGGTAAGTTGTTAAATACATGCTCTCATGTTGGAACATGGCATGCTATATGTAGTCATGCAGAGATACACATTTTTGGATGTGTTTATAAACTTCAGAAAAATATGTTAAAGTCTTGATTTTATTTATCTCTATAAAAGTTCTTGTACCATGAAAAGAAAAAAAAAATAAAAGCAAGGAATTGTATTACAGAATTTATGGTTTAACACAATTGAATCCTGAATGCAGGATTCACCATTCCTTGTGACATTGTTAGGTCACTGAAATATCGAATGAAAGTGAAAGTGTTAGTCAGTCAGTCTTGTTCAACTCTTTGTGACTGCACGGACTGTAGCCCACCAGGCTTCTCAGTCCATGGGATTCTCCAGGCAAGAATACTGGAGTGCGTAGCCATTCCCTTCTCCAGGGGATCTTCCCAACCCTGGGATCAAACCTGCATCTCTTATACCTCCCACATTACAGGCAGGCTCTTTGCTATCTGAGCCACCAGGGAAGCCTTAAAATATCCATTAACCAGGGAACATATTGCTATAGTTCTTTTGATTTTTCTGGTTAATAACTAAGAACTATTTTTTGCTTATTGAAATTCTTACTAAAATGCCCCCATTTTTGACATAATACAGGATCTTCTACTCATTATTTAACACAGTGTGGTTGAGGGCTTGTTCTCCTGGGCCAGGAAAGTGCTGAGCCCTGGAGACACAGACCCAGGAGACCTAAGAACTTGTCACTGAGAGGTGGGGGCTTCAGGGTCAGAGCTCTCTAACCTCCAGGGCCTGTCAGGGGATCGCCCAGGAGAGGGAGGTGTTTGCTCAGGGAACTGGAATAAGTGAGACTCTTAGGAAAGAAGATAGGAAAGATCCAAAGATCAGAAAATGTCAGGTATGAGGTAGAACTGTATTCAGGGAATAATTTAGCATCTTCGGAGTGTGATAAGAGTGGGAGA
This sequence comes from Bos grunniens, assembly GCF_055505025.1. Classification (NCBI taxonomy): domain Eukaryota; kingdom Metazoa; phylum Chordata; class Mammalia; order Artiodactyla; family Bovidae; genus Bos; species Bos grunniens. The sequence continues at coordinate 5,063,618 of NC_141179.1, read as the reverse complement.
TGGTAAGAAGCGGCAGTGAAGGGTTTGGCTAAGGAGTCTGCCTTTTTTCCCAAAGACCGTGGCCATGGAACCCTGTGTGATGGGCAAGAATGTGATATAATCAAGTTTATATCTTAGATCTCTTAGCATAGAGCAGACGCACAACCAGAAACAGAAGGATGGCTCAGAGTGTGGGTGGTAATACAGGCGAATGTCATCAAAGACTGGACTGGCTGTGGATGGAAAGAAAAAGTCAGATAGGAATGATCCCCAACAGAGGAGTGATTTCTCATGTGGGTTCCATTACCAGACACATTAACTTCACCTGGGAGCTTGTTAAAAATAAAAATGACTGGGTTTCATCCCAGACCTACTGAATCAGAAGTCCAAGGGAGGGTTCATCGCTCAGGCTTAACAAGCATGCCAGGTGATTCTGATGTATCCCACAGTTTAACAACCATTGCTACAGATCAATTTATAGGCTGTGTGCATGCGTGAGTGCTAAGTTGCTTCAGTTGTGTCTGACTCTGCGACCCTATGGACTGTAACCTGCCAGGCTCCTCTGTCACGGAATTCTTCAGGCAAGAACACTGGAGTGGGTTGCCATGCCCTCCTGCAGGGGATGTTCCCCACCCAGGGACTGAACCCATGTCTCTTGTGTCTCCCACATGGGCATGTGGCTTTTTTACCACTAGCATCACCTGGGAAGCCCTGATTTATAGGATGTCATGTGATGTCATGTGAAAGTCTCTCAGTCATGTCCAACTCTTTGTGACCCATTGGACTAAACAGTACATGGAATTCTCCAGGTGAGAATACTGGAGTGGGTAGCCTTTCCCTTCTTCAGGGGATCTTCCCAACCCAGGGATCAAATCCCTGGGTCTCCCTCATTGCAGGTAGATTCTTTACCAGCTGAGCCACAAGGGAAGACTGATTTATAGAATAACCACGGCTAATTGATTTGACTTAAGGAGAAGAGGGGTATAGGGTGCCTCATGGATATCTGAGCAACTGAGTCAATGCTTAGCAAATTCAAACATGGATGACACAGGGCCTCACAGTCATTATCTTCAATGTTAGTTAGGATCTCTATGAGAACTGGCTTAATTTGCAATATATACCTCCACCACTCTTTCTCAAATGCACCCCAATCAGCCTTTGTCTACAACATTCTATTGTTTAGTCGTTCAGTTGAGTCCTGAACTGTGATCCCATGTGATCCCATGTGATCCCATGTACTGTAGCCCCCGAGGCTCCTCTGTCCATGGGATTTCCCAGGACAACATTCCATAATGACCTCCAAATGCTGAATGCAATGGTCATTTCTAAATCTTTCTCCTGTTTGTCTATTTTGCATCATTTGACTCAGTTGATCACATGTGCCTTTTAAAAGTACTATTCATTCATCTCCATGACCCTATATCAGTGATACTGGTGACTCACTCATTTTAGGATAATTCAAGGAGGGTGTATTTGCAAAGAGACTAATTACCAAGATCTGAGTAGGGTACAGGAAAGAATAGAAACTTGAGGCCATCAAAAATAGAGCCGTTATAGATCTTTGAAAAGTTGAAGGCAGGAAAAAAATAATTATTACAACTTCAGAGATAATAAAATCATGTAGTACAGGCTATGTGGGGAGGAACCTTATGTTGAGGGTTACCAAGACTGATGAAATCTTTCAGGGAAGAAATCAGAGGAATACCTAATCTAACCTAGTGGTTCTCCAAGTGTGGTTCGCAGACCAGCAGCACAAGCATCTCCTAGGAATGGGAAAATGCAAATACTTATCTCACCCAAGAATCAGATAAAAATCAGAAACTCTGAGGACGGGGTCCAGCACTCAGTATATGAATCGTTGCAAGTGATTTCAACGCATCCTTAAAGTTGAAACACTGATGAGATCTTAGCTTGTCATTGTTTTACTTCCAAGGAGTAAAATCTTTTAATTTCATTAAATTATTTCATTAAATTTCATTAAATTAACTAAATGAAATTTAATTTCATTAAATTAAAATTGTTGCATTAACCACCTGCAAAACTGAATCACTTGGTTTCAAATTGGGAAAGGAGTACATAAAGGTTGTATATTGTCACGCTTCTTAATTAACTTATATGCAGAATACATCATGTGAAATGCCAGGCTGGATGAAACACAAGCTGGAATCAAGATTGCTGGGAGAAATCTCAATAACCAATAACCTTTGTAGCAGAAAGCAGAGTATCTAAAGAGCCTCTTGATAAAAGTGAAAGAAGAGAGTGAAAAAGCTGGTGTAAAACTCAGCATTCAGAAAATGAAGATCATGGCATCTGGTCTGATTGCTTCGTGGCAAATAGATTGGGAAATAATGGAAACAGTGACAGACTCTAATTTCTGGGCCCCCAAATCACTGCAGATGGTGACTGCAGCCATGGAATTAAAAGACACTTGCTCTTTGGAAGAAAAGCTATGATCAACCTAGACAGCATATTAAAAAGCAGAGACATTACTTTGCCAACAAAGGTCCATATAGTCAAAGCTATGGTTTTTCCAGTAGTCATGTATGGATGTGAGAGCTGGGTCATAAAGAAGGCTGAGCACTGAAGAATTGATGCTTTTGAACTGTGGTCTTGGAGAAGACTCTTGAGAGCCCCTTGGACTGCAAGGAGATCAAACCAGTCCATCCTAAAGGAAATCAACCCTGAATATTCATTGGAAGGACTGACGCTGAAGCTGAAGCTCCAGTGCTTTGGCCACCTGATGTGAAGAGCTGTCTCATTGGAAAAAACCTTGATGCTGGGAAAGATTGAAAGAAGGAGGAGAAGTGCAGGACAGAGGATGAGATGATTGGATGGCATCACGGACTCAAAGGACATGAGTTTGAGCAAGCTCCAGATGTTGCGGGACAGGGAGACCTGGGATGCTACAGTCAATGGGGCTGCAAAGAATGCGACATTACTGAGCAACTATAGGACAACAACTACCACCTCCAAATTTGTCTCCTGGTCCTGCCCCTACCCCTTCAATCTAGTCTTAACATAGCTAGAATTGTTTACATCTAACTCAAAACGTGTCATTTCTCACCTCAAAATCCTATAGTGACTTCATGTATCAGCCAAGCTAGGTTATAGTTTAGTATCAGAAACTGAAACAAAAACAGCTAATAGCACAGATTTTTCTTTCTTTCTTACAGTGTAAATCTAGTGTGGGTCACAGGTGCTCTGCTAAACACAGTCACTCAAGGTACCAGCACAATACTCAGGGTACTGAGGCTGTGACTTGACATGCACCTTATCATCTCTGCAGCAATGAGAACATAGGCAGTGGCTTTCAAGGATTCCACTCCTACCCAGAAATGTCACATTCTACTTCCACTCCCATTTCTTTGGCCAGAAAAGGTGCCTTGCTTTGTAACAAATCACTACAAGATCTCAGTGGCATGTACCAAACAAGGCATAAATGAAGACTGGCTGATATAAATAAATGCTGTCAGCTGCTGTAGCCTTCGCTAGTCTGGGTGGCCTGCTTTAAGTTACAGTTCATTTGGGACAGCTCTGTTGAATACGTTTCCCATCCTCCTCCTAAGGTGATGGGCAGGTAGGACAGGTTTTTCTCATGGAGATGGCAGAAGAGCAAGAAGCGAAGCCCATCACAGTTCTCACCTGCATCATATCTACTTATATCCTATTGGCCACAGCAAATCATGTGACCAAAACCCACAGCCAATAAGTAGAGACATATAGTCCGTCTACAGAGAAGCCAGGGGATGCGCCTGGGTGCAAAGAAGTGCAGGCTTGGGCCAAACAACAGAAAATACCACACGTGGCCATGCCTGGCTTTAAAGAATCAAGGGAATATAATCTTCCTTGGGTGCCTAGAAGGATGATTGAAAACATTTGTTAAACATCACTAAAAATTGTCCATGGTGTGAGTCAAAGTCCCTACAATGGCCTGAAGATTGGATAGAATCTGGCTTCTACCAGCTTCCTAACTTCATCTCCACCACTCAGTTGAGTTTATGGCATTCCAGTCCCACACCAAGCAAGCTCTTACGTCAGGGCCTTTGCACTTACAGTTTATCCTGCCAGGGATATTCATTTATTAGATGTTTGCATGACTTTCTCCCTTATATCCTTTGGACTTTTAATTTAGATGACTGCCTTATCTAAAACTGAGTTTCCCTATGCTACTGATCCCTTTCCTTGTGTTTATTTATTAGTAGTCATAACCCTTATTTCCTTCTCACGCACATACATACATTTTACTTGTCTCTCCTCGCTCCATAAGGACAGGGATTTCGATCTGTTTTGTTCACTTTCTCTAAAATCTATAATTTAATCTGGCATATAGACATGTATGTATTTAATAGCTTTTTATTAAGTAAATGAATGACTGTTTTAGAAGCTGATATTTTTGTCATCAGAAACAGTCATTGCTTTTGTATTTTAAAAGTTGACTGAGGGGTCCTGTTGCCTTTGTGGTTTCATTCAGCCCAGTGTGATGGACTGGCCCCTCTGCATTAAGCACACTCTCTTCTCCAGGCAATATCATTTGGCAAAGGCAAGTTTACAGAACAAGTGGGACACTTCCCAGAAGGCCAGGATCTTGTTGCAGTTCTCCAACAGGTATGAATATTTCCTCCGAGGGACATCTGGCAATATCTGGAGACATTTTTTTGGATTGCCACTAATAGGGGAAAGTGCTGCTGTTATCTAGTAAGCGGAGACCGAGAGTGGTGCTAAATAACCTGCAATACTTCCCTGGTGGCTTAGACGGTAAAGAATCTGCCTGTAGTGCAGGAAACCCACGTTTAATCTCTGGGTCAGAAAGATCCCCTGGAGGAGGGCATGGCAACGCTCTCCAGTATCCTTGCCATGGACAGAGGTGTCTGGAGGGCTACAGTCCATAGGGTTGCAAAGAATCAGCCCTGACTGAGCAACTAACACACATCACAGCCTGCAATGCCTGGGATAGCCACCCCCCTGCAACTCCCTCCCAACAAAGATTACCAGGCCCCAAGTGTCACTTTCACTTTTCACTTTCATGCATTGGAGGAGGAAATGGCAACCCACTCCAGTGTTCTTGCCTGGAGAATCCCAGGGACGAGGGAGCCTGGTGGGCTGTCGTCTATGGGGTCGCACAGAGTCGGACATGACTGAAGCAACTTAGCAGCAGCAGCAGCAGCAGCAAGTGTCAATAGCCCTGAACTTGAGAAACCTTGTCTTAAGAGCAGTGGAGTGACTGATCACATTTGTTCTGAAACTTGCTTCAGATAATCAGTGTTTGACTACATATCAGTGTTAGACTAGAAGAAACACAAGGGTAACATTTGCAATGGTATTATTCACTGGTATATTCCTAGCACTTTTATACAGTTCTGAAATACAGTAGGTTCTCGAACATTAATTGTTGAATGGGTTAATGAGAAAAAGGTGTCATATTAAAGTGCTAGATATATTTTAGACCCAGGAAGTACTATGATGATGATTAAGCTGTGCCTGGCTCCCTTTATTGTAGTTTATGTTCAGATTTAGACCTATACTATTCACAGCTCTGTGGCTTTTAGTCTACTTTCAATATCCATGAAAGGAAAAAGGAAAGTCATATTAGTCCCAGCCTTGTGAAAACGTTTATATATTTTGTTAAAATGTCTGCTGAAGAAATGTTTGCTCCTATGGATGAAACAGGAAATGAGTTTAGTTACTGTGGAGATTAGAGGTGAGCTTGAGGTATTAGAATTCAGAGAATTATTTTTAGTTTGGATAAACAGTTGACCAAAATATTTCCTTCTATTTTTTCTTTCAGTTTGTACACTTGCTGACTTGGCCCATGCTTTTCTCTACTGCAGGCTTCAGATGCATGCCAGATGTATTTCTCAGCAAAACCAGTTTTTCAATCTGTGTGCCATTTCCTGTCAGAGCTTTATGCTCAACTGTCTCTACTTAGGCGTGTGCATATACAGGGTGAGTTAGTTTATCACACCAATCTTCATTTTAGTTATGTAACAACCAAGATTTATTTGGTGTTCAGATAAGATTTGCTTGGGGTAAAATCAGTTTTTTTTTTTTTAAGAAAGTGAGGATTTCACAGCATAACCAAGGCGATTGACTCCTTCATATTGAGGGCACCCTTTGTCCAGAGACACAGAAATGAACTTAAAAAATAATCTCAATCCTGAAATCTAGGATTTAGTAAAAGATTGTGAGTTTGAAGGAAAATACTAGGTCTCCCATCCCCCAACCGTCTGTCCTCCCACCCTCCCATCCTCCAACCTCAACCTTCCCTATTGAGGTGAAAGATTCTAATATTCACCTGGAAGTTCTGGATCCCTGGAGACATCCTCTCTTTCCCATATGCTCTATATTTAAAACTGCACTTTTCAAATATGGCCTGAAACTATCTGCTTCTCATATCTCTATGTCAGCCTCTCTAGATGGAGCCTCCTACCCCTCCTGAGTCTGTTTCCTTAAATAATGGTCTATTACCTTCAACTCTTGTTTTCCTAAGATCAACTTTCTACATAGAGAGAGATCTTTTCATAGCTTGTCATATTATTTCAGTTCCTTGCGTGAAACCCTCCAAGGGCTTTCCAGTATACTCAGAATTGAAACTCCTTACCATGACCTTCAGGACCCCACATGAATTTCCCTGGTTACTTCTTTCATTTCTGTTTTCTTCCCACTGAGTCTTTTGCTCATCCAACTCTCGCCCTTTTGCTGTTCCTCACATCTTCTCTAGACTGTCTCTGCCTCGGTGTTGGAAGTGCTATTCCCTTTGCCTAGAATATTCTTCCCTGTTATTTCTACCTATTATTTACTCACCTCCTTTCAGTTCAGTTCAGTTCAGTCACTCAGTCGTGTCTGACTCTTTGCAACCCCATGAATCGCAGCACGCCAGGCCTCCCTGTCCATCATCAACTCTTGGAGTTCACTCAGACTCACATCCATCGAGTCAGTGATGCCATCCAGCCATCTCATCCTCTGTCGTCCCCTTCTCCTCCTGCCCCCAATCCCTCCCAGCATCAGAGTCTTTTCCAATGAGTCAACTCTTCCCATGAGGTGTCCAAAGTACTGGAGTTTCAGCTTTAGCATCATTCCTTCCAAAGAAATCCCAGGGCTGATCTCCTTCAGAATGGACTGGTTGGATCTCCTTGCAGTCCAAGGGACTCTCAAGAGTCTTCTCCAACACCACAGTTCAAAAGCATCAATTCTTTGGTGCTCAGCTTTTTCATACTCCAACTCTCACATCCATACATGACCACAGGAAAAACCATAGCCTTGACTAGATGGACCTTTGTTGGCAAAGTAATGTCTCTGCTTTTGAATATGCTCTCTAGTTTGGTCATAACTTTCCTTCCAAGGAGTAAGCGTCTTTTAATTTCATGGCTGCAGTCACCATCTGCTGTGATTTTGGAGCCCCCAAAAAGAAAGTCTGACACTTTCCACTGTTTCCCCATCTATTTCCCATGAAGAGATGGGACCAGATGCCATTTCATTTTCTGAATGTTGAGCTTTAAGCCAACTTTTTCACTCTCCTCTTTCACATTCATCAAGAGGCTTTTGAGTTCCTCTTCACTTTCTGCCATAAGGGTGGTATCATCTGCATATCTGAGGTTATTAATATTTATCCTGGCAATCTTGATTCCAGCTTGTGCTCCTTCCAGCCCAGCGTTTCTCATGATGTACTCTGCATATAAGTTAAATAAACAGGGTGACAATATACAGCCTTGACGAACTCCTTTTCCTATTTGGAACCAGTCTGTTGTTTAGGTCAGCAAATATTTCACCTCCTTAGGACAGAGATTTTCCTTGCCTAATGCGCTTTTTTATTTTTTTCTTACAGCACTTACTATATAAAATTCTAAAAATTTATTTATTTTAACTGGAGAATAATTACAATACTGTGATGATTTTTGCCACACATCAACATGAATTGGCCACAGTTATACATGTGTCCCCCCATCCTGGACCCTCCCCACCTCCTTCCCACCTCATCCCGCTGGGTTGTCCCAGAGCACCAGCTTTGGGTACCCTGCTTCATGCATCGAACTTGCACTGGTCATCTATTTTACATACGGTAATGTACATGTTTCAATGGTATTCTCTCAAATCATCCCACCCTCACCTTCTCCTGCTGAGTCCAAAAGTCTGTTCTTTACATCTGTGCCTTCTTTGCTGCCCTGTATGTAGGATCATTGCTACCGTCTTTCTAAATTTCATATATATGCGTTAATATATGGTATTTGTCTTTCTCTTTCTGATTTACTTCACTCTGTATAATAGGCTCCATGTCCATCCATCTCATTAGAACTGACTCAAATGTGTTTCTTTTTATAGCTGAGTAATATTCTATTGTGTAAATGTACCACGGCTTCCTTATCTATTCATCTGTCAATGGAGATCTGGGTTGCTCCCATGTCCTAGCTATTACAAACAGTGCTGCAATGAACACTGGGGTACATGTGTCTCTTTCAGTTCTGGTTTCCTAGGTGTATATGCCCACCAGTGGGATCGCTGGGTCATATGGCATTCTATTTCAAGTTTTTATTTTTATTGTGATGACTTTTATTATTTTTTTAATTTTTAATTTTTTTTTACATTACAATATTGTATTGGTTTTGCCATACATCAACTTGCATCTGCCATGGGTTTACATGTATTCCCCATCCTGAATTCCCCTCCCACATCCCTCCCCATACCATCCCTCTGGGTCATCCCAGTGCACCAGCCTCAAGCTTCCTGTATCCTGCATTGAACCTCAACTGGCAATTCATTTCTTATATGATATTAGACATGTTTTAATGCCATTCTCCCAAAAGGAATCTTCACACTATTCTACATAGTGGCTGTACCAGTTTGCATTCCCACCAACAGTGTAAGAGTGTTCCTTTTTCTCCACACCCTCTCCAGCATTTATTATTTGTAGACTTTTTGATGATGGCCATTCTGACTGGGAATACCAGACCATCTTAACTGCCTCCTGAGAAACTTGTATGCAGGTTAAGAAGCAACAGTTACAACTGGACATGGAACAATGGATTAGTTCAAAATTGGGAAAGGAATAGGTAAAGGCTGTATATTGTCACCCTGCTTATTTAACTTATATGCAGAGTACATCATGAGAAACGCTGGACTGGAAGAAACACAAGCTCGAATCAAGACTGCCGGGACAAACATCAATAACCTCAGATATTCAGATGACACCACCCTTATGGCAGAAAGTGAAGAGGAACTAAAGAGCCTCTTGATGAAAGGGAAAGAGGAGAGTGAAAATCCTGGCTTAAAACTCAACATTCGAAAAACTAAGATCATGGCATCCAGTCCCATCACTATAGGCAAGTAGATGGGGAAACAATGGAAGCAGTGAGAGATTTATCTTCTTGGGCTCCAAAATCACTCAAGATAGTGATTGCAGCCATGAAATTAAAAGACACTTGCTTTTGGGGAGAAAAGCTATGACAAACCTAGAAGGCACATTAAAAAGCAGAGAGAATACTTTGCCAACAAAGGTCCATATAGTCAAAGCTATGGTTTTTCCAGTAGTCATGTATGGATGTGAGAGTTGGATCATAAAAAAGGCTGAGTGCTGAAGAATTGATGCTTTTGAACTGTGGTGTTTTAGAAGACTCTTGAGAGTCCCTTGGACTGCAAGGAGATCAAACCAGTCCATACTAAAGGAAATCAATCCTGAATATTCATTGGCAGGACTGATGCTGAAGCTGAAGCTCCAGTACTTTGGCCAGCTGATGATAGTGTGGATTCATTAGGAAAAACCCTGATGCTGGGAAAGATTGAAGGCAGGAGGAGAAGGGGACAACAGAGGATGAAGTGGTTGGATGGCATCACTGAGTCAATGGACATGAGTTTTGAGCAAGCTCTGGGAGATGGTGAAGGACAGGGAAGCCTTGTGTGCTACAGCCCACGTGGACACAAAGTGTTGGACACGACTAAGCAACTGAACAATTCTGACTGGCCTGAAATGATACCTTATTGTGGTATTTGCATTTCTCTAATAATGAGTGATGTTGAGTATCTTTTCATGTGCTTATTAGCCATCTGTATGTCTTTGGAGACATGTCTGTTTAGGTCTTTTGGCCATTTTTGATTGGGTTTTTCTTTTTTTCTGGTATTGAGCTACATGAGCTGCTTGTATATTTTGAAGATTAATTATTTTTTAGTTGTTTTATTTTCTAACTTGGAACAAATTTCCTGAAAGCTAGAACATTTTGTTGTTCATTATACCTGGTGCCTAGAATTGTACCTAAGTGTAATTGCTCAGTCGTGTCCGACTCTTTGCGACCCCATGGACTGTAGCCCACCAGGCTTCTCTGTCCATGGGATTCTCCAGGCAAGAATACTGGAGTGGGTTGCCATTTCCTTCTCAAGGGGATCTTACAGACCCAGGGATTGAAACTGGGTCTTCCACATCACAGGCAGATGCTTTACCCTCTGAGCCACCAGGGAAGCCCAGAATTGTACCTACCATATGCTCAATTATGATTAAGTGAATGGAGCTAGACCAGAATGTTCAATGATGACTTCAAGGTCCATGTTTAGGACTATAATTGGGAAGACTTTATGAAGAAAGTCTTAAGTATTTCCTGAGTTGGATAAATAGTGTTGCAGTGTGATTAAAAATTTGGGTTGCAGAGGAACTGCCTGGAGTTTACTACTTGTTGACCTTGGGTGAAAGTGAAAGTTGCTCAGTCGTGTCTGACTCTTTGCAATCCCATGGACTATATGGTCCATGGAATTCTCGAGGCCAGAATACTGGGGTGGGTAACCGTTCCCTTCTCCAGGGGATCTTCCCAACCCAGAGATCAAACTCAGGTCTCCCGCATTGCAGGAGGATTCTTTACCAGCTAAGCCACCAGGGAAGCCCACTGACCTTGGGTAATAATATTTAAACTCTCCATGCTTCACATTTTCTTTTTGTCTTTATGAAACATAATAGACATGATAACATTGTTTTACAATAAAAATGTTAAATTTATTCATTTTTTAATTTTATAAAACTCATTTATCACTAGATTATTATGAGAATTAAGCAAATACATATAAGCATCAGAAAAATTCTTAGCACATTGTAAACACTCCATAAGTGGACATATTACAGTCAACATCCAATACTTGTAGCTTCTGTGTTTGCAAATTTACCCACTCCCTAAAATTTAAATGTAAGTCCAAACTTAATACATGAAGTATTTTTGTGGTCAGTTGCAGACACATGCAGAGTGGTGAAAATTTTGAGCTGTTTAACACATGTTCCCAGATGAGGCTGAACAAGGGAACACTCTGCCCTCTTGTTCCAGCTCTCAGCCTATAAACAAGCATCCTTTTAGTGACACAGTTTTCACATTTTTGTGCTGTTGGTTTGTCATTTAAAATGTCCCTGAAGTGTAGCTGAAGTGCTTTCTGGTGTTCCCAAGTACAAGGAGGCAAATAAGTGTGTTAACTAAGCTTCATTTAGGCATGAATAATAGTGCTGTTGGCTCTGAGTTCAATTTAATGAGTCAATAATATTTGTTAAAATAAGGTCCTTAATCATAAACACACATAAAATAAGGTTATGCATCTATCAGTTGATGAAAAAGTAGTGATCAGAGAGGCTCCTGGGAACCTAAATTTACTTATATGTTCCCCAGGAGTCGTGATTCACTGCTAACTCAGTGTTCACGGTGACAGGAACTGACTGTTTCTCTCCTTCTAATCACTAATCAACCTCTCCAGCAAGTAGTTTTCATTCTGAAACTTCTTCCATTTCATCACAGCTTTCCCTCTACAATATTTCTCCATCTGATTCACACATCCATCGCTAGGTATTCTGAGAGAATCCAAAAGAGGGATTTGTCCAGAATCAAGACCCACAGGAATGAGGGACTCCCGCAGGACCCTCAGCTTTCTTCTCTCTGCTGGTGTCATTCTTCCCTCTCTCCATTTGCAATATGACTTCTTGTGGTCTTTTTGGTCTATTTGGAAGGAGTGTGGCTGCCACTAGCTGATGCTTTTTATATCCTACCTTCCAAATAACCAAATAAACACTGTCAAGATCTCTTCTCAGCTTCATGCATACTGAGAAACATTTAGATTCCTGCTTGGATAAGGTGCCACAACCCTAGATATTCTGCTGAGGCATGCGCGTGCATGTGTGTGTGTGTGTGTGTGTGTGTGTGTTGTTATGAAGTGTTATTGCAGCTGCAACTTTGTGGGTGATGTCTGAAGTCTAGAGCTGCACTGTCTGATACAATAGCCACTAGTCACATGTGGCTATTTACATTTAACTGTAAATTAATTAAAATTAAGTACAATTAAAATGTCTTCAGTTATACAGTCACATTTCATGTGCTTAACAAGCACGTATAGCTTGTGGCTAGAGCCCTGAACGGTGCAGAATTAGAGCACTTCCATCACCACAAATTTCTATGGTACACTGCCACTACAGATAAAGTGGTTTTTCCCAGAAAGAGGGTGGAGGCGGGGGTAGGGAGGAGTGTTTCTGGGCAGATGTATCAGTAGGTTTCTCCAACATCTTCTCTGCAATGCTTGATAAAACTTGTCCCTTGGAACAATTTCTCCCTCTGGCACTCAGGAAGGATATTTTTATACTCTTTCAATTGCCCTGTGATCCTTTTTCTCCTCAATCTTCACCCTCCTCTAAGTGACTCAACCATGCCTGTGGCTTTTAATAGCTACACGTTGATGATTCCTAAATTTACGTCTTATTCCCAACACCTCTTCTGAGCTCCAGACCCACAGACCTAACTGCCTACTTCATATCTTCAACTGGACATGTCAAAGACCATTTGGCATTAATATCTGAAGTTGAGTTCTTGATATACAAGTCTTCTTCTCTTTCCCTATCTCTAGACTCAACAAATGGCATTTCTATCTGCCTAGTTTGTTATGCCAGAAGCCTTGGAAAAATTCATGACATCCTCTTTCACTTCTCTCTCAACACCCAATCCATCACCAACTGGTGAACTAAACATTCAAAATATTTCTCTAATCTAGTCACACTTCTTTTCATTTCTAATGCCACAATCTCCTTCTACTTTCCCCCCAGTTAATATTATTTAACATTTTTTTTTGTGTGTGTATACAAAACCATATATATATATATATATTTTTTTTTTTTTTTTACTTTACAATATTGTATTGGTTTTGCCATACTTCAGCTTTCTGTTTCTGCTTCAATGTCATTTTCTTAAGGAATCCTTTTGTGCACCTGATCTAAATTCCAACTTTTAATATCATCTCACACTACATTTTATTTTCACAAATACAGTGGATCATTTATTTACCTGTTCAATATCTACCCTTTCTTATCTAGCTTGATAAGTGCAAGAAACATGGCTGTTTTATTATACTTTAAATCTGTTGTATATGGCACTTAATGAGGGCTAGCTAGCCCTTGCTTAGTATTTATCAAATTTTTGGAACATATATTGTGAGCTTTGTGACTTCCTATTTTCTTCTTCTCTGTGGTCATGGATGTCCTTTGAATTCTGCTCTTTATCTTATGAATTCAGGTTTGGCATTTTAAGAATGACTCCCAGTCAACATTACAAGACCTGGCTCTTCTGGGAGACATCACTTCTCTCAAAATTAGCCTTTTTCCTGCCTTCCTAGTTTTCTCAGAATACTGTGAAAATTCTAACCCACATGATTCTTTCCTTCAGGATACCACCCAGCCTGCACTGCCATTCTCATTCAGCAATTAAGACCCTTGAATGCTCTTGTTAATTTCTCTTGTAGTTTGTTGATCCTACTCTATGGAAATAGCACCTCCTAGAGATGGCCTTATCATCACTTCCTACATTTACATTGCATTTGATGGAATGCAAAAGTAGGAAGTCAAGAGATACCAGGAGTAACAGGCACCTTTGGCCTTGAAGTACAAAATGAAGCAGCATAAAGACTAACAGAGTTTTGCTAAGAGAACACATTGGTCATAGCAAACATCCTCATCCAACAACACAATAGACAACTCTATACATGGACATCACCAGACGGTCAACACCAAAATCAGACTGATTATATTCTTTGCAGCCGAAGATGAAAAGCTCTATACAGTCAGCAGAAAAAAAGACTGAGAGCTGACTGTGGCTCAGATCAGGAAAAACTTATTGCAAAATTCAGACTTAAATTGAAGAAAGTAGGGAAAACCACTAGACCATTCAGGTATGACCTAAATCAAATCGCTTATGATTATACAGTGGAAGTGAGAAACAACTTCAATGGATTAGACATGATAGAGTGCCTGAAGAACTATGGATGGAGGTTCATGAAAATGTACAGAAGGCGGTGACTAAAACCATCTCCAAGAAAAAGAAGTGGAAAAAGGCAAAATGATTGTCTGAGGAGGCCTTTAAAACAGCTGAGAAAAGAAGTGAAAGGCAAAGGAGAAAAGGAAAGATATACCCATCTGAGTGCAGAGTTCCAAAGAATAGCAAGAAGAGATAAGAAGCCTACCTAAGTGAACAATGCAAAGAAATAGAGGAAAACAACAGAATGGGAAAGACTAGAGATCTCTTCAGAAAATTAGAGATACCAAGGAATATTTCATGCAAAGATGGGCACAATAAAGGACATAAACAGTATGGACCTAACAGAAGCAGAAGCTATTAAGAAGAGGTGGCAAGAATACACAGAAGAACTATACAAAAAAGATCTTAATGACTGGGATAACCATGACGGTGTGATCATTCACCTAGGGCCAAACATCCTGGAGTGCAAAGTCCAGTGGGCCTTAGGAAGCATCACTATGAACAAAGTTAATGGAGGTGATGGAATCCCAGCTGAGCTACTTCAAATCCTAAAAGATGATGCTGTGAAAGTGCTGCATTCGATATGCCAGCAAATTTGGAAAAATCAACAGTGGTCCCAGCACGGGAAAAGGTGAGTTTTCATTCCTATCCCAAAGAAGGGAAATGCCAAAGAATGCTCAAACTACTGAACAGTTGAGCTATTTTCACATGCTAGCAAGGTCAGGTTCAAAATCCTCTAAGCCGGGCTTCAACAGTATGTGAACTGAGAACTTCCAGATGTTCAAGCTGGATTTAGAAAAGGCAGAGGAACCAGAGATCAAATTGCCAATATGCATTGAATCATAGAAAAAACAAGAGAATTCCAGAAAAAAAACATCTATTTCTGGCTCATTGACTATGCTAAATCCTTTGACTGTAGGGATCACAACAAACTGGAAAATTCTTAAAGAGATGGGCTTATCAGACCACCTAACCTGCCTCCTGAGGTACATCAAGGCTGTATATTGTCACCCTGCTTATTTAACTTATATGCAGAGGACATCATGCAAAATGCCAGGCTGGATGAAGCACAAGTTGAATTCGAGATTGAGAAATATCAATAACCTCAGATATGCAGATGATACCACCCTTATGGCAGAAAGTAAAGGTGAACTAAAGAGCCTCTTGATGAAAGTGAAAGAGGAGAGTGAAGAATCTGGCTTTAAACTCAACATTCAAAAAACGAAGATCATGGCATCTGGTCCCATCACTTCATGGCAAATAGAAGGGGAAACAATAGAGACAGTGACAGACTATTTTCTTAGGCTCCAAAATCAGTGACTGCAGCCATGAAATTAAAAGATGCTTGCTCCTTGGAAGAAAAGCTATGACCAACCTAGACAGCATATTCAAAAGCAGAGACATTACTTTGGTGACTAAAGTCCATGTAATCAATGCTATGGTTTTCTAAGTAGGCATGTATGGTGGTGTTTTAGTCGCTCAGTTGTGTCCGACTCTTGCAACTCATGGACTGTAGCCCTCTAGGGTTCTCTGTGCGTGGGATTTTCCAGGCAAGAATACTGGAGTGGGTTGCCATGCCATCCTCCAGGGGATCTTCCTGACCTAGGGATTGAACCTGGCTCTCCTGCACTGCAAGCAGATTCTTTACCAATTGAGCTTCCAGGGAAGCCCTTAGTCATGAAGGGATGTGAGCATGTCACCATAAAGAAGGCTGAATGCCGAAGAATTGATGGTTTTGAACTCTGGTGTTGGAGAAGACTCTTGAGACTCCCTTGGACTGTAAAGAGATCAAACCAGTCAATCCTAAAGTAAATCAACCCTGAAAATTTGTTGGAAGGACTGATGCTGAAGTTGAAGCTCCAATACTTTGGCCAGATGATGTGAATAGCTGACTCACTGGAAAAAAACCCTGATGCTGGGAAAGACTAAAGGTAGGAGGAGAAGGGGTGATAAGGAGATGGTTGAGCGGCATCACTGACTCAGTGCACGTGCATTTGAGCAAACTCCAGGAGATGGTGAAGGACACACGTGCTGTGCCAGCCTAAGGGGTTGCAAAGAGCTAGGCAGGACTGAGTAACTGAACAGCAACAATGACAGAGATTTTTCATACACATCCTGGATAACCACAAGGTCCTACACACCTTCTAGTGTCTGAGGTCTCACTTTTGTCCTGTCTCACTCCTAATGTTGTCACGTCCAAGTTTGTGTGCCTGACATAAACTAAGGCCAAACAAGCCAACATGGACGAGTATGGAGCCAAGGAAACATTATTTGTTATAGAACCATGCAAGGAGTTTGGGGCTGCTCTCATTCAAAAGATGTGAACTCACTGACAAGTTTTAGGGAAAAAGTTTTAATAAGAAAAATTTGGGGAGAGGGAGCACTGCAGGGTTTGGAACCCTCCTCTGATTTGGTGATGGTGAGGTAACAGGGATATCAATCATCAGCCTTCTGGTTCCAACCAGTCTTAGGTCCAGGTGTTTATTTTAAGCCTGAAGTAATCATCCTCCACCTGGGTGTGAGCCTCAGTTCCAGCGGAGCTCAGAGTTATGTATTAAATTGTTACACACATCCCCCCAGGAGGAACCAGGCTCAAGTCCTGTCCTGCACTACCCTTCTTCCAGCATTCCCTCACTCCCCTAAATAGTAACTGTTTGAATCTGCCCTTTGGAACACAGGGAAGGTCTAGGAGATGGAAATCTCTTTCCTCTGAACAGGAAACTGGGGACAAAGAAAGGCGTCTGTCCCTAGGGTGGAGGGGAAAACACAGGATCCTGCGCAATTTCAACCCCCCATTTTCTCTGATACTTCTCCATCCTGAGGGGTGGCAGGGGACTTCAGTTTTAGGGGGACTTGGTCTCACTACAACTTTAGGAGGTTTATCACTTGTATCCACCTCTGTCCTTCCTGCAAATTGCCACTTTCCAAAATACAAAACTGCAGAACTGATCTATGGGAAGGACCTAGGAAACATCTTATCCTGCCAATGTGTAAGTAAGAAAACACATCCAGAAAGTGGCAGACTTGTTACTATACCCAAGGCCTTCTAACTCTGTCTCTGATGCATATGATACTTGAAGCACACACCATGCCCAGAAGCCTCCCTGGCTTCCTCTCCCACGTGTAAAAGACAGAGTTTTTGCTAACCATCCACAGATTTTGCATTCAGGTATGATCTAAATCAAATCCCTTATGATTATACAGTGGAAGTGAGAAATAGATTTAAGGGCCTAGATCCGATAGATAGAGTGCCTGATGAACTATGGAATGAGGTTCGTGACATTGTACAGGAGACAAGGATCAAGACCATCCCCATGGAAAAGAAATGCAAAAAAGCAAAATGGCTGTCTGGGGAGGCCTTACAAATAGCTGTGAAAAGAAGAGAAGCAAAAAGCAAAGGAGAAAAGGAAAGATATAAACATCTGAATGCAGAGTTCCAAAGAATAGCAAGAAGAGATATGAAATCCTTCTTCAGCAATCAATGCAAAGAAATAGAGGAAAGCAACAGAATGGGAAAGACTAGAGATCTCTTCAAGAAAATCAGAGATACCAAAGGAACATTTCATGCAAAGATGGGCTCAATAAAGGACAGAAATAGTATGGACCTAACAGAAGCAGAAGATATTAAGAAGAGATGGCAAGAATACACAGAAGACCTGTACAAAAAAGATCTTCACGACCCAGATAATCACGATGGTGTGATCACTGACGTAGAGCCAGACATCCTGGAATGTGAAGTCAAGTGGGCCTTAGAAAGCATCACTATGAACAAAGCTAGTGGAGGTGATGGAATTCCAGTTGAGCTATTCCAAATCCTGAAAGATGATGCTGTGAAAGTGCTGCACTCAATATGCCAGCACATTTGGAAAACTCAGCAGTGGCCACAGGACTGGAAAAGGTCAGTTTTCATTCCAATCCCAAAGAATGGCAATGCCAAAGAATGCTCAAACTACCACACAATTGCACTCATCTCACACGCTAGTAAAGCAATGCTCAAAATTCTCCAAGCCAGGCTTCAGCAATATGTGAACCGTGAACTTCCTGATGTTCAAGCTGGTTTTAGAAAAGGCAGAGGAACCAGAGACCAAATTGCCGACATCCGCTGGATCATGGAAAAAGCAAGAGAGTTCCAGAAAAACATCTTTCTGCTTTATTAACTATGCCAAAGCCTTTGACTGTGTGGATCACAATAAACTGTGGAAAATTCTGAAAGAGATGGGAATACCAGACCACCTGATCTGCCTCTTGAGAAATTTGTATGCCGGTCAGGAAGCAACAGTTAGAACTGGACATGGAACAACAGACTGGTTCCAAATAGGAAAAGGAGTTCGTCAAGGCTGTATATTGTCAGCCTGTTTATTTAACTTATATGCAGAGTACATCATGAGAAACGCTGGGCTAGAAGAAGCACAAGCTGGAATCAAGATTGCCAGGAGAAATATCAATAATCTCAGATATGCAGATGACACCACCCTTATGGCAGAAAGTGAAGAGGAACTCAAAAGCCTCTTGATGAAAGTGAAAGTGGAGAGTGAAAAAGTTGGCTTAAAGCTCAACATTCAGAAAACGAAGATCATGGCATCCAGTCCCATCACTGCATGGGAAATAGATGGGGAAACAGTGGAAACAGTGTCAGACTTTATTTTTCTGGGCTCCAGAATCACTACAGATGGTGTCTGCAGCCATAAAATTAAAAGACGCTTACTCCTTGGAAGGAAAGTTATGACCAACCTAGATAGCATATTCAAAAGCAGAGACATTACTTTGCCAACAAAGGTTCGTCTAGTCAAGGCTATGGTTTTCCCTGTGGTCATGTATGGATGTGAGAGTTGGACTGTGAGGAAGGCTGAGCGCCAAAGACTTGACACTTTTGAACTGTGGTGTTGGAGAAGACTCTTGAGAGTCCCTTGGACTGCAAGGAGATCCAACCAGTCCATTCTGAAGGAGATCAGCCCTGGGATTTCTTTGGAAGGAATGATGCTAAAGCTGAAACTCCAGTACTTTGGCCACCTCATGCGAAGAGTTGACTCATTGGAAAAGACTCTGATGCTGGGAGGGATTGGGGCAGGAGGGATTGGGGGACGACAGAGGATGAGATGGCTGGATGGCATCACTGACTCGATGGACGTGAGTCTGAGTGAACTCCAGGAGTTGGTGATGGACAGGGAGGCCTGGTGTGCTGCGATTCATGGGGTCGCAAAGAGTCGGACACGACTGAGCGACTGATCTGATCTGATCTGATCTGATCTACCTTTTCAAACATATCACCCATTGTTCCTATATATAGATTCCTTTCGTTTCTGATACTTTACTCACTAGTCTTTGAACCTTCCACATTTACCACATGTACTTTTGCTGGGGAATCTTTAGTTTTTTATTTCACCTAGAATATCTTCCTCTAGTTTTATCCCCTGCTGTAGATCTTGTGTCTTGAAGTGTAATGCATGCCTCATATGAATATGTGAAACATTTAACCAGTTTCCCCCGTATTGACTATGGCCAAATTTCTTTTGATAGAAGTCATAAATATCTATACCATATTTCAAGTATATATAAAAATGGAAAATATTGGGAAATATTCACTTAATGTGTTCAACTCCCACAACAGTGATTTCTCAACAGCTGGCAATTTTAGCCTATTAATTTCTCTCTTGGTAAAGCATGCATTGGATCTGATCTCCTCAAATGACCCCACCTCCTGTGCCTTTTAAAGTACACACCCATCCTGACTTTCTCTGAGTAGAAGACTGGGGGATAGAAATTGGTTAGAAGAGGAGAGATGTGGAAGTTGCAAAGAAAAAAGGAAAGGCTGGAAGATACCAGAAGAGAATGAATTTGTACTATTTCCTCAACCAAAAATGGAGACTAAGGAATACGACCTGAAGACTTTAGTTCTTACAAGAGAATTTGCATGCCAGGGATTATTTAAAATATAAATTGAACCCAAGGGTGATTTTAACATTTTGTTCCTGGCCACTAAGCCTGGAAACCAGCACTTAGCAGTTTAAAATAATTAGAAAATCAAATGCCTTTATTAGAAAATGAAGATTTCTTGGCCCATGACTTGCTGCACTGAGTATATTAGCATTTACTATGGACTCATCTCCATACTCTCTTCTAATGTGTTCTGCTAAAGAATTCTTAGAGATATCTATACAAATACAGTTTACTTAAAAAGATAAAGATTAACTTGTAAATTCTGAACTGTAAGAAGAACAGAAAGCTCAAAATCTTAAATTAAGTGGTTAGCTGCTTATCCATTGCTGATGTTTAACTACAATATTCAGGAGATATCTCCTGAATGTTAAGTTTTAAATGTTAAGTGTGTTAAGTTTTAAAGGCCTATGTAGTTTTTAAGTTGATCATTAAAAACAACAGAATTTAAGTGAATGTCAACAAAACCAGTGAATTATAAATATTTTCTCTTCCAGCATATTTGATCAGAGCTATCAATAAACAAAATTGTATTTCCTAGGATTTCAGGCATGAATACTAATCTATGAACATAATGTTCCACCAGAGGACCCTAGGAGAATATGAACAATCTGGATATCTATTGAGTTACTCTTAATAGAAAACTGGACACATGTGCATTTCAGGAAATAAAATAACATTCTTAATGTATCTGCATTAAAATACTGCTTATATATCTATGACTAGTACTATTTTTGTCATAAAAATCCAAGTTATATAAATAAACTACTCTACCTATCCCTGTCCCATTTTTTGCCCATACTTTGACTCCATGTTAGCTGATATTTCCAGTGGTAAAATTGATTCTTGCCACAAAATACAGGTCTCTGCTCCCTTTTCCCCAAAACCCAACACTACTGAACTAAATAAAGTGGCAGAGTTTCACCCAACACTGTGCAGTTGCCATCCTGTCTTCAGTGGGATGGTGAAGACCAAGGCTACAAGCAAAAGCAAAAGTTCTTACAGCAAGATGAGCTCTCTTTAGGCTTTGTCTCTCTGCCTCCCCCACCAACAAGGCACACTCCAAACTCTGTAGGAGAGTAGCCCCTAAGCAGGTCCAGAAAGTGTCAGATTTGTCACTATATGCAAGGCCTTCTAGCTTTCTCTCTGATGCACTAAGACACTTTCAGCCTCCACCTGCTGGGAGGAAAAGCCCCCAGCTCCTACAGATTACTTCCCAGGAATCCTTACAAATGCTACCAGATTGATCATCTGCCTTCACATAATTTTACATGGTTTGGTTTGTAATTTCCTGAAATTTACTGTAATTTCCCGCATGTTATGAGGGAAAACTATATATGATCTTCAAATCTAGTATTTTGAAATATTTGGGATCATTTTAAAGTATCTTGCAGGTTTAGGCATTCTGTTGAGGGCATTGGTTCTAAATAATGAAATAAACTCATATTGTAAAAAAAAAATCTGGTTAACACTGACCCACCAGCTGTGGTGTTCATCTAGATGGGTGAAGCTGTGAGGGTGAACATAATGTTATTGATTTCAGGCCCAAGAGGAGAGAGCTTGTGGACTCTCCAAAGCAAAGAATGTCAGAGGAGGATATCTTCTACTAAAAGCCTGCAGGGAAACAAACAATCAAACAAAGAAGCACCAAGAGCAGCAAAAAAAACAACACAACTCAAGTCCCACTCCATTTTCGGTTTCCGATGGCTTCCAGAAGGGACAGGGTAAAAGACTGTTTTCAGCGAAGAATGTTCTAAAACCAGGCCCACAGAGCGCCCCCAGCCTTGTCAGACGCTGTGTGTATTTGGGGAAGTAAGTCTGCATCATCGTGCACCTTTTAAAACTGCAGCTGAGTACTAAATAATGGAGCAGCTTTGTTTGTAAGCAATATTTATTTTTCATGAAGGTAAGAGGCAAATTACATTTATTACAGAAAACACTATGAAAGGAAAAAGCGGCATGTTACCAATATGACCAAAAAAAAAAAACCCAGAAAAATTATATTTATGAAAGTGCTCTGCCCTATAACATATTGAACAGAAGGCATTATTCCAGGTGAGTGAGCCACACAGAAATGAGGATTTATTAGGATTTGTTTTGAAATGTAATTTGTATGGTGAGCTTTTTATTCCTTTGATGGCAATGAAGCAGATTTATTGGCTACATGTTGGAAGTGCAATAGATAACAGATAACCAAGGGAGAAGTTTTAATAAAACACTCAGGAAAGAAAAAAAAGAAGTGAGTGAGACTGCATGCTTACATGGCAGCTAATAAATAATAAGTCGAGATAGGGCTTTAACTGAAAACCATCCTGGTTATTGCAGCTTGGAAGGTTTACTGAAAATTGGGTAGAACACTCTAATTTTTCATACTTAACAGTTGAACAAGTTAGAGTGATATAACTCAAATTTTGGTTTTGGTCCAGGAATCCTATGTTTTCACAGGAAGCTTGCAAGAGGCTTTCGGGGGAAGAATGGTTACTGATTATTAAAGGGTCTGGCTGTGTTCTTTCTGACTGTGCTCTGGATTTCGGACAACTCAACAATAGAGTATTTATTTTTACCAGTCATCTTTTGAGGTAAAAACACAGGACACTTCCAGGGACATTTTGAAGGAATATCTTCAATAAGCATTGGCCTTTCAAAGAGCTGAGCAGAAATGAGCTCCTAAAGATACTTGAGAACTTGGTCCTGAAAACATCATGTTCAGAAATCCAAATATATATAGTCTGCTCATCTGACACTGAGACTTCATGAGCCCCAGTTACACATCCCTCATTCGACTTGTCTGTGTTCAGTAGGGCCCTGGACTTAGGGAAGAAACCAGTTCTTTTTTCTTTCAAGATGAGAAGAAAAATGTCCTTCTCTCTGAGCAGCTCCAGAGCTATCTTGACTTCAGTATTGCTCTCTTAGAGTCTTGTTTTGGAGAATGATGAATCACTTCCTATGCCTGCAGTCAGTCCCTGAGGCCTTAACAGACATTAAGGAGCCAAGGAGGAAAAATTACTCTAAGTACCAATAATAACTACAAATAATGCAAAAACCATTTTCTAGGGTAGAGCAGGGCCAGCTTTGTGTTCTCACAATTTGCAGTGAGGCTTCTTAGAACAAGTGCCATAGATTTGGAAAGAACCAGAGACCCAGGTCTCCTTGCACTTGGTTCAGAAACAGGAATTCAACTGAATTGAACAGTGACTACACAGTTAGGAATTTACGTCAATGAAATTGGGTTGCTTTAATGCACAAAAGCTTCTGGGCTATAAGTAATCCATGATGGCTTGCCAAATATAAAATGCCATTGTATATATATATACATTGTCTCATTTAATAATGACTCATAAACATTATATATATATATATATATATATGTGGAAGAGATAAGAAGAGATATGGAAAAGATAAGAACACAAAAGCAAGATACATAAAATTAATTGGCATAATCTGGAGAGTATGAGTCATTATTAAATATGGATCCCAATCAAATATTCCATCCCACTCCCAGTTATGTTAATATTTCAATGCTCACATTTTTTTACTTTCAACTCCTCAAACTTTTCAGTGAGCATTATTTTGAAAGGCTCATACAGAGTCCCCATGACATTCTCCAAAGGAGTTACTTTTGTGGAGAGGTTTTGAGAAAAAACAATTCAAAATTCTGCTTCAGCTTATACATTTTCTCTCATAGGATAATAATAATAAACCTTGTGAGAATTTTTTGAAGACAGGTGTTAATGAGTTTGCATGCCTCGGCAAGATACACTGAGAGAAGACTTAAGGGCTTTATTTCTAAAGCGCCTATATTATGATGACATGCTCTCGGAGACAGGTAATTATTGTCTATATAGGTAAGTATGTAGTACATCTCATGAGACAAATGGCTAGGAATGTATCTTTTCCCAGAAACCATATTTCCCTCTTTTGATAATTAAGATGTATGCACAAGAAATGCTAATTTATTGGATTTTTAATATAAAAGCTGCTGTCTTTAAAAGAGCAAGATCCAAAACTGTTTTGTGATTCAAAACTTAAAAATAAACAAATTAATCTTCCAAATCTTCCAAAGACATGTTTAATGTATTTACTGTGTCCCTTATTTTAAGAGTCTAAATAATTAAACCATATGTAAGCTCTGGTGTACCTGGTTATATATACTGAGTGAATCATTTGGTCTATTTACACAGAGACATGGAGATGACACATTATATATATATATATATATATATATGGGACAGACTTAGGTGGCTTATAGGGTAAAGCGCCTGCCTGTGATGCAGGAGACCCAGATTCGATCCGAGGGTTGGGAAGATTCCCCTGGAGAAGGAAATGGCAACATCCTCAGACACTATTAAATGCAATCCTATATTCTTGAATATAGAGGTTGATGATACGCCTTTCTACTTGTCATGGCACTAACAAAGCTAGGTTGAAAGTCAGCAACCACTTATAGTCATTGCTTTTCAGGCTAATAGTAAGTTCGGTTGCTGGTGGGAAAGGGGTCTCTTACCACACCCTCCTTAAAATAAAGGTTCTTTCATGTTTAATGAAAGTACATGCACATTCTCTTATCGAGGTGGTCTTGAGCTGCAGATACAGTCACACCGCTCATGATGATCCAACTGGATGTCAACGAGAGCCATGTGCTTTGCTCTGCCCCTCCTCTTGAAATAGCCGGGTTCAAACTTTAACACCTAGGACAAGAAGCATTTTCTGTTAGAAAGTACCTGGGATTTAACTCAATTACATACCACTTATTCTCTTTACGACAACTGGTTCTTAAGCCTTTGAGCATCCAATGGAATCTACGGGCTCACTATTAGAATGCACACATACAAATATTGTTATAGACAATCCACGACTCCTTAAAGTAACGGAATCCACTGATCACAGAGTAACGCCTCCTGCATTACCTACCTGCAGGGTCGTGAGGATTTCAGGTGTCTGAGCAGGTGTTTACTGATAACTTTCTAAGGGCCTGCTTTGTGCCAAGTGCTGTCCCAAATATTACTAATACCACAAACAGTCTTCTGGCTAAAGCATGTGTTATGGATAAATACAATGCTGAGACAATACTCTGCAGACAGGACAACGAATACAGTTGTGACCTAATATGCTGGTATGGGGACTTCCCTGGAGAGTGGTTAAGAATCCGCCCGCCAATGGTCTGGGAAGATCCCACGATCCACAGGGCAAGTAAACTCTGTGCCCAACCATGGAGCCCGCGTCTGGAGCCAGCGCTCTGTAAACAAGAGGCCACCACAGTGAGAAGCCCTCGCACCACTGAAGAGCGGCCCCTGCTCACAGCTGGAGAAAGCCCGTGTGCAGCAGCAAAGGCCCCGGGTGCCACCCCCGCCCCGCCCCGCCCCGCAAAAATGCTGGCGCGGCTAAACACGCGGGTGAGGTAAGACATTTTGCCTCCCTAGTGGTCATAAATAACTGAAAATGTGTGTATGTTCTTCCATATCTGTTAGGCTATATCGAATAATACCCTTTACAATTCAAAACAGATCATGTTCCACTAAAATGTTTGCATATTAATACCTTTAAAACAATCCAACATTACTTGAATAAATCACATCCTTAAAATTTTACATTAATAGGTGTGAATGTGATTTAAAAAAATTTTTTAAGTTTAAATAGAAGCTAACCCTTCTTCCCTAGTGTGGCCTTCACTGAAGTCAATATTTGCTATCATATACATAAATATTGTTTTCCATATACAGTCAACTTCATTGCTTCTTTGTTTATATTCTTAGGCTCCTGTTAGCTTTCATTTTTGATTCTGTTCTGTTTTCCCTTTTAGACTTTAAACTCTGCATGATACTACCATACAACTATGTAGCATTTTGTAGTTTTAAAAAAATTTGCACGTATGCACTATTTCGTCTGGCCCAAGACAAACCTTGTCATACAGTAGAGAAGGCGTCTTCACTCACAGTGTATAGGCTGGAGAACTGAGATTATAAGGGAGGCCAGGTGCCAGGCTTTCTGTCAGCGGGGACCTGAGAGTAGTGCATTGTTCTCTAGGCTTCCGGCATACTAGGACCCAAGGACCACACGTCTCTAATGCAGCTGCAGCTTCCTTCTGTATCTCAAAGGTGTGGCAGGCACACGTGTGAACTAAAATGGGGCCCTGATGCTTGGTATACTTTGCTCCGAGATGAAGATTAGATGCGAGGAAATCTTACTTTCTAGGCTGTATAATAACTTTTCATGGCACGCCCCCCCACCCCCAATTTTTCTACTGGATTGTCTTCCTAGCAATGTCCTCATCCTTATGTTACCTGTTTCAAGTTATAAGCAAATCAAAACCATCTACTAGGAAAACAGGCTTAGAGCCCTCAGTCCCCATGCATCCGCTTTACTTTAGCGTTTGCCTTTTTAAAACACTGAGGGGGTGATATTTATTTATTTGGCTGCATTGCGTCTTAGTTGTGGTGCGTGGGATCTTCACTGGGTCCTGTAGGAGCTTTCACTGGGGTGCACAGATGCTCTAGGTGTGGCACACGGCCTCCGGAGCGCACAGACTCAGCGGTTGTGGCACGCGGGCTTAATTACTCCATAGCATGTGGGAACTTAGTTCCCTGACCAGGGACTGAACCTGTGTCCCCTGTACTGCAAGACATATTCTTAACCACTGGACCACCAGGTAAGTCCCAACATTTAGCCTGATTTTCCCATAAGAGTTCTGTGGAGCAGGTCATTTGTTCAATGTTCAGTAAAGTAAGGAACCTGGGCTCTGATAACACAGTGTGAAATACCTTGTCCCATTTGGAGAAGAGCTTCAAAAGGATATTTGTACTTTTGTGAGTACAAATTGGGGTTGGGGGATGGGTTAGGAAGGGATGGCCTAGAAGAGTTCCTGAGGGAGGCACAAAAATACCAGATTATGGTAAAGCTAGTCCCAGTGCCAGTTTTGATAGCTAATTATATTATCCTCTTTACCTAAATTCCACTGAACATACACTATGAATCACATAGTTTCATATGACATATGCTTTCTCTCTATTAACAAATGCTTTGAGGGCAAGGACAGAAAAAATAATGACTAACATTTTTGAGTATTTGTTAGATGCCACACTGTTATGACTGGAAGTATTAAACGTTTTGCGTATCACTGTAACACTATGATATAGGTACTTTTCTAATACTGTTTCAGATAAGGGAAGAGAGAGACTAAGGTTGCAGAGTCAGTGACTGGTGTCACCAGTGTTTGTCTCCACGTGGCACAGCGTGTGCCCTTACCGGGAAGGTGGAGTTTTGTCTGTTCTGGTCAGCAGCATTGGGAACACAGTAGGTTTCCAGTGGGATGCACTCCGGTGGCCGTGGTGGGTAACGCTGCCACGTCACAATATGGGAACCTATGTTCACGGCCTCTTTCCTGTCTCCTCCCTACATCGCTTCTACCCCAACCTCCAACAAGGGGAGGGGCGCAAAACAAACCAAACCAGAGGCCAAAATGAAGTGGCCTATTGGAGAAGGAAATGTCAACCCACTCCAGTGTTCTTGCCTGGAGAATCCCAGGGATGGGGAAGCCTGGTGGGCTGCTGTCTATGGGGTCGCACAGAGTTGGAAACGACTGAAGCTACTTAGCAGCAGCAGCAGCAGCAGCATGCTTTGCATCACTTGCAAGTCTTTTACGATTTTGAAACAGAATTTCAAGTACTGAGAGCAGAGTGACAATGATATTTTCCTTTCCTTGCTCCCAGGGTCACTCCTGCTTCATCTCTAAAGAAAATAAAAACTGTTGCTTCTCCATGAAAAACTAAGTAACCAAAGCATGGATGAGTGTATATTGCACTTTGGGATATTAAATACCCTGCTACAATAGATAGGAAAGCTTTCCTGTGCCACACTTGGTCAGAGCGCCCTGGAAGAGCATAAAGCTCGGGTTCCTACAACTTTGCCAAGAATTTCTCTAATATTAGTCACTATTTTCCAACCCTAATAAACCAGATCTGGAGGTTGAACTATTCAGGGGAAGAAAATGATTCCTAAGAAGCTGAGCTGATGATAAATATTCTCTTTCTTAAAAAGACCATTATCAAAGCCTAATAAGTTGCCATGACTGACATCTATAAAATCAATGCTTCGTTGATTTGCTTCCTCATTTGATGAGAAATGAAAGTGTGTGCTTTGGGGTGAAAGCCGTGCCTGGTCAGTTTTTTCTAACTGGTCTCCTGATTGTTCAGGGATTTTCCCAGTGTTTTATATTAAGCCACGTTAGTCCAGTATATATGTGTTTTGTTGATAAGAGGAGAAAAATGAATTGGCAGACACTTTTCCAGACAAGACAGGAAAGCACTGTTTGAACAAAGTGGAAATTGGACTGCTTTACTGGCTGATCACAGCACTGATGCTCAAAGCTTTCAGACCATGTAATCGTCTTCGGTTCAGGTACACAGCACTGAAAGGAGGAAGAAAGCAAAGCTGATTTGAGAGAGCATAAAAAGTTAAAAGAAAAATGAAAAGCTTTTATCTGAGAAAGCAAACTGTCTCTGGGTTATCTGGTCACCTTTAAAGGGAAGGAACCATTGAATTAATTACAGTCGCTGTAGGACACTCACTAATAGGTACCTTCACAAAATGCTTTCCTATTTTCTGCTCTATGATTCACTGCTGCAAGCACACACACTGAAATAAAAATCCATGGAGGAGCAGCCAGCCATTTCTTATCACCTATGGGTGAAAATGGCATTCTTGACCCTTCTTCACCATCTGGAAAACCACATGAAGCCAGGGAAAGTTGATTTTTATTAAATGGAGAATGACTGAAGCAGTTGGTGGCTTTCATACCACTACACAGAATCAAAGATGCTCAGTTTGCAAATTACCATATCACAAAAGATATTTACTACAATTACTCTCTTTGTTGCCAATAAAGCACTGAATGAATCATTGCCATGAAGTTATTACAGTAATAAAACAGTACTAGACAGAAACGCTCCATGCTGAGTTGGGCTCTTGTTTATTGGAAATATTAAAGAAAGGTCGTTAAGGCCTTGTAACAGTTTTCATATTAATGGCTGATGTAGGATCACAAATACATATTTTAGGACATGTGCACTGTCTAAACCCGAATCATTAAGGGTTTACTTAAGATTCATCCAACTTCTAAAGCAGGCAGCATTCAGCATACACACTTTCTTAAGAAAAACAGCTTCATATTTTTCCTTACTTTATGATTTCTTTCATGCTTGTAGACTTTATAAAAATGTACATGCAGTTAAGATTTTTAAGGTCTTGTAGTCAACCTTTCTGAAACCTAAAGTGACTACAAGCAAAAATATTTTGAGATGAGAAAACATTTTATTTTCTACCTGGGTAATTGCACAACTTGAAAGTAAGAGTTTCAAGGGAGATTGAGAGTTGTAAGGGAAGGAGTGATACCAAGTCCTGAGATACAGTCCTCCCTAAGAAAGACACAAATAACAGAGCTCAGCAACGTTTCTCTGACAAGCTAGGTATGAAGGTGACTGAAGGCTGGGCTTATAATGTGGGTCTACACAATCCTCATGAATTTTGAAAATGCAATCTTTACATCTGTGGACATTTACTTATAATTGAAATTTTCTTGTGAGCACTCTGGGGTGTATTCAGCTGCAGTTCTTCCTTTAGAGGACTTAACTAGGTAAATGATTTTGACAGTATTTTAGAGGATTAATGACTACATGTTCAGCCCACCAGTTTCAGAAAACATGACGGAAGCTGAGCTGGGCACCAAGTTTCAGAGCACGGCATTAACACTGAGTATCATTCGTGTCACACATGGGTCTTTGTCTAGTTGGGGAGTATCATGCCCGAAGGCACGTTTGCTCAACTTTGACAAGAAGGCCTAATATGAATCCGGATCTACAAGGAAAAGGATGTATGCACTTTGCTGTACTTAGAGGGTCCCGGCAGCAGTAAGTCATCAAGGCTCTAAGGGAGTCAGAAGGGAGCAAGCCCAATCTTGCTCTCAGGATATTCCACCCACATCTGTCGAGTGCTTTACAGCCTTCAGAGGCTTTCATTGTCCCAGGATCCCCAAGAGATAAGCAGCACTGCTGCTGCTGCTAAGTCGCTTCAGTCGTGTCCGACTCTGTGCAACCCCACAGACGGCAGCCCACCAGGCCCTGCCGTCCCTGGGATTCTCCAGGCAAGAACACTGGAGTGGGTTGCCATTTCCTTCTCCAATGCATGAAAGTGAAAAGTGAAAGTGAAGTCGCTCGGTCCTGTCTGACTCTGAGCGACCCCATGGACTGCAGCCTACCAGGCTCCTCCGTCCATGGGATTTTCCAGGCAAGAGTACTGGAGTGGGTTGCCAGCACAGGTGTTACTAATGTTGAGTGGATAACTTTTTTATACATAGTCTATACACATTAAAGTTCCATATCATATCTCTGTTCTTTTGTATTTTCTTAGCATTTCAACCACCAACTTGTTTATATTCTTAACACAATCTAGGCAAGATAAGATTTAGGGAGTGGTGAACAGATATCATATAATTTCACATCTGTCTGGGAACTCAAAATTGTAGGTTATCATAGGGAGTAAAAGAGGAACCCAAGGCCCTGGGGAGTTTTAGGTGGCTGGTCCGAGGTGGCCTCTCACGTGAATCCACATATTCTCCCTTCAGTTGTGTGATTTGCTTTGTCTCTACTGTCTTGTCTCTCTCTTATAGGAACAGGAAAGGGCTGCAAGAGAATCTTCTCAAGGTCTCACTCAAAGAGGGAGAAAGAAATAGGGAGACTCTACATAAGCTCTAGAAATGCTGTTCCCAGAAAAAGAATAAAGATTTTTGTGACTTTTGTTATAATCATGACCCTCAAATTCATTGCCTTTGCCATAGAGTAGAAACTTTTGGAAAAATATTGCTTTCCTGTCTTCTTGGTCTCAATTTGAGATTTTAGCTAAATTTGTTTCAATGACAGACACTTAAAACATGTAAAAATTAAAAGTGCCATTCTTTTATCTCAAGTCTAAATCTCAATATTTTATTATCTCCAATCAATCTTTTGTTTCATATATAAATGTCTGCTTATATCTTCTATCTCTTATGTTTGCTGCTGCTGCTAAGTCACTTCAGTCATGTCCGACCCTGTGCAACCCCATAGACGGCAGCCCACCAGACTCCCCCGTCCCTGGGATTCTCCAGGCAAGAACACTGGAGTGGGTTGCCATTTCCCTCTCCAATGCATGAAAGTGAAAAGTGAAAGTGAAGTCACTTAGTCGTGTCCGGCTCCTAGTGACCCCATGGACTGCAGCCTACCAGGCCCCTCCGTCCATGGGATTTTCCAGGCAAGAGTACTGGAGTGGGGTGCTATTGCCTTCTCCCCTCTTATGTTTAATGGGCAACAAATTTTTAATACAAAATTCTTATATTTAATGTAATGTTAAAAAAGTCATTCACAGTAGTTTTTCCATTGTTCAAGTGACTGGAATGGTTTAGATGCTGTAAGTGCCAGAGACAGAGTTGTGTCTCGGCTTACATTGTTCACTGTGGGAGCCCCTGACCATGTGCAGCTATTTACATTCAAATTAGTTTAAATTAAATAAAATTTAAAAATTCAGTTTCTCATTCGCATTACACACATTTCAAGTGCTCTGTGACCACATGTTGCTAATGACTACCAGATTGGATAGTACAGATATGGAACTCTCTCATCACTGCAGAAAGTTCTAACAGATATTGCAGCTGTGCCAGCACTGGGACAAAATCATGAGAGGTAGGACAGTGAAAATTAACTTGTCTTTCTCTGTTGCCTCCTAAGATTTTGGCTGTTGACTGAATGGACATAGCCAGGAGACCAAATGCTTAAAAAATACAATAGTTAGTTTTAATCTAAAAGGTCAATATATTTCTAGGGAACATCCCTTCATTATACACTAACAAGGGAAGATAAGAACTAAAATTAAAAAAAAAAGAACTAAAATAATAGCATCCTCTAATTGTCTACAGAGTATGTTTTCTGGAATTTTCTCTTTTTAAAAATCCCCACCGAAAGTATTTTTTATATTCTGTATATTCCAAGAGAAGGAATGGTTGCTAGGAAAGAGGAAAAATACTTCAGCAGGATACCTCCAAACTTTTCAGAAGAGGGAATTGTACAGATGGAGCTTTTTATTGCACAGTGCAAAATGCTCAGACCTCTACAAGGAGAAGTCACGTGACCTGGGGAAAGAGCAACAATCTTAACTTCCTTTTATTTATAATTTCTAATTATTGATAATTTTATAATTATACGGTTTAATTTCTTGGATTTTATTCCTTAAATGTTGAGCCTTGAAATATCTGTGGAGAGTCATAGAGGCCTGCTTAGGTGGCAAGTTCTAGTGACCCCCTTAAGGGCGCTCATCTCTCATAAAAACTCATTTCCCATCTCATCAGTTACAACCACGAGGTGGGGAGACCAGTTTCTCATTTCTCTGAGTTAAGAGTACAGGCACAAAACTAACAGAAGAGAAGACAAGGATTCTTCCCTCACAAGACTGAGCCCAAGCAACCCCTATTTCTGAAGATGGAACGAGTCTCCTGCTCTCTTCTAGGGGACTGGACAATGTGATTCCTGGGGCATACTTCAGGGGTATTTGTGATGCCTGGGGCATACGTGAGGGGTATTTTAGGATGCTGGGGAAAACGCGCCAGCCACACGTGACCCAGGTTTGCACTCACTGACAGAGTGACTGATGCTCTGTTGTCCTTTTGTCCACAACTCAGCAGAGTGATTTTGCATAGAGCTCAGCAGACTCCGAGAAGTAAAAATATCATGACACATTTCACAGATGCTTTAGATAGCAGTTTCAAAAAGATTCTACATTTTAGACCCACTCATGTGACTGAACAAAGAGATCAAGGGCTTTGCCTCCTAGATATTAATGGTGAGTAGAAATTTATAGGTAACAGCCTCTGTGCAGAGAGACAATAGACTAACAAAAGGACCTTCAGATTCTTTCAGAGTTAACTGTCTGGGAGGTGAGGGCCCTTTTGGGTGTGTGTTTAACTCTGTGTTTCCACAATAAGCAACTAAAAAAAAATCAAACTACAACTTCTCTCTGAGAGGAGAGTCAAGATGAAAATAAAGCATCAAAGGCCTGAATTTACATGCTTTCCTCACAGTAGAGACTGGGTAAAGATCTTGTCACTTCTTGGCTTATTTTAACGCAAACCAAATTATTGCATTCTGCATTTGTCCGCAGCGTATGACTCAACATTACAAAATTCAGGTTCTTAGACACAAAGGACAAAGTCCAATCTAGAGTTCATCAGGTCATACAAAAGTAAAACACAATGAACACAGACAACAGCATTCTCTGGATATGAGAACAGATTTTTTTTTTTCCTTTGAAAAATGTGAGGTGGAGTAAGAAATTCTTGTTACTAAGAAAACATGCTCTATGTAGGTCTCAGATCGGGTCTGCATCTATGTGAGGAAAGCAGGGTTATCGTGGCCTCCAAGCTCTTAGTTTTCCCACGTTGAAAATACCACTTATGACGAATCCCTTTTCATTTAGCTCAGTAATTACCTCTTAACTGATTATTGTTTTATTGTTTTCAGGGTAACAAACTGGTTCTGTAAAGTGGGAGATTTTATTTAGGGAGCACCATCTATTCTTCTGTTTTGATGGATACTGATGAAAAGCAGCTCAAACAATAATTCTTAACAATAGTGTTTGGCTCATATTTTATATTGTAAACATATTTCAATATGGTATTTTACCTCTTACATAATGTACTTCATATGCACTGCTTTGATTCCTCAGAGCCACCCTGTATGGGGTTATCATATAATTTCTTAAATCCTGTTTCACATACATGAAAACTGGCTCTCTAAACTTTACTGACTTGCATAATCATGAAGTGATAGAGTTGCTGTCAATGTCAAGAGCAGCTCTAACTCCCCTTAAGTCCATTCTTTCTTTAATCTTCAATAATGTGCTATATATTTAAAATGAGAGCACTCAGTGTTACCGTTGGTAAGTATATAGACTTTAGAAACAGTGAATCAGTTTAGGTCGCATCTCTCTGAGTTACTGACCGAGTCACACTGGTTAATTCCCTGCTCTCTTAGGCTTCAGTTTATTCATCTATAAAAAGGAAATACAAGTAGCACTCCCCTGACAACATGTGAAGAAACTGCCAAGTGAGCTAATGATTGCTTACAATGATGTCTGGTACACTGTAAAGGCTTATGTGTATTTCCTGTTATTATCACTAAAAGTTGCTGCTCTCCTTAAATTTTCATTTCTCTTACATCTCTATGTTTACTTTTGTTTACTTTTGCATAATTTCAGAGCTGATTCCCCAGAGCACTCAGTTATATTTAGGAAAAATTAGTACTTCTGGAAGAATAATATTTCCATATTTAGAGATTGAAAAAGTCTCTGACAAAGTATCTTTTCTGACAATTTATACTTCGCTATTTTTACGCTGATTCATTTTTCAATGAGTTGACTGAATTGAAGATTAGCTCTTAGTATTCTCTTAAAGTAACCTAGATTTGCAGTCATATGCTATAAATGAATCCCATTAGATTTCTGTAAGTAAGCTCTCAAATTATTGCACCATGCATTTGATTGTGTATACTAACAAGCCTGTTGTCAAGCCACATATATATTATGAATAAGGGTTAGAAAAAGGAATCCCTACTTCAGGATGGACCTACACCCTCCCCAGGGACCTGCCTTTGCAAGTTAAGCTCAAGTATAATCACGCAGTCATCTCACTGGGAGGTGCTCCTGTGCAGTGAAAAACCTGCACAAACACTGCAGTGGCCCCGTTTCCCAGCACCCTAGAGATTCCAGGACTTTTGCAGCTGCTAACGGACCAAGTACAGCACTGCAACAAAAAATTCTGAAAACGGCATACCTCATGGTACTTTTTCACAGTCTTCCCTGAATTGCACGCACAGGACTTCCAGTTGACAGTTCCGCAGCCGCAGTTTCCTCCGCAGCGCTGTACAAGGAGGCAGCGAGGAAAGAAGACCACGTTTGTGAGCTTCAGCTCTTCCCTCAAGTTGACGGAGTAGTTCCTAGGAGTGCAGCTGTAACGCTTGACGTCATCATTGAGCCTGTCCAGGTCAACTGTAAGAAACACACGCATTGGGTAACCCAGTGCACGACTGTGGCATAAACACTCAGCATGCATTTTGGGAGCAGGGTGGGGAGATTCTGTGAGGACAGCCTTAACCCAGGGACTGACCCTATTCATGGGACCTCAACTATTACCCCAAATACCAAAGGTGAGTGTGAGTGTCACATGCTCAGTCATGTCCGACTCTTTGCGACCCACCAGGCTCCTCTATGGGATTTTCTAGGCAAGAATACTGGAGTGGGTTGCCATTTCCTTTTCCTAATACCAAAGGTGGAAAATCTAATTTCTCTTTTGATCCTATCTTCCCCTTCAAAAAAGAAAAAAATCAACAACAGCAAAGAGAAAACAAAAAGACCTTCAAAAACTTAGCTAAATCTTGGTTCAATTTTTCTTGCACCTTTCTAATGCAAAAAAAAAAAGTTCCAATGAAAGAAAATGAAACATTCAGCAATTTAAAATAATTGTCTTTACCTTAAAAAACATGTATGTGTGTGTGTGTGCGCATGTGCAAATGTGTGTGTGTGTGTGTGTGTGTATATATATATATATATATATCTCTTCTTGAGTTTAAACAACTCCTGACTCTAAGCCATTACTTAATATAATTTGAATTATATCAGGGACACATTAGGGAGAATTATTCTGATTTATTGATCTGACAGTGAAATTCTACAAGTAAATGTGATGAATAAAAAGTTTTAGCTTCATTGTAACTCCAAGGTTAAGCAAAACATCAAAGGACAAGGAATTTGGAGGTTGTGAATATGATGCATATTTGTGCACTGCATCCTAGATGGCAGCATAGCATAGTGGTTAAGTGCTTGGGCTCTGCAGTTAATCTACAACAGCATTTAAATCATAGCTATGTCTCCTTTTAGTTGGTAAGTACTTGACTCCTCTATACTCTGTTTCTTCATCTATAAAATGTAAGTAGTGTAATGACTATTTCAGCAATATTTGAAGTATTGAATGCAGTGTGCCTGGTATTCAGTCTGGTTATTATCATTCATCTTGATTCAGTTTCTCCAGTTTTTCCCTTTAAAGTCAAATGGTCAATAATTAAAAAAAATTTTTTTTTCAGATCTGTCTCTTTTATTTCTCTTTTGGCCATTATTCTATATAAATAATTATCTGGGGGATTGGCTATCAGGACTTCTTTGAATTATGAGCATTACACTAAATTTTCAGATTTTAATCATTAATATTTTGCTTGAGTTAAATTTGTATCATTGTACTATATAAATTATATTTTTTTCTCTTTTTTAAATTTAATTTTATTTAATTTTACAATATTGTATTGGTTTTGCCATATATCAAAATGAATCTGCCACAGGTATAACTATATAAATTATATTTTAACGTCATCTCGAAATCCATCTAATCATCTATCTATTTGGCATTCAAATCCTCTAGCGGGTGAGCATGTACATAACTATCTTCTCACAAGAATGCAGTTAGAGGAAAGTCCTCTGTCTTTTCCCAGGTTCCATCCCATTTCTGAATGCACTTCCCTTGTCACCAGTCAGGCGACTGCAGGAGGAATCCCACAGATGCCAGGCAATTGTCATCAGACTTACTCTGATTTTAGCCCCATTAAATGTCTTAGTCCTAAACCAAAACTGCTTGAGGAGTAGTAAGGAGTATTCTTTTGGGATAGAGGTCAAAGGCGAAGGGTGCTATCGGTAGAATGCATCTGAATGAGACAGAAATGAAAGAAGGCACAAACGGATGAAGATTCCACTTAACCCCATGAAGTCAGCTAAAATGCTGGCCATACGGTCGATGACCCCCTTGAATAAGGAATTAAATGGCAAGTGGACTCATGCTCTGCCCTGCATGCCTTTGATTCTCAAGGGCATGGATTTTACCCCACCTCTTACATGCTGAGCCCAGGACACTGTGGGAGCTGCATAAATGCTAAATAATTGCTGTGCATAATTGATGGCTGTTTTTTTCTTCCTTCGCAAAGACATATCATAAGTTTAGCTATAATCAATCCAG
Organism: Bos grunniens; assembly: GCF_055505025.1. Classification (NCBI taxonomy): domain Eukaryota; kingdom Metazoa; phylum Chordata; class Mammalia; order Artiodactyla; family Bovidae; genus Bos; species Bos grunniens. The sequence goes on along the minus strand of NC_141179.1, from coordinate 5,026,388 downwards.
TTTTAAATTAAATGAACTCTGTCTTGGGAAAGGAACCATTTCATTGCTGCTAAAACCCTGAAAATAACTGCAAGCAAAGCAGAGAGGATTACATAAACGGATTAAGAAGTGCTGCAATCATCCATTACAAGTGTCACCTTGAGATAAATACTGGTGCTGGCTGTGCATTACTGGGCTACAGCAGGGCTAATGCAGAGGGCCAAAGCTGCTGATTGTGTTGCTGGGAATATATTTTGTCCATCATCTAGGAGCAAGAGGCGCTATTTGCAGGAAGGAATTGTAACATGTGAGGTTTCCCAGGTGGCTCAGTGGTAAAGAATCTGTCTGTCAATGCAAGAAGACATCGAGGGACTCAGGTTCAACTCCTGGGTTGGGAAGATAACCTGGAGGAGGACCTGGAAACCCACTCCAGTCTTCTTGCCTGGAGAATCCCACGATAGAGGAGCCTGGCGGGCTACAGTCCATAGGGTTGCAAAGAGTTGGATATGACGGAGCCACTGAATACAGTGTGTTCAGTAAAGCATGGTAGGCCAAGAGGGTGGGAAGGAAGTGACAGACTGAATGTAGGTGGGTTCAGCCAGTCCTCTGCCAGGCACCTGACACACAGGACTATTTATTGCTGCTCCCCACCCTTTTGAGATGTGTGTTACTTACTCAAAGTGAATACTAAGTAGGAAAACTGGGCTTGAAGTCATTCTCCCTCTTGCTGCCCGGTCACCACCACATCAGGCAGAATGGGGGGCTGGCAGGCAACCTGGGGTTGAAGGGAGAAGACTGATCTCCCTGGCATGATATTAAGCTGTCCTGTATGGCGGTGTACTAGGACTGGGGTGGTGAATGGCTCCACCCTTATGTCCAGAGTATGTCCAAGCCAAATCATAGCGTGCTTTCCAGTGGGAACTCTGATCGCCTAGAGGGCCCTCCACAAATCAGGATAGGCATGCATGCCTTACTTGTCTTGGAACAAAACTCTTCACGTTCTATGACTGTTTTACTGACTCACACTGGTTACTTCCGTTTCCTACCAGCCATGAAGAGATTTACGATGCTGTCAGTTATTTATGTGGCCCTGTGTGACTGCTGCAGAATCCAGCTGCCCTGCTTATCGGGGGGGATTGAAACCACAAAGGCACTCAATTTAGAACTAGAACTAAAAACATTCCTCAGAGTGGATGCAAATAACTTTAAAGCGCCATTGCAGACTTTCTGCAGGGGATATTGAATTTCAAGTCAAAGAAGACTGATTAGGCAGTGCAGCAGAGCGGGGAGCCAGACAAGGGACTGAGTGGCAATTAAGGCTTCTGGAGCCCTGGTCTGAGGGGGGCTCTGGTGTGAGCTCCTGTGATGGGCCGGGTGCAGGCCACGAGGTTACAAACCCAGGGAGAAGAGCGACCCTTCCCATTCCCGATTTAGCCTCCACAGTGGAATCTTACTGAGAGCGAGGATGTACCAAATTTAATTCAAAGGCCCATTAATTTCATCTAATTGCCCTTATTTCACTCAGCTGTACATAATGTCATCATCCCTCTTTCGCTGTCCTTTTGAATTTGAGTCCTGCCTTCTCATGGATCTTTGACGTTATTTCCATTTTTGTGTTCTGCACCGACAATCTGCTGCAAAGGCTGACAGGGCTCCGGTGTTGTCAAAGCCTTCCTCCGGACACAGGAATCCAATGTGGGCCATTGCACCCAGCCGTGGGAAGCACCATTTTCCCTCTGTGCTGGCCTCAGAGTGCAGCCTAGTCACAGAGGCTCCTGGGCTGTGGGATGAGCTCTGCGATCTGAGCCCTGGGACAGGGATGTGTAAAGCAATGGGATATTGTTGAATGCACACCCTAATCAGTTTCTAGTCTATGAAGGCTCAGATTCGGGAGGAAGGAGAGTCAGCCTGTTCTTTTTGATATTGGCCATCCCAAGTATCAGGTAATATAGAAGTTCTTCATGAATACGGTTGCATGAAATCCCCATCAATGCTATGAATTACATACTATTGTTACCCTTATATTTACACTTGAGACAATTGAGCCTCTGAGAGGGAAGGGAAAACATTTGTCCACAACCACACACCCAGTCAGTAGAAGAGCCAGAGTGTGAATCTAGCCTTTTCATCACTCTTGCACTTTGAAGCTCCAGTCTGAAGATTTGAAGAAGGGTGCAGCGAGCAGATTCTATGAGCCCTGCTGGAGCTTTCCTACTAGAGGTCTACTTCTTGTCAAGGACCTGGCTTCCTAGGTGCATTGCCAGATACTGACCTGTCACTTTTAAGATGTTGTCAATTACATATATCCAAGCATGTACTTCTGTGCACAGACATTCATCTATCAGATTCTACCAAAAGAGTACATGCTGACCATAGTCTTGCTAATAAAGCAGATAACTGCACAGAACCTAGTATTTTCATTTAGTATTGCAAAATAGCACCTGATGCGAACAGGTGGCTCACTGAAAAAGACCCTGATGGTGGGAAAGATTGAAGCCAGAAGGAGAAGAGGGAGATAGAGGGTGAGATGGTTGGATGGCATCATCGACTCGATGGACATGAGTTTGAACAAGCTCAGGGAGTTGGTGATGGACAGGGAAGCCTGGCATGCTGCAGTCCATGGTGTCACAAAGAGTCGGGCACGACTGGAGTGATTGAACTTCCTTGAGTCAGTCTCTTCTGGGTACCAAGTTTATTATGCTGTTCCCTCATCAATCCATCAATCTTTATCCTGTCATGTATGTCACCAGTCTTGAATATTCTTGCTATTCTCCAGTTAAACTTCTACATATTCTTGGAGTTAGCCAGTAATCATTTTGTATGCATGCATGCTAAGTCCGTTCAGTTGTGACCAACTCTTTGCAACCCTATGGACTGTAGCCTGCCAGGCTCCTCTGTCCATGGGATTCTCCAGGCAAGAATATTGGAGGGGGTTTCCATGCTCTTTTGCAAGTAATCATTTTAGTATAATCCAGTTAAGGCCTTCGCAGTGCTGAAATCCTTTAAGGATTCTCCTAGCAGGCAGCCTCTGTTCATGCAGATTCAGCACATGGCACTGGCGCTCAAAGATCAAGTGCCTGAAGGAGGGCCATGCTTTTCTAACTTCAAGCTTTTATCAATCTAGTTTACCTTCTTGGGCATCTCAGGCCACTGTGTCATTTTGATCTTCTAAGTCAAGAGGCACATTCACCCTACATCTTCTCTAACCCCTTCACTAAATACTCACCTCACATTCTCTGCCTTCTATTGTAGCACTTACTTTGTAGAACTTGCTTTATCCTTTTCTTTTTAAAATTAATTTAATTGGAGACTAATTGCTTTACAATATTTTGACGGGTTTTGCCACACATCAACATGAATCAGCCACAGGTGCACATGTGTCCCCAATCCTGGACCTCCCTCCCACCTCCCTCCCCATCCCATCCCTCTGGGTTGTCCCAAAAGATTGCTTTGAGTGCCCTTCCTCATGCACTGAACTTGGCACTGGTCATCTATTTTATATATGGTAATACTTGTTTCGGTGCTATTCTCTCAAATCATCCCACCGTCGCCTTCACCCACATAGTCCAAAAGTCTGTTCTTTACATCCGTGTCTCTTTTGCTGCCTTGCATAGAGGATCATTTCTACTGTCTTTCTAAATTTCATATATATGTGTTAATATACAGTATTTGTGTTTTTCTTTCTGACTTACTTCACTCTGTATAATAGGCTCCAATTTCATCCGCCTCATTAGAACTGACTCAAATGTGTTCCTTTTTATAAGCTGAGTAATATTTTATTGTGTAAATGTACCACAACTTCCTTATATGTTCACTGCAGCACTGTTTACACTAGCTAGGACATGGAAGCCATCTAGATGTCCAGTGTCAGGTGAATGGATATCCTTTTCTTTATTTAGGTGTTTCTCATCCACTAAACCATAAGGTTCTTGGAATCAGAGTTAATCATCGTTTAATCTCCCCTCTCAGAGTGCTTTGCCATTAGTGGAAGAAGTATGTGTAGGTCAATTAAGTGCACCGCTCCTAAAACCGTTTAGTTTCAACAATTAGAAGCTGCATAGTACTGAAAAAAATACATTTTTTGGTAGTCTTAGAGTACATGCCATTTCAGGATATTTGAAATAATTAATTAAATCCAATAAAAAAACAACAGGAATCACTATGGCTTACCTAGGCAAACATTTCTGATTTTCTTTAAACATCTACCTTCTGTGGGATACCAATCAACTTAAAGCCAAAATTAGAAAATGGTTAGGCCATTTATAGACCTACTAATCAATCCAAGTTTTCTTTATAAGGCATAGGTACTCTGTAATGACTAAATGAATCAAATTACGTTGGGTTAGAACTGAAAAGCTAGGATTCTAGAACCAGCTCAATGACAGATAAACTGTGATGCATGAAGGTTGGCACCAAGACCCACGGGCTCTAGAAGCTTTTCCACATCTTTTACATGGGGTGAAGGATGGCATCCAGGAGGCTGGCTCTCTGATATACATCTCAAGGTGCTCAGGAATATGTCTTGTGCCAAATGGGTGATAGTCCCACAGCCTGCTACATAAAGTGCTATAAACTTGGCTTTGAGATTACAAGACCAGATTTATAGTGCTTTAGGTAGGGTGGGAGGTAAGGGGAGTGGATGAGTAATTGCAGTATTTTTATACCAAGAAACTAGGGGCTCTCAGCCTTCTTTAAGGTTCACAAATTTCCTAGGAGGCATCTATTCATCTTTATGAGCATTACAACCTCACTGTGATTTTCAGATTCCCACTTCTATGAATTAGCACTTAATTGTGAAGACTGTTTCCACATTTCAACCCAGTTTTCAAGTGCAAATGAGTCTGGAAAGAACAATTATTTTATAACTTTTAATGAGGGAATATCAGGGTATTTTAAACTTAAAATCATGAATCTCATGACTCCATTTGCTGGTTTAACTTCTCAAGAATGGAAACATTCACCACTTGTATTTATAGAAATTAACCTAAATCATAGTAAAATATTCCCAGTCAGACAATTCCTAATTGTCAGGGTTTAAAAACATTGTTAAGCAGTGAGTGAATGGAAATTTATTGAGCAGCTACTATATGCCGGGTACTATGTGAGATGCTTTTACAAAGTTAAGTCTCATGGAATTCTCATAACAAAACTTCATCTTAGAGACTACTTTTCCCATCTGATGGATATGGAAACTGAGATGCAGAGGAGTTGAGTGACTTGCCTACAGCCACTGGGTATAGTAGACATTTGACAAATATAGGCTGGAAAATGAATGGGTGAATACATGGATATCTACAAGGTATTGGATTAGGCATGAAAGCAGCTGACACTGTCATAAGGCAATTCTCTGAACTCTAGAGGGGGTGTATAAAATATATCTATAAAATGGAAAATAAGAACAAGGCCAGGAGATGAATAAGAATCAAGGAGTCCTTTAAATGTTTGTCTTTCTCTCATTTACTAAACTATGAGTCTCTGAGTTTTAAGCACCACTGGGTCCCTTACAGCACTGACCTCACAGTCAACACATCCAGGTTCATGTCATGGCTCTTTATTTTATAGCTGTCAGTAAACCTTTCTGCATTTCTTTCTTTTATTAGATAAAATGGAATAACAGTACTCTCCTGCCAAGAAATTCATTAAGCTTGAACAAGTTAAAAGTGTCTGAAGTGCAGTCCAAACCCTCAGTTCCCAGTAGGTATGCTTCACTTTAATGTCGAAATGAGTAAAACAGATCAATGAAATAAAGAACAGAATCACCTAAAACCAGAAGTAGTCAAGATTCTGCAACTGGTGATCGCTAAGGAAAGGAAGCTACCCCACGTCCAAGGAGCAGTGGCTGTGTGAGTGCAGGAAGGCCAAGAGGAGCTACTCCACATTCAAGGTCAGGAGGGGCAGCAGTGAGGAGACACCCCTCGTCTAAGGTAAGGAGCAGTGGCTGTGCTTTGCTGGAGCAGCTGTGAAGAGATACTCCATGTCCAAGGTAAGAGAAAACCAAGTAAGACAGTAGGTGTTGCAAAAGGGCATCAGAGGGCAGACATACTGAAACCATAATCACAGAAAACTAGTCAATCTAATCACACTAGGACCACAGCCTTGACTAACTCAATGAAACTAAGCCATGCTGTGTGGGGCCACCCAAGGTGGGTGGGCATGGTGGAGAGATCTGACAGCATATGGTCCACTGGAGAAGGGAATGGCAAACCACTTCAGTATTCTTGCCTTGAGAACCCCAAGAATAGTATGAAAAGGCAAAATGATAGGATACTGAAAGAGGAACTCCCCAGGTCAGTAGGTGCCCAATATGCTACTGGAGATCAGTGGAGAAATAACTCCAGAAAGAATGAAGGGACGGAGCCAAAGCAAAAACAATACCCAGTTGTGGATGTGACTGGTGAAAGAAGCAAGGTCCGATGCTGTAAAGAGCAATATTGCATAGGAACCTGGAATGTCAGGTCCATGAATCAAGGCAAATTGGAAGTAGTCAAACAGGAGATGGCAAGAGTGAACATCGACATTCTAGGAATCAGCGAACTAAAATGGACTGGAATGGGTGAATTTAACTCAGATGACTGTTATATCTACTACTGCAGGCAGGAATCCCTTAGAAGACATGGAGTAGCCATCACGGTCAACAAAAGAATCCAAAATGCAGTACTTGGATGCAATCTCAAAACTGACAGACTGATCTCTGTTTGTTTCCAAGGCAAACCATTCAATATCACAGTAATCCAAGTCTATGCCCCAAACAGTAATGCTGAAAAAGCTGAAGTTGAATGGTTCTATGAACACCTACAAGACATTTTAGAACTAACACCCAAAAAAGATGTCCTTTTTATTACAGGGGACTGGAATGCAAAAGTAGGAAGTCAAGCAACACCTGGAGTAACAGGCAAATTTGGCCTTGGAATACAGACTGAAGCAGGGCAAAGGCTAATAGAGTTTTGCCAAGAAAATGCACTGGTCATAGCAAACACCCTCTTCCAACAACACAAGAGAAGACTCTACACATGGACATCACCAGATGGTCAACACCGAAATCAGAGTGATTATATTCTTTGTGGCCAAAGATCGAGAAGCTATATACAGTCAACAAAAACAAGACCGGGAGCTGACTGTGGCTCAGGTCATGAACTCCTTATTGCCAAATTCAGACTTAAATTGAAGAAAGTAGGGAAAATCACTAGACCATTCAGGTATGACCTAAATCAAATCCCTTATGATTATACAGTGGAAGTGAGAAATAGATTTAAGGGACTAGATCCGATAGAGAGTACCTGATGAACTATGGACGGAGGTTCATGACATTGTACAGGAGACAGGGATCAAGACCATCTCCATGGGAAAGAAATGCAAAAAAGCAAAATGGCTGTCTGGGGAGGCCTTACAAATAGCTGTGAAAAGAAGAGAAGCCAAAAGCAAAGGAGAAAAGGAAAGATATAAATATCTGAATGCAGTTCCAAAGAATAGCAAGAAGAGAAAAGAAAGCCTTCTTCAGCGATCAATGCAAAGAAATAGAGGAAAACAACAGAATGGGAAAGACTAGAGATCTCTTCAAGAAAATTAGAGATACCAAGGGAACATTTAATGCAAAGATGGGCTCAATAAAGGACAGAAATTGTATGGACCTAACAGAAGCAGAAGATATTAAGAACAGGTGGCAAGAATACACAGAAGAACTGTACAAAAAAGATCTTCACTACCAAGATAATCACAATGGTGTGATCACTGACATAGAGCCAGACATCATGGAATGTGAAGTCAAGTGGGCCTTAGAAAGCATCACTACGAACAAAGCTAGTGGAGGTGATGGAATTCCAGTTGAGCTCTTTCAAATCCTGAAAGATGAAAGTGCTGCACTCAATATACCAGAAAATTTGGAAAACTCAGCAGTGGCCATAGGACTAGGTCAGTTTTCATTCCAATCCCAAAGAAAGGCAATACCAAAGAATGCTCAAACTACCACACAATTGCACTCATCTCACACGCTAGTTAAGTAATGCTCAAAATTCTCCAAGTCAGGCTTCAGCAATATGTGAACTGTGAACTTCCAGATGTTCAAGCTGGTTTTAGAAAAGGCAGAGGAACAAGGGATCAAATTGCCAACATCTGCTGGATCATCGAAAAAGCAAGAGAGTTTCAGAAAAACATCTATTTTTGCTTTATTAACTATGCCAAAGCCTTTGACTGTGTGGATCACAATAAACTGTGGAAAGTTGTGAAATAGATGGGAATACCAGACCACCTGAGCTGCTTCTTGGCAAACTTATATGCAGGTCAGGAAGCAACAGTTAGAACTGGACATGGAACAACAGACTGGTTCCAAATAGGAAAAGGAGTATGTATGTCAAGGCTGTATATTGTCACCCTGTTTATTTAACTTATATGCAGAATACATCATGAGAAATGCTGGGCTGGAAGAAGCACAAGCTGGAATCAAGATTGCTGGGAGAAATATCAATAACCTCAGATATGCAGATGACACCACCCTTATGGCAGAAAGTGAAGAGGAACTCAAAAGCCTCTTGATGAAAGTTAAAGAGAATTAAAAAGTTGGCTTAAAGCTCAACATTCAGAAAACAAAGATCATGGCATCTGGTCCCATCACTTATTGGGAAATGGATGGGGAAACAGTGGAAACAGTGTCAGACTTTATTTTTCTGGGCTCCAAAATCACTGCAGATGGTGACTGCAGCCATGAAATTAAAAGACACTTACTTCTTGGAAGGAAAGTTATGACCAACCTAGATAGCATATTCAAAAGCAGAGACATTACTTTGCCAACAAAGATCTGTCTAATCAAGGCTTGGTTTTTCTAGTGGTCATGTATGGATGTGAGAGCTGGACTGTGAAGAAAGCTGAGCGCCAAAGAACTGATGCTTTTGAACTGCAGTGTTGGAGAAGACTCTTGAGAGTCCCTTGGACTGTAAGGAGATCCAACCAGTCCATTCTAAAGGAGATCAGTCCTGGGTGTTCTTTGAAAGGAATGATGGTAAAGTTGAAACTCCAGTACTTTGGCCACCTCATGTGAAGAGTTGACTCATTGGAAAGGACTCTGCTGCTGGGAGAGATTGGGAGCAGGAGGAAAAGGGGACGACAGAGGATGAGATGGCTGGATGGCATCACTGACTCAATGGACATGAGTTTGAGTGAACTCCAGAGTTGGTGATGGACAGGGAGGCCTGGCGTTCTGTGATTCATGGGGTCACAAAGAGTCGGACATCACTGAGTGACTGAACTGAACTGAACTGAAGGAAAGGAAGATCATGCTCACTTTGATGTCAATGTCAGAAAGCAATGATGATGTGTGTTTTGTTTAATTCAATGAGACATAGCACTGAAGCACCGTCCTTTGCAATTAAAGACACTTAGCGAGCCAGATCTCCCAGCTCAAGCAGTTTCTGCATGAGCATGAGTTCTAGGAAGGGTGAGCTGTCTCCTTAAGTCCATCAGTGCACTGAGCACAAGGATGCTGCTGGGTTCCTCAAGGCCGCACAGGTAAAAATTGGTATAGGAACCACAAGGCAAACCCACTCAGAGTACCAAGAGTGACCGTTGTGGGAAAGGCACATCTGTCCACCAAGACATTGAAAGTTACCTATGGTTTTCTACTGTGAAATGGATTTTCCAATCAGTTTGCACTTAAGTCATATGCTTAGACGTGAGGAATGTTTGATAATGAAAGTGGGCTTAGGATATCCACAAAGATAGACAACCATTATTGGAGAAAAGCAGAGGTTGCGCTGGCACGAAGAGAATAAACAAGCAAAAAAAGTCCTTGATCCTGTGCTGAGATTTTCTTCAAACTTTTATGTGTGTGCCCTCGTAGACGCATGCAGCACTATATATGACAATATGATTTTTATTAATGGTTGCAGGCAAACTGAGTGAGTGGGGCATCTAGATACTTCAAATCATATGGGTTATAGACAGTGGCTAAAGCCTAAAACTAAGCTTTCAAGAGGAAACGTCTAAAAAGCAAAATGGGGTCAGAAATTTCTCAGTAAATAGTATCATAGAAAAGTTGAGTAGTTGGAATTTATTTTGTAAAATTTTAATGAGTGTACCGATTATACAGATACTTAAATATGACAATATTTGGATAGTCCATAGGAGGCTCTCCAGACTTTTAAAGCCATACAGGGAAGAGAACAGAGTCCACAGAAATGTCTTGGTTCTATGCAGAGTTTTGTATTCAAATAATAATAGTAGCCAGCATTTATTGAGGGGCTACTAGGAGTTGGATACACTGCTATTATTAAGCCTAATACAACTTTGCAAAGGGGTTGTAATTAGCTATTTTACTAAACGCCGAGGTCTGCATATAACTTCTCCAAGGCTACTATCAGGAACTGATTTAGAATTTTTTTGTAAGTTTACTTAACTCCAAAGTCCGTTCTCTTCCCACTATCACATTCTTTCTTTTTGCTCTATTTCTATCAAATTTATGGTAAACAATTTTAATATTGATAAAAAGAAGCTTTTACTTGGTACATACCACATTGTTCAGGAAACTCAAAGAAGTTAGCCCTTATTGAACATAAGAAATTAGAAAAATCCATTTGATTTAATGTCTCTGTACCCCTGTTTAATTTACCTATAGATAGTTGCAGACGGATGACATCTCAAGACTGCCTTACCCAATTCATCCATAGAGTCAAGGACTTTCTGCAAATTCTTACTCAGATATTAAACAGGCAAAGAGAAAGGTGTAAGCATTTGATTTACATTGACTAGCTCATTTTAAAAATACGTTCATATCTTAATACACTGAAATTATTTCCTACATTCTGAATCATTTTTGGAAGAGCGAGTTACCTCTTTCTAGTTAGTATGCAAGGGCATGACCAAAAATAACACTAAGTGACTAATTTAAAAATAAAAGATATTTGCATCTAAAAGAATTCAGAGCCAGTTCTAACATTTTATATGAAACATATCTATTTAATTTAATCCTCAGCTTCTTATGCCAGTTATTTACCAATAAATTGTTTTAATATTAAAGAGTGTTTTAGATCTTATAGAAAAATAACATCATGTAAGAAATCACAGAATTGATATAAGATCCTGGGGAATGGGTTGGTAACTGTCACAGAGTTACAACATCTAACCATTTAGAATCTGTGAAAATCATATATTTCAAACTGTGTCATCTGGAATCAATTTAATATTAGTATGCTTGATTCACTCAATATTAACTTACTGATTTTTAAAGAGGCATGCACATCAAATTCAGCTCATGTATCAATAAATGGCAAATCTTTGGGGAAAATGTATTTTTGTCAAGCATTATTGTTGTTCAGAACTACTAAGTTGGAATGCCTCAACAATTATATCCATATTTCAATCACAACACAAGCTATTAAAATAGGTTTCCCTCTTACTATTGGGTTTTCTATGGCAAAAGTGAAAGAGAAATTTGCTCAGTTGTGTCCGACTCTTTGCGACCTCATGGACTACACAGTCCATGGAATTCTCCAGGCCAAAATACTGGAGTGGGTAGCCTTTCCCTCCTCCAGGGGATCTTCCCAACCCAGGGATTGAACCCAGGTCTTCCACACTGCAGGCAGATTCTTTACCAGCTCAGCCATACAAACACACCATAATTCAGGAAAGTCATGCTCTCCTGGAATAAGTTAAAAAAAAAAATGGATCTCACATTGTTAATTCCCATAAGTCACTTCTCAATGCCCAGTCTAGTAGAATTTAAGACCAACAGTTTTTCCATGTTGAGATGTCAGATTTTGTGCTATATACTTGAGTAAATACACTGCCCATAAACTTAAAAGTCTTTTTTTTTTAAGGAATCATATTATAATTTCTGTTAACTTCAGTGGTCATACTTCCTTGACTTCCCTGGTGGCTCATTGGTAAAGAATCCACTTGCAAATGCAGGAGATATGGTTGATCCCTGGATTGGGAAGGTCCCCTGGAGAAGAAAATGGCAACCCACTCCAGCATTCTCATGGACAAAGGAGCCTGGCTGGCTCTAGTCCATGGGGTCACAAGGAGTTGAACATGACTTGTGACTGAACACAAGTATAGGCACATAGTGGTTATGCAAGGATTCAGAGAGTAATTGCATGGTTTGTAGAACATCCATATAATTTTTTACCTAATTATGTGCAAATTTGCTATGTTGTTAGCATGTTCATCAGAAGAAATAAATGCAACTTGAATTTCAAATGACTTATTTTACAACTTTGAGCAGCTTTAGGGTTGAAATTATTGGCAAAAATTGGGTTTTGGAACTCTAGTTATTTACAGATATCAATTATCCATGCTACCCTTTTCTCCATTACCCCCTAGGAAACTGAAAGTTGTATATATTAACTTGTCCTAATATCATCAGTCCAGAAGCTTTTATAGACAAGTTTTTGCTTATCTATTACTTGTGAATTTGAAAAAAAGTGGACCTTATGCACTGAAATTCTGGCTTCAGTACTTGGCGGTGTTATGTCTCCTTTCCCTCCCTCTTCTCTCTAAACTTTTAATATCCTTAATAAACTTTTAACTTCCCATTTTCAAGTCTTTTCTTAAGGAGAAGTAAAACATCACTGTCACCTAATCTCCCTTCAAATAACAGTAGAAGCAAAGCATAAAATTTAATTTAAATATATTAACTCTTTTCTACTTTACAAGTTCTTCACCTAGTGTATTTATATTTTAGTGTTTATATAATTTTGTGATCTATATATTCACATTCAATTTTATTTTATTTTTTTTAATTTTTTAAAAATATAACACATTAGCATTTTATTTGGAAAAAATGATATATATATATAAAATATTTCAATTGCAATTACTCAATAAATACATGTATGCAGAAAAATGTTAGAAGGAAACAAAAATATATTATTAAAGTTTTTTTAAAAAGATTGTTCTGAATTTTCCTTAATTTTATTCATTTAATGTGACATTTATAGAAATTATTTCACTTTTTATCAAATTCAGTGCTTTTTACTTTCTTGTTCCTTTATGTTATTAGGCACTTGAGGGTCTTCTGTTATGGTCTACAATGATTTGACTGGATTTTCAGTTGAGCTATTTGATTTTACTCACTGAACCAACTTGTTAACTAACAAGACTGCGGCTATGCCTCCACTGGTTCCATTTTGGCTGACGGCTAAAATATAGCTCTACAAAAAGAAGGAACAGTGTCGGAGGGGACACCAAGCCCCAGACTCATGACGGGCAGGGCTCAGAACGCTCCACGTTTGTGACACCACATTCGTGTGACACCATCATCCTACATGATTAGATGCTGTTGCTCAGAAAGTGACAAGGGATGACTGTATAGGGCAGAGGGCAGCAGGATCAGGCTGATTATGATGCATTTCCTGCACAGGAAGCCTTGACCAGGGAGAACCAGTTCCCCAAAGAACTAGCTTGGGGAGGTTAGGTCTATTCTTGTCTAAGCAGGTGGTTAGGTCTGTTCTTGTTCTGACATTGCTGAGTGGGTGTCATATTACAGGAAGTGAGGGTGATGAGGGGAGCAGGGGAAGGAGGGGAAGGCAGGAGACAAAGAAAGAGTCTCAAGATGCCCAAATCTCAAGTCACAAAGGAAAATGTCATTAACTAAACAAGTTACAGTGGGCCAGGCACTCTGCTTGCTGCTCACACATGCCTGACTTCATTTTATTTTCACAAAAATCCTGCAAAGTGTACGCTGTTATCATCACCACCACCCCCATCTCTCCATTCTACAGATAAGACACAAGAGGCTCACCAAGGTCACGCAGCTTTTGAGTGGAAGTATTGGAAATTGAACCCAGATCTGACACCCTCAATCAGGCTTTAAAAATATTCTCTAAGAAAATTTAATCAGGAATGTGACAAGGAAGCAATCAGTTTTGTCAGCAAACAGCTTCATTTTAGGGTCCTTTAAAGTTTATATTTGCTTCCATTGAGGAACAATACAGGGAAATACACAAACCAGATATGCAAAGAAACCTTTCTGGTACAGTATACAAATGATGTATAAAATATTTTTAAAAACTGTTTTCTAATTCATGACTGAGTTGGAAGATAAGTATGTGATTTCCTTGGAGGCTAGAAACAACATGAAGGGGAAAAGCCCAGTGAGGAATAAAGCTCTTCTCTGGTCAGTAAAGAGTAAGGAAATTCTATAATTAGTTAGAGAACACTGGGCTCTAAGTAGGTTTAAATCCCCTCTTGACCCCTGACTGCTTAATATGTGAACTGCAGCAGACATCTTGTGAACTGAAAAATAAGACCCCATCAAGGAGCATAACCTCCATTTGTTTAAACATTACTCTCAGGATGTGTATGTGGCTTTTGTTGTTGTTGAGTCACTCAGGCGTGTCTGTTTGTGACTCCATGTGTTACCAGGCAAAGCTTGATTTGGGATGCAGAGGTGAGGTGTGTGTGTGTCAGTTGCTCAGCCAGGGGATCTTCCTGACCCAGGAATTGAACTGGGGTCTCCTGCATTGCAGGCAGATTCTTTACCAGCTGAGCTACCAGGGAAGCCCTTTTAGGCAAAATTCAATTCCATGAATCGTGCTTAATATTTAACAACCTTGTTTTGTATTCAAGTCAGAGGTGACTTCATCACATTTGCCTGGAAAATAGACTGGAGACAAGTGAAAAAAAACTGCCTTCAGAAGCCAGTTCAACTTAGGGTTGGTGCAGAAGGGCAGTGTGGCTGTGAGAAGCTCCACTTCTCAGCCATCAACTGGAGGGAGGACCTTGTAGCAATCCTGAGAGTAGTGTTTAAACACATTCAATTTTAGAATCTTGTTCTTTGATATCATGAAAAATTTAGATTTGATATCATGAAAAATTTGATATCATGAAAAATTCCACTTTTGATCAGTCTGGGCAAATCAGAAAAAAGGATGCTCAATAGATATTCACAAATGGCAAATTTGTTTCTACATAACATCATTAAAAGATTATTATAAGGGCTTCCCAGGTGGCTCAATGGTAAAGAATCAGCCTGCCAATACAGCAGATGCAGGCTCAATCCCTGGGTCAGGAAGAGCCCATGGAGAAGGGAATGGCAACCCACTCCAGCATTCTTGCTTGAGAAATCCCACGGACAGAGGAGGCAGGCAGGCTAAAGTTCATGGGGGTTGCAAAGGGTCAGACATGACTCAGTGACTGAAGAACAGCAACAAATACTGATAGTAGAAAAGGTTTTAGAAATCCTATGAAGTTCATATTTTATTTGACATCTAATGGACCTCTATCATCTATAACCATTTTTTGGTTTTCACTCATTTATTCACTATCCCATTTCTTATACATCAGGATAAAAACCATGGATTTATATTTTTAAGTAGCAAAAGCCTACAATAACAGCTGAAATATTAAACGTGACTTCCTTTGCTTCTGTGATACATGCAGGTGGTTCAGCATCAGGGGAATGATAAACAATTAGATCAGCACAGTTACACAAGTATAGAGACAACAGTGACTTGCCAGCGTTCAGTGAAAGGGTACAGATCTGCCTTAGAGCCATTTTAAATAAGAGATTGAAAAATGGAATCTAAGCCAACAGGGGAGATAAATGTTTACTTTGTCAGAAATCAGCAGAATGTTGCCTTGAATACTTTAGCAAGGTTATTTCAGTAACCAAAGGCATTCTTAAGAAAGGCACAAGCCTAACTCTATGGGGTGGGTTTCTATAAATTTTAGAAATATACTAAAGTATTAATATCTCCAATTTCACAAACACTAATTGAACAGCTAAAATATGTCAGTTATTATAGTTGTTTAGTCACTAACTCATGTCTGACTCTTTTCAAGTCCATGGACTGCAGCATATCCACTTCCCTGTCCTTCACAACTATCTCCCTGAGCTTGCTCAAACTCATGTCCATTAAATCAGTGATGCCATCCAACCATCTTGTCCTCTGTCACCCCCTTCTTCTCCTGCTCTCAATCTTTCCCAGCATCAGGGTCTTTTCCAATGTGGCAGATCAGATCAGATCAGATCAGTCGCTCAGTTGTGTCCGACTCTTTGCGACCCCATGAATCGCAGCACACCAGGCCTCCCTGTCCATCACCAACTCCCGGAGTTCACTCAGACTCATGTTCATGAGTCAGTGATACCATCCAGCTATCTCATCCTCTGTCGTCCCCTTCTCCTCCTGCCCCCAATCCCTCCCGGCATCAGAGTCTTTTCCAATGAGTCAACTCTTCCCATGAGGTGGCCAAAGTACTGGAGTTTCAGCTTTAGCATCATTCCTTCCAAAGAAATCCCAGGGCTGATCTCCTTCAGAATGGACTGGTTGGATCTCTTTGCAGTCCAAGGGACTCTCAAGAGTCTTCTCCAACACCACAGTTCAAAAGCATCAATTCTTCGGTGCTCAGCCTTCTTCACAGTCCAACTCTCACATCCATACATGACCACATAGCCTTGACTAGACGGACCTTTGTTGGCAAAGTAATGTCTCTGCTTTTGAATATGCTATCTAGGTTGGTCATAACTTTCCTTCCAAGGAGCAAGCATCTTTTAATTTCATGGCTGCAGTCACCATCTGTAGTGATTTTGGAGCCCAGAAAAATAAAGTCTGACACTGTTTCCACTGTTTCCCCATCTATTTCTCATGAAGTGGTGGGACCAGATGCCATGATCTTCGTTTTCTGAATGTTGAGCTTTAAGCCAACTTTTTCACTCTCCACTTTCACTTTCATCAAGAGGCTTTTGAGTTCCTCTTCACTTTCTGCCATAAGGGTGGTGTCATCTGCATATCTGAGGTTATTGATATTTCTCCCGGCAATCTTGATTCCAGCTTGTGTTTCTTCCAGTCCAGCATTTCTCATGATGTACTCTGCATATAAGTTAAATAAACAGGGTGACAATATACAGCCTTGACGTACTCCTTTTCCTATTTGGAACCAGTCCGTTGTTCCATGTCCAGTTCTAACTGTTGCTTCCTGACCTGTATACAAATTTCTCAAGAGGCAGATCAGGTGGTCTGGTATTCCCATCTCTTTCAGAATTGTCCACAGTTCATTGTGATCCACACAGTCAAAGGCTTTGGCATAGTCAATAAAGCAGAAATAGATGTTTTTCTGGAACTCTCTTGCTTTTTCGATGATCCAGCAGATGTTGACAATTTGGTCTCTGGTTCCTCTGCCTTTTCTAAAACCAGCTTGAACATCAGGAAGTTCACGGTTCACATATTGCTGAAGCCTGGCTTGGAGAATTTTGAGCATTACTTAACTAGCGTGTGAGATGAGTGCAATTGTGCGGTAGTTTGAGCATTCTTTGGCATTGCTCTTATTTGGGACTGGAATGAAAACTGACCTTTTCCAGTCCTGTGGCCACTGCTGAGTTTTCCAAATTTGCTGGCATATTGAGTGCAGCACTTTCACAGCATCATCTTTCAGGATTTGGAATAGCTCAACTGGAATTCCATCACCTCCACTAGCTTTGTTCGTAGTGATGCTTTCTATTTGTATCAACTTACTGAAGATAGAGGATGAACAATCCCTCAACCCTGAGTGCCTCTGAGGATCTGTCTCAAAGTGAAAGTCACTCAGTTATGTCCAACTCTAGGCCAGAGGGGATCTACTCAATCTCCTAGGAGCCATAAAATAGTATCAGTGCCCCAGGCTCGCCCTCAGAGTTTCTGAGTCCATGTGACTGGGACAGCACTAGGCACCTGTATTTTGTTAAAGCTCCCCAGGTGACTTAACATTCAGCCACAGTTGAAACACTTAGGTCCTAGGATCTCACATTGCTCAGTCATATCTAACTCTTTGCGACGCCATGGACTGTAGCCCACCAGGCTCCTCTGTCCATGGGATTCTCCAGGCAAGAATACTGGCATAGGTTGACATTCCCTTCTCCAGGGAACCTTCCCAACTGAGGGATCAAACCACGTCTCCTGCATTGCAGGCAGATTTTTTTTTTTTTAATTATCTGAGTCACCAGGGAAGCCCTCTTAGAGAAAATACAGAGATGCAACAGCAATGCAGTAGTTGGACAAATAAATGCTGTAGCATCTCATGTACTCCAAACTTGAGAAGTCTGGAGTGGTGGGCTTCACGGAGAGAAAACAAGGGACAATAAAGACTCCATCAAGGAAGTGAAGCAGTCATTTCAGAAATCTCAGTAACTACAGCTGGCTAACATCTCTTGAGCAAGTACTGTATGTCAGGTGCTTTGGATGGCACTTCTAACAATTCCTGAAAGTAGGTATTATCATACCCACATTGCCAATGAGGAAACTGAGGCTCAGGAACAATCAATGATTAGCTGAAAATAATCACAAAACTTGTAAGTGGCAGGGTTAGGATTTGAACCAAGATGCCTTGCT
Source organism: Bos grunniens (assembly GCF_055505025.1). Lineage (NCBI taxonomy): Eukaryota > Metazoa > Chordata > Mammalia > Artiodactyla > Bovidae > Bos > Bos grunniens. The sequence goes on along the minus strand of NC_141179.1, from coordinate 5,008,116 downwards.
TCTAACTCAACATAATATCTGGGGAAAAATAAGTAATGAATCTAGGTGATTTTTAAATTTTAGTATTTCAAAAAAATAGGTGTCAAGTAGGGCTGACTCTCAAATAGCTGTCATGGTTAAGATACTTGAAGATATAGTCAAGTTTTATCATTTCTTTGTCTAATGCCATTTTAATATTTTTTTCTGGGGTTCTCAAAGCATCATGAATATTTTATTTTCTTTCAAGTTGACCTAATAGAGATCCAAAGACAGCAATGCCTTATAAAAAAGCATTTTCTTTTTTGTGTTGGATACAAAGTGAGCACTGAGGAAATCTGATTTGAGAGTTACACTGTCCTGCATGTGACATCCTAGGCGGTGCTAGTGGTAAAGAACCTGCCTGCCAATGGAGGAGATGCAAGAGACTTGGGTTCCATCCCTGGGTTGGGAAGATCCCCTGGAGAAGGAAATGGCAACCTACTGCAGTATTCTTGTCCGGAGAATCCCATGGACAGAGGAGCCTGGTGGGCTACAGCCCATAGTGTCGCAAAGAGTCAGACGCGACTAAAGTGACTTAGCACTCACACAGGCATACAGCGTATTTCCATAACATCAGGGCCACCAGTGACTCTGTTGTCCCCACTTAGCTGTGCAATTTAAGTATATAAGATTATGACCTAAGCCATAAGTAGCAGATTTAGGCAGGAGTTAACTAATTAGTTGCTTCAGCCTACATGTTCTAACAGATTGCCCTCACCAGCACAAACATTATCTGTAAAAGGGCCCAGGTTCACAATTCCTGAAAGTGAAAGTTGCTCAGTCGTGTCCCACTCTTTGCAACCCCATGGATTGTGGCTTGCTAGGCTCCTTTGTACATGGAATTTTCCAGGACAGAATACTGGCGTAGGTAGCCTTTCCCTTCTCCAGGGGATCTTCCCAACCCAGGGATTGAATCCAGGTCTCCCGCACTGTAGGTGGATTCTTTACCATCTGAGCCACCAGGGAAGCTCAATAATTCTGGAGTGGGCAATCTATCCCTTCTCTTTAAAAGGACCTCTGTTACTACAAAGAAATAGGGTATACTGTATTAAATATCTTTACATCTGTGATGCAAGTCAGCCTTATAAGACTTCCAAAAATGTTAATAATAACAAATCTTATCAAATGAAGCAAGAACATAACAGACTAGAAATTATACTTTTATTCAATAAGAGGTAATTACAAACTATTTCTCTACTAATTTGAGTTAAACATTCAAATAAACACTCACATCCTAAAAACATATTACCCAGATGCAGCATCCTATTTTTAATAGCTTAAGTACTATGGTTTTAACTTTTGATGTTTTAACTCTGCTGAATATTCTTTTTTCCTCCCTTCACTGTGTTTTTCTGAACCTTCCAGCTGAATGTGTGCCCTCACACTTGTGCAAAATATCCTGGATCTGTGTTTCTTTCTTGGGACCTTTACATCCTATGAACTACCAAGGATGCCAAGCCTATGGTTAGGACCTTATAAAATTTTTTGGAATGGACACTGAATGAGTAGAGTTGGAATCTTCCAGATTTTTGAACACTGCTTTACCAGGAGCCTCTCCTGCGAACACTGACTGAATCCTGGGCTAATTCAACACTCACATCCATCAGAGAGACACAGAGGACTGTTACACACGCACTGCCATTGGAGGCAAGAGACCATGATTCTCCTTTCCTCTCCATTGCCATGCAGCCATTGAAGAGTTATCCAGCTCCCCTGACTTTGGTCACCTCTACTGTTTATGGTGGGACTAAAAATACCTTGTTTGCCAAGAAGCACAAAGTTGATCCAGATGATTTTATAAGGTCTTTTCTAGCTCCAAACTTTGACTGACTCAAGTCTTTCTTAGTCCCATACAAACAACACAGTTTGGGCAAAATACAGAACATCATTTGAAAGTTCTGTGAAAAGATATATAATAATGGGCTAACAATACTCATCTGATTTAAGTGTATTAAATATATTGCATTGCAAATTCTTACTTGTTACTGTTAGTACTTGTATCTGCTTATGAAGAACTGTATCTGTTTCTTACCTTTTGACTTCCTGTCATGATACGATCTGCCTCGATGATGAGGGGTATCCAAATACAGATTCTCAAGATCTTCTTGCCATGATTCTGGATTGAAGTGCTTGAGCAGGTCTTCCACAGTATCAAATTCTGCAATCGTCTTGTCCAGAGCATCCGCAGTGAGAGTGGGGTCCGTTACTGATGGAGAGTGATAGGATATCCCCTAAGAGTGACATACAGCTCAGTGTACTCAGAAAAAGTGCATTGCTATGAAATACAAGTCACACAACCTTATGGAAGGAACACAGACTTCTGATTATAAGACATCACATATATAAATATCATGCTGAGCCCCTGTGCCGTAGTCTTGCCATATTCCTAAATAATTGCTTGGTAAATCATAGGCATTTGCTTTACTGCAAATCAAAAACAGGAAGATCATAAAATACCCAGCTTATCTGAACTGTAATCATTAAAAATGATACCAGATAAATGGAAATATCAAAACAAGTCATTAAATTTCTTGGTTTAAAGTCCCAAATCATCATATCCATATCAACAAATAATGGTAATAGGTAAAGTATGAACTCCTTTCATCTTCCATGCAAACTGTGAGTAATCCATTTCATATCCCTTGCTTAGCTTTAATGCCCCCTCTTTACAGCTCACCTACCATAATAGACGTGAGCAGTGTTTAAATTTACTCTGGAAATACCTTGGTAAAATTTGGTACTTTAAGCATCTTATTGTCAACAAGAATAATAAGCCATGAAACTGGCTCCCTTGACTTAAGACTGGAAGATTCACTTGGGTGTGTATGTGTGTGTATACGCATTTTGTGTGTGTGTGTATGTACTTTCAGTGCTATAGTTGCTAGGGATCCCTGTTGCCATTAAAACATTCTCAGGAATACTCTTTAAGTGGGGAATGCAACATTATAGAAAGTCTGGAAGGGATTATGCATTTTGCCATGGAATATATTCCCATATAAATTTCTAAGCACTTACTTCACTAACGCTGTACAATCTTGAGGTAAATGAGCCATGAGTCAAACACCTCTGTAAAAATTGATGACCCATTAACAAGGGAATGGAAAGCATAGTCTCCAATGTTTTCTAAATGTCTTTAAAGAAACTGCTAAACAAATAATATCCCCCAAGGGCAAGTATCTCATATCTCTATAGGAAAATAAAAATTAATGAAAACTTACATTTCTGAAACTTAGCTGTATTCCTAAAGAGAAATAATATGCATATGCATTATAAAGTCCCAGACAGCAAAGCCCACAATTATTTTCAGACTTTCAGGTGAATGCTTTTTAAAAAATCAAGATCCAAAGATTCCCAAGTGACACTTACTCTTGGGGAAAATTATGAGGTTTTCAGTTTAGTTCAGTTGTTCAGTCATGTCCAACTCTTTGCAATCCCATGGACTACAGCATGCCAGGCCTCCCTGTCCATCACCAACTTCGGGAGCTTATTCAAACTCCGGTCCATTGAGTTGGTGATGCCATCCAACCATTTCATCTTTTGTCGACCCTGGCTCATCCCACCTTCAATCACTCCCAGCATCAGGGTCTTTTCCAATCAGTCAGTTCTTCGCATCAGGTAGCCAACTATTGGAATTTCAGCTCCAGCATCAATCCTTCCAATGACTATTCAGGACTGATTTCCTTTAGGATGGACTGGTTGGATCTCCTTGAAGTCCAAGAAACTCTAAAGAGTCTTCTCCAACATCACAATTCAAAAGCATCAATTCTTCAGCACTGATCTTTCTTTATAGCCTAACTCTCACATCCATACATGACTACTGGAAAAACTATAGCTTTGACTAGATGGACATTTGTTGACAAAGCCATGTTTCTGCTTTTTAATATGCTGTCTAGGTTTGTGTGTGGAAGAAAATAGCTTTTCTTCCAAGGAGCAAGTGTCTTTTAATCTCATGGCCACAGTCATCATGTGCAGTGATTTTGGAGCTCCCCAAAATAAAGTCTGTCACTGTTTCCATTGTTTCTCCATCTATTTGCCATGAAGTGATGGGACTACACATCATGATCTTAGTTTTCTGAATGTTGAGTTTTAAGCCAACTTTTTCACTTTCTTTCACTTTCACCAGGAGGCTCTTTAGTTCTTCTTCACTTTCTGCCATACCGGTGGTGTCATCTGCATATCTGAGATTATTGATATTTCTCTTGGCAGTCTTGATTCCAGCTTGTGCTTCATCCAGCCCAGCATTTCTCATGATGTACTCTGCATTTAAGTTAAATAAGAAGGGTGGCAATATACAGCTTTGGCATACTCCTTTCCCAATTTGAAAACAGGCTGTTGTTCCATGTCCAGTTGTAACTGTTGCTTCTTGGCCTGCATACAGATTTCTCAGGAGGCAGATAAGGTGGTCTGGTATTCCCATCTCTTTCAGAATTTTCCATAGTTTATTGTGATCCACACAGTCAAAGGCTTTGGCATAGTCAATAAAGCAGAAGTAGATGTCACTTTGAAACTCTCTTGCTTTTCTGATGATCCAATGGATGTTGGCAATTTGATTTTTGGTTCCTCTGCCTTTTCTAAATCCATCTGGAACATTTGAAAGTTCATGGTTTACATATTGCTGAAGCCTGGCTTGGAGAATTTTGAGCATTACTTTGCTAGCATGTGAGATGAGTGAAATTGTGTGGTAGTTTGAGCATTCTTTGGCATTGCCCTTCTTTGGGATTGGAATGAAAACTGACCTTTTCCTGTCCTGTAGCCACTGCTGAGTTTTCCAAATTTGCTGGCATATTGAGTGCAGCACTTTCACAGCATCATCCTTTAGGATTTGAAATAGCTCAGCTGGAATTCCATCACCTCCACTAGCTTTGTTCATAGTGATGCTTTCTAAGGCCCACTTGACTTCACATTCCAGGATGTCTGGCTCTAGATGAGGGATCACACCATCATAATTATCTGGGTCATGAAGATGTTCTTTGTAATCTTGCCACCTCTTCTTAATATCTTATGATTCTGTTAGGTTCATACCATTTCTGTCCTTTATTGTGCCCATCTTTGCATGAAATATTCCCTTTGTATCTCTAGTTTTCTTGAAGAGATCTCTAGTCTTTCCCATTCTATTGTTATCTTCAATTTCTTTGCATTGTTCACTGAGGAAGGCTTTCTTATTTCTCCTTGCTATTCTTTGGAACTCTGCATTCACGTGGGTATATCTTTCCTTTTCTCCTTTGCCTTTAGCTTCTGTTTGTTTCCCAGCTATTTGTAAGGCCTTCTCAGACAACCATGTTGCCTTTTTGCATTTCTTTTTCTTGGGGATGGTTTTGATCCCTGCCTCCTGTACAATGTCATGAACTTCTGTCCATAGTTCTTCAGACAGTATGTCTATCAGATCAAATCCCTTGAATCTGTTTGTCACGTCTACTTTATAATCACAAGGGATTTGACTTAGGTCATCCCTGAATGTTCTAGTGGTTTCCCCTACTTTCTTAAATTTAATTCTGTATTTGGCAATAAGGAATTCATGATCTGAGCCATAGTCAGCTCCTGGTCATGTTTTTACTGACTGTAGAGAGCTTCTGCATCTTTGGCTGCAAAGAATATAATCAATCTGATTTCAGTATTGACCATCTGGTGATGTTCATGTGTAGAGTCTTCTCTTGTGTTGTTGGAAAGGGTGCTTGATATTATCAGTGAGTTCTCTTGGCAAAACTCTATTAGCCTTTGTCCTGCTTCATTTTTTACTCCAAGGCTAAATTTGTCTGTTACTCCAGATATCTCTTGACTACCTACATTTGCATTTCATTCCCCTATAATGAAAAGGACATCTTTTTTGAGTGTTAGTTCTAGAAGGTCTTGTAGGTCTTCATAGAACCACTCAACATCAGCTTTTTCAGCATTATTATTTGGGGCATAGACTTGGATTACTGTGATATTGAATGGTTTGCCTTGGAAACCAACAGAGATCATTCTGTCATTTTTGAGATTGCCTCCAAGTACTGCATTTCAGACTCCTGTTGACTATGTGGGCTACTCCATTTCTTCTAAGGGATTCTTGCCCACAGTAGTAGACATAATGGTCATCTGAGTTAAATTAATCCATTCCAGTCCATTTTAGTTCACTGCTTCCTAAATGTTGATGTTCACTTTGTTCCTGTTTGACCACGTCCAATTTACCTTGATTCATGGACCTAACATGCCACGTTCCTATGCAATATTGTCCTATGCAATATTGTTAAGAGGTTTTATAAGAGCATAAATCCCTACTATTGGTATAATTTGTTGTTGGGAGGGACAGGGAGTAAGTGGCAGATGGGGTCTGGAGTATAAAGTGAGAGACATGAGATAGATTGGTGAAGGTACCAGTCCAGCCATTTAATTAGGAGTGTGTTTGTGTTTGTGTATGTGTGTGCATGGCTCATAGAAGCTGAACCCTGATTAAGGCACATTACTTCTGTCTTTCACAACCCTCTTGGTACACTATGCTTAAGGTAGCTAAATTTATGATTCAGTAACACAAGTCCAAATTCCCACTCAACTTTGTATTGTCTGGATCTACAGTCTACTTGGCTCTTACTGACCACATGATTTACAATTAGCTTTGTATCACAATAATGTGGTCTAAGATCCATAAAATCAAAATTAACTGGCCAAAGTTAGGTGCATGACACCATATGAAAGCTTTGAAATTACATTTTCCCCTCTTTTTTGAGACAAAAGACGGTACGTCAATCAAGCCATTCAACCACAAGCAAAGCTACCTAAATTATTCTGGGGACCTCCTGGCAAGGAGCTTCCTGGACTTTGTCTTAACAGTACCCATTCAGATGTCTCTCCAAGAGAAAGCTGTGGAGGCGCTCTTAGTCCCTGAGGATAAGGAGGGAATCTAAGCTCTTCTAGTATTAGTTTGAAGAGCAAATACAAACTATAGGTACAATGTAAAAGAGAACTTATGTATGAGTTTTGCTGCTTTTTTCAAGTTTTGACTTGAGATACTAGTGATGGTTGGGGATTCTCTGGTGGCTCAGATGGTAAAGAATCTGCAATGCAGGAGACCTGAGTTTGATCCCTGGGTTGGGAAGATCCACTGGAGAAGAGAATGACTACACGTTCCAGTATTGTTGCCTGGAGAATTCCATGGACAGAAGAGACTGGTGGGCTACAGTCCATGGGGTCACAAAGAGTCAGACATGACTGAGTGACTAACACACTAGTAATGGTTAAGAAAATATTTATGACTGATTAGGTGACTTAATCAACAATGGAGAACATTTTTGTTTCTGAGGCAATTATTTAAAAACTATTTTTGAATAGTTTTGAAACTAGGGAAATACTAGTTGATTGTGCTTCTTTCAATGGCACTATAAATTTGATCTCATTCAGATTCTGTTATATGTTCATAAAAATCAAACTAAAAGCTGAGTGAATTACTTTAAAATGATAAAAATTTGTTTTAAAAAATGTTCTGAAAACTGTAAACCAGTCTCAACAGAAGCAAAGAATGGTTTACATAGAAGTTAATGGGAGATCCAAGGGCTCTTGCTCCTGCTTCAGAAGGCTCTTGAAAATCAGAATGCTGAGAAAAGAAGTGAGGTCTCTCTAATCTTCCAAGAGGATTCAGCAGAACCTGGACTTAGAACTCACTCTAGAAGAATTTCCAGTGGATTCAGACATAAGGCTGAGCTTGCACGGACGCACCAAATGGATGGGACAATCCTTCTGTTTCAGAGTTCCTGCTGCTGTTGCTGCTAAGTCGCTTCAGTTGTGTCTGACTCTGTGCGACCCCATAAATGGCAGCCTGCCAGGCTCCCCCATCCGGGCTATCCTGAATTAGAGGGGGACTTCAAGCTTATTAATTTCTGCCCTTGGGGCAAGGACTGATGAGACAACCCTGAGCGATCACGCATAAGATACTTGAGGATCTTATGACAGAACAGCCAGAGGATCTCCTGACAGAACAGAACTCTTGGTCCTGGTGGAAAAGCTGCCACTGGAATGTACCTTAAATTGTCAGTCAGGCGCTAACTGCCCACACCTCCTGCCTAGCCTCTCAGCTCCCCAGTACCCCAGCATTATTTTAATTGTCTCCTACCTGACAATAATTGCCTATACCCAGCTAATTTCAGAGCATGCATTGCCAAGTATCAGAGATGAACAAAGTTTCTGTAAAATCACCATTATAGACCACACTGATCTCCATCAGATCATATTCTAGTCCAGCAGCCACACTTGGTGAATTAAAGAGTCACAGAGTCTATAGAAGAGGAAATCCTTGCATCTCAGGATATTTTTTAAAACTCCCCCCAAGAACAAAAGATTGACTATCACTTCAGGGGCAAAAAAAAAAAAAAATCAACGTTGACTCAGCTACACTAACATACTTTAGAACCATAGCCAAGTTTTCTCCATGCTCTTCATCTTATAATGAACAACTGCATTTATCATATTTTAGTTTATTGCTACACAAGTGCTCCCCACAGGATTGGTGAAAACAAAACCTGCTCTTTCTGTACAAAGTAGATAAGTAGACAGAATACTGAGAAATGACTAGATTTGGAGGGAAACAAATGGAGCACGAACCATTTTAAGTTTCAGGGTGAATTATGTTTTATTTCTAAGACACACAGAACACAAGTCTGGCTTGCACTTAAGTTTTATCTTGTGATTAACACTGGGGCTTTTTCACATATGAAAAGACCATTGAAAATGCAAAGGTTAACAGCTTCCCCTGGAATATTCAAAAAACTATTTCAAAATTCCCCACTTGAGCTTGGGCCCTGGACCTGTTTCAGTTGGAATGTTCTGCTTTGAAACTCATAAGTACTTAAGTCATTGCCTCCCGTGTTCCTACAATGGGTACTGACATTTCCTGGAAACCTTTCTGAAAGAGAAGGCAAAAGGGCATCTGACATAGCCCACTGTCGAAGAAATGGAAGAACGCATCATGCTTGAGATCTGGCTTTGGATCAAGCCATAGATCCTGCATGCAGCTGAGGCCATCCCAGGATTGACCTTAGCTACTACTCCATCAGTTGTTTTTGCAGGAACAGAAACATAAATTACTTACTGAGATAGAGCTTGTGACTGACTCCCAATTGGTCTCTGAGGCTGCTGCAGGTTGGAAATATTCCTAGAAGGCAAAGAAACATCCATGCGAGTCAGGCAAACCCCTGTTCAACTCATTACATGCACAGTTTCATCTCAGCCATCTGAATCTGCTTCCAACTATGTGACAATGGGAATACAGGCTACACGCCTGCTGAACAGATCACCATCTGCCTTAAGCACCTCTCCTCAAGAGCCCTTGTCATTCAAGACATGGACAATTGCATTCACATATTCTTATAAACACTGGTGAAATGAAAAAAATGTGAGGACAGGAGTTCAAATTTTAACTCAGTCATCCACTGGCCATGTGGCCTCTCCTCTCCAATCCTTCTTTTCCTCTCTGCAAAAGGAATGTGCTTGTACATTGTGACGTGCTGAGCTACGCTCAGTCATGTCTGACTCTTTGTGATCCCGTGGACTGCAACCCACCAGGCTCCTCTGTCCATGGGGATTCTCCAGGCAGGATTACTAGAGTGGGTTGCCATTTCCTCCTCCAGGGGATCTTCCCAACCCAGAGATCAAACTCACATCTCCTGCACTGGCAGGTGGATTCTTTACTGCTGAGCCGCCTGGGAAGCCCTGTAAAAGGCTGACATCAGATGCTTAAATTACAGGGCCATTTTGAGGACAGACTGCATTAATGATGTAATTATAACTAGAACCTAATAAAGATTAATAATTATTATCAGTGTTAATGTTTACTTGGTTTGAACTACATTCTGTAATATGTTCATTTCTGCTAAGCTAGTCTATGATAATCTGTGACCTTTTAAAGATGAATTAACTGACAAAATGCTATTCCTGACTCTATCAAGAAATGTCAGGAAGACTGGCAGGAGGAAGGAAATGGCTGTGGGAGTGACAAAGCACTACCCACTCAAGGAAAGAAAGTGAAGAGCAGACTCAAAGTCTTAAAGGGTTTGTGACCTCAGAGAAAGAAACTTCTCTTATAAGGCAAAGTTCTTTCTGATTTGTCTGTTAATTATTCCAGTACCCGTAAGTTTTATAAACATAATGGGAAGGAAAGCTGACTCTATCATTTTCACAAGTCACATGTGATTTCTTGACACTGCTAAAATAAATCACTTTGGTTAATTTCTTCTAGCCTGATCAGGGAGTAGGAGGTATTTTAAGATGATGCTGAGAAAAATTCAGCCACTCAAATCTGACAGCTTATTCACCCAAGTGTGCTTACTGAATGAGAGCTAAGAATCGTGTCTAAAAAATTTCAATACCCAACAACAACAAAAAAAAATTTCATTAACATTTTGAAGAGCTGGAAGTGTATTTGTTAACTGCTGATGATACAATTGGTTTATATATAAATGTCTACATAGAAGAAACTTTGTTTTCCAGAGGGAACTAAGGCAAATGTGGGGTTCGGGAATGAACATCTATTAAAAACTGGCTGGGCATCATTATTCTAATCTCAATCTCAAGGAAGAGAGGAAAAAGAAGTCTCTGCACTCTGCAAGACAGAATATACATGGAAAGAACACTGATATCTCATGGAAGGACGGGTGCAAACAAATGAAGGTAAACATTTATATGAGTCTTCATAAACTGGTAAACAAGTCAAAATAAGCAAGAAAACCAATGGCTTCTCCCTGTCTTGGAGATGCTATTAGTGTGAGAATATATTTCAGATTAAAAAATGGGATATGAGCAATTCTCAGATCAGAGAATTTTCATTTTTACTCATTCATGATATCTTTGTTAATCATCTAATGTGATATATTCTAAGCTGAGCATAGCATCACAAGGAAATAAGGAACCATAATTCCTTTCAAGGAGTTCAGAATGTAGACAAACAAACAGGTGAACAAACTCAGGCAGGTGCTCTGATATTACTCAAGATACCACAGGCAGTAAGAAATTCTTCTTGCCTGGGAAGTGGGCTTAGAAAAATTTTGCCTAAGAAGGTAACTTGAGCTGAGTCTTGTAGACTTAGATAAGCAGACAAGTAAGCAGATGGTTATTTGCTAGAATGGTATAGTAGAAGACAATTAAAGAGACAGCAACCTAAACAATATGAGGAGAGTATACAGAAAAAGGAGAAAGTTGATGGGGAAAGTTAGTGAATCAGGCATGTTGGACATAAAGGATTTGTAGTACTGGTATAACATCCAGGTAGACATGTTCAGGAAGCCATTTGTTATATGAGAATAAACCTCATGAACTTGAGATATAAAATAAATCCTGAACTTGAGATATAAAACTGGGAAATTATCAGCATAAAAATGGCGGACATATATAGCATTGTGTAATTAACTGAATAAGCAATGGATTGTGTCAACGGCATATGGAAATCAGAAGCGGAACCATCTTAAAATTTTGGAAGTGGAAAGAACTCTTAGGATTATCTAAAATGCTAAAAGGATATGAAGGATAATCTCTTTATTTTAATTACAATATTAGAAGACCAATTCTCAGAGAGACAGTGTGCTCTATATTACACAGCCATCTTCTGGAATGACTGGACCAGCAGAGCCCATTCCTCAGTAAAAATCTGTGTGGTGATTTTTCACATCATTGCAGCTAGCGTGGGTAATTGTACGCCTGGGGGAGGAAAATGGAACAGAGTCCAAAAGGAGAGTCTTCTATTGTAGGTTCTATACAGTGGCTCAAGTGGTAAAGAATCTGCCTGCCAATACAGGAGACACAAGAGATGTGGGTTCGATCCCTGGGTCAGGAAGAGCCCCTGGCGTAGGAAATGGCAACCTACTCCAGTATTCCTGCCTGGAAAATTCCACGGGCAGAGGAACCTGCTGGGCTACAGTCCATGGGGCCACAAAGAGTTGGACATGATCAAACACACACACATAGACACACACACACACACACACACACACACACAGAGGTTCTATAAGCAGAGTAAGATAGGAATCTCATTTCATTCTTTTGCATTTAAATATCTAGTTTTCCCAGCACCATTTATTAAAGACTATCTTCTTCACTATTTGGGAAGGACTGTCTTCTTCACCGTTTATTAAAAACTATCTTCTTCACTATTCACTACAGAATTCCAGTCAGAAATTTTAATAGGAACAAATGTTAAATGACTTCATTAAGACCTATATAAAATGTATCAATAAATTTATCTTCTCTTAGCAATATGAATATTAGACATTTAAAAGAAACCAACTTTCTTTTATGTTATTTCAAAGGTTTGCCATTATTTATAAATGGCGTTTGGGACAATGGATACATGTATGTGAATGGCTGAGTCCCTTTGCTGTTCACCTGGAATACCACATCATTGTTAAATGGCTATGTGCTTAGTTGCTCAGTCGTGTCCAACTCTTTGTGACCCCATGGAATGTAGCCCACCAGGCTCCTCTGTCCTTGGGGATTCTCCAGCAAGAATACTGGAGTGGGTTGCCATGCCCTCCTCCAGGGGATCTTCCAACCCAGGGGTCGAACCCAGGTCTTCCACATTGCAGGTGGATTTTTTTAACCATCTGAGCCACCGGGGAAACCCTGTTAATTGTCTATACCCCACTACAAAATGCTTCTGGTATTAAAATAAAATAAGAAGAATGACATCTAAAATGAGCTTTTAAAAGGGAATGACATCCCTTATAAAAATAAAATACAGAACCTCCAAATTTTAGCCCTGAAAAGAGAATCTTGGCATGGGAAAGAATATAGCAATTTTACTTTCTAAGTCTATACTCCTAGGATAATTTTCATTTCTTCCATCATATCTCCCAAATCCAAGATACCAGTAAATCTCCCAACTTCCTGTTAACTTTCTCCATGCTTCTTTCTTCCTTCTTAGAGTCTGCATTACACAAGACAGGTGGAATTATCTTTTTTTCCAGCTTAATTGAGAAATAGATGACATAAAATGCTGTATAAATTTAAAGTATATAATGTGACAATTTGATATGTATATATTGTGAAATAATTACCACAGTAAGGTTAACACATCCATCATTCACATAATTACAAGTGTGTGTGTGTGTGTGTGTGTGTGTGTGTGTGAAAGAATGTGTGTGGTGAGAATATTTAAGATATTCTCTTAGCAACTTTCAGGTACATAACACAGCATTCAGCAGGCTGTGTATTAGATCCTCAGAACCTACTAATCTTATTACTAGAAGTGTGTTACCAATATCTCACATTTCCCCCAATTCTTCTGCCTCCAGCAACCACCATTCTACTTTGTTTCTGCATAAATTTTGTTTTTTGTCTAAATGATTCCACATATAAGTGAGATCATATAGTTTTTGTCTTTTTTCTGTCTGATTACTTAGTTCACACAGGATAATGTCCTCAAGGTTCATCCGTGTTGTCAGAAATGTAGGATTTCCTCCTTTATTGTGATTGAAAAAATGCATAAATATAATGTAAAATATATGTCATATTTTCTTCATTCATTCATCTATCAATGGACACTTATGTTGCTTCCATATCTTGGCTATTGTGAACAATGCAATGACTGTGGGAGTGCAGATATTTCTTCAATATAGAGATTTCATTTCCTTTGGATGTATATCCAGAAGTGGGATTCCTGGATCATATGGTAGTTCTATTTTTAATTTTTCAGGAACTTCCATACTGTTTTCCATACTGGCTGCACAAATTTACATTCCCATCAAAAGTACATTCAGATCAGATCAGATCAGATCACTCGCTCAGTTGTGTCCAATTCTTTGCTACCCCACGAATCGCAGCACGCCAGGCCTCCCTGTCATCACCAATCCCGGAGTTCACTGAGACTCACGTCCATCGAGTCAGTGATGCCATCCAGCCATCTCATCCTCTGTTTTTTCCACATCCTCAATGACAGTTACCTTCTATCTTTTTAATAATAGCCATCCTACCAGGTGGCAGACAAGATCTCACCATGGTTTTGATATGCATTTCTCTGATGATTAGTGATAATAAGCATCTTTTCATGTACCTATTGACCATTTATATCCCTTTGGAAAAAAGCTTACTCAGGTCCCATTCTCATTTTAAATCAGATTATTTGTTTTTTTTTTTTTTAATTTTATTTTATTTTTAAACTTTACATAATTGTATTCGTTTTGCCAAATATCAAAATGAATCCGCCACAGGTATACATGTGTTCCCCATCCTGAACCCTCCTCCCTCCTCCCTCCCCATACCATCCCTCTTTGATTATTATTCTTTTTCTTTTCTTTTTTGCTATTGAGTTGTATGAGTTGTTTATATATTTTTTATATTAACTGCTTATCGGACACGTAGTTAGGCAAATATTTTCTCCCATTCTGCAGGCTGCCTTTTCATTCTGTTGGCTGTTTCTTTTGCTGGGTAGAATCTTTTTATTTTGATACAGTCTAACTGCTTATTTTTATAATGCCTTTGTTTTTGGTGCTAATACCAATGTCAGGAGCATTTTCCCTATGTTTTCTTCTAGGAGTTTTATGGTTTCAGATCTTACATTTAAGTATTTAATCTATTTTTAGTTAGTTTTTGTGAATAGTATAATAAGGGTCTAATTTCATTCTTTTGCATTTGAGTATCTAATTTTCCCAACACCATTTATTGAAAATACTCTCTCTCTTGTATTGAGTATTCTTGATTCCACTATCAAATGCTGATTTGTTTCCTGGTTCTCAATTCTATTTCATTGATATCTTTTAAAACTGTAAATCAAGTCACTCTGTTTTCTGTTGAAAAAAGAAGCAACAGCTTTCCATTGCACTCAGAGAATCTGGTTTCATACAAGCTGACCGCTGCTTACCACAGCTCCTGGTGTCTTCTGTGATTTGATGTTCTACAGTTCTCACCAACCCCTCTCCCCTCCTACACTGGCCTTCTCACAGTCTTTCACATAACACCTCCAAGCTTCTTCTCCCCTTGAGTCTAAATTTGTTGTTGGCTGGGCTGCTCTTTCTCCAAGTCTTAGTTCTCTGTTCAAGTATCAAATATTTAGAGAACCTCTTCCGAACACTATTTAAAATACTTCCACTCTTGGTTGCTCTGTTCACTTATTTTGCTTAATTTTCTTCAAAGCATTTAGGATGAACAGAATTGATTTTATATTTGTTTATTGCTGATTATCTTTTTTCCTCAAGTAGAAAGTATGCTACCAAATGATAGGGACCTTGTTGATTGCTCTCTACTCTATCCCAAGTTCCTAGCTAGTTTTGGTACACACTCCAATTTCTCTGGTCTCTAGTGTATATTCAGGAAAGATGTTCAGCTGCTACCTAACCCCCGCACCCCCGCCCCAGTACAGGTAAGCAAGACAGATGGTTCTTAAGATGGTTCGACTGTATGATGCTGCAAAAGTGATACACATTCAGTAAAAAAAAAAAAAAAAAAAAACAAACCAAAAACCCTGCACTTTAAATTTTGAATTTTGATCTTTTCTGTAGCTAGCAATGTAGTAGGATACTTTCTCCCAGTCATGCACAGGATCATGAGGGTAAACAGCTGATACACCACAACCATTCTGGACATCATTCTGTTTTTCACTTTCAGTATTCAATAAATTTCATGAGATAGTAAACACTTTATTATTAGAAAATAGGCTTGGTATTAGGTGATTTTGCTCAAGTATAAGCTAATGTGTGTTCTGGAACATGTTTAAGGCAGGCTAGGTTAAGCTATGATGTTTGGTAGATGAGATGTATTAAATACATTTTCAATGTAATATTTTCAATAGGTTTATTGGGATGTAATCTTGTCATAAGCTAAGGAAGATCTATAGTTTAATAGTCAAGGTCCTTTCTGAACAGTTGGTGCCTGTGTCATTCTATTTGCTCAGTTCAGTTCAGTCATGTCTGACTATTTGTGACCCCATGGACTGCAGCACACCAGGCCTTCCTGTCCATCTCCAACTCCCGGAGTTTACTCAAACTCATGTCCATTGAGTCGGTGATCCCATCCAACCATCTCATCCTCTGTAACCCCCTTTTCCTCCTGCCTTTAATCTTTCCCACTTCAGGGTCTTTTCCAAGGAGTCAGTTCTTCACATCTGGTGGCCAAAGTATTGGCGTTTCAGCTTGAGCATCAGTCCTTCCAATGAATATTCAGGCCTGATTTCCTTTAGGATTGAGTGGCTTTGATCTCCTTGCAGTCCAAGGGACTCTCAAGAGTCTTCCCCAACACCACAGCTCAAAAGCATCAATTCTTTGGCACTCAGCTTTCTTTATAGTCCAACTCTAACATCTATAGACTGCTAGCTTTCCAAACTGCAGGCTAATTAAAAACAAACTCCTTTTTTTATGGGTGTTCTCAGCAGAGCAGTGCCCTTAGCATTACTTTAAGAAATGCTAAAACGGAACAGTGACCAATCATTGAAAATGTATTAAAACAGTCCAGCTTACAAAAACACATTTCTGTTCTTTGTTACAGCAAAGTCAGAGAAGTGCTTTAAAAGCCATGTCCTATTCATCTGAGGAGAGAGGACTGTTCCGAGAAGTTAGGACAAACTTAGCTCTTGATTTCCTTAGAGCATGCTCCTGGAAGTTGGTACGTTCCATCCTACAAGAAAGAAGCTGATATTTTGGCTTTATTACTACGTTAGTCCATGTAGGAATCTTAGGTTCTGTGGGTACCTTATTGAAGTCATTTAGAAGTTCAATGCCCTCATTTGAGACATAAGCAAACTGATGCTCAAAGAGAAAAGGAACTGGCCATCACCTCAAACCGAGTATTACTGAAGTCAGGACTAGAACCCAATAAGCTACTCTATCTCTTAGTCACTTTTTTTTTTTTTCCCAATTCACCAAATAATGACATGTATCATTCTATTATTATAGGCATCTTAATCTGCATTGTCTTAATCTAATGATAATTAATTTATATCATTAAAATTATAACAAATTACTCTCAGTTCATGTCCTCACATTAAAATAGTTCCTAATTATATTTTGGCAGTGAAACTCATTATTTGGCATTTTGAACTGAAACTCCCTCACTCTCTGGATTATACTATTTGGAGTAATTCTAAAAACATAGATATGATTCTCAGATGTTCACTTTTTAAACAGCTTAGTATGTAAGGTTTGGTTTGGATGAGAAGCATTACAAACAAGAATGTTGGAAAAGTATATGAAAGTAAAATCTTAAAGTACCACATAAAAGGCAGGTAGATATTTATATAATTGTAGTGTGGAATAGTTGTTTCTAAGTATGAGCGCTAAAGTCAGAAAATGTAAAACCTGATACACCTCACATACACAAATCATTGTATAAATCCCCAAAATACCAAAGACAGAATGGAAAGCATAATGACAACTAGCAACTATACCAGTAGCAGATTCAACAGAAAAAAAGTTAATATCCTTAAAATAAAATAAACTCATAAGTCAAAAGGTTAAAAAACAGCATGTTCTATATAGTACAGTACAGTTTCCTAGAAACCTGTACAGATTATCTGACTGCACCAGGACAGAAGCAGCAGTGGGGAAGAAAATGTGGATTGGAGGGTCAGTGCCTCCATTTACCTGGACTGACGGTATCACCCGTGGAAAATAAAAGTCTGTTTTATAGAAATGTTTCTCACAAATTACTAAATACAGAATTGTTCAAAGATGAAACAATAAAGACTGTTCTAGAATGATCATATTAGGTGATCATATTGCACCTAAAACATGGCTGCTCACAAACTTCGATGTTTTTAAAAACAGTCACAAAAATACGTAGGTATTTTTTCAAGCAGTACCGTTTTATCTCATTTTTTGGTTGTTTTTTCTTTTTTATTCATTATTTCCCTTTCCGTTATGTTTTATTACAGGATATTGAATATAGCTCCCTGTGCTATACAATAGGACCTTGTTGTTTCTCAGAAACATGGTGTTTAAAAACAGCCACAGAAATATGAAATCAGTTCAGAGTCAGACAGGCATTTTTCTGGCTCTATTTGCAGACAGTTTATGCACAGGCTGAAAGCAAATGCAGCTGGGGACAAAACAGCATTATAAGTAATGAATAGTTTCAATATTAATCCCCTATATCTAAAGACTACAATATGAATAGAGATTTCCATTTTCAGAAAAGAGATCTCCAGATAACCCTTACTTGCCATCAGTCACCTTGAGCTCATCCCACAGGGCACGTAGTGTATCACAAGCTAATAAGTAAACAGTCTACTCGTTCCTCTACCAAGGCAAGCCTGCACACATTTATTCATTGAATGCCTACACTGGATGTGCAAAAGAATCCTTCTTCTGTTCCTTTATAGTGGAGCTAGGACACTTGTTTTTTGAATCTGGTTGCTATGACAGTGTTCCAAACATTTGGGATGATTATTTGTGGCACCTGTTTCTGGAAATCTTGGAGGATGGCTGTTCATTTTTATCCTAGGTGATTATGCTGTACGTGAGCAGATGAGCCATGAACTGTTCATTGCTCAGAGGCTGTACTCCACCATCTCTTAAAATATATGCTGTTATGTGGGGTTTTTAAAAAGCATTCAACCAAAACAACCTTTAACTTACCAAGGATGATTTATTTTAGAAAATTTTAAAAGACATTTCCCTAATTAAAAATAAATGTTTCTTCTGTTTGCTGTTTTATATTTACTCCACACAAGCAAAAAATAAATATCTCTCCTAACTTTATAATATTGTATTGGTTTTGCCATATATCAAAATGAATCTGCCACAGGTATACATGTGTTCCCCATCCTGAACCCTCCTCCCTCCTCCCTCCTCCCTCCTCATACCATCCCTCTGGGTCATCCCAGTGCACCTGCCCCAAGCATCCAGTATCGTGCATCGAACCTGGACTGGTGACTCGTTTCATATATGATATTATGTAAAGTTAAATAAAATAAAATTAAGAAAAAAAAAAGAAATATCTCTCCTAATTGTGTCTGTGCTTTAATGCTTAAAGATGTTTCTTTTGAAATGGAAAAGAAACACAGAGGGATTTGACATGATTCAGAAAACAATAATGAACAAACATACTACAACATTTATTCGTTCAGTGTATTCTTCATTTCATGACACTCTGCTCAGTTCGTGACCCACTGAGGGAAATGCAAATAATGCTAAACTTGGAGCCCTGAGTCTTAGGATCACTGTACAGGTGAGACCATTTAAAACAAAGACCTTGATATTCCAGTACATGGACTTCTGGCATGTAATCCAAGTGATATATGTGGAAATGATACACCGATGTCTTAATGTCTATAGGAATAGAATGAAGCAAGTATTGAAAACTCTTAGGTTCAACCAAACTCTGTGGTCCATCCAAATCTTTACAAGTATAATTCATTATATGCTCATTATCAAACCAGCTATTTTACAAGTATTAAGTGAAAAGCCTTGGCTTGAGGCCAGCTTTTATTGGCAACAACATTTAACATAAGGATATCAAGAGTTCAAGGATCAATAATTAATAAGAATCAAAGAGCATGTTTCAAAGTTAGAGAATTTTCCTGTGAAATTTAATAACATATGTTCTTAGAGCTATAAGAAGCCATGGGCATGAATCATCTATTATTGGAAATATAAGATATATATTTAAAAAAACAAATATATCTTTAGTAAAAAAAAAATAGTCCTTGTAGATAAGACACACTTGCAGATTTCCACTGGCTTAAGAATTAATTTTATCACCTTTTCACTTATCATTATTGATAATAAAGTATGTACAATGTTTTAATTTAAAACTCCTAGGATTCATCCATGTATTTTTTTAGCTTTTTATTTTTTAATTAATTTATTTTTTACTGAAGGATAATTGCTTTATAGAATTTTGCTGTTTTCTGTCATCCATGTATTTTTAATGCTAATGTCAAGATTTTTTTTTAAGTTCACTTTTATTCTTATAAGAAACTTTTTATACTTGTTAGTTTCTGATTTCTTCAGATGGAATTTAGTCTGGGAAGCTGTTCTCAACAGGCTAAGCAACGATTGAGCAAACATCAGTCCAATGGGCAAAGAAGAAATTTCCTCTGACAAGCAGAAAAGAGATCATCAATTTAGAGGTTGTCATGAGAGTCATCTTGAGAATTAAAGAAAGCCTGATCTGTGTTTGCAGACAGAGAGAAAAGGTCTATTTAAATAGAAAAAGGATGAACAACAAGCAATTATCATCTGTATACAATAATTAAGTTGAGGAAAACATGAGGATCCTGGAGAAGAGAGACGGATGAATGAAGAAGTGGTTAAAGCTTTTGTTTGCCAAGTAAGGACATCTCAGCAAAGGGCTGAACAGAAAATTGAAAATTGCAAAACTCAACCTTGCTAGTAGCTTTCATTGTATTTGATACATACAAAGATATACGAACATTTAATTTACATCTCGAAAAGTACTGCCAGAGGTCTCTGTACAATGTGTTGCTGAAAAGCTAGTGCAGGTTTAAATTTTGTGATTAGCTCTTATAAACACAATAAAATTGTTTAGTATTAAGAAAACTCTATTATTAATTGTCTGGCAGTAACAGGTGCTGTTTATGGAGCGTAGAATATGTGACCAGCATTATAGGAAACCCTTCCACACATCAGGGGCTTCCCAGGTGGAGCTAGTGGTAAAGAACCCACCTGCCAGTGCCAGAGACATAAGAGACGCAGGTTCGATCCCTGGATAGGGAAGATCCCTGCAGGAGGAAATGGCAACCCACTCCAGTATTCTTGCATCCCATTCATCGTTTCTATAGCTTTAAGAGATGAGAAAGTAGGGAGAAAAGATGCTTAAGAGGAACCTGCCTGTGGAATCAAGCCTGGTTTTCAGAGGCTCCACAAACACCTGAACCAGAGGCTGACTCTTCCTGCTCTTTCATCTCTGCTGAGCTAGTCCTCTTTTCATTTATAAAGAATCCTTTTATAACCTAAACAAATACCCTTGATTTATATTAAGTATAGGTTTTCATACATTTCTTAAATGCATTTCAAAAAAAAATACTTGGCTTAGATCATCAGTAGCCTGAATATTATTAAAGATTGTGTTTTTGATAGTGCTAAGTTAATCTTAAAGATTATTTACACTACCAAGCTAAAATGGATGCTGAGGAAATTACTTTGCTATGTTAGAAAAATTACAAGTTTGAAATGAAGAAGAGAAATATTGACCTGAATTATTCATGTTTTCTTTTCCTTGCATTTAGCACAACTCCTGGTACATAGTGAGTACTCTGTTTTTTGTTTTTTCTTTGTTGATGGGGGAAGTAACACTTCATACTCAAAATTCAACAAACCATTTCACTTTGTCTGGATGACTCTGTGCTGAAATCCACACCCCTAAGAACTACAAAACTTCTGTCTACTCTGAAAGTGAAAAATGAAAGTGTTAGTCATTCAGTCTGTCTGACTCTTTGCGACCCTGTGGACTGTAGCCTGCCAGGCTCTTCTATCCATGGAATTCTCCAGGCAAGAATACTGGAGTGGATTGCCCTTCCTTTCTCCAGGGGATCTTCCCAACCCAGGGACTGAACTCTGGTCTCCTGCATTGCAGGCAGATTCTTAACTGTTTGAGCCACCAGGGAAGCCCTTCTCTACTTTAATGGTGTAATATAAATAGATTATCCTCATGGTGGCCAAAATCTAGTTATATTATTAAAACAAATAGTTGGGAAAATGGCAATTACAAACACTATGAAGATTAAGGCCATGTCACCAAAATCCTTTAGCTAAAATCATTTCCTCTCTGAACTAAAATTATTGCATTGCTAATTAAAACTCCTAATATTTTACTTTAGGGAGAAAATACCATTTAAAGTCCAACAGTCAACGTAGTTTGTCACACTACCAGGAAAAAAAAAATCACTCATTAAATGTTATTCAGCAAGTGATAGGTAAATAAAGGGGAACACCTCATTAAAAACTCAGGGGCAATATAAGCGTAAAGCATTTAAAAAGCTGTTCATTCTTTTTAAAAATGCAAATATTGCCTAGGGAGGTGATTGTGCTTTTGTAACACATTTTATCCTGTATATATTAATCTTCTTCCTTACACTGGGCCTGCATGCTTTCACTAGAGCTGCAAACCATAATTATCATTTGGCACTACAGGTTACACTGAATATAAAATATTTAATAGACATGTTTATATCGTAGTACTATGTAATTAAATAACAGTTAATTCAAAGGACAAGCTTTTTCTTGAGCTGACTGTAAGGGGGTTTCCACACTCTTTTATGTGGTTAAACTAGAGAACTCATTACAGTAAAGTCTGAAGCAGAAATGTAGCACCCATTCTACTGCAAATCACACTTTACAAAAAAGGTTGAGATTAGCAAATTCTTGACCTTGCAGTTCCTCTTTCCACTCTGCACCTAACTAGAAATTAATCAAAGCAGTTTGCAGGTTTCAGATCTCTAAAGAGAGCAGGCTTACTGTCTGGGTTCATGAGCTGAGCTGCTTGGAGCAGAGTGCCACACACACATTGTGGACTTCATCCTGTTGACGCTGATAAAGCTTCACCCGGAGAAAAACTAAACACTGTGGCCAGACTCTGGCTAAAGCCAGTGAAGGAGCCGTCCTAGGAACAGATGTGTGCCTCAGTCCATATAACTTCACCATCACTCCTGAGCAGACAATGCCAAGTCTTCTCATACTGGTTGGGGAAATCATTCTGAATAGGATAAATGGTATTTAGGTGAGCAAGTCTGCAATTTGAACCTTATTAGTTAGTGTTCTGGAGAAGGCAATGGCATCCCACTCCAGTACTCTTGCCTGGAAAATCGCATGGGCAGAGGAGCCTGGTGGGCTGCAGTCCATGGGGTCGCTAAGAGTCGGACATGACTGAGCGACTTTGCTTTCACTTTTCACTTTCATGCATGGGAGAAGGAAATGGCAACCCACTCCAGTGTTCTTGCCTGGAGAATCCCAGGGACGGGGGGAGCCTGGTGGGCTGCCATCTATGGGGTCGCACAGAGTCAGACACGACTGAAGTGACTTAGCAGCAGCAGTTAGTATTCATGGGGTTTTACAATTCTTTTTCACTTTTGGTTATCATCAGTTAACTTTTGCCTGTCATTACATTAGCAATATTCATCAGCAGTTTCCATAAGTGAAAACACTAGGCTTTGCAAGCAAAGTCTTAATCCCAGATTGGCTCTCCTTGGCTTCCTGCTATACTTTCTTTGGTATTATCACATGCTGTGTACTTTAAGAATTCACTGCTGCATTCCTCTAAGCCAAATATAATTACAAAGGTATTTTTGTTTCCAAAGAAAAAAAATACAATGCATTCCAAAGTCAAAGGGAAAATACTCTAGGGGTTGGGTAAACTATTGCTTCTCCTCTACAGGATTGGAAGAAGTCAGAGCAGACTATGTTGCTGCTGCCCAAGCCCAAGGATTAGCTGAGATATACCCTGGATATTTTTTTTTTTAAGGGAGATTTCATGTTGCACATGTAAACCTTCTACCTATTTCTTACTCTCAGCAGCACAGTTTTAGAGTGAAAGGAACCTTACAGATCACTAGGTTCAAAGTTCTCTGACTATTTTGAATGGCCAGAGCATGTAACTCACCGTGCTGGGCACTGGATAACGCATAGTTGCATAAGACGGAAAACTGCCCTTGAGGAACTTGGTTAATATCACCTGGATTAATTCTAATTCCCCACCCTTGTTGCTCCCTTTCACATCAGCAGCTTTTAGCTGCGTAATGGCTTACCACTATGTGACATTATCTTGTTCATTTATTGCTGTACTTGTTTCCCAAGTTTGCATCTCTCCATTAGAATATAAGCCCTGGAAGATGTGATGTTTTCTAATGTTCTCACTGCTCAATCTTTAGCATTTACAGCAGGGTCTGCCAACGAACACGTGTTCAATAAATGCTGGTTAAAGGAAAGAATAAATACTGGATTACTGTGAGGATCAAATGAGGTGATTCATGTAAAGCCCTAGCAGGAAGGCTGCTACACAGCTGAATGTTAATAAATATCTGTGGAATGAATAAATGAATAACACAAAATCTATGGAAACAAATGTCTCAGAAGAAGTGGCCTTGGAGTTGACCTTCAGATGATGATCAGGGCTTCTGACAGTAAGGGGAGTAGGCAGGTGGGGAAAAGGGCATGAACGGAGTGGTGCGATCTTGGACCTGTGAGCCTGCCATGTGTCCCAAGTACCAGGCAGAAAATGAGGTTGAAAAAGTAAGACAAGTCAGAGAGTCTTAAATGTCAGATGTGGCTCTTCCTTTTCCACTTTCTTTCTTTCTTTTCTGGGGGGGTGGGAGGTAGAGCATTTAACCATTCATTCAACAGGTTCTTGTGGATTTCCACTATTAGTGACTACATGACCTAAGTTATGGCAGATACAGAAATGAAAAAAGCATCAAGGTCACCGTTCTCAGAGAGTTTTCAATCTGACCATCCTCTGCCTACATGCGAGCAAATCAACACCTCAAAAGCTCAAGTGTCAGCAACATCAGCAGATCTGAAGCCTGCAGCGGGGGTCTCTGGACATGCAGTAGTGCAAAGCACTAACTCGTAGGAAGCTGGTTACTAATACAGCCATGTCTCCCTTGCTCCTGCTTACATGCATTGCTTTCTGTGTATACGAAAAAAAATGAGAAAAATTCCTCTGGATTCAAGTGATCTTAAGCAACATAATAAAATCCCTAGAGGATGAATAGTAAATGGTAGATGGCTATTCTGAGAGATGAGAATAGTGGAGAAAATTGAAGATCAGAAATCCAGTGCTGTTGGTTTAAAAAGCTTTTTTGGAATGTTGATAATCTTCTAAGCTTATCTTAGAATCAGGAGGCGTTCCTTATTTTGGTACTCAAACCCCTAAAATGATAACAACATTTTCTACTCAAATACAATTTAGTTCGATCTTATCCCTCAGCAGGATGCAAAATTACCTTTTTTTTTTTCAAAGAAGAGTTAGAATGTTTGCCTGATGAGAGGATTCAATAGATGAGAACCCCATAAGTATTTTATGATGACCCCTGGGGCTGGTCAGCAGGGATTGATTTGGTGGGATTACTAAAAGCTAGGTCTAAACCCAGTAGGGATCACAGAGATGCTAGAACCAAATAAGCATGGATGGGTTTCACCAGAGAGCCTGTAAGTGCAAACAAATAAAAGCAAACCACATGCCTTTAAGTGAAGAGCAAGGAGGTTGAGATGCTCCTTTGCTATTCACCTTGCTAAATAAGGATTGCCAACATTTTTGGTTGATACAAGGGATTTCTTAAAATGTTGCTTTGGAGACAGAGCACTCACAATCAAATTCTACATGGAGCATTGACTGTGTGACCTTGGGCAAGGTAAACTCTCTGTGCTTGAGAGCCCTGATTTGTAAAATGGAAAAATACCTCCCCCACCCCCACAGGCTTAGTTGAGCATTCAGTGAGATAACTCATGTGAAACTGGCCCAGGTGGACTCTTAACTGCACACTTTCTGAAACTAGTACAGCCTTTCCAATGTATTATCTTTGTACTGGAAAGATGGCTCCATTATCCTCTGCAGAAATGGAAATCAACTAGTTGTTACAAATTCTGGAGTCTGACTCTGGATTCAGTCTCAACTCTACCATGTACTGGCTAGAGTCCTTGTACCACCTACTAAGTTTCTCAATATTCTTATCTGAAAGCAGAGTCATTGTAATTCCTATCTCAAAGTGATAGGATTAAACAGACCACTATAAGTAAAATCATGAAAGTGCCTGACACATATAAGAAAACTATAAGTAAAATCATGAAAGTGCCTGACACATATAAGAAAATCTGTACCCTTAACCCATTTTTTCCCTTGGAAGAAATGCTGATTGGTCTATCCAACAACCTACAATGGTCCAATATATTATTGCCTAAAATGTGCATTAGAATTTTGTAATTTTCAAAAAACATCTCGTCTCAATTCACTCTCTCCACCACAACATGAGGGCTTCCCAGGTGGCGCTAGTCATGAAGAATCCACCTGCTAAAGCAGGAGACATAAGAGATGTGGGTTTGATCCCTGTGTTGGGAAGATCCTATGGAGGAGGGTATGGCAACCCACTCTAGAATTCTTGTCTGGAGAATCCCATGGACAGAGGAGCCTGATGGGCTACAGTCCATAGGGTCGCAAAGAGCTGGACACAACTGAAGTGACTTAGCACACATGCACCACCATGTGAACTGAGCACAGATACATTCAGCTCAGTTCAGTCACTCAGTCTTGTCCAACTCTTTGCAACCCCATGGACTGCAGCATGCCAGGCCTCCCTGTCCATCACCAAATGCTGGTGCTTGCTCAAACTCATGCCCAATGAATCAATGATGACATCCAACCATCTCGTCCTCTATTATCCCCTTCTCCTCCTTCCTTCAATCTTTCCCAACATCAGGGTTGTTCCAAGGAGTCAGTTCTTTACATCTGGTGGCCAAAGTATTGGAGTTTCAGCTTCAGCATCAGTCCTTCCAATGAGTATTCACAACGGATTTCCTTTAGACTGGTTTGATCTCCTTGCCATCCAAGGGACTTTCAAGAGTCTTCTCCAATACCACAGTTTAAAAGGATCAATTCTTTAGTGCTCAGCTTTTTTTTATAGTCCAACTCTCACATCCATCCATGACCACTAGAAAACCATAGCTTTGACTAGATGGGCCTTTGTCAGCTAAGTAATGTCTCAGCTTTTTAATATGTTGTCTAGGTTGGTAATAGTTTTTTTTCTAAGGAGTGAGCATCTTTAAATTTCATGTCTTCAGTCACCATCTGCAGTGATTTTGGAGCCCAAGAAAATAAAATCTCTCACTGTTTCCATTGTTTCCCCATCTATTTGCCATGAAGTAATGGGACCAGATGCCATGATTTTCAGCTTTTGAATATTGAGTTTTAAGCCAGCTTTTTCACTGTCCTCTTTCAATTTCATCAAGAGGTTCTTTATTTTCTCTTTGCTTTCTGTCATAAGGGTGGCGTCATCTGCATATCTGAGGTTATTGATATTTCTTCATGCAATCTTGATTCCATCTTGCGCTTCATCCAGCCCAGCATTTCACATATGTAAAGGGGTGTTATTTATGTATTAATCAAAATATCAAAGAAAAATTTTTGAAAGGCCAGAAACTTGCTTTCAAACTAGTTTAAATAATTTAAATATGAAAACCTATATATGCATATATAAACTACTGATTCATACAGGTAGGTGCTCTGCCCATTCTTGGATTGGGCCATTTAAAAAATTAGTCTCTTATCTCCTGGTAAAATATTTCTACAACCAAATGAATTGTTGCCATTTCTAATTCATGAATTAAAATGTGTAATTTTGGAGCTGGACGAGGCTTTACAGATTATCAACCAATGCTTTCAACTTCTAGGCACTGTGCTGCCCCTCTCCCCTGGGTCTGCCTTCTCAGAGCTTGTCCCGGGTGCTCTGCTTGTAGGAGGAGTGTACTTCTTTCCTCTTGAGGGAGGTTAGGCCATGTGACTGCCTTTGGCCAATGGAATGTGAGGCGAAGCTTTAAACCACATTATGCTGTCCTTCCACTGCCCCTTTCCCTCTGCTGCACGTTCCATGTGAAGCTGATCCTTCAGGCCTCGAACGTTAAGCAGAGCAAAGCTTCAGGTAACGAGTAGCTAACAGGATTAGCCACTGAAATTTTGGGGTTGTTTGCTACTGCAGCATAATTTAGTAAACTATGACTATTTTCAATCCCTGTGTCATGAAGATGCCCTGGAAGAGGAAATGGCAACCCACTCCAGGATTCTTGCCTGGAGAATCCCATGCACAGAGGAATCTGGCAGACTACCGTCTATGGTGTTGCAAAGAGTTAGGCATGACTGAGCAACTCACACACACACACACACACATGACTATTTTCAGGAATCAATGTTCAGAACTATTATTTTTCAATGGGGACACATCTAACTCAGGAGAAAGCTGGAAGTAGATCCCATGTCTCCTGACTCCTAGTTTAGAGAATTTTCCACACTAGTACATGCTTCAAGAAAAGCTTGTTGTTGTTCAGTCACTAAGTCATGTCTGACTCTTTGTACCCCATGAACTGTATCACTCCAGGCCTCCCTGTCTCTTACTGTCTCCAGGAGTTTGCCCAGTTCATGTCCATTGAATCAGCAATGACATCCAACCATCTCATCCTCTGCTGCCCTCTTCTCCTTTGCCTTCAATCTTCCCCAGCACCAGGATCTTTTCCAATGAGTTGACTCTTCCCATCAGGTAGCCAAAGTATTCGCTTCAGCACCAGTCCTTCCAATGAATATTCACGGTTGATTTCCTCTAGGATTGACTGGTTTGATCTCCTTGCTATCCAAGGGACTCTCAAGAATCTTCTCCAACACCATAGTCCAAAAGCATCAAGAAAAGTTAGTCCTTTCCTAAGTAGTTCTTCAGACCTCTAGAGGAACTTCTAGTCACACATTTTTTTCTTCCCCAAATCCTCCCGTGGCAACCCATGCATACTGTATTACGCTATAGTTCTCTCCCAAATTCTACTCAGCTTTATCCCCAGTCTATCACTATTGAGGAAAGACAATGACAAATTTGCTGTTTTCAGGGGCAACTGACAATTTTGGAGGGAGCAGTGGCTGTCCTTTATAAAGTATGCTGGGAGCAGGCAAGGCTCTCCTGCGGACGGCTGGGCGGCAGTGGTGCTCTTGTTTGAGGGCGGGATCTACTGAAAGCCTTACCCCGGCCTTTGTGCTCTGATGCCATTATTGTTGCAGTACAGTGTATACTTCTCATGATATTTTGGCCAATATTCTCTCAGGTGATATTTACATTTATATTTTAAAAAGACAGAAATTTTCCCAAGGGTGGTACACTGGGAAGTGGTTAATCCCATACTAGATACACTT
Source organism: Bos grunniens (assembly GCF_055505025.1). Taxonomy (NCBI): domain Eukaryota; kingdom Metazoa; phylum Chordata; class Mammalia; order Artiodactyla; family Bovidae; genus Bos; species Bos grunniens. The sequence continues at coordinate 4,979,313 of NC_141179.1, read as the reverse complement.
GAAGAACTCTGTCCTTTTCCAATATTTTATCAACAGTATATGTGTAAGTTCTCTCCAGGGGAAAAAAAAAGGGCATTTAAACTAATTCCTCTGTATAGGAAAACTTCATTTTGTGTAAAATGATTCCCACACCTAGATACACAGATACTGAGCTGCATTCACTCTGCCCCTTCTGCATTTGACACGTGAGAAGCCAGGGGAAACTTTGTACAATTTCGCTTGTCTCTTTAACAATCATCCGTTAAGTAATGTTTTGCAGATGCAATAAACACATCCTATATTAGCATATAATATTTCCTTTTACATAAAGTAATAAGTTGTGGGGGATATTATGGGTCATTTAGTTCACAGTCTACAAAATGCAACAATGTTCATGATCATCAAATGCAGCAGCCAGTGGCCTTTATTAAAGTTATGAAAGCTCTATTTTAAAATAAATACAACTACTGTAAAGTTCCCCAATTTTATTTGAATTGGATGCAGTGTTTTGCACAATACTATGTGTACTGCTATTTAATAGGATTTTTATGGCTAGATATTTAGGCTGCTTTGCAGGTGGCTCAGATAGTAAAGTGTCTGCCTGCAATGTGGGAGACCCGGGTTTGATCCCTGGGTCAGGAAGATCCCTTGGAGAAGGAAATGGCAACCCATTCCAGTACTCTTGCTTGGAAAATTCCATGGACAGAGGAGCCTGGTAGGCTACAGTCCACGGGGTTGCAAAGAGTCAGACACGACTGAGCGACTACACTTTCTTTCACTTTATGGCTAGAAATAATACAGCCGAAATTGACACCTTCATCTACAGGCAGGAAAGAACCCAGTGCCTATGGGGGAAGGTGGGTTGGGAATTGTGTATAATTAATGGTCCCACTCCCAGCATCCATAGTGTTCAAATGCTGACCATAGTAGTCTTAACCCTAATGTGAAGTCCACTGCCTTTCAGAGGTCTCTGGTGAACTGTCATTCTGACTGACAGGTTTAGAGGAGGCTTCTCAACAATAGGAACATCTCTGCTGAACAGAATCTCTGCTGACACTTCAACAACTTCTTGATATTCAGGCTGGGAGAAAGAAAAGCCTCCTGGCCTCTCTCCCAGCAGACTGGGAAGGAAATAGTGGCAGTGCGTGTGGCTGGCCACAGACCCTCACAGAATCTGATTCAGCAAGCTGACAGTACTGAGCACTTCTGTCTTTAGCACATCGCTATTCTCAGAGAACAAGAAAAGGAAGGGGACTTGTTCATATTTCCTTGTGATGTGAAGAGAGAGCTGTGCAATAACATTTCATATACAAAAGCCAAAGACGATTTAGGTCGGGGAAGTACCATCTAATTAGAATCACTTTATTCCCAGCTATGTCTGGGATGCTTCCTATTGAGAATGGAGGGTAAAAGGGAGGTGGAGAAGGCGGGAAGAAAGACTGCTCAGAGCAAAGCAATTTTGAATTTAACCACAGTGTCAAATTAAGCTACATTAAGGATGCTAGATATTTGCTTTACTGCTTTTGACAGCTCCATTTATTTTTGCTCATCCTCACTAGGGCGAGTCAGCTTTTATAGTCACTATTGAGTCAATGCATACATCAGATTTCATCAGGATAAAGAAGACAAAAACACCACCAAGTCTCTTGCGTTAAGTGGAAGATACTATCCTTTCAATAGCAGCAATAACCAAAGAAAGCCACAAACTTTTACAGAAGATAAGAATATAGGTTAACAAGAATCTTTTCTCTCATGAAAACACTACATTATCTTCTGCCAGCTTCTTTAGTTTACTTATTGGACAGAAAGCTGATGATTTATTGTACACAGTAAAGAATATTGCTTTTGGGAGCTGTGCTAGCCTGTACTCCATATTCTCTTCAAAAATAAAAAAGGAAACTTTAAATTGGATTTCTGACACTGGTTGAATGGTTTTAGTCTAAAAACTATTGAGTAGATTAATCTTAAAATGGGGTACCATAAGCACAGAGTCACTTCTGATAGACTTCAGTTTTGCAATGTCATTTAGAGCCATGCATCACTGTGGACCAAAAACCTCAACGCCTTTAAAGCCCTCACTGAGTCTGAGTGAACTCTGGGAGTTGGTGATGGACAGGGAGGCCTGGCGTGCTGCGATTCATGGGGTCGCAAAGAATTGGACACGACTGAGTGACTGAACTGAACTGAACTGATCACTCTCTCCCTTTCTACCCTCAAGACAGTACTTCCCTCCAGGCCTGACTGACGATAGCCCCCACTCTGAAACCCTGCTAGGCTGGGCACGTGGCTGTGGGTTGCCTTTCTTCTGACTCTATTCTGAAACTTTCAGAATGATAGTTTTATCATTTTTCATTTTATCATTCATCAGTATGACTTTATATCATTTGTCATTGATAGTTTTAATACAAAACATTTGTACGGCCCCTAGTCTAACAGAAAAGAGACGCCACTCAGATGCAATCAACATTATGTTTCTTACACATTCTTTTAAAGACACGGTAGGCATAGGAGAAGGCAATGGCACCCCACTCCAGTACTCTTGCCTGGAGAATCCCATGGACGGAGGGCCCCGGTAGGCTGTAGTCCATGAGGTTGCCAAGAGTTGGACATGACTGAGCGACTTCACTTTCACTTTTCACTTTCTTTATTTTTATTTTATTATTTTTTAAGTTTTATTATTATTATTATTATTAACTTTACAATATTGTATTGGTTTTGCCATACATCAACATGCATCTGCCACAGGTGTACATGTGTTCTCCATTCTGAACCCCCCTCCCATCTCCCTCCCCATACCATCCCTCTGGGTCATCCCAGTGCACCAGCCCCAAGCTTCCTGTATCCTGCATCCAACCTGGACTGGAGATTCGTTTCTTATATGGTATTATATGTTTTAATGCCATTCTCCCAAATCATCCCCCCTCCCTCTCCCACAGAGTCCAAAAGACTGTTCTATACATCTGTGTCTCTTTTGCTGTTTCGCATACAGGGTTGTCATTACCATCTTTCTAAATTCCATATATATGCATTAGTATACTGTATTGGTGTTTTTCTTTCTGGCTTACTTCACTCTGTATAATAGGCTCCAGTTTCATCCACCTCATTAGAACTGATTCAAATGTATTCTTTTTAATGGCTGAGTAATACTCCATTGTGTATATGTTCCACAGCTTTCTTATCCATTCATCTGCTGATGGACGTGATCCAAAAGTATACAAGCAATAAATGCTGGAGAGGATGTGGAGAAAGGGAACCCTCTTACACTGTTGGTGGGAATGCAAACTAGTACAGCCACTATGGAGAACAGTGTGGAGACTCCTTAAAAAACTGGAAATAGAACTGCCATATAACCCAGCAATCCCACTGCTGGGCATACACACCAAGGAAACCAGAATTGAAAGAGACACGTGTACCCCAATGTTCATCGCAGCACTGTTTATAATAGCCAGGACATGGAAGCAACCTAGATGTCCATCAGCAGATGAATGGATAAGAAAGCTGTGGTACATATTCACTTTTCACTTTCATGCACTAGAGAAGGAAATGGCAACCCACTCCAGTGTTCTTGTCTGGAGAATCCCAGGGACGGGGGAGCCTGGCGGGCTGTCGTCTATGGGGTCGCACAAAGTTGGACACGACTGAAGCGACTTAGCAGCAGCAGCAGCAGCAGGCATAGGTAAGCAAACTTACAATCAGCCCCTTTGAAACACAAGTCACTCACCTATTAGTCCCTGATTTCTCTTTACACATTGTTACTGCTACTAAAGTCCTGGCCACTTCCCCATATTTACTAAGGGCCACAGCATCTGTCTTCTGATATTTCTCTCTACTTCATCACTGCCATCCTGGATGACGTCAGATAGCACAGAAACTGCCCTTGACTCTCAACTCAAGTGTCCCTTTTTACCTACCCTCACTTAAGCCACTCCCTCTGGAATCTGAAATGGACACGCATTCTGCAGCCACGCCTTCCATATCCTTGGATGCCCTTGAATTACCTGCTGCTGTCTCTTCATTCGCTTAGACTTCCACTTAATATTTACATCTTCCTCCAACGTACCAGTCTCCTGTAGATGTTAGAGACCTCACAATCTATCACTTCAAGTCCTCTCTTATCCATAGTCTCTTCCCACCCAGCTGTCCTCTGGTGCCCATCCTACCAAAGCCCTATTCTAGAGCAGTCCAATCATTCTTCACCTGGATTTCTGCTTGAGTAAAATTACAAACCCATCACACTGTGTTAGCTTTCTTTCTCATGTAATTTTAACCTTTCCTCTACTTACCAGTTCCATGTAATCTATAAAAAATGTTTGCATGTCTGTATCATTTAAAGAGATATTTTCTTCATTTAACCTCTCTAGGTATCATTTCTTCAAATCTGTGTCCCTTTACCCTGAAGCTTCCTGAAACAGTCATTTACATTTGTTGTTAACTGAAAATTTGATTCACTCTTCATCTCACGGCAGCCCGATTCTTGCCCCACCACTCTAAGGAAAAGACTATTAACATTTTTAATAGCTCCTGAGTTGCCAAAGCCAATGTATCCTTTCTAGCCTTGACTTGACTTTAACAATAATTTATACATGAAAGATGGCTCAGATCCCTGGTGGCTCAGGTGGTAAAGAATCTGCCTGCAATATGGGGGACCCGGGGATCGAACCCTGGAGAAAGATCAAACCTTCAGAAGATCCTCTGGAAATGGGGATGGCAGCCCACTCCAATATTCTTGCCTGGAGAATCCCATGGAAGAGGAGCCTGGTGAGCTACAGTCCATGGGGTCACAAAGAGTTGGACAAGATAGAACAACTAACACTTTCACTTTTCATACATGAACGATGCCTGACTCCATATGCCAGGCCAAGAAATCTCTGTTGAAATCGTTTTGCTCAATTCCTTCTGGTCACCTCTTATTGGATATCCCATAATCTCCACAAACTCAACATGTTCATAATGGCACTCATCAGTTTTTCCACAAAACCTGCTCATCTTCCTGTGTTTCCTTTCGTAGAAAAATAAATCCACCTTCACTTAATTGTGTGCATCATGTATTTAGGAGCCATGTTGAAATATTCCCCAATTAGTCACTAAATCCTTCAGATTATACTTTCTAAAATTTTCAAAACTATGTCTTCTATTCTATGCTTTAAGAGTTTGTCATATCTCTCCTGGATGACTATGTTACCCTCCTAATTAGACTTTCTCCATTCTTGCCCAACTGCAATCTGTCCTCCACTGACCTGCCATCATTACATTTCACCTACCATCTTGAAATGCAAAATCAAAACAAAAAGGACTGTGCTGTCTATGTGACTTCCAAGCTCCAAATCTCTGAGTCTCTGAACAACTTGCAATCCTTTGACTAGTACAACAAAACCTTCATGATCTGACCACTGCCGTCCTCTACAACAACTTTTCAGGCCACTCACTCATTTTTCCCCCCAAAACTTCAGAATTATTTCATGCTTTATCAGCCGTCTCAAATTTGAAGAGGCTGTTCCATTTGCTTGGAAAATTTTCCCATCTCTTTCCCATTTAGCTAACTCTACCTCATCACTTAGAACACAAACTGAATCACTCCCTTTGAGAAGCATCGTTAGGTCTGATGCAGATGCTCCAACTTCTGTGTTTCCAGAGTATGTGAATATTTTTACAATGTACTTTTTGCTGACTTTAATGCTTTCACAGGAGCCAGTATGGTGCCTGGGACATATTAGGCTCTCAATAAAGACTCAAAAACTAATTAGGCTTCTAGGACATAATGTGACAATGTCCTTCTCAGATTCTTAAGGAAGATCAATTATCTATCAGTGGGAATTTAATTTTTAAGTTTAAAGACCATATATTCAGGTGACCAATTCATTTTTAAGCTATCTTTATTCACACTAGTGACTTAAAGATTGCTTATGAGTTAATGACTATTTCTGTTCTCAAACATTTTAAAATGTGTAACAATTAAAGATTCTCTAAAGCCACTTTTTTGGCAGTGAGAGAGCTGTTGACATTTAGTTTTATCTCCAAAAGTGGTTTCTTCTCAGTAAACTATCCTTAACATAAATACTACGAAGGTTGGGCAGCAGGTGATTAATTCAATTATTTTAAGGCCACTATGAAAAAAAAAATTCTCTCTATTTCTGTCCTTTGATATCAGAACTACTTATTCAGGGGCTTTTAGTACTGAAATTCAAGATACTTCCAAGATTCTTGTAGATTTCACTGGTAACAGGCTCAAAATCTCTTAAAATTTATTAATTACCCATATTTGATTTAAGATTAAAAAATGCAGATTATGATAACAATAAAATAGTCAGACAAAACAACATCAATAACTTTCATAGTAATGTTAATTCTGGAAGTGGTGAACTCTTTTTTGTTGTTAATTTTTTATTGAAGGATAATTGCTTTGCAGGATTTTGCTGTTTTCTGTCAAACCTCAACATGAGTCAGCCATAGTCACACATATATCCCCTCCCTTTTGAACCTCCTTCCCATCTCCCTCCCCAGCCCACCCCTCTAGGTTAATACAGAGCCCCTGTTTGAGTTTCCTGAGCCATACAGCAAATTCCCATTGGCTATCTATTTTACATGTAGTAGTGTAAGTTTCCATGTTACTTTTTCCATGCATCTCACCCTCTCCTCCCCTCTCTCCATGTCCATAAGTCTATTCTCTATGGCTTCTCCATTGTTGCCCTGTAAATAAGTTCTTCAGTACCATTTTTTCTAGATCTATGCATTGCTGCTGCTGCTGCTGCTAAGTCACTTCAGTCGTGTCCGACTCTGTGTGACCCCATAGACGGCAGCCCACCAGGCTTCCCCATCCCTGGGATTCTCCAGGCAAGAACACTGGAGTGGGTTGCCATTTCCCTCTCCAATGCATGAAAGTGAAAAGTGAAAGTAAAGTTGCTCAGTCATGTCCGACTCCAGCGACCCCATGGACTGCAGCCCACCAGGCTCCTCCGTCCATGGGATTCTCCAGGCAAAAGTACTGGAGATATATGCATTAGAATACGATATTGATCTTTCTCTTTCTGACCTGCTTCACTCTGTATAATAGGTTCTAGGTTCATCCACCTCATTAGAACTAACTCAAATGTGTTCCTTTTTTGGCTGATAATATTCCATTGTGTATATGTACCACAACTTCTTTATCCATTCATTTGTCGATGGATATCTAGGTTGCTTCCAAGTTCTAGCTACTGCAAATAGTGCTTCAGTGAACAATGGGATTCATGTGTCTTTTTCAATTTTGCTTTCCTCGGGGTATATCTGGAGAACTCTTAAACTTGAATGATGTGAAAAGGGAAGATCATCTTATAAGATATGTAACAATATTAAAAAGAAAACCTTAGAAATTTAAAAGAAAGTAGAGTCTTCCCAACACAGATGATCATGCAGAATCAATCTGAAAGAGACAGAAAAGATGGCTGTGCTAATTATATGCACTATACGTTTCAGAGGAATTAAATTATTAACTGACAATGGTCCCTCAGTAACTCCAATAACTTGTATAATGTACATGATTAGGGTCTTTGTGGGGGCAGATTTTGCAGCATATTTTAGACTTCTTTATGTGGAAATGTTAATATTGCATTTAGATACAGATTATCTCAGAGCCGAAAGAACACGGAAATTACTAAATCTATTTCTCTATCAATAATTGTTGCAAAGCTATTCTATCACATAGCTACTATATCACATGTAGTACAGATTAAATGAGTTTTAATATAAAAAAGTTGTTAGAACTCCTTTAATATCATGGATCTAATATTGGAATTACTTTACCTAAGAATTCAGTGGAGAAATTCCTATGAAACACTGCAAGTGATAAAAAGCTATGGAGGGAGCTGTTACGATATTGCAGAAATGTCAAAACACAAGAGCACTCCAATCTGAACTAGGAATCAATTGTTGATCTCTGCCGTGCAGTGGTGAGATGGAGAGAGATTACCAAATCATTTTGCAAGTATTTTCATAGAAGATTTGACAAACTTGTGGGGATTTACAGAAGAGCTGATTGATTAACAGGCTGAGAAAAATGACTTATGAGACAAGATTATAAAAACTAAATATATTGTGTATTGACAGAAGAATTAAGTACTTTGATGTACACTACATATAAAGTATTTTAGAGAATGACTTAGGGGTATGATACCAATTTCTAAGAATCCAAAATGTGTCACCATGAAGGGAAAGAATTATTTACCATGTTCCCTGAGGGCAATAACTAAAAGTCAAGGCATGAAATTGAATAACAGAAAATGTAGCCTCTGAATCTACAAAGTTTCCCCAGTAGTGATATCTATTAAATTGTGAAACGGCCTCACAATGGAAGTAGCAGAAAAGCCATCCTGTAAGTCATTTCACACCAGAGTGGACAAAGTATTCAAAGATATACCTTTGGAAAGAAATCTACCCCACTGCTGTGATGGAGGATATAATGAATGACTCACAAGAGTTTTCCATTTCTGCTTTTAGGAGTGTTACAACTTTTTCACTGAGCATCTATCTTCTATCTTCATAGCTTCAGTTTTATGTTTATTATTTCAATATCTTTTTAATTTTATTTTCCTAAAAGGCCTATAGTTTGTAAATCTTTGGTTTGCCTGGACTATCTGTTGTGAAAGTCATGTTTGTCATTACTATCCTGAGTCTCTGTAAGGAAATTGCTCTGAGGAAAAAGAAACAAAGACAGTGGGAATTTTAATCCATTTTATAATGCATCTTTAAATGTATACATCCAATCCTAAACTTGCAGCCTCTGAAAGATGATTAGACAGCAGAAAGAAAATTTTCTATTTTATTTATTGCTAAAGTAAAAAAAAAAAAGTCCCATATTAGAAATTTTCTCTTTAACCATTCATAAATTAAATATATAACTTTTCCATATTTTATTAAACCCCAATTCTTTTACTTATGGCCATTTAATTGATGAGGAGTGGATTAAAGACAATGAATATTGAGTAGAAATATTTGATAGCTTTTGCATATCAAAAATAAATGTTTAGTCATTTATACTAACTTCACTCTTTCCCTCTTATTGAGAATGTGCTAGTGTTAAGTTTGGACACTCAGCAGTAAAGAATCTACCTGCAATGCAGGAGAAGTGAGATTGCAATGCAGGAGATGCAGGTTTGATCCCTGGGTTGGAAGATCCCCTGCAGAAAGAAATGGGAACCCACTTCAATATTTTTTGCCTGGGAAATCCCATGGACAGAGGATCCTGGCAGGCAATGGAGTATGGAATCACAAAAAAGAAATGACTCATCAACTAAACAACAAGTGGTAAGTTCACATCTAATCCTATGAGCCAAAAATGGAAGCTGATTTGAAATGGTGCAAAAGTTAATGCACATTAAAACATATATACTTATAGAGAAATTTATCAACTAACAGCATACATGTGGATATACTTCTATTTCATGGATACAGTGGTTCTCAACTGCAACATGGGGATGTGGTGTGGAGAATTCTAAACACTGCTTCTAGATTTTATCTGTTGATCTTCAGTGAACTGGCCAATATCAAAAGAAACTTCTATAAAAGTCTGGCACCAACATTTCATTCATTTGACCAATACAGATATACTGTGAAAGTGTTAGCCGCTCAATTGTGTCTGACTCTGCAACCCCATGGACTGTAGCCCACTAGGCTCCTCTGTCCATGGAATTTTCCGGGCAAGAATACTAGGGTGGGTTACCATTTTTTTCTCCATGGATCTTCCAGATCCAAGGATCGAACCTGGGTCTGCTGCACTGCAGGTAGATTCTTTACTGTGAACCACCAGGCAAGTCCAAGATGTACTGTGAGTGTCAATTATATGCAAGGAATTTTGGCTGGGGTTTAGCCTAAAGAAATCAATAAGACAGGACCCTTGCTTTCATGGAATTTAGGGGTTAGACTAACATGTAAACAAGTGTCACACATTGTTATAGATGCATTTCAAAAGAACAAAAGTGTTGTACACGCAGGTAGAAATAAGCCCAACTTAAGAGGTGATGCTTAAAAAGGAGCTTTGAAAGGTGAGCAGCAGGTGATAATCCTGCACTCCCACTAAGTGTAAACCTCTGCACCAGGACATATTATCTCCAGTCTTACCAAGGACACCACAACTCACTATTTGCATTTTAGGAGAATCTTTAGGCTTGAAGAGCTGAAAGCCTCACTGATGGTCTATAATAAGTAAGCAGCAGAGTCTGCATTCAAATTCCAGAGGCTTGATGGATCCTCCTCTAAGAAAGGAAGCACAAATTAACTAGCAGAGTCTATGAACATGCCACAATTATTCCTAGAACTCTATTATACTCAGTGTGGCTGGAGGCAGGATGAGAGATAAGACAGGGTAAAGGATAAAGCAAACGAACAGAGACAAACCACAGAGTGCTCCATCACCATACTGGGATTTGGATTTCATCATACGTCATAGAGAACCACTGAAGGGTTATAAAAAGAGGAATGGCAGATTTGTTTGGGTATGAGCTTTAGAAAGGTCTCTTGGCTGCTCTGGGGGAAAGAGGTTCAATGACCATCCTACAGGCAGAGAAACAAGGGAGGAAAGAGATTCTTGTGTATTGCCCAGGGAAGAGATTCTGGTAGCTATATCCAGACTAATGTGAACAGAGAGGAAAAAAGGGGCTCATGGAGAAAGACATTGAGGCATTAGGGAGGTAAATGGGAAGTGCTCGTTAATGAAGAAAAGTCTTAGCACTTTTCCAAATGGAAAGAGAAAAATGCCTAGACCCTCCCAGGGTTTCCTTCCTGCCCAAACTGCACCAGGGTGGATGAGGCTAAAAATGGGATATCTGAGCTCTCTGAAGCAGTGCTCCTCTTTCCTGACTGACTGCCACCTCCAACAGCAAAGCGACTGACCATATAGCACTTTGCCATGTTTCTTTCACAACCTTTATTCCACTCTAAGTGTTACCTCTGACATGTAGTTTTTCTCCAAAAGCTGGACTAGGTCCACTGAATCCCCCACAGTACCAAGCATACAACAGGTTCCCCATAATTATATTTGCTGAATCAGCTGCTTCAATTCCTTCCTGGTAGTTATAGTATATGAATGAGTATACATAGACAAATCAAATGATATATATATTACTTAGTTCTATTTTGATTATGTTTCACTCAAATATGCCAAGTGTGTATAGATGTGAATCTTACTGTCAGTCCTTCTTCACCTACAAAGTTAGGGCAAGAATGGGAGGGCCAATTGTTAGTTATTATATATTTGAGGATTTAAATCTAATTTTTAACCTAAATCAAATCCCTTATGATTATACAGTGGAAGTGACAAATAGATTCAAGGCATTAGATCTGATAGACAGAGTGCCTGAAGAACTATGGATGGAGGTTCATGACATTGTACAGGAGGCAGGGATCAAGACCATCCTCAAGAAAAGGAAATGTAAAAGACAAAAATGGCTGCCTGACAAGCCTCACAAATAGCTGAGAAAAGAAGAGAAGCTAAAGGCAAAGGAGAAAAGGAAAGATATATTCATCTGAATGCAGAGTTCCAAAGAAGAGCAAAGAGAGATAAGAAAACTGTCCTCAGTGATCAATGCAAAGAAATAGAGGAAAAACAATAGAATGGGAAAGACTAGAGATCTCTTCAAGAAAATTAGAGATACCAAGGGAACATTTCATGTAGAGATGGGTACAATAAAGGACAGAAACGGTATGGACCTAACAGAAGCAGAAGATATTAAGAAGAGGTGGCAAGAATACATAGAAGAAATATACAAAAAAGCTCTTAAAGACCTGGATATCCATGACAGTGTGATCACTCACCTAGAACCAGGTGAAGGTTGGAAGGTGAAGTCAAGGGGGCTGTAGGAAGCATCACTATGAACAAAGCTAGTGGAGGTGATGGAATTCCAGCTGAGCTATTCCAAATCCTAAAATGTAATGCTATTAAAGTACTGCACTCAATATGCCAGCAAATTTGGAAAACTCAGCAGTGGCCATAGAACTGGAAAACATCATTTTTCATTCCAATCCCAAAGAAGGTCAATAGCAAAAAATATACACATTTGCACAATTGCACTCATTTCACATGCTAGCAAACCAATGCTCAAAATTTACCAAGTGAGACTTCAACAGTACATGAACCAAAAAATTTCAGATGTTCAAGCTGGATTTAGAAAAGAGATTTAGAACCAGAGATCAAATTGCCAACACCAGTTGTATCAGAGAAAAGGCAAGAGAACTCCAGAAAAACATGTACTTCTGCTTCACTGACTACACTAAAGCCTTTGACTGTGTGATTCGCAACAAACCATGGAAAATTCTTAAAGGGATGGGAATACTAGACCACCTTACCTGCCTCCAGAGAAACTTGTATACAGGTCAGGAAGCAACAGTTAGAACCAGACATGAAAAAATGGACTGGTTCCAAATTGGGAAAGGAGTGCATCAAGGCTATATATTTAACCCTGCTTATTTAACTTATATGCAGAGTACGTCATGTGAAATGGCAGGCTGGATGAAGCACAAGCTAGAATCAAGATTGCTGGAGAAATATCAATAACCTCAGATATGCAGATGACATCACCCTTATCACAGAAAGCAGAGAGACGCTAAAGAGCTTGTTGATGAAAGTGAAAGAGGAGAGTGTGAAAACTGACTCAACATTCAAAAAACTAAAATCATGGCACCTGGTCCCATCACTTCATGGCAAATAGATGTGGAAACAATGGAAACAGTGACGGACTTTCTTTTCTTGGGTTTCAAAATCACTGCAGATGGTGACTGCAGCCATGAAATTAAAAGATGCTTGCTCCTTGGAAGAAAAGCTATGACAAACCTAGACAGCATATTAAAAAGCAGAGATATTACTTTGCCAGCAAAGGTCTGTCTAGTCAAAGCTATTTTTTCCAGTAGTCATGTATGGATGTGAGAGTTGGACCATAAGGAAGGCTGAGAACCAAAGAATTAATTCTTTTGAAATGTGGTGTTGGAGAAGACTCTTGAGAGTCCCTTGGACTGCAAGGAGATCCAACCAGTCAATCATAACGGAAATCAACCTTGAATATTCATTGGAAGGACTGAAGCTGAAGCTTAGCTCCAATACTTTGGCCACCTGATACAAAAAGCCAACTCACTTGAAAAGACCCTGATGCTGAGAAAGTTTGAGAAGAATGGGATGACAGAGGATGAGATGGTTGGATGGCATCACTGACTCAATGGGCATGAGTTTGAGCAACCTCTGGGAGATAGTGAAGGACAGGGAAGCCTGGCATGCTGCAATCCACGGGATCACAAAGAGTCAGACATGACTGAGCAACTGAACAACAACAAATATATTTGAAGATAATGGAATACATTATTGTGATTTTGTTACAATAAACATACTTGAGCATTCAAATGAGCAAAATACATTTCTCATATGCTCTTTGTCCACAGTTTTTGACTCACAGCTTCTTCCCAAACTCCGGAGTCTCCTAATGTGGACAGTTATAAAGTAGTAATTCTTCTGTTACATTAAAAATCTTACCTTTTTTTTAACCACACCTAATGGAGGCTGGTCACCTGGAGAACCAAGAGAGTTGGAATATTCAGTTCCACCCCTGACCTCCAGGGAGGGAAAGGGGCTAGCTGTTGTGGGTTTAGTTGCTAAATCATGCCTGACTCTTTTGCAACCCCCTGGACTGCAGCCCACCAGGTTCCTCTGTCCATGGGATCTTCCAGGCTAGAATACTGGAATGGGTTGCCATATCCTTCTCCAGGGGATCTTCCCGACCCAGGGATCGAATAGGGGCTGGAGGTGGAATCAGTTGCTAACAGCCAAAGATTCAATGAATTATAACTATGTAATGAAGCCTCTATAAAAACTCAAAAGGACGGGGTCAAAGAGCTTCTGGGCTAGTGAGAGGTAGGGAGAGCGGTGCATTGGAGGAGGACATGAACTTCTTTGCCCCTTCCCAAGGACCTTGCCCTAGGCATCTCCTCCATTTGGTTGTTCCAGAGTTACATCCTTTTATAACAGTTTGAAGTTTTTGAGGGAAGAGGATGGGGGAATTGTGTGGAATGAGCCCTTAACCTGTGAAATCTGATGCTTTCCCCAAGTAGACAGTATCAGAACAGAGTTGAATTCTTGGGTATTTTGTTGGTGTGCAAGAACTGTTTGCCAGTTTGGGGAATCCTCCATTTCATGTTGGAAACTGGGTTTCAATATACCTAAAAGAATTGTGGTCAGAAATTTTTATTTTCCATGAAAAATATGGTTACTGAGACCAGCAATCTAAATAATAAAGTGAGGCAGTAGTCATTCAAACTGGAATGTGTTGAGCAGCAGAGTTTGTAGAATTTTAAGTAGAGGTTATAGAATTATTACTAGTGCTCCCCTGGTGGCTCAGAGGTTAAAGCGTCTATCTGGAACGCGAGAGACCCGGGTTCGATCCCTGGGTCAGGAAGATCCCCTGGAGAAGGAAATGGCAACCCACTCCAGTACTCTTGCCTGGAGAATCCCATGGACTGAGGAGCCTGGTAATCTACAGTCCATGGGGTCGCAAAGAGTCGGACATGACTGAGCGACTTCACTTTCACTTTCTTTCTATAGAATTATTAGCACACAGAGAAGGCAATGGCACCCCACTCCAGTACCTCTTGCTTGGAAAAACCCATGGACGGAGGAGCCTGTTAGGCTGCAATCCATGGGGTCGCTAAGAGTCGGACACGACTGAGCGACTTCACTTTCACTTTTCACTTTCATGCATCGGAGAAGGAAATGGCAACCCACTCCAGTGTTCTTGCCTCGAGAATCCCAGGGACGGGGGAGCCTGGTGGGCTGCCATCTATGGGGTCGCACAGAGTCGGAAACGACTGAAGTAACTTAGCATAGCATAGCATTAGCACATGGGGAACGAAGGCTGGTACTCTATAGCAAGTCACTGCAAACAAAGTCATTGCACTCTGCAGCCCAGGGGAGGGTGAGAGACGCAAAAGCTGCAGGCACCAACAGTATTCTCATCACAAAAGTTGTCATTCTCATTGTTAACAGCTGAGCAAACACACCCTGTTAGGTGTATTTTCTCTGTCTTAGAAAACGATTTTTTCAAAACAGAAATTGAAGACATTTTTTCTTAACAGAAGGTTGGAACAATAGTGCCTTCAAAATGCAATCTGGTTTACTGAGAGAAGAGATGGGCTATGTGTGAGATGCTATGCGTGAGGTGAGGAAGTCGCTTTGCTTTCTTTTTTCATGAATAGATCACAACATGAACACTGTCTTTGAAACGGGCCACTGTGCACGCCTCTACCTGTCACCTCCACACAGAACACGGACTAAAGGAAGATGTGCACTAGCAGGCTGTTGATGTGAGGAATTAAGAAAACTAATTAATTTAGAGGTCTCTTTTCATGGGGCTTAAATATATTTACATTGATGTAAAAGATGGTGACAGCAGCCATGAAATTAAAAGACACTTGCTCCTTGGAAGAAAAGTTATGACCAACCTAGAGAGCATATTGAAAAGCAGAGACATTACTTTGCCAACAAAGGTCCGTCTAGTCAAGGCTATGGTTTTTCCTGTGGTCATGTATGGATGCGAGAGTTGGACTGTGAAGAAGGCTGAGCGCCGAAGGATTGACAGTTTTGAACTGTGGTGTTGTAGAAGACTGTTGAGAGTCCCTTGGACTGCAAGGAGATCCAACCAGTCCATTCTGAAGGAGATCAGCCCTGGGATTTCTTTGGAAGGAATGATGCTAAAGCTGAAAGTCCAGTACTTTGGCCACCTCATGGGAAGAGCTGACTCATTGGAAAAGACTCTGATGCTGGGAGGGATTGGGGGCAGGAGGAGAAGGGGACGACAGAGGATGAGATGGCTGGATGGCATCACCGACTCGATGGACATGAGTCTGGGTGAACTCCGGAAGTTGGTGATGGACAGGGAGGCCTGGTGAGCTGCGATTCATGGGGTCACAAAGAATTGGACACAACTGAGCGACTGAAGCGGAGTAAAAAGTGTGAATTCAGCCTACTGAGTTTTTAATGAAATTAAGAAACATACTTGGTAGTCTGTTACAATATTTGGAAACTATGATGCATTTACATTTTACAAAAGACTTTCCCACATCTTATCTCAGTCAGTCCTACTATGTCCTTGCTACATAGTAGGTTCTTTAGATATGTTTGTAATGACTTCTGGAAGTTTACAGACTGTTAATTCATCCAGGAATACTTAGTGAGTGCCATACTACTAAGTGACATGATTAAGCAACAGACCATATAATTAAGGTTTGTAGTTGTCTCTTTTAAAGTGCTCCTGCTGTTGCTGCTGCTGCTGCTGTGTCACTTCAGTCGTGTCCAACTCTTCAGTCGTGTCCAACCCCATAGATGGCAGCCCACCAGGCTCCCCCTTCCCTGGGATCCTGGATCACTGGAGGGGGTTGAACACTGGAGTGGGTTGCCATTTCCTTCTCCAATGCATAAAAGTGAAAAGTGAAAGTGAAGTCACTCAGTCCTGTCCGACTCTTTGCAGCCCCATGGACCACAGCCTACCAGGCTCCTCTGTCCATGGGATTTTCCAGGCGAGAGTACTGGAGTGGGTTGCCATTGCCTTCTCCAAAGTGCTCCTAGTCCAGTTAAAACCAGAACAAGAAATGTCAACACATAAGTGCTGCAAAAAGCTGTGGTAAACTCAGTGCTACTGAATTGGTGAATTGAGTAGCAAACATAAAGTTAAGGATAGTATCCTTAAAGATTAGTATAGACTGGGGCTCTGCTTATAAATTAAGAATTCTTAGCAAAAGAGACACAGATGTATAGAACAGTCTTTTGGACTCTGTGGGAGAGGGAAAGGAAATAGTTCTTATCAGGGCAGCACATTCGAATCAATTGAGGCACATTTAAAAAATAGTTTTGCAGGCCCTTTCTCTGAGATTCTGATTCACTAAGTCTGGGGTAAATTCTCAGCACCTATATTAAAAAAAGAAAAAGCCTGAGATGGTTTACTGCAAACACTTGATTCAGAATCATTTTCTTTGAACTGTGACGCTTCATGCTGTCTAAATTATATTCTATGGTTTAAGCCTGAATTGCTTTTGGCCAATTTTCTTCCTTTTAGCTTTAGGATTTATCACTTTTAAATGCAAATAACTTGGGATGGGTAAGGCTTTTAGCCGTTATCAGGCAGTGACTCATGTTGTTCCCTCAGCCTGGATTGAGTGATTCCCCACCTCTTCCTTGGGTCAGTCCCTGCTTCCTCTGTGAATCATTTCCTGACCACCTTCTCTTCCCCTGAGACACAGTTATCAACTCTCTCCCCATCTCCCCTCCTAGGATTTCTCGGGTATGTTTCTGCTATCTCTGATCACTGCAGATCTGTTTAATTTTATGCTCTTGAGGGTAGATGTCCAATCTTATTTGTATTTTCAGGAATTGGAACTTGACATAGAGATGGAGATCCACACACACACACAAAACATGTAGAAGGATCATTGCTTTACAGAATTTTTCTCTTTTCTGTCAAACCTCAACATGAATCAGTCACAGGTATACTTATATCCCCTCCCTTTCAAAACTCCCTCCCACTTCCCTCCCCACCCCACCTCTCTAGGTTGATACAGAGCCCCTGTTTGAGTTTCCTGAGCCATACAGCAAATTCCCATGGGCTATCCATTTTACATATGGTAATGTAAGTTTCCATGTTACTCTTTCCATACATCTCACCCTCTCCTGCCCTCTCCCCTTCAATAAAAAATAAATACATTAAACAATATATATATATATATGTATATATATATATATATATACAGAATGAATGAGAGACTGAATTTAGAAGATTCCAAAAGGAAACTGAGGACACATAAAATCAGATCTGCTTTGCCATTGTGCCTGCAACAGGACTTAGAAACAATCATTTTATTTTCATATTCATAAATAACATATTTTTGATACCCAAGGGAAGTTCCTATAAAAGGAGCAGAAGAAAACAGATCATTGATAGTTGTTTATTCTAACTAATTGTACCATTAAATAAAAATGAGGTACTGGTCTTCAATTTTAGTTTAGAGCTCTACCATTACAATAGATTTTCCTCCAAGATTGATTTTTTGGTTAAGATTTTATATCCACATTTCTGTTCTTTTTTGATTTAAAAATACCTTCCCTGTCTAAGTTGTCTCGCATGGCTAAAAGAAATGTTTCTATTTCAAATTCATATTTCTTTGTTATCTGTTGTCGAAAGATATATCACAGAGATTAAAATACTAGGACATTTTAGTGTCTTTTTCTCCTTGTAAAAATAACTGTTTTTAACACTTTAAGAAAAATAAAAGCCAGAATATGACATTGAGTACTCATAGCCTGAAAAACTATAGACTTCAGAGACCTAGCTTGTCTTTGAGCCAAAGGGGCTGTTGCACAGTATTTTGTAGGTGAGGAACGGATATCTTTCTACAAGGGTGACATCAAGGAACTTTTAAACTCCAAATATACTACTAAAATTAGAATCTTCACATTAAAGGTATAGTTCAAGATATTTTGCTGAGCAGTTCAAAAGGGATGAAGAGAATATACATTTAATGTAGTTTAGCAGAACAGAGCTATTAGGTTTTGGCTTTCTCTCCTCTCAACTCTGCCTCAGGGTGTGGGTTTACTCGGAATCAGAATCACACAGCAGAACTGTTCCTAGGCCTGACCTTACTCCAAGTCCCCAGTGCTTGTCAGGTTCCAACATGCTATAGAGACTGACTGGTGTGTCTCCCCAAAATTAGTATGTTGCAACTTAAACCTCAGTGTTAGTTTCAGGAAGTGGGGCCTTTGGGAGGTGAGTAGGTCATGAAGGGAGAGATCTCATGAATGGAATTAGTGTTCTTATATTAATAAAAGAGGCCCCAGAGAGCTCCCTGCCTGCTTTTGCAATGTGAGGTCATAGCAAAATGAGGACTGTCTCTGAACCAGGAAGCAGGCTCTCACCAGACACTGAGTCTCCTGGTGCCATGAACTTGGACATCCCAGCCTCCAAAACTGTGAAAAATAAATTTCTGTTTCTTCTAAGCCACCTAGCCTATAATATTCTGTTATGACAACCCAGATGAACTAAGGCACAGACTCTCTTAAAGGACCTGGGATATACTTAATTGGATTCTAATTCTCCAAAGACATTTTGATGGTAACAGTAATAATAACAGTTCCATCTGTTGTACATAGTTTATCAAACCCATATATTTGAAAGGTAATCCTCAGGCAGCTCTATGATGCATGTGGTTCCTTTTCATTTTATGAATTTAAAACAGCAGCTTGGACAGTTTGAATGATGTGTCCTAGGTCTCACAGATACATCAATTCATAGATTTGAATTTGAGTGTTTCTGACTCATATATCCTCAAACCTGTACAAAAAACCTCAAAAAACAACAAATAAATAGTTCTGGAATATTTTAAAAACCTGGAAAGCTCCTGAGGCCTCAGCAAAGACCCATGCTAAAACAGACATCAGGACCTCAAAGACCTTTCACAATTATTAAGAAGTCCTGATGGGCTTTCCAGGTGGGCTCAGCGGTAAATAACTCACCTGCCAATGCAGGAGATGCTGGTTTAATCTCTCCAGGGTCAGGAAGATCCCTGGAGGCAGAAATGGCAACCCACAACAGTGTTCTTGCTTGGGAAATCCCATGGACAGAGGAGCCTGGTGGATGACAATCTATGGGGTCGCCAAGGGTCAGACGTGACTGAGCAGCTGAGAGCAGTAGAGCACATAAGCAGTCCTGAGTCTTTCAAAGCTGCTGACTTTCTCCATGAGGTATGACAGCTCAGAAGCTGCATCAATAGAGGATCTGATCCACGTCTGCAGTGGTATTGCTATTGCATAGTCTGATATAAGAAATGCTGAGGTCAGACTGTTACACATGCAGGCTGTTACATATGCAATTAAATGTAGTGGAGGCAGATTTTAGAATAAGGGTACCTGGTTCCATTCCACAATTCCCCTGACATTTGACCCCTCTAGTGGCCACTACTCCTCCATTCACACCCCCACCCCTTCCAATGCCCAGCGAATCTTGGACCAAACCGCTGAGGTTCGTTGGTAAATTGATATGACTATAACAACAGAGTGAGAGCAAGCGAGTTTTTCTGGCCCTAAGTCTGAAAAAAGACAATCAATTGTCTCTTTATAGATCATTGGGGATTGCTTTTATATTGGGTTGGCCAAAAAGTTCATTTAGGCTTTTCCTCAGCAGCCTATGCAAAAACTCAAACAAACTTTTTGGCCAGCCCCATATATTGCTTCTACTCCAAGTGATCAGATGCATCACAGGTACTCAATGAATACTTGTTGGTTCAGCTCAATGAAACATGTTAAGACATACTTAGTACAATGCCCTGTGATAGACCTACAGGAATAAGGTGCTCCCAGCCCTCCAGGAGCTTTCACTCCAATGGAGACACTGAGACCTGTGCATAGGTTTCTATGGGATAAGAAAACAGCTGGAAAGAAATCCACAATATCCACAGTGGTTGTACTTGATGATGGGAGCTATTGGTGGGTTTTAATTTTTTTACTTTTCTATGTATTTTCAAAAACAGCTGGGATATCTACACATTACTTCTTTGAAAAACCATAATGTTGGGGGCCGAGAGCAACCGGAAGCGGCGCCGGCTCCCGGCAGGCAGCGCGAGGAGGCGGAGGTCTGGTTGCCTCACGGATTTAAAAAAAAAAAAAAAAAAACCACAATGTTGACAAAGACTAGCAAGATGGGTGCCTGACAAAGGAAAGGCGTATTTGTGGGTGAGGAGCTAAGGACAAGTGGTATCTTTGACATGAATATGTCTGACAGAGAGAGGAGGGCTTGGATTCTTGAAGAAGTGTCTGTGGGAAAGTTAACTGGAGAGATTAGAGGAGGACAATCATCAAGTATGGACCGCCTGGTCATACGGCTGCAGGTCTGGACTGAGCAGTCCGAGGAAGGAGAGGGCAGAACCGAAGCTAGAACATGAGGAGGATCAGAACACAGACAGCTCGGTGTCTGAGTGAGGCATCTGCACAGTACTCCACAGGAAACTGAAACTCATTCACAAGTGTTCAGCTGAAAGTGTCCTGATTATAGCTTTGCTTCTTCCTCTGGCAGTCACGTGCAGGAGAGACTGAAGTCAGGGAGACGCGGGGCGGGAGACCAGTCAGGAAGCAGCAAGCAGGGCCCAGCCGAGGAGCACTGATCACCTGATCAGGTATTCATGTCTCTCTCTTTTTCCATGCCTTTTCAATCTCTATTTTTTTTTTTTTCCTGCCTGGCTCCTATTTTCAATTGCAAAATAAGGGAAGAGTCACTTTGAATACATAACGCAATTTTCTCACAGGTGAAAGAAGCAATGTTGAATGGAGGTCAGCCTTAATTCACCAGGTTCCTACTGATAAAGGGATGTCACGAGTGGTTATTTCCAAGGCTAAATGAGTCCTGTCTGTATGATTGATTAATCATTCTTTGGTTCACCTGGGAGAGAAGACTGGCATCTCCCCAGTGTTCCAGGAATCTTCAATTTCCCAGACAGAATAGCTGATTCTTATATAGAAGAAGGGGGTCGCCCAGTTCTCCTTAGGACCAGAGGTGGGTAGGACTGAGTCCCCAAGGACTGCCAGCAAAGATGACTGATTGAAAAAAAAAAACAAACCACAAAAATCACTGTGGGTTTGGACCCTTCAGGGGCACAAAGAGCTCTGCGTACTCTTCTGGAGGAGAAAAGCTTCTCTCCATGTTACTCCCTCAGTCCACAGATATAAAGATTAATAGACATTTTTGTTTTTCTCCTTCATAGATTCCTTGTCTTTGTCACTTCTTTTGTCTTGCCTCCCACCCCCATCCCCTCTCCCCCTTGCTCTCTGGGGTGGCCTGATTCTGATGTTAGCCCCTGGAAAGGGTCTCAGCTCTCCTCTGCTCCTTCTGCTGAGCGTGGCTGGGCCTGGAGTCAGCTGTCCTGTCCTCAGTGCATTCTCCCCGCTGCTGGAGACTATCTGTCACCAGGCCTGTGATCTTCCCTGTGGTTGGAGGGGCATGTAAGTATACCTCCTGCTACTGCTGCTACTGCTAAGTTGCTTCAGTCATGTCCGACTCTGTGCGACCCCATGGACTGCAACCTACCAGGCTTCTCCATCCATGGGATTCTCCAGGCAAGAACACTGGAGTGGGTTGCCATTTCCTTCTCCAATGCATGAAAGTGGAAAGTGAAAGTGAAGTCGCTCCGTCGTATCTGACTGTTAGTGATCCCATGGACTGCAGCCTACCAGGCTCCTCCATCCATGGGATTTTCCGGGCAACAGTACTGGAGTGGGGTGCCATTGCCTTCTCCCAAGTATACCCCCTAGAGCCCTGGAAAGAATCCTTGATCCTGAATTTGTATGACAGTATTGGTGCACCCATACTTTGGCCTTGGGTCACAGCCTAATTCTCCACTCCAGTTTTACAAGAAGTCCTGAGCTTTGGCATTTTATGGACCACCATTAATAAAGTTGCTTCTTTGATCATCTTTTGACTTCTTTTGTTTTCTGGGCTTCCCAGGTGACTCTAGTAGTAAAAAAAAAAAAAAAAAAAAACAAACCACCTGCCAATGCAGGAGAAGTAAGATATGTGGGTTTGATTCCTGGAATGGAAAGATCTCTTGAAGGAAGCCATGACAACCCATTCCAGTATTCTTGCCTGGAGAATCCCGTGGACAGACGAGCCTGGAGGGCTACAGTCTATACAGCTGCAAAAAGTCAGACATGACTGAAGCAACTTAGCATGCATGCATGCATCTCCTTTCTACTGGCAAGAATAAAGAAAGGTAGTAAATGCTTAGCAGCCTCAAGCTGAAACCCTTTGAATTAGTTCATCAGAATAGTCTGAAACGCCTGGCTTCTCTGACTTCGTGCTTTTGTTTAGGCAGCATTCTCTTCTCAGGGTCTGCTCCCCTCCCTGACCCAGTCCAGAGAAGCGTAGTGGAATACGCCACCCTCAAATATGCCACTTCGGCCTAAGAATTATATTGAGCTGAAGGCAACTGAGAAGCAGGCTCAGGAAAGGTCTCTGTTCTCCCCCTATGTGCCTAGAAACACATATGTTCATAAAGGTCGCACCTCAGCCCTCATCAGAGATGACTCTGCACCCTTAGCAGCCTACTGAGGCGCCAGAGGAGTCCACATAACAAACTTTTCTCACTAGTCCTTTGCTTCCATTTGTTCTCCCATATATTTACCTTTCCAAAATGTTCTGCCCTAGAATCTTCAAAGTCCTTTTCCATTGTCTTGTCACTTCTCTGAAAATGTATTATCCTTTGGTTAAAATGTTATATAAGCCCAGGTTCTAACCACCACTCTGACTTACTCAACTGAGTAACTCCCACGTGTGTGTGATATGTATGTGTGAATAATTTGTTTGCTTTTCTTGTTGATTTGGTTTCTGTCAGTCTAATTTACACAGTTGAAAACAGAACCTATGCGGGTAGAGGGAAAAAAAAAATACTTTTTTTTTTCTTCCCTTAGAGCAGCAAGTCCCATTTTTGTGAGATTAAGCGTTCTTCTTCCTTGTGTGCGCAGAATATTCCATGCACATTTCATCACTGCAATTCACAGTGTTTTATAATTAATATGTCTTTCTCCCTCAAAGGAATATAATTTTCTTCTTATTATCCACAGTGAGTTCTCAGAATTATCTGTTGAATTGATAAGTGAACATTAGGTAGAGATATTTTCTTACTGAGATTCACTTCTTCAAAGCTTTTTAAGAAATAAATACTGCTCTTGCTTTAAGCATATTTTTAATATGCCAATCACCTTCTAATATAATTGAATAGCTTTTTCCTTCTTCAACTTTCTCACTTTCTTCATCTACCAAAATATTAGTACATCAACAAGCACAGTTATAGAGAAAAAATGGTATGTATATAAAGAGGTCCAGTTATTTAATATCAGTGCATCTTTATGATTTTTAGGGATAAAAAGTTTACTTGTGGCAAGTCTGTATAACTTAATGCTAGATAAACAGGATACTGGACTGTCCAGGTGTCATTATACAGCATCCCTCACAAGGTTGGAAATGTGTTTACTCAGTGTCTGGGGAGTCATCTGCTCATGTGATTAGTGCATGGGTTTTATGAGGAAAATTAATTACAGTAATAAAGTACTATTTCAAACACTGCTTATGTTGGGGAGGACTAGCCAACGTGGAAGAAAACATTCCCCAAATCAGAGAACATGCAGAAGCAATATGTGTGGGGTTCTTAACTGCATCTAAGGGCCATCACAGATAAGATTTAGGGGGCTTCCCTGGTACTCTGTGCAACTTTAGATATATTTATTTTTCTTTGGATAGGGTCCACAGCTTTCATCTCTTGGATAACACATGTGTGAGCTCTGTGATCACAAACTCACAAGCTGTGTTCACTGTTTCACTAGTAAAGTTACCCAACCTGAGTTCACTGCCTCACTTATAAAAGAAGAGGGTTGGTCTAAGCATTGGTTCTCCAAGATTCTGTATTTTTCTTACAATCAGTCTTCATGCAATGCATGGTTTAATAGAAGCAGATTATAATATGCCACATGCTGCATTAAACACTTCACATACATTGCCCTGTATATTTATTCCTCACAATAACCCAGAGTTATATGCTCTTATTATTATTTTATAATATATTTTTATCATCATCAGGACTGTGTCTACCAAACTGTAAGTTCTACAAGAGTAGGAACCTTGTTGTGTTTTGTGCACTACCCAGTATTTATCAAAGTGCATGAAAAATAGTAGGTGCCCAATAAAAAGCCCTTTGAATAATACATTGAAATGAATATACAACTAGCAAAAATGCCCTGAATTCCACAGGGGAAAATACTATCATAGGATTTCATTCTACCTCACTTTCTTGTCTTCTCCTGCTTCCTTAATCCTATTTTTACCCCCTCGTCTTCTGCTCCCCACTCCATCTGCAAGAGCCCATTTCCCTTTATTCTCCTCCTATCATTTGCTTCTAGACCTAGCCATGCTCTTTGTTAAATTATCCTTTGCCCCAGGACTATATTGAATTTTGCTTTTTACTCTCTTAAGAACTCAATCAAAGTTCTCATTATGTATTCAGGTTTTCTGAACACAAGTTGATTAAAATAACTGATTCACTTAACCTTCCCAATGAGACTCCTAGTTTATCAAAAAATGTTCTTTGTAATTGGTGAAATTTTAGAACATCTGTAAAACTTTAAATAAGAATACTTATCTACCTTTGCCTAAGAATTGTTGCAACAAGACTCTGGCCTTAGGAATGATTGCTTCAACCAGTATCCTTTGATGCCCCTGGGCTTGCCAACATGCATCCTACTGCTCCGACCCTCACTTGGGGCCTTTAGGGGTATGCGTGTACTCTCATCCTGTCTGACACAGACCATGATCCTGGGTTTTCTTTCTGCTCCACACTTTGTTATCTTGTTGATACTTTCTTAGTATCTGCCCTGAGCTAACTCTCTGATTTTAGCTACCTCACCTGGTCTCAGTACTAAAAGGTTTGAGAAACATACAAAACAGGATGGGGTCAGATGAGGATAAGAAAACCTTCTGACACTCGACTGAGGGAGGATCAGCTATTGTTTTACTTCCCTCTCTTATGTTTGCCTCCTTACAGTGGCTGGAATCCCAAGATGCCAAGAGATTCACTGCTATCAAAGAAAAGATTCTTCTTTTTTCTGTTTCAGGGTTTAGCATTTGTTGCCTTTTTTCTTAAAGCATTTCTCGCATACTTCCACATGGTGTTGGTGCTGCTGGCTCCTCTTTCGGTATCAACTCAAATTTTACACACACAGATCTCCCTTGACTCTCTAAGTGGAGTGGGTCTTTTTCCAGTCATCCTCTGTGAAAATATTCTCTTTTATCCTCTTTCTAGTTATTATTGAATCTCAAAAAAATTTATGTTTGTATATATGTACTTACTTTCTTGTTTACATAAATGTTTATTGTTTGTTTCCACCAGACCACCTTACCTGCCTGCTGAGAAACCTGTATGAAGGTCAAGAAGCAACAGTTAGAACCGGACATGGAACAATAGACTGGTTCAAAATTGGGAAAGGAGTACAACAAGGCTGTGTATTGTCACCCTGCTTATTTAACTTATATGCAGAGTACATCATGTGGAATGCCAGGCTGGATGAAGCACAAGCTGGAATCAAGATTGCAGGGAGAAACAGCGATAACCTCAGATATGCAGATGACACCACCCTTATGGCAGAATGCTAAGAGGAAGTAAAGAGTCTCTTGTGAAGGTGAAAGAGGAAAATGAAAAAGTTGCTTAAAACTCAACATTCAAAAAAAAAAAAACAACTAAAATCATGGCATCCAGATCCATCACTTCATGGCAGATAGATGGGGAAACAATGGAAACAGTGATAGATTTTATTTTCTTGGGCTCCAAAATCATTGCAGATGTGACTGCAGCCAAGAAATTAAAATGTTTGCTTCTTGTAAGAAAAGCTATGACAAACCCAGACAGTGTATGAAAAGGCAGAGACATTGCCAACAAAGTATAGTCAAAGCTATGGATTTTCTGGTAATCATGGATGGATGAGAGAGCTGGACCATAAAGAAGTCTGAGCAATGATAAATTGCTGCTTTTGAACTGTGGTGTTAGAGTAGACTCTGGAGAGTCCCTTGGACTGCAGGAAGATCAAGCCAGTCCATCCTAAAGGAAATAAACCCTGAATATTCATTGGAAGGACAGATGCTGAAGCTGAAACTCCAATACTTCGGCCACCTGCTGCATAGAGCTAACTCATTAGAATAGACCCTGATGCTGGAAAAGATTGAAGGCAGGAGGAGAAGGGGACGATAGAGGATGAGATGGTTGGATGGAAT
Source organism: Bos grunniens (assembly GCF_055505025.1). Taxonomy (NCBI): domain Eukaryota; kingdom Metazoa; phylum Chordata; class Mammalia; order Artiodactyla; family Bovidae; genus Bos; species Bos grunniens. The sequence continues at coordinate 4,952,533 of NC_141179.1, read as the reverse complement.
CACTGACTCAATGGACATGAGTTTGAGTAAGCTCTAGGAGTTGGCGATGGACAGGGAGCCCTGGCGTGCTGCAGTCCATGGGGTCACAAACAATTAGACACGACTGAGTGACTGAATAACTATATGAGATCCTGAGGACAAAGATCTGCCTATCTTTCTCACAGCTGTATTTCCAGGACCCTAGACTGAGCTTGGTCTAGCATACAGTAGGTATTTAATAAATAATACTGCATCTCTCTTATTGCCAAACCTTCAGTAGGATATACTGAAATGAAGTGGAGGGAAACAGGATCTGCCTTGTGATGACCATCCTCATCTTGACCATCCTTGGCTCTACAAATAGTCCTGGCTGATGTGATCAGAACAACCAGGGATGTTCAAAAACCTTCAACAATTTTGATCTGACAATGGAAATAAACATGGAATTTCCATATTTTGTAGAGAAAGTGAATAAGGTCCTTTAGTTTCTAGCTTTGAGAATTTAGTTTATGGCAATAATAATGAATTGCCCATCATTATTTTGTTTTTGTTTCACCAACTGGCAAGTTTTAGGTGAGCAAAATTAGAATCTGTGAAAGCTATTACAAATCAGAATCTTCGTTATTAACTCAATGGCCTTATTCTTCCCTTTTCTTTGCAACCTCATCTTCTTCTTTTCCATCCCCTTCCCTTTCTGCATCTATTTTAAATAATTATTTATAATGCAAAACCATGATTCATGTGGAGTTTAAACCTCAATGGAAATTTTAACTGTGCTACTTGAAGTTGATTCAAACTACAGAGGTACACAGTTAGTAACAGATAAAATTGCTTTTTTAATCTTAGAAAATGTTTATAAGGTATTATTAAATTCAATTTAAAAAATAAACTAGAGTTTGTTAATAAAACAAATGGGCTAGCTTTCAAGTAATTTAATTTTTACTTTAATATTTAATATTTTAATGTAAATCATCTATATATCAATACAAGTTTTAAAAATAATTTTTTGAATTAAAATATACTTTTCATTAAACACAGGTTTCCCTGGTGGCACAGATGGTAAAAGCATCTGCCTGCAATGTGGGAGACCCGGGTTCGATCCCTGAGTCAGGAAGATCCCCTGGAGAAGGAAATGGCAACCCATTCCAGTATTCTTGCCTGGGAAATTCCATGGATGGAGGAGCCTGGGGGGGCTACAGTCCATGGAGGCGCAAAGAGTCAGACATGACTGAGCGACTTCACTTTCACTTTCATTAAACACATATATACAAATAAAAGGCTTTTTTAATGCTTGTCACAATATGAAATGAAATGCTTTTACTTTGGAGGTCAGAAGTGAATTATGGTCAGAAGTATGTGTATATGTGCATACATACACACACACAGTGACAACTGGGCTGTTTGTATATGTCTGCCAAGTTCACTTATCACCTGATGATACATTAATAATTACACCAGTGATAATGATAACAATAAGAACAGTAGGTATTTGTGTAATTTTACCAAGTTCCAGGCAGGGTGCTTTACAAACATTACTTAACCCAATAACTAGTTAATTGTATATCAGGCAGCATGATCACAATCTTACAGATGACAAAACTGAGCCTTTGGTCAATAAGAAGCAGAGCTGAAATTCACACACATGCTTGCAGACTTCTTTGCACACCACACGCTTGGAGTCTAATAACTGACACCTTTCCAATAATCTACTTAATGGTCTTCAAAAAGATTCCTAACAATCCAATCAATCCATTCATTCCCCAATAAACTAAATTTGCGATGGCAGAGCCTAATTTATTTAGACAAACACATTTTGCTAACAATTTGATAACATTATCCATTCTGCTTCGTTATGCTCTCTGATGGTATCTGTTGTTTTTACTGTGTTGTGTGGTCTGTCGTGTCCGACTTCTTGTGACTCCATGGACTATAGCCCATCAGGCTCCTCTGTCCATGGAATTTGCCAGGCAAGAATCCTGGAGTGGGTTGCCATGTCCTACTCCAGGAGATCTTCCCAACCCAGAGACTGAACACATGTCTCTTGCACCTCCTGCATTGACAGGCAGACTCTTTACTACTGTGCCAGCTGGGAAGTGCTGATGGTTATCTATCCTCCTCAACTGAGTGAAATTAGGAAAGAAAACTCAGTAGGAGAGAAAAAATTGAAATATGAAATTGAATCATTTTCTCAGTAGGAGTCAATTCAACAAAGATCATCACTAGCCATGTATAAGGCACTGTGTAGAATACACACAGGACACTTGTCCTACCTTCAAATGGGTCATTGCTATTGATCATATCTGGAGGAGACACACACACACACACATACTTAGCGATGGCAAAGATAGGACCATTATCACCATTATTTATTGAGCACTCCCACTATATCCTAGGTGCTATTATAAGTATTTGCCATTAATTTAAAATCTCACACCAACTCCAATTATTATCCACATTTTATGGTTATACAACCAAAAGGTGTGAGACTCATTCTACATGACACATTAATAATTGGGGAAACATTCTTTGAATCAAAATTAGCTTTGTAGCAATGTGGTCCCCTATGGCTGTGCTGCCTTGCCCTAGGAAAGAATGTGATAGGTGTTGGAAAAAAAGGTAAATCATTGAATGAGCACATCAGACAAAATTGTAGCAATTATAAGAATAATTGCTAACCCAAACTAAATGATCATGATGTTATCCCATTAGTCAGTCTCCCATACTTTGCTGGAGTGAAAAATAGACTAAAAATGTACACCAGACTTATTCTAAAAATGTTATAAGCATGGGAACCATGTAGATGTGGTTCTAGTGCAGTGGGCTCTTATGGTCCTGGGCACCTGTAACTTATAGCCTCAAGGGAGGCCCTTGTACAACAGGAGAGTCTTGAGGTAGGAAGAAGAGAGGCATTTGATGGAAGGCTGAGAAGTGGAAAGGTAGAGATGAGAAGGGAGGTGGTTTTGACTTATCCAAATAGCTATGCACCATTTTCTAAGAGCACAGTGATTGCTCAGGAATTATTATCAGTCCAAATTTCCCCAGCACCTGCCATGCCTTAAAGGAGCAATTGCAAAACAGCTGCCTCCAAATTCGAGAGGCTTTGTAGGTCTATACAACATTTTAAAATTCATTATTTAAATACACCTAAAGGAGGCTTGTCATTTTTTCTAGTTTCATGAGATATAATTGACATACAGCACTGTATAATGTGGGAAGCATAATGATATGACTTATATACATCAGAGCTCACTATTTTTAATCCCACTGTCTCCCTCTAATTTTATATAGGGCTAACCGTGTTTTTTTTTTTTTTTTCACTAAGAGCTTTAAGTCTGGTCTCTGTAGCATTTGATTTCATAAACTCTGCTTTAAAGGTTTTCCAAGAAAAATTTAAGCATGAATAAAATGACCTTTCCAAAACATTGGTCAAATCATAAACGATCCCTGTTGAACAAGGTTCAAATAGAAGAGTTTATCAAAAAGTCACACAGATCTAGAGTTTATATACACCTGAAGGTTACGCTCATTCTACCTCTTGGAATTCAGCCACCAAAGCACTTTGGCCCTAATTGATCATATTTAGTGCCAGAAGCCTATTAGGAGCGAAAAGGGAGCCTGGAGCTATTTGCAATGAATGCAGACCAAGAGGCTGGTATAACAAAAAAATGTACGACAGCCATCATTTCTAAAAAACACAACTGAATGTACTAGTGGAGGTGAATAAGTGAGTGAGTGGAGTCGTGCCAAAGAGTTTACATCCAAACTATAGTCTGTCCAACACTCCACTTAACAGCAGCCAGGAAATGAGTGACAAGCCTGCACTATAAGCCAAAACACCTCAAACGAAAATACTCCCTTTTCCTTAAATCCACATCTGCACTGCCTGTTTCAACGAAAAGGAGTTATTTTGCCTTAAAGACATAATACTAGAGTTAGTGTGTTTCTAACTGACTTATGGATCATTTAACTTAGTCATAACCAAAGCTTCACAAAAAGCATATACACGAGCACTAACAGTCCTTGATACGTTGAGGGAATAAAACAGGTCCTTAACTAAGCCATTCTGCCACATCACCAGTCCAACATGCTGAGACTGCTTTGTCCATGAAAAATTGAGAACAGATGCATCACTGAACACATTAAAGGCAAAGAAATGCAGAAACCAAAGGTTCATACTTCCATTTTAATGCTGAGCAGCACTGCATGAGTATGCAATAATGTATATCATGCTTGATGGATTATTCCCAAATTAAAGTAGAACCAGGATCACCACATGCATTTTTTCATTTATAGTATTCTGATGTAGAATTCACTTAGTATTTAATAACTTATCATAATGCAAAATAAAAGAGAAGAAACCACATTAGATTTGAAAAAATCAAGATTTTTTCCTACTCTAAATTTAACTCATATGAGGAAAAACCCCACAAATTGACTCCATTTGTAGTACTGTGTTCCATTTTGGCAACCACATTTTGAAAAGGGGTAGCAATAAACTGAATGAGAGTTAGTGACGCTGCCAGGTGAGCAAGAGCCAATATGCTATGAATGACTCAAGGATTCAGAGATATTTAATCTATCCTAAAGGTAACACATAGGCAAAATTATCCCAACTTCTCCCTGCGCTTCATCTGCAACACCCAGTCCTTCTGTCTCATTACTCATCATTAGTTCTTAATGCTTTTTAACTGTCACTTCCACCAGACTATCAACTCCAGGAGGTTCAAGGACCCTGTCTTCTTGCTTGCCTTTTGTCTACTACACCTATCAGAGTGTCTGATAATAAGCAGGAACTTTACGTGTGGGCATGTGCTCAGTTGCTTTGTGACCCCATGGACTATAGCCCGCCAGGCTCCTCTGTCCATGGAATTTTTCAGGCAAGAATATTAGCGTGGGTTGGCATTTCCTCCTCCAAGGAACTTTATATTGTTTTACTAATGAATGACTGAGTAAAGGAGATCCATGACCATGTATGACCCAACAACTAGACTTAACTACAAGGTAGATTATACGTCAATATGAGGTTGAATATCTTCTAACAGAAGCATTTAAAGTTTAAAATGGCTGCCGAGGTGCAGACGTGAGAGCAAAAATAAACATGGGTAGAGTAAGCAAAAATCAACCTTTGGGTCCTGAATTATATTCCAGTCTTTAAGATGCTTGCTAACTCTGAGGTTCTATGATTATACCATAGGTCATTCCCAAATTTGGGTCATAATTTAAACTAAAATTGGAACTCTTCTGTGATTGGAATTACATAGACAATTTCTCAAATATCACAAAGCTTCTCTTTGGCTGTACATTTATTTTGCTGAATCAAAGGGAAAACGGTATATGCTTTACTGTAAACAATTTTACTTTTTCTATTCACTGTGCTTTCTTTCCAAATGCTTGGGCCCCAAGCACTGATTGAACAGATCTAAAATGGCATTCCTCACTAAAGAAAATTTTGACATTTTGGCCACAAAGCAGGGACAAAGCATGCCACAGGCAATTAACACCGTTCAGTTTCACACCACTGAATTTAATCACAGAAAATGATCTCCAAACTTCATTTAACCAGTGTCTGCTTTTAATCATAGGGTGGTTACGCTACTTACCACAAAAGAATAATAAATCTTGAATCCAGGTTTAGCCACAAAGTAGTCATCAGACTTGAACGTTATTTTAATCTGGTTTGTTCTTGATATTATCCTTGGAGGAACTTCCTTGTGTCCACACCATCGTCCTCTAATAACAGTACTGGTTTCAGATATGTCTTCAACTTCTACAAAATCATACCTGGTACCAATTTAACATAAATAAGTTTTGATTAAAATAGACTTTGAAATTCATACTTTCATTGAGAAATTAAAACTAACATATGTGATTTCTTATGACCTATTATCTGAAATGAAGTTTAGAAGAAAAATCAGTTCTTGGATTAGATTTCTCAAATTCAAACTTCAACAATCTATTCTGAGGAAAAACTTTTATACACTTTCAGCCTATTCTCCTTGAGTGAGTGAAAGTTGCTCAGTCGTGTCCGACTCTTTGTGACCCCATGGACTGTAGCCCACCAGGCTCCTCTGTCCATGGGATTCTCCAGGCCAGAATACTAGAGTGGGTTGCCATGCCCTCCTCCAGGGGATCTTCCCAACCCAGGGATCAAACCCAGGTCTTCTGCATTGCAGGGAGATTCTTTTTTTTTTTTTAATTGGAGGCTAATTACTTTACAATATTGTAGTGGTTTTTGCCATACACTTACATGAATCAGCCATGGGTGTACATTTGTTCCCCATCCTTAACCCCCCTCCCACCTCCCTCCCCACCCCATCCTTCAGGGTCATCCCAGTGCACCAGCCCTGAGCACCCTGTCTCATGCATCGAACCTGGACAGGAGATCTGTTTCACATATGATAATATACATGTTTCAATGCTATTCTCTCAAATCATCCCATCCTTGCCTTCCCCCACAGAGTCCAAAAGACTGTTCTTTATATCTGTGTCTCTGTTATCTCTCATATAGGATCATTGTTGCCATCTTTCTAAATTCCATATATATGTGTTAGTATACTGTATTGGTGTTTTTCTTTCTGAATTACTTCACTCTGTATAATAGGCTCCAGTCATCCATCTCATTAGAACTGGTTCAAATGCATTCTTTTTAATGGCTGAGTAGTATTCCATTGTGTATCCCAGCTTTCTTATCCATTTGCCTCCTGAGGGACATCTAGGTTGCTTCCATGTCCTAGCTATTGTAAACAGTGTGCGGGGAGATTTTTTACCATCTGAGCCAACAGGGAAGCCCAAGAATACTGGAATGGGTAGTCTATCCCTTCTCTAGGGGATCTTCCCAACCCAGGGATTGATCAGGGGTCTTCTGGATTGCAGGCAGATTCTTTACCAGTTGAGCTAACAGGGAAGCCTTATCAGATCAGACCAGATCAGTTGCTCAGTCCTGTCCGACTCTTTTCGACCCCATGAATTACAGCACGCCAGGCCTCCCTGTTCATCACCAGCTCCCGGAGTTCACTCAGACTCACGTCCATCAAGTCAGTGATGCCATCCAGCCATCTCATTCTCTGTCGTCCCCTTCTCCTCCTGCCCCCAATCCCTCCCAGCATCAGAGTCTTTTCCAATGAGTCAACTCTTTGCATGAGGTGGCCAAAGTACTGGAGTTTCAGCTTTAGCATCATTCCTTCCAAAGAAATCCCAGGGCTGATCTCCTTCAGAATGGACTGGTTGGATCTCCTTGCAGTCCAAGGGACTCTCAAGAGTCTTCTCCAACACCACAGTTCGAAAGTGTCAATTCTTTGGCGCTCAGCCTACTTCACAGCCCAACTCTCACATCCATACATGACCACAGGAAAAACCATAGCCTTGACTAGATGAACCTTTGTTGGCAAAGTAATGTCTCTGCTTTTGAATATGCTATCTAGGTTGGTCATAACTTTCCTTCCAAGGAGCAAGCATCTTTTAATTTCATGGCTGCAGTCACCATCTGCTGTGATTTTGGAGCCCAGAAAAAGAAAGTCTGACACTGTTTCCACTGTTTCCCCATCTATTTCCCATGAAGTGGTGGGACCGGATGCCATGATCTTCGTTTTCTGAATGTTGAGCTCTAAGCCAACTTTTTCACTCTCCACTTTCACTTTCATCAAAAGGCTTTTGAGTTCCTCTTCACTTTCTGCCATAAGGGTGGTGTCATCTGCATATCTGAGGTTATTGATATTTTGGGAAGCCTCATAACTCTTCCTAAATTGTTAAAAATCAAAATAGACTACTTTCTGAGCATCTAGCTTATAAAGGTTTTCCTGGAGAAGCCAATAAATATAATCTCTTGTCATGTTTTAGGAGATGTAGCTCCAGTTGTGTGCATGCGTGCATGCTCAGTTGCTTCAGTCATGTCCCCTCTTTGATCCTATGGACTGCAGCCCTCCAGACACCTCTGTCCATGGGATTCTCCAGGCACGAATACTGGAGCTGGTTGCCAGGACCTCCTCCAGGGGATCTCCCTGACTCAGGGATTGAACAAGCATCTCCTGCATTACAGGCGGATACTTTACCGCTGAGCCACTGGGTAAGCCTGTAGCTTCAATTATATACCCACATGTTTACTATATAAAATTTTTAAACAAATTCCCATTTGGAATTAATTTACCACATCCAGCATTTCTGTAGGAAAGGAAATGGTCTATACCTACACAGCATGAAAAATCAACAATTTCATTGTAGAAAATAAATGATAAAATTATAAAATAAACAACTATTTTCTCTTTGTGGAACCTATCTTTTGGAAGGATTATATCATAAACAATGACATTTATCATAATCAAAAGCACATGCCTTTAGCAGTGATGTGCTCTAGACAGTATTGAACATATCTGGGCTGTGTGTGAATGAGGGTAAGACCATGGGTTCATCATTGACACTGGTCAGAGAAACAGAGAATTGCAGGATTGGAAAAGACAGGAGAGGCATTTTAGATATTCCATGGAGCCATTAGATCCTCAAAGTCCCTGCACAATATTCCACTCTTTCGTTGCAGAGTAAAACACGTTCAGAGACAGAATCACTTCTTCTGAGATACCCCACATCTTCAAACACTCTACTTGAGAGCTGAACTGTGTGCCTTTCAGTTCTGGTCCTCAGCACCCTGCCCTTCAGTCACCTTTTCCCCATATGACTTCAGATGCTAAAGTCACAGGGCACACGATGAACACTCAGGGCACACACTCAGGGTGAACAGTGGCAGAAGTCTCATATCTACTTTATATTTTCCTGTCATGATTACCAAAAGGAGTCAGCATGAGAACCATCACATCTGAATATGAAGAAAACCCAATACGGTTTAACTAGTCTTCATACACCTCAGAGCTCTTATTGGATGGGGCAGGGTGATCTAAGAAGCAGGTAAGCATAATAAAATGCTGACTCAGTTTCATTGAAAATAGTCTATGGGGCCTTTATCTCCTTTGCCTCTGTTTCCTAATGAACAAAATAAGAAGGTTTATGTAATTTTACCAGCTGAATATCTCTTGAGCACTACGCAAATTAACTACTTGATATATGGTGGTTGGAAAGTGAAAAGTACTAAGATAGAATCATCATTAGAGCAATAAATATTACAATGTAGACATCAAGGAAGTTTTGCAACAGATGGGAAGAAACAACTTCATTTCATTTTATATACAATGTATGTGAATCATATTCACTACACTAAGCAAAAGTATACTTGAAACTTTAATAACACAAGAGGTCACTTTTGTCTTTTAGATAACCTATTAGCACAATTTTCATTCTCAAAGCTCCATTTTGGTTTTCAAGGAGGGTCCTGATCTCTTCCCCTTCTTCCTTTCTCCTCTACCTCTTACTTCTCTACCTCCCTCTATAAATTTTTAGGAGCAACTTGATTTGATGAATGGTCTGGGGATCCTTTAGTCCATCCTAAAGGAAATCAACCCTGAATACTCGTTGGAAGGACTGATGCTGAAACTGAGGCTCCAGTACTTTGGCCACCTGGTACAAAGAGCTGACTCACTGGAAAAGACCCTGATGCTGGGAAAGATTGAAGGCAGGAGGAGAAGGGGGCGACAGAGGATGACACGGTTAGATAGCATCAACGACTCAATGGACATGAATTTGAGCAAACTCTGGGAGATGGTTAGGGACAGGGAGGCCTGGTGTGCTGCAGTCCATGGGGTTGCAAAGAGTTGGACACCACTTAGCAATTGACCAACAATTGGGGGAAAAGTCATCCTTAATTTCCTCTATTTTTAAGGTCAGGACGCCCAAAGGGTTTAGTCACTACCAGATCAAAACCCTGTGCGGGAGTGGAGACCAGTATCTCTTCAATGACATCATCTTTAATAATCTTTTAACACTGGCCTTGTTGTTTGTTTACATGATCTCTCTCTCCCTTTTTTTTAAGCACAGAAAATGAATTCTCCCTTTCAAGGTTGAAAAGACACAAGATCTCCTCAAGCTTATTCTCTCTGTAAATATTAACTGGCTCTTCCTGCATGTATCCATCTTTACTTTCCAGCATACATTAGCCTCTATGGTCCTAGAAAGTAATAGTGAGTGCTATTATTCTTGAAAAAAATAGCAACATAATAAAAACTGTCAGTGTAATAAACATGCAACAGAGGATAGCCAAATTTGAGGCACCTGATTTTTATTATTCAAAGTAAAATAAACCTACTGAAAGGATTTAGCAGTTTAGTAGTAGTTCATTGGCAATGCAGAACAAGTGCACGCGGTAAAGTACAAGGAGGAAAAAAAAAATCCTCCGCATCTTACACATGCTTATTAAAGGAATAAGATGCTGTGAGCGGACAATTTGAAGAACAGCAGCCAAGACTTGCTCTGAAAAATATGCTCAAAAGGGAGAAGACTATCTCAGTGCAGCTTTCATTTTCTACTGACCCCGAAATTGCAGGAAGAAACAGACCTCTGAGGAGGAGCACACTGGCCTTGGGAGCTTGTCTTCTCTCTTTTTACATGTATCTGAGGCCTTAAAATTATTATTTCAGGTAACGGCCTGGCAGGGTCCTCGCCATCACCCTCTCCCAGCGCTAGGTCAGTTCCTGGAGCCCAGCAGCGGGTACACTCCTCAAGTCCTGAGAAGCTCGCACTCGGGCCATGGGACATGGTTGCTGGTGACCTGGGAGACCAGATGTGTCCAGCTGCTCACAAAGGTGGTTCTAGGCCTGGCCCAGAAAAAAAGAATCACCCAGATCCCCCTTCTCTGGAAGTCACACAGCCTGGCTCTGCCAGTTGCAAGAGTGAGCTTCTGTGAGTCTTGCCAGGTTACCAGGCCTCCACAGAGACTGTGCTTCAATTTATGTTGTACATTAGGACGGACATAAAGGCTTTCTGAAAAAGAAGTCACGTATTTTGGATAGGGCCCAAATGAGAACTTTGATGCAATGTTTTAAATCTTTTCTTCACCTTGGAATTTTACCCTAATATGGATTTCATTTCACACTCACCTACAGATATCATTTTCGGCTTCCTCTAATCCAAACTGATTGTCAAAGGCTAGCTGTATCCTTGTTTTCTCCTGGGAGTGGAGCCGCCAGGTCAGAAGCAGGTTGCGAGGGTAGCTGTTTGGGAAGCGGGGACTCTGCACGTGGCCATGTCCTGTCACCTCGATGGTCTCGTCTCTTCGGTACAAGTCTGTGAGGTGATTGCTCTCTGTTAGTAGTCACAACTTGTAGAAATTAGTATGTTGCTCCAATTACAGGAAAGCAAAAAAAGAACAGTTTAAAACACATCACATTGCAAAGCACTTCTTGATTGTGTTTAAAAACATTAAGGCCAAATGGCAGCTTTGTGGTTAAACAAACAACATCCATGTTTTTTTCTACTACTCCTGTCTCCTCAATTCTTCATAAAGCTAGACTTGACTCCTAATATTTGATACTTTGGGAGCTCTCTTAACATTATTTTTGACAAGCAAAATTAACGATCATCTCAGAACTCAGACTCATTTCAATTGGAATTAAAATGAGCAAGTAATTTCAAATAGTTCATCTTTCCTTTTTCCATGTAATATAGCTGACCCTTGAGCAACACGGGTTTGAACTGTGTGGGTCTGTGAATTTTTTTTGATAAATAAATATATATATATATATATATATATACACACACACATACAGTTGAAACAGGAGGGAAGGGGGAGAAGCAGGCAGGGCATGATATAACCATGATGAAGACTGGTTAGAACTAACTTTGTCCAAGATGTCGGAAGCATCAACTTGCAGTAGACCTAGCGCCTCATCTCACGCTTGCTAGCATGTTAAATGACACACCCATTGGCACCATGAGAATTTTGAGGCCAACCATAAAAGGTCAGATATTGTGCTGTGACCTAATTCCTGGAAATCCCTGCCTCTTCCCCCAAATAATTGGAATAATCCTCCCACTAATTAGCCTATGAAATTACCCAGTCCACAAAAAGTATCCACACTGTATACTGAGGCTCTCTTCTTGCTTTCTGAGATGGCCCACACTCTGCGAAGTGTGTCTGCCTTTAAAGATATCCATTTACTATCACTTGATCTCTGAATCCTTTTATGACAAAGCAAGAACCATAAATTCATCAGCAACATTGTAAATGCACTTTCTCTTTTGACTTTCTTGACATTTTCTTTTTTCTAGTTCACTTTATTGTAGAATATATAATACACATAACATACAAAATATGTTAATCAACTGTTTAGCAGGAAGGCTTCTGGGGACTTCTATTGTGGGCCAGTGATAAAGTATCCACCTTCCAATGCAGGAGACATGGGTTCAATCCCTGGTCAGGGAACTCAGATACCACATGCCATAGTAACTAAGCCCACGCAACAACTAGAGAAGCCCACGTGGCACAGTGAAGACCTAACACAGCTCAAAACCAACCAAACAAACAAAAGCCAAAGAGGGGGAAAAAAAGTAATGTTTTTGGCCAACAGTGAAGTATGAGTAAAGTTGGTTGTGGGTGCGGAGACAAAAGTTTTATGTGGATTTTTGACTGTAGGGTGTGTGTGTATGTGTGTGAGTGTGCATGTTCTTAGTTGCGCAGTGGTGTCTGACTCTTTGCCATCCCATGGACTGTAGCCCACCAGGCTCCTCTCTCTATGGGATTTTCCTGGCAAGAATACCGGAGTGGGTTGTGTCAACTACAAATTGGTGTTTGCCAAGAACATTTGCCACCTGCCTCTGCAGAGACTGAATCCTGTGCTGCTGCAGCTGTTGAACCTCAACATGCCCTGAAGGCAGTTCAGGGTGGACAGTGAGGCACTCTGTGCTCCAGGGAAACTGGGGAACAGGTCTTTAGATAGTCAGATATTTCCAGAAACTGATTTCATGATCCAAATCCATGCATCTCCTCACATCTAGAAAAGCATTAAATCCCTTCATGGTGACATCAGCTTCTTGTGACTAACAGAAAACCTTTTGTAAAGTAAGTACTTGACTGCTCTGAATTCCCCCTTCACAACATCTTATATATTGACCTTCCCCACTGCCTTTTTTGAACAATTCCTTAGAGGTATCTGAGGTGCTGTCTCCTGGGCTGCAGTCTTCATTTTGCCCCATTAAAACTTAACTTGCAAGTCTCACTTTGCATCTTGTTAGTCAACAGTTGCCATGCCCTTTTCCTGGGGACCTTTCTGACCCAGGGATCAAACTTGCACCTCCTGCGCTGCAGGAGGATTCTTTACTGCTGAGCCAGGGGGAAGTCCTGGTAAGGTACTGGCATCCCTAAACCTCACTTTGTTCACGGATTAACTGTACAAACACATTTTTTTTTTCATTGACAGAGGAACAGTATATCGTCAATGATTAGCACAGGAGGTACTCAATAAATATTGCTGAATGAATGAATGAGTGAGTGAAACAAGTGAGTGAAAAGCAAATTAAAGACTCTCATGATATTTAATGACCATGTATTTTTTAATCAAATGGCATTTTCCAGTTGTTTCTCCCTCATAAAAGATTATAATTTTTGGCCTTCATTGTTGCTGACTTAAAATAGTTCCAATTCTAATTCTATTTTCCGTATATTGTATAATAAAGAACTTGTCTGATCTTTGTCCTGGGTTCCTAAAAGGGAACTTCTAATCCCTTAGAATTCCGAAGTGACTTTATTATTTATAGTAGGCCCTTGGGGCCAAACCTGATTTTATGTTGATGGGGTGATTCACTGTGGGTCCCTAAGTAGTTTCAGGATGGGGACTGGCTATGATAGAAAGACTAAACACGTGACTTTCAGCTCTGACACCAGTCTGACTTCCCAACGTCCCTGAGGTAAGGTGTCTTGGAGTCTTAGCCTATTGCCAGTGAGCCAATCAATCATATCTATAGAATGAAACTCTTATAAAAACTCTGGCCACTGTGGCTTGGGGGAGTTTCCTGGTTCATGACACACACATATGCTGGGAGGGTGACATATCCTGAGGACATGAAGCTTCATGCTTAAATCTTCCCAGACCTCTCCCTAAGTGTCTCTTTGTTTGGCTGGTCCTGATTTGTATCCTTTATCGTAAAACTGTAGTTATAACTACAGTGTTTTCTTGAATTCTCTAAGTTTTTCTAGCAAATTATCAAGTCTGAGGGGCTTATAGGAAGCCCTCGGTTTAACTGTGAATTGGTAAGGAGTATGGGTAACCTGGGTACCTCACAATTTTCAGCAGGTGACTGAAGATCAGTCTTGGGACCTGGGCTCTTAACCAGTGACATCTGACCTAACTGCAGGTGGTCTGCATGAGAATTGCACTGCTCAGTGGGCCCATTTTTCCTATCTCCCAGTGTCCAGAGTTCTTTGCATTTTAGATTTTGACATTTTAGGCCCCTCTGTAAGCAGAACTGCAGCCACAGTCTATTTGCGTCCTCCCACAGAGAGTTGACTCCGAAGCCTATAATTCAGTGAGCCTGGTCAGGGAGGCCTAAATTGCTGGTGGAAACCACTGAAAGATTGGGCCGCGGAGGGTGGTTGTTAAAGCTTCCAAAATAAGACAAAGGGGATGAACAAGGAGTCAGCATGTGAGATGCAAAGGCTTCTCTCCCTTTTACAAACATTCTGATATGGATGGGAATTTCAATTTTTCTTTGCTTTTTTTTTTTTTTTGACTAATTCAGTGTTTAGTGTTTTGTGCTTGCCCGGCTAGCTTTTGTGTGGGAGACAGCCTTAGGAAGAGCAAAGGTAGCTAGAGGAGCAGACGTCCCTAGTCCCAGCCTCTTGACCAGGAGACCAGAGCACCAGCTCTGCAGTCATGTTCCATGCTCTGGTCCCAAGTTTGATGCTCTTTAACTATCTGTAACAGAAGGTAGTTTTCCTTCTTAGCCTGAAATTTGCTAGAGGCAATTTTAGATCCTTTGCTATCTATAATCACTTTGACTTCTGAATCACATTGTTTATATATAATTTATAACCTCATGCCAAACTCAGGGCTATTCTTGACAGAAGAGCTGTGATGATTTATAGAGATAACTCCGAAGTGTTATATACAAAGTCACATTCCTCAATGAAGGCATTTACTTTGGTGTTCCAATAATAACTAGCACAGTATGTCAGGAACTCCTCCAGTAAGTTGTTTAAATTCATTACTACATTTAATCCTCACAACAACTGTATGCAATTAGTAATATCCCCACTTCACAAAGAAGGCTCAGAGAGTTCAAGAAACTTATGACCTCAGGGCATAAAGCAGGTGATGAAATCAATATCTGACCCTAGACTATCTTCAGCGGAGAAGGCAAAGGCACCCCACTCCAGTACTCTTGCCTGGAAAATCCCATGGACGGAGGAGCCTGGAAGGCTGCAGTCCATGGGTTTGCTGAGTGTTGGACATGACTGAGTGACTTCACTTTCACTTTTCACTTTCATGCATTGGAGAAGGAAATGGCAACCCACTCCAGTGTTCTTGCCTGGAGAATCCCAGGGACAGGAAGTCTGACGGGTTCCTATCTATGGGGTCACACAGAGTCGGACACGACTGAAGTGACTTAGCAGCAGCAGCAGCAGACTATATTCAGAGCACACATTCTTAACCAGAACACTGTATGAGTTGTTAAACTACAAAAATATGAAATATATCATTTTTCATAGGAATAATTTTGACTTATGTTTTACATGGCAAGAATATAAGTTCTTATTTTACATTTTAATACAGAAAGAGGTTCACATAGTCATTACTTTGGGTTATGAATTTGATGCCTTTAAAAAAGTGAATTAAAATGAAAGAAAAAGCCAAAATGTTTTTATTCTGTCCCTCTTTGGCAAACTGAGTTCGCCCAACCAAGTATCCCTGGAGCTCATTAAATCCTTGGAGACACTATCACTTACTTTGGGATTCATCTTGAACAACTGTTGTTCTCAGAGTGTGATCCCCAAGATCAGCATCATCAGCTGGGAATTTGTCGGAAATGCAAATTATCAGACCTTATCCCAGACCTACTAAAGCAGAAAGGCTGGGGGTGGAGCCCAGCACTATTATTTTAACAAGGCCTCCAGGTGATTCTGAGCTCCCTAAACTGTGAGAACCACTGACCATATCATTCTTTCTGCTCTTGTGCTCCTCATTCTTGACTTCCCAGGCTCCTTCACTGCCTTGCTTGACTCTATATCTCATATATGAATTTTCATCTTACCTCCCTGCCTGATGACCTGTCTTGGGCTCACTTTCCTGTCTTTGACCTTGAAACATTCTAGAGGACATCATATTATATAAATACAGAATGAACTAGGGTAAGAACTATCTAGTTTGGAAATTACCTTATCTAACGTTTCCCATTTCATGGAACAGTCACTCTTGGTCCCAGTAGACACATCTGGTAACCTACTGCTTCAAGTTATGTTTAAGGAGGAATGAAATCACAAATAATGGTTTATTTTTTCTTCTCAGATCATAATATTATCTACGACGGCATGTGATCTAAATGGTAAATGCTGTTATTAAAGTAAGAATTAAAATACTTCATCAGTGATTCCATAGGAATAAATGGTGATCTCTGCAGACTGTGGCACCTCACACAAATTCAGTGGAACATACAGGCATGCTCATTTGCTCCCCTGTCTCTCTAAGACATCCAGGAGCCGGTATCATGACTGTTAGCCACAAACCCAACATACTATAACTATAAGCCAAAAGAAAAGAATGGTCATTGGTTCAGGAAATTCCCAATATGCAAAGGGATTTATTATAAAATTTCATTTGTAAAATGGTTATTTCACAATCATACAATATATCAGATGAACAATGTTTGATGAGCATGTAGTTAAGTGTTATATAAACCAAACTGCTGCTGCCAGAGAACCACATTACAACCACTTAATTTTTGTGGGGTGCAATATACTTTACAAGCATCCAATTTTGTAAGTCTACCATAAGTTGATAAAAAGTAAATATTGCAGTAATTACCACTGCTTTCATTCTGCTTTTTATTTTAAATTTAATTTTGTTATATTACTTTAACAGGTAATGAAACCAACACACAGAAGTTAAAGTGATTTGTTCTAAGTGAAGAGAACGGAAGGCTGGCTGGTATATGGAAGCGTGAAGTTTTGAATGCAGCTACATCATGTTGGTGACTTTCTTCACTATAATCAACAGTAGCATCAGACGCAACATGTCATCTTTCTGGCTTCTGTTTCCTAAACTAATAGTTTAGGGGCTGCATACTATGACATTTAAGATTCTTTTCAGGTCCAAATGACAGGACACCTCAAAGATTTTCCTTCAAGAAGGCAGAACTGCCAGTGGTTTGACTGACAAATGTGAGGCAATAATGAGACCAAGGAACCTGAAATCCAAAATCTTCAGCGGGATAAACACTCTTCCCATCTATCAGTGATTGTATATATAGTTGTATACTATCATCTAAAATAGGTGTACAAATGGATATTTTATCAATTGCTGTTCAAACATATGTACGAAAATCTTTATTATTAACAAGAAAAGTGCCCCAGGCACATAACTGGCCACTTAGCCCCTCAACTTGTGCTGAATACATTATGGAGGAATGTAAATAAATCCTTTAAAATAGATGCAATGTATTCTATCTTGCTTTTTTATTTTTTTTAAATTTTATTTTATTTTTAAACTTTACATAATTGTATTAGTTTTGCCAAATATCAAAATGAAAAGGTTTCTGCCTGAAGCTGGTTGGGTACAGGGACTTAAAGTTACTAAAAGATGCTTTATCATTTCTTTGAAAGTTTCACAGAAAAGTTAAAAAAAATCACATGCAGAATATTATATATCTTGAGGGAAAGGACAATGTCTTGTTTACCAAGGTAACCTCAGAACCTCACCAGTCTGGGCACATGGAGACTTTCAAAACAGAGCTGTTAAATACATACATGGATGGAAGGTTACTGTGAATAATGAATAGGCAGAATTCTAAACGCTGAAAAGCATTTTGCAGTAAGATAATAAATAAAAGGCAGTTTAAAATGCCCCGATAGTTTATTTCTAAGTGTGCCTGACGTTTGTGGGAACACATCTTGCACAAACGTTCAAGGACTATTTTAGAAAGAGTTACATTGAAATGATCCTGCTTGCCATGCAGTTCAGACATTAATTTTGAAAGAACTGCCTCTTTTTATGCACTATTTCCAGCAAGACATGTACCACCAAGCTCAGCAGAGTCGGTCTACACCACTCTTTAAAAACCTGAGACCAGGATGGGGAACACATGTATACCTGTGGTGGATTCATTTTGATATTTGGCAAAACTAATACAATTATGTAAAGTTAAAAATAAAATAAAATTAAAAAAAAGAAAATGTTGATACAATTGAAAAAAATAAAATAAAATAAAATAAAAACCTGAGACCAAGAAAGAAGAACAATGCTGGACAAAAGCGGGAGAGATTGTTGCTGTAGTTGGGATCTACTCTCAGATGGAGCAAGCGGTGGATGAAAACCGGGTGACTGACAAGTCTCCCAAAGTTCTCGTCTTATGCAGCCATCTAATTTAGAATAGAAAGTTCAGCAAGGCTAATCAACAGTGAGACCTGTGACTGACTAATGCATGGTTATTATTACTACTAACTACTTCTAATCTTTGTACTCTCCCTCAACGAATCACAGCATTGTATACGAAAGTATCTTAGAACCCAAATTAGTACCTTCATCAGTGAGGCAGCGCACAGTGTATTGCTGAAAAGGGAAAACGAAACAAGGGAGTGGTGGAGAACATGAAAGACGTAGGGCAGGAGTCCCTAATTTTAAAATGAATGTCAATTAGTAGAACAGGCCATAAAACATAATTATTAGAACAGGCCAACTGGGATTAAACTGAATTTTTGTGGATACTTTTTCATAAATTATCTCCTAACTTAAAAAGCACAGGGTTGGCTCACTCTGTGAACTGCTAAAGGTGAAAATTAGACTTTGTTAACAATGTTAGTTTAAAAATCAGTGTGAAAGCATTTTCAACATTCTTTTCCTCAATGTTTCTTAAGGCACTGAAGCTTGCAATCAAGGAACTAATTTCCTCCAGGGACTGCTAGTGGGCCAATTTTCATTAAGGAGTTTTGGGTTAACATCTGACACACGGTCTTGGAAAGACCCAGTCTTCCAAAAGCCTATATAACAGCTTTAAAAACAACCATCCCCCGTGATCACCCTGCTTTTAAGCAACTCAAGGGCAAAGCCGATTAAGCATCAGGATTTATTTAGAATTCTCTAGCAAAGATTTTTCTAAGAACTCAGTAGTAATACAAAACCTTTCTGTTTATAAAGATTTGAGGATGAGGGAGTTGGTTGTTTGCCACTTACATATCCCTTTTTAAAAATTATAATTCCTTTCCACACAAAGTATTAGTGTTATATAAACGACATTCCTTAGAGTGACAATGTGGAGACAATATTTTTGTAATCAATTGAAAATTCCCTGAACTCAAAATTCTTCTTCTTTAAAAATCTGAGTCCATCAAAAAAGAAAGAAAGAAAAAAAAAGAGTATCACAATGTTTGAACATTTTCCAGTTATAATTACCAGGGGGTAGTAATGCCCATATTGATGTTTATTATTCCTCACCTCACAAAATCTCTTAATGAACAAAGGTTTGTCTTATTATTGTACAACAGTGAGCAATTACACTCTTTCTTTCAAAACCATTTGTATTTTATAGGTAGCTAGAGAAGTGGTTGAGGCTTTCTTGGTAGCTCAGATGGTAAAAAATCTCCCTGCAATGCAGAAGACCTGGGTTTGATCCCAGGAAAGGACACGGCAATGCACTCCAGCATTCTTGCCTGGAGAATTCCATGGACAAGAGGAGCCCAGTGGGCTATAGTCTATGGGTTGCAAAGAGTCAGACACAACTGAGCGACTAACACACACACACATAGAAGTGATTATCAAATTCTATTAAAATGGAAATTATTTTTGGTCTAAGTTTTTTGAAAATTGAAATCAGTGAAAATAATGATTGCAATAAAATAAACATGCTATATTTTATCACACTATTGTTGTTCAATTACTAAGTCATGTCTGACTCTTTGTGACCCCATGGACTGTAGCCTGCCAGGTTCCCCTGTCCATGGGAT
This sequence comes from Bos grunniens, assembly GCF_055505025.1. Classification (NCBI taxonomy): domain Eukaryota; kingdom Metazoa; phylum Chordata; class Mammalia; order Artiodactyla; family Bovidae; genus Bos; species Bos grunniens. Next base: position 4,932,525 of record NC_141179.1, on the reverse strand, counting down.
TCCCAGCAAACATACTACAGTGCGTTGCCATTACTCCAGGACATCTTCCAAGTCCAGGGACTGAACCTGCCTCTTCTGCGTGTCCTGCAGTAGCCGGTGGATTCTTTACCACTGAAGCACAAGGGAAGCCATTTTTATCACTTTAGGATAATTCAAATTAATTAATTCTCTGGTAATTCTTCTTATGCTATCGTCTCTCTGTGTTGGGATGTTGTTTACCATGTAAAGGATGTGAAAAAAATGAGACAATAACGTTCAGAACTGTGGCAGAGGGGGAAGGGACTGTAGAGCAGGAGGACAGAAAACACTATAGATGAGGCTGCTGAAGAGCAAGATCTTTTCAACCATACCAACTTAACACCCAGAAAACAAGACAACCCTAATGACAAAAAATATCTGCTTTCCCAGTGCCAACATAACAAAGAATCGGACATGACTGAGTGACTGAACTGAACTGAACACAGTTCTGATATATAGGAAAGTAACAGGCAAAATTTAAAAAAAAAATGTTCCCAGAAAGTAGATTTAGTATTTTTTCTAGAAAACACTTATTATAGGAAAACTAACACTTTTACAAACATTGTGAAGGAAAGCTACTTAAAGTATGACCTTTGTTTATTCACAAAAAGTGAGAATTTTCTGAAATTATTTTACAGGGTAAGTTTCTGGAGGAAGTAATCAGTTCAACAAAGCTAATATGGAATGGAATAGTGTGCAACAGAATGATCTTGCAATACCCTAATAATTAGAAACTTGATTTGTATTCAAAGACAAAACAGTTTGCTAATCACACCTGACTAAAGAGCTCATCAGTTCTTAAGAGAAAACTAATTGGGAGTTAATATAAGAATCACATGGTTTATTATCTGTGGTTTATATATATATATGTATATAAATTATATTATCAAAATATAAATTAACCTATTCCTTAACATGTATATTAGTTATATCTAATATAATATACAGATGTTAGAAATATGCAGATCAATGTATGCATGTGTACTAAGTCTCTTCAGTCGTGTCTGAGTCTTTGCAACGCTATGGGCTGTAGCCCGCCAGGCTCCTCTGTCCATGGGATTCCCCAGGCAAGAGTACTGGAGTGGGTTGCCATGCCCTCTTCCAGAGGATCTTCCCAACCCAGGGGTCGAATCTTCCTCTCTTAAGTCTCCTGCACTGGTAGGCGGGTTCTTTACCATGAGCGCCACCTAGGAAGCCTCTTTATATATCTATAATTGAACTTAAATGCTTATTAAACTATATGACTGTCGTATTATTTATAGATTCAGTCATTTTTCAATATCAAAGTTCACTGAATTCCAGAACACTTAATTCACATATTAATATTTCAAATTGGAGATATAACTTATGAATACTGTTGAAGGTGACTGTCCAGGTGTTAGAACATAGAGCAAATTGGGACACAACTGTCATAGCTTTTGTGTGTGCGAATCTAGCAACATATAGGAAGTAACTGTTAATCTGATTTCAGTCTCAGATATTTTCACTGGTAGCACCATATGTAGAGATGAATTATAGCTTATATTTGGATATCTCATTGTCATTCAAAAAGCCTTTATCAACATTGCACTATGATGCATCACTAAAATAAAGTTTTTACGTATATAACTGAGTACAAAAAAGATATTAAATGTAAATGCAATAAAGTAATGGTATCTCATACTCATTCTCTTGTAAAGAATAATCAAGTGCTTTAGAGAACCAAAGCTGAGAAGATGTATGCAAGTAAATAAAGCTGAATTTTGATTTGTCATTGAGATTCAAGGAAACAAATTCTCTTCTCACTTCAGACAATGAAAATAAAGTCAGGAATGACTATATATCTCAGAATAGGTCAAAGAATTGTCAAAGCTATGAGATATTAATGCAAACAATTCATGCACTCTGATGTTGATAAACACCTATATGTTAAAAGCTGGTGGCTTTTAAGACAATTGTTTAACATACATAAATCATTTATATTAAAAGTTCTTCTAGCTAGACTTCAGCAGTATGTGAACTGGAAACTTCCAGATATACAAAATGGGTTTTGAAAACACAGAGAAAAGAGAGATTAAATTACCAATATCTATTGGATCATAGAGAAAGAGAGGGAATTCCAGAAAAAATATCTACTTATGCTTCATTGACTATGCTAAAGCCTTTGGTTCTGGGGATCACAACAAATTGCAAAATTCTTAAAGATATGGGAATACCAGACCACTTTATCTGTCTCCTGAGAAACCTGTATGTGGGTCAACAAGCAACAGTTAGAACTGGACATGGAACTACTCATTGGTTAGAAATTGGGAAAGGAGTATGTCAAAGCTCTATATTGTCACCCTGCTTATTTAACTTCTTTGCAGAGTACATTATGTAAAATGCCAGGCTGAATGAATCAAAGCTGGAATCAAAATTGCTGGGAGAAATATCAACAACCTCAGATATGCAGATGATACCACGTTAATAGCAGAAAGCAAAGAGGAACTAAAGAGCCTCGTGATGAAGGTGAAAGAGGAGAGTGAAAAAGCTGGCTTAAAACTCAGCATTAAAAGAACTAAGATCATGGCTTCTGGTCCTACCACTTCATGGCAAATAGAAGGGGAAAGAGGAAGCCGTGACACATTTTTTTCCCCTGGACTCCAAAATCACTGCAGACGGTTACTGCAGTCATGAAATCAGAAGATGCTTGCTCCTTGGAAGTAAAGCTATGACAAACCTAGACAGCATGCTGAAAAGTAGAGACATCACTTTGCCAACAAACATCCATATAGTCAAAGCTATGGTTTTTCCAGTAGTCATGTATGGATGTGAGAGTTGGGCCATAAAGAAGGCTGAGTGCTGAGGAATTGATGCCTTTGAATTATGGTGCTGGAGAAGACTCTTGATAGTCCTTTGGCCTGCAAGGAGATCAAACCAGTAAATCCTAAAGGAAATCAACCCTGGATATTCACTGGAAGGACTGGTGTTGAATCTGAAGCTCCAATAACTTGGCCACCTGATGCAAAGAGACGACTCATTGGAAAAAACCCTGATGTTGGGAAAGATTGAAGGCTAAAGAAGGGGGCAGCAGAGGATGAGATGGTTAGATAGTATCACCGACTCAATGGACATGAATTTGAGCAAACTCCAGGAGACAGTGAAGGAAAGGGGAGTCTAGTGTAATGCAGTCTATGGGGTCTCAAAGAGTCAGATGGGATTTAGTAAGTAAGCAACAAGAAAAACTAATATGAAAAATGATACAATTTATTAAACAAAAAATGCAGATGAATGCCCAGTATTCAATATTTTTAAAATTCTTTTGGTTCCCTAAAAGTAGTAAGCTAAGCATGTCAAGACCTTTCTATCTCTCTTTTACACACACATTCATACAGACACACACACACACGTTACAAGAAAGATCATGTTACCTTAAAACTATGTATCTATGTGGAAGGACTAATAATTTGAAGACTTTTGAGACAATAAAAAGAAAGCCTTGTGGTAAGATAATAAGTAAAATAGATATTTTACTTAAATGGACAAATTCACACTATTATTATTTTTTTTTTAAAGAGTTTTGTCTACTTTCAATGTGAATCTCTTTTCCTCACAAAAGCTACTACTAGATCAACGTTGGGTCTTACAATGGACAGATTTTAGAGTGGTTGAGACTTTGGTTTCCTAATCAAATCTCATACTATAGATTCCTTTCAATATTGTTACTGTTGAGAAGGCTCACCATGGATTCTTCCCTTGACCTACACATAGTAATAGAGTAGTACTTGTCACGAGAGGTGAAATCATGCTGGTGTAAATCTCAGTGGTTTTAACAATAAAATTTTATTTCTTGCTCATATTTCACATCCACTTTGGGTCAGTGGGGCCCTGTTCCTGTGTTCTTACTCTGGGACCAGAGCTAATGAGGCTCATTGTAAAATTAACATTATAGCAGAGAGAAATCAGGATATGAAGAATTGCCCATTGGTTTTTTAAATACTTCTGTTTATGTATCACAGACTAAAGCTAATCACATGGCCAGACCTTAACTTCTACCAGAGTGGGTAACTGAAAGAAAAGGAGAACTGGAAATCAATGATCAATGCCAGTCACCCCTGCAGTGTTTACTTGGTGCCCATACACTGACATGATGGCTTGACTCACCTTGTTTTCCAGCTGGGAGCACTATCTATGCATGTCCTAAATACTATCTCATTGTTATTTTACTCTAAACCATTGCAGTGATCGTGGGAGACATGGTCAGTAGGGAAAGATGAGTAGATGATTCATAGAGGACAACTTTATTACTACAAAGGAAGAAAAATTATTGTGGGGGCCAGAAAACATATTTGAGTAAGCAGTCTTGATTTCCTTCAGAACGTGTCTGTTAGAGATGGCAAATAGTTTCCCCAGTAGGTAAATTAAAAGGTAATGGCTTCCTGCAGCATGATCTTAAAAAGGGTTCTGAACTTGTTTCTGTAGAAAATGGGAAAAAAATGGAAATGATGAACACAGTCTAGTACAGGGAAAGAGACAGAATGGCATCCCTCGCTTCTGTGCATGTGTGCTGAGTCACTCAGTCATGACTGACTCTTTGTGACCCTATGGACTGTAGCCTGCCAGGCTCCCCTGTCCATGGGATCCTCCAGGCAAAAATACCAGAGTGGGTCTCCATGCTCTCCTCCAGGGGATCTCCCCAACCCAGAGTTCGAACCCACATCTCCTGCATTACAGGTAGATTTTTTACTGTATGAACCAACAGGGAAGCTGCCCTTGTTTATACCATTCCCTTTAACACTGAATCATATTTTAAGTCTCCTTGTTACCCTATATTTAGCTTTTCTCTTACTTGTTCAAAAAAATTATGAATTTCTGGATAGCACTATCATTTATAGTGGGGACCTGATAAATACTACTTGAATGAATATTTGCTTGGGAATAATGTAGGAAAACTGTGTGGTTTACCTGTCCAGAAACAAAGAAATCTCTGGGCAAATTAAAGTTATATAATAGCCAGGACATGAAAGCAACCTAGATGTCCATCAGCAGATGAACGGATAAGAAAGCTGTGGTACATATACACAATGGAGTATTACTCAGCCATTAAAAAGAATACATTTGAATCAGTTCTAATGAGGTGGATGAAACTGGAGCCTATTATACAGAGTGAAGTAAGCCAGAAAGAAAAACACCAATACAGTATACTAACACATATATATGGAATTTAGAAAGATGGTAACAATAACCCTGTATACGAGACAGCAAAAGAGACACTGATGTATACAACAGTCTTTTGGACTCTGTGGGAGAGGGAGAGGGTGGGATGATTTGGGAGAATGGCATTGAAACATGTATAATATCATATATGAAACGAGTCACCAGTCCAGGTTCGATGCACAATACTGGATGCTTGGGGCTGGTGCACTGGGATGACCCAGAGGGATGGTATGGGGAGGGAGGAGGGAGGGGGGTTCAGGATGGGGAATACATGTATACCTGTGGTGGATTCATGCTGATATATGGCAAAATCAATACAATATTGTAAAGTTAAAAAATAAAAAAAAGTTATATAGCACATCATTTACATATTATTCAGAATATCAATGAATGTTAGGTTAAAATAATATTTTTCACAAAGCTAGCATTTACTAAATATATCCCCAGAGAGTCGAGGCGACAAATAGATTCAAAGGACTAGATCTGACGACAGAGTGCCAGATAACTATGGATGGAGGTTCATAACACTGAACAGGATGTAGTGACAAAAACCATCCCCAAGAAAAAAAAAAATCAAGAAGGCAAGTGGTTGTCTGATGAGGCCTTATAAGTAGCTGAGAAAAGAAGAGAAGTGAAAGGCGAAGGAGAAAAGGAAAGATATACCCATTTGAATGCAGAGTTCCAAAGAATAGCAAGGAGAGATAAGAAAGCCTTTCTCAGCGATCAATGCAAAGAAATACAGGAAAACAACAGAATGAAAAAGACTAGAGATCTCTTCAAGAAAACTGGAGATACCAAGGGAATATTTCATGCAAAGATAGGCACAATAAAGGACAAAAATGACAAGGACCTAACAGAAGCAGTAAAGATTAAGAAGAGGTGGTAAGAATACACAGAAGAGTTGTACAAAAAAGCTCTTAATGACCCAGAAAACCATGATGGTGTGGTCACTCACCTAGAACCAGACATCTGGAGTGTGAAGTCAAGTGGGCCTTCAGAAGCATTGCTAGGAATAAAGCTAACACAAGTGATGGAATTCTAGCTGAGCTATTTCAGATCCTAAAAAATGATGCTATTAAAGTGCCATACTCAGTATGCCAGCAAATTTGGAAAACTCAGCAGTGGCCACAGGACTAGAAAATGTCAGTTTTCAATCCAATCCCAAAGAAAGACAATGCCAAGGAATGGGAAAATTACTGTACCTTTGCACTCATTTCACACGCTAGCAAGATTATATTCAAAATCCTTCAAGCTAGGCTTCAGCAGGATGTGAACTGAGAACTTCCAGATGTACAAGGTGGATTTAGAAAAGGCAGAGGAACCGGATATCAAATTGCTAACATCCAATGGATCATACAAAAAGCAAGGGAATTCCAAAAATCATCTATTTCTGTTTCATTGACTATGCTAAAGACCTGTGAGGATCACAACAAACTGTGGAATATTCTTGAAGAGATGGGACTATCAGACCACCTTACCTGCCTCCTGAGAAACCTGTATGCAGGTTAAGAAGCAACAGTTAGAATTAGACATGGAACAATCAACTGGTTCAACACTGGGAAAGGCGTGTTATGCTGTATATTGTTACCTTTGCTTATTTAAATTATATGCACAGTACATCATGTGAAATACTGGTTAGGTGACTCACAAGCTGGAATCAAGATTGTTGAGAGAAATATCAACAACCTCAGATACACAGATGGAACCACTTTAATGGTATTTAATGGCAGAAAGTGAAGAGGAACTAAAGAGCCTCTTGATGAAAGTGAAAGCAGAGACTGAAAAAGCTGGCTTAAAACTCAACATTCCAAAAACTTAAGATTATGAAATCCGGTCCCATCACTTCATGGCAAATAGATGGGGAAAAAGTAGAAATAGTGTCAGATTTCATGTTCTTGGACTCTGAAAATCACTGTGGATGGTGACCGCAGCCAAGAAATTAAAAGAGACTTGCTCCTTGGAAGAAAACCTATGACAGACCTAGACAGTGTATTAAAAAGCAGAGACATCACTTTGCCAACAAAGGTCCCTATAGTGAACTATGGTTTTTCCAATAGTCATGTATGGATGTGAGAGTTAGACCATAAAGAAGGCTGAGCACCAAAGAATAGAGGCTTTCAAACTGTGATGCTAGAGAAGACTCTTGAGAGTCCTTTGGACAGCAAGGAGATCGAAACATTCCATCCTAAAGGAGATCAGTCCTGAATATTCATTGGAAGGACTGGTGCTGAATCTGAAGCTCCAATACTTTGACCACCTGATGTGAAGAACTATCTCACTGGAAAAGACCCTGATGCAGGGAAAGATTGAGGGAAGGAGGAGAAGCGGGCAACAGGATTAGATGTTTGGGTGGTATCACTGACTCAAAGGACATGAGTTTCAGCAAACTCAGAGAGATAGTGAAGGACAGGGAAGCCTTGTGTGCTGCGATTCCTGAGGTCGCAAAGAATTGAACATGACTTAGCCTCCAAACAGCAACAATATTACATAAACACTTAATGTTTATTAGTCTTTAAAAGTCAAGGGAACCTTATGTATTTATCTTCATTACTACCACTTCTTCCAAAACAGGAAGTTACTTGCTTATTTGTAGCAGAGATAAATTTTATTTTATTCTTTATTTATGACATCATGACTTACTTGTATCACCTACTGTAACTTTAATAGTAGACAATCAGGTTTATCTAATCACACCATGAACTCCTTATTGCCAAATTCAGACTTAAATTGAAGAAAGTAGGGAAAACCAAATCGAATTCCTTATGATTATACAGTGGAAGTGAGAAACAGATTTAAGGGCCTAGATCTGATAGATAGAGTGCCTGCTGAACTATGGACTGAGGTTCGTGACATTGTACAGGAGACAGGGACCAAGAACATCCCCATGGAAAAGAAATGCAAAAAAGCAAAATGGCTGTCTGGGGAGGCCTTACAAATAGCTGTGAAAAAAAGAGAAGTGAAAAGGAAAGGAGAAAAGGAAAGATATAAACATCTGAATGCAGAGTTCCAAAGAATAGCAAGAAGAGATAAGAAAGCCTTCTTCAGTGATCAATGCAAAGAAATAGAGGAAAACAACAGAATGGGAAAGACTAGAGATCTCTTCAAGAAAATTAGAGACACCAAGGGAACATTTAATGCAAAAATGGGCTCAATAAAGGACAGAAATGGTATGGACCTAACAGAAGCAAAATATATTAAGAAGAGATGGCAAGAATACACAGAAGAACTGTACAAAAAAGATCTTCATGACCCAGATAATCACGATGGTGTGATCACTGACCTAGAGCAGGACATCCTGGAATGTGAAGTCAAGTGGGCCTTAGAAAGCATCACTATGAACAAAGCTAGTGGAGGTGATGGAATTCCAGTTGAGCTATTCCAAATCCTGAAAGATGATGGTGTGAAAGTGCTGCACTCAATATGCCAGCAAATTTGGAAAACTCAGCAGTGGCCACAGGACTGGAAAAGGTCAGTTTTCATTCCAATCCCAAAGAAAGGCAATGCCAAAGAATGCTCAAACTACCACACAATTGCACTCATCTCACACACTAATAAAGTAATGCTCAAAATTCTCCAAGCCAGGCTTCAGCAATATGTGGACTGTGAACTTCCTGATGTTCAAGCTGGTTTTTGAAAAGGCAGAGGAACCAGAGATCAAATTGTCAACATCCGCTGGATAATGGAAAAAGTAAGAGAGTTCCAGAAAAACATCTATTTCTGCCTTATTGACTATGCCAAAGCCTTTGTGTGGATCACAATCAACTGTGGAAAAGTCTGAAAGAGATGGGAATAGCAGACCACCTGATCTGCCTCTTGAGAAATCTGTATGCAGGTCAGGAAGCAACAGTTAGAACTGGACATGGAACAACAGACTGGTTCCAAATAGGAAAAGGAGTTCGTCAAGGCTGTATATTGCCACCCTGTTTATTTAACTTATATGCAGAGTACATCATGAGAAACGCTGGACTGGAAGAAACACAAGCTGGAATCAAGATTGCCGGGAGAAATATCAATAACCTCAGATATGCAGATGACACCACCCTTATGGCAGAAAGTGAAGAGGAAATAAAAAGCCTCTTGATGAGTGTGAAAGTGGAGAGTGAAAAAGTTGGCTTAAAGCTCGACATTCAGAAAACAAAGATCATGGCATCTGGTCCCACCGCTTCATGGGAAATAGATGCGGAAACAGTGGAAACAGTGTCAGACTTTATTTTTGGGGGCTCCAAAATCACTGCAGATGGTGACTGCAGCCATGAAATTAAAAGATGCTTACTTCTTGGAAGGAAAGTTATGACCAACCTAGATAGCATATTCAAAAGCAGAGACATTACTTTGCCAACAAACGTCCATCTAGTCAAGGCTATGGTTTTTCCTGTGGTCATGTATGGATGTTAGAGTTGGACTGTGAAGAAGGTTGAGTGCCGAAGAATTGATGCTTTTGAACTGTGGTGTTGGAGAAGACTCTTGAGAGTCCCTTGGACTGCAAGGAGATCCAACCAGTCCATTCTGACGGAGATCAGCCCTGGGATTTCTTTGGAAGGAATGATGCTAAAGCTGAAAGTCCAGTACTCTGGCCACCTCATGCAAAGAGTTGACTCATTGGAAAAGACTCTGATGCCGGGAGGGATTGGGGGCAAGAGGAGAAGGGGACGACAGGATGAGATGGCTGGATGGCATCACTGACTCGATGGATGTGAGTCTGAGTGAACTCCAGGAGTTGGGGATGGACAGGGAGGCCTGGCATGCTACGATTCATGGGGTCGCAGAGTCGGACACAACTGAGTGAGACCTGATCTGATCTGATCTGATCTGAATCAGTTATTTAGATCAAGAGAGAAGAAATGAACAAATGAGGTTAATATTCATGGGATCTTTTTCTCATGTCAACCCTTTATACATCCAGCTGTTCTGGTGCTGGTCACCACCATAGGCAAGCTTCTCTTTGGTGCTAGCACCATGCACAGTCCCTAATATTTGGAAGTGTTAGTTGCTCAGTCGTATCTGACCCTTTGTGAACCCACTGACTTAGCTCACCAGGTTCCTCTCTCCATGAAATTCCCCAGGCAAGAATATAGAGTGGATTGCCATTCCCTTGTTCAGGGGATCTTCCCAACCCAGGGATCAAACCCCAGGGGTCCTGCCTTGTAGGCAGATTTTTTAACCATCTGAGCCACCATCCATAACAGATGGTGATTGCAGCTGTGAAATTAAAAGACGCTTGCTCCTTGGAAGGAAAGTTATGACCAACCTAGATAGCATATTCAAAAGCAGAGACATTACTTTGCCAACAAAGGTCCATCTAGTCAAGGCTATGGTTTTTCCTGTGGTCATGTATGGATGTGAGAGTTGGACTGTGAAGAAGGCTGAGTGCCGAAGAATTGATGCTTTTGAACCGTGGTGTTGGAGAAGACCCTTGAGAGTCCCTTGGACTGCAAGGGGATCCAACCAGTCCATTCTGAAGGAGATCAGCCCTGGGATTTCTTTGGAAGGACTGATGCTAAAGCTGAAACTCCAGTACTTTGGCCACCTCATGCGAACAGTTGACTCATTGGAAAAGACTCTGATGCTGGGAGGGATTGGGGGCAGGAGGAGAAGGGGACGACAGAGGAATAGATGGCTGGATGGCATCACTGACTCACTCGATAGACGTGAGTCTGAGTGAACTCCAGGAGTTGGTGATGGACAGGGAGGCCTGGCGTGGTGCGATTCATGGGGTCACAGAGTTGGACATGACTGAGCGACTGAACAGAACTGAACTGAAATGAATAAAGACATTGTATGAGCTGATAGATAACACTTCACAAGATACTGTTTCCCACCATTAAAAATACGTGTAAAATCTGTAAAAGTAGTGAAAAAGTACACACTTCCAGTTATTAAATAATAATGTATAACATGATGTCTATAATTAATAATACTTGTACATTTGGAAGTTTCTAAGAAAGTTGGTGTTAAAAGTGCTCACCACACAAAAAAATTGTAACTATGTGTGGTGATGGATGTTAACGAGACATGGTAGTGATCATTTTGCAGTATATACAAATATCAAATCATTGTGTTGTAGACCTGAAACTAATATAATGTTATACATCAACTATTTCTCAGTAAAAAAGATGGCAATATATTTTGGCTTATACAGTATATGTCAATATAATTTGAGCTTGTTTTCTTGTCAGACCACTCCTGTCATAATCTAGAATCTTTTTTTAGATGAAATAGAAGGAAAAGTGTGGCTTTTAATAAAAAACAATCCATGCTTGTATCTAATGAATATTGAGAATGATGCAATTGCGTTTGTATAAATCTATCTGTGAACCCAAATAGGCATTGTCAGAGTTCACATCTAATTTATGCTAGAAAACTAGATTATATGGCAAACAGTGACAGACTTAATTTTCTTGGGCTCCAAAATCACTGCAGATGGTGACTGCAGCCATGAAATTAAAAGACGCTTGCTCCTTGGAAGAAAAGCTATGACCAACCTACATAGCATATTAAAAAGAAGAGAGAGTACTACGCCAACAAAGGTCTGTGTAGTTAAAGCTATGGTTTTTCGAGTAGTCATGGATGGATGTGAGAGTTGGATCATAAAGAAGCCTGAGTGCTGAAGAATTGATACTTTTGAACGGTGGTGTTGAAGAAGACTCTTGAAAGTCCTTTCGACAGCAAGGAGATCAAGCCAGTCAATTCTAGAGGAAATCAATCCTGATTATTCATTGGAAGGACTGATACTAAAGCTGAAACTCCAATATTTTGGCCACCTGATGCAAAGAACCTTTCATTAGAAAGGACCCTGATGCTGAGAAAGATTGAAGGTGGGAGGAGAAGGGCACAGTAGAGGATGAGACGGTTGGATGGCATTACTGACTCAATTCAGTTCAGTTCAGTGGCTCAATCATGTCTGACTCTTTGCGACCCCATGGACTGCAGCATGCCAGGCCTCCCTGTTCATCACCAACTCCCAGAGTTTACTCAAACTAGAGTTTAAGCAAGCTCCAGGAGTTGGTGGTGGAGAGGGAAGCCTGATGTGCTGCAGTCCATGAGACCTCAAAGAGTTGGACACGAATGTGAAACTGAACCGAGCTGATATGGCAATAAGGAATGGTATACCAGCATCTGTCTGGCTTCCCAGGGAACCCTGACTTCTCTGGCTTCCCTAACCCACATATTAATAATAATCAGCTAATCTCTTACATGAAGAGGAAAAGAAATCTGAAGTTATTTTCTGGGTCAAGGCTCACAGTGGTCCACCATTCTACAAGCACTGGCTGAGATCTTAACGAATGATAGATGGAGCTCAAAAGTGGCTGTTCAGACAGTAGAACCCTCTGTGTAATGTTTTCACACTAAGTATGATGTCACTAGGCAGGGAAAGCAAGTTCTAGGTTCTTCTGTTACTACTGTTTTTGCAAAAGAAAAGATAGAATGTTCTGTTCACCTCATCTCAAGTCTTTCTTGCCAGTCTATCTGTTGCTCTGAACTGTTATTTTATATTTTTTAATCATAAACCATGAATAAGTGTTTTGAAATCTTACTATTTTTTATCCTGAAACATACACAATAAAATGCTAACCTTTAAATTGAGCTAAAGTTACTATTCTTCTTTGAGACTGTTACAAATGCCATGCTATGAGAAGCCAGTGACTGAATTGAGCTTCTGTTTTCTTCTTAGATTGACAGGATACTGCTTGAAAAAGAAATGCAGATTTTTTTTATTCTCAAAGGGTCTCAGGTGTGAACAAATCTGCATTTTAAGTTAGAAAAAAAACAATTTCAGAGGAAGGAAGAACTACAGGTCATCTCTTTTGCTACTGTAGGATAAAAAAGAGAAGTAAAGACAGCAATGCCTTTGCATCTAGAATATAAAGAAACAGCATTTAAAACACCTGTTCACATAGGATAATTATCTATTTAACATTTTCCTTAAATTAAATAGCATATTCAAAAGCACGATTTTTCTAAATTCTCTACACTGGACATATATATAAATAAAATAGGGTTTGGGAAGTGCAAAAACTGAATAAATTTAAAAGTATCAGAGTAATAGTATTCATTAAACCATGAGGATGCCATGTTTCATAAAATTCCAATGTCATGTGAGAGTTCTGTGTGATGATCCAATTTAGCTATTTCTATTTTTCACTTTTGGCTTAAAAAAGAGTCTCAAAGACAAACCTTTCATGCATATAAAGAATTTGCATGGAAAATACAGTGGATACTAATTGGTTTTTTACTATCCATTTCATGTTTGTGCTAGAGTCCAAAACCTCAGTAGAATCAATGTATCTCTTCATTTATCAGTTTGTGAAAACCAGTAAGCTCTGAAGAAATATTTGCTGAATAAGTCCTTCTGAGATTCTGCACACAGGGAGATGGATCTTTTACTTCATTTGTACCACAGTACCATATGTTTAATTAATCCACTGATCTTACAGGCTAATCTAGGCTGCAAGTAACAGATGACCACACTGAAAAATGACTTAATAAAGTGTCATTCCCCCTCTGCACTGACAAGTTCATTCTCTATGTCTGCATCTCTGTTCCTGCCCTGCAAACAGGTTCATCAGGACCACTTTTACAGATTTCATATATATGTGTTAATAGATGGAGGATTAAATGAGGAAGTAGCGTTGATATATACACATCACCATGTGTAAAATGGCTAATGGGAAGCTCCGTATATCACAGAGAACACACTCATGCTCTGTGATGACCTAGAAGGGTGGAATGGTGGGTTCAGGGGAGGCTCAGGAGAGAGGACATATATGATACATCTGGCTGATTCTTGACATTGTAGAGCAGAAACTCACACAACATGTAAAGCGATCATATTCCAATAAAACATAAAACACCTTTAAAAAGGTAAGAAAAAAGAAACTGTATCCTGTCACAAAGGCAATGAAGAGTTAGAATATATATAGGGTTGGTCAATTCAAGGTTCTGCAATATAGTCACACTGCTGCTGCTGCTGCTAAGTCAGTTCAGCCGTGTCCAACTCTGTGCGACCCCATAGATGGCAGACCACCAGGCTCCCCAGTCCCTGGGATTCTCCAGGCAAGAACACTGGAGTGGGTTGCCATTTCCTTCTCCAATGCATGAAAGTGAAAAGTGAAAGTGAAGTCGCTCAGTCGTGTCAGACTCTTTGAGACCCCATGGACTGCAGCCTACCAGGCTCCTCCGTCTATGGGATTTTCCAGGCAAGAGAACTGGAGTGGGGTGCCATTGCTTTTTCTGGCAATGTAGTCATGGGCATCTACTTTTCTGCAGTGCCATCCACAGTGTGTCGTCTGTTCTCAAAACATTCTCAGCCAGCTATCTCCTCCTCACAGGGTGGGATTCAGAGGCCATAGTGGGGACTTCTCTCCATGGGCACCTCTTTTTAAGAAACCAGAAGCCTTTCTGGAACCCCGATGCCCACCCCCAAGCTGGCATTTCCTCCTTCCCTCCGTCTTACTGGGCACATTCTCAGGCCTACTCCATTCGCAGTGGAGTTACCATGACTGGCTCACATGCACACAACACACTCCCTGGGCTGAAGGTGGCTGACAGAGACAGTGTTAGTTGCTCAGTGTGTTGAACTCTTTTGTGACCCCCATGGACTGTAGGCCACCAGGCTCCTCTGTCCATGGGATTATCCAGGCCAGAATACTGGAGTGGGTTGCCATTTCCTTCCCCAGGGGAGCTTCCTGACCCAGGGATTGAATTCAGGTCTCCTGCATTGCAGGCAGATTCTTTACCCTCTGAGACACCACAGAAGCCCGGGGAGCAGCTAAGCCTCCCTCCCCTGAAGCCCATGTCCACCCATCATGGTTCAGTGAGTAACCAAAAGGGGGCAGGAAAGCAGCTGGAGTGGCCACTAATGTCAGTGATTTAAGAATTAGTACGCTTGTCTGTGTTTTTATCAAGGTATACAAGGCCATTGGTAATATACATTCAACCAACACTTCCTGAGCACATGCTGCTTCAATGCAGACAGGGAATCAGAACCACTGTTGGAATGAAGAAATTACTATGACACAGTTCCTGCTCTGAAAAGTGTTGTTTATAATCTGTTTGCTGGGAAGGGATGCTTGTAGAAAAACCTTTCCTTCCACACACAGCATGTAATTCCACCCAAGAATGTAGGTCATATTAAACTAAATTTTGTAAGGGAATCTCTGACATTTTCAGCCCTCAGCAATCTCTGTCACCTTAAAACAATCTGTTAACATTCCTTGGGTGTTTTTCCTATCTATTTTATTATTCAGTATATGGAAACAAATGCGAGGGACATCAGATAGGAAAGAAGATTGACTTTATTCACTGGAAACTGTCTCGGTCCATGTAGCCAAATATTAGCCTTCATCTCCTATTAATACTTTCTCAGTTCAAGTTTCTAGTCTAGCACTCAGCATAGCCTTCATCGCTGTCCTGTCCAACCCCTCACCTAAAATTAGGAATTTTCATAAACCCCAACTGCTTAATCACCTAAGTATTCAATAAACAATAACTGAAGTTCAGAAGCTTTGATCTTTTCTCTCACCTGCAGGATTTTTTTTTTTTTTTTTGAGGGGGTGACTGACATATGTCTTACAAAGACTTATTCAGCTAACATTGCCTACATCTTTATCTTATTATATTTATCAGGATACTAACTTTGGCGAAGAAGAGCTGAAGTCTTATAGAGCTACTCATGAGAGTCTTACAGAAAGTAAGTACAAAATATTTAATTGTTATGGGTGTTACAGACAGGATCCTTGGCATCTGCTGGTGGGCCATTTGGTATAGGTGCATCACCAGCATTTATAGCTCCAGAAAGATTTGAAAGCTACAGTGAACTGCTGTTCTCACTAGCAATTATGGAATAGAGAGGCTTTTAGATTTTAAAAAATGCATAGAGTGCCTCATGATGATATGGTGGGTGGGAATGGGGGAAGGGAAATAGAATTTCTTGGGTCAAGCATTGTGACAAAACCCAGCATGTGCTGCCTTACTGCCTTTGCCTAAAATATTCATTTGTTTCCTGTCCTCCATTTCCCAGAGTGAAAGCTTCCGGAAAATAATGACTGCGTCTTATTTGTTGCTATATCAGGACATAATGGGAGCTAATAGGAGGCTTTCAATTAATATTTTTTGAATGAATGGCACTGAGTATTCTTGCAGCAAGATATTTATGCACATTTACATATGAGGAAGCAGTACAAGAGAAGACAAGCAGTTAATCCATCTGATGACTGAGTACATTCATTTGCAATTTTGAAACCAGAATTTCAAACCCTGAAGTCAAAGCTATGACATGTACACCTGCTAGTCTGCTTCTGTAAACTAAGATGTATTTTTGGGGTCCAGTCACTCGTGATACCCTTTTCTTTGTGAATAG
Organism: Bos grunniens; assembly: GCF_055505025.1. Classification (NCBI taxonomy): domain Eukaryota; kingdom Metazoa; phylum Chordata; class Mammalia; order Artiodactyla; family Bovidae; genus Bos; species Bos grunniens. The sequence goes on along the minus strand of NC_141179.1, from coordinate 4,915,973 downwards.
CAATCCAGCAGGTGCCCAGGCAGCCCCAACTCCCCAGTGGTGAGCTACATCCAAAGGTTTATAACCCGTCATTGCACAGACATCCTGTCTGCTATGGGACGTCCTTTTCTGTCTCCATTTCAGACCCCAATGAATGAATTAATCCTTGAGTCTCAAATGCATATCACACTGCTTGGCACAAGATGAGGTCGAGTAATATCTAGAAATAAATTATTCAATGATAATACAAGAAAAGATTCTTCCTTACAGTAAATCAAGTCCTACCACATTATGACTTATACCCATTTAACCATAAATTATTTAGTTCAGTTCAGTCACTCAGTCGGGTTTGACTCTTTGCAACCCCATGAACTGCAGCATGCCAGGCTTCCCTGTCCATCACCAACACCTGGGGCTTACTCAAACTCATGTCCACCAAGTCGGTGATGCCATCCAACCATCTCATCCTCTGTTATTCCCTTATCCTCCCCCTTCAATCTTTACCAGCACCAGGGTCTTTTCCAATGAGTCAGTTATTTGCATCAGTGGCCAAACTATTAGAGTTTCAGCTTCAGCATCAGTTCTTCCAATGAATATTCAGGACTGATTTCCTTTAGGATGGACTGGTTGGATCTCCTTGCAATCCAAGAGACTCTCAAGAGTCTTCTCCAACACCACAGTTCAAAAGCATCAATTCTTTGGTGCTCAGCTTTCTTTATAGTCCAACTCTCACATCCATACATGACTACTAGAAAAACCACAGCTTTGACTAGACGGACCTTTGTTGGCAAACTTATGTCTCTGCCTTTAAATATGCTGTGTAGGTATGTCATAGCTTTTCTTCCAGCATAGTTATTTAATCTTTATTATTCTGTGAAAAGTACAATAGTAGATATTATAGGACACAAACACAAAAGACATAAATCCTAACAAAGTAAGATACAGAGATGGAAATAAAATATATTTAATCTTGAATGCCAACTCCAAAACACTTTTAAGTCTTTTCCTTATGAGCTTTGAGGAGGTTTCTATGACTGCAGGTATGCTCTAGGGGAAAGACTACTATATATAATTACTAGCACCTACGCTGAGTAAAGCAAGAACAATACCCAGTTGTGGATGTGACTGGTGATAGAAGCAAGGTCCAATGTTGTAAAGAGCAATATTGCATAGGAACCTGGAATGTCAGGTCCATAAATCAAGGCAAATTGGAAGCAGTCAAACAGGAGATAGCAAGAGTGAACGTCAACATTCTAGGAGTCAGCGAACTAAAATGGACTGGAATGGCTGAATTTAACTCAGATGACCATTATATCTACTACTGTGGGCAGGAATCCTTTACAGGAATGGAGTAGCCATCATGGTCAACAAGAGTCCAAAATGCAGTACTTAGATACAATCTCAAAAATGACAGAATGATCTCTGTTTGTTTCCAAGGCAAACCATTCAATATCACGGTAATCCAAGTCTATGCCCCAACCAGTAATGCTGAAGAAGCTGAAGTTGAATGATTCTATGAAGGCCTTCAAGACCTTCTAGAACTAACACCCAAAAAAGATGTCCTTTTCATTATAGGGGACTGGAATGCAAAAGTAGGAAGTTAAGAAACACCTGGGGTAACAGGCAAATTTGGCCTTCGAATACAGAATGAAGCAGGGCAAAGGCTAATAGAGTTTAGCCAAGAGAACACACTGGTGTTCCAACAACACAAGAGAAGACTCTACACATGGACATCACCAGATGGTCAACACTGAAATCAGATTGATTATATTCTTTGCAGCCAAAGATGGAGAAGCTGTATACAGTCAACCAAAACAAGACTGGGAGCTGACTGTGGCTCAGACCATGAACTCCTTATTGCCAAATTCAGACTTAAATTGAAGAAAGTAGGGAAAACCACTAGACCATTCAGGTATGACCTAAATCAAATTCCTTATGATTATACAGTTGAAGTGAGAAATAGATTTAAGGGACTAGATCTGATAGATAGAGTGCCTGATGAACTATGGACTGAGGTTTGTGACACTGTACAGCAGACAGGGATCAAGAACATCCCCATGGAAAAGAAATGCAAAAAAGCAAAATGGCTGTTTGGGGAGTCCTTACAAATAGCTGTGAAAAGAAGAGAAGCCAAAAGCAAAGGAGAACAGGAAAGATATAAGCATTTGAATGCAGAGTTCCAAAGAATAGCAAGGAGAGATAAGAAAGCCTTCCGCAGTGATGAATGCAAAGAAATAGAGGAAAACCACAGAATGGGAAAGACTAGAGATCTCTTCAAGAAAATTAGAGACACCAAGGAAATATTATTTGCAGAGATGGGCTCGTTAAAGGACAGAAATGTTATGGACCTGACAGAAGCAGAAGATATTAAGAAGAGATGGCAAGAATACACAGAAGAACTGTACAAAAAAGATCTTCACGACCAAGATAATCACGATGGTGTGACTGCTCACCTAGAGCCAGACATCCTGGAATGTGAAGTCAAGTGGGTCCTAGAAAGCGTCACTACAAACAAAGCTAGTCGAGGTGATGGAATTCCAGTTAAGCTATTTCAAATCCTGAAAGATGATGCTGTGAAAGTGCTGCACTCAATATGCCAGCAAATTTGGAAAACGCAGCAGTGGCCACAGGACTGGAAAGGGTCAGTTTTCATTCCAATCCGAAAGAAAGGCAATGCCAAATAATGCTCAAACTACCACACAATTGCACTCATCTCACAAGCTAGTAAAGTAATGCTCAAAATTCTTCAATCCAGGCTTCTGCAATACGTGAACTGTGAACTTCCAGATGTTCAAGCTGGTTTTAGAAAAGGCAGAGGAACCAGAAATCAAATTGCCAACATCAGCTGGATCATGGAAAAAGCAAGAGAGTTCCAGAAAAACATCTATTTCTGCTTTATTGACTATGCCAAAGCCTTTGACTGTGTGCATCACAATAAACTGTGGAAAATTCTGAAGGAGATGGGCATATTAAACCACCTGACTTGCCTCTTGAGAAACCTCTATGCAGGTCAGGAAGCAATAGTAGTTAGAACTGGGCATGGAACAACAGACTGGTTCCAAATAGGAAAAGGAGTATGTCAAGGCTGTATATTGTCACCCTGCTTATTTAACTTCTATGCAGAGTACATCATGAGAAATGCTGGGCTGAAAGAAGCACAAGCTGGAATCAAGATTGCCAGGAGAAATATCAATAACCTCAGATATGCAGATGACACCACCCTTATGGCAGAATGCTAAGAGGAAGTAAAGAGTCTCTTGATGAAAGTGAAAGAGGAGAGTGGAAAAAGTTGGCTTAAAGCTCAACATTCAGAAAACGAAGATCATGGCAAATGGTCCCATCACTTCATGGCAAATAGATGGGGAAACAGTGGAAACAGTGTCAGACTTTATTTTTCTGGGCTCCAAAATCACTGCAGATGGTGACTGCAGCCATGAAATTAAAAGACACTTGCTCCTTGGAAGGAAAGTTATGACCAACCTAGATAGCATATTCAAAAGCAGAGACATTACTTTGCCAACAAAGATCCATCTAGTCAAGGCTATGGTTTTTCCAGTGGTCATGTATGGATGTGAGAGTTGGACTGTGAAGAAAGCTGAGCACGAAAGAATTGATGCTTTTGAACTGTGGTGTTGGAGAAGACTCTTGAGAGTCCCTTGGACTGCAAGGAGATCCAACCAGTCCATTCTAAAGGAAATCAGTCCTGGTTGTTCTTTGGAAGGACTGATGCTAAAGCTGAAACTCCAATACTTTGGCCACCTCATGTGAATAGTTGACTCATTGGAAAAGACTCTGATGCTGGGAGGGTTTGGGGGCAGGAGGAGAAGGGGATGACAGAGATGGCTGGATGTCATCACCGATTCGATGAACATGAGTTTGGGTGAACTCCAGGAGTTGGTGATGGACAGGGAGGCCTGGCGTGCTGCAATTCATGGGGTCACAAAGAGTCAGACACGACTCAGCGAGTAAACTGAACTAAACCCTGAGTATGAAAGAGGGATAAATGATCATACACATGTTATATTTGCCACCTCTATGTGCCAGGAGATCCAACCAGGCCATTCTAAAGGAGATCAGTCCTGAATGTTCATTGGAAGGACTGATGTTGAAGCTGAAACTCTAATACTTTGGCCATGTGATACTAAGAGCTGACTCACTGGAAAAGACCCTGATGCTGGGAAAGATTGAAGGCAGAAGGAGAAGGGTATGACAGTGGATGAGATGGTTAGATGGTATCACTGACTCAAAGGACATGAGTTTGGGTAAACTCTGGGAGTTGGTGATGGACAGGGAGGCCTGGCATGCTGCAGTCCATGGGGTCGCAAAGAGTCAGACACAACTGAGTGACTGAACTTAACTGTTAAAGGGATAAAGTGAATGAGCTTTCAATAAATGTGTTTGAAGGGAGTGTTCTGTACTACCTTCTAGCTGTGTGCCTTGAGGAGATTACCTAATCTAAAGTGACAGTTTCTTAGTCTGGAAATAGTAGGCCATTGTCTACAGGATTCCAAGGACCACAAACAAGCAAACTAATAAGCTAAAAGACATACAGCAATGCTTTATGAAATCTAAACCAGAAATGAAAGAAAAACCACTTAGTTAAACTGACACACAGAGTAATAACATCAAGAAGTAAACAAACAATGATTTCTAGGCATCAAACATTTTAGGAATTTGGAGGGTGGTGAAGCACAGTCCAATTTATTACTTCAAAGAGAAGAAGTAACATATGTAATAAAATGTAGAGATGGAGATATACACTTAATATTTTAAATCTGACTTTTTTTTGACACAATTTTTAGGAATGTTAGGCCCCAGAACTATTTCATTAATTTTTTTCCTAATAAGTCTGAGATAACTGTGACTGTTGATATAACACTGAAAATATAAACCTCATAAAGTATGAACTTACTTTATCCATTTAACCTCCCAGGGATATTACAAATGATTTACTGATAGCTCCTAAATTAAAATTAAAGAATGGAAAAATATTTCAATAATATGAATGAGATCATATCTATGACAAAGTATATAAGTAAAGAATCTGCCTGCAACGTGGGAGACTTGGGTTCAACCCCTGGGTTGGGGAGATCCCCTGGAGAAGGGAGTGGCTCTGGCCTGGAGAATTCCATGGATTGTATAGTCCATGGGGTCACAAAGAGTCAGACATGACTGAGCGACTTTCACTTCACATTTTATTATATCACAGCTGTATTCTGATAGGTACCTTATACAAAATCAGGAAACACAATAAATGTTTCTAGAATATGTTGAAAAGGCAATTGAAAGCATATTTTTCGATTTAGATCTAGAAAAATGACTATATTTTAAGAGCTTAGGATATGGTCATATTTTAAACTCACTTTTTCTTATGCCTTCACATAACTGTCAAGTTTCATATCTATCCTAATATTATATTATTTCATGCATGCATTTGTATCATTAATGGAATAGTTTTAAAAAGATACGACCATCAATGCCAATATATAGGTGTTGAATTCATTATGTTTTAACTTCAGTTCTGGATCTATAATTAGTGGAAGAATCAAAATCTTAGATTAAGGGATTCATTTTTCCAAACAAGTATAAGCAAGGCTATTCAGAGTGCTTGTCTGCTATGTGATGAGGAGCCTGAACTTGGTTGAAAATCAACATACTGCTTCCCTTGTCAAAAATGTCTTGCTATTTAAAAAAACAATTTTACCAAACTAAACAATGTACTCAGGGCCACAGTTAATCTACACCAAGCATAAACTATGAACAAAGGTTTCCTGGAATGGCAGCAGGTCCGTGGATCACATTTGAGCTGCACTGGTCCAGGGAAACCTAAAACTAGATTGATTCTCTGAAGTCTGACGTATAGAATCACTAGCCTAAATTACTTGGAGTGCTCTGCAACAGTCCCAGCCCTTTGGCACCAGGGACTGGTTTCATGGAAGACACTTTTTGTACAGATGGAAGTGGGGGGTGGGGGTGTGTTCAGCAGGTAATGTGAGTGATGGAAGCAACTGGTGAACATTCACTCACTAGCCTGCCACTGACTTCCTGCTGTGCGGCCTGCTTCCTAACAGGTTAAGGACCAACCGGGTGGGGATCCCTGCTCTTCAGTCAACTGCTTCATTTTACTGTCCCATTTATACTACATTTGGGAATATGACTTGACTGAGATGGTAGAATTCAGGAAGACATGCTGGTGTGCTGATTCTGAACTAGGCCTTAGGAGTCATCCTTTGTTTCTGTTTGGGGGCTTCTCTTGTGGCTCAGATGGTAAAAGCATCTGCTTGCAATGCAGGAGACCCAGGTTCGATCCCTGAGTGGGGAAGATCTCCTGGAGAAGGAAATGACAACCCACTCCAGTACTCTTGCCTGGAAAATTCCATGGATGGGGGAGTCTACTGGACACGACTTCACTTTCACTTTTGACTTTATTTCTATTCAGCCATCTCTGCTTCTGCTACTTCCTGAAGAAACACATGTACCTGGTAGCCTGTTAGGCTACCAAGGCTGAGAGGGGTAAACACCATACAAGCTTAGTCTATGTATGTCAAGATACATCTGATCCCAGACACACGAACGAAAATAAATAATTTTTGTTTTAAGCTGCCGAGTTTTGGGACAGTTATTACACAGATTATTCTGCAGAGAGGCTTAGGGGGTAAACACCATACAAGCTTAGTCTATGTATGTCAAGATACATCTGACCCCAGACACACGAACGAAAATAAATAATTTTTGTTTTAAGTTGCTGAGTTTTGGGACAGTTATTACACAGATTATTCTGCAAATAGCTATTTAATGTCTATACAGAGGGAAACTTTTAAGAGTCAAGGTGGAGGAGGGCTGCCGAGATGAACAGTGTTGGAAAGGGTATACTCACAGTGTGAGTAGAAAAGGTATTAATGACTATGTTTATGAGTAGCTCATTCAACAGATTCTAAAAACTTCTGATTTCACAAGTTCTGAGGATCCCTGTCAGGGCTCTGATACAAGGAAGGAGCATTCTTCCTTATTTTCTTCCCCAGTGAATATAGCAAGGAACAAAAACAGAATGTAATGCACAAAGACCGGAAATCTGTTAATGAAAGAAGAATGTTTTGAACTGAAATATAACAGACCTCAACCACTTACTGAAGAAAAAATTTCAGCTAATAATAGACATATATAAAGTTACAGTCATCTTCAGTTTGCTTCCTTAAAACAGCCACTCTAAATAAGATTCAGCTGACTTACTACTGTTCTTTGTATTTTTCTTTCAAGTTCTAACTTAATGGATGCCATGTCCAAAATGGATAGCTGGACTCAATAGCTGAGAGAGACAACTGCATTAATTTATGTAGCTTCTTCGAATAGACTGAAAAACAGGACTGCTTATAGAAATTGCTTTCATAATTATTGTTTAGAGTGTGATATTATAATAACATATACTTTCTGTAGCACTGAGAATGAAATAGATTTTACCCCTCCAATTTCCTAAATCAATTTCCAAAACAGATGGCTCTGACCACTCCACAAGTAAAGAAAAATATGACCTTAAGATTTTTAAAAATGTGAAACAATATTTTGTCTAGGTTTTTGTTTTTATAATGTTAAGCTAAATGTAGTGTATATATCTGAACCTTATCAAGTATTTAGGTAAATTTAGGTATGTACACACACACTGAATTTACAGGCCATTTTTGTTGTTAAAGTTTCCTGTATACTATTCAATACTATTTGGGTAATAACTATATAAAAATGTAAAAACTTTTTTTATTTCTTCAAAGGTTTATTTGTTTGTACATCCAGTTAGTCAAAAATGAAAACTATGGAGCAACTATTGCCCAAAGGAATAAAACATAAGTAAATAAATAAAACCTTTGATTTAGCAACCAGAGAAAACTGCAGCAGCTCACTTAATAAAGTGGCTCCAGCCATTCTGGGGTGTTCCCCAGGGTGAAATGTTCCACGTAGTATAGCTTTGTATGTAATTAAAAATCTGCCACAACTATGATCTTGAATATCTTCTGGAATAAAGTATACTTAAATAACCAAAATCTCAAGTAAATAACAGCTGCAAGTAAGCAACAAAAATGTCTTCGGAGCAGTGTTTTATTTACATCTTTCTGAACTACAAACTTCTTTGTTCTAATGCATTTCAAACAGAATCCTGTCTTTTCAGGAAGCTCTTGATCTCAACATATCCAATCATCCTTTTTCAATTAAGCAAAGTTTCTTTCATCTCACTCAACTCACCTAAGATAGATATATAATCATTCTAGAAATGCTCCTACCTCTTGGGGAATATTTAAGAAGTGTTGAATTTGAGTACAAGGGGAAAAAGATGACACTATTCTTTAATCAATAGCTCTGTTTTTTTAAAAACAAAAAAGCACACTACTGATTCATTCTTGGTAAATTTCAAAATTTCTCCTAATGTCTAGTCTTAATATTATATAAAGACAATTCACTGTTAAGAAATGTTACATATCTTTTCCTTGAAACATATTATGTAGCCATAGACCAGAGATTATATAAAATGATCTAGAGATGTGCTAAACAGATACTCAGCATTTCTTTTTCAACAACAAATGAGTATAGCCACTATGGACATTCAAATAAAATTTTATATGTTGGCTAAATGCCTATTACAACTTATACATTTACTGCAGAAATTCTCTTTGAAATGATTTTCCTGTTATATCTAAAAGCCATATTCAGAGTGAAATTACCACACTAGGCATGTTTTATACAAATATTGCTAACCTAAGATTGTACAAACTTGTGACAAGTGTTAATATTATCTCAAATGTACCTTCAAAACCAATACAATATTGTAAAGTTAAATAAAATAAAATTAAAAAAAAAGAAAAAAAAAACTAGAAAAACATGGACTTGAAAAAAATAGCTAAATCAAAATAGTATTTTCAAGTATATGCTTTAAGAATACATTTGAACATGATAATATGATACAAACACAAAAGAAACAATACTTTTATTCATTACCTATCATGCTGCTATTGTATCCATATTTCAAATGTAGAACAAATTGGTCAGAGAATATGAATTTTCTTCAAAGAACCACAGGAAGTCTCCTGGATTGCATACAAATAACTGATACTTAATCATTGTCTCTAATGTTTGCTAATATTGTCAAAACAACGAGAAATACACATAAGACCTCTGTCAAAAATGTGCATTCAAATTACCAATTTGCAAACATAGGTATCAAATCTGTATAATCTCTACTGAAGAACTGATCTCAAGGATTTGCAAGTAGAATATGGAACACATCCTTGGTCAAGTATCATAATGTGATCGATGCTTAAAAATAAGCCCACAAACCAATGCCAGGTGTGCTTCTCAGGAGTCAACAAGATATCAACACTAAGACTCTTGTTTAAAATATAAATAAATGCATGCACAGAAGTAAAAGCCTCAAAGTGGGGAATTGAATCTCAGTACATGGGCAGTGCATGCCCTTAAGACTTACGTCAACTGTCTACATTTTATTATATACTGTAATTACCAAATAGATAAAACTGACAGAGCACTTCTGAATCTGAATCAGACAATTTAAGCAACAATTGATAACACCATTACAGAACATGTAGAAATAGTAACAACTCCACGTCCACATTGAACCCAGATCCAGAAAGCAAGATTTTGACCCGATGATGTAAGGTGTAAGTCCATGGTGTTTATATTTTTGTAAAATGTACTTGGATTTTTTTGAGAATCTGGAAGAAATGGCTGAAATAAAACCACAGAGAATTTAAGAGATAAATATTTAACCACCACCAATCCCCCAGCTCATATTAATTTACGGTTGTTTCTCCTTGGACTTTAACACTGAGGCAAGATTATGGGTGCAGACAGTCTTTATCTGGGAGCGTATTCCAGGAGGCACAAGTGAGAATTGGTTATACTCGGACAAGGAAGGGAGAAAATCTAGTGAACACATCATTGCCATGGGCCACTGCAGTTCAAACCCTCTGAGGAAGCCTGAAGAACATACTTCAGAGTTGCCCCACAGAAAGATGGAGAATCTGGGGCATTTATCCACGAAATCCCATGAGCTGGAGCTGCAGCAGTATGTTCAAAAGGACAAGCATCACAAAATCACAGCTTCTGTTTATTCAGCAGTGCGTGCAAGCCTGCTAAATTGCTTCAGTTGTGTTTGACTTTTTGTTATCCTATGGACTGTAGTCTGCCAGTCTCCTCTGTCCCAGGGATTCTCCAGGCAAGAATACTGGAGTAGGTTGCTGTGTCCTCCTCCAGGGGATCTTCCCAGCCCAGGGACCGAACTCGCTTCACTCTAAAGCACTGGTAAACTTTCCCAGCCACTGAGCAGCAAAGGTAAAGACTTTCAGAATCTGCCCTCCTCATCTCTCTCTTTTCTCTTGAATCATTATCTGTCACTTCCCACATGGAGTCTCTATAGTAGCTTTCAAGTATCCTTTGCCTTTTTGCCCCCAAAGTCAGTAGAGGAGGTGGGAAAACTAGGACAGGCAGAGCTGTGTTCCAGTTGCTCCTGACTTAAGGGCTGTGGCTGCCACATTGTCTTCTCCTGACCTCTACCTGCTGGTCACTGTCTTAGGAGAGGTTGGTCTCAGCCCATGAAGTGGCATTACATACGTGATTCTCTGCAATCTCTCTTAAGACTAGGCTTTCTTTGCGTTCTTGCCTTCCTGTTTTGCTCCTAACCTATGCCAACCTGAAAGGAAGCCTGCTCCTTGGGTATATTCAAAGCATCAGAGACTTAATTATTTTCTGAAAGTCTCAAAAGTAAAGTTCTTACACTTCAAGATGCATGGGTGAGTGTAGACAACAAGTAGTAGATCAATTTAAAATATCTATCCCTTTAATATTTTATAAAGTTATATAGTACTATATATAGTTTATAAATATATATACACATATGGAGAATGTGATAAAAGTTTCTTGCTAATTCTTTTTAACTATTGAGGTGCACCATCAAAAGGATTTGCTCTGAGAGACTGTATCTGCTGTTTCATGGCCAGAGGGCCAATGACCACTGTCAAACAGCAGGTTCTTCAAGGGAACTTTTAGAAGGCGGCAATCAACTGTCCTGAGGAGACACCTAGGTTTGCAAACCTCATGGCCTCATGGTTCTACTCTTCAGTCCAAATGACTCTGGGCATTCACCCTGAGTGTTGATTTGCTTAGCTCTGTAAACTGCATTAAGGGTTTGGTTTTTTAAAAAAGGCCTTTAAAGAAGGTATGTGGAATGAAGCTCTCTTTACTGTTCCATCTAACACATGACCTTCCACAATAATAATTCCAAGTTGTAATTTATGGGAAAAAGCATACTCTTGGCATCCACCTCAACAATTTGGTTGCCTACTAACTAGACTTAATTTGCAACCCTTTCAATTATGGTGAATGGATTGTCTTTTCATATGTTCTGTCTGCTAAATAATTCTGTAAGCACCTTACAAGCAGATGCTCATTGTCTACTTCCTTTAACCTGCAAGAACAGCTCACAGACTGCTTTGGTTCAAAATGACAGTGAATAAGTTGTTGAAATAAAGAACTCTGAATGGATTTATTTTCAACTCTTAAAGGTTACTTTTTGGGATTTTTAAACAGGCTAGTGACAGACTCTTGCTACTACCGTGGGAAGCCTAGAGTGCAAGTTGAAGAGAGTAGGGATGGTTCTAAAAGCACAACAGCACCCAGTTCGAGTCATTTAGCAGTTAAAATTAATCTGCATATCATCTTCAGGATATATAAATTCCATTCTCCTTGACTTTTCTGGGTTGTTAAGTATTGCTTCTACTCATTGAGGGAAAGATAACCTTGGTAGAATGTTTTTCTATTTACAGGACAAATTCAAGTTATCCATTAAGCCCACACCAAAATCCTATGGAAAAGAGATCATTGCCATCATCCCCATTTTCTATGAGGATATTGAGGCTCAGAGAAATAGATACTTTGTCCAAGGACATTCAGAGAATGTGACAAATCCAATGAGCATAAGCCCTGGTTTCTTTACTTCAAAGAAAGTAAAGGCTTTCTATCTTACTGTGTATCCAACCCAGTTTGTGAGTGTGTGTGTGTGACTACTACCCAATGTATAGAATACTGTTGCTTTATAAAAGGATAGAATAACATAACTTGATTAAATTTTTGATACTAGTTTTTTTTAAATGCTTGTGTTTTGATGTTTTTTGGTCACAGGAAGAATGAGTTAATATTTTCAAAGAAAAGAGCTTGCAGCCTTGTTTGTAAGAAGTGATTCACAGAGAGCCTATTTTATTATAAGATAAATTCTTTTTCTTTCATTAAGGTATCTTATATCCAGGATGATCTCAGATATTTTAGATGAAGAATTCAATACCATAAAGAAACGATCTACTTAAGACTATAAAAAAGAACATAGAGACCTGATGCTAACTCCTAGATAAATTGGCTACATATCCATTCTAACAAACGCGAAGTATACCTCCTACCTGCAATTGTCATTGCTTGTTTATTCAGGCTGGTTTACTGCAAATTCAGGAGTTTACGATCCTCCTCGATTTAAATTTTTCTACAAAGACATAATCTGAGAGTTCAACTTTAATATCAGCAACCATGATTTCAGTGGGGATCCACTCTTTGATGTCAATCTAATGTCAGTATATTTCATGTTGTATAAGCAGTAATTTATGAGTTATCCTTGGAACATTTGGTCTAGTGTCTCTTAGCCACAGGCATGAAGGGCCCACCACAATTCTACATTCCAGATGAAACGTACTACAGTAAGAACATGAAATCAAACCATGTCTTTGTTCAAGATTAATAGTAATTTAAGTTGTTTTGAAGAAAAATAAGGAAATACAGAAAAATAAGCCTGAAAAACAATTTAGTTAGGGTTGCCACAGAACTTTCTGTTTCACTTCACGTACAGTTTGTAAAGAAAAAGAAAAATCAATGATCTGATCTTTTTTCCTTTCAGCATCTGAAATTGGGTCTCTTATTTGGAAAGCCAGGGTATGTGGTTTTTCTGATCGGTTCACGTCCTTTGGAGGGTTCCAAAGAGAGACTGTTCGTGCTCTGTGAATAAGCAGCACTGACATACTTTACCAACATATGAGTAAACAAAAGCATATCAGCAGTTAAACACATTTTATGAGCTGAGCGAAACAGAATATTCCTAAGTGGAATGGAAATGAAAACGGAATAGAGGACAGGGCTGGGAGCTTCACGTCTCTCAAAACAGAGAAAGAGCCCAGGGGGACGGTAACACCTCCAAACCATTCTGATAATAAGGAGAGAGATTCTCTGAGCCTGACATCATTTAGATGGCCTAAGAAAGAAGTCTTCTTGTAGCTAACCTGCTAAATTTAATTTATCTGGGAAAAATAGGTGAGCTGATTTCTCTTTTATTTGCTATTTTTTTTTAATTGAAGCTTTTGTTTGTCAGACTTTCTCGTTTTCATGGTTGGAATACAATTAAATTCTATAGACAGATGGGCTTCAGCTGTGCTAATTACCATGGTGATCAATTAACTCAGCTGCTGTTTAGAATAGAGAAAGCTACATAAACAACAACCTAGAAATTTTTTCTAAGACAGTTGTAGAAACCTATCAAGCATATAATTCATAAAATATCCAATTGTGGTACAATGGGCTTCTTTATTTATTTGAGATCTTTACCATATACTTCTGTCCTAACAGGAAACATGCATCCAGTCAATCTGGCCCAGAAGGTCATGATAAATGAAGTGACCTGCTACACAGCTAGCTTTTGGGGTGGCATGGCTGTTGACTGGAGGCATCTTCAGATCTTTCCTACTGGGACTGCCTGCATGTACTGGAGAGTTAGATGTTTCATGTATCAGAATGAATATATGTGGACAATGCAGAAACTGGCTACTTTCAGAACAGTTTGCACTATATTATCCATGTATGTGTATAGCATCAAGACATTTAAAAAATTAAACTATAATATTAACTAATTATATGCATCTACATTAAAAGCACTTACAAGGACATTTGGAAATTCCTAATTCATGCATTGGAGAAGGAAATGGCAGCCCACTCCAGTGTTCTTGCCTGGAGAATCCCAGGGATGGCAGAGACTGGTGGGCTGCCATCTATGGGGTCCCACAGAGTCGGACACAACTGAAGTGACTTAGCAGCAGCAATGCAGCTGCTACACATTTCCTAATGAAATATCTCTACAGGCTAGATAGTAACATAAACTAAGACTGAGAGGCAACACAATGTCAAAATATTGAAAGAATCTTCACTAACTCTAAAGCAGAGGAAGAAAAGGATCTATGCAGATGTCAACCCAGGAACTGCATTGGCTTTTCCTCATGATAAAGACTGACTGTTAGCTCAACCAGCCAGGCTCTATACAGAAACAAACACGGACATTCATTCTGTTTGTTTGTGCGGGTGCCTTTGTGAACGCTAGGGTTGGGGAGAAAGCTAGACTATTATTCCTTCCCTGCACCAGTCCTAACGTCCTACTGTATCCTTCCATTAATACCATCTACAAGGGGAAACAATGAACAGCAAAATGCATGTGTGTTAGAGGAGAAAAAAGTCAAGTGTATGCTATGATACTCCTGGAGAAGGAAAGGGCAACCCACTCCAGTATTCTTGCCTGGAAAATTCCATGGATGGAGGAGCCCCATAGGCTACAGTCCATGGGGTCGCAAAGAGTCAGACATGACTGAGTGACTTCACTTTCTTTTCACGTTCATGCTATGACACATTGAGCAAAGCATTATTCCTCCAAAGTCAGCTGGGTAAAATTTAACTATGGCTGTGACCAAGTCATGTTTCAAGTTGAATTCAGGAGCAATTTCACCAGTGAGCTTTCTACATATTCCTACTCACTCCTTGTACCCCTCATTCAAACAAGTAACCTTTGTCTTCTCTGAGCATGCACAGCATTTTATTCACACATCTATTACAACTTCTACTACATCCTGTTATATAAAATGATCCAAAATACATGAGTCTTCTCTGGCCTTCTAGCCACCTTGTTCTTTGGAGAAAAGTGAGTCCTATTCATCTGTGTCCTCAAAGCCCCAAGTCCACTGACGTGCTCATATGATGTAGTCATTAAATATTTACTATGAGAAATTATTAACATGTTTCTGAGCTCATCTTCAAATGGTAGAAAACTAACTAAACAAATCTGTAACTTTCTAGACACATATTTTTTGTAACTAATTGGACTGAAGACATTTCCATGGTTTCCAATTAGGACTAACTGTATAGGAAGGACAAAACAAAAAAGCATAGAAATCACAACTAAATTACAACTATTAAAGTGTATTTGAACTTATAAATAGATCCCAATAGTATTTCTAAACTACAGTGACATTGTTTTTGAGACGAGTTGATTACAAGTTACTGTAAAGGCATAAACAATAACAGTTTGAATAATTTTCTTCAATCACAACTGAATTCAAAACATAAGACCCTATTTGTCATTACTGTTACATTTTGTTTTACATGATTATTCTCACAGCAGAAACAGGAAAATAAAAACATTCCTTGTCTAAGGTACAGTGAAATTTAAGAAAAGTAAGTGTGTATGCTCAGTTGTGTCTGACTCTTTGCAGCACCATGAATTGTAGCCCACCAGGCTCCCCTGTCCATGGAATTTTCCGGGCAAGAATACTGGAGTGGGTTGCCATGTTCTTCTTTAGGGGATATTCTCAACCCAGGGATGAACCCATATCTCCTGCATTGGCAGACAGATTCTTTACCACTGGGCCACCTGGGAAGTCTCAAGACAAGTAACTATCAACCCACAAAGTTACACTAATAAATTGTTTTTATCCTGTTTTTAACTTATTACACTAACTTTATTTAATCTGTCAGATCAGATCAGATCAGTTGCTCAGTCATGTCCGACTCTTTGCGACCACATGAATCGTGCACGCCAGGCCTCCCTATCCATCACCAACTCCCGGAGTTCACTCAGACTCACGTCCATCGAGTCAGTGATGCCATCCAGCCATCTCATCCTCTGTCATCCCTTTCTCCTCCTGCCCCCAATCCCTCCCAGCATCAGAGTCTTTTCAATGAGTCAACTCTTCGCATGAGGTGGCCAAAGTACTGGAGTTTCAGCTTTAGCATCAGTCCTTCCAAAGAAATCCCAGGGCTGATCTCCGTCAGAATGGACTGGTTGGATCTCCTTGCAGTCCAAGGGACTCTCAAGAGTCTTCTCCAACACCACAGTTCAAAAGCATCAATTCTTCGGTGCTCAGCCTTCTTCACAGTCCAACTCTCACATCCATACATGACCACAAGAAAAATCACAGCCTTGAGTAGACGAACCTTTGTTGGCAAAGTAATGTCTCTGCTTTTGAATATCTAGGTTGGTCATAACTTTCCTTCCAAGAAGTAAGCATCTTTTAATTTCATGGCTGCAATCACCATCTGCAGTGATTCTGGAGCCCAGAAAAATAAAGTCTGACACTGTTTCCACTGTTTCCCCATCTATTTGCCATGAAGTGGTGGGACCGGATGCCATGATCTTCGTTTTCTGAATGTTGAGCTTTAAGCCAACTTTTTCACTCTCCACTTTCACTTTCATCAAGAGGCTTTAGAGTTCCTCTTCACTTTCTGCCATAAGGGTGGTGTCATCTGCATATCTGAGGTTATTGATATTTCTCCCGGCAATCTTGATTCCAGCTTGTGTTTCTTCCAGTCCAGCATTTCTCATGATGTACTCTGCATATAAGTTAAATAAACAGGGTGACAATATACAACCTTGATGAACTCCTTTTCCTATTTGGAACCAGTCTGTTGTTCCATGTCCAGTTCTAACTGTTGCTTCCTGACCTGCATACAAATTTCTCAAGAGGCAGATCAGGTGGTCTGGTATTCCCATCTCTTTCAGACTTTTCCACAGTTTATTGTGATCCACACAGTCAAAGGCTTTGGCATAGTCAATAAAGCAGAAATAGATGTTTTTCTGGAACTCACTTGCTTTTTCGATGATCCAGCGGATGTTGGCAATTTGATCTCTGGTTCCTCTGCCTTTTCTAAAACCAGCTTGAACATCAGGAAGTTCATGGTTCACATATTGCTGAAGCCTGGCTTGGAGAATTTTGAGCATTACTTTACTAGTGTGTGAGATGAGTGCAATTGTGCCATAGTTTGAGCATTCTTTGGCATTGCCTTTCTTTGGGATTGGAATGAAAACTGACCTTTTCCAGTCCTGTGGCCACTGCTGAGTTTTCCAAATTTGCTGGCATATTGAGTGCAGTACTTTCACAGCATCATCTTTCAGGATTTGGAATAGCTCAACTGGAATTCCATCACCTCCACTAGCTTTGTTTGTAGTGATGCTTTCTAAGGCCCACTTGACTTCACATTCCAGAATGTCTGACTCTAGGTCAGTAATCACACCATCATGATTATCTGGGTCGTAAAGATCTTTTTTGCACAGTTCTTCTGTGTATTCTTGATCACAAAATATAAGTAATCTTCAAACCTTCAATAAACAAGGTGGGCATCCCATAGATCAGAATATTTTTTCATATTCTTAACACATTGAAAAGGACCATAAAGTACAAAATTGTAGCAGCAAATTTTCTTAAAAATGAAAATATACACATGTGTATGTAGACTTGGAAAGTATATGTATTGAAAACAATAAAAGTTAACAAGAGATTATATTACCTTCAATACACAGTATATACCTTAAAATGCATCTTTTTATATGATAAAATGTTAAAATGGTATGCTATAAAATAAAGTAATAAATAAAGGCATGATAAAGTAGTCCCTGTTGGAAAGTGACATCATCTTCATTGCATTCTCAAAATAATTGAAAACGTGTTCTAACTGAGTGTGCGCTTGCTCTATGTTCTCACCAAGTGTGCACTTGCTCTTTCTCTCCAAGCATGTGCATGTGTGTGTACCATGTGTGCAAATGCATGTGTAGGTCTTCTTTTCATACTCTTGATTTTTCTTACAATAAAGAAAAACCACTAGCTGAGTTCCCAGCAGGTTGAGGCATGCTAATTTCTCAGAGTTTCTTCAATTATATATCTGTTTACGTATTTAAGAGGTCTTGCGGTCTTTAGGTTTCAAAAATGGGTAATGCGAAGCCTTTTTACTAGGGAAAACCTCCAAACAAACTAATAAAAGCTTGAACTTCCATCAGAACAGCATTTTAATGTACCTATTAAATGATTAGCTTCCTGAAGAAATCAATGTTATTCATTACTGGCAGTTCTGGCACAATATTGTATTGCAAACAGGAAAATGGGAAAATTAGTTGTTTAACCTATGAAAACAGTGGGAAACTCAGTTGCTCAGCCTATGAATACAGCTTTAAAAATTCTATATCTTCCCTCAAATGGCATTGAAAGTCTCAAGTGATGATGTAACTGTTTTAATAAGTCTCAGTTACACTGTATTTTAAAAGTAACACCAGGCATATATTTAAAGGAAACAAAATATAGCAAACTAATATATTTGCTTAATTATTACATATACTACATAATGACACTCATGTTGCTGTGTTATTGTTTCAGATAGAAAACATTTTGCTCTGTAAAGCAAGAGATGGTACTTTAAACATCAACTCACTGTAGTAAGTGAAACCATTAATCATTGGGATTTTTGCTGCATTATGTTTTTTAAAAGAAGCAAATTATAAAACGTACTATTATGGATTTACTTCAAAAAATAATTTTGGGGTTATTTACTGGTCAGTATGAAATGAGTGTCATCTTTTCTATTTTATGGGTATTTAGGCTATACAATGAGAATTGATTTTCTGAGTGATAGCCCTGAGACCTTGCAGGAGTCTCACTTATCAAAGAAAGATTCAATTATGTTCCTACATTGTACTCACCAGGGAAGAAAAGTAAGGGACTATACTTCACAAAATCTCCTAAAGAAAACTTGCAATAACCTTCAGTTACCCAGATAAGCACACCCAGATAATTCAGAGCTCCCATTTCCAAGCGATCTGTGCAATAAGGATTATAGATTTTAAAATATTTTACATTTATGAGTATTTTTATATATTCCAGATTATTCCCCAGTTTATTACATAATTAGAAGAGGTTTTTAATTAAATTTTTGAGGTAAGAAAATTATACATATAGTATTTGAATCACCAGTAATATTGAGTAAAATGAAAAAAAAATCAAAGAAGATACAAACTGAAGTACTAAACAGGAGGCTGTATTTATCTTTTCAGATTTCAGACTATTTGGCAACCGAGGTTTAAGATCTGAGTGAGTGACTGGACCACAGAATCTGAGGGCTCCCTGCCAATCCTGACAGCCTGTGATCTATAGAATGATGACAGTTAATTGGCCAGACCTTGAATCTCTTTGTTTTCCACTGTGTGTTCTCAGTAAAAGGTAAAAAAGCACATAAATTCAAAATGCCAACAAAAGTAAAGAATTACAAGGTAATAAAAAATACTACAAAAATTTAATAACATTCAGTATCAAGGCAGGGTAACATGAAAAAAGATGCTGGCTGATTTTGACATGAATTCTGAATACTTGTTTTGCTAAAAAAAAAAAAAAGACACTCTGCAAAAATAATTTTATTCACTGCTTAAAAAAACAAAACCCTAGTATTACCTTCATGACTTATCAATATTTTAAGAACCACAGTTCAAAGCTGGTTGGGTAGGGGGAAAGGAATATGGAATGTGAGGCCTACTAACTTCTCATCTGCTCCTTAGCAGAGTAATTTGCATATGAACATGCCTCACATTATGTGTGTGTGTGTGCTTAGTCGCTCAGTCGTGTCTGACTCTGTAACCCTGACTGTAGCCCACCAGGCTCCTCTATCATGGGGATTCTCCAGGCAAGAATACTGGAGTGGGTTGCCATGCCCTCCTCTAGGAGATCTTCCCAACCCAGGGACTTAAACCAGGTCTCCCACTTTGTAGGCAGATTCTTTGCCTTCTGAGCCACCAGGGAAAACCAGGAATGCTGGAGTGGGTAGCCTATCCCTTCTCTAGGGGATCTTCATTACAGTTGTTCCTAAACTTAGGAGAAACCATTACTGATCTCTGATGGGCTTATCTGGACACTAAGAACCACAGAAGATATTTATTAACTTATTATTATTAGGTCAAAGGGCCATCCATCTCCATAAAGAGTAGAAGATAATTCTAAATAATTCATGATTTTCTACAAGAACATTATGATGCTAGGTTTTTTCCCCTAGAATTTTGTAAAGTCCTCCTTGTCATGAGGTGCTGCCTTTCCAGCTAAAGGCTCTTGAATCAGGCAGTCTTCTCGGCCTGTTCTCCCCACTAGCCTACTCCCACATGACCAACTTGTCATTGTCATAAACTCAGCTCTTTCAGGAAGCCTTCCATGCCCAATAATCCTATCCATATTCTGCATTTGTTCTACAGATACTACTAATATGTCTCACGTTCTGCCAGATTCTGTGGTATTTTTAACTCCCAATGTGTAGGTATATGTATGTCCTTTATTTTAGACCAAGTTCCTTTAAGAACACAGCTTGTATTTAACATTATTTATGTGCACCCCCAAAACTTTGCACGTTCTCCACACACAGGAGGCATTCGGCCCACATTCTCAATGTAAATGAATGTGAGCATGAGACCTTAGGATAATTAGAGCAATGAGTGCAGATATAGTCTTCCACCTGAGACAGACACATGAAAAACAGAACCCCTCTCCAAATTCTTCAGACTGATGTAACGCCTTTCTCTAAGTAACAAGGCAGGTCTTCTGACAAGACTTGAAGTAAGGAGAGGGGATGAGGCAGACGATGTCAATTCTCTTCTGGCTCATAAAAAAGTGCACTTGGGAAGACCAAGCTAGGAAGACACGACCTCTCTACAGTGGAAACATATAGTGAAACACAAAGAAAAACAACTGGCACTCTAGGCTTTCTACCTGATCTCCATTGCCTTCAAGCACCATGTTACCCCTGCCTTTGGGTCTCGAGACTGGCATGGAGTGGGGCTGTGCCCTCAGGTCAGGGTGTGAGGCAGGGTAGTATTTACCCTGCCTTTTCCTACACAAAGAAAGAAAGAGAAGTGGCTTAGTTGTGTCTGACTCTTTGCAACTCCTGGGGTGCAGCCCACCAGGCTCCTCCATCTATGGGATTCTCCAGGCAAGAATACTGGAGTGGGTTGCCATTTCCTTCTGCAGGGGATCTTCCCAACCCAGGCATCGAATCCCGATGTCCCACGTTATAGGCAGGTGCTTTGCCATCTGAGCCACCAGGGAAGTCCTTTCCTACAGAACTGATGTCAAATTGGTCTCTTCTGGTTCACCTCACTGATCTGTTCAAAGTAATGACTTATTTCTAACCAGTCTCTCGTTTTAGAGAACTTCTGTATTTTCCACACAATTCTGCTCCCACATCCAACGGGGTAAACACATTCTACTTAGAAAACACTATAATTCTGCACTGCCTCTTACATTTTCATATTCCAGCAACAGCTCCCTCTTTGAGCCATTGAGAAAACCTCTAGGCTGACCCTCCTGCCAAATTACATCTTTCATTTGTTGTGAGAAAACTCTTCCTTAAATTAATTAATAAAACAAGTAAATATCACAAAGACCTGCTTCAAATCCTTTCCATTTCCTTTCTTTTCTCTTTTTTCCCCCACCTTTTTTTGGAGTGGGGTTGGGGAGGGGAGGATTCTTGTTTATTGATAATGCTTAAATTCCTTGGGTTCATATACGGCTGTTCATAAATTGGTTCCAATGAATTTTTTTCCAGCTTCACAGCCTGCCATTCAAATTCATGGACACTTTTCTCCTATTACATTTAATGTATCACATTTCTCTGGAAAGAACAGACCTTGTTATGAATTGTTGCTTTTATGCATACAGTTCCTTTTGTCTAGAGTGACTCTCCCCACTTTTCACATGGGAAATATTCATCCTTCAACATCCACCTGTCTCATCTTTAGAGAGACATCCTCTGTTCCATTGAATCCCTCAGTATGCTGAACACGTCTGAAAGTACTGACCTCCAGAATTGTGATTTACTCATTTCCCATCAGTCTACCCCTAGGATATGAGATCCTCAAGGGAAGGCACCACGTCCCATCCATCATTTTACCAACCACTTAGCCTGATACTTGCCATGTAGGAAACAAATACTCATTGTTTGGGGGGTAAATAAAAGTACACAGAATACAATTCTCAAATGAACACAATGCTAATATGTTGTTTAGGGAAAAGCTGAAACAATCTTTTTTAGACCGCGGGTCAAATAGGCTTTGAAGGACTAGCCTTAGAACCAAATGGACTGGAGTGACTTTATTTCTATGGGAACAAGTGGTCTAAGTTCCAAGCAGCACACATAGGAATGGACTTTGGAACACAAATGCCCCTGCAGTGTTCCATGCGGCCAAGCAGCAGGCACCGAGGCTGGCAGGCAGCCCCCAGACCAGTGGGTGGCTGCATCTCCTGGGGAGGTGAATGCACAAGACACCACGTCACCAGAAGCAGCCCAGCCATCCACGGAGACCAGCTCCAGTCAAGCCAGCGAGCTGCCTGATGCCCTCTGTCCATTCGGCCCTCCCGGGCCCGGGCCATGCTGCTCACGGTCTACTGCGTGCGGAGGGACCTCTCCGAGGCCACCTTCTCCCTGCAGGTCAGGCCCGACTTTGAACTTCACAACTTCCGTGTGCTCTGTGAGCTGGAGTCCGGCATCCCTGCCGAGGAGACCCAGATAGTCTACATGGAGCGGCTTCTCGTCAACGACCACTGCTCCCTGGGCTCCTACGGCCTCAAGGACGGCGACATGGTCATTTTACTGCAGAAGGAGGCCATGCGGCCGCGCTCCCCAGAGCGGGCGGCCGGCTTGTGCAGCATGGAACTGGCGGGGCCCGCCCTACCCGGGACGTCCGGCTCCCGGCCGCACCAGCGCGCCCAGCCGGCCCAGCACTCCAGCCGCCGCGGCTCTGGGGAGAAGGCGGGCCCGGGTCAAGGGCTAGACAGCCCGGCCCTGGTCCGGAGCATGCTCCTGTCCAGCCCACACGACCTGTCCCTGCTGAAAGAGCGCAACCCTTCCCTGGCCGAAGCGCTGCTCAGCGGAAACCTGGAGAGCTTCTCCCAGGTCCTGATGGAGCAGCAAAGGGAGAGGGCGCTGAGAGAGCAAGAGCGACTGCGCCTCTTCTCCGCTGACCCGTTCGATCTGGAGGCCCAAGCCAAGATAGAGGAGGAGATCCGGCAGCAGAACATCGAGGAGAACATGAGCATAGCCATGGAAGAGGCGCCGGAGAGCTTCGGCCAGGTGGCTATGCTCTACATCAACTGCAGAGTCAACGGGCATCCTCTGAAGGCTTTCGTCGACTCGGGGGCCCAGATGACCATCATGAACCAAGTCTGTGCCGAGAGATGCAACATCATACGGCTGGTGGATCGGCGGTGGGCCGGGGTCGCTAAAGGCGTGGGCACGCAGCGAATTCTCGGCCGAGTCCACCTAGCGCAGATTCAGATCGAAGGCGACTTCTTACAGTGCTCTTTCTCTATACTGGAGGAGCAGCCCATGGACATGCTTCTTGGGCTGGATATGCTCAGGAGACATCAGTGTTCCATTGACCTTAAGAGAAACGTGCTGGTGATCGGCACAACTGGCACACAGACTTCCTTCCTTCCTGAGGGAGAGTTACCTCCATGTGCTAAGTTGGTAAGTGGGATGGGGCCAGAGGAGTCTTCAGATAAGGAAATAGCAAATGCTATTAAACATTCAGTCATGGATTCGGGGCGGAAAAAGCATTGAAACAGGCTCTATATATGCTATCGCTGTGAGGGAGTCTCAGGTCTCTGGAAATTATAAGACATGAGCTCACTGGCAATGCAATCATTAAAAACATCAGTAAGCACTAAACCTGGCCTTGGGACTAAGTTCTCAGAGCCATCACTATGTAAACTGTGATTGATTGATCTTAGTCCATCCATTTCCCTTATCCAAAAAATCACTGAACCTTATCTTGAGAAGGTGCTGGAGGCTCAGACTGATTTTCAGATAATCCATGAAAGGAAAACCAGCCTCTTTGGAGATGCTGTCTAAGGAAATTATAGGATGGCTTGTCCAAATCTGTTGCTCTTTTGAAGAATTCCCTGGAAAAAGCCATTGCTGCAGATGCTACGATGTACCTATGCAAAATTATTTTAAATCACCAGTAACGATTGTATATTTAGGGGAATACATTGATTTTCATTGCCCCCCCCCCCACTTTTTTTTTTAGGAAAGGTACTAGAAATGATTGGTCAATTGTACTCAAGCTGATTAATACATATAAATGTCTGTTTGAGGGCATTTCTCACTTCTCATTTCTCCACATTCTCACATGTGGAGGCATGTTCACTGCAATTCATTCTAAAAGGCTATTTCTGCCATACTTGAGAGAGTGAATTTTTCTCCCAGGATGTCCTAAAATAATTTCTTCTCTCCTCTATATTCCAAGAAATTCTGGTCATAAAAGAAAGACAGTCAAGTAGTTGTTTTTTTTTTTTTTTTTTAATTATGCTTCTTGGCAACTTAGTGGTTAAATTGTGGTGGGAATGAGAGTCAAGTGTAGGCAGTGTCTAGGTCCCTGCATTATCTTTCTGGCTTTATATATTAAGCTGTTACGACATAAGTATGGTTTAAACAAAGGGCTTCACTTTTAAAATAACATCTGAAAATTTCTGAATGAGATCTCTAAGGCTGCAATACAGTCCATTCTGACAAAGCTACTCTCCATTACTGCTGACAGTGGGAAATGGAATATTCCAGACTTAGTTACAATCCATGGCTATAATACCTCAGAGAAAAGCTTCAGCTGCCTGAGGCCATCAGACGCACAGAAAATGTATGAGGGCAGTAATCCATTAAGGAAAGATTGAGGCCAAGGGGAAGAAGGGAATGACAGAGGATAGGATCGTTGGATGGCATCACCAACTCAATGGACATGAATCTGAGTAATCTCCAGGAGATAGTGTAGGACAGGGAAGCCTGGTGTACTACAGTCCATGGGGTGTATACGGACATGACTTAGCAACTGAACAACAACAATTCATTAAGACTAGTATTATTAATATAACACAGGGTTCAAAGTCAAAAATATATTCTGATCTTAGCTCTATATTAACTAGGCAAATCAGTTCACATACAATACACCTCAAATATCTCATCTATAAGCTCTTTCAGATGGGAGAGTCATTTTCAGCTACTAAGACTACATTATGAACTAGGATATCCTTTATTTGTTTTCCCAACAAGATCTAAAGCCACTCAAAGCCCTTCCAAAGGCTACAGAAAAAAAATCCTACCCTGGAGGTCTCCCTTTCTTGATTGGCTTCTTTATTATGTTTTTATAGAGTCTCCTTTTTCCTTCCAGCTATCATCAATTTGCCTCCCAGTATTCTTCCTTATCCCCTGGAGAAGGCAATGGCACCCCACTCCAGTACTCTTGCCTGGAAAATCCCACGGACGGAGGATCCTGATAGACTACAGTCCATGGGGTCACAGAGAGTTGGATGCAACTGAGTGACTTCACTTTCACTTTTCATTCTTCCTTATAGAATTCCTGTGCTCATATCATTTTCCCAACCTTGTCTACATTTGCACCAAGGCTTACATCTGGGCTTCCCTAGTGGCTCAGTTGGTAAAGAATCTCCCTGCAATGCAGGAGACCCAGGTTTGATCCCTGGGTTGGTAAGATCCCCTGGAAAAGGAAATGGCAACCCACTCCAGTATTCTTGCCTGGAGAATTCCAGAGACAAAGCTGGGCAGTTAATGAGATTGCAAGAGTTGGACAGGCTATGTGACTAACTTTCACTTTCACTTTCACTTTACATCCAGTAGAGTTACTAAAAATGACCAATGAGTAGACTTCTTTTCTACTTTTCTTTCTAATTAAGTACTAAAGACAAAAGTAGGTGACAAAGTAAAGGAAGACATTCAGAGTACAGCCAGGGATCAGCAGTTAAGTGCCAATGAAAAATGGGAACTGACCTGATAAATGCTTGGATTCCTTCATGGATAAAAATTTGCAAACTCCTCAGTATTTTCTGCAAGACTCAGCTTTCAGATCCATTTATACGAAAAACATATCTCATTTACACATGTCACATGGGGCTGACCAAGGTTGAGTATACTGTGTATCAGGATATCTAATCCATGAAAGTCAATCAAAAATCACCAAGTATTTAAATTAAAAAGACACTTTGCATGATATCAAATCCCATCACACACACTTGCCTTTCTCAGAGCAAGGTCACTTCTAATGTAACTATGGTGTTTTTTAGGACCAGACTCAAGTCTTTGATTTTTGAGTTTTGGTTTGAATTGAGCTCTATTAATCCATAACTTCCAATAAGTTGGTCTTTATTCTTCCCTTTGTCAAGAATTCATTTCTCTGGCATAAGACAACCTTTTTAATATGGAAATGTCATCTGAAATAGTCTCTTTTATAGGCTTTCACTAGCTTCCTTAACTATTCCTCACTGGATAAATTTGGAACCACTTAAAAATTTCTGTTGCATTCCTTTGGACATATTCCAGCTTTTAAAAATATTACTTGACTAGGTGGACTTTCATTGAACTAAGAATAAATTATCTCAAGGAAAAATCAATAAAGAGTTAATTAATTAAGCAACGTCCTTGCTGGTATATTTTTTAAGATCATTATCTTTTAAATCAGAAAGTATTTTGAAAATTAGTTTTATGGATTTAAAATCTTGACTCAATCCTGTGTACGTGTGAATAAATCCCAGTCAATTAAATTTTAAATGGACTAGTTTTAGTAAAAGGCAACACATTTTGCATGTCTCCTCTGTAAATCAGGAGCTATGTAAGGTACTTTACGTATACTGGTATTCTTAGCCCCTAGAACTGACCTTCAAAAGAGTTATCATTGACTATATTTTACAGATAAGAAATTAAAGTCTCAGAATTATTGTGAAATATTCAAATACCTAAAGCTTACTTTTCTTTTTAAAGCTTTTTTGGGCAGCAATCTACATTTTAAATTGTGATCCTGTTTCATATTACACACACACACACACACACACACACACATACATACATGCAAAAGCACACACACATCTATCTTTGAAACAAAGAGACTCTTAAAAAAAAAAAAGAAACAAAGAGACTCTTGAAGTAGTATGAAATGTTTAGTCTTTTCTTAGTCTATTTCTTTAAAAAGTTGTATTTTATTATTTTAAAAACATTTTGGACATGTCCCACTAACTATACCCAAGGTATCCTGATTTGCAATTTGAAACACACTGACCTCCTAGACTGCCTGATTCAAGTCTGATTTCAAATGTCACATTCTATCTAAAATGTGACCTTCTTCACATGATCCATTTTAATTCTAGATACTGGTACAAACTGTTAAAAGTTTCATTTTATGAAGACTACCAAAACACTACCAGTAAAAATGGAAACACAGTATTAGTAATCAGAATACACTCAGCAATATTTACTAAATATGCATCAAATAAGCCCTGAGCTAGGCTTTTATAAGCGTGAAAATGAATGAGGTAGTCTTAGACTTCAAGGTGATTACAACTTGGTGTAGGGGTAGGAGAGACAATCTTGTAATCAACTTAAAAACAAAAAAGGTAGACATGTAATCAGTACTATTTTGGTGTCAATGAAGGAATACATTTTAACTGGGGAGTTATTTTTTAATATAAATAAGCAAGCCAGTGAAATGTACTTTTGATATGTCTAAATGGCCAAAACTGATGCTGGAAAACACAAACATAACTTCCCTCCCAAAGTGCAGATTACTATAATATACAATTTATAAATATTTACTCTTGGGAATTTACTACCCAAAAAATGATGAACAGTTCTTCATTTTCTTTCTTCCCATTAGAAATCATGATAAACTAGACCACATGATGAATCAGACATAACATCTTTAAAATAACAAGCCATTTTAAAATTCCATCAAGCCCTTGCTTTCTCAATGCCCAAACACTCATCCTACCTAAAAGAAAATCCCTCTTGTAAATAAGCATGCATTTGAAATTACAGCAATGCATTCTTCTGCAGTTAAACTGGAAGACTGATAATATTTGATATTAGTAGAGCATCTATATTAACAAAATTCTAACTTCTTTCTTAAAGTATCAGGTCATAAAATTTCTCTTGCTTCTGGAAGAAAATCCACTCCCCCAAGACAGAAAGGCAAGTGAGTATCTGCATGTATGACTTCATCTTAACTGAGGGTGTTAAATGTTGCCTTTTTAAAGAGAACATTGCACTTCTTTCAGAGGTCATTTGCTGACATCCAACATTCCATAAAGAAACACTTGAGTAAAGGATGAGAAAGTCATCTGGGATTCACACCAGAAAACTGCTGATGAAGATATTAATCAATGCTAACATTTATAGTTATTCTTTGAGATAAACAAGAGCCTAGAAAACCAAAGAAGAGGAACAAAGAAGAAGGGGAAAACCCACAGAAATCCGGGCTGCTTTAAATAATTCTCTCTTGGTTTAAGTACTCTTTCATAAAGTAGGTGGGGACTGGGCTGAGATTAAGGATTGGCTACATTTCCACAATTCTTCATCTATTGTTGGCAAGTTACCTAAAAATGAAAATATTTTCACATTAGAGCTTGAGTCAAACTTGCTTTTGAACTTCACCTTGTTTGCATATTTGGGTCCATCTGTTAGAATCTTAGAGTTTCTAGGGTATATTTTCAGGAAAATGGGGTTCCAGGTCCTGCTGTGCCCTCCGTGTACTTAGCAGCCTGTCGAGATGGGCACGCCGGGTGTGGTTTTACCTCTTATTCCTGCACTGAATGCTTCTGATGATTGTGGCTGCTGCTTCCTCATCCCCATCCCTCCCCCTCCTCCTTTAGAGAAAGACTTGTATCAATCCAGCTTTTATATGTTCTAATGAGTAAGGTTTATTTTAAGAATATCAGTAGAAATATCACAAGGCAATTTCTTCCTATGCTAAAGTCCACAGGAGGCGACATGGGTTTTGCTCCACACAAAAGCGAAGTACATATTTTCCTACTGTTGATATATTGATACTCTGTCCAAATAAAATAGATGATAACTACCAGCATAAGCATATTCTAAGTAAAATAATCACTTAAATCCATCAAATTCTTACTCTACAACATCAGTCACCACTCTAAAAGCTTATTCTACTGGTAGTTTGCTACAGAGACCCATTCATATGACAAGAAAAAACAATTTAAAATTACATTAATTCACCTATTCTCTCTTCCAAACTCATGTCATGTTTAGGGATTTGATTGGTTTATCATTCAAAAAGTATCATTCTTTGCATTCACTGATATCATTAAAAATCTGATATAGTTTTTCAAGAGTCTTGCCATTGTCCTCTATCATTCAGAGAGACAAGGAAAATGTAAATTTTAGCCTTAGCCTTTAAATTTTTTTTTTAAAGTCCTGTTAGAGGAACTGGAAAATAATTACAAAGTAAGTAACGCAGAAATATTTAATTTAGTGCTGAATCATGAGATACAGAATGTGAGTTCAGGGGAATGGACCGCTTCTCATTTAAGATGCTGACTATAACAGTGCAGGAGCTATTGGACACATTTTTATTGAGCAGCTACTCTATGGAAGGTACCATTTTAGAGACTGGATTTTCTTGATGCAGGAAGAGTCTTCTGATTATCACCTGGTACTCTGAGATGCAGTCAGACATACAGGAAAATCTGTCACGTCCCATCTTTGACCCAGCTAACACAACCAAAGGTAGCCCAATTCTCAGGCTGAACCTGAAGGTGAAATGTGTGGTCTGCTTCTGCCTTGACTCACAGTGGCACTGAGCCCCCCTTGCTTCCTATTAAGAGCTTAGTCTTGGAACTTCGTTTGGCCACCATAAACAAACACTTCTCTCAAAAAGATTGAGGGCTTACACAACAGATGAACAACTGTGACATAGGGAGAAGAAACTAACACTCAGAGATGAGTTAACTTGGTGGAGTATTGTCACATACTTTAACTCCAGGGCACGAAAGAACGGGGGATCTCATAAACAATGAGATATAAACCAGACGGCAATTAAATTCATGTTTGGGCATTTAGAAAACCTAGAATGGAGCCCCAAATTACTAACAATAATCTACTAAAGTGTTGGGATTCTCTGGAGTGATTATAGTCTTGTTCACAATTATATCTTTAGTTTTTAGTATTTTATGTGAGGCAAACAGTATTTGCTTAATAAATTACAGATTATTTGAATGAAAAAAGAGACAAAGTTCCATTGTTATTAATAAGCTGATATAGAGAAAGTGTGACTTTTTATTTAGCTTAGTTTTTATATTAAAATATGTAAAGTAAAACTAAATCATATCTAGATTATCTTTCTATAAATTACAAAAAATAGGTTTGAGTTAACTGCATATATAGCTGATATTTATGTGTATAGATTTAAGTGTAGGTGAGTCAAGAAATAAACCCTTAACCTGGTAAGGTGGGCTTTCCAGGTTGGGCAGTGGTAAAAATTCTGCCTGCCAATACCAGAGACACAAGAGACTTGAGTTCAATCCCTGAGTTGGGAAGATAGCCTGGAATAGAAAATGGCAACCCACTCCAATATTCTTGCCTGGAAAATTCCATGGACAGAGGAGCCTGGTGGGCTACAGTCCATGGATTGACCAGTTCTTGCAGTAGCTAGATCACCCCAGTTTGTCTGGGACTGCCTTCGTTTTAAAACTAGCTCAGCATTCTGGCAACTCCCTCAGTCTCGGGAAAACCAGAAAAGCTGGTTACCCTATAAATGTTGGAAGTGGATTTTTCATTTCTAGCCCATGAATGAGCAGTTGGCACCGCCAAACAAGCTGTACTTTTAATAGGCCTGAATGATCAATATTCCAGGTTATATGCTCAAATGTTGAAAGTAGAATTTCTTAGTCTATTTTGTATAGGAGAAATAACTTTATTTATTTTTTATTTTATTTTTTAACTTTACAATATTGTATTGGTTTTGCCATATGTCAACATGAATCCACCACAGGTATACACGTGTTCCCCAACCTGAACCATCCTCTCTCCTCCCTCCCCATACCATCCCTCTGATTCATTAAGTATTTCTACCCTGGAAAGTTAACCATTTAAAAAGCATATGAAAATCTTTTTAAAAGAATTTATTGAGGAAAACCTTATAATTTCTTTCAAGAAAGTGTACAATATAACTGAAGTCCATGAAACTTTTTCAATTTTCAAGATTCCTTGGAAGTGGTATAAATTTATGCAACTAAAAAAATAAAATGAGTGGATACTGACATCAGAATATGGGGGCATGAGATATTTAAATTATCTGGGAATTTAGAGTATCCTGAAAAAGCACTGATAAAACAAACTACACCATTTTTTACACTTAGAGTGAAGATAGATAGATTAAATCTAAGTTTCAAAGTAAATCCTAGGTTTTGAATTTTTAAGGGAATATTTGAACAAAGGAACAGAAAAAAAACTTCAGAAAGAAGCACACATAAATAATGACGTCACCTCCATGTTTACTTTAAACTGTCAAAATACAATGAACAGCATGTCAAACAGGTCTGTACAATGGGGAACAGTATAAGATGAGCAGGGTTTTGATAAAGAGCTGTCCTTATAAACTGTGGATGAGGCCTAGAAGAAGCAGCTTTGCTGAGTACATGGTTGAGGCCAAGATGGAGAGCCCAGGGTTCTCGGGTAGAAAGCTGTGCAGTGTTGAGGGGCTGGGAAGCAGGAGGGGGAGATGGCCAGATTGGTGATGCTGCTGTGGAAGCAGACGTCGGAGGAGCTTCTGAGGAGAAACAAGTCAGCCACTGACAGCGGGTGCCCCAAATAATTTGAGGAAAAACAAAATGGTAAAGCCCCACCGGAAAGGACAATACAACCTATGATGAGGGTACCTTTTGCAGAATCAGAGAAGTTGATGGCATCAATGAACATCAGAAACATAGAGAAGGCAACTTTTGCTATCAGTTGAATCAATTAATTTCTTTAATAATTTTGATGTTTAATAACTTCCCTCTTACCCATATTATCAAGAATTTAGAAATGAATAACAGTAAGAAAAAATTAACATAAATGTACTGGAACCGGTGTTTTAAGCTTCATTCTGTCAGAAATGATTGCATAAAGTGAAAGCAACAGATGGGCAGATAGAGTAAGACAGAAACAAAGATATTCTCTGTTCAAAAACTGCCAACTGCCATCACTTTGTCTCCAGAGCAGTAACCGACACAAAGCAATCTCATTGACATTCCATAAGCTATAGGAGTTTATGTGCCCATATGGCAAGGTTTCTACTGTCAAAGCCTTGTTATATAATGATTCTTGAGGATCTGGTCTGAAAGTGTCTTCATTATTTCAAGAAACTAAAACAGTGTTTGCTCTTTTTCTCTAAGTGTTCAATAACTAGCAATCCTAAGTTTTATGAAAAGTGCAAAACATTTCACGTTATCTAACTAATGTTATCTAAATATTCTGTTATTCAGGTTAATTAGTTTTTAAAAAGTGATTTAGAAAAAAATCAAAAGCACTGTGAGTATACACTATTATATGCTTTTTCCTTTTGAAAAACATTCTAAACATATTTCAGGTTGTAGCTAAGTGCTATAAAGACACATGTGGAAGTCTAAGATTTCCATTTGCACTATAACTTTCCATAGTTTGTGAGAGTTTAAAAAAACTTGGCAGTCAACAAAATGAATGGGTTTAAGTCCTGCAGGAAGTTCAGAGAATAGGTTAGTGATCAGTCTCCTTGGATGAGATGCTGTGGGGAACAGCTGAGGCGGTCAGATTGAATGCAGTATGCTCACTATGTTCGTGGACAGTTGGCCCCAAGGTCTCTACTGCATAGCCAAGGGAAGTTTGCTTTAGTTTTGATAGTGCTTAGGAAGCACTGAGTTATTTCAGTTTGCTGCTGCTGCTGCTGCTAAGTCACTTCTGTCTTGTCTGACTCTGTGCGACCCCATAGACGGCAGCCCACTAGGCTCCCCCGTCCCTGGGATTCTCCAGGCAAGAACACTGGAGTGGGTTGCCATTTCCTTCTCCAATGCATGAAAGTGAAAAGTGAAAGTGAAGTCGCTCAGTCGTGTCCGACTCTTAGGGACCCCATGGACTGCAGCCCACCAGGCTCCTCCGTCCATGGGATTTTCCAGGCAAGAGTACTGGAGTGGGGTGCCATTACCAAGATACAAATGAACACATTTAGCACACATTTCTGAGAGGACTACAGAGGCTCCTGAACTCCATGTATAATTTCTAATCAATGAAATTCTGGGAGTATTTCTCTTAAAAGAACACTTTCAGGATTAGATTTAGCTGTATGTTAATAATCTTACTTGATCCTTTACATAGGCATTCAACAGCTCTGTTTCTAGGAGACTCTGTCTTTATCTTGAGGGTGACTTACTCAGAGGAATCTGTTCAACTAGACAGAAAAATACAACTCTAAATAGAAAATATTAAGAGACAAATTGTTAAGAGAACATTTAAAATAATATAGCAGCAAAACGAGTAAAGCCAAACATTAGAACCCTGATTCTTATTCTGTCATGAATTTATTTTTCTGCTCTTCTTCCTTAAATAAGCAAAGCTTATGCTTTTAATGTAGCTAGTTGTTCTGTCTCCTACTTCACCTCCAACATTTTGTACCTCCTTGCTCTTCCTATGGTGTTCATGTAAATGGAAACCAGACTAAATGGAAGGTCACCAAAACCTTAACTGATAGCTAGGAAGATGTGGGTGTTTTACTTTACATAAGTATTTGAACTCACTTTCAGCTCCTGAAAGACTATCCTTTGCTACTGATATAGGCCATTCTTAAAGTTACCTTGTTTTCAGACCCTACAAAACTCATTTGAGAGGATACTGAGACCCAAATCCAATTAGCTGCAAGTCATTCATTTGTGCATTCAGTAACTAGATAGTAAGAGCCATAAAGGCACCAGATACTGTCGCTGCTCCAAGAGTTAGAAAAATAGTGCACACAAGAATTACAAAGTAGCTGTCTTCCTGAAGCTTATTTTCCATTGGACGTTTCAAACAATAATAAAACATAACAATGTTAATACCTGTAATTTACATAGTACTAGGTGACTGATTTATCCTAAGCATATTGTGTAGCTCATTTTATCTTTAAAACAATATATAAGTACAAAACAATATCTCCATCATAAAGGTTAAGACTCAGAGGAAAAGAAAGCTTAAGTTGTCCAAGGTCACAGAGGTATAAAGTCCCTGCATCTAGGAATTTGGGATTCATAATCTATATATTTAATCATTCTACCATATTACCTCTCAAGGACAGCAAGTAAAATATATATAAGGTAGAGATACATTATATGAACATAAGAGTAAAGTATCAAAAAGAATGGAGAGCAAGGGAAGAGGAGAGGGTTCTACTTTAGATAAAACTGTCAGGGAAGATCTTTCCAAGGAGATGATATTAATATTTGAGGAGGAACCTGAGTGATGAGAGAGAGGAACTCTCAAGAAGATCTGGGCAGAGAGCATTCCAAGACCAAACACCCAGCACAAAGGCCCCAAGACAGAAGTGAACTAGGAGTGTCAAAGAAGGGCAAGGAGGTCAGTGGTCGGAGGGAGAGGGAATAACCTGAAGGGGTTGGTATGCAAGGCCTCGTGGTCTAAATGAAGGGTTTGGAGTTCATTTGAGGTCACTTACAGGCTTTTAACCAAAGGAAGACTTTGGTTTAATTTGTTAACTCTTCTTTGGTTGATCTGTTAAAAATAGAAGAGCTGAGGACTGGGCCCTTGTGGAGGCCAGGATCTGCAGGCAGAGCTGAGGTTGAGCTAGCAAAGGGGCCAAGGGAAAGAAAGAAAGTGAGTGAAGTTGCTCAGTCATGTCTGACTCTTTGAGACACCACGGATGGAGGAGACACTAGGCTCCTCCATCCATCGGATTCTCCAGGCAAAAGTACCAGAGTGGGTGGCCATTTCCTTCTCCAGGGATCTTCCCGACCTGGGGATCGAACCCAGGTCTCCTGCATTGCAAGCAGACGCTTTACCCTCTGAGCCACCAGGGAAGCCCCAAAACAGTAAAGGTAGGGGGAAAATACAGAAATCACATCGAAGAAGCCAGATGAAGAAACTACTTCTTGAAGATTGGTGTAGTCACTGTGTCCAACACTGCTGGAAGGTTAGGAAGAGGGCTGGGAACTCACGACTGGATCTGGCAAGGGGAGCTTGTCAGTAACGAGAGTGTGTTTGTGGGTGTGGCGGGTAAAGAAAGCCTAGTCTGAGGAGGCTGGCCAGCCCACCGGACCAGCGGAAGTGGAGAGAGCAAGTGCTGCCAGGTCTCTTAGGAAACAACCCTTTCAGGGAAGCAAAGAAACACGGCAGTAGATGAAGGGGCCACAAGAGCATTCCTTTTCCTGTGAAGGTAACTGCACATCTGGATATGGTGAGAGTGACCAGTGGGAGGGAAACTGAGGAAGCAAGAGAGAACAAGGGTAACTCAAGGAGCACAGTCCTCAGATTCAGGGAGGAAGTGAACCTTAGAGCAAAGAGTCCACTGTTTGTGACGGGAAGCTGAGCAGAGCACACACGTGCAAGATGGGCTGGCAGATTTGAGGGTGTGAAGATGATCTGTTTCTCCTCTATCTTCCAGTTTCACAGTGAATTAAGGGCCCTGGTTAAGGGTGAGATGAAGGCAGGGAGTGTCAAAGGATGAAGTTGGGAGAGGGTATGAAACGGTCATTTTATAGCATGACAGAGTTCCTTAGCAGGCAAACTGGACGAGGAAAGTGGACATTTTGATTCCAACACCACTTTTGCCTCTTACTGGATATGTACTTGTGTGCAAAACACCAAATCCCTCTCTGGGCCTCAGTTTGCTCATAAGTGACAAGGTGTAGACGAGCACCACTCTGGGGCACCCACAAAGGTGTGGGGTACTTTGGGTTGTCTTGGCGACTAGTGCCATTTAGAACTCCATGTCCAGAATGCTCCAACTTCCTTCGTGCATGGAATAATCCTGTAAGAAAATTCCCAAATCTCCAGCGATGCCCACTCCTGGTGAGAAACATGGGGGGCCAAGGATCACACCAGGTGTTGTGCCAAGTATAAGACACTAACTGTAACTTTAGGTGCTGATGTCAGGGAGGGCCAGCTCACAGGGATGGATGAAACCATGTGTGTGTTCAGTGGCTCAGTCGTGGCTGTCTCTGCAATAGACTGTGGTCCGCTGAGCTCCTCTGTCCGTGGAATTCTCCAGGCCAAAATACTGGGGCGGGTTGTCATTTCCTACTCCAGGGGATCTTCCCAACCCAAGGATCAAACCTGTGTCTCCTGTGTTTCCTGAATTGGCAGGTGGATTCTTTACCACTGAGCCACGCATATATCCACCTAATTTATCACCAACAATCATCGCTCTTACCCTTGAGGTGTTTCTAGACTGAAAACAAGCTGCTAGCCAGACAAAATGAAAACATGCTGAATTTACCCTTGTTACTTAGGCCTGTTTAAGGTACTAATGAGCCCTGACAGAATCTACAGATTACAGCCAGAGAAAGGAAGAGCCAGTACAGGGTGATCCAGAAAAGAAAAATCAGCGCTCTGTAATTACAGAAAGCAGTGTCATTAGCTGTCACAATAATTAAAAGTTGTGCCAGTGACACTGTCCGACAGTAGCAAAGAAAGCTTGATACCCACATATCGCCAGTTTGGCAGTGGCATCTCACTACCATTAAATGGGAAAAAGTGGTTTTGTTTGTATTGACCATTAAGGCCCCAACATGAACTGAAAATTAGTTGACAAGGACAAGGCAGTATTATTACTAAAGGTAATATATCAAATTCTACTCAGATGATCAGTGGGGTGCTGCAGGCATGGCTGCTAGTGACCTTTCTGGTTGACACCTTTGTTAATGATTTGTAAGAGGAAAACCAGCATGTAGGTGGATTTGCAAAACTGATTCTACCTTGGGAGTTTTTCCAAGTGCAAGCTTCCAGCATCACAGTAATAACTTAGGTAGAAAAGAATACAGAGTTTCCTCGTAGGATTTAAAATTCAAGGCAGGCAATTATGCAGTACATTCTAGGTGAAAATCTTAAATAGTATGATGGCGATTCCTCAGGGGAAAAATCAGTGATTACAGTTTCTCAAATAGTTTTATCACTGACATTTGTCATAAGAATGCCTGCCAGATATTATAACTACTGCTTCATCTATAGAATGTAATCAATATAGTAAAAGAATAAAAATAGCCAATGTGCTTTGTTTGACCTTTCAAAAATGTAAAAAACACTTTTAGTGCAACTCATAGAATATAAAATTCATATAGTATAAATTAACCATTTTAGTAGAATTACTCAGTGGCAGTCAGTATAGTCATGATGTGGTGCAACCACCAGCTCTACCCAGCTTCAGCTCCAAAAAGAAAGCCTGTGCGTATTAGTAGTTGTTCTACCTGTTGCCCCTTTCCTAGCCTCTGGTAACCACCAATCCATGTTTTGTGTCTATGGACTACTCCATTCTGGATATTTCAGTTAAATAGAATCACACAATATGCAACCTTTTCTGTCTGGCTTCATTCACTTAGCATAATGTTCCCAAGGCTCATCCACCTTGAAGCATATATCAGTACTTCATTTCTTTTTATGGCAGAAGTCTATACTTATAATTACAACGTTGATTGAAAACATGGCATGGAGCTACCTCTCAGTTCTGAGTGCCAACAATAAGCAGAACCCAGCAGAATTCCAGCAAAACCTACCTTATCTTAATTACTGTAAGTCTTAAGGATAGACGAGAAAAGAAAAGAGCTTATTTTGTTAATTTTACTATTAGGAATTCATGAAACAGAAGATGGTACTGTTAGAAAGTCTTAAGTGACACTTTAGATCTTTACTAATAAGACATAGTGCTGCTAAGTCGCTTCAGTCATGTCCGACTCTGTGTGACCCCATGGACAGCAGCCCACCAGGCTCCCCCATCCCTGGGATTCTCCAGGGAAGAACACTGGAGTGGGTTACCATTTCCTTCTCTAACGCATGAAAGTGAAAAGTGAAAGTGAAGTTGCTCAGTCGTGTCCGACTGTTTATGACCCCATGGACTGCAGTCTACTAGGGTCCTCCCTCCATGGGATTTTCCAGGCAAGAGTACCAGAGTGGGTCACCATTGCCTTCTCCGAATAAGACATAGTAAACATACATTAATTATTGATGAGCTGAAAGCTTTGGAATTCCCTAGCTAGGATGCAGAAGATGCTCAGTAAATGGTTGTTGAGTAAATTGCAGTAAGAATCAAAGAGAGTATGTGGGTTTCTTGGTGTTTTTTTTATTTGTTCTTTTCTATCCAACTAGGGCTAATGCAAGGTGGCTGACATGAGCAAGCAGAGGGAATTCTCTTTCTGGTGTCGATTAGATTGATTCTCAAAGTTATCATGACCCTGCCTCTAAACTGGTAGCCTGATCCACACAGGGGCTGATGGAACAGGTTGCTTTTGTATGAAATGTCCTGAGTACGCTATAGAAAAAATCAGAAAGGATTTTTCTTTTTCTTTTTAAAAATCTCCATCCATATCCTGTGGGATCTCCATTCAACCTATATCTAGCACAGAATTTATATATTTTTTATTCACTGTCGGTCACAGTGAGGTAATTTATGAGACAGAATATTGTTCTTAACTGTGATTTTCCACACTATTATTTTAAATCAAATATTTCTGATTATTTGGTTTATATGCTTTTGATTTAGTTGAATGAATACTTTATTATGAAGTATGGAATGGTGACTTGCTCTTAAGAAGCTCAGGTAAGATAGTAATCTAACTTTAGTTCTTAATGATATGTTTGAGGGATAAAAAGAGCCCTTTTTGTATTCCAAGAGTTTCAGAAAGAATACTAAGAAGTTGAGAGTCCATTTACAATGTATAAATTTTCCTCCAAGGAGACATTAATTTGTTCTCTCTTGTATTTCAGTTAGGGAAAAACACTATGCAAAATAACTGAAATTTAACTCTTTGTGTCTGTCTTTCAAATATCTATTTTTAAAACTGTGACCACTTTACTCACTTAAGTGAGATGATAAGTTATTCCTGCAGAAATTAATAGGTACTTGAAAAGCTTGTAAGAACATAATTAACTTACTACAAAATGGTCCAGATTATACTGTTCCTATGGAAATATGTTAAATAGCTATAATAGGTACAAGCTGAAGATAGATTATTTGCATCCTTTAATTTAATTGCAGTCATCTGTAAAACCAATTTCAGCCACAAAAAATGAACTTTTGAACCACATCAGTTATTTGGAATATAGTTTGTAATGAACAATACAGAACAAGAAGCACATATATTCAATATATCAGGATTTTATAAACACTTGTATAATCCAAAGAAATCAAACCAGATACGATTTTGAGACACAAAACAACACAGGTCAGTGTAAAATTTGATGAATCTATAAAATTGCTTGGAACAATGCCATACTCTTTGGAAGCTTCTAAATTGCAGGGCAGTCTTGGTTATAATAGTACTTTGCCACATAACAGAAGTAAAAGACATCTACAGTATAGCATGAGTCAGAGCATATAATGTCTCTACATTTATCAAGGTAAATGATACACAAATTATGAAATGAGCAAAAGAGGCCAGCAAAAGAGGAGTCATGGTGCTTTTCATGAGATCAACTTGCTGGAAGCCCACACGTCTACCACTCAAACACAACACAATGAGGCAAACAGGTAGTCTCCAGGGAGCTCTATATCAAATACTGCAGCAGCAAACACTGCCATACATGGGCTACATGTTTACTTCATAAATGGACTCTGACTAATGCGAAATGGTTACCGAGAAGGACGAAGAAAGCTTCATGTTCCTGGAAAATAAAGCTGCTTATTTGCATAATATCCTTCATAGTCTATTTGTCCAATGTTCTTAACCATATATATACTGTTGACCTTTAATCAGTGATGTTGTTTCAGCTTCTTAATTCTATCTGATGTTGGTCAAAAGTGATTAAATAATCTATTCCCCCTATTAAATATGTGGTAATTTAAAAGAAATAGGGCAATCATAAGAAAATAAGCATATGCTTTGAGCAGGCAATTCAAACACATATGTGAGAAATGGGTAAAAAACATATTCAATCATATTAGGAATAAATTAGACACATGAGCAATGAGGTATCCATTGCAACAATAGGCTGGCAAAGTCTTTGGTGAGGGCACTTAGAGCAGAAATGGAGAAACAAGATTAAGATGGTGAAGATTAAAGAGGCAACGAGAAAGCAATGACAGCAAATATAGAGAACATTTTCAGGTTGTTTAGATTCAAAGGAAGAATACCTCCTGGAGAGGAATAGATGGGCAGAGGAAGAGCATTTATCTGCTTTCAGATGGGAGACACCAGAGTAAGTTAAAATGCAGAAAGAAGCGACCAGTAACTTTGACAGACAAAGGATTCTGATGTGGTGAGCATCTCAGAGAGGCGGAGATGACAACGAAGGCCTTAGGCAGCCAGGCGTCGGGAAGAGCAAGTACCTTAACATTCCAAAGCCCAATTTCTTAACTTTAAATTAAGAACAACAATATCTGTAATTTAGAAAAATTATACAAAGAGCATCTGACATATAAAAGTTCATTTCAATTAAAAAATCTAACACAAACACAACCTGTTACTACACAGTAGAAATGGCAACCCACACCAGTAGTCTTGCCTGGGAAATGCCACGGAGGAGCCTGGTGGGCGATAGTCCATGTGGTCACAAAGAGCTGGATACGACTGAACACACACACGCACACACCTGTCACTACCAGTAGCTTTTATACAAATATATATATATATATATTCAAAAGCACATTTTCTGGTAGCATTCATTTAAAAGAATTAATTACAAGGAATTGGATGCTTGGAGCTGGCGCACTGGGATGACCCAGAGGGATGGTATGGGGAGGGAGGTGGGAGGGGGTTTCAGGATGGGGAACATGTGTACACCCGTGGTGGATTCATGTTGATGTATGGCAAAACCAATACAACATTGTAAAGTAATTAGCCTCCAATTAAAATAAATAAAATTTTATTAAAAAAATATAGCAAGTAGGAAAAAAAAAGGAATTAATATATATACCATGAGATGGTTGGATGGCATCACTGACTCAATGGACATGAGTTTGAGTAAACTCCAGGAGTTGGCGATGGACAGGGAGGCCTGGAGTGTTGCAGTCCATGCCATCACAGAGAGTCAGACACGACTGAGCTACTGAACTGAACTGAACTGAATATATATACCATGGTATTTAATATAAGTAACATTTATATTTATATATACATAACATAAAAAATCCCATGGATGGAGGAGCCTGGTGGGCTGCAATTCATGGGGTCGCTGAGAGTTGGACATGACTCAGTGACTTCACTTTCACTTTTCACTTTTATGCATTGGAGAAGGAAATGGCAACCCACTCCAGTGTTCTTGCCTGGAGAACCCCAGGGACGGCGGAGCCTGGTGGTCTGCTGTCTATGGGGTCGCACAGAGTCGGACATGACTGAAGCAACTTAGCAGCAGCAGCATAAAAATATATATATATATCTATATATACACATACATACACACATATAAACAGTCTGGAAAGTGGAGCAGACTCAGCAGCAGGTATTTATCAGGAAGAATGTAGATGTTAGAACGTGGGTTTGAATTCTGGCCCTCTCAGTTTCTGGCTCTTCCTTATTCATTCACTGCTCTATGTCTGACATTTAGAATAGTGGCTGGCAATAAATTTGTTGAAGGAATACATGAATAAAGTTTTCTTAACTTTTTATCTGTGCGTAAGTCACTTCAGTCATGTCTGACTCTTTCTGGTCCCATGGACAGTAGCCCACCAGCCTCTTCTGTTTGTGGGATTCTCCAGGCAAGAATACTGGATCGGGTTGCCATGCCCTCCTTCAGGGGATCTTCCCAACCCAGAGATCAAACCTACATCTCTTATGTCTCCTTCATTGGCAGGTAGGTTCTTTACCACTGGAGCCACCTACAAAGCCCAATAATACTTCTAAGTCAAGTGCGATACAAGGAATAGAAATAACATATTAAAGCAGTACTGTGTCTGGGACATAATTGGAGCTATGAGGCAAATATCAATCTTTAGTAAAAATAAAAAATAATTTGAGGAATTAACAGAAAGGTTTAATGAATCAGAACTTTATTGTTACCTGTGGCAGATTCATTTTGATATATAGCAAAACCAATACAATATTGTAAAGTTAAAAAATAAAATAATAAAACAAAACAAAACAAAAAAGAACTTTATTGTTAAAATCTAAAATACACCATTAATGTGATTACTTGAAAATATTTTTTACTTGAAGAAATTTTTGCAATTTTTACCAAAGTGACAATGTTGATGTGTTACTTCCTCACTTTAAGTCCTTTGAAGTCAACTGCAGTGATCCAACGTGCTACAGAAATTACTACTGAAGCACAAGTAGAATAGCACTGTTGCCATAGAAATGACATTTCTCTCCTTTGAGTTTGAATGTGCTTCCTTCAAGAGAGAAAACACATATTCACTCACATACACATAACACTGAGAGTAATTTCTATTTTTTATTAAATTACTTTTGCCTTTTAAAACAATATGCCTAATAAAAAACAAAAATCAACAAGCAGAGTCAGATTATTCACCATAACCTCCAAGTTAATAGATTATAACATGATATAAAATGGATAAAAACACACTTATCCAAAACCTGACTGCTGTTTTTACATATATAAATCTATTAAAAAATAAAGATTTTTCAAATGTAGATGGAAAAGAGGGAGAAAGTAATCCATGTACATGTCAGATTATCTACAAATATGAAGTCCTCACATACCCCATCGGCGTCTTTTTGATATTCTTTTATTTTTTGCCCTGTCCTGTGCCGTCCTGACAGGCCTAGAGGATGCGAGGCAGCAGCTGGTAGAGCTCTGAGGGCAGACCTCAGCCACGCCTGACCACTGTGGCTTCTCAGCAGGTGCTTTGTGGGCGCCACTTTTCTATATTCTTCACTAATGTTGTACATAACAATATTAAATATTTCTTTGCACCATTAATTTTTATCTGCACATTCGTAGTGAGTTGCATAGTATCCCCAGAACAGATATGTTCAAGTTCAACCCCCAGGGGCTGTCAATGTGACCTTATTTGGAAATAGGGTCTTTGCAGACGTAATTAACTTAACCATCTTTGAGTTCAGGGTGAGCCCTGAGCTTAACAACTGGCATCCTTATAAGAGTAAGGAGGGGAAGACCTGGTACAGAGATACATGGGGGATGTCCATGTGAGAACACAGGCAGTCACTACATCCTGGAGGGATGCAGCCACAAGCTCAGGACCACCAAGGACTAGGCAAGCCGCTGCGACAAGGCCGTGAAATAGATGCTCCCTCACAGTCTCTGGAAGGAACCAACCCTGATGACACCTTGCTTTCTGACTTCTGCCTTTCAGAGAGAGTAAATTTATTTTGTTTTAAGCCAACAAGTTTGCGGTAATTTGTTACAGTAGAACTAGGAAACTAACACAGCCTTCAGCAAGGTAAAGAAAGTGAAGGAAACTGACTTTTGTTGAGCACTGACTTTTGTTGAGCGCTGACTATGCACCAAAATCCACATTGTTTTGCATTTAATCTCATTTAATCTCACAAAATTCTGAAGAAAAAAAAAATTATTCCCTTATCCAGGGGAAGAATTTAAGGCTCAGTGAAGTAACTTTGTCTAATATTATTACCACTCTTAGATTCTAACAGCACACTAATTCTAAATAATTATGGATTAAAGTAAGACATTGTTCAGTGACATTATAACTACTATGCAAAAGTGTTAGTCGCTCAGTCATGTCTGACCCTTTGTAACTCCATGGACTGT
The DNA here is from genome assembly GCF_055505025.1 of Bos grunniens. Lineage (NCBI taxonomy): Eukaryota > Metazoa > Chordata > Mammalia > Artiodactyla > Bovidae > Bos > Bos grunniens. Next base: position 4,872,203 of record NC_141179.1, on the reverse strand, counting down.
ACCCTGCCAGGCTCCTCTGACCATGGAATTCTCCAGGCATGAATACTAGAGTGGGTAACCATTCCCTTCTCCAGGGGATCTTCCTGACCCAGGGATTGAACCTGGGTCTCCTGCACTGCAGGAGGATTCTTTACTGCCAAAAGCCATTGGGGAAGCCAGTAACTACTATACACTTTAGTAAAAATATTTTTCCTCTATACCATGACAGGAACTTCTAAGAAAACTCACCAAAATTGAATTTTAAAAGCAATTTATTTCCATATTTATATTTTAATAAAAAGTTTGAAACTATTATTTATTTCCAGTTTTTTAAGTAATCTCCACAGTGTTCTCCATAGTGGCTGTACTAGTTTGCATTCCCACCAACAGTGTAAGAGGGTTCCCTTTTCTCCATATACACAATGGAGTATTACTCAGCCATTAAAAAGAATACATTTGAATCAGTTCTAATGAGGGGGATGAAACTGGAGCCTATTATACAGAGTGAAGTAAGCCAGAAAGAAAAACACCAATACAGTATACTAACGCATATATATGGAATTTAGAAAGATGGTAACAATAACCCTGTATACGAGGCAGCAAAAGAGACACTGATGTATAGAACAGTCTTTTGGACTCTGTGGGAGAGGGAGAGGGTGGGATGATTTGGGAGAATGGCATTGAAATATGTATAATATCATATATGAAATGAGTCACCAGTCCAGGTTAGATGCATGATACTGGATGCTTGGGGCTGGTGCACTGGGATGACCCAGAGGGATGGTATGGGGAGGGAGGAGGGAGGAGGGTTCAGGATGGGGAACACATGTATACCTGTGGCAGATTCATTTTGATATATGGTAAAACCAATACAATATTGTAAAGTTAAACAAAATAAAATTTAAAAAATAAAATAAAAAAATAAAAAAAGAACAAGTAAAAAAAAAACTATTATTTAATACAAAAGTCAACTTCATATTTATGTACTACTAATAAACATTTGGAAATCAAATTTTAAATTGTTTAATATTATCAAAAACACAAAGTTCATATGGATAAATCTAACAAAATATGTGTAAGATGTGTATGCAGAAAACTATATAACATTGATTAAAAAAATTAAATACTAGAAGATTCAATATTGTTAAGATGTCAGTTCCTCATAATTTAATACATGGAACCAAAGTAATTCCAATTCAAACCCAGTAGAAAATTTTTGTGGGTAAAAATTAGCAATCTGATTTTATAATTTATATGTAAAATAAAGGATTTAAAATAGTTAAAATGAATTTAAAAAGAAAGATTGTTGGAAATCTCATAATACTTGATTTCAAGACTTACTGCAAAGCTGCAATAATCAACTTGATTTGATTTAGCACACAGTCAGACCATCATATGCTTCCATACATAGGGAGTCATAGATAGGGTCCAGAAACAGATCCTTACATACGTGGTCAGCTGATTTTCAACAAAGATGCCAAAGTCATCCAGTGCAGAAAGACTTAGCCTTTCAAAAAATGATACTAAAACAGTAATGCATCCATACACACACACACACACACACACACACACACACACAAGTGGATCACAGAAGTTAATGTAAAGCCTTAAAACTTCTAGGAGAAAACACAGGAGAAAATTTTCTTGGTGAAGATTAGGCAAAGATTTCTTAGGTAGAACACAAAAAGCATGAACCATAAAAAAATAAAATAAAATTTTGCCTCATCAGAGTTAAAAAACTTAAAAAAAATACTTTAAGAAACCAAAAAGATAAACTTCAGACAGGGAGAAATTATTTGTAAAATATATATCTGATAAATATTCAATTATATATATATATTTAAACTTTTACAATAACAGGAAATACAACCCAATACAAAATGAGCACTAGATTTGAGAGACAGTTCACTACAGAGGTATGAGTGGTACACAAGAGCTTCAAAAAAGATGTTCAATATTATTAACCATTAGGGAAATGAAAACAAAACCCACAAGATATCAAGACACATGTACTAAAATGGCTAAGATTATATAACAATGTCAACAACAACAACACTGTGTGTTGGCAAAGATGCAGAACATCTAGAACTCTGATACACAAAGGGGCAGCTACTGAGGAAAAAGGTTTGGAGTTTCATACAGTTAAACAAATACTAACCACACTAACAGATACTTGTGCCAATGAAATAACATTACAGACCTGTACACAAGTGTTCACAGTAGTTTTACCTATAGTAGCCAAAAGCCAGAAATACTCAAATGCCTGGGCATTTAGATGGACACACTGATTACAGAATTTCCAAACAATGGAACCATTCAATAATAAAAATGAATTATGGATACATGTAAGAACAGGGATAGTCTGCAAAGCATCTGCTACGTGAAAGAATCCAGACACACAAGTCTAAATGCTGCCTGATTCCATTTATATGAGATTCAGGAAAGGCACAGAAAGTAGATCAGAAATGGACAGAACATGGGGTTGTGGCAAGAGGACTGACTACAGAAAAGCATCAGAAAATACTTTCAGGTAACAGCAAAGTTCCGTATCTTGATGGTTGTGGTGGCGACAGAACTGTTTATATTTGTTAAAACGCAACCCATATACCTAAAAAGGTGGATTTTACTATGTGCAAATTATACCTCAATAAATCTAACTAAACAAAGTATTTCAGTGGCAAAGAGGAGGATTTAAACTAGGGAGTTTCAGAGTAGCTGTACAATAGCATTTGTCCTTCTGGAGCTCTATATTAACATGGGTATGTTCTTGAAAAATACTAATATTTCTAAGCAAATACAAATTTGAAACATTCCCAAACAAATACAATATATATGTATCTTCTCCTAAAAAAGCTGTTAAAAATAACCATCAGCATTACCAATACCACACGATTCTTAAATGTCCTGTTTTGATAAACTAAGCACAAAGTACCTCTTTACAAGTGAAACAATGGCTCCAAGGTGAAAATAGCCCATGGTTTTAGCTCTACATTGTTATGGTTATTATATAAGTTAATTCAAATCTAGTTCTCTAATTTACTGAGCTTTTCTAATTTATGTCGTAAAAATTCCCACTTTAGAGCAGTTTCTCACATGCTATTGCATTTTTGTTTTTTCATCTGAGACCTTCTCTGCCTAAGGAACTACAACTAATCCCTCAAGACGGCTCCAGCAGCCTTCCTCCCCGAACACTGCTGCTGTGTCAGGCTGATTCACCGGTTTCTCCCTGAGCTCCAGGGCATCTAATCTGTTTCCAGGATAGCACTCCTTTGACATTTATTTGTCTCTTCTACTAAAATGAGAACTAGGAATTCTAGTTTATATATCTTTATTTGCCCAACTCTTAGCAATGTGTCTAACATCTAGACGGTGCTAAATACAAGTCTAGCTTTGAAAATTCATCGTATCTTGAACATCAGTTGTCATTTCACTGTATGGGAGACAGCCCCTGCAGGAGACTGGCCTAAATGGACCATAGCCCAAGAAGGGATTTCATAATGAAATGGCATTTGAAGGACAATAAACTGAATCCTAATTTGATTTTGCTTGCTGGCTATTTTTTCTTTTTCATAAAGACACTGTGTCATCCCCAGAGACCTACTAATGGGGGCTCGTATCAGAAATGTGCAGTGCTAGAACTGCAAATGATTATACAGAACTGCTATGTTATGAATAACATTCTGACCATGTTCTGGCATCTCACTTCTAGATCTGGGTTTTGTCCAGGTCAGCAACCAGCAAGGCCCCAGGTATCAGGTGCACTTGGGTGTAACTTGACTTTTCAGACCCTGCTCATGTAGAGTGACAGCATTCTGACCCATGTGGCTTCCTCCTCTGTACGCCAGGTTTCATCAGCTTCTACGGACCAGATAGGTATGGGCCACAGGGCTGGCCTAGAAGCCTGGATGAGCACAGTCCTGTTATACTTGGCCTGGGTCCCCATCTGTATGAGATGAAGGGGCAGAGGCCATCACTACTCTCTCATTACTTACTCCTCTTCCCAGCAGGGTGGGAGGAGCTGAAAGACTGCCTCTGAATCGCTAACTCAGACCTAAGTATACTGCCCATGACTGTTGGCTGCTATGGGTAATTCTACAGAATTAAGTCAGACAGAGAAATATAAACATCCCATGATATTGATTATATGTAGAATCTAAAAAAAAAATGATACAGGTGAACTTATTTATAAAACTGAAATAGATTCACAGAGTTGGAGAATGAATTTATGGATTCCAGGAGGAAGAGTGGGGAGGAGGGACAGACTGGGAGTTTGGGATTGACATGTACACACTGATGTGTGTCTGTGCTCAGTCACTCAGTCATGTCTGACTCTTTGCAACCCTTTGGACTGTAGCCTACCAGGCTCCTCTGTCCATGGGATTTTTCCAGGCAAGAATACTGTAGTGTGTTGCTATTTTCTCCTCCAGGGGATCTTTCTAACTGAGGTATTGAACCCATGTCTCCTGCATGGCAGGCAGATTCTTCACCTGCTCAGCCTTTGGGGAAGCCCAGACATGTACACACTACTATACTTAAAATGCCTTTTAACGGTTAATACATATATATAGAATTTAGAAAGATGGGAATGATCGTCCTATATGCAAGAAAGCAAGAGCCACAGATGCAAAGAGCCACAGATGTAAAGAATGGACTTTTGGGCTCTGTGGGAGAAGGCCAACAGAGTGGTATGATCTGAGAGATCAGCATTGAAACATGTATATTACCATGTGTAAAACAGATGACTAGTGCAAGTTCAATGCATGAAGCAGGGCACTCAAAGCTGGTGCTCTGGGACAACCCAGAGAGATGGGTGGACACATGTGCACCCATGGCTGATTCATGTCGATGTATGGCAAAAACCATACATGTTGATGTGTGGAAAAAACTATGTAAAATAATTATCCTCCAATTAAAATGAAGTAATAAAAAGATAAATAATCAATTAAAAAAATCAAAGCTAAGCTTTTCTAATGCAGAGGAGGAGGGGATGGGGAGGTTTTTCGTGACATTTTGTTGGACCTGAATTAAACGAGCTAGCAACTGCTGACTCCCTCCCCAGCAGTTCCCAGATAGATCCCTGTGTTCTCCCTGTCACTCGTAAACAAATACCTTTAACCAGCATTCCACTTAGAATCTTGGGCCAGTTCTCCCTGGGATGTTTCTCACCCCTGTTGCTCTTCTGGGCCACAGAAGAGGCAAAAGCTCTCCTCCTGCTCTTCCCTGACGTGCTACCAGGTCTGGCCTGTGCACTGCTGCTCACTGACTCCATCGAGCAAAAAAGACTTTTCTGAATTCAGATAAAGTATGTGAAAATGAATAATCAGTGTTATCAACATATGTAACAGTCCATTTATGCTTTGAATTAAATTATGTTTTTCTGGTTAGATTGAAAATATATCCAGGTGGCAGCTCAACACTTCAGAATAGCTTAGAAATAATTACCTATATTAAGTAAATATGCTTATCCATCCAAGTCAGCTGTGAATTGACATTAAAAAAAATGAATAGATTATTGTGTTACTACAAATATCCTTTAAATAACTGCAATAAAATAGTCAATTCAAACCTATTTCCTGGGGACAAGGGGGCATGTTTGAAAAAGCGTGTTAAGGGGAGAAAATAAAAATGCCTTCAATCAGATTAATCACTGGTATCCACAACAGACATGCTAATGAACTTGCTGATCAGATACACAGCTTTCTCTAGAGATACAGACTGTCAGGGCTATTAATTTTTTCTCCCACATATTCTCATCAAATTCTGTGAACATTTATCATCTCTGAAACAAAAAACAAAACAAAATCGTCTTCTTTCAAAGCTCCATGATTGTGGGTTATAAAAATACTTTATGAGGAGTTTCCCCTGAGATCCTGCAAACTAGGGCAACTGCCCCAGACTCCAAGCTTTGAAAAAGACTAACAGACATCCACTCAACTATGCTGCTCAATATTACAGAGTGAAAGTGAAGGGGAGCAACCAGTAACGAAGGTATTTTTCTCCTAAAGCAAAAGATCTTGAGGCCTTTCTATAAGTACACATACTCCAGAGTCAGCCTCCAACATCATCACCAGCATTAAGAAACATGGGATGCTTCCAGGATGCTTCCTGTAATGATTTGTCTTCGAGCCTTCTATGATGTTTTAGATCTGTGTGTGTGTGTGGCGGGGAGGGTAGGGACAGAGAGAGAGATTTTGATAAAGAAGCAGAGGAAGAAGAGTAATGACTCTGAGCTCTGCAATAATTAGATGCAGGATCCTTGGGGACATTACTAAATTACAGAATCTTCATCCTTAAAAAAATTTTTTTTTCTGATCACTATAAGCCCAATCCCATCAAAAATTCTTTGTTGCCTCAAAGAGCAAAGGATGAGGAGACTAGAGCACCAGTGCAGGGGTGGGAGGAAGAAGAATGAAGCAGGCAAGTTTAGAAAATGTGCATAACTTGCTTGGGGCCTTATGGTCAGTGGAGAGTCTAGATTTGAGTCTAGCTGCTAGGCTTCAAAGACTTAACTCTGAACCTACTCCATTAAGGCCATAGTTTGTGATTTTCAGCATAAAGTCAGTGATAAAATGCATGTACATTCATAACATCAAAATACAACCTTCGTGGTGAATTTGACTATGTGTTTACAAGACAGAAAATAGAATAAGTGTTGTCTTTACAACATGTTCTTTCTCACTGAGATCAAACAGTTCAGAGAGATCACCTAAAACTATGTTAATGTGTTAGGGTGATTCATCAAAACGTTTTATGAGAAATACCCTGACGAGGGCTACGAGGTGAAGTGCTGCTGAACATACCTTAGACACATGCCTGCCGCACCTAAGAAGCACATATTGACAATTACATAACTATCCTTTCTTCAAGGCCACTAGACATATTCATAATACCCTCAGACACAGAGTCACTTAAGATGCCTACGAGGTCAGCACAGTACATAAAAGAAGCAGGCCAAACACTGTCTACAAAGGAGGGGTTTCATTTTGTCTCACTCTTCACACTGTTCACTGAACCCTGGGTAGGTGAAGCGTGAGGAGGAAGCTGGAAGAGAAAGGAGCCATAGGGGTACAAACATTTTTATTCTCTCCTGCCTGGCACAGCAGCCATAGCAACAGACACGCGGCATTCTCTCCTGGTTGACCCAGCGGACGAAGCCAATGCAGCCATGATGCAGCCTCAACAACACACCCTACGGCTTTCCAGGCAGAGCTTATATATGCTTACAGAACAAAAGTAGCCTGTGACCAAGCAAGAACCTCCTGACATGCATGCACAGGGCTATAAGTAATCTCAACTGTTACCTAATCATTATTTACAAAACATGGGACAAGAGCGAGAGGAAGTGGAGCCAGAGAACCTGACCACACCATCTTGGCTAATTTGCTTTTTCCCTAAACATTTCCAAGGAAGTATCTTGGATTTTAATGTTTATAAAATCATTATATATAAATTAATATGAAATAGATAAAAAGAAGGCGAAAATGAGGTGTTTTCATCAGAGACGTCACTCTAGCCCAACAGAGTGTTGGGTTCACTCTGCATTTTCACACTTAATTCTGTACATGTTACCTCTTTGCACATTTCATATTCTGATTTTGACTTGAAACTGACATAATGTATAACTTGTTCATTCTGCAAATTAACAACACCTGAATTTAATATAAATACAATTACTGGGGCACTGTTTCTAGACCTCAAATGTGCATTTCTTTAACTTAGCTTTAACAAGCTACTGTTCTCACATCACACCTTACAAAAGTTTTAGAATTTGTAGCAAGTTTTTAGTAATAAAAAATTATTATCATGGAGCATGAGATTTTAAACTACTTATAACTGTCTATTTCTCACAAAGAACTGATCAAAGGTAAATATAAAATAAGAATGAACATAAAACTCCTTAAAATAAAATTGGCTCTTAAAAATGTATCCAAAAATTAACTGGCAATGGAAAATTCTTAAGTTGAATTCAATATGGTAGTGATTATTCAAAATCAACCTCTTCAGGAATTAACCAAGAAGACATGGTTAATGTTTGTGTAACTCTTTATTCCACATTCTATATCAAGGGTCCATGGAGAATGACCCTCAAATCATGTGAAAGCATAAAACACCAACTCCTCCACATATTGTACCTTGTATATTTGCTACAACAAATTTTTATTAAAGTTCTGGAGATGTTCTATTCCATCCTGAAGGAACTGAAGCATATTTTTAATAATTACTGAAGACATGGGAAAAGCAAATCACTATGACCAGTAAATAAGAGTGTAGAAATTCAAAAACAAAAATTGTTCCAACATTCTAAATGAAACAACTGTCTGGTGAGCTGAAATATTTTAATTTTATTTGGAAAATATGGCATCATATATACAAACTAACAAACTGATAAGATACAAATCATGTTTATTGTTGAAATGTAAAGAAGCAACAGCAGCATTGTCTACTGCAAATGTGGGGAAATGATTAACTTTTGTAGAAGAATGCTGTACCTTCCTCATCTTCTAGAACTTTTGATATACTTGAACAGAAATTATAAGCTATGATTTGTTAAAATCACCAACAATCCTTTTTCTGGGGTTCTATAATAAAACAACAAAATAAGTTTTAAAAATACTGAAAAAAGACCCCGTTGAATAGAATCAGATGGTGTTGTACGCCAAATATATAGTTATAGAGGTTAGAAATGACCAGATTCTTCAATGATAGAGAAGTGCTAACTACGTGTTACCTTCAGGAATATAGGCTGAGTCTTATAAAACCTGAAGAATGCACACTTGTAAAACCTCTACGTGAGATGACACAAACACTGTCTTAGTAGCTTTCAGAAAACTACATAGAAATATCTCTTTACACAGTATATGGTCCTTTAACTAACATCCAGAGATAATACAACATTAAGCATTTGGATAAATTATTACATGTAAATGCTGGACTGGAAGAAACACAAGCTGGAATCAAGATTGCTGGGAGAAATATCAATAACCTCAGATATGCAGATGACACCACCCTTATGGCAGAAAGTGAAGAGGAACTAAAAAGCCTCTTGATGAAAGTGAAAGTGGAGAGTGAAAAAGTTGGCTTAAAGCTCAACATTCAGAAAATGAAGATCATGGCATCTGGTCCCATCACTTCATGGGAAATAGATGGGGAAACAGTGGAAACAGTGTCAGACTTTCTTTTTTGGGGCTCCAAAATCACTGCAGATGGTGACTGCAGCCATGAAATTAAAAGATGCTTACTTCTTGGAAGGAAAGTTACGACCAACCTAGATAGCATATTCAAAAGCAGAGACATTATTTTGCCAACAAAGGTCTGTCTAGCCAAGGCTATGGTTTTTCCTGTGGTCATGTATGGATGTGAGAGTTGGACTGTGAAGAAGGCTGAGTGCCGAAGAATTGATGCTTTTGAACTGTGGTGTTGGAGAAGACTCTTGAGAGTCCCTTGGACTGCAAGGAGATCCAACCAGTCCATTCTGAAGGAGATCAGCCCTGGGATTTCTTTGGAAGGAATGATGCTAAAGCTGAAACTCCAGTACTTTGGCCACCTCATGGGAAGAGTTGACTCATTGGAAAAGACTCTGATGCTGGGAGGGATTGGGGGCAGGAGGAGAAGGGGACGACAGAGGATGAGATGGCTGGATGGCATCATTGACTCGATGGACGTGAGTCTGAGTGAACTTTGGGAGTTGGTGATGGACAGGGAGGCCTGGAGTGCTGTGATTCATGGGGTCGCAAAGAGTCGGACACGACTGAGAGACTGAACTGAAAAGATGCTGAGGGTATTTGGAGCACATTGTTAAGCACATATCAGAAGGAAATGATATAGAATTCCTGGTGCCACAGTATAAAATTCTGGGCTCAGTGACCATCACTGACTGTTCCCAGATGGCGCAGTGCATAGGAACAAATCATATGATCAAATTCTACTCACCCTTTGGTGAGTGGAGGATTAGCTCCAATATGCCCCTTCATTGAAGTCTTGAAGTAAAAGTACTTATACTACTAAATACCAGGAGAATGTGAAGAATCTCCAAATACTTTCTTTTCCATCATAAGTTATACTCTAATTCTTTCCATGGCTATTGAACACTGAAGATGGGCCCAGCATCATGCAAGTCACTTATGGGTAAAGGTGAAGAAAGTACAAAGATGACATATCTCATCTCAAGACTTAGAAGGCAAGGATTATGCCATTTATTTAGTCTCCACCATAGCTCAGTTGGTAAAGAATCCACCTGCAATGCAGGAGACCCCGGTTTGATTCCTGGGTCAGGAAGATCCCCTGGAGGAGGGATAGGCTACCACTCCATTATTTCTGGGATTTCCTTGTAACTCAGCTGGTAAAGAATCCACCTGTAATGTGGGAGACCTGGGTTTGATCCCTCGTTTGGGAAGATTCCCTGGAGAAGGGAAAGGCTACCCACTCCAGTATTTTGGCCTGGAGAACTCCATGGACTGTATAGTCCACGGGGTCACAAAGAGTCAGACACAACTGAGCGACTTTCACTCACTCACTCATAGAATATATATAGTCCCAGGAGGCACTAGTGGTAAAGAACCTGCCTGCCAATGCAGGAAACAGGAGATGCGGGTTTGATCCCTGGGTCTGGAGGAAATGGTAAGCCGCTCCAGTACTCCTGCCTGGAGAATCCCATGGACAGAGGAACCTGGCCAGCTACAGTCCATAGGGTCGCAAAGAGTCAGACATGACAGAGCAACCTACACACACACACACATCTATACAGTAAGTGAAATGAAATGTGTACATTAGTGCCATTTCTGCTCCTATGATATACAGAAGTGCAGACATTTCTCTAGAGACAAAAATTTCTTAAAATAAGAGAGTTATTTCCCTGTATGAACAATGTGAGAAATGTAATTGATTTTTTGGCTGTTTATTTGATTTTTGAAGCAGAATCAAAAACGTCCTTGTGGTTCTCAATTACTCATTTCTTTGAAAATAGTAGATGCTTGCTAAATATTTAAGACTGAATAATTGTTCTAACCATACTGAGACAGCCAGTTGAAAAGTATACAAGTAAATCTTCTTGTTTCATATATATTATGAGATAAAAGGTACTTCAAAATTGAAATTCAATCAAATATACACACATACATGCAAGAATCTTAAAATTCTATTCAAAGTATTGCCAAACATATCATAAGAAATATCCTGTTTTCCTACTGATAAGATAGGAGGCTAGAAGAAAACAAGGAGGTCAGCCAGGCGTGCTGTCTTCTTTAGTAGGCCAGAATAATTCTAGAGAACATTAGATTCAAATAGCAAAGCAGACATTTCAAGATGTTTTGAAGGATAAACGGCCTCTGTTCATGACTGTAACCTGGCCAGAACTAAATGAATTTCTAGCCTTGAATTTCCTTTCTTTGATCAACTAAAAGATTTTTGAATACACTGAGCAGTTCTGCTCAACTGGTACCTGCAGTAATGGCAGATAAGGAAAACACATTAAACCTGAGTTAATTAAAACACTTTGGTTGTTTCATGGGAATAATGCTAATAAGATTGCAGGGGAAAGAGAATTATAAATGTGAGACGGACACAAAATTTCAGTTAGGTGAAAGCAATCATGTGTTATCACACTTAAATGTTAACACATTAAAGAGTAATGTTTTTTCCCCACATAATTATTTTTAACCTATGAGATAAAACAGCTAGCTTGACTGTATCACTTCACTATTTAGAAAACTGGAGCAGTAACACTAATGAAGACACTGCACCTGTTTAGGTTATCTTGTTAAACCAAACCTACACCCTATGTGGTAGAAATCAAAGTCACCATTTCACAAATTAAGAACAGAATTGGAATTGAACCCAAATCTATCTGGCTCCAGAGTTTTTGTAACCAAACAACAAACTGCTTTGTATCTGACTATTTTCTATAGGTAATAGACGCATGCTGCTGCTGCTGCTAAGTCGCTTCGGTCGTGTCCGACTCTGCGACCCCACAGATGGAAGCCCACCAGGCTCCCCCGTCCCTGGGATTCTCCAGGCAAGAACACTGGAGTGGGTTGCCATTTCCTTCTCCAATGCATGCAAGTGAAAAGTCAAAGTGAAGTCGCTCAGTCGTGTCCGAGTCTTAGCGACCCCAAGGACTGCAGCCTACCAGGCTCCTCCATCCATGGGATTTTCCAGGCAAGAGTATTGGAGTGGGGTGCCATTGCCTTCTCCAACAGATGCATACTTAAGCCCAAATGAGAGTGAATATACATTTTCATTAAAGTATAATCAAATGCTAATAATTATTTTCTTCTTTTACTGTTACTACCTCTTTCCCAAGTAGTTTTAAAATTTAGGATTAAAAAGGTCTTAAGATTTCATTGCACACAGCCATGCTTTATTTCCAAAGTGGGGATGAATCTATAGTACGACTTAGTATCTCTTATAAGTTTCCAATATAACGATAACATCTTGGGATCTTGGGATATTCATCTTGGGATCTTGGGATATTCATAGAGAAGCCATTACCTACACACAGACTATGATTTACTCAAGTGTTTGACCTTCAAAAATCTGTGCTTCTGTGCATATTCTAGCAATGACTGGTAGTCATTTTACAAGTCATAAAACAAGTAGTTTTAGCAGGAAGGGATTCTGGGGAATTACCAACCCTACTCACTGATACAAAGTCACTTCACTCCAAAAATAGAAAATGGCCAAGATCTGGGTGCTACCTAATTCAATTCAGTTCAGTTCAGTAGCTCAGTCGTGTCCAACCCTTTGTGACCCCATGGACTGCAGCACTCCAGGCTTCCCTGTCCATCACCAACTCCCAGAGTGAGTGTACTCAAACTCATGTCCATTAAGTTGGTGATGCCTCCAACCATCTCATCCTCTGTCACCCCCTTCTCCTCCCACCTTCAATCCTTCCCAGCATCATGGTCTTTTCCACTGAGTCAACTCTTCACATCAGGTGGCCAAAGTATTGGGGTTTCAGCTTTAACATCAGTCCTTCCAATGAATATTCAGGACTTATTTCCTTTAGGATGGACTGGTTGGATTTCCTTTCAGTCCAAGGGACTCTCAAGAGTCTTCTCCAATACCACAGTTCAAAAGCATCAATTCTTCAGCACTCAGCTTTCTTTATAGGCCAACTCTCACATCCATACATGACTACTGGAAAAAGCACAGCTTTGACTAGACAGATCTTTGTTGGCAAAGTAATGTCTCTGCTTTTGAATATGTTGTCTAGGTTGGTCATAACTTTCCTTCCAAGGAGTAAGGGTCTTTTAATTTCATGACTGCAGTCAACATCTGCAGTGATTTTGGAGCCGTTTCCCCATTTATTTGCCATGAAGCGGTGGGACCAGATGCCATGATCTTAATTTTCTGAATGTTGGCCTACTTAAATTGGGACCAACTAAAATCCCACTCTTTAGTTTAATATTGCTGGTAATCAGTAAATAGCTACCCCAGCTACTATATAGTTTCCTCATGTCATATAGTATTTAATTGTGGTTGAAAAATATGTATTGATTCATTAATGATATTGATGAGCAATGGGAAAATACATGTATATATATTTTTGGTGACTAATCACTTTCTAATTATTTGGATATAATTTGAAAATTGTAAGTATAGTACAAAGAATTTGTGAGTGACCTTCAGAGAGGTGTTGGCATTTCGTGAGAGTTATTTTGCTTTCTCTCTCTCTTCCCTTTTCCCTTTATGCATATGTGTGTGCGGTGCAGATGTAACATCCCTTCCCCCCATCTCAATTTGTATTTATTAAAAGCAAGGGATTCTCTCACCTAATCATGAAACAATTCTTAAAATCAGGAAAATGACATTGATACCATACTGTCTTTTAATCTACAGATGTTATAAACCTTATTCAGTTTCCAAGTTGTCCCTATAATGACCAAGATCATTCATTGCATTTAGTTGTCATGATACTTATGCTCCTTTGAATCTGAAATAGTTTCTGAGTCTTCTTCTTTCATGATACTGACATCCCTGAAGAGCGCAGGCCAATTATTTTGTATAATAACCGTCAACTTTGGTTTGTCTGATGTTTCTTCACAATTATATTCCATTTCTGCACTTTTGGCAGGGATACCACAAAAGTACTGCTGTGTGCTTTCCCATGCATCATTATCAGGAAGCTCATGCTTTCAATTAGACTAACAGCTGACAAAGTTATTATTATGTGGTTAAGGTGGCATCTGCTATGTTTTTCTACTGAGAAATTATTTTACCTTTTAAAATTAATGAACATATACCATATGAGAGATATTTTAAGACTGTATTAAGTGTTCTGCTACTTCTTAAACTTTCACCCATTTCTTTTAGCATTCATTGATATGTCTTGCCTAGACCAATAATTATATTATGACTGACAAATGGTGGCTTTCTAATTTCATCATTCCTCCCACATTTATCAGATGGATTTCTACTAAAATAAGAGCTTCTCCAGACAGGCTTCTCAGTTCAGTTCAGTCACTCAGTTGTGTCCGACTCTTTGTGATCCCAAGGACTGCAGCACACCAGGCTTTCCTGTCCATCACCAACTCCTGGAGCTCGGCCAGACTCATATCTATTTAGTTAGTGATATCATCCAACCATCTCATCCTCTGTCGTCCCTTCTCCTATGGCCCTCAATCTTTCCCAGCATCAGAGTCTTTTCCAATGAGTTAACTCTTCGCATCAGGTGACCAAAGTATTAGAGTTTCAGCTTCAGCATCAGTCCTTCCAATGAACACCCAGGACTGATCTCCTTTAGAATGGACTGGTTGGATTTCCTTGCAGTCCAAGGGACTCTCATGAGTCTTCTCCAACACCACAGTTCAAAAGCATCAATTTTTCTGCTCTCAGCTTCTTTATAGTCCAACTCTCACATCCATACATGACTACTGGAAAAACCATAGCCTTGACTAGATGGACCTTTGTTGGCAAAGTAATATCTCTGTTTTTTAATATGCTGTCTAAGTTGGTCATAACTTTTCTTCCAAGGAGCAAGCGTCTTTTAATTTCATGGCTGCCATCACCATCTGCTGTAATTTTGCCAAATTCAAACTCAGATAGGCTCCTAGATTATATTTATTTGTTTACTTAGTTTTGGCTGTGCTGGCTCTTCATTGTTGCATGGGTTTCTCTCTAGTTGTGGTGAAGGAGACACTCTAGTTGTCTAGTTGTGCAATCTTCTCATTGCTGTGACTTCTCTTACTGGGGAGCATGGGCTCTAGAATGCACAGACTTCTGTAGTTGCAGCACACGAGCTCAGCAGTTGTAGCTCCTGCCCCCTAGAGCACAGACAGGCTCAATAGTTGTGGCTCATGGGCTTAGGTGCTCAGTGGCATGTGGATCATTCCAGATCAGGGATTGAACCCATATCTCCTGCATGTCAGGTGGATTCTTTACTGCTGATCCCTCCCAGATTATAATTTTATTTAATAGTTACAATCCTACAAATTCAAGATTTTGGCATTCATATTATCCCATATTTGTCACTGGAAGCTCCTTCACATGGGCCCCCGTGTCCTTTTGATATATATCCATCTTTCTTTGAACACTTCCTAAACCTTTGGCATACAGGATTTTCCAGGTTAATCTTGAATCTTCCCTGCCTCGATCCTGAAATCAGCCATTTCTCCAAGGAGCCCTGGTTCTTTATAGTGGAGAATCATAGGTAGAAATCAAATACTAGGTACCAAGTGTATTCATTCCTAGTGTAGTGTCACGGATTCCATGCCTTCTCAGAGAACAAAGCTAGGAAATAGCTATCAAACAACTGTATATTAAATCCTTTATTTCACAGTAATACCTTAAACACAAATCTACCACCACAGGGTTCTTTCTGTTCTTCTTTCTTTCTATGTTACTTCCTTTTCCAATAATGAGAAACTTGGCTCCCATTATCCACAATATAGTTACTTATTTTCTCAATCATATAATGAACACAAAACAGTTTCATAAGGTAAAGAAGAACTAATATCTGAATTTTTAAACAATGTGTTGCCAACTGATAGCATTAATGGCTGCAACCTCTCTTACAGTGTTAGTCTGTGGACCCTGCCCCCAGTGGCTCTTTCTATGTCAATGAGCTAATAGCAAACTCGACATAGCAGAAGTATGGAAAAGAGATTGCCCATCTCCATTTCTTCTTTTGGACTCCTGCTACTATCATGACAAGAAGCCTGGGCTTGTTTATAGGGGGATGAGTTGGGTAGTCCCAGCAGATTTGGTCTAACCCAGTCAATCCTAGGAATCCCATCATTTGGCCACAGACTCCTGCATGAGGCCAGCTTAGAGCAGTCAGTCCAGCCCAGGTCAGTATGAGTACCCAACTGACCAGTGAGCCTGTGAGAACAACAAATGGTTGTTGTCTTAAGCCTTTAAATTTTGAAGTAGTTTGTATTGCAGTATTGTTGTGGTAATATATACATGATAAAAAATGCCTACAGTTTCCTTTAAGGGAGGTCACTTTAAATGTTCCCTGGGATCAGGAACTCAAAAAATGCTTTGCTATTTCCAACATATTTTGAAACAGAAGTTGATAACACAATTACAAAATTTAATCATATCAGTGTGTGCTAAGTCTTTTCAGTCATGTCTGATTCTTTGCAATGCTATGGACTGTAGCCCACCAGGCTCCTCAGTCCATGGGGTGTTTTAGGCAAGAATACTGGAATGGATTGCCATGCCCTCCACCAGGGGATCTTCCCCACCCAGGGATCAAACCCATGTCTCTTACATCTCCTGCACTGGCAGACGGGTTCTTTAACACTAGCGCCACCTGGGAAGCCCCAAACAGATAAATAAGGAATCACAAATATACCTGTAAAGAAAAGCAGATACCGAGATTGATTAAAACTAAGTACATACTAGCTCACACAATTAGGAGAAGGCAATGGCAGCCCACTCCAGTACTTTTGCCTGGAAAATCCCATGGACGGAGGAGCCTGGAAGGCTGCAGTCCATGGGGTTGCAACTGAGTGACTTCACTTTCACTTTTCACTTTCTTGCATTGGAGAAGGAAATGTCAACCCACTCCAGTGTTCTTGACTGGAGAATCCCAGGGACGGCGGAGCCCGGTGGGCTGCCATCTATGGGGTCTCACAGAGTCAGACATGACTGAAGCAACTTAGCAGTAGCAGCAGCAGCTCACACAATTAACCAAAGAAGAATAAGTCACAGTGCATTCACAGGTGTCAGTGTTAATGAACAAATAAAGCAACAGACAACAACATGGTTGAATCTTAGTAAAATAACACAAAATGAAAAAGTATGTTCAGAGAGAGTATCCAAAGTATGATCCTAACAAAATTATGTAAAAAAGTAAGCAAGGCAATGATGAGCAGGGGATTGAGAATGCTGCTTCCTTGGGATGGAGTAAGATGGGGAAATATGGTTAAATGTAGCTCATTATAAAACTTATAGCTTTTGTGTAGTGGATTCATAAGTTATTATTTCATTATTAAAATATTGAATAAAATAATTTAAAATAAATAACTAAGCAAAACCAATCCACTCATGGACTAAAAGTGGTCTGCTATCTAAGAAACTGGGAAAGTGTGCTATGATATACAACATACATTGTATGTTGCCTACCATCTAACTTTCTCTTAAAGTTATCTAACTTTCTCTTTCTACCAAGAGAAAAGAGAGGATTTTCTAGGTTTGAATCACTAAGATCTGTTGTTAGCTAGCACTGCCCTGACTTGAAAGCACAGTTTTCAAAGAATGAGTTTCATGGCCCCTTTGGTCTTTCAACATTGCTTCCTTTTGATACTATCAGCAAGAGAATAAGTTATGAGATATATGCTTATCAATGGTAAATAAATAATGCTTAAGCCAAACAAAACACCTTTCATGTAATATCAACCATCACCTATAAGGCCAGAAATTCAAGAGCTTTAAAATCACATATGACACTCCATTTTTATGTATGACCCACCTAATTCATTCATTGAGCAAATATTTATAAATGTCTGCTTTATTTAGGCATGACATTAGGAATATAATATTGTACTAAACACAGTTTGAGCAGCTGTGGCTCAGATAGTAAAGAATCTGCCTGCAATGTAGGAGACCCAGATTTTATCCCTATGTCAGGAAAATCCCCTGGAGAAGGAAATGGCAACCCACTCCAATATTCTGGCCTGGAGAATTCCATGGACAGAGGATCTTGGTGGGCTACAGTCCATTGGGTCACAAAAAGTCAGACACGACTTAGTGACTAACACTTTAAAGCACAGTTTTGTTCTAAAGAAGCTTACAAACCAATAAGTTTCCATAACTGAAGCAAAAAGGGCCAACTGTGACCCTAAATTATTTAGCTTAAATAGGAAGAAAAGATGAGAGGAAAAAAGGAAGGAGGGAAGTGGGGAGGGAGAAAGAAGGTAAAGGAGAGAGGACAGACGGGAGAGGGAAAGCAGGGAGAGAAGTTGATTTGAATAAGGCCATTTTAAAAAAATAGAAAAAAGGTTTTCGGTAAGAGAATTAAACTGTTTTGGTAACTCACAACTTGCGCAATCAAATGAAGCAACTAAAATGTAATATGTTTTGGTGCTTCAGGAAGTCTAGAGAATAACTGTGTCTTATAATACTTTATTGTTTAATTGGGAAAATAAGAATTAATCAAGGCACTATTCAATTTAACTTTTAAAATGGGTGGTACAAGTGGCATGTTCTACAAAAATAAATGAGTAATCACTAGTGTTCCTTTTTCATAAGTACAGCAGTATGACTAATATTTTTGTCAATGAAAGCAATAATGCTGAGAATCACATGAGAATGAAGAACCAAAGCAGAAAATCTTCAGTGTATTAAAACCAATGACATTCTAAACTAAGATCAATGAATGATAAATAGCAGATCTGAACTTTTTAACTGGCGAATTTTCTCTTTCTCAGAGAGAATATAAAAAGCATCACATGAAAGCCCTGACTTTCATATCATGATAACCAGTGTAAAGTTATTTATTGAGCACAGATTTATTTCAAGAAACATAATTCAACAAATCATTATTGAGTCTCTTATTATGACTATGATATTATAAGACATATATTCATAACTAACATGAAAGTACCATAGTAAAAGCTACTATGGGAGTAACCTCAGACAACACTGTTGTTACTTCTAACTTATCACCAAACTTCCTCTCTCTTCACAACTCCATACACTCTATGGCCTTCACCCCAGCCATGGTGGACAGGAGTCAGTAGGCTAGAGAGGTTTATGGAGGCCAAATGGAAAGTCTCTGTGGAATACAAAGCATTTAATATTGGTTTTGAAATATGGAAGGATTTAGGCATGTATAGACGAGAGCTGATTGAAAAAAAGCTTAGGTTACATAAAAATGTAAAAAAAAAAAAAAAAAGACATTTTATAGAGAACATGTTCAAGAACTTAAGCACTAACAAAAAACAGGCTGACACTGCACCTTTTTATCTCAGATATTTAGAATTAGTTATGCAGCCAACCTGTCTTACAAATTCCCTAAAGGAAAATGCTTTTCAAACTTCCCTACCAAAGAAAGTCAGTTTTTATTGTTTAGTCACTAACTCATGTCTAACTCTTTGTGACTCCATGGACTATAGCCTGCCAGGCTCCATTGTCCATGAGCACTGAAGAAGTGATGCTTCTGAATTATGGTGCTGGAGAAGACTCTTGAGATCAAGAGTCTTGATCAGAGCAAGGAGATCACACCAGTCAATCCTAAAGGAAATCAGCCCTGAATATTCATTGAAAAGACTGATGTTGAAACTGAAGCTCCAATATTTTGGCCACCTGATGTGATGAGTTGACTCATTGGAAAAGACCCTGATGCTGGGAAAAACTGAAGGCAGGAGGAGAAGTGGGCATTAGAGGATGAGATAGTTAATGGCATCATCAACTCAATGGACATGAGTTTGAGCAGGCTCTAGGAGATAGTGAAGGACAGGGAAACTTGGTGTGCTGCAGTCCATGGGGTCACAAAGAGTTGGTCCCAACTGAGCTACTGAAGAACAACAAAAAATGTCTAGCCAGCTTGACCTAAATATGATCTAGTTTTAAAATTTCCTAGAAATTTCATTTAAAATTTTAATTCAACTCCATAATATATCAATTATGTCTTAATATTGATATGATGGCTTAAAATACCTTCTGGAAAACAACAGAAATTTTGATATCATTTGGGTTAAAATGCAAGATAATCTTGTACTGAGTCTCAAAGATCTGAAAATTGAACTGAATTAAATAGATAGAACATTCACTGTGCATTAGTTTCAGCCTCTAGACAATTTCTTGTCTCCATATTGGCATCACAATGTTTCATGTGATACTCTGACATGGATGGGAATAGACAGCTTTCACTTGGCCCCTCCAACATGATCCTTGCTTGAAACTCTTGGGTAGCACCTTCATACACTGCAAAAGGGTAATCTACATGACAAACACATACTGAGGAAGCAACGGTGTATGACTTCACAAAATATGCCAAAAAGGACACTGCCATTCTCACGCTGGCCTCTTGGACTGCTCACTCTGCAAGAAACCAGCTGTCCTATCATGAGGTGCCCACTGTGGAAAAGTCCACATGGGGAAAAACTGAGGCCTCCAATCAATGACAAGCAACAGCCATAACAATGGTTATGTGAGTGAGTCACAGTCTACATGGGGAAAGACTGAGGCCTCCAATCAACAACCAGCAACAAGAATAACAATGGTTATGTGAGTGAGTCACAGTCCACAAGGGGAAAGACTGAGGCCTCCAAACAACAACTAGCAACAACCATAACAATGGTTATGTGAGTGAGTCACAGTCCACAAGGGGAAAAACTGAGGCCTCCAATCAACAACCAGCAACAGCCATAACAATGGTTATGTTAGTGAGTTACAGTCCACTTGGGGAAAAACAGGCCTCCAATCATGACCAGGAAAAACCATAAAAATGGTTATGTGAGTGAGTCACAGTCCACAAGGGGAAAGATTGAGGCCTCCAAACAACAACCAGCAACAACCATAATAATGGTTATGTGAGTGAGTCACAGTCCACATGGGGAAAAACTGAGGCCTCCAATCAACAACCAGCAACAACCATAACAATGGTTATGTTAGTGAGTTACAGCCCACTTGGGGAAAAACAGGCCTCCAATCATGACCAGGAAAAACCATAAAAATGGTTATGTGAGTGAGTCACAGTCCACAAGGGGAAAGACTGAGGCCTCCAATAAACAACCAGCAACAGCCATAACAAAGGTTGTGTGAGTGAGTCACAGTCCACATGGGTAAAGACTGAGGCCTCCAAACAACAACCAGCAACAACCATAACAAAGGTTGTGTGAGTGAATCACAGTCCACATGGGCAAAGACTGAGGCCTCCAATCAACAACCAAAAACAACCATAACAATGGTTATGTGAGTGAGTCACAGTCCACAAGGGGAAAGACTGAGGCCTCCAATCAACAACCAGCAGCAAACATAACAATGGTTATGTGAGTGAGTCACAGTCCACTTGGGGAAAAACAGGCCTCCAATCAATGACCAGCAACAACCATAACAACGGTTTTGTGAGTGAGTCACAGAGAAACAGATCCTCTAACCTCAGGTAAATTTGCAGGTGACTGTAGCCCTAGATGATATCTTAACTGCAACTTCATAAAAGAATCAGAGTCAGAAAAGTCCAGCCAAGTTACTCATAATTCTTAATTTACAGGATCTCTAGGATAAAAATGCATATTTTTTAAGGCACTAAGTTTTGAGAATATTTTGTTATACATGATAAATTAATAATATGCAAGTGGATATAGGCAATGAATTATTTTTACTTCTTCATGAACTATGTGAAGAAAAAAACCTGACAAAAGCATGTGCATGGTCCTAACAATAATCTGGTGGAGTTAAACATTCAAGCTACAGCTAATAGAAAATTTATTGAGTTCATCTTCTTGGTAACAGGTAAAATTGCTTGTTTTATGTGACACACTGAAATATTCTCTGAATCACTATTCAGTTTGTTTTTTAATGTCTTAGAAAAGTAAGTCATGAAAAGCTATTTTTCTTTCACAAAGAAACCTATTTCTGTCAAGCCCAAATGAACTAAGAGTCACAAAAAATATAATATTCCATAGGATCAACTCCATCTTTGAGATGGAGTTGTTTGCAGATTTGAATGCAGAGTTCCAAAGAATAGCAAGGAGAGATAAGAAAGCCTTCCTCAGCAAACAACACAAAGATAGAGAGGAAAACAAGAATGGGAAAGACTAGAGATCTCTTCAAGAAAATTAGAGATACTAAGGGAACATTAATGAAAAGATGGGCACAATAAAGGACAGAAATGGTATGGACCTAACAGAAGCAGAAGACATTCAGAAGAGGTGGCAAGAATACATAGAAGAACTGTACAAAAAAGATCTTCATGACCCAGATAATCACGATGGTGTGATCACTCACCTAGAGCCAGACATCCTGGAATGTGAAGTCAAGTGGGCCTTAGGAAGCATCACTACAAACAAAGCTAGAGGAGGTGATGGAATTCCAGTTGAGCTATTCCAAATCCTAAAAGATGATGCTGTGAAAGTGCTGCACTCAATATGCCAGCAAACATGGAAAACTCAACAGAGGCCACAGGACTGGAAAAGGTCAGTTTGCATTCCAATCTCAATGAAAAGCAATGCCAAAGAATGCTCAACCTACCACGTAATTCCACTCATCTCACATACTAGTAAAGAAAAGCTCAAAATTCTCCAAGCCAGCCTTCAGCAATATGTGGACCGTGAACTTCCAGATGTTCAAGCTGGTTTTAGAAAAGGCAGAGGAACCAGAGATCAAATTGCCAACATCTGCTGGATCATCAAAAAAACAAGAGAGTTCCAGAAAAACATCTATTTCTGCTTTATTGACTATGCCAAAGCCTTTGACTGTGTGGATCACAATAAACTGTGGAAAATTCTGAAAGAGATGGGAATACCAGACCACCAGACCTGCCTCTTGAGAAACCTGTATGCAGGTCAGGAATCAATAGTTAGAACTGGACATGAAACAACTGACTGGATCCAAATAGGAAAAGGAGTATGTCAAGGCTGTATATTGTCACCCTGTTTATTTAACTTCTATGCAGAGTACATCATGAGAAACGCTGGGCTAGAAGAAGCACAAGCTGAGTCAAGATTGCTGGGAGAAATATCAATAACCTCAGATATGCAGATGACACCACCCTTATGGCAGAAAGTGAAGAAGAACTGAAGAGCCTCTTAATGAAAGTGAAAGAGGAGAGTGAAAAGTTGGCTTAAAGCTCAACATTCAGAAAACTAAGATCATGGCATCTTGTCCCATCACTTCATGGCAACTAGATGGGGAAACAGTGGAAGCAGTAGGCTGACTTTATTTTTGGGGGCTCGAAAAAATCACTGCAGATGGTGATTGCAGCCATGAAATTAAAAGATGCTTACTTCTTGGAAGGAAAGTTATGACCAACCTAGATAGCATATTCAAAAGCAGAGACACTACTTTGCTAATAAAGGTCAGTCTAGTCAAGGCTATGGTTTTTCCAGTAGTCATGTATGGATGTGAGTGTTGGACTATAAAGAAAGCTGAGTGCCAAAGAATTGACACTTTTGAACTGTGGTGTTGGAGAAGACTCTTGAGAGTCCCTTGGACTGCAAGGAGATCCAACCAGTCCATCCTAAGGGAGATCATTCCTGGGTGTTCATTGGAAGGACTGATGTTGATGCTGAAACTCCAATAGTTTGGCCACCTGATGGGAAGAGCTGATTCATTTGAAAAGACCTTGATGCTGGGAAAGATTGAAGGCAGGAGGAGAAGGGGACAACAGAGGATGAGATGGTTGCATGGCATCACTGACTCAGTGAACATGAGATTGAGTGAACTCTGGGAGTTGATGATGGACAGGGAGGCCTGGCATACAAAGCTGTTTATGGGGTTGCAAAGAGTCAGGCATGACTGAGCAACTGAATTTAAGTGAACTGAACAGAAATTTTGTCTGTTCTCTAGGCTTTCACACAACCAAAAACAAACAAACAAAATATGGTATTGTTTCAACATAGAAAAACTGGATTGTGTTTATTTAATTAGAGTATGCATATGACAACATCTTGGAAACTGAAAAATCTTCAAATGCATCCTCAAACGAAATACTGACAGTGCAGGAAGTGTATCATATTGTTCTGAGTTTCATACATTAGCTGACATTCTGCCACTCAAACAAATCAGTCCATCCACTTTGAGAAGAAGGAACACAATGTAATCCAGCATCCAGCAGTTTTAGATAAAATACAGGACAGTTACATTGGAATTTCAGACAAGTAATTATTTAGTTTAATTGTATTCTGAATATTACATGGGATATATTTGTAGTAAAAATTACTATTTATTTGAAATTTACATCAGTCTGTGTGATGTTTAATTTTGTATCAAATTGAGTAGGCCCTGGGGTATCCAGATATTTAATCAAACATTTTTCTAGGTGTGTATGTGTGTGTGTGAGGGTGTTTTTGAATGAGATTACAACTTAATGTGTAGAATGAACAAAGCAGATTGCCTGCTCTAATGTGGGTAGCCCCATCCAATCAGTTGAAGGCCGAAAGAGAGCGTAAATGCTTTTACTCCAGCTAGTAAGTGGGAACATCTTTTGCCTGTCTTGGTGCTGAAGGCACTGCTCTTCAGTTGTTCTGGGGCTGAAGACATTGGTCTTTTCAGATGCCAACTGAAGCACAGGCTCTTTTTAGACATCAAGCTTTCAGACTGACCCCGGGACCACACCGTTGGTTCTCCTGGGTCTCCAGTTTGCCAACTGTCTATAGATCTTGGGATGTCTTAGCTTTCATAATCATATAAGCCAGTTCCTCACAACTCTCTTTATATGTAAATGTACCCTGTTGGTTCTGTTCATCTGGGAAACCTTGACTAATACCATCTGAATGTCCTGTATTTTTATTTGCTAAATCTTGTGCTCCTATCTCTGGATTTGCATTTTCTTCAGTAGTTCTAAGATTCAGAATAATACTAATATCAATAATATTGATACTTCTACTAATAATAAAATTGAAATTGCTTTTCTTTTTCAGAAACCAATAATATATTCATATACTCTAATGAATTATTTTATTCAGTTGCTCTGGGGAAAATGTTTTGCTATATGACCTTTATTTTACTAAGCTATATGTTCATGAATACTTGAACTCCAGCTCAAAGTCACTTATGTGCTCAGTCATGTCTGACTCTCTGCAACTCCTGCAAGGCCTGCCAGGCTCCTCTGTCCATGGGATTTTTCAGGCAAGAATACTGGAGTGGGTTGCTGTTTCCTCCTCCAGGGGATCTTTCTGACTCAGAGATCAAACCCACATCTCCTGCATCTCCTGAATTGGCAAGTGTATTCTTTACCACTGAGCCAACTGGGAAGCCCTGAACTCCAATTATCGAATTTGAGTAGCATGGAGGACTACCATTTTCTAATTTTAAGGGTACATTTTTTTTTTAAATCCTGGACTCCAGATGTAGGATGTAAAAAAATGTACCCATAAAAGTAGAAAATTGTAGACCTCCATGGTACTCCCCCATGGTACTCAAATTTGAGTATTATCAACAGATGGTTTGGGATGGAGAAAGGTAACTTTCCCAACATTCTTGCTAGATATAAAAATTTAAAGAAAAGGATCTAGTCAGGGAATATCCTGAATAACCGCAATTCAGTTCTAATTCAACATAGCTCAACTAACAATGACCACACTGACTCAATTCTAAGCTGCACTTTGTCTCAGTTTCCAAAGTCACAGTGCTTGTTGCAGTCAACATCAAAAGAAACTTGCCTGATACCAGGCATGTGAGTTGAGACCCAGTGGGGACTGACTAGACAGATGTGGATTTAACTGTATAAATTTATTGTTGCATGGAAACTATTAAATTATTTCCATTAGGAGTGTCACATAAATTAAGATCATTAATTGATGCATAATATTTCAAATTCATTACTCACTAAACTAGCACTGGAATAATAGACAAATTCATTGACAGCAATAGAATATGCTGTCTCTTATAATTAGTCACTGGATTCTGAAACTAGAAGTAGGACCAAATGATTTATACATCAAAGAAAAAATATATTATTCAACCACCAGATTTTTTCTAATGAAAATTTTCCAGATTATTTTCAAAGTACTTGTGTTTTCTGCCAGGTATATATAGTTACAGTCACAATGTAGAAAGCAAAACCCATAAATTTAATACAGAGACTATAATTGAAGCAACCATAAAATCTGATACATAGATATATGTTATTCTCCCCACATAGCTTTTTCTAAAAATTTAATTGACAATATTCTAAAATTAATATATTTCTACAGAATTCTAGGTTCTTGACCCTGATGAGGCATCTAACCATTATGATCATCTCCCTATGGTGACTTTGGTCCTGCTCTCCTGGAATCCATTGTCCAAAGTATTCTCAATTTATAGAGACTGCTTGACAGGCATTTGGGTTGTGTTTCTGGTTTTACAAGAGAGAATGCAGTTATGGCCTTGGAATTCTATTTTTTTTTAATTTTATTTTATTTTTAAACTTTACAATATTGTATTAGTTTTGCCAAATATCAAAATGAATCTGCCACAGGTATACATGTGTTCCCCATCCTGAACCCTCCTCCCTCCTCCCTCCCCATTCCATCCTTCTGGGTCGTCCCAGTGCACCAGCCCCAAGCATCCAGTATCGTGCATCGAACCTGGACTGGTGACTCGTTTCATACATGATATTATACATGTTTCAATGCCATTCTCCCCAATTTTCCCACCCTCTTCCTCTCCCACAGAGTCCATAAGACTGATCTATACATCAGTGTCTCTTTTGCTGTCTCATACACAGGGTAATTCTTTACTGTGTCTCAAAAGTACACTGAAAATTCTGAAAGTGCCAAAGAGGTCAAGATTTCACATTCAGGTTATGAAAAGCAGTCAAATACCTGAAAACTGACTAAATGAACCCTTCAGACTTAGAGATGCATGTGAACAAACTGCAGCTTCAAACTGTGATGTGACAGTGAAGAAGAACCTGTATGTACCAGTGCATTCACTTGGCAAGTATGTATTTAGTTCCTATGCTATTTCAAGTATTTGATGCACTGGGAACAGCAGTAAAAGCTCAGAGAAGATGCTCGCACTCATGAGCTCACAGCCCAGCTCATGGGCAACAAACCGATACATAAATAATAAATGTCAGGGGGTGGAAAGCATTAGGGTGAAAATCAGAGTGGAGGGCACAGAGCCTGCCTGAGCAGCTGCTCCGTGCTGCACAGTCAGGGAAGCTCTTTCCACTGAAATGCTGTGTACTCTGAGGCTGAATCACAGACAGAAGCAGCACTGAAGAGATCTGGGATGTGATTTCCCAGGAGAAGCAAGGGCTGATACAAAGACCCTGAGCTCCAGATATTGAAGGAGCAGAAGAAAGAGGAGTGAAGTTGAAATGTACTCAGTAGAAGGAGGAAAGGTCTAAAAGTCAGGCAGGTCTTAGATTTATTCATGATAATGTTTCTCCATTTTTTTTTTCCTATGAGCTCCTTCACACTATTTAAAAAAGAAAAAAAAAAATATATATAATACAAACAACATATTTTATATTATATAACATATTAAATAATATATAATACTGATAATATATATACAAAATATGTAGTCTGTGTTAGTCACTCAGTTGTGTCTGACTCTTTGTGACCCCATGGACTGTAGCCCACCAGGCTTCTCTGTACATGGGATTCTCCAGGTAAGAATACTGGAGTGGGTTGCCATTCCCTTCTCCAGAGGATCTGCCCAACCCAGGGATCAAACCCAGGTATCCCGCACTGCAGGCAGATTCTTTACCGTCTGAGCCATATGGTACCCTTCCCCTTTGCTTACTTACATACTATAGTACATTTCCAAACAAAGAAATCTGTGTTGGTAGAATACTATTAACTTAAATGCAAACCTTGCTCAGATTTCACCAGTTTGAATATTTTTTGGTATGTATGTCTATTAGGTTTTATCACATGTGTAGATTAATGTAACTACCATCACCGTCATTACAGAACTGTTCTATCAGCCCCCTACGCCCCCTACACGCAAATAGCTCCCAGGAAGCCAGGGACATGTTTTCTATAATGTCACATAAGTTGTTTCTTTTTCATTGGGGTATAGCTGCTTTACAGTGTTGCGTTAATTTCTGCTGTAAATGAAGTGAATCGTCTGTGTGTATACACATCCCCTCCCTGATGGACTTCCCTCCCCTCCCCCATCCCACCCATCTGGGTCCCCATAGACCACTGAGCTGAGCACCCTGTGGTACACAGCATATTTCCACTGGCTATTTGTTTTATACACAGCAGTGCACATACATCAATCCCAATCTCTCAATTCATTTCACCCCGACCATGTCCACCCATCTGTTCTCTATGTTTGCATCGCTATTCCTGTAAAATTATACTGTTTTTCTAGATTCCACATATATGCATCAATATACGATATTTGTTTTTCTCTTTCTGACTTACTTCACTGTGTGACAGACTTTTTGATTTAACTCAGCATAATGTCCTTGTGATGCATCCAAATTGCTGGCATGTTTCAACAGTTCATTCCTTTTAATTCTGAGCAGTGCTCCAGGTATGGCTGGACCACAGCCTGTTTTCCAATTTACCCACTGAAGGACACCAGAGTTGCTTTACACTCCTACTAAAAATTACTGAAGATACCTAATAGTTTTTGTTTATGCATGTTCAGTTCAGTTCAGTTCTGTCGCTCAGTCGTGTCCGACTCTTTGTGACCCCATGAATCGCAGCACACCAGGCCTCCCTGTCCATCACCAACTCCTGGAGTTCACTTAGACTCATGTCCATCGAGTCAGTGATGCCATCCAGCCATCTCATCCTCTGTCATCCCCTTCTCCTCCTGCCCTCAATCCCTCCTGGTAGAGTCTTTTCCAATGAGTCAACTCTTCACATGAGGTGGCCAAAGTACTGGAGTTACAGCTTTAGCATCATTCCTTCCAAAGAAATCCCAGGGCCGATCTCCTTCAGAATGGACTGGTTGGATCTCCTTGCAGTCCAAGGGACTCTCAAGAGTCTTCTTCAACACCACAGTTCAAAAGCACTCAGCCTTCTTCACAGTCCAACTCTCACATCCATACATGACCACAGGAAAAACCACAACCTTGACTAGACGAAACTTTGTTGGCAAAGTAATGTCTCTGCTTTTGAATATGCTATCTAGGTTGGTCATAACTTTCCTTCCAAGGAGTAAGCATCTTTTAATTTCATGGCTGCAGTCACCATCCGCAGTGATTTTGGAGCCCCAAAAAAGAAAGTCTGACACTGTTTCCACTGTTTCCCATGAAGTGATGGGACCAGATGCCATGATCTTCGTTTTCTGAATGTTGAGCTTTAAGCTAACTTTTTCACTCTCCACTTTCACTTTCATCAAGAGGCTTTTTAGTTCCTCTTCACTTTCTGCCATAAGGGTGGTGTCATCTGCATATCTGAGGTTATTGATATTTCTCCCAGCAATCTTGATTCCAGCTTGTGTTTCTTCCAGTCCAGCATTTCTCATGATGTACTCTGCATTATGCATGTTACATACAGTGATATATACCATGTTAGGGGTTCAAACAGAGGTATTTCAAAATATTTATTAACTTAAAATATCAGTAAGAAATCTATTATAGGTTCATAGAAAGATACCATTTTATCAGAAATTTTTCATTCAAATATCAGTGAGAAGAATGGCACTGTTTTATATTTTTGCAAACTTATTTAATATCTGGCTTAACAGAAGAATGCTGGATTCTCATATGCATTTCTCCATTCAATGTGTTGTGATATCATATGTCATGTGACTTCTGGGAATCTCCTCAAACCATATGTGAAAGAGTGAGAGAGAACAAGTCAATATCGTCGTGGTTTGATGATCAAGTGCTTTTGACCTTGTGGACCACCTGGAAAGGTCTCCAGGATTCTCAAGACTTGCTGAATTACCAGGCTAATGTCTTGGGTAACATGGAAGCTGGACTTGAAGGGAAAAGAGGTTCACTGTAGAGTTTAAGCATGCAGTGGTTTGATTTGATTTATACCTCTCTGATATATTACTCCTCTGGTGTCTCTGTGCATAATGAATACCTGGGGTGGCTCAGTTCAGTTCAGTTACTCAGTTGTGTCCAACTCTTTGTGACCCCATGGACATGGCAACTTAGCAGCAGCAGCAGCAGCAGCAGCAACATCAGGACATGCTGCATGCCAGGCCTCCCTGTCCATCACCAACTCCCAGAGTTTACTCAAACTGATGTCCATTGAGTCGGTGATACCATCCAACTATCTCATCCTCTCATGTCAATGGGGTGGCTAGTGACAGCAAAGAACATGGGAGGGTTTATGGAGGGAATGACTAGGAGGCTCCTCGTAAGACACCATGGTACTCTGGAAGAGGGTGGCAGTGAAAGCAGCAGTAATGTAGTGTGTCTTTAAGGTCTTGATCATGAAGCAGATGTGGAAGATGAAGCAGAGAGGAAACAGCAATCCCTCTCATATTTTGCACCTAAGCACTAGTGTGTAAGAGTGTGTTAGATAAAACCAGGAGGAGCAACAAGTTTTAGGGTGAATTTGGCAAAAGATAAAAGTGTGTGCATTTAATGAGCCATATACTTGCGTTTTTTTCCTCCCTCTTCCAAAGCTGCTATTAAATTGGGGGTGCATCTTAAATTCAATGACATCTCATACATAAGGAACTACACATCTTCTCTATTCTAATATTGTTTAAATACAGATTAGAACTAAGTATAGATTCCCCCCACCTCACGTCTTTTTTTATTTACTTTTTATTGAAGGATAATTGCTTTACAGTATTTTGCTGTTTTCTGTCAAACTTCAACGTGAATCAGCCATAGGTACAAATATATACCCTCCCTTTTGAACCTCCCTCCAATCTTCCTCCCCACCCCACCCCTCTAGGTTGATACAGAGACCCTGTTTGAGTTTCCTGAGCCATACAGCAAATTCCTGTTGGCTATCAATTTTACATATGGTAATGTAAGTTTCCATGTTACTCTTTCCATATATCTCACACTCTCTTCATCTCTCTCCATGTCCATAAATGTCTATTTCTCCTTTGTTGCCCTGTAAATAAGTTCTTCAGTATCATTCATCTAGATTCTGTATATATGTATTAGAAAATGATATTTATCTTTCTCTTTCTGACTCACTTCACTCTGTATAATAGGTTCTAGGTTCATCCACCTCATCAGAACTGACTCAAATGCATTCCTTTTTATGACTGAGTAATATTCCATTGTTCCACTGTATATATGTACCAAAACTTCTTTATCCATTCATCTGTCAATGGACATCTAGGTTGCTTCCACGTTCTAACTATTGTAAGTAGTGCTGCAATGAACAATGGGATACATATGTCTTTTTCAATTTTGGTTTCCTTAAGGTACCTGCCTAGGAGTGGGATTGCTATGTCATATGGTGCTTTTATTCCTAGGTTTTTTAAGGAATCTCCATACTGTCTTCCATAGTGGCTGTATCAATTTACATTCCCACCAACAGTGCAAGAGCGTTCTCTTTTGTCCACACCCTCTCCAGCATTTATCGTTTGGAGACTTCTTGATAATGGCCATTCTGACTGGTGTGAGGTGATATTTCAATGTAGTTTTGATTTGCACTTCTCTAATAAAGAGTGATAGCATGTTGAAAAGCAGAGACACTACTTTGCCAACAAAGGTCCATCTAGTCAAGGCTATGGTTTTTCCTGTGGTCATGTATGGATGTGAGAGTTGGACTGTGAAGGCTGAGCGCCAAAGAATTGATGCTTTTGAACTGTGGTGTTGGAGAAGACTCTTGAGAGTCCCTTGGACTGCAAGGAGATCCAACCAGTCCATTCTGAAGGAGATCAGCCCCGGGACTTCTTTGGAAGGAATGATGCTAAAACTAAAACTCCAGTACTTTGGCCACCTCATGTGAAGAACTGACTCATTGGAAAAGACTCTGATGCTGGGAGGGATTGGGGGCAGGAGGAGAAGGGGATGACAGAGGATGAGATGGCTGGATGGCATCACTGACTCGATGGACGTGAGTCTGAGTGAACTCCGGGAGTTGGTGATGGACAGGGAGGCCTGGCGTGCTGCGATTCATGGGGTTGCAAAGAGTTGGACACAACTGAATGACTGAACTGAACTGAACTGAATAAAGAGTGATGTGGAGCATCTTTTCAGGTGTTAGCCATCTGTATGTCTTTTTTGGAGAAATGTATGTTCAGGTCTTTTCCTCACTTTTTGATTGGGTTGTTTGTTTTTCTGGCATTGAATTGTATGAGCTGCTTGTATATTTTGGAAATTAATCCTTTGTCAGTTGTTTCATTTGCTATTATTGTCTCCCATTCTGAGGGTTGTCTTTCCTCCTTGCTTATAGTTTCCTTTGCTGTCCAAAAGCTTTTAAGTTTAATCAGGTCCCACTTGTTTACTTTTGTTTTTATTTCCATTACTCTAGGAGGTGGGTCATGGAAGGTCTTGCTTTGATTTATGTCATTGAGTGTCCTGCCTAAGTTTTTCCCTAAGAGTTTTATAGTTTCTGGTCTTACATTTAGGTCTTTATTCCATTTTGAGTTTACCTTTGTTTATGGTTTAGGAAGTGTTCTAATTTCATTCTTTTACATGTAGCTGT
Source organism: Bos grunniens (assembly GCF_055505025.1). Taxonomy (NCBI): domain Eukaryota; kingdom Metazoa; phylum Chordata; class Mammalia; order Artiodactyla; family Bovidae; genus Bos; species Bos grunniens. The sequence continues at coordinate 4,839,588 of NC_141179.1, read as the reverse complement.
CCAGTTTTCCCAGCACCATTTATTGAAGAGGCTGTCTTTGCTGCATTGTATATTCTTGCCTCCTTTGTCAAAAATAAGGTACCCATAGGTGCGTAGGTTTATTTCTCGGCTTTCTATCTTGTTCCACTGGTCTAGATGTCTGTTTTTGTACCAGTACCATACTGTCTTGAGGACTGTAACTTTGTAGTATAATCTGAAGTCAGGAAGGTTGATTCTTCCAGCGCCATTCTTCTTTCTCAAGACTACTTTATCTATGGGGTCTTCTGTGTTTCCACATGAATTGTGAAAATTTTTGTTCTAGTTCTCTGAAAAAGGCCATTGGTAATTTGATAGGGATTGTATTGAGTCTGTACATTGTGTTTGGTAGTATAGTCATTTTCACAATATTGATTCTTCCTACCCAGGAACATGGAATATCTCTCCATCTGTTTATGTCATCTTTGATTTCTTTCATTACTTTCTTGTAATTGTCTGTGTACAGTTCTTTTGTCTCCTTACGTAAGTTTATTCCTAGATATTTAATTATTTATCTTGCAATGGTGAATGGGATTGATTTCTTAATTTCTCTTTATGATTTTTCATTGTTAGTATATAGAAATGTAAGTGATTTCTGTGTTGATTCTGTATCTTGCAACTTTGCTAAATTCACTGATTAGCTCTAGCAATTTTCTGGTACTATCTTTAGGGTTTTCTATGTACAGCATCATGTAATCTGCAAACAGTGAGAGATTTACTTCTTTTCCCATCTGAATTCCTTTTATTTCTTTTTCTTCTTTGATTGCTGTAGCTAGGACTTCTAAAACTATGCTGAATAATAGTGCTGAAAGTGGACACCCTTGTCTTGTTCCTGACCTTAGGGGGAATGCTTTCAGTTTTTCACCATTGAGAATAATGTTTGTTGTAGGCTTAGCATATATAGCCTTTATTATGTTGAGGTAGGTTCCTTCTATGCCCATTTGTTGAAGAGTTTTAATCATAAATAGGTGCTGAATTTTGTCACAGGCTTTTTCTGCATCTACTGAGATTATCATATGATTTTTATCTTTCAATTTGTTAATATGGTGTATCACATTGATTTATTTGCATATACTGAACAATCCTTGCATTCCTGGAATAAACCCAGCTTGATCGTAGTGTATGAGCTTTTTGATGTGTTGCTGAATTCTGCTTGTTAAAATTTTGTTGAGGATTTTTGCATCTATGTCCATCAGTGATACTGGCCTGTAGTTTTCTTTTTGTGTGGTGTCTTTGTTTGGTTTTGGTATCAGAGTAATGGTGGCCTCATAGAATGAGTTTGAAAGTGCTCCTTCCTCTGCAATTTTTTGAAAAAGTTTTACAAGGATAGGCATTGGCTCTTCTCTAACTGTTTGATAGAATTCTCCTGTGAAGCCATCTGGTCCTGGGCTTTTGTTTTTTGGGAGATTTTTGATCTTAGCCTCCAAAATAAAGTACAATAGCTTGACCCGGTGTTAACTACCATAGATTTTTAAAGCGGTTTTATAACAAGTTTTATAAGTAGGAATGCACAAATATTTAATGATTCCATTTTCCTCTCCATGTTGTTGATACCTTAGTTAGAAATAAACATGGCAGAGTCAGGCCAAAGGACGTTAACTCTAGGCAAACATATCACTCAAGTAGCATAATAATACTCACTTTTTTCAGATACTCATCTTGCTCAATTCCCCCAGAGGATACTATATAAACAAAATTATTTTATTGAAGTAAAAACTGAGGTATATATTTAGACCCAGATATAAACAGAGATGCCTCAGTATCAGCAACAGATAATTAGAGTGTTCCTTGAGTGCCAAGGAATGTTCCTATAACAGATTCCAAGTCATGGGAGAGGTACTATCTAAATCCTTCAAGAATAAATTATAAACACAAAGTTAGAATGGTAGGTTTCATCTTCTAATGCAGTGACCATCATTCAGTTGGGAGAAAGACAGAAAGAGAGAAAGCAATTTTCTTTTTGCATCTCAACTATTAAGGTTCTTTTTTCCCTTCTTCTTTTCAACATACCTCAAATCTAACACATGGTATTAGAAAACAAAATCTATGCCTAGATTATCAGATTATGCCCACACGGAATCCAAAGGCAAATCCATTGACCCACAGATTATTGTTTGCTCACCACCACTTCCACGTTTTTTCCTGAACAACGATTCAGTACAGTCTTTGGTTCAGGATGTCCAGGGACAATTTTTTAAATATTTTATCCCCAACACAAACTTTGCTTCCATTTGCGTGTTTGGCTAATGCCTTGGTGACTTCCCTGGTGGCTCAGATGGTAAAGCGTCTGTCTACAACGCGGGAGATCCGGGTTTGATCCCTGGGTTGGGAAGATCCCTGGAGAAGGAAATGGCAGTCCACTCCAGGACTACTGCCTGGAAAATCCCCTGGACAGAGGAGCCTGGTAAACTACATACAGCCCATGGGGTCACAGAGTCGGACACGACTGAGCGACTTCACTTTCACTTTGGTGTTATGCTTCAAGGAGGTAGATTATTAGTTACCTGTTAAAAAGTGACCTACACAGTTTTTTATTTGGAATAAAAGGCAGGGAGGCCTGGGCTACTTAATAATTAAATTACATACTGCTGCTTGTATGTATGCTGCTTACATACTCCCTGGTTCAGTCAGACTGAAGAAATTATTCCCCGAAAATGTTGTATAGCTTTTCACACATTACTCTTGAAAAAAAGTGAACCTTATTTATCCACCTAAAGGAAACTGAAGCTTCACATTCTTTCTGAAGACATCTCTTTCCTCCACAGAATTAGTCAGTTTTTTCTTTTCTTCTGTGCTTCCCTCACATTGTGCTAACACCTGCCTCTTGGCTATATTCAAATGAAGAAGTGAGTACACTGGGTTCCTTTCTGGCAGAGCCTGTGTCTAGTTTGCTTCTGTGCTATTTGCAGCTTGTGCAAACACTTGTGATGGTGGGTGCTCAGTTTGCTTTCACACATACACGTACACTCATACATGCGAAGTCACTTCAGTTGTGTCCAACTCTTTGTGACCCAATGGACTGAAGCCCGCCAGGCTCCCCTGTCCATGGGATCCTCCAGGAAAGAATACTGGAGTCAGTTGCCTTGCCCTTCTCCAGGGCATCTTCTTGACCCAAGAATTGAACCCATGTCTCTTAAATCCCCTGCATTGGTAGGTGCATTCTTGTGCACACATGTACACAGGCAATTTTACAAATGTATAGCTACATTTCATTAAATAATAATGTTTATTCTGTCATACTGAAAGTCCTCCAAAGGTGAGAATTGTATAAACCACATCACAATGCAGGTCAATTTCACTTATTTGTTTACTGCTTAACAATTAGTTCCAAGTACCCGACTCATTTCTTCATGTTTAAAACCTCCATCATCTAGAATAACACAAAGTATAAATGGATGGACACATAGATGTATCACATAAAAGATTTCTGAAATTTAAGGGATATCATGTTTTTTAAATGACATTCCAAATGAAAACTCTTGAGTTTGGACCCTTTGTCTGGATACTATTAATATAACTTGTTATTCAGTGTTGCCTGAATAACAGATACCTTCTCTCTGGGAGAAGGGAAGGCAGACTGCTCCAATGAAGTGGTAACTGTTGGAAGCACTCACAGGGAACAGTGAAAGAGAATGCTTAGATTTTCTTGGATGAACAACTGAGTCAGCCACATCGGCACTGAGGAAGAGTGAGGCTACATGGTATCAGAGCAGCCAGATCACTCTGTCAGCCAGGAAAGCACTCCTAGTACTCACTGATGCAAAAGTCCTCCCTCTACATCCAGGGAAGTGCTAAAGTGCAACTGCCCATTAGCTACATCACCTTCAAAGCATGAGCATCAAAGCAGAATAAAGAACTATAGGGAAAAAACCCACTGAGAAGAGACACAAAAGAATTACAGTTACCTCTATCTTTGTGTGTGCGTGCTCAGTTGTGTCCAACTCTTTGCAACCCCATGAACTGTATTTAAGGAAATCCAAAAGCTAACATTGGAGAGTAAAAAACATATGCATCTCCAAGTCATAAACTGGGAATCCAAGACTGTCTTCAAACATGAAGTAGGTGATAGACTTTGGAGTCACTGAGGGTATTTCATGAAAGATGAGGTTTTGAACAGGACCCCGAAATATAAGAACAATGTGAATAGGTGATAAAAAATGAGCTTGAGCATCAAGGAATTAATTTACAATGGATTTGGAACCCCAAGGACTAGAAAAAGAAGAGTCAAAAGAAGGTCTTCTCTCCTCTGAGCTTGAATCAGAGGGATTCAGAGCTTGAATCCCTAGGAGGCAGCCTTTGCACTGGCAAAACTAAAATAATTGAAAGCAACACTGTTAAGCAATGGTTAAGAGACGACCACAGCATTCTTGACTTTCCTGTTGGCTCAGATGGTAAAGAATCCACCTGCAATGAAGGAGACCTGGGTTTGATCCCTGGATAAGGGAATGACAATCCACTCCAGTTTTCTTTCCTGGAAAATCCCAAGGACAGAGGAGCCTGGCGGACTAGAGTCCATGAGGTTGCAAAAAGTTGGACACGACTGAGTGACACACACACACGCACAAACACACACATACACACACACACCCACAGCATTCTAAGTGCAGGAGATTATGCCTTTTTCTAAGCAGTTTTGAGTTGGAAATCCCGTTTATACAAAGTAAAAATTCAACTGCAAGAATAAAATAAAATCACATAGTCATATCAGCTCAGAATTTAGAGTTTACAAAGTGCTGCAAAAATCACATCAGTTGATCCTCACCAATCCTCATGGAGAAACCTTGTGTAGAAGTGTGTCTTGGCAAGGTGAGGATGACGTCTGTGACTGGCCAGCCCCTGAGAGCACCAGACTTGACACTGTATGTACTTCCTACCACAAAACACAGGCCTCTTAACTGTAAGAGTCTACCAAAGAAGGCTCTAACAAAGCCTGCCTGACATAGTTGATTCATAATCCAGCTGTTACAACAAAATCAATACACATTATCAGTAACATACTTATCATAGCAAAGGACACAGAACTAGTACAGGTGCTCTCTAGATACAGAGATTTAAAAGGCAGTTTCCCTGCCTGAGATCCAGACAATAGAGAGAACATCTTAATACAAGTCTCTGCCCCAAATTAGTTAAGATCAATATTGACAAGCTACTAATGTTTATATCAATCAAAACTATAATTTTAGATTGATTGCAGTGTCATCTCTTCTTCAAAAGCCAGTGTGGAAGGTAGAAAAGGAAAAAGACATCTTAAATTATATTTCCTCTCTTGTTTCCCCTAAAAATATTTGGAACCATATGTGGAAGGAATGATGCTAAAGCTGAAACTCCAGTACTTTGGCCACCTCATGCAAAGAGTTGACTCATTGGAAAAGACTCTGATGCTGGGAGGGATTGGGGGCAGGAGGAGAAGGGGACAACAGAGGATGAGATGGCTGGATGGCATCACTGACTCGATGGATGTGAATCTCAGTGAACTCCAGGAGTTGGTGTTGGACAGGGAGGCCTGGTGTGCTGCGATTCATGGGGTCGCAAAGAGTGGGACACGACTGAGTGACTGATCTGATCTGTGGAACCATTCCAACTATATTTGGAACCATTACGACACCAACAGTAACAAGCTATGAATCTTAAAAAAATTGATTTTTCCATTTTCACATTTGGGTTTGCGGCTTTCAAAATTTCCAATTAAAATTCAACATTAGTTAGATAACTTTTAGTACTCAGTCAGTGCCTTTCCCTTCTTAAAAAAGGATATACATAGTATAATATATACATATATATATATATATATATATATATATATATACAATATTAAACTTTAGATTCAACTATGAATTCCTTTTGAGGCCATAGGTACAGCAGAACAAACCATTGTGGAAAATTTTGCATTAATTGAAAAGAAAAAAACCAGAGCACTACTTTTTAAAATATAATGTTTCAAGAACATTTTTCCGCAATGGACAAAGACATCTAAATGGAATAAACAACTCTTGCTGTCTGTGCCACATTTCTGAGGCAGGCCCAAGGCTAAGCCTGCACCTTCCTCCAACTGCCTGGAATGTGCACTTTATTGATCTGCTGGGTCTCACCCAGGAACTGTGCCTGTGGAAGTTGCAGCAGTCACTGTGACCATGACGGAGCTTATATTAAGGCTTTAAAACAGATGTAGTAACTTGGCCCATGACTAGTCTCTCAGAAACCCCTTGGGCAAAATAACGGGTCTAATGTTAAAATCCTAAAGCTTTCCCTAGGACCTCTAAGCCAGCTGAAACAGTGTAATTTCCACAGATATAGAGCTGATGCCTCAGGTGTGGAAACAAAGGAGCACTGTAAATTAAAGTAGACTCTCTCACAGTCTTTAGCCAAAATCAAGCTTGCTTATATGTGTGTAAGCATAGCATAGAAATAGTTTTATAAATGGTTTTTCAGTTGAACATATTTAAAAATTAAAATCATGTTAATTGCTTTTCCCTTCTTAAAAAAGGATATACATTATATATATAGATATAGATATATGTACACACACACACACACAGTATTAAACTATAGATTCAACTATGAATTCCTTTCAAGACATAGATACCATAACATCCTTAATTGGTATCTAAAGAAGAGACATGTCCTCCATTCCATACATTTCCAAATTCAGACCTTCTCTATTTTTACATGACCCAGATATAGCTAGGCACAGGAAACACTTTGCCCAGTGTGACTGAGCTTACAGCCTCTAGGGTATGCATCCTAAACTGATTCACATTTGATTCACTGCCACAACAACGCTCAGGGAGATGGCACTGTACACTTGCTGGAGGTAGGCTACCAAGTTGTCTTAAATGAGTCAGTTTTCACAGCTGCTGAAAGGGTCCCAAGATTGCCCTTGAATGAGAAGTAAGCTAAGACTTACTCCTTAGGAGTTATGTTTTATGTACTTTAGAATAAAGCCTCTGCTGCTTATATAAAACAAGATGACAATCACCATTATATAACTAATGGCTTCATAATTTTGATTCTGACTTGTTCTAAAATCTATACCCCGTTGCAAAAATGATCTAATATTTAGAGACTTGTAGGTGCAACAGACTGTGAGAAATGAATAAGCTGTCAGAAATAACTACAGTCATATCTGTCAGGATGGAAGTGAATCTGGCCGGCAGTAAAGGAGAGGCTGGCTTATATAAGCATCCCCAGCAACTGTCAAACAAACCTTACATGTGATGTTTTTCCATATATTTTCTACACAATATCCCCCATAACCATCACATCAGTCCAATGAAAGAAGAATGACTATTGGTAATTTAGAGATGAAAAAAGCTACAGCTTAGAGAAAAACAGGGAGTGATCAAGTTACTAAGATTAAGCCAAGGATCAGACAGCAAGGTGATGTTCCCAAGATCACACAGCTGATACATGACAGCACCAGAATTTGAATCCCTACAAGTCTGACTCAAAGACAGAGTTTTCATCAATATCATGTGGCCTCACGGTGGGTTCTGTAGCTTCTTCACATGTCTAAACTATTCAGTGTATGGTTACTGTGTATCAGGCAATAGCTAGGTGTTTTGGGTATATCAACTCATTAAATTCATAGAACAACCTTGTGAGAAAGGAGATTTTATAACTCACATTTTACAAAAGAGAAAAGTGCCTGTGCTCACACCCAGCAGAGCCCTGGGGATGGTGTACTTTCCTGAACCACTAAGTCCAAAAACAGCAAAACAGATGTCAAACTTATTATTTTCACCATTTTAAAATCAGTTAGAATGATAAACCATAAATAATAGCTTTCCACACAGAAATCATCACTGCCAAAGGACATGTTTTTTTATAATTAATACTTACAGCTTTACCATAAGTAAAAATAAAACTAATACCTTTTCTTATAACTAAATATTTCTTCAGAAAACAAAAACAAAACCAAAACCAAAACACTAAGTCTAATCTTCCTAAAAGAAAATCATATCACTGGTACATGCATAAGTAATTATTGAACAAATTTTGAGAAACATAATCCCCTTTTTATAAAAGGTACTTCGCTGGTGTTACCTTTTTCTGACAAGATAAATGTGTTGACTTACATAAGTAGTAGAAAATCAATACTGGTTATGGGAAAAAAAAACAAGACAAGATCATCTTGGGATTTAAAAAACGTGTCCTGCATTCTCATCCCCTCTCATTGACCCAAGGAGAGAATGAGTCACTGCACAGGTGGGCTGAGAACATGCCAGGGCCAACATCTTCCTCTGAATTCAGCCTGCTGCAGAAGTATAAAGTAGATGGAGTTTGTCTTGGTTCCTTTCCCAGTGCTTTCTGAGTGGCTCTCTTCCCCGCTCTGTGGTCGCCCACGTCCCCGGTACAGGCATTCACCTTGCTTTCTGTCAGTTGAAACCTAAATGCTTCTGAGTTTCACAAGCCAGCGGCTCTTCCAGAATTTGATTTTCACTGAGAATTCTGTTTGCCTTGCCAGGAACATTTTCCCCAATGTCAGTGTTTTCAAATAAAGAGCTCTGGAGCCCGAGAGTTCCTCTGGGGCTACCCCAGCAGTGCCAAGAAAACTGAAAGGGCAAAACAATGTTCCTCCTCCTCACCACGAAACAAAATGTCTCTTCTTTTACCAGCTTTACAGATCAAGATTCTGTGGGGCAGTTTTCAAATGGGTGAATTGAAGGCTCTTACATGGGTACACTTTTCATAATACTCTCTTAGTAAGCTTGCTTTTTTCTTCCTCAAACCTCCCAAACCCTTTACCCCTTACCTAATTACATCACCAAATTACAAAATGTTATGGATCTCCACCCATCTTCTCTTTCTCCTTTCTTAATAAAGTCCAAGCCCTCATTTGCCTCTGACTCTCATTATTTAATTCTCTTTGCAAGGCCTTTGCTGTATGGGTTAATCTCCCTCTTTTCATTCTAACATCTCCCATATTTAAAAAAAATCCTCTTAGTCTCACCATCTCCTTCAGCTACTGCCATGTCTCAATTCCTCAACTGCTTTTCAGAGGGAAAAAAAAAAAACAAAAACAAACCTTTGAAGAGTTATCTACCCATGTTGTCAGCTCTCTCCCACCTTGTTCATCCTTGACTTCCCTCCAGCCTTGCATCAGTCTACGTAACTTCACCAGTTCTCCTTATGTTATACACAAAGTGATCTTCATGTTGTTAGATGTGATTGGACCTGCTTTGATTCCTGGGTCCCCAGACTTCCCAGCAGCATTTGGCCCATCAGCCACCACCCTGTCTTGACGTCATCTTGGTCACTGACTTGGCTCAGCTTCTTGACCACCCGCTCACCTCTCTTGGCTTCCCATAGCCATCCTTCAGTAGCGCCTACTGGCTCTTCTTCCTCTAACTCAGCTCTCGATATTGTAATTCCTTGGTCATCAGTCCTGGATCCTTCTATCTCTCTCTCTGTATATAGCCTTCTTAGGTTGCCTCATCAATACAACGTAATTTGTGTGCCAAGAATGCCAAAATTTATACCTGAGGACCAGGATAATATATCTCAAAACCTACTTGAGATGCAAGCATCTCAGATATACATTTTTCTAAATTGAACTCTTCACCTTCCCCCTCAGAGCATGTCTTCCTGTTCAGTAAATAGCATGAACCTAATCTTTAACACTGAGAGCTCCCTTCTCTCTCACTTCCTCATCCAGTTGTTTGCCAAATCTCATCCAGTCTGTTACCTATACATATATCCATACATTCTTTTTTTCAGTCTTATTTTCTCCATCTGTACTAGCAAAGCTTCAGCTGTGACATCCTCCTTTACGTGGACAAAGGCAAGAGTCTCCTGGCTGCTTTCTCCATGCACCTTCCTGCTTCCAATTCACACTGTTGAGTAACAGTCTTAAAAAGTACATCAGATTATGTCACTCTCCTTTTTAAAGTTCACTAAGACATTCTACTAAACTGAAAACAAAGTTAGAATTCCTAAACATGCCCACAAATTTTTGCATGATCTGTCTTCCTCTGGGAGTTGGTGATGGACAGGGAAGTCTGGCATGCTGCAGTCCATGGGGCAAAGAGTCAGACATGACCGAGTGACTGAACTGAACTGTCTCCTGCCTAGGTTTCTAATTCTCTTCCAAGCTCACAGCACACCAGCCAGACTGGTGCCCTGTCAGTTACTCAAATGCATCAAGATTATTCCTAGCTAATATTTCTTTTTCTTGTAGATTCCTCTGCCTTGAAATATCTTCCCTCTCTTGTTAACCTCACTCACCTCTCCTTACTCTTCAGATCTCAGTTCAAATATCACACCCTCAAATATCTTGTCTGACAGCCCACATAACCTAAGTTAATCCCACTACTCTCTTATTTCAGTATATTTATTCATTTTTTGTTTGCTTTTTGTCACCTAACTAAACTTCAATCTCCATGATTGCAAGAAGTAGATATTTCTGAAATGCTGTAATATCCAGCACCTATGACAGTGGATAGGGAGAAGAAAAATGGCAACCTACTCCAATATTCTTGTCTGGAGAATCCTGTGGACAGTGGAGCCTGGAGGGCTACTGCTCATAGAGTCGCAGTCAGACACGACTGAAGCGACTTAGCATGCATGCATGCATGACAGTGCATGCAGGAGATGATAGAGAATTACATGTAAATTAGGAACAGAAAAGATTTTGACTATTTAAAATAACTCTTCCCACTGCAGTGGCCACCCCCTCAACTCTAATATGGGCCCTATAAAAAGGAGGCTGGTGGGAGACTTACAAGCTCCTGTTTTCATTCACAGCAAGACTTCTTCACCCACACCTACAATTCCTATTACAATATCTATTTTTGTCACATCATCACTGACTGCTTGGAGATGAAAAAAAGACAAAGAAAATGAGAGGAGGATAAAGAGAAAAAGATTTAATTTTCATAGCTGAAGCAGATTTGATATGTAAGAAATATTCTCACCATTTTCTTTTAAGATTCTGCCTATAAAAACACACTCCATAGAAAAGCCTATTGTCTCTATAATGAATACTTGCACATGCAATCTCCATTACTGGTAATGTTTGCAAAGACCAGATATATAGCTCCAATCTTTAGAAGGAAGCATCCTACAAAATCTAGTATCATATTTATCTCCTCATGTATTTCGCACTAGAAATGAAATCCTAATATAATAAATATAATAAATCATACTAATATATGAAAAGATAAAAATGTGAGTTAGCTCTATTAGTTCTGAAGCAGATTATTTCACAACCCATACTTTGAAACAATAACTCATTCAATACTCTCCCAGTGGCATGGAAAAAGTAATACAATCTTCAGATGTGCCTAAGCATTTCCCAAGAGAATTACTAAGCCACTTAAAGAATCTAACATTAAGTTCTAAAACTCCAGTTATTACTGCAGTTAAGTTTTTATAATGGGTACCTTGAAAAATAATAATTTCAATCTAAAATTACTAATTGAAGTTATAAAATGAGTCACAATTTCAGTTTTCCCTAAGCACTTGTTCAAGAATCTAAATGTTCAGTAACTATCTTATTTTTCCTGCAAAAAAACAAGGTTATATGGTTGTAAAAGAAAAAAAAAAAGACAAAAGAAGTTCTCTTATCTATAGCTACTATAATATGGGTATTGGTCAAAACATTAGGAGTGATGGGAGAACTGCAAATGGAATACACTGAATTTATTGTGTAACTTAAAAGAAAATGGTAATGAATAATAAAAAAAATGTGAGTGATGTATTTATTCAGCTTGATTTCATCAGAGAATGACAAAGAAACAATGGGCAGGGTGGCTCAGTGGTAAAGAATCCCCTGACAATAAAAGAGATATGGGTTTGACCTCTGATCCATGAAGATCCCACATGTCCTAGAGAAACAAAGCCAGAGAGACAAGACTGTTGAGCCCGTGCTCTAGAGCCCAGAACTACTGAGCCCATGGGCCACAACTTGAAGCCTCATGTCCTAGAGCCCACGCTCTGCAATAAGAGAAACCACTGCAATAAGAAGTCTGTGCACACAACTAGAGAAGAGCCCTCATAGCAACAAAGACCTAGCACAGCCACAAATAAATAAATAAGTAAATAAATAATTTCAGGAAAGGTAAAAAAAAAGTTGCCTTTAAAAAAAGAAGACGCAATGACAATTATAGTCACTAATAAGTCTCCAAAATCCATGTATTCATTCAGTAGACATTTTCAGACTCTACAAAACACAAGGCACTCAGCTTGGAATGAAAGAGGATACATAGAAGGTACATATGTTCTCTCATTCAATACATATCATGCAAGCAGTCATTCAAAAAGAATCTCTTACAAATGTCTTATTCTGTAGAGGATTCTGGGATCACTGATCAAGCTGCCTCATTCAAGAGTGGTCAGTATTTAATAACTTGGACAACAATTCAAGCTATCTTTTATAACTACGCACATTAGCACATGGGACTGGTGTCAGATGTAATTATGGGAGAAAAAAAAGCCATGGTACAGTTTATCCAATGACTTAAAATCCTCCAAAAGGCATAAAACTCCAGTTGTGTTAAGGAGTAGTGATGTGATCAGACAGCCTAAATGGAGATGCATTAGACATTTCATGCAAAGATGGGCACAATAAAGGACAGAAAAGGACTGCACCTAACAGAAGCAGAAGATATTACAGAATGGTGGCAAGAATACACAGAAGAACTATACAAAAAAGAACTTCATGACCCAGATAACCATGATGGTGCAATCACTCACCTAGAGCCAGACATCCTGGGATGTGAAGTCAAGTGGGCCTTAGGAAGCATTGTCACAAACAAAGCTAGTGGAGGTGATGGAATTCCAGTTGAGCTATTTCAAGTCCTAAAAGATGATGCTGGAAAGCGCTGCACTCAATATGCCAGCAAATTTAGAAAACTCAGCAGAGGCCACAGGACTGGAAATGTTAGTTTTCATTACCATCCTAAAGAAAGGCAATGCCAAAGAATGCTCAAAATACCACACAATTGCACTCATCTCATAAGCTAGCAAAGTAATGCTCAAAATTCTCCAAGCCAGGCTTCAGCAATACATGAACCATGAACTTCCAGATGTTCAAGCTGGTTTTAGAAAAGGCAGAGGAACCAGAGATCAAATTGCCAACATCCATTGGATCCTTGAAAAAGCAAGAGATTTCCAGAAAACATCTACTTCTGCTTTATTGACTATGCCAAAGCCTTTGACTGTGTGGATCACAACAAACTGTGGAAAATTCTTCAAGAGATGGGAATACCTTAACTGCCTCCTGAGAAATCTGTATGCAGGTCAAGAAGCAACAGAAATGGACATGGAACAATGGACTGGTTCCTTATTAGGAAAGGAGTACATCAAAGCTATATATTGTTATCCTGATTATTTAACTAATATGCAGAGTACATCATGAGAAACACTGAGCTGGATGAAGCTCAAGCTGGAATCAAGATTGCTGGGAGAAATATCAATAACCTCAGATATGCATTTGACACCACCCTTATGACAGAAAGTGAAGAGGAACTGAGGAGCCTCTTGACAAAAGTGAAAGAAGAGAGTGAAAAAGCTGGTTTAAAGCTCAATATTCAAAAAACAAAGATCATGGCATCTGGTCCCATCACTTTAGGGCAAATAGGTGGGGAAACAAGGGAAACAGTGACAGACTTTATTTTCTTGGGCTCCAAAATCACTGAAGATGGTGACTGCAGCCATGAAATTAAAAGACACTCGCTTCTCGGAAGAAAGGCTATGACCAAACTAGACAGCATATTAAAAAGCAGAGACATTACTTTGCCAACAAAGGTCTGTCTAGTCAAAGCTGTGGTTTTTCCAGTGGTCATGTATGGATGTGAGAGTTGGACCATAAGGAAAACTGAGCACCGAAAAATTGTTTAAAAAATGTATAAGGTTTATAAAAGAGTTACTTTAGAAATTTTGTTAAAATATTTGCTTAAAAATGACACCAGCAACATAGAGATTTTAAAATTATGCATATATTAAAAACATAACAGTTTTTGCTCTGAGAAGAATAAATCCTTGATAGATAACTTAAGGCATTCAGACAATGTGCCTTAGCAAATTGTGGAATCTCAAACTTCCATGAAGCCCAGTTATAAACAAGATGAGGTAATTCTGATTTTTCTTCATGAGTCTACTAATTGATGGCATATGCTTACATTTTTCAGCTCTGAACAATGTAATACCACCTGGAAACACAGCCAGAATTACATCATAACACATGCTTTTTTTTTAAGTGACAAAATAACTATCTCTGCATTAGCATAACTTTCAGTGTTGGCAGAGATCTGTTTCTAAAAATAGGCATAATTTATATTAATAAAGTTCATATACCAATAAGACTCTGGGTGAATTAGTGGAATTGACATTCATAAGATAAAAATTTCACTCATTCAGTGAATTCAGTTGATATTGATTGCCTATTCCCTGCAAGGCATTTTGCTGTGTGTAGCAGGCGAAATAAAAACTGTTAGTTCTAGGCCTTTCACAAGCTTCACACAGAGAAACAGAAATGGAAAGACGTCCTCCTTATTATATAAGTAATTGTATCCAGAATTCTAAGCCATGCTTTTAAATCATTTATTCATTAAAACAAAATTACTGAGCCCTTCACAATCCTTTTCATCACAGTGCTCTGGGCAGGTATTTGCTCTTGGCACTTGAGATGAAACTGAGATATCATGCTGGAACTAGAGACCAGACTGAGATAGGAAGCCTAGGAAAGCCTCAAAACATTTGAAGGGCCGAACAACAGCTTGGTGTATTTTTTATGGGCAAAGAAAACCGTCAACCAAGCCATCCTTGTGCTGTGCACTCAGTCACTTCTGCTGTGTCCTATTCTTTGTTAACCAAGCCATCCATACTATGTTTATTTCCCAAGCCCTTACCTGCTTCTCGGAGAAGGCAATGGCACCCCACTCCAGTACTCTTGCATAGAAAATCCCATGGACAGAGGAACCTGGTGGGCTGTATAGTCCATGGGGTTGCTAGGAGTCAGAAAGGACTGAGCGACTTCACTTTCACTTTTCACTTTCATGCATTGGAGAAGGAAATGGCAACCCACTCCAGTGTTCTTGCCTGGAGAATCCCAGGGATGGGGGAGCCTGGTGGGCTGCCATCTGGGGGTCGCACAGAGTCAGGCATGACTGAAGCGACTTTGCATGCATGCATGCATACCTACTTCTTCCTAAAATTCACTATAGTTATTTTACAGGTTGCTTCCTGAGGATCAGGCTTCTAATTTAGCATGCATTTAGGGATTACTGAGGTCAGGAAAGCTGGAAGGCACCCTCTAGCTCATTCCAAGTTACTAGTGTCTCCCTGGGAAAAGCTTGTTCACACATCTGGCACCCCAGCTGTTGTGGCTGCCACTTGAGAAGCAGGATGCTGGGTCACCTGGCTCTGCAAATGGGACTTGCATTCAGGAGTTCCATCGGACTGCAGCAAATAAGTAAATTCTTAATGGGCTCAGGAGCATCCTCCTCCCCATATATATACACAGCCAGGCTCAGCTCAGAGGGAATAGACAAAAATGCTCATCTCCCACTTCTCCCTAGAAGTGGCCTGAATACATACTGTCCTAGGTGCTACCTGAATGTCCAGATTCCAACCAGCCTGCATCTTGATGCTGAGAGTAAACCTCCCCTTTGAGACACCAGTGGGTCTTGGCACACTCTGAACTACTGAGAGCCACTAAGAACAAAAAGTCAGCTTAGGTGATCCAAAAGGTTTGAGAAACAAGGAGGAGCGCACAGGTTGAACTGATTGACAAAGTATGTTTCCCATACAAAACCACTAGGCAAAGACAGGAGAGGCACCTGTTTTATCTAACATGCAGAAATAAACATGGAGAGTTAAGGAAAATGAAGAAACAGAGCCATATATGACAAGGAAAAGAACAAGACAAAACTCCAGACACAGGTCTCAATGCAATAGAGATAATGAATGACCTGATAAAGAGTTTAAGAATAAGTCATAAAGACATTTACACAGGTCAGGAGAACAATGAACACAGTGAGAAAATTGATAGAAAGAAAATACAAGACAGTTACAAACAGAAATCACACAGCTGAAGAATACAATAAATGATTTGAAAAATTCTACCAGGGGAATGAGCAGAGACATTACTTTGCCAACAAAGGTCCATCTAGTCAAGGCTGTTTTTTCCAGTGGTCATGTATGGATGTGAGAGTTGGACTGTGAAGAAAGCTGAGCGCCAAAGAATTGCTGCTTTTGAACTGTGGTGTTGGAGAAGACTCTTGAGAGTCCCTTGGACTACAAGGAGATCTAACTAGTCCATTCTGAAGGAGATCAGCCCCGGGTGTTCTTTGGAAGGAATGATGCTAAAGCTGAAACTCCAGTACTTTGGCCACCTCATGCGAAGAGTTGACTCATTGGAAAAGACTCTGATGCTGGGAGGGATTAGGGGCAGGAGGAAAAAGGGACAACAGAGAATGAGATGGCTGCATGGCATCACCGACTTGACGGACGTGAGTTTGAGTGAACTCTGGGAGATGGTGATGGACAGGGAGGCCTGGTGTGCTGCGATTTATGGGGTCGCAAAGAGTCGGACATGACTGAGCGACTGAACTGAACTGAACTGAACCAGGGGACTGATAGTGGAGTAGATCAAGTGTAAGGAAGGATCAGCAAATTTGAAGACAAAGCAGTAGAATTAATCCAATGAGAGGTTTAAAAGAAAATAAAAAACAAACAAACAAACAAAAAAACAGAATGAAAAGGAGTGAAGATAGCTAAGGAACTTACGAGTTCATCATAAAATGGATCAAGATGCACATTACCATGATCCCAGAAGGAGATGAGAGGTAAACAGACAGAGAGCTTATTTGAAAAAAACAATGGCTGAAAACTTTTAAAACCAGGGGAAAGAAATAGGCATCTAGAACCAAGAGGCACAGAGAGTTCCAAAAAAGAAGACTCCGAAGAGACCCATGCCAAGACACAGTTTAATTAAAATGTCAAAAGTTGAAGACAAGGAGAGAACCTTAAAAGGAGTAAAAGAAAAGCAACTTGTTAGGTACAAGGGAGCTCTCATAAGATTAACAGCAGATCTTTCTTTTCAAAAAGATTCAAGCATAACAAGTATTGTGGAGGCTGTGGATAAAAAGGGTCCCTTGTGCACTGTTGGCAGGAGTGCAAATTGGTAGTCACTGTGGAGAACACCATGGAGCCTCTTCAAAAAGTTAAAAATGAGAATTATTATATGATCTAGGAATCTCACTTATAGATATATAGCCAAAGGAAAACAAATAGGATTTTGAAGAGACATCTGCCCTTCCAAGTTCAATGGAGCATTAATCACAATAACCAAGATATGGAAACAACCTAAATGTTTCCTGAATATACATATATATATATATATATAAAGATACATAAATATATACACATATGCATATATATGTATTTATTAAACATATAAGATATAAGATATATATGAAAGTGAAAGTCACTCAGCGGCATCTGACTCTTTGAGACCCCATGGTTTATACAATCTATAGAATTCTCCAGTCTAGAATATGGGAGTGGGTAGCCTTTCCTTTCTCCAGGGGATCTTCCCAACCCAGGGATCAAACCCAGGTCTCATGCATTGCAGGTGGATTTTTTACCAGCCATCAGTTCAGTTCAGTCGCTCATTCGTATCCAACTCTTTGCAACCCCATGAATTGCAGCATGCCAGGCCTCCCTGTCCATCACCAACTCCCAGAGTTCACTCAGACTCACGTCCGTTAAGTCAGTGATGCCATCCAGCCATCTCATCCTCTTTCGCCTCTGTTTCCTCCTTCCCACAATCCCTCCCCGCATCAGTCTTTTCCAATGAGTCAACTCTTCGCATGAGGTGGCCAAACTACTGGAGTTTCAGCTTTAGTATCATTCCTTCCAAAGAACACTCAGGAAATTACCAGCCATGGAGAAGCCCAAAAATACTGGAGTGGGCAGCTTATCCCTTCACCAGTGTATCTTCCCGACCCAGGAATTGAACCAGGGTCTCCTGAATTGCAGACAGATTCTTTACCAACTGAGCTATCAGGGAAGCACATATATATATATATATATATATATATATATATATATATATATGTGTGTGTGTGTGTGTGTGTGTGTACACACATATACACAAACTATGAGAAATAGGGAAACTCTGCTACTTGTGACAACATGTATGGGCCTTGAGGGCATTACGCTAAAAAAATCAATGAGAGAGAGACAAATACTATATGAAATCAGTTATATGTGAAATCTAAAGGAGTCAGACTTATGGTAAAAGAATGGTGGTTACCAGCAGCTGGGAGGTGGGGTGGAGGATATGGGAGATGTTGGTGTGAGTATAAAAACTTTCAGCTCTAAGGTGAATAAATTTGGGGTATCAAATGTATAGGATGGTGATTGCAGTTAATAACACTCTATTATATAACTGAAAGTAATTCTTAAATGTTCTTACCACAAAAAAGAAATAGTAAATAGCTGACATGATGGTGATGTTAGCTATGTACCACGGTGCTAATGATCTGGCAATATGTAAGCATATAAATCAATATTTACACCTTAAATCACCACGATGTTATTTTCAATTATGCCACAACAAATATGGAAAGAAAAATAAACTAAAATTTACATAAGTGGTGGTGTAACGGCAGCATCGATGAGGTTAACTGTGTGGTCTATTTGTATTTTTGTCTCTCTTATCAATGGCAAGAAGATTATGAAAGTTTTAGGAAAGATTCTAGGATAACTAGAAACTCAGGATAAGATATTTTGAAAACAACTGGAATGGAAGAAGGTATAAAGGCAAAATAAATCCTCTTTAACTATTATGTACATCACAAAAAATGCTTTATTTTATCCTAGTATGAACAGTTTCAACTTAAGAAATATATTCCTTCTGTTTATTGAGTGAAACTCTATGGGAGGAAAATGTTCAGTGGTTATTATTTAAAAGTAGAAGAATTCTAAGTATCTATTCATATAATAGTAACAATGACTATAACCGTATGCACAGCATAATTCCTAATACACTCGATGTTTATTCCCTACCTTTCTCCTTCTTAAAATTCTCATGTAGGAGAAACTAAAATTCTACACATAAACAGCATTAGTAACAAATCCATTGTATAAGCTCTGTATATTAATTATTTTTCCATGAACAATTAGATCCCATTCTCTACAAACCTACATTCTGGATAACTTAGGCAATAATCTACTGAAAGAAACTAATAAGGTTGGGGAAAAAGTCAAGAAATACTGATGATGATAAGGAAAAGGCTTAGACATATGCTCATTTTACAGTTTAGATAAATTATCCATTTCATAGGGAAGCAGGATAAATAATAAATGACTTCATAAAATAAAGAATTCATAAGTAAGTAGGAATTATAAAATTAAGTATGGTATGTCAGGGTAAAACATCTCACGTATTTATACATCTATTATTACCACATCTAAAGTCTTCTCCAAAAAGTAGCTTGTAATCTGTTATAACTTGCTACAGAAAAAAAACATTTCCATAAATTTCAAGTCTTCAGACTAACGCTTTTATTGCTAAAATGCTAATTACATTTGAATCTCAAATAAGAACTTACATCCTTTTTCAAACAATCTTTGTCATTTGCATGCTGGCTGTCATTTCATCGAATTATAAATGTAAAGGTATTTATTATACTTCCTAATTAATTAAATTAATGAAAAAATATAAAGCAGGATTAGAATTAGAAGGATAAGAACCAATCATGAGACTTAAAAAATTAAGAATAGGACCTATACCTGAAAGAGGCCCTGTTCAGTTGAAATGTTTGGCCAGTATTGACAGTCTGTCAGAAGGGGCAAGTTATCAAAATTAATTTCACAAGGGAGAGTGTCTATACCAAAGGTTACATAACTTTTCCAGACTTATTTTTCAATCATTAAAAGAAAACTGACTGAGCATTTCCTTTTTGCTTGACATTATAATGCAATGAGTACTGGGGATGCAGGCCACGCCCAAGACAAAGCTTCTAATCACATAAAGCTTATGCTCCACTGAAGGAGACAGATAATGAATCTGTAGCCCAGTGACAGAATACAGAGAGGGATACATGTAATTTGGAAAAATAACACAGAATAAGATGGTGGAGAGTAAAGAGTGATTGGACAAAAATTGGGTAAGAAAATGGTGGTTGGAGAAGACCTATCTAAGAAAGTACAAAAATCTGTAAGTAAATAAATAATATGCAACCTTACAGATCAGTCAACTAAACCACTGTCTGACTTACTTTAAATAGATTTTATGCAACTTTACTTTTGTCAATATAGAAAAAAATATATCTTACAGGATTAGGCCTACTAATGATATATACAAAAAATCACATTAATGTGCGAATTTGCTAAAGTCTACAGAACAAGACTAAAATTTTACAAATCAAGGAACATACCACAGATTTAAGGATAAACTATGAGCATAATCTAATTAATGCAGGATCCAATCAATTAATATAAGTTTCATTAGGGTGGATATTTCTGTCTTTGTGGTTCACTGCTATGTCTCAAATGCTTAGAGCTGTAGCTGTACCTAGCAAATAGTAGGTCCTTGATAAATACTTGCTGAATAAAAAAACAAGCAAATATTTGACCTTTTATGTATTCCAATCACTAAGGAAGGATAAAGCAAAAAAACAAAAACAAAAACCCCAGGAAGCCATTTCTTTCATTGTGTAACATATAGGCCACTTAGAAGCAGCAGTAACTCTTTATAAAACATGGCAGAATGAAGTAAGGACGGTTCTTCAAGTATAGGGAAGAGAATAAGCAAAGGGAGGAACAAAGTGCATTTACTGGTTGATTCTAACCATTTCACGCCAGTCAGAATGGCTGCCATCCAAAAGTCTACAAGCAATAAATGCTGGAGAGGGTGTGGAGAAAAGGGAACCCTCTTACACTGTTGGTGGGAATGCAAACTAGTACAGCCACTATGGAGAACAGTGTGGAGATTCCTTAAGAAACTGGAAATAGAATTGCCTTATGATCCAGCAATCCCACTGCTGGGCATACACACTGAGGAAACTAGAAGGGAAAGAGACACATGTACCCCAGTGTTCATCACAGCACTGTTTATAATAGCCAGGACATGGAAGCAACCTAGATGTCCATCAGCAGATGAATGGATAAGAAAGCTGTGGTACATATACACAATGGAGTATTACTCAGCCATTAAAAAGAATACATTTGAATCAGTTCTAATGAGGTGGATGAAACTGGAGCCTATTATACAGAGTGAAGTAAGCCAGAAGGAAAAACACCAATACAGTATACTAATGCATATATATGGAATTTAGAAAGATGGTAACAATAACCCTGTGTACGAGACAGCAAAAGAGACACTGATGTATAGAACAGTCTTATGGACTCTGTGGGAGAGGGAGAGGGTGGGAGGATTTAGGAGAATGGCAGTGAAACATGTATAATATCATGCATGAAACGAGTCGCCAGTCCAGGTTCGATACATGATACTGGATGCTTGGGGCTGGTGCACTGGGACGACCCAGAGGGATGGTATGGGGAGGGAGGAGGGTTCAGGATGGGGAACACATGTATACCTGTGGCAGATTCATTTCTATATTTGGCAAAACTAATACAATATTGTAAAGTTAAAAAAAAAAAAAGATAATCAAGAATGACTTTAAAAGGGAGATAGCTATTAAGTAATCTGGAAATGGCAGGATTTTGGAAAACATTGTGGGAAGGACAAAGGGTATGATAAAAACCTTTTCCTTGACCAAACAATTTTTTCTGTACCAAGTATTAGTATACCAAATAGAACAGGAATTTAAAAACACAGAGAGGAATTTGCTGTAGACACAGGGAGCTCAAAACAAAACAAAACAAAACGAAAAAACCCAGGAAGCCATTTCTTTCATTGTGTACATCTGCTGCTGCTGCTGCTGCTAAGTCGCTTCAGTCATGTCCGACTCTGTGTGACCCTATGGACTGCAGCCTACCAGGCTTCTCCGTCCATGGGATTCTCCAGGCAAGAACACTGGAGTGGGTTGCCATTTCCTTCTCCAATGCATGAAAGTGGAAAGTGAAAGTGAAGTTGCTCAATCGTGTCCGACTCTGGGCGACCCCATGGACTGCAGCCTACCAGGCTCCTCCATCCATGGGATTTTTCAGGCAACAGTACTGGAGTGGGGTGCCATTGCCTTCTACCACTGTGTACATCTATTTTGTATTAAAGGTACAGCACAGTCTAGAAAACTTCTAAGTGATTAATGTCATGTCTTGCTCCCATTTAAGGTTTCAAAAACATCACACCCTGAGACTGACAAATGTTCCCATGACTTTTCCATGTTCCACATCACCCTTCCACCAATGAAAACAAAAAACATCAAATAGTCTAAGTGACACCATCAAACTTGGGAAAGTCTATCTCCTAGGATTAAAAATTTCAGCAAATTAGTTACTTCCTTACACATACTATCAACAGATCAAAGTAGGAACATTTGAAAATAATGATGCAAGCTCTATCAATCCAGAGGGGAAATACCTATTCAGAAATGACAGCACATTTTCTTTCTGGGCTCGTCTTCCTTAGCAGTGAAAAGTAAGAACTACTCTTGATGTTCACTCAGCTATGTAAGCCACCAGTTCTGTGAAATCTCCTTCCCATGGCTAAATGAAAGCTCTAATCCATTCCTTCTGCTCTAACTAGAAATCTTGATACATCATTTTTTCCCCATTTTCCTTCATATTTTTAGAATTTCTAATGCTTACTAACTTTAGCCAAATGACAAATAAGTAGGAATCTGCAAAATGACCAATTTTAAATCAAACCTAGCCACAATAAAATTAATGAAAAACAAAACCCAACAAACAAAGGGAGATACATGCTTTAAGGATATCTATTTTAGTTGACTCCACAGAAGACACAAAAGGAAGCTTCTTCAAATAGAAATAAGTCTAAAAGCTTAATCCTAGTGTAAAGCTGGGTCTCTCAAGGTCAACAAAGTAGCCTATGGGAATAAATATTTTAACGGGATATGGCCTGTGCTATGGCCTGTGCTTCTCAGTTACTTCTATATTTGGAATTTCGGAATCATGGATTGGAAAATGTCAAAAATAAAAGAATTACAGAATCCAGCCAGTGTATGGGGCTATGTCCTATCAGAGATGTGTTTACTGGGAAGCCAATTAAGCTTCAGGATCCCTCCCTTTCAAGGGCTCTTTCCAAGGCCCTGGGGAGTCCTAGTAGTGTGTTTACCAAATCAAATGTTTTAGCAAAATTTGCAAAAGAAATATACATTGAATGCAATCAATTAAGATCATTGTTTCTTTCCATTCTTCCTTAAGCTCCAGTAGGCTCCCTCTCAGGTTGGATGGTGATGGAGTGTGAGGAGGCACTCTAAGTGCTGTTAAGGAAGTTGAGCTGGTAATAAATTTAGTTTGCGTTTAATGGCATCACGGAGAAGGCAATGGCACCCCCTTCAGTACTCTTGCCTGGAAAATCCCATGGATGGAGGAGCCTGGTGGGCTGCAGTCCATGGGGTCGCAAAGAGTCGGACACGACTGAGCGACTTCACTTTCACTTTTCACTTTCATGCATTGGAGAAGGAAATGGCAACCCACTCCAGTGTTCTTGCCTGGAGAATCCCAGGGACGGGGGAGCCTGGTGGGCTGCCGTCTGTGGGGTCGCACAGAGTCGGACACGACTGAAGTGACTTAGTAGTAGTAGCCGTAGTAATGGCTATACTTATGTGGTCCATCCACAGCCACGACCTTGTATAGTCAAATCATTGGTAACTGTCCTGCTATCCTAATGCAGGAATGGCTTCCAGAAATATCCTACCACCTACTGGGTTGACTCCCCCCACATGACTGTCAGGACACAGAGCTGCAAAGCTAGAGGTACTTCTCATGCCTGTAACCAGACGAACAGAGGTAGTGGAGAGGTACAGTTTGAAATGCATGGAGCCAGCAACTGAACTCCAAAAAATGCTTCTAAATCTTTAAGCTCATGTATGAAAGACACTTGATGGAGGTTTGAAACACTCTTAAAATTTGCATGTTGTTGCTAACTACAAGTTATGACACTGAGAGGAAATTTTGCAAATTATCAATAAAAGAAAAAAAAAATTAATTAGCCATGCTACAAGACAGACTGCTTGACCTTTCAATACTCTTTACAGAAAAGGAATGAGAAAAATCATAGTCATATGAAGAAATAATCCAGAACACATAGTCAAAATATACATTCAATTCAGTTCAGTTCAGTCACTCAGTTGTGTCCAACTCTTTGCGACCCCATGAATCACAGCACACCAGACCTCCCTGTCCATCACCAAATATACATTAAAAGATTATAAAGACATGTCAGACATTTAATTCAAAAATTGCATATTATTTTTCTAATTTTTTAATGTTAGTGGTACTTATTAGCATTTTCATTTTTTCTTATCCCAAATACATATTCACTTTCATTTAACTTTTTATTTTAAATAACACCCCCCTCCAAATTGTATAAGCTTATAGCTACACAAACCCTGGATTACACTGTGTCAATTTATGGTTCATATTTCTCATAATGACTTCATATAAAAAATCTGATGAGTAATTTTAAGGATAATGTTTAATTCATATGTAAACTGTAGAAGAATGGCAGAAAGGGAGAGATTAGTTCATTTCTGCAGCTCTTTTCTCTGTGACTTATCAAGTAACAAACATTTTGGAAAGACAGCATTGTCAGTGCGCTCAGAGTGGTACATCTCCTCCTGCTGGGCTGGTAGGCCCATGTGAAGCCAGAAAGGTGGAGCTGACAGCCATGCCTCCGGTAAATACCAGGCTGCATTCATTTTCTATGGCTACTGTAACACACTACCATGAACTCTGTGCCTTAAAAGAACACCCATTTATTCTCTTATAGTTCTAGAGGCTGGAGGTCCAAAATAGGTCTCCTGCCTAAACTCTAAGTGACGACAGAGCTGCATTCTTCTGGGGGGTCTGGGGGAACGTTCTCCAGCAGCTAGAGGCCTCCTATGTTCCCTGGCTGCCAGCCCTTGTCCTCCAACCTCAAAGCCAGCAATGGATGTTGGGCAAAAAGGTCACGCCGTTGTCCCTGTGGTTCTCACTCTTCCAACTCCTCCTCCTACTTACAAGGACCCCCGTTACTACACCAGGCCCATGAGAGACTCTGCGTAAAGCTCCGTTTGAAAGGCAGCTGATTAGCAACCTTAATTCCATCTGGAACCTTACTTCCAAACTAACTAGCTGGAGCAGAACATTTTCTCTGTGATCCCATGGACTGTAGCCCTCCAGGCTCCTCCATCCATGGAATTCTCCAGGCAAGAGTACTGGATTGGGTTGCCATTTGCTTCTTGAGGGGATCTTCCCAACCCAGGGATCAAACCCAGGTCTCCCGCATTGCAGGCAGACGCCTCACCATCTGAGCCACCAGGAAAGCCCATTCAAATTATAAGCAGTGGCTTATAACACTCCAGTCTAACAGAAGCAATGGGTGACACAATGTGAGAGCACATGTCACCATCACTTTGTAATCCCCCTCTGCTTTTCATTAAAAACAGGTCTTTGAATCCAAATAAATTAGATTTTAAAGAACAAATTGAAAGTTTAATTTGATTGCCAACAATGCAGACACATTGCTCTTTCCCTCAGGCCACCTATGACATCTTTTTAAATCCAAGTGACAATGTGAATAAATATTAAGGAGTACATGTTTGAATTTAATTTAGTGGAACTATTTTCACTAAATGAAATATTTTTAAAAACATCTATATTCATTGTGAGTATATTTCATAGTACTTTGAAAAAAATTGTTTAATTTATCCAGAATATTAGAAATTTAGAGCTAGAGAGATTATCTCAGAGGCTATCTAATCCACTGGTACTCAAACTACATCTACGCCTTGCATTGTTTTTCTATCTACCACTGATTTTGTAAAATATAATAAATATGAATCTAAATATAAATATAAAATATAAAATAATAAAAAGAAGTTTCCATTTTTAATCATTAGTTGCAACAGACATAAAATTACTCTGAAAAACCATGTAAAATTTGGAACAAACACTCTCAATCTGTACTTATTTTAAATGAGATAGTTCATTGGTCATTGTTGTTTTTAGTTGTTAAGTCATGTCCAACTCTTTGGACTCCATGGACTATAGCCTGCCATGCTCCTATGTCCCTGGGATTTTCCAGGCAAGAATACTGGAGTGGTTTGTCATTTCCTTCTCCACTCTGGGTCATCACTGGTTAGCAAATTATACTTGGAGTGTCACTTGTAAAGTCTCTTTATTTTATAGATGAATGAAGTGAGAACCATAAAAATTTCTTTTTTTAAAAAACTGTATAAAAATGATCTAGATTCTTCACATAATTTATTTAGTCCTCAGAAAATCTTTGCCTGTTAAATATCATCCTTACATAGCTGAAGATACTAATGCTCATAAAAAAGACACATCTAATAATATCTAACACATCTAATGACTTCTAAAACATCTAACACATCTAATAATGAAGTCTCACCAATGGAGCGGACATGCTGCCTGAGACCTTTTCCCAGTGGGGACTCCAGATGTGCTGTGACATGGTACTTCACAGTGCTGATTAAGTCTGGATGCCAGTCAAAACGCAATTTGAAGGACATGTGCTCGCTGATGAACAACCATCAACAGGAGAATGTTGGATCCCACCAAAAAAAGATGCCCCATATTGAAAGGCAAAGGAGAAGCCCCAACAAGATGGTAGGTGTGGCGAAATTACGTTTAGAATCAAACCCCATCCCTGTCAGAGATGCTTAGAGGGCTCAAACAAAACTTTGTGTCCACCAGTCCCAGAGACCCCACAGAGACTGGGCCAGACCTGCCTTTGAGTGTTTGAGTGTCTCCTGTGAGGTATAGGTCAGCAGGGGCCTGCCGCAGGGGCAGGGGCTCTGGCTGCAGCAAACCTGGGACATGCGGCATGCAGCATAAGCTCTCTTGGAGTAGGTCACCAGAGCCCCACCATAGAACCATCAAGCAGACCCACAAACTGCAGAACTATTACACCAAAGGAAATATTTCACTGTTAAAAAAGTTTTAGGACCCACAACAGATTTCCCAACCTGCAGGTCTGGCAAAGGGACTGAGAACCCCCTGGGAATTTGACTTTGGATTTGACTACAGAACTTTCACAGGACTGGGGCAACAGACACTTGGAGGGCACAAACAAAACCGTGTGCACCCCAGGACCTAGGAGAAAGGAGCAGTGACCCCACCAGAGACTGACCCCGACTTGCCTGTGAGTGTCCAGGAATCCCCAGAGCAGGCGTGGTTGACAGCGGCCTGCTGCAGGGTCAGGGCACTGAGTACAACAGTGTAGGTACAAGTCCTTTGGAAGGAGGCTGCCATCATGCCATTACCCCTACCATAGTTTGCCTCAGGCCAAACAACAGAGAGGGAACACAGTCCCATCCACAAGAGAAAGCTAGATAAAAGATTTACTGACCATGGCCTCGCCCATCAGAACAAGATCCAGATTCCCCTACAGACTGTCTGTCCCATCAGGAAGCTTCCACAAACCTCTTAACCTTATCCATCAGAGGTCAGACAGAATAAAAAACACAATCACAGAAAACTAACCAAACTGATCACCTGGATCACAGCCTTGTCTAACACAATGAAACTATGAGGGCCCCCAAGACGGATGGGTCATGGTGGAGTGTTCTGACAAAATGTGATCCACTGGAGAAGGGAATGGCAAACCACTTCAGTATTCGTGCCTTGAGAATCCCATGAACAGTATGAAAAGGCAAAAAGATAGGACATGGAAAGATGAACTCCCCAGGTCTGTTGGTGACCAATATGCTACTGAAGAAGAGTGGAGAAATGACTCCAGTAAGTATTAAGAGATGAAGCCCAAACAAAAATAATGCCCAGTTGTAGATGTGACTGGAGATGCAAGTAAAGTCCAAGGATGTAAAGAGCAATATTGCATAGAAACCTGGAATGTTAGGTCCATGAATCAAGGTAAATTGGAAGTGGTCAAACAGGAGATGGCAAGTGAACATCAACATTTAAGGAATCAGTCAACTTAACTGGACCAGAATGGGTGACTTTAATTTAGAAGACAATTATATCTACTACTGTGGGCAAGAATCCCTGGGAAGAAATGGAGTAGCCCTCGTAGTAAACAAGAGTCCGAAATGCAGTACTTGGGTAAAATCTCAAAAATGATAGAAAGATCTGTTCACTTCCAAGGCAAACGACTCAATATTACAGTAATCCAAGTCTTCTCCCCAACTACCAATGCCAAAGAAGCTGAAGTTTAACAGTTCTATGATGACCTATAAGACCTTCTAGAACTAACACCCAAAAAAGATGTCCTATTTATCATAGAGGACTGGAATACAAAAGTAAGAAGTCAAGAGATACCTGCAGTAACAGGTCAAGTTTGGCACTGGAGTTCAAAATGAAGCAGGGCAAAGGCTAACAGAGTTTTGCAAAGAGAATGGACTGGTCATAGCAAACACCATCTTCCAACAGCACAAGAGATGACACTACACATGGACTTCACCAGATGGTAAATACTGAAATCAGATTGATTATATTGTTTGTAGCCAAAGATGGAGAAGCTCTACACAGTCAGCAAAAACAAGACCGGGAGCTGACTGTGGCTCAGATCATGAACTTATTGCAAAATTCAGACTTAAATTGAAGAAAGTAGGGTAAACCACTAGACTATTCAGGTATGACCTAAATCAAATACCTCAGGATTATACAGTCTAAATGACAAATATATTGAAGAGATGAGATTTGACAGAAATAGTGCCTGAAGAACTATGGATGGAGGTCTGTACCATTCTACAAGAGACAGTGATCAAGACCATCACCAAGAAAAAGAAATGTAAAAAAGGCAAAATGGTTGTCTGAGGAGGCTTTAAAAATAGTTAAGCAAAGAAGCAAAGCTGAAGGCAAAGGAGGAAAGGAAAGATATGTCCATCTGAATGCAGAGTTCCAAAGAATAAAAAGGAGAAATAAGAAACCTTTCCTACATGATCAATGCAAAGAAATAGAAGAAAACAATAGAATGGGAAAGACTAGAGATCTCTTCAAGAAAATTAGAGATAACAACAGAACATTTCATGCAAAGATGGGCACGATAAAGGACAGAAATGGTATAGACATAACAGAAGCAGAAGATATTAAGAAGAGGTGGAAAGAATACACAGAAGAACTATATAAAAAAGGTCTTCATGACCCAGATAACAATGATGGTGCAATCTCTCACCTAGAGCCAGACATCCTGGGATGTGAACTCAAGTGGCCTTAGGAAACATCACTAAGAACAAACCTAGTGGAGGTGATAGAATTTCAGTTGAGCTATTTCAAATTCTAAAAGATGATGCTGTGAAAGAGCTGCACTCAATATGTCAGCCAATTTGGAAAACTCAACAGTGGCCACAGGATGGGAAAATGTCAGTTTTCATTCTAATCCCAAAGAAAGGTGATGCCAAAGAATGTTAAATACTACATAATTGCACTCTTCTCAAACATCATCAAAGTAATGCTCAGAATTCTCCAAGCCAGGCTTCAATGAACCGAGAACTTCCAGATGTTCAAGCTAGATTTAGAAAAGGCAAAGGAACCAGAGATCAAATTGCCAACATGCATTGGATCATAGAAAAAGCAAGAGAATTCCAGAAAAAAAATATTTCTGCTTCATTGACTACACCAAAGCCTTTGACTGTGTGGATCACAACAAACTGAAAAATTCTTGAAGAGATAGGAATTTCAGACCACCTACTTGCCCCCTGAAAAACCTGTATGCAGGTCAAGAAGCAACAGAACTGAACTTAGAGCAATGGACTGAATCCAAATTGGGATGTATATTGTCATCCTGCTTATTTAACTTGAATACAGAGTACATCTAACTAAATGCTGGGCTGGATGAAAAGCAAACTGGATCAAGATTGCCAGGAGAAATATCAATGACCTCAGATATGCAGATGACACCACCCTTATGGCAGAAAGTGAAGAGGAACTAAAGAGCCTCTTAATGAAAGTGAAAGAGGAGAGTGAAAAAGCTGGCTTAAAACCCAGCATTCAAAAAATGAAGATCATGGCGTCCGGTCCCATCATTTCATGGGAAATAGCGAAACAAAGGATACAGTGACAGACTATTTTTCTGGGCTCCAAAATCACTGCAGATGGTGATTGCAGCCATGAAATTAAAAGACGCTTGTTCCTTGGAAGAAAAGCTATGACCAACCTAGACAACATATTAAAAAGCAGAGACATTATTTTGCCAACAAAGGTCCATCTAGTCAAGGCTATGATTTTTCCAGTAGTCATGTACGGATGTGAGAGTTGGACTATAAAGAAAGCTGAGCACAGAAGAATTGATGCTTTTGAACTGTGGTGTTGGAGAAGACTCCTGAGAGTCCCTTGGACTGCAAGGAGATTCAACTAGTCCATCCTAAAGGAAATCAGTCCTGAATATTCATTGGAAGGACTGATGCTGAAGCTGAAACTCCAACACTTTGGCTACCTGATAAGAAGAACTGACTCACTGGAAAAGACCCTGATACTGGGAAAGATTGAAAGCAGGAGGGAAGGGGGCAACAGAAAATGAGATGGTTGGATGGCATCACCAACTCAGTGGACATGAGTTTGAGCAAGCTCCGGGAGTTGGTGATGGACAGGACAGACTGGCATGCTGCAGTCCATGGGGTCGCAAAGAGTTGAACACAACTGAGCAACTGAACTGAGCTGAAAAACAGAGTTAGCAGCAAAACCAAGGGTATCCGTGTACCTTTATTTGTGTTCTATGTGATATAAAACACAACCTTCAATAAACAATGTTTTACTTTAGCTAATTTACAAGTCTGTGAAATAAAACATAAAGCTGCCCTTAATTTCAGCTTTCAGGCTTTTTAATATTAAAATTTACACTGCTTAGAACTATACCTTGGTTGATGATCTTGTCTATATAAAGGGAACACGGAACAAAAGATTACACAGACCAAAAAACCTGATACAAAAAGGAAAAATTACTCTTAGTACCAGCTGGGGACCCTAGATCTGCTACAAACTCCATGCAGCTGTGTTTACATTTTTTTTTTTTCTTCTAATGTGAATCTCAACAATATAAACCACTGCAAATTTTGGTAAGCTTTATTTCTCTCCTTTTTAAAACAATGTTTTCCTGGGAACTTCCATGGTAGTCAATATTTATTAAAAATGGTATTGTATTTGGAAATTCACTTAAAAAAATACAAACATAAAATAAGTGTAAGACTAGCAGCATAGCACGTTTAAAACTTCTGACTGTAACAGTGATTGTGTGATGCCTGAGAAAGAATGCTCAGGTCCTTATTATTAGCCTGGGTGCCAGTTTTGAACATGAAGATTTTTTTTTCCCTCTATAAAATGCTCTTTAAAAGAGAAAGAAAACTTTACATTCTATCTCTTTGCCTGCTCATGAAAAGCAAATAAGACACCAGGGCAATTATCTAGACAATTCAAGTAAAAAGTTCTCGAAACGTCTAGTTAATTGCCTCAAACCACAGCTTTATTTGTCTATGGAGACAACACTACGGTTGCTTAGTGAATGTTAAATAATGCGTACAAGTATCTATTATTAATAAGTCTTCTATCAATTCTTAAACCTAGTAAACTCTGAGTCAGTAATATCCTGAAGTCATGAATTCAACTAATTAAATACATTTGAAGTGGTATTCATTTGTCTTTATTCTGAATTCACGAATTCAAAAGAAAAATAAAGAACTTGCTAGCAAAGCTTGCAATTTTAATGTAGACTTCGAAAAATTTTTCAAATGTCCTTTGTTTTATACATACCCATATTCCTTTTTGTTATATTCAAATCCCATTCCTCCTGAGATTTGAAATTTTTCTGAAATATATTTCCTTTTATCTATCTTAGTATCTATAAAGTCACTGGGTGCTGACTCCAGATGATAAAGAAAAATAATTAAAAATTTGCTTATATTTGGCAAAAGTCCAACTGGCACAGTTCTTCTGTAGTTATTCTTTGCATCAGACTTTGCAGTCCTCACCTCTGCTTCGTAAGGCCAAGCCTATCCATTAAGGCTCAGTTCGAAGACTGACCCTTTATTTGCTCACAAAGAGTCACTGACTGCCTAGTCTATCTCAAACTCCCTGCTGGGAAACAGTGGAGAAAAGGTTGTCCTTCACTCACGGAGCTGACAGCTTAAATCTAAGAAACCAGCCACTGAATTGTAATTGCAACTGTGGGAGCGGTGAGGGGCCCCTAGAGCTGGTTAAGGCAGACGGAGGGTTTCTGCAGAGGAACGTATGTATAAAAGACCTAAGTTAGAAATATGCAGGGAACATTCGAGAAGAGGGCATGCAGAAGCATCATGCAGGTTCCGCAGTGATGTAGGCTAGAGGTGATAGGAGCTTAGACCAGGGTGGCTACAGTGGGAATGGAGAGAGAAAGCTTTGAGATCGATTTAGGAGGTGAAAACCAGTTTACTGATAGATAAGATACGAGAGTGAAGTAGAGGGAAGAAGCAAGCAGCCCTCTCAAATATCCATCTCAAGTGGTTGAGTGAACGGTGAAACAGAGAAAGTGTTAGTCATTCAGTGTCCGACTGTTGGTGACCCCGTGGACTGTAGATCGCCAGGCTCCTCTGTCCATGGAATTTTCCAGGCAAGAATACTGGAGTGGATGGCCATTTCCTTCTCCAGAGGATCTTCCCAACCCAGGGATCAAACCCAGGTCTCTTGCATTGCAGGAAGATTATTTACTGTCTGAGTCACAGCTGCTCAATAAGATAGGGGAAAAAAAAAAAGGAGGAGAAGCATATTTGGCAGGAAAAGATGACTGTTTTTTTCTGTGATCATTTATATGATATGGCATTCACATGGTGCTGGTGAAATACCCAAATAGGGGTGGCCAGTAAGCAGTCAGACATAAAAGTTCAGCGATGGAGGAAGACCTAAGGATCAGTAATTGATAGAGGGTAATTACAGGGATGGGTATTAATAAGATTACCCCTAAAGAAAGTATGCAGAATGGAAGAGAAGAGGGCTTAGACTCCTGGAAAAAAATGACCTTGAATTTATCAAACCTTTTTCCATATGATGTTAATAATGCTTTCAAGTGGACCTTATCAAGTTCTAAACACTTTGTTTTCCCAGGTATTTTGTTTTCAGGCTCAAGCTAACAAAAATCCTTACCTTCCTTCTCCCCTCCCACCTCAGCCACAGAGAACATCTGTGCTTCACTCTTGAGCACAAACATAACAAGTGTAAAAGGCAAAGAACAAAATAAACACCAGTATATTTTAGGAGTTGTCAGGATGAAGGAAAGGGTTATCTTGCATATTCATCTGTTAAACTGGAACAATCTGGGTGTATTTCTAGGAAGTAGATTCCACTTTAAGGCATGAAAAGACTTTCTTCCTCTGAAGTCAATAGCTATGAATGGGAGTGTGTGGTGGTGAGTCTCTTGCACTTGAAGTCCTGAATCAACATCCATCAGAGAGGTCACAGATAGACCTCCATGATTAGAAGACCAGCAGATAATCTTTAAGACCTCATTGTCACTAATTATTAGTATAAATGTGTATATTCATCAAATCTAGTGTGTCTGTGTTCATTTCTCATTTATTCAGAAAAGATTCATAAAATTATGAATTTTATCAAAGTGGCTAGAAAAAGTTTAGAGCTTTGTACTGGTTTATAATGAAGCAAAGTTTTGATATGCAAATATATGCATATTAATGATGTAATGAATCCTTTTCAGTATTGTCTCCTGTCCAAACCATACCCTTTCCTAAAAGCTCTACAAAAAACGAGGGTTAAAAAAATGAGAGTTTCCCATTCTCCAGAAAAGATGCACTACATGCAGGCTTTCTTCCTCACATAAACTATGTAAAAATTTAAAATAAAGGATCGTGAAGAGAACAGATGAGTCAGTAAAATAACATATACACTGTCAAGCAGAAAACAATCAAAACAATCATTTAGCTGCATTTCTTTTAAAGAAGATGAAACAGAAACACTAATTTTAGACTGATAATTCCCTTTTACTACTAAAATTGCTATAGCAAAGAAGTACTCTGATGATCTTCATTACTAACAAATTCCAACTTCTTCCATGAGCAGTCCTAAGTTTCAGGAGTAGCCAGGACTTTTAAAGTTTGTGGAAGAGAATGATTGGTATGAACCAACCTACTGGTTGCTTACAAGCCTCAGGGAGGGTTAGAAACGTGCCTTCTTCACAGCCTGGCTTAAACATAAAGAAGTACCTGCTTTGGTACCTGAATTTTCTGCTTAACATCTAATTGACCTTGAACAACTACCTAAATTTATCACTTTGATAATAGGGCTAAATGTGCACCTCATAGGGTTGTTTTCTGGATCAAATAAAATAATACATATAAAGGGTAGCACATATCAAAAAAATATTTATGTACTCTTTTATTATTATTATTACATTATACTGAGAGAATTTCTACTTTAAATAAACTGTTTATGAGAGTTCTCAATTTCAGACTTTTAAGTTGTTCACATGAAAATTATCAGGGACACAGTTAATATATTTGGCAAAACTAATACAATTACGTAAAGTTTAAAAATAAAATAAAATTTAAAAAAATAAAAAAAAATAAAAATTAAAAAAAAAAAAAAAAGATAGTAACTAGAGATTACATTGGAGAAGGCAATGGCACCCCACTCCAGTATTCTTGCCTGGAAAATCCCTTGGACGGAGGAGCCTGGTGGACTGCAGTCCATGGGGTCGCTACAAGTCAGACACGACTGAGCGAATTCACTTTCACTTTTCACTTTCATGCATTGGAGAAGGAAATGGCAACCCACTCCAGAATTCTTGCCTGGAGAATCCCGGGGATGGGGGAGCCTGGTGGGCTGCGGTCTATGGGGTCGAACAGAGTCGGACACGACTGAAGCGACTTAGCAGCAGCAGAGATTACATGTGTTCAGACCTGAGTTCAATTTAAAGGCACATGATTTTATTCCCAAATGGATCTTGTTTACAGACATCCCACTATTGGGAACACTTTAAGAATCAAACTACATGTTATTATACTGCTGTGTATTTACCAACAACTCTCCATAACAGCGAAATTATTCTCATAATTTTATCTGCAAAAATACAAAATTTCATATAATTTTGTTAGCAAATGCATAGAATGAGTACTCTTGATGCTGAGTTGCTGCTGCTGCTGCTGTTAAGTCGCTTCAGTCGTGTCCGGCTCTGTACAACCCCACAGACGGCAGCCCATCAGGCTCCCCCGTCCCTGGGGTTCTCCAGGCAAGAACACTGGAGTGGGTTGCCATTTCCTTCTCCGATGCATAAAAGTGAAAAGTGAAAGTGAAGTCGCTCAGTCGTGTCTGACTCTTCTCGACCCCATGGACTGCAGCCTACCAGGCTCCTCCGTCCATGGGATTTTCCAGGCAAGAGTACTGGAGTGGGGTGCCATTGCCTTCTCCGTGATGCTGAGTTAGGCAGTGGTAAAACTGTTCATATTATGGCCACAGATGGCACTGTCGCTGTATAATTAAGGTGCAACTTGTTCATTTCAGGACCTAGAATAACAGAGAGCAGTACTCATAATCTCATACATGTTGTAGAATGAAGCCTAAAGCTCATTGGCTGAAGGTACAGCAGTGCAGAGTGGCAGAGTACGGTCACGGTGGTGCTGTGGCTTTGCACGAGGGATCCTTTTCCACCTGACTCTGACTGTTTCATTCCAAGCGGAGAGACCTCCAGGAGCATACTTCTAGCCTCTAGCACCTCCCTTGAGTGCATGCGTGCTGAGTCATGTCTGACTCTTTGCAACCCCATGGGCTGTAGACCTCCAGGCTCCTCTGTCCCCGGGATTTTCCAGGTGAGAATACTTATGTGGGTTGCCATTTCCTTCTCCAGGGGATCCTCCGGGCCCAGGGATCGAATCCAAGTCTCCTTCATTGGCAGGCTAATTCTTTGTGCATCTCCCTTGCTGATTCTCAAAGAAGAGAAACTGGGTCAACACTTCTCGAGTTAAGAATGGAAAGCTGGGCCTGCAGCAAGTATTCCCACTGCCTAGAGTTCACGGGAGCAGCACTGGAGAGGTGCGCCCTCACCCAGCCCTGCAGAGGTAGAGTGCACGACTGGGGTGCCATAGGCAGCAAGAAACCCAAACTAGAAGACATCCTTCAATATCAGTTTTATCAAAAACCAGGTGGGACAGGCAAGTGTTTTCAATGGGCTTCTTTAAACTCAAATAAACTCAGTTGTTAATTCAGATAATTTTTTTTTATTTTTTAACTCTACAATATTGTATTGGTTTTGCCATATATCAACATGAATCCACCACAGGTATACACATGTTTCCCCATCCTGAACCCTCCTCCCTCCCCGTACCACCCCTCTGGGTCGTCCCACTGCTGGGCATACACACTGAGGAAACCAGAATTGAAACAGACACGTGAACTCAGATAATTTTTAAGGAGAAAAACACCCTTTGCTGAGCACTTCCTACCTCCAGGCATTATGTGAGATGTGAAAGAAACAACCAAAGGCAATTCGTGTCTTAAGGAAGTTAAGGCCCAGTAAAGCGGCACACGTACACAAACCGTATCAATGCAATGTGGCAAGTGCTGTACGTCTGCCACACTGTGCCAGCCCTTAGGACAATCTAACAGGGTGTGAGTCTGCTCAGTTACAGGCACCTGCTACAACTCCTCCCCTCTTCCTCCCACACAGTAAGGAACTCTGCAATGCAAATAAAAGGAGTTACAGAACTGTGAAAGAACTCTAATTGAGAAGGAAAAAAAATTTGCAAACTATAGAATCCTTGGAGTAAGAAATTACAGGAGCTGTCCCAACTGCACATGAAGCTTTGTTTGAAACTGAAAGTGCTAAAGCAGTGGCGTTTGAACTCTGCTCTTTGGAGTTTGTTGTTGTTGTTTGTTTTATTTTGGTGGAAGAGGGGGAGCTTTACAGATCTTCAGGGGCTCAAGACCCTCTGACAGCACCAATGCCATCGTCACCTCACGAGCGTTGTTTTCTTTCCTATTTTGTATACTGTGATTTCAAAAAAAAGTTATTCTGTCCAAAAAAAAAAAAAAAGCTGAAGAACAATAGAAAAGCACTGTATAAGAACTGAAGTATGAGGAAGGAAAGGACCAGAGCTGAGGCTGGAATGGGAGATAGAATCCAGAGAAGGAAACCAAAGGTTTATCTTTTAGGCAAGTAACTCCCAAATTCTGCTGCAATTCTGCTGCAATTTGTAGATGCTTGGGATCTTTGAAAAATACTGATGCCTACATGGCACCTTCAGACTTTCTAATTTAATTAATATGGGTACAATCTAGACTTTGAGATATCAGTTTCTAGGTGGTTTTAATATGTAGCAAGTCAAGGGCTATGAAGTAACAAAACCAGATTCACTTGTCAAAGATGTCACATTTATGCTGGGTAGAAGCCTAGATTCTAAATTGGCTCTAACAAGTACTTAACATTAAACATTTATTAAATTTTAAATTATCTATGCAAAGGTAACAATAAAGAACAGCTTTTAATATCACGTTCCAGTCGGACAACTGTGTAGTAGCCAGTTTTGTTTGCTGGTTTTTCAAGCAATGATTATGGCTCAATTCAAAAATATGTGCATATATGGAATACACACATATACACACAGAGCTCGAAAACTGAAAGAAGAATATGAACAACTAACCAATATTGGCAAGAACAGGATTCTTGGAAACTCTGAGAACTTTGGCACAAAAATGCATGGACTTTCTCCCAGTGAGCAACACTGTTATTTATTAGTTATTTAGTTTCAGTATTTGTATTAGCAGTATCATATTCTAGTATATTCGGTCATTGTGCCTCTCTATCGATTTCTGTTACAAATTCTGAGGAGGAAGATGATAACTCATCTGGGTTCTTAGGAATTCACATGAATTCACTCATGACCAGGAACTGCTATCATTAGCTGAGTAACAACCAACCTCCCAAAATTCCACTCCGCAGTTTCTGTCCATTACAACTCCTTTGGTGTTAAATCTACCCTGGTACACCTGAGAAGAGTATAAGAAGGACATGGGGAGGCTATCTGTGCTCACTGATAAAGCATGGTATGTGTGCACGCTCAGTCGTGTCCCATTCTTTGAGATCCCATGGACTATAACCACAAGGCTTCTCTGTCCATGGAATTTTCCCAGCAAGAATACTAGCCTGGGTTGTCATTTCCTCCTCCCAGGGATCCTCCTGACCCAGGGATCAAACCCACATCTCTTGTGCCTCCTGCATTGACAGGTAGATTCTTTACCACTGAGCCACCTGGGAAGTCCCTTAAAACATGGTTTAGGCTGATCATACCTCAGTCAAGCCTCTGACATCCTGAATAAAGTGAAAGGAGAGAGATTAAATGCTGGTCTAGAAGGAAATGGCTTAATCTATCAAAATGTGCTCCAGAGTTTCACTTAAAATTCGTGCCCAAACCCATCCCCATGGAAAGCAGATGCCCTTTTCCTTGGTCCGCGTCCACAAAACACCTCTATTCATCATAGCAACCAAAACATCTCTAGCATAATAGTGTCACGCCCAGTTGAGACTCTCTTGGTACCTGGAAAGGCTGTCACAAATGGCTAACTCCTCGAATGATTAAGAATGTACTTCTCCTTTCTTTTGTAAGTCTGCCATAAACAATAAAGGAGAGATATTTGCTATTAGAAAAACGCCAGTTTAGAAGAGGCGCTATAGTGTTTCGTTATGAGAAAAATCTGTTTTGAAAGTGTGGTTTCTCTTTGGGGAAATTTCATTTATTGAACTCTAAATTGAGGGCAAAAATTGCATGTTATTGAGAAGATTTACTGTGTGGATTTAATGAGATAAAATACACGAGGTCTTTGGCACTGTCCTACCACATGAAAAATGCTCAATAAATGACAAGAATTATTATTTTTGATGTTGCTGCTATATTGTTGCTCATAATTCTTAATGACAATACTGCATTCAGAAATTAAATTATCCTCATGGTGACCTAGAAATGCAAAGTCCAAACATCCAGTGATTCAGCAGTTTTCAAATAAACTCTGTGACCACCAGTTTTACAGTCAACATTGAAATGTTCGTCAGGTGTATCTTGAAATGTTTGAAATTAAACTGGAAATCTACAAAAATCTTAAAAAAAATGCAAGGAACTTGTCAGAGAGCTGCCTCCAATTCAAACTATATTTTCCTGACAAAGAGGATCTCAGTCATTGTCGTCTCTTTTTGTTTTTTCTTTATCCTTTTGGTAACTTCAAATAATTGTGTTTATCTTTCCAGGTAGCATTTGTGGCAGCAATTCAGGCACCCTAGAGAGTGGTTTAAAGATGAGGAATCCCAGACACATTTACTTTCCATCTCCTGAAGTAATAGGCATGAAAATTTTAAAGCATTTCTTGTCAACTTTCCCCCTAACCTGCAACACTTTCTCCTGCTATCATTCTGAGTCATGAGCAGATACATGGAAGTAAATACATGCTTATAAATACATATTTTCTTAGTCATGTCTCCTAGGAACACACTATTTTTTCTTTTTTATTTACACAGGGAAAGGGAAAAGGAGTATAATAAAACCTTGCTATCATGATGGCAGGGAATCTTGCATACCACTATCAGATGCATCCTTGGAGCAGAAAGGTATGGAATTTACCATCTTAAAGGTCAGTACCAGAGTTCTTCTTGAGAAGAAACCTCACATAAAATACTTCGATCAATTTCTTAAGAGGTGGAAGGTGAGACATGAAGGCAAAAGCTGAAGGGACATAACAAAAAGAAGAAATAGCTAAACCACTCAGCACAGGAAAATAAAGGGGGACTGTGGGTGGGGCAACAGAGAAAGAAAGAGACAGGTGGGGCCTGAGAAGCCTAACAGGAGGCTGCAGTCTGCAGAAATGCAGGCGGATGGGGGCTCACAGGCATATAAGATGAGGCAGAAAGATCATCGAAATCCTAGAGCCTCTTTCGGTCCCCGTTTTCTCTACAAAAATCTTAAGTAAAATTGAATGCAGTCAGTCATATGTCCTCCAGAGACTGGGCTGTGGAGGGGACACAGACAGCACCAGAACACAGCAGGAATGTCGGTGGGCCTCTGTGTGGAGATACGACACAAAGTGGAACTAACTGGAAGAGGATATGTGATGAGATCACTGTTCTCCAAATGCACAGAGAGGTGACCTCAATTACTAGGAGAAGGGCAACATCTGAATTGCACAAGTAACTCTCCAGCTGAGGAAACAAACAGGAGATAAAAATATCATTACATCAGCCTTCGCTGTACTCAAGAACACTAGCCTTCTCTGCTGGCTGAAGATGCCACACATAATCATCCTCAGGGCCTTTGAACTTGCTGTCTCTCTCCTTGGAATGCTCTTCTTGAAACATGACTCATTTTTGTCATCCAGGTTTTGGCTTATACATCCCCATAAAGACCTCAGATCACCTCTCTGAAGTACCTCACCTCCCCTGGGTTCAGCCATTTTCTAGCACCTCATCCTATTTTCATAATCCTTATAACCACTCAATATTTTCTGGTTTACTAATTGTATTTCATTGACTCAGAGGCCACCAACCATAAGATGCACTATTATTATGTGTATTCCTAACAAAGCAAAATGCTGTCAATTAAAGTAAGACACATCCCTCTGGGAAGTCCCAGTGCACCAGCCCCAAGCAACCAGTATCATGCATTGAACTTGGACTGGCAATTCATTTCATATATGATATTATACATGGTTCAGAGGGATAGTACGGGGAGGGAGGAGGGAGGGGGGTTTGGGATGGGGAACACATGTATATCTGTGGTGGATTCATGTTGATGTATGGCAAACCAATACAATATTGTAAAGTAATTAACCTCCAATTAAAATAAATAAATTTATATTAAAAAAATAAAGACACAATACATTCTTACCATTTTGAATTCTGAATGTAGAGATAATTGTAAATAGGTTTTTTTTATTTTTTTTTTTAAATTTTATTTTATTTTTAAACTTTACATAATTGTAAAAAGGTTCTTACAGACTTATTTAGCCACTGATTTTCATCATCTATCACTCTTCCACATAAACAGGAAAATGTAAATAAGATCTGTTGTTTATTGTTTTCAGTAAAATATTAAGTTGTAGTCATTCTTTCAAAAAAGCTTCATTAATATTAAATTTAAGTGCTCTTTTCTAGGTTTTCTGTAACAACTTTCTGTTTTAATGTCAAATCACAATGTAATCTCAAAGACATTTTAAATGGCAGTATTAAACTAAACCTGTGTAATACGGACAATATAATGACCCAACTCAATTGGCAACAATGTGTCCATATTTTAACAAGTTTGGGCATAAGCAGGAAATGACAGATATGTCAGACCGCTTTCTGGCCAGTGGTAGGGAAGACATATTGAATTGTGAGTTGCATCTGACTTCAAAACTGCTAAAATGTGAAACATAATGTGTATCTTACCACAACAAGCTAACTGATAATTTACCATCTCTCACATAGCCTCTTTGTCTTTAAGAAAATGGAAGCTTGCCTATATATCTCTAAAACCCAGAAAATAATAGGTATTCAAAAAATATTCATTCAAAGAATGAGATGTACTGCCGATTCACCATCCAGAATGATGTAGGACAAGATAACCACTAAAAATGCAATTTCTCTATCAACTTAGAACAATGGTTGGCATTTGTCTGGTTTGCTGTCACCAATGAGAGAAATGTTCTATAATCTCCATAGACAGAGAAACTGTCCTATTGTCTCCCTTTAAGTATATTAGACTGCAATGAACTTTTTTTAAAAAATGGGCTTCCTTGTGATTAAACCATCTGATGAGGTAACCGACAGGCTACAATTCTCATTTGCAGAAGCTTCAGTTCAATTCAGTCCAGTTGCTCAGTCGTGTCCAACACTTTGTGATCCAATGGACTGCAGCATGCCAGGGTGTCCTGCCCATCACTAACTCCTGGAACTTGCTCAAACTCATGTCCACGGAGTCAGTGATGCCATCTGATTATCTCATCTTCTGTTTCCCTCTTCTCCTCCTGCCTTCAATCTTTCCCAGCATCAGGTTCTTTTCCAATGAGTCAATTCTTCACATCAGGTGGCCAAAGCATTTGAGCTTCAGCTTCAGCATCAGTCCTTCCAATGAACATTCAGGACTGGTTTCCTTTAGGATTGACTGGTTTGATGTCCTTGCAGTCCAAGGGACTCTCGAGTCTTCTCCAACACCACAGTTCAAAAACATCAATTCTTTGGTGCTTAGCTTTCTTTACGGTCCAAGTCTCACATCTGTACATGATTACTGGAAAAACAACCACTTTGACTAGATGGACCTTTGTTGGCAAAGTAATGCCTCTACTTTTTAATATGCTGTCTAGATTGGTCATAGCTTTTCTTCCAATGAGCAAGAGTCTTTTAATTTCATGGCTACAGGCACCATCTTCTGATTTTGGAGCCCCCAAAAATAAAGTCTGACACTGTTTCCATTGTTTCCCCATCTATTTGCCATGAAGTGATGGGACCAGATGCCACGATCTTAGCTTTTTCAATGTAGAGTTTTAAGCTAGCCTTTTCACTCTAGTCTTTCACTTTCATCAAGAGGCTCTTTAGTTCCTCTTCACATTCTGTCATAAGGGTGGTGTCATCTGCATATCTGAGGTTATTGATATTTCTCCCTGCAATCTTGATTCCAGCTTGTGCTTGATCCAGTCTGGCATTTCTCATGATGTACTCTGCATAGAAGTTAAATAAGCAAAGTGACAATAAACAGCCTTGATATACTCCTTTCCCAATTTGGAACCAGTATGTTGTTCCATGTCCAGTTCTAACTGTTGCTTCTTGACTTGCATACAGATTTCTCAGGAGTGAAATGATATGATCACTCCCTAGAGCCAGACATCATTAGATGTGACCTCAAGTGGGCCTTAGGAGACATCACTACAAACAAAGCTAGTGGAGGTGATGGAAGTCCAGCTAAGCTATTTCAAAGCCTAAAAGATGATGTTGTGAAAGTGCTGCACTCAATATGCCAGCAAATTTGGAAAACGTAGCAGTGGCCACAAGACTAAAAATGGTCAGTTTTCTTTCCACTTCTAAAGAAAGACAATGCCAAAGAATGTTCAAACTACCACACAATTGCACTCATCTCACATGCTAGCAAAATAATGCTTCAAATTCTCCAAGCCAGAATTCAACAGTACATGAACTGAGAACTACCAGATGTTCAAGCTGGACTTAGAAAAGGCAGAGGAACCAGAGATCAAATAGCTGACATTTGTTAGATCATAGAAAATACAAGAGAATTACAGAAAAACATCTACTTCTGCAGAAGCTTAGTAGAGATAAAATCAACAAGTGATACCAGGATGAATCTTTGGATGTACATACCACAGAAACTCCATTAAAAATATAGCATCCTCTTCTGGTACAGGAAATACAGAGATCTAAATAACATCTGACGTTGTAAGCATGCCAAAGGACAGGAAATTATCAGAAATTCAGGCAGTCCTAGATAAAATTCTCATCCTCTTATTCACTTGAATAATTTAGTTAAAATCTTTTATTCTTAGATCAAATTCTTGTTGCTTTCTCTGTTGCTCTCCCTCTGTAGTTCCCTCATTGTGATATATGGAATAGATAAGAGTTTCAATAAAATTCAACAAAAACTATGCATCTTTTTTCAAAATTCTGCACAAATAACATAATCTTGACAGGTAACATACCCAAATTAATTTCAGGTATTAGTACAAGAAATTCATGTTTTCTTTTTCTTTTTTCCTTTCTTTGTACTGAAATGTAACAATATACTTAGCTACTTTCTTACAGCTAGACATAAAACGCTCAGTGTGGGTTTCCACTAACCTTTTTTGCAACCTCTTTATACAGAGGTTCCTCTTCCATGGTAGATTTTTTCCCTAGTATCACATATCTCTATTATCTTTTGTTCTCTTTTAGAGAACAAATAATTATCTTTTAGATAATTATTTATACTGAATATTATATTCTTTTTGAAACCATTATCGTTTTGTGT
Organism: Bos grunniens; assembly: GCF_055505025.1. Taxonomy (NCBI): domain Eukaryota; kingdom Metazoa; phylum Chordata; class Mammalia; order Artiodactyla; family Bovidae; genus Bos; species Bos grunniens. Next base: position 4,795,564 of record NC_141179.1, on the reverse strand, counting down.
AACCAACAATTAGTCTTACATGGAGACTTTAAGATTTGTCACAAAAAGCATATTTCTTAACTACCAAACTCACCATTCCATTATGTTCCAAGAGGATGCCAAATGAACAATGTGACTGCATAACATACTATTATTAAATGTAAGATAGATGGTATGGGGAGGGAGGTGGGAGGAGGGTTCAGGATGGGGAACACATGTATACCTGTGGTGGATTCATTTTGATGTATGACAAACCAATACAATATTGTAAAGTTAAAAAATTAAATTAAAAAATAAAAATAAATAAAAATAAATGTAAGATAGAAAAGAACATACTGTATAACAAAATAACCTTGACATCTCAGTAGCTTAACTTAAACTTGTTTCTTGTACATATACAAAGCAGTTTTGGTGACCCTCTTGTAGATGCCCCGTTTGGAACTCCAAGGTTACTAAAGTAGGCAGAAGAACTTGATGCAAAAGACACATTTGACTTTTAACTGCCTCAGCCCAGATTTGACAAATGTCGCTTCAACTACTGTAAATTAGCTAGAATTAGTTATGAAGATTAAATAAATAATAACTCATAAAGTAATACTTAGCCCACAGTAACATTCACTGATATTGAGTTACTAAATTCATATTATATTTAGGTTTTACTAATTCAATTCATTATTATTATATTAATACCTAAATACTACCATTTTATTATTATTATTAAACAATATGGCTTTATAGATTGAATTTGAACCCTTGTCATTTTACACATTATTTTCCTAAGTAATGGAAATTGACTATTGTGGATAAAAATTTTCTGGACATCAATAATACATCCTATTTGGATAATGAAACATATAGGTTCCTCAGTTTTACCATTTGTTAGTGAACTACAACAGAGAAAAATAAGTGCTTTTAAATAGTAATATTGAGTATTAAACATTGATCAACTGCTTCTGTCAGTCAGCAACTCCCAGCACAATGCTGGGTTATCACCAAATAATGGCAAAATGTGAGATGAAATTGTGCTCTAATTGTCCTTGTAATATCTGCACCACACATACTTTTAATCATGCAGGGACACAGAGATTCTAAAAGCTTCAAAACAAGGAGTCATGCTAGTATCTTCAGGGAAAGAGTGCAAAGACTGGTACATTCCACAGTATTCTCTAACACATTTCCTCAAAATGCATCAGAAGAGGCACTTACTCTGCTCCTCACTCTCATACACAAGCAGTCTTGTCTTCTAATTACAGTGAGCTGAAGACTGTTAAGATAGCTTAGGAAAAGTCCTTAAGATACCCATTTCATACATAATTTAGTTTATTTAAAAATAAAAGAACTGTTAAAATTTATCAGATTATATTTACTATAAACAGGATGAACAGTTATTTTGTCCTTAACTTTATAATTTTACTTTTATTCAGATCAAGGTACCTCTGTCTTAGGTTCTACAACCAATCCCTTAGTGAGTTTTGTTCTCTAATTCTGAAACATTATCTGAATTTACCTACTTCTCTCTGTTTCTACTGCTTCTATCCTAAACCAAGACACTGCTTAGATGACTGCAACTGAATCCTAACTACTGTGTTTCCACTCTGTTCCTACCCACAACCTTTCCCCACCATGATCTATTTTACTTTGACTTCCAGGAGCCAAACTGATAACATTGTGCAATGCAGAACCATTTATCTGCACATAGAAAACAATCAAATTCAGTTTATAAGCCCCTTATCACTCTAGTTCTCACTCATCATGTATATTAGTTTCCTAAGTTTGCTGAAATGCATGATTTCAAATTTAGTGGTTCAAAATAATAGGAATTTATGTCTCACAGCTTTGGAGGCCAGAAGGCCAACGTCAAGGTCATAAAGGCCATACTCCCTCCAGAGGCTCTAGTGGAAAATTCACTATTTGCTGTTCCAGCTGCTATGGTCGCCAGCATTCTTCTGCTTGCGGTTGCACCACTCTGACCTCTGCATCCATCTTCACATTGCTTCCTCCTCTTCTATAGGTCTGTGTCTCATATCCTGCTGCCTCTCTCTTATAAGAACATTTTATGATGCATTTAGGGGCCTACTTGCACAATACAAAATAACCTCTTCATCTCGAAATCCTTAATCACATCTACATCACTACATCAGGTAACACCCATGGGTTCCAGGGATTAGACCTGCTGTCTCTGGGTGGGAGCTGTTTGGTCTACTACATCGAGACACAGTGCACTCACTGGAACCCCTTCTGTCCGCTTGCCTAGAGGTGTTTGTACTTGTTCCTCCTGCCTGGGATGCTCCTTCTTCCAATTATCACAGAGCCTATTTTTTTGGATGTTACTCAAACATCACTTCCTGAGAGTTTATTTTTCTACAACCCACCTAATATTGCCACCTATCTACCCCATTCACTGTCGGAGCTCCCTATTTATTTTTTTCCAAGGTGCTTCTAAACTTTGGAGACCATCCTATTTATCTAATAATACTTTGCCTCTTCCCTAATTCTATGAGAGAAGGGATCTGCTTTTATTGGTCATTATTATATTTCCAGGACTTAGAATAGTGCTTAGCACTATGGTAAGCACTCAAATACTTGTTAAATAAATAGAAGATTAGGTCATTGCCAGCATCTAATAAATGGCATGCAACAAAGATCATTTGTCTACTTTTGATTAATTTGAATTGCTATAATTCACTAACAATGAAATAGGAATTGTGAATAACCTTATCAACAAGATTTTAGTAGGATTTTATAAGCTAAGGCTTATAAGGTATAGGTGAAGTTTTGAAGTTCTCAGCATTCTTTCAGTCTCTGCACTGAAGAGAACCAAGCAAGGATGCCCAAATACATTTATACAGTTAAGAGCTGTCCCGCATGCAAAGGAGACACTGTGCATGTTCAAGTGTGATGGCGCTATCCGCTACAAATGTTCTAGTAGTCTGCAAATGCTATCCTGACTGACATGTTTCACTGTTATTCAAGTTTTAATTCAGAGTAACTTTAACTCAAATTAACTTTGAGTTAAACAGCAATAATAATCATTAGCATTTATTGAGATGCTACTATGCATCATATAATGCACAAGAATATATAGATGAGTCATTTGATATATGATTGCAAGATCAGTGTCATGAATTCCGTGCAATTTTTTTTAAAAAAGAAAACAAAACAAGAAGGAAACTGAGGCTCAAAGAGGCTATGTAACCTATTATTACATAGCCTAAGGCCTGGTGTATCTTGTAACCAGAGTCCATCTGCGCATGCTGTTCACCAGGGGCAGGATCTGGGAAAACCTGAAGAGACATAGTAGCCACCAGAATGCGTAAGTGAGTAAGTAAGTGAAGTCGCTCAGTCATGTCCGACTCTTTGCAACCCCATGGACTGTAGCCTACCAGGCTCCTATGTCCCTGGGAGTCTCCAGGCAATAGTCCTGGAGTGGATTGCTATTTCCTTCTCCAGGGCATCTTCCCAACCCAGGGCTCAAACCTGGGTCTTCCACATTGCAGACACGTGCTTTACTGTCTGAGCCACCAGGGAAGCCTGAATGGGTACTTCTTAATTATTGACCGGCCCTGTGTTAGGACAGACATCTGTTCAGATCACACATATGCTTACATCTTTATTCTTCTTACTTCTTGAATCTCTGATAACCACATGCATTTCTATAATATTAATCATCTTGATCACCCACTAGTGAAGTATACAGGGAGCATGAAAGTACCAATTAAAGGTCTTAAGAATTCTGTTTCTGTTACCCTTTGTAAGTAGAAATTCAAATGTGTGCACATAAATGGATGTTTAGAGATTACACATGTACACACACACACATATTTAATACCATCTTTGGAATACCAGATTCCTGGTAACTACTGTAAAACCAACAATGGATTGCACACATTAAACATTAGCCTTAATTTTTTCAGATGCTAAGCAGCTCTAGGAGGTACAGCCCATTAATCATAGTTAGAACATCCTAAGTATACTATTAAAAAGAAATGATTGTGTTAGATTAGAAAATTTATCACATATACAAAATGCAACTCTAAACTGGAGTAATAAGCTTCACAAAAAGCCTGATTCAAGTGGTACACCCAGGAACACCAGCTATAAGAAGCCACACTGGCTTTAACTATCTGAAGGTACCCAGTCCACACTCCATGTCCTTAAAAGGCTCATAGTCAGTATTGTGGTAAAGATCAATACCTTAATTAGGAACACTTTGATTTCAAGCAATAGAATGCAGTCATTTAGCTTAGCTAAGAAGGAGAATCTAGGGGCAGACACACAGAGATGTCCTGGACCCCTAGGCAGTATGTTTACTCAGGCCTCATGAGGGGCTGAAACCATCAGGTTGAAGTCAGAACCAGAGGTCCACTATCTGCCTCCCCAGGACCCGTGGGCTGCAGAGCTCCAGTCTCCTTTCTGCTTGGGCTTATTCTGCACCCACAGGATGAAAAGTAGTCATTCCTCTCAGCTGAGCTTTCAGTGACCTCCTATATCGTACAGAGTCCCAATTCAAGATTTCAATAATGGAGAATTCGGTTGACCCAGACTGAATCAAGTGTCTGTCCTACTCCAATGCACTGAGGCCAGCGGGGCAGGCAAGGGATCCACTGCTGTCTCAGCAGGGACGATGGCTAATCTCCAAGGAGGGTCACGCATAAGGCAGGTAAACCGACAACTGTGTCTGTTACATTAGTAATAAAACAATCACATTTAGATGGCCTGCTCTCCATAAAACACTTCTTACAATTCCTTGATCAAAATAATCCTAAATAAACATTGGCTATGGTTCTTAGTGTCTATTGCATCACACAGTGTCAGGTGTTATGCATAAAGTAAGCCCAGAGACCCAAGGCAGCCCACTACAGGGGCACCCATCTCAGTTTGAGGGATCTTAGAAAGGCTTGTGAGATGAGCTGGTGAAAGCGGAGGAGGAACTATAAAGGTGATGATGGGAATTTTCTAGGAAGTGAAGGTAAAGGGGTTTTCCAAAATGGTGCAGTAAATATAAAATCCCTGAGAAGAGAGAAATGCTGTCTTCCAGAAATCCTGGGTGGTTTAATATGCCAAAGCCAGGGTGTATGTCTGTGCAAAGGCTTGAGGGGTTTGAGTAAGTCAACACATGAGCCTTACTCAAGGCTATTTATTTATTGCATAAATGGGTGTTGCATAAATGAGTATTTTCAAAAAGGAGGGACCTGCTCTGATTTCTCCTTGCAGAGTTGGAGGACTTCAGATTGGATAACAGCGGGAAGGGAGTGGGGCTCTCCTTAGCAGGAGTGTCATTCACCAAGATACAGAGTGCTGAAGGGAAAGTGACTTCAGGAAAGGCTAGAATGAGCTTAGCTCTGTGCCCAATGAATTTGAGGTACCTGAGAGACATATATAAGGTGTATGTAAGAGAATTAAAGTTAAAGGTGTGCATGCAAGAGAGTGGTCTAGGAGATGCATGGAACACTTACATAAAATAGGCAAAAATACACACCAAGAGTTGTGTGAATTAGACATGGAGCCATAAATCCTTGGAAAGGCTGGGCAGTGCTCTCAGACAGAGAACGTGAGCTACTATTGGGTTTGAATTGGAAGAAGAAGGGTCTCCAGGCAGATGGGTGCAATGGGATGGTAAGTGAGAGAGAGGCATTTCCAAGAGAAGGGAGGTAAATGCAGAGGCAACTCCATAAGCCTCCTCTTTGGAATCTGAAGGAGGAGGAGATCAGGTACCACTCAGCTTTCATGTACACAGGAGAAGACCTAGAACTGTCTACACAATTCAGTTTCTGAAGACTAGACATCTAGACATCTAAGAGGGCCAAGGCTGTCTATGATTTAATAATCTTGCTACTGTCCATAATGATTCTACAGAAACAAAAATAAAACATCTCTGAAGGCATGGTGACCCACTCCAGTATTCTTGCCTGGAGAATCCCATGGACAGAGGAGCCTGGTGGGCTAGAGTCCATGGGGTCATAAAGAGTTGGACATGACTGAAGCGACTTAGCAAGCACGCACACAAAGGCAAATGAGCAGCATTCCCATTAAGCACAACAGATTGAATACTTTCACTTCCTCTCAAAACTTATCTGTGTACGAGACAGCAAAAGAGACACTGATGTATAGAACAGTCTTATGGACTGTGTGGGAGAGGGAGAGGGTGGGGAGATTTGGGAGAACAGCATTGAAACATGTATAATATCATGTATGAAACGAGTCGCCAGTCCAGGTTCGATGCATGATACTGGATGCTTGGGGCTGGTGCACTGGGACGACCCAGAGGGAGAGTATGGGGAGGGAGGAGGGAGGAGGGTTCAGGATGGGGAACACAGGTATACCTGTGGCGGATTCATTTCAATATTTGGCAAAACTAATACAATATTGTAAAGTTTAAAAATAAAATAAAATTAAAAAAAAAAGAAAGCAGCTTCCACAAAAAAAAAAACAACTTATGAATCATCCCCTCTCAGTATAAAAAGACAGCAAATGATGCCTAAAATTGACAAATCTAGAAACAGAAATATATGCAAAGAAATAACCAAACCAAAGTCGATTAGAAAAAACCAGAGTGCTTGGGGAACTGGGATTTGTGCATAAGAAGGGATTGGAAAGACCACTTTTCATTATTGTAAACCCTGAGGGATTTCCATTTGATTATTTAACTACATATATGTACCCCCTGGCAAAAGTAAACATTTTATAAATTACAACATCAGTGAGACGAGAATGACATTCAGCTGGCGTGTAACGTTTCACAAATACACCTCTTCCAGTAAATAAATCACATGAAAAGCATGATTATGTCATACTAGGTCTATGTCAACATTTGCTCTGTCAGGCACATTCAGCCCGCACCAACAGCTATCTGTCATCACTTTTATGCTTTATTGCAGATAAAATATAAAGCATTATCCAGTCTGCCAGACCAAGTGCTTTTAAGAAACACTCAAACATTGGGGTCACCCTCCTAAAATACTTTACAGTGATATTTCACTTGCACACACCATAAAGTTTTAGAACCAGAGTGTAATTAGCCCAAGGTCCTCATTTTGCATATGGAAAAGCTAAGTGCCATACTAAGGAATTCTCCAGATGCCAAACCGTTCAGCAGTGCCGCCCTTAGAGTTCTTCCTTCCATTCTTTGTTCCACTGACCTAGCACTTCTCCAGCTCTGTCTACTGTGCACTAGAGCCCATTATACCAAAGGGTCTGCACAAAATATTAACACTATTGTAGATATCAAGTACATTTTAGAATTTGTCTGTTTAGAATTTCAGTAACTAAAAGGACCTTTAAACATGGACTAATACAGGATTGCATCCCTAATGAATAATATGCTCCAGCACTTTCCTCATTATATAGCTGTGAATAAGAGATTCGATCCTTGCCCTATAACTTGTCAACATACACTCTAGCAGGAGAAAATGGGATGAAGCCAAAAAATGTAATGAAGCGTGATGGCCAACACAGGATGATCTTCATGGGAACTGGAACATTCTGCTAAAATCTGAAATCACAAATATGCCAACAGATACAAAATTTATAGCATCATTTCTAGAATAAAAGTAAAGCTTATTTGACAAATTTTATCAACAGCAGAAGGAAAAGCTATAGTGTTCCAGAGAGTTCTGAGCCTTTTTAGTACTCCATATTTGAAAGTTACGGTCAATTTAATAATCTCACTTTGTTGCCATAGACCATCTTGACTTGTTGACTTGGTCACAGACTGACTGGCTGACTTCCATGCAACGAACTCTGTAATGACTGATTATGGTCTTCTACTGTACCTAAAATTATTCAGCTAGCAACGAACAGTATCTTTTTGTGCCTTCTTACTTAGTGGTTGTCTAGAATTCTCTGTCTGGAATTCTGCCTTCCTTTCCTGCCCTTTCAAGTAGGCCCACTTAATACCTAGCTCAAGATGCTGTCTGCCAAAACTGAACTCCCTCCTGACATCCACCCTTGTCCAGAGCACATAGCTTCCGTTTTGTAAACAGGTGCCAGGGTTTTGTCAGTGCTGGTACACAAATGCTTGGGTCTCCCAGAAGAAAATGAGCTCATGAAAGTAAAAACCAGGCTCATTCATATTATATCCGCCACATTTAGCTAATTCTTGACACACTGTAGGCATCCCATAACCTGGCCTATGTTACAGAGATTCATATTTTCTGAAAATTTTCTTATTAAGAGCAAATGATATAAATCCATGATAACTAATCTAGTATAATAATTCTATGTGTTAAAGGAAAAAAATGAAATGATATAACTATCAAAGTCATCATATTTATTGAACAGGGAAAAATAGACAACAGATTCTAATATATATTAACTATTCTTTTAAAAAAATCCACTTTATGAAAACTCAATGAGGAAATCCATGTTTACAAAGCAATTATGTGAGATAGAAACTTACTTTACAAGCGGTATCACCTCAAAGTTTTTTTTTTTTTAAACAGCAAAATCCCTAGTAAATTTTCTTTTCCAGTTTTTAAATGCTTTTTTATTCTCCAGTGAGGTTAAAAGTTTTCTTATGCTTTCTCACAGATCTATGGGTATTATCATGAATGCATCTGAATCCACAATACCATTGATTAATAAAGAAAACTCCCTTCCCTGAAAACCAGTGTTAACACAACACACAATAACAAAACTTTGGACCCTTGCCATGTCTTAATAAATAACTTCCCTGAATGAAAAAAGCAAAAGTAATTTCAGGATAGATAACTCAGGCTGGTAAGCAAATTAAATACTAATTAAAGCATTTGAATATCAGAACAAATATAGCACAGAATTGTAACATCAATTAACATTTTGTTGACCAGTCATTACCATAAAACAAAGAGCAAATATAACCATGTTTCTTTAATAAGGTCATAATTAGAGTAAATTACTTTAACACAAAATGCAAAGAATCATACCACAGTTCACATAACAGTATTTCAGTAGACACAACAAAGAGAGATCGAGTTCACCTACAATCAGTGTGTGAAAAATCCTGTACATTAAAGAACCCACTGTGTCAAAAGTGTACATTTTAAAACATAATGAAAAAAGGAAACTTAGTTCCCCTAACTTCTGAAGGAAGGAGGTCTCCAAGATGGTAACGTTGGAGACGTTCTCTTCTTCCCTTTCTTTCTTCAGGAGTCTCACCCTTCAATGTGGATAACTCCCATGCCGAACACTCTGGAGATCAACTCATTTCTAAGTGCACCTTCCTCCAGATGTCATGCTGGGAACTGAAGCAACACATCCAAACCCAAATACCCTAATTTCCCTATTGTTGTTAATGTCCTAACCTCCTCCCAATTAAACAGGCATTTGGACTTCTATTCAATGCTTTCTATTCTCATGGCCAACATCTTCACACAGGGTTTGGCAAGGTCTCACATAGGAAGCTCTAGGGGCTTCCCTGGTGGCTCAGGTGGTAAAACGTCTGCCTGCAATGTGGGAGACCTGGGTTCGATTCCTGGGTAGGGAAGATCCCCTGGAGAAGGAAATGGCAATCCACTACAGCACTCTTGCCTGGAAAATCCCATGGACGGACGGCTGATAGGCTACAGTCCATGGGGTTGCAAAGAGTCAGACATGACTGAGTGACTTCACTTTCACTTTCACGTAGGCTATGTTAAAAGCATCCTCTCTGGTTCTCCACTCATTTTAACATGGCTGCCCAGGGGCCAAGAGCTTCCGCAGTTCCCTGACCCTCATTTGCCTCCCTCTCCTCTCCCCGCATGCTGCTGCTCCCCAATGCTCCTTCTTGTACCCGATATACCTTCTTTGTCTGACCCCTACATCTCTGCTTAGTCTAGTTTTTCAGCCTGTGATGCTCTCCTCAAACTCAGGCTTGGAAGAGTCTGACCTATAGGTACTTCAATGGTGGCCTCTTAAAATATGCCCAAAGACTAATATCAGAGCCAAAACTTGTGACCTGTAGAATTAAGTGTAAGATCTTGAGGAATTTTCCTGCATTATTCATGTAATCCTATAAAAACTTGACTGTCCTTAGCAGCCAAGAGGTAGTGGACACATAGGAGAAGGCAGGGTGGCCAGGCAGAACTTGGAGTGATGTGTGCAAAGCCAAGGACAGCCAACAGCCAAAAGAAGGCAAGGAACAGATTCGCCCTGAGAGTCCCCTCTGGGTGTACCACCCTGCTGACTGCTGGGCTTCTGGCTTGCAGAACTGTGAAAGAAACAGTTACTGTTGCTTTAGTCAAGAAGGATGTAGAAATTTGACACAATAGACTTAGAAAGTATACCACCTTTACAGTCTGGTTCAAACATCATTTTCTATTCCATAAAAGGATTCATGACTCTCTGGGGTTGGTTCAGTTCAGTTGAGTTGCTCAGTCATGTCTGACTCTTTGTGACCCTGTGGACTGCAGCACACAAGGCTTTGCTGTGCTTCACTGTCTCCTGGAACTTGCTCAAACTCAGGTCCATCTTGTTGGTAATGCCATCCAACCATCTCATCCTCTGTCATCCCCTTCTCCTCCTGCCTTCAATCTCTCCCAGCATCAGGGTCTTTTCCAATGAGTCAGTTCTTCGCATCAGGTGGCCAAAGTATTGGAGCATCAGCATCAGTTCTTCCAAGGAATATTCAGGACTGATTTCCTTTAGGATTGACTGGTTTGATCTGCTTGCAGTCCAAGGGACTCTCAAAAGTCTTCTCCAACACCACAGTTCAAAAGCCTCAATTCTTTGGTGCTCAGCTTTCTTAATGGTCCAACTCTCACATGACTACTGGAAAAACCATAGCTTTGACTAAATGGACCTTGGTCAGCAAAGTAATGTCTCTGTTTTTTAATATGCTGTCTATGTTGGTCATATCTTTTCTTCCAAGGAGCAAGAATCTTTTAATTTCATGGCTGAAGTCACCATCTGCAATGATTTTGGAGCCCAAGAAAATAAAGTCTGTTACTGTTTCCATGGGAGAAGGCAATGGCACCCTACTACAGGACTCTTGCCTGGAAAATCCTATGGACGGAGGAGCCTGGTAGGCTGCAGTCCATGAGGTTGCTGAGAGTCGGACACGACTGAGCAACTTCACTTTCACTTTTCACTTTCATGCACTGGAGAAGGAAATGGCAACCCACTCCAGTGTTCTTGCCTGGAGAATCCCAGGGACGGCAGAGCCTGGTGGGCTGCCGTCTATGGGGTTGCACAGAGTCGGACACGACTGAAGCGACTTAGCAGCAGCAGCACTCTTTCCATTCCCACCCCCCCATCTATTTGCCATGAAATGATCGGACCAGATGCCATGATCTTTGCTTTTTGAATATTGAGTTTTAAGCCGGCTTTGTCACTCTCCTCTTTCACTTTCATCAAGAGACTCTTTAGTTCTTCTTCACTTTCTGCCATAAGGGTGGTGTCATCTGCATATCTGAGTTTATTGATATTTCTCCCAGCAATCTTGATTCCAGCTTGTGCTTCATCCAGCCCAGCATTTTGCATGATGTACTTTGTATATAAGTTAAATAAGCAGGGTGACAATATACAGCCTTAGCGTACTCCTTTCCCAATATGGAACCAGTCTGTTCCATGTCCAGTTCTAACTGTTGCTTCTTGACCTGCTCACTGATGTCTTAGGAAGCACGAAAGTTAGTCTGGTATTCCCATCTCTTTAAGATTTTTCCACAGTTTGTTGTGATCCACATAGCCAGACATTTTAAAGCAGTCAATTAAACAGAAGTAGATGTTTTTCTGGAACTGTTTTGCTTTTTCTATGATCCAACAGATGTTGGTAATTTGATCTCTGGTTCCTCTGCCTTTCCTAAATCCAGCTTGAACATCTGGAATTTCTCGGTTCATGGACTATTGAAGCCTAGCTTGGAGAATTTTGAGCATTACTTTGCTAACATGTGAGATGAGTGCAATTGTGCAGTAGTTTGAACATTCTTTGGCATTGTCTTTCTTGGGGGATTGAAATGAAAACTGACCTTTTTCAGTCCTGCGGCCACTGCTGAGTTTTCCAAATTTGCTGGCATGTTGAGTGAAGCACTTTAACAGCATCATCTTTTAGGATTTGAAAGAGCTTATCTGGATTCCATCACCTCCATTAGCTTTGTCCATAGTGATGCTTCCTAAGGCCCAGTTGACTTTGCATTCCAGGATGTCTGGCTCTAGGTGAGTGATCACATCATCGAGGTTATCTGGGTCATGGAATCTCTTTTGTATAGTTCTTCTGTGTATTCTTGCCACCTCTTCTTAATTTCTTCTGCTTTTGTTAGGTCCATACCATTTCTGTCCTTTATTGTGCCCATCATTGCATGAAATATTCCCTTGGTCTCTAATTTTCTTGAAGCGATCTCTAGTCTTTCCCATTCTATTGTTTTCCTCTATTTCTTTGCACTGATCACTTAGGAAGGTTTACATCTCTCTCCTTGCTATTCTTTGGAACTCTACACTCAGATGGATATATCTCTCATTTTCTCCTTTGCTTTTCACTATTCTTATATTCTCAGTTATTTGTAAGGCCTTCTCAGACAACCATTTCACCCTTTGCATTTCTTTTTCTTGGGGATGATTTTGATCACCATCTCCTGTACAGTGTAATGAACCTCTGTCCACAGTTCTTCAGGCACTCTGTCTATCAGACCTAATTCCTTTTATCTATTTGTCATTTTTTCACCATTTTCAATTCCATAAAAGGATTCCTGATTCTGTGTGGTTGGTAACTATCTCTAATTAGAGCTGTTACAGCTTCATGTTTTAACACTGTCACATTAATGATACCACATATATTTAGGTCATGCATGAGAATATTTATGATATGCAAAATATATAATACATTTGAACAAATAAATGTACATGTATGTGCATACCTGTGTATATATTGAACACATATGTAAATGTTATCATAGCACTGGGTATATGTATACATGTATGAATATATACATAATATATACTTAGTATGTAAGTGCATAGTTGATCTAATAGATTGTTTAAAAGTCTACCTTATCTACTTAACATAGTGCCTTACTAACAACAGATATTCAGGAAATATCTGTCAAATTAATCAAGTTTTCAGATCTCCTGTGAGTTCTCTTGCCACCAAATCTCCAAGCTCTTGATGCAATTAAATGAGAGGTTGATATATGATTTACCATGCTTTAGAAAAATCTAAGGCCTAAGAACTTCTTTCAGTTGCTAAAGAATCTGCCTGCAATGCAGGAGACCCCAGTTTGATTCCTGGGTCAGGAAGATCTGCTGGAGAATCGATAGGCTACCCACTCCAGTATTCTTGGGCTTTTCCGGTGGCTCAGCTGGTAAAGAATCCACCTGCAATGCGGGAGACCTGGGTTCAATTCCTGGGTTGCAAAGATCCCCTGGAAATGGGAAAGGCTACCCATTCCAGTATTCTGGCCTGGAGAATTCCATGGACTAAGTCCAGGGGGTTGCACGACTGAGCGACTTTCACTTTCTTTTCAAGAGACTGACAACAATAACTAATGATAAAATAGAATAATCATAGCAATATACTATCATAAAGATTATGTGAATGTGGTCTCTAATTCTGTCTTGATATCTTACTGTACACATAGAATGTCTTCCATTTTAACTAAGCACTTATCATGTGCTGTGACCTTAACATTCACTGTTTAAGATACAACAGTAAAGCCAGAAAATTTCACTTTCCTTCTTCACAAGTTCATAGACAAGTCATGTCCTTACCATAGACCTTAGAAACTTCAGCATATGACTTGATTTTTTTTTTCTTACGTTGAGAAATTTCAACTTTTCACTTATAGGAAGTACTTCAAGGCTGCTCTGGCATGTCTGAATTGCCAGCATCGTTATCCTTGGGCTTTGGGGCCATTGTTGAGCAAAATAAGGGTGACTTGAACACAGCACTGTGATATCTCAACATAACCTATGACAGCTACTGAGTGACTAACGGGCAGGGCATGTTGGACAAAAAGATGATTCACTTTGTCAGTGGACTCCAGTGGGATAGTGTGAGATTTCATCATGCTACTCAAAATGCACACAATTTAAAACTTGTGGTTTTTTTCTTTTATTTTTGGAATTTTCCATTTAATAATATGTTCTTACTGCAGTTGACTGTGTGCAACTGAAACCATGGAAAGAAAAATAATAGATAAGGTGGTAAAACTGTACAACAGACCTGTGATGTGTGTGTATAAGTGTATATATATGTGTGTGTGTATATATATATATACATATATATGTGTGTGTGTGTGTGTGTGTGTGTGTGTGTAAGCAGAAACGCATACAAGGTAAGTAATACAAAAGAACTGCACTAACTGTGTTCACTAGTCTGCCAGACTGTTTTAAATTAAGACTAGACCATGCGGCTAAGCCAGTTCTTGGGGTAACGGTCCCTTTTAATGAACAGCATTAATTTGCTCATCTGGTAGAAGATATTTTTACATTTCTTCAGAGCAAACCTCAAATGACAAGATATGTACCTTAACACCAGGGAATCATCCAGATTTTGTCGAGCCTGATACACTATTTGGGATGCTCTCTTTAAGAAAAGTAACAATTTATGTTATAAATATAAAATTAGGTACAGGGCCTTGGAAGGGACCTAGTAAGGGAAGGACTTCGAAGTTTAATTAGCTTCACCATCAGCCTACCACTGCTACCCACAGACACCATGCTCTTGCTTCAAGACTGAGCTTCATCTGAACTGCACTCTGCTGATGTTCATTCAATCATTTACTGAGGGTCTCCTATGTAGCTGGTATTAGCTACATAGTATACAGGGATACTGGAGGAGTAAATGGCAACCCACTCCACTGTTCTTGCCTGGAGAATCTCAGGGACGGTGGGGCCTGGTGGGCTGCCATCTATGGGGTCGCACAGAGTCGGACACGACTGAAGCGACTTAGCAGCAGCAGCAGCATACAGGGATACAGTATGGAATAAAAGATATAAAGTATCTATCCTAACAGAGATTAGATTCTTGGGAGAAGGAAGAACATACACAAGTAAAAATGAATGATACAATTTCAGGTAGAGAAGGATGAACACCAAGCACTGCCGCCACTGCTGCTGCTAAGTCGCTTCAGTCGTGTCTGACTCTGTGCAACCCCATAGACAGCAGCCCACCAGGCTCCCCCATCCCTGGAATTCTCTAGGCAAGAGTACTGGAGTGGGTTGCCATTTCCTTCTCCAATGCATGAAAGTGAAAAGTCAAAGTGAAGCCGCTCAGTCGTGTCCAACTCTTAGCAACCCCATGGACTGCAGCCCACTAAGCTCCTCCGTCCATGGGATTTTCCAGGCAAGAGTACTGGGGCATACTTAAAAAAGTCATTGTTTTCAAAACCACTCCTTCACTAAAAACAAAAAGAGCCTTATGAATGAAAGGTTTTCTGTAACAACAGAGTTATGCTGTGTCCTGACATAAAGGGTTGCTGAATAGATTCTGAGCTCGTGAGGCAGTGCCTTTCTCAGCCTTCCTTAGCCTTTCCGATCTTGGGTGTTTGTTCTGAAAACAAGGCACACCATGCTGAAGACTTCCTGGGATGAGATGTCAAAATGGGAGACTCAGGTTGAGATTCCCAGTAAAAGAAAGACATCTTATAGCAAAAAGAGTTTTATATGACATTACTTATAAGCTTCTCACAAGAACACAAGTTCAATGAGATGTTTCTAAATCAGTTAGGGGAAAACAAGACACCTTTACAAGTCATTTTACTTGGTAGAACACTTTTGCTTGCCCAAATTACAAACAGATTAAAAGGCCATGCCAACCAACTGCCAACCAAAAGACTGCTAAAAATACATCACTTAGCAAAAGCAGAAGTTATTTTTGTTTCTGTAACAACTTTTATTAATCACTTTTCACTTCTGGGCCATGAAGTAAATAAATTATAGACCTGAGATTTTAAAATACAAAACAATTGTTTCATAACATTTAATTTTTCCCAAAATAGCATACACCAAATGTATGTATGCTGTCTAAAACCAAGGAGATATCAGTAATTTAATAAAAATCTGAACCAAATGTATAATATAATAGGTTAACCTCCTGCCACACACATAGCGGTTTTTTTTTTTTTTTCCAAACATCTTTCACTGATCAGCCAGAAAGAGTACTTTTTTTTTTTTTTTTTAATGGTCAAGTGATAAAAGAGAATGGTGTCATTCAGTTCAGTTCAGTCGCTCAGTCATGTCCGACCCCATGAATCACAGCACACCCGGCCTCCCTGTCCATCACCAACTCCCAGAGTTCACTCAAACTCACATCCATCGAGTCAGTGATGCCATCCAGCCATTTCATCCTTTGTCATCCCCTTCTCTTCCTGCCCCCAATCCCTCCCAGCATCAGGGTCTTTTCCATTGAGTCAACTCTTCGCATGAGGTGGCCAAAGTACTGGAGTTTCAGCTTTAGCATCATTCCTTCCAAAGAACACCCAGGGCTGATCTCCTTTAGAATGTACTGGTTGGATCTCCTTGCAGTCCAAGGGACTCTTAAGAGTCTTCTCCAACACCACAGTTCAAAAGCATCAATTCTTCATCACTCAGCTTTCTTCACAGTCCACATCCATACATGACCACTGGAAAAACCATAGCCATGACTAGATGGACCTTTGTCAGCAAAGTAATGTCTCTGCTTTTCAATATGCTATCTAGGTTGTTATTACCTAAGTCAAATTAAGGTGTAAATGAAAGAGACAACCGGTGTTGGTTAAACACAGCTTTTTTTTTTTTGTTTCCCCATTCACAACAGAGAAATGAAGAGCCAGCTGCTATTTTCAAAAGAAGCTTCTCAAAAATCAGAAAAATTTGTACCTGCATATAAACTGTGTAGCCTGGTTGACTGCAAGTTTATGAGATAACTGCATTTTTTTTTAGAGATTACATGAAAATAACCAGGAACATCAACTATAACAATGTTGATGTAATAAGAAAACAAAATATAAGCCACATAAAACCTGCCTATGCTAGGTTATTAATCCCCCTAAAAACTGACATAGTTAATTTAAACATGTTGCAACAAAGAAAGGGATATACAGTTTTCAGAAACTCAACATTTTTTAAGTTAAAAAAATGATAGCTTGTGTTGGTTTAAATAAGTGATCTTAAGATAACTGTGCTGTTCAAATCAGTAATGCCTAGCATCGTGTGGTTACTGAGTATTTGAAATGCACTAGTCTGAAATAGGATGTGTTATATGTATATATAAAATGCATATCATATTTGAAGGTTCCATATGATAATAAGGATATAAAAGAAATCTCAGTATTTTTAAAATATTTATTAAACATTGAAATAACAATATTTGGATACAGACTGGATTGAATAAAATATATTATTCAAATTAACTTCTGCTTGTTAGTTTCTTCTGTGGTTACCAATTTTTAAAATAACATTCATTTGCATTATACTTCTATTGGACAGTGATGGCCTACAGTGGTAAGAGTTGGGTTCAATTTGAGTTAAGGGCTCAGGTATTCAACTGGAATTCTCGGATTCTGTCCTAAGCTCCAAATTTCTAATAAACCTAACATTTGCCAATATGTCATCAAGAAAGATCTAAGTCCCATCAACTAACATATAATATCATGACTGTACTAACACATATAGTATTATTATCAGCATACTATCTATACCAACAAGTACTCTGTGGATGGTAGCTACTATCACATAATTAACACATCGTTAATTAACAAAGTAATTATTATCACATCACTTTCAGCACTTTTCCCCACATCACTTTCAACACTGTTCCCCAGTACAGAAAGTGACACATGACAGTCTCACAACAAAAGTCTGTGGCAAGAGCAAATGAGTAAACTAGGAGCTAAAAATGCATAAGTGACATGTTTGGGTAAAGGGAAATATTCAAGAATCAATGAAAGTCTGATAAAATAGAATCACTGTGCTTTCCCATCATGTCAGGACTTAATCTTCTCTGAAAAACAGGTAAGATTTGGAACCAGAATTTCCTAAACATTCTGATGTGGAACTAGAAGAGTGGAAGTAAGGCTTATCTTACTAGAGAATTCTCAAGGGCAGGGATCTAAACTCATCATTTGTCAATACAGCTGTATTGGTCAATGAAATTTCACAAACAGAAAACTGGACTCAACAAAAAGGCAGTTCAACCATTCATCTTTCAACTCAAAGGCCCTTTATTAGTTTCCTGTGATTGCTGTAACAAAGTCCCACAGGTTTACTGGCTTAAAACACATACAGTTATTCTGTTAGAGTCTGGAAGTCAGAAGTGTGAGGTCAGTTCAGAGAGCCAAAATCAAGGTGCCAGCAAGGTCTTGCTCCTTCTGATGCTCTGGGGGGAATCTCTTCCTTGCATCTTCCAGCCTCTGGTGGCTGCTGGCAGTCCTTGGCTTGTGGCCACATCACTGAAATCTCTGTTTCTGTGGTCACACTGCCCCCTACTCTGCCTGTGTCAAATCTCCCTACATCTCTACCCTGTAAGGACATTTGTGATTGCATCATGGCCCAGCCAGATAATTCAGGATAATCTCACCATTCAAGATCCAAAGCACAATCACACTTGTAAAGTCTTTGCCACATACTGTAGCACTTAGACACGCTAGAATTGGGACCTGAGGATCATCATTTACCATCATACAGACCACAATAAATAGTTTTCCAATATGCTCTAAAGCATTCACTAAAAACAATCATTTTTGTATACCACTTTGCAATTTGGGGGCTGCCCTGGTAGCTTAGTGGTAAAGAATCTGCCTGCCAATGCAGGAGACACAGGTTCGATCCCTGGGTCAGGAATATCCCCTGGAGAAGGAAACTGCAACCCACTCCAGTATTCTTGCCTGGAAAATCCTGTGGACAAAGGAGCTTTACAGTCCTTGGGTTCGTAAAAGAGTCAGACGCAACTTAGTGACTAAACAACAACAAAAGCAACGATGTTTTTTGCAATTTTTACTAAAACTGGATTAACTGCACCATTTCCTTAATGAAGCAATAATGTGACTATATGCGACTTATTAATGTTCTGCATCCGGACAGAGAGCTGCAGGTTTCATGGTCCTATACTGTTACATGCTCACCGCTCTGCCCTGTGTCTCCTTAGGATTTCAGAAACTGCGGTATTTACAGATGACTTCTCCCCTATGATATCATAATATTTTTTGTCCCCCAGAGTAACTTATTCATCTGACAAGTAATGAGGAGTCCACTTCAAGTCTAGAGTTGTCAACAAGCTGGCCATGTGCTCCAAGGAAATTTGTCAACCAGTGGCTGTGCACATGCGACTATTATTCAGAAAATGATTTTCAACCAATGTTTCTAAATTGGACTTTCAAGAATTTTATACATGCACACAAACTGGATGAGTAAGGGTTGCTGTTGTTCACTCAGTCTTGCCCAACTTTTTGCAACACCATGGACTGTAGCCTGCCAGCCTCCTCTGTCCATGGGATTCTCCAGGTAAGAAAACTGGAGTGGGTTGCCATTTCCTTCTCCAGAGGATCTTCCCAGACCGAAGATCAAATCCATATCTGCACTGGCAGGCAGATTCTTTCCCACAGAGCCACCAGGATACAAAGCAGTAAAATAGTCACATATTTTCAACATATTCTATTTTTACCTAAAATTTATTGAGCTCATATGTAATAGTTATACATTAATGACAGATTACCAAGATTTGTAATTTGCTGTCTTCAATGTATTCGGAAAATATAAAATTTCCTTAGTTGAGCTGACATGCCCAACCAAGAAAGGGGGTTAAAAAAATAATAAGATGCACAAACCAGTCCTTTTTCTGTTGCAATCCAGTGGTCAAATAATCATAGTGCATATCACATGTTAAAAAGTTAAGTTGATACTGGTTTTCTTTTTATGACTTCACTCTGTATGACCGACTCTAGGTCCATCCACATCTCTAGAAATGACCAAATTTCATTTCTTTTTATGGCTGAGCAATACTCCTTTGTATATAAGAACCACATCTTCTTTATTATTCATCCATTATTGGACATTTAGGTTGTTTCCATGTGCTGGCTATTGTAAGCGAGAAAGAGAAAAACAAATATTGTATATTAACGCACGTATGTAGAATATAGAAAAATGATACAGATGAACCTATTTGCAGGACAGGAAAAGAGACGTAGATGTACAGAACAGACATGTGGACATGGGGATGGGTAGGGGAGGATGGGATGAATTGGGAAATTAGCATTGATATTTATACACCGTAAAATAGATAGACAGTGGAAACCTGTTGCAAAGTACTGGGAGCTTAGCTGGTGCTGTGCTGAGCGGCAGGTCCAAAAGGGAGGAGACATATGTATACATTATATAGCTGATTTGCTTCACTGTAAAGTAGAAATTAATGCAATTTTGTAAAGCAATTATACTCTGATTAAAAAAAAAAAAGTTGTCATACTGGGTTGGCAAGTGACCCTGTATATTTGCTTTTATGGTTCAAAAATATTTAGCCTAACATCTAAAATGAAGAACACATGACTCCCAGTCCTACAATTAAAATTACTTTTCTGCTCAAATCCTTGATATAATAATAGTAATATTAATAATCAATAAAGGATTTGTCTTTCAGTCTTCACACAGTACTATGCTCAACAGCAGCCTAATCAATATCATTTTTTTCTGAATTAAACATTAGATGACTTAGAGTCACAATTCGGTCAACAGGACACAGTCTTAAAAAAATACGTTGCATGAGGGCAGCACACAGATGGGCCTGTCTTGTCTTTTGTTTATTCCCGTGCATATTTTATCTCATCAACTAAAGTATAAATTTTAGCAGAGAGTGTACCTTAGGCTTAACTGTTTCTGCCTCAGTGGTTAATCCAGAGATTTGCATGTATATCAGGGTTCAGTAAGTATTTGTTAAACAAATAAGTTAAACAAATACTTATTGTTTACAAAAAAAGATCTTCACGATCAAGATAATCACGATGGTGGATGGAGGATGGTGGAAGGGTGATGGGAGGGTGGTGGGAGCCACCACCTAGAGCCAGACATGTGAAGTCAAGTGGGCCTTAGAAAGCATCACTACGAATGCTACTCCACTCCAAAGCTAGTGGAGGTGATGGAATTCCAGTTGAGCTATTTCAAATTCTGAAAGATGATGCTGTGAAAGTGCTGCACTCAATATGCCAGCAAATTTGGAAAACTCAGCAGAGGCCACAGGACTGGAAAAGGTCAGTTTTCATTCCAATCCCAAAGAAAGGCAATGCCAAAGAATGCTCAAACTACTGCACAATTGCACTCATTTCACACACTAGTAAAGTAATGCTTAAAATTCTCCAAGCCAGGCTTCAACAATACATGAACTGTGAACTTCCAGATGTTCAACCTGGTTTTAGAAAAGGCAGAGGAACCAGAGACCAAATTGTGAACATCCGCTGGATCATCAAAAAAGCAAGAGAGTTCCAGAAAAATATCTATTTCTGCTTTATTCACTATACCAAAGCCTTTGACTGTGTGGATCATAATAAACTGTGGAAAATTCTTCAAGAGATGGGAATACCAGACCACCTGACCTGCCTCTTGAGAAACCTATATGCAGGTCAGGAAGCAACAATTAGAACTGGACATGGAACAACAGACTGGTTCCAAATAGGAAAAGGAGTACGTCAAGGCTGTATATTGTCAGCCTGCTTATTTAACTTCTATGCAGAGTACCTTATGAGAAACGCTGGGCTGGAAGAAACACAAACTGGAATCAAGATTGCTGGGAGAAATATCAATAACCTCAGATACGCAGATGAGACCACCCTTATGGCAGAAAGTGAAGAGGAACTAAAAAGCCTCTTGATGAAGGTGAAAGAGGAGAGTGAAAAAGTTGGCTTAAAGCTCAACATTAAGAAAATGAAGATCATGGCATCTGGTCCCATCACTTCATGGGAAATAGATGGGAAACAGTGGAAACACTGTCAGATTTTATTTTGGGGGGCTCCAAAAAATCACTGCAGATGGTGACTGCAGCCATGAAATTAAAAGATGCTTACTTCTTTGAAGGAAAGTTATGAGCAACCTAGATAGCATATTGAAAAGCAGAGACATTACTTTACCAACAAAGGTCCGTCTAGTCAAGTCTATGGTTTTTCTAGTGGTCATGAATGGATGCGAGAGTTGGACTGTGAAGAAAGCTGAGTGTCGAAGAATTGATGCTTTTGAACTGTGGTGTTGGAGAAGACTCTTGAGAGTCCCTTGGACTGCAAGGAGATCCAACCAGTCCATTCTGAAGGAGATCAGCTCTGGGTGTTTATTAGAAGGACTGATGCTAAAGCTGAAACTCCAGTACTTTGGCCACCTCATGCGAAGAGTTGACTCATTGGAAAAGACTCTGATGCTGGGAGGGATTGGCGGCAGGAGGAGAAGGGGACGACAGAGGATGAGATGGCTGGATGGTATCACTGACTCAATGGACGTGAGTCTGAGTGAACTCCGGGAGTTGGTGATGGACAGGGAGGCTTGGTGTGCTGCGATTTATGGGGTCGCAAAGAGTCGGACACAACTGAGCGACTGAACTGAACTGGATAAATAAGTAGTGTTTATGTTGCTGCTGTTGAGTTTGGTGAACAGTAGTAAACTAAAGAATTGAATCAAAACAATATGAAATCACAGTGGCTCTTCCCAGAGTATTCAAATAATCTTCAAATATGCTGCACTTTAAATTACAAATAGGTCTTATACCATCCTCTTTTGTACTTTTTTTTTTTAATTAGCAACTGTCTAAAAAAATCCTTTAACTCCATATTCCAACTTCATCTATGGACTTTTTTGCTTTCATAGGAAATGTGTACTTTTTAAAAATTCTATTCAACAGCAACTCTCTTATTAAATCCTCAGTAAAATAGTGTGAACATGCTCTCTATAGATAAATCTTTAAACAAAATGGAGATGCATTACTTTTTTCTCAGCTTTCCATAGTCAATAATCCTGACTGAACCTCATGACTTGTTTCATGATCCTTAATTTATTTCTACCCTTTCTTTTGAACTTTTATTAAGTACTGGGAAATTCTTTTGGCAGTGCTCAAATACTAATTTTGGAAAAGAAAGGTATACCGAAAAGGATTGATTCTAGTCAGAGTATGTGCGAGGCTTTTTGGTAGGGGAAGGCAGGCTTGGGGTGCAGGGGAAACAGTTGAAGACCCTCCACATTTCACTGATATTAGTCCAAAATTAATCTCTAATGTCACGTTTATGTCTAAGGCAGCAGTCTAAAAGAATATGTGATCTTGAAATTTTCCATAAAGTCATTTGGAAATGACCAATTCTTCACACCAAACCACTGTCTATAATGGCTATGAAAGCACTTTGTCATGTTATAAGAACTCTGAGAATATCAGGTATTATTATTAGCTAGTTAGTGTTAGTCGCTCAGTCTGTCCAAATCTTTGCAACTCTATGGACTATAGCCCTCTGTCCATGGGATTCTCCAGGCAAGAGTACTGTAGTGGGTTGCCATTTCCTTCTCCATGGGATCTTCCCAACCCAGGGATCAAATCCAGGTCTCCTGCATTGCAGGTGGATCCTTTACCACTGAGCCACCAGGGAAGCCCGGATGATGATGACCATGATGATGATATACCCACAGTCATGAATACCACTCACTTTGAAGCATGATAGTACAGAGCTGATTACTTCATGTTCACTGTGAATGCATTTCATGCAAATAAGTGATTCTCTTTTATTTCATTCCTCTAGATTTCATCCACATGAATACTGCACAAGCTCCTAAAGCTTAAAATGTCCACAGATTAATTTTCTATTTCCATGACCTCTCATCTGTTCTTCCTCTTCTAGTCCTCATCCTGTTCAATAATACAAACAGCCTTCCAGACAATTAACAGAAACTTTACAGAATTTAAACATCCTTGTGCCATTCATTTACAATCTGATAGGGCTCACATGGCCTAAAGATCAGTCGTAAAAAGAAGACAGTGATTGGCTTATTTATGACTCTTCAAACCTTGTTGAGGAGAAGTCCTGCATACCAAGTAATAATACACAGTGAGGGTGCACAGCTTCATTAAATGCAATGAGTATGCTTACATCAGCAGATGGCAGATATGGAAATAAACAGGTACCATAGAAATGTGGGGAAAATAAAGGAGTAGCCAGTTCTACCTGGAGAGGAGATGAGAAGTCAGGAAAGGCTATGAAGGGTGTACAGTTCCTGTCTAAAATGGGATGCCTGGTTAGCACAGTCACTCAACAGTTCATTCAAAAACAATCATGATGTGTCTGGAAGAAAAACAATAAAAGGATTAATACTGTTAAGGAATTCACTAGTGGATGTATAACCCAATATTTTAAACAATGAATCCTTTTATTCTGAGGCCTACTGAATTGGAGCATTTACTTTAGGTGCCAGTAGGATCACCCATTTACTAACCTCAAGAAGTAAAGTATAAAGACAGATTGAGAGCTCGGAAAAGAGGGAGAAGCAGTAAAAATAGATTTACAGGTCATTCACACATAAGAAGCAACTGACACTTTGCACAAAAACTGTGCAAATCCTCTAGAGACTACCAGTGAAAAAAATGAAGGTCAGAGCCTTGAAAACATACCAGTATTTAAAGGGCAGACAGGAAGATGAAGACCCAGCCAAGGAGACAAAAAAACATAAATAGGTAAAGAGCACTCAGGGATATGAGGGAAAGCATCTATGTAGTTATTCAATGTCATATTTCTATAGTTAGAAGTATTTTGCCTTTTAAGATATTGTTTATCACATGTATATGTGCATATGTGTGTGTGTGTGTTAGTTGCTCAGTCGTGTCCAACTGTTTGCGACCCCATGGACTATAGCTCACCAGGCTCCTCTGTCCATGGGATTCTCCAGGCAAGAGTACTGGAGTGGGTTGCCATTTCCTTCTCCCGTATATGGTGCATATCTACCTCCAAAAAACTGCAACTGTAGAGCTAGATAGGTTGTACTATGAAATTATTTTTTAATTTTAAATGTTTTTTTAATATTAATAAGATCCCTATTTTAGTCTAAGATTGTTCCCACTTTTTTCACTGTTCATAATTGTCACAGTGACAAAACATAAGATACACTTTAAAACCTTCTTTAATCTTGCTTCTCCAAAGAATCTAAAATAAGTACTGTGCTAATTTTGGCTGTATTTCTATCACTATTTCAAACTTACATTTAGGAGTAGTTAAGGCAAAGGGGGCTAGTGTGAAACCAAAGGAAGAAATCATTTCTAAAAGAGACCTGCCAATCGCAGAGAAGGCTATAGTTCATAGTGACCTCACCCGGAGGGGTAGGGATGACTTCAAATTGCAGTGAGTAAGGGAGACATGAAGTAGAGAAAATGAGGCATAGTGAGACTGAAGAAGTTTATATGGTGATAAAATGAAAAAAAAAAAAACTTTTTTTATATAAAAAATATTAAAACGGCTTTTATATGCTATGGGAGAATGCAAAGACACTTAAACATATGTGTTGGCTAACAGGAAGGAGCCAGTAAGAAGGGAAAGTATAAATACAGAAGAGCAGCAAACTATGAGTTTAGGGCATGGGTTTAAAGGAGTCAGAAGGAGGCAGAATCCTGCAGAAGACAAGAGCACAACACCCTCGAGCCCAGCTGGACAGAGTCTGCCTTGTAAGAGCACTGCTGCCTCCCTGACCCCAACAGGGTGTCAGCACTAATCTCAGTCTCACACTGCTGTTGCTTAGCAACTACACCATTTGCCGAAGCATCAGCTGTGTTCAACTAAATCAGTAAGATGATATAGACATATTGCTATCTATCTAGAATAAACTGAAGTTAATTAAAGTTATTCCAATCCATAATAATGCAGTTGTTTTTATTTTCCAGCCAAAGAGCTAGATTTTGCATTTATCCCTAAATTGTCTTTCTATAAGGTTCAGTTCAGTTCAGTTGCTCAGTTGTGTCTGACTCTATGCAACCCCATGAATTGCAGCACTCCAGGCCTCCCTGTCCATCACCATCTCCCTGAGTTCACTCAAACTCACGTCCATTGAGTCAGTGATGCTATCTCATCCTCTGTCGTCCCCTTTTCCTCTTGCCCCCAATCCCTCCCAGCATCAGTCTTTTCCAATGAGTCAACTCTTTGCATGAGGTGGCCAAAGTACTGGAGTTTCAGCTTTAGCATCATTCCTTCCAAAGAAATCCCAGAGCTGATCTCCTTCAGAATGGACTGGTTGGACCTCCTTGCAGTCCAAGGGACTCTCAAGAGTCTTCTCCAACACCACAGTTCAAAAGCATCATTCTTCGGTGCTCAGCTTTCTTCACAGTCCAACTCTCACATCCATACATGACCACTAGAAAAACCATAGCTTTGACTAGACGGACCTTTGTTGGTAAAGTAATATCTCTGCTTTTCAATATACTATCTAGGTTGGTTATAACTTTCCTTCCACGGAGTAAGCGTCTTTTAATTTTATGGCTGCAGTCAAGATCTTAGTCCATCATTTCAACCTTAGAGGCATGTAGATTCTCTTAATTCAGTAAACTACAGCCTGAAGGCTCACTGCCTGTCCTTGTAAATAAAGTTTTACTCGAACGCAGCCACACACATTCATTTATGCAATTCCTATGGCTGTTCATAATGGCAGAGTTGTTGAGTAGTTGCAGTAGAAACCACATGACTTTAGGGAAGCCTAAAATATTTACTATCTGGCCCTTTGTAGAAAAGGATCAGCCAAACTCTGCTTCTAATCCAACCTATAAACTATTTTTTCCAAGTAAAATATGCAAGTAGATGTGTTTTCTGTGTCTTCATTCAAGTTATTAAGAATTCTGAATTCAACAGGGTCTAATCCACAATGCAAATCAAAAATTCCTGTTCACTTTCCTCTTGTTTAACACAAATCTATTAGTTATCACTAAAAGAATAAGAACAGTAATAATTGTTCTTTTCCACAAAGCTGTCATAGTGAGTGTTGTCAATCTTCTGGATGAAATCCATATATACCTCAGCTAATACCATGTCCAGTTTATGATCCTGATAAATGAAACATACAATCTAAAATTTCCTTTATGATTCAAAAACATTCTCTAAAAATCATCAGTCTTACTAGGTTATAATATAGTATATCCCTGGTGATATACAGAGATAGGTTAAAGACCATTTGGGCTGCTATAAACATTTTCTACAGACTGAGTGACTTAAAACTACAGAAATGTTTGTCTTACAGTTTGAAAGGCTGGGAAGTCCAGCAGATTCCATGTCTTTTTGCTGCCTCCTCACGTGGCATAAAAGGAAAGGATGTGTCTGGGATCTCTTTTATAAGTGAGCTAATCTCATTCATGCGGAGAAGGCAATGGCACCCCACTCCAGTACTCTTGCTTGGAAAATCCCATGGATGGAGGAGCCTGTTAGGCTGCAATCCATGGGGTCGCTAGGAGTCGGACACGACTGAGCGACTTCCATTTCACTTTTCCCTTTCATGCATTGGAGAAGGAAATGGCAACCCACTCCAGTGTTCTTGCCTGGAGAATCCCAGGGACAGGGGAGCCTGGTGGGCTGCCGTCTATGGGGTCGCACAGAGTCGGACACGACTGAAGTGACTTAGCATAGCAATCGCATTTATGAGGACTCTGCTCTTATGATTTAAACATATCCCAAGGACTCCACTTCCTGATATCATCACACTGGAGGTTGGGCTTTCAATATACAAATTTGGAGGGGACACACACTTTCAGTCCATTCCAGGCTGGAACTACTCTCATCTGACTCATTACAAACCTAAGCCAGCTGTGCCTGCTCAGGTCTGAAAAAAGTAAGAGGAGGCAGGAAAGCTACTAGCTGTCCCTTCTCATTTTGGCTCACAGTGTGAGTATTTTGAGCCAGTCCTGTTCCCTCTCCTAATGCCACACTCTGGCTGTGCTGTGGACATGGAAGCCACATATGAAAATGAGATAGAGCTGCACGCTGCACGGAAGCAAAGGAAAAGAGTATTTAAGTTTCTACTATGGAGTTTTGTGAGCTCATTTACACACGTTGTGATACAGATTTGGATTCTTTTCAATTGTTTTTTAATTGAAGGATGACTGCTTTACAGAATTGTGTCGGTTTCTACCAAACATCAACATGAATTTGGTTTTTAAGTGGATTTGTTGCACATTTATTGCTCATTTGGTTTCATTTTACATAGCTGAAGCTGCTGAATAGTGAATTCTGTAAAAGCACACTGTTGCTGTATTGCTTAGTAAATGTCTCAGCAAAATGCGGAACTTATCAGCAGCTTCTCACACTGGGTCTGAAATGACTAGCTTAAAACTAATATGGCACTTCAACCCATTCTCAGATCCCACACTTAGGCACTGTGTCACTGAGTTCTTCAGTCCAAAGGAGGCCTGCTAAGTTTAAAAAATCAAGAGTCCTAATATACAAGGTTTCAAATCATGTTTGGCTTATATTTATAGGGAAAGCCCTGCACCCAAAACTGACTGTCTTTACGCTTCACAAAAAGTGTTCAAGTAAAAACTTCCAAACTTGGTAAAAGATCACTCTTCATAACTAAAGACAGTTCATGTGCTATGACCTCCTGATCTGCACATGGCACAATCACACACACACACACACAAAAAAAAACCAGTATTAATCCATCAAAATTAAAGCGAATATATGAATGTCAGCATATCTGGGTGAACAGCAAAGACATATTACTATATGCATCATCAGTGCTTGTAAGAAATAAGGCATGCTTCATTCTTTTTCTGAAAAAGAAGTTCTTGGAAGAAAATATTTCTTCCCGTCTGTGCACTTGTGCACTTCAGTGTCTCGTGGGCGTATTTCTTTTTTTAGGACCTACACTTGGTCCTGAAATACTGTACAGGGAGCCAGAATATTTCTGCTGCAGCATTTGTCCTGGATTCTTTGCTTTTACTATTATGTATCATCCTCTTGCAGCATTTTGTTGAAATGGTCCTTCACGTAAAAGTTACATAAAATTTCCCCTTATAAAATTGCATAAATTCTGAAATGTAGAAGTTGGAAATAACTTAAAATGTTGTCAAACACTAACCAGGTCACTTTTGTGATTTACATTACCCTAATGAGACCTCAGATCCAGTTAATAAAATCTAATGTCTAGTGTGCTTAGCTACAGAGGGGCTTCCAGGGTGATGAGACCTCAGTGATACTCAGGTTCTGGGAACTGTAAATTCAGAAATTTCAGACTAGGCTCCTATTTTAATATGGGCAGAATTTTATTTAAATGTTCAGCTAATGCCTTTTTACACTAATCATATCACTTCAGCAAAGAAAGCTCGAGAGTAAGTTCCAGAAGGAAGATGATTGGCGTTGTGACTCAGCTCTCAAGGACAGAGACACAAATGTCCACATCCTCCAGACCCTAAGAATGAGGGAATTCTCTGAGACCACACGTACTCAGGAATCCCATGTAAGTGACTCTGGGGACATTGCTTCACTGTTTGATCCTACTGTACTAAAACAATAACATTTTGCTTTCATTTGCTAAAAGGGAAAAACCCTGTATTCAAAAATCACTGTCATTTAATGAATTAGTATAACTCACAGCCTTACAGCATCTTTCACTTCTCTCTCTCTCTCTCTCTCTCTCTCTCTCTCTATATATATATATATATGTGTGTGTGTGTGTGTATATATATCTGGCTAAACTCACCTTTTAAAAAAAAACTCTATTAAGTAAAATGACCTATGATGACAAGTCAAAGTCATGTTGCATTTAAAATATGTAATTTCCATGATTTTTTGTAAAATTATGAGTTTTTAATATACTTAGAATGAAGATATAAATACACAAGAATATCAGATTTATCACTAATCCGATTCTCAGCTTTCACTTTAAAAGTAATTTGGTTCTATTCTCATGCTTGTGCTCAGTTGCTCAGTTGTGTCCCACTCTTTGTTACTCCATGGATGGTAGCCTGCCAGGCCCCTCTGTCCCTGGAATATTCCAAGCAAGAATACTAGAATGGGTTGCCATGGCCTCCTCCAGGAGATTTTTCCAACCCAAAGACTGAACCTTCATTTCTTGCTTCTCCTGCATTGGCAGGTACAGTCTTTACCCCATGCCACACGGGAAGCCCAATTTGTTTATATTATCCTCTGTTTTTTCACCTTTCCTTTAAGCTCTGATCTTTGAATCAAAGTCAATGTGCTGTCATCAATGAGGACAACAGAAACTGATGTTATTTAAGAAATAAGCTTGACTACTTAAAAAAAAAAAAATCTAAGACCACAATTGCTAAAATTGTAGGCCTCTCGCTAGATAATGATAATAGACAATACACAATTCAAGTCCTGGCATATTAACCAAGCAGGTTAATATGAACTAACCAAGAACTAACCAAGCAGAATCATTTGCCACCAACACCTGTACTTTCTGAAAGCAAAACAGGGTCAAGAAAATGAAGAATACATCTGTAATCTTAACTGCCTAAGCAGGAAGCTCTATCTAGTTAGATTTAAAAATAAGTAAGCCATACTGTCAGTTAATTGCTACTTTCACACTTCTTGGTTCACGCTCTGAGAAACACCAGTTGTGGCCAGTTATTATAACAAAAGCACCAACTGCACAGACACTAAAATAAGAACATGTGGATGCTACTGTTAAAAGCAGATTTTCTCTGTGCCAAGAGGTGGATCAGGAATGGGTATCAAAAGTAAGTTATTCTGAGAAAGCATAACAAATATGATATAAAGAAGCATAGATATTCAATAAAGCACTGCCAACTATTACATTTTAATTCTTTCCAGCTGCAGAACCTGGTTTCCTCCTGGTGACAGAGACCAAATTCAACCACCGGCCTCCTTGGGTTACCTTTATTCATTCTGCAAGCGCTGGCAAGGGCTCTCCAGACACCCCTTTTAAAGCAAGAATATAGAGTGATAAAGAGTTCTGGGAGGCCAGGATACTTCAGCAGAGAGGCCTCCTACACTGAGTAGATGGAGATTATCACTTACCAACCTTCACGCTTTATCTCCAATTCATTTATTAACTATTCCAGTTATCTGGAGCTACTAGGTACAGGGAGATCAAAGAACAAGAGTTTTGTATCAGGCTGGACAGGCTCCAACATGCCTCATGCCAAGGACTGGGGAGGCCTGTCCTCTTAATTCCCTTCTTAGTTCCAGTACTAGGTGGCAGCCAACAGGGCCAGCAGGGACAAAGCCATGGCACCCAAGCATAAAGACGGTCCATCATTGGAGAGTGGTTTCAAACCCTTATCAAGGGCCATATCTAATCTTCTGTTGTGATCTCCTACTTGTAATCTGAGGGCCAAATATTCTCAGGACCCTAAATTAATACTTGGAAACACTTATCTTCATCTTTCCCCTTACTGTATCCTGGGTGTGTGTCCTCCCCAAACTTACACCCTGTTTGAATCGGATCAAGAATATTGTCCTCTGTAATGAGCCACTAGGGAACTTAGACAGAGCAAGTTTAAAATGTCTCAGATCAGAATAAGGATTTAATTTAATAAGTTATTAACTCCTCTGGTCAGCTCAGCTGTTGCCACATAAAATCTCTCAGATGATGTCTAGACTGTATCAAAACCCTTCATTATTGTTCTCACCAAAATGCTACGAAGGGTCTGTCAACCTTTTCTTCATTACTGCCCCTCCCCTCATTAATGAGTCTTTTTAGACATGTTTCCACATATACTCTATGAATTGTTAATACTACAGATATACTGGATACCTGTTTATATGCACTTGCCCTTTGGAAGACCACAAACCATTATAACATATAAAACTTTTTTTCACCACCTAAAATCCAATTACATTCCCTTGGGGCAATATATGATTATCATTTTCTGAGAATGTGTGTCTATAACACTTAAGATAAGCTGCCTTTTGAAAATTCCCCGATCTAAGAGCCCATTATAGTGTAAATTATTTTTACTCTGTATACAACATTTTTATTTTAATCTAACTATCTTTTCCCCTTTCCTAGCCTTCTATATAAATTAGATTGACAGTGAGGAAAGTACTGAGCAGTCTGAACTAATCAAAATGTGTGTGTATGTGTGTGTGTCTATTGTAACTACACAACAGTTCTAGTTCAAATATGATGGAATAAATCTAGAGTAGTTTTCAAACTATTAATTGTTTAAACTAATAAAAACTTTAATTAATTAAAATTAAAGCATTAGCACTTTTCATATAGACTAGACAGATGTACAGAGTTTTAACAACAACAACAAAAACAAAGAGATATGAGCTGTGAGACTTGGTTTTAAAAGTCAGAATCTTGGGTTAATGGGCAATGGTTACATATTTTTCATTTTCTGTCCTTGACTTCTTGTAACTGATACTTGGGAAGTTAAGGATTACAAAATTATGGCTATGAAGTCATGCAAATTATAAATGGCATTTTACTCTATGCAGCTGAAAGGGCACATGAAGTGCAAACATTAACAAATCTAAAAACTCAATGAGTAGAAGAGTGTCCCTGGTGGAAACACTAATGAGTGAAACAAAACTATAAAAATTTTGTCTTGAGCCTAAACCTTTTAAAATTTTTATTAAAAAAATGTGTTCAAAATGAAGGCTTATCAAAAGTGCACTGCTAGCATATTTTACATAAAATACTATAATAAGGTAACTGAAATACAGGGTGACCTTCTGCCTGGAAGTGACTCTGTGGTTTCCCTATATCCCCTCCACTTCAGATGACTTCAGCACACTGAAATCCACAGTCTCCTTGCCATCAGAAAATATAACAAAGTTTTTGTTTGCTTGTTTCAAAGCTCAGAAGCTTTTTAGTGATATCCAAACTAAGGACAAGCCAAGAGAGAAACTGATAATAAGAAGGCTAATATGAATTTACCAGCAGTCAAATGTTGCCAGCTCAAAGAGTGAAACTTTTAAGAATAGCTTGGTGAGCTCCTCAGGGGATGTGTCAGAACTTTAAGTAAGCAGAAGGAAAGATATATCATCTGATGAAGGGATAACAAAACAAAACAAAACCAAACTCCTATGGGTTAGTTCAGGTAGGTTGTGGAAGCAGCTGCAAATTATTGGCAACATAAGCTGTAGTTGAGAATTGAGAAATATATTAACTTCAGATCTTGGTGGAGGCCCAGATAGCAAACTCAATTAAAATCATTGGCATCCAGTGGCCCAGGTGTCTTTCATAAAAGGAAAACAAACAAGCCTTTCTGGGACTTTGCTTAAGACTTGGCTGTTGAAGGAGCTTTGCTTCTCGCAAACAGTTGGAAAGACTTCTGTGAAAGAAAACTAATAGCAGGAGTCAGGTCCCCCTGGAATACAGATGAAACTCCAAAAAGCATTTTCTCCCAAATTGTGAGTTTCTGAGCCATGCTGAACTCCACTGGGGAAGTCACTCTGGGGATGAACAGGGCAACAGGCTGCACACCTGGCCTCTCAAGATAAATAATATATAAATAAACTGTCCCTAAGCTCCAGCTACCATTTCCTCTGAAACGAATCATTCCCTCGCCTCCCACTTAAAAAATAAAAATAAATCACCCAGAGAAGGCCACTCTTGAGTCCATCCACCTATGACAAATGCCCCATCTGTTTCAAGCCCACAAGATTAAGAACCTGAGCATGGGGAGGCGCAGCCTGCGTCTTTCTCCAGCTTCCAGGTCCTCCTATCAGTGGACGGATGGACACCGAAATGACTTCTTTAGGGTCCTGGAGATGAGTCACCGGGGCTCTCCGGTCCTCTCCCGCACACCGCCTTCCACACCCTCAGTCCCATTCCCAGGAAGGGGCTCTCAGGGATGGAGGCAGGCACCGGACCCCTCTTCCTCTTCTGCACCCCCTCCCACACACACGCCACCAAGGTTCTTAGGAAAGAACCCGAAGGGGCGGGGGATGGGGGAAACCACAGTGATGACAACCAAAAAAGTAAGTATTTAATTGAAAAAAAAAATAAAATCTGAGTCTCTTACCATCTCGCCTGAGGTTGGCGTTACGCAAAGCTTTGATAGATGCGCTCTGCGGGGTGGCAGAAGTGTCCCGGTAGCTGCAAAAGTTTGCGCAGACTAGCGTATAGACAAGGATGAGCCGGTGCATTGGGATCAGAGACCCGGGGACAGCGTCACTCCAAGAAAAAGCCGGGACAGGCTCCCGGGACGCGCGCCCGCACTCGCTGGCCCTGGCCTCCGAGCTAGTCGCCGAGCTCTCCGCAAACTTCCTGCATGCCGCGCTCTCCGCGCGGGGGGCGGCCGCACTTCCTCGTGGCGCGGAGAGTTGATCAATGATGACGGGACAAACAACAGGTTGACGTTTGTTCGCCCCCTCCGGTGGCCGACAGCTGCAGCACAGGCGCCCGGACGCCGAGCGGAGCAGCAGCGGCCCCCGCCTGGCGGCGGCGCCCCGGGCTGTACGCACTCGGGCTCCCCGCCGCGGCGCGCCAGGCTCCAGGGCCGAGCCCCGCGCCGCCGCCGGGTCTGGCCGGGCGACCTGGGACGCGACTCCCCCACCTTTCGGGCCTCAGGCCGAGACTTAAGACCAGACAGGCGAGGGGAACCAGGGAGTTGGGGGGCTGGGAGAAATGCGAGAGGGTGGAATCCCCAAACTTCTCCGGAGGTGACGGGCTCATCCACCCCAAGACGTGGCTCATCCACCCCAAGACGTGGCTCCTGCCTCGTGATGGGGGCGGGCGTTTGGGGGCGGGGGGGCGCGATTTGAGGAGAAGGGCTGCAGTTCCAAAGTTGTCCTTTACAATAACCAAGGTCAGATTCTGCTCAGTCAAGATTTTGCTAAGTGGAAAAAAAAAAAAAGGAAAAACTCAATAGCAAGGAGCTTGATTCTGATCTTTACTTTGAACCCCAGTGAGGTGAAAGTCACTCAGTCATATCCGACTCTTTGAGACCCCATGGACCATACAGTCCATGGAATTCTCCAGGCCAGAATACTGGAGTGGGCAGCCTTTCCCTTCTCCAGGCAATCTTCCTAACCCAGGCATCGAACCAAGGCCTACCCGCATTGCAGGTGGATTCTTTCCCAACTGAGCCACAAAGGAAGCCCTTGAACTCCAGTAGGTGTGGCCTTAGCCAAGTCAAGGTTAATTTCTCAGAGTGAAACTTAGCCTGTCTTAGGTGTGAGGGTTGTATGCGATGAAGTGTAACAGTAAATTGTCAAGGGTGTTTGCATGTGTCCCACTGCCCACCTCCTGCACTGTAGAAAGATCTAGAAATTGGGTGGGGTTTGGCCAGTTGAGACTAGCAAAGTGAAGAAGTTAAGGGGGTATTGTCTTCTTGGTCTACAAAGAGAGGCAGGGACATCCAGGCCTTGGGGCCCCCCTACTCTGAGTATGTGGAAGCTCAGAGGTGCAGAGGAAGTACCCTTGGAATCCAGATCAGATCAGTCGCTCAGTCGTGTCTGACTCTTTGTGACCCCATGAATCGCAGCACGCCAGGCCTCCCTATCCATCACCAACTCCTGGAGTTCACTCAGACTCACGTCCATCGAGTCAGTGATGCCATCCAGCCATCTCATCATCTGTCGTCCCCTTCTCCTCCTGCCCCCAATCCCTCCCAGCATCAGAGTCTTTTCCAATGAGTCAACTCTTCACATGAGGTGGCCAAAGTACTGGAGTTTCAGCTTTAGCATCATTCCCTCCAAAGAAATCCCAGGGCTGATCTCCTTTAGAATGGACTGGTTGGATCTCCTTGCAGTCCAAGGCACTTGAGTCCAGGAACTTCTAAATCCTGTCTATAGCCCCCAGGGGTAGGAGACTATATTTGGAAAAGGAGCAGTGAATCAAGACTCTCACTAGGTTTGTCACATTAAATCATTTGAGCTCCTGAACCTCAGTTTCTTTACTTTAAAAACAAACGAACAAACAAACAAAAACACAAAAGGAGAGCAGTCATTCTTAAGTGCATGGTTGTGGTGATAAGTTATATGAAAGAACTTTAGTATTTTGCTTTGCTGTAACTGAATCCAAATCCAAATCCAAATTTACTTAATTTCTCTGCTGCTCAAGGATGAGATCTAGAAGAGACATCTTTTCATTCTCTTTCAGGCCTTTCAGCTCCTGAAAGTCTGGGATATGAGAATATCTCTATGTATGACATTCATGTATAGACAGAGCCAGAAGCACTAAGATGCCTAGGAAGTTCAGGAAAATTAAACTCGAGATTACACCATCCAAGGCTGACTAGAATATATGTGTTCTTTCTACATACTCAGAAATTAATGTGGGTTCATCTCTTGGCATTTTTTTTCTAAACAGTGTTACAAACTGTGGGTTTGTGCATTGTGAAATAAATTTCAAGACCAGCATTATTTTTTTTTTAATTGACATTTCTTTTTTTTTTTTTTAAGAACCATTTTAGGTTCACAGCAAAATTGAGAGGATGAGACAGAGATTTCCCCTGTGCCACCACAGAAGCATAGCCTCCCAGACCAGCAGATCTACCCACCAGAGAGGCACATCTGCTACAATTGATGAACTTGGTGCACTCTTGGTTACATGTGGTATACATAAAGTTTACATCATGGCTCACATTTGGTGTTGCACATTCTGTGGGTTTGGGCCAATACATCATGGAATATTTGCCATTAAATATTACGTATTTGCCAATATTCATACCACATTCATCATTATGGTATCATACAAAGTATTTTCACTGCTCTGAAAATCCTCTGCTACAGCATTATTTTTTCAATAAATAGAATGGCATACAATAGTGTAGAAATATAATTATCAGGGTTCATTACAGATAGTAACGTTGCGTTTTTTCATGACTGTGTTGCTTTATAGATACACAAACATATAGGGATATAAAAGGCATTTCTGTGGGACGTAATCAAAAACTTTGTATTCAATAAGTCACTGGGAAAAGAGGTCTCAGAATATAAACAATCCCTGGAAGAGGGACGAAGGAGGGACTTAAAACCTAGGCTGGCATTAGTCATTTATTCACCCAGCAAGTTTTATTTAAGCATTAGCTATTCCCTTTTTCCATGCTCTAGTCTAAAAACTCTTGGGATAAAATAGTGAACATGAGAGAGAAACTGTCTGCTTTCTTTGAGTACGTTCTAATGGATGACAGATCATAAACAGGTACATATATGTATTAATAAGAGAAGAGGATTGGAGATTGATGGGCTGGGGGTAATTAAAATATATGATGCTACTTTTAAAATGTGGTTGGAAATACTCATTACATTTCACCCGTAGCTCCTGACGTGAGAATATAGGAAACATGAGAAAATGTACAAGTGGCTTATATTTTTATGACAAGTGTAAACATACTAAAGAGATTTACTTATCTAAATATCTTATATGAAACATTGAATTTAAAGTATTCAAAGTAGTTTTTTCCAAGATACTAATACTGTGCTGTCTCAAGGCATTATTAATTTATAATGCCAGATAATTACCTGAGAATAGTAAAGGGCATCACACATGATCAACATATTCTTCATTTCTAATGTCGATAAATAACTCCAATCAACTACAAAACCAAAAATTAGGCACCGGAGACTAACCAATTATTTTGAATCTGGTTTTCAGTATTACCTAACAATTAATTCTTCCTTGGTGGTGCAGTGGTTGAGAATCTGTTTTCTGATGCAGGGGATAAAGGTTCAATCCCTGATGAGGGAATTAAGATCACAAGTGCCCTGGGCATCTAGACCCAGGAACCACAGCTGCTGAGCCCGTGTGTTCTGGAACTCACGTGGGTGTGCACCACAGCTAGAGAGAGGCCTGCAAGCTGGAACAGTAACAAAAAGATCCTGCCAGTCGCAACTAAGACTGGAGGCAGCCAAAAATAAATAATTTTTATAAACCCTTATAAATTATGTTGATTATATCAACTAAGGTATCACTGTACACAGAATAGAACTTAATAAAAATGAATTGAGAGAATGGGGAAGGTCTGGCATCAAAGTAAAATTGTACCAACTTATTTTTTACAGGTATCCTAAGCTAACTTACCAAAATATTGAATGTCACCACATTTCAAATGTCTGTGGGTCAATTAGAAGAATATGAGGCCCCTCAATGAAAACAGATTTATAAAATTTACTCCTATAGTGTTTATAATAATATAAATCATCTATTTTATGTTTATTTGACTTTTGATGGCATTTAAGTATAAAAGAAACCTATATTATTTAGAAAAATTTTTCAAATGAAGGCAACTAATAATGCTATTGTTTTAGTTGCTAAGTCGTTTCTGATTTGTTGCGATCCCATGAACTAGAGCCCACCAGGCACCTCTGTCCACGGAATTTCCCAGATAAGAACACTGGAGTGAGTTGCCATTTCCTTCTCCAGGGCTTCTTCACAACTCAGGGATTGAACCTGTATCTCCTGCATTGGCAGGCAGATTCTTGACTGCTGAGCCACCAGGGAAGCCCAACTAGTGATAAGTAAAATGTATTTACCTTTTAGTATAAAGTGACATTTATCTCAAATATTCTAGCAATGATGATTTGATAAAAGGGTAGGTTAGAATATGACACTATTTTTATCATCTACTCTTCCTAAACAGACACAAGAACGGTGTTTCCTATTACATTTTCAAATACACTTGGCTGCTTTCACTAACTCATAACAAATCATGGTGGAAAAGTGATGGAAAGCGGTATGACCTTTCTGAAGCCTTTCATTTCAAGTGAATCACACCAGTGCTGCCCTTAAAAACAAAACATCTACTGACTTTAGATGAAGACTTCTTTATTCAAAAAGCACATCCTTTTGTTGTTTATCTTGTATTCACTAGATATCAGAAAAAGTGAAACAGTTCGACATAGCATCCTAATTTCTCCTCTGCTCCTAGACTACTGAACTTGGTCAGTATTGAATTTTATGGGGATTATATCCTTTCCTATGAAATGAGAGTATTATACTAGGTTATTAAATACATCTTTCAGAAATCTGAATGTTTTGTTTTATTTTTAAAATTTTGCCTTCTGTTATAATTTTTCACCACGTGGTATATATATATGTAGCTTTGTCAAGCTCAAATGAATTTTAAATAGTTGTAGAAAATTTTGTTATATACAAGAATAGAAGTTTTCTATAAATTTTAATAAGCTCATGTTTTGATATTTCAATAACTATAATAAAAGGATAACTCAAAGATTGGTTTATTATCTAGCATGAATGTTTACTTTAATTTTCAAAATTTTACTTTCATTTAAGGAAATCAATGGTTCAGCTCTATAAAAGCATAGGTAAGGATAAGATTTTTTTTTTTTGAGTATATGATTAGTTATTTTATTTAATTGCTGACTAGTATTCCATAGTTATGGACATTCTTTTTTATTTATTTATTTTTTTGTTCCAGTTGGGATTTTATTTTATTTTATTTTTTTAAATTTTATTTTATTTTTAAACTTTACATAATTGTATTAGTTTTGCCAAATATCAAAATGAATCAGCCACAGGTATACATGTGTTTCCCATCCTGAACCCTCCTCCCTCCCCATCCAATCCCTCTGGGTCGTCCCAGTGCACTAGCCCCAAGCATCCAGTATCGTGCATCGAACCTGGACTGGCATTTCGTTTCATACATGATATTTTACATGTTTCAATGCCATTCTTCCAAATCTTCCCACCCTCTCCCTCTCCAACAGAGTCCATAAGACTGTTCTATACATCAGTGTCTCTTTTGCCATCTCGTACACAGGGTTATTGTTACCATCTTTCTAAATTCCATATATATGCGTTAGTATACTGTATTGGTGTTTTTCCTTCTGGCTTACTTCACTCTGTATAATAGGCTCCAGTTTCATCCACCTCATTAGAACTGATTCAAATGTATTCTTTTTAATGGCTGAGTAATACTCCATTGTGTATATGTACCACTGGTTTCTTATCCATTCATCTGCTGATGGACATCTAGGTTGCTTCCATGTCCTGGCTATTATAAACAGTGCTGCGATGAACATTGGGGTACACGTGTCACTTTCCTTTCTGGTTTCCTCAGTGTGTATGCCCAGCAGTGGGATTGCTGGATCATAAGGCAGTTCTGTTTCCAGTTTTTTAAGGAATCTCCACACTGTTCTCCATAGTGGCTGTACTAGTTTGCATTCCCACCAACAGTGTAAGAGAGTTCCCTTTTCTCCACACCCTCTCCAGCATTTATTATTTGTAGACTTTTGGATTGCAGCCATTCTGACTGGTGTGAAATGGTACCTCATAGTGGTTTTGATTTGCATTTCTCTGATAATGAGTGATGTTGAGCATCTTTTCATGTGTTTGTTAGCCATCTGTATGTCTTCTTTGGAGAAATGGCTATTTAGTTCTTTGGCCCATTTTTTGATTGGGTCATTTATTTTTCTGGAGTTGAGCTGTAGGAGTTGCTTGTATATTTTTAAGATTAGTTGTTTGTCAGTTGCTTCATTTGCTATTATTTTCTCCCATTCTGAAGGCTGTCTTTTCACCTTGCTAATAGTTTCCTTTGATGTGCAGAAGCTTTTAAGGTTAATTAGGTCTCATTTGTTTATTTTTGCTTTTATTTCCAATATTCTGGGAGGTGGGTCATAGAGGATCCTGCTGTGATATATGTCGGAGAGTGTTTTGCCTATGTTCTCCTCTAGGAGTTTTATAGTTTCAGGCCTTACGTTTAGATCTTTAATCCATTTTGAGTTTATTTTTGTGTTTTAATGGTAGAAGGAACTAAATAGAAGAAATACCGTTGACTAAAACTATGACAAATTTAGGAAAGAGATATAATTAACCCTGATTCAGATATATAACAAAATGATTTTGACCTATGATTTGCCTCAAAGTAAGGGTTAAACTATTCAAAAAACAAAAAAAAAGTTTGAATATTTTAGGTGCCAAAGAATGAAATTAAATATTTGTAAGTTGACAAATTTTGGTACATTTTTAAATAGTTCTGCTGATTTTAAAGATCTGGAATACAGGGATGGTTATATAATATTTTATATCAAGTATGTGCAAAATATATTATTAAATTTTATTGACTCATCAACAAATAGAACACCATTTTAAACTAATTGAATGATTCTTTTAACAATAAAGTTATCTGTTAAACTCATATTCTTAACCAACTTATTTGTCATGTGTATCACATTCATCTTTTTATTCCCATTGTTATGAGAAATAAATTGTATATAGACATTTAAGTGTATTTCCTTTAAATAAGGATTAAAGAGGAAATAAAGGGCTGTTTGGAGGACTGAAACTTGTGGGTTTATTTAATTTGCTTCAAAGCAGCATTAATCTACTCTTCTCAATTACTGATGAGGGATCCCATGTCCTGAGCACAGTCTTTCCACAACAGGCCATGGCACTGAGATGGTTCTCATTAAGTATTCATCTTTACAGCTCTGACTTCAGTGACACAATCTAACTGTATACCATAAGAACACATGGCAACTGGTAGCGATATTTCTTTCTACTTGATAGGCTCAACTGTGGGCCTATTTCTATTTTCTGCATCCTAACTTAAGAAAATCATGGTATCAATACGTGGTGATTCAACCCTCAGATGTGCTCATTTTACACTACACTTTGTAATTTACTTTATATATATATATATATATATATATATATGAACTACATATTGTTCTAGGTTTCTAAATAACAATGTCAAATACATTTGACATAAGGCTGATACATTTTGAGCACTAGTTTCCAGATTTGATATTTTAACATTAGTGGTGAGACTGTCAACTTGACTTTTTGAAAACCATTCAGTCAGTCAGGTAGGGTTGGTTTTCTGTTCTGCCAAATATTAGTTTACCTTTACTTCAGTGAATTAACCAGAGATACAGTTTAATAGAATGAGTTACTCAGTTACACATTTATCATATAAAAGAGTCCCTACAAATCTATAATTATTTTTCAGTTTAATTATATATTTTTATGTCCATTTATCCTTTCCTGGGCTACATTATCTAAATTTAAGTTTTCAAAGATAAGTATGTTGTCTATACAGCAGGATTTCTTCCTTAATTGATCTGGGATATCTGCCAGTCTCCTTCAGAATTCTGCACTTTTATCTTTATGAGACTGGCTTATAGCCAGTGCATTGTTATTCTTTCAGTTTTCCTCTTACCTTGCTATTTCTTGAGTAAGAAATTGGCATTCAGGTCTTTAAATGTTCCCTTGGTTGACTGAGAGC
This sequence comes from Bos grunniens, assembly GCF_055505025.1. Lineage (NCBI taxonomy): Eukaryota > Metazoa > Chordata > Mammalia > Artiodactyla > Bovidae > Bos > Bos grunniens. Next base: position 4,753,611 of record NC_141179.1, on the reverse strand, counting down.
TTAATTCAATCAAGAAAAAAAATATATATATATATATATATATTTATATTTTTGTCTCTTGGGGTTCCATATTATACATTTCTTCTTCTTTTCAGTATATCCGATATTGAATTTATTAATAAGATGATATTTAAAATTTGAATAAGTATTTAGCTCTTATTAATGACCAGATTCTTTTCTTTCTTTTTTTCTTTTCAGCTACTTTAACTCATCTGATGAAATTGCTTTTAAGAGTTTGAGATCAAGGTCATCTTTTTTTTTTAAGCCTTTCAATTTCAGATAGTATTTGTTTCTTTGTTTAAGCTCTAGCTGCACTCGTTTGTTTATTGGTTCTGCCATCTGACTTGCTTGCAGGATCTTAGTTCCCTCACCGGGAACTGATCCCAGGCTGTCTGCACTGGAAGCACAGAGTTCCAACCACCAGAACACTAGGGAATTCCCAACTTCCACTTTCGTATCCTAAAATCTTAGTTATCTTATCAGAATCCCCTCCTTGTGTTTAGTCTACCAAAGAAAATAAATTGCACAGTAGAAGAGAAATAAGTGTTGAAAGTGTTGTGCAAAATGAATACTTTGAATAAATACCTTATAGTGAAATAAATCACATCACTAGACACTGACCCTGATTGTTCCTTTTTTTTTTTTGTAGGCACAAGAAATTTGTTTCCTGAAGAAAGACTGGAAAACTCCCTCATTTGAAAAATTTAAACTTCTACAAAAAGAGACTGTTTTGATAAAGGATAGACAATATTCACTAGTTTCATCAGCATAATCTTATATTTCAGTACTATGTACTGACTGACTAATTAAAGAATCCTCAAGTTACCCTAAAGTATAATATAATATGGCATCTTTGAAAAGTCATGCCTTATGTTCCATGATTATATTTGCTTGAGCATAGGCCATTTTGAAAGTAATGAAAAGTTATCTGTGGTCCAAATTATTTATTGTATTTTCCTGTTTTAAGTAAGCTATAGTGAAAGTTTAAAACCTTTCAGGAAGCTTTGAAGAAACAAGGAAGCTCAGTGTATTCACATACAATAATCAAGGAGATGCAGTTTCAAGAATGGACTGGATAAAATGAAGAAAAATAAAAATGTGACAAAAAAGGATGTGGGAAACCAGAGGAAAGAAGTGAAGGTGAAAAGAGTCTGTCCAATTATAATCTGTGTGCTATATATTACATAAATGCAGAAAAATTAATATTTGTACTGAAAAGATTCTTGTACAAGAATAGTGAAGTATCTGTGTAGAAATCATTTCTTAATAATTATAAAAATAAAGGTTTGAAACGAGTGGAAGTGTAGGAAGAATTGAGGTGGGGTGAGGGTGCTGCTGATGCTGCTGCTAAGTCGCTTCAGTCGTGTCCAACTCTGTGCGACCCCATAGACGGCAGCCCACCAGGCTCCCTATCCCTGGGATTCTCCAGGCAAGAACACTGGAGTGGGTTGCCATTTCCTTCTCCAATGCATGAAAGAGAAAAGTGAAAGTGAAGTCGCTCAGTCGTGTCTGACTCCTAGCGACCCCATGGACTGCAGCCTACCAGGCTCCTCCATCCATGGGATTTGCCAGGCAAGAGTACTGGAGTGGTGTGGGTGTGAGAGTTGGACTATAAGAAAGCTGAGCACTGAAGAATCAATGGATTTTGAACTGTGGTATTGGAGAAGACTCTTGAGAGTCCCTCCTGAGAAACCTGTATGCAGATCAAGAAGCAACATTTAGAACCAGACATCCAACAACTGATTGGTTCGAAATTGAAAAAGGAGCACAAGTCTGTATATTGTCACCCTGCTTGCATGTGTGCTAAGTTGCTTCAGTTGTATCCAACTCTTTTCAACCTTAAGGACCATAGCCCACTAGAGTCCTCTCCCCATAGAATTCTTCAGGCAAGAATACTGGATTGGGTTGCCAGGCCCTCCTCCAGGGGATCTTCCCAACCCAGGGATCAAACCGTAGGTTCTTTACCACTAGCACCACCTGGGAAGCCAGTAATCCTGCTTATTTAACTTATACACAGAGTACATCATGCCAAACGCTGGGCTGGATGAAGCACAAGCTGGATTGTGCTTGCCAAGATTCAAGATTCAGGATTGCCAGGAGAAATACCAACAACATTAGCTATGCAGATGATATCACTGAGGGTGAAAGAGGAGAGTGAAAAAGCTGGCTTGAAATTCAACATTCAAAAAACTGAGATTATAGTAAGCCACTTCAGTCACTTCATGGTAAATAGAAGGGGGAAAAGTAGAAGCAGTGACAGATTTTATCTTCTTGGGCTCCAAAATCACTGCAGGTGATGACTGCAGCTATGTAATTGAAAGATGCTTGCTCCTTGTAAGGAAAGCTATGACAAATATAAACAGCATTTTAAGAAACAGAGACATCATCTTGCTGACAAAGGTCTATAACAGCAAAGCTAGAGGTTTTCAAGTATTCATGTACAGATGTGAGAGCTGGACCATAAAGAAGATTGAGCGGTGAGGAATTGATGTTTTTGAGTTGTGGTGTTGGAGAACTCTTGAAAGTCTCCTGGACAGCAAAGAGATCAAACTAGTTGATCCTAAAGGAAATTAACCCTGAATATTCATTGGAATAGAGGTGGCAAAAATACACAGAAGAACTATACAAAAAAGATTTCATGACCCAGATAACCATGATGGTGTGATAACACACCTAGAGCCAGACATCCTGGAATGTGAAGTCAAGTGGGCCTTAAGGAAGCATCACTACAAACAAAGCTAGTGGAAGTAATGGAATTCTAGTTAAACTATTTCAAATCCTAAAAGATGATGCTGTGAAAGTGCTGTACTCAGTATGCCAGCAAATTTGGAAAACTCATCAGTGGCCACAGGACTGGAAAAGGTCACTTTTCAGTCCAATCCCAAAGAAAGGCAATGCCAAAGAACGTTCAAGCTACTGCACAATTGCACTCATCTCACATGTCAGCAAAATAATGCTCAAAATTCTCCACGTGAGGCTTAGCAGCATGTGAACCGTGAAATTTCATATGTTCAAGCTGTATTTAGGAAAGGCAGAGGAACCAGAGATCAAACTGCCAACATCCTTTGGCTCATAGAAAAAGCAAGAGAGTTCCAGAGAAGATATCTATTTCTGCTTTATTGACTACGCCAAAGCCTATGACTATATGAATCACAATAAACTGTGGAAAATTCTTAAAGAGATGGGAATACCAGACCACCTTACCTGCCTCCTTGAGAAATCTGTATGCACGTCAAGAACCAACAGTTAGAACTGGACATGGAGCGACAAACTAGTTCCAAATTAGGAAAGGGGTATGTCAAGGCTGTATATTGTTACCCTGCTTGTTTAAATTATATTCAGAGTACATCATGAAAAATGCTGGGCTGTATGAAACACAAGCTGGAATTAAGATTGCTGGGAGAAATATCAATAACCTCAGATATGCAGATGACACCACCCTTAGGGCAGAAAGTGAAGAAGATCTAAAGGGCCTCTTGATGAAAGTGAAAGAGGAGAGTGAAAAAAAATGGCTTAAAACTCAACATTCAAAAAACTAAGATCATAGCATCTGGTCCCATCATTTAATGGCAAATAGATGGGGAAACAATGGAAACAGTGAAAGACTTTATTTGGGGGGCCCCAAAATCACTGTAGATGGTGATCACAGCCATGAAATTAAAAGATGTTTGCTCCTTGGAAGAAAAGTTATGACCAACCTAGACAGCATATTATAAAGCAGAGACATTACTTTGCCAACAAGGTCCGTCTAGTCAAAGCTGTGGTTTTTCCAGTGGTCATGAATGGATGTGAGAGTTGGACTATAAAGAAAGCTGAGCACCAAAGAATTGATGCTTTTTGAACTGTGGTGTTGGAGAAGACTCTTGAGAGTCACTTGGACTGCAAGGAGATCCAACCAGTCCATCCTAAAGGATATCAGTCCTGAATATTCATTGAAAGGACTGATGCTGAAGCTGAAGCTCCAGAACCTTGTGAAGTATGTGAAGAACTGACTCATTGGAAAAGACCGTGATGCTGGGAAAGATTGCAGGCGGGAGGAGAAGGGGATGACAAAGAATGAGAAGGTTGGATGACATCACCGACTCAATGGACATGAGTTTGGGCAGGCTCCAGGCATTGGTCCTGGACAGGGAAGCCTGATGTGCTGCAGTCCATGGGGTTGCAAAGAGTCGGACATGACTGAGTGAATGAACTGATACTGAATGAACTGATATTGATTGTTTGGAAGGACTGATGATGAAGCAGAAAATCCACTGGCCACCTGATGCAAAGAGCTGACTCATGGAAAATACCCTGACATTAGGAAAGATTGAAGGCAAAAGGAGAAAGGGGTGGCAGAGAATGAGATGATTAGATAGCATCATTGACACAATGAACATAAATTTAGTAAACTCCAAGAGACAGTGGAAGACAATGGAGCCTGGAGTGCTGCAGTCCGTTGAGTTGCAAAGTCACACACACTTAGCAACTGAACAACAACAGCAGACAATATATCCTGGGTTTCATAAGTGACATAGAAGTAAAATATCCACCTGCCAATGAGGAGATGTGGGTTCGATCCCAGGGGTCAGGAAGATCCCCTACAGGAGGAAATGGCAATCCACTCCAGTATTCTTGATTGGAAAATTCCATGGACAGAGGAACCTGGTGGGGTACAGTCTATGCGGTCACAGAGAGTTAGACATGTCTGAGGACACACACACACATACATACAGTATATCATCAACTGTGAGATGCATTTCCTTTTCTCATTTTAAACAGATCTAAAATCAGGATAAATCTTTTCTTCTCTCAAACATTCTTGGCCTTGTGGCAGTCATAACGTGGTTGACACCACTTGGTACTTCTGGTAAGAGTAAGGAACAGAACACAGAAGTCACTCAGTCGTATCTGACTATTTGCGACCCCATGGATTGTAGCCCACCTGGCTCCTTGGTCCATGGGATTTTCCAGGCATGAATATTGGACTGGGTTGCCGTTTCCTTCTCCAGAGTAAGAAAGCCCAGGCATCAAATGTTACAGAATGGTGTTGATGGATAAGGAGAAAACCTCAAAGACAATGGTAGAGCCCTCTCTTAATAAATGCTGTATCATCAACACTCTTGATTGCCCAGAAAATAACATTATGTTAAAACACAGAGTTTAATAATTCTGGTTGGAAGTTGTTTCAGGAATACTTAAACCAATGTGTTTTGCTAATATTTTCATTTTTATTTATTCATTGTAAAAATATATACACATTAATCAGTTCAAAAGAGTTCTTTGAATAAACATTTCTAAAGCTTCCAAAGCATTGATTAATTCAATTAGTAGTATTGGGCAGATTTTCTTGTTCTTTTCTCAGTGGTACACAAATAATGATGTCTTAAGACTCTAACATAGCTACATTTAACTATGTTAATTCTCCACTGGTTGCTAGAACTTTAAAATCTTCATATCGGTATAAAATTTCTCAAACTCTTTCAATACAATTTTTACTAAATAGTTCTTATTTTCTACCAGATTAGTTTTTTTTTTTCTCCTACAAGTTGAACTTCTACATGTTCTCAAACTATTTTCAGGAAGTCATAGAAAACTAATCACCCTGAAAGATGTCTACACAATGGCTAAAGTGACAATACTTTGTATAAACTATTGATTTTTTTTTCAATATGTTGTTTGACATGTATGATGATCACAAAAATAATAAAGTTGACCAAAAATGCATTAATTAATTATTGTCATATGAATCTGCAATTAACTGATAAGATCTTGGCTTAAAATCTGCTGCATGAGTTTCCTTCCTAAAACCTGTGATGAGATTTTTGTCTACACTGAAGTGTTGAATGACTGAATCTGCTTCCAGATTTTTAAGTTTTTCATTATTCCTCTTTATCTACTATCATTTTTGTTATAGTTTAATAGATTTGATATTCAATAGTAGAAAAATTATGATCCCAAAATTGTATACATTCTAATTTATTATATATATTTTCTTCTCATAAATTAGTGACTTTAACCTTTTTCCTTTTTACAAGGAGTTCTTGAAAAACCTACCATATATTAAAGCAGTTACATTTCAGTGCAATATGACTATACAAATTCATCTTCATCCCTGGAGAAGGTAAATGAATTAATATAAATGCCTTCATAATCCAGTCTTTCACCCTCCCCACTTTTTAAATAAAAATGCACAGGGGAAATTGTAAACTTCAAGCTTGCTCTATAGAAAGTAGGGCTTTACAGAATATAACCTCAACAGACTATTGGTGCGTTAGGAAGGAATGAAAGCACTTATTTTGAAAGTCATGATCATTAAAATAAGAAGATTAAATCTTAATTAAACTATTAGAACTTCGTTTTGTTGAGGTGCTACTGTCTTTGTGAGCAATGTCTGAATAAAGTCAGTTTTAGCAGAAAGAACATGATAATTTGTTAAAAAAATCTTTTTACTTTTTTTCTGGCAGTTTTTCCATTAATATCAGTACCTTATCTTAAACCTTTATGATTAAAAATGAGACAGTTATCATTATATAAATACAGATGTCAATGCCATCTAAAATTTGCATTGTTTTAAATTTTTCTCTTAATTGTATCATTTGTATGGGTACCCCTACCCAGCAAAATTTAAGAAGAGATGCTTGGCACGTATGTTAATTTCACTTTGCAAATAACTTTGCCAGATTAATGAGCCAATAATTCCATTTTGAAACAATGAGTTATCCAAATTTTCTGCTGACATCGGCTATAATTATTAATACTGGCATAATGCCACATTTTAAAATTGGGATTGAAATTTGAGATTTGTTTAACTATTGAGAGATCTGAGGAAAGAAAATATATATAGAATGAATGAAAAAGGGAGAGAGGTTTTAAATCAAATGGCATGAAAACTATATAGGTAAATAAAATCTTCCATGCATCAGGAAAACTTTAGGAGAATTGCAAATGTAGGGTCAGTTTTAAGCTACAACTGTTAAGTGAAAGAACAAAGCTGGATGTTTATGAAATAAATTTGGGGAGGATAGTGCATCATAAGAAGAATTGGGAAAGTTTCAGAAGTGGAATATTTACATGGAACAATATGATATCACCTTGGTGTGAGAGGGAAGAACATGATTTATGGAAAAATCCTAAGATCACTAACTATGATTTCAGGCTATTTACTCAAAGTATGGTATCCTCATCGGTAAAATGGGAGAATAGTGTTATATGTTAGTTGATTATAATTTCATACTATAGGCACTATAGAAATTAAGGCTACCATTTTAAAAGTAAAATAAGTTAAACAATACAGTGTAGCACACAGAGCATTTTACTTTGGTCACATAAGTGTATTTGGAATATGTTCTCTAGAGAACTAGAGAAAATTTTAGGAGTGGATTGGATGGATTGAAGGGCCCAAGGAATTAAACACTTATTCATTAAATCATTCAACCAGTATTTACTGAATGCCTCCTGTATATCAGGCACTGTAGGTACTAGGGCTACAGCAATAAGCAAAACACTCAAAGAAGAAGCATCCAAATATAGGTGATATAAGTAATCTATCTGGGCTTCCCTGGTGCCTGCAATGCAAGAGACCCAGGTTCAATTCCTAGGTCGGCAAGATCCCCTGGAGAAGAGAATGGCTACCTACTCTGTTATTCTTGCTTTGAGAATTCCATGGAGGGAGAAGCCTGGCACGCTACAGTCCATGGGATTGCAAAGAGTTGGAGAAAACGGAATGAATAACACTTTCACTCTTTTCAAGTAATCTATCTAATAAGATATAGTAAAAGCTAAGGGTAGAAGATAAAGGAGAAAATGGAGTTATGATGTGTTAATAGGTGAGGGAGAGCTTCCTAGGTAGCTCAGTAGTAAAGAAACTGCCTGCCAATGCAGAAGACACGGGTTCGATCCCTAGATTGGGAAGATCTCCTGGAAAAGGAAATGGTAACCCACTCCATTTTTCTTGCCTGGGAATTCCAATAGACAGAGGAGCCTGGCAGGCTATAGTCCATGAGTCACAAAAGAGTTGGACATGACTTAGCAAGTAAAACAACAGAGGGGTGGGGGAGTGTTAACCTTTAGATATATTATTAGCCAAGAAAGTTTTATCTGAGAAAGTGATTTTTTTTTTTAATTGGAGGATAATTGTTTTACACTGTTGTCTTGGTTTCTGCCATACAGCAACATGATATATATATCCCCTCCCCGTTGAGCCTCCTCCCCTCACCCAACCCACCCTTAGGTCATCACAGAGCACCGGGCTGAACTTCCTGTCTTACACAGCAACTTCCCACTAATTATCTATATTACACATGATAGTGTGTATATGTCAATGCTACTATCTCAATTCATCCTTCCCCTCAATGTGTCCATAAGTCTGTCCTCTATATCTACATCTCCATCCCTTCCCTATAAGTAGGTTCATCTGTACCATTTTTCTAGATTCCATACATATACATTAATATACAATATTTGGAGAAGGCAATGGCACCCCACTCCAGTACTCTTGCCTGGAAAATCTCATGGATGGAGGAGCCTGGTAGGCTGCAGTCCATGGGTTCGCTAAGAGTTGGACACAACTGAGCAACTTCACTTTTACTTTTCACTTTCCTGCATTGGAGGAGGAAATGGCAACCCACTCCAGTGTTCTTGCCTGGAGAATCCCAGGGACAGGGGAGCCTGGTGGGCTGCCGTCAACAGGGTCGCACAGAGTCGGACACGACTGAAGTGACTTAGTAGCAGTAGCATACAGTATTTGTTTTTCTCTTTCTGAATTAGTTCGCTCTGTATAACAGGCTCTAGGTTCATTCACCTCACTAAAACTGACTCAAATCCATTCCTTTTTATGGCTGAGTAACATTCCATTGTATATATGTACACCATCTTCTTTATCCTTTCTTCTGTTGATGGACGTCTAAATTGCATCCATCCCCTGGCCATTGTAAATAGTGCTGCAATGAATATTGGGATATATGTGTTTTTTTCAATTATGGTTGGAATTGAAATCCCAGAAATCCTAATTGCTGGGTCATATGATAGTTTTATTCCTAATTTTAAAGGAATCTCCATACTGTCTCCATAGTGGCTGTATCAATTTATATTCTCATCAACAATGAAGTAGGGTTCCCTTTTCTCCACATCCTCTTCAGCATTTATTGTTTTGTAACTTTTTTGATGATGGTTATTCTGACTGATGTGAGGTGATACCACATTGTAGTTTTGATCTGCATTTCTCTAATAGTGAGCAATACTGAGCCTCTTTTCATGTGTTTATTGGCCATTTGTATGTCTGAAAAAAATCTGTTTGGAGTCTTCTGCTCACTTTTTGACTGGGCTTTTTGTTTTTCTGATATTGAGCTGTATGAGCTGCTTATATACTTTGGAGATTAATCTTTTGCCAATTGTTTTGTTATCAATTGTTTCCTTCCATTCTGAGGGTTGTCTAGAAAGTGACTTTGTAAGAAGCTAAAGGAAGTGAGAGAGCAAGCCAAGCACATATCTGAGAAAAGCACTCTCCAGACAGGAAACAGAAGTTGCAAAGACCCTATGGTAGGAGTGCAGTGACCTATTCCAAGCACAGTGAGGAGGCCAGAAGGAATTAAGATGGTTGAAAGTGAATTAGCAGCCTTGTGGCCAGATTATTGTAGGGCCTTTGAGACATAGAGTAGATTTTGGGCTTTACTTTAGTGAGATGAGAAGTCTTTGGATTTTGAGGAGTGACAAGCTCAACTTACGGAGAAGGCAACGGCACCCCACTCCAGTACTCTTTCCTGGAAAATCCCATGGACGGAGGGGCCTGGTAGGCTGCAGTCCATGGGGTCGCTAGGAGTTGGACACGACTGAGCAACTTCACTTTCGCTTTTTACTTTCATGCATTGGAGAAGGAAATGGCAACCCACTCCAGTGTTCTTGCCTGGAGAATCCCAGGGACGGGGAGCCCGGTGGGCTGCCGTCTACGGGGTCGCACAGAGTTGGATACGACTGAAGCAACTTAGCAGCAGCAGCATGCTCAACTTATATTTTAACAAGGCCATTCTAGCTTCATAAGAACAGGTCAACAAAGGGAAGTGTATGTGAAAGGAAGATCAGTGGGGAAGCTATGAGTCATACAGGTGAAAAATGGCAAGGACTCAGACTAGAGTGGTAAAGATGGGGGTTTCAGGAAGTGTTCAGATTATAAATTTTTAAATAGAACCAATGGGGTTTGTCAATGAAATCAGTTTATAGTATGAGAGAAAGGGAAGAGTCAAACGTGATTTCAAGAATTTTGACAACTGGAAAGATGGAGGAGGCTGAAGAAGAATCAGTTTTGGAGGGACATGATGGTCATGTTTTTGGAGTTTGTTTTAGACATCCAAGTAAAGATATCAAAAGACAATTGAATACACAAGCCACAAGAAGGATAAGATAACTCAGGGAGTGATTTTGATTAAAAAAAAAAAGAAAGAAAATATTCAAGGACTGAGCCCTGTGAATACTGACATTAAGGGGCTGGGAAGTAAAGCAGGGACTTCCCAAAAAAAGGCTTCTGAGAAGGAGTGGCCAAGAGTGTTAGAGAAAAAGCAGACAAATATGTGCTCTAGAAGCCAAGTGAAGAAGATATTTCATATTAACTCTATGAATTAGAAAAGCAAGACAGTGGTAAAAGTAGATAAGACATATCAGAGCTTTTAAAAAAAACTGAAGGAAAAAGGTGTATCCCTCCATTGAAAATAATAGAGGGAAGGATAAAGCACTGGCTGAGGGCCCCATTAGAAAGAATTAAGAAGAAAGAGCAGGGGACCTGTAGAAGTTTTTCATAACGTACTTGGGATAACCATCTGCACCAGATCCCCTGAGATCTTCATTAAGACATGCAGATTCCTGAATTAGAATTTTTCATAACTGATGAGGCATTTTCAGCAAGTCCTATCTGTGATTCTTATACACATTTAACACATAATTAAGATTAAAAAATTAAAATGGAGGAATAGATTTCCATTAAGAGTCAAAATTATCTGTAAGTGCACGTATGGTTGTGAATACAGAGATGTGGTCCCCAGTCTGTGGCTTCCACACTCATGATGTATATTTTCATCCAAAAATAGGATTAGGTGATAGCCACCCAGAGAAGAAATATGTCGCCTTGCTTTTAAAGTTAATATTCCCTTTTCACCAAATGTCTTAGAAAGTTCAAATTGACAACATTTATTTTTCCATTTCACTTCATGCTCCACTTCTTGCTCATGGGAGGAATCGAAAATTGAAATTTGCAAGGCTTCCCGTGGGTTTGCCTCTGCCTCTAAGGCACACTCGACAATGAGTGCAGTAGAACCCACTGTTACATTGCTCATTATTCCTTTGATTCAGTCATTTTGCATGTCCAAAAGGATTCTCCTTTTCCTACATAAGCACATTACACACACACTTGCATGCACATGTGCGCACACACACACATACACACACATCTGATGTACAAGCAGGTATGCTGCAAAATCCTGTGAGAAGATTTCATGTTGAGTTGGTGGAAATTCATTTCAGAGCTTCCTGGGCAATTTCAGTTTCTCCCAATGTCAGATCAAGCTTTTACCCTCATTTTTAGGATTATGCGAATGTGCATGCTCAGTTGCTCAGTCATGTCTGACTCTTTGTGACTACATGGACTATATAGTTCACCAAGCTCCTCTGTCCATGGGATTTCCCAGACCAGAAGACTGGAGTGGGTTGCCATTTTCTTCTCCAGGGGAATCTTCCTGACCCAGGAATCGAACCCAAGTCTCGTGCATCTCCTGCATTGGAACGTGGATTCTTTACCACTGAGCCACTTGGGAAGTCCCTTTAGGGTCATGGAAGATCTAAAACTATTATAGACTTGGCCAACAAGTACTGAATGTCCATGAGAGGAACAGCTTTGCAGAAACATCATTAAAAACATAAACTGGGCTTATAGCTCAGTGAACTCTTATGCTTGGAAAGAATGGAAGGGGTGAAGGGGAGGAGAGTACACAGACAGAAGCAAAAACGACGGAAGAGCCTCTAATATTTACCTTGTGCCTCTTACTGTCCAAATATTCTCCCTGTGTTTTACATTCATTGTCTCATTTTATCCTTTCAGTGCTATTTGGTAAAATAGATTAAGAAACTGAAGCTCATTTACCCCAAGTTAATAAATGACAAAAGTAGGATTGTACGTAGGTCTGTCAGATGGTATCTCTGGTATTTCAGCGTGCCATCTTTTGGAATTTAATGTCATTACTGGATTGTGCATGACAATTAGTGCACTGTTTAGATCCAAGCATGTAGGAAATATCTATGAGGTATATCACGGGGTAAGTAAGTAGCTATGGTGAGCTACCAATCCATAAAGCCTTAAAGTATGAGAATAACTTACCTGTGTAAGGAATTTCAGTTTATAAAACCGCAAGGAAATGAAGGGCAGTGTCCTTACAGATAGACTTTCTTCAGCTCACCACCTCTAGGCATATTGTCTGACCACTATCCTTCCCTCCAGGTTCTAGGTTGTACAGTCTTGCTTTTCTAAAGAGTAGATAATCCCCAGGTAACAAACCTGGCTGAACTTGTTGGCATAAAAATAGATACTCTGACAGATTATTAGTCTGCTCATTGGTCACTTTCTCTCCATTCCCAGTAACTATTTTCTTTCTTCTCTGCTCTTAATTCTGTCCACAAAAGGTTGCATTGTTAAAAGGGGTCATTTTGTCATCCTCATTGCTCTCTCACTATAGGTAGCTTTTTGCCTACACATTAGAGGTTTCCTCAGCCATAGGTTCCCTATTTTTCTGATACATCTTCTTTACTGGGAACATGGGTAATGCTGCTGTTAGATTTGAAGAGGTGTTCTGGGATACAGGAAAATGGACTGAGAAGCAACAGGAAAATGGACTGAGAAATATATATATATATATATATATATATATATATATTTCGTAAGTCCTTGGCAAATAGCATATCTTTCCTGACTTTAACTATCCTTATCAGTGAAACAATGTACTTTAACTAAGTTATCTTCATGGTTCTTTTTAGATATAATATCACACTGTGATCATTCAACTATGCATTTTCCTTGATTTTGTTATTTATGTATATATATATACATATATATATATATGTGTGTGTATATATATATATATATATATATATATATATGTAAAAGCCAAAGGGGGTAAAATTAAAAAAAAAAGAGTACCCAAGGGGAAGACAAATCGATTATTTATAACAAAGTGCTCATCAGTGCTTTACACTGTAGTGAAATATTAATATATAATATGCTACATAGTTTGTATAATGAAAAACTGCTAGGATAGTCTGTGGATTCCATTTTTTTTTTTTTGATTAGAGGATAATTGCCTTACACAGTTGTGGTGGTCTCCACATACATCAACGTGAATCAGTCATAATTACATTTATATCACCTCCCTCCGGAGCCTCCCTCTGGAGCCTCCCTCCCACCTGTATTTTAAAGGTTAATAAATTATATATATTTTATACGTATACACTGTAATACGGAGAAGGCAATGGCACCCGACTCCAGTACTCTTGCCTGGAAAATCCCATGGATGGAGGAGCCTGGTAGGCTGCAGTCCATGGTATCGCTAAGAGTCGGATACGACTGAGCAACTTCACTTTCACTTTTCACTTTCATGCATTGGAGAAGGCAATGGCATCCCACTCCAGTACTCTTGCCTGGAGAATCCCAGGGACGGGGAAGCCTGGTGGGCTGCCGTCTATGGGGTCACACAGAGTTGGACACGACTGAACTGACTTAGCACACTGTAATAAACATATATAAGAGCTATTAGATTAAAATATATGAAAAACAAAACCCTCCATTCCTCCATGCATGAAAATAGATTTTTAAACATGAAAAAAGATTTTAGTCTAATTCCCACCATTAACTCTTCTGAGTCCTTGGCAGATAGCATATCTTTCCTGAATTTGCTTATCAGTGATGCAATGTATTTTAACTAAGTTATCTTCATGGTTTTTTTAATATATAATACCTCATCAAATTGTGATCATTCTTTTAAAAAAACCATGAATTTTCCTTGGTTTTCTTCTATGTATCGCCAAACAATTCACTACGGGGATAACCCATCTTAGGATACTTTTATAAAATGCAAGGTGTGTTGGAGGGAAACTTTCTTAATAACATCTGTCTGTTTTTCTAATTATAAAATTTGCATATTACCATTGAACAAAAATTGGAAAACGGAGTATATAAAAAGGATCAAAATCACACATAGTTCTTCAACACAATGATTATCACTGCTTATATTTCAATGTTCTTGCTTTCTTGATTCTTTTCTCTGTTTTTTCAATAAAATTGGAGCCTTATTTTTCGGTACACTACTTTTTCCCTATTAACATATTATCCTGAGTCATGTTTCACTAAATAGTCTTTGGAAATTTTTTACTTCTGCATAACATTCCTTATTATTGTTGTATCTTATATACCAGTGTATTTTCAATATTGCATTACCTTGAATAATAATGTAAGAATAACTGTGTATATATGTATGTTCACCAACTTAAATTCCTATAATTAATTATCTGGTCAAAATTATAAATATGTATTAAGCATCTAGATATAGTTATCAAATTGCTCTCCAGAAAGATGATAGGCATTTTCATTCTTGCTAGGAGAATTGAGAATCCTATCCTTCAGTTCTCCATTTTTCTCTCCAGCAATGTGCATCATCATTAAATAAGTGCTTATTTGATAGTAAATTTGTTTTTACTATATTTTAATTTACATACATTATTATTCATGAGGTTATATTGAAAATATATTTGTTGCTTCAATTGCCTTGAGATCACACACGGTCTTATTTCTTCTCAACCACATTTCCCTATATTACTCTGTCTAGCTACATTGATCTTGCCATTCTTAGACTATGCCATATTTGTTTCTATCTTGGAACCTTGATCTTGTACTTGATTTTCTCTACCTGCAATGCATCCTTGTATCTAAATCCTTCCAAGTCTCACCTCTCTCCATCCATTCTGTTCTGTTCATAGGCCACCTCCTCAGAGAAGGCTGTTATGTGCCAACATCAAAAATAGCCTCTCCCCACGTTATTTTATGGCTACTTCCCTTAGATTCATATAATTTTTTTTTTTTTTTTGCATGCATGCTCAGTTGCTAAGTCATGTCCGACTCTTTGTGACTTCCTGGACTATAGCTCACCAGGTTCCTCTGTTCATGAAATTTCCAAGGGAAGACTACTGGATCGGGTTGCCATTTCCTTCTATAGAGAATCTTCCCGACCCAGGGATTGAAACCACGTCTTCTGCATTGTCAGGTGGGTTCTTTACCATTGAGCCACCAGGGAAGCCCTTATGTTGTTTGTTTATGAAATTGCCTCCTGTTTACTTTTTTAGCTTGTCTTCTCATTAGATAAAAGCTTTCTGAGGGGTGAGAGTGTGACTATCATTCATTCTATTATTAATTCCCATCACTCAAAACCTTATCGAGTATATATTAGTTAATAAATGTTTAGGCAATGAGTTATCTGAATTTTACACTTACCCATCTGTCTTAGTCTGTTAGGGTTGCTATAATGGAAATGCTATAGACTGGGTGGCTTACAAACACCCAGAAACTAATGTCTTACAGTTCCAGAGACTGGGAATTCCAAGATCAAATCTCAGGCAGACTCAGTGTCTGTTGAGCGTCCTTTTGTGGTTCTCATACAGTCATCTTGTCCTCATTGCATCTGCACATGCCAGGCGGTGAGAGAGCACTCTGGGGTCTCTTTTATAAAGACACTAATCCCATCCTTGAGTGCTCCTTAGTCACCTCCCAAAGGCTTCACCTCTTAATGCCATCACATTGGGTCTTAGGAGCTCAACATATGAATTTTCAGGGGCACAAAAACAAATCATTTTTACACTATTTTTCTTTCTGGATGTTTCTCTTTTCCTTAGAGAATGATGGCATTAGAGTAAGACCACCAGGCTTATCACTCCTTTGTCTAATACCTCTGATATTCATAATTTTCTTAGTTATTTATCTTTGGTAGAGGGTGAATGAATTAAACATTTGTGGGGAAATTTAAAAATTTTAGGAAGTTGTATTTGTTAAAATTCTTTTCAGGTTTTCATTCTCTAACATGTTCATAAGGTCTTTCCATAGTCTTAGAAACTGATAGATATTCACATATCATTTCTTCCAGTTTTAAAATTATTATTAATTAATGCTTAAATTCTCAAATTTATTTTGATGTATGGTCACTTGTCTTTATCTCCCCTATTTTTATTGAATACAGTGAAATTCAGAAAAAATATTTTAATAAACCATTTACCGATCTAGAGTTTCTCACTGTGAATATATCGCTGCATTAGAGGAAAGTACTGCAGTTGGGAATGCTATTTTTCTTAATCTTAGCATATCTGCTATTGATTACAGACATGTCCCCTTCTCATTGGTAACCTCTGGAACCATGCTGATATATATGCAAGCACAGCATTTACCTACAAGACACAATTTAAATCTCTGCTGCTGTTGCTGCTAAGTCACTTCAGTCGTGTCTGACTCTGTGTGATCCCACAGACGGCAGCCCACCAGGCTCCACTATCCCTGGGATTCTCCAGGCAAGAACACTGGAATGGGTTGCCATTTCCTTCTCCAATGCATGAAAGTGAAAAGTGAAAGTGAAGTCGCTCAGTTGTGTCCGACTCTTAGCGACCCCATTGACTGCAGCCTACCAGGCTCCTCGGCCCATGGGATTTTCCAGGCAAGAGTACTGGAGTGGGTTGCCATTGCCTTCTCCAATTTAAATCTCTAAAACATACCAAAGCCTATTTTGTTTTTAATGTGTCTGATATTCCTGTGAAAGTGTTTGAATATCATTTTTTCTAAGTAAGCTAATATATGCAAAACTAATAACACATATTGAATTACATATAAGTAGGCAGAATAATATTCAAACACTTTCCCAGGAACAATGAGATAAGTTATTAATTTCATTTTACAAATAAAGTAATTGATACTTTACAAGTTTAACTAGTATTGTTAAGGCTATACAGATAGTATATGGCAGAATTGTGATATATCTGATATCAAAGCCAATGGTACAAATTGTGACTGATATATGTGAATTCCTACTGTGAGTCAGTACTGAACTAAATGTATTACTCAAATTGTTTTGTTCAATACTCACAGAAACCTACTACATCTATTTGACAGATAAGGTTATTAACATTTAGAGACTTTCTCAAGTTCACTCAACTACTATGCTGCACTTCTTCTAATAGTACTTTTTCAAAATGCCCTATCCTTTGGGTAAAAGTGATTTTTAGTTAAATATCTATATAAACCAGAGTAGGCTAATTCTTGCAACATTGAGACCTCCAAATTTACAGTGGCTCAAACTAAAGTTGTCTCTATGAAAACTCAGTGTATCCATTAAAAAAATCACTCTTTCTACAAAATTGCACTCCAAGAGTAACAGAACTTCTCGAACAACAGAGTTGGGGAAGACCTTTCAAACCCATGAAGCTCACTAAACCACAACACTAAAAGATCAGGAAAAATTCTAGTACGTTTAAAAAGATGTGTTTCCAACCATACGACATCCTGAAAAGGAAAAACTATAGAGACAGTAGAAATGTCAGTGGCTACTAGAGTTTTAGAGGAATAGTCAGGACTGCTTTCCTTTAGGATGGACTAGTTGGGTCTCCTTGCAGTCCAAGGGACTCTCAAGAGTTTTCTCAAATACCACAGTTCAAAAGCATCAATTCTTCAGCGCTCAGCTTTCTTTATATTTCAACTCTCACATCCATACATGACTACTGGAAAAACCATAGCTTTGACTAGATGGACCTTCACCTTAATACTATGATTTGGGAAGCAATGTGACATGATAGAAAGAACATGAGGTTAGGTCATAGAAAATAGTACTCAAATTCTGACTCCACCGTATTTCACCTGTGTGATTTGGGCAAAGTGATTGATTTTCTTGAGCCTAAACTTCATCATCTATACAAATGGAGATAATAATCCTCACCTCATAGGACTGTTGTATAAATTAAAGGAAGTCACTTTTATTAATTATAAACTCAATAAAAAGACCAAGAATTTTGGAATTAGAACAAATGAAGGTCTTCATGCTGGATGTACCATTTATATTGCATACAATCTTGGAAGAATTGTTTAATCTTTCTATAGAATTTCAGTTTCATGATGACAAAATAGTTATAATAACAATATGATATACCTATCCTTTGCTGTTGTTCAGTTGATCAGTTGTGTCTGACTCTTTGTGATCCCATAGACTGCAGTATGCCAGGCTTCCCTGTCCTTCACTGTCTCCTGCAGTTTGCTCAAACTCATGTCTATTGAGTCACTGATGCTATCCAAACATCCCATTTTCTGTCATCCCTTCTCCTCCTGCCCTCAAACTTTCCCAGCATCGGGGTCTTTTCCAATGGATTGGCTCTTTGCATCAGGTGGCCAAAGTATTGGAGCTTCAGCTTCAGCATCAGTCCTTCCAATGAATATTCAGGACTGATTTCCTTTAGGATTGAATGGTTTGATCTCCTTGCAGTCTAAGAGACTCTCAAGGGTCTTCTCCAGCACCACAGTTGAAAAATATCAACTCTCCAGCATTTTAACCTTGTTTATGGGTCAACTTTCACATCTGTACATGACTACTGGAAAAACCATAGCTTTGACTATATGGACTTTCTTCGGTAGAGTGATGTCACTGCTTTTTAATATGCTGCCTAGGTTTACCGTAGCTTTTCTTCCAAGGAGCAAACATCTTTTAATTTCAAGGCTGCAGTCACTGTCCATAGTGACTTATGTTATACCTATTCTTAGGATGGAGGTGTGTCACCTAATAATGAGCCCAATGCTTTCACCCATTTAATAAATAATCATCAATTATCTGTGATGTGACTACTGCTCTGGGTGTTTGGGTGAAAATACTGAAGCATAATGTCCTTGTCTTTCATGGAGTTTACCTCCTACTTGTAATTGAGAGAAGCTGGAAGATAGAAAAATAAGCAAATATACAAACAAATAAATAATACATTTTTTATAAGACACATTAGCAGTTAGTAATGAAAAGAAAATAAACCAAGCAATAAAATGAAGAATGCCTTGGGGTAGACTAGAGCTACTTTCCATAGGAAAGTGATGGAAATCACCTTTAAGGAAGAGACATTTGATCTGAAAGCTGAATGATGGGAAGGATTAAAGTAAGTGAAATTCAGAAGAAGGGTTCTCCAGACAGAGAAAAGAGTCACTGTGATATTGAGGTTGGAAGGAAAATGCTGATGTGGTAGAAACATACTTGCCAGTGTGGAAGCAGAGAGATGAGAAAAGAGATGGCTCCTCCAGTCCAGGCAAGAAGAGATGTTGTTTTAGACAAGAAATGAAAGAGTAAAGAGATATAGGAACATGTTTGCGGGCTATTGCATGTGAGAAATGAAAGAAGAGGATAAATCAAGGATGACTACTAGCCTTTTTACTTGACCAATGTGAAATTATAGTAGATAGTACATTTTAAGTGGTAGTTACATCATAATCATATATTAAAACTGTTTTTTCATAAATGAGACCTGATTTATCTGATGGTTGTTTTTATTTTCTGAGTAATTCCCCTCCCTCTATTTCCTTTTATTTCCCCTTTACCTATTAAGGATCCTTAGACGCTTCTGGGGTCAAATGTTTGATTTTTCTTCCCCTTCTATTTCCTGTGGAGAATGAGGACATTGGACAATAAATATAAAGGATATAAAAGGGATTTAAGAAAAAAAGGATGGGCCCTTCTAAAGATAATAATGTCAGTGCCAGGTACAGTGGAGTGTGAATTCATCAACCCTCTTCACCTGAAGTTAAAAATAAAGAAGGTAAAAATGAAGTAGTTCTCAGATTTGCTGTTTTAAAAATTATGCTTCTAACTCTGAGTCTGTGTCAAAACCTAAAAGAGTATGCTATTCTAGCAAAATTCTTTCCCCACCATCTTTTTGATATTACATTATTGAAGGAGAAAAAGAACTCCTCTGAATATATAATAAAGAAATATACAGGGAAAAATAATTGCAGGTGTTCATGATTTTTCCATTCTACCAGTTTTCCATATAATTCCACATTTGTCAAAAGGAGAAAAGTGGCTCTAAATGAAGAACATTCAAGTCCCACAAAACTTGAAAAGTAGAATCCTTGCCTTTTGCTGCATATTTGTGGGCATGCTGTTTTCCTCAAAACAAATTCATTATACTAAGATTTTCCCCTCTTAAAAGAAATGTTTCAGTGTTCAGATAAATACAATGATAATTGAGTATGAGCGGGCAAAAGGGAACAAAATGTACTTACTTATATGGATTAGAATTTCCCTGTGAACTGAATTCTCCTCCCTACTAAGGAAAAACAATCGTAAAGCACACTAACATTATTCAATTTGACCCTTCAGGATTAATATAAATTTAATCATAGCAAAACATCAAACTAACTTATTTTAGCAAGTTTAAATGGGAAATGAGAAAGCCCATTGTAAGTGACCAGGCAAAAATAGCCAGATATATTTAACCATAAAAAATATCATCTCAGAAAATGAAAACAAAGCATTTATCTGGTCCAGATAATTGTAGCACTTAACATGCCAGAGAATCAGGCATTTAATTTAGATGAAAATAAATTATTTATGCCTAACTCAATTACAGTCTTCCCACTACAGGCTTCATCTATAAAACTGTAGTTTCTTAGTGGGGGAAAAAAAAAAATGTGTTGCCTGCAAAGCAATGCACCTCCTAATGTATTTGAATAAACTTTCATGTTTTCATTTTCTATAAGCAGTGAAAGTTTTTACCCTCAGGTAACTCTTCGGTTTTCCAGAATTTACTATTAGGCTTCTAGCCATGAAGCTTGGCAATTGCTATTTATTTCAGAGAATTTTATTCTATATCAAATTGTAAACACAAGTGCTTCTCTTGGGAGTAATGATACTATTAAGTAACTATCATACTTTTAATAAGTTTAGAATCTATCATAAATATAAACCATTAAAATTCAGAAAATGAAGATCATGGCATCTGTTCCCATCACTTCATGGGAAATAGATGGGAAACAGTGGAAACAGTGTCAGACTTTCTTTTTTGGGGCTCCAAAATCACTGCAGATGGTGACGGCAGCCATGAAATTAAAAGATGCTTACTCCTTGGAAGGAAAGTTATGACCAACCTAGATAGCATGTTGAAAAGCAGAGACATTACTTTGCCAACAAAGGTCCGTCTAGTCAAGGCTATGGTTTTTCCAGTGGTCATGTATGGATGTGAGAGTTGGACTGTGAAGAAAGCTGAGCACTAAAGAATTGATGCTTTTGAGCTGTGGTGTTGTAGAAGACTCTTGAGAGTCTCTTGGACTGCAAGGAGATCCAACCAGTCCATTCTGAAGGAGATCAGCCCTGGGTGTTCTTTGGAAGGAATGATGCTAAAGCTGAAACTCCAGTAGTTTGGCCACCTCATGCGAAGAGTTGACTCATTGGGAAAGACTCTGATGCTGGGAGGGATTGGGGGCAGGAGGAAAAGGGGACGACGGGGGATGAGATGGCTGGATGGCATCACCGACTCGATGGATGTGAGTTTGAGTGAACTCTGGGAGATGATGATGGACAAGGAGGCCTGGCGTGCTACAATTCATGGGGTTGCAAAGAGTCAGACACGACTGAGCAACTGAACTAACTAACTAAAGTTCATAAAATATCTACATGGATTATCATAAAGCATATTATCTAAATATAATAGCAAATGCTTTTCTGTGATTTTATTATTTTGCTTAAATTTCTTTTCAAACTAGGAAGATTTGGGGGTGAACAGATCCAGAGTTGCAGAATCAACAATGTCCCATAAAAGCATCTAGGAGTCCCTGTGTGCTCATTCGCTCAGTTGAGTCAGATTCTCTGTGATCCCATGGCCTATAGACCATGAACCCCTCTGTCAATTAAATTTTCAAGGCAAATTTTGGAGTGGGTTGCCATTTCCTTCTCCAGGGTATCTTCTGGACCCAGAGATCGAACCCACATGTCTTGTGTCTCCTGCAATGGTAGGCAGATTCTTAACCACTGCACCACTTGTGAAGTCCTAGGAGTCCCTGGGACGTGTGTGTGAAATACTCCTTGCTAATAGGGTCCCAGAAGACAACAATTAAAACCACAGTTGGTGATTAGTACATTTAACAGAATCAATTTCTTAACAAGTGAAGGCATTCTCAGAAATTTCCTCATTTCGTTCTAAGCTGTTGTGACTAAGAAAACATCAGCACTGGGCAAAGTAATTTATCATGACAGTTGTAAAGTTGAGAGCAGAACTGGCAATTCTAGACCTGCCTAATGTAGGAAGAGGCCTGCAATTTATGCAATGATTCTTGGTGTAAATATAAATGCCTGCTTTGGGGCAATTTCTGTGGACATCCCCCTATAGATAGCTTGATAAGAAAAACTTCAGTTTTCTGATTTGAAATACAAAACTAGCAGTCTCAGTTTTCCTGCTTCTCTTGGTATTTTTCTCCTGTCATCAATAATATACTGCTTTAGAGTTGGTGTGTCTTTCTACTTATTCTCAAGCTCAGCAGGAATATTAACAGTGGACAACATCTACCCGAGGAAACAGCATGCCATGTCCTGACTTCTCTGTCCCCCCATGAATGGAATGTGCACATGGGGTTAGACTACATTATCCTTGTTCACATTTTAGGACACATGTTTCTCCTGATTGAGTATACAGACTTCATGGTCATGATTTTTTGGTTAAAATAAATTGCTGACATCTTAATAGACAGCAAATAGCCTCTCACACTTCTCTATTTCCTAATATCGCCCTCTCATCTTTAGAAATTGTGATGAACTGCTATTTACAAAATTAAAACAATTTGTCTTTTTTCTTATGGAAGTAAAAGACAACCAGAGAAAATACCCTCTCCTACCCACATATACCTGTGCACCTTGTGGCTCAGAGGTTAAAGCGTCTGCCTCCAATGCGGGAGACCCAGGTTCGATCCTTGGGTCGGGAAGATCCCCTGGAGAAGGAAATGGCACCCCACTCCAGTACTCTTGCCTGGAAAATCCCATGGATGGACAAGCCTGGTAGGCTACAGTCCATGGGGTCGCAAAGAGTCAGACACAACTGAGTGACTTCACTTGACTTCACCCACATATACAGATCTTAATGCTTAGGCAACTGTCATGTCCTAGTTAGGGTATTCTTCTCAGTTTTAAGTTCTAGAGACTCATTCAGGTTTGCTCATGGAAAATGAGATTTTTTAGAAGGCATCTAGAGAGTCCCACATCTATATAAAGTTGAAAGTGAACTGTGGTAGGGCCTCCCTAGACGGAGGCTGGACCTCGGGAGTGAGGCCTGAGTCTGCCCAACCCAGGGGCTGAGGCCACCAGCCTGCATCTGCCTGGGTGTCAGGTTCCCGTCGTCACTTCCCAATCATCTCCTTCTGAGATGCTCCTCTTATATAGCTTTCAAAGGATTGCAGTCTTTTAATTGTCCCCCTAGATTCAGTTCTGTAAACTTTTCAGAGCAAGTATTCATCACTGACTATACTTTCCCTTCTCATCAAACTTTGCTCAGTGATGGTCTGACACACTTTACTTTTTGGAACTGAATCTCTTACAGATTACAGGTGGAGCCTATGTAGGTGAGACCTATTGTTAAAGACCCCATATTGGTCTAGTCAGCTGCAGAAGAGGTACTGGGTGGTGTGGCTGGGGAATACGGTGAGTGTGGGGTGGAGGAGTGATGTGGATATTTGGCCTCTTGTTTGCTCCCCTGGGACAGTGGTCTGGAATTATTTCAGAAAGATGAGGTCAGAAGAAGTAGTAAGTGGCATTTATAACTAAATTTAAGTTTTTAATCTTATGCACTCAAAAATGCATCTTATGACAATTTTGACTTTTTTTATATTTCATAATAGAAATTTAAATTCATCTCTTATTTGATGTCCTCATTCATGGGGTAAGCCTAATCCATATCCAGGATTATATTTTTGGGAAGTGATAATGAAAAACTACCATTTTCCCTAGTTTTCACCAAGAATGATGTTGATCTGGGCACATGACGTCAGAGCATTTGTCAATATTTACAAAAATATAATACATAGAACAAATGGTATCAGTCTGAAAAAATAATAAGATAAAAGCTATTCCTATGCTTGCTAATTTGGAAAAATATATATTTTACATGTCTTGATGATAGAGCATAAGAGGGCAGTCAAGGCAGTATGAAATTAAATATTTACTTGATAACATGTACCAACATTGCTTTGAAAAAAACAATGTCAAGGTCTGTACGAATTCAAGTACTAGCATGCTGCACCAGCCCACAGAGTGCAACTGACTCCTATATATCTTAGGTATGCAGCTAATGACATATACTTTGAATTGTAAAAAAATTCAAGTTTGAGTTTTGATTTTTAACTTACTAGCAGTATGATGTTGGACAGTCAATTAATTTGTGAAATAAATTGGTGTATAAACTATAAAGCACTACTTAAATATTAAATACTTCTACTCGTTTCCAGGTTGTAGATAGTGGCAAAGGAGCCTGTTTCTGTCTAGGTCAATTCCAGTGTTCTTGTATAGACATCATCTGCAAATAGATAGCTTAATCGCTTAAAGTTGTTAGAGGTCAAATACCATAATTATACCTGTAAGTTGTTGTGAACTCAGTTATTGTAGCACTTATTTAATCTTGTTTTGCTCAACAGAGGGATTTAAGGTATCTTGAGGTAATTTTCCAAACCTGATGCAATTGTTCCCACAATGTTTTGTGAGAAAAAAAGAGCATCTAACAGGGAGAAAAAAAAGATGTCTAGCACCTCATGATCTAAAAGGCACCAGCGTTCCTTGCTAGATCAGGGGGATCAGGTAACTGTTACACACAGTGCTTTGCTTGGTTAGCCCAGATATAATCTTTTTTTTTTAAATAAATTTATTTTAATTGGAGGTTAATTACTTTACAATATTTTATTGGTTTTGCCATACATCAACATGAATCTGCCACGGGTGTACACGTGTTCCCCATCCCGAACCCCCCTCTCCCCTCCCTCCCCGTACCACCCCTCTGGGTCGTCTCAGTGCACCAGCCCCAAGCATCCAGTATCATGCATCGAACCTGGACTGGCAATTTGTTTCATATATGATATTATACATGTTTCAATGCCATTCTCCCAAATCATCCCACCCTCTCTCTCCCACAGAGTCCAAAACCCTGTTCTATACATCTGTGTCTCTTTTGATGTCTTGAACACAGGGTACGATAACCATCTTTCTTGTTTCTACAGAAACTGAGAGTGTTCAAATACATGGCTTTATATACATGAAAATCATCATTTATAAAATGATTATGAGAACACTTTTCAGAATTCTAGAATTCTATTTTAACTAATACTAGAGACTATAATATTCCTGTCTTAACACTATTACTTCCCCTGTATTTTACTAGTTGAGATAACTATCATTTGTTATTTTTAAGGATGTAATTCGTGATATAAGACTATACAAGTGCTAATTCATTCTTCATGATTTGTTTAAAATGTCACTTCTGTGAACAATAAAACATAGGGTGCCAGATGTGAGGAATTAATCACTGTTTTAACTTAGTATGAGCTGAGCTACAATGGTGGGCTATGCCTAGGTGGCCATGGTAAGTCTCTGAATGAACATAGTGGAATTCTTAGGTTTTGCAGTGAAAGCCTGGAGAGAGAGAGATTGCCTCATTCAGAGGAGGGTAAAAATGTTAAGACCTTCTCAAAAAATGGCAGAAGACCTAAATGGACATTCTTCCAAGGAAGACATACAGATGGCCAATAAACACATGAAAAGATGCTCAACATCACTCATGCAAATCAAAACTACAATGAGGTATCACCCCACACTGGTCAGAATGGGCATCATCAAAAAACCTACAAAGAGTAAATGCTGGAGAGGTTATGGAGAAAAGAGAACTCTCTTGCACTATTGGTGAGGATGTAAATTGATACAGCCACTATGGTGAACAGCATGTAGTTTCCTTAAAAAACTAGGAATCAAACTATCATATGACTCAGCAAACCCACTACAGGGTATATATCCTAAGAAAACCATAATTCTAAAATATACTTTTAATTTAAAAAAATAAAATAAAATATACCCCAATGTTCTTTGCAGCACTCTTTACAATATCCAGGACATAGAAGCAATCTAGATGTCTATCAACAGATGAATGGCTAAAGAAGTTGTATATGCATACAATGGGATATTAGTCAGCCATAAAAAGGAGTGAATTTGAGTCTATTCTAGTGAGGTGGATGAACCCAGAGCCTGTTATACAGATAGAAGTAAGTTAGAAAGAGAAAGACAAAAATCATATATTAATTCATATATATGGCATCTAGAAAAATGGTACTGATGAGCCTATCTGCAGGGAAGGAATAGAAATGCAGACACAGAGAACAGACTTGTGGACACAGTGATGGAAGGAGAGGATGGGACGAATTGAAAGAGTAGCACTGAAACATACGTTACCATATGCAAAACAGATATATAGTGGGAAGTTGCGGTATAACACAGGAAGCTCTACTCAGTACTCTGGAACAACCTAGAGGACTGGGATTTGGTGGGATGTGGGAGAGAGTTTCCAGAAAGAGGGGCCTATGTGTACTTATGGCTGATTCATGTTGTATGACAGAAACCAACATAAAACTGTAAAGCAATTATCCTCCAGTTAAATTTAAAAAAAAATGTTAAGACCTATGATTCAAACATTTAGCTAATAGAGAAATGGCTTTTTGAGTTGTAAATCTAAGGTCTCACCCATTTCAAGAGACAGTCTCTGGTGCTAATGCTACTTGTTGGTGTGTCCGTTAGAAAGCTCAGTCTTCTGTTGGTCTTTGTGACGGTGACCTAGGGATCGAACCCACATCTCCCGCATTGCGGGCAGACGCTTTAACCTCCGAGCCACCAGGTAAGCCCATGATGCAGAGTACATCCTTCCTCAAGAGGCTCTTTGATTCCTCTTTACTTTCTGCCACAAGGGTGATGTCATCTATGTATTTGGTTCCTCTTTACTTTCTGCCACAAGGGTGATGTTTATCTATGCATATCTTCTCTGTGAGAGCTGCCATAGCCCCAGAGCTTAGGGTGCTGGTCTGCAAGATACAAGAAGGCAACAGAGACCACATTCTCTCACCCTCATTAGGGTATCATTACTTTCCTTTCTGTAACTTAATAGCCTCGTTGGGAGTAAACTCTGAACTGAGTCCAAGTTGTGATTTTTACTCTTTTTTGGTCCTGAACTCACATTCTGATTTAGTCTACTACAGTTTTTAAATATTTTAAGTGTATTCCTATAAAGGAGGCAGAGAAAGAATTCCTGGAAATATTTTCCCCCATTCTCATCCCTCTCCTGCTCTCAGCTATTCTACATGTCCCAGGCAAATTTTTATTTTTTGTTTTTATTATGATATACATTTTCTGGTTCAAATGGGTCATGAAAGAAGTATATATTTTTTCAAGAACATATTTTTCTTAAAGGCAGACATAATTCAGTTTTGTAAAGCATGATCAAGGAAACTATGGGCTAAGAAAGAAATTATCAGGATACTTTACTTCATTTAGGCTGATAATTTCTAAAAATATGGACCCGTGGCTGACCTTTTCCTTTTGAATAGTGTCTTTGTTACTTATTTATTCAAATATGTGGATTGTGTGGGCAATAGGGTAATATTTTTATTGGCTTGAAAACTGACAAACTTCTGAGATATGTTTAGCTCTATGTTGCTGCTTATTATTTCTACGTGGCCTGTGTCCCCTCTGTAACAATAAAGAAGTGGGGGGAAAAACCCAGCCTTTTCTATTGGTAATTTAAGACTCTAACCTTTATTCAGAATCCAATGTGTATAGTGCAGTAGCTTTTGAAAAAGACTGAAGAGAAGATATAAAAAGAACAGAAACCCCTTAAACCAGCCTCAGTTTAAAATGCTTCAGTGACTTCCCTTTGCACTTGAAATCAAAATTTCTTAATGTGGCCCAAGGCCCTGCAGCATCCGGACCCGACCTTTGTCTCCAGTGACATCGCTTCTCTTTCATGCTCTCAACACTCCAGTCACACTGGCCGCCTTTCCTTTGTAGCCCCGTGTCTTATACACCTGGGCCTTCTCATAGGCTGCTTGTTGTGTGTGGACCATTATTTCCCTGCTCTTTATCTGGCTTCCAATCTTTTTTATCTTAGCCTTACTGCAATATGAAAAAGTTCCCTGACCAGAATCTGAATAGATTCCAACTCTTTCCTTTTCTCTTAACTTAACTCTATTTTCATGATAGCACTGCCACTATTCACGTACACTATTTGTCTTCCTACTTTGTTGCATGTTTTTCCCCTCTGAGAGGTAGTACAGTGTAGTAGTTAATAGTGCTGGTTAGATTCAAATCCTAGTTTTATCATGTACCAGACATGTGATCTCAGGAAATTTTTTTAATTCCTCTGGCCTCAGTTTCTTCATCTCCAAGTTGGGGATAATAAGCAATCACCCTGATATCCTTCCATACCAATTTTTCTAAGTTTTTATCATAGCATTAAAATTAAGACATTAAATTATAAATTCACATGGTATATTTATAAATTAAATTGCAAAAATACAAATATCTTTGAGCATTACTTTACTAACGTGTGAGATGGGTGAAATTGTGCAGTAGTTTGAGCATTCTCTGCCATTGTCTTTCTTTGGGATTGGAGTGAAAACTGACCTTTCCCAGTCCTGTGGCCACTGCTGAGTTTTCCAAATCTGTTGGCACATTGAATGCAGTACTTTCACAGCATCATCTTTCAAGATTTGAAATAGCTCAACTGGAATTCCATCACCTCTACTAGCTTTGTTTGTAGTGATGCTTTCTAAGGCCCACTTGACTTCTCATTGCAGGATGTCTGGCTCTAGGTCAATGATCACACCATCGTGATTATCTAGGTCATGAAGATTTTTATGTATAATTCTTCCATGTATTTTGCCACATCTTTTTAATATCATCTGCTTCTGTTAGGTCCATACCATTTCTGTCCTTTATTCAGCACACCATTGCATGAAATGTTCCCTTGGTATCTCTAATTTTCTTGAAGAGATCTCTCGTCTTTCCCATTCTGTTGTTTTTCTCTATTTCTTTGCACTTATCACTGAAGAAGGCTTTCTTATCTCTCCTTGCTATTCTATTCTTTGAAGCTCTGCATTCAAATGGGTATATCCTTCCTTTTGTCCGTTGCTTTTCACTTCTCTTCTTTTCACAGCTATTTGTAAGGCCTCTTCAGACAGCCATTTTGCTTTTTTGCATTTCTTTTTCTAGGGGATGGTCTGTCTCCAAATCTCCATCCATAGTTCATCAAGCACTCTGTCTATCAGATTTAATCCCTTGAATCTATTTCTCACTTCCACTGTGTAATCGTAAGGGATTTGATTTAGGTCATACCTGAATGGTCTAGTGGTTTTCCCTACTTTCCTCAATTTAAATCTGAATTTGGCCGTAAGGAGTTTGTGATCTGAGCCATAGTCCGCTCCCGGTCTTGTTTTTGCTGACTGTTAGAGCTTTTCCATCTTTGGCTGCAAACAATATACTGGATCTGATTTTGGTATTGAGCATCTGGCGAGGTCCGTGTGTAGAGTCTTCGTTTATGTTGTTGGAAGAGAGTGTTTGCGCTGACCAGCGCGTTCTCTTGGGAAAACTCAATTAACCTTTGCTCTGCTTCATTCTGTACTGCAAGACCCAATTTGCCTATTACTCCAGGTGTTTCTTGACTTCCTACTTTTGCATTCCAGTCTTCTCTAATGAAATGGACATAGTTTCTGGGGTGTTAGTTCTAGAAGGTCTTGTAGGTCTTCATAGAACCATTCACTTCAACTTCTTCAGCATTACTGGTCAGGGTATAGACTTGGATTACCATGATATTGAATGATTTGCCTTGGAAATGAACAGAGCTCATTCTGTCTTTTTTGAGATTGCATCCACGTACTGCATTTCAGACTCTTTTGTTGACTATTATGGCTACTCCATTTCTTCTAAGGGATTGTTGCCCACAGTGGTAGATATAATGGGCATCTGAGTTAAATTCAGCCATTCCAGTTCATTTTAGATCACTGATTCCTAAAATGTTGATGTTCACTCTTGCCATCTCCTGTTTGACCACTTCTAGTTTGCCTTGATTCAAGCCCTTTTCTTCTCAAGATTTCTTTAAAAGTATTTTTTTTACTATAAAATTATTAGGATTCTTTTTCTGTTTCTATAAAAAATGCCATGGAACTTTTAACAGGGATTGCATCAATCTGTAGATTACTTTGGTCAATATGAGCATTTAAACAGTATTAGTTCTTCCAGTTAACAAGCATCTGATATTTTTCCATTTATTTGTGTCTTCAATTTTTTAAAACATTGTCATAGTTTTCAGTGTACAGATCTTTCACCTCCTTGGTTAAATAGAATGTATCGTTTTGAATGAGAAAAATGAATGAGAAATGATAGCAAGGAAGAAATTGACTAAATAAAGAACTTACTTTAAGGACAGCAGTTGATGAAAGTGAATTTTCAAAGAAAGGCAGAGCATCTATCTACATTGAGTTCAATGACTCTCTAAACTCCCAATCTTCACTTCACTTCATCCATACCCATCCTTGCAAATGATTCTTGAGATTCATGCCAGATTTTCTATATCAGAATGTTAGAACTGAAGCACCTGAGGATGTAACTTCAGTAAACACATTACATGGTTCTTACTTACACTATAATTTGAGATCCTATAATTGGAGTCCTTAGTTTCTTATTTTATTTTCCCCTTCCTTTCCCAATCCCATTCAACCTGACTCTGCTTCCCACTTTACCTAGCTTTAAAGAAATATTTTATTGTATTAAAAGCTCTCTTGCCACTTCTTGCATTCAACATTTTGTCCTTTATCCTTCTGTTCCATCCTACAATAAGCGTTATACCAATATCAGCAGCCTTGTCTTGCTAACTCACCTGATCTCATGGATTTTGTTTGAGAAATTGCCAGTTGGGAGGATAGAACTCACTAACAAACCATGGTTACCAATGAAGATGTATTATCAGAAAAAAATTTTTGCATCCTTAACCTACTTGGCTCCATTAATTTTTAATGCAAAAACATTTCTAGCCTTTTAAAGCTACCTCCTCTCTGCTAAAAAGCTACCTCTCTCTTCTTGTTTGCTAAAAGTGCTATGCTTGCTTGTAACCCTGAAACTCAGACTGTAATGCTCCTTCTGCCTGAGATATACAACCCTGTTCTTCCTTCCCTGGCTCTTAGCCACTTTCATTTCATGTTCACCTTAAGTGTTTCCTATTTATGAAATATTTCCGACCTCCTAAGGTAAACTTAATTGTTCTCTCCTTTGAGAAGCTATTAACATTTTTATCATAGCACTGAATTTATCATCCAACCTGGGACATTTTGGAAAGTAAAAGGATACTTGCAAAAGTTACATTATTCCAGGTTAAATTGAGACTGTGCTGAGAAAATTGGCATGTGTGATCTTCTCCTACCAAGACCCTCATTAACAGCTCCATATTTATATTTTTCCCCCAATTCCTAGTATAGAACCTGGCATCTAGTCCCTGGTTAGTTGAGTGCACGATTAAATGAAGATTGAGTCTGTAAACACAATCAAAGGAAAAGGAAGTACAGGGCCCAAGCATACTGTGAATCAGGCTGATGAAATTTTCTGTTTCTGCCTATCCATTTTCTTGCCCTTCACCTCTACTCTGACACATGACTCATCCTATTCATTCTGCATCATTCCATTTTTTGTTGTTTTCTCTTAAGCTGGAGGCCAGAAGTTGAAAGAGATAGTCAGAAATAGCTCTTAAATGTCAAATTAAAATATTTCTCTCTTGAGAGTTTTCATAACACTGAATATTTTATTTTCATATTTTGTTGTTCTCCTTTGCCAAATATTTTAGAAGATCAAAGATATTTTCCCCCAAACTGCTGTGTCTAACTTATTATTATTATTATTACTTTGTTTGCTTTGAAGCAAAATTGTCTAAAAATATGCTGCTGATCTTGGTCTCCTAATGCATTGACAATCATGCCAAGCTCAGTGAGTAATCATGAAATTACTTAAAATGTTGAATTTCCCTCCTCTTTTTTTGTGCTACCATACGCTCATTCACTTTAGCTTGCATTGACTCTTGAAGGTAAAACAGTGTTGTAGTTGCTAGGAATTCAGAGATGAATGAGACATAAACCCTACCAGCAATGAATTTATGATCAAACAACAATTGTGCTTGACCACTTATATCACTCACCTTAAAATGTTTCTTTATTCTGTGCCAGCTTTATGCTTTACACACACATATATATCCATCAACTGAAACATTTGCCAAAACTTTCCATGGGGACTGATTAGATCACATGGTAATAACATGTGCATTTGTTTAGATAAAGGCTAAGGTAATCCAACAAAAATGCTATAAAATATAGTGGCTGCTTAGTTATGAGTGGGAGGCTTAGGGGAGGGACAGTAGGGAAAGATTCCCAGGGGCACAAGGAAACTCTAGGATTATGAGTTTATTCATTATTGTGACTGCAGTGACAGTTTCACAGGCATATACATAAATTGAAACATACTAAACTGTACGGTTTAAATATGTACACATTTTTGTATGTCAATTTTATGTCAACAAAACTGTTAAAGCTTGTAGCATAAATACATATTTATTTCCCTCTCATATATGTTTGTTCTGTATAGACTATCACAGGAATTCTACTTCTCAGATCATCAAAGCCCCAGATTCATTTCATCTTCCTGTTTCTTCGTCTCCTTAGGGTGTTGTCTTCATCTGTGTGGTCAGTGTTGGTTTTCTGCTATATCTTCTGATGTACTTCATGAGAAGAATAAAAGACTACACTCGAGAGGAAGTGAGTAATCTTAAATCATAGACTATATGGAATTTGCACTTAACCCTTGTACACATACTTCTTTCCCCAAATTTAATCATAGCCTCATCTATCTGCAAAAAAACTAGGAAATATGGACCCTTGTCATATGGCTTTGTGTATGACTTAAACTGTAATAGAAAGAAAGAACTTGAAGTGGGATTTGGCAAGACAACTAGTCATCTGCACAGGAACTTTACTTATTGAGTGCATTCTCTATGCTCTGCCCTGTATTAATTGCTTTATTATATAACTCACTTATTCCTCCCAACTCTTCTATGAGAAATATGTGATTTTAATCATATCTAGGTTCGATGCATGATGCTGGATGCTTGGGGCTGGTGCACTGGGACGGCCCAGAGGGATGGTATGGGGAGGGAGGAGGGAGGAGGGTTCGGGATGGGGAACACATGTATACCTGTGGCGGATTCATTTTGATATTTGGCAAAACTAATACAATTATGTAAAGTTTAAAAATAAAATAAAATTGGAAGAATAAAAAAAAAAAAAGATACACATAAAAAAAAAAAATAAAGGATGAGTAAAACATATAGGGGCACTCAATTTGCATACAGTGTAATTTCATGGTTATCTATTCTACAGACTGTGAAATGAATGTTGCCTCTGGAGTTATGTAATGTATGGTCATCACAGATGAGCCCTGTGGCCCTGTCTAGGACTTAGGGAAGTTTATGAACCTTCCCAAGTTACTTGCACAGCTGGTAAGTGGCAGAAGTGAGATCTGAAAGTGCATCGATGGCTCCAGACCTTGTGCTCTTACTTGCCTCACAAAACTGTATGTTAGCTTGTTAGGTAGTGACAATGACTGAATGCCTTTTCATTTTAATTAGGCTTTGTTAGAAGAAAATTCTCACTCAAAGTTTAGATCAGTGGTTGGCAACTTTTTCCCATAAAGGTCTGGATAGTAAATATTTTAGATTTGTAGCCCATATGGTCTCTGTCACAGACACCCAACTCTATCATTATACTGTGAAAACATCCATAGACAACATGTAAATGAATGAGAATGGCTCTATTCCAGTCAAACTTTATTTTCAAAAGCAGGCACTGGACCAAAGTTGACTCACAGGAAATATAGTTTATGATTCAAAGATTAGATAGAAATTGTAAGCCAATGCAGGATGAATTAGAGCAGGCTATTTTGGGCACTTCTTATGTACAATGAGAATAACTTTTATCTACATGTACCACCATATGGATTTACTGCTAACTCATAGGGAAATAGGAGCTGCAGACTGGCATCAAAACTGTTGCCCTGAGCCATTCTACTTTGTACCAAAGAGTTTGACTCTCAAATTTTAAACTTAATTTCTATATTTGAAACATTACCAAGTAAAACCTGTAAACATCAATAAATTACTGTAAGAAATTAAAGCTGCTAAGAGACTGAGATAATGTGAATTACTTTCTCTTTTTATGGAAACCATCCCTCTCAGCACACATAGTGTGCTCGATTGCCCAATATGTCTTCAGCAGACCAATGTCTCACACTTCCTCCAGGCCACAGCTACCGTCATGGCTCCCAATTAGGATATTCTTTCTCTCTTCTCTCCTTGGTCAATCCCCATTCATCTTTTAAGGTCTGGGGGAAATGATCCCTCTTCTTTGAAACTTCTGTGATTGATCCTCCTTCTACCTTCAACAGATTATGTTTTCCTTATCTTTACTCCTATGGAGTCTTACCCTATCAGTGAATTAGCTCGACATTTTTCTGTCCTTCTGATGAAGAGTGACATCTTGACAAGTAGAGCTGTGATGTTCGTTTTCATGTCCCTTACATCTAGGACAATGCCTGGCATATAGCGAAAACACAGCACATGCTATGGAAAAATAAATGATCATACTTAGCAATAGACTGTGATGTCTTAGTGACATGGATGCAGTTAACACTTGT
Source organism: Bos grunniens (assembly GCF_055505025.1). Lineage (NCBI taxonomy): Eukaryota > Metazoa > Chordata > Mammalia > Artiodactyla > Bovidae > Bos > Bos grunniens. The sequence goes on along the minus strand of NC_141179.1, from coordinate 4,718,806 downwards.
TAAACAACTTCATCTTATGAATTCTAGTTGAGTTGTTGTTTTCTACTAAAAGAAGTTAAAGTGACTCAAAAATTATTAAAGGAAGTGATGAACACTACTCTCTCTTTCTGTTTGCAAAGAAAAATTACACAAAAAGGACAAATTTTGAACATAATCACTGCAGATGGTGACTGTAGCCATGAAATTAAAAGACGTTTGCTTCTTGGAAGAAAAGCTATGACAAACCTAGACAGCATAATTAAGAGGAGACATTATTTTGCTGACAAAAATTGGTATAGTCAAAGTTATTGTTTTTCCAGTAGTCATATATTGATGTGAAAGTTGAACCATTAAAAAGGCTAAGTTATGAAGAATTGATGCTTTTGAATTGTGGTGTTGAAGACTCTTAAGAGTCCCTTGGACTGCAAGGAGAAAAAACCAGTCAATCCTAAAGTAAATCACTCCTGAATATTCATTGGAAGGACTGATGCTGAAGCTTAAGCGCCAATACTTTGACCACCTGATGTGAAGAGCCAACTCATTAGAAAAGACCCTGATGCTGCGAAAAAACTGAAGGCAAGAGGAGAAGGAGATGACAGAGGATGAGATGGTTGGATGGCATCACGGACTTAATGGACATGAGTTTGAGCAAGCTCCTGGAGATGTTGAAGGACAGGGAAGCCTGGCATGCTGCAGTCCATGCGGTTGCAAAGAGTTGGACATGACTGAGTGACTGAACAACAACAAAAAATAATTTCCTAATCCAATTCAAATTCTGTTGCTTCATTCATTGCTTAGAATCCATCAGTGGTTGTTCATTCTCTCACCAAATGAGGATCAGATCTTTTAGCACTAAGGTTCTCAATAGAGGTTCTCAAAAGACTGCACATTGGTATAAATTAGGGAGCCATTACAAGATGCCCATGCTTGGGTTCCAATCCAGACCAATTAAATCAAGATCCCTGGGAGGAGATGAGAAGCATCAAAATAGTTTGACTCTCCTTAGGTGATTCCAATATATAGCCCAGGTTGAGAATCACAGAACATGAACTGTAGTTAAGGTTTTCACCCCTAGTTATTTTTCATGGTAAAAAGTGTGAATTTTAACTCTAATGAAATGGGAATCGACATGATCTTCATGTCTTAGAAAGATAGGTTGCTGTTGTGAGGCATGTAGATGGTAGAGGGGCAAGAGTGGGAGATTAGTGGTCCAGTTAGGAGGCTACTGCTGTAATAAGTTCTAATGCAACACTCAATGATTCTAGGGGGGAAATGCTTAATTCTTAGTTTCCCATTAATTCAGTTAATGAGAAGAACACATTTTCTAAGCGTTAGAGTAATTGCAGTTTTATTGTGCATATATGTCACATTTGTCCTACCATATATTCCTTTTTAATTATTGAAGGCCCTCGGGCACACTAATCATCAAAAGCTTCGCATAATTAGGTCTGACTAGCAAACGTCTCACATGTGTTCTCTGAGATAGCCACTTCCTTATAAATTAGATGCACTGCCTTATAAACATTTATGGTGCATTTTAAGGCATGTAAAATTTGAAATGATTTTGAATAATCACTTTTATCTAAAACTTCAGTAGTATATACACACAAATTAAAGTTCATTAAGATGGTAAATGCCTAATGAGCAGAGAGGCAAAATAAAATCTTGTTGAATTAAGAAAGAAACATTTTTATTACACATTTCTTTATGTTTCAGTGTTGTTATGAGACTTTGGCACATGGATGCTTGCAGCTGGTTCCCCTGATATTTAAAATCCTGTTATGGTGTGTCACAGAGCTGCTTCTTGTCCTTCTCTCTAAATCTAAATGAGACTTTGTCTAATTTAAGAATCTCCAAGGGTCAGTGGATGTCCTACCCATTTATTCACCAAGCAAATACCTATTGAGTACCTACTTTGAATGCTATCTTGCACAAGACCCTATCATTGACAAAATTAGCATAATCTTTCCCAAATGGAGTACAGAATGTAAAGGATATATAGTCTGGTAAATTCATGTTTTCAACAAATATTTGATGAGCTTCTAGACATGTTTCTAAAAGTTTGAGAACCTGAAACTGAATCTAGCACATGCACATAACAGTCTTCAGATAACATATGACAGGCAATTATAGCAAGTATATGAATCAGTGGTTTATAAAGCTAAAATTATTTATCCAGAGGTATGAACATGTCAAGTGCTATGGAATTATAACTGAGGGAATGGTTATATCAACTGGAGACTTTGGGGAAATCAAGGAGGAATTCATGAAGTTGAAGGCATTGGATGTGGATCCTGAAGGATGAAATGGACTGTGCTTCCAGAAATAACTGGAGTAGCTTCTTTCTAACACACTCATGTGGACAAATGCAGGGAGAGAATTAAAGTGGAACTGGATATAATTCTAATAAAAAAATGTGTGACTCAAAATGCACAAAATCCTCAAAAGCTCAGTGTCCGTACTTGAGAAATAAATATAGGATAAGTGACAGCATTCTCTGATGGTCTGGCACTTTAATGCTGATATCAAAACAGTCATCCCTCAAGACAACACATGTTCAAAATCAAGAAAATCCAGCTCCTTTGCCCCTAAATTGTCACTTACATATCTGGATTTAATTAAAGTTAGTTGTTGACCATAATCCCATAATTTCCATGATGTGAGGGTTTTTTCCCATTTTTGTATACTTGTCCTTCTTTTTAGTTTTAAGTACCTGTCAATATTGCATTTATCCCTTTAGGTAAGGTAGTCTTGTTTATTTGTTTCTGTTCTATATAGTCAGCATCAGTGGCCTGGAGAACTATACAGGGGTTAACTCAATGGTGCTCAGTGCAGAGCTGATGGTTGGAGCACAGAGCATCTTCAGGTAATCATAACTGGCACCTTTTGGTAGTGTTTCTACATACCAGCACTCTCCAGAGAATTTGACACCACAAACATATTCACTTCTGACCTCAGAGAGGTGAGATAAATACTGTTATCTCCCTCATTTTACAAAGGATATTGAGGCCCAGGTAGTTCAAATGTGTTTACCAGGGTCATATGCTCAACATCAGGTAATGAAAGCAAATGCTAACACTGACAATATCCTGCTTTCATGAGTTAAGACGCTGTTCAAATTTCCACTCATTTATCTCAGTCCATCTTCAGGCTACTCTTATAGGCATAAGACTTACTAACTTCTACAGTCATTCAGTCTAGATTCAGTATCTCTTGAGAATGGGACCTATTGGAGAAGGAAATGGCAACCCACTCCAGTGTTCTTGCCTGGAGAATCCCATGGATGGAGAAGCCTGGTAGGCTGCAGTCCATGGGGTCGCACAGAGTCACACACGACTGAAGCGACTTGGCAGCAGCAGCAGAGAATGGGACCTAAATAGGCTGGCTGTCTTTATGGCCATGAAGCTTTGAGAAGAATTTTAGAACTCATCTTAAACAAAAGAAGCCACAGTAAATCAAACAAACTGATGGCCTGGATGGGAGCAAAGTACAGTATTCTAGTGGAATTCCACAACAGCAATTGTATGACACTCTGAAATGAGTGATGTCAGCAAGGTGAAATGTGAGGTCTGAAAGGAGGGGCACAGTGAACGTGGAGACGCGATAGCAACGGAATGCTGGGAAAACAGCAGTTGTCAGAAGCCAGTAGAGCCTAGGAAGATGGGGTTTTAAAATTCTGCTCTCTCTTTCTGTGGGCCTGAAGCAACAGCTTTCCAAATTGTAGAGCTGGTTAATTAGTAAGAGGACACTAATAAGGACACATTGGAAGAAAGCACACAGAATCACCATGGTCATACTAAAAGGATGGCTGTGGCTTGGGATAGAGCTGAGTCCAGCAGGATAGACTCACAGGGCCTGAGCTAGGAGACGGACAACCTGGACTCCCAGGCTTCCTGAATCATGGCAACCTGGTTCTGTGTGCAAAGGAAGGTCTTTCGGTGGACATTTCTGCTGTGCTATTTCCTCAGATTCCACTTGCCTGGGCATCATGCAGTATGATGGTTCTATATAGCAAAGCAATTTAAAACAGTGTACTAAGGACTCCACCATTTCTGACCAATTTGAAAGAGTGTAAAGCCTTTAGGGACAACATGATTCAGAAAAGAACTTTTTTTTTAAGGGAAATTTGTCATTAGGAAAATATTTTAGAGTCTAAAGTCAGTCTGGCAGCAGAATAATAACCAGGACATTGACAATTCTACGTCAAAGCAGAATTCAAAGTAAATGAGGGAAATACTAGCCCATTTGTGTACTGCAATATTATTTAGCTGAGCTAATAACTGTTTAAGAGAACAGTGAGTTCAACTCTAATTTCATATGAGATGTGAGGCTGAAGAAAAACAAAGACCTGGTAAAATGTTTTTAAATCCCTGGAAAATAATATTCCATACCCTGAAACAGTTTTAAAGAAAATATTAGTGAATATACAGTACTATACTAACATACAATATAACTTTTTAATATGCAGTAACTAAAGTTTTTATGTGTTTGCACAATACTACAATATTTATAAAGAAGTGTTTTTAAATGTTTGCAAATATAAATGGACTACCACAAAACATTGTTACTTAAGTGGATAAACTTGTTAGTCCTTTTTTCCCTTAAAGCATTCTGGTATTTTTCTAGTATGGCAACTGTTGCAATATTTGCTTAATAGAAAATAATTATTCCTTGATAACATCTTAATAACCTTATACACCCTCGGAGTTTAGTAGGTATGTATTTATGTAGGAATACACATGATATTTTTAAACATATTCACTTCTTTCTAGAAGTATAGAAACTTAGAACTTCCATGAATTTAAAGTTTTAGTAAATACAATTGTGAGAAAGTCACAGATTTTGGTCTCGGGGTTTACTGCATACCAAGAAATATGGATAAGAAAACAAAAAAGTCAACATTTAAGTTGGACATCCAGCGTAAGTAAGGCATCTAACTCCGAGCAGATGGACTAGACATGGGTGACAAGGATATTTTAGGATCAATGTGATAAGAATTGGAAGCTTTGGGTAGAAAAATAAGCTATCATTTCTGATACCTATTGGCACCCCACTCCAGTACTTTTGCCTGGAAAATCCCATTGACGGAGGAGCCTGGTAGGCTGCAGTTCATGGGGTCGCTAGAGTCGGACACGACTGAGCGACTTCACTTTCACTTTTCCCTTTCATGCATTGGAGAAGGAAATGGCAACCCATTCCAGTGTTCTTGCCTGGAGAATCCCAGGGACTGGAAGCCTGGTTGGCTGCCGTCTATGGGGTTGCACAGAGTCGGACACAACTGAAGCAATGCAGCAGCAGCAGCATGTACTGAAATAGAGAAATATGTGTATTCATAAGTTAATAATAGCCTTATTTTTCTGACCAGCATGTCACCAGTTTGAAGCAGAAGGCAACCTACTGCCTTTGCACATCCTTAGAAGATCCGTAAGTTCTGCCGCGAGGAGCTGTAGACAGTGGCAGTAGTGAGCTACATGTGAGCTGGAAAGATCCTTACCTGCTGCTTCCCACTTTTCCTCTTCCTTCTGTGTTCTGGACCTGAGTTGTTACTTAGTTTGAATTTTTGTAGTAACAATATGGAGCATGGCAAGGACATGGAAACGCTCAGGAATTATAACACTAACATTGGTGAACCACTGCTTACACTAAATTGGTCTATATTTTGTCTGTACATTGGTCTATACATTGTCCACAGAACAGTATGAATTTGAAATTGTAGCAGATAAGAATTACATATCACATTTGATTATTATCACATATGGTAATCAATCCATATGTCAGAGAAACACATACTACTCTGCTTAAAAATTAGTTCTTGGTCTTGAAAAGAGACAATATGAAACAGAAAATGCAAGAATAAAAATAAATAACATGAAAGCAACATTATTGTTTGTTCCAGTCAAGTTGTTTATAATAATAAGAAATATAAGATACCAATAATACATGCAAAGCTATTTTGCTTTTGTACCGATTATTTTTAATGCTGCATAACTCATTAATAATGGGCAACTGATATAAAATATTCAAATGACTATACCAGTGTTTATACATGAATCATAAGCTCTAATAATCTTGGTCTTATGATTAAACAAGAGAAAATTTATTTCTAAATGATATTTCTTTAAAAAATGACCAAAAGTCATATATGCAAAGCAGACCCATCTAAAGTATGAGCGTCAAATTTTTCCAGGAGAAATAAGAATATATAAATGATTTGGCTGCAGTTATTAAGAGTTATTATCTTTCAAGTCAAAGAAGTTACAAAAAATGCAAATCCAGAGGACAGAACTTTAAATAAACTAATCCAATTGAATTTAAATGATATGTTAATTATGTGTTATGTGCTCAGCACTGAGCTCATGTCAGTATTTTTCTCTTTCCTTTATTTAGATGGTTTGGTTTTAAACTTCTCCACAGCCTTACAAAAGCAGAAGAGATGTGGAGAGGCTGAATTTACTGTTTAAAGTGATGGAGAAACTCAAAATAATTGTGGACAACTATACCAAATAACAAAAAATATAATAGAAATGATGGTGACAATAATAATGATATAAATTGGAACTTGTTAGTGATGTAGTATTTTATTCTTATGAAACTAATTACTGTAGACTTGGTAAACTCACCTGAATATTTATGCATCAAAGAAACACAAAATCTTAAAGGATTTTGAGTCTGTCATTGAAACAAAATGCCCTGGTATAGACCATTTTCTTTCTCTCATTAGTTACTACAATCTCTTTTGCTGGAGCGTTGTGTTTGTGGTTTAGGATGCACTTTGTTGCATTAGTGGGTATTGAATCCAGATGACTCCATTCCAATGACTAGTGGACAAGTCAAGAAGGGTAAAAGCCTGATAGAAATGAATGGGAAACAAAACACAAAAACAGGGCAAAAGAGGTGGTTCAAGTTAATTACTCTGGGACCTGAATTTAATGAATTTAATTTTATAGTGGATCTTCCTTTCAGTGTTTCAGGTGTCCAGGCCTCATTTAAAGGTGATTGGACCCTGTATTGCTACTTTTCCCTATGAAAATCTTGTGCTGAAATTGGTGGTAATGCATTTCTTCCTGAAACCTTTTCAAAAATGAAATTTAGGTAGTCTGACATTAACAGTGAATTTCCTTTGAACCTTGAACACCTTGAGAATGGGCCAATGGTTTTAAATAAAAAAGATTTGTTTTCTCATTCTTCATTAGTTAGTTTAACAAATACTTTAGTGACTTCTCTGAGACAGGAGCTGAAGGGTCCTTGAATTGGGTGTGCGCAAGGCCGTTCTCCTGGGACTCAAGTCAGCTATTGAATCTTGATTTCGCATTCTTATCCTGTGTTACTCCCAGGCCCATAAGGCACATCAATTTTCTCTCTATCAAGTTAAAATTCTTTCCAAGTAAATCTGAACTTTATATAATCTATTTTATTGTTACTTGTCAGTCAACAAATTTGCTTAACATTTTTTCTTTGGGAAAACACACAGACTACTCATAAAACAAAACTCATGGGGTATGGTTGCATTTTCCAAACATCAAGGGAAAATTAAACTGAATATGCCCTAAGTTGTATTCCTCAGTTTATTTCTCAGGCTAATCTATAAGCTCTGCTCAAAGGTAGAATAACTTACTTATGGATCAGTAACAAAGTTCAAGAAAGAGGGACATTAATGAAGCTGAAACCTCATTCTGGAAACCTCAGTAATGCTATATGTGAATGAAAGTAACATATTTTTTGGTTAAATGTATCAATGAGAGGAATTGATAGATTGCATTTTTAAGTTATCATTATAAATTCCAGGTGTTGTCAGATAGCATTCAACATCAGTTCACTTCTTAGAAATATTCTGCCAGCCTTTTTACTGTTACCAAATAGAATATATACACAAAATCATCAAGCACAACCATACTTTTGCCTTTAACTGAATATCATTGTAGCATCCAAAGAATAGATAGGTCCTAAAAAATACCGGAAGCATCAAAGAGCTCTCCACATATAAATGGGGTATTCAGACAGACAATGAAGAGATGGGCATATTCAGATGGGACATGTAGAGTGGTGTATGCCTGTTAACCTTATTTCATATTTTGGACTGTGAATGGCCTAAGCTCAGCTATCCCCCAAGAGCCTGTTACAGAAGTAAGACCAGGAGGAGTCCTTGGAACCCCTGAGTTAGGTGAGGGAACTGTTTGGAAGAATAGCTTTCCTGAGGTTTCCCTGAAAAAAGAGTTTAGAAACAAGAAGCTTGAGAGGTGATTCTAATAAGTACAAGAAGGGGAGTGGGCTAGAGCATCAAATAAAGGGACAAAATCAGAAAAGCATGTGTTCTTTTGTACGTGCTCCTGTGAGCACCTAGGTTCAATCCCATGGGGATTCACAGGCAGCATTACAGAATATGCATCGGAATTACCCAACTAAAGGGTGAAAAGGGGTGAAAAGGTTTTTCCAGCTTCCCATCTGTCATTGATTTGATGGCTGCTTGCAAGGACTTAATTAATTTTTTGGCCCTTCTGGCCTACTCTGCATATAGGCCAAGCATACTCCCTTGGCCAACAAATAAAAATAGGTCTTAAGTAACTGCAGTAAGAAAACATCTTCATTTTGAGGTGAATTCTGAGGGATTTGAGCAGGGATACCACAGCATTTACTATGAATGCACAGAGCTGAAATATTTTTGTCTGGTAAAGTATAACAGGAAAAGGATGGATTAGAGCTGGATAGACCTGGGTTTAAATCTTTATTTATTTGTTTATCAGCTATGTGACCTCGGTGAAAATTCTTAAAATTTTGTGGACTCAGTGCATCTATTTGTAAACATAGACAACATCTATATTAAAGAGCAGATATAACATTGATGGAGAAGGAAAAGGCAACCCACTCCAGTATTCTTGCCTGGAGGATCCCATGGACAGAGGAGCCTGGCGGGCCATGGTCCATAGGGTCGCAGAGAGTCGCACAGGACTGAAGTGACTAAGCATGCATAAGGATTAAATGGGACTAAAGATATAAAAGTTAACATAGAGTTAGGCACTTATTAGTGCCTAATGAGTCGAAATTTGTTGTTTATTTATTCATTCAGTAAATATTTATTAAGTATGTACTATGTGCCAACCTGTGATAGATGAGAGGCATAGAGATGAATAAAGCAAATGTAATACCTCCTGTAGCTATGTTCTATCAGAAGAGCCCTAATGAATAAACACACATAAGTGTTTAATCTGCTGCTATTCTTAAGATCCTTTCTTATGCCCTCACTTAGCAGGCAAATGATCCCTGACTCTCTCACATTTCTCCTCTCCTAAGATGGTTGTCCCTTTATTTGTCCTTTTCCTAGATCCTCTCTGTTATGCTAAAAGTAAAGTCAAGTTGCTCAGTCGTGTCCGACTCTTTGTGACCCCATGGACTGTAACCTACCAGGCTCCTCTGTCCATGGGATTTTCCAGGCAAGAGTACTGGAGTAGGTTGCCATTTCCTTCTCCAGGGGATTTTCCTGATCCAGGGATCTAACCCCAGTCTCCAGAACTGCAGACAGACACTTTACCGTCTGAGCCATCAGGGAAGCCCAAAGGCCAATCCAAATGTCTACTGTTCCTTCTATCAAAACACATATATGTTTTATTTTATAGGGAGGTACTTTCAGGTTATTTGTCATATCAAAAATGTTTGGAGAAACTCATTCTGACTAAGGTGTCAACAAATGGTATGATTTAATGTATTGTCTTCCCTCCAGACTTTTCTGTCTTTAGAGTTTCAGGTCAGTAGAAGGGAATATTCTTGTCAGGAAGTCCTTTATGGTGATTGATGATTCTGTCTGAAGGGATAGGGAAGAGGGCCATTTTAAATACTTTCCTCTGGATGGGAATTTTATATCTCTTAGCCCTCACAATCACCCTATGAGACAGGTATTAGTAAGTATGGATGTGAGAATTGGACCATAACAAAGGCTGAGGGACAAAGAATTGATGCTTTTAAATTGAGGTGCTGGAGAAGACTCTTGAGAGTCTCTTGGACAGTAAGGAGATCAATCCAGTCAATCTACAAGGAAATCAACCCCGAATGTTCATTGGAAGGACTGATGCTGAAGCTGAAGCACCGATAATTTGGCCAACAGATACAAGAGCTGACTCATTGGAAAAGGCCCTAGTGCTGGGAAAGATTGAAAGCAAAAGGAAAAAAAGGCTGGCAGAGGATAAGACGGTTAGATGTCATCACAGACTCAGTAGATATGAATTTGAGCAAACTCCAGGAGATACTGAAAGACAGAGGTGCCTGGCATGCTGCAGTCCATGGGTCACAAAGAGTTGGACATGACTTAGTGACTGAATAACAACAATAAATATTATGCAGATAAAGAAGTTGGAATTTAGAGAGCCACTGATTTGCCCAAGATCACTGAGCCTTGAACCTTGAAAATAAGGTTTCAAAACCAGATATAACTATAAGGTATGTGCATTTTTCTATTGTGTATGACCACTTGCTCAATGGCACCTGATGAGAGCTTCCGTGTTAACTACTTGAGTAAGATGATTATATGGCATGTATCAACATGGAGGCTGTGGAGGAAATGATCTCTATAGCATGAGTAATCAGAGTGCTTGCACAGCTACCTCTGAACTTAGATACTCTGAGTATCTATCAGATACTCTGTAAATCTGATAATATTCCTAAGTGCTCAGAAAATGACAATCACCTTGAGAATGTAAAGAACTCTTCTTCTCTTGAGTTGGAATGGTTAAGAGAGGTCCAACGTCAGGGGCTTGACTCTCAAGTATTACATAAGTAATATATACCATCCATTACCCCTACTCCCACTCATTTCTCCAAAATCATACTTCCTAACTCCTTTTATATAACAGTCAAATGTGGCAGAGCCAGGATTCAAAGTCTAGTATGACTCATAGAGCCAGAACTCTTGTCTCTCAACACCACCTGTTTGACAGTTGTAATGATGCAGAACTTACCTTCAGCAACATAATGTAAAGACTCACCTCAGAGACTCTGTTTATTCCCTCTAAGTCCCGGTTTCTGTTAGCCATGCTAGACTCCTATTCTCAAATCAAGCCACTTCTTTTGCTGTGCTCCTGCTCTTTCCAGCAATATCTTCTCTTTGTTGTTGTTGTTGTTGAGCCACTCAGTTGTGTCTGTTCTTTGCCACCACAGGAACTGCAGCATGCCAAGCTTCCCCATCCTTCATTATTTCCCAGAGTTTGCTCAAACCAATGCCCATTTTCTCAAATGGGCATTGAGAAACCATGCCATTCAACTATTTCATCCTGTACTGCCCTCTACTCCTCAGCGCCTCCATCTTTCCCAGAATCAGGGTCTTTTCCAATGAATTGGCTCTTTGTATCAGGTGGCCAAAGTATTGGTGCTTCAGTATCAGTACTTCCAATGAATATTCAGGGTTGATTTCCTTTGGGATGGACTGGTTTATTCTCTTACTGTCCAAGGGACTCTCAATAGTGTTCTCCAGCACCACAGCTTGAAAGCATAAACTTTTTAGCCCTCAGTCTTCTTTATGGTCCAGTTTTCACATCTGTACATGACTACTGGAAAAACCATAGCTTTAAGTAGATGGACCTTTGTCAGCAAAGTGATGTCTGCTTTTTAATACGCTGTCTAGGTTTGTCACACCTTTCCTTCCAAGGTGGTGTTGGTAATTTAGTCGCTAAGTAAGGAGCAAGTGTCTTTTAGTTTCATGGCTGCAGTCACCATCCACAGTGATTTTGGAGCCCAAGAAAATATAGTTTGTCATTGTTTCCATGTTTTCCCCATCTAATTGCCATGAAATGATGGGACTGGATGCCATAATCTTACTTTTTTGAATATTGAGCTTTAAGCCAGCTTTTTCACGCTCTACTTTGACCTTTAACAATGGCTCTGTAGTTCCTCTTCACTTTTTTCCATCAGGGTGGTGTCATCCGCATATCTGAGGTTATTGATATTTCTGCTGCCAATCTTGATTCCAGCTCATGATTCCAGCCTGGCATTTCACAGGATGTACTCTCCATATAAGTTAAATAAACAGCATGATGATATACAGCCTTGGCATACTCCTTTCCCAATTTTGAATCAATCCATAGTTCCATGTCTGGTTCTAACTGTTGCTTCTTGACCTGCATATAGGTTTCTCAAGAAGCAGGTAAGGTGGTCTGGTAGTCTTATTTCTTTTAAGAATTTCCCAGTTTGTTGTGACCACACAGTCAAAAGCTTTAGGGCAGTCAGTGAAGCAGAAGTAGATGTTTTTCTGGAGTTCTTTTGCTTTTCCTATGATCCCACTGATTTTGGCAATTTGATCACTGGTTCCTTGGCCTTTTCTAAATTCAGCTTCTACTTCTTGATTCACATATTGTCGAAGCCTTGCTTGAAGGATTTTGAGTATTGCCTTGCTAGTATGTGAAATGAGCACAATTGTGTGGTGGTTTGAACATTCTTTGGCATTGCCTTTCTTTGGAATTGGAATGAAAACTGACCTTTTCCAATTCTGTGGCTACTGTTGAGTTTTCCAAATTTGCTGGCATATTGAGTGCAGCACTTTAACAGCATCACATTTTAGGATTTGAAATAGCTCAGCTAGAATTCCATCACCTCCACTAGTTGTTCAGAGTAATGCTTCCTAAGGCCCACTTGACTTCACACTCTAGAATGTCTGGCTCTACATGAGTGATCACACCTTCATGGTTATCTATATCTTTAAGACCATTTTTGTACAGTTCTTTGTATTCTTGTCTTCAGACTTCCTTGGTGGCTCAGATAGTAAAGCGTCTGCCTGCAAATGTGGGAGATCTGGGTTCGATTCCTGGGTCGGGAAGATCCCCTGGAGAAGGAAATGGCAATCCACTCCAGCACTCTTGCCTGGAAAATACCATGGATGGAAGAGCATGGTAGGCTACAATCTGTGGGGTTGCAAAGAGTCGGACATGACTGAGCGACTTCACCTTACCTTCACCTTGTATTCCTGTCAACTCTTCTTAATCTATTCAGCTTCTGCTGGGTCCTTACTGATTCTGTCCTCTCTTGACACTATTCAAATTAGAGTAACAATTCTCCTCCATACCAATTTTCAGTCTTTACACGCACCCCCCTTTCTCTAAGCTGTTTGTTGCATACATTGATTCTACATTTCCTTATTATGATGATGATGCTACCCAAGATTAAATATTAGATTCAAAAAGAACATGACCCAGGACTCCAGAACTCTCTAGAAGCCAAAGTGAATCCTGGGATAAGGTGGTAGTTTAATTGCTAAATTGTCCCTGACTCTTGCAATCCCATGGCTTATAATCTGCAATGCTTCTCTGTCCATGGGATTCTCCAGGCAAGAATTCTGGAGTGGGTTCTGTTTTCTCCTCCATGGGATCTTCCCTACCCAGGGATCAAAACAAGGTCTCCTGTATTGCAGGAGAATTCTTTAAGACTGAGCTATCAGGGAAGCCCTTAGACACTAGAATCCATTTATATTTAAGGTAGAAATTCTACAAAATCTGGAATCTTTCTGGGTATATTTAATCTTAGATACACAATCAATTCCTGGACACAACCCAAGCAATAGTCATAAGAATCATATACAAAATTAAGATAGCTATGTTTTCTTTGCCTTAGGGTGTTTCTCTAGGTTTGGCTTCTAAAGCTTAACTTAGAAAGTTTGGTCTTTGTTTTCATCTGGTTGTTCCTCTTATTCCTTTTATTTTAAGCCCCAAAGGCTTCCATATTAACTTCTTGTTTGGACTGAATACTTGCATTTTTTGTTCATATCTCAAGTAAACTGCTTCTCCCTTATCAGCCACCCAACTCTTATTCATTATTGTAATCCAGACTACCAGGATAATAACAACTATCACTGTTGTTGCTATTATTATATATGACCCGCTCCAGTATTCTTGCCTGGAAAATCCCATGGACAGAGGGGCCTGGTGGGCTGCAGTCCATGGGGTTGCTAGGAGTTGGAAACGACTGAGCGACTTCACTTTTACTTTTCCCTTTCATGCATTGGAGAAGGAAATGGCAACCCACTCCAGTGTTCTTGCCTGGAGAATCCCAGGGATGGGGGAGCCTGGTGGGCTGCCGTCTATGGGGTCGCATAGTGTCGGACACGACTGAAGCGACTTAGCAGCAGCAGCAGCATGCATCATGAACTGGTCTAATTATTCAGTCCACAAATCTGTTTTTTGCTTTTATCAACACTCCTCACTCAGCAACCTCTGTGGCTCTTCATTCATTTTTGCCTTATTTCCTTAACTCTTATTACTCGATATAAGCCATGAATTTGGCAACTAGATGTTAGGTTCCCTACTCTCCTTCTGCTGTATTCTGATTTCTAATTAACCTCTTAGACCAGGTGACTTGGACTTTTAGAATTTCCTCACACGCTGACGGTATCATTCAGTAAGAGTTTCTCTAACCCCTTCTTCCCCTACTTGAGGCAGGTATATACTTTGTTTCATCTAATCAGCCAATCACAGTATGCATTTGAAGAGCAAATGATACTTCCCAAAGTAACATATTTGATCCAGATCATGGCTTACAATTTTTCTCTATTCTTCTCTAGAATTGAAAGGAACCATATCAACCTCTACCAGCTTCCCTGGTGACTTACTTACATGGTAAAGAATTCACCTGTAATGCAGGAGACTGCCTGTAATTCAAGAGTCTTGGGTTAGATCCCTGGGTCAGGTAGATCCCCTGGAGAAGGGAATGGCTACTCACTTGAGTATTCTTATCTGCAGCATTTCATGAACAGAGGAACCTGGCAGGCTAGAGTCCATGGGGCTGCAAAGAGTCGGACACAACTGAGTGACTAACACTTTCACTACTTTGATATCAACCTCTAGCCCCTGATCTTTTCTCCAGCTTCCATCTGCTGGGCTAGTATCCAGCTAAGACTAAGCTGATGTGCTTTAGGGAAGACTGGTGACTGTCAATGGAAAATGTTGTGGACTTCCCTGGTAGTACAGTGGAAAAAGAATCTGCCTGCCAATGTAGGAGATCATCCTTGGTCAGGGAGGGATTCCACATGTCGTAGAGCAACTAAACTCCATGTGCCAAAGCTACTGAGCACACTGTACCTTAACTACAGAAGCCAACACACCCTAGAGCCTCATGTCATAAGTTCTGATCCCTCATGCTGCAGCTACTGAAACTCATGCATCTAGAGCCTGTGCGCCACAACGAGAGAAGCCACTGCAATGAGAAACCATACACTGCAACACAGACTAGTCCTCCTTGCCATAGAGAAAGCCCACGTGTAGCAAGGAAGACCCAGCACAAACACAAATACATGAATAAATAAACAAATCATTGTAGAAAATGGAAAGCTTTGTGCTTGACATGGGAGAGGGGGAAAAGATAAAGATCTATGTGTCCCAACCCCAAGGAACTTTCAATTTAATGAAAACCTAAGGGGACAAAATATCCTGAAATATTGGATGGGGTAAAGAAGAAAGTATTCCTTTCTCCTTCAGTGGTAATTATGAAGGAAGATATTTTAAATGATCTTTGAAAAATAAGTAGGTAAGAGCAATAGTTAATGTAGATGGTATGTAATGCAGTAAAATTTGCATTCAGATGACCTGACATCCTATGCCAAGCTCTTAACCACTATTTTCTGATGTCTCTGTGTATTATTTAATAGGCAGAAGGGAAGAGGAATTTCCTCCAGGAACAGAAACAGATCAATGAAGACACACATACAAAGCACAGAGTATGTGCAATTTGATGGGTATGAATGAGGTGATTTGAAATAACAAGAGATGAAATTAAAAACATGTTTGAGATTTATTTTTGAGGCTTTTGAGTTGTTAGATAAGAATTCTAAAAGTAATTTTATTCTGGATCATACAGGAGAGCATCTAATACGTATAAGACATTAAGAATGAATTACTGAATAAAACTGTTAAGCAAGGGGAGACTTTATCAGAGTAACTTTATTTCAATTGTTAAGAACAAAACCAAAATTTTAGAAGATTGAAGAGACTAAACGGAGACAATGATATGTTTTCTTTAAAAATCAGTAATGATGGAAATTATAGTGTCAGGACAGTAGATTGAACAGACTAAAGGGAAAGAATGGAGAAGCATAAAGATTTTGAGTGTGTTTGTAAGAGGAAAAAGACTAAGAAATAAGAGAAATTTAGAAGACAAAAATTGAATAAATAAGATGAGAATGACTCAGAGGACACTTTTATAGGAGATAACAATGAATAAATGTAAGATTGCAGATTTAACATTTAAGATTGAACAGATAGAGTGTTTTACTTGGGGACAGGGTAAGGGAATTCCTTTACTGAGTTGGAGAGGAAGATGGTAAAGACAGTAAAATTACACTTAAGGATATGAGAATTTTTTGTGTGCATTTTGTTGTTTTGTGTGCATTTATTTATTTACAAAAGAAGCTAGCTCATTTGCTGAAACTGTAAAATGAAGGGATAGAATCAGAGTCTGAGGAGACTTTATAATAATTGCTCTGGAGGCTGAAATAAGGTCTCAGTAAATTATGATAGAATTAACCACTGAGACTTATTCTGGGCCCAGCTTCACAACTAAGGGTAGATATGAAGAACTCACACAAAGTTTCATGAATACCGCATGGACTAAAAAGATAATTGAAAGAAAATAAAACCTGATGACTTGTTAGTATGTGCAGAAGCATAGGGTGTTAGGCAAGGAAATATTTTTATCGTTCAAAAGAGCTGCAGGCAAGGAAAAGTAACCTAGAAGCAAAAATAATATGATGTTTTATCACCTTGGAAAGTCAATGGTGTGTAATAGGGGATGGCTTTGACTTTTATGCTTTTGAATATAGGGTGTAGGTTTTATAGGTTTGAATTGTGAAGTTTTATATCAACATTATGTGGTTCTGAAAACTAGGAAGTGTTTTTCACAAATGCCCCAGAGTTTCCAATACTCAGCACTATTGACTAGGTAAAAACCATTGGAGTCATCACAGTATAAGAGCAATTTCCTTTGCATTAAATACCACATCTTCTTCCTTTGCCAATTTCTTTCATTTATCCTTCCTAACTGTCTTTTTGCTGCTACTAATATAAGATTCTTTATACATTTTTGTTATGCTGTGGTCACTATTGTGGAGGTTATAATTTCTTAATTTGGTAATGCTTACAGGATTATTTTACTATCACAAAATACTCACATGGCTTCATTTCTGGACACTGGATACTATCTCCAGACAGCAATATTCATAAACCATCAAAAATCATAAAATAAAAATTGAAGGAAAAGCAATGCATACATGAAAGTACAGAAGTATACATGACAGTATCAAGCCAATCTTATTGTGATCGTGAACATTGCTGTTTTCATCTAAGGACAGTCTAAATTTAATTCTATTTCTGTGTTTGGTGCACTTTAGAAATAATCCAGAATTTCTTAAGGATAATGTCATGCAGTTTTTTTTTTTTTGGATATGGATTATTAAATTATCTGGTTGACATGAAAAGAAAGAATATAAGAAGAAAATTTATAGTAAAACGAAGTAGAGCTAGACTAATTAAAAAGTTGTAGAGAAAGACAGTAAAGAACAATAGTAGAGGTTGTAATGGCAAAGATTACAGTGAATCAATATCTTAAAAGGTATAAGTTTATGATGAATATACTAGGAGGAGCCATAAATTGTTGTCCAGAAATCCTTTGAGTTACAGACCAAAAATTTCCCACTTCTAACAGTGAATTGCCAAGACGACTTTTCATTCACTACCAAGTTGATTCAACATTCTTATTAAATTTGTTTTTATTTCTAGACCACTGATCAGTCCAATTGGACTTAATGTTCTCTTTTTTAATAAAAATTCTCTACACTAGCACCCATTCCTATTAAACTTAATGTTCTCTTTTAATTATAATTACTTTTTATTTCTGCTTTAAAATTGTGAAATGTAATTAATAAATAATAACCTATCTGCAAGCAACATTTTCAAAACTAAATATAATGATATACACATACATTTCTGGATTTTAAAGAAAGTACAATATTGTAAAGTAATTAACCTCCAATTAAAATAAATACATTTATATTAAAAAATAAGGAAAGTTTGTGTTTTACCTTATTTCAGAAAATTACACCACCAGTGAAAATATTACTCACAGTATTTGAGAAGGCAATGAGACTGCAGCAATCTACTTTTGATGTCACATATTCAGGCATTTTCAGTTCAGTTCAGTTCAGTCACTCAGTTGTGTCTGACTCTTTGTGACCTCATGGACTGCAGCACACCAGGCTCCCTGTCCATCACTAACTCCCAGAGTTTACTCAATCTCACGTCCATTGAGACGGTGATGTCATCCAACAATTTCATCCTCTGTCATCCCCTTCTCCTCCTGCTTTCAATCTTTCCCAGCATCAGGGTCTTTTAAAATGAATTAGTTCTTGACATTAGGTGGCCAAAGTATTGGAGTTTCAGCTTCAACATCAGTCCTTCCAACGAATATTCAGGACTGATTTCCTTTAGGGTTGGATCTCCTTGCAGTCCAAGGGATTCTCAAGAGTCTTCTCCAACACCACAATTCAAAAGGATCAGTTCTTCGGCGCTCAGATTTCTTTATAGTCCAATTCTCATATCCGTACATGACCACTGGAAAAACCATAGCTTTGACTAGATGAACCTTTGTTGGAAAAGTAATGTCTTTGCTTTTTAATTAAATGCTGTCCAGTTTTGTCATAGCTTTTCTTCCAAGGAGCAAGCATCTTTTAATTTATTTCATGGCTGCAGTGACCATCTTCAGTGATGTTGGAGCCCCCAAAATTAAAGACTCTCACTGTTTTCATTGTTTCCCCATCTATTTGCCATGAAGTGATTGAACCACGTGCCATGATCTTTGTTTTCTGAATGTAAAATTTTAAGCCAACTTTTTCACTCTCCTCTTTCACTTTCAACAAGAGACTCTTTAGTTCCTCTTTGCTTTCTGCCATAAGGGCAGTGTCATATGCATATCTGAGGTTATTGATACTTCTCCCAGAAATCTTGATTCCAGCTTGTGCTTCATCCAGCCTGGCATTTCACATGATACACTCTACATACAATATAAATTAGCAGGGTGACAATATACAAACTTGGTATACTCCTTTCCCTATTTACAGCCAGGCTGTTGATCCATGTCCAGTTCTAACTGTTGCTTCTTGACCTGAATAGAGATTTCTCTGAAGGTAGGTAAGGTGATCTGGTATTTCCATCTATTTAAGAATTTTCCACAGTGTCAGACTTTAATTTTTTTTTTTTTTTTTTTTGCTCCAAAATCACTGCAGATGGTGACTGCAGCCATGAAATTAAAAGACGCTTACTCATTGGAAGGAAAGTTATGACCAACTTAGATAGCATATTGAAAAGCAGAGACATTACTTTGCCAACAAAGGTCCGTCTAGTCAAGGCTATGGTTTTTCCGGTGGTCATGTTGGATGTGAGATTTGGACTGTGAAGAAAGCTGAGCACGGAAGAATTGATGCTTTTGAACTGTGGTGTTGGAGAAGACTCTTGAGAGTCCCTTGGACTGCAAGGAGATCCAACCAGTCCATTCTGAAGGAGATCAGCCCTGGGATTTCTTTGGAAGGAATGATGCTAAAGCTGAAACTCCAGTATTTTGGCCACCTCATGTGAAGAGTTGACTCACTGGAAAAGACTCTGATGCTGGGAGGGGTTGGGGGCAGGAGGAGAAGGGGACGACAGAGGATGAGATGGCTGGATGGCATCACTGACTCGATGGATGTGAGTTTGAGTGAACTCCGGGAGTCGGCGATAGACAGGGAGGCCTGGCATGCTGCAGTTCATGAGGTCGCAAAGAGTCAGACACGACTGAGCAGCTGAACTGACTGAACTAACTGATATAGTCAAAGGCTTTGGCGTATTCAATAACGCAAAAGTAGATGTTTTTCTGGAATTCCCTTGCTTTTTCGATGATCCAACAGATGATCCTCTTCCTTCCTTTTTAGGAGTCCTTACAAACAGCTGAGAATAAAGAGAAGCCAAAGGTAAAGGAGAAAAGGAAAGATATACCCATCTGAATTCAGAGTTCCAAGGAATAGCATAGAGAGGTAAGAAAGCCTTCCTCAGTGATCAGTGCAAACAAATAGAGGAAAACAATAGAACAGAAATATTAGAGATCTCTTCAAAAACGTTAGAGATACCAAGGGAACATTTCATGAAAAGATGGGCACAATAAAGGGCAGACACTATATAGACCTAGTAGATGCAGAAGACATTAAGAAGAGGTGGTAAGAATACACAGAATAACTACAAAAATGATCATCATAACCCAGATAACCACGATGTTATGATCACTCACCTAGAGCCAGACATCTTGGAATGCAAAGTCAAGTGGGCCTTAGGAAGCATTAGTACAAACAAAGCTAGTGGAGGGGGTGGAAATCTATTTAAGCTTTGGAGAAAAATTTTTTTCAATTACAGTTTTTATTTCTTTTATAAACTACTGCCTCTACTTTGACCTTTTTATACTTCTGGTGCTTTCTTTCATATTTATTTTCCTTTTCTTTCTCTCTTTTTTTAATTAAAAATTTTTAAAGTCATTAAGAATTTTTCTACATTTATTCCTTTGTGTGCTTTTCCCACTGTCTTTTTCCCCTTGCAGTAAATCTTTAATATATATAAATCTTCTTTATCTATGTCTATTTAACTTTGCATTTCTATTCTTTCTTTTCCTCACTGTATTTGTTAGTTTGTCATGTTTTATTTGCTTTTTTCTCAACTAAAACAAATTGTCACCTTGTTTCAGTTTTGTTTTCCAGTCTCTGATTTAGTTAGTTTTATTCTTAAATGGTGGATGTCAGTTTTGGTTTCCTTTGTTCACCAGGTCAATCTAATCTATTATACTTTATTTATTTGTGTGTTTTTCAACTGTTTCGATTTTTACTTATGGATGTATATGTATGTGTGTATATTTCATTATTTTAGTTATAGCCTGATTTTGTAATTGCCATTTGTCTGGGAGTGTGTCTTTTGTTTCTTGTTTTTGGGTATTTGCTTTAATCCCATTTAATGCTCAACAAACCACCTGTGTAATCTCTGTTCCTGGCCCAAAATCAAGTCCTGAGCATTTGGAGTGGGAGCGCTGACTCTGAGACCCTAAACAACCAGAGAACTCCTAACCCTATGGAGTATCAAATAATGAGATCCCCCACAAAGGCAACCACTTATATACAAGATCAGGCATCACCTAACTGCCAGTAGCACCCTGTGCAAGATGCCTCATCCAAACAACAAAGAAGATAAAAATACAAACCCAATATTCAGCATACAGGATTGCCACCTCACTAGGTCAAGCCTATCAGAAGAAAACAAACAAGAAAACTTCACCTTCTTCCACTAGAACTCAAGTACAAGTCACACCGTACATGAAGCTTACATAAACCATTGGACAAACCTTATGAAGGCACAAACCAAAATGAAGAAAGAGTTCAACCCTGAAGCCCAGGAAAAGTAGACCTCAAACACAATAAGTTAAAAAAAAAAATAAATAATGAAAGTGGAGAGAAATACTGCACAAATGAAGAAAAATTTAGAAACACACAAGTCCAAGTAAATGAAAAGGATATAGGCAAACTATCTGAAAAAAGAATTCAGAATAATGATAGTAAAGATGATCCAATAGCTTGAAAATAGAATGGAGAAAATGCAAGAATCAATTTAAAAAGACCTAGAAGTATTAAAGAATAAACATACAGAGACAAACAACACAATTACTGAAATAAAAAATACTCTAGAAGGAATCCACAGAAGAATATCTGAAGCAGAATAGGTCAGTGAGCTGGAAGATAAAATGGTGGAAATAATTGCTGAAGAGCAGAATAAAGTAAAAAGAATGAAAATAACTGAGGACAGTCCCAGAGCCCTCTGTGACAATATTAAATGCATCAACATTCAAATTCTAGGGGTCCTAGATGAAGAAGAAAAAAAGAAAAGATATTAGAAAATTTTTGAAGAGATTGTAGTTGAAAATTTCCCCAATATGGAAAAGGAAATAGTCAATCATGTCCAAGAAGTACAGAGTCCCATACAAGATAAACCCAAGGAGAAACAGGCCAAGGCACATACTAATCAAACTAACAAAGATTAAACACAAAGAAAGAAAATTAAAAGCAGCAAGGAAAAACAAGTAAAATACAAAGGAAACACCATATGCTTAACTGCTGATCTTTCAGCAGAAACTCTGCAGGCCAGATGGGAATATATTTAAAGTACTTAAAGGGAAAATTCTACAACCAAGATTACTCTACCCAGCAAGGATATCATTCAGAATTGATGGAGAAATCAAAAGCTTTACAGAGAAGCAAAAGTTAAGAGAATTTAGTACCATCAAGCCAGCTTTACCACAAACGTTCATAGGACTTATATAGCCAGGAAATACAAGAGAAGAAAAAGATCTATAAAAACAAACCCCAAACAATTAATAAAATGGCAATAGGAATATATATATCAATAATTACTTTAAATGTAAATGGATTAAATGCTCCAACCAAAAGACACAGACTGGCTGAATGGATACAAAAACAAGACCCATATGTATGCTGTCTACAAGACACCCACTTCAGACCTAAAGAAAGACACATAAAGACTGAAAGTGAGAGGCTGAAAAATATATTCCATGCAAATGGGAAATCAAAAGAAGGCTGGAATAGCAATCCCTATATCAGACAAAAAAATAGACCAAAAATAAATAATTTTACAGGCTATAAGGAAGGACACTACATAATGAACAAGGTGTCAATCCAAGATGAAGACATAACAATTGTAAATATCTTTGCAACCAACACAGGAGCCCCTAAATACATAAGACAAACACTAATAGGCATAACAGGAGAAATTTACAGTAATGCAATAATAGTAGGAGACTTAACACCCCACTACACCACTGGAGAGATCATCAAAACAGAGAGTTAATAAGGAAGCACAAGTCTTAAATGATGCATTAGATCAGATGGATCTCATTGATATCCTCAGGATATTCTATACAAATGCAGAAGAATACACCTTCTTCTCAAGTGTACATGGAACATTCTCCAGGATAGACCACATCTTGGGTCACAAATCAAACCTCAATAAATTTAAGAAAATTGAAATTGTATCAAGCATCTTCTCTGACCACAAGGCCATGAGACTTAGATATCAATTGCAAGAAAAAAAAAAAAAACCCTGTAGAAACAAAAAACACATGGAGATTAAACAATGCATTTCTAAATAATGAACAGGTTTACTGAAGAACTCAAAAGGGAAATAAAAAAGTTTCTAGAAACAAATGACAATGAAAACATGACAACTCAAACCTATGGGATGCAACAAAAACAGTTCTAAGAGGGAACTTTATAGCCATACAATCCTACATCAAGAAACAATAAAAACACTGAATAGACAACCTAGTTTTATACCTAAAACAACTGGAGAAAGAAGAAAAAAAAATATCAAAGTTAGCAGAAGGAAAGAAATCATAAAAATCAGAGCAGAAATAAATGGAAAAGAAAGGAGAGAAATATTAGTAAAGGTTAACAAAACTAAAAGTTGGTTCTTTGAGAAGATAAGTAAAAATGACAAACCTTTAGCCAGACTCATCAAGGAAAAATAAAGAAGAATCAAATCAGCAAAATTAAAAATGAAAAAGGAGAGGTTACATCAGACAATGCAGAAATACAAAAGATTATAAGGAACCATTATGAGCAACTATTTGACAAAATAAATAAATAAATAAATAACATAACCTGGAAGAAATGGACAGATTTATAGTAAAGTTCAATATCCCAAGACTGAAGCAGGAATAAATAGAAATTATGAACAAGACAATTACAAGCACTGAATTTGACCAAAAATCTCCCAAAACCCAAAAACCCAGTACCAGATGGCTTTGCAGGTGAATTCAATCAAAAATTCAGAGAGGAGCTAATACCTATCCTTCCAAGGCTCTTTCAAAAATCGCAGAGGAAGGAACACTTCAAACTCATTCTATGAGGTCACCATCACCCTGACACCAAAACCAGACAAAAACAACACAAAAAAGAAAACTACAGGCCAATATCACTGATGAACATAGATACAAAAATCTTCAGAAAAAAATTCTAGCAAAGAGAATTCAACAGCATATTAAAAAGTTTGAACACCATGATTAACTTGGGTTTATTCCAGGGATGCAAGGATTCTTCAGTATAAGCAAATCAACCAATGTGGTACACCATAGTAACAAGCTAAAAGATAAAATCAATATGATAATCTCAACAGATGCAGAAAAAGCCTTTGATAAAATTCAGCACACATTTATGATTAAAGCCATTCAAAAATGGGCATAGAAGGAACCTACCTCAACATAGAAAATCCATATATGATAAGCCCAGAGAAAATATTATTCTCAATGATGAAAAACTGAAACCATTCCATCTAAGATCAGGAACAAGACAAGGAACTCTGTACTCACTACTATTATTCAACATAGTTTTTGATGTCCTAGATATGGCAATCAAAGAAGAAGAAGAAGACGAAAAAAAAAAAAAAAGGAATCCAGATCAGAAAAGAAGAAATAAAGCTTTCACTGTTTGCAGATTACATGATACTGTACATAGAAAACCATAAAGATACTATCAGAAAATTACTAGAGCTAATCAGTGAATTTAGCAAAGTTGTGGATACAAAATCCATACACAGAAATCACTTGCATTCCTATATACTAACAATGAAAAATCAGAAAGAAAAAATAAGGAAACAATCCCATTCACCATTGCAACATAAGGATAAAATAGGAATAAACCTACCTAAGGAGACAAAAGAACTGTATACAGAAAATTTTAAGACATTGATGAAAGACATCAAAATGACAAACAGATGGAGAGATATTCCATGTTCCTCAGTTGGAAGATTCAATATTATGAAAATGACTGTACTACCAAGTGCAATCAACAGATTCAATGCAATCCCTATCAAATTACCAATGGCATTTTTCACAGTTCAGTTCAGTTCAGTTCAGTCACTGAGTCGTGTCTGACCCTTTGTGACCCCATGAACCGCAGCACGCCAGGCCTCCCTGTCCATCACCAACTCTCGGAGTTTACCCAAACTCATGTCCATTGAGTTGGTGACACCATCCAACCATCTCATCCTCTGGCATCCCCTTCTTCTCCTGCCCTCAATCCCTCCCAGCATCAGGGTCTTTTCAAATGAGCCAGCTCTTCGCATCAGGTGGCCAAAGTATCGGAGTTTCAGCTTCAACATCAGTCCTTCCAATGAACACCCAGGACTGATCTGCTTTAGGATGAACTGGTTGGATTTCCTTGCAGTCCAAGGGACTTGAAGAGTCTTCTCCAACACCACAGTTCAAAAACATAAATTCTTTGGCATTCAGCTTCCTTTGTAGTAAATCTCTCACATCCATACATGACTACTGGAAAAATCATAGCCTTTACTAGACGGACCTTTGTTGACTAAGTAATGTCTCTGCTTTTTAATATGCTATCTAGGTTGGTCATAACTTTCCTTCCAAGGAGGAAGTGTCTTTTAATTTCATGGCTTCAATCACTATCTGCTGTGATTTTAGAGCCTCCCAAAATAAAGTCAGCCACTGTTTCCACTGTTTCCCCACCTATTTGCCATGAAGTGATGGGAATGAATGTCATGATCTTAGTTTTCTGAAAGTTAAGCTTTAAGCCAACTTTTTCGCTCTCCTCTTTCACTTTCATCAAGGGGCTCTTTAGTTCTTCTTCACTTTCTGCCATAAGGGTGGTGTCATCTGCATATCTGAGGTTATTGATATTTCTCCCGGCAATCTTGATTCCAGCTAGAACAAAAATTATCACAATTCATATGGAAACACAAAAGATTCTGAATACCCAAAGCAGATTTGAGAATGAAGAATGGAGCTGGAGGAATCAACATTCCTGATTTCAGATTATACTACAAAGCTACAGTTATCAAGACAGTACGGTACTGGTACAAAAACAGAAATATAGACAAATGGAACAAAATAAAGAGCCCAGAAATATACCCGTGCACCTATGGGTACCTTATTTTTATGAAAGGATGAAAGAATATACAAAGCGTCAAAAATAGTGTCTTCAAAAAGTGGTGCTAGGAAAACTGGACAGCTACATGTAAAATAATGAAGTTAGAATACTTCTTAACACCATACAGGAAATAAACTTAAAATGGATTAAAGAACAGAACAGAAACAATAAAACTCTTAGGAGGAAAGTATAGGCAGAACACTTGATGACATAAATCACAGAAAGATCCTCTATAACCCACTTCCAGAATAATGGAAATAAAAACAAAAATAACAAAATGGGACCTAATTAAGCTTAAAAGCTTTTTTGCACAGCAAAGGAAACCATGCTGCTGCTGCTGCTAAGTCACTTCAGTTGTGTCCGACTCTGTGCAACCCCATAGACGGCAGCCCATCAGGCTCCACCATCCCTGGGATTATCCAGGCAAGAACACTGGAGTGGGTTGCCATTTTCTTCTCCAATGCATGAAAGTGAAAAGTGAAAGTGAAGTCGCTCAGTCGTGTCTGACTCTTCGGGACCCCATGGACTGTAGCCTACCAGGCTCCTCCACCCGTGGGATGTTCCAGGCAAGAGTACTGGAGTGGGGTGCCATTGCCTTCTCCAAGGAAACCATAAACAAGGTAAAAACACAATCTTCAAAATGGGAGAAAATAATAACAAAGGAAACAACTTACAAATATATTAGTTTTCAAAACATGTAAGCACCCCATACCAGAAAAACAAACAACTCAATCAAAAAGTAGGAAAGACAGAAACTGCAATGAGATATCACCTTACACTGCTCAGAATCAGTTCAGTTCAGTTGCTCAGTTGTGTCTTTGCGTCCCCAAGGACTGCAGCATGCCAGGCTTCCTTGTCCATCACCAACTCCCGGAGCCCGCTCAAACTCATGTCCATCAAATCGGTGATGCCATCCAACCGCCTTATCCTCTGTCATCCCATCCACCTCCTGCCCTCAATCTTGCCAGCATCAGGGTCTTTTCCAATGAGTCAATTCTTCACATCAAGTGACCAAACTATTGGAGTTTCAGCATCAGTCCTTCCAATGAACATTCAGGCCTGATTTCCTTTAGAATTGGCTGATTGGATCTCCTTGAAATCCAAGGGACTCTCAAGAGTCTTCTCCAACACCACAGTTCAAAAGCATCAAGTCTTCCATGCTCAGCTTTCTTTATAGTTCAACTCTCATATCCATACATGACTAATGGAAAACCATAGCTTTGACTAGACGGACCTTTGTTGGCAAAGTAATGTCTCTACTTTTAAATATGGTGTCTAGGTTGGTCATAACTTTTCTTCCAAGAAGCAAGCATCTTTTAATTTCATGGCTGAAGTCACCATCTGGAGTGATTTTGGAGGTCCAAAAATAAAGTCTGTCACTGTTTCCGTTGTTTACCTATTTGCCATGGAGTGATAGGACCAGATGTCATAATCTTAGTTTTCTGAATGTTTAGTTTTAAGCCAACTTTTTCACTCTCCTCTTTCACTTTCCACAATAGGCTTTTAGTTCTTCTTCACTATCTGTCATAAGGGTGGCCAGAATGGCTATCATCAAAATATCTACAAACAATAAATGCTGGAAAGGATGTGGAGAAAAGGGAACCCTCTTGTACTGATGATGGGAATATAAATTGATACAGCTACTATGAAAGACAATATGGAGATTCCTTAAGAAACTAGGAATAAACCCACCATATGACCCTGCAATCCCACTCCTAGACATTAACCTGAGGAAACCAAAATTGAAAAATACCCATGTATCCCAGTTTTCTTTGCAGCATTATTTACAATTGGTAGAACATGGAAGCAACCTAGATATCCTTCAACAAATGATGAATAAAGAAGCTATGGTACATATATGCAATGGAATATTACTCAGCCATAGAAAGGAACTCATTTGAGTCAGTTTGAATGAGGTGGATGAACCTAGAGCCTACTATGACATAGTAAACTAAGTCATAAAGAGAAATATAAATATCATATACTAATGCATATATATGGAATCTAGAAAGGTGGTGCCATTGAGTTTATTTGCAGTGTAATGAGAGAAGCAGACATAGAGAACAGACTTATGAATATCATGGGGAGACAGGAGGAGAGGGTGAGATGTATGGAAAGAGTAACATGGAAACTTACATCACCATATGTAAAATAGATAGCCAACGGGAATTTGCTGTATGACTCAGGAAACTCAAATATGGGCTCTGTATCAACTTAGAGGAGTGGGATGGGGAGGGAGATGAGAGGGAGGTTAAAGAGGGAGGGGACATATGTATACCTATGGCTGATTCCTGTTGAAGTTTGACAGAAAACAACAAAATTCTGTAAAGCAATTATCCTTCAATTAAAAAATAAATCAATTTTAGAAAAGAAATAGATATCAACATTTCATTTATGTTTTATTTGTTCTGCTTAGTTGCTGCTATTCCAATATTTCATAACATCTTTCAAGGAAAATGTGTAATATTTTCCTTGAGAGCTCTTTTTAAAAGCTTTTTTTTTTTTTTCTTAAAACTCTTTTGCAAAGAGCTTTGGACTTCCTGAGTAACTTAATAAACACAAATGAGATATATTTTGGTGGAATAAGTACTACACTAGCAGCCAAAATCTAGAGTTCTACTCCAATGCTTCTTATTGCTGATTCACTCACTGGTCATGTTACCTTGAGCAAGACACGAAACCTTGTGGTGTTAAGTATAATGTGTATTATTATATATATGGACTTCCCTGGTGGTTCAGTGTTAGAAGAAGCTGCCTGCAATGCAGGAGACACGGGGTTGATCTTTGGGTTGGGAAGATCCCCTGAGGAAGGAAATGGATACTCCAGCATTCTTGCTTGGGAAATCCCATGGACAGAGGAGTCTGGTGGATTCATGGGGTTGTGAGAGTCGGACATGACTTAGTGACTAAATAACAACACTATTATTATATATATAACAAAAATATGATCTATACAATATTACATATTAGATAGAGAGAGTGGTTGCCCCTGTTTCCTGACATAGAGTTCCTAAAATGCTTGTAATTTCCTGAGTGATAGGGTGCTAAAAACATCTTTTTTTTTTTTTTTTCTAATATTCGTTCTCTGAAGCTGATTTCTGCTGTAGGAGCATTTAAGACCTTTGGAGTCTCCAGAGTGATGAGTGTATTTCATATGCTAATGAGATCACTGGTGTCTGATGGCTTTAGATAACTTCAGATGGTGGCTGGTCAGCAGAAAGACAAAGCCAACATTAGAATTTGAAACTTCCAGCCCCACCATACATCCCCTGAGGAGAGGAGAGGAACGTGAGATTGAGTTTATAAGCAATCTTGTCTGTGAAGAAGCGTTCATAAGAAAAACCCTAACCTATGAGGTCTGGAGATCTTCTGGGCTGGCAAACATATCCATGTGTCAAGCTGGTGTAGGAAAAGAAGTTCTTGCCTTCAAGAACCTTTTGGACCTCAAATATGTCAGTCTTCATCTGGCTGTTCATCTATATTCTTTATAATAAACCTTTTCCCCTAAATTCTGTGAGCCATTATAGCAAAGACTTAAATCTGAGGATGAATTATGGGAACTTCAGATTTGCAGCCAGTTGGTGAGATGTACAGCTGATACCTGGGGCTTGCTGGTGGTGTCTGAAGTAAAGAGGATGCCTGGATGGAGGGGTAGTATTATGGGATTGTGCCCTTAATCTGTGGAGTCTGTGCTAATTTCACATAGTATCAAAATGTAATTATAAGTCATCCAGTTGTTGTTGGTAGGGTTGGAGAACTAGTCAGAGTGGGAAAACTCCCACTTTTGGTGTCAGAAGTGTTCTGTGGGTAGAGGAAAAGAGACATTTCTTTTTAATCTTTGAGCCTGGTTTTGATCATTTATATAAAGGGAAGCACAACACCCACATAAATTCCTAAAGAATTTCTTCCAAGATGGGTGGGAAAATAGTTGCAAAGATACTTTGAAAACTGACATGTTGGACAAACTTAAGGGATTATTATTATACGTACCATTGTTTTTGTGGGGGAAAGCCTTCCAAGTTCTAAATAACATTTATGCAAACAAACTTGAGAAAACAACCCGTTTGCATAATGAGAATTTCCTATATTTAGGAGTCATGTTTATACAGATAAAATTGTCTGAAGTAGTTCATGCACAGGTCCTGATAAGGAAGTTGACATGGAAATACTTTTTACTCTGGTTAAATTAAAAAGTTTTCATGTGGATTAATTTTCAAATTAGTCTCATGCAATTGAAACAGAGAAGATAGAAGAAAGAGAATTCAAAGTCTGCTAGTACAAAGATTTGACTTCATAAGTGCTATCATAAGGATAGCACTGAGTGTACAATAGGAAATTAATAAGCATCTTTCATGAAAGGCAGAACAAGTTTAAAGTTGCAACACTATAGGGCCACTGGAAATCTAATATGAAGTACAAAAGAAGCTATTGATTTTTCAGTTAGCTGAGCAACAACAAAAAAATGAAGTAATTACGCAGAGGGAACTCTCAAGACAGCCTTAAATACAGACAAATCAATGCAAATATTTGTCATTCCTCACTGTCTTCATTTTCTGAAAAAACAAAGCAAAACATTTTTAAGTGTTTATGCATATGATGTGCTGTGCATACCATGGGTAAATTTCAGATATTATTCAATAATGAACCCCTCAAAATGCAACTATGCCAGTAAAATGAGCAGGATAAGCTTTGTTTAGTTCTGCAATAACTGTGTTAGGTCATTTGTGAAAACCAGCCTTTATCAATCTGAACTAAAGTTTTAAATACTTTTGATGTCAAATATAAAATGTAAGTCTGGTTATCTACTCACTCTCAAAAATACAGAGTCCAGTTGGCTGTAAGATAGTGGCAGAGAGCAACATTTAGCAATATTCGAAATATATGTTAATGATTGTCCCAGTATTATGACCATGATCATCATTATCATTATCATAATTAATTACTATCTAATCAGTGAAGCAATATGTTGTTGTTCTTTGTTATGCTAATAGACCTATTGTCTGAAAATCCAATATTAGTTTACAGAAAGATAATTAATACGTAAACTTTGGAGATAATTTATTTTAATAGGTACAAATTGAAGTGGTGGTGGAAGTCAAAAAGGATAATAAAATTTTAAAATTTAGCTTGTGTAGACCCACTCTTCTCAAAGACTACTCATCTCTTAGATGGTTTCCTTTAAATCTTCAATCCCTTCTCTCTCTATCCACACATGAAACATTAATATTCAGGTTCAGTGTCTCATATTCTTCTTCATCTATATAATTTATTTAATGAATCCCCATTAATTAGTTTGCATTTGTATTTTGATGATGCCAAAATGTCTAGATCTATGCCAGGAATC
Source organism: Bos grunniens (assembly GCF_055505025.1). Taxonomy (NCBI): domain Eukaryota; kingdom Metazoa; phylum Chordata; class Mammalia; order Artiodactyla; family Bovidae; genus Bos; species Bos grunniens. The sequence continues at coordinate 4,687,496 of NC_141179.1, read as the reverse complement.
TCTCAAAATCAGGATATTTCATTGGCTAGTGTTACTCTATACATCGTTCCTTTATGTGGATTGAACACATTTGCCTCTCCTACCTTGCCTTCTTAGAAATAACAAAGAGGCATTTTAAAACAGAATTGATCTATATTAATGTGGAAAAATAAGAAAACAGAGTCATCAATACTATTTGAGAAATTGTTGAAAGACTCTAGGTGGATAGCTTGAAAATTACAGAGTGATAACTACTCTAGTGAATTGTTGAAAAAGGCAAGGAAGATTCCGTTCAAAGGCAAAAAATAAAAAAAGAAAGAAGAAGGTCCAGCAACAATCTATATGATGATTTACTGAAGAATTAAATTCAGAATTGATGGTACTACTGGGCCTTTTTATCTCTTTTTCTGAACCACCCATCTCACCTTCCATTCTTAGAGTCAAATGGTGAGCTTCATTTACATTCATACTGAAACAGTGGCATAATTCTTTGGCACTTAAGGAAGAATGAGAAATCCTTAGGGAATATGGGCTAGTTGCATGACATGATTGCTCAGTTACTTCAGTCATATCTGACTCTTTGTGACCCTATGGACTGTAGCCCAAGAGGCTCATCTGTGCATGGGATTCTTACCATTTCCTTCTCTGATTCCATCCCTTCCGCATAAAAACTGAAGGCAGACTGTAGTAAACAGACAATATCCTTTAAATAATAGAAAATTTTATATTCATTAATTACTATAGAAAACCAGCATGTCAAAATGACTATAAGACTTTGAGCAAACTCTGGGAGATGGTGAAGAACAGGGAAGCCTGGTGTGCTGCAGTCCATGAGGTCACAAAGAGTCAGCCGTTGGACATGACTGAGTGACTGAACAACAATAACAACAACCTAAGGCAATCTACAGATGCAACACAATCCCTATCATCAATGGCATTTTTCATAAACTAGAACAAAATAATCTCAAATTATATAGAGACACAAAAGACTCTGGATATTGAAAGCAATCTTGAGAAAGAAAAACAGAGCTGGAGGAATCAGGTTCTCTGACTTCAGACTATACTACAAAGCTGGAGTCATCAAACAGTATGGTATTGTCACAAAAACAGAAATATAGGTCAGTGGAACAGGACAGAAAACCCAGAAATAAACCCGTGCACCAGTCTCTTCTCCAGGTGAAGGGAAAGGAAACAAAATGCTCCCTTCTTCAGGGGACGTTCCCAATCCAGGGATCAAACCCAGGTCTTCTGCATTGTGAATGAATTCTTTACCATCTGAACCACCAGGGAAGCCCTATGGTCAATTATTCTATGACAAAGGAGGCAAGACTACCGAACCCTGGAAAAACAGTCAACAAATGGTGCTGGGAAAACTGGACAGCTGTCCCAGCTGTGTGGGTAGTGATAAAATAATCTGCCTGCAATGCAGGAGACATGAGAGATGTGGATACTATCCCTGGGTCAGGAAGATTCCTTGGAAGAGGAAATGGTAACCCACTCCAGTATTCTTGATTAAAAAATACCATGAACATAGGAGCATAGTGGGCTATAGTCCATACGGCTGCAAAGCATCAGACACAACTGAGTGACTGAGCACACACATGTAAAATATGTGTAAATGGACTAAAGACCTGAATGTGAGACTGGGATGCTATAAAACTCCTAGAAGAAAACATAGGCAGAACATTCTCTGACATAAATCACAGCAATCTTTTTTGATCTCTCTCCTAGAATAATAGGAATAAAAAAAACACACACACACAAATGGGACTTACTTAAACTGAAAAGTTTTTTTCACAGCAAAGGAAACAATAAGCAAAACTAAAAGCAACCCACAGATTGGGAGAAAATATTTTCAAATGACGTGACCCACAAAGGAATAGTCTCCAAAATTTACAAACAGCTCATGATGCTTAACAGCATCAAAATAAACAAACTGATTGACAAATAGGTAGAAAATCTAAATAGACATTTCTCCAAAGAAGACATACAGATGACCAAGAGGTACATGAAAAGATGTTAAAAACTGCTTATCATTCAGTTCAGTTCAATACAGTCATTCAGTTGTGTCTGACGTTTTGTGTCCCCATGGACTGCAGCACACCAGGCTTCCCTGTCCATCACCTACTCCCGAAGTTTACTCAAACTCTTGTCCATTGAGTCAATGATATCATCCAACCATCTCATCCTCTATTGTCCCCTTCTCCTCCTGCCTTCAATTGTTCCCAGAATCAAGGTCTTTCCCAATGAGTGAGTTCTTCACATCAGGTGCCTAAAGCATTAAAGTTTCAGCCTCACTGAAAGTCCTTCCAATAAATATTCAGGACTCATTTCTTTTAGGATTGACTGGCTTGCTCTCCTTGAAGTGCAAGGGACTCTCAAGAGCCTTCTCCTACAACGCAGGTCTAAAGCATCAATTCTTCCAAGCTCAGCTTTCTCTATGGTCCAAGTCTCACATCCACACATGACTACTGGAAAAACCATAGCTTTGACTAAACGGAACTTTGTTGGAAAAGTAATGTCTGATTTTTAATGTGCTGTCTAGGTTGGTTATAACTTCTCTTCCAAGGAGCAAGCATCTTTTAATTTCATGGCTGCAGTCAACATCTGCAGTGATTTTGGAGCTAAAAAAATAGTCTCTCACTGTTTCCATAGTTTTTCCATTTACTTGGTATGAAATGGTTGGACCAGATGCCATGATCTTAGTTTTCTGAATGTTGATTTTTAAGCCAATTTTTTCCACTCTCCTCTTTCACTTTCGTCAAGATCTCTTCACTTTCTGCCATAAGGATAGTGTCATCTGTATATCTGAAATAATTAATATTTCTCCTGGAAATCTTGATTCCAGCTTGTGCTTCATCCAGCCTGGTATTTTGTATGATATACTTTGCATATGAATTAAATAAGCAGGGTGACAATATACAGTCTTGATTTATTCCTTTCCCAATTTTGAACCAATCCATAGTTCCATGTCTGGTTCTAACAGTTTTTTCTTGACTTACATAGAGATTTCTCAGGAGGCTAGTAAGGTAGTCTGGTATTCCCATCTCTTTAAGAATTTTCCAGCTGGTTGTGACCACAGTAAAAGAATTAGGCTTAGTCAATAAAGCAAAAGTGGATGTTTTTCTTGAGCTCCCTTGCTTTTTCAATGATTCAACATATGTTGACAATTTGATCTCTTATTCCACTGCCTTTTCTAAATCCAGCCTGAACATTTGGAATTTCATGGTTCATGTACTGTTGAAGCCTGGTTTGGAGAATTTTGAGCATTACTTTGCTAGCATGAGTCAGTCAGTCAGTCAGTTCAGTCGCTCAGTTGTGTCCGACTCTGTGACCCCATGAATCACAGCACTCCAGGCCTCCCTGTCCATCACCAACTCCAGGAGTTCACTCAAACTCATGTCCATCGAGTAGGTGATGCCATCCAGCCATTTCATCCTCTGTCGTCCCCTTATCCTCCTGCCCCCAATCCCTCCCAGCATCAGGGTCTTTTCCAATGAGTCAACTCTTCACATGAGGTGGCCAAAGTATTGGAGTTTCAGCTTTAGCATCAGTCCTTCCAATGAACACCCAAGACTGATCTCCTTTAGGATGGACTGGTTGGATCTCCTTGCAGTCCAAGGGACTCTCAAGAGTCTTCTCCAACACCACAGTTCAAAAGCATCAAGTCTTCAGTGCTCAGCTTTCTTCACAGTCCAACTCTCACATCCATACATGACCACTGGAAAAACCATAGCCTTGTGTAGACAGACCTTTGTTGGCAAAGTAATATCTCTGCTTTTTAATATGCTATCTAGGTTGGTCATAATTGTCCTTCCAAGGAGTAAGTGTGAGAGATGAGTGCAAATGTTCAGTAGTTTGAACATTTTTTGGCATTGTCTTTCTTTGGGATTGGAATGAAATCTGATCTTTTCCAATTTTGTGGCCACCACTGAGTGTTCTCAATTTGCTGGCATATTGAATGCAGCACTTTAACAGCAATACCTTTTAGGATTTGAACAGCTCAACTGGAAATCCATCACCTCCACTAGCTTTGCTCATAGTGATGCTTCCTAAGGGCCAACTGACTTTGCATTCCAGGTTGTCTGGCTCTAGGTGAGCATAACATCGTGGTTTCTGGGTCTTGACGATTTTTAGGTATAGTTTTTCTGTGTATTCTTGCCACCTCTTCTTAGTATCTTCTGCTTCTGTTAGGTTCATACAATTTATATCCTTTATTGTGCGCATCTTTGCATGAAATGTTCTCTTCGTATCTGTAATTTTCTTGATAAGGTCTCTAGTCTTTCCCATCCTACTGTTTTCCTCTATTTCTTTGCATTGATCACTGAGGAATGCTTTCTTGTCTCTCCTTGCTAGTCTTTGAAACTCTGCATCCAGATGGGTATATATTTCCTTTTCTCCTTTGCCCTTAGTTTCTCTTATTTTCTCAGCTATTTTTAAAGCCTCCTCAGACAACCATTTTGTTTTTTTTCATTTCTTTTTCTTGGGGATGATCTTGATTACTGCCTGTGTACAATATCATGAACCACTGTCCATGGTTCTTCAGGCACTGTCTATCAGATCTAATCCTTTGAATCTATTTGTCACTTCCACTGCACAATGGTAAGGGATTTGATTTAGGTCATACCTGAATCGTCTAGTGATTTTCCCCACTTTCTTGAATTTAAGTCTGAATTTGGCAATAAGGAGTTCATGATCTGTGCTATAGTCAGCTTCCTGTCTTGTTTTTGCTGACTGTATAGAGCTTCTCCATCTTTGGCTTCAAATAATATAATCAATCTGACTTTGGTATTGACCATGTCTATGTGTAGAATCTTCTCTTGTGTTGTTGGGAGAGGGTGTTTGCTATGACTAGTGCGTTCTCTTGGCAAAACCCTGTCAGCCTTTGTCCTGCTTCATTTTTCACTCCAAGACCAAATTTGCCTGTTATTCCTGGTATCTCTTGACTTCCTATTTTTACATTCCAGTCCCCTATGAAGAAAAGGACATCTTTTGGGGGCATTAGTTCTAGAAGGTCTTGTAGGTCTTCATAGAACTGTTCAACTTCAGCTTGTTCAGCATTAGTAGTTGGGGTATAGACTTGGATTACTTTGCTTTTGAATGGTTTACCTTGGAAACAGATAGAGATCATTCTGTCATTTTTGAGATTGCCCCCAAGAACTGGATTTCAGAGACTTTTGTTGACTATGATGGCTACTCCATTTCTTCTGTGGGATTCTTGCCCACAGTAGTAGATATAACAGTCATCTGAATTAAATTCACCCATCCTGGTCCATTTTAGTTCACTGATTCCTAAAATATCGATGTTCACTCTTGCCTCTCCTGTTTGACCACTTCCAATTTACCTTGATTCATGGACCTAGCTTTTCAGGTTCCTGTGCAATATTGTTACTTACAGCATCAGACTTTATTTCCATCACCAGTCATACCCACAACTGAGTGTTGTTTTTGCTTTGACTCTGCCTCTTCATTCTTTCTGGGGTTATTTCTCTATTCATATTGGGCACCTACCAACCTGAGAAGTTCATCTTTCAATGTCATATCTTTTTGCCTTTTCATACTGTTCTTGGGGTTCTCAAGGCAAGAATACTGAAGTGGTTTGCCATTCCCTTCTCCAGTGGACCATGTTTTGTCAGAACTCTCCATCATGACCTGTCCTTCTTGGGTGGCCCTACGTGGCATGGCTCATAGTTTCATTGTTAGACAAGGCTGTGGTCCAAGTAACAAGTTTGATGAGTTTTCTGTGATTATGGTTTTCATTCTATCTGTCCTATGACGGATAAGAATAAGTGGCTTATGAAAGCTTCTTGATGGGAGAGAATGTCTGTGGGAGAAATTGGATCTTGTTCTAATGTGCAAGACAATGCTCAGTAAATCTTTAATCTGTTTTTCTCTTGGTGGGCAGTGCTGTGTTCCCTCCCTGTTGTTTGACCTGAGACCAAACTATGGTGGAGTTAATGTAAATAATGGTGACCTCCTTCAAAAGGTCCCATGCACACATGGCCACTCTCAGTGCCCCCAACCCTGCAGCAGGCCACCACCAACCCATGCTTCCACTGGAGACTCCTGAACATACTCACAGGCAAGTGTGGGCAGTCTCTTGTGGGGTCACTGCTCCTTTCTCCTGGGTGCTAGTGCACACAAGGTTTTGTTTGATCTCTGAGTGTCTCCAGTAGATATGAGGTTTGATTCTAAACACCATTTTGCTCCTCCTGCCACCTTGCTGTGGCTTTCCTTTGCCTTTGGACATGGGGTATCTTTTTTTGGTGGGATGCAACATTCTCCTATGGATGGTTGTTCAGAAGCTAGTTGTAATTTTGGAGTTATTGCAGGAGAAGATGAGCGCATATCCTTGAATTCCGCCATCTTGGTTGAGGTATTATCTTTGCTACTCTTTATGTAACGTTTCTTCTTTCCATGGTTGCTTTTCAGATTTTCTCTTGTCTGTGTGTGTGTTTGTTTGTTTGTTTTTTCCCTTTAAGTGAAATTTCTTATTGGGATAATTGTAAATTTGCATGAATTTTTAAGTAATCCTGATCATCCTTTGTATTCTCTACCCAGTTTCCTTCAAGAGTAACATTTTCAAAATGGCAGTATAATATCACAAAGGGTCAGTTGACATTTTAAATTTTATTTTTCATTGTAAAATAATTGTTTTACAATATTATATTTGTTTCTGCCATACATCAACATAAATCAGCCATAGGTATACATTTGTCCCCTCCCTCTTGACCTCCCTCCCACCTCTCTCATCCCATCCTATCCCTCTAGGTTGTCACAGAACACCAGGTTACAACTTCCTGCATCTTACAGAAAATTCACACTGGCTATTTATTTCACACATGGTAGTATATATGTTTCAATGAGACTCTTTTAAATCATCCCTCTGTCTCCTTCCCTCACCATGTCCACAAGTCTGTTCTCTATGTTTGCATCTCAATTGTTGCCCTACAAATAAGTTCATTGGTATATATATATTAATATACAAATGTTGTGTTTCTCTTTCTGACTTCCTTCAATCTTGTTTGTAGTATTGGTAGACTGTTTTATGATGGCCATCCTGACTGGTGTGAGGTGATAACTCATTGTAGTTTGAGTTGCATTTCTCTAATAATGAGCTATGTTGAGCATCTTTTCATGTGTTTATTGCCCATCTGTACATCTTCTTTGGAAAAAAATGTCTGTTTAGGTGTTCTGCCTGCTTTTTGATTGGGTTATTTCTCTGATATTGAGCTGCAAGTGTTGCTTGTATATTTTGGAGATTAATCCTTTGCCATTTGCTTCATTTGCTATTATTTTCTCCCATTCTGAGGGTTATCTTTTCACCTTGTTTGTAGTTTCCTTTGCTGTACAAAAGTTTTTAAGTTTAATTAGGTCCCACATGTTATTGTTTCTATTTTCTTTATTCTAGGAGGTAGGTTATCAAGAATCTTGTTGTGATTTAAGTCAAGGAGTGTGCAGCCTATGTTTTCCTTTAGGAGTTTTATAGTTTCTTACTCTGGTTTTAAGCAATTTCATTATGAATCTTAGTGTTGCTTTCTTTACATTTCTGATCCTAGGGCTTGTTGAATTTCTTGGATCTGTGCATTTATAGTTTTATCAAATTTAGAAGATCTTTGGATATTATTTCTTCAAATATTTTTTGTCTCTTTTTCCTATCCTACAAGGTCAAACCTTAAGGGATTCCAATTAGAAATATATTTATCTATTTTAAGTTGTCCAAATGTTTATGAAGGGCTTTCCAGATGGCTCAGTGGTAAATAATCCTCCTGTTAAGGAGGAGACACAGGTTTGATCCCCTGGAGAAGGAGATAATAATCCATACCAGTATTCTTGCCTGGGTGATCCTGCTTGGCAGGCTATAGTTTATGGGGCTGCCAAAGAATCAGACTCAGCAACTAAACAACAAAGTTTTATGAGCTTCATTCCCTTCCCCTCATCCCACCCCTCTATGTCATCACAAAGTGCCAGGCTGGGAACCCTGTGTTACACAGCAACTTCTCACTGGCTATCTATTTTACACATGGTAGTGTGTGTGTGTGTGTGTGTATATATATATATATATATATATATATATATATATATAGTTCCCAGGTTGTGCAATGGTAAAGAATCTGCCTGCAATGCAGCAGGCTTAAGAGACTGGCATTCTGTCCCTGGGTTGGGAAGATCCCCTAGAGGAGGAAGTGGCAACCCATTCCAATAATCTTACCTGGAACATCCCATGGGCAGAGAATCCTGGCAGACTACAGTCCATGGGCTCACAGAGTGAGACACAACTGAGCACACACACACACACACACACACACACACACACACACAGTGTGTATATGTTGATGCTAAGTTCTCCCTTCGTCTCCCTCTTTCCTACCTCCACTGTCCAGAAGTCCATCTCTCTGTATCAGTGTCTCCATTCCTTTCCTGCAAATAAGGTTTATTAATACCATTTTTCTAGATTCTATCATTTTACTTCAGTAGCTTCAGTCATTTTTTCAACTCTTTGCCACCCTATCAACTCTAGCCCACCAGGGTCCTCTGCCCATAGGATTCTCCAGGCAAGAATACTAGAGTGGGTTGCTGTGATGCATTAATATATAAAATTTGCTTTTCTCTTTCTGACTTGCTTCACTCTCTATAACAGGCTCCTCTCTATAACAGGTTCATCCACCTCATTAGAACTGACTCAAATTTGCCCCTTTTCTGGCTAATATTCCATTATATATATGTATCACATCTTTATCCATTCATCTGTACATTGGCATCTAGGTTGCTTTCACGTCCCTAACTATTGTAAATAATGCTGCTATGAACATTGGGGTATGTATGCCTTTTTCAATTATGGTTTTCTCAGGGTAGTAGTGGGATTTCTGAGTCATATGATAATTTTATTCCTAGCTTGTTAAGGAATTTCCATACTGTTCTGCATAGTGGTTGAATCAATTTACATTTCTTACCAACATTGCAAGAGGGTTCCCTTTTCTTTACATCCTCTTCAGCATTTATTGTTTGTAGACTTTTTTCATGATGGCCATTGTGACTGTGTGAGATGATACCTCATTGTAGTTTTGATTGGCATTCCTATAAGAATTAGCAATGTTGAGTATCTTTTCATGTGTTTATTGGTCATCTGCATGTCTTCTTTGAAGTATCTGTTTAGGTCGTCAGTCCATTTTTTGATTGGGCTGTTTGTTTTTCTATATTGATCTGTACGAGATGCTTATACACTTTGGAGATTAATTCTTTGTCTGTTATTTCATTTGTGATTATTTTCTCCCATTATGAAGGTTGTTTTTTAATCTTGTTTGTTGTTTACTTTGGGATTCTCTGGTGGCTCAGATGGTAGAGTCTGCCTGCAATGTGGGAGACCAAGGTTTGGTCCCTGCGTCAGAAAGATCCCCTGGAGAAGGAAATGGCAACACATTCCCGTATTCTTGCCTGGAAAATCCCGTGACTGGAGGACCCTGGTGTACTATAGTCCATGAGGTTTCAAAGAGTCGGACACGACTGCTCAATTTCACCTATTTTTGTTTACTTTGTTGTGCAAAAACTCTTAATTTTAATTTGGTCCATTTGTTTATTTTTGGTTTTATTTCTATTACTCTAGGAGGTGGATCAAAGATGGTCTTCTCTCATTTTATGTCAAAGAGTGTTCTGCCTGTGTTTTCCTCTAATAGCTTTATAGTTTCTGGCCTTATATTGGTCTTTAATCCATTTTGAATTTATTTTTGTATGTGGTGTTAGGAAGTATCCTAGTTTCATTTTTCACATGTATCTATCAGTTTTCACAGCCCACTTATTGAAGAGATTGTCTTTTCTCCATTGTATATTCTTGCCTCCTTTATTAAACACAAAGTGCCCATAGTTGCATGGGTTTATCTCTAGGATTTCTACCTTGTTCCATTGGTCTATATTTCTGCTTTTGTGCCAGTGCCATATTATCTTGATGGCTGTAGCTTTGTAGTATAGTCTTAAGTCAGGCAGGTTGATTCTTCCAGTTCTGCTCTTCTTTCTCAAGATTGGTTTGGCTATTATGTTTTGTTTTTATTTTTTATCTTTTATGTTTCCATAAAAATTGTGAATTTTTTGTTCTAGTTCTATGAAGAAGGAGAAGGCAATGACAACTCACTCCAGTACTCTTGCCTGGAAAATCCCATCGATGGAGGAGCCCAGTAGGCGGCAGTCTATGGGGTCACGAAGAGTCAGATAAGACTGAGCGACTTCACTTTCACGTTTCACTTTCATGCATTGGAGAAGGAAATGGCAACCCACTCCAGCGTTCTTGTCTGGAGAATCCCAGGGACAGGGGAGCCTGGTGGGCTGCCGTCTATGGGGTCGCATAGAGTCGGACATGACTGAAGCGACTTAGCAGCAGCAGCAGTTCTGTGAAGAATACCATTGGTAGCTTGATAGGGATTGCACTGTCTATGGTTTGCTTTGGGTACAATAGTCATTTTCCCAGTATTGATTCTTCCAGTTCAATCCAAGAACATGGTACATCCCTTCACTTTTTTTTTTTTTTCCCATCCTTTATTTCTTTCATCAGTGCCTTATAGTTTTCTGCATACAGGTCTTTTGTCTCTTTAGGTTGACTTATTCCTAGGTATTTCGTTCTTTTTTGTTGCAATGGTGAATGGGATTGTTTCCTTAATTTTTATTTCTGATTTTTCATTGCTAATGTATAGGAATGAAAGGGATTTCTGTGTATTAATTCTATATCTTGGATTTTACTATATTCATTGATTAGCTCTAGTAATTTTCTGGTGGCATCTTTAGCGTTTTCTATGTAGATAATCATATTATCCACAAACAGTGAGAGTTTTACTTCTTCTCCAATCTAGATTCTTTTATTTGTTTCTCTTCTCTGATTTCTGTGGCTTAGTCTTCCAAAACTGAATGAATTTGGGAGTTTTTCTTTCTCTGCAATTTTCTGGAAGAGTTTAAGAAGGATAGGTGTTAGCTCTTCTCTAAACTTTGGGTGAGATTGCTGGCTGGATAGCATCACTGAATCAACGGACATGAGTTTGAGCAATCTCTGGGAAATAATGAAGGACAGGGAAGCCTGGAGTGCTGTAGTCCATGGATTCATTGAGAATTGGACAAGACTTGGCAACTGAACAACAACAACCACAACTTTTGGTAGAATTCGCCTGTAAAGCCAGGGCTTCTGTTTGTTGGGAGATTTTTTTTTATTACAGTTTCAATTTCCATGCTTGTAATTGGTCTTTGTTTATAACTTTTGATGTCTTGCTTTTCTGTTGTAAGGCAACTCTTCTTGTAGTGAATGGAGATGATGATTGGGTAGTTTGATTTTGATTTATCTTTACATTTAGTTTGTATCTCTTTATAATCTGAGATTTAAGGGAAGAGGTTATCTTGTTAGAACTCCGATACTGGAAATTCCTCTGAATTCTGGATTTTATTTATAGTGTGTAGTGAGTTACTCATCAAGTCAACTTTTATTAATTTATCCTAAAGTAATAAACAAACCCACATGTTTTTATCTTACATTGACAACAGTTTTCTTTTTCATTTATATTACAGCAAGCTGCAGATAACTACACTGCTGCTTCATATGTATTCTGCATTCTGAAACAGACAACTAAGGTGGGGGTCTTATATAGGAATTGGAATTCTAGTAAAAGAACTATAAAAGAGATAGAAGAACTATTCAATGGTTCTTATAGTTTCTACTTCAAAATTTGTCCACTTCTGCTCATTTTTCATTGGCCAAATCAAGTCAAATGGACTTGCCTATCATTAAGATATCAAGGCTTAGTGTAACCTCACATGGAGAATTGGTTAATGTTAACACTATCATTTAGTGACACTTTTCTAGAATTATTTTTTTTAAATTTAGGACTTGATTCAAAATGAGATCTGGTCCAAAGAGCTACATTTGTCATATTACTTTAAAAAATGATAATTTTATCACTCTAGATAGTTTAAAATTTGTGGTAAAACATAAATGGTATACAGTTTAACATTTTAGCCATTTTAAGTGTACAGGTAAGTGCCTTGGTTTTGTTGACATTACTGTTCAACTATCATCACCTTCCATTTTCAGAATATTTTTCATCTTGCAAAACAGAATCTATGAACATTTTAAACAGTAACTCCTCTTTTGCTAGGCCCTGACAAGCAGGAGCAGCCGTGAAGAGATACCCCACTTCCAAGGTAAGAGAAGCCCAAGTAACATGGTAGGTGTTTCAAGAGGACATCAGAGGGCAGACACACTGAAACCATACTCACAGAAAGCTAGTCAATCTAATCACACTAGGACCACAGCCTTGTCTAACTCAATGAAACTAAGCCATGCCCGTGGGGCCACCCAAGATGGATGGGTCATGGTGGAGAGGTCTGACAGAATGTGATCCACTGGAAAAGGAAATGGAAAACCGCTTCAGTATTCTTGCCTTGAGAACCCCATGAACAGTGTGAAAAGGCAAAATGATAGGATACTGAAAGAGGAATTCCCCAGGTCAGTAGGGGCCCAATATCCTACTGGAGATCAGTGGAGAAATAACTCCAGAAAGAATGAAGGGATGGAGCCAAAGCAAAAACAATACCCAGTTGTAGATGTGACTGGTGATAGAAGAAGCGTCTGATGCTGTAAAGACCAATATTGCATAGGAACCTGGATTGTCAGGTCCATGAATCAAGGCAAATTAGAAGTGGTCAAACAGGAGATGGCAAGAGTGAATGTCAACATTCTAGGAATCAGTGAACTGAAATGGACTGGAATGGGTGAATTTAACTCAGATGACCATTATATCTACTACTGTGGGCAGGAATCCCTTAGAAGAAATGGAGTAGCCATCATGGTCAACAAAAGAGTCCAAAATGCAGTACTTGGATGCAATCTCAAAAACAACAGAATGATCTCTGTTCGTTTCCAAGGCAAACCATTCAATATCACAGTGATCCAAGTCTATGCCCCAACCAGTAATGCTGAAGAAGCTGAAGTTGAATGGTTCTATGAAGACCTCCGAGACCTTTTAGAACTAACACCCAAAAAAGATGTCGTTTTCATTATAGGGGATTGGAATGCAAAAGTAGGAAGTCAAGAAACACCTGGAGTAACAGGCAAATTTGGCCTTGGAATACAGAATGAAGCAAGGCAAAAGCTAATACAGTTTTGCCAAGAAAATGCACTGGTCATAGCAAACACCCTCTTCCAACACAAGAGAAGACTACACGTGGACATCACCAGATGGTCAACACCGAAATCAGATTGATTATATTCTTTGCAGCCAAAGATGGAGAAGCTCTATACAGTCAACAAAAACAAGAGCAGGAGCTGACTGTGGCTCAGATCATGAGCTCCTTATTGCCAAATTCAGACTGAAATTGAAGAAAGTAGGGAAAACCACGAGACTATTCAGGTATGACCTAAATCAAATCCCTTATGATTATACAGTGGAAGTGAGAAATAGATTTAAGGGACTAGATCTGACAGATAGAGTGCCTGATGAACTATGGACAGAGGTTCATGACATTGTACAGGAGACAGGGATCAAGACCATCCTTATGGAAAAGAAATGCAAAAAAGCAAAATGGCTGTCTGAGGAGGCCTTACAAATAGCTGTGAAAAGAAGAGAAGCAAAAAGCAAAGGAGAAAAGGAAAGATAAACATCTGAATGCAGAGTTTCAAAGAATAGCAAGAAGAGATAAGAAAGCCTTCCTCAGCAACCAATGCAAAGAAATAGAGGAAAACAACAGAATGGAAAAGACTAGAGATATCTTCAAGAAAATTAGAGATACCAAGGGGACATTTCATGCAAAGATGGGCTCGATAAAGGACAGAAATATTATGGACCTAACAGAAACAGTAAATATTAAGAAGAGGTGGCAGGAATACACAGAAGAACTGTATAAAAAAATCTTCATGACCAAGATAATCACGATGGTGTGATCACTGACCTAGGGCCAGACATTCTGGAATGTGAAGTCAAGTGGGCCTTAGAAAGCATCACTACGAACAAAGCTAGTGGAGGTGATGGAATTCCAGTTGAGCTATTCCAAATCCTGAAAGATGATGCTGTGAAAGTGCTGCACTCAATATGCCAGCAAATTTGGAAAACTCATCAGTGGCCACAGGACTGGAAAAGGTCAGTTTTCATTCCAATTCCAAAGAAAGGCAATGCCAAAGAATGCTCAAATTACCACACAATTGCACTCATCTCACACACTAGTAAAGTAATGCTCAAAATTCTCCAAGCCAGGCTTCAGCATTATGTGAACCATGAACTTCCTGATGTTCAACCTGGTTTTAGAAAAGGCAGAGGAACCAGAGATCAAATTGCCAACATCCACTGGATCATGGAAAAAGCAAGAGAGTTCCAGAAAAACATCTATTTCTGCTTTATTGATTATGCCAAAGCCTTTGACTGTGTGGATCATAATAAACTGTGGAAAATTCTGAAAGAGATGGGAATAGCAGACCACCTGACCTGCCTCTTGAGAAACGTATATGCAGGTCAGGAAGTAAAAGTTAGAACTGGACATGGAACAACAAACTGGTTCCAAATAGGAAAAGGAGTACATCAAGGCTGTATATTGTCACCCTGCTTATGTAACTTCTATGCAGAGTACATCATGAGAAACGCTGGGCTGGAAGAAGCACAAGCTGGAATCAAGATTGCCGGGAGAAATATCAGTAACCTCAGATATGCAGATGACACCACCTTTATAGCAGAAAGTGAAGAGGAACTAAAAAGCCTCTTGATGAAAGTGAAAGAGGAGAGTGTAAAAGTTGGCTTACAGCTCAACATTCAGAAAACAAAGATCATGGCATCTGGTCCCATCACTTCATGGGAAATAGATGGGGAAACAGTGGAAATAGTGTCAGACTTTATTTTTGGGGGCTCCAAAATCACTGCAGATGGTGACTGCAGCCATGAAATTAAAAGACACTTACTCCTTGGAAGGAAAGTTATGACCAAACTAGATAGCATATTCAAAAGCAGAGACATTACTTTGCCAACAAAGGTCCATCTAGTCAAGGCTATGGTTTTCCCAGTGGTCATGTATGGATGTAAGAGTTGGACTGTGAAGAAAGTTGAGCGCAGAAGAATTGATGCTTTTGAACTGTGGTGTTGGAGAAGACTCTTGAAAGTCCCTTGGTCTGCAAGGAGATCCAACCAGTCCATTCTGAAGGAGATCAGCCCTGGGATTTCTTTGGAAGGAATGATGCTGAAGCTGAAGCTCCAATACTTTGGCCACCTCACGTGAAGAGTTGACTCATTGGAAAAGACTCTGATGGTGGGAGGGATTGGGGGCAAGAGGAGAAGGGGACGTCAGAGGATGAGATGGCTGGATGGCATCACTGACTCAGTGGACGTGAATCTGAGTGAACTCAGCGAGTTGGTGATGATGGACAGGGAGGCCTGGCATGCTGTGATTCATGGGGTCACAAAGAGTCGGACATGACTGAGAGACTGAACTGAACTGACAACCATCATTCTCATTTCTGAATTTTAGCACCCTAAGTATCTCATATAAGTGGAATCATATGAATAATATAAACATATGTAAATTATATAAATGAAGACAAATAATATTTGTCCTTTTGAGATAATTGTTTCACTTATCAAAATGTCTTCTAGGGTGATCTATGTTGTAGCACATGTAAAAAAATGTGTGTTTTTTTTTTTTAAAAGGCTGATTAGTATTTTGTTTATCCTTTCATCTGATGACAGATGAATTCCTGTTTCTTGAATTGAGCTGAATTCACCGTTTGATTATTGTGAATACTGCTATTGTGAAAATAGGTTTACAAATAGCTATTCAGGTCTCTACTCTCAATCCTCTGGTATATATATTCAGAAGCAGAATTGCTGAATCATATGATAATTCTATTTGTAATTTTTTTAAGGAAACTCCTCACTGTTCCCCATAGTAGCTGCACTATCTTACATTCCCACCAGCAACTGACAAGGATGTCAATCTCGTCCTATCCTCTAAAACACTTAATATTTTTTATAATAGCTATCCAAATGAGTACCAAGTAGTTTCTGATTGTTGTTTTGATTTATATATTTCCCTACTGATCAATAAGGTTGACCATCTTTTAATGTGATTATTTAGTCATTTGTAAACTTTTTTTGAGAAATTTCTGTTAAAATTCTTTGCCATTTATAAATTGAGTTATTGGTGTTTATGTTATTGACTTGTAGGCAATGTTTATATATTTTAAATATTAATCCCTTCTCAGATATATGTTTTGCAAATATTATCTTATTTCTTATTTCAGTGGTTGTCATCTCATTCTGTTAATAGTGTTCTGTAATGACAAATTTAAAAAATTTGTATATAGTCCAACTTTACATTAAACTATATCATTAATTTTTATATATTTTATTTTATCAATTTTTGTTGCTAAAGTGTTTTTCTAAGATAAAATTATTAAAAGGAAATTATTTCATTTATATAAGGTTTATTATACTGTTTTGTGCTTATACCCCACATGTGCCTTGATTTAATCATATATTTTCTTTTTTGATAGTATTTAATATGATGAAGAAGAAAACAATTAAAATTCTTTTTTTAATTAAATTTGTTTATTCTAATTAGAGGTTAATTACTTTACAATATTGTATTGGTTTTGCCATACCTCGACATGAAAACAATGAAAATTCTTTTGACATCACATCTTTACATTGCTGGTGTTCTGAAAAGACATACATATGTGAAAATTATGAAGACTGACATTCTCCAGAAATTTGAGTGTGTGTGCAAAGTCGTTTCAGTCATATCTATTTTTGACCTAGAAGGGCTTAATTTACTGAATATTTTCCTTCATTTTCAGATAGAAGTAAATAATTGATAGCTTACATAGTTGATATTTTGATTTTAGGTCAGGCAGAGGACTCCATCACTTGCCCTTTTATTAAAAGGCCGTGTGTGTGTATGTTTGTGATTAAGTTTATATTGTAGTTTTTTCCAGAAATAGAATAAAATAGGAAAACATTTGGTATTGTGATTGCATTTATTGGAAGGGTACTTAAAGCTAATGTTTCCTGCTGATAAATAAATAAAACTCAAAATCATGAGCCTTCTTATTTATTAAAAAAAAAAAAAAAGAACTGCTTCCTTGAATTGTTTTTAGAAAGTATAGATATGAACACACTATTTTGTATATAAGGAGTTATAGAGAATATTACATTTTTGCCTAGAGTATACTAAAACATTTTACTGAAATGCAATCTTTTATTCTTTTTGATGTGTTGTTCTTTGCCCAAAATTTAAGCAATAATGCATATTGAAATGTTCTTAGTATTCCCAGAATACACTTTATATTCTCTAGACAAAGCTATAGTATTCAAATAATATGTTTTCTATTCTTATGAGCCAATATATTGTTAGAGCAGTGAAGAATGGCAAGGATTAGAATAATTAGCATAACACATGCAACAGTCAGGAGGTAAAATGTCAAGTGGATATTCTTGTCTTTCTCTTACATTAATCTTTATGGGTCGGAGCAGTTAGGTTAGTTAGGAATGGGAGTCAACAATAGCTTTTAACTTTTCATTTCATTTTTGTGTGTATTCTTCTGTTTCACCTTTTATTTTCTTTTGTAATGTACTTGCACATGTGATACATTTATAGTATGAGCTGACTTTTACTGTTCCCCTCAGCAAATAATTTTGGACTTAAGAAGTAAGTTCCATGAGAAAATTGGCCTACTTACAAGTGATCTGAACCAGAAATGTTTGACTGGGTTCGATAGCAGGAGCAAACAGTTTAATTATATTAATGTTACAATTTAATTCCTAAATTTTTCTCTTTTGTTTTTGTTAAGTCTCTATTTAAAAAATGACTTTCAGTGTATGAACATTCCTAAAAATTTCTAGGAATATTTATTTGAATTCCTCAAATATTATATTTCACTCCCAGACCAATCATCATGTGTAGCTTTGATTAACATTGAAATATGTACATAGATGTGAAAAGAATCAAACTCATTTTATTTTAAAAATTCAACTGATTTGATACTATCAATCTAAAATAGATATTTGCTATTGTTAAGAGAAGGAGAATAATCCCCAAAAGAAGAATGCTATTTTTTTTTCCATTTAACACTTTGAAGTAAAAAAAATAAATCACTCTCACCCTCACCACATATATATACATATGGTGTAATAGTTCAAGAAATTACAGCTATTTAGCCCCAGTTATAAGTAGTTTAATATTAAATGAGTTTTATAATGAAGTAGTGTTAATAAAATATCAAATACTTAAGATATATTAATATATTGAGTATGAAAGAAACACATTATTTTAAAAAGTCCATGAAAGCCTATAAGATTATTTATAAGAGTTAAATACCATTTAGGTCGAAGTTGTAAAGCATTTAATATTAACATTTCAAAATTTACACAAGTTGGAAGCTACAATTTATAGAATATTAAATATATTGTTTAATATTATTTCATTCAACCTAATAAGAGAAAGTGAAGTGAAGTGAAAGTTGCTCCTTCATGTCTGACTCTTTGTGAACTTGTGGACTATACAGTCAATGGAATTCTCTAGGCCAAAATACTGGAGTGGATAGCCTTTCCCTTCTCCAGGGGATCTTTCCAATCCAGGGATCGAACCCAGGACTCACACATTGCAGGAGGATTCTTTACCAACTGAGAACTAAAATGGACTGGAATGGGTGAATTTAACTCAGATGACCATTATATCTACTACTGTGGGCAAGAATCCCTTAGAAGAAATGGAGTAGCCATCATGGTCAACAAAAGAGTCCAAAATGCAGTACTTGGATGCAATCTCAAAAACAACAGAATGATCTCTGTTCGTTTCCAAGGCAAACCATTCAATATCACAGTAATCCAAGTCTATGCCCCAACCAGTAATGCTGAAGAAGCTGAAGTTGAACGGTTCTATGAAGACCTCCGAGACCTTTTAGAACTAACACCCAAAAAAGATGTCATTTTCATTATAGAGGACTGGAATGCAAAAGTAGGAAGTCAAGAAACACCTGGAGTAACAGGCAAATTTGGCCTTGGAATACAGAATGAAGCAGGGCAAAGGCTAGTAGAGTTTTGACAAGAAAAATGCACTGGTCATAGCAAACACCCTCTTCCAACAACACAAGAGAAGACTCTACACATGGACACCACCAGATGGTCAACACCAAAATCAGATTGATTATATTCTTTGCAGCCAAAGATGGAGAAGCTCTATACATTCAGCAAAAACAAGAGCAGGAGCTAACTGTGGCTCAGATCATGAGCTCCTTATTGCCAAATTCAGATTGAAATTGAAGTAAGTAGGGAAAACCACTAGACCATTCAGGTATGACCTAAATCAATAATAGAAAACACATACCTAATGCTTACTTTGCCAACAAAGGTCTGTCTAGTCAAGGCTATGGTTTTTCCAGTAGTCGTGTATGGATGTGAGAGTTGGACTATAAAGAAAGCTGAGCACAGAAGAATTGGTGCTTTTGAACTGTGGTGTTGGAGAAGATTCTTGAAAGTCCCTTGGACTGCAAGGCGATCCAACCAGCCCATCCTAAAGTAGATCAGTCATGGGTTTTTATTGGAAGAACTGAGGTTGAAGCTGAAACTCCAATACTTTGGCCACCTGATGCAAAGAGCTGACTCATTTAAAAAGACCCTGATGCTGGGAAAAAGTGAGGGCAGGAGGAGAAGGGGACGACAGAGGATGAGATGGTTGGGTGGCATCACTGACACAATGGACATGGGTTTGGGTGGACTCCGGGAGTTGGTGCTAGACAGGGAGGCCTGGCGTGCTGCAGTTCATGGGGTTGCAAAGAGTCAGACACGACTGAGCAACTGAACTGAACTGAATGCTTACTGTGTTCCAGATACTGTTTTAAGTGCTTAAATAGATAAATAATTTAGTTTTTATATTGCATCCCTATGATGGAGGAGCTATCTTTATCCCCATTTTATGGAGGAATCTATGACACAGAGAGTTTTGATACATTGCTTAAGAGGAACCAGGCAAAGAGCTACAATATAGGGTGGCATAGACTGCACCACATGGAAGTAGGGGCCAATAGTAATATGGAAACACTGGACACAAGATTCAAATTACATGCCTTTAACATGTACATTAGGCTGCCTTTTATGAATGCTTTGTCAATAATTGAAAATCAATGAAATTTCTGCTCATAGCATATTACTTTTAAAAACATTATGGGACAAGCCTCCAAAATTTATTTGATATCTCAAAAGTTTTCTTGTTGTTCAGTTACTAAGTTGTGACCTACTCTTTGCAACCCCATGGACTGCAGCATGCCAGGTTTCCCTGTGCTTCCCTAGATCTCATGGTTTGCTCAAACTCATGTCCACTGTCAGGGATGCCATCCAACCATCTCATCTTCTGTTGTCCCTTTCTCCTCCTGCCCTCAAACTTTTTTAACATCAGGGTGTTTTTCAGTGAGTCAGCTCTTCACATCAGGTAGCCAGAATATTGGAGTTTCAGCTTCAGCGTCAGTCCTTTCAATGAATATTCAGGACTGATTCCCTTTAGGATTGATTTGATCTCCTTGCAGTCCAATGGACTCTCAAGAATCTTCTCCAGAATTAATGAAAGCATTAATTTTTCAGTGCTCAGCCTTATATATGGTCCAACTCTCATATCTATACATGACTACTGGAAAAACCATAGCTTTGACTATACAGACCTTTGTCATCAAAGTGATGTCTCTACTTTTTAATATGCTATCTATGTTTGTCATAGCTTTTCTTCCAAGGAACAAGCATCTTTTAATTTCATGGCTGCAGTCACTATCCGCAGTGATTTGGGAGCCTTAAGAAAATGAAATCTGCCATTCCTTCCATTTCCCCCTCATTCATATGCCATGAAGTGATGGGACCTTCTTCATGCATACCAAAACCCAGGGAAAAAGAAAGGAAAAGTGACCTCAAGATACTGAGTCAGATCTGCCTGTGTGTTTTTGAGAGTCTCCTGTGGAGGCATGGGCCAGCAATGGCCTACTGAAGGGACAGGGACACTGGCAGTAGCAGTCCTGGGAGGCATGGCATGTTGACATAAGTCCTTTTGGAGAAAGTTTCCACTAGCCCCACCATGAAACCTGTAACCTTAACATAAAGCTGCTGGGTGGGTGACTCACAAACTGGAAAACGATTATACCAAAGAAGTTCTCATACTGTTGCAAAGGTTCTAGGACCCACATTCAACTTCCCAAGTTTTCTTACAAATAACAAATAATTTCCATCTCCAAAGTCTCTAACATGAGGAAACACAGTTATTTGGTGACATGCAAAGGATATGACTATAAATCATGGAGCTGACTTTCAAATTATGTCATAGATTTCTTCAAACTGCCAACTTGTACACACTTTCAAGGATGACCCAGAGTATCAAATCTTTTTGAGAATATTTTTTAAGGAAATGTGTTCATTTTATATTCTACATAGAATATATAAGATATTATTGCTGTTGTTTAGAAAATGATTATGATTTACTTTTCAATATAGGTTTCACATAGAAAGGAAAAGACTCACCTGTGAAATTCAATTATCCTTTTATAAACCTAGGCATTAGTGTATTGTTTTGGTAAAAGTATATGAACAAACAAAGTGAATGACCTAAAAGAAGAAGAGATAAGAATAAGTGACAAGAATACACAGAAGAAGTATGTGAAAAGGTTTTAATGACTTGGATAACCATGATTGTGTGGTCACTCACCTAGAGCCAGATATTCTGGAGTGTGAAGTCAAGTGGGCATTAGAAAGCATTACAGTGAACAAATATAGTGGAGGTAATTCCAGCTGACCTGTTTCAAATCCTAAAAGATGATGTTGTTAAAGTACTGTGCTCAATATTGCAGCAAATTTAGAAAACTCAGCAGTGGCCATATGACTAGAAAAGGTCAGTTTTCTTTACAATTGCAAAGAAAGGCAATGCCAAAGAATGTACAAACTACCATACAGTTGAGTACCTTTCACATGCTAGCCAGGTAATGCTCAAAATCCTTCAAGCTGGGCTTCACCAGTACATGAACCAAGAAATTTCAGATGTACAAGCAGGATTTAGAAAAGGCAAAGGAACCAGAGATCAAAATGCCAACATTCATTAGATCATAGAGAAAGCAAGGAAAATCCAGAAAAATAAAATCCACTTCTGCTTCATTAGCTAAGTTAAAGTCTTTGATTGTGTGGAACACAACTGACTGGAAAATTCTTCAAGAGATGAGAATACCAGACCACCTTGCCTGCCTCCTGAGAAATCTGTATGCAGGTCAAAAGGCAACAGTTAGAACCTAATATGGAAAAATGACTGGCTCCAAATTGGGAAAGGAGTACCTCAAGGCTGTATATTGTCACCCTGTTTATTTAACTTATATGCAGTGTGCATAATGTGAAATGCCGTGCTGGATGAAGCACAAGCTGGAATCAATATTTCCAGGAGAAGTATCAATAACCTCAGATAAGCAGATGATACCACTCTAATGAGAGAAAACAAAGAGGAACTAAAGAACCTCTTGATGAGGATGAAAAAGGAGAGTGAAAAATCTGGCTTAAAACTCATAGCTAAAAAAATAAGACCATGGCATCCAGTCCCATCACCTCATGGCAAATAGAAGGGGAAAAGTGGAAATAGTGACAGATTTTATTTTCTTGGGTTCCAAAATCACTGTGAATGGTGATTATAGCCATGAAATTAAAGACACTTGCTCCTTGAAAGAAAATCTATGATGAACCTAGACAGTGATTAAAAAGCAGAGTCCTCACTTAGCTGACAAACGTCCAGATAGTCAAAGATTTGATTTTTTCAGTAGTCATGTTCAATGTGAGAGTTGGACCATAAAGAATGCTGGGTGTTGAAAAATTGATGCTTATGAACTGTGGTGTTGGACAAGACTCTTGAGAGTCCCTTGGACTGGAAGGAGATCAAACCTGTCAATCCTAAAGGTAATCAACCCTGAATATCCAGAAAGGCTGACACTGAAGCTGAAATTTTGGCCACCTGATGGAAAGAGTTGACTCATTAGAAAAGACCCTGATGCTGGATAGATTGAAGGCAAAAGGAGAAGAGGGAGATAGAAAATGAGATGATTCAATATCATCACTAATGCTATGGGCATGAGTTTGAGCAAACTCCAGGAAATAGTGGAGGATAGAAAAGCTTGGCATGCTGCAGTCCATGGGGTCATAAAGAGTTAGACATGATTTAGCAACTAAACAGCAACATGACCAAAGGAATCACGTTTCTCGATCAAGTTTTGTGACTCATATGCTTTGATTATACATCCTCATCAGAGCATCTTTATTAATTGCTAAGTAATGCACTTCTATCAGTTTTCTCTCAGAACCATACTAGTCCCTACTGGTTTTCAGGTTTTCATTGAGCTCTTTTTTTCTAAGCCTTTAGCTCTAGAATCATATCTCATTTTAGGTCAAATATCCTGTATCATGCCAACTGGATTTTGATTACTTAGTTATTTCTAGTCCTTTTTGTTTTAGGTTTTTTTTTTTTTTTTCACCTCCTTTGATTTTTTTTTTTTGGCCTTTGTATGACAAAAAAGTGGAGAAGGAAATGCCAACCCACTCCAGTACTCTTTTTTTTGAAATTTTTTAATTTTATTTTATTTTTAAACTTTACAATATTGTATTGGTTTTTCCAAATATTGAAATGAATCTGCCACAGGTATACATGTGTTCCCCATCCTGAACCCTCCTCCCTCCTCCCTCCCCATACCATCCCTCTGGGTCGTCCCAGTGCACCAGCCCCAAGCATCCAGTATCGTGCATCGAACCTGGACTGGCGACTCGTTTCATACATGATATTATACATGTTTCAATGCCATTCTCCCAAATCATCCCACCCTCTCCCTCTCCCACAGACTCCATAAGACTGTTCTATACATCAGTCTCTTTTGCTGTCTCGTAT
Organism: Bos grunniens; assembly: GCF_055505025.1. Taxonomy (NCBI): domain Eukaryota; kingdom Metazoa; phylum Chordata; class Mammalia; order Artiodactyla; family Bovidae; genus Bos; species Bos grunniens. Next base: position 4,663,622 of record NC_141179.1, on the reverse strand, counting down.
ACAGGGTTATTGTTACCATCTTTCTAAATTCCATATATATGCGTTAGTATACTATATTGGTATTTTTCTTTCTGGCTTACTTCACTCTGTATAATAGGCTCCAGCTTTTTAATGGCTGAGTAATACTCTATTGTGTATATGTACCACAGCTTTCTAATCCATTCATCTGCTCATGGACATCTAGGTTGTTTCCATGTCCTGGCTATTATAAACAGTGCTGCTATGAAAATTGGGGTACACGTGTCTCTTTCAATTTTGGTTTCCTCAGTGTGTATGCCCAGCAGTGGGATTGCTGGATCATAAGGCAGTTCTATTTCCAGTTTTTAAAGGAATCTCCACACTGTTCTCCATAGTGGCTGTACTAGTTTGCATTCCCACCAACAGTGTAAGAGGGTTCCCTTTTCTCCACACCCTCTCCAGCATTTATTGCTTGTAGCCTTTTGGATCACAGCCATTCTGACTGGCGTGAAATGCTACCTCATAGTGGTTTTGATTTGCATTTCTCTGATAATGAGTGATGTTGAGCATCTTTTCATGTGTTTGTTAGCCATCTGGATGTCTTCTTTGGAGAAATGTCATTTAGTTCTTTGGCCCATTTTTTGATTGGGTCATTTATTTTTCTGGAGTTGAGCTGTAGGAGTTGCTTGTATATTTTTGAGATTAGTTGTTTGTCGGTTGCTTCATTTGCTATTATTTTCTCCCATTCTGAAGGCTGTCTTTTCACCCTGCACAACATAGTTTCCTTTGTTGTGCAGAAGCTTTTAAGTTTAATTAGGTCCCATTTGTTTATTTTTGCTTTTATTTCCAATATTCTGGGAGGTGGATCATAGAGGATCCTGCTGTGATGTATGTCGGAGAGTGTTTTGCCTATGTTCTCCTCTAGGAGTTTTATAGTTTCTGGTCTTACATTTAGATCTTTAAGCCATTTTGAGTTTGTTTTTGTGTCTGGTGTTAGAAAGTGTTCTAGTTTCATTCTTTTACAAGTGGTTGACCAGTTTTCCCAGCACCACTTGTTAAAGAGATTGTCTTCAATCCATTGTATATTCTTACCTCCTTTGTCAAAGATAAGGTGTCCATATGTGCATGGATTTATCTCTGGGCTTTCTATTTTGTTCCATTGATCTATATTTTTGTCTTTGTGCCAGTACCATACTGTCTTGATGACTGTGGCTTTGTAGTAGAGCCTGAAGTCAGGTAGGTTGATTCCTCCAGTTCCCTTCTTCTTTCTCAAGATAGCTTTGGCTATTCGAGGTTTTTTGTATTTCCATACAAATTGTGAAAGTATTTGTTCTAGCTCTGTGAAGAATACCATTGGTAGCTTGATACGGATTGCATTGAATTTATAAATTGCTTTGGGTAGTATACTCATTTTCACTATATTAATTCTTCCAATTCATGAACATGGTATATTTCTCCATCTATTAGTGTCCTCTTTGATTACTTTCACCAGTGTTTTATAGTTTTGTATATATAGGTCTTTAGTTTCTTTAAGTAGATATATTCCTAAGTATTTTATTCTTTCCGTTGCAATGGTGAATGGAATTGTTACCTTAATTTCTCTTTCTATTTTCTCATTATTAGTATATAAGAATGCAAGGCATTTCTGTGTATTGATTTTATATCCTGCAACTTTAATATAATCATTGATTAGTTCTAGTAATTTTCTGGTGCAGTCTTTAGGGTTTTCTATGTAGAGGATCATATCATCTGCAAATAGTGAGAGTTTTACTTCTTCTTTTCCAATTTGGATTCCTTTTATTTCTTTTTCTACTCTGATTGCTGTGGCCAAAACTTCCAAAATTATGTTGAATAGTAATGGTGAAAGTGGGCACCCTTGTCTTGTTCCTGACTTTAGAGGAAATGCTTTCAATTTTTCACCATTGAGGATAATGTTTGCTGTGGGTTTGTCATATATAGCTTTTATTATGTTGAGGTATGTTCCTTCTATTCCTGCTTTCTGGAGAGTTTTTATCATAAACGGATGTTGAATTTTGTCAAAGGCTTTCTCTGCATCTATTGAGATAATCATATGGTTTTTATTTTTCAATTTGTTAATGTGGTGTATTACATTGATTGATTTACAGATATTAAAGAATCCTTGCATCCCTGGGATAAAGCCCACTTGGTCATGGTGTATGATCTTTTTAATGTATTGTTGGATTCTGATTGTTGATTACAGTTTCAATTTCCGTGCTTGTGATGGGTCTGTTAAGATTTTGTATTTCTTCCTGGTCCAGTTTTGGAAAGTTGTACTTTTCTAAGAATTTGTCCATTTCTTCTACGTTGTCCATTTTATTGGCATATAATTGTTGATAGTAGTCTCTTATGATCCTTTGTGTTTCTGTGTTGTCTGTTGTGATCTCTCCATTTTCATTTCTAATTTTATTGATTTGATTTTTCTCCCTTTGTTTCTTGATGAGTCTGGCTAATGGTTTGTCAATTTTATTTATCCTTTCAAAGAACCAGCTTTTGGCTTTGTTGATTTTTGCTATGGTCTCTTTTGTTTCTTTTGCATTTATTTCTGCCCTAATTTTTACGATTTCTTTCCTTCTACTAACCCTGGGGTTCTTCATTTCTTCCTTTTCTAGTTGCTTTAAGTGTAGAGTTAGGTTATTTAGTTGACTTTTTTCTTGTTTCTTTAGGTATGCCTGTATTGCTATGAACTTTCCCCTTAGGACTGCTTTTGCAGTGTCCCACAGGTTTTGGGTTGTTGTGTTTTCATTTTCATTCGTTTCCATGCAAATTTTCATTTCTTTTTTGATTTCTTCTGTGATTTGTTGGTTATTCAGCAGCTTGTTGTTCAGCCTCCATATGTTGGAATTTTAAATAGTTTTTCTTCTGTAATTGAGATCTAATCTTACTGCATTGTGGTCAGAGAAGATGCTTGGAATGATTTCAATTTTTTGAATTTACCAAGGCTAGATATATGGCCCAGGATGTGATCTATCCTGGAGAAGGTTCCATGTGCGCTTGAGAAAAAGGTGAAATTCATTTTTTTGGGATGAAATGTCCTATAGATATCAATTAGGTCTAACTGGTCTATTGTATCATTTAAAGTTTGTGTTTCCTTGTTAATTTTCTGTTTAGTTGATCTATCCATAGGTGTGAGTGGGGTATTAAAGTCTCCCACTATTATTGTGTTATTGTTAATTTCTCCTTTCATACTTGTTAGCATTTGTCTTACATATTGCGGTGCTCCCGTGTTGGGTGCATATATATTTATAATTGTTATATCTTCTTCTTGGATTGATCCTTTGATCATTATGTGGTGACCTTCTTTGTCTCTCTTCACAGCCTTTGTTTTAAAGTCTATTTTATCTGATATGAGTATTGCTAATCCTACTTTCTTTTGGTCCCTATTTGCATGGAAAATCTTTTTCCAGCCCTTCACTTTCAGTCCGTATGTGTCTCCTGTTTTGAGGTGGGTCTTTTGTAGACAACATATGTAGGGGTCTTGTTTTTGTATCCATTCAGCCAGTCTCTGTCTTTTGATTGGGGCATTCAACCCATTTATGTTTAAGGTAATTACTGATAAGTATGATCCCATTGTCATTTACTTTATTGTTTTAGGTTTGAATTTATACACCGTTTTTGTGTTTCTTGTCTAGAGAATATCTTTTAGTATTTGTTGGAGAGGTGGTTTGGTGATGCTGAATTCTCTCAGCTTTTGCTTGTCTGTAAAGCTTTTGATTTCTCCCTCACATTTGAATGAGATCCTTGCTGGGTACAATAATCTGGGATGTAGGTTATTTTCTTTCATCACTTTAAGTATGTCTTGCCATTCCCTCCTTGCTTGAAGAGTTTCTATTGAAAGATCAGCTGTTACCCTTATGGGAATTCCCTTCTGTGTTAATTGTTGTTTTTCCCTTGCTGCTTTTAATATGTGTTCTTTGTGTTTGATCTTTGTTAATTTGTTTAATATGTGTCTTGGGGTGTTTCGCCTTGGGTTTATCCTGTTTGGGACTCTCTGGGTTTCTTGGACTTGAGTGATTATTTCCTTCCCCATTTTAGGGAAGTTTTCAACTATTATCTCCTCAAGTATTTTCTCATGGTCTTTCTTTTTGTCTTCTTCTGGGACCCCTATGATTCGAATGTTGTAGCATTTAATATTGTCCTGAAGGTCTCTGAGATTGTCCTCATTTCTTTTAATTCATTTTTCTTTTTTTTTTTTCATTGCTTTCTTCATTTATTAACTATATACACTTGAACTCCTAGATATATATTCATGGATTCAGAATTGCAGGTAGATGAGAGCATCTCAAAGCAGGTATAACTCTCAACAGAAATCATTCTCACATTGAATATTGGATGGATATATGTGGAACCTTCCAGGTTTGGGATGCTGAGATGTCCCAGGGTCTGAAATCTCTGGCCATATTTCTTTGTTCTATTATTTTAGGTATGACACCAGACAGTTGTCTTTCATGCAGAGATTCTAGTCATGGTGCTCAAAAAGCTACAATTGACAACAGAGAAAAATAAAGTTGTACTAGTTTCTAAATAAGTCAAGTGCCCCATTTTTGAAGCTTCCATCTCCACCAGGTTTTTCCTCTCTAATTCATTTATTTCTACCATTCTATCTTCTAATTCACTAATCCTATCTTCTGCCTCTGTTATTCTACTATTTGTTGCCTCCAGAGTGTTTTTAATTTCATTTATTGCATTATTCATTATATATTGACTCTTTTTTATTTCTTCTAGGTCCTTGTTAAACCTTTTTTGCATTTTCTCAATCCTTGTCTCCAGGCTTTTAATCTGTGATTCCATTTTGATTTCAAGATTTTGGATCAATTTCACTATCATTATTCGGAATTCTTTATCAGGTAGATTCCCTATCTCTTCCTCTTTTGTTTGGTCTGGTGGGCATTTATCCTGTTCCCTTTATCTGCTGGGTATTCCTCTGTCTCTTCATCTTGTTTAAATTGCTGAGTTTGGGGTGTCCTTTCTGTATTCTGGCAGTTTGTGGAGTTCTCTTTATTGTGGCATTTTCTCACTGTGTGTGGGTTTGTACAGGTGGCTTGTCAAGGTTTCTTGGTTAGGGAAGCTTGTGTTGGTGTTCTGGTGGGTGGAGCTGTATTTCTTCTCTCTGGAGTGCAATGAAGTGTCCAGTAATGAGTTATGAGATGTCTTTGGTTTTGGAGTGACTTTGGGCAGCCTGTATCTTGGAGCTCAGGGCTGTGTTCCTTTGTTTCTGGAGAATTTGCTTGGTATGTCTTGCCCTGGAACTTGTTGGCCCTTGTGTGGTGCTTGGTTTCAGTGTAGGTATGGAGGTGTTTGATGAGCTCCTGTCAATTAATGTTCCCTGGAGTCAGGAGTTCCCTGGAGTCCGGGTTTGGACTTAAGCCTCCTGCTTCCAGTTATCAGTCCTATTTTTACAGTCATTTCAAAACTTCTCCTTCTATACAGCGTCAATGATAAAACATCTACGTTAAAGATGAAGAGTTTCTCCACCGTGAGGGTCACCCAGAGAGGTTCACAGCATTACAAGGAGAAGAGAAGAGGGAGGAGGGAGTTAGAGGTGACCCGAATGAGATGAGGTGGAATCAATAGAGGAGAGAGTGGGCTAGCCAATAATCACTTCCTTATGTGCACTCCACAACTGGACCACTCAGAGATGTTCACGGAGTTATACAGAGAAGATAAGAAGGAGAAAGGAGACAGAGGTGGCCAGGAGGATAAAAGGGGGGAATGAAAAGGAGAGAGACAGATCCAGCCAGTAATCAGTTCCCTAAGTGTTCTCCACCGTCTGGAACACATAGAAATTCACAGAGTTGAGTGGAGTAGAGAGGGGTTAGGGAGGAGACACAGGCGACCTGGTGGAGAAAAAGGAGAGTCCAAAGGGAGAGAGCAGTCAAGCCAGTAATCTCACTCCCTAGTGAAAAATGAGTACTGAAGATTGGGTTCTTAAAGATACAAAATTGGTAACAAATACATAAAAGCAGAAATTAAAAATCTAGAGTAGAGTTTGGAATTTCAAAAATACGATGTTAAAGAAAAGAAGAAGGAAAAGAAAGAGAGAAAAAAAAAGAAAACAAAAACAAAGTCACAAAAATTATAAAGAAAATACAGGTACAAAATTGATAACAAATACCAAAAAGCAAAAGTTAAAAATCTAGAGCAGAGTTTGGAATTTCAAAAATACAATGTTAAAAAAAAGAAAAAGAAAAAAGAAAGAGAGAAAAAACAAACAAAAACAAAGTCACAAAAATTATAAAGAAAGTATAGGTACAAAATTGATAACAAATGCCAAAAAGCATAAATTAAAAACCTAGAGTAGAGTTTTGAATTTCAGATATACAATGTTATATAAAAGAAGAGAAAGAAAGAGAGAGAAGAAAAAAAAAGTCACAAAAATTATATTAAAAAAATATAGGTACAAAATTGATAACAAATACCAAAAAGCTAAAATTAAAAATCTAGAGTATAGTTTGGAATTTCAAAAATGCAATGTTAAAAAAAGAAGGAAAAAGAAAAGTCAAAAAAATTATAAAAAATATATATATGAAGTTTGCTTTAAAAAAAATAGGGTCTTTTTTTTTTTTGCTAAGTAATAGTAGGTTATAAAAGTGCAAATTAAAGGAATAATAGAGGACTTAAAGTTCTTTAAAAAATTAAAAAAGAAAGAAAGAAAGAATGATTGTAAAAATAGTTAAAATATATCTAGGACTTTCTCTAGTTTTGTTGTGGGTATTGTGGGTTCAGTTCATTTTCGGCTAGTTTCTTGGTCCGACTTATATTTCTCAAGATCTATAGGCCCTTTCCTATGTAGTCAGTACTAACCACAGGGTTTTAATGTATTGCCTGTAGCTTCCAAGGCGGTTCCCTCTGTTATAGATTCTTCTGTTTGTTGGTCTCTTCAGTGTCTGGTTTCTGCCCTGACACAAAGGGACGGTGGAGGACACTTTTTTTTTTTCTTTTTTTTTTTTAGGCTCGCTTGTTCAGTCTCACTGTGGAGAGGGAGGGATGCTGCAAACAAATAACACTGGCGTGTGCTCGCAGTGCCTCAACCACACTGGGTCTGCCCCTGCTCACGGCACGTGTAGCCTCCCTGCCCACACTGCTCAGGCTCTAGGCTGCTCCACCAGGAACTCTCTGTGTCCGGCCCTGGGCTGCTTGCACCTCCCAGGTCCAAGCCGCTCAGGTTCAGGCACTTGGGTAGTCCTCAGAGGCGCAGACTCGGTTGAGCCTACGTTTTGAGCCCTTCCCAGGTCCGAGCAGCTCAGGTGATGAGGTGTTTGGCGAGCGCGATTGCTGTGACTTACCGCCTCCCTGCCGCTCAGTTATCTAGGTGTACAACTGGCAAACGTTCTCAGGCGGATGTTGACCATCCAGACCCCCAAGAAGTTTTAGTTAGCAAAGAAGCCTGCTTACAGTTTTACAGATAATGTCTCTCTGGGGCTGCGAATGCCCTCTTCCAGCTCTAGCTGCCTGTCACTGGAGGGGGATGGTCTGTAGCCAGCTATCTCTGTTCAGTCCTTTGTTCCGTGCGCGGGCCTGGCAGTGTCTTAGGTTAGAGTTGGCTTTTCACGTGGTAGATATCCCACAGTCTTGTTTGCTAACCCAAATTATTTTGCTCAGATAGCACTCGGGGTATTCAGGCCAGATCCTTACTCTAAGTGATGCAGCCCGCGCCGTGCCTCCCTGCCCAGCCCCCGCTTGCCAGTGGCGTGTGCAGGCGTCTGTGCTGCTTCTCCACTGGGGGAGTTACCGTAGGGCTCGTAATCTGTGGATTTTAATTGTTTATTTATTTTTCCTCCCTGTTATGTTGCCCTCTGTGCTTCCAAGGCTCGGCACAGATTCGGCAGTGAGACGGTTTCCTGGTGTTTGGAAACTTCTCTCTTTTTAAGACTCCTTTCCCAGGACGAAACTCCATCCCTCCCTCTTTTGTCTTTTTTTGTCTTCTATATTTTTTGCTACCTCCTTTTGAAGACTTAGGTTGCTTTTCTGGGTGCCTGATGTCCTCTGCTGGCATTCAGAAGTTGTTTTGTGGAATTACTCAGCGTTTAAATGTTCTTTTGATGAATTTGTTGGGGAGAAAGTGTTCTCCCCGTCCTACTCCTTCGCCATCTTAGCTCCTCCCCTCCCACTCCAGTACTCTTGCCTGGAAAATCCCATGGATCGAGGAGCCTGGTGGGCTACAGTCCATGGGGTCGCTAAGAGTCAGACACAACTGAGCGACTTCACTTTCACTTTTCACTTTCATGCATTGGAGAAGGAAATGGCAACCCACTCCAGTGTTCTTGCCTGGAGGATCCCAGGGTCGGGGGAGCCTGGTGGGCTGCCATCTACGGCGTCACACAGAGTCAGACATGACTGAAGCAACTTATCAGCAGAAGTAGCAGCATGCCAAAAAAGAACTGAGGGTTATTAACTTAATAGTTTTAATTCTGAACTTCTGATTCCTCCTTTATGAAAGATAATCCCATTTACTTCATATAGCTTCTGCAAGATTTGTTTGATACAATATGTTTAAAATATTCACTATAAATAAGACAATGCTACATCATTGTGTTAGTTGCCTGTTACCTCAGATGCAAAGGCCTAAAACACAAATTAACTCTCTTCTGGAGGCCAGAAGTAAAAAATCAATTTCACTCTGCAGATCATCAGCAGGGTTGGTTCCTTCTGGAGCTCCAGAGTTCAGTATATTTTCTTGTCCTTTTTAGTTTATGGGGGTCACCTGCATTCCTTGACTTGTTACTTCTTCTTTCTATCAATCCAACATTTTGCTACCATTTTCACATCTTTTACTTTCTGTTCTATCGTCAAATCTCCTTCCACTTTTCAATTACAAAAGTAATTGAGATTATATTTAAGATCAACACAAGTAAGACTTGATAATATTCTCATTTATGATCTTTAACTTAATCATATCATCAAAGTCCCTTTTGCTGCACAAGTAACACTTGTGGTAACTGTGTTTTGGGATGAATCATTTCTGGGTCATTATCTAGTCTATTGTGAACAATCTTTTCATATCTTCTCTTATTCTTTCAAATATAAACTCAACTGAGCTGACTTTGAAACGGCACAAAGACAGGCCCATCTGTGAAAAGTGTGGCAGAATATTCCAACATAGCCCGTTTAAGAAAACTCTTAAAATCATATATAAGATGCCTTTGACATGATGTGTTCTTATTTCAAAAGTTAGGAATACGTACTTCCAAAAATCTGTGTTCAGATCTTTAGATGGTACTCAGTACATTTTTCCAAGGGGCTATTTGGTATAATTAACATGAAACATATTAAAGGCAGAAAAGCTAGGGAAGATTATCTATCTTTACCATCCAAAACAGGATAGTTTTAAGAGTAAAAGAGGAAACCTTGATAATTATTATAGGACAAAAAACTTACACCAGGACAGTAGTAGACAAATTATATAGGTGCTTATCTCCAAAGACTCTAATCACTGTAATCATTGGTGGCAAGAAGGAATAGGATTAGAAAAACCACTTTGCTCTCTCATTCTTTGGTTCTTTTGCATATTCAGCAAGGAATTCTTGCATATTTTGAAAGGACTAACTGTAAAGAGCAATATTGAATAGGAACCTGGAATGTTAGGTCCATGAATCAACGCAAATTAGAAGTGGTCAAACAAGAGATGGCAAGAGTGAATGTCGACATTCTAGGAATCAGCGAACTAAAATGGACTGGAATGGGTGAATTTAACTCAGATGACCATTATATCTACTCCTGCGGGCAGGAATCCCTCAGAAGAAATGGAGTAGCCATCGTGGTCAACAAAAGAGTTCGAAATGCAGTACTTGGATGCAATCTCAAAAATGACAAAATGATCTCTGTTCATTTCCAAGGCAAACCATTCAATATCACAGTAGTCCAAGTCTATGCCCCAACCAGTAACGCTGAAGAAGCTGAAGTTGAACGGTTCTATGAAGACCTCTGAGACCTTTAGAACTAACACCCAAAAAAGATGTCGTTTTCATTATAGGGGACTGGAATGGAAAAGTAGGAAGTCAAGAAACACCTGGAGTAACAGGCAAATTTGGCCTTGGAATACAGAATGGAACAGGACAAAGACTAATAGAGTTTTGCCAAGACAATGCACTGGTCATAGCAAACACCCTCTTCCAACAACACATGAGAAGACTCTACACATGGACATCACCAGATGGTCAACACCAAAATCAGATTGATTATATTCTTTGCAGCCAAAGATGGAGAAGCTCTATACAGTCAACAAAAACAAGACCAGGAGCTGACTGTGGCTCAGATCATGAATTCCTTAAATTGAAGAAAGTAGGGAAAACCACTAGACCATTCAGGTATGACCTAAATCAAATCCCTTATGATTATACAGTGGAAGTGAGAAATAGATTTAAGGGCCTACATCTGATAGATAGAGTGCTTGATGAACTATGGACGGAGGTTCGTGACACTGTACAGGAGACAGGGATCAAGACAATCCCCATGGAAAAGAAATGCAAAAAAGCAAAATGGGTGTCTGGAGAGGCCTTACAAATAGCTGTGAAAAGAAGAGAAGTGAAAAGCAAAGGAGAAAAGGAAAGATATAAGCATCTGAATGCAGAGTTCCAAAGAATAGCAAGGAAGGATAAGAAAGTCTTCCTCAGGGATAAATGCAAAGAAATAGAGGAAAACAACAGAATGAGAAAGACTAGAGATCTCTTCAAGAAAATTAGAGATACCAAGGGAACATTTCATGCAAAGACGGGCTCGATAAAGGACAGAAGTGGTATGGACCTAGAGAAGCAGAAGCTATTACGAAGAGGTGGCAAGAATAAACAGAAAAACTGTACAAAAAAGATCTTCATGACCCAGGTAATCACGATGGTGTGATCACTCACCTAGAGCCAGACATCCTGGAATGTGAAGTCAAGTGGGCCTTAGGAAGCACCACTACAAGCAAAACTAGTGGAGGTGATGGAATTCCAGTTGAGCTCTTTCAAATCCTGAAAGATCATGCTGTGAAAGTGTTGCACTCAATATGCCAGCAAATTTGGAAAACTCAGCAGAGGCCACAGGACTGGAAAAGGTCAGTTTTCATTCCAATCCCAAAGAAAGGCAATGCCAAAGAATGCTCAAACTACTGCACAATTGCACTCATCTCACACACTAGTAAAGTAATGCTCAAAATTCTCCAAGCCAGGCTTCAGTAATATGTGAACCATGAACTTCCAGATGTTCAAGCTGGTTTTAGAAAAGGCAGAGGAACCAGAGATCAAATTGCTAACATCTGCTGGATCATCAAAAAAGCAAGAGAGTTCCAGAAAAACATCTATTTCTGCTTTATTGACTGTGTGGATCACAATAAACTGTGGAAAATTCTGAAAGAGATGTGAATACCAGACCACCTGACCTGCCTCTTGAGAAATCTGTATGCAGATCTGGAAGCAACAGTTAGAACTGAACATGGAACAAGAGACTGATTCCAAATAGGAAAAGGAGTACGTCAAGGCTGTATATTGTCACCCTGCTTATGTAACTTCTATGCAGAGTACATCATGAGAAACGCTGGGCTGGAAGAAGCACAAGCTGGAATCAAGATGGCTGGGAGAAATATCAATAACCTCAGATATGCAGATGACACCACCCTTATGGCAGAAAGTGAAGAGGAACTAAAAAGGCTCTTGATGAAGGTGAAAGAGGAGAGTGTAAAAGTTGGCTTAAAGCTCAACATTCAGAAAACAAAGAGCATGGCATCTGGTCCCATCACTTCATGGGAAACAGCTGAGGTAACAGTGGAAACAGTGTCAGACTTTATTTTTTTGGGCTCCAAAATCACTGCAGAAGGTGACTGCAGCCATGAAATTAAATCACGCTTGCTCCTTGGAAGAAAAGTTATGACCAACCTAGAGAGCATATTGAAAAGTAGAGACATTACTTTGCCAACAAAAGTCCGTCTAGTCAAGGCTATGGTTTTTCCAGTGGTCATATATGGATGTGAGAGTTGGACTGTGAAGAAAGCTGAGCACCAAAGAGTTGTTGCTTTTGAAATGTTGTATTGGAGAGGACCCTTGAGAGTCCCTTGGTCTGCAAGGAGGTCCAACCAGTCCATTCTTAAGGAGATCAGCCCTGGGTTTTCTTTGGAAGGAATGATGCTGAAGCTGAAACTCCAGTACTTTGACCACCTCATGCGAAGAGTTGACTCATTGGAAAAGACTCTGATGCTGGGAGGGATTGGAGGCAGGAGGAGAAGGGGACGACAGAGGATGAGATGGCTGGATGGCATCACTGAATCGATGGATGTGAGTCTGAGTGAACTCCGGGAGTTGGTGATGGACAGGGAGGCCTGGCATGCTGCGATTCATGGGGTCGCAATGATTCGGACACAACTGAGCGACTGAACTGAACTGTAAATTTAAAAAAAATGAAGGAGACTCTATAGCAAAAATCAACAAAACTAAAAACTGGCTCTTTGAGAAAATAAATAAAATAGACAAACGATTAACCAAATTCATCAAGGAAAAAAGGGAGAAGAATCAAACCAATAAAACTAGAAATGAAAAGATCACAGGAGACAACAAAAAATACAAAAGATCATAAGAGACTACTATGAGCAATTATATGCTAATAAAATCGAAAACTTGGACGAAATGGACAAGTTCTTAGAAAAGTATAACTTTCCAAAACTGAACCAGGAATAAATTGAAAATCTTAATAGACCCATTGCAAGCACAGAAATCGAAGGTCTAATAAAATATCTTCCAACAAACAAAAGCCCAGGACCAGATTGCTTTACAGGTGAATACTACCAAAAATTTAGAGAAGAGCTAACACCTATTAGTATATACCCCATGTCCAAGGTCAGAAATGGTGGCTGCACTTCGCTGCAGTGGCTGTGAACAGATACTCCATGTCCAGGGTCCGAGAAACCCCAGCAAGATGGTAGGCACTGGTGCAGCAAAGAAGTCCCAGCAAGATGGTTGGAGTGGGGCAAATTCACGTTGAGAATCAAAGCCCATTCCCACCAAAGATGCTCAGAGGGCACAAAAAAATCTTGTGCCCACCAGGACCCAGGGACCTCACAGAGACAGACAGCACTGTGTTTGAGCATCTCCTATGGAGGCACAGGTCAGCAATAGACTGCGACAAGGACAGGTGCTTTAGGTGCAGCAGACTTGCATATGGCATAAGCCCTTTTGGAGAAGGTTGCCATTAACCCCACCATAGAACTGCCACAACTTACACAGAACTGGGAAATAGACTCTTAGAGGGCACAAACAGAACTATGTGTGCAGCAGGACCCAGGAGAAAGGAGCAGTGACCCCATAAGAGACTGACCCAGCCTTGCCCTGGAGTGTCCAGGAGTCTCCAATGGAGGCATGAGTAGGCGGTGGCCTGCTGCAGGGTTGGGGGCAGTGTGTGTAACAGTACATGCATAGGGTCTTCTCAAGGAAGTCTCCATTATCTTCATTACCTTGACCATAGTTTGGCCCCAGGTAAATAGCATGGAGGGAACACAGCTCCACCCATAAAGAGAAAATTGGATTAAAGATTTACTGAGCAAGGCCCTGACCAGGAGAACAAGATCCAGTTTCCCCCTCAGTCAGTCTCTCCCACCAGGAAGCCTCTATAAACCTCTTATCTTTTTCCATCAGAGGGTAGACAGACTGAAAACCACAATCACAGAAAACTAACCAATCTGATCACATGGACCACAGCCTTGTCTAACTCAGTGAAACTATGAGCCATGCCATGTAGGGACACCCAAGACAGATGGGTCATGGTGGAGAGTTCTGACAAAATATAGTCCATTGGAGAAGGAAATGGCAAACCATTTCATTATTCTTGTCTTGAGAACCCCAAGAACAGTATGAAAGGGAAAAACATAGGACACTGAAAGATAAACACCCCAGGTCGGTAGGTTCCCAAAATGCTACTGAAGATCAGTGGAGAAATAACTCCAGAAACAATGAAGAGAAAAAGCCAAAGCAAAAATAATATCCAGTTGTGGATGTGACTGGTGATAGAAGCAAAGTCCAATGCTGTAAACAGCAGCATTTCATAGGAACCTAGAATGTTAGGTCCATGAATCAAGGCAAATTGGAAGTGGTCAAACAGGAGATGGCAAGAGTGAACATAGACATTTTAGGAATCAGCAAACTAAAACGTACTGGAACGGGTGAAGTTAAACCACAAGACCATTATATCTACTACTGTGGGCAAGAATCCCTTAGAAGAAGTGGAGTAGCCATCATAGTCAACAAAAGAGTCTGAAATGCAGTCCTTGGATACAGTCTTAAAACTACAGAATTATCTGTTTATTTCCAAGGCAGACCATTAAATATCACCATAATCCAAGTCTATGACCTGAGCAGTAATGCTGAAGAAGCTGAAGTTGAATGATTCTATGAAGGCCTTCAAGACCTTCTAGAACTAACACACAAAAAAGATGTCCTTTTCATTATAGGGGACTGGAACACAAAAGTAGAAAGTCAAGAAACACCTGGAGTAGCAGGCAAATTTGGCCTTGGAGTATGGAATGAAGCAGGGCAAAGGCTAATAGAGTTTTGCCAAAAGAACACACTGGTCATAGTAAACATAAGAGATGACTCTACATGTGGACATCACCAGATGCTCAGTAGTGAAATCAGATTGATTATATTCTTTGCAGCCAAAGATGGAGAAGCTCTATACAGTCAGCAAAAACAAGACTGGTAGCTGACTGTGGCTCTGATCATGAACTCCTTATTGCCAAATACACACTTAAATTGAAGAAAGTAGGGAAAACCACTAGACCATTTAGGTATGACCTAAATCAAATCCCTTATGATTATACGGTGGAAGTGAAAAATAGATTCAAGGGACTAGATCTGACAGACAGAGTGCCTGAAGAACCATGGACAGAGGTTCATGACATTGTACAGGAGAGAGAGATCAAGACCATCCCAAAGAAAAAGAAATGAAAAAAAAGCAAAACGGTTGTCTGAGGAGGCCTTGCAAATAGCTGTTGAAGAGAATCGAAAAGCAAAGGAGAAAAGGAAAGATATACCCATTTGAATGCAGAGTTCCAAACAATAGCAAGGAGACATAAGAAAGCCTTCTTTCAGTGATCAGTGCAAAGAAATAGAGGAAAACAATAGAATGGGAAAGACTAGAGATCTCTTCAAGAAAATTAAAGATACCAAGGGAATATTTCATACAAAGATGGGCTCAATAAAGAAGAGAAACAGTATGGACCTAACAGAAGCAGAAGATACTAAGAAGAGGTGGCAAGAATACACAGAAGAACAGTACAAAAAAGATCTTCACAACCCAGATAATCATGATAGTGTGATCACTCACCTAGAGCCAGACATCCTGGAATGCAAAGTCAAGTGGGACTTAGGAAGCATCACTACAAATAAAGCTAGTGGAGGTGATGGAATTCCAGGTGAACTATTTCAAATCCTAAAAGATGATGCTGTGAAAGTGCTGCACTAAATATGCCAGCAAATTTGGAAAACAGTGGTGGCCATAGGACTGGAAAAGGTCAGTTTTCATTCCCATCCCAAAGAAAGGCAATACCAAGGAATGCTCAAACTATCATACAATTCTGCTCATCTCAGTTCAGGTCAGTTCAGTCACTCAGTCATGTCCATGGACTGAAGCTTGCCAGGCCTCCTGTTCATCACCAACTCCAAGAATTACACAAACTCATATCCATTGAGTCAGTGATGCCATTCAACCATCTCATCCTCTGTCATCCCCTTCTCCCACCTTCAATCTTTCCCAACATCAGTGTCTTTTCCAGTTCTTCCCATTAGGTGGCTTAAGTATTGGAGCTTCAGCTTCAGCATGAGTCCTTCCAATAGATATTTAGGACTGATTTCCTTTAGAATTGAATTGTTTTATCTCCTTGCAGTCCAAGGGACTCTCAAGAGTCTTCTCAAACACCATAGTTCAAAAGCATCAATTCTTCAGCACTCAGCCTTCTTTATGGTCCAACTCTCACATCCATATATGACTACTGAAGAAACCATAGCTTAAACTAGATGGACCTTTGTTGGCAAAATAATATGTCTGCTTTTTAAGGTGTTGTCTAGGTTGGTCATAGGTTTTTGTCCAAGGAGCAAGTGTCTTCTAATTTCATGGCTGCAGTCACCATCTGCAATGATTTTGGAGCCCAAGAAAATAAAGTCTATCACTGTTTTCACTGTTTCCCCATCTATTTCCTGTGAAGTGATGGGATCAGATGCCATGATCTTAGCTTTTTGAGTGTTGAGTTTTAAGCCAGTTTTTTCACTCTCCTCTTTCACTTTCATCAAGAAGCTCTTTAGTTCTTCTTCACTGTCTTCCATAAGGGTGGTGTCATCTGCATATCTGGGGTTACTGATATTTCTCTGGGAATCTTGATTCCAGCTTGTGCTTCATCTAACCTAGTGTTTCTCATGATGTACTCTGCATACCAGTTAAATAAGCAGGGTGACAAAACTACCGCACAATTGCACTCATCTCACAAGCTAGTAAAGTAATGTTCAAAATTATCCAAGCCATGCTTCAACAGTAGGTAAACTGTGAACTTCCAGATGTTCAAGCTGGCTTTAGAAAAGGCAGAGGAACCAGAGATCAAATTGCCAACATCTGCTGGATCATCAAAAAAGCAAGAGAGTTACAGAAAAAAGCATCAATTTCTGCTTTATTGACTATGTTAAAGCCTTTGACTGTGTGGATCACCACAAACTGTGGTAAATTCTTAAAGAGATGGGAATAACAGGTCACTTGATCTATCTCTTGAGAAATTTGTTTGCAGGTCAGAACATGGAGTTGGAGTTGGACATGGAACACTAGACTGATTGCAAATCGGGAAAGGAGCCCATCAAGGCTGTATATTGTTACCCTGCTTCTTTTACTTATGCGCAGAGTACATCATGAGAAATGCTGGGCTGGGTGAAGCACACGCTGGAATCAAGATTTCCAGGAGAAATATCAATAATGTCAGCTATACAGATTATGCCACCCTTATCGCAGAAAGTGAAGAAGAACTGAAGAACCTCTTGATTAAAATGAAAGAGGAGAGTGAAAAAGTTGGCTTAAAGCTCAACATTCATAAAACTAAGATCATGGCATCTGGTCCCATCATTTCATGGCAAATAGATGGAGAAACAGTGGAAGCAATATCCGGCTTTATATTTTTGGGCTCCAAAATCACTGCAGATGGTGATTCTAACCATGAAATTAAAACACGCTTGCTCCTTGGAAGAAAAGTTATAACCAACCTTGACAGCATATTAAAAGGCAGGCACATTACTTTGCCAACAAAGGTCCGTCTAGTCAAGGCTATGTTTTTCCAGTAGTCATGTATGCATGTGAAAATTGGACTATAAAGAAAGCTGAGCATGGAAGAGTTGATGGTTTTAACTGTGGTGTTGGAGAAGACACTTGATAGTCCCTTGGACTGCAAGGAGATACAACCAGTCCATCCTAAAGGAAATCAGTCCTAAATATACATTGGAAGGTCTGATGTTGCAGCTGAAAATCCAATAGTTTGGCCCCCTGATGCGAAGAGCTGACTCATTTGAAAAGACCCTGATGCTGGAAAAGATTGAAGGTAGGAGGAGAAAGGGCCAACAGAGGATGAGATGGTTGGATGGCATCACCGACTCAATGGACATGGGTTTGAATAAACTCCAGAATTTGGTGATGGACTGGGAGGCCTGGCATGCTGCTGTCCATGAGGTCACAAATTGTTGAACACAACTGAGGCACTGAACTGAAGTGAACTGAACACCTAGTGTACTCAAAACTCTTCCAGAAAATTACAGAGGAAGGCAAATTCCTAAACTCATCTATAAGGTCCCCATAATCCTAATACCAAAACCAAACAAAGATGCCACAAAAAAACAAAACTACTGGCCAATATCAGTGATGAACATAGGTGCAAAAATCCTCAACAAAATTCTAGCAAACAGAATCCAACAACATATTAAAATGTTATACATCATGACCAAGTGTACTTTATTCCAGGGGTGCAAGGATTCTTCAGTATTTGCATATCAATCAATGTGATATAACATATTAAAAAACTGATAGATAAAAACCATATGGTTATTTCAATAGATCCAGAGATCGCCTTTGAAAAAATTCAACACCCTTTTATGAATATCCTTAAGATGAAAAACTGCTGCTCTTCAAAAGGAATTGTTAAGTAAAGAAGGCAAATCACAGGTTGAGAGAAAATAACCACAATACATATATATGACAAAGGGATGGTTGTCTCATTATTAAAAAACAAAACAAAACAAAACCTCTCACAAATTAATAGAAGCACAAACTCAATTTTAAAATGCACACAGAATTTTAACTGACACATTACAAAGGATGATATACTAAGGACCCATACACACCTAAATATATGCCCAGTATCATTAGTGATTAGGGAAATAACCTTATAACAAGAATGAGATACTACTACACACCCACTGGAATGCTTAAAATTAACATTGTCAATATTAATTTTGTCAAGCATGCATAGCAACCAGAACACTCATACACTGTTGAAAAGTGTATAAAATTGGATGATAGTTTGTGAGTTCCTTCTTAAATTGAATATACAGATACAATACAACCAAGAAATTCCACTCCTTTGCATTTTCACAAGAAAAAATGAAAACATATTCACACACAGACTTGTATATATGTATTTTTGACAACATTATTCTTAATTATGTCAAATTGAGCATAATCCTAATACTCATCATTAGAAGAATGAATGCTGAATCTGAAGCTCCAATACTTTGGCCATTTATGTGAAGAGCCAAGTCATTGGAAAAGACCCTGATGCTGAGAAAGATTCAGGGCAGGGGGAAGAAGGGGGCAACAGATTCTGAGATGGTTGGATGGCATCACCTACTCAATGAACATGAGTTTGAGCAAATTACAGGAAGCAGTGAAGAACAGGGAAGCCTGGCATGCTGCAGTCCATGGGGCTGCAAAGAGTTGGACATGGCAGTGACTCAACAACAGCAACAACAAAGGAGGATGGATGAACGCAACATGGTTTATTCTCACAGTGAAGTACTCTTCAGAAATAAGAATGAATGAACTACTGAGAGCTGCAATGGCGTAAATGAACTTTACAAACATGCTGAGAGAAACCAACCAATCAACCAACCAGCGACTTAGAAAAGAACAACCTTTGAAACTTAGAGGAGAACAATTCAGTCTCCAGTGACGAAAAGTAATGTGATGGTTGCTTGAGGATGAGAGTAGAGTTATTGTCTAGAAAGAAGCACAAGAGAAATTTTGGGGTGATGGAAATATTCTATATTTGAACTGTAGTGGTGATCACAAAACTGTATAATGAATTCATCAAAATTATTGAAATATCACATAAAATAGATGCATTTTATTATATACATATTATACCTCAATAAAGTTTATTTCAAACCATATTAGCAACTATTTTTTACATAATTTATACATATTCATTATTCTTTTGGAGAATTTAAAAAATATAAAAAAAGATAAAGGGACTGTGAGAGAGAAATAACCTATCCTTCAGAATAAATACAGATGAAGTCTGATGGTATAAAATACTATGCTTAGGCACACATTTTGCTTTTCCTTTAATCTTCACCAACCCCCTCCCCCATTTTTAAGTTTCTGAATTGTCTTAAGTTTCAGTAATAACTTCCTGGGGTCAGAGACTTTCCCAGTTTTCCTATAGATGTCCTGTTTTCCCTTAGGAAAATAAAAGCAAAGTCTCATTTACAGTCTTAATCCAAGTTTTACTCCCTCCTTTGTGAAATATAAGTAGTGATACTCAGTTTATATAACTCAATTTAAATATACTTAGATCTGCTATCAGATAAACTCTTCTTAGATTGCAACTTTGCACTCTGCTTCTAGACTTGCTTCTGTTTTGTTATGCTTTGTCTTAATTTTTGTTTTATCTCTCAGCATTAGTTCTTGAATTTGGTCCTCACCTTGCTCCTATTAGTCTCATATCTCAGCTCCCTCCGTTTGTTGCAGACACTGGAAAAAACTACACTGAAAACCTTTCCTTGATCTGTGGATGATTCCTGACCTAGTATTTTAAGTTTGGAGTAGAGACTGGTCCAAATGATAAATCCCTTTTATCCTTAGAGAATTTCCTTTGAACTGCAATTCTAGATTTTCAACAC
This sequence comes from Bos grunniens, assembly GCF_055505025.1. Classification (NCBI taxonomy): domain Eukaryota; kingdom Metazoa; phylum Chordata; class Mammalia; order Artiodactyla; family Bovidae; genus Bos; species Bos grunniens. The sequence goes on along the minus strand of NC_141179.1, from coordinate 4,643,538 downwards.
CTCTTTATCCCTGCAGGTATCTCTACTTCTCTCTTTCTAACACTAACCTCCAAGTTTAGAGTCAAGAAACTCTTGAAAGTGACCCTTGAGATCCTTTAAGTTCCTTGGCGTCTAGGTCTGCAGATCAAACATGATTCAATTGACACTGTTGCCAGGTGCACTTACCTATCACCACGTTTACACTTTTAATTGCTTACTTGGTTGTTGTTCAGTCATTAGGTCATGTCTGACTCTTTGTGATCCCCACAGAACTGTAGCCCATCAGTCTCCTCTGTCTGAGGGATTTCCCAGACAAGAATATAGGAATGGGTTGCCATTTCCTTCTCCAGGGGATCTTCCTGACCTAGGGTTTGAACTTTCATCTCTTGCATCGGCAGGCAGATTCCTTACCACTGAGCCACCTGGGAAACTTACCTGGTCCTGGGCACTAATTTCACTAAGGACTCTGAGTTTATTCATGGACTGAAAACAAATTATTTGCTGAGAAGTGTTTCTGACTCTTGACCTCATCTCCCATTCTTCTTTCCCCTGAGCTTCATAGAACATGGCAGCAGGCATCTCACACTACTTTCTGGATACTTTATAACTAATTGAAAGCAAAACTGCTTTAGTTGAATGTACTCATTAGAAAGGGGACTTCCTGGGTAGCTCAGGTGGTAAAGAATCTGCCTGCAATGTAGGAGACCATGGTTCAACTCCTGGGTTGGGAAGTTCCCCTAGAGAAGGGTTATGCTATCAACTGCAGTATTCTTGGGCTCCCCTGGTGGCTCAGTCAGTAAAGAATCCACAGAAGTCCTGGGTTCGATCCCTGAGTTGGGAAGATCTCCTGGAGGAGGGCATGGGAACCCACTCCAGTATTCTTGCCTGGAGAATCCCATGGACAGAAGAGCCTGGAAGGCTATAGTCCATGGGGTCGCAAAGAGTCGGATAAGACTGGGCAACTAAGCACAGCACAGCAGCACTCATTAGAAAGTCTACTCCCCGACTTGCTATTTAATAATTGTTACTTTTGCTTTGCTAGTAGCTCAGACAGTAAAGAATCTGCCTGCAATGCAGGAGACCCAGGCTCGATCCCTGGGTCAGGAAGATCCCCTGGAGAAGGAAATGGCTACCCACTCCAGTATTCTTACCTAGAGAATCCCATGGACAGAGGAGCCTGGCAGGCTACAGTCCATGGGGTTACAGAGAGTCGGACAAGACTGACTAACACTTTCACTTAAAATAGAAATAATGATCTTTTCCTAAAACAACACAGCTATGCATGAGGTTTTATAAGTCACTGCTTCAAGATCAGATTAAACTTTTACTGGCTGAAAGTTGATATTTAAATCTAACTTTCCTTTTTTTCCTTTTATAATATTCAACATTTTGAGTCTATACATACTGCTACTAAGTCACGTCAGTCGTGTCCGACTCTGTGAGACCCCGTAGACGGCAGCCTACCAGGCTCCGCCTTCCCTGGGATTCTCCAGGCAAGAACACTGGAGTGGGTTGCCATTTCCTTCTCCAATGCATGAAAGTGAAAAGTGAAAGTGAAATCGCTCAGTCGTGTCCGACTCTTAGCGACCCCATGGACTGCAGCCCACCAGGCTCCTCCATCCATGGGATTTTCCAGGCAAGAGTACTGGAGTGGGGTGCCATTGCCTTCTCCGTCTACACATACAGAGTAGTTTACAGAGTAGTTTTAAATAGTGATTCACAGCAGTTTTTCAATACTGCTATAAAAGAGCAAAATAAATGTGACAACCATATTTGTATTTGTATTTGAGGGTGTATCATGGAAATAATATTGTAGACTAATAGCCAGATCTTTGTTTCAATTGAGAAGGCCTAGTTGTCTACTCTGTCAAAAGAAAAATGAAAGAGGAAAAAAACTTGCAAAGATCTTTTGCTTCATTTTGTTTTTTTGTTTGAATATGAATACATATTATTAATATGTATAAAAATATCTGAAAGCAGAAAAATGCTATAAATGCCATTTATTTATATTTATTATGAAGTATTTGATATTTTGAATTAGAACTGGGTTTGAATAGATTTATTTATAATTTAAAATGCCAATAAAGAGTAAAGATGCACACAAAGAATTAGAAAGTAATTCAGTAATTTAAATCAAAACTAATAATGCGTAGAACTTTCAGTGTAGCACTGCAAAAGTTAGGAACTTATTCTACATAAAATGTAACATTATAGATCATGTCAACGTATGTGACTGTTTATTAAAATAATTTCTATAATAGCAAAGATGGAAACCATCAAGTGTTCAGGTTTAGAGACTGGTTAAATTATTGTAATATAGTCATATTATGTAATTCTAGCACTTTTTAAAGAGTAGAGTGACAAAAATAGCTACAATCAATTTAGTTAAAAAATGTGGAACCAAAAATACACATGATCCCATTCATTTATGCTGATGATAGATAGGTAGATAAATAGAATTTCAGTCTCTCATATGCACAGAGAAATTGGAGAAAAGACAATTTTAGCAGTTAGCTGTGGAATATGGAAGTGTGGTGAAATATTTCACTTTTATCATTAAAATTTGTGTGGTTAGACTTTACAATGTAAATTTTATACCTTTTTAAACAAAAACATTGTCAATAACCAGTTAAAAAGGTGACTCTGAAATACCTAAACTATACTGTGTGTGTGCATGCTAAATTGCTCCAGTCATGTCTGACTGCGACTCCATGGACTGTTGCCTGCCAGGTTCCTCTGACCATGAGTTTCTCCAGGCAAGAATACTGGAGAGGGTCACCACGCGCTCCTCCATGGGATCTTCCTTACCTGGGGATCAAACCCTCCTCTCCTGTGTTTCCTGCATTGACAGATTGACAGGCAGGTTTTTTTTTTTTCTTTGTTAACCACTAGTGCCACCTTGGAAGCCCCAGACTATACTGTATTTAATCATAAACCTTCAAGAAGTGGCCAGATTAAAATTCACACTCTAGAGTCTGGTACCTTGAACCTAATGATATGACCTTAATTGTGTCCTGCCAAATCCCCACTTGAATCTGACTTTCCAGGCATCTAGAATACTTCCAAATACTGGAACAAATCCTATAATCCCATGCCTTTTTGCTTTTGCTAGGAAATGGCAACCCACTCCAGTGTTCTTGTCTGGAGAATCCCAAGGACGGAGGAGCCTGGTGGGCTGCCATCTATGGGGTCGTGCAGAGCCGGACACGACGGAAGCGACTTAGCAGCAGCATACTATCCTAGGAATTCCTTCTCCTTGTCTTTACCTATATAACTACTAATAGTCATTCAAGGTTGTGCTTACATTATCAACCTATGAAGGAAGAACATACTCAATTTGTCCCAGAATGCTGAATTGGACTGATTCAATCCTGATTGTCTCATACTAACCAGGCATACATCCATCACAGCACTTACCCCTATATTGTCATTATGCATGTGATTGCTTTATTGCAACTATATTGCTGAGAGAAGGTATTATGTATATATACATATATATATACATTAATTCTGTATCACCATATCAGTCTCAGTAAATATTCTAAAATAACTTAATGAAAATTTATTAATATCTTGAATTTTTAATTGGCTTTCTTTCAGTTATTTAAATCTATAACAAGGAAGTTAGAAATAATCTTGATTTTCAAAATAAGTTATATTATTAGAAGTTAGAAATAATCCATAACAAGGAAGTTAGAAATAATCTTGATTTTCAAAATAAGTTATACTATTAGATGTATACCTTTGAATGATCTTGTTGATAAAAATATTGCTGGAAAATACTATGGAGGATCATGGAATAAAAGACCTATCCACGTATTTTTCTTGTTGATTCATGTTAGTGTCTGTGAAATAAAAATAATAAGTATTATGTTTTAGAATTCTTATGTGGATGAAATGTTGAATCTAACAATAGAAACGCTATGCAAATTATAAAATAAATATTATTATATTATTAATAGTAATATAAATTAAAAAACTTGGCTATTACTTAGGACAATTTGGACAAGTACAAATACATTTATTATTTAATCTAATCCTGTTCTGACAATTCTTTTCCCATTTCTAAAATTTAATTATCTAAATTGATATTCTTATAATACTGGATATTGAAACTGAATTGGACAGGAAATTGGCAATAATTGTCAGAGAAATGAAGGCTAATTATACTCCATATTTTTAAGACAGTGTTGAAAGCTCTGACAAAACAAATTAGGAGGTTTTCTCATTGCCATGGCAACAATTTTCAAGTTTGTTTTGCTTTTCTGAAAATATAACCAGTCAAGCACACTTAATTTAACTTGAGCAGAGTAAAAAATCAATTTTTATTAGTGATGCAATTAGGCTTTAAAATCAAGTAAAATAATGATAAGCACAGATTAATTTGTTTCCAAACTTTTAGAAACTTTATTTTTAGTTATAGCAAACAAGGATTTGATCATGAAATAAGGAAACCTTTGGGCCAATGAAATGTCTCCTTACATTTTGTTATTATCACTCATGTGAAATCAAAGATGGTAGGAAAAATAAGTAACATCTTTTGCTTACATTATTATGATCTCAATAAATGCTTGCTGACTATTTCCCAGCTATTAACATACTTAGTGTGATTAATTCATCTAATTTAAAATAAATTTAAAGAAATATACAGTATCTTTGAAATTGGAATATTCAAAGATTTATTAACATTAATAACAAAATCACCAACTATAAACAAAGAGCAAAGTTTGAACATTAGATGATGATTTTTGAGCTCAAAAATTACTTCCACTGAAAATTTGCATGTGTGTTCTGGACCTGCAATTTTAAATTATGTGACAGAATATAAAACACAGAATATTTCTGATAACATGACTATTAACCATGAAATAGTGAGATTCCACAGATATTTCAAGTTATATATTCTTATTTAAGTTTTAAAGCACTTTTCTACACTAGCCCTTCTGCTTTCTGACCTTTGCACTGTCCCGCCTGCCTGGAATATTCTTCCCTCAGCCCTTCAGTTGATGGGCTTATTCTCTTCCTTCAGTTTTTGATTCAAATGCCTTTTCTCTTAGAAGCCTTTACTGAATTACACTGTCCTAAATGTCCCTCCTATCCCACCCCAGGTAATCTCTCTTTCATTACTTGTTAATTTTTTTTTATCATACTCACCATAATCTGTCAGCATACAGTTTCATTAGTGCAAGGGACAGAAATGAATCAAGAGTTATGGAATGAATGAATATGATAACTTATAATTGCCATTTGGGAATATATATACCTTTCTATCCTCTGAAAGAAGCAAATCAAACATTAGTGATATTTATTGAGTGCTTTCCAGGTATTTGAGTTATGGAGATGCAGAAGTCTCTTAAGTTTAAGAGAGAGTTCAGAGAAAGAGAAATCAATGATGGCTGGTTTAATCATTGAAGGTTTCATGAAGAGTTTAAAGCATCTTCAACATCTTAAAGTATTGAGTGGATTCCGTCTTTTATATGAGCACTCAAATTTGGAGAGAATTAGCAATCTCTATTTTAAGATATAATTTTCTTTTTTATAGGCCAATTGCTTCATATAAGTTAAACCACGTGAGAGACAGCTTAGATACATAATCCTCTGCCATTACAAACCTTGCTGAAGTCATTTAAACCAGCCATTAATGGTACAGTGTTCATCCTGGATGCATGAGGGGCCAGTGACATGCAAGTGACACATTCTTATGCACTATTAGCTCAGGTCCAGGTTTAATGATGCAGACTATAGCCACTGCATGGTCCCTACATTCCCAAAGGAGTGCTCAGTACTTTGCATTTGACTATTAAAAAGTTCTAGATTTCAGTTTCTTTTAACATTCTAGTCAGTATTAATACTTTAATAATTCATTTTATCAAGAGAACATGGAGCAATGCATTCATTATTAGTTTCAAATCATGGGAAATACTTAAATAAATGCATTCAGTGATGACTTTTAACCAGTCACACATATACTTTCTTTTGCCAATGTTGAAAAGAATTTCTGCATTTACCCTTGATTGTCCTATAAACAACATCCAGTACAGGGTACTAGAAGGACATTGGAATAGGAAGGGAATCAATCTTTTTTTCTGTTTCTGGGGTGTGTTTCCTGTTAGTAGGCTCCTTGAGGGTAGAGTATAGGAAATCTTCCAGTAGAAGATATCCTGGATCCCAGAGGGCATATCATCAGGAAAATTCACCAGTGAAACACCTCTGCAAATATCCCTGCTATCAATGGAGCCCTGTGTAGTCTTTCCAATGTTGTCTGGACTCTAACCCTAAGAGGGGGACTGGAATGGGTCTTCTATATTGTTCTATTTTTAGCTCTGACACTTGATGAAATTTAGTGGAATATACCCCATTCCTTTTTTTTTTTTTTCCCCTTAGAGAAGTGTGCCTTATGCATATTTCTCAGGAAGTCAATACCTGCTGCACATATAGGTTATTTTTGTTGTATTAAAGGGAGTAATATGACCCAAGACTCAAAGGAAAAAGGGACAGAAATGAGGTTAAAAACTGAGATGTATGAGCTTAGAGCAAAGTCTATTTTGCTTGGGAATCAGGCCAATTGATTTAGATTGATAGTTCCCAAACCATAGTGAGTGAAGTGAAGTCGCTCAGTCGTGTCCGACTCTTTGGCACCCTGTGGACTGTAGCCCAAAAGGCTCCTCCGTCCATGGGATTCTCCAGGCAAGAATACTGGAGTGGGTTGCCATTTCCTTCTCCAGGAGATCTACCCAACCCAGGGATTGAACCTGGGTCTCCCGCATTGTGGGCAGACACTTTAACCGCTGAGCCAAACCATGGTAGTTGAAATTATTATCTGGGGAATATTTGAATAAGAACAGTGTCCAAATCTTAACCCTGTTTGAATGAATCAACATACCTGGGGTTGGGAATTGGCCTATGATTTCCTTACATACCTCCCCATCCTAGTATAGAGCCACTGAAGGGTGAACCAAACTTCGAAAAAAACAAAAGCTTATGCTGAAGCAATTTGTTGTTTGCTGGAAAACAAAGAAATAACTAATACAAAACTCCTTCAACTCTTTGTCAGACATTGAGCTATGCATTTTACTTATATATCTCCTTTAGTCTTGAAAACTAAAATGAGGTAAGTCAAATTATTAAAACATTTAAGGATAAGGAAACTGAAGCTCAGAGATCAATTTTTCACATTAAAGAAGCACACAGAGTGTTGTCAGAGTACAAATGAGGAAGAGAGAAAGTCCTTTATGAGGAAGGTGGCTCTGAAATTGGAGTGCTGATATTTTTAAGCTCTCAAATATATTCTTCTAAGAAATTGAAAACTTATTTGAAACCAGACTTGTTATCCTTGTCTTTAAATTTATGAACTTATTTTATTTATTTTTCTGGAATTCTCCTTGATTTTTTTTTTTTTTACTTTAAATATATAGATCAAACATTAAAAGACAACATGACCATTGGGCCAGTGCAGATAAATGGCCAAAAGAGGCTAGGAATAAACCAAAGAGTGACTGGGAGATGTGAATAAGATAGGACTATGTGTAGAGTGCATAGTCTTGCCCTAATGGTAGCCAAATGCAAATGTATTTAAATCTATTTTAGGGAATCATACAAAAACAGCCTTCTCAAGTAGGTTCTCAGGTCCATGTTCTTGAGCATAACATCAAAAGAATGTTTACAGAACTTCATTTAAGGTAGCCATTTCCCAGTATCAAAATAAATTTTTATTTTTACTTAAAATTTCAGCTATTTGTAAGTTTCAGTTGTACATGATTCAAGTAAGAGTCTGCAGTGGAGGAAAAAGGATGAAATACAGCTATTGAAATGTGGTGGAAACAGAACTGCATGAATATTCATGGGACAAGTTTGATCTGTATACTTCCCTTTATTTGAGATTTTCTCTTCTATACTCAAGCATACAACCACTCATTGGAGAAGATATTCATATGTAGTTCTGTCTGGCTTCAACCCATATTCTATCCACTAAATGAACATGTAGTAATGTATAGAAATTCTTTGTAGACTGAGGAAGGCTAAACAAACATGGATAGCATGTAAAAAATGTACCCTGATATTTAGGGAAGATACCTACAGGATTCTTGATTGTGTAGTTAAGAGCACACTGACTTAAATAACAGGAAAGTTTTGAAAAGAACATCTATTTAAGGAGATGGAGGAACATATTGAGAGAGAGAAGTTGGTGAGCTTTGTTAGTGACACATTAAATTTCAAACACTATTGTAGAAATTTTAACAAGAAGCTAGAAATTTATATCTGGGGCTTGGAGAGCAGTGAGTAAGGTTGGAGGAAGGGTCTTCAGCACAGAATAATTGACTAAATTCACCACAGCCTTTCAGATTATCAAAGAAAAACAGTTGAAAAAGAGGAGATAAGATGATAATTAAACTTTGAAAGTATGCATGTGTTAGGGGAAATGCTGACCAAAACTTCCCTGGCCAGGCAAAATAGTAACCACTTGCAAGAGTTATCTTGCAACAGCAGGTCACACTGGAATGTGGAATTAACAAGCTACCACCAACCAGAAGAATTTGGGAAGGGTCAAAAGGATAAAGCAAATGCCAGCCATATGTCCTACTCACCTCCCAGAATCCTCCTCACTGGAATCCACCCTGGCTGAGCAATGTAAGCACTACTAGGAATGACCCTGAGTCAGAATGATTGACCAGAGACAACCAGGAAACTAACCCCATCACCATAAAGCCTAGGACTGCAAGCCACATGGCAGAGGGGTTCTCCTGGGTCCCTCAGCCTGCTGCTCTTCACCTGGGTGCTCTTCCCCAATACAGTCTCTTGCTTTGTCAGCCCATGCATCTCCTCAGATAATTCACTGCTGAGTGTTAGAGAAGTGCCCCCTTTCAGGTCCTGGAGGGGGTCCCCTTTTCTGTAACATATATGTAAAAAATTAATAAGCAGCAACTGCATTAAATAGAACTGGGAGACCAGATGGGAGAGCACTCAAAGCCTGTGACAACAGAGCCCAGGGAGAAGAAGAAAGACTCCTCTTCTTTGCTGGCAAGGACTCGATACTTAAAAAGTATTCTCCTTCCCTTGTGGTGCAGGGACTTGAACATGGATCTATGATTGCATATCCCAAATTGTAATTCTCAGCTGATCCTGAGTAAAATGTCAGCCCAGATCCTCCGGAACTAAGCTGTCTTCTTAGGGCAGGCAGGGATTGGTTTGCAAGCTGTTTGAATTGAGCTGTTTGTGCTATAAGCTGCTTAAGCTATTTGAAAAATAAATAAATAAATAAACTCTAGAAGAAAAACCTCTAGGAAATAGGATTATAGTTATTTCAGTATTTTGAGGATGTCCCCACCCTACAGAGATTCTGGCTGATTTTATCTTTAAAAACCTTAGTTCTTTCTCAAGTTCATTTCCAGCTAAATGAACCAAATTGAGCAAAGGCAGTTTAGATTATCAGTGATCATTATGGGGAACTTTTGAAATTACCAACCTTCATTTTCTTAAAACTGAATTGGCCTACAATAGCTCAAAAAATTTCAGAACTGTTATGGTCTTCTTGACAGACCGGGACCTGGGGACAGGAGTCGACAAAAAGAAAGCAATGAAAGGACATGGGGGACCCAAGTCTCTAGTGGAACAAGGGGGCTTTATTCATGGCAGCATGTGCTTATGTTTTGTTATACAAGGAAGCTTTAGGCAGAAAAATAGAGTTGGGTAAAAAACACCGAAACCAGACTCATAACAACAGTAACTAAGGGAATAACAGTAGTCATAGGTCCATAACAACAGTAACTAGGGGAATAACAATCATCACAGGGCCAGAAGACAATCCACGTATTGGAAATAGGAACATAACTAAGTAGTTTTACAGAAAAGTAAAAAAGGTTACTGAAAGGAATCCATGTATGCATTCCACCTCATGACCTCAGTCCTGAGAACTGTGTGCAGCTCTGCTCATTCCTGTTTTCCAGGAACTGATAAGGAGCAGAGGGCCCTTGAGAAATAGAAAACAACATTTAGGATTCCATAAACGTTCCCTGACATAGAACCAAGTGAAATGCTTATTTTGATTGGTATTTTGCGGCTCCCCAGCATTATCAGGAATCTAAAATTGCCTCTTTGCAAAATAAGATTTTAATATTAACTAAGGCAGAAAGGTAAGTGAAAGTGTTAACCGCTCAGTAGTGTCTGACTTTCATGACCTCATGGAGTATTGTCCACCAAGCTAGTCTGTCCATGGGATTCTCCAGGCAAGAGTACTGGAGTGGTTGGCCATTCTCTTCTTCAGGGGATCTTCCCAACCCAGGGATTGAACCTGGGTCTCCTGCACTGCAGAAAGATAAAGTGGCTCCCAAATTGGCTTCTTTGTCTCAAGCTCACCTCTGACATCATCTTGTCTTTCTCTCCCTCAGCTCCTTGTGAATAGACTCTGCCTCTGATGCCATGTTCTTCCTTCCCTTCTAAACCTCCTGTGCCTCCTCTGTACGCTCAGATCCCCTGTACTAATTCTATCACCAAACTTCCACTTTTTTTCTGAAACTCTCTCATTCCCTTTTCCTTAGAATTTGTCAGAACCTGTCCCTCTAAAATTAAGCCTTCTGAGGATTCAGAGGTTAAGCCCTTAATTTCTATACTCCCTGGACTAGGGCTTAACTATGAACCACAGTCAAAGATTTCCATAAAGTAATCCTTATAGATTTTTGAGGAATTAAACATAAACATTTAAACTTAGCAACAGGGTGTCTCTGACATATCAGCCAGTTCATGCATTGATCAGTGAAGATCAGGCCAACAATTAGAAGAAAAATACTAATTGGGAAAATCCTGAAAGATATCTAGAATTACAAGAAGGAGTCCAGCCTACTAACTTACTGTACAATCAGGCTCAGCTAATTGTTAGGTTGCTTCATCAAGCAATACCTAGGATTTTCCAAAGTCTGATAATTGGGACAAAATTCAGGCTTGTACACAAAAATCTGACAAATCTGTTCAAGACTAATATAGTAGATTTCAGATTAGTTTTAAAGAAAATTCTGTTCTTCAAATGTTGATTTCACCCAAGTAGCTTTTAACACTATGCTTTTTAGTAGACTGAACCAGAAACTTTCCCTTCCAGGAAAAAAAAATAAAATGACCAGGATGGAATTAGAAAATATGTCCATTCCAGATTCAGTTATTCTGGCACACCAGCTCTCTTGCATTCTAGATGAGTTATCGCCAAGAAAAACCACTGAAATCTTTAAACTTCAACTCCCTCCTAGTTTCTTCTATTATCGCAAAGACACAAGGAAATAGATGTTTAAAATTAGAGCTTTAGGTGAATTCACCCTCTCACCAGCCTTTCCATTGTCCTCCCAGCTGTTGATGATAGAGCAATGAGGAGCTACAGAGGCTCTTCTCAAGCTGCCCTGTTATAGTTTCTACACTTAGATAAACATTCTTTGGATTGGGAATGAGTATTTTCTAACCCTCTTGAGTCTGGAGCCACACTCCTGGTACTTAACCTCACTACTGTAAAACGGTTCTGCCTTGGAGTACTAAAAGAGATCAAACAATGGGGATCTCTAATGAATTTCAAAAAATTCCTATTTCTAAATGCATTTTCTGTGGTTTAGGCCCATCCAGTTCTTTGGCCATGATTTTTAGAGAAGTATCTTGGAAGAATTTACTTCTCCCAAAAAGGGGGAAGGATAATCTTAGAAACTGACAGTAATTATCAAAGTAACCCACCAGTTGAATTAAATGACCATTTGACATCTTTTATTTGTTCCACTTCTGATGGTGCTAGAGCAGATTTTGGAAACACTAATAATTTGTCTCTGTAGAATCAGCTATCACTTTCCTTACAGACATGATCTGCACCTTAAGATGGCAAAGTTCACAGTGCACTTTCCATCAAGATTCAGATAGACCCGTCAAAACCTCTTCCCAGAATTAATCAATACTAAAGAAGACACTCAAAGCATAAAACATATAATAGATTATTACAAGCCTCAAGACACCTTATCTCTTGTACTAGCCCTGTGACACTTGCATTTGAACATGAGAAAATCTAAGGGCCAAATGTGGAGGTTTGTTTAGCACCTCTCAGCAATAAACTCTATTGTTGCCACAGGACACCCTGTTGCTCTTGACCCTCATTTGTTACTAACTGGAAGTAAATTGTTTATTGTAATTGATTTATGCAGTGCAGTCTTTAGTATTCCAGTTGGTGAAGATAGTTAATATCCTTTTGCTTTCACTTGGGAAGAAAAACAGTTCACCTGGACAATAGCATCTCAGGGTTTTAATGAGAGTCCTTATTTTTCAAAAATCCTGAAGGCTGATCTGGGAGGACATAAAGATCCCTAGAGGTTCTAGTTTCTTGCTGTATGTGGATTATTTGCTTTTTTGCTTTCCTTCTCAAGCTTCCTCACAGAAAGACATCATCCATTTGCTAAAGCTTTTAACCTTAAAGGGACATAAAGTCTTCAAAAACAAATTGCAATAAACCCAGGTTTGACATTTAGAACATCTAATATCCAAACAAGGGGTGCACCTACATTCAGATAGGCTTCAAAGTATCATAAGTTTTCCCAAATCCAAACTTAAGTGTCAGCTATTGAGGTTTTCTATTTGGTTATTGCCAAAACCAGATTGCAAATATCTCTCTCATGGCCAAATCTCTATAAGTTTTACTTAAAAATAACGAGCCTAACTGAATTTTACAGAAAGACAAAGGACATGATCCTTAAGGCCTTAAAGGAGAGTTTGATGAAACCACTTGCCCTTGGGCATCTTAATTGTCAGATTCTTTTTTTTCCTTTTTGTGTATGAAAAGGAAGGGAATACTGTGTATGAAAAGGAAGGGAATACTCACCCCAAAACACCCCCAAACACAGGGACAGCCATCAACTAGGATATTATAGCCAGAGACTGGACTACGAGTGGGTACCCCCTTGCCCTAGAGACATTACACCCACAGCCCTTTTGGTTAAGGACCCCAGGAAAATATTGTGAAATCTCCTTTAACCATTTCTTGTACCTCATGCAGTAGAAACTCTTCTGAATTCTTATCACACTCAACACTTCTCAGCCCACTATCTCACCTCCTGTAAACTCTTTGTTAATGGCTCTTCAAACGGCTCTTTTATGTTGTAAGAGCCTTAACTTTGCTACTCTCCTCCACTACATCACCAGCCCTTCGTAACTGCTGAAGACTAATGGAGCATCTCTTAACTCAACGTAATGATCTACAAGAAATTCCTTTGGATAAGTGATTTCTCTTGGTTCAATGATGGCTCTTATTTAAAAGTGGACAATAGAAAGTATTGTGTTGCTATGATATTGCAGCTCCTTTTGATGTTGTTGAGGCAGCATTTTTACCTTTGGCTGCTTCAGCCCAACAGGCTCTTCCTTGGGCTTACAATTTAGCCAAGGGAAAAATTGTCAATATTTATACTAATAGTATGTGAGCTTTCATAGTATCTCATGATTTTATCCTCTATTGTCTCTGTCTCCTCCTGCCTTCAATCTTTCCCAGCATCAGGATCTTTTTCAATGAGTCAGTTCTTCACATCACGTGGCCAAAGTATTGGAGTTTCAGCTTCAGCATCAGTTCTTCCAATGAATATTCAGGACTGATCTCCTTTAGGCTGGACTGGTTTGATCTCCTTGCTGATCAAGAAACTCTCAAGAGTCTTCTCCAACACCACAGTTCGAAAGCATCAATTCTTCACCACTCAGCTTTCTTTATGGACCAACTCTCACATCTGTACATGACTACTGGAAAAACCATAGCTTTGATAAGATGGACCTTTGTCAACAAAGTATTGTCTCTGTTTTTTATTTTTTAATTTAAATTTATTTTAATTGGAGGCTAATTACTTTACAATATTGTATTGGTTTTGTCATACATCAACTGAATCCGCCACGGGTATACACATGTTCTCCATACTGACGCTGTCTAGGTTTGATATAGCTTTTCTTTCAAGAAGCAAATGTCTTTTAATTTAATGACTGCTCATCTTCATATCTGAGGTTATTGATATTTCTCCTGGCTATCTTGATTCCATCCTGTGCTTCATCAAGCCCAGAATTTTGTATGATTTTGCATTTCTGTGTATAAGTTAAATAAGCACGTGACAATATACAGCCTTGATGTACTCCCTTCCAATTCCAGTTCCATGTCTGGTTATAACTATTGCTTCTTGACCTGCATACAGTTTTCTCAGGAAGCAGGGAAGGTGGTCTGGTATTCTCATCTCTTTAAGAATTTTCCAAAAAAAAAAAAAAAAAAGAATTTTCCACAGTTTGCTGTGATCCACACAGTAAAAGGCTATGGTACAATCAATAAAACAGAAGTAGAAACTTTTCTGTAACTCTATTGCTTTTTCAGTGATCCAACAGATGTTGGCAATTTGATCTCTGGTTACTCTGCCTTCTCTAAATCCAGCTTTAACATCTGGAATTTCTCTGTTCATGTACTCTTGAAATCTTGTTTGGAGAATTTTGAGCATTACTTTTCTATCATGTGAGATGAGTGCAATTGTGCAGTAGTTTGAGCATTGTCTTTCTTGGGATTGGAATGAAAACTGACATTTTCCAGTCCCGTGGCCACATAAAATGATTTGAAAAACTTTCTTGCCATTTAATATCTAAAGGTATTTTATTGTTCTGAAAGCAAAGGTGAGGTTTCTAGATCAGAACCAAACTGTTATTGCTTGTAACAGATGACTAGACCTGAATACACAGAAAGGTATATTTTGCGCTACAAGAGAGAAATGCTGCATTTTGAATCTTTGAGTTTAAGTAAATATATATATATCACCAGATCAGATCAGATCAGTCGCTCAGTCATGTCCGACTCTTTGCGACCCCATGAATCGCAGCACCCCAGGCCTCCCTGTCCATCACCAACTCCCGGAGTTCACTCAGACTCACATCCATCGAGTCAGTGATGCCATCCAGCTATCTCATCCTCTGTCGTCCCCTTCTCCTCCTGCTCCCAAACCCTCCCAGCATCAGAGTCTTTTCCAATGAGTCAACTCTTCACATGAGGTGGCCAAAGTACTGGAGTTTCAACTTTAGCATCATTCCTTCCAAAGAAATCCCAGGGCTGATCTTCTTCAAAATGGACTGGTTGGATCTCCTTGCAGTCCAAGGGACTCTCAAGAGTCTTCTCCAACACCACAGTTCAAAAGCATCAATTCTTCAGCGCTCAGCCTTCTTCACAGTCCAACTCTCACATCCATACATGACCACAGGAAAAACCATAGCCTTGACTAGACGAACCTTTGTTGGCAAAGTAATGTCTCTGCTTTTGAATATGCTATCTAGGTTGGTCATAACTTTCCTTCCAAAGGAGTAAGCGTCTTTTAATTTCAAGGCTGCAGTCACCATCTGTACTGATTTTCGAGCCCAGAAAAATAAAGTCTGACATTGTTTCCACTGTTTCCCCATCTATTTCCCATGAAGTGATGGGACCGGATGCCATGATCTTCATTTTCTGAATGTTGAGATTTATGCCAACTTTTTCACTCTCCACTTTCATCTTCATCAAGAGGCTTTTGAGTTCCTCTTCACTTTCTGCCATAAGGGTGGTGTCATCTGCATATCTGAGGTTATTGATATTTCTCCCGGCAATCTTGATTCTAGCTTGTGTTTCTTCCAGTCCAGCGTTTCTCATGATGTACTCTGCATAGAAGTTAAATAAACAGGGTGACAATATACAGCCTTGACGTACTCCTTTTCCTATTTGGAACCAGTCTGTTGTTCCATGTCCAGTTCTAACTGTTGCTTCCTGACCTGCATACAGATTTCTCAAGAGGCAGATCAGGTGGTCTGATATTCCCATCTCTTTCAGTATTTTCCACAGTTTATTGTGATCCACACAGTCAAAAGCTTTGGCATAGTCAATAAAGCAGAAATAGATGCTTTGCTGGAACTCTCTTGCTTTTTCCATGATCCAGCGGATGTTGGCAGTTTGATCTCTGGTTCCTCTGCGTTTTCTAAAACCAGATTGAACATCAGGAAGTTCACGGTTCACATATTGCTGAAGCCTGGCTTGGAGAATTATGAGAACTAAAGCTAACTAATTTCCATAATGTAAACAAATCCCTGGAAAACTAATAAAACGTTTCCTACTTTACCAATATTTCGAATATAAAAGGGTAGCTCGGCATTTCATTTCCCTCTGAAACTTTAGTTTAGGTAATTTTAAACCTACGTTAAGTGCTTAGTTTTAGGTTTAATACTCTTAAAATGATAATGTTTCTGGGGGAAAAAGGAAACTGTCTCCTTTTATAATTTGTCAATTTCCATTATTCAGAAAGTTGGGATCCTTTACTAAGAAATAAGAGAAAATTGTCATCCACATTTCTTATCCATTTTCTACAAGAAATTAAGTAAAATTGATACTATTTCTTCCTTAAATATTGTAATATGTCTCCATTAATGCAATCACAGCCTGGCATTTTGTTTGTGGGAAGTTTTAAATCAAATATTTTTATTTTAATTTCTCAGTTATATATTTTTTTATCTTTGTGATGTAATTTACATGGCGTAGAGTTCATCTGTTTAAAAGTATACAATTCCAAGGTTTTTAGCATGTTAACATAATGTGCAACATCACCATTATATAATTTTAGAACAATTTCATGATCTGTTGGATCATAGAAAAAGCAAAAAAGTTCCAGAGAAGCATCTACTTGTGCTTTATTGACTATACCAAAACCTTTAACTGTGTAGACCACACAAACTGTGGAAAATTCTTAAAGAGATAGGAATACCAGACCACCTCACCTGCCTCCTGAGAAATATGTATGCAGGTCAAGGACCAACAGTTAAAAGTGGACATGGAACAACAGACTGGTTCCAAGTTGGGAAAAGAGTAAGTCAAGGTTATATATTGTCACCCTGCTTATTTAACTTATATGCAGATGAAGCACAAGCTGGAATCAAGATTGCTGGGAGAAATATCAATAACCTCAGATATGCAGATGACACCACCCTTATGGGAGAAAGTGAAGAAGAAGAACTAAAGAGCCTCTTGATGAGAGTGAAAGAGGAGAGTGAAAAAGTTGGCTTAGAACTCGACATTCAGAAAACTAAGATCATGGCATCCAGTCCCATCACTTCATGGCAAATAGGTGGGGAAACAATGGAAATAGTGACAGACTTTATTTTCTTAGGCTCCAAAATCACTGCAGGTGGTGACTGCAGCCATGAAATTAAAAGATGCTTGCTCCTTGGAAGAAAAACTATGACAATCCTAGACAGCATTTTAAAAAGCAGAGACATTACTTTGCCAACAAAAGTCCATAAAATCAAAGCTATGGTTTTTGCAGTAGTCATGTGTGGATGTGAGAGTTGAACCATAAAGAAGGTTGATCGCTGAAGGATTATGCTTTCGAACTGTGGTGTTGGAGAAGACTCTGCAGAGTCTCTTGGACTGCAAGGAGATCAAACCAGTCAATCCTAAAGGAAATCAGTCCTGAATATTCATTGGAAGGCCTGATGCTGAAGCTGAAGCTCCAGTACTTTGGCCACCTGATGCGAAGAACTGACTCATTGGAAAAGACCCTCATGATGGGAAAGATTGAAGGCAGGAGAAGAAAGGGACAAGAGAGGATGAGATGGTTGGATGGCATCACTGACTATATCAACATGAGTTTAAGTAAGCTCCTTGAGTTGGTGATGGACAGCGAAGCCTGGTGTGCTACAGTCCATGGGGTCACAAAGTGTCTGAGTGACATGACAGAGTGACTGAACTGAGAACAATTTCACCAAGTCTCAATGAAACCTCTAGCAGTCACTACCCACTTCTCTCCTCTACTTCCAGCCCTAGGAAACCAGTAACCTACTTACTTTCTATGTAGATTTGTCTCCTTTGGACATTTCATAAAATGTGGTCTCTTTTTGACAGCTTGCACTTATGGTGTTTTTGAAGTTAATCCATGTTGCAGCATGTATCAGGATGCAAAATACTGTTCCATCATATACCACCTTTTATTTTTTTCATTCATCTGGTGGATATTGTGTTGCCTCAATCTTCCAACTGTTATGATTAATGCCACTTTGACATTTATGCAATTTTTGTGTGGACCTATTTTTCCACTTATCTTGGGTAGATACCTAAGTGTAAAATTGCTAGGTCATTTGTTAATTTTATGCTTAGTCTTTTGAAGTACATCTAGATTGCTTTCCAAAGTGTTGTGTTTATTTACATTTCCAGCAGCAACATATGAGATTCCAATTTCTCGACCAATTCTTGTTAGTGACTGTCTTTTTTACTATATCCATCTTAGTGGGTTTGCAGAAACTCATTGTGGTTTTGCTTTGTATTTCTATAAAGACTGATAATGTTGACCAACTTTTTGTGTGTTTATTAAATATTTTATAAGTAATCAAATATTTAAATAAATATTAATAAATTTAAATATTTAATAGAATATTAAATAATAAAAATTGTGCTCTTATTAAATATCTTTGTAGAAGTATCCAAATACTCTACTCATTTTAAATAGAATTGTTTAAAATGTTATTGAGTCAGAAGAATACTTCATAGATATTTGTATACAAAATTTTTACTGGTTATATGATTTGAAACTATTTTTTTAGTTTGTGAGTTTATCTTTGCGGTTTCTTGATGCTGTTTGTTGAAATATGAAAGTTTTAAATTTGACAAAGTCCAGTTTCACAGTCTTCTCACATCAATTGTGCTTTACTTGTTTTATCTGAGAAATCATTGACTAACCCAGGGTCACAGAGATTTATCCTGTATTTTCTTTTAAGAAATTTACAGTTTCAGCTTATATCTTTAGGCTTTTGACCCACTTTGATTTAATCTTTGTGTATGTGTAAGTTAGGAGTCTAAATTCAATTTAGTGCATGTGGACATATAGTTGTTGATATTTATTTCTTCTTGCATTTACTGTAATTATTCATTTCTTCTTGAGTAAGTTTTGGTAGATTTTATTATTCAAGAAATTTGTCTTAGTTATTAAATTTGTTGGTGTAGAGTATTCATAACAAGTATTCACAAATGGCAACCCATTCCAGTGTTCTTGACTGGAGAATCCCAGAGACAGAGGAGCCTGGTGGGCTGCCATCCATGCGGTCGGACACGACTAAGCAACTTAGCAGCAGCAGCAGCATTCATAACATGCGCTCATTGTTCTTCAATTGTTTGATCTCTAATGATAATCTTTTTTTTATTCATTATACTGATAATCTGTTCTTTATCTTTTTCTTGATGCTTCTAACTAAAGTTTTATGTTTTATTAGCTAAAAGAAAACTTCTGGGTTAATTTTCTCTATATGCTTTTATAATTTTTATTTAAGAATTTTCTGCTCTTATCTTTTTCGCTTCCTTGTTCTCCCTACAGTGAGCTTACTTTGTTTTTCTTTTTAAAGCTCCTTAAGGTGCATACTTAAGTGGATCATTGCCTTTGGGCCATTTAATTATCTGAATATAAATATTTTAGCTATAAATTTTCCTCCAATTATGGCTCTATCTGCATGCTGCAAATTTTGATATATTATTTATTTTTATTCAGTTCAAAATGTTCTTTGTGTACTCCACTTTGACATAGGGGTAATACAAACCCATTTATATTTATTTTCCTACTGTTTAAGTTTTTCTAGATATCTTTGTGTATTAGTTTCAGATTCAATTCTTTTGTGGTTAGAGAAATATGTGTGACTTCAATCTTTTAAAATGTATTTAAACTTGGTTATAGCATATAGTGTATTTTCTACTTGGCTGAATGTTTTATTTATGTATACTTGAAAATAATACGCACCTTTCTATTAATGTGCAGAATGGTCTATAGATGTCAATTTGATCAGATTGATTGAAAGTGTTTTTTCAATAATCTATTGATTTCCTTTCTATTGTGGCTTCCAGATTGTTTTGTTCTCCCCTACTTTACATCTATCTTTCCCTATTGCTAGACCTATGCATTTCAAGCTTCAGCATCAGGCACAAAGAGAAGCATCTTGCAAAGACTTTTTATACTGTTCCCACAATTATATGTCCTTTGTTTGAACACTAATTTAACACCTTTAGTTATTTTTCATGTTGTTTCATGGTTTCCATTAATTTTTTTATTGTATCAAATGTGTTTTGAAAATTACTTATATACATCAGTGTCTCTTTTGCTGTCTCATATACAGGGTTATTGTTACCATCTTTCTAAATTCCATATATATGCGTTAGTATACTGTATTGGTGTTTTTCTTGACTCTGTGGGAGAGGGAGAGGGAGAGGCTGGGATGATTTGGGAGAATGGCACTGAAACATGTATAATATCGTATATGAAATGAGTCGCCAGTCCAGGTTCGATGCATGATACTGGATGCTTGGGGCTGGTGCACTGGGATGACCCAAAGGGATGGTACGGGGAGGGAGGGGTGAGGAGGGTTCAGGATGGGGAACACATGTATACCTGTGGTGGATTCATGTTGATATATAGCAAAACCAATACAATATTGTAAAGTTAAAAAATAAAATAAAATAAAAATTTAAAAAAATTACTTATAAAATTAACCTGAAGTATGGGATGGCTCTCTCTATGCCTGTCTCTGTCTATTTTTCCTGAACTGTGCCTGGAAACATTAACTGTGTTGCTGATCCTGCTCCTGACATCAATTGCTTCACTGTATCTCACTGTACGCACTGTTCCTTGAAACCAGAGTAGGCAAGGTGCAAGCTAAGAGGCTGGAAGGAGACTCAAGGAGCTGTAGGAACTGCAGACTCATTTATTCTCTCCTCAGCAGCTATAGCAGCAGACACGCTATATTCTGTCCATTTGTGGGGACCCAACAGACACAGCCATGACACAGCAGCAATGTCACCGCTTTTTAGGTGAAAGTGAAAGTTGCTCAATCCTATCCGACTCTTTTTGACCCCATGGACTATGCAGTCCATGGAATTCTCCAGGCCAGAATACTGGAATAGGTAGCATTTTCCTTCTACAGGGAATCTTCCCAACCCAGGGGTTGATTCTAGGTATCTTGCATTACAGGCAGATTCTTTACCAGCTGAACCACAAGAGAAGCCATACCACACACATAAATGCCATACCATACACAACCAAGGCAGTACCTCCAGACGCACATGTGCAGTGTTATAAATGATCTCAGCTGTTACATAGTCATTATTTGCAAAACATAGAGTAAGAGCCTGAACACATCATCTTTTGTAATTTCTCCCCACACACTCCAAGATCATGCTAAATCAATTCTGGAATTAAAATAATTCAAAGCTGAACTTCAGTTCCTTGAATAAACTGCTCACTTCCATTTTGCTCTCATTCCATGAGTAAACCATTCATGTCCCACGTCCAGTTCTTGCACTGCATACAGGTTTCTCAGGAGGCAGGTAAGCTGGTCTGGTATTATCTCTTTAAGAATTTTTCAGTTTGTCATGATCCACATTCAAAGACTTTAGGATAGTCAATGAAGCAGAAGTAGATGTTTTTCTGGAATTTTCTTGCTTTTTCTGTGATCCAATGGATGTTGGTGTTAACCTGTTGGATACTGAGCCACTAATTTTGCCTTTTTGGATCTCAAGCTTTTAGTTAAGAAAATAAAGATTATAGACTAGATTAACAGTTCATGTATATTTTTATACTTTCCACCTACATATTCCACTTTTAAAATACTTTCTTCAATAAGAAAATAGAATTTAAGAAATATACAAACTCCCTGTGGACTGACAGACTTTATGCAATTTGCTCTAATTTTTCAGTCTTGCTTCCTTCTATTTTTGTGTTTTTCTATATAACTGTTAGATACAAACTCTGTCCAGCGCCCTGGGACTTCCTTTTGTTTGCATTGAATTTGTCATATTTGAATAAATCTGCTCAAGTTAAAAAAAAAGAAATAGCTTTTAATTTATCATCCATCTCTTAATCAGTCATAAGATATATAGCCCATGTAAGTATATAGAAAATATAATCCATCAATCAGAATTTATTGGAGTGAAATAATTAACCACAGCATTGGGAATTTTAATTTGAAATTTAAACTAAGAAAACTGTCCTGTTACTTTATCTGTGCAAGGAACACCATGTAGCAAGTACTGGGCAGATCACAGGCCATTCTGTTTCCATTCCGATCACCGTATTCATCATCTTCTTGGTTTCTGGTAGGTTAGATAATCTCTTTTGGGATCATTCTGTGACTCCATACATTTCAATGGAAGTCAGCAAACTTCTTTAAGATAAAAATCAGAAACAGAGAATGGAGACAGAGGGTAAGTGGGAGGTTACGTGGATTGCAAGAATTTAGAGGATTACACAGTTTGGAAAATGTTCATCTGTAGTGTGAAGTGGCAAGAAATTCCATAGTCATGGAGTATGCTCAACATGAATGTTCCAATGTTGTTGAAAGAAACTTGCCAATAAATTTTATTTTTCTAAATGTACATTCTTCTCCTAGTCTATGGGATTAAAACTTTTTTTCTTATGATTTCTAGGAAGATTTTTTAGAAGGTGAATTTAAAGAAATTAGAGGTACAAACAAAAAGTAGAATATGAAAATTATCAGCCTCACCAACTAATACTTCTACGGTGGCTTTGAAAGAGGCAAAAAGCCTCCAAACACTAGTGCTTGGATTTTCATTCTTAATCATTAATTCATTAAACACCTATTGAAACATGAGCTTCTCTATCAAGTAATTTCTTGTCCAGATAGATGTTAGAAGGTACCTCTATCTACTCCTTTTGTATACTACCATAATACAATAATACACAATGATTGTCAATTTATATATGTGTCTTTCTTGCTGTAGAGTAAATACCATGAAATACACATAGAACATAAGGACAGTTCTTAATGCTTAGAAAATGAACAATGAAATTGAAAAGATTTATGGGTAACAAAGATCTGTGAACCCTCTTTGGGGCTATTAATATAAAGGACTTGACATGGATTTTCAGGCTCATATTTATAATAATCTACTTGTTTTTTAATGTTTCACATTTGGAGAATGACTATATGTGAACTTTCCCCCATATTATGCATTTTGTTTATACTTATACTCACCTGGAGCCAGACATTTTGGAGTGTGAAGTCAAGTAAGTGGGCCTTAAGGAGCATCACTATAAACAAAGCTAGTGGAGGTGATGGAATCCTAGCTAAGCTATATCAAATCTTAGAAGGTGATGCTGTTAAAGTGCCACACTCAATATATCAGCAAATTTGGAAAACTCAGCAGTGGCTACAAGACTGGAAAAGGTCAGTTTTCATTCCAATCCCAAAGAAGGGCAATGCCAAAGAATGTTCAAACTACTGCACAATTGCACTCATTTTACATGCTAGCAAAGTAATCATCAAAATTCTCCAAACTAGACTTCAAGAGTATGTGAACAGAGAAATCCCAAATGTTCAAGCTGGATTTAGAAAAGGCAGAGGAATTAGAGATGAACTTTCCAACATCCACTGTATCATAGAAAAAGAAAGAGAATTCCAGGAAAACATCTACTTCTGCTTCATTGAATACACTAAAACCTTTGACTATGTGGATCAAAACAAACTGTGGAAAATTCTTAAAGAGATGAGAATACCAGACCTCCTTACCTGCCTCATGAGAAACCTGTATGCAGGCCAAGAAATAAAAGTTAGAATTGGACATGGAACAACGAACTGGTTCCAAATTGGGAAAGGAATACACCTCCCTGCTTATTTAACTTAAATGCAGAGTGCATCATGCAAAATGCTGGGCTGGATGAAGCACAAGCAGGAATCAAGGTTGCCAGGAGAAATATAAATAACCTCAGATATGCAGATGACACCACCCTAATGGCACAAAGCAGAGAAGAACTAAAGAGATTCTTGATGAAAGTGAAAGAGGAGAGTGAAACAGTTGGCTTAAAACTCAACTTTCAGAAAACTAAGACCATGGCATCCAGTCCCATCACTTCATGAAAAATAGATGGGGAAACAATGGAAACAGTGAGAGACTTTATTTTCTTGAAGGGCTCCCAAATCACTGCAGATGTTGAGTGCAGCCATGAAATTAAAAGATGCTTGCTCCTTGGAAGAAAAGCTATAGCAATCCTAGACAGCATATTAAAAAGCAGAGACATCATTTTGGTGAAAAGGTCCATCTAGTCAAACCTATGGTTTTGCCAGTAGTTATGTATGGATGTGAGAGTTGGTCCATAAAGAAAGCTGAGTGCTGAAGAATTGATGCTTTTGAACTGTGATGTTGGAGAAAAGTTTTGAGAGTCCTTTCAATAGCAAGGAGATCAAACCAGTTAATCTTAAAGAAAATCAGTCCTGAATGTTCATTGGAAGGACTGATGCTGAAGCTGAAACTCCAATACTTTGGCCACCTGATGCAAAGAACTGACTCATTGGAAAAGACCCTGATGTGAGGAAAGATTGAAGGCAGGAGGAGAAGGGGATGACAGAGGATGAGACAGTTGAATGGCATCACCAACTCCATGAGTTTGTGCAAGCTCTGGAAGATGGTGATGGCACACATTAATACCATAAAACTATCCCTGAAAATGTTCAACCACTAGCTTGTCCTTTTGCTGACCTGAGACTTGAAATAATCAGGAAAAAAAGAAAAAAACTAAAATGAGATCTACAAATACTTGAGATTGTGAAATTATTTGTATAGACTATATAATCATATATTTAATATTATAAGTAAAAGAGGAATTTAAGAGTATGTGTAAGACAATAGAAATAATAATTAACCTGGCACAACATTAAAACAAAACAAATACAAAATTAAAGAAATGGAAATTATAATAAGGTGATATAATGGTGATAAAAGTGTTCTAAAATGGCTCATGGTGATGGTGTACAACTCCATGAATACTTTTAAGAGCCCTGGGTTGTATACTTTAGATGGGTGAATTACATGGGATATGAATTACATCTTAACAAAACTGTTGCATTTCCTTTTGCAGGTTTACAGAAGGTATTCCTCTATTGTTCAATGTGATGATCTGTTTCTCAGAAGAAAAACCTTGAAGTGAGAGACAGAAATGGAGAGAACAGAAAACATTAATAAATTTGAGTGGAATTAGATTAATCTGCATTAGATTTTCACTACTACATAAGTTTGAAATTATTAGAAAGTAATGTGCTTAACAGAATACTCTTTTAATTTTATTTATTTATTTATTTTTTAACTTTACAATATTGTATTGGTTTTGCCATATATCGAAATGAATCCGCCACAGGTATACATGTATTCCCCATCCTGAACCCTCCTCCCTCCTCCCTCCCCATACCATCCCTCTGGGAAGAATACTCTTAATCTTCCTGGAAGATGAACATACTAGACCAAACCTAGAAAACTGGATATACTTTTGGAAAATCAAAAATTCTTCTGGAAGCAGACTTTCTTATCAACACTTAAATTATAAATTATGATGAATAAGTGTATCTTCCAGAATGAGAAACCAATTATATTCAGAATGTAGAATGGTTTATATACTGATTACATAGTTTGACTAATTTGCTGAGCAGACAGTTCTGTGTCATAAGGTTAGTATGACACAAAAGAGGCTTCTTTTTCAATTTTTATAAAAATTTGAATCATAGCTTCCATTCAAGGAAATGCACAAATATTAAGTTCATAGTTGATGAATTTTGACAGCTGCATGAATCTGTCACCCATATGTTGATATAGGTGATTTCAGGGACTTTCCTGGTGGTTCAGGGGTTAAAATTTTATCTTCTAATGTAGGGGATACAAGTTCAATCCCTGGTTGAAGAACTAAAATCCCTCAGGCCTGGAGACCAAAATACCAAAGCATAAAGCAGAAGCACTATTGTAACAAATTCAGTGAAGACTTTAAAAATGGTACACATCAGAGAATGTACAAAAAAATGGTATATGATTTCCATTACCCCAGAAAGAACACGTGTGCCCTCTCTCAGTCAATCCTACCTCAGCCAGAGACAGCCATTACTTCAAAATATTTCACGATATTTAAACATATAAATGCTTTTGAGATTCATCCATGTTGTTGGATAAACAATGACATTTGTGAGAAGCTACTAGACTGATTTCCAAATTCATTTCATCACTTTTACATTCTCACCAGCAACTGTAGGAGTTTCAGTCGCTCCACACATTTGTTGTAACTTTGTGTTATTTTTTTCTACATTTAGACATAACAGTTGGATAGATGATAGTAGCATCATCACATTGTGGCTTTAATTGGCATTTTACTGATGACTAATGATATGGAATACCCTTATGGCTCACTAGCTCTGTTGCTGTTATATAAACCTTGGTGAAATACCCATTTTTTATTTGGATTGTTTTTCTTTTTTACCATACAGCTATAGAAATTGTTTATATATTCTTGATTAAAGTATTTTGCAAGTTTTATTTATGGCTTTTTTTTACCCAGTCTGCAGTTTGTATGTTCATATTTTTAGCAATGTGAACAAAATGTTTTAATTTAGATAACATTATTTTGTTTATTTCAGTTTTTTGTGTCTTGTTTATAAACATTTTTGTCCACTTCAGTGAAAAATACAAGCTTTACAATGCAAGGTTTTACATTTAGATCTTTGCTCTACCTCATGTTGAACTTTCTGTGATGGTGTGAGATATGGGTTAAGGACTGTCTTTTTCTCATATGTAGTACCAGTCTTCCAGCACAATTTATTTCAAAATTTATTATAAAGATTGGCCTTTTCCCACTTTACTGCTTTGATATCTTATTGAAAATGAATGGTTTGCAAGAGTGTTAGTCTTTTTCATTAAATTCTTTATTCTGTTAAATTGAATACTGCATTTTCTTGATTAATGTAGCACTCTAGTAAATTCTGAAATGTGGTAGTGAATGACCTCCTCTTCTAAGATTCTTTTAGCTGCTCTAGGCCCTTTGCTGTTCCATATAAAAAATATTTTCAAAAAAAATTATTTTCACAGTAATCTAAGTCTATCCCTCATTAACTAATGTCACAGACGCTGAAGTTGAATGGTTCTATGAAGGCCTACAAGAGTTTCTAGAACAAACACCAAAAGAAAAGTATTTTTTGTCATAGGGGAATGGAATGCAAAGTCAAGTGATCCCTGGACTAATAGACAAGTCTGTCTCTGTAGTACAAGATGAAGCAACACAAAAGTTAACAGTTTTGCCGAGAGAACACACTGGTCACAGCAAACACCATCTTCCAACAACAAAAGAGATGATGACTCTACACTTGGGCATCGCCAGATGGTTGATATCAAAATCAGATTGATTTTATTCTTTGCAGCTGAAGATGGAGAAGTTCTATACAGTCAGCAAAAACAAGACTGGAAGCTGACTGTGGCTCAGAATATGAACTCCTTATTGCCAAAATGATACTTAAATTGAAGAAAGTAGGGAAAACCACTAGACCATTCAGTAAAATTCACTCAGTCATGTCTGACTCTTTGCAACCCTATGGACTATAGAGTCCATGAAATTCTCCAAGCCAGAATACTGGAGTGAGTAGCCGTTCCCTTTTCCAGGGGATTTTCCCAACTCAGGGATCAAACCCAGGTCTCCTGCATTGCACGTGGATTCTGTACCAGCTGAGCCACTAGGGGAGCCCAAGAATACTGGTGGCCATTCAAGGTATTACATAAATCAAATTCCTTATGATTATGTAGTGGAAGTGACAGATAGCTTCAAGCGATAAGATCTGATAGAGTGCCTGAAGAACTACGGATGGAGGTTCATAATATTGTACAGGAGACAGTGATCAAAACCATCTCCAAGAAAGAGAAATGCAAAATAGTTATCGTAGGAGGCCTTATAGATAACAGGAAAAAGAAGAGAAGTGAAACACAAAGGAGAAAAGTAAAGATATACCCATCTGAATGCAGAATTCCAAAGAATAGCAAGGAGAGATAAGAAAGCCTTCCTCAGTGATCAAGGCAAAAAAACAGAGGAAAACAATGGAACTGGAAAGACTAGAGATCGCTTCAAGAAAATTAGAGATACCAAGGGAACATTTCATGCAAAAATGTGCACAGGAAAGACAGAAATGGTATCGACCTAACTAACAGAAGCAGAAGATATTAAGAAGAGGTGGCAAGAATACACAATACACAGAAAACTGTACAAAAAATGTCTTAATGACCTGGATAACCATGATGGTGTGATTGCTCACCTAGAGTGAGACATTTTGTAATGTGAAGTCAAGTGGGCCTTAGGAAGCATTACTGTGAACAGAGCTACTGGAAGTGAAGGATATCCAGGTGAGCTATTTCAAATCCTAAAAGTTGGAGCTGTTAAAGTGTTGCACTCTATATGCCAACAAACTTGGAAAATTCAGCACTGAACACAGGACTGGAAAAGGTCAGTTTTTATCCCAATCCCAAAGAAAAGCACTGCCAAAGAATGTTCAAAATACTGCACATAGCTCTCATCTCACATGCTAGCAAGGTAATGCTCAAAATCCTTCAAGCTAGGCTTCAACAGAATGTGAACTGAGAACTTCCAGATGTACCAACTGGATTTAGAAAAGACAGAGAAACCAGAGACTCAATTGTCAATATCTGTTGTATCATAGAAAAAGAACAGGAATTCCAGAAAACCTTCTGTTTTATTGACTATGCTAAAGTACTTGTGTGATCACAACAAACTGTGGAAAATTCTTAATGAGATGGGAATACCAGGCCACCTGACCTGCCTCCTGAGAAATATGTATGAAGGTCAAGAAACAGCAGAATCAGACAAGGAACAGTGGATTGTTTCAAAATTGTGGAAGGAGTACATCAAGGCAGTATATTGTCACCCTGCTTATTTAAATTATATGCAGAGTACATCACGCAAAATGCCAGGCTGGATGAAGCTCAAACTGGAATTGAGATGGACAGGAGAAATATCAATAACCTCAAATATGCAGACTACACCACCCTTATGGTAGAAAGCAGAGAGGAATTAAAGAGCCTCTTCATGAAGGTGAAAGAGCATAATGAAAGAGCTGGCTTAAAACTCAACATTCAAAAAATTAAGATAGTGCCATCTGGTCCCATCACTTCACAGCAAATAAATAGGGAAAAAATGGAAACAGTGATACAATTTATTTTCTTGGGCTGCAAAATTACTGCAGAGGATGATTGCAGCCTTGTAATTCAAAGATGCTTGCTCCTTGTAAGAAACGCTATGACAAACCTAGACAGTGTATTAAAAAGTAGAGACATTACTTTGCTAACAGAGGTCTATAGTCAAAAGTATGCTTTCTCCAGTATTCTTGTACGGATGTAAGAGTTGGCCCATGAAGAAGGCTGAGCGCTAAAGAATTGACGCTTTTGAACTGTGGTGGTAGAGAAGACTCTTAAGAATCCTTGGACAGCAGGGAGATCAAACCAGTCAATCCTAAAGAAATCAAACTTGAATATTCATTGGAAAGACTGATGCTGAAGCTGAAGCTCCAATACTTTGGCCACCTGATGTGAAGAGCTGACTCATTGGAAAAGATGCTGATTCTAGGAAAGACTGAGGGCAGGAGGAAATGGAGGTCAACAGAGATTTAGATGCTTGGATGGCATCATCAACTCAATGGACCTAAGTTTGAGCAAACTCCAGGAGAGAGTGAAGGACAACCGGTATCCAGGGGTTTGTAAAGAGTCAGACATGACTGAGAGACTGAACAACAACAGTACATGTATTATTCACACAAAGAGTACAGTGCATACATACAAAGAGAGAATTAGCATTGGAATGATATTATTGTAATTCATTGGCATGTTGTATTTCTGTATTGGTATTTTCACTTTTGTGTGTTTATTTCTTGATTAGTCTATCTAGAGTTTTGTCAATTAGAATTCATTGTTTTTCCTCATTTGTTTATTCATTTTTTAAATTTAATTTTCACTATTCTTTTTTACTTTCCTTCATTTTGTTTATTTTTATTTTTTTCATTTGGTCTTCTTTTTCTAGTATCTTAATGTAGATGCATGGATCATTGATATTGAACCATTATCCTTTTTTTATTAAAAACATTGCATTAGTTTTCTATTGCTGCCATAAAAAATGTACCCAAAACTAGGCAGCTTAAAGAACAGAAATTTTGTCTCACGGTTTTTATTGGAGTCTAGAAATCTGAGATCAATGTTTTGGCAAAATTCTTTCTGAGAGCTATGAGGTATAATCTGTTCTAGGTCTCTCTCCTAGCTTCTGGTGGTTTTCTGGCAAATTTTGATATTTCTTTTCTTGTACCAACATTATCCCAATCTCTGCCTTTGTCTTCATGTGGGTTTCTTCCTGTGTGTGTGCTTGTGTCCAACATTCCATGTTTTTGTAAAGTCACCAGTTAAATTTGATTAGGAATTCACCCTCCTCCAGTATGATCTTAATTCCATGTTCAGAGACTTTATTTCTAAATAAAGTCACATTCTAAGTGTTGTAACTTAGGACTTCCACATACAAATTTGGAGAAGCACAATTCAACCTACAGCAAGCATGGAACTCTAAATTCCATTCTAAGTACTGCATCGAAAAGATATGTTGACATGTTGTGTATTCACTGTTGGGCTTCCCTGATGACTCAATGATAAAGAGCTAGTCTGCCAGTGCAGGAGACAAGGGCTTGATCTGTGGATCACAAAGATTCCCTGGCGAAGGAAATGGTAACTCATTCCAGTTTTCTTGCCTGGGAAATTCCACGGACAGAGGAGCCTGGCAGGCTACAGTCCATGGATTTGCAAAAGAGTCAAACATGACTGAGAATAAACAATAACAACAATATTCACTGTCCTTCAGTTTGAAATATTTTCATTATTTCTTCAATAATTTATGTATTTAAATTATTTGATGTTATAAATGTCTTTCATTTATTTTTTGCTTTTACTTGGAGGATAATTGCTTTACAATGCTGAATTGGTTTCTGCCATAAAACAATGTGAGTCACTCATAAGTGTAAAGTAACTAACTTTTGTATTAGAAATGTGTTCAGTTTTCTTTGCTGATGAAGTCAGACTGTGATAAATTTCTGTTTACACTATCTGGTGAAGTCATTTTAATTTCTTTTCCCCATTTTTTACTGGAGTGTTTGTTTCTCTAATTATTGAGTTTTAAGAGCTCTTTTCATATTCTGGATACAAATAATTTATCAGATATGTGACTCTCAAGTATTTCCTCTCAGTCTATGACTTTCCTCACTAGTGTTTTTAAAGAACAGACATTTTAAATTTTAATTAATCAAAATTTATCAATTATCTTTCTCTTTTGAATCGTGGTTTTGCTGTTGTAGGTAAGATCTAGGTCACAAATATAATCTCCTATAATTCATTCTAGAATTTAAATAATTTTATACAATTTTTTTGTTTTTTTAATATAAATTTATTTATTTTAATTGGAGGTTAATTATTTACAATATTGTATTGGTTTTGTCATACATCAACATGAATCCGCCACAGGTATACACGTGTTCCCCATCCTGAACCCCCTTCCCTCCTCCCTCCCCTTACCATCATCCCTCTGGGTCGTCCCAGTGCACCAGTCCCAAGCATCCAGTATCACGCGTTGAACCTGGACTGGTGACTCATTTCATATATGATATTATACATGTCTCAATGCCATTCTCCCAAATCATCCCACCCTTGCCCTCTCCCACAGAGTCCAAAAGACTGTTCTATACATTTGTGTCTCCTTTGCTGTCTCGCATACAGGGTTATTGTTACCATCTTTCTAAATTCCATATATATGCGTTAGTATACAGTATTGGTGTTTTTCTTTCTGGCTTACTTCATTCTGTATAATAGGCTCCAGTTTCATCCACCTCATTAGAACAGATTCAAATGTATTCTTTTTAATGGCTGAGTAATACTCCATCGTGTATATGTACCACAGCTTTCTTATCCATTCATCTGCTGATGGACATCTAGGTTGCTTCCATGTCCTGAAATTTAATTTTTATTTTAAATTGAATCTATGATTTATTTTGCATTAGTTTCTACATGATGTGAGTTATGAATTGACTTTTATTTTTAACACAGAGATATCTATTTCTTTCTCATTTATTTTAAATATTTTATCTT
Source organism: Bos grunniens (assembly GCF_055505025.1). NCBI lineage: Eukaryota > Metazoa > Chordata > Mammalia > Artiodactyla > Bovidae > Bos > Bos grunniens. The sequence goes on along the minus strand of NC_141179.1, from coordinate 4,611,605 downwards.
GCAGTATTATAGTGCAGCCTTTTGAAGTTTTCTTACTTCTATTTTGGGACTTTGTTGTTTTATTGACAGGGTTCTGGCTTTGGTTCATTTATTTGCAGATAAGTTGTTCATATCCTTTGGTGGGATAGATCTAGAGCAGAATTTACTGTAGGTCTAGATTAGCTCTTCTACCATAGGGGCTTTTATGTGATTTTTACTGAATGCTTGGATTATTTAATGAAACCTCTTATTCCTATCATGTTCAGACTCCCAAGTATAGTCTCTGTTGTGTTTTTTCCCTGTTAGTTATTTCTTGCTCATCCTTACTGAGACCTGCCCTAAGCATGTATATTTTAATGTTTAGCTGAAAATTCAAGGAGACATTCTGTGAAGAGTCTGGAACCCATTTTCTGCACAATTCTCTTCTCTGTGGTACTCTGCTCCATAAATGCCAGCCTCTCCAGAAGAACAGAACTCTAATTTCTATCTACTGAACTCAGTGAGACAACTGTGCTATATATGAACTTCCTTGCACTTTAGCCTGGAAAGTGGCTTCAGGAAAAAAGCAGGGGTTAATGAAATTCAGGTCTTTATTTCTTCTTTCCAGATTTGCCATTCTATACTCCATGCTTTAAAACACCTAGAAATATTTACTTCATATATTTGGTCCATTTTACAGCTGTTTACAGTTGGGGAGTAGTAACTTCATTGTGGCTAACAGCAGGTAAAAATCAAGTTTTAAAACAATCGAATTGCTTGGTTTCTTCTATCTTGAACCAAATTCTCTGACTATACTTTTACTTGTCTCGTCTATTCTATTCCCTATTACCCTCTTCTTACAGTATTTTTTTAATCCTAATATAGTTCTTTTATGAATTTGAATATTTATTTCATTTCTCTTTAATCAAGTTGCTATGTGGCCAATAGCTACCCTGAATAATTTTTTTTTTAATTTTTTACTTTTGTTTAAGCAATTTGTACAGGTGACACCTCCATCAGGTTGGGGCCTAGAATGTAACAGATGAAAACTGATGTCAGGTAAATTTGTCTATTTAGATACTGTCTTTGAAAGATCTTACCTTTCAGATAGACATTGTCTTTCAGATAGATATTGTCTTTGCAGCCTTTCCCTTCTCGATAAGACCTTGTCATGGTAAGAGATAATAAGTAGTCCAATTTGGGATGGTCTTAAGAACTATTATTAAACCCATTTATGGGATTTTCAGGGAGGGCTAGGAAAGAGGGGAGAGGTGGGCTAGAGTTAGTCATAGGATGGTCTTGGCAGAGATTGATAGGAAATTGTAAATCATGACATTTCTGGAATATTTAATGATCTTATCTTTAAAATTTATGAATCTGCATGTAGTAAATGTTAGATCAGTTTGTTTGTAATATTATCTTGGGCTACATGGGTTTAATTGAACTGATTATTAAAGGAGTTTGCACTTAACCTGGGATTTCCATCATTATGTGGTCTGGCACAGCATATGTGTTTTAAGCATCAGGAAACACTTTGCAAGTTTATTTCTTCATTTTGCATAGCCCAGATACCAGCAGGGTTTTTTTTTTTTTTTCTCTTCATACACATTCAATAATTATCAACTATATTGTAGGCATTACACAATGGAATTTAATTTCAAAGCTTAGAAAGAAATGGAGTATAACCAAATTCAGATTCTTAAGAAAATGTCTTTATGATTAATAATATACATTTTCTGAAAGCAAATCAGAATTGTATTGTCAGTACCATACATTATTGAATGGATGAATGGATGCAATTTTAAAAAGGTTATGAGATGAGACAGGAATTGGTAATGTGCATAATCTTTTAGCCTTATAAACATAATTGAGTGAAAATAATACAGACACCTGAAATCTATAGTGTAAGAAGCTATATAAAGTTAAGATATGTTAGATAGCTTCCCATGTAGTGCTTTGAATCCCTGGTAATGATCTACCTCTTGCTATAGTTTCACTGGAGTAGGAGAGAGAGGAAAGGATAGGGAATTGTATAGGCACTGGTCATTAGCCTGGTAGTTCTATTTTTAGCTGTGAGATTATTGGGAAAGAATGACTTCCCAAATATCAGTTCCTTCATCTGAAAAATTATTATTCATGGAAGATAATTAAATGATTAACTGAATATGATAAACATTGTAGCTGCTCATAAAATGTTACTTAGCTTCCCTTTCCCTTTTCATCATGGCAATCCATACATGCATATACTAGGGTAATAATTTTCTTATTAATAATAATTGTTTATTTGTTTCTCTGTTTAAATGCAGAGGTCCGTACAAAATGTTAAACTTCTGAGGAAAAAGAAAAGAGAGAAATGGAGAAAGAGAAAGCAGAGAGGAAAAAAAATACAATAAAGATAGGTAAGACACATCTCATGGCCCAAGTCTTGAGCTGGGTGGAAATAAAAACTATTGGAGAGAAAAAGTCGGTAAGATTGTATTTTTGGTGTATGTAGTATTCATTCATTTGGTTTATTTGCACAGATTGAAACAGAGCAGACATGAATGAAATTTAGTTCAAGAGATGGTGGAGAAGGTCGAGAGAAGGTAGATAGGACATTTAACATGAGGCTCAATGGAGACCAGAATTAAATAATATAGGATCTAATCTGCTATGTTAAATATTTTTTAATTTTTGAAGAAAAATGAAACCACTGAAAATTTTGAATTATTGCAATGCAACTGATTTGTAGTGTAAGAAAATCTTTTTCTCCTCAGGTGGGATGAATATGTTTGAAGAGGAAAGAGTGCTCATGCAGAAAAAGCTAAGAAACTGGTAGATTCATGCAAGGCTGTTATAGCAATGATTTGCATTAGGGTGGTGTCAGTGGAGATGAACACTTAGATAAATTAGGAAGGTAGTTAAAAGTTAGTCTCAACAGGATTGTGCCCAGCAGGCTTATCCTACTTCAAAAGCCCTCCAAACATCCTGAACCCAAATCCCTGGAGAGATTTTCTGCATTCTTTAAATTTAAACTCAAGTGCTACCTGCATTTTGATGACTTCTCTCCCACAGGCAGAGTTAGTGGATTATTATTTTAGCACCTGGCAAATGAATCCTTTAAGACAGTGAATACACATTCAAGTCATCTGGGGAACTTTTAAACATTTCTATTATCTGCCTCTTGCTCTAGATTGACTCTCTGAGTAGTGACAGAGCAAAAGTATTACTTAAAAGTTCCTCAGTTTGCTCAAGTGTGAATTTAGGGATGAGAACCAGCACTTAAAGGCATTTATCACATGGGCATTTTTAGTTGTCCTTTCCATGAGGCTGTTACTCATTGTGGACCAGAAATGTTGACTCATCTTTGTATTCTAAGGGTTTAGCACAGAAATGATGCATCTTAATTTACTGGTATGTATTAAAATATGCAAATTGGATTACTTGTATTAGCTAATTGAGGTTTTCCTGCTCATGAAGATGACTGGAAATAAGTCAGGGGAGATTTATGAAAAGACTGCACTAGAAATGCTTTCCTAAATAATGATGGAAGCAGGCATTTAAAATCATAGGAAATAAAGATATAAAATGTAGCTTTTGCAAAAATATAAACATTTCTGTTCATGGCATATGCCCTGTTTGGTGTTCTGCCCAAGGATTTATTGTTTCTCATCTCTAAAGAAAGTCACACTTTAAAAAATGTATATGTTTCAATAGATATACATTGCTCTAAAGTACCCAAGTTAATTTTCTTCTTTGACCCTAATTTCCAATCTATTTGCGGGCACAGAGGGACTCTCTATTCTTGTGGATGTAGGGAGGGTACAGACTAATTTATTTTACCTATTCATCTAGCTTTGAGAGACAAGAAAAGCCTGTTTCTCTGCAAGCTTTATTATATTACTAGATTTGGAATGACATTGAAGCTTGTCTATTACCATAATTCATGGGGATGGATTTCACTGGCTTGTAATATAGCACCTGTTCACTTTTTAAAGAAGCCATTTGATCCCATCATACAGTGACTGAACAATTTAACATAAAGCAAAATTAGCCTATGAGAAGGCCTGGATGAGTTCTGGGGGAACACTTCCCATCCTGACTGTGACTGGCTCCATAGCAAAGTGTCTGAACACTTGCACAGCTTAGTGGTGAATTGAATCAATGCTATCATTTTCTTCTCCTTCATGTTAGCACAAAGTATGCCTTTAGAAAATGATAGTTCTATCAAGCAGGAGATGAAAAGTCCAAATCAGACACTTTAGCTATACTGATCTCCTGTCTGGGAGGACAGAACTTGGCCAAGGACTCCTAAATAGGGCTGAGTGTTGACAAAGACACAGCAGGACTACACCCAGTAAAATAATAATAATAATATAGCCTGAGACCAGGAAGTCAGGGAAAACTCAGAGGTGCAGTTGAAATGGAGTTACAGAAGGGTGTGTGTGTGTATGTATGTTAGTCGCTCTGCTACTGCTAAGTCACTTCAGTCATGTCCGACTCTGTGCGACCCCATAGATGGCAGCCCACCGGGCTCCGCCATCCCTGGGATTCTCCAGGCAAGAACACTGGAGTGGGTTGCCATTTCCTGCTCCAATGGATGAAAGTGAAAAGTGAAAGTGAAGTCGCTCAGTTGTGTCTGACCCTTAGCATGGACTGCAGCCTACCAGGCTCCTCTGTCCATGGGATTTTCCAGGCAAGAGTACTGGAGTGGGGTGCCAGCGACTCCAGAGGGTGTGTGTGTGGGGTGAGGGGTGGTTGACAGTACAGCTGAGGCCAAATGCAACAGAGAGAATCTAAGGCAAGGAACAAGGAAGAGGCTGAGACTGAAGCCCGAAGCCAGAGCCTTAAGGGATTGCCTGAAGTAAGATCCTGAGAGAGGGTGGCCTCGAACAGGTACTTCCACCTCCAACTGCAAGTCAGAAGAATAGTGTTTTCCATGATTTCCTTTCAACTTCATGGAGCTTATAGGTTTCATATATGATCTTTCTAATCCTAATACTAATTGCGTAGATCCAAAATTCCGATATACCACTGCAGCACTTTATGGCATGAGGTTTGTAAACTAATCTCATTCTTGGTTCCTGTATTAGTTTTCTATTACCATGTAATAAACTATTGCAAATTTACTGGCTTAAATCCAGACACATTTATTTCACAGGTTCTGAGGGTTAGAAATCTGGACATAGCTTACGTGTGTGCCAGCTGGGTGGCAGTCTCATCTGGAGGCTGTCCTGTGAAGAACCCCCTTCCAAGCTCATTTGGTTTGTTGGCAGAGTCTCGTTCCTCGTGGTTGTAGGAACTAAACTTCTCTACAGTTTCTATATATTGCCTCTATAAACCACCTGCTGTTCCTTTGTGTAAGGTTAGTTTGGGCCTCTCACAGAATGGCAGCTTCAGGGTAGTTCACTGCTTCCATGGTGGCGTAGGGCTCCAAAACCATGTTTTGTAAACAAAATATAATCTGTACCACCTTTTCTAACCTTGCCAAAGTACACTCGGGGTCCCTTTTGCTGCATTCTGCTCATTACAAGTGAGTTCTAAACTTTTCCGTATTTAAGAGGAGGGAAATTATACTCCACCCCTAGGGGTATGACAAGATTATAAAAGAACGTGGGCAGTGGAAATGGCATTGCAGTCATTGTTGTACAACATAGTATACTACAGGACGGAAGAGTCAGATATGACAGTGAAATACAAGATGTATATCCTGAAATGCATGTATATTTAACTTTTGACTAAAAAGGTAAGTCATGATAAAGATCACTTTAAGGATTTAATATTTTTATGAACATCATATTTATGGTAGTTGGTATAAATATGCACTTGCTCCAATATGAGGCCTACACAGATTTGTACGGCCTAGTCCTGAAACAATGTTTATGGAATAAAACAATGTTTATGGAATTAATAAATTCTGTAAAAGACTGTTGCTTTGGACTATTTAGATGAAAACATCTAGAAGGAAATTGAGAAAATAGATAGGAAACAGGAGGGGAGCCTTAGCTTTCGGAACCTTCACTCAGTGTCACCAACTTGGGTGAGGCAGCCGGTTCTCTTGTCTGGTTTGTCACTGATGTAGGGCTGTCTGAGGCTGATTATCTACATGAATGTGGTACATTATTTACATGTTTTTTAAATTCTGTTCAATTCTACTTATATGAGGTACCTAGAATAGAATAGTCAAATTCAGAGTCAGAAACTACATTGATAGGTGCCAGGGGCTGGGTGGAGAGGTGGGAAATGGGGAGCAAGCGTGGGGAGTCAGTGTTTCCTGGTGACGGAGTTTCAGTTTAAGAAGGTGAAAAGTTCAGGAGATGGATGATGGCGAGAGTTGCACAACAGTGTGAATGTGCTTGGTGCCTCTGAACTGTACAGTTGCTGTGCTAACTCCTTCAGTCATGTTCAGCTCTTTGGACCCCATGGACTATAGCCCACGAGGCTCCTCAGTAGATGGAATTTTCCAGACAAGAATACTGGAGTGGGTTGCCATTTCCTACTCCAGAGGTTCTTCCCAAACCAGGGATAGAATCCATGCGTCTTGTGTCTCCTGCATGGGCAATTGGATTCTTTACCATTGGTACCACCTGGAAAGCCCAAACAGTACAGTTAAGTATGGTTAAAACAGTATGTTTTATATTATGTGACTTTTTAAAACAATTTAAAAAATTAAGAAATATATAGTGATTTTTGTCTATTATGAGGTGCTTATTCTATTCACTTTACTTTCCTTCTTTCCATTCAATGTCACAATGATTCTATGAAAGGCTATATCAAATGCTAATGACAGGCTGAGCCCAAGCTCAAGTCCAGCTCCTCTACTGATTTAAATTCTCTTTGAGGCCAAAGATGGAGGCATCATATTCAGTTCAGTTCAGTCATTCAGTCGTGTCCGACTCTTTGCGACCCCATGAATTGCAGCACACCAGGCCTCCCTGTCTGTCACCAACACCCAGAGTTCACTCAAACTCACGTCCATCAAGTCAGTGATGCCATCCAGCCATCTCATCCTCTGTCGTCCCCTTCTCCTCCTGCCCCTAATCCCCCCCAGCATCAGAGTCTTTTCCAATGAGTCAACTCTTTGCATGAGGTGGCCAAAGTACTGGAGTTTCAGCTTTAGCATCATTCCTTCCAAAGAACACCCAGGGCTGATCTCCTCTAGAATGGACTGGTTGAATCTCCTTGCAGTCCAAGGGACTCTCAAGAGTCTTCCCCAACACCTCAGTTCAAAAGCATCAATTCTTTGGTACTCAGCTATTTTCTGATGCTCTAAAGTGTAGACTGGAGGAAGCACAAGCTGGAATCAAGATTGTTGGAGAAATATCAATAACCTCAGATATGCAGATGGCACCACCCTTATGGCAGAAAGTGAAGAAGAACTAAAGAGCCTCTTGATGAAAGTGAAAGAGGAGAGTGAAACAGTTGGCTTAAAGCTCAACATTCAGAAAATGAAGATCATGGCATCTGGTCCCATCACTTCATGGCAGATAGATGGGGAAACAATGGAAACAGTGGCTTACTTTATTTTTCTGGGCTCCAAAATCACTGCAGATGGTGACTGCAGCCATGAAATTAAAAGATGCTTACTCCTTGGAAGGAAAGTTATGACCAACCTAGACAGCATATTAAAAAGCAGACACATTACTTTGTCAACAAAGGTCCGTCTAGTCAAGGTTATGGTTTTTCCAGTGGTCATGTATGGATGTGAGAGTTGGACTATAAAGAAAGCTGAGCACCGAAGAATTGATGCTTTTGAACTGTGGTGTTGGAAAAGACTCTTGAGAGTCCCTTGGACTGCAAGGAGATCCAACCAGTCCATCCTAAAGGAGATAAGTCCTGGGTGCTCATAGGGAGGACTGATGCTGAGGCTGAAACTCCAATACTTTGGCCACCTGATGCGAACAGCTGACTCATCTGAAAAGACCCTGATGCTGGGGAAGATTGAGGGCAGGAGGAAAAGGGGACTGCAGAGGATGAGATGGTTGGATGGCATCACCGACTCAATGGACATGGGTTTTGGTGAACTCCGGGAGTTGGTGATGGACAGGGAGGCCTGGTGTGCTGCGGTTCATGGGGTTGCAAAGAGTCAGACATGACTGAGCAACTGGACTGAACTGAAAGAGCAAGCTTTATCTTGAATTCTGGCCCTGTTAGATATTGGCTATATGACCCTGGCCTAGTTATTTAATTTTTTGAGCCTGTGTTCTCATCCATAAAATTGGGGAAAATAATACCTGACAGAAATTATATGAGATAGTGAATATGAAATGTAGGACTGTTCTTGGTACATAGAAGTTAATCAATAAATAAAACTGCAATTTTCTGGCTCAGTCTGATTGTTAGGATGACTAGAGGGAAAAAAAAAGCACCAAATGTCTAGTTTGAATATCCTGGACCATTATAAAAGTGGCCTTCAATCAACTGTGAGTTAATTTATGAATTGTGAAGTTTCACCTACAGTGATATAAAGAAATTCCCCAGATTGGAAGAGTATATTCCAGGTCTATGTGTAACTACCACCTAAGTAAAATATTGAATAACTTAAAAAATGTTAAGTGAGCATTTTGTTTCACTGGCGTCAATGCAGATGAGGCAAAATACCTGATGTGATCTCTGGTTGCATAACTATACTGAGTCCCTAAAATTAATGCAATGATATTTAAGGACCTTCTTCGGTTTTAGCTTACCTTTTCCTGAGATCTATAATTCCTCATGATAAATGTTATGTGCACAGAATATTAGGGCATGCTTTTTTGTGAAAGGATGCTGAGAGTGATTTAGGAAGCTTTTTGCATCCAGTTGACAATAAGCTGATACCATATGTATCGCTCATCCTGTTTGTGACACCAGTTGTCTTGCTGTTCACACTGTACTCTTCGCTGAACCCAGGGTAGGTAAGGTGCAAGCTATGAGGCTGGAAGGAGACTCAAGGAGCCATAGGAACTGCAGACGTGTTTATTCTCTCCTGGCTGATGCAGCAGCCATAGCAGTAGCCCCTCCTGTGGCCGACCGAAAAGACACAGCCATGGCTCAGCAGTAATGCCACTGCTTTCTAGGAGAGCTCTTATATGTGTACCACACAAAGAAGCCCACAACCAAGCAAGTGCCTCGTGACATGCATGCACAGTGCTACAAAGACCTCAGCTATTACACAGACTATCTACACAATGCTGGGTGAGAGAGCCTGCACACGCCATCCTGGCGAATTTGTTCTCTCCCCACACTGTGTCGTCTTGTTACGTTTTAAATCCCTTGATTAATATGAGATGCTTTCACTGGTATTAACTATTTCCCCAGTTTTCATAAAACATTGGTTCTTAGAAGGTATATATTTGCAGAAAATGTTCTGCCGCTAAGCAACCTCAGAAAAATATTTTGAACAATTTACACATCAGTTTACATATTAAACTGAGCCCACTAAGACTTTCCTAGTGGACTCAGTTTTTAAAGAATCTGTCTGCAATGCAAGAGACCTGAATTTGATCCCTGGGTGGGGAAGATCTCCTGCAGAAGGAAATGGCAACCCACTCCAGTACTCTTGACTGAAGAATTCCATAGACAGAGGAGTGGAGCAAGTTACAGTACATGGGATTGCAAAGAGTTGGACACAACAGTGCAACTTTCACATTCACTTACTTATTAAAAGAAAAATTTCTTCATGCATGTGATCTTTAAAACATTATATTTTCTGTGGTTCTAAGATACTCATTGACCATAAAAACAAAGTTATAAGCAATAACATTTTCTTCATTAAATAGACTCATAAAATATATTGAGGGGTACATATTGTCTTCTCATTATGGTACATGTGCCTGCCTGTTTAGTCATGTCCAACTCTTTGCGACCCTGTGGACTGTAGCCCGCCAGGCTCCTCTGTCCATGGGATTCTCCAGGCAAGGGTACTGGAGTGGGTTGCCATTTCCTCCTCCAGGGGATCTTCCTGGTCTGACAATCAAACCCACATCTCCTACCTCTTTTGCATCGCAGTTGGATTCTTTCCCACTGAGGCAACGGGGAAGCCCATCTTGTCATTAAGTCTGAATAATTGGTGCAGGCTGTCTCTAGATATGGCTAGAAACAAGCTTGACTGTTTGGTGAAACTTTCAGTGAATTCAGCATCAAGGAACTGGAAACACAGGAGCATAGAAGAGGAAGTAAGATTAGTTTAGAATTAGTAATACCTATGTTAGAATCATAGCTTTATATGCCAGATAAGGAATTCTATTTTTAGAGAATTTGTTACTAACAGTATGGCTCATTATTTTAACCCCTATAAACATCAGCTTCCTCATCAAGTATGCTGTGTTGCTCAGTTGCTAAGTTGCATTTGACCCCTTGCAACCCATGAACTATAGAGCACATCAGACTTTGCCATCTTTCACTATCCCTGGGGAGTTTGCTCAAACTCATGTCCATTGAGTCAGTGATGCCATCTAACCATCTCATTTTCTGTCACCCCTTATATTGTATCAGAGACATTTCTCTCAGTGTAAATCACCCTTCCATTTCTCCCACTCCCAGCTTACGTTTAAAGAACCACTCTGTCTTTGTCTTTCTCCTTCTACACATACGGACACACCCACACGAGCAACCACTTGCTTCTCATTATTCATAGTAGTTTATTCTACAAAGTGGCTATGAAGCCTGAATTAGTGAATACTGATACTGAACCATTGATCCTAGGAAAAAATAGAGTTATGATACCGTACACTTTTGCTCACAATATTTCATCAACTGATCAGTACATGTCCTAGTTTTATGTGTTTCTGATCAAGAACACCTTATTTAATATATATTCCTGACTCACTAACATTGAAATCAAAGTCAGCAGCACCATCATTCATAACTTGATGAGCTTGTCTAGCACATAGATCTTCTCTGTAAGGCACATCACAGCCTTCTTGCACTTAGGGAAGTTGAACAGCACTTCACCACTATGCTTGGTGGCAATTTTAAAAAGCAAGTTCACTAAAAAAAAATCACAAAAATGTGAAAAATATAAAGGATATCTATTTATAGTATGAAAGCTGAAAAAGGAAAGCTGAGTGCTGTTCAACCTCAACTTCTGATTATATACACATCAGGTGACTCTGTGAATGTCCACAAATAACCATGAAAACATCATACATGTTGACTTTGGGGCTACAAATAAATGTTAAGGAGTAGTTGACTTTACAAATACAAATAATGAAATTTTGTTGTATAAGTGTATACACACATATATATATATATGTTAAATCTTCATCAGCATTCACAGTATTGTTTATGCTTAGAAGAAATATGGGTAATGCAGAAAGATTGCATTAAAAATGCCACTTTTTTCCTGGACATAGAGAAGCAATGACCCCATCCACCTTGTGAATGACTAACTGGGTAGGGACAGCAACTACCTAACTGACGTACTTGGCTGTTGATTCCTCAATTCCTCCTCCTTATTTACAGGTGGAATAGAATACTAGGGAAGAAGCATAAGGGAGAAAAAAGAAAACATCCAACATCAATTACATACAAAGCCCCTTAACTAAGGAATGATCTACAATGAGTTTAAAGTAGAAAGAGCAGATTTTAATTTGTGAATTTTGATCTGAGTGATTAGCAACTTGAGTTACTATACCATTCACTGTCACAGAATTATACAATAACAGATGTTGAATGGGGTTTTAAAAATGTCTCAGATCTCATTTTATATCATCTAAGACTTCAGAGACTTATAATCATTAAAGCATGCTGAGCTGAAATTTGCTTTCATTTCTCTTCAGTCCTTTGGTCTTGTTTCTCTTCTCGGTTACTCTAAAGGTGAATCTAATCTCTTTTCTAAATGACGGCACATCATACATTTACAGAGTTCCCACTCTACACTCCATATCTAAACTCCAAACTTATTCTCAACTAAAACCTGTCTTTAACATGCACTTCTATTATGTTATCTCATATCTATCTTTTATGTGAGGTTGAATTCTCAGAAAGAATAGTACTTTATGTACATCTTAGTTTAAGTCTTATTAGGCTGTTCTACCCTGCTTTCTCTTGAAAGTATTTACCTCCTTCTACCAGCTTGTTTCACCTGTGAATACTGTTATTAATATTTTAAACAAAATGTTAACTAAGAAGTTCTGTAGCATGCTACTGGAAACAGGAATAATGCTGGCTCATATGATGTCCTGTGCAAACTTAAAAAATAGGTGCCCTTTCTCATGACAAAAAAAATAAGTGCCCTTTCTCATGGCATAATTAGATGACTTTGAAAAATGATACCTGTAACAATGAGACACAGTTTTTTTTTTTACTTTATTTGGTTTTAATTGAAGGATAATTGCTTTACAGTATTGTGTGGGCTTCTACCCAATGTCAACATGAATCAACCATAGGTTTACCCATGTCCCCTCCCACTTGAACATCCCCTCAATTTTCTCCCCATCCAACCCCTCAAGGTATTATTATCCAACCCCTCAATAACCAGGGTTATTGAGCCCTGGTTTCAGTTCCCTGTGTCATACAGCAAATTCCCATTGTCTATTTTACATCTGGTAATATATGTTTCCATGTGACTCTCTCCATGCATCCCACCCTCTCCTTCCTCCCCCTCAAGCTGTGTCCATATGTTTACTTTCGATGTCTGTGTCTCCACTGCTACTCTGCAAATACATTCATCAGTACCATCTTTCTAGATTCCATATACATGTGTTAGTATATGATACTTTTTTCTCTTTCTGACCTACTTCACTCTGTACAATAGGCTCTAGGTTCATCCACTTCAGTGTTGATGATGTTTTGTCATTCAGTAGTCTCCGACTGTTTGTGACACAATGGACTGCAGCACACTGGGCTTCCCTGTTATTCACCGTCTCCCAGAGCTTGCTCAAACTCATGTCCATTGAGTCACTGATGCCATCCAACCATCTCATCCTCTGTTGTCCCCTTCTCCTGCCTTCAATCTTTCCCAGGATCAGGATCTTTTCTAATGAGTCAGTTCTTCACATCAGGTGGGCAAAGGATTGGAGCCTCAGCTTCAGTCCTTCCAATGTATATTCAGGACTGATTTCTTTTAGGATTGACTGGTTAGGATCTTCTTGCAGTCCAAGGGACTCTCAAGAGTCTTCTCTTAACACCACAGTTCAAAAGCATAATCCTTTGACAATCAGTCTTCTTTATGGTCCAACTCTCACATCCATACATGACTAGTGGAAAAACCATAGCTTTGATTTTATGGACCTTTGTTGGCAAAGTAATGCCTCTGCCTTTCAATTCTGTCTAGGTTTGTCATAGCTTTTCTTCCAAGAAGCAAGGCTCTCAGTTTCATGGCTGGAGTCAATATCTACAGTGATACTGCAGCCCAAGAAAATAGTCTCTCACTGTTTCCATTGTTTCCCCATCTATTTGCGATGAAGGGATGGGACCCGATGCTATGATCTTCATTTTTTGAATGTTGCATTTTAAGTCAGCATTTTCACTTTCCCCTTTAGTTTCTCTTCGCTTTCTGACATAAGGTTGGTGTGATCTGCATATCTGAGTTTATTGGTATTTCTCCAGGCAATTTTGATTCCAGCTTGTGCTTTATCCAGACCAGCATTTCACATGATGTACTGTTGCATACATGCTAAATAAGCAGGGTGACAATATACAGCCTTGACGTACTCCTTTCCCAATTTGGAACTGGTCCATCGTTCCATGTCTGGTTCAAACTGTTGCTTCTTGACCTGCATACTGATTTTGCAGGAGGCAGATAAAGTGGTCTAGTATTTGCATCTCTTTAAGAATTTTCCACAATTTGTTGTGATCCACACAGACAAAAACTTTAGCTTAGCCAATGAAGCAGAAATAGATTTTTTTTTTTCTGGAATTCTCTTGCTTTTTCTATGTTCCAATGGACGGTGATGATTTGATTTATGTTTCCTCTGTCTTTTCTAAATCCAGCTTGAAAATCTTGAATTTCTCGGATCATATACTATTGAAGCCTAATTTGCAGAATTTTGAGCATTACTTCTCTAGCATGTGAAATGACTGCAACTGTGTGGTGGTTTGAACATTCTTCGGTGTTGTCTTTCTTTGGGACTGGAATAAAAATTGACCTTTTCCAGTCCTGTGGCCACTGCTGGGTTTTTCAAATTTGCTAGTATATTGAGTGTGACACATTAACAGAATTATCTATAGGATTTGAAATAGCTCAGTTTGAATTCCCCCATCTCCACTAGCTTTGTTCTTAGTGATACTTCCTAAGGCCCACTTGACTTTGCATTCCAAGGTGCCTGGCTCTAGATGAGTGATCACATCATCATGGTTATTTGAGTCATTAAGTTCCTTTTTGTATATTTTTTCTGTGTTTTCTTACCACCTCTTGTTAATATCTTCTGCTTCTGTTACGTCCTTGCTGTTTTTGTCCTTTATTGTACCCATCTTTGCATGAAAATTTTCTTTGGTATCTCTAATTTTCTTGAAGAATTATCTGGTCTTTCCCATTCTGTTGTTTTCCTCTATTTCTTTGCATTGTTCACTTAGGAAGGCTTTCTTATCTCTCCTTTCTTTTCTTTAGAACTCTGCATTCAGATGAATATATCTTTCCTTTCCTTCTTTGCTTTTTGTTTCTCTTTTCTCAGCTATTTGTATAGGCGTCCTCAGAAAACCATTTGGCCTTTTTGCATTACTCATTTTTGGGGATGGTTTTGCCCACTGCCTCCTACACAATGTTGCAAATGTCAGTCCATAGTTCTTCAGGTACTGTATTTTTAGATCTAATCCCTTGAATCTCTTTGTACTTCTACTGTATACTCCTAAGGGATTTGATTTAGGTCATACCTGAATTGTCTTGTTCTCTACTTTCTTCAATTTAAATATCAATTTGGCAAAACAGGGAGTTCATGATCTGAGCCACAGTCAGCTCCCTGTCTTGTTTTTGCTGACTATATGGAACTTCTCCATCTTTGGATGCAAAAATATAATCGATTTGATTTCACTATTGACCATCTGGTGATCTCCATGTGTAGAGTTGTCTCTTGTGTTGCTGGAAGAGGGTGTTTGCTATGACCAGTGTGTTCTCTTGGCAAGACTCTGTTAGCCTTTGCCATGTTTCATTTTGTACTCCAAGGTCAAACTTGCCTGTTTCTCCAGGTATCTCTGATTTCCTACTTTTGCATTCTAGTCCCCTATGATGAAAAGGACATCTTTTTTGGTGTTAGTTCTAGAAGGTCTTGTAGGTCATCAAAGAACTGTTCAACTTCAGTTTCTTTGGCATTAGTGGTTTGGGCATAGACTTGGATTACTGTGATATTGAATGGTTTGCCTTGGAACTGAACAGAGATCATTCTGTTGTTTTTGAGATTGAACACAAGTACTGCATTTTGGACTCTTTTTTTTTTACTATAATGGCTACTCCATTTCTTCTAAGGGATTCTTGATCACAGTAGTAGATATAATGGTCATTTGAATTAAATTTGCCCACTCCAGTCCATTTTAGTTCACTGATTCCTAAAATATCCATGTTCACTCTTGCCATTTCCTGCTTGTCCACTTCCAATTTACCTTGATTCACCGACCTAACATTCCAGGTTCTCAAGAAGTATTGGTCCTTACAGCATTGGACTTCACTTTGACTGCTAGACACATCCAAAACTAGGCCCTGTTTCCACTTTGGCTCAGCCTCTTTACTCCTTCTGGAGCTATTTCTTTGCTCTTCTCCTGTAGCATATTGGGTAACTACCAACCTGGGGAGTTCATTTTAAAACTAGGCACTGTTTCCACTTTGGCTCAGCCTCTTTACTCCTTCTGGAGCTATTTCTTTGCTCTTCTCCTGTAGCATATTGGGTAACTACCGACCTGGGGAGTTCATTTTTCAGTGTCATATCTTTTTGCCTTTTCATACTATTCATGAGGTTCTCAAGTTAAGAATGCTCAAGTGGTTTGCCATTCCTTCTCCAGTGGACCACATTTTGTCAGAACTCTTCACCATGACCTGTCCATCTTGGGTGGCCCTACACAGCATGGCTCATAGTTTCAGTGGTCAGTTTGGCTAGTTTTCTGCCTCATTAGAACTGACAAAAATGTGTTCCTTTATATGGTTGAGCAACATTCCATTGTGTATATCTACTACAAATTCTCTATCCATTCATCTGTTGATGAACATTTAGGTGGCTTCCATGTCGTACCTATTGTAAATATGGCTGCAATTAAAATTGGGGTGCATTTATCTTTTCCAATTTTGGTTTCCTCAAGGTATATGCTAGTAGGGGGGTTGCTGGGTCACATCAGCATTCTAACCTTGAGAACCCCATGAAGGCAAAAAGATATGACACTGAAAGATGAGCTCCCCAGGTCAGTAGGTGGTTTTATTCCTAGTTTTTGTTTTTTTTTTTTTAAAGGAATCTCCATAGAGACTGTAACAATTTACATTCCCACCAACAGTGCAAGAGGGTTCCTTTTCTCCACACCCTCCCAGAATTTATTGTTTGTAGATTTTTGAAGATGGCCATTTTGACCTGTGTGAGGTGATACCTCATTGTAGTTTTGATTTGCATTTCTCTAGTGATGAACAATGTTGAGCATCTTTTCATGTGTTTATTAGCCATCTGCATGTCTTCTTAGGACAACTGTTTGTTTAGGTCTTTTGCCCATTTTTTTGGTGTTTGTTTTTCTGGTATTGACTTGTATGAGCTGCTTGTATATTTTTGAAATTAATCCTTTGTTAGTTGTTTCATTTGCTATTATTTTCTCATATTCTGAGGGCTTCCTGATAGCTCACTTGGTAAAGAATCTGCCTGCAATGCAGGAGACCCTGGTTCAATTCCTGGGTCAAGAAGATATTCTGGAGAAAAGATAGGCTATCCACTCCAGTATTCTTGGGCTTCCCTTGTGGTTCAGCTGGTAAAGAATCTATCTGCAATGTAGGAGACCTGGATTTGATCCCTGGTGTGGGAAGATCCCCTGGAGAAGGGAAAGGCTATCCACTCCAGTATTCTGCCTAAAGAATTCAAAGGCTGTCTTTTTACCTTGTTTTGAGTTTCCTTTGCTGTGCAAAAGCTTTGAAGCTTGATTAGGTCCCATTTGGTTATTTTTGTTTTTAATTCCATTACTCTAGAAGGTGGGTTGTAGAGGAACTTGCCGTGACTTATGTCAGAGTATTCTACCTGTGTTTTCCTCTAAGAGTTGTATAGTTTCTGGTCTTACATTTAGGTCTTTAATGCACCTTGAGTTTATCTTTGTGTATTTTGTTAAGAAGTATTCTAACTCCATTCTTTTACACGTAGCTGTCCAGCTTTCCCAACAGTACTTATTGAAGATATTGTCTTTGCTCTATTATATTTTATTGCCTCCTTTGTCAAAAATAAGGTATCCATAGGTGTGTGGGTTTATTTCTAGGCTTTCTATCTTGTTCCATTGGTCTATATTTCTGTTTTTGTGCCAGTGCCACATTGTCTTGATGTCTATAGCTTTGTAATATAGTGTGAAGTCAGGAAAGTTGATTCTTCCAGCTCCATTCTCCTTTCTCAAGACTGCTTTGTCTATTCTGGGTCTTTTCCATATGAACTGTGAGACTTTTTGTTCTAGTTTTGTGAAAAATGTCATTGGTAATTTGATAGGGATTGCATTGAATCTGTATATTAAATTTGGTAGTATAGTCATTTTTACAATAACAACCTTCCATTCCCTTCTGGCCTGTAGAATGTCCACTGAAAAATCAGCTGTTTATTGTATGATTTTTCTTTGTGTTACTTGTTGCTTTTCCTTTGCTGTTTTTAATATTTTTCTTTGTGTTTAATCTCTATTAGCTTGATTAGTATATGTCTTGACGTATTTCTCCTTGGGTTTATCCTGTATGGGACTGAGAGACAAAGTTTTTTACATAAAAAATATAAAACTAAATAATAGAAAATTCAAATTTTAGTCATAGTAAATGAGTATTTTAAGTCATTTGGATTAAAATAATTTTTGTAAAATAATTGCACTGCCTGTTGATTTTAGTTTCAGTGAAATATAATTTATATATGAAAATTCACCCTTTACAACTACAATTTAGAGGTTTTTTAAATAAACATATAGAATTGTACAACTGTCATCACAATCCAATCTTAAGACATTTTTATCCCACAGAAAGTTCCCTCTTGGCTGTTTGTAGTCAATCCATGTCTTCACTTTCAGGCTCAGGCAATCACTGATTTTCTTTTGTCTTTCTGGAATATCATATAAATGCAATCATAGGTAGTTTTTTGTAGGTGACTTCTTTCATGTAGATAGGGATTCACAATCTTTTTCTCTAAAGAGTCAAATAGTAATTACATTTGGTCTTGTAATCTATATGGTTCCTATTGGAGTTCTGCCACTGTAATGACTGATTTCAGGGTGAAAGTATTCAGTCGCCAGTAAGTAGTATTTTAGCTGTAGGTTTTTGACATATACCTTGTATAAGATTGAGGATATATCCTCTATTTGTAGAATCTGAACATTTTTTCAGATGAAGAAGTGCTTAGTTTTGTCAGATGTTTTGTATTTGATGATTATTATTAAATTTTTACCTTTTCCTATTAATATTGTATTTAATATTATTGGTTTTTTAATGTCATATTAATCTTGCATTCCTGGGATGAATTGAGCTTTGTCATGCTGTATAATGTTTTTTGTATGTTACTGAATACACTCTCTAATACTTTGCTAAGGATTTTTTTTTGTCTGTGTTCATGAGGGATACTCGGAGAAGGCAATGGCACCCCACTCCAGTACTCTTGCCTGGAAAATCCCATGGATGGAGGAGCCTGGTGGGCTACAGTCCATGGGGTCGCTAAGAGTCAGACACGACTGAGCGACTTCAATTTCACTTTTCACTTTCATGCATTGGAGAAGGAAACGGCAACCCACTCCAGTGTTCTTGCCTGGAGAATCGCAGGGACGGGGGAGCCTGGTGGGCTGCCATCTCTGGGTCATACAGAGTCGGACACGACTGAAGCAACTTAGCAGCAGCAGCAGCATGAGGGATACTAGGGCTTCTGAGGTGATGCTAGTGGTAAAGAATGCAGCTGCCAATGCAGAGGACATAAGAGACATGGTCCAATACCTGGGTTGGGAAGATCCTCTGGAGGTGGGCATGGCAACCCACTCCAGTATTCTTGCCCAGAGAACTCCACGGACAGAGGAGCCTGGTGGTTTACAGTGCATAGGGCCCAAAAGTGTTGGACACAACTGAAGCGACTTAACATGCATGCAAGCATGAGGAATATTGGACTATTGTTTTGTCTTCCTTTGTAATGGCTTTGTCAATGTCAGGATAATACTATCCTTAAGAATTGGATTGGAAAATCATTCTTTCTCCATTTTTATAGAGATTGTGAAGGATCAGTAGTGCTTTAGCTATAGTTTTTATTATTTTTAATAAATATTTTCCTATTTATTTATTTTTTGGCTGCAGTGGATCTTCTTTGATGTGAGCAGGCATTTTCTAGTTGCATAGATTTCAGAGCATGGGCTCGAGGGTGCTCAGTCTTCAGTAGTTGTGGCACATGGGCTTAGCTGCTCTGTGGCATGGGGAGTCTACATGGATGAAGGTTAGAACCTCGGATCCCCTGCCTTGACAGGCAGATTCTTAAACTCTTGATCATCAGGGAATTTCTCATTTTAGATTTTAATAACTGATAGAAATAAGTATGCAATGATGGGTATATGCAAAGGTAGCACAAGAAAGGACAGGAATGGCAAGGACCTAACAGAATTAGAAGAGATTAAGAAGAGGTGGCAAGAATACACAGAAGAACTGTATAAAAGAGGTCACAATGACCAAGATCATGATGGTGTGGTCACTCACCTAAAGCCAGACATCCTGGTGTGTGAAGCCAAGTGGGCCTTAGGAAGCATCATCACAAACAAAGCTGCAGTGATGATGGAATTTCAGTTAAGATATTTCAAACCCTAAGCTGATGTTTTTAAAGTGCTGGACTCAATATGCCAGCAAATTTGGAAACCTCAGTAGTAGTCACAGGGGTAGAAAATGTCAGTTTCCTTTCCAGTCCCAAAGAAGACCAATGACCAAGAATGTTCAAACTACCACACAATTGCACTTATTTCACATGCTAGCAAAATAATGCTCAAAATCTTTCAAGCTAGGCTTCAACAGGGCATGAATTGAGAACTTCCATATATATAAGCTGAATTCAGAAAAGACAGAGTAACCAGAGATCAAATTGCTGAAATATTTTGAATTATAGGAAAAGCATGAGAATTTCAGAGAAAGATCTACTTCTGCTTCATTGACTATATGAACGCCTTTGACTAAGTGGATCACAAAAAACTGTGGAAAATTCTTAAAAAGATAGAAATACCAGACCACCTTACCTCCCTCTTGAGAAACCTATATGCAGGTCAAGAAACAATAATTAGAAAAGACATGGAACGTGTTCCAAATTGAGAAAGGACTACGTCAAGGCTGTGTATTGTCACCCTGCCTATTTAACTTATTTGCAGAGTGTATCATGTCAAATGCCAGGCTCAATGAATCACAAGTTAGAGTCAAGATTGACAGGAGAAATATAACAACCTCAGATATGCAGATGATACCATCCTAATGGCAGAAAAGTGAAGAGAAGCTAAGGAACCTCTTGATGAAGGTGGACGAGGAGAGTGAAAAAAACGCATAAAACTCAACATTCAAAAAACAAAGATCATGGCATCAGGTCCCATCACTTCATGACAAATAGATGGGGAAACAATGGAAACAGTGACAGATTTTATTTTCTTGGTCTCCAAAATTACTGCAGAGGGTGACTGAAGCCATGAAATTAAAACAGGTTGCTTTGTGGAAGAAAAGTTAGGACCAAACTAGAAAGTATATATATAAAAAATCAGAGACCTTACTTTGCCTAGGAAGATCTTTATAGTCAAATCTATGGTTCCAATAGTCATGTACAGATTTGAGAATTGTACCATAAAGAAGGCTGAGCACTGAAGAATTGATGCTTCTGAACTGTAATGTTGGAGAAGACTCTTGGGAGTGCCCTGGCCAGCAAGGATATCAAACAAATCCATCCTAAAGGAAATTAACCCTGATGTGAAGAGCTGACTCATTGAAAAAGATGATGATACTGGGAAAGATTGAAGGCAGGAGGAGAAGAGAGTGACAGAGGATGAGATGGTTGGATGGCATCACCAATTCAATGGACATAAACTTGAGTAAACTCTGGGAGATAGTGAAGGACAGGGAAGCCTGGTGTGATACAGTCCATGGGGTGACAATGATTTGGACATGATTTACAGAGTGAACGGTCAGAGAAACAACAAGAAATCAATGGTGAAGTCATATATTCCTAAGGCTTTCTTTATGTCAAGATAAAAAAGAAAAAACTATTTTGGCAAGATTGAAAAGAAAAACTATTTTAATTTCTTCACCTGCTTTAGGAATTTTGATATTTTTTACTTCCTCTTCAATGCATTTTTAAATATTTGTCTATACTGAAAAATTTCAAGAATTTGTCTATATTGTCTATATTTGTTCACAGTGTTTCTTTACAATACTTTTTATATTGCTGAGGTTGGAAATAATGAACATATTTCATCCCTGATTTTAACATATGTTTTCTCCTTTTTTCATCTCTTTAGCTAAAAAAGCTTGTTAAATTTTGGTCTTCTAAAGAACCTTCTTTAATTCTTCTAACCTTCTTTTCAGTTCCAGTTCAGTCCCTCAGTCGTGTCCACCTCCTTGCAACCCCATGGACTGCAGCACGCCAGGCCTTCGTGTGCATCAACAACACCCCAAGGCTGTTCAAACTCATGTCCATCGAATAGCTGATTCCATCCAACTGTCTCACCTTCTCCTCCTGCCTTCAATCTTTCCCAGCATTAGGGTCTTTTCCAATGAGTCAGTTCTTCGCATCAGGTGGCCAAAGTATTGGAGCTTCAGCTTCAGCATCAGTCCTTCCAATGAATATTCAGGGTTGATTTTCTTTACGATTGACTGGTTGGACCTCCTTGCAGTCCAAGGGACTCTCAAGAGTCTTCTCCAACACCACAGTTCAAAAGCATCAATTCTTGAGCACTCAGCTTTCTTTATGGTCCAACTCTTATATCCATACACAACTACTTTGACTAAATGGACATTTGTTGGCCAAGTAATGTTTCTGCTTTTTAATATGCTATCTAGTTTGGTTATAGCTTTTCCTCACAAGAGCAAGCGTCTTTTAATTTCATGGCCGCAGTCACCATCTTCAGTGATTTTGGAGCCGAAGAAAATGAAATCTCTCACTGTTTCCATTGTTTCCCCTTCTATTTGCCATGAAGTGATGAAACTGGCTGTCATGATTTGAGTTTTCTGAATGCTGAGTTTAAAGCCAATGTTTTCACTCTCCTCTTTCATGTTCATCAGGAGGCTCTTTAATTCCTCTCTGCTTTCTGCCATAATGTTGGTGTCATCTGCATATCTGAGGTTATCAATATTTCTCCCAGCAATCTTGATTCCAGCTTGTGCTTCATGCAGCCTTGCATTTTGCACGATGTACACTGCATATAAGCTAAGTAAACAGGGGTGACAATAGACAGTCTTGACGTACTCCTTTCCCAATTTGGAACTAGTCCTTTTTCCAAATTCCTTTCTAATGTTTGCTTTTTAACATGCATACAAATTTCTCAGGAGGCAGATAAGGTAGACTGGTACTCGCATCTCTTTAAGAATTTTCCACAGTTTGTTGTGATCCACACAGTCAAAGGTTTTGGCATAGTCAGTAAAGCAGAAATAGATGTTTTTCTGGAAATTTATTGCTTTTTCTAGATCCAACAGATTTGACAATTTGATCGCTGATTCCTCTCCCTTTTCTAAATCCAGTTTGAACACCTAGAAATACTCAGTTCACATACTGTTGAAGCCTTGCTTAGAAATTTTGAACTTTATTTGTCTAGTGTTTGAGATGAGTGCAATTGTGTAGTATTTTAAACATCATTTGGCATTGCCTTTCTTTGGGATTGTAATGGAAACTGACCTTTTCGAGTCCTGTGGTCACTGTTGAGCTTTCCAAATTTGCTGGCATATTGAGTGCAGCAATTTCACAGCATCATCTTTCGATATTTGAAATAGCTCAACTAGAATGCCATCACTTCCACCAGCTTTGTTTGTAGTGATGCTTTCTAAGGCCCACTTGACTTCGCACTTCAGGATATCTGGCTCTAGGTGAGTGATTGCACCATCATGCTTATCTGGGTCATTATGATATTTTTGTAAAGTTCTGTGTATTCTTGCCACCTGTTCTTAATATCTTCTGCTTCCTTTAAGTCCATAATGTTTCTGTACTTCATTGTGCCCACGTTTACATGAAATGTTCCCTTGGTATCTATAATTTTCTTGAAGAGGTCTGTAGTCTTTTCCATTCTGCTGTTTCCCTCCATTTCTTTGCATTGATAATTGAGGAAGGCTTTATTATCTCTCCTTGTTATTCTTTGGAACTCTGCATTCAGATGGGTATATTTTCCCTTTTCTCTTTTGCTTTTCACTTCTGTTTTTTTCCTCAGCTATTTGTAAGGCCTCCTCAGACACCATTTTGCCATTTTATTTTTCTTTTCCTTGGGCATGGTCTTGATCACTGCCTCTTATACAATGTCATGAACCTCCATCCATACATAGCACATCAGGCACTGTATCAGATCTAATTCCTTGATTATTTGTCGCTTTCACTGTATAATCATAAGGGATTTGATTTAGATCATACCTGAATGGTCTAGTGACTTTCCCTACTTTCTTCAATTTGGCAATAAGGAGTTCATGATCTGAGCCACAGTCAGCTACCTGACTTGTTTTTGCTGACTGTATAAGGTTTCTCTATCTTTGGCTGCAAAGAATATAATCAATCTGATTTCGGTATTGACAGTCTAGTGATCTCCATGTGTAAAGCCATCTCTTGTGTTGTTGGAAGAGGGTTTTTGCTGTGACCAGTGTGTTCTCTTGGCAAAACTCTGCTAGCCTTTGTCCTACTGCATTTTGTACTCCAAGGCCAAATTTGTCTGTTACTCCAGGGATCTCTTGACTTCCTACCTTTGCATTCCAGTTCTCTAGGGTGAAATGGACAACTTTTTTTGATGTTAGTTCTAGAAGGTCTTGTAGGTCATTATTGAACCATTCAATTTCAGCTTCTTCAGCATTAGTGGTTGGGGCATAGACTTGGATTGCTGTGATATTGAATGTTTTGCCTTGGAAACAAACAGAGATGATCCTGTTGCTTTTGAAATTGTATCCAAGTACTGCATTTTAGATTCTTTTGTTAACTATGAGGGTTACTCCATTTCTTCATATGGATTCTTGCCCACAGTAGTAGATATAATTGTCATCTGAATTAAATTCACCCATCCTAGTCCATTTTGGTTCACTGATTCCTAAAATGTTAATATTCACTCTTCCCATCTCCTGTTTGACCACTTCCAATTTACCTTGATTCATGGACCTAACTTTCCAGGTTCCTATGAAATATTGCTCTTTACAGCATCAGACTTGACTTCCATCACCAGTCACATCCACAACTGAGAGTTGTTTTTGCTTTGGCTCCGTCTCTTCATTCTTTCTGGAGTTATTCTTCCGTTCTTCTCCAGTAGCATATTGGGCCCCTCCAACCTGGGAAGTTCATCTTTCAATGTACTATCTTTTTGCCTTTTCGTACTGTTCATGGGGTTCTCAAGGCAAGACTACTGAAGTCATTTTCCATTTCCTTCTCCAGTGGACCATGTTTTGTCAGAACTCTCTATCACGACCTATCCATCTTGGGTGGCCCTACATGGCATGGCTCGTAGTTTCAGTGAGTAAGAGAAGGTTGTGGTTGATGTGGTCATTTTGTTTAATTTTCTGTAATTGTGATTTTCATTCTGTCTGTCCTCTGATGGTTATGGGTACAAAGCTTATGGAAGCTTCCTAATGGAAGCTACTCTGCTTTAGGTCTTCTAAAAATCTTCATAAAATTTATGACTTTAAAAATTGTTTTTCTTTTTGCTGTTTTATTTCAATTAAAATCTTAACTAGTTCTTTCCTTCTGCCTGCTTTAGGTATAGCTAGTTCCTCTTTTTAAGTTTCTTAAGACTCAGCTTATTTTGAGATATTTCTCTTTTTCAAATACAAATATTTGTATTTATAAATTTCTCTGGAAGACTACATCAACTGCAGCCCATAAATTGTTATATATTTTGTTTTCTTTTTAAGTCAGTTAAACATATTTTCTGAGTTACCTTTACCTTTGATTAATAGGTTACTGAGCAACTAAGCACAACAATGATATTTCATAGCAATGATAGTTCTGTGTTTTCTTCAAATCATATTTTAACTCTCAATGTTAAACTACTAGTTATAAGTATTTAATTTTTAAAATGTATACTTGTATATGTATGACTGAGTCCCTTTGCTGTTCACCTGAAACTATCACATTATTGTTAATACACTAATACCAAGTGTTTTAGTGTAAAAAAGATAAAAAACAAAACAAAACAAAACACCTTATGGAATCCAAAAAATACCTACTTGGATTCCATAAGATTTTATTTTTTTAATTTTTTATCTTTTTTACATTAAAACACTTGGTGGACTGGAAAAGGTCAGTTTTTAGTCCAATCCCAAAGAAAGGCAATGCCAAAGAATGCTCAAACTACCACACAATTGCACTCATCTCACATACTAGTAAAGTAATGTTCAAAATTGTCCAAAGCAGGCTTCAGCAATATGTGAACTGTGAAATTCCTCATGTTCAAGCTGGTTTTAGAAAAGGCAGAGGAACCAGAGATCAAATTGCCAACATCTGATGGCTCATAGAAAAAACAAGAGAGTTCCAGAACAACATCTATTTCTGCTTTATTGACTATGCCAAAGCCTTTGACTGTGTGGATCACAATAAACTGTGGAAAATTCTGAAAGGGATGGGAATACCAAACCACTTGACCTGCCTCTTGAGAAATCTGTATGCAGGTCAGGAAGCAACAGTTAGAACTGGATATGGAACAACAGACTGGTTCCAAATAGGAAAAGGAGTACGTCAAGCCTGTATATTGTCACCCTGTTTATTTAACTTATATGCAGAGTACATCATGAGAAACGCTGGACTGGAAGAAGCACAAGCTGGAATCAAGATTGCCGGGAGAAATACCAATAACCTCAGATATGCAGATGACACCACCCTTATGGCAGAAAGTGAAGAGGAACTAAAAAGCCTCTTGATGAAGGTTGAAAGTGGACAGTGAAAAGTTGGCTTAAAGCTCAATATTCAGAAAATGAAGATCATGGCATCTGGTTCCATCACTTCATGGGAAATAGATGGGAAACAGTGGAAACAGTGTCAGGCTTTATTTTTGGGGGCTCCAAAATCACTGCAGATGGTGACTGCAGCCATGAAATTAAAAGACGCTTACTCCTTGGAAGGAAAGTTATGACCAACCTAGATAGCATATTCAAAAGCAGAGACATTACTTTGCCAACAAAGGTCCGTCTAGTCAAGGTTATGGTTTTTCCTGTGGTCATGTATGAATGTGAGAGTTGGACTGTGAAGAAGGCTGAGCGCCAAAGAACTGATGCTTTTGAACTGTGGTGTTGTAGAAGACTCTTCAGAATCCCTTGGACTGCAAGGAGATCCAACCAGTCCATTCTGAAGGAGATCAGCCCTGGGATTTCTTTGGAAGGAATGATGTTAAGCTGAAACTCCAGTACTTTGGCCACCTCATGCGAAGAGTTGACTCATTGGAAAAGACTCTGATGCTGGGAGGGATCGGGGGCAGGAGGAGAAGGGGACGACAGGATGAGATGGCTGGATGGCATCACTGACTCAATGGACGTGAGTCTCAGTGAACTCCGGGAGTTGGTGATGGACAGGGAGGCCTGGCATGCTGTGATTCATGGGGTTACAAAGAGTTGGACACGACTGAGCGACTGAACTGAACTGAAGCATATTTTATATGCTTAATGGGCAACCTTTATGGACACTTTTAGATTTAATTTTCCTTATCATCTCCACTTAAAAAATATAGAAAAAAAATTTATAGAATACTAATCAAGACATTGCAATTTTCTTTACCTCTGAAATAGTTGGATGTTATTACATTTCTTAAAATTCCCAATCATTTTGTCTTTCAGAAAGTTAAAACATTTTAATTGAATCTTATTTAATATAAATTTATATGGATATTTAATTGGACCTGAAATTTTTACCTTCCCTTTTATTCAGTCATGTCATACCAGTAATTTAGCACCTTTTTTACATGTCACATGTTTTATAAATATTTCTTGCTGTAAACTAGACCCATCAATTTCTCTCTTTTCTGAATTTCTAAGAACTTACTACTTTCTTAACTTGGTTATTAACCAGCTACATGATTAGTAATGTTCCCCTTTATGTTTATTTCTCTCATTTTAACCATCAGCACCATTATTGTTACCAATTATTCAACTTTTTAAAAGTTTTTCACAAGTATTACACTTTAAAACACTTTTCTTTTTTGCAGGTATGTGATTTTCAAAACATTAAAAAATTTGTAAATCATAAGCACTAATCAAGCAGAATCAATGCTGACCATAAACTACTGAAAACCATGCTGAGAGGAAGGTCAGAATAGCAACCAGAGGGTCATTAATATTATAGTTTGAATTTTACAGATCTGTTTCTTGAAAAAAATCTTGAGTACTTAGTCTATGATTGCAAGAATTCTTTGAAATTGAAAAGATAATTGAGAATAACAATGTCCTCACTCTCATGGAGTGTATATACTAGTTGTGAAGACATAAATAATAGCTAGCACTCTCAATTTTATCTTATTTCTAGACTTGGGATAATGACCTCTAAATAACAGACAGCAGAAATATTTGTGATTGTTGGCAGTAATCACAATGATGACATTGTTAAGAGTTATGCAGATCCTGAAGCAGCCACTTTTCATATTAAAACATGTTTTGAAAATGTGCATGTAAACCTGACGCTGTGTCTCAGTTCAGTTCAGTCTCTCAGTCATGCCTGATGCTTTGTGACCCCATGGACTGCAGAATGCCAGGCCTCCCTGTCCATCACCAACTCACGGAGTTTACTCAAACTCAACGTTCATCGAGTAGGTGATGCCATCCAACCATCTCATCCTCTGTCATCCCCTTCTCCTCCCACCTTCAATCTTTCCCAGCATCAGGGTCTTTTCCAGTAAGTCAGTTCTTCACATCAGGTGGCCAAGATATTGGAGTTTCAGCTTCAGCATCAGCCCTTTCAATGAATATTCAGGACTGATTTCCTTTAGGATTTACTGGTTGGATCTCCTTGCTGTTCAAGGGATTATCAGAAGAGAAAATAAGGTCTCCAGTGTGAGACTTGTTTTCTGTTTAAGTGTCTCATCTCTAAGGAATTAGCAAAATATAGAAATTACATTAGTAAGAACATGAAACCTTGTTTTTCCAAATGGATTCCACTTACCACCCACATTATTAGATAGGAATGCCTGCTGAGGAATGGTATTACTTCCTCAGCTCCTACTCACATTTATAAAGATAATTAAAATGTGTCAAATATTTATGTAACCCCATTAGAATGCTCATTTTTAAAATATTGCCATAAATAATCATTAACTATTGTTCGTAGGCATCTTCATTCTGATCCAAACTGAAGCTCTTTAAGTATTAATTAAGTATTCAGCACCTAGTTAAACTAAATTAAAAATCCATCTCAAATTAAAATCTCAAGGCAATATTGTAGAAGCAAAAATACTATTTTAGGAATAGGACAGTGAAGTGCTTTCTGGAGCAGTGACTTCAGTGCAGCACATACATTTCCTGGCACATCTTTTCTTTTTATTCAATAAGCACTGTTTCCATGAAGATTCTTTTGTTCTGGGCTCAATGAGAGGCACAACAATAGGTAGGAAAAGCAGTCAGATCCATTTACTGCCATCTCAGAGGTACTGTGATGATGCAAAAAAAACATATAAATAAACTAGATAAATGTGTCACATTATTTAAATGACATTATCTATTATGTTTTTAAATACAATGATTACATGTTATACAGTCACCTCTCATCTCATTTAACTTTTGTATCTCCCTAAAGTTAGAACAGAGCCAGGACTTAAAACCAGGTTTTATAATTCTAAAACCCATCCCATCCTCTACAGATGTATTCTCTCCAAGGCATTTATTATCTGGCTTGACTCATGGCAGAAAGCAGAGATTATATTTTTAAGATTTAAACAAAGCTTGTTTTAAGGAAATTTAATTTCCTTAAGAACTTTAGTTTCCTAAGGTTTGGAAAAACAACAATTAGATATTGAGAATATTTTTGTCCTCCAATGACTTTCTAACATGACATAGGCATAGGCGTTTTTGAGGCTATTTCTCACAAGTATAATCATTTGCATCTGTAAACATGGTTGCCATATTCTATTCTTTTTTGGTACATAGTACATTATTATGAGACTGTGACAGGTAAACTGATTTCACTGTTTTTCAGTGGTTCACCTATACTCCTCTTGAATGGGGAAGAAATATTTCTCAAAGTAGACTGTAAGTTTTATTTTCTCAGAACTCGGTATTGGTTGTTGAGGGCAGTATGAAAGGCTGGCTATATTAGTTTTCTAATGTTGCTCTAACAAATTATCACAACCTCAGTGCTTAAAACAATGCACCTTTATTCTCTTACACTTCTGGAGTTCACTTGTCCCCAGACAGGCTCATTGGTGTGAGGACATGGTGTTATCTAAGCAGGCTCCTCTTAGAGACATTGAAGGATATGTTGTCTTTTGCACTTGCTAGAGTTTATGGCACCCCACTCCAGTACTCTTGCTTGGAAAATCCCATGGACGGAGGAGCCTGTTAGGTTTCAATCCATGAGGTCGCTAAGAGTCGGACACGACTGAGTGACTTCACTTTCACTTTTCACTTTCATGCATTGGAGAAGGAAATGGCAACCCACTCCAGTGTTCTTGCCTGGAGAATCCCAGGGATGGGGGAGCCTGGTGGGCTGCTGTCTGTGGGGTCGCACAGAGTCGGACATGACTGAAGTGACTTAGCATAGCATAGAGTTTACCTACATTCCTTGGCTTATGACCCTCTCTTTCATCTTCAGTGCCACCAGCATAGCATCTTTAGTTTTCTCTTTCTTTCCCAATTTTTCTCTTGTTATTTCACCTTCTCTGCTTTTGACTCTCTTCCATCCTTTTCATAAGTACCCACGTGAGCACATCATTAGGCCTTCCTGGAAAATCATAACCCTCTATCACAAGATTCTTAATCACAGATACAAAGTCCCTTTTGCCGTGTGAGCGAATGTATTCACAGGTTCTAGTGATTAGGACATACATCTTTTTTTTTTTTCTTTCTGATGGTGGCTGTTGTAATTATTCAGCTCAAAATAATGATTGTTATTTCTATTTTGGAATTGTTTTCAAAATGTTTTGCTTTTAAAATTTCCACTGTCCACCAGATAAGAATTTCAAGTGTAAAAATTGTTAATTGCATACTGTTTTCTTCTAGTGAAAAGAAGAATCAAGGTTACGCCTCTCTGAGGGAAACAGAAAAACCTTGGTTCCACTGGGTCAAAGATCCATTCTTTTTTTAATTGCATAATTAACTTACAATATTATATTAGTTGTACCTGTATTGGATAGTAATTCAGTATTTTTACAAAATATACTAAATTAAGGTTATTACAAGTCAATGAATATAATTCCCTCTGTTATACAATATATCCTCATTGCTTTTTATACATTACAGTTTTATCTATTTTATACTTAATAGTTTGTATATCTTAATCCTATAACCCTATCTTGCCCCTTCCCACTGGTAATCATTACTTTGTTTTTATATCTGTGAGTTTACTTCTGTTTTGCTATATACACTTATGTGTTTTATTTTCTTAGGCTCCACATATAAGTGAACTTCCTGATGTTCAAGCTGGTTTTAGAAAAGGCAGAGGAACCAGAGACCAAATTGCCAACATCTGCTGGATCATGGAAAAAGCAAGAGAGTTCCAGAAAAACATCTATTTCTGTTTTATTGACTATGCCAAAGCCTTTGACTGTGTGGATTACAATAAACTGTGGAAAATTCTGAAAGAGAAGGGAATACCAGACCACCTGACCTGCCTCTTGAGAAATTTGTATGCAGGTCAGGAAGCAACAGTTAGAACTGGGCATGGAACAACAGACTGGTTCCAAATAGGAAAAGGAGTACGTCAAGGCTATATATTGTCACCCTGCTTATTTAACTTCTATGCAGAGTACATCATGAGAAACGCTGGACTGGAAGAAGCACAAGCTGGAATCAAGATTGCCGGGAAAAATATCGATAACCTCAGATATGCAGATGACACCACCCTTATGGCAGAAAGCGAAGAGGAACTAAAAAGCCTCTTGATGAAGGTGAAAGTGGAGAGTGAAAAAGTTGGCTTAAAGCTCAACATTCAGAAAACAAAGATCATGGCATCCAGTCCCATCACTTCATGGGAAATAGATGGGGAAACAGTAGAAACAGTGTCAGACTTTATTTTTGGGGGCTCCAAAATCACTACAGAAGGTGACTGCAGCCATGAAATTAAAGACGCTTACTCCTTGGAAGGAAAGTTATGACCAACCTCGATAGCATATTCAAAAGCAGAGACATTACTTTGCCAACAAAGGTTCGTCTAGTCAAGGCTATGGTTTTTCCTGTGGTCATGTATGGATGTGAGAGTTGGACTGTGAAGAAGGCTGAGCACTGAAGAATTGATGCTTTTGAACTGTGGTGTTGGAGAAGACTCTTGAGAGTCCCTTGGACTGCAAGGAGATCCAACCAGTCTATCCTAAAGGACATCAGCCCTGGGTGTTCTTTGGAAGGACTGATGTTGAAGCTGAAACTCCAATACTTTGGCCACCTGGTGTGAAGAACTGATTCACTGGAAAAGACCGTGATGCTGGGAAAGATTGAGGGCAGGAGGAGAAGGGGACAACAGAGGATGAGATAGTTGGAAGGCATCACTGACTCGATGGACATGAGTTTGGGTAAACTCCGGGAGTTGGTGATGGACAGGGAGGTCTGGCGTGCTGCAGTTCATGGGGTCACAAAGAGTCGTACACTACTGAGTGACTGAACTGAACTGAACTAACTGACTGTAGTTCTATTTTTAAATTTTTGAGGAAATTCTGTACTGTTTTCCACAGTGGCTACACCAAATTACATTCCCACGAACAGTGTACAAGAGTTCCCTTTTTTCCACATCCTTGCCAACATTTGTTTTCTGTGCTCTTTTATACATAGACATTCTGAAAATTGTAAGGTGATATCTCATTGGTGTTTTAATCTTCATTTCTCTAGTAATTGGCAGCATTGTGTCACTTTTTATGTATATGTCAGCCATTTGTATGTCTTCTTTGGAAAAATGTCTAATGAGTTCCTCTACTCATATTTTGTTTGAGTTGTTTGATATCGGAATGCATTATATAAGATAAGCTGCATATACATATGTGTGTATATATACACACACTCACATATATATATATATATATACTAAATAATAACACTTTGTTGGTCATATCGTTTGCAAATATTCCCTCCCACATTGTAAGTTTTATTTTCATTTGATGATGTTTTTCTTTGCTTTGCAGAATTTTTAAGTTTAATAGGTTTTTAAGTTTAATAGGTTTTTAAGTTTAATAGGTTTTATTTGTTTATTTTTATTTTAATCTTTTATCTTAAGGGACAGATCCAAAGAGATACTACTATAATTTTTGTCAAAGAGTGTTCTGCCTATGTTCTCTTCTGGGAGTTTTATAGTTTCCATACCTACATTTAAATCTGTAATCCATTTATATATATTTACTTTTGTTTAACTAACAAAGCACACAGTCAGCGTTTGTATGCATATGTTCCGAATTTGCATATTCAACAAATCATAAATCACAGTATTTGAGGAAAAAATTCCAGACAGTACCAAAAAGCAAACCTAAAATTTTCTACTTTCAGGTAACTATTTACATAGTGTTTCCATTGTATTAGATATTGTTTAAGTAATCTAGAAATGATTTAAAGTATATGGGAAGGTGTATGTAAGTTACACGCAAACACTATTTCATTTTATATAAAGGAATTGAGTAGCATGGATTTTTATATTTGTGGTGGTCCTGGACCCAACCTCTCAAGGACACTGAAGGACAACTGTATATCATATCATTTTATGTCTGGATTCTTTCCTTACTAGACTATAAGCTGACAAAAAATATCATGTTTTTTCCTCATCGTACTCTCCATATTCCCTATATCCGTGCCCATAGATTGAAGTAAGTAATACTACAGAATTATTATGAATAAATAAATGAGTCAAGATTGGATTAGAAAGAACTCCATAAGAGGCTAAGTGTAGAACAAGGAATAAAAACATGAATTCTTCCATTTCTTAAATATTTATATGCCTTTCTCTTAATCATTCTGACAGTGTCACAGTGGCCATGAAATATATGAATTTTACTCCTGATTTCTCAGAATTTAAAGGTGCTAAAATGTATATGCTCTTTATAGCAGCAAATTCTTTCCAGTGTGACACTTTGTGGGTTGCCATTAGGAATTTTATGCAGTTATGTGAATATTTCATTCTGTTTTTTTTTTTTTTTTTCTGGTTTAAAGTCTCATAAGGACACCTATTTGTTGGGAAACATGAAATTGAGTAGAGTATAATTGCTTTCTCATTCTGCCAGGCTCTTTTTACGATCTTAAAACAGATACTAACCTGAGGGGAGAAAGGAAGCAATTATTATGATAGCCTAGACTAAGAAACTGTAGCAGGAAACAAAGCCAGCTATGTATTTTGAATTAACTCAAAGTCCACTGAAGAACTCATAATAAGCAATCAGAGGGCATGATTTTATAACTGAATTTTTGTAGCTTCTATTTATTCAAATTAAGGAAACGTAGTTCTTTGAAGGCCTGTAAGATTGGATCAAGTTAGGAAGCCAAAAAACCTCTCTTTCTCTCTCATAAGGCATTTCTTCTTTTTTTAAATATATATATATATATATATATATATATATATATATATATATATATAAAATTTGAGGGATAAATGCTTTACAGAATTGTGTTGGTTTCTGCCAAACATCAACATGAATCAGACATAGGTAAACATATGTCCCCTCCCTCTTGAACCTCCCTCCCACCTCCCTTCCCATCACACCTCCCTCCCCATCCCAGCCCTCTAGGTTGATACAGAGCCCCTGGTTTGAGTTCCCTGAGTCATACAGCAAATTCCCATTGGTTATCTATTTTACATATGGTAATGTAAGTTTCCATGTTACTCATTCCATAAATCCCATTCTCTCCTTAATGAATAAACTTCCCAGATGGCTAAGAATCTGCCTGTAATTCAAGAAATATGGATTTGATCTCTGGGTTAGGAAGATCCCCTGGAGAAGGAAATGGTAACCTACTCCAGAATTCTTTACTGGAAAATCCCATGGACAGAGGTTACAAGTCAGGTTACAATCCATAGGGTCACAAAAGAATCAGATGCGACTTAGTGACTAAACATATTCTCCTCCTCATCTTATTTTTCTTCTTGCCCTTTCTTCTTGTCCTTTAAATAATAAACCTCAAGAAAACTCCCAAGGAAAGCTCATTCAGCTAATAAAATGTGAATATGAAATGTTAGAAGTTATTTTCTGTGATTATCTCATCTACCTCATGCAAAGATTCCTGCTGGCATCAATTACATAGTGAAACCTCTGTGATATTTGACCAATTATGAATTCAATGGTCTCTACTGGGAGTGTGTATATATATATATATATATATATATAAATATATAAATATAAATAAACATATATATAAAAACTTTAAGTTTAAGTATATATATATGTTAAACTTAAAGTTTAAAAAAATGATGGAAATAATATTCTAGGGCATGAAGACCTTTTTGTGGTAACTCTCTTTTGGGTCTTAAGGGTTGTTAAAGAAACACAGGGAAAGAAAATGAAAATGAATCTCCAGGGATGAAGGAATAAGGTGTTTTTGTTTCTTACAACTTGGGATAGATGACATTTTAGCACATGTCACTCTGAGAGGGTCTTTGTTGAAGAATGAGCTCTTCCTTTATTAATGGTGAACTTTAAGGCACTTTTTATGGCTGAAGAACTTGTCTCCTGTCTTCTTACTTGTCCTAGATTTTTGCTGCTATACTCTTCTCACCAGAGAAACATTTATCTTGAACTAATGAAAGTCAGCAGTTGTAGTTAAGAGTGCCACTTAAGACTCATGTCAATAATCATTTGAATATTATTGGGTAGAATGTAATATTGCCCATAAATTTTTCATTTTATTTTATGAATTATCTTAAATCCCATTGTTGATTTTCCAGGCAAGAATACTGGAGTGGGTTGTCATTTCCTTTTCCAGGAAATCTTCCCAACCCAGGGATTGAACAAAATTCTCTCCCGCATTGTAGGCAGAGGCTTTACCATCTGAGCCACCAGGGAAGTCCTATTGTTGATGAAAATGTGTTCATATGCTTGTTTCTTGCTAAGATGGGTGTAGATTTTACCATTAATTAGAATAATTAATCTATACAATAATTTTTGTATGTATGATGGCAAACATGGATGAAAATTTAGTATGTAATATTCTTGTTATTCTACTGTTTTAAAATATCTAATTTTAATAAGTGCATTAGTCAAATATTTTATTGCATTCAGTTTTAATTTCAAAAAACTAAAATAATTATTTTAAAATAAGTAGTGTGTATTAGAAATAACATAAGCTTGAGTGCAAACACCAGGGTGTTAATCCAATTCTGCCAGTAACAACTGATTTTTCTTTTGGATCCTCATTTTTTCTTTTAAGGTAAAATGTAAACAATACTTACTATGCTTCAGGCTGTTACACAGGGCTGTGGTATAGACTAAATGCAATCAGGTGTAGCAAAAATGAATTTACATTGAATTGTTATTATTATCCTCTCAAATAATAAAGATAAAATACTGGGGATATGTTTGTTTGAAAAATTGCATTTGTATTTTCAGGAAAGAAAATTAAGCAGTGTGTGAAACAAGATTAGCTCCTAAAACATACCCTGGGAGGACACCTGACATCCTAGAATTGTGAATCAATGGCTGATTCAATTTATTATAATGTACCTTAGGGAGAAATATTTTTCCCTTATTTTTATACCAGACTCTGTGGAGATTACAATCCCTGTTTCTCAAAGATTTTATGACAAAAGCTGTTACTAGAGAATTATTCATTTTCAAAAGATAATAGGAAAATAATACAAGAAGGTGCAAAGTAATAGCATAGAAACTGGTTTTAAAATCAAACATCATGTTTAGTCTCTGTTTTAAGGGCAGTACAATAAATAGTAGTCTGGCAAATAAGAATAATTGTGAAATACCTCTAAAATTTACTTAAATGTCTGTTGTAAAATGTCAGAGGTGATACAATTAACAGTCCTTACTGAAAGTTCTAATTATCTATTCCTTTTTCAGTTTCCCACAAAACCTGCAGTTCATCTCTTCTGATCTTCCTCCTTCACTCACGAATCTGCAAAACTCTGATTTTCTTTTTGTTTCTTACACTCACATTTTTATTATGAGTATCTATTTGTCAACTGTGATTTCCTTAGTTTATTTTCTCTTTCTCTTTTCTCTTTCTTCTTTCTCTCTCTCTTCCCTGCAAATTTTCTGGGCTGAATCAAATTGATACTGAACACACAGATGTTCTCAATACCTCTTATGGATCCCTGAAGCTTTATAATTTGAAAATGGAATTAACTCACATAATACATCCAAACCAAAGTAGTTGTATGATATCCACCTCACTTTGTTGTGATTAACCTCTTGTCTCATAAATTTGGAATTGCCTTGAAGCAAATATAAAGATAGATGAGGATACAATAAAATTTAATCAAGTTACAGGGTCTTCCTAAGTTATTTTTTATGTGACTGATAAATTATTTTGAAAAATGAAGATGATACACACTCTTTGGAGTCATGTTTACTATCTAAGTGAGGCATCTTTGTCCAGTTCAGAGCAGAAACCTTTAAGAAAAACCACAGAATATTCCACATTCCATGGTATTTGTTTTCAATCTTGCTTGATAAAAACATAAACATGATGTTTGCAATAAAAAGTATGTTATATTTGCAAAATAAATCAAACAATTTTGTTTAATTATATATAAATGTAATAAATCAGTAAAAAGCATTTCTTTTGTCTTTTACTTGCCTCCATGGGCCAGGCTAAAATTATTTTAACATACCTAATATTATTCAGCATTCTTAATGATTTCTTTTTTTTTAAATTTTATTTTATTTTTAAACTTTACATAATTGTATTAGTTTTGCTAAATATCAAAATGAATCCACCACAGGTATACATGTGTTCCCCATCCTGAACCCTCCTCCCTCCTCCCTCCCCATACCATCCCTCAATGATTTCTAATTTTACCTTTAAAAAATAATTTTTCACTTTCAAAGACATGAAAAGAAAACTCATAAGTCATATACCTACATACATATTTGATAAAAATATATTTGTCAAGATATTTGCAAACACATACACACCCATATATGTATGGTGTGTATGTACATGTACATGTATATGTGTATATGCTGCTGCTGTTGCTGCTAAGTCGCTTCAGTCGTGTCCAACTCTGTGCGACCTCATAGACGGCAGCCCATTAGGCTCCTCTGTCCCTGGGATTCTCCAGGCAAGAATACTGGAGTGGGTTGCCATTTCCTTCTCTAATGCATGAAAGTGAAAAGTGAAAGTGAAGTCGCTCAGTTGTGCCTGACTCTTAGCGACCCCCGTGGACTGCAGCCCACCAGGCTCCTCTGTCCATGGGATTTTCCAGGCTAGAGTACTGGAGTGGGGTGCCGTTGTCTTCTCCATATGTGTGTGTGCCTATGTATATATGCACACACACATATGGGATAATCTTTTTAAAAGTGGCACAGGCCAATTTGATGTCTGTTTGCAATATTTGAACTTTGTCCTATACTTTATGTGCTATGTAGATATAAACTTACATAGACCAAAATTTTAAAGACAAATTATAAACCTTAAAGAAGAAAAGAGGAGAAAACATGAATGTTCCTAGGTTAGAGAAAGAGTGGTTGCTACTGGAGATTCCATATAAGGGGTGTCGTATGATATTTTTTCTCTGTCTGATTTACTTCACTCAGTATGACAATCTCTAGGTCCATCCACATAGTTTCAAATGGAATTATTTCATTTTTAATGGCTGAGTAATATTCCAGGATATATGTGTGTGTGTGTGTGTGTGTGTGTATATATGTATCACATTTTCTTTATATATTCCTCTGTCTTTGGACATTTGGGTTGCTTCCATGTCTTGGCTATTGTAAACAGTGCTGCAATGAACACTGGGTTGCAGGTATCCTTTCAAATGATGTTTTTCTCCAGATATATGCCCATGAGTGGGCTTGCAGGGACATATGCTACCTCTATTTTTAGTGTTTTTAAGGAACTTACATAGTGTTCTCCATAGTGGCTGTCAGTGAGTCAGTTCAATCTCTCAGTCATGTCCAATTCTTGGCAACCCAATGGACTGCAGAATGCCTGGCTTCCCTGTCTATCACCAACTCGCAGAGCTCACCCAGACTCATACCCAAAGAGTTGGTGATGTCATCCAACCATCTCATCCTTTGCTGTCCCCTTCTCCTCCCACCTTCAATCTTCTCCAGCATCAGGGGCTTTTCCAATGAGTCAGTTATTCATATTAAGTGGCCAAAGTATTGGAGTTTCAGCTTCAGCACCAGTCCTTCCAATTAATATTCAGGACTGATTTCCTTTAGAATGGACTGGTTTTATCTCCTTGCAGTCAAGGGACTCTCAAAGAATTTTTTCCAACACCGCTGTTCAAAAGCATCAATTCTTTGGCTCTCAGCTTTCTGTATGGTTCAACTCTCACATCCATACATGACCACTGGAAAAATTATAGCTTTGACTAGACAGACCTTTGTTGGCAAAATAATATCTCTGCTTTGTAATATGCTGTCTAGGTTTGTCATAGGTTTTCTTTCAAGGAGCAAGTGTCTTTTAATTTCATGGCTGCAGTCACCATCTGCAATGATTTTGGAGATCCAAAACATAAAGTCTCTCCCCATTTCCACTGTTTCCCCGTCTATTTCCCATGAAGTGATGGGGCTGGATGCCATGATCTTCGATTTTTGAATGCTGAGCTTTAAGCCAACCTTTTCACTCTCCTCTTTTACCTTCATCAAGAAGTTCTTTAGTTCCTCTTCACTTTCTGTCATAACGGTGGGTCATCTGCATATCTGAGCTTATTGATATTTCTCCTGGTGATCTGGATTCCAGCTTGTGCTTCATCCAGCCCAACATTTTGCATGAGGTACTCTGCATATAAGTTAAATCATCAGGGTGACAACATACAGGCTTGATGCATTATTTTCCCAATTTGGAACCAGTCTGTTGTTCCATGTACAGTTCTAACTGTTGCTTCTTGACCTGAATACAGATTTCTCAGGAGACAAGTAAGGTGGTCTGGTATTCCCTTCTCCTTAAGAATTTTCCACAGTATCTTGTGATCCACAAAGTCAAAGGCTTTGGTGTACCTATTTACATTCCCAAAAGAAATGTTACAGATGAATTTACTTGCAAAACAGAAATAAACTCATAGACTTGGAGAATGAACTTATAATTGCCAGTGGGAAGTATAGGGGGAAAGGATATGGGATGGTTATTTACACATTGCTATGTTCAAAATGGATAACCAACACAGAACTACTGTATAGTACATGGAACTCAGCCCAGTGTTATGTGGCAGCCTGAATGAGAAGGGAGTTTGGGGGAGAATGGATACACGCATATATGTGGCTGAGTCCCTTTTCTATTCACCTGAATTTATCACAGCATTGTTGACTGGCTATACCTCAATGTAAAAATAATAATAATAATAAAGAAAAAAAACTACATAAAATTAAGGCCTTCAGCACATCTCAACTTGTAATTACATATAAAAAAGAAAAAAAAAAAAAGAACAAAAGAATCTCAGTGCACATTCTCCCATATTCCAGATCTAAGTTTTATTGAATAGCAAGAGCAATTTAGGGGTAAAAAAAAAAAAAAAACCTGAATACAAAATAAACAGCTTGGTTTAATATACGAAAATATCTATCAAACAGTAAAGTTAATGGGACATTTTATAATTTGTACACAATAATTTCT
This sequence comes from Bos grunniens, assembly GCF_055505025.1. Taxonomy (NCBI): domain Eukaryota; kingdom Metazoa; phylum Chordata; class Mammalia; order Artiodactyla; family Bovidae; genus Bos; species Bos grunniens. Next base: position 4,571,548 of record NC_141179.1, on the reverse strand, counting down.
GAAGTGTTTTAGAACATTGTCAAGGGATATTGGAAAAAATGTTAAGAATTGATGTGATTGATCATGGATGAATATTTTTGTGCTTCCCATTGTTGTTATAAATTGTTTTTAAAAATACTTTAATAAGCTGCTGCATTAATATGAAAAAAAATAAAGGATTGGGGGAAAAAAGATGGCTAAAGATAGGCAATGTGTCTTTTTGTAGTAGATAGAATCTGCAAGATTTAGCCTTATTAGAAGATCTGATTTGAACAAGTATCATCAATTATAGATAGAACATTTCTCTAGGCAAGAAACTGAACTTACTTTAGAAATGAATGCAGCATATGATAATATGCAACACGTCTGACTGAAGCAAGGATGAAACCAAGGTTATTCTACTCAGTAATAAATTGATGGTGTTTTACTGATTCCATGGTTGTGGATGGGAAGCAACTGCCTTGCTAACAGAGAATAGTGGCAAAATAATATATATATTATAATGGCATATGTATATAATATGTATATATATATATATAATATTTTATGTGTGTATATATACTTATATATTTATACATATACATTTTCCTGATATGTAATTCCTGAAGACATTGGAATCTCCTGAGTAACAGGAGAGCATTTTGTGTTTCTAGATTACTGATGGGGCCTTTAGATAGCTTCTAGATGGGTCTGGTGGCCATAAAGACCAAGTCATGATTAGAAAAATGGAACTTTCAGGTCTTTATTCTACACATCCTGACTGTGGAGAAGGTAGAAGGACTACAGACTGAGTTCAGTCACAGTAGTGAATGATTTAATCAATCATGCTTGCATAATGAAACCTCTATGAAAACCTATAAACAGTAGAGTTTGAGAAGAATCCTAGTTGGTGAACACATCAATGTGCTAGGAGGATGCCATATCCTGCGGGAAATAGGAGACTAAGCACTGCCCACCGCCCCCCCACCCCTGAATCAACACCTTGCTGTTTCTCTTCCATTGCGTTGTTTCTGATTTGTACCCTTTATAATAAACTGGTAAGCTTAAATAGATTTGCTGAATTCTGTGAGTCATCGTGGCAAGTTAATGAACCTTACAAAGGGGTTATAAGAACCCCAGTTCATAGCTAGTTAATCAGAAGTACAGTGGCCTTCCCTTTCAGAAGCTGTGACTGGTGCCTGAATTGGCAGCAGAATTGTGAACCAAATCCTTAACCTGTGAGGTCTTCACTAACTCCAGAAATTGATGTTACAATTTAATTGAATTGTTGGACACCCAGTGGTGTCAAAGAACCTGAGAAAAAACGTATCACTTTTTAAATCTGGCTACCTGTACTTTAGTCTGTTCTGTTAGTGGTAGAAGGGGCAGAGATATCTACTATTTAATAGGAAAAGGAGTACGTCAAGTCTGTATATTGTCACCCTGCTTATTTAACTTATATGCAGAGTATATAATGAGAAATGCTGGGCTGGAAGAAGCACAAGCTGGAATCAAGATTGCCGGGAGGAATATCAATAACCTCAGATATGCAGATGACACCACCCTTATGGCAGAAAGTGAAGAGGAACTAAAAAGCCTCTTGATGAAAGTGAAGGAAGAGAGTGAAAAACGTTGGCTTAAAGCTCAACATTCAGAAAACGAAGATCATGGCATCTGGTCCCATCACCTCATGGCAAATAGATGGGGAATCAGTCGCTGATTTTATTTGGGGGGGCTCCAAAATCACTGCAGATGGTGACTGCAGTCATGAAATTAAAAGACGCTTACTCCTTGGAAGAAAAATTATGACCAATCTAGATAGCATATTGAAAAGCAGAGACATTACTTTGCCAACAAAGGTCTGTCTAGTCAAGGCTATGGTTTTTCCAGTGGTCATGAATGGATGTGAGAGTTGGACTGTGAAGAAAGCTGAGCACCAAAGAATTGATGCTTTTGAACTGTGGTGTTGGAGAAGACTTTTGAGAGTTCCTTGGACTGCAAGGAGATCCAACCAGTCCATTCTGAAGGAGATCAGCCCTGGGATTTCTTTGGAAGGAGTGATGCCCACCTCATGTGAAGAGTTGACTCATTGGAAAAGACTCTGATGCTGGGAGGGACTGGGGGCAGGAGGAGAAGGGAACGACAGAGGAAGAGATGGCTGGATGGCATCACTGACTCGATGGACGTGAGTCTGAGTGAACTCCGGGTGTTGGTGATGGACAGGGAGGCCTGGCGTGCTGCGATTCATGGGGTCGCAAAGAGTCGGACATGACTGAGCAACTGAACTGAACTGAACTGAAGGAAGTGATGTTTGCCTTTCATATTTGTGAGACTGTCAGAGAGACTTGGATTGGGACATCCACTTCCCTCATTACCAGAGAACCAGGGCTCATTATGTTCTACCCCATTCCTTCTTTTCCCTTTTGTTTCAGGCCTTGAGGGGAGTAGGGTCAAGAGACCAGTGTGTACCTTGCTGAAACCTTGGAGTGCCACTCAAATTTGCAAGACAAGAGCTTCAGTAATCTGTGAAAGGAAAATGGTAAAAAAAAAAAAAAAAAAAAAATCTAAGGAAATGGTGTTTTTCTCTGAAAGAAGTGACATTTTTCTGATAGATGGAAGTAAAATTCGGAATAAAGGTGGAAAGAGGGAATGCCAAAGAGAAGCTAGATTAGGAATCAAGTAAGCATCTTCAGTGGAGGAGGCAATGGCACCCCACTCCAGTACTCTTGTCTGGAAAACCCCATGGACAGAGGAGCCTGGAAGGCTGCAGTCGATGGGGTTGCTGAGGGTCAGACATGACTGAGCGACTTCACTTTCACTTTTCACTTTCCTGCATTGGAGCAGGAAATGGCAACCCACTCCAGTGTTCTTGCCTGGAGAATCCCAGGGACCGGGGAGCCTGGTGGGCTGCCGTCTATGGGGTTGCACAGAATTGGACACGACTGAAGTGACTTAGCAGCAGCAGCAGCAGCAAGCATTCTCAGAGGAACTCCCTCTTAGAGGGTCCAATGTTGTCAAGTGTATCCTTTTTGATAGTCAAGAAAACTTCACATTGGAGCCTTATTTTTTTTTTTCTTCCTCATTGAAAATCTCCTTAATCCTCTAGAAATTAAATTTTGCATATACCTGCACACTCTTGGGGAGACAGAGAATCGATTTTTCATTTCCTCTTGAGCTCTCTGTGAAGAGAGATTCTGACCAATTAACATGGGTTATAAATTGGAAATCCTGGTCAGATAAACACCCCATGATGAATCGAGGAGGGGATAAACAAGTCTATGATCATTGAGAAAGGGAAAGTGTAAGAAATTAAAAAAGAGAAATTCTGTTGGCTCAGTAAGCTATTAGATGTCATAGTCTCTAAGGAGAAGACAGAGGACTTAGTGAATGTTTATGTTATACTTATTCTTTATGCTCTGCTTGAGAGAGTCAGTTTCTAGGCAGGTTGATAAGAAGTCCAGGATCCCCAAGGAGGAGAGAGGTGTAGGGAATTTTCAAGAAGGAAGAAAGGACAAACGTCTAGAATTTTTTCCCCCTCTACATTCCTTAGTCTTAGTAGCATTTTTTTTTTCTTTAAACCAGAACTGGTGATTACTCAACAAAACAACTCAGCTTATACTCTGTACTAAGGATTATGTAACAACAATGTATGCTGCTTGAGAAGAGTTTCTCCTTCCTGAAAATCTTCTAACTAATCGTGTTATCTTAAAATGTATATTATGGGAGTGGGTCTGGTAAGATCTTTCTATTGTTAGATTCGAATCCTGTTATCTTAAAATGTAAATTGTGGGAATGGGTCTGGTATGATCTTTACAACTTTGAGAGATTCTTTTGATATATTGTAATAACTAATCAAAAAGATACATAGTCCCCTTGCTAAGACTAGGAGGGGGCACTTCTGATGTCTATGTCAGAATCTTTCTCTGTCCCTTTCACTGTAATAAAACTTCTGCCACACAAGAGCTCTGAGTGGTCAAGCTTGGTCTCTGGTCCTGAAGCTAAATCTTCTTCAGAGATCACAAATTGGACTTCGTTCACCATAAGCTATTATCTTGGGGGCTTGTCTGGGATCTTCAGGACAATTTAAGAACACTCAGAGCTCTAGCCTGTCTGCTTCTCAGAATACACATTTTCTGTCTTACTAACTCTATGGTGTGCCTGTCTGTGTGGATGTAGAATGAAAGAGACACACCAAAATGAGTACGAAATAAGCCTTGAGCCCTGTTCTTCAGTTTTGCAGTGCCTCATAATGACTGAAGGCAGCCCCAAAAAGGAGAGCCTTGAGGATTTATACTGACCTGCCGATGCCAGGAGACACCCAAGGTTCCTGCAAGAAGAGCAACCAGAAATGGGCAAAGCATGTAGGCTAAACTTTCCTTTTTCAGTCAGCTTTTCCTGGTCTCTTTGTCCATTTCATAATTGCTTGGGAAATTAGAGCTACTAATCTAACTGTAGGATTATAGACTTCTGACCGAGCGACTTCACTTTCACTTCACTTTCATGCATTGGAGAAGGAAATGGCAACCCAATCCAGTGTTCTTGCCTGGAGAATTCCAGGGACAGGAGAGCCTGGTGGGCTGCCATTTATGGGGTCGCACAGAATCGGACACGACTGAAGTGACTTAGCAGCAGCAGCAGACTTTTAATGGAGTTGTGACTCATGCTGTTCCTTTGTACTTTTACTTAGACCCACCCTTGGTAGTCATGGGAACCTAGACTTACCAAAAGAGCGTTTGGGAGCTAAGTGGAACTAGTGTGTCCTTGTAGCTGTGCTCCCAAACTGTGTGGATGGAAGTGCTGCTAGTGAGCGTGAGGTTTCTAAGAACATAGGTCAGGAATCCCAGTTTGGGAGTACAGTGGGACTCTTCCTTTTGCAGTACGAGCTCTTAGCAGACCAGTTAAAGCTGTCCAGTAGCTTAGTATGTGGCAATGACTCCTCGTTTCTACTGCGGTCAGGATTGTACTCAGGAATGTGAAAGGGCACATGGAAGATGGACTCTTCCCTTAGCAGTCCTAGCTTGGGAAACATTCCAGAAAACTACTCTGTTACACCCTGGGTGTCATCAGAGGAAAAGGGCAAATCAAACAAAGTTTGTGGTGGTATGGAGCTAGAAATCAATTTGGGATGGCATCCAGTATACCCCTGGTGCATCTCCACCCAGCCTTGTTGGTAGAAGCAGAAGGGATGAGTAAGGCGCCAGCGTCAGTAAGGGACAAACTAAATCTGGCCAAGGAAAGAAAGCTTTGGTGAGGAAGTCTGTCTCCACTCCCATCTAGAATAGGGAGGGATGCCTCCAATGGAAAGAAGCAGAGTCGCTGGTCTCCACTTTTTTCTCTCTTACAGATGGGAGCTACTCAAAGTTCCAGACTCACACCCTTGGATAGTGTCCAGAAAAACTGGGATACATTTTACTCCTAGATGACACACCTGACTTTCTTTTGCAAATATGCATGGCCACAATATCCCGTTGGAGGGTGGCAGACACTGGCAGGTTGAAGGGTCTCTTAATTAAGATACTGTTTTACAACTAAACCAGTTCTGTAGAAAACAAGGGTAATAGGTAGAAGTGCCTCTGTGTTACTCTTATTTGCTCTGTGAGACACGTCAGACTTATGTTCCAAGGGTACAGATTGGGTGGAAAGCCTTCATCTCCCTTCTGTCCTCTTACTTTGCCTCTGCCTCTGATTCTGGGGCTCACAACTGAGCAAGTTGAGGGTCAAGGAACCCCTCCGGGAAGTCTTGCCTCAGTCTCGATAGGAGTTCAAATAACGTTCCAATGCAGCCTCAGACTACTCTGGTTTCAATAGGAAATCAGGCAGTCAAAGTAGAGAAGGCACAGACAACCAAAACTAAGGGTAAAATACAAAATAGAGAAAAGGATGAGACAGAGGACGAGAAAGTGGATGAGTATGAGAAAAAGCAGATTTCTCTAATCTATCCCTTGGAACATATGGGAAGGATAGCCAGAGAGGAACAGCTACACAACTTACTGCCTCTTCAGGAGGCACTCACTGGAAAAAAACAACCGATCCATAAAAATTCATAAGCCCTTATCTTACCCAGAGTTACAACAGATAAAGAGAGATCTGGGAGACTATGTATAAGATCCAGAAAAGTACATAGAAGCTTTTACAGGACTAACTTTACTTTATGAGCTTACTTGGAGACATGTAATGTATGTCTTTGGACAGACACTGACTCCTGACTTGAGAGCTCGAGTTTTGGGGGAAGCTACTGCTTTTGGAGATGAATGGCTTGAGTGTGAGGCAAGGGGGAAGAAGGAGCACAAAATGCCTCTCCTCCCTATGGGTAGCCAAGTGGTTTCCATAGCAGAGCCAGACTGGGATTATCACAAAGATAAAGGGATATGGGAGTAGACTCACTTTGTCAATTGCATTATTGAAGGGCTTAAGAGACCTCAAACCAAACCTCTAAATTATGCTAAGTTGATTGACATAGAACAAGGAGAAAGGAAGCTGCTGGCGGATTCCCAGAGAGACTTTGGGAAGGTCTTTGAAAATTCACTAATATTTCTTCTGGGAGTGCAGAGGGAGAGACAATAATAAAAGATAAATTTCTCATTCAGCTCCAGATAGCCACCATAAGTTACAAAAAGAGGCGTTCGGACCGAATCAGTCTTTAGAGACATTTTTGCAGCTGACTTAGACAGTATATTACAGTAGAGAATATAAGGAGGAGAAACAACAACAGAAAAGAACCGAAGAAAAGGCCCAGGCTCTAGAGATGGCTGGGAAAACTGCCATGAGTCAACCTGAAGAGAAAAATGTCCAGAGGAGCCCAGGTGAAAAAGGACTGGCTTGCTATTGCTGAGGAAAGGAGCGGCATTTCAAGTGAAGTTGCTCTCAGGAGTCTAAGCACCTCGCCCCATACCCCCACCCCGGCTCTGTGTCCAGTCTGTAAAGGACCACCCTGGAGAACAGACTGACCCCAGATGTGTAGGCTCCAGGGCTCAGACTCTCAGGGCAATCAGGACTGAAGGTGCCCAGGGGTTCCTACACAAGCTCCCATCCTAATAATACCTGAGGAACCCCGGGTATTAATAACTGTGGGGGGCCAATGAGTCAATTTTCTTTTGGACACTGAGCCAACTTTCTCTGTGTTCACTGAAGCCCCTGGCCCGCTTTCCTCCCAATCCACTAATGTAATGGGACTGTCAGGATGAGACAAATGCTACTATTTCAGTCATCCTTTAAGCTGCACCTGAGACTCTGTATTGTTTTCTTATAGCTTCTGAGTTTCCGATCGTGCTGGGGTCTCCCTCACACCTTCTGGGGAGGAATATACTGAGCAAGATCCAGGCCTCTGTTTTCATGAAATGGAGCTTGCTCTTTCTCTCTTACTAATTGAACAAAATGTAAATATTAAAGCGTGGGTTGATGGAAAAACTGTGGGTTGAACATAAAATGCTGTTCCTGTTATTATCAAGCTCAAAAACCCTCACCTATTTCCACATAAAAAGTGATAAATGATACATTAGATAAGATGGATTTCCTTGATATCTTCAGGACATTCCATCCAAATACAGAAGAATACACCTTCTTCTCAAGTGCACATGGAACATTCTTCAGGAGAGACCACATCCTGGGTCACAAATCACACCTCAGTAACTTTAAGAAAATTGAAATCATATCAAACATCTTCTCCAACTACAACACTATGAGACTAGATATCAGTTACAAGAAAAAAAAAAAAAAAACTGTAAGAAACACAAACACATGAGAGATTAAATGATACATTGCTAAATAACCAACAGGTTACTGAAGAAATCAAAAGGGAAATCAAAAAAATTTCTAGAAACAAATGACAATGAAATCACTATGACTCAAAACCTATGGGATGTAGCAAAAGCGGTTCTAAGAGGAAATTTTATAGCAATACAATCCTACCTCAAGAAACAAGAAAAACATAAAATAGACAACCTAACTTTGCACATAAAAAAACTGGAAAAAGAAAAACAAAAACACCCAAAATTAGTAGATGGAAAGAAATAATAAATATTTGAGCAGAAATACCTAGATAGCATATTGAAAAGCAGAGACATTACTTTGCCAACAAAGGTCTGTCTAGTCAAGGCTATGGTTTTTCCAGTGGTCATGAATGGATGTGAGAGTTGGACTGTGAAGAAAGCTGAGTGCCAAAGAATTGATGCTTTTGAACTGCGGTGTTAGAGAAGACTCTTGAGAGTCCCTTGGATTGCAAGGAGATCCAACCAGTCCATTCTGAAGGAGATCAGCCCTGGGATTTCTTTGGAAGGAATGATGCTAAAGCTGAAACTCCAGTTCTTTGACCACCTCATGTGAAGAGTTGACTCATTGGAAAAGACTCTGATGCTGGGAGGGATTGGGGGCAAGAGGAGAAGGAGACGACAGAAGATGAGATGGCTGGATGGCATCACTGACTTGATGAACTTGAGTCTGAGTGAACTCCAGAAGTTGGTGATGGACAGGGAGGCCTGGCGTGCTGCGATTCATGGGGTCGGACACGACTAAGAGTCGGACAGGACTGAGCGACTAATCTGATCTGATCTGATCTGATATACAGTGTTATGTCATCTGCAAACAGTGAGTGCTTTACTTCTTTTCTGATTGGATTCTTTTTATTTCTTTTTCTTTTCTGACCTCTGTAGCTAGGACTTCCAGAACTATGTTGAATAATAGTGGTGAAAGTGGACAACCTTGTCTTGTTTCTGATCTTAGGTGGAATGCTTTCAGTTTTTCACCACTGAGAAAAGTGTTTGCTGTAGGCTTAACATATATGGTCTTTATTATGCTGAGGTAGGTTCCTTCTATGCCAATTTTTTGAAGAGTTTTAATCATAAGTCAGTGATGAATTTTGTCAAAGGCTTTTTCTGCATCTATTGAGATTATAATATGGTTTTTATCTTACAATTTGTTAGAATGGTGTATCACATTGATTTGCATTTTCTGAAGAATCCTTGCATCCCTGGAATAAATCCAACTTGATCATGGTATATGAGCTTTTTAATATTTTGCTGAATTCTCTTTGCTAAAATTTTGTTGAGGATTTTTGCATCTGTGTCCATGAATGACATTGGCTTAGACTTCCCTTTTTTTGTGTGTTGTCTTTGTCTGGTATTGGTATCAGGGTGATGGTGGCCTTGTAGAATGAGTTTGCAAATGTTCCTTCCTCTGCAATTTTTTGAAAGAGGTTTAGAGGATAGGCATTAGCTATTTTCTAAGTGTTTGATATAATTCTCCTGTGAAGCCATCTGGTCCTGGGCTTTTGTTTTTCAGGAGATTTTTGATCACAACTTTAATTTCAGTGCTTGTAATTGTCTTGATCATAATTTCTATTTCTTCCTGCTTCAGTCTTGGAAGATTGAACTTTACTATAAATCTGTCCATCTCTTCCAGGTTATCCATTTTATTGTGATATAGCTATTCCTAATAGCCTCTTTTAATTCTTTGTATTTCTGAACTGTTTGTTGTAACCTTTCCTTTTTCATTTCTAATTTTGTTGATTTGATTCTTCTTTTTTTTTTTTTTAATGAGCCTGGCTAAATAAGCCTGTCAATTTTGTTTATCTTCTCAAAGAACAACCTTTTAGTTTTATTGATCTTTACTATTTTTTTTCTTCCATTTTTTTCCATTTATTTCTACTCAGTTCAGTTCAGTTCAGTTGCTCAGTCATGTCCAACTCTTTGTGACCCCATGAATCGCAGCACGCCAGTCGTCCCTGTCCATCACCAACTCCCGGAGTTCACTCAGACTCACGTCCATCGAGTCAGTGATGCCATCCAGCCATCTCATCCTCTGTCGTCCCCTTCTCCTCCTGCCCCCAATCCCTCCCAGCATCAGAGTCTTTTCCAATGAATCAACACTTCGCATGAGGTGGCCAAAACTGGAGTTTCAGCTTCAGCATCATTCCTTCCAAAGAAATCCCAGGGCTGATCTCCTTCAGAATGGACTGGTTGGATCTCCTTGCAGTCCAAGGGACTCTCAAGAGTCTTCTCCAACACCGCAGTTCAAAAGCATCAATTCTTTGGCGCTCAGCTTTCTTCACAGTCCAACTCTCACATCCATAAATGACTACTGGAAAAACCATAGCCTTGACTCGATGGACCTTTGTTGGCAAAGTAATGTCTCTGCTTTTCAATATGTTATAGAAAACCCTAAAAAGCCTCTTGATGAAAGTGAAAGTGGAGGGTGAAAAAGTTGGCTTAAAGCTCAACATTCAGAAAACGAAGATCATGGCACCCGGTCCCATCACTTCATGGGAAATAGATGGGGAAACAGTGGAAACAGTGTCAGACTTTATTTTTCTGGGCTCCAAAATCACTGAAGATGGTGACTGCAGCCATGAAATTAAAAGATGCTTACTCATTGGAAGGAAAGTTATGACCAACCTAGATAGCATATTCAAAAGCAGAGACATTACTTTGCCAACAAAGGTCCGTCTAGTCAAGGCTATGGTCTTTCCTGTGGTCATGTATGGATGTGAGAGTTGGACTGTGAGGAAGGCTGAGTGCTGAAGAATTGATGCTTTTGAATTGTGGTGTTGGAGAAGACTGATAGTCCCTTGGACTGCAAGGAGATCCAACCAGTCCACTCTGAAGGAGATCAGCCCTAGGATTTCTTTGGAAGGAATGATGCTAAAGCGGAAACTCCAGTACTTTGGCCACTTCATGGGAAGAGTTGATTCACTGGGAAAGACTCTGATGCTGGGAGGGATTGGGGGCAGGAGGAGAAGGGGACGACAGAGGATGAGATGATTGGATGGCATCACTGACTCAATGGACGTGAGTCTCAGTGAACTCCGGGAGTTGGTGATGGACAGGGAGGCCTGGCGTGCTGCGATTCATGGGGTTGCAAAGAGTTGGACACGACTGAGCGACTAACTGAACTGAAATGAAAAATAGTACTGGAAAATTATGAGACCTATTCCATTAATCTAGCAAAGTTGAAGGATACAAAATCAATACACAGAAATCACTTTCATTTTTATATACTAACAATGAGAAATCAGAAAGAGAAATTAAGGAAACAATTGCATTCACCATTGCAACTAAAAGGATAAAATATCTACAAATAAACTTACCCAAGGAGACAAAGAACTGTAAATGGAAAATTATGACACTAATGAAAGAAATCAAAGACAATATAAACAGATGGAGAGATTCCATGATTCTTGGTAGGAAGAATCGCTGTTGTGAAAACGACTATACTACCAAACAATCTACAGACTCAATGTGATCCCTATCAAATTACCAATAACATTTTTTACAGAAGTAGAACAAAAGATTTCACAATTCATATGGAAATACAAAAGACCCTGAATAGCCAAAGGGGTCTTGAGAAAGAAGAATGGAGTTGGAGGAATCAACTTTCCTGATTTCAGATTATACTACAAAGCTACAGTCATCAAGACAGTATGGTACAGTATGGTACTGGAACAAAAACAGAAATGTAGACCAATGCAACAAGATAGAAAGCCCAAAAATAAACCCATGCACCTATGGGTACCTTATTATTGACGAAGTAGGCAAGGATAAATTCCTAACTTTAAAGTATGCAGGTCAGGAAGGTTTAATGGATACCCCATTAGACAATTCTGACCTGAATGTATTTATAGATGGCAGTTCTTTTGTTCGGGATGGAAAATGGAAAGCAAGTTACTCTGTGGTTATGTCTGAACAGGTTTTAGAAGCAAAGTCTCTTCTCCCCAGTACAAGTGCCCAATTGGCAGAGCTTGCTGCTTTAACCCGAGCCCTGCTGCTGCTGCTGCTAGGTCACTTCAGTCGTGTCCGACTCTGTGCGACCCCATAGACAGCAGCCCACCAGGCTCCCCCATCCCTGTGATTCTCCAGGCAAGAACACTGGAGTGGGTTGCCATTTCCTTCTCCAATGCATGAAAGTGAAAAGTGAAAGTGAAGTCGTTCAGTTGTGTCTGACTCTTTGTGACCCCATGGACTGCAGCCCACCAGGCTCCTCCATCCGTGGGATTTTCCAGGCAAGAGTACTGGAGTGGGGTGCCATTGCCTTCTCCAGACCCGAGCCCTAGAGTTAAGCAAAGGGCAGTGAGTAAATATATATATTGATTCTAAATATGCTTATTTGATTTTACATGCTCATGCTGCAATATGGAAAGAGAGACAATTTAAAACAGCAATAGGAGAAGCTATTAAACATTGCAAAGAGATTGAGAGACTTTTAACTGCTGTATTGTCGTAAAGAAGTAACACACTGGAAAGAGTAAGGCAGGGACAGGAGTAAAGCAGCCAAGGGAAATCAGTTGGTCAATTCCCAAGCCAGAAAAGTGGTACTTTATGAACTCCGTCTCCTACAAATGCCCCTAGTCTGGACAGGTCCTGCTGAACAAGAAAAACCAAAATACACTGAAGAATTAGAAAGATATGAGAAAAGAGGGGCAAAAATTACTGATAAAGGATGATTACAGCCTGAAGACAGACAATTAATAATTCTTGAAAATGCTCAATGGAAAATTCTTAAGGGTTTACACCAGAGTTTTAATTTAGGTGTTGAGAGCACTTACCAGATGGCTTCTAACATATTTGAGGGTAAAAATGTAATGAAAACTTTAAAGAATATTGTCAAGAGATGTTAGATTTGTCAGAAAAATAACCCAAAGACTGAAAAGTTAGCAAAAACTGGGTTACAATGAAATGAAAAGTATTCTGGAGAGGATTGGGAAACTGATTTTACTCAAATGCCAAAAACAAACAAATTTTCTTCCTTACAGTTCTGGGTAGATACTTTTACTGGATGGACTCAGGCCTTTCCTTGCTGTAGTGGGCAGGCTAAGGAAGTTATAAAAATTTTAATCCATGAAATTATTCCCAGGTTTGTGCTGCCATGGAGCCTCTGAGTGACAATGGCTCTGACTTTAAAGCTGCTGTAACTCAAGGGGTATCAAAAGCTCTAGGAATAAAATGTCACACTGTTCCTGGAGACCCCAATCTTCAGGAAAGATAGAAAAGGCTAATGGCATTACTAAGAGACATCTGTGTAAATTAACTCAAGCGACTCAGGACAGTTGGCTTAAAGTTCTATGCATAGCTTTAAGAGGGCTCAGACTGCACTTAGAAAGGAGGGACTGTCCCTCTTTGAATGTATCTATGGAAGACTCTCCTTAAGCACAGACATTGTTATAGACCCTGAAGCCTTAGAATTAGTTATGTGACTCAGCTTTCAGCCTTTCAATATACGTTATGGAAACTCCAGAAGGTGACTCCTGATCCAGGCTCTGTGTCCAACAAGCCGTTATTTGAGCCAGGCACTGAAGTCCTGATAAATACAGTGGGATCTGGAAGGCAATCTCTTGAGCCCCTCTAGGAAGGCCCTTACCAGGTTATTCTTTCTTCTCCCACAGCTCTCAAGGTGCCAGGAATTGATTCCTGGATGCACACACACGAGTTAAAAAGTGGCACCATGACCAAAACTAAACAATGTCATTTTATGTCTTTATCCTCTATGCTTTCATTTTTTACGTTTCAGATGGGCCTGATAATCTATGTGGGCCTGCTTCTGCTGACTCCAAAAGTCCCAATTCTGCCATTTGACCCTTAAGACAACACCTTCCTGTCCTGGCTCATTTTTATGCTGCATTCCACAATCGGTCTAATTGCTGGGTCTGCAGAGCACTCCCCTCTTCATCAGTTGAAAACTTTCCATGGTAGGTTTCTCCATTTTAAAGAAAAGACTTTCTTCAACTCTGTGAATATTTTTACCAACAGCCATCACGTGTTATTCCTGTCTTTAATCTGATGACATCTATCAATTAACTAACTATGTGACTGGTGTAATACTTTGTACCTTAACTATGGACATAATGTGACTTTCAATTTTGATTATACATTGTCTTGGTTTAATGACTACTTTGCTTCACATAAGAAGGTAAATGGGTCTTGATATAGTGGTTTCCTACCTGATGTTTATCAAATATGGGATGAGGTCATATGGCTAACTCCTGAAAAGGAATGTCTACTATCTAATGCTCCCATATGCTGGAAACAAATAGAATCATCCCCAGAAGTTAACCAACAACTTAATTATAGTTGTTGGAAACAATTGGGATTTTTGCCTCAAGAACTATGCAACATACTCATACCTGTGCTTTCTAATCCCAGTTCAGTTCCTCCTTTTGCCTGGGCAGGAACTCATGGGACTGTATCCCTCAGTCACACTGGTTTGCTCCAAATGAGATCTACTGGATATGTGGTTCTTATCCATGGGCGTGGCTTCCCACTGACTGAATAGGGAGATGCACACTAGGTTTACCTATTACTCATGGCTTCATATTTTCAGAGCTTCCAGAGAAGACTGCTAATCTGCCACACCTTAAAACTCACTGGGCAAGGTCTGTATTTCACTGGTAAGATTATCTGGCTGCAATATTCTTTTCTCTCTGGGAACTACAGATGTTGTGCTACGAACTGATGCTCTGACTAACTTTACTCGACAGACTTTACGAGATACTAAAAAAGCTATTTCAGCCCTTAATGCTGAGCAAATACAAATTAGAAAGGTGGTTTTACAAAACAGATTGGCCTTAGATATTCTAACAGCCACACAAAGAGGAAGTCGTACTATTATTAATACCTAATGTTGTACATATATACCATATATGAGTACTACTGTTACTCACTTTACTAAACACGTGAACAAAATGATTCAGGCTATGGATTCTCCTGAAGCCACAGTCACCTCACTTTGGGAAACGTTAAGTAGTTCCCCATGGTGGAAAACTATCTTAATTACAATAATTCTAATTGCTCTGTTTTTACTGTTTGCTCCCTGCATTTGTAACTGTGTAACTGGATTTGTTTCTAACCATCTGAAAGCTTTTAAGTTACAAATGGTTGTTCAGGCTCCTACAAGTGCCACAGCTTCCTCCAACTATTACCTGGGACCCCTGGATCAGAGACCCTCCATATGAGAGCTAGGAGAATATGTTGCCTCAACAGTTTAGGGATGATGCCTCTCAACAGCAGGAATTAGTTATGGAAAGAAAACAATATCCCTTTCCCTTGGCAACATAATTCTCCTAAAAGAAAAAGGGGAGAGAGGATGAGAAAGTCAATTTCTAGGTAGGTTGATAAGAAGCCCGGGGTCCCCAAATTGGAGAGAGAGGTTTGGGGTTCTCGAGGAGGTGATAGGGATCTGGAATTCTCAAGGAGGAAGAAAGGACAAACGTCTCCTCCCCCTCCCCCTACATTCCTTAGACTTAGTCGCATTTTTTTCCCCCTTTAAATCTGATGATTACAACAAAACAATTCAGTTTAAACTCTGTACTAAGGATTATATAACACCATTGTATCCAGCTTGAGGACAGTTTCTCCTTCCTGAAAACCTTCTGACTACTCCTGTTATCTTAAAATGTATATTATGGGAGAGGGTCTGGTGAGATATTTTTATTGTTAAGTTCTAATTCTGTTATCTTAAAATGCAAATTGTGAGAATGGGTTGGTAAGGTCTTTACAACTTTGAGACATTGTTTTGATTTATTGTAATAACTAATCTTCTTCTTCAGAGATAATGAATCCGACATTGTTGCAGGAAAGCGGACCCCTTTTAGGGCCCAAAACTGGGCTCTTGTCTAACACTTGGAAATGAATTGTCTGAGGAGACACATGTACTGACAAAGCAAGAGATTTTATTGGGAAATGGTACCCGGGTGGAGAGCAGTAGGGTGAGGGAAACCAGGAGAACTGCTTTGCTGCGTGGCTCACAATGTCAGGTTTTATGGTGATGGGATTAGTTTCCGGGTGGCCTTTGACCAATCATTCTAATTCAGAGTCTTTCCTGGTGGCACACACCAAGATGGATGCTATCAAGAGGGATTCTGGGAAGTGGACAGACACGCGGTGTCTCCTGTTGACCTTTCCCAACCTCTTCCGGTTGGTGGTGGCTTATTAGTTCCTGCTGGTGGTGGTTTATTAGTTCTGTATTCCTTATCAGGATCTCCTGTCATAAAACAACTCATGCAAATGGTTATGGTGCCTGGCCAGGGTGGGCGGTTTCAATCAGTGTGCTTCCTCTAACAACATCATTCACTGTAAGCTATCATGCTGAAACATTTTGCAATGTTTACTGCAAATTATTTAGAGATTGTTGCAGGGTTATTTCCATGGTTACAAAAGGCCAGTCTTAAAAAGGAATTTTGGACTTGCCATCCTAAATATTTGAAGGGATTCATGCTTTGAATATGTGTGTGTGTGTTAAAGGCATGAATCCAGTTTTCAAGCATATATTTGGGGGGCACTACAGAGATTGGACATTACTTTGCCAACAAAGGCCCGCCTAGTCAAGGCTATGGTTTTTCCTGTGGTCATGTATGGATGTGAGAGTTGGATTGTGAAGAAAGCTGAGTGCTGAGGAATTGATGCTTCTGAACTGTGGTGTTGGAGAAGACTCTTGAAAGTCCCTTGGACTGAAAGGAGATCCAACCAATCCATTCTGAAGGAGATCAGCCCTGGGATTTCTTTGGAAGGAATGATGCTAAAGCTGAAACTCCAGTACTTTGGCCACCTCATGCAAAGAGTTGACTCATTGGAAAAGACCCTGATGCTGGGAGGGATTGGGGGCAGGAGGAGAAGGGGACGACAGAGGATGAGATGACTGGATGGCATCACTGAGTCGATGGACGTGAGTCTGAGTGAACTCCGGGAGTTGGTGATGGACAGGGAGGCCTGGCGTGCTGCGATTCATGGGGTCACAAGGAGTCGGACATGACTGAGCGACTGAACTGAACTGACTGAAAGAGGTTGGAAAAGCCTAAATATGTGAACTGAGATTGGAGGGGAATTTATATTTTTGTATTTGTATTGTGTGTTTGTCCAACCATGTAAATCCTTCAGTTCCTGATGATATAAATTTTACTTTAAAAGTTATGAGCAAGATGTAGGGCACACTGTAATAAATGGATTGATTTCTAGTTAGTTCAATTATATACTATGGAATATTCAAATGATCTTGTTTCTGGTGGGAAGTGGGGGGATTACTGTAAGCTGAGAATTGCATAAAACTGACTCTGATGTAAATGTCTTATCTTTCTAAACTTACAGATTATGAGGGTAAAAGCTATGACTTACATACTTTTTAAATAGTTCTATTACTTATGCAACATACTGGCACAGGATAGGTCTATAACTAGTTAGTTGGTTGCCTAAATCAATAGCAGAAAGTATATATATGAGAAGACTCAAATATTCAATATTTTTCACTT
Source organism: Bos grunniens (assembly GCF_055505025.1). NCBI lineage: Eukaryota > Metazoa > Chordata > Mammalia > Artiodactyla > Bovidae > Bos > Bos grunniens. The sequence goes on along the minus strand of NC_141179.1, from coordinate 4,554,363 downwards.
GATGGATAAGGCTTTTAAAAGGATGCAGACAATATTTCTTAGAATATCTAGGTTTTTAAGACAAATTGAATACATAAATTTGTGTATAAAATTGAAATTATGTTAATAAGATTAGTACTATTCATGTTCAACTTATTCCTGAAATTTGCATCATCTGAAAAGAAATAGAAAATCTGGAGTCTAAATAAAGTATGATGATAAATTAGAAGGATACAACTGAACTTTAACGGAGGAGTCAGTAATGTTTGATGAACCTAGACTACTGAAGTGAAGTGAAGTGAAGTGAAAGTCGCTCGGTTTTGTCTGACTCTTTGCGACCCCATGGACTATACAGTCCATGGAATTCTCCAAGCTGGAATACTGGAGTGGGTAGCCTTTCCCTTCTCCAGGGGATCATCCCAACAGAGGGATCAAACCCAAGTCTCCCGCATTTCAGGCAGATTCTTTACAAGCTGAGCCATAAGGGAAGCCCAAGAATACTGGAGTGGATAGCCTATCCTTTCTCCAGAGTATCTTCTTGACCCAGGAATTGAACTGGGGTCTCCTGCATTGCAGGTGAATTCTTTAGCAACTGAGCTATCAGGGAAGCCCCACCTACTTGTATCCTAATTCATTGAACTAACACTCTTTGTGAATCAGAACCTAAAATCCAGAGATTGCTTGCACTTGATTTCAAGCTTCGACACTCATTAGCTATGTGACCCTGGGCAAGATTCCTCACTTCTCTATGCCTCAGTTTCCACTCCACCATTTGGGCTGCTAATAGCCCCTACCCCTTAGGATAGTTGTAAGGATTAATGGATTGATTAATGAATTAATACAGGCATGTGAGGGCTTCCCTTGTGGTTCAGCTGGTAAAGAATCCACCTGCAAATGTGGGAGATCTGAGTTCGATCCCTGGGTTGGGAAGATTCCCTGTAGAAGGGAAAGGCTACCCACTCCAATATTCTGGCCTAGAAAAGTTCCATGGACTGTATAGTCTGTAGGGTCGCAAAGAGTCGTATACAACTGAGCGACTTTCACTTTCACATGAGTGTGCATATAAGCCTGATAAAAGTGATCAAAAATGTTATTTGTGAAGATAACAATTGTACTCATTCATTGTTGATCTTGTAACAAATTACTTAGATGCTTAAACAGATAATTGTTATCTTCCTATCTTACAATATTACCTTTTATTAACTGTAGGCTAGAAGTTTGGTACAAATCTCTGTATTCTTGTTTAATTGTAAGCAAAGGTTCATTTCCAGCTTCTAAAAACTGCTGTATCTCTTGGATCATGATCCCCTTTCTCTGTCTTCAAAGTTAACAAAGATAGGTGACGTGGCATCTTTCTGTCCTTCTTTCCTGGTTGGAAATCCCAGCCAGGAATTATTCTTCACACTAAACGATTCATGTGATTACTTTGGGCCTACCTAGGTACTCCAGGATACTCTCTCTATCTCAAACTCTTTGCCCTAGTCATATGTGCAAAGTACATTTTGACATAAAAGATAACATATTCACAGGTTCTGAGGACTGTTGCATATAGATCTTTCCTAGGGGTGGTGGGGATGGGTATGTACTATAGTGATGATAGCCTTGCAGTTGACAGCAAGATTTGAGTCAAAAATCATTGCACTTTTTAAGGTGATCTGTGGGGGGATTTTTCAGTTTCTTTAATTTTTAAAAGTAGAAAAGAATTAGTAACCAACTGCCCTGGAATCTCTGTCTAACGGAGTGCTTATAAGCTGTGTCCTCTAGAACACTATTTTTGTGAAAGAATGGACATGAAATGAAAAACAAATTAGGTGTGTATAGGAGGACTCACATCTGTTTTCCAATAAGACAGGTGGTAAAAACAAATTCAATCTAATTTTTTAATGACAAATTATTTCTTATGTCAATATACTAATAGGCATGTGACTTCTCAAAAGGATTGTATGGCTTTTCCTGGAATTATTTGGCTATGAAATTTTTATTTTTATTTACTTCCTTAGGGCTTCTGAATTAACTTAAGCAAGTGATGGTCCATGCACTTCGCATTCTAGTAATTTTCTTGGCCAAAGTCTTTCATTGTTTAGAAGGCAGATTTTCAAGACTACCCTCTGACCATATTTAAATGTTGTCTTATCTATAGCATCCTCTTTAGAACTTATTTTGCTTTCAGAATTTAGGAAAGCATTTATACTACTCAGTCTATCGGGAAGCATTGCACTACTGAAAGTAATCAATGTCTTTTATCATTGGTAAAATAATTATTGCTGTAATTAATATTTAATATGTTTAATATTGCAAGGCACTAGCTAAGGATTTCATAAGTATCATTTCATTAATTTCCCATGACAAAACACCCATGAGATAGGTGCAATAATTATGAAGAACCTGAGACTGAGTAAATATGGGTTTGGAAATAAAACCTAAGCTATATTTCTTCACTGCTACTGCTAAGCTGCTAAGTCACTTCAGTCGTGTCCAACTCTGTGTGACCCCATAGATGGCAGCCCACCAGGCTCCCCCATCCCTGGGATTCTCCAGGCAAGAATACTGGAGTGGGTTGCCATTTCCTTTTCCAACAGTGTGTCCTTTTATTTACTATGTTGTATTGCCATTGCTGTTGCTGCTGTTCAGTCATTAAATTGTGTCCAGCTCTTTGCAATTCCATGGATTGTAGCACGCCAGGCTTCTCTGTCCTTCATTATCATACTGTTTGCTCAAACTTGTGTCCATCGTGTTGGTGATGCCATCAAACCATCTCATCCTCTGTTGTGCCCCTCTCTTCTTGCCTTCAATTTTCCTGGAATCAGGGTCTTTAGCAATGAGTCAGCTCTTCGCAGCAGGTGGCCAAAGTATTGGAGCTTCAGCTTCAGCCCGTCCAGTGAATATTCAGGGTTGACTTCCTTTAGGATTGGCTGGTTTCATCTTCTTGCTGTCCAAGGGACTCTCAAGAGTCTCCTCCAACACCACAGTTGAAAGCATTAATTCTTCAGCTCTCAACCTTCTTTATGGTCAAACTCTCACATCCATACATGACTACTGGAAAAACCATAGCTTTGACTATATGGACCTTTGTGGGCAAAGTGATATTTTTGCTTCTTAATACACTATGTTTGCCATAGCTATTCTTCTAAACAGCAAGTGTCTTTTAATTTTGTGGCTGCAGTTAACACCTTCATTGATTTTGGAGTTAAGAAAAAATGAAATCTAACAGTTTCCATCTATTTGCATGAAGTGATAGGACTGGATGGCATGATGTTAGTTTTTTGAATACTGAGTTTTAAGCCAGGTTTTTCACTTTCCTCTTTCACCTTCACCAAAAGGCTCTTTAGTTTCTCTTCACTTTCTGTGATTAAAGTGGTATCACCATCATATCTGAGGTTGTCGATATTTCTCAAGGCAATCTTGATTCCAGCTTGTGGTTCATCCAGCATGGCATTTCTCATGATGTACCCTGCATATACGTTGAATAAGCAGGGTGATGATATACAGCCTTGATGTATTCCTTTCCCAATTTGAAATCAGTCCTTTGTTTGAGGTCTATTTCTAACTGTTTCTCATTATTCTGCATACAGGTTTCTCAGGAGGCAGGTAACGTGGTTTGGTATTCCCATATCATTAAGAATTTTCCACAGTTTATTGTGATCCACACAGTCAAAGGCTTTAGTGTTGTCAATGAATCAGAGGTAGATTTGTTTTTTAATTATCTTGCTTTTTCTATGATCTAATGATGTTAGTAATTTGATCTCTGGTTCTTCTGCCTTTTCTAAATCCAACTTGAACTTGTAGAACTTCTTGGTTCATGGACTGTTGAAGCCTATCTTGGAGAACTTTGAGCATTATTTGCTAGCGTGTGAAATGAGTGCAGTTGTGCAGTAGTTTGAACATTCTTTGCCATTGCCTTTCTTTGGATTGGAATGAAAACTGACCTTTTCCAGTCCTGTGGCCACTGCTGAGTTTTCCAAATTTGCTGGCATATTGAGTGCAACACTTTCACAGCATCATCTTTTAGGATTTGAAATAGGTCAGCTGGAATTCCATTACCTCCACTAGCTTTGTTTGTAGTAATGTTTCCTAAGGCCCACTTGAGTTCACATCCCAGGATATCTGGCTCTAGGTGAGTCACCACATCTTCTTGGTTATCTATGTTATTAAGAGCTTTTTTGTACACTTTTTTGTGTGTATTCCTGTCTCCTCTTTTTAATTTTTTTCTGCTTATGTTAGGCCGTTGGTGTTTTTGTCCTTTTTTGTGCCTATCTTTGTATGAAATGTTCCCTTGGTATCTCCAATTTTCTTAAAAAAGATCTCTTGTCTTTCCCATTCTCTTGTTTTCCTTTATTTATTTGCACTGATTGCCTAGGAAGACTTTCTTTTCTCTCTTTGCTATCTTCTGGAATTCAGACTTCAGTTGAGTATATCTTTCCCTTTCTGCTCTACCTTTTGCTTCTCTTCTTTTCTCAACGATTTGTAAGTCCTCAGACAATCGCTTTGCCTTCTTTCATTTCTTTTTATTGGGGTTGGTTTTTATTATTAACTCCTATACAATGTTGTGAACCTCCATCCATAGATTTTCAGGCACTTTGTCTACCAGATCTATTCCCTTGAATGTAATCATTATAGCTCCATTTTATAATCATAAGATATTTGATTTAGATCATATCTGAAAGGCCTAGTGGTTTTCCATGCTTTCTTTTTTTTTTTTCAATTTGAGCCTGAATTTTGTAATAAGGAGCTGACGATCTTAGCCACAGTCAGTTCCAGGTCTTATTTTTGCTGACTCTATAGGGCTTCTCCACATTCAGCTGCAAAGGATATAATCAATCTGATTGTAGTACTGACCATCTGGTGATGTCCATGTGTAGAAATGTCCCTTGTGCTGTTTGAAGACAGCATTTGCTATGACAAACACTCAAATATATAGGACATAGACTTGGATTACTGTGATGTTGAATGGTTCACCTTGGAAACGAACCAAGATCATTCTGTCATTTTTGAGACTGCAACCAAGAATTACATTACGCACTGTTTTTTTGACTATGAAGACTATGCCATTCCTTCTAAGGGATTCTTTCCAATAGTAGTAGATATGATTGTCATCTGAATTAAATTCTCCCATTCCTATCCATTTTAGTTCACTGATTCCTAAAATTTCGATGTTTATTCTCATTTTCCCCTGTTTGACCACTTTCAATTTAACTTGATTCACGGACATAAGATTCTAGGTTTCTATGCAATATTGTTCTTTACAGCATCAGATTTTACTTTCACCACCATATACAACCAAAACTGAGTGTCGTTCCTGCTTTGGCTCAACCTCTTCATTCTTTCTGTAGCTATTTCCCTGCCCTACCCCAGTAGTATATTGGACACCTACCTTCTTGGTGGGTTCATCTTTGAACATTAAATCTTTTTGCCTTTTCATGCTGTTCATGGAGTTCTCAAGGCAAGAATACTGAAGTGGTTTGCCATTCCCTTCTACAGTGGATCATGTTTTGCCAGTCCCCAACTAACTGGGACATGCCCTTCGACCACTCAACATAGCTCGATGACATGCCTGGTGCCCTGGGTGTCCCATATCTGGTCTTTGTTGAATGTTTAAAGCTTCACTGGCCATCAGGTGTCAGTCAACATAAGGCCAAGTGTAGAGACAAAGGCCCTGCTGGAGTGGCTGGTAAGGCGGCCCAAGCTGAGAACACCCAGGAGGGCACACTGGCCTCACCACTGCCACTGGCTGCCCTGCAGCTGATTCGTTTCCCAGGAGTCGCTGTCCACCATGGAACTGACCCATCTCCACCACCCAGGAGGGGACAGTACCCTGGAACTCCACTGCCACTGGTCACCATGGGGCCCATTGGCTGCCACCGTAGGTCCTGCAATGGGAACTGGGTGTACTGGTCACGACCCTGCTCCCTCCTTCATCTCCAGGGTGATCTTCACAAAGCTGCTTCCCAGGCCACCAATGCCTCTTCAGGCAGCTGCAGCCATGTTATCCTGCGGCCACCTTAGAAAATGATGGCCACTATAAATTTAGTTACAAATATAGCATAAACAGTGAATATAAGGGCATTTTTAAATTTGAAAGTGGACAGTGGAGACTAAGTGGAAAATCTTGGGGTAAGGTAGGTATATCCAGATGCACCTAGACAGGATAGATACACACATATCTGTTCCTTTTCCTAAACATCAGCTGACTTTTTATGTAATACCTTATTTCATTCCACAATATGACTGCCACATAAATAATTAACCCAATATAGAACCCGGACTCTCAAATAATCAGTATATTAACTGCTTTCTGCAAATTAGCTTATATCATGAGCTTCTGAGTTGTTTGGAAATTGAGTTACATTAAGGAGTCCCTCGGAGAAGGTGATGGCACCCCACTCCAGTACTCTTGCCTGGAAAATCCCATGGACCGAGGAGCCTGGTAGGCTGCAGTCCATGGGGTTGCGAAGAGTCGGACACAACTGAGCGACTTCACTTTCACTTTTCACTTTCATGCACTGGAGAAGGAAATGGCAACCCACTCCAGTGTTCTTGCCTGGAGAATCCCAGAGACGGGGGAGCCTGGTGGGCTGCCGTCTATGGGGTCACACAGAGTCGGACACGACTGAAGTGACCTAGCAGAAGCAGCAGCAAGGAGTCCCCAGAGAGGACTCTAGTGAGAAGACCCATAGAGAGTTAAGGTGGGTCCCTTCTGGAAATAGCATTTGAAGTAGGTTTCTCCTCAAAATCTAAAAGCACTGAAAAGACAAAAACAAAAGAGTCTTGAGGTAGCTGGAGAATAAAGATTCCTAGAGTTGGACAATAAGATTGTACAATCCTCCTAAAAGGACATAGAGTCCCCATTGACTAAAAAGTCTGGCCTATTGGTGAGAATTGCCTGGTAGTTGGGAAGGGTGATTCACTGAGCTGCTATTGCTTGTTTAAAATATCTTGAAAGTATTCAAATCCTCTTTGCTTTGATTTTATATTTGCTGAGCTATCTTCTGATCTTAATTTGCTTTCCCACAGAAGTTTATTTAACAGGTGATGTGCTTTTAGGCTGACAGGAACATTACTCACAGTAAATTAAAAGTTTGTCATCTGATTTATCAATTAATCTCTCCTTAACTTGGTCAGGGTGAATCATTAGCTTTGATCACTTCTAGGTAAAGTAATGGTTAAGGACTCAGAATTCCCTGAGATGAACGGCCAGATCCAATTCACCATCTTGGAGGCCTGCACTGACAACCAGATGGGAACACATCTGTTAGGCTGCTAATTAATTCTTCAGCATATATTTGATGGGTGCTTCCTATATGTCAAGAACTACTCTCAATGCCAGATACCTTGCTATAAACAAAGTAGAAGTGCACCTTTGCCTCAGAAAACTTATTATATTTTAGATAAAAGAGATAGGTGACAATTTGTAAAAGTAGTGAAAGCTTAATCACTCAGTCATTGACTGTAGCCCACCAGACTCCTCTGTCCCTAGAATTCTCCAGATGAGAGTACTGGAGTTGGTAGCCATTCCATTCTCCAGGGGATATTCCAGACCCAGGGATAGAACCCAATCTCCTGCATTGCAGGCAGATTTTTTTACCATCTGAGCCATATATATACAAATGAATACATATGAAAAGTATCACATAGTGATAGATATTCTCAAGTAAATTAAAATAGTGTAATATGATAGAGAGTAACTTGGTGGTAATTTTCTGAAATGCAAAATAATAAAGCTGTCAAAATAATGGAATTCAGATATCAAGTCAAATTTATTTTCATTATTTACTAATGTCTGACCTTAGGCAGTTTTTGTAGACTCTCTGTGCCTTAGTATCTTCAACTGAAAATGAGGTTGATAACTATAGAATCCACTTTCAGTTCTTAAGTTATTATTAAATGAGCTAGAAATTAAAAATAGAATTGCTATATGATCCAACAGTTCCACTTTTGGGTCTTTATCAAGAGAAAATGAAAATACTAACTTGATAAGCATCTTTATCTGCATGTTGCAACCTTATTCACAATAGGCAAGATATGGAAGCAACCTAAATGCTCATTGAGAGATGAGTGGATAAAATAGATGTGAGATATATACGCACACATGTATATATACATTGCATATATATGTAAAGTATACCTATCTGTAAATATATATGCATACATAGAGACATGTAAATACATAAATGTGAGATATTATGTATATAATATTCCACTTTATATATGTTCTGTTCTATATATAATACATTATTCAGCCATAAAAATTGAAATCTTACCATTTGTGACAACATGAACAGACCTCAAGATCATTATGTTGAGTGAAATAAATTAGAAAAAAAAAAAAAACACCATATAATCTCTCTCATTTGTGGGGAAAAAGCCTCATAGATACAGTGAACAGACTGGTGGTTGCCAGAGACAGAGGTTGGGGAGATGGAGGAAATCATTGAAAAGTTATAAATTTCTGTTAAAAAATGTATGTAAAGCACTTTGATGCTAGACACATGGTAAGTACTGTAAAAGTGTTGACTGCTATTGTCCATATTTTTATTTAAAAAAATTTGAGATTTGAATGAGCAGAAAGGTCAACCACATGAATCAACTGGGAAAGCTGGTGCAAAGGCTCAAAGACAAGAATGCACTTGACTCAGTTAAGAATTGGATTAAAGACTGGTGGGACTGCAGGGCAGTAGAGGGTGGTGGAGTGGTCAGAGAGGAAGTCTCTTGGTAAATAGAGTTGGGCAAGGACTCCAAAGCAGAGGTAGGGATTTGTTAAAACACACACACACACACCACTTACATTTGTGTTGCTTGGAGACTAGGTAGAGAATGATAGAGTGAGAATACGAGCAAAGAGACCAGTCAGGAGACTATGCCAATAGCCAAGTGGATGTGTTATATTCACTTCAAAACCAACTGGTGTAGGGAAATTTACCATGAAGCACCTCTGCATACATGCTATTTAGCAGTGAAAAGGGAAGGCAGAAACAGACAAAATATCTGCCCTCATGGAGCAATGATTATATTATTAATCTTAATTTCAGACAGTAAAACTTTCCCTTTGGTATCTCACATATTTTCCTGAGGCCCATCCAAAAATAAATAAGTGATATTTGGGGTTAACCCAGGCTTGTAATTTATATTTCTCTCAAAGATGCTTATAGCATATAGAAGTCATTCTTCCCATTTGAAAGGAAATTTTATCATCTTTTCAATCTGCAGAATGATTGCATTGGGACCCACATCAATCACTCTGGTGATGTATCAAAATGTGTGCCTTTATATCTGGATCAGAATTCACTGAATGCATACAATATGTATTATATACATGGAAAAAGCGAGGTAACTCCAGAAAAAATCCACTTCTGCTGCATTGAGTAGGTTAAAGCTCTTGACTGTGTGGATCACAACAAACTGTGGAAAATTCTTAGAGATGGGAATATCAGACAACCTTACCTGCCTCCTGAGAAATCTGTATGCGGGTCAAGAAACCACAGCTAGAATTGGACATGGAACAATGGACTGTTTCCATTGTGGAAAGGCGTATGTCAAGGCTGTATATTGTCATCCTGCTTATTTAACTCATATGCAGAGTACATCATGCAAAATGCCAAGCTGAATGTAGCACAAGCTGGAATCAAGTTGGACAGGAGAAATATCAATAACCTCAGGTGTGCAAATGACACCACCCTTATGGCAGAAAGTGAAGAAGAACTAAAGAGCCTCTTGATGAAAGTGAAAGAGGAGAGTGGAAAAGCTGGCTTAAAACTCAACATTCAAAACAACGAAGATCATGGCATTGGGTCCCATCGCTTCATGGCAAATGGATGGGGAAACAATGGAAACAGTGACGGACTTTATTTTCTTTGGCCCTGAAGTCACTGAAGATGTTGACTGAAGCCATGAAATTAAAAGACACTTGCTCCTTGGAAGAAAAGCTATAACCAACCTAGATAGCATATTAAAAAGCAGAAACATCAATTTGCCAACAATGGTCTGTATAGTTAAAGATATGTTTTTTCCAGTAGTCATGTGCGGATGTGAGAGTTGGACCATAAAGAAGGCTGGGGGCCAAAGAATTGAAATTTTGAACTGTGGTGTTGGATAAGACTCTTTGAGAGACCCTTGACTGCAAGGAGATCAGACCAGTCAATCCTAAAGGAAATCAGTCCTGAATATTCATCGGAAAGACTGATGTGGAAGCTGAAGTCCAATACTTACTGATTCATTCGAAAAGACCCTGATGCTGGGAAAAATTGAAGGCAGGAGGAGAAGGGGACGACAGAGGATGAGATGGTTGGATGGTATCACAAACTCAATGGACATGAGTTTGGGCAAGCTCTGGGAGTAAGTGATGGACAGGGAAGCCTGGCGTGCTGCAGTCCTTAGGGTCACAAGGAGTTGGACATGCCTGAGTGACTGAACTGACATAAAATATGTCATTAATAGTATAAGACAGGAATTGATAGGCTCTCTACTCCATTGTCCAGTCTTGCTACCATTTGCAATCTCAGTAGAGTTGGAAAGACCTCTAGCTAAATAAAATCAAGTTGGCATAGGTTTCTTTAGGAATGTTTGATAAGGATTCAAGGTGATCTTGTTTTTTTTTTTAATGATCATACCTGGGACAAATACTCACTCTACTATTTGTAATATTGTTCTGACATCTCAAACCAGAATTTTCAAACTGTCGTCCTGTCTACTTTATAATATCCATCCCACCAGACTATGTATTCAACTGTGGTGGTTTACTTTCTGCTCACACCAAAACAAAAGCTATGTATAGTTAGATATAACTTTTCAAGCTTATGAACATTTAAATATTTTAAAATGTATTTTAATATATAAGAAGAGAATGTCATGAGCAAATTAGTTTCCTCTCTAGGGAGAGATGATATAAGTTGGAAAATACTGAGATTGCCTTGTCTCCTTTAATTCTCTTCCTCACATAGATCTTCACAGATCTTAGAGGTTCTACATCTTCTAAATTTAAAAAAATATACATCATATGGCATCACATATGTGGAAACTTAAAAATATGATACAAATGAAGGTATTTACAAAGCAGAAATAGACTCACAGTCATAGAAGGAAGGATTGTGGCTACCAAGGGGGAAAAAGAGGGGATGAATTGGGATTTAGGAATTGACATACAGACACTGCTATGTACAGAGTAGATGGGCAGCAGGTGAAATCTATCTATCTATCTATCTATATCTATATCTATATATATATGCATATAGAAATACAGTGCAGCTGAACTAACACAACACTTTAAATCAACCATACTTCAATTAAAATAAAAAAATACAAATAGAGATTAATTTATTTGGTTGCCTCTTTTTTGAGGTTTTGTTCAAAAATTAATCAGTACCATGAATAGCTAATTCTTACTAGCCTAATATACGACCTTGTTGTGAAAAGTAGAGACAAGAATTTTTTTTTGTCATTTTTAGTTATCATTTATCTTTATTTTTTAATTTAAATTTTATTTTATTTAACTTTACAATATTGTATTGGTTTTGCCATATATCAAAATGAATCTGCCACAGATATACATGTGTTCCCCATCCTGAACCCTCCTCCCTCCTCCCTCCCCATACCATCCCTCTGGGTCGTCCCAGTGCACCAGCCTCAAGCATCCAGTATCGTGCATCGAACCTGGACTGGCGACTCATTTCATATATGATATTATACATATTTCAATGCCATTCTCCCAAATCATCCCACCCTCTCCCTCTCCCACAGAATCCAAAAGACTGTTCTATACATCAGTGTCTCTTTTGCTGTCTCGTATACAGGGTTATTGTTACCATCATTCTAAATTCCACATATATGCTTTAGTATACTGTATTGGTGTTTTTCTTTCTGGCTTACTTCACTCCGTATAATAGGTTCCAGTTTCATCCACCTCATTAGAACTGATTCAAATGTATTCTTTTTAATGGCTGAGTAATACTCCATTGTGCATATGTACCACTGATTTCTTATCCATTCATCTGCTGATGGACATCTAGGTTGCTTCCATGTCCTGGCTGTTATAAACAGTGCTGTGATGAACACTGGGGTACACGTGTCTCTTTCAATTCTGGTTTCCTCAGTGTGTATGCCCAGCAGTGGGATTGCTGGGTCATAAGGCAGTTCTATTTCCAGTTTTTTAAGGAATCTCCACACTGTTCTCCATAGTGGCTGTACTAGTTTGCATTCCCACCAACAGTGTAAGAGGGTTCCCTTTTCTCCACACCCTCTCCAGCATTTATTGCTTGTAGACTTTTGGATCGCAGCCATTCTGACTGGCATGAAATGGTACCTCATAGTGGTTTTGATTGCATTCCTCTGATAATGAGTGATGCTGAGCATCTTTTCATGTGTTTGTTAGCCATCTGTATGTCTTCTTTGGAGAAATGTCTATTTAGTTCTTTGGCCCATTTTTTGATTGGGTCATTTATTTTTCTGGAGTTGAGCTGTAAGAGTTGCTTGTATATTTTTGAGATTAGTTGTTTGTCAGTTGCTTCATTTGCTATTATTTTCTCCCATTCTGAAGGCTGTCTTTTCACCTTGCTTATAGTTTCCTTTGTTGTGCAGAAGCTTTTAAGTTTAATTAGGTCCCATTTGTTTATTTTTGCTTTTATTTCCAATATTCTGGGAGGTGGGTCATAGAGGATCCTGCTGTGATGTATGTCGGAGAGTGTTTTGCCTATGTTCTCCTCTAGGAGTTTTATAGTTTCTGGTCTTAGGTTTAGATCTTTAATCCATTTTGAGTTTATTTTTGTGTATGGTGTTAGAAAGTGCTCTAGTTTCATTCTTTTACAAGTGGTTGACCAGTTTTCCCAGCACCACTTGTTAAAGAGATTGTCTTTAATCCATTGTATATTCTTACCTCTTTTGTCAAAGATAAGGTGTCCATATGTGCGTGGATTTATCTCTGGGCTTTCTATTTTGTTCCATTGATCTATGTTTCTGTCTTTGTGCCAGTACCATACTGTCTTGATAACTGTGGCTTTTTAGTGGAGCCTGAAGTCAGGCAGGTTGATTCCTCCACTTTGATTCTTCTTTCTCAAGATCGCTTTGGCTATTCAAGGTTTTTTGTATTTCCATACAAATTGTGAAATTATTTGTTCTAGCTCTGTGAAGAATACCGTTGGTAGCTTGATAGGGATTGCACTGAATCTATAAATTGTTTTGGAGCATGGATCTGAGTAAGTAGCATTCAAGAAAAAAGAAAATGGCAAAAGAAAGCAAGGACAAGAGAAACACTCATTCACCTTTATCATGAAAATGATTTCCATTTCCCTAAATCACAGCCATCCTGTACCCACCCAACCTATACAGTCCACAGCCTGGAGGTGAGGAATGTAAATTAATTTCTGTGTTATTGAACAGGATTCCACAATAGACAGACAAAGTTTGGATTATTATCTTATTATATGTCATGACCACTGCACTCACCAAGATGTGATTGACTCTCCAGATAAATAAAAACCAAAACTAAAACCATTTTGTGTATTTTCACTATTCTGGGCAGCTGAAAAAAACAAACAAATAAGCCAAAAATATATAGCATGTGAACAGAAAGGCCATTTGGTTTTATATATAAGAATTGCCCTCTGTGATATTCCAGCAGTTGTGGTAAATGCTGTTCAGTACAATGAGGGAAGCTCTGAAACATTTTAGCAAAGCCTTCAAAACTCTGGACAAATGCTTTAACCTTAAGTCAAATCAACCCTGCAGTCCACATTGCTTTAAGCTTCTGTAAACTCTTTATTGCTGTTAGAGCAGATGGATCAGAGGAGACAAATATAGTTTGCTGTTTTAAGGCATGCTGGCCTGTGTGCCTGTGCACACACACATGCACACACACACACACACACACACCATGCACCATATGGCACTGCCTATTGACCTTTGAAACATCAAGCGACTAAAGTGTTACATGCTTATTTTATTTTTATTTTATTTTTTAAATTTTATTTTATTTTTAAACTTTACATAATTGTATTAGTTTTGCCAAATATACATGCTTATTTTAGATATAAAACTTGTTTGCTTGACTTCTAATGAAAACTATTATCATACTCAAAAATGTGTTTTAACTTTTGGTTTGATTCTGAGCCCAGTCTTACATATTTAGTACAACCTGAATGCCCTAAAATAGCCAGAAAACTTTCTCACTAGAAAGTATTCTACTTACATCCAAAGAGGCAGTAAAATATGTCTTCAAATCTGTTCTTGCTTCCATCCTTCTGGAGAACATGCACTAACCTAGCTGGGTTGTAACTCCAGATTTGTATCAAATTTTGAGATGAACACTGTTCAGGTATCATGTGTTGACTCTCTAAGATTCAGGTAAAGGAAAATTGGTTGAACTCTAGAGGTGTTAGATAGCTTTATTGGACTGCCATAGTTGGCCCAATGGAATATGATATTTTGATAATTAGGTCAACATGGCAAATATGGTAGTTATGATATGTCTTCACAAAATCCTTGGCTTGACTTTATACAAATTCTTCCCATGTCATCAAAAAGCATCCTCTTATTACTATTCTCTTCTAATGAATCTTGTGAAATTAGGAAAATGATCCCTGTTATTCTGCCCTACATGAATAGTCTTTAATTATGTGTTCTGAAGGATGTCCTTTTAGATAACAAATCCCTATATCTGGGAGCAGAGCTTGAATTACTCTCTCTACATAAGCCAATATTGGGTGGAAACAGGGGCAGTGAGCAATTAGTCTCTGTAAATGATGTAGTTAATGAGCAACTGGATTAGTTTGGCTTGAGCCTTCCTTGCTGTTGTGCTTAAGAATTTGTGGGTAAAATTAAAAGAAAATGTGAGTCCAGGCAATTTCAGCTGCTTTGAAGAACTTCCAAAGAGCCTATCTATGAAGACAGCAATTTAGAACATAAAGGAAACTACTCTAGTTCTTATACAAGTGCTGCCTGCTTTGCCATTTTCACTGCTGGGAAAGCTAAGGTCCAAGAATCTTTGCTGTCTAATCCATTTGATTTCTAGTTTGCCTCTATTTTTCTTTCTATTCTACCTTCTTTCTCTCTGACCATTCTTCCACTTCACTTGAGATACATAGAGTGGCAGAAAACTCCATTTTAGAACTAAAATTAAAGTCATGGCATTTAACCAATATAAATGTTAGAGTCAAGAGGAAAACAGAGGCTCAAACTGTTCATTCATAAATGATTCAAGAACTTGAATTCAGCTATTTTGCAAATATATATGTACATTTAGTTGGGACTGGAAATAACAAATAATGAAACCAATAGAGTATTTGCCAGTAATATATGTTGAGTGCTTGAAGTATGCAAGGACTCTGCCAGGTATGTATGACAGCTATATAGACAGATACTGCACCAAACTTGGCTGAGTTTATATTGGGTGAATATATGGCATTTGTTATCATGAAGCTCACAGTCTGAATGAATAAGACATATATAAGTAACCACACAGCTAAGTAGTACAAGCACCACATGAACTCACAGAAGCTAAAGGGAGTCATGGGGATTGGGGGGAGGGGCAGGAGACAGAGAGGATAGCGGTTCACCATCTGACCTGAGATCTGAAGTGCTGGGCAGAGCCATAACATGCTAGGGTTGGAAGGAGAAAACTCAGTGGGGACGTGTGCATGCTAAGTCGTTTCAGTCATGTCTGACTCTTTGTGACACTATGGACTGTAACTTAGCAGTCTTCTCTGTCCATGCGATTCTCCAGGCAAGAATATTTGAGTGGTGTGCCATGCCATCCTCCAGGGGACCTTCTGGACCCAGGGACTGAACTGTGTCTCTTATGTCTCCTGCATAGGCAGCTGGATTCTTTACCACTTACACCACCTGGGAAGCCCATCAGTGGGTATGTATCATCAGGTATGTATAAATTCTAAATCTAAGACATCACAGAAAATATCTCTACATTTTAGTGGGAACAGAAGGCCTAGGCAAGAAAGCAGTGGGAGAGTAATGCTAGGTCATGTAATTAACAGGTGACTACTCTGTATCCAGGTATTATTCTATGCTGATATATGGTAGCAAAAATAATATGAACCTTGTATTCTAGTAGAGGATGTGGTGTGTAGGTGTTAAGTGGCTTCAGTTGTGTCTTGACTCTTTGTGACCCCATGGACTGTAGCCGTCCAGGCTTCCATGAGATTCTCCAGGCAAGAATACTGGAATGGGTTGCCATACTCTTCTCTAGGGGATCTTCCCAACATAGGATCTGAACCTGGGTCTCCTGCATTGCAGGCAGATTCTTTACCATTTGAGCCACAAGGGCAGTCTGCAAAGTGGCAGTCTGCGATGAGCCCTATCTCCTGGAAATTATCTGCTTATATAATTCTTTCAGCCTTAAGTGTGGACTGGATTTAGTGATTTGCTTCTAATGATAACACGTCAAAAGTGATGGGATGTCACTTCAGAGATTAGGTTTCCAAAATACTGTGATTTCTATCTTTCCTCTTTTCTTTCATTGTCTTCTTGCTCAATGTCAGGGAAGCTAGCTGCCATGTGGTGAGTTATGCTATACAGAGTCCCATGTGGCAAGAAGTTGGCCAGTGAGGATCTGAGGCTAGACAGCAGTGATGAGTTTAGAAGTGGCTTCTCCTCCAGTTAAGCCTTGAAATGATTATTGTCCTTGCCAAAAAAATTGATTATAGCCTCTAAAAATCCCTGAGCCAGAGACTCCAAAGCAATGCTTGGATTCCTGCTTCATAGAATTTATGAGATAATAAAATGTTTGTTATTTCATGCTGTTAATTTTTGGTGTATTTAGTTATTCCAGCATGTATAAATATAGGAGAGATAAATAATTTATTCTCTCTAGTCCCATAAATGAAACAACTTTGAAGAAAAATTATTCAGGATAATAGGAGCCATTTGGGAACTGGAAGCTTCAGGGAGCAGGCTGGATGACATGTGTTACAATTTTGTATAGAGTGATTAGACAAGACCACAGGACAATATGACGTTTGAACCAAATTCTGAAATGAGGAGGGTGATTGGACTGTGTGGATTGCTGGGGAGGACGTACTATATAAAGATCTCAGATATGAATATCCTTGGGCAGAAGTTTGTGGAGTTTTTTTGAGGAAGAACAAGAAAGCCAGTGTGGCTATAGGGGGAAAATGGATGAGGAAGGGGGTGGTTTTACATGAAGTCAGAGAAGTAGTAGGTGTAAAGAATACATATGGCTCTGAAGGATTTGGTAAGGCTGTTGGATTTAATACTGAGTAAACTGGGTAGCTTTTGAAGGATTATAGCAAAGGAATGATATCTATTCATACACACACACACACACACACATATACTTTATAAAATGTATGGTACATTTTATATGTGGAAGGACAAGGGAGGAAGGAAAGAATTAGGAAGCCATTGTAATTGTCTTGGTGATGGGTGTTTCAGACCATGGTGGTAGCATGCAGTAGAGTGAGAAGTAAATATATGCAGAAGGTAAAGAAGGTATGTTTATGGATGGATTGGATTAGATGCATAGTGGAAAGACTCTGGAGACGTGTCAAGAATGACATGAGTACTCTTGCCTGAACATCTGTAAATGGAATTTAGACTTACTATGATGAAGAAGGCTCTTTACATTAGAGTAGGAATTGGGGGTGAAAAGAGGCATAAGGTGGGATGCTGTCTCGTCAGAATTTTGGTGTTTTTACTTATAGAATTTGAGTTACTTCTTAGATATCTAAGTGAAGATGGCAAATAAATTTGGGGCAAACAATGAATATAGAGGTCAGGGAACCCAGGCTTAAGTTATAGATTTGGGGATTGTCAAGGTACAGGTGGCATTATGAGACCACTTCCTCCACACAGTATACTTTTAAGAAGTACCACTTACTTTTGGTTCCTCAGAATAGTATTCACATTAAATGTCATAACGATTAAGACCACTGGAATTGTGAAAGACAATAACCCTGTAAGAGTCTGATGATGTAGCTAAGGCAAAGATGGTAATAAAGAAGGAGAGAGGTATATAGGCTGAATCTTGGAAAGTCTAACATTTGGATGTTGTGAAGTTTCTGGAGGGCTAGTAAGGGAAGCTTAAAAGAGGAAACCAGCAATGTAGGCAGACAGTATTAAGAGCCAAATATAGAACTTATATCAAGAAGCACAGAGTAATCAACTGTGTCAAATGCTGATGTAAGATTTGTTGTTGTCCTTCAGTCAATAAGTCATGTCTGACTCTCTATGATACCGTGGACTGCAGCAGAGCAGGCTTCCCTGTCCTTCACTCTCTCCTGAACTTTGCTCAAATTCATGTCCATTGTGTTGGTGACTCTATCTAACCATCTCATCCTCTGCAACTCCCTTCCTCTTTTTGCCTTCCAACTTTCCCAGCATTAAAATTTTTTCCAATGAATTGGCTTTTTGCATCAGGTGGCCAAAGTACTGAAGCTTTAGCTTCATCTTTCTAGGCAGTGTCGATGGGTTGATGACTTTGTAAAAGCTGGTTTGTAGAATGATATATGTGAGTGCATGCTCAGTCATTCAGTTGCGTTTGACTCTGCAACCTCATGGACTGTAACCCACCAGTCTCCTCTGCCCATGAGATTCTCAAGGCAAGAATACTGGACTGGGTTTCCATGCTCTCCTTCAGGGCATCTTCTGGACCCAGGGATTGAACCCATGTCTCTTATACCTCCTGCATTGGCAGGCAGATTCTTTATCACTGAACCACTTGGGAAGCCCTTTAGAGAGATATCAGTTCAGTTCAGTCACTCAGTCGTGTCCGACTCTTTGTGACCCCATGAATCACAGCATGCCAGGCCTCCCTGTCCATCACCAACACCCGGAGTTCACTCAAACTTATGTCCATCGAGTCGGTGATGCCATCCAGCCATCTCATCTTCTGTCGTCCTTTTCTCCTCCTGCTCCCAATCCCTCCCAGCATCAGAGTGTTTTCCAATGAGTCAACTCTTTGCATGAGGTGGCCAAAGTACTGGAGTTTCAGCTTTAGCATCAGTCCTTCCAATGAATACCCAGGGCTGATCTCCTTTAGAATGGACTGGTTGGATCTCTTTTCAGTCCAAGGGACTCTCGTGAGTCTTCTCCAACACCACAGTTCAAAAGCATCAATTCTTTGGCGTTCAGCTTTCTTCACAGACCAACTCTCACATCCATACATGACCACAGGAAAAACCATAGCCTTGACTAGACAGACCTTTGTTGGCAAAGTAATGTCTCTGCTTTTGAATGTGCTATCTAGGTTGGTAATAGCTTTTCTTCCAAGGAGTAAGTGTCTTTTAACTTCATGGCTGCAATCACCTTCTGCAGTGATTTTGGAGCCCCAAAAAATAAAGTTTGACACTGTTTCCATTGTTTCCCCATCTATTTCCTGTGAAGTGATGGGACCAGATGCCATGATCTTCATTTTCTGAATGTTGAGCTTTAAGCCAATTTTTTCACTCTCCTCCTCCACTTTCATCAAGTGGCTTTTTAGTTCCTCTTCACTTTCTGCCATAAGGGTGGTGTCATCTGCATATCTGAGGTTACTGATATTTCTCTTGGCAATCTTGATTCCAGCTTGTGCTTCTTCCAGCCCAGCATTTCTCATGATGTACTCTGCACATAAGTTAAATAAGCAGGGTGACAATATACAGCCTTGACATACTCCTTTTCCTATTTGGAACCTTTTGTTCCATGTCCAGTTCTAACTGTTGCTTCCTGACCTGCATATATGCATCATGAGAAAGTGAAAAAAAGGACTCACTAAAGTTTTGTTTCTGGCTCTCTAAAACAGGAAGAAACCCAAGGGGACATGTAGTTTTCCTCACAGTCCAAACTTGCTTGCTCTATCAAAATTCAGAATCATGTGCATTTAAATGGTAAGAGATGCTCATATTTTCTCTAAAGTAATCTAAGAGATCACTTTTTAGTCTCTGAATATTAATCAAATTACATCATCAAAGTTTCATAAGCAATAATGTAACTTGCCATGGGATCTTGGAAAAGACTTTCCATGCATTTTCTTTTAGATACATTATATTTTGCTTCTGTATGAAACAGTGGACATAAGATAAAAAAGAACTTTACTAGATGTGAGTAACTCTCTAAGTTAACAGAATATTTGGCCAATCTCAGTGTGAAAATCCTAAAGTCTGGAATAAACTGAATTCATGTTGTCTACTCCTCAGAATACTTGTGAAAAATTGTAAATAAAAGCCTCTGTCAAGAAAGTGTTATAGTTACTATAACCCTTAATCCTACAAGAGTTAAAAGATGCAATAGAAAAAGGAGACATAACTGGAAGAAGGGAAAGAGAAACTAGATGATCAAGAACATTCATGAACTCATTATTAAGAAAGACATAGCACCCTGATTTTCAGTGTCTTGAATAAGAGACAGTAAAAGAGAGAGCTGCCAATACTGTAGTACCCTTGCGCTGATTCAATCAATTGGAGTATGTTGGATTATATTTCATTTACCATTTTTCCCTCCTGGAGAAGGAAATGGCAACCCACTCCAGTATTTTTGCCTGGAGAATCCCATGGACACAGGAGCCTGGTGGGCTACAGTCCATGGGATCGCTAGAGTCGGACACGACTTAGCCACTAAACCACCACCACCACCACCATTTTTCCCTAAGGACAGATATTCAGGAATGTATTTCATCTCAGATCAAATCCAGGAAGTTATTCTTTTTACCAAAAGGAACAGAGCATAATTGCCCATCTTTGAATATGAATGTGTGGAAAAACTGGTAGAATGAAATTGCATAAATAATTGATATTTGAATATGTGAAAGAAAACAAAATGAAAATCCCAGTGCTGTCAATTTGGTTAAGAGCAGTACAGGAGAAGACCAACAGAAGTTGAGCTTATACTACAACTACCAATATTGCTTGTCATGCTGCCATTGCTATTGCCTACAGATACTTAGTACTTATTAATCAAGCACTATCATAATATTTACATGCATTAATTATTTAAATGAAGAGAGATTATAAGCTTCATGAGGAGAAAGACTAAACATTATTCACTTTGTAATCAAAGCCATTAAGTACAGTACTTGACATATAGTAAGCTCTCAATGAAAGTGAAAGAGGAGAGTGAAAAAGTTGGCTTAAAGCTCAACATTCAGAAAACGAAGATCATGGCATCCGGTCCCATCACTTCGTGGGAAATAGATAGGTAAACAGTGGAAACAGTGTCAGACTTTATTTTTCTGGGCTCCAAAATCACTGCAGATGGTGACTGCAGCCATGAAATTAAAACACGCTTACTCCTTGGAAGGAAAGTTATGACCAACCTAGATAGCATGTTCAAAAGCAGAGACATTACTTTGCCAACAAAGGTCTGTCTAGTCAATGCTATGGTCTTTCCTTTGGTCATATATGATGTGAGAGTTGGACTGTGAAGAAGGCTGAGCGCCAAAGAATTGATGCTTTTGAACTGTGGTGTTGGAGAAGACTCTTGAGAGTCCTTGGACTGCAAGGAGATCCAACCAGTCCATTCTGAAGATCAGCCCTGGGATTTCTTTGGAGGGAATGGTGCTGAAGCTGAAACTCCAGTACTTTGGCCACCTCATGCGAAGAGTTGACTCATTGGAAAGGACTCTGATGCTGGGAGGGATTGGGGGCAGGAGGAGAAGGGGACTACAGAGGATGAGATGGCTGGATAGCATCACTGACTCGATGGACGTGAGTCTCAGTGAACTCCTGGAGTTGGTGATGGACAGGGGGGCCTGGCGTGCTGCGATTCATGGGGTCGCAAAGAGTCAGACACGACTGAGCAACTGAACTGAACTGAACTGAAGCTCTCAATAGAAGCTCTTAAACCAAACTAAAAAATAACCCAGGGTAGATTAAGGCTTGATTTATCTTGCCCAATGGGCTTTCACCAATACTTTAGTAAGGAGAAACAAGATTGTGTCATTAGAATATCAATATGTACTAGTTCTTCAAGGTAGATGAGCCCATTCTCTCATTAAAAAGCATGGCCAAGTATGTTCCATAGTTTATCTTCTGAACTTGTGGCAATTGAAATTCATTTATTTTAGTTCTTAAATATCTCCTCAGTTACCTCTCCAATATGTGTGTGTGTATATATATATATATATATATATATACACACAACTTCTTTAAAAACTAGGCAGAAGGTTTGAATAGATGATTTTCCCAGAAGATATACAAGTGGTCAACAGGTATATGAAGAAGTGCTCAACATCTCTAATCATCAGGGAAATGCAAATCAAAACCAAAGTGATATATTACCACACACTTGTCAGAGTGGCTACTATCAAAAACACCACAAAAAACAATTATGTGCAAGAATGTTGAGTAAAGAGAACACTTGTGCACTGCTGGTGGGAATGTAAATATGTGCAGCCACTGTGGAAAGCAATATGGAGGTTCATCAAATAACTAAAAAGAAACTGATGCAGCGATGCCAGTCCTAGGCATATATTTGAAGAAAATGAAAACATTAATTTAAAAAAATGCATATTTCCAATGTTCATACCAACATTATTCTCCATGTGGAAGGTGTGGAAGCAACCCAAGTGTCTACCAACAGACAAATGGATAATGAATGTGTGTATATATATGTGTGTACATATACATATATACACACATGATATGTGTTAATACATATATGCTGCTGCTAAGTCACTCCAGTCGTGTCCAACTCTGTGTGACCCCATAGATGGAAGCCCAGCAGGCTCCCCCCATCCCTGGGATTCTCCAGGTAAGAGTACTGGAGTGGGTTGCCATTGCCTTCTCCAATGCATGAAAGTGAAAGTGAAAGTGAAGTCGCTCAGTTGTGTCTGACCCTCAGCGACCCCATGGACTGCAGCCCACCAGGCTCCTCCATCCATGGGATTTTCCAGGCAAGAGTACTGGAGTGGGGTGCCATTGCCTTCTCTGTAATACATATATATGATGCTATAAAAAAGAATGATCTTGGAGGGTATTAAGTTTAGTTAAATAAGTCGGAGAAAGACAAGCACTATATGTTAATATTTATATGTGAAATCTAGAAAATAAAATAAACTAGTGAATATAATAAAAAAGAAACAGACACAAATATAGAGAACAAACTAAAAGGTATCAGTGAGGTTGGGAAGGATAGAGGAGCAAGACAGAATTAGGGGATTAAGAGGTACCAATTACTATGAACAAAATAAATAAGCTACAAGAATATATTGTACAGCACAGGAAATATAGTTGGTATTATAATACTATAAATAAAATACAATCTTTACACATTTTAAACACTATGTTGTACACCTGAATCTTCTGTAGTATCATAAATCAATTGTAACTCAATTAAATGCATAAAATATGCTAAAAATATAAATATCATAGTTTTTACAAGGGCATTCTTAAAAGAGTATAATTTCATATCTAGAGAACAAACCTCTTGCACTTCTATAAATATCCAATATACATTTGTGTGAAGTGGCAAATTCTGTATGCAAATTATATCTTTGTATACACAAGTGTTTATCTTTATGTGAAGTTGCTAATTCTATATGCAAATCTACAGAATTTCTTCTTAGTATATTTGGCACAGCTTTGGTGTGTGTGTGTGTGTAATTAAGTCTAGTACTTCGAGAGAAAACAGGCAAAATCACCATGCAATTAAATTATCTGAAGAAGCAAGGGGTCTGGTAACAAAACTCCCAAACATAATCATCAATAAATCAATGTGTATAACATAAGAGTAATTTTATTCCATATTATGTAGCTCAATACATAACAGCAACAATTTGAAATGTTTTTGAATTACTCTTGTATGTCTTCGTGAGTAAAGTCGCTCAGTCGCGTCCGACTCTTTGTGACCCCATGAACTGTAGCCTTCCAGGCTCCTCTGTCCATGGCATTTTCCAGGCAATAGTACTGGAGTGGATTGCCACTTCCTTCTCCAGGGGATCTTCCCAACCCAGAGATTGAACCCGGGTCTCCCGCATTGTAGACAGACGCTTTACCATCTGAGCCACGAGGGAAGTCCTTAGTTTCAGGTTAAGGTTCTAAATTATCAGTAAGTGAAAACAAATGACAATTAGGCATACTGAAGAATAGCTCAATCAACTTTTTTCTCTATAGAAAATTATATTATGATATTATCATTATTCGAAGAGAAGATCAAGAGTGTTCAGCCAGAAAACTGTAGGAAAGAGACTAGCATAGAGGATATTAGACAACTAATAAAATATTATTTCCTTGAATTTTTATGTTATATTTGTCAGCTTTTAAAATATGCTATTTGTTATCTTTTTTACTGAACATATATATATATAAAATTTATGAATATAATGCATATATTTAATTCATATATATAATATATAATTTTGCATTTGTGATTTTGGTTTTTTGTTTATACTTTTTAGAACTTCACCCTAATTTTTTATCCCCACAAAACCTATATCTCTAGACCATAGCACAGCCCTGGTAGACATTAAGCTTTGGTGTAGTAGTCCGTATTTTAGACACTCTTGGTAGAGGTTTTATTCTTTCTTCTCAAGGTAGTTAATTGTTGTGTAAGGTAGTTAAGGTTGTGTAAGGTAATCTATGCAACAGGAAGATATGAAAAGAATTATCTATTAGAGAAAGAAAGTTGAGTTAACAAGAGATCCTGGTTCTTGTTAAACTGAGTGGTGATTATTGGATGAAAATTTGGCTTAAAGGTCAACATTCAGAAAACTAAGATTATGGCATCCAGTCCCACCACTTCATGGCAAATAGATGGGGAAAGAGTGGAAACAGTGGCAAACTTCATTTTTGGGGGCTCCAAAATCACTGCAGATGGTGACTGCAGCCATGAAATTAAAAGATGCTTACTCCTTGGAAGGAAATTTATGACCAAGCTAGACAGCATATTAAAAAGCACAGACATTACTTTGCCAACAAAGGTCTGCCTAGTCAAGGCTATGGTTTTTCCAGTAGTCATGTATGGATGTGAGAGTTGGACTATAATGAAAGCTAAGCCCCCCAGAATTGATGCTTTTGAACTGTGGTGTTGGAGAAGACTCTTGAGAGTCCCTTGGACTGCAAAGCTATCTGATCAGTCCATCCTAAAGGAGATTGGTCCTGAGTGTTCATTGGAAGGACTGATACTGAGGCTGAAACAGCAATGATTTGGCTACCTGATGTGGAGTTGGTGATGGACAGGGAGGCTTGGCGTGCTGCAATTCATGGGGTCGCAAAGAGTTGGAACAACTGAGCAACTGAACTGAATTGATCTGAAGAGCTGACTCATTTGAAAAGACCTTGATGCTGGGAAAGATTGAAGGTGGGAGAAGGGGATGGCAGAGGATAAGATGGTTGGATAGCATCACCGACTCAATGGAGACAAGTTTGGGTGGACTCCAGGAGTTGGCGATGGACAGGGAGTCCTGGCGTGCTGCAGTCCATGGGATCACAAAGAATCAGACACGATTGAGCGACTGCACTGAACTGAATTATTGGATGAACTAATCATATGTGATATATTTTAACAATTACTTACTCAGAAATCAAAGCAGAACTCTGTGACTCAAAATCTATTTTTATTTTCTTTCTAGCCATGAATCATACTCTCCTCAGACAACCCAGGTTTTGTCCATAATCTCTGTCTTTTGTCAATGTAAGCTTTCTCCAATATCCCCTCCTCCATGACCTATGGTTTCTTTGCCTTGGTAGACATTCTCCTGCAAGTAATCTCACTTTATTTCATATCAGTCAGGCAAAGTATGGCTCCTTTACAAATTTCCACACAATGTCCATTCATCCCATACATTTAAAGAATCACCTTGGGGGGGAAAAAAAAAGGGACATTGACCAGTTGTAATTCTAGTTTGTTCTTTCACTTGAGTGTTTTTTAAAATGAAAATTCTTTGATATGTTCTAAGTAGTAACATGGTTCAATGAAGAATTAATGGAGCACCCTGTTTTAAAGTCCTGCTGTGGAAATCTGCTTTTTCCCATTACACCAGACATAGTGGGAGGAAATCTGTGGTTTGGCTCAGGGACATTGATCTGGAATTTCAGCTTCCAATGTATACTTCTCTTGAGCTACCAGGAAAGTAACACTAAAGCTCATAAATGATTCTCTTACTTATTCCTTATCTAGAACTAACCTTTACTGTGTTGATTTTCTGGTCAACTCAATAATTTGACTCAAATCTCTGATTTGTTTCAGATGGATAAAGTCATCAGTCACCAGATATGAATGGAAACAGAGCTTACTATATTCATAAACTAGTTAAGGTGAACCAGAAGTAGGGCCTTTTTGGGTGGTTCCACAATTCAGAGTAATGGATGAATTTTCTTTTGCTGTGAGATGAGATGAAAATAAATTTCTGGATTTATTTAAACTTAATTTATGGAAAATAAATTTACTGAAAGAGAGAAAATAAGTTTCCTGCTGAACTTAGAAGTTCAATCTCCTTTAAAAAATAAACTTTTATGGTAATATTTTCCACAGACATGCAATAGATACTGTAAAATAGCTATTTTAGTCTAGCCTCTTTCTGTGTAAAAGTGTTATGTATGGGTATGTTTGTGATTATGATGTGACATAGGAATATGTTACAATAGAACTTGTCCACGGATTTCCATTCTCTTCACATTTAGTACAGGCCTAGACCTCTTAACTCATGGAATGGATACTATTTCTGAACCAAACTAATTCTTTAG
Source organism: Bos grunniens (assembly GCF_055505025.1). Lineage (NCBI taxonomy): Eukaryota > Metazoa > Chordata > Mammalia > Artiodactyla > Bovidae > Bos > Bos grunniens. The sequence continues at coordinate 4,527,769 of NC_141179.1, read as the reverse complement.
TGAGTGAGTTTCATTTCCAATATAAAACACCTTCTGATGAGCCAGTTACAAAGGCCTAAAGGAGGACATACATCAAGAGTTGAGTTTGCTGAAGCTACTACATGGGACATTTTGTGTGATGCATGGGTTGTATATGCATTTCTCATGAACACATATCTAGAGAAGGGGGTAGTTATATCATGACTTATATCATGAAGCTACTACATGGGACATCTTGTGTGATGCATGGGTTGTGTATGCATTTCTCATGAACACACATCTAGAGAAGGGGGTAGTTATATTATGACTTTTTAAAAGCTAGATGTATGGGACCTAATTAAACTTAAAAGCTTCTGCACAACAAAGGAAACTATAAGCAAGGTGAAAAGACAGCCTTCAGAATGGGAGAAAATAATAGCAAATGAAGCAACTGACAAACAACTAATCTCAAAAATATACAAGCAACTCCTACAGCTCAATTCCAGAAAAATAAATGACCCAATCAAAAAATGGGCCAAAGAACTAAATAGACATTTCTCCAAAGAAGACATACAGATGGCTAACAAACACATGAAAAGATGCTCAACATCACTCATTATCAGAGAAATGCAAATCAAAACCACTATGAGGTACCATTTCATGCCAGTCAGAATGGCTGCGATCCAAAAGTCTACAAATAATAAATGCTGGAGAGGGTGTGGAGAAAAGGGAACCCTCTTACACTGTTGGTGGGAATGCAAACTAGTATAGCCACTATGGAGAACAGTGTGGAGATTCCTTAAAAAACTGGAAATAGCCTTATGATCCAGCAATCCCACTGCTGGGCATACACACTGAGGAAACCAGAATTGAAAGAGACACATGTACCCCAATGTTCATAGCAACACTGTTTATAATAGCCAGGACATGGAAGCAACCTAGATGTCCATCAGCAGATGAATGGATAAGAAATCAGTGGTACATATACACAATGGAGTATTACTCAGCCATTAAAAAGAATACATTTGAATCAGTTCTAATGAGGTGGATGAAACTGGAGCCTATTATACAGAGTGAAGTAAGCCAGAAAGAAAAACACCAACACAGTATACTAACGCATATATGTGGAATTTAGAAAGATGGTAACAATAACCCTGTACACGAGACAGCAAAAGAGACACTGATGTATAGAACAGTCTTTTGGACTCTGTGGGAGAGGGAGAGGGTGGGATGATTTGGGAGAATGGCATTTAAATATGTATAATATCATATATGAAACAAGCCACCAGTCCAGGTTGGATGCATGATACTGGATGATTTGGGCTGGTGCACTGGGACGACCCAGAGGGAGGGTATGGGGAGGGAGGAGGGAGGAGGGTTCAGGATGGGGAACACATGTATATCTGTGGCAGATTCATTTTGATATATGGCAAAACCAGTACAATATTGTAAAGTTAAATAAAATAAAATAAAAAATAAATAAAAGCTAGATGTAACAGTTCTAAGGCTCTTTTTCAATACTCTTGAAGTGTGTTGTTTTAAAGTAACAGCTTAGTTTGCTTGGACATACAAATTAAATGCAATATTAAAGAGACCACATTTATATTTCATTTATCTGGAACTAGTGACTTATGTGCATGGTATATAACTAAATACATTCGTTTGTTATTTATATAATAGGATCATTTCTGCTGAGATTCATTGTCAACTGAAAGTCATTTGAGGCAACCCTTGGTCAGATGAAAACAGAACAAAGAGAGAAAACCGTTTTCATGTGGTTTATATAGATTTCTAGCTCTTCTCTTAGTAAGTATATTTATTTTTTGTGATTTAAAATCAACATTAGATAATGTTTACTCCATACTCTATTCTTCTACTCCTCTCATGGGAACCTATATGCATTAAATAGCTATTGGGGAACTTGACACCCAGAGAGAACTACTATTTTTTTTAAGGATGGAAAAAGTATCATTTATCTATAAATTTCTTTATTATCTGCTTACATTTTTTGCTTGAAATTACTGCAACAAGATTTAGTAATGATTCAAACATATACTTATTTCTAAGCAAAATATCCACCATTAACACAACTGTTAGCAAATTAGCCAGAAAAAACTAGATTATGTTTTAAGTGTCTTAACTCTGTTTTTTTAAGAAGTTGGAACAGATGTTCTACTTTTCAAAAGGTCATGATTTAGTCTGTGGCTATTACCTTATATATACTTGTACTTTTTCTTCTAATTACATTATTTTTTATCAGTACTGTGTCTCTTTGGCTTTGATTACATTAATCCATCGGACTTTGGATTCTGCCTTAGCCCAATATTTTTTTTTGGCCAAATATCTCTCATTTCCTCTGTCCTAAAGGTCAGTTCTCCAAGAACATTTTGACTTGTTTTCTGGCCATGACTTTGATGACTTGGCTCTCTTTTCTATAATCCCAGGGAGAAAATAACTGTAGCAAAGACTGTTTCAGTGTCTCACACCTCCTGGAGTTTCACAAGGTTGCTGAAGTTACGAGAAGTGGAGAGAGAGATTTTAATTAGGAAAAAGTCTGGGAAAATACATGCCCTTTGTGAGCATTTTGGTATGAAGATGAAGAAAGAGTATCCAGCCTTGGTTCTGACAAAGAATCCAGAATACATTTTGTCAATTAAACAGTTAAAGTAGGTATTGACCCTGCATAGTCAGAACTCACCCATGTGTCAAATCCATAGCTCATGGGCACAATTGTCCAGGCTTATAGGATTTTCATATGGCTAGTCAAATATTTCTAATCAATAGACTAGACCCGCAAGTGGACCCCGCAGCTGTGAATGGGCTACTTACAAAGGAGTCACTACCTCTGTTTACCCCCCTAATAGTAGACAGGGTAGACAGGGATCAAGATCCCTAGAGTAGACAGGGATCAAGACCATCCCCATATAAAGAAATGCAAAAAAGCAAAATGGCTGTCTGGGCAGGCCTTACAAATAGCTGTGAAAAGAAGAGAAGCAAAAAGCAAAGGAGAAAAGGAAAGATATAAGCATCTGAATGCAGAGTTCCAAAGAATAGCAAGAAGAGATAAGAAAGCCTTCCTCAGTGATCAATGCAAAGAAATAGAGGAAAACAACAGAATGGGAAAGACTAGAGATCTCTTCAAGAAAATTAGAGATACCAAGGGAACATTTCATGCAAAGATGGGCTTGATAAAGGACAGAAATGGTATGGACCTAACAGAAGCAGAAGATATAAGAAGAGGTGCCAAGAATACACAGAAGAACTATATAAAAAAGATCTTCATGACCCAGATAATTACGATGGTGTAATCACTGACCTAGAGCCAGGCATCCTGGAATGTGAAGTCAAGTGGGCCTTAGAAAACATCACTACGAACAAAGCTAGTGGAGATGATGGAATTCCAGTTGAACTATTTCAAATCCTGAAAGATGATGCTGTGAAAGTGCTGCACTCAATATGTCAGCAAATTTGGCAAACTCAGCAGTGGCCACAGGACTGGAAAAGGTCAGTTTTCATTCCAATCTCAAAGAAAGGTAATGCCAAAGAATGCTCAAACTACTGCACAATTGCACTCATCTCACATGCTAGTAAAGTAATGCTCAAAATTCTCCAAGCCAGGCTTCAGCAATGCATGAACCATGAACTTCCAGATGTTCAAGCTGGTTTTAGAAAAGGCAGACGAACCAGAGATCAAATTGCCAACATCCGCTGGATCATGGAAAAAGCAAGAGAGTTCCAGAAAAACATGTATCTCTGCTTGATTAACTATGCCAAAGCCTTTGACTGTGTGGATCACAATAAACTGTGGAAAATTCTGAAAGAGATGGGAATACTAGACCACCTGATCTGCCTCTTGAGAAATCTGTATGCAGGTCAGGAAGCAACAGTTAGAACTGGACATGGAACAACAGACTGGTTCCAAATAGGAAAAGGAGTTCGTCAAGGCTGTATATTGTCACCCTGCTTATTTAACTTATATGCAGAGTACATCATGAGAAACCCTGGGCTGGAAGAAGCACAAGCTGGAATTAAGATTGCTGGGAGAAATATAAATAACCTCAGATATGCAGATGACACCACCCTTATGGCAGAAAGTGAAGAGGAACTAAAAAGCCTCTTGATGAAAGTGAAAGTGGAGAGTGAAAAAGTTGACTTAAAGCTCAACATTCAGAAAACGAAGATCATGGCATCTGGTCCCACCACTTCATGGGAAATAGATGGGGAAACAGTGGAAACAGTGTCAGACTTTATTTTGGGGGGCTCCAAAAAAACTGCAGATGGTGACTGCAGCCATGAAATTAAAAGACACTCCTTGGAAGGAAAGTTATGACCAACCTAGATAGCATATTCAAAAGCAGAGACATTACTTTGCCAACAAAGGTTTGTCTAGTCAAGGCTATGGTTTTTCCAGTGGTCATGTATGGATGTGAGAGTTGGACTGTGAAGAAGGCTGAGCACCAAAGAATTGATGCTTTTGAACTGTGGTGTTGGAGAAGACTCTTGAGAGTCCCTTGGTCTGCAAGGAGTTCCAACCAGTCCATTCTAGAGGAGATCAGCCCTGGGTGTTCTTTGGAAGGAATGATGCTAAAGCTGAAACTCCAGTACTTTGGCCACCTCATGCGAAGAGTTGACTCATTGGAAAAAACTCTGATGCTGGGAGGGATTGGGGGCAGGAGGAGAAGGGGACGACAGAGGATGAGATGGCTGGATGGTATCACTGACTCGATGGACGTGAGTCTGAGTGAACTCCAGGAGTTGTTGATGGACAGGGAGGCCTGGCTTGCTGCGATTCAAGGGGTTGCAAAGAGTAGGAAACGACTGAGCAACCGAACTGAACTGAACTGAACTGAACTGAACTCACTCATCTGTCACTGGTGATCTATGGGCTTTGGGAGCTTCTGGAGTATTTCACAGTCTTCATAATTTTGAAGAAAGAATGAAATTATTATTATTATTATTTTTTGGTTGTTGTTCTTTTCTCCTGTCAACACAATTATTTACTTTCTTTTTTTTCACTATTTTTTAAATTAATTAATTATTATTTTTTTTTAACTTTACATTATTGTAATGGTTTTGCCATACATCAAAATGCATCCACCACGAGTGTACACGTGTTCCCCATCTTGAACCCCCCTCCCCTCTCCCTCCCCATACCATTCCTCTGGGTCATCCCAGTGCACCAGCCCCAAGCTTCCTGTATCCTGCATCGAACCTGGACTCGCGATTTGTTTCTTATATGATATTATACATGTTTTAATGCCATTCTCCCAAATCATCCCCCCCTACCTCTCCCACAGAGTCCAAAAGAGTGTTCTATACATCTGTGTCTCTTATTTACTCTTTCAAAAGTATCTTGACTTTTTAATTTTATTTTTTATTATTTTTAAAATTAACCTATAAGAGACACTGATGTATAGAACAGTCTTATGAACTCTGTGGGAGAGGGAGAGGGTGGGAAGATTTGGGAGAATGGCATTGAAACATGTAAAATATCATGTATGAAATGAGATGCCAGTCCAGGTTCGATGCACGATACTGGATGCTTGGGGCTAGTGCACTGGGACGACCCAGAGGGATGGTATGGGGAGGGAGGAGGGAGGAGGGTTCCGGATGGGGAACACATGTATACCTGTGGTGGATTCAATTTGATATTTGGCAAAACTAATACAATTATGTAAAGTTTAAAAATAAAATAAAATTAATTAAAAAAAGAATAAAATTAACCTATAATTTACAATATTATATTAGTTTCAGATGTACAACAAGTGATTCAATATTTTATAGATTATACTCAAAGTTATTAAAAAATATTGGCTGCATATTACATCCTTGTATATTATTCATTTTATATGTAGTAGTGTGTACTTCTTAATTGCATACCTCTATCTTGCCTATCAACTGATGAATGGATAAAGAAGATGTGGCATATCAGTATAGAATGGAATAATCAGATCAGATCAGATCAGTCGCTCAGTCGTGTCCGACTCTTTTCGACCCCATGAATCACAGCACGCCAGGCCTCCCTGTCCATCACCAACTCCTGGAGTTCACTCAGACTCATGTCCATCGAGTCAGTGATGCCATCCAGCCATCTCATCCTCTGGCGTCCCTTTCTCCTCCTGCCCCCAATCCCTCCCAGCATCAGAGTCTTTTCCAATGAGTCAACTCTTCACATCAGGTGGCCAAAGTACTGGAGTTTCAGCTTTAGCATCATTCCTTCTAAAGAAAGTTTTGCTATTTGCAATAACATAGATGGATCTGGAGGGTATTATGCTAACTGAAAGAAGTCAGACAGAGAACCTAGACTTTTTCTAAGGCACAATTAGGGATTTTTTTTCTTTCTTCCTACGAGTCATGCCCACATCTGTATGTGTGTCTAGCCTCATTGTACATTTATTCGTTGTTTACACATGTGCCCACACTCATCACACCATACGAAATGAGTGCTATATTCATTTCTATATTCCCAAAGCCTTTCTGGCTCAAAAGCCTGGATATTAATAAGTGTTCAACATTATATGTTGATTAAATTAATTATAACAATGTCTGAACTTATTTGCTTACAAGAGGGATGGGGCATATGTAAACCTATGGTTGATTCATGCTGATGTGTGGTAGAAACCAACACAATATTATAAAGCAATTATCCTTCAAAGTAATTAGCCTCCAATTAAAATAAATAAATTTATGTTAAAAAAAGAAAAAGATAAAAAAATAAGCTTCTAACTTATCTAATAATACTGCTATTCCATAAATGTGATACATATTAAAATGCTGATGTCACTAAAAATTATTTCAAAACACATTTCAGTTCCTACTTAATGTTTGGAATTTGTCTTTGTAGTGCTATTTCTTCTTTGGTGTTTATTTTTCTTGTAGGAAAAACTATAGATTGAAAACAAGCTCCTAGAATAACATGTTTATCTTTTGGGATTATTCAATAGAATATTTTAAAAAAAATCCTTTATGGCTAAACTATACTTTTTAAACTCTAACTGTGCTCATTCAGTGTTAGTTACATGAATAAATTATTGGCACAGACAAAAGCACTTCCTATTTAATTCAACAATTGAATTTCATATTTTTAGGTTTAGAATGAAATGATATACTAATGCTTAATTTTTCAAGTACATGCCTTGAGTATAGTTATACTGCTAGAGACTGAATAAACAAAATGAAGATCCTGAGCAGATGCCTGAACAGGCACTCCTTCCAAGGGCAAATCCTTCTAAGTTATTATATTGATTTAATCTGCATTCAAATTGCTAAGAATTTTGGCAGTGTATTTTCATTTAATGATTTGTTATAAAGTAGAGAATGAATAGACATGTGCAGACTCAAGTGTGAAGCTTAATTGTAAAATATTTATTGACTTTAATAACCATATTAATAACAATATAAAAGAAAAACAACGAGAATAAATCATGGTTTAGCATTATTTCTTAAATCCAAAATAATTTGTTTGATTGTGAATTGCTTGTGAATCTTCATGAATTTCGTTTTATTCAGTATACAAATTCATTTTATGCTTTTGCCAATTTTATCCTGTTGAACTTAAATTCTTAAATTTTGAGTTGTAAAGAAGTTTTAATTTAAATGAGAAGTAGTTGTGTTGATTCATATTAACCATATGGTTAATGTTTGTTGCTTAATCTGTGATATATGTTTAATTTGTGATATATTTATTATTCTAACCATCTGACTGCTTAAAATAAAAATAGAAATAAAAAAAACTTGCATTATGTGTTTTGGCATTCTTGACAATAACCAAATCTACCTTGGGTTCTACTGAAAATTTTGATTGTCAGTAATATTTGTATTCTCATTTGTTACCACGTTTTACCAAATGCTGTACATGTAGCTGTTGCTTATAGCTTTTAGGAGTTAAGAACATATGAGTGTTCTGTAGAGTACACACATTTAAATTACATACATATTCAGTGGATTGCACTCATTCTAAGGTAAACCTTGTCTGTAGTAGTATATGTATTCATAAGTGGAGTGGATAATGGATTTTTCTTTTCAGGAACTTACTTCATTGTGCTAGTGTTGAGGAAATATGCTGCAGAAAACATGTCTCTGTTGTATGGCATGGAAGATGAAACAAGCACAGGGCTAACTATTTAACAGGTGCTCAAATATTTTATAAATGAATGAAAGGAGGAAACATGAATAATAAATAGAGCTGAGATACATAGTGGAAATATACTAGGCTCCTGACTCTGGTAGAGAGACAGAAATCAACCTCTTCTTTCTTTTTCCTCCTCCAAGAGATTAAGATTAAAGTCAAAGAGGAGAAATAGAAATATTAAATCATTAAACAGTTAAAAGGAATAAATAAAATCACAACAATAAGTATTATTTATTTGGAATCTACAATGTGTGCCTGGAACTACACATTTAATCCTCAAAGACCTCTTTGTGACTCCCTCTAGTATTGTCCATTTTGTTGAATTTTGGAAGGTTGAAGATATTTCTTTGCCCTGGTTAACACTGTACTTTTATTAGACCTGGAAACACATTGAGGTCTGTCCGTCCAGGGCACTCCTATAATATTGCTTCCTTTCTTCACAAACCACCTGAGCCTATATTTATGAGTTAATTTGTTAACTATAACTAATATACTCTTAAGAGAATACTGCTTTTGAGTTGATTCATTTCCTGGTTCTATAATTATTCAGAACTGGAGGTAGATATAACCATTTTTCTGCTTTGACACTGCAAATAGAAAACAGACAAAGCAGTTACATGGGGGAACCACTGGACTCTTAAGTTTCAAGGAAAGAATGGATTCAAAGAGTGCATGAGAGCAGTATGTACTCAAGTAGTCATAGAATTATAAGCATAACATAACCCAGCAGGGCATTTTGCAGAAGGATAAGTTGACTCAGTCTTTCTAGTATTTTTTTTTAAATCTTAAGAAATAGAAAGCTTAATTTTATTTTATTAATTTCTTAAAATTCTCAGAATCATGAATTATATTGCTTAGTTCTTAAATTATTAAGAAATTTGGCTTAATTGAAATAAATATCTTCCTTTCCTAATGACTATACACACAATAAGAAGATGATTATATGATTATTGTTATCAATGGATAAAATCCATTGATTTATTATCAATGGGAAAAAAAAAAACTTGTGAAAAGATAAGAGCTGCTGAAAGAGATTCTACAAAGGCATTTGTAGTAACATAAGGATTTTGGAGCCTGTAGTGAAGGGTGAGGTTGTTCATTTTGAGGCTGTTTCATTGTGGTACTGAAAGCAACGGGCAAACTGTTTAGGTGTGACTGAAAATAATTGGACCTTGTCTATATGTGGCTAAATTAATTTTAAGAAAATATTCATCTCAATATATCACAAAGAAGATGCCATTCAAGGTGCAAGAAATAGTCCAGAGATTTTATATGCTTTTTGTTTGCATGCATGAGTAATACACTTCAAGAATAAAGCTACTCAGTTAATTGGAGAGTGGATCTGGTAGGGTAGAAATGGGAACAAATGCCTCAGAATGAACTAAATAAGTTTGGAAAATTTCACTAGGGAAAAGAACATTTTTATTGTAAATGGTCTCCCACAGTTTCTTGTGATCCACAGAGTCAAGGTTTATACAATAGTCAATAAAGCAGAAATAGATATTTTTCTGAAACTCCCTTCCTTTCTCCATGATCCAGTGAATGTTGGCAATTTGATTTCTGGTTACTCTGCCTCTTCTAAACTCAGCTTGTACATCTGAAAGTTCTCAGTTCACATACTGCTGAAGCCCAGCTTGAAGGATTTTAAGCATATGCTCAGTCACTCAGCCACGTCTGACTCTTTGTGACCCCATGGACTGTAGCCTGTCAGGCTCCTCTGTCCATGTGATTCTCCAGGCAAGAATAGTGGATTGTGTTGCTGTTTCCTACTCATAATCTTGCTATTAATAGCATGTGAAATGAATGTAGTATTATGGTAGCTGGAAGAATCTTTGGCAATGCCCTTCTTTGGAATTAGAATGAAAACTGACCTTTTCTGCTGAGTCTTCCAAATTTGCTGACATACTGAGTGCAGCATTTTAACAACATCATCTTTCAGGATTTTAAGTAGCTCAGCTGAAATTCTATCACCTCCACAAGCTTGTTCACAATAATGCTTCCTAAGGCCCACTGGACTTCACACTACAGGATGTCTGGCTCTAGATGAATGACCACAATATAATGGCTATCTGTGTCATTACAACCTTTCCTGTATAGTTCTTCTGTGTATTCTTGCCACCTCTTCTTAATTTATTCTACTTTTTTTTAGATCCTTACCATTTCTGACCTTTATTTTGCCCAGCCTTATATGAAATGTTCCCTTGATATCTCCAATTTTCTTGAAGAGATCTCTAGTCTTTCCCATCCTGTTGTTTTCCTCTATTTCTTTGCATTGCTCATTTAGGAAAGCCTTCTTATCTTCCCTTGCTATTCTTTGGAACTCTGCATCAAATTACGTATATCGTTCCCTTTTTCCATTGCCATTTGCTTCTTTTCTCTCCTCAGCTATTTGTAAAGCCTCCTTAGACAATCATTTTGTCTTCTTGCATTTCTTTCTCTTTGAGTGGTTTTGGTCACTGCCTCCTGTACAATGTGACAAACCTCCATCCATAGTTCTTCACTCTGTCTACCAGATGTAATTCCTTGAATCTATTTGAATTAAGTCATCCATTTCTGTCCATTTTAGTTCACTGATTCCTATGATGTCAATGTTCAATACTTTGGCCACCTGGGAAGAGCTGACTCAATGGAAAAGACCTTGATGCTGGGGAAGACTGAGTATCAGAGAGAAAGGGGCTGACAAACGATGCTTGGTTGAACGGCATCACTGACTCAATGAACAGGAATTTGAGCAAACTCCAGAAGATAGTGAAGGACAGTGAAGCATGGAGTGCTGTAGTGCATGCGATTGAAAGAGTGGGACGTGACTATCAACTGAACAACCACCCCTGTAATGAAATACCTATAATGAAAAGGAAACTTTTTTAGAAGGTGTTTTAGATCTTTATAGAAATGGTCAAATTCAGCTTCTTTGGTATCAGTAAGTGTGGTATAGACTTGAATTACTGTGATGTGGAATGGTTTTCCTTGGGAATGAAGTGAAGTGAAAGTTAGTTGTAAAGTCGTGTCCAACTTTTTGTGATCCCATGGTCTGTAGCCTGTCCAGCTCCTCTGTCCACAGAATTCTCCAGGCAAGAGTACTGGAGTGGGTTGCCATTTCTTTCTTCAGGGGAATGAATCTAGGTTATTTTGGCTTATTGAGACTGAACCCCAGTATTGCAGTTCAGACGCTTTTGTTGACTATGAGGACTACTCCATTTCTTTTAAGGGATGCTTGCCCTCCATAGTAGATATAAAGATCATCTGAATTAAACGTGCCCATTCCTGCCTGTTTTGGTTCACTGATTCCTGGGATGTAGATGTTCACTTTTTCCATCTCCTGCTTGACAACTTCCAATTTATCCTGATTTATGGACCTAAACTTCCGGATTCCTATGCAATATTGTTTTTTACTGTGTGGGATTTTACTTTCACCCATCAGACACATTCACAGCTAAGCATCACTTCCAATTTGGCCCAGCCATTCTTATGGAGCTATTAGTAAGTGCCCTCTGCTCCTCCCCAGTAACATATTGGATACCTTATGACCTGGGGGGCTCATCTTCTAGGGTCACATATTTTTGACTTTTCATACTGTCCATGGGTTACTCCAGGAAAAGTACTGGAGTAGGTATTCTTCCTTCTTCTCCAGGGGATCTTTCCAAGTCAAGGGTCAAACTCTTTTTTTTTTTTTTTTATGTCAGAACTCTTTACTATGGCTCATCCATCTTTGGTGGCCCTACGTGGCATGGCTCATAGCTTCACTGAGTTATGCAAGGTCCTTCACCATGACAGGGCTGTGATCCATGATTACTTAAACCATACAGATGCAATTTGTTTACCGATATTGATCTAAGCCAGAGTTTCAAGTTGTGTTTCCTGCAAAATCTGTGATTTCTTGTATTGGCATATTTACATTAAAGTCTGGACTTAAATGTATATTTGAAACAATTCAGAATCCTTCCAGATAGTATATTTTCTCCTGTTCTTTAATTGTTGTTTGTCTAAAAGTTATCCAATGACAATAATAGTAGCAATTCAGTTTTTGAATCTTGACAAAGGATTCAGCTTAGTTCATAAAAACACTATCTTTGTCTTTGTTCTCATTTTATCATTTTGCATTACAAGAACAGACACATACATCAATTAGTGTAAGTAGTGGTGCATATGGATGAAACACAACTGACATTTGGTGAGCATACACCCCAGCTAGAAGGAGCATATGTAAGTGGGTATACTAAAGCAGTGCTGCTCAAATTCAGCCTGCTTAGAAGTTTCCTGGGGATATTGTTAAAATGCGTATTCTGATTTGGCAAGTCTAGAGTGGTGGCCTGAGATGCAGCATTTTTAACGTTTTCAGATGTAACTGATGCTATTGGTCCTTGGATTACAGTTTGAATTACAAGATCCGTCTACTAACCACAACCTTTCACAATGTTATAAACATTAGTGGTGGTTTAGTGCCAAGTTGTGTCCAACTCTTGCCACCCCATGGACTGTAGCCTGCCAGGCTCCTCAGTCTATGGAATTTTCCAAGCAAGAATAGTGGAGTCGATTGATATTTCGTTCTCCAGGAGATCTTTCCAATGCATGGATTAAACCCCAGTCTCCTTCATTGCAGATGGATAAACATTAGTAGTTGTTTTAAAGGAATGGAGAGTTAGCTTGTTAAGTGTAGGTTTATTTAAGGGAACTTCTCCTTAAGGGACTTCCCTGGTGGCTCAGATGGTTAAGCGTCTGTCTACAATGCAGGAGACCTGGGTTCGATCCCTGGGTAGGGAAGATCCCCTGGAGAAGGAAATGGCAATCCACTCCAGTACTATTGTCTGGAAAATCCCATGGACACGGGAGCCTGGTAGGCTAGAGTCCATGGGGTCGCAAAGAGTCGGACACGACTGAATGACTTCACTTTTCACTTCTCCTATATAATTATGTTTCCTAACTTGAGAACAGGGATTGAGACTCTGTCATCTTTGTTTTTTAGTGAATACACAACAAAGTCACTACAAAAAGAGCGACAAGTCAATCACATATAACCAAGAACCTCATCAGTGTTATCAGTAAATATATGACCCAGGGATTGAGGTTAGGTATGACTCCATAAAAGTACCTTGGGTTCAGCACTTGGGACACTATAAAAGCATTCAGTTCAGTTCAGTTCAGCCACTCAGTCATGTCCGACTCTTTGAGACCCCCATGAATTGCAGTACGCCAGGCCTCCCTGTCCATCACCAACTCCCGGAGTTCACTTAAACTCACGTCCATCGAGTTGGTGATGCCATCCAGCTATCTCATCCCCTGTCGTCCCCTTCTCCTCCTGCCCCCAATCCCTCCCAGCATCAGTCTTTTCCAATGAGTCAACTCTTCGCATGAGGTGGCCAAAGTACTGGAGTTTCAGCTTTAGCATCATTCCTTCCAATGAATACCCAGGGCTGATCTCCTTTAGAATGGACTGGTTGGATCTCCTTGCAGACCAAGTGACTCTCAAGAGTCTTCTCCAGCACCACAGTTCAAAAGCATCAATTCTTCGGTGCTCAGCTTTCTTCACAGTCCAACTCTCACATCCATACATGACCACTGGAAAAACCATAGCCTTGACTAGACAGACCTTTGTTGGCAAAGTGATGTCTCTGCATAGGGCTGTTTAAATAAAGAAATTTAAAACCAAAGACAATGTACAGGGAAAAAAAAAACATAATGATAACAAAAAGCACAATTGTATAACACATTAATTTTTTGTATTATCATACCAGGCTGCATATCTTGTATACAAAGCTTTCAGAAAAATTATAGGGCTTTCAAATCTTAGAATTTCAGGCTGTGATATTTGTAGCATAATTTTATCCTCTGGGTTATAACATCTTCTAGCAACTTTTTTTAAACCACTGTAAGCAGTTCTAAAAGCAAATCAATTGTGTTAAAGGGCCTTAAATATATAACTACCAATTCAAAAAAAAAAAAAAAAAAAAAGGACACCTACCATAATCCAGATCAGAAATGAGAGGGGAGTAAGAGAGTAGTTATTTTTATGAGAGGCCTAAAGGAAGAAGTGTTGTCACTAACAGACTGGGTTTAATTAATTATTTAAGGTGATTGAAATTTTAGAGAGGAGATTGAGAATGCAGATATCATGCTGAAGACTGATTAAAAAGGTCTAAGGAAAAATATTCTGTGTATTGATAAGTAGAAATTAAGAAATAAGATTAGAAAAAGGGATGCACAAGAGTCTTATGGCTTTGGCAATATGGAAGTTTTGGATGACACGGATCTACACAATTTTCTTAGCAATGGGAATGGAAGCCATGTTGGAGGGAAATGGGAAAAAATGGAGAGGTGAAAAAAAAGGTATTCACCTGAAAATTTTGCTATTGAAAAACACACAGAAAAGGGACGTTTACTCAGAGAGGTGAGATATTATTATTTCAGTTTGGTTCAGTTGCTCAGTCCTGTCGAACTCTTTGCAACCCCAAAGACTGCAACAGCCCTAGTTACTCTGTCCATCACCAACTCCCGGGTCTTGCTCAAACTCAGATCCATCGAGTCAGTAATACCTTCCAATCATCTCATCCTCTGTCATCCCCATATCCTCCTGCCTTCAATCTTTCCCACCTTCATGGTCTTTTCCAATGAGTCAGTTCTTTGCATCAGGTGGCCAAAGTATTGGAGTTTCAGCTTCAGCATCAGTCCTTCCAATGAATATTCAAGAATGATTTCCTTTACAATTGACTAGTTTGATCTCCTTGCAGTCCAAGGGACTCTCAAGAGTCTTCTACGACAACACAGTTCAAAAGCATCAATTCTTCAGTGCTCAGTTCAGTTCAGTTCAGTCACTCAGTCCTGTCCGACTCTTTGCAGCCCCATGAATTGCAGCATTCCAGGCCTCCCTGTCCATCACCAAATCCCAGAGTCTACCCAAACCCATGTCCTGCTGGCATCAATCACATAGTGAAACCTCTATGATATTTGACCAATTATGAATTTGATGGTCTCTACTGGGAGGAAAAAAAATATATATATATATATATGTTAAACTTAAAGTTTAAAAAAAATGATGGAAATAATATTCTAGGGCATGAAGACCTTTTTGTGGTAACTGTCTTTTGGGTCTTAAGGGTTGTTAAAGAAACACAGAAAATGAAAATGAATCTCCAGGGATGAAGGAATAAGGTGTTTCTGTTTCTTACAACTTGTGATAGATGATATTTTAGCATATGTCACTCTGAGAGTGTCTTTGTTGAAGAATGAGCTCATCCTTTATTAACGGTGAATTTTAAAGCACTTTTTATGGCTGAAGAACTTCTCTCCTGTCTTCTTACTTGTCCTAGATTCTTCAGTTCAGTTCATTTCAGTCGCTCAGTCATGTCCAACTCTTTGTGACCCCATGAATAGCCGCATTCCAGGCCTCCCTGTCCATCACTAACTCCCAGAGTTGACTCAAACTCACGTCCATCGAGTCGGTGATGCCATCCAGCCATCTCATCCTCTGTCGTCCCCTTTTCCTCATGTCCCCAATCCCTCCCAGCATCAGAGTCTTTTCCAATGAGTCAACTCTTTGCATGAGGTGGCCAAAGCACTGGAGTTTCAGCTTTAGCATCATTCCTTCCAAAGAAATCCTAGGGCTGATCTCCTTTAGAATGGACTGGTTGGATCTCTTTGCAGTCCAAGGGACTCTCAAGAGTCTTCTCCAACACCACAGTTCAAAAGCATTAATTCTTTGGCACTCAGCTTTCTTCACAGTCCAACTCTCACATCCATACATGACCACAGGAAAAACCACAGCCTTGACTAGATGGACCTTTGTTGGCAAAGTAATGTCTCTGATTTTCAATATGCTGTCTAGGTTGGTAATAGCTTTTCTTCCAAGGAGTAAGTGTCTTTTAATTTCATGGCTGCAGTCAACATCTGCAGTGATTTTGGAGCCCAAAAATAAAGTCTGACACTGTTTCCATTGTTTTCCCATCTATTTGCCGTGAAATGATGGAACCAGATGCCATGGTTTTAGTTTTTTGAATGTTGAGTTTTAAGTCTGCTTTTTTCACTCTATTCTTTCACTTTAATCAGGAGGTTCTTTGGTTCTTCTTCACTTTCTGTCATAAGGGTGGTGTCATCTGAGTATCTGAGATAATTGGCTTTTCTCCCTGCAGTCTTGATTCTAGCTTATGCTTCATCCAACCTGGAATTTCACATGATATACTCTGCATATAAGTTAAATAAGCAGAGTGACATTATAAAGCCTTAACAAACTCCTTTCCTAATTTGGAACCAGTCTGTTGTACCATGTCTGGTTCTAACTGTTGCTTCTTGACCTGCATACAGATTTCTTAGGAGGCAGGTAAGGTGGTCTGGTATTCCCATCCCTTAAAAAGTTTTCACAGTTCATTGTGATCCAAACAAAGGCTTTGGCTAAGTTAATAAAGCAGAAGTAGATGTTTTTCTGGAACTCTCTTGCTTTTTTATGATCCAACAGATATTGGCAGTTTGGTCTGGTTCCTCTGCCATTTCAAAATCTAGCTTGAACATCTGGGATTCACAGTTCACATACTATTGAAGCCTGCATTGGATAATTTTGACCACTACTTTACTAATGTGTACAATGAGTGCAATTGTGTGGTAGTATGAACATTCTTTTGCATTGCTTTTCTTTGGGATTGGAATGAAAATTGACCTTTTCCAGTCCTGTGGCCACTGCTGAGTTTTCCAAATTTGTTGGCATACTGAATTCAGCACTTTAACAGCATCACCTTTTAGGATTTGAAATAGCTCAATTGGAATTCCATCATCTCCACTAGCTTTGTTTGTAATGATGTTTCCTAAGGCCCTCTTGACTATGCATTCCAGGATGTCTGGCTCTAGGTGAGTGATCATACCATTGTGATTATCTGGGTCTTGAAGATCTTTTTTGCATAGTTCTTCTGTGTATTCCTGCCACCTCTTCTGCTTCTGTTGCTGCTGCTGCTGCTAAGTCCCTTCAGTCATGTCCGACTCTGTGTGACCCCATAGATGGCAGCCCACTAGGCTCCTCTGTCTCTGGGATTCGCCAGGCAAGAATACTGGAGTGGGTTGCCATTTCCTTCTCCAATGCATGAAAGGGAAAAGTGAAAGTGAAGTCGCTCAGTCGTGTCCGACTCTTAGCGACCCCATGGACTGGAGTCTACCATGGATTTTCCAGGCAAGAGTACTGGAGTGGGGTGCCATTGCCTCTCCATCTGCTTCTGTTAGGTCCGTACAATTTCTGTCCTTTATTGAGCCCATCTTTGGTTGAAATGTTCCCTTGATATCTCTAATTTCTTGAAGAGATCTCTAGTCTTTCCCATTCTGTTGTTTTCCTCTATTTCTTTGCACTGATCATCGAGGAAGGCTGTCTTACCTTTCCTTGCTATTCTTTGGAACTCTGCATTCAAATGGGTACATATTTCCTTTTCTCCTTTGCTTTTCACTTCTCTTCTTTTCACAGCTATTTGTAAGGCCTCCTCAGGCAACACTTTTGCTTTTTTGCATTTCTTTTTCTTGGGGATGGTCTTGATTCCTGTCTCCTGTACAATGTGATGAACCTCTGTCCATAGTTCTTCAGGCACTTTGTCTATCAGATCTAATCCCTTGAATCTTTTTGTCACTTCCAACGTATAATCATAAGGGATTTGATTTAGGTCATACCTCAGTGGTCTAGTGGTTTTCCCTACTTTCTTCAATTTAATTTTGATTGAATAAGGCATGTTCTATTCAAATATTTTATATAACTTTTCTTTTAATCCAAAACAAATTCATAGGTATGATTGTGATCATTTTATGAATGAGGAAGCTGAGTCATGATAGGATTAAGAAAAAGGTGCTTAGTGTCACACAAGTAGTAAATCTTACAGGTGAACATTCAAATCTAGGTTGATTTGATTTAGGACATGACCCTTTAACATGGCAACTATCACTTAATTAAAGGTCACAGGAAGAATTCTGATAAAACTCAAAGTTATGTTGACTCCTTTGTAAATTATTGCTCCTGCTGCTACTGCTGCTAAGTCGCTTCAGTCGTGTCCGACTCTGTGCGACCCCAGAGACGGCAGCCCACCAGGCTCCCCCGTCTCTGGGATTCTCAAGGCAAGAACACTGGAGTGGGTTGCCATTTCCTTCTCCAATGCATGAAAGTGAAAAGTGAAAGTGAAGTCACTCAGTCGTGTCCGACTCTTAGTGACCCCATGGACTGCAGCCTACCAGATTCCTCGGTCCATGGGATTTTCCAGGCAAAAGTACTGGAGTGGGGTGCCATTGCCTTCTCTACAATAAAAAAATTAAGCATTACTTTTATAAAGGCCCTTTTGCTCTAATACGTTAAGTTCTTATTCAATATGTTATCATATTGATAGAGTAATTAATCAAATTGTAAGTACACTCATTCTGACAGAATATGACATTCTGTGAAACTGCAGTTTGCATACAAAATCATTCTAATTTATTCTGTAGAGGGCATGTTGAGCTTAGAGAAAATAAAATTCCTAAAGTGGTTAGAGACCATGGAATAGATGCCTCAAGAATATAATAACCTTGTTCTCCTGGAAAGAGTATAGGGTACAAATAGTGAGAATGCTATTTTCAACCAATTCTAACTTAAATATGCTTAACTTTGCTATTTTGTTGCTAAAAATATTTTAAAATTTCTACTGTTTATTACTTACTTATAAAGTCAAATTTATCTCCAAGGGTTAAATTTGAGACCACAGGAGATTTAAAAGAACATAAAATAAATTCTAA
This sequence comes from Bos grunniens, assembly GCF_055505025.1. Taxonomy (NCBI): domain Eukaryota; kingdom Metazoa; phylum Chordata; class Mammalia; order Artiodactyla; family Bovidae; genus Bos; species Bos grunniens. The sequence continues at coordinate 4,508,958 of NC_141179.1, read as the reverse complement.
AAATTTTCAGAAGGATAGGGGCAAGTGACTTTTAGCTTCCTCTTTGGACTAAATGCATGTTACATAGAGGTAAACACCACTTCTATACTTTGATGTATTTGTTAAAACCTCAGTCATGTTGTCACATGTCCATATCTCAGAAAGTCCTTCAAAATTCAATTTAGTGGAATGTGCTAACCTTTAAGGTTTTGGAATGTTGGGTTTATGTCTATCTCTTGTATTGTTTTATTATTAGCACCTAGTATTTTGCTTAGGACTCAGTGGTAAAAAAAAGAAAAAAGAAAACACCTGCCAATGTAGGAGATGCAAATTCGATCTCTGGATTAGGAAGATCTTCTGGAGAAGGAAATGGCAACCCACTTCAATATTCTTACCTGGGAAATCCCTTGGACAGAGGAGACTGGTGGCTATAGTCCATGGGGTCCCAAAAGACTTTAACATGACCTAGTGAATAAACAAGAAGAAGTAAAGTGATATACTTCTTGTTGTTTTTGTTTATATATATATATATATATATACACACGTTAATATACATATACATGTTTATATATGTTTGTTCTATTTTTATATGTTATATATATTTATATATGTTTACATGTTATATACATGTTTATATATGTGCATATAGAGAGAATTAGAGGAAAATACTCTCATTAACAAGAAAAAGCTGTAGTTTTGCAATAACTTTATCTTTAGGGTGATTTCTGGGAATTATATATCATCTCATTTTACTCCAAGGAATCATATTTATCTACTAACTGAATAAAATCCATTTGAGAGTAATACAACATAAGAACAATATTGTGTTTAATTCAGATATTTTAAAAATTTGTATCAATATAATTTTCATGGGATAGTGATTCTTTCATTTCAAAAACAAAATTCACAGTTAAAGTCCTGTGAGTTTTATGTGTATCAAAAATATTTCTCTCTTTCATATGCTCAGTTGCTGCTTAGATGTTAATAACACAAGTGGATACCACAGTCCATGTCTTCGTTTATTTATTTATTCACATAAAGATGCAACTGGGGAAGACAATGAATTAATTTTGATATAATCAAAGCAAAAATATTTTTATGACTAAATTCAAACTACATAAGGACATGGAAAATTATTCTTTTTTCTGTATCATTACTTCTGATCATAGGACATAAAATAAAATTAAAATAAAAATTGATATAAAGTCATATCAGAATAAGATATTCATAATTTATTAGTGGTTTAGTCAATAAGTTGTGTCTGACTCTTTGTGAGCCTGTAGCCTGCCAGGCTCCTCCGCCCATGGGAATTTTCCAGGCAAGAATACTAGAGTGGGTAGCCTTTATATTCCCAGGAGATCTTCCAAACCCAGGGATTGAAGCCAGGTCTCCCACACTGCAGACAGATTATTTACCAGCTGTGCCACAGCAAAGCCCTTTATAAGTTATAAAAAATAAAAAATCCTTCATATAATGCTAAAATGTTTATTTTATTCAAGGAAACAGACATTATAAGAAACAATCTTATACAATAGAACATTCAAATTAATTATTCATCTTGAATTTACACAATCAAAATAATATGAAAATCCAAAGGTAAGGAAAAAAATTCAACATTAGCCTTCTTTTGGAAATATATTTGACTTATTCATTTTGTTTCATGCTTCTAATTATGCTAAAAGTAGATGATATTCAAGGAATATTTTTTTTTTTTCACCTAGCTAGCCATTTGGCATACAAGTGAAAAATATTTACTGGACTTTAAAACAAAAAGCCTATGAATGCAATACAAAATCAGATGAATCAATTAAACCAAATGGCCAACATATTTTACAACATTCAGTCCAAAATTACTCAATTTTATGTACACAGTAGAATAATGTTTTGTTGATAATATTAGTCATATCTTAAGATATTCCAAAAAGAGTTCTCTCACAATAGTTTTATCATGTTAGTTAGACACAAACTTTTCTACCCTTTGTATATCAGAATGTAAATTCAATATATCTTGGCTCTCAGAATTCCAAGTAAAAGGAATAATGCTCTAAAGTAATTATTGTATTTATCTTAAAGGGTAACACAGTTTTTTTTGTTGTTGTTGCTCTTTAATCGCACAATCATTTCCAACTTTTGAGACCCCATGTCCTTTATTCATGGGTTTCCCAGGCAAGAATACTGGAGTGTGTTGGCCATTTTGTTCACCAAGGGATCTTCCCCACCCAGGGATCCAACCCACGGCAGGAGACGGCTCCTGACATGTCTCCTTCATTGCAGGTAGATTTGTTACCAGAGCCACTGGAGAAGTCCAATTTAAGTTAGAAACCTTTTATTATAGCTTTGAATTGTTTTTTAGTGATTTATTTAGGTCTAACAATGAATATCTGAACCACTGGAATTGGCTTCAAACTTATATTCTCTTAGTTCTAGTTAAATATAGAAATTTTAGTTCTGAATTTTTCCACTCCTGCAAATCTCTTTATATTAATACTGTTAATATGAAAAATAATCAAATAATCATAATGATTAAAAATTTAAATGGTAAAATATCAACAGAAATAAATATTAATAATAATATTAATATTGCACCTATATATGGTAAACACTTAAAATTCTTTTTATAATTATGACTTTACAAAATTTTATATCTTTTAAAGCAGTTTAGAGAGAAAACAAAGAATGTGCATATTTATAAATTTAATGTCTTATATACCGTTTCTAGTTCTCTTATTTAATTTCTTCCTGTGGATTCTTCTTGCCACCTTGTATCGTTTCCTTACTCAGAAGCTTACTCTCACCTCCCCACTTTGTGTTTTTACTGTCAAATATATCACTTCTGTGATGGGCCTTATAATACAATTATATACATATTGCTTTAAATAATTAATTTTAAATCAGTTAAGGAGAGAACAAATATGAAATTATACTATATTTTGTAATTACCTACCTTATTTTTATTTATTTATTTTTTAATATGGATTTAAGTTACTGTTTAGGTCACTTGCTTTCAGCCTGAAGAACTTTCTTTAGCAGTGTAGGGAGAGAGCAAATTAGCCAAGATGGTGTACTTAGGCTCTCTCGCCCTTTGTTTTGTAAATAATGACTATATAACAGCTGCGGAGAAGGCAATGGCACCCCACTCCAGTACTCTTGCCTGAAAAATCCCATGGACCGAGGAGCCTGGTAGGCTGCAGTCCACGGGGTCGCACAGAGTCGGACACGACTGAGCGACTTCACTTTCACTTTTCACTTTCATGCATTGGAGAAAGAAATGGCAACCCACTCCAGTGTTCTTGCCTGAAAAATCCATGGACGGCAGAGCCTGGTGGGCTGCTGTCTACGGGGTCGCACAGAGTCGGACAAGACTGAAGCGACTTAGCAGCAGCAGCAGCTGAAATCATTTACAGCACTGAGCGCACAGGCCACAATGCACTTGCTTGATCGCGGGTGGCTTTGTGCACATATTGCCTCCATCTAAAAAGCTGCAGCATTGCTGCCTGTCACGGCTGTGTCTATGGGTCACCCATGAGAGGACAGAATACAGTGTGGGTGCTGCTATGGGTGCTTCGTCAACCAGGAGAGAACATGCTATGGCTTCTGTGTCAGTCAGGAGACAGGTTGTGTTTTGTTAGGTTATGCTATGGCTGCTGCATCAGCCACGAGAGAATAAACTTGTCTGTCATTCTATGGCTCCTCAAGTCTTCCAGACTCTTAGCTTGCACCTTGTCTACCACGGATTCAGCGAACAGTGTGCACAGTGAGATACAGCTGGACAGCTGGTGATGTGGACAAGATGAAGAGCACTACAGCTGGCCTAGTCGGCAGGATACCCAGCAGGTTGGGGAGCCTGAGGTGCCACTGGATGGAGGAAGCCAGTGGCCGCCGTATAGCGTGTGGTACCAGGTGGCTGCAATCTTCTTGGTGTGGGCTCCAGTGGAAGACTGGGAAACAGTAGACGGTTCACCAGATAGTATTGAAAAGGTGTTGCAGGCTGTGCGTTCTCATTTTCTGAACAAGGTGGCAGGGACTGCCACTGGCACTGTGGGGTGGATTTTCCTGACTCCCTTGAAGGCAAATATGAATAGCGCCGTTTGCTGCACCAGTACACAGTGTGCAGAGATGCTTGGAAGAACTAGAGCAACATATATTGGTGTTAGAACTAACAACAGCAACAACAACAAATAGAAAAGGTCAATAAAATTAAGATCTGGTTCTTTGAAAAGACAAATAAAGTTGACTGATAAATCTTTAGCTGATTCAGCAAGGCAAAAAAGAAATGTCCAAATAAATAGGAACCCTGTGGTCCTGAAGAACCCAGCATCTCTAACAGGGAGGCAGGAAGTGATGGTGATGATGCACATTGTGACATGTCACGTCCCTGCTTGGCAGAGAGGTATGTTGTGCAGCAGAAAGTGAAGCATGAGCAGCCTATGGTCCAGGGAGGGCATCCTCAAGGGGTCCCCATGTCATGGGACTGAGGTCATGACATATCAATCATATATTCCAGTGGAGTTGGTCAACTTGTGTAAGCAATTTTGGCAAAGCAAGGGAAACCCTTGGCAGCATGGCTCTTGCGAATTTGGGACATAGGGGTGGACAGTATCCTGTTTTCTGGGGACAAAGTAGAACTATTGGCATCTATAACGACTCACTCCTCGTTGGGACAAAGGTTGCAGAAAACTAGGCGACCCATGCAGTGTGCGCGTAACCAATCACACACCCTCATGGAACGGATTAATGCTGCCATCCTCACCATGTGGTCCAATGCCAGAGAGCTCCCAGATACTGTGAGGAAGTGATATACTTATGGCAAGTTGACCCAAGTAGTGAGAGAACTAGGCATGAAACAGTCGATATTTAACCCAAATACCTGAGGCCCAAGTTATGAGCGTTTTACTGGCAACATTTGAGATGCCATTTTGAACAATGCCCTGTCTACTGCTTTTGGATCTCTGATTGCTATTCTTGCATCCTATATGGGGCACCCCATCTATGAGGTGACCTTGATGGTGGCTAGTTTGGAAGAAGTAGAGAAAGAGTGGCAGTCAAAGGGGATTAGAAGTGTGAAGACCCCAAAAGTGGCCCGAGCTGGTAAAGACCCCGTCTAGATGATGAGAATGCAAATGTGGGCTGGTTTGCTAGCAGTGAGAGTAGGCAGAAATCAAACTGATAGACAGCCCCATCCTCTGCTCCTAGAGCTGTGGAGGCAACTGAGACCAGAGCAGCAGTTTACCAAGCTTGGGAAGCACCCACAGCAAGAGATACAGGCAGTTCAGTTAAAAGATTACATGGTGCCCTAGGATGATCCTTTTGATGATGCCTTTTGCCAATTTGAATAGGGCTCAGATCAAGGTGTCCTCCTGAAGAGCCCAAGCAGGGACCAGAGGCCTCGTGTAGAACAGTGTGCTGTAAAGTCTGTGTCCTTCCTTGAAGATTTAGAACAATGTACTGTAAAGGCTACATCCTGGGATAAAGGCTGTGTCCCATGATGTGCTACTAAGTTCTGATTCTCTTGCAGATTTAGAACATGTGAAAGCATTTACAATCTTATGGGTGGGCTGTGAATGCCATAAAGTCCACTCTTTGAAGGGGTGGGCCCCACACCTATGGGGGGTTTTGCAGGTCCTTGGTGAGAAATCCCATAGGGGTGAAGTTGCCCCTGTGGAAGCTTTCCTCAAATTTCACAAGGACAGGCGGTGAACTGGACTTGGCCATGGAAGATAAAGGCACCCCACATGCAGGGGGTGACTCTTCAAGCCCCATAAGGGCAAGGACTGCAACATGAGTTCCTGGTGATACCTAACTGGGTTTTGTTATGTGTTGGTGATGTAACTGTGTTGTAGATACTGCTGTTGCAAGATGTAAATCCATGGGTCAGTGTTACTCACCAAGGGAATATCACAGACTATGGACTGCACATAGAATGTGAGGTGAGAGACCCTCAAGGGGTGGAGTGTGAGGAGAGCAAATTAGCCAAGATGGCGTGTTCAGGTTTTCTTGCCCCACACTGTGTAAATAGTAACTGTGTAAGAGCTGAGGTCACTTACTGCACTGAGCACGCACATCATCAGGTATTTTTTGGTCACGGGTTGCTCTGTGCAGGACACCTGTATGGGCTTCACCTAAGAAAGTGGCCGCATTACTGCTTGTCCCAGCTGAGTTCATTGGGTCACCCACAAAAGGGGAGAATATAGCGTGGCTGCTCCTATGGCTACTGCATTAGCCAGGAGAGAATAAACCCGTCTGTAGTTCCTACTTCCTATGCTCCCTGAGTCTTCTTCCAGCCTCTTAGCTCACACCTTGTCTACCAAGGGTTCAACGAACACTGTGCACAGTGAGATACAGCAAGACAATTGCCGACATGGGCTGGATGAAGAGCATTGTAAGTAGTTTTTGGAATCTTGTTGCCTACTAACAATAAACTCTCTTGTTCATCTTGAAATGTCTTTATTTAGCCTATTTAGTCTTTATTTTTTAAAAGTTTGTTTTGCCAGATATAAGATTTTTTATTAGAAGTTTTTTTTACTTTCAACATTTTGAATATGTTCTCCTACTCCCTTCTGGCCTCCACATCTTATAAATAATGAGTCACTTTTCTCTTATTACTTTCAAGATTTCAGATCTCTGGCTCTCATTTTGACTATAAAGTGTCTATTTGTGAATCCCTTTGTGTCTATCCTATTTGGAATTCATTGAGCACCTTGGGTGTGTAGGTCAGGGTTTTTCATCAAACTTCGGATGTTTTCAGTCATTATTCCTTTGAAATATTTTTAATATTTCTTTCTCTTTTTCTTCTCCCTGTGATACCCATATTACACATATATTAGTGACCTTAATAGTGTCCCACACTTCTCTAAGGCTCTATTCATATATTTTAACCTTTTTTCTACTTTCTGTTCTTCTTATTGTATCAGTTCAGTTCAGTCACTTGGTCATGTCCAACTCTTTGTGATCCCACGGACTGCAGCACACCAGGCTTCCCTGTCCATCACTAACTCCTGCAGCTTGCTCAAACTCATGTTCATCAAGTCAGTAACGCCATCCAGCCATCTCATCCTCTGTCATCCCCTTCTCCTCCAGCCCTCAATCTTTCCCATCATCAGGGTCTTTTCTAAGGAGTCAGTTCTTCGCATTAGGTTACCAAAGTATTGGAGCAATATCAATACTTCAGCATCAGTCTTTCCAATGAATATTTAGGATTGATTTCCTTTAGAGTTGACTGGTTTGATATCCCTGCAGTCCAAGGGACTCTCAAGAGTCTTCTCCAACACCACAGTCCAAAAGAATCAATTCTTTGGTGCTCAGATTTCTTTAGGTCCAATTCTCACATCCATAGCTTTGACTATACAAACCTTTGTTGGCAAAGACTTTGTCTTATTGTATAATCTCTACTGATTTATTTTTGTTTGTTGATTCTTTTGCCAGCACAAATCTGCTGTAAAAACCCTTCTCATGAAAATTTCCTTACAATTGTACTTCCAAATTCAGAATTTTCGATTGACTCTTTTCTAATGTCTATTTGTAGAGGCATCATCTTTATACCTTCCTTTAATTCTTTAAATATGGCTTCCTTTTTTCCTTGGGCATGTTTATTATCCTGTTTTGAAGTCTTGATTGATAGGTCCACCTTGTAGACCCTTTCAACTGCCATGTGGGTAGTTACTATTACCTGCTTATTTTCAGTTTATGGGTCATATGTTCTTCCTGTTTCTTTGTATGCTTCATATATTTTTGTTGAAAACTAGATAGTGTACTATAAAAAAAAAAAATACTGGATGCTGACCTCCATCTTCAGGAGCTGTTTTGGTTACTGCTTGCACAGACATTTGTTTATTTAGTGACTCAGCTTACCTATTTCCATACCAGTGTGTGCCTTCTGATATTGCTGCTCATATTTGCTTTTCCTTGTTTTCAGGTTTTGATCTGGCCATCTAGGTATGCCAGTTCTTGCTTCCTGGGTATGCCAGTTATTGGTTCAATGTTAGATTTTTACCCTTGATCTTTACATGTATGAATGTTGTTTGAAGCCTGATTAGGGAGTTTATTATTATTATTTTGCCTCACATTCAGCCAGTGATGACTAGTTTGGACACTCCTGCTCTGTTTTCTTCTCTTTTTTCATGAAAGGATGCTTCACTGGGCAAGCAAATAATCTTCAAAATTGTCAGGGATGACTGGAGATTCATCAGGAGTTTTGTTAAACTTATGCCAGTGAGGGTTCATTCTAAGTTGATGGGTCTGTTTTAGTTTATGGAATGCTTTCAAGTCTGTTCCACATATTGCAGTGATGGCTTCTGAGTGGGTGCAGTCTAGTGCATGTATACAGATTTCCTGATCCCCAGGGTAACTGATTATAGGAATGCTCTTCTTGGTTGTTTCTTGGTGCTATTAAACTTCTAACTGCTCTGCTATTTTTCTTGTACCCCAGGGCTGTCAGTCTTCTTTTAATTGCTTTTCAATAAGATCTTCAGTGTTGTTATTTATTTATTTTTTGACAAGCCCCTTAAGCATGGAGTTCTCACAGTTTCTCCCAGATAAAGTCAGGCCCCTCACGTAGAACTGTGGAATTCTTTGTCCCTATAGCCTATGCTTCCACCTGGGTAGAAGCCCTATGCTTTGCACTGAAGCTGAGGATTGGGAACAGCTTTTCCTGGAATGATAGTCCTACTCTACGAGTGTGTACTTGAATGGGTGTATGGCACCTTATGATCTTATTTTTGCATTTCCTAGTCTGTTAGTGAGTTGGAGGTGGTGATAATTAGTGCCTCAAAGTTTTGGGTCTGCTACACTTAGTATAGAGCTTTCTGATAAATCTTTCCCTTTGGGGGCAAAATCATAGTCCCAGACTGACAGCTGGTATGAGAAGGAACTTCAGTGCTCTTGGTCAGACTTCCCTGGAGTACAATGGCTATGGTTGAGCTTTCATAATACAGAAGTTCTGGTGGTAAGGGAGCTGGTTGTTGCTCTAATACCATCAGATCAGATCAGTCACTCAGTCGTGTCCGACTCTTTTTGACCCCATGAATCGCAGCATGCCAGGCCTCCCTGTCCATCACCAACTCCCGGAGTTCACCCAGACTCATGTCCACCGAGTCAGTGATGCCATCCAGCCATCTCATCCTCTGTCGTCCCCTTCTCCTCCTGCCCCCAATCGCTCCCAGCATCAGAGTCTTTTCCAATGAGTCAACTCTTCACATGAGGTGGCCAAAGTACTGGAGTTTCAGCTTTAGCATCATTCCTTCCAAAGAACACCCAGGGATGATCTCCTTCAGAATGGACTGGTTGGATCTCCTTGCAGTCCAAGGGACTCTCAAGAGTCTTCTCCAACACCACAGTTCAAAAGCATCAATTCTTCGGCCTCAGCCTTCTTCACAGTCCAACTCTCACATCCATACATGACCACTGGACAAACCATAGCCTTGACTAGACGAAACTTTGTTGGCAAAGTAATGTCTCTGCTTTTGAATATGCTATCTAGGTTGGTCATAACTTTCCTTCCAAGGAGTAAGCATCTTTTAATTTCATAGCTGCAGTCACCATCTGTAGTGATTTTGGAGCCCATAAAAATAAAGTCTGACACTGTTTCCACTGTTTCCCCATCTATTTCCCATGAAGTGGTGGGACCGGATGCCATGATCTTCATTTTCTGAATGTTGAGCTTTAAGCCAACTTTTTCCCTCTCCACTTTCACTTTCATCAAGAGGCTTTTGAGTTCCTCTTCACTTTCTGCCATAAGGGTGGTGTCATCTGCATATCTGAGATGATTGATATTTCTCCCAGCAATCTTGATTCCAGCTTGTGTTTCTTCCAGTCCAGTGTTTCTCATGATGTACTCTGCATATAAGTTAAATAAGCAGGGTGGCAATATACAGCCTTGACGAACTCCTTTTCCTATTTGGAACCAGTCTGTTGTTCCATGTCCAGTTCTAACTGTTGCTTCCTGACCTGCATACAAATTTCTCAAGAGGCAGATTAGGTGGTCTGGTATTCCCATCTCTTTCAGAATTTTCCACAGACCCAGATAATCACGATGGTGTGATCACTGACCTAGAGCCAGACATCCTGGAATGTGAAGTCAAATGGGCCTTAGAAAACATCACTACGAACAAAGCTAGTGGAGGTGATGGAATTCCAGTTGAACTATTCCAAATCCTGAAAGATGATGCTGTGAAAGTGCTGCACTCATTATGCCAGCAAATTTGGCAAACTCAGCAGTGGCCACAGGACTGGAAAAGGTCAGTTTTCATTCCAATCCCAAAGAAAGGTAATGCCAAAGAATGCTCAAACTACTGCACAATTGCACTCATCTCACACGCTAGTAAAGTAATGCTCAAAATTCTCCAAGCCAGGCTTCAGCAATATGTGAACCACGAACTTCCTGATGTTCAAGCTGGTTTTAGAAAAGGCAGAGGAACCAGAGATCAAATTGCCAACACCCGCTGGATCATGGAAGAAGCAAGAGAGTTCCAGAAAAACATCTATTTCTGCTTTATTGACTATGCCAAAGCCTTTGACTGTGAGGATCACAATAAATCATTATTAACTGAGACTTAGTAGGTTTTAGTGAATGAATGTTTCTCCACTGACTATACGCCCTGAGGACAATTCCCAAAGATTTTAATAATTGTTATTAGGTTGTTTAGTAGGTATATGATTATCCTTCTAACAACTGATCCTAGAGAAACAATATTTATACACAAAAATTATTCTCAACCCCTACTTCAGAATATTAACTTGAAATGGATCATAGCTCTAAACTTAAAAATCTAAAATTATAAATTTTCTAGCAAAACACTTAGAAGAAAATAATTTTGACTTTGTATTAGAGAACAATTTCCTGTATAACTCCCCAAATCATGAAGCATAAGAGAAAAAATTTCAAGCTTTGCTTCATCAAAATTAAAAATTCCTCCTGTTTGAAACTTACTGTTAGGAAAATGGAATGAAAAGCTGCAGAGTAGGATAACTGCTTTATAAAGCATGGTCAGGATTATAACAAATCCATGCAATTTAATTTAAAAAAAAAAGTCCAGGAACTCAATTAAAAATGGACAAAAATGAACAGAAACTTCATCAAGTAAGATATACACATGGCCAGGAAGCCAACTGTAAGTTGTTCATTTCATTAGTTGTCAGAGATTTGCAAATTAAAATTACAGTGAGATATCAGTATATACATATAAGAATTGTTCAGTTGCTGTCATGTCTGATTCTTTTCCAACCCAGTGGACTGTAACCCACCAGGCTCCTTTGTCCATGGGATTTCCTAGGCAAAAGACTAGAATGTGTTGCCATTTCCTTCTCCAGGATATCTTCTCAATCCAGGGATCAAACCCATGTCACCTATATTGGTAGAAATATTTTTTGCCAATAAGCCACCAGGGAAGCCCCTACATTAGAATGAATTAGATCAATGGAACAAGATAGAGAGCCCAGAAATAAACCCACTCACATATGATCAATTAACCTACATCAAAGGAAGCAGGAATATACAATGGAGAAAAGACAGTCTCTTCAATAAGTGATCCTGGGAAAACTGGACAGCTACATGTAAAAAATGAAATTAGAAAATTTCTCACCTTACATGCAAAGATAAATTTCCAGTGGATTAAATAACTAAGTTAAAACCAAATACCATAAAACTTCTGGAGGAAAACATTGGGAGACTCTTTGCAATTAAGTCACAGAAAGATTTCTTTTTGGCTTTGTTTCCTAAAGTAAAGGAAATAAAAGCAAAAATAAACAAACTGGGCCTAATTAAATTTAAGCACTTTAGCATAAGAAAGAAAACCATCAACAAAACAAAAAGACAACCTACCAAGAAGGAAAAATATTTGCCAATGATATGAACATAAGTGATTAATATATACATATATGTATATATTATGTGTAATATATATGTATGCATATATGCATATAATACATATAATATTATGCAATACTATATTATATATTAATGTATACTATGTATTATAACATATAATAAAATATGAAATAATATAATATAATATATAATTTACTTAGTGTATAATTATCATATATTACAATAGATTATAATTATAATATTATTTATATATAAATGATGATATTGTATTTAATATGTTATATATTATAATGCATATACTATTATAATAATATCTAATATATCATATATAATATTATTATAAAATAATATAATATATAATTATATGTATGATATATAATCATATAATATATGATTATATATTATAATCATATATTATTTATAATATTATATATTTTTTCATGTATATATTTATATACAACATATAATATTATATAATATAATTAATAAAATATAATATAATGTAACAATATAATATATAATAAATATAATATATAATATTATATAATATGTAATATACATATAATATGAATGAATAATATATAAATATAATATTTAATAATATATTACTGTAAGGTTATAATATATAATATAATATCTATTATTAAATACATTATATCATATATCATAATACTATATATATTATATATAAGTATATTATATCATTATATCATAATATTATATTATTATCATGTATAAAATTATATATTATTTTAATATTATTTTACTATTCAATAATTATTGTTTTATATATTATATATGATTACATATAATTAATATATAATATAATAATGAACATATTATATCATATGTATAATATATGTTATATACTGTATTATATTATATATAGTATATAATATATAAATTTCACATTATGTAATATATAAATTATTGTATTATAATATATTATATTAGAGTATATATGTTATATATAAAACATATGTTATATATATGTTGTATATATTATAGTATAATATATATGATATAATATAAATTATATTATATATTAATTACAGCATTATATAATGTATATTATATAATATTGTATATAAATATATTGCATATAATATAATATATAATAAATTTATAACTTATAATATGTAGAATAAAAATTATAATATTTATGATATATCATTATGATATTATATATTATAATTATAAAATTATGATATACATAACATAATATATATTATATATAATATTATTTATTTGTATAGCCACTGTGGACAGCAGCCTGGGTGTTTGTCAAAAACCTAAAAGTAGAACTAACAAAGGACTTAGAAATTCCACTCAAGTAGATATCTGGAAAAAATGAAAACGCTTGTTCGAAAGGATGCACCCCCATGTTCATAGTATCATTAGTTAAATTTGCCAAGATATAGAAGCAATCTAAGTGTCCATCATCAGATGAATGGATAATGAAGACATGGTACATATATACAATTCAACACTACTCAACCAGATAAAAAGAATGAGAATTTGCCATTTATAGCAACATGGATGGACGTGGAGGGCATTATGTCAGTGAAATAATTCAGACAGAGGAAGGTAAATATGATATATGTGGAACCTAAAATATACAACAAACTAGTGAATTAAAAAGAAAAAAGCTGATTCATAAACATAGAGAATGAAGTAGTCATTACCACTGGAAAGTGGTAGGAAGGGTACTATAAGAGTGGAGGAGTGGGAGGAGCAGACTTTTTTGGTTTAAGATAGGCCCAAGGATGTGTTGTAGAACACAGAAAATATAACCAATAATTTGCAATAATTGTATCAATAACTGTAAAGAAAACTTTAAAATTTTATAAAAGATTTAAACTTTTTTAAAATTGAAAAATATTTAATACATAATTAACATTAAAAAAGCAAGAGTCAACTATAAGTTGTATTGTTGTAGCTGTTGTTTTAATAAGTACCATACTTTAACTATGAAACTTCATAGGTTAAAAGCAGAATAATTTCTTTTTGATAACATTTGCTTCAACCTAGAGAATTTATTTTAGTACCTCTTGTCTTGAAGTTTTATGAAAGATGAATTAGCTTTAAATTTGCATTTCTAAATATGTTTCTATTCTACCTTAATTTTTGAAGGATTTTTTTACTGGTAGAATTCTAAGAGCTTGTTTTTATTTTTAAAACTTCAACATATCAAAGATGTTATTTCATTGACTCCTTGATTTTATTTTTCCTGATGAGAAGTTAGCTGAACTTGTTATATTTGCTTCCCTCTAAGGCAATGGCACCCCACTCCAGTACTCTTGCCTGGAAAATCCCATGGACGGAGAAGCCTGGTAGGTTGCAGTCCATGGGGTCGCTAAGAGTCGGACACGACTGAGTGACTTCACTTTCACTCTTCACTTTCATGCGTTGGAGAAGGAAATGGCAACCCACTCCAGTGTTCTCGCCTGGAGAATCCCAGGGACGGGGGAGTCTGGTGGGCTGCCGTCTACGGGGTCGCACAGAGTCGGACATGACTGAAGCGACTTAGCAGCAGCAGCATGTAATATGCATATATTTTTTTACTCAGCTGCCATTAAAAATTTATCTTCATTTTGATTTTAACATTTAAATACAATACACCTACATTTTTCTTTACGTTCTTCCTATGAATTTATCTGAAACTCCAGTACTTTGGCCACCTCATGCGAAGAGTTGACTCATTGGAAAAGACCCTGATGCTGGGAGGGATTGGGGGCAGGAGGAGAAGGGGATGACAGAGGATGAGATGGCTGGATGGCATCACTGACTTGATGGATGTGAGTCTGAGTGAACTCTGGGAGTTGGTGATGGACAGGGAGGCCTGGCGTGCTGTGATTCATTTGGTCACAAAGAGTCAGACAGGACTGAGTGACTGAACTGAACTGAACTGAACTGAAGCTATTAAGATCTTTGTTCTCTTAAATTTAGCAAAAAATGGGACTTTATCTCTTCAAATATTTATTTTGTCCCATTTTTTATGTTCTATTTTGTCACAATTTTCTGGGACATCAAATACTCATGTATTAGATTGATAATGTTCTAAAATCTCAGATCCTGTATTCTGTTTTGAATTTTTCTTTTCATCTTTTTCTTTTGCTATAAGCATGCACAATCTTTATTGATTTATTTTACTGATTGTAAATTATTTCTTCTCTTGTGTGCTTGCATGCTCAGTCACTCAATCCTGTCTGACTCTTTGTCATCCCAAAGATTGTGCCTGACCTTTTTTTTTTTTTTTTTGCCTCTGTCCATGGGATTTTCTAGATAAGAATGCTAGAATCTCACCATCTAGCAATCTTGCTAGAATCTTGCTAGAAAGGTTTCCATTTCCTTTTCCATCTCATGCGTACAGTATGTTGTTAATAATAATCCCACCATAGTCATTTGTCATTTCTGATACTGTGTTATTCATCTCTAGCATTTCCTTTTTTTATTGTTTGCTTCTCTCTAATGAAGTTTCCACATATTCACACATGTTGTTCACATTTTCCTTAGATCTTTTAACATAACCTTAAAGTATCTACTTGTTTGATCACATTTGGATGAAATTCCTGACCCAAGTTCTGAATCAGAAATTCTAGCCTAATTCTGGGAGAAGGCGATGGCACCCCACTCCAGTACTCTTGCCTGGAAAATCCCATGGATGGAGGAGCCTGGTAGGCTACAGTCCATGGGGTCACTAAGAGTCAGACACGACTGAGCAACTTCACTTTCACTTTTCACTTTCATGCATTGGAGAAGGAAATGGCAACCCACTCCAGTGTTCTTGCCTGGAGAATCCCAGGGATGGGGGAGCCTGGTGGGCTGCCGTCTCTGGGGTCGCACAGAGTCGGACACGACTGAAGTGATTCAGCAGCAGCAGCCTAATTCTGATGACTACTTTATCTCTTAACAACAGAGGTATTTTTCTTGTGTCTTGTGTATTCCAATTTTTTGATTGAATTCTGAACATGTCATGTAAGAATAATAGAGATTGATGTCAAAAATGACTTTTCTGAACATGCCTCTTTTCCTGCCAGACTGAAGGACTGACAATTTTTTTTTTTTTTAATTTGAACTGAATTTGACTTGTTGTTGCTTTAGTTACATTAAGGACATTACAGTTTTCAAACACCTCCTAGAGTGACTTGTAGCTGTCTTGAGCTAAATGTGAGATCTTGGATGCTACAGGTTTTCTCTCAGTGTTTTTGTTCTAC
Organism: Bos grunniens; assembly: GCF_055505025.1. Taxonomy (NCBI): domain Eukaryota; kingdom Metazoa; phylum Chordata; class Mammalia; order Artiodactyla; family Bovidae; genus Bos; species Bos grunniens. The sequence continues at coordinate 4,492,941 of NC_141179.1, read as the reverse complement.
CTTCCTATTTCATCAGATTCTTTATATTGGTGCAATACTCCTGTCACTCTTCCCAAGATATATTGCTAACACTTCACAGTCAATTGAAGTCATATTATGGGGGCAGAGGTGTTTCTTAGTTATTCTGCTCTTGCCTTAGTCTTGGGTAGGCTATTTGCATGTAAACTCCAGGGAGAGACTTTTTTCAGCATTCTTGCTTTTCCTGAAATGCCAGTAATTACTATCTCTCACTCAGTCCAGAGTCCAGAGAGCAGGCAAGTCTTCTACTCTTCCTCAGTGCAACCCATCTATATTTTATACAAATGTAGGGTAGGGGATGGAGAAGGCAATGGCACCCCACTCCAGTACTCTTGCCTGGAAAATCCCATGGATGGAGGAGCCTGGTAGGCTGCAGTCCACGGGGTCACTAGGAGTCGGACATGACTGAGTGACTTCACTTTGACTTTTCACTTTCATGCATTGGAGAAGGAAATGGCAACCCACTCCAATGTTCTTACCTGGAGAATCCCAGGGACGGGGGAGCCTGGTGGGCTGCCATCTCTGGGGTCACACAGAGTTGGACACGACTGAAGTGATTTAGCTTAACAGGGTAGGGGATAGAGAGGATTTCAATTCTTTCTTCCTATACTGCAGCCTCCTCCCCACAAAAAGCAGCAGAAATCTGCTTTACATCAGTTTAGGATTCTAGGAATGAATACATTTCCTACTCCACTCTAGTGGCAGATGGAAAAGGATTTATTTTGTCAAAAAAGGTGATAAACTCTTTCTCTGTGTACTAAGGTGACCTTCAGCATGAGGGGTTAGACAAATATAGAAGTCTGCAGAAATGCCAAGTGACTTTTGTACAAAATGCTGTTTTTAACACCGATGAAGCAAGTATGGCAGCTTCATATGAATCTCAGATACATATATGATTCAAAGCAGAAGTTACTCAGCAAAACAGATTCTTTTGACCTACTTTTTAGATTTCCACAATTTCAACAGATAGTCTCATTAAACTAAAAATAGAACTGTTATATCTGTTTTCTTTTACTTTCTCCTTCTCTTTCACATTGAAGGCAACCAGCTTTAATTAAAAAAAAAAAAAAAAAACAGCTAAAATACCATGCCAACCATCAGTGGCTGTCTCATCTTTGTAAAATCACTTAGTATCCCTAAAGCTCACTTTCTTCATCCCTCAAATGAGATGATTTACTTACTCTAACAGTCTGATAGAGAGCTTGCAAAGAAAAAGTATTAATTGTCAGGTGGCTCTAGTTGTAAAGAGCCCACCTTCCAATGCAAGAGACATAAGAGATGCGGGTTTGACCCCTGGGTCTGGAAGATCCCCTAGAGATGGGCATGGCAACCCACTCCAGTATTCTTGCCTGGAGAATCCCATGGACAAAGGAGCCCAGAGGACTACAGTCCATAGGGTTGCTGAGAGTTAGACATGACTGAAGTGACTTCTCATGCACATGCAAGTATATTGAACAATAAATATGAGGGTTATTACCTACTTGTATTTTCTCCTTAATAAAGATATATCTGATTTTTACATATGCTGTTCCAATAGAGTTTATTTTCGAGGCTTGACTGATGAACTACTGTTTCTTTTTTTCCATTTATGGCTCTTTAAGCATTCCCACTATTGCTTTGTATTTATTCAAATAGTTATTGACTGTTGTAATTAATGGTGTATCTCACATGTATTGCCATTCGAGAACAAATTATCTGTTGTTGCTGTTCAGTCACTAAGTCATGTCTGATTCTTTGTGATCCCATGGACTTTAGTATGTCAGGCTTCTCTGGTCACCACTATCTCCTGGAGCTTGCTCAAATTCAGGTCCACTGAGTTGGTAATGCTATCTAAACATTTCATCCTCTTCAGTCCCCTTCTCCTTTTGCCTTCAATCTTTCCCAGCATCAGTGATTAAGCACATAAATCTTGACTCCACCTTGTGATTCATCCAATGCAGCATTTCATGTGTTATACTCTTCATATACATTAAATAATCGGAGTGACAATATGCAGCCTTGTTGCACTCCTTTCTGTTTTCAACCAGTCATTTGTCCCATGTCCATTTGTAACAAATTATGCTTACATTTAATTTAGAATTAGAGTTTCTCTCATTGCTTAATCCTATGGAGATTTATAAATAAAAAGAAATTAATATGAATTATATTAATAAGATCATCTTAACATCCTTTTGTAGCTATCAAACACTAGCTGACTGTATTAAGACTTATTTTTGTGTGTGTGTGTGCATTAGTCACTCCAGCTTGTTAGTCGTGTCCAACTCTTCACAAGCCCATGGACTGCAGCCCACCAGACTCCTCTGGCAATCGAATTCTCCAGGCACAAATACTAGAGTGGCTTGCTATTTCCTTCTCCAGTGAATCTTAGTTCTCTGTAGTCATTGCACCTGACATTAAGAGACAATAGAGTCAAATTCTTCATTTTACATTTCTTGAAACTTCAAATTATGCACTTACAGTTGAGGTTGAATGTGTATGCTAGCTATCTCTTCTCTATGCAATCATTGTACTTTTAAAAATAAATATCTTGTTTGTTCTTTTTTTTGTGTGTGTGGCATAATCATTTTCTTGTCTTCACTGTCCAATTCCATTTAGGACAAATAACATGCTTCTTTTCATTCATTCTGCCTGCATTTGTGCTAAGTTACTTCAGTCATGTCTGACTCTTTGCAATGCTATGGATTGCAGCCCACTAGGCTCCACTATCCATGTGACTTTCCAAGCAAGAATACAGGAATGGGTTGCCATGTCCTACTCCAGGGGATCATCCCAACCCAGGGATTGAACCTGTGTTTCTTATGTCTTTTGCATTGTCAGGCAGGTTCTTTACCATCTGAGCCACCAGGGAAACATTTTACATGTGGCTAATTTAGGACACATTGGAACTGATGCTGAGGCTGACACTCCAATACTTTGGCCACCTCCTGGGAAAAGTTGACTCATTGGAAAAGACCCTGATGCTGGGAGGGATTGGGGGCAGGAGGAGAAGGGGATGACAGAGGATGAGATGGCTGGATGGCATCACCGACTCGATGCACATGAGTTTGGGTGAACTCTGGGAGTTGGTGATGGACAGGGAGGCCTTGTGTGCTGCAATTCATGGGGTCACAAAGAGTCGGACACGACTGAGTGACTGAACTGAACTGAACTGAATACAGAGGAAGAGTGCACAGGCTTTGGAGTGTTATTTTTGTTCATCCACTCACCTATTACTAGTTATGGAAATGGGGTGGGTTATTATCTCTAAGCTTCAGGTTATCTAACATTAAAATGGAGACAATATTAACACTTTAGATTGTGAAGATTGGGAGAGATACTGCCTGTAAAGTACTTGGCATATTATTTTCATGCTCAGTTGCTTAGTCATGTTTGTTTGTGACCCCTTGGACTGCAGCCCATCAGGTTCCTCTGTCCACGGAATTTTCCAGGCAAGAATACTGGAGCAGTTTGTCATTTCCTCCTCCAAGCAATCTTCTAGGCCTAGGGATTGAACCCATGTTTCCTGCATCTCTTGCATTGCAGGCAGATTCTTTTACTACTGAGCCACCAAAGGAGCCCCTGGCATATTAGTTAGCACTAACCAGTAGCTCAAGAAATGGCACCAATAATGATAGAGGTTATTGTTGTTTCTAATATTGCTATTGTATTTCTTAGAATCTAAGTTTCTGGAAGGCAGGAATGAATTTTATTTATGCACAGAATGCTTAAACTGCATGTAGCTTAATGTCACTCAATCAGTACTTTGTTTTTGATGGTTTCCTTTTCCCAGGTAAGTGCTGTCAGTTCTAATTTGTAAACTCAAGTGATGGAGCTACATTTATATATCCTGCCCAATAAATACATGTCACTTTTTCAAATATTTCTTGATTATGCTGCTGATTCAGCTGTCCTGTTTCACCTAATCTAGTTGAAGATATTTTGGCCTCCCCTCTCCTTTTGGACATGCTTTGGTTCAAAATGAAAGAAAGACTATTGTTGGTTCAATTAACCTGGCCTAAACACCCCTGAGATTAATTTCTGGATTAACACTGGCACTTTTGCCATTTCATTGTTTTCTTTGGCTCCTTCTGCTACATATAATTTCAAGGTGACAATTCCCTTTGGACTTTTGGCTGAAGGCACTTGTAACTTCCAATTCATTATTTTCTTGATATTTTCTCAGTGCAGAGCATCTGTCTCCATGCAAACCATTTTGGTAGAGGACGCACAACTCTGTAATAGTAAGATAAATACGATGCCTTGATTATAAGCTTAGGAAACTAAAAATACAGGAGAATTATTTTAAGGTTTTTCAAAACTTTCCACGGATATATCTTATTTATGCTGCTATTTGAGTTTCCAGCAGCTATATTGCTTATGACATATCTCTGTGGAACAACATCAGTCATGGAAAGCAAGTCTGTTCTGCAGATGTTTTATCTAACATTCCCTGCCTACATTATGTGGTCTGACTAAAAAGGATATTAATAAATGGAAAGTTGCATATCTTTAAATAAACAAAGGCTTGCATTTCTTATAGGAAAAAATAAATGAACCAAAATAGTTGTGGAAATATTTTACTGATGTTTTTGACTCATGGCCCTTCTTGCTAAATCTTGTTTGTATTTTTTATTAAAAAGTGTTCAGAACTCCAGTGACTCTCTCCTCCAGCAGGTCACAATCCAGAAGCTGCTAGCTTTCACATCAATTAATTCTTCTAAAGAGAAAATACTGAGTAACTGGACAAATTATTACTGTGATGTCTGTGAAACCCATAATAATTCAGAGTGTAGCATTTTATAGTAGGTAGGACAATAAACTCAGAGTCAAGAGTCTGAACACTTCTATTTACTGAATATGTAACCTTTAGATAAGTCAATAAATGCATTTGGCCAATGAAGTACCTGCTTTCCCTGGATAATAGGGATATTGGAAAGTCTATAAGAAACAGTAGACATGCAAGTCTTTAATGTATGTAGCAAATTAGTTCTCTTGTTACCCATTGAATGAAATATTTCAGTTTTTTTTAATGTTACAGTTTCTATCCTGGTTTAAGCATTCCTTTTTCTTTACTTTTTAAGAAGATAGCACTCAATTATTCATTCAACAAATAGCTCTGAGTATCTTCTGGTTCTAGCACTTGGATACAGCAAATCAGGATAAAAAAGGACAAAACTAAACACAGAAAGGACCATTTAGCAAGAGATAGTATGTGGATGTTGTCAAGTTTCAGTGTATTATAGTTTCATTAGTTTCTGTATTAATTCATTAATTTTAGTAAGGCTGAAATAGAGAAAGCCACAAACAAAATAGTAGTACAACAAAAATATAGTTAACTTAAAGAAGCTATTAATTTGAAATAGCAGTAGGAACATGGTATTTAGGTTGACAGAAATGGACACGTCCTACATTATGAAAAAAATGTGGCTATAAATTGAGAAATTCAGTTCATCAGCCTGATACATGTAGTGGAAATATCAAGAAATCTGGGAACTACTACTTTTGTCACATTCAGCTAGAGTTTTGAAAAGCTTGATGTCTGAGTATGGTACTGGCACGAAGACATAAACATGGATCAATGGAACAAAATAGAAAACCCAGAGATAAATCCACGCACCTATGGACACCTTATCTTTGACAAAGGAGGCAAGAATATACAATGATTAAAGACAATCTCTTTAACAAGTGGTGCTGGGAAAACTGGTCAACCACTTGTAAAAGAATGAAACTAGAACACTTTTTAACACCATATACAAAAATAAACTCAAAATGGATTAAAGATCTCAATGTAAGACCAGAAACTATAAAACTCCTAGAGGAGAACATAGGCAAAACACTCTCCGACATACATCACAGCAGGATCCTCTATGACCCACCTCCCAGAATATTGGAAATAAAAGCAAAAATAAACAAATGGGACCTAATTAAACTTAAAAGCTTCTGCAAAACAAAGGAAACTATAAGCAAGGTGAAAAGACAGCCTTCAGAATGGGAGAAAATAATAGCAAATGAAGCAACTGACAAACAACTAATCTCAAAAATGTACAAGCAACTCCTATAGCTCAACTCCAGAAAAATAAATGACCCAATCAAAAAATGGGCCAAAGAACTAAATAGACATTTCTCCAAAGAAGACGTACAGATGGCTAACAAACACATGAAAAGATGCTCAACATCACTCATTATCAGAGAAATGCAAGTCAAAACCACTATGAGGTACCATTTCACACCAGTCAGAATGGCTGCGATCCAAAAGTCTACAAGCAATAAATGCTGGAGAGGGTGTGGAGAAAAGGGAACCCTCTTACACTGTTTGTGGGAATGCAAACTAGTACAGCCACTATGGAGAACAGTGTGGAGATTCCTTAAAACACTGGAAATAGAACTGCCTTATGATCCAGCAATCCCACTGCTGGGCATACACACTGAGGAAACCAGAAGGGAAAGAGACACGTGTAGCCCAATGTTCATCACAGCACTGTTTATAATAGCCAGGACATGGAAGCAACCTAGATGTCCATCAGCAGATGAATGGATAAGAAAGCTGTGGTACATATACACAATGGAGTATTACTCAGCCAATAATAATAATAATACATTTGAATCCATTCTAATGAGGTGGAGGATATCCTATTATACAGAGTGAAGTAAGTCAGAAAGAAATACACCAATACAGTATACTAACACATATATATGGAATTTAGAAAGACGGTAACAATAACCCTGTATACAAGACAGCAAAAGAGACACAGATGTATAGAACAGTCTTTTGGACTCTGTGGGAGAGGGAGAGGGTGGGATGATTTGGGAGAATGGCATTAAAACATGTATAATATCATATATGAAATGAGTCGCCAGCCCAGGTTTGATGCACAATACTGGATGCTTGGGGCTGGTGCACTGGGAGGACCCAGAGGGATGGTACAGGGAGGAAGGAGGGAAGAGGGTTCAGGATGGGGAACACGTGTATACCTGTGGTGGATTCATGTTGATACATGGCAAAACCAATAAAATATTGTAAAGTTAAAAAATAAAATTAAAAAAAATTAAAAATTGAAAAGCTTGATGTCTGGAGGGATATGGAACAATTAGCAAATGATTGAAGGGCATTTTCCAATTTGCACTGATGCATTTAAATTTTCTTGAGAAGGCATATAAATAAAGGTTTACAATGAAAGACTCCCCTCCAAATTCTGTCCAGATGACTTTCACCCTGTCATTCCATCACTTAACATACATGAGTTTAACGGAAGTGTTTTCTCTCTTTTCCTTGTAAGAAAAGATGATAGAGAAGCTTGAATTCTCAGTTTTATTAGTCTCAGCCTCTTTGTACTGTAGATCACATGGAAAATTAACTCAGAGTCACATCTCATTTGAAGAGGATCCCTTCCATTTGAAGGCTTCCCTGGTGGCTCAGACAGTAAAGCGCCTGCCTACAATGCAGGTAGACCCGGGTTCGATCCCTGGGTTGGGAAAATCCTCTGGAGAAGGCAATGGCAACCCACTCCAGTACTCTTGCCTGGAAAATCCTACGGACGAATGGAGCCTGGTAGACTACAGTCTGTGGGATCACAAAGAGTCGGACACGACTGAGTGACTTCCCTTTCACTTCTACTTGAACGAGAGCTTCCAAAGAAATTTGACTTTTCCTGCCTGCATATGGTCTTCAACAGAAACTTTAGAAGCATCGGGTGGATTCGGCATGGGTGAACTTAAACATGACTTCTCCTATCTGGAACTTTCTATTGTGGAGTTAAGAGGTAGTGGCGAGTGTGTGCAGTGCACTACCAGCGACATCTGATATCCTGGTCTCTCTGACCTTCAGTTTCATTTTTTGTAAATGAATAAGAAGGACTAATGTATCTCTTAGATCATTTAACTCAGTGAGGATTTACTGAGCAGCCTGGTGCCAGAGAATACAAAGATGCCTGGAATTCTCTAAGTCATCAGCATGCTTTCAAGGGCATTAATAATTCTTCACTATTCTACTGAATATAGCTTCACTTGGGTAGGGCATGTCACTATTTCTAACATACAACAACTTGTTTACCCTCCTTGTGATTATTATTATTATTATTTCCTGTAGAATCTTTCTTTTCTGGCATGCCTACTTCATCCTTCCTAATTATCTAAATCTCATTCTACCTCAGGGCACAACTCACATCTTTCCCACTTTGGACTATCCTACTCCACAAAACCAGATTGAATTTGTCACCTTACTCTTCAGTTTCTCTTTAATTATTTCAGTTATGTGGTTTCCTAATTAGATTGTAAATACCTGTAGGTCATAAATTATATCCTATATCTCTTGCAGATTCATAGAACTTGCAAAAGTTGCACAATAGATACCTAGTAAATGACAATCCTAATTACCTAGTTAATGTCTTAGCTTTCAGCACACCAAAATGATACAACAAGTGAGTCAGATATTTTACCCGTAAGCATATAATTTGTGAACTGCACCTATTTTACTTTTTCAGAGATAAAGTATAATTTATCTAATATCCAAATTTAAAAAGTGACATTTATAGTTTTCTTTTGCCTGCTACATAATGAAATGCAATAATTAACCGGACATTTTCCTTTAGCTGTTTCAATCAAGTAAAATTTTAAGTGTTATACATCAAGGGACGATGGCATCATATTTTTATCCAGTGAGAAATTGCTTGAAACTTGAGCCTCATGAGAAATTTGCCCTTTCAGTAATTTTAATTTTTAAATAAATGCCTGCCTGCTAAGAAAACATTGTAGAAAATTGCATGAAGAAGGAAATAAAATTCCTCACAAAGTTAACAAGCAAAGCAGGTAGCAAGCACTTTTAAATAACATATTGAAGACGTGAAAAAAACTCATTTACAATGTAAGATTTGAAAACTGGAGAAAACCTAGACATCTCTTTAGTGGGAAGGCAACCATAAAGAGATGAACACAGAACAGAATGTGTGGGACAACAGAAGGAACTTTGTCTTGCTATCCTTAAAGTGAGCAATTCTCCATACTGCCCTGTCCCATCCTGAGACTTGTTATAGGTATGAATCTGTATCTGGGTGAACTCATCTATCAAGCCTATCAACAAATTTTAGGTTAACTACTGACCTCAGAGGATGTATTTTAATAAGTCTTATTCAGCAAGCAGCACCTACAATTGTACAGCTTTTACTCTTGATTCTGAGTCATATTTTTAAAATTTTATTTATTAATGCATTTATATTTTGCCTTTTCTCAAAATTAGTTTGTGCTGGCCAAGTCAAGAAAACTGTTGCTTAATTTTGGCTCTGCTACAGACAAGAGCCTTTGGACAATTCAGTCAAACTTTATTGGACTCTGTTTCCACATCTAAAAATTAAGAAATAAAGTAAGATGATGCATGAAATCTCCTCTTGCACTTCTTTATGCAATGCTTTTTTTGTTTGTTTTTGTTTAGCAAGAATGACCAAAAAACAGTGCTTGTTGTGAATAAAGTTTCAGATTAATAAAGAGCCTATATAAGTGAAAAATAATAATAATATAAATGTCAAACAATAATTATCCCTGAGATCCAGTACTTTACTACCAGTGTTAACATTGGTAGGATAGTGATTGACAGAAGCACAACTGCCACAATTAAGGCAATAATGAGAGTGACTTAAAAGAAGCAGAGCTAAGTAATCACAATATGAATAAGCAATAACTTAGTGGTGGCAAGCTATTTAAAAGTCAAAGCTATAAGGCAAGAATGAATTTATGGTATCCAAGAATAGGAAGGATCAGATCAGATAGATCGCTCAGTCATGTCCAACTCTTTGTGACCCCATGAATCGCAGCACACCAGGCCTCCCTGTCCATCACCAACTACCAGAGTTCTCTCAGACTCACGTCCATCGAGTCAGTGATGCCATCCAGCCATCTCATCCTCTGTCGTCCCCTTCTCCTCCTGCCCACAATCCCTCCCAGCATCAGAGTCTTTTCCAATGATTCAACTCTTCACATGAGGTGGCCAAAGTACTGGAGTTTCAGCTTTAGCATCATTCCTTCCAAAGAAATCCCAGGGCTGATCTCCTTCAGAATGGACTGATTGCATCTCCTTGCAGTCCAAGGGACTCTCAAGAGTCTTCTCCAACACCACAGTTCAAAAGCATCAATTCTTCGGCACTCAGCCTTCTTCACAGTCCAACTCTCACATCCATATATGACCACAGGAAAAATCATAGCCTTGACTAGATGAACCTTTGTTGGCAAAGTAACGTCTCTGCTTTTGAATATGCTATCTAGGTTGGTCATAACTTTCCTTCCAAGGAGTAAGCATCTTTTAATTTCATGGCTGCAGTCACCATCTGCAGTGATTTTGGAGCCCAGAAAAATAAAGCCTGACACTGTTTCCACTGTTTCCCCATCTATTTCCCATGAAGTGATGGGACTGGATGCCATGATCTTCGTCTTCTGAATGTTGAGCTTTAAGCCAACTTTTTCACTCTCCACTTTCACTTTCATCAAGAGGCTTTTGAGTTCCTCTTCACTTTCTGCCATAAGGGTGGTGTCATCTGCATATCTGAGGTTATTGATATTTCTCCTGGCAATCTTGATTCCAGCTTGTGTTTCTTCCAGTCCAGCGTTTCTCATGATGTACTCTGCATATAAGTTAAATAAACAGGGTGACAATATACAGCCTTGATGTACTCCTTTTCCTATTTGGAACCAGCCTGTTGTTCCATGTCCAGTTCTAACTGTTGCTTCCTGACCTGCATACAAATTTCTCAAGAGGCAGATCAGGTGGTCTAGTATTCCCATTTCTTTCAGAATTTTCCACAGTTTATAGTGATCCACACAGTCAAAGGCTTTGGCATAGTCAATAAAGCAGAAATAGATGTTTTTCTGGAACTCTTTTGCTTTTTCCATGATCCAGCAGATGTTGGCAATTTGATCTCTGGTTCCTCTGCCTTTTCTAAAACCAGCTTGAACATCAGGAAGTTCATGGTTCACATATTGCTGAAGCCTGGCTTGGAGAATTTTGAGCATTACTTTACTAGCGTGTGAGATGAGTGCAATTGTGCGGTAGTTTGAGCATTCTTTGGCATTGCCTTTCTTTGGGACTGGAATGAAAACTGACCTTTTGCAGTCCTGTGGCCACTGCTGAGTTTGCCAAATTTGCTGGCATATTGAGTGCAGCACTTTCACAGCATCATCTTTCAGGATTTGAAATAGCTCAACTGGAATTCTATCACCTCCACAAGCTTGGTTCGTAGTGATGCCTTCTAAGGCCCACTTGACTTCACATTCCAGGATATCTGGCTCTAGATGAGTGATTACACCATTGTGATTATCTGGGTCTTGAAGATCTTTTTTGTACAGTTCTTCTGTGTATTCTTGCCATCTCTTCTTAATATCTTCTGATTCTGTTAGGTCCATACCATTTCTGTTCTTTTTCAAGCCCATCTTTGCATCAAATGTTCCTTTGGTATCTCTGATTTTCTTGAAGAGATCTCTAGTCTTTCCCATTCTGTTGTTTTCCTCTATTTCTTTGCATTGATCACTGAAGAAGGTTTTCTTATCTCTTCTTGCTATGCTTTGGAACTCTGCATTCAGATGTTTATATCTTTCCTTTTCTCCTTTGCTTTTCACTTCTCTTCTTTTCACAGCTGTTTGTAAGGCTCCCCAGACACCATTTTGCTTTTTTGCATTTCTTTTCCATGGGGATGGTCTTGATCCCTGTCTCCTGTACAATGTCACGAACTTCATTCCATAGTTCATCAGGCACTCTATCTATCAGATCTATGCCCTTAAATCTATTTCTCACTTCCACTGTATAATCATAAGGGATTTGATTTGGGTCATACCTGAATGGTCTAGTGGTTTTCCCTACTTTCTTCAATTTAAATCTGAATTTGGCAATAAGGAGTTCATGGTCTGAGCCACAGTCAGCTCCAGCAGGGCATAATGAATAGAAATTTAGCGTGTTGATGTATGGTAAAACCAATACAATATTGTAAAGTAATTAACCTCCAATTAAAATAGATAAATTTATATTAAAAATGTAGACTAAATAATATAAAATCTCCATAATAAAGTAAAATACTAGACTGTGGAGAAGTCAGAATTGTGCAAATTGCTTCATACTCTTTTGCAGGCTGAGACCACTGGAGAAACTTGCAAGATTCCACAAGTTAATTTGTCCTCGAGTAGGACTCTCCTTGCTAATATGCTTCCTTATCTCCATCAGAGCTTCAGTAGATCCCTAATGAGGGACCATAGCTGTTAATCTGGGATTGTAGTTAGGCTCTCCCTGAGGCTAACAATTCCGATGTTCCCACAATGACTGGACTGTTCTGATTATTTTAGCTGATTGCCCCTCTGCCCTTCCCCAGTCCTACAAAACCCAACTTTGGGCTTCAGTTTGCGTGACTGCCTGCCACTGGGACTCCAGCCGGTGGGAATGAAGATGGTGAGGAGTGGAGGAATGAAAAGGAAGCAAACACATTACTTTTTCTTAATGTAATTAATATAAATTTTCTTAATACATCATGAGAACTGCCGGGCTGGATAAAGCACAAGCTGGCATCAAGATTGCCGGCAGAAATGTAAATAACCTCAGATATGCAGATGACACCACCCTTATGGCAGAAAGTGAAGAAGAACTAAAGAGCCCCTTGATGAAAGTGACAGAGGAGAGTGAAAGGGTTGGCTTAAAGCTCAACATTCAGAAAACAAAGATCATGGCATCTGATCCCATCACTTCATGGCAAATAGATGGAGAAACAGTGTAAACAGTGGCAGACTTTATTTATTTATTTATTTTTGGCTCCAAAAGTACTGCAGCCATGAAATAAAAAGACGTTTGCTCCTTGGAAGAAAAGTTATGACCAACTTAGACAGCATATTAAAAAGCAGAGATATTGCTTCGCCAACAAAGGCCCATCTAGTCAAGACTATGGTTTTTCCAGTAGTCATGTATGGATGTGAGAGTTGGACTATAAAGAAAGCTGAGCACTGAAGAATTGATGCTTTTGAACTGTGATGTTGGAGAAGACTCTTGAGAGTCCCTTGGACTGCAAGGAGATCCAACCAGTCCATCCTAAAGGAAATCAGTCCTGAATGTTCATCGGAAGGACTGATGTTGAAGCTGAAACTCCAATACTTTGGTCACTTAATGCAGCTGTTTCATTTGAAAAGACCCTGATGCTGGGAAGGATTGAAGGCAGGAGAAGACAGGGACGACAGAGGATGGGATGGTTGGATGGCATCACTGACTCAATGGACATGAGTTTGAGTAAACTCTTGGAGTTAGAGTGATGGACAGGGAGGCCTGGAGTGCTGCAGTCCATGGGGTCGCAAAGAGTTGGACTTGACTGAGTGACTGAACTGAACTGAACTCTTAATATAATTATAATTAATTCCTCAAAATATAATTCTGTGTAATAAATAACCATGAAGATGGAAATATTCTCTGCAGACTTTGAGGATGACAACCATATCAGCCTTGTCTACTTTAGATAAACAGAGTTGAAGAAGTATAGATTAAGATGTTTATTGGATGATCTTTGTGAGAATTCTCATAATAGGGTCTTTTTTCATGTTATCAAGTTTTACATGTACTGTGATGTTAATTCCTGTCATATCTTTTGTGTTTTTCACTTCAAAAAAACAGAGTTAGACAATATTATTAAAGGCAGTTTAGTCAAGCTCTTGAATCTTTGTCTTAAATATGTCATGCATGTGTGTGTGTGCTCAGTCATGTCCAACTCTTTGTGATGCTATGAACAGTAGTAACCTGCCAGGCTCCTCTGTCCATGGGATTCTCCAAGCAGTAATACTGGGATGGGTTACTGTTTCCTCCTCTAGGGAATCTTCCCCACCCAGGGATCAAACCAGTGTCTCCAAAGTCTCCTGGATTGACAGGCAGATTCTTAACCTCAGAGCCACCTGGGAAGCCCAAATAATAAGTAATTCATTCAATTCAGCAAAATATAATTAATTTAATGAGATTTAGTTAGATCACTATTTGGCAAGATTGGATAAAATGCCATCTTTGGTGGAAGTTTTTACAGTTCATTTAATTGTTTTGGCATCTTGTAAGGCTAAATGGTTTAAATCAATGACTGCATTCTGTATTAAAAGTATGTAATTGCAACAGATATTAGGTCAATATTCATATTTCTTCATGTTATTTTCCAGATCTTTTGGGGAATTAGTCATATGGTTTGAAAAAAATGGGTTTCTCTGGTAGCTCAGTTGGTAAAGAATCTGCCTGCAATGCAGGAGACCCCCTGCATTTCAATTTCTGGGTCAGAAAGATCCCCTAGAGAAGGTATAATCTACTCATTCCAGTATTCTTGGGCTTCTTTGGTGGATCAGATTGTAAAGAATCCACCTGCAATTTGGAAGACCTGGGTTCGATACCTAGGTGGGAAGATCTCCTGGAGGAGGGCATGACAAAACACTCCAATATTCCTGCCTGGAGAATCTCCATGGACAGAGGAACCTGGAGGGCTACAATCCACGTCGTCACAAAGGGTCAGACAAGACTGTGTGGATAAGCACAGCACAGCACTGGAAGAAATAGTTCCCTTTTAAGACCATTTATTGGAAGATCAAACAAAACCACATGAAGTGAATGTATGGTGAAACTAATTAGTCAAGAAATAAAACTTTGTCAGTCACTCTAGAAGCTCCCTTCCTGTGATCCATCCTAGATTTTACCTTTTTTCATCCCCATACATACACGGTATCCTGACTTTTATAATAATCGCTTTCATGTGTGCCTGCATATATCTGTGTGCGTGTGTGTCTTTGTATATTAAATCCAGGCATGCACTCATAGACACCGTACTTTAACTTTTCCATTAAAAAATTTCAATCTAATATATCCTTAAGTCTCCATCTGATTCTTTATCTACAGGGTGTTATATCAGTACAGTTTTCCACAACCTCTGTAGTTTACTGATTTATTATTACAGTTGTTGTTTAGGCACTAAGTCACGTTCGACTCTTTGCTGACCCTATGAACTGTGCCATTCAGGTTTCTGTGTCCATAGGGTTTCCCATGCAAGAATACTGGAGTGGGTTGCCATTTCCTTCTCCAGGAGACCTTTCTGATGCAAGGATTGAACGCTCATCTCCTGCTTTGGCAGGTGGATTCTTTACCACTGAGCCAGGTGGGAAGCCTCTACTACAGTATATACCAGAACACACACACACTCTCTCTCTCCTCCCTTGTTCAGAATATGACTATTTTGTGACAATCTGAGCCCTGTTTCACTTCTGTTTTCCTCCTTTTCTGTGAACATTCTCTTTCTTCTATCTCCGTGACCCCTAACATGCTAAATTTTGAATCCACTCTGAGTAGGGTTTCCTCAGTGTTAAGTCCTATTCTGGAAAGGAGGTGACAAAGCAAGTTTTTAAGCTTCATAAAAGCTAGCAGACCTCTTTTCATCATATGGCCTTGTTTTGTGTCCCCTGCACTCATCTGCTGTTGGAGTGGGGGAAGTTCCTCCCTTTTCAGTTGTCTTTCTCAAATTGACCAGGGATGCTTTCCAGTAAAGATATGTTGCTATTTTTGGTTTCTTCCATTTCAGGTCAATCAAGCTGCTTGTTTGATTTCCTGTTTTTTATCCATACAAATGTTAATAACTTTCAGGTCTTATAGCTGAGAATCTGCTTGAATTTTGATACCCTTTCCCCTAGTTTTGTTATTTATGCTGTCCATGGAATTTTGTTTCCCTTTTCTATTTTTGTAGAAATTTACAATCTGTGTTGCCACAACTGACACCTTCTACAATCCACCAATATTGGTTCTTTAAGCTTGTATACCCTTTCAATTCTTCCGGTGCTTAGTGTTTTAGTACTGTATCACATACAGACATTTGGTTGTATGAATTGTGTCAGATAATTATCTTTCTTCCCATAGTTACTGAATATATTGTCCACTTAGTTATGAAGTCTTAGCATCAAAATAAACAGGGAAGCTGACACTGTTGCACAAAGGACAATAGATAGAATCTGGCTTAAATTTGGGAAACCATTTCTTGAATGCAATATAATAGGCATGTAAGTATAATTTGTGCTTTGTGGAATTTTTTTCAGAAATAAACATACAGAAACAGATGAGAGTTTTCAGCAGTGTTCATAATAGATATTTAGAATAGTTTCTATGGTCATCACTAGGAGACTAAATGACGATAGATAGCTATACTCAATACATAAGGGAAACAGCTCTACAATTATTATTTTCCCATAATTCTTAAACCAGAATGATGTTTTTAAAAGCTTTCAGTTCAGTCACTCAGTGTGTCAGACTCTTTGTGACCACATGGACTGCAGCATGCCAGGCTTCCCTGTCCATCACCAAACTCTAAGCTTGCTCAAAGTCATGTCCATCCATTTGGTGATACCATCCAACCATCTCAACTTGTGTCATCCTGTTCTCCTCCTGCCCTCAATCTTTCCCACCATCAGGGGCTTTTCCAATGAGTCAGTTCTTTGCATCAGGTGGTCAATGTATTGGTGTTTCAGTTTCAGCATCAGTCCTTCCAGTGAATATTCAGGACTGATTTCTTTCAGGATTGACTGGTTTGGTCTCCTTGCAGTCCAAGAGATTCTCGAGTCTTCTCCAACACCACAGTTCAAAAGCATCAATTCTTCAATGCTCAGTTTCTTTATAGGCCAATTCTCACATCCATACATGACTACTGGAAAAACCATAGCCTTGACTAGATGGACCTTTGTTGGCAAAGTAATATCTCTGCTTTTTAATATGCTGTCTAGGTTGGTCATAGCTTTTCTTCCAAAGAGCAAGTGTCTTCTAATTTCATGACTGTGGTCACCTACTGCAGTGATTTTGGAGACCAAAAAAAAACAAAGTCTGCCACTGTTTCCATTATTTCCCCATCTATTCGTCATGAAGTGATAGGACTGGATAGGATGATGTTAATTTTCTGAATGTTGAGTTTTAAGCCAACTTTTTCACTGTCCTCTTTCACTTTCATCAAGAGGCTCTTTAGTTTTTCTTTGGTTTCTGCGATAGGGTGGTGTCATCTGAGCATCTGACGTTATTGATATTTCTCCTGGAAATCTTGATTCGTGCTTGTGCTTCATCCAGCCTGGCATCTCACATGATATACTCTGCATATAAGTTAAATAAGTGGGGTGGCAATATACAGCCTTGATATACACCTTTCCCTATTTGGAACCAGTCTGTTGTTCCATGTCCAGTTCTAATTTTTGATTCTTGACCTGCATATAGATTTTTAAGGAGGTAGGTAAGGTGGTCTAGTATTCCCATCTCTTGAAGAATTTTCCAGTTTGTTGTGATCCACACAGTCAAAGGCTTTGACGTAGTCAATAAAGCAGAAATAGATGTTTTTCTGGAACTCTCTTGCTTTTTTGATGATCCAACGGATGTTGACAATTTGAACTCTGGCTCCTCTACCCTTTCTAAATCTGACTTGAACATCTGGAAGTTCATGGTTTACATACTGTTGAAGCTTGGTTTGGAGAATTTTGAGCATTACTTTGCTAGTGTGTTAGATGAATGCAATTGTGTGGTAGTTTGAACATTCTTTGGCATTGCTTTTCTTTGGGATTGGAATGAAAATTGACCTTTTTCAGTCCTGTGGCCACTGCTGAGTTTTCCAAATTTGTTGACAGATTGAGTGCATCACTTTCACAGCATCATCTTTTAGGATTTGAAATAACTCAACTGGAAATCCATCACCTCCACTAGCTTTGTTGGTAGAGATGCTTCCTAAGGCCCATTTTATTTTGCACTCCAGGATGTCTGACTAGGTGAGTGATCACACCATCGTCATTATCTGTGTCATGAAGATCTTTTTTGTATAGCTTCTGTGTATTCTTGCCACCTCTTCTTAATATCTTCTGCTTCTGTTAGGTCCATACTCTTTCTGTCCTTTATTGTGCCCATGTTTACATGATATGTTCCCTTGGTATCTCTAATTTTCTTGAAGAGATCTCTAGTCTTTCCCATTCTATTGTTTTCCTCTATTCTCGGCATTGATCACTGAGGAAGGCTTTCTATGTCTCTGTGCTATTCTTTGAAACTCAGCATTCAAATGGGTATATCTTTTGTTTTTTTCCTTTGCCTTTAGCTTCTCTTCTTTTCTCAGCTCTTTGTAAGGCCTCCTCAGACAACTATTTTGACTTTTCCATTTCTTTTTCATGGGGATGGTTTGATCACTGCCTCCTATAACAATGTCACGAACCTCCGTCCATAGTTCTTCAGGCACTCTCTCTATCAGACCTAATCCCTGAATATATTTGTCACTTCCACTGTATAATTGTAAGGGATTTGATTTAGGTCATACCTGAATAGTATAGTGGCTTTCTCTACTTTCTTTAAGTCTGAATCTGGCAATAAGGTGTTCATGATCTGAGCCACAGCTAGCTCTCAGTCTTGCTTTTGCTAAGTCTATAGTACTTCTCCATCTTTCGCTGCAACGACTGTAATCAATCTGATTTTGGTATTGACCATCTGGTGATGTCCATGTGTTGAGTCGTCTCTTGTGTTGTTGGAAGAATGTGTCTGCCATGACGAGTACATTCTCTTGGCAAAACTCTGTCAGCCTTTGTCGTGTTTCATTTTGTACTCCAAGGCCAAATTTGCCTGTTACTGAAGGTATGTCTTGACTTCCTACTTTTGCATTCCAGTCTGCTATGAAGAAAAGGACATCTTTTTTGGGTGTTAGCTCTAGAAGGACTTGTAGGTCTTCATGAAACCATTCAGCTTCAGCTTCTTTGGCATTTTTGGTTGGAGCATAGACTTGGATTACTGTGATATTGAATGGTTTGCCTTGGAAACCAACAGAGATCATTCTATTGGTTTTGAGATTGTACCCAGGTATTGCATTTTAGACTCTTTCGTTGACTATAATGGCTACTCCATTTCTCCTAAGGGATTTTTGCCCACAGTAATAGATATAATGATCATCTGAGTTAAATTTGCCCATTCCAGCATAGTTTAGTTCACTGATTCCTAAAACGTCGATATTCACTCTTGCCATCTCTTGTCTGACCACTTCCAATTTACTTTGATTCATGGACCTAACATTCCAGGTTCCTATGCAATATTATTCTTTACAGCATCAGACTTTCCTTCCATCACCAGTCACATCCACAACTGGGCATTGTTTTCGCTTTGGCTCCATCCCTTCATTCTTTCTGGTGTTATTTCTCCACTCTCCTCCAGTAGCATATTGGGCACCTCCCAACCTGGGAAATTCATCTTTCAGTGTCATATCTTTTTGGCTTTTCATAATGTTCATGGGGTTCTCAAGGCAGAAATGCTGAAGTGGTTTGCCATTGCCTTCTCCAGTGGACCATGTTTTGTCAGAACTCTACACCATGACCTGTCCATCTTGGGTGGCCCTACATGATGTGGCTCATAGTTTAATTGAGTTAGACAAGGCTGTGATCCATGTGATCAGTTTGATTAGTTTTCCACGATTGTGGTTTTCAATCTCTCTGCCCTCTGTCTGATAAGGATAAGAGGCATATGGAAGCTTCCTGATGAGGAGAACTGCCTGAGGGGGAAACTCCATCTTGTTCTGATTGGTGGGGCCATGCTCAGTAAAACTTGAACCTGATTTTCTATTGTTGGGAGTGTCTGTGTCTCATCTCTGTTGTTTTACCTGAGACCAAACCATGGTGGAAGTAATAAAGACAATGTCAGCCTCCTTCAAAAGGCGCCTTGCATGCACTGCCTCACTCAGTGTCTCCAACCCTGTAGCAGGCCACCACTGACCTGTGCCTCCGCCGGTGACTCCTGGACACTCACAGGTAAGTCTGGGTCAATCTTTTGTGGGATCACTGCTCCTTTCTCCTGGGTCCTGGTGTGCACAAGGTTTCGTTTGAGCCCTCCGATCATCTCTGACCAGTATGGGGTTTGATTTTTCTAAACATGATTTTGCCCTTCATACCATCTTGCTGGGGCTTCTCCTTTGTTCTTGGATGTGGGGTATCCTTTTTTGGTGGGATCCAATATTCTCCTGTCAATAGTTGTTCAGCAATGAGTTGTAATTTTGGAATTTTCACAGAAGAAGATGAGTTCATGCCCTTCTACTCCACCATTTAAGGGTAGATTTAAAAGCATTATGTATATATAAACATGGGCGTCCTAGGTGGCGCTAGTGGTAAAGAACCCACCTGCCAGTACAGGAGATGGAAGAGACACAGGTTTGATCCCTGAATCAGGAAGATACTGTAGAGGAGAATATGGCAACCCACTCCAGTCTTTTTGCCTGAAGAATTCCCATGGACAGAGGAGCCTGGTAGGCTACAGTCCATAAGGTCACAAAGAGATGGACATGGCTAGAGCAACTTAGCACACAAGCACACACATATATGTATATACCAGAGAAGACTGAGGCAGGATGAGAAGGGGGTGACAGAGGATGAGACAGTTGGATAGCATCACTGACTCATGGACATGAGTTTGAGCAAGCTTCGGGAAATAGAGAAGGACAGGGAAGCCTGGCACGCTGCAGTCCAAGGGGTCACAGAGTTGGATACGACTTAGTGACTGAACAACAACAACTTATATATATGTTGGGGTTAATGGTGACTTCCATTATATATATAATGGCATCATTGCTTTCTGGTGATGAAATTTTATTGATTAAAATTTTTCTTAAAAATACTTTCTGTATGTCTTAATTCTTCTGCATGAGAGAGCATTACTTTTAAAGTCAAGGGAAAAATAAGCTGGAGAACAGAAAACTGATACTAAATACAGCCAACTTCACTATTTGTGAATATGCCTACTTGCTAAAATGTATTTGCAAACTGAAAATCAATATTCACCACACTTTTAGGTCTTTTGTAGACATGTGAAAGGTGATGAAAAATTGAGTTTTCTGAAAAGTATGATCGCAGCTGAGGTGCAACAAGGTGACACTCTGCTTTCTCGTTTCATCTCACACTGTAATCAAATGTCCATTTTCTGGTATATTTAGTCTGGTCTATTTTTCTCATCTTGAGCTTTTTGTTGAGCACCTTGTTTTTTAGGCCCTAAGATAGTTCTCTAGGCTGTGATGTATCCTACACAGAAAACAAATATGTTAGTTAAGGTATAGTTCTTGTACTATTGGTTGTGAATTCAAAGTTAATGAGCCAATAATATATTTTTAAGATGTTTTTAAATAAAAATTCATATAAAACCATGTTATATATAAGTCAGTTGACAAAAATGTTGTGACTTGAGGCTTGTAGGAATAAAACTCTATTTCCCTAGTAGCAAGGGTTTGATATTTGTTAATTCATTGGTCACAGTAACTTTATAGAACATAACTCTTAATACTATGAATCATGGAAATCAACTATACTGATTCATAAATTCCTATTTAGCTTTTCCAGAACTGTTTTCACAACTGTAAACTGGCTACAGTGGTACTTATCTCTTGTTATTGTTCTGAGTATTAAATGTTATTATGTATGGAAGGCTCATGTTGTAGAGTTGACACTAGGCCCATCTAAGACTTGACTTACCCTCTTCCTGAGCTTCCTAACACTGTCATCATATTGAGGTTTTTTTCAACCCTATGTGCTCACACTCTAAGTAATAGCTGCCAATAACACATGTTGTCTTTGTTAGGACCTCTGAAGCCTCACATGTAGAACTTCCAGTCTGTCAGATACTTTGAAAGTTATAGGACTTACTTATTTTGAATAAAGGTGATATAAAATATATTCTGGATTTAGGAAATCACTCTTGACAGCTGTCTCTTAGTGAGAACGTGGCCAATAACTTTTTTTTTTTTTTCTGGTTAAAATTCTGCCATATTTTAAGTTTTGCATTTGCTGAGGATGACCTATTCTTTGTGGGCAGTTCTGAACCCTCAGTTTCAATGGAAGCAATTCTAGATAATGAGAAACAGATGTATCTCTGAGCAGAGAGAGGGAATATGACTCAACTCCTAATAATCCTTAAAGATGAGATTAGAACTAAAGCTAAAATAAAGTGCAATTTATTCCTTACTATTCCTTCATGGAGAAGGAAATGGCAATCACTCCAGTATTCTTGCTGGGAGAACTTCATAGATAGAAGAGTCTGGCGGGCTACCATCCATGGGGTCACAAATAGTCAGACACAACTTAGTGGCTCAACAACATTCCTTTGAGAACCTTTGTTAGAGACCAGCATCTGGTTGAACTCTTGGTAGCAACTGATTTCAGGAATTCAAAAGCTGGTGTGATTTGGGATTAAAGATTCTGGGGATAGTTTACTAAGTGGTATAAAAGAAATATGATCAGAATTACATCCTACTTTATAAATTTTAATGCCTGAAAAATTATCTTTTAAAATTTATTCTTTCGCAAAGTGTCCTCAGCCAAGATCAATTGGGCACACATATATAATACCGTTTTCTTTTGGATCTAGGAATTTTCCCGAATTATTGCATGTTAAGGTATATCTTTCCTTAGATATCCCCTTAAAAGCAGGGGATTAGAAAGTTTAACCATAGCCTAGGGCACAGCATATACACAGTGAGTTTGAACTCAGTACCAGCACACAGTGTTACAGCTTATTAAGACTCGTATAGCTTTAAAACTTGCCAAGTTTTAAATAGATCATATGCTTAAGAAAAGTCCCCTTTCTTCTATTTATTTTCAAATATAATCATATAGATTTCAAATATAATACTATATTCTGTAGGACTTTTATTGTTGTAAACTCTGAAAGTTTTATTTTTAATCAATCAAGATCTTAACCTCTATTGCGATAGCTAATTCAGATTCTTCAGATGAAGAAAATAGGAACTTAGAATTAAATATAAGGAAAGAGAATTACTTGGTACATGTAAAATGATGGACTGATACATGGGAAACAAACGGTCTTGATATGAGATATATGTGTGTATATGTATCAAGTAAGGGACTTCCATGATGTCTCAGACAGTAAAGAATCTGCCTGCAATGCAGGAGACCTGGGTTTGATCCCTGGGTGAGGAAGATCCTCTGGAGAAGGGAATGGCTACTCACTCCAGTATTCTTGTCTTGTCTGAAGAATTCCATGGACAGAGGAGCCTGGTGGGCTACAGTCCGTGGGGTTGCAAAGAGTTGAATGTGACTAAGCAGCTAACACACACACATAGAACAAAGGAAAGAACTAACTTTTAGAGTAAGGGGACAGGTGAGATGGGAAACTGGTAGGAATCAAAAGGTGTGACACAGCAAAATGCATCATGAAACTATGAAATTGAATCTGGAACAGAGGAATGCAATAATAAAAAGTTAAATTTAGAATGCACCTTTAAGAAACTTTATTATAGTGAAGTGGTACCAACTGTTTTCCTATTTGGAATTCTGGCCAGGGTCATGCTAGAATGTTGGGATTTGTTTTCAGATGGAAGCTATTTGAAACTGGTGCTACATTGAAATTGTAGCACTACTGGCTATTTTAGGCTTATCTATCAAGTCACTCAAAGTACATTATTTAGGACTGTTTTTGCGGAAATAATTTTAATTAGATTTTAGCAAGACAATCAGCTTTTAATTGTCACTTAAGAAATTCTTTCAAAAGTAATTGGTGAATCTGTCCTTTTACTGGACGGAAGTGCACCTAGCCATAACTGTGAAGTCAGGATGTTTAACTAAGTCCTAGAGCAGTAGAACTGAGCTTCTCTGGTAGCTCAGTTGGTAAAGAATCCGCCTGCAATGCAGGAGACCCCGGTTCAATTCCTGAGTTGGGAATATCCCTGGCAGAAGGGATCGGCTACTCACTCCAGTATTCTTGGGATTATCTGGTGGCTCAGATGGTGAACAATCCACATGCAATGTGAGAGACCTGGGTTTGATCCCTGGGTTAGGAAGATCCCCCGGAGAAAGGAACAGGGAACAGGTACCCACTCCAGTATTCTGGCTGGAGAATTCTATGCACAGAGGAGCCTGACAGGCTATACAGTCCCTGGGGTCTCAAAGAGTCAGACATGACTGAGTGACTTTCACTGCACTTCAGGGCAGAATAAATACAAAGTACATTCTTAATTCTAGGAGCAGTTGTCATTTATCATTAAATCAGAAGGATTTTTAATATATCTATTTTGTTGCAAACTCAGTATCAAGAGATTATATAAATGAAATAGAAGACAAAGTTGTGACTGCAATAAAGTTTACTACCATAGCTATTCTAAGACTTAAGGATGATGGACTTAAGCACACTAAGTAAGCAAGGTCACTCTGACCCTGAATCCTATTGAAACTATATTAAATGCCTGTCCAAGATTTACTATCATTCTCCAAGATTCTTTCTCTGTCTCTTTTAAAAAATTTTCTGTGTATTTCTGTTTCACATAGTAACTTCTGGTTAGCTTTCCAGTTTGCAGATTTCTCATTTCTTAATTTACAACATACTATTCTAGGTTTACCATGCCCCGTGTGTGAATTCTCCATGGACTATGACTCTTTTCATTATGATGATTCACTCTCTCTCTCCATTTTCATTCATGGAAGGATGTTGTGCTTGCATTTAAGGATATCCAGTGATAGTCATGGGGTTATCACAGATTCATAGAACAGATAAATTAAAATGTATTTTTAGCTATTTCTACATAATAACAGTAATGTAAAACTTTTTATTATAGAAAATCACAAGTAAAGAAAGGACAAAGAAGAATGATACTGAAATTTTAAAATACACTTTACTAGAACAGTTTTAGATTTACCAAAAACTTACAAAGATTGTACATAGACTGACATATGCCCCATACCCAGCTTTCCCTATCATTAACATCTTGCATTAGTATGGCACATTATTACAAGTAAGAAACTAATATTCACTCATTGTCATTAGTTGAAGTCCATGCTTAATTTGGATTTCATTAATTTTTGCTTAATGTCTCTTTTCTAGTCCATCTAGGATAATACACTACATTTAGTAATGATGTCTCCTCAAGCTGCTCTTGACTGTAACAGTTTTTCAAGCTTTCCTTGTTTTTATTGATTTTGACAATTGTGAAGAACACTGGTGAAAGCAATTGGTATTTGTCTAGTGTTGCTTCTGACAGGACTGGGGTTTGGGTTTTGGAGAAGAATATCAGAGGGGTCAAGTGTCATTTTCATCATATTATATAAGCATGTACCTTGTCAACATGACTAAAACTAATGGACTGGTTCCAAACTGGGAAAGGAGTACGTCAAGGCTGTATATTGACACCCCGCTTATTTAACTTATATACAGAGTACATCATGCAAGATGCTGTGCTGGATGAAGTACAAGCAGGAATCAAAATATCAATTGACTAAGAAATTAATATCAATAACCTCAGATATGCAGATGACAGCAATCTTATGGCAGAAAACAAAGAGGAACTGAAGAAACTCTTGATGAAAGTGAAAGAGGAGAGTGAAAAAGCAGGTTTAAAACTCAACATTCATAAAACTAAAATCACAGCATTTGGTCTCATCACTTCATGGCAAATAGATGGGGAAACAGTAGAAATAGTGAGAAACTTTATTTTCTTGGTCTCCAAAATCACTGCAGGTGGTGACCACAGCCATGAAATTAAAAGACACTTGCTCCTTGGAAGAAAAGCTATGACAAATCTAGACAGCATATTAAAAAGCAGAGGCATTACGTTGCCAACAAAGGTCTGTCTAGTCAAAGCTCTGGTTTTTCCAGTGGTCATGTATGGATGTGAGAGTTGGACTATGAAGAAAGTTGAGTGCCGAAGAATTGATGCTTTTGAACTGTGGTGTTGGAGAAGACTCTTGAGAGTCCCTTGGACTGCAAACTAATCCAACCAGTCCATTTTAAAGAAAATCAGTCCTGAATATTCATTGGAAGGACTGATGCTGAAGCTGCAACTCCAGTACTTTGGCCACCTGATGAGAGGAGCTGATTCACTGGAAAAGATCCTGATGCTGGGAAAGATTGAAGGCAGGAGAAGAAGGGGGTGACAGAAGAGAAGACGGTTGCATGGCATCACCGACTTGATGGACATGAGTTTGAGTAGGCTTCTTGAGTTGGTGATGGACAGGGAAGCCTGGCATACTGCAGTCCCAAGAGATCTGGGGTCACAAAGAGTCGGACATGACTCAGCAACTGAACTGAACTGAATTGATTGATGCGGACTTTGATCACTTGCCTAATCATTGTTTGTTATAAAGATATTCTTTACTCCAAATTCATACTACACTCTTTAAAAGAAAAACAGCAGCATTTTGTATCTATAAAGCTAAAAAATGAATGGTCAGTAGTGTAGCAAATCAGAGGAAGTTTAATCCCAGTGAAGAAATGGAGATACATCTTAACTTGCATTGCAGAAATTTCCAAAGGATTATAAATTGGTGGAACCAGATAACTCTGGAAGCAAGATTATTGTGTGCCTGTTTGTTCCCAAATAATTGATACAACACTACCAATTTTCACTGCAGCCCATTATTCAAAAGCCCTACACTTGTACAAAATGTTAAACTACCTGAATTAGAATATATAACAAGAAATAAGAAATGCCTTGATATGAAAAACAGAACAATCATCATTTATTCAGAGAAATAAGAAAGGGTATTTTGACTCTAAAATAAGAACAGTAAAAGCAATAAGTAGAAGAACTATCAGAAAAAAATATACTTTTAAAATTAAAAAAAAATATGTACAGAAGACAGATAAAGAACTCAAGTAAAAAGTTTATGAGGAAGACTGAGAGGTTTTTCCAGAGGCTGCTAATATACACTATATATACATTCTTTTTCATTCTATTGTTGTTTAGTCACTGAGTCCTAACTCTGTGACTCCATTGACTCCAGCACTCTAGTCCTCCACTCTCTCCCAGACTTTGCTCAAATTCATGTCTATTGAATTAATGAAGTTATCTAACCAACTCATCCCCTGCTGCCCCCTTCTCCTTTTGCCTTCAGCCTTTCCCAGCATCAGGGTCTTTTCCATCGAGTTGGGTCTCTGCATCAGGTGGCCAAAGTATTGGAATATTTCTATTATGGTATATCACAGGCTATTATATATAATTCCTTGTGAAAACTATGAATTAAATGTGAGTGAGGATAAACTAATGTAATTTTTTAGGGAAGAAAACTTCCAAACATTTAGCCTCCATACACTGTTTCTCAGAAAGTCATCGAAGAATACATTTAGTCATCCTTTTTTTTCTTTATTCACATGAAGACAAAAATACAACAAAGAGACACACCAAGTACTCATGAACATCCTCCAGAGCAGCTGCAGGGTCTAAAATTCATCCTAGAGACTGTCTCTGCTTGTTCTTGGAACATTTGCCATGAAAAGCAGCCTCAGGGCATTCCTCTACTTCTGACAGAGCCCATCAATTAGCATCCTGTGTAGAGGGAAATGACCCTCTTAGCCAATCCTCCTCACGAGGGGTTATTCTAAATTTTGGAGATCATGGGAGTTGTTCCAGGGGAGAAGTCTGGCTTGGTTGGGGTGAATGAAGCATGAAGTTTCCTAGGAAGGCAAACAAGGTGCAGTTTCAACTGGCAGGGTGTGATACATGATTCCCAGTGTTTGGGGAAATAAGTGCCCGTCCTGATGCAGGGGCAGGGAGAGGATGGGCTAGGCTGCTCCAGGTCAGGAGGCTCATAGAGTGGCAGAACAAGGCTGTGGACGTGCAGCCACAACCCCTGTCCAGAGACAGCCTGAAACTACAGGGTATCTGGAGCTCTGTGGGTGGCAGAGGGGTCCTGGGATGAGAAACACCTGGGTGCCCCTGTGCCAAGGCCCTTCCTTCATTCCTTGTCCTTGGGTAGTTTGCCTCACACCCCTGAGCTCACAATCCCCAGTGCCTGTGGACTCTTCATTCTCCCCTCCAAAGTTAGAGTCACTGTGGTATGGTATCTGGCACCAGAGGCCTGGCTCAGTGTGGAAGAAGCTCTGGCACAAATGGGGCTCATGGTGTGACCTTCAAGGAGCCAGAACTGTAAAGTGAACTATGCAAGTACAGATCCCAAACCCTAGCCTTTTAGGAGCCTGGAAGTCCTGGTACCAGGACAGAGGCTTCTGGCTCAGAATCCTGGGGCCTCAATACAGTGTCTGCCATGACCTTAGGGCTGAGTAAAGCACTCACACTGAACCACATATTTATGCAAAACTCTGCATTATATAGTAAAAATAAAATTTTTACTCCACTCTACTATTTGCATCTCTACTATTAAAATACAGAATCATTTATTTATCAAGATATGTAAAAGAGATTGGTTAAGGCTATTGATGATGAACAAACTTTCCCTTTTATTTAATTTTCAATAGAGATTCACCAGAGATTTTACCAAATTTACTAATCATTCTTCTCTCACATATTAAGTGACTCTTATGTGCCAACTAATGTTTCAGGCACCCGGAATGTGGAGGTAAATGAAGTAGATATATAATATTTAAGACTTCAGAGCATGATAGGGGAGGCAGGATATAGATAATTCTAAATATGACTGTGTGGATCACAATAAACTGTGGAAAATTCTGAAAGAGATGGCAATGCCAGACCACCTGATCTGCCTCTTGAGAAATCTGTATGCAGGTCAGGAAGCAACAGTTAGAACTGGACATGAAACAACAGACTGGTTCCAAATAGGAAAAGGAGTACATGAAGGCTGTATATTGTCACCCTGCTTATTTAACTTATATGCAGAGTACATCATGAGAAACACTGGACTGGAAGAAACACAAGCTGGAATCAAGATTGCCGGGAGAAATATCAATAACCTCAGATATGCAGATGACACCACCCTTATGGCAGAAAGTGAAGAGGAACTCAAAAGCCTCTTGATGAAAGTGAAAGTGGAGAGTGAAAAAGTTGGCTTAAAGCTCAACATTCAGAAAACGAAGATCATGGCATCTGGTCCCACCACTTCATGGGAAATACATGGGGAAACAGTGGAAACAGTGTCAGACTTTATTTTTAGGGGCTCCAAAATCACTGCAGATGGTGACTGCAGCAATGAAATTAAAAGATGCTTACTCCTTGGAAGGAAAGTTATGACCAACCTAGATAGCATATTGAAAAGCAGAGACATTACTTTGCCAACAAAGGTCCGTCTAGTCAAGGCTATGGTTTTTCCAGTGGTCATGTATGGATGTGAGAGTTGGACTGTGAAGAAGTCTGAGCGCCGAAGAATTGATGCTTTTGAACTGTGGTGTTGGAGAAGACTCTTGAGAGTCCCTTGGACTGCAAGGAGATCCAGCCAGTCCATTCTGAAGGAGACCAGGCCTGGGATTTCTTTGGAAGGAATGATGCTAAAGCTGAAACTCCAGTACTTTGGCCACCTCATGCAAAGAATTGACTCATTGGAAAAGACTCTGATGCTGGGAGGGATTGGGGGCAGGAGGAGAAGGGGACGACGGAGGATGTGATGGCTGGAGGGCATCACTGACTCAATGGACGTGAGTCTGGGTGAACTCCGGGAGTTGGTGATGGACAGGGAGGCCTGGCGTGCTGCGATTCACGGGGTCGCAAAGAGTCGGACACGACTGAGTGACTGAACTGAACTGAACTGAACTGAAATATGATCTAGCAGTTATAATAAAAAGGTATATGCTAGTTACAGTGGGTGCATAAAGAAGGAAAGGAGCCTCTCAAATTCAGGAGTATGGAGTTTTCATAGAGTTTACAAAGCAGCACTTACACAATTTAAAAATGACCAGCAATTTTCCAGACAGATAAGGTAGAGAATTTTAACTGGAAAGATAGAACATGCACAAAAGTATGAAACAACTTGGTTCTTTAGTCAAATGCAAGTAGTTTCATATAATGCTTGCATACAAGTTGTACATTTGTGTGATCTGAGTCAGGCTCCAGGACAAAGAAGCATGGAAGGAAGGTTTAAATGTGTATATCAACAATACATCTGTGAAATCACGCATTCTATAATGAATACACCTTAAACCAAGCCTTGGATAACTAATGCTTCAATGTACCTATGTAATGTATCTAGACCTCTCTTGATCAATCCTAACCTGTATACGTTTCACTCTTATCCTGATTCAGTGTTCTAGATTCTTGCTTACTCTCTCATTTATAGTTTTCATAACAATCGTTCCCATTTTAACTCTTTGCTTCTTAAAAAAAATGTTCATTTTGGATATATTTGACTGGATCTTCTGGATTCAGGGTATCTTGGGGCTGCTTTGAACATCAAGTGTTTAAGTTTGGTAACATCACTATTAAGCTACTTTTTTGTTTGTATTTTGTTTTTTTTTTTAGGATTAAACGTGGCAAAGACAACTGCCACTGATATAAACAGGAGCCAAATGTTTGGAATTGATAACTGTGTTTTCATCTCGTGGATATCAATAACAAACCTGGTCATTCCATTTCCAATTTACATACAAGACAGAAAGACAGATGTTGATTTAGACAAGGTTTCTTTTTTTTTCTATTCACTCAGTCAGTCAGTTCTATTTTCAAATTCTAAAGTATATTTTGTTTAACTTATGAGTTTTCTAAATGGAAACAAAGTTTAAAAGCTCTCACATATTATCAGACATAGTTCCCATGTCAAAGCTGAATGAACTTCATTTCATTCTTTGTAGCATTTTTAATACTCCACAGAATAAGGTATACATTAATGCCAACTGAAAGCTAATAAATATAACTAATTAATTAAGAAAATCACTAGCTAATTCAGAAGTAAAACAGTCAGGAAATATCAGTTTTTACAATATATTTTCAATTAGCACAAAAACATAAAGAAGTCTTTTTAAAATTTTTCAAAAGATAAAGATTTTGTACTATTTGTATAATAATTCTTAATATTGTCAGTATCTTCATCACTATTTTGAGGAGCATATTCCTGTTTTAGGATCTGAAATCATTGGTGAAATTAGTGCAGTGTAATACTCTGCATTTAGTGAAAATTTAATAAATAGTAACTGACTGATGATGTGTCAAAGCAGCTTTCTTCTCTCCTATATGAGGTGGTATCTACATTAAAACAACTAATGGAAAAAAAATGCAACCATTCAGTCATTATGCTGCATCCATGTAAAAATTAAATTCAAACATGTTTAAAAACTAATTATTTTATCAGAATTGAGTCAAATCGATTTGTATGTGTAGGTATCTCCAGAATATCGGACTTCCTGTCCTTCATCAGGATGCATCTGGTTATTTAGGTTGCTTTATTACTTCCCAAATTGCATATCAACTTTTTATCAAGGAATTACCACTAGCCAATTGGGGTTAAACTTGGCAGTTCTTTAGAATTTATAGTAACTGTTATTCACAAAGGCTATGTCAAGGGAATTAAAATTTGTCACAAGGCATTGGAGATGACTGATTAATACTATAATCCTTTTCATTAGAATTTTAAAATGCTGATTTTTCGAATTATAGCCTTTTTCATCACTTTTTAAAACTAGAGACTTTATTGAAATAATTTATTGAAGGAAGTTCTATATAACAGGTAGAAATATAGTCTTCGGAGCCAGATGCCCGGGTTTAAATCCTGATTCTGCCACTTTCTACATGTGTGACCTTGAGCAAGATACACAGCCTCTCTGTCCCTCAATTGTATATCATATACCTATTGTATAGATACATATATCTATTGTATATCACATTTCTAAGAAATGTGTATAATAATAATATTTATAGTATAGATATAAATATACAGTTAATGTTTATAAGTCACTTAGAATGATGCTTGGAATATAGTAAGCACTATATAATTTTTTCCTTAAAATGAAATAAATCAATTAATACATTCTCAGCAAAACATGCTTACAATACTGAGCATAGGGAACAGAGAACCAATGCATACACACAGGCCAAAAAATAATAGTGATAAATAAATTTCATCACCAAGAAATAACCTGTTGGCACTTTGTGAATATTATTTCAAAATTCATTTTTTAAAGATATATAAAAAGAATAATCTTTATGGATCACAGACTTGTCACGGCGAGGGGTTTGCATAATTCAAAAAAGCTATGAGCCATACTATGAAGGGTCATCCAAGATGGACAGATCAGAGTGCAGAGTTCTAACAAAATGTGGTCCCCTGGAGGAGGGAATGGCAAACCACTCTAGTATTCTTTGCAAGAACTCCATGAATAGTATGAAAATGCAAAAGATATGATACTGGAAGATGAGACCCCTTGGTAGCAAGGTGTCCAGTATGCTGCTGGGAAAGAGTGGAGGGAAATAACTAATAGCTCCAAAAACAAAGAAGCAGCTGGGCCAAAGCAGAAATGATGCCTGGTTATGAATGTGTCTGGTGGTGAAAGTAAAGTCTGGTGCTGGAAAGAGCAATATTGAACAGGATTGGCTATGTTGTTTGCAGCCAAAAATGGAGACGTTCTATACAGTCCGTAAAATCAAGACCTAGAGCTGACCGTGGCTCAGATCATGAGCTCCTTATTGCACAATTCAAGCTTAAGTTGAAGATAGTAGGGAAAACCACTATGCCAATCAGGTATGACCTAAGTCAAATCCCTTATGATTATATAGTGGAAGTGACAAATGGATTCAATGGACTAGATCTGAAAGATAGAGTGCCTGAAGAATTATGGATAGAGATTTGTAACATCACACAGGAGACAGTGATCAAAATCATCCCAATGAAAAAAATTTGCAAGAAGGCAAAGTAAAGCAAAGAGTCAGTGATGCTATCTAACCATTTCACCTTTTGCCACCTCATTCTCCTTTTGCCTTCAGGCCTACCCAGCATCAGAGTCTTTTCCAGTGAGTCAGCTCTTAGCGTCAGATAGCCAAAGTATTGGAGCTTCAGATTCAACAATAGTCCTTCCAGTGAATATTCAGAGTTGATTTACTTTAGGATTAACTGGGTTCAGGTTTGATCTCCTTGCAGCCCAAGGGATTCTCAAGAGTCTTCTCCAGCACCACAGTTTAAAAGCACCAATTCTTCAGTGTTCAGCCTTCTTTATGGTCCAACTCTCACATCCGTACAAGATTACTGAAGAATCATAACTTTGACTATATGGAACTTTGTTGGAAAAGTGATGTCTCTGCTTTTTAATATGCTGTCTAGTTTGGTCATATTCTTTGTACCAAGTAGCAATCATCTTTAAATTTCATGACTGTAGTCACCAGCCACAGTGATTTTGGAGCCCAAGAAAATAAAATCTGTCGCTACTTCCACTTTTTCCTGTTCTATTTGTCGTGAAGTGATGGGGCCAGATGCCAAAATCTTATTTCTTTTGATGCCAAGTTTTAAGCTAGCTTTTTACTCTCCTCTTAACTAGAGGCACCTTAGTTCCTCTTCACTTTCTGCCATTAAAGTGGCATTATCTGCATTTCTAAGGTTGTTGATATTTGTCCTGGAAAACTTGATTCCAGCTTGCGATTCATCCAACCTGGCATTTCACATGATGTACTCAGCATATAACTTAAATAAGCAAGGTGGAAAAACTTCCCAATTTGAACCAGTCAGTTGTTCCATGTCTGAGTTTTATGCTTCTTGACCCTTATACAAGTTTCTCAGGTGATAGGTAAGGTAGAAAGTACTCACATTTAAGAATTTTTCACAGTTTTTATGATCCACCCAGTCAAAGGTGTTAGCATAATCAATGAAGCAGAATTAGATGTTTTTCTGGAATTCCTTTGCTTTCTCTATGATCCAACAAATGTTGTCAATTTGATCTCTGGTTCCTCTGCTCCCTGAAACTCAGCTTTTAGATCTGGAAGTTTTTGGTTCATGTTCAAGGCTAACTTGGAGAATTTTAAGCATAAACTTACTAGGATGTAAAATAAGCACAATCTGTACAGTAGTTGCAAAATTCTTTGCAATTGCCTTTCTTTGGGATTGAAATGAAAACTGACCTTTTCCAGTTCTGTGGCTATTGCTGAGTTTTCCAAATTTACTGATATAATGCGTGTAGCACTTTAACAGCATCATCTTTTAGGATTTTAAATCACTCAGCTGGAATTATGTCATGTCCACTAGCTTTGTTCGTATTAATGCCTTATAAGACCTACTTGGCTTCACACTCTAGGATGTCTGGCTCTAGGTGAGAGATCACACTATCATGGTTATTTGCATCATTTAGACCATACTTAATAGTTCTGTGTATTCTTGCCACCTCTTCTTAATCTCTTCTGCTTCTGTTAGGTCCTTACACTTTCTGTCCTTTATAGTACACATCCCTGCATGAACTATTCCCTTGATAGCTCCAATTTTATTGAAGAGAAATCTAGTTTTTCCCAGTCTAATTTTTACTCTATTTTTTTCATTGGTAATTTAGAAAGGCATTCTTTTCTGCCTTGCTGTTATCTAAAACTCAGCATTCGATTGGATATATATTTCCCTTTCTCCCTTACCTTTCACTTCTCTTTCCGAAGCTATTTGTAAAGCTCCTCAGACAACCATTTTGCCTTCTTGCATTTCTTTTTCTTTGGGATGGTTTTGGTCACTGCCTCCTGTACAGTGGTATGAACTTCTGTCCATAGTTCTTCAGGCACGCTGTCTATCATTTCTAATCCCTAGAATCTATTTGTTACCGTCACTTGATAATTGAATGGGATTTTAGTTAGGTTATACTGAATGGCCTACTGACTTTCCCTATGTTCTTCTATCTAAGCCTGGATTTTTCAATAAGGAGCTCATGACCTGAGTCACTGTCAGCTCCAGGGGTAGTTGTTACTGCCTGTGTAAAGCTCCTCCATCAAATCCTCATGACGGTTATTTACTATTCATTAAGTGGAAGTGAATCATCATAAATATCTTCACCTTGACTTCACTGAGGAGGAGGAGCAGAGAGAAAGGGTGGTCTTGCTGTTTCAAGGTGGTAGAAGGAGAGAGGTGGAGGAGGTGGAAGGGGAGGCAGGAGACACAGGCACGTTTGGTGTAAATTTATGAGGAATATATTGTAATTTCTGTCTGACATTTTTGCTTTTTCATTTTTCTAGAAATATTTCCATACAATACCAGTCTTTCTTTCACCACTTTCTGTACTTTTTGTGCTCATGTCATAGCAGGGTCCGTGTTGTAAAAGACCTCAAATGCGGTTCTGAATCATCAGAACTCTTCTGTCAAACTGTCTAATGTCAATTTGTTTTCTGGAACTGCTTCTTCTCTATCTCTACCTCTTCATCTGGCTTGAAAACACTCATCTCCATCATGTTGTCTCCTGTTAATCCCTCTAGTGTGCTGTTTTGTGCTTCTCAGATGGCTCAATGGTAAAGAAAGTGCCTGCTAATGCAGGAGTCACAGGAGATGTAGGTTCAGTCCCTGAGACAGGAAGATCCCATAGATGAGGAAATAGCAATCTGCTCCAGTATTCTTGCCTGGAAAACCCTATGGACAGATGAGCCTGACAGGCAACAGTCCATGGGTTCACAATAAGATGGACACAATTAAATGACACGACTAAATGTGGTGTTCATTATCTCTTGAATTTCTCTAGGATCCATATCTTGAAATCCTTCGTTTCCTACTCTTTTTTGCCATATCCACAATGTGTTGCATGATTTCCTTAATTAGCTCTGTAGTAAATCATGTGAAGTCTTGGACAACATCTGGACCCAGTTTTCTCCAACAGAAATATGCTATCTTGAACCTGATGGCTTTAATGATTTTTTTCTACAACAGTAATGGCCTATTCAATGGTGTAATCGTTCCAAACTTTCACAATTTTCTATAGGTTTATTTTCTATTGTGTTGACAGTCCTTTCCATAGAGTACTGTGTACAATGAGCCTTAAAAGTCCTTGAAGTCCCCTGTTCTAGAGGCTGAATTAGAGACATTGTGTTTGGGGGCAAGTAGACCACTTAAATGCCTTTGGTATTGAATCCATGGGTTTATGGGTGATGAGGGGTATTTTCCGATGTTAAAAGAACTTTAAAAGGCAGTGCTTTACTAGGAAGCTGCTTCCTAACTTCAGGAACCAAGAATCAATGGAAGCAATACAGATAAAGGGTTCTGGTTGTCCAGATCTTCTTATTGTGCAACCAGAAGACAGGCAGCTTGTGAGTATAATTTCCCTTCAACACTCAAGTGTTAGCAACTTTATGGATAAGGGCAGTTCTGATCAGAACCCAACTACATTTTCAGAAAACAATAGAGTTAGCCTGTACCTCCTTGCCTTAAATCCTAGTGCTCACTCCTCTTTCTTACTAATAAATTTCCTCTGTGGCTTTTTTTTTTTCCAAATAGGGAAATTATCTTTATTAAAACTTGTTCAGCTTCTCTGTAAATAGTGCTGCAATTAACAATGGGATACATGTGTCTTGTTAAATTTTGGTTTCCTCAGGGTGTATGCCTAGGGTGGGATTGATGGGTCATATTTTACAATAGCTAGAACATGGGAGCAACCCAGATGTCCATCGACAGATGAATGGATAAACAAATTATGGTATATATACACAATGGAATATTACTTGGTCATAAAAAAACCCCGACATTTGAGTCAGTTCTGATGAGGTGGATGAACCTAGAATCTGTTATACAGAGTGAAGTGAGTCAGAAAGAGAAATACCGTATTCTAACACATATATATGGAATCTAGAAAAATGGTACTGAAGAATTTATTCACAGGACAACAATGGAGAAACAGATGTAGAGAATAGACTTATGGACATGGGGAGAGTGGAGGAGAGGGTGAGTTGTATGGAAAAAATAACATAGAGACTCACATTATCATATGTAAAATAGATAGCCAATGGAAATTTGCTGTATGGCTCAGGAAACTCAAACAGGTGCTCTGTTTGAGTGAAAAAAGAGGGGTGGCATGGGGAGGGAGATGGGAGGGAGGTTCAAAAGGGAGGGGATATATGTGTATACCTATGGGTGATTCATGTTGAGGTTTGACAGAAAACAGCAAAATTCTGTAAAGCAATTATCCTTCAACAAAAAATAAATTAATTAAAAAGAAAAGCCTATTCAGGAAGATATCCATTTTCCTTAATGATTTGCTTAATGGCATCTGGGAACTTGTCTGTTGACTCTTGGTCAGCAGAAGCTGCTTTTCCTATTTTCTTGACATTTTTAAAAACAAATGTCTTTCTAAATTATCAAACTATCCTTTTCTGGCAATTAGTTCTCCAGCTTTAGTTTCTTCTCCTTCTTTTTGCTCTAAGTTTTCACATAATGGGTTGTTTTTTTTTTAATCATATAAGTCTATAGGTATGTCTTTTTTATGTCAATTCTGCCAAAAGCTGC
Source organism: Bos grunniens (assembly GCF_055505025.1). NCBI lineage: Eukaryota > Metazoa > Chordata > Mammalia > Artiodactyla > Bovidae > Bos > Bos grunniens. The sequence goes on along the minus strand of NC_141179.1, from coordinate 4,455,876 downwards.
ATTTTTAATATGAGATAAAAGTTATTTTACAAAAAAATGCAAGGTTTTCACACCAGATTGGGTGACTGCATCAACTGTTTTTCCTTTATTTATTTCTTCTTCTTTTATTTAAATAATGAATTTATCTAGACATAGTGGGCCACCGCAGCTGCAGACCTCAATCTATAGTACATATTAAGCAATTTTCCATTTTCTTACCACGCCGTGCCTTTTCTCTGCTCCTTGGGAACCCTTCCAGCATCACTGGTGGCACTTGCTATGGGTCCCATATTATTATTCACCATTATTGGTGAATTGAACTAAATACATGAAAAATATGCAAGAATCATAAGAGATCACTCTTTACTGTGATATGCAATTTACCAGAGAGATGAACTATTCATGGCATCACACAGCATTTTAAGCAGATATAACACTTGAGCTAACCACAAAAGCAATAAGAGGATATTATGAAATTATTTCTGTAGAATCATATGTCCTAGAGGAATTCTATGCAGTTGTGATTTAATACTGCATCTTTACATTTGTGTATGTTTTTCTTGACTGGGAATGGTGCTGCTTATGGTTTGTAAGAGTTTATGTGCATAAGTATGTATCAGATCAGATCAGTCACTCAGTCATGTCCGACTCTTTGCAACCCCATGAATCGCAGCACACCAGGCCTCCCTGTCCTGTATACATACTTATACATACATATAAGTATGTATAAGTTTTAACTTAATAACAGATGTGTACATATTTTATGCTAGGGCATGATAAAGTAGACTAGAATCTATACTTATTTTATGTTATATATTGTCATCCATCTTATTTAATTTATATGCAGAGTACATCATGAGAAATGCCAGGCTAGAGGAAGCACAAGGTGGAATCAAGATTGCTGGGAGCTATATCAAGAACTTCAAATATGCAGATGACATCACACTTATGGCAGAAAGTGAAGAGTAATTAAACAGCCCCTTGATAAAGGTGAAATAAGGGAGTGAAAACCTGGCTTAAAACTCAACTATCATAAAATGAATATCATGGCATCTGGTCCCATAACTTCATGGCAAACAGATGGGAAAACAATAGAAACAGTGACAGACATTATTTTCTTGGGCTCCTAAATCTCTGCAGATGGTGACTGCAGTCATGAAATGAAAGGAAGCTTGCTCCTTGGAAGAAAAGTTATGACAAATCTAGATAGCATATTAAAAAGCAGAGACAATATGTTGCAAACAAAGGCCCATCTAGTCAAAGCTATGGTTTTTCCAGTAGTCATGTATGGATGTGAGAGTTGGACCATAAAGAAGACTGAGCATTGAAGAATTGATGCTTTTTAACTGTGGTGTTGGAGAAGACTCTTGAGAGTCCCTTGAACTGCAGGGAGATCAAATCAGTCATTCCTAAAGGAAATCAACCCTGAATATTCATTGGAAGGACTGATGCTGAAGCTGAAGCTCCAATATCTGACCACCTGATGTGAACAGCCAACTCGTTGGAAAAGATCCTGATGCTGGCAAAGATGAAGGCTGTAGAAGAAGGGGATGACAGAGGTTTAGATGGTTGGATGGTATTACTGACTCAGTGGACATAAGTTTGAGCAAACTCCAGGAGATCAGAAGGACAGGGAAGCCTGGCTTGCTGCATTCCATGGCATTGCAAAGAGTTGGACATGACTGAGGGACTGAACAACCCAATACTGCATTTCAGGCAGATTCTTTTTTTTTATTTAATTAATTTACTTTTTTCAGAGTCCCTTGGACTGCAAGGATATCCAAACAGTCCATCCTAAAGGAAATCCCTCCTGATCAGGCAAATTTAAAAAAAATATTTATTTTAATTGTAGGATAATTATTTTATAATATTGTGATAGTTTTTGTCATACATGGATATTAATCAGCCAGAAGAATGCATGTTTTCCCACCCTGAACACTCTGCCCTCACATCCTTCCCCAAACCATCCCTCTGTGTTTTCCCTGAGCACCAGTTTTGGGTGCCCTGCGTCATGCATTGGATCTGCACTGGTCATCTATTTTAAATATGGTAATATATGCATATTCATTGCTATTCTCTGAAATCATCCCACTCTCAGGTGGATTCTTCATCACTGAACTACACTGAAGTTTGATTGCCATGGTTTAAATAGTGGTTTGATTGTATACTAGATGTGTGACTGTAGACTGCTTATTTTATCCTCTTGTACCTAGTGTCTACTTTGATAAAATAAGGATAACTGAATGCCTATTTTATAGTGTTGTAGTAGAAATTGAATGAATATGTATACATAAAGTGATTAGAACAGGGCCTAAGATGAGAGCTCAGTGAATATTAATAGTTTATAAAACAATTCTCTATTATTGTAAAATTGAATTTATAAATACAAAGAAGATGGTAAATAGTATCATGATCTTATACACAAATACCAAAAGTTTAAAGTCCTAATTGCCATGGGCTATTAGAGAGAAGACATTTCTCTATGACCAGAACAGAGATTTCATATAAAAGCTCTCTTTTTTTTTTTTTCCTGGAAAGAGGTCATTTTTATTATTTAGAAATTATATAAAAAAAGGTAAGTAAATTTCCTGTTTTTTGTTTTTTTCATCTGCCCTCGAGTACCCTACTCAAACTCTCAAGGCTTTACTCTGATTACCCTTGATTGCCTTTCCCTATCATTAGGCTCTCCTGATATCAAAACTTAAACATTTTCCTAGAGATTACTTTCTCCTATTGCATTCTCTATTGACTTCACAGATTGGCCCTTAGCAAACAAGAGACCCACTGCCTGTTTCAGTGTGCTGAGCTTTAATTTCATGCTCCACTAGGAAGAAGATTCTTTGATGTTATTCCTAGTAGCCATTTGAAATAGGGTGAATTAGGGAGAACAGGGCAATAGAGATTTAAGTTGACTTGCGGTTTCTAATAGTTGATAGCTTGTGGCAAACAATAATAGACAGTTTCTTAGTGAAACAATTTTAATCAAAAGCAAGCCGTATTACCCTCTGAATTTTTTCCTCCTTGAATATTCAATTTATATTCATCCTAGAAATCTATGAATCAGAATTTAAAATACTATAATTTTAAAAATGCATTCATATTACAAATCTCTCTTTTATCCATATGTATTTATAAAAACACACTTTTTTTTAAACTGAATGAGCCAAAATAAGTGAATAATTTTGAAGGCAGAAAGCATATCCTAGCATCTAGCACAGTACCTGGCATAGAACAGGTACCCTCAGTACATGCTTATTAAATGAATAAATGCCATTTTAAAATCAGATAGTACATTCTTATTCATCTAACATTTATTCTACATTCTCCAGGTTGCAGTCCCAGTGGAAAGCAGCTTCTCAGTCATTTACCAAATCAGTGTTTAACATATTCTTCCCATGAATCAATACTGTTAGCCTCCTTTTATAGAAAGGGAAAAATAGATCATATAGTTTTAAATAACATCCCCAGAACATAAAATAGGGCAAATTCATAGATGAAAATGATGTAACCCAAGATTTCTTATTTTTTTCCTATAACATGAAAGAATTTCAAATGCTCATAGAAAAGGAAGTCTCAATTAGAACATTCATATTTGCACCACTTGATTAAACAAATGAATACAAGAAAATTATGAAACATGTAATATATCAAAGTGAAAGGAATTAGTATTGTTGTGTATATATGTGTGTGTATATGTTTGTGTATGTGTGTGTGTGTGTGTGTGTATAGGCTTGCATGTATATTATAGATGAATGGGCTTAGGTAAGTAAAAAACTGGATGGATCAGAGGGAGGTTCTAGTTGGCATGTAATAAATGATGATGAATATACAGAACAAATGTAAATACAGATCTTAAGTTCTATTTTGAAGATTTAATATTTTATGAGAAAGAGTAAATCTAAGATTGATTCTTCAGCTGTATTAACGTAATGAATAATGCATCAGAGTAATTTTCTGATCCTTATGCATATGATATGTCATGAGGGGAAACTTTTTTCATTCTGCTACTGCTTGAACTTTGTTTTTGGCCCAGTATAGTTCATAACACTATGCTAATTTAGCATGAAGATCTTTCTTCTCTTGCACATCATTATTTCAAGTATTTGGTAAGCTTTTACATATGTTTGGCCCAATATCTGCTAGAACTTGTATTTCCAGAACATAGTCATAAGCAATCAGCAATTTAAAAGAGACACTGATGTATAGATCAGTCTTATGGACTCTGTGGGAGAGGGAGAGGGTGGGGAGATTTGGGAGAATGGCATTGAAACATGTATAATATCATGTATGAAACGAGTCGCCAGTCCAGGTTTGATGCATGACACTGGATGCTTGGGGCTGGTGCACTGGGATGACCCAGAGGGAGGGGATGGGGAGGGAGGAGGGAGGAGGGTTCAGGATGGGGAACACAGGTATACCTGTGGCAGATTCATTTCGATATTTGGCAAAACTAATACAATATTGTAAAGTTTAAAAATAAAATTTAGAAAAAAAATCTAAATATTTGTCTCAGGAATTTACAAGTATGCCCATAGCTCAAAGAGCTGGAAGAGTTTCCTGGAGAACTAGAAGCATATTGTAAGACCAGCTTTCAGGATTCTTGTGGCTTGTCATGTATTCCTGAGAAAAACAGATTGTATAAAATGTTCACTTAATACAACCTTGCTTTAAGCCTTTAGAGAGGTTATAACCCACTGTAATTACTATTAGCAGATCAATTATCATACCACAAGTTTGATAACTAGAAAAGCAAATATAGAAATAATAGATTTAAAGTTATAACTTAAGTTTTGTCTCACCAAAATGTACAGTTATCAACAGACAGTTTTGAGGCTACAGACAACCTGTTAAGCCATGTTACTCTACCAAGCGAGATTTCTATCCTTTTTTTTGGTTCTTGAAGTTGTCATAGCAGTTGATGCCCTAGCATAATATTGTTCTTTCTGATTTACTCTTGTCCTATCACTTACTACCCTCCCTCACATTTTGTGTCCCAGTAATGCCAGCAAATTTGGAAAACTCAGCAGTGGCCACAGGACTGCAAAAGGTCAGTTTTCATTCCAATCCCAAAGAAAGGCAATATCAAAGAATGATCAAACTACCACACAATTGCACTCATCTCACACCCTAGTAAAGTAATGCTCAAAATTCTCCAAGCCAGGCTTCAGCAATATGTGAACCGTGAACTTCCTGATGTTCAAGCTGGTTTTAGAAAAGGCAGAGGAACCAGAGATCAAATTGCCAACATCTGCTGGATCATTGAAAAAGCAAAAGAGTTCCAGAAAAACATCTATTTCTGCTTTATTGACTATGCCAAAGCCTTTGACTGTGTGGATCACTATAAACTGTGGAAAATTCTGAAAGAGATGGGAATACCAGACCACCTGATCTGCCTCTTAAGAAATTTGTATGCAGGTCAGGAAGTAACAGTTAGAACTGGACATGGAACAACAGACTGGTTCCAAATAGGAAAAGGAGTTCGTCAAGGCTGTATATTGTCACCCTGCTTATTTAACTTATATGCAGAGTATATCATGAGAAACGCTGGACTGGAAGAAACATAAGCTGGAATCAAGATTGCCGGGAGAAATATCAATAACCTCAGATATGCAGATGACACCACCGTTATGGCAGAAAGTGAAGAGGAACTCAAAAGCCTCTTGATGAAAGTGAAAGTGGAGAGTGAAAAAGTTGGCTTAAAACTCAACATTCAGAAAACGAAGATCATGGCATCTGGTCCCATCACTTCATGGGAAATAGATGGGGAAACAGTGGAAACAGTGTCAGACCTTATTTTTGGGGGCTCCAAAATCACTGCAGATGGTGACTGCAGCCATGAAATTAAGACACTTACTCCTTAGAAGGAAAGTTATGACCAACCTAGATAGCATATTCAAAAGCAGAGACATTACTTTGTCAACAAAGGTCCATCTAGTCAAAGCTATGGTTTTTCCTGTGGTCATGTATGGATGTGAGAGTTGGACTGTGAAGAAGGCTGAGCGCCGAAGAATTGATGCTTTTGAACTATGGTGTTGGAGAAGACTCTTGAGAATCCCTTGGACTGCAAGGAGATCCAACCAGTCTATTCTGAAGGAGATCAGCCCTGGGATTTCTTTGGAGGGAATGATGCTGAAGCTGAAACTCAAGTACTTTGGCCACCTCATGCGAAGAGTTGACTCATTGGAAAAGACTCTGATGCCGGCAGAGATTGGGGACAGGAGGAGAAGGGGACGACAGAGGATGAGATGGCTGGATGGCATCACTGAGTCAATGGACATGAGTCTGAGTGAACTCCGGGAGTTGGTGATTGACAGGGAGGCCTGGGGTGCTGCGATTCATGGGGTCGCAAAGAGTCAGACATGACTGAGTGACTGAACTGAACTGAATACCATATAGAGATTTCCACAGCTTCCCTGCTGTTCCTTGCTTTAGCATTGATAATCATGCTGTCTTTTCTACTGCCAATATTTTTCTTCTACTCATTATTTCAGATTCAACTCATTTTGTAATATTCTCCAAGAGACTTCCATGAACACAGAGATTGGGTATCTACTCTCTGAACCCAATAGTTAGGTCTCACTGATATATTTGTAACTCTGTATACTGCTTTCCATGTGTATTTACCCTTTCAGGTCAGAGTCTCTATCTTATTCACATTTTTAGCTCTCAATGCCACAAACAATCCAAGACACAGGATTGGGACTCAATAATTTTTTGTTGTTTTTGAGTCATTAGCTGAAGGTAGTTCACAGAGAAGGTAGAAGTCCAATGTGAGTATTCACAGAAACATTTCTAGTAGACTTAAAAGGTAAAGGGAGCTTTTCATTTCATCTTAACCAGTCAGAACCCAAACATCCATTAGAGACAGGGGGTTATAATGTTTCAACAGAAGAATAAGGTTGTTGTAATTTATTAGTTTTTAGAGGGGAATTATAAAGACAAATTAGCATATGTGAGGGTCAGATACTAAGGAAGTCTCTCACGGCACCAGTATTTTGTCTGGAAAATAAGATCAGAGTTTTAAGGATTCTGGGGCCTCATTTGTGCATGATAACTGTAAAATCATTTTTAAAAAATGAAGAAAAATATGGCAGAATTTAATTGGGAGATAAACAAGGTGAACTCAATACATTTTTGTGGAGAGATCGTTTTGAGCAATTTTTTTTTTTTAAGAACTAGCTTCTCAATTCTGAAGGGTTGAAAACTGCAGTGATCCAGGAGCCTCAGTCTGACAGGATTATGGCAGGCTGGCATTCTACAGAGCACTCTCCTTCAGGCCAAAGTAAGTTTAGGGTTCCATGGCCAGGGCTCCAGGGCAGTAGGAGTGCTGGCCTCTGAATGCTGACTTGAATGATTAATGTGGTAATCTGTGTTAGTGTGGGTCAAAGAGAGAAACAGATATTCCAGATTTATCCAGTGGTCATTTCCCTGGGTCCTGTACAATATCATTGTTGGAAATGTGACCACAAGTAAGATTAGATAATGCAAGCAATACAAGAGCAGGAGAGACACAACTTGAAAGGTTCATTCAACATGTGTTAGGGACAGTGGTAACTGATGGGACCTTCTTCATTGCTGAGATTTACAGTTATAGATAAATTATCTTTCTTATCCCTTTGGTTTCTTAAAGCAATAATGAAAAATTCCAACCAGATTCAGAGCCAGGTTATGAAGGAAAGTCTCTAGCAAAACAATTTTACAATGTCACATGCAGATTATTTGAAAAGGTACTGTGGTATATTATATTTTATAATAAATGGTGGAACAGAAAATTCTTTTGAGCTTGAGGCTAACTAATTATTGCTTTACCATGTGTCTGTTGAAAAGAGGGAACTCCTCACTCTTATCTTACTGTTCTAGCTTTGACATCATCCTCACTTGCTTAGACTGTGGTGGTGGTTTAGTCACTAAGTTATGTCTGACTCTTGCAACCCCATGGACTGTAGTCCACCAGGCTCCTCTGTCCATGGGATTTCCCAGGCAAGGATACTGGAGTGGGTTGCCATTTCCTTTTTCAGGGTATCTTCTTAAGCCAGGGATAGAATCGAGGTCTCCTGCATTGTAGACTGCATTACAGACTGAGCCATTTGCCTATTCAGTGATATTATTTCTTCAGTCTACCTCCCTATTTTAATTCATGCTCCAAATATTCTTCATAACTTTTGTGAACCTAATCTTATTCTACTAAGCAGTAGAAATGTTGATGACTACAGGATGGATTTTTATTCACTTCACAAATCTCATTAAATATTGCTGCTTGATCACTTTCTACCACTCTCCTTCATCTTAGGACTACTTCTTTTTGTATAAGCTATCCTCCTTAGATAGGATAAAAAAGCCATAAACTAAAGAGAGTCTTGGGATGTTACTGATTTGTGGAAATCTAGATTAATTTTGATAATATTTTGATAAGTTCTGAGAAATTGTCTAAAAATATCTAAAGTACACTCAAAAATTAATATAAATAAGGAAGTGCAAAAAAGACTTTTGTGTAAGTTTTTAAAGCCTTTTTAAAAAGTGCCTTCTTCTCCATGGGAAACACTGAGACCCAGATTTGTTAACTGAGTTCTCCTGGACTGAGCAGTCAGTCAGAATTAAAGGCAAACTGAGACAGCATGTTCCTGTTTCCAAGTTCTATAACCAAAGAGGTAACCAAGGTCCCTTTGTATGTGTATTGTGTGTTTGAACTGATAGTGTGAAAGAAATTTCATTCTTCTAAATGAAAAAGCTTGTTTCCTTTGTATAATGGTACAATTCCTTTGTAGCTCTAAGAATCAGTTGTAGAAAATATATCATTCCTGGAGGCAGAAGTATGAAAGATAAAATACATTTCATTGTAATGAGAAAGCTAGAAACACATTTTCTAGGTTTCCTGAACAGTGGATGAGCACAATCGGAGTGGACTTGATCTTTGGGTTTAAAACCTTGTTTTTATAATATTCTTAGATTTTATGTGGCTCATTCAGCTTTAAAGTACATAGTGCATATGTTGCTGCTGTTCAGTCACCCAGTCATGTTGTGACACTTTGCTACCCATGGACTGCAGCACGCTAGGCCTCCTTGTCCCTCACCATCTCCCGGAGTTTGCCCACATTCACGTTCATTGCATCAGTGATGCATCCAGCCATCTCATCCTCTAACTCCCTCTTCTCCTTCTGCCCTAAATCTCTTCCAGCATCAGAGACTTTTCCAATGAGTTGCCTGTTCGTATCAGATGACCAAAATACTTAAGCTTTGATATCAGTCCTATCAGTGAATAGTCAGGGTTGATCTCCTTTAAGATTCAGTGGCTTGATCTCCTTGCTGTTCAAGGGACTTTTCAAGAATTTTCCGCATCATCACAGTTTGAAAGTGTCAATTCTTTGGCATTCTGCCTTCTTTACGGTCCAGCTCTCACAACCATACTTAACCACTGGGAAGACCATAGTCTTGACGATGTGGACCTTTGTTGGCAGACTAATATCTCTGCTTTTCAACATACTCTCTAGGTTTGCCATTGCTTTCCTGCCAAGAAACAATCATCTTCAGCTTTCATAGCTGCAGGCACCATCTGCAGTGATTTTGGAGCCCAGGAAGAGGAAATCTGTCACTATTTCCACATTTTCCCATTTTCCCTTCTATTTTCCATGCTATAAAGGGGCCAGATGCCATGATCTTACTTTTTTTTTTTAATGGGTAGCCTTAACCCAGCTCTTTCACTCTACCCCCTCACCGTCATCAAGAGACTCTTTAGTTCCTCTTTGCTTTCTGCCATTAGAGTGGAATCATTTGCATATATGAGATTGTTGTTGTATATATTAAGATGCATTTCTGTTCTTCTTATGACATGTTTCTCAAAATGTCTTTTAAGACATTTTGAAGATGTTAATTCAGTAATTTAGGAAGCACGTTAGTACTTTTGAAGATAGATTTGAAGATCATTAGAAATTTGATCTGTCATCAATTCACATACATGAAAAAAGTCTGTGGAAAAAATGCCAAATAATCACACATCACACTATAATAAGGAAAAATACTAGTTGTTAAATAGTTTTAATTTTCATTTTATATTGCTCTTAGTTCAAAAGCAGTGTATCTTATGATTCAATCTATTTCTCTTCCTAAATGCCTTTTATAATTTGTCTTCCTGTTTTCAAATGTTGAGCAAAAGAAGCACCAAATAGGCAGAAAGACTGTCTTATTTGTTAAGCTTTATTAAGCCATAAAGCTTAACTGACCTCAGTATATCTTACTTCATGCCTTGCTGCTGCTGCTGCTCCTAAGTCGTGTCAGTCATGTCCAACTCTGTGACCCCATAGACAACAGCCCACCAGGCTTCTCTGTCCCTGGGATTCTGCAGGCAAGAACACTGGAGTGGGTTGCCATTGCCTTCTCCGACTTCATGCCTTAACCTGAGGCAAACAGGTAATGTGGGACTTTGCTCTTTTACTGATAATATACAATTGGCATATTTACAGGTTCCACATACAATCATATATAATGTTACATTATACAAAAAAAAAAAGTAAAAACATAAGTTTTACATGTCTGCTGCTGTAGGACACAAAATAATCATTTATCTTGCATTCATAGCTATACCTCTGATTATAAAACAATGTTACTGAAATTGAAAATTAATTTTTATTGTCTGTTGAGTTGTTGAATAGGATGTATGCTTTGTTTAACTAAAAACTCCCAGGATATCAGTGCATAACTTGTCTTCTTATTTCTACAACCATCTTTGTGACTCTCCAAAAACTTACAATCCTACCTTCCTAACCCCACAAACTACCCTTCACTCTTGTGAATGCACTAAGGTGGCTGTATTACTTCAAATATGGGTTATTTGGGAAGTATTTCCAAAAAAAATATTTTCTGTATAATGTACTTAACTAAAATGTTACTTTCCTATTGTATACATAGATTGCTTACATTGTTATATAACATTGCTTTATTGTTGCTTTAACAAAGCAACAATACAATGAAGTTTTAGGATCAAGACCCTATGTTATTAAGTATTTTAATATTGTAATAACATGGAAATAATTTTATCATATACTGACTATACTATTAAAGTTCATTAAAAAATTTAAGCTTGACCTATTCAGATATGACTATTTCAGTTGTCTCATTATTTCCTAGTTTAGTTGTCTGTTTTAACATCTTAAGTAACTTCCTATTGTTTCTATTAATGATTTTACAATGAAGCCCTAAGATAAAAGGAATAATGGAGATTTCTATTGTATGGGAAAGAATGCTAATTTTCAAAGGAATGAGAAAAGAAGTCTGTTATATTCATCCTAAAGCCAATTATAAAATAAAACAACAAATTTTAAAGCACATTTTGTCAGGTTATTTTGAAGGCTTTAGCAGTTTAAATATAATTAGGTATTTCCCTGTGTCTATATGCATGTCCATGGTTTATAGATTTTGCACATTTACTCCTGCTGTTTCTGGAAATAACTGTTTACTTCAAAATGCATTCTAATCCCCTATCAAAATGCTTTAATTTAGGAAAATTCACAAAAGTAATAAAAAACAGAAGCTGCATTATGAAACCAATTTTCCTTCTTGAAGAGAAGCAGACATATGAGTAGGAAGTTATGCCAGTCATATGGGGTTTTTTAAATTATGGGACATAGACAAAGTTGACTTGCTGTAACTTCTTAACCTAAATTGATGATCCTGATACTTTGTCTCAAATGCCCCTTCTTCATGCCAGACTACTTCACCAGCCCAAGCTAGGAAGAGACTCCAAACACTCTATATCTAGCTTACCTCTTCACGCTAACCAAAGATATTTTCAATATTTTATTGTCAGATGGTATAATAGTTATGTGCAAGTATAGCAAAAATAATTTAGTAAGCAATCATAATGTGTAGTCATTGTGCCAATCACTATGTTTTGTTTTAATTAGCCATCACAAAAATTCTGTGAGATTCTCAAATTCTGCATTATTCTCATTTTTCAATGAAGAATCTTAGGAAAGGTAAAACAACTAGCCCAAGATCATAAGAACGTGAACTCAAGAGCTGGGGTTTGAATTTAGAACTGTGTACTCCAAAATCAATTTTCTCTTGATTTCTGATCAGTAAAACACTAGGCTAATTGAATCATCTAAAAGCTACAAATTGCTTTATGATATAAAAGGAAAATGAGAGTTTTGGTCTGGTCTCTTAATGGTGATTTGTAGACATGTGGATGGCTTTTTGCTTGTAACAATGAGTGTAAGGGATGAATCTGATATTATTGCTATTGGTAGAAAGGAGTATTTGGCAAGGGTTCTAGAATTCCTGCAATTGTTGAGACAATTTCATGCAACAAAAACTTCCATGTGACCTGCTGAATATCAAAAATCAGATGTATGTAGCATGAGGTGAAACTCATTTTCTCTATTAACTGAGCCAAAATCTAATTCTACTTCACATATAAGCCCAATGTTTTTCTTTTTTTTTCATGTCTTTGATATACACTAAAATTTTAAGGATGCAATGACCATACCAATGAAGGGATAGCATGCTTTTTTTGAGAGGTTGGGATCTTGCCAAAGATTATCCATAGGTAGGAAGCCACTCATAACATTTAAGTTGTCAATGAGGCTCCTTTATATAATTCTGTGTTTGGAGTTGTCACATCCCTCTGAATCTACCCGTAGGGGCAAGAATCTGACTGTTCCATCAGTTTGTCTAGGATAGTCATGCCTGATAATTTACACAATGTAGTCCATATCATTTTTTCTAACTGTGTATTTTTTTTTTTTAATTTCTCCTCTAGTTTGCAATTGTTGTTCAGGCACTTATGTCATGTTCAGTTCTTTGCAATCCCAAGTACTAAGTATGCCAGGCTCTTCTCTCCTCCACTATCTCCCAGAGTTTGCTCAAAGTCATGTCCATTGAGTCAGCAATGCTATCTAATCATCTCATTCTCTGCCACCCCTTCTCCTTTTGCCTTCAATTTTTCCCAATATCAGGGTCTTTTCCAACAAGTTGGCTCTTCCCATCAAGTGGCCAAAGTATTGGAGATTGTTTCATCAACAGTCCTTCCAGTGATGTTGCAGTAAGACCACAATGTTTATTTTCTTTGAAAAATGAAGTGGGTAGTTAGAATATGCTATCTAGTAATTTTATTTTGGCACAGGAAAAGAAAGATGTTATAAGAAATATCTGATGTGGTACAGAGTGCTGGGTCTCATTAGGCTGTTGTTGTTCAGTCGCCAAGTCATATCCAACTGTTCACAACCACATGGACTACAGTATGCCAGGCTTCCCCGTCTCTCACCATCTCCCAGAATATGCCCAAGTTCATATTCATTGAATCAGTGATGCCATCCAACCATCTCATCCTTTGCCATCCTCTTCTCCTCTGCCTTCAATTTGTTCCCAGTATCAGGATCTTTTCCTCTGAGTCCACTGTTCACATTAGGTGGCCAAAGTATTGGAGCTTTAGCTGAGAACCATGCATTTCCTGATCAATTTTTCTACAGGAGGACCTGGAGTCAGGTACTACCGGCCTATGATTATAAGCACAGTCTGTTTTGTCTTAAGCTTACTAGCGTCTACATTGTTATTTTGATCTCCTTCCCTCTTAGGAGTGTTTCAGGGTCCTTCAGTACCCCAGCTGCTTGCTCATTGTTCATCTGTTTTCCAGTGATGATGATGGTCTGAAGCCTGAGAAATAAGTTTAAATCCTGGTTCTCACACTTCACTTGGGAGGCTGCACAGTACCTACTGTCCTCACAAAGCTTGTGTTTTCCATTTCAAAGCTATTACTCAACACATATATGATAAGATTGTGGTGAACAGTTGAGCAGCTCTCTCTCTCTCTCTCTCCATATATATTTATATAGCGTGACACATATACATTTGTATATAGATAGATACACACACACACACACACATACACACTTTTACTCTGAAAGCTCTAGTCGGTCATTGTTAAGTTAATTACATTACATAATCTCTCCTCAATCTAAGGAATGGTTCTGTGTTTTGCTTAGTTCTAATTCATGCATGGATTTTTTACTTTAGTACAAATTTCAACCTGCAGGCTGTGATTTTCTCTTGGATCTAATGAATTGCCTATCATTATTACGTTAGTGTGGCCAGCCTGTGCATTTGACTGTCCCTTTTGCACTTACTCAGGCATTTGCTAATGTTTAGGCAACTGGCCCAACACTTTTCCCTAAAACTCTGACATTTGAAAAACGGGAGGGTTTTTGTTCTCCTGACAAAGGAGAGGGATACCCTCTTCCTTGTTCTGCATTCTCAGGCAGGAAGGCCATTTCCTCAGGATTTAAAATAAACTAATTGTGTCCAATGCAATTGACTCTCTAGGTCCAGGAAAGCAGCCATACTTTGAAGTCACTTTCCGCATGTGAAAGGAAGACACACAAGTGTGGCAGCAGACAGTAATTTTAGTTTTAAGCCTCTATTTCATGCCATGTCATGTGAGGAGAAAATACATAAAATATCAGTCAACAACAAAAATAATGACAATAACAATAAGGATAAAAATGCGATCCTTGATTGAGCCCAGGTGTCAGGAGCTTGCTAATCACTGTAAATGTATTAGCTTAATTAATGTTTAAAATAATATATGAGGCAATGCCATTGCCCTCAGTCTACTGCCTAAAGCCACTTGGTTTGTAAACTATAAAACTGAAATTTGAACACAAGTCTGTATGATTCATTTTGAAACCCATGGTCTTCACAATTGTAGTGAAAATACAGATATTATTTACTTTATAGTATAAAAAATTCAAATGTATAACTTTGGTCACATTACTTACAAATAAATAAATTCTTCCAATTACTGAGTTTGGGAAATAAATTGTTAATTGACCCTTCATTGATGTCTCCCAGTGATATTACAGATATTTTTCAAAGAGTGGTTTTAAGTGAACAAAATTTCAAATGTCTCAGAAAAATATAGTGATAAAGCAGCACTTCAAAAACTCAATGCACTGACATAACAAAATATAAAAAAATAATGTATAAAAACAGTATCAATTTTTTTTGTTAAAGCATAAAGGAACGGAATTCAGCTTCAAAAGGAGGCTCAAAGGACTTTAAGAGTACAACCATGATTTTATTAGACCACAGTGATCTGCTTTAGAAGTCTTTGAAGTTAAATACCCCTAAAAACCTTAAAAGCAATGCAACTTAGAACCCAGAATGAAACTGCTTAAGGCCTCTAATCATTGATTTATATGAGTTTTTGAATCACAAAGGAAAATCATATGAGAACGTTGGCGTGTGCATTGTTTAGAACAAACCACAGAGAATTGAGAAACTGTTGAAACTTAAACTGGTCTTTCCATAAACAAACTAGTCTTGATTAGATAAAATAGTATTATCTCCTTAAAATGGAGACCTCTGTCTGAAAAGCATAGGCTTAAACCTTGTCTCTACAGCTTATTGGCTGCATGGCTTGGGCAAATTGAACACTTAGAATCTATAAATTCACATCTGTAAACCATGGTACTTAACCCTACCTTCCAGTATGGATAGAGAGTAAGTGATATTAATAATGCCAAGTGCTTGGGATCATGATGAGCACACAGTATATCTTCAATAAAATGCAATTTGTGCTTTTATCCTTAGAATTCTTTCTTACTTAAAAATTGTTTTTATTCTAGCATAATGCATCATTCAGTTCAGTTCAGTTCAGTCCCTCAGTCATGTCCGATTCTTTGCGACCCCATGAATCGCAGCATGTCAGGCCTCCCTGTCCATCACCAACTCCCAGAGTTCACTCAAATTCATGTTCATCGAGTTGGTGATGCCATCCAGCCATCTCATCCTCTGTCATCCCCTTCTCCTCCTGCCCCCAATCCCTCCCAGCATCAGGGTCTTTTCCAATGAGTCAACTCTGCGCATGAAGTGGCCAAAGTACTGGAGTTTCAGCTTCAGCATCATTCCTTCCAAAGAAATCCAGGGCTGATCTCCTTCAGAATGGACTGGTTGGATCTCCTTGCAGTCCAAGGGACTCTCAAGAGTCTTCTCCAATACCACAGTTCAAAAGCATCAATTCTTTGGTGCTCAGCTTTCTTCACAGTCCAACTCTAACATCCATACATGACCACTGGAAAAACCATAGCCTTGACACCATTTATTTGTTTAGTTCTAGCATTCTCTCCTTTATTTGGGAAATGAGCTCATATATATTTTGAGATACAATGTATATTTTTGTAGAACAAATTCTTTCAATGGAAACATTGAAAACTTGGAAAATACAGGAAAAAGGTAGAAAAAAATTCTATCTCTATTACTTCAAAATAAAACCTTTAAAATACTTTTCTGAACTTTTCATTTCTTCTTCTGTATATATTTTCACACGGTTAATTCAATAAATATGTGATTAGTCATTTAATAGGCACTAACCATTAACCTAGGAGCAAACATTCATTGTGTTGTTTTCACTTCCCACTTTCACATTGTAAGTCAAGCCTGACCTTTTAATCGATATAGTTGCTGATGATGCAGGAACATAGATTTGGCACATTCCTTACAAGTTGTTCATACAGCTTCTTTGGTTTCCTTGCTTCTTCCATCTAAATGGGATTGATTTTCTTTGACTCTCTTTGGAAATTTCACATAAACTGTCTTTAAGCTGTGATTCTGTGCTGCCTTCAGATTACTGTTGACCTGGGGACTCCTGAATGTGAGTCTTGACCTGGCCAGCCCACCTCCTTCTGTTAAGCAACTTAGGTAGTAACAAAAAATGTAATTTACTTAGTGAAGGCCTGATTCAACCTCCTGAACATTACTGTGGACACGACTGAGCACACACACACACATTCATTAATTCAGTCTCAATGATTAGTCACAACTAGTAACTCACTGTATCTCTCAAATTGAAAACTACAGTTTAAAAGCTTTGGAAGCATAGTTATTCAGTTGTGTCTGACTCTTTGCAACCCCATGGACACTAGCCTGCCAGACTCCTCTGTCCATGAAATTCTCTAGGCAAGAATACTGGAGTGGATTGCCAGTTTCTTCTCCAAGGGATCTTCCTGATCCAGGGATCAAACCTGGGTCTTCTGCACTGCAGTCATATTCTTCACCATCTGAGGCATAAGAGAAGCCCAAAAACTTTGAAAGTTTTCCAAAAATAAGTAAAAAGGTAAATTCTAAAGTTTTAAGAGGGACAAAAATTAGTATGTAATTTTGTTTTTTTACAAAATGTACTTTTATTGCTTACAATATCAACACAGTCATAGAGTTATGCAGATATACTTTACAATGTGTGGTTTATTTGAACATACAAATGAGATTCAGCAAACTCAGGATTTGGTTATATATCATATGTTATATCATAAAGGCTTATCAGGAGGGAAACCTCCGGATTTGTTAAATGTTCAAACATTTATTGAGTAACAAGTGTGTAAGAGGCACTGTTAAAGGCCTGAATCCAAACGTATATAAGCAATTTACCTTCTAAAGAGAGCAGTGCATCTTATGTTCCCATTGAGCTTTGTGCAGGCTTATTTTAGAGCACTGAGCATATAATATTGTTAGGAACTACTATGTGTCTTGCACACAATGAACTCCGTGTTTCTTAAGGCAAGGTGTTGTGCTGTTCTCATTGTCATTTCCCAGAATCTGGCACAAAAGAGTTTTTTAGTAAAATATTCAGTATTGAGCTGTTCACTTGTAAGAATAAGAAGAGTTAAAAAGTCTGAATGCACTCTACCTAAAATGAAGTATCAGGGATCAGATTTACCCTTCCATGAGAAACAACTAAAAAAAAAATGCAAAATTATGAAGCCATAGTTTTCTAAACATTGGACATTAGACCATGAAGGATAGTAATCCCTAAGAAACAAGAAACAAATGACACATGCTCTAGGATTGTCCCAAGTCTCTGCCAGAAAGTTCCAAGACCACAGAGTCAGGAGACAGAAACTTGTTGGACTCTGGTGGTCTCCTGAGCCGAGGAGAGGAAGCAGTGAGGATGGAGAGACCGAATCACCTCCTTTCTGCTGTGGGATTTGAGAGTACAGGGCACAGTGGAGAGGGGGGAGCTGTGCAGGGAGGGAACTTCAGCAATCTGCAGAGCACCCCCTGAGTCTTCTGCAGAATTCTGACTAGTGCTCTGTGTAAGGAAATTACCTGGGACCAGTGCAGCAAGCACCCAAAAGGATTAAAAGAAACAATACCGACTTGCCCACAGGTTCTGTAAAAGTACCGATTCCCACCACTTAGAGTGGAACCTCATATTTATGGGGCATCGGGTAGAAAGCTCAAAAGGGTCTTGCCTCAGTAAGAAGGCAAATTAATTCTAGATTAAAGAACACTGACTCCTACTTACAAGGCTTAACAACAAGACCCAAAAGACCTAAACTGTTTCCAAGAAACTTTTAACTTTATCTCGGTTAAAGCTATCTATCTGTGTATCAGCTATCTATCATCTATCAGCTGTTTATATTTATGTATATATGTGTATGCATATATAATTCTATGATGCAGTAACACAATTATATCTAGCTACTGTGTTTTTCTTTCTAGTCAGGCTCCACATTTTAAATGTTTGTGATTTAAAATTATACTGGGGAAATACTTCCTCAGTATAAACCAGGACATTCTAAGAAAAAGAAGCAAACTTCTGATGCCACAGGATGAGTATTGCATAAGATTTTACAAACTTTGTCTATATCAAAACATGATATAGATGAGTCAAGTTTCCTTACCTGTAAACTGAAGGAAGCATTTGGTGTGATCATCCTTTCTAAGGTATTTTTTAAAACTTAAAGTTGATAGCATTTTCATGTTCTTTTCATTTGGGGCTAATTTTTAGACACAGTTATTCCAGAAAGTTGCTTTTGTAAGTGCATGGCTATGAGATTAAATTCAACAACACATATGTTGTCTTTTGGTAGTGTTGCAGATGTTTTCAAAAACTGGAAAAAACAAATTAATCATGAGCAAGCAATGACAAAAAATGGTTCCACATTATGTGCTTTCAAACAAACAAGTTTGCAAAACCTGAGGCTCTGAAAAATGTAGACTGTATTGAAAAAAATTATTTCCAGGTAAGGAGTAATTTTTTGTTTCTTTCTATAAATGAATATAAGGATTGAGCAATGCAGTGTTTAGCACAGTGACTTTAATATAGTAACTGTGTTTCTTATTGATTTATGCTAGAAACAAAATCATTATTAGTCATTACTTAACATTATTTTATAGACTAGCAAACTTTAATTATAGATTATAAATTAGAATTGATTTCTCAAATAAATTTTCACAATAGTTTTGATTTTCTATTGGAGAAGTATACTTATCACTGAATAAGCAAATATGTGTATATAAATAAGTAAATAAACGAAATTATGTACCTGGTTATGAATGATATTTAGCCAAATTTTTCCATAACTTTAAAAAAGATATTTTTTTCTGAATAGATATTATCTAATTTACCTATAGTGCTTTGAATTTACCTATTTATTAAATCAACTTTGTGATTCTCTTCTTTGTGTAATCTGAGTTGACTTAATATAGAATTTATACATTTTTCATTCAATGAACAATTTAATATCAATATTAGCTTTGAGGAGAAATTAGTCATAATCACATCTAGAGCTAACACCAATACTTTTAGAAACTTCTTATGGAGAAAATAATTCAATTATTCAATTACTTACCCTATTTCTGCTCTAACTGTTTTCACTGCTCCCACTGAGATTAATGATCTGGTAAAGAAAATTTGCACTGAAAGAACCAACAGTCAGAAGGAGTAAATGTAAAGGCAAATTTTGTATCAAACTATCTTTAGTCATAGTCAAGTGCAACATTGGTAGCAAAGGATCTAATAAATTCTTTTCAATATCATCATGAGGAATCCTAAAATCCATGGTCCTTCCTACCAAGAAAACAAAATAAAATTTGTCTTTCAAAATATAAATACAGGAGAAATAAAGAAATTAAGGTATTTTTAAATTTTGCTTTTACATTTGTTGTTAAGGGTCTTGTGTTTTAGTGGTTAAGCCTGAACAATCAATGTTCAGTTTTCAGAGTACGAAATTATTTGTTGGTCTACATTACCTAATGAATTCAATGCATATTTATTAAATATGTACACTATATTTGGTACATTTTAATCTTGTTTAGATTAAAGGTGAATTCAGTAACTCTAAGAAGATAGCTCGGAGAAGGCAATGGCACCCCACTTCAGTACTCTTGCCTGGAAAATCCCATGGACAGAGGAGCCTGGTAGGCTGCAGGCCATGGGGTTGCGATGAACAGGACATGACTGAGAGACTTCACTTTCACTATTTACTTTCATGCATTGGAGAAGGAAATGGCAACCCACTCCATTGTTCTTGCTTGGAGAATCCCAGGGATGGGGGAGCCTGGTGGGTTGCCATCTATGGGGTCACACAGAGTCAGACACGACTGAAGCGACTTAGCAACTACAGCAGCAGCAAGAAGATAGCTGAGAAATATTTCCTAGGTATCTTTGAGAGCATTTACATTTATATTAAGATAGTGGGACTATAGTTTTATGCCAGGAAAATGTAAATTCCCTCAAAACAAAACTTTAGTTGTACAATAATTTCCCTTTTCATTTAATTATTTCAATAATTTCTATATGTATGTACAGTCAAACTTTGGGATTTCATAGGGTAAAATTTCTGGTTTTAAAAAACTATAGATGGGAGGTTTATTGTATGTAGGCCTCTGTATAAGGAAAATAATACTTATCTTGTAGTATTTTTTCAGGAAATAAAGATCTAGTGCATGCATTTTAATATTTTAATAGTGGATGTTCCAGTGGTTAAATACATTGGTCAAATAATAAGTCATAATAGAAGTTTTGAAAATACTTAGAACTTTATTATACTAAAAATAATACATTGAAAACTGAGATGATACAACAAAAGCAGAATATAGATATTGATATAGATATGTCTCTAATGACTATGTTAGAAAACATAAAAATTAAAAATTAATAGACTAATAGTCAAAATTAAGTCTTTTTTTAGATGAAATCTAGATAACAAAAATTAATCATTTAAAAGTTAGCAGCCAGTCCAGGTTCGATACAGGATCCTTGGGGCTGGTGCACTGGGATGACCCGGAGGGATGGTACAGGGAGGGAGGCTGGAGCGGGGTTCAGGATGGGGAATACGTGTACGCCTGTGGCGGATTCATGTTGATGTGTGGCAAAACCAATACAATATTGCAAAGTAATTAGCCTCCAATTAAAATGAATAAATTTAAAAAATAAATTTAAAAAATTAACTTTAGCAGCCAAATAACAGTCAGTGTATTCACCATGTTGTATAACTACTCCTCTCTCTAGTTCCAGATCATTTTCACTACCCTTAAAGAGCCCTGTACCCATTGAGAACTTCCCTGGCATTGCTCCTGTCCAACTCTTTAGGACACCATGGACTGGAGCCCGCAAGGCTCCTATGTCCATAAGATTTTCCTTGCAAGAATTCTGGAGTAGGTTGCCACTTCCTCCTCCAGGGGATCTTCCTGGCCCAGGGATCAAATGCACATCTTCTGCGTCTCCTGCATTACCACTGAGCCACCTGGGAAGACCAATATAGTATCATAAAATCAAAGAAATTAGAAGAAAATAATACAACTAAAGATTGAAACAGGTGAAATTGAAATGCATGGTAAAACGAATTGAGAGAGAGAAACAGAAACAATATTAGCAATAATCTGATGTAATAGAAATTTAAAAGTTAATAAGACTCTCTGAAAAATTTTATGGTAAAAAAATGAAACATACATGAAAGGATACTAAATTTTGTCAGTCCTGAAAGAAATATGAAATTAGCACCATTGTGAGAACCACTCAATAAGGAAAAATAAAAGCCCCTGACTTTGTTAGTGTGTAAATCAGTCTAACCAAGTCTGAAATACTTTGGTATTATGTTGTAAATTTAAACATGCATATTTCTTACTCTCTGTTCACTTCTTTATTGGAAATGGAACATAAATTTGCTGTCATATTTACATACCAAAAAAATGTTAATATCAGCACTGAATGTAACTGAAAAAATGGAAACAGAAAAAAATGGGAAGAAATCCCTGTTGGTAGATACAATCACAGTCTTATATAGCACTCAATAAATGAGTTATATATATATGAAATGATTGTGGGAACATAATTTTAAATGAAAGCAAGTCACAGAGGATTACACATAGCATGCTTAGCACACAAAATTAAACACAGTGATTAAAAATAAGCATATATGTTTTTTAAAGGTGGCACAGGACTTATCAATGCTTGCTAAAGCTGAAACTCCAGTACTTTGGCCACCTCATGTGAAGAGTTGACTCATTGGAAAAGACTGTGATGCTGGGAGGGATTGGGGGCAAGAGGAAAAGGATGAGATGGCTGGATGGCTTTGCCTACTTGATGGACATGAGTTTGAGTGAACTCTGGGAGTTGGTGATGGACAGGGAGGCCTGGCGTGCTGCAGTTCATGGGGTCGCAAAGAGTCGGACACGACTGAGCAACTGAACTGAACTGAATTTCATGACGGAGATCATCTTTGGGATCTGAGGGTAAGGGAAGAACATAATGGTGACTTAAAGGCTTATGTAATATTATTTTTCTTAGGTATTGCATTAATGAATATTAGTTTCATCATTATAATGCATAACTTATCTAATTAATATAAGTGTGATTATGGTGCATCACATTTTATATATTTTTAAAATAAAATGGTAATATTTATAGAAATCATTAAAGATTATAAACATAGAGAAAATATTGTAAAGCTTCATGTAGTACAAGCCCAGTAAATATTAACTATTACTATCAATTTTTTCTCAGAGGTCTGAAAGCTTTTAACTCTATCAATAAAAACAACTTTTACACACTATCCTACTGTGTTTATCTCTCAGCCATCTCAGTACCAGTAATGTAAAAATTATAGTATGCTAACATACTGCATATGTTATAAATATAAAAAAATATAAAATCTATAAAAGAAGTGAACAATATTTTAAATGAATAAACTTTATAAATTAATGGAACATAATCAATGATAGCAGAGACATTATTCTGCCAACAAAGGTCCATCTAGTCAAGGCTATGGTTTTTCCTGTGGTCATGTATGGATGTGAGAGTTGGACTATGAAGAAAGCTTAGCACCAAAGAATTGATGCTTTTGAACTGTGGTGTTGGAGAAGACTCTTGAGAGTCCTCTGGACTGCAAGGAGATCCAACCAGTCCATTCTGAAGGAGATCAGCCTGGGATTACTTATAAAGGACTGATGCTAAAGCTGAAACTCCAATACTTTGCCACCTCATGCAAAGAGTTGACTCATTGGAAAAGACTCTGATGCTGGGAGGGATTGGGGGCAGAAGGAGAAGGGAACGACAGAGGATGAGATGGCTGGATGGCATCACTGAGTCAATGGACATGAGTCTGAGTGAACTCCGGGAGTTGGTGATGGACAGGGAAACCTGGTGTGCTGTGATTCATGGGGTCACAGAGTTGGACGCGACTGAGTGACTGAACTGAACTGAACTGAATCAATGATCAAATCAGATCAGTCGCTCAGTCGTGTCCAACTCTTTGCGACCCCATGAATCCCAGCATGCCAGGCCTCCCTGTCCATCACCAACTCCCAGAGTTCACTCAGACTCATGTCCATCGAGTCAGTAATGCCATCCAGCCATCTCATCCTCTGTTGTCCCGATCTCCTCTTACCCCCAATCCCTCCCAGCATCAGTGAGTGTAAATTTATATTTCCAATGGCTCCCTAGATATTTTAGAATATTTTTGCTTAACTTTATACAGCTTTTACATAGCTATTGTTTTCAAATCATAATTTGACAAAAGTTTAATTTTAGGACAAAAAGAAGCATAATTTCTATTTCTTGTTTATTTTCACTTGCATTGCTAGAAATTGTTTTTAATATGTAGTTTATCAAAAAAGTACTTTATAGCTAATCATTCTTTTTTGAATGGGTAACTGATCATGCATTTTTGGATGATTAATTTTACTAAACTTGACGAAAAGATGCGTAAGTCTGTTTAATGATTTGCAACATGTGACAATATGCAGAAAATATGTGACAGTGTGAGGGCCTACATTCAGGAATAACAATTTTTCCTGAGCCTAGTGGGATGTGTCTTTATTTGAAGCTAAAAGAGGAATCAACTTTCAATCAGACTGTTAAATGTCATCAAAATTTCTTTATAAAAGTTGAGATAAAACATTTAGAGTTTTAATATTTCCTACTTCACTTTGTGTTTGCAAATTTCATAAATGAGGAGGCCTGGCAAACCCTTCCAGCATCCAAGCTTCAGTAGTGCTAACATGAGAGCTTATATTTTGGAAAATAATTTGGTGTTCTTATAAAATTTCGATAGTCTGCTCTGTAATACCTATCTAACTAAAGTTTTTCTAATTCAATAGCTATTTATCAAACCTACTATGTTTCATTCAACTTCAGCTTCTTCAGAATCAGTAGTTGGAACATATACTAGGATTACTGTCATGTTGAATCAATTGCCTTGGAAACGAACTAAAATCATTCTATCATTTTTGAGATTACAGTCAAATACTGCATTTTTGACTCTTTTATTGGCTATGAGGGCTACTCCATTTCTTCTAAGGGGTTCTTGCCCACAGTAGTAGATACAATAGTCATCTGTATTAAATTTGCCCATTCTCGTCCATTTTAGTTCACTGATTCCTAAGATGCCAATGTTCACTTTTGCAATCTCCTGCTTGACCACTTTCAATTTACTTCTATTCATAGACCTAACATCCCAGGTTACTATGCAATACTGTTCCTTACAGCACTGGACTTTATATTCTCCACTAGAAGAATCCACAACTGAGTCTCATTTCTGATTTGGTCCAGGCTCTTCATTCTTTCTGTAGCTATTAGTAATCATGCTCCACTCTTCCCCCATAGCATATTTGTCTCCTTCCAAACTAGGGGGCTCATTTTCCAGGGTCATATATTTTTGCCTTTTCATACTGTCCATGGGATTCTTTAGATGAGAATACTGGAGTGGGTTACCATTTCTTCCTCCAGTGGACCATGTTTTGTCAGAACTCTTCAATATGATTATCCACCGTGAGTGGCCTTGCATGGGAAGACTCATAGCTTCATTAAGTTATGCAAGTCCTTTCTCCATGACAAGGCTATGATCCATGAAGGAGCCAAAGATGCGAAAGTTCTATACAGTAGTAAAACAGGACTAAAGAGTTGACTATAGCTCAAATCATGAGCTCCTTTATTTCAAATTTCAAGATTAAATTGAAGAAAGAAGGGAAATCACTATGCCATTCATGTACGATTGACATCAAATTCCTTATGATTATACAGTGAAGGTGATGAATAGATTCAAGGGATTAGATGAGGTAGACAGAGTGCTTGAAGAACTATGGACAGAGGTTCATGACATTGTGCAGGAGGCAGTGACCAAAATTATCCCAAAGAAAAAGAAATGCAAGAAGGCAAAAAAGTTGCTGAAGAGGCTTTACAAAAAGCCTAAGAAAGAAGAGAAGTGAAAGGCAAGAGAGAAAGGGAAAGATACACCTAACTGAATGCAGAGTTCCACAGAATAGAAAATACAGATAAGAAAGACTTTTGAAGTGAACAATGCAAAAAATAGAGTGAAACGATAGAATGGTTAAGTCTAGATATTTCTTCAATAAAATTGGAGATATCAAGGGATCATTTCATGTAAGAATGGGTTCAATAAAGGACAGAAAGAGTAAGGGCCTAACAGAAGAAGAAGAAACTAAGAAGAGGTGCCAAGAATACACGGAAGAAGTATATATAAAAGGTTTTAATGATTTGGATAACCTGGTGGTGTGGTCACTCATCTAGAGCCAGGCATCTTGGAATGTGATGTTAAGTGAACCTTAAGAAGCATTGCTATGAACACAGCTAGTGGAAGTGATGGAGTTCTAGATGAGCTATTTAAAATATTGAAAGTTGTTTCTATTAAAGTGCTGCACTCAATATGTCAGCAAATTTGGAAAATTCAGCAGTAGTCACAGAACTGGAAAAGGTCAATTTTCATTCCAATCCCAAAAAAGGCCAATGTCAAAGAAGGTCGAAACTAAAGAAGGCTGAGCACTGAAGAAATGATGCTTTTTAATTGTGATGCTGGAGAAGACTCCCGAAAATCCCTCGGACTGCAAGGATATCAAACCAGTCAATCCTAAAAGAAATCAACCCTGAATATTCATTGGAAGGACTGATGCTGAAGCTGAAACTCCAATGCTTTGGCCACCTCATGCAAAGAGCCAACTCACTGGAAAATACCCTAATGCTGGGAAAGATTGAAGAAAAAAGGAGAAGAGCGTGGCAGAGGATGAGATGATTATATAGCACCACCAACTCAATGGCCATAAATTGGAACAGACCCCGGGAACTAGTAAAGAACAGGAGAGCCTGGCATGCTGCAGTCCATGAGGCTGCAAAGAGTCGGACACAACTTGGCAACTGGACAACAACAGCAACAAAACCTGCACAGGTGTATTCATTTCACATACTAGCAATGTTATGCTCAAAATCCTTCAAGCTTGGCTTTAGCATATGTGAATCAAGAGCTTCCAGAGGTATAAACTGGCTTTCAAAGTGGCAAACATCAAATTGCCAGCATTTATTGGATCATGGAGAAAGCAGGGGATTTCCTGGAAAAACATCTACTTTTGCTTCATTGACTACACTAAAGTCTTTGACTGTGGAAAATACTTAAAGAGAAAAGAATACTATACATACTAGACCACCTTACCTGTCTTCAGAGAAACCCATACACATGTCAAGAAATAACATTTTGAACCAAACATGAAACGATGGAATGGTTCAAAATTGATAATGGAGTACAGGGTTGCATATTGCCACCCTGATTATTTAACTTATATACAGAGTACATCATGTGAAATGCTGGGCTGGATGAATCACAAGCTGGAATCAAGATAGCTAGAAGAAATATCAATAACCTCAGCTATGCAGATGATACCACTCTAATGGCAGAAAGTGGAGAGGAACTAAAGGGCTTCTTGATGAAGGTGAAAGAGGAGAGTGAAAAAGCTGGCTTAAAACTCAACATTCACAGTGAGGTACCATTTCACGCCAGTCAGAATGGCTGCGATCCAAAAGTCTACAAGCAATAAATGCTGGAGAGGGTGTGGAGAAAAAGGAACCCTCTTACACTGTTGGTGGGAATGAAAACTAGTACAGCCACTATGGAGAACAGTGTGGAGATTCCTTAAAAAACTGGAAATAGAACTGCCTTATGATCCAGCAATCCCACTGCTGGGCATACACACTGAGGAAACCAGAAGGGAAAGAGACACGTGTACCCCAATGTTCATCGCAGCTCTGTTTATAATAGCCAGGACATGGAAGCAACCTAGATGTTCATCAGCAGATGAATGGATAAGAAAGCAGTGGTACATATACACAATGGAGTATTACTCAGCCATTAAAAAGAATACATTTGAATCAGTTCTAATGAGGTGGATGAAACTGGAGCCTATTATACAGAGTGAAGTAAGCCAGAAAGAAAAACACCAATACAGTATACTAATGCATATATATGGAATTTAGAAAGATAGTAATGATAACCCTGTATGCGAGATAGCAAAAGAGACACAGATGTATAGAACAGTCTTTGGACTCTGTGGGGGAGGGAGAGGGTGGGATGATTTGGGAGAATGGCATTGAAACATATATAATATCGTATATGAAATGAATCGCTAGTCCAGGATCGATGCATGATACTGGATGCTTGGGGCTGGTGTGCTGGGACGACCCAGAGGGATGGTATTGGGAAGGAGGAGGATGGGGAGTTCAGGATGGGGAACACGTGTATACCTGTAGCAGAATTATGTTGATGTATGGCAAAACCAATACAATATTGCAAAGTAAGGAACCTCCAATTATAATAAATAAATTTTTATTAAAAAAAACCTCAACATTCAAAAAATGAAGACCACAGTATCTGGTCCCATCACTTCATGGTAAACAGATGGGGAAAAAAGTTGAAACCGTGACAGACTTTACTTTCATGGGTTCCAAAGTCACTGAATATGGTCACTGCAGCCGTGAAATGAAAAGATGCATGCTCCTTGGAAGAAAAACAATGACAAACCTAGACAGCATAGTGAAAAAGTGAGGCATTACTTTGCCGAGAAAGGTCCATATATTCAAAGCTATGGCTTTTCCAGTAGTCATGTACCGGATGTGAGAGTTGGACCAAAAAGCAGGCTGAGGAACAAGGAGTTAATATTTCTGAACCATGGTGATGGAGAAGACTCTTGAGAGTCCCTTGAACAGCAAAGAGATCAAATCAGTCAATCCTAAAGGAAATCAATCCTGAATATTCATTGGAAGGACTGATGCTGAAGCTGAACTTCTGATACTTTGGCCACCTGATGTGAATAGCTGATTCACTGGAAAAGACCCAAATGCTGGAAAGGTTGAGGGCAAAAGGAGAAAGTGATGGCAGAGGATGATTAGATAGCATCACTTAGTCAATGGCCATGAATTTGGGCATACTTTCAGAGGTGGTGGAAGACAGAGGAGCCTGACATGCTACAGTCTATGAAGTCACAAAGATTTAGACACGACTTAGAGAGTGAAAAATAACATTGTATTTCTGGCAATGTGTTGGGATAGAAAGAAACATTGGATATAACTCTGAGCTCAAGAAATTTTCTGCTTTTTGGGGAAGTCAGGTAAGAATTAAATGTAATGCAGTTTGCTAAGCACTAGTTTGGATACACTCCTATAATGCTATGAAGTTCAGTTTTTTAGCAACAGTATGATGTCAATAGGATGCTAATATTGCCTTCAATATACAGAGATGAACACTGAGAGGTTACAGGAATCTCTTAAGTCCAGAGTATTTTGAAATGACTCCAATCCCAGAACCCCAGTCTCATGGTTTCTGGTCTAGTGTTCCTTTCACTGCATGGTGCTTGCTATGTTAATTTCCTAAATCCAAGTACGTTTGATAGACATGTTCTGTCTTTCAAAGTACTATTTACCCTTTTCTTCATGATGATCTAAGTGTGAGGTGTCACAAAGTTTGCAGTGAATACATTGGAAT
This sequence comes from Bos grunniens, assembly GCF_055505025.1. Taxonomy (NCBI): domain Eukaryota; kingdom Metazoa; phylum Chordata; class Mammalia; order Artiodactyla; family Bovidae; genus Bos; species Bos grunniens. Next base: position 4,426,861 of record NC_141179.1, on the reverse strand, counting down.
TCATTATAAAGTTGTTACTTAGTATGTGTAAGACATTTTTAGAACAAAAGTTCTCACATTATCATTTCAAGCTAATATGCATTATCTGTTTTCAAACTGTAGCCAGGTCACCATAAAGACCTAAGGTCAGATGTTAAAGCATCACTAGAAATCCCTTTTACACTAGCAAGGGGGAAAAAGAAAGACTTATTAGGTCATTTTAAATATTAACTTTTATGATATTACAGTAAGCATTGTCAGTATTTTCCACTATTGCATTGCATGCTAGTTATGATAATATAACCATGTTTTTAGAAATATTCAAGTTAGCATGAATTTTTAAAAAGGATTGTCAATCACCCAAAGGAAATTGCAATCGTTAATTAGCAAAGAAAGATTATAGTAATGAAATTATCATAAAATTTAAAGACCTGGAAAAGCATTTTAACAACATATTTTATAAATTAATTTGAAGTGTAGTGATTTTCTATTAAAATCTGAAGCTCTCAATTTGAGTATAATTCCTTCTCATGAGCTACTGCTGTTTAGTCATTATAAAAGAGATTTTTAGGAGATGATATTTCATTGGGAGTTGTTTACAATTGAAGTTTCCAAACCATCAATCTCTTCTTCATTTTCTCACATCATTTGGTGACATTTGTAAATCATCTAAAATGCTAAGCTTGGGTTATTATGATGTAATATGAAATAAATCACTGCTGATTTTTTTCCCAAAAATTTCATGAGTTTTTGCTGAAAGAACAGATATAGGAAGATCTGAATACTATCTTGCATTAGATTGCTTAGGATTTAATACAATATTAAGCCTTTCATTTCTTCCCCTACACTGAGTAGAAAGGAAGTTAAGAACAAAACCAAAAAGTCATTGAGGTCAATTGAAGTGAATGTACTATGGTGGGTGTCTCTGAGTTCTTCACTTGTTAGTTAGCCCATTGAGCTAAATTTTTTTCTATTTGATTGTTCCTTATCCTTTCTTGGCCTGATTATAAAATGTTTGTGTTTCACCATATTTTCTGTTTACAAACTCTAATCCTGCAGGAAGAAGTACAGTAGTGTCAGAATTGGGTACCTTAGAAATCTTCTCTGATCTGCTTTAATTTCAGATTAGGGAAATTGATCCCAAAAAGCAACTTGTTGCAAAACCCCATTGATATTTAAGGGAAGACTGGGGTTAGAACCCAAGACACTCTTAGGTCAGGCAATTTTCTGACCTAAAATGTTTCCATTTTAGTAATATTTCTTCCACTGGTCCTCTTATTCACCATTGAACAAATGTTCTTAAGAGCTTATTAAAAAAAAAAAGTCTGCAAATATTTAATTTTTGTTCTCTTTCATGTCTTGCACATCTTTTTTTCCCTTGTTATAAACAGATGATCCTTTACATATTGCTTTTGATAAGCACAAAGGGGAATATATGTTGATCCAGACTGACCATCACCTACTAGTAGGAAACTGACATGGATTAACACACTACACAGTAACTTCTTTCTTTTTCTTCTACCTGCCCTACTTCCTCCAACCTCGCTCTGCTCTCCTGACACACACACTGATTTACCATAACCAAAACCCTATGTCTCAACAAAAAACCTGTCCAAGCAAGCAGAATCCTTTAAAAGAATGTAAATACCCAAATTTCAAGTTCCTTTAGGTCATGAGATATATGAAGCAGAGCTAGACAGATGCAAAACAGGATCAGGATCAAATTACAAAATTATGAACAGATATGTTTATGCTAGATGATTAAAGATCCAATGTGTGAAAAAAACATTCCTGCAAAAGTAGCAGAAACAGAGATGTCTTCTGCTAGGCCACAAATTTACCTCATACATCTTCAAACAAACCCTTTCAGAAGATCCAAAACCTCATAGCAACTTCATATTCTTTTTAAGTCTAATCACTGATTTTCAACAAAATCTCATTAAATATCTATTGACTAGTTACTATCATTTATAAGTCTCATACTGCCATTGAGAGGTATGTAAGGACTTTCCTGTCCTCACGTGGGAGAGACAAAACTATAGATAATTATGCCTTAAAGCTCATCTAGGAGGAGATGACTTAGCTGTCATGGCATAGTTAATGTCATTAAAAAACATTATGAATATAATTTTCACGAGGCATTTTGTTTTTTATTTAAATCTAGTCATCTCTAGACATTATATGCCAATATAAATTTACTTTTCAAGAAAACTAAATAACACTGGTCCAGCAGTCATTTTTAACAATAATGTAATTCTTATTCTTTTCATTAGAAAGCTAATAACACACATCTCATCATGTGGCATTTTTAAAATATCAGCATGCAGAAAATGTTATTTACCAGCTTAATTAATGTGCCTGTCATATTCTGGAATGGTTTTAAGGAGTGTGAAATATTAGTAACATCAGTTCAGTTCAGTTCAGCGTTCAGTTATGACGAACTCTTTTGTGACCCCATGGACTACAGCACACCAGGCTTCCCTGTTCCATCATCAACAATCATAATTTATTCAGACTCATATCCATTGAGTTGGTGATGCCATCCAACCATCTCATCTTCTGTCATCCCCTTCTCCTCCTGCCTTCAATCTTTCCCAGCATCAGGGTCATTTCAAATGAGTCAGCTCTTCGCATCAGGTGGCCAAAGTATTGGTTTCAGCTTCAACATTAGTCCTTCCAGTGAATATTCAGGACTGATTTCCTTTAGGATGGACTGGTTGGATCTCCTTGCAGTCCAACGGAGTCTCAAGAGTCTTGACTGAAACCACAGTTCAAAAGCATCAATTCTTCAGTGCTCAGTTTTCTTTATAGTCCAACTCTCACAACCATACATGACTGCTGGAAAAACCATAGCCCTGACTAAACCGATCTTTATTGGCAAAATATTGTCTCTGCTTTTTAATATCCTGTCTAGGTTGGTAATAACTTTTCTTCCAAGGAGCAAGCATCTTTTAATTTCATGGCTGCAGTCACCATCTGCAGTGATTTTGGAGCCCAAGAAAATAAAGTCAGCCACTGCTTCCACTGTTTCTCCATCTATTTGCCATGAAGTGATGGGACTAGATGTCATTATCTTAGTTTTCTGAATGTTGAGTTTTAAGCCAACTTTTGTAACTCTCTTGTTTCACTTTCATCAAGAGGCTCTTAAGTTCTTCCTCACTTTCTACCATAATGGTGGTGTTATCTGCATATCTGAGGATACTGATATTTCTCCCGGCAGTTTTGATTCCAACTTGTGCTTCATCCAGCCCAGCGTTTATCATGATGTACTCTGTATATAAGTTAAACAAGTAGGGTGATAATATACAGCCTTGACATACTCCTCTCCCTATTTGGAACCAGTCTGTTGTTCCATGCCCAGTTTTAACTATTGCTTCCTGACCTGCATATAGGTTTCTCAAGAGGCAGGTAAGATGGTCTGGTATTCCCATCTCTTTAAGAATTTTCCACAGTTTGTTGTGATCCACAGAGTCAAAGGCTTTGGCATAGTTAATAAAGGAGAAGTAGATGTTTTTCTGGAACTCTCTTGTTTTTTTGATGATCCAGCGGATGTTGGCAATTTGATCTCTGTTTCCTCTGCCTTTTCTAAAACCAGCTTGAAGATCTGGAAGTTCATGGTTCACTTACTGTTGAAGGCTGGCTTGGAAAATTTTGAGCGTTACTTTACTAGCGTGTGAGATGAGTACAATTGTACAGTAGTTTGAGCATTCTTTGATATTGCCTTTCTTTGAGATTGGAATGAAAATCGACCTTTTCCAATCCTGTGGCCACTGCTGAGCTTTCCAAATTTGTTGGCATTATGAGTGCAGGAGTTTAACAGCATCATCTTTCAGGATTTGAAATAGTTCAACTGGAATTCCATCACCTTCACTAGCTTTGTTTGTGGTGATGCTTCCTAAGGCTCACTTGACGTTACATTCCAGGATGTCTGGCTCTAGGTCAGTGATCATACTATTGTGATTATCTGAGTTGTGAAGATCTTTTCTGTATAGTTCTTCTGTATATTCTTGCCACCACTTCTTAATGTCTTCTGCTTCTGTTAGGTCCAGACCATTTCTGTCCTTTATTGAGCCCATCTTTGCATGAAGTGTTCCCTTGGTATCTCTAATTTTTTTGAAGATATCTCTAGTCTTTCCCAGTCTATCGTTTTCCTATATTTCTTTTCACTGATCACTGTGGAAGGCTTTCTTATCTCTCCTTGCTATTCTTTGGAACTCTGCATTCAAATTGAGGGTATATCTTTTCTTTTCTCCTTTGCTTTTGGGTTCTCTTCTTTTCAAAGCTGTTGGTTAGGGCTCCTCAGACAGCCATTTTGATTTTTTGCATTTCTTTTTCTTGGGGATGACCTCTCTCCCTGTCTCCTGTACAATGTCATGAACCTCTGTCCATAGTTCTTCAGGCACTCTGTCTATCATATCTAATCCTTCGAATCTATTTGCCTGAAATTACTAGACCATTCAGGTATGACCTAAATCAAATCCCTTATGATTATACAGTGAAAGTGACAAATATATCTCTTGAATCTATTCTTAGTAGCATAAATAAATAGAATACTCATTGTTCTGTTTCATTAGCATTCAGGCAATGGATAGAAAGAAAATTTCCATAAATTGATGTATTGAATTTTAAGCTGATTTATTTTAGTGAATCCTGTAATTTTGCATCTTGAATAATCCCTTGTTCAAATAATTTGCTTATTCTTAACAAAGACCATGTAGAAACATTGAGAACTACAGAAAGTAGGAATGTGTCAGCCATCATGTATGGATGTGAGAGTTGAGAAAGCTGAGCACTGAAGAATTGATGCTTTTGAACTGTAGTGTTAGGGAAGACTCTTGAGAGTCCCTTGGATTAGGTCCAGGGAATCCAACCAGTCCATTCTAAAGGGAATCTGTCCTGAATATTCATTGGAAGGACTTATGTTGAAGCTGAAACCAGTACTTTGGCCACTTGATGTGAAGAACTGACTCATTTGAAAAGATCCTGATTTTGGGAAAGATTGAAGGCAGGAGGAGAAGGGAATGACAGAGGATGAAATGGTTGGATAGCATGACTCACTCAATGGACATGAATTTGAGTAAACTCTGGGAGTTGGCGATGGAAACGGAGGCCTGGCATGCTGCAGTCCATAAGTTTGCATAGAGTCGGACACGACTGAGCAACTGAACTGAACTAATGTCAATTTATGGACTTGCCTGTGTTTGGAATAATCTCTATCCAATAAGATAACTTTTCTTTATAAATTTGGAATATAAATTATGGTATGGTTGTACTCCGAATACTGTGGCTGAGGGTGAGCATGACTGGTTCTATGACAGTTGAAGGTTCCCTGCAGAGCAGCTGCTTCTACTTAGAGCTGGGAAAGTGGTAAGATGTTCAAGACTGGAGTCATTCTCAAATTTTCTGTTGCTGTAGAGATGTAGGAAGGATATTCCCTTCCTTCTTTCTGCTCCTTTCCAAATCTTTTGCCAGTTCCTCATGTTGGCAGAAATAAAGGGGTAAGGGAGCCTGGAATCACAACTACAGAACTATAAGACAGAGTGTAAAAGGGTTTTGTCATGTCTTTGAAAGATTAAGGGTGTGAAATTGTCCCATTTACAATAGGAGATGTATATGGACATTTACCATGCCATCGTACAATTATCGAAGATTGAAATTAACTTAAAAGTTCAACAAGATAATAAATACAGAAAAAAAGAGTAGAATGCAATATCAAGTATTAAATGCATAATCATAGCACTATGAAGTTGAAAAAATACAAAATGCTAAGGAATGTGGAAAGCATAATTCATTTATACAATGTCACAAAGCTCAAAAGGCACTATAGAATTTCATGGAACAAGTAAATAACAAACACTGGTGGTTACTTTTAGGGAAGGTGGTAGTGAATATAATTTAGGAAAAATTCAGAGGAGTTTCACCTGTGTCTCTATTTTCTAATAAAAATATATCTGTGGCAGATGGCAAATATGATTATAGATAAATATTATCATCTACCATACATATGTTCATACTGTATTATTCTTTATTATTTCTGAATATTTGAATTATCCTATAATTTTTAAAAAGCATATAAGGAAATCAGGCATAGTTTAGTCTCACACTTTTTATCAGTTATAGCTTAGGCAATCACCTGTTATCAATGAATCTCAGTTCTCTTACTCTGAATTTCTTACCGTGTCCATGTGAGGACTAGAGATAATGAATGTCAAGTGCCTGTCATTTGAAGGTCTTCAATAAAGGTGACACTTGGTTGTTATTGTTATTAATAATATGCTTGCCTAAATACAGTACACATTTGCTACACAAATGAAAGTGAGTTGCATATGGGATTCTTTTGTATATAATACCAAACCTCTCATGAACTAAGAAGGCTAATGAAAGATGAAAAAGTGCAGAATGCAGATTAATAGATGAGGAGACATCAATTCTTGTTTGTGAAAGACAGACTTATTTTATTTCTATTATCCCAGCATAATTATTAATAGCATCCCATTTCACTCTTAAGAGTTTACTGTATGAATGATAAATTATATATTTATCGTCAGATTCAGTAGTGGAATAGGGTAGATCTTAATTCATGCTAAGCACAATAGTTGATAAATGCTATTCTAGTCTGGTAACCATTTAAGAACTATTTGAAAGATTCAAGCACCCTCATGGAAAAGTTTAGACTTTGGTGAATTTTTTTTTTTGTCAAATTCATAAGGAAGTATTTATTGTTGTCATTCAGTTGTTAAGTCATGTCTGACTCTGCACCCCATAGAATTCAGCATGCCATGTCGTTCACTATCTCTTGGAGTTTGCTCAAACTCATGTCTATTGAATCAGTGATGCCTACAACTATCTCATCCTTTGCCACCCCATTCTCCTCCTGCCCTCAATCTTTCCCAACAACAAGATCTTTTCCAGTGAGTCAGCTCTTTGCATCAGATGGCCGTATTACCGGAGCTTCAGCTTCAGTATCAGTCCTTCCAATGAACATTCAGGGTTGAGTTCTTTTAGGATTCACTGGTTCAATTTCTTTATAGTCCAAGGGGACTCTCAACAGTCTTCTCCAGCACCATAATTTGAAAGCATCAATTCCTCAGTGTTCAGCCTTATTTATGGACCAACACTTACATCCGTATATGACCACTTGAAAACCATAGTTTTGACTATATGGACCTTTGTCAGCAAAAGTGATGTCTCTGCTATTTAACATGCTATCTAGGTTTGATGACTCAAGATTGCTGGGAGAAATATCAATAATGTCAGATATGCAGATGACACCACTCTAATGGTAGAAAGTGAAGAGGAACTACAGAGACTTTTGATGATGTTGAAAGAGGAGAGTGAAAAAGTTGACTTAAAACAATATTCAGAAAACGAAGATAATAGTGTCCAGTCCCAGCACTAGATGGGGAAACAATGAAAACAGCAACAGACTTTATTTTCTTGGGCTCCAAAATCACTGCAGATGGTGACTGCAGCCATGAAAGTAAAAGATGCTTGCACCTTGGAAAAAGCTATGATCCATCTAGACAGCATATTAAAAAGCAGAGTCTTCACTGACAAAGCTCTGTTTAGTCAAAACTATAGTTTTTCCAGTAGTCATGTATGGATGTGAGAGTTGGACCAAAAAGAAGGTTGAGGGCTCAGGAATCGATGCTTTCAATCTATGGTGCTTGATTAAGACACTTAAGAGTCCCTTGGATAGCAGGGAGATCAAACCAGTCAATCCTAAAGCAAATTAACCCTAAATATTCACTGGAAGGTCAGATGCTGAATTTGAAGCTGCAATACTTTGACCACCTGATGAAATGAGCTGACTCACTGGAAAAGACCCTGATGATGGGAAAGACTGAGGGAAAAATGAGAAGGAGGTTACAGAGCTTGAGATGGTTGGATGGCAACACCAAATGAAGTAAAAGAAATAGAAATATTGTAAAAAGAGGAGAGATTTTTTTATACTGGAACAGAAATACCAATATACTGGCATAGAAATACCAAGTAGAAAGACAGAGTCAAAGAAATAAAATCAAATATGTGTCTATGTGTGTGTAATGTGTGTGAGAGAGGAATAGACAGGGCTGGAGGAAGGGAGCAATTATGTGGTGACTGAGAGTTTGAGTGAGGATTTTTCTGGTGAATCAGATCTCAAAACCTCAGCAATGTTTTTTACTTCATATAATTTGTGCTTCAGTTCAGTTGCTCAGTCGTGTCCGACTCTTTGTGACCCCATGTATTGCAGCACGCCAGGCCTCCCTGTTCATCACCAACTCCCGGAGTTTACTCAGATTCATGTCCATTGAGTTAGTGATGCCATCCAGCCATCTCATCCTCTGTCATCCCCTTATCCTGTCTCCAATCCCTCCCAGCATCAGGGTCTTTCCCAATGAGTCAACTCTTCGCATGAGGTGGCCAGAGTACTGGAGTTTCAACTTTAGCATCAGTCCTTCCAATGAACACCCAGGACTGATCTCTTTTAGGATGGACTGGCTGGATCTCCTTGCAGTCCAAGGGACTCTCAAGAGTCTTCTCCAACATCACAATTGTGCTTACTTTTGGTTATAAACCAGAAAGCATGATAGCTTTAGCAACACTGGTATAGAGTACTAATAATCAAATTCTATAAAGAATTATTTTTTTTTATTATATTAAGGAACCACTGTCCTAAGGTAGACTTTTTTAGGGCTTATATGACTTTTTTTTGTAAGTCATTCAAAGAAAAAGAGAAAAAACGAGAAATATCTATAATGTCATAATATATTTATTCCTTCAGATATATTCATGAATATATATAGATCATAATGAGAATTAATTAGAGAAAATAAAGGCAAGAATCATAAAAAATTAATCCCTTATCTATGATTTCACATATTTATTGGTGTATAGTGCCAAAGCCTTTGACTGTATGGATCACAATAAAGTATGGAAAATTCTGAAAGAGATGGGAATACCAGACCAGCTGACTTGCCTCTTGAGAAACCTGTATGCAGGTCAGGAAGCAACAGATAAAACTGGACATGGAACAACAGACTGGTTCCAAATAGGAAAAGGAGTACTTCAAGGCTGTATATTGTCACCCTGCTTATTTAACTTATATGCAGAGTACATCATCAGAAATGCTGAGCTGGAAGAAACACAAGCTGGAATCAAGATGGCCAGGAGAAATGTCAATAACCTCAGATATGCAGATGACACCACGCTTATGGCAGAAAGTGAATAAGAACTAAAGAGCCTCTTGATGAAAGTGAAAGAGGAGAGTGAAAAAGTTGGCTCAAAGCTCAACATTCAGAAAACGAAGATCATGGCATCTGGTCCCACCGCTGCATGGGAAATAGATGGGGAAACAGTGGAAACAGTGTCAGACTTTACTTTTCTGGGCTCCAAAATCACTGAGGATGGTGACTGCAGCCATGAAATTAAAAGACACTTACTCCTTGGAAGGAAAGTTATGACCAACCTAGATAGCATATTGAAAAGCAGAGACATTACTTTGCCAACAAAGGTCCGTCTAGTCAAGGCTATGGTTTTTCCTGTGGTCTGATGCAAAGACTCTGATGCTGGGAGGGATTGGGGGTAGAAGGAGAAGGGTACATCTCATCCTCTGGATGAGGATGAGATGGCTGGATGGCATCACTGACTCGATGGACATGAGTCTCAGTGAACTCCCGGAGTTGGTGATGGACAGGGAGGCCTGGCGTGCTGTGATTCATGGGGTCACAAAGAGTCAGACATGACTGAGCGACTGATCTGATCTGACTCCTTGGAAGGAAAATTATGACCAACCTAGATAGCATATTGAAAAGCAGAGACATTACTTTGCCAACAAAGGTCCGTCTAGTCAAGGCTATGGTTTTTCCTGTGGTCATGTATGGATGTGAGAGTTGGATTGTGAAGAAGGCTGAGCGCCGAAGAATTGATACTTTTGAACTGTGGTGTTGGAGAAGACTCTTGAGAGTCCCCTGGACTGCAAGGAGATCCAACCAGTCCATTCTGAAGGAGATCAGCCCTGGGATTTCTTTGGAGGCAATGATGCTGAAGCTGAAACTCCAGTACTTTGACCACATTATGCGAAGAGCTGACTCATTGGCAAAGACTCTGATGCTGGGAGGGACTGGGGGCAGGAGGAGAAGGGGATGACAGAGGATGAGATGCCTGGATGACATCACTGAGTCGATGGACGTGAATCTGAGTAAACTCGGTAAATTTGTGATGGACAGGGAGGCCTGGCGTGTTGCGATTCATGGGGTCGCAAAGAGTCTGACATAACTGAGCGACTGAACTGACCTGACAGATTGTCAAAGCTGTTTGCACTTATTATTCCCTGGGTGTGGGGGCAGGCAATTTAAAAGTACCAACACCAGGACTTCATGCCCAGGGATTCTTGTTTTTGTGGGATGACCATATGTCATTTAAATAAACTACATAGATGTATATAATATACAAGCAGATTTGAGACCACAGCTCTTTTTAATAAGAGTAATGTTACATAGAAAAACAGCAGCATAAAAAGGCATGAGTGCACATACATAAAAATCCTGTCCAATACTCCCTACCCCAAATTTAATTTATAATTTAGTATGTGTGCTCAATAGTGTTTTACTCTTTGTGAACTCATTGACTATAGCCTGCCAGGCTCCTCTGTCCATGGGATTTTTCAGGCAGAAATACTGGAGTAGGTTGCCATTTCCTCTTGCAGGGGATCTTCCCGAGCCAGGGATCAAACTCGGTTCTCCTGCATCTCCTTCATTGACAGGCAGATTCCTCTACCACCGTGCCACCTGAGAAGCCCATGCATTGCTTCTCAATTTTAAAAGCAGTTCTCTTAGAAAAATAAGAAGTTTTAAATAAGATATTTTGTGATATAATAAAGGAGAGTAGATTTATTTCTACCCAATTCAAAAATGGGAGGGAGAGAAGCTCTGCACATTTGTAGAGAATTAGTGTAGGAAAAAGGAAGATACATTTGGAAAAGAGAAACATCTATTTTCTGGATGTAAGGTGATACTACAAACAGTAAAAAGATAACAAACATGACTGTCTTTATACATTATTTTTAGGTTATTTAAACTCCTTTACTAAGGAAAATAAAGAAATAAAGAAAGTGAAGTCTCTCAGTTGTGCCCAACTCTTTGCAACGCTATAGACTCTAGCCTACCAGGGTCCCTTATCCATCTGATTCTCCATGCAAGAATACTGGAGTGGGCTGCCATTTCCTTCTCTGGGGGGTCTTCCCAACCCAGGGATTGAACCCAGGTCCCCACATTGCAGACAGATGCTTTACCATCTGAGCCAGCAGGGAAGAGAAACTTCATAAGGAAGGTTGTCTTATAAATTAAATATGTATATCTATTGAAGGGCTACTTCATAAAGATTTCTGTCTCCTAACTATGGAATCAAACTTTGCCTCCACATGATTAGATTTTTTAAATTTTATTTTATTTTTTAACTTTACAATATTGTATTGGTTTTACCATATATCAAAATGAATCCACCACAGGTATACACGTGTTCCCCGTCCTGAACCCACCTCCCTCCTCCCTCCCCATACCATCCCTCTGAGTCATCCCAGTGCACCAGCCCCAAGCATCCAGTATCATGCATCAAACCTGGACTGGAGACTCATTTCATATAAGATATTATACATGTTTCTATAAAGATTTCACATATTATTTTTTAAATTTATTTATTTTAATTGAAGGCTAATTACTTTACAATATTGTAGTGATTTTTGCCATACATTGGCATGAATCAGTCATGGCTGTACATGTGTCCTCCATCCTGAACCCCCTTCCACCTCCCTCCCCATTCCATCCCTCAGGGTTGTCTGAGTGCACAGACTTTGAGTGCCCTGTTTCATGCATCAAACTTGAACTGGTGAACTATTTCACATATGATAATATACATATTTCAATGCTATTCTCTCAAATCATCCCACCCTCATCTTTTCCCACAGAGTCCAAAAGTCTTTTCTTTACATCCATGTCTCCTTTGCTGTCTCTCATATACGATCATTGTTACCATCTTTCCAAATTCCATATATATCCATGAATACACTGTATTGATGTTTTTCTTTTTGACTTAGTTCACTCTGTATAATAGGCTTCATTTTCATCCACCTCATTAGAACTGATTCAAATGCATTCTTTTTAATAGTGAGCAATATTCCATTGTGTATATGTACCACAGCTTTCTTATCCATTCATCTGCTGATGGACATCTAGGTTGCTTCCATGTCCTGGCTATTATAAACTGTGCTGCGATGAACATTGGGGTACATGTGTCTCTTTCAATTCTGTTTCCTCAGTGTGTGTACCCAGCAGTGGAATTGCTGGGTAGTATGGCAGTTCTAGTTCCAGTTTTTTAAGGAATCTCCACACTGTTCTCCATAGTGGCTGTACTAGTTTGCATTCCCACCAACAGTGTAAGAGGGTTCCCTTTTCTCCACACCCTCTCCAGCATTTATTGTTTGTAGAATTTTTGATAGCAGTCATTCTGACCCACATGAGATGGTACCTCATTGTGGTTATGATTTGCACTTCTCTGATAAGGAGTGATGTTGAACATCTTTTCATATGGTTGTTGGACATCTGTGTGTCTTCTTTGGAGAAATGTCTGTTTAGCCCTTTGGCCCACTTTTTGACTGGGTCGTTTATTTTTCTGGTATTGAGCTGCATGAGCTGATTGTATATTTTTGAGATTAATTCTTTGTCAGTTGCTTCATTTGCTATTATTTTCTCCCATTCTGAGGGCTGTCTTTTCACCTTGCTTATAGATTCCTTCATTGTGCAAAAGCTTTCAAGTTTAATTAGGCCCCATTTGCTTATTTTTGCTTTTATTTCCATTATTGTGGGAGATGGGTCATAGAGGATCCTGCTGTGATTTATGTCCTAGAGTGTTTTGCCTATGTTTTTCTCTAGGAGTTTTATAGTTTCTGGTCTTACATTTATATCTTTAATTCATTTTGAGTTTATTTTTGTATATGGTGTTAGAAAGTGTTCTAGTTTCATTCTTTTACTGGTAATTGACCAGTTTTCCCATCACTACCTGTTAAACAGATTGCCTTTGCTCTACTGTATATTCTTGCCTCCTTTGTCAAAGATAAGGTGTCCATAGGTTCACACATTATTTTTATAGAATAATCAAAAATCGACATGTATTCCTAGAGAAAAGGAAAATAATACATGAGCATTTAATCCAGACTTGACAATGTGGCTTTGACAAAACACAAGTAAAGAGAAATGATAACTTTTTGGAATACTAGCAAATCTGGCATTAAGAAATATTTTTCTTTTCTATTTCATTTTTTTCTTCTTGAAGTACTCAAGGGTATTGAATTTAAAATGCTACATCTAAGCTATCTTTATAGCATAGTATCATTGCTATAAGTTATCTTTGTTTTTTTTTTAATATTACCTTAAAAATGTTGAGTTTTTCTTCGCAATGGTACATTTAAAAAATGTCTCTATTTCTGTGTTTTAACCTTCTAAAAGGAAAAAAAAAAGCGTGATATTTAATGTTATCTAAAGCCTTCAGTTCAGTTCAGTTCAGTTCAGTCACTCAGTCGTGTCTGACTCTTTGCGACCCCATGAATCACAGCACGCCAGGCCTCCCTGTCCATCACCAACTCCTGGAGTTCACTCAGACTCATGTCCATCGACTCAGTGAAGCCATCCAGCCATCTCATCCTCTGTCGTCCACTTCTCCTCCTGCCCCCAATCCCTCCCAGCATCAGAGTCTTTTCCAATGAGTCAGCTCTTCGCATGAGGTGGCCAAAGTACTGGAGTTTCAGCTTTAGCATCAAGCCTTTGCTTAGATCATAGCTAATGCACTAAAAATACTATGCCCCTACCTATCCATGACAAGATGCCCAGATCAATATTATTCAAGGAGTTTGTTGTCAAAATGATTCATTCTACACAATAATTGGTTCTGTATTCGTGTGAGTAGTTCATTTCTCAGGTTAGCTTAAAGAGAAAGAACAAATTAGCCATTTTGTTTTGATTGTTTGCTATAATTCAGCAAGCCAATTTAGAGAATAAAGGAAAAATATAAACAGAAAACACTCATTTTTAGGTCCTTTAAAAATATTTGTCTAAATATGATCATATGAAGCAGCTGATTCTCTTTATATTTTGTGCTCAACAGATGTAGCTTTAGAAAAAAAATATAAACCATTTTTATCTTTCCATTTTTTATAGTCAAAATGAGATTACATCATGGGAATAGCTAAAATCAGGTACCGCTTGCCAGAATCAAATGTAGGTTAGAAATATAGAAACCATTTTGTTAATAAAGGTTTCAGTAAAGGTGTAAAAAATTAAATTTAACTCAGTCTGATACAGAATAGATCAAATGATCAGAGACCATAGCACTTTTTCCCCCATCTGGTTTCCTGTGGATTTTCTTTGTCATGAAGTCAGGTTGGGAGGAAGGAGGTACACAGAACTAGAATGAGTCTTGGCAATCCTTTCAGACTGTGTTTTACAGCTTCCTCTCTGGTCTGCCATTTGAGTTGGCCTGGCCAAATATAGTTTTCTTAGGCTTTATCTTCAGAGAATTAAAGAAAGATGACCTCTTTTAGAGAGAAATACTGGCTAGAAAGTAAATTTTCCTTCCATATCAGCCTATTTGCAAACTACATAAACCCTATACAGAAAGAACTTTGCAAGTGCAATTAAGTCTGAACATAGCATTTGAATACTTGAAATTTTTTTCACAATAGAAGATTGGGAAAAAATTAATATATATTTACAAATGGCTCAGAGAAAGGCTATGATGGCTATTTCTATAAAAAATTTCATAACAGCAATTTCATTTTTAACTCTTTTTAAAATCCTCTTCATGTGTTTAGCAAAAAGAGATGAGACAGAAATGCTCATGTGTTATCTTTATTTATTCACACCACTATTTATTCACACTACTACTTAAATTCATAAATAGTATTAATATTTGAAATGCTATACTTTGAAATAATCATAATAAGTTTGTTTTTTTTTTTTTTCCGTGCATCCATTTTTGTAAATCAGAACACATGGTCATCATGGGTAAACTAGGAATAATAGTACCTAACTCTTAGGGTGTTTTTTTACCTTTAAGCAAGTTGATTCATGTAAAACACTAAGAATAGTATCAGACATAAGCTAAAGGACTCAGGCAGTGTTGACAATTATTATTACCTAATGAGTCACTTGAAATTATTACCTTATGGGTGAGAATGGGATAGAGAAAGATATATCCTAATTTGAGAATATGAGACAATGCTCTGAGAGGATCAAGCTTCAGTTTAGTATAATAATGGTAGTTGCCAAACCACTAACAATGGAGGAGTCACAGATAGAGTATCGACCTCAAATTAGAGTCAAATTACATTTCACTTTATGATTTTGCCTGGGTTCGCTTTTTTCCTATGAGGATCTTGCTTAGAAAAATGAAAGGAAGTTATTATTATTAAAGTCAAATTAATATTCTACTGATTTCACTTCAAATGAAAATGTCCTTCCTGTCAAAATAAGCATTTTTAAAATTAGATAGCAAAGTAAATAAACAGATTGGAAGGTAAGTGAAAAAAAGAAAATGATGGGATGAAAAAGGCTGTTATCTTCCTTGGAAAAGACTGAAAGAAGATATTCATTCAAGAATAATTTAAGAGACCATGACTGAAAACCAAATGAATTTTAATAAAAGCAGCTGATAACAGTATCCTTACTGAATACTAAAGTGGAATGTGTGCTTATGTAGTTTTAAATAAAATGTATCTTTATGGAAAAATCACATTTTTTCAAACTCTTAAGTTGGATGAAAAAATGTAATAAAGAATTTTGTGTTTTTCTAGTTTCCAGAGTCTGTCTGGGGATGCACTTTGACATAAGTGGTATAGAAATTTTTAGACCCTTTAAATTCTGCATGTGTAAGAGGAAATATGGGGGGCTGTGATAAAACTTAAATAATCTGGGCTGTCCTGAACAATAAAGAACATGTGATCTATGAGCCAGTGACAGATAATCTATATAGGGAACACTTTCGTGAGTTAACTAAAGGTCAATCTAGTCTTCAGAAAATGTTATTCCTGGATATGTTACAGTTGTAGGCTTGAATCATATTTACCTTCCTCAGTTTTCTCAGTTTTAAACTACAAGAGATTCAACTTTCAAGAGAGTTCCCTTCTGGAGCATTTACTTTTTACAAGTAATAGCCAATACTTCTACCTCCCGTGTGTCCTTTGGGAGTGGTTTGCATGATACAGCTCATTAGAGGAAAATATGTTTCTACCTTGATCTAGTTACAAAATACTCTTGGTGGATTTGATTAAAATGTCATTTCATACCTGACAGTGATGGTTAAATTCCTAAATATATCACCCTATGTCCTTGTTATATTATAACTTTAGAGACAATTGTAAACAGACTGTGATAGGGAATCATCCAGCTGAAAAAGATGTCCTGTTAATTGGATTAAGTAAACTTTGTAAACAATAATCATAGTTTACTAATTTATGATAGAATTCCTTCCAAGGCCCTAGATATTTGCCATGATTCTTGAGTAGCTCCAACTAATATTTGCCAGTTAACATATTTGCAAATAATAGAAACCAATTCTGGTTATCATAAAAAGTAGAAGTCATATAGTGGAAAAGTACTAAGTAAATCATAGGGTGTACCTGAATGCCAGAGAACCAGCTTTTCCCAGGTGGCACCAGTGGTAAAGACCCCACCTGCCAATACAGGAGGCATAAGAGACATCGGTTCAATCCCTGGGTCAGGAAGTTCCCCTGGAGAAGGAAATTGCCACCCACTTCAATATTCTTGCCTGGAAAATCCCATGGATAGAGGAACCTAGCAGGCTACAGACTACAGGGTTACACAGAGTTGGACACGACTGAAGTGTGTTAGCACAAGGGAGAACAGGCACAGCAGAGAATGGTCTGCTTAGGATGCTACCATTAGATCTTTACTACCAGCCTGTAATCCCTTTGCATTCACTGCAGGGCTGTGGGCCTTGATTCCACTATCAACTGGGAAAAAGTCATCTCTATCTGACCGTCTACACTTTTATTTCACTCTCTGAAGATTTATCTCTAATTCTTTCACTTGCCCATTTATTTAGACAACTACAATCCTACATGTCCTGAAACCTCCAATACATCTTGGCTAAAACTGTCAACTGGTGACCTGGTCTCAAACCTCATTGGTTTAAAAGAAAGAAAAAAAGAAAGAAAGAAAAGCAACAGGAGGAGAAGCAAACAGGAAAAACTTGGATGTGCTTATACCACTAAATCTAATACACTTACATCTGAAACTCTGTCTTCCTTTTTATTTTGATGGCTGGATTATTTGTTTTGCCTATGGTAAATTCTTCTGAATGAACTTTGAATTCAGAGGTCCACTTCCTCAAGAAACTTGATCCTGAAATTATTCTCTAATTTTTTTCTGCATTATCATTAGTTTCCTTGACTTGCAGACCATTTGGTCCTGTGCCGGGAGCCGGCATATTGCATATTGAGTGCATATTGCATATTGAGTGCAGCACTTTCCACAGCATCATCTTTCAGGATCTGGAATAGCTCAACTGGAATTCTATCACTGCCGGGAGCCAGCGTGAGGAACCCCGCCCATGACAAAGGTCATGAGGAAGGAGGCTCGGCATATGCAAAGGCGGGATCGAGCCTCAGGAGTCCCCCTGGAAATTCTCGAGCATTTACACCCAAAACCAGAGTCTGCCTACTTTCTGCTTTGTGCTTTCACCTACACCTCTGACTTTACGGGGGCTGTCCCCCACTACCTCTCTCTGAAAAAAGAGTTAGCTTACAGTTCCAGCTAATAATTCCTGGGTGTGACAGTGTTTAACCTACAAACTCCTTTGGAAATCCTCTAGCCTGCCTGAATAGGTTTTTCGGGCCACATGTGATTGTTCAGAGCCTCCCAACTGTGAGAGGCAGGAGATGTTCTAAACTGTCTAAACACAGATTCTTTTGAGTAGTTAAAAGATTGATTAGAAATTGTATTGGTGAAGGGATTTTCACTTGTTGGGCCATTGTTTGCTGCTAAGTTTCCATATCCCTTACCTGCTGTGTCCCTGGCAGTGTATTGATTAATATAATTGGTGTAAGTAGTAGCTTTAATGTTTGTAACCTGGGACCCTTGAGTTAATTATTTTTCTTGTTATAGCCCACCACACCTTTGCTCTGTAGGAATGCAACTTTATCTAATGCTTTTGGAGGGTGGCTCCTGACCAATCACCTTTAGAGAAAAATAAGTTTTCTGAAGAAAGGGTCTTAAAATGTTAACAGGCCTCCGGGCCAGAAGATGATGTAAATCACCTAAGCTTTTGCATATGATAAGTTTGCAGGAAGAAAGCCTGGCTTGCTGCCTGACTCTACCCCTTCCCCCATTATCCTCTATGCATAACTTAAGGTATAAAAACTACTTTGGAAAATAAAGTGAGGGCTTGTTCACCGAAACTTGGTCTCCCCATGTCGTTCTTTCTCTTACCTTCTGGCTGAATTATTCAGCCTCTTTTCTCCACTGAATTTCCTCACTGAGCTATCCTTATTTCAGCCTCTTTTCTCCACTGAATTTCCTCACTGAGTTATCCTCATCCTATTACTCTTTATATCCTTAATTAACGTTTAATTAAGCAATTGTTTCCTGATCCTCGCCTATGCCGTCTCTCCTTCGAATACCCTGGATCAGCCGGGGCTGGTCCCCGGCAGTCCTGCCCAAATGCACATAAGACATTTAGTCCATGCCAAAAGATCCTTGATATTTGATCATATTTGATTCCTTTAAAAACGTTCATGAAGGCCTTTGGTCTATTTCAAAGGGTCATTAATATTTGGTTCTTTCAAAACCATTTGTCATGGACCAAGTATGCTCAATGACATTTTGGATAGGACACCATCTTAAGGACCTTTTGGCATGGGCCATCAAATGTTTATGGGCAGGATCAAATTTCAGAAACCTTTTGACTTAAACCAAATGATTTATAAAATAAGTGTCATATGGACGTTTTGGGCGGGCCAAATGTCTGGTAACATTTTCTGTGAGTTGGATAATGGCTGTCACTGTATAAAAATATTCTAATATTGATGAGTGGTATTAAAACAAACCAAAAGCTAATCTGTTGACTATATGTCCAATTGAATGACCTGCTACTCTAGTTCCCTGCCCACCCCACAACCTTCTTGTTGTTTTGTTTTTTGTTTGTTTGTTTTTTACAAAACACCTTGAAAACTGTCACTATTTTCTATATCCACTTTATCTCCTCCCTGTCTTTTGAATTCCTTCCAATGAGGTTTTCCTCTCTACCCTCCATGAAATTTCTCCTTTTGTATTACCTAATGACCTACACTTTATCTAACCAATTGCCAATAATCTTTCCCTGTCTTATTCAAGTTATCCATAAGTGTGTACTCAGTTTCTTAGGTCATGTCCGACTCTTTGCAACACTATGGACTGTAGCCCCCCAGGTTCCTCTGTCCATGGGATTGTCCAGGCAAGAATACTTTATTGCATTGCCATGCCATTCTTCAGGGGATCTTCACAACCCAGAGATCGAACCTGCAGCATCTCCTGCATTGCAGGCAGATGCTTTACCACTGAGCCACCAGAAAAGCCCCCCAAGTTATCCACAACATCTGATAAGGTTGATCAGTTGTTGACTCCTTTTCTTAATTTAGCTTTTTCTCCTCCTCTCAGGCCACTTTTGCCTCCTTTTCTCCATTCTTCCCATATTGCCAAGCTCTAAATATTGTAATCTTCCACATTCAGTTCTTGGACAGCTGGTCTTGTCTATTTTCTCTAACTTCCTTGGAGATCTTATTCAGTCTCAAAGAATTCTGTACCATAACTATGTTAATAACTCTCATCTACTCCTAAACTCCAGTCATACACTTTTGTTCTTTCCCCACTTCTTGATTTAGTAATGTCTATTCCATTCTACCACTGGCTCAATTCAAAATACCTTCAGTTGCTCTTGAATTTCATTCACACTCTAAACACAGGCCAGCAAGGAAAAATATTTTAAATACGTCAAAAGTATATTCAGCATCTTGCCATTTCTAACCACCTCCATTACTGTCATCTCCAACCTAGCCACATTAATTTCTCAACTTAGAAGTTCCAAAAGTCTTCTAAAATATCTTGCTTCTGTCTTTGCTATACAGAATATCCTCCACACAGAAATATGAGATCTTTGAAACTATAAGTTAGGTCATGCTACTCCTCAGTTTAGAATCTTGCAGTATCTTTTTTTATTATTCAGAAAGAAATAAATGTCCTATAAGAGACCACTGTAAGAGGACTGGTTCTCTTGTTAATGCTCTGATCTTTTATTCTGTCATTTTCCACCTTCCACTTGTAGCATTCTAGCCATAAAGACCACATTACTATTTTATAGATATGTCAATCAACTTCTACAACAGAGTCATTGCATGGGTGCTATCTCTTTGGGAATTACCCTTGTCTTACCCTTTACATACATAGTATCTCCACAATTTTCTCCATTCCTTCCTTCAAGGTTTTACTTCAATGTCGTCTTATCAGATGAGCTCCCCTGATGAAGCTTTCCAAAATTGAACATAATCATGCCGTGAGTTGGACAGTCTTTGGCCTCTTACCCTGCTCTGTTCTTATGAGAGACCACTCCTTGACATGCAGAAACTCCAGGAGAGCAGGAGTTTTGTGTTTCTTTTTTTCCCCTTTGCTGCTGTATTTCTTCATCAACCAACACCTATAATAGTGGATAAATAACTGCTTATTAAGTGAACGATGCTGATGGCAGTTAAATTAATACATAAGCTATATCCAGTGTATTATTAAAAATTATTTCCTTATGAATTGTTTTCAACTAAAAAATCTACATTAAAAACCTGGAAATTCAGAACTACACTCATGTAATCAAGGAAGTAGACACTTATTTGAAAGCCAAAGTGGAACTATGGAATATTTTTTAAACTTCACACTCTCAGGAATAAAGATTCTTTGCATATCACATGAAATGCCTATTTATCTGCTTTAATCTTATTCTATGAGCATATATTGAACCAAAGATGCAGTTGTACTCATGCCACAGAAACAAATACCTCATCATAGTGTGATATGGTTCAATGATTAACCCCCAAAATAAATGCGCTTTTCAGGCTTTTCTTTTCTTTTGTTCTCAGGAAACCTGAATCAATTTTTTTTTTTAATTAAAATTACAGTGTCTAAAATGAGACAACTTGAACTTAAAGCATTATGAAAATAATCCTTAGTAGCATTATTAACATACACACTGAAACCAAGCAATGTAGATGCCCTGTGTTATAGAGTTTAGCTAACTCCTTGAGAAACAATTGATTAAATAAACATTTTTACACACCTAGTAGTTTAGTTAGTTTGCTAAATATTGAAAGGGGTTTTAAATTAATATCAAAATTAAATAAGCATTTCTGGAATGTTTGCATGGATCTGGACACATGCTAAATGCCTAGATGATTCAAAGTTGATCAGAAAACAAAATAAAACAAACACAGTATTATAAATCAACTGTATTTTATTACTATTTTTTTAATATGATCCATTTTTAAATTCTTTATTGAATTTATTGCAATATTGTTTGATGTTTTGCTTTTTTGGCCATGAGGTATATGGGTTCTTAGCTCCCTAGCCAGGGGTCAAACCTTCAAACCCCTGCATTGGAAAGTGAAGTCTTAAACACTGGACTACCAGGGAAGTCCCAACCAACTGTATTTTAATAAAACAAAGTAAAATAGAGGAAAGCATTTTTTTTAACTTATGAAACTTCTACAAAAAAACAAGTCAACTTTTGCTCTTAAATGAGTTTACATATTAATGAGAGACATATGAATATGCACCTGTTTATTATAGGTGTGATAACAGCAATAATAACTAAAAGACTGAGGGATTCAAAGGAGAGTAAGATCGATTCTAACCACATGAAAAGAAACAATTCATGAAAGAAGTTTTATTTTTATACATATTTTTGAAAAGAAAAAGTCAGAATTTGGTAAGTTGAGATAGAGAAGTTGGGGATTCAGTTAGAAAAAAAGTAAAGGGAAATTTCTGAGTATATTTTTTAGGAGCATTAAAGATGAAAGAAGTTAGGGCAAAGACCATACTATAATGGAGGAAGCCTTCATCAGTAACACCCAGTTTATTCAACTTTTATTAAATACATGAATCCATATATTTATTTGTAATGCATTGCCCATATGCACATGAATATATAGTGTTCTGAATTAGCTTTAAAAGAAATAAAAAAGGCATTTGTATTAGTCAATCTAATCACACTAGGACCACAGCCTTGTCTAACTCAATGAAACTAAGCCATGCCTGTGTGTCCAACCAAGATGGGTAGGTCATGGTGGAGAGGTCTGACAGAATGTGATCCACTGGAGAAGGGAATGGCAAGCCACTTCAGTATTCTTGTCTTGAGAACCCCAAGAACAGTATGAAAAGGCAAAATGATAGGATACTAAAAGAGGAACTCCCCAGGTCAGTAGGGGCCCAATATGCTACTGGAGATCAGTGGAGAAATAACTCCAGAAAGAATGAAGTGATGGAGCAAAAGAAAAAACAATGCCCAGTTGTGGATGTGGCTGGTGACAGAAGCAAGGTCCCATGCTGTAAAGAGTAATATTGCATAGGAACCTGGAATGTCAGGTCCATGAATTAAGGCAAATTGGAAGTGGTCAAACAGGAGATGGCAAGAGTGAATGTTGACATTCTAGGAATCAGTAAACTAAAATGGACTGGAAAGGGTGAATTTAACTCAGATGACCGTTATATCTACTACTGTGGGCAGGAATCCCTTAGAAGAAATGGAGTAGCCATTATGGTCAACAAAAGAGTCTGAAATGCAGTACTTGGATGCAATCTCAAAAATGACAGAATGATCTCTGTTCATTTTCAAGGCAAACCATTCAATATCACAGTAATCCAAGTCTATGCCCCAACCAGTAAGGCTGAAGAAGCTGAAGTTGAATGATTCTATGAAGACCTCCAAGACATTTTAGAACTAAAACCCAAAAAAGATGTCGTTTTCATTGTAGGGGACTGGAATGCAAAAGTAGGAAGTCAAGAAACATCTGGAGTAACAGGCAAATTTGGCTTCGAATACAGAATGAAGCAGGGCAAAGACTATTAGAGTTCTGCCAAGACAACACAATGGTCATAGCAAACAGCCACTTCAACAACATAAGAGAAGACTTTACATATGGACATCACCAGATGGTCAACACTGAAATCAGATTGATTATATTCTTTCCAGCCAAAGATGGAGAAGCTCTATACAGTCAACAAAAACAAGACCAGGAGCTGACTGTGGCTCAGATAATGAGCTCCTTATTGCCAAATTCAGACTTAAGTGGAAGAAAGTAGGGAAAACCACTAGACCATTCAGGTATGACCTAAATCAATCCCTTATGTTTATACAGTGGAAGTGAGAAATAGATTTAAGGGACTAGATCTGACACATAGAGTGCCTGATGAACTATGGAAGGGGGTTCGTGACATTGTACAGGAGACAGGGATCAAGACCATTCCCATGGAATAGAAATGCAAAAAAGCAAAATGGCTGCTTGGAGAGGCCTTACATTAGCTGTGAAAAGAAGAGAAGTGAAAAGCAAAGGAGAAAAGGAAAGATATATCCATCTGAATACAGAGTTCCAAAGAATAGCAAGGAGAGATAAGAAAGCCTTCCTCAGTGATCAATGCAAAGAAATAGAGGAAAACAACAGAATGGGAAAGACTAGAGATCTCTTCAAGAAAATTAGAGATACCAAGGGAACATTTCATGCAAAGATGGGCTCAATAAAGGACAGAAATGGTACGGACCTAACAGAAGCAGAAGATATTAAGAAGAGGTGACAAGAATACACACAAGAACTGTATAAAAAAGATCTTCACAACCCAGATAATCACGATAGTGTGATCACTCACCTAGAGCCAGATATCCTGGAATGTGAAGTCAAGTGGGCCTTAGAAAGCATCACTAGAACAAAGCTAGTGGAGGTGATGGAATTCCAGTTGAACTATTTCAAATCTTGAAAGATGATGCTGTGAAAGTGCTGCACTCAATATGTCAGCAAATTTGGAAAACTCAGCGTGGCCACAGGACTGGAAAAGGTCAGTTTTCATTCCAATCCCAAAGAAAGGCAATGCCAAAGAATGTTCAAACTACCGCACAACTGTACTCATCTCACACACTAGTAAAGTAATGCTCAAAATTCTCCAAGCCAGGCTTCGGTAATACGTGAACTGTGAACTTCCAGATGTTCAAGCTGGTTTTAGAAAAGGCAGAGGAACCAGAGATCAAATTGCCAGCATCCACTGTATCATCAAAAAAGCAAGAGAGTTCCAGAAAAACATCTATTTCTGCTTTATTGACTATGCCAAAGCCTTTGACTGTGTGGATCACAATAAACTGTGGAAAATTCTGAAAGAGATGGGAATACCAGACCACCTAATCTGCCTCTTGAGAAACCTATATGCCGGTCAGGAAGCAACAGTTAAAACTGGACATGGAACAACAGACTGGTTCCAAATAGGAAATGGAGTACATCAAGGCTGTATATTGTCACCCTGCTTATTTAACTTCTATGCAGAGTACATCATGAGAAACACTGGGCTGGAAGCAGCACAAGCTGGAATCAAGATTGCTGGGAGAAATATCAATAACCTCAGATATGCAGATGACACCACCCTTATGGCAGAAAGTGAAATGAACTAAAAAGCTCCTTGATGAAATTGAAAAAGGAAAGTGAAAAATTTGGCTTAAAGCTCAACATTCAGAAAATGAAGATCATGGCATCTGGTTCTGTCACTTCATGGGAAATAGATGGGGAAACAGTGGAAACAGTGTCAGACTTTATTTTTGGGGGCTCCAAAATCACTGCAGATGGTGACTGCAGCCATGAAATTAAAAGACGCTTACTCCTTGGAAGGAAAGTTATGTCCAACCTAGGTACCATATTGAAAAGCAGAGACATTACTTTGCCAACAAAGGTCCGTCTAGTCAAAGCTATGGACTTTCCACTAGTCATGTATAGATGTGAGAATTGGACTATAAAAAGAGCTGAGCACTGAAGAATTGTTGCTTTTGAACTGTGGTGTTGGCAAAGACTCTTGAGAGTCCCTTGGACTGCAAGGAGATCCAACCAGTCCATTTTGAAGGAGATCAGCCCTGGGATTTCATTGGAGGGAATGATGCTGACGCTGAAACTCCGGTACTTTGTCCACCTCATGTGAAGAGTTGACTCATTGGAAAAGACTCTGATGCTGGGAGGGATTGGGGGCAAGAAGAAAAGGGGATGACAGAGGATGAGGTGGCTGGATGGCATCACTGAGTCAACGGACATGAGTTTGAGTGAACTCCGGGAGATGGTGATTGACAGGGAGGCCTGGCATGCTGCGATTCATGGGGTCGTAAGGAGTCAGACAGGACTGAGTGACAGAACTGAAATGAACTGAATTCCTGCTCTAATACTTTCTCACATCATTGCAAGTGACCTTCTAGCTCCAAAATAAACTCCTTGCACACAAATTCCTACTTTAGAGTCCTCTTCTGATGGAATCCAAAAGCCATACAGTGATATGGCCTGTCTCCAGGTCATATCAAACCCTGCCTGTCTCCAGAACCTGTAACTTCCCATGATGCCAAGTTGTTTCCCTCTAGATAAATGGCTCCTCATGACCTTCACACTCTTACAAAACTGCATGTTTCTGTTCCTGATGTGATCATATTTATGATTTGAAATATTTCTGAACAAACCTATAATGTTTTGTGCTCCCTATTCTGAAAATAACTTGATTTATTTTATTATTGATATAACCAGTGTACTTAACTAACAATACTTTGTGAGATGATTCTAAAACAAAGAGAATTTTTGAAAGCTTGACAGAGCTATTTGCTCTCGTATTCCAATCTAATATATTTAATATTCAGAGGAAAGTATTTGCTCATAAATTATGTGTTATTATCCATCATTCCTGGGATATTATCTAGATATTATTAACATGTTTGTGCAATTATTTTAATTTTTGTAGTCTCAAAGTCATTTATGATTTCATATGATTAAAAACACAGAAATTTTCTTTCCTTTTTATCTGTATGTTTATTTAAAGTGAAAACCAATACAATATTGTAAAGTAAAAAAATAATAAAAAAACAATAAAAAAAGAAAAAAAACCCAAAACACTCAATAAACTAGAATTAGGAGGAAAAAAAAATAAAGTGACTAAGCTTTCTAAACTGGATTTAAGTTGGATATTTTAAACTCTTTTTTTAAAAGCACGATAAAATGTGTCTTGGTTGAAGGAAAAATAAAACAACAACAACTATGGAGGATAACTAGGTATATAGTCATGATTTATTTTATTCTATGTATGTCAAGTGAAGTGCACAATCTGAAATAAAAGATATCTGTCACTGTAATATATAACAGGACATTTTTTTCTACTGGAAAATTCTGAGACAGTAGAAAAATTAGAGTGGATTCCACTTCAGCAATATTCCATACAGTTGGGAAAAGATGATGCCATCCATTTTCATTATAATTTGTCTTATGATCTGATTTGCTCAAATTTTATAGACCTCTGAGGGAAAATTCACCATATTATAAAACCAACTTTTATTTTTCCAGGGGAATGACCATTTGGAGATTTTTTTTCTCAGAATAACACAAATCAGAGTAGCTTTATAAATCTTTATTTTGGTAGACATCATATGCCATTATAGTATGATGACTATATACAAACTGTATGCTATATGAAATGTAATGTAAAACTATATACCTATGAAATGTGTAATGTTCACATTGAATGATATGATGTTTATTTGCATACATAGTTGTGGATCCTTATATAGATGAAAACAATTAAAACAAAAAGTTTTCAATTCCCTCTTCTTCACATTTTCCTAACTGAGTGGTAGAAAGAGGGTGTTATTTCCATATTGACAACAAAATTCTCAATAGAATGATCTATACTCACTCTTTCTTCTTCATTATCTATTCTTTCCTTAACTCACAATAATCAGGGTTTTGTCTTCACAATCACACTCACATTTCTTTCTTGAATGCTTCCAAATGCTTCCAAAATTTATAATTGACCTATTGGTTGAATTTGGATCCCCTACTGCCTATTTTACTGGGTTCTTCTCTATTATAGTCTATGCTTGTATCCTTCTGTAAAATAATCAATGCTCTCAGGTCCTTTTCTGTAATAATCTATGCTCACATAGTGAAAAACTTCATTCTTTTATAATGTACCATAAATATTTTCAGAGATTACTTCCATTAAAAGAGATCATACTCCCTTTACTCTACTTTATTATATAACATTTCTATATTTGAGATTATGTTATTTTTCCTTCCTTGCCCCTGTGCTTCCTTCCTTTCATTGCTTGTTTGTTTATATATGCATGTATGCAAGTATACCTGCATACATGCATATATAGAAGGTGTATGGCATGTATGCATGTATAGAAGGTGATGGCACCCCATTCCAGTACTCTTGCCTGGAAAATCCCATGAACAGAGGAGCTTGGTAGGCTGCAGTCCATGGGGTCGCAAAGAGTCAGATACAACTGAGCAACTTCACTTTCACATTTCACTTTCATGCATTGGAGAAGGAAATGGCAACCCACTCCAGTGTTCTTGCCTGGAGAATCCCAGGGACTGGGGAGCCTCATGGGCTGCTGTCTATGGAGTCGCACAGAGTCTGACAGGACTGAAGCGACTTAGTAGCAGCACCATGCAGGTATACATGTATGTATTTATGAATATTTTATGCTCCTTCCTATTAGCAAGCAGGTTTTAGAGACGAGGCAGAACTTGTTTTATTCATTACTATTCATTGGCTATATTATGATGTGAATATATTAGGTACTTACTAAATACGTCAAGGCTATGATTTTTCCAGTGGTCATGTATGGATGCGAGAGTTGGACTGTGAAGAAGGCTGAGCACTGAGGAATTGATGCTTTTGAACTGTGGTGTTGGAGAAGACTCTTGAGAGTCCCTGGGACTGCAAGGAGATCCAACCAGTCCATTCTAAAGGAGATCAGCCCTGGGTGTTCTTTGGAAGGAATGATGCTAAAGCTGAAACTCCAATACTTTGCTCACCTCATTGGAAAAGACCCTGATGCTGGGAGGGGTTGGGGGAAGGAGGAGAAGGGGACAACAGAGGATGAGATGGCTGGATGGCATCACTGACTCGATGGACGTGAGTTTGAGTGAACTCCGGGAGATGGTAATAGATAGGAAGGTCTGTCGTGTTGCGATTCATGGGGTCTCAAAGAGTCGGACACAACTGAGCGACTGAACTGAAATGAACTGAACTCAAATACGTTTTGAATCAATAAGCATGGATATGAAAATAAATACAGTCATGTGCAATTTTATGACAAATAATGCTTTTCTGATTCATTTATGTGAAAATGCAACTTTAATAGAATATTTCTTAACTGACATAACTAGAAATTCTTATTAAATAAGGAATTATAATAAAGTTTATAGATATAATAACGTTGTAGTTTTATATGTAACCATTCAGTTAGAAGGTTTTGTTGGAAGTTCAGTAGATTTTCTTTGAATGTTGTCTTATGATTGAATTTCAAAATCATCTTCCTGGCATTAATCATACCCTGACTATATCATCAGATCAGTTCAGTTTGGTCACTCAGTAGTGTCCCCTGTCATCCCCTTCTCCTCCTGCCCCCAATCCCTCGAAGCATCAGAGTCTTTTCCAATGAGTCAACTCTTCGCATGAGGTGACCAAAGTACTGGAGTTTCAGCTTTAGCATCATTCCTTCCAAAGAAATCCCAGGGCTGATCTCCTTCAGAATGGACTGGTTGGATCTCCTTGCAGTCCAAGGGACTCTCAAGAGTCTTCTCCAACACCACAGTTCAAAAGCATCAATTCTTCGGCACTCAGCCTTCTTCACAGTCCAACTCTCACATCCATACATGACCACAGGAAAAACCATAGCCTTGACTAGATGGACTTTTTTTTGGCAAAGTAATGTTTCTGCTTTTGAATATGCTATCTAGGTTGGTCATAACCTTCCTTCCAAGGAGTAAGCGTCTTTTAATTTCATGGCTGCAGTCACCATCTGCAGTGATTTTGGAGCCCCCCCAAAATAAAGTCTGACACTGTTTCCACTGTTTCCCCATATATTTCCCATGAAGTGAGTGGACCAAATGCCATGATCTTTGTTTTCTGAATGCTGAGCTTTAAGCCAACTTTTTCACTCTCCACTTTCACTTTCATCAAGAGGCTTTTGAGTTCCTCTTCACTTTCTGCCATAAGGGTGGTGTCATCTGCATATCTGAGGTTATTGATATTTCTCCCAGCAATCTTGATTCCAGCTTGTGCTTCTTCCATTCCAGCGTTAGTCATGATGTACTCTGCTTAGAAGTTAAATAAACAGGGTAACAGTATACAGCTGTGACGTACTCCTTTTCCTATTTGGAACCAGTCTGTTGTTCCATGTCTAGTTCTAACTGTTGCTTCCTGACCTGCATACAGATTTCTCAAGAGGCAGGTCAGGTGGTCTGGTATTCCCATCTCTTTCAGAAGTTTCCACAGTTTATTGTGATCCACACAGTCAAAACCTTTGGCATAGTCAATAAAGCAGAAATAGATGTTTTTCTGGAACTCTTGCATTTTCCATGATTCAGCGGATGTTGGCAATTTGATCTCTGGTTCCTCTGCCTTTTCTAAAACCAGCTTGAACATCTGGAAGTTCACAGTTCACGTATTGCTGAAGCCTGGCTTGAAGAATTTTGAGCACTACTTTACTAGCATGTGCGATGAGTGCAATTGTGAGGTAGTTTGAGCATTCTTTGGCATTGCCTTTCTTTGGGATTGGAATGAAAACTGACCTTTTCCAGTCCTGTGGCCACGCTGAGTTTTCCAAATTAGCTGTCATATTGAGTGCAGCACTTTCACAGCATCATCTTTCAGGATTTGGAATAGCTCAACTGGAATTCCATCACCTCCACTAGCTTTGTTCTAGTGATGCTTTCTAAGGCCCACTTGACTTCACATTCCAGGATGTCTGGCTCTAGATGAGTGATTACACCATCGTGATTATCTGGATCGTGAAGATCTTTTTTGTACAGTTCTTGTGTGTATTCTTGTCACCTCTTCTTAATATCTTCTGCTTCTGTTAGGTCCATACCATTTCTGTCCTTTATCAAGCCCATCCTTGCATGAAATGTTCCCTTGGTATCTCTAATTTTCTTGAAGAGATCTCTAGTCTTTCCCATTCTGTTGTTTTCCTCTATTTCTTTCCATTGATCACTGAGGAAGGCTTTCTTATCTCTTCTTCAGTGATCTTTAACTTAAATCTATTTAAAACAGAGAAAATACCTAAAAATATTGAAAAGCAGTACTTACATGGAGAGATGTCTGGATTTTCATTACTTTTCTACACCTAAACCAATACCGTTTTTTTGTGACTCAGTTTCATTATCTTTTCCTAATATACAACTTAATTTTTATAAAAAACTTCCTTTTTTGTATTACATATCATCTGTTTACATATATTTTAATTAAATAATATATTGACAAGTACAACAAGATTTGCAAGCAAGTATCAGGCTCTTGGTGAATTCATATTCCACTGGGGAAGTAGGAGTGGTACCATCCTTTGGCCATTTATGTTGCATGTGTTGTAAGCAACAGAGTATGTGTTTCCAGGGACAAGGGAGAACTTTATGAGAAGAGATTCAATTAATTAGAGATCTGTTAAGAAAGCACCTGATGCACTTATTTTCAAAAGCAAATTTTTATTAATTTGTGTTTACATAGATACAAAGAATTTATTGGGTTGGACATTTTCATATCAATGCTTTAACAAATCAAGTAATTATATGGAGGGTAAATGGAAAATATTTGCAGGTAAGAATGCTTTTTAAAATTTTAGTTTTAACCTAATGTCCACTGAATATTTCTTATAATTAATTGTTTACATATTTATTCCAAAAATACTTATGGCAGTACTGTAAGCAGTAGGGATACAACAAAAAGCAAAGCACAGGAAGTCCCTGATCCCTTGGAAAGATGTGCAGAAAGAATATCTTTCTTTGTCTGTTCATAAATGTACTTCATCTCCATTTCTGCTCTACTATCTCAGGAAGCTGACCCCTATAGAATACACCAGCAGCTTCCGAGCTCTCCTGCTTCTAGCTGCCTTCCTTGAGGGATTACTTCAAGCTGCCTGAGTCTGTTAACACATAGACTTCACTAGGTGGCATCTTTTACATGACTTTCTCTCTCCTGGCCCTTCCCCTCCCTCATCCTTTTGATTCTTGTAGGTGGAAATAGTCCTCTGCTCCTGGTCCCAGGGATCTTTATTCCATGTGGTTCCTCAATACCACATTCTTAGGCTTTTTATAAGCCATTTGCAAAGAAAATTTTGATAAATTATAATAATTTAAGTGTGCCATCTGTTTTCTATTGGGATCCTTTCAGTCTCGGAAAATATTGAAGTTTTTTTATTTGAGTCATTAAGAAAGGTTGAAACACTTTGGTAAATTTTAGTACTAACTTTATTTCTAGATAGTTTAGATTGTGCTTTGAAAACTTGGTGACCTAATGAATTATTAACTTGATTAATGTACAATTAACAAGAGTATGTGCTGATAATTTTTAGAGTTAAAATTAAACTGGCAAAACTTTAAGTTTTATTGGAGCATTTTTAGAGCACATAGAAAAATAATGCTTAACTATTTAGTCATGGACAAAGAAGTATAAACCAGAGCCACTCATGAGTATAGAATTAAAGTATTAAGTAAAATATTAGTAAAATGTATTTACTTTCTCTAGCTAATTAAATACTGATAAATATGACTAATTATGCATTATCAGGGTAGGTGAAGATGGTTAAACATTAAGAAGCTTATTAATATGATTTATTATCTTAAGTTAAAAATAGGAGTTTTTTTGTGACCAAAACCATCCTCAAGAAAAAAAAAATTAACAAGGCAAAATGGTTGTCTGGGGAAGCCTTAAAGATAGCTAAGAAGTCAAGCAAAAAGCAAAGGAGAAAGGGAAAGAAACACTCAACTTAATGCAGCATTCCAGAGAATAGCAAGGAGATATACGGAAAGCCTTAAGTGAACAATGCAAAGAAATAGAGGAAAACAATAGAATGGAAACAATTAAAGATATCTTCAAGAAAATTGGAAATACCAAGGGAACACTTCATGCAAAAATGGGCACAAAAGGACAGAAATGGCAAAGAACTAACAGAAGCAGAAGAGATCAAGAATAGGTGGCAAAAATACACAGAACTATACAAAAAAGTTCTTAATGACCCGGTTAACCACAAGAGCATGGTCCTTCACCTAGAGCCAGACATTCTGGAGTATGAAGTTAAGTGGGTCCTAGGAGCCATTACTACCAACAAAACTAGTGAAGGAGATGGAATTCCAACTGAGCTATTTCATTCCTAAAAGATGACATTGTTAAAATGGCTGCACACAATATGCCAGCAAATTTGGAAATCTCAGCAGGGGCCACAGGACCGGAATGGGTCAGTTTTCATTCCAATCTCAAAGAAAGCCAATTCCAAAGAGTGTTTGACTACCTTACAACTGTGCTCATTTCACACGCTAGCAAGGTAATGCTCAAAATCCTTCAAGCTAGGTTTCAGTAGTACATGAATTGAGAAATTCCAAATGTACAAGTTGGATTTTAAAAATGCAGAGGAACCAGAACTCAAATTGCCAACACCTGTTGGATCATAGAAAAAGCAAGGGAATTATATATATATATATATATATATATATATATATATATATATATATACTTTTGTGTCATTGACTATCCAAAAGTCTTTGACTGTATGGAACACAACAAACTGTGGAAAATTCTTAAAAAGTTGGGAATACTAGAGCACTTTACCTGTCACCTAAGAAAAATGTATGCAGGTCAATAAGCAACAGCTAGAACCGGACATGGGAAAATGCACTGGTTCAAAATTGGTGAAGGAGTATATCAAGGCTGTGTATTGTCACCCTGCTTATTTAACTTCTGTACAAAGTTGTTGTTCAGTTGCTCAGTTGTGTACAGCTTTTTGTGACCCCATAGACTGCAGCATGCCAGACTTCCCTGTCCATCACCAACTCCCGGAGTTTCCTCAAACTCATGTCCATCAAGTCGATAAGGCTATCCAAACATCTCACCCCCTGTCATCCTCTTCTCCTCCTGCCTTTGATCTTTCCCAGCTTCAGGGTCTTTTCTAATGAGTTGGCTCTCAAGAGTCTTCAACACCACATTTTGAAAGCATCATTAATTTTTTAATCAATAAAGAAACTAAACTCATAAAGTGAAGTAGTAATTTTTGAGGATTATCTGTAGCAGAATTGAAATCTTATGTAACTAGTTAAGAAGTCAACCTTAAAAAGAATACATTTCAGAGAAAGAATGTTGTAGTATTTGGGGAAATGGTGATTTAAAAACCTTTTTCAAACGAAATGCTTCCCTGGTGGCTCAGAGGGTAAAGGGTCTGCCTGAAATGCGAGAGACCCAGGTTTGATCCCTGGGTGGGGAAGATCCCCTGGAGAAGAAAATGGAAACCCGCTCCAGTATTCTTTTTTTTTTTTTTTGAATTTTTAAGCAAGAGTGATTTATTCAGCACCTAGGTAACAGGGGAGAGGAGTAGGCTAGGGAATCTGAGCTGAGAAAAAGAAGGTTGCAAGAAGATCCTTGCTATGTCCAGTGAGTTAACCTGCATCTCATCTTTACTACATACATATGGCAACCATTTGTCCAAGACTTGAGGATCATACCAAATATTCTATTGATTTCCCCTATGGTTAATTTAATTCCTTCCAGACCATATATCAATAACATTGGATTTAAAAAATACGTAGTCACTCTATCTATACGCATAGAGAGTTGAAAATTCCAGGTCTGCAAATATCCACAGCAAAAATATAATATATTTTATGTTTGTGTTTACAGACTCAGGACATCTTACACACTGAATTTTTGTTTATTTTCTAGCCACAGTAAAGTCATTTTTGATTGTCTGCTGGCCCAGTTGAGTGCTGCTCCCCCAGAATCTCTGCAGGAAGCCTACTACAGTGATGCTTCAGCCAGTTATTCAAAGACAGTAGCCCTCGCAAGCTGGAATACTCTGCCAGAATACTATATTATGAATACGTTAGCAGCTGTTGTTCTTCAGTTGCTAAGTCATATCCTACTTTTTATGACCCCATGGACTGCAGCACATCAGGCTTCGATGTCCTTCACTATCTCCCAGGGTTTGCTCAAACTCATGTCCATTGAGTTGATGATGCCATCCAACCATCTTATCTTTCATCTCCTTCTCCTGCCCTCTATTTTTCCAAGCAGCAGGGTCTTTTCAAACAAGTTGGCCCTTCACATCAGGCAGCCAATGTATTGGAGCTTCAGCTTCAGCATCAGCCCTTCCAATAATATTCAGGATTGATTTCCTTTAGGATTGACTTGTTTGATCTCCTTGCTGTCCAAGGGACGCTCAAGAGTCTTCTCCAGCACCACAGTTTGAAAGCATCAATTCTTCAGTGCTCAGTCTTCTTTGTGGTCCAACTCTCACGTCCAAAAAAAAAAAGAACAAGTTAAAAAAAAAAAATTACATACTCGAACCCAGGACCAAGAAAGAGCCAAGCAAGAATTTAAATAGGTTGATTTCCTTTACTCAGACTGCTTCTCCTGAACTCTTATTTCCACTATGTTATTAATTCTGAGAGAAAGCAAATGTTTTGAAAAAGGGATTTAAAGTAATAGAAGGCATTATCTGACATTGTCTACAAATGATCCCCTTTTAATTTGGTTGATTTGCTTAAGAATTTTTGTTCCTTGGACCCAGAGGGATCTGGTGGAAAGGGAGGTGGGAGGGGGGTTTAGGATGGGGGACACATGTACACCCGTGGCTGATTCATGTCAGTGTATGGTAAAAACTACCACAATACTGTAAGTAGCCTCCAATTAAAATAAATTAATTAATTTAAAAAAAAAAGAATTTTTGTCCCTTGGCTACTACTGAGAACACTAACTTGGATTCTCTTAAATGCAGATTGCTGTGGACTGGCATTAAATCCTAATGTGCTTCTGGAAGAATGTTTTAGTGAAAAAATATAGTAGCAAATAATGCTACTATATTAATAATATTTGTATGTCAATATATCATTCGAAATGCTGGGCTGGATGAATCACAAGCTGGAATCTAGACTGCCGGAAGAAGTATCAACAACCTCAGATAAGCAGATGATAGCACTATAATGGCACAAAGTGAAGAGGAACTAAAGCACCTCTTGATGAAGATGAAAGAGGAGAGTGAAAAAGCTGGTTTAAAACTCAACATTCAAAAAACTAAGATCATAGAATCTGGCACTCACTTCATGGCAAATAGATAGGAAAAAATGGAAATAGTGACAGACTTTATTTTCTTGGGCCCCCAAATCGGTGCAGACAATGACTGCAGCCAAAAAATTAGACACTTGCTCCTTGGAAGAAAAGCTATAACAAAGGTCCATATAGTCAAAGCTATGATTTTTCCACTCCAGTATTCTTGCCTAGAGAATCCCATGGATGGAGGAGCCAGGTAGACTACAGTCCATGGGGTCGCAAAGAATTGGACATGACTGAGTGACTTCACTTTCTTTTAACTTTCTTTCTTTCAAAAAAAAAAAAAAAAAGCATTAGTTGAAAAAAAATTGAAAAATTCTTGCCTAACTCTAAAATCTATGTTGTTAATTATTAAGTTATAACTCTGAGACAGGGAGGCTGTTTGGATATATATATATATATATATATATATATATATATGAAACACATATATTTATATATGCAACATATATTTATATATGCAGATCCACTCTTTTAAACCACAGAGCATTTACCCATCAATTTAAAACCAAATTTGTAGAAGCTACTTGATAATTTCTTTGGATTTTTCTCACATTTTCCCCATACTGCATTTCTTCTGTCCAGTGTTTATTTGACTATGTACCTTGATTTACTACTGAGAACTGCTATACTAGAAGTAAAATACAAACAGACAAACAAACAAAAAGCTTTAAAAATTATTTTATTTCTAATTAGAGGATTATTGCTTTACAATATTGTACTGTTTTTTGCCATACATCAACATGAATCAGCCACAGGCATACAAATGTCCCCTGTCTCTTGAAACTTCCTCCCAACTCCCACCCCATCCCACCTCTTTAGGCAGTCACAAAGCAACGGCTTTAAGCTTCCTGCATCATAGAGAAAATTTCCAGTGGCTATCCATCTTACACACAGTAATGTATATGTTTCAATGCTACTCTCTCCATTCATCCCACTCTATCCTTCCCTCACTGATGTATCTGTGGGACACATCTCCTCTCACAGACATAGCAAAAATAAATCAACAGGTGGAATGACTCTCATAGAATATCTGCTGAATGCTGGCAGAAAACCTCAGTCTTTTGAAAAAACAAGAAAATCTCCACATAACAGGGTAGGACAAAAGAAAGAGAGAAAAGAATCAGGATGGGACTTGCACCCCTGGAAGGGAGTTGTGAAAGAGGAAATGTTCCTGCGCCCTGAGAAGTCCTCACACTGGCGGGAGATCAGTCAAGACAGAGGGGAAGCTTTTATTTCCCAGAGGAGAGTGCAACAACTTGTTTGCAGCAGCCAGAATAGAGAGAAGTCTGCACAAATAGTCAGTGCCAGCGCCCAGTGCTAGTGAGCCTGGGGTGTGCATTCCCCACTATGGGTGGGGGCTAGGTGCTCAAGCTCAAACTTCAGAGATCAGACACGAAGAGATCAAGGCTGGCTGTGCAGGAATTACACAGGAATTACGGGGCTGGAGTCTGGTATGACCTCAACTGAGGGTATACATATAGAAAGCCTGATTCCACCTAAGAGGCCAGACGCCATTGTTTGTGAGGTGTGTGAGTGGAGGGGAAGGAACCATCATTACAGCCTTTTTTCCTGCATGGACTCCCAGGTGACAAGACACTGCCTACTTGAGCTCTAGGAGCAGAAACCAGGTGCCACCTCCATCACAATTTCCAGAAATATTCTCAGGCTACCTCTGTTCCACTGTGGGCCCTAGGGCATCACAGAAGCCACCATCCCTGCCTAGAGCCCTGGGAGTAGGCACAACTGCTTCATCTCCACACTCCCTATCAAGGGTGTAATGTCCAGCACACACTGCGGGAAGAGGCAGCAGACATCCATACTAAAACAGCCTTTGCACAAAATATACTAATCCCGCACAATCCACACAGGGATGCTCCCACATATAAATAGCCCCCCAAGACCACAGTAGATCATGGTTTCTCTTAAATACAAAATAAAAGAAATATAAGTATAACAAAGAAGTGAAGGAATCATTCCCAATTAAAAGATCGAGAAAATTCCCCTGAAAGAACAATGAACGAGACCTCTTCAGTCTAATAGACAGCAATTTCAAAACAGAGATAATGAAAATACTAAAGAAATTAAGAAAGACTATCAACAAAAATGTAGAGTACTGTAAAAACAAACTAGAAACTATCAAGAGGACCCAAGGAAAATTAGAAGGCTCATTTTCTGAGAGGAAAGCTGAACTAAAGGCAATGAATTGTGGAATGAATAATGAAGAAGAATGAATAAGTGATATGGATGATAAAATAATGGAAATCACCCAATCAGAACAGCAGACAAAAAGTCAAGTGAAGAAAACCAAATAAAAAAGAGAAGTAATATGACACCTATGAGACAATATAAAGCATGCCAATCTACACATAATAGGGATTCCAGAAGGGGAAGAAAGAGAAAAGGGGATCAAAAATATTTGAAGAAATTATGGCTGCAAACTCCCCAAAACTAAAGAGGAAACAGAAATCCAGGTACAGTAATCACAAAGGGTCCCAAACAAGATGAACCTAAGCAGACCTCCATCAAAATATAATTAAAAGGCAAAAAATTAAACAGAGGATTCTAAAGGCAGGAAGGATAAAGAAAAAGAGTTAATCACAAGAGAATCCCCCTTATTAAGGTTATCAGCTTATTTCTTTCCAGAGACATTGCAAACCAGATGGGGGTGACAACATATACTCAAATAGCTAAAAAGAAAATTACGCAACTGACAATACTCTAAGCAGCAAGATTATCATTTACAATAGAAGAAAAGGTAAAGAATTTGTCAGACAAGCAAAAACCAAAAGAACAAAGCAAATACTAAGTCTATCCTTAAGAAGATATCGAAAAAATTCTTCTCTAAACAGGAAAGCAGCAAAAAACTGAAGGAAAGAGGAAATCACAATTGTAATTATTTAAATAAGCCAGCAGAAAGATTAAAAAAAATCAAAACAGTTTTGTGAAAATAATAATATCCATGATGAACAGCAAAAGGATAAACATGAAGATGTAAAAATGATATCAAAATTATAAAATGTGGGGGAGGAAAACAAGAAAATGTAAATTTCCCCCTCCCCTTTATTAAGAATGTGCTTGAGCCTCAGTGACTATCAGACTAAAGCAAGTAGATATAGGAAGAGGTTAAGATACTTAAAAAAAAAAAAACAAAAACAGAGTAACAATAAATCAAAAAAATGCAATAGATTCATAAGAACCAAATTAAGAGAGAACAGAAGCATATAATGGAAGGAAATAAGCCATAACAAGAAAAAGGAAAATGAAGTAACAAAGAAGAAATACAGTATCAAATGGAAAACAAGATTTAAAATGATAATAAATACATATTTGTTAATAATTACCTTAAATGTCAGTTGACTAAATACTCCAATCAAAACACATACAGTGGCAGACTGAATGAAAAAAAAAAAAAAGAGCCTACAATATGCTGCCTACAAAAGACCCACTTTAGGGCAAAGTGCACACATAGATTGAAAGTGAGGAAATGGAAGAAGATACATCATACAAATGGAAATAACAAGAAAGTGGTGGTTGCAACCCTCATATCAGACAAAATAGACTTTAAAACAAAGGCAATAAAGAAAGATAAAGAAGGAGAATCTAATGATAAAAGGATCAATATAAGAAAAGGATTCTACACTCATCAGTATCAGTTCAGTTCAGTCGCTCACTCCTGTCTGACTCTTTGCAACATTATGGACACCAGACATCCCTGTCCATTACAAACACCCGGAGCTTGGTCTAACTCAGTACTATCGAGTCAGTGATGCCGTTTAACCACCTCATCCCCTGTCATCCCCTTCTCCTCCTGCCTTCAATCTTTCCCAGCATCAGGGGCATTTCCAATGAGTCAGTTCTTTATATTAGGTGGCCAAAACTTCAGCTTTCAGCATCAGTCCTTAATTTCCTTTAGGATTGACTGATTTGATCTTCTTGCAGTCCAAGGTACTCTCAAGAGAATTCTCCAACACCACAGTTCAAAAATATCAATTCTTGGTGATCAGCTTTCTTTATGGTCCAACTCTCACAACCATACACATCCATACATGACTACTGGAAAGTTGGCTTAAAACTCAGCACTCAGAAAAATAAGATCATGGCGTTTGCCACTTCATGGCAAATAGATGGGGAAACAATGGTAACAGTGAGAGATTTTACTTTGGGGGGCTCCAAAATCACTGAAGATGGTGACTGCAGTCATGAAATTAAAAGATGCTTGCTCCTTGCAAGAAAAATTATGACCAACCTAGATATGCTATTAAAAAGCAGAGACATTACTTTGCCAACAAAGGTCTGTCTAGTCAAAGCTATGGTTTTTCCAGTAGTATGGATGTGAGAGTTGGACTATAGAGAAAACTGAGCACCGAAGAATTGATGCTCTTGAACTGTGGTGTTGGAGAAGACTCTTGAGCTTCCCTTGGATAGCACAGAGATCCAATCAGTCCATTCTAAAGGAAATCAGTCCTAAGTATTCATTGGAAGGACTGATGCTGAAGCTGAAACTCCAATACTTTGGCCACCTGATGTGAAGAACTGACACAAAAGAAAAGATGCTGATGTTGGGAAAGATTGAATGTGGGAGGAGAAGGGGACGACAGAAAATGAGATGGTTGGATGGCATCACCGACTCAATGCACATGAGTTTGAGCAAGCTCCAGGAGTTGGTGATGGACAGGGAAGCCCGACGTGCTGCAGTCCATGGGACTGTAAAGAGTCAGACATGACTGAGCAACTGAACTGAAATAAACTGAACTGGAAAAACCATAGCTTTGATTAGCTTGACATTTGTTGGCAAGTAAATGTCCCTGCTTTTTAAAATGCTGTCTAGGTTGGTCATAGCTTTTCTTCCAAAGAGCAAGGCATGATCTTAGCTTTTTGAATATTCAGTTTTAAGCCAGCTTTTTCACTCTCCTCTTTCACTTTCATCAAGAGGCTCTTTGTTCCTCTTCCCTTTCTGTCATAAGGGTGGTGTCCTCTGCATATCTAATGTTATTGATATTTTTCCCAGCAATATTGATTCCAGCTGTGCTTTATCCAGCCTGATATTTCACAGGATGTACTCTCCATATAAGTTAAATAAACAGGGTGAAAATATATATCCTTGATGTATTCCTTTCCCAATTTGGAACCAGCTTGTTGTTCCATGTCTGGTTCTAGCTGTTCCTTCTTGACCTACACACAGATTTATCAGAAGGTAGGTAAAGTGGTCTGGTTTTCCCACCTCTTGAAGAATTTTCCACAGTTTGTTGTGATCCGCACAGTAAAAGGCTTTAGCATAGTCAATAAAGAAGCAGTAGATGTTTTTCTGGAACTCTCTTGCTTTTACTGTGATCCAACAGATGTTGGTGATTTGATTTCTGATTCTTCTGCTTTTTCTACATCCAGCTTGAACATCTGGAAGTTCTTGTTTCACATACTATTGAAGACTTGCTTGGAGAATTTTGCACATTACTTTGCTAGTGTGTGAAATGAGTACAATTGTGTGGTAGTTTGGACATTCTTTGGCATTGCCTTCCTTTGGGATTAGAATGAAAACGGGTATTTTCCAGTCCTGTGGCCTTTGCTGAGTTTTCCAAATTTGCTGGCATATTGAATGTGGCACTTTAATAGCATCATCCTTTAGGATTTGAGATAACTCTGCTAAAATTCCATCACCTCCTAATATAGCAGTGGAGCACACACACACACACACCAAAAAACAACAAACAAACAAAACAACAAACAAAACAAAGAGGGGAATTGACAGGAATATAATAATAATAATGTTTTAACACCTCATTCATGTTGATCTTCTAGACAAAATTCCATGAGACAATAGAGATCTTAAGTGGTAAAATAGAACAGTTATGCTTAATTGCAATTTTCACCACAATGCATTAAAAAAAAAAAAGATAGAATACCCATTCTTTTCAAGTGCATTTGGGACATTCTCTAGGATTGACAAAATATTAGGCTACAAAACCAAAACAATTCTCAGCAAATTTAAGAGTGTAGAAATTATTTCAGCGTCTTTTCTGACCACTGCAGCATGAAAGCATTAATAAAAATCAATCACAGGAAAAAAATGAGGAAAAAAAAAAAAGAAACCCATTTCTAAAAAAAAAAATGGATTAATGATGGGATCAAATAGAAAATTTAAAAGTAACTTGAAAGAAATGACATTGAAAATACAAGTATACAAAATCTATGTGATGCAAGCAAAAGCATTTCTTAAGAGGAAATTTCACAATGACCCAGATATTTCTCATAAAAAAAGAAAAGCCTCAAAAAATAACTTAACCTAGCAATTAAGATTTTTGAAAAGAAGAAAAAGCAAACCTAAAGTAAGCAGAAGAAGGGAATAATAGAGATAAGAGAGGAAATAATTAAAATAATGATTAAAAACAGTTTAAAATCAATAAAACTTTTGAAAATGTCAGCAAAATTAACAAACATCTTGCCATGCCCACCAAGAAGAAGTTCAGTTCAGTTCAGTCGCTCAGTCGTGTCCGACTCTTTGCAACCCCATGAATCGCAGCACACCAGGCCTCCCTGTCCATCGCCAAATCCCGGAGTTCACTCAGACTCACGTCCATCGAGTCAGTGATGTAATCCAGCCATTTCATCCTCTGTCATCCCCTTCTCCTCCTGCCCCCAATCCCTCCCAGCATCAGAGTCTTTTCCAATGAGTCAACTCTTCACATCAGGTGGCCAAAGTACTGGAGTTTCAACTTTAGCATCATTCCTTCCAAAGAACACCCAGGGCTGATCTCCTTCAGAATGGACTGGTTGGATCTCCTTGCAGTCCAAGGGACTCTCAAGAGTCTTCTCCAACACCACGGTTCAAAAGCATCAATTCTTTGGTGCTCAGCTTTCTTCACAGTCCAACTCTCACATTCATACATGACCACTGGAAAAACCATAGCCTTGACTAGACGGACCTTTGTTGGCAAAGCAATGTCTCTGCTTTTCAATATGCTATCTAGGTTGGTCATAACTTTTCTTCCAAGGAGTAAGTATCTCTTAATTTCATGGCTGCAGTCACCATCTGCAGTGATTTTGGAGCTCAAAAAAAATAAAGTCTGACACTGTTTCCACTGTTTCCCCATCTATTTCCCATGAAGTGATGGGATCAGATGCCATGATCTTCGTTTTCTGAATATTGAGCTTTAAGCCAACTTTTTCACTCTCTATTTTCACTTTCATCAAGAGGCTTTTTAGTTCCTCTTCACTTTCTGTCATAAGGGTGGTGTCATCTGCATATTTAGAAGAAGAGAGAGCCCCAAATAAACAAAGTAATAAATGAAAAGTGCGATATGACACTCCATATGCAGAAATAGAAAAAATATAGTGGAATATTATGAAAAATTACAGGACAACAAATTTCACAACCTAGAGGGAATGAACAAGTTTATAGAAATATAGAGCCCATCAAAATTTACTCAAGAAGAAATAGGTAATTTCAACAGATAGATAACTATAAGTGAAATAGCATCTATAATAAAATAACCCATTACAAACAAAAGCCCAGGTCCAGATGGTTTCACAGACAAATTCTAACAAACATAAAAAGAAGGGCTTCTTCCAACCCTTCTCAAATTCTTGCAAAAGACTGAAGAGGGAGATACATTCCCAAAGACATTCTAGAAA
This sequence comes from Bos grunniens, assembly GCF_055505025.1. Lineage (NCBI taxonomy): Eukaryota > Metazoa > Chordata > Mammalia > Artiodactyla > Bovidae > Bos > Bos grunniens. The sequence continues at coordinate 4,383,857 of NC_141179.1, read as the reverse complement.
ACCACTATCATCATGATACCAAAATGAGATAAAGACATTAAAAAACAAAAACAAAAAACAAAACAGAGGGATGGGATGCAGAGGGAGGTGGGAAGGGTATTCGGGGTAGGGAACACATGTACACCTGTGGCGGATTCATGTCAATGTATGGCAAAACCAATACAATATTGTAAAGCAATTAGCCTCCAATTAAAATAAATAAATTTATATTAAACAAAAACAAAAAACTACAGGTCAATATCTTTGATGGCTATAGATACAAAAAATTTCTCAACAATATATTAGCAAATTGAATCCAATAATGCATACAAAATTTCATATACCATGCCCAAATGGGGTTCATCCAAAATTCACGTGGATAGTTCAACTTATGCACATAGACTAAAGAAAAGGCAAAAAATGTGTGATCATCTCAATAAATGTAGAACAAGCATCTGATAATATTTAACCAAGACTCATGAAAACCCTTATGAAAATGGGTATGGAAGAAACATATCCCAACATAAAATCTATTTGTGACTATCAGGTAATACAATATTCAATGGTGAAAAGATGACAGTCTTCCTGTTAAAATCTGAGCTCTCTTCTCTTCTATTGAACATAGTTTTGAAAGTCCTAACTAAGCAATCAATCAAGAAAAAAGAAATAAAAGGTAACCAAACTGGAAGGGAAGAGGAAATTTTGTCATTATATGCAGATGATAAGATAACTATATATAGAAAACCTAAAAATTCTACGCACACACACACACAAAACAGAACTAATAAACACATTTAGCAAAGTAACAGAATACAAGATTCACATCTAGAAATTGGTTATATTTCTTTACACTAACAATAAAATATTAAAAAGTAAAGATAAAAAATAATACACTTTAAAATTACATCCAAAATAATAGATACTTAGGAATAAACTTGACCAAGAAAATGAAAGACTTATACACTGAGAACTATAAAACAATAAGTGAAATTGAAGATGATTCAAAGAAATGGGAAGATGTCCCATGCTCCTGGAATGAAGAATTAACATTGTTAAAATGGCTATGCTAGCCAAATCAATTTGCAAATTTAATGCAATCCCTATCAAATTATCCATGACATTTTCCACAGAACTAGAACAAACTAGAACAAAGATTCCTAAAATTTATATGGATTCATAAAAGATCCAGAATTGCCAAAGCAATCCTGAAGAAAAAGAACAAAGCAGCAGTCACAGATTTCCCTAACTTCAGACAATATTACAAAGCTATAATAATCAAAACAGCATAGACAGAAAAAAACTGTCACATGGATCAATTGAATAAGAGAGAATACAGAAATAAACCCACATACCACAATTAATCTTTGACAAAGGATATACAATGAGAAAAAGATAGCCTCTTCAGCAAGTAGTGTTGGGAATGTTGGACATGTAGATCAATGAATTTACAACACACTTTCACACCATGAACAAAAATAAATTCAAAATAGCTTAAAGACTTAAACATAAGACATAACAGCATAAAATTCCTAGAAGAGATCATAGGCAAAACATTCTCTGACATAAATTGTACCAATGTTTTCTTATGTCAGTCTTCCAAGGCAATAGAAATAAAGCCAAAAATAAACAAATGGGACCTAATCAACAAGCTATGGGCTTTACTCATAGCTCAATCGAAAAAGAATCTGGCACAAAGACAGAAATATTGATCAATGGAACAACAACAACAAAAAAGCCCAGAGATAAGCCACGCACATATGGACACCTTATCTTTGACAAAGGAGGCAAGAATATACATGGATTAAAGACAATCTCTTTAACAAGTGGTGCTGGGAAAACTGGTCAACCACTTGTAAAAGAATGAAACTAGAACACTTTCTAATACCATACGCAAAAATAAACTCAAAATGGATTAAAGATCTCAACGTAAGACCAGAAACTATAAAACTCCTAGAGGAGAACATAGGCAAAACACTCCGACATACATCACAGCAGGATCCTCTATGACTCACCTCCAAGAATGTTGGAAATAAAAGCAAAAATAAACAAATGGGACCTAATTAAACTTAAAAGCTTCTGCACAACAAAGGAAACTATTAGCAAGGTGAAAAGGCAGCCTTCAGAATGGGAGAAAATAATAGCAAATGAAGCAACCGACAAACAACTAATCTCAAAAATATACAAGCAACTCCTACAGCTCAACTCCAGAAAAATAAATGACCCAATCAAAAAATGGGCCAAAGAACTAAATAGAGATTTCTCCAAAGAAGACATCCAGATGGCTAACAAACACATGAAAAGATGCTCAACATCACTCATTATCAGAGAAATGCAAGTCAAAACCACTATGAGGTACCATTTCATGCCAGTAAGAATGGCTGAGGTCCAAAAGTCTACAAGCAATAAATGCTGGAGAGGGTGTGGAGAAAAGGGAATTCTCTTACACTGTTTGTGGGAATGCAAACTAGTACAGCCACTATGGAGAACAGTGTGGAGATTCCTTAAAAAACTGGAAATAGAACTGCCTTATGATCCAGCAACCCCACTGCTGGGCATACACACTGAGGAAACCAGAAGGGAAAGAGACACGTGTACCCCAATGTTCATCGCAGCACTGTTTATAATAGCCAGGACATGGAAGCAACCTCGCAGCACTGTTTATAATAGCCAGGACATGGAAGCAACCTAGATGCCCATCAGCAGATGAATGGATAAGAAAGCTGTGGTACATATACACAATGGAGTATTACTCAGCCATTAAAAAGAACACATTTGAATCAGTTCTAATGAGACGGATGAAAGTGGAACCTATTATACAGAGTGAAGTAAGCCAGAAAGAAAAACACCAATACAGTATACTAACGCATATATATGGAATTTAGAAAGATGGTAACAATAACCCTGTGTACGAGACAGCAAAAGAGACATTGATGTATAGATCAGTCTTATGGACTCTGTGGGAGAGGGAGAGGGTGGGGAGATTTGGGAGAATGGCATTGAAACATGTATAATATCATGTATGAAACGAGTCGCCAGTCCAGGTTCGATGCACGATACTGGATGCTTGGGGCTGGTGCACTGGGATGACCCAGAGGGAGGGTATGGGGAGGGAGGAGGGAGGAGGGTTCAGGATGGGGAACACAGGTATACCTGTGGCAGATTCATTTCGATATTTGGCAAAACTAATACAATATTGTACAGTTTAAAAATAAAATAAAATTAAAAAAAAAAAGAATCTGGCTGTAATGCAGGAGACCTGGGTTCAATTCCTGGGTCAGAAAGATCTCCTGGAGAAGAAATGGCTACCCACTCCAGTATTCTTGCCTGGAGAATTCCATGAACAGAGGAGCCTGGCAGGCTACAGTCCATGGGGTCACAAGAGTTGGACATGACTTAGTGACTAAATCACCACCACCAATCAACAAACAATATTTTTCAAAGCAAAGAAAATAATAAACAAAATAAAAAGACAGCCTACAGAATGGGAGAAAATATTTGCAAATGATGCAAAAGATAGGACTTAATTTCCAAAATATGCAAAAAGCTCATGCAACTAAACAACAAAAACTCAATTGAAAAATGGGACGAAGACCTAAATAGATATTTCTCCAAAGAAGAAATGCATGTTGACAGTAGGCACAAAGATGCTCAACACTGCTGATTATTACAGAGATGCAATTCAAAACTATAGTGATGTACCACCTTACACAGAGTAAAATGACCATTATTAAAAAGTCTACAAATAACAGGTCCTGTAGAGAGTATGGAGAAAGCAATGGCAACCCACTCCAGTACTCTTGCCTGGAAAATCCCATGGATGGAGGAGCCTCGTGGGCTGCAGTCCATGGGGTTGCGAAGAGTAGGACATGACTAAGCAACTTCACTTTCACTTTTCACTTTCATGCATTGGAGAAGGAAATGGCAACCCACTCCAGTGTTCTTGCCTGGAGAATCCCAGGGACGGGGGAGCCTGGTGGGCTGCCATCTATGGGGTCACACAGAGTTGGACACGACTGAAGCAACTTAGCAGCAGCAGCAGTAGAGAGTATGGTAGAAATATAAGATGGTGCAGCTGCCGTGGAAAACAGTGTGAAGATTCCACAGAAAGCTAAAAATAGAATTATAATATGATCCAACAATCTCATTCCTGGACATATATAGAGACGAAACTATAATTCAAAAAGATACATGAACACCTATGTTCACAGCAACACTATTCACAATAGCCATGATGTGGAAATAATCTAAATGTCATTCAAAAGATGAATGGATAAAGAAAAGTGATATATATACACAATGGGACACCACTTAGCCATAAAAAAGAACAAAATGATGCCTTTTGCAGCAACATAGATTCAACTAGAGAGTATCATATTAAGTGAAGTAAGTAAGAAATAGAAAGACAAATATCAAATGACATCAGTTATTTGTGGAATCTCAAATATGCCACAAATGAGCCTATCTCAAAAATAGATTTAGGGACGTGGAGAACATACTGTGGTTACCAAAGGGGAGGTGATTAGGGGAGGGATGAAGTGGGAGGTTGGGTTTAGAAGATATAAGTTACTGTATATGCAATGGATAAACAACTAGTTCTTATTAGTATAGTAGAGAAAACTATATTCTTTATCTGTAAATAAACCAAAATGTAAAAGAACATATAAAAATATATATGTATATAATATATTAATGCAGCATTTAATAACAACTATATATCAATACAAATTTTAAAATTAAGGAAATACACCAAAAAAAAAAAAAAAGAAAGAAAATTGAGACTTAGACTGTTAAATAAGATGTTCAAGCTTATAGCATGACTAGAGGGTTTCTGATTCTAAAGCCTAAGTTCTTAAGAACTATAATGTTTATATGTGTGAGCAGATATGAAGGGTGCTAGGGAGGATGAGGGGAATGACTCAGTTCTTTTTATCTAGATAAAGAAAAAAGACTGATTCCAGATCGGGAAAGGTGTACATAAAGGCTGTATATTGTTACCCTGCTTATTTAACTTATATGCAGAGTACATCATGCAAAATGCCAAGCTGGATGAAGAACAAGCTGAAATCAAGATTGCAGGTATGCAATCAGGTATGCAGATGACACCACCCTTATGGCAGAAAGTGAAGAGGAACTGAAAAGCCTCTTGATGAAAGTGAAAGAGGAGAGTGAAAAAGATGGCTTAAAATTCAACATTCAGAAAACTAAGATCATGGAAACTGGTCCCATCATTTCAGTTCAGTTCAGTTCAGTCGCTCAGTCGTGTCTGACTCTGCTAGTCCCATCACTTCATGGCAAATAGATGGGGGAAAAATGGAAACAGTGAGAGGCTTTATTTTGGGGGGTTCCAAAATCACTGCAGATGGTGACTGCAGCCATGAAATTAAAAGATGCTTGGTCCTTGGAAGAAAAGCTGTGACCAACTTAGACAGCATATTAAAAAGAAGAAACATTACTTTGCCAACAAAGGTCTGTCTAGTCAAAGCTATGATTTTTCCAGTAGTCATGTATGGATGTGAGAGTTGGACTATAAAGAAAGCTGAGCACCAAAGAATTGATGCTTTTGAACTGTGGTGTTGGAGAAGACTCTTGATAGTCCCTTGGACTGCAAGGAGATCCAACGAGTCCATTCTAAAGGAAATCAGTCCTGAATATTCATTGGAAAGACTGATGCTGAAGCTGAAACTCCAAAACTTTGGCCACTTGATGCAAATAAATGACCCATTGGGAAAAATCCTGATGGTGGGAAAGATTTAAGGCAGGAGGAGAAGGGGGGCAACAGAGGATGAAATGGTTGGATGGCATCACTGACCTGATGGACATGAGTTTGAATAAGCTCCAAGAGTTGGTGATGGACAGGGAAGCTTGTTGTACTGGAGTCCATGGTGTCCCAAAGAGTAGGACACGACTGAGCGACTGAACTGAAAGATAATTTCTAGTGTTTGGAGTTGGAGCTGAGGCTCCAGTCTTCAGAATTTATAATGCTGCTTTATTATTTACAAAGACCATTTACTTTATCTCCTGTGAGTATGAACCTTCTGTCTCTAAGTGACTGAGAAATAGGAGACAGAATAGGCTTGGAATGTTTGGAGAACTGAGTGAAATGGTTGAACTAAGAGGGCAGGCACAAGGTCTTCTTCTCTGCTAAGTCACAAGCACCTGGCACATAGTAGACACTTGGTGAAAGTTAATGGAAAAAAATAGGGCAAGTTATAGGAAATGGCACTGGAAAAAAAGGCTAGGGCATAAGTGTTCAGAAATAGGGAATTCAGACAGCAAAATAAATTCTGAATATTACTACAGCTCTGAATATTTCTGAGGTCTACATTGATTATGAATTTTAAAAGAAATATACCTTCAGTATCATGATTCTTTACTGCTAACAACTTTTACACATATCTTATTGTAAAATTAATAGCTTATTTAGATATAATTGATGTATAAAAACTGTGCATACATAATATATGTAATTTGATGAGTTTGGACATATACATACATATATTGGAAGCCACGAATCAAAGTAATAAATATATAATCACCTCAAAAAAAAAAAAAAACCTTATGGAACGTAATCATTTACATACAATATTAATTATTTGAGTAGCTGTTGAGTCAGAATAATAAAGGAATGGTCATGTGGGCAGTGATAAACTGCTGGAAGGATGGTTGACTAAGTATAACCTAAAGAAACAAGAATATATCTGTTTCTGATGTGTTTATAAAAACTAATTAAGAAGGCTTATTAATATTCAGGTTTTACCAAATATTAAATTAATCTCAGAAAATATTAAAGATTAAACTGAAAGTCACTGAGTCCTGTCTGATTCTTTGCAACCCCATGTATTATACAGTCCATGGAATTCTCTCGGCCATAATACTGAAGTGGGTAGCTGTTCCCTTCCCCAGGGGATCTTCCAAACCTAGGGACTGAACCCACGTCTTCCACATTGCAGACAGATTCTTTACCAGCTGAGCCACCAGGGAAGCCCCTGAATACTGGAGTGGGTAGCCTTTCCCTTCTCCAGGGGATCTTCCCCACCTGGGGATCAAACCCGGGTCTCCCACATTGCAGGCAGATTCTTAACAGCTGAGCCACCAGGGAAGCCCCTGAATACTGGAGTGGGTAGCTTATCCCTTCTCCAGCGGATCTTCCTGACCTAGGGTCTCCTGAATTGCAGCCAGATTCTTTACCTGGTACCAGAGATACCAGGGAAGTCCATGAAAGATTAATTTACATATATTTTCTTTCCCATCCTCTGGCTCCCCACCACCTCTGTTATACACTAATATTTGGTCACTTTTCTCTCTTGAAACCTCAGATAGCATTCCTCCTTCACCATAACTTTTTTAAAGCAATTAGCAATATGAGAATTTTAGTTGAGAAGTCAGTGTCTCCTGAATTCAGGAGAAGAAAGTCCTCAATATTTCTTTAGTTGTAAGGCTGCTGGTGAGGTTGAATTGTTTTTGACCCTTGGAAGGAATTATGCTAAAGCTGAAACTCCAGTACTTTGGCCACTTCATGCAAAGAGTTGACTCACTGGAAAAGACTCTGATGCTGGGAGGGATTCAGGGCAGGAGGAGAAGGGGATGACGAGGATGAGATGGCTGGATGGCATCACTGATTCGATGGACGTGAGTCTGAGTGAACTCCAGGAGTTGGTGATGGACTGGGAGGCCTGGCGTGCTATGATTCATGGGGTCACAAAGAGTCATATACGACTGAGCAACTGAACTGAACTAAATGACTAGTAAAGAATGAATTTTCTAAATTACTTAAATTCTAATTCTGGAGGAAAGACAATAAACAAACACAAGCAAAAGCTTTACTCTCTTTTCTTAAGACTTGACTTTTTAAGTAGTTACAAAGAAAATTGAGAGGAAATATGGAGGTTTGCTATATATTACCACACCTACACATCCAGACATCCTAGGGTGTGAAGTCAAGTTGGGCTTAGAAAGCATCACTACAAGCGAAGCTAGTGGAGATGATAGAATTCCAGCTGGGCAGTTTCAAATCCTAAAAGGTGATGCTATTAAAGTGCTACACTCAAAATACTGGGCAATTTGGAAAACTCAGCAGTGGCCACAGGACTGGAAAAGGTCAGCTTTTATTCCAATCCCAAAGAAAGGTAATGCCAAAGAATTGTGCAACTACTGCACAATTGCACTCATCTCACATGCTAGAAAAGTAATGCTTAAAGTTTGCCAAGTGAAGTTTCAACAGTACATGAAGTGAGAACTTCCAGATGTTCAAGCTGGATTTACAAAAGGCAGAGGAACCAGAGATCAAAACACTAACAATCGATAGATCATAGAAAAAGTAAGAGTTTCAGAAAAACATCTACTTCTGCTTTATTGACTTTGACAAAGCCTTTGATTGTGTGGATCATAAAAAACTACAGAAAATTCTTAAAGAAATGGCAATACCACCTGACCTGCCTCCTAGGAAATCTGTATGCAGGTCAGGAAGCAACAGTTAGAACCAGACATGGAAAAACAGACTGGTTCAAAATCGGGTAAGGAGTACATCAAGGCTGTATATTCTCACCCTGTTTATTTAAGTTATATGCAGAGTACATCATGCAAAATGTTGGGTTGGATGAAGCACAAGCTGGAATCAAGTTGTCGGCAGCAATATCAATAACCTCAGATATGCAGATGACACCACCCTTATGACAGAAAGTGAAGAAGAACTAAAGAGTTTCTGATGCAAGTGGAAGAGGTGAGTGAAAAGTTGGCTTAAAAGTCAACATTCCAAAACTAAGATCATGGGATCTGATCCTATCACTTTGTGGCAAATGGATGGGGAAACAATGGAAACAATGACAGACTTTATTTTCTGGGCTCCAAAATCACTGCAGATGGCGACTGCAGCCATGAAATTAAAAGACACATGCTCCTTGGAAGAAAAGTTATGAGAAACCTAGACAGCATATTCAAAAGCAGGGAAATTACTTTGCCAACAAAGGTTCGTCTAGTCAAAGCTGGTTTTTTCCAGTAGTCATGTATGGATGTGAGAGTTGAACATGAACAAAGTTGAGCAAAGTTGAGCATCAAAGAATTGATGCTTTTGAACTGTGATGTTGGAGAAGACTCTTGAGAGTCCCTTGGACTGCAAGAAGATCCAACCAATCAATCCTAAAGGAAATCAGTCTTGAATATTCATTGGAAGGACTCATTGGCTGAAGGTGGCCAATACTTTGGCCACCTGATGGGAAGAACTGACTCATTAGAAAAGACCCTGATTCTGAGAAAGAGTGAAGGCAGGAGGAGAAGGGGATGACAGAGGATGAGATGGTTGGATGGTATCACTGACTCAATGAATATGAATTTGGGCAAGCTCTGGGATTCGGTGTAGAACATGAAGCCTGGCATTCTGCAGTTCATGGGGTCCAAAGAGTTGGACACAACTGAAGGACTGAACTGAACTGAGAATGAAGATAAGGATATAATTAGCATAAGGATAAGAGGGATGGTTACAGAGAAGAAGCACACATTTTAGCAGCCATTTTTTTTTTAATTTGAAACACTTTATATCATTTTGAATAAAATTTAACTTGATCTTACAGAGCATCTACTGCCAGGCAAGAGTGTTCTAGAAACTGGCTCTCATCATAATTTACCCCTACTAGGAAATGCCATGGGGTGAGATTCCTTGGGGTTCTTCCCCAGAGCATGTGCACTGAGGTTCCCTAGTACAATGGATTCAGATCAGATCTAAACTTCTATCCTCTATTACCTCAATTCAATGAAAAGAACAGGAATTTACATCCCTTTTCATAACTGGTATGGATGGCAACACTGACTCGATGGACGTGAGTCTGAGTGAACTCCGGGAGTTGATGATGGACACAGAGGCCTGGTGTGCTGCGATTCAAGGGGTCGCAAAGAGTCGGACATGACTGAGAGACTGAACTGAACTGAACTGAACTGAGGCAAAAACAATTCTAAAGTTTTTTTTTTTTTTTTCCTAACCAATAACTTTTTTCATGTGCTCATTTGTTTTTATTATTTTCTCTATCCAGATGTCTTATATTCTGCTACAACTGCTTCCAGCTGTATGCTTCTGCAAGTACAAACAGAATGCCAGCAATAACTGCTATCAAATATATACATGGCTCTTTAGTGTCCAGAGTCCTAGAGTATTCCAGAAGTACTTTTGGAAGACAGTCCCTTTGAGTAATAAAAATGACTGGAAATATCTAAACATTTGTTTGTGACAGAGTTATGAATGCTTTGTGCATAATTATGTCTTGTTTAATGTTTATGACACCATCTTGACGAAAGTATTATTATTATCTTTATTTCAGAGATGGGGAAGCTGAGGGACAGATATTTCAGGTGAACTGTGTAATACAAGAAAGAGTTAAGGATTCACAGCTAGACAAATATTGTACCAGAAGCTGAGCTGTTGCATTATGTTATGCTGCATCCTTTTAGGAAAGGCCGGAACTTTCACATAATTCCTTCTATCTCCTTTCCCCTCTCCCACCCATCTTTCCAGTCTTCTTTACTTCTTCTGCTCCTTCCATCTTCCTTTTTACCTCCATTCCTCCATTCCAGGTTCCTTTTACTTATTATCTCTTCCTTTAAAAAAATATCTCATACATATCTATTTTAGATAAAGGGATACATTTAGAAATGTAAAACATGTGAAAAGAAAGTAACATTTTTCACTGTGCCAGACATCACATGAAAAACTTTGAATATCTTGCACATACTTACTCACATTTTCAGTAACTATTCTTGAGTCTAGGCCTTAGGCAATGACCTGAGGTGCAAAAGGGCTGCCTATCTGTTTGTTCTATGTTGGGTAACAGATACTCTTTGTTTTTGTATCATATTCTGTTTAGGCAAGGAAGTGCCATCAAAGATATGTACAATGTAAAAATATTGCTTTGGATTTTATTGTTGTAATGAACAGCTGAGGCTGTAACTGAGCTGAGAACTGGAAGAAGATCAGGAGAATAACTACATGAAGAGAGGTATGAAGGAGAAGACAGAAATAACTCACAAAGTTTCACCAGCTGTGTTACAGACATGATTTTCAACATTTATCTTGTAGTTCCTAGAAGTCCTTAGGCACAAACAATGCACGTTTCTTGATTAATTAAAATAGCTTTGTGGTTAGCTCATTATATGCTGGGTAGAACCACATTAAGTATATCCATGTACATAAGTACATCAATTTATAGTTGATGCAAATTATGGGCCTTATTCCACTGTCTCCCTATGAGAAAATAAATTCTAGTCTATCATGGAAGAAGGAATGATTATCAGTGGGATATTTGTCCTTCATCTACAACAGATACAGTGATATACAATGTAACACAAAATTCAGCAACAAGAAGGAGTCTCTAATAGTGAAAAGTTTTTATTATATGAATATATTGAGAATCCATTTGCAAGCTGCCAACAGATCAATAAAACCCTGTTGGGTCCTCTCTTATGATATGTAGTCAAGTTTGTTTGATTGTTAGAGCTGTATATGTTAAAGGTAAACCACATATCATTCTGATATCAATTCATTTTCTGTATGGTTAAGTTATCATTTCTCTGTTGTGTCATTGTAAAGCTGTACTGTATGGGCTAGCCACATATTGCTATTGAGCAACTGATAGGTAGTTTTCTTAATTGACATGTTCTTAAATTTAAAATATACACTGGATATTGGAGACATGAGAAGTAGAAATGTAACATTTCTCATTAGTAATTTTTATATTGATTATATGTAGAAAATACAATATTTTGGATACTTTCAGTTAAAGAAAATATATTATCAGAATTACTCTTATCTGTTTCTTTTTTCCACCAAACTTTAAACTTTTTATTTTGTATTGGGCCATTGCCAATTACCCCACTGAACTGAAGTAAACTGAACTGAACTGAAGTGAGTTCAGGTCACTGAACTGAGCTGAACTGAGTGACTGAATTGAGCTGAACTCATACAATTAACAATGTTGTAGTAGTTTCAGGTAGACACCAAAGATATCCAGACAGACAGACATGTGCTCATATCCATTCTCCCCCAAACTCTCCTCCCATTCAGGCTGGAACATAACACTGAGCAAAGTTTCACGTGCTATATAATAAGTTATGGTTGGTTATCTACTTTAAATAATACAGCAATGTGTACATGACATTTGGTTGCTGAGGCAGGGAGGGTGGGGAGGGATAGTTAAGGATATTGGTAAGGTCTCTATATATATATTTTTAAATTTTTGATATGGCTGGTAGGTAATTTAAAATTACATACATGATGCACATGGATCATATTATATTTCTATTGAATTTATTGTTTAGCCACTCAGTTGTGTCTGACTCTTTGCAACACCATGGACTGCAGCTTGCCAGGCTTCCCAAACCTTCACCATCTCCCAGAGTTTGCTCAAATTTATGTCCTTTGAGTCAGTAATGCCATCCTACAATCTCACACTCTGTTGTTTCCTTCCCAGTATTAGGGTCTTTTCCATTGAGTCAGCTCTTCGCATCAGTTGGCCAAAGTACTGGAGCTTCAGCTTCACCACTGGTCCTTCCAATGAATATTCAGGGTTGATTTCCTTTAGGATTGACTGGTTTGATATACTTGCTGTCCAGGTGACTCTCATGAGTCTTCTCCAACACCACAGTTCAAAAGCATCAATTCTTCAACTCTCAGCCTTCTTTATGGTCCAGCTCTCACATCCATCCATGACTAATGGAAAACCATAGCCTAGAGTATACAGACCTTTGTCAGCAAAGTAACATCTCTGGTTTTTGATATGCTATCTAGGTTTTTCATAGCTTTTCTTCCAAGGAGAAAGCATCTTTAATTTCATGACTGCTGTCACCATCTGCAGTGAGTTTGGAGCCCAATAAATCAGTGTTTCCATTGTTTCCCCATCTATTGGTCATGAAGTGATGGAACCAGATGCCATGATCTTCGTTTTTGAAAGCTGAGTGTTAAATCAGCTTTTTCACTCCCTTCTTTCACCTTAATCAAGAGGTTCTTTAGTTCCTCTTTGCTTTCAGCCATAAGGGTGGTGTCATCTGAATATCTGAGGTTATTGATATTTCTCCCTACAATCTTGATTCAAGCTTGTGCTTCATACAGTCCAGTATTTCACATGATGTACTCTGTATATAAGTTAAATAAGCAGGTTGACAATATACAATCTTAACATATTCCTTTCCAATTTTTGGACCAGTTGATTGTAACATGTCCGGTTCTAACTGTTACTTCTTAACTTGCATACAGATTTCTCAGGAGGCAGGTAAGATAATCTGGTATTCCCATCTTTTTAATAATTTTTCATAGTTTGTCATTATCTACACAGTCAAAGAAGTGGACTAGTCAATGAAGTAGAAATATGTTTGCCTGGAATTCCCTTGCTTTTTCTATGATCCAGCAGGTGTTGGCTATTTATTTTATCTATCCTTCCTCTGCTTTTTTTTTTTACACTCAGCTTGTACATTTGGAAGTTCTCAGTTTCCATACTGTTGAAGCCTAGCTTGAAGGATTTTGAGCATTATCTTGCTAGCATGAAATGAATGTAACTGTCATTCTCCCTGTCCAGCTACCTATAAGTAATAAGCAGAAAAGAATGAGGTGGTATGTATCTGTGGCCCAGTATAACTTTATTTGTCTCATGGAAAGAAATAAATCAAAAAATTCTCCTATTAATGTATGAGGTACTTTCTCTTTGTAGAAAACAAAACCAAACATTTCAACAAGGGTCTTTAATTTGACCTCTAATATATCATGAGCTGCCGAGAGGAGCTACCCAATGCCTAAGGTAAGTAGCCATGAAAAGAAAACCCACGCCCAAGCTAAGAGAAACACAAGTAAGATGGTAGGCACTGAAAGAGGGCATCAGAGGGCAGACAGACTAAAACCACAATCACAGACAACTAGCCAATCTGATAACATGGACCACAGCTTGTCTAACTCAATGAAACTAAGGCATACGATGTGGGGTCAACCAAGATGGATGGCTCATGGTGGAGAGGGCTGACAGAATGAGGTCCACTGGAGAAGGGAATGGCAAACCATTTCAGTATTCTTGCCTTGAGAACCCTATTAACAGTATGAAAAGGAAAAAAAGATGAACTCCCCAGGTCGGTAGGTGCCCAATATGCTACTGGAGATCAGTGGAGAATTAACTCCAGAAAAAAAGAAGGGATGGAGCCAAAGAAAAAAACAACACCCAGTTGTGGATGGGACTGGTGATAGAAGCAAGGTCCAATGCTGTAAAGAGCAATATTGCATAGGAACCTGGAATGTTAGGTCCATGAATCAAGGCAAATTGGAAGTGGTCATACAGGAGATGGCAAGAGTGAACATCAACATTCTAAGAATCAGCAAACTAAGATGGACTGGAATGGGTGAATTTAACTCAAATGACCATTATATCTACTACTGTGGGCCAGAATCCCTTAGAAGAAATGAAGTAGCCATCAGAGTCAACAAAAGAGTCCGAAATGCAGTACTTGGATGCAATCAGAAAAATGACAGAATGATCTCTGTTTGTTTCCAAGGCAAACCATTCAATGTTATGGTGATCCAAGTCTAGGCCCTGACCAGCAATGCTGAAGAAGCTGAAGCTGAACGGTTCTATGAAGACCTACAAGACCTTCCAGAACTAACACCCAAGAAAGATTTCCTTTTCATTATAGGGGACTGGAATACAAAAGTAGGAAGTCAAGAAACACCTGGAATAACAGGCAAATTTGGCCTTGGAGTACAGGATGAAGCAGGACAAAGGCTAATAGGGTTCTGCCAAGAGAATGCACTGGTCATAGCAAACAACCTCTTCCAACAACATAAGAGAAGACTCTACACATGGAAATCACCAGATGGTCAACAATGAAAGCAGATTGATTATATTATTTGCAGCCAAAGATGGAGAAACTCTATACAGTCAGCAAAAACAAGACCAGGACCTGACTGTGGCTCAGATCATTATCACCTTATTGCCAAATTCAGACTTAAATTGAAGAAAGTGGGGAAAACCACTAGACTATTCAGATAGTATCTAAAAAAATCCCTTATGACTGTATAGTGGAAGTGAGAAATAGATTTAAGAGACTAGATCTGATAGAGTGCCTGGTGAACTATGGATGGAGGTTTGTGACATTGTACCGGAGACAGGAATCAAGACCATCCCCAAAAACAAGGAATGCAAAAAAGCAAAACGGCTGTCTGAGGAGGCCTTACAAATAGCTGTGAAAAGAAGAGAAGCAAAAAGCAAAGGAGAAAAGGAAAGATATACCCATTTGAGTGTAGAGTTACAAAGAAAATCAAGGAGATATAAGAAAGCCTTCCTCAGCAATCAATGCAAAGAAATAGAGAAAAACAATAGAACAGGAAAGACTAGAGATCTCTTCAAGAAAATTAGAGATACCAAGGGACAATTTCATTCAAAGATGGGCTCACTAAAGGACAGAAATTGTATAGACCTAACAGAAGCTAAGAGTCAGACACGACTGAGCGACTTCTCACCTTTCATTTTCATGCATTGGAGAAGGAAATGGCAACCCACTCCAGTGTTCTTGCCTGGAGAATCCCAGGGATGGTGGAGCCTGGTGGGCTGCCGTCTATGGAGTCGCACAGAGTCGGACATGACTGAAGTGACTTAGCAGCAGCAACAGCAACAGAAGCAGAAGATATTTACAAGAGGTGGCAAGAATACACAGAAGAACTGTACAAAAAAGAGCTTCATGACCCAGATAATCATGATGGTGTGATCACACACACTCAGCTAGAGCCAGACATCTTGGAATGTAAAGCCAAGTGGGCCTTAGGAAGCATCAGTACGAACAAAGTTAGTGGAAGTGATGGAATTCCAGTTGAGCTGTTTCAAATCCTGAAAATGATGCTGTGAAAGTGCTGCACTCAATATGCCAGCAAATTTGGAAAACTCAGCAGTGGCCACAGGACTGGAAAATGGCAGTCTTCATTCCAATCCCAAAGAAAGGCAATGCCAAAGAATGCTCAAACTACCACACAATTGCAGTCATCTCACACACTAGTAAAGTAATTCTCAAAATTCTCGAAGCCAGGCTTCAGTAATACGTTAACTGTGAACTTCGTGATGTTCAAGCTGGTTTTAAAAAGGCAGAGGAACCAGAGATCAAATTGTCAACATCCACTGGATCATTGAAAAAGCAAGAGAGTTCCAGAAAAAATATCTATTTCTGCTTTATTGACAATGCCAAAGCCTTTGACTGTGTGGATCACAATAAACTGTGGGAAATTCTGAAAGAGATGGGAATACCAGACCACCTGACCTGCCTCTTGAGAAACCTGTATGCAGGTTAGGAAGCAACAGTTAGAACTGGACATGGAACAACAGACTGGTTCCAAATAGGTAAAGGAGTATATCAAGGTTGTATATTGTCACCCTGCTTATTTAGCTTATATGCAGAGTACATCATGAGAAACACTGGGCTGGAGGAAGCACAAGCTGGGATCAAGATTGCCGGGAGAAATATCAATAACCTCAGATATGCAGATGACACCACCCTTATGGCATAAAGTGAAGAAGAACTAAGTAGTCTCTTGATGAAAGTGAGAGAGGACAGTGAAAAGGTTGGCTTAAAGTTCAACATTCAGAAAACTAAGATCATGTCATCTGGTCCCATCATTTCACGGCAAATAGATGGGGAAGCAGTGGAAACAGTGACTGACTTTATTTTTCTGGGCGCCAAAATCACTGTAGATGGTGATTGCAGCCATTAAATTAAAAGACACTTACCTCCTGGAAGGAAATTTATGACCAACCTAGACAGCATATTAAAAAGCAGAGACATCACTTTATCTTCAAAGGTCCGTCTAGTCAAGGTTATGATTTTTCCAGTGGTCATGTATGGATGTGAGATTTGGACTATAAAGAAAGTTGAGCACTGAAGAATTGATGATTTTGAATTGTGGTGTTGAAGAAGACTCTTGACTGTCCCTTGGCCTGCAAGGAGATGCAATCAATACATACTAAAAGAGATCAGTCATGGGTATTCATTGAAAGGACTGATGTTGAAGCTGAAACTCCAATACTTTGGCCAACTGATGCAAAGAGATGACTCATTTGAAAAGACCGTGATGCTGGGAAAGACTGAGGACAGGAAGAGAAGGGGACGACAGAGGATGAGATGGTTGGATGGCATCACCGACTCAATGGACATGGGTTTGGGTGGTCTCCGGAATTTGGTGATGGACAGGGAGGCCTGGCGTGCTGCTGTTCATGGGGTCACAAAGAGTTGAACACGACTGAATGACTGAACTGAACTGAACTGATCCAGTCATAATGGGACTTTTTCTATTACCTCTGCAAATGTAAATGAAATGAAGATTAGAAAATACAAGTTGCAAGAAGATAAACAGTATCTCTGAGAAGAGGACAGAGAGCAGGAGGGTGAACATCTGAGAAACTTTGTGGCAACTGTTGTTGTTGTTCAGTAGTTAACTCGTGCCTGACTCTTTGTGACCCCATGCACTGTAACCCGCCAAGCTCATCTGTCTGTGTGACTTTCTGAGGATGTCACAGTGGGACTCACACTTTGTGAGGATAAGCACATACCCAATTTATGGACGAGAGAGATCTAATTCAAGAAGTGAGAAGAAATAAGTTTATACCAAATTTATATGTTCTACATGTAAGCTGGTTACTCTTCTAGAAAATAATGTCAAAGAATTTAAGCACTATTTTTTCTTTAATTTAACATTTTTTGGAGTAAAGTTTTCCTCTTCAACATGAAATAAAATGTCTACAAAACCCATCAGGTAATAATAATTGTTGGTAGTATTAGAATAACCTTATCCTCAGGCAATTTGGAGTTATGTAAAAAGAAGATTAAAAATATACCACAAGCTTTGACCCAGTAATTCCCATGTTAGGAAGTTGATATATGAAAATAATTACATTTTGACAGATTTTTAAAGATATGGGTCTTTAAAATTGCTTCTCATTTGGGCAGTTGAGAACAAGCTAGATGGAATACTTTACAAAGGCCCCTCCTGTAATAATCCTCCATGTCCCCCACTTGACAGAGCTGTTGGGCTTCTCACTTCTCTAAAATGGCCAATCTCCTCTTCATCCCAGGGCCCCACAGACTGCCCATCACATTTCTCACACATTCCATTAAACAAGACTGCTCCGTGCTTTTTCTATTGCATATACATTTTAAATTGGTTAGATGTGAGTGTTGCTGACGTATGTAACCTCATTTATCTTCAGTCTGTAATCTCCATGAGGTAGTGGTCAAGTTTGGTTGCTCAATAGGTCTCAAACAGTGCCAGCAATTAGTAAGCAGTAAGTGTTTACTAGTAGCTCAGTCGGTAAAGAATCTCCCTGCAGCGCAAGAGACCTGGATTCAATCCCTGGGTCGGGAAGATACCCTGGAGGAGGAAATGGCAGCCCACTTCAGCATTCTCGCCTGGAGAATCCCATGGACAGAGCAGCCTAGTGGACTGCAGCCCATAGGGTCGCAAGAGTCGGACACAACTTAGAGACTAAACCACCATTATCACCAAGTGTTTACCGAATGAATTAGTGGATAAAATCCTTTCTAGATTACATCTCATAAAATTTATTTTTCTGAATTCTATAAAATTTATAGAATACTTGCTCCAAAAAAAAATGCCACATATTGTCTGATGTCTGGTGACTGTGCAATTGTTATTTTCTAAACACCATGTCATTAAATTATGATTTTTCTTAAAAAGATTTGATTACTTCTCTGCATTATAGAAGAAAGTACTGCTTAATTAGCAGATAGGTTATACTGAAATCTCTATTTTCTTGTTAAATTTTCATTAAACTCACTAACCAAAGATAATGCAAAAGTTATCTTCCAGGAATAAAATTTTTGAAAATTCAAAAGAAAAAAGGAGATGTGCATTGCATTGTATGCATTTTTGGGTCAGTGCCTTAGGCATATGATTACTTGCTTGGACTATATTTTATTTCACATATACTTGAATCTGTTATAACTGAGAATTTTTACATTAGCTCCATAATTAGGGCTATATATCACCTAAATATACAAAAAAACAATGTTCATGAGAAAGTGCTAAAAAATTCACTAACTTAAGTAATTTTCAGTAAAAGTCAAATACCCACAAATAAGCCTGGTTTATTCTGGGTTATTCAGTGACTCTCCATGTTTTGACAGTTGTTCTACACTCAAGAAGGAATTGGCAACCCATTGCAGTACTTTTGCTTGGAGAATTCCATAGACATAAGAGAGGATAATGGCAACCCATTCCAGTGTTCTTGCCTGGAGAATCCCAGGGACGGGGGAGCCTGGTGGGCTGCCGTCTATGGGGTCGCACAGAGTTGGACACGACTGAAGTGACTTAGCAGCAGCAGCATGAGCCTGGCAGGCTACAGTTCGTGGGATTGGAATGAGCTGAACATGACTGAGTGTCTTTTTCTTTTCTACACTTACAGTATTATGTTCTTTTCTATGACACTAAACTCTTCGTTGAAACTGTTGCACTTATCAGACTTTAATGTTTATGTATCCACGGTACTCTTTAAGGTCTTGCTCATGGTAAATCCTTTGAAATATATTTAAAATGGGCCTTAGAAATGGAAGAAATACTTTATGGGGATTGAGATTTATTTTTATATTTGCTGTTGTTGTTGTTCAGTCACTAAGTTGTGTCCGACTCTGCAACCTCATGGACTGCAGCATGCCAGGCTTTCCTGTTTCTCACTATCTCCCAGAATTTGCCCAAGTTCTTGTCCACTGAGTCAGTGATTCCATTCAACCATCTCATCCTTTGCTACCCTCTTCTCCTTTGGTCTTCAATCTTTCATAACATCAGGGTCTTTTCCAATGAGTTGGCTCTTCACATCAGGTGGTCAAAGTATTAGAGCTTCAACTTCAGCGTCAGTCTTTCCAATTAATATTCAAAGTCGATTTCCTTTAGGATTGATTGGTTTGATCTCCTTGCTGTCCAAGGGGCTCTTGGGAGTATTCTCCAGCATCACAGTTCCAAAGCATCAATTCTTTAGTACTTAGCCTTCTTCATGGTCCAACTCTTTGATCCATACATGTTTACTGGAAAGACCATAGCTTTGACTGTATGGAACTTTGTCAGCAAAGTGATGTGTTTGCTTTTAAATACACTGTCTATGTTTGTCATAGTTATCCTGCCAAGGAGCAAAATATCTTCTAATTTCATGGCTGCAGTTGAAAGACTGTTGCTGAGCTGTGAAAGATGCTGAGATTCTTGGCCTCCAGAGGAGAGGAATTCAATCTGATGCCAGTGACAAGGTTTGATCACTCAGAGACGTTGTGTAATAAAGTTTTATTAAAGTATAAAAGAACTAGAGAAGGCTTTGGACATAGACATCAGAAGAGGGCAGAAAGAATGTTCCCTAATCTTTAGCAGGAAGTTATATACCTACTAGCAGGATGCTAATTAGAGAAAGGAAATTTCTCAAAACTCAGAGAATGGTACCAGGCCCCTCACATGCAACATGCATTTTGAGATAACATTGGCACAAAGTCACCCCAGGACATAAAACAACTGACATGAACCTTGAAGAAAGGCAGGTCTCCAAGGAAACACATGATCTCATTAACATAGATTAGGAGAACATTTGTATGAGCAAAACATATTGGATTGTTGAGCCATTATCAGTTCTGAATATTCAGTTCAATTCAATTCAGTTCAGTAGCTCAGTCCTAACTCTTTGTGACCCCATGGACTTCAGCATGCCAGGCTTCCCTGTCCATCACCAACTCCTAGAGCTTGTTCAAACTCATGTCCATTGAGTCGGTGAGGTCATCCAACCATTTCATACTCTGTCATCCCCTTCTCCTCCTGCCTTCAATCTTTCCCACCATCAGGGACTTTTCCAATGAGTCAGTTCTTCACATCAGGTGGCCAAAGTATTGGAGTTTCAGCTTCAGCATCAGTCCTTTCAATTCAGGACTGATTTCCTTTAGGATGGACCGGTTGGATCTCCTTACAGTCTAAGGCACTCTCAAGAGTCTTCTCCAACACCACAGTTCAAAAGTATCAATTCCTTGATGTTCAGCTTTCTTCATTGTCCAACTCTCACATCCATACATGACTACTGGATAAACCATAGCTTTGACTAGATGGACCTTTGTTGGTAAACTAATGTTTCTGCCTTTTAATATGCTGTCCAGTTTGGTCATAACTTTTCTTCTAAGCAGCAATCATCTTTTAATATCATGGCTGCAGTCACCATCTTCAGTGATTTTGGAACCCCCCAAAATAAAGTCTGTCACTGTTTCCATTGTTTCCCATCTATTTTCTATGAAGTAATGGGAGTAGATGCCATAATCTTAGTTTTCTGAATGTTGAGCTTTAAGCCAGCTTTTTCACTCTCCTCTTTACTTTCATCAAGAGGCTCTTTAGTTCTTCTTCACTTTCTGCCATATGGTGGTACAATCTGCATATCTGAGGTTATTGATATTTCTCCTGGCAATCTTGATTCCAGCTTGTCTTTCATCCAGCCCAGCATTTCTCATGATGTACTCTGCATATAAGTTAAATAATCAGGGTGACAGTATACAGCCTTGATGTACTCTTTTCCCAATTTGGAATCAGTCTGTTGTTCCATGTCCAGTTCTAACTGTTGCTTCTTGACCTGCATACAGATTTCTCAGGAGGCAGGTCAGGTGGTCTGGTATACCCATCTCTTTCAGAATTTTCCACTGTTTGTTGTGATCCACAGAGTCAAAGGCTCTTGCCTAGTCAATAAAGCAGAAGTTTATGTTTTTCTGGAACTCTCTTGCTTTTTTGATGATCCAGTGGACGTTGGCAATTTGATATCTGTTTCCTCTGCTTTTTCTAAATCCAGCTTGAACATATTGCAGTAGAGAAGATAAAATTAAAGGAACAAATTCAACAGTTAATTAAATAATTAATTGATTGAAGTTTTAAAATTCCTGTAAAATTTCAAGGTGTTTTGAGAGTTTATAAAAGTAAAGACTGTCCTAAGCTGAGATAAAGTAAAAAAAAAAAAAAAAGACCCTGCAAAGAAATGCATTTTGAGTTGAGCTCAGAAAGATGAGTAAAAATTAATTAGTTGATCAGAAGGGGTTAGCACACAACCAGGCCTCCCAGGCAGATTAATAGTATGTGCAAAACCCAGGGTAGATAAACAGAGATAAGGGACTTGAGATGGGGCTGATGGAAAACTGTGCACCAGATCCTGTGATGCCTTGAAGGCCTTACTTATGATTTTGTTAACAATGGAGGTCTTTGTCTACAAATAAAGGAAAGACTAGGAGAGGTTTAAATAAAGACCAAGCATGAACAAGTTCACAATTTTTAAAGAACATTATGTTTTCAGTGTAGAAAATAAATTGAAGGAGAGTAAAAATAAGTTCAAGAAGATCTATCAGGATTCTGGTTAGATTAGGCAGTAACAGTGAGAAGTCAGGATGGAAAAATATTTTCATTTTATTAGTGAAGGTCTGGATATAGATGACATTTCTTATCATAATTATGCTTACTGATATGCTTACATTGTTTCACAATTTGGAAAGGAAAGCAAGCCTTTCTGCTGCAGTACTGTAGTGTTTTCAGGTTTTGTAGACTGTTGATCTAACAAAGACAAAAACAACCCTTCATTACTTAAATACTGTAATATCATTCGGAGTACAAATCTTGTGATTTCTGGAAGGTCAAAGATCCTGAGAACTATATTGCCATATGTATTAGTTTCTGGTTGTTACTGTAACAAATAACCACAAACTAAATGGCTTAAAACAACATATATTTATTATCTTATATCTCTGGAGGTCAGAAGTCTAAAATGGGATGACAGAGTTGTGTTCTACTGACTCTCTAGAAGTAGAATGCATTCCTTTGCCTTTCCTAGTTTTCTAGAGGCCATCCATATTAACTGGCCCTTGACCTCTTTCCCGTATCACTCTGACCTTTGCTTCTACTGTTAAATCCTCTTTGATTGTGACTCTCCTGCCTCACTCCTGTAAGGGTGATTATAATTATCAGTCTATGATTATATTGGGCCCACCTAGATAATCCATATTCATCTCCTATCTCAGAATCCTAAATGTAATCACATCTGCGAAGTACCTTTTATGATGTAAACT
The DNA here is from genome assembly GCF_055505025.1 of Bos grunniens. Taxonomy (NCBI): domain Eukaryota; kingdom Metazoa; phylum Chordata; class Mammalia; order Artiodactyla; family Bovidae; genus Bos; species Bos grunniens. The sequence continues at coordinate 4,360,799 of NC_141179.1, read as the reverse complement.
TACATATTCCTGGGTTTTAAGGATTGGGATATGGACATCTTTGACTTGAGGTGGGGAAGGTGGCATTATTCTACTACAGTATATGCTGAATTTTCTTGTCATTTGTGTCACTATAACTGTCAATACACAAAATTCAGTTTCTAGTAAGCTCAAAATATAAATAATTAAAGTCTATATTTTATCTTGATTGCATTAACAGATGGCAAACAGTTGTAATAATGGAGCAGAAAAGTCCCTAAGTATTGTATGAGACTAAAATGAATAAAAATGCCATATGCCCTAAAAAGCACAATGAAATTCATTAAATGATTCAGTGAAATAAAGATGCTCAGTTGAAGATTTCAGCATTATGATGCTGTTACTTGGATTGCCTATCATACTAGGCACTAGGGGATGAAGAGGGAAGCTTGGCATTCTGCAGTCCATGGTGTCACAAAGTCAGACAAGACAGAGCAACTGAACTCAGCTAAACTGTAATATCAGCTCTATGAGTTCAGGCTCTTTTCCCTGTGTACTGCTGTTCTCATACTTGATATCATGCACATATAAATATTCTATTCATATTTGTTTAATGAATAAATGAAGGAAAAGGTTTTGAGACATGAAATGCTTAGTTCAGAGCCCAGTCCTACCCATTTATAATTTTTGCTTTATTCATGTTGTATAACTTTTTGAGTCCAATTATTTATTAGCTGTGAAAGGGGTAATCATACCTTCTTAAGCACAATGACACCTTCTTAAGCAGGCTTTGTAAATGTTGAACATAAGTAAAGTTCTTAGCACACAGTAGGTACTTGGCAAGCATTAGTATATATTAAAACAAATTTTTAATATTGGTTATCTTAGCTCACAGCTACCTTAAGCCCTGCTATTCAGTGTTGCTATTCAGTTCCCTATAAGCATGTTAGAAAAGTAGAATATGCAGGTTCACCTCAAACCCACTAAATCAGATTCTCATTTTATCTCTAGCATCTTAGGAGGCTCAGTAGTAAATAATCTGCCTGGAAAGCAGAAGACGTGGGTTCAGTACTTGAGTCAGAAAGATCGCCTGGAGAAGGAAATGGCTATCTACTCCAGTGTTCTTGCCTTGGAAATCCATGGAGAGAGAAGCCTTGTGGGCTACAGTTCACTGGGGTTGCAAAGAGTCAGCCGTGATTTAGCAACTGAGCAGCAGCAGCAGTTCTCCCAATTCTCTCTTTAAAATTTGAAAACCATTATGCTTACATTTCACTGATTTCAATTGCTTTACACCATCTTGGGAGATATCTAACAATGCTTTATTTGTTATCTGATTTAGTTTGATTAAATATTTAAAAAAGGAAGCTGAGGATCTTTTAGTGAGGGTCAGAGGAGCCTGGCACACTGCAGTCCATGGTGTTTCAGGGAGTTGGACAGGACATAGCAACTGAACAACAGCAATAGCAAACTTTGTCTTTGACCTGTCATTCTTTATTAAAAAGTACTTATGCTTGAAACTGATCTGTTGTGCAATGGCTATGTAACTTGCAGGCCAATAGCTAGCATCTGATTGAGGAACATTAGCTTTCTAAGAAATATTTGTACTTACCTTTGAAAGAAGAGGAACGTTTTTACTGCAATGTATGGTAAGAGTAGTCAGACAATGCAGCTAAAGCAAACTTCATCACTTGCCAAGCTCCATGTGGGATAAGTGCCCAAATCAATAGTTTAGGTAACATAATTGCTGCTTAACAAATTGTATCCAAGTTTCCTGAGATGAAATAACCCAAATTTCATTGTTGTGATTGAAACGACATTGTGAAAGAATGAGACTCAAGTGTCTGGATTAAGGGACATGGTCAGAGAAATTTAGTAGTGTGTAGGAAAGAGGTTCGTTTTTATTATTCAACTAAGTGTCATATAGTAATTTGCTTCCAGTTTTCATCTCAAAAGGACTGGGCTGCATTATGCCTTGTTTAGCATCCCCACAGAGCTGAGCCAAGAACTAAAGCCTGTTTGATGCTAATGGAAGCTTTGTGCTTGGATTAGCCCTACAAGATCTGTGCGGTAACTCAATATTAGTGTTTGGGTAACCACAAGGGGAAATAGCTGTTACACAGAAAGATGGCTCTTACAGCAGTCAGGATATTTGCAATTTTAAGTGTCCTTTAGTTTCTCTCTCTCTCTCTCTCTCCCGCTCTCCCGCTCTCCTGCTCTCCCTCTCTCTTTATAAGTTATTTACTCTTTACTGGAGAAGGCAATGGCACCCCACTCCAGTACTCTTGCCTTGAAAATCCCATGGATGGAAGCAGGGCCTTCCAGGTGGCTAAGTGGGAAAGAATCCACCTGCCAATGCAAGAGACTCAGGAGATCTGGTTTTGATCCCTGCATTGGGAAAATCCCCTGGAGTAGGAAATGGCAACCTATTCCAGTATTCTTGCCAGAAAAATTCCATGGATAGGGGAGACTGGAGGGCTACAGTCCATGGGGTCACAATGAGAGGGACGTGACTGAGCACACACACAGTACCAGCTGCATATTCTTAGAACACCAATGCCTACCTTAACTGAAATTTCATTGGACAAGTAGGAGACTTGCTGCTGCTGCTGCTAAGTGGCTTCAGTCGTGTCTGACCCTGTGCAACCCCATAGACAGCAGCCCACCAGGCTCCCCTGTCCCTGGGATTCTCCAGGCAAGAACACTGGAGTGGGTTGCCATTTCCTTCTCGAATGCTTGCATGTATGCTAAGGTGCTTCAGTCGTGTCTGACTCTGTGTGACCCCATGGACAACAGCCAGTCCAATTCTTCTGCTTTCTGGCAGTGTATCCTGGTGGAAACCACCTTACCTCTCTGGGCTTTAAGACAACTGGATTAGATAACCTCTACCCACTCCAGTATCCTTGCTTGGAGAATTCCATGGCCAGAGCAGCCTGGCGGCCACAGTCCTTTAAGTTGCAAAGAGTTGGACATGACTGAACAACTAACACTTTCACTTTCAAAGTCTTTTCCAGAGAAAATTTCTATGGTTAAAGATTTTAATTAAAAATGAAACTTTTGATAAAAGAAAAAAAAAGTATCAAAAAATTTTCTTCCTAAAGTCCAAAGAAGGAAATGATGGAATCCATGGAGTATTTACAGCTATGGTACAAATTATCATTATTATTATTATTATTGCTTATAGCCATTCATGGAGAGAGTCTATGAATTTCATCAAATTCTTTAATAGATTTGTGACCCAAAATTATGAAAAGAATATGACAGGAGCACAAATGAAGAGTTAAGAGTGTTTGTTTGAAAAGATAGTTATTTTTGCATCTCTTAAATTTTTAACAATGATTAACTTATGATAACACCACACATATAAATGTTACCTACATACATACACAAACACACATGCCACACATACACTTTATACAAACACACATACATATCTGGGATAATTTATCCTGTGCTTGGCTAATCCTGTGACTTGTTTTTTATTCAAACATTATCCTCAATGGTGAAAAATTGAAAGCATTTCCCCTAAAGTCAGGAACAAGACAAGGGTGCCCACTCTCACCACTACTATTCAACATAGTTTGGAAGTTTTGGCCACAGCAATCAGAGCAAAAAAGAGAAATAAAAGGAATCCAAATTGGAAAAGAAGAAGTAAAACTCTCACTGTTTGCAGATGACATGATCCTCTATATAGAAAACCCTAAAGACTCGACCAGAAAATTAATAGGGCTAATCAAAGAATATAGTAAAGCTGCAGGATATACAATCAACACACAGAAATCCCTTGCATTCCTATACACTAACAATGAGAAAACAGAAAGAGAAATTAAGGAAACAATTCCATTCACCATTGCAACAAAAAGAATAAAATACTTAGGAATATATCTACCTAAAGAAACTAAAGACCTATATATAGAAAACTATAAAACATTGGTGAAAGAAATCAAAGAGGACACTAACAGATGGAAAAATAAACCATGTTCATGGATCAGAAGAATCAATATAGTGAAATGAGTATACTACCCAAAGCAATCTATAGATTCAATGCAATCACTATCAAGCTACCAACGGTATTTTTCACAGAGCTAGAACAAATAATTTCACAATTTGTATGGAAATACAAAAAATCTCGAATAGCCATAGCAATCTTGAGAAAGAAGATTGGAACTGGAGGAATCAACCTACCTGACTTCAGGCTCTACTACAAAGCCACAGTCATCAAGATAGTATGGTACTGGCACAAAGACAGAAATATAGATCAGTGGAACAAAATAGAAAGCCCAGAGATAAATCCACGCACCTATGGACACCTTATCTTTGACAAAGGAGGCAAGAATATACAATGGATTAAAGACAATCTCTTTAACAAGAGGTGCTGGGAAAACTGGTCAACCACTTGTAAAAGAATGAAACTAGACCACTTTCTTTTTTTTTTAATTTTATTTTTAAGCTTTACATAATTGTATTAGTTTTGCCAAATATTAAAATGAATCTAACACCATACACAAAAATAAACTCAAAATGGATTAAAGATCTAAACGTAAGACCAGAAACTATAAAACTCCTAGAGGAGAACATAGGCAAAACACTCTCCAATATACAGCACAGCAGGATCCTCTATGACGCACATCCCAGAATATTGGAAATAAAAGCAAAAATAAACAAATGGGATCTAATTAAAATTAAAAGCTTCTGCACAACAAAAGAAACTATAAGCAAGGTGAAAAGACAGCCTTCAGAATGGGAGAAAATAATAGCAAATGAAGCAACTGATAAACAACTAATCTCAAAAATGTACAAGCAACTCCTATAGCTCAATTCCAGAAAAATAAAGGACCCAATCAAAAAATGGGCCAAAGAACTAAATAGACATTTCTCCAAAGAAGACATACAGATGGCTAACAAACACATGAAAAGATGCTCAACATCACTCATTATCAGAGAAATGCATATCAAAACCACAACGAGGTACCATTTCACGCCAGTCAGAATGACTGTGATCCAAAAGTCTACAAGCCATAAATGCTGGAGAGGGTGTGGAGAAAAAGGAACCCTCTTACACTGTTGGTGGGAATGAAAACTAGTACAGCCACTATGGAGAACAGTGTGGAGATTCCTTAAAAAAACTGGAAATAGAACTGCCATACAACCCATCAATCTTACTGCTGGGCATACACACCGAGGAAATCAGAATTGAAAGAGATACATGTACCCCAATGTTCATCGCAGCACTGTTTATACTAGCCAGGACATGGAAGCAACCTAGATGTCCATCAGCAGATGAATGGATAAGAAAGCAGTGGTACATATACACAATGGAGTATTACTCAGCCATTAAAAAGAATACATTTGAATCAGTTCTAATGAAGTGTATGAAACCGGAGCCTATTATACAGAGTGAAGTAAGCCAGAAAGAAAAACACCAATACCGTATACTAACGCATATATATGGAATTTAGAAAGATGGTAACGACAACCCTGTATGCGAGACAGTAAAAGAGACACAGATGTATAGAACAGTCTTTTGGACTCTGTGGGAGAGGGAGGGGGAGGTTGATTTGGGAGAATGGCATTAAAACATGTACAATATCATATAAGAAATGAATCGCCAGTCCACGTTCGATGCAGGATACAGGAAGCTTGGGGCTGGTGCACTGGGATGACCCAGAGGGATGGTATCAGGAGGGAAGTGGGAGGGGTGTTCAGGATGGGGAACACGTGTACACCCGTGGTGAATGCATGTTGATGTATGGCAAAACCAATACAATATTGTAAAGTAAAAAAAAAAAAAAATCATAATAAAAAAATTAAAAAACAAAAACAAATTATAAGTCAATTCAAAGAGTGTAGAAAATGCTACCTTAGAGACAACTCAGCAGTCATGGAAAATTAGATAAATATTTCTAAGCAAATCAGCTTCTGCAAGAGAAACATGTAAATTTTAAAGGATAATACTGCTTTTCTGGAAAATAATTATTTTAAAGTTGCAATTTTATGTAACTGAACGATTTATTTATTTCATATTCTTCCAAAATTGAGTTCTATCAAGTATCACACATATCCATGAAGAAAATGAGATTTATTATAGCAAAGACTTTTTTATTTACCCTATCATTTGAGAGAGAATATCTGACTGCAAACATGCCTATGCAAATTAATTTGCTTTTCATGTGTTTTCCTAGATACTATTATCTGAAACTGAGATCAGAATCATTTCTATGCATAATTTTGGGCCACATAATTATTTTGAAAAGGTTAGGTACATTTCAAATACAATTTTTGCAAACAAAGTGACACTGTCATTGTGTGTAGAAATTTTATCTTTCTAGGCTTGTTTTAATTCATATTTTACTTGGGTGATTAAGTAAAAAGATTTTGTGTTTCAAAGAACATTGTCTTGTGGTTTTATTTTACAAACTACATTTTTAAATTAAAGCACAACAGATGGAAGCTTCGTTGCTTAAACAAGCATCTATACTTTAATGCAAAAACTCAGAATTAAAGTTTTGACAAATAACTTAGGAATCTTCCAAAAAATCTTGATTTTCTTCTTAGCCACAATGTACTCACATTGACAGATTTTTCTTTCTACAATAAAATGAAGCAAGAGATTCCTAATATCTGCATCCAACCTATCTTTACTTCCTTCTAATGTAAGGGCAAAACCATATGTCTCTTCAGCTTCAAATGATTATTCAACCTATCAGCTATGTCACAGATTTTAACAGATGCTGGTGGTAGAATTTTTGTTCCAGTTTCTCAATCAGTTTTACTATAATCCATGAAAGATAGGCTCTGAAGTCCCAGGAAGCCAGGAGCATGCAGAAACAATGCTGGTGAGGGGTGGGCTCTCGAGAGCCAAGAACTGCAGATCCAGGAACCACCTACTCCATTATGAGAACACTTTCCATGTTTCAGATATGAGTGTAAATAAGCCCATACGGTCTCCAAGGAACAGAAATACAAACGTGGCACTATCTACTAACACACAGTGAAGTAAATTGTAACCCACCCTTTTACTCAGTATTCCAGCTGAATGAGCTTCAAAGCCCAAAGTATTCCAGCTGAATGGTTGTTCAAAGAAAACAACCGGAATCTTTTCTTAGCTGATTCAGTCTAGAATTTAGACTTTGCCGATAATTTTTCTTTGGCTGATAATGAAAATGCTGGCATATTTCCCAGCCTGAATAGTTATCTACAAATAAATAAAGTCCCCCACTTGTTTGGTCAGAAAGAACATAATATTAGAGCCTGCAGCAAACAGCTGAAATGCCTACAGGGAGAGATCTATGCTGCTGTAAGAAATGGAGCTGTTAGAGGTGCAATGTGCAGCTTTGACTTGGTAACAGGTCCAATTTAAAGCACATGCATTAGAATTTATGTGAGAAGTACATAAAAAGTACATCTCCATCCTCTTTCATGGATATCCCTTCTTCTAAATATTCACTTACTTAATTAGCTATTTGTTTACTGATTTTGTTACCTATTTGATCAATTGATTAATTATAATACATTTAATAAGAATTAATGAAGAACAGAAGAAAAATGTGAAGGTCCCATAGTTGTTGAGTTATAGTTTCAGGTTTCGTGGTTTTGTTTCCTGAGAAAGGGGTGCAGGCAGGGGTGAAGTAGAAAAGGGCACCAGACAAGTCAGAAGAGTGAAGTATCACAAATGCTAGAAGAAACAAAATGTAGGAACTCCCTTAGGCTACTGCTGTATTTTGTAACTGTTTCCTACCTTCTCTACTTGACTGAATTTTACTCAACCTTCAGGTCTCAGGATAAATGTCACTTTTTTTGAAAAGCCTTTGCTCACATTGGATAGCCCTATCATATAATCAATGTGGCCTGCATCTTTCTCTCATCACAGTAATCTGTTACTCATGTGCTTTTTTGCCTTTAGATTAAAAGTCCCATGAGAGCACGGACCTGGCCTTGTTGGTGGTGGTGGCGTTGTTTTCCATCACATCTGAAAGCCTCATACGTTTGGAGGTAAATAGTGACAGTATAAAAAACTAACATGTCACAAACTTGTGCTGGACACCTTTATATTCAGACTCACTCATTAAGCCCTAAACATCTTTGAGATAAGTATCAAAATATTTTCCATTTTACAGATGGAGAAATTGAGGGAAAGAGAACTTAAACTTCTACAAGCTTTCATAGTTGCTAAGAGGCTATGCCTGGGTGTAAACCTAAGCATTCCAGCTTCACAGTTTGTGCTCTTAACCATTTTGTTATACCACTCTAACAGTAACTCTTTATTGAAGAAATTAATGAACAAATGAATGAGCTAGACGAACCCATATCAGAGGAACTGACTCACTTTAATGATCATGAATAAACTTTTAAAGATTAAGAGATGAAATGAGACCAGAAGGTATGAGTAGAAGTTAAATTGAGCCCAAGAGATAGGGATGTTGGGCAGGGAGGGTTGAGGTACAGGATGGAGGTGGGGAAGAACAGATCAGCACCGAATTTGAGGTAGCAGTGTGATATTCCAGAAACCGTGACCATTAACAAGTAGTATGTTTCTTTTGAGCTTAAAATACAACTCTAGGCTGCAAATATAAATTTGGGATTTAAGTAGCAACTGCAGTCATGGGAGCCCAAGCTGAAAGCAGAGACCGACCAGACCAGATGGCCCAGGTCGGTATCTCACAGCCTCGGTGCCTCTGCAGTAAAATGTCAGTATGTAAAATACACTCTACCGCGCTGATGTTAGGCTGTAAGAAACAGCTTTGAAAATCTCGGGCACGTGGAACGTATTCACTGATGGTTAGTTTTGTTCCTTTAATTCTATATATTTAATATAATTTTCAAAAAAGTAAACTCAGAAATGAACAGTATCATTTAAGAGGACATTTTAAATTCTAGATATAAATAAAAGGTTAGCTGTGTCTAACTAATAGTTTAATGCATCTATTGCATTTTTAATTTAACTGCTTTTATTTCTAAAATTCTACTTGTTTATTTTTCAAACTTACTCTTATTTCATTATATTCTCATTTTTTGTTTTCTTTTTATCATTATAAATATGTTTATTGTTGACTATGTATCAAACAGAGAATGCTAACTCTCAGTGATAGGAATTGGAAAGGAAAAGACATGATTCTGTTTCCTAATTTAATGCAAATTTCTATTCAAACCAAAATAGTAGAAAACAATTTTAATATAAAAAGGGATTATCATATATTTTCTTAGACTTGCTTTTTTTTTTTGCTTGTTTGTTTTGTTTTCAAACCTAAAATATATGCATTTCCCTGATTTGGCAATAATAAAGGTATCAAAAACCACATATTGTAGGATTAAAGAGTGAAAGTAGTTACAGTAACAGGAAGGAAAAAAATCTTGATTTAGAGATACTGGATAGACTCTAGAAGAGGTTTTTCTTAGATAAAGAAAATAAAGATAAATATTTTTATCTTTCTTTAGGATAAAAATATCTTCAAATCAGCTATTTATTAAATATGGGGCTTAAAATGAACTGTAGATAATTACAAGGATGCAATGATCCAAGATCCAGGGCCAGGGTATTTAACATAGCCTGTCCTCTTATAAGAATTTAATGAGCTCCTTGACCAGATCAGTATATTACATTCCCTCTCCACAGGTTTTGAAGGTAAAAAGACAGCATAGTTAACTCTGTTAAGTTTTCTGTGTGCACACACACACACACGCACACACACACCACAAACCACTGTTTCCTAATTCATTCTAAAGATTTGCCTTATGCTAACTCAAACCCAAGAATTATATCAGTAGTGAAAATGAAATTATTACAGATACTATAATTGTAATTCATATGCTTCTGGTTCAGTGGAAATTTTCATCATCCTAAAATGCCTGGCTATAATGGGAAATGACTGCATAATTTTTCTTTAAAATCTCTCCTCAGTTCACTGGACACATATAGCTTCATCTTTCTATGCCCATTTTGGAGTACTCCTGAAAAAGTCACACAGAAATTCATACTGAGTTGGAAAATGTCAATATACTTTTAGTTTTATGCTTGACAATTGATAGACAGATTCCTTCATTCAATTTCTTCATTATATTTCTTTATAGTGGAGGCTTTTGCTCGGATTAATATGCAGACATCCATTAAATAGACCAACCCTTTGAGACTTTGTGATAAAAGTGCATTTGGGTTCTAAATTCTCTATTCCCTTTGAGTCACCAGATGATTTCCTGTCCTGTCTTCTTTACAAACCATCACAGCACTCTCCTGGCATGGCTTAGGAGACATGTCTCAAAATGATGCTGGATTGGTCCTATTACCCAGTCCTTACCCCAATCCCTCTTGTCTACTAGATTGTACTAGAGATGAGCATTTTTCTGTCCTCAAGCAGCTCAGTCTTACAAAGTAAGACAATAAACCATCATAGAGTATATTACATGTTTGTGTTACCATACTTAAATGTAAAGGCAACTAACTGTCAGAGTATACCTATGTTAGTGACATAAAACACTGCTTTAGTATCATGGAGGATAAATTGAGGATGTATGATATCTATGTACTGCGAATATACACATTGTTTTAGCTGGGTCTTGAAGAATGATAAAAGGGTAAGGAAAGGTAAAGAAGCTGTTTGAATAGAGTTTGTGAAACAAGCCATAGCACACAATGCAGGGTGGGGAGTCAAGTAGTCTGAAGTGTTTAGATTTTTAAACACAGAACACAGAGTGAGGAAAGTAGCATGACTATGATGCTGGGAAGTGAGGCAGAGGCCAGGATTGAGCAATTGAATGAAATGTTAAAGAGTTTGGGGGAATTTAAGAAGGTTTTTTTGGAAATAATGAGTAAAGAATTCACTTGTTCAAACATATTATAAAAGATTAGCTGCTGCTGCTAAGTCGCTTTAGTCGTGTCCGACTCCGTGCAACCCCATAGACAGCAGCCCACCAGGCTTCCCCGTCCCTGGGATTCTCCAGGCAAGAACACTGGAGTGGGTTGCCATTTCCTTCTCCAATGCATGAAAGTGAAAAATGAAAGTGAAGTTGCTCAGTCGTGTCTGACTCTTCGCGACCCCCTGGACTGCAGCCTACCAGGCTCCTCTGTCCATGGGATTTTCCAGGCAAGAGTACTGGAATGGGGTGCCATTGCCTTCTCTGATAAAAGGTTAGAGGCGGTAGCAAAAAGCAAATTGTAAGTGTTGAGGTGAGGTGTTCTCAAACTTAAAGGCCCTTGGTAAACGTATTAAGGTGAAGTTGCTAGATCTTCAATCACTCTGTGTAGAGGGGATCCAGGAACCTGGATTTTCAGGTTCCTGAAAGTGCCCCAGGGGTCAGTTTACAGACTACCTTGAGAAACTGTGGGTTAAGATATTGTATAGAAAGTAATGAAAGCAGCTGAGAGTAGAACTTTTTTTTTTTTTTCCAAGAAGTTGGGGATGAAGGAGAGAGAAGAAAATGGTTAAGAATATGAGATGTGGATTTGTTCTTTATAGGTTTGCCTCATGGTACCACCACTCATTTCTGTAAAATCTTGGGCAAATCATTCTACACTGTAATCTCCCCAAATGTAAAGTGGGAACAATCATAGCATCTAGCTCATAGGATTTTTTGAAGTTTATATGATGGCTAGAAATAAAATGATTCAGCTAATTTCCGGAAGATAGTAAGGTTTCAGTACCTTTTAGGAATTATTATTGCTGACATATTATTGGAGGAAGTGGTAGGATAAAGAAATAGTATTTTCAAAAACGCAGACTCTCTGCTGGTAGGATAAAGGAGAGTTGCACAATGCAAAAAAATACATTTTTGAATCTGGATCTCAGATTTGGAGAAATAAATGGAACAAAAGACACAAGAGGTACACCTTGCTGAGAAAGAGAGGTAAATACTCTTTAGAAGCAGAAGCAAAAGGAGGAAGAATTAGAATTTAAAATATATCCTTATTTTCCAAATTTCTGTGTAATGAAGTGCTGGAAGTAAATGAGAAAGTTTTAAATGCATCACCCATGGCTTTCTTGGTGATAATAAAAATATAATAATTTGCCCCTGAAAATGTGCCATGTTTATCCTTTCTTATTACCATTAGCCCTCAATTTCAGTAGATATCTTCTTCTATTTCACAGAGAAAATCGAGAAGTACCTGAATTCTGCATGTAGTTTCACCACTTTTGTGCATTATATTATACAATATCACTGTATTTTATTGATTCTCTTCACCCTTACTTCTGTGACGATGGTATTCATCTCTCTTCTCACATAAATCCAATCTCTTTGTTGACCTTGCCCCTCCTTTCCATCTCCTGTGAGACACCTTGTTCCATCAGTTTCTCCTACTCTTGCATCTTTAATTTCTTTATTTTATCTTTCTGTTCTTGTATGTTTCCTTACCTCTCTACAAACATTTTTTTTTTTACTTCCCTGGTGGCTCAAGTGGTAAAGAATCTGCCTGCAAAGTGGGAGACCTGGATTTGATCCCTGGGTTCAGAAGATCCCCTGGAAAAGGGCACAGCTACCAACTCCAGTATTCTGGGCTGGAGAAGGTCACAATGAGTGACTTTCACCACAAATATTTTAACTTACAACTATTATTTTTATTAACAATCTTTACAATTCTGTATTATTTTCCTTTTTTTGAGCTCAAGTATCTTGATGATAACTCTAAGCAACACTTTCTTAATCATTCAATTCAAATGCTGTCATTGAAATTTCCTTCCTGATCTCTCTTTATAATCTGACATTCTTGGTCCTGTTTGTCTTATTGAAACTCTTTCATTTTTTGAATTCTATATTCTTCTACCCATTACTTTGCTTTATTTCCTTTTCAAATAACTTAAGATTTCAACTTAAGCAGTATCTAAATTTTTTTCTTTACTCTTTTAGCACTTACCTTTTTTATTCTAATCTCACTGATTTGTATGGCTGTTCAAATGACTTTCAAATGTAAAATTTCTATTGGTCATCTCTACTTGGATTTCATGCAGGTATCTCAGACTCATTTGCAGGAAAACCAATGTCATCTTAAATTTTATTTTGCACACTCAAATCCTTCTTGGAGAAGAAAATGGCAGCCCACTCCAATATTCTTGCCTGGAGAATCCATGGACGACAAAGGAGCCTGGCAGGTTACAGTCCACAGGATCTCAAGAGTAGGACATGACTTAGTGACTAAACCACCAAATCTTGACTGAGCTTTCTTTCTGCCTTCTGCTTTTATACAAATGTTGCCATTACTCTTCCAAGTAACTTGGATTTAAAATTTGGATGTAAATGTGTGCCCTCTCAGTACTTTAACAACTGTTTCTAAATGTTTCCAATACCTTCAAATCTTACCTTGATAACATCTTTCATATCTTTTCTCTCCTTTAAACATCATGGCCACCACGCTATTTCATACTCTAGTTGAGAAAATTGTGTATTGCACAATTTTAAGTGTGTCATTCACAAAGAATATGTTATAAATAGCATTCCCTGGTATTGTGTACTACAAAATCTGCAGAAATATGCACAACTTTCTTATAAATCCTAACTACCTAAACAATTGGCCTAGACTCATAGCCAGTCTTCTAACTTGTAGTTTTCTACTTGAATAAACCACACTGCAAATGATCTTCCCTAAAGTTTAGTTCAGTCATACCATTGTCATACTTGAAATTCTTCAATGATTTTTTTTTTTTTACGTTTTATTGAACAGAGCACTGACTCTTTAGTTCTGTAATAAAATTCTTTGTCAAAATTCCCCCAATATACATTTAAGCCACAAAAATGTGTCTTGTGACTTCTTAAAACAAAAGTATTTTTTTTTTAATTTTGCCAAGAATTGCTTAAAATCTGTTTTATATTTAAGACACAAACTGAAACTAATTTAATTTAAGCACAAAAGAACTATCTCAGGTGTCTAAGGAAATGTGAAAGAAAAACAGCACAAAACAGAAACAGTAACTCAAATGGTAAAGAATCTGGCTGCAATGCTGGAGACCTGCGTTCATTCCATGGGTCAGGAAGATCCCCTGGAGAAAGGCACGGCAACCCTCTCCAGTATCCTTGCTTGGAAAATTCCATGGACGAAGGAGGCTGGTGGGCTTCAGCCCATGGAATTGCAAAGATCAGACACAACTGAGTGACTAACACACAGACACACATAAAGTTTGGGAACTAGTTCAGCTCTTCAGATTCATTGCCAGGAATTTTTAATGTTTTCAGGTTAAAAACCATTTATGTTAAAAAAATATTCATGATTCTTGTAAAAGACAATAAGGAAGGTTTTATTCAGGGAAATGACTACATTGGGGCTTTGCAGTAAGGGAGAGAGATCAGGCTCAACTCCAAAGGGCAGGTGAAGATTTATAGCCAAAGAGAAGAGTGGAAGTCAGTGGATAGATATTATTAGAAGGGACATAATGACTAAGGGAATTCTTGAAGACCAGTTCAACAAAATTCTTGCTGAAGGCAGGCCAGGGTGATAAGATTTTCAGGGAAGTGGATGAGGAATTTAATTAGATATCAAAGTTGGATGATTTTTGCTAGAGAGATCCTGCAGTATTACTAAAACCAGATTAAACTGGCAAGGACAGAGCCCATGGTTAGGTCCTTGAGGGTTTAGAGGAGATTGACTATAGTTGTGTTGAGGGGAGTCTTTGTCAATCTCTACACTGTTAAACTTGACTTGGTTATCAGTAAATCCCAGTATCTGTCCATCTCTATTAAAAATACTATAGTCTGAGAAGAAAGAATCTGATTGGTCTAGTTCAACTCAGTATCCACCTTAGATGTGGTCGGCAGGGCAAAATATCCAAATTCAAAGATAAGTACCCCATGTGCACTGGAGCAATAGGAGAAATACAGGATTTGTTAATGCTAATTCCCCATGGAATATCTCCCCCATGTGGTAATGGTTGTTATAATCCCTCAGTATTTTAGGATCACTTGACAGTCATTTCCTTCACTGGCATATAAACATATTTTGGCAAACATTATATTTAGTTACTTTTTTTAATTTATTTTTTTATTGAAGGATAATTGCTTTACAGAATTTCATTGTTTTCTGTCAAACCTCAACATGAATCAGCCATAGATATACATATATCCCCTCCCTTTTGAACCTGCCTCCCATCTCTTTCCCCATCCCACCCCTCTACGTTGATACAGAGCCACTGTTTGAGTTTCCTGAGCCACATAGCAAATTCCCGTTGGCTATCTATTTTACATATGGTAATGTAAGTTTCCATGTTACTCTTTCCATACATCTCACACTCTCCTCACCTCTCCCCATATCCATAAATCTGTTCTCTATGTCTGTTTCTCCATTGATGTCCTGTAAATAAATTATTCAGTACCATTTTTCTAGATTCCGTATATGTGCATTAGTATACAGTATTTATCCATTTCTGACTCACTTCACTCTGTTGAATAGGTTCTAGATTCATTCACCTCATTAAAACTGACTCAAATGTGTTCCTTTTTATTGCTGAGTAATATTCCATTGTGTGTATGCACCACTAATTCTTTATCCATTCATCTGTCAATGGGCATCTAGGTTGCTTCCATGTTCTAGCTATTGTAAATTTTTCTGCAATGAACAATGGGATACATGTGTCTTTTTCAACCCTGGTTTCCTCAGGGTATATGCCTAGGAGTGGAATTGCTAGGTCATATGGTGGTTTATTCCTAGTGTTTTAAGGAATCTCCATACCATCTTCCATCCCATAGTGGCTCTATCAATTTACATCCACACCAACAGTGCAAGAACGTTCCATTTTCTCCACACCCTCTCCAGCATTTATTGTTTGTAGATTTTTTGATGATGGCCATTCTGACCAGTTGGAGGTGATATCTCACTGTAGCCTTGATTTGCACTGGTGGCTCAGATGGTAAAGCACCTGTCCAATGCAGGAGATATGGGTTCGATCCCTGGGTTGGGAAGATCCACTGGAGAAGGAAATGGCAACCCATTCCAGTACTCTTGCCTGGAAAATCCCATGGATGGAAGAGCCTGGTAGGCTACAGTTCATGGGGTCGCAAAGAGTTGGACACGACTGAGTGACTCACTCCACTTAACAATGAGTGATGCTGAACATCTTTTCATGTGTTTTTTAGCCATCTGTATGTTTTCTTTGGAGAAATATCTGTTTAGGTTTTTTTATCACTTTTTCATTGGGTTGTTTATTTTCCTGGTATTGAGTTGTATGAGCTGCTTGTATATTTTGGAAACTAATCTTTTGTCAGTTGTTTCATTTGCTATCATTTTCTCCCATTCTGAGGGTTGTCTTTTCACCTTGCTTATAGTATGGGTGAACTCTGGGAGTTGGTGATGGACAGGGAGACCTGAAGTGCTGCACATCATGGGGTCACAAAGAGTTGGACACGACTGAGTGACTGAACTGAACTGAACTGATAGTATCCTTTGCTGTGCAAAAGTGTTTAAGTTTAATCAGTTCCCACTTGTTTACTTTGGGCTTTATTTCCATTACTCTAGGAGGTGGGTCATAGAGGATTTTGCTTTGATTTATGACATCAAGAGCTCTGCCTATGTTTTCTTCTAAGAGTTTTATACTTTCTTGTCTTAGTTTTAGCTCTTTATTCCATTTTGAGTTTACCTTTGTGTATGGTGTTAGGAAGTGTTCTAATTTCATTCTTTTACACATAGCTGTCCAGTTTTCCCAGCACTTTTTATTGAAGAGGCTGCTTTTGCCCCATTGTATATTCTTGCCTCCTTTGTCAAAAATAAGGTACTCATAGTTGCATGGGTTTATTTCTAGGCTTTCTATCTTGTTTCACTGGTCTATATTTCTGTTTTTGTGCCAGTACCATACTGTATTGATGACTGTAGCTTTGTAGCATAATCTGACGTCAGAAAGGATGATTCCTTCAGCTCCATTCTTCTTTTCAAGACTGCTTTGGCTATTCGGGGTCTTTTGTGTTTCTATATGAATTGTGAATTTTTTTTTTCTAGTTCTGTGAAAAATACCATTGGGAGTTTGATAGGGATCACATTGAATCAGCATATTGTGTTTGGTAATATAGTCACTTTCACAATATTGATTCTTCCTACCTAGGTGCAACTGTTTATGTCTTCTTTGATTTCTTTCATTAGTGTCTTATTATTTTCTCTGTACAGTTCTTTTGTCTCCTTAAGTAAGTTTATTCATAGACATTTAATTCTTTTTGTTGCAATCATGAATGGGATTGATTCCTTAATTTCTCTTTCTGGTTTTTCATTGTTAGTATATAGACATGCAAGTGATTTCTGTGTGTTGATTTTGTATCTTGCAACTTTGGTAAAATCACTAATTAGCTCTAGTAATTTTCTGATACTATTTTTTTGGGTTTTATATGTACAGTATCATGTCATCTGCAAACAGTGAAAGCTGTGCTTCTTCCTTTCTGATCTGGTTTATTTTATTTTTTTCTTCTCTGACTGCTGTATCCAGGACTTCCATAACTATGTTGAATAATAATGGTGGAAGTGGACACCCTTGCCTTGTTCCTGATCTTAGGGGGAATGCTTTCAGTTTCTCACCATTGAGAATAATGTTTTCTGGAGGCTTATAATATATGGTCTTTACTACGTTGAGGTAGGTTCCTTCTATGTCCATTTGTTGAAGAGTTTTCATCATAAATGAGTGCTGATTTTTTATTTTCAGCATCTATTGAGGAGATCATATGGTTTTTATCTTTCAATTTTTTAATATGGTATATCACATTAATTGATTTGCATATATTGAAGAATCCTTTCATTCCTGGAATAAACCCAAATTGATCATGGTCTATGAACTTTTTGATGTGTTGCTGAATTCTGTTTGCTAAAATTTTGTTGAGAATTTTCACATCTATATTCATCAGTGATATTGGCCTATAGTTTCCTTTTCTTGTATTGTCTTTGTCTGGTTTTGGTATCAGGATGATAGTGGCCTCTTAGAATGATTTTACAAGTGTTCCTTCCTCTGCAATTTTTTGACAGAGTTTTAGGATAGGCATTAGCTCTTCACTAAATGTTTGATAGAATTCTCCTGTGAAGACATCTGGTCCTGGACTTTTGTTTTTTGGAAGATTTTTTATCATAGCTTCAATTTCAGTGCTTGTAATTGGGTTGCTCATAATTTCTATTTCTTCCTGGTTCAGTCTTGGAAGATTGAACTTTTCTAAGAATATGTGCATTTCTTCCAGGTTGTCCATATTATTGGCATATAGTTGTTCACAGTAGTCTCTTATAATCCTTTGTATTTCTGCAATGTCTGTTGTAACCTCTCCTTTTTCATTTCTAATTTTGTTGATTTGATTCTTCTCTCTTTTTTACTTTATGCGTCTGGCCAAAGGTTGTCAATTTTGTTTATCTTCTCAAAGAACCAGTTTTTAGTTTTATTCATCTTTACTATTGTTTGTTTCATTTCTTTTTCATTTCTTTCTGCTCATATCTTTATGATTTCTTTCCTTCTACTAATTTTGGTGTTTTTGTTGTTGTTGTTGTTCTTCTTCTTCTTTTTCCAGTTGTTTTAGGTGTAAAGTTAGGCTGTTTATTTTATGTTTTTCTTGTTTCTCGAGGTAGGATAGTATTGCTATAAACTTCCCTCTTAGGACTGCATTTACTGGATCCCATAGGTTTTGGGTTGTTGTGTTTTCATTGTCATTTGTTCTAGAAATTTTTTGATTTCCCTTTTGATTTCTTCAGTACTTGTCAGCTATTTAGAAATGTCTTTTTTAATCTACATGTGTTTGTAATTGACATCTAGTCTCATAGCATTGTGGTCAGAGAAGATGCTCGATACGGTTTCAATTCCCTTAAATTTACTGAGCTTTGATTTGTAACTCAAGATGTGGTCTATCCTTAAGAATGTTCCATGTGCACTTGAGAAGACGATGTATTCTTTTGCATTTGGATGGAATGTCTTGAAGATATCAATGAGATCCATCTCATCTAATGTATCATTTAAGACTTGTATTTCCTTATTAATTTTCTGTTTTGATGATCTGTCTATTGGTGTGAGTGGGGTGTTAAAGTCTCCTACTATGTCAATTTCTCCTTTTATGTCTGTTAGTGTTTGTCTTATGTACTTAGGTGCTCCTATGTAGGGTGCATGGATATTAACAATCGTTATGTCTTCCTCTTGGATTGATCCCTTGATCATTATGTAGTGCCCTTCCTTATCTCTTGTAATCTTTGTTATAAGGTCTATTTTGTCTGATAGGAGGATTACTACTCAAGCTTTCTTTTCCTTTCCATTTGCTTGGAATATATTTTTCCATCATGTCACTTTCAGTCTATATGTGTCTTGAGGTCTAAAGTGGGTTTCTTGTAAACAGCATATATATGGGTCTTGTTTTTGTATCCATTCAGCCTGGCTGTGTCTTTTGTTTGTAGCATTTAATACATTTATATTTAAAGTAATTATTGATATATATATTCCTATTGCCATTTTGTTAATCATTTGGGGTTGATTTTGTAGATCTTTTTTCTTCTCTTGTATTTCTTGACTATACAAGTCCATTTAACATTTGTTATAAAGCTGGTTTGGTGGTACTGAATTCTCTTAACTTTTGCTTTTCTGAAAAGCTTTTGATTTCTCCATCAATTTTGAATAAGATCCTTGCTGGGTACAGTGATCTTGGTTGTAGATTTTTCCCTTTCCATACTTTAAATATATCTGTCATTCCCTTCTGACCTGCAGAGTTTCTGCTCAAAGATCAGCCATTAAACCTATGGGGTTTCCCTTTTATGTTACTTGTTGCTTCTCCCTTGCTACTTTTAATATTCTTTCTTTGTGTTTAGTCTTTGCTAATTTGATTAGCATGTGTCTTGGCGTGTTTCTCCTTGGGTTTATCCTGTATAGGACTTTTTGTGCCTCTTGGACTTGATTGACTATCCTTTTCCATGCTTGGGAAATTTTCATCTGTAATCTCCTCAAAATTTTTCACATAGCCTTTCTTTTTCTTTTCTTCTTCTGGGATTCTTATTATTCTAATGTTGGTGTGTTTGATATTGTTCTAGAGGTCTCTGAGCCTATTCTCAGTTCTTTTCATTCTTTTTACTTTATTCTGCTCTTCAGAAGTAATTTCCACCATTTTATCTTCCAGCTCACTGATTCATTCTTCTGCTTCAGATATTATGCTATTGCTTCCTTCTAGAGTATTTTTAATTTCAATAATTCTGTTGTTTGTGTCTGCATGTTTATTCTTTAATTCTTCTACTTCCTTGTTAATTGAGCCTTGCATTTTCTCCATTTTGCTTTCGAGGATTTGATCATCTTTACTAACATTATTCTGAATTCTTTTTCAGGTAGTTTACCTAGTTCCTCTTCATTTATTTATACTTCTGTGTTTCTAGTTTGTCCCTTCATTTGTGTAGTATTTCTCTGCCTTTTCTTTTTTTTTTTTTTCTTTTTAACTTATTGTGTTTGGGTTCTCCTTTTCCCGGGCTTCAGGGTTGAATTATTTCTTTCTTTTGGTACCTACTTTCTAAGGTTAGTCCAGTTGTTTGTGTAAACTTCTTGTAGGGTGAGATTTGTGCTGAGTTTTTATTTGTTTTTCCTCTGATTGGAAAGGCTGAATGAGATGGTAATCCTGTCTGCTGATGATTGGGCTTGTATTTTTTGTTTGTTTGTTGTTTACATGATTCTTGGGTGATGCTGGGTCTTGTATTACAGTGGCTTCCTTTGTGCTAGTTCTCACTATTTGATAGCCCCTAGGGTTAGTTATCTGGTAGTTTACGGTCTTGGAGTCTGTGATCCCACTCTAAATCTCAGGGCTTGTTCTCTGTTCAGGAATGAAGATTCTACAAGTGGTTTGTTATGGCATTAAGTGAGATTAAAACAAATATCCAAAAATGAGAAACAAAAGATGAACCCTAGACAAATTGGAGTTAAAAAAAAATCTGTCAAATATAATTAAAATAACGGAATATACACATATACATATACACTTATGAGCAAAGTCAAAAGAGTCCAACAGAAACAAAGTACAATAGATTGACCTGGCAAACAAAGAAATCAAAAATTATATTTACCAGTTAAGAACAAAACTAACTAAAGCACAAAGTGGAAAACAAAACTAAAGCATGGTGTCAAGTGGGGAATAAAGTAATGAAAATAAAACTAACAAATATTTTTAGAGGAAAGTAAAGAAAGAAAAGAAAGAAAGATTAGATATGCAAAGTTAGAGGTATATGAAGATTTATATATACTAAAGATTAACTACAAGGGAAAAAGAACAGTAGGAAAGCAAACAAATAAATAAGTGTAAAAAAGAATAGGTTTAAAAAATTAAAAGTTAAAATTATTTTTTAAAAAAGAGAAAAGATAGAAAAAAAAAAGGGAAAAAGAAGAAGAAGAAGAAGAAGAGAACTCCACAGAACTGCAAAAACCTAGTGTAGGTGCAGAGGTTTATAACAGCAATGAAAAGTGTGACTGAATATACACACAAACATATATATACACCTATAAGTAAAATCAAAACAGTCCAACAAAAGTAAAGTACAATATATTGATCTGGCAAACAAAGGAAACACAAAATTATATCTACAAGAACAAAACTAACTGAAGCACAAACTGGAAAACAAAACTAAAGCAAAGTGCCAATTGGGGAATAAAGTAATGAAAAGAAAACTAACAAATATGTTGAGAGGAAAGAAAAGAGAGAAAGAGTAGATATGCAAAGATAAATAGTGGTAGATAAAGAAGATTTATATATATTAAAGATTAACTGCAAGGGGAAAAAGACAGTAGGAAAAGCAAAAAAAGGAATAAGTGTAGAAAAAATAACAAAATGTTTAAAAAATTAAAATTAAAAAAAGAGAAAAGAAAAGAAAAAACAAAAACAAACAAACAAAAAAACCTCCCAGAACTGCAAAAGCCCAATATAGAGGCAAAAGTTTATAACAACAATAAAAAATGTGTGAGGGGAAAAAAAAAAAAAAATCAAAAATTTAATTAGCTGTCATAGTGCCAATAAAATTGACAACTATAATGGGGGTGGGGTGGGGAGGGAAAAAAAAACCCAAAGAATCTACAGAAACCAAAACATAAGAATAAAAACGCCTTTTCTTGAGTCACTGCTGTCAGAGTCCTTTCCTTCCCTGTGAGTCACAGTCCACTTCACCTCCCTAGGCTCCCCTCCAACACTCTGCTGATCTCTTGACCTGCTATAAGGGCAGTTAAGATTCTAATCTGTTCCTACTCCTGTGTGTTCTTGCCTCCAGTATCCACAGCTATCAGAACTAGTGCATTTTCTTTTGTGGGAGGTCTCAATGACCTTTTATATCTTCCACAGACACAGAATCTGCCTAGTCGATCATGTGGATTTAATTTGCAGCTTGTACAGATGGTGGGAGGGTTTTGGGTCTTCTTTAGTCACACTGCCCCTGGGTTTCAATTGTGGTTTTATCTCCACCTCTTCATGTGGGTTGTTCACTGGGGTTTGCTCTTGAGGCTGCCCTGGAGGACTTGGCTTTGTCCCTGTGAGGGTCAGGTGTGGCGGTGCTGCAGCTGCTTGAGTTTCAGGGGTTCTGTCAGCACCAGGTACTTGGGAGTTGGTGGCTAGGGCAGCAGGAAATATAGTGCTCTAGAATGGCAACCAGTATTGGCCAATATGCTCCAGTGTTCTTGCCTGGAGAACCCCCTCCCAGACAGAGAAGCCTGGCAGCCACTGTCTATAGGATCGCAAAGAGTTGGACATGACTGAAGTGACCTTGTGCACATAGATGCAAGACTTTTTTTGCCTGCCCCAGAGATGAGCGTGAAGGTGGAGCAACTGCTTGGCTTGTGGGGACTCTGGTGGTGCCAAGTGCACAGGGATATGGACTGACTCCACAGCAGAAGTTATGGCCCTCTCAGAGTCTTTTTTCGAGCTTCTTGTAGCTGGCGATCAGAAGGCCTCTTTGGCCAGTCTTTGTCCATAGATCCACCAGTTCAGGCACTTAGAGGACTTCCTTGCCTGGGGTCCTTCTCTGTTGATTGGTGTATCAGGCACTTAAAGGGACACCATGGGTGGGGTCCTACTCTGTAGTGTAGTGCCTCAGGCGTTTGGTGGGCCAGCCTCTCTATTGTTCAGCTGCGGATGCTGGCCTGTGGGGAGAGAGGCTATGGTGATGGCTCTACCCCCTATGCATGACTCAGTAGTATCACCTTGCTTCCATGGCTGCCTGGCTTTCCTCCACAGGCATTTCCCACCACAATCTCCTCCCTCACACCCCCTCAATCTGTCTCTCCACAGTCAAGACCAGCCCTTGCCCTGGGATTGCTCCACAATCCCTAAACTCCATCTCCCAGCCACCGCACTGTCTAGGGTACCTATGGCTGTGGCAAGGACTGTCTGTTCGCATTCCGTTTAGACTACCACAGATCAGCTCTCTCACTCTCAGCCTTAAATGTTTCCCTTCTGACCCAGATAATTGCCCTTATGTGGGGATCAGACCCCTGCTTCAGTTCCCCCACCTGCCAAGGGCAGGTCCAGTCCTACTAACACTCCCACTTTTTCCCCTAGTTCCTTCATCCTACCGAGTTTTGTGTGGTTCATTCTTTTCTGCTGGTCAGGTACTCCTGTCCACTCTCAGCTGGTGTTCTGAATGCATAAATCTACTTACTTTTATATGTCATGTTTGTATCAACAGTGCACAACCCCAATAGCTCAATAGCTTTTTCAGACAGCATTCCATTGCCTTACTTGTCTTTGTCTATCCCTTTCACATGGCAGGGGCAATGATATTTGCCTCACAGTCAGTGCTCAGTAAATGACTGCTAGAGTGAAATGAATTGAAATTATTTTATCTTGAGTTATTACACCATGAATCACTTCAAATTACAGAAGAAAAACTTCACTCTGGTCTTTAAGATCATTCTCTCTTACTCAATACAACTATTCTTCCTCCTTACCCTGATGGCCTCCCACTCTGAGCACCTCTTATAAATTATTTGATGCTGATTTAGAAAACAATCTAGAGACCAAAACAACAACAACAAAAAGCTCCATCAGGCATCCTTTAATATGTCAAACTGGATTTTCTTTTAAGTCTATCCCCCACGTTTTCAATCCAATGTAATGCTAAGATTGGACTCCATTTATATTATCGATATCTACAGTCTGATGTATAACATTTTGAGTTAAAACCAGATATATAATTATACTACATAGTTATCCAAGAGTGATTTGTATTTTTATGGATGGGACTAATTATTTTTAGAAACCTGAGGTGCAATATTTCTGCCTGTTTTCTTTGTGTAATTTGCAAGTTTACATGTTTGACTACATGCTGTTCATATTTTGATGAGATTTCAATTAATTATACCTGTGCTGTGCTTTGCTTAGTTGCTCAGTCATGTCTGACTCTCTGTGACATTATGAAATATAGGCTGTCAGGCTCCTCTGTCCATGGGAATTCTCCAGGCAAGAATACTGGAATGGGTTGTCATGCCCTTCTCTGGAATTAAACCTGGTAAAGGCTTATTATGAAATGCCCATTTGCCTGGTCCTCTGAAAGAATTTCCACTAAGTTTTCTCAGTCCAATTTAGGTGACAAGAAAAGCAAAAAGAGAAAGAAATAAAAATGAAACCTGAGTAAGACTAAATAACAAATTTGGTGTAGTGACACTGTAAAATTTGCCACAGAATTGCCCAGGCATAGTTAATAAATGTGTTACTGATATTGAATGAGATGGTTGGATTGCATCACTGACCCGATGGACATGAGTTTGAGTAAGCTCCAAGAGCTGGTGATGGACAGGGAATCCTGGCATGCTGCAGTCCATGGGGTTGCAAAGAATTGAACACGACTGGGTGATTAAATTGACTGGTATTGGACTGCATGCTAACTGTGTAAAAAGAAGTATTTTATGTTGGCTATTATGAACCATAATTTTTATATGATTATTGCTATGTATCAGTATTTAGGTATTGTCAAGTGGCACAAGAAAATCTGAGCATAAAATACTCTAGTAGGTAGTTCACTCTCTATGTATAGTAAATTTATTCATCAAGTGTTTTGACATTAAATGATATCGTTTGTAAAACTTGTGGAAACTTGGAGTTACTATGGAAACATATAATGGGGAGACCTTGAGGGAGAACCCTTATAAATACAAGATTTTCTTCTTTATCTTTCATTTGCTTTATTCATCTTTTTAGATTTAAGTCTGTCATTAATGTTCTGAAAGTAAAATTTCCAAAGTGCTTTGCAGGGCTTATCTTTCTATCACTACCCCAGCAATTTAAAATTGAGTAAACACCATCAGGCTCCATTCACTCATGCAAGGATTCATGATTCTAATTGCTGTTCCCTAAGTATTATATATTGTTTGCACAAAATAGCATTGCTTGGCCTTCAGATAATCAGTTCAATGACAGCTGCAATGAATCTTCCTCCTACTATTCAGTGTCAGGTGCATTTCACAGCTTTACTGTCTCCCTTTTGTGAACACTAATTATCTGAATCTTCTGAGCTTAATGCTTATGCTGAAGCATCTGTATTCTGTAATACTATAATTCAGGAAGGCACCTGGATTTCTTCTAATAAGGTGTACCCCTATTTCCTCTTGTGTTATCACCTTTTCCCATCCAATATCACAATCAAAGGAAGCAGGCTACTTCTCATGTAGATTTTAAAGAAATTCTAGTGAAGTGACAGATGAACACAGGCATTTATTTCTCACCCATATAAAATCCAACGTGGGAGATGTCAGAGGCTCGGAGGCTCTCCTTCATGTAATTATGCAGAAATACAAGATCTTTCAAACTTGCAATTATGTCATTAAAAAAAAAAAGAAAATTGGCCATATTGCCTGGCATGTGGGATCTTAGTTCCCTGACCAGAGATCAAGCTCACACCGCTTGCAGTAGAAGCACAGAGTCTTAACCACTGAACTACCAAGGAAATTCCTCCATCAACTTTAACATGTGACTTCCAAGATTACTGCAGTTTTCTTCATCTCAGTCATCCAAAAGGGAAAGAGCATAAAGACATACACTTGAAAGGCTTTCATAGGCCAGAACAATAATCCAGAACATACCAATTCTGCTTCCATTTCATTGATTAAAATTTAGTCACACGACCCCTTTTAAGAGAGGGTGCTGATGTAGCTATATGTACCAAAATAAGAGGAAACAGTTTTAATGAACAGCTAGCCAGGCTCTACTAAGTGAAAGTTGCTTTAATGTGTTTCTTTTTCATTGAAATATAGCTGATATACAATGGATTAGCTTCAGGTATAAGTACATAATGATTTGACATCTTCATACATTATGTAATCATCACCATAATAGGTCCAGTAATCATTTCTATATATATTATTACAGTATTGTTACCATATCCCCTATGAGGTATTATCAATACTGATTTGTTACATAATTGGTGGTTTGTTCCTTTTAAATCCCTTCAATAATCTTACCCATCCCCTACCATCCTCCTTTCTGGGTACCAACCATTTATTCTCTGTATGAATCTGTTTTTATTTTGTTTTAGTTTTTTTTTTGTTGTTGTTGTTGTTGTTCTTATTGAGATTCCTCCTATAAGTAAGATCATGTAGTGTTTGTCTTTCTCTGACATATTTCACTTAGCATACTAGCCTCTAGACCCATACATATTATTGAGAATGATAATATTTCTTTTAATGGCTGAGTAATACTCCAGTGTCTACTTATTTATTGATGGCCACTTAGGAAGCCTCTGCTGCTGCTGCTGCTGCTAAGTCACTTCAGTCGTGTCCGACTCTTGTGCGACCCCATAGACGGCAGTCCACCAGGCTCCCCCATCCCTGGGATTCTCCAGGTAAGAACATTGGAGTGGGTTGCCATTTCCTTCTCCAATGCATGAAAGTGAAAGTGAAAATGAATCCACTCAGTCATGTCCGACACTCAGCGACCCCATGGACTGCAGCCTTCTAGGCTCCTCCATCCATGGGATTTTCCAGGCAAGAGTACTGGAGTGGGGTACCATTGCCTTCTCCGTAGGTAACCTCTACATCTTGGCTAATGATGCAGTGAAACTTGATGTGCGTATGTCTTTTCAAATGATTGTTTTCATTTGCTTTGTGTAAACAACAAGTTGTAAAACTGCTGGATTATATTTTCAGCTTTTTAAGAACCTGCATATGGTTTTCCTGTAGTGGCTTTACCAATTTAGAATCCCACCAACAGTGCAGGAGTGGTTTTTTTTTTTTCCCCACATTCTCCCCAACATCTGTCACTTGCTGTTTTTTTTGTTTTTGTTTTTTGATAATAGCCATTCTGTCACTTGTCAGGTGGTATCTTATTGTGGTTTTGATTTGTATTCCCCAATAATTAGTGATATTGACCATTTTTTAAAATGTCTCTGTTGGCCATCTGTGTGCCTTTGGAAAGATGTCAGTTTAGGATCTCTCCTCATGTTTTAATCAGGTTGTTTGTTCCTTTGATATTAAGTGGTAGGACTTCTCATATAATTGAATACAAATCCCCTTTGGGGTATATCATTTGCAAATATCTTACCCCATATAGCACCTTCCTTTTAAATTTTTTGAAAGTTTTCTTCACTCTGCAAAAATTTTAGTTTCATGTAGTCTTATTTATTTTTTCTTTCTGGAGGAGACATGAAAATATTGCTAAGATCTATGTCTAGCATGTGCTGCCTATATTTTCTTACAGGAGTTTAATGGTTTCAGCTCTTACATTTAAGCTTTAAATCCATTTTGAGTTTATTTTTGAACACAGGATATGAAAGTAGCCCAGACTATTCTTTTGTATGTAACTGTCTAATTTCCCCAATAATATTTTTCCTCATTTTATACTCTTGTCTCATTTTTCATACATTAACTGACATTATTTGTGTACTTTATTTTCTGAATTCTCTGTTCTGTGCCATTGACCTATGTGCCTTTATTTGTGTTATACAACATTATTTTGATTACTGTAGCTTTATACTACTGTTTGAAATAGAAAAAAAAAACATGATACTTCCAACTCTGTTTTTCATACTCAAGATGGTTTTGGCTATTCAGAGTCTTTTGTTTCCACACAAGTTTTGGAAGTATTTGTTATAGTTCTGTAAAAAAATGCCATTGGTATTTTGATAGGGATTGCACTGAATCTGTAGATTGCCTTGGATAGCATGGTCTTTTAAACAATATTGACTTTTCCAATCCAAGACCATGATGTAGCTTTCCATCCGTTTGTGTTGTCTTCAAAATCTTTAATCAGCATATTATAGTTTTTGAAGTACAGGTCTTTTGCCTCCTTCAGTAAATTTATTTCTAGATATTTTATTGTATTTGATGTGATGGAAAACAATATTATTTCCCTAATTTCTCTTCCTGACATTTTAGTCTTAGTGTATATTAATTTTATATCCTGCAAGTGTACCATATTTGTTGATGAGTGTTAGGAGTTTCCTGGTGATATTTTTAGAATCTTCTACGTGTAGTAGCAGGACATCTGCAAGCAGTGACAATTTTACTTCTTTCTTCCAATTGGCTTTTTTTTTTCTTTTTCTTTTATGATTGCTGTGGCTAGAACTTCCAAAATTATGTTGAATAAAAGTTGTGAAAGTAGGCATCCTTGTCTTTTCCCTGATTGTAAAGGAAATGTTTTCAGCTTTTTACCATTGAGTATGATGTTACCCGTGGTTTTATAATATATGGCCTGGTGAAAGTGAAAGAGAGAAGTTTATCAAGATCTGTAAAATAAGACTCCTTGCTTGAGTCTTGATAGATATTTGTAAATATTTTGCATCCTCTCTGTGAGAGCTGTATTTCTCGGGGGACTATTTTTGTGACTCGATGAACATGAGTTTTTTTTTTTTTTTACTTTCCAAAACCAGAAACCAAGAGCTTAAATAATATTTCCATTGTGAAAAAGCTTTCTAGACAAGTACTATCTAAATGCCCTACTAGCTTTTCTTTTTTTTTTTAATTTTATTTTATTTTAAAACTTTACAATATTGTATTAGTTTTGCCAAATATCGAAATGAATCCGCCACAGGTATACCTGTGTTCCCCATCCTGAACCCTCCTCCCTCCTCCCTCCCCATACCCTCCCTCTGGGTCCTCCCAGTGCACCAGCCCCAAGCATCCGGTATCGTGCATCGAACCTGGACTGGCGACTCGTTTCATTTCACGCCAGTCAGAATGGCTGCGATCCAAAAGTCTACAAGCAATAAATGCTGGAGAGGGTGAGGAGGAAAGGGAACCCTCTTACACTGTTGGTGGGAATGCAAACTAGTACAGCCACTATGGAGAACAGTGTGGAGATTCCTTAAAAACACTGGAAATAGAACTGCCTTATGATCCAGCAATCCCACTGCTGGGCATACACACTGAGGAAACCAGAAGGGAAAGAGACACGTGTACCCCAGTGTTCATCGCAGCACTGTTTATAATAGCCAGGACATGGAAGCAACCTAGATGCCCATCAGCAGATGAATGGATAAGAAAGCAGTGGTACATATACACAATGGAGTATTACTCAGCCATTAAAAAGAATACATTTGAATCAGTTCTAATGAGATGGATGAACATGAGTTTAAGCATACTCCAGAAGACAGTA
Organism: Bos grunniens; assembly: GCF_055505025.1. NCBI lineage: Eukaryota > Metazoa > Chordata > Mammalia > Artiodactyla > Bovidae > Bos > Bos grunniens. The sequence goes on along the minus strand of NC_141179.1, from coordinate 4,331,390 downwards.
AAGGGCACATCTCCCATGTGTAGTACACATCTTGCATGCTGTAGTTCATAGGATTGCAAAATGTCTGACATGACTTATTTACTGGACAACTGATTGGCACAAATGATAAAGAATTTGCCTGCCAATACTGGAGATGCAAGAGATGCAGGTTTGATCCCTGGGTTGGGAAGATCATCTGCAGAAGGAAATGGCAACCCGTTCTGGTATTCTTGCCTGGAAAATTCCATGGACAGAGGAACCTGGCAGACTACAGTCCGTGGTCAGACCCAGCCCAGCATTCACACTCTTGAATAGTCACAATGACAGCCTTATTTGAACCCTTGGAAAACTCAGGAGTAAAGAAGGCCTTGCACAGTCCTTCCAAACTGTGGGGAAAAAGTGAGGCCTTCTACCTCCAGATTGTAGACAATTGTAAAAAAAATTTTAAAAAAAGCTTTTATATTGGTAGAAATAAGGTTAAACGAAGTTCAATGGCCTTTCAGAATCTATACTTAATATTATTACTACAGGTGTTATTTATTCTGAGAATAGGTCAACATGGGTGTCAACCCCCATAGTGGCTATATTTCCTTCCACTTAAATTAATTTTGACATATTGAGTATTTACACAGTTCTGGAAGCTAAAAGTCTAAGATTAGGTATAGACTGTTTTGCTTGAGTCTCAGGGCTGTGTCCTCGTGAGCTCCCTGTGTCCTCATATGGTTGTCCACAGTCTCTATGTTGTCTGTGCTTTTCTCTCTATTTTTATAAGGATGCTAGTCAGGGTGGTCTCATTTTGCAGACCTCTTTTAAAGGCCCTATTCTCCAAATACTGTCACATTCCAATGTACTAGGGTTTAGGACTTTATCATATGAATTTTCAGGAAAAAAAATTCAGTCTATAACATAAGGCAATATATATCTTCAGGATCAAAGTAACTTATTGAATATATTAAATAGATGGGTTCTATGAAATAATGAAAGTAGAATTTGTTTGATTGAATCACAGTTCTCAACAAAAGTGAGAGCCCTTCAACCTCTCTCCTCTAATGAGTATAAGATACACGAAACACTTGCATGGTAAATATGTGGATAACACATTGTTTAAAAAAGAGACACAGATGTATAGAATAGTCTTTTGGACTCTGTGGGAGAGGGAGAGGGTGGAATGATTTGGGAGAATGGCATTGAAACATGTATAATATCAAACAAGAAATGAATCACCAGTCCAGGTTTGATACAGGATACAGGATGCTTGGGGCTGGTGCACTGGGATGACCCAGAGGGAAGGTATGGGGAGGGAGGTGGGAGGGGGGTTCAGGATGGGGAACACGTGTACACCCGTGATGAATTAATGTTGATGTATGGCAAAACCAATCCAATATTGTAAAGTAATTAACCTCCAATTAAAATAAATAACTTTAAATTAAAAATAAAGAAAGAAAGAATAGAAATTTTAATAAAATCTGAAGTGAAGAAATGGACCTCAACTGAGGAATAAAAGGTAAAATGCAAATAGATGAAGAGTAAAGAAAAGGGCATTTCAGGATAGTGAAATGATCTAACCATGATATACATAAGACTAAAGTATATTATGTGCTGAAGATACAGTGAACAAATCAGTCTGACTAGAGTAGAAGGTCATTGGAAGTTTGCTTCAGTGGAAAAGTGTATTAAGAACATTAAATTGGCAATAGAGTGTCAAGTAGATCGCAAAGGACAGGCCAGAGACCAATTAGAATGTTAACGAAATAAGTCAGATGAAATGACATTGAACTTGGATGCCAGTGTTGCAACTTAGAGAATCATAAAGATGAAAAAGTTATCATGAAGGAAGTTGTGTTCTAGTTATTGTCTCAAAATAATCTAAGTTGACTAGTATAGAGGTAAAACACTTGGAGAATTTTGAAACAAAGCTTCTATTTTGGAAGAGGGGAGGTTGAATTAAGCTTCATATAAATAAAATGGCCACAGGTTACCTAGGTGGAAATATCCATTATGCAGTTAGAAAATGGAAATGAAACATAGCATAAAATGTACAATGAAGCTAAACATGTAAAAATGAATGAGTCCCTCTTTTAAAGGTTGAGTGGAAAGAGGTTACAGAAGAGGTGGATATTGAGGGCATAAGATGTTAAATTTGATAACTTAGAAGTATCATGACATAAATAAATAATGAAGCCCTGAATGTAATCCTACTGAAACAGGCATGGATGATTCATGTCAATGTATGGCAAAAACCACTACCATATTGTAAAGTAATTAGCCTCCAATTAAAATAAATAAATTAATTTACAAAGTAAAGACATATGATTGGTCAGTGGGATGAATAAAATCAATTATCATAAAGGATCATTGACATAAATATTGAAATGATCAAGAAAATGGTTGAAAGTAAAGATTAGAGTTAAATTCTAAATTCTGTTTAGGAAATGGAAGTGGGTCCTCATAACAAGTGAGCAATAGCAGCAATGTTTAGAAAAGGAAATTCTAATTAATATAGATGATGACAGAGGATGAGATGTTTGGATGGCATTACTGACTCAATGGACATGTGTTTGAGCAAGTTCTAGGAGCTGGTGATGGACAGGAAAGTCTGATGTGCTGCAGTCCATGGGATCACAAAGAGTCAGACACGACTGAGTGACTGAACTGAACTAAATTAATATAGAATTCTATTGATGAGATACAAGTGTATCACAGTTAAATGGCCATTTTAACTCTGCATTTCCACATAGCTCTAACAGTAGTGAAACTAGTGAGACTGTGACAACATATTTACATTTTTAAATGTTAATTATAAGAGTACATGTGTTTTGTCTTCTATCTAGATTGTAATCCTTTGAGGAAGCTTATCATTACATTTCCCTTTTTGCAATAATAGTTCTAAATATGAGCTTAACTTTTAAATACTTGAAAACTGTAAGTAAACCAATAATTAGTTTAACCTGATGTGCTTGTATAAACACATGCATACACATAAGCCTTTATATACACAGGTGAGCAAATCTATCTAGATCAGTAAAAATTATATCTAGGAGGCAGCAAAGAGGTTAGTACCTTCCTTATTTTGCATATATTTAAACAAACTTATTTACTGTTGTTGTTTAGTGGCTAAGTCATTTCCAACTCTTTTGCGATCCTTTATACTATAGCCTGCCAGGCTCTGGGCTTCCCTCATAGCTCAATTGATAAAGAATCTGCCTGCAATGCAGGAGACCTGGGATCAATTCCTGTGTCAGGAAGATCCCCTGGAGAAGGAAACAGCAACCCACTCCAATATTCTTGCCTGGAGAATCCCATGGAAAGAGGAGCTTGGCAGGCTACAGTCCATAGGGTCGCAAGAGTCAGACATGACTGAGTGACTAAACCATCATCATCACTGCCAGGCTCCACTCTCCATGGAATTCCCCAGGCAAGAATACTGGAGTGGGTTGCCAGTCCCTTCTCCATGGAATCTTCTTGACCCAGGGACCGAACTTGTATCTCCTGCTTGGCAAGAAAGCCCAAAACAAACTCATAGACAAAGTAGAAGTCGGTCAGTTGTGTCCAACTTTTTGAGACCCCAAGGACTCAATTCTTGGAATCCATGAAATTCCCCAGGCCAGAATACTGGAATGTGTAGCCTTTCCCTTATCCAGGGGATCTTCCCAACTCAGGAATCAAATCCAGATCTCTTGCACTGCAAGCAGATTCTTTACCTGTTGAGCCACAAAGTCCAAGAATACTGGAGTGGGTAGCCAATTCCTTCTCCAGTGGATCTTCCCAACCCAGGAATCGAACCAGGGTCTCCTACATTGCAGGCAGATTCTTTACCAACTGAGCTTTCAGGGAAGCCCATAAATTAAATATATAGCTGTTCAGAAAATTAAAATGGAAGTAGTCTTGTTCAGGCTTCAGAAGCAAGAGAGCAGGCCTCTGACCTCCTTCTAGTCTGCCTAGAAACTGCTTGGATTCCATGACTATCTATAAGAACAGCAAGTTTGGTGGCACTTTAGGTAAGAAAGTGATGGGTCTTGGAATTCTTGAGCTCCTGGACTCCTGGCCAACCACCTAGTGCCTAAGAAGTCCTTATGACTGGAAGGTGAAACCAACAGCATTGAAAAAAGTTAAAGTAAAATCAGACTTGAATTTTTTCTTGCAAACTGATGATGATAACAGTTTGAAGCCTGGGATATTAAGCCAAAACTGCAATCTGAAGGCTTGCTTGTGGGGTGGACTCACCACCCAGGACCTTTTTCCAGTTGAAACTTAAGATTATTGCTATGTGGGACTTCCCAGCACTGCTCAAGTCTGGATGTAGGTGTTGGCTCAATTTGGTGATGTATATGCTATTATTTTTCTCTCTGTTGTTTCTATTTCTTTTTTCTAATGATTGTGTGTTAAAATTAAGTTAAATAATCCTCTGTTAAAAACTGAAATTGTTTATTTGTATGTAATGAATGTTTTCCTTTGTGAACAAATCCTTTGTGCCTAAAAAGAAAGTAAAACTTTCAGCAGAACAACACCTTATATTTAAATGTGTTGTGTGTTAAGTCAATTCAGTCATGTCCAACCCTTTGTATGGACTGCAGCCCTCCAGGCTTCTATATCCATGGGATTCTCCAGGCAAGAATACTAGACTGAGTTGCTATTTCCTTCTCCAGTGGATCTTCTCAAACCGGAGATCGAACCCTCATCTCTTAAGTCTACCTGCATTGGCAGGGGGGTTCTTTACCTCTAGCACCACCAAATAAAGCCACTATAACAGTGCATGGCACAAAAGAAGGGCTCAACGAATTTTGGCTAGAGCTAGTATTTTAATTACTGTCACATTCACTTTCCCTCATAGACAAAGATATGTGGATAAATATGTGTGAGGAAATTCCTTAACTACCAAACACCCATACTAATATTTCTATATAATTATATATTTCCAATAGCATTTTTGACCAGTAGTAAGGAATTGAAATGTATTCAAACCTTGTTTGCTTTATTTCACACACACAATCGTTATGATAGCATGTTTTCAATGCAACCTCATGCACAAAAGCAATGACTTCCTTAATATCCTACAGTATGTGAATACCTAAATGTAGTTCTCAGGAAAGGGAAGGTTTATGAGAAGTTTGCAGACACCTATAATATTCTTTTTAAATATATCAATTCAGTTCAGTCACTCAGTTATGTCCAATTCTTTATGACTTCATGGACTGCAGCACGCCAGGCCTCCCTGTCCATCACCAACTCCCGGAGTTTACCCAAACTCATGTCCATTGAGTTGGTAATACCATCCAACCATCTCATCCTCTGTCATCCCCTTCTCCTCCTGCCTTCATTCTTTCCCAGCATCAGGGTCTTTTCCACTGAATCAGTTTTTCGCATCAGGTGGCCAAAGGATTGGAGCTTCAGCTTCAACATCAGTCCTTCCAATGAACACCCAGGACTGATCTCCTTTAGGATGGACTGGTTGGATCTCCTTGCAGTTCAAGGGACTCTCAAAAGTCTTCTCCAACACCACAGTTCAAAAGTATCAATTCTTCAGTGCTCAGCTTTCTTTATAGTCCATCTCTCACATCCATACATGACTACTGGAAAAACCATAGCCTTGACTAGACAGACCTTTGTTGGCAAAGTAATGTCTCTGTTTTTTAATATGCTGTATAGGTTGATCAAAGGTTTCCTTCCAAGGAGTAAGCATCTTTTAATTTCATGGCTGTGGTCACCATCTGCAGTGATTTTAGAGGCCCCAAAAATAAAGTCAGCCACTGTTTCCACTGTTTCCCCATCTATTTGCCATGAAGTGATGGGACCAAATGCCATGATCTTTGTCTTCTGAATGTTGAGTTTTAAGCCAACTTTTTCACTCTCTTCTTTCACTTTCATCAAGAGGCTCTTTAGTTCTTTGCTTTCTGCCATAAGGGTGGTGTCATCTGCATATCTGAGGTTATTGATATTTCTCCCAGCAATCTTGATTCCAGCTTGTGATTTATCCAGCACAGATTTTTATATACATAACTGATTATAATGTTAGGAACTGAGGTCTAGAACATTCTCTACAGTGATTGTGAATGGCAGCTGACTGCAGTCAGCTATAAGTGTTTCTCACTATCTGGACAAACAGCTGAACCATCTGAGCCTGAAGTTTTTCAGTTTTACTCAGTATGCTCAGAGTTATTCAAACTTTATGGAAATATATGTGTTTTTTTCAACATAGTAGTTGTTATATCTCCACAAATTTGGCATGTTCCTTTATTTAATGCTGTAGATTTTATAGCCTCAAAATCAGCAAATTTACATCAGGAAAATATGAAAAATTAGTGATCATATGAATGAATTTTATGTCAATATTCAATTCTATTATGAATGTTTATGTTATTAAGTAATTTAAAGATTTCAACAGGTAGATTATTTGAATTTTTTACTATAATTAAGTAATGTTATATAGTTATTTCCTTTATGAGTGGATATTGTTAATTGGGATCACATGCCTCAGATATGTTACCTATTATTCTGCAGAGCTGGACTCCTTGGGAACTGGCCAGGTGCTCTGCATGAGCTGTTGTCAACCCCAAATAGAATGAGACAAGTTATGTGAGGTATATAGTCTGTTCAACTTATTTCATGCCACACTGTTTAAGGATAGAATACTTAATAAAGGATAGCTTGACTATGCTTTCCAAAGTCAGATGATAAGTATTGGCACATTTAAGAAATCCTTTGTTTTGTGCTAGTGACCTCAATCTTGATGTATATATACAAGATGACATATTTGGCAGAACACCATTTTAGGTATCAGTTGACATCAAGAAAGCCTTGCAAAGGCAGGCTTGCACAACTGCCAGTTGTTGCAGCATTTGGTTTTCTTGTTTAATAAATTATAGAATTAAACTGGACATAAAGGAAATGTTTCCCTGTTGGCTCAGTGGTAAAGAATCCACCTGCCAATGCATAAGATGCAGGCTTGATCCCCGGGTTGGGAAGGCCCTGTATAATATCATGTATGAAATGAGTCGCCAGTCCAGGTTCAATGCACGGTACTGGATGCTTGGGGCTGGTGCACTGGGACGACCCAGAGGGAGGGTAGGGGAGGGAGGAGGGTTTAGGATGGGGAACGCAGGTATACCTGTGGCAGATTCATTTCGATATTTGGCAAAACTAATACAATATTGTAAAGTTCAAAAATAAAATAAAATTTAAAAAAATAAAATAAAATAGATAAGTCAGAAAGATATATTGTATAACACAGGAAATTATAGTCATTATTTTGTAATAATTTATAATCGAGTATAATCTGCAAAAATTCTGAATCACTGTAGTGTATACTTGAAGCTAATAGAATGTTGTAAATCAACTATATTTCAATTTACATAAATAAATAAATAACTCATTCTGGAAAAAAAAAAGAAAGAAGATAATGGCAACCCACTCCAGTATTCTTGCTTAGGAAATCCCATGGACAGAGAAGCTTGGTGAGCTATAGTTCATAGGCTCTCAAAGTAGTCAGACACAACTTAGCGACTAAACAAAGAAAGAAGAAAGGGCACATACAGATTTTTTGTAGCATCCTGATACACATAATGAAAGCCTACTTCAAACTTTCACATGGAGGTGAAACAGATGCAATCCAAGTCCTACAGATCAACACACACCAGCTGAACTCTTCACCCAAGTGAAAAAAATCTGCCTTACTGATCATTAGAATGTAAGTTCCTTGGATCACAGGGAAATGTGTGTGTGTGTGTGTGTGTGTGTGTGTGTATGAATGCAGATATCACTGTATTCTTGCACTTGTGCTTCCTTTTAGGAAGATCTGTCTAGAAGGAAAAGCATAGAAACAAACAAGTAACATTTTTAAATTTTAGCTAGTGTGTACTCCAGGGTAGGGAGTAAATACAGACAATCTCTAAAATTTCCCTCACATGAGACCTACACCTGCATATTTATGAAGCTTATCCCTTAAACTGATTTAATAATAGCTTATTTTCAATATTAAGACAAGATCAACAGAAAAGATGTCTCACAGAGCCATAAAGCTGGCTCTGACATGAAAGTCTTTAAGAACACCCCACTTTTCAAGTTCATAGGTTTTCAAAAAGCATTTTCCAAAGTACAACGTCTTGTGGCTTTCATAAAATCTCTGTGAAATGTCAGTATAAGCAATTGCACAAGACAACTGAGACTAAGAAAGGTCATACACAGCTCACAGGTGGCAAATGCAAGCCAGGATGCCAGCATCCACCAGAACATAGTAGCTTCTAATCATGTGTCTCCTCTGGATGGGATGTGAGCAGAGGAAGTATGATTGAAAAAATAAAGTTAGTTTCTGAATGCTATAATGGCATAGCATGAAGCTAGGGAGGAAAAGGAATTGTATAGGAATCACTGGAAGAATGTAAATCATTAATAGTTAAAAGAACTGAAGATCTGAATTTATTTGAACAGAAACATCACAATAACACTAAATGTATTGGTAAGTCTATATAAGTGAAGAAATAGCAATTATTTCAATGACCTTCACCTCTGACACTATTATTTAGTATTTACATTCATTTAGTGGATTGAACTTCTGAGGAATTCCTCAGGTCACATCCACTCAGCCAAATTGTTTTTTTGTTTTTTTGTTTTTACCATTGATTTGGTATGAAATCTTATGAAAGATATCCAAATCGAAAACATTTTCAGAGGCAAATAGATATTTTTGTAAGTGAATCATCTAGTGCTAAATTTATTTGCTTTGGATCTGAATCTGAGAACCCTTAAATGTTCATAAACGTGGCTCTAAAGAGTAGTTGGGAGTAGGACATCGACCTGTGGATACTGGTATTAACACGCAAAATTCTTACACTATTCTTTGCTATTTATATTAAAGAGTTCACATAAAATTTCCATCTTTGAATATCATTTTCCCCTTAAAATATTTTTGATTTGGTTTCCACTCCAGAAAAAAGCACAGATATTGTATAGATTAATGGAAACAAGAGAAGCATAATAAACCATTTTCTATGGTTTTGTTTTTCTATTTTGTGTCTCAGAACTTGGGAAGGACTTGACAGAAAAATAAAATTTTGGCTGTCATACATATCCCTTGGGAAAATAGTTTCAGCCTTTACCTCTAGGCTTTGTAGTGTGTTCCCAGGAGACAACAGTCTTGCATCCTACAAATAAACTCTTGAGGTGGTTTCTGAAGAGTAAAACTTCTACCTGGTAGCCAGTATAACTAATCATACAGCTTACTTGAGAATATTAGCATCTTGACATTTAAAATGATGGCTTGAAATGTGTATTTTGTAGACCACATTCCTCTTTAGGATAAACAGGTGAGGATTTTTTGTACATCTTCAAAAAGTAATTATCCAATTTTATTTCATTGTGAGTGTGACTATTTCCAGCAGTTACAACAGAAAAAATTAAAGTTAGACAAGAATAAGCAATTGCATCCCTTTACAGTATTTTGGATAAAAATGCTATGTTCAGTTCATTAAAATCTTAAATTCTTTCTGTGGTATTTTCTTTAGATCAGAGAAAAAGGATTGCCCTATTTTACAACTAGTAATGTCAAAGTTCAAGTTCAGACAAAATGAAGTTAAATGATAAATTATCATGAGGAAAGGTAGGTAAATTGTATTTTTTTCAGTTACAACATTAAACCCATGACTAGAACAAAAGTTCTCAATATGTACAGCATAATTATAAAAATACATTTGTAATTCTCTATTATATTCCAAAATAATTGCCAGGTCTGCTATGATCCAGCACAAGGTAAGACGTATGAAATAATCTGGAATGCTGAGAGCTATGTAATTCTAACATATAGCAACTATTATGGTGATTACATTACCTAATTAAAATTACTTTATTATTTGGAAAATAAGCAAATACAGGCAAGAGATTAAATTTTACTAAATGTAGTCCATGCATATTTTGGCAGAAGAGAAAATGAACTCAAGAGTCAGTGTTAGGAAACATTTTTGTTGCTCTTAAAAAACAAACAAACAAAAAAACCCTCTTCCACTTAAATAAAAATAACTACTGTTGAAAGTCTTTGATGAACTCTTTCAATAACCATTCCTTGCATTTTGCAGATTCAGCTATGAGTGAGAACTATTAGCTTTAATAATTATCATTAATTCTGCTTTCACAGAGTCTGTCCATATTTCCTGTTGAACTATTGCCACATTGATTCAGATACTAGTCTTCTTCCTGTATTTCTATAAAAATTTAATTATTCTAACTCTGTTCTAGCTGAATGTATGCCTTTCCTGGATCTACCAGATTGATCTTACAAAAATTTTAACATCATCAAAAAATAAGAACACATTTCCCAGTGGTAAAAGTTTAACAACTAAACTACAAGGCAAATTAGAATTGTATCATCTTTATCATAGTACACTCACTATATTTTCATGAAAAATTAGTTTCATAATTTCTTTTTATGGCTACAACTATAAACTTGTTTAAGTAAAGAAACTAATTACTTTTAATATAGCTCACTGGTAACTGAGAGGAAAATACTCCTGCTGGCAAACAAGTTGCATTAGAAAATTTCCATTATTCCTAACTACCCCAATTCTACTAGGTTTTCCCAGATGGTTAACTGAGTATATGTTGCCAGCATCACACTTAATTATTCAATCTACATATAAAAAATACCTCCTTCTTAGATTAACCAGAACAAGTTGGATGATTAAAATTTTTTCTAGAAAACTTATAAATAAAAATGTATAAATTAAACATATATGGAAATCAGAATATTTATCCAAACTAATCAAAACGGAGCTTCCTGGGCTCAAAGACTCTTGTTTAAGAATACCTCATCTGACTGTATAGCACAGGGAGCTCAGCACAGTGCTATGAGATGACCTGGAGGAGTGGATGTGGGGGAGAGGGAGGGAGGTTTAGGAGAGAGAGGATACTTGTTTTCTATAGCTGATTCCCTTTGCTGAACAGCAGAAACTAACACAATATTTTAAAGCAATTATACTGCAATAAGAAAATAATATCTCATCTGTTTTGAATTCTAGACCCATGTCCTCAAATGATACAGGGCAACTATACGTTGGCAGTTTTCCTAAGATCAATGAGACTCTCAACCTCTACACATCCCATTTTTTGGACTTCTTTGCTTATGTGGACCCCTAAATTATCATGAGTTGCTTAGCTTCCTTGGCCTTCTCAGACTACCCAGATGTCAGTTCAGTTCAGTTGCTCAGTCGTGTCTGACTCTTTGTGACCCCATGGACTGCAGCACACCAAGCCTCCTTGTCCATTACCAACTCTGGGAGTCCACCCAAACCCATGTCCATTCAGTTAGTGATGCCATCCAACCATCTCATCCTCTGTCATCCCCTTCTCCTCCTGCCCTCAATCTTTCCCAGCATCAGGGTCTTTTCCAATGAGTCAGCTCTTCTCATCAGGTGGCCAAAGTATTGGAGTTTCAGCTTCAACATCAGTCCTTCCAATGAACACCCAGGACTGATCTCCTTTAGGATGGACTGGTTGGATCTCCTTGCAGTTCAAGGGACTCTCAAGAGTCTTCTCCAACACCACAGCTCAAAAGCATAAATTCTTCAGCACTCAGCTTTCTTTATAGTCCAACTCTCACATCCATACATGACCACTAGAAAAAGCATTCTTTACTAAACGGATGTAGGGTCTCCTAAAAAAAATGACATATCTTTAATAATATCTAGAATAGTTTATATAATCTTTTTCATATATCAGTTTGTCTCATTTTACACCTTTTATTGGTCTTTCAGGCCTTATGTCTCATCCTTTAATAACTCTTCAGAGAATCACAGGTTGGACAGAGTCACACACCCTAACATGTCAAGAGATCCCACACATCATTATTCCCAAGTCTACATTAGATGCCTTTGCTTATTGCTATAAAAACATAACATAGAAAAGTGTCTCCTCTAATAGCACAGTACTCATTCTCACTTTAGGAATTCAGTAAACAGTTGTCATGATAAAAATACATTATATGAGGTGGTTGGGGAAAACACCAAAAATAAAAAAATATTTTCTCTTGAATGAAAAAAAATTGGAAAATTTCAAGTTTTATTAAATGTGTTGTGAAAGTATTGGGCCCACCTAGATAGTTGAAGATGATCCCCTATTGAAGATCATCTGATTAGCAACCTTAAATTTCCTTTGTTAAGATTTGTAACATATTCACAAATATTGGGAATGAGGATATGAACAGCTTTGAGGGGCAAATATTCCTACCACAATAACTACTGAAGCAGTAAGAAAATATTTTCTGAATTAATTTATCAAAAATTACCACTCAAGTTCTATGCCATTCTATTTTTTTCCAAAATTTTAATCACCACCAGATTAATTAAAGGATTTTTTTTTTTTTTTTTTTACCACTAGCAGAGCCTGGGAAAAGTCAGGTTTCATTTCAATCCCAAAGAAGGGCAATGCCAAAGAATGTTCAAACTACCAAAAAATTGAGCTCATTTCACATGCTAGTAAGGTAATGCTCAAAATCCTTCAAGCTAGGCTTCAATAGTACATGAACTGAAAACTTCCAGATGTTCAAGCTGGATTTAGAAAAGGTAGAGGAACCAGAGATCAAATTGTCAGCATCCACTGGATCATATAAAAAGAAAAGCAAGAGAATTCCAGAAAAAAAAAAAATTACTTCTGCTTCATTGACTTCTCTAAAACCTTTGACTATGTGCATCACAACAAACTGTGGAAAATTCTTAAAGAGATGGGAATACCAGATCACCTTACCTGTCTCCTGAGAAACCTGTAGGCAGGTCAAGAAGCATCAGTTAGAACTGAACATAGAAAAATGGTCTGGTTCAAGATTGGGAAAGGAGTATGTCAAGGCTGTATGTTATCACCCTGCTTATTTTATTTATATTCAGAGTACATCATATGAAATGCCAGCCTGGATGAATCACACGCTGGAATCAAGATTGCTGGGAGAAATATCAATAACCTTAGATATGCCCTTATGGCAGAAAGCAAAGATAACTAAAGAGCCTCTTGATTAAAGTAAAAGAGGAGAGTGAAAAAGGTGACTTAAAACTCAACACTCAAAAAAACTAAGATCATGGCATTTAGTCCCATCACTTCATGGCAAATAGATGGGTAAACAATGGAAACAATGACAGACTTTACTTTCTTGGGCTCCAAAATCACTGCAGATGTTGATCTCAGCCATGAAATTAAAAGATGCTTGCTCCTTGGAAGAAAAGCCATGGCAAGCCTAGACAGCATATTAAAAAGCAGAGACATTACTTTGATGACAAAGTTTTGTATAGTCAAAAGTACGGTTTTTCCAGTAGTTATGTATGGATGTGAGAACTGGACCATAAAGAAGGCTGAGCACTGAATAAATGATACTTTTGAACTGTGGTGCTGGAGAAGACTCTTGAGAGTCCCTTGGACTTCAAGAAAATCAAATCAGTCAATCCAAAGGGAAATCAACCCTGAATATTCTTTGGAAGGACTGATGCTGAAGCTGAAACTCCAATACTTTGGCCACCTGATGCAAAGTGCTGACTAATTGGAAAAGACCCTGATGCTGGGAAAGATTGCAGGCAGGAGGAGAAGGGAATGACAGAGAATCAGATGGTTGGATGGCATCACAGACTCAATGGACATGAGTTTAATCAAACTCTGGGTAATGGTGAAGGACAAGAAACCCTGGCATGCTTCAGTCCATGGGATCACAAAGAGTCGGACATGACTGAGAGACTGAACAACAACAGCAGCAAGCAGAGCCTAATGTGAATGGATATGTTATTGAATACTCATTTGTTTTAAAGGTTATGCTCGTTTATTATTTTATGGTGTGTTTTCAATAATTAATGAAGATGGAGTTTAGAAGCAATTAGACATCAGTTGAGCTATACAACACTATCGTCAACCAAAAGTTGACAGGTAACCTTCCCTAGTTACCTCCCTCTGTGTTTCCTCTCCCCTAACTCTAAGATTAAAATAGAAGATTGTTTAATGAAACAGGGATACTGCGTTAAATGAATTTTAATTGCATACATCCATTCTGAAGGAGATCAGCCCTGGGATTTCTTTGGAAGGAATGATGCTAAAGCTGAAACTCCAGTACTTTGGCCACCTCATGTGAAGAGTTGACTCACTGGAAAAGACTCTGATGCTGGGAGGGATTGGGGCAGGAGGGATTGGGGGACGACAGAGGATGAGATGGCTGGATGGCATCACTGACTCGATGGACGTGAGTCTGAGTGAACTCCAGGAGTTGGTGATGGACAGGGAGGCCTGACATGCTGTGATTCATGGGGTTGCAGAGAGTTGGACATGACTGAGCGACTGAACTGGACTGAACTGATGATATTTGAGATTTCAGAAAATAAAAATGTGACTGGGGCAAAAGGAATGTTGATGGTGTGCTCAATGCTTGCTTTGACTTATATATGGTAATCTTAAGTATAGAAAAATATTTCAGATTGGCCATATTCAATTTAATTCAGGCTATCAATTTTTTTAAGTGGAATATATAAAAACAAAGAGGCTTTTAATCTAGAGTACCATTAATAATGTCCTGTTTCTTGGAATTATTTTCATTTGTGTCTGGGAAAGTTGAAAGTTATGGTTTATAACCATAAAATAACCAAAGTTATAACCAAAGTTATACTTTGCCAAGAGCTCAGAAGAATCACTTAACTAAACTTATTTTCTGGTGGAATTTAATTTCTATGTTACCTAGAAAATAGCAAGATGCATATTCTTCATCAATAAGCAAGTGAAAACTATCATTATACATATTGTTACTTAACATACATTTCATAAAATCTGATGCTTTCTTTTCTAACTCAGAGTTTACTCTTTGAGAGTATTAATTTGTTGCTATCCACACTTAGATTTTTTTTTTTCTTTCCTTGCCATGGAATAAAACGTTAAGTATACATTAGTAAATGTTAAGGTAAAATTTACTGACACTCTAAAAAATACAGCTGAAATTTCGGATATTTAGCAGCAGACATAAATTTGAGACAGCAGCATTGTGAGATTAGTTTGGAAACGACTTTCCTTGCTCATTGCCTTTTATTAACCACCCTATCTCCATAGTTGTGGGATGAATCAAGACATTTTTGTATAGCCTTCTGCACCCCTTTACAGGTCAACCCTTGACTGATCTCTCTTTATCCACTCTTACATTATCTAACGCTCTCCATTTCCTCCATAAAGCACGTCCAAATGTACCGAAAGCACATCACTATTTGTTGACTCTTTGGTGCACCTTCTGCTCACTCTACTCTGATCAGATAAGCTGTTTTTAAATGGCTAATATCAGTTGATTTTTATTTGTGAGTAAACTAACACTAAGGCAAAAAAGGAGATTTGAGAGAAAATAGCAAATATACTGTGGTATTCTTTAAGATTACAGATGTATGGAAACTGTAGGCAATTCATTATAATTGGGATTAGTATAAAATAAATAATGATAATTATTAATCAAGGAATATATACCTTGTGAAAAAGCCATAATACCTTTAAGATAGTAGCAAATTTATATACACATGAATATTTTAAGACAGTTTTACCTATATATAGACACACACATCACACACACACACACATAAAATATTTAGATCTTGTTTTTAATCAATTTTTGGAAGAACAAACTTATTCTGGCTCTCATTGTTTCCAACAAAAAGGGATTTTATGTGGTGAGGGTTCAGTTATCCTAAACATCATGCTTATTCTTAAGCTTGGGTTTGTGCCAGTATTGGCTCTCCTTTGCAGTGAATCAAGAAGTATATTGTTCTTCATGCTTGCAATTTGGCATTCTAAATTTTCAAATTGTGATAGATTTTTGGCTCTTTTTTTTTTTTTTTTTTGGTAATGATTACCTCCCTTTGAGTTCTGAAATAACCTGACTATATGAATTTGGGCAAATTACTTAAGTTATGTTAAGCTCAGTGTCTATACCGAGACAATGAAAATTTAAAATAAGAACAATCATTTCCTTCTCCATGTCTTACACTTCTAAATTTACCATAGGATAGAATATTTTTCATTTTAAGACTATAGATTGAAGAGTGGAAATACAAATAGGGAGAGGTGAGAAGAATACGAAATGTTCACATGTCCTGGGAACAGAGAACAAAAACCTGAAGTTTTTCTAGTTTTGTACTGTTGTTAAGGAAGTCTTGCTTTACAAATGCATGGTGCCAAGCTCAGTAACCTTAAAATAAAAAATAATTTTGTCTTTAAAGAGCTTAAGGTACTGAAAATAAAAGATGAAAAGTTTCAACATGCTCTATTACTACTCAAGTACAACAGTGAATCTTGCTGTTTAAATGGGCACAAAATTTCTTTCTTACTCAGTAATCCATACATGACCTGAAATAGATTATGACTGTGTAGTCAAATAATTGATGTATCAAAGATTTCTATGTGACTCATTCATAATTAAAACCCCATGATTTATTACTTTTCCAACTAGTTCCATCACATGTATCTTTCTCCTGCTAAAAATAAGAATAAGAGATTTATCCCTCTTTTATGATTGATCTATGGCCATTCCAATATAAATTTCATAGAGAGTCTTCCATTAAGTTAGTAAAATGTGATTGATGGAGAAAGGTTGCCAATCCCTAGTATCTTCTAATACAGTTAAATTTGGGATTTCGTTCAATTGGAATTTATAAGAAAATTTTACTTTGAAGAATAGTTAATATTATTTCCAGTGTCTTGTGTTATTATAAACCAGGCATACACATCCTAAAAAGCCGCAGACTATAAGGTCATTTAACAAAACTTCCCATTCAGTGATAAAAACAATGGCAAGCACATGCCACCTGGTGTAAATTACTGAATATTCTGGGATACGTTTGTTGGAGCATATGCAAGAACTTGATACTTAGTTAAGTTTGGGGGAATTTCAGGAATACAGGCTATATTGGATTGCTTCCCATTGATTTAGGCTTTTCTTGGAACACTTATCCTTAAGCCAAGAGTGATGACATTCAACTATTGGGAGTGATCACACTGACTTGACATATTGATATCCTAAATTTTCCTTTTTTTCTATAACGCTCCCATTAGGGAATAAACTATTTATCATTAATAAAATGAATCAATCAATGAATAAGACTCATGTCCAAAGGCTTAATTCTGAATTATATAAGTTGTGGCAAAAAAAATAAATAAATGTGTAATTGTCAAAAATATGCAGTTTCACTGGAGCTGTTGCTGATTTCACAACGATGCTAACTGCCAGGCACACAGACTAACACATCTTGTGTTGACTCTGAGTTACGACAGCAAAGATTTGTCAAATAACTTTTGATCATATTGTAAGGAAATTTTGTAGGTAAATGAAATAGAGCAGTAATAAAACATTACAGTACTTTGTATCTGTTCTTGATCCGGCAATTAATATTCATTGCATTTAATCTTCACAACAAACTCTAGTATTGCTTTTTTAGGTTTTTAACAAATTGAAAACTTCATTTCATGGGGAAAAGATGTTAAATTACATGTCTAAGTTCAACTCATAGATATCTGTAGTATATTTTATTATCTCCATCTACATTTGGCGTTCCTATATGAAGTCTTCCTCTGTGATGGACAATGATACATTCCACATGTAGGACTCAGGCGTAACCATAGACTTGCTCTGGCCAATGAAATGTGATTGGAAGTATTAGTAATATGTGTCACTTCTGAGCAGAAGCTTTAAGAGCCTTCATGGGATTCATCATTTTGCTCTGTCATGAGAAATAGTAATTTTAAAAATAGAGCCTATCACATCAGTGCTGAAATGATATGGAATAAAATTTCATCCAACACAATATAGACATGTAGCATATGTTAGAAATGAACTTTCACTGTTAGCCACTGACATTTGGGGGTCATTTGTTACTCTCACATAATCATTCCCGACTGACACAGAACCAAAGACAGAGTATGCACTCAAGTTAATCTGAAGGCCTGCTTGTACTGCTATTTTTTTTTTTTCTTAAAAGAAATAAATGCCTTAGCATTAAGTTATTCATATTTCTTGACAATACACCCTACACTTGTACATTTAGATGTCTCTGAATTCATTCACTTAGTAATTTGTCCTCCAGTCTTTGATTTCTATTGCTTCATGTCTTTGTGCCATTATTTATTCTAACAAACAAACAAAAAGCAACAACAGATAAAGAATCACATCCAGTGTTCTTTCCCTTTTGTCTAATAATATTTACAATGCTTAAAACCTGGCTTATGATTTCTTGTGCTCTAAAAATATTTTCTGAGTATCTGCATATTTACTGTGAAACAGTGAAACCAATCAAACTTACTTTTGTATCTAGTGTTAGTTATCATGGTGTCATAATAGTTCACAGGGCTCTTATGTCTAAATTAAATAAATTAACATATTTAGTTAATATGTTTTAACTGCATTATGTCTCTTTATCTGTAAGTGAGAAAAACTCATTTTCAGTGGCACCAGAGTTTGTTCTTACCACATGTGCGATATAAAACAAGCCTTTACAGAAGTCCTGGAGGAAACCACGTTACAAGAAATATTGTTCAACAACATCTCCACAATTTTCTAAAATACCCAGAGTTAGTAAATTCCTTATGTGCTGATGGTCTTGCCATTTTGCTGTTGGGCAAGGCTGGGTGTGAAGTTGCAGGCAGAGGGCAGTTCAGTGATTTGACTGTATGAAATATTTTCACTGAAAAATAAATAATTAGGACATCCCCAAGAATAAAAGCAACAGCACAAAAAGATGTTGGCTCAGATTTGGTCAAGCTTGTAATATACCCTTAAAGCCAAATAAAAATCATAGTATTTTCTTCAAAAATTCTTTTTTTGCTCTTAATTTAGCTAATGCTTTTCTTTATTTTCTTGTTTATATTACTTGGGTATGTGATTTTTAAATAGTAATATTGTGTTAAGGAAGATACTAACAATGCTATGCTGTGATATATATTTCTTTTAAAAATTACCTGTATAGTCTAGCATTCTTTTTGAAGATTCAGGTAATAAGATTTGTATAAATAGTAAACTAAAGTAAAAATAACTTTAATTATAATCACTGCTTACATAATTAGAATTTTGTTCTCATTTATAATAATTGTCTGGTGGTGCTCTTTTCTTTCTATGATTTAAGTGAATCTTGTATACCTGTGTGCAAAGGTAAGAGGAAGACTGCAATTGTGAATAAAAATTTTATCATTAGCTTTACTCTATAACAAGTTCCCAACCCATTGCTTGTTTTGTTTTCATAATAATAGTATGATCCAAAACAAACTTAAACTCTTTAAGAACTTCTTCCTGAGAAACTTGTGAAAGGATCTCACAGGGAAATATATATATATATATATATATATATATATATATATATATATATATATAAATTATACCTGAATTTTTTAAAATCTGGGAAAGTATACTTTTAAAATATATCTAAAGCCTCAAAAAAGCTATAACAAAGCAAACAGAAACTGAAGTCAATTGTCATTGGAAAGAAAGAAAATGAATAAGTGAATTTATATCTTTTTCAGGTTTTTGTCATGTTCTAATCAGTGCCATGAAAACCAGCTAAAATTTCTTTAGAATAATTCAGTATTTCTGACTTGAAGAACCAGAGAAAAGGCTTTAGGACAACCAGTTCCTGGAATTTTAGAAGTAAATTCTAGAAAGGACACCACTGCAGGGGAACACACAAAATTCCATGTAGAGTTTTTTCCCTAAATGCTCAACTTGTCATGGGCAGTGCAGACTGTAAACAGACCAGCTAAGGTGAAAAGAACTCATGTAATATTTAGGCTGCCACCTAACACAGGGACACCAAAATTTGTGGTTTTTGTTCAGCCCCATGAACTGCTTGCTTAAAAAAATAAAAACACACTTTGGAGAAACATTAAAGAATTCAGAACTTTCTACAATATATAATTTACAATGTCCAAGATATAATTCAAAATTACTCAGTAGGTGAATAAATAAGAAAATATATATTCTCAAGAGAAAAGACAAACACTATATAGAAACTGAGATACTCTAGGTATTGAAATTAGCAAAGGTTTTAAAGCAGTTTAGTTTATGGTCAAAAAAGTCAAGGAAAATATGCTCATAATAGACAAAGAAAAATCTTGTCTGGGAAATAGAAAAATTAAAATTGAACCAAGTTCTAGATTTGCTAAATCATTATCTGAAATTACCAAAAAAAAAAAAGCTCAGGATGTACTTATGTACTTAACAATAGAATAGAGATGACAGATAATGTTTAGTAAGCTTGAAGATGGATCAATAGAAATTACTCAATCTCATGTACCAAAAAAAAAAATAATGATGATAAAAAATTTAACAGACACTTTGGTATCCGTGGGACTGTACCAAAAAATACAGTATACATGTAATTTGGTTTCCAAAGGTAGATAAGAAAGGGAATAATTTGTAATTTTTTTTAAGAAATAGTCTAAATGTTTTAAGAAACTTAAAAAGAAATAAAACCTAAATGTTTCCCAAATTTAGTGAAAATATTAATTTAAAAATCCATGAAGCTTAGTGAAAACAATCAAGTATCAATCTAAATTGAGCCATATATATATATATATATATATATATATAGAGAGAGAGAGAGAGAGAGAGAGAGAGAGAGGCATATCACAGTTAAAGGCATAGGGTCACAAAGAGTCAGGCACAACTGAAGTGACTTAACAAAACACACATCACAGTTAAACTGTGAATGTGTGTGTCTGTGTGTGCACTCAGTTGTGTCCAACACTTTGCAGCCCCTAGACTGTAACCCCCAGGCCCCTCTGTCCTTAGAATTTTCCAAGCAAAAATAATGGAGTGGCTTGCCATTTCCTACTCCAGAGGATCTTCCTGACCCAGGGATTGAACTCACAACTCTTCTGTGTCTCCTGCATTAGCAGGAGACTCTTTACCACTGAGCCACCAGGGAAGAATTTCTTAATAAAAATAGGGTTAATTTCCCAAGAAAACAGATCATCTTCTCCCTGACATTCACATCCATATAAGTATCTTCTAGTTTAGGCTATATATAACCATTCTGATGGTTTCTTTCTGAATAGATAAACTATATCTTACAACATAGTTCATATAGTTATGCAGATATATACATCTATAGCATTTTTGCTCTTGCATTCTTTAAGAAAATCTTCTCAAATCAGAGGTTCTATGCCTTCAAATATCTCTCAGTGTTGGGCATACATTCTTCCAGTTATTAGAGTCTTCCCTACCCCAGCAGTCCAAAGATTCAAAACATCATAGGACTTATATAGCAGATTTTTGTAACATAGATTATTTTAATGAACAATTTTTGCAAGATTTGTACAAAAGAAAAAAAAAAGCTTAAGAAATGAAGATGGGACCTCCTAAAATTGGTGTAATCTTTCACATGAAAAGAAAGCGTTAGTCTTTCTGTTATATCCATCTCTGTGACTCCATGGATGGTAGCCCTGCCTGGCTCCTCTGTCCATGGAGTTCTCCAGGCATGAATACTGGAGTGGGTAGCCTTTTCTTTCTCCAGGGGATCTTCCAAACCTAGGGAATGGACCCGGGTCTTCTGTACAACAGGCAGATTTTATACCATCTGAGCCATTTCATTGCTGAGATTATGTGCTTGAGAAAAGCATGATGTTTTGGCAGTATTGTTTGGCAATATTGTTGCCACTTATTTTTGCAAAGTTTTCCATTCTGTACTTAAACACTGATATTTCAGAGAAAATGCAATATCTCTGCAAATATAGTGAGAAAATCAAATACAAATATAATGAGAAAAACTATTTTTTTCTTTTTTGAGGAAGACTTCAGATTTTGTAAATAAATGCAAATTTATCTCTAGGGAAGATGAAAATTGTATGAAATTCCACATAATTTTCTCAGGTGTTTATTTTTTGCACAAAGAGCAAGAAAAGGGAGAAAACAAAATGAAGGTTGAAGGCATTCAGGTGCACTTCATATTCTGTAAGGTCTAGAATTTTGTTCATTCTATGTGATGTCCAAGAGAGTCCTGATTAAATCCCTTTTCTACAGGGAGCTTATGAATGACTGCTGCTGGCCTTCTCTCTCCAAGTGATTTCAGAATTGTGAGAAGAGCATCAGACATCAAAAGCTTAGGTAAGTATTTCAGGTGATTGAAGCTTGGTGCCAAAGTTTAGTAGTTTATGAGAATCTACTCAATTTTATTTGGTTCTAGGTATATGAATTAAAGTAACTTTGGATTCAGTTTTATGTTCTTTCTGTAGCATTAACATCACAGCTTTTTAATAGCCATCACAATATTACTCCCAAATTTCTAATGGATTTTCAAAAAAAGTAGAAGGGGACAGTAGAGGATGAGATGGTTATATAGCATCACTGACTCAACTGAGGTAACTTTGAGCAAACTCCAGGAGATAGTGAAGGACAAGGAAGCCTGGAATGCTGCAGTTTATGGGATCACAAAGAGGTGGACAGGACTTAGCGACTGAACAACAACCACAGCAAATCCCCTTAAATGAACACTACACATACATCAAATAGGTGAAGACTGAGGTGGGCACTGTCAACATCCTTAGTCTCCCCGCATTCCTTAAGAAGTAAACACTAGTGAGAGTTCACAACTGTTCTTCTTCCCTCAAAGCACGATACTGGATGCTTGGGGCTAGTGCACTGGGACGACCCAGAAGGATGGTATGGGGAGGGAGGAGGGAGGAGGGTTCAGGATGGGGAACACATGTATACCTGTGGTGGATTCATTTTGATATTTGGCAAAACTAATACAATTATGTAAAGTTTAAAAATAAAATAAAATTAGAAAAAAAAAAAAAAAGAAATGCCAGAGGCTAAGCCAGGAAGCCTTCAATACTGCTGGTCCCAGAATCTTGCCCCATATTACAGCTTTAATCAAAAGAGGGACATTCAGGTTGTTTCCTGCCATCCACTTGCTCTAGCCAAATTCTCCTTTCGTATTTAAGTTGGTCATATTTCAACAGTCTACAGAAAGGAAACTCTTGGCTCACACATTGTTCAGTGTATCATTCCCTTCAGTGAATATGTGCAAATGCTGCAAACCTTTAAATAAATGATTGGTAAATATTTGCAACTGTAATCAAAAAACTGAAGGAATATAGAAGTCTCCAGTCTCCCTCTTTCTTGCTGCTAGGCAACTTGATTAAAACAGATCTTTCTAATCTGTAGAGTCTGTTAAAACTGCTGAAATGAAGTTTCTAATGCTGTAAAATGAATTCTGAGATACCGTGATATGTTTCAGTCTGTGTGGAAGGAGCTGTTAAACCTAAATCCTATCTAAACTTTTTTTTTAATTTACTCACTCAAATGTGAGACTCTTTCACTATTGCATTTCCCTACTGTACAATGGTAGAGTTTAGAGGTGATAACAATTGACTTATTCCTAGATTTACGGTGATTCTATGCGAAGCAAAGAACAGAAAATGCTGACTAAAACTTAGCTGCATGCCTGCGGCCCTTTAGATGCTTTGACTTTTTAATAACCTACACAAATGTGTAGGTTATTAAGTATGTGTAGGTTATTTCAGGCTGAATGAAATCTCATAAACACCATTTTGATAAAAATGGCATTCATTTTTGCATCTCTGAGTAAAGCTTCCCACAGTGATCTATTACAATGCTTAAATGTTTAACCTTTTGTAGGACATAAAAAAAAAATGCTTTGCTTTCAAAATAAGGTGCATTTCTTTTGTGTATGCTGTGAGAGCTGAACAGATTTCTGGATTAATTATTTGCAAGCCATTTGTGAGTTGAGATCCTCAAATTTCAAAGCAAAGACATGGAAAATTTAATTGTAACAATTACTTCATGTTATTTTAATCTTTTCAGAGGATAAATATTATAATCCAAGAGAATTATTTTCCTATTTCTTCAATACTGTGAAAGAAGATGTAAACTCACTATAAAGAAGTAGCTGAAACTTCATTTTCTTTCATTGTGACTACCCAAGTTGTTTTTTTTTTTTAATATCAGCATATTATCCTATACAATTAATAACAGTTCAACTTCATATAGTGTTCCATTGAGAAAGAAATATGGTGTTTGAAATATTATTGTTTAATAGTCGCTAAGTTAAAAAAGTATGTTTCTAATCTGGTAAAAAGTCAAATGATTCAGCTTTATTTAGTGATTCTTTCCATTCCGAATGTTGCAAAAACTTTATATGATTCTTTTTCCAGTTTATAAAAGTGGATATTAAGATGATTTATTTTAATGTTTTGTGTGAGTTGAACAAATCTTTTAAATTTTTATTATTATTAATATAATCAGCAATAAATCTATAAATACATCATTGCAGTCTGCTGTATTTATTAAAAACAATGGTCTTGGATTCTTTTAAGACTCTAATATCCTTTTATTAACAGAAAGGAAGCATGTTTATAGATATAATTACCTGTATTTAATGAAAATAATCATGTCACTTTGTATGGGACTTAATGCTCTCCGTGAGAAGAAATGTGGGTTTTGAATAGATTGAATTTTCCAGTTAATTATCACCTTCCATTAAATGTGAATCAGAATCAAGGTACATAGTGACAGTTAAAGATACCTTTATACAGCTTATACTTTCAAAAGAAAGATATACAGAAAAAGGAAAAAAATTCTTACCTTGAATAATTTGAACTTTTTTCCTAGTTTGTGGGCACATTTCTCCCTTAGCCATACATCTATATAGTGCCTGGCTCAGCGCTAAAGTTTTCATATGAACACATGATGGGAGTCATGTTGCAGGGATTAACTCTAGGAGATCTGGTCATGAATGATTAGAACTATGGCCATTTTTAGGCTGTCACACAACTATCTAAATAATTTATGCACCAAAGCGTAGATTTGGGAGTATGTACTCTACTTGTGACTTTTTGTTCAGAGAAAACAGCCTACACAAATCAATGCATTACTCAATCCATATTATCAATAAAAAGCAAAGGCTGTACAGTTATTTTTAAGGAATGTTTTTATAGATGCTATCATATATATATACATTTGCAAACTTTAGGTGTCCCATTTTCATATAAATAGGCTAACATGATAGATACTTCAGTAGTAGGAGAGGCATTTTCATACGTGTGTGTTAGTAGCTCAGTTTTGTCCGTCTTTTTGAAACCTCATGGACTTGCAACTAATCTTGCAACCAGGCAAGATTACTAGAGTGGGTTGCCATTCCCTTCTTCAGGGAATCTTCCTGACCCACAGATTGAACCTGGGTATCCCGAATTACAGGCTGATTCTTTACTATCTGAGACACCAGGGAAGTGGTAGTTATGTGAATATTAATAAAATGATCATACCTCTTCCAAACCTTAATCTAAAGTACTAGAGTTCATGTATCAGTATTGTAATGTGTAATGTAGAACACTATTGAATGAGTAAGTTGTTTTCATTCATTATCTTTTCTTCTCATTAATTGGAATGAATTTTTCTACCCTTATTTAATTTTATATTACCAAGCCTAAAAAATCACTTAGCTATTTTGAGAAGCACACAAAAGACCAAAGAACCTGAAGTTTTATGCCTGAACTAAGAAGGAAATCATAGTATTTAATACAAACACTTTAGAGATGTAAGCTTTATGCCTCCCAATGGCCACTGCCTATAGTTTATTGAGTCCCTATTTTACTCTCTAGAGTGTTCACACATATTCAGTAGTGTTCACCCATATTCCTAGTCTGTAGTTTTTTTATCTCCTTGATTTAATTATACACTTATCATCCCATATTTCTTACTCTGGCATGAAAACTTGATCCATATTGTCAATAAAAAGAAATGTCTTTCCAATGTCTTTTTTAGGTATCTTAACTTTGGTATTCTTCATTGTTAACTGATTTCTGATTATATTTAATTAAAAAAAAAAAAAACTAAAGGTAAAATTACTGATGATGTTGATGATAAAGATAGAAGAGGGAATTTATGACCTAGAGTTATAATGACTTTGGAGAAGGAAATGGCAACCACTCCAGTACTCTTGCCTGGAAAATCCCATGGACAGAGGAGCCTGGTGGCCTACAGTCCATGGGGTCTCAAAGAGTTGGACAGGACTGAGTGACTTCACTTCACTATAATGATGTATTCAATATTTAATTTCTATAATAAATCTGTGAGGAGGACATTATTAATATTATTTTCCAGAAGAAAAAGCAAGACATTGGCTGGATTAAATAAATTGTTCCAAAGTTGTATAATTGATAACCATTAAAACTTAGAGTTCACCCCCATCTGACTCAAAGTCCTGTTTTCTTTTTGGGACTGCAAATTATGGGTTTACAATGCCTACACTTGCCCAGCTTTAAGACAGAAGAAAAAGCCTGGAGTCATCAACAGAGACAATGGTTTAATGGATGGGGAATCTTACACGTCTGAAGCAAGGTCTGGAGAAATAGCCCTCCGGGTGCAATGCATGGCAAGCAGGACATCGCAGCATTCTTTGCTCCCAGGTGGAAGGGGAGAATGCCACTTTTGGAGGAGTTAAGTCAGATTGAAGGCAATGGCACCCCACTCCAGTACTCTTGCTTGGAAAATCCCATGGACAGAGGAGCCTGTTAGGCTGCAATCCATGGGGTCACTAAGAGTCAGACACGACTGAGCAACTTCACTTTCACTTTTCACTTTCATGCATTGGAGAAGGAAATGGCAACCAACTCCAGTATTCTTGCCTGGAGAATCCCAGGGACGGGGGAGCCTGGTGGGCTGCCGTCTATGGGGTTGCACAGAGTCGGACACCACTGAAGTGACTTAGCAATAGCAATAGCAAGTCAGGTTGACTTATCAGCTATCAAGGAAATCAGCAGAGGGGCACCCCGCCCTTACCCCTCCTGGAGAAAGTATATAGGATGGTCAGTCCTGTGAGTAGGGTATAGGTGAAGCAGAAACTGGTTCAGCAGGAGATGTACAGAAAGCAATAAAACAGCCATCTTGAGTGGCCTGATCATCCACACCTGCTGTGAAATCCTCCTCCCTCAGTATAATTTATTGAGCAACAATTATGTGTCAGGTATGTACTGTTCAGCCACTAAGTCTTGTCTGACTCTTTAAGACTCCATGGGCTGCAGCATGCTGGCT
Source organism: Bos grunniens (assembly GCF_055505025.1). Lineage (NCBI taxonomy): Eukaryota > Metazoa > Chordata > Mammalia > Artiodactyla > Bovidae > Bos > Bos grunniens. The sequence goes on along the minus strand of NC_141179.1, from coordinate 4,304,392 downwards.
TCCCTGTCCTCCAGGTATCTGTAACATGTTTCATAAGTTACATCTGGATATTAAAAAACTAGCAAGGATATACCAGTGGTAAGTGAATCATTATGCTTTCTTTTGTCAAGCTTCTTATCTGTGCTTGAATTTTCCATATATAGCATTGCCCACTTGTAACACAGGCTCAAAGAGTAGGACTTTTTCAGATATTAAGGGAATGACATTCCACTGACATTCAATGCTATCCAACTCTTGACTGCTAAGTTGAGTTACTGAATATTCACTTGCTTATTTACATTTCATTGATGTTGAGATTTTAGGATTAGAGGTGCAATAATGCATAATGAATTTAGTAAACTAAAAGATAAAATATGATTATTGTTTCAGGGCTTTAAATCAGCACAAAATACACATTTATATATATGTATATCTGTACACATAAGTGTATGTGTATGTATATGTATTTATTTGTGTATAAGAGGCATACACTCATATACATACAGGGTTTTCATTCAAGTATTATGTAAACCAATAAATATTAAAATGTTACCGATTATTCAGATTTTCTTTTAGTAAGAAAATTTCTGGCTTCCCTGGCATATATTTTATATGAATGGTTTCTGGCAGATTATTCACTGCAACAATTAATAACACACATAAGTCAGTCATAATACAAAAACATTCCCTTAAAAAGCAAATACAATAATTGATTGAATTTATAAAAATAAAACATTGATTAATATCTTCATCAAATGAGAATATAGTTCAAGGGAAAAGTAATGCAATTTTTTGGAGAATTTAGGTAGGAAAAAATAATGCAAGAAATCAATCTCTTCCCCCCTTCCCACTCTGTCTCTCTCTGTGTGTGTCTCTCTCTCTTCAAGAGTAAAACGTGAAACCTTCAGCTAAGGTTACAAACAAACAGGACTATAACCTTCTTCTCAATTTCCTGGAGCCATTCTCCTCTATAAATAAGAGCTCACCTAGTGACCCTCTTATGGAGAAAGGAAAGGAGAGTAACAAGGTATGTTTATTCCAGGCAGCTAGGCTTAGACCTCTAGCAAGCTAACAGATGTCTTTCCCCAGAGAATTCAGCCTAGTAGCCCTAGGAGTCTCTCACTGCCTACATTTTACTTTTTTAAATGTGAGAATCAAAAAAGAAGAAAAAAAAACATGAATATGCTTTGAAAATTACGTGATAGTAAAAAAGGAACTATAACTATTATTAAGCTATTGAATACCTCAATATTCATAATATTATAATCATATATGTTTTTTAATAGCATATTAAATGTGAAATGTGGTGAACCTTGTGTTTAATTTGGAACAAAATTTAGGAATAGGGACACTAGAAAAACCTGAAATTTTGCATAGAAAGGAGAGGAATGTTTGAGTGAGAAGGTAATACCCTGCATTGCATGTATGTTCAGCAAATTTTTAAAATTTAACTAGTAGTACAGTATAATATATAACCAGAGGTAACTTTGATGATGTTACTATACAAAATTAAACTTCTGGGTTTATGGCTTTCTGCCTTTTATATTTATAATTTTATTAACAAAACTTGGAAAATAGTTCCCTAGGAGTCAGATATCTCTCAGCACATACCATGACTTTCCCAGATAATTTCTCTTAGAGGTAGTAGATTTCTTTACCTGGAACATTATGTTAGAAAAAAGAAGTGGAACTGAACATTTCAATGGGAAATATGAGGAGTGAAATAGGAAGTTGGTGACTCAGAGGAAATTGTGGTTCTAATAACTGACATTTTATCCACATTCCCATTCTTCATTGTAATCTAGTTTCTGTTAGAATTGGTATCATAGAAATATCATAGGGTGTGGACTAAGTAGGGAACTGGCCTAGTGAGCTCTTGTCTACTAAGTATTACCTTAGTGTTATGGTGGAGATTAGGTATGGGTGAGTACCATGTTCATTAGGTCAGTTCAGGAATCAGTACCAGTTCAGCTGCTCAATTATGTAATACTCTTTGTGACTCCATGGATGGACTGCTGCACGCCAGGCTTCCCTGTCCAACATCAACTCCAGGAGCTTGCTCAAACTCATGTCTATCAGGTCAGTGATGCCACCCAACCATTTCATCCCCTGTTGTCCCCTTCTCCTCCTGCCTTCAATCTTTCCCAGCATCAGGGCCTTTTCCAATGAGTCAGTTCTTTGCATTATGTAGCCAAAGTATTGGAGTTTCAGGTTCAGCATCAGTCCTTCCAATGAATATTCAGGAATGATTTCCTTTAGATTTACTGGTTGGATCTCCTTGCAGTCCAAGGGACTCTCAATCATCTTCTCCAACACAGTGGTTCAAAAGCATCAATACTTTAGTGCTCAGCTTTCTTTACAGTTCAAATCTCATATCCATACAAGACCACCAGAAAAACCATGGCTTTGACTAGACGGACATTTGTTGGCAAAGTAATGTCTCTGCTTTTTAATACGCTGTCTAGGTTGGTCATAACTTTTCTTCCAAGGAGCAAACATCTTTTAATTTCATGGCTATAGTCACCATCTGCAGTGATTTTGGAGCTGCCCAAAATAAAGTCTGTCACCGTTTCCATCGTTTCCTCATCTATTTGCAATGAAGTTATGGGATCAAATGCCATGCACTTAGTTTTTTGAATGTTGAATTTTAAGCCAGCTTTTTCACTCTTCTTTCACTGTCATCAAGAGACTCTTGAGAGCTAGAGCTTCAGCTTCAGCATAAGTCCTTCCAAGGAATATTCAGGACTGATTTCCTTTAGGATTGCCTGATTTGATCTCCTTGCTGTTCAATGTACTCTCAAGAGTCTTCTCCAGCAACACAGCTCAAAAGCATCAGTTCTTTGGTGCTCAGCCTTCTTTACGGTCCAACACTCACATCAGTACATGACTACTGGAAAGCCATAGCTTTGACTAGATGGGCATTTGCTGGCAAAGTAATGTCTGCTTTTTAATATGCTGTTTAGGTTGGTCAAAGATTTTTTCCAAGCAATGAATGTCTTTTAATTTCATGGCTGTAGTCACCATCTGCAGTGATTTTGGAGATGAAGACAATAAAGTCTATCAGAGTTCGCATTGTTTCTGCATCTATTTGCTGTGAAGTGATGAGACCAGATGCCATGATCTTAGTTTTTCAATGTTGAGTTTTAGGCCAGCTTTTTCATTCTCATCTTTCACTTTCATCAAGAGGCTCTTTAGTTCCTCTTCACTTTCTGCCATAAGGGTGGTGTCATCTGCATACTTGATGTTGTTGATATTTCTTCCAAGAATCTTGATTCCATCTTGTGATTCATCCAGCCTGGCATTTCACATGATGTACTCTGCATATAAGTTAAATATACAAGGTGAAAATATATTGCCTTGACATATTCCTTTCTCAATTTGGAACCAATTTGTTGTTCCATGTCCTGTTCTAACTGTTGCTTCTTGACTTGCATACAGATTTCTCAGGAGACAGGTAAGGTGGTCTGGCATTCCCATCTCTTGAAGGATTGTCCACAGTTTGTTGTGATCCACACAGTCAAAGGCTTTAGCATAGTCAATGGAGCAGACATAGATATTTTTCTGGAATTCTCTTTCTTTTTCTGTGATCCAATGGATGTTGAAATTTGATCTCTGTTTCCTCTGCCTTTTTTAAATACAGCTTGAATATCTGGAAGTTCTCGGTTCACATACTATTGAAGAATTGCTTGGAAAATTTTGAGCTTTACTTTGCTAGTGGGTGAGATGAGTGAAATTATGCAGTCGTTAGAACATTCTTTGGCATTGTTTTTCTTTGGGATTAGGATGAAACCTTAACTTTTCCAGTCCTGTGGCCACAGTTGAGTTTTCCAAATTTGCTGGCATATTGAGTGCAGCAGTTTTACAGCATCATCTTTTAGGACTTGAAATAGCTCAGCTGGAATTCCATCACATCCATTGGCTTTGTTCATAGTGGTGCTTCCTAAGACTCACTTGACTTCACATTCCAGGTGTCTGGCTCTAGATGAGTGATCACACCATTGAGGTTATCTGGGTCATGATCTTTTTTATATAATTCTTCTGTGTATTCTTGCTACCTATTTTTCATATCTTAGGCCCTTACTCTTTCTGTCGTTTATTGTGCCCATCTTTGCATGAAATTTTCCCTTGGTATCTCTAATTTTCTTGAAGGGTTTCTACTCTTTCTGATTCTATTGCTTTTCTGTATTTCTTTGCACTGATTTCTAAAGAAGGCTTTCTTGTATCTCCTTGCTATTATTTGGAACTCTGCATTCAGATGGATATATCTTTCCTTTTTTCCTTTCCTCCTTTTTAGTTCAGGGAATGGTGGCATGAATATAGAGCACACAAACTCAGAAAAACAAAGAAGAAATTAAAACAACTGAAAATTTATTTATTTTAATTACTTTACAATATTGTATTGGTTTTGCCATACAGCAACATGAATTAAAAAAAAAAAAAAAAAAGAAAACTCATAGAAAATGAAAAGGCAGGATACAGAAAGAGGGTCAGGAATCCAGACTTGCACCAAGGGGATGCTGCTGAGCAGCTCAGATCACAATAATCAGAGACTGGTTTGGAAACCGGATGTTGTAAGAACACAATCATTGCCCAAGTCTATGCTATGCTATGCTAAGTCATTTCAGTCATGTCCGACTCTGTGCGACCCCATAGACAGCAGCCCACCAGGCTCCCCCATCCCTGGGATTCTCCAGGCAAGAACACTGGAGTGGGTTGCCATTTCCTTCTCCAATGCATGAAAGTGAAAAGTGAAAGTGAAGTCACTCAGTCATGTCTGACTCTTACCGACCCCATGGACTGCAGCCTAACAGGCTCCTCTGTCCATAGGATTTTCCAAGCAAGAGTACTGGAGTGGGGCGCCATTGCCCAAGTCTGGAAAATGCTTAATCTGCTTTCTACTTGGAAGAGAACCAAATCATAAAAAGCTCCAGCCTGCAGGGTAGCAACATACCTGCTAAAAGTTGACATAGAACTGTTACAACATCATATCCTCTTACACTTAATAAATCCTTTCACCTTTATTCCTGAGAGCTTCAGCTGTCACCTGTAGATGAAATTAGAAAGAAGCTGCGAACACAGAATCTAGTGATGCTCTCCCTTATTCAACTTTGAATAAAAAGTTGTTTGAAAATTACTTTCCAATGTGCTATTGTGCCTTCTGGCTCTGGCCATTCAACAGTATTGGGACTGAAACTAGATGACAAATGCTCGCCTCTACAAAGGTTAAGGTACACTGAGCTATGTAAGAATATGAGACCATCAGAGAGGAAACTGAAAAAGATATCTTCTGCAGGAGTTTAAGGCTACATGTGTAACCGTGATTTTGCATCAGCTCCTCAGTCTCATTTAAACAATGTCGACCTCACATGAGCCGGGTGTTTCACATCCAAAATCTAGCTCATTATTTTCCATCTTCTATCTCTTCTACCTCCTCCGTTTACTTCTCCCATGTCCCCTCTCTCAGTTGTTAGAAATACTGATCATTCAGTTTGAGAATAACTTGGATGTTGTCTTTTTTTTTCTTCAATCTCATACAATGTAAAAAGTACTAAGTGCTTGTCCCTCAGTTTTACTTTTTAAGGAGTTTTAAGGAGATTCACATCTATCTTCACCTGTCAATTCACAGCACCAGAGCTCTAGGTCAGGCTATTCTATATATTTTTTAATATAAATTTATTTATTTTAATTGGAGGCTAGTTACTTTGCAACCATTCTATGTTTTTGCCTTGGACTGTGGCCCTTGATTCCTGAAAGCTCTCCTGTCCAGCACCTTTGACCTCCTAGTCCTATTCCATTAGTGAACTTCTTGAAGAGTAAATTAACTATGTGAGTTCCTACTAAAATTATTCTATACAGGAATACCTTATGGTGTTAAAGTCCAAATTCACTAATATAGTTCCAACAAAATACTGATAATTTTTCAAACACACTGTATCTCATTCTAGGTGGTTTCCCAGCGGTTTTAGTACCACCTAACACTGGTGGTAAAGAATCCACCTGCCCATGCAGAAGACTAAGAGACACAGGTTTGATCCCTGAGTTGGGAAGATCCCCTGGAGGAGAGCATGGAAACCTTCTCCAGTATTTCTACTTGGAGAATTCCACGGACAAGGGAGCCTGGTGGGCTTCAGTCCATAGGGTCACAAAGAACTAAACACAACTGAAGTGACTTAGCACTCACGTACCTCATCCTGTACAAACTGCATCCTCTGCATTAAATACTCAATCACTTTTAGGTCTGTGGGGAGAGAGCAAATTATCCAAGATGGCATGTTCAGGTTCTCTCACCCCACGTTTTGTAAATAATGACTATGTAAGAGCTGAGATCATTTATAATACTGTCCATACGTGTTATGAGGCACTTGCTCACAGGATACTTTGTGCTGTATGAATATATGGGCTCCACCTAAAAACAGCGCAATGCTGCTGGGTCAATGCTGTGTCAGCTGGGTGAACCACTAGAGGAGAAGAATTGTGGTATGGCTGCCAGAAGAGAATAAACATGTCTGCAGTTCCTATGGCTCCTCGAGTCTTCTTCCAACCTTTTAGCTTGTGCTGTGCCTACCCTGGTTTCATTGAACAGGGCACCTACTGTGAACAGCAAGACAACTGGTGTCAGGAATAAGATAAGTAAGTAATACAGGGACCAGATATCTATCTTTCAAAACCTTAAAGTATAATCTTGGTTCTTTCATCTTAAGGAAAATTGGTTACTTCCTCTTTCCAGTTGTCACTATATTTTCTTATTGTTGTTGCACACTTGTGTCCAACTCTTTGCAGCCCCATGAACTGCAGTAGGCCAGGCTTCCCTGTCCTGCACCATATCCAGAGTTTGCTCAAACTCATGTCCATTGAGTTGATGATGTCATCCAACATCTCATTTGTCACTACCTCCTCCTCTCACCTTCAATCTTTCTCAGCATCAGAATATTTTCCAATGAGTCAGGTCTTCACATCAGGAGGCCAAAAATATTGGAGCTTCAGCATCAGTACTTCCAATGAATATTCAGAATTTATTTCCTTTAGGATGACTGGTTTGATCTCCTTGCTGTCCAAGGTACTCTCAAGAGTCTTCTCCAGCACCCCAGTTCAAAAGCATCAATTCTTTGGAGCTCAGCCTTCTTTATGGTCCAACATTCACATTCATATATGACTAGTGGAAAAAGCATAGATTTGACTAGACAAACCTTTGTTGGCAAAGTAATGTCTCTGCTTTTTAATACATTGTCTAGGTTTGTCATAGCTTTTCTCCCAAGCAGCAAATGTCTTTTAATTTCATGGCTGCAATCACCATCCCCATGATTTTGGAGCTCAAGAAGATAACGTCTGGTAGTTTCCATTTTTTTCCCCATCTATTTGCCATGAAGTGATGGGACCAAATGCCATGATTGTAGTTTTCGAATGTTGAGTTTTAAGCCAGTTTTTTCACTCTCCCTTTTCACTTTCATCAAAAGTCTCTTTAGTTCCTCTTCACTTTCTGCCATTAGGATATTTAACTTCTAATATGGGATCACTCTACTCTGGTATAATCATTTGTTTATATATATTTCTTTTTTTAAGCTATATGTGAAGGACATGAGAGCACATACCAAATCATGACTTTAAATGGTGAACATTGTTTAGCATCCTCTGTATAGTACTTTCTCAGGGAATATGTAAGAAATGTTGAAGGGTTAGATTTATTTCATTCCATTATTAAATACAAATGATATTATATACATTATTCTATTGAGTTTAATATGTGCTCTGTCAACTATACTATGTATAATTTTCAGTTTGTCAAAATTAATAAAGATTCCATTTCATATCCAAATACTTAAACTAATTTTAAAGATCCAGAGTACTTACTTCGTTACATATATATGTGTGTGTATATATATATAATCTAAAATAAAAATATGTAATACATGTTTCATGATATGTATATTCTTATTATGAAATAAAAGTCTTTTACATCTTACAGAAACAAAAAAACAAAAAAGCAGTATTCCTTCAAACTTTCAAGGTGATCAAAAAGAAGAAAAATATGAAAAAAAACCAAGTCATAACCAAGGAGCCATGGCAACTAAATGCAATGTGATATTTTGGATATTCTACATTGAATCCTGAAACAGAAAAAGACACTAGGTAAAAATTAAGACAATATGAATAAACCATGGAATCTGTCTAGTAATATTGTATTGATATGTGGTTCTTAGTTGGGCTCCAAAATCACTGCAGATGGTTACTGCAGCCATGAAATTAAAAGACGCTTACTCCTTGGAAGGAAAGTTATGACCAACCTAGACAGCACATTAAAAAGCAGAAACATTACTTTGTCAACAAAGGTCCATCTAGTCAAGGCTTCCAGTGGTCATGTATGGATGTGAGAGTTGGACTATAAAGAAAGCTGAGCACCGAAGAATTGATACTTTTGAACTGTGGCATTGCAGAAGACTCTTGAGATCCCTTGGACTACAAGGAGATTCAACCAGTCCATTCTAAAGGAGATCAGTCCTGGGTGTACATTTTAACAACTGATGTTGAAGTTGAAACTCCAATACTTTGGTCACCTGATGTGATGAACTGACTTGTTTGAAAAGACCCTAATGCTGAGAAAGATTGAGGGCAGGAGGAGAAGGGAATGACAGAGGATGAGATGGTTGGATGGCATCACCGACACAATGGACATGGGTTTGGGTGGACTCCGGGAGCTGGTGATGGACAGTCAGACACGATTGAGCAACTGAACTGAACTCAACTGACTTGAAACCAGAACACAATAGAGGATGAATAAGAAAATGGATTGAAACAAATTATAAAAATCCTGAAGAAAAATGGTTCCATTTTGCATCAGATATGTAGAAATAGAGAAGATAAGAAAAGGTCAGGTTTTGTATTTTTTTTAAGTAGGTGTAGTTCTTAAATTGATTAGATATGTCATTTGAGAAAAATCTTAGCATCATTGATGGTTCCAAGGAATTTATCTGACAAAATAGAGGAAATAAGTTGTCCTTTACAGACAAGGAAGACAACTAGAAGCTTGATTTGAGGGAAAGGTAAAAGAAAACAGCAAAAGCTTATTATGAACATGGTAAGTTTGAGACTTCTGCTAGACAGGAAAGAGGAGATATTAAATATGTAGTTGATATATAGATTTGGAGTTCAAGAATAGAAATATGAATCTGAAAATTATCAAATGTATTTATATGTACATGTAGGTATGGGTGCTCAGTCATGTTTGACTCTTTGTAACCCTATGGACTATAGCATGCCAAGCTCCTCAGTCCATGGAATTCTCCAGGCAAGAATGGATCTTCCTGAGCTAGGGATCAAATTCGTGACTTCTGCATTGCAGGCAATTTCCCACCACTGAGACACCCTTGGAAGCACATATGTAGGTATATGGAGTAAATAAAATAACCAAGGGGTGAATATATAGAGAGAAACAAACAAAACAAAATTTGAGAATGAAGAGACGTGAATTATCTTAAAAGCTAGTCAGGGAGATAAGGAAGGCTCAGCCAAATTACAAAAAAATCATGAAAATATAAGGACTTAAAATATAAGTGAATTGAAGAAAGTATTTTAAAGAGGGTGATATAAACTCAATCATATGCCACTGATAGATCAAGAAAGATGAGACTTGACAATTCAACAGTGGATTTAGTAAGGTGAAGGCCATTGTTAATATAATAATATATTGTTGGTATAGACAAGAGCATTTTTGGTGGAGTGGTAGGATGGAGAGCCTCATATAAGAGGGGTTATAAAAAGTTGGGAGAAGGTGTGCAATACATATAACTGATTGTTTTCATCTATAAAAGAAAGAAGTAAAACACCTGGATCATAAATGATCAATTCACTATAGAGGTTATATCATTTTTAATTCAAATAAAATATATTTTACACATTATGAGCTTATCAAGTTCATTTATTGCTGACATGTTTCAATACTCAAATGTACTGCACTGTATATTTAAAGGATGATCAGCTGGAATTTGACATTGATAAATAATCTTTAAACATTTGAAGCATAAGATAAGTATGTAATTGTGGGGATAGGTAGAGCTGAAACTTTTAAAAATAAATGGAAAAAATTGCCCAGCACATGTAGAAAATGAGTGCATTAATTAAATTAAATGTGCATTACTTTTTTTAAAACACCATCCTTGTAGAGAAGGGGGACACAGTAGTTTTGTTCACAAACATAATATGAATTGGAGAGAAATAAAGTATTTAGTGAGATGATTAAACATACTTCACTTCACATATTTAATTTGAGCCACATTTGCTGTCTAATATGGTCATATTCTAAACTAAAGAAATGTTAGTTTTTAGTTAAAATTATGCTAGAAATACAATTATGAAGTTGACAAGTTGTGTTCTTATTGTGTAAATTATGGTTCATAGTTAAAATTATCTGCCTTAGGCACTTTTGGAGTATTAATAATCAAAGCTTAATTGGGAGCAATTTTAAAATGTCTTTGACATCAACTCCAAATTCCTTGGCATTAATTCTCATGTTTTTCAAATTAATGACTTATTTAAGTTGTAGAAACTTATTGAGCATATTTGAAACTTATTTGCATCAGTAGTAAAGCAGGGTGTCCTTGACTCTTTGATAAGCTACCAACACTGATTAGTAGGAAAAAGTAGATATTAAATAGAAGATTAAATTCTTGTTTTCTTAGGAAGAACAATGCATGGTATTCAAACTAAAACACTTAATTTGGAGAATGATATTTAATTCTTAAATGTTGACTGTTAGTTTTAAATTAAGCTAAAATTTAAATCTTTTAGAGAATATGAATATCAAACACTATGAATCTAAGTAATAAAGTTTTGCTTGTGTATTTATATTCATTCAGTTCAGTTCAGTCGCTCAGTCGTGTCCTACTCTTTACGACCCCATGAATCGCAGCACACCAGGCCTCCTTGTCCATCACCAACTCCCGGAGTTCACTCAGAAGTTCATTAGGGTCTGAGAAAGTGAAACCCTTTTTGTCAAAGAGGAATGCTTACCCAACCTTCATAATATTGTTGAAAATTAACTGACAGAGGACTTTTGTTTTAACCTGTTTCTTGAATCTGTTTCCTTATCTTTAGAGAATATATTTGCCCAAATTAGTTATAACGTGTTAGAAATCATGTATTTTGTTTGGCAAACACAACAGCTCACACCATTTGTACTCTTGAAAAATCAATAATCACAAGGAATACTTTTGTTCTTCCACTGAGAAGTGGTATACATTTACACTGGAATATTGTGTGTGTGTGTGTGTGTTCTTAGTCTCTCAGTTGTGTCCAATTCTCTGTGACTCCATGGACAGTAGCCCGACAGGATCCTTCATCCAGGGGATTTTTCAGCTAAGAATACTGGAGTAGGTTGCCATTTCCTTCTCCAGGAGATCTTCCAAACCAGGAGATTGAACCCAGGTCTTTGGCATTGGCAGGCAGATTTTTTACCACTAAGGAAGCCCCTCTAGCAAGCTTAATTGCATGTAACCCCCCCATTACAATAGAATATTACTGAGCCATAAAAAGAGAAGGCAATGGCAACCCACTCCAGGACTCTTGCCTGGAAAGTCCCATAGACAGAGGAGCGTGGTAGGCTACAGCCCATGGGGTTCGCAAAGAGTCAGACACAACTGAGTGACTTCACTCACTCACTCAGCCATAAAAAGGAATGAAATTAATTAATTCACAGAGATGTGGATGGACCTAGAAAGTGTCATCAGAATGAAGTAAGACAAAAACAGTAAAGCAAATATTGTATATTAACACATACGCAGGACATCTAGAAAAAAATGGTAAAGATGATCTTATTTGCAAAGCAGAAATAGAGACACAAACATAGAGAACAAATGTATGGATACCAAGGTGGAAAAGTGGTGGGATATGTATAAAAGACATAACAAATGAGAGCATACTATGTAGCACAGGCAACCAAGTGCTCTCTGGTGCCCTAAATGTGAAGGAAGTCTAAAAAGAGGGATTAATCATTCCCCAAAGTCCATTTCCAATATTGTCTGTTGTTGTTGTTCACTTGCTCAGTCATGTCTGGCTTTTCGTGACTCCATGGACTGCAGCACGCCAGGCTTCTCTGTCCTTCACCATCTTACAGAGTTTGCTCAAACTCATGTCCATTGAGTCTATGATGCCATCCAACCAACTTATTCTCTGTTGCCCCCTTCTGCTCCTGTCCTCAATCATTCCCAGCATCAACATCTTTTCCAATGAATCAGCTCTTCACATCAGGTAGCCGAAGTATTAGAGCTTCAGCTTCAGCATCAGTACTTCCAATGAGTTTTCAGGGTTGATTTCCTTTAGGATTGACTGGTTTCATCTCTTTGCAGTCCAAGGGACTCTCAAGAGCCTTCTCCAGTACCACAGTTCAAAAGTATCAGTTCTTCAGTGCTCAGCCTTCTTTATGGTCCAGCTCTCACACCCATACATAACTTGTGGAAAAACCATAGCTTTGACTATATGGACATTTGTTGGCAAAGTGATGTCTCTGCTTTTTAATACACTGCCTAGGTATTTCATAGATATTTTTTTTTTACCCCAAAGAAGGAAGCGTCTTTTAATTTCATGGTTCCAGTCACCATCCACAATGATTTCAGAGCCCAAAAAAATAAAGTCTGTAACTGTTTCCATTGTTTCCCCATATATTTGCCATGAAGCAATGGAACCGAATGCCATGATCTTAGTTTTCTGAATGCTGAGCTTTAAGCCAACTTTTCCCAACTCCACTCTTTCATTTTCATCAAGAGGTTCTTTAGTTCCTCTTTGCTTTCTGCCATAAGAATAATATTATTTACATATATGAGGTTGTTGATATTTCTCCTGGCGATCTTGATTCCAGCTTGTGCTTCATCCAGCCCAGCATTTCGCATGATGTACTCTGCATAGAAGTTAAATAAGCAGGGTAACAATATACAGCCTTGACATAGTCCTTTCCCAATTTTGAACCAGGCTGTTGTTCCATGTAGAGCTTCCTCTCTCCAGATGTCCCTAGCACTCTTTGTTGTTGCTGTTCAGTTAAGTCATGAATGATGGACTGTAGCCTCCCAGAATCTACTGTCCATGGGATTTTTCCAGGCAAGAATACTGGAGTAGGTTGCCATTTCCTTCTCCAGGGCTCTAGTACTCTAGTAGTTCCCATAACACAGCACAGGGCAAATCTTACTCATCTACCCATGTCCAGTCCTGTTGCACAGTGAAGGGTATGCTCAATAAATACTGAATGTAAAAGCCTCCAAATATAAAAGTGACTGTTTTATTTTTCACTCCTGCATTCTTAGTTCCTGTATTGTCCTGCATTTAATAGGTGCTAATGCCAAAGCCTTTGACTGTGTGGATCACAATAAACTAGAAAATTCTGAAAGAGATGGGAATATCAGTCCACCTGACCTGCCTCTTGAGAAACGTGTGTGCAGGTCAGGAAGCAACAGTTAGAACTGGACATGGAACAAGAGTCTGGTTCCAAATAGGAAAAGGAGTACTTCAAGGCTGTATATTGTCACCCTGCTTATTTAACTTCTATGCAGAGTACATCATGAAAAACACTGGGCTGGAAGAAGCACAAGCTGGAATCAAGATTGCCGGGAGAAGTATCAATAAACTCAGATATGCAGATGACACCACCCTTATGGCAGAAAGTGAAGAGGAACTCAAAAGCCTCTTGATGAAAGTGAAAAAGGAGACTGAAAAAGTTGACTTAAAGCTCAACATTCAGAAAATGAAGATCATGGGATCTGGTCCCATCACTTCATGGGAAATAGATGGGGAAACAGTGGAAACAGTGTCAGACTTTATTTTGGGGGCTCCAAAATCACTGCAGATGGTGACTGCAGCCATGAAATTAAAAGACACTTACTCCTTGGAAGGAAAGTTATGACCAACCTAGATAGCATATTGAAAAGCAGAGACATGACTTTGCCAACAAAGGTCCATCAAGTCAAGGCTATGGTTTTTCCAGTGGTCAGGTAGGGATGTGAGAGTTGGACTGTGAAGAAAGCTGAGCGCCGAAGAATTGATGCTTTTGAATTGTGGTGTTGGAGAAGACTCTTGAGAGTCCCTTGGACTGCAAAGAGATCTAACTAGTCCATCACAAGGGAGATCAGTCCTGGTTGTTCTTTGGAAGGGCTGATACTAAAGCTGAAACTCCAATACTTGGCCACCTCATACGAACTGTTGACTCATTGGAAAAGACTCTGATGTTGGGAGGGATTGGGGGCAAGAGGAGAAGGGGATGACAGAGGATGAGATGGCTGGATGGCATCACCGACTCGATGGACATGAGTTTGAGTGAACTCCGGGAGTTGGTGATCAACAGGAAGGCCTGGCATGCTGCGGTTCATGGGATCACAAAGAGTCAGACACAACTGAGTGACTGAACTGAACTGAACTGAAAGCACACTTTATCTATTAAGGGGATAAACTGATTAAAATGTATAAAATGGCTATAATGCACAAAGCAAAATTGTCACCACCAATTTAAACCCGTTTGCTGTATTCCAAGTATTTTATTAATTACCTTTTATAATCTGTCATATTTGTCCTGTCCATCTCTGATTCATTAACTCTCATCCTGTTCCCTTATCCTTTAAGTAAATTTACCTGAATTTTCTTCTAGTACTATAGAGTCAACATGTGCCAATTAGAGTTTCCATCTACATGTATTAATTTACTTTTCTTTTAAAGAGATCTCAATTCCCTTGGTTATCAATGATTCCATGAGTTATCAGTGAGTTCTTTAGCTTAGACCTTTTCCTCACCTCAATACTTCCACTTTTTAACCAACTTTGATGTTGATATTAACATAGCCCACTTTTGATTTTTCCCATTATTCCTCAAAATGCATGGTTAAGTCCCTCTAATCTTTATTTTGGACTTCTGTGTTAGTTTTCTCTCTAGTTAAATTTTCCTAAACTACTATGTGAATGTTTTACCTGGTCTCTCTATTTTCAATTCCTCCCTATCCACTTTCTATTCAATCTGTCTTACGTTATTTTTAAATCTAACATATTCCTTCTAAATTTTCAATCATTTTTCTGTTTATAAATCAATGATATACAATTTATCACTAAACAGAATTTCAAATCCTTAGGGCATGCAAAGTTATCGATATCTACATTCAACCCATTTTTCAATATTTTTCTTCTCCCCCTTATTAATATTGCAATTATGTTCTAAGCAAACTAAACAGAAACCCTATTCTCAAATATTCTCTGGATTTTGCAAATATTTGCTTTATTCATGATGTTCCTAAAATAACACTTTTCATATTTTATGTTTAAATCCTACTTTTCCACTAAGTTAAAGTCGCTCAGTCATATCTGACTCTTTGTTCAACCCATGGAGTGTGTAGTCCAGAAATTAACCAGTCCAGAATACTGGAGTGGGTAGCCTTTCCCTTGTGCAGGGGATCTTCCCAACCCAGGGATAGAACAGAGGTCTCCCGCATTGCCGGCAGATTCTTTACCAGCTGAGCCACAAGGTAAGCCCAAGAATACTGGAGTGGGTAACCTGTCTTTTCTTCAGCGTATTTTCCAAACCCAGGAATCCAATCAGGGTTCCCTGCATTGCAGGAGGATTCTTTACCAAATGAGCTATCAGGGAAGCCCCAATCAACTAAGATTCATCTCAGGTTCTGTTCCCTATGAACATGCCAAAGGAGGAACTCAGTTATAGTGTTTCCTGTTAATCATACCCATAATTTTCTAGCCTACTATCATCAGTGTTTATGTGAGCCCTCAGTATTGCTTTACTCAGTTATTTATTCTTTAAGCTCCTCTCCCTATCTCCATTTCTATGAATTCTTTCAAGAGAAACCATACAGGGTGTTTTAAATGTATCCAATATTCATGTGTTCTGCTCAAATCATCATTATATAAGTGTTATTTTGCTACAGAGTGCATTGTGTCTTGTTTCATTCAATATTATGGTATTTAGCGGTCTATCTACATTTCAGTGTTTACAATCTAGTCTCTTCCTTCTAACTGCTGCATCATATTCCACCAACTCACTGTATATACTACAGTTCAAGTAACTTTTAAAAATACAAATCTGATTATGCCATTCTGTTGCTTAATTTTTTTTGGGGGGGGGGTAATTTCCTCCTTTCACTTAGGATACATTTCAAAATTCTTAGCATATCTATAAGAACTTACAAGATCTGGGCAGAACTTACAAGATCTAGCTCTTAAGTTCTACTCTTTACCCTTCTCCCCTTGGACTGCATTCCAACCCACCCAAACTCCTGTTCTTCAAGCCAGTTGCGCTTCCCCTTTTATTCTTTGCGCATAATGTTCTATCTTACTATGGACATGAGTTTAAACTTTGTTTTCTCATATACATCTTCTAAGACTGGTGAAATAAATCAGGGGGCCAAGTTTTAAATATTCTTTCACACAAATGCTTCTTTATTACACTGTATGTAATCAGTGTGTGTATTTATTTCTGTGTGCAGTCAATTCTTCAGTGTCTGTCTTGCTCACTATAAAATCAGCTCCAGCTAAGGCTAGAGTGAGGTATGTTTATTCCACATGTTCTGGCTTATGGTCCACTAGGAAGATGCCAATAAAAAAGTGTTTAGTAAATGAATGACATGGGAAAAGTGACTTGTCCAGCTTCAGAAAACTAATTAAAATTAACCTCTGGCCAAGAAAGTAGTGCTTCTTTTTTGTGAACTTACTTTTAAATATTTATTTGTTTATTTATATCAAGTTACAGTTTTTCAAGGTGAACAGTGTAATGATTTGACTTACATATATCATGAAATGATTATCATGGGGAGTTTAGTGAATATCCATCTTATGCACATAATTGATTTATAATATATTAGTTCCAAATGTACAGAAGAGTGATTCAAAATTTTTAGAGATTATATTCCATTTATAGCTATTAAAAATATTGGTTATATTCCCTATGCTGTATAATATAACCTGGTATTTTATTTATTTTATACATTGTAGCCTGTACCTCTCAAAGGCCTAACATGATATTACACCTCCCATTGGTAATGACCAGTTTGTTCTCTATGAGTCTGTTTCCTTTTTGTTATAGTCACTAATTTGCTCTGTGTTTTGGACTCAAATATAAGTGGTGATATGAGTGACTGAACTGAACTGAACTGATAGAGTATTTGTCTTTGTCTGACTTATTTTATTTGGCATGATACCCTCCAAGTCCATCCATGTGGTTACAAATGGTGAGTTTTCATTATTTTCTGTTTAACTAGTACTCCATTGTATAGTATTCCATCTTCATTATCCATTCATCTGTTGATAGACACCTATGTTGCCTCCATATCTGGGCTATTGTAAATAAGGCTGATATAAACATTGAGGTATATTTATATTTTATAATTAAACTTTTCCTTTTCTTTGATTAGATAGCCAGGAGTGGAATTCTTGAATGATATGGAAGATACATTTTTGGTTTTTGAGGAAACTTCATGTGTTTTCCACAGTGGGTCTACTGATTTTACTCTGAAACAGTGCACTAGAGGTCCCTTTTCTCCACATTCTCACCAACACTTTATTTTTTAATGTTAGCCATTGTGATAGGTGTGAGATGATATCTCATTGTGAATTTGTTTTGCGTTTTTCTGATGATTAGAGATGTTGAGCATATGTCCATAAGCCTATTAGTCATCCATACATTTCTTATTCAGGTCTTCGGTATAGGTTTTAATTGGGTTGTTTGATTTTTTATATTGAGTTGAATGAGTGGTTTGTATATTTTGGATATTAACTCCTTATTAGATCATTTGCAAATAATTTCTTCCACTCAGTAGGTTGCCTTCTCAATTTTCCTATGGATTTTTTTTGTTGTGCAGAAGCCTTTAAGACTAGGCCCCATGTCCTTATTTTTGCTTTTATTTCTCTTGTCTTAGGAAATAGATCCAAAAAATATCACTACACTTTATATCAAAGAGTGTTCTGCTAATGTTTCTTTCTAGGAGTTTTATGGTTTCAATTCTTACATTTAATTATTTCATTCATTTCTAATTTAATTTTGAAAATGGTGTGAGGAAATATTGTACTTTCATTGTTTTACATATAACTGTTCAGTTTTCTCAGCATGATTTATTGAAGAGATTGTGTTTTCACCATTACATAATCTTGTCTCCTTTGCTGATTAACTGACCATGAATTTGTGTTTTTATTTCTGGGTTCTCAATTCTGTTCCATTGATCTATGTGTTTGTTTTGTAACCGTACCATACTGTTTTAATTACTGGAGCTCTGTATTATACTCTAAGTCATGGAGTGTGATACTTCCAGCTATATTTTTTTTTTCAAGATTGCTATGGATATTTGGGATATTTCTGGCTCCATACAAAATTTAGTGTTATATGTTTTGTGCTGTGAAAAATTCCATGAATATTTTCATTAGGTCTTCATTGAATCTTTAGATTGTTTGGGGTAGTATGGTTACTTTAACAATATTAATTCTTTCAATGCAAGAACATGATGTACTTTTCCATTTGTTTGTCTTCAGTTTGTTTCATCAACATGTTATAGTTTTCTGAGCCCAGACTTTTTATCTCCTTCAGTTCAGTTCAGTTCAGTTGCTCAGTCATCTCCGACTCTTTGCGACCCCATGTATCGCAGCCCATCAGGCCTCCCTGTCCATCACCAACTCCCGGAGTTCACTCAGACTCATGTCCTTCGAGTCAGTGATGCCATCCAGCCATCTCATCCTCTGTCGTCCCCTTCTCCTCCTGTCCCCAATCCCTCCCAGCATCAGAGTCTTTTCCAATGAGTCAACTCTTTGCATGAGGTGGCCAAAGTACTGGAATTTCAGCTTTAGCATCATTCCTTCCAAAGAAATCCCAGGGCTGATCTTCAGAATGGACTGGTTGGATCTCCTTTCAGTCCAGGAGATTCTCAAGAGTCTTCAACACCACAGTTCAAAAGCATCAATTCTTCAGTGCTCAGCTTTCTTCACAGTCCAACTCTCACATCCATACATGACCACAGGAAAAACCATAGCCTTGACTAGATGGACCTTTGTTGGCAAAGTAATGTCTTGTTTTTCAATATGCTATCTAGGTTGGTCATAACTTTCCTTCCAAGGAGTAAGTGTCTTTTAATTTCATGGCTGCAGTCACCATCTGCAGTGATTTTGGAGCCCCCAAATTTAAATTCTGACACTGTTTCCACTGTTTCCCCATCTATTTCCCATGAAGTGATGAGACCAGATGCCATGATCTTCGTTTTCTGAATGTTGAGCTTTAAGCCAACTTTTTCACTCTCCACTTTCACTTTCATCAAGAGGCTTTTTAGTTCCTCTTCACTTTCTGCCATAAGGGTGGTGTCATCTGCATATCTGAGTTTATTGATACTTCTCCCGGCAATCTTGATTCCAGCTTGTGCTTCTTCCAGCCCAGCTTTTCTCATGATGTACTCTGCATAGAAGTTAAATAAGCAGTGTGACAATATATAGTCTTGATGTACTCCTTTTCCTATTTTGAACCAGTCTTTTGTTCCATGTCCAGTTCTAACTGTTACTTCCTGACCTGCATACAGATTTCTCAAGAGGCAGGTCAGGTGGTCTGGTATTCCCATCTCTTTCAGAACTTTCCACAGTTTGTTGTGAGCCACACAGTCAAAGGCTTTGACATAGTTAATAAAGCAGAAATAGCTGTTTTTCTGGAACTCTCTTGCTTTTCCCATGATCCTATTCCTAGGTATTGTATTCTTTTTATGTGATTATAAAATGACTTTTTTTCCTTATTTTTTTTATAAAAGTTCATTGATAATGTATAGAAATGCAAAATATTTCCATATATTAATATTTTATCCTGCAACTTTGCCATATTCACTGCTGAGTTCCAGTAGTTCTCTAGTGTCATCTTTATGATTTTCTATATGTAGTAGCATACCATGTGCAAACAGTGACAGTTTAACCTCTCTCTTTCCAATTTGGATTCCTTTCATTTCTTCTTCTTGTCTGATTTTTCTGGTAGGAATTTGAATATTATGTTAAATACCAGTGACAAGAGTGGGTATTATTGTCATGTTTTTGATCTTGGCAGAAATGTGTTTAGCTTTTTGACAATCAGTATAATGTTCTCTCTGTCGTATATGGCTTTCATTAGGCTGAGGTATGTTTCATCTATGCTCATTCTCTGGAGAGTTTTTATCAAAAATGGATGCTGAATTTTGTCAAAGTTTTTTTTTGTATCTATTGATATTATTGTATGGCTTTTTTTCAGTTTGTTAACATAGTATATCACATTGATTAATTTGTAGATATTAGTAGAAAAAACATGTATCCCTGGGGAAAATCCCACTTTACGACAGTGGGATACCACCATCCTTTCAATAATTTGTTGACTTTGGTTTGTCAGTATTTTGTTGTGAATTTTTGCATCTCTGTTCATTTGGGATATAGTCTGTCAGTTTGTTTGTGTGTGTGTGTGTGTGTGTGTGTGTGTGTGTGTGATGTATTTGAGTTTGATATCATGGTGATGCTGGCCTTGTAGAACGAGTTCAGGAGTCTTCCCTCTTCTGATATTTTTGGAACAGTTTGAGAAGGATAGGTAATAACCCTTCTCTAAATATTTGGTTAAATTCTTCTGGTCACTGGGACGACCCAGAGGGATGGTATGGGGAGGGAGGAGGGAGGAGGGAGGAGGGTTCAGGATGGGGAACACATGTATACCTGTGGCGGATTCATTTTGATATTTGGCAAAACTAATACAATATTGTAAAGTTTAAAAATAAAATGAAATTAAAAAAAATTCTTCTGGTCATAGACTTTTGTTTGTTGAGTATGTTTTATTTTATTACTGTCAGTTTTAGTTTATTACTGTAAATAAATCTGTTCATATTTTCAATTTCTTCCTCATTCAGTCATGGGGGATTATATATTTCTAGGAACTCATCCATTTCTTCCAGGTTATCTGTTTTGTTGGCATCTTGTTTTTCATAGTAATTTATTATGATCCTGTGTATTTCTGTGATGTTGGCTGTAATTTGTCTTTTTAAGAATATTATTGACTTGGTTCTTTTTTTTTTTTTTCATGAAGAGCCTAGCTAAAGGTTTACTAATTTTGTTTATCTTTTCAACAGACCACCTCTTAATTTCATTGGTTTTTCTATTTTTTGTTTCTATTTATTTAAGCTCTGATTTTTTTCTTTTAACTTGAAATTTTGCTTGTTTTTCTTTTTCTATTTCTTTTACATTTAAGGGTAGGTTGTTTATTTGAGATTTTTCTTGCTTCATGAGATAAGTGTGCATATATAAATGTCCTTCTTAAAACTGGTTTTGCTACATCCCATAGATCTTGGATCATCGTGTTTTCATTTTCATTTTTCTCCTGGTATTTTTTTTAAGTTTCTTCAACCATTTTATAAGTGTTGCATTTGTTTAGTAGCAAATGGTTTACCCTTGACATGTCTGTGCTTTTTACAAATTTTTGTTTTGATTTTATCTTTTACTTGATTTCTAGTCTTATAGCATTGTGGTCAGAAAAATAAATAATACAATTTCAATTTTAAGATTTATGGATACTTATTTTTTGGCCTATCATATAATCTATCCTGGAGAATATTCCATGTGCAGTTGAAAAGAATGTCAATTTTGCTATTTAGAGTTAGAATGTGTTAAATCCAACTGGTTTATTATTAATATATCATTTAAGGTCTCTTTTATTTCATTAATTTTCTTTCTAGCTGTTGCGTCCTTTTGTAAAAGTTAAATTTATTTATTTTTAATTGAAGGATAATTGTTCTACTCCGTACTGTGTTTTTTTCTGTCAAACATCAACATCAATCAACCAATGGTATGTCTATATCTCCACCCTCTTTTCCTTTGGTGTAAGTGGGTTGTTAAAGTCCCTTCCTATTATTGTGTTAATGTAATTTTCTCCCTTTATGTCTGTTAATATTAACTTTATGTATTTACATATTCCTCTGTTTGGTGCGCATACATTTACAGTTGTTAATTCTTCTTACTGGAGGATCCCTTGACATTAGCTAATGTCATTTTTATCTCTTGGAACAATCTTCGTTTTAAAGTCAATGTTATCTGGGACATGTATCTTGATTGGAGCATTTAGTCCATTTACATTTGAGGTGATTATTATGTTTTTATTAGCATTTTGTTAATTTTGCGGTGCTGTTTTTATAGTTCTATTTTTTCTTTCCCTTGTTTGTTATCTTCTCTTGGAATTTGATGTCTATTTTTAGTGTTATGCTGTCATATCCTTTCTTTTTTTGTGTGTATGTATATGTGTGTGCCCAGTCACTTCAGTCA
Source organism: Bos grunniens (assembly GCF_055505025.1). Classification (NCBI taxonomy): domain Eukaryota; kingdom Metazoa; phylum Chordata; class Mammalia; order Artiodactyla; family Bovidae; genus Bos; species Bos grunniens. The sequence goes on along the minus strand of NC_141179.1, from coordinate 4,282,157 downwards.
TGTCCAGCTCTTTGAGACCCTATGGACTATAGCCCACTAAGCTCCTCTGTCCATGGGATTCTCCAAGCAAGAATACTAGAGTGGGTTGCCATACCTCCTCCAGGGGATCTTCCTGACCCATATCTCCTGCTTTGCAGGTGTATTTTTTCCCACTGAGCCACCTGAGAAACCCATATTTATATATATTTACATATTATAAATTTTTGGACTATGGTTGCCATAAGCATTTACATAACTATATATATATATACACACACACACATCTTGTTTTAACTTTCTTTCAAGAAGCAAGCACCTTTTAATTTCATGGCTACAGTCAACATCTACAGTGACTTTGGAGCCTCAAAAAATAAAGTTTGTCACTGTTTTCATTGTTTCCCCATCTATTTGCCATTAAGTGACTGATCAGATACCATGATCTTAGTTTTCTGAATGTTCAGTTTTAAGCCAACTTTTTCACTCTCCTCTTTCAATTTCATCAAGAGGCTCTTTAGTTCTTCTTCACTTTCTGCCATAAGTGTGGAGTCATCTGCTTATCTGAGGTTATTGATATTTCTCCCAACAATCTTGATTCCAGCTTGTTCTTCATCCAGCCAAGCATTTAGCATGATGTACTCTGCATATAAGCTAAATAAGCAGGGTGACAAATACAGCTTTGACACACTCTTATCCCTATTTGGAACCAGTCTGTTGTTCCAGGTCCAGTTCTAACTGTTGTTTCTTGACCTGTGTACAGATTGCTGAGGAGGCAGGTCTGGTGGTCTGTTACTTCCATCTCTTAAAGAATTTTTCAGTTTGTTATGATCCAAACAGTCAGAGACTTTGGCACAGTCAATAAAGCAGAAGTAGATATTTTTCTGGAACTCTCTTGCTTTTTTGATGATCCAAGAGATGTTCAAAATTTGATCTCTGGTTCCCCTACCTTTTCTACTTTTTAATTAATTTATTTATTTTAATTCGAGGCTAATTACTTTACAATATTGTAGTGGTTTTCTCCATAAATTGACATGAATCAGCCATGGGTATACTCTGCCTTTTCTAAATCCAGCTTGAACATCTGAAAGTTCATGGTTCACGTACTGTTGAAGCCTGGCTTGGAGAACGGTGAGCATTTACTAGCATGTGAGATGACTGCAATTGTGTGGCAGTTTGAGCATTCTTGGCAATTGGCAAATATGCTTACTCCTTGGGGAAAAAAAAGTTATGACCAGCCTAGACAGCATATTAAAAAGTAGAGACATTACTTTTCCAACAAAGTTCCATTTAGTCAAAGCTATGGTTTTTCCAGTAGTCATGTATGGATGTGAGAGTTGGACTATAAAGAAAGCTGAACACCAAAGAACTGATGCTTTTGAACTGTGGTGTTAGAGAAGACTTTTGAGAGTCTCTTGGACTGCAAGGAGATCCAACCAGTCCATCCTAAAGGAAATCAGTCTTGAATATTCATTGGAAGGACTGAAGTTGAAGCTAAAACTACAATACTTTGGCCACCTGATGAGAAGAACTGACTCATTGGAAAAGACCCTGGTGCTGGGAGAGATCCAAGGCAGGAGGAGAAGGGGACAACAGAGGAGGAGATGGTTGGATGGTATCTCTGGTATCTCAATGGACATGAGTTTGAGTAAGCTCCAGGAGTTGGTGATGGACAGGGAAGTCTGGCATGCTGCATTCCATGGGGTCACAAAGAGTTGGACATGACTGAGTGACTGAGCTGAACTGTTTTAACTTGTTGATGTCTTAATTTTGAATGCATTTTAATAATCCCACTTTTTTCTCTCTCTTCTATTTTTGATTATTTTTACATGATATTTATGTACTTTTCATCTATTTATTTATTTTACCCATTCACTGCCAGTTCTGGATATAGGTGATTTTATTAGTTTTTGTTTTAACCTTCCTGCTAGCTTTGTACATGGTTGATTTACTACCTTTACTACATATTAGCCTTTACTAATGATTTTTTTTTTTGTTTCATAATTTTCATGTTTCTAGTTGCAGCCTCCTATATCTTGCTTAAATAAGTCCCTTTATCATTTTTTATAAAGTTGACTTGATAGTTTTGATCTCTTTTAACTTACCATTGTCTGTAAATCTTTTGATCTCTCCATCATTTCTGAATGAGAGCCTTGCTACACCAATGCTGTTGGATGTAGGCTCTTCCCTTTCATCATTCTAAATACATAATGCCACTCCCTTCTGGCCTGCAACGTTTCTCCTGAAAAGTTAGTTGATAGCCTTATTAGAGTTCTCTTTTATGTAACTTACTGCTTTAAAAATGCTACCTTTACTCTTCTCTGTCTTTAATTTTGGCCATTTTATTTACAATATGTCTTATGTAGTCATCTTTTGGTTGATTTCCTAGACTTGGATACTTGTTTCCTTTCCCAGATTAAGGAAGTTTTCAGCTATTGTATCTTCACATATGTTCTCTGCCCCTTTCTTCCCATTCTGGGACCCCATATAGTTGATATTGTTTCAAGGTGCTCTTAATCTCTTCTCATTTCTTGTCCTTCTTTTCCATTAAGCTACAGTGATTTTCCACTCCTCTATCTTTCAGCTCACTCATCAGTTTCTCAGTATCATTTAGTATTTTCTTGATTCTGTTTAGTGGATTTTTCATTGTAGCATTGTATTCTTCATCTCTGTTTGATTGTTCTTTGTAGTTTCTCATCCTTGTTAAAAACCTTTACTTCCTTTGTTCATCCATTCTCCTCCCTGCTTCTTTTGCCATTTTAAGGATCATTACCTTGAACTCTTTCTTGGGTAGGTTGCTTATCTCCAGTTTATTTATTTTGGGGGGAGTTTTAATATGTCTTTTCATTTGGAATGTGTTCCTTTGTTTTCCCATTTTGCCTAACTTCCATTTTTTAAATTTATGTGTATCTCATAGACTGGTTACCTTTGCTGACCTGGAGAAGTGGCTTCCTGTAGGACATGTCTTATATGCCTCAGTAGCACACTCCGCTTGGGTCATCTCTAGTTATGCCTCCTATGTGGGCTGCATGATCCTTCTGTTGTGGAAGGTTGAAGGTCTACTCTGGATGGTCTGCTAGACATGCCTGGCCCCTAGTCCAATTTGGCTGCCCAGCCCTGCCTTGTGTGGATGTTGCCAGCCACTGGTTGGTAGGACCAGTTCATCATATGGCTGGCTATGGAACTCTGGGTGGTCCTGAGCATAGATAGTGCTGGCTAATTGGTAGGTGGAGTCAAGGTCCAAGAGATAGGGTCCCAGGGCTGATACTAGCCTGCTAGTAGCAAGTTGGGTCCTGTCACAACAGATTGCAGGACTACAGTTGTCTTGGGGCTAGTGTCTGTTCACCGGTGGGTGAGGCTTTTCCCAAGCCTAAAGCAGACTCACTGGTGGGTGTGGCTGCAGACCAGGGCACTCTGGGGCTGGCACCTGCCAATTGGTAAATAAGCTGGAGCCCAAGGTGTATACTTGCAAGACCCTGGTGTCCCATGTCTAGTGTCTGTGCATTCATGTGTGGGGTCAGCTCCTGGGTCCTCTAACAAGTATAGCTGTGTCCAGGGGTGCCTGTGGACTCAGGAGGCAGCCTATCTGCTGATAGACAGGGCTGTATCCATGCTCAGTTAGTTCCTTGCCCTGAGGCTGCCCAATACTGGTGTGCACAAGCTGGTGGGCAGGTTCCAGGTGGGGTCCTGAGGCTCATAAGCTAGAAGGAGGATTCCAAAATGATGCTTTTTAGCACTAATGCCCACATGGTAGAATGAGCTACTCATAACAGCTGCTACAATGTCTATATCCCTGGAGTGAGCTCCAGTTGCCTCCTACCTCCCTAGAAGGCTCTCCAAGATCAACAGGTACACCTGACCCAGATTCCTTCAAATTACTATTTCTGCTCTGGATCACAGAGCATGTGAGATTTCATGTGCATTGTTTAAAAGTGGAGTTTCTATTTCCTGTAACACTCTGGGATGCCTACAAGTAAGTCCCACTAACCGACAAAGACAAATAATCTCGATACAGGACACCCAGGCTGGAGAACCAATGTGGGCCTCAGAATCCTTCCTCCCTAGGAAGAACCTCTGCAATTCTAATTATTCTCTTCACCCACCTAGGGGTATGACTCATGACTATACTTTGACTCCATTCTTCCTACCCATCTTGTTGTAGTTCCTTCTTTATAATTTTAATTATAGAAGATCTTTTCTGGCAGATTCTAGTCTTTTTCATCAATAGTTATTCTATAAATAATTGTAATTTTGATGTGCTTGTAAGAGGTGATCACAGTCTCTCTACTCTGATATCTTCTATTTATATACCAGTGCTGTCTTTTATGATCTACGCTCAGAAGCCAAACTCCTTCATTTTGTCATATTCTGTACTTTAGAGAAGTCAAATGAAGTTTTTTGATATTAGTGTATGGTATATTTATATATCTCTTACTGGTCCAATGCCTTGCACATAGTAGGTGCTCAATAAATTCTGCAGGAAGACATAGAAATATAAAAAAAAATGCAACAGTTGATTCTATGACTTTATATATTTTAATGTGTTTTAAAGTTTTTATTTTGTACTGGGGAATAGATGATTAACAGTGTTGTGATAGTTTCAGGTGAATAGCAAAGGGACTCAGCCCTATATATACATGTATCCATTCTCCCTATCCAGGCTGCCACATAAATTTAAAGAGAGTTTCATGTGCTATAAAGTAGGTCCTTGTTTGTTATCTATTTTTAATATTGCAGTGTATATGTGTCAATCTCAGACTCCCTAACTATTCATTCCCCCAGGCAGCCATAAGTTCATTTTTAAACCTGTGAATCTCTTTCTGTTCTGTGAGTTCAATTCTATCTTTTTTTTTTTTTTTAGATTCTACTTATAAGGGATGTCATATGATATTTTTCCTTTCCTGCCTGGCTTATTTCAATGCCAGTCTCTAGGTCCATTCATGTTGCTGCAAATGACATTATTCCTTTCTTTTTAATGACTGAATAATCTCCATTGTATTTATCACATCTTCTTTATCCATTCCTCTATCAATGGACACTGAGGTTGCCTCTATGTATATAATTTTGTATTTAAAACAAAGAGCTACTATTATGCTAAAGCTGCAAATCTTAGAATTTAGTCATTAAAAAGTAGTTGTCATTGCTATTTTCTTATATTTATCAGCAGATGCTATATTTTCTTTAAGTTTTTACCAAATTATAACTACTTTCTTTACTGTCATAAAGGTCATAGCTAAATTTAGAAGGCATTGCTAAGAGATTCAGACTCAGAAATCCCTGTTAAAATGTGTAAGAAGTTAAGTTTCAAACCAAGGCTGAATAGAGAAAATCAATTTATAAATATTCAATTTGTGCTCATTTTAATTAAAAAAAAAAAAACTAATACACTCTGCTTAAAAGAGGATAGATGGATTCAAGTTTCTGAGGATATTTCCTTTACTTTAGGAGAAGAATACTAAACTATCATTTCCACCAACTTTGCTTTCTGCCTGGGCAGGTTTTATAAATGGGCCTATCAGAATGCTGAAATTGGGTGCTTTTGCTATGTTATTTTATGAATCTAATTATCTTGAATTCTTGAAGTATCAATTATGCAAATAAATGCTCTTAAAGAAGATCCTAAATAACATATTTCCTTGTTTAATTTTAACAGTATCATTTACATTGCCATGTCTTCCACAAGTGGCCTATTTATATTACATATTGAATCTAGGCCTTGAAAACCAGGAATGATAGTTTTCTCAGTTATCCTCAAAAAGTTATTTGGAAAGTCGTTCTACTTTAACTTTTGGTTGTGCTAAATGGTAAGTAAACACAAAGTATGGCCCCCATTGAGTGTGACTGAGGGTGCTGGGTTAAAGAGTCTCTTGTACCACTATCCTATCTCAGCATCTGACGGTCTGCTCTTTTGGCTTAGGCTGTTCTGTTTATAAGATTCCCTCACTCGCAAAGATCTATCCAATTCTCAGAGTTTATTCATTCACTCATTATTTCATCATCACACCATAACTGTGATATAGTCACATAAGGCATTCACGCCCATTAATAAGAAAGGAAACTGAAACTAATAAGATTAAATTATTTGTCCAAATATTCAGAGCAATCACTCAGGGTTTCTGACTGGAGTATTTCAAAAGCATTACAAAATGATAATAATTATTTACTATAATTGTTTGGGGCTATTATGAGTCAATTTTCATTATCTAAATTTTTCCCTATAATTCTTTATTGGACAGCAAGTTGCTTATCTTATTTCAGAAGCTCCCATTCCACAAGGAGCTGACTTCATCCAAAAAAATTTATACTGTCTGGTGCCATCATAACTTCTCAGAGCTCTTAGAAGTTCTCATTGTTGAATTCTAAAGCTCTTTTGTGTTTACATGTTGGTATTAAGAAAAATGAAAAAAGTCAAGTCTTAGGTAAGACAAGAATGAAATTAAAGAAGGAAAGAGTACGCTGGGTCTTTGATTCTGACCTTAGGATCATTTCAAAAAAGAGTCCTGGGATAAAGTTGCAGCTATGAATATGAAGGACGCCTTCAAAATTGAGACAGAAAGGACTAAAATCATAGATAAAAGGACTAAAGCCAGGGAGAAGACATGTCAGGCAGTTTGCATTAGTTTAACATTTTTGTGTGTGTGCTCAGTCCTGTCCAACTCTTTGAGACCCCAGGGACTATAGCCCAACAGGCTTCTCTGTCCATGTAATTTTCCAGGAAAGAATACTGGAGCAGGTTGTCATTTCCTACTCCAGGGGATCTTTTCAACCTGGGGATCAAACCTGTGACTCTTGTGCTTCCTGCATTAGCATGAAGATTCTTTATCACTGAGCCACCTCTACTTCAGCAAAACTTTAGTCACATGTGAAAATACTCCAGTACAGCAGTTTAAGATAAAGCAAGAAATTCATTAGATCATGTGACATAATGGAAAAACAGAGTGTAATGAAGTAGATGGAAGCTAAGTTAGGGGTAGCAGCAGCCAGACTTAAACTACTGCGTCCACTTCTTATTCTTACTTTTCTCTTTGCAGTTTTTTCTTTCTCTACTGCACCTTAAGAGTGATGTGGAGGATAAGGTCTCTGAAGATAGATCTCAGCCCTGTATGCAGTGTTCTTTATCTACATGATGAAACTTGAATAGAATGTTGTTTTCCCATCTGGGGTTAAAAGTTCTAAGGCATTAATAGACCCAATTTGGGTTATATACCAATTTCTCTACCATTCACTATAAATGGGTTATTATGAGTTTTATGATAGCTCTGTTTGGGCCACACATCCACAGGTGTAGCCAGGAAGGAAGGTTTGGCTATTAGAAGAAAGAAAGTGCACATTTATTGCATATCAGGTCAGGAATAGATCATGCAGAGTTTGTTATGCCCTGCCAAAGAATTTGACATTTATCAAATATGCATAGCTTATTTATTGGCAGATGGAAACCCACTCCAGTATTCTTGCCTGGGAAATCTCATGGACAGAGGACCCTAGTGGGCTACAGTCCATGGGGTCACAAGAGTCAGACACGACTTCATGACTATACCCCCAGATTTAAAAGTAAGAAAAACAAAGTAAGTTAACATTAAAAAAAAAAAAAAATTCCTGGTGCCAATGTAAGAAATAAAATAGAGATATTGTCTCTAGATTTATTAAAGTACAATTTTTTCAGTTTTATTGAGATATTATTGATATATAGCATTGTGTAAGTTTGAAGCATACGGGGTGATTATTTAGTATACGTATATATTACAAAATACTACAATAAGGTTAGTTAACACAACCAGCAGTACACAGGGTTACCTTTGTGTCTGTGTGTGTGGTGAGAACACATAAGAGCTATTTTTTTTCTTTTTTTTGGTCAACTTACAAGTACAATACAGTGTTGTTAACTATGGTCATGATGCTGTACATTAGATCGCCAGACTGGAAACATGTATCTTTTTATTAATGTGCCTTCATTTCCCTCATGCCATACCCCCGGCAACCCCCATCAATCTACACTTTCTTTATCCGAGTTCAGGTCTTTTAGATTCCAAATATAAATGAGATCTAACAGTATGTTTCTTTCTCTGTGTGACCTATTTCACTTAGGTCCATGCCCTAAAGATCATTCATGTTTTCATAAGTGAAGGATTTTCTTCTCTTTATCAGTTGAGTACAATTCTATTGTATATGCATGTATATATATGTACACACACACACATTACAATCTCCTTATCCGTTCATTAGTTAATGGACACAGGTTGTCTCCAGATTTTAGCTATTATGAAAAATGCTTCAATGAACATGGAGGTGCATGTATTCCTTGAAGATTGTGATTTCACTTCTCTCAGGCATATATTCAAAAGTGGGACTGTTGGATCATATTGTAGTTTTTTGTTTTTTTTTTTTTTTTAGGAAACTCTGTACTGTTTTCTACAGTGGCTGTTCCAATGTACATTCCTACACACAGTGCACAGGGTTTTTTGTTTTTTGTTTTTTTATCTACAGGCTACCCAGTTCTCATGATCTCATGTTTGATAATGGCCACTTAACAGGGGTAAGATGATATTTCATTGTGGTTCTGATTTCCATGAAATAAAAAATTTTCGTCCCAGAGGGATGGTACAGGGAGGGAGGAGGAAGAGGGGTTCAGGATGGGGAATACGTGTATACCTGTGGCAGATTCATGTTGATATATGGCAAAATCAATACAATATTGTAAAGTAAATAACCTCAAATTAAATAAATTTATATTAAAAAAATACAAGTGATAGGAGTTATAGGAGACTATTCTACAATATAGCTAAGATGCAATGATGGGCGTAAAGAAGGCAATAGCAATGGATGTAGAAAAGTAAGGTCAGGCTTGGGAAATGGTACTAAAGATAGAATCTATAAGATTGTCAGCATTTGGGAATGGAGAGTGGGAGAATATAAGAAAGGAAGTTTACCCATACTTCTGTGATTGCGTAAATGATGATATGATTCACAATGTACAGATAACATGAAAAAACAGGTTTTGCAGCAATTTTTGAAATGAATTTATTATTATAAGATCTGTCCAGTTTTCCTCTTTTGGTTTTGAGAGGGTAACAGGCAGGAAGGCCAGGGGTCTCCAAATGGAGGAAATAGGCTGCAAGTGTCAGATATTTTTATCTCTCTTAAGCAGCAGGAGGAAACAAACTAGCGATATTTTTTTCCTTCTCTATACAAATTTAAAAGGAGGTTTCTCTTAAAATACTGTGTTGCTATAATGACACCTGGTTTCACCTGAAGTTAACTATTCTCAAACCTTGAGTTAACCAATGCATTTTTCTTATGGAAATGTTTGTCTTAAGCTATATTAACGTACTATGCATTTACCCCAGACTCTGTCTTCAAGTCGATTCCGCTTAATGGCTCAGAACCTACTTGACAAACCAGTATATTATACTCAGATATTGTTTCCCTAATATATGTAAATGAAACTATCTGTATGGTAATCTGCCCTTCTACAAGATTCACGTCAATCATTTTATGGCCCGGGATGAATCATCTGGTGCCAAGATTATCCCAAAATGCATCTTATGGATGAGGGGCCTGGTGCCATTCTGAGTTTCAAGACATTCCTTTCTTTCATTAACAGACTGCTAGTGACTATGTAACATCCAGCTGAAGACTAGCAGGGGGGTACTCTTTCTGCCTCCTTCTGATGTCTATGCCAGAAGCTTTCTCTATCTCCTTTATACTTTAATAAAACTTTATTACACAAAAGCTCTGAGTGATCAAGCCTTGTCTCTGGCCACGGATTGAATTCTTCTCCTCTGGAGGCCAAGAATCCCAGCGTCTTTTCGTTCAGCAACAAACTTTCAGTTTTTGGCAGTGACTATAAGCTTTGTTATCCTAGAGAAAGAATGATTATCACTCTCATTTCCTTCTTCTGATGGAATTGAGCTTGTTCAGCAGGTGATGTTTAGTCAAATAGTAGGTAAAGATCTTTGAGAAGTGTCTGTGATCAGAGTCAACAAAGAGTATGCTTTGAAAAATGGCCTTTACTCTCCTCACACACTGAACCTCAAATCCATATCTTCCACTGGGCCTTCATGCATAGAAATGTTAGTTCTTCAGATAGTAAACTTTTCCCCTTTTTATCTATTTGCATCTATATGAATAGGTGTGTACACACTGTAGATAACTGCCCACTTTCTGAAATCATCTGCAAATTTTAGAACAAGGAATAGCTATGATAAAAAGGCACAAGTGTCTTAAGGACCTCAATAAAGAGCTTAGAGGCTGCCCATTATCACAAATTTGAGATCCTGAAATGGTCTCATATGCAATTAGTGTCTATCTATGTGGACTTTTTCTGATAAATTTCTCCTGGCTGTCATATAATCGTAAAATACTTATTCATGATCAGCAGATATATGATGACATTGCCTTGACTTTTTAAAAAGTTTCTAATTATTAATTGGAGCTCACTGCCTTGGGTTATGGAATGCATTTTTCTCTGTTTACACCCATAAATAATAAAAAAAAATGCTAGCACATTTCTAGTACTCATTTTGAAAAGCTATCCAATGTGATCTTTTAAGACTCCACATCATTAAGTAGTCCCAGTTCTTTTTATCAGGAAGATAGGTATTTCTAAATACTTCTCTCTCTCTCTTTTAGAGCAATACTTGGGAAACTTTGACCTGTAGGCTGGTTGCCAATTTTTTTGTCTTAATAACATTTTATTTGAAAACAGTCATTTCTGTTTGTTTATGTAAGTCCATGTTTGGTCTTGTACTACAATGGCAGAGCTGAATGGCTGTGACAGAGACAAATTAGGCTGCAAAGATTACATTATTTACTATCTCACTCTTTAGAGAAAAGGTGTGGTGACCTCTGTAGTGAACTATGACTTCTATGATTTTAATTTTAATTTAGTAGGTACATTTTATTTATTTTAATGCCAATTTTTTTAATTGAAGTAGAGTGATTTACAATATCATGATGGTTTCAAGTGTATAGCACAAAATTTCAGTTTTATATGTACACACACACCCCATATATATATATATATTTTATATATATGTGTATGTATTTATATATATATATATATATATATATATATATGTAATATATATTGGGGGATTCTTTTCCCATATAGATTTTTATAAAATATAATGTATTGTTCACTAGTATAGTATAGTATAGTGGCTTCTTGATGGTCATCTATTTTGTATATAGCAGTGTGTCTATGTTAATCTCTGAACTATGATTTCTTGATAGTGGGAGATTCTGACTACGACAAACAGTCTCATTGCAAACATATAAGAATGGAATGATGAAATAATGTTTTAAAAAATCTTCTGCCTTTTCTTTGCCGGCTTCTTTCTTAATATATATTTTTCTATTATGTATACAACTTTGGTTGAATTTGCTGTATTTCTCCACTAATGGTGGTGTAAGTCAACTAGCATGACCAGTGCACACGTGTTTTAGAGGTTGACTTCTTGAGCAAAGTTGAAAAGGTAATAGATCAAAATTATTTGTTACTGTTTTGCTCTTCTATATACATTAGAGAAATGTTTTGCTTTCAAATGATTTTTTGTGAAGATCTAACAGAATTCAATGGAGAAGTCAATGGCACCCCACTCTAGTACTCTTGCCTGGAAAATCCCATGGGCAGAGGAGCCTGGTGGGCTGCTGTCTATGGGGTCACACAGAGTTGGACACGACTGAAGCGACTTAGCAGCAACAGAATTCAAACATCTATGTTCAAGAAAGAACTCTTTATTACTATTTTCTGTGCTTTGTAATCACTACTGGCTTCCAAGGAAACAGAGATGTCACAATTGTTACACTAACCAGCTGAATCTTTACCATTTTTCTCTGTTTGTGTATATGTGATTTATATATTTGTGAACTGAAAACATATTTGGCAATATGACTATAAAATTTCTCATATGATTATTACCAATATGTAATTATGTTTCTCCCTTAGGCAAAATTAAGTCTCTTTCTGAAGGAAATAAAAATTAAAAAAGAAACATTAATAATAAATCCTACTCTGTAGGGTTTCAGAGTAGATTAAAAGAGTGTTCATAAAGCCCTTAGCACAGAGCCAGAAATTTTAACAGGTGTTCAATAAACTTTATACCTATTAACAGTAGTAATAACATTTCCTTGTAAGTCTTTCTTGTATCCTTGACAACTTAGGCTACTATAACAAAATACCATAAACTGGGTGACTTATTAACAACAAAAAAAATTGATTTCTCATATTTCTGGAGTTTGGAGATTGTTTATCACAGTCCAGGATCATTGAGTTCTAGTTTGGATCTTCTTCCAAGTTGCAGATGCTTACTTTCTAGTGTATCCACATACAGCAGAAAGAGAGTGAGCTTGGTCTCTAATGATCTCTTATAAGGGAACTAGTTTCATTTGTAAGGCCTCTTCTCTCAAAGGCCCTACCTCCATAGCATTACATGGGGTGTGTTAATGTTTCAACATATGAATATTGATGGGACAAAAGCATTCAAATCGTAACACTTAGCCTACACTCAGGAAAAAAAAGAAAAAATGTTCAAAAAGACTCCAGAGCAACTCCTATATAGACACGTGATCCAATGTGAGGTCAATTATTTTATAGGCTACGAGGTATGATTATGTCAGGTCAGTTTATTTCTCTTCCTTGGTTCTCATCTCATTGCAACAAAAATTCAGAGTGATGGACCAAAAGGTGTAAAACGACAGACCAGTTATAACTCAGTTCAACTCGAGCAGACAGGTCTCTTATTAGACACTTCCAAAGGAGTCCTCCTTATCCTTCCTATCAATCATGCTTGGCTTCAACCTTTTAGACTTCCCGTCTCCTCCTTTTAGTTATTCCCAGTGCAAAGTAGAGCTTGTACCCACCACCAGTAATGAAAGCGAATGAAAATGGGCACACATTCAAGGCCAACTGACAATTTCAAATTACATAATTTCAAGTTGTATGATAGCGGACTCTGTTGTTTATATCTTCCCATATGTCTTCCCATGATTCAGTCTGTTATAATTAGATGTAGAATACTCATGAGTATTAGCTCCTAACTGCTTAAGGTTACTTGGAGAGGCCCCTGTGGTTATTTTGTATCCACTGTGTGCCTAGGGCAAGTGTGCAGGAGTTGAAAAGTCTCTGTGGTTATTTTGCAGCTTATCTCTGAACTCTCCTGGGTGTGTCTGTGATGTTTAGAGATCAGCATGCATCCCTTTCAGCCAGGCTCCTCTGCTAACTTCCTACTTAACAACTGGATAAATAAAAGGTTGACAGACACCATAAGACCTGGCATAAAGAGGAGGTATAGGATAGAGCTAGTGTGATAAGAAAAGAAGACAGCCTCACAAGTGTTTTCATACACACTTTTAACCAGATGAACTCTCTTAAGAAAGAACATTTTACTAAGTGAGTAGAATTCATTACTTAGGAGAGGTTTTTCAAAATGCTTTACTTAAAAATAAATTGATTACTTATATTTTTATAATAACATGAAATCAAATCATTTTATTTTCTTGGGGGCATTGTTTTTAATAATAAACATAGAAGTAAGCTGTTTTATATTTCAGAGTATTTCTATTTAATTGATGTTTCTAACTCATCAACAATGATCAAATAATCTAAATATGCAATAATCTAAAATTTTATTTCTAAATTTTAGAAATAAAAATTTCTAAAATTAGACAATCACGGAAAATATTTTTTTTAAAGGCTAAAAAACTATGGCTGTAATTTTTCCCACCTTAGGAGAAAGGAAATATTTCCTTTTGAGACCTGGAGATAGAGTCTTCCACAATATAAAAGTAATAGTAAATGAACAAATTTCACATTGACAATTGTTTTTATTCCTTTAGCTTGGTAAACTAATGGGAAAATTTACTAACTGGTCGTCTTTATCATTTAGATCATGGCTTCAAAATAGTGGATCTGATGGCACCTTAGCATAATAATGTTAAAAAACAGATTTTCTTATTACCATATTTCAACAAAAACACATAATGTACCACAGCTTGAGGACCATAGCAAAATCCCTGTGGTTCTTTCTGTACACCATCAGTCACAAGCAGTCTTTCTTCTTGTCTAAACTAGCTTTAAAATGGCTTCTTCTTATTATTATTATTAAAGTCTTAGGTATTCAGGCTTTCATTTGTAACTCATTATTTTTATTTCTTTAATTGCAATAGAAATATCATTTTGTTAATACTTCAATTATCATTGTTCTTCTCACTGTAACTAACTCATAGATACAATACTTTTTAAAAATATTAGTTGGATTTTTTAAAAAATATTTGGTTATAGCCCAAACTAAAAACATAGTCCCTGTTTATGACACTGATTTCATTAGCAAAGTAGCTAGGAGAATGCAAATTAGCTAAACTTACCTTTAAGATTAGAAAACATGGTCAAGTTAGCTAGACAATGAATATCTGTGGGTGATCCTTTAGGACAGTTTGTAAGTTAAGATTTTAGTTGAGTTTTGATCTTTTAAGTAAGCTGTAGTGATTTCCTTTTGAGGAAAAAAGTGTGAAACAAAATGTAAACTGAGTGAAATACGTAGAATGTGAAAGTAAATTTTTTTTTATTTTTAAAAAATTATCTGTGTTCATCTGGGAAATTTATGAACACATTTATGAGTGCATGCATGCTCAATTGCGTCTGACTCTGCAACCTCATGGACTATAATAGCCTACCAGATTCTGTAGTCTATGAACTCTTCCAGGCAAAAATACTGAAGTGGGTTGCCATTTCCTATTCCAGGTGATCTTCCTGACCCAAGGATCTAACCTGCATCTCCTGCACCTCTTACATTGGCAGGCAGATTTTTTACCACTGCACCACTTGGGAAGCCTTTACAATTGCTTTACAATGTTAGTTTTTGCTGTACAACAAAGTGAATTAGCTATATGTACACATATGTCCCCTCCTTCTTGGGCCTCCCACCCTATAGTATTTTAAATTTTAAACTGTGCTGTCATGAAATTATATTCATTTAAAAATGCAGGCTTCCCAGGTAGCTCAGTGGTAAAGAATCAGCCTGCCAATGCAGGACCTGCAAGAAATGCAAGTTCAATCCCTGGGTCAGAAAGATCCACTGGAGGGGGAAATGGCAGCCTACTCTAGTATTCTTGCCAGGATACCAAAGATTGCCAGGATTGCAAAGAGTCAGACACAGCTGAGCACAGTAATAATGTTGTGTTAGAATATCACACGTAACTAATACAATTTACTTTATTAACAAGACCCAACAAGTAACAACTAAACTATAGAGAAACATGTCTATAAAGGTCAAGAATGCATACTTATTTTGGATGTAATGTTCGCTGAAAGTAATTTAAGTCACTAAAATCATGAGTCTGTTACTATCTGATATATATAAAGTTGAAAGTTGTACCTAATTACTTGTGGAGAGTATATTCTAATCATGAACTTTCTTAATGCCAGGCTGTGTCTATTCACCAGGAACCTAGAAATGTCAGGCCTTATCATGTATAGAACTCTTTTAATAAGTGATGATGATGCACATAAACTTAATATTTTCCCTCCATATTGACATAGATATGTACTAATGGGATCTATAAATAGGATTTACTGAGTCCTATTTTGAAACTTAACCAATCCATTTTGTAAATTCAAAAAGTTGGGAAAGATAAAATATTAAAGAGGAAATTAGTCAGTAGAGTTGCTCAGTAGTGTCCAAGGTTTTGCAACCCATGAACTGCAGCACACCAGGTTTCCCTGTCCATCACCAACTCCCGGAGCCTACTCAAACTCATGTCCATCAAGTCAGGGATGCCATCCCTGACATGGTTATCTCATTCTCTGATGTCCCCTTCTCCTCCTGCCTTCAATCTTTCCCAGAATCAGGGTATTTTCCAATGAGTCAGCTCTTCACATCATGTGGCCAAAGTATTGGAGTTTCAGCTTCAGCATCAGTCCTTCCAATGAATAATCAGGACTGGTTTCCTTTAGGACGGACTGGTTGGATCTCTTTGCAGTCCAAGGGACTCTCAAGAGTCTTCTCTAACTCCACAGCTCAAAAGCATCAATTCTTCAGCGCTCAGCTTTCTTTATAGTCCAACTCTCACATCCATACATGACTACTGGAAAAACCACAGCATTGACTAGACGGCCCTTTGTTGGCAAAGCAACATCTCTGCTTTTTAATATGCTGTCTAGTTGGACATAACTTTTCTTCCAAGGAGCAAGCGTCTTCTAATTTCATGGCTGCAGTCACCATCTGAAGTGATTTTGGAGCCCCCCAAAATAAAGTCTGTCACTGTTTCCATTGTTTCTCATCTATTTGCCATGATGTGATGGGACCAGATGCCATGATCTTAGTTTTCTGAATGTTGAGTTTTTAAGCCAGCTTTTTCACTCTCCTCTTTCACTTTCATCAAGAGGCACTTTAGTTCCTCTTCACTTTCTGCCATAACGGTGATGTCATCTTCATATCTGAGTTTATTGATATTTCTCCCAGCAATCTTGGTTACAGCTTATGATACTTCCAGTCCACTATTTCTCATGATGTACTCTGCATATAAGTTAAATAAGCAGAGTGGCAATATACAGCCTTGATGTACTCCTTTCCTGATTTGGAACCAGTCTGTTGTTCCATGTCAAGTTCTAACTGTTGTTTCTTGACCTGTATACAGATTTCTCAGGAGGCAGGTCAGATGCTCTGGTATTCCCATCTCTGATTTA
This sequence comes from Bos grunniens, assembly GCF_055505025.1. Taxonomy (NCBI): domain Eukaryota; kingdom Metazoa; phylum Chordata; class Mammalia; order Artiodactyla; family Bovidae; genus Bos; species Bos grunniens. The sequence continues at coordinate 4,265,500 of NC_141179.1, read as the reverse complement.
GTTTAATTTTAGCTAAATTAATATATTTACGTATGCCATATATCACAAATACACATATTTTATTACTTTGTGTGTTTAACATAGTCCAATAAAGTATCAGTTTTTATCTTCATTTTATAGTTAAGAACACTAAGGACAAAAGAATGAAGTCACACATGATGGATTGTTACACGGTTACTCAGCTGAGAAAAAACTAGTTCTACAACTTCTGACTCCAAGTTGTGCAACATTTTCAATACACCAGAACACCTTACTATCAGTTGTTGTGCTTTTAATTAATATTTGTTGAGCCAAACTTTTGTTTTTTTAGACCCATGATGTAATCCATTATAATTTTTATTATATTAACACTATGCCATCAGGCAATATGGATTTAAGTTTGATAGTGAATGATCAAAAATTCTATATATTTGGAGTTCGTTAAGTGCAAGATAGGAACATTTATAAGCCAAGAATGCAATTCATTTCTATATCAAAGAATTAAATTCCTGTGATCTGAGCCTGAATGAATGGCAAACAGACCCTTTAGTATTTCTTATGGCCTTTCTCTGGGTTAGCATCTTATTTGTGGGAGCCAATTTCAGCCTTTCTCAATCATCGTAAGATTACATATGGTTATATGGAACAATAATACTTTTCAGTTGAATTGCATTTTGCAATTTTTAAACAGCTTGATCTGATATGAATCTTGTGAAGTTGGGTCAAATTTTATAACTCATTTTGGAGATGAAAAACTAGGATTATAGGAATAGCCTATGTACACAAAGATCCTGAGCAATGGATTTGAAGCTAGACTTCAGATTTCTTGACAGTTGGGTCTGTGTTTCTTCTACTACAGTGTCTCACTCTCGCTCCAACTTTTCTTAGTGCTCCTGAAAAATGGCATTTTGTGATAGAAGAGGGGCAGCAACATAGTTTTCAATTATATTCAAGACAAGATACACTCTCTGTACAATTTCAGAATGCTCCCCTGGTTATTCACCAGGTATTGTGCAATATCACAGAGTTCTTTGCAATACAATTGAAACTTAATCCAAGATAATGCACAAAAGACATGCTTTCTGGGAGATTAAATTCAGAAAAGTCAGAGAACATTTGTACTTCAAGGCACTGGCTCCTGCCTTGTTCCACTACCATGTGAACTTTGGGTTAAATTATTATTAGACTATTGGTTAAATCAATGAATTTGGGTCTCAGCATTGACTTATTCAAATTAATATATTGCAAAGTGTCACTGTCACAGTCATCTCAATTTATGACAAGGAAATAGAATACTTGTCCTGAAACAAAAACATGCAAGCAGGGGGGAAAAAAAGCTGAAATTGGCTATGTCTATAGTCAAAAATGGCTTCCCATGTGACAGCAGTGGTAAATAACTCACCTGCCAATGCAGGAGATGTGAGACGATCCCTGGGTTGGGAAGATCCCCTGGAGAAGGAAATGGCAACCCACTCCAGTATTCTTGCCCAGAGAATCCCAGAGATAGAGGAAACTGGCAGGCTACAGTGCACAGGGCCACAGTGAGTCGGACACAACTGAAGCGACAGCACAGCACATAGTCAAAAATAGTTTATTCGTGAGTTAATTGCCTATATAGAGTGACAGGAAGTGATTCCAGAGTCACATTTCCAAGAGGCAGAAAAATCCTGTACCCAGAAAGAAAGAAAGATGCATAAGGAAAGAACAAAGTGATAATCTGATGAAGAGATCAAATTATTATGCAATATACTAATTAGAATAAATAGATATTGTGGGTTCCAAAAAAAAATCTTGAGCTAAATATCACTAAGTTGAATCTGTATATTAAAAATATGTTCTTGTTGAATTGCATATTATGTAAATGTCAACTGTATGTTAGATCATAGGCAAAATATAATATTTAAAACAGGATAGATTACTAGGATGTGTGATAATCTTTAAGGCTCTAAAAGATGAATGTATGTGGCACATCGTATCATCAATCACCATATTCTAATCATAAGCAGCATTTGACATAACCGCCCCCAACCCCCGGCTTTTAGCTGAAAAATTTCCTTATGTATGGATATTTTTCTTTATTTTTAAATTTAAAATGAGAAAATACTCTATGAAGGTGTATATAGCATCTACATTTTTAAACAGAAATTTAATCTAAAACAAGTAACATACTGCTCAAGAAACCAGTATATTCAGCACCAGGCACAGTTGTAGGAATTGCAAGTTCCTTTTTGGTCATTTAATATTTTGCATTTCAATGTCATCTCACTATCCAATTAGCTGTAGTAATTCTCCTTGGCTGAAATTCATGCTCCCACCCCATCTTTGCCCTAATTTATTTTATTGTCTAGTTTTCCATTAATTTTTAATTCATCTTATCTGTTTTCTTTTCATAGTGACATTTTCTCTTCCAAGTCTGTATTTATGCTCTCACCACTGCTTAAATATCTTGTTCCCACTCAGGAGCTCTGCATATATTTCTTTTTCCTTAAAGTTCCGACTGAATTTATCTTCTCCCTTAAAGTAGTTTCTACTTCCAAATAGGCTTGAGGTCACCAATTTAACCCTAATTACAGACATCTGCAGGAGGTTACAACTAACAAGAGTCTTTTGTGAGCAATTTCTCTCTATTTCTTGCGTCTTACTGTGAAGCAGAATAGGCAATGATTCTAGGAACTGGTGACTAAACAGGCAGACATTTTCTTGATAAATGGTCACTTTGTCAGGCTAAACCAGCCAGTCTGACAGTGCTTTGTCTATATTCAATGAGTACATTTTGAGAACTCAGGTAGCATTGAAGTAAAGATTTAAAGAGGCAGATTCTATATTTATAGCAGTTAATTACAGAAAGATGCAATCCATTTATATTAACAAAATTTCTATTGTAATAATAACTTCATCATCAAGTTCTTTCTGTAAAATATTCAGAGTTGTTTTGGTTGTCATGAGTCAAAGAACTTTGTCAGATTACAAAGTCCCAAAATCTGATGATCCTGAGAACATACAGTTCAGTTATCATGAGACTTCCACTCTATTATTTTTCTTATTTTGAATTTCAGAGATTATAATTAAACCTTAAAACACAAATTCATTAAAACTCCAGGAAAAAATTACATGTGTCCTTGGTTTGGGAATGCTGGAATATATATCCATTTTTCAACAAATAAATATTGATTAAATACCCATTATTTTCTTTAATATAGTATTATGGAAACTCAAGAAAGATCCACTTTACCTGGGGAATAGCTATTTAAAATTATATATTTAATTGAGAAATTATATATATATATAATTTAAATAAATATTCCCACACTGCCTTCATGTACACTGATTTAGCAATACAAAAATTTCTGAGCTCTGTGTTAATATTTGTCCATAAAAGTTTACTTTGTCTTAAATTTACTGAAAATTGTTTACCTACTAAATAAAAGGGAGTGAAATTATTGCTTTTTTTCAAACAAGCTTTTAGTGAGCATTCAATTCTGTTTCAGGATATCTGGACTCTATGATACAAAGAAAAGTAATATCAGTTGCCACCCTCAAGAAGCCCATAGTATAGTAGGATAAAAATAATATCTAAAGTTTATGTAGTGCTTTATTGATTATATATTTTACGTATTTTTTATTAATGTTACTTTATAGATGAGAAAATTGAATTTCATAAGTCAAGCCGTTTCCCCAAAATCACACAGTCATGCAGTGGCAAAACCTATCTTTAAATTAAGGTTTTATGCCTCTGAAGAAGGGGCACCCCCTCTTAGGGATCTGACCTTATTTTAATGGGCAATGAAATCCCTAAGATTATCAATTTTTTTCTTAATGAATGCTTTTAATTTGATCTATTTAGTGTTTCAAAATTTTTTAGGTGGGGGAGAAATAGAATCAACATTGTGCCATCCCAAAGACTCTTTAAAAATAGCAAAGAGTTACAGAAAAGCTCAGAGTTAATTATGCTGCTGCTGCTGCTGCTGATTACATGCTGCTGCATGATTCAGTCATGTCTGATTCTGTGCGACCCTATGGACAGCAGTCCACCAGGCTCCTCCATCCACAGGATTCTCCAGGCAAAAATATGGAGTGGGTTGCCATTTCCTTCTCCAAGTGTCAATTAACTCTTTAGTTAATAAGCAGCATTCATTATTAACTAAAGAGTAATCCTCTGCTCTGTGAAACAGCTGTGGTTGTGTGGTTACCAAAATTTCTAGTTAGTACAAGAAGTTTTGTTTTTATTTTTAATGAGTCTAAATCCACTCAAGATCTTACAGCCCCAAGGGTGCCGCTGACCTCTCAGTGGTAGTGACTGATAGCTCCACTAAAAAAGGAAAAATGTTAGTTTGGGAAACAGGTGACTGATGGAAAGACAAGTAAAACTAATTTGAGGGGAAGTAACATTTCTGTACTCTACTAGAAAAGATATGTTAAAAATAAATTTGAGTTAGTTAAGCTATTTCAGCTCACTGTAAGAATTATTTTTTCTAAAATTTGCAATTGATCATAAACAGAATAAGCTGACTCTGAAGCAGCAAGATTCCTATCATTGGATATTTCAAAAAAAAGCTATATGTACACCTGTGGCAGATTCATGTTGACGTATGGCAAAACCAATACAATATTGTAAAGTAATTAGCCTCTAATTAAATAAATTTAAATTTTTAAAAAAAGCTATATGAAAATGTTTGGAGAGAGTGGTCCTTGTGTGTAGTAGAGGATTGAAAGTGACAATCTTGAATTTCTCTTCCACTCTACTTTTTTAGCACTATTCCTAGGTTAGCTCTTTTCTCTTTCCTCTATATTAAAAGACTGGTAATTTAGAAAAAAAAATGAGGAAAGCAGGTATGCGGTATGAGCAGAAATGGAAAATTAGAAAAATAAATGCTTAAGGGTGAGCTCTGATGGCTCAGATGGTACAGAATGCACCTGCCACGCTGGAGACCGGGGTTTGATCCCTGGGTTGAGAAGATCCCCCTGGAGGAAGGCATGGCAACCCACTCCAATGTTCTTGCCTGGAGAATCCCATGGACAGAGAAGCCTGGCAGGCTACAGTCCATGGGGCTGCAGAGTTGGGCACGACTGAGAGACTAAGCACAAAGAACAGCACCGAGGGTATTGAATCTTAGCAGGAATGGGCCAGTACAAAATGACTGCTAAATATGTCATTTTTTTTTTGTTTAAGCCACATAGCAACACCCAATTCAGGCCTCTATGATGTTAAGGCATTAGATATGTCTTTTCAAGATGCCAGGATAACCACCAACATTTGGTCTGACCACTTTCACATATGCTTCTTCACCCATGGACTATAGAGAGCACAACAGAGAAACAACGCTACAATAAATGTAAATAAATCTGCAAGTTTCTGCACATAGGCTGTGGCATGTTTCTTGTCTACCTTCCTTCAACTCCACATGACTTTAGTATTGTCTCCTATTCTCCTGTTTCTCCTTTTTCCTATTTAATAAAATGATTTCCTTCTGATTCTAACATACTTTTTTTTTTTTTTTTTTCAGGGAAATCCTGCGGCTCTATTTTGGCATATTCAAAGAGGAAGTCATCTAAGTTACACTCTCTCCATACTTGATTTGGTCCTTTGAACCCAATTCATATGCAAGACATGGTCTGGTGACCCCTCCCTATAAATCTCCAAATTCAAACTGTTTCTGTTTTTCATACGCCTAAAGAAATTTGCTGATCTCTGTCTATGGCCATGTAATTTTAATAGGGATGCATCCTATACTCTCCTAAAACTATCTTTGGGGCAAGAAAGGTGAAAAAACTCTATAAGAAATTGAACACTGAAAAAAATTCTCTATCTCTTTCAGTAAAGAATAGCATGCTGACCTATAAGTCGGTGACTCTGAGGGAACTGTGAAAGCAATCAATGAACATCCACAGTCTTACTACATTTTCTAGTCACATCAGTTTACTTATCTTTTACTTCAAATTATTAAAAATATTATGCTTAGCATATATAAATGCTATGATATGAGAATGAGCTATAGAGTACATCCTAAAGTTTACACAGGGATATAGGAAGACTCACTTTTATATTACAGACATCACAGGAATTATTCCAGTGAGTTATTATATTTCTGCTTTTGACTTTTCCTTTTAATCTTTTCTCATTGGCCAAGAATAGCTGAACCTCTCTTTTCAGAGGTCATCAAATATGAAATTGCTCTGGTATGTTTCTGGGACCACAACTTAAATGAGGGCAGATTTAGCATTTCTCATACTATCACTGTACTTTGGTATTTTGATTACAAAACACAAAATTAGCAGATATGTCTACACAAGTAAGATGCTAATTGGAAGCAAACACTATTGCACTTTATATGCTTAAAACTAGACTTGGAAATTTTTATTCTATAAGTGAGTAGCATATATTAAGGAAATTCTCTTGATTCTGCATGTAAGCATATATAATATTTGTCTTCCGGAGAAGGCAATGGCACCCCACTCCAGTACTCCTGCCTGGAAAATCCCATGGACGGAGAAGCCTGTTAGGCTGCAATTCATGGGGTCGCTAAGAGTCGGACACGACTGAGCGACTTCACTTTCACTTTTCACTTTCATGCATTGGAGAAGGAAATGGCAGCCCACTCCAGTGTTCTTGCCTGGAGAATCCCAGGGACGGGGGAGCCTGGTGGCTGCCATCTATAGGGTCGCACAGAGTTGGACACGACTGAAGTGACTTAGCATAGCAATATTTGTCTTCAGAAAAGGCAATGGCACCACTCCAGTACTCTTGCTGGAGAATCCCATGGATGGAGGAGCCTGGTAGGCGGCAGTCCATGCAGTCGCTAAGAGTCGGACACGACCGAGCGACTTCACTTTCACTTTTCACTTTCGTGCATTGGAGAAGGAAAGGGCAACCCACTCCAGTATTCTTGCGTGGAGAATCCCAGGGACGGGGGAGCCTGGTGGGCGGCTGTCTATGGGGTCGCACAGAGTCGGACACGACTGAAGCGACTTAGGAGCAGCAGCAGCAGCAGCAATATTTGTCTTTCTCTGTCTTATTTACTTCACTTAAGATGATAATCTCCAGGTCCATCCGTGTTTCTGCAAATGACATTATTTCATTTTTTAATGACTGAGTAATATTCCACAACTTCTTTTTGTATTCATCTGTTAATAGACATTTAGGTTGCTTCAATGCCCTGGCTAATTTAAACAGTGTTTCAATGAATATTGATATTCATATATCCTTTTGAGGCATGTTTTTCTCTGGATATATGCCCAGGAGTGGGATTGCTGCTTCCTATAAGTAACCTTATTTTAGTTCTTTAAAGAACCCTTTCTCTCTATAGTGGCTATAGCAATTTATTTTCAAACTAAAGTGTAGGTGGGTTCCTTTTCCACACCCTTTCCAGCATTTATTGTTTACAGACTTTTTGATGATGGACATTCTGACTGGTGTAAGTTGATATCTCATTGTAGTTTTGATTTACATTTCTCTAAAAATTAGCCATGTTAAAGCATCTTCCCATGTGTCTCTTGGCCGTCTCATATCCTCTTCGAAGAAATGTCTGTTTAGGTCTTAGGCCCATTTTTTTATTGTTATTTTGTTTTATTTATTTATTTATTGAGCCACATGTTGTGCAATCGCTCAGTCATGTTTGATTCTTTGTGACCCCATGGACTGCAGCATGCCAGGCTTCCATGTCCTTCCCCATCTGTCTGAGCATGCTCAAATTCATGTCTATTCAGTCAGTGATGCCATCCAGCCATCTCATCCTCTATTGTCCCCTTTTCCTCCTGCCTTCATTCTTTCCCAGCATCAGGGTCTTTTCTAAAGAGTCAGTTCTTCACATCAAGTGGTCAACATAATGGAGTTTCAGCTTCAGCATCAGACCTTCCCACAAATGTTCAGGGTTGTTTTTCTTTAGGATTGACTGGTTTGATCTCCTTGCTGTCCAAGGGACTCTCAAGAGTCTTCTCCAACACCACAGTTCAAAAGCATCAATTCTTTGGTGCTCAGCCTTGTTTATGGTCCAACCCTCACATCTGTGCATGACTATTGAAAAAATCATAGGTGTGACTATACAGACCTTTGTTGGCAAGTGAGTTGCTTATAAATTATGGAGACCAGTACCCTGTCAGTCACAACATTTGTAAATATTTTCTCCCTCTACAGGTTGTCCTTTGTGTGTGTGTGTGTGTGGTTTTCTTTGTTCTGCAAAAGTTTTTGAATTTAATTAGGTCCTATTTGTTTATTACTATTTTTATTTCCATTACTCTAGGAGATGCCTCAATAAAGATCTTGCTGTGATTTATGTCAAAACTTTTTCTATGTTTTCCTCTAAAAGTTTTATAATGTCTGATCTTATATCTAGGTCTTTAATCCACCTTGAGTTTATTTTTGTATATGATGGTATGAAGTGTTCTATTTTCTTTCTTTCTTTTTTACATACAGTTTTCCCAGCATCACTTATTGAAGAGACTATCTTTCCTCCATTGTACTCCTCTTTTGTCATAGACTAATTGACCTTAGGAGAATGGATGTTACTCTGGACTATTTCTGGTTTTGTGCCAACAACATTACTGTTTTGACGACAATAATTTTGTAGTATATTCTGAAGTCAGGAAACCTGACTCCTCCAGTTCCACCTTTCTCAAGATTTCTTTGACTGTTTGAGGTCTTTTGTGGTGGTGGTTTAGTTGCTAAGTCATGTCTGAATCTTGCGACCCCATGGAATGTAGACTGCCAGGCTCTTCTATCCATGGGATTTTCCAGGCAAGAATACTGGAGTGGGTTGCCATTTCCTTCTCTAGGGGATCTTCCTGACCCAGGAATTGAACCCAGGTCTCCTACTGAGGTCTTTTGTGTCTCCGTAGAAATTTTAAGATTTTTAAAAAAATCTAGTTCTATAACAAAAGGCTATTGGTAATTTGATAGAACCACATTCAATCTGTAGATTACCTTGAGTAGCATAGTCATTTTAACAATGTTGATTCTTCCAATCCAAGAACATGACAGATCTTTCCATCTGTTTGCATCATCTTTGATTTCTTTCATCAGTGTTTTATTGTTTTCAGAGACAAGTCTTTTGTGTTTTTAGATAGGTTTATAGCTAAGCATTTTATTCTTTTTGATGCAAACATATTTATCAGCAGACAGGAAAAAACTCACAGACTTAAATAATAAACTTATGGTTACCAAGGGGGAAAGTTGTGGGGAAGGGATAGATTGGCATTTTGGGATTGACATGTACACATTGATACATTTAAAATAGGTAATCAACAAAGACCTACTTAAAAAAAAAAAAAAACTTAAGATTAATTTATGAATTAAAATAAATAATAAATAAAGTGAATAATTTAGCTTTATGATTGAGCAAAAGTTCTTTCATTCAAACTATGGCTTTCCATTTGCAGATATATGATATTTATTACGTTTCTTAAATGTACTCTGCTTCAAAAAATTGTTATTGTTGTTCAGTCATGTCCAACTCTTTGTGAACCCATGAACTGCAGCATGCCAGGCTTCCCTGTCCTTATCTATCTCCCAGAGTTTGCTCAAACTCATGTCCATTGCGTCGGTGATGCCATCCAACCATCTCATCCTCTGTCACTCCCTTCTCCTCCTGCCCTCAACGTTTCCTAACATCAGGATATTTTCCAATGAGTCAGTTCTTTGCATCAGGTGTTGGAGCTTCATCTTCAGCATCAGTCCTTCCAATTAATATTCAGGGTATTGATATCCTTTAGAATTGACTGGTTTGAACTCTGTGCTGTAAGGGAATCTCAAGAGTCTACTCCAGCACCACAGTTTGAAAGCATTGATTCTTTAGAACTCAATCTTCTTGATGATCCAGTTTTTACATCCATACATGACTACTGGAAAAACCATAGCTTCGTCTATGCAGACTTCTGTTGGAAGGTGATGTCTCTGCTTTTTAATATGCTATTTAGATTTGTCATAGCTTTTCTTCCAAGGAGCAAGCATCTTTTAATTTCATGGCTGCAGTCACAATCTGCAGTATTTTGGAGCTCCCCGCCACCCCCCCAGCAAAAAAAAAAAAAAAAGTCTCTCACTGTTTCCATTGTTTCCCCATCTATTTGCCATGAAGTGATGGGACCAGATGCCATGATCTTAGTTTTCTGAATGCTGAGTTTTAACCCAGCTTTTTCACTCTCCTCTTTCACTTTCATCAAGAGGCTCTTTTGTCCTCTTCACTTTCTGCCATTAGAGTGGTGTCAGCTGCATATCTGAGGTTATTGATATTTCTCCTGGTGATCTTGACTCCAGCTTGTGCTTCATGCAGCCTGGCATTTAACATGATGTATTCTGCATGTAAGTTAAATAAGCAGGGTGACAGCATGTAGCCATTATGTACTGCATTCCCAATTTTGAACCAGTTCATTATTCCAGGTCCATTTCTAACTGTTGCTTATTGACCTGTGTACAGGCCCTCTCAGGAGGCAGGTAAGGTGTTCTCTTATTCCCATCTCTTTATGAATACAGTCAATAGTTCTGTCCTTTTTTTTTTTTTTTTTAAGAAATCCTGTTGGACTGGTTGGATCTCCTTGTAGTCCAAGGGACTCTGAAGAGTCTTCTCCAACACCACAGTTCAAAAGCATCAACTCATCCAGATTTAAAATTTAGAATTTATACCTTCTTGGGGAATATAATTTCTTTTACTATGAAGGGGTCATCTTTATTAACTCTATGACACTCTTTAGGTGACTGTCTGTTTAATAAAGCTTACTCTAACATTTAAAAAAAAAAGCATCAATTCCTAGGCTCTCAGCTTTCTTTCCAACTCACATCCATACATGACCACTGGAAAAACCAAAGCCTTGACTACATGGACCTTTGTTGGCAAAGTATGCTGTCTGCTGCTGCTGCTGCTAAGTCACTTCAGTCGTGCCCGGCTCTGTGCAACCCCATAGACAGCAGCCCACCAGGCTCTTCCATCCCTGGGATTCTCTAGGCAAGAACACTGGACTGGGTTGCTATTTCCTTCTCTAATGCATGAAAGTGAATAGTGAAAATGAAGTCACTCAGTCATGTCCAACCCTTGGCAACCCCACGGACTGCAGACTACGAGCCTCCTCCATCCAGGGATTTTAAGGCAAGAGTACTGGAGTGGGGTGCCATTGCCTTCTCCAAATGGGAGAGAGAAGGCATAGAATTCAAGATCATTTGAATAGCAGGAAGTGAAGAATAACTAAAAAACCTCTTGATAAAAGTGAAAGAGGAGATTGAAAAAGTTGGGTTAAAGATCAACATTCAGAAAACTAAGATCATGGCATCCAGCCCCATCACTTCATGCAAATAGATGGGGAAATAGTGGCTGACTTTATTTTTCTGGGCTCCAAAATCACTGCAGATGGCGATTGCAGCCATGAAATTAAAAGGCACTTACTCCTTGGAAGGAAAGTTATGACCAACCTAGACAGCATATTAAAAAGCAGACATTACTTTGCCAACAAAGGTCCATGTAGTCAAGGCTTTGGTTTTTTCAGTGGTCATGTATGGATGTGAGTTGGAAAGAAAGCTGAGAGCCTAGGAATTGATGCTTTTTTTTTTTTTTAATGATAGAGTAAGCTTTATTAAACAGACAGTCACCTAAAGGGTGTCATAGAATTAATAAAGATGACCCCTTCATAGTAAAATAAATTATATGCACTATACTGGATGCTTGGGGCTAGTGCACTGGGACGACCCAGAGGGATGGTATGGGGAGGGAGGAGGGAGGAGGGTTCAGGATGGGGAACACATGTATACCTGTGGTGGATTCATTTTGATATTTGGCAAAACTAATACAATTATGTAAAGTTTAAAAATAAAATAAAATTAAAAAAAAAAAAAAAAAAGCAGAGACATTACTTTGTCAACAGAATAATAGTCTAGTCAAGGCTATGGTTTTTCCAGTAGTCATGTATGGATGTGAGAGTTGGACTATAAAGAAAGCTGAGCCCCAAAAAATTGATGCTTTTGAACTGTGATGTTGGAGAACTCTTGAGAGTCCCTTGGACTGCAGAGATCCAACCAGTCCATCCTAAAGGAAACCAGTCCTGATTATTCATTGGAAGGACTGATGCTGAAGCTGAAACTCCAATACTTTGGCCACCTGATGTAAAGAGCTGACTCATCTGAAAAGACCCTGATGCTGGGAAAGATTGAGGGCAGGAGGAGAAGGGGATGACAGGATGAAATGGGTGGATGGCATCATCAACTCAATGGAAATGAGTTTGGGTAAACTCCAGGAGTTGGTGATGGACAGGGAGGCCTGGCGTGCTGTGGTTCATGGGGTCGCAAAGAGTTGGACACGACTGAGTGACTGAACTACTAATGAAACACTGCACCAGCTCTGAAATCTCTCTTCAAATTTCTCATACATCTCAAATCATTAAATATCTTTAATGATTAATCTACTATTTCTTTCATTTCTCAACTTCCAGAAACTTGGTTATTAGGTTTATAGTACCCTGTAATGTCTTTAAATACATGCAAAATATGTGGACATGAGAGAAGAAATAACTGGGACCATTTTTTTTGTGCAAATCTTTCAATCCAGGCTAGCCAATTTATCTCCTGCTATTCATTGCTTTCCTTTTTTTTTTTTTTTAATATTAAAGGTGAAAAGGAAATAAAACACATAGTTTATAAAGTGTATTATTTTGTAAATTTAGATATATTTACACACTCATGAAACTATCATCAGAGTCAAGATAATAAATATATCTACCACCCCCCAAAGTTGTCTTTTGTCCCTTCCCTGATAATCTTTCTTATATACCCCATGATCCACAACAATTTCTGGTAACCCCCTACCCACTTTCTATTACTATGAATTAGCTTGCATGTTCTAGAATTTTATATAAATGTGATCATACAGTATGTATTCATTTTCTGTTGTTTATTTTTCTTAGCACAGTTATTTTGAGATTCTTACATGTTATTTCATGTATCATACTTTTTATTTTTATATTTATTCTGAACAGCAGTTCATTTTGCTAAAATTTGTTAATTTATTCACTTATTAATGGAAATTTGCATTGTTTCTAATGTTTATTATGTATAACATTGCTATGTACAAACTCTTCTATGGATATACTCTTTTATTTATGTTATGTAAATACTTATGCTTATATGATTGCTCACTCACTCTATCATGTCTGACTCTTTGTGACCTCATGGCCTACAGCCTGCGAGGCTCCTCTGCCTATGGAATTTTCCAGGCAAAAATACTAAGTAGATTGTCATTTCATACCCCAGCATGGCAGAGGATGAGATGATTAGATAACATCATTGACTCAATGGACATGAATTTGAGCAAATTCCAGAAAATAGTGGAGGACAGAGGAGTCTGAAGTGCTGCACAACATAGAGTTGCAAAGAGTCAGGCATGACTTAGCGACTAAAAAACAACAAATACTTATGGGTAAAATGAATGGCTTCATGTCCTTCAAAACACTTGGTTGAAACAGTCATTTAAATTGTAAATGTTGTAATTTTTGTGTAGAGATATCTCATTGTAGTTTGCATTTTCCTAATCATAAATAATTATTTATTAATATTAATAAATACCTTGCCACCAGATTCAAAGAGCTGACTCACTGGAAAAGACCCTCATGCTGGGAAAGATTGAAGGCAAAAAGAGAAGATGGCAACAGAAGATGAGATGGTTAGATAACATCACTGATTCAATGGACATGAGTCTGAGCAAATTTTGGGAGATAGTAAAGGACAGGGAAGCATGGCATGCTGCAGTAGGATCACAGAGTAGGACACAACCCAACAATTCAACAACGACAATGATTAATAATTTGAGCACCTTTTCCTGCACTTATCTATCACTCATATACTTCTTTCTCCAACAACAGAAATTTATTTTTCATAGTTCTGAAGGCCAGGAAGTCCAAGATCGAGATACTGGCAAAGTAGGTTTCTTTCCAAGGCTTCTTCTCTTATCTTGCATATAGTTACCATTCCCATGTGTGCTCACATGAACCCTTCTTCCTGTCTATGGCAGGCATGGAGAGAGTGGAAGAGGAGGAAGTGAGCTCATGCATACATGTTTTCTGAATTCTGTTAAAAATTTCACCCATGATTTGATGTGACTTTGTTTCTTATTTTGAAAGTTTCTTATATAATATAGATACAAATCCTTTACCAACTTAATGAGTTGTGAATTCTTTCCCTTCATTTGTGACTTTCCTTTTCATTCTCTTTACAGTGTCTTTTTATCAGAAAATGCAGTTAATTTAGATGACATAGGATGTATCTATTTTTCTTATATATATTTGTGCTATTTTTAAATAAGAAATTTTTCCTATCCCAAGATAAAAAATAAAAAAAATAAAAAAGAATATCTCCTATTTTTCCTATTTCCTTCTAGGAACTTTAATAGTTTTAAGTTTACACATAGGTCTGTGATCCATTTTGAATTACTTTTTGTATATGATATGAGGTATGGATTAAATTTCATTATTTTTTGCATATAGATATCCAATTTCCAGGTTTTTTTAAAAAATACAAAGCATGACTATTCTTTACCCACTGAATTTTCTTTGCATTTTGTTGAAAATAAAATTTTGGATTATTTTATCTATTCTACTGTTCCTTGTCTATCTTAACACCAATGTTGACTGTCTGGATTATTGTAGTTTTCATAATTTGTATTAAAGTCTGGTTGCATAAGTCATCAAATTACATTATAGGTCAAATTTATTTTAACTTTTCTAGACACCTGAATTTCCATTTGAAATTTCTAATTTCTATAGAATCGTCTGTTGAGTTTTGACTGAAATTGGATTGACCATAAATCAACTTATGAAAAACTAATTTCTTAATATAAAAGCTTAACCTGTATGCAGGTCAAGAAGCAAAATTAGAACCCTGTATGGAACAAATGATTGGTTCAAGACTGAGAAAGGAGTATGACAGGGCTGTCTGCTGTTGCACTGTTTGCTTAACCTATATGCTGAGCACATCATGAGAAATACCAGATGGATGAGTTACAAGCTGGAATCAAGATAGGCTGGAGAAACATCAAGAACCTCAGATATGTGGTTGATACCACTCTAATGGAAAAAAGTGAAGAGGAACTAAAGAGCCTTTTGATGACGGTGAAGGAAGAGAATGACAGAGACAGTTTAAGGCTAAATATTAAAACAAACAAACAAAAAAAATGAACGAAGATCATGGCATCTGGCCCCATTATTTCATGCAAATAGAAGGGGGGAAATTGGAAGTAGTGACAGATTTCCTCTTCATGGGCTCTAAAATCACTGCAGATGGTGACCACAGCCATGAAATCAGAAGACGATTGCTTCTCAGCAGGAAAGCTGTGACAAATCTAGACAGCGTGTTGAAAAGCACAGACATTACAGTGCTGACAAAGATTCATATAGTCAAGGCCATGGTCTTCCAAGTGGCTATGTACGGTTGTGGGATTTGGACCATAAAGAAATCAGAGCACCAAAGAATTGATGACTTTGAACTATGGTGCTGGAGAAGACTTTTGAAAGTCCCTTGGACTGGAGATAAAACCAGTCAATCTTAAGCGATATCAACCCTGAATACTCGTTGAAAGGACTGATGATGAAGTTGAAATCCCAGTATTTTGTTCATCTGATGCAAAGAGTTGACTCATTGGAAAAGTCCCTGATAGTGGGGAAGATGGAGGGCAGAAGGAGAAGAGGGAGTCAGAGGATGAGATGGCCTAATAGCATCACTGATGCAATGGACATGAACGTGAGCAAACTTCAGGAGATAGTGAGGGACAGGAAGGCCTAGTGTGCTGCAGTTCATGGGGTAGCAAAGAATTGGACATGACTGGGCAACTGAACAACAATATCTTAATAATATTGAGCCTTCTGATCTTTGAACATGTACTGTATATCCATTTATTTATGTTTTCTTTAATTTCCCTCATCAATGCTCTGTAGTTTTCTAGGTCTAGTTTCTATTTTTTTTTTTTTTCCTGTAAGATCCCCCTTTCTTTTTTTTTTTAAATTTTATTTTATTTAACTTTACAATATTGTATTGGTTTTGCCAAATATCAAAATGAATCTGCCACAGGTATACATGTGTTCCCCATCCTGAACCCTCCTCCCTCCTCCCTCCCCATACCATCCCTCTGAGTCATCCCAGTGCACCAACCCCAAGCATCCAGTATCGTGCATTGAACCTGGACTGGCAACTCGTTTCATATATGATATTATACATATTTCAATGCCATTCTCCCAAATCATCCCACCCTCTCCCTCTCCCACAGAGTCCAAAAGACTGTTCTATACATCAGTGTCTCTTTTGCTGTCTTGTATACAGGGTTATTGTTACCATCTTTCTAAATTCCATATATATGCATTAGCGTACTGTATTGGTGTTTTTCTTTCTGGCTTACTTCACTCTGTATAATAGGCTCCAGTTTCATCCACCTCATTAGAACTGTTTCAAGGTCTTCACATCTTTCAGCATAGTTATCCATAAGTATTTTATAAACATTTTTAAAGTTACAACATTTTTTTTAAATGTGGACTGTTTGTTGGTAGCATACTAAACATAATATATTTATTCTATGTTCTTTCATCTTGTTAAATAACTAAACTCATTTATTACTTTGAATAGCTTAAAAAAATTTTTGGAGATGTCTTTGGTTTTTCTACAAAAGATAATCATGTTGCCTGCAAATACAGATGGTGATTTCTTTCTTTCCATTCTGAATATGTTTATTTATTGTTCTTGGCTTAGTGCATTGCTAGAACCTCTAGGGTAATGCTGAATAGGCATAATAAAACTTTCTTGTTAGGAGAAGAGCAATGAATCTCATAACATCAAGTGTGATTTTACATGTAGTGTTTTTTTTTCCTTCAAATTTTCTTTTTTAAGTTGTCTTTTCTCCACATATTGAGAGTTTGTTTGTTTTTTAAATCAGAAATTGATGTGGATTTTGTCAAATATTTTGTCTCTATTTTTTGAAATTAAAGTTTTTTTCTTTTTTAATCTGTAAACATAAATTGCATTGATAATTTTTCAAATGTTAAATAGCCTTGAATATTCTGAAATCACTTCTACTTCATAATGAAACATTGACCTTTTTACATACTGTTGGATTCCATTTATTTAGATTTGGTCATGAATTATTATTGTCTCCATGGTGGACAGCAGCTCCTGGGTGACTGATTGGCTGCATGGTAGACAGCAACTCTTGGACGAAGGATGGTCCCTGTGCAACAGTGACTCCTGGGCAGTGGATTGTTCCAGAGTGGTCGATGGCAGCGGTGAGGCCAGGGTGCCGCCCTGCTCCTGGGCATCATCCAACATCAGCTCCAGCCTTCCCCGGGCACCCTTCCCGGCCACTCCAACAGGGCCTTTGTCTCAACCTCTGGCCGCATGTTGACTGACATCCCACAGCCAGTGAAGGTTTAAATGCTCAATGAGGACCAGCAGTGAGACAGCCAGACCACCAGGAATTTCATCCAACTACACTGAGCAGTTGAAGGGCATGCCCTATTAGTTAGGGCCTGACAAAATGTGGTCCACTGGAGAAAGGAATGGCAAACCACTTCAGTATTCTTGCCTTGAGAGCCCCATGAACAGCATGAAAAGGCAAAACGTTATGACACTAAAAGATGAAACCCCCCTCAGGTTGGTAGATGCCCAGTATGCTACTGGGGTAGAGTGAAGCAATAGCTATGAAAGAATGAAGAGGCTGAGCCAAAGAGGAAACAGCACCTTGCTGTGGTAGTATCTGGTGCTGAAAGTAAAGTTGGATGCTGTGAAGAACAGTGTGACCTGGAATGTTAGGTCCAAGAATCAAGGTAAAAAGGGTGTGGTCAAACAGGATATGGCAAGAGTCAAAATCAATATTTTAGGAATCAGTGAACTAAAATGTATAGGAATGGGAGAATTTAATTCAGATGACCATTATATCTACTACTGTGGGTAAGAATCCCTTAGAAGGAATGGAGTAGACCTCATAGTCAAAAGATCTGAAATGCAGTACTTGGTTACAATCTCAAAGATGACAGATGATCTCAGTTCATTTCCAAGGCAAACCATTCAAGCATTAGAGTAATCCAAGCCAAGGCAACAAACGGTAATACTGAAGACGCTGAAGTTGAATGATTCTATGAAGACCTACAAGACCTCCTAGAACTAACACCCCCAAAAAGATGTCCTTTTCATTATAGAGGACTGGAATGCAAAAGTAGGAAGTCAAGAAACATCTGGAGTAACAGCTGAATTTGGTTTTCTACTGCAAAATAAAGCAGTGCAAAAGTTAACAGTGTTTTGCCAAGAGAACATACTGGTCATAGCAAACACTCTCTTCCAACAACACAAGAGAAGACTTACACACGGACATCACATGGTGGTTATTACCTAAATCAGACTGATTATATTCTTTGCAGCCAAAGATGGAGAAGTTCTATAAACAGCAAAAACAAGATTGGAGCTGACTGAGGCTCACATTATCAGCTCCTTATTGCAAAATTTAGCCTCAAGTTGAAAAAATTAAGGAAAACCACTAGGGCATTCAGGTATGACCTAAATCAAATGTCTAACAATTATACAATGGAGGTAACAAATAGATTCAAGGGACTAGATCTGGTAGACAGAAAGCCTGAAAAAACCATGGAAAGATGTTTGAAACATTGTACAGGAGGTGATAACCAAAACTGTCCCCAAGAAAAAGAAATGCAAGAAGGCAAAGTGGTTGTCTGAGGAGGCCTTACAAACAGCTGATGAAAGAAGAGAAGTGAAAAGCAAGAAAGAAAGTGAAAGATATATCCAGTTGAAGGCAGAATTCCAAAGAATATCAAGGAGAGATAAGAAGGCCTTCTTCAGTGACCAGTGAAAAGAAATGGAGGAAAAGAACAGAATGGGAAAGACTAGAAACTTCTTTAAGAAAATTCAAGATACCAAGGGAATATTTCATACAAAGATAGGGATGCTGCTGCTGCTGCTAAGTTGCTTAAGTCTTGTCCGACTCTGTGCGACCCCATAGATGGCAGCCCACCAGGCTCCCCCATCCCTGGGATTCTCCAGGCAAGAACACTGGAGTGGGTTGCCATTTCCTTCTCCAATCATGAAAGTGAAAAGTGAAAGTGAAGTCGCTCAGTCGTGTCTGACTCCTAGTGACCCCATGGACTGCAGCATACCAGGTTCCTCTGTCCATGGGATTTTCCAGGCAAGAGTACTGGAGTGGGTTGCCATTGCCTTCTCCAAAGATAGGGATAATAATGGACAAAAACAAAAAGTACTTAAGAGAACCAGAAGAGATTAAGAAAAGGTGGCAAGAATACACAGCAAAAGAGTAAAAAAAAAAAAAAAAAAAAGTTTTTAATGATCCAGTTAACCAGGATGATGTGGTTACTCAACTAGAGCCAGACATACTGGAGTGGGAAGTCAAGTGGGGCTTAGGAAGCACTACTATGAACAAAGCTAGTGGTGGTGATGGAATTCCAGCTGAATAATTTCAAATCCTAAAAGATGCTGCTGCCACAGTGCTTCACTCATTATACCAGCAAATTTGGTAGTAGTGGCCACAGGACTGGAAAGAGTCAATTTTCATTCCAATCCCAAAGAAAAGTAATCCCAAAGTACATTCAAATTAAGGTACAATTGCACTCATTTCACATCCCAGCAAGATTTTGCTCAAAATCCTTCGTGCTAGACTTCAGCAGTATTTGAACTGAGAAATTCCAGATGTGCAACCTGGATTTAGAAAAGATGGAGGAACCAGAGATTTAATTACCAACATATGCTGCATCATAGGAAAAACAAGAGAATTCCAAAAAGAATCTACTTCTGCTTCACTGACTATGCTTAAGCCTTTGACTGTGTGAATTACAGCAAACTGGAATATTCTTAAAGAGAAGGGAATACCAGACCACCTTACCTGCCTCCTGAGAAAACTGTATACAGGAAAAGAAGCAACAAGTTAGAACTGAACGTGGAACAATGGACTGATTCCAAGTTGGGAAAGGAGTACGTCAAGGCTGTATATTGTCATCCTGCTTCTTTAACTTATATGCAGAGTACATCATGCAAAATGCCAGGCTAGATGAATCACAAGTTGCAATCAACCTTGTCAGGAAAAATATAAAAAATCTCAGATACTCAGATGATACCACTTTAATGGCAGAAAATGAAGAGGAACTAAAGAGCCTCTTGATAAAGATGAGAGAGGGGAGTAAAAAAGCTGACTTAAAACTCAACATTCAAAAAACTAAGATCATGGCATCTCATCCCATCACTTTCCAGCAAATAGATGGGGAAAGTTGGAAACAGTGACAGAGTTTATTTTCTTGGGCTCCAGAATCACTTTGGGTGGTTGGCTGCAGCCACGAAATTAAGATGCTTGGTCCTTGGAATAAAAGCTATGACAAACCTAGACAACGTATTAGAAAGCAAAGACATCACTTTATCAACAAAGGTCTGTATTGCCCAAAGCTGTATTTTTCTCCAGTAGTCATGTATGGATGTGAGAGTTGAACCATAAACATGTGAGAGCTGAAGAATTGACGCTTTTGAACTGTGGTGCTGGAGAAGACTTTTGAGGGTCCCTTGGACAGCAAGAAGATCCAACTAGGATACCCTAAAGGACATCAGTCTTGAATGTTCATTGGAAGGATCGATGGTGAGACTGAAGCTCCAACACTTTCGCCACATGATGGAAAGAACTGACTCATTGGAAAAGACCCTGATGCTGGGAATAACTGAGGGCAAGAGAAGGCAGTGGCAGAAGATGAGATTGTTGGATGGCATCACTGACTCAATGGACATGAGTGAGCAAACTCAGGGAGTTAGTGATGCATAGAGAAGCCTGACATGCTACAGTTCATGGGGTCACAGAGTTGAACATGACTTGGCAGATGAACAATAACAATGGATTATTGTATCTACACTCATGAGAAATATTGGCCCTTAGTTTTTTTCCTCATAAAATTTTTTCTTGTTTTGCTGTCAGGGTAATGCTGTCATCATTAAGTTATGGAAAAGTATTCCCTCCTCTTCAATTTTTGAAATATTGCATAGAACTAGCATTACTTTTATCAGCTATTGAGAATGAGATATTGAACTCTCCAATTATAATTGCAAATCTATTCTCTTTGAAATTCTATTTCACTTCATGTACATGCATTTATAGTATACTTATGACTATTGTATCCTCTTTATAAATTGACTCTTCTGGAGAGTGTAAAGTGGCAATATTCCTAAGTCTGTATAGACTCTAAGAATTGTTCTCCCTAATTCTTCCAGGTGATTCTTTCCTCAGCTTCAGATAGATTTATCCTTCTTATATATATGTGAAGATCTGTCTTCTATTGAAAAATTTAAGACAGCCATTCTGCATATTACCAGAATTTTTCTTTTTCTTTTTTGCAGAACTTTGTCCCCTGGTGTTTGCTCTGTGGAACCAAGCTGCTTTGCATCTGAACTTTCAGCTGCTTCCTCAGCTCAGCCAGAATGCCACACTCGGCCTATGTCTCTTCTGTCTCACCTAGGATGGAAATAGAGCTGTTTATATAACCTTGTACTTAAAACAAGCCATGCTAATTTATACTAAGGCCTTAAATCTCAGTTGAAGTTTTTCTTGTACTCTTCATTTAAGGAAATGATGTTATAATTTTGCTTTAAACAGATGATCAAAATATAAGGGTAGGAAAAAAATGTGAGGATAAATAACATAGAATATGTGAGTATACCTCTGAACCAATTCGCTCTTCTGATAAGAGGGAAATAAAGTTTCTATAAGCATTTTCAAAACATAACTTATCCTACCATATGATATATTGTTACCATGTTGTAAAGAGAAGCGAATATAAAGAATCATTTTGTGAAACATTGTTATATGTGTGTGAGCTTTAATAGGAGGTTGAAAATATTTTGTTTTTGTTATTGCTTCTCAAGAAGTTTAGTGCTTCAGTTTCAGCTCAGTTCAGTTCAGTTCAGTTGCTTGGTCATGTCTGACTCTTTGCAACACCATGAATTGCAGCATGCCAGGCCTCCCTGTCCATCACCAACTCCTGGAGTTCACTCAGACTCATGTCCATCGAGTCAGTGATGACATCCAGCTATCTCATCCTCTGTCGTCCCCTTCTCCTCCTGCCCCCAGTCCCTCCCAGCATCAGGGTCTTTTCCAATGAGTCAACTCTTCGCATGAGATGGCCAAAGAACTGGAGTTTCAGCTTTAGCCTCATTCCTTCAGATAAATCCTCCAAATATTTGGTTCATTGTTTAAGTTCATAACAAAGATATTCGAATTCCTTTGCACTATGGGGAGTGCAAAGGAATTTTCCTCTCTCCTCATCACCTCTTGTCTTCTCATTGTCCATCTAGCCTTTTTCTGAATTCATTCTTACCTTCCAACATCTAACAGGTTTTCAGTAAGGACTAAGAATATGACGCTAGATTTCTGGGCAGAAGTTTCCTCTATAAGCTTTTCACTTAAAATTAACTGTGAATTAGTAAAACTCCATAATGTTTTCATCCTCAATATATATCTACTTGTACTCTCTACCTTTTTTGTGACTTTTGGCACCCTTGTATCAAAGCAAAAACGTGGAGACAATATCCTTTCTCATTTCTGCCTAATATGACAACAACTTAAGATATTTGTGTAGAAAGTTGGAGAAGGCGATGGCACCCCACTCCAGTACTCTTGCCTGGAAAATCCCGTGGATGGAGGAGCCCAGTTAGGCTGCAGTCCATGGGGTCGCTCAGAGTCGGACAGGACTGAGCTACTTCACTTTCAATTTTTACCTTCATGCATTGGAGAAGGAAATGGCAACCCACTCCAGTATTCTTGCCTGGAGAACCCCAGGGACAGAGGAGCCTGGTGGACTGCCGTCTATGGGGTCGCACAGAGTCGAACATGACTGAAGCGACTTAGTAGTAGCAGTAGAAAATTGGATGGAGAAATATAGGCACTTATTCCAAAATAAATACATGGTCTTCTCCAGATTGAATTTCAAACTATGAACTTTAAAAGATAAGTTCTGCTTGATTAATTTTAAAGATCAAAGTGATGACTTAATGCAAGCAGTTCAATCATTATGAGCATAAGCTTTTATATCCTGAAATAATTAAGTTATGTATCCAAGGTTTCTTAAGCATGTTGCCTGTGAACCACCATCAGAGGAAATAATTTTCTCTTAAGGTCTCAAAGCAGGCTGTAGACAGGTAACTGGAGTGGCATAGATGCCTCTCTGATACTGTGTGAACTGTTCTTATAAATGCTGATTCTGTATTAAGCGATTGTCAATCAGTTTTTCTAATCAAGCAAATACGTATTCCAAATATGTAAACTCAACTTTATTCTTAGAGGTAATGAACTAAATATAATGATGAGGAGCAACAGTGACAGATAAACACTATAACTCAGCTATGATAATGAGATGAACACAGAAATTGTGTGTGAAAACAACTTGATTGAAAAGTGTTACTTTTATTCTATGGAAAATGCAGGCAGGCTGTGAACGGTTGATATGGTGAAAAAGTATACTGATACACAGTTCTGGGAAAATAACAGTTTGGCTCTGTACAAAGGGAATCTTGTTGAAAATATATTTGCGATCCTGTTCACTTATTATTGTAACACCTTTAGGACATTTTACAATATTTTCTACAAGCACAAGATTATAGCTGTTTAGCTTGGTTTCTCTCATTCCTTATTTGGCAACATGTAGGATCACTAGCACATCTTGTAAAACACTGGTAAAGGACAGGCAACACAGAATGGTATGGCATTCCTCAAATTGTTTTATGTGAAAAGAAAGGCTGTCTTAGACTAGCTGATTCCTTAGAAGAGTATATCACAGTAAGGGTATGGAGAGGAACAGACAATTTCAAGATATTCCACATATAAAGAACATGGTGCATTGTTGCACTGCTATATAAAATTTAAGAATGCCAGTGTACTAATCTTTTGCTAAGGAAAGAAATGTCATAAGTTTAGTTACCTCTTACAGCAGTAGTCCAATGGACAGTCCATGGGCACCCTGGAGATGACATTATGAAGGGAAAGCTCTACATTCCTAGGTGGGTCAGTAGATGGCAGTATGTCTGAATTTAGTGTAGCAAGGACAAGTTTTTTCTCATTTTCCTGGAAAATGAGAGTTTTGAAAGCCATGAGGCAATATGGGGCCTCCCACATGAGCCAAGAGACTTGATCTTTATTTCTGGATCTACTCCTGAATAAATTTATTTGAATAAATGGAGACCAGCCACTTAATTTTTATGTTCCTTGCTTTCCTGAACTTGATATTAGAGAACATATTCAGTCTTTTTCTATCTCCCTCACAAGGACACTGAGTTTGGTCAAATTTAGAATTATTTCTGTCCTTTGAAGAAAGACTATTAATTTGCTATGCTCTTTGTAATGTGGGTGGCAAAACTGATCTGGGTTGTTCATCTGGGACTTGAAGCTAATAAACACAAAGGCAATTGGCAAGAAGAGCCTTCTGTATTTCACTGCCATAAACACTGATATAGTTTAGTTTTGAGTAGCAGCATTGGATCTGAAGATACTAACTCCCATTTCTTGGACTTAAAATAATGTCTTCAATGCCCTGGAACTTGATAATTATGGGATGAAGCCAAAGGCCCCTGGCAACTTCCCAATTTAAATGTCAACTCTTCACTGCAAGTGCAGAATACTGACTGTATTTAGTCAGATGCAGTACTTTTTATTTGTGCCTGCTACTGAACATGGGGAGTATTGCTTTGGCATCTTACTCTGAAGTTTGCACTATGACAAACGTGAAATTAAAATACACATGTGAAATAGCATTGAATGGCTGAATAATGATAATTTTTTCCCACAGAGACCCAGCTGCACATGGGAGTACCACTTTCATTTGACCTTAGAATCCTCAACTGAAACATATCTGCAGATCCGTGGCACCAAAATGACTTGTGACAGGAACATGCTGCGGTAAAACAAACTGTGGTGTCTGACCTGCCAACCTGGTTCTGGCCCTGTTCACAGACACACTTCTCTGTAGGAGCCATGCTGCTTTGAAGCTGACAAAGTAGTTCAAAAACGGATAAGATCACAGATACTATTTCTGGACAGATGGGTATTGATACAGAGAGGTAGAGTGTGTGTAGCATAGACTCCTATCTTATCCAGGCTTCCTGGAAGCAAGAGATTGTATTAAGTGGCATAACCAGAAAAGTACTTGCCATACAAAAAGAAAAATAATAAAACTTAAAAGATGTCATGACTTAAATAGATACCATAACATTCCTAGTTAGCATCCATTTAGAATAATATATAGGCAAATATCTGAAGTAAATTCATGCCATATAATCAATTGGAAAATCTATGCTAATATCAAAATTCACTGTCAAAACATGTTAGCAAACTGAGCCTTTTGGAAATTTCCTGTGAAATAAGCATAGTTTCAAAACAAATGATTTTTGGCGTATACCATCTTATTTGTCAGACATGGCTCTGTAGTTGGATGGTGAATGGCTTTTTTGGTTTGAATGTCAGGAGGTTAAATTTTTAATTTAAATATGCATAAGAATTAAAATATGTTCAAGAAAATGTCACATCAACTTCAACCTCAAAGTACCAATTATGTTGTTTGGGCTCCACATTTGACACTGTTCTGACTAAATTGATATCCTCAGCTCAGAATTTCTAAAAATGCTCAGATCTCAGTTTCATAATATATTCTATTTAAAGTGGAAACATTAGGAAGAATTGATGTTCATAGTTTCAAGGACATAAAAGTCAGAGCATACTGCTTGCAGCTAATGAACATTTATAAAGATGTATAAGCCAGCACATTATCTACTAACATTAAGATAAAAAAATATACTTGAACGGTATGTAACCATTCAACAGGATGGTTTCAAAAAGGAAATGTTTGAGGCTGGAGTTGAATCAGAAGCACTAATTTGTAAATTGGATGAGAATGTATAGCTTGTTTTTAATTTTTCATTATTAAGTTTCATTTTCCCCTGAAGTCACTTATTGAAAAAATTAATGATTCAGGAGAAACAAGAGGAATAACTATTTACTAATATTTTATGTATATTTATATAGAGAAAAATCTGCATTGTAGCACAGTCAATATAAATAAAACTTTACTTATCTATCAGGCAATCAACAAAAATTATCTATTATGAATCCCATTATAAATTAATAGTTAAATGCTACCTGATGTCCATTGATGAGACTAAAGCACTTTCTGATTCAGAAAAAAAAAATGAAATTAGAAATTAAAGTATACACATTTTAATGTTATGTATATTTATAATTTTGAATATTATTTTTTCATACCTAATTTCTGGTAATCATATGGATCCTATCATTGGTAAATTGTAATACTCCTATCTAGATTATTATTTTTTAATATTTTACTTTATTAAAATAATTTTAAACTTTGGTACAATGATGTTGAGAAATGGTTGCTCTGACAAGCTATGCATTAGGTTAGTAATTTCATATAGGCATGGAATATAAAAATTTATTTTGGTATGCTAACTGTGGGCTTCCCTGGTGGCTCAGCAGTAAAAAATCTGCCTGCAGTGCAGGAGACGCAGGTTTGATCCTTGGATTGTGAAGATCCCTTGGAGAAGGAAATGGCAATCCACTCCAGTATTTGTGCCTGGGAAAATCCCATGGACAGAGGAGCCTTGTAGGCTATATACAATTCACAGTGTTGCAAATTGTCAGACACAACTTTGCAACTAAACAGCAGCAGCAAACTGCACACATCTATACAATAAACCTAAAATAAAAGTAAAGGTGCAAAAAATAAGAAGACATAAGAATCTGAGGAACTGAAAGACCATGGGGAGACCCATGAGAGTGGAAACTGGCTTTCCAAACCAAAGGAAAAGGAATAAAACGAAGAGCAAAAAAAACCAAAGTAGCAGCAGTCACCAGAAAGCTTTACATTTAAATTTTCTCTGTTACTTGGATCATCATTCATGAATTGTCCTGATTTTTTGAAACAGGTGGGAAGTTGATAAAAATTGACTTTCTCAAACTATAAAAGTCTCAAAATTTGGGAGGTGATAAGCCACAGACATAGAAATGAAGAATTGCAACTAGTCGACTAAAAGATACAGCTATTAGTCAGGATTCTTTCTGCTGTAAATGACTGACAACTTAAATTGGATTAATAAGTTTGGCAGACTATTGGCTAAGGTAAACAAATAGTTCATTGAAAGTGGAAGCTAGAGCTCTAATCACTAGGATTTCTCTTTTATACTATACCCTCTGATCCCTGGGCTAGCTCAGCTCTCAGGATGGTATAAAATGGATGTAAAATGGCAACTGCAGCAGCAACGCTCACATTCTCCTACATCCCTCCATGGAGGAAACTTTGTTGTCTAGTACTTCTAACAATTGTTCTGAGGAAAACACTTATTGGATTGCATTAAATGATTGGTCAATGCCTGGAGCAATCTTGCTGGCTAGGAAAACATAATATGCCTATTTAGTAAAATTTGTATTCATCCATTGATTTGTGAACTCATCCAATAAATAAATCAATATGCCGAAACCCTTCCTTGACGTCAGTCACTATGGCCAGGAAAAGTCCATAACCAGCAATGAAAAAGTGGTAGTTTCTCCAAAGCAGATAAAACTTCATTATTTGAAGGAAGGAAAATAAAGTCTTAGTAGCTAGCAACTGCAGGGGAATTCATAGCTGCTTTCATGATTCAACTCACACATAAACTGGGTAAGTTTCCAGGACATAAAAAGAGAGTACATTTCAATATTTGCAATAGTGACTCAGGAAAAGAGGCTATGTAAGTGATCATCAATAAGGTGAAGTAGATTTATAAATCGAAGCCACACCAACATTTGGATCTGTTCCCTGTCAAGGACTCATTTATACATTCTGCATCATTTATGGTTCATTAAGTCTGTACATAACTGTGAGGCAGTTCTGTTTTTCATATATATCCATGTGGATTCACTCATTTCTGGAGACACTCAAGCTTTAAGGACCAGTGGAAGTGAAAGTGTTAGTCTCTCAGTCGTGTCTGACTCTCTGTGACTCCATGGCCTGTAGCCTGCCAGTTCGTCTGTCATGAAATTCTAAGGGAAAGAACACTAAAGTGGGTAGCCATTCCCTTCTCCAAGGATTCTTCCCAACCCAGGGATTGAACCTGAGTCTCCTGCATTGCAGGTAGATTCTTTATCACTAATGCCACCTGGAAAGCCTCTTACCAGGCAAGTGCCTTTTTCTGTGAAGACAGAGCTGAACCACCTTCACGTCAGTCACAACAAGTATGCCTTATGCATATACTGGTTTATGTTCAAGGGGTCTGTTATAATTATTTGTTTTATTTCCTATCTTCGCTTAGCTTTGTACTGTTGGGTGATAGGGTTATTGCTTATATTTCCAGGGTATGGCACCACGGGATATGATGCTTAACAAATAGTTTGTCAAAAGTAAAACATATAATTTAACTTCCTCACTTATTATTTACTCAAAATTTAGCAATTTTATGTGGAAAAAGCTCTCAAGATATGTGAGAGGGTAACAGGCAGGAAGGCCAGGGGTATCCAAGCGGAGGAAATAGCCTGCAGTGTCAGACATTTTTCTCTTTCTTAAGCAGCAAGAGGAAACAAACTAGCAATATTTTGTCCTTCTCTATACAAATTTAAAAGGAGATTTCTCTTAAAATACTGTGTTGCCATAATGACCCCTGGTTTCACCTGAAGTTAACTATTCTCAAACCTAGAGATAACCAATGCCTTTTTCTTATGGAAATATTTGTCTTAAGCTATGCTAATGTACTATGCATTTACCCCCAAACTCTGTCCAAGTTGGTTCCTCCTCTTGGCTCAGAACTTACTTGATAAACCAGATTGTTATACTCAAATATTGTTTCCCTAATCTATGTAAATGAAACTATTTGTATGGTGATATGCCCTTCTTCAAGATTCAAGTTAATCATTTTATGGTCCAGGATGAACCATTTGGTGCCAAGATTATCCCAAAATGCATCTTATGGGTGAGGGGCCTGGTGCCATTCTGAGTTTTAAGACATTCCTTTCTTTCATTAACAGCCTGCTAGTGACTATATAACATCCAGCTGAAGACTAGCAGGGGAGTACTCTTTCTGCCCCCTTCTGATGCCTATGTCGGAAGCTTTCTCTGTCTCCTTTATACTTTAATAAAACTTTATTACACAAAAGCTCTGAGTGATCAAGCCTCGTCTCTGGCCCCAGATTGAATTCTTCTCCTCCTGGGGCCAAGAATTCCGGCGTCTTTGCGTGATTCAACAACAACCTTTCACATGGAGATTAAAATGTATAATCTCTGGCAATAATAAATACATTGTATTCATTTAATCCTGATTATATATCAGTTATATGCTTCACATGTATTATATCATTAGCCCTTGGTAGATCAAATTTGCTTGATAGATGTTTCTGTTTCCTTTATGGAGATATGAGTGTGGGGTTCAATAAGTTGCAATAGACTGCAAATTAACAATTGGTGAAAGCAGGGTTTAGGTCATACTGGAACCAACTTTGGAGAAGGAAATGGCAACCCACTCCAGTGTTCTTGCCTGGAGAATCCCAGGGACGGGGGAGCCTGGTGGGCTGACCTCTATGGGGTCGCACAGAGTCAGACACAACTGAAGCGACTTAGCAGCAGCAGTAGGAACTAATGTAAATGCCAGGCATTTTTTCTAGCTCCTAAAATTTTTCTGCTTTGAAATTTTGCAAGAAGCAGGAAAATTCCATAGTAAAAAACAAACAAACAACAACAAAACTTTCACTCTGATACCAGTCAAAAAAGTGAAAAATTCACAAAAATGAAAAAATAGATATTAATCTAGAATTTACATATGTATAAAGGGATCTTAAAATCTAATATTGAAAGTGTTTGAGCTTGTTTTGCATCGGTGTTTTTCTTTGTGATATTGCTAGTGTGAGCTGTTAACCACTCCTGTTCACATAGATTGTGGTGTTGCTCAAGAGAGCTGGCCTATCACTTCAAGTAGAAAAAATCAGAATAGTGTTTGTAAAATTTTCCAGAGAACAAGCAAAAAGAGGAATTGTAAAATGAATTTTCCTTTTGGAGGTATTATTTTCACAGTGCCCCTCTTTGTGTATATTAATACAAATAGATAATTATAAATATAGATACATATATGTATAATATATAGTATTTAATGGAAATGAATTTCCTTAACAAATCAGAGTGTGAAAGCTGAAGCTGCTTAATTTCCTTTCTTCCCTCTTAGGATTTATCTCAAAAGTGAGTTTTTGAGACAAAAGCAAAGAGTTTGGGGGCTTTTGGAGAGATTATAGTTATATAGCAACTATAGTCAAAAAAGACTTATCTGAATGGGGTATAAATAACAGCATTGTGAAGCAATTATAACAACATTTGGTCTTTTAGGAATCCTGGCCATTTCTACAGTATTTCATGTCTTTTTGGGTTCTCAAAGTGAGCTTGCACTGGCTGATCTTTGTGTCTCCTCTGCCCTTGTGGTATGCTTCTCCTCTAGATTTGCTTTTCAGTGATTTCTTCTCTTCTGGGATAAGTTAACTCAGCTCTCAGTTTAACTTTAGATCTTAAAGTGACCATATATTAACCCCGGCTCACAACTAACTTTATAAGATCCCATCATTGTAATTACTTTTTTACCCCTAAGGGGGAAAAAAAATCATATAAACTTCTAAGTCATTGTGTTTTCCTCTTTACACCCTTGACAAATCAGCTTTTTGTTTTTGTGAATTTAAAATAGCATAATGAAGTGGAAGACAGCCACATCATTAGGAACTTTTAAGTAGGTTGTTCCTAGAATGCATTTGGGAACTTTTTTATCATAGCATTTCTAGTTTGTTTTGACAGGAGATAAAGTAGAGATTAGAGGAGGACAAGCAGCCTGGTAGGCCCCCTTGTTATGACAGTGATGGTACTTGTATGAACCAAGGGATTTACTGATGTGGGTGGAATGCCTCCAGATGTTTTGTCAACAACATTCAGTATCAGTATCAATTCAGTCGCTCAGTCCTGTCTGACTCTTTGCGACCCCATGAATTGCAGCACGCCAGGCCTCCCTGTCCATCACCAACTCCTGGAGTTCACCCAAACCCATGTCCATTGACCGCATGGTCTGTAGCCTACCAGGCTCCTCCATCCATGTGATTTTTCAGGCAAGAATACTGGAGTGGGTTGCCATTTCCTTCTCCAAGGAACAAGGAAGAAAGGCATTAAGCAGAGAAAACAAAGGCAAATTCATGGTTAAAGAGTGACTCAGGCTAAACTTCAGGTAATATGAGATGATGTAATCAGAGGGGTTAGCAGTAAAGGATCTGCTTGCAATGCAGGAGACACAGGAGATAAGGGTTTGATCCCTCTTTGGGGAAGATCCCCTGGAGGAGGAAATAGCAACACACTCTAGTATTTTTGCCTGAAAATCCTGTGTACAGAGGGGAATGGTGGGGTTACAGTTCAAAGGGAGGCAAAGAGTCAGACAGGACTGAGCATGCAATCAGAAGGGAGACCTTGACCCTTCTTTATTTTATGTACTCTCACTATTTTTTCCAAGTGCTTTCCTTGGCTTAACCACCAATTAGACAATCACATACAAGCTATTGGAGTGAGCTCTAGATTTATTCAATGCTGCCAGCTCATTGCCTCACATCTTTATGTGTGTGTATTCTCAGCAGTGTCCGACTCTGCAGCTCCATGGACTGTGGCTGCCAGGCTCCTGAATTCAGGCAAGAATACTGGAGTGGGTTTCCATTTGCTACTCCAGGAGATCTTTCCTGACCCAGGGATGGAACCTTCCTCTCTTGTGTCTCTTGCATTGGCAGGAAGATTCTTTACCAACTGCGCTACCTGGGAAGCCCAGGAAGCCAGCACAAGGAGCCAGGCATGCCCGGCAGGGGTGTAGGTGGCCCGCAGAGGCCGCAGCCCACAAAGTGAGACGGGGGAGGCGATCCCCCGGGAGGCCCACTGACCCGCCTGGATCACAAAGAGGCTTGTTCCACGCAGGCCCTGACCTGGCGGCCGGGAAGCAGGGCTGGGGACACTGGCCCGTTCCGTCACGGCTGGCCAATGTGTGTTTTACTGTATGGCAATGATATTATATGACCCTCAAGACTGGCTAAAGGATGAAGAAAATTTAAAAAAATGCATCTGCCAGAGAACTGAAAATTGTACATGCTAGAAGTACAAGGCAAGGATCAGATCATGTGGCTAAGGAAAGAGCTAACTACAGTGGGAGATACAATATGAGAAAAGAGAGTAAGACTAGTAAACCAGTCACTTCAGAATTAGCTTGGATAAGAGAAAAGGGGTAGTGCCGCTGGAATTACAGAGCAAATGCAGGAAACACCGTTATTTCCCATGGATGTGAGACTACAGGTAGGCCTTGAGATAAACATAATGTCTGACAATATGGAAATTAGATGGAAATAGGTCATTACAAATATACTATTGCTACAGCTAATTAAAAGTTGAAAAGGAAGTATGATTATAATCATATTTGTGTGTTGTATTCCCAGAGATTTACATCAGAACCATTAGAATAGTACTTAACAACTCCTGTAAGATGTATATCACATACATTGGGTGGGGGAAAGTCAGAGCCAGAAAGGCTTATTCTTTTTCACTCTGTGTGTTCAAGACAGTAATTGGAGGGGGAACTGCTGCCACAAAATATATTCAGCTTCATCAGATAACAGATCCTTCCCTGAATGGAGAAATAGTTTCCACCTAATAGGAAGATATTGCTGAATTGCAGGTTTGGTCTCACCCAGTGGGATCTCCTTGGGAGGCTGCATGCCTACCAGTAGATAAGGACCTTGTGGGAAGCATGTATCATACAAATACTGCTTTCCTGACCTGCTTGTATGTCCCAGAACTTCCCTCTGTGATGAGCTAAGGAGGGTCCGACAAATCTTTCACACCTCATCCCCAGGTCCCAGAATAGGAAACAAGTGAGATCAAGACAGAGAGAATGAAGACAGAAGGGACAGAGAATTTATCTCTACATCTGGTGTGGCAGTAAGACACTGTAACAGACATGGTAGGGAATAGCTTTTGTTGAGATTGGTTCAAATAGAGAAAGTAGAACAAATTTCTGGCTTTCAAAGTGAGCTTCCCCATCCACACCGGATGTTTGTGAATATCTCAAAGACAGTATTCATTTCCTTTTGGCAGCAGCCTGTGAAAGGAGGAGGGGGAAGTTTCCAAAGGCTTTTCTCTATTGCAATCAAGAAAAGTTATTTTCAAAAATTGTAAAGAAGTATGCTTATTAAATATTCCTCTATTTTTTTCATGCACCTACAGTTCAGAAGAAATATTGCAATTTTATAGTTCTAGAAGATACATTAAATAAATTTTAAAACCAGAAAAGGCTTAATATTGGCAGCTCTAAAACTACCAATTGTTCTAGTGTCATTGAATTAGTTTACATATCTAAAATGGTGTTTTACTGTTATTCATAGAAACCAATATGATATATCTCTTTTCACTACAGATTTGTGGCTCTGCTGTTTTCTGCAGACAATCTCTTCTTACCAAGGAATATCTTCAAGCATTATGGTTTTTTTTTTTTTTTTAATTAGCCTTTGTAATGTTCTTTATTGTACCTCTTTGACAAAGATTGCTAATGTATGGATCAAAAGGTATATAAGGATTTATTTTTTAAATTAATTTATCTATTTTAATTTGAGGCTAATTGCTTTACAATATTGTAATGGTTTTTGCCATACACTGACATGAATCAGCCATGGGTGTACATGTGTTCCCCATCCTGAATCCCCAACCCACCTCCCTTCCCATCCCATTCTTCAGGGTCATCCCAGTGCTCTGGCCCTAAGCACCCTGTCTCATGCATCAAACCTGGCCTGGCAATCTGTTTCACATATGGTAATATACATGTTTCAATGCTATTGTCTCAAGTCATCCCACCCTTACCTTCTCCCACAGAGTCTAAAACACTGTTCTTTACCTTTGTGTCTCTTTTGCTGTCTTGCATATAGGGTCATCATTATCATCTTTCTAAATTCCATATATATGCGTTAGTATACTGTATTGGTGTTTTTCTTTCTGACTTACTTCACTCTGTATAATAGGCTCCAGTTTCAACCAGCTCATTAGAACTGATTCAAATGCATTCTTTTTAATGGCTGAGTAATACTCCATTGTGTATATGTACCACTGCTTTCTTATCCATTCACCAGCTGATGGACATCTAGGTTGCTTCCATGTCCTGGCTATTATAAACAGAGCTGCGATGAACATTGGGGTACACGTGTCTCTTTCCCTTCTGGTTTCCTCAGTGTGTATGCCCAGCAGTGGGATTGCTGGATCATAAGGCAGTTCTATTTCCAGTTTTTTAAGGAATCTCCACACTGTTCTCCATAGTGGCTGTAATAGTTTGCATTCTCACCAACAGTGTAAGAGGGTTCCCTTTTCTTCACACCCTCTCCAGCATTTATTGTTTGTAGACTTTTTGATAGCAGCCATTCTGACCAGTGTGAGATGGTACCTAACTGTGATTTTGATTTGCATTTCTCTGACAATGAGTGATGTTGAGCATCTTTTCATGAGTTTGTTAGCCATCTGTATGTCTTCTTTGGAGAAATGTCTGTTTAGTTCTTTGGCCCATGTTTTGATTGGGCCATTTATTTTTCTAGAATTGAGCTGCAGAAGTTTCTTGTATTGTTTTGAGATTAATTATTTGTCAGTTGCTTCATTTGCTATTATTTTCTCCCATTCTGAAGGCTGTCTTTTCACGAAAGGTATATAAGGGTTTAAAACTAGATTAAGTCTTATGAATAATGTTATCCCAAGATGATTTTCATGCCCAGAGAGAAGTCAATGCTGAAAGTATCAAACAGCAAAAATTCAGGATTTATTGCTAGATGAGTTTCCTGAGTGACTGGTATGACTTAAAGTCAACAGAGTTAAACGATCTGATTTTTTTTTTCACTCTTAAAACCAAACATTACCTGGAGCTATTGAGGCAAACTCTAAGAAGTCTCAATAACCAGAAACAGCTCAGAAAGATGGGAATTTTCTCTGAGTATTCATCATGCATAAATGAGCATAATGTTTCTAAAATCTATATTGCCCCATTTCAACACATCTTAAAAACTACTGCCAGATAATTCTCTCAGAAACATAGTTCTGATGCTGTCACTCATCTCACCAAGAACTTTTAATGAAAGATTCTCAGATATGAAAAAAAAAAGAAAAAAACTTCTCTGAGAGACTGTGAAGCAGTCTTTTTCAACCTTGTACTACAATATCTAAAATGGTTCAGAAAAATAAAATAGTCACAATATTGAAGGTCAACAATAATAGTCAAATGAGTGCCATCTTAAAAAAAAAAAAAAATTCTACCTAATTTCAGGACAATACAGTTGGACTGAACAAAGATTTGGTGCCCCACTCTGCTTTACTCTAAGAAATGCAGCAGCAATCATGGGCCATCTGGAAGAAACAGGATGACAATCCATTCCTCTCTGTCTGCCCAGCGACTCAGAGACCTGGAAGGGTATTAATTTTCTCTTACCTTGTTAGAAACCTGATGAGTGTAGTATTATGGTCATTAATATGCAGTTATATGTAGATGGATGCAAAGTTATGCCCTAAGACTTTATTCTTTTCCACTCCTTCCTTCAGTCATTGTTATGACTCGCTGGAGAAGGCAATGGCACCCCACTCCAGTACTCCTGCCTGGAAAATCCCATAGACAGAGGAGCCTGGTAGGCTGCAGTCCATGGGGTCGCGAAGAGTCGGACACGACTGAGCGACTTCACTTTCACTTTTCACTTTCATGCATTGGAAAAGGAAATGGCAACCCACTCCAGTGTTCTGGCCTGGAGAATCCCAGGGACAGGGGAGCCTGGTGGGCTGCCGTTTACAGGGTCGCACAGAGTCAGACACGACTGAAGTGACTTAGCAGTACAGACTGCAGCAAAGCACATTGGAAATAAATACTGTGCCCAACACTATTACTCACTAGCTCCAAGACCTTGAGCTTCTGCGGCTTCATCACTATATCTAAAAATGGGAAAATAAGAATGATACTACTAATTCATGGAGCTGTTGAAAACTAAATGAGTTCATTTTATTATTAAGGCAAATTTTAGCTCAAAGATTTTCTAGCCAGAGAGGTTCTTCTTCTTCTTTTTTTTTCTTTGTAGTGCTTTGAAGGAAGATTTTCCTAAGGCCCACTTAATCTTAAAGGACTTCCTTCCACCCCACCTTATTCCAAAGGTCATAGCAATTTAAATAAGCCCAACTCTGCTATCTCAGTGGAGAAGGGGCAAACCAATGCAAACAGCTGTGTCAGGGATTTAGGTAGAAGACATGGTGAGAGAGTTAATATCGGTAAGTCCTGCTATTACAGATAGGACTTGTGAGTCAAAGCAAATCCAAACAAATAGTTACAGAGATATAACTACTGTTTATGAAGATAGTATTTAAAGTCTGAATCTGAGCAACTATGGGCAGAGGAGCTAAAACTGCTTCATTTTCTAATCATTCCAGTAGAGGGGGTCACCAGGTCATAGAGGGATGTGGGCCACAGGATCTGTGTGAGGTCTAGAATTAGGAAACAACCAGCATAATTACAGCAGGTGGGGCAGGATCAGAATATTTTAGTAAACTGTAAGGAGCTATCAGGTCATTAAGATAACATATAACCTTTAGAAGAGTATTAAATTTTGTGTTAGCTATAAATGGAGTACCAAATTATTTCCCCCTTCTGAATTATTTACCTTGACTGAAGGCAGGCATTCATTTACAAAGTGGAACTGGTTCCCAAAAAAATAATCTTACAATTAAATTTAAAGCATAAAAAAATCTTTCCTTTATCTATCTCACTCACTAGCTCTCTGATGTTATAGTCGAAATGATAATTTAACATTTAAAATACTTTGAAGACTATTAGGGTAGCTCAAATGGTAAGGAATCTGCCTGTAATGCAGGAGATCCAAGTTCAATCCCTGGGTCATGAAGATCCCCTGGAGAAGAGAACGGCCACCCACTTCAATATTCTTACCTGAAGAATTCCATGGACAGGGAAGCCTGGTGAGCTACAGACCATGGAATAACAAAGAGTTGGACACGACTGAGTGACTAACACTCTCACTTTCAGATATTCATAAATCTAGTATAATCAATACTTAATTTTATTTTTAAATTTTAAATAGGTGGCCATTAATGATGATTATCTGTAACCTTTACATGGGCTTCCCTCATAGCTCAGTTGGTAAATAATCTGCCTGCAATGCAGAAGAGCCAGGTTCAATTCCTAGGTTGGGAAGATCATCTGGAGAAGGAAATGACAGCCCACTCCAGTATTCTTGCCTCAAGAATCCCATGGACAGAGGAGCCTGGCAGGCTACAGTCCATAGGGTTGCAAGAGTCAGATACGACTCAGTGACTAAACCACCACAACCTTTACAGAACTGCATATCTCCCACCCATGGCTCTTCTCCATTTTCAATTTGAATGACACTGGGATAAGACAAGAATCTCTTCCTGATTCTAAGAATTCTTAGTTTTTCAAAACAACTGGATGCCAAGATTTGGTTTTCTAAGGTCCCCTTTCAAGAAGATGTGCAAAGACATCAATGATCTAAAATGGATTAAGTTTCTTAATTTCCCTTGATTCCACATGGCCTTTTGCCACATCTGTTCTTTGGATCTTTCAACTTAGAATCAAAACTGGACACTGAACCTACCCTGTTTGAGAAAAATATATAAATATGCTGGTTGGATTCATCCAAGAGTTAAACTTCTCAATACAGATAAGTCTTTAAAGTTTCCAGTATTAATTTTATGTGCAACTCTTTCTCTATTTGCCAATAGTTATTATACTTTAACTTCTTAATTTATGCTGGTTATCTCTATTTTCATAACTTGACTTTTATTTCCCAAGGAAATAAAATCTCATACATTGATTTTTTCCTTACCTCTCAAAACTTGTATTTTTCTTATTCTTATGTAAATTTATACTGCATTCTGAGTGGAATTCTCCTGATTTCTTAAAAATGCTGCTAAGCCCCAGAGTTAAGAATGCTGCTGCTCCTTAGTCACTTCAGTCATGTC
This sequence comes from Bos grunniens, assembly GCF_055505025.1. Classification (NCBI taxonomy): domain Eukaryota; kingdom Metazoa; phylum Chordata; class Mammalia; order Artiodactyla; family Bovidae; genus Bos; species Bos grunniens. The sequence continues at coordinate 4,227,490 of NC_141179.1, read as the reverse complement.
CGACTCTTTGCTACCCTATGGACTGCAGCCTGCCAGGCTCCTCTATCTATGGGATTTTCTAGGCAAGAGTACTAGAGCGGGTTGTCATGCCCTTCTCCAAGGGATCCTCCTGACCCAGGGATCAAACTTGTGTTTCTTGCATTGCAAGCAAATTGTTTACTGCTGAGCCACCAGGGAAGCCCCAAAATTAAGAATAAAAATTCCTAAATAGTCCATATTCTAAACTCAAGAGAAATCAACAATTGGACTGATACTCTTTCATAGGGTTTATTAAAAGGTTGCCACAGGAGAAACAATCCCCAAACTATTGCCACACAAAACCCTGTTAATGAAATTTTAAAACTGACGAGAGTCATATGGGTCTTTTCATAGAGTGCGATATTCTTTACAAGAAGCTTCTTTCTTCACTTTCTTCCCTATAAAGAAGGAAAGGGTCTGCTTCCTCCTCCACTAGTAAAGAGTGGAAGGACACAAGGAAATCACTTGCAAAATGTGGAGTCTAACAAAAAAAAGAAAGGACACCAGCATTTTGTTTCCAGGTATAATATTCATTGAACCTTTGGACATGTTGATTTGCCCTTTGATGCTAGAATAGGGAGCAAAAACCTGAATAGGAAAGGCATAAATAAAGTGTGGAGAGCAAGGATATTCCCTCTATATTCTGATTTTCAAGAGATCAAAATATTTATGCTAAATTTGCCTTTAGGTCCTGGAGTTAGAAACCATGGAGGAAGATGAAATTTTGGACTTGATACTTAAATGAACTGGGAAAAGTTCAGGACAAACTAGGAAAGAATTGTACCTTTAAGGATGTCTTTGTCTCCACAAATCTTCTTCTCAGCTTAATGACAGAGGTGTAGCTGAGGAAAGAAAGAGTGAAGGCAGTTAGAATAAATTATATCCCACTTCCAATTGATAGAGATATCAGGGATCTTTCTGTTAAAGAGTAAATTAAAAACCAGAAACTTTAAAGAAATTAGAGTGATTATATTGAATGATCGATTATCAAATATTATCAAATTATTATCAAATATTAATAACAAGTTAAATTGAGCTAAAGTTTTTTTTTTTTACAAAAACTACCATTTAGCTGGAAGAGTATAAATGAAAGCAGGAACTCAAGAAATTTAAATTATTTCATGCTTATCAGGAATTGAACCCAGGTCTCCTGCATTGCAGGCAGACGCTTTACCATCTGAGCCACCAGGGAAGCCCTTATCTAAGTTAACATATGTTAAAGTTTCTATCTTCTTTAACAGAGGAAGAATGTTTACTCTTTTTTGTTTCTGTCATTGTTGTTCAGTCCCCAAGTCATGACCAACTCTTTGAGATCCCAAGGACTGCAGCATGCCAACCTCGTCTGTCTTTCAGTATCTTCTGGAGCTTGCTTAAAGTCATGTCCATTGAGTTGATGATGCTATCTAATTATCTCATCCTCTGCCACCTCTTCTCCTTTTGCCTTCAATATTTGGCAGCATTAGGGTCTTTTCCAATGAATCTGCTCATTGCATTAGGTGGCTGAAGTATTGGAGATTCAGCTTTAGCATCAGAATTTACAATAAATATTCAGGGTCGATTTCCTTTAGAATTGACTGATTTGTTCTCCTTGTAGTCCAAGGGATTCTCAAGAGTCTTCTCCAGTACCACAATTGGAAAGCATAAACTCTTCAGTGCTCAACCCTCTTTATAGTCCTAATCTGACATTGGTTCATGACTACTGGAAAAACCACAGCTTTGACTATGCAGACGTTTGTTGGCAAAGTGAGGTCTCTGCTTTTTAACACCTTGTCTAGTTTTGTCAGAGCTGTCCTTCCAAGTGGAAAGCATCTCTTAATTTCATGGCTGCAGTTACCATCCACAGTGATTTTGGAGTCCAAGCAAATAAAATTTGCCACTGCTTCCATGTTTTCTTATTCTATTTGTCAAGAAGTGATGGGACCAGAGCCATGATCTTAGTTTTTGAACGTTGAGTTTTAAGCTAGCTTTTTCATTCTTCTCTTTCACCCTTATGAAGAAGCTCTATAGTTCCTCTTCACTTTCTGTCATTAGGGTAGTATCACCTTCATATCTGAGATTGCTAATACTTCCCCCAACAGTCTTGACTCCAGCTTTATATATCTTCTTTATATTTAGGCTAACTTTGTCATTTGTAATCTTCATCCAGAAATGTTCTTTCCAGACCTTGCATACTTTCCATAGGTTTCTTGTCATTAGTCAAACATCCTCAGTCTTCCTTCCTAAAATCAAGGCAACATAACAACACAGAATAACACCAAAACACTAAAACTACCTCTCAACTCCATCTTCTACTTCTCAGGGAGAAATAAATTTTTGTCTACACTTCGAAGTTCTTCTGGCTGGTCTAAGAATTAAATTGACAGGAGACAAATTAATAGGAGAAAATGGCTGGAACTTTCACCTTAAATAATGTCTTCAGCTAAAGACAAAAGAGGATAGTAGGAGGAGTGGTTTGGGACTTCAAAGAGTTGGAAAACCATTCACATGAAAATAGAAAAGCAAGTGTTTGGTTAAAAAAAAAATGTTTGGAGGGCCATGCAAAGACAATGGGCACAGAGTAGATTCTGATCTCTAAATCCCACATTCTCCCCCAACACACATACTTAGCCAATATCCTTTGCAATTATTTTTGGTGACAGCTCCATTCCTCCAGGGCCAGGTTGCTGTTGTTCAGTTGCTAAGTCATGTCTAACTCTTTGCGACCCCATGGACTGCAGCAAACCAGGCTTCTCTGTCCTTCACCATCTCCCAGAATTTGCTCAAACTCATGTCCCTTGAGTCAGTGATGCCATCCAACCATCTCATCCTCTGCCATCTCCTTCTCCTCCTGTCAGGGCCAGGGACTTTAACTAAATTTTTAGTCATCTAGCAGGGAAGGTCATTGGTGCTTTATGAGTCTTTTGGACCTCCACTGTTTTCAGCTTGAAATAATCCACATGCCAAAGAAATATTTTGACAAATTTTGTTCCCTTACACACTCAAACTATTATTATATTCTATGATATTCTTGCTAATGAAAACAACAGGCAATGAAAACATCTATTATCAAGATATCTTGACCATATGTTGATAGATTTCATGAGCACATTTTCTGTGTTATGAAAATCTACTTTAAAACATGTCTTTATTTTATTTTATTATTTCAAGAGGGTCTGAGTCTAAAAGAATTTTGAATTTGTATAATATTCCCTAGGTATTCTCATTTATTTCTCTGATACCTGTCACTCCTTTAGGCTGTTATTTTTTAAATATACATCTCCAATCTTCACATCTATTCCAAACTCCTCAGGTACATATCTGGTTTTGTATTCATCTCATCTACTTGAATCCTGCAGAACAGCTCATGCTGATGTGTCCAAAATGGAACTAATTCTCAGAACCTTTAAGCCATCTCTTTCAGAGTTCTGTGTATCAGTAAATGACTATAGTATATATTTCTTTTTCTAACTACATTCTCAATAAATCTTGGTTAAATTAAATTAATAAATTTATGAACACTAATTTAAAAATAAATCATAACTAGCATAAGAAACTTCAGATGTACTATTTAATACTTTTCTTTAAACTACAGCCATTTTAACTTCTTTGAATTAACATTTTACTATAGTTTTTTTTTTAATATGTAAAACAAGTAGTTTATAAATTGGTATTTGCATTTTTATTTCAAATAGTAGGCTTTATGTTTTTTCTTTTTAAATCAGTGCAAATTATTACTAATTTTCCCATTTTGCTTGCTATATTACTTTCTCCTTCCAAGTTTGTACATTTTATAGGATTTAATTTAAATCTTTTAAGTGCTCAAGAATTCTCAAGCTTTCCCTTTTTGATCACTGACCTTTAAAATTAATATTTATTTTATTTACTATTTTAATATTAAATTAAGTGTTAAAGTTTTATTTTACACTATTTTATGTGGGTTTGTTTTGCCAGTTAAAGAATGTGCCTTCCAATCCGTTTCTAAAAAGACTGGGCCACTGCAGTCACTGACCTTTAGCACAGCCTGAGAGGAGTTCAGGGTGGAGATCAGGAATAAGACACTATGTGCTCTTGAAACTGGCAGAATAAGCCTTCAGATAGTTAAAATAGTTTCAGGTGAATATTTTATGAACCACAATTCTTGCATCTTTCCATTCTTAGAAAAGCACTGCAACCTTTAGCTAAGATATCTGTTCTTCATGACTAGCAGCAACTTTCTACAGAGATGTGTGCTTAATTTCATGTACCCCTTCACCAAAATCCCATATATATTGACTTCTCCCCGCCCTTTCAGCTTTCAGAACAGTTTCTCAGACCTATTTGGGAGGTTATCTGTTGGGCTACAGAACTCAGTAAGACACTGAATAAATTCAACTCACAGCTTTTACATTGTGCATTATTTTAAGTTGACAGTAATATCTACAATTAATTTTCAACTCTTGGTCATGATAAATATAATTTGCATGTCCCTTAAGACAAATTTGAATACTCAGTAGATACTCAAAAAATTCATTGCTAAATTATGCAAATAAGATTTACATTTCCAGAATCACTTAGTGTTGTCCTATGCAAACTTTTTTGAAGGTTGGGAAACTGCCCTTGAAATGTTACCATAGAAAAACAAAGCCAAGTGATTTGTTCAAAAACATAGCTCTCACAAGATAATGAAAGATGATTTGGGGATTCATCTGACTGATCACTGACTCATTATTTGAACTGAAGAAAGACAGTTCATATTCTTTACTTCAACATTATCTAAGTGCCAGAAAATCAAAATTACATGAAATGAGATAGATATACAAAGAATTCATCCAATCTCAGTCTAAAAGTGGCTTACTGATAGAGAGATCCTTCATTCAACTGTACAATTATCTCCTTAATTGGAAACTGAATTTAAATTTTCTCCTGGAGGTGGGGGGTGGGATACTGGTTTGATGCTCAATTTAAAAAAAAAAAAAAATACAGGCTTTTGCACATCTAAAATGAGGAAAATTGCATTGCAGGGTGCAGTGATTTATCATGTGTTAAAATTAGCTATCTAAAACATCTGCAGGTCCTGAAAAGGTATATGGAAATGAACTGTTTTACAAGTTAATATCACAGGAAATGACAGCTAGGCTCTTTTCTTTTTCAAACACTTTTAACGATTTATTTCTCTTAGGGTTTGAACGAATTTGCTATCTAATTGCTTTCAACTCTAGGATATATAAAATTCAAAGTGAAATTAAGCTTGGGTTCTGATCCTTCACTGCAGAAATACCTGGCAGTTTCACTTATAAGTGCACAATTTCCATAAGTGATATTCAGGCAAGTAGGCAGACATTAGATGATCAATGTTTATCTCTAGCCCCTCCAGCCTTTCTACTTTTTAACCTGTCCTTGATAATTTCTACAACTTTTATATATTTTCCTCCCCCCTAACGATTCTTTTGGAACTTTCATTCGTATGAGTCTATTCACACTAAATATGAGTTCTTGTTTTCCAATAAACACTTTTTTGGGGGTGGTGGGATGGGGTTATTTAACTTATGCTTTAGAAGGTAGAGAGAGGAGTCCACTAAGCTGCTCCTCATTGAATGTGGTTATATGACCAGTGATAGCTACCTAGGTAAATCATGTAAACAGACTTACATCTCCATTGAATCCTGCCCAAACTGCAGGTTAATGACTAAATAAATTTTGCTGTTTTAAAACAAGAAGTTTTAGAGTATTTTGTTATGTAGCAACAATTCATTGGAACTTAGGAAGATGATGTATGTCACAATATTGGTGTGAGGTAGTATCATGTGAAAATATACATGCGAATATTGTGTGTACAAGGATTAAAAATATATATTATAAAAGATAGTGAAAAAAGATATAGCTGTGCATCTAAAATTAACTTTAAAGACACTATATGTCAGTAACTTAAATTTTTAGACAATTACTACTTTTCTGGATTCCTGAAAATGTTCCAATATGGAGAAGAATGAGAATTAAATCTCTCTTAATAAATGTTAATACAGATGTAAAAGATATGACTTTATTCAAACATAACTTTCTATTATATCTATGATATAATATATATCAATGATACATAATTATATATATGACATCTATGATAGACAAATATATATAGACTGATTTTTATTTTTTTTTGTTTGTTTTTATAATGAATAGGTATTGATTTATTCAAAGACTTGCTCAGCTTCCTTGATTCTCTTTCTTGGCTTTATTAATGTTATGTATGACACTATTTGATTTCTAAATATTAAGCCAAATTTTCATTTCTGGAACATAACCCACTTGGTCATCATGCATTATTTTCTTTACATGGTATTGAATTATTTTTGCTAATTATTTTTACTAATATTTTGATTAGAATTTTGTGTCAATATTCATGAATGATGTTGGCCAATAATTTTTTTTCTTTCTTTTTTTAAATATAAATTTATTTATTTTAATTGGAGGTTAATTACTTTACAATATTGTATTGATGAATCTGCCACAGGTATACACGTGTTCCCCATCCCGAAACCTCTCCCTCCTCCCTCCCTGTACCATCCCTCTGGGTTATCCCAGTGCACCAGCCCCAAGCATCCAGTATCATGCATCAAACCTGGACTGGTGATTCATTTCATATATATTATACATGTTTCAATGTTATTCTCCCAGATCATCCCACCCTCTCCCTCTCCCACAGAGTAAAACTCCTAGAGGAGAACATAGGCAAAACACTCTCTGACATAAATCACAGCAGGATCCTCTATGATCCACCTCCCAGAATATTGGAAATAAAAGCAAAAATAAACAAATGGAACCTAATTAAACTTAAAAGCTTCTGCACAACAAAGGAAACTATAAGCAAGGTGAAAAGACAGCCTTCAGAATGGGAGAAAATAATAGCAAATGAAGCAACTGACAAACAACTAATCTCAAAAATATACAAGCAACGCCTGCAGCTCAACTCCAGAAAAATAAATGACCCAATCAAAAAATGGGCCAAAGAACTAAATAGACATTTCTCCAAAGAAGACATACAGATGGCTAACAAACACATGAAAAGATGCTCAACATCACTCGTCATCAGAGAAATGCAAATCAAAACCACAATGAGGTACTGTTTCATGCCAGTCAGAATGGCTGTGATCCAAAAGTCTACAAGGAATAAATGCTAGAGAGGGTGTGGAGAAAAAGGAACCCTCTTACATTGTTGGTGGGAATGCAATCTAGTACAGCCACTATGGAGAACAGTATAGAGATTCCTTAAAAAACTGGAAATAGAACTGCCTTATGACCCAGCAATCCCACTGCTGGGCATACACACCAAGGAAGCCAGAAGGGAAAGAGACACGTGTACTCCAATGTTCATCGCAGCACTGTTTATAATAGCCAGGACATGGAAGCAACCTAGATGTCCATCAGCAGATGAATGGATAAGAAAGCTGTGGTACATATACACAATGGAGTATCACTCAGCCATTAAAAAGAATACATTTGCATCAGTTCTAATGAGGTGGATGAAACTGGAGCCTATTATACAGAGTGAAGTAAGCCAGAAAGAAAAACACCAATACAGTATACTAATGCATATATATGGAATTTAGAAAGATGGTAACGATAACCCTGTATGCGAGACGGCAAAAGAGACACTGATGTATAGAACAGTCTTTTAGACTCTGATTTTTAGAAGGAAAAGTGCTGGTAAAATATCTTTAGGCAGTGTGTTTATATACTGACACTCATGAAGTGTTTTGGAATATACCCTACATGTAATACATGAATCATATATTTAGATGGGCAATCACAGAGGGAAAAAGGAAAATCTGGATTTCATAGTCATGTATATATGTGGAAATATATGGAAATGCATCTCTATTTTACAACCGTATTTAACATCACAAAGTAGGGAAACTACAATATCATAATAAACAAAAGAAATTTACTGAAGGTGGTGTATCTAATCATATTTCTTGTATTATATTTAATGTTGACTGGAAAAGGTCAGTTTTCATTCCAATCCCAAAGAAACCCTGTCCCAGAACCCAATCCCAGAACCCCGTCCCTGTGGCAGTCCACTGCGACCCATACCTCCACAAGAGATGCTCAAACACAGTTCTGTCTCAGTCTTTGTGGGGTCCCTGGGTCCCGGTGTGCACAAAGTTTATTGGATCTGCAAGGAGATCCAATCAGTCCATCCTAAAGGAAATCAGTCCTGAATGTTCATTGGAAGGACTGATGCTGAAGCTGAAACTCCAATACTTTGGCCACCTGATGAGAAGAACGGACTCATTGAAAAAGACCCTGATGCTGGAAAAGATTGAAGGTGAGAGAAGAAGGGGATGACAGAGGATGAGATGGTCGGATGGCATCACTGACTCTATGGACATGAGTTTCAGCAAGCTCTGGGAGTTGGTGATGAACAATGAGGCCTGGCGTGCTGCAGTCCATGGGGGTCGCAAAGAGTCGGACATGACTGAGAGACTGAACTGAACTGAACTGACTTTTACAACTACATTTTCTTAATTTTCAATGTGATCATGGTTGTAAACACAATATATAAAGCACTATACATATAATTTCAAAAGCTATAACTTCAGTGGTAAAGATGAATGACAGAGAAAAATATTGAAATTTTAGATTTAGTGACCTGAAGAGTTGTTGTTCTGTCACTCAGTTGTGTTCGAGTCTTTGTGACCCCAAGGACTGCAGCATGCCAGGCTTCTGTGTCCTTCACCATCTCCAGGAATTTGCTCAAATTCATGTCCATTGAGTCCGTGATAGTCCAACTATCTCATCCTCTGTTGTCCTCTTCTCCTTCTGCCTTCAATCTTTCCTCTGTCAACCTCTTCTTCTGCCTTCAATCTTTCCCAGCATCAGGATATTTTCCAATGAGTTGACTCTTCGCCTCAGGTGACCAAAGTATTGGAACTTCAGCACAATTCTATTAAAGGAAGGGGGAAAAAAAAAAAAAGACAGAGAGAGAGAGAGAGAGAGAGAGAGCATAACTGAGAAGCTTTACTATAATAACTGATAAAGTAACAAATTAGGCATAGGTGGTGTCATTTTTTGGGCTTTTGGACAACTCTACACACCTTGATTCAGAAATTTGTGCTGACCTATATGAAATCCTTCCTTTCAATTAATTTTTTGAACTTTTCTTGTCTCCAGTATATGACATCACTTTTCTAGTATCAATTCCCAAACTCTGGCACAACCCAGAACCCAGGAAGAGGTGAAGGTAAAATAACCAAAGAGTATTGGTTTTGGCACTGGGCTCAAGCCCAAGTGATTCAGTTGTTCTGTACCCATCTCCAGAAAAGAAAGTCACTGAGGTCAGAGACAACTTCTCCTTTTAGCTAAGGACTCCTGAAGCTCTGTAGTTTTAGAGAGGATGCATAGACTAGGTTGGAGAAGGGCATGGAAACCCACTCCAGTATTCTTGCCTGAAGAATTCCATATACAAAGGATCCTGGCAGGCTGCAGTCTATGGGGTTACAAAGAGTCAGACACAACTGAAGTGACTGAGCATGCACACACTCATGCATAGCCTTGGCAGTGCTTCCCATGTGGCTCAGTGGTAAAGAATTCACCTGCCAATGTAGGAAATGCAGGTTTGATCTCAGGGTCAAGAAGATCCCCTGTAGAAGGAAATGGCAACCCACTCCAGTATTCTTATCTGGGAAATCACATGGACTGAGGTACCTGGCAGGATATAGGGTTGCAAAAGAGATGGACACAGATTAGCAATTAAACAACATCAATAGCCTTGTCAAAGTGGGTACTGGACAAATTTAATCCCAATATAATCCTTTAATAGTTTTGTCTTTAGCAAGTAATTTCAAGAATATTTATCCCAATGAGAAAATAATATAAAATGGAGGGAGGGGGGTTCAGGATGGGGAACACGTGTATACCTGTGGCAGATTTATGTTGATGTATTGCAAAACCAATACAATATTGTAAAGTAATTAACCTCCAATTAAAATAAATAAATTTATATTAAAAAATCTTATATAGATTCAGAAAATAAATTCTTTATAAATGGTAAATACTGCTAGCTATTTTTCATGATAACTTCCTCTTATGCACAAGTAAATTATCAGTAAGTCTAATAAAATTAATGTCAAGTTGGTTATTACATGATGGATATAACATGATGAACATAATTTCAATTTAGCATTCCATATTTTAGTATAAAATATATCAATTCTGTGGAAAATATATAAGCTCATAAAGAAAAATTGTATTTGCACTAATCAAATAAAAAAATTGATATATGTTGTTACAAAATAAAACAATATAGATACTGGCAGCCCTTGGTAGACAATTCCCAAATATCATTTTCTTCCTTTTTAATCCAAAGGAAGTCTTGTATCTTCATGTGGAACATTATTCCTATGCTTTCCTACTTTTAAAAATGGTACTGAATGAAACTATGAGCCATCCTGTGTAGGGCCACCCAAGACAGATGGGTAATGGTGGAGAATTCTGACAAAATGTGGTCCACAGGAGAAGGGGATGAAAAACAACTTATCATTCTTGCCTTGAGAACCCCATGAACAGTATGAACAGGGGAAAAAAAAATATGACACTGAAAGATGAACTCCCCAGGTCAGTAGGTACCCAATATGCTACTGGAGAAGAGTGCAGAAATAGCTCCAGAAGGAATGAAGAGGCTGAGCCAAAAACGAAACAATACCCAGTTGTGGATGTGTCTGGTGGTGAAAGAAAAGTCCCATGCTGTAAGGAACAGTATTGCATAAGAACCTGAAATATTAGGTCCATGAATCAAGGTAAATTGCAAGTGGTGAAACAGGAGATGGCAAAAGTGAACACTGATATTTTAGAATTCAGTGAACTAAAATGGACTGAAACAGGTGAATTTAATTCAGATGACCATTATATCTACTATTCTGGGCAAGAAATGGTATGGACCTGACAGAAGTAGAAGATATTAAGAAGAGATGGAAAGAATACACGGAAGAACTGTACAAAAAAAGATCTTCATGACCCATTAATTATGATGTTGTGATCACTCATCCAGAGCTGGACATCCTGGAATGCGAAGTCAAGTGGGCCTTAGGAAGCATCACTATGAACAAAGCTAGTGGAGATGATGGGATTCCACTTGAGCTACTTCAAATCCTGAAAGATGATGCTGTGAAAGTGCTGCACTCAATATGCCAGCAAATTTGGAAACTCAGCAGTGGCCACAGGACTGCAAAAGGTCAATTTTCATTCCAATCCCAAAGAAAGGCAATGCTAAAGAATGCTCAAACTACTGCACAATTGCACTCATCTCACACACCAGTAAAGTAATGTTCAAAATTCTCCAAGCCAGGCTTCAGCAATATGTGAACCATGAACTTCCTGATGTTCAAGCTGGTTTTAGAAAAGGCAGAGGAACCAGACATCAAATTGCCAATATCCAGTGAATCATTGAAAAAGCAAGAGAGTTCTAGAAAAACATCTATTTCTGCTTTATTGACTATGCCAAAGCCTTTGACTGTGTGGATCACAATAAACTGTGGAAAATTCTGAAAGAGATGGGAATACCAGACCACCTTACCTGTATGTTTCTCTTGAGAAACCTGTATGCAGGTCAGGAAGCAAAGGTCAGAACTGGACATGGAACAACAGACTGGTTCCAAATAGGAAAAAGAGTACATCAAGACTGTATATTGTCACCCTGCTTATTTAACTTATATGCAGAGTACATCATGAGAAACTCTGGGCTAGAGGAAGCACAAGCTGGAATCAAGATTGCCGGAAAAAATATCAATAACCTGAGATATGCAGATGACACCACCCTTATGGCATAAAGTGAAGAAGACCTAAAGAGCCTCTTGATCAAAGTGAAAGAAGAGAGTGAAAAAGTTGGCTTAAAGCTCAACATTCAGAAAACTAAGATCATGGCATCCAGTCCCATCACTTCATGGCAAATAGATGAGGAAACAGTGGCTGACTTTATTTTTCTGGACTCCAAAATCACTGCAAATGGTGATTGCAGCCATGAAATTAAAAGACACTTACTCCTTGGAAGGAAAGTTATGACCAACCTAGACAGCATATTAAAAAGCAGAGACATTACTTTGCCAACAAAGGTCCGCTTAGTCAAGGCTGTTTTTTCCATTAGTCATGTATGGATGTGAGAGTTGGACTGTAAAGAAAGTTGAGCCCTGAAGAATTGATGCTTTTGAACTGTGGTGTTGGAGAAGACTCTTGAGAATCCTTTGGACTGCAAGGAGATCCAAGCAGTCAGATCTAAAGGAAATCAGTCCTGAATATTCATTGGAAGGACTGATGCTGAAGCTGAAACGCCAATACTTTGGCCACCTAATGTGAAGAGCTGACTTATTTGCAAAGACCTTGATGCTGGGAAAGATTGAGGGCAGGAGGAGAAGGGGACAACAGAGGATGAGATGTTTGGATGGCATCAATGACTCAATGGACATGAGTTTGGGTAGGCTCCGGGAGTTGGTGTTGGACAAGGAGGCCTGGCATGCTGCAGCTCATGGGATCACAAAGAGTCAGACATGACTGAGGACCAAACTGAACTGAACTGAACTGTGGACAAGAATCCTTTGGAAAAAAAGGAGTAGCCATCATAGTCAACAAAAGAGTCTGAAATGCAGAATGTGGATGCCATCTCAAAAATGACAGGATGATCTCTATTCCTTTCCAAGGCAAACCATTCAACATGTCAATAATCGAAGTCTATGCTTCAACCACTGATGGCTAAGAAGCTGAAGCTAATCAGTTCTATGAGGACCTACAAGACTTCTTAGAACTAACACCAAAAAAAAAAAAAAAAAAACAACAATGTCATTTCACCCTGAAGGACTGGAATGCAAAACTAGGATAATCAAGTGATACCTGGAGTAACAGGCCAGGTTTGGCCTTGGCGTACAAAATGAAGTGGGGGCAAAGGCTAACAGAGTTTTGCTGAGAGAACACATTGATCATAGCAAACACCCTCTTCCAGCAACACAAGAAACAACTCTACACATGGACATCACCAGATGGTCAATACCAAAATCAGATTAATTATATTCTTTGTAGCTGAAGATGGACAAGCTCTATACAGTCAGCAAAAACAAGATCGAGAGCAGTCGGTGGCTTATATCATGAACTCCTTTTTTCAAAATTCAGAGTTAAATTGACAAAAGTCGGGAAAACCACTAGGCCATTCAGGTATAACCTCAATCAATCACTTATGAATATACAGTAGAAGTGACAAATAGATTCAAGGGATTAGATCTGATAGAATGCTGAAGAACTATGGACAGAGGTTCATAACATTGTCCAGGATCCCCAAGAAAAAGAAATGCAAAAAGGCAAAATGGCTGTGTGAAGAGGCCTTACAAATAGCTGAGACAAGAAGAGAAGTGAAAGGCAAGGAGAAAAGGAAAGATAAATCCATCTAAATGCAGAGTTCCAAAGAATGGCAGGGAGAGAAAAGAAAGTCTTCCTAAGTGAACAATGCAAAGAAATAGAGGAAAACAATAAATGGGAAAGACTAGAGATCTCTTCAAGAAAACTAGATACCAAGGGAACATTTCATGCAAAGATAGGCACAATAAAGGACAGAAATGTCATGGACCTAACAGAAGCAGAAGTTGTTAAGAAGAGGTGGCAAGAATATACAGAAGAACTATATCAAAAAAATCTTAATAACCCAGACAGCCACAATGGTGTGATCACTCACCTAGAGTCAGACATCCTGGAGTGCAAAGTCAAGTGGGCCTTAGGAAGCATCACTACGAATAAAGCTAGTGGAGGTGATGGAATTCTGGTTGAGCTATTTCAAATCCTAAAAGATGATGCTGTGGAAGTGCTGTACTCATTGTGCCACTAATTTGGAAAACTCAGCAGTGGCCACAGGACTGAAAAAGATCAGTTTTCATTCCAATCCCTAAGAAGGGTAATGCCAAAGAACATTCAAACTACCACACAATTGCACTCATCTCATGCTAGCAAAGTAATGCTCAAAATTCTCCAAGCCAGGCTTCAAGAGTACATGAGCCGAGAACTTACAGATGTTTAAGCTGGATTTAGAAAAGGCAGAAGGATCAGAGGCCAAATTGTCAAAATCTGTTGAATCATAGAAAAATGAAGAGATTTCCAGAAAAACATCTGCTTCTGCTTCATTGACTATAATGAAGTATTTGATTTGTGGAAAACAAAAAACTGTGGAAAAGTCTTAAAGACATGGGAATAACAGACCACCTTACCTGCTTCCTGAAAAATCTGTATGCAGGTCTAGAAGCAACAGTTAGAAGCAGACATGGAACAAAGTATTCCATGGATGTATTCCAAATTGACAAAGAAATACATCAAGGCTCTGTGTTGTTACCTTGCTTTTCTAACTTATATGCAGTTTACATCATGCAAAATGCCAGGCTGGATGGATCACAAATGGAATCAAGATTGCTGAGAGAAATATCAATAACCTCAGATATGCAGATTACATCACCCTTATGGCATAGTGTGAAGAGAAACTAAGGAGCTTTTTGATGAAGATGAAACAGGAGAGTGAAAAATCTGGCTTGAAACTCAGCATTCAAAATACTAAGATCATGGCTTCTGGCCCCATCACTTCATGGCAAATAGATGGGAAACAAAGTGAACAGTGACAGACTTTATTTTGGGGGGCTCCAAAATCAGTGCAGATGGTAACTGCAGCCACAAATTTTTTTTAAAAAATAAAAGCTTGCTACTTTGAAGAACATTTTGACCAACTAGAGATCATAATAAAAAGCAGAGGCATTGCTTTTCCAACAATTCTGTACAGTCAAAGCTATGGTTTTTCCAGTAGTCATGTATGGATGTGAGAGCTGGACCATAAAGAAGGCTGAATGCCAAAGTATTCATGCTTTTGAACTGTGGTGTTCAAGACTCTTGAGACTCCTTTGGACTTCAAGAAGATCAAATCAGTCAATCCTAAAGTAAATCAATCTTGAATATTCCTTGGAAAAACTGATGCTGAAGCTCCATTATGTTGACCACCTGATGTAAAGAACTGACTCACTAGAAAAGATCCTGATGTTGAGAAAGATTGAAGGCAGAAGGAGAAGGGGATGACAGAGGATGAGATGGTTGGATAGTATCACTGACTCAATGGACCCTTTGAGCAAATCCCAGAGATGGTGATGGACAGGGAAGCCTGGAGTGCTCAGTCCATGGGATGGCAAAGAGTCAGAAATGACTGCAAGACTTAACAACAACATTTAAAAAGGTACTAGCATAAATAGGCTTTAAAAAAATTTCTATTTTATTTTAGATTTATGCCTTTCTATATATATATATATATAGAGAGAGAGAGAGAGAGGGAGAGAAAAGGAGAGTTTACTTCTTGTATAACTGCTTTAAGTGCTCTATGAATATATCAGGCTTAAAAATCTCTTCTCTTACCAAAGAGAAATTATGTAGTTTCAATATTTTATTTTATGCACATTTATTTGTGCATATTGTCTTTATATTTATATTGGAAATCTTTAAATTGGAAATAATAGTATCTCCATCATAGGATTTTTGTGGAGAATAAAATAGTTGTTAAATATAAGAATAATGCTAAGTGCAAGATAAATACTATATGTATCTGTTATTATTATGCATAATGTTGGAAGGGTCATTTATGCACTCACCTCTTTGATTTCAACTACAAGATGTAGGAGTGAAATCCAGAAGTGGAAATATATGCTCTTCGGTATATATATCTTCAACTTGACTATAATTTTTCAATCTACTCTCCAAATAATTATACTATTTTATTTTCTGAGGATTATGTGTATCCTGAAGTCATACTCCCCAGAATTAGTTATATGACCTTGGCAAGATATGTCTCTGTGACTCAATTTTCTCACCTGTTAAATGAATATAACAGTTATATCTATCTGATTGGGCTGCAGTAAAGATTAAATAAGTTATGTGTATAAAGCATTTGAAGCAATGTCTATAACACATTGCCTGTACAGTATATGTTAGCAATCAAAACCATTACTAGTAACATAGGAAAGTTTTGATTTCTCTACTAGTAGTTGAAATTTTCAGATTTATTTTGGTTATTTGTTTTCCTTCTTTGTTCCTGATTAGTACACAGGTTAAGTTTTTTTTTTTTTTTTGGAGGGCAGAGAGGTGCCCAGCTTTACCTTCTTATGTTTTCCATCTCACATGAAATGATTTTAATCCTTAAACTGCTCCTGAAGCCAATCCCTGTTCAAACCTCCTGCTTCCAGCAAGTCAGAGCCTTCATCCTTAATCTCCTCTCTCCATGCAGATAGTTATCTTCTTTTTGAATCAGGGTATATTCTTGTAAAGTTTTCTTTTTATATATCACTTTGATAGTTACTTTATTGCTTTGTATTGGGGATAAAGGGCTTACTTTCAGTCATACATTTACAGATCATCTTAACTAGAAAAAAAGAAAATTGTTCCTGGAAAAATAATATATGTTCACTGTAGGCAAATGGTAATAGATGGAAAACAAGACTACAACAAATAAAAGCCATCCATACTTCTACTAGCAGGAAACATTTTTTTAAACTATTTTATATTTCTATAAATGAGCTCTAAATAAAATTATGTAGATATTAATGTTACTACATTATCAAGTTTCTGAATTGTGGTAAAAACATATACTGGAGAAGGAAATGGCAACCCACTGGGGAGGGAAATGTAAGCCCACTCCAGTATTGTTGCCTGGAGAATTCCATGGACAGAGAAGCCTGGTGGGCTACAGTCCACAGAGTCACAAAGAGTTGGACATAACTGAGTGACTAACAGAAAAGCATATTCTCAGAAGAAAGTTCCTCTTCTTAAAAATTTTGATTATTTTGTAATATAATATCAAAATGAATTAAAAATCATATCTAATATTGAAAGATAGTTACAAAATCAATGTAAGAAAACAAATTATAATAACTTTAAAAAGCAATATATATATAATTAAGTATAAAATGGAATAAAATTTGCATTAACATAGTCATGAATTACTTTTCTATACATAATAAAATATATAAACCAACTGTTAATGTAAACAAGAAAAGTAGAGTAATTGTACAAAATTTAATGTGAGCAAAAAGATGTAATGATATTTGTATTTATGATGTTAATGAAATTGAATCTGATTGATATGATGTGCTATGTAATATGTTACCAAAGTGACCACAAAATGATGTATAATTTGAATAGACAAAGAGCCTTACAAAATTTTTGAGATAATTACCAAAAGCTACTAAAAAAAATGTTCGCAGAAGGCTTCAAAATTGAGTTTATTATAAACTTCAAACAATCAATTATACCCTATTTGACTCTTTCAGCACTTAATTTTCATTAAGGAGGAAAATTTCCCAATAACTTGATATTATATAGCATAGCTCTGATACAAAAATACTATAGATATAGTACATAGAATTGGAAATAGATCTCACTCATAAAGATGCAAAATCTCAAGTAAAATTTTAGCAAATCAAATATAATACATTAGCCATTACCAAGTAGAAAATGGAATAATGCTTAAATATTAAAAAAAAAAATCTAATCTTTCATGTAATAAGTAAAAGAAAAACCCTATGATTATCTCCAGAGAAGGCAATGGCACCCTACTCCAGTACTCTTGCCTGGAGAATCCTAGGGACGGGGGAGCCTGGTGGGCTGCCGTCTATGGGGTTGTACAGGGTTGGACGTGACTGAAGCGACTTAGCAGCAGTAGCAGCAGCATGATTATCTCAATAGCTAATACAAATATATTTGATAAATTCTCGCATCCTTAAATAGCTTTTTAAAAAGTCAAACAAGCTCAGAAAGTTTTTACATGATAAAAATTAATTCTCTCGCTCTCTATGCACTTGTATACATGTATGTACATATATTTTTGTTGACATTAAAATAATGAGGTGGATGAAACTGGAGCCTATTATACAGAGTGAAGTAAGCCAGAAAGAAAAACACCAATACAGTATACTAAAGCATATATATGGAATTTAGAAAGATGGTAACAATAACCCTGTGTACGAGACAGCAAAAGAGACACTGATGTAAAGAACAGTCTTATGGACTCTGTTGGAGAGGGAGAGGGTGGGAAGATTTGGGAGAATGCCGTTGAAACATGTATAATATCATGTACGAAACAAACGAAAAACAAGTAAAACTCTATACTACCTCTAGGACTTCCTTACATCTACAGTAGAGCAATAAATCTTTAAAATGCTTGGGGAAATATTTGTAATTATACAATACTATTACATTTCCTAAAACTATGTTCTTTAGAATGCTAGCTCTACCAGATATTAATAGATATCCATCCTTTGAATAAAATATTCCATGGCCAAGTAAGTTTGAAGTGCAATGTGTTACACAAGTGAACATGTTCTTTTGCTGCAAGACTATTTGAGAGAGAGATAAATTATGAATGATTTCTAAAATGTTTTTGGCCATCAACTATCCCCAGCTTATGTGTACATTTTCTTTTTCTACTACTTTAGTGCACAGTGGGGAAATGTGTAAATGAATATTTATAGCTAAGAAAAATAAGTCCTAACTCTTACACTATTGATTTTAAAATTCTTTGCCAAAGAAGTTGAATCCTATTGTGTGTTAAAGGATGTTACTCCAAAATTGCTCATATTATTTTCTTAAACTGGATATTATAATTGTGCATGTTTAAAAGTCTTTTGCCTTAAACTATTCCTTTAAATTTCAATTTTAAATGAAACGTGAACAATGTAGGTTTTATGCATGTATAACCATCCTGCATTGAATAAATTCTCTTGGAATGTCTTTTAAGTGACAGACACCTTCTAGAAATGGATTATTCAAAGCTGAATAAAGGAGGTTGGTAAAGATTTAATTGCAATCTCTTTACAGCACATAATCCAAGGCAAGAATTGCTTAATTTTTAAGGATGCATTCCTCTTTCTGACTATGCAACTTCAAAATATATTGCCTTATTTTAAAGTTTTATATATTTGTTGTGTAAATTATAAAACTTATCTTTTTGAAAACTTGAAACCTTATGATATTGGCATAGGATCCAAAACCTAAAACAACTTTTTATGTGTACAAATACTGTGGAGTCCTAATTTCATGCTCAGATTGAGGGCAAAGTTACATTTTATAGCAGCTCTGAAGTTTGACCCACCGTATTGGTCATCATCACTAAGATTTATTGAGTCTTAGGGGAGAAAATACCTTACATTGGATCAGATCAGATCAGATCAGTCGCTCAGTCATGTCCAACTCTTTGCGACCCCATGAATCACAGTATTCCAGCCCTCCCTGTCCATCACCAACTCCAGGAGTTCACCCAGACTCACGTCCATAGAGTCAGTGATGCCATCCAGCCATCTCATCCTCTGTCATCCCCTTCTCCTCCTGTCCCCAATCCCTCCCAGCATCAGAGTCTTTTCTAATGAATCAACGCTTCGCATGAGGTGGCCAAAGTACTGGAGTTTCAGCTTTAGCATCATTCCTTCCAAAGAAATCCCAGAGCTGATCTCCTTCAGAATGGACTGGTTGGATCTCCTTGCAGTCCAAGGGACTCTCAAGAGTCTTCTCCAACACCACAGTTCAAAAGTGTCAATTCTTCGGCGCTCAGCCTTCTTCACAGTCCAACTCTCCCATCCATACATGACCACTGGAAAAACCATAGCCTTGACTAGACGAACCTTTGTTGGCAAAGTAATGTCTCTGCTTTTGAATATGCTATCTAGGTTGGTCATAACTTTCCTTCCAAGGAGTAAGCGTCTTTTAATTTCATGGCTGCAGTCACCATCTGCAGTGATTTTGGAGCCCAGAAAAATAAAGTCTGACACTGTTTCCACTGTTTCCCCATCTAGTGCCCATGAAGTGATGAGACCGGATGCCATGATCTTTGTTTACTGAATGTTGAGCTTTAAGCCAACTTTTTCACTCTCCCCTTTCACTTTCATCAAGAGGCTCTTTAGTTCTTCTTCACTTTCTGCCACAAGGGTGGTGTCATCTGCATATCTGAGGTTATTGATATTTTTCCCGGCAATCTTGATTCCAGCTTGTGTTTCTTCCAGTCCAGTGTTTCTCATGATGTACTCTGCATATAAGTTAAATAAACAGGGTGACAATATACAGCCTTGACATACTCCTTTTCCTATTTGGAACCAGTCTGTTGTTCCATGACCAGTTCTAACTGTTGCTTCCTGACCTGCATACAAATTTCTCAAGAGGCAGGTCAGGTGGTCTGGTATTCCCATCTCTTTCAGAAGTTTCCACAGTTTATTGTGATCCACACAGCCAAAGGCTTTGGCATAGTCAATAAAGCAGAAATAGATGTTTTTCTGGTACTCTTTTGCTTTTTCCATGATCCAGTGGATGTTGGCAATTTGATCTCTGGTTCCTCTGCCTTTTCTAAAACCAGCTTGAACATCAGGAAGTTCACGGTTCACATATTGCTGAAGCCTGGCTTGGAGAATTTTGAGCATTACTTTACTAGTGTGTGAGATGAGTGCAATTGTGTGGTAGTTTGAGCATTCTTTAGCATTGCCTTTCTTTGGGATTGGAATGAAAACTGACCTTTTGCAGTCCTAGGGCCACTGCTGAGTTTTCCAAATTTGCTGGCATATCGAGTGCAGCACTTCCACAGCATCATCTTTCAGGATTTGAAATAGCTCAACTGGAATTCCCTGACCTCCACTAGCTTTGTTCATAGTGATGCTTTCTAAGGCCCACTTGACTTCACATTCCAGGATGTCTGGCTCTAGGTCAGTGATCACACCATCGTGATTATCTGCGTCGTGAAGATCTTTTTTATACAGTTCTTGTGTGTATTCTTGCCACCTCTTCTTAATATCTTCTGCTTCTGTTCGGTCTGTACCATTGCTGTCCTTTATCGAGCCCATCTTTGCATGAAATGTTCCTTTGATATCTCTAATTTTCTTGAAGAGATCTCTAGTCTTTCCCATTCTCTTGTTTTCCTCTATTTCTTTGCATTGATCACTGAAGAAGGCTTTCTTTTCTCTCCTTGCTATTCTTTGGAACTCTGTATTTAGATGGGTGTATCTTTCCTTTTCTCCTTTGCTTTTTGCTTCTCTTCTTTTCACAGCTATTTGTAAGGCCTCCCCAGACAGCCATTTTGCTTTTTTGCATTTCTTTTCCATGGGGATGGTCTTGATCCCTGTCTCCTGTACAATGTCACAAACCTCACTCCATAGCTCATCAGGCAGTCTATATATCAGATCTAGGCCCTTAAATCTATTTCTCACTTCCACTGTATAATCATAAGGGATTTGATTTAGGTCATACCTGAATGGTCTAGTGGTTTTCCCTACTTTCTTCAATTTCAGTCTGAATTTGGCAATAAAGAGTTCGTGATCTGAGTCACAGTCAGCTCCTGGTCTTGTTTTTGCTGACTGTATAGAGCTTCTCCATCTTTGGCTGCAAAGAATATAATCAATCTGATTTCGGTGTTGGCCATCTGGTGATTTCCATGTATAGAGTCTTCTCTTGTGTTGTTGGAAGAGGGTGTTTGTTATGACCAGTGCATTTTCTTGGCAAAACTCTATTAGTCTTTGCCCTGCTTCATTCTGTATTCCAAGGCCAAATTTGCCTGTTACTCCAGGTGTTTCTTGACTTCCTACTTTTGCATTCCAGTCCCCTATAATGAAAAGGGCATTTTTTTGGGTGTTAGTTCTAAAAGGTCTTGTAGGTCTTCATAGAACCGTTCAACTTCAGCTTCTTCAGCATTACTGGTTGGGGCATAGACTTGGATTACTGTGATATTGAATGGTTTGGCTTGGAAACGAACAGAGATCATTCTATCGTTTTTGAGATTGCATCCAAGTACTGCATTTCGGACTCTTTTGTTGACCATGATGGGTACTCCATTTCTGAGGGATTCCTGCCCACAGTAGTAGATATAATCGTCATCTGAGTTAAATTCACCCATTCCAGTCCATTTTAGTTCACTGATTCCTAGAATGTTGACATTCACTCTTGCCATGTCTTGTTTGACCATTTCCAATTTGCCTTGATTCATGGACCTGACATTCCATGTTCCTATGCAATATTGCTCTTTACTGCATCGGATCTTGCTTCTATCACCAGTCACATCCACAGCTGGGTATTCTTGAGAAATTTGTATGCAGGTCAGGAAGCAACAGTTAGAACTGGACATGGAACAACAGACTGGTTCAAAATAGGAAAAGGAGTACATCTAGGCTATATGTTGTCATCCTGCTTATTTAACTTATATACAGAGTATATCATGAGAAATGCTGGACTGGAAGAAGCAGAAGCTGGAATCAAGATTTTTGGGAGAAATATCAATAACCTCAGATATGCAGATGACACCACCCTTATGGCAGAAAGTGAAGAGGAACTCAAAAGCCTCTTGATGAAAGTGAAAGTGGAGAGTGAAAAAGTTGGTTTATAGCTCAACATTCAGAAAACGAAGATCATGGCATCCTGTCCCATCACTTCATGGGAAATAGATGGGGAAACAGTGGAAACAGTGTCAGACTTTATTTTTAGGGGCTCCAAAATCACTGCAGATGGTGACTGCAGCCATGAAATTAAAAAACGCTTACTCCTTGGAAGAAAAGTTATGAGCAATGTAGATAGCATATTGAAAAGCAGAGACATTACTTTGCCAACTAAGGTCCATCTAGTCAAGGCTATGGTTTTTCCAGTGGTCATGTATGGATGTGAGAGTTGGACTGTGAAGAAAGTTGAGCGCTGAAGAATTGATGCTTCTGAACTGTGGTGTTGGAGAAGACTCTTGAGAGTCCCTTGGACTGCAAGGAGATCCAACCAGTCCATTCTGAAGGAGATCAGCCCTGGGATTTCTTTGGAAGTAATGATGCCGGAGCTGAAACTCCAGTACTTTGGCCACCTCATGCAAAGAGTTGACTAATTGGAAAAGACTCTAATGCTGGGAGGGATTGGGGGCAGGAGGAGAAGGGTACGACAGAGGATGAGACGGCTGGATGGCATCACTGACTCGATGCATGTGAGTCTGAGTGAACTCCGGGAGTTGGTGATGGACAGGGAGGCCTGGCGTGCTGTGATTCATGGGGTCGCAAAGAATCGGACACGACTGAGTGACTGAACTGACTGAGCTGAGAGGAAAGCAGTAGCATTGAAAAAGACTAGAAATCTCTCTGTTTCCTGAGAAACCTGTATGCAAGTCAAGAAGCAACATTTAGAACCAGACTTGCAACAACTGAGTGGTAGAAAATTGGGAAAGGGATACAACCAGGCTATGTATTGTCGCCCTTCTTATTTAACTTACATGCAGAGTACATCTTGTGAAATGCTGGGGTTAATGAATCACTAGTTGGAATCAATTTTACTGGAGAAATATCAACAACCTCAGATATGTAAATGATAGCACTCTAATGGCAGAAAGTGAAGAGAAACTAAATGAGCCTCTTGATGAAACTTAAAGAGGAGAGTGAAAAAGCTAGTTTGAAACTCAATATTCAAAAAGCTAAGATCATGGCATCCAGTCCCATCACTTCATGGCAAATAGAAAGGAAAAAAAGTGGAAGCAGTGACGCGTTTATTTTCTTGGGCTCCCAAATCACTTGCAGGTGATTACTGCAACCATGAAGTTAAAAGACACTTGCTCCCTCGAATGAAATCTATTTCCAAACTAGAAAATATATTAAAAGGCACAGACATCACATTGCCAATAAAGGTCCATTTAGTCAATGCTATGATTTCTGTGGTTGTCATGTACAGATGTGAGAGTTGGACCTTAAAGAAGAATGAGCCCCAAAGAATTGATGCTTTGGAATTGTGGTACTGAAGAATACTCTTGAGAGTTTGTTAGACTGCAAGCAGATCAATCCTGTTCATTCCTAAAGGAAATAAACCCTGAATATTCATTGGAGGACTGACTCTGAAGCTGAAGTTCTGATATTTTGGCCACTCATGCAAAGAGCCAACTCTTGGAGAGGACCCAGATGTTGGGAAATGTTGAAGGCTAAAGGAGAAGATGGTTGGATACCATCAATGACTCAATGTATATGAATTTCAGCAAACTGTTGGAGATAATAAACAACAGAGGAACCTGGCTTGCTTCAGTCTATGAGGTCACAAAGAGTTAAAGACAGTTTAGTGACTAAACAACAACAACAACTTTAACAAAGCAAAGTTATTTTTGGCTATTTTGTATTTGTGACACATGGGCCACTAAATATACAGATGTAAGTTTGGGTGTTTCTAAACCAGAACCAATTAGTGGGGAAATCCTTTCAGCAATGATCCCCTATTTAGAAATGTACAATATGCAAGGCTGCCAATTTTATATAAAACATAATAAAAAATGCATAGAAACAGACATGAATCATTCCTATTTGTAGGAAAATGTGGAGGATATTTCCCTTAGCAATTGATCACCCTGAGGGAAAATAAGCAGTGAATATTCAATTATCCATGGAAATAAGACTGAATTACAAAGGCTTCAAAATGCAGCACATTTTAGCCTGACTGTAATTACTATTGCAAAGTCTAAACTATTCATATCCATTTACAATAATATATTAAAATATTTCCATTTCTTTAAGTGAAGTGGAAGTCTATAATGAAGCTACTATGAATTTTTCTTTACCCTTCTCCCAATCCCAGCAGAAAAAGTTACTAATATTGGCAATTTATTTATTTATTTTTTCCGAGGTGGCAAAACCATGATCTCAAAGAATTCTTGCTTTGTGACCATATTTTGGTCTTGATGCATGTTTAAAGCCAGACAGTGCAGGGCTCTTCAATAGTGCTTTCTCTGAAGTGTACTTATGATGTTGAAATTTTTTATAAAGTCATTTTCTGACTTGACATTACATATTAAATGCAGAGTTGAACACGGTTGAACAATTTGGTTTCTTGGAAACCCTAAAAATAAATTAGGATTTAGCAGCAGCAAGTCAGTTTTAAGTTGCTTTAAGTATTTTGCTCTCATGCATTATAATACTTGGCCAGGGTGATGCAAGTGGATTGCAAGTAAAGCAATATTTTAAAACAACACACAGGACAAGTATCTTAAATAACTAAAATGTTTCTTTTAGACACTAAAATTGCAAATTGAAAATTCATAAGCAGTTTAATTTGAAAGGGGGAAAAATATACCTAGTTCAGTCCCTTGATCAGGAAGACCCCTGGGGGAGAAAATATTAAGTCACTCCAGTATTCCTTCCGGAATAATCCCATGGGTGAGAAACTTGATGGGCTACAGTTTATGTGGTCTCAAAGAATCTTTCATACCTGAGTACACATGCACCCAGCTAAACTTGAGGTCGTTAAAGCTATATGTCATCGAATACGGCAATTTCCTGAAGTTTACTAATACTAGGTAAAAAGCTCATCCATTTTCAGTCCTTTTTCAGAAAGTAAAAGAACTATGTTTCTATCTTCCATAAACATTCAGAAAAAAATGAAGCAAGTAGTGGACACATTAGGTTTTAAAGATGGAGAGTTAATGTTATATTTATCTACAACTGTTATTTAAATTTCCTTCTTTTATTATCTTATATAAAGATCATGGTGATGGTTCTGTTTCTCTGGAAAACCCTGAATAAGTGTCTTAAAGGAATACATTTTTTAAAAGGGCTTCCCTGATAGCTCAGTTAGAAAAGAATCCACCTGTAATTCAGGAGATCCCAGTACAATTCCTCGGTTGGGAAGATCTGCTGGAGAAGGGATAGCCTACCCACTCCAGTATTCTTAGGCTTCCCTTGTGGCTCAGCTGGTAAAGAATCTGCCTGCAGTGCAGGAGACCTGGGTTTGATCCCTGGGTTGGGAAGATTCCCCTGGAGAAGGGAAAGGATACCTACTCTAGTATTCTGGCCTAGAGATTATAGTCCAGGGGTCACAAAGAGTCAGACAGGACTGAGCAACTTTGACACATTTTTAAAAAATCTCAAACATTCCATTCTTTTCCTCTTTAATGATCTTTTTGTTTGCCCATATTAAGATAACATGCAATTATGAAATATTTCTTTAGGAAAAAGGATAAAACTGTTTTGGAGACCAAATGTTTTTGATTGTTTCTTCTTCTGTCTTTAATGTCAATTAACACCCCCAGGAATTTACTTTTCCTTGTGTTGTTCAGTCTCTCAGTCATGTTTGACTCTTTGTGACTTCATGGACTATAGCACCCCAGGCCTCCCTATCCTTCACCAACTCTCGGAGTTGGCTCAAACTCATGTCGTTGAGTTGGTGATACTATTCAAACATCTCATCCTCTGTCGTACCCTTTTTCTCCTCTCTTGTCCCAATTTTATTTCGTAAGTGAAACACATAGATCTATCATGATGATCATCTTTCTGGCACATTGATTCTGATGTTTCATTTATTATGGCTGTTAATGGCTCCCTATGGAAATCTGGTCAACTATTTCTGCATTGGTTTTTCTAAATTGGTTAGATTCTCTCAAATTCTTTCATCTTACTTGCTTGAGTTTATATGAACTCTCTTTTCTCTTAATCAGATAAATGATATTTTGACAATCCAATCAGAAATTTCTACTTGATTAAAAAATAGTCCTAGAAAAAGTTAAGAAATATATAATTATCTCCATTCATAACTGAACTGCTCCTTTACATAGCTCAGTATTTGTCATTACCTACCCCCATCCCCATTCCCCTTACCCTATAACCCAACAATTTGGGCATATATTCTAAAAATCTTTCTAGCTGTCTTACAAGTGGGCTCTATTATCCTATCATCCCATTGTTTCTTTGAATCTAGGTCTTAGTGCCCTTTGATTTAGGGACTAGGAAAGGAGTGGTGGTAACACCATGAAGACCTTAGGCTGCCTGCAGAGTTCTGTCCAGCTGTAATTAATATCTTGTGCTCTCTGAATCATTAACTTCTAATTGTTTCTAAAACCTCTTCAAAACTGGCTTTTCCAAAATCTAAGTTCTCCTGTTTCTAACTAATGCTCCTTCATTTAAAAAGACAATTTCCATATATATATGCATTAGTATACTGTATTGGTGTTTTTCTTTCTGGCTTACTTCACTCTGTATAATAGGCAAAACGGTAATACAATATTGTAAAGTTAAATAAAATAAAATTAAAAAAAAAAAAAAGACAGTTTCATCTAAGCCAGGCGTCTGGCCAGACTCCTGGACACACTCTTACCCTCACCCCATTTAGGAAATCAGTTCAGTTCCCTTCCCCCAGAGAGCAAACAAACCTGTTTCTTATTCCTGCTGGCCCCTGCTGTGGTAGGGGCCCCGAAGAAGACTTGCCTGAAAAATAAAATTAAAAATAACATAAATCATCAATTTCAAATATTTCAGTAAAAAGCATGGTTTTGATTTATATTAATACTCATCTCCTAGAAATTTACTATGCATTTCTGAAAAATTATATAAAAGTAACTGGAATTAGTGACTTGACTCTTAGAAACATTCTGGTTTCTCTTTATATTTGTCACTGTATTTATTATTCTTTGTGTACCATAGGCTTTTGAGGTAAGGGATCATGTTTTCTATTTCTGTAAACTTAAGATACTTTTCAAACATTATATTAGTAAAATAGGGGAAAAGTTACAGACGGATGTTGAATCTTTGTCTCATTGATTTGTTTGTATTTATGTGTGTATGAAGGAAAATCATAAACATCATAAATCTTTGTTAAAATTGTGGTGTAAAGAATACTCAGTATTTCTTTATGAGGATTCAAAATTTTCTGATTAACAAATATTAGTGACTTCATTCACGGAAATAATTAAAGTTTGTTACATTTACTTATCTATAATTTATTAAGTTGCAGGCATTGTAGCACTGTACTTCTCACAGCTATTTGTGGAGGGCTGAGATATAATAAACATCTTCTCATTTAAGAGTTTACTAATGGTTCTTATCCATTAATTAGCCTAAATTTGGACTTCATTATAAGACATGTTTCATATCAAGGACAAGAGGAATAGAGCCTGAATTTTCTTGCCTCTCTGCTGGTAAACTACAATGCCTTCATCCACTTTTTTCATCCTTCAGGCAATACCTGAGAAGTAATACTAACATCTATTTAGTATGCTTTTTCTAATGAATGATAGATAATGAAATTCTGTAATGCAGCAAGTATAATTTATGAATCGGCATCAAATAAAGCTTTGCAAGAAAACCAAAGACAAACCTCACCAAGTTAGCTATTCATAGCCTGTCCCTGGAATGAAACCAAAAACACTGAATAGACTAACATCTAAAGATTGTGGGCCAACTGTCTTTACAGCTGACAAGATTGTTGGCACTTTCACACAAATAAAAAGTAATTTCATCATTTATAATTTACATCAGTCTTACAAGACTGTGCAGAACAGCTAAAAAGGAATATCTATAGGCCATTAAGGGGAATATTTTTAGATGACAACAGCTGCTTGTATTGTCATATGTTTATCTTCTTTTTAAAATGTGTAATTCAAATATATAAGTAATTAAAATGCACAGTAAGTCATTGACATAAAAAGTAGGCTTGAATTTTATACAAAAGTCCATGACACTTAATAATTTTCTTATCCTAACATCTACTGTAGATTTTCACCTGCAGTTTTTCACAAACTGCGCTCTTGGCTTTTCTCCACCCAAAAATTTATTGAGAATTTTTTTTTTAATTTAAATTTTATTTTATTTTTTAAACTTTACAATATTGTATTAGTTTTGCCAAATATCAAAATGAATCCACCACAGGCATACCTGTGTTCCCCATCCTGAACCCTCCTTCCTCCTCCCTCCCCATACTCTCCCTCTGGGTCGTCCCAGTGCACCAGCCCCAAGCATCTAGTATCGTGCAATGAACCTGGACTGGCGACTCGTCTCATACATGATATTATACATGTTTCAATGCTATTCTCCCAAATCTCCCCACCCTCTCCCTCTCCCACAGAGTCCATAAGACTGATTGAGAATTTTATTTTCCTGACTTCCTCTCTTCCTCTCGATAGCTCAACCTACCACACAATTAAGAGATCATTAAGCAAAGATAATTCTACTTCCTAAGTATACCACTAAACTCTCCTCTTTTCTCTGTTTATCATGTTACTGCTTAATTTATTTCTATCTTTGTCTCTCATGTGGACCAAGGAGGAGGTTATGTGTAGGAAGTTGTGGAGGGGGTAGGGGGCAGGATGATGTGGAATCGTAGACATTCTAAAAATGTCAGTGCCCTAATCCCAGGAACATGTGAATGTATTACATTACATGTTAGAAGGTTAAGGAGTTTGTGATGGAGATTATCCTGGATTATCCATCAGGCTTCAATGTAATCACAAGGGCACATATAAAGAAAGGAATGAGACTGGAATCAGAAAGAGCTGTGTGTGTGAGACGGAGAGAAAGAGAGATTTGAATGTGTTACCCTGATGGCTCGGAGGGTAGAGAAGAATCTGTGAGCCAAGGAAAATATGCGGCTTCTAGAAATTATTAAAGTGAAGGAAATGGATTTTTTCCTAGAGCCTCTGGGAGGAAGGCTGTCCTATTGACAACTGTATTTTAGCCTAGTGAAATCTATTTTGGACTTTTGGCTTCCAGAACTGTAAGACAGTTCATTTTTATTGTATTATTTTAACCCACTATATATGTGGTAATCTGTTACATATAAAACTAATACACAAGGCAAAAAGGAATAGGAAAGAAGAAACGCCAGTTTCTCTGGGTTAGCATGAGAGGGCATCCCTAACAATTTCAGTAATCCAGAAACACCAGGTTTAGAAGGTAAATAGATTAAGGATAATAACTGAATCATAGTTCTTTAGCAAAGTAATCATGCAGTTAGACTAAGGCATAGATTCTTCAAGAGATATTGTTCTTGCTTTGTGAGAAGAATATAAACATGGTGAAAACAAAATTTAATGCTGGTATTATAACATAGTTGAAACTTGATATATATTTTCAAAATATGATAGATTTCTTATTGTTAAGTACAGTATCAGTATGTTTGCATAACCTAGGATAATAATGCACTGAAATCACTTTTTCACTCTAGTTCCTAAATACATGGTGAGAAATAACAAAAGGCAGAGAGTATATATAACTTTTGAGCACCACTTCATTACTTCACATCTCTATGATTAAATATTACAAACTAGAAACACAGTAGAGTTGTATGTATGTGAGGGAGAGTTGGAGAAGTATTTTTTTCAAATTGTTTTGGTTGTGCCTAAAATTTAAATAAAAATCTGTCATGATAAATTAGGTACCTAAAACAATTCTACTAGATAAATAATTTTACACTTGAAGAAATGTAGAACCAGAAATTGTAAACAAGTCTCAGTGATGATATACCCATAAGTAATGAAACAAGATCATTGAAGGCCTGATGTGCTGACACCAGGCCTTGGGCCCAATTTTTAACCTCTACACTATACAATTTTTAATCATATTATTGTTACATATATTCTTTTGCATTTGTGAATAACTACCCAAGTGAGTAAACATAAGTCTAATCAATATCTTAAGGATTACATACTATTCAATGCAGTATTATTGTTGAACATAGTCTTATTGGATTTTCTAATGAATAGTGCTGCGATAATCATTTCTTTAGCCGAATCTTTGTATTTATTTTTATATTTTCAATTTCTAGAAATAGAATTTATAAATAAATTGCATGGTATAAGATTTTTCTTTAAATACTACTTCATCGACATAAATGGTTTATTTATCATATCTAAATAAAAATTTTTCTTTTAGTAATGATTCTGTAATATGAAATGATTTATAATTACTTATAATTATGGTTTTCATTGTTGTAACCACATCTTTTCTTTGATCACATGGATGATTTCCATGTTAAATGTAGTGGTAGATACAGTCTGTGAAACACTAAAATTGAAATGAACCAGTGGTTTTTGGTATTTTACTAAATTGAGAGAAATTATTGTTACAAAGAAGGAAACCTTCTACTAGTCTCAAAGTAATTATTAGAATGCCTAACATATTACGGTCAGCACACTCAAATTAATGAGATGTCAACATGATCTAAAAGTAGTCTAATTAGAAGTACTGTGAGATTAAGTTTTCATGCCTTCTGAGAGCTGGGTCTGATTGATCTGAGTCAATTTCTTTCTTCTTGTCAGAAAGCTTTTCAAAATCTTTTTTTTTTCTTTCTCTCTTTTTCCTCTTCTTAATAATTTTGCTCAAGATTTCAGTATTTAAAATAAAATGTGTATTATGTGCTTTTTCGAATTCTTTCAGTTCTGTTCTATACTGCTACAATGTCTGCTTTTTCATTATTTTATTTTTAGAAAGATTTTAAATAATTGCTTTTAGCTATTAGAATGGCTAGATGGCCTGTTAATTATTATGCAATCATTTATATGATAAATTTAACTGAAATACTCAATATAATATCTATTAAAAAATAGACTTAGGACATGCATGATTAAATCTTCATAGTTAAGTTCACAGAAATCAACTTGGTACACACACACACTAACACATATACTAACCACTTCATTATTCATTCATTAATTCATTTCACATAACAAAGGGTTATTGATCAGCTGTAATATATAAGATATTGTGAGAGATAAAAAAATCAGTAACATACAGTTCTTGCTTTCACTAGTCCAATAGAGAAACTAGAAAATTAAAAATTAAAATGCAAAGTAAAATAAAATTAGATATTATAAGATTATCTGTGCTCTTTTATAGGTGCAAATTCTATATTTATAAACAATGAAAAATACTAAAGTTTTAAAGGATGCATGAGGAAAAATGTAGAGACAGAGATGGCATAACGTATGTAAGGAACAGGTAACAAATATTTCTACCTGATTGCATGCTCAGTTACTTCAGTCATATCCAACTCTTTCAAACCCCATGGACTGCAACCCACTAAACTCCTCTATACATAGGGTTATAGGGTTCTCCAGGCAAGAACATTGCAGTGGGTTGCCATTTCCTCTTCCAGGGGATCTTCCCTGCACTGGGATCGAAAATGTGTTCTCAGAGTCTCCTTCATTGCAGGAGGATTCTTTACCACTGAGTCACCAGTGAAGTGCCTCTATATACTGGGGTAGCAAAACATCTAAAAATGCATTTATGTTTTTGAAGTGACAGGAAAAATGTGAAATATCTTATTGAGAACAATTTTGAGCAAATACAAATGTAAGGACACGGTAATATGAAATAACATATTTCCAACACACAGTTTTAATGATTATCTACTGGTAGCTAATGCTGCTTAATCTGTATCCCTACCTACTTCTGACCCTTCAATTGCACCATTGCACTCATTTCACATGTTAGCAAGGTAAAATTCAGAATTATTTAAGCTAGGCTTCAACAATATGTGAAAAGAGAACTTTCAGGTATACAGGATGGATTTAGAAATGGCAGAGGAACCAGAGATCAAATTGCCAACATCCACTGGATCACAAAAAAAGCAAGGCAATTCCAGAAAAAACATCTACTTCTGCTTCATTGAATAAGCTAAAGGCTTTGACTGTGTGATCACTACAAACTGTGGAAACTTCTGAAGGAGATGGAAGTACCAGACTGCCTTAATTGCCTCTTGAGAAACTCTTATGCAGGTCAAGAAACATAGTTAGAACTGGACATAGAACAATGGACTGGTTCAAATTGGGAAAGGAATATGTCAAGGCTGTATATTGTCCTCCTTCTATTTAACTTATATCCCAGGCTGGATAAAGCACAAGCTGGAATCAAGACTGCTGGGAGAAATATCAATAACCTCAGATATGCAGATGACACTACTTACTCTAATGGCAGAAAGAGAAGAGGAACTAAAGAGCCTTTTGATGAAGATGAAAGAGAATGAAGAAGCTGGCTTAAAACTCAACATTGAAAAAACTAAGGTCATGACATCTGGGCCCATCACTTCATGGAAAATAGGGGAAAAAATCAAAACAGAGACAGACTTTATTTTCTAGGGCTACAAAACCATGGTGACTGCAGACATGAAGTTAAAAGATGTTTGCTTCTTGGAATAAAAGCTATGAGAAACCTAGCCTATTGAAAAGCAGAGACATCACTTTGCTGACAAAGCTCCATATAATCAAAGCTGTTTTTTCCAGTAGTCATGTACTGATGTAAGAGTTGGACCATAAAGAAGACTGAGTGGCAAAGAACTGATGCTTTTAAACTGTGATGCTGTAGAAGACACTAGAGATCTCCTTGGACAGCAAGGAAATCAAGCCAGTCAATAAAATCAATCCTGAATATTCATTGGAAGGACTGGTAGTGAAGCTGACATGTCAATACTGTGGCCACCTGATGCAAAGAGCTATCTCATTTGAAAATACCCTGAAGCTGGGAAAGACTGAAGGCAGGAGGAGCAGGGGTTGACAAAGGACAAGATGGCTGGGTGACATTACCAACTGAATGGACATGAGTTTGAGCAAACTTGGGGAGACAGTGAAGGACAGGGAAGCCTGGTGTTCTGCAGTTCATGAGGTTGCATAGTGTCAAACATGACTGATTGACTGAACAGTGACCCCTGATGATGTATCTGAAGGAAACATTGCTATTTTTTGTACATTGTTCGTCAACAATGAAACATTAATATAACATCAAGAAATATATAGTAATTTTTAAGTCACTACAACTGATTTACTTTAATGCATTGAGTTTTGCATTTCTTGGCTTCTATTTCTTCACCATTCTGAGTCCAACCCTCTGAAATCTAGCTTTTTTTGAACAGTTTAGGCTTTCCCACTAAATTCCTAATTTTCATCTATGTATATTCTTCAGTTGCTATGTCACCCAAAGTAGTTAAAATTGCTCACTTATCCATAGTGACTCTCTTTCTTCTGTGTTCTTTTTTCTTTGAAACTTTTCTATATTTAGTGAAATGACATTCACCTTTGGATTAAATTGCTTGGGTTAACCTTGTCACATATTATTTCTTCAACAAGTCAACAAGAGTTTTGTCAATGAATTGTACAGTCAAAGCCATTGCTCTCTTTTCATTTTTTTTTTCTCTTTTTATTTTATTCAGAGGAAGCTTTTATTTATAGAAAAAAAATTCCTTAAGAATAAGAGGTTCAGACACCCCCCCCCCAAAAAAAAAAAAAAAAACCAACCCTGAAGAATCTATCTGATAGGCAGGAATACTATAAAAATACTTTTATAAAAATAGCTTTTAAATTATGGTCATTTAACTTCAAAATCAAATATCACATATTCCTATTGATTTCAGCTTGCATATCCTAGAAATGCTTTGAGATTAAAAGAAACAACACTATAAATGGTCACTCAGAATATTGCAAATATTTATTCATCATATTTTTGTCACTGCTTGCTAGTTTAAAAATAAGCCACTCATGTGTGCTGGATCAAGTCTTCTAACTTTGTTTTTTACTTTTAGTATGACATGATTTTTTGTTGCTGTGGAAAACCAGACTATGTATCAGGTAACAGGAGCTGTGGTATGTAAGCTTTCAGTGTGAGGTTTTAATAATCCTGGTAGACATTGGGTTGTATTTAATGTTTGTTGTAGACATAAGAGTCAGAGGTTCAATTTCTTCTAGTGTCCTTATTTTTATCCTGTTAATTTTGGCAAAGAGGAACAAAGATCTCCTTCTTAAGTAGAGTCTGTATCATACAGTTCAGCTGTAAACTACATTTTTATATCAAAGTCTTTTTTATGTGGTGGTAAAATGTGTGGGAAGACAAGTATTATATAAATTTATGATTAAATCTTAGTTTTAGGGACTTGGGCCCCAGGCCTGTGACCTTCACAAATGTCCCTGAATATTTTTTCCCTTACCTGTAGGTGACATAGAAAGGTTAGATAGGACTGAATGGGATAAATGCCCTTCCTTAGAAAGTATTAAATAGTCCTTTTCTTTAGAGGGTAGGTCACTGTTATCTCTGAAAATATATCAAAGAAGCTGTTATTTCTTCTTGATACAAACTCAAAGGCTATTTATTTATTTTTTTGAATTTTCACTGTGAGAATCTGGTAGGATCCTGGAGGTAATGAATACGTGGTTATCCCCTTAGACATAACCTTGAGGAGTTTCTCATTCCTCTGTTAGTACATATTCACCTGATATAAATAGAATATAATAGTTATAAATGTAGCTGTTGTTGTTCAGTCATTCAGTCTTTTCCAACTCTTTGCGATTCCATGGACTGCAGAACTCTAGGCTTCCCTGTCTTTAACTCTCTCCCAGAGTTTGCTCAAATTCATGTCCATTGAGTCAGTAATGCCATCCAACCATCTTGCCCTCTGTCATCCCCTTCTCTTCCTGCCTTAAATCTTTCCCAGCATCAGAATTTTTTCCAATAAGTTGACTCTTCACATCAAGTGGAAAAATTATTGGAATTTTACCTTCAGCATTAGTCCTTCGGTGAATATTCAGGGTCAATTCCCTTTAGAATTGACTAGTTTGATCTCCTTGCAGTCCAAGGGACTCTTAAGAATCTTCTCCTACACCAGTGTTCGAAAGTATCAGTTCTTCGGTGCTCAGCCTTCTTTATGGACCAACTCTTACATCTGTACATGGCTACTGGAAAAGCCATAGCTTTGACTATATAGACCTTTGGTCAGCATAGACCCAGTTTTCCCCACAGCCAGTCCCCCACCATCAGTTCAGTTCAGTTCAGTCGCTCAGTCGTGTCCGACTCTTTGAGATCCCATGAATTGCAGCATGCCAGGCCTCCCTGTCCATCACCAACTCCTGGAGTTCACTCAAACTCACATCTATCAAGTCGGTGATGCCATCCAGCCATCTCATCCTCTGTTGTCTCCTTTTCCTCCTTCCCCCAATCCCTCCCAGCATCAGAGTAAGCTTCCACAAACTCTTATCCTCATCCATCAAAGAGCAGACAGAATTAAACTCGTAATCAGAGAAAACTAACTAAACTGACTACATGTATCCCAGTCTTGTCTAAGTCAGTGAAACTATGAGCTATGCTGTGTAGGACGGGTCATGGTGTAGATGGGTCATGCCCCAAGTTGGATGGGTCATGTTGGAGAGTTCAGACATAATGTGATCCACCAGAGAAGGGGATGGCAAACCACTTCAGCATTTTTTCCTGGAGAACCCCATGAATATGTAGCTGTAGAAATCCCAGTAAGGGACTATGGATAGACGGAAACCTAAGAAACTTTGGGAGACCACTGTAAGTTAATGATTGCTCAAGAAAGCTATTGGAACTCCCATGGAATTAAGCAGGCTAGCTTAACTAAGCTAAGCTAAGTCATGTCAGTCGTGTCCGACTCTGTGTGACCCCATAGATGGCAGCCCACCAGGCTCCCGTCCTTGGGATTCTCCAGGCAAGAATACTGGAGTGGGTTGCCATTTCCTTCTCCAGTGCATGAAAGTGAAAAGTGAAAGTGAAGTCACTCAGTCGTGTCCGACTCTTAGGGATCCCATGGACTGCAGCCTACCAGGCTCCTCCATCCATGGGATTTCCCAGGCAAGAGTACTGGAGTGGGTTGCCAACTATAAAGCCATAAATAAAAGCATGAAATGTGCCCCAGGACATTAAGTCAAATAAAAATTTCACCACCCATCTACTGATTTGAATAAGAACTATAATAACCTTTCCTACTCTAAAGGATCTTCCCAATCTAGGGAGTCTTTTGCATCTCCTGCATTAGCAGGATTCTTTACCATTGCACCACATGGTAAATCCATTGATAATCCTACTTTGACTTTATAGGGTCAGACACTCTCATTCCTGATACAATGTAGGAACTAGTGATGTAAGCCTCATGTCTACTTGAAGAAGATGGTCTTTGCTCCTCCCTCTTTCCTTTGACTATAAAATTGTAGCCTCCCTTAATCCTTAGGGCAGAACTCCCTTGCTCGCCTGTTTGCATCATTTGCAAGTGTTCTATATTAATAAAACTATTTCTTGTTTTTCACTTTGACTCTCTCTAAATTCCTTCTGAGCTAAGACACAAAAACCTGAGCCTCAGTAAGTTCAGACACAAGGTGAGTGAATCTAATTAAAATACCATAGACTTGCCAGTGCAGCAGGCGCAGGCCCAAGTTTACCACATTTATAGTCCACGTGAGACCATACAGTCCAAGTGAGACCTGGTCTTCCTGCATGTGAGGCTTCTTGTAACTTTCTTCTGCATATGAAGCTGCTTCTTCAGGTTCTTTCCATGTTGTTAACATGGGTAAGCATCTTGTTAGTGCCCTGTGTGGTGCTTCTGGCCTCGGGGGAACTCTGTGCCAGTATGTTTGTTGTGCATCAAAATAGGAGTCTGTCCAGCTTCTGCCAAGTCTTCAAAAAAAGCCAGTTTTTAAATGCCTACAATATAATGGCATGGCCTCTGATAACCAGGTGTAGAAGATATGTTTGCTCTTTAAGGCTCAGTTCAGAGATCAAGCCCTGAGACTTTGGAGTGGGAACACTGACTCCAAGACCCTAGATTGCCACAGAACTCCTAACTTTAGGGAGTATCAAATATGAAAACTCCAACAAAGAAAACCACTTGAATATAAGACCTGGCATCACCCAACCACCATTAGCACCCTGTGCAGGAAGCCTCATGCAAACAACAAACAAGACAAAAATACAAATCTAATCATCAGCAGACAGGATTACCATTTCACTCAGCCCTGTCCATCAGAGGAAAAAAAACTACTCAGCACAAATCTCACCCTATATGAAGCTTATACAAACCACTGGATCAATCTTAGGAGGGCAGAAACAAAAAGGAAGAAAGAATTCAACCTTGAAGCCTTGGAAAAGGAGACCTCAAACACAACAAGTTAAAAAAAAAAAAAAGTGAAAAGGTAGAAAAATACTGCACAACTGAAGGCACAAACTAGAAACACAGAAGTCCAAATAAATGAGAAAATAGGCAAACTACCTCAAAAAATAATTCAGAATAATGATAGTAAAGATGATCAAAACCTTGAAAACAGAATGGAGAAAATGCAAGATAATTAACGAAGACCTAGAATAATTAAAGAATAAACGTACAGAGACCAGTAACACAATTACTGAAATTATAAATGTGTTAGAAGGAATCAATATCAGAATATCTGAAGCAGAAGAACGGATCAGTGAACTGGAAGATAAAATGGTGGAAATAATTTCTGAAGAGCATAATAAAGTAAAAAGAATTAAAAGAACTGAGGATAGTCTCAGAGACCCCAGGACAATATTAAATGAACCAACATTGGAATTATAGGGCTCCCAGAAGAAGAAGAGAAAAAGAAAGAGTATGAGAAAACAATTTTTGAAGACATTGTAGTTGAAACTTTCCCCAGCATGGAAAAGGAAATAGTCAATCAAGTCCAAGATGCACAAAAAGTCCCATACAGGAAAAATCAAAGGAGAAACATGCCAGGGAACATACTAACAAACTAACAATGATTAAACACAAAGAATAAATATTAAAAGCAGAAAGGGAAAAGCAACAAGTAACATACAAAGGAAATGCCCATCTGTTTAACAGCTGATCTTTCAGCAGAAATTCTGCAAGCCAGAAAGGAATGGGAGGATATATTTAAAGTATGGAAAGGGAAAAATCTATAATCAGGATTGCTCTACCTGGCAAGGAACTCATTCAAAATTGATGGAGGAATCAAAAGCTTTTCAGACAAGCAAAAGTTAATAGAATTCAGTACCACCAAACAAATGTTAGAGGGACTTATATAGTCAGGAAATAAAAGAGAAGTAAAAAATCTACAAAAGCAAACCCCCAATAATTAAGAAAATACCAACAGGAATATATTTATCAATAATTATTTTAAATTAAAATGGATTAAATCCTCCAACCAAAAGACACAGACTGGCTGAATGGATACAAAAACAAGACCTATATATACACTGTCTACAAGAAACCCACTTCAGACCTAAAGACACATATAGATTAAAGTGAGAGGATGGAAAAATATGTTCCATGCAAACGGAAAGCAAATGAAAGCTGGAGTAGCAATCCTCATATCAGACAAAGTAGACCTTAAAACACAATATTGCAAGTGATAAGGAAGAACACTACATAAGAATCAAGGGTTCAGTCCAAGAGGAAGACATAACAACTGTAACTATATATGCACCCAACATAGGGGCTCCTCAATATATAAGACAAACACTAGCAGACATGAAAATAGAAACTGACAGTAACACAATAATAGTATAAGACTTTAACACCCCATTTATACCAATGAACAGATCATCAAAACAGAAAATTAATAAGGACATATGTCTTAAATAATATATTAGATGAGATGGGTCTCATTGATAACTTCAGGATATTCCATCCAAATGCAGAAGAATATACTTTCTTCTCAAGTGCACAAGTAGCACTCTCCAGGATAGACCACAACTTGGGTCACAAATCAAATCTTAATAAATTTAATAAAATTGAAATTATATCAAGGAATTATTCTGACCACAAGGCTATGTGATTAAATATAAATTACAAGAAAAAAAGGATAAAAAACACAAACACATGGAGATTAAACAATACATTTCTAAATAATCAACAGGTTATGAAAGAAATAAAAAAATGCCTAGATACAAATGGCAATGAAAATATGACCACTCAAAACCTATGGGATGCAGCAAAAGCAGTTCTGAGAGGGAATTTTATAGCAATACAATCCTACCTCAAGAAACAAGAAAAGCATTAAATAGAAAACCTATTTTTATGCCTATAACAACTGGAGAAAGAAGAACAACAACAGCACACACACACACACACACACACACACATGCACACACACACACAATTAGCAGAAGGAAAGAAATCAAAACATCAGAGCAGAAATAACTGAAAAAGAAAGGAAAGAAACTATAGTAAAGATTAATAAAACTAAAAACTGATTCTTGGAGAAGATAAACAAAATGGACAAACCTTTAGCCAGACTCATCAAAAAAAAAAAAAAAAGAGAAGAATCAAATCAACAAAATTAGAAATAAAAAAAAGAGAGATTACAACAGACAATGCAGAAATACAAAGGATTATGAGATTATTATGAACAACTATATGACTCATTGGAAAAGACCCTGATGCTGGGAGGGATTGGGGGCAGGAGGTGAAGGGGACGACAGAGGATGAGATGGCTGGATGGCATCACTGACTCGATGCACATGAGTTTGGGTGAACTCCAGGAGTTGGTGGTGAACGGGGATGCCTGGCTTGCTGCGATTCATGGGGTCACAAAGAGTCGGACACAACTGAGGGAATGAACTGAACTGAACTGAATGTGACAATCAAATGGATAACCTGAAAGAAAAGAGATTCTTAGAAATGTTCAATCTTCCAGACTGAACAAGGAAGAAATAGAACTTATGAACAACTCAATTCAGTTCAGTCTCTCAGTCGTGCTTGATTCTTTGGATCCCACAGACTGTAGCACACCAGGCTTCACCGTCCACCACCAAATCCCAGACCTTGACCAAACTCATGTCCACTGAGTCAGGGATGCAATCCCAACCTTCTGTCATGCCCTTCTGCTACTGTCTTCAATCTTTCCCCAAATCAGGGTCTTTTCCAATGAACCAGTTCTTTGCATCAGGTGGCCAAAGTATTGGAGCTTCAGCATCAGTCCTTCCAGTGAAAATTCAGGACTGATTTCTTTTAGGATTGACTGGTTGGATCTGTTTGCAGTCCAAGGGACTCTCAAGAGTCTTCTCCAACACCACAGTTCAAAGCATAAATTATTTGGTGTTCAGCTTTCTTTATACTCCAATTCTCACATCCATACATGACTACTGGAAAAAACACAGCTTTGACTCTATGGACCTTTGTCGGCAAAGCAGCCTCTGCTTTACAATAAGTTGTCTAGGATTATCATGGCTTTTCTTTCAAGGAGCAAGAATCTTTGAATTTCACAGCTACAGTCACAATATGCAGTGATTTTGGAGCCCAAGAAAATCAAGCCTGTCACTGTTTCCACTGTTTCCCCATCTATTTGCCATGAAGTGATGGGGCTAGATGACAGGAACTTCATTTTTAGAATATTTAGTTTTAAGCCAAATTTCACTCTCCTCTTTCACTTTCATCAAGGGTCTGTTTTGTTCTTCTCTTTCTGCCATAAGGGTGGTGTTATCTGCATATCTGAGGTTATTTACATTTCTTCCGGCAATCTTGGTTCAAGCTTGTGCTTCATCTAGCCCAGTGATGTACACTGCATATAAGTTAAATAAGCAGGGTGACACTATACAGTCTTGACATACTCCTTTACCAATTTGGAACCATCTTTGTTCCGTGACCAGTTCTAACTGTTGCTTCTTGCCCTGCATACAGACTTCTCAGGAGGCAGGTAAGGTTTTCTGGTATTCCCATCTCTTGGAGAATTTTCCACTGTTTGTTGTGGTCCATACAGTCAAAGGCTTTACCCTAGTCAATAAAGCAGAAATGTTTTTCTGAAACTCTCTTGTTTTTTCGATGATCCAATGGATGTTGGCAATTTGATCTCTGGTTCCTCTGCCTTTTCTAACTCCAGCTTGAACATCTGGAAATTCACAGTTGGCATACTGTTGAAGACTGGCTTGGAGAATTTTGAGCATTACTTTGCTAGCATGTGAGATAAGTGTAATTGTGTGTTAGTTTGAGCATTCTTTGGCATTGCCTTTCTTTGGGATTGGAATCTGAATACTCATGCATTTTCATGAGCATTAGATATTAATAATATGTCATTTAACATATTTGTCCGGTCACATATTCTATCATTCCCATACTACTTCTCTTTGTACTGAATTGTATCCCTGAGTTTTTCTCTCTTTCCCAAATATATTACAAGTTTTCATTCCTCCATATCTTTGCTCCTACAACTTTGTATGACTTGATTCAACCAATTTTTCATTGCCCAATCCAATTGTTCACTCTTCTGTGATCATTTCCTAATTACCTAGATAAAATAAATTATTCCCACATCAGCACTTTCATAATACTGCTTATTCTTCTATATATTTGACTCGTATTAATGCTATTATCTCTTAGTCCTGCCAATAAACTGTCAGCTTTCCA
This sequence comes from Bos grunniens, assembly GCF_055505025.1. Classification (NCBI taxonomy): domain Eukaryota; kingdom Metazoa; phylum Chordata; class Mammalia; order Artiodactyla; family Bovidae; genus Bos; species Bos grunniens. Next base: position 4,185,625 of record NC_141179.1, on the reverse strand, counting down.
GGTCATGCACCTACCTAAGTGCTTTAGATATAGTAGATGTCTAATAAATGTCTTTGGTAGCAGTCAATTATAATCAAACTAGTCTACAAGATGAAATGAGAATCTATATTAGAGGATATAATTGTTGTTTGATAAGAGTAATATCCAGTCAATCACTATCAGGATTAATGAATATCTACCTTTAGTAATATTTTGAAACATGCTACTAAAGACAACGCAATAAAATAAATTTTAGAATGACCATTTTATCATGACATAATCTCCTTTTTCTTCCTTATTTGAGGCACTGCATGAAATAATATGCTTACCATGCCTTCTAGATATTGATTTATCCTCACTGTCTCAGCTAGCATTATGATCTGAGGCTCACAAAGTATCAATTTTATGATCATGGAATTATCATAACATAGTTTTGGGCTAATGAGCCTATTTGACAAGGAATATTAAAATATAGGAAATATACAAAATATAGGAAAGAAATATTATGGAAACATAAGATCCATTTGTCCTATATTATACTGCATCATTTAAAAACTATTTCCTGATAGGACATTAGAGTGATTTCATAAAAGATACATCTGAATTGAGCTCTTTTAGATGAATCTTTGAGGAATTCAAGTATAAGTCAACAGGTATTATATGGTGCTATATCTTCAATAGTAGAATGTGTGTGCCTGCATGCTAAGTTGCTTCAGTCATGTCCAACTCTATAAGAACCTATGGACTATAGCCCCCAGGCTCCTCTGTCCATGAGATTCTCTAGGTAAGAACACTGGTGGGTTGCCATTCCTTCCTTCAGAGGATCTTCCTGACCCAGGGATCAAACTCTCATATCTTATGTCTTCTGCATTGGCTGGCAGGTTCTTTACCACTAGGACCACCTGGGATGTCCCAATAGTAGAATGGATGTCTCTTAAATTAGGAGTACATACTGTTCACTATCAATGAATAGCACTGACTCACTTGGGTAATTTTTACCACTTTTCCTCCAAACTGAACTAGAGTTCCGTTTTAAAGGGAGGGTAGTTTCACCAGGGCACAATAAGGTTTCCTCAAGCCTGGAGATCTACCTGGCACTGGATATTTTGTCCATTCCTATGCCAGTGGACAGGCTAGAAAGGAAAAAAGGAGTTAGTGCTCTAGCAAAAATTGTTGTTTAGTGGCTAAGTCATGTCCGAATCTTTTGCAGCCCCATGGAAACCCACCAGGATCCCCTGTCCATGGGATTTACCAGGCATGAATACTGGAGTGGATTGCCATTTTCTTCTGCAGGGGTCTTCCAGGCCAAGAGATCAAACCCACAGCTCCTGCATTGGTGGGCAGATTCTTTACCATTGGTTGGACATTAGATTGAGGTGAGAATGTTGCTGCTATACTATTGGGGTGAGGAGGAGTGTGTCTGAAATCAGGATACACAGAGGTTCTGATTTATTCATTCATGCCCAGTGGCAAATTTAGGTGAAAAATTGCAGCAAATTTGGTCTGAAAGTGCATGCAACCAGGATGAAGATCTGAGTTATCCCACCATGGGTGAAGATATGGCCCCCTAGATCAGCAAAATTATTGCCTGAGAGTGAATAGCACTTAGAATAGCCAGTAAAAGAAGGAGGTTATGAACAGCGATTATACTTTGGGGTCGATTGCTACAGCAGAAACAATAGTTTTGCTGAAAACTATTTGCTGAAATTGAAGAAAACAAAGAGAACTTTAGATAACTACAAATAATATAAAAGGAATAGTATCACCTATTAATATCTTGAAGACTACAATTTTGGCAACAACAAAGGTATGCACTCTTTATCAAATATTTTTCCTTTTCCTTTTTTATGATGCCAAATTTCTTGGCAGTTAAATTAAGTTACTGGGTTACAGACAATGGAATGTGAGTAAAAATTATGTAGACCTGGTCCTTAATAGTATTTCATGAATTTATTCAGACTTTCTTTCCCTGACATTATTACCTGAATGCCATAAGTTTCTGATTTCAGAGTCCCCAGGTAGAGGAAGATTTCCTGAATCCATCATTTTATTGAGACAATAACAAGTATTACTATAATAAGCCACTAAAAATTCAGGATTAATGTGTTACCCCAATGTAGCATAGCATAATTTCATTTAAAAAAAGGAGACTGCTGCTACTGCTGCTGCTACGTCACTTCAGTCGTGTCCAACTCTGTGCGACCCCATAGATGGCAGCTCACCAGGCTCCCCTGTCCCTGGGATTCTCCAGGCAAGAACACTGGAGTGGGTTGCCATTTCCTTCTCCAGTGCATGAAAGTGAAAAGTGAAAGTGAAGTCGCTCTAAATTCACTAGAAGAAGAAGGAAAAGGAAGAAAAGGATGTGGAGTAAGAGAAGAAATGTTTCAATAGATAGACTTTTTAGAATGAGCACGTTAGAAAATTTAAGTAGGCAATAGAAACTTGACCTAAGCAACTCTCTCAAATTGAAATGCAAAAGGACAAAGGTATATGATGTACAGAGCTATGATATATATATATAATGAACCTAGAGTTTCCAACAATGTCTAATAGATATTTAGGAGAAAAGATGAATTAAAAAGTCTATAACAACCTAAAGGAAAAAAAAAAATCTGTCCTGAAGCTTGCCTCAAATCTTCAAATACAGAATGATCACAGAATGACAAATACACTGTATCTTAACCAGTTGGCTATTCCTGAGATGAAGCTCATTTAGATTTCAGGATGCAATTGCTCAATTTAAGAACATATCAAAAACTGACAACCATGCAAAAAGACAGTGTCTATCAGAAGAGAAGACATGTAAACACTGTTATATTTGAAATGAATAACCTCAGTGGTAAAGAATCCGCCTGCCAATTCAGGAGATGTGGGTTCAATCCTTGGGTCAGAAAGTTCCCCTGGTAAAGGAAATGGCAACCCATTCCAGTATTCTTGCCTGAGAAATCTCATGGAGAGAAGAGCTTGACAGGCTACAGTCTATGAGGCTGCAAAAGAGTTGAACACAAATTAGTGACTAAATAACAACAACAACCAACAAGGAACTAGTGTATAGCACAGGGAACTCTGCTCAGTGTTATGTGGTAGCCTGGATGGAAGGGGAATTTGTGGGAGAATGGATACATGTATAAGTATGACTGAGTCCCTTCACTGTTCACCTGAAACTACCACAACACTGTTGATTAGTTATACCCCAGTACAAAATAAAAAGTTTTTTAAAAGAAAAAAATGGAATAAAAAGAGAAAAGAAGCAAGAATGAGGCCATGTGGTCACTGAACAATAAAGAGAGTATAGAGATCCTGTGAGATTTGTATTGCACTTAAGGTGTGAATATATTATGCTTTTTGTCCTTAGGTTCAGTTCAGTCGCTCAGTCATGTCCAACTCTTTGCGACCCCATGAATTGCAGCACGCCAGGCCTCCCTGTCCATCACCAACTCCCGGAGTTCACTCAAACTCATGTCCATTGAGTTGGTGATGCCACCCAGTCATCTCATCCTCTGTTGTCCCCTTCTTCTCCTGCCCCCAATCCCTCCCAGCATCAGGGTCTTTTCCAATTAGTCAACTCTTCACATGAGGTGGCCAAAGTACTGGAGTTTCAGCTTCGGCATCATTACTTCCAAAGAAATCCCAGGGCTGATCTCCTTCAGAATGGACTGGTTGGATCTCCTTGCAGTCCAAGGGACTCTCAAGAGTCTTCTCCAACACCACAGTTCAAAAGCATCAATTCTTTGGTGCTCAACTTTCTTCACAGTCCAACTCTCACATCCATACATGACCACTGGAAAAACCATAGCCTTGACTAGATGGACCTTTGTTGGCAAAGTAATGTCTCTGCTTTTCAAAATGCTATCTATATTGCTCATAACTTTTCTTCCAAAGAGTAAGCATCTTTTAATTTCATGGCTGCAGTCACCATCTGCAGTGATTTTGGAGCCCAAAAAAGTAAAGTCTGACACTGTTTCCACTGTTTCCCCATCTATTTCCCATGAAGTGATGGGACCAGATGCCATGATCTTTGTTTTCTGAATGTTGAGCTTTAAGCTGACTTTTTTTTGTACTTACATCCACACAAATTTCATCATTGCCTCAAATTTTCCGTTTAAGGTTTTCTGTGACTTGCAACAGAAGAGCAATATCTAGAGTAAAGATAACCTTATTTCTAAATTTTATTTATATCTAACTCTTCTGTCTTGCATCCTGTAACTTCTTCAAAGCATTTCTCCTTATTTATTACTAATATTTCACCATTTTCTTAGCACATATTTTCCTTTCCCTTATACTTGCTTTTTCTGCCTGAAATGCCTTTTTCTTTTTTTTTCTATCTGGAAAATTCATATTTATTCTTTAATACTGAGATGGATTACATACAACCTCGTAAGATTCCCAATGATTTGATGGAGATTTTGTTGCCCTTTCCTTGTGTTTCATGGATACATGTTTATATATAAATACATGTATATATATGTATATATATATATGTATATTTATTTATTTATTTATATGTGTATATATATGTGTGTGTGTATATATATATATACACACATATATAAAACTTCACTGGGAAGCAATGCATCAATTTTTTTTTACATATCTTTCTTGCCTTAGATTTTTTACCACAGGGCCCATACCTTGTTCATTTATGTACACCAGTGCCTATTACAATCGAGATCATACAGTGCTTGCTCAGTAAAGGAGGGATTAAAGAGATGGCTCAGATTGCATTCAATAGCAAGATAAATTGCTGACTTTCAGCTATTTTACTCTATGACACACCAATCACAAAATATCACATCTGGGAATGGTGTGATTTGATTTTGTAAGACTGCTGAAATAATAAGATGCTTTTACTTTAATTTTGTTTTTTATTTTTTATTCACTTAACTTGATTCTGTATGCAAACTTCAGAATTTGAGGTCAGGATTCCTGAACAGACCATTAATTCAACAACAAATAAGGCATATGACAGCCCTCAAGGCAGTTCAGAAGCTTCTAGTCTCACCAACTGCTTCTAGAAGAGTCTGCCAAGTAGTTTGACACTGTGGAAAGAGCAATTTCTCACAATATGATATCTGTGATTTCAGGTGTGCTAGAGCAGTGGTCCCCAAACTTTTTGGCACCAGGAGCCAATTTCGTGGAAGACAATTTTTCCACAAACCAAATGTGGGGAAGATGGCTTCAGGATGATTCAAGCATGTTACACTTACTGTGCACTTTATTTCTAATAAATGCTGCCACTAACCTGATAGGAGGTACCCATCTGCAACCTGGAGGTTGGGGACTCCTGGGATAGAGTGTTCTTTTGCACTCAACTAGAGACAAAGTTAGGCACTTTACTGTTTTCTTCAATATTGGGGTGGAAAACAGATTAGTTAAAGTCTTTATTTATTTATGTATTTTTTCCACTCATAACAAGTCTGGTTGCAATTCCTACATGCAAATAATAAGAGAAAATTAAAGATGGCATATGTACCCATTTTTCAGAAGGCCAAAGGGCACTGTCTGTTTTTGCATTTCACAGCAAATATGATCTGTAGTAGAGGTTTTTCTCCAGTTATCAGCTTAGGGAAATGTAAGCTAAACACACACATACACACATAATCACATGCGCACAAATGCAAACTTTTAGGTTTGAATTTTACATTATGCACTCAGAATAAAAATAAGTATTTTCTAAAATTAGGTGGTAGTATCACTTAAAATATTATATTTGTATTATATTAATACATAAATTTATATTAAATTTGTATTTAAAATATTAAAATTAAAAGGCTGATTAAAAACTAATATAAGATTATTCATTTTGTTTGAAATGTGAAACATTTTGTTTAAAATATTTTGTATCTTTCTCAGAGTATTTCTAGGATATTGCTTCAAATATGAATATATAGGCCTAAATATACAAACTGACAAATTTAACCAGCTATTTTGAATTGAACTTTCCAAATAGACTGCTCAGCTATTTATAGTTTGGTTTTAAAGAAAAGAGAGCAGAATTATGGTGAAAACTGTCGCATTAGATGGTTGACCTCTAAAACTAAAATTGGTTTCCATGCTTCTCCTTCCACTCATCAAGCCAGGGACAACGCTCCACTTATCAAAGAGGAGGAGGTTTCATTATATTACTTTATTTTTTTTTTAAATGAAAATTCACCCTTTTCAGTGCACAGTTCTATGACATATACATTCATGTAACCACTAACACAATCAAAATACAGGATAGTTAAATTGCTTAAAAAATCCATCCATGCCCTTGAAGTCAAACCTTAACTCCACCCTAACCTATACAAATCTCAGATCTGTATTCTATTTCTATATTCCTCTACTACATTTCATAATGTAATATAAATGAAATTTAGTATGTACCTTTTCCATTCTGCCTTCTTGTGTGTGTGTGTGTGTGTGTGTGTGTGTGAATCACTCAGTCATGTCTGACTCTTTGCGGCTGCATGGAGTCTAGGCTGCCAGGCTCTTCTGTCCATGGGATTTCCCAAGCAAGAATACTGAAAATCCAAGTCTCCTGCATTGCAGAAGATTCTTTACCATCTGAGCCACCAGGGAAGCCCTTCTTGTATCCAGTTTATAGTAAATGTGTGATTCATCCATGCTTTAAAGTGTATCAGAAGCATGTTTCCTCTTGTTTTTGACTACTGTTTCATTTTATGGATACATCAAAATGTATCTATTCACTATTTGATGGATATTTAGGCTATTTCCAGTTTTGAGTAGTTATGAGTAAAACCACTATAAAGATTCACATATAGGATATTGTATGAATAAAAGTGTTAATTTGCTAATTTCTTTTGGGTAAATACTTAGGCATAAGAGTGTTCAGTAGTATTGTTTAACTTTATAAGAAACTGACAAACTGTCTTTCTAGGCATGCATCAGCAGGCCTCTTGCCTGTTCCGGATCTTTCTGGCAAGCACTCACAGAAGGTTTGTGAAGAAGAACTTGTGACTGTGAATGAAATATCTGTATGTCTGTGGCTTTCAGGAGTTCCATTCTCTCTTATGCTAAGAGAGAGCATATACCTGCACCCTACCTTTATATATCTGTGCTTGTCACTCAGTCATGTCCAACTCTTTGTGACCTGATGGACCATACCCACCAGGCTCCTCTGTCAATGGGATTCTCCAGGCCAGAATACTGGAGTGGGTTGCTATTCCTTTCCCTAGGGAAACTTCCTGACTCAGGGGTTGGACTCAAGTCTCCTGCATTGCAGGTAAATTCTTTACCAAAATGTAGTTAAATTCTTACTGCTTTTTACAGCACCTGGCATATTTTCCTCCACACTCTGTCACAAGTAATGTGGGGCACAGGTCCTAGCTCTTCCAGGAAAGTCCTATTGTTCTTTAGATTTCAGGTTTACATTATTGCCATGAAACACGAGCTTCCTGATGGGTTTAAGAAAGCTTGTGATTTTGTAGTTTTTTTTTTCTTCCTTCTTCTTGTTAGAATGAAAACACTACTTCTTACAGTTTTCTTGTTCTAGGTGGAAGCCTAGCTAAGCTGAGCTTTTTAATGAGACAAAATTATAATTTCTTATGTTCTTAAGCACATTTAAATGAACAATGTTTAGGTTAGTGAGCTACCCAATTAAGGGGCACCTTGGTGAAAATGCCTTGAATATCTTAAATGCAGATTCATTTATCTGGAGTTGAAGTTTTACAAAACATAATATAATGCATAAAATAACTATTGTGATCATTGTATATTCACATCATGAAGACAGCTGCATAAAAAAGTGGAGACATTTTCATTTAATTAGGCACTAGGATTTGTTTCAAAAAGCTAGTGAGAAAATCCATCCTCACAAAGGACTTTTTGCCTCATTGTCATGTTATCAGTTATGTATCATTGCTGGTTTTCTCATTCCTTTTCATACTGTTTGCTTAACTCAACTTCAAAGCTCTACTGGTGAACTTTTGCATGTTCCTTGAGACCAAAGTGATTTCTTTTGAAACCCTGCCCATTTCCTCCTTGGAAGCAGTCATATTGCTGCTTTTGATTGTAAACCATTTTGTATAAACATGTTATAGAAGCAGATATCATTTGTTACCTAGGCTTTGTTTCTCTCTGCACTTCTTTTCAGCCATGGAACTCTAGTTTTATTCAGGTTTGACTTTTCCTCATGTATTTCTATTTATCACTTCTTAGATAAATTCCAATCTTTTTACTTGGGGATATGAGAGTTTCCACAATCTAATTCCATGTCAGCTTTCCAGCTGCATCTCTCCTCTCCCTCATTAAAACACCAAAAGTTTTATGTTGAATTAATCTTAGAAATACTGAAATACAAAATAGAAATACAAATTAGAAACAATCAAGATGTCCTTTCATAGGTGAGTGGACAAACAAGCAGTGATATATTCATATAATAGAGTGTTTTAATGTTAAATTATCAAACCACAGAAAGAGAAGAAGCTTCAATGTGTATTTCCAAATTGGGGAAAAAAAAAAAAAACAGTCTGAAGAGGATATGTAAAGTTTGATTCTAACACACAAACGTTACATTCTGGAAAAGGCAAAACCGTAGAAACTATAGAAAAAATATTGGGAGGGAAAAGCTGGGAAGGAGGAGGCGAGGGCTTTATAAAGCCCGCCTACAAAGGGCTTTATAAAGCAGTTGGACTGTTCTGCATGACACTATAATGGTGAATACTTGTTATACATTTTTCAGAACCCATTTGATGTGCACCAGGTGTGAACCCTGGGACTGCAAGGAGATCCAACCAGTCCACCCTAAAGGAGATCAGTCCTGGGTGTACATTGGACGGACTGATGTTGAAGCTGTAACTCCAGTACTTATGGCCACCTGATGTGAAGAGCTGACTCATTGGAAAAGACCCGATGCTGGGAAAGATTGGGGGGAGGAGGGGAAGGGGACGACAGAGGATGAGATGGTTAGATGGCATCACTGACTCAATGGACTTGGGTTTGGGTGGACTCTGGGGATTGGTGATGGACAGGGAAGCCTGGTGTGCTGTGGTTCATGGGGTTGCAAAGAGTCGGACACGACTGAGCGACTGAACTGAAGGTGTGAACCCTAACGTAAACTATGGACCTTGAGCTGCATTTGGTGGTTCAGTCGAGTCCGACACTTAGCTATCTGATGAACTATTCCCCTCCAGGCTCCTTGGGGATTCTTCACACAAGAATACTGGAGTGGGTTGCATGGCCTCCTCCAGGGGATCTTCCAAACCCAGGGATAGAACCCAGATCTTCCACATTGCAGGTATATACTTTACCATCTGAGCCACCAGGGAAGCCCAAACTATAGAGCTTCAGTTCAGTGGCTCAGTCGTGTCCGACTCTTTGCAACCCATGAATCGCAGCATGCCAGACCTCCCTGTCCATCACCAACTCTTGGAGTTTGCACAAACTCATGTCCGTCGAGTCAGTGATGCCATCCAGCCATCTCATCCTCTGTTGTCCCCTTCTCCTCCTGCCCTCAATCCCTCCCAGCATCAGAGTCTTTTCCAATGAGTCAACTCTTCACATGAGGTGGCCAAAATACTGGAGTTTCAGCTTTAGCATCATTTCTTCCAAAGAAATCCCAGGGCTGATCTCCTTCAGAATGGACAGGTTGGATCTCCTTGCAGTCCAAGGAATCTCAAGAGCCTTCTCCAACAACACAGTTCAAAAGCATCAATTCTTCAGTGCTCAGCTTTCTTCACAGTCCAACTCTCGCATCCATACTTGACACCGGAAAAACCATAGCCTTGACTAGACGAACCTTTCTTGGCAAAGAAATGTCTCTGCTTTTGAATATGCTATCTAGGTTGGTCATAACTTTCCTTCCAAGGAGTAAGCGTCTTTTAATTTCATGGCTGCAGTCACCATCTGCAGTGATTTTGGAGCCCAGAAAAATAAAGTCTGACACTGTTTCCACTGTTTCCCCATCTATTTCCCAGGAAGTGATGGGACCAGATGCCATGATCTTCGTTTTCTGAATGTTGAGCTTTAAGCCAACTTTTTCACTCTCTACTTTCACTTTCATCAAGAGGCTTTTGAGTTCCTCTTCACTTTCTGCCATAAGGGTGGTGTCATCTGCATATATGAGGTTATTGATATTTCTCCCAGCAATCTTGATTCCAGCTTGTTCTTCTTCCAGCCCAGTGTTTCTCATGATGTACTCTGCATATAAGTTAAATAAACAGGGTGACAATATACACCCTTGACATACTTCTTTTCCTATTTGGAACCAGTCTGTTGTTCCATGTCCAGTTCTAACTGTTGCTTCCTGACCTGCATTTAGGTTTCTCAAGAGGCAGGTCAGGTGGTCTGGTATTCCCATTTCTTTCAGAATTTTCCACAGTTTATTGTGATCCACACAGTCAAAGGCTTTGGCATAGTCAATAAAGCAGAAATAGATGTTTTTCTGGTACTCTCTTGCTTTTTCCATGATCCAGTGGATGTTGGCAATTTGATCTCTGATTCCTCTGCCTTTTCTAAAACCAGCTTGAACATCAGGAAGTTTATGGTTCACATATTGCTGAAGCCTGGCTTGGAGAATTTTGAACATTATTTTACTAGCTTGTGAGATGAGTGCAATTGTGTGGTAGTTTGAGCATTCTTTGGCATTGCCTTTCTTTGGGATTGGAATGAAAACTGACCTTTTCCAGTCCTATGGCCACTGCTGAGTTTCCCAAATTTGCTGGCATATTGAGTGCAGCACTTTCACAGCATCATCTTCCAGGATTTGGAATAGCTCAACTGGAATTCCATCACCTCCACTAGCTTTGTTTGTAGTGATGCTTTCTAAGGCCCACTTGACTTCACATTCCAGGATGTTGGTTCCAGGTGAGTGACCACACCATCGTGATTATCTTTGTTGTGAAGATCTTTTTTGTACAGTTCTTCTGTGTATTCCTGCCACCTCTTCTTAATATCTTTTGCTTCTGTTAGGTCCATACCATTTCTGTCCTTTATCGAGCCCATCTTTACATGAAATGTTCCCTTGGTAGCTCTAATTTTCTTGAAGAGATCTCTAGTCTTTCCAATTCTGTTGTTTTCTTCTATTTCTTTGCATTGATCACTGAAGAAGGCTTTCTTATCTCTCCTTGCTATTCTTTGGAACTCTGCATTCCGATGCTTATATCTTTCTTTTCTCCTTTGCTTTTTGCTTCTCTTCTTTTCACAGCTATTTGTAAAGTCTCACAGCTATTTGTAAGACAGCCATTTTGCTTTTTTGCATTTCTTTTCCATGGGGATGGTTTTGATCCCTGTCTCATGTACAATGTCATGAACCTCCATCCATAGTACATCAGGCACTCTATCTTTCAGATCTAGGCCCTTAAATCTATTTCTCACTTCCAGTGTATAATCATAAGGGATTTGATTTAGGTCATACCTGAATGATCTAGTGGTTTTCCCTACTTTCCTAAATTTCAGTCTGAATTTGGCAATAAGGAGTTCATGATCTGAGCCACAGTCAGCTCCTGGTCTTGTTTTTGCTGACTGTATAAAGCTCCTCCATCTTTGGCTGCAAAGAATGTAATCAATCTGATTTTGGTGTTGACCATCTGGTGATGTCCATGTGTAGAGTCTTCTCTTGTGTTGTTGGAAGAGGGTGTTTGCTATGACCAGTGCATTTTCTTGGCAAAAGTCTATTAGTCTTTGCCCTGCTTCATTCCATATTCCAAGGCCAAATTTGCCCATTACTCTAGGTTTTTCTTGACTTGAAAGAAACATATGTAGGTTTACCTAGTAGCTTTACCTTAGTTAATATGGACCTTAGTTAATAGCAATATATCAATATTGATTCATCAATTAAAGAAAAGGTACTACACTAATGAAAGATGTTTCCTTGGTGGATCAGACTTTAAAGAATCTGCCTAAAATGCAGGAGACTGGGGTTCAGTTCCTGAGTTAGGAAGATCCCCTGGAGAAGGAATGGCTACCCATTCCAGCATTCTCGCCTGGAAAATTCCATAGACAGAAAAGTCTGGCAATCCATATGGCCGCAGAAAGTCAGGCAACTGAGCAATTGAACACAGAACACAATAAAATATATTAGTAATAGTGGAAACTATGGAAGGTATATAAGAACCCTATACTTTTTCCTAATTTTTCTGTAAATCTAAAATTGCTCTAAATGGAAGTGTATTTTTTAATTTATATACAACAGTTTATAGGATATTACTTAGGTAATGATTTGAAGAAAAATATTTAAGGTATCCTAGAGAGAAGTAGATCAGAAAAGGCAGTGGCAACCCACTCCTTTACTCTTGCCTGGAATATCCCGTGGATGGAGGAGCCTGGTAGGCTGCAGTCCATGGGATTGAAAAGAGTTGAACAGGACTGAGTGACTTCACTTTCATGCATTGGAGAAGGAAATGGCAACCCACTCCAGTGTTCTTGCCTGGAAAATCCCATGGATGGGGGAGCCTGGTGGGCTGCTGTCTATGGGGTCACACAGAGTCGGACACAACTGAAGCGACTTAGCAGCAGCAGCAGAGAGAAGTAGATATGTTTGGACTGGCTACAACACTGGTTTGTGAATTCAAGAGTAAGTCATGAATTGTGAAGGAAGACAAGGTTATAGGTAAAGCTACATATGTTGCCAAGGTAAAGGTTTGCTTTTTGTAAAATTTGATTCTCCATGCCCATTGGTCAAAATGAGATGGATTATGAGACAGAAAACCAAACAACTGTCTCACTGGCCTCCTTAATACACACACACACACACACACACATATATATATATATATATATATATATATATATATATATATATATATAAACTTTCCGGATTTAATTGCTATTGGTCTCTAAAATTAGCCTCGGAACATATGTAAGACATATTATTAATGTCATTTCACAGATAAAAATGCTAAGGCTCAGAAAAGTTGAAGTTCCACTAGGACTTAAAATAGGTGTCTAATGGAAAATGATGTTGAAACAAAGAAGTTATTTCTCAGGAGATTATAAGCCAAATGTAAAATGTCAAGTCTAAAGATGTATTCAATACTTCAGAAATTCCAGAGGAAAAATCAAATGTATGGGTACCTAATGGACAAATGAGAAGAGGGTATCTCCTTCATTCAATGAGTAATGGAGATAAAACAAACATTAAAAATCAGTTGTAAAATAAATAAAATATGTGCCTGGTTTCCATGCCCCACAACTGATTCATCTCTGCAGTATTTTTAATCTGATACTTGTGTGTCTATGTATCTCTGTCTCTCTCTTTCTTTCCTCATGACACCACTGGCAATATAGCTACTATCAGTTCAGTTCAGTTCAGTCCCTCAGTCCGACTCTTTGAGACCCCATGGACTGCAGCATGCCAGGCTAGTATAAAATAAATTTTAATAGATGCTATACTATAAACATTTCATAGCTACTATAAAATAACCTTAAAATTTTAGAAAAATTGCATTTCATTATTTAAAGAGAGGTCTTGGGCTTTAGTACTTTTGCCTTGGGCTTGGTGTCATCATTTGTCTTCCCATCTACATTTTTTGCTCCAATATACAATGAGAGTTCTTTTCAGGCTCATCTTTTCCAAGTGAATTTTTGGTGTTGTTGTTGTTACTCTTTCTTTTATTTTCTTCTTTTACTTATTTATTTAAACCATTGCAGTGCATTTTCAAGCACACTTGGCTTTATGTAAGCCTTGGGAATATTTGTAATATATGTAAGCACTTGGGAATATTTGATTATATAAATTATTTGCTCATTTTGATTTCCTTTATGTATAAAGAATTTCATACAATTCCAAATTAAATAAAATTTCTTAATGAGAAGAAACAAGTAATTCAGATTATATTGACTCATTTTAGAATTTATATAGGACTTTGCCATATAGAGAACAATGAGGCTTTTGATTAAGGCAGATTTTTGTGCTGTCAACATAGGGGTACAGGAAGTAATAAGAGAAAGTATAGAAACATAACTAAAAATGAATTAACAAATGCCTTATAGTACAACAACAGTGTTGAAAACTTCATAAGCAATTGGAAACTTCTGATAACTCAAATATTTTATTTCTCCAAATGTATCCTTCAAAGAAATTTAAATCGAGTTCACTTGATAAATATACTTTTACAATGTATTTGTAAGGGCAGCTATTTTAAACTCAAACCACTTATGTATACAAACCATTCATATTTGTAATGCATGCTTTATTTATTTAACAAAACTATAATTATAATTTTAATTTTAATGGCCACCTCATACAAAGAGTTGACTCATTGGAAAAGACTTTGATGCTGGGAGGGATTGGGGGCAAGAGGAGAAGGGAACGACAGAGGATGAGATGGCTGGATGGCATCACTGATTCGATTGACGTGAGTCTGAGTGAACTCCGGGAGTTGGTGATGGACAGGAAGGCCTGGCGTGCTGCGATTCATGGGGTCGCAAAGAGTCAGACACGACTGAGCGACTGATCTGATCTGATCTGATAATTTTAACTAAACTTTAATTAATTGAGCTAAACTGTAAAATTTATACAGAATATGAAATTATACTAATGTGATTAATGTTTTTATGTTGATTGTTAATTAAAATTATTTCATTCCAGAGATTTGCTATATCTAACAGAACTTAAATCAGAGTATGTCAATTAAGTATATTACCCAGTAGTTAAATGGAACTGATAATTGAATTACTATGCTATTGCTGCAAGGATATGCTTTGTAGAAATTAATATAATATTATACCTTGAAAGTGTAATAATGCACAGCCTGCACCTTTGTAGTGCATCTCTTATTACTTGTGGTTTTACATGCCTCTATAATTGTCCATGATGTATCTTTTGTGTACTCCAGTATGAGTTAAATTAACTAGCACATATTTTTACAATTATCATTAAAATAAAGAAAATCTAGGCTATTTCAGTCCTCTTACCTCTCTTTGTATGGATTCCTTTCTGAGACCTATAATCTCAGTACAGGAAAAAGTAGGAGTCCTGGACACTCAGGACATTGCTTTACCACTTAGATTGACTGGAAAGTCGTAATTTTCAAGAACAAATTTCCCTATTATTCATTCTTTCACTTACTCATCCATTTGACAAATTTTACTGAGTACCTATTGTGTGTGAGGCATTGATATGAACACAGAGGATAAATCAATATTCAAAATTGATTAAATCTTGTCCTCATTCAGCTTTCATACTACAGGAAGATTGAAAGAAATAGGTAAAAAAATTGTTATGAAGTGATAAGTGTTTGGAAAAAAAATATAAGAAGGCAAGGAAGTTAGGTTGCTCAAGGAAAGCATATCTGACAGAATGTCATTAGGTTAAAGAAAAAGTGAGAAAATACCATGTAGCTTTCTAGTAACTGTGAAGAAATCAAAGGAACAGCATGAGCAATGATCTTAAAGAGCATTCCTGGTAAGCAAAAGAAGAGCAAGAAACTCTATGGACCTAGTGTAAATGATAGGCCAGATGCGGGAGATACTTATAGAGCATAAAGGAGATGATAGGTCATTAGGATCTTGTTGACAGTAATTAAAATGTTAGGTATTTGGATAAAACTGTGTAAATCCACTAAAAGTCTTTATTACACTCTTTGCAGGATACTGGAAAAGTATTACATTCATTCCAGGGGACTGGAATACAAAAATAGGAAGTCAAGAGATACCTGTAGTAACAGGCAAGTTTGACCTTGAACTGCAAAATGAAGCAGGGCAAAGGCTAACAGAGTTTTGCCAAGAGAATACACTAATCATGGAAAACACCCTCTTCCAACAACACAAGAGAAGACTTTACACATGGACATCACCAGATGGTCAATACTGAAATCAGACTGACTATATTCCTTCCAGCTAAAGATGGAGAAGCTCTATACAGTCAGTAAAAACAAGATCAGGAGCTGACTGTGGCTTAGATCATGAACTCCCTAATGCAAAATTCAGACTTAAATCGAAGAACGTAGGGAAAACAACTAGGTCATTCAGGTATGACCTAAATCAAATCCCTTATGATTATACAGTGGAAGTGACAAATAGATTTAAGGGATTAGATGTGATAGACCAAGTGCGTTAAGAACTATGGACAGAGATTTGTAACATTGTACAGGAAGCAGTGATCAAAATCATTTCACAGGAAAAGAAATGCAACAAGTTAAAATGGCTGTTTGAGGAGGCCTTACAAATAGCTGAGAAAAGAAGAGAAGTAAAAAGCAAAGCAGAAAAGGAAAAATATAGCTGTCTGAATGCAGAGTTCCAAAGAATAGCAAGGAAAGATAAGAAAGCCTTTCTAAGTGATCAATGCAAAAAAATAGAGGAAAATGATAGAATGGGAAAGATTAGAGATCTCTTCAAGAAAATTAAAGATACCAAGGGAACATTCCATGCAAGATGGGCACAATAAAGGACAGAAATGATATGGATCTAACAGAAGGAGAAGATATTAAGAAGAGGTGGCAAGAATACATAGAAGCACTACATAAAAAAGATCTTCATGACCCAGATAACCACGATGGTGTGATCACTCACCTAGAGCCAGACATCTTGGGGTGTGAAGTAAAGTGGGCCTTAGGAAGCATCATTATGAACAAAGCTAGTAGAGGTGATGAAATTCTAGCTGAGCTACTTCAAATTATAAAAGATGATTCTGTGAAATCGCTTCACTCATTATGCCAGCAAATTTGGAAAACTCAGCAGTGGCCACAGGACTGGAAAAGTTCAGGTTTGATTCCAATCCCAAAGAAAGGCAATGCCAAAGAATGTTGAAATTAACACACAATTGCACTCAACTCAAACTTAGCAAAGTAATACTCAAAATTCTTCAAGCTAGGCTTCAATGGTACATGAAATGAGAACTTCCAGATGTTCAATCTGGATTTAGAAAAGGAAGAAGAACCAGAAATAAAAGTGCCAACATCCACCGGATATTAGAATAAGCAAGAGAATTCCAGAAAAACATCTACTACTGCTTCATTGATTATGCTAAAGCCTTTGACCTTTTGGACCACAATAAACTGTGGACAATTCTTAAAGAGATGGGAGCATCAGACCACCTTACCTTCCTCCTGAGAAATCTGTATGTAGGTCAAGAAAGAACAGTTAAAACCAGACATGGAACAACAGACTGGTTCTGTATTGGGAAAGGGTATGTCAAGGCTGCGTATTGTCACATTGCTTATTCAGCTTAATGCAGAGTACATCATGTGAAATATGCTGAATGAAGCATAAGCTGGACTCAAGATTGAAGGGAGAAATATCAATAATCTCAGATACACAGATGGTACTACCCTTGTGGCAGAAAGTGAAGGGAAATGAAAGAGCCTGTTGATGAAGGTGAAAGAGAAGAATGAAAAAAAAAAAAAAAAAGAAAGAAAGAAAGTGAAGTCATTCAGTCGTGTCCTACTCTTTGTGACCCCATGGACTGTAGCTTACCAGGCTTCTCCGTCCATGGGATTTTCCAAGCAAGAGTACCAAAGTGGGTTGCCATTTCCTTATCTGGAGGATCGTCCCAACCCAGAGATCAAACCCGGGTCTCCCAGATGCAGGCAGCCGCTCGACCGTCTGAGTCACCAGGGAAGCCCAAGAATGAAAAAGCTGGCTTAAAACTCAACCTTCAGAAAACTAAACTCATGTCATCTGGTCCCATCACTTCATGGCAAATAGATGGGGAAAGATTGGAAATAGTGACAGACTTTGTTTTCCTGGGCTCCAAAATCATTGCAGATAATGACTGCAGCCATGAAATTCAAAGATGCTTGCTCCTTGGAAGAAAAGCTGTGACAAACCTAGAAAGAATATTAAAAGCACAGATGTTACTTTACCTACAAAGGTCATGTAGTCAAAGCTATGTTTTTTTCCAGTAGTCATGTATGGTTGTGAGAGTTGGACATTAAAGAAAGCTGAGCACTGAAGAATTGATACTTCTGAACTATGGTGTTGGAGAAGACTCTTGAGAGACCCTTAGACTGCAAGGAGATTCAACCAGTCCATCCTAAAGGAAATCAGTCCTGAATATTCATTGGAAGGACTGTCACTGACACTCCAATACTTTTTACACCTGATATGAAGAACTAACTCATTGGAAAAGACCCTGATCCTGGGAAAAATTGAAGGCAGGAGGAGAAGGGGGGACAGATGATGCGATTGTTGTATAACATCACCTATTTGATGGACATGAGTTTGAAGAAGCTCTGTGAATTGGTGATGGACAGAGAAGCTTGGCATGCTGCAGTCTATGGGGTCACAGAGAATCAGACATGCCTGAGAGACAGAAGGGGACTGAGAAAAATGTTTTTGTCACTGGAGGTATCTTTGAGAATTATCCCTGCTCAAATTAAAAGGTTTATGACTCATTGGCTTTCCTGGTGGGTCAGGCAGTAAAGAATCTGCCTCACTGCAGGAAACCTGGGCTTGATCCCTAGTCAGGAAGATCACCTGTAGAAGGGAATGGCAACCCACTCTAGTATTCTTGCCTGGAGAATTCCATGTAGAGAGGAGCCTGGTGGCAACAGTCCATGGGATCTCAAAGAATCAGACTCGACTGAATAACCAACACACATATATGACTGACACGGAAATGAATGTTTAGGAATGCTTAGTGGTTAAGGATTTAGCCATATAGAGTGATGTGCACATAGGTATACTATATACCTATATAGTATGCATATAGGTATACATATACCTATATGATGTGCATATATGTATACAGAGAAAAAAGACAATGTTTTTCACAAGAATATATAAAACAATAAATGTGCCTGGCTGAAGAGAAAAATTCTGATAAAAAATTTCAGGAAAAAAAAATTTAAACTTTTAGAATTAAATAACCATTAAGAGCTAGAGAGCTGAATGAATTGGGGCAGCAATTATTCCTCAGTTAAGTAAATGAAAGCATCGTTTTGGAATAGGACCACTACAGAAAATGGGCCAGAGAAAGACTGTTTTATTGATTAGACTTTATGTTTTGAATCCTCACAAGATTACTATGATAAACAGAATGCAGTTCAATTTTGTACTTGCATCTTTAGAGATTCAGTCTAGTTAAAATATTGCAGAAATAGAGAGCTTTATTGGATCATCGTTAGATCCACTGAACTTTGTCCTATTGAATCAATGTACACCTCTGTCCTTTGGTCAGTTTTCTCTCTATGGGATTACATGGAACAGTATACTCCATATTCCATATGACAAGCCTTGGGTATTGGAAATTCCCCCATATCTCCTCTTCTCCAAATATAATATTATTTCTCTTATTTTTTTAATTGAAGTATAGATGATTTACAATATTTTGTTAATCACAACAAAGTGATTCAGATATGTATTTTTATATTCTTTCCTTTATAGTTTATTACAAGATATTGAATATAGTTCTCTGCATTATACAGTATAGACTTGTCATTTATCCATTTTATATATAGTGATTTGCATCTTCAATTACTGTGGGAGACTAATATAAGAAAACATTGCTATGATTTATGCCAGAGAATGTTTTGCCTATGTTCCCTTCTAGGAGTTTTATGGTATTATAATGAATATTTAAGTCTTCAAGCAATTTTGAGTTTATTTTTGTGTTTGGTGTAAGGGCATGTCCTAACTTCATTAATTTACACGCAACAGTCCAACTTTTCCAACACCACTTACTGAAGAGACTTTTTTTTCTCCATTGTATATTCTTGCTTCCTTTGTCATAGATTAATTGGCCATAGGTGTGTGGGTTTATTTTAATATTTTCTATTCTGTTTGATTGATCCATACGTCTGTTTTTATGCACTATCACATTATTTTGATTATTGTAACTTTGCAATATTGTCTGAAGTCTGGAAGGTTATACTTCCAACTTTACTCTTTTTCCTCCGGTTTGCTTTAGTGTTTCTGGAATTTTTATGGTTACATATAAATTTTAGGGGCTTCCCTGTTGGCTCAGACAGTAAAGATTCTACCTGCCATGCAAGAGATCTGGGTTTGATCCCTGGGTCAGCAAGATCTCCTGGAGAAGGAAATGGCAACCCACTCTAGTAATCTTGCCTGAGAAATCTCATGGAGAAAGGAGCCTGGTGGGCTAGAGTCCATGGGGATACAAGAGTCAGACATGACTTAGGATTACTTGTTTTAGTTTTATGAAAGCTAAAAATTTTAGGATTATTTGTTCTAGTTCTATGAAAAATGTCATGATAACTTGATAGGGGTCATATTAAATATGTAGACTGCTTTGATTAGTATATACATTTCAACAACATTAATTCTCCCAAACAAGATTATGGGATATTTTTTCATTTATTTGAATCATCTAGTTCAATCATATAGTTCTTGGCATATAAATCTTTAATATCTTTAATCAGGTTTGTTTCTAGGTATGTTAATTTTGGGGGGTGGAATTTTTAAAGTACTTTAAAAATATTCCCTTTCTAATATCTCATTGTTTTTGTAAAGAAATCCAACAGATTTCTCTGTGTTAATCTTCTATCCTGCTACCTTGCTGAATTTGTTTATCTGTATTAATAGTTTTTGTGTGAAGTCTTTAGGGTTTTCTATATATAGTATTGTGTCACCTTCATATAATGACAATTTTACCTCTTCTCTTTAAACCTCTTCTCTTTGGATGGCTTTTATTTATTTTTCTTCTCTGATTACTCTGGCTAAGACTTCCAATATTATATTTAATACAAGTTGTGAAAGTGGACATCCTTGTCTTTTTTTCATATTTTAGCAAGAAGCTTTTTAGCTTTTGACCATTGAGTAATAGACTGGCTGTTGGTTTGTCATGAATACTATTTATGATGTTAAGATATACTGACTTTGGTGGTACTAGTGGTAAAGAATCTGCCTGCCAGTGCAGGAGATGTAAGAGATTTGTGTTTGATCCCTGGGTTGGGAAGATCCCCTGAAGAAGGAAATGGCAACCCACTCCAGTATTCTTGCATGGGTAATCCCATGGACAGAAGAGCCTGGTGGGCTACAGTCCATGCAGTCACAGAGAGTTAGACATGACTAAATAGCAGCATACTGACTTTGGTAAGTTTTTTTTTTTTTCCTTTTTTTTTTTGACGTGAATGGATGTTTAATTTTATCAAAGTATTTTCTGCATCTTTTGAGAGGATAATGTGGTTTTTGTCTTTTACTAAAGTGGTATAGCATATTGAAAAGCAGAGACATTACTTTGCCAGCAAAGGTCCATCTAGTCAAGGCTATGGTTTTTCCAGTGGTCATGTATGGATGTGAGAGTTGGACTGTGAAGAAGGCTGAGCACCAAAGAATTGATGCTTTTGAACTGTGGTGTTGGAGAAGACTCTTGAGAGTCCCTTGGACTGCAAGGAGATCCAACCAGTCCATTCTGAAGGAGATCAGCCCTGGGATTTCTTTGGAGGCAATGATGCTGAAGCTGAAACTCCAGTACTTTGGCCACCTCAGGCGAAGAGTTGACTAATTGGAAAAGACTCTGATGCTGGGAGGGATTGGGGGCAGGAGGAGAAGGGGATGACAGAGGATGAGACGGCTAGATGGCATCACTGACTCGATGGACGTGAGTCTGCGTGAACTCTGGGAGCTGGTGATAGGGAGTCCTGGCGTGCTGCGATTGATGGGTCGCAAAGAGTCGGATCGACTGAGTGACTGAACTGAACTGAACTGACCTACATTTCTGTGGATAAATCAGATGATCACCTTATGGGGGTTCCATAAAACAAATAAACTATATTTACTTCTTGCTGCCTTTAAAATTCTCCTTATCTTTAAATTGAGGCATTTTAATTGCAATATCTTTGTGTAGGTCTGTTTGGGTTTATCTTGTTTGAGAGATTCTGTCTTTTCTATACTTGGTTATACATTTTTCTCTTTAGGTTTGGGAAGTTTTCAGCCATAAATTCTTCAAATACCTTTTCAAATCCCCTTTTATCTTTCTTCTCCTTCTGGTATCCTTTTTATGAATAAATTGGTATACTTTATATTATCCTATGTCTTTTATATGCTTTCTTTTTAAATTTAACTTTCTGTCTGCTGTTCTGATTGAGTGATTTCAGTTATTCTATCTTCTAGACCACTTATTTGTTTTTCTGCATTATTTATTTTGCTATTTATTGCCATTAACTTGGTTTTTCCCAAGCTAAAGACAATAAATTAGCTTCTCTTTATATTTTCTAGTTCCTTGTTTCTGTGATCTGCATTTCCATCAATTTCCTTTCTGAATTTCTTCAATATTTTTATTAACTCCTTTTGAACTCTATGGCTGGCAATTCAGAGAGATTTATCTCATTGCTTATTCTTTCAAGATATTTTTGTTGTTGTTGTTGTTCTGTTTTTTGGGCATGACTCTTCTGCTTCTTCATTTCACTTATATTTCTCTGACTCTATGAACTGAGGAGAAATAATTATCTATTTTTGTCTCAAAGGTCTATCTTTTATGTGGGAGCTTTCCTGCATAGCATGCCTAAGTCTAAAGCTTTAGTTCAATAAAAATAACTATGGATGTTTGCCATGACCTTGCTCGATGTGTACTTGCTGTTATCCCTTTGATAGGGGTATGATTGATGTTGTGATTACTAAAGCCTACACTAGATATTTAGCGGGACCTCCTCTTTTCTATGTGGTTGTCACAGTACTGCACGCACAAGTTAAAGCATGCCTCAGGCTAGGGTGTACAGTGAGGTGGCCAGGACTGTCTGTGCTTTTCTTTGTCTGTTTTGCCTACTGAAAGCTGACTGTTGCAGCCTTCTCAGAGTCTCTGAAACTGTCTACCCTTCCTGGTTGATCTCCCAGCTTGTGAAGGGAGTTCCAAGGATGAAGGAACCTTTCCTCTTTCACCACTCTTTCCCATGGGGCAGGTCTCAAAAATAGTAGTCATGGCTAGATAAAAATTTTTAAATAGTTATAGAAGCTATAAAAATGAATCAAGTTAAAATAAAAGAAACTATTGATGAAAAAGTACTTTGAGAAAGTCATTAATACATTCAAGGAAGGTGAAGAAGGAATTTGTGAACTTGAAGAATTATACACAAAACAAAATTGAAATACAAAAAGAAAACAAGCTCAATAAAACAGAACAAAGAATATACAGCTTTAGAACAATACTTTTAAAGAAGTCAGAGAAGACTATTATTGTTTTAAAACCCACCCTAGGAGATCCAACCAGTCCATTCTGAAGGAGATCAGCCCTGGTGTTCTTTGGAAGGAATGATGCTAAAGCTGAAACTCCAGTACTTTGTCCAACTCATGCAAAGAGTTAACTCATTGGAAAAGACTCTGATCCTGGGAGGGATTGAGGACAGGAGGTGAAGGGGACAACAGAGGATGAGATGGCTGGATGGCATCACTGACTCGATGGACATGAGTTTGGGTGAATTCTGGGAGTTGGTGATGGACAGGGAGGCCTGGCATACTGCAGTTCATGGGGTTGCAAAGAGTCAGACATGACTGAGTGACTGAACTGAACTGAATCTCTTGAAATGACTACACAATGTTTAAAAAAAATAAGAATAATGTACTCTGGAGTTTATAAACTAGTAAAACTTAAAGTGTGTGACAGAAATGATACACAGAATGGCAGGGACAATTTGGAAGTAGTTTTTTGTACAGTTGTGTAACTCTATAAGAAATGTGGTATGCCCTATAAACGTGATAAGTTATGTATGTATATTGGAGACCATAAAGTCATCTCTAAATTAAAGAAAAATTTTAAAACATGGTAAAATAAATAAGCCAAGGGTGTAAATATATTTAAGTCTATGACTTTGGATTTTCCAGGTGGTGCTACTGGTGAAGAACCCTCCTGCCAATGCAGGAGACATAAAAGATACAGGTTTTATCCTTGGGTCAGGAAGATCCTCTAGAAGAGATGACAACTCAGTCCAGTATGTTTGCCTGGAGAATACCATGGACAGAGCCGCTTGGCAGGCAACATTTCATAAGGTATCAAAGAGTCAGATATGACTGAAGCAACTTATAATTTTGGTGGGCAAACCACAAACAGGAGAATAATTACTATTTTCAATTGAAGTTTAGTCAATGTATAATAATATATAAATTATAGACATAAAATATAGTGATTCATGGAATATATTCTGTTACAGAGTTTCTCTCAAAGAAATGAGAAGTTCAAGCTTCACATTTGGCTCCCCAGCATGGGGCCCCTGAACTGGAAAATTAAACCCCAGAACACTAGGCTTCAAAGAACAGCTGGGCTACTTTCTAGATTCTCAGAAAGCTGGAACAAAGAGATTTCATTCTTAAAAGGTGGACAAAAAAACCCTCATATACTCTAGGAGCCAGACAGACTAATGAACTGAAAGGAGCCAGAGTCAGACCTTTGTTCACATTAATGCTCCCTACTTCTTCCCAGTGGTCATATATGGTTGTGAGAGCTGGAATATAAAGAAGGCTTCACTGGTCTTCCCAGCAGTCATGTACAATTGTGAGAGATGGCTATAAAGAAGGTGGAGTGCCAAAGAATTAATGCCTTCAAACTGTTGTACTGGAGAAGGCTCCTGAGAGTCCCTTGGACAGCAAGGAGCTCAAACTAGTCAATCTTAAAGGAAATCAACCATGAGTACTCATTGGAAGGACTGATGCTGAGCCGAAATTCCACTATTGGTCATCTGATATGAACAGCTGACTCACTGGAAATGTCCCTGATCCTGGGAATGATTGAGGATAGAAGGAGAAAAAGGTATCAGAGGATGAGATGGCTAGAGGGCATCACAGATACAATGGACATGAACTTGGGCAAACTTCAGGAGAAGTGAGGGACAGAGAGACCTTGAGTGCTGCAGTCCATGGGGTCAAAAAACGTCAGACACAACCGACTTTTTCAGCATTGCTGAACAATAGCAATGCTTCCTATGGCCAACCTGACTTCACACTCCAGGATGTCCATCGTTACATGAGTGGCCACACCAATATGGTTATTTGGGTCATTTTTTTTTTAATATAGTTCTTCTGTGTATTCTTGTTACCTCTTCTTAATCTCTTATGTTTCTGTCAGGTCCTTACCATTTCTGTCCTTTATTGTGCCCATCCTTTTATGAAATGTTCCCTTGATCTTTCCAATTTTCTTGAAAATATTTCTAGTCTTTCCCATTCTATTATTTCAAAACAGGAAAAGGAGCATGACAAGGCTATATATTGTCACCCTGCTTATTTAACTTATATGCATGATACATCATGCAACATGCCTGGCTAGATGAATCACAAGTTAGAATAAAGATTGCCAGGAGAAATATCAATAATCTCATACAGGCAGGTAATACCACTCTAATGACAGAAAGTGAAGAGAAACTAAAGAGTTCTTGATGAAAGATAAAGAAGAGAGTGGGAACACAGACTTGAAACTCATCATTATAAAAACTAAGATTACAACATCTGATTCCATCACTTCGTGGCAAATAGTAGAGAAAAAAGTGGAAGTAGTGACATATTTTATTCTCTAGGGCTCCAAAATCACTGCAGTGGTGACTGCAGCCATGAAATTAAAAGCTGCTTGCTCCTTGAAAGGAAAGCTATGACAAACCTAGACAGCATATTAGAAAGCAGAGACATCTTTTTGCCGACAAAATCCGTATAGTAAAAGCTATGATGTTTCCACTAGTCATGTTTGGATGTGAGATTTAGACCATAAATAAGCAAAAAGCACTGAAAAAATGATGCAAACTATGGTGCTGGAGTCCCTTTAACTGCCAGGAGATCAAACTAATCCATACTAAAGGAAATCGACCCATACTAAAGCTCAAGCTCCAGTACTTCAACTAATTGATGTGAAGGGCTGAGTCAGTGGAAAAAACCCTGATGATGGGAATGATTGTCAGCAGAAGGAGAAGGGGCCAGCGGAGGATGAAATGGTTAGATAGCATCACCGACTCAATAGACATGAATTTCAGCAAATTCTGGGCAGTAGTGGAAGGCAGAGGAGCCTGGCATGCTGTAATCAAGGGATCTTCAAAGTGTCAGACAGGACTTAGTGACTGAACAATAACAAAAACAAGAGTGAGACCTACTTTTTGATATTTGAGTTCCTTCCAGAAAGGCAGTAGGCAAGTGCAGACACAAGCGGCATCCATTTAAGGGAGTTCCTTTGACTGTGTGGACATTGATATTGGTGAGATCCAGTCCACCAAAGGGCCAAGGACCCTGCCCCATACATCACTGTGCAGGCCCCATACTTGGGGCTCTCAAGGACTTCCAGTCAGAGACTCTGGGTCAGAGTTCACAGAGGCCAGGTACCAGGCACCAGCTTCAGAATCATCTGACCTTTTCCTTGCCCACCAGTGAGCCTGATCTAGCTTACCTGATCCTGCCTTACCCACAAGAGAGTAGGCACTGCTGCTGCTGCTGCTGCTGCTAAGTCACTTCAGTTGTGTCCGACTCTGTGCAACCCCATAGATGGCAGCCCACCAGGCTCCTCTGTCCCTGGGATTCACCAGGCAAGAATACTGGAGTGGGTTGCCATTTCCTTGTCCAATGCATGCATGCATGCTAAGTCACTTCAGTCATGTCCAACTCTGTGCAACCCCATGGACAGCAGCGCACCAGGTTCCTCCATCCACAGAATTCTCCAGGCAAGAGTACTGGAGTGGGTTGCCATTCCCTTCTCCAAGGGTATGTACTAGCAGCATGAAAAGCACAGCTCCATAACCTACAATTTTGACTCAAACACTAGCAGGCCAGATCCTGTCCTAGGACTATTTTGGCCCTCAATCTTCCCATTAGTAGGTTAACAGAGCCCAGACACCACAGCCAACTGTATCAAGAACCATTTCCACCCACTAGTGATCTGAAACCAGTTTTGGGATCTCTGGACCCAGCAACCAAACTCCAGGACCTGAGTAATCAATCGACCACCACTGGCCCCAGGGACTGGCTTCACCCACCAGTGGGCAAAGAACAACCTCAGGATCTCTTGGATGTTGACTTCATCCACCACTAAGTTAGTATTAGTTCCAGAGCCCTCCAGTTCCTGTAGTCAGCTGCTTCCTGACCTGGTCACACCAATCAGTAGTTAGCATCCTCCACACAAGTCAGGGCCTAACAGTCAATTGGACTAAGGGCTAACCAAGACTATTAGACTGCCTACATAATTAAGTGATCATGGTAGAAAGACCCATGCAGTCATCATAGGTGGAAGTCCTAGAGCATATACCACTGTTGATAAAAGAGAAATGTTGGAACACATAGGATATCTCCTACAAAACACCCCTTGTCTAAGGTCAGAAAACATAACTCATCTATAGAGTAATTTAGGCAAAATGAGGCAACTGGGAAACAAGTTCCAGATGAAGGAACAATATAAAACCAATGAAGAAGAACTAAGTGAGGTGAAGAAAACCACTCTACCCAAGAAAGAGTCAGGTTAATTATTGTAAAAATGATCAGAGAAAGTGAATGGTTTGAAAAGTGAATGGATGCACAGACCAAGAAGTTAGATGTTTTAACAGAGTTAGCATATATAAAGAACAAGGAAACAGAGATGAATAATACAATAATTGAAATGAAAAATAAAATAAATTAGAAGGAATCAATAGTAGACTAAATGATTCAAAGGAATTAATCAATGAGCTAGAAGACAGAGTAAGAACTGTGAATAGAAAAAAAAAAAAAAGAAAGGATAATGAAAATAAATGAGGTCAGTTTAAGAGAAATATGAGATAAAATTAAGTGCACAGGTATTCCCATTATAAATGGCCCAGAAAGAAGAGATAGAGGGACTGAGAAAATAATTGAAGATATAGAAGCTGAAAATTTTCCTAACCTGGAAAAAGAAATAAACTTTCAAGTCCAGCAAATATAGAGCCCCAGATAAAATCAACCCAAAGAGAAGCACACTAAAAGCCACATAGTAATTAAAGTGGAAAAATCTAAAAATAAAGAGAATATCAAAAGCAGCAAAGGAAAAGTGACGTTACATAAATGTGATATCAGAAACAATTAGTTTGAAGATAGAGACCACACAATTAAGATTGTTAATGAATTTGGAGTAAAGAGATCAGCAATTTAAAACAATCAAATATATGTATAGTTTGCTATAAATAAACTTCATGGTAACCACATATCAAAAATTCCACAGTAGAAAAAAAAAAAAAAACAAAAATTCCACAGTAGAGAATGTTAAAATCTATCCTTTTAAACTAGCCCAAAAATTGCAGAGGACGAAATGCTTCTTAATGCATTCTGTAAGGCCAGTGTCACCCTGATATCAAAGTCAAATAAAAATATAGCAAAAAAATGAAAAGCTAACATCACTTATGATCATAGATGCAAAAATCCTCAACAAAATATTACTAAACTGAATTCGGCAATATATTAAAAGGATCATACTCCATGATAAACTGCAATTTATCTCTGGAATGTAAGGATTTTTCAATATCCACAAATCTTTCAATGTGATATATTAACAAATAAAGTGAAAGTCAGTCCTCTCCAACTGTTTGTGACCCCATGGACTATACAATCCATGGAATTCTCCAGGCCAGAATACTGGAGTGGGTAGCCTTTCCCTTCTCCACCAAATCTCCCTGACCCAGGAATTGAACCTGGTCTTCTGCATTGTAGATGGATTTGAGCTATGAGGCAAGCCCTCATAGCTCAAAAAGAATAAAACTCTATGATTTTCTTAATATATGCAGAAAATATTTTGATAAAACTCAACATCCATTTATGATAAAAATTCTCTAGAATGTTGGCATATAGGGAATAAAATTCAATTTGATAAGGGTCTTATATGACAAGCCCATAGCTAAAATCATACTCAAGCAGATATACCATGTTCATGTGTTGGAAGAATAAATATTGTTAAAATGATCATATTACCCAACGTAATCTACAGATTGAATACAATTCTTGTCAAAAGACCAGGACGTTTTTCACAAAACTAGAAAAATTTTGATTATATAATATAAAACTACTTTCTGAAATAAAGATTATATCTTTTACTTGAAAAGATATCTCAAGGACTTTGAGGACAAATGCAGGCTGTGTCCTCATAATATTTCAAGTTAGGAATAAAAAAAATAGCTATACAAGTAGACAAATGGGGAAAAAATGGGTGATGTATAAGAAAAAATAATTGGGCTTTCTTCAGACATCTACAGCATAGTGAAATTAATGCAAAACAAAAATGTCTGCAGATTTCTGAAGTACAAAAACTGTGTCATATACATAATATGTATATATTTAAGTTTAAATTAAAAAAAAATCACAGCCTTCAGAATGGGAGAAAATAATATCAAATGAAGCAACTGACAAACAACTAATCTCAAAAATATACAAGCAACTCCTACAGCTCAATTACAGAAAAATAAATGACCCAATCAAAAAATGGGCCAAAGAACTAAATAGACATTTCTCCAAAGAAGACATACAGATGGCTAACAAACACATGAAAAGATGCTCAACATCACTCATTATCAGAGAAATACAAATCAAAACTACATTGAGGTACCATTTCATGCCAGTCAGAATGGCTGTGATCCAAAAGTCTACAAGCAATAAATGCTGGAGAGAGTGTGAAGAAAAGGGAACCCTCTTACACTGTTGGCAGGAATGCAATCTAGTACAGCCACTATGGAGAACAGTTTGGAGATTCTTTAAAAAACTGGAAATATAACTGCCTTATGACCCAGAAATCCCACTGCTGGGCAGACACACCGGGGAAACCAGAATTGAAAGAGACACGTGTACCTCAATGTTCATTGCAGCACTGTTTATAGTAGCCAAAACATGGAAGCAACCTAGATGTCCATCAGCAGATGAATGGATAAGAAAGCTGTGGTACATATACACAATGGAGTATTACTCAGCCATTAAAAATAATACATTTGAATCAGTTCTAATGAGGTAGATGAAACTGGAGCCTATTATACAGAGTGAAGTAAGCCAGAAAGAAAAACACCAATACAGTATACTAACACATATATATGGAATTTAGAAAGATGGTAACAATAACCCTGTATGTGAGACAGCAAAAGAGACACAGATGTATAAAAGTCTTTCGGAATCTATGGGAGAGGGAGAGGGTGGGACAATTTGGGGGAAAGACACTGAAACATGTATAATATCATATAAGAAACGAATCACCAATCCAGGTTCCATACAGGATGCTTGGGGCAGGTGCACTGGGATGACTCAGAGGGATGGTATGGGGAGGGAGGTTGGAGGGGGGTTCAGGATGGGGAACACATGTATGCCCATGGTGGATTCATGGTGATGTGTGGCAGAACCAATACAATATTGTAAAGTAAAAAAAAAAAAAAAAAAAAAAACAAAGAAAGGCATACACTCCAAAAAAGAAAAAAAAAAGAAAGAAAAAGAAAATCATTCCTGGTTTGTTTAAAAAAAAAAAAAATAGTATCAATGACTTTTAAGTTCACCCTTGGTAAAAAAAAATAATGTACCATTTTTATAAGTGATATTGCTAATAAAGGAGGTTATTTATGAGTGTGGGCCCAGGCTATGTGGGAGATCTCTACATCTTCTTTTCAATGTTGTTGAAAACTTAAACCCTCTCTAGAAAAATAAAGATTTAAAAAAGCCAAATACATAAGTGCTAGTGAGATTTCAGGGCTGAAAGGTAGAAGTATGAGAAGAGACCATAGATAGCCAGTGGAAGTTCCATGTAAAAGCAGGGAATCCAAAGCCAGTGCTCTGTGACAACCTAGAGGGGTGGAATGGGAAGGGAAGTAGGAGAGGGGTTCAAGAGGGAGGGGACATATATATAGCCAATGCTGATTCATGTTGCTGTATGCCAAAACCACTACAATATTGTAAAGTAAATACCCTCTAATTTAAAAAAAAAAAAAAATATATATATATATATATGTGTGAAAAAGAAAAGATCATTCAAAGAGACAATATCTTTAATACATTCAAAGGAATTTGAGTTTTGGGTTTGGGATTTCAGCTATTTTTTAAAGGTGCTATGCTCAGTCACTCAGTCATGTCCAACTCTTTGTGCTGATATGGATTGTAACCCTCCAGGCTCCTCTGTCCATGGCATTTTCCAGACAAAAAAACTGGAATGGGTTTTCATTTCCTCTCCAGGGAATCTTTCTGACCCAGGGATCAAACCCATTTCTCCTGCATTGCAGGTGGTTATTTTACAACTGAGCCTTCAGGGAAGTCCCATTTTTTAAGGTAAGTATGTATAAATATACACACATACATACACATGTGGAAACAAGTATCAATAGAAACAAAGATAGAAATAAATGTGAAAGGAAGAGGATGGGGAGCTACTTGAGAATATGATAGAATGAAATGCTTACTTAGGAGGCTTAACAGGATGAGATCGAAATTTAAAAAATTAGTCTGGAAAGAATAAAGTTAAATTTAGAAAAAAGAGCAACTTTTTTTTTTTTTTTTTTTTTTGCCCTCTGAGGCAGGAATAAATTCAGGAGAGTATCTTGATATGACATAAAGATACGGAAAGTTGAGGGAAATAACACAGGTAAGGTTAAGGGAATGGCAAACCACTTCAGTATTCTTGCCTTGAGAACCCCATGAACAGTATGAAAAGGCAAAATGATAGGATACTGAAAGAGGAACTCCCCAGGTCAGTACGTGCCCAATATGCTTCTGGAGATCAGTGGAGAAATAACTCCAGAAAGAATGAAGGGATGGAGCCAAAGCAAAAACAAATACCCACTTGTGGGTGTGACTGGTGATAGAAGCAAGCTCCGACACTGTAAAGAGCAATATTGCATAGTAACCTGGAATGTCAGGTCCATGAATCAAGGCAAATTGGAAGTGATCAAACAAGAGATGGCAAGAGTGAACGTTGACATTCTAGGAATCAGTGAACTAAAATGGACTGGAATGGGTGAATTTAACTCAGATGACCATTATATCTACTACTGTGGGCAGGAACCACTCAGAAGAAATGGAGTAGCCATCATGGTCAACAAAAGAGTTTGAAATGCAGTACTTGGATACAATCTCAAAAACGACAGAATGGTCTCTGTTTGTTTCCAAGCCAAGCCATTCAATATCACAGTAATCCAAGTCTATGCCCCAACCAGTAACGCTGAAGAAGCTGAAGTTGAATGGCTCTATGAAGACCTACAAGACCTTTTAGAACTAACACCCCCAAAAATGTCTTTTTCATTATAGGGGACTGGAATGCAAAAGTAGGAAGTCAAGAAACACCTGGAGTAACAGGCAAATTTGGCATTGGAATACGGAATGAAGCAGGGCAAAGACTAATAGAGTTTTGCCAAGAAAATGCACTGGTCATAGCAAACACTCTCTTCTAATGACACAAAAGAAGAATCTATACTTGGACATCACCAGATGGTCAACACTGAAATCAGATTGATTATATTTTCTGCAGCCAAAGATGGAGAAGCTCTAAACAGTCAACAAAAACAAGACCAGGAGCTGACTATGGCTCGGATCATGAACTCCTTATTGCCAAATTCAGACTGAAATTGAAGAAAGTAGGGAAAACCACGAGACCATTCAGGTATGACATAAATCAAATCCCTTATGATTATACAGTGGAAGTGAGAAATACATTTAAGGGACTAGATCTTATAGATAGAGTGCCCGATGAACTATGGATAGAGGTTCGTGACATTGTACAGGAGACAGGGATCAAGACCATCCCCATGGAAAAGAAATGCAAAAAAGCAAAATGGCTGTCTGGGGAGGCCTTACAAATAGCTGTGCAAAGAAGAGAAGTGAAAAGCAAAGGAGAAAAGGAAAGAGATAAGCATCTGAATGCAGAGTTCCAAAGAACAGCAAGAAGAGATAAGAAAGCCTTCTTCAGTGATCAATGCAAAGAAATAGAGGAAAACAACAGAATGGGAAAGACTAGAGATCTCTTCAAGAAAATTAGAGATACCAAGGGAACATTTCATGCAAAGATGGGCTCGATAAAGGACAGAAATGGTATGGACCTAACAGAAGCAGAAGATATTAAGAAGAGGTGGCAAGAATACACACAAGAACTGTACAAAAAAGATCTTTATGACCCAGATAAACACGATGGTGTGATCACTGACCTAGAGCCAGATATCCTGTAATTTGAAGTCAAATTGGCTTTAGAAAGCATCAGTACAAACAAAGCTAGTGGAGGTGATGGAATTCCAGTTGAGCTATTCCAAATCCTGAAAGATGACACTGTGAAAGTGCTGCACTCAGTATGCCAGAAATTTTGGAAAACTCAGCAGTGGCCACAGAACTGGAAAACATCAGTTTTAATTCCAATCCCAAAGAAAGGCAATGCCAAAGAATGCTCAAACTACTGCACAATTGCACTCATCTCACATGCTAGTAAAGTAATGCTCAAAATTCTCCAAGCCAGGCTTCAGCAATACATGAACCGTGAACTTCCAGATGTTCAAGCTGGTTTTACAAAAGGCAGAGAAACCAGAGACCAAATTGCCAACACCTGCTGGATCATGGAAAAAGCAAGAGAGTTCCAGAAAAACATCTATTTCTGCTTTATTGACTATGCCAAAGCCTTTGGCTGTGTGGATCACAATAAACTGCGGAAAATTCTGAAAGAGATGGGAATACCAGACCACCTGACCTGCCTCTTGAGAAACCTAAATGCAGGTCAGGAAACAACAGTTAGAACTGGACATGGAACAACAGACTGGTTCCAAATAGGAAAAGGAGTACGTGAAGGCTGATATTGTCACCCTGCTTATTTAACTTATATGCAGAGTACATCATGAGAAATGCTGGACTGGAAGAAACACAAGCTGGAATCAAGACTGCCGGGAGAAATATCAATAACCTCAGATATGTAGATGACACCACCCTTATGGCAGAAAGTGAAGAGGAACTAAAAAGTCTCTTGATGAGGGTGAAAGAGGAGAGTGAAAAAGTTGACTTAAAATTCAAAATTCAGAAAACGAAGATCATGGCATCCGGTCCCATCACTTCATGGGAAATAGATGGGGAAACAGTGTCAGGCTTTATTTTTCTGGGCTCCAAAATCATTGCAGATGGTGACTGCAGCCATGAAATTAAAAGACACTTACTCCTTGGAAGGAAAGTTATGACCAACCTAGATAGCATATTGAAAAGCAGAGACATTACTTTGCCAACAAAGGTCCGTCTAGTCAAGGATGTGTTTTTTCCAGTAGTAATGTATGGATATGAGAGTTGGACTGTGAAGAAAGCTGAGCACTGAAGAATTGATGGTTTTGGACTGTGATGTTGGAGAAGACTCTTGAGAGTCCCTTGGACTGCAAGGAGATCCAACTACTCCATTCTGAAGGAGATCAGCCCTGGGATTTCTTTGGAAGGAATGATGCTAAAGCTGAAAGTCCAGTACTTTGGCCACCTCATGCGAAGAGTTGACTCATTGGAAAAACTCTGATGCTGGGAGGGTTGGGGGCAGGAGGAGAAGGGGACGACAGAGGATGAGATGGCCGGATGTCATCACCGCCTCGATGGACGTGTATTTGAGTGAATTCCTGGTGTTGGTGATGGACAGGGAGGCCTGGCATGCTGCAATTGATGGGGTCGCAAAGAGTCGGACAGGACTGAGCTACTGAAGAGAGTAGGATGTGGACCTGTGTGGGAAGAATTGCTTTGAAGAAGTTTTATAAACCAAAGGATTTGCATATGGAATCTGGAAAGATGATTCTAATGAACTTATTTGCAGGGTAGCAATGGAGACTTTGGAGAAGGCAGTGGCACCCCACTCCAGCACTCTTGCCTGGAAAATCCCGTGGACAGAGGGGCCTGGTGGGCTGCCGTCCATGGGGTCGCTGAGAGTCGGGTACGACTGAGAGACTTACCTTTCACTTTTCACTTTCATCCATTGGAGAAGGAAATGGCAACCCACTCCAGTTTTCTTGCCTGGAGAATCCCAGGGACGGGGGAGCCTGGAGGGCTGCCGTCTATGGGGTCACACAGGGTCGGACATGACTGAAGTGACTTAGCAGCAGCAGCAGCAATGGAGACATCGACATAGAGAACAGATTTGTGGACACAGTGGAGAGGGGAGGCTGGCATGATATAAGGAAGAAGAGGGTGGGACAAATTGAGAGTAGCACTGAAACATATATATTACCCATGTGAAATAAAGCGTTAGTGTAAATTTGCTGTATGATGCAGGGAATTCAAACCCAGTGCTCTGTGACAACCTAGAGGGATGGGAAGGAGTGGACAGTGGGAGGAAGTTTCAAGTGGGAGGAGGCACAAGTATGCTTATGATGCATTCATGGTCATATATGGCAGAAGCCAACACAATATCATAAAACAATTATACTCCAACTAAAAATAAATATTTTCAAAATATTTAATAAAAATAAATGATTTATTTGCAATGAAATCCATTTTGTAGTTAATATTATTGTGCGTCTCCTTGAAAATGCTCCGATTATATCACACAGAAGTAACTACTCAAGAAAAAGAAAATCCTTCTATAAAAATCCACTCTTCTGAGTAATCAGCTCCATCTGTCAACCCGTTGTAACTTTAAATTTACCAACCCACTTTTGCAGAATTTTTCTAAGTTCTTTTTCTCTTTCTTTTTACTTTGTTATTTCAAAATTAGAGAAGTTAAAGAATAAAACAAGTAGCTCCTATATATATATACCTCTCCAGACTTACCAACAATTTAGTGTGTATAAGAATTCTTTTTTTTTAATCAATTGACCCTTTTCTTTTAAATTAATTTATTCATTTTAATTGGAAGCTAATTACTTTAAAATATTGTGCTGGTTTTGGCCATACATTGATGAATCAGCCATGGCTATACATGTGCCCCCCATCCTGACTGCCCTCCCACTTCCCTCCCCATCCCATCCCTCAGTGTTTTCCCAGTGCACCTGATTTGAGTGCCCTGTTTTCTTGCATCAAACTTGGACCTTACATCTGTTTCACATATGGTAATGTACAGGTTTCAATGCTATTCTCTCAAATCTTCCAATCCTAGCCTTCTCCCACAGAGTCTAAAAGTCTATTATTTATATCTGTGTTTCTTTTCCTGTCTCTCATATAGGGTCATCATTACCATCTTTCTAAATTCCATATATATGTGTTAATATATTGTATTGGTGTTTTTCTTTCTGACTTCCTTCATTCTGTATAATAGGCTTCAGTTTCACCCACCTCATTAGAACTGATTCAAATGCATTCTTTTTAATAGCTGAATCACTGACTCGATGGACATGGATTTGAGTGAACTCCGGGAGTTGGTGATAGACAGGGAGGCCTGGGGTGCTGTGATTCATGGGGCCGCAAAGAGTCGGACACGACTGAGTGACTGAACTGAACTGAATATTCCATTGTTTATATGTGCCACAACTTGCTTATCCATTCATCTGCCAATGGATATCAAGGTTGCTTCCATGGTGAGCTATTGTAAACAGTGCTGTAATGAACATTGGAGTACATGTGTCTCATTCAATTATGGTTTCCTCAGTGCATATGCCCAGCAGTGGGATTCCTGAGTCGTATGGCAGTTCTATTTCCAGTTTTCTAAGGAATCACCACATTGTTCTTCATAATGGCTGTACTAGTTTGCATTCCCACCAATGGTGCAAGAAGGTTCCCTTTTCGTCACACCCTTTCCAGCATTTACTTTTTGTAGACTTTTTGATAGCATCCATTCTGACCCACGTGTGATTTTGATTTGCAACTCTCTGATAATGAGTGATGTTGAGCATTGTTTCATGTATTTGATAGCCATTTGTATGTCTTCTTTGGAGAAATGTCTGTTTAGTTCTTTGGCCCATTTTTTTGATTGGGTCATTTATTTTCTGGTATTGAGCTGCATGAGCTGCTTGTATACTTTTGAGATTAGTTATTTGTCAGTTGCTTCATTTGTGATTATTTCCTCCCATGCTGAAGGCTGTCTTTTCAGCTTGTTTATAGTCTCTTTCATTGTCCAAAAGCTTTTAAGTTTAATTAGGTTCCATTTATCTTTGCTTTTATTTCCATTACTCTGGGAGATGGTCATAGAGGATCCTGCTATGACCTATGTCAGAGAGTGTTTTGCCTCTGTTTTCCTCTAGGAGTTTTATAGTTCCTGGTCTTACATTTAGATCTTTAATCCATTTTGAGTTTATTTTTGTGTATGGTGTTAGGAAGTGTTCTATTTTCATTACTTTACACATGGTTGACCAGTTTTCCCAGCATCACTTGCTAAAGAGATTGTCTTTTCTTCATTGTGTATTTTTGCCTCCTTTGTCAAAGATAAGTTGCCCATAGGTGGGAAGACTTATCTCTGGGCTTTCTATTTTGATCTGTTGATCTATATTTCTGTCTTTGTGCCAGTACCATACTGTTTTGATGACTGTAGCTTTGTAGTAGAATCTGAAGTCAGGTAGGTTGATTCCTCCAGTTCCATTCTTCTATCACAAGATTGCTTTACCTATTTGAGGTGTTTTGTATTTCCATACAAATTATGAAATTATTTGTTCTAGTTCTGTGGAAAATACCATTGGTGGCTTGACAGGGATTGCATTGAATCTATAGATTGCTTTGGGTAGTATACTCATTTTCACTATATTGATTCTTCCAATCCATGAACATGGTATATTTCTCCATCTATTTGTGTCATCTTTGATTTCTTTCATCAGTGTTTTATATTTTTCTAAATATAGGTCTTTTGTTTCTTTAGGTAGATTTATTCCTAAGTTTTTTTTATTCTTTTTCTTACAATGGTGAATGGGGTTATTTCCTTAATTTCTCTTTCTGTTTTCTCATTGTTAGTGTATAGAAATGCAAGGGATTTCTATGTATTGATTTTATATCCTGCAACTTTTCTATAATCATTGATTAGTTCTAGTAATTTTCTGGTGGTATCTTTAGGGTTTTCTATGTACAGGATCATGTCATCTGCATACAGTAAGAGTTTTACTTCTTTTCCACTCTAGATTCCTTTTATTTCTTTTTCTTCTTTGACCACCTTGGCTAAAATGTCAAAAACTATGTTGAATAGTAGTGGTGAAAGTGAGCACCCATGTCTGGTTCCTGACTTTAGGGGAAATGCTTTCAATATTTCACCATTGAGGAAGGATAGTGTTCACTGTGGGTTTATCATATATGGCTTTTATTATGTTGAGGTATGTTCCTTATATGCCTGGTTTCTGAAGGTTGTTGTTGTTGTTGGCATCATAAATGAATGTTGAAGTTTGTCAAAGGCTTTCTATGCATCTATTGAGATAATCATATGGTTTATATATTTGAATTTGTTAATGTGGTATATCATATTGATTGATTTGCAAATATTGAAGAATTATTGCATCCCTGGGATAAAGCCCACTTGGTCATGGTGTATGACCTTTTCAATATGCTGTTGGATTCTGTTTGCTAGAATTTTATTTAGGATTTTTGCATCTATGTTCATCAGTGATATTGGCCTGCAGTTTTGTGTGTGTGTGTGTGTGTGTGTGTCATGATTATTTATGTTCTTGTTAAGCGTATTCCAGATTTGATCAGAGAAAGTCCTTTCAAGAAGGCTTCAGGGTGGTTTTCCCAGGTCCTTTTAAGGTTTTGTGCACTACGTTAATTTCTGGAATAAGATAATCCAGGCTCTTCTTGAACTTTCCCTTTCCCAGACCTATAAGCAAACATTCCCACCAAGTGTTGGTTCCTTTTTCTGTTGAATATTATATACAAAATAAGATGTGTGTCCCTAATGTGCTCATGACAATGGTTGTACCACTGCTCCCAAGTTTTCTCATATAAGAGAACAAACATACATTCAGTTCAGTTCAGTCACTCAGTCATATGTGACTCCTTGCAAGCACAAGGACTGTTGCAGGCTTCTGTGTTAATTAACTTTGAATAGCTTTGATTAAGCTCTGATCCAGTAAGCTCTGATCAAAGGAGGCTGCCAAACACCCTCTTGCCCCTCCTCAGGCCCCACCTGCTGCTGCTGCTGCCAGACAGCTATGGGAGCTAGGCCAAACCCAGGACTTACAGCAGATGATCACTTCCTGATGGTAGACAGGTGGAAATGGAGTCAGGAGGGCTTGTTTCCCTTTAGCATCTGTTCTGTGAAGTTTGTTAAATGTAAGGAAACTTAAATTCTTTTTTTCTTTGAAAGCAAAAATCTTATTTAACTCTTGTATTTTAGATTTACTTGTATACACAGTCTAGTGCTCAGTTTTAGTTTTCATATTGTTTAAGTATTAAAAGACTCTTGTAAACTTATTCATTTTTCTCCTGCTGAAAAAAAAATCATATAAAAATGGTTATGTTTTAAAACTTTCTCGTATTTTTTTACATGTTTATAAGCTCTAATTTGTAACAATGAATGAATCTATTATATATTATTGTATTTTAGTTGCTAATATTTTCTTAAGGATTTCTAAACCTATTTTTTTTTTAGAGAGAACTTTACCTTCTTCAGAAATGGTATGGACCTAACAGAAGCAGGAGTTATTAAGAAGAGGTGACAAGAATACACAGAAGAACTATACCAAAAAATCCTAATGACTCAGATAGCCATGAAGGTGTGATCACTCACCTAGAGCCAGACATCCTGGAGTACAAAGTCAAGTGGACTTTAGGAAGCATCAATACATACAAGGCAAGTGGAGGTAATGGAATTCCAGTTGAGGTATTTCAAACCCCAAAAGATGATGCTGTTAAAGTGCCTTGCTCAATATGCCAGCAAATTTGGAAAACTCAGCAATGGCCACAGGACTGGGAGAGGTCAGTTTTCATTCCAATCCCAAAAAATCAATGCCAAAGAATGTTCAAACTACCATGCAATTGCACATTTCACATGCTAGCAAAGTAATTCTTAAAATTCTCCCAGTTATACGTCAACAGTACATAAACTGAGAACTTCCAGTTATTCAAGCTAGATTTAGGAAAGGCAGAGGAACCAGAGATCGAATTGCCAACATCCTTTGGATCATAGGAAAAGCAAGATAATTTCAGGGGAAAAAAAATTGTATTTCTGCTTCATTGACTCTGCTAAAGCCTTTTGGGAGAAGGCAATTGCACCCCACTGCAGTACTCTTGCCTGGAAAATCCCATGGATGGAGGAGCCTGGTGCACTGCAGTCCATGGGGTCGCTAGGAGTCGGACACGACTGAGCGACTTCATTTTCACTTTTCTCTTTCATGCATTAGAAAAGGAAATGGCAATGCACTCCAGTGTTCTTGCCTGGAGAATCCCAGAGACGGGGGAGCCTGGTGGGCTGCCATCTATGGGGTCGCACAGAGTCGGACACGACTGACGTCACTTAGCAGCAGCAGCAGCAAAGCCTTTTACTGTGTGGATCACAACAAACTGTGGAAAGTTCTTTAAGAGATGAGGATACCAGACCACTTTATCTGCCTCTTGAGAAACTGTTGCAAATCACGAAGCATCAGTTAGAACCTGACATGGAACAACAGACTGATTGAAAATTGATAAAGGAGCATGTCAAAGCTGTATATAGTCACCTTGCTTATTTAACTTATATGCAGAGTACATCATATGAAATGCCTGGCTGGATGAAGTATAATCTGGAATCAAGATTGCTGGGAGAAATATCAATAACCTCAGATATGCAGATGACACCATGCTTATGGCAGAAAGTGAAGAGGGACTAAGAGCTTCTTGATGAAAATGAAGATGAGAGTGAAAAAAACTGGCTTAAAACTCAACATTCAGAAAACTAAGATCATGGCATCTGGTCTAATCACTTCATGGCAGATAGATAGGAAAACAATGGAAACAGTGACAGACTTTATTTTCTTAAGCTCCAAAATCACCTCAGATGGTGACTGTAGCCATGAAATTCTAAGACACTTGCTCCTTGGAAGAAAAACTATGACAAACCTAGACTGCATAACAAAAAGCTGTGACATTACTTCACAAAGATTCATATAATCAAAGCTATGGTTTTTCCATATAAAGATGTGAGAGCTGGTCCATAAGGATGCCTGAGTACTGAAAGACTGATGCTCTCAAACTGTGGTATTGGGGAAGACTCTTAGAATTCCTTGGAATGCAAGGTGATCAATTCAATCAATCCTAAAGAAAATCAACCAGAATATTCACTGGAGGGACTGATGCTTAAGCTGAAGCACCAGTACCCAATGACATGAGTTTGAACAAGCCCAGGAGATGGTGAAAGACAGGGAAGCCTGGCATGGTGCAGTCCATGGGGTCACAAAAATTGGACGTGAGTGAGAGACAACAACTACAGAGTATTCAAAACTAGTCAGGATCCTATCAGGAAACATCAGACTAAGGAAAATGTTCTCACTCATTATTACACTAGAATACATGGTGAGAATTTTCTTTGCACACTGTTTACATAATTACATATCATTGTTGTTCAGCCGCTAAGTCATGAGGAACTCTTTCAGAACCCATGGACGGTAGCATGCCAGGCTTTCTGACCTTCACTGTCTCATGGATTTGGCACAAATTCATGTCCATTGAGTTTGTGATACTATCTAACCATCTCATCCTGTGCTGTATCCTTCTCTTTTTGCCTTCAGTATTTCCCAGCATCAGGATCTTTTCCAATGCATTGGGTCTTCTTATCAGGTGGCCAAAATATTGGAGCTTCTGCTTCAGCATCAGTCCTTCCAAGAACATTAGGAGTTGATTTCCTCTAGAATTGACTCATTTTATCTCATCGCAGTCCAAGGTACTCTCAAGAGTCTTCTCCAGCACCACAATTCAAAAGTATCAATTCTTTGGTGCTCAGCCTTCTTTATGGTCCAACTCACATTCATACATGACGTTGGAATAACAATAGCTTTGACAATAGGGATGTTGTCAATAAATTGATGTCTCTGCTTTTTAATACACTGTCTAGGTTTGGTGTAGCTTTTCTTCCAATGAGCAAGTGTATTTTAATTTCATGACTGCATTCACTGTCTGAAGTGGTTTTGGAGCCCAAGAAAATAAAATCTGTCACTGTTTACACTTTTCCCCTTCTATTTTCCCTGAGGTGATTGGATCAGATGATGTGATCTTAGCTTTTTAAGTGCTAAGTATTAAGCCAGCTTTTTCACTATCCTCTTTCACCCTCATCAAGATTCTTTTCAGTTCCTCTTCATTTTCTGCCATTAGAATGGTATCATCTACATATCAGAGATAGTTGATATTTTTCACAGCAATTTTGATTCCAGTTTGTAACTCTTGCAGCCTGGCATTTCACATGATGTACTCTGCATATAAGTTAAGTAAACAGGGTGACCAGATCCAGCCTTGCCATAATTATTTTCCAATTTTGAACCAGTTCATCATTCCATGTTCAGTTCTACCTGTTGCTTCTTGACCTTGACATAGCTTTCTCAGGAGACAGATTAAGTCGTCTGGTATTCCCATCTCTAAGAATTTTCCAGTTTGTTGTGATCCACACAAAGACTAGTTTAATCAATGAAGCATATGTTTTCTGAAATTTCCTTGCTTTCTCTATGATGCAAATAATGTTGGCAATTTGGTCTATGTTCCTCTAGCTTGTACATCTGGCAGTTCTGGGTTCACATATTACTGAGGCCTAGCTTGAAGATTTTTGAGCATAATCTTGATAGCATGTTAAACGTTTACAGCTGTATAACAGTTTGAACATTCTTTGGCATTGTCCTTTTTGAGACTGAAATGAAAACTGACCTTTTCCTGTCCTATGGCCACTGAGAAGTTATCCAAATTTGCTGACATATTGAATGCTTCATTATTACAGTATAATCTTTTAGGATTAGAAATAGTTTAGCTGGAATTTCATCACTTCCACTAACTTTGTTTGCAGCAATGCTTCCTAAGGCCAATTTGACTTCACACTGCAGGATGTCAGGCTCTAGGTGAAAGGCCACAAGACTGAGGTTATCTGAATCACTTACATCTTTTTTGTATAGTTTTTTTGTGTGTATTCTTGACAATTCTTCCTAATCTTTTCTTCTTCTGTTATGTTGTTAACATTTCCATCCTTTATTGTATCCAT
Organism: Bos grunniens; assembly: GCF_055505025.1. Classification (NCBI taxonomy): domain Eukaryota; kingdom Metazoa; phylum Chordata; class Mammalia; order Artiodactyla; family Bovidae; genus Bos; species Bos grunniens. The sequence goes on along the minus strand of NC_141179.1, from coordinate 4,142,880 downwards.
CCTTACATGAAATATTTCCTTGATCTCTCCAATTTTCTTGAAGAGATCTCTAGTCTTTCCCATTCTATTGTTTTCCTCTATTCTTGTGCATTATTTTCTTAATAAAGTCTTTTTTATCTCTACTTATTATTCTCTGGATCTCTGTATTTAGTTGGGTATATCGTCCCTTCTCCCTTCCCTTTGCTTCTCTTCTTTTTTCAGCTATTTGTAAGACTTCCTCAGAAAACCTCTTTTCCTTCTTGCACATCTTTTACTTTAGGGTAGTTTTGGCCACTGCATTCTCTACAATGTTATGAACCTCTGTCCATACTTCTTCAAGTACTCTGTCTAACATGTCTAATCCCTTGAATCAGTTCATCACTTCTACCAACATAATCATGAATGGCCTAGTGCTTTTCCTTACTTTCTTCATTTTAAACCTGAATTTTGCAATCTGAGCCACAATTAACTCCAGATCTTGCTTCTGATAAATATAAAGAATCTCCATTTTTGGCTGCAAACAAAATCAGTTTGTGGTGTTGACCATCTGTTAATGTCCATGTATAGAACCATCTCTCATATTGTTGGAAGAAGATGCTAGCTATGAACAATGTGTTCTCTTGACAAAACTCTGTTAGCCTTTGCCCTGCTTCATTTTGTATTACCTGGCCAAATTTGCTTGTTACTCCAGGTATCTCTTGACTTAGTGCTTTTTCATTTCAATCCCTTATGGGAGTCAGAAAAGGAGATCTTTTTTTGTTAGTTCTAGAAAGTCTTGTAGGTCTTCAGTGTAGGTCAGCTTCAGTTTCTTTGACATTAATGATGGGCATTTACTTGGATTACTGTAATATTGAATGGTTTGCCTTCAAAACAAACCTAGATCATTCTGTCATTTTTAAGATTGCACCCAAGTGCTGAATTTGGATTTTTTTTTATTAATTATTATGACTATCTCATTTCTTCTAAGTGATTCTTGCGCACAATAGCACATATAATGGTCATCTGAATTAAATTCACCCATTCCTATCCATTTTAGTCAGTGATTCCTAAAATAATGATGTTCATGCTTGCCATCTCCTGCTTGACCACTTCAATTGAACTTGATCCATAGACTAACAGATTCCTATGCAATATTGTTCTTTACAACATTGGACTTTACTTTTACCAGCAGTTGTTGTTGTTGAATCATTCAGTTGTGTCAGATTCTTCATGACTCCAAGGACCGCATGCCAGGCCTCCCTATTCCTCACCATCTCCTAGAGTTTGCCCAAGTTCATCTCCATTGTATCAGTGATGTAATCCAGCCATCTTATCCTCTACCTTCTCATCCAGCACTCTTCTCCTTCTACTTTCAATCTTTCCCAGCATTAGGTCTTTTCCAATGAGTCAGCTATTCATATCAGGTGACCAAAATATTGTATCTCCAGTCTCAGCATCAGTCCTTCCAATGACTATTCAGGGTTGACTTCCTTTAAGATTGATTGGTTTGATCTCCTTGCTGTCCAAGGGACTCTCAAAAGTTTTATCTAGTACCACAGTTTGAAGGAATCAATTCTTCAGGGCTTTACCTTCTTTTCGGTCCAGCTCTCACAACTGTACATGTCTACTGAAAAGGCCATAGTCTTGACTGTATGGACCTTTGTCAGTAAAGTGATGTCTTTGCTTTTGAACACACTGTCTAGGTTTGTTATAGCATTCCTGACTAGAAGTAATTGTCTTCTAATATCATGGCTGCAGTCACCATCTGCAGTGATTTTAGAGCCCAAGAGGAAGAAATCATTCACTGCTTCCACCTTTTACCCTTCTATATGCCAATGATGGCATCAGATGCCCTGATCTTAGTCTTTTTTTTTTAATATTTAGTTTTAAGCCAACATTTTCCCTCTCCTCCTTCACCCTCATCAAGAGGTTCTTTAGTTTCAATTCACTTTCTGCCATCTGCATATTTAAGGTTGTTGATGTTTCTCCTGCCAATCCTGATTCCAACTTGTAACTCATCCATCCTAGTATTTCTCATGATGTGATCAGCATATAAGTTAAAGAATGACAGCAAACAGCCTTTTTTTTTTTTTTTTTTTAGCAAACAGCCTTGATGTACTTTTTTCTCAATCCTGAACCAGACACATCCACAACTGAGAATTATTTTCAGTTTGACCCAGCCTCTTCATTTTTTCTGAAGTTATTAGTGCTACTGTTAAGTCGTTTCAGTCGTGTCCAACTCTGTGTTACCCCATAGACGGCAGCCCACCAGGCTCCCCAGTCCCTGGGATTCTCCAGGCAAGAATTCTGGAGTGGGTTGCCATTTCCTCCTCCAATGTATGAAAGTGAAAAGTGAAAGTGAAGTCGCTCAGTCGTGTCCGACTTATAGTGACCCCATGGACTGCAGCCCACCAGGCTCCTCCGTCCATAGGATTTTCTAGGCAAGAGTGCTGGAGTGGGGTGCCATTGCCTTCTCTGTTATTAGTAATTGCCTTCAATTCTTCCCCAGTAGCATATTGGACACCTTCCAACCTGGGGGGCTCACCTTCCTCATATCTTTTTGCCTTTTCATACTGGTCATGGGGTTCTTAGGACAAGAATACTGAAATGGGTTGCCATTCCCTCCTCCAGTGAACCACACCATGTTTTATCAGAACTATTTACTATGACCCACTCTTCTTGGGTGGGGTTGCACAGCATGTTTCATAGCTTCATTGAGTTATGGAAGCCCCTTCACCATGACAACATTTTGATCCACGAAGGGATATTATAATCTATGTAATACAATTGTCAGTAAATTGTATGAAGAGATAAAATTTAAGAGACCTGGAAAGACTCTATGAAATTACCTAATCCAACTTACAATTGTGTATTGCTAGTGCAAACACAAAAATTAAGTCCTTTGATGTTCAGTCCAGGTGCTTTTCTACTTTACCATCCTACCTTTGCTTCTTGCTTTGCATAATACTATATATGATTATATACATATATATGAATATGTATATATATATTTGTGAATCTGCTTAAATATATTCCTGGCAATATTCTGTCAAAACAGAATTATTTCAATGCATTGTTCTCTTCACTTTGAAACATATTCCCTCACTGCTGGTTTATTTTCTCATTTTTTTTCTGAATGTGAAGTTTTATTATATTGTAGCTAATCCCCAAAGAATGTGTCTTTGATAGCACAGGAATAAATTCCATCATGCTGGAAATGATCATTTTTGTGGTTTGAATTATATACATGAATATTCTTCATCATAGTTAGGCTTTGAGTTAAAAACAATGTTCCCAATAAGACACAAATTAAAAACATAAAACTATTAAAGCAGCTAAATTCATTCTGGAGATTTGCTTACTTGTACCATTAGATTATCTTTTTGGATTCACTAATTTTGTGGTTCAGAGCCAAAAATAAATAAATACATAAACATGTAAGTGGATTATCACATGAATGAGATAAAGCCTAAGAATTTGTTTGAATTTCCAAGCTTAACATGGCAAATCTTACTTAAGATTTAATAAGATACACAGACATGACAGATGCTTCTATTTTTCAACAAGAACATGATGACACACTTTGACCAAATATAGCTGTGTTTATATAGCTTATGCTGACATTTTGAATCATCAATCATTTTGGAACAAAAGGCTGAAGAAAGTGTCCAAATGACCATTTTCAAAAATCTTCCACCAAGTACCGAGACTGTTATAAATATTTTTTATGAACCAAGTGAGTTTTAAAGTGAAAAAAATATTTCCTCTGGTAATCTGGGGTATAAAGAAATAAAATGAGAGTTTACATGTCTTAAACAGTTATATAAGGAGCCAGTTACACACATGTGCATACACACACACAGTTTTTAAAATGGCACTGTACAGAGAAAGAGATGTACATTTCCCAGAAGGTGAGTAGAAAGGGTGATTAAGGTTAGCATCCATGTAAGGATTTAGAATAGGGATTGGCAAACTTTTTATGTATAGGTCTAGATAGTAAATATTTTAGGCTGTTTGGTTTTTGAAAATGCTGAGCCCTTCCATTACAATGCAGAAGTAGCCACAGATAATGCACGAACAAATTTATTAACTACATTTCAAAAAAACTTTATTTGCAAAACATTCTGTGGACCTGGTTTGCATTATGAGCCTAGTTTGCAGGCCCACCTTGAAAAATAGTCTAAGGGCCAGAGGACTTTAATTGAGAAAATGTGGATTCAAATCAATCATATTTAAGTTTTTTGAGCTGAGCCAAACACGTTGTGTGCCTGTGTGCTAAGTCGCTTTCAGATCAGATCAGTTGCTCAGTCGTGTCCGACTCTTTGTGACCCCATCAATCGCAGCATGCCAGGCCTCCCTATCCATCACAAACTCCTGAAGTTCACTCAGACTCATGCCCATCGAGTCAGTGATGCCATCCAGCTATCTCATCCTCTGTCGTCCCCTTCTCCTCCTGCCCCCAATCCCTCCCAGCATCAGAGTCTTTTCCAATGAGTCAACTCTTCGCATGAGGTGGCCAAAGTACTGGAGTTTCAGCTTTAGCATCATTCCTTGTCGCTTTAGGTGTGTCCAATTCTTTGTGACCCTATGGACTGTAATCCAGCAGGCTCCTCTGTCTGTGGGATTTTCCAGGCAAGAATGCTGGAGTGGGTTGCCCTGCCTTCCTCCAGGGGATCTTCCCAACCTAGGTATTGAACCTGCATTTTTTGTGTCTCCTGCATTGGCAGGAAGCTTCTTTACCACTAGCATCATCTGGGAAACAGAAGCTAAACACGTTTTTTTTTTTTAATTTCCCATTTTAGTTCATCACACTATAATCAATAAGGGACAGGATTGCTGCAAAGATAAAAGGAATGAACATAGACATCTTAGTTAGCAATAACCATATCATGCATAATTTATAAAAATCCATCCCATCACATGCCCACCCCAAACTGCAATGTGAAGTAATGGAAATGGAAAGTGTAAATTCATGAGGAAAAAAAAATGGTAGGAGAAAAGATGCCAGAGACAAGAAAAATCGACACAGAAAAACATTTAATTTGGAAAGCTGGAATTTGAGTAGCAACATTTTAATTATAATTAAAAAGCTGAAAATTAAGTATCTACAGGAGTAGGGCTAAGAAGGAAGCTGACTCGTGTTCCCAAAAACTTCAGAAAATTTTGGGAATTGGTGGTACATCCAAAGGTAAGGATGCTGGGTGATGCTAAACATGGAAAAATTGATACTGGGGCATTTAAATTGCTACATCCCACACACCAACTAGCAGAGATTTCCTTCTCTGCCCCTTCAGAGACTGAGGGGAGATTTAATCTCTAAACATGTTGAAGCATAGGCTTTGAGTTTAGGGACATTAAGCTGACTTAAGATGGGTATTTAGTCTTACTGAATACAGAGAAGTTTAAATAAGATCTGTATTCTGAATGATGATTGCCCCTCAACTGTTCCCAAAATTCACCAGAATATTGACAACATTAGGCTTTTTAAGTCTGGTAGAAATTGATTGATGATCTAAGAAAAAAAAAAAAACCTTCACATGTTGATATGATAAGGCCAGATAATCACCTCATCTCCATTTCAATCAACTCAAAAGCTGCCACTCAGCTTTTTATTGTCTCATTTTAAAAACGAACAGTGAAAATTACCAGCTATTTGAAAACTAACTCTACCATGAATAACAGAAACAAAAACAAATGAACATACTAAAGAAATTTAGAGAAAGAGAGACCAAGCAAAAACAGAGGAAAAGCTTCAAAATGTCTAATTATATCATCAAAGAGATAAAGTAGCTTTACCTTATTAAAAAAAAACAAGTAAAGAAAGCTATTTAAAAAGTAATATCCAGAGAACAAAAAAGAAAGGGAAATAAAATGTGACAGCAGAAATTTAAACATTAAACATAATGATTGAAGGAGGGAGGAGGATTCAGGATGGGGAACACATGTATACTAATGAAATAATTTTCTATTAAAGAAAAAAAAATTTCAAAGACAGTAAAAAAAAAGAAAAAAGAAACACATATTGGTAATGATTCTGGAGCAGTGTATCTCAAATTTTAGTGTACATACAAATCACTTAGAGAAATTGACAAAATGCAAATTGTGGTTTAGTATTTCTGGTGTTGGACCTGAGATTGTGCATTTTGAATAGGCTTTCAGATGATGTTGCTGTTGTCAGTTTCACTCTTTGAGCAACAAGACTTTCTAGTACATAAGGTAAACAAAGAGATGGGGAAATAGAAAGCAATAAGAAATTAGCACCCAGGAAATTTCATATCTGTCCAAGAGCAGACACAGAGAAAGAAGAAATTGGATGGAGAATAAATAAAGGGAAATTTTCCCAGAAGATGAGTTTCTAAATTGAAAAGACTACTACTAAGTGTCCAGCACATTAAGTGAAAAATTTATATCACCACATAGTAAGAAAATGTCAGGATATCAGGTAATGCTAAAAATATTATAAAAACTTCCAGAATACAATCAATCATACACAGCTCACCAATGCCTCCAGACACATATGCTTACATGCATACTCATGCACAGACACACACCCCTTATAGCAAATATTAAAACTTATATAGCCATGTAGAAGATGTTACAGTGTTACAATCAGTTTTCAAAATCTAGAACTTAATACCCAGCTTGATACACAATCTAGAATGAGCAAAAAATAAACATGTATTCATATAGTCATAGTCTGCAAGTATAGATACTTTGTAGTCAAGAATTTTTAAAAGGCTAATGTATTCATTCTCAGATGGAAATGTGCCATTGAAAATGACACAAGCCTCCTGAGATCCAGAAAGCTGGGAATCTCACAAAAGAGAGAGGGAAAAGGAGTTTCTATAATGTAGGTAAAGTCAAAGTTGACAGTTGCTTGGCAGGTCTATGTAATAACCAGTAACTGAAGCAGAGAAGATGAAAAGGTAGTTCTAAGGGTCACTGGGTTAAAGGTGTTAGAGAATCTCAGGCTGGGTCCAGAAAATGAATAATAAATGCTAAATGAATCACTAGGGGAGAAGCACTTTAAGTCAACCTAAATTAAAACGAATATTTTAAGGAAAAATGAGAGATCCTTAGTAGTAATGTATCCAAAGAACCCATGCTTACTGCATAGGAATATCTATTTAAATAACTAAAATGAGACTGTTAGTAGGAAAAAAAAAAAAATTGACGGAAGGATGTTTTAATGTCCCAAAGATCGCAGAGAAACCTGGAAACCTGACTTAGCCTTACAGAGTAGCTTTAACTATCTGTGAGAAAAAAATAAAAATAAAGGTTATTTCTCGTTCCATTCTACAACCATGGCTTGTTTCATGCCACAGTGGAATTTCTGTGTGCTACAGAGTGTTACAAATAGTGTGAAACTTCTCATACATACAATTTTGAGGTCACTGGACAGAAATTAGAAACATGGCTGAATCAGTGAAAAGAATGAGGTGACATTCCATCTGATGACAGGGTTTGTAGGAACTGTTGCCCATTTCTTAAAAGAGTTAGATTACTTTTACTATTTGTATTTTTGAAAATCATTCAAATCAAGAGACCAGAATTGCCATAGGGTTACATCATCATACACTAAGGGCTTCCCTAGTGGCTCAGATGGTAAAGTGTCTGCCTGCAGTGCAGGGAACCCAGGTTCAATCCCTGGGTTGGGAAGATCCCCTGGAGAAGGAAATAACCCACTCCAGTATTCTTGCCTGGAAAATTTCAAGGACGGAAGAGCCTGGTAGGCTACAGTCCATGGGGTCACAAAGAGTCAGACACGACTGAGTGACTTCACTTTAAACTTTATTATACACTAACCTCAAAAGGGGCCTCCATTATCACTCTTTGCTCTTGAAACAATGGACATAAATTTAAAGCAAATTGAAAAGGACAACAACACATTTTTATAAATTAGGCAACCAACTTGGAGACTCAGGACTACAATAGAAGGCAGTCCAGTGGTTAAGAATTCACACTTCCAGTTCAGTGGGTATGAGTTCGGTACCTGACCAGGAAACTAAGATCTCACATGCTGCACAGTGTGGTCAAATAAACAAACAAGAGACCCAATGATAAAGTGCAAGTTAGAGAAATTGTGTGGGGTTTGGGGTGTTTTGAGCTTCCCAGGTGGCACTAGTGGTAAACAACCCACCTGCCAGTGCAGAAGACATAAGAGACTCAGGTTCAGTCTCTGGGTTAGGAAGACCTCCTAGAGGAGGGCAACGTAACCCACTCCAATAGTCTTGCCTGGAGACTCCCATGGACAGAGGAGCCTGGCAGGACACAGTTCATAGAGTCACAAAACGTCAGAAACAACTGAAGTGACTTAGCACACGCACAGGGGTGTTTTAGCCACAGGAGGTGCTAGAGATAAGTAAGAAATTCTGGAGACATGGCTAAACTTCAAGATTGTTGTCAAGTTGATAATCTTTTGCACATTTCTCTTTATACCATTTTCTGTATTAATAGATGAAGGCCTAAAATAAGTTTGTGTAATTGATATTTGGTCAAGATAAAAAATTATGTATATAAGTATGTATGTGGGGCTTCCCTGATGGCTCAAATGTTATTTTTTATGAAATTTTGTGTGTCAAAATAATGTATAATATCTAATATTCTATTAATATTTGTATAATATATTTATACCTGTATCTATAAATTTTTTAAAATCCTATAGAAGCCTGTCAGATCAACCAGTCAATCCTAAAGGGAACCAATCCTGAATATTCATTGGAAGGACTGATGCTGAAATTGAAGCTCCAATACTTTGGCCACCTACTGTGAAGAGCTGAATCACAGAAAAAGGCAGGAGGATAAGGGCATGACAGAGGAGGAGATGGTTGAATAGCATCACTGACTCAACAGGCATGAGTTTGAACAAACTCCAGGAGTTGGTGATGGACAGAGAAGCCTGGACTGCTGCAGTCCATGGAGTTGCAAAGAGTCAGACACGATTGAGCAGCTGAACTGAACTGATAGTAGCCTGAGATTTTATACTGATCAGTAATGTTGATATCAGTTGAAATATAAAAGAGTAGAAAGATTCATAATTGTAGACAATCTAATGGATGAAATAAAACTGACACATGATTACATAAATGTTGTACTTAAACATTGATATTATGCACAAAAGTGTTTCAAATAGGATTTTACTTTATAAGGATCTATTCTGTGCTGGGCCCACATTTTTATAAGTTTTCTCTGCATACTTATTTGCTATAATTTAGGAAGAAATATATAAACATATATCAGCAAGTGTTAAGAATAAGCAATATGATAAAAATAAATAATGATTATAAAGGGCTTTATGAAGTCTTGTATCCCATGCCCTGCTTCCATGGAGGCCCCCACTTTTCAGACCCAACTTCCTTTCCATCTGCAGGAGAGTCATTCAGTAGAACTTAAAAAAGCCCTGGATAGAGCCCTTGTTGTCTCTCCTCTGGGATACTCAGGACTTTCTGCCTATGAATATAATCCCAACATCTCCCAAATGTGACCCTCTTTGAGGGGTCAGTGTTTTAGGAAAGTTTTGCCTTGTGCAGGACGTTGATTTTCATCAATTGTCATGGAGCTTATGTAAGCTAAATGAGATATTTTTATTACTGTTGTTCAGTTCCTCAGTTATGTCTGACTCTTCATGATCCCATGAACTGCAGCACACCAGGTTCCCTGTTCTTCACTACGGCCTAGAGTTTGCTCAAACTCATGTCAGTTAGGTTGGTGATGCCATTCAACTATCTCATCCTCTGTCATCCCCTTTTCCTTCTGCCCTCAATCTTTCTTAACAATAAGTCAGCTCTTCACATCAGGTGGCCAAAGTATTGACATTTCAGGTTCAGCATCAGTCCTTCCAGTGAATATTCAGGGTTGATTTCCTTTAGGATTGACTGGTTTGATTTCCTTACAGTCCAAGAGACTCTTCAGATTTATCTCCAGCACCACAATTTGGAAGCATCAATAGTCAGCACTCAGCTTTCTTTATAGTCCAACTGTCACAACTGTACATAGCTACTAGAAAAAAAGAACATAGCTTTGACTATATAGATCTGCTGGCAAAGTGATGTCTCTGCTTTTTAATACACTGTCTAGGTTTGTCATAGCTTTTCCTCCAAGGGGTAAAAGTCTTTTAATTTAGTGGCTACAGTCACAGGCTGCAATGATTTTGGAGTCCAAGAAAATAAAATCTGCTACTATTTTCACTCTTTCCCCAACTATTTGCCATGAAGTGATGGAACCAGACTGCATCATCTTAGTTTACTGAATGTTGATGTTTAAGCCAGCTTTTTCACTATCCTTTTTAACGCTCATCAAGAAACTCTTTAGTTACTCTTCACTTTCTGCCGTAAGTGTGGTGTCATTCGCCTATCTGAAATTGTTGATATTACTCCTCACAATCTTGATTCCAGCTTGAGCTCCATCCAGCCTGTCATGATGTACTCTGCATATAAGTTAAATAAGCAGGGTGACAATATACTCTTTTCCCCACTTGGAACCAGTCTGTTGCTGTTCCATGTCCAGTTCTGTTATTTCTTCTCCGACATATAGGTTTCTCAGGACACAGATAAGGTGGTCTGTTATTTCCATCTCTTTAAGAATTTTCCAGTTTGTTGTGATCCACACAATCAAAGATTTCAGCATCATCAATTAAGTATAAGTAGATATATTTCTGGAGAAGGCAATGACAACTCACTCCAGTACTCTTACCTGGAAAATCCCATGGATGGAGGGGCCTGGTGGGCTGCAGTCCATAGGGTCGCTAGGAGTCAGACACGACTGAGCGACTTCACTTTCATTTTCACTTTCCACTTTCATGCATTGGAGAAGGAAATGGCAACCCACTTCAGTGTTCTTGCCTGGAGAATCCCAGGGACAGGGGAACCTGGTGGGCTGCCATCAATGGGGTCACACAGAGTCGGAAACAACTGAAGCGATTTAGCAGCAGCAGATATATTTCCGGAATTTTCTTGCTTTCTCTATAGTCCAAAAGATGTTAGCAACTTAATCTCTGGTTCCTCTTCCTTTTCTAAATCCAGCTTGTACATCTGAAAATTCTTGGTTCATGTGCTGTTGAAGCCTAGCTTGTAGGATTTTGAGCATTTCCTTGCTAGCATGTGAAATGTTTACAACTGTATGGTAGTTTGAACATTCTTTGGCACTGCCATTTTGGGGAATGTAATGAAAACTGGCCTTTACCAGTCCTGTGGCCACTACTGAGTTTTCCAAATTTGATGGGATGTTGAGTACAGCACTTTTACAGCAACATCGTTTAGTATTTTAAATAGCTCAGCTGGAATTCCATCACCTCCACTAGCTTTGCTTGCAGTAATGCTTTCTAAGGCCCCATTTGACTTCACACTCCAAAATGTCTGGGTCTAGGTGAATGACCACACCATTATGATTATCCAGGTCGTTAAGAGCCTTTTGGTGCAGTTCTTCTCTGTATTCTTGCCACCTTTTCTTAATTTGTTCTGCTTCTGTTAGGTCGTTTCCTTTTCTTTCCTTATTGTGCCCATCTTTGCATTAAATATTCCCTCAATATCTCTGATTTTCTTGAAGATATATATAGTCTTTTTCATTCTATTTTTTTCCCTCTATTTCTTTGTATTGTTCATATAAGAAGGCTTTCTTTTCTCCCCTTGCTAGTTTCTGGAACTCTGCATTCAGTTGTGTTTATCTTTCTCTTTCTTTTTTAACTTTTTTTTAAAATATAAATTTATTTACTTTAATTGGAGGTTAATTATTTTACAATATTGTATTGATTTTACCATACATCAACATGAATCCACCACAAGTATACACGTGTTCCCCATCCTGAACCCCCCTCCCATGTCCCTCCCCATACCATCCCTCTGGGTCATCCCAGTGCACCAGCCCCAAGCATCCTGTATCCTGCATTGAACGTGGACAGGCTATTCATTTCATATATGATATTAAACATGTTTCAATGCCATTCTCCCAAATCATCCCACCCTCTCCCTCTCCCACAGAGTCCAGCAGACTGTTCTATACATCTGTGTCTCTTTTGCTGTCTCCCATATAGGGTTATCGTTACGATCTTTCTAAATTCCATATATGTGCGTTAGTATACTGTATTGGTGTTTTTCTTTCTGGCTTACTTCACTCTCTATAATAGGCTCCAGTTTCATCCACCTCATTAGAACTGATTCAAAAGTATTCTTTTTTTTTTTAATTTTATTTTATTTTTAAACTTTACATAATTGTATTAGTTTTGCCAAATATCAAAATGAATATGCCCCAGATATACATGTGTTCCCCATGCTGAACCCTCATCCTTCCTCCCTCCCCATACCATCCCTCTGGGTCGTCCCAGTGCACTAGCCCCAAGCATCCAGTATCGTGCATCGAACCTGGACTGGCATGTATATGTACCACAGCTTTCTTATCCATTCATCTGCTGATGGACATCTAGGTTGCTTCCATGTCCTGGCTATTATAAACAGTGCTGCGATGAACATTGGGGTGCACGTGTCTCTTTCAATTCCGGTTTCCTCAGTGTGTATGCCCAGCAGTGGGATTGCTGGATCATAAGGCAGTTCTAGTTCCAGTTTTTTAAGGAATCTCCACACTGTTCTCCATAGTGGCTATATTAGTTTGCATTCCCACCAACAGTGTAAGAGGATTCCCTTTTCTCCACACACACTCCAGCATTTATTGCTTGTAGACTTTTGGATCACAGCCATTCTGACTGGCATGAATGATACCTCATTGTGGTTTTGATTTGCATTTCTCTGATAATGAGTGATGTTGAGCATCTTTTCATGTGTTTGTTAGCCATCTGTATGTCTTCTTTGAAGAAATGTCTATTTAGTTCTTTAGCCCATTTTTTGATTGGGTCGTTTATTTTTCTGGAATTGAGCTGCAGGAGTTGCATGTATATTTTTGAGATTAGTTGTTTGTCAGTTGCTTCATTTGCTATTATTTTCTCCCATTCTGAAGGCTGTCTTTTCACCTTTCTTATAGTTTCCTTTGTTGTGCAGAAGCTTTTAAGTTTAATTAGGTCCCATTTGTTTATTTTTGCTTTTATTTCCAATATTCTGGGAGGTGGGTCATAGAGGATCCTGCTGTGATATATGTTGGAGAGTATTTTGCCTAGGTTCTCCTCTAGGAGTTTTATAGTTTCTGGTCTTACGTTTAGATCTTTAATCCATTTTGAGTTTATTTTTGTGTATGGTGTTAGAAAGTGTTCTAGTTTCATTCTTTTACAAGTGGTTGACCAGTTTTCCCAACACCACTTGTTAAAGAGATTGTCTTTAATCCATTGTATGTACTTGCCTCCTTTGTCAAAGATAAGGTGTCCATAGGTGCGTGGATTTATCTCTGGGCTTTCTATTTTGTTCCATTGATCTATATTTCTGTCTTTGTGCCAGATCTCAGCTATTTGTAAGGCCTCCTAAGACAATCAGTTTGCTTTCTTGCATTTCTTTTTCTTGGGCATGGCTTTGCTACTGCCTCCTGTACAATGTTATGAAGCTCCATCCATAGTTCTTCAAGCACTCTGTCTATTCGATCTAATCCCTTGAATATATTTGTCACTTCCATTGTATAATCATATGGGATTTGATTTAAGTCATACCTGATTGGCCTAGTGGTGTCCCCTACTTTCTACAATTTAAGTCTGATGTTTGCAATTAGGAGCTCATAATCTGAGCCACAGTCAGCTCCAGGTTTTCTTTTTGCTGAATCTTTGGAGCTTCACCATCTTCAGCTGCAAAGAATATAATCTGATTTTGGTGCTGATTATCTGGTGATGTTCATATGTAGTCATCTCTTGTGTTGTTGGAAGAGAGTGTTTGCTATGAACAGTTCAGTTCAATTCAGTTCAGTTCAGTTGCTCAGTCATGTCCGACTCTTTGAGAATGAACAGTGTATTCTATTTGCAAAACCCTGTTAGCTTTTGCTCTGCTTCATTTTGTACTCAAAGAACAAATTTACCTGTTGCCCCAGGTATCTCTTGAGTTCCTAATTTTTCATTCCAATTCCCTATGGTGAAAAGAACATGTTTTTTTGTTCTTGTTGTTATTTGTTCTAGAAAATCTTGTAGTTTTTCATAGAATGGTTCAACTTCAGTTTCGTTGGCATTAGTGGTTGGGGCATAGACTGGATTACTATGGTGTTGAATGGTTTTCCTTGGAAACAAACCTAGATCATTCTGTCATTTTTGAGACATGAGTACTTAGATGATGAGTACATGAGTATGCAGATGAGTACTACATCCCAGTACTGCATTTCAGACTCTTTTGTTGGCTATAAGGGCATCTATTTCTTTGAAAGTATTCTTGCCCACAGTAGCAGATATAATGATCATCTGAATTAATTTGCCAATCCCTTTCATTTTAGTTCACCGATTCTTAAAATGTTGATGTTCACTCTTGCTATCTCCTGCTTGACCACTCCCAATTTACCTTGATTCATGAACATAACATTCCAGGTCTATACAATATTGTTCTTTACAGCATTTAACTTTGCTTTCACCACCAGGCCCATCCACAACTGAGCATAGTTTCTGCTTTGGCTCAGCCTCTTCATTCTTTCTGGAGTGTTTCTCCATTCTACCCTAGTGGCATATGGGATACCCACAGACCTGGGTTGGGGGGGGGGCGCTTATTTCCAAGTCTCTCTCTCTCTCTTTTTTTTGCTTACCTTTTCATAGTCTTCATGGTGTTCTCAGCAATCTCCATCATGGCCCATCTCTTCTCCCTGGCCCTGCACAATGTGGGTCATAGCTTCATTCAGTTACACAAAGCTCTAATCCATGTGATTATTTTGGTTAGCTTTCTGTGATGTGATTTGCATTTTTGAGGCTGTGGGATTATAGTTTTTGATTCTTCTGTCTGCCCACTGGTGAATGAGGATAAGAGATCATTTAAAAAGCTTGTAAAGTATCTCTTTGGTTGACTACTGAGGAAAATATGCAATAATCTCCTCAGTATTACCTAGATCCAGAAATATTTCACTGATACTTTGCTGTGGCCCTCCCTTACATGTTGACTCTACACATCTCTACATTTGAATCATCCTTTGAATCTGTTCCCTCTTCCCTATTTCTAGATCTTAAATATTAATTCAAACTACCCCCTCATGTGAATAATCACAATAACCTCCTTACTGGCTTCCATTTCCAGTCTTTTTATCATGCTTTTATTGACTTGTCAAACCTGTCAACTGAAAAACAAACAAACAATCAAGTATGGTAAGATAAAAGTCTGATTATGTTCCTCTACTACTGAAAATAACCATGGGCTATGGAATTAAACAAATCTTAGGCTTTGCTCAAAGCTCTCCTCTCAAGATATGAATTTAATATTTCACCAGTTTCTTAACCATATCCCCTGTTTAACTGCTGTAAACTAATCAATGTTTATGAAACATATAGAATATTCCTCATCATTCCTAACATTCTTCTTTTGCTTAGAATTTCCTTAAGTCTACTTAGTTCAATTGTATTTTCTAAAGATGGCCTCCACATAATATATGCTCATCTGCAATGTGACCTTGCAGCTTCTCCATCAAGCAATGGATTCTATATCACTACCTAGTCTATCTGGCTGTTAAAACAGCCTAATCTTTGACAACTTTGACAAATAGAATATGACAGGATTAAAATTTCTAATACCCTATGGGGCTTCCCTGGTGGCTTGAATTGTAAAGAATCTGCCTGCAATGTGGGGGACCCAGCTTTGATCCCTGGGTTGGGAAGATGTCCTGAAGATGGAAATGGCTACCCACTCCATCATTCTTGCCTGGAGAATTCCATAGACAGAGGAACCCAGTTTATGGGGTGGCAAAGAGTCAGGCATGACTGGGCAACTAATACTATGAGTCTTTATTAGCCTCTCTTGTATTATTAAATGTACCAAATGCTACAATTACATATATTTATCTTATTTACCTAACAGAGGGCAAACTTCTTGAGAACAGAGACTATGACATTCATCTTTGCATATTTCAAGGAATATAGCAAAATGCCTAGGTTTTGTTAGGTTCTAAATGAACATTTATCACATGAATTAGTGAATTTTGATGCATGTGATATTGTTCTTTATTGTTTATATTGTTCTTTATTGTTCATTTATTCTTCTTTTCACAGACAGACATTTGGATAATTTTTTTAATTTTAGTTTTTCTTTTGACAGCAAATAGTTGTTAATATTTTGGTACTATTAGGAGGAAAGCTGCTATAAACAATTACATGACTTTTATAGCTAAATGTGCAAACTTACTTTTTGACATATAAATAAGAATGAAATTACTGACTCATGGAAAAAGAAAATGCTTAGGTTTTGTAGGTAATAACCAAGAGATTTCCAAAGTGTTTTCTTAAATCAATTTATACTCCCACTTGCAAAGTACAAGTCTTCCACATTTATGGTAATGCATAAATTTGTCAACTTTTAATTTTTATCCATCCTGGGATGTGTAGCAATATTTCACTGTGATAAGACTGATTTTATAACTTTATTGCCCATTTGGAGATTCTCTTTAGTTAGGATATTTTCCAGAGTTGTGTATACTATATAAATTACGTATTTTCTTTCCTTCTTTGCTTGTGGTGGTTCTTTACATGTTTGGATATTAATCCTCTCTCACATATAAATTTGAAATTTCTTCTCCCAGTCTGTGACTTGCTGATTTCCAAGAACTGTATTTTGATGAATTCAAGTTTTTAGTTCTTTAATTTATTTCAAGTTGGAGCATAACTGCTTTACAATGTTGTGTTGGTTTCTGCTGTACAGCAACATGAATATTTTTCATCTCAAACTTATATCCCTCAAGAAGTACTTTTAAAGTTTTTACTTTAATTGATTTTATGTCTTTTGCTTTCCCATTATTTTATGATATCTTTACTTACCAAAATATATAAATTATTTGAAATAAGAGCTAAATCTTTTTATACATGTAACTAGATTTAATGTGAGGTAATATCTTCATCTCTGATTGGGCCATGATTAATGAATAATGTTAACTCCAGTATTGTTGCCTAGAGAATCCTGTGGACTGAGGAGCCTGGTGGGCTGCTGTCCATAGGGTCGCATAGAGTCAGACATGAATTCTTGGAGAATTTTGAGCATTACTTTACTAGCATGTGAGATGAGTGCAATTGTGCAGTAGTTTGAGCCTTCTTTGGCATTGCTTTTATTTGGGATCAGAATGAAAACTGACCTTTTCCAGTCCTGTGGCCACTGCTGAGTTTTCCTAATTTGCTGGCATATTGAGTGCAGCACTTTCACAGCATTATCTTTCAGGATTTGAAAGAGCTCAACTGGAATTTCATCACCTCCACTAGCTTTGTTTGTAGTGATGCTTTCTAAGGCCCACTTGACTTCACATTCCAGGATGTCTCTAGGTCAGTGATCACACCATCGTGATTACCTGGTTTGTGAAGCTCTTTTTTGTACAGTTCTTCTGTGTATTCTTGCCACCTCTTCTTAATATCTACTGCTCTGTTAGGTCCAAACCATTTCTGTCCTTTATCGAGCCCATCTTTGCATGAAATTTTCCCTTGGTATATCTAATTTTCTGAAGAGATCTCTCGTCTTTCCCATTCTGTTGTTTTCCTCTATTTCTTTGAATTGATAGCTGAGGAAGGCTTTCTTATCTCTCCTTGCTATTCTTTGGAACTCTGCATTCAGATGCTTATATCTTTCCTTTTCTCCTTTGCTTTTCACTTCTCTTCTTTTCACAGCTATTTGTAAGGCCTCCTCAGACAGCCATTTTGCTTTTTTGCATTTCTTTTCCATGGGGATGGTCTTGATCCCTGTCTCCTGTACAATGTCATGAACCTCAGTCCATAGTTCATCAGGCACTCTATCTATAAGATCTAGGCCCTTAAATCTATTTCTCACTTCCACTGTATAATAATAAGGGATTTGATTTAGGTCATACCTGAACGGTCTAGTGGTTTTCCACCACCCCTGACCTCGGACTTAGGTAGCTCCTCCTGGCCACCACCCCTGACCTCGGACTTAGGTAGCTATTTTCATGTATAAATCAAAGTAATTTTAGGGAAAAAAAATATGTATATCTATTACTTTTTATCAGAATTCATCAATTTATGTTAAGTGTATATTGAGTTAGAGTGGATTATATAAGGATGTATCAGATGTAGGTATAAACTCTTTTAGTGCTTATGAGACATACATCTATTACACATTAATTTTTTTTCCAAAATTTCAAAAGGTGGCCCAAATGGTTTATCTATCTATCTATCTATATATATATTAGGAAACTACTCAATAATGCACAGTTGGGAGGAAGTCAGACTCTTATAAGAGTCTACTCATGATCCCAGCATGCATCCTTAAAGCTTGAGCCCTGGCAGGAATAGGTCTATTATAGATAGAAATTTATTTTTATTTTTTACCTTTTTTTTCAGGAAAAAAAACAAACAAACACTTTTATTGATCAATTCTCCAAATAACCTTCTTTAGTTTCTTTTTTAATATAAATGTATTTATTTTTATTAATTTTTTATTGTGACTTTGCTATTTCACTAAAATTACATTAAAGTATCTCTTAACCTTAGAATATTGGAAAGGCTTGTCTATTAGCCAGATCATTCTGTGCTAACACTTCCTTCCTTTTCAATAAAAGTATCAGAATTCCAAGAAAAAGTTCTATCAACATTTTTCCTATGAATGATTTTTATACAATCTCAAGGAACAAATCAAAGTAGCAAGTCTGTATCATTCACTTTTTGCCTCTGCTATAGCCATGATGGTGACTCTGTCAAACTTTGAGAACTAAACAATGGGGATGCTCACATCACTGGGTAGTGATATTATTCTATATACTGGCAAGAGGTAGGTCAGAATGAAAGATTTTGTCACCATACTGAAAGGAAACATTATGTTCTGTGATATACACCTACTGCCTGACTTGAGGTCTGTATCATCTATAATCATATGGTAGGTTTGTGACTGACTACCTTTAAAGTCTTTCCTGGACAATAATACCTCTTGAATGGCCCTGAAGTTCACAGCTGAAGAAAAAGCTTGTTTGTGCAGTACATGCTAAATGACAAAAGATCCTGTAACTGGCATTTCTAGCCTTCTAATTTTCCTGTTATTCTTGCCCTGTATCCCTTGCTGTAATAAAGCTTGGCCATGAGTATAATTTTATGTTAAGCCATGTAGGTCCTTCCAGCTAGTCACCAAAGTAGTAGTTAAGACTGCCAAAAACTGCTGATAGGAATAGGTTTTTTAATGCATGCATTTTTAATATTTTATTACAATTTCATGTGAATTGATACTTTCAATTTTAATACATTAAGAAAACTAAGCATATTGAAGTTTCTATAGTAATTAAATGGTTTTCTCTCTTTTTTATTTTGTTGATTGTATTTTACTGCTTCTAAGTGAATCAATGTCCATTTTACCCTATAACATCTGTCTATAATGAATAAAATTAATTTGAAATATATACATTTTGCCAAAGCTACTCTGAGCCTATTGCTGACTATGGAAAAATGATTCATTAGAACATTAGTAGACCAACATCATAGTTTATATCTTTTCCCAAGATATATATTTAAAACAAGATGAGCTTAGCATGTCTCAACATGGAGTTTAACTCCATTTCTATTTACTTCTAGTTGAGTCATTTAGACGAGTAAAATAAATAAAATTATCTAACTTAAAAATCATTGTCAGGATTAAATTAGGCCATGTATAAAATAATGCCCCAAATACAACATGAATGTAGACTATCAAGAAAGAATATCTTTGGTATTTTTAAATAAAGAAGCTCTAAATAATGTACATCTCATGAGACAATTGTAAATGGATTTTAAATTTTGGTTTTCATTTTTAAATGTTTGCTGCTATCATAGTTTTATGTATGGCAAAACCAATACAATATTGTAAAGTAATTAGCCTCCAATTAAAATAAATAAATTTAAAAAATTGTCTTTTACCATATTAACCTTGCATCCTATGACCTTGATGAATTCACATAGTATGTCCAATAGGTGTTTATCAATGCCTTAGGATTTTTCACATAAACAAACCTATAGTTCAATATTGAACAAGAGTTCTGACAATGAGAATTCTTGACTCACTTCTGATCTTATCAAGAAAGAGTTCAATATTTCACCATTAAATATGATGCTAAAGATAAGTTTATCTTAAAATGCCCATTATTGTATTGAAGAAGTTCCATCTCTTCCTAGTCTGTTCAAAGTGGTTTTCAGGAATAGGTATTGATTTTTTTTCTTTTCTTTTTTGGGGGAGGGTGCTATTAGGATGATCATAAGGTATTTCTTCTTTATCCTGTTAATAGGGTGAATTACATTGACTGACTTTTTAGAGTTAGTTCAGCTTTTCATTCTCTAGACAGAGCCTACTGGGGAAATGCATCATAATTTTCTATATATTGCTGCTGCAATTTATATGACACTGCTTTTCTTTAGACTAGAACTACTTCACAAGAATATTTATTTTCTGACAAGTATATGTCTATTTCAGAGCTTCAAGTGACAGCATTATCTTTCATGCAGTCTGTTAGTTTATTTTCTTATATTTTCCAGCACAAAGCTGACTATCTTTTCTAGGAGGTAAATTGGTTTCTATAAAGTAGCTTAAGAGCTTCCTTACAGATTTGTAGAAGACTTTAGTTTGAAGCTGTTATACTGACATTAGAAATTATGCTCACTGCAAGTGCTATTTCAGGCCAAATTATGGGCTTGGTATTTATGAAGATACTGATAACTGAGTAATGTCACCTGGTAATATGAGTCTTTAAAGAGTAGTGCTTGCTTTTTTCATTGAGATTGCAGTTTATTTGTATACTCCACATTTTTCATTAAAAATGAAAATTATTTCTTGCCACTGGATGTATAAACAAACATATAAACTTTATTTCCATATTTCAATCAGATTATTTTGGCAAGTCAAATACCCTTAACCACTTGTGAAAACAACACGAAATATTATTTTTTATTAAAGATATAAGATTATAGTCTTGTGATAAAAATGAAATTTATCTATCTCATCAAACAAGTATTAAGCATATATAATGTGCAACACACTGGACGAAGACCTCTAAGGAGCAATAAACAATGGACAAGACATAAAGAACCCCTGGTGGTGTGTTTTTTTTTTTTTTAAACACATCTATATTAAAGGGTAATTTTCACAAGATTAAAACCATGACTCATAACATATAAAATGTACAAATGTCAAAATTTTAATTTAACTCATTAATTAATGAGAGAACTCATAAGATGCTTTAAAACGTATTTCTGAAGTAATGACATACAGGTAATTTTATGTTAAGATCACTACATTAGAGAAACAAAAACACAGTTAAAATTCAAAGGGGAAATAGTATTTTGGGGGTTATATTCCCCCCCAAATAGAAATTGATTTTTCTTAAGAAAACCTACAAGCTAAATTCTACTTTACTGAAGCCTAGGAGCATGGGTAAACAGTGAATTTAACCATTTACATTCCTGTAGATAATGCTTTGCTTTCATATGAAAAATGTGCTGCCCACATTTTTCCTCACTTTCAATGTTTAGATATTTTCCTGTGCATAGATAAAAACAATGGATATATATTATACTTCCCTACTGCTAAACCATGAAAAAGCACTTAAAGTGAAATTTTGTGGAATATTCAGATGAGGAAAGCATATTTAGAGTGGCATTTAGGAATAATATAATACCAATTGGCAGAAATGTGGAATGGGTAGAGAAGAGAACAGAAAAAGGAAAAGAACTGACTCAAAAATACAGAAACAAGAAGGCATGGATATATTTCAAAGCCTCAAGGACTCAAATTTGATTGCAGCCCAGGAGGCCTGGAAGAGAATAGCAGGTTATAAAGGATGAGAAGACAGCTTTTGAGATTAGAATCTGTCAGGTTAAATATTTTTTACTTTTCTTGGTAGGTCAGGAGGATCCGTGAAAGTTTTATCACCTGGATAAAATGATGTGCTCTTTAAGAACAAACTAGCAATAACAATAACATGTTTTCTAGGATGTGAGAGACTATACAAATGGTCAAGGCCCGACCGTGCATGGTAATAGAAATCCACAATTGGCAGCAACCAACCCAGTAAGCCAACCAATTTTCTCTAGTAACAGACCCAGGGAGCCAACCTGCTATCTGTAAGTCAGATGTAATAAATTAAACAAACAAACAAACAAGCAATAATCCCTCTAACAACTAGGCCCAAAGTGGCAAGGACTTTATGATTTCCCTTATTTTTGCCCCTGCTTCCAACTTAGGAAGAGAAACCAGAGAAAGCCAAAATGCACTCCTAATCAATCACACAGAATATTTCATTTCTAGTTGTCCTCATATACCTACCCCATACTAACAGCATCTTTTCAGGACATTTATGAAACCTTCCTCTTTTATCCACTCTAAAGCTTTCCCACTACTCTGCCTGCCTTTGATTATCTGTACAAAACACAAATCTGCTGACTTGAATACCATTAAAAACTGGAGAAATAGATTTTGCTTGTTCTCATTTATGTGTTCTTTATTTCCACAAAATGTGCAATTAAAATTAAAGATTCATTTTAAAATAATCAGTTTATTGAAATAGCGTACTTTTGTCCACCTAATATGAGTTGGGTCTCTCAGTAAGCCAAGCACTTTGTCACACAATACAAAAAAAAAAAAAAAAGTACATGTACACTCTTGTTCACAGAAAGCCCCCATCTTGTGTGGGGAAGAAGCAAGTAAATATACATTATACTATCGTCAAAGACAAAACTGAGCCCGAGACAAATTTAACACATAATAAAAAGTTCTTTCATAAGTATCAAGGGACACATCCACCATCTTTTTCATTTCAGTAGGAATTATGTTTTTTATTTTATTTTATTTTTTAACTTTGCAATATTGTATTGGTTATTAAAAAGGAGAGTAAATTGTATAGAGTAAAAAGAATACTGAAACCATCTATTAATGTGGAATGTAGAAGTGAAAGAGACTTATTAATGTGTAGTTGACAGTCCTTGGTTGCTGGAAGGGGTAAGCCAGCAGTTTGGGGACACTTCAAAAGAGGAAGTTCAGTGTTAGGGACCGAGGGTTTTCTGTAACTGGCCATTCTCCTGTAATAAGTCTAGTTGATGGAGTGTTTTCACACAGTCTGTCATAATTTCATGATGGGTTGGAAGTGATGAGGGGACTGCTTTGGCAGGCAATTTCTCATCACCATGTATTATGAGCTAAGTCCCTGGTAGCTTTATAGAAAGAAATAATATGAATTTAAGATAAAACAAGTTTAGTACTGATAAGTGACATTACAAAAGGATGAAACTCCAAAAGTGATCACTCCCTAAATTCTTAAAGACCAGAATACTTTCTTGTGTGTGTTAAAAGTTTTTTGTGTATATCTATGTATGTGAATTGTTAAAGATAAACTGAGACATATTGCAAGTATTAAGAATTTATTTGAGTGAAATTGATTCAAACTTGGCAGCACTCAGTCTCAGTTCAGTTCAGTTCAGTTCAATCGCTCAGTCTTGTCCGGCTCTTTGTGACCCCATCAATCACAGCACGCCAGGCCTTCCTGTCCATCACCAACTCCCGGAGTTCACTCAGACTCACGTCCATCGAGTCAGTGATGCCATCCAGACATCTCATCCTCTGTCGTCCCCTTCTCCTCCTGCCCCCAATCCCTCCCAGCATCAGAGTCTTTTTCAATGAGTCAACTCTTCGCATGAGGTGGCCAAAGTACTGGAGTTTCAGCTTTAGCATCATTCCTTCCAAAGAAATCCCAGGGCTGATCTCCTTCTGAATGGACTGGTTGGATCTCCTTGCAGTCCAAGGGACTCTCAAGAGTCTTCTCCAACACCACAGTTCAAAAGCATACAGGTAGTAAAGAGCTCTAGGATTTGAACAAAATGATAAACATTTATAGGCATAAAGAAGCAGAACAAGGACATTATACCAGACAAAAACTTGGTCATTTATGAAAAATTACTTTCCTTTCGGGAACAGCAGGATTCTATTAAGCAGATTATATACCTAGTCCTGATCAGGCAACTTCTGATTGATTATTATAGATCTCATTTCTGGGAGAGCTGAAACTATAATTAAGTTTTGGCTTGGTGACATGAGGCTTAGTATAACTGACTCCATTTTGGATTGTTTTCTTTTTTAACAATTTCCGCTTTCGATCATACTCTCAGTCTGAGAGATGTTATAAAATTTAAAGCTTTAGTACTACTCCCAGCTATGACTCTGGAGTTCTTGCTTTTTATTTATTTATTTATTTTTTTTTTTGCTGAATCTCAGTCTGGTATTTGTAAGCATAATTTTAGATTCACATTTTCTTTCCTTTTCTGACATTCTAGTCTTAGAGTGACTGTTTAGTGGTCAGTGGCTGAAATGTGCATGTAAATCTTTTGAGAGAAAACAGCACACCAGGGAGACTACTATGATTATTATCAACAAGGTTATTCCTAATGTTTAGAGTGCACTTCAGAGCCATGGTCCCTGAGACCCAAACCAATCAGAATCAAATGTCAAACAAAGACCTCTGTCAAGGCAAAATGATTGTTTAGTGATTATATATATATATATATATATAATATACACACACATACACACAGTGTCTCAACCTCCCCAGCGATGTTAATCTCAGTGCAGCAAGTGGTGCTGATTACAAACACCTCCTTGCTCATATAAAAGATGATCAAAAGCTATTCTGTTATCAAGAAAAAATTTAACCAAACAATCCTGGGATTTTTGTGAGGTGGCTATTGTTTAAGCAGCTGATTCTGCAATATCTTCAGGAGTAAGGAGACAATCCTGGATGTCTCATTTGCCCTTATTCCTAACCAGGGGACTAGGTACCTGACAGTGGAAGCTAATTTTGACCCATGAATACTTCCTGATACTCCCTATTTGAGTCTATAGCATGGGGCTGGAAAAGTGACAGTGGAGGCTATCATTCTTTTTTTTTTTTTTTAATTGAGGTATAGTTGATTTAGAATATTATGTTATTTTCAGGTGTATAGCGTAGTGATTCAACCCTTTATAGATTATACTCATTTAAAGCTATTATAAAATAATGTATTAATGGATGTATTTTCCTTTATATCCTTATTGTTTATGTATTTCATGTGTAGTCGCTTGTATCTCTTAATTCCATACCCCATTCTGTCCCTCTCCTTCTTCTCAGTGGTAGTCTCTAGTTCGTTTTTTATTTGTGAGTCTGTTTCTGTTTGGTTGTATACAATCTGTTTCTGTTTTGTTATATATTAATTTTGAGATATCTCCTCACACTTATCACAATGGCTATCATCAAAAAGTCTACAAATAACAAATGTTAGAGAGGGTGTGAAGAAAAGGTAACCATTGCGCAGCATTGGTAAGATATTAAGTTGACTCAGCCACTATGAAAAAAGTATGGAATTTCCTCAAAAAACTGATGCAGCAATTTCACTCATGGGTATGTATTTGAAAAAAAAAAAAGAAAACACTAATTCAAAAAGATACACGTTTTCTAATGTTCATATTATTTATAATAGATGAGATATAAAAGCAACTTAAGTATCCATCAACATATGAATGGATAAAGAAAATACACAGCAATGGAATTTTAATCATAAAAAAAATGAAAATTTCCATTTACAACATCTATGAACCTAGAAGGTATTATTCTTAGTGAAATAAGTCAGAGTAATACAAATACTATATGTTGTTACTTACATGAGACTAATGATATTTAGCCATCTGTAGACACACAGGTGGTTTTATTGTGATTATCCATGCCTTGTGTTCCTTTCTTTGTATAGAGGCTGGATATGAGGTTCCCTGGGTTTGGAATTGTTAGGCAGAAGTAAAGAAATGGACTTCCAGGGTTAGAGAGGTTGACACGATACAGACAGGGCTGAGTTATCTTCCAGAGAAACTGAGACATTGGGAATAAAGGAGACTTTTGTGACAGGCAGAACTATTGAATCATGGCAAATTCAACAGTCATTTGGAGGTTGAATTACTCTCCACTACACACAATGTCCTGAAATATATCAACAGTAGCATTATTTTTCCAAACCAGAGCAAGGCAGAAAATGAACCAAAGACTCATAAAGATCTTTGTCGTGTAAGAATTAGGAAAAATTATTCAGAGAGGGAAGACAGGCTAGAAAGAAATATTCTTGATACAACATCCTGAAAGGAAGCATCATACCTCATTGTGAGCTACTGCTATTCTTTATGAATTTAACTTTAAGATCTCTAGCATTTGAACAGACCAGATGCAAGTAGTGAAAGATCTAATGAGAGTTTGTTAAAATAGACTTGATAAGAAAATTGGGTTATTCCCGTGATGTGTAACATTTTTAAAGATAATAAATGGAATTATGACTGATAAAATTTCAGGACATATTAGATTTTTAAGGAATTTTATAAAAGTTCTAGAATCCTGTTATTAATAATATTTATGTATTTAAATGTAACTTAAGTGTGCTTGCCATTATATATTTGACAATGCTTCCCATGTAATTTAACATACAATAAGTCTAATTAGTTTAATATTTCTCTTTTATATGGTGAGAGACAAATACTTTGAAACTTTCCACAGGCCTTCTGGGAAAACTCAAAATTACTTGGAAGTTAAAAATACTGATTTTAAGAAGCTGTCAAGGCATTACAAAGCTTGAATATTTGATTAAATGGTATCATAGATTATTAGTTAGTAATACTTAATAAACTATTAAAAGTGACAAAAGAAGATGGTAAAGGCAAATACAGGTTACACAGTTGTGAACAAAACTTAGCTTTCTTAATACTGAGAGGACTTGGTTTTTTAAAGTAATCAAAGACCTGATCATGACAAATGAAGTAGAGAAAATTATTTTGATAAGACATAAAATCTTTGCTTACAAGTTTCCTAAAAGATTAAAAACAAAAACAAAAATTACTTTCACAATCTCTTATCAAGAGAAGATTAATAGTCAAATAATACCTTGTCTTTCTAACAAAGAGAAAACCAATCCTAAAATTTATTCTTTAAAAACAAATAAATTTATTTCTATCTTTTCCAGGTTGACCATACATAAATTTCATTTTCACAAGTCTTCCCTAGCCTTTTATGTAAGATTTTATCTTAGTTTTATTGTATTTTTTATTATTTCAGAACAGTCATTTTGCTTTCCTTATCTGCTTCTCATATATAATTTTTTTCTTTAGTTATTTCTGTCATTTTCATTACATTTATCAAGAGGAATCTTTAACTTTTAGAATCTTTATTCCTGGTGAAGACTAAAAAGTAAGCAATTGTGGAATATCTATTAAAACTATTATTCTCTTGAATGGCAAAAATTTTAATATGTTTTTATAATTTTTAGCTGTATATTATTTCTTATGGTAAGTTTTGAAATGTGACACAAGATATGCTAATTGACAAACCCAGATGTCTTTAGCTCCTTTATGATAAGACAAAAGTAGATACATTTGTGTTTAATAGTTAATGTTTCAGTATTTTGTCTTATTTGGAAGTAATTTAGGTTTTTGATAAGTACCCATCATTTAATCTATCTCAGTATAACTTTTGATTTTCAAATTACCGGAAAAAAAAAAAAGAAATTGTTTTAAAGTAGACATATTGTAAGGTGTAATTATGGTTAAAAAGTTCATTTAGAAAAGAGCAATATGTTGGAGTAGGAGGATGTGGAACTCACCTCCCCCTATGAACACAACAAAAATACATCTATATGTGGGAGAATTCTCACTGAAAACTAACTGGAGCTACTGGCAGAAGGACTTCTGTACAACCAAGGCTGTAAGAAAGATCCATACAGAATTGCATAGAAAGGGAAGAAAAGAAATCAGGTTGGGACCCATGCCCCTGGGAAGGGACTGAGAAGTAAAGTAAGGTGACACAGGTAGGCATCCTCCCTGAGGAAGTGAGCTGTTTAAGGCGCATATTGGGCATCCCAGCCCTATTCAACACAGGGAGCACTACTTCCCTTGGCTGGTTGGGAGAGACAACAGGACTAACAGAAGGGCTGTGGGAAGCCTGGAATCCCCCTGTGAAGAATGCATGCTAATTTGCTTGATCCTGAAGCAGAGGAGAGAAGGTAAATTGAGATGGCACAAGTGGCTGATCAGTTTCCCATAATTTATCTGGTGTGTGGCTCAGCCTGAGACAAGCAACTGCTCCAGCACCACCTATTTCAAGATGCAACTCCACACTGAGAAGAGGTCTGACCAACATGGCATCTGAGCAGGGCAGGGGCAGCTTATATACTGTTGCTTATACAAAAAGCAAATCAGAAAAGGTACCAGTCTCTGTCTGGGGCTACCACAGTCCATGTCCCAACCTGTGCTGAGGACAGCACAAGTCCCTCCTGCCCTGTGGTGCACCTCCACATCAGAAAGAGTGACAGAGGCTGAGGGGCTAGCTCAGCTATTAGGGACAAAGTAAGCTCAGATCTGAGGGGGCATCTGAGCAGGGCAGGGACATTTATAACTCATGTTGCACAGGTATTACATCAGGAGTCCAGGTCTCCGACCCCAGCTAGGCTGGAAACAGTTCATGCTCAGACCCATGCCCAGTGACAACACCAGTTCCTCTTGCTCCAGGATCACTCCCCTTTGGAGTGAGGGTGCAAGGGCTGAGAGTGGGAAGAGAACACACACTTAAATGGAAAGAAGCCAGTTTGGGCCCAACCCTTAGGGCTTCTGACCCAGCAACTTAGGACCTGATTCCACCCACAATCAAATTGCCAACATGGTTGGATCATAGAGGGAATTAAAAAAAAAAAATCTCCTGCTTCATCGACTACACTAAAGCCTTTGACAGTGTGAATCACAAAGAGCTGTGGAAAATTCTTAAAGAGATGGAATATAAGACCACTTTACCTATCTCCTGAGAAACCTGTATGTGGGTCAATAAGTAACAGAACTGGACATAGAACAGCAGACTGGTTCAAAATTGGGAATGGAGTATGTCAAGGCTGTATATTGTCACCCTGCTTATTTTACTTATATGCAGAAATGCATATAAGTATATTTCGTACATCATGCGAAATGCTAGTCTGGATGAAGCACAAGCTGGAGTCAAGATTACCGGGAGAAATAGCAGTAACCTCAGATATGCAGATGATACCACCCTTAAGGCAGAAAGTGAAGATGAACTAAAGAGTCTCTTGATGAAGGTGAAAAAGGAGAGTGAAAATCCTGGCTTAAAACTCAACATTCTAAGTAGAGGATCATATCATCTGCAAACAGTAAGAGTTTTACTTCTTCTATTCCAATCTGTATTTCCTTTATTTCTTTTTCTTCTCTGATTACCATGGCTAAAACTTCCAAAACTATGTTGGAAAGTAGTGGTGAGAGTGTGTACCTTTGTCTTTTTCCTGACTTTAGGGGAAATGCTTTCAATTTTCACCATTGAGGATAATGTCTGTCTATTTTATTTATCTTCTCAAAGAAACAGCTTTTAGTTTTGTTAATTTTTGCTATAATCTCCTTTGTTTCTTTTTCATTTATTTCTGCCCTAATTTTTGTTATTTCTTTCCTTCTACTAACCCTGGGGTTCTTCATTTGTTCTTTTTCTAGTTGCTTTAGGTATAAAATTAGGTTGTTTGGTTTTTCTCTTGTTTCTTGAGGTAAGCTTCCAGTTCTATGAACCTTCCCCTTAGAACTGCTTTTACTGAATCCCATAGGTTTTGGGTTGTTGTGTTTTCATTTTCATTCATTTTTATGCATATTTTTATTTCCTTTTTGATTTCTTCCATTTTTTGGGTTATTCAGAAGTGTGTTATTTAGCCTCCATATGTTTGTATTTTAAAAAGTTTTTGTTGTTGTTTTCCTACAGTTGACATCTAATCTTGCCACATTGTGATCAGAAAAGGTGCTTGAAATGATTTCAATTTTTTAAAAAATTTATTAAGGCTAGATTTATGGCCCAGAATGTGATCTATCCTGGAGAATGTTCCATGTGCACTTGAAAAAAAGGTGAAATTCACCGTTTTGGGGTGAAATGTCCTATAGATACCAATTAGGTCTAACTCGTCCATTGGATCTTTTAAAGTTTGTATTTCCTTGCTAATTTTCTGTTTGGTTGATCTATCCATAGGTATGAATGGGGTATTACAGTCCCCCACTATTATTGTATTACTTGCAATTTCCCCTTTCATACTTATTAGCATTTGCCTTATGTATTGAGGAGTTCTTATGTTGAGTGCATATATACTTATAATTGTTTTATCTTCTTCTTGGATTGATCCTTTGATCATTATGTAGTGTCCTTCTTTGTCTCTTCACACAGGCTTTATTTCAAAGTCTATTTTATCTGATATGAGTATTGCTACTCCTGCTTCCTTTGGTCTCTATTTGCATGAAATGTCTTTTCCAGACCTTCACTTTCAGTCTCTATGTGTCCCTTGGTTTGAGGTGGGTCCCTTGTAGACAGCATATATAGAGGTCTTGTTTTCATATACATTCAGCCAGTCTTTGTCTTTTGGTTGAAACATTCAGCCCATTTACATTTAAGGTAATTATTGATAAGTATGATCCCATTGCCTTTTACTTTGTTGTTTGGGTTCAAATTTATAAATCTTTTCTGTGTTTCCTGTCTACAGAAGATCCTTTAGCATTTGTTGAAGAACTGGTTTGGTGGTGCTGAATTCTCACAGCTTTTACTTGCTGTAAAGCTTTTGATTTCTCCTTCATATCTGAATGAAATCCTTGCTGGGTACAGTAATCTGGGTTGTAGTTTTTTCTCTTTCATCACTTTAAATATGTCCTGCCATTCTCTTTTGGCCTGAAGAGTTTCTATTGAAAGATCAGCTATTATTCTTATGTGGATTCCCTTGTGTGTTATTTGTTGCTTTTCCCTTGCTGCATTTAATATTTTTTCTTTGTGTTTGATCTTTGTTAGTTTTACTAATATGTGTCTTGGGGTGCTTTGCCTTGGATTTATCCTGTTTTGGACTCTGTGTTTTTTGGATTTGAGTGGCTATTTCCTTCCCCATTTTAGGAAAGTTTTCAAATAGTATCTCCTCAAGTATTTTCTCATGCCCTTTCTTTTTGTCTTCTTCTCCTGGGACTCCCATGATTTGAATGTTGCGGCATTTAACATTATCTCATAGGTCTCTGAGGTTGTCCTCCTTTCTTTCAATTCTTTTTTTCCTCACTGCTTCATTTATTTCCACCATTCTATCTTCCACCTCACTTATCCTATTTTCTGCCTCACTTATTCTACAGTTGGTTCCCCCCAGAGTGCTTTTGATCTCAGTTATTGCATTAGTCATTATTGTTTGACTCTTCTTTATTTCTCTGGGAATAAGAGAAGAAAAATAAATAAAAAGGATGCAGATTGGAATAGAAGAAGTAAAACTCTCACTGCAGATGACATGATTCTCTACATAGAAAACACTAAAGACACTAGCAGAAAATTACTAAAGCTAAACAATGAATATAATAAACTTGCAGGATATAAAATTAATACTCAGAAGTCTCTTGCATTCCTATACACTAACAATGAGAAAAGAGAAAGAGAAATAAAGGAAATAATCCCATTCACCATTATGGTAAAAAGAATAAAATACTTAGGAATAAATCTACCTAAAGAAACAAAAAACTTTATTTAGAAAACTATACAACACTGATAAAAGAAATCAAAGATGACACAAATAGATGGAGAAATATACCATGTTCATGGATCGGAAGAATCAATATAGTGAAAATGAGTATACTACCCAAAGCAAACTATAGATTCAATGCAATCCCTACCAGGTTACCAATGGTATTTTTCACAAAGCTAGAACAAATAATTTCACAATTTGTATGGAAATAAAAAAAAATCTTGAATAGTCAAAGCAGTCTTGAGAAAGAAGAATGGAATTGGAGGAATCAACCTGCCTGACTTCAGACTATACTACAAAGATAAAGTCACCAAGACAGTATGGTACTGGCACAAAGACAGAAATATAGATCAAAGAATCAAAGTAGAACGTCCAGATATAAATCCTTGCATCTTTGGACATCTCATCTTTGACAAAGGAAACAAAAATATACAATCAAGAAAAGACAATCTCTTTAGCAAGTGGTTCTGGGAAAACTGGTCAACCACATGTAAAAGAATGAAACTAGAACACTTTCTAACACCATACACAAAAATAAACTCAAAATGGGTTAAAGATAAAATTTAAGACCAGAAACTATAAAACTCCTAGAGGAAAACATAGGCAAAATACTCTCTGACATAAATCACAGCAAGATCCTCTATGACCCACCTCACAGAGTAATGGAAATAAAAGTAAAAATAAACAAATGGGACCTAAATAAAGTTAAAAGCTTTTGCACAATGAAGGAAACTATAAGCAAGGTGAAAAGACAGCATTCAGAATGGGAAAATATAAGCACAAGTGAAGCAACTGACCAAAAATTAATCTCAAAAATATACAAATAGCTCGTGCAGCTCAATATCAGAAAATAAACAACCCAGCCAAAAAATAGACCAAAGAACTAAACAGACATTTCTCCAAAGAAGACATACAGATGGCTAATAAACACATGAAAAAATGCTCAACATCACTCATTATCAGAGAAAGGCAAATCAAAACCATAGTGAGGTACCATCTCACATGGGTCAGAATGGCTGTCATCAAAATGTCTACAAACGATAAATGCTGGAGAGTGTGTAGAGAAAAGGAAACCCTATTACACTGTTGGTGGGAATGCAAACTAGTACAGCCACTATGGAAAACAGTGTAGAGATTCCTTAAAAAACTGGAAATAGAACTGCCATACGACACAGCCATCACACTGCTGAGAATACACACTGAGGAAACCAGAAATGAAAGAGACACATGTGTTCCAATGTTCATCACCGCACTGTTTACAATAGCTAGCCATGGAAGCAACCTAGATGTCCATCAGTAGATGAGTGGATAAGCAAGTTGTGGTACATATACACAATGGAATATTACTCAGCTATTAAAAAGAACACATTTAAATCAGTTTTAATGAGGTGGATGTAACGAGAACCTATTATACAGAGCAAAGTAAGTCAGAAAGAAAAACACCAATAGAGTATACTAATTCATATATATGAAATTTAGAAAGATGATAGTAATGACCCTATATGCAAGACAGCAAAAGAGATACAGATATAAAGAACATACTTTTGGACTCTGTGGGAGAAGGCAAGAATGGGATGATTTGAGAGAATAGCATTGAAACATGTATATTACCATATGTGAAATCAATATAAGGTTCAAGTTCAATGCATGAAGCAGGGTACTCAAAGCCAGTAAACTGGGCCAACCCTGAGGGATGACATTGGGAGGGAGGTGGGTGGGTGTTTCAGGATGTGCGACATATGTACACCCTTGGCTGATTCATGTTTATGTATGGCAAAAACCACCACAATAATTAGTCTCCAATTAGAATAAATAAATTAATTTTTAAAAATCAGCCTTCTAAAAACAAAGATCATGGTATCCAGTCCCATCACTTCATGGCAAATAGATGGGGAAACAATGGAAATAATGGTAGACTTATTATTGGGCTCCAAAATCACTGCAGATTGTTACTGTAGTTATGAAATTAAAATATATTTGCTCTATGGAGGAAAAGCTATGACAAAACAAGATAGTGTATTAAAAAGCAGAGGCATCATTTTGCCAGAAAAGGCCCATCTAATCAAAGCTATGGTTTTTCCAGTAGTCATGTATGGATGTGAGACTTGCACCATAAAGAAGGCTGAGTGCCAAAGAATTGATGCTTTCAAATAGTGGTGCTGGAGAAGACTCTTGAAAGTCCTTTGAACTTCAAGGAGATAAAACCAGTCAATCCTACAGGAAATCAGTCCAGAATGTTCATTGGAAGTCTCTCAAGCATTCTTTATCTATCTCCTTCTCTTGCTGTATGATATTAACCTATATTTCTTAGGTAAATGCTACCAATTCCTGGATGCTGTTACCTCCACAGCCAGAAATGACTATCCCTAAACCATAATTACACCAAATTTATATTACATTTTCACAGTTATTCACTGTGTAATTGCCGAATTCCAGCTATATTTGGGAAATATACTAAGAAATTTTCCAGGACAGAATATTGGAGTGGATAGCCTTTCCCTTCTCCAGGGGATCTTCCCAACTCAGCGATTGATCCCAGGTCTCCCACATTTCAGGTGGATTCTTCACCAGCTGAGCCACCAGGGAAGCCAAGAATACTGCATTGGGTAGCCTATCCCTTCTCCAGGGGATCTTCCTGACCCAGGAATCCAACTGGGTCTCCTTCATTATTGGTGAATTCTTTACCAGTTGAGCTATTGAGGAATCCCAAGAACTAGGAACCAGTGCTAAATAAGTTCAGATCTCTCTGACTTTACAGAACATATGGTGTCAACCGGTAGTTTTCATAGACTAAAGTGTACCAAAGTCTTTCTCTCCTTCAATTGCTCAAAATAAGGAATAGTGTCTTATCTATTTCGCATGCTTATAGCACTTTGCATGATATTGGGAATATAGTAGATAGACCATCAATAAAAATGATGCTACGGTGTGGAGAAAACATGCTGTATTCTAGAAAGTTATCTTTGAAAGTGCAGGTGTCCCTGATTCACTCTCTTCTATTTCTTTCTCCCTGATTTGGCTCCTCCTGAATTTTAACCCTAACTCAGACTATGTTCAGAGAAGGCAATGGCAACCCATTCCAGTACTCTTGCCTGGAAAATCACATGGATGGAGGAGCATGGTAGGCTGCAGTCCACGGGGTAGCTAAGAGTCAGACACGACTGAGTGACTTCACTTTCACTTTTCCCTTTCATGCATTGGAGAAGGAAATGGAAAACCACTCCAGTGTTCTTGCCTTGAGAATCCCAGGGACAGGGGAGCCTGGTGGGCTGCTGTCTATGGGGTTGCACAGGGTCGGACATGACTGAAGCAACTTAGCAACAGCAGCAGACTATGTTACCAAAGGTTCATAAGTTGTAAAATTATTAGGAGATTTTAGAGTTGTTAGGGTGAGATACTTTGAGAAGCCCTAGGGGAAGCTGGAAATCTAATAGTTATAAGATATTGAACCTTATGAAATAAAATCTGAATACTGCAGTCAAAATAAATATTCTGAGATACAAGTTTGAATACTCCCTCTTCATCTTTACAACTATTTACAGACAGTATTTCCTAAGATAAAACATAAACCAATTAATGTACCTGACCAAGTCGTGCATAAAATAGACCACTGATTTTTTTCTAATTCTTTTCCCCTTTTCCCTCCACATGTCTGACTAATTCCTGCTTTGTGTTTTGGTCAGCCCAATATGTATAGACAACATTTACCCATGGCCATTTGAGTTGCTTCCACTGTTTAGCTATTCTGAATAATTCTGCAATGTATAGTCATGCATGACTTTTGTGTATGTATTTGTTCTCAGTTCTCTTGAGTATGGTGGTTTATATGATAACTCTATATTTAAAACTTTTTTTTTTTTTTTGGCCGCACCTTGCAGTTTGTGGAACCTCAGCTCCCTGACCAGGGATTGAACCCAGGCCTTCAGTACTGAAATCACATGGAGTCCTAACCACTGTAACACCTGGAAATTTCCCAAGTTTAAGTTTTTAAGATACTTCCAAACTCAGTTTTCCAAAGTGCTTTACCATTTAATATTACCACTGTTGCTTCTGCTGCTGCTAAGTCACTTCAGTCGTGTCTGACTCTGTGCGACCCCATAGACGGCAGCCCACCAGGCTCCCCCGTCCCTGGGATTCTCCAGGAGAGAACACTGGAGTAGGTAATATTACCACTAACAATGTATAAAGGTTCTAATTTCCCCACATCTCTCTCTGATTTCTTGTTAGCATTTGCTATTATCTGTCTTTTATTATTATTATTGCCATTCTAGTGAGTACAAAATCTTATGGGTTTGACTGGCATTTCTCTAATGACTAATGGTGTTGAACATCTTTTTGTGTGCTTATTAAATATTTGTAGAAGTTCTTTGAAGAAGTTTCTATTCAGATCATTTGTCCATTTTCAATTTTTATATCTAATTTCTGAAATTTAATTTATTTTTATTATATTTGTTTTTTATATATTCTAGATAAAAATCTCTCATTATATATGTGACTTACAAGCAGTATGAAGGGTTCTAAAAAATAAATAAATAAATAAAAATAGATCTACCATATGATCCAGTAATCCACTCCTGAGTTTATACCCAGAGAAAACCATAATTTCAAAAAATATACATGTGCCCCAGTGTTCATTGGAGCACTATTTACAGTAGCCAGGATGTTATGGGAGCAACATAATTGCCCATAGATAGAGGAATGGATAAAGAAGATGTGACACATATATAAAATGGAATATTACTCAGCCATTAAATTAGACACTGTTCTTCATAGTGGCTGTACCAGTTTACATCCCCTTCAACCTTGTAGAAGGGTTCCCTTTCCTCCACACCCTCTCTGGCATTTATTATTTATAGGTTTTTTGGTGATGGCCATTCTGAGAGGTGTAAGGTGATATCTCATTGCAGTTCGATTTGCATGTCTCTAACAATTTGTTCTGTTAAGCATCTTTTCATGTACCTTTTGGCCGTCTGCATGTCCTCCTTGGAGAAATAATAGTGTTAAATCTTCTCATTCAAAAACATGGATTGTCTTTCTATCTATTGCTGCTGCTGCTAAGTCCCTTCAGTCGTGTCTGACTCTGTGCGACCCCATAGACGGCAGCCCACCAGGCTCCCCAGTCCCTGGGATTCTCCAGGCAAGAACACTGGAGTGGGTTGCCATTTCCTTCTCCAATGCATGAAAGTGAAAAGTGAAAGTGAAGTCGCTCAGTCGTTTCTGACTCTTAGTGACCTCATGGACTGCAGCCTACCAGGCTCCTCCGTCCATGGGATTTTCCAGGCAAGAGTACTGGAGTGGGGTGCCATTGCCTTCTCCTTCTATCTATTAGGTCTTCTGTAATTTCTTTCAAAAGTGTTTTACAATTTTCAGGGTATAAGTTTAAAAACTTACATTAAATTCTATATATATATTAATTTTATGCTGCTTCAAATATAATTGCTTACTTAATTGCATTTTTACATAATTCACTGATTGCTAATAGAAATACAATTTTTTCAAACATTGGTATTGGACATTCCAATCTCACTCACCTGATTTATTTGTTCTAATAGTTTTTAGAAGATTTATTAGGATATCTATATACAATTCCATGTCATCTGCAAATAGACATAGCTTTTTTCTCTTTCCAACCTGACCATATCATCTACATAGACAGCTTTTCTTCTCTTTCCAACCCGTACGCATTTATTTCACTTTATTGTCCCATTGTCCTGGCTAGAACTTCTAGGACAAGGTTAAATAGACAAGGTGAGAACAGGCATCTTTGTCTGGTTCACATTCTTAAACAGTAAGTCTTTCAACATAGTGTGATATTTGCATGATTTTTATGTATTTTATCAAGTTGTGGAAATAGATTCCATTTCTAATTTTTAAAATGTTTTTACCTTTAAAAGATGTTGGATTCAGCCAAAGGCTTTTTTGTGTGTCTATTTAAATGATCATGAAGTTTTGTCCTTTTTCTATTGACATGGTGGACTACATCAGTTGATTTTATATTAAATCAATATAAAATTCCTGGAATAAATTCTATTAGATTGTGGTATATAATCCCATTTTTTTAATCCCTTTTTTATTTTACTGGATGCTTTTTGTTGTTGTTGTTGTTGTTGTTAATACTTTGCTGGGGTCTTTCATATCTATATTCATAATAAATAATTGGTTTATAACTTTCTTGCTAAGCATTTATCTGTCTGGATTCAGGGTAATACAATCCTCATAAAATGAGTTATGAAGCGTTATCTCCTCATCCTACGAGTTTTGGATGTAATTATAAAGGACTTGTATTAATTTTTACTTAACCGCCTGGTTATTGTTCAGTCATTAAGCTGTGTCTGACTCATTGCGACCCCATGGACGGCAGCACATAAGCCTTTAAATTTTCCACTCACACTGCCTTAGTTGCATCCTACATTTTGATATGTTGCTGGTTTTCACTTTTATTCATCTTATAGTATCTTTTTTATTTCCTCTTGTTATTTCTTCTTTGATTCATTGATAATTTAGGAGTATGTTTTAAATTTCCAAATGTACATGAGGCTTCTTTCTGCTATTGAGTTTTTCTGTGTGTTTCATGTGCACTTAAGAATATATATTCTGCTGTTGGTGGGTGGAGTGTTTTATAGATGTCAATTAGGTTTAGTTGATTAATAGTGTTGTTCAAGTCTACCATTTCCTTGGTGATCATCCATTTAGTTTTTCTGTCCATTACTGAATGTGATCGTTGTTGTCTTTGACTATCATTGTTGAATTGTGTGTCTTCCTCAACTTTTGATCATTTTTGTTTCATGTATTTTGAGTTCTGTTTTTAAATGTGTGGTTCTGGTGTGCACATGTGCTCAGTCATGTTCAACTCTTTGAGACCCTATGGACTGTAGCCTGCCAGTTTCCTCTGTTCATGGGATTTTTCAGGAAAGAATACTGGAGCGGGTTGCCATTTCCTTCTTCAGGGGACCTTCCCTACCCAGGGAACAAACCCATGTCTCCTATGCCTCCTGCATTGCAGACAAATTCTTGATCACTTAGCCACCAGGGAAGCCCTTTTAAATTCATATGTTTATAATTGTATCTTTTTGATGGATTGATCTTTTTATCAGTAATTTTTTTGCTTAAAATCTATTTTTCCTAATAGTAGTACAGACATTTCATCTGTCTTATGCTTACCATTTATGTGGCATATATTTTTCTTCCCTTTTAAGCTTCGCTTTCAAGCTCTTTACATGTTTGAATTTAAAATATGTCCCCTATTGATAGCATCAAGTAGAATCTTGGCTTTTGTCTAGACTGTCAATCTTTTCCTTTTAATAATTTATTTAATCCATTCATGTTTGATATTGTTAATGATATATTTATATGTGACATTTTACCTTTTTTTTTTTTCCTGTTTCCACTTGCTTTTTGATTGAGTATTTGCTAGCATAACCTTTTAATTCTTTTCATGATTTTTCACTCCTTTGATTATTTTCTTAGTGGTTGCTCTAGGGGTTACCATATACATCTCAACTTATCAGGATTTCCTTCAGATTTACACTCAATTCCATTGAAATAAAGAAATGCTAATTTCATAGAGCTCTATTCCCTCTTCTCCCTTTTGTACTATTGTTGTTACATAATTTACATTTCTATTTTCAATAATATGTATGTATACACATCATTATATATACTGTATAAATTAATGAATGAAAGAAGATATAGATATTAATACTATATTTTACAATGATATTTACTTTTATCATTTTTTTTTCTTTAATGTGGATTCAAGTTATTTTCTGGTGTCACTTGCTTTCAGTCTGAAGGGTTTCTTTACATATTTTTCATCAGGTGCCTGAGAGCAATAAATTCACTCAATTTTTTTCATGGTTTTGTTTTCTATAACTTTCACCAGTTATGGGTGATTCATTGGGAAATATATACACAGAGCTTTTTATAACAACATCGCTCAGTAATACATTTTTAATATCTACACTTGTTTATATTTTCTTGAATGCAAACATGAAGTATTAGATCAGAGGATATTTTTATTACCCAAAACAATAATTGTATCATTTCAGCATATTCCACTTTATCCACCTTACTGAAGTGCTAAGAGCCAAACAGTTAGGCCTGCAGCTACAGGGGTTCTATCACTGGAAAAGAATCACACAATTATGAATCTATGTGCTTATATAGTATGGCTTACACAGCTGGTCTCTATTCTGAGAGAGGAATAGAATTAGAATAGCTTCCCTAAATAAAACAAGTCTCCATAGAAAGTAAAAATTGGTTTTTGCCCTTTGGAATGAAAATATCTCTTCAGTAGGGCAAATAAGATATTTGTCCCTGGTTTACAATCACTGGAATACCCCAGTGTTCTGGGCTTTAATCCCTCTTTGAAATGTAAATGTAAATACATAGACGTAAATCTGTCTGGAGTTCTCTTTCTATTAAGTCATTTTTTTTTTTTAACATTCAAAGTTTTGCCTTTCACCCCAAATTTTAGTTTTCGTTGCTCAAAAATTCTCACCAGGCAGAAACTTTTGATATTGTTTCTAATAGGCAGTAATATATGCTTATTTTACTGATTATTAATATGAGGTCCAGGAATACATTTAGATAAAATTAGGATGAATCTTCTTCATTTTGCTTTTTATTGTTCTACTTGGTTCCTAGCTGCCAGGAATAATTACTCCAATATCACTCTATAATATTATCTATAATATTATCTTGTTTTTGTTCAGTCACTAAGTTGTGTCTGGCTCTTTGTGTCCCCAGGGCCTGCAGCAAGCCAGGCTTCCCTGTCCATCCCTATGTCTTGGAGTTTGCTCAAACTCATGTCCACTGAGTCAGTGATACCATCCAACCATATCAGCCTCTGTCTCCCTTCTTCTCCTGCTCTCAATCTTTCCCAACATCAGGGGCTTTTCCAGTGAGTCAGCTCTTTGCATTAGGTGGCCAAACTGTTTTGAATTTTCCAAACATTATCTTGGGGAATTAAAAATCCCTCAGGAACTCAGAGTCTTTCCTTGGAAGTTAGATGGCTATCTGGATCATCAAAATCCTCTGTTTTGGTTGTTGTTTTGTCTCTGAGTCATGCCTGACTCTTTGCAGCCTCATGGACTACAGCATGCCAGGCTCCCCTGTCCTTCACTGTCTCCTGGAATTTGGTCAGATTTATGTCCATTGAGTTGGTGATACTATCTAACCATTTATCCTCTGCTGCCCCGTTCTTTTGCCTTCAATCTTTAGTGAGTCATCTCTTAGCATCAGGTGGCCAAAGTATTGGAACTTCAGCTTCAGCATCAGTCATTCCAATGAATATTCAGGATTGATTTCCTTTAAAATTGACAGATTTGATCTCTTTGCAGTCCAAGAGACTCTCAGGAGTCTTCTCCAACAACACAATTCAAAAGCATTAATTCTTTGATGCTCAGCTTTCTTTCTTTCTTTTTTTTTTTGATGCTCAGCTTTCTTTATGGTCTAAGTGTTACATCAGTACATGGCTACTGGAAAAATCATAGCTTTGACTATACAGACCTCTGTCAGCAACGTGATGTCTTTCCTTTTTAATGTGCTATGTTGGTTTACCATAGCTTTTCTTCCAAGGAGCAAGCATCTTATAATTTTATATCTGTAGTCACCATCAGCAATGATTTTAGAGCCCAAGAAAATAAAATCTTTTACTGCTTCCACTTTTTCTTCATCTATTTGCCATGAAGTGATGGGTCTGGATACCATGATATTAGTGTTTTTTTTTTTTTTTTTTAGTGGTGAAATTCCCCTTCCTGGATCACACCCTTCTTGTGGTGAAGGGGTTTGTGTAACTCAATGAAAGTATCAGCCACACTGTGGAGGGCCACCCAAGTCAGACAGTCATAATGAAGAGTTCTGGAAAAAAT
Organism: Bos grunniens; assembly: GCF_055505025.1. Lineage (NCBI taxonomy): Eukaryota > Metazoa > Chordata > Mammalia > Artiodactyla > Bovidae > Bos > Bos grunniens. The sequence continues at coordinate 4,101,486 of NC_141179.1, read as the reverse complement.
GTGACCCATTGGAGGAAGGCATGGGGAACCACTCTAGCATTCTTGCTTTGAGAACCCCATGAAGAGTATGAAAATGGCAAATCCTTTCCTGTTAACATTTTATGTATTGTTGAATATAAAGGCAGGATTTTTTAAAACAAACAAGATAAAACAAAACAAAGTGGACAATCCACTATTCCTAGAATTATTACTGTGGAGAACAAAAATATTCACATTTCCAATATGGTGTCAACTGAAAAAAAAATGCACAACATAAAAGTTGAGAGTTATATTTTATTCAGTGGGCCAAACTGAGGACATAAGCCTCAGACACATCATCTCAGATAACTCTAAGAGACTGCTCCAAAGTGATAAGGGAGGGGCTGGGATATATAGGAGCTTTTGCAACAAGACCAGGTGGTCAGGACATAAAATAATTACTATTAAAGAAAACTAGATATCATAATGTAAGAAATGTAGTGTTTTTCTGTGTATGAGAAGATGCAATAGCCTGGGTTCATTTAAATCATTTCTCTGCTATGCATCTCAGCTATCTGTGACCAGTATCCTATTCTTTCTAATTTTGAGTTTCCTGTCCAGGGGCAGGGGTTGGGGGAGTGCTCCAGGTTTGATTGCTAAATGACAGGCATCTTGTTTCTATCTTGTTCACTTAGGGCTCATTGTAGGGTGACTGTAATGTGATGGCTTGATGGCTGCAACAGCTTTTGCTTATTGATGTGACAGGCAACATTTTTCACTCATACAAAGCTTAAACCAATTTTTGTAACACATTTCATAATTCATAATTTATCTCATTTAATAATTGAACTCAGTGTTGTGCTAATGAGAATAAAAATAAAGTCTAGACAATTTTGTATTATTTTCTAGTTCAAAATTGGTTTATCAAATTATCTCTCACAAAAATTTGGAGAAATTAGTCTCTACAATAGTCAGTCTGTTCTGCTTACCTACTCTGAGAGGCTGAATGGAGGCCATCTTTTTCATGTACTTGTTAGGAACAAAATATCTATCAATAGAAATAAACACACAAACAAAACAATGAACAGGCTTGTAGGAAGAAGATAAAAGGGATAATTTGGCCCTGCAGAAATGAGAGTAGTACCTCTCTTTGTGTCTCCGAGTTTATAGAATCCAATTAGGATGCCTCCTGAGTCCTTATTACACTTCCTGGTTTCGGCTGTGTGAGAAATAGGTAATTCCTTTCTTTTTTGTGTAATCTCACTTGAAAGACTTCCTGTTACAGCTATAACACAACATATGCATTACTAAAAATAATTGCAATATGCAAAATCATCAATAAAAAAAAAGAACTGAGGGTAAGTGTGAAGTTAGAAGCAAAACTCCTCAAAAACTTCATCAAGGGCACAAAGAGAAAAGTAGGAACTAAAAAATAAATAATTGCCTGTTTTATACATGCTAAACCATCAAGAAAATATTCATATCATAATACATACTGCAATTACCTTGTGGAAAAAGAAAAGACTTTTCTGTAAAGGGACATAAGATGGATTAAATCTTGTGATTTATTGTTAAATGACAGAAACAATACACAAAGTGTAATGTTTTGCAGACTTAAAGCCTGAAGCTTCTTCTTCTTCTTTTTTTTTTTTTTGCCTCTGAGAGGCAGGTCCTTCAAAGATTCTGTTTATAGGAGATATTTGTTTCATAAAAATTAAAAAAAAATGTATATGATTCATAGCCATCTTAAATAACTTTCTGTATAAATTCTGGAATTTCTTTTGTAGTTTTTAATCTTAAATCATGGCTTTGTTCAATAACTGAAAACTGGAAATTTTATTGATTTTTGAAATCACAAACTGGTATTAATAGGAGCCACTTCTGCAGGATTTGGCAATTTCTGTTTAAAATCCTATTTTATAAATAGTTTTTTATATTTGATTATGGAAAAGGTTTTCTGACTTTTTAATGTTTGGTCTTCAGTATAAGTGCAACAATCTTTCTATTACTTCTACTTCTTTAGGTCTTGTTCTTACTGACTTTGCAGTGCTTGATGTTTTTCCAACCACAGTTGTTCTTTTGTTTTCATAGCATTGTCTCCAAAGGTCCCCAATGTACATTCCCTGCATGCTTGTTGTTTGAAAGTTATCACATGTTCATTTACTTCAAAACGTTCAATTATTTCCAGCTTCTTTCCAATATTTTGGCTTTTTCTTTTCTTTTTTCCTTTTAATAAATTGCTCTGTGTTTCCTGATCACTGAGATATATTTGGTATGTTGAATGAGTCTCCAAAAATGCACAAATAAATAAATATTAAAATGATCCTTTAGCATAACACAGTACTGAACAGTGAGCCAATAAAACAGAATGTTTGAGGTATGCCTGTAACTTGGAAGGGTTAATTTTAAATTTACACTGGATATGCTTCTGTGACTTTAACCCGTTTTTTGTTATTGTGAGCAGACTTAATACCCTATAACCTGAGCAGCCAACCTCTGAAGAACCTTAAGGAAGTGAAACTAGCACATTCTCCAGCCTGGGGCTTGCCATTCTAGGGGACATTTGCAAGGATTTAATAGTGTTTTACTTTACTTTCTCATTTTCCCCCATCTCTGATCCATAAAAGAACCTGGCAACTAGGCCCTGACAAGATGGTTATTTTGAGGTGCTAGCCTGCCATCTTCTCAGTCAGCTGTCTCCCCAATTAAAGTCTCTTCCTTGTCTCAACACCTCATCTCTTGAATTCATTGGCCCGTTGTGCAGCGAACAGAGAGAACTTGGATTCAGTAACATGCTCATGTACTCATTTTGTGCATTCCTTTGTGGCTCAGTTCAGCTGGGTGCATTTTTTGTATTTACCCAGTATTTCTTGCACATAAATTTACATACAAGCCAATGGAAGTTTTGCATTGTTCTTAAATTGCTTCCTAATAGATTGCATTGGGACACACATGTGTTTCAAAATAAGTGTGATGGAAGAACTGACTCTACTTGAAACATAAAGTAGTTTTAGTAAGACACTTAACCTATTTTTGTAAGCAAACATAACATGAGGCATTAAAATATATTTTTAAAAATTGCAATTATATTTAAAAGTTAAGTAGACAGCTTTAAGAATAAAAATGATCTAATTTAAATCTTCAGGAGTTTTGGAATATGCAGTGTTAAAGTGTCAGGGGAGTGTGTAATTTCCTTGGTTCTGTCTTATTGCAACAAAAATTTGAAGCGATGGACAGACTGGTATTACAGCCCTCAGACTGACCAGTGTTACAGCCCTGTGTAATTTCCTTGGATGGACCAGTGTTACAGCTCCGTGTTACAGCTCAATTTTATTTAGAAAGTAAAGGAAAATATATTCTTGAGGTATGAGGGCGGACCAACCCAAAAGACACAAAGAGAAGAGAAGCCCCGGTCCAATTTTGGCTCCTCTTTTTATATGGTTTTTTTCTGCTCCCTTGGGCCTGCCCTATGTAAATTGGGCTAGCCAGGAGTGCTGTTTGTTTTACCTGAGGTTCTCACTCTGCCCTCTGACCTTCTTCAGTTCTATTTTCTCAGGCTTTTCCCTTCCTTGTCTTTTAGCCACCACCATTCTGGACTCCTTTTTTCTATTCTACCTACCTAACAGTAACTGATTGTCCTTTATACATAAACAGGTTTTGTTTCATGCATAAAAAGCCCAGACTCCCAAGATTGCCTTCTGTATCTGAATCATTATATTACTATGTAACCTTAAGTAAGTTACAATAAATGATTGCTTTTATTATCTGTAGAGTAATGATTAACTGTTTCAGTTGACTCGAAGGGAGAAAATTATAGTCTAAAAGTATTTGTTTTACTGTAAGTAAATAAAAATTGATTTAAGACATTGTGTTTACACAATAAAAGGTAGTGTATAATAAATTTAGCATTGGTTCAATTCATTCTCTCAGTCGTGCCTGACTCTTTGAGACCCCATGGATTGCAGCACGCCAGGCCTCCCTGTCCATCACCAACTCCTGGAGTTTACTCAAATTCATGTCCATTGAGTCAGTGATGCCATCCAGCCATCTCATCCTCTGTTGTCCCCTTCTCCCTTCAATTTTTCCCAGCATCAGTGTCTTTTAAAATGAGTCAGCTCTTTGCATCAGGTGGACAAAATTGGAGTTTCAGCCTCAGCATCAGGCCTTGCAATAAATATTCAGGACTGATTTCCTTTAGGATGGACTGGTTGTATCTCCTTGAAGTCCAAGGGACTCTCAAGAGTCTTCTCCAACACCATAGTTCAAAAGCATCAATTATCTGGGGCCCAGCTTTCTTTATAGTCCAACTCTCACATCCATATATGACTACTGGAAAAAACCATAGCCTTGACTAGCAGATCTTTGTTGACAAAGTAATGTCTCTGCATTTTAATATGCTGTCTAGGTTGGTCATAAGTTTCCTTCCAAGGAGTAAGTTACCATCTGCAGTGATTTGGGAGACATATATGTTTGGAAGCATATATGGAAACAAAGAAATATTGCTTATTTTAGAATTTACCCCCATTCTGTCTTACCACATTTTAAATTCTTCATATTGAAATACACCATTAAAAGAGGGACCAGAAACAAATAATAATAAATACCAAAAATCCAATGAAAAGAAATTCTGTTCGTATTGGAATAGATTAGAACTTGAAAAGCATTTTCTTTAATGGAACAGATTAAATTAAATATTCAAGGCTTTGTCAGCCATACAGTCTCTGCTGCAAATCATTAAATCTGCTATTATACTAAAAAACAGTCATAGAAAACAAACAAACAAATGGCTATGGCAGTATTCTGATAAAACTATATATTTATAAAAACAGATGGTGATCCAGATTTATCTCAGATGTCCACCAGGTATAAATCCTTACAAAGTTAAAAATAGATTTTTAGAATACCTACCTTTTCATTATAGTGTTAATCTATCTAGAGATGAATAAAGGATATTTCAACAGTCCCACATTTAATTTTGTAATATTAGCACAATATTAGCACATCATTAGATTATTCCTGGTGGCTTAGTTGGTAAACAATATGCCTGCAATATGGGAGACTCAGGTTTGATCCCTGGGTTGGGAAGATGCCCTGGAGAAGGAAATACAACCCAGTCCAGTATTCTTGCCTGGAGAATTTCATGTACAGAGAAGCCTGGAAGGCTACAGTCCATGGGATTGCAAAGAGAAAGACACAACTGAATGACTAGCACTTCAGATATTTCACTAATTTCTGAAGAAATTCTGTTCTAGTGGTTGTCAATATTGGGAAGATTATTAAACATATCTGTGAGGAAGAAATCACTAGGCAGTTTCATTTTACTAAAAAGAACTGACTTGGCTTCTGCATAGATGGATCTATAATAACTATTTCATATAACACTTGTATTTCTGATTAATTAAACCAAGTCAGTGATTATATATGTTATTTTCTAAGACATCAGCATATTTTGCCTAAAGGACATCCCAGGCTTTGTACTCATCTAACAAATTTTAATATTTACTAACATTTACCAGGTTTTTGCAACCTCAGAAATAGTGCCATGGTAAACTGGAAAATTTTTTGTTTCAAAAGGAATTGTTCTGTGCAATGTTAATTAGTTCACAGCATTCCAGTTTTCTACCTACTAGATACCAAGAGTGCTCCTGCAGTCAAAACAATAAAAACCGGCTCCAGATATCATGGGAAAATATAAATTGAGAACCAGTGACATTTACTCAGAAATTATATATATATATACACACACACATACATACATACATACATACATGTATATACATGGTATTTAATGGTATTGTTATATAAATAACTATGATAGGGAGCTTCTAAGTTGGCTGCCGATAATTCTTAGCTCCCTGTTGTTCAGTTGCTAAGTTTTGTCTGACTCTTTGTGACTCCATAGACTGCAGCACACCAGGCTTCCTTGCCCTTTATTATTTCCCAGAGTTTGCTCAAACTTGTGTCCATCAAGTCAATGACACCATCCAACCATCTCATCTTCTGTCACTGCTTTGTTTATGCTTTTGCATAATCTTCTTCCCGTGAGTGTCAGATGGACTTAATGATTTGCTTTAACCAATTTTCTGTGACAAAAGTGATGAAATGTAACTTCAGAAATAAACTTACCATAGATTATGTCTTGATCATCTCTTATTCTTGCTTTTGTTCCCTCTGATGAAAGACAGCTGCCCTATAAAGTGACCCAGGTGGAGAGAAACTGAGGGACAACTTCAACCAACAGCCCGTAGGTAAAACCACTGGTAAAAACCATACCAGTGAGCTTGGAAGGGGACCCTCCTTCAGTTGTGCTTTGAAATGACTGCAGATCCCAGTGACACTTTGTTTGCTGTGTCTGCATGTTGATCTCAGAAACTGTAAGATAATAAAAGTCTGGTTTTAAGCTTCTAGATTTTGAGGTAGCTTGATATGCAGTTATGGATAGTTAATACTGTGGTATTTCATTTAGTTAAAATTAATTTATTAAGAATTTTAGACTTCCTGATTTTTTTTCATCTTTTATAAGGCAAATTCCAGGGCACTGAGTCATCTAGTGGTCAGCTGTCATGATTTATACTTTTTTCTTCTTCAGTTTTAATTTCCTTTTTATAATTTGTCTAAAATCTCTAATTTACACTTCACAAGACATACATTCACTACTAGATGATGGAAATGTACAAGAAAAAGAAAGTATTTGTGAAAATAGAAAAAGACTGGTATGCATAATAACAAAACATCAAGAGACACTTATTTTTAGTATGTTTTAGTGTGCTTTAGTGTTTTGAGTATGTTGCTTCAATATAACCACAAAACCTAAATTTTAAATTAAAAGGAATTATTTTGATGTAGTTCAAAAATTGATATTGCTCCAAATTTTAGAGCCCAAAAAAACAAAGTCTGACATTATTTCTATTGTTTCCCCATCTATTTTCCATGAAGTGATGAGACCAGATGCCATGATCTTAGTTTTCTGAATGTTGAGCAAGCCAACTTTTTCACTCTCCTTTTTCACTTTCATCAAGAGGATCTTTAGTTCTTCTTCACTTTCTGCCATAAGGGTGGTATCATCTGCATATCTGAGGTTATTGATATTTTTTCCTGGCAATCTTGATTCCATCTTGTGGTTCTTCCAGCCCAGCGATTCTCATAATGTACTCTGCATATAAGTTAAATAAGCAGGGTGACAATATACAGCCTTGATGTACTCCTTTTCCTATTTGGAGCCAGCCTTTGTTCCATGTCCAGTTCTAACTATTGCTTTCTGACCTGCATACAGATTTCTCTAGAGGCAGGTCAGGTGGTCTGGTATTCCCATCTCTTTCAGAATTTTCCATAGAGCTAGTGCAAATATAAAATGCTAATCATAGAGAGAATTCAGAATTACTTTATGTCCATTTTGCTTTCATATTATCAAAAAAGAAAATGACTTCTGAGTGATAAAAGGTTGAAAAAACACATGACTAAACAGAATTAAAGACATAGAAATAGCTAGGCAGATTTGACTCAGCAGGCCTGGGTTGCATATTCCTAATAGACATCTGTCTTTAAGACTGGCTCTTAGTTTTCTTCTGGGAGATAACCTCTGATTCCTTTTTTTTTTTTTCACCTTTATTTTTTAAAATTTTATTTTATTTAACTTTACAATATTGTATTGGTTTTGCCATATATCAAAATGAATCTGCCACAGGTATACATGTGTTCCCCATCCTGAACCCTCCTCCCTCCTCCCTCCCCATACCATTCCTCTAGGTCATCCCAGTGCACCAGCCCCAAGCATCCAGTATCGTGCATCGAACCTGGACTGACAACTTGTTTCATATATGATATTATACATATTACAATGCCATTTTCCCAAATCATCCCACCTTCTCCCTCTCCCACAGAGTCCAAAAGACTGTTCTATACATCAATGTCTCTTTTGCTGTCTCGTATACAGGGTTATTGTTACCATCTTTCTAAATTCCATGCGTTAGTATACTGTATTGGTGTTTTTCTTTCTGGCTTACTTTACTCTGTATAATAGGCTCCAGTTTCATCCATCTCATTAGAACTGATTCAAATGTATTCTTTTTAATGTCTGAGTAATACTCCATTGTGTATATGTACCACAGCTTTCTTATTCATTCATCTGCTGATGGATATCTAGGTTGCTTCCATGTCCTGGCTATTATAAACAGTGCTGCAATGAACATTGGGGTACACGTGTCTCTTCTGCCCAATAAGAATGTTTTTGTATGTCTGAGGTCTTGGGACTTGCTGTTCCAGAATGGCCAGGTAAGTTTACCCTAATAGTATAATGTATATGAATATCTGTTTTTGCTCTGGGGGAAGCTAGAGTCTGAGTAGCTAAAGTCTGTCATACAAGCTATGAATGCTTAAATGGCTGACAGCCAGTGAAAATTCTACAGTTCAAGGCTCAGGTGAGCTTTCCTAGTCAGCAATATTTTTCTTGTATTGTTAGACATTGTTTCTAGAAGAATCATTTCTTTGTACCAGTCCACTGGGAAAGGGACACCTGAAAGCTTGTGCCTGTTCTTTTCCTATTCTTGATCTCATGTGCCTTTTCCCTTTTCTGAATTTACTCTGAATCCTTTGACTGTAATTGTAAACATGAGCATAACAGATCTTCTGAATAAATTATATGAATTCTAGTGAATCTTCAAGCCTGAGAATGGCCTTGGAGATCCATAATGGAGAGAAAATTGGAATAATCATTATAAATGCACATAGTTTCAGATGAATTACACAGTTAACTACTACAGTAAACAGTATTTATATTATCAATATTGAATGGAGCAAGACCTTGTGCGGCTCCTGGGTGTGGAAACATTTCCATATCCTCTGTTTCTTGTTTGTAGGGAACAGACTCCAGCCTCCATGATCTCCCCTGAGTTTGAAAGGGCAGAATCTTGGGGCTAGTGCACTGGGATGACCCAGAGGGATGGTACAGGGAGAGAGGTGGGAGGGGGTTTCAGGATGAGAAATACGTGTACACCTGTGTGGATTCATGTTGATGTACGGCAAAACCAATACAATATTGTAAAGTAATTAGCCTCCAATTAAAATAAATTTATATTAAAAAAAAAAAAGAATCTAACAGCTGCTAATCCTGGAAGGGAGGGCTTCCTCAATGGCTCAGCAGGTAAAGTATCTGCTTGCAACGCAGCAGACACAGGAGATTCAGTTTCAACCCCTGGGTTGGGAAGATCCTCTGGAGAAAGAAATGGCAACTCACTCCAGTATTCTTGCCTGGAAAATCGCATGAACAGAGAAGCCTGTTGGGCTACAGTCCAATGGAGTCGCAAAGAGTCGGAAATGAGTGAGTGACTAAGAGCATAAGTATAAACACAATCAGAGAAGGGAGGGGCAAGGGAGGAGCATTCAAAGAACAGTAGTGCAGCCTTGGAGCAGGGTCCTGGTTCCACTCAAGCAGTACACACAACAACATTTTTTAGTTCTTTTGTAGAACTAAAACTCCCACAAACGGAAAATGTTAGCTTTCTTCATTCCAGAGATAAATTTGATAACCTCAAGAACCTTATCAGGAGACCTCTTGAGGCCAGATTAAAAGAATGTAGGCTCTGTACACCCCTTCATCCCTATCAGCAACCTTGCCCTTGAATCATTGATATCAAATTTACAAAATCCTCCTGGCTTAGGACACACAGTTTTTCAAGGCTTGAGTTCCCCTGTGTCTCCCTTTGCCTGGCAAAGTAATAAAGATTTTCTCTTCTACTTCACCCAAAACTCTGTCTTTGAGATTCGATTCAGCACCAGTACACAGAGGTGGAGTTTTGGGCATTGATATTACTTTTGATACTTTTTGTAATGTCACATAAAATAGGTACTGGAATAGGTACCGATTTTGGTATCGATGATAAAACTATAAATGCATGAGCTTAATATCAGATTCTGGAAACACTTTATAACATATTATAGAGCAGACAGTGAGCATAGTGGGAACAGGCATTATAGAATAGATATCTTTATAACTGAAGAACCTAACATAGCACATGATACATATAAATGCTCAATACTTGTTTGTAAAGCTAAATGAGTTCTAAGAACCTAAAAAAAGAAGGTATCACAAGGGATTAGCATAGTTACAGAATCAACACGGAAGCATAGCCTCACTCCATTAGTATTTTAAGTAAAGTGGTATCTAGTAAGAATGGTCAAGCAGATAAAACTCACAAGGTGGTCTGGATTTCAGAAAAGTGTTAAAATTTCTCACGATTTATTTATTTACCAGCTGGAGAAATGTAGGCCAGATGAGAGAAAAATCAAGTTTGATCAGAGTTGGATGATAGTACATTTAGACGGTTGAATTACATCTCCTCCACTGATCACTTAAAATAAAAAAAGAGTGATCATTTAGACTCTGTCCTAAGCCTTGTCCTATGTAACCCTTTTATCATTGACTTGGATAAAGACAAACATGTATGCTCATAAAATTTTCAGGTGACAAAAAGCTGAGAGAAATGGTTAATATACTGCATATCAATCAGTATTTGAAAAGTCCTCAACAGCAGTTTGTGTGGAAAATATGTCAGTATTTAGTTGACTGCCAAAATCAATCAGCTGTGACTGTCAGGGAAGTTAAATAAATGTGTGTTGTATATAAATTGAGTGGTACAGATATCTGTGCAAATATGTGTGTATGCCTGTGTGTTTCACTCATGGCTGTAGGAAATTACCTCATACAAAATCAACGGAGCTAATAGAATCCATCCAAAGAGGTTGTCTTAACTCAAAATTCATGATTTTTCTCTTACATGTCAGCTATTCTCATATTTATGATCAACCATGCAGTACATAATCATCGTCTTTAAGATTCAGCAATTTCTAAGAGTCCTAGTGTGACCAAGAAAGCTGTGTCCTAAATGGCTTTATTAATTCAGGAAAGTAAATTGTCAAGAGGTATTAGGGGTCATCTCAGTAAATACATACTAAACTGTTTTCAGTGACCTATTTTAGAAAGAATTTTGTGTTAGTGATTGCTTCTAGATCAAAGGGGTGGAGAGATGAAAGGCGTGTCACAGGACCACCTGCAAGAGGACGTTGAAAGCAGGAAGATTATCTGAAATGTGTGATCAAGAAAAGAAAAGCTTGCTTTAGAAAGGGAGAGGAACAGCCTCTCCTTATCACCTTAAAGGATATAAAATTAATAAGCAAATAGCTTTGAGAGTCATAGGGGAAAATAAAGTTTAAAAAAATGTTGGAACATAAGAGGAATTTCTAGCATATGATTTTCCTCTCTGGTACTCATCCCTTCTGTGAAAATCTCTGTGTCTCACAGACTGTTGTGGGTCCTCTCCCTGTTACCTTCCTGTGGACGTATCTACAGGAGCTAAAGCAGGATGCCTTTCTGTGAATTATGACTCTCTTGCTGCAAGCTGAGCTTGAGACTATAATTACCTTTGCTGATAGGAGACTGGGAAATGGATCACAGGTGAACAGCATGATAAGGTGCTGAAGTAGGTGGGGAAGAAAACTGCCTCTGAATACTTCAGTAAATGCAGGGGATACTTACCTCTCATTCCATTAAAAGTTATCAGAATATTTATTGTGGCTAATTTTGACTTTAATGGAATACAATGTGTAAGAAAAGTTTGCATAGGGTGATAAGAGCTAGATCCTGAGAAAGGCAAACAAGTATGGTTTAATTGAAATGATTAAGTACCAACACCTGTCCTAGAATATGACAGCAAAGTTAGGCCCTAAATGGTGCTTGGTAGGAGAGGTCAATTTCATATACTTTAAAATAATAGCATTATTATTATTACAAATGATATGGTGTTTAGAAATATAATTTATTGATGCATAATTTATCAAATATAAATTATATAAACATTATTAATATAATAAATTATAAATAAAGCATAATTCTCAGTAGTATAGTGGGGTTATAATTGCTGCTTCAAGCTGTCAGAATGAAAGTTAAAATTTTAGAATGTTCTTCTACCCATACCAAATTATTTGGGTATCTAATACATACTTGGGATTAGAATATTATAATTCATTAACCCCTTAGAGTTGAGAGTCTAATGGGCAAAGAGAAGGAAGTATATCTTCAATGAAGATATACCAGCAATAAAGTGTAATTAACAACATCCCTAGTTTCTTCAGTGACCTGGTTCATGGAGAGAGAGAAAAAGCATGTATGTGTCATAGAGAGAGAGATGGAGATAAAGAGATGGAACTAGAAGGAAAGAAAGACAAGAGAGATTGAGATTGGCTTGTTAATTACTTTAAAAATGGAATTAGCTTATAATAGCATTAATCACTATTCAATAAAGTGGAATCTCTCAGTCATTTCCGACTCTTTGCAACCCCATGAACTGTAGCCTACCAGGCTTCTCCATCCATGGGATTTTCCAGGCAAGAGTACTGGAATGGGTTACCATTTCCTTCTCCAGGGGATCTTCCCAACCCAGGGATGGAACCCAGATCTCCTGCATTGTAGGCAGGCACTTTACCATCTGAGCCACCAGGGAAGCCCACTATTCAATAAGGTAACTTCAATAAGCAGAACTCTCATTCCTTCATTGTAGCTGATTTGCCTTTTAGAAGATAGGGGAAATAGAATTTGGAAAAGGAAGACAATTATATAAATAGCTTAGTTAAAAATAGTGGTGAGGTTTTACATAATTAAATGCAGTCTGCAAGGATTCATTTCAACACTGTCTTAGGCCAGTTTTCTGGAAACAGATTCTGAACTGGCAATTTGAAAGGGGGCTTTTCAGTAAGTACAGTCAGCAAAGGTGCTTGAAGAGGTGAGGAAAAATCATCTGAGTGGAGGAAGAATTTGAACTACATTTCCACAATTCAGTTATCATAGAGCCCTCAGTTGATCTCACATTGGGTTTAGGGGCTATGATAGCTCTTTAGAAAAAAAAGGGGCCCAAACTTTGCCACTGACTCCATTAAACAGTTGTTGGATATGGGCTCCCTTTAGGAAAATATTGTAACCCTGGTGAGGGAACTTTCTTCAACTAAAGCAATTTCAGGGGAATCACACACCTGAGAGCAGCTAGTGGTTAGTGGCTCAGGGAATAGGAGGTGGATGTAAAGAAAGGGAAATCTGGCCTGGGTATCACAGGGTCCACCACAAACATCTAGATGAATCCCATTCACTAGATTATCATTCAACATTCCCAGAATTTGCCTCTTTAGACAGAGTACTTAAAAGCCTTAAAGAGGCACGCAAGCAGGCTCAGTCATTTGTGTCCGAGGGACTCTGCAAAGCTATGGACTGTAGTCCATCAGGCTCCTCTGTCCATGGGATTCTCCAGAGAAAAATACTGGAGAACGTTATGATGCCCTCCTCCAGGGTATCTGTCTAACCTGAGGATCGAACCCACATCTGCTGCATTGCAGGTGGATTCTTTACTCACTGAGCCACCTGGGAAGTCTTTTAAAGAGGCATAGCTCCTCAACTCAGCCTCTAAAAATTCAGCAGAAAACTTAAGTACAGAGTTTGTAATTGACAAGCATTTGGAGGTAGATCAGAAGATGAATGGCAAAAGGAAAGTGAGAGATTCTAAAAAGAGGAGTATTGATCACAGAAAATAGAATAGTGTAAAGTTATTGTGTCAGAGGGGACAAATGGGAGAGGCCTGCTTGCATTTTTTTTTTTTTTTCCTAAACCAACTTTCTGAGGTGCGGCAGACAAATTACAGAAGATACAATTAAAATTGGTTCAGTCCATGAGGTCTGCCTCTATTCCACCTAAATAACACTGAAAAGCCAGGAGCAAGCAATAAGAATTCATAATTCCACATCTTAAAATAAAGCTATGAAAATCATCAGAATGATAAACCTACAAGGAGAGAGATGTGTGTGTGTATGTGTGTGTGTGTGTTTAAAACTATCTGGTGCAATTCAAAATGAAAGGAAAGAATTATTAGAGGCCAAGGAATAAAGGAAGAAACAAGACCTATGGGAAAGGTAGCATTTCTAAGGAAATAGCAGATACTTCTAAAGAAACAGATATTGCCAAAAATGTTCTCTAGAAAAAGACTTTGCTCAACAATCCCTAATTAAAGCTTGCATATCTAGATGAGAGATTGATGTCTTTATAAATGCACTTGAATACTGTGAAATATATTTATTAGGATACATTTCCATTGTGGAATTATTGCAGATGGCTCTGTTTTATAAAGTTACATAATTGTACACATCCAAATTTATATTTAATACCAGGATTTATGTCTTTTGAAAATGGAGTCATGTAACTGCATCTTACAAACTTATAATTGCAAAGAAAATTTCAGTGAATACTTGGTAGAGAGAAAATGTTATAGAGTGTATTCCATATGGTAAAATAGTCACGTTTCTTTTGTTCTGGAGTCTGTATGTCTGGGTTCAGATTCCACATTTACCACTTAATAGGCGAGTTCAAACAGTTACTTGAATTCTAGACTCAGTTTCCAAATATGTAAAATGGGGATATTCTTTGTAATTATGGAGTTTATTATAGTGTCTAGTACATTGTAATTATTCCATGAATGACAACTATTATTGTTATTACTATTAATTTTTGTGGTGAGCAGAAGTGTTAACAAATTTCCTTAGAATAAAAATGTCTTAGAAAAATAAATATGGATAAGGAGGAAGAATGAGAGTTTAGTGAGTATAATCAATGAAGTTTAGTAAAACAGAGATACTTGAGCCATGAGAAAGTATGAAATAAGGATTATTTATTCCTAGAAATGAGTTATATCATTATTTTGAGGAAGTTCATTGGTATACATACATATTTTTAGTAGTTTGATGGGTTAATGATTTGGTGGCCCTAATGGTTCTTCACATTTGACTATACTAACAGTAAATATTTATTAACTGCCTACTATGTTTCTGCTGCAGTTCTTGGCACTTTACATATTTAGATTCAACTAAGTTTTCCTCCATTTTTTTTTTTAAATCAGGTAAACTGAAATCCTATTTCAAGTGGAAAAAAATATGATGAGTGTTTCTAGTAACTTGACTATTATTAAATTGAGAAGTCAAAATATAATCCCAGACACATTGATTCTAGAGATTATTATCTTAAATAGTACACTGTTCTATAGTGTATCTACTTGCATGTGTGTTTTCAATGCAATGTAAAACATTGGTGAGTAAGCCTGTTATTCATGAAATCAATTCAAGAGGATAAAGTTATCTGACTTTTAGTGATTCTCTAGTACTATTAGACTGTCACTACATATCGTATTTACAGTTCTACCTCTTGGTAAGGTGAATAAAGGGTGAAAATTAAGTAGGGTTTTAGATTTTCTATCCTAAAGGAAATCAGTCCTGAATATTCACTGCAAGGACCGATGTTGAAGCTGAAACTCCCATAATTTGGCCACCTGATATGAAGAGCTGACTCATTGGAAAAGACCCTGATTCTGGGAAAGATTGAAGGCAGGAGAAGAAGGGGACGAGAGAGAATGAGATGGTTTGATGGCACCACCGACTCGATGGACATGAATTTGAGCAAACTCTGGGATTTGGTGATGGACAGGGAAGCCTGGCATGCTGCAGTCCATGGGATCGCAAAGAGTTGGACATGAGTGAATGACTGAACTAATACTCATTCCAAGTCCTGAATGGCTTACATGGTCAATGAGAAACGGGAACTGTGATTACATACACAGTACCTATCAATGGTTGGTGGCTTATCACATAATTACTGGAATCAATTGATGAGACATAAGAGTACCACAATCAACGTAGTCTCATGGACCAGCTATCAAAAGCATTGAATTGGCAGCCACTGGTGGGTAACAGTAGGATCACTTCATAAGAATTGACATCATTCTTCCACTGTATTATGGTCATACACATGGAAATTCTATTTTTAAATATGAGGGGCCTTCCTCTCTGCCAAAATTATTTTTTTCTAAAATTTTGTATGTTAGTTAGGGCTGCAATAACAAAATGCCACCAATAATGAGCCTTAAAGAACAGAAATACATATTTTCACAATTCTGGAGGCTGGAAGGCTGAGATCAAGGTGTTGTCAGGGCTAGTTGCTTCTGAGATGTCACCCCTATAGATGATCATCTTCTCCTTGTGTCTTCATGTGGTCTTCTTTCTATATGAGTATATTCAAATTCCCCCTTCTTATAAGGACACCACTCTTCAAATAGTCACCATTATCTCCAAATAGAATCACACTTTGAGGTACTGGGGGCTAAAACTTCAACGCAGGAAGTTTGGGGAGTTGAGCCATAACACATTAAAGTAAAGTAAATATCGGTCAGTCGTGTCCAGCTCTTTGCGACCCCATGGACTGTAGCCTACCAGGTTCCTCCATCCATGGGATTTTCCAGGCAAGAATACTGGAGTGGGTTGCCATAACAGAATAAAAATATATTCTACACTCCACATGATAACAGTTATTTTATATTGTCACCCAAGTCTACATGCTACTACAGTCCAGTAGAAGACTCAAATTGAAAGAAATAATTCTAAACTTTGTTCAACATAGTCTACAAATGAGTCAGATACACAAAAGTGGGGTAGAGTTTCCTTCTCATGTAGCATTTCATTCCATTGATGGGGGATGGAAAAGAGGAAAGCTTCACAAATTCAGATTTTACTCTCTATACCTTTTGCAATCAAAGAAGAATGCTCACACTATACACACACACACACACACACACACACACACACACACAAACCAGGATGTCTGACTTCATTGTTGTTTTTATGAAAATGTAATAAGCCTTTTGTTTTTCACCTAGTAGTAGCTATGGTTACATTTATAATATTTTCTGAAAGGTCAAGGCCTTTCAGTCTTACCAATCTAGAATATAAATAATTGGGTACTAAATTTGTAACACATTAGGGTCATCAAAAAATTACAAAATAATGGAATATAAAAGGCAAATCCAAATTGAAGGTAAAAAAATTGGTGATAAGAAACTGAGTGTAATTTCACTTAACGATTTCTTATTAATCTGTGTAATCATAAATGAACCATTCTTCATGTACCTGAAATGTTTTTCTCCACTATTTATTTTTGCCCCTTAATTTTACTGTGAAGGAAAGAACAGACAACATAATTTTCATGTTCTCCAGGGGACTATGATTAGAATGTTATTATTTAAATAAAGATACAAAGAGTAAGCATGAGCTTAAGTTAAAGCTCCAGTGAATATAGTGGGAATCTTGATAGGCTTAAGAAAAACTATTTTTAAATCTCACCTTTCAGTCACATTACTACAAAAGTGGAGACGATAGTGTTAGATATCTGTCATGTACCTATTCTAGCCTCAACAATTATTACATCATGACAATTTCTTTTATTCTTAACCATACTCAGACTCTTTGTCCTTTGATTATGCAGAAATGAGTCCCAGGAACTAAAACTTTTAGAAATAAATATTTCAGTATGTAATTCTAGAATATTCTTTAATAAATATATATTCTTTAATAAATATACCTACAACAGTATTAACATGTTCCTATAAAAAATAATTTGTCTTTTTAATAGATTTATTTTCAGAGAAATTTTCTGTTTACAGTAAAATCAAAAACAATGTACAGAGATAGCACATAGATTCCCTGCCCCACTCATGCACAATATTTCCCACCAGAGTGGTACATTTGGTACAATTGATGAACCTGCCTTGATATATCATTATCACTCAAAATGTATACTGTGTTTCACTCTTGGTGCTGTTACATTTTCTGGCTTTGGACAAATGTATAATGATATGCAACCATAATTACGCTGTCATACAGAATGGTGTCACCGACCTAAAATTGCCCTGTTTTCACCTATTTATTCCTCCCACCTCACAATCCCTGGCAACCCTGATCTTTTTACTGTCTCCATAGTTTTACATTTTCCAGAATGTGACAGAGTTATAATTATACTGTATGTAGCCTTTTCACATTTGTCTCTATTACTTAGTGGTGTTCATTTGTTTCCTGTATGTCCTTTCATGGCATGATGATTATTGGCTTTAAGTGCTGAATATTAGTAATATAATGTATAATAGTGATAATGATATCATTAAATTTAATGCTATGCATAAAATAATTTTTTCTTAAAAATAAAATAAAATGTGTAGTCAGTTTACATTTTTAAAATTATCACATGTATTTTTGTAATATTTGAAAAGTCAAATAAAATCCATATATTGCAACTGGTTGAAATGCAGCTTAAATCTCTCTCCTTTTTTTTTTAAATTCAGGATTACGTGTCTCTCCTGCAGCCTCGTTTTTACTGTCATTGTTGTTTTTGCTGAGGAGATTAAGAAATATGTTGTAGAAAGTTCTCACACAGGCAGATGTTTTCTAATTGCCCATTGATAACAGAAAAACAATTGCCTGAGATACCTATCACCATAAATATTTTTCCTAGAATGCAAACAGCAAAGAAAAAGAATACAGAGGAAGTGTCTAGGATGTCAAAGGATTGTCTGGAACGCTAAAGGAAGAGCCTGTTACTCAGACAAACATGTGCATCGCAGACACACGGATTAGAATCTCGATTCTGACAATTAAGAGCTTAACATTGGACAAGTTTTTAATATTTTTGGTCTCAACTTCCAGGTATGCAAAACTGTACAAAAGTACATAAGAGTTCAATTGCTGAAAACAGAAGTTTCTTTTTTCTTGCTTGATTTCTTTTTAAAATTATTTTAAATTTTTTATATAATTTTTAAAATTTTTTAATAATTTTTTTAAAGCATGAAAGCTGCCAGAGAAAATGTACAATTCCTACAGAGTGATAACAGTGACAGCTGATATTAAAACAATCATATAAAACAAATTATCTTTAAAGAAGAGTATAGAGGAAATATTTAGTGATGTTGAAGGCTTATGTGGAACATTAAAAGAAATAACCTGTGACTGAGAAATAAACAAAGAAACAAACAGAAATAGTATGGTTTAGATGTTTGGTTTGGATCAATAGAGCCAAAGTTAAATTTCAACTTTGCATATGCTTTCTGTATAGATTTTGGAAGTGCATTGACTAATCTTTAATTTCCCTCATCTTTCAAATGGATACAATAATATTTACCTCAAAGAGATGATATCAAGATTAAAAGAAACAAATTAGTAAGAACATTGAACTAATTTGCTTCATAAAGTTCATAACTGTCAAAATATGAGTAGAGGGAAGAGTCTGTGTGAAGGATATATAAATTAAATGTTCGTGTATTTATCTCAACTTTCCTTCGTGTCTACTTGTATACATACATATAAATGCTGGGTTGGAGTGACTACAGTTACAGTGAATCTATCATTTGAAATAATTCATTTGCATGATCCTTAAAATATTTTCTTGACAAATATTTTATAGCTACCTAATTGATTTACAAAGTTTTTGTTTGGTTTGTTTCATTTTTAAAGAAGAAGGAAAACAAAGTCAGAAAGAAATACAGAGGAGCTTGCACTCCTGTTGGTGATGTTTTATTTCCTTGGATGGGGGCAGATGTGTGACTGTTTATTATTTTCTATGTCTACAATACTACCTAATAATTTTTAAATTATTATTCAACTATACTTAGCTAGCACTCAGAAATGGGAAGACTTTTAAAAATTGTGGAATAATTTAGTTTCAAGTTACAGATAATAAAGTATAAAGATGTGCAGAATGTGTTAATAATGAATGATATGATTATTGATTATAAACAGTTTCATTTCCTCCGTCTGTGCTCTTTATTTATTTAATATCTTCTCTTTCCCATACACCTGAACACTTCTCTTCCTTTAAGGATATTAAGTCTCCTTTCGTGTTGCTAATGTTATATTGGTTGACTAATTTAGGGAATAAGATCAATAACATATAGACTAGATACTATGGTCCCCATACTGTAGCAGTATTTGGCTGGAGCTAGCTAATAGAGACTTCTTAGCTTGCAGGAAGTCGGAAAATTTTTTACATTAAATTCCAAATATTAATATATTTTTCTTAGTCAAGCCTGTATTGAAAAGAAAAATTGCTCACTGACTGTTATAATGAATATTTTTTAGAGTCCAAACTTAACATTTTAATGAATAATAAAAGACAGGTTTTATATATGTTTTATATGCATGTTTATCTTACCTCATTCAATTTTTTTCATAATTATTAAGGCAAGTTCTGATATAAATTTCCAAACATATTTCAGCAGATTGGGAAATGCTCTGAGTTTTCCACTAGCCTTTATATTCATTATATTTTTGAAGATCATAGTTCATGATTACTTCAGAATGAACTATCTTTCTATGTTTATTCATTTGGAGTAATTGCTGCATTAAATGTTTTAGATATACTTTTTTATAAGAAGTAAAACATTTATTTGAGATCAGATCATTTGGTATTTCCTGAAAACATTTATTTTTGCCAGTTAGAATACACTCTATATTCTGGTAACAGAACTTCATTTTTGCTTTGTGTCCTAATCATGCAGCCTTTATTACATGATTTAAGTCATTCCCAGAGCTAGACACGAACTGAGGACTAAGCCAATTGGTAGATTTCTTCCATATGACCACAAAGGTTCAAAAATGGGTCCATGACCTAGATCAAACCAATCAGAATCACTAAGCTGGATGTGGAGTTTTGAGAGTGAAATTCTAGAGCAGCAAAATCCTCATGTGACAAAGAGAAGAGGAACTCTTTGATAATAAAACAAAGAATAATAAAAAAAGTAAGAGACAGAGAGATAAACTATATTACTTTAACATTGTTTGAACCAATGATCAACTGTGTCTGAACCTGGCATATTTCTTAACTTTAGGAATTGGGTCTAATTGATCCTTTACTACCTATTTAACCTGAGTCACTTTGGTCCTCACTCACTGTATGTGTATGTATATATATATATATATATATATATATATATATATAATGAAAATATTTAATATTATGTTTTATTATTTTGCTCAGTTAACTAAATATTCTAATATTCTGCCCATATTTTGTTAGGTCACCAGAATTTTGAAATGCTATATTCACAGCATTAGACACATACTGAAGAGCCTTTCATGTCATGGACAATTTCCTTTGATGATCCCCAGGGACATCAAGGTGCAAATGTTATTCTCAGCTCCGTGGCAGAAGAACTAATTCTGTGATGACTAATCTCAGTATGTCTCTGACCTCTAAAACTGTGCCATATCTGATGAATGGCATCCTAGGAAACAAGGCTTGACACATTTGCTTCTTTGTCTGAAATCAGTTGAGAAAAAAAAAGTTAAAATGCATTTTAGGGATGCATTGTGGTCTTTCACTTGGATTAAATGAAGAACAGAACAGTGTATTTATTTTCTAATAAATAATTCACTTCCTGAATTGGTTTTTAGGCAAAGAGGTACATTTGTGTTTCCAGAGGTATAAACAAGAGTGATGATTGAGAACTTAATATAGACATAATCTCTAGCTTTCCCTGATTAGTTCGCCATGGATTTTTGCCAGGGATTAGCGTACAGCTGCAAAATTTGCATGGTAATCCTTGGCTATACAATTTGATGGCAGACATTATTTAAGTCGTGTCCCTAAAACTAATAAGGATAAAGCATGCATCATTTATTGATTTGCACCTTCATATGGATAGATAAGCAAAGAGAAGATAATAATCTAAAGTTACAAGGAAGTCAACACAGAGATAAAATCTGACAGTAAGATATCTAAGTAAGAAAATTGGATTATAAGCCAATTAGTGCAGAGTGGCTTCAGGGAAGTGATGGGATGTGAGTTGAAGCTTAAATACAGGGTTGGATTAGATGAAAATTAGGTATTCCCATTAGGAACAGAGAAGACATGGACAATGTAAGCAGTAAAATTGTGAGCAGTAGATAAAGCCTGGTGGAACAAAGTGGTCATGATTGGAAGAAATATGACATAAAGCTAAAATAAAACTGGTGTAGAACTATGTGAAGGATGCGGTAATAACAGTGAAAGAATTTTGAGATTTATCTTTAAGTGATAAATCCTTTTTATTGGTTTTAGGCCTTTGCACGTAGCTAATACAAAAAAAAAAATTAAACTTGGCAAGCACTGCTTTTGCTTCTAGAAAAACAAGTAAGTGAACATTACATAAGTCTTTTCATGAGAATAGCTGACTCTAAAGTGAGTATATGGAGTAGAAAATGGTCAGTGTTCCAGTCTCTTGTGTGGAAATGAAAGAATTAAATTCAATTACAAAGTTTAAATCATCTGCTGGGACCAAAGGAAGACAGTCTTTATATCACACCCCTTTAACTGTAGGATGGAAGGCAAGGTTATATAAACATGGCTTTGGGGGAACACCTGGAACTGCTCTGTAAGATAACATTACACATAACTGTTGAAATGCTTTATATTTACGGCAAATCAAAACTTTAAATAGTAAAGCATAGAATGGAGGTGCTTAGGAAACAGCAACAGTAAACACATGAATATGCCATTCAGCAGATGGAATGAAAGGAAATGATCACAGGTCTCTTTAAGAAGTACAACAGTAGTAACGGGTCCAAAAGCAAATAGCAGGCTTAGCATAGAGTTATCACATAGACTAGAGATCAATGTTGCTTTGAGAAATGAATACATATTAGTCAAGCAAAAGTTAATATTTGGACAGGGGAGATAAACCGTGTTCCACACTGAAGTACAGCATGAGAGAAGATGTAAAATTGATGGAGACAATGGTGCATTATCTGGGTTCCTCTGATGGTTCAGTGGGTAGAGAATCTGCTTGCAATGCAGGACACACAGGAGACAAGGATTCAATCCCTGGATCAGGAAGATCTGGAGGAAGAAACCACAACCCACTCCAGTATTCTTACCTGAAAAATCCCATGGACAGAGTAGCCTGGAGGGTAACAATCCAGAATGTCACAAAGAATTCAGTACAACTGGGAGACTAAGCACATGGTGCCTTACAGAAACTGAAAGGCGTGAATTGTGTCTTCTAATGAAACTGGAAAACATGGGTCTAGAAATGAGTAGCCAAGTGCCAAGGCTTGAAAGTTTCATGGCCAAAATAATAAGCACTTTCCCAAGTGATAGAAAAATACTAAGTGCTAACCACAGAAAGAATTATTTCCAAAATCTCTCTATCTGTACAAAGATATCATTGTTAAAAAATACTTTATTGGGTAATTTCAGTTCAGTCAGTTCAGCCGCTCAATCGTTTCTGAATTTGCAACCCAATGGACTGCAGCATGCCAGTCCTCCCTGTCCATCACCAGCTCCTGGAGTTTACTCAAACTCACATCCATCAAGTCAGTGATGCCATAAAACCATCCCATCGTGTGTCATCCCCTTCACCTCCTGCCTTCAATCTTTCCCGGCATCAGGGTCTTTTCAAATGAGTCACTTCTTCGCATCAGGTGGCCAAAATATTGGAGTTTCAGCTTCAGCATCAGTCCTTCCAATGAATATTCAGGACTGATTTCCTTTAGTATGGACTGGTTGGATCTCCTTGCAGTCCAAGGAACTCTCAAGAGTCTTCTCCAACACCATAGTTCAAAAGCATCAATTCTTCGGCACTCAGCTTTCTTTATAGTCCAACTCTCACATCCATACATGACTAATGGAAAAATGATAGCCTTGACTAGATGGACCTTTGCTGACAAAGTAATGTCTCTGCTTTTTAATATGCTGTTGAGGTTAGTCATAGCCCTTCTTCCAAGGAGCAAGTGTCTTTTAATTTCGTGGCTGCAGTCCCCATTTGCAGTGATTTTGGAGCCCCAAAATAAAGTCTGTCATTGTTTCCACTGCTTCCCCATCTATTTGTCAAGAAGTGATGGGGAGGGAGGAGGGAGGAGGGTTCGGGATGGGGAGCACGTGTATACCTGTGGCGGATTCATTTTGATGTTTGGCAAAACTAATACAATTATGTAAAGTTTAAAAATAAAATAAAATTAGAAAAATTAAAAAATAAATTAAAAAAAAAAAAAAAAAGAAGTGATGGGACCAGATGCCATGATCTTTGTTGTCTGGATGTTGAGCTTTAAGCCAACTTTTTCACTCTCCTCTTTCACTTTCATCAAGAGGCTCTTCAGTTCTTCACTTTCTGCCATAAGTGTGGAATCATCTGCATATCTGAGGTTATTGATATTTCTCCCGGCAATCTTGATTCCAGCTTGTGCTTCATCCAGTCCAGAATTTTGCCTAATGTATTCTTCATGTAATTTAAATAATCAAGGTGACAATACAAGGTGACAGCCTTGACATACTCCTTTCCCTATTGAGAACCAGTCTGTTGTTCCATGTCCAGTTCTAACTGTTGCTTCCTGGGTAATTTACTCTACCTAATAAAATGTATATTATCCTTTCTTTGCTATATTCAACCTAAAACTTAAACTAATATATACATTTTATAAGAATAGAAAACTTTAATTCTGACAGCTTTTTAAAATACTTATTTAATTAATAAGAGTTTTTAACTGCCTTCTGTGTGAAAAAAACAATCTGTGCTAGTTACTAGAGATACACAGATTAAAACATTAATCAGATAAAGTACAAAGTCTGAAAGATGAGATCAATTTATAAACAAGTCATCTAAAGGGGCAATTGGATTAGCTAAAAAATGGAAAATGAAGTAACAACAGTGCTCAGAGTTCTTTGGTGTTCAGCTTAAATATTGATTTGTGGGGAAAGATCTCTCAAAGGCAATTTGATAGAATATTTGATGAAAAGTCATATAAGCATTGAAAATAAGCTTGCAAGTTGAAACTAATTTAAAAGAGCAGAGGAAAATCATGAAAAATATAAGCACTGAGATCAGATACAAGTTGAAATAATTAGTAATGTGCCAGGCATTCTTACCTACAACAAAGAATTAGAGTATATTTCTTGCCCTTATGGATGCTACATTAGAGTGAGAAAATGGATATAATAAATGAATAATTACAGTATCAGAAATATTAAAATTTATGAAGAAAAATAACTGTTAGAAGTTAGGGAATATTGGGTTGTATGTCAGGAAACAGTCTCTTTCTGACATTTGAATAAAGACCTCCAAAAGGTAATGGAGCCCTGCAGGCATCTGATAGATAATCTGATTGTGGTGCTGCCTGAGTTTAGGGAAAAGCAAATGCATTGGTACTGAAGGAGATCAGATTTTAAGGGTCTACATAAAGGCCAGGGCTCAATGTCAGGTGTCCACCTAAGTTAAGGTGAAATAACCCTAAGAATCCATATCAGTATGCATACATTTCAAAATCTATTTCCTTCCCCAAGCAAAAATTAAATGAATAAGATCCTAGACATTAAAACCAAACAAGATTGCAAAGAGGACTGGGTCCAACCACTGCATGTTGCAGATGATAAAATTGCATACAGAGAAACAAAATTATTGGCAGAATGGGGTTGGGACTAGAAATTAGGCCCGTTCAATGATAGGCAGTTTGTTTTTTCCTATTATCCCTGCTGACACACACAAAGTAAGCTCCCAGAGGTTGTCTTGCTATAGCATCTAGCTTAGTATTGAATACAGTAAGCTGCATGATTCACTACCTTTTTCAAAGTGACATGACAATACAGAACCTTGTTGTCATTTTCTCCATGAAATATTACCTATAATTTATTGAAGACAGAAAAGCCAATTTTTATACAGTAAAACTGCTTTATCCTTAGGCTTTCAATAGGAACAGCATAAAAATATTTTTTTAAAACTAGGGAAATTTGGGATTCACTTTTGGAAGGAACTCAGCTACTTTCAAAAAATATTGCTGGATAGGCTCACTTCAACTTTCCAAGATCACTTAAAATAACTAAAGCTGACTTTTTCGCTTATTTTTGAGTTTTCTGGAATATGAATCAATTTGCTATCTTCTATTCCTTTAGTTTTTATTTGGATTTTGTGAATTTGCTAAAAGACATCTTTTCTTAGCAGGGTTCTTTGAACCACTTGCACCTCATAAAAGTCCATTATTATTGCCTCATTCCCCAGCTTCTACACCTGGGCCAGGATATTGCTGCTGACATGGTTTTGTGACCCTTGTAAAGCTCATGGCCTTTCACTCTACTAGCTCTGCTGTTCCAGAAAATATTAATGTGTATCTGTCAAAATATCATCAACAGTAAGTGATCTTGGAACAGGCATTGCTGTCTGAAGTTAATCACTATATTTCTGCTGATGTCAGTCTATCTATAGCCTTCAGATATATTTGCATTTTTGCAATTTTTTTAATGTTCGAAAGCATGTTTTGTTATAAAAATTTGTAAATATTCTTAAAGAAAAAGAAGTGGTAAATGATAATAGCGTCTTCCCTATCCTACTTAAAAAAAAAAAAAAAAAACTCATAGTACAGCTTAAGTATAATATTAGTAAGAGTCAATTCTGAGAGTTCAATCCTAAAGGTAAAGACACTTTCTGAAGAAAGGGAAAAGCACATAAGCAAATGGGAGAGATATTGTGAATAATGAATCTGTTTTCTTCCCAATTCTTAGTTTTAAAAATGACAGTTCAATTGCCATAGCAGTAAAGTTTGTCATTTTTTTTTTAACATATTTACTTTCCTTTGTCCTTAGAGTCCTTTATCTATGGGACAGAGGTTTCACCGACAGTAATAGATTCAATTGTTTTACACTCATCCCACTAATGTTCTGTGCTGTGCTTAATTGCCCAGTCATGTCAGACTCTTTGCGATCCCATGGGCTATAGCCCACCAGGTTCCTCTGTCCATGGGGATTCTCCAGGCAAGAATACTGGAGTGGGTTGCCATGCCCTCCTCCAGGGGATCTTCTCCACCCAGGGATGGAGCCCAGGTCTCCTGCAGTACAGGTGGATTCTTTACCCTCTAAGGCACCAGGGAAGCCCTCTAGGTGGGGTCTAGTTCTCTCACCTTGAATCCAGGCAAAGGTTGTAGACTACATGCCCAAAAGAATAGTGTGAAAATGATATCACTAGTTTCCAGACCTAGATTTAAGAAATTTAGGTGGCTTCTGCTGCCTGTCCATTGCATACTCATCTTGGTTACCAGCTGCCATGCTCTGAGGAAGCTTAACTAGTCCTTAAGAAAGATTCTTTTAGGAAGGAACTGAAGTATGTTATAGTCCAAGCTGAGGTCCCAGCTGACAGTCAATGCCAATTTTCCAGCCATATGAGTGAGCTCATCTTCAAAAACTATCTTCGGGCTCCAGTCAAGCTGGAGTAAAGGAGCCAGTGATGAGAGCCTCATACCAACACTGCACAAATGTCAGGATAATTAAAAAAAAAAAAAAAGATTCTGTGGTTTTAAGTAATGAAGTATTGAGTGTTTTTTATGTACCAAAAGAGTTCCCATTCATGAACATATACATAACAGTCAGATTTGCTATTTCTGTAAGAGTGTTCTGTACTTGCTTACACTAAGGGACTATATTCTCCACAAAGCCATTTACATGTACTTCCTGAGAACAGTGTTAATCTTCCTTTAGAGCAGGTGGATTAATTAGTTACTAGAAGATAGTAATATGATTGAAGAAATTTGCACTAAATCTTGAATGGCTAATTGTGTGTTTAAGCCACTCTGAAAGCTTTAACTAGCAATATTTTAACAAACAAAATAAACTGAAAAGCATTGGGAATATGGCCAATATTTTGTAATAACTGTAAATGGAGTTAATCTTTAAAATTTTATTTTAAAAGGTCCAATGCATGATACAGGGTGCTCAGGGCTGGGATGACCCAGAGGGATGGGATGGGGAGGGTAGTGAAAGGGGGGTTCAGGATGGGGAACACATGTACATCCATGGGAGATTCATGTCAATGTATGGCAAGACCAATACAATATTGTAAAGTAAAATAAATAAATAAAACTGGAAAAGATTATTTAAAAAGTTAAAAAAAAGTTGTTTCATTAGATTTCAACAAACCAAAGAACACATAAATATTTTCCCCTTCAAAAAATAAATAGAAAAAAATATTAGAAAACATGGGAAAGAATATTCTCAGAAAGGGTCATATTCTAGAGTATACAAAACATATGGATTGTCCTTATGTGTTTTGAGCCTTTAACCTGAATAGGTTAAATCAAGGATATACCTCTTCTGTTAGTTATGAAAGAGGTGACGTATACTGCATTGCATTGTATTTTAAATAACCCATTGTTCATCCTCAAGACTAGTTTGTATGTTTCTTTAAAGTAGGAGTGAAGTCTACTTCATCTATATATTTTAGCACACAGCTAATAAAGGGAATTTTGTACAATTCAGATATTAAAAAAGAACATTTTATGTGAAACAATATGTAGCATTCCATACACATGCTTACTACTTTTTTGTTAAAATATCCAAATATCATGAGACATCAACATAAAACAGTTGTTAAATGAATTATATATATACACACACACACACACACACACATATATATATATATATACATATGTACACATATGTATAGATATGTATGCATCTGGATGCAGAGGCCCCACAGAGACTAAGCAGACGTATCTTTGAGTGTTTGAGTATCTCCTGTAGAGTCATGGGTCAGCAGTGGCCTGCCGCAGGGACAAGGGCGCTGGATGCAGCAGACCTGGGTCACCCA
The DNA here is from genome assembly GCF_055505025.1 of Bos grunniens. NCBI lineage: Eukaryota > Metazoa > Chordata > Mammalia > Artiodactyla > Bovidae > Bos > Bos grunniens. Next base: position 4,073,080 of record NC_141179.1, on the reverse strand, counting down.
TCATGTGGCATAAGCCCTCATGGAGGAAATTGCCATTAGCCCCACCATAGAGCTGCTGGGGATATGACCCACAAACTGCAGAAAAAATTACACCAAAGAAATTCTCACACTGTTAAGAAACTTCTAGGACTCACAACAGATCCAGCACGGGGAATCTGAGAATCTCCACTGGGGATCCGGCAAAGGGAAAGAGAACCCCCAGGGAATTTGACTTTGGAGGCCAACGGGAGACTGAGCAAGATTTGTCTGTGAGTGTCCAGGGGTCTCCAGTGGAGGCATGGGTCGACAGTTTGGCCTCAGGTCAAACAACCGGGAGGGAATGCAGCCCTGACCATCAACAGAAATTTGGATCAAAGAATTACTAAACATGTCCCTGCCCATCAGAACAAGACTTAGTATCCCTCACAATCACTACCTCCCATCAGGAAGCTTCCATAAGCCTCTTATCCTTATTCATCAGAGGGCAGATAGATAAAAGCCACAATCACAGAAAACTAACTAAATTGATCACATGAACCACAGCCTTGTCTAACTCAATGAAACTATGAGGCATGACATGTAGTGCCACCCAAGACGGATGGGTCATGGTGGAGAGTTCTGACAAAACATAGTCCACCAGAGAAGGGAATCAAAAACTGCTTCAGTATTCTTGCCTTGAGAAACCCATGAATAGTATGAACAGGTAAAAATATATGACACTGAAAGATGAACTACCCAGGTCGATAGGTGTCCAGTGTGCTACTGAAGAAGAATGGAGAAATAACTCCAGAAAGAATGAAGAGATGGAGGCAAAGGAATAATAATCCAGTTGTGGATGTGACTGATGATGGACATAAAGTCTGATGCTGTAAAGAACAATATTGTGTAGAAACCTGGAATGTTAGGTCCATGACTCAAGGCAAATCGGAAGTCGTCAACCAGGAGACAGCAAGAGTAAATGTTGACATTTAAGGAATCCGTGAAATAAAATGGACTGGAATGGGCAAATTTAATTCAAATGACCATTATGTCTACTATTGTGGGCAAGAATTCCCCAGAAGAAATGGAGTAACCCTCAAAGCTAACAAAGGAATCCAAAATGCAATACTTGGATGCAATCTCAGAAATGACAGAATAATCTCTGCTCCTTTCCAAGGCAAACCACTTAATATCACAGTAATCCAAGTCTGTGCCCCAACAACTAATGCTGAAGAAGCTGAAGTTGAACAATTCTGTGATGATCTACAAAATCTTCTAGCATTAACACCCCCCAGAAAAAGCTGTCCTTTTCATCATAGGGGACTGGAATGCAAAAGTAGGAAGTCAAGAGCTACTTGGAGTAATGGACTAGCTGGGCCTTAGAGTACAAAATGAAGCAGGACAAAGGCTAATAGAGTTTTGCCAGGAGAACACTTTGGTCATAGCAAACACCCTCTTCCAACAACAGAAAAGACGACTCTACACATGGACATCACCAGATGGTCAACATCAAAGTCAAATTGATTATAGTCTTTGTAGCCAAAGATGGAGAAGCTCTATACAGTCAGCAGAAACAAGACCAAGAGCTGACTGTGGCTCAGATCATGAACTACTTATTGCCAAATTCAGACTGAAATTGAAGAAAGAAGGGAAAACCACATTCAGGAATGACCTAAATCAAATCCCTTACGATTATACAGTGCAAATGACAAACAGATTCAAAGGATTAGATCTGATAGCCAGAGTGCCTGAAGAACTATGGATGGAGGTTCATGACATTGTAAAGGAGGCAGTAATCAAGATATCCCTAATACAAAGAAATGCAAAAAGGCAAAATGGTTGTCTGAGGCCTTTTAAATAGCTGAGTAAAGAAGCTAAAAGCCAAAGAGAAAAGAAAGATAATACCATCTGAATGCAGTGTTCCAAAGTATAGCAAGGAGAGATAAGAAAGCCTTCCTCAGTGATCAATGTAAAGAAACAGAGGAAAACAGTAGAATGGGAAAGACTAGAGAAAAGACTTCAAGAAAAATAGAGATAACAAGGGAATATTTCATGCAAAGATGGGCTCAATAAAGGACAAAAATATTATGGACCTAACAAAACCAGAAGATATTAAGAAGTGGCAACAATACCCAAAAGAACTATACCAAAGAGATGTCCATGACCCAAATAACCACGATGGTGTGATCACTCACCTAGAACCAGACATCCTGGATTGTGAAATCAAGTGGGCCTTAAGAACCATCACTACAAGCAAAGCTAGTGGAGATGATGGAATTCCAGCTGAGCTATTTCAAATCCTAAAAGATGCTGCTGCTAAAGTGCTGCACTCAATATGCCAGCAAATTTGGAAAGTTCAGCAGTGGCCACGGGGCTGTAAAAGGTCAGTTTTCATTCTAATCCCAAAGAAGGGCAATGCCAAAGAATGTTCAAACTACCATACAATTTCACTCATCTGACACACTAGCAAAGTAATGATAGCTTACAGGTGAACAGTATTGGATTCATGATTTTCAAAGAAGATTTACCTTTGGCACCAGGGACCAGGCTTGATCACTCAAGAGCTTTTCTGTAGCAGAATTTTACTAAAGTATGAAAAGGGACAGATAAAGCTTCTGACACAGACATCGGAAGGGGGATGGAAAGTGCCCCCCTTGCTAATGTTAGTAAGGGAGTTATATATTTTTTAAATTGATTATTAAAATAAATTTTAAAAATTTCTCAAGGTTGTAAAGATCTTACTAGATCCACTCCCACAATAAACATTTCAGAGATAACAGAATTAGTCAAAATGTTTCCAGGAAGAATATGTCCTCAAGCAGGGTATATTGCTGCTGCTGATAAGTCGCTTCATTCGTGTCCAACTCTGTGCAACCCCATAGACGGCAGCCCACCAGGCTCCCCCGTCCCTGGGATTCTCCAGGCAAGAACGCTGGAGTGGGTTGCCATTTCCTTCTCCAATGCAGGAAAGTGAAAAGGAAGTCTCTCAGTCGTGTCCGACTCTTCGCGACCCCATGGACCGCAGCCCACCAGGCTCCTCCATCCATGGGATTTTCCAGGCAAGAGTGCTGGAGTGGCGTGCCATTGCCTTCTCTGATATATCCTTACTAAGGAATGTAGAAAGAAAGTTTATCCTTTCCTCCTTGAGAATTCCAGATTCTATCTCCTCCTCTCCTCCTGAGAGCCCCAGACCCTTCTCCTCCTCAGGGACTCTTGACTTCTTATCAACCTGCCTAGGAACTGACTCTCTCAGCAATGCTCAAAATTCTCCAAGTGAGGCTTCAACAGTACGTAAACCTAGAATTTCCACATGTTCAAGCTGGATGAACCAGAGATCAAATTGCCAACATCTGTTGGATCATAGAAAAAGCAACAGAGTTCCAGAAAAACATCTACTTCTGCTTTATTGACTATGCCAAAGACTTTAACTGTGTGGATCACAACACACTGTGGAAAATTCTTAAAGAGATAGGAATACCAGACCACCTGACCTGCCTTCTGAGAAATCTGTATGCAGGTCAAGAAGCAACAGTTAGAACCAGACATGGAAAAATGGACTGGTTCCAAATCAGAAAAGGAGTATCTCCAGGCTGTATATTGTCACCCTGCTTATTTAACTTACATGCAGAGTACATTATGTCAAATGAAATCCCAAGCTGAATGAACCACAAGCTGGAATCAAGATTGCAGACAGATATATAAATAACCTCAGATATGCAGATCACACCACCCTCATAGCAGAAAGTGAAGAGGAACTGAAGAGCTTCTTGATGAAAGTGAAAGTGGAGAGTGAAAAAGCTGGCTTAAAACTCAATATTCAAAAGACTAAGATCATGGCATCCAGTCCCATCACTTCATGGCAAATAGATAGACAAACAATGGAAATAGTGAGGGATTTTATTTTCTTGGGCTCCAAAATCACAGCAGATGGTGACTGCAGCCATGAAATTAAAAGACACTTGATCTTTGGAAGAAAAGCTATGACCAGTCTAGACAACAATTTAAAAAGCAGGCATTACTTTTCCAACAAAGGTCCATTTAGTCAAACCTATGGTTTTTCCAGTAGTCACATATGGATGTGAGAGTTGGACTATAAAGAAAGTTGAGTGCCAAAGAATTGATACTTTTGAACTTTGGTGTTGGAGAATATTCTTGAGAGTGCCTTGGACTGCAAGGAGATCAAACCAGTCAATCCTAAGGGAAATCAGCCTTGAATATTCATTGGAAGGTCTGATGCTGTAGCTCCAATACTTTGGCCACCTGATGCAAACAACTGACTCATTGGAAAAGACTCTGAAGCTGGGAAAGATTAAAGACATGAGGAGAAGGGGATGACAGGGGATTAGATGGTTTGATGGCATCACCAACTTGATGGGCATTGATAATGGACAGGGAGGCCTGGCATGGTGCCGTCCATGGAATTGTAAAGAGTTGGCCATGACTGAGCAACTGAACTGAACTGATGCGCACATATATATATATACACACAGCCTGGAATCAACTTTACTGGGAGAAACATCAGCAACCTCCTATACCCAGAAGACCACTCTAATGGCAGAAAGAGAAGAGAAACTAAAGAGCCTTTTGATGAAGGTGAAAATACTAGCTTAAAACTCAAGATTATGGCATTCAGTCCCATCACTTTATGGCAAACTGATGGAGAAAAAGTGGAGACAGTGACAGATTTTATTTTTTGGGTTCCAAAATGATGGCAAACAGTGACTGCAGCCACTAAATTAGAAGACACTCACTTGTTGGAAGAAATTATGACAAACCTAGACATTGTACTAAAAAAGCAGTGACATCACTTTACCAACTTGTGTCCCTATAGTCAAAGCTATGGGTTTCCCAGTAGTCATGTATGGATGTGAGAGTTGGACCGTAAAGAAGTCTGAGCAGTGAAGAATTGATTCTTTCCAATTGTGGTGCTGGAGAAGATTCTTGAGAATCCCTTGCACAGCAAGGAGATCAAACCAGTCACTCCTGAAGGAAATCAGCCTTGAATATTCATTGGAAGGACTGATGCTGAAGCTTAAGTGGCCACCTGATGCAAAGTGCCAAATCACTGGGAAAGATCCTGATGCTGGGAAAGATTGAAGGTGGGAGGAGAAGGGGGAAAATGAGAATGAGAGATTGGATGGCATCGCCCACTCAATGAACACGAGTTTGAGCAAACTCCAGGAGATAGTGAAGGACAGGGAAGCCTGGCATGCTTCAGTCAATGGGGTCAGAAAGAGTTGAATATTACTTAGTCACTGAAAAACAATAATACACACACACACAGACACACACACACACATGTATATCTTTTCTTTCCTTTTTAATCCACTGGCTAAAATATCTAGTATAATGTTGAATATGTTGATTAATTTTAAAATGTAATAAGCCCCTTGTGTGTGCTGTGTGTTGTCACTTCAGTTCTGTCTGATTCTTCGTGATGCATGGACTTTATCCCACCAGGTCTCTCTGTCCATGGGATTCTCCAGGAAGGCATACTGGAATGGGTTGCCATTTACTTCTCCAGGGGATCTTTCCAACCCAGGAATCAACCTGTGTCTCTTGCATCTACTGCATTGGAAGGTGTTTTCTTTACCGTTAGTGCAACTTGGGAACCTTTACATTTCTTGAATAACCCCAACTAAGTAGTATTATATTATTATTTTTCTGAATTTCTTGGTTCAATTTGCCTTTTTTTTTCAAGATTTTTACGTCTATATTCATGAGAATAGTCTATGATTTTCTTTTTGTAACTTTCCAGTGATGTTGAGAATCCCATGGACAGAGGAGCCTTTTGGGCCACAGTTCATGGTGTCTCAAAGTGTAAGACACGACTAAGTGACTAACACTACACTACTACTACTAGTCATGTAGTCATGTTTCATTATCAAAGTTAGGCTGTTCTCATAGAACAAATTGAAGTCTTCCAACTTTTAAATTTCTGAATTAATTATGTGTAGCAATCACCATTAAAACCATTTCATACTGGAGTTTCTTTTTATGAAAGATATGAATATTTTTAAGGAGTCATAATTTTATTCATTATAAAATTTGTAAAGTAGAAACACACCTCAAGATAATATAATCATACTTGTAGAAACATCCAGAAGAATCTACAGATTAATAATTTGGATAGCAATTTATTTTAGAGGGTTGTTGCATACAGTCTCAATACATAATAACTGTAATATTCAAGAAAAAAGACACACAATTTAATGATGAAAAAACATTTAAAATAATGTTGATACTATAAAATACCAACTAATAAACTGAATATATTTAAGATATCTATACAGAAAGTTTTAAATATATTTTAAGAAATTTTACAGAAAAATTACTAATTAGATATATCATGCAAAATATTTGAAATAGCCCATATTATAAAGGCACAGATTCTCCCACAATTGAAATATAATTTTATTGCAATTTCAATTAAAATTCCAGTGGTCATATTCCTGTATTTGACCACCATCTGATTTTAATATTTATAAAGATTCTTCACAGTACAAAAATACCAACCATGATATAGATCAATAAACAACAGAATAATATTGATAGTGCAGGTAAATTTCCAGTCTTAAAGGGATACATGACTTATAACAAAATTGGAAATAAGAAGCAGAAGTGGGAAGACATGTCTGTATTAAAATATTAAGTTAATGAACTATCTGTATTTTTTTAAATGTGAAATTTGACTTTCACTTTACACTTTTCACAAAAGTTAATTCCAAGAAATTTATAAATATTTGTATGGAAGAAAAATGAGCAAATGTTTTAGAAAGTTATTTGACTGTTGACATGAATCAGAGGTAGATAGGAACATTTTAAACAATCAAAACAAATAAAGCATTGTCTATAAATTTAGTTTGATAAATTTAGCTACATTACAGTTAAAACTTCTGTAATTCAAAATAAGAGTGAAAAGACAATCTGCAGAGTAGACCAGATAATTGTAATATGTATAACTCACAAAAGACTTGCATCCTAAATTAAAAACTAAAAAAGCTTTTAAAATCCATAAGGAATTTACAAAGAAACCCAATGGAAATGAATAAGAAATAGGAAAGGCACACTGCAAACAAGTGATGCTGGGAAATATTGAAGGCAGCAGGAAAAGGGGGTGGCAGAGAAAGAGATTGTTGGATAGCATCATCAACTCAATGGACATGAGTTTGAGCAAACTCTGGGAGTTAGTGAAGGACAGAGAAGCCTGGCATGCTTCAGTCCAAGAGGTCACAAAGAGTTGGACATGACTGAGTGACTGAGCATAAACAACAATTTACATATATATTTTATATATGTATAGGTATAGGTATATTTTGTTGTTGCTTTAAACAGGTTTGTTCCTCTCAGCACCTTCTACCCTTAAGTAAAAAAAAAATGTAATAAAGGAAAGTCTTTGAACTTAGTTGGTTACACTTAGTAGTGATCTACTTTCAGTCTCTAAAAACAATTTAGCTAAAAAAGATAATGGCAGAGAGACTCTGACCAATTTGTTTCTTAATGATATTAGAGTACTTCTGAGGATATTTGTTGTTGTTGTTTGATTATTAAGTAATGTCCAGCTATTTGTGAATTCATGGACTGAAGCATACCAGGCTTCTCTGTCCTTTAATGTGTCCTGTAGTCTGCTCAGATTCATTTCAATTCAGTCATCCTCTGTTATTCCTTCTCCTACTACCTTCAATCTTTCCCATCATCAGGGTCCCATCCAGTGAGTCAGTTCTTCACATCAGGTGGCCAAAGTATTGGAACTTCAGCTTCAGGATCAGTCTTTCCAATGAATATTCAGGACTGATTTCCTTTAGGATTGACTGGTCTGATCCCCTTGCAGTCCAAGAGACTCTCAAGAGTCATCTCCAGCACCACAAGTCAAAAACATCAATTTATTGGCACTCAACCTTATTTATAGTCCAACTCGCACATCTGTATGTGACTACTGGAAAAATCACAGCTTTGTTTATATGGACTTTTGTCAGCAAAGTGATGTCTCTGCTTTTTAAAGCACTGTCTAGTTTTGTCATAGCTTTTCATCCAAGTATCAGTGTCTTTTAATTTCAATGCTATAGTCACTATCCACAGTGATTTTGGAGCTTAAGAAAATAAAATCTGTCATTCTCTGCACTTCCCCCCTTCTATTTGCCATGAAATGATGGGGCAAGTTGTCCTGATCTTAGTTTTTGGAAGGTGGAGTTTCAAGCCAGCTTTCCCTTTATTTCTTCTTCATTTTCTCTCATTAGAGTGGTATCACCTGCATATATGAGGTCATTGATATTTCTCCTGCCAATCTTGATACCAGCTTTTGAGTCATCCAACATTTCACATGATGTACTTTCCGTATAAGTTAAATAAGCACGATGACAAAATACAGTCTTGTCATATGTATGTGTATACAATAAACGTGTGATAAGATTCTCAATATTTTTGGTAATTGAGGGAACGTTGACTAAAACTACAATAGGAAAACCTCGGTAACTAACTAAAAGTAAAATGAGAGACAATATGAAAGTTAGCAGAATATCCAGAATCCTCATATTCTGCTACTAGAAGATGAAAGTGTTCTAGTAACTTTCAAATATTATTTGACTAGTATCTACTAACATACATCAAGGGAGACAGAGACAAAATGGAAAAGTATAAAGATGTGAGCTAACTTCTTTTTACAGACACACCATAATCATAACTAACTGAATAACCAAGGACAAAAAATACTGAAAGCTACCAAAAAACACCCCTTAGATTAAAAGTTAAGCAAAAAGCCACAATGAAATGGCAGGAGAGGCACAATCACAATAAAATTAAATCCCATATCCACCAGGCTGCTGCTAAGTCGCTTCAGTCGTGTCTGATTCTGTGCAACCCCATAGACGGCAGCCCACTAGGCTCCTCTGTCCCTGGGATTCTCCAGGCAAGAACACTGGAGTGGGTTGCCATTTCCTTCTCGAATGCATGAAAGTGAAAAGTGAAAAGTGAAAATGAAGTCGCTCAATCATGTCTGACTCTTAGCGACCCCATGGACTGCAGCCTACGAGGCTCCTCCATCCATGGGATTTTCCAGGCAAGAGTCCTGGAGTGGGGTGCCATTGCCTTCTCTGTATCCACCAGGAGGGTGACCCAAAAATGGAAAATACTTATACTGCAATAGTTCACCCATAAGATAGAAAGTTCTGAGCCCCACATCAGGTTCTTCATCTTGGGGTTTGAGCAATAAGAGGAGAAGCTCCCCAGATTTTGGCTTTGAGTCCAGAGGGATTTATTCACAGGAATTTCACAGGATTAGAGGAAATGGAAACTCTGCTCTTAGAGGGAGCACATAATGTCTTGTGTGCACCGTGACATGGGGAAAAAAACAGGGACCTTATAAAAAACCTGGCTGGACCTATCTGCTAGTATTGGAGAATCATGCATAGACAGGGTCAGCTATGGATCATTATGAGGACACTTGCAGCTGTTATTTTCTTAAGACCTAGTCCACCAAACATCCTACAGTCTTCCATGCTCAGATGCCAAAGGCCAGTCAACCAACAGGAGAGGAACACAGTCCTACCAATCAGCAGACAGGCTTCTTAAAGCCTTTCTGAGCCCACAGCTCTCTAGCCACTCTCCTTGACACAACACTACCCAATAAAGGAACAAGACCTAATTCTACCCACCAGTGGATGTAAAGCAGTCTATCCTATCAGAAATTCTGCATAGCCTCTTATGAAGCCTTTCTAGAGGACAGATAGCAGAGCAAGAAAAACTACAATACTGCATCCTGTAGAACAGAAACTGCAATCACAGAAAGTTATACAAAATGAGATGACAGAGGAATATGTCTTAGGTGAAGGAATAAGATAAAATCCCAGAAGGGAAACTAACTGAATTGGATATAGGCAATGTACCCAAAAAGGGTTCAGAGTAATGATAGTAAAGATGATCCAAGATCTTGCAATAAAGAATGGAGGTAAGGATTGAGAGGATACAAGAAGTGTGTAACGAAGACCTAGAAGAACTGAATTCCAAAAAACAGAGATGAACAATGCAAGAACTGAAATGAAAAATACTCTGGAAGTAAAAATACTCAAAATGAGAATAACTGAGGCAAAAGAACTGATAAATGAATTAGAAAATAGAGTGATGGAAATCACTACTGGGGAACAGAATAAAAGAAAAAGAATAAAAAGAAAATCGCAAAATCCAAGAAACCTTTGGAAGATCATTAAATGCAATCACATTTGTATTATAGGGTGTTCCAGAAGGAGAAGAGAGAAAAAAAGGACCTGAGAAAAAATTTGAAGACAAAATAGCTGAAAAAATCCCTTAACAAAGGACAGGAAACAGCCACACCTATTCAAGAAGCACAAAGAGTTCTTCACAGTCTAAACCCATGGAAGAACATGCCAAGACACACAATAATCAAACCGACAAAAATTAAAGACTAAAAGCTACAAATAATATAAAAGGGAGCTCCCATAAGGTTATCAGCTGATTTCTCAGCAGAAACACTGCAGGCTAGTGGGGAATGGTATGATATATTTAAAGTGATGTTATGCAAGAACCTACAACCAAAAGTACTCTAACAAGAAAAACTCTTATTCAGATTTGTTGGAAAAACAAAAAACTTTTACAGGAAAAAAAAATATATATAATTCAACACCACTAGATCAGCTTTGTAACAGATGCTAAATTCTATAGACATAAAAGAAAAGGCCAAATATAGAACCAAGATAACTGTAAATGGGAAACTTCTTTGGTACAGGCAAATACATAATAAAGATAGGAATTCATCTGAACAAAAATATGATATCAAAACTAGCAATTGTGACAAGAGGGGAGCACAAGTTTAGGATAATGGGAATGCATTTGGAATTAAAAGGCCAGCAACTTAAAAATATCTTGTTTATTTACAGAATGCCATATCAAAATCTCATCATAACCACAAACCAAAAATGTACAATAGATACAGACACCAAAAAGGAAAACAGAATCTGAACTTGATAATGAAGTTACTGACAAAGTCACAAGTGAAGTAAGAAAAAGAGAAAGGGAAGAAAAATACTTAAAAGATAAATCCAAAACAATTAACAAAGTGGCATTAAGAACATACATAGTTTGATGCACGATACTGGATGCTTGGGGCTGGTGCACTGGGACGACCCAGAGGGGTGGTATGGGGAGGGAGGAGGGAGGAGGGTTCAGGATGGGGAACACGTGTATACCTGTGGTGAATTCATGTTGATATATGGCAAAACCAATAAAATATTGTAAAGTTAAAAAATAAAAGAAAAAAAGAACATACATAGTGATAATTATCATATATGTAAATGAATTAAATGCTCTGACCAAAAGACTTAGACTGCCTAAATATTTACAAAATCAAGATTCATATATATGCTGTTTATAAGAAACCCAATTCAGATCTATGGACACAGACTGAAAGTGAGGGGATAGAAAGTGATATTCTGAGCAAATGCAAAACTAAAGAAAGCTGAAGTAGCAATACTCAAGATAGATTTTAATATAAAGACAATTACAGGAGAAAAATGACACTACTTAATTATCAAGGGATCAATCAAAGAAGAAGATATAACAATTGTAAATATGATGCACCCAACATTTGAGCACCTCAGTATATAAGGTGAATACTAACAGTAATAAGAGAAGAAATCAACAGTAATACAGTAATATTGGTGTACTTTAAAACCCTACTTTCATCAATAGACAGATCATCCAGACAGAAAACCAATAAGGGGAAACAGGCCTTCAATGACATATTAGATCAGATGCACTTAACTGTTATTTATAAAGCATTCCAATCAAAGCAGCAGATGTAGATTACACATTCTTTTCAAATGTGTGTAGAACATTCTACAAAATTGATTACATGCTGGGCCACAAAGTGAGCCTTTCTTCTAAGGGGTGGGTGGTGGGGAAAGAATGGACTCAAATCAATAAAATTAGAATCTAAAAAGGAGAAATTACAATGGACATCACAGAAATACAAAGGATCATAAGAGACTACTATAAGCAATTGTATAATTGGACAACCTAGAAGAAATGGACAAATTCTTATAACAATACAACATTCCAACACTACACCAGACAGAAATAGAAAATAAGAAAAAGCCAGTCACAAGTACTGAAATTGAAACTGTGACTTTAAAAATTCCCAACAAATAAATGTCCAGAACTAGATGGCTTCACAGACAAATTCCATGAACATTTGAAAAAGAGTTAACACTTTTCCTTCTGAAAAAGTTACAATAAATTACACTTCCAACCTCATTCTGTGAAGCTACCACTGCTTTGATACCAAAACCAGACAGATGTATCAGAAAAAAAAGAAAAAAGTTACAGTTTAGTATCACTGGTGAAGATAAGCACAAAAATTCTCAACAAAACACTACAAATTTGAATCCAACAACACATTAAAAAGATCACATACCATGATCAAGTGGGATTTGTCTTAGTGATGCAAAAGTTTGTCAATATGCATAAATCAATCAGTTTGATACAATATATCAACAAATTGAAGAATTAAAAAAATACATGTGAAAACCTCAATAGACCCAGAAAGAGCTTTTGATAAAATTCAAGACCCATTTATGATAAAAACTCCCCAGAAATCAGGCATAGAGGGAACATTCTTCAATATTGGACTTCCTTGGTGGCTCAGATGGTAAAGCATCTGCTTACAGTATCAGGGACATGGGTTCAATCCCTGAGTCAGGAAGATCTCCTGGAGAAGGAAATGGCAACCCACTCCAGTATTCTTGACTGGAAAATCCTGTGGACGGAGGAGCCTGGTAGGCTACAGTCCATGGAGTCGCATACAACTGAGCAACTTCACTTTCACTTTATGACAAACCAACAACAAATATCATACTTAAGTGTGAAAAACAAAAAGAATTTTCTAGAAGAATAGGAATAAGACAAGGATGTCCGTTCTTGCTACTTCTATTCAACATAGTTTTGGAAGTCCTACCCATGGAAATCAGAGAAGAAAAAGAAATAAAATTAATCCATATTGGAAAAGAAGTACAACTGTCACTTTTGCAGATGACATGATATTATTCATGTGTTCTACATATGTTCTAAGTTGCTTCAATCATGTCCAACTCTTTGCAGCTCTATGGACTATAACCTCCCAGGATCCTCTATCCATGGGGATTCTCCAGGCAAGAATACTGGAGTGGGTTATCATGCCCTCTTCCAGGGGGTCTTCCCAATCTTGGAAATCTTCCCAATCCCACATTTCTTATGTTTTATGCATGGGTAGGTGCATTCTTTATCACTAAAACCACCTCAGAAGCTCAATATTATGCACAGAAAATACTAAAGATGCTACCAGAAAACTACTTGTAGTTCAGTCAGTAAACCATGTCCAACTCTTTGCGATCCCATGAACTGCAGCATGCCAGGCTTCTCTGTCCATCATTATCTCCCTAAGTTTGTTCAAACACATGTTAATTGAGTCAGTGATGTCATCCAACCATCTCATCCACTGTTGCCCGTTCTCTTGCCCTCAATTTTCCCCAGCATCAGGGCCTTTTCCAATGAGCCAACTTTTCAAATCAGGTGGCCAAGGTATTGGATTTTCAACATCAGTACTTCCAATAAATATTCAGGGTTGATTTCCTTTAGCATTGGTTTATTTGATCTCGATGGTGTCCATGGGTTTCTCAAGTGTTTTCTACAGTAACACAACTTAAAAGTAGCAGTTCTTTGGTGCTCAGTCTTCTTTATGGTCCAGCTCTCACATCCATACATGACTACCAGAAAAACCATAGCTTTGGCTATGTGCACCTTTGTCAGCAAAGTGATGCCTCTGCTTTTTAAAACAGTCTAGGTTTGACATAGCTATTCTTCCAAGGAGCAAAAATCTTTTAATTTTGTTGCTGTGCTCACCATCTGCATTGATTTAGGAGTCCAAGAAAATGAAATTTGACACTGTTTTCCAAATTTTCCCCTTCTATTTGCCATAAAGTGATGGGACTGGATGCCATGATCTTAGTTTTTTTGAATGTTGAGTTTTAAGCCAGCTTTTTCACTCTCCTCTTTCAACTTCATTAAAAGGCTCTTTAGTTCCTCTTCACTTTCTGCCATTATGATGGTATGTATGATCTACAATCCGAGGCTGTTGATATTTCTCCCATAAGTCTTGACTCCAGCTTGTGATTCATCTAGCCTGGCGTTTCACATCATTTACTTGGGATATAAGTTAAATAAACAATGTACAATATGCAGCCTTGATGTACTCCTTTCCCAATTTGGAATCAGCCTGTTGTTCCTTGTCCAGTTCTAACTGTTGCTTCTTGTCCTGTATACCAGTTTCTCAGGAGGCAGGTATTGTGGTCTGGCATTCCCATCTCTTGAAGAATATTCCACAGTTTTCTATGATCCACAGAGTTAAAGACTTTAGCATAGTCAACGAAGGAGAAGTAGATTTTTCTTTTTTTGGAATTCCCTTACTTTTTCTATGATCCAGCATAAGTAGGCAATTTGGTTGCTGGTTCCTGTGCCTTTTCTAAATCCAGCTTTTACACCTGGAAGTTCTCAGTTCATATACTGGTGAAGCCTAACTTGAATGATTTTGAGCAAAATCTTGCTGGCTTGTGAAATGAGTGCAACTGTATGGCAACCTAAATTTTCTTTGGCATTGCTTTTCTTTGCAATTGGAATGAAAACTGATCTTTCCCCATCCTGTGGCCTCTGCTGAGTTTTCCAAATTTGCTGGCATAATGAGAGCAGCACTTTAATTTAGTAGTAGTATAAAACTAGAGTTCTCTAATTAATTTGATAAAATTGTAGGGAACAAAATTAATACACTGAAATCTCTTGCATTGATAAGCTCAACATTCAGAAAACGAAGATCATGGCATCTGGTCCCATCACTTCACAGCAAATAGATGGGGAAACAGTGTAAACAGTGTCAGACTTTATTTTTTGGGGCTCCAAAATCACTGCAGATGGTGACTGCAGCCATGAAATTAAAAGACACTTACTCCTTGGAAGGAAAATTATGACCAACCTAGATAGCACATTGAAAAGCAGATACATTACTTTGCCAACAAAGGTCTGTCTAGTCAAGGCTGTGGTTTTTCCAGTGGTCATGTATGGATGTGAGAATTGGACTGTGAAGAAAGCTGAGCGCTGAAGAATTGATGCTTTTGAACTGTGGTGTTGGAGAAGACTTTTGGGAGTCCCTTGGACTGCAAGGAGATCCAACCAGTCCATTCTGGAGATCAACCCTGGGATTTCTTTGGGAGGAATGATGCTAAAGCTGAAACTCCAGTACTTTGGCCACCTCATGTGAAGAGTTGACTCATTGGAAAAGATTCTGATGCTAGGAGGGATTGGGGGCAGGAAACGAAGGGGATGACAGATGATGAGATGGCCGGATGGCATCACTGACTAGATGGACATGAGTCTGAGTGAACTTTTGGAGTTGGTGATGGACAGGGAGGCCTAGCGTGCTGCAATTCATGGGGTCACAAAGACTCGGAAACAACTGAGCAACTGAACAGAACTGAACTGAACAGAACAGGAAAAATGAAATTAAATCAGAAAATGAAATTAAAATCCTATTTGCCATTATATACACTAGATTAAAATATCTAGTAATAAATTTACCAAAGGAGCCAAAATACCTGTTTACTGAAAGCTATCAGAGACAGATTAAAAAATTGGAGAATGGCATTGAAACGTGTATAATATCATATGTGAAACAAATCACCAGTCCAGGTTCAATGCATGATACAGGATGCTCAGGGCTGGTGCACTGGGATGACCCATAGGGATGGTATGGAGAGGGAGATGGGAGGGGGGGTTCAGGATGGGGAACACGTGTACACCCATGGTGGGTTCTTGTTGATGTATGGCAAAACCAATACAATATTGTAAAGTAATTAGCCTCCAATTAAAATAAATAAATGTATATTTAAAAAAATAAAGAATTGATAGTGTGAAAATGACTATAGCACCCAAAGCAATCTATATATTCAATGAAATCCCTATCAAACTATCAATGACATTTTTAGAGAACTAGGACCAAAATTTTTCAAATTTGTATGGAAACACAAAAGACTTCTATTGACCAAAATAATCTTGGAAAAAATTAAAAGAGCTGGACAAATCAGGCTCTTTGATTCAGACTATACTAACCACAAAGCTACAGCCATCAAAACAGTATGGTACTGGCACAAAAACAGCAATGTAAATCAACAGGACAGGATTGAAAGCCCAGAAATAAATGCACATACCTTAGGGCAATTAATCTCTGACAAAGAGAGCAAGACCATATAATGGAAAAAAGAGAGTGTCTTCAATAAATAGTGCTGCAAAGCTAGACAACTGTACATAAAAAAAGACAAAAGTTGAACATTTTTTAATACCATACACAAAAATGGATTAAAGGCTTACATGTAACTCTAAATGGATTAAAGACTTATATGTAAGACCATATACTATAAAACTCTTCAAGGAAAACACAGACAGAAGACTCTTTGACATAAATTGCAGCAAAACATTTTTAAGTCGTTTCCTGGAGTAATGGAAATAAAAACAAAAGTAAACAAATGGAACCTAATTAAACTCAAATGTTTTGTAAACAAACAAAACCATAAGTAAAATGAAAAGACAACACACAGAATGGCAGAAAATATTTGCAAATGAAGCAGCTGACTAGAGGTTAATCTCCTAAATTTACAAATAGATCCTGTGTTTCAATATAAATAAATAAACAAATGATGCAGTAAAAAATAAGCAGAAGAGTTGCATAGACATTTCTCCGAAGAAGGCATACAAATGGCCAAGAGATGCTTGAAAAAGTCTCATCATTGCTAATTATTAGAAAAATGCAAAATCAAAACTATAAGGAGTTATCACTTTACAAGAGGTGGAATGACCATCATCAAAAAATCTATAAACAACAAATGCTAGAGACGGTGTGGGACAAAGGGAACTCTACTACACTGTTTTTGGGAATGTGAATTTGTACAACCACTATGGAGAACAGTACGGAGGTTCCTTAAAAAAGTAAAAATAAAATATGATCCAGCAATCCCACTCCTGGGCATGTACCCAGGGAAAACCATAATTACAAAAGACACCTGCGCCTGAAGTTCACTTCAGCACTATTTACAGTAGCCAAGATATAAAAGCAACCTAACTGTCCATGAATAGATGGATAAAGAAGATGTGGTACATATTTACAATGGACTGTTATTCAGTCATTAAAAAGGATGAATTAATGTCACTTGCAGCAACATGGATGGACCTGAGATTACTATACTAAGTCAGACAGAGAAAAGACAAATGTTATATGATACCACTTATATGCATAATATAAAAAATTATACAAATTAACTTACCTACAAAACAGAAATACAGACTTAAAGAATGATTTTATGGCTGGCAGAGGGAAAAGGTGGATGGAGGAGGTGTAGACTGGGAGTTTGGGGTTGACTTGTTCACACTACTGTATTTAGAATAGTTAACAAATCAGCCCCTGCTATATAGAACAGGGAACTCTGCTCAATATTCTGTAACAATCTAAATGGGAAAATTATTTTAAAATAATAGATACTTGCATATATGTAACCAAATCACTCTGCCGTACCTGTAACTAAATCACTCCACTGAGCTGTAGTCGGCCAGCCTCCTCTGTTCATGGAATTCTCCAGGCAAGAATACTGAAGTGGGTTGCTAGTCACTTCTCCAGGAGATCTTCTTGACCCAGGGATAGAAATCAGGTCTCCCGCATTGTAGGCAGATTCTTTATCATCTGAGCCATCAGGGAAGCTGGAAGAGAAAGGATATATGTATATGTAAGACTGAGTCCCTTGACTGTTCACCTGAAACTACCACAGCATTGTAAATCAGCTATATCCTGACACAAAATAAAGTTTTTTTTTTAAGGCATTCTCAAAATGTATAGGTAAAAATGTGTATAAATAATATTTAATTGAAAAAAAAGTCTATTTAATCTCTGAATTAGAAAGACTTTTTCAACTCTAAGATAAAAGTATAAATTGGGAAATAAACCTGTTCAATTCAACAACACAAAAATCAAAAGCTTTTGTAAGGCAAAAACTCATACAAAACAGATTAAGAAATTTAAGACAAGTGAGAAACATATACTCGCCATGACAAATGGTAATCTTTTAAATACATGTGATTATAGTAGCTCTGATACACATCAACAGGAAAATGGTCAAAGAAGGCAATCGCAATCCAGGAATTATAAGTGCAAAGATTATCAACTGCAGTCCGTAATGAGAAAAAGGCAAAGTACAACTGATGTGATATCATTTATCACCTATCAGCTGGATAAACACTGAACAACTTAATATGACATTATCAGTGCAATATGTGAAAATCGGCATTTGTCTACATTGTCTATTTTACAATGAGAAAATTAAGAATGTTTCATCTCTACATAGGGAAATTGGGCATTATCTTTTATTTATTTATTTATTTTTTAAACAAAACGTCATGTTTGTGCTACTTTGTTTCCTAATACAACAGGTTCACAAGAAGACCGTGTCACATTTTATGAGAATTGCTGTGCAATTTTAGAGAAGGCAATGGCAATGCACTCCAGTACTCTTGTCTGGAAAATCCCATGGATGGAGGAGCCTGGTATGCTTCAGTCCATGGGGTCGCTGGGAGTCAGACACGACTGACTCACTTTCACTTTTCACTTTCATGCATTGGAGAAGGAAATGGCAACCAACTCCAGTGTTCTTGCCTGGAGAATACCAGGGACAGGGGAGCCTGGTGGACTGCTGTCTATGGGGTTGCACAGAGTAGGACATGACTGAAGCAACTTAGCAGCAGCAGCAGCAGCAGCAGCTGTGGAATTTGGTAATGAAGAGGATTTTTTCACTGAAGTGTTTGAAGAAACTAAAATTTAGAGACAGCATTCACTATACAAGGGCTTCCCTGGTGGCTCAGCTAGTAAAGAATACATCTGCAATGCATGAGACCTGGGTTCTATCCCTGGGTTGGGAAGATCCCCTGGAGAAGGGAAAGTCTACCCACTCCAATATTTTGGCCTGGAGAATTCCATGGACTGTATAGTCCCTGGGGGTCACAAAGAGTTGGACTTCACTGAGTGACTTTCACTTTCACTTATTTTCATTTTGCTATAAAATTATAAATATTCATCTGTGATCCAGCTCAGAAGTAAAGACTTTGGAGCCTCATATGATGGCAGGTCTTGGTAACTTCTGGAAGGCCAGTCACACTGCTGAACAACTGCATTGGTGTGTGTTGCTAGAGGGATGTGGACTAGTGTGTGGCTGAACTGGCCTCAGAACACAGAGATGGAATTCTTTAGATTATTTCAGTTATTATCCACTGGGAATTATCTTTTAATACCACAATTACATATACTCTTTGTCCCAGCATTTGAACTGTGGTGTTGGAGAAGACTCTTGAGAGTCCCTTGGACTGCAAGGAGATCCAACCAGTCCATCCTGAAGGATATCAGCCCTGAATATTCATTAGAAGGACTGATGCTGAAGCTGCAAATCCAATGCTTTGGCCACCTGCTGTGAAGAACTGACTCACTGAAAAAGACCCTGAAAGAGGATGAGATGGTTGGATGGTATCACTATCTCAATGGACATGAGTTTGAGTAAACTCTGCAAGTTGGTGATGGACAGGGAGGCCTGGCGTGCTGCAGTCATGGGATCACAAACACAACTGAGTGACTGAACTGAACTGAACTTGACCCAGCAATTATAGTTCTAAAATTTCCCCAAAGCACACTAGCATATTTATGAAAAGATTATTCAGTGGCATATTACTGGAACAGAGGCCCAATTCCTTATCCAAAACCTTCAAAATAAATGTTTTCAGAATTACCACTTCTTTTGATTTTAGGAAGATAGCACATGCATATGTTATCTATTACTTAAAACCCTTAATAGGATTTGGGGCAGCACCTTATCTAAATTATTGCAATTTCTTCAGTGAAATATGTGCATATTCACACTAAGTGGCATACATAAAGAATATAAATTGCATTATAGTTTACACATGGTTCTTTTTTATAGTACTTCCTTGGTAGCTCAGCTGGTAAAGAATCTACCTGCAGAATAGGAGACCCAGGTTTGACTCCTGGGACAAGAAGATCCACTGGAGAAAGGATAGGCAACACACTCCAGTATGCTTAGACTTCCCTGGTGGCTCATATGGTAAAGAATCCACCTGCAATGCAGGAGACCTGGGTTCAATCCCTAGGTTGGGAAGATCCCCTGGAGAAGGAGGGAAAGGTTACCCACTCCAGTATTCTGCCCTGGAGAATTCAGTCCATAGGGTCACAAAGAGTTGGACACTATTGAGCAAATTTTCAGAGAAGGCAATGGCACCCCACTCCAGTACTCTTGCCTGGAGAATCCCATGGATGGAGGAACCTGGTGGGCTGCAGTCCATGGCGTCTCGAAGAGTCGGACACGACTGAGTGACTTCACTTTCACTTTTCACTTTCATGCATTGGAGAAGGAAATGGCAACCCATTCCAGTGTTCTTGCCTGGAGAATCCCAGGGACAGCAGAGCCTGATGGGCTGCTGTCTATGGGGTCACACAGAGTCAGACACGACTGAAGCAACTTAGCAGAGCAAATTTTACTTTCTAATTTTTTTAAATAGTTTTGAAATAATGGAAAAAGTATAGAGGCTCTCAAATGAGAGCCTACATAATAATTAACTGAAGCCTTATGCAAACACAAATTTATGGGTCCCAACTCAAGAGTGCATAATTCAGTAGATCCTTATAATTTGCAGTTTTATCAAATTATTATAATGATGCTATTGGTTCTAGGAGTCACATTTTTAAAACATTGATATGGATCATAAACACTCTCTGCTTCTCTTTTCTTTTTTTTTTTTTTTCTAATTTTATTTTATTTTTAAACTTTACATAATTGTATTAGTTTTGCCAAATATCAAAATGAATCCACCACAGGTATACATGTGTTCCCCATCCTCTTTTCTATGAATAATATTCAGCATAACTTCACTCTAAACATATATATATATGTGTATATATATATAATCTCCCCTCTCTCTTGAGACTTCCTTACCCTTTCCCCATTCTACCCCTCTAGATCATCACAGACCAGCAGATTGGGCTCCCTATATAGCAGCTTCCCACCAGTTGCCTATTTTACATATGATAGTGTATACATGTCAATGCTACTTTCTTGATTTCTTCTAGCTGCTTCTTTGCCTGCTGTGTCCACAAGTCCATTGTCTATGTCTACTTCTCCATTTCTTCTCTATAAATAGGTTCATCATGACTATTTTTCCAGATTCCGTATGTTTACATTAATATATAGAATTGTTTTTCTCCTTCTGACTTACTTTGCTCAATATAATAGACTCTAGGGGCACTCACATCACTACAACTGACTCACATTCATTCCTTTTTATGGCTGGGTAATATTCCACTGGATATATGTACCACATCTCCTTTATCCATTCTTCTATGATGGAAATCTAGGTTGCTTTCATGTCTTGGCTGTTGTAAATAGTGCTGCAAAGAACATTGGGGTACGTGGATCTATTTGAACAGTGGTTTGGTTTTCTCAGGGTATATGGGCTTCCCTGGTGGCTCAGAGAGTAAAGAATCCACCTGAAATACAGGATACCTGGGGTCCATCCTTGGGTTGGGAAGATCCCGTGGAGGAGGGCATGGCAACCCACTTCAATATTCTTGCCTGGAGAATCCCTATGGACAGAGGAGCCTGGCATGCTACAGTCAATGGGGTAACAAAGAGTTGGACATGACTGAGCAACTATGCCCAGGTTATATGATCAATAGTGAGACTTCTGAGTTATATGATAGTTTTGGGGCTTCCCAGGTGGCACAGCAGTAAAGAATTCACCTTCCAATGCAGGAGATGCAAGATACCTAGGTTCAGTCCTTAGTTCAGGAAGATTCACTGGAGAAGGGAAAGTCTTCCCACTCCAGTATTCTTTCCTGGAGAATTCCATGGACAGAGGAGCCTTGTGGGCTACAGTTCATGGGGCCACAAAAAGTGAGACAAAACTGTGGTTGCAAACAGCTGAACAAAACTGAGTGAGTAACATTTTCACTTTCACGTGGTAGATTTATTCCTAGCTTGTTAAAGAATCTTCATACAGTTCTCTATAGTGACTATATCAATTTACATCCCACCAATCATGCAGTAAGATTCCCTTTACTCTACATCTTTTGAATCATTCATTGTTTGCAGGTTTTTGATGATAGTCATTGTGATTGGTGTGAGGTGATACTTCATTGTAGTTTTGATTTACAATTTTCTAATAATGAACAACGTACTCTGAATATAAGTTAAATAAACAAGGTGACAATATACAGCCCTGACACACTATTTTTCCTATTTGGAACCAGTCTGTTGTTCCATGTCCAGTTCTAAGTGTTGCTTCTTGACCTGCATATAGGTTTCTCAAGAGGCAGGTCAGGTAGTCTGGTATTCCCATCTCTTTCAGACTTTTCCACAGCTTATTGTGATCCACACAGTCAAAGGATTTGGTACAGTCAATAAAGCAGAAATATATGTTTTTCTGGAACTCTCTTGTTTTGTTGATGATCCAGCAGATGTTGGCAATTTGATATCTAGTTCCTCTGCCTTTTCTAAAACCAGCTTGAACATCTGGAAGTTCATGGCTCATGTATTGATGAAGCCTGGCTTGGAGAATTTCGAGCATTACTTTACTAGCATGTGAGACGAGTGCAACTGTGTGGTAGTTTGAGCAAGCTTTGGCATTGACTTTCTTTGGGATTGGAATGAAAACTGACCTTTTCCAGTCCTGTGGTCACTGCTGAGTTTTCCAAATTTGCTGATATATTGGGCTGCAAGAAGCACAAACTGGAATCAAGATTGCTGGGAGAAATAGCAATAACCTCAGAGTCACCACCTCAGATGGTGTCACCACCTCAGATGACACCGCCCTTATGGCAGAAAATGAAGAGGAACTAAAAAGTCTCTGATGAAAGTGAAAGAAGAGAGTGAAAAAATTGGCTTAAAGCTAAACATTCAGAAAACTAAGATCGTGGCATCTGGTCCCATCACTTCATGGGGAAACAGTGGAAACAGTGTCAGACTTTATTTTTTTGGGCTCCAAAATTACTTTGGATAGTGATTGCAGCCACAAAATTAAAAGATGCTTACTCCTTGGAAGGAAAATTATGACCAAACTAGATAGCATATTGAAAAGCAGAGACATTACTTTGCCAAAAAAGGTCCGTCTAGTCAAGGCTATGGTTTTTCCAGTGGTCATGTATGGATATGAGAGATGGACTATGAAGAAGGCTGAGCACCAAAGAATTGATGCTTTTGAACCTTGGTGTTGGAGAAGACTCTTGAGAGTCCCATCCAACCAGTCCATTCTAAAGATCAGTCCTGGGTGCTCTTTGAAAGGACTGACACTAAAACTGAAACTCCAGTACTTTGGCCATCTCATGCGAAGAGCTGACTCATTGGAAAAGACTCTGATGCTGGGAGGGATTGGGGTCAGGAAGAGAAGGGTACGTCAGAGGATGAGATGGCTGGATGGCATCACTGACTCGATGGACGTGAGTTTGGGTGAGCTCTGGGAGTTGGTGATGGCGTGCTGCAATTCATGGGGTTGCAAAGTCAGACATGACTTAGTGACTGAACTAAACTGAATATTGAACGATCTTTAACATGTGTCTATTGGTCATTTGCATGGCTTCTCATCTTCTAACATTTTTAGTTTTTACACAATTTCCCCATCATTCAGGAAGTATATAACAAATGCTTTTCATCTAACTTTCTACATTCTTGAATGATTAAATTTAGTCTCAGTGATGAAGTTTGATATAAACTCTTTTTAGGCCAAAGAGTCATTTTTGACCTTTTCATCAAAATTTTTCAAACTGTCATTACTAGTCTGATTGCTGTTCCATTGATTGTTAAATGTTGATTTATCTACATAATGAAAAGTATTACCAATAGAGTAATTGATAGCCCTCTAATTGAATGCTTTTAGGAACTATATATATAGTTATATATATATATATAACACATAGTATAGTGTATACTATATATATTACTATATATATAGTTCCTAAAAGCAGTTTATATATATATTATATTATTATATACAATATTATAAATTATATATAATATTTATATTATATCTATTACATATTATATTATATATTATTTTATTATTTTATAATATATTATTATATTAATATATAATATAGTAGTGTAAGACATTATATATATAGTAATGCAATTCTATGATATATATATACACATATAGGATTATATTATATAATACATATACATATTATATATATAGTAGTATATAGTGATATATATATATTAGTAGTATAATATAATATAGTATTACAGATATATAATATATATATCATATTATATATAATGTAATATATAGTATGAAACTACTATATAGTAGTACTATACATAGACTACTGTGTATACTGTTACATACATATATAGTATTACATATTTATATAATATATATAGTATTATAAGCATACGCAGAAGAACTCTACAAGAAAGAGCTTCACGACCATGATAATCATGATGTTGTGATCACTCACCTAGAGCCAGACATCCTGGAATGTGAAGTGAAGTGGGCCTTAGAAAGCATCACTACGAACAAATCTAGTGGAGGTGATGGAATTCCAGTTGAGCTATTTCAAATCCTGAAAGATGCTGTGAAAGTGCTGCACTCATTATGCCAGCAAATGTGGAAAACTCAGCAGTGGCCCCAGGACTGGAAAAGGTCAGTTTTCATTCCAATCCCAAAGGAAGGCAATGTCAAAGAATCTCAAACTGCAGCACAATTGCACTGATCTCACATGCTAGTAAAGTAATGAGCAAAATTCTCCAAGCCAGGCTTCAGCAATATGTGAACCGTGAATTCCAGATGTTCAAGCTGGTTTTAGAAAAGGCAGAGGAACCAAAGATCAAATTGCCAATATCCACTGGATGATGGAAAAAGGAACAGAGTCCCAGAAAAACATCTATTTCTGCTTTATTGACTATGCCAAAGCCTTTGACTGTGTGGATCACAATAAACTGTGGAAAATTCTTCAAGAGATGAGAATATCAGGCCACCTGACCTGCCTGTTGAGAAACCTATATGCAGGTCAGGAAGTAACAGTTAGAACTGGACATGGAACAACAAACTTGTTCCAAATAGGAAAAGGAGTACGTCAAAGCTGTATATTGTCACCGTGCTTATTTAACTTATATGAAGAGTACATCATGAGAAACACTGGGCTGGAAGAAGCACAAGCTGGAATCAAGATTGCTGGGAGAAATATCAATAACCTCAGATATGCAGATGACACCACCCTTATGGCAGAAAGTGAAGAGGAACTAAAAAGCCTCTTGATGAAAGTGAAAAAGGAGAGTGAAAAAATTGGCTTAAAGCTCAACATTCAGAAAACGAAGATCATGGCATCTGGTCCCACCACTTCATGGGAAATAGATGGGGAAACAGTGGAAACAGTGTCAGACTTTATTTTTGGGGGCTCCAAAATCACTGCAGATGGTGACTGCAGCCATGAAATTAAAAGACGGTTACTCCTTGGAAGGAAAGTTATGACCAATCTAGATAGCATATTGAAAAGCAGAGACATTATTTTGCCAACAAAGGTCCGTCTGGTCAAGGCTATGGTTTTTCCTGTGGTCATGTATGGATGTGAGAATTGGACTATGAAGAAAGCTGAGCACCGAAGAATTGATGCTTTTGAACTGTGGTGTTGGAGAAGAGTCTTGAGAGTCCCTTGGACTGCAAGGAGATCCAACCAGTCCATTCTGAAGGAGATCAGCCCTGGGATTTCTTTGGAAGGAATGATGCTAAAGCTGAAACTCCAGTACTTTGGCCACCTCATGCGAAGAGTTGACTAATTGGAAAAGACTCTGATGCTGGGAGGCATTGGGGGCAGGAGGAGAAGGGGACGACAGAGGATGAGATGGCTGGATGCCATCACTGACTCGGTGGACATGAGTTTGAGTGACCTCCGGGAGTTGGTGATGGACAGGGAGGCCTGGCGTGCTGCAATTCATGGGGTCTCAAAGAATCGGACAGGACTGAGGGACTGAACGGAACTGAACTGATATAATATACAGTATTAGAATAGTATATATATACTGTATATATATAATACATATAATTAAGACATTAATTATATTAATATATTATATATAATCAATTGATTTATTGTAGTATAATTAATCAAGTAATTATATTATATAATAGATTTATAAATATTACAATAAATACATATTTATATACATTATATAAATACATTATATAATATATATATAATGTAATATTTATATCATATTAATTGATTAATATGACATATATAATACATTACACAAAATACATTAATATAATATTGAAGCTATTGAGCACAAATTATGATCTTTATCAGTATAATAAATCCGTTCAAGGCTACATTTTTCGTTAAGTATGAGCTCACAGAATTTATCAGAGTAGACTTTCTCTATAGTTTTTCATATGTATTTCATAGTACTTAGTACTTTGAAGTCAGTCCCCTAAAGATTTACACTCACTTTCATTTCCTTAATTTTTCCCACCTCTTCTAGCTGGTTTCATGACCAATAAACCAGTTGCTGATATATTAGACTCACTTATGTTTTGTGAACACAACATATAGTCATCTCTTCAATCTTCTATCCCATGTGATGCATTTTTCTGTTTCCTATTTCTTGCTCTTCACTGTCCCAGAATAAATGTAATACATGCTGATCATCACATCACTCATTCTTTTCTGATGTTAACTGTCACCAGAGTAGTAGATCTTATTCTAAAAATTTTTTTACAGTTTAATTAAAACTAATATGGATGCAAAAGAAAATGTTAAATAATAATAAACATCAAATAACTTATTATCAAAAATTCAAAAATATGTCAGCAAACAAAGGCACATCTGACTATTGGGAGCACAGAAACACAAATGGTGCCTTTGATAAATAAAGATTAGATATTGTGACCAAATGGGTTTTGGCATAAATATTATTTTTAATTTTTTATTGTTAGATGTAATAATCAGATTTTGAAATATTAAGCATAGGACTATGAATCTTCATAAAATATTAAACAAAACAAATAACCATCAATAGCAACAAATTCACATTCCAACCAAAGAAATTAGTGAAATAGTTGAGGAAATATATTCTATCCATCTGTCCTGTCTTTTATCTCTTATGCTGACAAAGGAGCTCGTAAATTTGGTTTGATTTTAGACTTGAATTGAGTACATAGTGCTTTGATATTTAAAGATGGTTTAGTGTCTAAGATTTTGAAAGAAAATGCACTATAGAAATCAAACTAATATTATTATGGGATAGATATTCAAAGCACACTTGCATATAAATGTTTATCAAATATAATAAATCTTTGAAAAGGTTTTCAGGATGCAGAGTATTTTTGAGCTTTGCCTGTTAATTAAACACAGAATATTTTCCAGTAGAGAATCCTCAATAGTTATAGTAGCTATCTTTAGAATGATTTTAGTTAAATAATTTATTATATTACTTAATTTAGAATATTAAATATTTATAGAGTATGATTTTAAAAATTATCTTCTGCAAAATATTAACCTCTGTAACTCTTAGAGACTGCACACTTACAATATTCTCAGAACAAATCTGAAAAATATATCAGAAATCCTACAGGGTGGATATAACAGGTATAATAATAAATCAAACCTAGCCATTGACTAAAGAAGGAAAATGATCAATTTTGCTTCAGAAAACTTGAGTAACCATGTTCAAGTTTCCCTTCTTTGCTTGCCTACTTTCCTCTGAGAAAGCCAACCCAGTTACCAAGAAATGTATGAAAGTGAAATTGAAGTCACTCAGTTGTGTCTGACTCTTTGAGACCCCATGAACTGTAGCCTACCAGGTTCCTCTGTTCATGGAATTTTCCAGGCAAGAATACTGGAGTGGATTGCCATTTCCTTCACTCAGAAATGATTTTCTGAAGGTGACATTGTTAAGTCTGGAAAGGACATAATATGTGGGATTGTAATGTGTTTTTGATACTTGCTTCAGATTGACTGTCAACCTACATTCCTTTCAATTATCACTTTTTTAAAACAAGTATCGGTCACACAGAGTCAGACACACTCTCTATATAGATACTTTTGCTCTAACATAAGCGAAAACTTTAAGAATATTTCAAGGACTCTAAACTATGTATAACAAATAACCTCAAATTACAGGTAAAATGTAGTGACAGCGTATTGGATTAGCATGATGAACCCAGG
This sequence comes from Bos grunniens, assembly GCF_055505025.1. Taxonomy (NCBI): domain Eukaryota; kingdom Metazoa; phylum Chordata; class Mammalia; order Artiodactyla; family Bovidae; genus Bos; species Bos grunniens. Next base: position 4,044,825 of record NC_141179.1, on the reverse strand, counting down.
TGGTGTGGGGCCTGAAATCCTTACAACTCAACATTAGAAACACAAAACCAGGTATGAGAGTAAATATTTACTTAGAATAAAAATAAATTACAAGTTATAATATTTAAAAATCTTATAAACATAGAAAGTCTAGAAAAAAGGTCTCACATAACTTCCTCACACACCTCTATGGTTTTCAGCTGTCAATTTTTAGATTACTTCTTCCCAGGACAATGATTTTGTAATTATCACATTTGTTTTTTTTTTTTTAATTTTATTTTATTTTTAAACTTTACAATATTGTATTAGTTTTGCCAAATATTGAAATGAATCCGCCACAGGTATACCCGCATTCCCCATCCTGAACCCTCTTCCCTCCTCCCTCCCCTACCCTCCCTCTGGGTCGTCCCAGTGCACCAGCCCCAAGCATCCAGTACCGTGCATCGAACCTGGACTGGCGACTCGTTTCATACATGATATTATACATGTTTCGAAAGATGGTAACAATAACCCTGTGTACGAGACAGCAAAAGAGACACCGATGTATAGATCAGTCTTATGGATTCTGTGGGAGAGGGAGGGTGGGGAGAAATTATCACATTTGTAATACACAAAATGGAAAGCAAGTCAAACTTTTCCTTTAAAATGTATGATTGAAACTTTTTTTTAATCATTAATTTTAAAAGTCCTTTTACAAAAAAACTGGGGAGGGATCATAGCCATGTGTTAGTTTTTTTTTTTGGTAAATTCTGCAAAAGTTAGATATTTCGATCATAATCAGCTCAGACTACTATCTCTTTCTCCTTCAACTTCTTCATCAATTGACCTCCTGTCAGGTCATGTCCATATAAGCACAGGTAGTTTTGGAATCTAGTTAAGGAGAAATCAATACTGAATATTCATTGGAAGGACAGTTGCTGAATCTCCAATTCTTTGGCCACCTGTACATAGAGTTGACTCATTGGAAAAGACCCCAAGGCTGAAAAAGACAGAAGGCAAAAAGAGAAGGAGGCAGCAGAGGATCAGATGATCAGATAGCATGAAATGGACAGGAGTTTGAACAAACTCTGGGAGACAGTGGTAGACAGAGGAGCCTGGTGTAATACAGTCTATGAGGTAAATGAACTGAACACAACTTAATCACTGATCAACAGCAAAAATGAGGAAACTGGGGGATACATTAGATTGTAATTACTAAGATGTATTTGTGTGGTGTGCAGTCATTTCTGTTTGTACATGGATTTCTGCAATACATCACAATGTGGGAACAGCTTCTAGCATTACACCTTAAAGTATCTGTAAAGTTAATCACTTCACAAAACAATTGTTGTGCCTTCCTGGTGCTTAGTTGATATTAAACAAAACAAACAAACAAAAAACTATATAGAGATTTCTTCAAACTTGACCACAGTCTAATAATTTGCAGGGCTGACTTTATTTTTCTGGGCTCCAAAATCACTGCAAATGGTAATTGCAGCCATGAAATTACAAGACGCTTACTGCTAGGAAGGAAAGTTATGACCAACTTAGACAGCATATTAAAAAGCAGAGACATTACTTTGCCAACAAAGGTCTGTCTAGTCAAGGCTATGGTTTTTCCAGTGGTTATGTATGGATGTGAGATTTGGACTATAAAGAAAGCTGAGTGCCGAAGAACTGATGCTTTTGAACTGTGGTGTTGGAGAGCTCTTGAGAGTCCCTTGGACTGCAAGGAGATAAAACCAGTCCATCCTAAAGGAGATCAGTCCTGGGTGTTCATTGGTAGGACTGATGTTGAAGCTGAAATTCCAATTTTTGACCACCTGATGTGGAGAGCTGACTCATTTGAAAAGACCCTGATGCTGGGAAACATTGAAGGCAGGAGGAGAAGGTGACGACAGAGGATGAGATGGTTGGATGGCATCACTGACACAATAGATGTGGGTTTGGGTGAACTCTGGGAATTGTTGATGGACAGGGAGGCCTGGCATGCTGTGGTTCATGGGGTCGCAAAGAGTTGGACACGACTGAGTGACTGAACTGAACTTAACTGAATTATTAATGATTTCTGAAGGTGAAATTATAATAAAGGGAAATTCTGAATGGAAAGAGACAGTAGTCTTGACAAATTTCAGTTAAAACATATTACTTTTTATACCGCTTGGAACTTATGACCATCTTACTATGTTCCTTTCTGAAATGTAAAGCTTCACTGGCTTCACAGTAAAGGTGCTTCTGTGTGTATGAGGAAAACTAGGCTGTTAAATAGGTTTAGTTTAAAAACCTCAGTCCATTTCTTACGACTGTAGGAGATGACAACTTACTTGGCCTTAGTTTCATAGCCTTTTAATACTTTACTTGAAGAATGTGAAGTATTGATTATGCATCTATTAATTGTCTATTTTGTTTCATGCCGGAAAAAGAGCAAGTCCTGTGAAAGCGATAGGCATGTGCCATGAAGTGGAAGAAGGTCTATGTGGCAGGTAAGTAGTGAATGGAATAGAAAATATTATTAAGTGAGATTTGAGAGAAGGGACTTCACATATGGTAAGGATATTTAATTTATATGTTTATATATTTATATTTTATGTATTTTATTATTCATTTATATAAATTTATATATTTATATTTTATATATTTATGTATTTATTTTTATTGCAAGCAACTTGCTTTAGGGTTATATGCTAATGTATATTTTGTGTCTGTGGAGAATAATAATGTTTTACACAGCATCCACTGTGTGTCAGGCAAGTTGCTGCTGCTGCTTGCTGCTAAGTCGCTTTAGTCGTGTTCGACTCTGTGCGACCCCATAGATGGCAGCCCACCAGCCTCCCCTGTCCCTGGGATTCTCCAGGCAAGAACACTGGGGTGGGTTGCCATTTCCTTCTCCAATGCATGAAAGTGAAAAGTGAAAGTGAAGTCGCTCAGTCATGTCCGACTCTTCGCGACCCCATGGACTGCAGCCTACCAGGCTCCTCCGTCTATGTGAATTTCCAGGCAAGAGTACTGGAGTGGGTTGCCATTGCCTTTCCCGGCCAGGGAAGTTGCTAATCACCAAATGTATGTTTTCTTTTCTTTTTTTTTTTTTACATAGTCCTCCTTACAGCCTATTGAGGTAGTATCATTATCACCATTTGGCAGTTTTAGACAGTGAGACTTAGAAAAAAAAAAATCTCACTGGAGGCTATAGAATTAGATTTTGGCAAAGTGGAATTTAAACTACTGTCTCTATTGCTAAAAAGTCCTTCTGCAAACTGTAATTATCTGGCTTCTACATGGCAGGAATCAGATTACTTCAATATCACTGAGGTTAAAGGAATCTTCTGCACCATTTGGATGAATATTATTAGAATTTTCTGTTTGTTTGTTTGTGCTTCAAATGTTTCTGTGGGGGAAAATAGACTAGCCTTTTATTTTATTTTTAAATTTAATTATTTTAATTGGAGGTTAATAACTTTACAATATTGTATTTGTTTTGCCATACATCAACATGAATCCACCACAGGTATACACGTGTTCCCCATCCTGAACCCCTCTCCCTCCTCCCTCCCCATACCATCCCTCTGGGTCATCTCAGTGCACCAGCCCCAAGCATCCAGTATCATGCATCGTACCTGGACTGGCGACTCATTTCATATATGATATTATACATGTTTCAATGCCATTCTCCCAAATTATCCCACCCTCTCCCTCTCCCACAGAGTCCAAAAGACTGTTCTATACATCTGGGTCTCTTTTGCTGTCTCACATACAGGGTTATCATTACCATCTTTCTAAATTCCATATATATGTGTTAGTATACTGTATTGGTGTTTTTCTTTCTGGCTTACTTCACTCTGTATAATAGGCTCCAGTTTCATCCACCTCATTAGAACTGATTCAAATGTATTCTTTTTAATGGCTGAGTAATACTCCATTGTGTATATGTACCACAGCTTTCTTATCCATTCATCTGCTGATGGACATCTAGGTTGCTTCCATGTCCTGGCTATTATAAACAGTGCTGTGATGAACATTGGGGTACACGTATCTCTTTCAATTCTGGTTTCCTCGGTGTGTATGCCCAGCAGTGGGAATGCTGGGTCATAATGCAGTTCTATTTCCAGGTTTTTAAGGAATCTCCACACTGTTCTCCATAGTGGCTGTACTAGTTTGCGTTCCCCCCAACAGTGTAAGAGGGTTCCCTTTTCTCCACACCATCTCCAGCATTTATTGCTTGTAGACTAGCCTTTTAAATTCAGAAAAATTTAAAATGTTTTGGCAGCTGGATCAGTAAAGAAAAGGTGTTCTTTTGCAGTTAAAGTGGAATGTGGCTTTTTGCAAAAGTAATGGTATTTTAAAATGGCTTATCCAAAGGGAATATTTTCAGAAAATAGAAAAATAGAATTAAACTCCGTGTGTCATAAAGCCAAACTACAGTATTTATACACTCCTAAATTATATTCAGTACAAAAGACGTTTTGTTTTATCACAATTCCTTTCATGCTAAGACTAACAGTGAAGGGGAAAACCCTTAAGTCATGGGTAGGTGCCAAGTGTTGTTTACATTTTCCATATAAATGGTTTCTTTTTATTCTCTCTCCTGTCTCCCAACATCTCTGTATTAGGAATTCCTGGCATAAGCATAAGAGCTAACCACATAAAATGAATCAGAATATTTACTATGAGAATTTCACTCATATCTCAAAAGCTATTTTATCTGTTAAAAAAAAATAGACTCCTATATCCTATTGAAGTCCAAATGTGTTCTTTTTGATCATCTTCATCCATTTTCTTGTTAGAACCTCCTTTATTTAAATGGACCAAGTATCTTCCTCAACATATGGAATATTTGCTTAATCTGCTGTATAGGTTTTATAATTTCTGTTCATAAATTGTAGTAAATAATGAATGGTAGTCCTTGGCAGATCTCCTAAAATAACTGAGATACAGTACAGACAAATGCATTACTTCTAGAGGCATACAGGACCAATCAAATAATTTTAAAAGACAGAGATCAAAGATGGGCCACATAAAAATGCATTTTCTCTGAAACTCTTTTACATCTACTGTATAAGGTGGTAGAGATGAATCCATGCCAGAGAAAGTGACCAGCATTAAAGCTATAGTGAGAAACAGTAACACACAGAGTCTCTTTTATTGTTGTTTTTGTAGTCTGCATTTTGTTTCCCTTTCTACTTTTTCTTTCAGCTAGGAACACCTAGAGAGTATTTCCATTTTTGTGTTATTCATAAAAAGTCTCTTTTATTGTTGTTTTTGTAGTCTGCATTTTGCTTCCCTTTCTACTTTTTCTTTCAGCTAGGAACACCTAGAGAGTATTTCCATTTTTGTGTTATTCATAAAAAGTCATTATTTTCTGATTGATTTCATTTTCCTTTCTCATTAACAAGATTTCATTCGCTGCAGGTAGAACTCGTTGGTTTCTTTACTTAATAATTCCTTCTTTAGCATTATCTTTTATGATTTACCACCAAATATTTGCACTTGGCCAGCCAAGCATCAGAAGCTATAGAACAATAAAGCCAGTATATCATTTGGTGGATACAACATACTATTGGGAATTTTCATTTCACACATCAATCAGCCCAAGCCAAGGGTGCCAAGGCTTTGGTTTTTATTCATACTTTATTCAATAATAAACCTGTAAACTGGAACACTATATAGAAGTCAATAATACCAAAGTGTAGGGAGGAGTCTGTAATGAGTTTGAAAGATTTGGATTCTGATAAGCATATAAGATGTCAGGCTTGATTGTGCCTTAGGCAGAGAATTTTCTAGAACAGCTGTTAGCCACTTTAAATTACTCAGCATTTCAAACAGAATCATCCAATTATTTTAGCAGTTTCAGAAGTGGGAATACATTTTTGCATGCAAGAAAATCACAGAAAATTTAGTGGATTACTATATGAATCTTCCAAGGGTAACTTGCTTGTTTCCTGCCATACTTCAATGCAAGTTAACGTTAAAGAGCATTTTAAGTTATGTTTTGACTACAAAACTCTTGCATCTTATTAAAGCCTGTGGCAAATGCCTCTGTGGGTTAAAGTTACAGAAGGAAAAATAATTTTGAAGATGTGCAAATATGTTAAAAATTTGACAGTTTTAATTTTTGATGGTCACTGATGTGATTAAAATATCATACTAAAGAAATAGCTACTAAATGGGCAATAGCTATGATTTCCATGACTGAATTCAAGTTAAGACTGAAAAATTATTCTCTAGGGATGTGCTGTGCAGTAAGGTAGCTGCTAACTATGGGTGGCTCCTGAGCACCTGAAATGTGGATAGTGGATCGTCTGAATTTAGATGAGCTGAAAATATAGAACATACACTGGTTGTGAAAACTTCCTGTGAAATGATAAATATCCCAATAATAATTTTTGTATTGAATATAATTTGAAATAATATCTGTGTGTATGTGCATGTTCAGTCACTGAGTTGTGTCCAGTTCTTTGCAACACCATGGACAGCCCATTAGACTCTTCTGTCCATGGAATTTTCCAGGCAATAACACTGGAGTGTGTTGCCATTTCCTACTCCAAGGGATCTTCTCTTGCATTGGCAGGCAGATTCTTTACTACTGAATCACCTGGGAAAATCAATATTTGGGTATATTGAGCTAAATAAAATATAGTATTAATTTCACTTATTTTTGCTTTTTAATGTAAGTACTAAGAAATTTAAAGTTACAAAAGTTACATATGTGGCTCATGTTTGTGGCTCTTAATTGTATTTCTATTGGACAACAGTGCTCCACGGAGATTAATGGATGAAAATACAACATGAAAGAGTAAATTAAAATGTTTTTAAGAAAGTTTGGCAGAACATATCTTAGAAGCTCTTCTATACTTTACATATTAACTCTCTCTTAGACAGCTAGTCCCTATTAACATACATACAGTAGACAAACATACACATACACATATCATAGAATAAAGAGGAAGAAAATAACTGAGCACCACAGTGCTATGGATTCCGCTTCCACAGATTCAACTAACTGTGAGCAAAAAATATTTTTTAAAAAGATTTCAAAAAACAAAACTTGATTTTCTGGGTAACAGCATGTATTTACATAACATTTACATTGTCTTCAGTTCAGTTCATTCGCTCAGTCATGTCCGACTCTTTGCGACCCCATGAATCGCAGCACGCCAGGACTCCCTGTCCATCACCGACTCCCAGAGTTCACTCAGACTCACGTAAATCAGGTCATGGATGCCATCCAGCAATCTCATCCTCTGTCATCCCCTTCTCCTCTTGCCCCCAATCCCTCCCAGCATCAGAGTCTTCTCCAATGAGTCAACTCTTCGCGTGAGGTTGCCAAAGTACTGGAGTTTCAGCTTTAGCATCATTCCTTCCAAAGAAATCCCAGGGCTGATCGCCTTCAGAATGGACTGGTTGGATCTCCTTGCAGTCCAAGGGACTCTCAAGAGTCTTCTCCAACACCACAGTTCAAAAACACCAATTCCATAATGGCTGTACTAGTTTGCATTCCCACCAACAGTGTAAGAGAGTTCCCTTTTCTCCACACCCTCTCCAGCATTTATTGCTTGTAGACTTTTGGATTGCAGCCATTCTGACTGGTGTGAAATGGTATCTCATAGTGGTTTTGATTTGCATTTCTCTGATAATGAGGGATGTTGAGCATCTTTTCATGTGTTTGTTAGCCATCTGTATGTCTTCTTTGGAGAAATGTCTATTTAGTTCTTTGGCCCATTTTTTGATTGGGTCATTTACTTTTCTGGAGTTGAGCTGTAGGAGTTGCTTGTATATTTTTGAGATTAGTTGTTTGTCAGTTGCTTCATTTGCTATTATTTTCTCCCATTCTGAAGGCTGCCTTTTCACCTTGCTTATAGTTTCCTTTGTTGTGCAGAAGCTTTTGAGTTTAATAAGGTCCCATTTGTTTATTTTTGCTTTTATTTCTGATATTCTGGGAGGTGGATCATAGAGGATCCTGCTGTGATGTATGTCAGAGAGTGTTTTGCCTATGTTCTCCTCTAGGAGTTTTATAGTTTCTGGTCTTACGTTTAGATCTTTAATCCATTTTGAGTTTATTTTTGTGTAAGGTGTTAGAAAGTGTTCTAGTTTCATTCTTTTACAAGTGGTTGACCAGTTTTCCCAGCACCACTTGTTAAAGAGATTGTCTTTAATCCATTGTATATTCTTGCCTCCTTTGTCAAAGATAAGGTGTCCATATGTGTGTGGATTTATCTCTGGGCTTTCTATTTTGTTCCATTGATCAATATTTCTGTCTTTGTGCCAGTACCATACTGTCTTGATAACTGTGGCTTTGTAATAGAGTCTGAAGTCAGGTAGGTTGATTCCTCCAGTTCCATTCTTCTTTCTCAAGATAGCTTTGGCTATTCGAGGTTTTTTGTATTTCTATACAAATTGTGAAATTATTTGTTCTAGCTCTGTGAAGAATACCGTTGGTAGCTTGATAGGGATTGCATTGAATCTATAAATTGCTTTGGGTAGTATACTCATTTTCACTATATTGATTCTTCCAATCCATGAACATGGTATATTTCTCCATCTATTAGTGTCCTCTTTGATTTCTTTCACTAGTGCTTTATAGTTTTCTATATATAGGTCTTTAGTTTCTTTATGTGGATATATTCCTAAGTATTTTATTCTTTCTGTTGCAATGGTGAATGGAATTGTTGGGCATACACACTGAGGAAACCAGAAGGGAAAGAGACACGTGTACCCCAATGTTCATCACAGCACTGTTTATAATAGCCAGGACATGGAAGCAACCTAGATGCCCATCAGCAGATGAATGGATAAGAAAGCTGTGGTACATATACAAAATGGAGTATTACTCAGTCATTAAAAAGAATACATTTGAATCAGTTCTAATGAGATGGATAAAACTGGAACCTATTATACAGAGTGAAGTAAGCCAGAAAGAAAAACACCAATACAGTATACTAACACATATATATGGAATTTAGAAAGATGGTAACAATAACCCTGTGTACGAGACAGCAAAAGAGACACCGATGTATAGATCAGTCTTATGGACTCTGTGGGAGAGGGAGAAGGTGGGGAGATTTGGGAGAATAGCATTGAAACATGTATAATATCATGTATGAAACGAGTCGCCAGTCCAGGTTCGATGCACTGTACTGGATGCTTGGGGCTGGTGCACTGGGACGACCCAGAGGGAGGGTAGGGGAGGGAGGAGGGAGGAGGGTTCAGGATGGGCAACACGGGTATACCTGTGGCAGATTCATTTCGATATTTGGCAAAACTAATACAATATTGTAAAGTTTAAAAATAAAATAAAATTAAAAAAAAAAAAGCACCAATTCTTCGGTGCTCAGTTTTCTGTACGTGGGAGGTTGTGAATAGACACATCTTTTATATAAGAGACTAAGCTTCCAAAGATTTTTGTAGTTTCTCAAGGGTCATCAACCAATCTCGTGTGGATATTGTGGTGATGCTGTATGTTAGAAAGAAAGCTGGAATGAATTTCAGAAGATGTGAACTATTTTTATTTATTTATTTATTGATAAATGACAAGTCAGTATATTTTTAACTTACTGATCAGTTAATCAAAATAAAGACTTCTTAAGTATCCACCAGACCATCAGACTGAAGTTTATAGTAATTTTTTGGATCATTTTTATCAACAACTATTTCTAATGACAGGAAGACATTTATTTGACTCAACATTCAGTTTTCCAAACTGTAAATTTAATATGTTCTAGAATCTCAAGTAGCCCTTCATGATCTGGCATTCATCTATTCCTTAAAAGATACACAGAAGGTGCAAGAGTGACATGAAAATTGTTTAGAAAACTAGACTTAAGTGGAAAACTTGGAGAGAAGGCATCATTCGTGCCCAGAACAAGGTAGCTTGTCAACAGTATGAGACAGGCATTCCCAGGAAGACGTCTTTAATGATTGGCTTCTGCACACCGCTTGCACAGACTGTCACCTGTTACGAGGATTCCCACTGCTCACAACCATCACAAATCATATCTGTGGACTTCACACGCTTTGTCCCTCTGCTTATCTGTAATCACAAGGGCTTCCTCCTGCCCAGCCTTCTGTGTTTTCTCTTCCTTTCAGATAGGAAGTTGTCCTGCATATTCCTTGCTGGACTAGCTTCCTATTTGAGTGTCTCTCTCTTCAAATCAAAATTTAAAGCTACATGTCTCTACTTTCAAACTTCTTTTTTCCAAACCTCTTTAGGTTACTCTATCCAAGCCATTAGTGCTCCATGGAGGTTCTTAATCCCTCACAAAGTCAAGAACATTTACTTCTGGAATGGGATGGATAGGTTACAGTATGAAAGATTTTCCACTGTTAAAAGGGAAGGCATGAGAGGAGCTTAAATAAATAGGATGAGAAAGAAAGGAGAGGTATCTACTTAATCCATAGCATGTGCCTCCTTTCTTCATTTACTGATTTTATTTATTTACTTTTATTGAATACTTGACTAGTAACCTAGAAGTATATCTGTGTGGATAAATAATGTTTTTAGCCCTTGGAAATATTTATTTTGTAAAATTGTCTGACCCTTGGTTTTGGTTCACAATGGGGGATTCTCTTCTGATTCTTCTTGGACTTCTCAGGTGGCACTAGTGTTAAAGAACCTGCCTGCCAGTGCAGGAGATCTGAGGCACTGGTTCAATCCCTGGGTCAGAAAACTCTGGAGAAGGGCATGCAACCCACTCCAGTATTCTTGCCTAGAGAATCCCATGGAGAGATGACTCTGTCATACTCTAGTCCATAGTGCTAGACACGACTCAGTTAGACACGACTGACATGACTTAGTGTGCATGCACACACATATAACTATTGATACTTTGTTCCTAATTACTTCGTACAATTTCACTATATATTGGAACATATCTTAACTCTATAGTTTACTGCCCCAAAGCAGCAGTCATTTAATTTATCAAAGAAGGGAAAAAGCTAAAGTCCGAAACTATATTGATAGAGCAGCACCTCTCCCTTTTGTATTTAAACATCAGATAATCTTTGACTTCAGAAAGCATTGGATATGATTTTGCTTTTTTGTTGCTTTAAGTATACCTTTTACCTAGAAATTTATGGTATTCTCAAACACACAAATACACACATATGCTTGCAAAAGTGGTCGTTTTCATGTTTGTTGCTCTTTTTATTTTTATTTCATTCAATAGTATGCTATACTGTCTTGCTTTATCATTTTAAGTTGTTTCTGGGATCTTCATATGAGGCTACATGTGGAGTTAGAAGTCAACTTGGTATTTGATCCCCCTTCATGATTCCCAGAAAGTCTTTAATTTGGGGACTTTCCTGGGAATCATGAAGTGTGGCAATCACCAATGCCTTGGCTATGAATTCATCTTCACAAACTTTTCCATTGAGGGCAGCTTAACTTTGTTTCCATTTGACATGGATTTGTAGTCAGAATGTTCAAACTCATTTGACAGCTTCAAATAAACCATGAGATTTTCCCTCTGTAGGACAAAGAATCAGAGTTTTTCATCTATTTTAATAAAGATGAATTCTAATTGCACCTTAAAATACTTTGATTTATAATTTATAAGACAATGTTAATATGGTATATGCAAATATACAAATATAAGAACAAAGCCACTCTGCACTTCAACATTTAATGGAATCTTCAAGTTAATAAGCATATTTCAACCCTCCAGAAAAGCTTTCTTATACTATATACTTAATTAAGTATGAAAACTGATAACAAGAATTTCCATAGTGTACAAGTGAAACAAGGATATGTATTACAAAACCTACAAGGATCTTTATCTAGCTGGTATTCTGATCTAGGCTGGGAAGAATGAACACCAACTTTCAGTATGTGGCATCTAGAAGATAAATCTAGAAGGAAAACCGTTTGACTTGCAAATGGGAGGCTAGGGAACCACTGCCTGTGGATTCTAGAGTATCTGAGATTCCAAGTCGCAAAGGAGGAAATGGTTGAGGGAGAAAAGCCTAGTGATAGCAGGAACTACAGAACATTCTTAGAGAAAGACACTCATTCTTCATTTCTTATTTTGAAGTAAAAGAAAACTCTTTGAGAAGCAGCAGTAGTTATCACAAAAAGCAATAACCAAATCGATATAGACACTTCCAAATCAGTCCATAACTATGTCATTGTGAAGTTATTAAAGTGAAATCTCACTTATTTCTATATGCTAGGTGTTTATATATTACATGTGTGTAAGAACAGTGCTTTAGAAATATGTGAACTTTCCTATACCCCCTCAAAACTTGTCATATAATAGAAAATTCCTCAAACATTCCCTTTAGGTATATGAGAACCACCCAACAAAAGCCCCCTTTTTCATTAAACCAATTTTCTCTTTTTTTAAACCCATATATATCTTAATTATGTAGCTGAAATATGTTAGTTTAAATCCATAACCTAAAGATATAAACAGAGTGATACAATCTTATAATAATACAGTTTAGATTAAGTCCCAAAGGTGTTTAAAGTATAAGGATATGACCGTCTCAAAATCTTATCATGTAAAGTGATTGGCTGTTGTTCACATCTAGGTACCTTGAGCAATAAATACTAGGCTATTATCAATAAGGCCCATAGCCACATATGATCCATAGAAGAGAGAGTCCTTGGGCCTCTTTTCCAGGTTACATGAGACAATATCTCTATTCTGTATTTTTGCTATTACACATCTTCCAGAGCTGCCTTTTAGAACTCCTCTTCCCTGAACAGATTAAGCTGTCCCAAAGCTCCCTTGGGGAGAGAGGTGGAAGCTGGTAGTGTTGCAGGCCTCCTTGATGGGCAATGGTTCTTGAGTCCATAGTTGACCTCCACAGGTGAGTACTTTAAACTTCATTCTCCAATAGATTACAGATTCTTCTCCACCCCACCCCAATCCATTGAGACAAGAAGTGTTTGCTTTCATTTTGCTTGTAGGAGTCACAAGTTCCATTGTTCCACAACAAAGTGGTTTCGATCACATTTAACCATAGTAAAAGAAATAGAAACTCAATAAAATATGAATAAATATTACAACCAGTTGTATTGCCATTAAAGTCAGAACCAATAATAGCCTGTTTCTCTAATTCTATTTTGTAGTTCCCGTATATATACAATATGCTTGTCCTTTTTACTTGTATTAACATCAGTTCAGTTAGTTTAAACCCCTTGATTTCTACTTCAGCATCTATTGGCAAAGGCACACTGGTTTTACCCAGGGTCCTTGTGTACCGTTCACTTTTAGGTAAGACATGAAAGAAGACTCAGCCCCCAACAACCATAAATTAAACCTCTTATTACTTTTACTGGTTTATTGTTGCTGCTTCTTTCTTTGCTATCATATGTATTTCCAGCTCAAATTAAATGGAGGATTGAAACAAATAATGAATATAGCACTTTGTTATGGAAAAAGCAAGTTCAAATTTCAACAGTCACAGCTAAAAGTAAACAAAATGTCAGTCCACCTTTCTCTGATTAATTTTTATCTGATAACTAAGACATTAAACTTGCCTTGTGTGAGAGAGGTGATAGTGAAAAGCACCTTAGGTTTGAATCTCATTGAAAACGTTATTTTTGTTTTTCCTTGAACACTGTCATTAAATATGTAAAAAAGCTGTAATTAGGTCAAATTTGTGATTATGGCATTAGTTAGCCAAGGCTTACCACTAGTACAGTATGACTCAGGAAGTACTAGTAGAAACAGGAAGATGAAAGCTCATGGAGGAGAAACACTTGTGCATTATGCCAAGGACAGGGATATTCTTTTTCAGGCTTTGAATTTAAGTGTGGTGTTCTAAGCAATTATGAGCAAACATGCTGCTAAATGTGTGCAATAGACAATAGATTTGCTCTAGATTCCTAAAGTGCATGGCAGAGCAGTCCCAAGCAAGGAGAAGGAGCAGGGGACTAAAGGGAGAGGAGTGCAAAGAGAAGACTAACCAAGGGTCCCATAGGATATCAGTTTCTACCAGGAGATGAAAGACAAGTCAAACTGCAAAGTTTGGGCACTAAAAATATTTTCTATCTCTAGTTATGAGATTTTGGACAAGAACTAAGCAAACAGAAAAATCCATGAAACATACTATCTATATACCCCATGGGTAAACTGAGTTACTTGCATATTGTTACTTACTTTTCATTTGTTTTTCTTTTTATTGAGGCAAAGTTGATGTATCAGTTCAGTTCAGTTCACTCACTCAGTCATGTCCGACTCTTTGCGACCCCATGAATCGCAGCACGCCAGGCCTTCCTGTCCATCACCAATTCCCGGAGTTCACCCAGACTCACGTCCGAGTCAGTGATGCCATCCAGCCATCTCATCCTCTGTTGTCCCCTTCTCCTCCTGCCTCCAATCCCTCCCAGCATCAGAGTCTTTTCCAATTAGTCAACTCTTCGCATGAGGTGGCCAAAGTACTAGAGTTTCAGCTTTAGCATCATTCCTTCCAAAGAAATCCCAGGGCTGATCTCCTTCAGAATAGACTGGTTGGATCTCCTTGCAGTCCAAGGGACTCTCAAGAGTCTTCTCCAATACCACAGTTCAAAGGCATCAATTCTTCGGTGCTTAGCCTTCTTCACAGTCCAACTCTCACATCCATACGTGAACACTGGAAAAACCATAGCCTTGACTAGATGAACCTTTGTTGGCAAAGTAATATCTCTGCTTTTGAATATGCTGTCTAGGTTGGTCATAAATTTCCTTCCAAGGAGTAAGCGTCTTTTAACTTCATGGCTGCAGTCACCATCTGCAGTGATTTTGGAGCCTCCCAAAAATAAAGTCTGACACTGTTTCCACTGTTTCCTCATCTATTTCCCATGAAGTGATGGGACCAGATGCCATGATCTTCATTTTCTGAATGTTGAGCTTTAAGCCAACTTTTTCACTCTATACTTTCAGTTTCATCAAGAGGCTTTTGAGTTCCTCTTCATTTTCTGCCATAAGGGTGGTGTCATCTGCATATCTGAGGTTATTGACATTTCTCCTGGCAATCCTGATTCCATCTTGTGTTTCTTCCAGTCCAGCGTTTCTCATGATGTACTGTGCATATAAGTTAAACAAGCAGGGTGACAATATACAGTCTTGAGGTACTCCTTTTCCTATTTGGAACCAGTCTGTTGTTCCATGTCCAGTTCTTTTTTTTTTTTTTTCCATGTCCAGTTCTAACTGTTGCTTCCTGACCTGCATACAAATTTCTCAAGAGGCAGGTCAGGTGGTCTGGTATTCCCATCTATTTCAGAATTTTCCACAGTTTATGGTGATCCACACAGTCAAAGGCTTTGGCATAATCAATAAAGCAGAAATGGATGTTTTTCTGGAACTCTCTTGCTTTTTCCATGATCTAGCAGATGTTGGCAACTTGATCTCTGGTTCCTCTGTCTTTTCTAAAACCAGCTTGAACATCAGGAAGTTCACGGTTCACATACTGCTGAAGCCTGGCTTGGAGAATTTTGAGCATTACTTTACTAGCGTGTGAGATGAGTGCAATTGTGCAGTAGTTTAAGCATGCTTTGGCATTGCCTTTCTTTGGGATTGGAATGAAAACTGACTTTTTCCAGTCCTGTGGCCACTGCTGAGTTTTCCAAATTTGCTGGCATATTGAGTGCAGCACTTTCACAGAATCATCTTCCAGGATTTGGAATAGCTCAACTGGAATTCCATCACCTACACTAGCTTTGTTTGTAGTGATGCTTTCTAAGGCCCACTTGACTTCACATTCTAGGATGTCTGGCTCTAGGTCAGTGATCACACCATCGTGATTATCTGGTTCGTGAAGCTCTTTTTTTGTACAGTTCTTCTGTGTATTCTTGCCACCGCTTCTTAATATCTTCTGCTTCTGTTAGGTTCATACCATTTCTGTCCTTTATCGAGCCCATCTTTGCATGAAATGTTCCCTTGGTATCTCTAATTTTCTTGAAGATATCTCTCATCTTTCCCATTCTGTTGTTTTCCTCTATTTCTTTGCATTGATTGCTGAAGAAGGCTTTCTTATGTCTTCTTGCTATTCTTTGGAACTCTGCATTCAGATGCTTATCTCTCCTTTTCTCCTTTGCTTTTCACTTCTCTTCTTTTCACAGCTATTTGTAAGGCCTCCCCAGAGAGCCGTTTTGCTTTTTTGCATTTCTTTTCCACGGGGATGATCTTGATCCCTGTCTCCTATACAATGTCACGAACCTCATTCCATAGTTCATCAGGCACTCTATCAGATCTAGGCCCTTAAATCTATTTCTCACTTCCACTGTATAATCATAAGGGATTTGATTTAGGTCATACCTGAATGGACTAGTGGTTTTCCCTACTTTCTTCAATTTAAGTCTGAATTTGGCAGTAAGGAGCTCAGGATCTGAGCCACAGTCAGCTCCCGGTCTTGTTTTTGCTGACTGTATAGAGCTTCTCCATCTTTGGCTGCAAAGAATATAATCAATCTGATTTTGGTGTTGACCATCTGGTGATGTTCATGTGTAGAGTCTTCTCTTGTGTTGTTGGAAGAGAGTGTTTGTTATGACCAGTGCATTTTCTTGGCAAAACTCTATTAGTCTTTGCCCTGCTTCATTCTGTTATGTAAGTTGTGAGTCTACAATATTCTGACTCACAATTTTTAAAAGTTATATCCCTTTTATATTCATAAAATACTGGCTATATTTCTGTACTGAACATTATGTTCTTGTAGCTTATTTATTTTATATATAGTAGTATAATCAGCTGGAGAAGGCAATGACAACCCACTCCAGTACTCTTGCCTGGAAAATCCCATGGACTGAGGAGCCTGGTGGACTGCAGTCCATGGGGTCGCAAAGAGTCGGACATGACTGAGCGACTTCCCTTTCACTTTTCACTTTCCTGCATTCGAGAAGGAAATGGCAACCCACTCCAGTGTTCTTGCCTGGAGAATCCCAGGGACAGGGGAGTCTGGTGGGCTGCCGTCTATGGGGTCGCACAGAGTCAGACACCGCTGAAACGAGTTAGCAGCAGCAACAGCAGCAGTAGTATAATCAGCTACAACTATCTTACCTCTCTCCCCATCCTTCACCCCACTGGTAATCACAAGCTTGTTCTCTATATCTTTGTATCTCTGTGTTATATTCCCTCACAGCTGAGTTGTTAAGGAATCTGCCTGCAATACAGGAGATCCCAGTTTGATTCCTGGGTTGGAAAGATCCAATGGAGAAGGGATAAGCTACCCAATTCAGTACTCTTTGGTTTCCCTGGTATCTCAGCTGATAACGAATCTGCCTACAATGTGAGAGACCTGGGTTCAATCCCTGGGTTGGTATGATCCCCTAAAGAAGGGAAAGGCTACCCACTTCAGTATTCTGGCCTAGAGAATTCCATGGACTGTATAGTCCACAGGTTCACAAAGGGTCAGACAGGACTGAGCAACTTGCACTTTCACTTTTGTTATATTCACTAGTAGGTTCATGTTTTCAGATTCCATATAAAAGTGATATCATGAAGTACTTGTTTTTCTCTGACTGACATTTCACACAGCATAATACACAATGAATTTAAACCATGTTGTTGCAAATAACAAAAATTCATCCTATGTTATGGGTGAGTAATATTCCATTGTGTGTGTGTATATAGTGTATATATACAATGAAATATAATATATACATATAACATCTTCTTCCATCCATCTGTTGATGGAATCTTAGGTTACTTCCATATCTTGGCTATTGTAAATAATGCTGCTGTAAACATTGAAATGGATATAAATTTCAAATTAGTGCTTTAATTTTAGTGTGTATGTGTATAGACACAGTAGTTATATTTTAAGTTTTGTGAGGAACCTCCATTCTGTTTTCCACAGTGCTGTACCAATTTAGATTCTCACCAGCGGTGTATAAGTGTTTCCTTTTCTCCACATACGGGCCAGCACTTGTTATTTATGGTCTTCTTGATCATAGCCATTCTGATAGGTATAAGGTGATATATAATTGTGGTTTTGATCTGCATTTCTCTACTGATTAGTGATACTAAGCATCTTCTCATGTGCCATCTACATGCCTTATTTGTAAAAATGTCTGTTCAGATCTTCTGGTCATTTTTAATTGGGCATTTGTTTTTTGATGATGAGTCATATGGTATGTATACACAGATACAATTTGAATATTAATCTCTTATCAGTTATAACATTTGCAAATATTTTCTCCAATTCAGTAGGTTGTCTTTTTGTTTTGTTAATGGATTCTTTCTCTGGGCATTTTTTTTTTTTAAGTTTACTTATGTCCCATTTGCTTATTCTTCTTTTCTTTGCTTTAGTGACAGGTTTTTAAAAATATTTCCATGATTTATGTAAAAGAATGTTCTATGTTCTACAAGTTTTTGCCTATGAATTTTAGGTTCTCTGGTCTTATATTTATGTCTTTAATCAATTTTGAGTTTATTGGCATATATGGTATGAGAAAATATTCTAATACTCATTTGCACATAGATCCAGTTTTCCTGAAACCAGTTTTGAAGAGACACCCTTTTATCAATTGTATATTCTTGCCTTCCTGTCATAGATTAACTGATTATAAGTGCATAGGTTTACATGTCATCTTTCTAGTCAGTTCCAGTGATCTATGTGTCTGATTGTGTGCAGCAGTCTACAGTTTTTCTTACATTAGGTCAGTAGTACACTCTGTTAGTTGAACACTCAGGAAGCATGATACCACCATAATTGATATATTTTCTATTTTCTCAACATTGTTTTGATTATTTGAGGTTTTTTTGTGCTTCTATTATGGCAGAAAGTGAAGAAGAACTCAAAAGCCCCTTGATGAAAGTGAAAGTGGAGAGTGAAAAAGTTGGCTTAAAGCTCAACATTCAGAAAACGAAGATCATGGCATCCGGTCCCATCACTTCATGGGAAATAGATGGGGAAACAGTGGAAACAGTGTCAGACTTTATTTTTCTGGGCTCCAAAATCACTGTTGATGGTGACTGCAGCCATGAAATTAAAAGACGCTTACTCCTTGGAAGGAAATTTATGACCAACCTAGATAGCATATTCAAAAGCAGAGATATTACTTTGCCAACAAATGTTCATCTAGTCAAGGCTATGGTTTTTCCAGTGTTCATGTATGGATGTGAGAGTTGGACTGTGAAGAAGGCTAAGCACCGAAGAATTGATGCCTTTGAACTGTGGTGTTGGAGAAGACTCTTGAGAGTCCCTTGGACTGCAAGGAAATCCAACCAGCCCATTCTGAAGGAGATCAGCCCTGGGATTTCTTTGGAAGGAATGATGCTAAAGCTGAAACTCCAGTACTTTGGCAACCTCACACGAAGAGTTGACTCATTGGAAAAGACTCTGATGCTGGGAGGGATTGGGGGCAGGAGGAGAAGGGGATGACAGAGGATGAGATGGCTGGATGGCATCACTGACTCGATGGACGTGAGTCTGAGTGAACTCCGGGAGTCGGTGATGGACAGGGAGGCCTGGCGTGCTGCGATTCATGGGGTCGCAAATAGTCGGACACGACTGAGTGATTGATCTGATCTGATCTGATACAAATTTTACAATTATTTGTTCTCCTTCTGTGTGAATAAATGCCCTGAGGATTTAGGTAGAAATTGCATTGAATTTGTAGATTGCTTTGACTGGAATGGTCATTTGAACAATATAATCTTTCCAATCCACAAATATTGTATATCTTTAATCCATATTGAGCTTAGTTTGATGTATAGTGTTAGAAAGTGTCCTGATTTCATTCTTTTACATATATCTGTCCAGTTTTCTCATCATCACTTACTGAAAGAGACTGTCATTTCTCCATTGTATTTTCTTGACTCCTTTGTCAAAGAAAAAAAGTGCCCATAGGTACTTGGGTTTATTGCTAGGCTTTATCTTATTCCACTGGTCTATTTTCTGTTTTTGTGCCAGTACCATGTTGTCTTGATTATTGTAGCTTTGTAGTATAGTCTGAAGTCAGGAAGGATGATTTATCCTGCTCCGTTTTGCTTTCTCAAGAATGTTTTTTCTATTTGGAGTCTTTCTTGATTTTTTTTTTATCTTCTGTGAAAAATATCATTGGTAGTTTGATAAAGAGTGCATTGAGTCTGTAGACCACTTTGGGTAGTATAGTCATTTTTTTGATATGGGTTTTTCCAATTCAAGAACATAGTATATCTCTCCATCTACTTATGTCATCATTCATTTCTTTTGTCAGTGTCTGATGGTTTTTGTATACAGTGTTTTATCTCTTTAAGTATTCTTAGGTGTCTTACTCTTTTGTTGCAATGGTGAAGGGACTGCATCTTTACTTTCTTTTTCTGATTTTTAGTTGTCAGTATATAGGAATGTGAGGATTGGTGTGTGTTAATTTTATATCCTGCAATTTTACTATATTCATTGATTAGCTATGATAATTTATGATCGCAACTCTAGGGTCTTCCATATATTGTATTATGTCATCTGCACACTGAGAGTTTTGCTTCTCCTTTCTCAATTTGTATTCCTTTTGTTTCTTTTTTCTTTCTGAATGTTGTGGCTAGGGATTCCAAAACTATGGTGAATAATAGTGGTGAGGGTAAGAACCTTGTCTTATTCTTGAACTTAGAGGAAATACTTCAGGTTTTCATAATTGAGAGTAATGCTTGCAGTGAGTTTGTCTTATATGGCCCTTATTATGTCAAGATAGATTCTTCTCAATCACAGAAAATGAACCAAACTGATCACATGTATCAAACTGATCAGATGGATCACACACTCTTGTTTAACTCAGTGAAACTATTAGCCATGCTGTGTAGGGCCACCCAAGAGGGACGGGTATGATGGAGAGCTCTGACAAAATGTGGCACACTGGAGAAGGGAATGGAAAACCACTTCTGTATTCTTATCTTGAAAATCCCATGAACAGATCAGTTCAGTTAAGTTGTTCAGTCGTTTCTGACTCTTTGCAACCCCCTGGACTGTAGCATACCAGGTTTCTCTGTCCATTATCAACTTCCAGAGCTTGCTCAAATTAATGTCCATTGAGTCGATGATGCCATCCAACCATCTCATTCTCTGTCATCCCCTTCTCCTCCTGCCTTCAATCTTTCCCAGCATCAGCACCTTTTCCAATAAGTCAGTTCTTCAGATCAGGTGGCTAAAATATTGGAGCTTCAGCATCAGTCCTCCCAAAGAATATTCAGGACTGATTCCTTTAGGGTTGACTGGTTTGATCTCCTTGCTGTCCAAGGGACTCTCAAGAATTGTCTCCAACACCACAGTTCAAAAGTAGGGCAAAAAGATATGACTCTGAAAGATGAACACCCCAAGTCGGTAGGTATCCAATATGCTATTGGATAAGAGTGGAGAAACAGTTCAAGAAAGAATGAAGAGGCTGACAAAAGCTAAAACAACACCCAGTTGTGGATTTGGCTGGGGATAGACATAAAGTTCAATGCTATAAAGGACAGTATTGCATAGGAACCTGGTATATTAGGTCCAAGAATGAAGGTAAATTAACAAAGGTCTGTCTAGTCAAGGCTGTGGTTTTTCCAGCGGTCATGTATGGATGTGAGAGTTGGACTGTGAAGAAGGCTGAGCACCGAAGAATTGATGCTTTTGAACTGTGGTGTTGGAGAAGACTCTTGAGAGTCCCTTGGACTGCAAGGAGATCCAACCAGTCCTTTCTGAAGGAGATCAGCCCTGGGATTTCTTTGGAAGGAATGATGCTAAAGCTGAAACTCCAGTACTTTGGCCACCTCATGTGAAGAGTTGGCTCATGGAAAAGACTGATGCTGGGAAGGATTGGGGGCAGGTGGAGAAGGGGATGACAGAAGATGAGATGGCTGGATGGCATCACTGACTCAATGGACGTGAGTCTGAGTGAACTCCGGGAGATGGTGATGGACAGGGAGGCCTGGCATGCTGCGATTCATGGGGTTGCAAAGAGTTGGACACGACTGAGCTGAACTGAAACAGGAAATGGCAAGAGTGAACATCAAGATTTTAGGAATAAGTGAACTAAAATGGACTGGAATGGGTGAATTTAATTCAGATGACCATTACATCTACTACTGTGGGCAAGAATCCCTTAGGAGAAATGGAGTAGCCCTCATATTCAACAAAAGAGTCCAAAATACAGTAAATAGGTGCAATCTCAAAAATGACATGTGATCTTTGTTCATTTCCAAGGCAAACCATTCAGTATTACAGTAATCCAGGTCTATGCCCCAACCACTAATGCCAAAGAAGTTGAAGTTGAATGATTCTTTGAAGACCTACAATAATTTCTAGAATGAACACACAAAATATATTTCATTTTCATCGTATGGGACTGGAATGCAAAAGTAAAAAGTCAGGAGACACCTGGAGTATAAGAAAAGTTTGGCCTTGGAGTAAAAAATGGAGGAAAAAGGCTAACAGAATTTTGCCAAGAAAAAGTACCAGTCATAGGATACACCCTCTCAATAACACGAGAGATGACTACACATTGACATCACCAGATGGTCAATACTGAAATCAGATAAATTATATTCTTAGCAGCTGAAGATAGAGAAACACTATACAGTCACAAGAAAAAAGACTGGGAGTAGACTATGGCTCAGATTATTAAATCTTTATTGCAAAATTAAGACTTAAATGGAAGAAAGTAGGGAAAACCAGGTGCTCATTCAGGTATGACCTAGATCAAATTCCTTATGACATACAGTAGACTTGACAACAGATTCAAGGGGCTAGATCTAATAGACAGAGTGTCTGAAGAACTATGAATGGAGGTTCATAACACTGTACATGAGGCAGTGATAAAAACAATCCCCAAGGAAAAGAAATGCAAAAAAGCAAAATGGTTGTCTGAGGAGGCCTTACAAATAGCTGAGTAAAGGGAAGGGAAAGACAAAGGAGAAAAGGAAAGATATATCCATCTGGATGCAGAGTTCCAAAGAAGGGTAAGGAGAGATACAAAAGTCTTCCTAAGTGATCACAGAAAGAAATAGAGGAAAACTATGGAACGTGAAAGACTAGAAATCTCTTTAGATAAAATTAGAGATACCAAGGGAACATTTCATGCAAGGATGGGTACAATAAAGGAAAGAAATGGTATGGACATAACAGAAGCAGAAGATATTAAGAAGAGGTGACAAGCATACACAGAAGAACTATTGAAAAAAAAAGAAAAAAAGGTATTAATATCCCATATAGCCATGATGGTGTGATCACTGACGTAGAATCAGACATCATGGAGTGACAAGTCCTCAGGAACCATCACTATGAACAAGCTAGTGGAGATGATTAAATTCCAGCTGAACTATTTCAAATCCTAAAAGAAGATACTGTTGAAATACTGCAGTCAATATGCCAGCAAATTTGGAAAACTCAGCAGTAGCCACAGGACAGGAAAAAGTCAGTTTTGATTCCAATCCCAAGGTAAAGCAATGCCAAAGAATGTTCAAACTACCACACAAATGCACTCATCTCACATGTCAGCAAAGTAATGCTTAAAATTCTCCAAGCAAGGTTTCAAAAGCACATGAACTGAGAACTTTCAGATGTTCACACTGGCTTTAGAAAAGGCAGAGGAACCAGAGATCAAATTGCAATACCCATTTGATCATAGAAAAAGCAAGATAATTCCAGAAAAAAAAAAAATCTACTTTTGTTTCACTGAGTATGCTAAATAGTCATTTGAAATTTTGACTTCATTTGGCAATGTGGATCACAAAAAACTGTGGGAAACTCTGAAAGAGATAGTAATACCAGACTACCTTACCTGCCTCCTGATGAACCTGTATGCAGGTCTAGAAGCAACATTAGAACTAGACATGGAACAGTGGACTGGTTCCAAATGGGGAAAAGAGTACGTCAAGTCTGTATATTGTTACCCTGTTTATTTAACTCATATGCATAGTACATCATGGGAAATTCCAAGATGGATGTAGCACAAGCTGGAATCAAGATTGGGGAGAAATATCAACAACCTCAGATATACAGAAGACACCACCCTTATGGGAGAAAGTGAAGAGGAACTAAAGAGCCCCTTGGTAAAAGTGAAAGAGGAGAATGAAAAAGCTGGCTTAGAACTAAACATTAAAAAAGCTAAATTCCTGGCATCCAGTCCCAACACTTCATGGCAAATAAATGAGTAAACAATGGAAATACTGACAGACTTTATTTTCTTGGATTCCAAAATCACTGCAGATGGTGACTGCAGCCATGAAATTGAAAGAAACTTGCTCCTTGTAAGAAAAACTATGAGCAACCAAGACAGCATATTAAAAAGCAGAGACATTACTTGCTGACAAAGGTACATATATTCAAAGCTATGTTTTTTCCTAGTAGTCAGGTATGCATGTGAGAATTAGATTATAAAGTAAGCTGAGCACTGAACAACTGATGTTTTAAACGATGCTTTTAAATGTGGTGTTGGAGAAGACTCTTGAGTCCCTTGTACAGCAAAGAGATGAAACCAGTCGATCTTAAAGGAAATCAGTCCTGAATGTTTTTTGGAAGGACTGATGCTGAAACTGAAGCTCCAATATTTTGACCACCTGGTGTGAAAAACTGATTTATTAAAAAAACATCTTTTTTTAAAAAAGTATAAATTTATTTATTTTAATTGGAGGTTAATTACTTTAAAATGGGAAAGATTGAAGGTGGGAGGAGAAGGGGACAAGAAGACAAGATGGTTGGATGGCATTACCTACTTGATGGACATGTGTTTGAGGAAGTTCAGGGATTTGGGATGAACAGGGAAACTTGGGGTGCTGTAGTCCATGTGGTCACAAAGAGTTGGACATGACTGAGTAACTGGACTAAACTGAGATTCTTCCTATGCCTACTGTCTGGAGAGTTTTTTTTATCATAAATTAGTGTTGAATCTTTTCTAAAGCTTTCTCTGCATCTATTGGATGATTATGTGGTTTTTATCTTTCAATTTGTTAATATGTGTATAATATCAATTTATTTGTGTATATTGCATAAATTTTGCATTCCTGGATAAAGCCACTTAATGATATTATACAGTTCCTTTAATCTGTTGTCGAATTCTGTTTGCCAAAACTTTCTTAAGGATTTTTGCGTATTTATTCATCAGAGATATTGGACTGAAATTTCTTTTTGTGTGTGACATCTTTGTCTGGTTTTGGTATCAGGGTGACTGTGGCCTCATAGAATTAGTTTAGAAGTTTTCCTTGCTCTACAATTTTGTGGAAGAGCTTCAGCAGGATAGGTGTTAATTAGTCTCTTAGCTTTTGGTAGAATTTGCCTGTAAAACTGGTCCTGGGCTTTTATTTTATGCCAATTTTTTATACAGTTTTGATTTCAGTACTTTTGATTGTTCTATTCATATTTTCTATTTCATCCTGGTTCAGTCTTAGAAGGTTGCCTTTTTCTAAGAGTTTGTCCATTTCTTCCAGTTTATCCATTTTTATTGCCAAGTAGTTGCTTGTACTAGTGTCTTATCCTCCTTATATTTCTGTATTGTCTGCTTTAATTACTCTTTTTTTCATTTCTAATTCTATTGACTAGAGGTCTCTTGTTTTTGTTGATGAGTCTGGGTAATGGTTTGTCAATTTTGGTTATCATCTCAAAGAATGAGCTTTTAGTTTTAAAGATTTTTGCTATCATCCCCTTCATTTCTTTTTCACTTATTTCTGACCTAATCTTTCTGATTTCTTTCCTTATACTAACTAGTTTTTTGCTGTTATTGTTGTTCTTTTTCTAGTTGCTTTGGATATAAGGTTAGGTTGTTTATTTTATGTTTTCCTTGTTCTTAAGGTAGGCTTGTATTGATATAAACTTCCCTATTAGCACTGCTTTTTATGCATCCCATGGTTTTTTAGTTGTCATGTTTTCATTGTCACTTGTTTTTAAGCATTTTTTTAAACTTTCTATTTGATTTCTGCAGTGATCTCTTGGTTATTGAGAAAAGTAGTATTTAGCCTCCTTCTCCCCCCACCCCTCACCCACAGTTGATATCTAATTATGTGGTCAGAAAAAAAGACCTGATACAGTTTCAATTGCTTGTCTTTTTTTTTTTTTAATTGAGGTTAGATTCATGACCCAAGATGTGATCTATCCTAGAGAATGTTCTATGTGTACTGGGGGTGGGGGGTGGGGAGTGAATTCTATAGCTTTTGGATGCAATGTACTATAGATATGAATTAGGTACATCTGATCCAATGTGTCATTTAAGGCTTGTGCTTCTTTATTAATTTTCTCTTTGGATAATCTGTCCATTGGTGTGAATAGGGTGTTAATGTTCCCGCTATTATTGTGTTACTATCGATTTCCCTTTAATAGCATCTGCTTTATGTATAGAGGAGCTCCTAAGTTTGGTTCATAAAAGTTTATAATTATTATATCTTCTTGGATTGATCCTTCCATGTCTCTTGCAATGATTTTTAAAGTCTTTATTTATTTATTTTTTAAATCTGATATCAGTATTGCTACTCCCATTTACTTTTGATTTCTGTTTGCATGGAACATCTTTTCTTAGTCCCTTATTTTCAGTTTGTATATGTCCCTAGGCCTGAAGTAGATGTCTTATAGACAACATTTATAGGGGATTTTTTTTGTTTCCACTAGGCCCGTCTGTGCCTTTTGGCTGGAGCATTGAATCCATTTACATTTAAGGTAGTTATTAATATGTATGATCCTATTACCATTTACTTTACTGTTTTGGGTTTGTTTTTGTAGATCTTTTCTATCTTTTGTGCTTCCTATCTAGAGAAGTTCTTGTAGCATTTGTTGTAAAATTAGCTTGGTGGTGCCAAATACTCTTAAGTTTTGCTTATCTATAAAGCTTTTGATTTCTCCATATAATCTCCTTCCCATGTAGATTAATCTTTATAGGTT
The DNA here is from genome assembly GCF_055505025.1 of Bos grunniens. Taxonomy (NCBI): domain Eukaryota; kingdom Metazoa; phylum Chordata; class Mammalia; order Artiodactyla; family Bovidae; genus Bos; species Bos grunniens. Next base: position 4,018,134 of record NC_141179.1, on the reverse strand, counting down.
TTGTTGTTGTTGTTGTTGTTACTTTAAGTATATTCTGTCACTCCCTTCTGGTCTTCGGAATTTCTGTTGAAAGATAAGCTGTTAGCCATACGTGAATTCCCTTATATGTTACTTATATGTGAATTCACTTATATGTTACATTCCCATATATTTCCTTTACTAGTTTTAATATTTTTTTCTCTGTGTTTAGTTTTTGTTAGTTTGATTAAATGTGTCTTGGTGTGTTTCTCTTTGGCTTATCCTGTATGGGACTCTCTGGGCTTCCTGGACTTGGGTGGTTATTTTCTTTTTCATGTTAGGGAATTTTTCAACTATAGTCTCCTAAAATATTTTCTCATACTGTTTCTTTTCTTTTCGTTTTCTGTGACCCCTTTGATTCGAATGTTGGTATGCTTAATGTTGCCCCAGAGGTCTCTAAGACTATCCTCATTTCTTTTCATTCTTGTTCTTCATTCTGTTTTGCTTCAATTATTTCCACCATTCTATCTTCCAGCTCATTTATTCATTCTACTGCCTTATTTCTGCTATTGGTTCTTTCCAGTGTATTTTTTATCTCAGTCATTGTGTTGTTCATTGTTGGTTGTCTAGTCTATTTCTTCTGGGTCTTTGTTAAACATTTCTTGAATTGTCTTGATCCTTGCCTCCATTTTATTTCCAATATTTGCATCATCTTCACTATCATTACTCTGAATTCTTTTTTAAGTAGACTGCCTCTTTCTCTCATTTGCCTGATCTTATGATTTTTACAATGATTCTTCATCTGCTGCATATTTCTGTCTTTTCATTTTGTTTAATTTATTGTGTTTGGAATCTCCTTTCTGCAGGCTGCAAGGTTGTAGTTTCTCTTATTTGTGGAGTCCACCCCCAGTGGGTGGAGTTGGACCAGTGACTGGTAAGAGTTTCCTGGTTGGGTTGAGTGGTGCCTCTGTTTTGGTGGGCCGAGCTGGATCTTGTCTTTCTAAAGAGCAGTGATCACCCAGTCATGTGTTTTGGAATGTCTGTGGGCTTGTTATGTCTTTGGGAAGACTGTCTGCTAAATTTCAGATTTGAGTCCTATTTTGCTAATGGTTCAGCATGAAGCATCTGCACTGAAGCTTGCTGGACTTTGGGTGTGACCTCACCTTAGTGTTTAGATATAGGCCTTTGGGAGAACTATCACACATTAATATTCCATGGGGTTGAAAGTTCTCTGCTGCTCCAATGTCCTGAGCTTGGGTCTTCCACTTGGAGGTACAGGCCTGACCCTTTACTATAACACCAAGACTCCATAAACCATACACCACAGGAGAGAGAGAAATAAAGAGATAGAGAAAAAAAAGAAAAGAAAGAACAAAAAAAGATATAAGAGGGATACAAAGGAAAAATGAAAAAAAAAAAGGAATCAAATAAACATATAAACAAAAAAAGAACATACAAAATCCCAAAACAGTGAAAAAAACACTCAATATACAAGAACACTCAAAGAAACTCACACACTCACAAAGAGAAAAAAAAAGAGGAAAAAATAAAAACAGGAACCAGAAAAGAAGAGAGCGTTCAAGCCAATAAACATATCCATAGTGAAAAACTAAAAACTAGACTACCAAAAGGAAAAAGAAAACATAGAAGAAAACACAATATAGTGAAAGAATACTCTAGAAATAGAAAAAATAAAATAAATTTATTTATAAATAAATGCATTTTAAAAAGAAAAAAGTAAGAAAAAATAAAAATAGTGGAATAATAAAATGAACAATAATAGAAAAATACAAAAAAAGAGACAAAAACAAATATAGAAAGAGTGGTAGTAAGAAGAATGTCCTGCTGTGTCCTGCATTGTCCTCACCACACAGTGAACTCCAGCCAATCTGTCTACTCTGAAAGTGCTCCAGTATTTCTAGGAAGGTCTCTGGACCTGTTGTGGGTGGTGTGTAGTCAGCTCAGACTCAGATATGGCTTTACTCCAGTTTGTATTAGCTTCCAAAGTCCAGAGTTGCCCTCGGAATCCACAATCTAAAGCTAATTGTGGGGATTTAATTCATTGCACCTACAGGAACACATTTGCTTCCTCTTATTTGGTCACACAGCCCCTGGTCTTTGTGTGGGAGTGTCTGCTGCAGCTGAAGCCTATAGGAACTTGCTACAGTCTGAGTTAGGTCGTGTGCTCCCCTAAGGGGAGTTGGCCCCATTTAGTGGATCCCTCCTCCAAGCCAAGCTGCATAGGCTCTTAAGAAGCTGTGTGGGCAGTGATCTGTGCCTACTCACAGCTTTTTGGGAGTTGCAAATTTTGGGGTCAAGATCACAGCAGGGTCTTGTCCCCCACCTCTGCCACTTGCACAGGCTTTCATGGTGGCCAATAGGCCAGCGTTCCCTCCTCTGGGACTGAAAGCTGCAGTTGCCACTAGTCCCACTTCTGGTACTCATGGTGGCCTTGGCAGCACCCAGACAGTATATTTCTCTCTGGGGTTGCAGTACATAGCTGCAGCACATCCCACCTACGGCCCTTGGGAAGGCACGGTCCTGTGAGTATGTGGATTTTAAGGGTCCTAGTGGCAATGATCTCTTTTCTGGTTGGGAGGCCCAGGCTTCTTCCTGGCCCCTCTCATTTGTTCCATACTAGCCCCCTCAGAGTATCGTCAGGGGAGTCAACCCCAGTCCTCTCCTTGGGGTCTAACCCCTAAAGCCTGAGCCTCAGCACCCAGCCAACGCTCACCACAGCATGAGTGCAAATTGGCCTTTCAGTCTGTGAAGTTCTGGTTGGCACTGCCCTCTGTGCTGAGTTGTTTTGCCTTCTTAACACCTGTTGCTGTGCTCCCCTCTGAGGTTCCAAAGCTATCCCCTCATCCATGAGGGGGTTTCTGAGTATGCAGAAACATTTCCTTCTTCACTGCTGCCTCCCTGAGGTGCAGGTCCCTATCCCACTTCCTTTCTTTCTCTCTCTCTCTTTTTTTCTTTTCTTTTTTTAAAACATCTTTTGCTGTACCTCATTCCTTGGGGATTAGCTTGTCTTTTTGAAAGTCTGGAGTCTTCTTCAAATGTTCAGAAGATTTTCTGTAGGAGTGTTCCTCCTGCAGATATATTTTTGATGTATTTGTGGGTAGGAAGGTGATCTTCATATCTTACTCCTCTGACATCTTGAAAATCCCGCTAATTACATTTTTGATGTCATATTTTACATCTGATTGTTTTGTTTAACCCTTCACTTCTTATTTTGAATATAGCTGATTTTAGAAGTTTTATATTTCACACTTCCTACTAGCTTTGATAGTGTGTGGATGACGTTTTCCCTTTGCTGCATATTTTACTTTACTGATGATTTTTTCCTTTTATAATTTTTGTGTTTCTAGTTGTGGCCTTTTCTTTTCTGATTAGAAGAAATCTCTTTAACATTTCTTATAAACCTGATTTGATGTGCTAAACTCTTTCAGTTTGGCTTATCTGTAAAGCTTTTGATTTCTCCATCAAATCTGAATGAGAGTCTTGCAAAATATATTTTAGTTGGAAGTTGTTTCCTTTTATCACTTTGTGTCATGCCACTCCCTTCTGGTGTGCAGAGTTTTTCCTGAAAATTTACTGATAGCCTTATGAAAGTTCCCTTCTGTTTCATTTGTTGCTTTTCCTAGTTGCATTTAGTATTCCCTCTTTATCTTTAATATTTCATTTTTAAAATGCAATGTGTCTTTGTGTGCTCCTTTTTGGATTAATCCTGTAGGGGTATCTCTGTGCTTTCCAGACTTAGATGTTGTCTCCTTTCCCAAGTTAGGGAAGTTTCCAGCTCTTCTATCTTCAAATATCTTCTCAGGCCCTTTCTCTTGCTCTTTTCCTTCCAGGATCCTATAATGTAAATATTAGTCTCCTTAATGTTGTCCCAGAGGTCTCGTAAACTGTCCTAAGTTCTTTTCATTCTCTCTCTCTCTTTTTTTTTTTCTGTCCAGAGTCAGTTAATTCCAATACTTTGTCTTCCAGCCTATTGATCCCTTCCTCTGTACTATTCAGTGTACTGTTGAGTCCTTCTAGTGTATTTTTTATTTCAGTTATTTTATTGTCAATCTCTGATTAACTGTTCTCGAAATTTTCTAACTCTTTGTTTAAAAGCTTTTAAATAACTTTGTGCATACATTCTTCTCCTATTCTTTGGTAATCTTTATGATCACTACCCTTAACTATTTCTCTAGAGACTACCTATCTCCACTTCACTTGTTTTTTCTTCTGGGGTTTTATTTTGTTCCTTCATTTGGAATATGTTTCTCAGCCCCCTCATTTTTTTGCATAGGTTTTTATCTCTATTTATCTTATAAATAGGCTACTTTTCCCATTTTTGGAGAAGTGGTCTTTTGTAGCAGATGTCCTATGTGTCCCAGCCACACACTGCCGTCTCCGCACCAGGGCTATGTGTTCCAGGGTTGCCCGGTGTAGGCTGTATGGTTCACTTTATTGTTGTGGGCGGAGTGTTGTGGACAGTCTGATAGGCTTGGTTGGTTGTCAGTTTCTGCCTAATGCAGAGGCTGCTGATTGGTGAGTGTGGGTCATCAGGCAGCTGACGTGGGAACTGAAGGGGCCTCTGAGTCTAGTGATGGCTCACTGATGGGCAGAACCAGTGTCCAGGAGACACTAGCTCACCCACTGGCTGGGGAAAATAGGTGCTAGCCCGCTTGTGGGAAGAGTCAGTTCTTAGGATCTTGTTCCTGGGCCCAGGAATCTCAGAGCTGGTGTTGCATCACTGTAGGGTGGAGTTGGTTCCAGACATAGTTGGTTGTGGGGTCACAGAGCATAAGCTGGCCTATTAGTGAATGGAGTCAAAACCTGTTATTAGGGCAGTATCTGGCTAATTAGTGGGTGGGCAGAGTCTGTATGCTTCAAAAGTGCTGTTATTTTGCAGCTGGTGTCTGCCCCCTACTGAGTGAGGCTTTTCCTGAGGTTCAGTTCAGTTTAGTTCAGTCACTCAGTCATGTCTGACTCTTTGCGACCCTATTAATCACAGCACGCCAGGCCTCCCTGTCCATCACCAACTCCCGGAGTTCACGCAAACTCACGTTCATAGAGTTGGTGATGCCATCCAGCCATCTCATCCTCTGGCGTCCCCTTTTCCTCCTTCCCACAATCCCTCCCAGCATCAGAGTCTTTTCCAATGAGTCAACCCTTTGCATAACGTGGCCAAAGTACTGGACTTTTAGCTTTAGCATCATTCCTTCCAAAGAAATCCCAGGGCTGATCTCCTTCAGAATGGACTGATTGGATCTCCTGCAGTCCAAGGGACTCTCAAGAGTCTTCTCCAACACCACAGTTCAAAAGCATCAATTCTTCGGTGCTCAGCTTTCTTCACAGTCCAACTCTCACATCCATACATAACCACCGGAAAAACCATAGCTTTGACTAGATAGACCTTTGTTGGCAAAGTAATGTCTCTGCTTTTGAATATGCTATCTAGGTTGGTCATAACTCTCCTTCCAAGGAGTAACCGTCTTTTAATTTCATGGCTGCAGTCACCATCTGCAGTGATTTTGGAGCCCTCAAAATAAAGTTTGTCACTGTTTCCACTGTTTCCCCATCTATTTGCCATGAAGTGATGGGAACAGATGCCATGATCTTCATTTTCTGAATGTTGAGCTTTAAGCCAACTTTTTCACTCTCTACTTTCAGTTTCATCAAGAGGCTTTTGAGTTCCTGTTCAATTTCTGCCACAAGGGTGGTGTCATCTGCATATCTGAGGTTATTGATATTTCTCCCGGCAATCTTGATTCCAGTTTGTGATTCTTCCAGCCCAGCATTTCTCATGATGTACTCTTCATATAAGTTAAATAAGCAGGGTGACAATATACAGCCTTGACATACTCCTTTTCCTATATGGAACCAGCCTGTTGTTCCATGTCCAGTTCTAACTGTTGCTTTCTGACCTGCATATAGGTTTCTCAAAAGGCAGGTCAGGTGGTCTGGTATTCCCATCTCTTTCAGAATTTTCCACAGTTTATTGTGATCCACACAGTCAAAGGCTTTGGCATAGTCAATAAAGCAGAAATAGATGTTTTTCTGGAACTCTTTTCCTTTTGCCATGATCCAATGTATGTTGGCAATTTGATCTCTGGTTCATCTGCCTGTTCTAAAACCAGCTTGAACATCTGGAAGTTCACAGTTCACATATTGCTGAAATCTGGCTTGGAGAATGTTGAGCATTACTTTACTAGCATGTGAGATGAATGCAGTTGTGTGGTATTTTGAGCATTGTGCAAAGAAAGCATTGCCTTTCTTTGGGATTGGAATGAAAACTGACCTTTACCAGTCCTGTGGCCACTGCTGAGTTTTCCAAATTTGCTGGCATATCGAGTGCAGCACTTTCACAGCATCATCTTTCAGGATTTGAAATAGCTCGACTGGAATTCTATCACCTCCACTAGCTTTGTTCACAGTGATGCTTTGTAAGGTCTGCTTGACTTCACATTCCAGGATGTCTGGCTCTAGGTCTGTGATCACACCATCATGATTATCTTGGTCATGAAGATCTTTTTTGTACAGTTCTTCTGTGTATTCTTGCCACCTCTTCTTAATATCTTCTGCTTCTGTTAGGTCCATATGATTTCTGTCCTTTATCGAGCCCATCTTTGCATGAAATGTTCCCTTGGTATCTCTAATTTTCTTGAAGAGATCTCTAGTCTTTCCCATTCTGTTGTTTTCCTCTATTTCTTTGCATTGATTGCTGAGGAAGGCTTTCTTATATCTTCTTGCTAATCTTTGGAACTCTGCATTCAGATGCTTATATCTTTCCTTTTCTCCTTTGCTTTTCGCTTCTCTTCTTTTCACAGCTGTTTGTCAGCCCTCCCCAGACAGCCATTTTGCTTTTGTGCATTTCTTTTCCATGGGGATGGTCTTTATCCCTATCTCCTGTACAATGTCACGAACCTCTATCCATAGTTCATCAGGCACTCTGTCTATCAGATCTAGTGCCTTAAATCTATTTCTCACTTCCACTGTATAATCATAAGGGATTTGATTTAGGTCATACCTGAATGGTCTTGTGGTTTTCCCTACTTTCTTCAATTTAAGTCTGAATTTGGCAGGAAGGAGCTCAGGATCTGAGCCACAGTCAGCTTCCGGTCTTGTTTTTGCTGACTGTATAGAGCTTCTCAATCTTTGGCTTCAAAGAATATAATCAATCTCATTTCAGTGTTGCCCATATGGTGATGTGTATATGTAGAGTCTTTTCTTGTGTTGTTGGAAGAGGGTGTTCGCTATGACCAATGCATTCTCTTGGCAAAACTCTATTTACCTTTGTCCTGCTTCATTCTGTATTCCAAGGCCAAATTTGCCTGTTACTCCAGGTGTTTCTTGACTTCCTACTTTTGCATTCCAGTCCCCTATAATGAAAATAACATCTTTTTTGGGTGTTAGTTCTAAAAGGTCTTGTAGGTGTTCACAGAACCGTTCAACTTCAGCTTTTTCAGCATTACTGGTTGGGGCATAGACTTGGATTACTGTGATATTGAATGGTTTGCCTTGGAAATGAACAGAGATCATTCTGTCATTTTAGAGATTGCATCCAAGTACTGGATTTTGGACTCTTTTGTTGACCATGATGGGTACTCCATTTCTTCTGAGGGATTCCTGCCTGCAGTAGTAGATACAATGGTCATCTGAGTTAAATTCACCCATTCCAGTCCATTTTAGTTCTCTGATTCCTAGAATGTCAACGTTCACTCTTGCCATCTCTTGTTTGACCACTTCCAATTTGCCTTCATTCATGGACCTAACATTCCAGGTTCTTATGCAATATTGCTCTTTACAGCATCGAACCTTGCTTCTATCACCAGTCACATCCCCAAATGGGTATTGTTTTTGCTTTGGCTCCATCCCTTCATTCTTTCTGGAGTTATTTCTCCATTCTTCTCCAGTAGCTTATTGGGCACCTACTGCCCTGGGGAGTTCCTCTTTCAGTATCCTATCATTTTGCCTTTTCATACTGTTCATGGGGTTCTCAAGGCAAGAATACTGAAGTGGTCTGCCATTCCTTTCTCCAGCGGATCACATTCTGTCAGCCTCTCCACCTTTACCTGCCCATCTTGGGTGGCCCCACAGGGGCTGGCTTAGTTTCATTGAGTTAGACAAAGCTGTGGCCCTAGTGTGATTAGATTGACTAGTTTTCTGTGATTATGTTTTCAGTGTGTCTGCCCCCTGATGCCCTCTTGCAAAATCCACCATCCTGAGGTTAGTGTAGGCTAACTGGTGGGTAGGCTGGGTCATAGGATCTCTGGCAACAGAACCTTGGTATTCTCAGGTTAGTGCCGAGACACTCATGTGTAGGGTTGGGTCTTGGGCCCTCTAATGTGAACAGTGGTACCCAATGGTGGCTGTGGGCTCAGGGGCTCTTAAAGTTGCCTGTCTTTGAGAAGATGGGGTTGTATCTCTGCCTAGTTAGTTACTTGTGGCACTCCAGAACTCACACCTATAGGCCTTTAGGCCAGGGCTATCAGGGTCCTGAGGCTAAGCTATAAGAAGGATTCTAAAATGGTGCTTGCCAGAATCAATTTCTACATGGTAGACTGAGTCCCTCCAAAACGGTTTCCACAACTGTCTTTGTCCTCAGGTTGAATTGTTACTTCCTATCTCTGTGGGAGACTCTTTAACAGTAAGTCTGATCCAAGATCTTTTCAAACTCCTGCCTCTGAGCATATGAAATTTTGTGAGCATCCTTTAATAGATGTTATCCAGTGCTCTGGAATTCTTGAAAGTAAAGGTCACTGGTTTTCAAAGACAAACGCTCTGAGAACTCTTCTTCCAGGTACATAACACCTAAACTGAAGAGCCCAACAAGGAACACACTCACCTTTTGACTTTGGCTGAACCTCTGCAATTACAGTTATTCTTCTGCTCACGGGTCAGCTACCCAGGAGTGTGAGACCTGGCTATATTGTGACTATCCCCTTCCTTCTCATCTCATTGTGGTTCCTTCTTTATATCTTTAGTTACAAAATAACTTTTCTGATATGTTCTGGTCTTCTTAATTGATAGTTGTTCTGTAAATATTTGTAATTTTGGGGTGCCCTTGAGGGGAGGTGATCTTAGGGTCTTTTTGCCCTACCATCTTTGCTTGTCTCTCTGCTCCTTGTTTTTCAAGGAAAAAACAGAAGGGTGTGTGTGTGTGTATGTGTGTGTACGTGTACTGGGGTAGGGAGTCTTACAGGTTAAAGGTGTGATGATTTCTCTGAAAATGATTCTGAAAGGAGAATTATCCATTATTAACTCTAATATCCATTCATCTCCTGTTCCTTGGATTAGCAACATACATGACTATGATTCTCCTGTTGCTCCATTGTGCCGTTCCTGGAGAGGAAGCTACTAAAGAGAGGAAGTGTCAGGGTTTGTATGAGCCATTTAAATATAGCTAGCTTGATAATAAATTCTTAATCATTTTTATGTCTTTAATAGAGAATTTGAAATCAAATATATCAACTTTACAAATAATCAACTTTACAATATTGTACAACAATTAATCATTATATGCTTGGATAATATTTTGGAATTCATAAACAAAAATCTTTCTTGCTTGCTCCTGTGTTGAGGGGAAATGCTATTATATTCAAATATTTAATTGTGTCTCTTTCTCTTAAGCTGAATTGTATCATGAATAGACCTATTTTAGAAAGAGTACTGCATATTCCACTTACACCATATAGAAGCCATGGGCCTACTGTTGAATTATACATTTATGTTTTAGTTAAAATAATCCTTGCTTTCTCACAAGCAACAAAGTTACTTTGCTTATATTCTGCTGCTGCTGCTAAGTCGCTTCAGTCGTGACTGACTCTGTGCGACCCCATAGATGGCAGCCCCCGTCCCTGGGATTCTCCAGGCAAGAAAATTGGAGTGGATTGCCATTTCCTTCTCCAATGCATGAAAGTGAAAAGTGAAAGTGAAGTTGCTCAGTCGTGTCTGACTCATAGTGACCCCATGGACTGCAGCCTACCAGTTTCCTCTGTCCATGGGATTTTCCAGGCAAGAGTAATGGTGTGGGTTGCCCTTGTCTTCTCTGACTTTGCTTATATAGGGAGAGAGAAAAGCAAAACTGACCCATAGTTCTTAGTGAAAATTAAAAGACTGTTTAGACAAAAGGGCATATACTTTTCAATTTCTATGGTGAGAGAGTGGAGATGAATTACTGCTAGAAGAAAAATAGCACACTTGAATATGGAGTATACTTGTATAGAATATGAGCAATGTTCTGTGAAAGAACATAAACATGAAGTGGTGGGGTTAGGATTGCATTGGTCCAAAGTACCTTGGAGGACACTGAAAACAAGAGTCAGAAGATCAGCTTGGTGGAGTGCTGAGATGCGTTGCAGATAGAGAAGGCTGCAAAGAGTCTGGTGCAGTGGTTCAGCAAGAGATCTCTGAGGCTGGTGACCATCTTCCCAATGAAAACATGGAGAAAATCCACAGCACAGTGCTGATAGGAGGAGAGGAAATTGACAGGTAACTTGGGAAGCAACCTTGAATTTACAGCTGGCCTGTGGTTTTTATATCTCATCAGGGAGCTCCTGTCCATACAAATGGCATTTTTCTGAAGTTTCTCATTGACACTTGTCAGCATTCTTGCATATATAATGGAGATCAAGCACTGAGCCTTTGGAGTGGGAGCAATGACACAAAGACTCTAGAATACCAGAGAGCTAATCTGAGAGAATATCAAATAATGAGAATTTACACAAAGGAGACCACTTGAATACAAAACCCAGCATCAACCAACCACCAGTAGCGCCTTGTGCAAGAAACCTCATCTAAAGAAAAAGAACACCAAAAAAATTAGAAACCCAATCATCAGCAGACAGGATTACCAACTCACTCAACCTTGCCCATCAGGGGAAAAACAAAAACAAATCCCAGGACAAATCTCACCCTATATGAAGCTTACACAAACCACAGGATCAACCATAAGAGGGCAGAAAACAAAAGGAAGAAATAATTCAGCCTTGAAGACTTGGAAAAGGAGACCTCAAACACAATAAATTTAAAAAACAAATAATGAGAAGGCAGAGAAATGCTGCACAAATGAAGGAACAAACTAGAAACACAAAAGTCCAAATAAATGAAGAGAAAAAAGACAAGCCACCTGAAAAATAATTCAGAATAATGATAGGAAAGATTACAAAAGACCTTGAAAGCAGAATGGAGAATGCCAGAATCAATTAACAAAGACCTAAAATAATTAAAGAATAAACATACAGAGACCAACAAAACAATTACTGAAATTAAAAATACTCTAGAAGGAATCAACAGCAGAATGTCTGAAACAAAAGGACAAATCAGTGAGCTGGAAGATAAAATGGTGGAAGTAACATCTGAAGAGCAGAATAAAATAAAAGGGATGAAAAGAACTGAGGATAGTACCAGAGACTTCCAGGACAATATCAAACATGCCAGTATTTGAATTATAGGGGTTCCAGAAGTAAAAGGGAAAAAGAAAGGGTATGAAAATTTTTTTGAAGTGATTATAGCTGAAAAAAGGAGTCAAACAAGTCCAAGAGGCATAAAGAGTCCCATACAGGATAAACCCAAGGGTAAATCCAAGAAACATAATAAACAACTAAGAAAGATTAAGCACAAAGAAAGAATGTTAAAAGCAGAAAGGGAAAAGCAACAAGTAACATGCAAGGGAAATCCCATATGTTTAACAGCTGATCTTCCAGTGGAAATTCTGCAAGCTAGAAGGAAATGGCAGGATATTTTTGTTAGGGGAAGCACACTGATTGAAACCGCCCACCCTGGACAGGCACCATAGTAACCATTTGCATGAGTTGTTTTATGACAGGAGATCCTGATAAGGAATACAGAACTAATAAGCCACCACCAACCGGAAGAGTGTGGAACGGTTCGAAGGAGAAACCGCATGTCTGTCCACTTCCCCGAATCCCTTTTGCTAGCATCCATCTTGGCTGAGCGATGCATGAGCCACCAGGAAGGACTCTGAATTAGAATGATTGGCCAAAGACCACCTGGAAACTAATCCCATCACCATAAAACCCAAGACTGCGAGCCACGTGGCAGAATAGTTCTCCTGGGTTCCCTTACCCTACTGCTCTCCACCCGGGTGCCCTTTCCCAATAAAATCTCTTGCTTTGTCAGCACATGAGTCTCCTCAGACAATTCATTTCTGAGTGTTAGACAAGAGCCCAGTTTCAGGCCCTGGAAAGGGTTCCTCTTCTTGCAACATTTTGAAAACACTGAAAGGGGAAAATCACAGCCAAGATTACTGCACCTGGTAAGGATCTTATTCTTGATGGAGAATTAATGGAGAAATCAAAAGCTTTTCAGGAAAGCAAAAGTTAAGAGAATTCAGTACCACCAAATCAGCTTTCCAACAAATGTTAAAGGGACTTTTATAGTCAGGAAATATAAGAGAAGAAAAAGATCAACAAAATCAACCCAAAACCATCAAGAAAATGGGAATAGAAACATATATATCAATAGTTATTTTAAATATAAACAGATTAAATGCTCCAACCAAGAGACACAGACTGGCTAAGTGGGTACAAAAACAAGATCCATATATATGCTGTCTACAAGAAATTCACTTCAGACCTCAAGACGCATATAGACTAAAAGTGAGAGATGTAAAAATATATTCCCTGCAAATGGGAGGCAAAAGAAAGCTGGAGTATCAATCCTCATACCAGACAATATAGACCTTAAAATAAAGAACATTACAAGAGATAAGGAAGGACACTACATAATGATCAAGGCATTAATCCAAGAGGAAGACATAGCGATTGCAAATATCTATGCAGCCAACATAGGAACACCTCAATACATAAGACAAGCACTAACAGACGTAAAAGGAGAAATTGAAAGTAACACAATAATAGTAAGAGACTTTAACACTTCACTCACACCAATGAACAAATAATCAAAACAGAAAATTGATAAGGAAACACATGTCTTAAATGATATATTAGATGAGATGGTTCTCACTGATATCTTCAGGACATTCCATCCAAATGCAGAAAAATGCACCTTCTCGAGTGCACATGGGACATTCTCCAGGATAGACCACATTCTGGGTTACAGGTTAAACTTCAGTAAATTTAAGAAAATTGAAATTGTACCAAACATCTTTTCTGACCACAACACTATGAGACTAGATATCAATTAGAAGAGAAACAAACAAACAAACAAAAAACTTTAAAAAACAAAAAAACACACAAACACATGGAGAGTAAACTTTACGCTTCTAAATAACCAACAGGTTACTGAAGAAATCAAAAGGGAAATAAAAAAATTTCTAGAAACAAATGACAATAAAAACACAACTCAAAACCTATGGGATGCATCAAAATCAGTTCTAATAGGGACATTTATAGCAATACAATCCTACCTCAAGAAGCAAGAAAAACATCAAATAGACAACCTCATTTTACACTGAAAAAACTGGAAAAAGAAGAAGAAGAAGAACAACAACAACAAAAATTGCTAGAAGGAAAGAACTCATAAAAATCCTAGCAGAAACAAATGAAAAAGAAATGAAAGGACTATTATGAACAACTATATGCAAATAAAATGGATATTGTGGAAGAAATGGACAGATTCTTAGAAAGGCTCAATCTTCCAAGACCAAAGCTGGAAGAAATATAAATTATGAACAGCCCAGTTACAAGCACTGAAATTGAGGCTGTGATTAAAAAAAAAAAAAAAAATCTCAAAAAAACACAAAACAAACAAAAAAAGAAAACCACAAAAGCCCAGGATGAAATGGCTTCACAGGAGAATTCTATCCAACATTCAGAGAAGAGCTAATGCCTAACCTGCTAAAACTCTTTCAAAAATTGCAGAAGGAACACTTCCAAATTCATTCTACCAGGTTACCATTACCTGGATACCAAAACCAGACAAAGATAACAGAGAAAAAGAAAACTACAGGCCAATATCATTGAACATAGATGCAAAAGTCCTCAACAAAATTTTAGCAAACAGAATTCAGCAACACATCCAAAAGCTCATACACCATGATCAAGTTGGGTTTATTCCAGGGATGCAAGGATTTTTCAATATACACAAATCAATCAATGTGATACACTATATTAACAAATTGAAAGATAAAAACCATATGATAATCTCAATAGATGCAGAAAAAGCCTTTGACAAAATTCAGCATGCATTTATGATTTAAACTCTTCAAAAGTGGTCATAGAAGGAACCTACCTCAACATAGTAAAGTCCATATATGATAAGCCTACAGCAAACATTATTCTCAATGGTGAAAAATGTAAAGGATTCCCCATAAGATCAGGAACAAGACAAAGGTGTACCCTTTCACCACTATTATTCAGTAGTTTTGGAAGTCCTAGCTACAGCAATCAGAGAAGAAAAAGAAATAAAAGGAATCCAGATAAGAAAAGAAGAAGCAAAGGTCTCGCTGTTTGCAGATGACATGATACTGTACATGCTGCTGCTAAGTCACTTTAGTCATGTGCAACTCTGTGCGACCCCATAGACGGCAGCCCACCAGGCTCCCCCATCCCTGGGATTCTCCAGGCAAGAACACTGGAGTGGGTTGCCATTTCCTTCTCCAATGCATGAAAGTGAAAAGTGAAAGTGAAAGTGAAGTCACTCAGTCGTGTCCGACTCCTAGCGACCCCATGGACTGCAGCCCACTAGGCCCCTCCGTCCATGGGATTTTCCAGGCAAGAGTACTGGAGTGGGTTGCCATTGCCTTCTCTGATACTGTACATAGAAAACCCTAAAGATGCTATCAGAAAATTACTAGAGCTAATAAGTGAATTTAGCAAAGTTACAAGATACAAAATCAATACACAGAAATCACTTGCATTTCTATATACTAACAATGAAAAATCAGAAAGGGAAATTAAGGAATCTTTACCATTGCAACAAAAGCAATTAAATATCTAGGACTAAATTTACCTAAAGAGACAAAAGAACTGTACACAGAAAATTATAAGACACTAATGAAAGAAATCAAAGATAACGTAAACAGAGAAATATCCCATGTTCCTGGGTAGGAAAAATCAATATCGTGAAAATGTATGCATTACCAAATGCAATCCACAGATTCAATGGGATCCCTATCAAATTACCAATGGCATTTTTCACAGAACTAGAACAAAAAACTTCACAATTCATATGTAAGGAAACACAACAGACCCAGAGTAGCCAAAGCAGTCTTGAGAAAGAAGAATGGAGATGGAGGAATGAACCTTCCTGACTTCAGATTATACTACAAAGCTACAGTCCTCAAGACAGTAAGGTACTGGCACAAAAACAGAAATATAGACCAAAGGAACAAGATAGAAAGTCCATAAATAAACCCATGCACCTATGGGTCCCTTATTTTTGATAAATAAGGAAAGAATATACAACAGGGCAAAGGCAGCCTTTTCAATAAATGGTGCTGGGAAAACTGGACAGCTACATGTAAAAGAACGAAATTAGAACACTTCTAACACCATACAAAAAGATAAACTCAAAATGGATTAAATACCTAAATGTAAGAGCAGAAACAATAAAACTCTTAGAGGAAAACATAGGCAGAACACTCAGTGCCATAAATCAAAGCAAGAACCTCTATGACCTATCTGCTAAAGTAATGGATTTAAAAACCAAAGTAAACAAGTGCGACCTGATTAAACTTAAAAGCTTTTGTTAGGCAAAGAAAACTATAAGCAAGGTGAAAAAAGACACCCCTCAGAATGGGAGAAAATAATAGCAAATGAAACAACTGACAAAGGATTAGTTTCCAAAATATATAAGCAGCTCATACAACTAGATACCAGAAGAAAAAAAAAAAAAAATCAAAAAGTGGGGAAAAGACCTAAATAGGCATTTTTCCAAAGAAGACATACAGATGGTTAACAAACACATAAAAAATGTTCAAAATCACTCATGATGAGAGAAATGCAAATCAAAACTACAATGAGATGTGACCTCACATCAGTCAGAATGGCCATCATTAAAAAGTCTACAAACAATAAATGCTAAAGAGGGTGTGGAGAAAAGGGAATGCTCTTGGAATGTTGGTGGGAATATAAATTGATACAGCCACTGTGGAAGATGGTATGGAGATTCCTTAAAAAAGAAAGAAAGAAAAAAAAAAAAAAACTAGGAATAAAACCACCATATGATCCAGCAATCCCACTCCTAGGCATATACCCTGCTGCTGCTGTTACTGCTGCTGTGTTAATTCAGTCATGTTGGACTCTGTGCGACCCCATAGACGGCAGCCACCAGGCTCCACCATCCCTGAGATTCTCCAGGCAAGAACACTGGAGTGGGTTGCCATTTCCTTCTCTAATGCAGGAAAGTGAAAAGTGAAAGTGAAGTTGCTCAGTTGTGTCCAACTCTTAGCGACCCCATGGATTGCAGCCCACCAGGCTCTTCCATCCATGGGATTTTCCAGGCAAGAGTACTGGAGTGGGGTGCCATTGCCTTCTCCCTGAGCAAACAAAAATTGAAAGAGACACATGTATCTCATTTTTCATTGCAGCACTATTTACAATAGCTAGAACATAGAAGCAACCTAGATGTCCATTGACAGATGAATGGATTAAGAAGTAGTGGTACATATACATAATGGTATATTACTCAGCCGTAAAAAGGAACACATTTGAGTCCGTTCTAATGAGGTGGATGAACCTAGAGCATATTATACCGAGTGAAGTAAGTCAGAAGAAGAAAGATAAATATCGTATGAAGTGAAGTTGCTCAGTCATGTCCAACCCTTTGCGACCCCATGGACTGTAGCCTACCAGGCTCCTCCATCCATGGAATTTTCCAGGCAAGAGTACTGGAGTGGGTTGCCATTTCCTTCTCCAAAATATCATATACTAATGCATATATATGAAATATAGGAAAATAGCAATGAAGAATAGAGAATAGACTTACGGACACGGGGAGAGGGAAGAGAGGGTGAGATGTATGGAAAGAGTAATATGGAAACTTACATTACTATATGTAAAATAAATAGCCAATGGTAATTTGCTGTGTGGCTCAGGAAACTCAAACAGGGACTTTGTATCAACCTAGAGAGGTGGGATGGGGAGAGAGATGGGAGGGAGCTTCAAAACGGAGGGGATACATGTGCACCTATGGTTGACTTATTTTGAGTTTTGACAGAAAATAACAAAATTCTGTAAATCAATTATCATTCAATTAAAAAATAAGTTAAAAAAGAAAAAAGATAAAGGCTATGGGAAGATGACTAATCTAACGATACAGGTAAAGAAGGAGATTAAAGCCACATTACTGTAAGCTTTGAGTACCAAACAAAAAAGCCTGAACATGATTCAGTAGGTAATGAGCAAAAACGATAAAAAAGAGAAAGCACCTTGAAAAGTTAGCAAGGAGGACATGCTCATTATTCAGTAAGCATTAACATAGCTAAAACAGCTTGCACTGTTTACAGTCATGTGATTTTAATTTAAAAAGACCTTGAGATGCTCAGAGATGGACAGAGATTGATGACCTCCTCATGCAGCCTAATATTCCAGGAAATCCTTAAAGTTGCCTTTCATTAAAGAAATATGGAAAAGGGGCATGGCTTGCCACAGTCCTTTCAGCTTAAATTATACATTTAATTAGCTTATGACAGTGGATTATAACTAAAGCAAGGGGAACTGATGAATGATACATGCTGTTACTCCAAGGGAAAAATGGAACACATCTTGGGTCAATCAAGCATACACAGAATTTCTGTCTCTATATTTCCTTCCTTTTGTATGTACCTTCAAATACCCATTATTATTTAAATAGCTGAAAATTAAATATTGGAAGCTCAAAATACATTTTATTGCTAGAAAAGAACAATGATGTTTGCAACATCATTTTTCTTCTATGGTGTGAAGACCATATTGTATTCTTATATTATCAAGAGCCTTCAATGTTGGTAGTATATAAGCAACCTATAAATAATCTAAGTCAATATGGCCTATTGTAATCAGAATTGTCACTCAAAACTGATGGAATTCTAATCCCAAACCGACAATGTTTAGAAATATAACCACATAATGTTTGCACCCTATCACTCTTTTAAGGTCTACTTTACTTCAGTAATACTTGTTGAAGTCATTACTATTGATAATGTTTGTATACATTACTATTTCTACTGAACTTGCACACATATATCAAGTACAGTAGATCTGTAAATAAACAATATTGCCAAATAATAACAGGCTCTAAAGGGATGGACAATATAGAATGAAATGTAAAAGACAAGTAGGGTTCTGAGAAGGTGCAGAAAATAAAGCACAAATTGAACTGGCAGAATCTGTCTTATGTAACTATCTTGTAATCTTGGAAACTACAAAATGTTTGCAGCTTCAAAAGGGGAAGACTCGAAGATCAAAACAAGCAAGTTTGGCAGTAAATTATGTATAACCTTAGTCAATTTAAGCTTTTGGCATAGAAGCAACTACCTATATCCCATTTCCAGTCTATGTCAGTGTGTACGTGTGTTCTAGATCAGCTTGCACACAACTTGTGGGGGACAGTGTGGACAAAAATGGCCCTGTTCTCAAATACTAGACAGCTGCATCCTGCTCAGTGATTGCTGCTTCTGATTCTCAGAGATGCAGCCAAGTTGGCTTGCAGCCACTGTTGTTACTCTTTCCCCCATTGCTACCATATTCCTTCTCTTCAGCTGAAGTAACTTTCAGAAGATTTAAAATGCTGGTACCTTTATTTATACCCTCTTTGGTTTTCTCATCTTCCCTTTTGAGAGCCAGACATTAAAGACATGGGCATTCAAAATTAGCTACATTTGTACAAGTCACCATGTTGGCCCAAAGAAAGGCAAAACTCAAAAATTACCTGTGAAAACCTTAATTTTACCCTTGGCCCAGAGATAAGTTGAAACAGTCAAAAAAGCAAAAAGCAGAGCAAAGCAAACAAACAAAATACCCTGAAAGGAAGAAAACCTGGCTTTCAGACTTACCACATTATCAGATTCAAATATCCAATGTTAACAGAAACAATGACAACAACAAGAAAGCCCCACAGCAAACAAGGAAACAGGAAAGAATGACCAACAGAAAGGTAAATAAATCAATAGAAATATTCCCCCCAAAAGCCTGATAATGGATCTACCTCACAAAATCTTCAAATTAACTATCTTATATATGTTTAATATTTACAGAAATTTATAGATAAGGCAAGCAAACAATGCATGAACAAAATAAAACTATTAATAAATAGATAGAAAACCTAAAAGGGAACCAGAAAGAAATTTGGGAACTCAAAATTATAATAAATGAAATACAAAATTTTCTGGAAGTGTACAAAGGCAGATTTGAGCAAGAAGAATTAGTGAGCTAGAATACAAGTGTGGAAATTATTAAATCTGAGAAGCAGAAAAAAAAAAAATATATATATATATATATTAAAGAAAAGTGAGTATGCATTGTGGCAGTCCCAGAAGCGAGGAAATAAGTGATGTTGCTCAGTCGTGTCAGACTCTTTATGATGCCATGGACCCTACCAGGCTCCTCTGTCCATGGGATTTTCCAGGCAAGAATACTGGAATGGGTTGCCATTTCCTTCTCCAGGAGATCTTCCCTACAGAGGGATTGAACCCTGGTCTCCTGCATTGTAGGCAGACGCTTTACCATCTGAGCCACCAGGGAAGTCCAGAAGAGAGAAAGGGACACATAAATATTTAACAAAATAATGGCTAAAGACTTTCCAAATCTAATGAAAAATATGAATATAAATAGCTACAAAGCTCAATAAGTTCCAAGTATCAAGAACTCAAGGAGATCCACACTGAAATAAAGTATAATAAAACTTTCAAAAGACAAAGGCAAAAGGAGAATCTTGAAAGCAACAGAGAAGTGGCTCATCACAAATAAAGGATTCTCATTTACAGATTGCTCAGAAATTCTGGAGGTCAGAAGGCAGTGGATCAATATATTCACAGCATTAAAAGGAAAAAAAAAAAAAAAAACACAACTGTCAAACAAGAATCTTATCTATAGCAAAAACATGAAGAATTTCTTCAACATTTCCTCAAATGTGAGGAATATGAGGAAGAAAAAACATTTCAATGAAAAGTTGGGGTTCATTACTATTAGACCACTGAAGGCAGTCAAACATTTCAATAAAGGTAAATATATGGACAATTACAAAAGGAAGCATTATTTTAACAATGGTTCTTTAGTCTACTTTTTGTTTTCTACATGATCTAAAAAACTGAAATATTACTTAAAATATATTAATCTAAAAACTAGAATCATTGTAACATTGTATTTTTAACTCCATACTTTGTTTTCCACCCAGCTTAAGAGACTAGTACATTTAAAATAATTATTAGTTTATGTTTTGGGGCACCTAATGTATAAAGATGTGATTTTGTGAAATCAACAACTGAAAGAGGTGATCTTTAAGCTTAAAATGAGCAGAGTTTTTATATTAATATGTTATTGATACTAAATTGGTATATATTTAGAATGTGGCATGTTTAAGATTTTACATGTAACTCTCATGGTAACTACAAAGATATAGCTATTATAATATACACAAAAGGAAATATAGGAAAACTGCTAAAAAGCAATGAAAAAAATCTAATAGCAGGGGAAAAGATACATTAAAAAATTTAAGGGCAAGAGTGAAAATAACATACAACTTAATGGAAACTCTCAAAGTAAGAAGGTAAACAACAGGTATATCTTCAGAGCTGAAAGAACAAAACAAAACAGTATTAAACAAGAATACTGTATACTGTGAAAAAAATTTCCTAAAAATAATGTGAAATAAATATTCTTTTAGATAAAGACTGAAGAAATGCATCCCTAATGGAAATCCATAAAAGAAAACAAAACAAACAACAACAACAACAAAATAATAATAAAACAAAGGATTTATTCAGGCAGGGAAAAAAAATCACCCAAAATGAAACATGGAAACAAAATTAAGAAAGAATAAAATCTAGTTGGCTTTAAATTATGTAGGATTAAAATGGAAGACAGTAACAAAAAATGGTGAGTGATAGTAAATGCAAATTAATGTGTAAATGCAGCAGTATCAGGAGGTAATAAACTACTAAAGTATATTAGACAGTGATGAGATAAAGATGCATATTATAAACCCTATGAAACAACTGAAGGATAGTTAAAATATATATTTCTAGCAAGTTATTCTTAGGGCAAAAACGAATGATACAAATGTATTCACCCAAAATAAAACAGCAATGACAGGAAACAGAAAAGTATCAGGAGCCATGTTAGGCATTACTGACAAAATGGAGGCACGGCCCCAACTCCCTTTCCTTGTACCACAGGCATGGACCCAGGATAAAGGAGTTAGGCCTTGTGATTCTGACTTGTTTTTTCCTCTCCTTGGCTGAAAAGAATATTAAGGTGCTTATTTTTCTTGAGAGGAGCATGAGAAGGCACAAAGCCTTTTGCAGCTGTGCTCAGAGAATAATTCAAAAGTTATTAATCATTGACATTCGTTCAGGACCTTTACAAAAGAGTGTTCCAGGATGAGCATGTAGGCTGCAGCTTGAGGCTATGGGAAGGATTGCTATCTGAAACCTATTTGTGAGGGAAATGTTTATGGCAAAGGAATTTGCTGAATTTAGGGCTTCGGAATAATTAAAATAGTTAGAAGCTAAAGATTTAAGGAATGTTGTAATGTTAGCATATTTTACTATAGCTTATAGAGATTATGGATTTTGGAGATATTAGTGGTTAGAAGACTTTTTAGAGAAAGTGAGCTCAGGATACTAGGGGCAAACAGGATTTCAGAAAGATAAGAAATAAGCTGATGAATGTGGTATGCAGCCCAGACATTAGCATGAGTTACAATGTATTCACAAGGACACATGAGAAGAAGTAGATAAGATAATCGATGAGGCAAGAACTCCTTTTGAGGGGCAACAATGATTTATGGAGACAACACACCTGGGTCAGTGGGAACTAAAAATGTCAAACCTCTGACCTAATGCTTTTGTAAAAGTATAAAAGATCATCTTAAGCTTGAAATAAATATAGAGTCCAAAAAATTAAATGGGAGGCTGCATCATTACTCACCAGCACCACCCATCCCTTCGGGTTGATTCCCTGGCTGCTGGATCTGGACTCCAGCAGAAAAGAATACAGATGAACCCAATACAAAAAAGATTAATATGAGGCAGATTTATCCACTAATATTTCTGTAATTACACCAAATATAAATGGACTAAACATTAGAAATAAAAGATTAAACATCAGAATGGACTTAAGCATTGTTTATTCAGAATGATAAATATTGAATATAAGAATGTATAATGTCTGAAAGACGAAGGGTGAAAATAGTATACTATGTAAAAACAAACCAAAAATGAGGAGCAATACTAAAATCATGTACCAAATATGTACATAATGTATAAAATATGTACATACATCAGAAAAATACATAAATAAGAAATGCTGTTAGAGCTATTGATTAGATATATCCTAATGATAATGAACAGTATGAAAAGCCAAAATGATAGGATAATGAAAGGGGAACACCCCGGGTCAGTAGGTGCCCAATATGCTACTGGAGATCAGTGGAGAAATAACTCCAGAAAGAATGAAGAGATGGAGCCAAAACAAAAATAATACACAGTTGTGGAAGTGACTGGTGATAGAAGCAAGGTCCAATGCTGTAAAGAGCTATATTGCCTAGGAACCTGGAATGTCAGGTCCATGAATCAAGACAAATTGGAAGTGGTTAAACAGGAGATGGCAAGAGTAGATGTCAACATTCTAGGAATCAGCGAACTAAAATGGACTGGAATGGGTGAATTTAACTCAGATGGCCATTATATCTACTACTGTGGGCAGGAATCCTTTAGAAGAAATGGAGTAGTCATCATGATCAACAGAAGAGTCAGAAATGCAGTACTTGGATGCAATCTCAAAAACAACAGAATGATCTCTGTTCATTTCTAAGGCAAACCATAAAATATCATGGTAATCCAAGCCTATGCCCCAACCAGTAATGCTGAAGAAGCTGAAGTTGAATGGTTCTATGAAGACCTACAAGACCTTTTAGAACTAACACCCCAAAAAGGTGTCCTTTTCATTATAGGGGACTAGAGTGCAAAAGTAGGAAGTCAAGAAACACCTGGAATAACAGG
Organism: Bos grunniens; assembly: GCF_055505025.1. Classification (NCBI taxonomy): domain Eukaryota; kingdom Metazoa; phylum Chordata; class Mammalia; order Artiodactyla; family Bovidae; genus Bos; species Bos grunniens. Next base: position 3,995,060 of record NC_141179.1, on the reverse strand, counting down.
CAAATTTGGCCATGGAGTACGGAATGAAGCAGGGCAAAAGCTAATAAAGTTTTGCCAAGAGAACGCACTGGTCATAACAAACACTGTCTTCCAAAAACACAAGAGAAGACTGTACACATGGACATGACCAGATAGTCAACATTGAAATCAGATTGATCATATTATTTGCAGCCAAAGATGGAGAAGCTCTATACAGTCAGCAAAAACAAGACCAGGAGCTGACTGTCACTCAGATCATCAAGTCCTTATTGCCAAATTCAGACTTAAATTGAAGAAAGTAGGGAAAACCACTAGACCATACAGGTATGACCTAAATCAAATCCTTTATGATTATGCAGTGGAAGTGAAAAAAAAGATTTAAGGGACGAGATCTGATAGACAGAGTGCCTGATGAACTATGGACGGTGGTTCGTGACATTGCACAGGAGACAGGGATCAAGACCATCCCCATGGAAAAGAAATGCACAAAAGCAAAATGGCTGTCTGAGGAGGCCTTACAAATAGCAGTGAAAAGAAGAGAAGTGAAAAGCAAAGGGGAAAAGGAAAGATATAAGCATCTGAATGCAGAGTTCCAAAGAATAGCAAGGAGAGATAAGAAAGCCTTCCTCAGCTTTCAATTCAAAGAAATAGAGGAAAACAACAGAATGGGAAAGATGAGAGATCTCTTCAGGAAATTAGATATACCAAGGGAAAATTTCATGCAAAGATGGGCTCGATAAAGGACAGAAATGGTTTGGACCTAACAGAGCAGTAGATATTAAGAAGAGGTGGCAAGAATACACAGAAGAACTGTACAAAAAAGAGCTTCACGAACCAGATAATCACGATGGTGTGATCACTGACCTAGAGCCAGACATCCTGGAATGTGAAGTCAAGTGGGCCTTAGAAAGCATCACTACAAACAAAGCTAGTGGAGGTGATGAAATTCCAGTTGATCTCTTTCAAATCCTGAAAGATAATGCTGTGAAAGTGCTGCACTCAATATGACAGCTAATTTGGAAAACTCAGCAGTGGCCACAGGACTGGAAAAGGTCAGTTTTCATTCCAATCCCAAAGAAAGGCAATGCCAAAGAATGCTCAAACTACTGCACACTTGCACTCATCTCACACACTAGTAAAGTAATGCTCAAAATTTTCCAAGCAAGGCTTCAGCAGTACATGAACTGTGAACTTCCAGATGTTCAAGCTGGTTTTAGAAAAGGCAGAGGAGCCAGAGTTCAAATTGCCAACATCTGCTGGATCATCGAAAAAGCAAGAGAGTTCCAAAAAAACATCTATTTCTGCTTTATTGACTATGCCAAAGCCTTTGACTGTGTGGATCACAATAAACTGTGGAAAATTCTGAAAGAGATGGGAATACCACACCACCTGACCTGCCTCTTGAGAAACCTATATGCAGATCAGGAAGCAACAGTTAGAACTGGACATGGAACAACAGACTGGTTCCAAATAGGAAAAGGAGTATGTCAAGGCTGTATATTGTCACCCTGCTTATTTAACTTCTATGCACAGTACATCATGAGAAACGCTGGGCTGGAACAAGCACAAGCTGGAATCAAGATTGCTGGGAGAAATATCAATAACCTCAGATATGCAGATGACACCACCCTTATGGCAGAAAGTGAAGAGAAACTAAAAAGCCTCCTGATGAAAGTGAAAGAGTAGAGTGAAAAAGTTGGCTTAAAGCTCAACATTCAGTAAACTAAGATCCTGGCATCTGGTCCCATCACTTCATGGCAAATAGATGGGAAAACAGTAGAAACAGTGTCAGGCTTTATTTTTTTGGGCTCCAAAGTCACTGCAGATGGTGACTGCAGCCATGAAATTAAAAGACGCTTACTCCTTGGAAGGAAAGTTATGACCAACGTACATAGTATATTCAAAAGCAGAGAGATTACTTTGCCAGCAAAGGTCCGTCTAGTCAAGGCTATGGTTTTTCCAGTAGGCATGTATGGATGTGAGATTTGGACTGTGAAGAAAGTTGCACGCTGAAGCATTGATGCTTTTGACCTTGGACTGCAAAGAGATCCAACCAGTCCATCCCAAAGATCAGTCCTGCGTTTTCATTGGAAGGACTGATGCTAAGGCTGAAACTCCCGTACTTTGGCCACCTCATGTGAAGAGTTGACTCATTGGAGAAGACCCTGATGCTTGTAGGGATTGGAGGCAGGAAGAGAAGGGGATGACAGAGGGCGAGATGGCTGGATGTCATCACCGACTCGATAGACATGAATTTGAGTGCACTCTGGGAGTTGGTGATGGACTAGGAGACCTGGCGTGCTGTGATTTATGGGGTTGCAAAGAGTCGAACATGACTGAGCAATTGAACTGAATGATAATGAAAATAATCCTATAGGAATATATCAGAATCTTATGGTTATAATCTCTGATAACCAATTCCAAAATTATAAAGCAAAAATTGACAGAACTAAGTAATGAGAAATAGGTAATTATCATAGGAGACATCAATTCTTGTTATTCTCGTTCTTCTAGGCAATCATTTTCAAATCTCTCTGCTACATCTTCACATCCAATTGTCCTCTATGCACAAGAAACACATCTCCCTCTCTCTTCTAGGAGCATATATAATCTCATTTGGGAGCCTCCCAGATAATCAAGGATAATCTCCTTATCTTCAATCCTTAAATTAATCATATCTTGAAAGACCCCCGACACACACACACACAGAGACTATTGCTTGCTCTTTTTGCCTTATGATATAACAGTCAAAAGTTCTAAGGATTAGGATGTAGATATCTTTGGGAACCATTGTTCAGTCTACCACAAGTGTTCATGCAGATGTCCTTCCTTATCAGAGTCTGATTGTAATGTTGCAGGATTACTGAGACAACAAATCCAGCTTTCTCTGAAGTGCTGGTCCTCTTATAATCAGATCCTGTGTTAGGTCCCCAGCATAGACAGTCATTCAACTGTAGGAAATGAGTTTCTCTTTGAAACTATTAAGTAATGCCTTAAGTTAGTATATGAATAACAGAGCTTTCATTTTCTTCTCAATGCATCAGTTATCTAACAACATGCAATTCTGACAACACTAATTAAAACCTCCTCCATCTCACTTCAGTGCAGGAGATAGTGAATTTATCTGTGTATCTCCTCCCACCTGGATACATCACGTTTCACAATGAGTGGACATCTTAATACTCTCAATGCTCCAGCATGGAACAGTACATATATACTTCACTTATCATCAATGATGGGATCCTTAATACCATCTACTCTATGAGGAATCCACCTCCAGCTTTATATCTTCAGAATCTTCTTCCTTTGATGAGCCTGCTCAGGTTATTGTTGTTGTTTAGTCAAAAAGTTGTGTCTGACTTTTTGTGACTCCATGGACTGCAGCACACTGGGCTTCAATTGTCTTTCACTATCTCCTGGATTTGCTCAAACTGATACCCATTGAGTCCAGTGATGCCAATTAATGATTTCATCTTCTCTTCCTGCACTCAATCTTTCCCAGCATCAGGATCTTTTCCAGTGAGCTAGCTCTTTGCATCAGGTATTGGATCAGGTATTGCATCAGGTATCAAGTATTGGAGCTTCAGCTTCAGCATCAGTCCTTCCAATGAATATTCAGAGTTGAGTTCTTTTACGATTGACTGGCTTGATCTCCTTGCTCTGCAAGGGACTTTCAGCACTCCTCTCCAGCACCACAATTCTATAGTATCAGTTCTTTGGTGCTCAGCCTTCTTTATGGTCTAACTCTGACATCCATACATTACTACTGGAAAACCATAGCTTTTACTATATGGACATTTGTTGGAAAAGTCATGTCTCTGCTTTTTAATACACTGTCTAGGTTTTCATAGCTTTTCTTCCAAGGAATAAGTGTCTTTTAATTTCATGACTGCCATCACCATCATCTGTGATTTTGGAGGCCCTCCAAATTAAAAAAAAAAAAAAGAGGCGGGGGGAGGGGGGAATTCCCTTGTAGCTCAGCTGGTAAATAATCCACATGCAATGTGAGAAACCTAGGTTCAATCCCTAGGTTGGGAAGCTTCCCTGGAGAAGGGAAAGACTATCCACTCCAGTATTCTGGCCTGCAGAATTCCAAGGACTATATAGTCCATGCAGTCGCAAAGATTTGAACACGACTAAGCAGCTTTCACTTTCAAATAAATTCTGCCAATGTGATCAAATGTCCCCATCATTTTTTCATGAAGTGATGGGACCAGATTCCATGTTATTAGTTTTTTGAACGTTTAGTTTTTAAGTCAGCTTTTTCACTATCCTCTTTCACCTTCATCAAGAGCCTCTTTAGTTCCTCTTCTCTTTCTGCCTTTCAGGTAGTATCATCTGCATATTTGAGGTTGTTCATATTTCTCCCAGAAATCTTGATTCCAGCTTGGGATTCAACCAGCGTGGCATTTCACTTGATGTCCTCTGCACATATGATCAATAAGCAGGGTGACAATATACAGCCTTGACGTACTCCTTTCCTAATTTAGAACCAGTCTGTTGTTCCATGTCCAGTTCTAACTGTTGCTTCCTGACCTGCATACAGACTTCTCAGGAAGCAGGAAAGATGGTCTGGCCTTCCCATTTCTTTAAGAATACTCCACAGTTTGTTGTGATCTTCACAGTCAAAGGCTTTGGCATAGTCAATGAAATAGATACAGATGTTTTTCTGGAATTCTCTTACTTTTTCCATGATCTAGCAGATGTTGCCATTTGATCTCAGGTTCTGCCTTTTCTAAAGCCCACTTACACATCTGGGAGTTCTCAGTTCATGTACCGTTGAAGCACAGCTTGAGAATTTTGAGCATTATCTTGCTAGCATGTGAAATTAGCCCAATGGTACCACAGTTTGATCATTTTTTGGCATTGCCTTTCTTTGGAATTGGAAAGAAAACTGACCTTTTCCAATCCTGTGGCCACTGCTGAGTATTCCAAATTTGCTGGCATATTGAGTGCAGCACTGTTACAGCATCATCTTTTAGGAATTGAAATAATTCAGAGGAATTCTATCACCTTCATTAGCTTTGTTCATGGAAATGCTTCCTAGGGTCCACTTGACTTCACACTTTAGGACGTCTGAATCTAGGTGAGAGACATTGTGCTTATGTAAGTCATTAAGACCTCTTTTGTACAGTTCTTCTGTGTATTCTTGCCACCTCTTTTTATCTCTTCTGCTTCTGTTAGGTCCTTGCTGTTTCTGTCCCTTATTGAGTCCATCTTTGCATGAAATGTTCCTTTGGTATCTCTAATTTCCTTGAATAGATCTCTAGCAATTCCCATTCAATTGTTTCCCTCTATTTCTTTGCATTGTTCACTTAAAAAGATTTTGTTCTCTCTCCTTGCTGTTCTTTGAAACACTGCATTCAATTGGGAATACCTTTTTCCTTTACCACTTTGCTTCTCTTCTTTTCTCCATTATTTTCAGGCCTCCTCAGACACACATTTTGCCTTCTTGCATTTCGTTTTCTTTGGGATAGTTTCAGTCACTGCCTCCTGTAAAATGTTACCTCTGTCCATAGTTCATCAGGGACTCTATCAGATCTAATCCCTTGTATGTATTTTTCACTTCCACTATATAATCATAAGGGGTTTGATTTAGGTCATTCCTGAATGGCCTAGTGATTTCCTCTAGTTTCTTCAATTTAAGTTTGAATTTTGCAATAAGGACTCATGATCTGAGCCACAGTCAGCTCCAGGTTTGTTTGTTTGTTTTTTTTTAACTGACTGTATAGAGTTTCTCCATCTTCAGCTGCAAAAATATAATCAATCTGATTTTGATACTAACCATCTGGTGATATCCATATGTAGAATCATCACTTGGGTTGTTGAAGAGGGTTTTTGCTATGACCAGTATTTTATCTTGGTAAAACTCTGTTAGTTTTTACCCTGCTTCACTTTATACTCTGCTTTGTACTCAAACTTGCCTTTTACTTCAAATATGTCTTGACTTCCTAGTTTTGCAATCCAGTTCCCTAGGATGAAAACGATATTTTGTGTGTGTGTAATTCTAGAAGATCTTATTCTAGAAGTTCTAAAAATTCTAGGAGATTCAAAGAACTGTTCAGCTTCAACCTTTTCAGCATCAGTGGTTAGGGCATAGACTTGGATTATTGTGAAGTTGAATGGTTTGCCTTAAAAGTGAACCAAGGTCATTCTGTTGTTTTTGTGGCTGTACCCTCATAATGCATTTTGGACTCCTTTATGGACTATGAGGGCCACTCCATTTCTGCTAAGGAAATTTTGCCCACTGTAACAGATAAAATGGTCATCTGAACAAAATTCTCCCATACCCATCCATTTTAGTTCACTGATTCCTAAGATGGTATTATTCACTCTTGCCATCTCCTGCCTGACCACATCCAGTTTACCTTGATTCATGCACCTAACATGCCAGGTTCCTAAGAGATACTGTTCTTGCTCAGATTAATTAGATATATCTATTTTTCTTAGATTATGTGTGCTCAGTTGTGTCTGACTCTTTTCAACTCCATGGACCATACCTGCCAGGCTCCTCTGTCCATGGGATTTCCCAGGCAAGAACACGGGAGCCATTTTCCTCCTCCCAGGGATCTTCCCAACCCAGGAATCAAACTGTTGTCTTCTATAGCTCCTGATTTGGCAGGTGAATTATTTACAACTAAGCCACCTGAAAAGCCCCTGTCTTGTATTGGCTTCCTCAGAAACACACTCTGAAATTAGGATTCATGTACAAGTTATTTATTAAGAAAATGCTCTGGGAGAAAGACCAGTGCTGGTGTGAATGAAGCAGGGGAAGAAACCAAGCAAAGGGGAAATGTCAATCAAATTCTTATGAGAAGAATATTTAACTTTATTCTACAAGGAATCTCTAGAGTGGTAATTGCTCTTCAGAGTTGGTCTATGTTTAAGTCACAGGAGCTGATTTTTACTATGCTCTGCCCATCAGTCATTGACTTCTTTAGGGAGGCATAATTCATAGGCACTAGTAGCATTCCATGTGTGGGGAAAGGGGCCCCAGAAACATAATAAAAGTTCTCCAGGAATGAATTTCAAGGGCTTGAGCATAAAAATCTTAGAAAGGCACACACACACACACACACACACACAGTAAAAGAAAAAAGGAAGGGGAATGATCCAAGGGTATCTGAGCATAGCTCTGATAGTGACTGCTGGAAGATGATTAACTGTGTACCACCACCTTCTCCTCACTGAATCTCCCACAAAAATCCTTTTGTCCTAATATCTTACCACTATTTCCCTAGCTTGCAGCACTCCACATACATTTGCTTTTGCATTCCTTTTCTCTCTTAAAATATGTTTAATTGGATGATAATTACTTTAAAGTGTTCTATTGGTTTCTGCCATACAGCAATGTGAATCAGCCACTAGTTTAGATAGATCCCTTCCCTCTTGAGCCTCCATTCCATCCCACCCTTCTGGATCATTGCAGAGCACTGGACAGAGCTCTCTGTGTTATACAGCAACTTTCTACTAGTTATCTATTTTATACACGATAGTGTGTATTATATGTCAGTGCTATGCTCTCAGTTTGTCTCACCTTCTCTTTCCCCTTGTGTCCAGAAGTCCATTCTGTATGTCTACATCTCTATTCCTGCCTTGCAAATAGGTTCACCAATGCCAGTTTTCTGGTTTCTATATATATGTGTTCAGTTCACTTCAGTCACTCAGTTGTGCCCAACTCTTTGCGACCCCATGAATTGCAGCACGCCAGGCCTCCCTGTCCATCACCAACTCCCAGAGTTCACTCAGACTCATATAGCTTGATAATAACAAAACAAAACAAAAAACACAAAAACCCAATTAAAAGATGAAAGGAAGACCTAAGTGGACATTTATCCAAAAAGAACAGAGATGGCCAATAAATACACGCAAAGATCACTAATCACTGAACATCACTAATTATTAGATAAATACAAATGAAAACTATAATGAGGTATCACTTCACACTGGTCAGAATGGCCGTCATCAAAAAATTTACAAATAAAAGCACAAGAAGGTGTGGAAAAAAGAGAACCCTCTTGCATTGTTGATAGAAATGCAAACTGATGCAGTCACTATGGAGAACAGTATGGAAGTTCTTTAAAAAACTTAAAATAGAACTACCATATGATCTAGCAATCCCACTCCTAGGCATTTATCCAGAGAAAGCCATAATTCAAAAATATACATGTACCTCAATATTTATTGCAGCACTCTTTACAATAACCAGGACATAGAGGCAACCTAAACTTCCATCAACAGAGGAATGGTTAAAGAAGATGTGGTACAGAATGTTAGTCATAGAAAGAAATGAAATTGTGCCATTTGCAGAGACATGTATAGACCTATGGACTGTCACACAGAGTAAAGTTTGTCAGAAAGAGAAACACAAATAACATATAATATTGCTTGTATGTGGAATCTAGGGAAATAATAGAGATTAAGTTATTTGCAAAGCAAAAATAAAGGCAGAGATGTAGAAAACAAATGTGGATCCCAAAGGTGTAAGGGAAAGTGTGATGAATTGGGAGATTGGGATGATATATATATACACACAGCTATGTATAAAATAGATAACTAGTGAGAACATATTGTATAGCATAAGGAACTCTACTCAATGTTTTTGGTGACCTAATGAGAAGAAAATCCAAAAAGTTGCGATATATGTATGTGTATAGCTGATTCACTTTACTGTAAAGCAGAAACTAACAAAACACTGCAAAGCAACTAGACTCTAATAAGCATTAAAAAAAAAAAAAAAGTTTCCCAGAAGTCATCAACCTTAATTTTCTTGGGTGCTCTAGTGTTTAAGACTGTATACTGTGAGTTTCAGATAAAGCAAATAAGAAAACTTTCTGGTTAATTATGATTATATTTCCTGTTTAAATTACTTTGCAATTGATTGCACTTAAAAAAAAAATCTTTTGGCAGGGCCAATGGTAATGATAATGGAAAAGAAAAATACTAAAGCATCACTTCATGGCAAATAGATGGGGAAACAGTGGAAACAGTGTCAGATTTTATTTTTTGGGGCTCCAAAATCACTGCAGATGGTCACTGCAGCCATGAAATTAAAAGACGCTTACTCCTTGGAAGGAAAGTTATGACCAACCTAGATAGCATATTGAAAAGCAGAGACATTACTTTGCTAACAAAGGTCCGTCTAGTCAAGGCTATGGTTTTTCCAGCGGTCATGTATGGGTGTGAGAGTTGGACTGTGAAGAAGGCTGAGCACTGAAGAATTGATGCTTTTGAACTGTGGTGTTGGAGAAGAGTCTTGAGAGTCCCTTGGACTGCAAGGAGATCCAACCAGTCCATTCTAAAGGAGATCAGTCCTGGGTATTCTTTGGAAGGAATGATGCTAAAGCTGAAACTCCAGTACTTTGGCCACCTCATGCGAAGAATTGACTCATTGGAAAAGACTCTGATGCTGGGAGGGACTGGGAGCAGGAGGAGAAGGGGACGACAGAGGATGAGATGGCTGGATGGCATCACCAACTCGATGGACGTGAGTTTGAGTGAACTCCGGGAGTTGGTGATGGACAGGGGGGCCTTGCGTGCTGCAATTCATAGGGTTGCAAAGAGTTGGGCACGACTGAGCAACTGAACTGAACTGAACTGAACTGAAGAAGATACTGTTGAAAGGTTTGCTTCTACTCTGAGAGGAAGAATTAAAACTCCAGAATCTGAATATTGCTTGCTATTTTACAAATTCATAGTAAGAACTGAACATCTGCTAAAAAGTCTCTGATGAAGCATGTCATCACCATTTTTCTAAAGTTTTCTTCCAGTTCATTGCAAACATAGGCCATCAGTCAAAAAAAAAAAAAAAAAAAAAAGAAGCTAACGCATTACACAAAATAGAATATTAATATGCCAGAAAATAAATCTTGTCAGTTGATCCCTTTATTCTCTGATAAAAGTAATTAATACATTTAATTTTCATTTTATATATCCTCATCAATTCCAGATACAGTTTTCTGGATTCATTCTTTCAGAATACTCTGTGTCCTTCTACTTTTAGAGCCTATCTTATCCAGCCCAAATTTTCATTCTTTAATACTATTCTTTTTTAGATTTTCTTATAGACTCTTGGTTATATGCACTAGTAAATTCACAACTTATTTTCAACTTCACGACATGCATAAAACTTGATGTTCATATGTGTGACCTATTGTCACTGAAAGGAGCATAGTTATGCGAAATTTCTGAAATGACACACTGTATATCTCTTTCAGTTAGACAAACACAAAAGCAAAAAAAAAAAAAAAAAGAGATAAGACAGCTTAATATTATGAAGATATTAGTTCATTCTAAATCAGTTAATAAATGCAATGTAAGTCAAATTAAAAAAAAAAAAAGAACCTCTTTTTTTCCCCCTGAAAACAGATTGAAGTTCATGTGAAAAATTAGCATGCCAGAACAGCTAAGAATTTCTGAAAAAGAACTATGTGGTCATGCTACTCTAACCAGGAATTGAAAATACTATTTTACCATCATACAACTAGATAGATAGACTTGTGAAATATAATTTTAAAAATCTAGAAACAGACTCAAGAACATATGAAAATTTTCATTAATAATGCAAATAGCATCACCAATCTTTGAAACAAAGGTAGACTTTTAAATTAAGTGGTGCCAAAATGATTTGATAGCTGTTGAGAAAAAGGTAAATGTGTATCCATCTCATACATACAGAAGAATAAACTCCAAGGGAATAATAAATCCAATATAGAAAATAATACATAGACAAGTAGACAATTTAATAAATCCTTCCATGTAAGGAGGGCTTCCCTGAAAGCTCAGTTTGTAAAGAATTCACCTGCAATGCAGGAGACTCCAGTTTGATTCTTGGGTTAGGCTACCCACTCCAGTATTCTTGTGGCTCAGCTGGTAAAGAATCTGCCTGCAATATGGGAGACCTGGGTTCAATCCCTGGGTTGAGAAGATCCCCTGAAGAAGGGAAAGGTGACCCATCCCAGTGTTCTGGCCTGGAGAATTCCATAGATTGTATAGTCCATGGGGTCACAAAGAGTCAGACACGACTAAGTGACTTTCACTTTCCATGTAAAGAAAGACTCTTATTATGACTCAAATCCAGATGTAGTAAAATAAAGTAGCAATAAATTGAATTACATGATATTTGGAAACTTACCTTTGAATGAAAAATTTTAAAAAATTATCAAAGTTAAAATATGTGTGAGGTGTAAATGGAAAGAAACTTTCAGTTCAGTTCAGTCGCTCAATCATGTCCAACTCTTTGCAACTCCATTGACTGCAGTATTCTAGGCCTCTCTGTTCATCACCAACTCCCAGAGTTTACTCAGACTCATGTCCATTGAGTAGGTGATACCATCCACCATCTCATCCTCTGTTGTCCCCTTCTCCTCCTGCCCCCAATCCCTCCCAGCATCAGGGTCTTTTCCAATGAGTCAGTTCTTCACATCAGCTGGCCAAAGTATTGGAGTTTCAGCATCAGTCCTTCCAATGAATATTCAGGACTGATTGCTTTTAGGATGGACTGATCAGATCTCCTTGCAGTCCAAGGGACTCTCAAGAGTCTTCTCCAACATCACAGTTCAAAAGCATCAATTCTTCAGTGCTAGGCTTTCTTTATAGTCCAACTTTCACATCCATACATGACTACTGGAAAAACCATAGCTTTGACTAGATGGACCTTTGTTGGCAAACTAATATCTCTGGTTTTTAATATGCCGTCAGAATGGTCATAACTTGGCTTCCAGTGAGTAAGCATCTTTTAATTTCATGGCTGAAGTCACCATCTTCAGTGATTTTGGAGCCCCCAAAACAAAGTCTGTCACTGTTTCCACATCTATTTGCCGTGAAATGATGGGACCAGATGCCATGATCTTAATTTTCTGAATGTTGAGTTTAACGAACTTTGGCAGGTGGTAAAAATGAGTACTAATTTTTTCTGGGAGGGCTTTCTGGGATGAAAATAACATGTCTTGATGGTACAGGGAGGGCTAGGGAGGAGGGTTCGGGATGGGGAACGCGTGTATACCTGTGGTGGATTCACGTTGATATATGGCAAAACCAATACAATATTGTAAAGTTAAAAAAAAAAAAGAAAAATTCAAAATAAAAAAAAATACAAAAAATATATATTTAATTGAGGAGGTGATTGTGAAACTCTGAAAATACTAAAAACTATTAAACTGTATACATTGAATTGAGTGGTTGAGATGTAAGTGAATTGTATCTCAATAAAGCTGTTATTTAAAAAGAAAGGAAAGTATTAATTTTCCAAAGAAGAAAATTGTTATGCCTCTACTTAACCAAGTGATTAAATTTAATATCAATGACCTAGAATATGTCTTCTAGAGTTACTACTGCATCACTGGAACATCCAATAGGCAATATAAATGAACCCTGCTCTGTATTCAGGCCCTTTTGAGATCTAATAAGTGGTTGGTGAGGCTTCCCTCATGGCTCGGATGGTAAAGAATAAGTCACTTGCTTATGTTTATTTGTACAACCAACTCCGTACATGTGAAATAACAGTATCTTCACTCCTGGTAGCTTGAAACAGTCTCTCAGATGTAATTAAAAGATTTCAAATGTCTATTTCTGTACTTTGATGATTCATGGTGAAAACTTTTCAAACTCAAAAATAAGGAGTTGATAGGTTAGATAAGTGGGATAGATAGACAGGTAAATGATAAATAAATAGATTATGATAGATAAAGATAAATTCTTCTTAAATGGTAGCTGTGCACAATTAAGATTATGATCCAGACGATTTCACTAACCTTAGGGCATTATTGATAATATGTATAGAGAAGAAGCAAAAAGAAATTCTTCTAACATTAATACTCAATTTGTGAGCTTACAGAAAATTCAAAACAGGGAAAAAAACCTCATCCTTTTTACAAAATGATAGTTAAATTCTTATGTAAAAGAAAATTTCAGTTCTATCTGCAGCAAAACAAAATAAAACTTCACTGGAATTTTAAAGATTAGGAAGTATTGAGTATATGAAGATGCTAACTAGTGTAGTAAAGGTAAAAACATCATCAGATTTTTACCTCAAATATAGAAAAAAAAAAAGTTGTGACACTGATACTACATATTAAGTTACCATCTCTCCACTCGAGATGCTTTACTACTGTAAGTGTAGAGTTATTTCAGCTGTCTGAAATAGATTCTGCGGATGTTCTGGAATGAAATCTTGTCAATAGACTACATTTTTCACCCCATAATGAGGGACCTCAAATCAGGTCTCTCAAATCAGAGAAAGAAAATATATCTTGAAGAATTCACATAATTATAGATGATCAAATATTACTGAAGGATCTGTCTGTCTGAGATGGGTATGCTAAAATTTTCTGTTTCCCAAGCTGGCATTTATCTGACCTTAATAATAAAAACAAAACAAAAGACTTTGTTACTGTAGTTTAAGAACTAAATTCATACAAAGATGCAGATATTTGCAGGTATATCTCACATAAAAATGCAAAAATAAGTACATGTACAGGTTGAGAACAACAAATAGAGTAATAGTTTAAATAAGAGGTTGTCATGGAAGCCTAAGTAATCTCTAGCATTGGTGAGTGAGCAACTGAAGGGATTTCATTTTCTATATTAGTGAATAAAGAAAAAAATCTAAATATTTTTATATTGTAGAATGAAAAGAGTACTTCATAGCTTTGTTCTGACTGTTTCAAAGCTTTGGGAGAATGCCATGGCACCTTCCCCAGCATCCCTTGCTGATAATTCTATTTTCATCTCCATCAATGGGGCCTTCATCTTAGGTAATACCATCTGACACTGATTTGGATCACTTTGATTCATGTAATGTGTGTGGATTCAGTCGCTTCTGACTTTTTGCGGCCCCATGGATTATAGCCCACCAGGCTCCTCTGCCCCTGAAAATTTTCAGGCAAGAATACTGGAGTGGGGTCCCCTTTCCTAATCCAGTGGATTTTCCCTACCCAGGGGTCAGACTCTCACCTCTTTTATCTCCTGCCTTGGCAGGTGGATTCTTTACCACTAGCATTACCTGGGAAGACCTTTTTTTTTTTTTTTTTTCAGGTCATACTGGAGAGCAAATCAAAATTTGTTAATTCTGGAACTTCATATTCATCCTTTTTTTAGAATATTTGATGAATTTAAAAACTTTTTTTTTCTTTGAACTTCCATAAAAATAAGTTCAGGATAGTGTTGAATTTAATTACATATTTTATTATTTTTCTTTTATAGATTATATGAAATAACCTACTTATATTTATCTATAAAACCTTAAAAAACATGTGTTCTTATAAAAGCACCACATTACTAGTACTTAACCTGCTATAATTCCTGGTGCTATGTTCTTGGTAGTCTTTATATGAGTAAATGAGAGAAAAGTTTATGTTAAGTACCCTAAATCACTCACTGTTCTGTACTTTTCTACTCTCGATGAGACTTAAAGTAGATCTTATTAGAGTGAGTCACTGTGATCTTCAAAAAGTCATTTCCAAAAATAATAGATGCATGTTTAAATTCTCTTACTGTGTTAATATTATTTTAAAAGTAAGGATTAAAATTATAATTACCAATGATTGATGCTATTATAATAAGACATAATATATTTGCAACTTGGTTTTAATAAAGAATTATTTTGATAAAATTGTGCAATTTTTGGAATAGAATTTTAAAACTTTAACATGAAAATCACACAAACACATTAAATGAAACTTTGTACACTATATGGAAAAAAACTTTTAAGACTCAGAAAATGATAAAGATATACATTTTATTTATAATAATTTAGATGTTAATGGTTCGAATACTATAGTTGTAAACATAAAGCAGATTTATTTTGACCATATGAAACAGTTAATGAGCTTGTCCTATTACTGTCAGTTTATATTTCAATGACAAGTGAAAAAGATCAACTGAAATATTTTCTCCATGAATGCCCCAATCGTTTTGGGCATTTAAGCTATAAGATTCATAATATTGTTTCATATATTTTATATGATAACTAACTATGGAAAAGACATCGTTTAAATAATCATCACATTATTTCCTAAGCAACTGGATTCTCAGAAATGTTTAGCTTGTTTGTTACTTATGCAGAAGAACATCTATGAATCACTCCATTTGAGGATATATATAGCTTTCATGCCAGGTCACGTTGTATCAAACTCTGTCAAATGGATAAGCACAAGAAAGGCTAATTATACCTATTTAGAGTTTGTTTTGTGTATGGTGTTAGAGAATACATTAATTTCATTCTTTTACATAGAATTGTCCACTTTTCCCAGCACCACTTATTGAAGAGATTATCTTTTCTCCATTGCGTATTCTTGCCTTCTTTGTCATTGATCAAATGACATGTGTGGGTTTATTTCTGGGCTTTCTATACTGTTCCATTGATCTATATTTCTGCATCAGTGCATTTTCAACTAACCCTATGTGTCACTGCAAAAAGAAAAAAAAAAACTCAGTTTCTCTCATTCAAGTGGGACACTTTATAATAGATTCAGTATTAAACTAACAAAAGACAAGTGATAGCAGTTAGACTATCACATTGGGACTTCACTGGGAAAATCATGGACTTACACATATTTTATGTCAAAGAGGAAACTTCAAGACCTTTGAAACAAAACTTCTCCTCTTTTCTAAGCCTTGGAGTGGTCAGCTGGTTATTTTACATCATAGAATGAGCTATTGTAAAACCTTTATCAAAACCTCTAGCTTGCTGACTTCTAGTTCTAGACATTTTTCTATTATGCCAATAAATTCAGTAGCTCATTTTCTTTTTAATTTTACTGTTCCAACTATTTCAACTCTTTACCTCATAGTTTGTTGACATAGTATATCTATGAGACTATTTAGATTAACTTTAAAAAATATGCATTTAAATGTTAAAATATATCTATTTTTTGCTTTATGCCCATCCTAGGATAATATTAAGTGCAGTAACAAAGAAGAATAGCAGTCCACTTCTAATTTAGTTTTTAATTCCTAAAATTTACAAATTCAATTAAAATGTTTACTCTTTAGAGTTAAAACCAAAACATAAAATAGTTTTCATATTCCTAAATTTAGTGGCATTTCAGAAGCTCATTTGATTTCTCTGTACTGAACTCGTTAATGACAATAAAGAAAATCTTATTTTAAATAAGTGAAAGAGAAAAATTACTTTGCATCATATCCATACAATATATTCATGAAAAATATCAAAGTCTTACTTATTTGCCATTAAAATAATTTAAAACACTTATTTTTCATCTAAACTCTTGTTTTCAATTTCATTAAAATTTCAGAACAAGTTAAAGAGACAATGTAGAACTAAAGAGAAATCACAGATTATGAACAGTCTTCCTGGATCTGTGTTCTACTTTTCAACGCTTTTTCAATACTCCTTTACACCATGATTTAACTTTATGAGCCATTATAGTGTTTTAGGTTGATTGACTATGAAGACCCAAGTAACAAATGATACCCATCACTTCACAAACAAATGAGATATTTTAAAACAGAGCTATTCACTACGTTCTTCAAACACTACTACAAGCACCCCAAATTTGGTAATTTTGGTCTTAAGATTCTACCAAGTCATCAAACTATTTCAGAAAGCATCCTCATCTAGCTATATATTTATTTAATAATCTAGTAATTTAACATGACCCATTCATTATATGTCAACATGAAAAGGGAATAAAGAAGCACCAGTTTGGTTATAGTTAACTATGAAGACATTGCTACACTGCATAAGGTCCATCCTGTGAATTCTCAGGCAACCTCTTACCATGTGAAACAAAGATAGTGGAAATTAACACACAATGGTAGGATTTGGATAGAAAATGGAGCAGAAAGAGATTCTTTCAGGACTCAAAAAGGACATAAAGTGATGTTTGGGCCACTGAAGGAAAATTCATTTGGAGGCATAAGAATTAGTCAACTTGGCTAATGCCATAAAAGTAGTTACAATTGCAAATCCCCTAATGATAGGGGGAAAGTTGTGATGACTAAAGTAGAGGCTCTTGTTGTTCAGTTGCCCAGTCTTGTCTGACTCCTCGTGACCCTGTGGACTGCAGTATGCCAGGCCTCCTGGTCCCTCACCATTTCCCAGAGTTTGCCCAAGTTAATGTCCATTGAATTGGTAATGCCATCCAGCCATCTCATCCTTTGATGCCCTCTTCTTCTGCCCTCAATCTTTCCCAGCATCAGGGACTTTTCCAAAGAGTCAGAAGTTTGTATCAGGTGACCAAAATATTGGTGATTCAACTTCAGCAATCTCAAAGTAGAAGTCAGGCAGAAAGTATTTACTATTCAACCTGTAGTATTTACTACTCAACCTGTAGCTCTTTGAAATTCCGTTTCTATTGATTGAAGACAATCAGATCTGGTGGAGAAGAAAAAATAGTTACATTTGCAGGTGAATAGAAGCTCCTTCATCCATGGAATTTTCCAGGCAACAGTACTGAAGCGACTTAGCAGCAGCAGCAGCAGCAGAATAGGTTTTCCTCACTTTCTACTGTATCCAATCAGATCAGATCAGATCAGTCGCTCAGTCGTATCCGACTCTTTGCGACCCCATGAATCGCAGCACGCCAGGCCTCCCTGTTCATCACCAACTTCCAGAGTTCATTCAGACTCACGTCCATCGAATCAGTGATGCCATCCAACCATCTCATCCTCTGGCATCCCCTTCTCCTCCTGCCCCCAATCCCTCCCAACATCAGAGTCTTTTCCAATGAGTCAACTCTTCGCATGAGGTGGCCAAGGTACTGGAGTTTCAGCTTTAGCATCATTCGCTCTAAAGAAATCCCAGGGCTGATCTCCTTCAGAATGGATTGGTTGGATCTCCTTGCAGTCCAAGGGACTCTCAAGACTCTTCTCCAACACCACAGTTCAAAAGCATCAATTCTTCAGTGCTCAGCCTTCTTCACAGTCCAACTCTCACATCCATACATGACCACAGGAAAAACCACAGCCTTGACTAGACAAAACTTTGTTGGCAAAGTAATGTCTCTGCTTTTGAATATGCTATCTAGGTTGGTCATAACTTTCCTTCCAAGGAGTAAGCATCTTTTAACTTCATGGCTGCAGTCACCATCTGCAGTGATTTTGGAGACCAGAAAAATAAAGTCTGACACTGTTTCCACTGTTTCCCCATCTATTGCCCATGAAGTGATGGGACCAGATGCCATGATCTTCATTTTCTGAATGTTGAGCTTTAAGCCAACTTCTTCACTCTCCACTTTCACTTTCATCAAGAGTCTTTTTAGTTCCTCTTCAATTTCTGTCATAAGGGTCGTGTGATCTGCATATCTGAGGTTATTGATATTTCTCCCAGCAATCTTGATTCCAGCTTGTGTTTCTTCAAGTCCAGGGTTTCTCATGATATTCTCTGCATATAAGTTAAATAAGCAGGGTGACAATATACAGCCTTGATGTACTCCTTTTCCTATTTGGAACCAGTCTGTTGTTCCATGTCCAGTTCTAACTGTTGCTTCCTGACCTGCATACAAATTTCTCAAGAAGCAGATCAGGTGGTCTGGTATTCCCATCTCTTTCAGAATTTTCCACCGTTTATTGTGATCCACACAGTCAAAGGCTTTGGCATAGTCAATAAGGCAGAAATAGATGTGTTTGTTTTTTTTTTTTTTTCCTTTAGCCACAGACTTTATTGTTTGAATATTTTCAACTATGACTTTTTTTGACAGACTTTAATTTTACAAAAACCTACATTCCGTGTGGCTGGGTCACTTCACTCCCCATTTGATACCACATTTTCATGAAGAGGTATTTCCCCCAATCACAAACTGCCTGACTGTTACAGGATTCTTATAGGATTCTCCCTCCTACACAGAATCTTTTTTTTTTTTTCTGATATGAAATCTAGCTGTAGATTCACTTTTGATTTTAGGATTGCTGCATCCTCAGTGTGAGAATTTAACGTTGACTGAGAAATGAAAGTGATCCCTGAAGTCTTCCCTTCTGTAATGACCCTGAGAGTGTGTTCTATAGACTGAGCATGTGTGAACCAGAGGGGTTGCTCTATGGAGAAAGAATTTCTCGTACCTTTCCATGAAATAACTTCTCCAGGATGAATTATTTAAAAGTATGCTTGGTGTTGCTCAACCTACTTTGGTATCTTTCAAGAGTCTTCATCTTTGTTCTTGTGTTTATTTTTTTTTCAAGGTTTCTTGTGCACATCAACTGAATGGTTGTCAACAGTTATCACAGTCTTAGTGGTTCGCTCCGTGGAGTTGGTTCACATAGATCAATAATTATCAAAGAAGTAGAAGGGGTTGCTTATCCTCTGCTCATGTCCTCTAAGGTCTTTAGAGTTGGGGGCTGTTGCTGGAAACACCCATATTGTGTTTGTAGAGTGAGTTCTGTTAAGTTACACGAGGTCAGGCTAATGACTAAAGGCTTAGTCACAGAGAAAGCACATGTGTGGATCCACATCCACAGGCAGTGCCTGTCTGGACTGCATAGCACAATGCCTGAAGGAACCTCCACATTGATTATGTCACCTCAGGTTAGAACATCTACTGAGGGTCCTACTGGTTTTCTCTCCTGTGCTGGGTTCCCTTGTGTCGTCTAAGGGAAGAGGCACAAATGAAGTGTTCTCCACAGAGCTGACATTCATAGGGCTTCTCTCCACTGTGGGTTCTCTCATGTTCCCTCAGCTTAGCATATTTATTGAAGGCCTTCCTACACACAGAGCATACATGTGGTTTCTCTTTAATGTGGATTCTTTTGTGCACATGAAGCCCCGAACTATGAGTAAAGGCCTTCCCACACTCAAGACATACATGTGGCTTCTCTCCAGTGTGGATTTTCTTATGTGAACTAAGGCCAGAGCTTTGAAGAAAGGCTTTGCCGCACTGATGACATTCATATCTCTTCTCTCCTGTGTGAGTTCTCTCATGTTGTTTCAAGGAGGAATTTTGATTGAAGACTTTCCCACACAGATGACATTTGAATGGTTTCTCTCCAGTGTGAATCATGCTGTGTCTCCTGAGGCTAGCACATCTACTAAAGGCTTTTCCACAGTGATGACATTCATAGGGCTTCTCTCCTGTGTGAGTTTTCTCATGTACTTTCAGGGAGAATCTTTGATTGAAGACTTTCTCACACAGTTGACATTTGAATGGTTTCTCTCCAGTGTGAATCATCTTATGTCTGCTAAGGCTAGAGCATCTATTAAAAACTTTCCCACACAGAGCACATTCACATGATTTATGTCTAGTGTGAATGTGACCCTGTCCATTGAGGAATGACCCTTGACTAAGTGATTTTCCATGCTGTTTGCTGACATTATGTTTGCTTCTGAAGGGAACTATTGAATATTGAAGTGAAGATGTAGGAGTAACTTCATCTCCCAAATCAGCACATTCAGCAGGATCCCCTTGTGGGTGAGAAACCTGCATTGTCCTTACTGGGGATGTGTGCTTCCAGTAGACACTTTGCATTAATGTCATTTCTTGTTGTCTAAAGAGACTTTCACTGCCTGGACTCTGACCTTGGAGGCCTCCTGCTGCTTGTGTCCACAACTCTTTCCCTTGTTCCAGTTGGAAAACCACATCTGATTTGCTGATCTGATAGGCTACAGAGACCAGGTGGGTGACAGTTTCCAGCATCACATTTCTAAACAGGTTTTTCTGGGACTTATCTAGCAGGCTCCACTCTTCCTGGGTGAAGTCGATGGCTACATCTCCAAATGTCACTGATTCCAGGGGCTCCATCCTTAAGCTCAGCCACCAGGAGCCTTTCTCGGGATCTCACTCACAGCCGATCAAGCACTAGGCAGGCCAACCTGGGTGTAGTCCCAGACCAGCACTCGGAAACCGGTGGTGCGTCCAGGGAATACTATGCAGCTTCTTCTCTCCCAGATCCCATGTGAAGAGCTAGAGCTGCGGTTGCTAACAGAGAAAGTCAGAGTCAATTTACAATGGACACCCAGAGGTTCCAAAATCTTGAATATATGACAGGGTTACACTAGAGGAAGGAGCAGCTGTCATTTAATTTTGCTCAGTCTGTGTCTTGTGATCAAATATCTTTAGCCAAAATACTAAATTGGAGGAGCGGGTCAAGCCAAATGGATTCTGAGGATTCCATAGCAAGCAACTGATTCCTCTTCCTCCAACCTCCTAAATGGTCCAGCTTCTCTGAACAAATGCCTCCCTCTGTCTGTTTCAGAAATAGATGTTTTTCTGGAACTCTCTTGTTTTTTCCATGATCCAGCAGATGTTGGCAATTTGGTCTCTGGTTCCTCTGCCTTTTCTAAAACCAGCTGGAACATCAGGAAGTTCATGGTTCACCTATTGCTGAAGCCTGGCTTAGAGAATTTTGAGCATTACTTTATTAGCGTGTGAGATGAGTGCAATTGTGCGGTAGTTTGAGCATTCTTTGGCATTGCCTTTCTTTGGGATTGGAAAGAAAACTGACCTTTTCCAGTCCTGTGGCCACTGCTGAGTTTTCCAAATTAGCTGTCATATTGAGTGCAGCACTTTCACAGCATCATCTTTCAGGATTTGGAATAGCGCAACTGGAATTCCATCACCTCCACTAGCTTTGTTTGTAGTGATGCTTTCTAAGGCCCACTTGACTTCACATTCCAGGATGTCTGGCTCTAGGTCAGTGACCACACCATCATGCTTATCTGGGTCATGAAGATCTTTTTGTGCAGTTCTTCCATGTATTCTTGCCATCTCTTCTTAACATCTTCTGCTTCTGTTAGGTTCATACCATTTCTGTTCTTATTGAGCCCATCTTTGCATGAAATGTTCCTTTGGTATCTCTGATTTTCTTGAAGAGATCTCTAGTCTTTCCCATTCTGTGGTTTTCCTCTACTTCCTTGCATTGATAGCTGAAGAAGGCTTTCTTATCTATTCTTGCTAGTCTTTGGAACTCTGCATTCAGATGTCTATATCTTTCCTTTTCTCCTTTGCTTTTCACTTCTCTTCTTTTCACAGCTATTTGTAAGTCCTCCCCAGACAGCCATTTTGTTTTTTTGCATTTCTTTCCCATGGGGATGGTCTTGATCCCTGTCTCCTATACAATGTCACGAACCTCCATCCATAGTTCATCAGGCACTCTATCTATCAGATCTAGTCCCTTAAATCTATTTCTCACTTCCACTATATAATCATAAGGAATTTGATTTAGGTCATACCTGAATGGCCTAGTGGTTTTCCCTACTTTCTTCAATTTAAGTCTGAATTTGGCAATAAGGAGCTCAGGATCTGAGCCACAGTCAGTTCCTTGTCTTATTTTTGCTGACTGTATACAGCTTCTCCATCTTTGGCTGCAAAGGATATAATCAATCTGATTTCAGTGTTGACCATCTGATGATGTCCATGTATAGAGTCTTCTCTTGTGTTGTTGGAAGAGGGTGTTTGTTATGACCAGTACATTTTCTTGGCAAAACTCTATTAGTCTTTGCCCTGTTTCATTCCGTATTCCAAGGCCAAATTTGCCTGTTACTCTAGGTGTTTCTTGACTTCCTACTTTTGCATTCCAGTCCCCTATAATTAAAGGACATCTTTTTTGGGTGTTAGTTCTAAAAGGTCTTGTAGGTCTTCATAGAACCGTTCAACGTCAGCTTTTTCAGCATTACTGGTTGGGGCATAGACTTGGATTACTGTGATATTGAATGGTTTGCCTTGAAAATGAACAGAGATCATTCTGTTGTTTTTGAGATTGCATCCAAGTACTGCATTTTGGACTCTTTTGTTCACCATGACGGCTACTCCATTTCTTCTGAGGGATTCCTGCCCACAGTAGTAGGTATAATGGTCATCTGAGTAAAATTCACCCATTCCAGTCCATTTCAGTTCGCTGATTCCTAGAATGTTGACATTCACTCTTGCAATTTCTTGTTTGACCACTTCCAATTTGCCTTAATTCATGGACCTGACATTCCAGGTTCCTATGCAATATTGCTCTTTAAAGCATTGGACCTTGCTTCTATCACCAGTCACATCCAAAGCTAGGTATTCTTTTTGCTTTGGCTCCATCCCTTCATTCTTTCTGGAGTTATTTCTCCACTGACCTCCAGTAGCATATTGGGCACTTACTGCCCTGGGGAGTTTCTCTTTCAGTATCCTATCATTTTGCCTTTTCATACTGTTCATGGGTGGTTTGCCATTCCCTTCTCCAGTGGACTACATTCTGTTAGATCTCTCCACCATGACCTGCCCTTTTTGGGTTGCCCCACAGGGCATGGCTTAGTTTCATTGAGTTAGACAAGGCTGTGGTCCTATTGTGACTACATTGACTAGTTTTCTGTGAGTATGGTTTCAGTGTGTTTGCCCTCTGATGCCCTCTTGCAACACCTACCGTTTTACTTGGGTTTCTCTTACCTTGGGCATGGGGTATCTCTTCAGGTCTGATCCAGCAAAGCGCAGCCATTGCTCCTTACCTTGGACTAGGGGTATCTTCTCACCACCACCCTTCCTTACCTTCAACGTGGGATAGTTACTTTAGGCCCTCCTGCACCCACGCAGGCACGGCTCCTTGGACATGGGGTTGGTCCTCCCGGCCCACTGCCCCTGGCCTTGGGAGTGGGTTGCTCCTCCCGGCCGCCACCTCTGGCCTTGGGCATGGGGGTGTAGGGTAGCTCTTCCCACTGCTGCCCCAGGCCTCCGGCTTAGGAGCATGGGGTAGCTCCTCTGGGCTGCTGCCCCTGACCTCGGACGCGGGGTAGCTCCTCTCGGCCATTCCTGTGCCATCGCAGTCTGGTACTCTCGGCTGCTGCCTCTGACCTCGGACATGGGGTAACTCCTCTTGGCCGCCACCCTTCGGGCATGGGGTCCTCCTGGCTTCTGCCCCGACCTCGGCCGTGCTTAGCGCACCAGTCACAGCCGCCTGCGCCTAGCGCGCCGGTCGCAGCCGCCTGCGCTTAGCGCGCCGGTTGTAACCATAAATGGACTGAGAGAAGTGCATATGATTGTGGATAAAAGGATCTGAAAATCTTTACAACTATTTCTATTTGACAAGGCTAACACTTATATCCCCCAAACCAAGTGTATCACAACATAAGAAAAAGGATTCTGTAATCTAAATAACCAATAATAAAGAGTCCTGACGGGTAGACATGTATAAGTATGCATTTACTATATGATTAAAGGTGGCAGCTCAAATCCATAGGGACAGAACTGAAAAATGACTTGGAGATAATTGGTGATGCATTGGAAAAAATAAATTAAAAACAGATGTGTACCTCATATCATATAAAAAGATGCATTCCAGAAAGAGGAAAAAATTCCAGAAAAAAGATAACTTATACTACATACAGGAGAATATTTTTATGGTATAGGCCTTTTTAAGTAT
Organism: Bos grunniens; assembly: GCF_055505025.1. Classification (NCBI taxonomy): domain Eukaryota; kingdom Metazoa; phylum Chordata; class Mammalia; order Artiodactyla; family Bovidae; genus Bos; species Bos grunniens. The sequence continues at coordinate 3,970,799 of NC_141179.1, read as the reverse complement.
GACAAATATTAAAATTCATAAGTAATATGTATGGATAGCTTTTGTTCATAAATGTAGAAAGTTAATATTAAAAGAGTATACAGAGTTTAAAAAAATCTTAACTGGGTAAAGCAAATGACTATAATTAGCAAATGATAGATACTTTTCATATAAGTAAAGCCTTTATAGATAAACATCAATGATTAAAAACAGAATTTTATTCTAAAACAAATAATTAATTATTAATATATATGTATATGAATAATATATACATAATAATAAAGTATATTCAACATTTAACACCTCGGACAATATGTCATGTACTTTACATACATTGTGTGTATGTGTCTGTGTGTACGTATTATTTAACATTTATTATTTACTATGTGCCACATTCTATTCTTAGTGCTTGTACTTATATCACTTAATACTCAGAATAATTCTATGATGTAGATGCTCATTTCATTTTTACAGATTAAGAAAATGCACTTCATTATAGTTAGATCCCCTTCATGGATCACTGCCTTTTCATGGTGATGGGGCTTGTGTAACTCAGTGAAGCTATGAGCCATGCCATGTAAGGCCACTCAAGACCTTAGTGGCCTTATCATAGTCGAGAGTTGTTACAAAATGTGGTCTACTGGAGGAGGGAATGGCAAACCATCCCAGTGTATTTGCCATGAGAACCTAATGAACTGTACAAAAAGATATGACACCAAAAGATGAGTCCCCTAGGTCAGAAGGTGTCCAATATGTTACCATGGAAGAGCAAACTATCAATAGCCCCAGAAAGAATGAAGTGGCTTGGCCAAAGCAGAAACAACCCTCAGTTGTGGATGTGTCTGGTTATGAAAGTAAAATCTGATGCTACAAAGAACAATATTGCATAGGAATCTGGAGTGTTAGATCCATGAATCAATGTAAATGGGATGTGGTCAAGCAGGAGATGGCAAGAATAAATATTGACATCTTAGAAATCAGTGAACTAAATCAGTTATTTGTGGACCCTAAAAATAAGTTTATCTATCTTATCAAAGTACTAATAACGGACACAACAGTCCTGGGAACTTTTGGGAAACTCAATTTTCAGTATTACAGTTCAATATTTCTTCTACTTAAGTGTGAAAATTAAGTATTAAAATGCTTCTTAGGATTGTTACTCAATTGGGTTACAGCTATGTGAAGATCATCAGTATGTATATCATATCTGGCACATATGAATTATTAGAAGAGACTTTGGTTGATTTTATTTAATTTCAATGTAGAACAAGCAGAAATAGAACATTAAGGTAGATTTATTAATGCCTCATTTAGGCATTTTAGGAATCAGTGAATTAAAATGGACAGAAATGAGTGAATTTAATTCAGATGACCATTATATCTATGGTCAAATATCCCGTAGAAGAAATAGAGTAGCTCTCAAAATCAACAAAAGAATCTGAAATTCAGTACTTGGGTACCCAAAAGTGATAGGATGATCTTGGTTCATTTTCAAGGGAAGCCATTCTGCATCATGTCAATTCAAGTCTATACCCCTACCACTGATACTGAAGAAGCTGAAGTTAATCAGTTCTATGAAAATCTAGAAGACCTACTAGAACTAACACTTGAAAAAGATGTTCTATTCATCATTGGAGATTGAAACACAAAAGTAGGAAGTCAAGAGCTACCTGGAATAACAGGCAAGTTTGGCTTTGGTGTACAAAACGAAATGGGGCAGAAGCTAGCTGAATTCTGCCAAGAGAATGCACTGGTCATAGCAAACACCATTTTTCAAAAGCACATGAAACGACTTTACATATGAACATCATCAAATGGCCAATACAAAAATCAAATCAATTACATTCTTTGTGACTGAAGATGGAGAAGCTGTTTACAGACATTAAAAACAAGACTTGGAGCTGACTGTGGCTCAGATCATCAGCTTCTCATATCAAAATTCAGAGTTAAACTAAAGAAAGAGGTGAAAACTACTAGGCCAGCCAAGTATGACTTAAATCAAATCCCCTATACATATGCAGTGGAGGTGATGAATAGAAGCAACATTTAGTATTCTGTGTGGAACAACTGACTGTTTCAGGACTGAGAAAGCAGTACTACAGGGCTATCTGTTGTCACCCTGTTTATTTAATTTATATGCTGAACACATTATGAGAAATCCCAGGCTGGATGAGTTACAAGCTGGAATCAAGATCAGTTTAGTTCAGTCCAGTTCAGTCACTCAGTCATGTCCGACCCCATGGACTGCAGCCTGCCAGGCTTCCCTGTCCATCACCAGCTCCCAGAGTTAAAATAGGTAAGAGAAATATCAGCAACCTCAGATATGCAGATGAAACCACTCTAATGGCAGAAAGCAAAGAGGATCTAAAAAACCGCTTAATGAGGGTGAAGGAGGAAAGTGAAAAAGGCAATTTAAAACTAAATATTGAAAAAAACTAAGAATATGGCATCCAGTCCCATTGCTGCTGCTGCTGCTGCTAAGTTGCTTCAGTCGTGTCCGACTCTGTGCGACCCCATAGACAGTAGCCCACCAGGCTTCCCGGTCCCTGGGATTCTCCAGGCAAGAACACTGGAGTGGGGTGCCATTGCCTTCTCCAATGCATGGAAGTGAAAAGTGAAAGGGAAGTCGCTCAGTCGTGTCTGACTCTTAGCGACCCCATGGACTGTAGCCCACCAGACTTCTCCATCCATGGGATTTCCCAGGCAAGAGTACTGGAGTGGGGTGCCATTGCTTTCTCCGATCCAGTCCCCTTAGGTCATGGCAAATAGAAGGGAAAAATGCTTTAGTATACTGTATTGGTGTTTTTCTTTACAATATTGTAAAGTAATTAACCTCCAATTAAAATAAATAAATTTATATTTAAAAAAAAAGAAGGGAAAAGGTGAAAACAATGACAGATTTCCTGTTCTTGGGCTCTAAAATCACTGTGGATGGTAACTGAAGCCATGAGTTCAGAAGATGACTGCTTCTTGGCAGGCAAGCTGTGACAAATATAGATACTGAGTTGAAAAGCAGAGATGTCACTCTGCCAACAAAGGTCCGTATAGTCAAGGCTATGGTCTTCCCAGGGGTCATGTATGGTTGTGAGAACTGGACCATAAAGAAGACAGAGTGCCAAAGAATCAATGCCTTCGAACTGTGGTGCTGGAGAAGACTCCTGAGTCCTTTGGACAGCAAGGAGATCAAACCAGTCAATCTTAAAAGATATAACCCTGAATACTCATTGGAAGGACTGATGCTGAAGCTGAAGGTCCAGGATTTTGGTCAACTGATGCAAACAGTGGACTCATTGGATAAGTCCCTGGTACTGGGAAAGATTGAGGGCAGAAGCAGAAGAGGGTGCCCGGGGATGAGATGGCTGGTTGGCATCACCAATGCTATCAATGAAATAAACTTGGGCAAACTCCAGGAAATGGTGAGGGACAGAGAGACATGGCATGCTACAGTCCATGGGGTTGTGAAGAGTCAGACATCACTGGGTGGCTCAACAACAACAGCAGCAACATACTTAGATACTGTGGTCAAGGTCCCACACTAGTTAAAAAGCAGAGTGCAATCAGACCCAGAACCCAAGATTTTAACCCTTATTATTATTATTTGGAATTGTAAACTTTCAAATCATTATTTTTAAAACTGATTATTTTGGAAATGGGTGTCAGGTAAATTATGAAACACCCATATTTGAAAGAATACATACTGTAGTGGTTAAACGAAAAGGGGAAACTATGTGTATTAACATGGAAAATAATTTAAGAACATGTTGCTAAGTGAGAAAAAATGTTACAGAACACACTGATATATTTTAAAAATTCTATGTGTTGGTAAGTGCCTATGTACCACAAAAGCATGGAAAAAGTATTGAAAGGATGCATGTTTGTGAATATGGTTTTTCTTGAGTCCTGGAGTGGGATAAAAGGGAAAGGAAATCAATAAGAACTTTCCAAAAGCTGTTCTAAAAGCTTCTTAACACTTGAATCTTTACAAAAATATGTAAATTTATAATTCCATTTAAAAAAATTAAAAACCATATTGAACAGTGTGATTTCCTAGGAAATGTAAGTTTGTGTGCAGCATATATGCATAACTTTTAATATAGCTAATATGCCATTGCTCAAATAACAAATTCAAATGGATGTGTCAAAATACTCTGTGAAATAGAACCTGCTATACCAGCATTAATTTTGATAAGTATATATATATATATAGATAGATAGATAGATATAGATATAGATATAGATAGATATAAATATAATGTTTATGATTATTTAGTTAAGAATTGCTTAATGGAATATTTGGGACACTTTTAGACTGATTTACAAAGTGACCATTATGTATCAGCATCCTAATGTGTTTAAGAATGCCTTATCAAAATATATTTTTAGACTGCAGATGAGTCTAGAATGGGTTCATATGTGTCACATAGAGCAAGCCTGTTCGTTTCCCCTACACACATTATAATCTATTAATTTTCCATTAAAGTAAAAGTCTCCCTGAGATTTTTTTCTTACAAGTCCACTTTCTGACCTTCAGGTCAATAAATGAGACTCATATTTCTTTCCCTATAATTCTATCTTGCAACTGGTTTAAGGCATTTATCTTGAGATGCTATTACCAGTGAAGTTGAATTATTACTAATATATGCTAAATTTAAATGAACCAGGAAATATGTTTCTCACATTTCACAATTCCTAATGTAGGTACAGTGCCTGATAGAATCCTCCAAATTACCCTCAAAGTTCAAATTGAATATGAACCACGAAATGCTTCTGTTTACATTGGAAAGCTCTATCACTGCCCTGCATTTAGCAAAGGGTTAATTTAAAGCTGAGGCCTTGATCAGTTGAGTTGCTGCTTGGGTATCCATAAATAATGCAGGTCTGAATTTATTGGGGTCAGCTTTTGTTGTCTTTCAATATGACAATGAAGACTGACTTTTTTTTTTCTCAGCTGAAACAAATGTGAGAAAGCAGAAGTATTCTGGCACTTTCTATTCTTGTTTTTCTGTTTCAACATCTTACTGAAGTAGAGTAGCATACACACACTCAGAAAAGTGTAAGTATCGTAGTATATAGCTCAATCACTTTCACAAACAAACACGCAAGTAAACAACACATAGATGAAACAGTAGAACATAACTTGAATCCCAACTTCCAACTTGGCATTATCCATGTCCATGAAGGAATTTGAGGGAAGCTGCCACAAAATGTCTTAGTTCCTTCCATATGAAAGTGGATGCGTCTTAAGAGGAACTCTGAAAGTTGTTAAGCAAAACCTACTGCTGCTCTCTGCCAACCAGTAGTCACACATATGCTTGTGTATGCTTTTGGTATATAAAAATATGATTTTGTGCTGTAGGTAAGTATGATTTTTTTCTTCTTAAACTATCACAATTTGCTTGAGTGCTTCCTACTACAGAATTAAAATAGAAAAGTTCTTGCAATGGGCTTCTGGTAAATGGCATTGCTGGGCTTTATACCACTGCACTGGAAAGACAGGCTTAGAATAGCAAGTGTGATATTATTAATAAATACAGTAGCACACCTTGTAAAAATCTTCTAAAATCTAAAGCAACCATCTTTACTGCACAAACAGTTTAATGCCTCATTGACACCCATAGTGAACCAGGAATTTGAAAGAAAAAGTGAGTGTTTGATATTAACTGCATGGAGTAAAAAAAGATTCATTTTATTAATTATGTACATTCAGTATTTACAAATTTTGAAAGAATAATATGATAAAACCCATTATTTAGTTTCCAAATTTCAACCTTCTTTCACCTATGCCTTCACCTCCATCTATCCTTTCCTCATGGATTATTCAAACAAATCAAAAATATTAAATACTTGAATTAAAGAATATGCATCATGTATATATAAAATATAACACTTTAAAATATAACTAAAATATTCCTTTTTATTATGCTTAAAATATGAATGAAAACAGTATCATAATATTACCAAATATTCAGAGTTCAAATATATCCATATTGTTAAATATCATAATTGTTAAAGGATTTTTAAAAATTAGAGTTCTGATAAGTTTTATATGTTGCAATTGGTTGATAATTCATGAATCTATAGATTTTTCTTCCTCTCTCTCACTCTCTTGCATGTGATACATGCACATGCTCTCTTAGTCTAGCTCTTGTTCTCACTATTTCTCAGTCTCTTACAATTTATTTATTGCTGACTAAGGTAGTTTTCCACAACATGGTTTTGGCTGTTTGCATCCCTGGGGTGTTATTTAACATGCTCCTCTCTCCCTTGTTGCTGTTAGACTTAAGTCTTGATGGATTCTGGAATGTGGCACTCTGTATTTTCAGCAGGAAGCACATACAGTCTTAGCTTTCTCTCCTTTTTGTGATTTTTAGCTGTTATTGGTAACCATTTCCTGCATTTTTATTTCTCCTGGATTTACAAAATCATGTTCTGATTCTATCATTTTTTATTTGCAATGCTGGGCACTTCCTTAAAGAGAAATTCTGGTATTCAATTATTTAGTTACACTTCAGTAAAATTTACATTGGAAGAGCTGGATGCACACTTGGTCCTTTCCCTTTATCAGTTTTCTAATAGTTCCTCTAGATCCTCAAATGTGGCTAATGTTGTTCAATCCTAGTTTTAACACTTGAAAATTATGTAACACTGAAAAAATCACTTTTCCTCCCTGTATATATGTGAATTTGGTAATGATTTTGAACAAGTAGATATATAAAAATAAATAGAAACCTCAGTTAAATAGAGTTGGGGGATCAGAGGCCAACATGAGAAAGAAAGACTTCTCTTCTTTCCTGGCAAGGACTCAGCCAATTAAAAGCTATGGAGTCTTTGTTTACTATAGCCCTTTCATTTTCTTTTTCTCCCTACAAAACTGTCCTCTTTCCCTTAATGTACAGGAACTACTACATGTCTTGCCATGGTGGAAGATCCCAAATTACAGTTCTCTGCTGATTCTGAATAAGCCCATCTCTGCTGGAAAAATATCTGTCAGTGCAGTTTCATGTCAACAGATGTAATGTGTATAGAGTGCACAGTAGTTTTTTCTTGCATACTGTAGGATCTCAGTCCGCTATTATCAGCATTACTTATTTGTTAAATCTCCCAGATCCAGTCTTCACACATCAAGAGTTCAGTTACATAGTTTAGAAGTCATGGGACCAGATGAAGGAGGAGAAAATAGAAAATACTGTTTTTTGAAATAAATAGAATTTTGCAAGTGTAGTCTTATTGAATTAATATGTACTTAACCGCCAAGTGGAAGAAAGTGTGCTGCAGTCATTTTAGGCCAATGGATGTCACTTACGGATGTCTTGTATATGAAAAGAAGAACAACTGTTAGTGACTCAGCAGTTAAACAGAAAAATTAAAGTTTATTCAGTTGTGGAAAGATAAATTTGTTGGGAGTCAAAGTATTGTGTAACTGATTTAAGAACTGATACGCACACACAGAGACACACACACATTTGTATATATATTCTACTCAAACTCCAGAATTTCTGAGAAAAAAAAAAAAGAGTCATTTTGTTTTTGTTTTCACCTGGTACATGTTCATAGTACACTGAATTGTATTTTCACCTAGTAAATGTGTTCTAGTACACTGGATTATTTTCATCAAAAATCCATACTTCTAGCCCCATCTGCCATGTTATCTGCCATGTTTATATGCCCTTTCCTGGGTCAATGGATCTTAAAATATTAATTTTTCTATGAAGTTTTATGGGATCAGAGATGGGTGATAAGGGGTTTGAGATAGCAAAATAATAGAGCTAAATAGTATAAACTTGATGTATTTTGTTAAAACCTAGCTTTAGCCTAAAAAAAAAAAAAAACTATTTCTTTTTCAAATGGGATTTTATATAAGCTTGCAAGGAAAGGAGAATAAGAGTACTTATACAGATTGCTAACTCTGCAGGTGAGAACTCGATCAATTCAAGGTCAAGATCTCATGTTTAATATAGGCTCATTATTTTTATGTTTCATGTTCAAAGAGTACATATTTAACCCAGGTCAGCATTTACATAAATGCTTGCTCATTCACTCATAAGTGGTGAATTTTTGAATTTCTAACTCCATAACTAAAAGGAGATTTTAAAGTACTCTCATAAAACTGAATTGGTAATTTCAGCCTCAATTTAAAGCCAACATTAATGGTATTATGACCATTATTGTCCCACTGATCTATTAATTTATATTTAGGATTGCTGATTTTCTTTTTATTAACAATAAAGTTCCTTCAACTCATTGAAATAATAGAAAGTTCATAAATCATGTAATCAACATGAGCTGATATTTGGCTCTCCAGAATATGATCACTCTTCCCATGTTTGACTTCTTGTATATCCTCTGATGTAGAGAAGGAAATGGCTTCCCACTCAAGTGTTCTTGCCTGGAGAACCCCATGGATGGAGGAGCCTGAGGGGCTGCAGCCCATGTGGGCATGAAGCACTGAACATGACTGAGCAACTAAGCACAGCAAAGAACAAATATAATGGTTTCAACCTCTCTTGCATCTAGATTGACAGTGTGTGACCTTGCTGTAAGTTTCTACCATCTTGGACTTTGAAATGGGAATTGATAAGTTTAAGCCAGAGGACATGGAACATCAATTACAGCAATAGTAGCAACATTCTCCAGGTTCCAGGGACAGGAGCAACAACAGTAGAAGCAGCACATTGCATGCCCAGAGTTCAGTGTTTGGTGTCCACTGTAGCAGAGGTACAAGCTGACCTGTGTGGTGCTCATCAGCTACAAAGCAATAGAACTGGCATTTGGCCTATTGTTAGTAGTTACGTAGTTTCCCCTCTTCCTGGCCATTTTTCCTGCTGGGTTCTCTAGCCTTCCTAAAATACTTTGTGAGCCACTTGTTATCCTCTTCACAAATATTCTGCTTAAATTACCCAGCTTGTTTCTGTTGCATGAAGTAAGAAACCTAAAGTGCTATGAGGTGTGGTTACTTAAGTGATCAGTTCATTTTCTAGACAGGGCTGAAATGAAAAATTCAGCTAATATTTAGGGAAAGAATTCCGTCCATATTTAGCATCCAATGGAAAGAGCAAAAGTATTATTTGATACCTGAACTCTATTTGTGTGAATATATTGAAAGATCTTTTCAGTAAACTTAAACAGTATTCCAGTGAGTCAACTCTTCGCATGAGGTGGCCAAAGTATTGGAGTTTCAGCTTCGGCATCAGTCCTTCCAAAGAACATCCAGGGCTGATCACCTTTAGAATGGACTGGTTGGATCTCCTTGCAGTCCAAGGGACTCTCAAGAGTCTTCTCCAACACCATAGTTCAAAAGCATCAATTCTTCAGCTCTCAGATTTCTTCACAGTCCAACCCTCACATCCATACATGACCACTGGAAAAACCATAGCCTTGAAAAGACAGATGTTTGTTGGCAAAGTAATGTCTCTGCTTTTGAATATGCTATCTAGGTTGTTCATAACTTTCCTTCCAAGGAGTAAGCGTCTTTTAATTTCATTGCTGCAATTACCATCTGCAGTGATTTTGGAGCCCCCCAAAATAAGGTCTGATACTGTTTTTACTGTTTGCCCATCTATTTCCCAGGGAATGATGGGACCAGATGCCATGATCTTCGTTTTCTGAATGTTGAGCTTTAAGCCAACTTTTTCCCTCTCCACTTTCACTTTCATCAAGAGGCTTTTGAGTTCCTCTTCACTTTCTGCCGTAAGGGTGGTGTCATCTGCGTATCTGAGAATATTGATATTTCTCCCGGCAATCTTGATTCCAGCTTGTGCTTCTTCCAGCCCAGCGTTTCTTGTGATGTACTCTGCATAGAAGTTAAATAAGCACGGTGACAATATACAGCCTTGATGTACTCCTCTCCCTATTTGAAACCAGTCTGTTCCATGTTCAGTTTTAACTATTGCTTCCTGACCTGCATACAGATTTATCAATAGGCAGGTCAGGTAGTCTGGTATTCCCATCTCTTTCAGAGTTTTCCACAGTTTATTTTGATCCACACAGTCAAAGGCTTTGACATAGTTAATAAAGCAGAAATAGATGTATTTCTGGAACTCTTTTGCTTTTTCCATGATCCAGCGGATGTTGGCAATTTTATCTCTGGTGCCTCTGCCTTTTCTAAAACCAGCTTGAACATCTGGAAGTTCATGGTTCATGTATTGCTGAAGCCTGGCTTGGAGAATTTTGAGCATTACTTTATTAGCGTGTGAGATGACTGCAATTGTGCGGTACTTTGAGCATTCTTTGGCATTTCATTTATTTGGGACTGGAATGAAAACTGACCTTTTCCAGTCCTGTGGCCACTGCTGACTTTTCCAGATTTGCTGGCATATTGAGTGCAGCACTTTCACAGCATCATCTTTTAGGATTTGAAATAGCTCACCTGGAATTCCATCACCTCCACTAGCTTTGTTCGTAGTGATGCTTTCTAAGGCCCACTTGACTTCACATTCCAGGATGTCTGGCTCTAGGTGAGTGATCACACCTGGGAAGGATTGGGGGCAGGAGGAGAAGGGGACTACATAGGATGAGATGGCTGGATGGCATCACCGACTCGATGGACATGAGTTTGGGTGAACTACAGAAGTTGGTGATGGACAGGGAGGCATTTTGCAATCCATGGGGTTGCAATGAGTCAGACATGACTGAGTGACTGAACTGAACTGAAACAATATTCACTATCTAAATTGAAAATTGGTATAAAAAAAAAAAAAACCTACATGTATGTGTCAGTAAAAACATTTGAGTGCATGAGTATCAATATGATATAGAATATGACATAATCTTATCTAAGCAACTTTATTTTCTATAGGTTTCTGTCTTGTGTGTGCATACATGTGTGCTAAGTAGCTTCAGTCATGTCTGACTCTTTGCCACCCCATGGACTGTAGCCTGCCAGAATCCTCTGTTCATGGGATTTTCCAGGCAAGAATAAGGGAGTGGGTTGCCATGACTTCTTCCAGGTGATCTTCCAAACCCAGGGATCAAACCCATGTCTTTTATGTCTCCTGCATTGACAGGCAGGTTCTTTTTCACTGGCAACAACTGGGACGCCTCTTCTGTTTTGTGCTTGCATTTTAAAAATAAGCTGTCTATTTTGGATATCACTTCCCCCTCATAAGTAAGTTTTAAAGGCATTCTAAGGAAGTATAAATGTCTGTGAAGAAAGTAGGTGATCCTAAGTGTCAGCAAATGCCATACATCAGAAGAAAATTTAGAAGCAGTCCAGTGTGACTACATAAGAGACATAATCCTGACTGTATTTATTCTCATCTACTGTGCATGTGAATCACTTCTCTCCATGAGACAATATATAAAATGTATTAAAGTGCTGTTGGTATTGGAAATATTCAACATGCTATTTATATATGGCATAATAACTTTGAAAAAACACGAGGAAATTAACTTTTTCAGTTCATGGGTAATCACAACCAGCATGAGCACCATGAAGCCCTATGTTGGCACAGGAGAAAGTGTTGAATGCATTTTAAAATCTGAATAAGGCCACAACGGGGTACTAAGATGACTTAGTGAAGTAGCTGAGAAAGAGATAACTCAAGACAGATCATGGATCTTCTGATGATAATCAGCAGTCTTCTGCTATGAATTACAAAATTCTGCTGTTGCTGACTTCAAACCTCTCAGGAAACCAGACTGACACAATGCACAGAATCTTGAGACTTAATAACTGGGCCAGTTTTACTAAAACAGGGAGGGAATCTACTCATAAGCTCTTATCAACACATAAGAAATTATTATGGAGAAAGACATTCTACTTGATGCTCATTGCTGTCCTGAGGGGTGGGGTGGGGTGCGGGGAGAAAGATAACTCATGGGTACTATATACCATTTCTTTAAAAGCATCTTTACGTTATGCAGACCAGTTAAATGCTGTTGAAAACAAGCTGGACCATGACATGGGCAATTCAAAAATTTCACTTTCCAAAAAGTGGTTATAAGTTTATGTAGCTGTATAGTTATCTCAAGCAGTGATAGAGCAAGCTGATAATCATTTCATTTTTTTTATTCCAGCCTCTAAAATTCTGTAATTTCAAGTACCAAAAGTGAATCCAGTCACTTGGATTCTTGAACACTGTTCAGATTGTTTCAACCTCTCCTTTACCAGCTCATTCTCAAAAGGGTCCAGAAAGCATAAACTCTGCAATGAATATAAACTCACAAAGTTTAACAAGGTTATCAAACATTATACATTGTTACAATAATCAAAGCTTTCTGGATCTTTTATGATGGTTTGCTTAGTTAACTGAAACTAGATCCAACGACACATTGATGGATATACAGATGACAGAAACATCTTCATTTAAATTAAAGGGAGAGTAAAAGGGCTCAAGGTGGTTAAATAGGATTCTACTTCTTACATGCATATGAAGAATTTATCTACAAATGGAACTGTTGTCACAGAGTACTTGCTGAACACTAGTGAAGGACCTCAGACATCAAAAAGGACAAAAAGAAAAAAAAAAAGAAAAAAAAATCCCCACTTAACCGTGTAGGATGAAAGGAAAAAAAAAACCAAAAAACAAAAAACGAGGAAATGGGAAGTGCACAGCACCGCTGGGAAGAAGCTGAAAGAGAGGAGAGATTCCCATACTCAGAGAACCCCCTCACAGTGGGTGACCAGCTGGGACAGAAAGGACTTTCAGGGTATTATAGAGGAGCCCAGAAACTGGTCTGCGGCAGGCATGACAGATTAGGATCTATGCACATATTTTGTTCTTCAGTCATGTGCATCCCAGCCTGAATTGCATGTCTTCAGTGCAGAGGGTAACTGAGGGTGCAAAATGGAGTTTGGAGAGTGGACAAAGGGAGGAAATAGCTGTTGGCTGTGAAGAGACAGCCTGAAGGGAAGAAAGAGGGGATATCCACAGTCAGGAAAGTTTGCAAAGAGATCTGGGGCACCATAAAACAAGGCACCATTGTTGAGTGGTGCACAAAGAGTGGGGTGCCACTGCAACCCTATTCCAACCCACCAGCTGTTGTCTCCATGAGCACTGGGAAAGGCACCCTTATGAGTAACTCACCCTTCCTTCAAGCCAAGGCCTCATCTGGCTGTGGAGGCCCCAGTGAAACCACATGCTACTCTGCCAGGACCTTCTGGGGAGTCAGCCCTGGATGTCCCAGCCTGAGTCGTGTGTCAGCTAAGGCTGGCAAGGGCTGGGTGCTAAAGTGGGAGCTTAAGAGAGTGGACTGGAGAAGAGGAGTGCTGTTGGTCATGTGGAGATGGCATGCAAGGGTGGGAGTGAAGAGCTCTGTGACCAGGAATGCTCCTGAAGGAAGTATGTCTGACCTGCTCCTAAATAAGACACCATCGTTGAGTGGCACACAGGGAGAAAGCTGCCATCACAGACTCTCCCTACATGGCAACTCTGCCTCCACAGGCACAGAGAGCAACTCACATTAGAGCAAGTGTGCACCAGTCTCATAAACTCATGCCAGCCTCTGCAGCCCTGGGCATGAGAGGGAGATACAGTGGATCTACTGTGCTTGCCCTAGCCATGGCCACCTTCTGCTTACCCTGCTAGAGTGTGAATGCAGCCTCTCATCTGTCCCTGCATTTTGCCCCTCCCACCTAAGCAAGCAAGCATGCCCAAGGCAGTCCTATTTTTACTGTTTGTTTTGTGCTCTGTTTGGCTGCTTTTTGGTTTGTTTGTTTGTTTGGTTATTTATTTATTTGTGCTTAATTTGGTTATTTGTCTTCGGGTTTATCTGTTCATTTTCCTTTTTTTTTTTTTTTTTTAAGTTTGGCATCCTATACAGGTTTCAAGATCATCCTTCCCTGAGCAGGGCGGAAACCTGAGCCCCAGGGTGGCAAGCGCAGAGTCTTGTCCCCATGGAATGTTGATCGGTGCAAACCCTCCTGGAGGGCCTTATCACAGTGCTAACGCCTGGTTTCCCACCCCAACCCTGCCTGCGAGCTCCAACAGTGGATGCCTCAGGTCACACAACCAGCAAGACAGGAACACAGAATCACCCATCAGCAGCCAGGCTTCTAGAGTTGCACTAATCTCAGACACCCCAATACAACTTCCGAAGGTGAACCTGCCAATCAGAGTGACAAAACTCAAATCTGTCCATGGTGAACAGGAAACATTCCTTCCTAGTAGGAAGCCTACATAAACCCCTGGACGAACCTTAACCATCACAGGGAAGACACCAGAAGGAAGAACTACTACCACAAATACCATGAGTTAAACAAAATGAAATGAGAGATGAATATGTTTCAGATGAAGGAGTAAGTTAAAAATTCACTAGACAAAATAAATGAAGAGGATATAAGCAATCTACCTGAAATAGAATTCACAATAATGATAGTAAAAATGACCCAAGATCTCCAAACTAGAATGGAAGCACAGATTGAGAAGAAACAAACAAAGATTAACAAGGACTGCTACTGCTGCTAAGTTGCTTCAGTCGTGTCTGACTCTATGTGACCCCATAGACGGCAGCCCACCAGGCTGTGCCATCCCTGGGATTCTCCAGGCAAGAACACTGGAGTGGGTTGCCATTTCCTTCTCCAATACATGAAAGTGAAAAGTGAAAGTGAAGTCACTCAGTCATGTCTGACCCTTAGCGACCCCATGGACTGCAGCCTACCAGGCTCCTCCATCCATGGGAATTTCCAGGCAAGAGTACTGGAGTGGGGTGCCATTGTCTTCTCCATTAACAAGGACTAAGAAGAACTAAAGAACAACAACAACAAAATTGATGAAAAATACAATAATAAATGAAAAGTATACTTGAATGAATCAATAACAGAATAACTGAGGCAGAAGAATGGATAAATGAGCTGGAATATATAAAGACGTAAATAACTGCCATGGAGAAGAATAAAGAAAAATGAATGAAAAGAAATGAAGATAGTCAGAGACTTCTGAGACAACATTAATCACACTGATGTTTGAATTAAAGTGGACCTAGAAGAAGAAGAGAAAGATAGAGGGTCCAAGAAAATATTTGAAGACAATATAGTCAGAAACTTCCCTAACATGGGGAAAAAAAAAGTCAATCAAGTCAAAAAAGTGCATAGCATCCCATAAATTCAAGGAGAAATATGCTAACATCTATATTAATCAAAATAACAAAAACTAAATACAAAGACAAAATGTTAAGAGCAGCAAGAGAAAAGCAATAAATAGCATACAAGGGAATTGTCATATTATCAGCTGATTTTTCAGCAGGAACTCTACTGGCCATAAGGGAGTGGGCAGATTAAAGTGATGAAAGGGAAAAACCTACAAACAAGAATATTCAACTGAATAAGGATATCACTCATGTTCAGTGGGCAAATGAAAAGCTTTACAGACAAGCAAAAGGTAAGAGTATTCAGCACCATCAAATCAGTTTAGCCCTACCAGAGCACTGCTGAGCAGAAACCCACAAACTGCAGAACAATTATGCTAAAGAAATTCTAGCACTTTTAAGAAAGTTCTAGGACCCACAACAGATTTCCCAAACTGGGGATCTACAAAGGGACTGAGAACCCCTAGGGAATTTGAATTTAGAGGACAGTGGGATTTGATTACATAACTTCCACAGGACTGGAGAAACAGACTCCTGGAGGACAAAAACAAAACCTTGTTCACACCAGTATCCAGGAGAAAGGAACAGTGTCCCCACAAGAAACTGAGACAGACTTACCTGTGAGTGTCCAGGAGTTTCTGGCAGAGGCGTGGGTCAACACTGGCCTTCTTCAGGGTCAGGGGAACTGAATACAACAATGAGTGCACATATCCTTTTGAAGAAGGTCACCATTACCTTCAATAACCCTACTACACTTTGGCTTGAGGCCAAACAACAGGTAGGGAATACAGCCTCAACCATCAAAAGAAAATTCCAATAAAGATTTACTGAGCATGACCCCACCCATTAGAACAAGACCCAGTTTTCCCCACAGCCAGTCTCTCCCACCAGAAAGCTTTGATAAGCTTCTTAACTTTATCCACCAGAGGGCAGCCAGAATGAAAACCACAATCACACAAATCTAACCAAACTGGTGACATGGACCACATCTTTGTCTAACTCAATGAAAATATGAGCCATGCTATGTAGAGCCACCCAAGACAGATGGGTCATGGTGGAGAGTTCTGACAGAACGTGGTCCACTGGAGAAAGGAATGACAAACCACTTCAATATTCTTGCCTTGAGAATCCTATGAACATTATGAAAAGTGAAAAATATATGACACTGAAAGATGAACTCCCCAGGTTGGTAGATGACCAATATGCTACTGGAGAAGAGTAGAGAAATAGCTCCAGAAAGAATGAAGAGATGAAGCCAAAGCAAAAACAAAACCCAGTTATGGAGGTGACTGAGTGATAGAAGTAAAGTCCAATATGGAAAGAACAACATTACATAGGAACCTGGCTTGCTGGGTCTATGAATCAAGGTAAATTAGAAGTGGTCAAACAGAATGTGGCAGAATGAACATCAACATTTTAGAAATCAGTGAACTAAAACAGATTGGAATGGGGGAATTTAACTCAGATGACCATTATATCTACTACTGTGGGCAGGAATCCCTCAGAAGAAATGGAGTAGCCCTTATATTCAACAAAAGAGTTCAGAATGCAGTATTTGGATGCAATCTCAAAAATGACAGAATGATCTCTGTTCCTTTCCAAGGCAAATTATTCAATATCACAGGAATTCAAGTCTATGCCCCAACTACTAATGCTGAAGAAGCTGAAACTGAATGGTTCTATAAAGGCCTACAAGAACATCTAGAATTAAAACCCCCCAAAAATGCCTTCATCATAGGGTACTGGAATGCAAAATAAGGAAGTCAAGAGATACTTAGAGTAACAGGTAAGTTTGGCCTTGTAGTACAAAATGAAGCAGGGCAAAGGCTAACACAGTTTTGTCAAGAGAATGAAAGCACTCTCTTCCCAAAACAAAGGAGATAGCTCTAAACATGGACATCACCAGATGGTCAGTACCAAAACCAGATTAATTATATTCTTTGAAGCTGAAGATGGAGAAGCTATATATTATCAGCAAAACAAGACCAGGAGCTGACTGTGGCTGAGATCATGAACTACTTATTGCAATATTCAGACTTAAATTGAAGAAAATAGGGAAAACCAGTAGACCCTTCAGATATTACATAAATGAAATCCTTTATAATTGTACAGTGGAAGTGACAAATAGATTCAAGGGATTAGATCTGATACAGTGCCTGAAGAACTACGGATGGAGGTTGTTGACATTGTACAGGAGGTGATGGTCAAAACCATGCCCAAGGCTAAGAAATGCAAAAAAGCAAAATGGTTGTCTAAGGCTGAGACAAATAGCTGGGAAAAGACGAGAAGCTAAAGGCAAAGGAGAAAGGGAAAGATATACCCATCTACTTATTTAAATTATATGCAGAGTACATAATGAGAAATGCTAGGCTGGATGAAGCACAAGCTGGAATCAAGATTGCTGGGAGAAATACCAATAACCCCAGATATGCAGATGACACCACCCTTATGGCAGAACGTGAAGAAGAACTAAGGAGCCTCTTGATGAAAGTGAAAGAGGAGAGTGAAAATGTTGGCTTAAAACTCAACATTCAGAAAACTAAGATCATGGCATCTGGTCCCACCACTTCATGGCAAATACATGGGGAAACAGTGGAAACAGGGGCACACTTTTTTTTTTGGTGGGGGCCCAAACTCACTGCAGATGGTGACTGCAGCCATGAAATTAAAAGAAGCTTGCTCCTTGGAAGAAAAGTTATGACCAAACTAGGCAGAATATTGAAAAGCAGAGACATTACTTTACCAACAAAGGTCATCTAGTCAAAGCTATGTTTTTTCCAGTAGTCATGTAAGGATTGTGAAAGTTGGACTATAAAGAAAGCTGAGTGCTGAAGAACTGATGTATTTTTGTTGGAGAAGATTCTCGAGAGTCCCTTGGACAGCAAAGAGATCCAACTAGTCCATCCTAAAGGAAATCAGTCCTGAATATTCATTGGAAGGATGGATGCTGAAGCTGAAACTCCAATAATTTGGTCACCTGACGCGAAGAACTGACTCATTGGAAAAGACCCTGATGCTGGGAAAGATTTAAGGCGAGAGGAAAAGGTGATGACAGAGGACGAGATGGTTGGATGGCATCACCAATTCAATGGACCTGAGTTTTAGTAAACTCCAGGAATTGGTGATGGACAGGGAGGCCTGGCGTGCTGCAATCCATGGAGTTGCAAAAAGTCAGACAAGACTGAGTGACTGAACTGAACGGACCTATCTGAATGCAGAGTTCCAAAGAGGAGCAAGGAGAGATAAGAAAGCCTTCCTGAGTGAAAAATGCAAAGAAATCGAGGAAAGCAACAGAATGGGAAAGACTAGAGTTTTCATCAAGAACATTAGAGATAGCAAGGGAATATTTCATGCAAACATGGGCACAATAAAGGAGAAAAGTGGTATGGATCTAACAGAAGCAGAAGATATGAGGAAGAGGTGACAAGAATACACAGAAGAATTATACCATAATGATCTTAATGACCTATAAATACATGATGGTGTGATCACTCACCTAGAGCCAGACATCCTGGAGTGTGAAGTCAAGTGGATCATAGATAGCATCACTATGAACAAGTTAGTGAGTTGATGGAATCCCAGTTGAGCTCTTTCAAATCCCAAAAGATCATGCTGTGAAAACGTTGCACTCAATATGCCAGCAAATTTGGAAAACTCAGCAGTGGCTACAGGACTGGAAAAGATTAGTTTTCATTCCAATCCCAAAGAAAGGAAATGCCAAAGAATGTTCAAAATACTGCACAATTGTACTCACCTCTCACACTAGCAAAGTGATGCTCAAAATTCTCCAAGCGAAGCTTCAACACAGTATGTGAGCCAAGAACTTCCAGATATTAAAGCTGGATTTAGAAAAGGCAGAGGGAACATACATCAAATTGCCAATACCCGTTGGATCATAGAAAAAGCAAAACAGTTCCAAAAAATATCTATTTCTGCCTATTGACCACTCCAAACCTTTTGAATAAGTGGATTGCAACACATTTTGAAAAATTCTTAAAAGAGATGGGAATATCAGACCACCCTACCTGACTCCTGAGAAATCCCTATGCAGGTCAAGAAGCAACAGTTAGAACCAGACATGGAATAATGGACTGCTTAAAACTCGGAAAAAGAGTACTTCAATGCTGTATATTCTCACCCTGTTTATTTAACTTATATGCAGAGTACATCATGTGAAATCCTGGGCTGCATGAAACATAAGCTGGAATCAAGATTGCCAGGAGAAATATCAATAACTTCAGATATCCAGATGACAGCACCCTTATGGCAGAAAGTGAAGAGGAATTAAGGAGTCTTTTGATGAAAGTGAAAGAGGAGAATGAAAAAGCTGGCTTTAAACTCAACATTCAGAAAACTAAGATCATGGCATCCGGTCCCATCACTTCATGGCAAATATATGGGGAAACAATGTAAACATTGACGGACGTTATTTTCTTGGGCTCCAAAATCACTACAGATGGTGACTGCAGCCATAAAATTAAAAGACACTTGCTCCTTAGAAGAAAAGCTATAATCAACTTAGACAACATAATAAAAAGAAGATACATTGTTTTGCTGACGATGGTCCATCTAGTCAAAGCTATCATTTTCCAGTAGTCATGTATGGATGTGAGATTTAGACCATAAAGAAAGCTGAGTATTAGAGAATTGATGTTTGTTTGTTTTTGTTTGTTTGCTTTTTATTGCCGTGTTGGAGAAGACGCTTAAGAGTCCCTTGGATTGCAAAGAGATCAAACCAGTCAATCCTAAAGAAGTCAGTCCTGACTATTCATTGGAAAGCCTTATGCTGCAACTAAGCTTCAGTACTTTGGCCTCATCAAAAAATATCCTGATGCTGGGAAAGACTGAAGGCAGGAGGAGAAGCGGGGGACAGAGTATGAGATGGTTGGATGGCATCACCAACTTGATGGACATAAGATTGAGCAAGGTCTGGGTATGGGTGTTTGAGAGGGAAGCCTGGCCTGCTGCAGTACATGAGATTGCAAAAACCCAGACACGACTGAGTATCTGAAGTGAACTGAACTGAAACCAGTTTTACAATAAATGCTAAAGGATCTTCCATCAGCAGAAAACACAAGAGAAGAAAAAGTCCTACAAAAACTAACATAGAACAACAAATAAAGTGGCAATAAGAATATTGTAAACGTTTAAATTACTTTAAATGTGAATGAATTAAAAGCTCAAACCAAAAGACAAAACTGGCTGAATGAATTAAATAACAAGACCCATAAATATGTTGTCTACAAGAGGCCTACTTCAGACCTAGGTACACTAGATATGATAAGTGAGAAGATGGAAAAAGAGATTCCAGGAAAATAGAAATAAAAAGTAGCCAAGAATAGTAATATTCATCTCAGACAAAATACACTTTAAAATAAAGTTTTTTACAAGAAACAAAGAAGGACACTACATAATGCTTGAGGAATTGATCCAAGAAGAGGATATAACAATTATAAATGTTTATGCACCCAAAATTTGTTGTTGTTATTCTGTCATATAGTGATGTCCAGCTTTTTGGGACCCCATGGACTTCAGCTTGCCAGACTCCTCTGTCCTCCAGTATCTCCCAGAGTTTGCTCAAACTTGTGTCCATTGAATCATTGGTGCTCTCTAACCATCTTATCCTCTGCTATTCTCCTTTTGCTTTCATTCTTTCCTAACACAAGGGTCTTTTCCAATGAGTCAACTCTCCCCATTAGGTGGCCAAAATATTGGAGCTTAGTTTCAGCAACATTCCTTCCAATGAATATTCAGGGTTGATATCCTTTATAACTGACTGGTTTGATCTCTCTGAAGTCCAAGGGACTCTGAAGAGTCTCCTCCAATATAAGAATTCAAAAACATCAGTTCTTGGTGCTCAGCCTCCTTTTGGCCCAACTCCCTTTTTCATATAAGACTACTGAAAAAACCATAGATTTGATTATATGTTCCTTTGTTGGCAAAGTAATGTCTCTGCTTTTTAATACACCGTGTACTTTTCTCATCATTTCCTTCTAAGGAGTAAGCATCTTTTAATTGTCTGGCTGTAGTCACCATCCACAGTGATTTTGGAGCCCAAGAAAGTAAAATCTATCACTGTTTCCACTTTCCCCCCTTCTATTTGCCATGAAGTGATGGGACAGTATGCCAAGATCTTAGCATTTTTAACGTTTAGTTTCAAGCCAGCCTTTTTGCTCCCCTCTTCCATCTTCATCAAAAGGCTCTTTAGTTCTTCACTTTTTGCCATTAGAGTAGTATCATCTGCATATCCAACATTGCTGATATTTCTTGAAGCAATTTTGATTCCAATTTGTGATTTTTGCAGCCCAGTACTCCACATGAAGTACTCTGCATATAAGTTAAATAAGCAGGGTGACAATATACAGCCTTGGCATACTGTTTTCCCAATTTTGAACCAGTCATTTGTTCCATGTAAGGTTGTAACTGTTGCTTCTTGATCCTCATAAGTTTCTCAGGAGACTGGCTAGGTGGTCTGATATTCCCATTTCTTTAAGAATTTTTCAGTTTGTTGTGATCCACACAGCCAAAGGTTTAAGCTATTCTAATGAAGCAGAAGTTGACATTTTTCTGAAATCACCTTGCTTTCTTGATGATCCACTGAATGCTGGAAATTTGACCTCTAGTTCCTCTGGCTCTTTGAAGCCCTGTTTGTACATTAGGAATTTATTGTTTTATGTATTTGTGAAGCTTATCTTGAAAGATTTTGAGATTAACCTTGCTAGCAAGTGAACTGAGTCCAACTGTACAGGAGTGTGAACATAAATGGAATTGATAGAATATTACTCAGCTATTAAAAAGAATATATCTGAATCAGTTCCAATGAGGTAGATGAAACTGGAGCCTATTATACAGAGTGAAGTAAGCCAGAAAGAAAAACACCAATACAGTATACTAATGCATATATATGGAATTTAGAAAGATGGTAACGATAACCCTGTATGTGAGACAGCAAAAGAGACACAGATGTATAGAAGTCTTTTGGACTCTGTGGGAGAGGGTGAGGGTGGGATGGTTTGGGAGAATGGCATTGAAACATGTGTATTATCATATGTGAAACGAATCACCAGTCCAGGTTCGATGCATGAGACAGGGTGCTCGGGGCCAGTGCACTGGGATGACCCAGAGGGATGGGATGGGGAGGGAGGTGGGAGGGGGATTCAGGATGGTGAACACATGTACACCCACGGCAGATTCATGTCAACGTATTGCAAAACCAATATAATATTGTAAAGTAATTAGCCTTCAATTAAAATAAATAAATTTATATTAAAAAAATAAAAAGTGCAGGTCAATATATTTCACTGAATCTCCTAATGATTTATGAAGAGGGGTTTATTTAAAATCTCACCTCTTTCTTCTATTTTTGCTTTTTAGGATTCTGACTTTTTAAATTGGGTGGTTTCCAAATAAATGACTTTATTGTGCTTTCCAACTTAAAATAAATAAATAAATAAATAAATAAATAAATGGAATTGCCCTCCTTTGGGATAGGAATAAAAAACTGGCCTTTTTCAGTCCTGTGGCCACTGCTAAGTTTCAAAGACCTGAACACATGTTGAGTGCAGCATTTTAACAGCATCATCTTTTAGAATTTGAAATAGCTCAGCTGGAATCCCATCACCTCCAATTTCTTTGTTTGTAGTAATACTATCTAAGGCCTACTTTACTCCAAACTCCAGGAAGTCTGGACCTAGGTAAGTGACAACATCATCATGATTATCTGAGTCATTAAGACCTTCCTTGTATAGTTGTTCTGTGCATTCTTGCCACCTCTTCTTAATTTCTTCTGCTTCTGTTAGGTCTTTACCATTTTTTAAATTTTTTATTATGCTTATCCTCACATGAAATGTTCTCTTGATACATCCAGTTTTCTCGAAGAGATCTCTAATGTTTTCCATTCTATTGTTTTCCTCTATTTATCTGCACTGATCAATTAAGAAGTCCTTTTTATCTCTTATTGCTATTCTCTGGAACTCTGCACTTAGTTGAGTACATAGTTCCTTTTCTCCCTTGCTTCTCTTCTTTCCTCAGCTATTTGTAAAACTATGACAAAAGACACAACACTATACACTGGAGAAGAGAGCGTCTCTTCAATAAGTTGTGCTGGGAAAATCAAACAGCTACATATAAATTAATAAAATTAGAACACTCTGAACATTTTACACAAAAATAAACACAAGATGTATTAGCAATACAATGTTGTAAAGTAATCAGCCTCTAATTAAAATAAATACATTTAAATTAAAATTAATAAACACAAGATGGATTAAATACCTAAATGTAATGTTGGATATTAAAAATTGTTAGAGGAAAACATAGGTTGCATACTCTTTGACATAAATTTCAGTAAGCTCTTTTTTGACCCACCTCCTAGAGTAACGAAAAGATAATTTTTTAAAAAAAGGAGGCCCAGGTAAACTTAAATGTTTTTCAAAAGAAAGGAAACCATAAACAAAATGAAAAGACAGCCTTCAGAATGGGAGAAAATATTTGGAAATGAAAAAGCTGACAGGAGATTATTCTTCAAAACAATCAAACAGCTAATGCAGCCCAATATTAAAGAAAAAACACAATATAGGAGTTTCAAAGAGTTAGATATGACTGAGCAACTGAACAACAATAATAATAGTCACAAAATTGACAGAAGAGCTAAGTAGAAATTTCTTCAGAGAAGACATACAAAAGTATCTTAAAAGATGATCTACATCCTTAATTATTAGAGAAACACAAATTACAACAGTACAATACAACTAGTATCATCTCACAATGGTCAGAATGGCCATCATCAAAAATCATCAAACAATAGACGCTGGGGAGGATGTGGTGAAAAGAGTACATTTGTACGCTGTTGGTGGAAATGTAAACTGGTATAGCCACTATAAAGAACAGTCCAGAGGTTCCTTAATATACTAAAAATCAAGCTACCATATAGCATAGAACTCTCACTCTTAGGTATATATTCAGAGAAAACATAATTCGAAAGGACACATGCACCCCGATGTTTGTTGCAGCACTATTTGTAGTAGCTAAGACCTGGATGGAGCCTAAATGCGCATTGACAGAAGATGGATAAAGACGACATGGTATATGTATTCAGTGGAATGTAACTCAGACATAATGAGGAACATAGTGCCATTTGCAGAGTTGTCAATGAACCTTGAGGCTGTCATAGAGTGAAGCAAGTCAGAGAAAAACAGACACTGTATAATATCACTTATACATAGAAAAATGGTAGAAATGAAGTTATATGCAAAGCAGAAATAGACTGTTACAGAGAGCATATTTATTGTTACCAAGTGAGGTAGGGAGAGTGGAGTGGGATGAATTGCGAGATTGGATAGACTAATATATATAAAATATACAACTAATGGTGACCTGCAGTATAGCACAAGGAACTCTGCTCAGTGCTCTGTGGTGACCTAAATGATAAAGAAACCATAAAAAGAGTAGATATATGAATGCTTATGTCTGATTCACTTTGTTGTACAGCAAAAGACTAACATAATATTGTAAAGCAATTGCACTCCAATAAAAATTAAAAATAGAAAAATGTGTGTTAGTCACTCAGTCTTATCTGACTCTCTGTAATCCCATGAACTTCAACCCACCAGGCTCCTCTGTTCATGGAATTCTCCAGGCAAGAATATTGGAGTAGGTGGCCATTTCCTTCTTCAGAGGATCTTCCTGACCCAGGAATCAAACCCGGGTCACCCTCATTGCAGGCAGATACTTTACTGACTGAGCCACAAGCTAAGCCCAATTTAGGTAGTCTAGTAATATCTATGCTATGCTATGCTATGCTTAGTCACTCATTCGTGTCCAACTCTGAAAACACTGAAAAAAATAAAGGGACACTCAGTCATATGTGACTCTGAAAATACTGAAAAAAATAAAGGGAGAAATCCTCAGGTTTGGGAAATATATAGGTGGAGCATGTTTTTCATGAATTGAAGAAAAGTTTTAGTCACTCTAGCCACTTCAGTGAATGCTAAGTTGCTTCAGTTGTATCCGACTGTACAACCCCGTGGACTGTAGCCTGCCAGGTTCCTCTTTCCATGGGATTTTCCAGGAAAGAATACTGAAGTGGGTTGCCATGACCTTCTCCAGGGGATCTTCCTGACTCAGGGATGGAACCCACATCTTTTAAGTCTCCTGCATTGGCAGGAGGGTTATTTACTACTAGCACCACCTTGAAAGTTCAACCAGGCTTATATAACTGGGCATAAATGCTTTCAAGGTTCAAACATATTGAAGCATATCATCAAGCATATTACCTGTAGATAGCTCCTTCTGAATCACTGTATGGATATTTGACATTTTGTGTATCAACTCAACAGTTGATGAACATTGAGATTATTTCTTGATTTTGCCTATTGTGACAGTAACATTAGGAACATTCACATATGTGTCTTTGTCTGGAAGTGTTTTCCTTTCTCCTGGGTAGATTCCCAGGAATGAAAATGCTAGCACATATGGTAATTTAACATTCTACTTTAAAAAAAAGGTGTCAAAATGTTTTTCAAAGTCACTATTTTGTCCTTGTTCAGTTACTCAGTCGTTTCCAACTCTTTGCGACCCCATAGACTTCTGTATGCCAGGCTTCCCTGTCCTTCACCACCTCCCAGAGTTTTCTCAAATTCATGTGCATTGAGTCCAGGGTGCAATCCAACCATCTCATCCTCTATCATTCCCTTCTCCTCCTGGCCACAATTGTTGCTAGCATCAGGGTCTTCTCCAACGAGTCCACTCTTCTCATCAGGTGGCCGAAAGATTGGAGCTTCAGCTTAAGCATCCGTCCTTCCAAGGAGTATTCAGGTTGATTTCCTTTAAGATTGACTGGTTTGATCTCCCTGTTGTCCAAGGTACTCTCAAGAGTCTTCTTCCCTGATAGCTGTAAAAGGTGTACCTTCTTCCCACAGCCTGATCTTCAGGGCTACAAACTTTCCATTCACCTTGCTTTTCCCTTTGTATACTGTAACATAAGATCCTTCCCCTAGCTTTTACAGTTTTCCGTGTGAGTCAGATTTTCCAAATTTGGGACTTGCTGGTGAACTGGGGCAGGCTGGAATGCCCCGAACTTTAGGAGACTCTGCCAGCGGAGGAGCTCTTATTTAAGTTAATGCAAGCATTGTTCTCAGAATGCACCCTCTTTACTTGATTCGTGGGTTTCTCAAACAGGTCAAAAGTGCTTTGTGTCCTCTGAACTCTGACTTTCTTATCCTCAGGAATTGTGTCCACGGGTTTGATTACTGAGTCCATTCCAGGGCAGTTCCGTGTGGCCATCTTTGTGAAATATATCTCACTAAAGGTGGTGTCCTCTTTCTTCAAGGCAATGCAGCCGAAACTGTCCGACAAAGTTCTCAGAAACTTCTTCATCTTGCCCGTCTTCTCGTCTGGCTGTGGCTCAATGAGGTCGCACATCTGGGAGACACAGGGCTCGGGCAACTTCCCCAAACTGGTACAGAGCAGAGCGCAGACAACTGCGAGGGCTCATGGGAGGGGAAGTCGGCGCCTCCTCCATTTCCTGCGCCTTCCCCACCTCCTCCTCCTCTGGCCCGTAAGTGGGATTCTTTTCAGTAAGCAAAGAATCCCAAAGAGATGAAAAAAAAAAAAATATATATATATATTATATATAATATATATATATAGTTTTATTCTTTCCCCCTCCCCCCTTTTCTTTTTTTTTGCTACATTTCCCTTAGTGTTTTCTATAGGGCACATTTGTGGTGAGAATTCTATAGTTTTAAAATAGCAAGGCATGTTGAAGTCACGAAAAAAAAAAAAAAAAAAGAGTAGTTGACATTTCCCCTGAAATACTGGCGCTCTGACTGGATGCAGTTACTGATGAGATTTTGAGTTCCCCTTTTTGGTGGAAAGCGAGAATATATATTAGTTTCATGAAAGATGGTGTAATGCATTAGGGTGGAGTTTTTCATTCTACTTTTGCTTTTGAAGTATACAAAGTTTTTTTCATTTTGTTTTTGCATCACTGTACTGTGAAAAGTAGTTAACAGCTGTTAAAAGCTTGTTTGACAAATAGGCACATAACAATGGATATGTATCATGTTCCCTATGACAAACATCCCCTTCCCTTTTTATAGCTGGGCAGTTCCTTCCCTGTGAGTAATAGTTGAAGGAATTAGTTGAATTCTTTACATAGTGAGTATTAATTTAAGTATGAGTTGAATTTAAGCTGAAACTGCCAGATAGTGTTCTCAGGACATGGGATAAAATATCATTTCTGCCAATCCAATTCAGCAACTTCGGACTTGGAACCTAGAGACAAGGACAAGGAACCCATTATGTCAGTGTACAGCATCAGTAACAGGGGCAAATGCTTGAGGTTAGAGGCAGCAAAGCACAGTGTCCACTTTTCAGCATCAACAATGAAAGCACTGCACCCCAAGGTGCCTATGCTTTGTGGAA
Organism: Bos grunniens; assembly: GCF_055505025.1. NCBI lineage: Eukaryota > Metazoa > Chordata > Mammalia > Artiodactyla > Bovidae > Bos > Bos grunniens. The sequence continues at coordinate 3,943,370 of NC_141179.1, read as the reverse complement.
AATGCAAGAGTTTTCTGATTGAACTAGTGTTGTTGATTTTGATGCCTCTGTTCCTCCTAAATTTCTGCCTGAATTTTCCAGTTCCAATTATCTTGGCTTCCTGGAGTTTCAGCCAGTTATATAACACCTTTTTGATAAATTCATTGTTTTATGTTTAAATATGCCTCTTGTTGTTGCTGCAGCAACTAAGTTGTCTGTTGCAACAACTAAGAACAATGACTGATTCTGGGTTCTTCAAAGTAGCCAGCAGTCTATGAAAAGACAGTGAATGTACCTTCAGTTCAGTTCAATCTCTCAGTCATATCCAACAATTTCCAACCCCATGGAGCATGGTAGGCTCCCCTGTCCATCACCAACTCCTGGAGCTTGCTCAAACTCACGTCCATCAAGTTGGTGAGGTCATTCAACCATCTCATCCTCTGTCATCCCCTTCTCCTCCTGCCTTCAATCTTTCCCAACATAAGGGTCTTTTCTAATGAGTCAGTTCTTTGCATCAGGTGACTAGAGTATTGGAGCTTCAGTTTTAGCATCAGTCCTTCCAATGAATATTCAGGACTGATTTTATTTAGTATTAACTCTTTTGATCTCTTTTCAGCCCAAGGGGCTCTCAAGAGTAGTCATCTCCAACACCCAGTTAAAAAGCATTAATTTTTCAGTGCTCAGCTTTCTTTATTACCGGGGTCTAGCCCTGGTGGATTCAGGGATTTCAAAGGGGAGACGGCTTCGGCGATCAGGATACAATAGAATTAAGGATATGAAGAGTGGTCAAATAAGGATAGCTCAGTGAGAAAAATTCAGTGGAGAAAGAGGCTGAATAACTTGGTTTACATGGAAAGTTAATAAAATTCCAAAATAAGGAATTTGCGTCACCTACGTAGGCTGCAGGTGTCCTCCCATTCTCCCGAAGGACAGGAGACACTAAGGCCTCCCCGGTCAGATCTTAGAAGCCCAGGCAAAATTAGTAGGCTTGACAAGCCTCCACGTTCCAGATGGGAATTCAGCCAGAAGGTGAGAGAAAGAACGACATAGGGAGATCAAGTTTCGGTGAACAAGGCCGGCACTTTATTTTCCAAAGTAGTTTTTATACCTTAAGTTGTGCATAGAGGATAATGGAGGAAGGAGTAGAGTCATGCAAGGACAGCAGTCCTTGATCCTAATCGAAGCCAGGCTTTCAAACTTATCATATGCAAAAGTTTAGGTGATTTACATCATCTTCTGGCCAGGAAGCCTGTTAACATTTTAAGATCCTTTCTTCAGAAACCTTTTTTTTCTCTAAAGGTGATTATTCTAAAGTTAGGCACCACCCTCTGAAAGCATTAGATAAAGTTTCATTCCTATAGGGCAAAGGTGTGGTGGGCTATAACAAGAAAAGAATTAACTCAAGGGTCCAAGGTTACAAACATTAAAGCTACTACTTACATTCCTATAATCCAATTATATTAATCAATACACTGCCAGGGACACAGTACGTAAGGGATATGGAAACTTAGCAGCAAACATTGGCCCAACAAGTGAAAAACCCTTCACCAATACAATTTCTAATCAATCTTTTAACTGCTCAAAGGAATCTGTATTTAGACAGTTTAGAACATCTCATGCCTCTTACAGCTGGGAGTCTCTGAACAATCACATGTGGCCAGAAGAACCTATTCAGGCAGGCTAGAGGACTTCCAAAGGAGTTTGTAGGTTGAAACACTCTTGTCACGCCCAGGAACTTTATTAACTGGAGCTGTAAGTTAACTCTTTTTCAGAGAGAGGTGGTGGGGGACAGCCCCTCATAAAGTCAGAGGTGTAGGTGAGAGCACAAAGCAGTAAAGTAGGCAGACTCTGGTTTTGGGGGTAGATGCTCGAGAATTTCCAGGGGGACACCTGAGGCTCGATCCTGCCTTTGCATATGCCGAGTCTCCTTCCTCATGACCTTTGCCATGGGCAGAGTTCCTCACGCTGGCTCCCAGCACTTTATAGTTCAACTCTCACATCCATACATGACTACTGGAAAAACCATAGTTTTGACTAGATGGACCTTTGTCAGCAAAGTAATGTCTCTGCTTTTTAATATGCTGTCTATGTTTGTCATAGCTTTTCTTCCAAAGAGCAAGTGTCTTTTAGTTTCATGGCTGCAGGCACCATCTGCAGTGTTTCTGAAGACCGAGAAAATGAAGTTTCTCACTGTTTACATTGTTTTCCCATCTATTTGCTATGAAGTGATGTGGCTGGATGCCATGATCTCAGTTTTTTGAATGTTGAGCTTTAAGCCAGCCTTTTCACTCTCCCCTTTCACTGTCATCAAGAGGCTCTTTAGTTTTTCTTCACTTTCTGCCATAAGGGTGGTGTCATCTGCATATCTGTGGTTATTGATATTTCTCCCTCCAATCTTGATTCCAGCTTGTGCTTCATCCAGTCCAGCATTTCACATGATGTACTCTGCATATAAATTAAATAAGTAGGGTGAAAGAAAATATACAGGCTTGACCAAATATACAGACTTTCCAAATTTTGAACCAGTCCTTTATTCCATGTCTGGTTCTAACCATTGCTTCTTGTCCAGCATATAGATTTCTCATGAGGCAGGTAAGGTAGTCTAGTATCTCAATGTCTTTAACAATTTTCTACAGTTTGCTGTAATCCACACAGTCAAAGGCCTTAATGTAGTCAATGGAGAAGAAGTAGATTTTTTTTTTTCCCTTGAATTCTATTGCTTTTTCTATGATCCAATGGATGTTGGCTATTTGATCTTTTGGTTCCTCTCCCTTTTTTTAATCCAACGTGAACATTGGAAGTTCGTGGTTGATGTACTGTTTAAGCCTTGCTTGGAGAATTTTTAACATTACTTTTCTAGCATGTGAAATGAGTGCAATTGCGTGATATTTAACATTCTTTGGCATTGTGTTTCTTTGGGATTGAAATGAAAACTGACCCTTTCCAGTCCTGTGGCCACTGCTGAGTTTTCCAAATTTGTGGGCATATTGAGTGCAGCACTTTCACAGCATCATCTTTTAGGATTTAAAATAGCTCAATTGGAATTCTATCACCTCCACTAGTTTTGTTCATAGTGATGTTTCCTAAGGCCCACTTGACTTTGCACTCCAGGAAGTCTGGCTCTAGGTGAGTGATCACACCATCATGATTATCTGGTGTGATAATCATGTAATTATCATGATTTTTCATGTAATTTTCATGTAATCTTTCATGTAATTTTTCTGGGTATTCTTACCACTTCATCTTAATATCTTCTGCTTCTAGTAGGCCCATTCCATTTATGCCCTTTATTGTGCCCATTATTGCATGAAATTCTCCCTTGTTATCTCTAATGTTCTTGATGAAAACTCTAATCTTTCCCATTCTATTGTTTTCCTCTATTTCTTTGCATTGTCTTCTTAAGACTTTATTTTCTCTCTTTGCTCTTCTTTGGAACTCTGCATTCAGATGGGTATATCTTTCATTTTCTCCTTTGCCTTTCACTTCTCTTCTATTCTGAGCTATTTGTAAAGCCTCCTTACCATGTACAATGTTATGAACCTCCATCCATAGTTCTTCAGGCACTCTGTTTATCAGATTTAATCCATTGAATCTGTTTGTCACTTCCACTGCATAATTATAAGGGATTTAATTTAGGTCATACCTGAATGGCCTAGCGGTTTCCCCTACTTTCTTCAATTTAAGTCTGAATTTTGCAATAAGGAATTTATGATCTAAACCACAGTCCATATCAGGAAACTTTTAAAATAGGAAGCTGATCTGTAATCACATTTGCTTACCTTGAAGTTAACAGTTTTACTTTGACCGAGAACCAATTACCAAGCAAACAAGTCACAGTTGCATTAGGAAAAAGAAAATAGCATTTTTAACTGATATTTTGAAGTGAATTTAAGTAAGAGACTCTTTATAGTTGAACCAACAAGAGATAATGAAGTTTTGCAGATTGGCAATAGTGAAAAGCTCCTTCAAGGTAGAGAGATAAACTATTGCCAGTCATAGGAGAACTAGCAGTAGGAATCTGAAAGGAGTTATAGTTACAAAAGATCAAAATTATAGCCACAACCATGCGACCAAAGCAGATAGGAAGTTGGAGATCTGTGAAGAAGTATTTTGATCTTAAAATCACAGGCCTCCAATCAGCTGTTGTATTCTCCTATTTCTAATCACATTAACTAAATGAAAACTGGTGAGCAACATAGTATACCTTGAATGAAAATTAATTTACCTTTGAAATTAATTATGAGAATTTTGTGATATACCCTATCTCATTAAACTACAATGTTGAAAAATTTTTCCCAGGAAAATACATACTAATCGGAGAAATGTCTGTATTATCCAGGAGAAAATTAATTAAACATTTGTTTTTCTAAAGAAATTTTGAAGGATTTGGAATTAGAAAATGTGATTTTTATTTAAAATTATATGGTTTAGAAACAAACAATTGCAGAATAATAAACTTAAGGAGGATCAAAAACTTTCTCTTCAATAAGACAGAAATTACAAATAGCCATTTTAAATCTCTGGAATTATCCTAATAACATATAGAAAATTGAGAAATATTTAATGAAGAAAATCCATTAAATTATGGTAAAAATTGGGGTGTATTCTGAATTTGAAGAAGCAGAACTCACTTTCAGCCCATCTGTAGCTCAGCATGTTCGGAGCCCCACTATAAGCAGAAAATAAGAGATAAAAGAGAATGGGACTTCTTCTCCTGCCAGCTTCCAATAAAAGAGTTTGGATTCTTTCTTTGGGAAGGTTAGAATCCCAGCACTTTTTGTTCCCCTCATCTTTGTTTTGGAAGAGCTCTATTCTAGACAAGAGGAACTGAGAGACCTGGGCACACATTTTCTATTCAGCTACCAACTCATAAGACAAAAGCATTATGCTAGAGCTGGGTGCACAAGCCAAGAACACTGAGTCCTGCCTACCCTTGCCCCAGCTTGCTGAATGAGCAGAGGCTTTATGCTGAGAAAGATAATTCAAGAAGACCGGAGCTACTGCCCCTGCCTAGTGCCTCCCTCACAGAGCAGGAGGTCAATTCAAGGGCGGAAAACATTGTTTCCACTTTGCAGGTTCAGAGTGTTAGTGTACAATTTAGACCCAGCAGAGATTCAAGCATTAAAAATAACTAGTTCAGCAAGGAGACTGACTATTTGGAACTAAGCATGAAAAATTTCAAATTAAAGGTCGCTTCCAGAAACAATGGAGATTTTAGCAGTTTACAATTAAGAAAAGACTACTAGCTCTAGAAAAGCAGCAAGATACACCAGCCAAATATTTAGCAGACAAACTAGAGGAAGAGACAACTAAAAAGAGTACTTCTGGAAGTACTTAAACCCTAGACTCAAGAACTACCTGAAAAGGAGATAAAATTTAATTCTATAATTGTTTAACAATTTATGCATTGGGGCATCATTGATAATATGACAAATCAGCTAGCAATTAGAGGAGGTGAACAACAATCACAGCATCAATAAATGCAGATCAGTTAGTATTCCATGAAAGTGAAAACCAAAGGACAGCAGAGTGACTCACTTTCACTTTGGCTCAGAAGGTAAAAAGTCTGCCTACAATGCTGAGACCTGAGTTCAATCCCTGGGTTGGGAACATCCCCGGAGAAGGAAATAGCAACCCACTCCAGTATTTTTGCCTGGAAAATCCCATGGATGGAAGAGCCTGACGGGCTATAGTCCACAGGGTCACAAAGGGTCAGACATGACTGAGTGACTTCATAAGGAAGTCAATTCATCAGGAATATATGTCAATCTAAATAGATGTGCATCCAAGACCAAAGCATATATTTATATTAAAAATATTAAAATATCTGAAGGAAGAAATAGATAACAATATAATGGCAGTAGGGGATTTCAATGACCCAAATTGAAAAATGACAGAAATCAACAAGAAATCATTTGTCTTGAACCATACTTGAGACAAAATATATATAGACATGTACAGAACATTCATCCAATAGTAGGAGAATAGACATTTTCCTGAAGCTCACATGCACGTTCTCCAGAAAAGAACATAGGAGAGGTCAACAAATAAGTCTTTAAGAATATTAAAATCATACAAATTATTTTTCTAACCACAATGGTATGGAACTAGAAATCAATAACAGAAGCAAAGCTGAATAATTCACAATTATGTGGAAATTAAAAAAAAATATATTGCTGAACAATTTTGAAAAAGAAATCAGAAGAGAACCCTAGAAATATCTTGAAACAACTGACAGTGAAAACACAATATGCCAAAATCTATAAGATATGGCAAAAGCAGTTCTAAGAGAGAAGTGTACAGAAATAAAATGTCTACATTAAGAAAAAATGAAATATATCGAATATTAATACAAAATCTAAATTTATACATCAATAAACTAGAAAAAAGAAGAATGAACTAAGTTCAAGTAAGCAGAAAAATAGTAATAACAAAAATCAGAAAAGAATCAAAGGAAACTCAGAATAGGAAAGCTAAAAAAAGTGATTAATAAAAAGAAGAGATAGTTGTTTGAAAATATAAACAAATTTGGCAAAACTAGAACTATATTTTTGGCAGTAGACACTTCTTATATGTTTATGAAAATGAGAGATACACAAAAATCTTTTAGAATTAGGAAGTTCATCAAGATTACAAAAGTCAAGATCAATAAACAAAAATTGAATTATATTTTTACACACTAGCAATGATGATTCTGAAAATGAAGCTAATAATTTTACTCACAATAGCATAAAAAAAATATTTTGGTGAAATTTTAAATAAAAAAAGCACAAGACTATATATGCACTGAAAGCTAAATATTTTTGAAAGAAATGAAAGAATAGCCAAATAAATGAAAAGATATCTAATGATTATTGATCAGAAGATTTAATATTATTAGATTCCCTATCAAACACTCAGCTTGCATTTTTTTTCAGGAATGGGCAAGCTGATCTTAAGTTAATATGAAAATTTGAAGGTTCTGAAATAGTCAAACAATCATGAAAAAAGAACAAATTTTGGAAGCACACTTACGGAAGTGAAACACACACTTTTTAAACATTACTAAATTAATTAAGACTGAGTGGCACTGGTATAAAGATAAATATGTAGATGGAATAGAATTCTGAGTACAGAAGTAAACTTTACATTAATGATTAACTCATTTCAACAAGGTTCCCAGACAGTTCAATGGGGAAAAGTAGTCTTTAATAAATGAGAGCAGAACAATTGGAGGTTCACATGTAAAAGGATGAGGGTGGACCTCTATGCCACACCATACCCACAGACTAATGAAATATAAACTTCATTGTATGAGATAAAATTATACAACACTTAAAATCATTGGATAAAATCTTTCTGAACTTAGATTAGGCATTAATAATACTAAAAGTGCAAGTGACAGTAGAAAAAAAAACAGAAAATTCAGCTAACACTAAAGTTAAAACATTTGTGTTACAAATAATACCATCAAGAAAGTGAAAAGACAACTCAAAAAGGGGACAAAACAGTCAACAAATATATTTTTGGTAAGAGAGTTGTATTTAGAATATACAAAGAACACTTAAAACTGAATAAAAATATAAAAGATCAAATTAAAAATTGTGCAAAAGACCTTAAAAGATATTTCTCTATAGTAAGCTTACAAATTGTCAGTAAGCCCATCAATACATGCTCAACAGCGTTAGCCACAAGAGAAATTCCAACCAAAACCCCAGTGAGATACCATTTCACATCTGTTGGGATTGCTATTATCCAATAGATAATAAAAAGAATTGATGAGGATTTACACAATTGAAACTCATGAATTACTGGTAGCAATGGAAAATAGTGCAGCCACTTTGGAAAATGTGTTGCCATTTCCTCAAAATTTAAACATGAACAATGTTACTATATGAAATCCTATTGCTAGATATATAGATACCAAAGTACCCACAGAAAATTGCACATGAGAATGATGTTTGCTCTGGATTTGTCATATATGGCCTTTATTATGTTGAGGCAGGTAAGTTCCTCTATGGCAACTTTCTGGAGAGTTTTTTTGTTTTGTTTTGTTTTAATCCTAAATGGGTTTGAATTTTTTCAAAAGCTTTTGCTGCATCTATTGAAATGACCATGTGGTTTTTATTATTCAATTTTTTGACGTGATGTTTCACACTGACTGATTTGTGGATATTGAAAAATTCTCACATCCCTGGAATAAAGCCCATTTGATCATGGTGTATGACCCTTTTAATGGGTTGTTAGATTCAGATTGCTAGCATTTTGCTGGGGATTTTGTGCCTATGTTTGTCACTGATGTTGGCCTAGAATTTTCTTTTTTTGTGATTTATTGGTCTGATTTTAGAGTTGGGGTGCTGGTGGCCTCATAAAATAAGCTTGTTATTCTTCCTTCCTCTGAAATTTCCTGGAAAACTTTCAGAAGGGTAGGTATTAACTCTTCTGTAAATGTTTGACAAGATTCAACTGTGAAGACATCTGGTCCTGGATTTTTTATTATTTGAAGATTTTTTTATCACAATTTCAATGCCAGTACTTGTGATTGGTCTGTTCATATTTTCTATTTCTTCCTTGTTGTCTTGGAAGGTTGTATCTTTTCAGAATGTGTCCGTTTCTTCAAGGTGGTCAATTTTGTTGGTGTACTGTTGCTTGTAATGGACTCTTATGATCTTTTGTATTTCTGTGTAGTCCAGTGTAACTTTTCCTTGTTCATTTCTAATTATATTGATTTGAGCCCTATCCCCTTTTTCCATGATAAGTCTGGTGAAAGATTTATCAATTTTGTTTATCTTCTCAAACAACCAGCTTTTAGTTTCATTGACCTTTGCTATTGTTTTTTTAATTTATATTTGATTTTTTCTGATTTGATCTTTATGATTTCATTCCTTCTGCTAACTTTGGGTTTTGTTAGTGCTTCTTTCTTAAGTTGTTTTATGAATAAATTAGGTTGTTTATTTGAAATTTTTCTTGGTTCTTGAAGTAAGTTTGCATTGTTATAAGCTTGATGCTGTGAAAGTACTGCACTCAATATGCCAGCAAATTTGGAAAACTCAGCAGTGGCCACGGGACTGGAAAAGGTCAGTTTTCATTCCAATCCCAAAGAAAGGCATGCCAAAGAATACTCAAACTACCACACAATTGCACTCATCTCACATGCTAGTGAAGTAATGCTCAAAATTCTCCAAGCCAGGCTTCAGCAATATGTGAACCGTGAACTTCCTGATGTTCAAGCTGGTTTTAGAAAAGGCAGAGGAACCAGAGATCAAATTGCCAACATCTGCTGGATCATGGAAAAAGCAAGAGAGTTCCAGAAAAGCATCTATTTCTCCTTGATTGACTATGCCAAAGCCTTTGACTGTGTGGATCACAATAAACTGTGGAAAATTATGAAAGAGATGGGAATACCATACCACCTGATCTGCCGCTTGAGAAATTTGTATGCAGGTCAGGAAGCAACAGTTAGAACTGGACATGGAACAACAGACTGGTTCCAAATAGCAAAAGGAGTTCATCAAGGCTGTATATTGTCACCCTGTTTATTTAACTTATATGCAGAGTACATCATGAGAAACACTGGACTGGAAGAAACACAAGCTGGAATCAAGATTGCTGGGAGAAATATCAATAACCTCAGATATGCAGATGACACCACCCTTATGGCAGAAAGTGAAGAGGAACTAAAAAGCCTCTTAATGAAAGTGAAAGTGGAGAGTGGAAAAGTTGGCTTAAAGCTCAACATTCAGAAAACGAGGATCATGGCATTTGGTTCCATCACTTCATGGGAAATAGATAGGAAAACAGTGGAAACAGTGTCAAACTTTATTTTTCTGGGCTCCAAAATCACTACAGATGGTGACTGCAGCCATGAAATTAAAACACACCATGAAATTAAATAACTTTCCTTGGAAGGAAAGTTATGACCAACCTAGATAGCATATTCAAAAGCAGAGACATTACTTTGCCAACAAAGGTTCGTCTAGTCAAGGCTATGGTTTTTCCTGTGCTCATATATGGATGTGAGAGTTGGACTGTGAAGAAGGCTGAGCACCGAAGAATTGATGCTTTTGAACTGTGGTGTTGGAGAAGACTCTTGAGAGTCTCTTGGACTGCAAGGAGATCCAACCAGTCCATTCTGAAGGAGATCAGCCCTGGGATTTCTTTGGAAGGAATGATGCTGAAGCTGAAACTCCAGTACTTTGGCCACCTCATGCGAAGAGTTGACTCATTGGAAAAGACTCTGATGCTGGGAGGGATTGGGGGCAAGAGGAGAAGGGGATGACAGAATGAGATGGCTGGATGGCATCACTGACTCGATGGACGTGAGTCTGAGTGAACTCCAGGAGTTGGTGATGGACAAGGAGGCCTGGTCTGCTGCGATTCATGGGGTCGCAAAGAGTCGGACACGACTGAGCGAATGATCTCATCTAATCTCATCTGAAGCTTCCCTCTTAGGACTGCTTTTGCTGCATCTCATAGATTTTGGATCATCAAGTTTTTATTGTCATTTGCCTCTGGGTATGTTATGATTTCCTTTTTTATTTCTTCAGTGATATATTGGTTATTTAATAACATACTGTTTATCGTTCATGTGTTAGGTTTTGTTCCCCTGCAATTGATTTATACTTTTATAGTATTGTGATAGAAAAAGATGCTTAATATTTCAATTTACTTAAATTTACTGAGGTTTGATTTGTAACTCAAGATGTGATCTGTCCTGGAGAATGTTCCATGTGCACTTGATAGGAACATGTATTCTGCTGTTTTAAGACAGAACACACTTCCTCTAAGATCAGGAATAAGACAAAGATGTTCAGTCTTGCCAGTTTTATTCAGCATAGTTTTGGTTTGGAAGGGAATTCAAGTTGGAGGGGGGAAAAAAGAGGTAAAAGTGTCACTGTTTGCAGGTGACATAATACTGCATATAGGAAATCCTAAAGACTTTTAACAGAAAACTGCTAAAATTCATCAACAAATTTGATAAGGTGGCAAATTGCAAAAATAATACACAGAAGTCTCTTGCATTCCTATACACTAACAGAAGATCAGAAAGAAATCAAGGAAACCTTTCCATTTACCATTGCATCAAAATAAATAAAATGTTTAGCAATAAACTTACCAAAGGAGGCAAAATACCCATACTCAGAAAACTATAAGATATTGAAGAAAGAAGTAAAAATCACATAAACAAATTATGAAGAGATATACCATGTTTTAGGATTGGAAGAATCAATATTGTGAAAGTGACTATACTACCAAAAACAATCTACAGATTAAATGCACTCCTCATGAGATTATCAATGGGACTTTGCACAGAATTATGCAAAATATTTTACACTGTATGGAAACACAAAAGACCCAAATAATAAAAGCAATCTTAAGAAAGCAGAAGAATCAGACTCCCTGATTTCAGATTCTACTACAAAGTTACAGCAATCAAAACAGCAGGATACTGTCACACACATCAGTGGAAAATGACAGAAAGTCCAGAGATAAATCCACACACCTATGGTCCTTAATCTATGAGGGAGACCAGAATATACAATGAAGCAAGAACCATCTCTTTAAGAAGTAGTTCTAAGAAAACTTAACAGCTACATATAAAAGGATAAAATTAGAACATTTCCTAACATCATAAAAAAATGAAATAAATTAAAGACCTAAATGTAAGGCTAGATACTATAAAACTTTTAGAGGAAAACAGGCAGAACACTCTGACACAAATTGCAGTAAGATCAGTTTCTACCCACCTCCTACAGTAATGAAAATAAAAATAAATAAATGGGACATAATTAAACTTAAACAAAATTTGCACACCAAAGGAAATGATAAAGAAACTGAAAAGACAACCCTAGAATGGGAGAAAATATTTGCAAAGAAAGCAATTGAAAATAATCTTCAAAATATACAAACAGCTCACCAAACAAGCAAACCGCTCAATCAAAAAATAAGCAGAAGATCTAGACATTTCTCCAAATAGACATATATGTGGCTAAAAAGCACATGAATAGAGGCTCAGTGCCACTAATTATTATAAAAATGCAAATCAAAACTGAAATGCACTTATCACCTCACACAGATCAGAATGGCCACCATCAAAAAGTCTACAAAAAATAAATGCTGAAAAATGTGTGGAGAACAGGGAGCCATCCTATAGTGTTGGTGGTTATGTAAAATGGTACAACTATGGAGCAGAGTTTGGAGGTTCTTTTGAAAACTAGAAATAAAGCTACCATATTTATCCAACTATCTCACTTCTGGGCATACACTCAGAAAAGAGAATCATAATTTGAAAAAATATATGCATTGCATTATTCACGGCAGCACTATTCACACTAGCTGGAAAATGAAAGCAACTGAAACATCCATCAACAGAGGAATGGACAAAGGTGAAATATGTGTGTGTGTGTGTGTGTGTGTGTGTGTACACATATACATACATACTATGGAATATTAGTCAGCCATAGCAAAGAATTGAATAATACAACTTGCAGCAACATGGAAGAACCTAGAGATTTTCATACTGAGTGAAGCAAGTCAGAGAGACAAAGACAAACATATGATATAACTTATATGTGGAAACGAAAAAATGGGTACAAAGGAATTAACGAAACAGAAATAGAGTTACAGATGTAAGAAACTAACCTATGGTTACAAGAGTATAAGGGGGGTGGTGAAGGGAAAATTTGGAATATTGGTATTTACATATACATACTACTATATATAAAATAGACAACTAGTAAAAACCTAATTCATACCACAGCAAACTCTACTCAATACATGTGATGGCCTATATGGGAAAATTATCTACAAAAAGAGTGGGTATGTGTATATGTGTAACTGATTCGCTTCACTGAAGCCCTGAAACTAACAGAATATTATAAGTCAATTATACTCTGATACCATTTTAAGAACGTATATAAATGTTCATCGAAGCATTCCTGCTGCTGCTGCTGCTAAGTCGCTTCAGTCATGTCCGACTCTGTGCGACCCCATGGACTGCAGCCTATCAGGCTCCTCCACCCATGGGATTTTCCAAGCAAGAGTACTGGAGTGGGGTGCCATTGCCTTCTCTGGAAGCATTCCAGCTGCTGCTGCTGCTGCTGCTAAGTCGCTTCAGTTGTGTCCGACTCTGTGCGACCGCATAGACGGCAGCCCCGCTATGGGATCCCCCGTCCCTGGGATTCTCCAGGCAAGAACACTGGAATGGGTTGCCATTTCCTTCTCCAATGCATGAAAGTGAAAAGTGAAGTCGCTCAGTCACTCAGTCGCTCAGTCGTGTCTAACTCTTAGTGACCCCATGGACTGCAGCCCACCAGGCTCCTCCATCCATGGGATTTTCCAGGCAAGAGTACTGGAGTGGGGTGCCATTGCCTTCTCCGGGAAGCATTCTTAACAGTGGCTAAACGTTGGAAGCAATGCTTTAATTGATTTACAAATAAACAACATATGTACAAGGAAGTATTATTTGGCCATAAAAGAAATAAAGTAGAGATATATGCCAAAGCATGGATAAACTTTGAAAACATTATACTAAGTGAAAGAAGTCAGGTACTAAAGACCACATATTATGTCATTTGCACGAAATACCCAGAGTAAGCAAAAAAAAAGAGAGGACATGTGGTCAGTCAGTGCAGTTCATTTGGTCAAGTCATGTCTGCAACCCTGTGGACTGCAGCACCCCAGGCTTCCCTGTCCATCACCAACTCCTGGAGCTTGCTCAGACTCATGTCCATTGAGTCGGTAATGCCATCCTACTGTCTCATCCTCTGCCATTCCCTGTCTTCAATCTTTCTCAGCATCAGGGTCTTTTCCAATGAGTCAGTTCTTTTTATTGGAGCTTCAGCTTCAGCATCAGTCCTTCAATGAACATTCAGGACTGATTTCTTTTAGAATTCACTGGTTGGATCTCCTGTTGTTCAAGGGACTCTCAAGAGGCTTCTCCAACACCACAGTTCAAAAGTATCAGTTATTAAGCACTCAGCTTTGTTTATGGTCCAAATCTCACATCCATGCATGACTACTGGAAAACCAGAGCTTTTACTAGATGGACCTTTGTTTGCAAAGTATTATCTCTGCTTTTTAATATGCTGTTTAGGTTTGTCACAGCTTGTCTTCCAAGGAACAAGTGTCTTTTAATTTCATGGCTGCAGTCACCATCTGCAGCAACTTTGGGGTCCAACAAAATGGACTTGAACAAGAAATGGGGAGTGAATGATAATTGCTATCATATTTCTTTTTAATGCTTACAAAAATATTCTAAAACTGACTAGGGTGTTGGTTGCTCAACTCTGTGAACACACTGAAAACTACTGAATTGTATACTTGAAGTGATCTAATTTTATGCCATATATATTATATCCCAATAAAGTTGTTCTTTAAAAATGGCATTGGTTTAGCAATCTCTAACAATTTATTCTCATTTCCCAATAAAATACCCATGAAAACAGATAAAAATATGAAAACAAGACCAACCAGTTTTTTAAAGTTAAGGAGAAATTTCTAATAATTAAAATTTGAGAAGTATTACATTAAAAAATGTACACACTTGCTCAGCCAAGTGAAAAATAGCAAAAGTGGCTCACCACTCCCTAACCTTCCATAAATAGGTAGACATACCCTCATCTTTTTGCAATTTCTTGAACAACAGGTTGAAAAGTAATTTCATGTCAACATTGAAATTAAACAATTGTTCTTCCTCCATAGACACTGGTTTTCTTAAACTTTTTAAGTCATTCATCAGTATTTTTTTTTTCTTTTTATTTTCATCAATAGACACAGGTACTGAGAAACCAAGCCTGAATGGATTTAGAGAGGAAATTGTGGGTGGAGATTTATGTCCTTGGAACTCTAGAAATCATTTTGAAGAGTGAAAGTTTGGAGTCTTGTCATTTCTCATGAGTTGCATCTATTTAGGGCAAAGGAAGGTCAGAAAATGAGATTAGAAGAATGTACACTTTCAGATTGTACAAAATTTGGCTAGATATGGAAATTGGACTAGGAGTTTTGCAAACGAAACTGCCATTCTGCTGTGAATATGAAAAAATAACTTGGACGGCTTCCTTGTTGCCAGAGAGTGGTGTCAAAGGATATACTTTAATCAAATGGACAAATTCAATTTCTTATTTAACAATGAAAACTAGGGTCATCTCAGTTCTGATGGTTAAAATTTACACTTTGGGGAAATTAAAAAATATACACAAATACTTGAACAATTGACTGTCTCAGAGATCCTCTTTTTCTTTTAAAACCATTTAAAGAAAATAATAACCAGTTGCTAACAAGAAACAGAAGAATATAAGTTTAAACTTTGCAGTGGTTTATCTCTTCCAGTTCTCCTCTTTTTAGTTAAAATTCAGCAGTACAGACCATGTTAGTTAATATGAGGGGCAATAATAGCATATATTTAAAATTTTTGTTTTTATTCATCTTTGATTGGAAAAATCAATGCACCTATGAATTACTATAAGAGAAAGTATTTTTTAATATTTTGTGATTCAAGTATCCACTGACAGAAAATTAACTAGATTACAATTAGTAATGTCAAATATACAAGAAATACTTACTTAATATCAAATAAGAAAGACTAAGTCTAAGAAAAAAGATGGTGTGAGTCCCAGTATAGTATTTTGTCTACATTTTCTCTCATTTAATTTAAGATTGGGTAAGATTGGCACTTGGCCCATAGTAGTGTTCAATATATATGTTGAATATTGAAAACATCCAAAATGTATTTGAGGATATAGTTTATTTAAGAATTATTTGGTAAATCTCTTAAGTGAAAGTAAGCTGTAACTCCCTAATTTTTTTCCCCTTATAAATCAACAATATCACTTGAGTTTTCCTGCAATGTGGGCTAAAACAAAGCCCAAGTGGCTAAAACTTATGGAACATTTCTAATATTCTGGGCAGTACTCTAAACATGTTTTAAGTATTAGCTCAGTTAATTGTCACAACATCACTGTGAGGTAAGTGCTATTATTATTACTCCATTTTAGGGATTAAAAAAAAAAAAAAAGCAGAGCATGGAGAGGCACAACTTTTTGCATTTAAACCCAGGTCACCTGAAATGAAGCCTCCATGCAATAAAGAACCATGTTTTACTGTTTTCCTGTGTTGTAGCCTTACCTGTCTACCAATCTAACATGCAAAGTGATGGCATTAGTGCTTTGAGGTGCTGATAGGCAGCAAGAGAGATTGAAATTCAAAAAGTATCCTCTTTTCAACAGTTTGCCTGACACACCAAAAACAAACTGTGAGAGGATATGCCTTTCAGCCGGTTCTTTTTGACTTTTCCTAATTGCAGGAAGAAAAAGCAGTATTGCTTGTTTTCTTTTTTTTCCTTTTCTACCAGTTGAAAAAATGGGAGAATCCTTATCTCATATGTCATTTTGGCATTTTTATATAATTTTTCTAATTACTCCAAAGTTAAGAGAACATAAAAATATAGGAATCATTTGTCAGGTAATTATAGCAATGTAACTTTTCCTTTATTTTTATTCTTTTCTTTAGTTTTCTTCAAAATCTAATTTTTATGATACTGACCTTCTCAACTCTCTTTCCTTCTCCAAAATGAAGCAGTTTAAGGTGTCATTTTTATAAATATTTTAAAGATTTTCAGCACAATATTTTGAATTATATTTTTAAAAATCTGAGACTCATACAAAAAAATTGTTAGAGATCACATTTGCAGCTTATACATGGGAGAAATGCATAAACATATTTAATGAGTGAATTCACTCAGTCGTGTCCAACTCTCTGTGACCCCATGGACTGTAGCCTACCACACTCCTCTATCCATTGGATTTTCCAGGCAAGAGTACTGGAGTGGGTTGCCATTTCCTTCTCCTTCTCCAGAGGATCTTCCCAATCCAGGGATCGAACTTGTGTCTCCCGCATTGTAGGCAGACGGTTTTACCATCTGAGCCACCAGGGAAGCCATATTTAGTACATATTACATAGTAATATACATAGAACATATTTAGTACACA
Source organism: Bos grunniens (assembly GCF_055505025.1). Taxonomy (NCBI): domain Eukaryota; kingdom Metazoa; phylum Chordata; class Mammalia; order Artiodactyla; family Bovidae; genus Bos; species Bos grunniens. The sequence continues at coordinate 3,926,424 of NC_141179.1, read as the reverse complement.
AGTTTAATTATGTGAAAGTCGCTCAATCGTGTCCAACTCTTTGCAACACTATGGACTATACAGTCCGTGGAATTCTCCAGTATTCCAGTATTCTTGGGCATCCCTTGTGGTTCAGTTGGTCAAGAAGTTGCTTGCAATGAGGGAGACCTAGGTGCAATCCCTGGGTTGGCAAGATCCCCTAGATAAGGAGGGAAAAGCTATACATTTCAGTATTCTGGCCTGGAGAATTCCATCGACTCTTTAGTCCATGGGGTCACAAAGAGTTGGACATGACTGAACGACTTTCACTTCACTTTAATTTGTGAATAATTCTGACTCACTATTTTGTGTGCCTGGAAGAAGCAATGCTGAAGTTCCAATACAAATAAGAAAACTTAAAAATGGGTTGAATATGTTTAAGATATCAGGTTTATTTCATATAACATATATTTTGATGACGTATAGCTAGAATATGTGATAAAGAATTTTGTAGTTTGAATTTAAGTTGAATCCTAATTTACCTTGTTTTCTTAGCAGGACATGAAGATAAGCATTATTCAAAGAAATGGCAAAAGTATGAGAAATTTTAAAATTCACTATATTTTTTCCTAGTACGCAACTCATTAGCCAAATATTCTGGTAGCCTCCATCAGACTGATACATAAGAATCACAGATTTTAGTTACATTTAGGGAAACCCATATCAAATGGCTTCCCTGGTGGCTTGGATGGCAAAGAATATGCCTGCACTACAGGAGACCTGGGTTCAATCTTCAGGTCAAGAAGATCCCCTGGAGAGGAAATGGCAACCCACTCCAGGATTCTTGCCTAAAGAATCCCAAGGACAGAGGAGTCTGGTGGGCTAATGTCCATGATTTTGTAAAAAGTCAAACAAGATTGAATGAATAACATTTTCACTTCACTTTCATATCAAATGGGATTTCCAAACTTAGAACAGAGAATCAACCTTAAAGTTCTATAAACCTTCTCACCTCAAAGCCTTGCAAGGAATTATTTCTCTCTAGTGTTGAAGAGTTCATCTTTTAAGCATACTTGATGCTACATAGATAATTGGAGTGTTCTAAAAGCTGTTGATAAAGACATAGCGAATCCCATAGCTCCCTAGGATCCTTCTGCCTTTCCAAGGGCTCTTTTTTCCCCATGATTTATGAGAACAACATCCCTTATAAAAGCAGAAGTCTTGGCTTATATATTCTGGAAGGCAATGTCATTTCAAGTTTCAGTGATATTGACTGTAAATTTTATAGAAGCAACTGAAATTATTCCTAAAATATTTGATTATATGCTATATATAGGGGCTTCCCTGATGGCTCAGTGGGAAAGAAGCCTCCTGCAATGCAGGAGACTCAGGTTTGATCCCTGAGTTGGGAAGATCCCCTGGAGGAGGGCATGGCAATCCACTCTGGTTATTCTTGTCTGGAGAATCCCATGGGCAGAGAAGCCTGGCAAGCACAGTACATAGGGACACAAAGAGTTGAATACCACTGAAGTGACTGACCATGCATTCTGATGTGTGTGCTGCATATAGTTATAGGTACTTATTTGCCACTGGCCAGAAAACAGTAAATAGAATCTAATAGAGAAGCATGTTCAAAATTTTCAATATCATATATGAAGTGATGAAGTTTTATATAAGTAAAGCAAAGGATAATTTCCATTCAGTTCAGTTCAGTTGTTCAGTCATCTGACTCTTTGCCACCCCATGGACTGCAGCACGCCAGGCTTATCTGTCCATCACCAATTCCCAGGGTTTGCTCAAAGTCATGTCCATTGAGTCTGTGATGCCATCCAAACATCTCATCCTCTCTCATCCCCTTCTCCCACCTTCAATCTTTCCAAGCAGCAGGCTCTTTTCCAATGAGTTAGTTCTTCTCATCAGGTGGCCAAAGTATTGGAGTTTCAGCTTCAGCATCAGTCCTTCCAATGAATATTCACGACTGATTTCTTTTAGGATTGACTGGTTTGATCTCCATACAATCCAAGGGAGTCAGAGGAGTCTTCTCTAACAGCACAGTTGAAAAGCATCAATTCCTTGGTGCTCAGCTTTCTTTATAGTCCAACTCTTACATCCATACGTGACTTCTAGAAAAACCATAGCTTTGACTAGATGCACTTTTGTGGGCAAAGTAGTGTCTCGGCTTTTTAATATGGTGTCTATTTTGGTCATATCTTTTCTTCCAAGGAGCAAGTGTCTTTAAATTTCATGGCTGCAGTCACCATCTTCAGTGATTTTTAGAGCCCCCTCAAAATAAAGTCTCTCACTGTTTCCATTGCTTCTCCATCTATTTTCCATGAAGTGATGGGACCAGATGCCATGATCTTAATTTTCTGAATGCTGAATTTTAAGCCAACTTTTTCACTCTCGTCTTTCACTTTCATCAAGAGACTCTTTAGTTCTTCCTTGCTTTCTGATAAAAGGGTGTTGTATCTGCATATCTGAGGTTATTTATACTTCTCCTGGAAATCTTGATTCCAGCTTGTGCTACATCCAGCCCAGTGTTTTGCATGATGTGTTATGCATATAAGTTAAATAATCAGGATAACAATATACAATCTTGATGTACTCCTTCCCCAATTTGGAACCAGTCTGTTGCTCCATGTCTGGTTCTAACTGTTGCTTCTTCACCTGCATACAGATTTCTTAGGAGGCAGGTAAGGTGGTATGGAATTCCCATGTCTTGAAGAATTTCCCCACAGTTTGTTATGATACACACAGTCAAAGGCTTTGGCATAGTCAATAAAGCAGAAGTAGATATTTTTCTGGAACTCTCATTTTTTCGATGATTCAACGGATGTTGGCAATTTGATCTCTGGTTCCTCTGCCTCTTCTAAATCCACCTTGACCATCTGAGAGTTCTTACTTTATGTACTGTTGACACCTAGCTTGGAAAACTTTGAACATTACTTTGCCAGTGTGTGAGATGAGTACAAATGTCCAGTAGTTTGAAGATTATTTTGCATTGCCTTTCTTTGGGATTGGAATGAAAACTGACCTTTTTCCAGTCCTGTCTCCACTGATGAGTTTTCTAAATTTGCTGGCATATTGAGTGTAGTACTTTAGCAGTATCATCTCTTAGGATTTGAAATAGCTCAACCTGAATTTCATTACCTTCACTAGCTTTGTTCATAGTGATGCTTCCTAAGGCCCACTTGACTTCACACTCCAGGATATATGGCTCTAGGTGAGTGATTATCTGGGTCATGACAATCTTTTGTGTATATTTCTTCTATGTATTCCTGCCACCTTTTCTTAATATCTTCTGCTTCTGTTAGATCCATACCATTTCTGTCCTTTATTAGTAATAAAGTATATTAGGATAGCCTATCCCTTCTCCAGCAGATCTTCCCAACCCAGGAATCGAACCGATGTCTCCTGCATTGTAAGCAGATTATTTACTAACTGAGCTATCAGAGAAGCCCAATGATTTTCATTATTTAGAAGCAAAAAGTAAGAATTTTTTTTTTTTAAGTCAAGATGATATTTATTAGCTATGCTACTTAGCACTTCTGGTTCTTAACACCTTTATTTGTTAAGTTGGAAAAATAATGCTTATCTTATGGGCTACGTGAGAACAGGAAAACATATCAGTACATCTATCAAATAGTAGATAATAAAGATAATTTCTAATATTTTTATGTCATTTGGTTATTATATCTACTGCTCTATTTTCCAAATGTAATATTTAAGTATAATATATATCATTTTCACAAACTAGTAAACACATTACCCAGTGCCCAGGATAAGAAACATAACAGTGCTGTCATCCTGGAAAGTTCCCCCACCCATGTTCTAATCATAAATCACATCCTCCACAAGGATGCTCCCATCATGATTTCTAATATATTGATTAATTTTGCCTGTTTTTGAACTTGATAACTACTTCCTAGATCCTCAAATCTGTCAGCATTCTACATGACCAATAGGACTTTGCAGATATGATTTAATAATTTAAGATGGAGTAAATTCTCCAAGCCAGGTTTCAGCAATACATGAACCGTGAACTTGCTGATGTTCAAGCTGGTTTTAGAAAAGTCAGAGGAGCCAGAGATCAAATTGCCAACATCTGCTGGATCATGGAAAAAGCAAGAGAGTTCCAGAAAAACATCTATTTCTTCTTGATTGACTATGCCAAATCCTTTGACTGTGTGGATCACAGTAAACTGTGGAAAGTTCTGAAAAAGAAGGGAATGCCAGACCACCTGACCTGCCTCTTGAGAAATCTGTATGCAGGTCAGGAAGCAACAGGTAGAACTGGACATGGAACAACAGACTGGTTCCAAATAGGAAAAGGAGTACCTCAAGGCTATATATTGTCACCCTGTTTATTTAACTTATATGCAGAGTACATCGTGAGAAATGCTGGACTGGAAGAAACACAAGCTGGAATCAAGATTGCCGGGAGAAATATCAATAACCTCAGATATGCAGATGACACCACCTTTATGGCAGAAAGTGAAGAGGAATGAAAAAGCCTCTTGATGAAAGTGAAAGAGGAGAGTGAAAAAGTTGGCTTGAAGCTCAACATTCAGAAAACGAAGATCACGGCATCCAGTCCCATCACTTCATGGGAAATAGATGGGGAAACAGTGGAAACAGTGTCAGACTTTATTTTGGGGGGCTCCAAAATCACTGCAGATAGTGACTGCAGCCATGAGATTAAAAGATGCTTACTCCTTGGAAGGAAAGTTGTGACCAACATAGATAGCATATTCAAAAGCAGAGACATTACTTTGCCAACAAAGGTCCATCTAGTCAAGGCTATGGTTTTTCCAGTGGCATGTATGGATGTGAGAGTTGGACTGTGAAGAAGTCTAAGCACCAAAGCATTGATGCTTTTGAACTGTGGTGTTGGAGAAGATTCTTGAGAGTCCCTTGGACTGCAAGGAGGTCCAGCCAGTCCATTCTGAAGGAGATCAGTCCTGGGATTTCTTTGGGGGGAATGATGCTAAAGCTGAAAGTCCAGTACTTTGGCCACCTCATGCGAAGAGTTGACTCATTGGAAAAGACTCTGATGCTGGGAGGGATTGGGGGCAGGAGGAGAAGGGGACGACAGAGGATGAGATGGCTGGATGGCATCACTGACTCGATAGATGTGAGTCTGGGTGAACTCCAGGAGTTCGTGATGGACAGAGAGGCCTGGCGTGCTGCGATTCATGGGGTCGCAAAGTGTCGGACACGACTGAGCGACTGAACTGAACTGAAGTGACCTAGGTTATTTAGATAGGCCCAGTTGATCACATAAATCTTTAAAAGCAAAGAAACTTTCCTCACTACTGTGAATGAGAAAGAGTGAAAAAGAGGGAGAAAATCAGACACATGGAGAAAAGAAATCACAAATAGAGACAGAAATACTGGCGGAGAGAGCAGAGAGATGACAGAAAGAAAAATAGAGAGACTCAGTGGGGGAAGTAAGGTGAGGAACATCCCTGGCACTAATAATTCAGGTCTTGGCCATGACTTGAGGAATGCAGGGCACTTTTAGAAGCTGGGAATGGCTTCAAAAGGGAGTCTCACCTGGAGTGTGCAGAAAGGAACATAACTGCTTTAGTTTAGCCTAGTGAGAGCTGATAAGGTTTTGATTTAAAGAACTGTAAGATAACAAATTTGTGCTGTTTTAAGCCACAAAATTTTTGATAATTTGTTACAGAATAAATATGAAACAATACACTTATATTCCTATGGCTGGAATTGCTGAGTTATAGAGTCAGCTTATGCTTGAGTTGATTGGAAATTATCGAATAACTTCCAAGGCGGTTTTACCAGTCTATCCTTCTACTAAGAGTATGTGAGAATTTTAGTTCCTACACATTTGGAACTTTCTTTTGTCATTTCCATTCTTCTAGTAAAATTGTATGTACTGTGATTCTATTCTGCATTTCTCAAATAATAAATGAAGTCAAACACTTTTCATGTTTATGGGGCAAGTGGACTGCTTATCTTGTGATGTGACTGGCAAGTCTCTTACCTATTTTTTAATGCATTTGTTTACCTAATCCAAAAAGGTTTTTTGTTTTTTTTTTTTTTGTTTTTTTTTTTTTTAATATATTCTTGACATGAGTCATCTCTCAGACATAGTATCATCAATATTGTCACATCTTCTTGTAGTCTGTCCATTTTTCTTCTGCTATCTTACTGGTTGGTGAAGACAAAACAAAAATTAATACACTTAGCCTCTTTCTGTATTATTTAAGGAAGCTTTTGCTATCCCAAGATCATTAAAATTTTCTCCTATGATTTTTTTCTCAATCCTTTATTTTTTGCCTTTTATATTTAATGCAATCTGTCCTTGAGACAAAAGCTTTAAATCTGTTACAAATGACAAAGTGAGGTATGGAGATTTAAACGTTAAATAGAAAATTAAAGAAGAGGTTGAACTGTGGTCTTCTGCTGTGCTTATCTACAAACACTGCTTTGTCTACTGACCTTGTAAAGTCTTCCCTGATAACTTCAAAGTCGAATGGGTCTTTCCCTTTCTCAGCCACAACATTTCTCAATTCCACTCATGAGGTGTACTTTTAACAATTGTAGGTATTATATGCATTTGCATGTGTTGCCTTCCCGCCTGGATTGTTAGACTCTGTGATCAATGGCTGCTTCATCATACATCTCTATGGGATTTTCAGAATTAGCCCAACTTAAAACTGTTTGTATTTATTACATGATTGCTAAAAGAAAGGGAAATAACCATTAATTTCTCTGCTTTACACATATAGTTCACATGGCAACAATACTTGCTATATGACTCAAAAAAATCATGAAAAACTTTTTACAAATAACAATCTTTTGGCATAAAAAAAGATCTGAGAAAACAAAAATCTTTCTTTTTCATGGAAAGACATTTTATTTCTAAAATTTATTTATTTATTTTTGGCTGTGCTGGATCTTCATTGCTGCCTGTGAGCTTTCTCTAGTTGCAGTGAGCAAGAGCTATTCTCTAATGTGAAGATTTCTCATTTGATGGCTTCTCTTGTTGTGGAACATGGGCTCTAGGGCACATGTACTTCAATAGCTGGGCTTCACAGTTGTAGCTTGAGGGCTCTAGAGCACAGGCTCAGCAGTTGTGGTACACAAGCTTTGTTGTCCTGCCGCATGTGGAATCTTCCCAGACCAGGGATCGAACCCTTGTCCCTTGTGTTGACAGGCAGATTAATAACCAATGGACCTCAAAGGAAATCTGGAAAGGCATTTTATTTTAAATATAGCTGTCTGTACATGTCAATCCCCAAACCCCAATTTAGCCTTCCCCTCAACTCTTCCCCTTTGGTAACCGTAAGTTTGTTCTCTAAAGATACTGATCATAACAGATCATTCACTTTAGAGATGTGATGAGAGACAAGCAAGGAATAAGAATACCAATGGCCAATAGAACTATTATATAATTGACTTCTTTAAGCTCTAAGCCCATCAGACCAAATCAAAGTAGTGCATATATTCAGCCTCCTCTATGTCTCATGTACTTAAAATTTTCAAGACAATATATATCTCAGAGAATCACTTGGGGCCCATATTTTGTCACACATGACAAGAAAATATATCAATCATCTGGATATTAGCTACGTAAATGACAAAACAATACTTTATTAGCACTGCTTCTGCTGCTGCTGCTGCATCGCTTCAGTCGTGTCTGACTCTGTGCGACCCCATAAACGGCAGCCCACCAGGCTCCCCCTTCCCTGGGATTCTCCAGGCAAGAACACTAGAGTGAGTTGTCATTTCCTTCTCCAATGCATGAAAGTGAAAAGTGAAACTGAAGTCGCTCAGTCGTGTCTGACTCTTAGCAACCCCATGGACTGAAGCCCAACAGGCTCCTCTGTCCATGGGATTTTCCAGGCAAGAATGCTGGAGTGGGGTGCCATTGCCTTCTCCATTATTAGCACTAATTTTTGACTATTCAATACCTCATCAGTAACACATAATTGCATTCCAGTTAGTGGTGGCTAAGAAAGCAGGCTTTCTAACCTAAAGTAACCAAAATTTATAATTCACTTCTTATATAAACAAAGTTTTTTTCTTTTTTTTTCCATCCACCTTTTGACCTTATACCTTAAAATACTCTTACTTTTAGACAATTTTCAAGAATATCTGTGTTTTTGGAGTTTTGCATAGGAAGTTATGGACAATTAAAAAGATCCATTTCCATTCTCTAAGAGTAAAATGCTATCTCATGTCCTTCTTTAATTATGTCAGGAGCATTTTTTTAGCACTTAGAAAAAGTTGTGCTGTTAAGATAAAGTGTGATTTTAACACATTTGAATAAATTAGAAGAACATATGTATTTTCGGAGAAATTGATAGAAGTGTTTGAAACACAAAGAGCTACACAATTGTTTTTTAAATGGATGTTAGAAGATTTCGTTACAAGGCAAGATCAAGTTTGATTTTTACCTAATGAACCTGAACTTTCTGCCAGTATGAGTCATTTCAGCAGCACACCTGAATTCACAGAGTACGACCACATCAGTTTCTGATATATTAGTAGGCAATGAGAGTACTCAGCCTTGATTAAGCTGGGAGATTGCAAATTCCTGATCTTGATATCAAACTCTGTTTCTTATAGGAAAATCATTCTACTCTATAAAAGGATGAGATAGTATTTTAATTAAGTGCTCAAAACAGCTAATTTATAGCTAAAGCTTAATATATACCACGAAGATTTCTATTTTATATATTTACTTTCAAAAGTATCTCCAAAGCAATGTTTTTCAAAGTGGTTTGCTTAGTTTTGAGAAGTGGTTTTCGTATCTTAAAAAAGTAAAAACATAACAGGATTCATTTTATCTTAAAGGTATGATAAATCTTTAGGTATTTACCTTAGTCTGGGCAACAATTTTGATTTTTCACTGTAATTTTTGTTGAGATTTTTTTCAGCTGTCACAACCATATAAGACTGATAATTCTTTGTAACTAAGTCCTGCTGCTGGTGCTGCTGCGTCGCTTCAGTCGTGTCCTCTGTGCGACCCCATAGATAGCAGCCCACCAGGCTCCTCCATCCCTGGGATTCTCCAGACAAGAACACTGGAGTGGGTTGCCATTTCCTTCTCCAATGCAGGAAAGTGAAAAGTGAAAGTGAAGTTGCTCAGTCGTGTCTGACTCTTAGCGACCCCATGGACCACAGCCCACCAGGCTCCCCCGTCCATGGGATTGTCCAGGCAAGAGTACTGGAGTGGGTCGCCATTGCCTTCTCCAGTAACTAAGTCCAATACACTTTAATTTCTCCAGCCCTTGAGAACTAAGGGTTACTCTCTAGTGAAGAAGAAGGCAAGTGGGAAACACTGGAAGAACTTGCTATTAGTGCGTGATTATTATTGCTATTAGTGATTATTATTATATTTTAATTTCAAGCATGAGCTCAAAAAGGAGTCATTGTGACTGGCTTATGATTACTTTCTGTAAAAGTCTGCATCTTACTCATTTTTATCTCCACAAGACTCAACACAGCATCTACCATCTGAGCAGAAACTAAAAAAAAAAAAAAAAAATGCTTCTAAGATATTTTTGCATTGTGAATGCCTAGAAGTTTAAGTGCTGCTTATCTAAGATCTACTTTATTCTGTTTTCATTATATTTAAAATTTGTAATTGTGGAAAGAAAAGGGTACCCATGGATATTACAGTACCTACAGCCCAGTAGGGCTATGGTGCTTACACCACCTACCCCACTCTTGGATATGTACAGCCACTCAGGCATATGCACCCTATGGATAGCCCACTGATGTCAGTTATACCCAGGCTCAGACGAATGCAGCCTATGGGCAGACCACATATGCAACTTCCTATGGGGAGCCTCCCAATGGATATTCTACTTGAACTGCACCCTCCACAAGGGTATTGTCAGCCTGTCCAGTATATGGTACTGCTGCTTATGATACAATCACTGCTACAGATATTACCAACTAGGCCTCTTATGCAGCTTATTCTGCATATGACACCTAGCTTGCTCAGCTATGGACAGCAGAGTAGCTACTATGGTCAACGAAGCAACTGTGAGCAGCAGCCACCCACTAGTTACCCTTCATCCCCCAATGGATCCTATAGCCATGTTCCAAGGCAATATAGACAACACAGCGGCAGTTATGGGCTACAAAATTCATTCCACACAACCACCCCAAGAGCACCCCACTCTCATTTACAAGCAGGAGTCTGGAGGATGTTCCTGGCCAGAAGAGAACTGGAGAATGAGTGACCTGGTTTACCTGGGCAGAGGAAAAGGGAGATTTGATTGTGGAAGTATGAGCAGAAGTGGGCAGGGAGGAAGATGAGGTAGAATGAGTGAGGTGGCTTCAGTAAGCTTGGTGGACACATGGATGAAGGACAAGATCTTGATTTAGGCCCACTGTAGGTCCAGATGAAGGCTCTGGTGACAGTTCAGTTTATGTTTAAGGTCAGATTAAATGCCAGTGTGACATTAGATGATCTGGCAGACTTCTTTAAGCAGTGCAGAACTGTTAAAATTAAGGAGTGGACAACCCATGATTCATGTCTAGTTGGACAAACAAACAGGAAAACCCAAAGATTATGATGCTACAGTGTCTTATAAAGATCTGCCAAAATTGCTGTAGAGTGGTTTGATGGGGAAATTTTTAAGAGATTCTCTTGCAAAAAGGAAGCTTCCAATGAACAACATGTGGGAAGGAATGACACATTGCGAAGACAGATGGATGCCACTACCTCCTGAGGAGGTCCAGGGGCCTTGGAGGTCCTGAAGAACCCATGGATCACATGGAAGGTTGTGGAGTAGACAAAGAACCTTCTCACACAAGGCCCTGGGGTTTCCAAGGGAACCCATTTTGAGGAGGATACTGGAAGTGCCCTGATTCAGGGTGTGGAAGACAGAATTTCATCCAGAGTGCAACCAGTCTAAGGCCCCCAAACCCAAACACTTCCACCCGACATCTTTCCAACTCCTAGGTAGTGAATGTGGCAGGGGTGGCTCTCGTGGTAGGTGGGAAAGAAAAGGTGACATCATGGACCCTGGTGGTTCCAGTTCAGTTCAGTTCAGTCACTCAGTTGTGTCCGACTCTTTGCGACCCATGGACTACAGCATGCCAGGCCACCCTGTCTATTGCCAACTCCAGGAATTTACTCCAACTTACGTCCATTGAGTCAGTGATGCCATCCAACCATCCCATCCTCTGTCGTCCTGTTCTCCTCCTGCCTTCAAAATTTCCCAGCATCAAAGTCTTTTCAAATGAATCAGTTCTTCACATCAGTTGGCCAAAGTATTAGAGTTTCAGCTTCAGCATCAGTTCTTCCAGTGAACAATCAGGACTGATTTCCTCTAGGATGGACAGGGTGGATCTTCTTGCAGCCCAAGGGACTCTCAAAAGTCTTCTACAACACCACAGTTCAAAAGCATCAATTCTTCAGCACTCAGCTTTCTTTATAGTCCAACTCTCGCATCCATACATGACCAGTGGGAAAACCATGGCTTTGACTAAATGGGCTTTTGATGGCAAAGTAATGTCTCTGCTTTTTAATATGATGTCTAGGTTCATCATAAATTTTCTTCCAAGGAGCAAGCGTCTTTTAATTTCATGGGTGAAGTCACCATCTGCAGTGATTTTGGAGCCCAGAAAAATAAAGTCAGCCATTGTTTCCACTGTTTCCCCATCTATTTGCCATGAAGTGATGGGACCAGATGTCATGATCTTAGTTTTCTGAATGTTGAGCTTTAAACCAACTTTTTCACTCCCCTCTTTCACTTTTATCAAGAGGCTCTTTAGTTTTTCACTTTCTGATATAAGGGCGGTGTCATCTGCATATCTGAGGTTATTGATATTTCTCCCAGCAATCTTGATTCCAGCTTGTGCTTCATCCAGCCCAGCATTTCTCATGATGTGCCTTGCATATAAGTTAAATAAGCAGGGTGACAATATACAGCCTTGACATACTCCTTTCCAAATTCAGAACCAATCTGTTGTTCCATGTCTAGTTCTAACTGTTGCTTCCTGACCTGCATACAGATTTCTCAGGAGGCAATAAGGTGGTCTGTTATTCACATCTCTTGAAGAATATTCCCACAGTTTGTTGTGATTCACACAGTCAAAGACTTTGATGTAGTCAATAAAGGAGAAGTAGATGTCTTTCTGGAGAAGGCAATGGCACCCCACTCCAGTACTCTTGCCTGGAAAATCCCATGGATGGAGAAGCCTGGTAGGCTGCAGTCCATGGGGTCGCGAAGAGTCAGACACAACTGAATGACTTCAATTTCAGTTTTCACTTTCATACATTGGAGAAGGAAATGGCAACCCACTCCAGTATTCTTGCCTGGAGAATCCTAGGGACGGGGGAGCCAGGGAGCTGCCGTCTATGGGGTTGCACAGAGTCGGACATGACTGAAGCGACTTAACAGCAACAGCAACAGATGTCTTTCTGGAATTCTCTTTCTTTGTTGATTATCAAACGGATGTTGGCTATTTGATCTTTGGTTCCTCTGCCTTTTCTAAAACCAGCTTGAACATCTGGAAGTTCACGGTTCACATTTTGTTGAAGCCTGGCTTGGAGAATTTTGAGCATTACTTTACTAGCATGTGAGATGAGTACAATTGTGAGGTAGTTTGAGCATTCTTTAGCATTGCCTTTCTTTGGGATTATAAAGAAAACTGACCTTTTCCAGTCCTATGGCCACTGCTGAGTTTTCCAAATGTGCTGGCATATTGAGTACAGCACTTTCACAACATCATCTTTTAGGATTTGAAATAGCTCAGCTGGAATTCTATCACCTTCACTATCTTTGTTGGCAGTGATGCATCTTCAGGCCCACCAACTTGAATTCACATTCCAGGATGTTTAGCTCTAGTTGAGTGATCACACCATTGTCATTATCTGGGTTTTGAAGATCTTTTTTGTATAGTTCTGTGTATTCTTGTCACCTCTTCTTAATATCTTCTGCTTCTATTAAGTCCATACCATTTCTGTCCTTTGTTGAACCCATCTTTGCATGAAATTTTCCCTTGGTTTCTCTAGTTTTCTTGAAGAGATCTCTAGACATTCCCATTCTATTGTTTTCCTCTATTTCTTTGCATTGATCACAAAGGAAGGCTTTCCTATCTCTCTTTGCTATTCTTTGGAATTCTGCATTCAAATGGGTATATCTTTCCTTTTCTCCTTTGCCTTTTGCTTCTCTTCTTTCCTGAACTATTTGTAAGGCTTTCTCAGACAACCGTTTTGCCTTTTTGCACTTATTTTCCTTGGGGATGGTCTTGATCCCTGCCTTCTGTACAATGTCACAAACCTCTGTCCATAGTTCTTCAGGCTCTCTATCAGATCTAATCCCTTGAGTCTATTTGGGACTTCCACTGTATAATCATAAGGGATTTGATTTAGGTCATAACTGAATTGTCTAGTGGTTTTCCCTACTTTCTTCAATTTAAGTCTGAAGTTTGAAATAAGGAGTTTATGATCTAAGCCACAGTCACCTCCCAGTCTTCTTCTTGCTGACTGTGTAGCATTTCTTCATCTCTGGCTGCAAGGAATATAATCAATCTGATTTCAGTGTTGACCATCTGGTGATGTCCATATGTAGAGTCTTCTCTTGTGTTGTTGGAAGAGGGTGTTTGCTGTGACCAGTGTCTTCTCTTGGCACAACTCTGTTAGCCTTTGCCCTGCTTCATTCTGTACTCCAAGGCCAAGTTTATCTGTTACTCTAGATATTTCTTGACTTCCTACTTTTTCATTCCAGTCCCCTATAATGCAAAGGACATCTTTTTTGGGGTGTTAATTATAGAAGGTCTTGTGGGTCTTCATAGAATGATTCAACTTCAACTTCTTCAGCATTACTAGTCAGGGCATAGACTTAGATTACTGTGATATTGAATGGTTTGTTTTGTAAATGAACAGAGATGATTCTGTCATTTTTGAGATTGCATCAAAGTACTATATTTCAGACTTTTTTGTTGACTATGATAACTACTCCATTTCTTCTAAGGTATTCTTGCCTGCAGTGGTAGATATAATGGTCATCTGAGTTAAATTCAACCATTCCAGTCCATTTCAGTTCGCTGATTCCTAAGATGTCAATGTGCACTCTTGCTATCCCTGTTTGACCACTTCCAATTTACCTTGATTCAAGGTTCCTATGCCATATTGCTCTTTACAGCATCAGACTTTACTTCCATCACCAGTCACATCCACAACTGGGTGTTATTTTTGCTTTGGCTCCGTCTCTTCACTCTTTCTGGAGTTATTTCTCCACTGATCTCCAGTAGCATATTGGGCACCCACTGCCTTGGGGAGTTCATCTTTCAGTGTCCTATCTTTTTGCCTTTTCATGTTGTCCATAGGGTTCTCACTAAAATGGGTTTGCCATACTTTTCTCCAGTGGATCACGTTTTGTCAGAACTTTCCACCATGACCCGTCTGTCTTGGGTGGCCCTACAGGGCATGGCTCATAGTTTCTTTGAGTTAGACAAGGCTGTGGGTCTGTGTCATCAGATTGGTTAGTTTCTTGTGAATGTGGTTTTCAGTCTGTCTGCTCTCTGATGGAGAAGGATAAGAGGCTTATGGAAGTTTCCTGATGGGAGAGACTGACCTAGAAGGAAATGGGGTCTTGCTCTGAATGGGTAGGGCCATGTTCAGTAAATCTTTAATCCAATTTTCTGTTGAAAAGTATGGCTGTGTTCCCGCCCTTTTATTTACCTGGGGTGGAACTATGGTGGAGGTAATGAAGATAATGGTGACCTCCTTCAAAAGGACCCATGTAGGCACTGCTGCACTCAGTGCTCCCAGCCCTGCAGCAGGCCACCGCCAACCCACCCCTCCACCGGAAACTCCTGGACACTTATGGGCAAGTCTGGATCAGTTTCTTGTGTGGTCACTGCTCCTTTCTCCTGGGTCCTGGTGCACACAAGGTTCTGTTGTTGTTGGTAAAGAGTTTGTTTCCCAGTCCTGTGTAAGTTTTGGCATCTCTATGGTGGTTCCAGTGGAATGTTAAGAGGTTGCTGTTGGGACATTAAACATGGTGGCTTTAGTGGAAGAAAATAAGGTGATCTTGGGTGACCCCTAGGAACTTAGATGCAATAGAGGAGTGGTAGAAGAGGCAGGTGTGGAGGACCTGGAAAAATGGCTAAAGGTGAGCACCACAGGAATGCAGACACCAGTCCCACTGGACTGCAGAATTGCACTGACTACCAGATTTATGTTTTAAATCAGAAAATGTTTTGAATTATAATTCCATATTTATATTATTAGTCACAACATTATGATTATTCCTTGTCTGTTGTTGTTCAGTCACTAAATCATGTTTGACTTTTTGAGACCCCATGAACTGCAGAATACCAGGCTTCCCTGTTCTTCACTGTCTCTGGAATTAGATCAAATTCATGTCCATTGAGCTGGTGAGGCTATCCAACCATCTCATCATTTGCCTCCCTCTTCTTTTACCTTCAATCTTTCCCAGCATCAGGGTCTTTTCTAATGAGTCAGTTCTTCGCATCACATGGCCAAAGTATTGGAGTTTCAGCTTCAGCATCAGTCCTTCCAATGAATATTCAGGGTTGATTTCCTTTATGATTGACTGTCTTTGATCTCCTTGCTATCCAAGGGACTCTCAACAGTCTTCTCTAGCACCACAACTCAAAAGCATCAGTTTTTCAGTGCTCAGCCTTCTTTATCATCCAACACTCACGGCCATACACAACTATTGGAAAAATCATAGCTTTGACTATACAGACCTTTGTCGGCAAAGTTATGTCTTTGCTTTTTAATATACTGTCTAAATTTGCTTTCATGGAACTTGCCATCGCAGTGATTTTGGTGCCCCCCCCCCCCAAAAAAAAATAAAATATGTCACTGCTTCTACATTTTCCCCTTTTATTTGCCATGAAGTGAAGGGACCAGATGACATGTTCATAGTCTTTTGGAAGCTGATTTTTAAGTTAGGTTTTTACTCTCTGCCTTTACTCTCATCAAGAGGTTTCTTATTTCCTCTTCACTTTCTACAATTAGAGTAGTCCTTTGCATATCTGAGGTTGTTGTTATTTCTTCAAGCAATCTTGATTCCAGCTTGTGATTCACCCAGCCTGGCACTCCACAAGACACATTCTGCATAGAAGCTAAATAATCAAAGTGACCATATGCAGCCTTGCTGTACTCCTTTCCCAATTTTGAACCAGTCAGTTGTTCCATGCCTCTTTCTAACTGTTGCTTCTTGACCTGCATAGAGATTTCTCAGGAGACAGATAAGGTAGTGTGGTATTCCCATCTCTTTAAGAATTTTCCGAAGTTTATTGTGATCCACACAGTCAAAGGGTTTAGCATTGTCAATGAAGCAGAAGTAGATGTTTTTTTCTGGAATTCCGTTGTTTTCTCTGTGATCCATCGAATGTTAACAATTTGATTTCTGGTTCCTCTTCCTTTTCTAAATCCAGTTTGTACATCTGAAAGTTCCCAGTTCACAAAAGCCTGTGTTTGTTTGACTTGTCCAGTGCTTCCCTTGGTCCATCATTATTGGAACTTCTAATTCTTGCTTCACTAAGTCTCTCCTTGTGGAAATTCAAGTCTCATGTTTCTTCTCATTGAAGTGAGAGCTGCTCACTGCAACCTAACCTTTAGGGAAAAAAGTGAAGGTAACATGAGACAGTAGAAGATAGGCAAGCTTCGAAGTCAGACACAACAGGATTCAAATATTGGTCCTAACACAAACTAGCCAAGACTTTGGCCAAGCTCCTTAACCACCATGATCTGGGTTGTTTTCTCATTTAAGTAACATGGATTTAAATACAAGCTTCCCCGATGGCTCAGTTGGTAAAGAGTGTGCCTGCAATGTGGGAGACCCAGGCTTGATCCCTGGGTGGGGAAAAGTCCTTGGAGAAGGAAATGGCAACCCACTCCAGTATTTCTGCTTGGAGAATTCCTTGAACAGAGGAGCCTGGTGGGTTGCAGTCCATGGGGTCGCAAGGAGTCGGACACAACTGAGTGACTAACACTTCACTTTCATGGTCATAAATACATGTGCCTGAAATGTATGAAGTGCATAAATGAAATACTTAGCACTGCTATGCAGTACTTCTCAAACTTTAATATGTAGGAAGTCTTCCCCAGACACCTTGTGAAAATGTAGATTCTAAATGAGTAGGGCTGGGATGGAGTCTGAGATTGTGCATTTCTGACACATTCCTGAGAAGCCAATGCTGCCACTGGTCCCCAGACCACACTTTGAGTAGCAAGGCTGCAGAAGGTTTGCTCACAGTAGATATTAGAACTAAGAGGTAATAGTTCCTCCCCTTTCACCCTCCATAAAACATGTGTCCCCACTGTGGAGTTTGAAATGGAAAGTTGAAGGCGGGTAGCTAGAGGCACTGACTTTATTTTATTTACTTTACATGAGATTCCAGTAAGCTCTGGGCCACTTGCTGCCTTTGTGCTGATAGCAACAAGGACCAGGTCTCTACTGTGATGATGAATTTCACATGAAGAAGGCTGGGGTGGTTGTCAACCATGGTGGTGGTCAACAGGGTTCCCACATGAGGAAATGAGACAGGAAGAGTTAAACATGCTTCTCTATAGGAGGCTTCTCTTTATTTCCTCAAGATGACTACCAAACTCTCTGTTATTATTTTTTTCATCTGAATGTTTTATTCCATGAATAGCCTACCAATATAAATGTGTTTCACGTCCATGAATAAACAACAACATAATAAAAAGCAAAAAAAAAGAAAAAAAAAAGAAAAAAAAAAGAAACATAGCTTGAAGGATTTGGGGCATAAACTTACTAGTATGAGAAATGAGTCCTTGTCTGTACTTTAGTATTTTTCTCCATTTGTGAAGAAACATTAAATAAGTTAAGTAGTAGTGTATGTTCGTTTGTTTTTTTTTTTCCTTCTTCCTCTTTTAAAGATGATTGTTTATGCGAAATTAAACAATGGAAACCCCTTGTGAGCATGCTCATTATCACTGTGGAGAAACAAAAGTGCTTCTAATTGTAACAATGTTCATACTTGTGATTTGTTAAAAATAAAATTTCAAAGTTTTATAAACAAGCAAAACAAAACAAAAAAATAAATAAATGTGTAGCTGTGCTCAATCATGGGTTCACAAGAGGCTTGGGGCTCAACCCCAAAGACTCTGATTGAGTCTTGGGTAAAGCCTGGGGAGATTTTAATGTTCAGTAGGCTTGAAAACCATTACTGTCCAAATGCAATGGTTCTCAGATTGTCAAGTACATAGAAGTCATCTATGTACTGCAAAATATTTGCTGCAAAATAAAATTCTCCTTGAAAAGCAAATTTGAATTTAGGCAGTCTAAAAGTGAGACTAACACTTTTTTTTAATATAAAGGCTCAAATAGTGATGTTGCTGAGGGTAGCTATTCATTCTGGTTTGTTTAGCATGTTGTTGCTGTTGTTTATTGGTTAAGTCATTTCCAGCTCTTTTACAGCCCCATGGACTATTGCCCACCAGGCTCTTCTGCCTATGGGAATTCCCCAGCAAGAATACTGGAGTGAGAAGTCATTTCCTTCTCCAGGGGATCTTCCTGACCCAAGGATCAAATTTGTGTCCTATATTGACAGGTGGATTATTTACCACTAAAAGCCCCCTTGTCTAGTGTATAGGGGTTTAACTATCAAACTAAGACTATTCTGGTAAATTGGGATAGTTGATATGCTTAGTTATAGGTCCATGAACCACACTGTATATCATAAGACCCCAAGTCAGAGGTTTTCAAACTGTGGTGTGCTTCAGAATCACCTTAAAGTCTTAGATGATACCTACACCCAAAACTTTTCCTTCTCTAGGTCTGGGGAGTTGTTCTGAGACTTTACATTTAGTAAAAGTACCTAGATGATGCCAATATTGCTAGTATAAGGACCACATGAAATAGTCATAATTTCTGTTTGCTGCAAATTAAAATTGCCTACAGAGTTTTTAAACTACTGATGCCTGGACCTTGTCCACACATATTGTTTTGTGGACCCAAAAACTCATTGTATATGATTTGTGATTTTAAAATTCATTCCAAGTAATTTCCATGTTCAATCCAGACTGAGATTTATGGTGAATACATACATTACAATTATTCACAGTTCAAATAAATATTTATTTTTGTTTATTTAACATTTATGTTTATTTATGTCACTCTCTGTTCTATGAATGCAATATCATGCATGACTGAACAAAGATGAAATTCTGGATACATATCATGTTATTTCTTTTCCTGGATATTCTTATTTACTAAATTTAAAAAAAAATGTGAATAAGATTCATAACATTCCCTCTCTGGAGTAGGTTGTATCTCTGTCATACTTTTAGCCACAAATCTTTGAAGACAAGTAGGACAAGAACTGCCCTCCTGGAACAAAGCCTATCTTTCCTCTTTGGCTTACTTTCCCCTGCTTCTCCTCTTTTCTTCTGAAAATTTCCTTCTTTTAACAGATGGTTTCTCTCTGCCTCTCTCTCTCTCCCTCTCTCCTTTCTCTCTCCTTTAAACTGGCTTTGTCACAATTACCACCACCGTATGCATGTGTGCTAAGTTGCTTCAGCTATATCAGTCTGTATGCAAACCTATGAACTATAGCCTGTGAGGCTCCTCTGTCCATGGGATTCTCCAGGAAAGAATACTGGAGTGGGTTGCTATGCCCTCTGCATAAAAACAAACAATTTCTAAAATCCATTTCCCTGATGTGGTTTCCTGTTCCCTGAGAGAAACTCTACTTACATCTTTTAACTGTTTCTTGTGATATTTACTGTTATACTTCTCAGAAATAACTCATACTGCTATCTGAGAATAAACACAATACATTGAATTTTTATGCAGATGATAAGAATTTAACTTTTTATATACTGCTACTCACAAATAAATCATTACTTTCCCTACTATCCTTTCAATATATTTATGTTATTCTTTTAGGATTAAACCAATATTCAATATATGTTATTATGAGCATAATTTATTCACAGTTGAATCACAACTCATACACAATTATTTTTTCCTTTCTGTAAAATTTTTGTTTTCCCTGGTGTTCATAATTGCCTTTTTGTTTGTTTGTGGGCTTATTTTTCTACATATACATAACTATTTCATCTCCAAATACTCGTACACAAATATATTTGTATGAAAGTTAAAAAAAAAAAAAGTGAAAATGTTAGTTGCTCAGTTGTGTTCAACTCTTTGACACCCCATGGTTTGTAGCCCACCAGGCTTCTCTGTCCATGGAATTCTCCAGGCAAGAATATTGGAGTGGGGAGCCATTCTCTTATCCAGGGGATCTTCCTGACCCAAGGATCGAACCTGGGTCTCCCACATTGCAGGCATATTCTTTACTATCTGAGTAGCTATTTTAGAATTTTCTCTTTTCTTGTTTTGTTAATTTACTGTTCATGAGTTGCTTATTTTAAGGATCACTTGTCCTTTGTTCCAGTCTCAACTGGAGTCCTGTCAACCTGTAGCCATTGTTTGATTGAAGCATATACTTGAGTAGTTTTCTGAGATAATGTGTGAAAGGTAAATTTTATTTTGGATGATGCTGTGTGAAATGCTGATGTATGGCAAGGGCCATAACAATATTGTAAAGCAATTATTGTTCAATTAAAATAAATAAATAAAAATTTAAAAATTAGGCTTATTTATTTATAAGGAATATGATTCCTGGTTGATTCTAAATGTTTCTTTGTAGTTGTTTCTTATCATGATGAATTTTTGATGAATTAGTGGGGAAGCCGGCGATCTCCCTAACTCCTCTGCCATCTTCCTGTCAGTCTCTGACTATGCTTTTCTCTAAAATTTTATAGTTTTTGGTCTTAAAGTTAGGTCTTTAATCCATTTTGAGTTTATCTTTGTGTATAGTTTTAGGTAGTGTTCTAATTTCATTCTTTTACATGCAGCTGTCCAGTTTTTCCAGTAACACTTATTGAAAAGACTCTTTTTTCCCTATTATGTATTCTTGGCTCCTTTGTCAAAAATAAGGTATCCATAGGTGTGTGAGCTTATCTCTAGGCTTTCTATCTTGTTGCATTGGTTCATATTTCTGTTTTAGTGCCTGTACCATGCAGTCTTAATGACTATAGCTTTATAGTGTAGACTAAAATCAGGAAGGTTGATTCCTCCAGGTCCATGCTTCTTCCTCAAGTTTGTTTTAGATATTCAGGGTCTTTTCTGTTTCCAGACACTTTTTTTTTTCTTTTTCGTAAATCACACGGTTTATTCCCCTTACATATTTCCACCTTTGTATTAGCCTTCTGTGGTGCTGTGGAGTTTTCCTCTTTGTGTTTCTTGTCAAAAAAATATATTTTTTTTAAAGATTTTTTTCCCCTCTTTTCCACCTTTCCCCCCCCCCCCTTGAGGAGGTTTTTTATTTTGTTTTTAATATATTCAACTGTTTTACCTATAGTTCTTTACCATCTGTAGCTATTCCTGAATATATATAATTTTTTTCCACATGCATATATTTTTCTTTGTTTTTCTATTTTATCTTTTCTTTCTTTTTTAGTCCCCCATTCCACCCCCTCCTTTTATCTTTTCCCTCCTTTCTCTTCTTTTATTCTCTCTTTTTTCCTTCTCCATTTTATCCTCCACTCATATTTTCTCACTGAGTAAGTCAAATTGTTGAGCTCTCTTTGCTATATTCCACAGTTGGCCCTCTGCTAATGCTCAGATTTCCAGATTGAACATTATCTAACTCTTCTTTTAATTGGTTGATATCACTCTGGTTTTTCTTGCTCACTAAGTCAATCTCCTGTACTCATATGTAGAACGCTTTGGTTATAACTGCACGTGTGGAAGTGTGCATATATGTTCCATTATTTCCATAATTACCTTGGAATTGATCTCCTCCCCCTAGAACACAGGCACAAGTCACCCCTAATAGGAAATTAGCACAAACCACCCAACCAACATTTCCCTCCAAAGGCAAAAACCAAAGGGAAGAAATAATACAATGCTAAAGCCTGAGAAAAGGAGACCTCAAGTGTCTCCTTGAGAGCAGCAAGTGAAAAAAAAAAAAAAAAAAAAAGGAGCAAGTGGAAAAAAAAAATATGAAGAGACAGAGAAATACAACACCAATGAAAGAGCAAGGTAGACACTCACAAGACTAAGTAAAGAAAGAGGAAATAAGCAATCTCCCTGAAAGAGAATTCAGAATAATGATAGTAAAGTTGCTCTAAAGATTGAAAATAGAATGGAGAAAAGGCAATAATTATTTAATACAATCATCAAGGACATAGAAGAAATAAAGAATAAGCAAAAAGAGATGAATAACACAATTACTGAAATTAAAAACACTCTAGAAGGAACCAATAGCAGAATAACTGAGGTAGAGGAACAGACAAGTAAGCTGGAGTAGAAAATGGTGGCAGTAACTGCTGAAGAGCAGAATAAAGTAAAAGGAATGAAAAGAATTGAGGATAACCTTGGAGACATTTGGGACAATAGTAAGCACAACAAAGTTTGAGTTATAGGGGTCCCAGAGGAAGAAGAAAAAAACAAAGACACTGAGAAAATTTTTGAAGTAATTATAGTTGAAAACTTCCCCAACATGTGAAAGGAAATAGTCAATCAAGTCCAAGAAGCACATGACAACTCAAAACCTATGGGATTCAGCAAAAACAGTTCTAAGAGGGAAGTTTATAGTGATACAATCATACCTCAAGAAACAAGAAAAGCATTGAATAAACAGCTTAACTCTACATCTAAATCAGCTGGAAAAAGAAGGAAAAAGAACCCCAAAGTCAGCAAAAGGAAAGACATCATAAAATTCAAAGCAGAAACAAGTGAAAAATAAATGAAGAAAATAATAGAAAAGATTAATAAAACTAAAGGCTTGTTCTTTGAGAATATAAACAAAATTGACAAACCACTAGCCAGACTCTTCAAGAAAAAAGAGAGAAAAATCAAATCACAAAATTAGAATTGAAAAAAAATTACAACAAATAACATAAAAATACAAGGTATCATAAAAGAATATTATGAGCAACTATATGCTAATAAAATGGACAACCTAGAGGAAATGGACAGATTCTTAGAAAAGGTCAACCTCCAAAGACTGAACCCAGAAGAAATAGAAAACCTGAACAACCCAATTGCAAACACTGAAATTTAAACAGTTATCAAAAATCTTCCAAAAAACAAAAGCCCACGGCCAGATGGCTTCACAGGAGAATTCTATCAAACATTTAGAGATGAGCCAATGCTTATATTTCTGAAACTCTTCCAAAAAAACTGCAGAAAAAGGAATACATCCAAATTCATTCTATGAAACGACCATCACTCTGATACCAAAACAAGGCAAAGACAACACGAAAAAAGAAAATTACAGGCCAATATCTGATGAATATAGATGCAAAAATCCTCAACAAAATTCTAGCAAACAGAATTCAACAGGATGTTAAAAAAAGCTCATAAGCCATGATCAAGTCGGGTTTATTCCAGGGATGCAAGGATTCTTCGATATACACAAATTAATCAACATGATAAACCATATTAACAAATAGAAAGATAAAACCATATGATCATTTAAATAGATGTGAAAATGACTTTGACAAAATTCAGCATCCATTTATGATATAAAACACTTCAAAAAATGGACATAGAAGAAAACCACTTCAGCATGCTGCTACTGCTGCTAAGTCACTTCAGTCATGTCCAACTCTGTGTGACCCTATAGATGGCAGCCCACCAGGCTCCCCCGTCCTTGGGGTTCTCCAGGCAAGAACACTGGAATGGCTTGCCATTTCCTTCTCCAATGCATGAAAGTGAAAAGTGAAAGTGAAGTCCCTTAGTTGTGTCCGACTCTTCTAGACCCCATGGACTGCAGCCTACCAGGCTCTTCCACCCATGGGATTTTCCAGGCAAGAGTACAGGAGTGGCATGCCATTGCCTTCTTCGCACCTGAGCATAGTAAAGGCCATATATGAAAATCCTACAGCAAACATTATTCTCAATGGTGAAAGACTAAAAGCATTACCTCTAAAATCAGAAACAAGAGAAGGGTGCCCACTCTCACTGCTATTATCCAGCATATTTTTGGAAGTCCTAGCTGCAGCAGTTAGAGAAGAAGAAGAAATTAAAGGAATCCAGATTGGAAAAGAAGTAAAACTCTCACTGTTTGCAGATGATATGATACTAGGCATAGAAAACCCAAAAGAAATCATCAGAAAATTGCTAGATTTGATCAGTGCATTCAGCAAAGTCACAGAATACAAGGACAATACACAGAAATCACTTGCAGTCCTATATATTAGCAATAAAACATCAGAAGAAGAAATTAAATAATTAATCCCATTCACCATTGCAACAAAAATAATAAAATATTTAGGAATAAATGTACCTAAGGAGACAAAATAATTGCATAGAGAAAACTATAATAAATTGATGAAAGAAATCAAAGATGACATAAACAGATGGAAAGATATTCTTTGTTCCTGGATAGGAAGAATCAATATTGTGAAAATGAGGATACTACCAAATGCAATGTATACAATTCCTATCAAATTACCAATGGCATTTTTCTCAGAACTAGGGCAAAAACATTCACAATTCATATGGAAACACAAAAGACCCTGAATAGCTAAAGCAGTCTTGAGAACAAAGAATGGAGCTGGAGGAATCAATCTTCCTTACTTCAGACTATACTACAAAGCTACATCATCAGGAGAGTTTGGTACTGCTACAAACAAAAACAGAAATACAAAGCAATGTAACAAGATAGAGAACATACAGATAAACCTACACACCTATGGGTAACTTATTTTTGACAAAGGGGGAAAGAATATACAATGGGGCAAAGATAGCCTCTTCAATAAGTGGTGCTGGGAAAACTGAACAGCTATGTGCCAAAGAATGAAATCAGAACACTTCCTAATGCCATACACAATGATAAACTCAAAATGGAAATAACCACCTAAGTTGAAGAGAGAGTCCCAAACTGGATAAACCCAAGGAGAGGAGAAAGACACCAAGATATATTAATCAAATTGAAAAAATTAAGTGCAAAGAGAAATATAAGAGCAGCAAGGGAAAAGCAACAAATAATGTACATGGGTATCTCCATAAGGATGACAGCTGATCTTTCAATAGAAACTCTTCAGGCCAGAAGGGAATTTCAGGGTATATAAAGTGATGAAAGAGAAAAACCTACAACCAAGATTACTTACCCAACAAGGATCTCATTCACATTTGAAGAAGAAATCAAAAGCTTTACAGACCAGCAAAAGCTGAGATAATTCAGCACCACCAAATCAGCTATCCAACAAATGCTAAAGGATGCTCTTTAGACAGGAAACACAGTAAAGGTTTATAAAAATGAACTTCAAATCATTAAGTAAATGGTAACAGGATCATACTCATCAATAGTTACCTTAAACATAAATGGTTTAAATACTCCAACCAAAAGACAAAGAGTGACTATGTGGATCCAGACACAAAACCCCTAGATATGCTGTCTACTAGAGACCTACCTCAAACCTAGAGATACATACAGATTGAAAGTGAGAAACTGGAAAAATATATTTCATGCAAACAGAGACCAAAAGAAAATGGGAGTAGCAATACTCATATGAGATAAAATTAACTTTGAATTTGACAGTAGCACAGTAGTAGTGGTTGACTTTAATAATCAACTCACACTAATGGATAAATCAACAAAACAGAAAATTAACAAGGAAGCACAAGCATTAAATGATATATGGGCCAGTTAGACCTAATTGATATCTACAGGGAATTTCACCCCAAAACAATGGATTTCATCTTTTTCTGAAGTGCATACGGAGCATACTCCAGGATAGACCATATTCTGGTCCACAAATCTAGCCTTGGTAAATTAAAAAAAAAAAAAGTTGAAGTCATTTCAAGAATCTTTTCTGATCACAATGTGGTAAGATTAGATATCCACTACAGGAGAAAAAAGCTATATAAAACACAAACATATGGAGGTTAAACAACACTCTTTTGAATAGCCAATAGATCACTGAAGAAATTAAAAAGGAAATAAAAATATGCATGGAAACAAATGATAATGAAAACACGATGAACCAAAACCCAGCGGAGTCAGTAAAAGTAGTGTTAAGAAGGAAGTCCATAGCAATACAAGCCCACCTCAAGAAACAAGAGAAACATCAAATAAACAACCTAAATATACACCTAAAGCTAATGGAAAAAGAACAAAAACACCCAAAGTTAGTAGAAAGAAAAAAAATCATAAAAATCAGATCAGAAACAAGTGAGAAAGGAATGATGGAGACCATAGCAAACATCAACAAAACTAAAAGCTTGTTCTTTAAGAAGATAAACAAAATAAACAAACTATTAGCCAGACTCCTCAATAAAAATAGAGAGAAAACTCAAATCAATAAAATTAGAAATAAAAATGGAGAAATCATAACAGACAACACAGAAATACAAAAGATCATAAGAGACTACTTTGAAGAACTATATGTCAATAAAATGGACAACTTGGAAGAAATGGACACATTCTTAGAAAAGTATAACCTTTCAAAACTGAATCAGAAAGAAATATAAATTCTGAACAGACCAATTCCAAGCATAGAGACTGAAACTGCAATAAAAAATTTTCCAACAAACAAAAGCCCAAGACCAGATTCCTTCAGAGGTGAATTCAACCAAAAACTTAAGAAAATAGCTAACACCTATTTTACTCAAACTCCTTCAGAAAAATTCCAGAGGAAGAAAAATTCCCAAACTCTTTCTGCAAGGCCACTGTCACCGTGATGCCAAAACCGGACAAATATGCCATAAAAAAAAGAAAACTGCAGGTCAATATCACTGATGAACACGGAAGCAAACATCCTTAACAAAATTCTAGCATATAATAACATATCAAAAAGATTATACATCATGACCAAGTGGGCTTTATCCCAGAGATGCAAAAATCCTTCAATATTTGCAAATCAATCAATGTGATACACCATATTAACAAACTGAAATATAAAAGCCATATGATTACCTCAATAGAAGCAGAGAAAGCTTTTGACAAAATTCAATACCCATTTATGATAAAAACTCCCAAGAAAGCAGGCTTAGAAGGAACATATCTTTACATAATAAAATCCATATATGAAAAAACCTGCAGCGAACCTTATCCTCAATGGAGAACAATTGAAAGCATTTCCTCTAAAATCAGGCACAAGAAAAGGGTGCCCACTCACCAATACTGTTCAACGTAGCTTTGGAGTTGCTAACCACAGCAATCCAAGAGGAGAAATAAAAATGGATACAGATTGGAAAAGAAGTAAAACTCTCACTGCTTGCAGATTACATAATCCTCTACATAGAAAGCCCTAAAGATGTCACCAGAAAATTACTAGAGTTAATCATTAAACATAGTAAAGTTGCAGGATATTAAATTAATACACAGAAATCCCTTGAATTCCTATACACCAGCAATGAAAAACAGAAAAAGAAAGAAACAATCCCATTCACCATTGCAACATAAAGAATTAAATACTTCAGAATAATTTTTCTTAAAGAAACAAAAGACCTGCATATAGAAAACTATAAAACACTGATGAAAGAAATCAAAGATGACACAAATAGATGGAGAAACATGCCATGTTCATGGATTGAAAGAATCAGTAGAGTGAAAATGAGTGTACTAGCAAAGCAATCTATAGATTCAACACACTCCCTATCAAACTACCAATGGTATTTTTTTTTAAATAATTAGAGCAAATAATTTCACAATTTGTGTGGAAACACATATAACCTCAAATAAACAAAGAATATTGAGAATATTCTTATTGAGAAATAAGAATGGAACTGGAGGAATCAACCTTCCTGACTTCAGATTATACTACAAAGCTACTTTCACCAACACAGTATGGTATCGGCACAAAGACAGAAATATAGATCAATAGAAAAAAAGATAGAAAGCCCAGAGATAAACCCAATGGACACCTTATCCTTGACAAAGGAGGCAAAAATATACAATGGAGAAAAAACAGCTTCTTCAACAAGTAGTGCTGGTAAATCTGGTCAACCATGTGTATAAGAATGAAACTAGGACACTTTGAAACACTATACACAAAACCATACACAAAAATAAACACAAAATGGATAAAAGATCTAAATGTAATGCCAGAAACTTTAAAACTCTTAGAGGAAAGCATAGGCAGAACACTCTCTGATATAAATCACAGCAAGATCCTCTATGACCCACTTCCTAAAGTAATGGAAATAAAAACAAAAATAAACAAATGAGGCCTAATTAAATTTAAAAGCTTTTGCACAATGAAGGAAACTATAAGAAGGTGAAAAGACAGCATTCAGAATGGGAGAAAATAACAACCCAATGAAACAACTGTCAAAGAATTAATTTCTAATATATACAAGCAGCTCATGCAGCTTACCAGAAAAACGAACAAGCCAATCAAAAAGTCAGCAAAAGAACTAAACAGACATTTCTCCAAAGAAGACAGTCAGATGGCTAATAAACACATGAAAAGATGGACATCACTCATTATTAAAGTAATGCAAATCAAGACCACAATGAGGTATCATCTTATACTGGTCAGAATGGCTGCTATCAAAAAGTCTGCTGCTGCTGCTGCTGCTGCTAAACCACTTCAGTCATGTCCGACTCTGTGCGACCCCATAAACCGCAGCCCACTGGGCTCCCCCGTTCCTGGGATTCTCCAGGCAAGAACACTGGAGTGGGTTGCCATTTTCTTCTCCAATGCATAAAAGTGAAAAGTGAAAGTGAAGTCGCTCAGTTGTGTCTGACTCTTAGCGACCCCATGGACTACAGCCCACCAGGCTCCTCCATCCATGGGATTTTCCAGGCAAGAGTACTGGAGTGGGGTGCCATCACCTTCTCTGATCAAAAAGTCTACAAACAATAAATTCTGGAGAGGTGTGGAGAAAAGGAAACTGTCTAACACTCTTGGTGGGAATGCAAAATGGTGCATCTACTATGTAGAACAGTGTGGAGAATACTTAAAACATGAAATAATTTAAAAAATAAAATATACAAATATGGAAGTACTTCCCAAATTTTATAGATTCAATACATTATCTTTCAAAATATCAGTTGATGTTTTTACAGATATTGACAAGGTGACAAGCCCAAAGACAAGATGATCTTAAATTTTATATACACATCCACTGGATTCAAAAACAATTATGATCCTGGGGAGGGGGGGAAGGCTAGAAGACTCACAATGTGTGATTTCAAAACTTAGAAGTTATGATAATAAATATTATAAGTACAGACATACAGATAGGAATATAATTAAGAATTCAGAAATAAATTTCATATTTGTGGTCAATTGACTTTTGACAAAGACTCTGTGACAAGTCAATGGAGAAAAAATAGTCTTTAAATAAGTAGAGGTGGGGAAACTGGATATCCATATGCAAGCACTGAAGTTGAACCATTTAATGACATCATACACAAAAATTGACTAAAAATGGATCATAGACCTAAATATAGGAGTTGAAATTTCAAAATTCTAGAAGAAAACAGGTGTAAGTCTTACAAATTTGAATTAGATAATAGCATCTTAGATAAGACATCAAAAGTACAAGGAACAAGAGAAAAATTAGATACCTCAGACTTTATGAAAATTTAAAACTTTTTGAATAAAATAATACTTTGTAAAGTGAAAAGACAACCCACATAATTTGAGAAAACATTTGCATATTCTATTTCTGTTAAGCTTTCTGAATATTTGAAGAATTATTACAACTCAACAATAATAAGGCAAACAATAAATTAGCAAAATATTTGAATAGACAATTCTACAAAGAAGATATGCAAGTGGCTAGTAACCACGTGAAAATATACATGCTCAACATGATCAATACTTATAGAAATGCAAGTCAAAACCACAGAGAACGTGCCTTGCCCATGAGTAGTTGTTTGACAGGCTGGGGCACTGGATCAATTGTCAGCCCAGGAAGATATCAGCAGTGACTACCTTTCTGTTTGTTGTAGGGCAAGAGAAGAGGAGCAGGGCAGAGCCTGCCCTTGGAGGCCAGATATTTCAGGGTATGGGAAGAAAATCACTGCACACTAGCTAGATGATGATAAAGCCTACAGGAAAATTCCATGTTTAGGTTGTTAAGGAAAGGTAAATGAAAACTTTGCCATTCATTTGATAACTGAGTAACCTGTAAGTGAAGTTGAGAATTCACTAATAGTGCACAATGGCACGGTGAGGGTAGGGGGTGACTCTTGACCACCAAAAATAGTAATAGACTTTGACAGAAAGAAAAACTGAAACATGGAGTTATTGTGGACTCCAATTGAGACAACACAGTCACTAGAGCAAATTGTATACCCTCTTTCCAGCTTATAAGGTGGTACAGATGAGCATTTCAATGTTAAAATATGTGAGGGTCTTAGTGCTATACCTAAAGTGTTCCTTGTGTTGAATAAAGAAAATTGTCACCAAGAAAAAATCAAAACGCAAAAAACATAATAATGCACTAGCACTTCTTTCCTACTTGATGAATATATATATAATTTATATATATACATGTATATATTATAAATATTATTTATATATATTTATATTATATGTTATTAATATATTATATATTATTTAATATTATTAATAATATTATGTATTATTTATATTTATATATATTTATAATATATACATATATATTATATATATATATTCATCAAGTAGGAAAGAAGTGCTATATTTGTATTATATATGACTTCCCTGGTGGCTCAGACAGTAAAGCGTCTGTCTACAATGTGGGAGACCCAGGTTCAATCCCTGGGTTGGGAAGATCCCCTGGAGAAGGAAATGGCAATCCACTCCAGGACTACTGCCTGGAAAATCCCACGGACAGAGGAGCCTGGTAGGCTACAGCCCATGGGGTCGCAAAGAGTCTGACACAACTGAGCAACTTCATTCACTCACATAACATATATATATATATATATATATATATATATATATATATATATATATATAAAGGGAGCTAGTAGTTTAAGCAAGGATAATGAGAAATTAGAGCACTCTTACATTGCAGGTGAGAATGTATCACGGTATGAATGCTTTGGAAAATAGTAGTTCCCAAAAATGTTAGATATAATATTGCCCAGTAATTATACTGACTAGTGTTTATTCAAGAGAAATGAAAGTGAAAATGTTTGCCCACATATAAACGTGTACACAAATGTTTATAGAAGCATTATTTATAATAGAAAAAAAGCAGAAAAACCTAAATGTCTGTAAACTGATAAACTGAGAATCAAAAGGTAGTGTATTCATACAATGGAATATTAACAGTCAGAAAAGGACTAAAACACTAATGCATGTGACAAGATGAATGGATCTTGGAAACATCAGATCCTTTAAAAGAACAGTTCTAGGTCGTCCTGTTTGGCAATGTGATCATTGACCTCTTAACCTCATCCAATTGGACCAGAATAGGCAAATTACATAAGCAAGGTTAACTGAAAGCTGGCCAGCAACTTGTGATGTGACTATTGATTTGGATTATTACTAGTTACACTCATAGAAATTTAAGGTAAGAATGTCTTAAGATAGTAAGTTTAATTTACTTTCCAAGTTTAATCAATCAGGGTCTTGGATGAAATAGATGATACCCTCAAGTTAGAACCATTCAAGGAGGATTTACTAGAGTCAGAGAGGTGTGTGCAATGTTTGAGTGAGACAAAGAGGATATCTTTGGCAGAAGAAAGGATAGCTGGAGAGTTTAGGAAAGTGAGAATAGTACAAACTGACTAGAGCATAGGGCACAGTGAAAAATGTAAGGGAATGAGTCTCAAAAGTTTTCATAAGCATGGTATTGTAAGACATACATGCATTGAAAACTCTCTTAACAGATGTTAAATTTTTGAGGACTCCAGAATTGTTGTATGGTCTGAAAATGATATATCTACATTTTTTTTCTTTTTTTTTGTAGGATCAAGTACATGTCATTGGGCCCCTGACTTGAGTAAATTCCCACATATTCCTTTAAAGAAGCTGAACCTTTCTTCCCTTCTGAGATAAATACCAGAAAATTGCAATAATGAAATCTGTTTTCCTCTTCCAAACAGTAACCCTTGTTCCTTGCATCTCTTCTTTTCAATTTTTTTCTAGGATGATGGGGGCAAATGTGCATTTCCCTATTCCTCCAGCTAAGTACAGGAAAAAGGACAGCTTAGCAAGACAAACTTTTAGACAATACCCTCCACACTAGCAAAGCACCACAGCAAAAAGCTATAACTGAACCTGTATCCATTCCAGCAAAGGCTAGGTGGGAAACCTAAATTTCCCTTATCTGGTATACTGAGTTGTCCCAAAGTGATGTAAGGGAAATTGAATAGAGAACTGGAACTTTCATTCTGAAAGGACAGCCCCATGGTACAAAGGGAGTTTATATAAAGATTCTAGATTTCCATGCTGCCATGCACTATTGAGATGTTGCTCTTCTTTCCTGCTAGGGTGACGACAAGAGATATTTAATAGAGTAAGAACTTTGACTGCCACCAGGTGCTATTAAAGCCACCCATCCGTAGAGTCAGTAAAGCTAGGTGGGGAACAATGAGGCATCTCCAACCTTTACAAGCCAGGATGTATCACTAAAAGAATAATTGGGGACTAGAACTCCCATCCCTTTATAGCAGTAATGAGGAATCACTCCTCAGGTGTTGATAGAAGCCAGTTGAGAGACCTGGGCAGCTACTCCTACTTTTGCCTATATGGACCACCATAGTTAAACTCGGTGAACAGTGTACTTAACCAACTGGTAATTGTTTGTATGACCCAGGATCATGTGAGTCTAAGAAGAATATAGGAGCCTAAGTCAGAATTAAGTTTGAATTCTTTGAGGTCTCTTTAGATGGCTACTTACAGACAGTATCAGTTGGGCTTCCTCAGAGTAGAAGTCAGTGGGAAGAAGGAAGCATCATGCCTAGGACTGGCCATGGTAAAATTCACAATTTTAAAGTTGTTATGCTATGCTAAGTCACTTTAGTCGTGTCCGACTCTGTGTGACCCCATAGTTGGCAGTTAGCCGTATTTAATTGCTCACCTTCTTCATTAGCCTACAAGGCTACAAGGATAACCTTATTGGGGTACAGCCATTTTTCGTGACCAGACTTTCTTACTTAGTTATGTAGAACAGGGTTGAGAGTGGAAGAATCAGAAATCTTTTTGAGTTAACTTATAGAAGTTCATTCCACGTCATTATGACTCCAGTAATCTGAGGATAATAAGGTATCTGTTGAAAATCATGATAATTAATCTATTAAGTGGTTTTTAAGACATAATGAACACCAGTATTAAAACATAGATGATCTGAAAAGCTGTAAACATGACACAATTTTTGCTTTAAGGAGTCAGCTGCTCAAACTGAAACAGCGGCAAAGCGTCAATAGTTGCCTAGTTCAGTTCAGTTGCTCAGTCGTGTCCGACCCTTTGTGACTCCATGGACTGCAGCATGCCAGGCTTCCCTATCCATCACCAACTCCCAGAGCTTGTTCAACCTCATGTCCATCAAGTCAGTGATGCCATCTAGCCATCTCATCTTCTGTCATCCCCTTCTCCTCCTGCCTTCAATCTTTCCCCAAACCAGGGTCTTTTCCAATGATAGTTGCCAAAATATTCCACATGGTCAAATTTCCAGAAGCAGTCAGGGGCTCATCCAGTACAATATGGCCTTTGTTGCCCTAAGACAAATGGGATCATTGTTGGCAGAAGTCATAAGTTGACTTGCAGTTGTAATTTTTGCGTTAGAATCATATAGAGTCTTAATAGTGTTTCCCGTCCATAATGGTGGATGTGCTACCATATCTGATTTGATGATCGCTTCAAGTAGAGATGGTAATGATTGGGTAGTGCTGGCTTTATCAGCAACTGGATTGTAGTTAGTTTCCTCAGAGAATGGGTTTTGCTTACTGTGGAATCTACCCTAGTGATTCAGAATTTCCAATTTGCAGCAGTGATTTATTTCTGCAAATTGTGACCTCTCTCCTCTCAGTGATCATTGTCTTGCACTCCTGGTTACTGAATGTATGAAACTGTCATTTCCTACATTTTGTTCAGTTTTTAGTTTTTCTGAACAGAAGGGTAAATCCATCCCCTTTTACTCCATCATGTCCAAATACGGAAACTCACTTCTCTTTCTTAGTTGAAGAAGTAAGAAGATGTTTCTTAGAAGATCCTTCCTCTAGGAGAAAAATAATGGCCAAGGTGATTGGAGGTTGAAGAGAGAAACAACATAGAATATCCAGATATAAAAATTGTTCAAGGCACTGATATGTTCTTTTGTTCTATTTTTAGGGACATCTTAACCATCATGTGAGAATTTAGGCTGCCAAGTTCTATCCCTAATTCTTAAAATGATAAACCAAAGAGACATGCTCAAAATTTTTCAGGGGTTGGAGAGTTTCACCAGTAGCATTACAAGATGCTTCTATGAGTATGAGCTTATTGACCCCCTCTTCATCCTGCCTTTCACATGCTTTTCTTGGCAAATATCCTCTCTTTGCACTGAGTTTAATTAATTACATTCTGAGCAGGGAGCAGTCTCAGCATCCCAGCACAGATTGATGGACCACAGACTGAAGATATAAATGACTAATGAATATATCCATTTTATTAATTGGATTTTCCCATATAACGTCCAGCCAAATCCTTTTCAGGGCAAAGCGAAGGCGAAAACATATGCCAGTAGCTCACTAACATTTTCCTTACAACCATTGGCTCTTCCCTTTGACAACTATGTTTGTAAATAGTCACATCTAAACACAGATCTCATCTCTGTCTATGTTTTAAAGTTCATCTGTTCAACATCATTTCATTTTTGGAACTGTTCCCAATAATTAGTATAAAACAAATGTCTCACTATAATTTTAAGTAGTGAGACACTTTATCTAGTTGTTTTTATATGGATTTCCTACATTTCACTCATCTTTTGAGCAGTTTTCATTTCTCAAAATTAAAATGTAAGATGTATGCCTGTGAAGGGCTTTTTTTTTTTTAAAGATCTAAGTCAGTGAGATCGAAAGAGGAACAAGAAAGGTAACTAGTGGACACTGAGGACCTTTTTACTTATAACAACCTCTCCACTTGGGATTGTGCATTGAGTGTCTCATTCAACAACCTTGTGATGTAGCTGCTATTGTTCTGAATTAATAGGTGAAAAAATATGAACCAAGAAAAAGACCAAGATCTGTGCATAGGATTTGCTCAATTCTCCAAATTTAGAACTTTTTCTTATATTCTTCTTTTTTGCAAATTAACTATGTAAAATCAAGCAGAGATTATACTGCTGTATTTTATTTTATATATGCTTATTTAAACACTACTAGGGTTTCATTCTTATGATAAAATTATAAGCATTTCAAAACACTAAAATGTGGTATTTTTAAAAATATAAAATATTGTTTTTTGAGTAACCAATAATTTTGAGTTTTGTGTTACATACATATATTCAAATACACATGGAAGTTGTGGTGGTTTAGTTGCTAAGTCATGTCTGACTCTTGCAACCTCGTGAAATGTAGCTTGCTAGGCTCCTCTGTCCATGAGATTTCCCAGGTAAGAATACTGGAGTGGATTGCCATTTCCTTCTACTCAAATATACATATTACTTTGTATTTTGGTAACTGTTATATGACATGTATTATATTCTTCATGTATTATAGTCTTCAACTTATTTTTTTAATTTAAAATTAATCTTTTTTTTCTCTGTTAAACATGATATCAGATCAGATCAGATCAGTCGCTCAGTCGTGTCCGACTCTTTGCGACCCCATGAATCGCAGCATGCCAGGCCTTAATTGCTGCATGGTATTCTGTTGTGTGCTACAGCTTAACTTTTTAATAATTCACTGCTTTATATTATATACATACATATGTATATATATATATATATAGTTTTATACTATAAATAATACTAAAACCAACATCCATATAATTACATCTTTTCATATGTGCAAATGTATAATTCATTTTCTTTCTCTATTTGGCCATTTTCCTCTTTTAATTTAGGAGATTGTAGTTTAATTAGCAAATGCACTATCCAGTAACATTGCCAGCTTTACCTCATCTTTCTAAAGCATTTAAATGATCTTCTCTCTATTCCAGAACTTTTTGGGTTGACTGATATTGGCAGTCAGATAACAAACTCCTGATTCACAGCCATTCAGGTCTTAAAATTATTGGATGTTCCAGTATTCACATTGTGAGAGCAGGTTCATAGAGTTATAGAAATTAAGAGATTGAAATGACCTTTTGGCTCAACTGTTTCACACACCTGCCAGCACAAGGTTCTCCTTTATAATATACATTATTAATAGCATGAACTGGAATATATTTCTTTAGAATTAGTTCTTCCACTCAAACAAAAAGGAAAAAGTCTTCCATAAGAAGAGGCATTCACCCAAACGAGGGATTTCATCACATTAAAAATAAGGATATAGTTTTACTGCAATTTTAAAAAAATTATGTTGAATCATGCTATTTAGCTTGATTTAAAATGCTCTTTATCAGTACAATTTCTCTTTTTCTCAGAACACTATTCCATTACTTAAAACTTATTACCAACAGAAAAAGTAATTCACCTCAAAAGTAAATTTTCTAATATTCCTAACTGGAGAAGTTTGATAGCTGAGAGAATGGGCCACATTCTGATTTCAAGAATAACCACTTAAAGTAAGAATAATACTGCCAAAATTGAGGTACCACTCTCCTTAAACACAAATATACAATTTAATAATATATAGGTTTTGTTAAATTTAGGTAAGACAAAAATGTTCAGTTCTCAAGACATTGTCTAGCACACACTCAACAAACGTTTTTTTTTTTTTTTCTCATCTCATTCATTCAATCTTCCTTATCACCTAAATTAATGTTCAATTATTTGTCTTAGATGTTCATTCATTTATTTATAATATATTGAGTTCCAACATTATTATGGTAAACAATACTGGTATAGTAAATGGAGATGGCGACTAACTAAAGGTTAGTTTGTTTTGTTCTTTTGGAAATTAGAATCTATTTGGGAAATCAGTTACTAATCAAGGAATCACACACAAAAATAAAAAATAAACTACTGTAGGTGAAAGAAATAGGTAGCATGAGAGTACAGAGAGATTAATTTGTATAGTCAGAGCAAGACACCTGAATGATGAATCTAAGGTGGAAACGGGAGGAGAGGAAAGGCAAGAATATCCCATCATGGAAAGAGAATACAATGAAAATTATAAGACACTGATGAAAGAAATCAAAGAACATACGCAGATTGAGAAATTTTTCTCTGTTCCTGGGTAGGTAGAATCAATATTATGAAAAGGATTATGCTATCAAATGCAATCTACAGATTCAAAGAGATCCCTATCAACTTACCAATGGTATTTTCCCAAGAACTGGGACAAAAAACTTCACAATTCATATGAAAGGGAACACAAAAGACCCTGAATAGCCAAAGCAGTCTTGAGATAGAAGAATGGAGCTGGAGGAATCAATCTTCCTGACTTCAGACAATACTAGAAAGCTATAGTCATCAAGACAATATGGTACTGGCACAAAAATAGAAATATAGACCACTGGGACAAGGTAGAAAGCCCAGAAATAAACCCATGCACTTATGGGTACTTTATTTTTGACAAAGGAGGAAAGAATATACAATGGGGAAAAGAAAGCTTCTTCAATAAGTGGTGCTGGGGAAACTGGACAGCTACATGTAAACAAATGAAATTAGAACACTTTCTAATACCATACACAAAGATAAGCTCAAAATGTATTAAAGACCTAAATGTAAGACCAGAAACTATAAAACTCTTAGAGGAAAACATAGGCAGAACACTCAATGGCATAAATCAAAGCAAGATCCTCTATGACCCACCTCCCAGAGTAATGGAAATAAAAACAAAAGCAAACAAGTGGGACCTGATTAAACTTAAAAGCTTTTGCTCAGCAAAGGAAGCTATAAGCAAGGTGAAATGAAAAGCCACTGATAAAGGATTAATTTCCAAAATATACAAACAGCGCATACAACTCAATACCAGAAAAACAAACAACAAACAACAAACAACAAACAATCAAAAAGTGGGAAAAACACCTAAACAGACATTTTTCCAAAGAAGACACGTAGATGGCTAACAAACACATGAAAAGATGTTTGACATTGCTCATTATTAAAGAAATACAAATCAAAACTACAATGAGCTATAACCTCACACCAGTCAGAATGGCCATCATCAATAAGTCTACTGATAATAAATGCTGGACACAGTGTAGAGAAAAGGGAACACTCTTGCACCGTTGGTGGGAATGTAAATTGATACAGCCACTATGGAAGATGGCATGGAGATTCCTAAAAAAAAAAAAAAAAAAAAAACTAGTAATAAAAGCACATATGACCCAGAAATCCCACTCCTAGGGGTATACCCTGAGGAAACCAAATTGAAAAAGACACATGTATCCCATTGTACTGCAGCAGTATTTACAAAAGCTAGAACATGAAAACAACCTAGAAGTCCATCGGTTGATGAATGGATAAAGAAGTTGTTGTACGTATACACAATGGAATATTATTCAGCCATAAAAAAGAACCCATTTGAGTCAGTTCTAATGAGGTGGATAAACCTAGAGCCTATTTTACAGAGTGAAATAAGTCAGAAAGAGAAAGATAAATATTGTATGCTAATGCATATATATGAATATAGAAAATGGTACTGAAGAATTTATTTACAGGACAGACATAGAGAATAGACTTATGAACATGGGGAGAAGGGAGGAGAGGGTGAGATATATGGAGAGAGTAACATAGAAACTTACATTTCCATATGTAAAATAGATAACCAACAGGAATTTTCTGTATGTTTTAGGAAACTCAGACAGGGGCTCTATATCAATCTAGAGGGGTGGGGTGGGGAGGGAGATGGGAGGGAGGTTCAAAAGGGAGGGGTATGTTTACCTATGGCTGATTCATGTTGAGTTTGACAGAAAAAAAATTCTGTAAAGCAATCTTCCTTCAATTAAAAAATAAATATTATTTTCAAGAGAAAACAATATCAGGACTAAAATATTCAGTAGCTAAAATGAAAGACACACTAGACAGAATGAACAGCATTCTAAGTGATACAGAAGAGTGCATAAGTGATATGGAAGACAGAATAATGGAAATTACTCAGTCAGGACAGCAGAATAAAAAACCGTTAAAAAATGAAAGCAATATAAGAGATCAGCTGAATGCCGAAGAATTGATGCTTTTGAACTGTGGTGTTGGAGAAGACTCTTGAGAGTCCCTTGGACTGCAAGGAAATCCAACCAGTCCATTCTGAAGGAGATGAGCCCTGGGATTTCTTTGGAAAGAATGATGCTAAAGCTGAAACTCCAGTACTTTGGCCACCTCATGCGAAGAGTTGACTCATTGGAAAAGACTCTGATGCTGGGAGGGATTGGGGGCAGGAGAAGAAGGGGACGACAGAGGATGAGATGGCTGGATGGCATCACTGACTCGATGGACGTGAGTCTGAGTGAACTCCGGGAGTTGGTGATGGACAGGGAGGCCTGGCGTGCTGGGATTCATGGGGTCCTAAAGAGTTGGACATGACTGAGCGACTGAACTGAACTGAACTGAAGGAATAACATTTAACTTTCTAAAATTCACATTTTAAGGGTGCCAGAAGAAAGAGAAGGATGACAAAACTCTACTTGAGGAAATAAAACTGAACACTTTCCAAACGAAGAAGACAGCAGGCATCCAGATTCATGAGGCACAGAACATTTGAAACAGCATCAACTGTAACAATGAAATGAACCCAAATATTGAAATTATGCCAATGGCAACAATATGGGTGGACCTAGACACTGTTACTTTTATCGAAATAAGTCAGACAAAGACAAAGATTATATGATATCTCTTATATGTAGAATCTAAAATAATAATGCCAACTGACATATATGCAAAAGAAAAACATACTGATAGATACAGAAAACAAACTTTTGATTGTCAAATGGGAGGGGAACAGTGAAGGGATAAATTAAGGGTAGGGAATTAGGAGATACAAACTACTATGTACAAAATTAGGAGATACAAGCTACTATGTACAAAATGGATAATCAAAAAGGATATACTGTATAGTACACAGTGTTATAGACATTACCTTGTAATACCTTTTAATGAAGTATAATCTACCAACAATACTGAATCATTATGGTATACAAGTGAAACTAATACTGTAAATCAACTGTACTTCTATAAATACTGGAGAGGGTTGAAGGAAAGAGAATCCTCCTATACTGTTGATGGAAAATTGATAATCACTATGGAGAAGAGTATGGAGTTTCCATAAGAAACTAAAGCTAGAGCTTCCATGTGATCCAAAAAGCCTACTCCTGGGCATATATTCAAAGAAAAACATGGTTTGAAAAGATACATGGAACCCAATAGTAGTACTATTTACAATAGCCAAGACATGAAAGCAACCTAAATGCTTGACAGATGCTTTCATTGACAGATGAAAGGATAAAGGAGATGCAATACATGCATATAATGGAATACTACTGAGCCATTAACGAGAATGAAATAACGTCATTTGCAACAACATGGATGAACCTAGATATTGTCATACTATGTGAAGTACGCCAGACAAAGGCAAATACCATCCAATAGCGCTTATATGTGGAATCTAATACAAATGAACTTATTTACAAAACAGAAACAGATTCACAGACATAGAAAACAAATTTATGGTTACCAAAGGGAAAAGTGGGAGAGATAAATCACAAGTTTGAGATTGGCAGGTACAAGCTAGTGTGTATACAACTGGTAAACAACAAGTTTTATTGTTTAGCAGAAGGAACTATATTCAATCTCATAATAAACTATAATGGAAAATAATTTTAAAATACAATATTACATTTAGAACATGACATACACTATGATTATAGATAGTAAATGACTTTTCCATAAATTTTGTAATATGTTAAATATACTTTTATTTAAGCTGAACCTTTCTCATTTTCTCATAAACCTCTCTTACTAATAAACTGCATATATACTCTGCCTAGTGGATATTCCTGCAACTATTATAGTAAAAGTATCACCATTGCCCAGCAGATACTCTCACATTTCTATTTTATCAACATAATGCAAGCTCTCCTACACAAAACATATACTCCTTATAATTTTACTCAACTGTCTTCTAAGAATAGCAATACTTTTCTCATAACATTTCAAATATTTGTTTCATAGAATTATAAATTGCTATTGGTGAATGATAATATCTAAAGAAGAGAATGACATAGGAATTTAATTTGCTCTCTCCTGGTCCTTGCTAGCAATATCCAGTCAACCCTGTGCAGTGTTGTTCTGAGTCTTCCTGAATTCTCACATATGGTGATCCCATTAAAGTTCTGTGTTCATGTTCCAAAACCACAAGTCAGGACTGGCTAAATAATGAGCAGAGAGTTGTAAAAAAAAAGTTATGTATATATAGTAATAGTGTTCTAGCAAACTCAAAAGCCTGATCTCTTTTGTGTGTATCCTCTCTAACTGACATTACTTTCTTGTATTGGCCACACACTCATGTTGAAAATGATAGCAAATACTTTCCTATAGAGTTGCACCATTTAAAATTCCCCTCAACAGTGTTCCAATTTCTCCACATTCTCACTTACACTAACTGACTTATGTTTATTTATTGTTTTATAATAACCATTCCTGATCGGTATGAAGTGATATCTAAATATGGTTTTGATTTGTATTTCCCTGATGATTAGTGATGTTGAGCATTTTCTTCACATACAGTATTAAAGTTCATAAAAAATTAAAAATTAAACTTCCATATGAGATAGCAATCCTTTTTTAGGGTATATATCCAAAATAATTGAAATCATAATCTTAGAGATGTCTGTACTCCCATGTTCATCACAGAACTATTCACAATACCCAAGATGTGGAAACAATCCATGTTCACTGATAATGAATGAATGAATAAAATAAAATAAACGAATGGGATCTAATTAAAATTAAAAGCTTCTGCACAACAAAAGAAACTATAAGCAAGGTGAAAAGACAGCCTTCAGAATGGGAGAAAATAATAGCAAATGAAGCAACTGACAAACAACTAATCTCAAAAATATGCAAGCAACTCCTGCAGCTCAATTCCAGAAAGGTAAACGACCCAATCAAAAGATGGGCCAAATAACTAAATAGACATTTCTCCAAAGAAGACATACAGATGGCTAACAAACACATGAAAAGATGCTCAACATCACTCATTATGAGAGAAATGCAAATCAAAACCACAATGAGGTACCATTTCATGCCAGTCAGAATGGCTGTGATCCAAAAGTTTACAAGCAATAAATGCTGGAGAGGATGTGGAGAAAAGGGAACCCTCTTACACTGTTGGTGGGAATGCAAACTAGTACAGCCACTATGGAGAACAATGTGGAGATTCCTTAAAAAACTGGAACTAGAACTGCCTTATGATCCAGCAATCCCACTGCTGGGCATACACACCAAGGAAACCAGAATTGAAAAGGACACATGTACCCCAATGTTCATCACAGCACTGTTTGTAATAGCCAAGACATGGAAGCAACCTAGATGCCCATCAGCAGATGAATGGATAAGAAAGCAGTGGTACATATACACAATGGAGTATTACTCAGCCATTAAAAAGAATACATTTGAATCAGTTCTAATGAGGTGGATGAAACTGGAGCCTATTATACAGAGTGAAGTAAGCCAGAAAGAAAAACACCAATACAGTATACTAACGCATATATATGGAATTTAGAAAGATGGTAACGACAACTCTGTATGTGAGACAGCAAAAGAGACACAGATGTATAGAACAGTCTTTTGGAGTCTGTGGTAGAGGGAGGGGGAGGATGATTTGGGAGAATGGCATTAAAACATGTACAATATCATATAAAAACAAATCGCCAGTCCAGGTTCGATGCAGGATACAGGCAGTTTGGGGCTGGTGCACTGGGATGACTCAGAGGGATGGTATGGGGAGGGAGGTGCATGGGGAACACTTGTACAAGATGTTCAGGATGGGGAACACTAGTACACTCATGGTGGATGCATGTTTATGTATAGGAAAACCAATACAATATTGTAAAGTAAAAAATAATAATAATAATAAAAACAAAATAAGTAAAAGAAAATATGTATACAAAAAAAGTATATATACATACAGCATAATACTATTTCTTCTTAAAATAAGAAAAATTTGCAATATGTAGCAATATATATGTAATGAGAACATTATGCTAAGTGAAATAAGGTAATCAGAGAAAGACAAATACACATGATCCTACTCATATATGTTATCTAAAATAATCAAACATATTGAATCAAAGAGTGGAATAATGTTTGCAGGGCTGGTAAAAGGGGAAGTATGGAGTCAAAGGGCATACAGTTTCTCCCCAGGTGGCGCTACCGGTAAAGAATCCATTTGCCAATGCAGGAGACATAAGAGACACAGATTCCATCCGTGGGTCAGGTAGATCCCCTGAAAGAGGGCATGGTAACCCACTCCAGTATTCTTGCCTGGAGAATCCCATGGACAGAGGAACCTGGACGACTACAGCCCATAGGGTCATGAAGAGACAGACAATGAAGTAACTGAGAATGCACACAAGCAGAATGTATATCCTCTAGAGATCTACTGTACAACATTACACCTGTAGTCAGCAATAATACATTGCACACGTAAAAGTTTTTTAAGAGGGTAAATGCCATGCTAAGTGTTATTACCATATTAAAATAAAATAAAGGATAACACATAAAGAAAGGGGAAATCATGGCAATCCATAGTTTCTTTTTCTTTCAATCCTGTCCTGCTTCTCAGTAAACTGAATAAAGAGTGTTTAGAACATGTGTTTCAGAAATTCAATAAAAACAATTTTGAACAGTGTTTCTACTTTTAAGGTAGAATAAATTTTAACCATGTTCAAACTGAAAGTTGTTGATGATTCTTCATGCAAGTAAAATGGTTTTAGAATTGTATAAAACTGGCATTTTATAATATGATGATAAACAATAAAATACATGCTAATAATTTAAAATTTTAATTTTCCCTAACTTGTAATATAATTATAATTAAATTTTTTTTATTTTGCAAAATTTTAATTCACAAGCATTTGTAAGAAATAAAGCAGGTACCTCACATTCCCTTTTATGTGATTTCCCAAATGATAACATTTTGCAAAATTATAGTGCAATATCATAAGCTGGATATTGATATCGGTACCATCAAGATACTGAACATTTATCAGTTCAGTTCAGTCGCTCAATCATTTCCAATTCTTTGCGACCCCATGGACTTCAGCACGCCAGGCCTCCCTGTCAATCACCAACACCTGGAGTCTACTCAAACTCATGTCCATCGAATTGGTGATGCCATCCAGCCATCTCATCCTCTGTCATCCCCTTCTCCTCCTGCCCCCAATTCCTCCCAGCATCAGGGTCTTTTCCAATGAGTCAACTCTTCACATGAAGTGGCCAAAGTACTGGAGTTTCAACTTCAGCATCAGTCCTTCCAATGATAACCCAGGACTGAGCTCCTTTAGGATGGAGTGGTTGGACCTCCTTGCAGTCCAAGGGACTCACAAGAGTCTTCTCCTTAGCCTCCAATTAAAATAAATAAATTTATATTAAAAAAAGAAAAAATAAAATAAAAAGATTCTTCTCCAACACCACAGTTCAAAAGCATCAATTCTTCGGTGCTCCGCCTTCTTCGCA
This sequence comes from Bos grunniens, assembly GCF_055505025.1. NCBI lineage: Eukaryota > Metazoa > Chordata > Mammalia > Artiodactyla > Bovidae > Bos > Bos grunniens. Next base: position 3,881,797 of record NC_141179.1, on the reverse strand, counting down.
GTCCAACTCTTACATCCATACATGACTACTGGAAAAACCATAGCCTTGACTAGACGGACCTTTGTTGGCAAAGTAATGTCTCTGCTTTTGAATATGCTATCTAGGTTGGACATAACTTTCCTTCCAAGGAGTAAGCGTCTTTTGATTTCATGGCTGCAATCACCATCTGCAGTGATTTTGGAGCCCCAAAAAATAAAGTCTGACACTGTTTCCACTGTTTCCCCATCTATCTGCCATGAAATAATGGGACCAGATGCCATGATCGTAGTTTCTGAAAGTTAAGCTTTAAACCAACTTTTTCACTCTCCTTTTTTTTTTTTCTTTAAATATTTAATAGAATTTGTCAGTAAAACCATCTGGTCCTGGACTTTTGTTTGTTGGGAGGTTTTTTATTTCAGATGTAGTTTCCTTGCTAGTAACTGATCTGTTCAGTTTCTATTTCTTCATCAATCAGTTTTGGTAGGTTGTGTATTTTTCAGAATTTACCCATTTCTTCTTGATTGCCCAACGTAATTTTGGGCATATTGTTGTTCTTAGTTTCATCAAGAGGCTTTTTAGTTCCTCTTCACTTTCTGCCATAAGGGTGGTGTCATCTGCATATCTGAGGTTACTGATATTTCTCCTGGTAATCTTGATTCCAGCTTGTGCTTCTTCCAGCCCAGTGTTTCTCATGATGTACTCTGGGTAGGAGTTAAATAAGCAGAGTGACAATATACAGCCTTGACGTTCTCCTTTTTCTATTTGGAACAAGTCTGTTGTTCCATGTCCAGTTCTAACTATTGCTTCCTGACCTGCATATAGGTTTCTCAAGAGGCAGGTCAGGTGGTCTGGTATTCCAATCTCTTTCAGAATTTCCACAGTTTATTGTGTAAGTTGTCACATATATATGTATAAATTATTGTAGTATTCACTTATTATACTTTTGACTTTTGGAGGGTCTGTAATTATGTCTTGTTTCATTCCTAATATTGAGAATTAGTATTATGTTATGATACTATGATTCTACTGAATCCTTCTGTTTTATCTGGCCTCTGGAGTCTGTTGACATCTGAAGGATTATTTCTCATTACCATCGAGTGGGGTTGGGGGTTCTGATTTCCCATAAATATCTCCATTGACATAATGGGAGCTGTTACTTTAAAAGTGTTGAAACTCCAGCTCCGCACTTGGTTTTCTCTAAAGTCACTTTGTTGGGGGCTGGAGGATAACTTTTTTTCTCCCTGTGAGTGTAGAGATCCAGGTTACCCAGTGGACTTTCACTGGAATGGGTGAGATTGAGGCCACAGTTATTTCTATGCATTTGGCTGATGCTGAGAAGTTATTGTTTAAATTTTTTTCGTCTGACTAGGCTGCCTTTTTTCTTATCCTCCTGTGAGCAGAGACAAGAGTTTTTTTGTTTGTTTGTTTTTGTTTTTAATCTGAGACCACTGGGATACCTGAGTGGCTGGTTCCTTCAGATCAAGTCTTAGGTACATAAGATGAAAAGAAAAGCTAGATAATCAGCACAATGTCTTTCCCAGGTCTCTAAGTATCTAGCCAGTCTGTCTTCTCTCTGCATTTCATACTGTGTTTGTGACTGTTTTATATAGTCATGTCCAGGGTTTTCAGTTGTGCTTAAGAAGCATAGGGAAAAGTATATTTACTCCATCTTTCTGGAAGCAGAATTTTACTATATTTTTGTGGTAATTTTTTATGGAAAAATTACATATTATACCTTTAACAGAACTTTATTCTTTATGTAGCTAGCTCTGCCTGGGTGTTTGACATGAAAGTAGGAGATTTCAGTAAGTGTTCAATATGTCATTTTGAATTTGAAGTCCTACGGTATTAAAAAAAAAAAAAAAGTTGATTACATCACTCTCTCTTTTTAAGATTATCCAATATTTTTGATCACTTTAAGGACAATACTAAATTATTTAAGAAGATCTATACGGTTTTACATGGTCAGGAGTCTGGCCCCCTCTAGCTTCATTTAGCATCTTTTGCTCATTACTCTTTCCTCTCCAATCATCACTCTCTACCTCCCAGGTTAAGTTTATTTCTAGATAGACTACAACTGGGGGAAACTGACTGTTCAGGGGATTAGGAGAAAAAATAGCCAGAGCAAACAGCAAATGCAAAAGTTCTGGTTTTATTTTGCTGTTAATGTGATTTTTTTTAAAAAATCTAAAAACATAGATAATGGTATTATTAACATTCTGGGAAAGATTGAGGTTGATCAGGTTGCTTTGGAGGGACTCAGAGAAAGAAAAAGACTGAAAAATTAGGGAAGAAAAAAAAATATATATATTCTATACAAGAAGAGATGTGAAGTAGAAAATGTTTCATATGAGAGAGGAACTCTTCTTTTGAGGGATCAAAGACATTGAGCATAATGTCTGACATATTGTCTTCAGTATTATAGTGACCTGCAGAGCTAAGAAATCTCTATTTCCAGAAGTTGACTAGAAATAGTACTGAGGGAAGACACTTCTTCAAACAACTAATGATTTCTTGATTTCCCTTTTACATGGAAAAAAGAATTTTTGACCATTAAAAATATTAGAGTATCTGTGACATAAATTCCATTTATTATAACTTTCAAATAAGTCTATAACCTAAGTGAAAGTGCTTGTTTTCCTAAGAAATCTTATTAATGGACAAATTACAAATATAAAGTATATGTTGTATGTCTCCCAGACACTTAACTATTCCTAAGGTTTATTTGCACATTTATTATTTAAAATTTATAATATGTATTGCACATACTTTACTGAATTAAAGAGTATGTGTCACTATCAGATAAACATGAACATATTTAACTTTTCCATACTTCTTCCATAGTGCACAACATTTAACTGAAAAGTTTTCCATTTTCACTAAAGTTGTTCTGAACCAATTCAGAAAGAGAGACCAAATGATACACACAATATCCCTCTTGACTCATATTAATTTTGCATTATTTTCATCTTAATTACAGACAATATTCATAAAATTTTTATTGCATGTTTTCAGCACAAAAACTTAAATACAATAAATTCTTGACAGAAACTATGAGAAAGATCTTTAGATTAGACAGTTTTGGATTAAGTTCCATTTGTCAATAGTGTATACATCAAGATACCTACAAAATCTACATCATGTGTGTACTTTAGCAAAAATTTATTATTGGGTCCATGTCCAATACAGTCAACAGGAGCTGTAGCCATTTTGGTATTCAGGTACCTGGGATGATGAAAGTGCCACTTTGTCACACGATTTCACCAAGGCAAATGAAAGGAGCATAGCAAATGATGCACCATCTCCTAATTCATTCACCCAAATGTAATCTCAAGTATATTACCTCTACTTAGTGAAAATGAGTTCAAGCTTTAACTAACTAGAAAAGAGGTAAATACTACAATTATACCTTATCACTATTGACAAACTATGAGTAACTTTTATTAGTTATATGGAAGAAAATAAAACTTAAGGAAGTAGAATAACATCTGAAGCCACACAACTAGGAAATAGAAAATTATTCAAGTGAACAATACTTGAAACTATAGTGTTATTTTTCTATATTGCAATAAAACCTAGAATTTCTGTAATAAGATGGGACAATCCTAGATTTCATCAAATTTGTTTCTCATCTCTCAGAGACAGCTTCCCTTCATTGTCTGGTAAAAAGTATCATGAAAATCATAGTTTCATATTTTTCTGTGTTTTTTTATTCATTTTGAGCACAAGGGTAAATCCAGTTAATGTTACTTCATATTGGTCATAAGTGACTGATATTATATCATTTTTACAGCATTCTGGAAGTCTCTTTCTATACCATGTGAATAGAATTTATTTTATAATGAATCAGGAGCCAATCAAAAACTTTTTAAGGTATGGAACATTTAAGGTATGTTCCATTTAAAATGGAACACTTTAAGAAATATAAGTCATTTTGCAGGCTTTAATTTGAATTTGAAAATAAGAGATGACAATTGTGTGTAAAATTAGGAATCAATTTATCATAAATTCATAATTTAGATAACTACATAATATTGTAGATTTCAGGTTTATATGTATTGGATCAATTCAATCAAACAAATGGGAATGATTAAATTTGAAACATTTTTTAAAATTATACAAATTTTCCTGGCATGGTAACTCTCTCAATATGTTTTTCTGAATAGACAATTAAGGACTTCTGTGGAAAAATTTTTTTGGAATTTGATTTATTCATCTTTTTACCTTTTTTTTGTTGTTGTTTTTCAGTCACCAAGTCATGTCTGACTCTTTGAGACCCCATGGGTTGCAGCATGCCAGACTTCTCTGTCCTTCACTGTCTCCTGGAGTTTGTTCAAATCCATGTTCATTGAGTTGGTGATGTCATTCAACCATCTTATTCTCTGGTACCCCCTTCTCCTCCTGCCCTCAATCATTTCCAGCATCAAGGTCTTTTCCAATGAGTTGGCTCTTTACATCAGGTGACCAAAGTTTTGGAGCTTTGGCTTCAGAATCATTCCTTCCAGTGAATATTCAGGGTTGATTTCCTTTAGGATTGACTGAGAGGTTTGCTGTCAAGGTTTGCTCACCTTGCTGTCCAAGGAACTCTCAAAGCATTAAGCAGGACTCTCAAAGATGGTGCTCTGGGACAGACAACCCAGAAGGAATGGGGAAGGTGGGCAGTAGGAGGGGTGTTCAGGACGGGGGAGCACATGCATGCCCATGGCTGATCCATGCCAATGTGTCAGGGGCCACCATAGTGTTGTGAAGTGATTGTCTTCCAATTAAAATAAATAGAAAAAAATAAAGTCTTCTACAGTAGAACAATTTGAAATCATCAGTTCTTCAGTGCTCTGCCTTCTTTATGGTCTGACTCTTACATCTGTATATGACTATTGAAAAAACCATAGCTTTGATTTTATGGACCTTTTTCAAAAAGTGTTGTCTCTGTTTTTTTTTTAATACATTGTCTAGATTTGTCATAGTTTTTCTTCCAAACAGCAAGTGTCTTTTAATTTCATGGCTGTAATCACTGTCCACAGTGATTTCGGAGTCCAAAAAAATAAAATGTGTCACTGTTTCAATTTTTTCCCATTATTTGCCATGAAATGATGAAACTAGATACCATAATCTTAGTTTTTTTAAACATTGAGCTTTAAACCAGGTTTTTCAGCCTCCTATTTCACCTTTATCAAGAGGCTCTTAAGTTCCTCTTTGCTTTCTGCCATTAGGGTGGTATCATCTTGAATTCCGCCCCCTCCCCACCCCGCCTCTGGAATTCCATTGCTTTTTCTATGATCTGGTGAATGTTGGTAATTTGATCCCTAGTTCCTCTGCCTTTTCTAAATCCAACTTGTACCTCTGTAATTTCTTGGTCCATGTACTGTTGAAACTTAGTTTGAAGGATTTTGAGCATTACCTTGTTAGCATGTGAAATCAACAGAATTGAATGGTAGTTTGAACTTTCTTTGGCATTGCCTTTCTTTTGAATTGAAATGAAAACTCACATTTTCCAGTCCTGTGACCATTGCTAAGTTTTCCAAATTTGCTGGCATATTGAGTGCAGCACCGTCACAACATCATCTTTTAGGATTTTAAATAGCTCAACTGGAATTCCAGCACATCCATAGTTCTTCAAGCACTCTGATCTAATCCCTTGAATATGTTTGTCACTTTCAATGTATAATCATATGGGATTTGATTTAGGTCATATCTGAATGGTAGAAGTCAATGGCAACCCACTCCAGTACTCTTGCCTGAAGAATCCCATGGATGGAGGAGCCTGGTGGGCTGCAGTCCATGGGTTCTCTATGAGTCTGTCACAATTTGAGTGACTTCAGTTTCACTTTTCACTTCCATGCATTGGAGAAGGAAATGGCAACCCACTCCAGTGTTCTTGCCTGGAGAATCCCATGGACGGGGGAGCCAGGTGGGCTGCCGTCTATGGAGTCGCACAGAGTAGGACACGACTGAAGCGATTTAGCAGCAGCAGCAGCATATCTGAATAGCCTAGCTGGTTTTCCCTACTTTCTTCAATTTAAGTCTGAATTTTGCAATAAGGAGCTCTGATCTGAGCCACAGCTCCAGGTCTTGTCTTTGTTGACTCTTTAGAGGTTCTCATCATTGGCTTCAATGCATATAATCAGTCCGATTTTGGGTATTGACCATGTGGTTGTGTTCATGTGTAGAATTGTCTCTTGTGTTGTTTGGAAAAGGATGTTTGCTATGACCAGAGTGTTCTCTTGGCAAAACTGTTAAACTTTATCTTGTCTCATTTTGTACTCCAAGGCCAAACTTGGCAATTACTCCAGGTATCTCTTGACTTCCTTCTTTTTCATTTCAATCCCCTATGATGAATAGGGCATCTTTTGGGGTGTTAGTTCTAGAAGGTCTTTTAGCTCTTCATAGACATGTTCAACTCCAGTTTCTTCTGACATATGGTTGGGGCATAGACTTCGATTACTGTGATGTTGAATTGTTTGCCTTAGAAATGACCTGTGATCATTTTACTATTTTTGAGGTTGCACCCAAGTATTGCATTTCTAACTCTTTTGTTGACTATGAGGGCTATTCCATATCTTCTAAGGGATTCTTGCCCATAGCGATTGACGCAATGGTCAATTTAATTAAATTTGCTAATTCCCTTATTTATTCTATTTTTCAACAGTTGCCTTAATCCTCTCCTTATTTTGAAATGCAAAACATCTTACAAGTCCTAGAAGAATCTTCTAGCTTGCATATTTGAGTCTTACGTTCAAAGTTAGTGGCTACCCTGGTGGTTCAGTTGGTAAAGAGTCCACCTGCAATGCAGGAGACCTGGGTTCGATCCATGGGTTGGGAAGATCCCCTGGAGAAGGAAATGACAACCCACTCCAGTATTCTTGCCTGGGGACTTCCATGGACAGAGGAGTCTTGGGCTACAGTCCATGGGGTCACGATGTTCAAAGTTAAATTTGTCTTGCAGTCTAACACAGGTGGTATTGATCTAGTATTTGTAGATGTTATCTGTCACCTTAACATGTGGATCTGCTTTAAATGAAGTATATGAAAGTGTTTCATCTATTTTTTTTTAAGAGTCAGAATCATAATAGGCCAGAAGCATAAAAGTTCAAGTCATTCTGCCTAAATTCACATCTAAGCTCTTTCATACTAGCTTTGTGCACTCAGAGCAGCTATTTATCCCCTGTGTAGTTAACTTCTTACCTATAAACTGGAGATAACATACTTCCCTCTCTCATGGATTTGGTGTAAAGATGAAATGATTCAATACAGGTAAAGTACTTAGAAAAGTACTTACATAATAAGCATACAAAAATATCTGGCTATATTTTGTTAGCTGCAAAGCAGTTTTTTTCCAGACAATCCTGCGAGTGCTTTAATGCTACAGTGATTATTTCAACTGGCTAGCTATTTAATTACCTTATATATATATAGAGAGAAAGGTTCTTACATTATTAACCATTCAACAGTAACCCCAATAAAACTTTGTGATTAATAAAGATGAAGCTAAATCTTTCCAGTAATGTACACTCTTATCACCATATGCAGGAAATATCTATGGAATAATAGTCACATAAGGTATCACCTAATAATTATAAAATCAGTTTATTAAAGGCATTATAAAAGAAGTTGCTGTATTTTCTTCTTAAATATTTGCTGTATATTTATCAAAAATAAGAAGAAAAGTATTACTTTTGAGTCCTCCTGCTTAGGTCTATATGAGAAATACTTTCTATGTGATGTCTCAAGACTAAACTAAAATGTAACTATTTGAAGGTCTAGATAGGTCACTGTGAGTCAGAAGTGATGAAGGTCAATAATCCAGTAATCTCTTCAGGTCTGTTATAGTATTTTCTGAAATGTCTCTCAATAGTTGTTGTCTCTATTATCAGTAACTTGAAAGAAGAATGTTTCCATATGTCCAGAACACACAAAGTTTAAAAATTTACAATGTACCATAGATGTCTTTTTTATTTTAGAACTGCTGTTTGTAAAAATTAATCAAAAAGAAAGAAATCACAAATTAACTCTTTTGAATACATGTTCTTAAAGAAAGGAACTATAAGACTAACCTCTAAAATATCCATTCAAAGTTTTATGAGTCATTTTATTGCTATAGAAATTATTTTTAAATTCTAGAGATTAAAGACAATCACATCATCTTGGGTAGTTAGTCTTTCAGTGTTGTCTGACCCTTTGCAACCCCCTAGATTGTAGCCCGTCAGGGTCCTCTGACCATGGGTATTCTCCAGGCAAGAATACTGCAAGGGATTGCCATACCCTCTTTCAGGGGATCTTTCCAAACCAGGGACTAAACCCAGGTCTCCCACCTTGCAGGAGGATTCTTTAATTATCTAAGCCACCAAGGCAGATCAGATTAATACAGAAGTATGAAATGTATATATAGCTTTATTTTAATGTGAAATTTTCTTTAATATTTATAAATTTTGCATTGTATCCTTTGACCTTTTGCTTAATCTCTATGGGTTTTTATATTCCAATATTCTTGAACTTTTTCATTCAGTAGGTATTTTTGTCTATTTTGATTAATATTTTGATCATTTTCATGCACAAATGCATTATATAATTGAATATGTTGGGGGACTTCTTTTAGAAATTTTGATAAATATGTAGCATTCTAAGCCTATATATCTTGTTGGATCCTAGATTTCTTAGCACATAAAAACATTTAATCAGATGTCTTGGGTTGATATTGTAATAAAGCAGGACCCTATGGAGCTTTCTTAGGACAAATCCTCCACCCTGTCCCCTGTCTGCATCTTATTTGAAGAAATGCTTGGTCTGTCAGGCCTCCTCTGAGTCACAAAAGCCTCCTAAAGAGCTAAGTATTCAAATAATGTGAACATACAATAAGAAAAAAATAGCAGTTGGGCCAGGAGAACAGATAACAATTTAAATAGCAAGTCAGTCTTATATAGTCACAGAATCTTTAATTATTCCCTGAAGGACACAGGTAACATTGTCTGGTTAACATCCTTGAGTTATTTTATAGATACTAAAATCCCTACCAGATGAGGGAAATTAACTACATGATAAGGATTACCACATAGCCCCCAAGCCAGCTAAAACCTGAGGATTGATGTAGTTAAACCCTGTGATACCACTGTTACAATCAACAATCAGAGAATTGTGCATGAGTTGATCAGGGACCCAGTGACACTCTCCCTCATGTTACTTTTAGAACTCCTTCCCTGAAACCCATCAGAGAGTTGGAGATTTTGACCATATTTCTTGTTTGGCATGTGCAATAAATGATGCACTTTCTTTCACCATAACCTGGTATCCGTAGATTGGCTTTACGGAACGCAGGAGAGAGGACACAAGTTAAGTTGGTAACAATGTTAATAGCCATTATTCATGTCACAAAAACCTTTTCAGGTGTATTGCAAAGGAATAATTGTTTTAGAAATCAATTTTGTTAAACAAAATCAGAAAACTTTGAATTTCAGAAATTACCATGTCATATTAAAAGAATAAAGACAAATGGAAATAACATGGTTGTACCAGATGTGATGTTGAAAAGGTTTATTACACCACAAAAATGAAAAAAAAATCCATAAAAATAGACTGCTCATTTTTAAAATGTCTAAAATTAGACATGAAATTTGTAAATAAATAAATCTTCAATAAACGTAAACAGAAGTTCAAATCAATTTTAGAGAAACAGTGACATCAAAGTGAGTTCTATCATTTCTAAGTACTTAATATATGCCAGCTACCACAGTTATACCATTACATATCATAGCAGAAACCCAAGGTAATGATTGAGTGGTAGAGCTTGGTCACCAATCTAGGTCTGACTGATTCCAAAATACAATATTTTTAACCATTTAGCTAGAGAAATATAATTTAGCAAAATAATGACATGTCATTAAATATTTTGAATCAAGTAAATTAAGAAAGAATAGAGATGGGAGAGTCTTCAAAGTTGGCAAACATATGTAGAAATAACCTGCAGCTAAAAGTATAAAGTTGTAAAAAATTTCTGGATCTCAAGCAAAATAAAACACAACAGAAGTTTTAAAGGGTGATTTTACTGATCAAATATGAGTATCATTTCTACAGATTGTCAAAGATTAAGAAAGACTTGTATCTATTATATCATTATTAAGTAAAAACTTTAAAAACTACATAAATCTAATTCTTAAGAATTCACTAAGTGTAATATTATGAGATATTTACAGAATTAATACTGTTAATATATAAACTGAGGTTTTAGAAATATAGTTAACATCAGAGAAAGTGCCAATGTTTTTAAGGGAAAAGCAAATACAAAACTGTAAACCTAACTATATGCTCATATACACACAAACCATATACGATTAAAAAAAAAAGGAAGACCATCTTCAAAGTTAATTGTTATCCATGAATGATGCTATTATGAATAAATTTTAGCTTTTTCTTTGTTCTCTGTATCTGCAAAGTTTTCAAACATGATTTCAAAGATGCTATTTTTCAAATGTATCAAGTAAGATTTTAAATACTTAAAATGTTATACTCAGGTCAGTTTATTTCTCTCCCTCAGTTCTTGTCTCATTGCAATAAATATTATGTATGATGAACTAAAGGGTTTAAAACAACAGACAAGTTACAGTTTAGTTACAGCTCAAGCAGACAGAAGTTTATTCAACAGACACTCCCAAGACATGGGAGTAGGCCAATCCCAAAGGAATTGTAATGATCTGCCTTGGGTTCCCCCTATTTATATTTCTCATAACTTTTGATTTTGCCCTGTGCAAAATAGGGTTTTCAGTTCAGATCAGTTCAGTTCAGTCTTTCAGTTGTGTCCAACTCTTAGCGACTCCATGAATTGCAGCACACCAGGCCTCCCTGTCCATCACCAACTCCCGGAATTCACTCAGACTCATGTCCATTGAGTCGGTGATGCCATCCAGCCATCTCATCCTCTGTGGTCCCCTTTTCCTCCTGCTCCCAATCCCTCTCACCATCAGTCTTTTTACAATGAGTCAACTCTTTGCTTGAGGTGGCCAAAGTATTGGAGTTTCAGCTTTAGCATCATTCCTTCCAAAGAACACCCAGGACTGATCTTTAGAATGGATTGGTTGGATCGCCTTGCAGTCCAAGGGACTCTCAAAAGTCTTCTCCAACACCACAGGTCAAAAGCAGCAATTCTTTGGTGCTCAGCTTTCTTCACAGTCCAACTCTTACATCCATACACGACCACTGGAAAAACCATAGCCTTGACTAGACAGACCTTTGTTGGCAAAGTGATGTCTCTGCTTTTTAATATGCTGTCTAGAATGGTCATAACTTTCCTTCCAAGGAGTAAGCATCTTTTAACTTCATGGCTGTGGTCACCATCTGCAGTGATTTTGGAGCTCCCAAAAATAAAGTCTGACACTGTTTTCACTATTTCCCCATCTATTTCCCATGAAGTGATGGGACCAGATGCCATGATCTTAGTTTTCTGAATGTTGAGCTTTAAGCCAATTTTTTCACTCTCCTCTTTCACTTTCATGAAGAGGCTTTTTAGTTCCTCTTCACTTTCTGTCATAAGGGTGGTGTCATCTGCATATCTGAGGTTACTGATATTTCTCCCAGCAATCTTGATTCTGGCTTGTGCTTCTTCCAGCCCAGTGTTTCTCATAATGTACTCTGCATATAAGTTAAATAAGCAGGGTGACAATATATAGCCTTGCCGTACTCCTTTTCCTATTTGGAACCAGTCTGTTTTTCCATGTCCAGTTCTAACTGTTGCTTCCTAACCTGCATATAGGTTTCTCAAGAGGCAGGTCAGGTGGTCTGGTATTCTCATCTCTTTCAGAATTTTCCACAGTTCATTGTGATCTACACAATCAAAGGATTTGGCGTAATCAATAAATCAGAAGTAGATGTTTCTCTGGTAGTCTTTTGCTTTATTGATGATGCAACAGATGTTGGCAATTTGATCTCTGGTTCCTCTGCCTTTTCTAAAACCAGCTTGAACATCTGGAAGTTCACAGTTCACATATTGCTGAAGCCCGGCTTGGAGAATTCTGAGCATTACTTTACTAACATGTGAGATGAGTGCCTAACATCAATCAGGACAGGGGATGCAAATGTGCATACACTCAAGGCCAATTAATAGTTGCAGGTTATATAGCAACAGGCTCTATTGTCCATGTCTTCCCATAATTCAGTCTGTTATAATCAGATGTATATATGTGTAGAATATTTATGAACCCTTAATGGGCTCCTAGCTGCCTAAGGTTACCTGAGGAAGCCCCTGTGGTTAATTTGCATCCACTGTGTGCCTAGGCTAAGTCACTCTGTCGTGTCCAGCTCTTTGTGACTCCATGGACTGTAGCCCACCAGTCTCCTCTGTCCATGGAATTCTCCAGGCAAGAACCCTGGAGCGGGTTGCTATTTCCTTCTCCATGTGCCTAGGGCACATGTGCAAAAGTTGAAATAGTCTCTGAGGTTATTTTGTAGTGTATCTGTGAGCTCTCCTGGGTGTGTGTGGAATGAGGTGTAGATATCAGCTTGCATCCTTAGTGGCTAGGCCACCCCTTATTCCTCATGCCTAACTTCTTTTTGTTTTTTGGTTTTTTTTAATTATTTATTTATTTATTTACTTTACAGTATTGTATTGGTTTTGCCATACATCAACTTCTCCACAATGCTATTATAAGAATTAAAGTTTACATATACTTGTATCAATCATTTTTTTTGAAAATACAGTACTATAAATTTATAATATAATATATACCGCTACATGGAAAATCAATTACAACATATAAATATAATAAAGTAACAGGCCATATACCTTAAACTTACCTGATATTACAAGTCAAGTCAATTAAAAAAAAAAAAAGAAATTGAATTTCACCAATTAAATCAGATCAGATCAGATCAGTTGCTCAGTCATGTCCGACTCTTTGCAACCCCGTGAATCACAGCATGCCAGGCCTCCCTGTCTATCACCAACTCCCGGAGTTCATTCAGACTCATGTTCATCGAGTCAGTGATGCCATCCAGCCATCTCATCCTCTGTCGTCCCCTTCTCCTCCTGCCCCCAATCCCTCCCAGCATCAGAGTCTTTTCCAATGAGTCAACTCCTCACATGAGGTGGCCAAAGTACTGGAGTTTCAGCTTTAGCATCATTCCTTCCAAAGAAATTCCAGGGCTGATCTCCTTCAGAATGGACTGGTTGGATTTCCTTGCAGTCCAAGGGACTCTCAAGAGTCTTCTCCAACACCACTGTTCAAAAGCATCAATTCTTCAGTGCTCAGCTTTCTTCACAGTCCAACTCTCACATCCATACATGACCACAGGAAAAACCATAGCCTTGACTAGACGAACTTTGTTGACAAAGTAATGTCTCTGCTTTTGAATATGCTATCTAGGTTGGTCATAACTTTCCTTCCAAGGAGTAAGAGTCTTTTAATTTCATGGCTTCAGTCACCATCTGAACAATATCCTCATTCAAATTGTTTGCTTTTTAAATTTCTGTGTTGAAGAATCTTCACTCTGTGCCTGCATTCCAGAGCACTTTTATTATAAATGGGTGTTGAATTTTGTCAAAAATTTCTCCTGCCTCTGTTGAGATGATCATATGGTTTTATTTTTCAATTTGTTGATATCATATGGTTTGATTTGAGGATTTTTAAGAATCCTGGAATCCCTAGGTTAAATCTCTGTGTGTGATCCTTTTAATGTATTGTTGGATTTGGGTTGCTGATATATGAATATTTATATTCAAAAGCAGAGACATTACTTTGCCAACAAAGGTTCATCTAGTCAAGGCTATGGTTTTTCCTGTGGTCATGTATGGATGTGAGAGTTGGCTGAGCACTGAAGAATTGATGCTTTTGAACTGTGGTGTTGGAGAAAACTCTTGAGAGTCCCTTGGACTGCAAGGAGATCCAACCAGTCCATTCTGAAGGAGATCAGCCCTGGGATTTCTTTGGAAGGAATGATGCTAAAGCTGAATCCTCTTGAGGAAAGTGAAAGAGGAGAGTTAAAAAGCTGGCTTAAAACTCAACATTCAAAATACAAAGATCATGGCATCCAGTCCCATCAGTTCAAGGCAAATTGATGGAGAGACAATGGAAAGAGTAGCAGATTTTATTTTTTTGGGCTCCAAAATCACTGCAGATGGTGACTGCAGCCATGAAATTAAAAGAAGCTTACTCCTTGGAAGAAAAGCTATCACCAACCTAGACAGCATATTCAAAAGCAGAGACATTACTTTGCCAACAAAGGTCCTTCTAGTCAAGGCTATAGTTTGTCCAGTAGTCATGTATGGATGTGAGAGTTGGACTGTGAAGAAGGCTGAGCACTGAAGAATTGATGCTTTTGAACTGTAGTGTTGGAGAAGGCTCTTGAGAGTCCCTTGGGCTGCAAGGAGATCCAACCAGTCCATCCTAAAGGAAATCAGTCCTGAATGTTCATTAGAAGGACTGATGTTGAAGCTGGAACTCCAATACTTTGGACACCTGATAGGAAGAGCTGACTCTTTTGAAAAGATCCTGATGCTGGGAAAGATTGAAGGTCGAAGGAGAAGGGGATGACAGAGGATGAGATGGTTGCATGGCATCACTGACTCAATGGACATGAGTTTGAATAAACTCCGGGAGTTGGTGATGGACAGGGAGGCCTGGCCTACTGCAGTCCATGGGGTCACAAAGTGCCGGACACGACTGAGTGACTAAACTGAACTATCTGAAATTTCAGGAAGGAGAATATGTCCTCAAGCAGGAAACATTGTTATTATATAATCCTTAGTACAGAGTTTAAACTGAGTTGTTTGTTTTGTAATCATCAGTTCTGGACTTAAAGAAAAAAAAAAGTGTTTTATGTGATTAAGACTAAGGAATGGGGAGAGAGGGGGGGAGGGAGAGAGAGAGAGAGAGAGAGAGAGAGATACTTGTCCTCTTCTCCTCCTTGAGAATTCCAGACCCCTATCTCCACTTTGAGAGCCCCAGACCCCTTTCTCCTCCTCGGGGAGCCTGAACTTCTAATCAACCTGCCTATGAGTTGACTCTCTCATGTGCATCTCCAGGTCTGTTCTTGCTCACATGCCAGGGAATAAAGATGTCAATGATGCTTCCTGCTTTGAAAGAGTTCTCACCAATCATACCTCAAGCAAGAGGAAAGTCCATGTGTGTGCATAGCACTGCAGTTGGTTAAACCAACAGAGAAGGTATCCATGAAAGTGGCAGGAATGGATTCCACCAGGGTAGGGGCTTAGGAAGGGAGACTGAAAAGGCACAAAGTCAAGAAGAACAATTCCAGCTTGGCTGGCAGAAGAGCACTCATGACAGATAGTTTATGAGGCCAGTTGCTTTATTTCCTAAAAGAAAAGATCTTTAGTTCTGTGGGCAAATCTGAAGGGCTTGGGGAGGGAACCTTTAAAGGCTTTGTGCAGAGAACAAAACTGGAGCTGTCCTAGCAGATGTTGCAATGCTGCAGAACCAGGCAAGATGGATAATGGGGGTGGGAGGGGTGTGATGCCAGAGAATCTGACTCACTAAGCCCCCTGTCGCCTGCAAGCACTTCATTTTTGTCAGTATTTTCTCTACTTTTTCTTTTCTGTTCTCTTCTTTTGTCATGATTAACTTGTGTGCATTTATATTCCCTTTTGGTGTGTATGTATTATAGATTTTCATTTTCCAGTTACCATGAGGTTTTGATATAGCAGTCAAATAAGGCTGTTTTAGTTGCTGTTCTTTTAGTTTCAAATGCATTTCCAATATCTTGCATTTGTGTTCTCATCTTCTCACAATTGCTGGTTTTGATATCATATTTGTATGCACGTGATTTCCTACATTTACTTTATGCTTGTCTTTACTAATGAGCTTTTCCATTTGCAAGTTTCTTATTTCTACTGGTAGCCTAGTCAAAAACTTCCTGAACATAGGAAAGGAAATTGTCAACCAAGTCCAGGAAGCACAGAGAGTCCCAGGCAGGACAAACCCAAGGAGGAACACACCAAGACACATAGTAATCACACTGACAAAAATTAAAGACAGAGATACAATATTAAAAACAACAAGGGGAAAATGACAAATAACATACAAGAGAATTCCCACCAGGTTATCAGCTGGTTTCTCAACAGAAAATCTACAAACCAGAAGGAAATAGAACAATACATTTAAAGTGATAAAAGAGAAGAACCTACAATCAAGAATACTCTACCCGGCAAGATGCTCCTTCAAATTTAATGGTGAAAGCAAAAGCTTTCCAGAAAAGCAAAAGATAAGAGAATTCAGCACCACCAAATAAGGTTAGCAACAAATGCTGAAGAAACTTCTCTAGCTAGGAAATACAAGAGAAGGAAATGACCTACAGAAAATAAACCCCAAAGAATTAAGAAAAATGGTAATAGGACCATACATATTGATAATTGCCTTAAATGTAAACGAATTAAATGCACCAACCAAAAGTCATACATATTGATAATTGCCTTAAATGTAAACGAACTACATGCACCAACCAAAAGACAGACTGGCTGGGGGGGATGAAAACATGTGCAAGAATGCAATTCCACTTGCTTCATCACTCTGTTGCTGCTGCTGCTGCTAAGTCGCTTCAGTCGTCTCCGACTCTGTGCAACCCCAGAGACTGCAGCCCACCAGGCTTCCTGTCCCTGGGATTCTCCAGGAAAGAACACTGGAGTGGGTTGCCATTTCCTTCTCCAATGCGTGAAAGTGAAAAGTGAAAGTGAAGTCGCTCAGTCGTGTCCGACTCTAGCGACCCCATGAACTGCAGCCCACCAGGCTCCTCCGTCCACGGGATTTTCCAGGCAAAAGTACTGGAGTGGGGTGCCATTGCCTTATTTAATAACATTGTATCATGACTGGTCAACAGAAAAACAATAGAACTCTCTATCATGAAAACAATCATTTAATAGAAAAGTCTGTAATTATTTTTTTAAAATCTAGATGCATATCAGAATTGTCTTGACATTTTTTGAAAAATAAAAATACCCAGGTATTGCTTCCCCCCCCACCCCCCTCTGGAGCTCCAGATATGTTTCTAATGAGCAGCCATGTTTCAAAAACAATTCCCCCATTTCATTTAGTTTAAGTTTTCCAGTTTCGTCATCTCTTCTTTTTTTAATCTTCTTTCTCAAAGCATTACCAACTGTAGTAGAAAAGCTTTTGTATACATATATATAAATAATATGTATGTTGCTGCTACTGCTGCTTCTAAGTTGCTTCAGTTGTGTCCGACTCTGTGCGACCCCATAGACGGCAGCCCACCAGGCTCACCTGTCCCTAGGATTCTCCAGGCAAGAATACTGAAGTGGGTTGCCATTTCCTTCTCCAATGCATAAAAGTGAAAAGTGAAAGTGAAGTCACTCAGTCATGTCCCATTCTTACCGACCCCATGGACTGCAGCCTACCAGGCTCCTCCATCCATGGGATTCTCCAGGCAAGAGTACTGGAGTGGGGTGCCATTGCCTTCTCCAAAATAATATGTATAATACATATATTTTAGAACACTTATGTATTTTTGCCTAACTAAAAAGCTTATGACATTTTTATTCCACTTGTTTGAATTAGCATGAATAGAATGCTAGATTTCTAATAAAAAAGAGATATGCAACAAGCAATAAAAGTTTACTATACAGCATAGGGAACTGTAGTTAACATCTCATAATAGCCTATAATGGAAAATAATTTCAAAAATAATATATGTGTATATGTATAACTGAGTCACCTTACTGTGCTTCTGAAACATTGTAAATCAACTGTGCATCAAATATATACATATATATATATATAAAATTAAAAAAATAAACATTGGCTTCAAAGCCAGATTCTATGTGGCTTCCTCCTCCATTGCCAAACGACTAGACTGGGGATCCTAATGGGGGGCTCTGAACTTTAATTCCTGTAGGAGAACTTCTGTGGTATAAATATTTTCCAGTTTGTGGATCACTCACCTGGTGGGTATGGAATTAGACTTTATCACAGTTATGCCCCTCCTACTATTTAATTGTGGCTTCTCTTTGTCTTTGGATGTCAGGTATCTGTTTTGACAGGATCCAGCATTTTTTTTTTTTTTTTTCTTTTTTTCTGGAG
Source organism: Bos grunniens (assembly GCF_055505025.1). NCBI lineage: Eukaryota > Metazoa > Chordata > Mammalia > Artiodactyla > Bovidae > Bos > Bos grunniens. The sequence continues at coordinate 3,863,786 of NC_141179.1, read as the reverse complement.
AAGGGGTCAATGGTTGTTCAGCAGTTGGTTGTGATTTTTTTTTTTTTTAAAGAAGTGAACTCATATCTTTCTACTCTGACATCTTGCTGGCCAATTTCTATATCAATTATTGTATTATGTAGGATAAAGAAACAAGCATATTACTCTTCTTCACAATTTAATGCTGCTGCTGCTGCTAAGTCACTTCAGTCGTGTCTGACTGTTTGCAACCTTATGGATTGTAGCCCACCAGGCTCCTCTGTCCAAGGGTTTCTCCAGACAAGAATATTGGAGTCAGTTGCCATGCCTTCCTCCAGGGGATCTTCCCCACTCAGGGATCAAACCCGGGTTCCTTATATCTCCTGCATTGTCAAGCTGGTTCTTTACCACTGGCTTTACCTGAGAAACCCAACTTAGTTAATACTTCTATTAAATATCAATTTTCTCAAAATATTGCAAAGTTATAATGACATCAGTATTAATGAATCATGCTTTAAAAATATATGATAGGTCACTCAAAGAAAGTGAAATCTCCTTATGCATGTGTGTTGGTCTTCCACTTAGTATGTGGGAATAAATTCCCAGATGATGAAGACATCAACATTTCTAAGCTTTGTTTACCATATTATCAGCAAATGAGAATCATTTATGCCAAGTAAGTCAATTTTCTCAAACTCCAGATCTTGTTTGATCCTTACCCCCATATCTTCATGAGTTCACTCTTTCTTGAAGTATTCCTAGAGTATATACAATGGTTCATAAAAACAAGCTATCATGTCACTTTAAATAATACAATGATTTTTTTAGAACATAGTTTGCTTTGAGGACTTATAGTAAATATTTTAAATCATATGGGTATGTCTGAATGTATTAGTAAGTTTGAAAATACTTGAAAGTGCTTGAAAACAACACCTTTTGAGTTATTACCATGGTGTTGATGAAGAGATAGTGTCAATGGAGAAATTCAATTATTGAATCATGTATTCTGTTTTTCTTAACTTTGGCTTAAATTTCAATAAATCAGGGAAGCAATCTAATAATGTTATGTGCAAAGAGTGAAAATATTTATGGCTTCAAAGTAATTACAGATTTTGTGCTGGTTCCTTAATTTAGTTGGAATAGAATGGAAAATAATGTTATGGTTATGCTTAATGCTATGGTTCAGAATATTGTGAAGTTTTTTCATAGATATTTTGTGTGTTTGAGCCTATATTTTGAAATTGGTTTTGTTTAGCTCTGTTTCATCCTCAGAAACATATTCTCTGTATATAATCTTTTTTATTTACTCCTGGGAGTTTTATATGAGATGCTGTATTTTCTGTGTTTGCAAAGGCTTTTAATTTATTAGTCTTGAATACTGAGAAGGCAATGGCACCCCACTCCAGTACTCTTGCTTGGAAAATCCCATGGGCAGAGGAGCCTCCGGGTCGCTAAGAGTCGGACACAACTGAGCGACTTCACTTTCATTTTTCACTTTCATGCATTAGAGAAGGAAATGGCAACCCACTCCAGTGTTCTTGCCTGGAGAATCCCAGGGATGGGGTAACATGGTGGATTGCCATCTATGGGGTCCCACAGAGTCAGACACGACTGAAGTGACTTAGCAGTAGCAGCAGCAGCAGCAGTAGTCTTGAATAAAGCATGGAAAAAGCATTATTTACTATGATAATAATTTGCATAATATTCTCAACGCATTTCCACATTTATTAAATAATTCTGATTCTAACAATAATATGAAATAATGTAGTGTTTGTTCAGTAAAAGAATTTTTTTAAAAAATCTATGAGAACTTATATAGTTGAGCAAAGTATGCAGTAAAAAGTTTCTTCTGTGTGTGTCAGGTAGATAGCTGTTTGGTGGTGCTATTTGAAATGATTTATCTTGAAAGTTTGCTCCAAGATTATTCTTCCACCAAAATGGTTTTCCAACATTCATTATAAAATTTTGTTTTACACTTTTTTATATATGTAAATTATATTTCAATAAAGCTACTAACAAACACTAGTCATTATGTCTTTTGTATATTTTTTAATTGAATATGTGTTTTGGAAGGAGTAAGACATTTATTTAGAGGACATAAATATACAACTCATTTGTTTCAAGCTCTAATGCCAAAAAAGAAAGAGAAATTCTTAGGGATAGACAGGTGTTACAAATCCATTTGTGTTGCTTCCCACTTTTTACCTTGGGCGAATCTTTCTCTGCAAAGACATACTGCCTTCCAGAGTAAATTAGCTTCTCACAGAGCTACTGAGAAGGAAAACTCTTGAGTTATACCGATTTTGAGCAGCTGTGACAGATATTTTATTCCATATAAAACCCCACAGTCAATCATATATAATAAAAGTGAAGCCTACATAACTCATTGAGATACAGTGAGAACCAATTTCTTGTAAGCTGACAGAGCTTACAAACAAATAAATGGCTGTCATTTTTGAATAACCCTATATCATGAAATTTATATTTTACTTTACTACAAAGGCAACTCAGGTATTCTGCAATTTTACAAAATTATAAGAATAGAGAGTGAAGGACATTTTAAGTATCCAATGTAAAGTGGAAGCATACAAATTTTATGGAATAAAAGCACATTCAATAAAATGTTGGCATGGTTTCTATATTAGAAGAAGAAAAAGAAGAGTAGGAAGATGGACAGACAATTAAATTGAATCTTTCTAATTTTGATAGCTAAAGCCTATGTTTTTTTGTTAAGTTTTTGTCAGCATTGAATAAAAGCATAAAAAGGACTTTATGCAAATTACAAATAAACTATAGTCTGTTACAAACTCTATTAACTGATCCTTTTGGAGTTCTTATTCTAAATCTATATTAAATACTATGGTAAATGATATAAACATATCAGAAATTAATTTAGGTCCCTGAAATTTTGTTAAATTTTGGTTATTATACAAGGTTTATAAAATGTTTAAGGCTACAAGCCCCAAAAGGATACAGGATTCAGGATAGATAAATCACCACAGGTTGGGATAGTCTTTGAAAATGTGGACTTTATCCTAGTTCTTAAAGAAAATGTGATGCTTTTTAGGGGACAACAGGAACTGGAAAGACTGATTAGCTAGATAATTAACATGAGAAACCTCAAGTTATGATTGAAGCACTGTAATCATTCATTTAAATTTTGCTTAGAACCTTATTTCATGTAGTATATATTGATATTTTAAATTTGTTTTTAAATACATAGCATTACAGGTAGTTTTTGAGTTTTTTTTTTTTAGTAATCTTTAATAAAAGTATCTCACTAAAAGGATATTTTTACTGTTGAATGATGGAATACAAAATTAAAATTAAATAATAACAAAGTTCATTATCTTAGTATATGACAGTTATCCATCTATCTATTTATCTATCTTCTGACTTTTTTGATTTTCGTTTAATTATGGCAGAATCAAGTGCTAGGCTTCCTTTTCACACTCACCTTAAGACACACATTGTATGTTTTAACAAAGTAGCCTGGAGAAAGGTAACTAAAGATGTTTATTGTTAAAATGGAAAATATACTTTTCTTTGTGGTAAGTTCCTTCAGTCATGTCCAACACTTTGCGAGCCTATGGATGTAACCCACCAGGCTCTTCAATCCATGAGATTCTCCAGGCAAGCATACTGGAGTCGGTTTCCATGCCCTCCTCTAAGGGATCTCCTTGACCTAAGGATCAACTCCATATCTTTTACATCTCCTACACTGGCAGGCAGGTTTTTACCACTAGCCTCACCTGGGAATCCTGTCCTTTGCCTTAGCTTAAGCCAGTATGCATAATTGGTATAATAATACAGATAATATATATTCATATTAACTTATGCTGTTTCCTTGTAGATTTCCTTGCTAGTATTTTTTAGGAAATTCATTTTTTTTTTCTGAATCTTGGAAGGAAAATTTAGTTGAGAAATCAGAAAAGTGTTTATTTTGTAAGAATAAAAATTAAAGATTAACATAGAGGTATTATTGGTTTGAAAGAAGAAAAGCTAATTGTAGAGTCCAAGATTAGCATTACCATTTCACAACAAGGAGAGGGGAAATCACAACCTCAGCACTAAACCTTATCTTTACCTGTGGCCATAGACATGGAACAACAGACTGGTTCAAAATTGGGAAAGGAGTATGTCAAGGCTGGATCTTGTCACCCTACTTATTTAACTTATATACAGAGTACGTCTGGGCTAGATGAATCATAAGCTTGAATCAAGATTGCTGGGAGAAATATCAAAAACCATATAAATATGGTTGTATATATATATACTATCACCCTAATGGTTGAAAGTGAAGAGAAACTAAAGAGCCTCTTGATGAAGGTGAAGGATGAGAGTGAAAATATCTGGCTTAAAACTCAACATTCAAAAAATTAAGATCATGGCATACAACCCTATCACTCTGTGGCAAATAGATGGGGAAAAATGGCAACAATGACAAATTTCATTTTCTTAGGATTTAAAGTCACTATGGATGGTGACTACAGTCTAGAAATTAAAAGACACTTGCTCCTTGGAAGGAAAGCTATGACAAATGTAGACAACATATTAAAAAGAAGAGACATCACTTTGCCAACAAAGGTCTGTATAGTCAAAGCTATCATTTTTCCAGTAGTTATATACAGATGTGAAAGTTGAACCATAAAGAAGACTGAGTGCCAAAGAACTGATTTTCAAACTGTGTTGCTGGAAAAGACTCTTGAGAGTCCCTTGGCCTTCAAGGAGATCAAACCAGTCAAACCTAAAGTAAATCAACCCTGAATATTCACTGGAAGGTTTGATGCTGAGGCTCCAATATTCTGGCCAAGTGATGCAAAGTACTGATTCATTAGAAAAGACCCTAATGCTGGGAAAGATTGAGGGCAAGAGAAAGGGATGACAGGATGAAATGGTTGGATGATATCATCAACTCAATAGACATGAGTTTGTGCAAACTCTGGAAGATAGTGAAGGACAGAGAAGCCTGGCATAATGTGGTCCATGGGATCTCAAAGAGTCGAGCACAATTTAGTGACTGAACAACAATAAAATAGTCTTATCTTTGGCTAATGGTGAGTCATTCTTATAAATAAGGTGTTCAAAAAATATCAATTTTAGAAAACAAAATCCTGAAAATGTCAACCTCAGCATGATTCCCTGTAGTACTGTTAACTTTGCTACTGATTCTTACGTTGTTATTCAAATCCAACCCAGTAAGGATATTCCTAGTAATTTCCAAAATTTGAATATTCACTACAAACTATAGTTGCTGGTAAAGAAAATTAACCATAAAATTTCATCTTTATCAAACAATTATTTTAGATCGATTTGTTGTTCAATCTCTAAGTCATGTCCCAACCTTTGTGATCCAATGAACTGCAGCACCCCAGCCTTCTCTGTCCTCCACTATCTCCACAGTTTGCTCAAGTTATTGAATCAATGATACTCTCTAACCATTTTATCTCTGTTTCCCCCTTCTCCTTTTGCATTTAATCTTTCCCACATCATTGTCTTTTCCAATGAGTCGTCTCTTTGCATTAGGTGGTCAAAGTACTGGAGCTTTAGCTTCAGCATCATTCCTTCCAAGGACTATTCAGGGTTGATTTACTTTAGGATTGACTGGTTTGATCTATCTATAATAATTGGTAAATGGCATGAGGAATGTTAGAATTATTTTGAGTAATATTATTTCAGAAATTTATAAGTTCCTAATATTTTTATTTCCTTCACCCAAATTCTGAAGATTTCTATCTGAAGGAGAAGATTGTAAGATTTACAATCACTGTCACTTTGAATCTGAGTTCACAGGAACCACTGTAAATAAGAAAACTTAAAAACTATTCTTTACAGAATTTCTAAAAGTATTTTTCTGTGCATCATGGTATCATTCTTAGATGATATTTGTTTTTGACTCAATTTGAGTTAATACCTGTGATTTGGTGAAATAAAGTGTATTTGTACAAACATGCAAATATAGATTGGGTTGATTGTTTTATCTCACTGCTTTTTGTGTATTGTTCCAATGCCTGAGTATCAATATACTCAAATTCTATGCCATCTTCATTTAATTAGAATAATTTGAAGTTGCAAGGAATAGTTTAATTTAGCATGGGATAAAAATATTTTACAGTTTATTTTAAATGTAAGTTTCTCAATTGTCTATTTTGAACTTTCAATATTCTCATTCATACCTTATATAAAATAGGTTTAAGAAATGGCTGTATGGCAAAAACCACCATGATAGTGTAAAGTAATTAGCCTCCAATTAAAATAAATAAATTAAGAAAGATAATGCAGTAGTTTATACTAAAAGAAAAACTTATAAGAATTATAACAGGCAAAATACATTTTCATAATAGTATGAAAATGATTTCTCACTCAAATAAAGCTACATTTAATATTTTTGCTTGTCTTATGGAAACTGACACATCACTTTTTCCTTCACATTTTTGTTTTCCATTTTGGTTTGCTTCCCCTGAAGCAATCTGCTTTCATAAGAAGGTCAGGAAGGAAAAATTCTGTCTGCAGCATCATTCTGATTTCAAATCTAAAATTACATCTGCCCTGGATTCTAGAAAACACTTTTAACTAATGCAATGTTCCTCTATTAAATTTGCTCTGATTCTATGGTTGAATTTCCATAGAAATTTGAGAAACTGAGTCAAAGGTGACACTAAATGATAGTTAAACATTTTTTTAAGCTCCTTAATAGATTTCAGGTTTTTAAAAATACTACAGTTAAAGAAAAGGAACCATTTTAAAAAGTCAATAAAATATCCTGAAATATGATTCAGTAAGTCAACATGGCTGTTTGACTTGCTATTAAATGAAATGACTGTTTTATATGATTGACATGTTACTTTCTTAATTTCATCTACTCAAAACAAATTACTTGCTTGAAGAGTGAAGAAAAAATCATTTACATGTATGCTGTACAAAAAAGAGCTCATGAAACTTCAATAAACTGAAGCTTTGTTGTTCTGTAGGAAATCACAGAGCAAGGAACTGGCCATAGACATGGGTTAAGCAGCTGTTCAGACTGCCTTGAGGGGAGAAGTCAAGACTACAGTGCCATTTATCTCAAATCATAATGGATGATTCCTAATATAAATGGTAAATGTAAAAACATCATTTCCCTGTATAAAAAACTAACATATCCAAAATAAAAATACTGCTTAAAAGCACTGAACTTTTTTCTTTCTTTTTTTTTTTTTTTTGAAGATATTTGCAGAGTATAAGAACAGATGGATGACACAATTTTGTAAACAACCATCAAAACTACCCAGATGGGTAGTCATGAAGAAAGGAAGGTCAGAGGAAAATGGAAAGTCAAAAAGTAGATATCATAGGGCAGTTTACTAAAAAAGTGATTTATTTTACTTCCTAAAGTTTAAACAGTTAGAACTGCACATGGAACAACAGACTGGTTCTAAATAGGAAAAGGAGTACGTCAAGGCTGTATATTGTCACCCTGCTTATTTAACTTATATGCAGAGTACATCATGAGAAACACTGGGCTGGAAGAAGCACAAGCTGGAATCAAGATTGCCAGGAGAAATATCAATAACCTCAGATATGCAGATTACATCACCCTTATGGCAGAAAGTGAAGAAGAACTAAAAAATCTCTTGATGAAACTGAAAGAGGAGAGTGAAAAAGTTGGCTTAAAACTTAACATTCAGAAAACTAAGATCATGGCATCTGGTCCCAACACTTCATGACGAATAGATGGGGAAACAGTGAAAACAGTGTCAGACTTTATTTTTGAGGGCTCCAAAATCACTGAAGATGCGTCCATGAAATTAAAAGATGCTTGCTCCTTGGAAGGAAAGTTATGACCAACCTAGACAGCATAATAAAAAGCAGAGACGTTACTTTGCCAACAAAGGTCTGTCAAGTAAAGGCCATGGTTTTTCCAGTGGTCATGTATGGATGTGAGAGTTGGACTGTGAAGAAAGCTGAGAGTCAAAGAATTGATGCTTTTGAACTGTGGTGTTGGAGAAGACTCTTGAGAGTCCCTTGGACTGCAAGGAGATCCAACCAGTCCATTCTAAAGGAGATCAGACCTGGGATTTCTTTGGAAGGAATGATGCTAAAGCTGAAACTCCAGTACTTTGGCCACGTCATGCAAAGAATTGACTCATTGGAAAAGACTCTGATGCTGGGGGGGATTGGGGGCAGGAGGAGAAGGGGACGACAAAGGATGAGACAGCTGGATGGCATCACCAACTCGATGGACGTGAGTTTGAGTGAACTCCGGGAGTTGGTGATGGACAGGGAGGCCTGGTGTGCTGCAAGTTGGACATGACTGAGTGACTGAACTGAACTGAACTGAATTGAAAGTTTAAAAGTAATGCCAAGAAGCCTTTTCATGCAAAATAGTCATTGCATAAGGTATCAAAAGCAAGCTATATTTTTATTAGTGTTGTTTAATCCCTAAGTCATATCCGACTCTTTGTGACCCCGTGGACTACAGCATGCCAGGCCTCCCTGTCCTACAACATCTCTCAGAGTTTGCCAAAGTTCATGTCCATTCAATCAGTGATGCCATCCAACCATTCCATCCTCTGTCACCCTCTTCTCACTCTGCCTTCAATCTTTCCCAGCATCAGAGTCTTTTCCAATGAGTCAGCTGTTCTTATCAGGTGGCCAAAGTATTGAAGTTTCAGCTTCAGCATTAGTCCTTTAAATGATTATTTAGAGTTGATTTGCTTTAGGATTGACTGGTTTGATCTCCTTACTTTCCATGGTAGTCTCAATTAGCCTCCAATTAAAAAAAAAAAAAATATATATATATATATATATATATATATATAAAGAGTCTTCTCCAGAACCACAGTTTGAAAGCCTCAGTTCTTTAGCACTCTGCCTTTACAGTCCAACTCTCATATCAGTACCTGACTACTAAATTGACCATAGTCTAGACTATACAGACTTTTGCTGGCAAAGTGATGGTTTAGCTTTTTCATATGCTACCTAGGTTTGTCAGAGTTTTCCTTCAAAAAAGCAATTGCTGATGTATAGAACAGTCTTTTGGACTCTGTGGGAGAGGGAGAGGGTGGGATGATTTGGGAGAATGGCAATGAAACATGTATAATATCATATATGAAACGAGTTGCCAGTCCAGGTTCGATGCAGGATACTGGATGCTTGGGGCTGGTGCACTGGGATGACCCAGAGGGATGGTATGTGGAGTGAGGAGGGAGGAGGGTTCAGGATGGGTAACACATGTATACCTGTGGCAGATTCATTTTGATATATGGCAAAACCAATACAATATTGTAAATTAAAAAAAAAAAAAAGCTATCGTCTTCTAATTCCAGCTGCAGTCACCATCCAAAGTGATTCTAGAGCCCAAGAAAAGGAAATCTGTCACTGCTTCCACCTTTTCACCTTCTATTTTCCATGAAGTGATGGGACTGGATATCATGGTCTTAGTTTTTTTTTTTTTTTAAGTTTTAAGCTGATTTTTTCACCTTCTCAAGAGGCTCTTTAGTTCCTTTTTACGTTCTCCCATTCAAGTGGTATCATCTGCATTACTGAGGTTTTTTATCTTTCTCCTGGCAATCTTGATTCCAGTTTGTAATTCAACAGGTCAGGCATTTTGCATGATGTGTCCTGCATATGTGTTAAATAAACAGGGTGACAATATACAGACGTGTCATACTCCATTCTCAATTTTGAACCAGTCAGTTGTTCCATATAAGGTTCTACCTGTTACTTTCTTGACCTGCATACAGGTTTCTCAGGAGACAAGATGGTCTGATATTCCCATCTCTTTAAGAGTTTTTCACAGTTTGTTATTATCCACAAAGTCAAAGACTTTAGCTTAGTCAAGGAAACAGAAGTACATGCTTTTCTGGAATTATTTTGCTTCCTCTATGATCCATCAAATGTTGGCAATATGATCTCTGATTCCTCTGCCTTTTCTAAACCCAGATGTATGGCAAAACCAATACAATATTGTAAAGTAATTAGCCTCTAATTTAAATAAATTAACAAAAAAAAGAAAGAAAGATCTCAATTCAGGTACTACTACTAAAGGCTAGCTTGAAGGATTTTGAGCATAACCTTACTAGCAAGAGAAGTGAGCAGAACTGTTTGGCAATTTGATTATTCTTTTTTTTTTTTTTTTGGGGGTAGTGTTAGAGTGAATGAATGGGCTTGCTCAAAGCAGGTTTATACTTTCTATGACAAAGTAATTAAGTGATTATTCTTTAGTACTGCTTTTCTTGGAAATTGGGATGAAAATTGACATTTTCCAGTCCTGTGACCACTGCTGAGTTTTCCAAATTTGCCGACATATTTAGTGCAGTACTTTAATAACATCATCTTTTAGGATGTTAAATAGCTCTGCTGGAATTTCTCCATCTCCACTAGCTTTATTGGCAGCAGCACTTCCTAAGGCCCACTTGACCTCACATTCCAGGATCTTCACCTCTAGGTGAATGACCACACTATTGTGGTTATCCAGGTCATTAAGATCTTCTTTTGTACAGTTCTTCTGTGTATTCTTGCCATTTTTTCTTGATCTCTTCTGCCCTTTATTGTGACCATCTTTGCTTGAAATGTTTCTTTGATGCCTCCAATTTTCTCGAAGAGATCTTTCATCATTCCTCTTTTGCTGTTTTTCTCTATTTCATTGCATTGTTTATTGAGGAAGGCCTTCTAGTCTCACCTTGGTATTCTTTCAAACTCTGAATTTAGTTGGGTGTACCTTTCCCTTTCTCCTTTTCACCTCTCTTCTTTCCTCAGCTATTTGTAAAGCTTCCTCAGACAACCACTTTTCCTTATTGCATTTCTTTTTCTTGGGGATGGTTTTGGTCAGTGCCACCTGTACAATATCGCAAATCTCTATCCATAGTTCTTTATGCACTGTTACCAGAACTAATCCCTTTAATCTTTTTGCCACCTCCACTGTATAATCATAGGTGATTTGATTTAGCTCGTACCTGAGTAGCCTAGTGGTTTCCCTGATTTCTTTAGCTTAAGTCTAAATTTTGCTATAAGGAGCTGATGCTTTGAGCCACAGTCAGCTCCAGGTCTTGATTTTGCTGACTGTATACAGCTTCTCCATCTTCAGATGCCATGAGAATCAATCTGATTTCAGTATTGCCCATCTGGTGATGTCCATTTGTAAAGTTATCTTTTGTGTTGTTGGAAAAAGATGTTTGCTATGACCAGTGTGTTTTCTTGGCAGAATTCTGTTAGTCTTTGCCCTGTTTCATTTTGTACACCAAGGCCAAACTTTTCGATTATTTCAGGTATCTCTTGGCTACCTACTTTTGTATTCCTATTCCCTATGATGAATAGGACATCTTTTTTTGGTGTTAGTTCTAGGAGGATTTGTAGGTCTTCATAGAAGTGATCATCCTCAGCTTCTTTGGCATTAGTTGTTGGGCATAGACTTAGATTAATACGATGTTGAATTGTTTGCCTTGGAAATGAACTGAGTTCATTCTACTGTTTTTGAGGTTGTACCTAAGTACTGCATTTCAGACTCTTGTTGATTATGAGGGCTATACCATTTATTTTATGGGATTCTTGCCCATAGCAGTAGATATAATAATCATCTGAATTGAATTTGACCATTGCACCCATTTTAGTTCACTGATTCCTAAGATGCTGATGTTTACTCTAGCCATCTCCTGCCTGACTCTATCCAATTTACCTTGATTCATGGAACTAACATTCGAAATTCCTATGCAATACTGGTCCTTATAGCACTGGATTTACTTTCATCACCAGATGCATCCACAACTGATGTTTGACCCAGCTCCTTCATTCTTCCTGGGGTTATTAGAAATTTTCCTTTGCTCTTCCTAGTAGCATACTGGACACCTTCCAACCTGGGGGACTCATGTTTTTGCATCATATCTTTTTGCCTTTTTATATAGTCCATGGGGTTCTCATGGGAAGAATACTGGGGTGGTTTGCCATTCCCTCCTTCCATGGGCCATTTTGTCAGAACTCTCCTTTATGACCTGTCAACCTTGGGTGGCCCTGCCCAGCATGGCTAATAGCATCATTGAATTACACAAGTCCCTTCACCATTACAAGGCAGTGGTCTATGAAGGGGAACATTTTAGATGTATGCAAGAAAAAAAAAAAAATCCCTGTTAGTTGCCCATAAGGATGTTCTTTGCCATTGCTTTTGCAGACCACTTTTCAATGTGCTCTGGAGTGTACTCCTGTCATGATTCTCGAGGCTCAAGAAACCCTTTATTTAGCAAATAAAACATAGCTATGCTGTATCTTTATCTCTGCACACAAGTCCCTTGTAATTGCTCGAGTAAGAAATAGCTTATTTAAGAACTTAATCTTGGCTACTAAGTGATTATAAGTTTAAAGAAAACTCTCTCCCTCACATGTATTTGCCATTGTTTTCCTTAGTGACTAGGAGCTTAGGCTGGGTAATCTTAGCCAAATTATCCAATCTTTGTCATTCCAAGTTTCTTCATTTATAAAATAAGTGTAATACAATTTCTTTATGAGATCATTATGAAGATTCATTAAGATAAACTGTACCAAATGTTTATAATAACATCTAGTCTATAGTAAACAATAAATATTTAAGAGTTACTGTTGTGTTGTTCAAGTTGCTGTTGTTTTTGTCCCCAGTGAGCACATGTTAACAGTGGAGGACTGAAAATAAAATTCTGCATCATAAATTTTCGGAAGGGCTTGTGTTTAGTTATTCATTTATGTATTCCCTAGTAGGTAGATGGTGTTTCACACATTCAGTGCATTCTCAGTAAGTATTGTTTCAGAACTTTACTGCTGAAGCTAAAATATAATGCAGATTGTAGATACTTTAAATCAGTTAGGAAGAGAAGAAGAATGGTTGTTTCAAAACTGAAACAAATTAATCTGTCCCCAAGATGTGTATCTGGGAGTGAGCTAATAATTATGGCTCTCTGGGAAGTCGATAGGAAGTCCAGGGTCTGCTATTTCATCTGTGTTAAGGCTTGATTTTTTTTTTTTTTTTCCTTTCAGAGCATAGGCAGTTGAGCTCCCATGGACGGTGAGGTAAGTAGACTTGGAAGGGTGAAGACAACACATAAGCAACCTACAGGGTTCTAAACTAAAGGCAATAAAGTATCCATTACTGAAGATGTTCAAGGCTGTTTTATCTCATTTTTGGCAAAAGATAAGATGCACATTTTATCATCTCAATGACCATGAGTAAACAAGTGTCTATTCTTTGTGAATAAAAAATTATTACTGTTTATACAAGGAAACATCTAGGCAAGTTTGTCTTCTGCTTAATGCTACATACAATAACTAGGCAAAAAAAAAAAAATGTGCATTCACTGAAATGGTCTACACTTTCCACCAGATGCTGAGCCATAGAAAGGGCATCAGATTATCTGTCAAAAGCTAGCAATGAATAGTTAATACCCAAGAGTGAAACTATAAGTAATAACTGACTCCCCCACTTCTACCTGTGTATCTTAGGAAAGTTTTCTTTGAGGGGAAAAGTTTTCTCATATGTAAAATGGAAAAAATAAAATACATATCTCACTAAGATTTTTGAAGATGGATTAATCCTTGTAGAACCTTTAGAACAGTGACAAGGTCTGTGTTAGCACCCAAGTAATAGCAAAGAACAAGCTTTTACTCTCCAAGGAAAAACCACCTCATGCTATGCTATGCTATGCTAAGTCACTTCAGTCGTGTCTGACTCTGTGTGACCCCATAGACGGCAGCCCACCAGGCTCCCCCATTCCTGGGATTCTCCAGGCAAGAACACTGGAGTGGGTTGCCATTTCCTTCTCCAATGCATGAAAGTGAAAAGTGAAAGTGAAGTCACTCAGTCGTGTCCAACTCTTAGCGACCTCATGGACTGCAGCCCACCAGGCTCCTCCGTCCATGGAATTTTCCAGGCAAGAGTACTGGAGTGGGGTGCCATTGCCTTCTCCGAAACCACCTCTAGGAATTGGTTATTAAATATCAACAAATCAGATAATTAGATAAAAAAGTAAGATAATGTCTCTTACTTATTCCCACTTCAGGAATATTAGCCAACTGATGTTGCACTGTAGGTCTTATTTAGCACTAACTAAAATCTGGTCTTGTATCTCAATTTGTGGGTTAAGTTTGAGAAACTATGCCTGAAGAGGGAGACTGATGAACTTTCAGTTTCTTCCACATGTACATGTTCTAAAACAATGCCTTCATGCAACTCACCCAGCCCTGTTGAAGAGGAGGATTTAGTTTTGCAGATGACAGCTATAAGCATAACAATAGATTAATTTTAAGTTACCACAGTTCACTTTTAATAATCCTTGAAAGTGGAAGTGAAAGTTGCTCAGTCGTGCCCAACTCTTTGCAACCCTATAGATTGTAGTCCGTGGAATTCTCCAGGCCAGAATCCTGGAGTGGGTAGCCTTTCGCTCTTCCAGGGGATCTTCCCAACCCATTTGAACCCAAGTCGGAGAAGGCAATGGCACCCCACTCCAGTACTTTTGCCTGGAAAATCCCATGGATGGAGGAGCCTGGAAGGCTGCAGTCCATAGGGTCGCTAGAGTCGGACACGACTGAGTGACTTCACTTTTCACTTTCATGCATTGGAGAAGGAAATGGCAACCCACTCCGCTGTTCTTGCCTGGAGAATCTCAGGGATGGAGAAGCCTGGTGGGCTGCCATCTATGGGGTCGCACAGAGTGGGACACAACTGAAGTGATTTAGCAAATAGCAATAGCTCCTGCATTGCAGGTGGATGCTTTACCAGCTGAGCCACAAGGGGAGCCCTAATAATCCTTGAGACAAACATAAAAACACAGACTTACAAAGGTGAACAGGACTTTATTGTCATTGAGTTCAAAATTCACATTTAACACTTGGAAGAAATGTGTTTTCCTTTGAATTCCTTAAAAAAATCCTTCCTTACCATTTTGAAAGCCTGAAATAGGAATCTTGGTCCTCAGACACCACTGCCTGCTATAAAGGTTCCCATGAACTTGTTCTGAGCAGGAGACAACTGAAGGCAATTCAGGACAATGTCATGATGTCCAATGCTTTGCCAAATATGTAGTGCTTCACCCAACTCACTCCAGCCATAGGTACAATTTAATCAACACAGATGTGAAAATTCTTGGGTTCTAAAGAACAATACAATTAATGTAGATGTAAATCTCTTACTGACTTTTAATTCTCTTGTATTTATTAATCTGTGACCTGAAATTAAAGTTTAACTTTACAATATCCATGTCAATATCTTTATCTATTTGCAGTGGATTCTGAATAATTGTACATTGCACATGACAATGCTGAGGTTTTGCAGTTCAGATTTAGAATGACATGATGACAAATATAAAAGTAACTGGATATAATGCATTTAATTTGCTAATAGATGACAAAAATCAAATTTAGCATAGAGTAACTGCACATACCAGCATTCACAGAAGCCCCTAGTACACATAAGGCAGACAACTAGCCAGGGGGAATGCGGTGGCCTAGATAGTGCAAATGGCAATTTTGACCTGAGGTAAACAGGCAGCACACTGTCACATTTTAGATGACAGAACAAGAGGCTATCTAGGGCTCTAGAGAATTTAGATTTTTCTAAACTATTCTCATGAACTTTAAGGCTTCCACAACTACTCAGAAGGAAGACATTGCCATCTGACTTCACCATCTTAAAAAAGAGAGAGATTGTATCATTACATACCTAGGAAATGGGAAAAGGAAATGTTATTATTGTTTTAAATATTAGTGTATTTGTACATTGCTTAAAAACAACAAAATATGCATGTGTATGTGCACAAAAGATACATATTGTAAGCCATGTACTTTAATTATAAATAAATAAATACCAAATGAAAGAAAAAAAGTAGAAGAAACTGCAGACCTTACAAATGAAAAAAAAAAAAGTCACATTTTCCCCCTTATATATTTAGTATTTTGTTTTTACTTTTTAATTTCCAGGAAGTTGAGTTTACAATGCACAGACATTTTCTTTAGAGATGAACTAAAGAATTCCAAAAAATAAAGATTGTTAGTTCTTTTAAAATGATGTAGATTCTTCTATATTCTCAGTGAAGCCTTGAGCCTTAAATGACATTAAAAAAAAAAAAATCCTTAAGATAATTAAATACTAATCTTAAACAAAATACTATCAATGTATTGTACCATTTATATGATAATTCATTTATAGTATTGTCAATTAACTAGGACACAGTCTAGTAAATTTAGCTTAGACAGAAATCCCTAAATACTTTCTATGGTCCTTGAAAAGAATTATCTTTATATTATTTTTTGATAGAGGGAAAAAAAAAACACCTCTTTCACCTAAGTAGGGCAGTGGAATTTGTTTGAAATCAATTCAAAATTTAATTATAAAGTAAGGTACTTGCTATTCTCAATTCAAAGCAGACCCTTCTATTTCTCTGGAGTTCTCTTCCATTTCCATGACTTTCATAAGAGAAGTCCTATGATTTGCATGGTTTGGTTACCTGCCTGGGACTATTCACTTTCTGAGCAGAGACAGCTGACTTTGGTGCTCTCCTTACATATTAATTTTTCCAATTTTTGAGCCAGGTCAAGTATTGATGTATCCTGCTTTCTCTACCATTTTTAAGATACATCTGAAATTGTTTGAACTTACTATTTCAGCCCCAAAGATTTTTTTCAATAGCCATTTTTTTTTAAATGGATAAGGACAGAAAGCATAAATCTTTGAAACTGGAGAACATGACGTACATATTTTAACAGTATTTTGGTAAGAATCTCTTGAGAGTCCCTTGGACTGCAAAGAGATCCAACCAGTCCATTCTGAAGGAGATCAGCCCTGGGTGTTCTTTGGAAGGACTGTTGCTAAAGCTGAAACTCCAGTACTTTGGCCACCTCGTGTGAAGAGTTGACTCATTGGAAAAGACTCTGATGCTGGGAGGGATTGGGGTCAGGAGGAGAAGAGGACAACAGAGGATGAGATGGCTGGATGGCATCACTGACTTGATGGACGTGAGTCTGGGTGAACTCCGGGAGTTGGTGATGGACAGGGAGGGCTGGCGTGCTGCGATTCATGGGGTTGCAAAGAGTTAGACATGACTGAGCGACTGAACTGAATATTTCATTATATATATATATATATATATATATATGTAGATAGATAGATAGATAGATAGAGGTATCAGTTCACTGTAGATATCTATATATAGATAGAGGTATCAGAGTTACCTGTCTAAACTAGATATACTTCGGTGCTCAGCTTTCTGCGCAGTTCAACTCTCACATCCATACATGACTACTGGAAAAACCATAGCCTTGACTAGACGGACCTTTGTTGGCAAAGTAATGTTCCTGCTTTTGAATATGCTATCCAGGTTGGTCATAACTTGCCTTCCAAGGAGTAAGTATCTTTTAATTTCATGGCTGCAATCACCATCTGCAGGAATTTTGGAGCCCAAAAAATAAAGTCTGACACTGTAGATATAGATATATAGATATTGCAATCCTTATCCATTCATCTGTTGAAGGGCACTGGGGTTGTTTCATATCCTGTTTGTTAAAATAATGTTGCTATGAATGGTGGAATGCATGCATCTTTTTTAATTAGTGTTTCTTTCTTTTTTCTTTTCTAATTATACACCCAGGAATGAAATTTTTGGGCCATACCCTTGTTCTATATTTAGTATTTTGAGGATCCTCAGTAGTATTTTCCATAGTGGATGCATCACTTAACATTCCAGTCAATAGTATACAAGGGTCTCTTTTCTCTATATCCTTATCAACATTTGTTATTTGTAGATATTTTGATGATAGCCATTCAGGCAAGGGTGAGGCAAAATCACATGGTGATTTTTATTTAAATTTCTCCAATAATTAGAAATATTTAGTATAGTTTCACCTGCCTGATAACCATCTATGTATCTTCTTTGGAAAAATGTCTATTCAGGACTTTTGCCCATTTTTAATGTTTCTTTTTTTTTTTGTTTTTGTTTTATATTGAATTGTAGGAGCTGTTTATGTACTTTGAATATTAATCCCTTATTTGATATATCATTTGCAAATTCTTTTTTTGCTATTTCATAATTTGTCTTATTTTCTCAATGATGTATTTGGTTGTGCAAATATTTTTAAGTTTAGTGAGATTTCATTTGTTTATTTTTGCTTTAATTTCTTACACTGATCAAAAAAGAAAAAAAAAAGAAACAAACAAAAAAACTCTTGCTACTACTTATGTCAAAGAGTATTCTGCCTGTTTTATTCTAGGGGTTTCCTGGCTTCTGCTTTTACATTTATTAGGCCTTTAATGCATTCACTCTACTCATGATTTAAGCAGAAACTCATAGCTGTGTTGTGAATGACATTTTCATTCAGGAAAATAATTTATATGTGACAGAATAGATTTCATGAATGTAGATTGGGGCTTCACAAATTATTAATATAGAGCTTAATTGAAGAAAATAATTGTTATAACAAACTACAAAAATGTGTCACAAAATACATTTGTGACTGATATAATTAGAGGGATGTCTTTCACTATGAGAAGCATTTCTATTGTGTGGATCATTAAAATGTCATAAAATTTAGTTTGAAATATTAAACCTGAAATTTATAAATGAGTAGTTTTTCATCTCTTTGAATTAGAAATGTAAATGCATCAATAATTGTTCAGTTACTTTTTTGTACCTATTGAAAACAGAATTATTATTATTTTTTAAATCTAGAAAGTCTCTAATTTTGCTGCTCACTGCTCTCCAGTCCTATTCTTTTCTACCACTCTGGAGAATAATGTTTTGATGTTATAAATCCCTTTCTCTTCGTATATTTTCTCCAGCTTTTGGAAATAAAAGCACTCCCCTCCCTCCGCAAAAAAAAAAGTCACAAACTTCTTAAGGATGTATAAGACAATATGTCTGCCAGAAAGGTGGAATGGGAGAAAAAATGATTAAAAAAATTAGCTCAAAATTTACCTTACCATGCTCTCAAAGAAGAATTTTATTTTGGGAGTATTTGACATCCACAAATTTAATAATTTTAATTAATCTGCATTAGAAATCACCTCCCCCATGCCACAACACACACAAAATTGGGTTAGTCAATTCACTTGACTTTTTCAGACCTGAAAATAGTTCCTCCAGCCAAAGTTAAAATGGATGTAAATATGGACTTTTTATGACATTAGGTTACGATTTTGTAGTTCAGTAGTTCAGTAGTTCAGTGGTGTCCAACTCTTTGCAACCCCATGAACTGCAGCATGCAAGGCCTCCCCATCTTCCACCATCTCCCAGAGTTTACTCAGACCCATGTCCATTGAGTTGGTGATGCCATCCAACCATCTCATCCTCTGTCATCCCCTTCTCCTCCTGCCCCCAATCTTTCCCAGCATCAGGGTCTTTTCAGATGAGTTAGCTCTCCGCATCAGGTGGCCAAAGTAATGGTACTTCAGTCTCAGCTTCAGTCCTTCTAATGAATATTCAGGGTTAATTTCCTTTAGGTTGGACTGGTTTGAATTCCTTGTTGTCCAAGGGACTCTCTCAAGAGTCTTCTCTAACACTACAGTTCAAAAGCATCAGTTCTTCTTTCTGGTCCAACTGTCACATCCATACATGACTACTGAAAAAAGCAAAGTTTGGACTATATGAACGTTTGTTGGCAATGTAATGTCTTTGCTTTTTAATATGCTGTATAAATTTGTCATAGTTTTTCTTCCAAGGAGCGTGTCCTTTAATTCCATGGCTGCAGTTACCATCAGCAGTGATTGTGGAGCCCAAGAAAATACAGTCTGTCACATTTTCTATTGTTTCCCCATCTATTTGCCATGAAGTGATAGGATAGGAAGCCATGGTCTTAGTGCTTTGAATGTTGAGTTTTAAGCCAACTTTTCACTCTCTTCTTTCACTTTCATCAAGAGGTTCTTTAGTTTCTCTTCACTTTATGCTATAAGGGTGGTGTCATCTGCATATCTGTGGTTATTTATATTTCTCTCTGCATTCTTGATTCCAGCTTGTGCTTCATCCATTCTGGGATTTCACATGATGTACTCTGCATATAAGTTAAATAAACAGGGTGACAATATCTAACCTTGGCCTACTCCTCTCCCAATTTTGAATTAGTCCTTTGTTCTATGTCTGGTTCTAACTGTTGCTTCTTGACCTGCATACAGATTTCTCAGGAGACAGGTAAGGTCTGGTATTCCCATTTCTTTACCACTAGCACTACCTGGGAAGCCAAATATATTCTTTAAATATGCATTCAATGTTCAATATTTCATTGTACAATATCTTCCCATCCATTCTTCCATTGACAAACATTTAGATTGCTTCTAAGTCCTGGCTACAGTATATAGTGTTGGAATGTACATTAGAGTACAAGTATCTTTACAAATAAGGGTTTTCTCCAGGTATATGCCTAGGAGTGGTATTGTTTCTCATATAGTATCCCTGTGTGTGCATGTTAGGTCACCGAGGATTTTCCAACTCTTTGTGACCCCATGGGCCTGCCAGGATACTTTGTCCATGGGATTCTCCAGGAAAGAATACTGGAGTGAGTTTGAATTGCCATGGCCTCCTTCAGGGCATCTTCCTGACCCAGGGATTTAATCCATGTCCCTTACACCTCCTGCTTTAGCAGGAATGTTCTTTACCACTAGAGTCACCTGAGCTTAAGGTACTTCCACACTGTTCTCCCTAGTGGCTCTACCAATTTACATTCTGTTTAACTCTCTAGCATATATTCTTTAATTTTTTGATGATGGCCAATCTGCTTATTATGAGGTGATACTCATTGTAGTTTTGATTTGGATTTATCCAATAATTAATGATGTTGAACAACTTTTCTCATGCTTCTTGGCCTTCTGTGTGTCTTCATTGGAGAAATGTTATTTAGATCTTCTGTCTATTGTTATATGGGTTGCTTGCTTTTTTGATACTGAACTGCATGAGCTGTTTGTATATTTCAGAGATTAATCCCTTGTTATTCACTTCATTTGCAGATATTTTCTACCATTATGGGGTTATCTTTTTGTTTTGTTTTGTTTATGTGCAAAAACTTTAAAGTTTAATTGCATCCCATTTGTTTATTTTTATTTTCATTACTCTAGGAGGTGGAACAAAAGAGATCTTTCAGAGTTTTATTTTAGAGATTATTCTGACTATATTTTCCTCTAAGAGTTTTATAGTATCCAGTCTTATATTCATGTCTTTAATTCATTTTCAGTGAATTTTTGTGTATGGTGTTAGAGAATGTTCTAATTTCATTCTTTTACATTTAGCTGTCCAGTTCTCCCAGTACCATTTATTGAAGATACTGTCTTTTTACCATTGTGTATTCTTTCATTCTTTATCATAGATTAGGTGATCATAGGTGCATAAGTATATCTCTGGGCTTTCTATCTAGCTCTATTGATCTATATTTCGGTTTTTATGCCAGAACCATACTGTTTTGATGACTGTGTAGCTTTTTAGTGTACTCTGAAGTCAGGAAGACTGATGCCTCCAGCTGCCTTTTTCTTTCTCAAGATTGCTTTGGCTATTCAGTGTCTTTTGTGTCTTTCTACAAATTTTAAGACATTTTTGTTCTAGTTCTGGAAGAATGGCATTGAATTTGATAAGGATTGCACTGAATCCGTAGATTATTTTGAGTAATATAGTCATTTTGACAATACTTATTCCCCCAATCCAAGAAGAATATCATATGTTTGTATTATCTTTGATTCTTTCTCCTTTCATCAGTATTTTACAGTTTTCTACGTACAGATCTTTTGCCTCCTAGGGTAAGTTTATTCTTATTTTGTTCTTTTTGATCCAGTGGTAAGTGGAGTTATTTCTTTAATGGAGTTGTTACTGATCTTTTATTATTAGTGTATAGGAATGCAATAATGTATATGCATTAATTTTGCATCCTGTACCATTACCAAAATCATTGATAAACTCTAGTATTTTTATGGTAGCATCTTTAGGATTTTCTATGTATAATGTCATGGTATCTGCAAAGAGTGACAGTTTTACTTCTACTTTTCCAATTTAGATTTTTATTATTTATTTATTTTTCTCATTGCTATGGTAGGAACTCTTAAACTACAATGAATAAGACTGGTAAGGGTGGATATCATTGTGTTGTCCCTAATCTTAAAGGAAATGCTTTCAGTTTTTTTTTTTTTTTCTTCTTTACTGTTGAGAATAAGGAAGTAATTATTAACAGGTTATTTTCCAATGGCTTAACATAGAGAAAGCTGACAGAAATCTCTCAGTCTTCTCTGAAAGAGGCCTCTCTGTATACTTTAAAAACTGTTGACTGAGAGTCAAGCTTTTAATTAAGCAAGCATCACTGACAAAGGTCCATATGGTCAAAGCTGTTGTTTTCCCAGTAGTCATGTATGGATATTAGAGCTGGATCATAAAGAAGTCTGCACACTAAAGAATTGCTGCTTTTGAACTGTGGTGTTGTAGAGTCCCTTGGACTTCAAGGAGATTAAACTAGTCAATTCTAAAGGAAATCAATTCTGAATATTCATTTGAACAATTGATGCTGAAGCTGAAGCTCCAATATTTTGGCCACCTGATGTGAAGAGCCAATTCTTTAGCAAAGGCCTTGATGCTGGGAAAGACTGAGGACAGGAGAAAGGGATGACAGGACTAGATGGTTGGATGGCATCACCAACTCAATGGACAAGAGTTTGAGCAAGCTCTGGGAGATGGTGAAGGACAGGAAAGCCTGGAGTCTGTAGTCCATGGGATCACAGTCAGGCATGACTGGGTGACTAAACAAGAGCACCTAGAATATGACTGTAATCCTCTCCTGAGACCAGGAGGCCTATGGGTATAGTTTTGTATTCTTCCTCTTACCCATTCTAGGCACGTAGATTCTCCCTAGAAGGAGCTTTTGCATAAGCCTGGCTCTTGAGCTTATACACTAGCCACCCAGAGGATGTACTTCTTGATTGACTGGCTCAAGTAGCCAGAGGAACTTCCACTCCCTGGCTCTGAAGACCTGTAGCAAACAAAGAAATAGTTCTTAACCAATTATCTTTCAGAGCTTAGTGTAGATAGTCTTTCCCTGAAAGAATTGTATCTGCATATTTTAAAATCACTTCCTGCTTAGGAGGTGTCTTCCAATCTAGGTGCTGTCTTCCTGTCTCGCAATCTAGGTACTGACTGGGATAAGCTCCTTTGGGATACTGACTTGACTCGGCACAATCTCAACTATTGAGAACTATTCAACAAAGATGGTAACTTGAACTATCACAAAGATTGAGAAAGAATCAAGAGCTTGATCTGGGCTGAAAAATAGTATTCATCTTCTATATGAGACCATTCTTTCAAGACTGAAAGAAGTGGTTTTATATCTAATGTAGAAACAAACATAGAATTAAGGAAAGTGAAGGAACAGAGAAACATGTTTCAAACAAAGGAACATGTTAAAGCTGTAGAAATAGATCTCAAAGAAATGGTGATAAATGATTTACCTGATAAAGAATACAAAAGATAAAAGTACTAATAATTTTAACTATAATAATTTGTTACTCAACTCAAGGTAAAAATATAAAAAATTGTGACATCAAAAACAAAATGGGAGGGGGAGTAAAATGCAGACCTTTAGTATTTATTCTTAGTTAAGTTTATACCAACTTAAAATAGAGAGGTATAAATATAAGGTTTTTTGGAAGTCTTATGTTACCCACAAAGCAAAATTTTACAGTAGATACACAAACAGAAAGAGAAAGGAATGCAAGCATACTACTATAGGAAATCATCAAATAATAAAAGAAAACAGCATGTGAAGGAGAAAAGAACACTGAAGTTACAAAACAATGGGTAAAGAATTTAAAAAATAGCAATAGCAATAGTAAGGTTATATCTATCAATACTTACTTTAAATGTAAATGGATTAAATTCTTCAATCAAAAGATCAAATGGTTGAATGGATAAAAAACAAGACTTCCTACAAGATGCTTGCTTCATGTTAAGGAGGTACACAGATTAAAATGAAGCATTGTAAAAAGATAATTCCATGTAAATGAAAGCCAAAAGAAAGCAGGGGGAGCTATACTCAAAAAACAAATGAAAAAGAATTTAAGCAAGGCTATACTGAGAATCAAAGAAGGTCATTATATAATAAGAAAAAGGTCAATCTAACAAGAGGCTACATTTGTAAAGATGCATGTACCCAACATAGGAGAACCTACATATATAAAACAAATTAATAGATGCAATACAATAATAGTAGGGGACTTAATTAATACTGCTTCCAACAATGGATAGATCATCCAAACAGAAAATCAATTAGCAAATATTAAACTATAATTTAGATGAAATAAGTTTATAGACTTTGATAGAATATTTCATCCAACAGCAGCAAAATACATATTCTTCAACTTTGTTCTCCTTTCTCAAGATTTCTTTGACCATTCAAGATTCTTTGTAGTTACATATAAATTGAAGGGATTAATATCCAAAATACAACAATAAGTCCTTCAGTTCTATAGCAAAAGGAAAAAAAAAACGATTAAAAGTGAGCAGAGAAACTGAATAGATGTCTTTCTGGAAAAAAAAATCTAAATGGCCAACAGGTAAATGAAAAGGTGCTCAATATCAATAAACAACAGGGAAATGCAAATCAAAAGCACAAACCTCACATCTGTTAGAATGGCTATTATCAAATGACAAGAGATAACAAGTGCTGGTAAGGGTGTGGAGAAAAGGGAATTATTATGACTTGTTCAAATGCACACTGAAAATGGAAAATAGTATGGAGTTTCCTCAAACAATTAAAAATGGAACTAATTATCATGTCAAATGATCATGATGTATATTTTACACATCTTATAATTTTATGTTAATTATACCTCAACAAATCTGAAATTTAAAAATAACATGAATATTAATAATATGACAAAAACAAAACTCTGTCTCATATTGCTGATGTAGAGCTCTTACTTTAATTCATTTTGTATTAAAGTTAATGTAGTTTAATGTATACTTTCTGTACAGATAAATTCCATTAAATTCCAAGTTAAGAGTGTGGAGAAAAGATAATTCTTGTATGGTGCTGCTGCTGCTGCTGCTGCTGCATCGCTTCAGTCATGTCCGACTCTGTGCAACCCAATAGACGGCAGCCCAACAGGCTCCTCCATCCATGGGATTTTCCAGGCAAGAGTACCGGAGTGGGGTGCCATTGCCCTCTCCGGTATGGTGCTGATGAGTATGAAAATTACTACAGCCATTATGGAACATAGTGTAGAGGTTCCTCAAAAAATTAAACAGAACTGTTATGTGATCTAACATTTCCTCTTCTAGGTATATACATAATGGAAATGAAATCAGTACCTGATCAGGTACCTGAACTCTTATGTTCATTTCAGCCTTATTCACGATGGCCAGGGCATAGAAACAGCAACCTCAGTGTCAATGGATGAACAAAGAAATTATCGAATACGGTTGAATTACCTTTAAAATAAAGATCTTTACATTTGCTACAACTGTAAATGAAACTGGAGGACATTATGCTAAGTGAAATGTCACACACAGAAAAAGAAATACTGCATGATTTCATTTATACATGGAATCTTGACAATGTTGAATGTGTAGAAGCAGAGAGTAGAACAGTGTTTTCCAAGGATGGAGAGGTAGGGAAAATGAGGAGATGTTGATCAGAGTAGGTGTTTCATGCTTAGTCACTCAGTTGTCTCTGACTTTTTGTGATCCACTGGACTGTAGGCTGACAGGGCTTAGTCCAAAGGACTTTTTCAGCAAGAATACTGAAATTGGTTGACATTCCCTTCTCCAGGGAATCTTCCTGACCCATGGATCAGGCCCACATCTCCTGTGTCTCCTGCACTGTAGGTAGATTCTTAATCCACTGAGCCACCACAGAATGCAAAATTGCAATTATATGGGAGTCTAGAGATCTAATGTACAGCGTGATGACTGTTAGTAATACTAAATTGTATATAGAAAACTGCAAAGCATAGATTTCAGGTTCTCTCACCACACATATAAGAAATTGTAAATATATCACAAGACAAATATGTTGATTAGCAGAATGCAGTGATTATTTCATTAACTATATGTATATTAAAATAGGTTGCATCAGTCGTGTCCAACTCTTAGCGACCCCATGGACTGCAGCCCACCAGGCTCCTCCATCCATAGGATTTTCCAGGCAAGAGTACTGGAGTGGGGTGCCATCGCCTTCTCCAATATTAAAATAGGTTGCATACTTAAATACATACAACTTGTATTAAAAATAAAAAATAATGTATTGTGATTTTGTCTTCAAATCTATGTCATAAGTTCATACTTAAAATTAAAACTGTTTTAAATTGTTTTAATAATGTTAAATCCAGTGAATAACCTTTATATGATTTTGACTAACTGGCATAAAGGAGTCATTCATCTGCTAAGTCTATACCTGTAGAGTATATGCTATCTGTGTAGTAGCTTACTTATAGTATCATGTCTTAAAAGTGTAATTTTAGTTTAGTATATTTTTTTAATTTTATTTTTATTTTTAAACTTTACATAATTGTATTAGTTTTGCCAAATATCAAAATGAATCCGCCACAGGTATACATGTCTTCCCCATCCTGAACCCTCCTCCCTCCTCCCTCCCCATACCATCCCTCTGGGTCGTCCCAGTGCACTAGCCCCAAGCATCCAGTATCGTGCATCGAACCTGGACTGGCAACTCGTTCCTTACATGATATTTTACATGTTTCAATGTCATTCTCCCAAATCTTCCCACCCTCTCCCTCTGCAACAGAGTCCATAAGACTGTTCTATACATCAGTGTCTCTTTTGCTGTCTCGTACACAGGGTTATTGTTACCATCTTTCTAAATTCCATATATATGCATTAGTATACTGTATTTATGTTTTTCCTTCTGGCTTACTTCACTCTGTATAACTGGCTCCAATTTCATCCACCTCATTAGAACTGATTCAAATGTATTCTTTTTAATGGCTGAGTAATACTCCATTGTGTATATGTACCACTGCTTTCTTATCCATTCATCTGCTGATGGGCATCTAGGTTGCTTCCATGTCCTGGCTATTATAAACAGTGCTGCGATGAACATTGGGGTACACGTGTCTCTTTCCCTTCTGGTTTCCTCAGTGTGTATGCCCAGCAGTGGGATTGCTGGATCATAAGGCAGTTCTATTTCCAGTTTTTTAAGGAATCTCCACACTGTTCTCTATAGTGGCTGTACTAGTTTGCATTCCCACCAACAGTGTAAGAGGGTTCCCTTTTCTCCACACCCTCTCCAGCATTTATTATTTGTAGACTTTTGGATCGCAGCCATTCTGACTGGTGTGAAATGGTACCTCATAGTGGTTTTGATTTGCATTTCTCTGATAATGAGTGATGTTGAGCATCTTTTCATGTGTTTGTTAGCCCTCTGTATGTCTTCTTTGGAGAAATGTCTATTTAGTTCTTTGGCCCATTTTTTGATTGGGTCATTTATTTTTCTGGAGTTGAGCTGTAGGAGTTGCTTGTATATTTTTGAGATTAGTTGTTTGTCAGTTGCTTCATTTGCTATTATTTTCTCCCATTCTGAAGGCTGTCTTTTCACCTTGCTGATAGTTTCCTTTGATGTGCAGAAGCTTTTAAGGTTAATTAGGTCCCATTTGTTTATTTTTGCTTTTATTTCCAATATTCTGGGAGGTGGGTCATAGAGGATCCTGCTGTGATGTATATCAGAGAGTGTTTTGCCTATGTTCTCCTCTAGGAGTTTTATAGTTTCTGGTCTTATGTTTAGATCTTTAATCCATTTTGAGTTTATTTTTGTGTATGGTGTTAGAAAGTGGTCTAGGAAGATCTTCAGCTTGCGGGCCCGGAGCGCAGTCCTAACTGCGCGGCGGAAGCTAGTCCTCTCTGTGTCCAGTCCGCGTCCTTCCCTGGACGGGGCTGCCATAAAGTTTAAAAAAAAAAAAAGAAAGTGGTCTAGTTTCATTCTTTTACAAGTGGTTGACCAGATTTCCCAGCACCGCTTGTTTAGTATATTTTTGATACATAATTTGAAGTACAAAGGAAAAAGGAACAAAAACAAAATGATGAGGTTCTCAATACAACAAGCAAGTTGGAAATTGACCGACTAAAAATGATTTCAGAATCAGCACTTACTATACACTTTAACTAAAAATCTCTTTAAAGAAATTACAGTCTAAATATTTCACATAAAAATATAGAAAACAACACTGTCTCACTAGAAAACAAAATAAAAATATACTGTTAGGAAACTGAAGTAATTATTGTGTTCAAGTTATCTTCCCTATTTTTACATTATAGAAACATATGACCTACTTTCTTATTTTCATCTTCAGAGATGGTGTGTGTGTGTGTATATATATTTCATGCCTCATATTGGGAAAGAGTAGAATAAATCCACATTATTTTAACAGTAGCTTGTAACAATGTATTAGTATTTGTGCTACTATATTCTCTACCAATATTTTTACTAAAAAATAATTGTGGTTTAAAATTTTGTCTGCTGTAACGATACAAAAATAAGTACTTTTAAACTAATATTTATTTCTCAACTATTAGTATTTTATTTCTTATTATATTTGGTTCATTAAATAATTCATAAAAATATATGAAAATATAGCATTTTGATTTATTTACCTTTTATTTTTAAATAGTCATAGATTCATAAGAAGCAATAAAAATATGAACAAAATGTAGATATCAGTGAAAATGTCATTGTAGGGAACTCCAGATTTCTGTCTCACTAATAAAAATAACAGATATTATCCAACTGGCACAAACTGTTAGATTGAAATTTTTTAATATAATTTATTTTAATTGTAGGCTAATTACTTTACAATATTGTATTGGTTTTGCCATACATCAACATGAATCTGCCACAGGTGTACAGGTGTTCCCCATCTTGAACCCCCCCTCCCACCTCCCTCCCCGTACCATGAAAATTTTTGGAATTTTGTATACTCCTCAAAAACTTACAGTAAATTCAGGAAAGTTTAAGAAAAGAAGAACTAAAGCTCCAGAGAGTTTGGTAACATTTTAGCTTACCAAGATCCCATCCTCTTTTTCCTAACTTGGAAGTGGTCTTGAAGAGTCTGGTCTGCATCACCAGTACGAGTGTCTAATAATAGAGGGAGTAGAATGAAACTTACTCAACAGGAACTGTGCTTTCTCATTCTGACATGTCTGATGACTCCATGAGGGCATAGCCCATATGGCTTATTTCTATTTTGCATGACTTACAATTCTTCTAAGGCTGAGAAAGCTACCCAATAACATTTATAAAAATTATTTAAGGGCAAATGTAATAGATTTTGCTGCAAATATTTTAAGCAAGGGATAACCATTGGAAAAGATTCATAAAAAGTTGCACATAGAATTACTCAGCACGTCCACTCTTAGGTACTTCCAAAATATTTGAAAATATATTTTAAATGAAACAAACACTTGTAAATGAATATTTGTAGCAGCATTATTAGTAATAATTAAAAAATGGCAACTAACCATCAATCATGTGATAAATAGATTTTCAGTTCAATTCAGTCACTCAGTAGAGTCCAACTCTTTGCGACCCTATGGACCAGAGTGTGCCAGGTCTCCCGGTCCATCACCAACACCAAGAGTCCACCCAAACCCATGTCCATAGGGTCGGTGATGTCATTCAACCATCTCATCCTCTGTCATTCCCTTCTCCTCCTGCCCTCAATCTTTCCCAACATCAGTGTCTTTTCAAATGAGTCAGCTCTTCGCATGAGGTGGCCCAAGTATTGGAGTTTCAGCTTCAATATCAGTCTTTCCAAAGAACACCCAGGACCGATATCCTTTAGGATGGACTGGTTGGATCTTCTTGAAGTCCAAGGGACTCGCAAGAGTCTTCTCCAACACCACAGTTCAAAAGCATCAATTCTTTGGCACTCAGCTATCTTTATAGTTCAACTCTCACATCCATACATGACCACTGGAAAAACCATAGCCTTGACTAGATGGACCTTTGTTGGCAAAGTAATGTCTCTGCTTTTTAATATGCTGTCTAGGTTGGTCATAACTTTCCTTACAAGGAGTAAGCATCTTTTAATTTCATGGTTGAAATCACCATCTGCAGTGATTTTGGAGGCCAGAAAAATAAAGTCAGCCACTGTTTCCAGTTTCCAAATCTATTTGCCGTGAAGTTTTTTTCACTCTCCTCTTTCACTTTTCTCAAGAGACTCTTTAGTTCTTCTTCACTTTCTGCCATAAGGGTGGTGTCATCTGCATATCTGAGGCTATTGATATTTTCCCCAGCAATCTTGATTCCCGTTTGTGCTTTTTCCAGCCCAGCATTTCTCATGATGTACTCTGCACATGAGTTAAATAAGTAGGGTGACAATATACAGACTTGATGTACTCCTTTTCCTATTTGGGACCAGTTGTTATTCCATGTCCAGTTCTAACTGTTGCTTCCTGACCTGCATACAGGTTTCTCAAGAGGCAGGTCAGGTGGCCTGGTATTCTCATCTCTTTCAGAATTTTCCACAGTTTATTATGATCCACATAGTCAAAGGCTTTGGCATAGTCAATAAAGCAGAAATAGATGTTTTTCTGGAACTCTCTTGCTTTTTTGATGATCCAGTGGATGTTGGCAATTTGATCTCTGGTTCCTCTGCCTTTCCTAAAACCAGCTTGAACATCTGGAAGTTCACGGTTCACGTTTTGCTGAATCCTGGCTTGGAGAATTTTGAGCATTACTTTACTAGCATGTGAGATGAGTGCAACTGTGTGGTAGTTTGAGCATTCTTTGGCATTGCCTTTCTTTGGGATTGGAATGAAAACTGACCTTTTCCAGTCCTGTGGCCACTGCTGAGTTTTCCAAATTTGCTAGCATATTGAGTGCAGCACTTTCACAGCATCATCTTTCAGGATTTGAAGTACCTCACCTGGAATTCCATCACCATCACTAGCTTTGTTCATAGTGATGCTTCCTAAAGCCCACTTGGCTTCACATTCCAGGATGTCTGGCTCTAGGTGAGTGATCACACCATCATGATTATCTTGGTTATGAAGATCTTTTTTGTACAGATCTTCTGTGTATTCTTGCCACCTCTTCTTAATATCTTCTGCTTCTGTTAGGCCCCTACGATTTCTGTTCTTTATTGAGCCTGTCTTTGCATAAAATTTTCCCTTGGTACCTCTAATTTTCTTGAAGAGATCTATAGTCTTTCCCATTCTGTTGTTTTCCTCTATTTCTTTGCACTGATCACTGAGGAAGGCTTTCTTATCTCTCCTTGCTATTCTTTGGAACTTTGCATTCAAATGGGTATATCTTTCCTCCTCCCCTTTGCTTTTTGCTTCCCTTCTTTTCACATATATTTGTAAGGCCTTCTCAGACAGCCATTTTGCTTTTTTGCTTTTTGATTTCTTTTTCTTGGGGATGGTCTTGGTTTTAAAAAGTGATAAATCTGTACTATGCAACACTATTTGGTCATTAAAGAAAAAAAAAAAAAAAGAATAATGCACACCATAGTATGAATGAGCTTTAAAAACCTTATACTGATGAAAGAATCTGGACAAAATAGTCCACATATGGTTCAGTTCAGTTCAGTTGCTCAGTCCTGTCTGACTAATTGTGACCCCCATGGACTGCTGCATGCCAATCTTCCTTGTCCATCAGCAACTCCTGGAGCTTGCTCAGACACCTGCCCATTGAGATGGTGACCATCTCATCCTCTGTTGTCCCCTTCCTCTGCCTTCAATGTTTCCCAGCATCAGGGTCTTTTTCAGTGAGTCAGTTCTTCCCATCAGGTGGCCAAAGTACTGGAGCTTCAGCTTCTGCATCAGTCCTTCCAACGAATATTCAGGACTGATTTCCTTTAATATTCACTAGTTTGATCTCTGTGCAGCCCAAGGTTATCTCAAGAGTCTTGTCCAACACCATAGTTCAAAAGCATCAATTATTGAGTGCTCAGCTTTCTTTATACTCTGACTCTCACATCCGTAAATGACTACTGGAAAAATCATAGCATTGACTAGATGGACCTTTGTCGGTAAAGTCAAGTCTCAATTTTTTAACCTGCTGTCTAGATTTGTCATAGCTTTTGTTCCAAGGAGCAAGCATCTTTTAATTGCATGATTGCAATCACCATCTGCAGTGATTTTCAAGCCCACGAAAGTAAGGTCTGTCACTTTTCCCACTATTTCTCCATCTATTTTCCATGAAGTGATGGGACCAGATGCCATGATCTTCATTTTTTGAAGTTGAGTTTTAAACTAGCTTTTTCACCCTCCTCTTTAACTTTCATCAAGAGTTTTTTTAGTTCCTCTTCACTTTCTGCCATAAGGGTGGTGTCACCTACATATCTATGGTTATTGATATTTCTCACATATGGTATGATTCCACTTATAGGAAATATGTAGTATTGGCAGCTCTTTAGAGACAGAAAGATTAGTTGCCATGACTGGGGAAAGGGAAAATGAGGAGTAACTGTTTAATAGACAAGGAATGTCCTTTTAAGGTGACAACAATATTTTGATAGGGGTTATGGTTACCCAATTCTCTGAACATATTAAAAGCTACTGAACAAACTAAAACTAAACTAAACATTTGAAAAACTAAGATCATGGTATCTGGTCCCACTACTTCTTGGCAAATAGATGGGGAAAAAGTGGAGTGGCAGATTTTATTTTCTTGGGTTCCATAGTCACTGCAGATGGTGACTGTAGCCATGAAATTAAAAGACCATTGCTCCTTGGAAGAAAAGCTATGACAACCTTAGAAAGCATATTAAAAAGCAGAGACTTCACTTTGCTGCCAAAGGTTCATATTGTCAAAGCTATGATTTTTCCAGTAGTATGTGATTTTTCATGTACAGATTTTGCACCATAAAGAAGGCTGAGTACCAATAAATTAACACTTTCAGACTGCTATGCTGGGGAAGACTCTTGAGAGTCCCTTGGACAGCAGGGAGATCAAGCCAGTCAATCCTAAAGAAAATCAGTCCTGAATATTCATTGGAAGGACTGTGCTGAAGCTGAAGCTCCAGTACTTTGATCACCTGATGTGAAGAACCAACTCACTGGAAAAGACCCTGATGCTGGGAAAGATTGAGGGTAGGAGGACAAGGGGGTAACAGAGGATGAGATGGTTGGATGACATCACCATCTCAATGGACATGAGTGAGTAAATTCTGGGAGATAGTGAAGGATAGCGAAGTCTCTGTCCTTCAGTCCATATGGTGTGCTGCAGTCCATAGGGTCCCAAACAGTTGGACGACTTACCTACTGAACAACAACAGCACTGAACTGTAATTTTTAAAATAGTTAAAAGAGTGAATTTTGTTTCGTAAATTTTATCACATATGCATGTTCACACATACACACAAAAGTTGTTCTGGGCCATGGGTGGAAGTATAGGTTGTCCAGGTGTGACTTCTGTGCTGTATTTCAGGGCAGTAGGGACACTCAGATACCATAGATCTTCCCTTAATTCTGTGCCGATATGCAAAGCCCTTTCCCCATAGCTTGTCCTTTTTGGTTCTATTACAGTGTGCAGTTCAGCATTTATTTATGTGGTTATTTCATTTCTGTCTTTATCCACTATACCCAATCTCTCCCAAGCTATTTAACACTGAGCTCTTATATTAAAATATCAACAAGTACTCATGAATAGAGGAATATAAAACAGGAGGGGAAAAAAATGCACCAAGAGATCCTGTGTATCATTTATCCTTTTTTTTTTTTTTTTTTTTTGTCAGTGGTAACATTTTTTGTAACTGTAGTACAATATTAAAATGAGAAAATTGACATTGACAGAATCCATAGGTCTTATTCTGGTTCACTTATCTTACATGTAGTCATTGTGTGTGTATGGCTCTACACAATTTCAATATATGTGATTTCAGTAACCACCATCAGTATTATGTTAATGAATTGGTGTACTCTTATAAAACTATATTCAACTCCTATTTCCCCATCTCTGTTCTCTGACAAAACTGGTCTGCTCTTCATCTCTGTATTTTGTTCTTATTCCAAGGATATTAAAAAATGAAATAAAATAGTATATAACCTTTGAGATTGACTTTTTTATTCAGCATAAGTTTCTTGTGATCCACCCAAGTTGCTGTATTAATGGTCCATTCTTTTATATCACTGCATGGTGTAGATGTGCTGATTTTATTTACTCATTTGCAGATCAAAGAATACTTTAATTATTTCCAGC
Source organism: Bos grunniens (assembly GCF_055505025.1). Classification (NCBI taxonomy): domain Eukaryota; kingdom Metazoa; phylum Chordata; class Mammalia; order Artiodactyla; family Bovidae; genus Bos; species Bos grunniens. The sequence continues at coordinate 3,829,721 of NC_141179.1, read as the reverse complement.
TTGCTGCTGTTATGAATAAGATGTATAAGACTCATAAACAGGTTTTTGTGTGAACATAAGCTTCATTTCTCTGGAAAAAGTGTCCAAGAAGGTCCAGTTTTTGATAGACATTGTTCCATGCATTTGAAAATAAATAGAATACTAAAGAAAAAAAACAGCTGAATGAAAAAATAAAAAGTATTTTAGTGGGATTAAAAACATTGTTAGGAGGAAGACAGGCAATAAACAAGTACATAATTTTTAAAGGTAATTGCAGATCACATTACATTCTGTGAAAGAAAGAATCTGGGATGCAATGGAGAAAGACTGGGTAGGATTCTAGATAGAGCAGTCAAAGGGTAATCTAAGGGGAGACTAACAACTACTGGGACATATAAACATACCTTTTGATTAGAAGAAACTCTTTAAATGTTTCTTTAGTTAGATAATGCTGTAACTTCAAAGACTTTCATGATACAGAAACTATATTATCAATAAACTGCCATCCATAGGAGCTATTAGCAAGGTTCTAATTTGAGATAAGTTATACTTCAAATATATGAGGAACTCAAAAGCCTCTTGATGAAAGTGAAAGTGGAGAGTGAAAAAGTTTGCTTAAAGCTCAACATTCAGAAAACGAAGATCATGGCATCCAGTCCCACCACTTCATGGGAAATAGATGGGGAAACAGTGGAAACAGTGTCAGACTTTATTTTTCTGGGTTCCAAAATCACTACAAATGGTGACTGCAGCCATGAAATTAAAAGACACTTACTGCTTGGAAGGAAGGTTATGACCAACCTAGATAGCATATTCAAAAGCAGAGACATTACTTTGCCAACAAAGGTTCATCTAGTCAAGGCTATGGTTTTTCCTGTGGTCATGTATGGATGTGAGAGTTGGACTGTGAAGAAGGCTGAGCGCTGAAGAATTGATGCTTTTGAACTGCGGTGTTGGAGAAGACTCTTGAGAGTCCCTTGGACTGCAAGGAGATCCAACCAGTCCATTCTGAAGGAGATCAGCCCTGGGATTTCTTTGGAAGGCATGATGCTAAAGCTGAAACTCCAGTACTTTGGCCACCTTATGCAAAGAGTTGACTCATTGGAAAATACTCTGATGCTGGGAGGGATTGGGGGCAGGAGCAGAAGGGGACGACAGAGGATGAGATGGCTGGATGGCATCACTGACTCGATGAACCTGAGTCTCAGTGAACTCCGGGAGTTGGTGATGGACAGGGAGGCCTGGCATGCTGCGATTCATGGGGTCACAAAGAGTCGGACACGCCTGAGTGACTGATCTGATCTGATACTTCAAATGGAGAAGACAATGGCAACCCACTCCAGTGTTCTTGCCTGAAGAATCCCAGGGATCGTGGAGCCTGGTGGGCTGCCGTTTATGGGGTCGCACAGAGTCGGACACGACTGAAGCGATGCAGCAGCAGCAGAAGTAGCAGCAGCATACTTCAAAGCCTAAAGTCTACCTAAGTGAAAATGTTAGTTGTTCAGTTGTTCTGATTCTTTGAGACTCCATGAACAGTAACCTGCCAGGTTCCTCTCTCCATAAGAGTCTCTAGGCAAGAATCCTGGAGTGGATTGCAATTGCCTTCTCCAGGGTGTCTTTCTGACCCAGGGACAGAACCTGGACCTCCCTCATTGGAAGCAGATTCTTTACCATCTGAGCCACCAGGGAAGCCCAATCAACATAGATCATACATCAAGTAGGAACACATTGGTGAAAAAAAAAAAAAGTTGGGGAAGATGACAACTTTTAGAAGAGCCTGCTTACTCTCCTGTATAAGTGTAATCATGATATAAAAAGATGGAATTGTATCAGTAAATCTGTTTGAAGACAGATTGCATGCAAACACTTTAAGATTCAAGTCATTCATTAATCTATTGTGGAGCTCTGTTTTAGAAATGTGTCTTATTTTCCAAACTGTGGACACAATAGTAAATATCATTCTCATCCTATGATTTTGAACTTTTGGATGTAAAAATGTCCTTAAAGAAATAGGCTTATAGTGGGTTGGGGACTGAACTTAACTAACTTTCTGACCAAGAAAGCTGAACATTTTCCTTAGCATGACTAAATTTTAAACATTTTTTCCCCTTGCTATAGAACCCTTACCTCCCTTTTCTTAAAGCATTTAGTTTAGAAAACTTAAATTGTAGATTTAAGTTTACTACTGGTGGCTCAGTAGTAAAGAATCCACCTGCTGATGTAGGAGACATGGGTTCTATCCCTGGTCTGGGATGATCCTACATGCTGCAGAGCAGCTAAGCCTGTGTGTCACAACCATTGAGTCTGTAATCTAGAGCCCCAGAGCTGCAACTACTGAACCCACATGCTGAAACTACTAAAGCCAGTGGTCCACAACAAGAGAAGCCACTGCAATGAGAAGCCCATGTGCTGTAGTGAAGAGTAGCCCCCTTTTCTGCACAACTGGAGACAAGTCTGTGCAGCAACAAAGACTCAGCACAGCCAAAAACAAGTAAATAAATAAAATTAATTAAAAAAGAAAGAGAGATAGTGCTCCGTCAATCAGTCTTTAGGTGAAGGCAGGAGCTGAAATTTCATGAGCACCAAGCAGCAAACACAGGTAACCTAATACATTCACCCATCTCTCCACTAATATCTCTCAGCACTTTTCCACTAGTTCACTCCAGTGCTTAAAAATTCTCCCTCAATTTATAACAATGGAGTTGATTTCAATCTTTCTCCCCTATTGCAATGAATTACTTTTTGCCTATTTTACTGGTCTGGGGAGATTTTTATTTTGCAGTTCCTCAAGCAATATTCTGAATATAAATATATTTAAGTTACAATCTATTGTTTCCTAAAGTTGCTTAATACTTTCGTGCTTAGTAACATAGATTATTGACTATGTGAACAGTTAAATGCTGAGTGAAGGAAGAGTCTGAACTGGAAGACTGGCATGCAAACCTGTTGGAGCTTAAGTTCATGGAGATTAATAAAGGTAGAATTGTCAGATAGAAATAATATGACAACTCATGAAGGGACTTGGGTACCCTGAGACTAGGTAAAGCTAGATAGGGGAAGAGTTGGCAGTGCACTACAGAAAAGAGAGCAAAAGAGTGAGGAATTTAGTAGCACAAACACCAAATAATAGATTTAGAGTGGGTATGGGGTATGGGGGTGGTTCAGTTCAGTCCAGTCACTCAGTTATGTCTGACTCTTTGTGACCCTTTGGACTGCAGCACGCCAGGCCTCCTTGCCCATCAAGTTTACTCAAACTCATGCCCATTGAGTCGGTGATGCCATCCAACCATCTCATCCTCTGTCATCCCATTATCCTCTCACCTTCAATCTTTCCCAGCATCAGGGGCTTTTAAAGTGAGTCAGCTCTTCACTTCAGGTGGCCAAAGTATTAGAGTTTTAGCTAAAAAGAAAGAGGTCCAAGCATATGTTTTAAACAAAGAGCAAAACTTAGCAAGAGTCTGTATATGGCATAGGACTCTAGCCACAAAAACTACCCCTCCTTCCCAGGGAAGTTACTGAGTCAGTCCCAGGCAAACAGAAATTATTACAGCTTGCATTTTAAGAACCAGTACCTCAAAAGAGATATAATCCCTTTAGTGAAACCTATCACCTTTCATTTATGCTTATACTTATGTTGAGATTTTTTTGTCTGAAATTATCTTCTCTGTCCTTTCTTATCTATCCTTTATCCATTGTTTAAGATACAAATCCTAGACCCTTTCTTTATAGTGTATCTCTGAGTTAGTTGTTCCTACTCTGTTTTCTCTGTGCAACTGTTTGTTCCATATGCTTACCTTGAATATTAAAGAGCTGCCTGTGAGAAGACTCCTCTACCAGACTGTCTATGACTTAAGGTCAAGGACCATAATTTTATCTCTCTTTGTATCTCCAACTGTTGCACAGTTCTTGACACCGAGTTTCTGCTGGTAAATGTTAAACCAAGCATGGCAAAATGGACAAGAACTAGAACAAAAAATTCAGCTTAATTGTAATATTATATCTTTATCAACAAGTGAGAATGATTTCCCCCCCCTTTGGTTGTATTAGAATAGTTTTGACTAATAAAAGACAATCAACTAGCTCTTTTTGGGAAAGGAGTGGAAAATTAACACCTTCAGAAGCTGAGCAGTTTGGGTTCATGTGCCGTTTAGATTCTGGCCTCTCCCTTACTTCTACCCTGTTTCTCACCCAAAATGCAGCTATATAAGCTTTTACTATAACTATATACCTGAATCTGTTAGTCTTAATTTTAATTTGTTAATCAATGGGTTTTTCTTTGTTTTAATTTTTATTTTATATTGGAGCATAGTTGACCACTGACTCAATGGACATGAATATGAGCAAACTCCAGGAGTTAGTGAAGAACTGAGAATTCTGGCTTTCTGTAGTCTGTGGGGTCACGAAAAGTCAAACACAACTTAGTGACTGAAAACAGCAACAAATATTTGATTAACAACACTGTGTTAGTGAGAGGGTAACAGACAGGAAGGCCAGAGACCCCCAAGTGGCAGGAGGAAATAAACTGCAAGTGGTAGATATTATTTTTCCTTCTCTACACAAAATTAAAAGAGGCTTCTTTTAATTCTTTACTGAGGACACCTGGTTCTGCCAGAGCTAACCAGTGCATTTTTCTTATGGAAATGTTTTTCTTAAGCTATGTTAATGAAACTATGTATTTGCTTTGGAATTTGCCTTTCTTCAAAATGTTTCCACCTAAAATTAACTTTTTTTTTAATCTTTTCTCAAACATTGGGCTGATAATGACTCAACAAACCAGTATTCATGTTAATTGTTTTATGGCTGGGGGATGACACACCTCATGCCATCCCATCTCACAAATACATATTGTGAGAGAGGGGCCTGCTGAAACTCCCTCAGCCTTGAGGTGGGTCTCTTATCTGATTAATAGCTTCTTACAGACATAAAGCACCTTACTAAAAACTAGCAAAGGGACACTCTTTTTGTCCCCTTCTAATGTCCATGTCAGAAACTTTCCCTGTCTCTAAGATTCTTTAATAAAACTTTGCTACACAAAAAGCTCCAAGTAGTCAAATCTCATGTCTGATACCAAATCAAAATCCTCTCCTCTAGAGGTCATGAATCCCAGAGTAACACATGACTCACAGCAGCAAACTTTCATTCGTTGCAGGTATACAGCAAAGTGGGCTTTTCCAATGGCTCAAACAGGGTAAAGAATTCACCTGCAATGACACACAGATCAGATCAGATCAGTCGCTCAGTCGTGTCCGACTCTTTGCGACCCCATGAATCGCAGCATGCCAGGCCTCCCTGTCCATCACCAACTCCCGGAGTTCACCCAAACTCACGTCCATCGAGTCAGTGATGCTATCCAGCCATCTCATCCTCTGTTGTCCCCTTCTCCTCCTGCCCCCAATCCCTCCCAGTATCAGAGTCTTTTCCAGTGAGTCAACTCTTCGCATGAGGTGGCCAAAGTACTGGAGTTTCAGCTTTAGCATTATGCCTTCCAAAGAAATCCCAGGGCTGATCTCCTTCAGAATGGACTGGTTGGATCTCCTTGCAGTCCAAGGGACTCTCAAGAGTCTTCTCCAACACCGTAGTTCAATAGCATCAATTCTTCGGCGTTCAGCCTTCTTCACAGTCTGACTCTCACATCCATATATGACCAAGGAAAAACCATAGCCTTGACTAGACGAACCTTTGTTGGCAAAGCAATGTCTCTGTTTTTGAATATGCTATCTAGGTTGGTCATAACTTTCCTTCCAAGGAGTAAGTGTCTTTTAACTTCATGGCTGCAGTCACCATGTGTAGTGATTTTGGAGCCCAAAAAATAAAGTCTGACACTGTTTCCACTATTTCCCCATCTATTTCCCATGAAGTGATGGTACCGGATGCCATGATCTTCGTTTTCTGAATGTTGAGCTTTAAGCCAACTTTTTCACTCTCCACTTTCACTTTCATCAAGAGGCTTTTTCGTTCCTCTTCACTTTCTGCCATAAGAGTAGTGTCATCTGCATATCTGAGGTTATTGATATTTCTCCCGGCAGTCTTGATTCCAGTTTGTGTTTCTTCCAGTCCAGCATTTCTCATGATGTACTCTGCATAGAAGTTAAATAAACAGAGTGACAAGATACAGCCTTGACGTACTCCTTTTCCTATTTGGAACCAGTCTGTTGTTCCATGTCCAGTTCTAACTGTTGCTTCCTGACCTGCATACAAATTTCTCAAGAGGCAGATCAGGTGGTCTGGTATTCCCATCTCTTTCAGAATTTTCCACAGTTTATTGTGATCCACACAGTCAAAGGCTTTGGCATAGTCAATAAAGCAGAAATAGATGCTTTTCTGGAACTGTCTTGCCTTTTTCATGATCCAGCGGATGTTGGCAATTTGATCTCTGGTTCCTCTGCCCTTTCTAAAACCAGCTTGAACATCAGGAAGTTCACGGTTCACATATTGCTGAAGCAATGACACACAAGAGGCTCCACTTTGATCCCTGGGTTAGGAAGATCCTTTGGAGGAAGAAATGGAAATCCACTCCGGTATTCTTGTCTGGGAAATCTCATGAACAGAGGAGCCTGGGAATCTACAGTCCTTAAGATCACAAAGAGTAAGAAATGACTGAACACTGATGGATGGATGGATATAGTAAAGTAATTCACATACACACACACACACACACACACACACACATATATATATATATATACATATATATATATATATCTTTATCTATTATTTTTCAAATTCTTTTCCCATTTAGGTTATTAAAGAATGTTGAACAGAATTCCATGTACTATAAGGTAAGTCCTTATTGGTTATCTATTTTAAATACAGCAGTGTATACTTGTCAACTCCAAACTCCCAATCTATCCCTCCTCCCAACCCTTTCTTCCCTGGTAACCATAAGCTCATTCTCTAAGTCCGTGAGTCTGTTTCTGTTTGTAAATAAGTTCATGCTCATTGCAGCACTGTTTATAATAATCAAAGCACAAAAGCAACCTGACTATATCCATGAACAAATGAATGGATAAAAAAGATGTGGTACATATATTGGAGAAAGAAATGTCTATTTAGTTCTTTGGCCCATTTTTTGATTGGGTCATTTATTTTTCTGGAGTTGAGCTGTAGGAGTTGCTTGTATATTTTTGAGATTAGTTGTTTGTCAGTTGCTTCATTTGCTATTATTTTCTCCCATTCTGAAGGCTGCCTTTTCACCTTGCTAATAGTTTCCTTTGTTGTGCAGAAGCTTTTAAGTTTAATTAGGTCCCATTTGTTTATTTTTGCTTTTATTTCCAATATTCTTCAAAAAATGGGCCAAAGAACTAAATAGACATTTCTCCAAAGAAGACATACAGATGGCTAACAAACACATGAAAAGATGCTCAACATCACTCATTATCAGAGAAATGCAAATCAAAACCACTATGAGGTACCATTTCACGCCAGTCAGAATGGCTACAATCCATAAGTCTACAAATAATAAATGCTGGAGAGGGTGTGGAGAGAAGGGAACTCTCTTGCACTGTTGGTGGGAATGCAAACTAGTACAGCCGCTATGGAGAACAATGTGGAGATTCCTTAAAAAACTGGAAATAGAACTGCCTTATGATCCAGCAATCCCACTGCTGGGCATACACACTGAGGAAACCAGAAGGGAAAGAGACACGTGTACCCCAATGTTCATCGCAGCACTGTTTATAATAGCCAGGACATGGAAGCAACCTAGATGCCCATCAGCAGATGAATGGATAAGAAAGCAGTGGTACATATACACAATGGAGTATTACTCAGCCATTAAAAAGAATACATTTGAATCAGTTCTAATGAGATGGATGAAACTGGAAGCTATTATACAGAGTGAAGTAAGCCAGAAAGAAAAACACCAATACAGTATACTAACGCATATATATGGAATTTAGAAAGATGGAAACAATAACCCTGTGTACGAGACAGCAAAAGAGACACCGATGTATAGATCAGTCTTATGGACTCTGTGGGAGAGGGAGAGGGTGGGGAGATTTGGGAGAATAGCAGTGAAACATGTATAATATCATGTATGAAACGAGTCGCCAGTCCAGGTTCGATGCACAGTACTGGATGCTTGGGGCTGGTGCACTGGGACGACCCAGAGGGAGGGGAGGGGAGGGAGGAGGGTGGAGGGTTCAGGATGGGGAACGCGGGTATACCTGTGGTGGATTCATTTTGATATTTGGCAAAACTAATACAATATTGTAACATTTAAAAATAAAATAAAATTTAAAAAAAGAAGAAGAAATGGCAACCCACTCTAGTTCTTGCCTGGGAATGATACAGTTGAATATTACTCAGCAATCACAAATAATAAAATAACGCCATTTTCAGCAGCAGGGATGGACCCAGAGGTTATCATACCAAGTGAAGTCAGATAGAGAGAGACAAGAATCATGTAGTATCACTTACATATGGAATATAAAATATATTACATTTTTCTATTTTTCATGTCAAGTTTATCTTTCAACTAATTATCTATCTGCCTAAAATGAAGATGCAGGTACAAGTACAGAGAAAAAAGGTTGGCAGTGGTCCAGGCCCAAAGACAATTATGTTCTTTTTTAATTTAATTTTTATTGGAGTATGAATGTTTTACAACATTGTTTTAGTTACTATTGTAGAGCAAAAAGAATCAGCAATGCATATACGTATACCCCATTCCTTTTGAACTTCTTTCCCATTCAGTTCTCCACATTGCATTAAGTAGAATTCCTTGTGCTATACACTATTTTCTCATTGTTTATCTAAATATAACAACAGACTGGTTCCAAATTGGGAAACGAGTATGTCAAGGCTGTATATAATCACCCTGCTTATTTAACTTGCATGCAGAGTACATTACACGAAATGCCAGGTTGGATAAAGCACAAACTGGAATTAAGATTGCCGGGAGAAATATCAATAACCTCAGAAATGAAGATGACACCACCCTTATGGCAGACAGTGAAGAGGAACTGAAGAGCCTCTTGATGAAAGTGGAAGAGGAGAGTGAAAAAAGCTGGTTTAAAACTCAACATTCAAAAACTAAGATCATGGCATCTGGTCCCATTACTTCATGGAAAATAGTTGGAGAAACAATGGAAACAGTGACAGACTTTATTTTCTTGTGCTTCAAAATTGCTGCAGATGGTGACTACAGCCATGAAATTAAAACACACAAGCTATGACAAACCTAGACAGCATATTAAAAAGCAGAGACATTACTTTTCTGACAAAGGTGCATCTGGTCAAAGCTATGGTTTTTCCAGTAGTCATATATGGATGTGAGAGTTGGACTATAAAGAAAGCTGAGCACTGAAGAATTTATGCTTTTGAACTGTAGTGTTGAAGACCTTGAGAGTCCCTTGGACTTCAAGGAGATACAACCAGTCCATCCTAAAGGAAATCAGTCCTGAATAGTCATTGGAAGGACTGATGCTGAAGCTGAAGCTCCAATACTTTGGCCACCTGATGGGAAGAACTGACTCATTGGAAAAGACCCTGATGCTGGGAAAGATTGAAGGTGGGAGCAGAAGAGGGTGACAGAGGATAAGATGGTTGGATGGCATCACCAACTGGATGGACATGAGTTTGAGCAAGCTCTGAGAGTTGGTGGTGGACAGGGAATCCTGGCATGCTGCAGTCTGTGGGGTCGCAAAGAGTCAGACGCGACTGAGTGACTGAACTGAGCTGAATATATCTATTTAGATAACTAATGAGACAGTCACCTTCAAACCATTAACAATTAGGATGACAAACAAGATTTACTGCAACCTTAGGCCATATTGTTTAAAAAGAGATAATTAATTTGCTTCTCTGAATAGAGGCTGTAGATAGGAATTATTTCTGTAGTTTGAAAAAAATATCTTGTAGGTAACAAAAACTACTTGTTTGAAATTTTTGGTTCTTTATAATTTCCTTTAATAATATAAAGTATTAAAAAAGCTTAGATATTTATTAGTCAACAAGTTTACTTAGTTCTGTGTATAAGATGCTACACTCTTTTTTTTTTTTTTTTCATTCACCGAGTGTCAGACACCTTGGAGTACAAAGTCAATTAGACCTTAGGAAGAATCACTATGAACAAAGTTAGTGGAGGTGATAGAATTACAGCTGAGCTATCTCAAATCCTAAAAGGTAATGCTGTTAAAATGGTGCACTCAGCATGCCAGCAAATTTGGAAACTCAGCAGTGGCCACAGGACAGGAAAAGTTTAGTTTTCATTCCAACCCCAAAGAGGGCAATGCCAAAGAATGTTCAGACTACAGCACATTTGCACTCATTTAACATGCTAGCAAAGTAAGGCTCAAAATTCTCCATTTCAGGCTTCAACAGTACATGAACTGAGAACTTCCAGATGTACAAGATGGATTTATAAAAGGCAGATGAACCAGAGATCAAATTGTTAACATCTGTTGGATCATAGAAAAAGCAAGATATTCCCGGGGAGGGGGGGGGTGGGAATCTACTTCTGCTTCATTGACTATCTAAAGCTTCTGATGTGTGAATCACAGTGAACTGTAGAAAATTCTTAAAGAGATGTGAATACCAGACCACCTTACTGCCTTCTGTGAAACTTGTATGCTGGTCAAGAAGCAACAGTAGGACCAGACATGGAACAACTGGCTGGTTGAAGGTGGCAGGAGAAGGGGACAACAGAGTATGAGATGGTTGGATGGCATCCCTGACTCAATGGACATGAATTTGAGCAAACTCTGGGAGATGGTGAAGGACAGAGAAGCCTGGTGTGTTGCAGTCCATGGTGTCACAAAGGGTTGGAAATGACTGAGCAACTGACTAACAACAAAATTTTATGTTACCTTTCCCCATTTGCTTTCTTTTTTAAATGGCTGTACAGTTAAATACAAAAATTTAGATGATGTGACATAACTTGGACTTATCTGTATGGTCAGGGAAGCTTGGAGCAGAAAGAGGTGCTAAAATGGTGAGTCAGAGTTAGAGATAGCTAGGAAAAGAGAAGAAAGTTGTTAACTAGAGACATGGTTTCCTTCTTCCTGAATTCTACTATGGCTTACCAAATATGTGTTCCACTAACCGGGAGGAAATTACACTGGGAAACAAACTTCTGTTTTTCTTTTTATTCACCTTTTACAATGAGAAGCAAATTGATTTATCTAATTTTCAAGATTAAAAGGATGTATTGCACATACTCAGCTTGAACTCTTCTTGCCTCTTTTTTTGGTGGGACATGCCTGTACAAAGTACTCTTTATCCTCTCTTCCATGAAATAACTTGACCACAGCAGGGTCCGATACAAGCTTCAGGAAAGAAGCTACTGAATTAGAGTGTACTCTCTTAGCCAATAAAAGCTTAAAGTTTTAAATATGCATGATAATAGGGCTTCCGTGGTGGCTCAGAAGCTAAAGGATCTGCCTGCAATGTGGGAGACCAGAGTTCGATCCCTGTATTGGGAAGATCCCCTGGAGAAGGAAATGGCAATCCACTCCAGTACTCTTGCCTGGAAAATCCCATGGAAGGAGGAGCCTGGTAGGCTACAGTCCATGGGGTGTCAAATAGTCGTACAAGGCAGAGAGAATTCACTTTAACAGTAACAGCAAAATAATTATGGTTGAAGGGCACAACATCCAGTTTAAGCATGACACTTTGTTGTGTCTTGAGGGCAATAGATCATGATCTCGGGTCATAGGTGGAGTTATTCTGTTTCTGAAGTCAGACGCTGTACAATGAAGCTGAGATGATTATAACTGAACCCTAAGAAGAAATCAGAATTTGACAAAATTTCTTTCATAAGATAATGCAGCTGCTATCTCCAAAGTGACAGGTCTTAAACACCTTCAGAGGCAGGCATAGTTTAAATTCCATCATTGTATAAGCTAAGAGTCCAAAAAGTTTCTATATGTTACCAAGCCTCTCTCCCTGTCAGTGAAGAGTTGATTTAAAGGTTAATCTAATGAGCTAAATTCAAGTTTTGTTCTTGGAAATCCATTCTGGAAGGTTAAAATATAATTGTTAAGAAGAATTTTCTTGTGTTAAAAATAGAATTAAAGTGGAATAAATCTCCCAAATTATAACTCATTTTATTATTCTATGAGTCATTATCAAGATCTAACACTCTTAAAAGAACCACGGAGGCCATGGATCTAATAATGGGCTCCCAGCTGTTTGGCATGAAAACAAAACACTTTAAATTTGAGTCATAAAGGTTATTTAAATTCTTATCTGTACATGATTTTAATTCATTTCTACCTAACTTAGCCTTCAGTGTATATAACATTGGTGAACTGACATACATTTGGAGAACATACATCTTGTTGGGAATTTTTCCTATACCCTAAATATTTCTAAGGACCAGTTTTGTTTCATATGTTCTGGTAGGTACTGTGCATATGGGAATAAAATAGGCATGGCCTAGATCCTAATGGAGCTTTCAGTACTAGTGGAAGACAAATTATATATATATATATACACATACACACATACAACTAAACACACAGTGGAAAATATATCATTACAAATTGTGATAAATGCATTGAAGGAAGAAATAATGTCAATTTTATGCAAGTAAGTAGGATTGCATCTAATTTATATTACAAGTTAAAGAAATCCTCTATGAAGAAGTAGTCTTAAGTTGATGGCTGAAGGAGGAATATGAGTTAGCCCCCACGGATAGGAGTAAAAAAAAATATTATTTCAAGCAGAAAAAACTATATGTGAGTGTGTCGAGTCACTAAGATGAGAAATTTCTTGGTTGAATGTGATTCAGAGAATGGAGAAAAGATGGTCTCTTCAAGTGGTGCTGGGAAAACAGGACAGCCACATAAAAAACAATATAATTATTATTATATTAACACAACATATAGAAACAGATTCAAAATGGATTGAAAATCTGAGTGTAAGACCAGACACTATAAAACTCTTGGAGGAAAACATAGGTAAAACATTCTGACGTAAATCACAAGAACTTTTTTGACCCACATTCTTGAGTAATGAAAATTAGAACAAAAATAAACAAATGGGATCTAATTAAATTTAAAAGCTTTTGCACAGAAAAGCAAATCATAAATAAAACAGAAATATAATTCTCAGTATGGGAGAAAATATTTGCAAACAAAGCAACTAAGAAAACTGGATTGAAGTTTTACTGAGCATGGCCCCACACATCAGAACAAGACTGTTTTCTCCTCACTTATTCTTTCCCAGCAGGAAGCTTCCATAAACCTCTTATCTTTCTCCATCAGAGGGCAGGCAGACTGAAAACCACAATCACAGGAAACTAACCAATCTGATCACACATACCACAGCCTTGTCTAAATCAATGAAGCTATGAGCCATGCCATATAGGGCCATCCAAGATGGACAGGTTATGGTGGATAGTTCTGACAAAACGTGGTCCACTGGAGAAGCGAATGGCAAACCACTTCAGCATTCTTGCCTTGAGAACCCCATGGACAGTATAAAAAGGCAAAAAGATAGGACACTGAAAGATGAACTCCCTAGGTCAGTGATGCCCAATATGCTACGGGAGATCAGTGGAGAAATAACTCCAGAAAGAATGACGAGACAGAGCCGAAGCAAAAAAGAAAAGAAAAGAAAAATCCAGTTGTGGATGTGACTGGTGATGGAAGTAAAGTCCAATGCTATAAAGAGCAATATTGCATAGGAAACTGGAATTTTAGGTCCATGAATCAACATAAATTGGAAGAGGTCAAACAGGAGATGGCAAGAGTGAACATCAATATTTTGGAATCAGTGAGCTAAAATGGACTATGTTATGCTAAGTCACTTCAGTCTTGTCCGACTCTGTGCAACCCCATAGACAGCAGCCCACTAGGCTTCCCCATCCCTGGGATTCTCCAGGCAAGAACACTGGAGTGGGTTGCCATTTCCTTCTCCAATGCATGAAAGTGAAAAGTGAAAGTGAAGTCGCTCAGCCGTGTCCGAGCCTCAGCGACCCCATGGACTGCAGCCTTCCAGGTTCCTTCATCCATGGGATTTTCCAGGCAAGAGTACTGGAGTGGGGTGCCATTGCCTTCTCCAAAATGGACTATAATGGGTGAATTTAACTCAGATGACCATTTTATCTACTAGTGTAGGCAAGAATCCAGTAGAAGAAATGGAGTAGCCATCATAGTCAACAAGAGTCCAAAATAGAGTACTTGGATATAATCTCAAAAATGTCAGAATGATCTCTGTTTGTTTCCAAGGCAAACCATTCTATATCACAGTTATTCAATTTTATGCCCTGACTAGTAATGCTGAAGAAGCTGATGTTGAATCATTCTATGAAGACCTACAAGACCTTCTAGAACTAACACCCCCAAAATATTCCCTTTTCATTATAAGGGACTGGAATGAAAAATTAGGAAGTCAAGAGATACCTGAAGTAACAGGCAAATTTGTCCTTGGATTACTAAACAAAGTAGGGCAAAGGCTAGTAGTTTTGCCAGGAGAACACACTGGTAATAGCAAACACCCTCTTCCAACCACACAAGAGAAGACTCTACTCATGGACACCACCAGATGGTCAACACTGAAATCAGATTGATTACATTCTTTGCAGCCAAAGATGAAGTTGCTTTATAGAACCAGCAAAAAGACCAGGAGCTAACTGTGGCTCAGAACATGAACTCCTTGTTGCCAAATTCATACTTAAGTTGAAGAAAGTAGGGAAAATGACTAAACCATTTAGGTATGGCCTAAATCAAATCCCTTACGGTTATACAGTGGAAGTGACAAATAGATTCAAGGGATTAGATCTGATAGGCAGAGTGCCTGAAGATGTATGGACAGAGGTTCATGACATTGTACAGAAGGCATGGATGAAGACCATCCCCAAGGAAAAGAAATGCCAAAAGGCAAAATGGTTGTCTGAGGAGGTCTTACAAATAGCTGAGAAAGAAAAGACACAAAAGGCAAAGGAGAAAAGAAAAGATATACCCATTTGAATGCAGAGTTCCATATAATAGCAAGGAAAGATAAGAAGGCCTTCTTCAGTGATAAGTGCAAAGAAATAAAGGAAAACAGTAGAAATGGAAAAGACTAGAGATCTCTTCAAGAAAATTAGAGATACCAAGAGAACATTTCATGCAAAGATGGACACAATAAAGGACAGAAATGGTATGGACCTAACAGAAGTAGAAGATATTAAGAAGGAGTTGAAACAATACACAGAAGAACTATACAAAGAAGAGCTTCATGACACAGATAACCACATTGGTGTGATCACTCACCTAGAGACAAACATCCTGGAATGCAAAGTCAAGTGGACCCTAGGAAGCATCAATAAGAACAAAGCTAGTGGAGGTGGTGGAATACCAGTTGAGCTATTTAAAATCTTGGAAGATGATGCTGTGAACGTGCTGCACTCAATATGCCAGCTAATTTGGAAAACTCAGCGGTGGCCACAGTACTGGAAAAGTTCAGTTTTCATTCTAATCCCAAAGAAAGGCAATGTCAAAGAATGCTCAAACTACTGCACAATTGTGCTCATGTCACAGGCTAGCAAAGTAACCAAAATTCTCCAAGCCAGGCCTCAACAGTACATGAACCTTGAACTTCCAGATGTTCAAAGTGGATTTAGAAAAGGCAGAATAGCCAGAGATCAGATTTCCAACATAAGGTGGATCATTAATAAAGTAAGAGAGTTCCAGAAAAACATTTACTTCTGCTTTATTGACTATGCCAAATCCTCTGACTGTGTGGATCACAACAAACTGTGGAAAATCCTGAGAAATCTGTTTGCAGGTGAAAAAGCAACAGTTTGTACTGGACATGGAACAACAAACTGGTTCAAAATCGGGAAAGGAGTTCTTCAAGAGTGTATATTGTCACCCTGAATATTTAACTTATATGCCAAGTATATCATGAGAAGTTCTGGGTTGAATGAACACAAGCTGGAATCAAGATTGCCAGGAGAAATATCAATAACTGCATATATGCAGATAACACCACCCTTATGACAGAAAGTGAAGAAGAACTAAAAAGTCTTTTGATGAAAGTGAAAGAGGAGAGTGAAAAAGTTGGCTTCAAAGTCAACATTCAGAAAACGAAGATCATGGCATCTGGTTCCATCCCTTCATGGCAAATAGATTGGGAAACAATGGAAACAATGAGAGATTTTATTTTGGGGGGCTCCAAAATCACTGCAGATGGTGACTGCAGATATGAAATTAAAAGACCCTTTCTCCTTGGAAGGAAAGCTATGATCAACCTAGCCAGCATATTAAAAAGCAGAGACATTACTTTGCCAACAAAACCCTTCTAGTCAAAGCTTTGGTTTTTCCAGAAGGCGTCTGTGGATGTGATAGTTGGACTACAAAGAAATCTGAAGGCCGAAGAAATGATGCTTTTGAACTGTGGTGTTGAAGACTCTTGAGAGTCCCTTAGAGTGCAAGAAGATCAAGCCAGTCATTCCTAAAGGAAATCAGTCTTGAATATTCATTTGAAGAACTGATGCTGAAGCTTAAACTTCAGTATTTTGGATCTGATGTGGAGACCTGACTCATTAGAAAAGACTCTGATGCTGGGAAAGATTGAAGGCAGGAGGAGAAGGGGACAACAGAGGATGAGATGGCTGGATGGCATCACTGATTCGATGGACATGAGTTTGAGCAAGCTCCGGGAATTGATGATGGACAGGGCAGCCTGGCGTGCTACGTTCCATGGGGTCACAAAGAATCAGACATGACTGAGTGACTGAACTGACCAGTGTTTCCAATGTGGAAAATACACACCAATGCTTGAAAAGTTCACGGTTTATCATACTCAGAACTTTCAACAAAGATTTAGAATGTTTTAAGTTTCTTGTTAATGGAGATATTTCTATTGTAAGTGGAGTTCATAATCTGAATAATGACTTTACCATACTAACTGCACATTAGGTTTCCTTCCCAGTGTTTACATGAGACTAGGTTTTTTGGGTCTGAGAAAGAAATCGATGTGTGACCGCTAACAAAAACAGAAATGTACGATCTTGTCAGTAAAAAGCATCAAGTAAAAGGAAGAGTACTCAATTTCTTTTAGTCATTTTAAATATGAAATTATTTTCTTATTATATTAAGCTTTGTGGTGGTCTTGCAGTAAGAATTTGTGACGAATGAATGTCCATGCAGCCAAAAGATTTGCATGGTAATGGATGTTACTGTTTAAAGAGCTATTTTTCTCTCTTTTAGCTTCACAAAAAAAAGCAAGCTTCTTAGTCTTGGAAGTGAAAAGTTGGTCCTCATGTTCATTTACATAAACTGAAGACTGCAAAGGTAAGTGAGGTGATATGTTTTGAAAGACTTTCCACTCAAATCTCACTCAATTTAAGTTCTTGTTACTAATGCCATAAGATCAGAACAAAGGCATAAGATGTCACTTAGTCATGTTATCTAATTAAGTGGTACTTACATTTCATTTTCCCTCTGTTCCATCACATCCTGAACTGTTATTCATCAAAGACCGAAGCCCAGTTTCTAAAGTGTATACTCAGACCTAGTATATATTTTCAGTCTCATGTATTGTCTTTTTCCTCCATAGGACACATTTTCACTTCCAAGCTAGCAGTCACCCACTGTATAATTTCACAGGGCTGTTTTGTATGGACTATGGAAACAAAATTAAGATGTCTGAGATAACTCATTTTGTTATATATCTGTTATTAATGTATTAACTCATCTATTTTGCAGACATATTCAGTGATGGAGAAGGAGGGCCAGGCACTCCTGACCCTCATCTGCAACAGAGAATTTGTTTATCTTTCTAAATGACATGAGGCTTCCCCTGTGGCTCAGTAGGTAAACAATCCACCTGCAATGTAGGAGACATAGGAGGCTCCAGTTTGATCCCTGGGGAGGGAAAATCCCCTGGAGGAGGGCATGGCAACCCACTTCAATATTATTGCCTGGAGAATCCCATGGACAGAAGAGCCTGGCAAGCTACAGTTCATAAGGTTGCAAAGAGTCAGACATGACTGAAGGGACTTAGTACTCAAACATGCTAATCGATATGGTTCTGAAGTTGACCTTTTGGGAATACAAGATTTACTTGAAAACCTTGGATAGTTAGTAGTTTTTAAAGAAAATCTCAGAGCTCTAGAAATGGACTAGGAGAGTTGGAACAAGCTTCCTTCCCTCCTAAACAGTTTTGAACATCTTCCTTAACAGATGTAAGAACAAAATACATGTTATATTACATATATTTGCTCCAGAATCGATCCTCTGAATTTTAGCCTCTTTCTTTGCAGTCTCAGAGGAAATACTTAGAGCCACACTATGTAGTATTTCACTAAATATGTTGTATATTCTAAACTGCTCAGTCATCTATTGCATCTATAATAGTGCAAGTCATCTATTACTTGGTGGTCTGGGTAAGACATAAGCTCTGAGCCCTGAAATTTATTGGTATCTACAGAATGGGTTTTTTAGACTTTCATAATTTCAATACCTTATGTATAAATGTAAAATCAAGTGTGCAGAACAACAACAATATTGCACACATACACATAGACATAAAGAAAAAGTAATTCTGGTCCTCATAAAAGTATCCCAGATGGCTTTAGACAAACCATTTTAAGGCTAACATTCTCCTGTTACATGATGAAGGAATTTGCTTGTTTCTATTTTTTTTTTCAAAATTCTCTCTCTCTCTCTCTCTCTGCCTCTCTCCCTTTTTCTTTCTTTCTTTCCTTTATTCTTTTTTTAAATGAAAACTTACAGGAACTCCAATTTGTAAAACAGATGAAAGCAAAGTTCTATTGGAGACACATCATCTCACTTGCCCCTCATTTACTCCATCTCCCACCATCTTCCTAAGTGCAAAGTTCTATTGAAAACCACTAAGCTAGATGCTATGCAAAATCTCTATTAACTTTAGTATTTTACACGTCTTATATTTGTCAGAATATAATTTCACTTATAGTTCCATTCAGTCTACATCACCTTATTCTTTAGTGACTGCTCCTTTTTGTGAACTTCATCTAGTATTTTAGTGTAAACTATAAAAGGAGAGTTCCTCATTAGTGATTCTGGAGTCTATTTCAGGAAACAGATACAGCACTGAAGGAATTTGCTGCTCAGTGAGAGCACCAATCCTAAGATAGCATATTCCTAGTATTTATGTCACATGGTATCCTGGATGAAATCTGTGGGACAAAACGTACACAAAAAGAGCCAGATACTCTTCATGGTGATACCATCTTCCAAATTTTCAACAGCCATCACTGCCAGAGTCTAAAAGACAAACCCAAGGTCATCATCTTGCAGGCCTGCCAAGGCAATGAGTCTGAGTTCAGGAAACTTGGGGAGTGGCTGTGTAAGCTTTTCTATTAGTCTGGTGTCTAGCCTTCATTTTCCCAGGGATGGGAAGAGAAAAACATTTCAGTACTACTCTTGGGTCCACTCCAGGAAGAAACTCCATTAAGCATGTACCATTTTTTTTTTTTTTTTAAGAAATGATAAGTAACCTAGAATAATGAGGAATATTCCAATCATTTGGGACTTGGTTGTCAACATGGTCATTCTAAACTTAAGTGACCTATGTATGTTTCCTAGTCAGTGAGGCAGATTTTCCATTCCCCAGTGTCTCAGTAGTAAAGAATCCACCTACCAATGCAAGAGACACAAGAGATATGGGTTTAATCCCTTGGTTGGGAAGATCACCTGGAGGAGGAAAGGAGGAAATAGTGATCCACTCCAGTATTCTTGTCTGGAGAATCCCGTGACAGAGAAGCCTGTTGGTCTACAGTCCATGAAATCACAAAGAGTTGGTCACTGCTGAGCAACTAAACGACAACAACAAGATATTTGCATTTTTAATATATTCTAGCAAAAGTATAACCACAAAAGCGATTTTATGTGTGTTTATGTATGTTAATATTAATATGACATCTTTTATAAGATATGGATGTCTCTCAGAAGGTGCTGGGTGTTTGGGTGACTGACACGGGAGAAACCGCTGCATATAAGTATGACCAGCTCTTGTAATGTCCCATCGGGGATGCTGCTACTAAAAAGAGCCATGTGGAGAAGGAATTCATAGTTTTCAAATCTTTGACTCCATGTAAGTATATAGGCAACCTATTAGTTTCTGAATCTTGGGCTTGGTTATGATAATATCTTATCAATTAGAACATTTATTTCCTAATTAATGAGTTACTTAAGTAGAGAAGATACTTAAATATTGAAATTTTCATAAAAAGAACTCTGTAAATATTGATACTGGGGGAAATTTAGAAAATATACAGGACTATGGTGAGGATACAGATTTAAAATAGTCTCAAATAGACTATGTGAAAAATAGGTTACTTTTAGATATAACAATGACACAGAATTGTATTATCTCAGATTTGGTCCACCTGATAATCTATCACAACTAAATGAGTGAACCAGTAAAACTGCAGGGCTTGCTCAACACAAGCAATAGACTCCAGAATCACTATTGATTGCTTGTGTCTGTTATTTGAATCTAGTCTCAGGTTATTGGTTAATATTTAACTGCCTAACTTCATGAGCATGTAGCCAGTAACTGAAAACCCTCCTTTGGCAGGCAAGTCATTAAAAACCTAATTTATACAAGTTCTAAGTGCTGAAGTATAGTAATTTCAAATTTTACTGTGCACAGAAATCATTGAAAATCTCATTAAAATGTAGATTTCTGATTTGGTATGTCTGGAACAGAGCCTGAGGTGCTTTATTTATTTTTTAAGCTTCATGGTGATGCCACAGCTGTTGGTTCATGACTATATGTGAACAGGAAGGAATTAGAGGACCTTATGACTCTGCTTGGGGAAATAGGAAGGCGGCCATGCAGGAAACATCCACTCCACAACTGGAATAGTTCTACTTCTTTTTGTTTTACATATTGGAATTTTAATAATATTTTATTTGAAAGAAGACCTCTGTGCTTTTAGCTAAAAAGGAAGTTTAAAAAGTATATACAGCCTGATACATACTCTGAGACTGTTTAATTGAAGAAATAAGGTATAATATGTGAAGAAATAAAGGGTAATATGTGAAATTCCTGCATCAACATTTTTAGTAACTATGTCCTGATACTGTATTAGATGCAAACATGGTTACTGAACATTACTATAGAGTATATAGTTAGGCCAGAAAGACAGATTTAATTGAGGGAAAATATCCATTAAGTTTAAAAGAAATAAATAATAATTGTCAACTGAGATGAGTACTTTAAAGGAGAACATTGTACTCACATTTGGAAGTCAAAGGAGTGAACCATTTATAACATGAAAAACAAAATCGAATGGATTCACTTATGTCATAGGGTTTTAAAATGGAGGTGAGAGACTATTAAGAATGTAAACCTTAAACACATCCTTACCAGTTGAAACATGAACTTTTGAGCTGGACCAAACTTCAAATATTCCAAATATTTGAGGAACTCTATGAGAATAACTCAGAGAAGGCAATGGCACCCCACTCCAGTACTCTTGCCTGGAAAATCCCATGGACGGAGGAGCCTGGTGGGCTGCAGTCCATGGGGTCACGACTGAGCATCTTCACTTTCACTTTTCACTTTCATGCATTGGAGAAGGAAATGGCAACCCACTCCAGTGTTTTTGCCTGGAGAATCCCAGGGACGGTGGAGCCTGGTGGGCTGCCGTCTATGGGGTTGCACAGAGTCGGACACGACTGAAGTGACTTAGCAGCAGCAGCTTTGGCAAACAATCATGTCCGGCCAAGACTAGCTTTCTGCCTGCAACACCAATCAAAATTATTTGTAAGCAAATTATTTAGACACTCCCTTTCTTGTCTTTAAAAACTTCTGATTTTGATCTTTAGTGGGAAACTATTTGGTTGTTGTTCAATTGTCAAGTCATGTCTGACTGTGACCCCCTGGTAGCATATCAGGCTTCCTTGTCTTTCACTTCCTCCCAGAGCTTGCTCACATTCATGTTCATTGAGTTGGTGATGCCATCCAACCACCTCATCCTCTGTCATCCCCTTCTGCTCCTGCTCTCAATCTTTTCCAGCACTGGGTTCTTTTCCAATGA
This sequence comes from Bos grunniens, assembly GCF_055505025.1. NCBI lineage: Eukaryota > Metazoa > Chordata > Mammalia > Artiodactyla > Bovidae > Bos > Bos grunniens. Next base: position 3,807,778 of record NC_141179.1, on the reverse strand, counting down.
GTTTGTTCTTCACATCAAGTGGCCAAAGTATTGAAGTTTCAGCTTCATTCCTTCCAGTGAATATTCAGGGTTGATTTCCTTTATTCATCTGGATTCATTTCCTGAATTCATCTCCTTGTAATACAAGGGACTCTCAAGAGTCTTTCAACACCACAATTTGAAAATGTCAATTCTTTGGCACTCAGTCTTCTTTATGGTCCAAATCTCACATCCATACTTGATTACTGGGAAAAAAAATGTAGCTTTGACTATATGGACCCTTGAAGTTTCTGCTGCTTCTTCTTCTTTTTTTTTTTTAATCATTATTATACAGTGGAGGTGACAAATAGATTCAAGGGATTAGATCTGGTAAGTAGAGTGCCTGAAGAACTACAGAGGTTCATAACATTGTACAGGAAAACCAAACCATTCCAAAGACAAAAAAATGCAAGAAGGCCAAGTCTGAGGAGGCTTTACAAATAGCTAAGGAAAGAACAGAAGTGAAAAGCAATGGGGAAAGGGAAAGAAGCAACCAACTGAAAGCAGAGTTCCAGAGAACAGCAAGGAGAGATAAGAAGACCTTCTTTAATGAACAATGCAAAGAAGCAGATAGAAAAAATAAAGTGTGAAAGACTAGAGATCTCTTGAAGAAAATTGAAGAGATCGTGAGAACATTTCATTCAAGAATAGGCATGATAAAAGACAGAAACAGGAACAGAAGAGATTAAGAAGAGGTGGCAAGAATACACTAAAGAACTGTACAAAAAATGTTACTAGTAATAATAATAATAATTTTTTTGAGGGTACACCAAGAGTGTTATTTGAAAACCATGCCTTGGAATGACTTAGAGAAAATGATTCCATTATAACACTTTTAAAAGTTGGCATGTGGACATTTTGTTTTTCTTTTTATTTTAATTGGAGGCGAATTACTTTACAATATTGTGGTGGTTTTGTCATACATTCACATGAATCAACCATGGGTGTACATGTGTTCCCCATCCTGACCCTTCCTCCCACCTCCCTCCCCATCACATCTCTCAGTGTGATCCCAGTGCACCAGCCCTGAGCACCCTGCCTCATGCATGGAACCTGGAATGACTATCTATTTCACATATGTTAATATACATGTTTCAATGCTATTCTCTCAAATCATCCCACCCTCGCTTTCTCCCGCAGAGTCCAACAGTCTGTTCTATACATCTGTGTCTCTTTTGCTGTGTCGCATATAGGGTCATTGTTACCATCTTTCTAAAAATCATATATATGCATTAATATACTGTATTGGTGTTTTTTTTTTCTGACTTACTTTGCTCTGTATAACAGGCTCCAGTTTCATCCACCTCATTAGAACTGATTCAAATGCATTATTTTTAATAGCTGAGTAATACTCCATTGTGCATATGTACCACAGCTTTCTTCTCCAATCATCTGCTGATGGACATTGAGGTTGCCTCCATGTCCTGGCTATTGTAAACAGTTCTGCTATGAATATTGGGGTACACGTGTCTCTTTCAATTCTGGTTTCCTTGGTGTGTATGCCCAGGAGTGGGATTGCTGGGTCATATGGCAGTTCTATTTCCAGCTTTTAAAGGAATCTCCACACTGTTCTCCATAGTGGCTGTACTAGTTTGCTTTCCCAACAACATTGTAAGAGGGTTTCCTTTTCTCCACACCCTCTCCAGCATTTATTGTTTGTAGACATTTTGATTGCAGCCATTCTGACCCGTGTGAGATGGTACGTCATGGTGGTTTAGATTTGCATTTCTCTGATAACGAGTGATGTTGAGCATCTTTTCATGTGTTTTTTAGCCATCTGTATGTCTTCTTTGGAGAAATGTCTGTTTAGTTCTTTGGCCCATTTTTTGATTGGGTCATTTATTTTTTGGAATTGAGCTATAGGAGCTGCTTGTATATTTTGGAGATTAATTCTTTGTCACTAGCTTCTTTTGCTATTATTTTCTCCCATTCTGAAGGCTATCTTTTCACGTTGCTTATAGTTTTCTTCATTGTGCAAAAGCTTATAAGTTTAATTAGGTCCCATTTGTTTATTTTTGCTTTTATTTCCATTACTCTGGGAGCTGGGTCATAGAGGATCCTGCTGTGATTTATGTCAGAGATTGTTTTGCCTATGTTTTCCTCTAGGAGTTTTATGGTTTTTGGTCTTACATTTAGATCTTTAACCTATTTTGAGTTTATGTTTGTGTATTGTGTTAGAAAGTGTTCTAGTTTCATTCTTTCACAAGTGGTTGATTAGTTTTCCCAGCCCCACTTGTTAAAGAGAGAGTTTTTTCTCCATTGTATATTCCCTCCTCCTTTGTCAAAGATAACGTATTCATAGGTGTGTGGGCTAATCTCTGGGCTTTCTATTTTGTTCCATTGACCTATATTTCTGTCTTTGTGCCAGTACCATACTGTCTTGAGGACTGTTGTTATGTAGTATAGCCTGAAGTCAGGAAGGTTGATTCCTTCAGTTTCATTCTTCTTTCTCAGGATTGCTTTGGCTATTCGAGGTTTTTTGTAATTCCATACGAACTGTGAAATTATTGTTCTAATTCTCTGAAAAATACTGTTGGTAGCTTGATAGGGATTGTGTTGAATCTATATATTGCTTTGGGTAGTATACTCATTTTCACTATATTGATTCTTCCAATTCATGAACATGATATATTTCTCCATCTATTTCTGTCATCTTTGATTTCCTTCACCAGTGTTTTATAGTTTTCTATATACAGGTCTTTTGTTTCTTTCAGTTCAGTTCAGTCACTCAGTCATGTCTTACTCTTTGCGACGCCATGAATTGCAGCACGTCAGGCCTCCCTGCCCATCACCAACGCCTGGAATTCACGCAAACTCATGTCAATTGAGTCGGTGATGCCATTAGGCCATCTCATCCTCTGTCGTCCCCTTCTTCTCCTGCCCACAATCCTTCCCAGCATCAGAGTCTTTTCCAATGAGTCAACTCTTCGCATGAGGTGGCCAAAGTACTGGAGCTTCAGATTTCGCATCAGTCCTTCCAAAGAACCCCCAGGACTGATCTCCTTTAGAATGGACTGGTTGGATCTCCTTGCAGCCCAAGGGACTTTCAAAAGTCTTCTCCAACACCACAGTTCAAAAGCATCAATACTTCGGCACTCAGCTTTCTTCACAGTCCAAATTTCACATCCATACATGACCACTGGAAAAACCATAGCCTTGACTAGACAGACATTTGCTGGCAAAGTAATGTCTTTGCTTTTGAATAAGCTATGTAGGTTGGTCATAACTTCCCTTCCAAGGAGTAAGTGTCTTTTAATTTCATGGGTGCAATCACCATCTGCAGTGATTTTGGAGCCCAAAAAAATAAAGTCTGACTCTGTTTCCAATGTTTCCCCATCTATTTCACATGAAGTGATGGGAATAGATACCATGATCTTCATTTTCTGAATGTTGAGCTTTAAGCCAACTTTTTCACTCTCCTCTTTTGATTTCATCAAGAGGCTTTTTAGTTCCTATTCACTTTCAGCCATAAGGGTGGTATCATCTGCATATCTGAGGTTATTGATATTCCTCGCAGCAATCTTGATTCCAGTTTGTGCTTCTTCCTGCCCAGCGTTTCTCATGATGTACTCTTCATATAAGTTAAATAAGCAGGGTGACAATATACACCCTCGACGTACTCCTTTTCCTATTTGGAACCAGTCTGTTGTTCCATGTCCAGTTCTATCTGTTGCTTCCTGACCTGCATATAGGTTTCTCAAGAGGCAGGTCAGGTGGTGCGGTATTCCCATCTCTTTAAGAATTTTCCAGAGTTTATTGTGATCCACACAGTCAAAGGCTTTGGCATAGTCAATAAAGCAGAAATAGATGGTTTGGTTTTTTTTTTGGAACTCTCTTGCTTTTTCCATGATGCAGTGGATGTTGACAATTTGATCTCTGGTTCCTCTGCCTTTTCTAAAACCAGCTTGAACATCAGGAAGTTCACGGTTCACATATTGCTGAAGCCTGGCTTGGAAAATTTTGAGCATTACTTTATTAGCTTGTGAGATGAGTGCAATTGTACAGTAGTTGGAGCATTCTTTGTCATTGCCTTTCTTTGGGATTGGAATGAAAACTGACCTTTTCCAGTCCCGTGACCACTTCTAAGTTTTCCAAATTTGCTGGCATATTGAGTGCAGCACTTTGACAGCATCATCTTCCAGGATTTGAAATAGCTCAACTGAAATTCCATCACCTCCACTTGCTTTATTCGTAGTGATGCTTTCTAAAGCCCACTTGACTTCACATTCCAGGATGTCTGGCTCTAGGTGAATGATCACACCATCGTGATTATCTTGGTCATGAAGATTTCTTGTACAGTTCTTCTGTGTATTCTTGCCATATCTGCTTAATATCTTCCACTTCTGTTAGGTCCATACCATTTCGATCCTTTATCAAGTCCATCTTTGCATGAAATATTCCCTTGATATCTCTAATTTTCTTGAATAGATCTCTAGTCTTTCCCATTCTGTTGTTTCCCTCTATTTCTTTGCACTGATCACTGAGGAAGGCTTTCTTATCTCTCCTTGCTATTCTTTGGAACTCTGCATTCAGATGCTTATCTCTTTCCTTTTCTCCTTTGCTTTTTGCTTCTCTTCTTTTCGCAGCTATTTGTAAGGCCTCCCCAGACAGCCATTTTGCTTTTTGGCATTTCTTTTCCATTGGGATGGTCTTGATCCCTGTCTTCTGTACAATGTCATGAACCTCTGTTCATAGTTCATCAGGCACTCTATCAAATCTAGTCCCTTAAATCTGTTTCTTACTCCACTGTATAATCATAAGGAATTTGATTTTGGTCATACCTGAATGCCTAGTGGTTTTCCCTACTTTCTTCAATGAAGTCTGAATTTGGCAATAAGGAGCTCATGATCTGAGCCACAGTCAACTCTCAGTCTTGCTTTTGCTGACTGTATGGAGCTTCTCCATCTTTGGCTGCAAAGAATATAATCAATCTGATTTCAGTGTTGACCATCTGGTGATGTCTCTGTGTAGAGTCTTCTCTTGTGTTGTTGGAAGAGGGTGTTTGCTATGACCAGTGTGTTCTCTTGGCAGAACTCTATCAGACTTTGCCCTGCTTCATTCCATATTCCAAGGTCAAATTTGCCTGTTACCCAAGATGTTTCTTGACTTCCTACTTTTGCATTGCGGTATCCTATAATGAAAATGACATCTTTTTTGTGTGTTAGTTCTAAAAGGTCTTGTAGGTCTTCATAGAACCATTCAACTTCAGCTTCTTCAGTGTTTATGATTCGTTTATAGACTTGGATTACTGTGATATTGAATGATTTGCCTTGGTAATGAACACAGGTCATTCTATCATTTTTTAGATTGCATTCAAATACTGCATTTCTGACTCTTTTGTTGACCATGACGGCTACTCCCTTTCTTCTGATGGATTCCTGCCCGTAGTAGTAGATATAATGGTCATCTGCATTAAATTCACCCATTCCAGTCCATTTTAGTTCACTGATTCCTAGAATGTCAATATTCACTCTTGCCATCTCCTGTTTGACCACTTCCAATTTGAAGTTTAAGTTCATTTGTTTGTAGGTCACCCAGTCTGTGGTATCCTGTTACAGCAGCACAAATGTTAAAATGCATATCATGTTCTAAACTCAACTATAAATAATTTCTATCACCACAGTTGCCCTTGCCAGAATCCTAGCTTTGTAAGTTAGTTCCTTCTATTTCCTCTTCTGACATGAAATTAGTCACCAAATCTGCCAAATTTACTGTGTCATTTCCAAATTTGTTTTGTCTTCCTGTACTCACTCTGACCAGTTCATGTCAAACCCTCTTTATTTTTCATTTGAAATACCACCTAGACGCATACTGGCCAACATAAATTCATATTTGTCTTTCTCTAATATATTAGACTATCATTAGAGAGATTGCTCTAAAATGAATGCCATTCATCATTTTACCAGTTTCCTATTCTTTTCAGAGAAAAATACATATTATCATAACTTGAAAACTCTATTGTGTGCTTACCTTCAGCCTTCCTCTTCTATTTTGAATCCGAGCTATGCTGGAATATACTTACAAGTCTCCATGCCATATTCTATGTGCCTCTACATGCCTTTCTGGGTATTAATCTTGCTTCTCTGGAAAAACTACATTCTCCAACCCTAGACCTTTATCTATTAATCTCTGGTCTTTTCTCATTATAGTATTTTGAGTAATAGCAACAGTAGTAGCAACAAAAATAGTGGCAGCATGAGTTAACATGAGAAATATTCATTTTAAATATTATATTTATATCAGAAAACATTTTAAAAATATTTTCTTATTGAAGGTTCAGTTCCTCAGGGAAATTTTCTCTCTCTTTTTTTTTTTTTTTTTTTTTTTACCAGTTCTTCAGTCATTTCAGCTCAGTTCAGTCGCTCAGTCGTGTCTGATTCTTTGAGACCCCATGAATCGCAGCACGCCAGGCCTCCCTGTCCATCACCAACTCCCGGATTTCACTCAGACTCACGTCCATCGAGTCAGTGATGCCATCCAGCCATCTCATCCTCTGTCGTCCCCTTCTCCTCTTGCCCCCAGTCCCTCCCAGCATCAGAATCTTTTCCAATGAGTCAACTCTTCGCATGAGGTGGCCAAAGTACTGGAGTTTCAGCTTTAGCATCATTCCTTCCAAAGAAATCCCAGGGCTGATCTTCAGAATGGACTGGTTGGATCTCCTTGCAGTCCAAGGGACTCTCAAGAGTCTTCTCCAACACCACAGTTCAAAAGCATCAATTCTTCGGCACTCAGCCTTCTCCACAGTCCAACTCTCACATCCATACATGACCATAGGAAAAACCATAGCCTTGACTAGACGGGACTTTGTTGGCAAAGTAATGTCTCTGCCTTTGAATATGCTATCTAGGTTGGACTTAACTTTCCTTCCAAGGAGTAAGCGTCTTTTAATTTCATGGCTGCATTCACCATCTACCAGTTCTTGGGTACTCCTAAAATACGTTTTCACATGTCATTCGTCATTCATTAGTTCCCCCACTCATTTCAAAGCAAAATACAAGCATATTATCATAATTCACAAAATCTATTATGTCCCTACTTCTTTCAATTTTTTCTCTTCTGTTTTGAATCATATCTATACTGAAATACTTGCAATTCAAAGGCTGTTAAATAGCTAACTGGCAGCTATTATTGTGTCAGGTACCCCTGGAGGAGGAAATGGCAACCCACTCCAGTATTCTTGCCTGGGAAATCCCATGAACAGAGTCTGATGGGCTACAGTCTATGAGGTCCCAAATCATCTTAATACCACTATTGTGTCAAATACGGTTCTCCTGAAATTCTGATAAAGCAGGCATACGTCATTGGCTCTAGACAGCTCCCTTTGTCACATTTCCTTGATCTGCCCTTAACTCTGATTTTCATCACCAGAACTATGGCTTTAAAGGTTGATACAGCTAGAGAGAAACTGGATTTATGAATATTATAGACAGCAAGACCTAGAATGGCTGGGTAAAACAGATTGGCTTTTTACCATGCTTGCATCTATTTAAGGTGTTAACCTACCTATTTCAATGTTCTTCTTTATGCTTAGTGTTTTATTTGACTTGATAAGCCATGTTTTCAGTTTTATTTATTCTGAAAACCTTTCCATTTCATTTTCTCGGATAGCTTTGCAATTAGTATACTGAAAGCTATCACTTCATAAACATAATCTCCCAAATAATAATTCTCAGCTAATAGTGTGGCCATTTGTCTTGAAAGAAGACAAGGAGAAAAATGCTTCTGAGCAGAATAATGTCAAGGCTATTGTTTTCAGTTCAGTTTAGTTAAGTCCCTCAGTCGAGTCCGACTCTTTGAGACTCCATGAATCGCAGCACACCAGGCCTCCCTGTCCATCACCAACTCCCGGAGTTTACTGAGACTCACGTCCATCGAGACAGTGATGCCATCCAGCCATCTCATCCTCTGTCGTCCCCTTCTCCTCCTGCCCCCAATCCCTCCCAGCATCAGAGTCTTTTCCAATGAGTCAGCTCTTCGCATGAGGTGGCCAAAGTACTGGAGTTTCAGCTTTGGCATCATTACTTCCAAAGAACACCCAAGGATGATCTCCTTTATTTTTTATTTTATTTATTTATTTATTTTTATTTTTAAACTTTACAAAATTGTATTAGTTTTGCCAAATATCAAAATGAATCCGCCACAGGTATACATGTGTTCCCCATCCTGAACTCTCCTCCCTCCTCCCTCCCCATACCATCCCTCTGGGTTGTCCCAGTGCACTAGCCCCAAGCATCCAGTATCGTGCATTGAATCTGGACTGGCAACTCATACATGATATTTTACATGTTTCAATGCCATTCTCCCAAATCTTCCCACCCTCTCCCTCTCCCACAGAGTCCATAAAACTGTTCAATACATCAGTGTCCCTTTTGCTAACTCGTACACAGGGTTATTGTTACCATCTTTCTAAATTCCATATATATGCGTTAGTATACTGTATTGGTGTTTTTCTTTCTGGCTTACTTCGCTCTGTATAATAGGCTCCAGTGGACTGGTTGGATCTCCTTGCAGTCCAAGGGACTCTCAAGAGTCTTCTCCAACACCACAGTTCAAAAGCAACAATTCTTCGGTGCTCAGCTTTCTTCACAGTCCAACTCTCACATCCATACATGACCACAGGAAAAACCATAGCCTTGACTAGCCGGACCTTTGTTGGCAAAGTAATGTCTCTGCTTTTCAATATGCTATCTAGGTTGGTCACAACTTTCCTTCCAAGCAGTAAGCGTCTTTTAATTTCATGGCTGCAATCACCATCTGCAGTGATTTTGGAGCCCAGAAAAATAAAGTCCAACACTGTTTCCACTGTTTCCCCATCTATTTCCCATGAAGTGATGGGACCAGATGCCATGCTCTTCGTTTTCTAAATGTTGAGCTTTAAGCCATCCTTTTCACTCTCCTCTTTCACTTTCATCAAGAGGCTTTTTAGTTCCTCTTCACTTTCTGCCATAAAGGTGGTGTCATGTACATATCTGAGGTTATTGATATTTCTCCTGGCAATCTTGATTCCAGCTTGTGCTTCATCCAGCCCATCATTTCTCATAATGTACTCTGCATATAAGTTAAATAAGCAGGGTGACAATATACAGCCTTGACGTACTCCTTTTCCTATTTGGAACCAGTCTGTTGCTCCATGTCCAGTCATTATTTTCAAGTTAGGTCAAAATCAAAGTAAATGGATAAATTCACATTTGTTAGTCTGACACATGTATTTATTTATTTATTTATTCTTAATTAGAGGACAGTTGCTTTACAATATTGTTTTGGTTTCTGCCATACATCAACATGAATCTGTCATAGGTATACATACATCCCCTCTTTCTTGAACCTATCTCCCACATCCTAACCCATCCCTCTAGGCTGTCACATAGTACTGGTTTGAGCCCAGCTATCTATTTTGCAAATGGTAATGTATAAATGTCCATGCTACTTTCTCAATTCATCCCACCCTTTCCTTCCCCTACTATGTTCACAAGACTGCTCTCTATGTCTGCATCCCCACTACTGTCTTACAATTAGGTTCATTAGTAGCATCTTTCTAGATTCCATATATATTCATTAATATAAAAATTTTTTTCCTGTTTCTGACTTACTTCACTCTGTATAATAGGCCTTGGTTCATCAACTTCTTTAGAAATGACTCAAATGTGTTTTTAAATGTAAGACCAGAAACTATAAAATTCTTAGAGGAAAACAAGCAGAACATTCTTTAACATAAATCACAGCAAGATCCTCTATGATCCATCTTCTAGAGTAACTGAAATAAAAAGAAAAATAAACAAATGGGGCCTAAGTACACTTAAAAGCTTTGGCACAATAAAGGAAATGATAAACAAGGTGAAAAGATAATCCTCAGAATGAGAGAAAATAATGGCAAATGAAAAAACTGACAAATGATTAATCTCCAAAATATACAAGCAGCTCATGTAGGTCAATACCAGAAAAACAAACAGCCCATATATTCTTTAGAGGAAATTTAAGACACTTAAATCTCATGTGTTTGCCCTTGAGTAATCTGAGAAGAATTTATCTTTAAGTTTTACTGGTGGAGAGAATGAAAAAGATTTCTTAGTTGAAGTGAGTGGATCCCCTGGCTTTTATCAGAGTAACCAACCTTAGTCTGAAGAAGCCTCCATTAACATCAATCCAATCAGTCTGAGGCACCAGAATTTGGAAGATCCAGAAAAGAAAAGGGAATCTGGGATCTTTTGAGAGTTTAAGGACGGCAAGTAGGAGCAATACTCTCATTAAAGAAGATCTAAAAACCTTTTAAAGAAGACCTTTGGACGGCCCAGAAGGATGGTATGGGAAGGGAGGTGGGAGGAGGGTTCAGGATGGGAACACATGTATACCTGTGGCGGATTCATTTTGATATAAGGCAAAACCAATACAATACTGTAAAGTTAAAGAATGAAATTAAATTAAAAATAAATAAATAAAAAAGATCCAAGTTTTGAAGATTAAAAAGAAATTATATGTGATATGTGCATAGAACATATGTAGTTTCCCTAAAGTACTGTGCACATATACACATACACATACAGAGGAGGAAGAACACCTCTCTCATCTCCCACTATGTCTTGTTTTGGTATGTTTCTATACCCCTTTCATTTCAGAAGTATTCAATCCTCTACTACATTTGAATGTATCTTTGGTCTGACATAACAGATCCCAGGAAGAATCACTCTAATTTCTAAAAACTTTAGAACTGGAAAAGTAGAGTAACGATCGTCTTACCTATCTAAAGAAAACTATATAGAGAGATGGCCCCTGATTATTATAAACCAGCAGAACAATTTTCCTGATCTTTCTTCATTCAGATCAGATCAGATCAGTCGCTCAGTCGTGTCCAGCTCTTTGCGACCCCATGAATCGCAGCACGCCAGGCCTCCCTGTCCATCACCAACTCCCGGAGTTCACTGAGACTCACGTCCATCGAGTCAGTGATGCTATCCAGCCATCTCATCCTCTGTCGTCCCCTTCTCCTCTTGCCCCCAATCCCTCCCAGCATCAGAGTCTTTTCCAATGAGTCAACTCTTCGCATGAGGTGGCCAAAGTACTGGAGTTTCAGCTTTAGCATCATTCCTTCCAAAGAAATCCCAGGGCTGATCTCCTTCAGAATGGACTGGTTGGATCTCCTTGCAGTCCAAGGGACTCTCAAGAGTCTTCTCCAACACCACAGTTCAAAAGCAGCAATTCTTCGGTGTTCAGCCTTCTTCACAGTCCAACTCTCACATCCATACATGACCACAGGAAAAACCGTAGCCTTGATTAGATGAACCTTTGTTGGTAAAGTAATGTCTCTGCTTTTGAATATGCTATCTAGGTTGGACTTAACTTTCCTTCCAAGCAGTAAGCGTCTTTTAATTTCATGGCTGCAGTCACCATCTGTAGTGATTTTGGAGCTCAGAAAAATAAATTCTGACACTGTTTCCACTGTTTCCCCATCTATTTCCCATGAAGTGATGGGACCGGATGCCATGATCTTCGTTTTCTGAATGTTGAGCTTTAAGCCAACTTTTTCACTCTCCACTTTCACTTTCATCAAGAGGCTTTTTAGTTCCTCATCACCTTCTGCCATAAGGGTGGTGTAATCTGCATATCTGAGGTTATTGATATTTCTCCTGGCAATCTTGATTCCAGCTTGTGCTTCTTCCAGTCCAGCGTTTCTCATAATGTACTCTGCATATAAGTTAAATAAACAGGGTGACAAAATACAGTCTTGACATACTCCTTTTCCTGTTTGGAACCAGTCTGTTGTTCCATGTCCAGTTCTAACTGTTGCTTCCTGACCTGCATACAAGTTTTTCAAGAGGCAGATCAGGTGGTCTGATACTCCCATCTCTTTCAGAATTTTCCACAGTTTATTATAATCCACACATTCAAAGGCTTTGGCATAGTCAATAAAGCAGAAATAGATGTTTTTCTGGAACTCTTTTGCATTTTCTGTGATCCAGCGGATGTTAGCAATTTGATCTCTAGTTCCTCTGCCTTTTCTAAAACCAGCTTGAACATCAGGAAGTTCACGGTTCACGTATTACTGAAGACTGGCTTGGAGAATTTTGAGCATTACTTTACTAGCGTATGAGATGAGTGCAATTGTGCAGTAGTTTGAGCATTCTTTGGCATTGCCTTTCTTTGGGATTGGAATGAAAACTGACCTTTTCTAGTCCTGTGGCCACTGCTGAGTTTTCCAAATTTGCTAGCATATTGAGTGCAGTACTTTCACAGTATCATCTTTCAGGATTTGAAATAGCTCAACTGGAATTCCATCACCTCCACTAGCTTTGTTCGTAGTGATGCTTTCTAAGGCCCATTTGACCTCACACTCCCGGATGTCTGGCTCTAGGTCAGTGATCACACCATCATGATTATCTGGGTCGTGAAGATCTTTTTTGTACAATTCTTCTGTGTATTCTTGCCATCTCTTCTTAATATCTTCTGCGTCTGTTAGGTCCATACCATTTCTGTCCTTTATCGAGCCCATCTTTGCATGAAATGTTCCTTTGGTATCTGATTTTCTTGAAGAGATCCCTAGTCTTTCCCATTCTGTTGTTTTCCTCTATTTCTTTGCATTGATTGCTGAAGGCTTTCTTATCTCTTCTTGCTATTCTTTGGATCTCTGCATTCAGATGTTTATATCTTTCCTTTTCTCCTTTGCTTTTCGCTTCTCTTCTTTTCACAGCTATTTGTAAGGCCTCCCCAGACAGCCATTTTCCTTTTTTGCATTTCTTTTCCATGGGAATGGTCTTGATCCCTGTCTCCTGTACAATGTCACGAACCTCATTCCATAGTTCATCAGGCAGTCTATCTATCAGATCTAGGCCCTTACATCTATTTCTCACTTCCATTGTATTATCATAAAGGATTTGATTTAGGTCATACCTGAATGGTCTAGTGGTTTTCCCTACTTTCTTCAATTTAAGTCTTCATTAAGCAATATGTAATATCTTCATAAGATTAAAAATAATAAAATTAAAAAGGCCTGCTATATTAAGCTCATGTTAAATAGCCCTGTTTCTTTTTTTTGCATTCTTCCTACTCTCATCCTTCTTTCTAACTTTTCCTTATTCAAATAATAGCCTGAGTAATCTTAAATTGAAATACAAAATCCTTAACAGAACTTCCTGACTTCTCTAGTGAATACTGTTCATTTTACAATGATTTTTGTTGCTGCTTTTGTTTGTTTATTTTAGATTCTTTTCCCACATAGCCCATTACAGAGTATTGACTAGAGTTCCCAATGTTATAGAGCAGGATTTTATTAGTTATCTGGTTTATATACAGTTGTAGAAGGAAATAGCAACTCACTCCAGTACTCTTGCCTGGAAAATCCCATGGACGGAGGAGCCTGGTAGGCTACAGTCCCTGGGGTCGCAAAGAGTTGGACACGACTGAGCATCTTCACTTTCACTATCACTTATTTACAGCAGTGTGTGTATGTCAGTCCCAATTTCCCAATTTATCCCTCACCCATGCTTATCTTCCAGTAACCATGTTTGTTTTCTACATCCAGAATTCTGCTTCTGTTTTATAAATGAATACTATGTACCTGTTTTCAGATTTCACATCTAAGTGACATCATATGATATTTATCTTTCGTGTCTGAATGTCACTCAGTATGAAAATCTCTAAAGTCCATCCCTGCTGTGACATATGGTGTTATTTTGCTCTTTTTTATGACTGAGTACTATTCCATTGTATATATATGCACCACATATTCTTTATCTGCTGATGAACGTTTAGGTGGTTTACATGTCCTGGCTATTTTAAGTAGTGCTGTAATGAACACTGAGGCACATGTATCTTTTGCAATTATGGTTTTCTCCAGGTATATGCCCAGAAGAAGGACTGTTGTGCCAGAATGTAGTTCTATTTTTAGTGTTTTTTAAGGAACCTCCATACTGTTCTCCACAGTGGCTATACCAATTTATGTTCTCACCAAGAGTATAGGAGGGTTCCCGTTTCTCCACACCCCTTACAGCATTTATTCTTTGGTGATTTTTTGATGATGGCCTTTCTGAATGATGGGAGATGATACCTCACTGTAGTTTTGTTTTGCATTTCTCTAATAATTAGTGATGTTATTTTTTTTTCTTTTATATGCTTTTTAGCCTGTATCTTTAATCCAATTTTAGCCTGTATCTTTAATCCAATTTTCTGTTGATGCACATGGCTGTGTTTCCTCCCTGTTGTTTGACCTGGGGCCAAACTATGGTGCAGGTAATGAAGATAATGGTGATCTCCCTCAAAATGCCCCATGCATGCACTGCTGCATTCAGTGCACCCAAACCTGCAGCAGGCCACTGCTGACCCACACCTCTCCTGGAGACTCCTGGACAAGTCTGGGTCAGTCTCTGTTGGGGGTTACTTCTCCTTTCTCTTTGGTCCTGGTGTACACACGGTTTTGTTTGTGCCCTCCACGAGTCTGTTTTCCCAGTCCTGTGTTGGTGGCTTCATGGTGGGGTTAATGGTGACCTCCTCCAAGAGGGCTTATGCCATACCCAGGTCTACTGAACCCAGAGTCCTTGCCCCTGCAGCAGTCCACTACTGGCCTGTACCTCCACAGGAGACATTCAGACACAGTTCTTGCTCAGTTTTTGTGGGGTCTCTGGATCCTGGTGCACACAAGGTTTGTTTGAGCACTCCAAGCATCTCTGGCATGTATGGGTTTTGATTCTAAATGCAATTTCGCCCCTCCTACCATCTTTCTGGGGCTTCTCCTTTGTCTTTGGATGTGGGGTATCTTTTTTTGGTGGGATCCAACATTCTCCTTTCTACAGTTGCTCAGCAAAGAGTTGTAATTTTGGACTTCTCACTCAGCAGTATCCCAATCCTTTGTGGGCTCTTTGTAGCCCACCAGACTCTTCTGTCCATGGATTTCTCCAGGCAAGAATACTGGAATGGGTTGCTGTTTCCTCTTCCAGGGGATCTTCCTGACCTAGGAATTGAATTCACCTTCTTGTGTCTCCTTCACTGCATGCAGATTCTTCACCACTGAGCCACCAAGCTTCCCAGGTGGCTCAGTGGTGAAGAACCTTCCTGCTCAAAAGCTTACCACATAGTGCAGAATCTTTCTGCCAATGCAGGAGGCATAGAAGACATGGATTTGATCCCTGGGTCAGGAAGATGTCCTGGAGGAGGTAATGACAACCCACCCCAATATTTTTCCTGGGCAAATCCTATGGATAGAGAAGCCAGGTAGGCTACAGTCCAATGAGTCACAAAGAGCCAGAACACTACTGAGCACACACACATGCACATTGAATTATAACTAAGCAGGAAGATGTCTTTAATCTCTGTATTCCCAATATCTAGAGTGATACCTGGTAGATTTAAAATACATAACACCTCATTAATGAATATTTTCACATACTTGAAGATAGCTGCCAACTATTTTCTGGTTTTACATTTTCCCCTAGGCAAGCAACCTTCTCCTCTTCCTAATATTTTTGCATAAGAATTTCATCATTGGAGATCAAAATGGTGGAAGAGTAGAAAAACTGGGGCATGGAGCTCATTTCTGCCCACAAATACAACAAAGATACATCTACTAATCGAACAATTCTCACAGAGGACCAGCTGAACACTTGTAGAGGACCTTGGACACCTAAAAGGAAAAAAAAAAAAAAAATCCCAGTAGGATGAAAGAAGGAAGAAGGGGAAAAGAAGAGGAGATGAAGAAGGATCAAAATGGCACCTCTGCAGAGGGAGGGTAGCTGAAGGTGAGGACAGCTTCCTGCATCAGAAGAAGCCCTTAACCCCTAACCGGATCAGTTGGGACAAAAGGGGAGCTTTGAGGGTTATCAGAAGAGAGGGAAACAACTTAGATTGGGAGTCAGGACAGAGTGATACCTACACAGATGGTCTGCACTACAGTCCTGCACACCCCAACCTTTAGACAGGTGTCTACCTGTGCATGTAAGACTGGGTGTTGGAATGTGTGGTTTAGAGATTAAACCCAGGAAAGGAACTGCTGTTGGCTGGAAGAATACAGTCTGAGGTGACAGAAGTGAGGAAATCTACAACCAGGAATGTTTCTGGAGAAAACCCAGACAACCATAGATGCAAAGTTCCATTATTGAATGACACATAAGGAAGATAACTGTCATTGCAGCCTGTCTTTCCACACACTGGCCTGTTACTTCTCAGGCACTAGGAAGTGCCCACACCAGAGCTGACTCTTGCATGCCCATGACCACTGGCTCCTCAGGTGACTGTCACCACCAGGGCTCCTAAGACATGGGCTGTTATGCTGTTTCCAAGCATTCAAAAAAATTGACAGATTCTTAGAAAGTTACAACCTTTCAAGACAACCAGGAAGAAACAGAAGGTGGGATCAGACAAATCACAAATACTGAAATTGAAATTATGATTAAAAACTTCCAATAAACTAACATCCAGGACCAGATGGCTTCATAGGTGAATTCTATCAACATTTAGAAAAGAGTTAACACCTAACTTCTTCAAACTATTTCAAAAATTGCAGGAGAAAGAACACTCCCAAGCTTATTCAACAAGGCTACCATCACCTTGATCTCAAAACCAGAAAAAGATATCACATACACAGAAAAAAAATTACAAGCCAATATCACTGATTAACATGGACCCAAAAAATTCCAAAAAATAATACTAATGAACCAAATCCAGTAGCACATTAAAATGATCATACACTGGGGCCAATTCAGATGTATCCCCAGGATGCATGGATTCTTCAACATACATAAGTCAATGAATGTGCACCACCATATTAATAAACTGAAGAATAAAAAACAATCATCTCAATAGGTGTATGAAAATCTTTTGAGAAAATCCAAACCCACTAGGAATTAAAAACTCTCAAGAAAATGGACATAGAGGGAGCCTACCACAACAAAACAAAAGCCATATATGAAAAACTCATGGAAAATATCATTCTCAATCATGACAAACTGAAAGCATTTCCTGTAGGATCAGGAACAAGGCATGAATATCCACTGTCTCCACTTGTATTTAACATAGTTTTGGTGTTCCTAGCCATAGCAATCAGAAAATAAAAATAAATTTTAAAAAATCCAAATTGGAAAAGAAGCAAAAGTGTCATTGTTTGCAGATGATATGGTACTATATATAGAAAATCCTAAACATGCTCCAAGAAAGGTACTAGAGATCATCAATGAATTTGGTAAAGTTTTAGAATACAAAATTTATACACAGAAATCCCTTGTATTTCTACACACTAACTACAAAAGATTAGAAAGATAAATTAAGGAAATGATCCCATTTACTGACAAATCAAGAAGAGTAAAATATCTAGGAATAATCCTATCTAAGGAGGCAAAATACTTATACTCAGAAAAATATAGACACTAATGAAATAAATCAAAGACAACACACACAGATGGAGAGACAGACCATGTTCTTGAATTGGAAGAATCAATATTGTCAAAATGACTACACTATCCAAAGTAATCTATAGATTCAATGTAATCCCTATCAAATTACCAACAGCATTTTTCACAGAATTAGAACAACAACAAAAATTGCAACTTATATGGAAACAAAAAAGACATGGCCAAGGCAATCTTAAGGAAAAACAAAAACAAACAACAAAAAAGAAAGAGCTGGATAAATCAAACCCTTGACTTCAGACTATACTAGAGATCTCTAGTAATCAAAGTAGTATGGTACTGGCATAAAAAATAGAAATATAGATCAGCAAAATAGGATAGAAATTTCAGAAATAAACCCATGCACATTCAGCCACCTAATCTATGACAAGGAGGCAAGAACATATTACAGGAAAATGACAGTCTCTTCAATAAGTGGTGCTGGGAAAATTGGATAGTTACATGTAAAGGAATACAATTAGAATATTCTCTGACACCATTCACAAAAATACATTCAAATGGATTAAAGACCTAAATGCAAGACCAGATACTATAAAAGTCATAGAGAAAAATATAGGCAGAACACTCTTGGACATAAATCATGAGATCTTTTTTTGATTCCCTTTGAGACTGAAAATAACAACAAAAATAAACAAGTGTGATCTAATTAAACTTAGCTTTTGTACAGTAAACAAAACCATCAACAAAGGAAAAAAAAATGAAAACCCAGAGATTATGAGAGAAAATCTCTGAAGAGGAAGCAACTGAGTGATTAATCTGCAAAATATAAAAACAGCAGATGAAGTTCAAAAAAAAAAAAAAAAATCAGAAAGTGTGCAGAACACCTTAATGGACACTTCTCCAAAGAAGACATATAGATGGCCAAAAGACACATGAAAAGATGCTCAATATCACTATAGAAAGGCAAATCAAAACTTGATTTTGATTTGCAATGAAATATCACTTTACGCCAGTTGAGATGGCTATCATTAAAGAATCTACAAACAATAAATTCTGGAGAGGTTGTGGAGATAAGAGAACCCTCCTACACCATTGGTGGGAATGTACATTGGCAGAGCCACTATGGAGAATAGTATTGAGATTTCTTCAAACACTAAAAACAGAACTGTCATATGATCCAATAATCCCAAATCTGAAGATATATTTGGAGAAAACAATAATTCAGAAGTGTTCAGTGCAACACTATTTTCAATGGCGAGAACATGGAAGCAACCTAAATGTCTGTGGATAGAGTATGGATAAAGAAGATGTGATACATATATAGAATGGAATATTACTCAGCCATAAAAAAGAATTAATTCAATTTTGAATGACAATGGATATATCTAGAAATTGTCATATTGAGTGAAGTAAGTCAGACAGAGATAGACACATATATGATATCACTTATATGTACAATCTAAAGACATGGTACAAATGAACCTATTTACAAAACAGTTATTGAATCACAGATGTATATAAAAAACTTGTGATTCCCAGAAGGGAAAGGTAGGGAGTGATAAATTGGGAGATTGGGATTGACATATACACAGTACTATATATAGAAGAGATAACTAATACAATAACTATAATACTGCATACAGCACAGGGAACTCTACTCAATACTCTGTAATGACCTATATGGGAATAGAATCTAAAAAAGTGTTGATATATATGAATGCATAACTGAGTCACCTTGCTGTACAGTGAAACTAACACAACACTGCAAATCAACTATACTCCACAAAGTTAAAAATAAACAAGTAAACATTAGAGAATGAACTTTTGATGAATGGGAGTTGAGGGGAAGGGTGGTGGGAGATTGTGACTAACATGCACACATTGGTATATTGTAAGTGGATAACCAACAAGGAGAGGGAACTCTGCTCAACAAAGAAAATGGGAAAAGATTTTTTAAAAAGAATAGATAAATGTATATATAATAAATAAATAATATCACATCAAAAAAGAATGATTCCATTCTTTTAATCAAAAAATTCATCAAGTTATCTATGTCTCTACCCACCTACTTGTTTGTCCCCTCCTTCTGAAAAGAAAGGTAATTCTTCCTCTGATCTGAGGGTGATACCACCGCTTACACTCTGAGTCCCATTCTGTCTCACACACAGAAATTTTACTCAAGCATTTATTCCACCACGCTTTCTACAGTGTCAGTTTCTCCCTCTCTCCCTTCTGTGTCGTTCCCATTGGCATATCAACATGCTTTAGTGTTAATTTTATCCTTTGAAAGCACTTTCCCTTGACTATGTTTTCCCTCCAGTTATTTCCCATTGCTCTGCTCCTCTTCTTAACACAAGTCCTTAAAGGCATTTTCTGTTTTCACGGTTTTTGTTTTTCCAACTCTTATTTTTTTTTAAATGCAAAAGAATGACCATTATCTTCACCAGTTAAATAAAAATACTTGCTATAAAGGTTACCACTGACTACTTTTTGCTTTCTTAGCATTTAACATGGTGGGACACATCTTTCTCGAAAAATGCTCTCTACACTTCTGTGATGCTGCATTTTTAAGCCATTCTTTCTAAATCTGTCTGTCTACATTGCTGGCTTTTCCTCTTCTGTCAGACATCTAAAAGTGAGATTACTTATATTGGAGCCTCTGTTTTTCTTTATCAACCTCTCCTTAGGTGGCCTCTTTTAGGTGGTACCATCATCTTAATATTACCTACATGCTGATTCCTCCATGATTTCACTAGTTGTATATCATTTGTTTATTCAACATTTTCTCTTGGATGTACCATTTTCTAAACTAAAGATACATAGAAGGACTTCTGATATCGTCTTCTATAAATCTGATTTTCCTAAGGTTTCTCTCACCACAAGTGTGCTCTGCCTCAGTAATTAATACATTTCACCCAGTTGCCAAGCCAAAAACCTAGAATTATTTTTGATTCCTTCATCTCTTTGTTATCCCACATCCAATCCATCTGTAGTTTCTATTGACTCTTTTTTTTTTTTTTGAGGGGGGGGGATATTCTCTTTAATTTTTTTAAGCTGAAATGTAGTTGGTTTACAATGTTGTCTTAATTTCTGCTGCATAGCAAAGTGATTCGGTTACACATCTATATATTTTTTTCACTTTCTATTCCATTATGGCATATCACTCTTATCTCCAATAACTACTTGCTATCATCTTTATTACTACAACCCCAACCTAAAAGCTGTTATCTCTTAACTGAAACATTTAAATAGCTTAGAAGTAGACTTTCTGATTCTATGCATATCACTACTTTGCTTAAATAATTTTAATGGATTTCTATTGCAAATAAAATCCAAATTCTTTCTCATTCTCTGCTGTGCTGCTGCTGCTGCTAAGTCGCTTCAGTCGTGTCCGACTATGTGCGACCCCATAGATGGCAGCCCACAAGGCTCCCCCATCCTTGGGATTCTCCAGGCAAGAACACTGGAGTGGGTTGCCATTTCCTTGCCCCAAATAGTATGGCAGTCTTTCTCTGACTTTTTAACAGATTCTCCACCCAGTTCCCCCTCATTTCCTGGTCTCCAGAAAAACTAGCTTTTCCTGGCTCATAGCCTTTGTTCTTGCTTTCTCTTTCCACAGAATGCTTTTACTTTAAAACTTGACACAATTCCCTCTCTGTTATTCAGGTATATATACTGAAATATCACCCCAAAAAGTTCTCATAACTGTTCACTCTGACTCATGTGAGTGCTTCCCCCCAACAGTATCTGTTTCTATAGTCTAATCCTCTTTCTTGTGTACATTCCCTCAAAATATACTGTTTACTTTTGCATGTTTATTGGATAGCTACATCCACTACACTGTATGAAAGCAGAAAATTTATCTTGCTTACTGCTATAAACCTACTTTATAGATTTTCATTTAATATATAAATATATAATGTATCAGTACTGTTCAGTTCAGTCACTCAGTCAAGTCTGACTCTTTGAGACCCCATGGACTGCAGCATGTCAGGCCTCCCTGTCCATCACAAACTACCGGAGTTTACCCAAACTCATGCCCATTGAGTCGGTGATGTCATCCAACCATTTCATCCTCTGTTATCCCCTTCTCCTACCAACTTCAATCTTTCCCAGAAGCAGGGTCTTTTCAAATGAATCAGTTTTTTGAATGAGGTGGCCAAAGTATTGGAGTTTCAGCTTCAACATCAGCCCTTCCAATCAATATTTAGGACTGACTTCCTTTAGGATGGACTAGTTGGATCTCCTTGGAGTCCAAGGGCCTCTCAAAAGTCATCTCCAACACAACAGTTCAAAAGCATCAATTCTTTGGCACTCAGCTTTGTTTATAGTCCAACTCTCACATTCATACATGACTACTGGAAAAACCATAGACTTGACTAGACAGACCTTTGTTGGCAAAGTAATGTCTCTGCTTTTTAATATGCTGTCTAGGTTGGTCATAACTTTTCTTCCAAGGAGCAAGAGTCTTTTAGTGTCATGGCTGCAATCACAATCTGCAGTGATTTTGGAGCCCCCCCAAAAATAGCCTGTCACTTTTTCCACTGTTTCTCCATTTGCCATGAAATGATGGGACCGGATGCCATGATTTTAGTTTTTTGAATGCTGAGTTTTAAGCCAGTTTTTTCACTCTCCTCTTTCACTTTCATCAAGAAGCTCTTCAGTTCCTCTTCACTTTCTGCCTTAAGGGTGGTGTCATCTACATATCT
Source organism: Bos grunniens (assembly GCF_055505025.1). Classification (NCBI taxonomy): domain Eukaryota; kingdom Metazoa; phylum Chordata; class Mammalia; order Artiodactyla; family Bovidae; genus Bos; species Bos grunniens. The sequence continues at coordinate 3,785,724 of NC_141179.1, read as the reverse complement.
GAAGTTATTTATATATCTGTCTGCAAACTTGATTCTACCTTGTGCTTCATTCAGCCCAGCATTTCACATAATGTACTCTGCACATAAATAAGCAGAGTGATAATATGCAGCCTTGATGTGCTCCTTTCCTGATTTGGAACCAATTTGTTTTTCCATGTACAATTTTACTTGACCTGCATATGGATTTCTTAGGAGGCAGGTAAGGTGATCTGGTATTCCCATCTCTTTAAGAATTTTCCAGTTTGTTGTGGTCCACACAGTCAAAGGCTCTAGCATAGTCAATAAAACAGAAGTAGATGTTTTTTTGGAACTCTTTCACTTTTTCAATGATCCATTGGATGTTGGCAATTTGATCTCTGGTTCCTCTGCCTTTTCTAAAAGCAGCTTGAACATCTGGGAGTTCACGGTTCACATATTGCTGAAGCCTGGCTTGGAAAATTTTGAGCATTACTTTACTAGTGTGTGAGATGAGTGCAACTGTATAGTAGTTCAAGCATTCTTTAGCATTGTCTTATTTGGGGATTGAAATGAAAACTGACCTTTGCCAGTTCTGTGGCCACTGTTGAGTTTTCCAAATTTGCTGGCATACTGAGTGCAGCACTTTCACAGTATAATCTTTTAGGACTTAAAATAGCTCAACTGAAATTCCATTATGTCCACTAGCTTTGTTTTTATTGATGCTTCCTAAGGCAGTTTGACTTCACATTACAGGATGTCTGGCTCTAGGTGAGTAATGACACCATCGTGATTATTTGGGTCGTGAAAATCTTTTTTGTGTAATTCTTCTGTGTATTCCTGCCACCACTTCTTAATATCTTCTGCTTCAGTGTCACTATAAATCCAAAGAAAAATCTAAAATCACCAAGAAACTTAAGATCATATGTCCAGATTTTCTATATTTTCCCATTCTCCAATAAGTTGTAATATATTATCTAAAGCACTTTGTTACTGCTGGTGGTGCTAAGTTGCTTCAGTGTGTCCTACTCCATGCAACCCCATAGATGGCAGCCACCAAGATCTTCTGTCCCTGGGATTCTCCAGGCAAGAATACTGGAGTGGGTTGCCATTTTCTCCAAAAGCACTTTGTTAGCATACTCATTACTGTGCTCCAAGGTGCCATCCTTTATGATCTGAGTAAATTAGTCATTTCTGATGTGTGCTTCTTTCATGGCTCCTTCTCTTTTCTGCTACACTTTCCTCCTGAGCTGTTACTGAAGCATAGTCATAAACAACAGAAAAACTGGAACAACTCCCCAGCAACTTCCTGGGCAGTGAAAATGAAAGCAGTTGCTTTCTTTATTCTCAGTGGACTAGTATGCTGATATTAACATAGCAGTAAACTTAACTGCTCAAATTCCCTTGCTCTTTGCTTGAATAAAATATGATTTTTTCCTCTGATATTTAGCTTCTCTCCTTTAGAAAACAGAAAGTGAATACTTTCTTTTCTCCTTACTGTAACAAAGTTACCAGAATGAAATATATACATGCATATTTACAAACAGGCATAAATACACACACAGAGGCATAAACTTAAGTTTCTATATTCTGCCTTCCAGTTTACTTTTAACACAATAAGTCAAATCAACCTTATTTGTCACTATGCCACCTCTTTGCCACTAAATGGTAGGGATGCCTCACTTTACTGATGCCTGCTCAACCCCAGAAGTGAAGTATGAACTTGGAAGACTTTGTGGGGGAAGGGGGGGGGGGGCAAGAAACTGACTGAACTGCCAAACAGTTTTAAAACTTCAGATAAAGAATCTCTTTACTTCTCTCCTCATCTGCTATTTGTCAGTTCTAGTTATTGTTTATCCATGAGATTCGTGTGTATATTTTTATTTACTAAATACACAAAGGACCCTTTAAAATTTCTTAGAATAATTGATAGATGTTTATTTGAAAATTAAGCAATAAAAATATTGTGAAATGCAGTAGATACAACTTTCTTAATTTCATGCTACAAATATATAATACTATAAACATATAGCATAATAATATGTTCAGTTTGCATCTTTGTGAATATTTTCTATAATTTTAAAAAACACATAATACAATACCAATTTTATTGATAGCTGCAATCATTGGCTTCTTTGTATCCATGTCTTTTGCTCTGACTCCAGACTGGCCTTGTAACTTGGTTTTGGCCAGCATGATGTAGCAGAGGGACACTGTGCGATTCTGAGCCCAGGTCTTCAGAAGCATTGTGCACTTCTCCATCTTGGATACCTGAACCTCCATTTGAATAAATCTGGCCTAGATTAGTAGAGAATAAGAAACATGATGTGGCAGAGAACACACTTGTCTCAGCCAAGGTCATGTTAGACCAACTTTAAACTTTCCAAAATCATATGCTTTCCAAAAATATAAGTGGTCCCACCAGTGTCAGTAGACATGCTTGCACTATGTGCAAATGATTTCAGACACATGAATAATCCCAGAGATAGGAAACACCCAGTTAACTGGTCAACTCTTGAATAATAGTCAGTGCTTATTGTTTTAAGCCACTGAGTTTTGGGGTAGTTTGTTACTCAGTAATAGATAACTGACAAACATATATTTACCCATAACTTCCTTTCCATATTATTAATAATTGTTTTTTAAAAATTTGACAGTGTATGAAAAAACCTTAAAAAAGTCAGTTCATTAAGAACTATCTCATTTTTTATGGCTATACCATATTTAAGTGTGGATAAATTATCATTTTAAAATGTTTTATCAAATTAAAGAATACCTAAGGCAACTATCCCAGTAGTATAGGGTTAAATAACAACTATATTCTCCAGTACATCTCTCATCTCTCCCCGTCTTATATCTGTATCCTATATGTCACTTTCTTAGATTATGTGTTTTGTTATTTCCTAGTGATAATCTTCAGAATTCTCTATAACATGAGAATTTTTGTTTATCTGTTTTATCATCTGTTTTCTTATAAATCAAATACAAAAAATGATGTAGATTTCCTCATGAAAACTGAGATGCTGCTCACTCACACCTCCCCATTCATTGTCTATTCTACCGAATATGTGATGATACCATAACTTCAGTTCTTTTAATTCATTTTATATTAAATTATATATTAACCCTCATTTCCACTTTCATCAGTACCACTTCGTTCTCTTCTACGTAAATTGAAGATAGTTGCCCTCATACAATTTCCTACATCTTTTCTCACCTCCAGTCATACCAGTATCTTTAACCCAGATTTTTATTTAATATTATCAACTTCTTAATATTTTCATTTTCTTCAACATCCACAACCAAATCTTCTGAGCTTTGTCCATATGATATTAATAACTTAATGGTAAAGAACCAATGAAAAATATTTGCATTATTTTTGGCTATATACACATTACAATCTATCTGGAAAAGTGGTATGCTAGAACAACATTTCCTTCTCTTTGGGCCAAATCTCCCAAATAATTTCACCCCAAAGAATGAAGATCTACTGACTTACAATTACCTAGTATTCTATACTTGGCCTTTACTTCTATAATTCTATCTAATGCTAAGCCATCACTTTTTTCATTCTATTTTCTCACTCTTACCTACTGAAGTATATTGTTTAACAATAGTGCCATTGCTTTCTTATATCATTGATTTTCCCACTTAATCATATCATTACCTATGTGTGCTGAATTTCTCAGTCATGTCTGACTCTTTGTGGCCTCATGGACTAAAGCCTGCCAGACTCCTCTGCCTATGGAATTTTCCAGGCAAGAATAATGGAGTGGGGTTCCATACCCTCCTCCAGGGAATCCTCCTAACCCAGGGATTGAACCTTCATATCTTACACTTCTGCCTTAGTAGGCATATTCCTTATCAGTAGCACTGCCTGGGAAGCCCAATCATCATCACTCTATCTATAAAAATGCATTATAATATCTTTTATTAAAAAGAATCCTCTTGATCCTAATTGCCTATAGCTCCTCTAAAAACATTGCCTGTCTTTGAGATCTCCAAACGTACTTTATTCTATCTTGAACCAACTCCAATCACCCTTTTGTCTCTAGCTCCCTACCAAACAGTTCCTGTTAATTTAACCAGTGATTTGTCAAATTAAATGTTTAATCCCCAGTAGCTTTTTTAACCTATAGAAGCATTTCAGAGTAACATTTGAAGATATTCTAGAAACTCTTCATTCATTTACCTTTCAAATAGCAACCCTATCTTGATTCTCCTGCTACTTCACAGGCTGGCTACTTTTCCTAGTAACCCTTGCAAAGTTAACTAATATCTTTAGTCTTTGCTCTGTTTTTTCTCACTTATTTAGCAGCCTCCTCTAGTGCCTTGGTTTTCATTGCTATTTTAAATAGGAAAGCTCTAGAAATTTTAATGTTCAGCCTATGCTTGTTCCCTGAATATCACATAGCCAGTATCAACAGGTATCCATTTGAATGCTGGGTAAATACCTAAATATTTTGTTTTTAAACTTTTTGTTTTATATTGGGATATATATAGTTAACAGTGTTGTGATAGTTTCAGGTGGACAACAAAGGGCCTCCACCATACATATATACGTATCCATTCTCTCCCAAACTGCCCTCCCAATCAGGCTACCAAATAACATTGAACAGAATTCCTTGTGCTATTCAGTAGGATCTTGTTAATTATCTATTTTAAATATAGCAGTGTGTACCTGCCCATCCCTAACTCCCTAACTATCTCTTCCCATGTTTCCCTCATGGCAACCATAATTTTTACCCCCCTCTGTGTCTGTGAGTCTATTTCTGTTTTGCAAACAAATTCAGCTCACATGCTCGTGCAACCCACATCAAGTGGTGGCTGAGTGCCCAGGTGATGGCTGCATTGGTGGTCCTTATGGAGAGGACTGGGTTGAAAGCCATGAGGACACTCTGAGGGGACTAATACAACATATCACAGGCAGAATGGGAGAAACCCAAGCTATGGGGATGCTAGAGAAACAAGAGCAAAGGACCTTCCCCCTGGGAAGGCTCTCACACAGCACTCTGACCCCTGGCACACTTACAGAACAAAGGGTCATGTCCTAGCAAATACCAAAGGAGAGTGAGTCTGCTGCCATTTACAGCCCTCCCTGGAGGCAGAGAGGCAGACGTGCAACAGCCAGGGGTGGAAGGCAAGGAGCTGCTACAAACTCAGCCCTAGAGACTGTATGTCCCGCCAAACTGTGAGCAGGCCGCCAGTTGTAACCACGTCTTATTGGGATCTTTGACAGTTCATATCTACTGAGAGTGTCACAGACTGAGACCTTGAGGAGATGCACAGCCCACCTGTGCCCTTTTAGCATACCTGGGAGCCTGAGGGGCTTGGACCTGGGAGGTTCATGCTGCCTTGGGCTGTGGCCACTCCTGTGTGTTCCATCCACTTCAGGCACTTCCTACACATGCCAGAGGTGTTTGTTTGCAGTTTCTCTCCTTCTCCACAGCACACCTGAGAAAGTGAGCTCAAGTAAGTGATCATTCCCCCAACCCCCTTTGGTATCAGGGCAGAGATCAGAAACTGGAGACTTGCAAGCAGAGGACAACCCAACCGAAAAAGAGGAGGGGGAATGGCCCCAGAAGCAGCAGGTGCAACAGATTAAAATCCTTCAGTTGAGCTGAGACTGTGCATTTGAGGAGCAACTGTAGACACTGAGAACAAGTACATGCCAGAACAAGAACATATCTGACACTGAACTGACCCCACACTGCCCACAACAGCTCCAGAGATTTTCCTAGGTATATATATTTCATTATCATTATTTTTTAATTTTATTGTTTTTAATTTCTTTAATTTTTATTCCATTTTTTCTCTTTGCTTTTTTCCCCTTTTTCACCACCACTTTTTCTTTTTTCCCTCATATTGTTCTAATATGGTTTTCTATTACTCCTTTAACTTTTATTTTTATAGCCTACTTTTATCTTTCTTACTATTTTTAAGTAAATTTCATATATATATATATATTTATTTATTTTTGTGTCAAAGTTCTTTGATATTGTACTTCTGAGAGTCTAATTTTCATTGTAGGTTTTTAATTTTTGCTTTGTTATCTTCTGTTATTAATTTTGTATCTTTAAGAGTTTAATTTTTATTATCTTTTTTTACTTAGGGATTTGATTACTGGCTTGATTGTTGTCTTCACTTTTGACTCTCCCTTTTCTCCTCCTGGTCACCTCTATCCCCTTCCTCCTTCTTCTCATCTCTATATAACTGTATGAATCTTTTTAGGCATTCCTGGCTATGAAGAGTTATTTCACCATTAACCTAGGGGTTTTGTCTTCTGTGTTGTGTGGATGGAGAAGTCTTGATGGAACTGTAAGTGGTTTGAACTGAAACTCAGGTACAGGAAGCTCAACTCCAGAACTTCATATAATTACAGAACTCCTGACCCAGGGAATATTAACATATACAAGAGCCAATCCAAAATCCTCCATGCCTACACTGAGACCAAACACCATCCAAGAGCCAGCAAGCTCCAGTGCAAGACACCCCATGCTAATCCTCCAGTAAAAAGAGAAACACAACCCTGGACATTAAAAGAAAGGATTCCCAAAACCACAGCAAACCCAGAGACACTCCAAAACTCTCTACTGGACTCTACACTTCCCTGCAAAGAGATGAGATCCAGCTCCATCCACCAGAACACAGAAACAAGTTCCCCTTAACAAGCCACTGGTCAAACGCTAAACACAGGGAACAGACTCTACAATTAAGAGGAACTACAAGCTTCTAGCCTGCAGAAAGGAGACTCTAAGCATAGAAAACTAAACAAAATGAAAAGGTAGAGAAATACCCAGCATGTGAAGGAACATGATAAAGCCCCCCAAACCAAACAAAAGAGGAGATAGGGAGTCTACCTGAAAACAGTATTCAGAGCAATGAGAGTAGACATGATCTAAAATCTTGAAAACAAAAGGAGAGAAAAATAAATGAACTAGAATCATGGATTGAGAAGATGCAAGAAATGTTTAAAAAGGATCCAGAAAAAATAAAGAATAGTCAATCAGTAATGAACAATGCAATAACTGAGATTAAAAACACTCTTGAGGGAACCAACAGTAGAGGAACTGAGACAGAAAAAGGATAAGTGAGCTGGAAGATAAAATGGTGGAAATAAATGAAGCAGAGTGGAGAAAAGAATAAAAATAAAAGAGGACAGCCTTAGAGACTTCTGGGACAATGTTAAGCACCCCAATATTCGAATTGTAGGCATTCCAGAAGAAGAAGACAAAAAGAAAAGGCATAAGAATATATTTGAGAAGATAATAGTCAAAAATTTCCCTAAAATGGGGATGGAAACAGCTGCCTAAGTCCAAGAAGCCCAGAGAATCCCATATAGGATAAACCCAAGGAGAAACATGCCAAAACACATATTAATCAAAATAGCAAAAATTAAACACAAAGAACAAATATTAAAATCAGCAAGGGAATAGTAACAAATAACATATATAGGGATCCCCATAGGGAAAACAGCTGATCTTTCAACAGAAACCTTGCAGGCCAGAAGGGAATGGCTGCTGCTGCTGCTACGTCACTTCAGTCGTGTCTGACTCTGTGTGATCCCATAGACGGCAGCCCACTAGGCTCCTCTGTCTCTGGGATTCTCCAGGCAAGAATACTGGAGTGGGTTGCCATTTCCTTCTCCAATGCATGAAAGTGAAAAGTGAAAGTGAGGTCACTCAGTCATGTCTAACTCTTAGCGACCCTATGGACTGGAGCCTACCAGGCTCCTCCAGGCAAGAGTACTGGAGTGGGGTGCCATTGCCTTCCCCAGAAGGGAATGGCAAGATACACTAAAAGTGAAGAAAGGGAAAAACCAACAACCAAGATTACTCTACCCAGCAAGGATCTCATTCAGAGTCAAAGGAGAAACCCAAAGCTTTATAGACAAGCAAAACCTAAGAGAATTAAGCACTACCAAAACAGCTCTTCAACAAATGCTAAAGGATCTTCTCTAGACAGGAAACACAGAAAAGTTTTATAAAAAGAATCCAAAACAATAAACTAAATGGTAACAGGATTATACATATCAATAATCACTTTAAATACAAATGGGTTAAACTATAAACACACCAACTATAAGACAAAAAATGGGTGAATGGATACAAAAACTAAGCTCCTATATATGCTGTCTACAAGCAACCTACCTCAAACTTAGGGACACATACAGCCTAAAAATATGACTAGCAAAAGATATTTCATGCAAGTGGAGACCAAAAGAAAGTTGGAGTATCAGTATTCATCAGATAAAATAGACTTTAAAATAAACACCATTATAAGAGATAAAGAAAAAACACAAAATAATCCAGACATCAATCAAGAAGATACAGCTATTATAAACATATATGTACCCAACATAGGAGCACCTAGGTATGTAGGGCAAATGCTAACAAATATTAAAGGGAAAATGGCAGTAATACAATAATAGTGGGGGCTTTATTTAATACACCATTCACATTAATGGACAGATCATACAGACAGAAAATTAACAATGAAACACAAGTTTTAATATATTGAACCAGTTAGACCTGGGCATAATTGAAATCTCTGGGCATTTCAAAAAATAATGAATTTCAATTTTTCTCAAGCACACATGGAACATTCTCCAGAATAGATCACATTCTAGGCCACAAATCTACCCTTCATTGTTGTTGTTTAGTTGCTCAGTCATGTCCAACTCTTGAGACCTCATGGACTGCAGCATGCAAGGCTTCACTGTCCTTCACCATCTCCTGGAGCTTGCTCTAACTCATGTCCATTGAGTTGGTGATGCCATCCAACCATCTCATCCTCTGTTGTCCCATTCCCCGCTTGCCTTCAATCTTCCCCAGCATCCAGATCTTTTATAATGAGTTTGCTTTCGAAAACTGTGACTTAAGCATTAGAGCTTTAGCTTTAGCATCAGTCCTTCCAAAGAATATTCAGGACTGATTTCCTTTAAGATAGACAAATTTAATATCCTTGCTGTCCAAGGGACTCTCAAGAGTCTTCTCCAACACCACAGTTCAAAAGCATCAATTCTTTGGCACTCAACCTTCTTTATGGTCCAGTTGCCACATCCATACACGACAACTTGAAAAACTATAGCTTTGACTATACAGACTTTTATTGGCAAAGTGATATCTCTGCTTTTTAATATACTGTTTAGGTTTATCATAGCTGTTCTTCCAAGGACAAGCATCTTTTAATTTCATGGATACAATCACCATCTACAGTGATTTTGAAGCCCAGGAAAATAAAGCCTGTCACTGTTTCCATTGTTTCACCATCTATTTGCCATGGAGTGATGGGACCATAAACCATGATCTTCACTTTTTGAATGTTGAGTTTTAAGTCAGCTTTTTCATTCTCCTCTTTCACCTTCATCAAGAGACTCTTTAGTTACTCTTCCCTTTCTGAAACAAGGTTAGAGTCATCTGCATACCTGAGGTTATTGATATGTCTCCTGGCAAACTTAATTCCCTTGTGCTTCATACAGTCTGGCGTTTCTCATGATGTACTCTGCATATAAATTAAATAAATAGAATGAAAATATACATGTTTTACATACTCCTTTTCCAATTTGGAACCAGTTCTTTTTTCCATGCCTGGTTGTAACTGTTGCTTTTTGACCTGTATACAGATTTCTCAGAAGGCAAATAAGGCATCCTGGTAGTCTCATCTCTTTAAAATTTTTCCACAATTTGTTCTGATCCACACAGTCAAAGGCTTTAGTGTAGTCAATGAAGCAGAAGTAGATGTTTTTCTGGAATTATCTTGCTTTTTCTATTATCCAAAGGATGTTGGCAATTTGATCTCTGGTAAATCTATGGTATTTTTTTTTAATGAAATAATTTCAAGCATCTATTCTGATAAGAATTCTGTAAGATTATATATCAACTACACACACACACACACAAATACTGTAATAAACACAAACATATGAAAGCTAGACAACACGATTCTGAATAACCAATAGATCACTGAAGAAATCAAAAAAGAAAATAAAAAATATTCATGGAAACAAATGATAATGAAAACAAGATGACCCCAAATCTGTTGGATTCAACAAGCAGTCATAAGAGGGAAGTTCATAGCAATACATGTCTACCTCAAGAAACAAGAGAAACATCAAATGAAAACCTAACCTTAAATTAAAAGCAACTAGAGAAAGAACAACAACAAAAAATAAACTTAGTAGAAGGAAAGAAATAATAAAAATCAGAGCAGAATTCAATGACCAAGAAATGAAGGAGACTATAGCAAAGGTCAGTAAAGCTAAAAGATGGTTCTTTGAGAAGTTAAACAAAATAGACAAACTGCCAGAATCACCAACAAGAAAAAGGGAGAAGACTCAAATCAATAAAATTAGAAATGAAAAAGGAGAAATTACAACAGCCAACACACAAATACAATCATAAGAGACTACTATGGGCAACTATATGCTAATATTATGGGCAACTTGGGAGAAATGGAGAAATTCTTAGAAAATTATAACTTTCCAGAACTAAAACAAGAAGAAATAGAATATGTGAACAGACCAATCACAAGCATGGGAATCAAAACCATACTCAAAAATTTTCCAACAAACAAAATCCCAGAACCAGATGGCTTCACAGGTGAATCCTACCAAAAATTTAGAAAAGTGCTAACACCTATTCTACTCAAACTCTTCTAGAATATTGCAGACTAAGGAAAAATCCTAAACTCATTCTATGAGACCATCATATTGATACCTAAATCAGACAAAAATGCTATAAAAAAGGAAAACTGCAGGCCAATATCACTCATGAACTTAGATGTCTCAAAAAATTCAAAACGTCAAAAAATTATAGTAGACAGAATCCAAGTACATATTAAAAAGCTCATATATCATGACCAATAGCTTTATTCCAGGGATACAAAGATTCTTCAATATTCACAAATCAATCAATGTGATACTGCATGTTAACAAATTGAGGGATAAAAGCCGTGATTATTTGAATAGATGCATAGAAAGCCTTTGACAAAATCCAACACCCATTTATGATACAAAATTCTATGAGAAAGTAGGTGTAGAAGGAACATAAATCAACGTAATGAAAGCCATATATGACAAACCCAACAGCAAACATTATTCTCAATTGCAAAAACTCAAAGCATTTCCTCCAAAATCAGGAACAAGACAAGGGTGACCATTCTCACCACTACTGTTCAACATAGTTTTAAATGTCCTAACCAGGGAAGAAAAAAAAATAGTAAAATGAATCTAGATTGGAAAAGAAGTAAAACTCACTGTTTCCAGATGAGATGTTCTTTACACAGAAACCCCCAAACATGCCACAAGAAAACCAATGAATACATTAAAGTTGCAGGATTAAATGAGTACACAGAAATCCCTTGAATTTCTATATGCTAACAATGAAATATCAGAAAGAGAAGTTAAGGAAACAATCACATTCACCATTGCAAAGAAAAGAATAAAATATTTTGGAATAAATTTACCTATGGAAACAAAAGATCTGTATCAGAAAACTATAAAACGCTGATGAATGAAGTCAAAGATGACACAAATAGATGGAGAAATATACCATTTTCTTGGATTGGAAGAATAAGCAAAATGAGTATTCTACTCAAAGCGATCTATAGATTCAGTGCAATCCCTATCAAATAATCAATGATACTTTTCACAGAACTAGAAAAAATAATTTCACAGTTTATATGGAAACACAACAGACCCTGAATAGCCAAAATAATCTTGAAAAAGAAGAATGCAACTGAAGGGAAACAATCTTCCCTATTTCAGGCTATAATGCAAAGCTACGGTCATCAAGACCATATGTTACTGGCACAAAGACAAAAAAATATGGGCAAACGGAACAAAGTAGAAAGCCCAGAGATAGGTTCAAACACCTATGGACACTTTATCTTTCACAAAATAGGCAAAAATATTCAATGGGAAAAGACAGTCTCTTCAACAAGTGGTGCTGGGCAAACTAGTCAACCATGTGTAAAAGAATGAAACTAGAACATTATCTAAAACCATACACAAAAATAAACTCAAAATGGATTAAGGACTTAAATGTATGACCCAAAACTATAATTGTTAGGAAAAAACAGGCAGAACACTCTGAAATAAATCACATCACTATCATCTATGATCTACCTCCCAGAGTAATGGAAATAAAAACAAAACTAAGCAAATAGGACCTAATTAAACATAAAATTTTTGCACAACTATAAGCAAGGTGAAAAAAACAGGCCTTGGAATGGGAGAAAATAATAGCAAACAAAACAGCTGACAAAGCATTAATCTCCAAAATATATGAACAGCTCGTACATCTAAATACCAGAAAAGCAAACAACCCACTCAAAAAAAGGGCAAAAGGCCTAAACAGACATTTCTCCAAAGAAGAAATACAGGTGACTAATAGGGACACAAAAAAATTATCAATATCACTCATTATTATAGAAATGTAAATCAAAACTCCAGTGAGGTATCATCTTGCATCAGTCAGAATGGCTGCTATCTCATCAAAAAGTCTACAAACAATAAATGCTGGAGAGGGTGTGGAGAAAAGGGAACCCTCTTACACTGTTGGTGGGAATGCAAATTGGTGCAGCCACTATGGAGAACAGTGTGAAAGTTTCTTTTAAAAAACTAGGAATAGAACTGCCATATGACCCAGCAATGACACTGCTGGGCATATACCCTGAGGAAACCTGAATTAAAAGAAACACATGTACCTCAATGTTCATTGCAGTACTATTTACAAAAGCTATGACATGGAAGCAACCTAGATGTCTATCAGCAGTTGAGTGGATAAGGAAGTTATGGTACAAATACACAATGGAATATCACTCAGATACAAAAATAAGTGTATTTGAGTCAATTCTAATAAGTTGGATGAATCTGTAGCCTATTATACAGAGTAAAGCAGGTCAGAAAGGAAAAGACAAATACTGTATATTAACACATATAAATGGAATTTACCACTGATTCCACATTCAGGGCAGCAGAGGAGACATAGATAAAAAGAACAGATTTTTGGACTCAACTGGAGAAGGTGAGGTTGGAATGATTTGAGAGAATAGTATTGAAACATAAACAGTACCATATGTAAAATAGATGACCAGTGTGAGTTTGATGCATGAAGTAGAGCAGCCAAAGCTGGTATACTGCGGCAACTTAAAGGGAAAAGGTGGGTAGAGAGGTGGGAAAGGGGTTCAAGATGAGGGGGACACATGTATACCTATGGCTGATTCATGTTTATGTATAGCAAAAACCATCACAATATTGTAAATTAATTATCCTCCAATTAAAATAAACAAATTAATTTTTTAAAGTATTTGGTTGTGTTTTGAAAACAAGATTGCTATTAAATGTTGTATATTGATCTCAGTTCTTGCAAATTAGAGGTTTATATTATTCCTTTAAAACATTTTCAATGAATAAAATCATATTTTCAGAAACAGTGATGGCTTTGTTTCTTGAGCTTCAAAAAGTTTTAGTTTATATTTTTAGCATGCATTTTATTATCTTGAAATCTAGTGCAAAATTGAATAGAATTTTTTAATCTCTTATTTTGATGAATGCTTCCATATATATTTTTATTAAACTATAACTTCATTCCCAGAGTAATTACTAGCTTATTAAAAAAATATCAGCAATGTTTCCTATTTGACTGGAATTGCTTTGCTAACATGTTGTTTATAATATTTACATCAATGCACCTGAAAAATCAGCTTGTATTTTTCTAACTTTGCCTCTACTTCTCTGGTTTTGTATCAGTTTTGTTAGTTAGTTTAGTTGCTAAGTTGTGTCTGACTCTTTGGACCCTATAGACTGTAGCCTGTCAGGCTCCTCTGTCTATGGGATTCTTCAGGCAAGAATATTGGAGTGGGTTGCCATTTCCTTCTCCAGTCAGTTTTGTACTAGCCCTGAAAAGAACTTAAGAAGTTTATTTCTCTTTTTATTATTTGGAAGTATTTATATAAAATTGAGCTTATCAATTCTTAAAAGCTTTGTAAGACACTTCTCTACAATCCTTTGGGTCTGTTCTTTTTTTTTTTTTTTCCAGTAAATATAGCAAAGAAAATTCACTGAATTTATTATTTATTGATTTATTTGTCTTTTCATTTCTTTATGTCCTCATTTGCTAATTTACTTTTTCTAGAATTCCATCACTGTTATGTACTATATTTTCTTGTGATTTTTCTGTGTTTATGTTGATCTCTATTTATTATATCTCTTTATCACTAATATTGTCTTTATGCTTATTCTATTTTTTCATACTCAATCCTGGTGAATGTCTGCTATTTAATGAGTCCATTTTAAAGGAAGAGGTGTGCTTAGTGGCTCAGATTGTAACAATCTTCCTGCAATGCAGGAGACCCGTGTTCAATCCCTGGATCAGGAAGATTCCCTAGAGAAGGAAATGGAAGTACATTCCAGTATTCTTGCCTGGAAAATTCCATGGACAGAGGAGACTTGCAAGCTACTGTCCATGGGGTCACAAAGAGTTGAATAGGACTGAGTGATTAACACTTTTACTTCATTTTTAAAGGAAAAGTTTTTTTCTTTCTTTTCTAAGAATCTGCTCAAAATTTGTGTTTTGTTCTGTTACTGTCTCATTATATATATATTTTTCTTTTTAATCTTTATAATTTACTCTTCTATTTTCTTAATGGTTCAGCATTTTTCTGACTTCTCAAGTTGAGTACTTAATTCATACTTTTTCCTTTCTTATTTTACATCTGTATGTATATTTATGTTTATATATGCATATACTATGTGCATGTGTTTTTATTTCTAATTATGTAGAAATTTGTTGCAGTCTTTATGTTACTGGGGTTTTAACATCATCATGCAGTAGTCAGAGAAGAAAGTTTGTCTCTGTATATTTTTGGATCATTGTGATGCGTTTTTGTATGTTTTTGGGTCTTTGGTTCCAAGTGGAGAAGTGAGGGACAGAAATATATACATCACAAGTCTTTGTACTGTTAGTTAAACATTACAATTCAAATTTCAGTTAACCCTTATAATTGAAAACCTGTACAATTTCAGTCTCTCCTTTTTTAGAGAGGTAGTGTGGTGCAGTGGTTAACAATCCAGATTTCAGAATAAATCTGGTTGCACTCAAATCCTGGTGTGGCCACCTACTTTATGTGTCACTTTAGGGACATCATTTAGGCTCTATTTTCTTTTGTTTCATTATTTATAAAATAGAAATATTAATAGTGATTACTTCATAAGATGGTTGTGAGGATTAAAGTAGTGACTTAAATATAAAATATCCCTTACAGTAATCAAAATCTTTCAAAGAATTCTGACAAACAATAACAAATATTACTTATCATGGTAGTATTTGATATCTAGAGAATCATTTTATTTGTAATACAGTTCAGCATGTCCTGATATATCTATTCAGCATTCTGCATGTATGTAATTGAAGTGGTACATCTCCTTAGTCAGTGGCTCAGATGGCCATGTTGCTAAAATTCCTCTACTGACATTCACTTTCCAGAAAATTTAACATTTTCTTTCCCATTGCTGACATTTCCCACACTCTTGGATGTTCTGTATCTAATAATGTCTGTCTTTCTATACAAGCACACCCAATTATACCATCTTAAATCAAAGGCCCAATTTATTTTAGACAATTACCAAGTGTTTGCTAAATAACAAAATTTTCCTGAAGCTTGGAAATCTGGAATGAAAAATCATCAACAAGAAAGCAAATTTATTTATGGATAAGAAGAAAGATACATAGGTACCATAACAACTTTCTGAAAAAAAATTGAACTTGACCTATGATGTTGGTTAAATAATAAATTAGAAATATTCTTCCAAATCATTCTAGTTGCAAGGTTTGATGAGTGATCAAAGGAGCAGGTGACCCAGTTTTTGGTCCTTGTCTCCAGATGTGCACCATCTCCTTTCACCCTGCTGCTGAGGGCAAGTCATGACTAGTTCTCTTCACTCAGTAAAGTGCAGGCATTATATGCAATATAACAAGAAAATCCAGTTTTCTTCTTCTACTTTATTTCCATCCATTCATTGTTTTAATTGAAATTCTATTCTTTCTTAGAGGACCCCAAAGAACAGTTCATATGTTTTCACTTTAATTGAAAGACAAAAGATTAAACATGGATGCTGTGCTGATAAAAATGCTTCTTGAAGCTGATAAATGGTTGAATTTCCTGTGATTTTCTGGAAAAGAGAAAAAGAACAGAAAATCAATATAGTAATCCCTGGAAGCCTTCAATTGAATTCTTACTGTGATTCTTTTTCTTATTTTCTTCCATATGCTTTTGCTATTTCCCCTACTTTCTGTTGGTGACCTTTGTAGCTATTTAGCAATAAGCAATCAGAGTGATCTTTGTAAAGTCTGAGTGAGATTTTACCATTTTCCTGAATTTCACTCTGCCATTTCTCCCACTCACGTTCTCTAGCCAGCTGTCTTTTTGCAGCATCTAACCAGCTTAAGCACATATCTGCCTCAGGAGCTTGCTTCCTGTTTCTGCTGTTGGGACGCATTTTCCACATAGAACCATGAGGTTCATCCCCTACTCTATTCGTTCTGATTTCAAATCATTTCATCACTCCAAACCAGCCTTTTCAAAGTGACCTATCTATAACAGTACAGGATCTATCTTTTTATGTCTTTTTAGCCTTTTTTATTTATTTATTTTCCCTTAGCTCATATCACTCTCTGACATATATCTACTTGCTTGTGTATTTAGAGTCTGTCTCCACTCACTAGAGTATGAGCTTTCTGAGAACAAGGATCCCATTTATCTTGTTCACTGGTATATTCTAAGCATCTATAATAGAACTTGGAACATAGTAAGTGCTTGATAAATATTAGTCAAATAAATAATTCAATCCCCAAATGTGGTTCCTAAAGGCTAATTAGAAACTAAAAGTTATTCTGCTGAAGTATCCATGGATTTATGTAACCAGAATGTCAGAAACCAGGAGTAGAAGATGGTAGGTAAATATTTCTAGCATTGAGATGAAGTTTACAATAAAATATAAGCTTTTTAAAACTTTATTTATTTATTTTAATTGGAGGCTATTTATTTTGCGATATTGTGGTGGTTTTTGCCATACATTGAGATGAATCAGCGACAGGTGTACAAGTGTCCCCCAATCCTGAACCATCCTCTCACTTACCTCCCCACCCCACCCCAGAGTTGTCCCAGAGCATGAGCTTTGAGTGTTCTGCTTCATGTATTAAAGTTACATTGGTCATCCTTTTTACCTATGGTAATGTGCATGTCTCAATGCTATTCTCTCTTATCATCCCACCCTTGCCTTTTCCCACAGAGGCCAAATATCTGTTCTTTACAACTGTGTCTCTTTTGCTGTTTGCATTTAGGGTCATCATTACCATATTTATAATTCCATTTATCTGCATTAACACACTGTATTGGTGTTTCTTTTTCTGACTTACTTCATTCTGTATAATAGGATCCAGTTTCATCCACCTCATTAGAACTGACTCAAATGTGTCCTTTTTTATAGCTGAGTAATATTCCATTTGCACATGTACCACAACTTGCTTATCCATTTGTCTGCTGATGGACATCTAGGTTGCTTCCATGTCCTGGCTACTATAAACAGTGCTGTGATGAACATTGGGGTGCATGTCTCTTTCAATTCTGATTTCCTTGCCGTGTAAACCCAGCAGTGGGATTGCTGAGTCACATGGCACTTCTATTTCCAGTTTTTTTAAGGAATATCAACACTGTTCTCCATAGTGGCTGTACTAGTTTGCATTCCCACTAACAGTGTAAGAGGGTTCCCTTTTCTCCGCACCCTCTCCAGCATTTATTGTTTGTAGCCTTTTGATGATGACCATTCTGACTGGCACAAGATGATACCTCATTGTGGTTTAGATTTGCATTTCTCTGATAATGAGTGATGTTGAGCATCTTTTCATGTGTTTTTTATCTATCTGTATGGCTTCTTTGGGGAGATGTCTGTTTAATTCTTTGGCATATTTTTTGATTGGGTCATTTATTTTTCTGGTATATAGCTTCATGAGCTGCTTGTATATTTTGGAGGTTATTTCTTTGTCAGTTGCTTCATTTGCTATTATTTTCTCCCACTCTGATGGCTGCCTTTTCACCTTGCTTATTCATTCCTTTATTGTGCAAAAATTTTAAGTTTATTTAGGTCCCATTTGTTTATTTTTATTTCCATTACTCTTGGAGGTGAATCATAGAGGATCTTGATGTGATTTATATCAGAGAGTGTTCGCCTATGTTTTCCTCTAAGAGTTTTATAGTTTCCAGTCTTACCTCTAGATCTTCAATCCATTTTGAGTTTATTTTTATGTATGGTGTTAGCAAGTGTCCTAGTTTCATTCTTTTACATATGGTTGGTCAGTTTTCCCAGCACCACTTGTTAAAGAGATTGTCTTTTCTCAATTGTATATTTTTGCCTCCTTTATCAAAGATAAGGTCTTCACAGATGAGTGGACTTATCTGTGGGATTTCTATTTTGTTCTATTGATCTATATTTCTGACTTCGTGCCAGTACCATACTGTCTTGATACCTGTAGCTTTGTAGTATAGTATGAAGTCAGGCAGATTGATTCCTCCAGTTCCATTCTTCTTTCTCAAGATTACTTTGGCTACTTGAGGTTTTTTGGTGTTACCATACAAACTGTGACATCATTTGTTCTATTTCTGTAGCTTGATATGGATTGCATTGAATCTGTAGATTGCTTCAGGTAGTATGCTCATTTTCACTATATTTATTCTTCCAATCCATGAACATATATACCATTTATATAGTGGTTTTCCCTAATTTCTTCAGTTTAACTCTGAATTTTGCAATAAGAGGCTCATGATCTGAGGTACAGTCAACTCCTAGTCTTGTTTTTGCTGACTGTATAGAGCTTCTCCATCTTTGGCTGCAACGAATATAATCAATCTGATTTTGGTATTGACCATCTGGTGATGTCCACATGTAGAGTCTCTTGTGTTGCTAGAAGAGGGTGTTTTCTATGACCAGTGCATTCTCTTGGCAAAACTCTGTTAGCCTTTACCCTGCTTCATTTTGTGCTCCAAGGTCAAACTTGCCTGTTACTCCAGGGATCTCTTGACTCCCTACTTTTGCATTCCAGTCCCCTCTGATGAAAATGACATCTTTTTTTCGTGTGTTAGTTCTAGAAGTGTTAACTAACTAACACTTCAACTTCAGCTTCTTTGGCATTAGTGATTGGAGCATAGACTTGGATTACTGTGATATTGAATTGTTTGCCTTGGAAGCATATATAGATCATTCTATCATTTTTGTGATTGCACCCAATACTGGATTTTGGACTCTTTTTGTTGTCTATGAGAGGAGGACCCAAATGCATATATAGAGAGTAAGCAAATAACAACATATTACCAAATTATATCAACAAGGAATACCAACTTACTAATTGACAACTAAAGCAATGAGCTGTCTTTGGTCCTCACTATTAATATCATTCTCCTATTTCTTTTGCCTGCCAACAACATCTCTTGACACTTACTATTTTCAGTTGCCAGGAAAGAGGTAGAAATATCTTGTCATAGAGAGTCGTTCAACAGTGGGCATCTGGGCTTTAACATTTGGTTTTTCAAATGATTGTTGTACCTAAAAACAAAAAGAGATTCTAGATGATACATATCTCTTATGCATCTCAGAAAATGTTTTGCAAAATAAGCCAAAGATTTTTTTTGAATGAAGGGTGCTCCTAGGATTGATGGAACCAAGCCCTTGGATATTTTAACTCCTTGTTGCTGCTATTCTACCTCTTAGATATGACACCCAATGTCAGAATAGTCTCTTTATCTCAAAATACATACCTAAGTCTCTCAGTCATGTCAGACTCTTGGTGGCCCCACAAAATTTTTGTCCATGGAATTTGCTAAGGGAGAATGTGATAAGTGCTATTCCCTTCTCCAGGGGATCTTCCTGACCCAGGGATGGAACCTGGGTCTCCTGCATTGCAAGCAGATTCTTTACCCTCTGAACCATCAAGGAAGCCCTATGCCTAAACTAAGTATTTTCAAATTTCATTTTCTCTACTTTCCATTTCTGATCTATAGATTTGATGATTAATTATCCCTTGGTGTTTTTTTCATGAGAACTGAAGCTCAGAGATCCTCTATCTTCTACCTCCAATAAGTCTAACTCTTCAATTTAATATTGCAGGGTTTTGTCCTTAAGGTCTGAATGATGAGCAAGATTCACAGTCTGAACACTAAGTTGATATTTGGGCCTTTTTTTTTTTCCCCCATAGATTTATCAGTGAAATCCTACTTACTTAGATCCACTATTTCTAATCTTTTCTAAGGAATTCCCTTGAAAATGTACTGTTTAAATCTTATTCTTTCAATAGGACTTAACTTCCTATGTTCTTATTCACTGAGACCCTGACTCATTTTATGTTACAATTTTCTCCAATTCATGAAAGGTATATTCTTTTTTTTTTTCCTACAGAAGTATTATTATTCTCTACGGTTTTAGTTTAAAAACAACCACAGTTTTCCATGTTTGTACCAATAACTTTCTTACTGAAAAAAGAGGAACATTTATTCACACACTCATGCATTTATTTCTTCAATGACTATTAATTCCTACCTGCTAGCATGTTGAGTATTCAATAAATCCCAGGTTTCATGAGCTTGCATTCAAGTAAGTAAATGAAGATAGCAAACAAACAAATATATATTATTTGGGTGGTGGTAAGAGTTATGGAGAAAAATAAACTAGGAAGGAGGGAGGAAATAGGGAATGTCCTGAGTTGGGGAATGAGAATCAAGCGTTCCCTTTTGGACCACTATATTCAAATAATTTTTTTCACCTCTGTTCTCTTTCAAATGTCCTTACTGTTCAGTCACTAAGTCATTGATATTCTTTGCAAGGTGTTCACATTTCCTAGGACCTTCTCCTCATGGATCCTATCACACTTGCATTACACTGTGTTTGTTGAAATATTTTTTAATGCCCATCTCTCTCATAAGAATGTAAGTTCTAGGTAGCCTTATATCACATGAGTCTCACTTACACCTGTGTCACAAAGATATAACCCATTACTAAGTAAACCACCATATATATATATATACTACATATATATTATATATATAATATATATATTTAAATGAAGCAGTGAAAATTAATCCAATATACTTTCCATTCTTTGAATTATAAGAAACTTATAGCCCATAAGATACAAGCTCATATTTTGTAGCATTTTGTTCTTCTGTGGTGCATTAATGCAGTCTTTTTGTAAATTGTATATTAAATACATGAATTACAGAAACCAAGTGCTACTCTACTTTTGTGTGCCTGAAAAAATCTTTTATTGTCACTTGAAAGGCAAATAATATTTAAGTTTTCCTTAACGAATTAATGATTAGAAAAGATGAACTTACCTTCCTAAATACTTCCTCAAGATGACAGCACCAAGCATATTTTTGGAAGCATGTGATGAGTCGTGTAATGAAGAGAGAACCTTTTTTTATGTCTCTCCAGGACACATTATCTATGATGATAAGAAGTGGTAAGCCTTGGGCTGTGGTGTTCATAATTTTTTTTTTCTTACTTTTTTTTTTTTTTGTCTTTTAAAACAAAAATGTATCTTGGGAATTATCCTGACATATTTAGGAGAAGAACTTACAACCTTCCATTAACTCATTTTCCAAAAGAAGTTCAACTAAAGAAGCAGATTATCACAACTTAAGTTCATTTCATAGAGATTGCATTGTCTTTTGGAGACTGACTCTCTACTATGTGTTTATGTTTATCCACTTGGCTTTGAAAAGAGGCTTGAGAGATGATTGTAATTATCCTATTTTACAGAGGAAGGAATACAGGTTCAGAAGGAAGAATTTCTCCATATTCATACAGGTGGTTGTTTACAGATTATAAATCATGATGTCTTTCACAATATAGTGAACAAAATAAATGAATGCTGCTGCTGCTGCTAAGTCACTTCAGTCGTGTCTGACTCTGTGTGACCCCATAGACGGCAGCCCACCAGGCTGCCCCATCCCTGGGATTCTCCAGGCAAGAACACTGGAGTGGGTTGCCATTTCTTTCTCCAATGCATGAAAGTGAAAAGTGAAAGTGAAGTCACTCTGTCATGCCCGACTCTTAGCGACCCCATGGACTGCAGCCTACCAGGCTCCTCCATCCATGGGATTTTCCAGGCAAGAGTACTGGAGTGGGTTGCCATTGCCTTCTCCTAAATAAATCAATAGATCTAATGAAACTTTTGGAAGGGAGGAATATGTTTTTGGTATAGATAGTGGTAACAGATAGTGGTATAGATAGTGGTATATACTTATCTCCTAACTCATTAAACTATATACATTAAACATGTACAGCTTTTTGTATGTTAATTATGCCTCAATAAAGTGATGAATGATTAAAATCTTCAAGTTAGAAATGCTCAGATACAAGGCCTCTCAAGATGATTATGTAGATTTGAAGAAATAAACGCTCTTCTCTTACTAGTAATAAGCCCCATTTTATCATTTGCTTCTTCCTCTAAAAGGATATGCACCTACTTGCTAGTGCATGTTTATGGTGCTGTTCTAAGAAGCACCAGATGAGAAATAATAGATAACATGAGTTGGAGTTGATAGTTTTTCAGAAAGGGCAGTCAGTCCTTAGATCCCAAAAACACTATACTCAAAATGTTACACGAATTTAATAGAAAACTGAATCAATAATCTGTTTGTAACCAGTGTGATAGTAAAGGGATTATTTTGTATTAGGTTGTTCTAATGGTTATGATACTTTTGGCTATAAAGTACAACAGATAATAAAAATAAATTTTTAAAAGTGAAGAAAAAGTAAAACATTTGACAGTATTCAAAATTTGTATCAAATCATTCTTACTCTTTTTTTTTTTTTTTTTAGGAATCATTCAGAGATAGCCTTAGACCCACAAATCCCTGTCTGCAACTGAAAGATACATACGTGGAGTTGAGGAACAGAAAGCAATGAAGTCCTTCTCTACATGGGTCTTGTAAACAGCATCCTCTTCCAGGTTCTCGGATGACTGTGAAAAGCTGTCTGCCAAGGCTGGTGGAGAGTCACTGACCCACAATTCCCCACGATTTGCTGTAGAGACATCAACTTTCTTCACACTGTCTCCCTCAGTGTGACTATTGCAATTACCTCATTATTTTACAATGTTTATTCTAACTAGTATTATACACAGAAGTACACACACAAATACACACAAGTGAGTGCATCTCCACCCAACACTGTCTTTTTCTTATGTCATTGAGCAATGTGCCAATTAATAGTAAAAACATGGTAAAACTGGAGGAATACATTTGCTGAGAGTAACAAAGGAGTTAAAGCCTTATCTGCATAATCTCAGAGCATATTTATCATTTTATAGCTAAATTATTTCTACTTTTCAACTTTAAAAACTGCTCTAAAAGTTAAAATGGCAATTGGGAGTCAAAAAAAAAGAAGAAGAAGGAAACAAAAGCATTTCCCTGAAATCCCAAGTTCCCTCATCTCCCAAGTCATTTCCATTTCAATAATCTATGAGGAAAAAAAGGAAAATGTATTGCTATTATTAATATCCCAACTTTCAAATGAAGTTCCTCTCAAGCCAGAGAACATCAAAATGTCTGTAAAAATTTACAAGCAAAGCAATCATTTAAATGATTTCATTCCAAGGTTAGAATATTTATGTCTAATTTTTTGAGGATTCTAGTGATCTCCTTAATCACTTACTTTAAATTGAATTTTTCAGTTAATTTATCAGAAATTTATCATCTAACAAGTCTCATGAGATCAGCCCCCTAAATGGAATTTCCTAATAATTCAATTTAGTTTAAGATTATTTCCCCTAGAAATAAAACATGCACTACAAACACCTTTATGATCTTTATGAACTTTGGATTTTCATCTCACAACTCACCACCTCTGCAGGCCTGGACAATGATGACTTTAGGTTTGTCCTTTAGACTGAGGCAATTACGGTTGTTGAATGTCCGGAAGATGGTATCATAAGGTAGCACATCTGGTTCTTCCTCACTGTGCATAGTCCCGCAGATCCCATCCAGGATGCCATGAGACATGAACACCAAGAATGTACTGTCTGAGGATTTGTGCTCTTCACGTGCAGCAAATTTCCACAGCACTGATTCCATGTCCTGAAAAGACCACAAAGTCTTATTTCAATGGGACAAGCATTAAAATTAAACTGACCTCCTATTTTTTATGATCAGTATAAGAAAGGTCTGCAACATTTCAGTCACAGTACCTTTACATAGTGGATACTCAATGATAATTTTATTTTTGTTTCTATAATGGATCAGTAGATTCAAATTTTGGTCCTGATATAACCTGTCCTCTTAATACATTTTACATTTGTTTATTGTCACTATATACTTTCCCTTTCAACTCTTTCCTTTCTCTCACTACTTAATAAGAAACTTGAATAATAAATGTATCAAACCATTTTCCTTCTAAAACACTCCCCATCATACTTAGAATAAAATAAAACTTCTGACATGAGCATACTTCTCCTTCTGACATTCTTCCTCCTCCTCTGGTTACACTGATCTTTTCCTACTTTTCATGTAACAGTTTCAAATTCAGTTCAGACTTTTCACTTGTAGTCATGCCTTCTTGGAATATATTTAATTCACATCTTTCTAGAGCTATCTTGTCTCTGATAGTCATGTGTCCAACAGCATATTATCTCTTCACAGATGTTTTTCTTGGTCAAGATGGAAACATTATTACTTATTATTATGTTATCAATAAAACAATCAAACATTATTACTCCCCATTCACCAATGTATTATTTTGTTTCCTTTTTTTCCTTTTCACTTTCTTTTCAATCTCAAAGACATACAGATACATCAAATTTCTGAAATGTTCTGTTTTGCTTATGGTTTGATCATTCCCTACCACCCAGCAAGTTAACCTACATCAGTGTGAGCTGGGAACCTTCTGTCTCATTTACTGACCCATCCCCCATGCCAGTATAGCCTTTGCCAGAGTCAGGATTCAGCATTTATGTGAATGCTGTAAATAGCAGTTCACTCCTGCTAGCATTCTTTACTCTAGAATTTTCTGGGAAATACTAGGGCTGAATCTCAACCTTCACACTTCAGAATTGTGTGGGTATACATGCCCATCAGTTTTTTTGTCAGGTTTTATGGAATTAAGGATATTTGAAACTCTAAAGAGACACAGATTTCACCTGTCTTAATATTTACTTTACAACACACATTCACACACTTAGACACACACATGCACATAAATGAGACCTATGATTATTAAAGCATTTGCTTGTATTGTAAAGTTCCCTTGCTAGTAGGAGGATCCATATGTATTGGATATGTGTTGAATATGTGTGTGTCAGGGTAGGTGAGGGACCCTTACCCTGGCTGTGAGTTTCTCTTCCACTTCCACAGTGTAGCCAAGACCCTCAAGCAGCTGCTTCATTCCAAGGATGTCAAGGGCAGCCCCATTCCTGGGAGGCAGATGATCAAACTCTGTGTTGCATATGATGAGAGCCAGACGAGTGCGGTCCTTTCTCTCCTTGATTGGATAGATCTACAGAAAATTGATATGCAATGAGTTTGATTTACCTAAATCTCTCTTAAACCTTCATATACCAATCACTGTTGCTATTAAGGGCTTGCATAGTTGTCTCCTCTCCTATCCTATACCAGAAGACACTGTCCTTCCTCTTTCTTACTTAATGGATTAAATTGACAATAGAAAAAAGTACAAATAGGAAGTGAATTGTCTTTCAAAAGCCCAGAACAGGATCCAAACATATTTGTAATGTTTACTCAAGAATCTTGAGGAGACTAGAACAACTCCTACCCTCTCCTTCTCGTCTTTCTTCTACACCTAGTCAAATCTTTCTAAATGTTCAAGATTCAGGTCAAATTTTGTAAAAACTAGGAGATATTTGCCATTGGCTCCAGCTAAAAATAAATACACCAAAGATTATTTGCCTTAGGTAACATTATTTTGTTACTATTTTTAATACTAATTTATTATGTTTTGCAGATGTTAACATTTTTTTTAACTAGAATGCAACCAATTATTACTCAGTCACGTTATTTCATAAATATTTTGATTCTGTGACTACAGCTAAAATTCTAATAAATCCCAAATATATTTGACAACAAATAAATGAAAAAATGACAGACATATTTTATCATAGGGAAAGAGAACTGGAATTTGTGTGAGGCCATGTGATTTCCTCCTGCTCAAAGTATTTATAAACAAAATTACCACTGTCCCCACCCTGCTGTTCTGTAACTAGCGCTTTAAGAAATTATGTATTTAGTGAAAGCAGTTGCTTCTCTTCCTCCCTTTCATGTACAGAACACAGCACCTCTCCAGCCCTTTCTTTACACAGTTTCAGGAATTCTTCATGAGGGCAAAGCTTGAGGGTAGCTGCAGATCCCACTGACTCATCTGGTCCAGCCACAGTTTCCTCAGGAGCTGCAGGATACATCACATGATATAATTGGTAATATATGTCCTTGTGACCCAGTTATCACCAAAGAAGACTGACAGAGAGGGGACAGTCTGGGGAAAAGATTTTAACACATTTGGTGATAGGAGATAGATGTATTATCACTGGGAAAGAAAGGAGAAATACTTGGTAGTAAAAGCAGAGCTACTAACAAATGCAATAACATATTCTGATATTGTGAAAAAAATAACCTTGATGATTTGGGATCAAATAACTTTGTTTCTTACTGAACAAAACAATTTTATTTTTCAAATAGTTTTATTCTAAGGTATTAATTATCTATGTGGACTTTCTGTTGTCTGAGCAAGAGCACATTGACTAAATATTCATCAGTATTATCTATTATAAATATAATTGAATCACATGTGCAATTTTAAATTTTCTAATGCCCACATTAAATAAATATAGTATCAATTAATTTAAAAATTAACATAATATATCAAAATTTTATCATTTTAATGTGTTACTAGACACAATTTATGCACATAAAAGCTAAGTCCGATATCCCAAGTCCATTCCTAATTCACACAACAAATACAGACACATACACCCCCAAATACTTAAAGGAATCTTGAATCTTGTATCACCCAGGTATTTTTTTTTCAACCTCAGCATGAGTTCTTAACCTTTCCAGAGAAAGTGAGCCTCAAGGATTCCTCATCAAGCTGTGAATTCAACTATTTAAAAGAGAAATGCTGTCTATTAACCATAGTACTGTACCCAGTGTCAAAAGGACAAATTTGTCAGAGATTCTACATTCTACATACTCTGAATGTCTGCCTCCAAATGCTGAATAACCAGCACTAGGTTTTCAACTCATATAGAGTAAATAACTTCTCCCTCTTGGAAATGATTGTTTCTGACTCATTCTGCCTTAATCCTTTGAGAAATGTAATATTTTCGGAAACTGGTTGGCCTCATTTGACTAAGATTGTGCAAGAGACTGGGAAAGTCCAAAGCCCTTCCTTTGAGAGGGAAGGAAGAGTGTCCTCATAAGCAAAAACCCGAAGAGAAATTTATCAAGAACTAATATAACAAGGTTTTTGTCTATGAAAGGAATAAACCTCTATGTTCATATACATGAACTAATCAATTTTTTTCTTATTAATTTGATATACATTAGAAAGCCAATATCATCTTCTATAATTATTTCATTTATTTTTTCCATTACTTTTTAAATACTGTTTTTTAAAATGTCTTTCTAAAAAGTATGCTAAAAATCTAAGCTCTGGAGAGGAAGCAAAGGGTACCAAACTCTCTGAACATTTATTTTCATAGATTATGTGAACATATCTACCTATTTCAGAAGATTCTGCCAATGTGAAGATGTCTGGGGTCCTGGGATAGTCTCTGGTCAGAAGGCATGTTTTGTCATTGAAAGTCTCCTGTTTTCAGGTAACTTACAGGTTTGGTGTACTCTCAAATTCAACAAATGTTATCTCCTAATGGCCATTATGTGTCTACATATAGAGGCAGCATTTACAAATAAAACTGAAAATTAGACTTTCTTATATCTAATAGTAAAATTAGCATGAATCATTTCAATACAGTGTAATAAATATAGTGTAGCCTGCTGTCCAAAGCCCATGGGCCTGACAGAACAGCAAAAAAAAAAAAGAAAAAGAAAAAAAAATTAGGAGTTTAGATAAAAAATTTTAATATCTCAGTTTTATCTGTTATCTAATGGTGTGCTGAGGAAATCTCTTAAACTGAAACAAAAATAAAGATACTGATACTAGATAAGACAAGCCATCTCCCTTGGCAAGTTAAGAATTTGAAAAAAAAAAAAAAAAGAATTTGAATAATTATCTTCCTGACTAAATAGCAGTTCCTGGTACATAGTCTGTATGAAAGTGAAAGTGTCACTCAGTTGTGTCCAACTCTTTACTACCCCATGGACTGTAGCCCACAAGGCTCCTCTGTCCATGGAATTCTCCAGAAAAGAAAATTAGAGTAGGTAGCCATTCTCTTCTCCAGGGGATCTTCCTGATCCAGGGATCAAACCCAGGTCTCCTGCATTGCAGGCAGATTAAGATAAAATAAAATAAAACAAAATAGGAGATAATTCAACAAATGGAAATCAGAATTGAAGTAATGGGAACTTCAAGATAATTTTAGCAATTGCAGGATCCAGAACAAATCTTCAACTGAAATAACATATCCTCTCAGAAGAGTCTGTGGCAGACAGGAGGCAAGTATAGACCTATTTGTTAAAACAAATAGCTTGGATTCTTCTTATCTCCCAACCCATTTCCTCAATACTATGCTAAGAACCCTCTATGCCCCAAAGGCCTAATATTCTAATATTGCACATTCTAATTGCCCAACTTACTCAGCTTCCTGATCTCCTAGACCAGGGTACTCTAGGTGTCCTAGGACTCTTCTGGAGGTTCCATGTACAGATAGAACTCAGGGGATGACTGGATACTTCATGAAAGGGTCTGCACCTGCCTCCTGCCTGCCACGGATTCTGCTGACAGGTTATTTCAATTTAAGATTCATTCTTGTTTCTGGGATTGCTAAAATCATTTTGAAGTTCCCATTATTTCAACTCTGATTCCTATTTGTTGAATTATCTCTGATTTTGTGTTGCCTTATTTTATCTTATATTTTCTATTCTTTTCCATCCTGGCTTATTACAGGATTTGAGTATAGTTCCCTGTGCTATACAGTAGGTCCTTGTTTATCCATTCTATATGTAATGGTTTGTATCTACTTAACCCCAAAATCCCAGTCAATCCTTCTCCCACACCTCTCCCCCTTGGAAATTACAAGTCTGCTCTCTGATTTTGTTTCTAAATCCAAATCATTTTTATCCCATCCCAGTTTAAGAGAAAATAATAAACTTGCACAAGGACCAACTTAAATATTAATGATAACATCTTGGATATCTATTAGAATAGTATGTACTTCCTGCTGGTGGTAGCATCCCTTCTACACAGTGAAAAGTTAAGTTAGGTCGCTCAGTCACGTCCAACTCTTTGCGACCAGGTGGACTGTAGCCCACCAGGCTCTTCCGTCAATGGAATTCTCCAGGCAAGAATACTGGAGTGGGTTGCCATTTCCATCTCCAGGGGATCTTCCCAACCCAGGGATAGAACCCAGGTCTCCCGCATTGCAGGCAGACACTTTAACCTCTGAGCCACCAGGGAAGGGCTTATTAAAAATACTTAGTTTCTCTAGTGAGGTCTCTACAATTGTGTGGCATTTCATTTATTACATCTTGATATTATTGATAAGCTCCAGTATTCTGGGCTGGAATTTCAGGTTAAATTATACCAAATTGAGTCCATCACTGGTGAACTTGGACCTGAGGATGTTTAGACTCTAGCGATATTTAGAATTCAATTAAAGTGAAGTTTTGAAAGAGGTTAAGATATTGGACACTTTATAGACATTCTCCTATTTTGTATACTCACAGGAATACATAAGCCTTGTAAAGGTATAAACATTATAAGCTAGAGAATAATTATGATAATTACTATTTATTACATGGATGAATCCAACTTTTATTATATGCCTTATAATATGCTTTATATATATGGTATATCCTTGGTACTCTGCTAGGAGCTATTATTCATTGGTGAAAAAAAAAAAAGTGAGCTGGATTAAGAAACTCAGTGGATTGTAGTCTTATTTAATGAGATAGGGGATGGAAGTGGAACAGATTTGATGGGGAGAATTAAGTATTTCATTTTTTGTATCTTAGCTTGTGAAGTCCATGGAGCAGTCAAGTGGAAATGTTGAATATGAAGCTAGAGCTAATCATATCTGGAGCTCAGAGGAGAATTCCAGATGGGAGCTAAAATATTAGGAATTGTCAGCCCATACCTGCCATTATGTTCCTGGCCTTACAAAATCTGTGACAAGGTTAGTGAAATTCTTCCCATTTCACAGATGCTCATATTGATGTTTATGAAGGATAAGAAACTTGAATGAAGACACATAGTGTCCAAAGTGACAGAAACCTAAGTTCAGGTTCAGATATTCCTTATTATAAAGTCTCTGTAGCTATCTCAATGAACAACCTAAACAGAAGACTCAGCTTCCCAGCTAATTGGAAATTGGACGCCCTCCCACAAGTGACAAAGTGGCCTCTAAAAGGGCAATGATAGATTTAATGAAAATTATACATTAGTAATAGGAGGATGAGGGAACTATAAACGACAGTGGAACAGCCTTAGAGTCAAGTAGATTCTAAAAAAATTAAGATATCCTTTGTAAAGAATTTCAGTCTTACCTTTTATACTGGTGGAATTTTTGTCTATGTTTAGGAAAGTTTGAACAAAGACTTGACCTGCCTCTTGGTTTTTCTGTCGTATAGAATCAACCAAGACCCGGGCTTTGTCTTGAAGTTTGGCATCATAAATTTTTTTCTTCTCCTCTTCCTCCAATTTCAGGACATTTTTTTCCACAAAGTCATCCAAAAGGCCAGAAATGAGTTCTTTGCCCAAAGATTCCAACATCTTAAGTGGGTTTTTGTTGTGTTTGTCTTCTGTTAGAAATACAAAGCTTCAACTTGATCTTGTCTCAAAATATTCAGAACTGAAAACAATCTGGTGGTTGATCTTTCAATATTATAGATTAGCCTGACACCAGGTTAATTTATTACTGTCTGGGATAATTTGAATTTTTGTCGGGAAATAAAGAAGTCAAATTACTAAATATTTTGTTGTAACACCATAGATATTATTTGAACATGTAGTGTATAGGAAGACAGAATATCTCACCAATCCTTAATTAAACCTACAAGAGAGTTATACAGTCCATCTAGAAATAAAGCTAACCTTGACACAAAATGACATAGTCTAAAAAAATTCACCAAGACATTGAACAAGAACTTTGGCCCAGAAGCATCAGCCTCATTGTTTATTTTAGCTTCAGGTATTCTTTCAATAAATGTATATTGGACAACTTTTATGAGAAAGAAACATGGAAATTAACAAAACATGAATAAAAAGTTTCCTAAAATCTGTTCACTTAATAATAGCTAACATCTCTTAAAAGATAAGTATAAAGCAATAGAAAATATTATTTACAAGTATACTAAGTAATTTATGAATATGAATATAATAGACACTCATAATCATCCAAAGAGATGGTTAATACTTTCCCTATTTTACAGATCATTTAAATAAAATGCTGGATCACATTTCTGTTCTTATGCCATATTCTATAAATTTAACCATAGCACAGCTTCAATAAATACAATTGATATTAATTAAGTCCCATTGGTCTCAAGTGCTTCATATGAATCTTCTCAAAGGTAATAAAAATTTCATGTAATAAATATTTTAAAATTTATATTATATGGTAAAAGAAACAAGCACAGAGCAGTTAGTTAAATATTTGACCAAAATTGTGTGAAGAGTAGCCATGTTAGTAAGAGGGCAGAGAGGGATTCAAAACTCAGAGGTTCAGAATCCAGAATCACAACTCTTAAATCATCAAACTACTTTACATGGTACTTGGGAAAGTGAAAGTGAAAGTTACTCAGTCTTGTCCAGTGTCTGACTCTTTGCTACCCCATAGACTGTATAGTACATGGAATTCTCCAGGCCAGAACACTGGAGTGGGTAGCCTTTCCTTCTCCAGGGGATCTTCCCAACCCTGGATTGAACTTGGTAAAGAGGTATTTAAGAGAACAGAAAGTAATTCAGGGACTCAGAAAAGACTGGACAAATTTCTTCAGGTGAGGGCGCAAAAGGCTGCTTCTCAGAAAAAGTCACAGTAACACTGGTCTTAGAGTACAGCAGACAGGTCATAACAGAGAATTTGAAGAATTACAAACAACATACAATTAATGTATGAGATGTTTACTCTGATGGGTTTCTGGGATTCTATTTCATTTATTTCTGCCCTCAACAAGGTTGAATGTTGACTGAATGAGTGGTACTAGGAGAAATACAGTAAACGATTAAAGATTTGTATAATTTTGGCATTACATCCGCTTATTATCTACAAGTACTCATGGCTTCAGTTATTGGCTTTAAATAATAAATTAATTATTCAAATAAATAATTTCTGAATTTATAGACCAGCCCAAAGATGGATCTCAATATTAAGGCTCATATAGTTATTTTTTCTCTGTATACCACAAACTCATAACTTCAACTTTTAAAAGCTGAACTGTTCATTTTTCATCACCTATACATACTAGTAAATGATATCTTACAGTCCAGTATACCAAATCAGTAAAAACTGGTGATATTGAACCTCTTCTACCATCTGTATTTTATTTTCCATCTCACATCAAACTGTATTGATTTTATGTACTAAGTATTTGAAGAATCTGATGGCTTTTCCTTTTCTAATAGTTCAGTACTCCAGTTCAGGCCAATATCTT
The DNA here is from genome assembly GCF_055505025.1 of Bos grunniens. Classification (NCBI taxonomy): domain Eukaryota; kingdom Metazoa; phylum Chordata; class Mammalia; order Artiodactyla; family Bovidae; genus Bos; species Bos grunniens. The sequence continues at coordinate 3,752,937 of NC_141179.1, read as the reverse complement.
TTCTTTTTAAATTACTCTAAGAATCAGATAAGTCTACTCTTGGACCTTTCTAATCAGTTCTTCACAATGAAGCAGAGTCAAAGTTCTAAAGATCATTTGAATAGATTTCACTGTGAAATGTCTCAGCTTAATGTAATCTAGGTTTTCTTGTTCAGCCTCACCCTCTGCTACCATACCCAACTTGCTCATTATATTTTGAACACTTTGCTCTTCATTCAGGTTCTAGAAAGTTATGTACAGTTTCTCACACCCAACATTCCTTATTCCTTTCTTTTTATCTTCAGGTCTCAAATGACATGCCATTTCCTTTTGGAAATTCTCCCTAATGCTTCAAACTAGATGGAGTGTCAGAGCTATATGCTCCCAGAGAAACTTGTTTCAACCTAAAGTAGCATATTTTTCCCCTATAGTTGTGTACTATTTAACAATGGCAACCAAACTCATTAGTGTATTGAATCACTCTACTAGTTTTTTTTTCAGTTTCTCATGTCTATTATCTAATGATGTCCTGATTCCAATTCAATATCCAGTGAAGTCATCCTGCCTAGCTAAAGATGCAGCCATGAGCGTGAATTTAAAATACTACTCCCCAGCCAAATGCTGTATTAGTATCCTGAAGAAGACACTAAGAAGATACTAGAAAACAGTCAATTCTCACATTTTAGGAGCTTAAATTAAACATGTGAAATGAGACAGAAACCTGGAAATAATTACCCTACAGGGAAAATGAAAGAAATAAAGAAACACAGTAGCAAGAAAGTATGAGTGGGGTGAATGCAATAAACATTTTTTAAGGAAACTGAAATCTTGCTTTAGAGAGATTAATGGAAGGGTGAATAAATATTAATATATTTTGAAAGGTACGAAAACCTGCCTGACAAGTTCAGACATTTTTGTTTGTTTGTTTGTTTGTTTTAATGGTAGTAAGGATCATTGCAATTAACTGAGTAAGAAAATCTAAGTTTAGATATCTAGAGCATAAGAACTGAAAGATAATGATCTCTTCTTTCCTAACAATGCTAATCTGCAGACAAACCTAATGCAGATACATAAGAATCATTTGTAGATCTTTAAAATATTATAAATTACAGCCTATTCATGATTGAGTAATTCAAGGTTGGGGGGGATAATCTAAATGTGTTAATGTCTACAGATTATTTAGATGTATTGTAAAGTTTAGAAATCATTGAATTAATTGAACCTCTTCCTTTTCAAACGAAGAAAATGAAGCAAAGAAATGATTTAAAGTACTTGAATATTAGCTGCATAAATAGCATGAATAATAGCTGCATAGATAGACTCCATTTCTTACACTCTTCAGCTTCTGTGTGTAAGATATGTGACCTGAAAGCAATATGCAAGATGGATTGGAAGATTAAATTCTGGAGAGAAGGAGACCAGTTAAAAACTGTGAGAACAGTCCAAGAAATAGTGTGCATGAGTAGTTAGCACCAGAGCTAGAAATGAGGAAAAAATGGAGTCACTTAATAAAGACCAAGAGCATAATTCAATATAGGAGATGGCAAGGGAAGGTGGGAATTCAAAGACTCACTTATCTGATCATGGAGAGAGTTTTATGGAATCAAGAGGAAGCCTAGAAGATATCATACAGTGTTTAAGAATTTTCAGAGTTTTCTCACATATAAAAATGTACTGTATTTGTCTTTTCCCACCCCTCATTTTGATTATCAGAAGCTGTAAAAACAGAATTAACTGCTTCCTGGCTCTGGGCTATCTGGAGATCATACTCTCCTTCAGTCTCTGAGGCAGAGTTCCCAGTTTAAGCTACACAGACCTAACAGGAAGAATGTAACTTTCACGGAATCTGCTCACTTCTCTTTTGTATATTTCTGTCTGTCACAGAGCAATTAATAAAGTGTTTTCTAAGACTCAAGTGTCTGACCCCTAGCTAGGAAAAAGACCCCTACTCACCAGCCATAGATAATAAGCTTAGTATCTTCCTACTGCCTTGAAGGAGCACAGTCTCGAAAATGAAAGTTACTGGGCATTTCCTCAGTACAGGGGGCTGGGACTTCTAACCACCGATTGGGAAATTCTTGTTCGGAACTTCCGGGTTCACTGTCGGGAAATCCCCTGTAGTCAGCAAATGAACCTCCCAACCCTTTGGGAAGAAATGTTTATTCATTTTGGAAGAAAAAAATTGAAATGACCAAACATTTTCTGATCTATGTTGGCACCTCTGTTTTGTTTTGTTTTCCCTTTCCTCAGTCCCCTACATCTTGTTTTCTTTGTTCTTCTCTCTCAGATATCTCAATGTTTAAAGGACTTAAAACTAACAAGTCCCATTTCGTTTCAGGATAAGGATTATCTGAATAACTTTTGCTTCCTTTTTAACTGTGCTAATAATGGCAATATCATCTCCTCTCTGTCTCCCTTTCCTTTTAAATATTTATTGGAAATAAATTCTGAATGCTTGTCTTGATTTCATGCTTTTTTTTTTTTACTGCCTAAGCTTCCCTAACATTTAATTTTTACTGAAAGTGAGAGTTCCTCTTTTTGTTATATCTGAACAAAGACTGACCACAGAAGCACTGCCAAGATGTAGTACAATGATCCTGTGATAACACAAAAGAGATAGATTCAGTTAGTGAAAGAAAAGAAAAATTGTGACGTGCTCAACTTTGAAGATTTTTAAAAGGTCAGAAGTTCTAGGCCCATCCATGTTGCTGCAAATCATACTACAGAAATAAGTCAGATAAGAAATACAAATATCATGTGATAACACTAATATTTGGAATTGAAAGACAGTGATACAAACAAATTTTTTTATGAAACAGAAACAGAGTCACAGATGTAGAAAATAAACTTATGCTTACCAAAAGCAAGCAGGGGGGAGGGAAAATTAGGAGACTGAGATTAACATATACATAACTATACAAAAAATAGATAATTAATACAAACCTTTTTATAGCACAGGGAACTCTATGCAATATTCTGTAATAACCTATGTGGGAAAATAATCTAAAAAGAGTAACTATATTATGTGTATAACTGATTAATTTTGCTATACACCTGAAACTGACAGAACATTGTAAGTCAACTATACTCCATATATATGTGGAGCCTGTTAGGCTGCAGTCCATGGGGTCGCTAAGAGTCGGACACGACTGAGCGACTTCACTTTCACTTTTCACTTTCATGCGTTGGAGAAGGAAATGGCAACCCACTCCAGTGTTCTTGCCTGGAGAATCCCAGGGATGGGGGAGCCTGGTGGGCTGCCGTCTATGGGGTCACACAGAGTCGGACATGACTGAAGTGACTTAGCATAGCATAGCATACTAATAAAAGTTGGAAAAAAAATCCCATTAAGTATATACTTGACAAGTCCAAATAAAACAAATGGTCAGAAATTAATCTTCACTTTTAATGGGTTAGGATTAGAAAGGGCTCATATGTGCAAATGAAAGAGTAGTTTTTCCAGTCATTTCTGGGTATAACCTTGCTAAGTAAAAATATTATCCCAAACTCATAGGAATACTTTTGCATGCATCTCACCCTAGCATTTATTTATAGGGTGTCATGCACTACATGCTGATTGTTTCATGTTTGTTGACTGTCTTGTCTTCTCAATGAGACTGTAAACTACTAGGTACCTAGATATACAATTATTTTGTGTTATGAAATGCTTTAAGGAAGGGCTAGAATTGTGTAAACAGTAGTCATGACTTTGTCAGTGATAAACTCTGAGATTTTGGATAAGTTACTTATCACATTACCTTCTCTGAATATCTCCTGTTGAGCTCAAAATTTGTTGAGGTCAGGTACCTACTGTAATTTATATCTGTATCCCTAAAGCAGAAAATCTAGCAAATGTTTTCTAGAAAGAATGGTGTGAGTAGCAAGTTCAATTCTTATGAAATCTGAAGACTTCAAATCTATTACTTTCTCCAAATTCCATCTCCCTACCTTCTCAGAGTAGTAAAAAAGAAACTGATGACCTTTCATTTCTATTTCTAATTTATTGAAATGTTTAAAGAAATGTCTGTTTTCTGCCAACAGGATTCCGAAGCAGTTATAGAATGACAGAACTCCTGGCTTCCTATGGAAAAGGAAGAGAAAGTAAAACAAGCATTAAAAAAGAATTCTGCTAAAATAAATGCAAGTTATAAAATGACTCCACCAAGTGATTACACACACTCCTAAGAATGAAGAACCCATGTTATGTCTCAATATTGCCCTGCTGAGGCAAAGGAGAGGAACGTCTAAAACTGAGCTTTCATCATCTTCTGGCCAAATCTCAATCTATATCAACTAACCTTGAGAAATGGCCATCTACCTCTGCAGAACCTTGAGGGAAGTGCAGTGTGCCCTGTACTAACCAGCAGAAAGGCTTTCAATATCCTTCCATTATCCCCTGTTTATTATACTAGACCTTGAGATCTTCACTAGGGGGTAGTTCAGCGCTCGTCCCGCAATTTTGCCCCACCCTTACCACATACACATCTATCCTTACAACTTACTTACTTTAATATCCTGGAAAGAGGTAGAAACATCTTGTCAAAGTCACTCTTTCAGCAGTCGGCATCTGTACCTTACCATCTGGCAGCTCAAATGAAAATCGAACCTAAAAGGAAAATAAGTTCTATAGATTCCACCTCTCTCCCGCCCCCGCCCCGAGTGAAAGGATTTTCACTTACGTTGGAAAAATAGTAGCAAAATAAATGATTAAAACAAAAAGATTTTCCTTTATACAAATCAGTAATATGCATGTCAAAGGATGGACTGACATGCTTTAAAATCTACTAAATCTAATAGTTTTGGACATTAGTAAATTAGAGTCCACTCATTTGTTTATTCAGGAAAGAGGGATGTTAAATGATTTTCTGGGGGTTGTTTTCTAGATCATAATATCTTGGAACTGGCTTCCGGGTTGGCTGACTCACCAAAGAAAACCTCAAAACTCATTTGAAAAGAAAGACATTTTTAGAAGAAAACATATCCAGAGCTGCTCCTTAGGTTGCCAGTTAGAATAGATAGGGAGGTAGCATTTCAGAAGTATCTTGCACATACCTTTCGGAAAATTTCCTCCAGGTCACAGGACCAGGCATATTCTTGAAAAGTTTCGATGAGTTTAATAATAAAAAGAGAGCCGAATATGGGATGTCTCCAGGAAACATTATCTGTGAAGAAAACACATTTCAAATTTCATGCAAGCTCTCTCACTTGGCTACAGAAATGGAGTCCTAGGATTTCTGTTTCAACTAAAGCAGACTGTTGAGTTTATGCTATTTCTTACAGTCTGTATGCCATCATTAAGTGACTCTATTCAACATTCAGTGTGTATATTTTCAGTGACACTTGACAGTTTTTAAAACCATATGAAGAATGCTGTATATGGTACAGACGTTATGCAGGATAATCTTTGAGGTTCAAAGAACCACAAATATAGTAGAGAAGGAGAGAAAGGCAGGTTGGAATGGAAGGGAGTGACTGGGCCTTGAGGAACAAATACCAGAGTGTGGACCCCAAGAGTGCCACTGACATACTTGATTTAAGTTAATTATACACTCTGAAATGCAGGCCTCGACTGTAATAGGGAAGGTAATAATTTCTGCCCCCAACATACATTTGCATATTAGATGTAATATGCATTACAAGGATCTGGAAGAATATACAAATGTAGTACCCAGTTTCGGAGAAGGCAATGGCACTCCACTCTAGTACTCTTGCCTGGAAAATCCCATGGACAGAGGAGCCTGGTAGGCTGTAGTCCATGGGGTCGCTAAGAGTCGGACATGACTGAGCGACGTCACTCTCACTTTTCACTTTCATGCATTGGAGAAGGAAATGGCAACCCACTCCAGTGTTCTTGCCTGGAGAATCCCAGGGATGGGGGAGCCTGGTGGGCTGCTGTCTATGGAGTCCCACAGAGTTGGACACAACTGAAGCGACTTAGCAGCAGCAGCAGTAGTACCCAGTTTATACAAGGAATTCATATTAATAAAATTTCTTTAAATTTATCTACCTTGTGATTTAATTAAAATCAAATAATATTGGTCATAAAGCATTTAGACAAAGAAATTACTAATTAAATATGAAAATGTTACCAACAGAAAAGAAGTCCATACTGAGAAAAGGCTTAAGAGGGAAAGATCATAAGACAAAACACTCTCATAGAAAAGATATATTAAAAAAAAAAAGAAAAGATATATTAAAAAAATAGTTATACAAAATAGTAGGACTTAGAAGTTATAAAGCCATTTTTAAATTATGCAAAGGAACATATAGGAAAATTATCAAAACATTTTAGCCAATAGAAATGGTAATAAAATGCATAATAGTAATAGATTAAAATCCTATCTAAAACTACAGCTGTCTTAATGAAGATGGCTTCAATTAAAGGAAGTAGGTGGGAGAGAATTGCAGGCCAATATATCTTCAAGTTCTTAGTGAAATTAGTTAGAGAATGGTTACTTTTCTTCATAAGAGTACTACAATGGAATTAATACCAGAGGATAAAAAGCTAGATTTACTCATAGAAACTCAAGGAAATTAACTGGAGTTTCTACGAATCATGTGGAAAGGAGTATGAGGAAAGTGAAAGAAAGTGAGACAAAAATCAACAAGACAGATGTCAAGAAGCCAAGGGGCCTATAAAGATTATAACACCTAGATGTAAATCTCTGTGGAAGACTGGGATCATTTTTTTTTTAATAGCTACATCTAGTAACGATAACCCCGTATGTGAGACACAAAAGAGACACAGATGTATAGAACAGTTTTTTGGACTCTGTGGGAGAGGGAGAGGGTGGGATGATTTGAGAGAATGGCATTGAAACATGTATAATATCATATATGAAAAGAATCGCCAGTCCAAGTTCAATGCATGATACTGGTTGCTTGGGCTTGGTGCACTGGGACAACCCAGAGGGATGGTACGGGGAGAGATGAGGGAGGAGGGTTCGGAATGGGGAACATGTGTATACCTGTGGTGGATTCACGTCGATGTATGGCAAAATCAATACAATATTGTAAAGTAATTAACCTCCAATTAAAATAAATAAATTTATATTTTAAAAAAAGTCTGTTAAATACACTCAAATTATAAATGTATGGAGGCTTTCCCTAGTGTCATTGTTTTCACTTTTGAAAAAAAAATTGATTTCTATTCTTTTTTTTTTTTTAATTTTAATTCTAATTTTAAAATGAATCCACCACAGGTATACATGTGTTCCCCATCCTGAACCCTCCTCCCTCCTCCCACCCCATACCATCCCTCTGGGTCGTCCCAGTGCACCTGCCCCAAGCATCCAGTATCGTGCATTGAACCTGGACTGGCATCTCGTTTCATACATGATATTTTACATGTTTCAATGCCATTCTCCCAAATCTTCCCACCCTCTCCCTCTCCCACAGAGTCCATAAGACTGTTCTATACATCAGTGTCTCTTTTGCTGTCTCATATACAGGGTTATCGTTACCATCTTTCTAAATTCCATATATATGCGTTAGTATACTGTATTGGTGTTTTTCCTTCTGGCTTACTTCATTCTGTATAATAGGCTCCAGTTTCATCCACCTCATTAGAACTGATTCAAATGTATTCTTTTTAATGCCTGAGTAATACTCCATTGTGTATATGTACCATAGCTTTCTTATCCATTCATCTGCTGATGGACATCTAGGTTGCTTCCATGTCCTGACTATTATAAACAGTGCTGCAATGAACATTGATTTCTTTTTCATGAAAAATTGATTTCTATATCAATATATGGTCAACACAATGCAAAAGCATGCTGTCTCCTGAGAGATGGTAACTCATTATAGAAAAAAATCTGTAAGTTAAACTATTTTATCAGGGGCAAATCTTTAGGCTGGAAGTAATCAAGAGAATCTTAATGTCCAAGAAATTCCAAACTATAGTGGATGACTTTTATTCAAACCTGGATATGGAAAGTAACTCAAGGTAAAAGCTTGAATTTAAGCTACAACTATTAATAAAACATCATTAATAGTGACAATAATTTAAAGTGTGCTTTATTCTATGTCATGCTTACTTAACATTCTGTATTTATTATTAAAATGCTTTCAGACTTATGACAATGACACATGTATTCGTATATATTAGTGAGGAATTCAAAGAAAGCCCAGAGAAGCTAAATAATTGGAACTAATTTACAAAGTACTAAGTGACAGAGTCATAATATAATTGACAGTACTCATAATCCAAAAACTTCTCCAAGCTAGGCTTCAGCAATATGTGAACCGTGAACTTCCAGATGTTCAAGTTGGTTTTAGAAAAGGCAGAGGAACCAGAGATCAAATTGTCAACATCTGCTGCATCATGGAAAAAGGAAGAGAGTTCCAGAAAAACATCTATTTCTGCTTCATTGACTATGCCAAAGCCTTTGACTGTGTGGATTATAATAAACTGTGGAAAATTCTGAAAGAGATGGGAATACCAGACCACCTAACCTGCCTCTTGAGAAACCTATATGCAGGTCAGGAAGCAACAGTTAGAACTGGACATGGAACAACAGACAGGTTCCAAATAGGAAAAGGAGTACATCAAGGCTGTATATTGTCACCCTGCTTATTTAACTTACATGCAGAGTACATCATGAGAAACACTGGGCTGGAAGAAGCACAATCTGGAATCAAGATTGCCAGGAGAAATATCAATAATCTCAGATACACAGATGATACCACCCTTATGGCAGAAAGTGAAGAGGAACTAAAAAGCCTCTTGATGAAAGTGAAAGAGGAGAGTGAAAAAGTTGGCTTAAAGCTCAACATTCAGAAAACGAATATCATGGTATCTGGTCCCATCACTTCATGGCAAATAGATGGGGAAACAATGGAAACAGTGTCAGACTTTATTTTTCTGGGATCCAAAATCCCTGCAGATGGTGATAGCAGCCATGAAATTAGAAGATGCTTACTCTTTGGAAGGTAAGTTATGACCAACCTAGATAGCATATTGAAAAGCAGAGACATTACTTTGCCAACAAAGGTCCGGCTAGTCAAGGCTATGGTTTTTCCAGTGGTCATGTATGGATGTGAGAGTTGGACTGTGAAGAAAGCTGAGCACCGAAGAATTGATGCTTTTGAACTGTGGTGTTGGAGAAGACTCTTGAGAGTCCCTTGGACTGCAAGGAGATCCAACCAGTCCATTCTGAAGGAGATCAGCCCTGGGATTTCTTTGGAAGGACTGATGCTAAAGCTGAAACTCCAGTATTTTGGCCACCTCATGCGAAGAGTTGACTCACTGGAAAAGACTCTGATGCTGGGAGGGATTGGCAGTAGGAGGACAAGGGAACAACAGAGGATGAGATGGCTGGATGGCATCACTGACTTGATGGAAATGAGTTTGAGTGAACTCCGGGAGTTGGTGTTGGACCAGGAAGCCTGGCGTGCTGCAATTCATGGGGTTGCAGAGCGACTGAACTTAACTGAACTGATAATCCAAAATCTAGGTTTAGAATCATTCAGTTTTTTCCTGTTTCATAAACTCCACACTTCTGTTTAAAATACCTTTACCACAGGGACTCAGTATACTTTGTTTGCTTTCCTGCCTCTCCCCTTTTATAAATATTCTTCTATAAATACATGTCTAGGCAAATTGAAATGTTAAGTGATGTCAACATGTGGACCTATCTATTTATTCCACAGAGTACAAAAATAATTTTGCAACATGGGAGTTTACTAAAATAAATGTATATTTACTTGGTTTCCATGGATAAGGAGAAATGAAGGTGTAACTGAGAGGAAGACTTGAATTAGTCTTCAAAAGTCTTATGAAAATTTTACCTGTGGTGGATTCATGTTGATATATGGCAAAACCAATACAATATTGTAAAGTTAAAAAATAAAATAAATATATTAATTTAAAAAAAGAAAAATTTAACACAGATATCCATTCTCTAATGTATTGATGCGAATTTCTGCATTGGTAATGCTCATAAAGGTGTTTTACACAGATACTCATTACCTGGTGTCGAAGAGCAGAAAGCAATAAAATCCTTCTCTATGTGGGCTTTCTTAATGGCATCAGACTCAAAATCTTCTGGGGCCACTAAGGAACAGTTTCCAGAAGCTGCTACTGAATCGTTTACCCATACCATCCCTTGCTTCTCTGAAAAGACAAGATTTGGTTTCTTGTTACTGCCAATAACCAAGAAAACTTTCTCCACTAAACATCTGTTCAACCATTTACTGATTTGTCAATAACTTTAATTCAGATACAGATGCACATATATATCTCAAAAACTATCTTAACAACTCTTGTCTCTCCTAACCCTCAAATTAATTCTTACAACATCAAAGTCTTAAGATTAAAAGTGATATTTCAGTTGAAAAAGGAACAAACATCTACCAACCAGTCATATAATTCACAGAAGCTATAATCCCTTTTGTAATGTCAAAGAATATCTACTTTTACCAAACAGGATGGTAGCTTTTCTTTGACATTGAAGAGTAAACTCAAAGGAATGGAAAAATACTGGACACACACAGATAATGAAATCAATACTTCAGGGCCCTGTGTTCTGACAGACATCAGCACTCACCACCACGGCAGGCCTGGATAATGATCACCTTGGGTTTGTCCTTCAAAGCTGGGCAGTTCCCGGTGTTCAAAATGTGAAAGATGTCATCAACTTTTAATATGTCTGGGACTTCTTCAGAGTATTTCTTCCCACAAATGCCAGCCCGAATTCCATGAGACATGAATACCAGAAAAGTACTGTCAGAGGTCCGGTGCTCTGAGTGAGCAGCAAATGCCTTCAGTTCTAAAATCATTTCCTGGAAGAGACATATTAATACCACTGGTGTTGAACTATGTGACTGGTTATCATGGCAGCTTAGAATCCAATAAAGAGACACTCTTGAATGATATGAAAATCAATGGAATACAAAAGGAACATTTAATTTTCAATTCATGGAAAGGTGAAAAAAGAGTTTCAGGGTGTAATTAAGGGATTTCTAGTGCAGAGAAAGGGACATTGATTATTTATTTATTTTTGTGGCCATAGACATATAATTGAATTAATGGAACATTTTCCAGGTAAAGGTTTCACCAGACTCTTGCTAAAAGATTCTAAGATAGAAGCATGAAATACCCTACAAGAACAAATTTGAATTTTAGACTATCAAGAGATTAAATTTCTGGTGCTACAACCAATCTTTCTAACATTCTTTAGGAGTAAAGGCCATGACCATTGTCTCTACATTATGACAAAATTTACCGAAGCAGTGAGATTTTCTTTCACATCCACCTTGTATCCCAGACCTTCTAGTAGCACCTTCATATTTCTGGTATCAACATCAGCTCCATCTCTTCTGGTAAGATTTTCAAACTCTGTGTTGCAGATAATAAGGGCAAGACGTGTGCGGTTCGACCTTTCCATTATTGGGTAAATCTGTAAGAAACACAGGTTGAACAAATAGCCTTGTCCTCTCTAATTAAATATTCATCTTGAGGATTTAACAGCTTCTCTTCCCTTATTTCGCTACAGAAACCCAAGCTCTTGAACCATAGGTAAAAATAAAGAGGGGAGAATGAGTCCTACCATAGGAGTGGAATGAAATCTGCGAATGTCCAGATGTCAGCTGAGCACTTGATTTTAATTACTTTTGAGAGGTAGGACTGAGGGAAATGAGCAGAATTAGGGCTACAATGACTCAATTTTAAAACTGATTCCTTGACTTACTGCTTAAGACACATTATTTCACAACTATTGCCTCAGTGTTATGATCTTTAAAATGGGCTATTTTGAGGGTTCAAGGTGTTATTATATGCAATATCCTCCAAACAGTGCCTGCCTCATATTATGTAGCTGTTTTTATTATTTTAACTGTTTTGTTTTTACTATTATAACTATTTTCTCAGGGGATCAGACTAAACTTGAAAATCTCTAAATAAACCAGGGAAATAGGAATTCTTTATGTAAGGGAAGAAGCAGGATGGTTTTCCAGAACCTGTCAAAGAAATTAGCTCTAAGAAAGAACCACTGCAGTTTAGAATTTTCTCCAGTGTGTCTTTCACCCAGATCCTTATGTTCCAAGCATAGCACCTCTCCTGATTTTTCTTTCCGTATTCTTTGGGCTGTTTCTGGGGGGCAAAGCTTGAGGTTCCTTCCTGGTCCTGAAGATGCAAGCTTAACTGGGTTATCCAGCATTGCCTGAGGAGCTGCAAGAGACAAAAAACATTATGAATAATGGCATTCCTGAGTATCCCATTTAGCGTACCTCCCAGAATCACCTGTGCATGAAGCCATGGAGGAAGGCATTAATCCTTAAGAAGATGATCCTGGTTACTCCTTACACCATTGAAAGCAACTCTGCTAAAGAAATATATTCCAAGTCGGAGATTTCCAGGGTGTGATACAGGCATCACATCCCTTCATCACTTAGAATTAGCATTTTACAAATGCTTTTAATTAAAAAGCAAAAGGGAGTTTTTCAAGACCATGCATTATAACACTCCCAGAAAACAGTATGTTAGATAAAAGAATTAAGCTATAAATATATTTCAAATAATTGAAATCTGAGATAACTGAAGTTGGCCTTAATGAATATATTTCAATGATTTGAAAATTCATGTTTATATATCTATTTATTTGCTTAACAGTTGAGAAAGTAGGCATTAGAGACTGCAAGGAATGAAGGAAGGTAAGAAGGAAAAGCCTTTGTCCTATACTTTAGGATCTCATTACTGTGTGTACATATAGGGAGAAAAAGAAGATATTGATACATGGACAAAAATGAATATGAAATAGAGTAATAAATCAAGGTGTACACCTAGAGGAATCCATACCACTAAATATTGATTGCACAAATATATGAAGAAGAATTCTCACAGTGGCTTATGTGAGAAAAGACTTGGGAGTTTATTTGATCACAAATTCAACATCATCCAATAATGTTACACATTTTCTAAATAAATAATGTAATCTTTGCTTCAAAATAGAAATAATTTTTATTGATGTTGAGATATTTTAGAAACTAAACTGTCAAACAAGAAAATTATATTCAATTTTGACAAAGAACTTGTAGAAACTGTAGTATATTCAGTTAGGTAAACTGATGTAGAGTGAAGTTCATTGACTACGGAGAAAGTAAGAGATAGTTAGAATGGATATAGTTGGGAAAAAAACTATAGAAATCATTATCACGTGGAAAAAATATTGCATTTCTTAAAAAAGGAGCCTGAAGAACAATAGAAAAATTATATAAATATTTGGACTATATTAGAGCTATATTATTGGAGAAGGAAATGGCAACCCACTCCAGTGTTCTTGCCTGGAGAATCCCATGGATGGAGAAGCCTGGTAGGCTGCAGTTCATGAGGTTGCACAGAGTCAGACACGACTGAAGTGACACAGCAGCAGAGCTATATTATATTATATATATTAGACTATATTATAGCATTTGGTTATATAATGAGTGTCCCAGATGACAAGAACTTTCTTGTCATCTGCGACCAAGGCATTCCTTGTGCTACCTTCAGTGCTATGTTGAATGAAAAGTTTTGTGTTTAAATTTTGTGGCTGAGACTGGTTAAATCTTCAATAAGACAATTCATTCTTTTTCCTGAAAACACAGCTAATCTATATAGCTAACAAGTCCAGTGATTAGGTATGGCCATATAACTAAGTTCTAGATTATAGAATGAAAGCTGATATACTATGTTATTCATCCAGACCAAGCCTAACAAAATCTCTTACAAATGATCCTACATATTCCTTCCAATGCCATTAATTTGATTGTTATTACCTCAATCATTTTGGCATTGTATGCTGCAGATATCAGAGCCATAGCCTGAAAGAGACCTAGATATCTAATTACCACCTGAAGGAAAGCTAAATCTGAAGAAAAACAAATGCCCATTTTAGAAATTCCTTGAATTGGAACAAAAGTTTCTATCATATCTAGCTATTATAAATATTTATCTCTGTTATAATATCATGTCACTGCCAGAGATATGTGTAGTGTCATTTTCATCCCCAAATTTTTGGCTGGCTTTATTTTGATGGTGGAGTTTCTTAAATGCCTATCCACTCACTATTCATATATTCAAGTAGTTTTAAGAAAAGAAGAAATCTTGCTTGTTTTATTCATTACTTTCTAAATAGTCCATAGAACAGGGTCTGTAGCACAATTGGCACATGCAAATATTTTCTAATGATTCTGCCCAAATTATTCAGTGAAATAGTCTTAACAAATATTAGTTGCATATATATTACAGGTTTACAGGTGAAATTCTATTAGAGGTGATCTATAAGCAAACATGTATGTTCAATTTCCTCATAAAGCTGAAAGTGCTATGAGGGAAAATAATGCATTTATTTTTAAAATTACAAGAAAAATATAGTGAAGTTATGACTGGAGAATTATGAAACACTCTTGGAATAGGGGCTCTGAAATCTAATAGTAGAAGTAGAAATGCAGAAACCAATCAGAATTTGTGAGAGGAAAATAAAATCTGGGTGCTGCTGAAATGTTGGAAGTCAGGGAGAAGAAATGGTCGAAGATAATTTCAGGTTTCTGGTTTGAATAACTGGGTGCTAGTGGTACCATTAATCAAGACAGAGGAAAGTGGAGGAGAGCCGAGGTCAGGGAGACATGGCAAGCTATCTCAGTTCACATGGTTGAAACTGACTGCAGGAGATGAATGCACATGTTCAGTGGATGCTTGAATAGCAAAATGTGGCACTCAAGTGGTTATTCAGGATTTGAGATACAGATTCAGAACTGTTAACATGATAGTGAAACTGTAGAAACAGCTTCTGCTAAAGCAGAATAGATAAAGAAGAGAAAAATGTATAGAATAAATCTGTAAATAAACCCATGGTCCTCTCACCCTGATTCATCCCATTAATCTGTAGTTAATGTCAAGGAAGGTGGCATTCAAAGAATGCTATTGCCTTGAGAGTACCATTACCTGGAAAAGGAGGGACCACTGCTTGGGGTTTTTGTCTAAGATAATTTTCAGACTGTGAACCTGAGGAAAGACAAAGGACATTAAAATAGTTACAATCTCTAAAGACTCTTACCCCAGTGTACTGGCTGCTCATTACTAAAGATACCTTCTATAGGTTTTAATCCTGCTCAAGATGTGACTCACCTGGAGCCATACTTATCACTGGGAAACAAAAGCTTCTACACGTGAACGACTGGACTTGTTAACTTAAGTAGTGGTAGAACAAAAGTGTCTGGAAGTGACTTCTTTAATTTATACTTTCTATGATGAAAATAAAATTGAAACAGCATCAGCTATAGAATCACATATATCTTAAGGTGGCTCCTGAGGTAATCAGTACTGCCTAACGAATGTGTATTCAAAGTGAAGTTGTCTAATTCAGAGTTGACCCGGACTTTGGAGAAAACTAACACTAAAAGGCATCTGTGCTTGGACACTTAGCCATGCCAAGATCTATCACAACAAAATGAGAAGGAAATTGAGGCCTATCCCCAATCAGTGTTAAGTGAATTTCCTAAGTCATATAACAAGAAGGTGGTAGAGCCAAGATTTGAATACAAAAATGTCTTGATTATCAATACTGGCCTCTTAATCACTAAGCTACTCTCTAGCCCACAAAGGGTTTTATACAATTATGCATATGACTGGAGCCCTGACCACAACCTGTAATCTGCACTTGTCTTACTCAATCAAATCTATCAATATGTTGTCTGAGGTTGCTAGACATTATGATTGTCAATTTCAAGCACAAGAATTGAAATTAACTTTATTTAAGGTTTTATAAATATCTCAGTGTAGCACAACCCACCTCAGAAACATATTCTAGAAACTTAAGTATCAGCATGAACCAATACTACTCCAAGTCATAGTACCTACTAAAGACAAGATTTCCATAGACAAATAATGGGCCATGTCTCTCCTGTGAATGGAGGAGAGCCTTAGGACATCCCACAATACTGCAAGTCCAAGACATAGGCTAAAATTTGTCCCATCCTTCCTATCTAGACTGCTGGACTAAATTAACCATTGATAAATTCAAGAACATTTTCTGGAGGAGGGCTTGTTATTGCCGTAGTTTATATGTCAAGAAATGTTTTTAGGTGTGTCCTCTTAGAGCAAATTTAAATATTATATCCAATTATCATACACTTGGGTCCTGAAGCAACTGCCAAATAGATGAGGAGGAACCAAAGCCTTTACAACCTTGACTGAGGAGGTATCATCCAACATCTGGAGAAACAGATTCCAGGAATTAGAGTTATCACAATGAGTTGCACAAGTGCTTCTAGGGTTCAAGGACTGTGAGTTAAATATGATAAGGAAGAAAAAGTTTTGACAATTATATAGATATTCTAAACCCTTATTTTTATTGACTGTCTTTAATTCTTGGAGGTGGGAGTTAATCTAAAAAATGTATCAAAAAAAATTCAACAACAACAACAACAAAAAAACATTTGCTGTCACTCAGAGGGGCACAGGCTCCTCTCAGTTCCTGAGGGACAAATGATGTCTTGTTTTCAAATAACATCTACTTTCCTTGAATGATTTTAGAAGCACAAAAGTGAAAGTTGCTCAGTCATGTCCGACTCCTTGCAGCTCCATGGACTGTACAGTGGGTAGATTTTCCCTTCTCCAGGGACTCTGAGCAGCTCAAAAGAAGCCAATAACTAGAAGCCCATCAGAGCTGCAGTCTTTTTTTGTGTGGAGAAGCTAGGGAACCATAGAAGGGGCAGCTCGGATGGCTGAGCCTGGACTGAGTCTTCAGGAGACAGAAAGAGAGGCGATGAGCCTCCCAGAATGGTGCACAGTAGAGTGCACAATTCTACTTGAAAGAAAATGCAAGGGGGCAATGAAAAGCAAGAGTCCACTTAAAATCTCTACTTTTCTGTAAGCAATTAATTTATTCTCTGAGTGTTCCATTCTCCCTGAAATATATTTTATTTCTCTTGGAGAGCAAAATTTTGGAGCGACATTATGCAAAGTATTTGATTACAGAGTTTAAACCTGTCAAATGACTACACATAGGTTTCTAGGGACCTTTAGACTATAACTAACTTACTAGATAAATCAATAGAGTACCTTGCAAGGATGGCTGGAGAATACAGTATGAAACTTTTCAAGGTTGTTCTCATGAATTTCAACAAATGAGCTACAACATACTCAGGATAGGAAATAAGCTTTAATCAAAAGAGAGACACTAAGGCCAAAAAACAGGACCAAAGAAGAAAAGAGACAGGGGGCATGCAATATGAGCACTGAAATACCTGAAGCCAGAGGTAAGGAAGTGGTCTGCAAGCTAATATGACCAATGAAGAAGTCAGATATTAGGTCTAATGACACAGGGCTTACATGAACTTCAGTCTGAGTCACAGACCCTTACCTGAAGTGAGCCCCAGTATTCCTGCCAGGTGGGAGTCTTCTTCACAAATATGGCTGATGCAGATTTGGCATGCCCGAGGTCCTTTACGAATAACAATGTCTATCAAAACTCGGGCTCTATCCATAGCTGTATCATTTTCATCTCTTACTTTTTCCATCTCCTCCTGGTTCAGCACTCTTTTTTCTAATAGCTCATCCAGCAAGCCATTTATCGTACCCTTGCTCACTGAATGAACAAACAGCTTCCTCTTCTCTTTCAGAAGCTTGTCTGTTGGAAACAAAAGAATGCCTCAAGTCATGAAAACAACCTCACTTTCCTTTCATCTCAGCAACTCAGAATAGCCTCGTTCAGATTTAATCAATAAAATGTGCCTTCCCACACAGTGTGGTAATCCTGAGGACGCTCACACCTCATTCCTCCTTCAGTATCATCCATGTGCTGACAGAGTGGCCCAAAGAATGAGATATACTACCGTCAAGATAGTACCTGAAAATCCTATGTTAACATGCTTCATGTTGATACAACTGTGCATAATAAAATAATGAAACAGTGATTTTCCATTTCCTTTGGGGAGAGCTGCTGGAACCCATTCTGTGCCAATTCTGCACCCTCTGTCAGAATTCAGTTAAGATTGCAAAATGACAGCCGGAGAGCAGCCAGTGAAGTTTGGTTCCTTTCTGTCCCTTACTGTTCCGCACCCCTTTCATTCTCTTTGCCCCTACCTGTCCCTCTCTTTGCACAAACACTCCCTCTTTGCACATTCATAGAACTTAATTATGGTTTCTGTAAGAGCCAGCCCCTTCCAAAACTATTCTTTCAAGAAGCTGTTTTCAGTAAAAAAAAAAAAAAAAACTCACCGGCCATGGCTTCCCCTTCTTAGCCTTGGTGTGTTATGAAACTGAAATCTTGTTCCACCTTCCTTTTCAACAGGGTGTGTACATATTGTGAAATACCCATGATGCATTTATATATATATGCATTTATTTTTGTTCTAAAGAGATTATCAGATAACTCCAACTTAGATCACATCAGGGATTGTATCCCTGGGAAATTTCCTTCACCACAATTTGAATCAGGTCAGGGTAGGCAGGAAATGAGGCTTACAGAATAAGAATATAATGAAGAAGTATATATACAATTAAATTCACACAATAATTAAGTGTAATCTGCAAAGCTAACTCATCCTTTGGTATCGTCATTCATTTAGGCTGCTGTAACAAAAAGTCACAGACTGGATATCATATAAACAAGAGAAATCTATTTCTCCCACTTTCAGAGGCTAGAAGTAAAAGATCAGGGTGCCAGCAGGGTTGGATAGTGGTGAAGTTCCTTACTTGGGTTGCAGACTGCCAACTTCTCACCATGTCCTCACATGGCAGAAAGGACAAAGTGTCTCTCTGATCTCTGACAGTGCACTGGTCTTGCCATGAAGGTTCTGCCCTTATGATCAATTCAACATCTAAAGATCCTGCCTCCTAATGCCATCAGCTTGGGCATTAGGTTTTGAACATGGGGATTTTGCACATTCATTATATAGTCTCTGGAGAAGTTAAACTACTATGACCCATTCCCCCCACTCCATGGCTCTGGATTGTGTCCTGGGGGCTATGTGTCCCTATGAGCTTTTAGGAAGGAAGCTTCCTAAAAGTTCTAATGAAAGAATTCCCTACATGTTCTGCTTTTAGGAAGGAAATATTTTTCACTGGAATCAAATGTAACACTCTTCCTTTTTAAGAGCCTCTGTTTTTAAGAACACTGTAGAGATAAAAGCACAAGCTTTGCACTTAGAATCTGAGACTTGGCATTTTAACTCTCTGTTCTTGGGTAAGGTATTGAACTTTTTCATGCCTTATTTCCTTTATTTGTAAAATACTTTAATTAATAGTGAATGCCTACATGGATTTGAGCATTAACTGAATGAAAGTGTGGAAACTTCATACGACATTTCCTGACACATGATAAGCAGACAATAAGTGGTGTTATTCTTTTTAATGTAAGTATTTCACACTAGAAAAATAGCCAAGCTTAATTATCTGCAGGTTTTCTTTTTAATTTTGTCTTTTGTACATCTCACTTATTCATTCATTTAGAAAATATATATGGATAGCCTTCATATCAAACTGTCCTAGCTGCCAGAGTTGAGACAAAACAGACGATGGTCCCTTGCCCCTATGTCCTCACATTGAATATGAAAAGACAAACATGAAACTCAACATGTGTAACTAGGATGTTCAGAATGTTAGACGCAGTAAGTACTAAAGAGGATAAATTAATTAGGGAAGTAGGTTATGAGTTTTGGAAAACTAATCAATACTGAAAACAGTGGAGTCTGGAAAGGCACAAGAAGTCATTGCTTTTGTAAACACATGTACAAATAATTATCCCAGAAATAAACTCAATGTGGCCAATTTGTTTTACATATATTTGATGAAAAAAGGCTAGTAACAATGCACAGATATTAGGCCTTCATGCTTATCACTTTACTTACTGAAAATACTTTCAGGGAATATAAATCGGTAGAACCACTATGGAGAACAGTATGGGGATTCTTTATAAAACTTAAACTAGAACTACCATATGATTTGGCATACAGTCCTGGGCATATATCCAGAGAAAACCATAATTTAAAAAGTTACCTGCACTCCAATGTTCATTGCAGTGCTATTCACAATAGCTAAGATATGTAAACAACCTAAGGGGTGGGGGGAAAGGATGGATAAAGATGTGATACATATAAAGACATGCAGACAACCTAAACAAGAAATGGATACAGATGTGGTACAAAGGTGATGAAATATCACTCAACCATAAAAGGAATGATACAGTGACATTTGCAGCAACAGGGATGGACCTAGAAGTTATCATATATGTAAAGGAAATCAGACAGAGAAAGACAAATATCATTTGATACTACTTATGTGTGGAATCCTTAATGGGCCTTAGGGAGCATCACTGCAAACAAAGCTAGTGGAGCAGATGGAATTCAGCTGAGTTATTTTAAATCCTAAAAAGATGATGTTTTAAAGTGCTGCACTCAATAAGCCAGCAAATTTGAAAAACTCAACAGATGCCGCAGGACTGGAAAAGGTCAGTTTTCATTCCAATCCCAAGAAAGGCAATGACAAAGAATGTTCAAACTACTGCACAATTGCACTCATCTCACATGCTAGCAAAGTAATGCTCAAAATTCTCCAAGCCAGCCTTCAACAGTTCGTGAACCATGAGGTTCCAGATGTTCAAGCTGGATTTAGAAAAGGCAGAGAAACCAGAGATCAAATTGCCAACATTTGATGGATCATAGATAAAACAAGAGAGTTCCAGAAAAACATCTACTTCTGCTTTATTGACTATGCCAATGACTTTGACTGTATGATTCACAACGAACTGTGGAAAATTCTTAAAGAGATGGGAATATCAGACTACCTTACCTGCCTCCTGAGAAATCTGTATGCAGATCAGGAAGAAATAGTTAACTAGATATGGAACAACAGACTGGTTCCAAATCAGGAAAGGAGTACATCAAGGCTCTATACTTTCACCCTGCTTATTTAACTTCTATGCAGAGTACATCATGAGAAACTCCGGGCTGGAAGAAGCACAAGCTGGAATCAAGATTGCCAGGAGAAATATCAATAACCTCGGATATGCAGATGATAGCACCCTTATGGCAGAAAGTGAAGAAGAACTAAAGACCCTCTTGAGGAAAGTGAAAGCGGAGAGTGAAAAAGTTGGCTTAAAGCTCAACATTCAGAAAAATAAGATCATGGCATCCTGTCTCATCACTTCATGGCAACTAGATGGGGAAACAGTGGAAGACTTTATTTTTCTGGGCTTCAAAATCACTGCACACGGTGATTGCAGCCATGAAATTAAAAGATGCTGACTCCTTGGAAGGAAAGTTATGACCAACCTGAACAGTATATTAAAAAGGAGAGACATAACGTTGCCAACAAAGGTCCATCTAGTCAAGGCTATGGTTTTTCCAATTGTCATGTATGGATGTGAGAGTTGGACTATAAAGAAAGCTGAATGCTGAAGAATTGATGCTTTTGAACTGTGGTGTTGGGGAAGACTCTTGAGAGTCCCTTGGACTGCAAGAAGATCCAACCAGTCCATCCTAAAGGAGATCAGTCCTGGATGTTCATTGGAAGGACTGATGTTGAAGCTGAAACTCCAATACTTTGGCCACCTGATGCGAAGAGCTGACTCACTTGAAAAGATCCTGATGCTGAGAAAGATTGAGGGCAGAGGGAGAAGTGGATGACAGAGGATGAGATGGTTGAATGAAATTACCAATGCAGAAAGCTGAACACTGAAGAATTGATGCTTTTGAACTGTAGTATTGGACAAGATGCTTGAGAAGCCCTTGGACTGCAAGGAGGTCCAATCTGTCAATCCTAAAGGAAATCACTCCTGAATATACATTGTATAGCCTGATGCTTAAGCTGAAACTCCAATATTTGGCCACCTGATGTAAAGAACTGACTCCTTGGAAAAGACCCTGATGCTGGGAAAGATTGAAGGCAGGAGGAGAAGGGGACAACAGAGGATGAGATGGTTGTTTGGCATCACCAACTCGATGCACACGAGTTTGAGTAAACCCCTTGAGTTGGTGATGGACAGGGAAGCCTAACCTGCTGCAGTCCATGGTGTCGCAAAGAGTCACACATGACTGAGCAACTGAACTGAACTGAACTGATATGTGGAATTTAAAACTGATACAAATAAACATTTCCAAAACAGAAACAGCTTGGAAAGTAAACTTATTGTTTATCAAAGGGGAAATATGAGGTGCAAGGATAAATTAGGAATCTGCTGTTATATGTATGTGTGTGTTTGTGTGTGTGTATGTGCGTGTGAAAGCTGCTCAGTCGTGTCTGACTCTTTGCTACTCCATGGACTGTAGCTTCCCAGGCTCTTCTGTCCATAGAATTCTCCAGGCAAGAATACTCAAGTGGTTTGCCATCCCCTTCTCCAGGGATTCTTCCAGGCCCAGGGATTGAACAAGGTCTTCAGCATTGCCGGCAGATTTGGCAGCTTCTTTACCTTTTGAGCCACCAGGGAATCCCAGATACATGTATGCTGCTGCTGCTGCTGCTGATGCTAAGTCGCTTCAGTTGTGTCCGACTCTGTGCAACTGCATAAACGGCAGCCCACCAGGCTCCCCAGTCCCTGGGCTTCTCCAGGCAAGAACACTGGAGTAGGCTGCCATTTCCTTCTCCAATGCAGGAAAGTGAAAAGTGAAGTCGCTCAGTCGTGTCCCGTGTCTGACTCTTAGTGACCCCGTGGACGGCAGCCTACCAGGCTTCTCTGTCCATGGGAGTTTCCAGGCAAGAGTACTGGAGTGGAGTGTCATTGCCTTCTCCGAGATACATGTTTATGTATAACTAAATCACCTGAAACGAATGCAACATTTAAATAACTATACTCCAATATCCACCTGGAGAGCTGCCAGAGAAAACTCTCGCAGGCGCCACCAAGGCCGAGGCCAAGGGGCCATCGACCCACCTAGCAGGGTAGCGCTGCGTCATGTCCCTGCACCACTGCCGAGGGCACCAGGCCCACTCACCACTGTAGTGCGCCTGAAAGCCACCAGGCCAGAGCACAGGAAAGAGTACAGCCACCCGGCTCAGCAGCTGCAAACAGGGCCAGGGGCCAGGCAGGGCCTTGGCTTCGGGCTCCTGGCTAAAGCAGAATCTGAAGCAGCATATCTCCCGGGCTGCGTCCTCCTGGCCCACAAGCCTTTTTGGAGCGGCCAAGAAGAGCTATCCCACATCCGAGGTCAGGGGCAGCAGCCAAGAGGAGCAACCCCACATCCAAGGAGCGGTAGCTGCACGGGCGCAGGAGGGCCGAGAGGAGCTACTCTACATTCAAGGTCAGTAGGGGTGACTGTGAGAGGATACCCTTGTCCAAGGTAAGGAGCAGCAGCTGTGCTTTGCTAGAGCAGCCCTGAAAAGACAGCCCACGTCCAAGGTAAGAGAAACCCAAGTAAGACGGTAGCTGTTGCGAGAGGCATCAGAGGGCAGACACACTGAAATCATAATCACAGAAAACTAGTCAATCTAATCACATGGACCACAGCCTTGTCTAACTCAATGTAACTAAGCCATGCCGTGTGGGGCCACCCAAGACTGGCAGGTTGTGGTGGAGAGGTCTGACAGAATGTGGTTCACTGGAGAAGGGAATGGCAAACCACTTCAGTATTCTTGCCTTGAGAACCCCATGAACAGTATGAAGAGGCAAAATGATAGAATACTGAAAGAGGAACTCCCCAGGTAGGTAGGTACCCAATATGCTACTGGAAATCAGTGGAGAAATAACTCCAGAAAGAATGAAGGGATGGAGTCAAAGCAAAAACAATACTGAGTTGTGGATGTGACTGGTGATAGAAGCAAGGTCCGATGCTGTAAAGAGCAATATTGCATAGGAACCTGGAATGTCAGGTCCATGAATCAAAGCAAATTGGAAGTGGTCAAGCAGGAGATGGCAAGAGTGAATGTTGACATTCTAGGAATCAGCAAACTACAATGGACTGGAACGAGTAAATTTAACTCAGATGACAATTATATCTACTACTGTGGGCAAGAATCCCTTAGAAGAAAGGGAGTAGCCACCATGCTCAACAAAAGAGTCCTAAATGCAGTACTTGGATGCAATCTCAAAAACGATAGAATGATCTCTGTTCGTTTCCAAGGCAAACCATTCAATATCACAGTAATCCAAGCCTATGCCCCAACCAGTAATGCTGAAGAAGCTGAAGTTGAATGGTTCTATGAAGACCTACATCACTTTTTAGAATTAACACCCAAAAAAGTTATCATTTTCTTTATAGGGGACTGGAATGCAAAAGTAGGAAGTCAAGAAACACCTGGAGTAACAGGCAAATTTGGCCTTGGAACACAGAATGAAGCAGGGCAAAAGGTAATAGAGTTTTGCCAAGATAATGCACTGGTCATAGCAAACACCCTCTTCCAACAACACAAGAGAAGACCCTACACATGGACATCACCAGATGGTCAACATCGAAATCAGATTGATTATATTCTTTGCAGCAAAAGATGAAGAAGCTCTATACAGTCAGCAAAAACAAGACTGGGAGCTGACTGTGGCTCAGATCATGAAATCCTTATTGCCAAATTCAGACTTAAATAGAAGAAAGTAACGAAAACCATTAGACGATTCAGGTATGACCTAAATCAAATCCCTTATGATTATACAGTGGAAGTGAGAAATAGATTTAAGGGACTAGATCTGATAGATAGTGTTCTTGATGAACTATGACATTTTGAGGTTTGTGACATTGTACAAGAGACAGGGATCAAGACCATCCCCATGGAAAAGAAATGCAAAAAAGCAAAATGGCTGTCTGGGGAGGCCTTACAAGTAGCTGTGAAAAGAAGAGAAGTGAAAAGCAAAGGAGAAAAGGAAAGATATAAGCATCTGAATGCAGAGTTCCAAGAATAGCAAGGAGAGATAAGAAAGCCTTCCTGAGTGATCAATGCAAAGAAATAGAGGAAAACAACAGAATGGGAAAGACTAGAGATCTCTTCAAGAAAATTAGAGCTACCAAAGGAGCATTTCATGCAAATATGGGCTTGATAAAGGACAGAAATGGTATGGACCTAACAGAAGCAGACTATATTAAGAAGAGGTGGCAAGAATACACAGAAGAACTGTACAAAAAAGATCTTCATGACTAAGATAATCACGATAGTGTGATCATTCATCTAGAGCCAGACATCCTGGAATGTGAAGTCAAATGGGCTTTAGAACGCATCACTATGAACAAAGCTAGTGGAGGTGATGGAATTCCACTTGAGTTATTTCAAATCCTGGAAGATGATGCCATGAAAGTGCTGCACTCAATATGCCAGCAAATTTGGAAAATTCACCAGTGGCCACAGGACTGGAAAAGGTCAGCTTTCATTCCAGTCCCAAAGAAAGGCAATGCCAAAGAATGCTCAAACTACTGCACAATTGTACTCATCTCACATTCTAGTAAAGTAATGCTCAAAATTCTCCAAGCCAGACTTCAGCAATACGTGAACTGTGAACTTCCTGATGTTCAAGCTGGTTTTAGAAAAGGCAGAGGAACCAGAGATCAAATTGCCAACATCCGCTGGATCATCAGAAAAACAAGAGAGTTCCAGAAAAACATCTATTTCTGCTCTTTTGACTATGCCAAAGCCTTTGACTGTTGTGGATCACAATAAACTGTGGAAAATCCTGAAAGAGATGGGAATACCAGACCACTTAACCTGCCTCTTGAGAAACCTATATGCAGGTCAGGAAGCAAAATTAGAACTGAACATGGAATAACAGACTGATTCCAAATAGGAAAAGGAGTACATCAAGGCTATATATTGTCATCCTGCTTATTTAACTTCTATGCCGAGTACATCATGAGAAACGCTGGGCTGGAAGAAGCACAAGCTGAAATCAAGACTGCTGGGAGAAATGTCAATAACCTCAGATATGCAGATGACACCACCCTTATGGCAGGAAGTGAAGAGGAATTAAAAAGCCTCTTGATGAAAGTGAAAGAGGAAAGTGAAAAAATTGGCTTAAAGCTCAACATTCAGAAAACTAAGATCATGGCATATGGTTCCATCACTTCATGGGAAATAGATGGGGAAACAGTGGAAACAGTGTCAGACTTTATTTTTGGGGGTTCCAAAATCACTGTAGATGGTTATTGCAGCCATGAAATTAAAAGACACTTACTCCTTGGAAGGAAAGTTATGACCAACCTAGATAGCATATCAAAAGCAGATACATTACTTTGCCAACAAAGGTCCATCTAGTCAAGGCTATGGTTTTTCCAGTGGTCATGTATGGATGTGAGAGTTGGATTGTGAAGAAAGCTGAGTGCAGAAGAATTGATGCTTTTGAACTGTGGTGTTGGAAAAGACTCTTGAGAGTCCATTGGACTGCAAGGAGATCCAATCAGTCCATTCTAAAGGAGATCAGTCCTGGGTGTTTTTTCGAAGGACTGATGTGAAATCTTAAATTCCAATACTTTGGCCACCTCATGCAAAGAGTTGACTCATTGTAAAAAACTCTGATACTGGAGGGGTTGGAGGCAGGAGGAGAAGGGGATGACAGAGAATGAGATGGCTGGATGGCATCACCGACTCAATGGAAATGAGTTTGAGTGAACTCCGGGAGTTGGTGATGGACAGGGAGATCTGGCGTACCACAATTCATGTGGTCGCAAAGACTGAGCGACTGAACTGAACTGAACTGAACTGATACTTCAGTATAAAATAAAATTAGATTCAAATTTAAATGAGATACTCTTGGAATTATTATCTTACTAAAATAATGACCCAGAGTTACCAAAACGTTCAGTGTGTCTGTGCCTATGCATGTAATATCGAAAGTGAATATTGATAACTTTATCACTATTGTTTTAAAGCTCTGTACAATTAAAAACAAACTTGCTTTTTAACATATGGGCACCAGTTTTGCTCCCTTTAGTCTAGGCTGTATCAAACATTTTATTAGAATAAAATTTACCATGTAGATTTTAATCCAGGGTTTCCTCAGTGTAATTTTTATTTTTTCTACTTTGCTTTCTTATTCAATCTAATTGCAGCACAATCTTGTGCTCCTTGACATAGGGAGACATGTTGCAGAGTAGTAAGCAGAAACTGCATGAACATTTATTCTAGTCAACATTTGTATTTATTTGTTTAGTTATTTCTTAATTACCTTAAGGGTTTAACATGAGGGTTTCTTCACAAGCCAGGGACACACGTCACTGAGTGGAAGCATGCTGATGTGGCATCCAAGCCACAGATACTCTTGAGAATGTAGATATTCTCAGATATTCTCAGATATGCTTGATAATGTAGAACTCTTAGAACATAATCTATTTGATGATTCCATTGACTCACATAACATGGATCCACTGTTGTCTCAAAAAGGAAGATTCAAAAAACTCGAAATGCCTCAAATGCCCATTATAAGAACATGTCTGAGTAAACAAATTGCATTTTATGCAAATACTGGTATACTACTCAACAATAAAAAAATAATAAATTACTGATACATGCAGAACCATGAATGAAAATTTTTATAACGAAAATAACACTTATATAATATAATATATACCTATGATTTCAATCACATAAAGTTCTAGAATAGAGAAAACTAATTTGCTGTAATAGAAATCAAATCACTAATTGCCTGAGGATGGGGTGGAAGGAAACTGAGTGCAAAGGGCGTAAGTCGACTTTATAGGGCAATGGATGGAAATGTTTTGCATCTTGATTGGGATGGTGTTATATACTATAATATATATTTGTCATTAACAATCACACTTAAAGAGTGTGATTAAAAGAGATATACTTTATTTTTATATAAATTGTACTGCAAAAAATTGAATTCTAAAAACTGAAATCAGTTGTTGTAATGATAGACTAGAAAACATTTTCTTTTCTTGTTTTTCTGCACATACTCTATCACGCTCCACAAAAGTAGGAAAAAAAAAAAAACTGGGAAAAGAAAGAGGTTCCTATACTGACTGAAATGGAATTATCTACAATTGGATTAGGATTTGTAGACAGAAAGGAAATAATTCATGGGAATAATTTCTAGAGATGATCAATTTAGAAACTAGGATATGTTCCTAGATAATAGCAATGCTTCTGCTGCTGCTAAGCCACTTCAGTCATGTCCGACTCTGTGCGACCCCATGGACGGCAGCCCACCAGGCTCCCCCATCCCTGGGATTCTCCAGACAAGAATACTAGAGTGGGTTGCTATTTCCTTCTGCAATGCGTGAAAGTGAAAAGTGAAAGTGAAGTCTCTCAGTCATGTCCAACTCTTCGTGACCCCATGGACTGCAGCCTGCCAGGGTTCTCCGTCCATGGGATTTTCCAGGCAAGAGCACTGGAATGCATAGAATTTTAAATATATAAAATCATCTTAAAATAAATTCATATAGCAGTCTAGTTGTAAGTAGTGTTTTAAAGGAAGCATATTGATTTTAAAATTCTCCTGTGATAGCGTGTGCAACAGTATCATTTTAATAAAACTAGTTAACACAAGAAGCTTCTACACAGAAGACAGAAGATCCCTGTGCTTGTGTTCTGGTTGTGCCATTTTTATCCCTTAGAAATCCATTTTCCCTCTCAGTTTATCTTTCTCTTTTCTTTATATTTCTAGGACCTTGTGATTAATACATATTAGACCAGTAATCAACATAACATGTTATTTTATTTATTCTTTGCCTAAAACTTTCCCTTCTATATAGCTTATTGAGATTCATTAGCCTTGGGATCAACTTCTATTTATTAGCTGTCAATCTTGGATATTTATGTAATACTTTTTATTTTTGGTTTTCTCATATGTATAGAGACGTTCATAATTATTAGTATTTTGTATGATAGCATAGTATGTGTAAAAACTATGCTACAATGCCTCCCATCTACAGTAGTCATGAACTATATATCAAAAGCAAAGTAATGTCAAAATACACTAAATTATTCACATGCTTTATTTTATAGCCTGTCATAGCAACTGTATAAGTTAGGTTAAATAAGCATTGACTCTATTCTATAAACAAGAAAATCATGTAAACAGTTGATTCAGAGACTTGACAATAAATTGTAGAACTTGAGTGACAAGCCAGCTTTCCTTCCCATTCAATACTTGCTCTATGTGATGTATTTTGCTCTAACGTGGACTCCTTGGGAAATATGGACTATAAAAGCAGAGGATAGAACTATGACCTTATTCTTATGGGACTGAAGATAATTTTGGGAGATTAAATTATCACTTATAAGTGATAATAAATGAGGGCATAAGTTAAAATACTTGGCTGTATCAAAAAAGAGTCAATTATATATGGCCTAGAACATTCAGGGCAGAGTGCACAGGCTGGAGAGAGAGAGTTTTCAGATTGGTAATGGAGGAGAGAGAATAAATAGCTTATTTATTAAGACATTACTGTGTTTCAGGTACCAAGATAGGTCCTTTCAAATCTTGAACAATACTGAAAAATTATTGCCAATTTTAAAGATCAGAAACTGATGTTCTGAGTAGATAGATATCTTTGTCAATAGCAGAGCCCATGAGTAACAAGTTAATTTGATTTTTTAACTCTGAAGTCCATGATTTTTTTTGAAAAACTATAAAGAGTAGAAATGTGAAAACAGGGAAATCCAATGAAGAGAGGAATGTTAGTCATTCAGTCATGTCTGATTCTGCAACCCCATGGACTGTAGTGCACCAATTCCCTCTGTCCATGGAATTTTCCAGGCAGGAATACTGAAGCTGGTGGCCATTCCCTTCTCCAAGGCATCTTCCCCACGCAGGGATCAAACCCGGGTCTCCTGCTTTGCAGGCAGATTCTTTACCATCTGCACCACCAGGGAAGCCCAACCCAATGAGGAGAAAAACATAAATAAAATTTCAAGTCCAAAATCAAGAAAGAAGGGAATTTTTTTTAAAAAATTTGTATGAATCAAAGTTTTTTTTGTTTTTTTTTTGATAAGCATGAAGTGTATTTTGAGAAATAGGCTGAATCTAGATATGATGATTTATAACACTCAGCCTCAATGGGGAATTTAAACTCATGTGATAGGCAATAGAGAGCCAATGTAACTTGTTGAGTAAGAGAGTCACATAAGCACACCTCCAAAGTAGTTATTCTGTATTGAATACTTAAGGAGAAATAAATTTGGAATGGGTACTTAATCTACATTGGTTCTACTAGTGAAGACTCTTGAAAATACTGATATTCAAGTTTACTTCATATTATTGAATCAAAATCTCTAAGAGTGAGGCTCAGAGTTATGAATATATAAAAATAATCCTAGATGATTTTGATATATATCCTCTATTGAATAGCACTACTCAATGTCCTAATCTAGTATCAAAAATAAATAGAAACTCTCTGAGACCCCCACATTTTACAGCATTAAGAATTTAATGGTACCTGTTTTTTGAGACATTGCTGCTCACATATGAATCAGAAGATGGGCCTTGAGTAGCCAGGGCATTCATGCCATGAGTTGGGATGGGAAAACCTGGGAGTTAGGTTTGGCTGTGAAAAGAAGCTGTAAATGTGAAATGGAGTGGAACACCAAAGTGCTTGCCTGGACTGGCAACAAACATGAGTGTGGTCTTCTTGTATCAGATTTCTATTTCAACAGTATATGAAAATACTGACTTATAGAACCTCTACAAGGTACCCAAGGGCCAAATCTTTGAGGAGGAATGTATGAGGCCTTATAAATGATTTTATCACATGACAGCAAAAGTAGAAGGAATTCTTTTCCAAGTTTGGCCATCAAATTGTCTATTCAAAATAGGAAGTATACTGACAGGTGAAGTTTATAAACTCACCAAAAAGCAAGTCACTGTGAGACTATATATCAGCAGATACAAGAAACTGCAAATGTATGTTCATAAGAATATGAAGATGCTGGACTAATATATATAGAGCACAGAATGGAAGTGTATGAGACAAACAGATAAAGGTGGGGAAAGTGATTATTTTATAATAAGGAATAATCCGAACAACTGGTGATGCCATTCAACCTTCTCATGCTCTGTTGCCCTTTTCTCCTTCTGCCTTTAATCTTTCCCAGCATGAGGGTCTTTCCAATGAGTTGACTGTTTGCATCAGGTGGCCAAAGTATTGGAGCTTCAGCTTCAGCATCAGTCATTCCAATGAGTCTTCAGGGTTGATTTACATTTAGATTTACTGGTTTGATCTCCTTACTCTCAAGGGTCTTCTCCCGCACCACAGTTTGAAAGCATCAGAGTTCATGGACATGAACTTGGGCAAACTCCAGGAGATGGTGGGAGACAGGGAAGCCTGGCATGCTATAGCCCACAGGGTCATGAATAGTTGGACACAACTTGGTGACTGAACAACAATAAATCAGAAAAATTTCATTAAAATGAAATATATATGAGCCATGTATCAATTACAATTAATAATAGATAGTTTAAAAGGAAGACATACAAAATTCATGAAAATATAAATGATCTGGAGACACACAGTTTATTCAGAATACAATAGAAAGAGAGGAGGAGCTAGAAAATTTTAAATAAGGATTCAGAGATAAGAAGCATTGAATGAGAAATTCTTACATATATATATATATATATATATATATATATATATATATGATTAAAATCCTAGAAAGTCATAATTGAATAAATGGAAGAAAGAAGATATTTAAAAATATTTTTTTCAGAATGAAGGACAAATGAATCCACTGGATGAGGAAATGTGACATGCCTCAGACTGGATAAATCCAAAGAATAACTGTTTATGACCTTATGACAACCCTGTAAACTAGGCTTATGGGTTGAATGGTATATCAAAGAAATATATATTGCAGTTCTAACCGACAGAAGGTGGGTGCTTTCATTTGGAAAAAGTATTTCTGCCAACGTATGTAGTTAACATGAAATCATATTGGATTAAGGTGGGCATTTAATTCAATATGACTAGTGACTTTTAAAAAGAAAGGAGACTCAGGGACAGAGATAGACAGAACACATGAAAATAGAGATACACAGAGAGGAGGCAGAAGTAACATACTGAAAGCAAAGATTAGCATCATGCACCTGTAAACCAAGGAACACCAAGGGCTATCATAAACACCCAGAAGCTGTCAGGGAGAGCATGGCTCTTCTGGCGCTTTGGCTTCAGACAGGATCCAAAAGTGTAAGAGACTAAATCTCAGTTTTGAGCCTCCTTGTTTATGATACTTTTTTAGAGCAACCATAAAATTAATATGGGCATTGTTGATTCCATTTTACAAAAATGGTGGCTCTCACAGACTCCATCATGAGCACAGATTTTGAGATTTTCTGACTTTCACAGATATACTTTCTTTTGACATTGGTTATTTATCAGAAATTAAAACTTAAAAGGGCTTCCCTTGTGCCTCAGATGGTAAAGAATCTGCCTGCAATGTGGAAGACCTGGATTCTATCTCTGGGTTGAGAAGATCCCCTGGAGAAGGGAGAGGCTACCCACTCCAGGGTTCTGGCCTGGAGAATTCCATGGACTGTATAGTCCATGGGGTCTCAAAGAGTCGAACATTTGAAAACTTAAAAGATTTCAAATAAAATTGTGGAATGTAGTCCTCCCTTACCTGAATTTACACAGAATAATTACCTGGAACACAGTCCATACTGTTACATTTATATGTTCTCCCATTTTCCCTATTCTCACCTAACCTGATTACCTTAATTTGTGCTTCTTGCCAAGCCCATGGCCTTGTTTCATTTGTGGCCTCTAATGTGGTGATTAAAGACCGACCAGAGTTTGGACTCAGCCATACTTAAAAATATCAACACTTCACATTGATGTAGTGATCTGTGTGATAATTATTCAACTCAAGTCTAAATTCCCCTATTTGTAAACTCTGCCTTGGATAAGTTTTTAGATTAAATTTAATGTTGAAAACGAGTATTACCTGTTGAATAGTGTACACCCAGTAGTGTAATTACTACCTTAACATATTTTTGCAAGTAACCATAAGGCTAGTGGAAACTGAGAAGTGTCATAAGAGAAAGGTTTCTGCAACAGGAATGCAGTATATTTCTGCAAAGAGTTCAACAGTGGAAAACTACATCTGTTTCAAGGGTAAAGGAGGGCAGTATGGAGAGACATGGAGATTATACTGACTAAAACAGAAGAAAAAATATATTTAAGACATAAATAGTATTACATAAGTTTCATAAGCAAAGTATCCAGTATTAATTTCCACTAAAGTTTGAGGAAATAATTATCATCGCATGCCATAGCCCTTTGTCTGATCTGGTCTGAATGCTATTATGATGGAGAGTTTCTTGCATGTGGCTAGTGTTCCACATCAAGCCACTGTGTATCAGTTTTTTTTTTTTTTTTTGCTATCTGGAAATATTCACCAAAGGACTGAGGGTTGCTCAGCTGTGAGCATGTACATTCAGGAATTTGGGAGTATATAAAAGTCTGCTCCCCCAAAACTTCAACAGATGGAGGACAGTAGTTGGTGATAAATATATCTAATTTTCCATCTTCTCAGAAGGCAGATACTACAGGATCCCAGACGACTACCCAGGAAGAATGAAATTCAGTTGTTCAGGATAGTAACTAATCCATTAATGCAAAAATTTCAGGTGATTTTCTTTTTCTTTTTTTTTTTTTTTACCTTTCATCTCCTTTTCCCACTCTGCTTCCAGGGGCGTCCAAATTAAGAAAATACTTTTGTCATCATCGTCATCATCCTTGCTGATGTTCTGAAAATATTAATTCAGCATTTTCTGTATGGAAAGCACTATGCTTAATTTTCTACATGTTTCATCTCATGTAATTCTTACTACATTGAGACTGATAGTATTGTCTCACCTTACAGACAAAAATCTGTAACTAAGGTTAGTTACACATATAATCACATATCCTATAAGTTGCATTTGTATTATATAACCAAATTATTTTAACTCCCTACATTTAATCTAAATAGAATACAAGGTTCATTTATTTTAAATAGCCTGTGCATCAACTATTTAAATTTTAGAGCCCAAAACTATGTTCCTGATGTTTCTTATCAGACCTATTCTCCACTGTTCTCCAGGATATTCATTAACTAACTTTAAGCAAAGCTAGCATCACCAGATGGTCAACACTGAAATCAGATTGATTATATTCTTTGCATCCAAAGATGGAGAAGCTCTATACAGTCAACAAAAACAAGACCAGGAGCTGACTGTGGCTCAGATCATGAACCCCTTATTACCAAATTAAGACTTAAATTGAAGACAGTAGGGAAAACCACTAGACCATTCAGGTATGACCTAAATTAAATCCCGTATGATTATACAGTGGAAGTGAGAAATAGATTTAAGGGCCTAGGTCTGATAGATAGAGTGCCTGATGAACTATGGATGGAGGTTCGTGACATTGTACAGGAGACAGGGATCAAGACCATCCCCATGGAAAAGAAATGCAAAAAAGCAAAATGGCTGTCTGGGGAGGCCTTACAAATAGCTGTGAAAAGAAGAGAAGTGAAAAGCAAAGGAGAAAAGGAAAGATATAAGCATCTGAATGCAGAGTTCCAAAGAATAGCAAGAAGAGATAAGAAAGCCTTCTTCAGTGATCAATGCAAAGAAATAGAGGAAAACAACAGAATGGGAAAGACTAGAGATCTCTTCAAGAAAATTAGAGATACCAAGGGAACATTTCATGCAAAGATGGGCTCGATAAAGGACAGAAATGATATGGACCTAACAGAAGCAGAAGATATCAAAAAGAGTTGGCAAGAATACACAGAAGAACTGTACAAAAAAATCTTCACGACCCAGATAATCATGATGGTCTGATCACTGACCTAGAGCCAGACATTCTGAAATATGAAGTCAAGTGAGCCTTAGAAATCATCACTACGAACAAAGCTAGTGGAGGTGATGGAATTCCAGTTGAACTATTTCAAATCCTGGAAGATGATGCTGTGAAAGTGCTACACTCAATATGCCAGCAAATTTGGAAAACTTGGCAGTGGCCACAGGACTGGAAAAGGTCAGTTTTCATTCTAATCACAAAGAAAGGCAATGCCGAAGAATGCTCAAACTACCACACAATTGCACTCATCTCACATGCTAGTAAAGTAATGCTCAAAATTATCCAAGCAAGGATTCAGCAATATGTGAACCATGAACTTCCTGATGTTCAAGCTGGTTTTAGAAAAGGCAGAGGAAGCAGAGATCAAATTGCCAACATCTGCTGCATCATGGAAAAAGCAAGAGAGTTCCAGAAAAACATCTATTTCTGCTTGATTGACTATGCCAAAGCCTTTGACTGTGTGGATCACAATCAACTGTGGAAAATTCTGAAAGAGATGGGAATACCAGACCACCTGACCTGCCTCTTGAGAAATCTGTATGCAGGTCAGGAAGCAACAGTTAGAACTGGACATGGAACAACACACTGGTTCCAAATAGGAAAAGGAGTACCTCAAGGCTGTATATTGTCACCCTGCTTATTTAACTTCTATGCAGAGTGCGTCATGAGAAACGCTGGACTGAAAGAAACACAAGCTGGAATCAAGATTGCCAGGAGAAATATCAATAACCTCAGATATGCAGATTACACCACCCTTATGGCAGAAAGTGAAGAGGAACTCAAAAGCCTCTTGACGAAAATGAAAGTGGAGAGTGACAAAGTAGGCTTAAAGCTCAACATTCAGAAAACGAAGATCATGGCATCCAGTCCCATCACTTCATGGGAAATAGATGGGGAAACAGTGGAAACAGAGTCAGACTTTATTTTTCTGGGCTCCAAAATCTCTGCAGATGGTGACTGCAGCCGTGAAATTAAAAGACGCTTACTCCTTGGAAGGAAAGTTATGAGCAACCTAGATAGCATATTGAAAAGCAGAGACATTACTTTGCCAACAAAGGTCCATCTAGTCAAGGCTATGGTTTTTCCAGTGATCATGTATGGATGTTAGAGTTGGACTGTGAAGAAGGCTGAGCACCGAAGAATTGATGCTTTTGAACTGTGGTGTTGGAGAAGATACTTGAGAGTCCCTTGGACTGCAAGGAGATCCAACCAGTCCATTCTGAAGGAGGTCAGCCCTGGGATTACTTTGGAAGGAATGTTGCTGAAGTTGAAACTCCAGTACTTTGGCCACTTTATGCGAAGAGCTGACTCATTGGAAAAGACTCTGATGCTGGGAGGGATTGGGGGCAGGAGGAGACGGGGAGGACAGAGGATGAGATGGCTGGATGGCATCACTGACTCGATGGACATGAGTCTGAGTGAACTCCGGGAGTTGGTGATGGACAGGGAGGCCTGGCGTCCTGAGATTCATGAGGTTGCAGAGTCGGACACGACTGAGCGACTGAACTCAACTGAACTAAGCCACTACATAATCCCTCAAGTATTTGTCTTGTCCGTTTAGTCACACAGCAAGGTTTCTGTTTTATGAGTTTTAATTTATTTTTGTCTAAGGGATGTCTACATATTCCTCTGTTATTATTTCACTACTCTGAAGAAATCATTAAATGACAGGTAAATTGTCTGTGGTAGATATGTATAGAATTATTTTCCATTGACAGTGAAACTGGAGATAACACAGGGTGGCATATATAAAACAATATGCAAAGCATTCTGTAAAAACTAGGCACATTTCAGCTATTAGATCACTTCAGTTCAGTTCAGTTGCTCAGTTGTGTCACACTCTTTGCGACCCTATGAACTGCACCACACCAGACATCCCTGTCCATCACCAACTCCTGGAGCCTACCGAAACTCATGTCCATTGAGTCGGTGATGCTATCCAACCATCTCATCCTCTGTTGTCCCTTTCTCCTCCCACCTCAATCTTTCCCAGCATCAGGGTCTTTTCCAATAAGTCAGCTCTTTGCATCAAGTGGCCAAAGTGTTGGAGTTTCAGTTTCAATATCAGTCCTTCCAATGAACATCCAGGAATTATCTCCTTTAGGATGGACTGGTTGGATCTCCTTGCAGTCCAAGGGACTCTCTAGAGTCTTCTCCAACACCATAGTTCAAAAGCATCAATTCTTCAGTGCTCAGCTTTCTTTATAGTCCAACTCTCACATCCATACATCACTACTGGAAAAACCATAGCCTTGACTAGATGGACCTTTGTTGGCAAAGTAATGTCTCTGCTTTTGAATATGCTGTCTAGGTTGGTCATAACTTTCCTTCCAAGGAGTCAGCATCTTTTAATTTCATGGCTGCAATCACCATCTGCAGTGATTTTGGAGCCCCCGAAAGTATAGTTAGCCACTGTTTCCACTGTTTCCCCATCTATTTGCCATGAAGTGATGGAATCTGTTGCCATGATCTTAGTTTTCTGAACGTTGAGCTTTAAGCCTCTATGTATTGCATGACTCTTTTCCTCCTACTCTTTTTTGATTTATTGTAGCCTGGAAATTGGTGACCTCAACTCAGAAAAACTGTCTAGAAAAGTATGCCCTTGAGATTGAAGAGTAGAAAGCAAGAAAAAACTTCCTCCCATGGACTTTGTTAGTGAAACTATTTGGGTCCAGCAAAGAAGTAATCCCAGATACTACAGTGACATTTTTCACCTGTATATGTTCTCACAGAAAAAATTGCATTTATTGCTAGTAGTAACTAAAAAAGAAAGAAAGAAAGAAAGAAAATGTCATTGTAGTCATCCTTTTATCCATATATATATATGTATATATATATATATATATAATCTCATAATCTCCATTATTATACCCCACCTCTCTCTCTCTCTGTGTCTCTCTCACATATACACAAACAACATATACATATTTGTTCATTCACAAGACACTGCCCCCACCTTCCCACTAAAAGTCAAAGCTGTCATTTGCTTCCTCTTAAAAGAAACTAATTTTGCACAATAGGATTTGAAACCGATTAAAAAAAATCTCATCATTCAGCAATAAAATATTGTATTTAACATTCACCTCCAAGTTTTTCAGTCACTTAATAGTGAGATAAAAGCAGTAAAAAGGTAAGGTTCCAAGAGTCAATTAACACATTTTCTGACCTTTGTCAGTCTGTTAAGTACCACTGAGTCCATGAAAAACATCAGGTAACAAGGAAATTTGAAATTCGATATACCTTGCACTAAAGCAACATAGCACTCACTCAATAGTAGGCCTAGATGATGATGTTCCATTTGTCTTTAAAATTAAGAATAGTTCCATTTGGCTCATAACTGGAAGGCAGTGATGCAGCAATGCCGGGGTCCAGCCCCGGTTGGATCCAGGGATTCCCTTGGGAGGATGGCAACTGCGAAAGAATAGATAAAAGGAAAGAGATAAGAAAAGAATAAAAAATAGAGGCGAGAAAAGAGGCTGATATTCCTTGGTTTATGCAGAAAGCCAATAAAGCCCCAGCTCGGGTCTTGCTCTGTTCACGTAGGCCGCAGGTGCCCTCTCGAATCGCGGAAGGTGCCCCATCTTAGGCACCTTCTCGAGTGGGTCTTAGAAGCCTAGGCAGGAAAGTGAAAGCAGAGGGCTCTTGCGCTCTAGGGGATCAGCCTGAAAAGGAAAAAGAAAGAGAAAGAAGGACATGGGAAGACCAAGCTTCAGTGAGCAAGGTCTGCACTATATTTTCCAAAGTATTTATACTTTGAGTTGTGCATACAGGATAATGGGGGAAGGGATAGAGTCATGCAAGGTCAGCAGTCCTTGATCCTTATCGAAGCCAGGCTTTCTTCCTGCAAACTTATCATATGCAAAAGTTTTAGGTGATTTACATTATCTTCTGGCCAGGAGGCCTGTTAACATTTTATGACCTTTCTTCAGAAAACTTATTTTTCTCTAAAGGTGATTATTCTAAAGTCAGGTGCCACCCTCTGAAAGCATTAGATAAAGTTGTATTCCTATAGGGCAAAAGTGTGGTGGGCTATAACAAGAAAATAATTAACTCAAGGGTCTAAGGTTACAAACATTAAATCTACTACTTACATTTCTATACACCAACTATAT
This sequence comes from Bos grunniens, assembly GCF_055505025.1. Lineage (NCBI taxonomy): Eukaryota > Metazoa > Chordata > Mammalia > Artiodactyla > Bovidae > Bos > Bos grunniens. The sequence continues at coordinate 3,714,148 of NC_141179.1, read as the reverse complement.
TAATCAATACATTCCCAGGGACACAGTAGGTAAGGGATATGGAAACTTGGCAGCAAGCATTAGCTCAACAAAGAAATCCTCTACTAGTTCTATTTTAACAATTTAAACTCTCTGAGAAGCTCTGCATTGTTAGAATATCTTAAGCTTCCCATGCCTCTCATGGTTGGGAGGCTGTCAATCTGAACAAACCTGTCAGGCAAGCTAGACAGTCATCAGAGTGGTTTGAATTGAAACACACCTATTATGCCCAGGAGACTTATTAACTAGAGTTTTAAGTTGATTTTCTTACAGAAAAAGGTGGTTGGGGATAGCCCCCTGTTAATGTCAGAAGAGTTGGTGAAAGTCGTGAAATAGTAAAACAGACAGATTTTGGTTTTGGGGTAGATGCTCAGGCAGGTCCAGGGGGCCTCTTGAGTTCTGATTCGCCTTTGCATGTCAGATCCTCTCCGCATGACCTTTGTCATGGGTGGGAACTCCCGTGCTGGCTCCCGGCACAGCAATATTAGAACATTCACTAGATCCTTGATAGTTAAAAGTTTGCGTTTATTCCGAAAGTACTGGGATTACCTATAGCTCACAAGAAATGCTGAATCTCAGTCCTACTTAGACTCATTGAATTTGAACTTTCCTTTTAATAAGACCACCAGGTAACTGCCTTAAATGTATTTGTGCATTTAAGTTTGGAAACACTGCTTTAAGTGCTTCTTCCCTTTGACACTCTCTGAGCTATTATAAAATATAAATACAAGAAGAGTTACCAGAAGCAATCCAAGGTTCTGGGCAGGCAGCAAAAATTTTAAACTAAAATCATATTTTGAAACGATTAAAAAACCACTGAATTTGGATTCATTTGAAGTACAGCTTAAACATTAAAGAAATTAATAGTAAATTAATCTTAAATTAGAAAATCCTTTCCTTTACCTTGAAGATTCCACTTACGTATTTTATCATTGATGATCAATTGTATTTCTCATTAAAGAATTCAAAAGACAAAGAGCTAATTTGTTTTAGAGTTTATTGGGATGAAGCAAGAAATAACAAACTTGGAGGACTGGCAAATTTTCTTCTAGTCAAGAAGGTTAAACTGTTTGCTATTCTCTGCAAAAATAAAAGGAGAGAAGAACAGTTTGACAAATGCTATTTTAAGCCATTTCCTGAAACAATAATAGCCTTATCATGTGTATTGTTAGCTTCCAATCACCAAATATGTCTTTTTTTGATCAAGAATAAAAAATTGCAAAAGGACTTTTGTAGTGCAATATGGTAACATTACTCTCAAATGACTAGGAATGATCAACAAATCTTGAGCTAAGTGATAATATGTATTCTGCTAGACTGATCATTTCTGTGACTGAATGATGACAGATAATAGGAATCAAAAATTAGATGTTTAGTAATTGAGATGTTGAGTTAATTTCATAACCTAAATTTTAAGAGTGTTAATAATTCAAAGTATACTAAAATATATGTAAGTTTCTTAGATGAAATGGATATTTTGAAATTAATTAACTATTGACTGAAATCAACATACATATTCAAAAAAGATTTTGACTGCAAAGAAGTTTGGCTTAGCTTAAGAAATTGAAGAAAGTGTTTGAATAGTAATGTAGTAGTGAGGTAATATTATATCTTGTACTCTAGTCATTTATGCAAGTTGTCAATCACAGTGATTGATACCAAAAGACTTTGTGAAATCTCTAGGCATTGCTTAAGAAGTCATAATACTCCAGATAAGTGCACATTCAAGAGTAGCTACAGTCTTATGGACTCTGTGGGAGAGGGAGAGGGTGGAAAGATTTGGGAGAATGGCATTGAAACATGTAAAATATCATGTAAGAAACGAGTTGCCAATCCAGGTTCGATGCACGATACTGGATACTTGGGCCTAGTGCACTGGGATGACCCAGAGGGATGGTATGGGGAGGGAGGAGGGAGGAGGGTTCAGGATGGGGAACACATGTATACCTGTGGTGGATTCATTTTGATATTTGGCAAAACTAATACAATTTGTAAAGTTTAAAAATAAAATAAAATTTAAAAAATTAATTAATTAATTAATTTAAAAAAGAGAAAATTAAAAAAGAAAAAAAAAAAGAGTAGCTACATTGAAATGGGTAAAAATTTCAATGAAATGTCGCATTTTATCCATGATAGCACTTACTCAGAGTAGACACACCTCAGTGTGATTGGAAGAAAACTTGCAGCTCATAGGTTGGATTATCTATCAAATGTGAAAGAGAAGACTGGCAGGTATATCTAACATTATGACTTATTAAGGCACTTTCAAGGGACTGTTTTTCCATCTCATTTGATTTGGAGAACTGACAGGGAATCAGCATACTTTGGAGGCTTGAAGGCCACTGAAAATAGAAAATCTCAACACCAGAGAACTTGCAGGAGTGCAGACAGATACCAGAAGGAAGAAGAAATTATGATCTCTTGAAAAAGAATCCAGTAAATTTCTCTAATTGGGAAATTATGTACTTAACCCCCAATAAAACACATCTCCAGAAAAGGTGTGAAGCCCCTAGAATTTCTAGAACAGCAACAACAAAAATCTCTAAAATTGACTCCTGAAAAAAGAAAATCTATAAATTACCTGACAAAGAATTCAAAATAACTATCTTAAAGAAGTTCAGTGAGCTAAAATAAAACAAAAATTGAAAACTAAATAAAATCAGGAAAATGATGCATGAACACAATGAGAATATTAACAGATAGAAACTATTAAAAAAATTCTGAAATTAAAGAATAGAATAACTGAATTAAGAAAGTCACTAAAGGGATTTAAGGCAGATTTGATGAAAGAGAAGAAAGAATCAGCAATCTCCAATACAAGTGATTTGAAATTTTCAAGTCACAGGAGCATAAAGTGGAAAAAAAAAAAAGATTAAGAAAGCCAAAGTTACTTATAAAAAAACCACCAAGTAGACCAATATACAGATTATGAGTCCCAAAAGAGAGAGGCAAAGGGGCAGACCATTTATTTGAAGAAATGTGGCTGAAAATCACCCTACCTAAAGAAGGAAATGGACATCCAAATTCAAAAATTTCAATGGATTCTAATTAGGATATGTCCAAAGAGAGTCACACCACCCTTATGGCAGAAAGTGAAGAGGAACTCAAAAGCCTCTTGATGAAAGCGAAAGAGGAGAGTGAAAAAGTTGGCTTAAAGCTCAACATTCAGAAAATGAAGATCATGGCATCCAGTCCCATCACTTCATGGGAAATATATGGGGAAACAGTGGAAACTGTGTCAGACTTTATTTTTTGGGGCTCCAAAATCACTGTAGATGGTGACTGCAGACATGAAATTAAAAGACCCTTACTCCTTGGAAGGAAAGTTATGAGCAACCTAGATAGCATATTGAAAAGCAGAGACATTACTTTGCCAACAAAGGTTCGTCTAGTCAAGGCAATGGTTTTTCCTGTGGTCATGTATGGATGTGAGAGTTGGACTGTGAAGAAGGCTGAGCGCCGAAGAATTGATGCTTTTGACCTATGGTGTTGGAGAAGACTCTTGAGAGTCCCTTGGACTGCAAGGAGATCCAACCAGTCCATTCTGAAGGAGATCAGCCCTGGGATTTCTTTGGAAGGAATGATGCTAAAGCTGAATCTCCAGTCCTTTGGCCACCTCATGCAAAGAGTTGACTCATTGGAAAAGACTCTGATGCTGGGAGGATTTGGGGGCAGGAGGAGAAGGGGAGGACAGAGGATGAGATGGCTGGATGGCATCACTGACTCGATGGACATGGGTCTCAGTGAACTCCGGGAGTTGGTGATGGACAGGGAGGCCTGGCCTGCTGTGATTCATGGAGTTGCAAAGAGTCGGACATGACTAAGCAACTGATCTGATCTGAAAGAGTAACACAAAACACATTATAATCAGATGGTCAAAAAAAAGACAAGTAGAGGATATTGAAAGCAGCAGGATAAATTTGACTTATCATGTATGAGGGAGGCTCATAAAATTATCAGTGTATTTCTCATCACAAACTTTACAGGCAAGATGGTGGTAGAATGACATATTCAAAGTGATGAAAGAAAAATAATTGTCAAATAAAAATACCATTTCTGGTAAAAAAAAGTCTTTTAAAAATGAGGGAAAAATAAAAAGTTTCTCAGATAAAGGAAAGAAGCTCACTGTTACTAGACCTGCCTTATAAGAAATGCTAAATAATGACCTAGGAGGTGTAGTACCATGATTTTCCTCTTAGTGTTCTGAAAGTCAGAGGTCATTCTACTTTGACAACCTACTTCACTGAACTCTGAAAGAGTTTGGCAGGCTGATTCCTTTAAGAACAAGAGTTATTTATACTTATCCTGTGCCCAGTGTCATTCTCAGGTGACCCATAGCTTCACATTCATGAAGATCAGCAACGTAATAGTGGAACGCAAGCAGGATTCCTGATTCCTCATGATCATGACCTTTCATCTCCAAAATGCTGTGTAAGACTAAGTGAGCTCCTTTCCTTTCTCCCACTATTCTGTTTCAACCTCAGAGCTGCTCACGTAAAACTTCATCAAGCCTAGTGAGGAGTGCAGCCCTCTCTGGTATTATTCCTCCGTACAACCCCTCAGACTGAGGAAGACTGAAGTCTCTTCATGTTTCCTTTGGACACGCAGTTGAAATGGGAAGTGATACAGCCCTATCTCTTTAGGCAGGACTGGTGCACATTGGAGAAGGAAATGGCAACCCACTCCAGTATTCTTGCCTGGAGAATTTCAGGGACAGGGGAGCCTGGTGGGCTGCTGAGTATAGGGTGGCACAGAGTTGGACACGACTGAAGTGACTAGGCAGCACAGGTGCACATTGAGAAGTAATGATTACACCATTCTGTGTATATATTTATCATTATCATTTCCTAAGAATTTTTTAATTATTGCAACTTCCCAAGACATTATCAGGTCAATAAACCTTGGATTATGGTGTGAACTATGCCTGTAGACACCTGCTTCAACTTTCCTTAGAGAGTGAGAATATAAAACAAATGAAAAAGCACATATAGTTAAGTGTATACAATAAAAAATCTTCAACTCATTGAGGTTTAAATAGAAAGTAAAAGCAGAGTAAATGGAAGTTTGGCCACCTAAATGAAATACTAAGACTTCTTCTTTCAAGTTACAGTTAAAATACACATAACATACTTATTTAACTTATATGCACAGTACATCATGAGCAACGCTGGGTTGGAGGAAGCACAAGCTGGAATCAAGACTGCCGGGAGAAATATCAATAAACTCTGATATGCAGATGACACCACCCTCATGGCAGAAAGTGAAGAGGAGCTAAACAGCCTCTTGATGAAAGTGTAAGAAGAGTGTGAAAAAGTTGGCTTAAGGCTCAACATTCAGAAAACTAAGATTATTGCATCAGGTCCCATACTTCATGGGAAATAGATGGTGAAACAGTGTCAGACTTTATTTTTCTGGGCTCCAAAATCACTGCAGATGGTGACTGTAGCCATGAAATTAAAAGACGCTTACTCCTTGGAAGGAAAGTTATGACCAACCTAGATAGCATATTGAAAAGCAGAGACATTACTTTGCCAACAAAGGTTTGTCTAGTCAAGGTTATGGTTTTTCCTGTGGTCATGTATGGATGTGAGAGTTGGACTGTGAAGAAGGCTGAGCGTCAAAGAATTGATGCTTTTGAATTGTGGTGTTGGAGAAGACTCTTGAGAGTCCCTTGGACTGCAAGGAGATCCAACCAGTCCATTCTGAAGGAGATCAGCCCTGGGATTTCTTTGGAAGGGATGATGCTAAGGCTGAAACTCCAGTGCTTTGGCCACCTGATGTGAAGAGATGACTCATTGGAAAAGACCCCGATGCTGGGAAAGATTGAGGTGAGAGGAGAAGGGGACGATAGAGGATGAGATAGTTGGATGGCATAACCACATTAATGGACATGGGTTTGGGTGGATTCCGGGAGCTGGTGATGGACAGGGAGGCCTGGCGTGCTGCAGTTCATGGGGTCGCAAAGAGTCGGACACGACTGAGCAACTGAACTGAACTGAACATAAAACTGATAATCTGAATCAGTCTTTTTGTCCATTTCAGTGACATGAAGTATATATACTCATCAGATAAGATCAGATCAGTTGCTCAGTCGTGTCCGACTCCTGCGACGCCATGAATCGCAGCACGCCAGGCCTCCATGTCCATCACCAATTTCCGGAGTTCACCGAGACTCACGTCCATCGAGTGAGCGATGCCATCCAGCCATCTCATCCTCTGTCGTCCCCTTCTCCTACTGCCCCCAATCCCTCCCAGCATCAGAGTATTTTCCAGTGAGTCAACTCTTCGCATGAGGTGGCCAAAGTACTGGAGTTTCAACTTCAGCATCATTCCTTGCAAATAATTCCCAGGGCTGATCTCCTTCAGAATGGACTGGTTGGATCTCCTTGCAGTTCAAGGGACTCTCAAGAGTCTTCTCTAACACTACAGTTCAAAAGCATCAATTCTTCAGCGTTCAGCCTTCTTCACAGTCCAACTATCACATCAGTACATGACCACAGGAAAAACCATAGCCTTGACTAGACGAACCTTTGTTGGCAAAGTAATTGGCTTTTCAATATGCTATCCAGGTTGGTCATAAATTTCCTTCCAGGGAATAAGCCTCTTTTAATTTCATGGCTGCAGTCACCATCTGCAGAGATTTTGGAGCCCAGAAAAATAAAGTCTGACACCGTTTCCACTGTTTCCCCGTCTATTTCCCATGAAGTGATGGGACCGGATGCCATGATCTTCGTTTTCTGAATGTTGAGCTTTAAGCCAACTTTTTCACTCTCCACTTTCACTTTCATCAAGAGGCTCTTTAGTTCCTCTTCACTTTCTGCCATAAGGATGGTGTCATCTGCATATCTGAGGTTATTGATATTTCTTCTGGCAATTTTGATTCCAGCTTGTGCTTCCTCCAACCCAGCATTTCTCATGATGTACTCTGCATAGAAGTTAAATAAGCAGGGTGACAATATACAGCCTTGAGGTACTCCTCTTCCTATTTGGAACCAGTCTGTTGTTCCATGTCCAGTTCTAACTGTTGCTTCCTGACCTGCATACAGATTTCTCAAGAGGCAGATCAGGTGGTCTGGTATTCCCCTCTCTTTCAGAATTTTCCACAGTTGATTGTGATCCACACAGTCAAAGGCTTTGGCATAGTCAATCAAGCAGAAATAGATATTTTTTGGGAACTCTCTTGCTTTTTCCATGATGCAGCAGATGTTGGCAATTTGATCTCTGGTTCCTCTGCCTTTTATAAAACGAGCTTGAACATCAGGAAGTTCACGGTTCACATATTACTGAAGCCTGGCTTGGAGAATTTTGAGCATTGCTTTAATAGCGTGTGAGATGAGTGTAATTGTTTAATAGTTTGAGCATTCTTTGGCATTGCCTTTCTTTGGGATTGGAATGAAAACTGACCTTTTCCAGTCCTTTGGCCACTGCTGAGTTTTCCAATATTGCTGGCATGTTGAGTGCAGCACTTTCACAGCATCATCTTTCAGGATTTGAAATAGCTCAACTGGAATTTCATCACCTCCACTAGCTTTGCTCCTAGTGATGCTTTCTAAGGCCCACTTAACTTCACATTCCAGGATGTCTGACTCTAGGTCAGGGATCACACCATCGTGATTATCTGGCTCGTGAAGATCTTTTTTGTACAGTTCTTCTGTGTATTCTTGCCATCTCTTCTTAACATCTACTTCTGTTAGGCCCATACCATTTCTGTCCTTTATCTAGCCCATCTTCGCATGAAATGTTCCCTTGGTATCTCTAATGTTCTTGAAGAGATCTCTAGTCTTTCCCATTCTGTTGTTTTCCTCTATTTCTTTGCATTGATCACTGAAGAAGGCTTTCTTATCTCTTCTTGCTATTCTTTGGAACTCTGCATTCAGATGTTTATATCTTTCCTTTTCTCCTTTGCTTTTCACTTCTCTTCTTTTCACAGCTATTTGTAAGGCCTCCCCAGACAGCCATTTTGCTTTTTTGCATTTCTTCTCCATGGGGATGGTCTTGATCCCTGTCTCCTGTACAATGTCACGAACCTCATTCCGTAGTTCATTAGGCACTCTATCTATCAGATCTAGGCCCTTACATCTGTTTCTCACTTCCACTGTAGAATCATAAGAGATTTGATTTAGGTCATACCTGAATGGTCTAGTGGTTTTCCTTACTTTCTTCAATTTAAGTCTGAATTTGGCAATAAGGAGTTCATGGTCTGAGCCACAGTCAGCTCCTGGTCTTGTTTTTGCTGACTGTATACAGCTTCTCCATCTTTGGATGCAAAGAATATAATCAATCTGATTTCGATACTGACCATCTGGTGATGTCCATGTACAAAGTCTTCTCTTATGTTGTTGGAAGAGTGTTTTTGTTATAACCAGTGCATTTTCTTGGCAAAACTCTATTAGCCTTTGCCCTGGCTCATTCCGTATTCCAAGGCCAAATTTGCCTGTTACTCCAGGTGTTTCTTGACTTCTTACTTTTGCATTCCAGTCCCCTATAATGAAAAGGACATCTTTTTCAAGTGTCAGTTCTAAAAAGTCTCGTAGGTCTTCATAGAGCCATTCAACTTCAGCTTCTTCAGCATTACTGGTTGGGGCATAGACTTGGATTACTGTGATATTGAATGGTTTGCCTTGGAAACGAACAGAGATCATTCCGTCGTTTTTGAGATTGCATCCAAGTACTACATTTTGGACTCTTTTGTTGACCATGATGGCTACTCCATTTCTTCTGAGGGATTCCTGCCCTCAGTATTAGATATAATGGCCATCTGAGTTAAATTCACCCAGTCAAGTCCATTTGAGTTCACTGATTCCTAGAATGTTGACATTCACTCTCACCATCTCCTGTTTGACCACTTCCAATTTGCCTTGATTCATGGACCTGACATTCCAGGTTCCTATGCAATATTGCTCTTTACAGCATTGGACCTTGATTCTATCACCAGTTACATCCACAGATGGGTATTCTTTTTGCTTTGGCTCCATCCCTTTATTCTTTCTGGAGTTATTTCTCCACTCATCTCCAGTAGCATATTGGGCACCTACTGACCTGGGGAGTTCCTCTTTCAGTATCCTATCATTTTGCCTTTTCATACTGTTCATGGGGTTCTTAAGGCAAGAATACTGAAGTGGTTTGCCATTCCCACCTCAATTCTTGGAATCCAATAAAAGACTCCTTTAAACCTAGCCTTTGATTCATTATGGTTGTCTGGCTAGTCCCTGAGAATAACAGAGTAAGTAAACTTTGTTTCATATAGGTACCTTACTCTCTTCTCCTCAGTTTAAAAAGAAAGAAAAAAAAAAAAAGAGTTTTTGCCTCCTTTGAATAATGGAGGAAATGCTTTCTTTGTTTTGTTAATATAACTAGTGTTTTCTTACAGTGAAGAGGACTAGGTGAATAACAGAACAGCATGAGGCCTGCTGACATGTTGCTGACTGGATTGAGTAAAGGAAATGTCCTTGTCAAAGATCCAGAGCTCAGAACAAGCGTCAGTTTCTTATAGCAAGTGTGTTGCAGATCACCAGGGAAGCACAAGAATATTCTCAAGCTGGAGAATATTGATAACCATTTCTCCATTAGCTTACTTTCTGGGGACAAGCATGTCACCCAAAAGCCACAAATGAGTTTCCACAAAGAAGGGAAAAGATCTGGACCGAATACATATTTTGACTTTACTTACTATAAAATGTGAGTCCCCTTCATGGTTTACTGCTTGTCATGGTAAAGGGGCTTGAGTAACTTAATGAAGCTATGAATCATGCCATGCAGGGCCACCAAAAGACAGATGGGTCATAGTGGAGAGCTCTGAGGGAACCTTGTCCACTGGAGTGAGAATGGCAAATCATTCTAGTATTAATGCCATGAGAACCATATGAACAATGAAAAGTGAAAGTGAAAATCACTCAGTTGTACCCAACTCTTTGCAATCCCACGGACTGTTAAAGTCCATGGAATTCTCCAGGCCAGACTACTGGAGTGGGTAACCTTTCCCTTCTCCAGGGGATTTTCCCAAACCAGTGGTCAAACCCAGGTCTCCCATGTTGTAGGTAGATTATTTACCATCTGAACCACAAGGGAAACCCAAGAATACTGGAATAGGTAGCCTGTCCCTTCTCCAGGGGATCTTCCCAACCCAGGAATCGAACTGGGGTATCCTGCATTGCAGACGAGTTCTTTACCAAGTGAGTTATTAAGTAATCAGTACACAAAGGCAAAAAGATATGACGCCAAAAGATGAGCTCCCAGTTCTGACGGTGTCCAATATTCTACTAGGAAAGAGCACAAGCAATTAACAACAGCTACAGAAAGAAAGAAACAGCTGAATGAAAGGAGAAATGATGCTCAGTTTTGGATATGTCTGGTGGTGAAAATTAAGTCCAGTATTGTAAAAAAAAAAAAAAAAAAAGATATTGCATAGGAACCTGGAATGTTAGGTCCATAAATCAAAATAAACTGGACATGATCAAACAGATGGCAAGTGTGAACATCCACATCTTAGGAATCAGTGAACTAAAATGAACAGGAAGGGGTGAATTTAATTCAGATGACCATTTTATCTACTACTTTGGGCAAGAATCTCTTAGAGAAATGAAGCAACCCTCATAGTCAGTCTGTAAGAGTCCAAATTGCAGTACTTAATTGCAATCTCAAAAATGAGAGAATGATCTCAGTTCATTTCCAAGGCAAATCATTCAACATCAGAGTAACCCAAGTCCATGTCCCAAACACTGATGCTGAAGAAGCTGAAGTTGACTGGTTTTATGAAGACTTGTAAGATCTTCTTGAACTAACACCAAAAAGAGATATCATTTTCATCATAAGTGATAGGAATGCAAAAGTAGGAAGTTAACATATGTAGAGAGTAACAGGCAAGTTTGGCCTTGGAGTAAAAAATGAAGCAGGACAAATTCTGACAGAGTATTTCCACAGAAAACACTGGTCATATTAAACACCCTTTTTCACCACACAAGAGATGACTCTACACATGGACATCACCAAGTGGTCAATACCAAAATAAGATTGATTATATTTTTTGCATATGAAGATGGAGAAGTTCTATATAGTCAGCAAAAACTAGACCTGGAGCTGACTGTGGCTAAGATCATCAACTCCTTGTTGCAAAATTCAGGCTTAAATTGAAGAAAGTAGGGAAAACCACTAGGCCATTCATATATGATCTAAATTAAATGTCTTATGATTATATAGTAGAGGTGGTGAATAGATTCAAGGGTTTAGATTTGGTAGACAGAGTGCCTGAAGGTCTATGGTCAGTGATTCTAACATTGTACAGGAGGAAGTGACCAAAATGATTCCCAAGAAAAACAAATACAAGAAGGAAAAGTGGTTATCTGAGGAGGTCTTACACATAGCACAGTAAGAAGAGAAGTGAAAGGCGAAAGAGAAACGAAAAGATACAGCCAACTGAATCCAGAGTTACAAAGAATAGCAAGGAGATATAAGAAAACCTTCTTAAATGAACAATGCAAAGATATAGAGAAAGACGATAGAATAGAAATGACTAAAGATCTCTTCAAGAATATTAGAAAGATCAAGGGAATATTTCATGCGATCATGGGCACAATAAAGGACAAAAATTGTATGGACTTAACAGAAGCAGAGATATTAAGAAGAGATGACAAAAAGACACAGAAGAACTGTACAAAGAGGTCTTAATGACCCAGATAACCATGATGGTATGATCACTAACTTAGAGCCAGACATCCTGGAGTGTGAAGTTAATTGGGCCTTAGGAAGCATTATTGCAAACAAAGCAAACATAAGCAAACAAAGCTAGTGAAGGTAATGGAATTCCAAATGATCTATATCAAATCTTAAAAGAAAGTGCTGCTAAAGTGCTGTGATAGATATGTAAGCAAATTTGGAATGTTCCACAGTGGCCACAGGACTAGAAAAGTCAATTTTCATTCCAATCCCAAAGAAGGACAGTGCCAAAGAATGGTAAAACTACTATATAATCGTGCTCATCTAACATATTAATAAGGTTACCCTCAAAATTCTTCGAGCTAGTCTTCAGCAGATGTGAACCAAGAACTTCCAGTTATACACCTAGATTTGAAAAAGGCATAGGTTCCAGAGATCAAATGGCAACATTTGTTGGATCATAGGGAAAGCAAAGGAATGTTAGAAAAAATATCTACTTCTGCTTCATTGACTACACTAAAACCTTTGACTGTGTGAGATGCAAAAAATAATAATAATAAATAATAATAATAAATAAAAATAAAAAAAACAATTGTGTAAAATTCTTAAAGAGATGGAAAAACCAGACCACCTTACCTGTGTCCTAGGAAACTTTTATGTGGGTAAAGAAGCAACAGCTAGAACCTTACTTGGAACAACTGATGGGTTCAAAATTGGTAAGGAGTAGGATGAAGCTGTATATTTTCACCATTTTATTTAACGTCAATGTAGAATATTTGTGCAATGAGAACCCCATGAAAAGTATAAAAGGCAAAATGATATGACACCAAAATATGAGCCTCCAAGGTTGAAAGGTGTTCAGTATGCTAGTGGGGAAAGCAGAGGGCAATTACTAATAGCTCCTGAAATAATGAAGTGGCTGGGCCAAAGTAGAAACAACCCTTAGTTGTAGACATGTCTGGTGGTGGAAGTAAAATCTGATGCTGTAAAGAACAACACTGAATAGGAACCTGGAATGTTATGTCCATGAATTAAGGTAAATTGGACATGGTCAAGCAAGAGATGATGAGTAAACATCGACATCTTAGAAATCAGTAAACTAAAATGGATGGGAATGGGGAAATTTAATTCAGATATCAATTATATCTACTACTGCGGGCAAGAATCCCACAAAAGAAATAGAGTAGCCCTCAAAACCAACAAAAGTGACCAAAATATAGTACTTTCTCAAAAACAAGAGAATGTTCTTAGTTTATTTCCAAGGCAAACTGTTCAACCTCACAGTAATCCAAATCTATGTTGCAACCACTGATCCTGAAGAAACTAAAGTTGACTAGTTCTATGAAGACCTACAAGACCTCCTAGAACTAATAACAACAACAAAAAGATGTCTTATTAATCACAGGGGATTGGAATGCAAAAGCAGGAAATTAAGAGGTACCTGGAGTAATAGGTTAGTTTGGCCTTGGAGTACAAAATGAAGCAGGGCAAAGGCTAACAGAATTCTGCCAAGAGAATGCACTGGTCATAGCAAACACACTTTTGTAACAGCACTAGAAACGACTCTTCACATGGACATCATCAAATGGCCAATATAAAGACTCAGAGGAACTGCTAAAAAAAAAAAAAAAAAAATCAGATTGGTTACATTCTTTGCAGTTGAAGACGGAGAAACACTATACAATAAGCAAAAACAAGACCTGTAGCTGATTGTAGCACAGATCATAAGCTCCTTATGGCAAAATTCAGGCTTAAACTAAAGGAAGTGGGAAGACCACTAGGCCATTCAGGTATGACTTAAATCCCTTTTGATTATACAGTGGAGATGATGAATAGATTCAAGGGATTAGATCTTGTAGACAGAGTGCCTGAAGAACTATGGACAGAGATTCATAACATTGTACAGGAGACAGTGACCAAAACTATTCCAAGAAAAAGAAATGCAAGATGATAATGTGGCTGTCTGAGGAGTCTTTACTCACAGCCAAGGGAAGAAGAGAAGTGAAAAGCAAGAGAGAAAGGAAAAGATATACCCAATTGAATGCAGAGCTCCAGAGAATAGCAAGGAACATTAAGAGGGGCTTCTTAAATGAACAATGCAAAGACATAGTGGAAAACAATAAGATGAATTAGACTAGCTATCTCTTCAAGAAAATTAGAGATATCAAAGGAACATTTCATGCAAGGATGAACATGATAAAGGATAGAAATAGTAAGGATCTAACAAAAGCAGTAGAAATTAAGAACAGGTAGCTTCCCAGATGGTGCTGCTGGTAAAGAATCTGCCTGCCAAGGCAGGAGACACAAGAAATACAGGTTTGATCCCTGGGTCAGGAAGATCCCCTGGAGAAGAAAATGGCAACCCACTCCAGTATTCTTGCCTGGATAATTCTATGGAGAGAGGAGACTGGCAGGCTATAGTCCATGGGGTCACAAAGAGTCAGACATGACTGAGTGACTGAGCACACATATACAAAAAACGTCTTAATGAGGCAGATAACCACGATTATGTGGTCACTTACCTAGAGAAAGACATCTGGAGTGTGAAGCCAAGTGGATCTTAGGAAGCATTACTATGAACAAATCTAGTGGAAATGATGGAATTCCAGCTGAACTATTTCAAATCCTAAAAGATGATGCTGTTAAAATTGCTACAGTTAACATATCAGCAAATTCGGAAGACTCAGCAGTGGCCACAGGATTGGAAAAGGTCAGTTTTCATCCCAATTCCAAGAAAGGGCAGTGCTGAAGAATGTTCAAGCTATCAGATAATTTCTCTCATTTCCCATGTTAATAAGGTTATGCACAAAATCTTTAAAGCTAGGTTTCAGCAGTACTTGCAGATGTATAAGCTGGATTTAGAAAAGACAGGAACCAGAGATCAAATTGCCAACATTCGTTGGAATATACAGAAAGCAAGGGAATTCCAGAAAAGCATCCACTTCTGCTTCATTAACTAAGCAAAAGCCTTTCACTGTGTGGATCACAAAAAACTGTGGAAGATTCTTAAAGAGGTGGGAATACCAGATCATCTCACCTGCCTTCTGAAAAATCTTTATGTGGACCAAGAAGCAACAGTTTGAATATTACATGGAAAAACTGACTGGTTAAAAATTAGGAAAGGAGTGCTACAAGGCTGCATATTTTAAATCAGTTTATTCAACTTGTATGCAGAGCACATTGTGTGAAATGTCAGCCTGGATGAGTTACAGGCTGGAATCAAGATTGCTGGGAGAAATATCAACATCCTCAGATATGCAGATGACACCACTTTAATGGGAGAAAGCAAAGAGGAACTAAAGAACCTCTTAATGAAGGTGATAGAGGACAACAGAAAAGCTGACTTAAAACTCAACATTCAAAAAACTAAGATCATGGCATCTGATCCCATCACTTCATGGCAAATAGAAGGGGAAAAAGTGAAAGCAGCAACAGATATTCTATTATTGGGCTTCAAAACATTGTGCAGTCATGATATTAGAAGATGCTTTCCTCTGGAAGGAAAGCTATGACAAACCAGGATAATGTCATATAAATAGATGCATAATTTTTCTGCATAAGTCTGTGTAGTCAAAGCTGTGGTCTTTTTAGTAGTCGTGTATGGATGTGAGAGTTGGATTATAAAGAATGATGAGTGCCAAAAAATTGATGGTTTTGAATTATGATGCTTGAGGAGACTCTTGAGAGTCCCTTGGACAGCAAGGAGGTCAAACCAGTCAATCCTAAAGGAAATCAACCCTGAATTTCATTGGAAGGACTGATGCTGAAGCTGAAACTCCATTACTTTGGCCACCTGATGTGAAGAGCCGACTCATTGGAAGAGACCTTGATGCTGGAAAAGATTGAAGGCAAAAGAGAAGAGGGTGGCAGAGGATGAGATGATTGGATAGCATCACTGATTCAATGGACATGAACTTGGGCAAACTCCAGGAGATATGAGAGACACGGAGGCCTGGTGTTCTGCAGTCCATGAAGTGGCAAAGAGTCAGACACCACTTAGTGACTCAACAACAACAACCCTAGAGTAAAGTAAGAAAATAATAAGATTAATGGCATACCTGATACTGAGTCAGAATTAACAGCATTCCAATAGACATCTATGTTATACATTAAGCAACTTTGGATAGATAGCTCTGCTTATTCAAGAAGAATTGTAGATTTATAATCATAAAGATGAACATTGGAAAGAGGCTTGAATATTCCATTTACCATCTATTAGCCAAGTCAGCTTAATTTCTTAACATCTCTTTTCTTCAGTTTCCTTAGTTGAAATGGGAGGACAGAAATAGCACCTCCCTCATTGATTTTTGTGAGCATTCAGTGAGTTAATACATTAGAAATGTTTAGAGCAGTGCCTGCATATATTGTTTTATTTTAATGTTAGCATTATCATTATTAGGCTACTCAAATATCATGTGGACTCAGAAAACAATGGAATCATAATTAGATCTTATGTACACATGTGTGTGACTGTGAGAGCTAAGTCACTTCAGTCGTGTCTGACTGCTTGAGATGCTATGGACTGTAGCCCACCGGGCTCCTCTGTCCATGGGATTCACCAGGCAAGAATAGCAGAGTGGGTTGTCATACCCTCCTCTAGGGAATCTTACTGACCCAGGGATCGAACCCTCATTATCTCCTGCATTGTCAGGCAGATTCTTCACCCCTCTGCTACTTTGGAAGCCCATATACACATGCGTTCAGTTAGTTCGTTTCATTTCAGTCACTCAGTCGTGTCCGACTCTTTGCAACCCCATGATTTGCAGCACACCAGGCCTCCCTGTCCATCATCAACTCCCAGAGTTCACTCAAACTCATGTCCATCAAGTCGGTGATGCCATCTAGCCATCTCATCCTCTGTCGTCCCCTTCTCCTCCTGCCCCCAGGCCTTCCCATCATTAGGGACTTTTCCAAAGAGTCAATTCTTTGCATGAGCTGGCCAAAATATTGGAGTTTCAGCTTTACCATCAGTACTTCCAATGAACACCCACGACTGATCTCCTTTAGAATGGACTGGTTGGACCTCCTCACAGTCCAAGGGACTCTCAAGTGTCTTCTCCAACAGCACAGTTCAAAAGTATCAAATCTTTGGCACTCAGCTTTCTTCATAGTCCAACTCTCACATCCATACATGACCACTGAAAAACCATACACTTGACTAGAAGGACCTTTGTGTAGTTTATATTAAATCACAAAGAACAAATATTATTGACTTGACTTTGCTCTTGCAGATTGAAATTAGTTATTTTAGTCTAGAATTCATCACTGTCTTTAATTCTTGGGATTACTGAAACAATCCTCAATTTTTGCCATAGGCTCCCTTTGACTTTTTATTTCATTGTGACTTCATCCATTCCTATGATGCTAAAATAATAGTTCCCAATTATATGTCTCTAATTGTCTTGATGTCCAGTTTTATGTAGCTCAACCATGTTTTAATATCTGCTCTTGTATACATAATCTCATCAGATCAGTCACTCAGTCATGTCTGACTCTTTGCAACCCCATGAATCGTAGTACGCCAGGCCTCCCTGTCCATCACCAACTCCCGGAGTTCACTCAGACTCACATCCATCGAGTCAGGGATGCCATCCAGCCATCTCATCCTCTGTCGTCCCCTTCTCCTCTTGCCCCCAATTCCTCCCAGCATCAGAGTCTTTTCCAATGAGTCAACACTTCGCATGAGGTGGCCAAAGTACTGGAGTTTCAGCTTTAGCATCATTCCTTCCAAAGAAATCCCAGGGCTGATCTTCTTCAGAATGGACTGGTTGGAATTCCTTGCAGTCCAAGGGACTCTCAAGAGTCTTCTCCAACACCACAGTTCAAAAGCATCAATTCCTCAGTGTTCAGCATTATTTATAGTCCAACTCTCACATCCATATATGACTACTGGGAAAACTATAGCTTTAACTAGATGGACCTTTTCTGGCAAAGTAATGTCTCTGCTTTTTAATATGCTGTTTAGGTTGGTCATGAGCTTCCCTGGTGGCTCAGATGGTAAAGCATCTGCCTACAATGCAGGAGACCCGGGTTCAATCCCTGGGTTGGGAATATCTCTTGGAGAAGGAAATGGCAACCCATTCCAGTATTCTTGTCTAGAAAATCCCATGGATGGAGGAGCCTGGTGGGCTACAGTCCATGGGGTTGCAAAGAGTCAGACACAACTGAGCGACTTCACACACACACACACACACACACACACACACACACACACACACACAGGTTGGTCAGGTTGGTCATAGCTTTTCTTCCAAGGAGCAAGTGTCTTTTAATTCCATGACTGCAGTCACCATCAGTGATTTTTGGAGCCCCCCCCCCAAAAAAAAAATAAAGTCTCTGTTTCCATTGTCTCCCCATCTATTTGCCATGAAGTGATGGGACTGGATACCATGATCTTAGTTGCCTGAATGTTGAGTTTTAAGCCAAATTTTTCACTCTCCTCTTTCACTTTCATCAAACTGCTCTTTAGTTCTTCTTCATTTTCTGCCATAAGGGTGGTGTCATCTGCATATTTGAGGTTATTGATATTTTTCCTGGCAATCTGGATTCCAGTTTGTGCTTCATGCAGTCCAGCATTTTGCATTACGTACTACGCATAGAAGTTAAATAAGCAGGGTGACAATATACAACCTTGTACACACTCCTTTCCCAATTTGGAACCAGTCTGGTTTTCCATTTCCAGTTCTAACTGTTGCTTCTTGACCTTCATTCAGATTTCTCAATAGATGGGTAAGGTGGTCTGGTACTCCAGTCTATTTAAGAATTTTCCACAGTTTTTTGTGATCCACACAGTCAAAGGCTGTTTCATATTCAGTAAAGCAGAAGTAGATGTTTTTCTGGAACTCTCTTGCTTTCTCGATGATCCAGTGGATGTTGGCAATTTGACCTCTGGTTCCTCTGCCTTTTCTAAATCCAGCTTGAATATATGGAAGTTCATGGTTCAAGTACTGTTGAAGCTTGGCCTAGAGAATTTTGAGCATTTCTTTGCTAGCATGTGAGAAGAGTGCAATTGTGTGGTAGTTTGAGCATTCTTTGACATTGTCTTTCTTTGGGATTGTAATGAAAACTGACCTTTTCCAGTCCTGTGGCCACTGCTGAGTTTTCCAAATTTGCTGGCATACTGAGTGTAGCATTTTTAAAAGCCTTATCTTTTAGGATTTCAAATAGCTGAACTGGAAGTCTATCACCTCCACTAGCTTTATTCATAGTGATACTTCCTACAGCCCACTTGACTTAACATTCCAAGATGTCTGGCTCTTGGTGAGTGATCACACCATGTTGTTATCTGGGTCATGAAGATCCTTTTTGTATAGTTCGTCTGTGTATTGTTAGCAGTACTAGATAATTTTATCTCATGTTTCTGCTTCTTAATAAATAATGCTACTCTTCACTCATTTGCCCAATTGAAAACTTAGAGGTCTTCTTTGATTTCAGTATTTCCCTCATTGTCTATTCATTTCATCCTCCTCCAACATCCATTTTACCAGCATATTCCATTAAGTCTACCATCAAAATGCATCTTATTTATCAGTTCTCCCTTCCCTACTTCTACTTTCCCATTCCCATAACCCATAGTCTCTCATACTAATCACTGAAATAGCCTGAAAGCTTACCTCTGTCTATCTTTTCTTATCCTACTATTTTCAACTGCTGCAATGGTACCCATAAAGATTTTTAAAAAGGTGTATAAGACTCACTTTCCTCAATTCTTAAGCCCATTCATAGTACTTTTGCTCTTGGTTCAATGTCTTTGAGAACAAAGATCCTACAAAACTATCAGTGTAAATGTCCTAAAGAATAAAACTTAAATGACAATCATAGATATCCATCAAACAGTTTTACATCTCCTTCTTTAAGGAGAAACCTAGGGTGTCAGAGATTTCTCTGTGTTCACAATTAAATATGTCTTCTAGGCAATTATATTGGCACTGAATGAAACATTCCCATAGTTTTTCATTCTACTTAAAATTATATCCATTTGACTCTAACATGCTATTTGAAGACTTACATGATAAAATCCCTGCCTAAACTTTGAGTTTATTTCATACTTGCTTAGCAACATGTATAATTTTTGTGTGTGTTTTGTAAACACTTCATAGTGTTTCCTTGAGATCTTTGTACTTATTGTCCTCTGTATTTATGTTTTTATTACCCTAAATCTATAAAAGCCTTAATTTTATTACTCATATAATTTTTATAACTTTGAATGCTAGTCCGGGTAGCCTTTCAGTCATTTTCTATCCTAATATATCCACTTATCTTTTGTTTTTCCTTCATAATACTTGTCAATATCTGAAAATACTTTTTAAAATGTCTAATTGCTATCCCCTTCCCTTTACTGTGTAATATCCATATGAGTTTTATTTTAAAATTACATATGCCCACGATGAAAAATACTGTTTGGCAGTAGTGACTCAAAGTTTTTGTTGAGAAAAAATTAACCTGTGTTAGGTTAAGAGTTGTGGGCTTTGGCCTCAGGAAAGTGAAACGGCAAAGTGTTTTAAGATATGGAAAGACATTTTATTGAGTACCTTATTTTGTAACTGGTACCCTATCAGCATTCCTATTTAGTATCTTTTATGAAGAAAAGCATTTGGATATCTCACAGTGAAGACTATGAGAAACATTTCTAAGATTCTAATTGTAAGAGAAAATAGTAATAAGTATTACAATCTGTTTATGCAGAAGTGGTAGAATGTTGGTCCTGTCATTTTTTGAAAAATTTAAGTTGTATATTTTGTGGGAGTGGACATGTTGCTAGATAAGTGACTTAAAAGCACATCCAAATCAAGTAAGCAGAGAGGAGGGGAGGGGGGAAATGCTCCCAATTTCAAGAGCTTTCATGAACATCAAGGACCAAAATAAAGGTCTTTGCCTTTAATTTATTTAGGGAGATGAAAATAGTCTTCCACATTATTTCTGAAGGATTGAATTATTATTCTCTAATATCTTCTTCAAAGAGTAAGGTATGGTCTAAAAGTAAAACAGAGACCCTCAAAGATTTTGCAATGACAAAACAGAGGAGAACAGAAAGAGCAGGCCAACATGAGAGCAAGCCAAAGCACATGAAGGGAGCCTGAGGATAAGTAGATAAGAAGCTAAGAGCTCATGAGTCATTTATTAACTGGCAAGTGAATAAGAACGCAGATATTGGGTACAAAGATACAAGGGCAGGTTGAGATACCCCTTAAAGAGAATTGAGGAATCTTACCTGAAGAAAATCCCAACTTTAAGCAAGGGTGGAATCACTCTTGCAGATTTGGCAATAAATTTGGCTAGCATGCAGGACACTGGAAATCACAAAGTCACTTAAGACCATCACTTAAGACATGAGTCTCAGCTATAGTTATAATATTACCCATTTTCCCTGTTTCTGTCTTCTCTTGATTCAACATGTAACTTCTCAACCAGTGAGTTATTGTGTTCTCATATACTGAGTCAACAAATACTTATATTTTCTCCATTAGTCTCTTATCTGTTGGAAACATAGAAATGTTTGGACTTATAATCATCTTAAGAAATAGCACTCTATCACCTCAGTAATTGAAATTGTTTCTTCTCCATTCCTTCTTTAATGGCTAGAGTACCAAGGAATGGTTTGTTTACCGTATCCAAGATCCCTTTCATTCTTTCTAAGCTCATGGATGGCCATATCCATAACTCTAACCCAGCTAAATCAAAAGAAGTCTGTACTTATCCAAATCATTCCCCTTGTTCTGCTTTGGTGAGTTATCAGACGGGGCACAAGGAGCTTTGCCTGTACTATTGCTTTGATGTATATAGACATGAAAATCAGAATCAATAATGCTCCTTGAATTGGAAGCTCAGGGTCTTAACCACTAGACTGCTAGGGAAGGCCCATGTGGCTCTCTTCTTATAAGTCAGGAAAAAAAAAAAATCAAAGAAAAGATCCTTAAAGCAATCAGGATCTTCCTGTCAAAGCAGGAAATATTCACATCTTGGCACATAACTACTGTTTTGCACATGTGGATGACTATATATATATATATATATATATGTATGTACACACATATGTATGCATATAACATATAATTTTAAAAATGATACTCTGTTCTCATGTCTCAGAGGTTCTTCTTATGAAAGAACAAGGTAGCATTTCATAGGTTGCTTTTCCATTTTTGCAATTCTTTCCCTTCCCATGAAGATGTTTTTTAGTTTGTTATTGTACCACGCAATTATTTTTGCCTTTGTTGTTCGTGCTTTTGGTGTCATATTCACAAAATCATTCCAAATACTCATGTCAAGGAATTTTATTCCTATGTTTTCTGATAGGAATTTTAGATCTTACATTTAAGTCTATCTGTTATGAGTTAATTTGTATTAGTAGTGTAAGATAGGAGCACAATTTAATTCTTTTGTACATGAATATTCAGTTTTCCCCACACTTTATTGAAGATGTTATCCTAATCCCGTTGAGTATTCTTGACTCTTTTATCAAATATTATTTGACTATAAATACATGAGTTTATTTCTGGACTCTCAGTTGTATTGCATAGGCATATTGGAGAAGGAAATGGCAACCCACTCCAGTATTCTTGTCTAGAGAATCCTGTGGACAGAAGAGCCTGGTGGGCTGCTGTCCATAGGGTCCCACAGAGTCAGACATGACTGAAGCAACTTAGCATGCATGCATGCATGCATTGGAGAAGGAAATGACAACACATTCCAGTATTCTTGCCTGGATAATCCCAGGGATGGAGGAGCCTGGTGGGCTGCCGTCTATGGGGTCGCACAGAGTCGGACACAACTGAAGCAACTTAGCAGCAGCATGTCTGCTTTTATGGCCAGTGCCATACAGTTTGGGCTACTAGAACTCTGTAATACAGTTTGAAATCAAGAGGTGTAATCCCTACAGCGTGGTTTTTCTCAAGGTTGTTTTTGCTACTTGGAGTTTCTTATGGTTCCATATGAATCAAAGTGGTTAATATCTAAAATACATGAGGAACTCATACATCTAAACAGCAAAAACACAAGTAATATGATTAAAAAATAGCTAAAGGACCTAAATGATTTTTCCAAAGAAGACATACAAATGGCCACAGGTGCATGAAAAGGTGCTTTAAAACACTAATGGTCATGAGAATGAAAATTAAAACTTCAATGTGGTATCACTTTTTTTCTCCTGGAATGGCTACTATCAATATAATAAGATATGACCAGAGTTTTCCAGCATGTGGAGAAAGGGAAACTTCATGCACTGTTGGTGAGAATATAAATTAGCACAGTCATTATAGAGGGGCTTCCCTGGTGGCTCAGATGGTATAGCATCTATCTGAAGTGTAGGAGACCTGGGTTCAATTCCTGGGTTAGGAAGATCCCCTGGAGAAGGAAAAGGCTACCTACTCCAATATTCTAGCCAGGAAAATCCCATGGACAGAGGAGCCTGGTAGATTATATTCCATGGGGTTGCTAAGAACTGGACACAACTGAAGGACTAACACTTTCACTTTTTCACTCTATTTAGCATAGAAATGGAGAAGGCAATGGCACCCCACTCCAGTACTCTTGCCTGGAAAATCCCATAGATGGAGGAGCCTGGTAGGCTGCAGTCCATGGGGTCGCTAAGAGTTGGACACGACTGAGCGACTTCACTTTCACTTTCCACTTTCATGCATTGGAGAAGGAAATAGCAACCCACTCCAATATTCTTGCCTGGAGAATCCCAGGCATGGGGGAGCCTGGTGGGCTGTCATCTCTGGGGTTGCACAGAGTCAGACATGACTGAAGCGACTTAACAGCAGCAGCAGCAGCAGCATATAAATATCAAAACAACTATGAAAACAACTTATAAGATGGAATCTTTATAAAAAAAACCTGCTACTCAATACCCAGAGGAATAGGAAGGGCTGTTATATTAATAGTTTCCCTCTATAGATGCAAGTTGATTCAGAGGCTCCACTTTTAGTACAAAGCCAAATTCAATACATTTCCCTTTTATTAATAACTTACTTCTTTTTAATCATAGCCCATGTCCTAAATGCTAAATTTCTGAGTCAATAAATTAAGGAGAGTAAGAGTGTAGTAAAAAGTCACTAGTAAATGAATTATAAGATTGCTGTATTCCAGCTTTATTCTTTCTACTAACTAAATGGTCATTAACAAGTAATTTAACCTTTCTTAGTCTCATTTTCCTAATAACAAATAAGGGTATCTTATATACCACCAATTCATGGAGTTTTTGTGGAAAACCACTAAGATACTTTCCAGCTAACAATATTTAACAAATAAAAATACATGACTCACTGTTAACAACATCCCAAATATTCCATGGGGCATATTTTTCTAAATATTTGGAACTTCTTTACAGAAAAAAATAAAGATTATATGTTATTTAACTGAGATTTAAATTTAATTTTTTTTCAGTTTTTATCTGGAAACACAATCAACATTTTGAGCTAGATAATTCATTGTTAGGGGGCTGCCCTGTGTATTGTACAATGTTTAGGAACATTTTTCACTTTATCCACTGGGTACCAATATCTCTCCCTTCACTGTGACAATAGAAATGTCCTTAGATATTTCCAAGTATACACTGCCATCCTTCCCTTCATGATGAGCTTCTCTAAATTTTGAGTTAAGGATAAAGCCTCTGCTCTTTCCTTACAATTTATATCATCCTAGGTTTAGATATAGTTGCTTTAACTATACACTGGGGATACTGATAATATAAAGATTCCCAAAGGCAATGCCAAATACTGCTCAAACTACCGCACAATTGCACTCATCTCACACTCTAGTAAAGTAATGTTCAAAATTCTCCAAGCCAGGCTTCAGCAATATGTGAACCATGAACTTCCTGATGTTCAAGCTGGTTTTAGAAAAGGAAGAGGAACCAGAGATCAAATTGCCAACATCTGCTGGATCATGGAAAAAGCGAGAGAGTTCCAGAAAAACATCTATT
Organism: Bos grunniens; assembly: GCF_055505025.1. NCBI lineage: Eukaryota > Metazoa > Chordata > Mammalia > Artiodactyla > Bovidae > Bos > Bos grunniens. Next base: position 3,689,556 of record NC_141179.1, on the reverse strand, counting down.
TCTACTTGATTGACTATGCCAAAGCCTTTGACTGTGTGGATCACAATCAACTGTGGAAAATTCTGAAAGAGATGGGAATACCAGACCACCTGATCTGCCTCTTGAGAAATCTGTATGCAAGTCAGGAAGCAACAGTTAGAACTGGACATGGAACAACAGACTGGTTCCAAATAGGAAAAGGAGTATGTCAAGGCTGTATATTTTCACCCTGTTTATTTAACTTATATGCAGAGTACATCATGAGAAAAGCTGGACTGGAAGAAACACAAGCTGGAATCAAGATTGCCGGGAGAAATATCAGTAACGTCAGATATGCAGATGACACTACCCTTATGGCAGAAAGTGAAGAGGAACTAAAAAGCCTCTTGATGAAAGTGAAAGTGGAGAATGAAAAAGTTGGCTTAAAGCTCAATATTCAGAAAATGAAGATCATGGCATCCGGTCCCATCACCTCATGGGAAATAGATGGGGAAACAGTGGAAACAATGTCAGACTTTATTTTTCTGGGCTCCAAAATCACTGCAGATGGTGACCGCAGCCATGAAATTAAAAGACGCTTACTCCTTGGGAGGAAAGTTATGACCAACCTAGATAGCATATTCAAAAGCAGAGACATTACTTTGCCAACAAAGGTTCGTCTAGTCAAGGTTATGGTTTTTCCTGTGGTCATGTATGGATGTAAGAGTTGGACTGTGAAGAAGGCTGAGCGCTGAAGAATTGATGCTTTTGAACTGTGGTGTTAGAGAAGACTCTTGAGAGTCCCTTGGACTGCAAGGAGTTCCAGCCAGTCCATTCTGAAGGAGATCAGCCCTGGGATTTCTTTGGAAGGGATGATCCTAAAGCTGAAACTCCAGTATTTTGGTCACATCATGCGAAGAGTTGACTCACTGGAAAAGATTCTGATGCTGGGAGGGATTGGGAGCAAGAGGAGAAGGGGACGACAGAGGATGAGATGGCTGGATGGCATCACTGGCTTGATGGACGTGAGTCTCAGCAATCTCTGGGAGTTTGTGATGGACAGGGAAGCCTGGCGTGCTGCGATTCATGGGGTCACTAAGAGTCGGACATGACTGAGCGACTGATCTGATCTGATCTGATCTGGATTAAATAACAAAGTTTATTTAATGACCTTGGATATAGTGGTAAGTGTTTTTACATTTCAATTAGGTGCTAATATGCATAATGATCATATAAGCTGGTTGATATTAACTCCATTTTAAAGATTACAAAATCAAGCTGAGGAACAGAGAAATTAAGCAACTTGTTCAAGGTCTTACAAGCAAGTAAATGGCAGAGCCAGAATTCAAACCCAGTTGATTTGGTAGCAGAATCTAGTTCTTCAATATGCGAGATTGCTTCTCAGAAACCATGTAGATAACATGACAGACATCTGCCACTTAGTAAGAGATTAACACGTTCTATTGACTGTTAGAATTTGATTTGTGTTATTCTTTTATACAACTGTGAAAGCACGTGTTGTGCTATATGGTTTCTTTTGTACTTTTATAAATAGTGTCCTTACAACTACTTTGTACACTAGAGAGAGGGCAAGTAACAGCATCTTTATTTGATGAATAGTGAGCCCACATACTGGCCAGAGAGGTGAGATGAGCCTGAATGAGAATCCAGTTTTCTCACCCCTGGGTCAGCTTTCTCTCATATCAAAGTCACTTCTCTACTGAGCGTTGTGCCAAGTCCCCTAAGAAGACAAGGAAGGTAATATTAACAGACACTCTGTTTTCAAAAGGCTTAAGACAGACTGGAGGACAACAGCCAAAAAAAAAAAATCCTATGTGACAACAGAAGAGAACAGCGAATGCCTAAATGGTAGGACAAACCAGGAGTGCTGTAATGGATTTAAAGTGCTCTAGCCAAAGAATTGATGCTTTTGAACTGTGGTGTTGGAGAAGACTCTTGAGAGTCCCTTGGACTGCAAGGAGATCTAATCAGTCCATTCTAAAGGAGATCAGCCCTGGGATTTCTTTGGAAGGAATGATGCTAAGGCTGAAACTCCAGTACTTTGGCCACCTCATGTGAAGAGTTGACTCACTGGAAAAGACTGTGATGCTGGGAGGGATTGGGGGCATGAGGAGAAGGGGACAACAGAGGAGATGTCTGGATGGCATCATCAACTCGATGGACATGAGTTTGAGTGAACTCCTGGAGTCGGTGATGGACAGGGAGGCCTGGCATGCTTCAATTCATGGGGTCGCAAAGAGTCAGACACAACTCAGTGACTGAACTGAACTGAACTGAAAGCTTTAAAAAAAAATTGCAGAGTTTTGGATGCACAGATTTTTTTTTAAGTCCTGTATTTAAAGGGCACCTACTAAGTATCAGACATTGTGGTGAATGCTTTATATACAGTCAAGTATTATTAACTAACAAATCTGTGGAGAAATGTTAGTGATGTATCTTAGTTATGACTGGATTAAAGCTCTCATTTACAGATCACACTGTTAATATCTGTTAGAAATCAATTTAAATTCACTCTTTTAGTTTTAAAACCTGAGCTATTTCATGTGCAAACACAAGAGAGGGAAGGATATTGTATACCCAGAAGAGCGTATAATTTGAAAGCACAGAAATCAGAGTGACAGACAGAAAAAAAGACAGACTTGGGAGAGGGAAATCTGTTTCATTTTAACAGAGAATGCTTGTTATACAGCAAAACAAAAACAAACTTATCTAGAAATTGTTCTCTTTAAAAAAAATTTATTTTTGTCTTTTCCAGAAGGTCATATAAATGAAATAATACAATATGAAGCCAGGAGAGTTTGGCTTCTTATACTTATCATAGTGCTTTTATAATGTATCTGTGTTGTTAGGAGCAGAAATTAGATTAGTGATTGCCAGGAGCTGGAAATGTAGGCAAGGTATTGCTTGCAAAGAAGGGTGAAGGGACTCTGATGTGATGGAAATGTTCTATATCTTATCTTGATTGTGACTGGTTGTGGTTACCCAGACACATACAACTGTCAAAACTTGTCAAACTATTACACTTAAAAATGAAATTTATTGTATGTAAATTTATACCTCAATAAATCTGACTTAAAAGTAAAATAAATAAATAAATAAATAAATGAATTTATTACTAACTGATACTTTGTGTTGTTTATGTATTATCTCTTTCTATCCAAAAATGTCTCTTGGAAAGAGTGACCTTTTCTATCTTCTTTGTTTCTATGTCCACATAATCTAAAATAATGGTTTTACTCTAGAGGGCAATCAGTATATATTGTAAAATATGAGTGTGTTATAGACTGAAAGGAAGAATAAATGTCAGACATAGCAGATTTGTGAATAAAAATAGCTTAGAAAAATATTTCATAGCATAGGGTAATTAATTTAAAATATAGCATTAAACATGAAAATACATGTAGGAAAGATACATATGAATTATTGAATTTAGTCATAACACATTATTCTACTTATTTTTATTCATTAAATACATATTTATAGAGTACATAATAAATATGAAGTACTAAATTAATATCTATGGATTCAATACAAAAATAAGATACTGTTCTTGTCAAATACTTTTTACTGATTACTTGAGGAATACCAACATATGAGTGATTCATAGTTTTTATAAAATTGAAATGCATACAAGGTGGGGCAGATAATACTCAGGATCAATTGTTCCACTGCTTTATGAAGAAATTTTGCAACAGCTTTTGTGTAAAATACAAGTTCTGTACTATCTTAGTCTCATAAATTTAATTCATGCTAGGACAACTCAATAGCATTTTAGGTTCTATTAATCTTAATTCACTTAAAAATATTTATTGTGACCTTACCTACCAAATATTATACATTGTTTCAGTAGCAATAGCATTAATTATAGAATCTTGGCTTCATAAAATTTACATTCTAGAGGGAAGAAGACAGCTAATACATACATGAGATCTTCAGTTTTAATAAAATATATATTTCCTTGTTTTGTGGAAAAGGCCTAGAAGCCATGATAGTATCAATGACAACTGCTGGTGTCCAGATATAATTTCTAAATATTATTTTTTTTTTAAAAAGGATGAAGACAGTTCTATTTCCAGTTTTTTAAGGAGTCTATTATACAGAGTGAAGTAAGCCAGAAGGAAAAACACCAATACAGTATACTAACACATATATATGGAATTTAGAAAGATGGTAACAATAACCCTGTGTACGAGACAGCAAAAGAGACACTGATGTATAGAACAGTCTTATGGACTCTGTGGGAGAGGGAGAGGGTGCGAAGATTTGGGAGAATAACATTGAAACATGTAGAATATCATGTAAGAAAAGAGTTGCCAGTCCAGGTTCGATGCACGATACTGGATGCTTGGGGCTAGTGCACTGGGACGACCCAGAGGGATGGTATGGGGAGGGAGGAGGGAGGAGGGTTCAGGATGGGGAACACATGTATACCTGTGGCAGATTCATTTTGATATTTGGCAAAACTAATACAATTATGTAAAGTTTAAAAATAAAATAAAATTTAAAAAAAAAAGAAAGGAAAAAAAAAAAGGAGGAAGAAACCTTGGAGAAATAGTTTATTCCAGGTCATGGGCAGAAAATGTACAAAATGAAGGTAGGATGTCAAGGAAAAAATAGAATCTCTCACTAAGTCATTTTAAAGACACAGGAAGCCAACTCCCACTAACCAATTTTTGTTTCAGAAATTATGTCTTTAAATGATCAAAAAGCACACAATGTATTTAAAAAAGCAGTATGCTTTTATTGGAAGATGATTGCTTTACAATGTTGTGTTGGTTTCAGCCATACAAAAATGCAAATCAGTCATGAGGATACATACACACACACATATACATATATATATATGTATATATATATATGTGCCACCTCCTCTTGAGCCTCCCTGGAGTACTAGAAACAAAGCTCTCATTGAAAGTTAAAATTGCTAGGATAGTTGTTAATTATTCTGAAATTTGATAATTAAAGAGAAATTAATTAACATTTTATCTTCTTTTTCCCATATGAATTATATTTTAAGATAGCCAAATTATGCCTAATACATGAGGGGAGACTCATACTAGGAAGAATTCACAGACAGGTGGAATCAAGATGGAGTAGTAGGAGAGCAGTTAGCTCATCTCCCTTCATGAATACATCAAAATTACAACTACACATAGATCCCCTGGAGAACTGAATGGCTAGGGACTGGAATGTAAAATAGGAAGTCAGAGATACCAGGTGTGACAGGCAAGTTTGGTGATGGAGACCAAATGAAACAGGAAAAAGACTAACATAGTTCTGCCAAGAGAGTGGACTGGTCATAGCAAACACACTCTTTGAACAACAGAACATGGACATCACCAGATGGCCAATATCAAAATCATATTGATTATATTCTTTGCAGCTGAAGATGGAGAAGCTCTATATAGTCAGCAAAAACAAGACTGAAAGTTGACTGTGGCTCAGATCCTGAACTCCTTATTGCAAAATTCAGACTGAAATTGAAAAAAGTAGGGAAAACCAGTAGACCATTCAGGTATGACCTAAATGAAATCACTTATGATTATACAGTGGAAGTGAGAAACAGATTAAAGGGATTAGATCTGATAGACAGAGTGCCTGAAGAACTAAGGATGGAGATCCAGGGCTGTACAGGAGACAGTGATCAAAATCATTCCCAAGAAAATAAATTCAAGAAGCAAAATGGATGTCTGAGGAGGCCTTACAAATAGCTGAGAGAAGAAGACAAGCTAAAGGCAAAGGAGAAAAGGGAAGATATATCCATTTGAACGCAGAGTTCCAAAGAATAGCAAGGAGAGATAGGAAAGCCTTCCTCAGTGATTACTGCAAAGAAATAGAGGAATACAATAGAATCGGAAAGACTAGTGATCTCTTTGGAGAAGACAATGACATCCCACTCCAATACTCTTGCTTGGAAAATCACATGGATGGAGAAGGCTGGTAGGCTCCAGTCCATGGGGTCACTGAGAGTCAGATATAACTCAGTGATTTCACTTTCACTTTTGACTTCCATGCATTGGAGAAGGAAATGGCAACCCACTCCAGTGTTTTTGCCTGGAGAATCTCAGGGACAGAGGAGCCTAGTGGGCTGCTGTCTATGGGGTCGCACAGAGTCAGACACGACTGAAGTGACTTAGAAGCAGCAGAGCAGCAGAGATCTTTTCAAGAAAATTAGAGATACCAAGGGAACATTTCATGCCAAGATGGGCACAATTAAAGACAGAAACAGTATGGACCTAAAGGAGCAGAAGATATTAAGAAGAGATGGCAAGAATACCCAGAAGAACTATACAAAAAAACATCTTAATGACACAGATAACCACAATAGTGGTTATTTATCACTAACCTAGAGTTAGGCATCCAGGAATGTGAAATCAATGGGCCTTAAGAAGTATCACTATGAAAACGCTAGTGAAGGTGATGGAATTCCAGTTGACCTATTTCAAATCCTAAAAGATGATGCTGTTAAAATGCTACAATCAATATGCCGGCAAATTTGGAAAACTCAACAGTGGCCACAGGACTGAGAAATGTCAGTTTTCACTCCAATCCCAAAGGAGGGTAATGCCAAAGGATGTTCAAACTATTGCACAATTGCATTCATTTCACACAGCAAAGTGATGCTCAAAATTCTTCAAGCTACATGAACCAAGAACTTACAGATGTTCAAGCTGGATTTAGAAAAGGCAGAAGAACCAGTGATCAAATTGCCAACATCCACTGGATCATCGAAAAAGCAAGAAGAGAATTCCAGAAATACATCTACTTCTGTGTTATTGACTACACCAAATCCTTTGACCTGTGGAATGACACAAACTGGAAAATTCTTAAAGATGTGGGAATACTAGTCCATCTTACCTGCCTCCTGAGAAATCTGAATGCAGGTCAAGAAGCAGCAGTTAGAATCAGACATAGAACAATGCACTGCCTCCAAATTGGGAAAAGAGTATGTCAAAGCTGTATATTGTCACCCTGCTTATTTAACGTAAATGCAGAGTAAATCATGCAAAATGCCAGGCTGGATGAAACACAAGCTGGAATCAAGCCTGCAGGGAGAAATATCAACAACCTCAGATATGCATATGACACCACCCTTATGATAGAAAGCAAAGAGGACCTAAGTGCCTCTTGATGAAGGTGAAACAGGAGAGTGAAAAAGCTGGCTTAAAGCTCAACACTCAAAAAACTAGGATCATGGCATCTGGTCCCATCACTTCATGGCAAATAGAAGGGTAAAGAATCAAAACAGTGACATACTTTATTTTCATGGACTCCAAAATCACTTCAGATAGTGGCTGCAGCCGTGAAACCAAAGTATGCTTTCTCCTTGAATGTAAAACTATGACCAACCTAGACAGCATATTAAAAAGCAGAGACATTACTTTGCCAACAAAAGCCCATCTTGTCAAAGCTATGTTTTTGCCAGTAGTCCTTTATGGATGTGAGAGTTGGACCACAAATAAAGCTGAGCACTGAAGAATTGATGCTTTTTAACTGTGGTTTTGGAGAAGATGCTTGAGAGTACCTTGGGCTGTAAGGAGATCCAAGCAGTCAATCCTAAAGGAAATCAGTCCTGAATATTCATTGGAAGGACTGATCCTGAGGCTGAAGCTCTAATACTTTGGCCATCGGATATGCAGAACTGACTCATTTGAAAAGACCCTGGTACTGGGAAAGACTGAAGGCAGGAGAAGAAGGGGACAACAGAGGATGAGATGGTTGGATGGTATCACAGACTCAATGGATATGAGTTTAAGTAAGCTCTGGGAGTTTGTGATGGACAGGGAAGCTAGTTGTGCTGCAGTCCTTGGGGTTGCAATGAGTCAGACATGACTGAACCACTGAACTGAACTGAACAACTACATACAAATCAACCAATGAAACAATTATCTTTAAAGCAGGACAAGAAAATTTTTAAACATAAAATTATCTCTCTAGCCACTTCCCTGGTGGTCCTAAGAATGATATATATGAATTATTGAAGACTCCGGTTTCCACTGCAGGCAAAGTGGTTTAGATCCTTGGTGAGGGAAGTTCTGCATGCAATGATGTATGGCCAAAAAAAAAAAAAGAAAATTGTCTCTCTGCCCATTTGAACCACTACTCCATCACCTTTAATGTGCTTGTGAATATTCATTATACATATATATTTATAAGTTGAATCCCTTAGAAGACACAAGAATGCCTATACACTGTGGGGGAGGGGGAAGCAATTTCCTTTTGGTGTCAGTAAGGTTAACATTTCTTGAGATGGATGAAACTGGAACCTATTATACAGAGTGAAGTAAGCCAGAAAGAAAAACACCAATACAGTTTACTAAATCTTGTAGGAATCATGACAACCCACTACTTAACTTGCTGGGTTATGTAACCTGTCAATACGTTACTTTGATATATAACTCTTTGTCTTGGAAACTTAGATAACTGTGCCTTGTTCTCTAATAGGTAGAACAGTGCTCAGAGCTTTCTTAAATAGTGTTTTACCAATTATATTTCTCATGTTGGCTTGAATAAAACTTTCCATGTCTTTCTTTGATTATTCATTAAATTTTGTTGACACAGCTGTCACTGAAAATGATCTGAAGCAGAACAGCTCTTCTACAACAATGGCTGTATAGACAGAACCACATGGAGTCTAGTAGGAGGGAAGGAAAAGTCATGTAGTTGACCTCAGTCCATGCAGGTGACCCTGAATAAGAGAGAGGTATTACAGCCTTGGGGCATCGTCTCTGGCGAGTGAAGGATTTGAGCCATGTCTTAGGTATCTCAGTCCTGAAGTCTGAAACTGGGTAGACAAACAGCCTTACTGATTTGAAGTCCAGTGGGGCTTACTGGAGAATTGTAAATAACCAAGACAACTGCTCTTAAAGTGCATTCACAGAGTTGCTTCTCCTTGTCCCAATGTAGAAAAAGCAGACTGAAAACCACCTTGTGCTCTGCCTAACTTTCTATCACCACCCCAGGACATCCTCCAGAGTGAAACAGCTTCTGGTCCAGACTCTCCTGCTCATGCACTGCTCCCTGTTAGTTCTGTGGCTACCATTGCCAGTGACAGTGTGAAATACTGGAGGGAACAGAGCCAACTCCTGCCCCAGCCCTGTTTCTGACCAGAGCAGAGGCAGCCATTGCCAGCACATGCATTAGTGCACCCACACTGGAGGAAGCAAAACTAGCTTCAGGCAGAGGGTGCCATTACTGACTTGCAGGTCCATGCAGAAACTTGGGAAGGAGTGGAAGCAGCACCAGGGAAGAGCTTACCATTGCAGACACACATGTTCATGTCCTCATGTGGAAAATGGCAGAACTAGTTCAGCTGTATGCATCCAAATCTCTGGCCCCAATATAGCCTCTACCCAAGGTGTGTACATGGGGTAGCAAAAAACCGGACATAACTGAGCAACTAACACACACATACACACCAGTTGTGTATTCAAGGGAAACAGTGAGACAAACTAAGAAGTGCAGCCCCAAGACCACAGACCTGGCTATGATCTGAATCGAGGTAAACATCATCATCAGTTCAGTTCAGTCACTCAGTCATGTCCGACTCTTTGCGACCCATGAATCACAGCATGCCAGGCCTCCCTGCCCATCACCAACTCTGGAAGTTCACTCAAACTCACATTCATCGAGTCAGTGATGCCATCCAGCCATCTCATCCTCTGTTATCCCCTTCTCCTCCTGCCTGAAATCCCTCCCAGCATCAGAGTCTTTTCCAATGAGTCAACTCTTCGCATGAGGTGGCCAAAGTACTGGAGTTTCAGCTTTAGCATCAGTCCTTCCAAAGAACACCCAGGACTGATCTCCTTCAGAACGGACTGGTTGGATCTCCTTGCAGTTCAAGGGACTCTCAAGAGTCTTCTCCAACACCACAGTGCAAAAGCATCAATTCTTCGGGGCTCAGCTTTCTTCACAGTCCAACTCTCACATCCACACATGACTACTGGAAAAACCATAGTCTTGATTAGATGGACCTTTGTTGGAAAAGTAATGTCTCTGCTTTTGAATATGCTATCTAGGTTGGTCATAACTTTCCTTCCAAGGAGTAAGCATCTTTTAATTTCATGGCTGCAATCACCATATGCAGGGATTTTGGAGCCCCAAAAAATAAAGTCTGACACTGTTTCCACTGTTTCCCCATCTATTTCCCATGAAGTGATGGAACCAGATGCCATGATCTTAGTTTTCTGAATGTTGAGTTTTAAGCCAACTTTGTCACTCTCCTCTTTCACTTTCATCAAGAGACGTTTTAGTTCCTCTTCATTTACTGCCATAAGGGTGGTGTCACTGCATATCTGAGGTTATTGATATTTCTCCCGGCAATTTTTATTCCAACTTGTGCTTATTCCAGCCCAGCGTTTCTCATAATGTACTCTGCATATAAGTTAAATAAGCAGGGTGACTGTACCACAATATACTCAAAAAACTGAACTTCTTCAGAGATCCTGTTCTAGCACCTTGGGACCAATCCTTGTGCCCAATAAGCCAATGAGCATAGGATAAGCCCTCACTACCACTGGCTCTGTCTACAGTTTCTCCAAACCCTGCCCTCCATCAAAAGGAGGGTATCCATCATCCATGGGAAAGATGCAGGCCATGCTCACTTTAGAGTCAGCTCTCACATCAATCCATAAGGCACACACAGATCACCTAGGGACACTCCAAGGCAAACCTTCAAGACTAGCATAAATAGCTATTCACCTAATTTCGTAGAGACAGAGAAAATTAAACAAAATGAGAAGACAGAGAAACATGTTTTAAAAGAAAGAACAAGAAAAAACCCTAAGGAAACAGAGATAATTTGCCTAGTGGAGATTTAATAATAATAATAAGACTGCTAACTGAATTAGAGAAAAGGATAGATAAACACAGGGTTAAAAGACAGAACTAGAAAATAGATGCATTCAGAGCTGAATAACACAATAACTAAAACAAAAAAATAAAACAGAAGAAAATAACAGCCTTAATAATACACTTGTGCTCATAAGAGATCTGGAAGAAAAAATAGTGGCATACACCTAATAAAAATAACAAAAATAAATATTTTTTATAAAGATAATAGTTTATGGAACCACTGGGATAACATCAAACATACTAATACATATTGTAGAGTCCCGAGAGAGAGAAGGACATTGAAAATATGCTTGATAAAATTATGGCGGAAAACTTTCTGATCCTGGAGAATTAAATAAAATGACTCTTAATTTAAAACAAGCATAGTTACAGATGAACATTTATGAACTCCAATGTAACCACAAATCAAAAAGCTATAATATATACACAAATATTGATATAAACATATTTTAGTAATAACATAATAGTAATATAAACATAACATACTAGTAATATAAACATAATATTAAAGAAAATAAACTACAAGGGAATAGATTAAAATAAGAAGAAAAATACAAAGAAGTGTTACATAATCAGCAAAAAAGTAGTAAAATGTCAATAAGTGCATATTTATTAAAAACTGTTTTAAATGTCAATGGAATAAATGCTCCAAACAAAACCACAGGTGATTGACAAGGAAAAAACAAAAAGCAAACAAAAGCATTTTCTACATTTTACCTACAAAAGACTCAATTAAGATCAAGAGAAACAGAGAGATTGTTAGTGAGGGAATAGAAAATGTATTCCATCCAAATGGAAATTAAAACAAAGAAATTCTTAAATCAGAAAATGTAGACTTTAAAACAAAGTATAAAAATTCAAATACAATATTATAGGTGTTATCTGACAGTAAGCTTTCATGCCTTGGTTCTTCTCCATAAGACCTTTAAATTTACTAGAGACTCAATGTGGAGAGGTAAGATATGATGGCAGGGAGTAAGACCCTGAGATCAGTTTTTCTCATGGGCACACCAAAATCACAATTATCTGCAAAATAACCATTCATGAAAAGGAACAGAACCTACCAAAAATATCTAGACGTTGTGATATAAAGAAGCTACCATAAAATGTGTAGGAGGGATACACTTGCAAAAGTCCTATATATCCAGGGAGTAAGTGAAAGTGAAGTCACTCAGTCCTGTCCAACTCTTTGCGACCCCGTCGACTGTAGCCTACCAGGCTCCACCGTCCATGGGATTCTCCAGGCAAGAATACTGGAGTGGGTTGCCATTTCCTTCTCCAGGGGATCTTCCCTGACCCAAGGATGGAACCCAGGTCTCCTGCATTGGAGGCAGATGCTTTAACCTCTGAGCCACCAGGGAAGTGATATATCCAGAGAAGTGACCCACAAAAAGGAGAAAAACTACACTGCAGAGCTTCTCCAAAACGTGTTAGAAATCTGAGCGCCAGGTTGGGGTCAGTTGGGGGTCCTGCATTCGGAAGATGAGCTGCCAGAGTGTTTGCCTTTGAAGGCAAACAGACTTAATTTTGAGAGTCCCAGTTGGCTCAGGGAAATAGAGATTTCACTTAAAGGATGCACACAAAATTTCACATACTTTGGGAAACAGAACAGAAAGAGTAATCTGAGAGGAGCCCGATCAGACCTACCTCTTGATCTTCAAGAGTCATCTGGAAAAGCAGGAGTTGACTGCAGCTCACTGTGAGAATTAGACATTGGTAGATGTTATTTCTGGCAGCACTTTCTACCAAGTGAACACGGGAGCTAACAAGTGCCATTGTGTAATCCTCCCTCTAGCTTATTAACAGAAAGATCTGGCCCCACCCAACAGCCTGTAGGTGCAAGTGCTAGAATGTCTCAGCATAAAAATTTAACTGGGCAAGGATACAGCCCCACTGAATCATTAAGCAGGATGACTTAAGACCCCAGAGTCAACTGTTGCCTCTGCTTACCAGAGGGCTCAGGATCCAATTCCACTCACTGTTGGGCAGGCACCAGTCTCAGAGTCTCGTGAGCCGTAGGTCCTGCCTGCCCTTCCCAGGGAACCTGCTATAGCTTCTAGATGAGCCTCACCCAACAGGGGCAAACAACAGACTCAAGAAAACCACAAACCTGCAGGCTGCTGACTCAGCCTGACATTTAGCAGGCCAGATCCTGCCTTGGGATGAGTTGGGCCCTGGCCCTGACAACTAGCAGAACAACACAAGTTTTGGGACACCCCAGACTATTTATGCTATACTGATAAAGGCAAACATATAGTAAATGTAGAAAATCACTCACAAAAAGCTATTATGCCAAAAGTAGCTAAATCGTTGTTATCCAGAGTAAGAAATTAAGAGAGACAAAAAACAATTAAATGTAAAATATGTTACGAAAAATAGTAATCATGAGTGGAGGAGAGAACAAATGCAGGACTGTTAAAATGTGTTATAAAGTAAGAGAACAGCAACTTAAAAGAAACTATATATGTGGTATATATTATATACCAATAGTCTAAAATAGATATCCACACAAAAATGAAAAAGACATCTAAACATAACCCAAAAGATTCATCAAATTACAAGATAAGAAAACGAACAAAAAATAGCAAGGAAAACAACCCCAAAACAATTATCAAAATAACAATAAAAGGATACATATCAATAATTACCTCAAATGTAGAGGGACCAAATGAATCAATCAAAGAATACAAAGTGACTCAATGGATACAAAAACATCTATATATTTACTGCCTACAAGAGACTCACTTCCGATCTAAAAACATAGGCAAACTGAGAGAAAAAGAATGAAAAAGGATATTTCATACAAATTGAAATTGAAAGAAAGCTGGAGTAGCAATACTTATCCCAAAGAAAATAGACATTAAAAAAAATACTGTTACAAGAGATAAAGAAGGGCATTATACAACAATCAAGGGATCAGTTCAAGAAGATGATAGAACTAATATAAATGTATATGCAGCAAACAAAGAAACACTAAAATACATAAAACAAATATTAATAGACATAAAGGAAGAAACTAACAGTAATGCAATAATATTAGTGGAATTTAACAATCGACTTTCGTCAATAGATAGATCAACAATACAGAAATTCAGTTAAAAAAAGAAAAAAAAATAAGAACATCAAAAGTTACATTAAACCAGATGAATTTAGTAGATATATGTATATAGAATACTCCATGCAAAAGCACCAGAATACATATTTTTATAATATGCACATAGAGCATCCTCCATGATAAATCATGTTGGGCTGCAAAACAAGCCTTGACAAATTTAAGATTTAATCAGATCAAGTACTTTCCCAACTATAATGCTATAAGACTAGAAATTGATTACAAGAAAAGTAATTCAAAAATCACAAATATGTGGAGGCTAAACAATATGCTACTTAAACTATCAATAGATCACTGAAAAAACTAAAGGGGAGATAATACCTGGAGAAAAATGAAAAGAGAACAATCCAAGATCTATGGAGCATAGGAAAACAGTGTCTCCTAAGAGGAAACTTGATAGTGACCTAAGCATACCTCGGGAAGCAAGACAATATTGAACAAATGACCTAACCTTACATCTAAACAACAGTATCCAAAGTTAGAAGGAAAAGGTGAAAGTGAAGTCTCTCAGTTGTGTCTGACTATTTGCAACCCCATGGACTGTAGCCTGCCAGGCTCCTCTGTTCATGGTATTTTCCAAGCAAGAGTACTGAAGTGGGTTGTCATTTCCTTCTCCAGGGGATCTTCCCGACCCAGGGAGTGGAACCAGGTCTCCTGCATTATAGATGGATGCTTTACCTTCTGAGTCACCAGGGAATCTGGTAGAAGAAAAGAAATAAAAATCAGAGGAGAAATATATGAAAAGGAAACTAAAAACAATAGAAATGATCAATGAAACTGTCATTTGACAAGATAAACAAAATAGATAAACATTTAGCCAGAAAAATGAAGAAAGAAAGAGAGGGGGCTCACAGCAATAAAATCAGAAATATAAAAAAGAAGTTTCATCTAATATCCCAAAAGTTGATTTAAGAGACTATTATGAACAGCTATCTGCCAATAAAATGCCAACCAAAAATAAATGGAAAAGTTTTTAGAAATGTTCACTTTCCCAAGAGTGAACCAGGGAGAAATAGAAAATATGAAATAAAAACAAACAAAACAATTACCAGTAATGGTATTGAATCAGTAATTTTAAAACTTCCAAAAAACAAAAATCTAGGACCAGATGGCTTCACAGTTGAATCCTATTAAACAATTAGAAATAAATTAACGTCGATTCTTCTCAAGCTATTCCAAAGTATTGTTGAATAATGAACACTTCCAAATTCATTCAACTATGTCAGCATTACCCTGATACCAAAACCAGACAAAGATATCATTAAAAAACAAATAAAATAACAGGCCAATATATTTGAAGAATATAGATGCAAAATCCTCAACAAGTTATTACCAAGCCAAATCTAACAATACATTAGAAGAATCATATACCTTAATCAAGTGAGATTTATCCCAGCAATGGAAGGATTTTGCAATATTTATAAATGAATTTATATGATATATCACATTAATAAATTAGATAATACACATTATATGATCAATTCAATAAAAATGGGAAAAGCTTTAGACAAAGTTCAATATCCATTTATATTAAAACTCTATCTAAAGGGGGTACTTTAAAAGGAGAGGGGCTGTTCTAAATCAAAGAAGAATTTATAAAAAATTTAGATATATCCAGATACAAACAGTATGCCTGATTTAGATTCTAATTTATATAAACCAGTTATAAAAATGCATTTTTCAAAATAAATAATGAACTGACTATAACTTAAAGAATTAAATAAATATTTAAACTTTACATCTACCTGCTTTGAAAACTTCTATGGACTTTTAGACATTTACATACCTTGAAGGTTTACGTTTGAATAACTGTAATTATTGTTTTGACTATTTGTGCTTGTGTGTGTGTGTTAATGATAATGCACTGACAATTAGCAACCTAATATACATATATATATATTTTTTCTTTTATATAGTTTTGCTAACTATCTCTAAAATGTCTTGGATAGAAAGTATTTTGTAAACATAAAGATTTTCCTGGATGATACTTATTTTCCCTACCTCAGACATGGAAGTAGCCAACCTGCAAGGAACTTTGATTTCTTTATGTAGAGACTAGTATTAGAGACAAAAATATCACAGCTGTGGATTTATTATCAAACATCTGTTCAGATATTTGTTATAATGTTTTACATGATATTCAGGGTAGAATGAAGTATGGTATATCAGCTATTCCTGAGATTAAATTTTCTTCTTCTTCAAAAGAGCCAGAATTTCACATTCATGTTCCAATTTAATCCTATTTCTTTTGATCTTGTTCTAATATAAGAAGTAATTTCCTCTTTTTTTGCTTTCTTTGATATATCAAGTTACGCTGATATATCATATTAAGGCATATATTTATGCTGGTGCCTTCTCCCAAACTTAGGAGTATTGATTTATTTATTCACTGATTTCCTTATTTACTATTTTCTTTCTGGCTTAACCATCTCAGAAAATGCTAACAAATTTTACATATACAGGTGATATTTTCCCCCTCATGATTGCTTAAATACTAATGCTTAAAAATAAAAATAGATCTCAACCTCCCTCTAAACTTAAAAAAATTTTCCAGAAACAGAAATCACCTAAATTGCTACAATTTCCAAAAACTTAAACCAAATCAATGGATAAGATGAAACAATCAAATACAAGACTTTGAGATTTTGTAGAAAACAGTCTTTTAAATGAGTGCAACTTTCTGACTTTCTAGCTAGTTTGCCTGAATATTTCACTCCACTAAAATCAATTGGGTAAATGTATTTATATTTTATTTTATTATGTGTCCCATATATTAAAATATAATTAATAATGACATAATGTATACCTAATGATCATAATAACAAGAAGGAAAACCATCTTAATCTTCTCAAATTTGACTAAAAAATTTCAACAAAATACTTTCTGTGATCTGAATATTCCATAAGGTCCAGTTCAAAAAAGAGAGAGTTATACATGGAAATAACATATTGATAGGGAATCCAGTATGCCTTGCTCTCTGCCTGAGTCTATGTTGGGGAATGATCAGTTATCCTCTTCAACTAAGAATACAGTATTTGGAAGTACTTCTCATCTGGTATTTCTTTTCTGGTATCATCTCTGTTGGGACTCACGCTTTCCTATCCTTCTGGAAGTCAGCAGCACAATTTCTATCAGTTGTGAACGATGCTTTATCCAATTCCTCAATGCTTTCTCTTAGCTTAATTGTATCTGGACTGTCTGGACAGAGTTTGGCCTAAGGGCTTCATCACCTTGACTCTAAGATCCACTCTCCTTATTTTCCCAATGCCAAAAGTATTCATATCACATTAAGTAATCTTGATATTTTATAAATAAATTTATGTATGTAACTGAACATGTATTGTGCCATTTGGGTTTTCTGTCTTCAACTCTCATTAGAGATTATCAATTTCCCCACTCATTGTGCTAGTCAAACTATTAATAGAAGCCAGGACATTGTGCTTGGGTTTGCTTGTCTTGGCTAAGCCATCTTCATTTGTCCAAGGAGATCAACTGAATGGTATGTGTGAGCAGTTGTCAAATTCTGCTGATCCACTAATAACACTCCTTCAGAAACAACTTTCAGGTTCTCAGGTCTCCCTCTGAACATCACACTCTTCTTTTCACAGACTTTCAACAGCACTTCTAAAGTGAATACTAAATGGATTCTAAAGGGAGTGGCTTCATTATTATTACACTGCCAGGGGCACTCTGTAGTGTTGCTTTCTAAGAGAACTGTTCTAGATGAATGGAGAGAGATAAAACATGGGCTTTAGATATGAGGCCCATGAACTGAGTCAGAACTCACTGGAAGTAGGGAGCTACACAAAGCAGGCTTAATGCAGTATATCTATGTGAATCATTCTTGTACCTCTTATCTGTGAGTTTTCCCATGACAGTCTCTTCCAAATGTCCTGTCAAGAGGTAAGAGAGATACTAAATTCCTTACACCACTGCCCCTCTTTCTTCAACCTTACATTACCAAGTGTAAAGGCTTTAAGCTGAGAATTTAGAGACTTTTGTTGAAGGAATAATAAGACTGTGTAGGGAGACAGGCTTTACTGGAAAACTAATGCAGCCCAATTGTTCAGGGTCCAAGCAAGGCTTTAGCAATATGTGAACCATGAACTTCCTGATGTTCAAGCTGGTTTTAGAAAAGGCAGAGGAACCAAAGATCAAATTGCCAATATCCACTGGATCATGGAAAAAGGAAGAGAGTTCCAGAAAAACATCTATTTCTGCTTGATTGACTATACCAAAGCCTTTGACTGTGTGGATCACAATCAACTGTGGAAAATTCTGAAAGAGATGGGAATACCAGACCACCTGACCTGCCTCTTGAGAAATCTGTATGCAGGTCAGGAAGCAACAGTTAGAACTGGACATGGAACAACAGACTGGTTCCAAATAGGAAAAGGAGTACGTGAAGGCTGTATATTGTCACCCTGCTTATTTAACTTCTATGCAGAGTACATCATGAGAAATGCTGGACTGGAAGAAACACAAGCTGGAATCAAGATTGCCAGGAGAAGTATCAATAACCTCAGATATGCAGATGACACCACCCTTATGGCAGAAAGTGAAGAGGAACTAAAAAGCCTCTTGGTGAAAGTGAAAGTGGAGAGTGACAAAGTTGGCTTAAAGCTCAGCATTCAGAAAACGAAGATCATGGCATCTGGTCCCATCACTTCATGGGAAATAGATGGGGAAACAGTGTCAGACTTTATTTTTTTGGGCTCCAAAATCACTGCAGATGGTGACTGCAGCCATGAAATTAAAAGACGCTTACTCCTTGGAAGGAAAGTTATGACCAACCTAGATAGCATATTCCTAAGCAGAGACATTACTTTACCAAAAAGGTCCATCTAGTCAAGGCTATGGTTTTTCCAGTGGTCATGTATGGATGTGAGAGTTGGACTGTGAAGAAGGCTGAGCACCAAGGAATTGATGCTTTTGAACTGTGGTGTTGGAGAAGATGCTTGAGAGTCCCTTGGACTGTAAGGAGATCCAACCAGTCCATTCTGAAGGAGATCAGCCCTGGGATTTCTTTGGAGTGAATGATGCTAAAGCTGAAACTCAAGTACTTTGGCCACCTCATGCGACGAGTTGACTCAATGGAAAAGACTCTGATGCTGGGAGGGATTGGGGGCAGAAGGAGAAGGGGACGACAGAGGATGAGATGGCTGGATGGCATCACTGACTCGATGGACGTGAGTCTCAGTGAACTCTGGGAGTTGGTGATGGACAGGGAGGCCTGGCGTACTGCAATTCATAGGGTCGCAAAGAGTCGGACACGACAGAGCAACTGACCTGAATGGAACCTGGCCTTGGCTTTGCTTTCTTATCCAGATTCAAGTTTGGTTCAAACTAGCAAGTACTTTTCTTGTCTTTGCCATTGATTCCTGAGTCTCCTTTGAACAATCTCAGGAGAAGAAGGTGCGTGGGTATCTTCAACTTCATTCAGAGTCTTGCTTCTTCTCTATCGACATATTGCTGTCTTAAAATTGCAAAGAGAATTACAATGCGTACTAAAAGATAGGTATTAACAACAAGCTCTTTTTAAAAAGCTAGTTAAATATTTTTATTATTAATTTCTTTCCAGATCAGTACTTTCTGAGAGGAATACCAGGATGATTCTGATGCAGCCCTCTGTTTTGGAAACAGTCTATGCCTGGAAACTTAACACTTCAGAAGTAGAATTATCTATTGTTAAAATCTAATTGTAAGAAATATACAAATCTGCATTCCATGTCTGTTCAGTTCAGTTCAGTCACTCAGTCATGTCTGACTCTTTGCGACCCCATGAATTGCAGCATGCCAGGCCTCCCTGTCCATCACCAACTCCTGGAGTTCACTCAGACTCATGTCTATCAAGTCAGTGATGCCATCCAGCCATCTCATCCTCTGTCATCCCCTTCTCCTCCTGCCTCCAATCCCTCCCAGCATCAGAATCTTTTCCAATGAGTCAACTCTTTGCATGAGGTGACCAAAGAACTGGAGTTTCAGTTTTAGCCTCAGTCCTTCCAATGAACAACCAACACTGATTTCTTTTAGAATGGACTGGTTGGATTTCCTTGCAGTCGATGGGATGCTCAAGAGTCTTCTCCAACACCACAGTTCAAAAGCATCAATTCTTCGGCACTCAGCTTTCTTCCCAGTCCAACTCTCACATCCATACATGACCACTAGAAAAACCATAGCCTTGACTAGACAGACCTTTGTTGGCAAAGTAATGTCTCTGCTTTTGAATATGCTATCTAGGTTGGTCATAACTTTCCTTCCAAGGAGTAAGCGTCTTTTAATTTCATGGCTGCAGTCACCATCTGCAGTGATTTTGGAGCCCAAAATAATAAAGTCTGACACTGTTTCCGCTGTTTCCACTGTTTCCCCTTCTATTTCCTAGGAAGTGATGGGACCAGATGCCATGATCTTCATTTTCTGAATGTTGAGCTTTAAGCCAAATTTTTCACTCTCCACTTTCTCTTTCATCAAGAGGCTTTTTAGATCCTCTTCACTTTCTGCCATAAGGGTGGTGTCATCTGCATATCTGAGGTTATTGACATTTCTCCTGGCAATCTTGATTCCAGCTTGTGCTTCTTCTAGCCCAGTGTTTCTCATGACTGTTAGCTTTTTAATTTCCATGTTTTTCAAGTTGATACCCTAATTCACAAATAATGTGTATGTTATGTATTATCTTCAGGAGTACTTAAAATATTTCAGATAACTAATTTCTTTTTAGGCATTCTCTGAGTTAAGTAACCTGTCATGTTCAAGTCCACCTAGTAAGTAAGATGTGAAAATGAAAGCAGAAACAATGGTCATCTGACTCCTGGTCAGTGTTTTTCTACAATTCTGAGGTTTACTTTAAAACTCCTAGCCTCTCCATTTGCTAGTTTAGTAAAGATGCTCAGATTTAAATGGATTCTCTTGTTAGAGCCACCATTATTTTTCAAGGATAAGTCACAGCTAAGACTATTATTTCTTGGGACTGAGAGCAAGAGAAGTACTAGAGGAACTGACTTTTGACATGCTGGAACTAAGTTCTTGGTGACAATATTCAAGTTGTGACAATTTTGCTGTTTTCTCACTTCAAACTCAGCCCTGAGGTATAAACTAAACCTGAAAGTTATTGAGTAAACAGTTCTTAATTCAGTTGGATTTGAATTATAAATGGCCACAAATGGTTCTTTATTATTATTTTTTCTAGAAACTTAGAGTACAATTCATAAAATGATCAGTAGCCTCTAATGAAGTATGCTTTCTGTTGGCTAATGAGCTGCAATTGGCTGACACCTCTCAGTTAGTCCAGTAAGTACAGAAGGGAAGTGCCGAGGACCAGCCCCGGCTGATCCAGGGTATTCGAAGGGGAGACGGCATCGGCGACTATTTATATGCTAATTAGAGATATAGAGAACAATAGAATGAGGATAGCTCAGTAGGAAAATTCAGTGGAGAAAAGAAGCTGAGTAGCTTGGTTTACGCGGGAGACCAATAAAACTTCAAGACAAGAAGTTTGCACCACTTACGTAGGCCGCAGGCGCCCTCTCGAATAGCGGAAGGTGCCTCACCCTAGACACCTTCTCGAGTGGGTCTTAGAAGCCCAGGCATAATTAGTAAGCGTGGTGGGTTCCACGCTCCAGATGGAGACTCAGCTGGAAGTTAAAAGAAAGAATGACATGGGGAGACCAAGCGTTGGTGAGCAAGGCCCATAGCTTTATTTTTAACAGGGGCTTTTATACCCTAAGTTACACATAGAGGATAATAGGGGAGGCAAAATCAGCAGTCTTTGGTTCTTATCAAAAACCAAGGTTTCTTTCCTGCAAATGTATCGTATACAAATGGTTTAGGTGATTTACATCATCTTCTGGCCAGAAGGCCTACTAACATTTTATGACTCTTGACAAGGACTTATCAACAAAGACTTATTTTCTCTAAGAGTAATTATTTCAAGGTTTGGCACCATCTTCCAAAGATAAAATTGCATTCCTATAGGGCGGATGTGTAATGGGTTTACAACAAAGAAAGAATTTATTACCTTAAGGGTCTAAAGTTACTAACACCAAGGCCACTACTTATTTTTTCTATACACCCACTATTAATTGATACATATTCAAGGATACAATTCAGGGGATGTGAAAACTTGGCAACAAGCATTGACTCATCAATGAAATCCTTTACTAGTTTATTCTGACAGTTTTTAACTCTCTGAGAGGCTCTAAGCTATTTGAATATCTTAAGCTTCCCATGCCTCTCGAGGCTGGGAGACTGTAAACAATCGTATGCATAGCTGCAGGAGTCCGGGTAAACTTGTCAGGCGAGTTAGAGAGCCATCAGAGGGGTTTGGATTT
The DNA here is from genome assembly GCF_055505025.1 of Bos grunniens. NCBI lineage: Eukaryota > Metazoa > Chordata > Mammalia > Artiodactyla > Bovidae > Bos > Bos grunniens. The sequence goes on along the minus strand of NC_141179.1, from coordinate 3,667,284 downwards.
AAACACTCCTAATTGCCCAGGAACTTTATTAATTGGAGTTGTAAGTTAACTCTTTGACAGAGAGAGAGCGAGATGGTGGTAGGGGACAGCCCCCAGTAAAGTCAGAGGTGAGAGCACAAAGCAATAAAGTAGGCAGACTCTGGTTTTTTGAGGGAAAATGCTCGAGAATATCCGGGGGGACTCCTGAGGCTCGATCCCGCCTTTGCGTATGCCGAGCCTCCTTCCTCATGACCTTTGTCACGAGTGGAATGCCTCACCGGCTCCCCGCAGGGAAGGAGTTAGGTTAGAGTTCTACCTCTCTCTTAGAGATGACTAAAGCAAATGCACCCTGTATCAATCAGAATACACACTGAGTGGAATGATGAAGTCCAAATAGCAGTGGCTTGAACAAGCTAGAGTTTTATTTCTCTCTCAGTTAAGAGGCTAAGCAGTTTCAGATTAAGTATTCCAAAGCTGATACATCAGGGTGTTCGGGATGCAGGCTAGCTCCATCTTGTCATGGTTGAAAATGATTGCTTCAGCTTATGTCAACTTCCATTCATTCCATTCTGAAGGAACAGAACAAGGTAGAGGGGAGAGTATATTGCATTCTTTTTAAGTATACGAACAAGAACTAGCTCACATAAATTTCACTAACTTCCCTTTGTATAAAACCTAATCATCTGGCCAAAGCTAGCTGCAAGAGAGCTGGCAAGAAAACTAAACAAACAAAAAATACAAAGTTTAGTTGGACTGCCATTTGCTCAATTGAAAATTCCATTATTATTAAAGGGTGAGAGATGGATATTGGAATGATCATCACAGTCTCTTTCATGGCCTCTAAAAGTGCCTAAAAACTTACCCTTCACAATTTTAAGGGGTAGTAAGCTATAAAGCAGCCTTGTAACCCAAAGAAATCTTCCTATGTACTCTCATTATATCAGTTCTGGTCTCATTCCCATATTCTGTATGAACTAATAACCATGTCCTGATTCACCCATTATTCTGACGTCCTCCTAGAAAAGCATGAATTTTTCACTATCAAAAGTATCTCAGTTTGGCAGATAAATGATATATTTACTTTATCAGGGGCCCTTGTACAACATCCTGCCTTATATTCCTCCCCTCCCTCCCCAGAACCCAAGCTGTGAAAGAAAACTAGATTAGCCATCTATAGAAAAAACAAAAAATGAGGCACAAACTCCAGCTCCTACCAGAGAAGCATGACCTTTTTGTCAATAAAAATCTCCTTTTATAGTTCTAGAATTAGCAGAAGCCCTTGCACACATTAGTAGGCATCAGAGGCCCCATCGTTAATTTTTTTTTAAATTTTTTTCTTGAGATATAAAAATTGCCAAGTTTTAAGAAGGTAAGGCTTACATGAAAACTTTTACTGTATTTCTTCTTTCAAGTTAAATAGCTGGTGTAGTACATTTCTTTCTGACATCTACATTCAGTGTTAAACCTGTGAACTGTCACCCATTTGATGAAATATTCTTTAAATAACACCAGACCAAAAGATTCTATATATGCCATTTATAACTAGAAGTTTGTTTCATTATAATCTTGTCATTACTGCTGTACCACCATAGGAAGCTTTTGAACTATCAAAGTTAGTCTGTGAACATCATCATCACTGAAACATTTTCTCATATAATGTTGGGAACCAATGTCAGAATAAAAGCCAACACACATAACAGAAAAATTGGAAGGAAAAGATATATCCATCTTCCTGACCTCAGCTCTCAGCTTAGGAAAGTGACCAATGTAAAAATTGATGTGTTTATCTTTTCAAGTAGGGCTATTGAAGACAACCAAGATTAAGCCTTTGAGATATTCCCAAGACTTTGAAAAGGGAGATATTCTGGACAGAAAATAAATATTGAGCTATAAAACAAGAGAAAGAGATCTTAGAGGAATGTCACAGGACAAAACCCCTGCATAGATCACTGCCTTGTCTGGACAAAAGGGTTTGCATACCTTAGTGAAGCTATGAGACATGCAGTGCAGGGCCACCCAACGGATGAGTAATAGTAGAGAGTTCTGACAAAATATGGTCCACTGAAGGAAGGAATGCCTATCCACTTAAGTATTCTTGTTTCAAGAAGCTCATGACAGTATGAAGATGAGCCTCCTAGGTCAGAAGGTGTCCTATATGCTACTGGAGAAGAAGGAAATTACTAATAGCTCCAGAAATAAGGAAGCAGATGAGCCAAGGCAGAAACAATGTTCAGCGTGGGTCTGTTTAGTGGTGAAAGTAAAGGCCAATGTTGTAAAAAAACGATAATGCATAGTAACCTGGAACGTTAGTACCATGAACCAGGATAAATTGGATGTGATCTAACAGCTGGCAAGAGTGAATATCAACATCATCAGTTCAGTTCAGTCGCTCAGTCGTGTCCGACTCTTTGTGACCCCATGAATCGCAGCACGCCAGGCCTCCCTGTCCATCACCAACTCCCGGAGTTCACTCAGACTCATGTCCATCGAGTCAGTGATGCCATCCAGCCATCTCATCCTCTGACGTCCCCTTCTCCTCCTGCCCCCAATCCTTCCCAGCATCAGAGTCTTTTCCAATGAGTCAACTCTTCACATGAGGTGGCCAAAGTACTGGAGTTTCAGCTTTAGCATCATTCACTCCAAAGAAATCCCAGGGCTGATCTCCTTCAGAATGGAATGGTTGGAACTCCTTGCAGTCCAAGGGACTCTCAAGAGTCTTCTCCAACACCACAGTTCAAAAGCATCAATTCTGTGGCGCTCAGCCTTCTTCACAGTCCAACTCTCACATCCATACATGACCACAGGAAAAACCATAGCCTTGACTAGACGGACCTTTGTTGGCAAAGTAATGTATCTGCTTTTCAATATGCTATCTAGGTTGGTCATAACTTTCCTTCCAAGGAGTAGGAAGGAAGGCATTCCTTCCTTCATCTTTTAATTTAGTGGTTGCAGTCACCATCTGCAGTGATTATGGAGCCCCAAAAAATAAAGTTTGACACTGTTTCCACTGTCTCCCCATCTATTTCCCATAAAGTGATGGGACCGGATGCCATAATCTTCATTTTCTGAATGTTGAGCTTTAAGCCAACTTTGTCACTCTCCACTTTCACTTTCATCAAGAGGCTTTTTAGTTCCTCTTCACTTTCTGCCATAAGGGTGGTGTCATCTGCATATCTGAGGTTATTGATATTTCTCCCAGCAATCTTGATTCTAGCTTGTGCTTCTTCCAGTCCAGCGTTTCTCATGATGTACTCTGCATAGAAGTTAAATAAGCAGGGTGACAATATACATCCTGACATACTCTTTTTCCTATTAGGAACCAGTCTGTTGTTCCATTTCCAGTTCTAACTGTTGCTTCCTGATCTGCATACAGATTTCTCAAGAGGCAAGTCAGGTGGTCTGGTATTCCCAATGCTTTCAGAATTTTCCACAGTTTATTGTGATCCACACAGTCAAAGGCTTTGGCATAGTCAATGAAGCAGAAATAGATGTTTTTCTGGAACTCTCTTGCTTTTCCCATGATCCAGTGGATGTTGGCAATTTGATCTCTGGTTCCTCTGCCTTTTCTAGAACCAGCTTGTACATCAGGATGTGCATGGTTCACATATTGCTGAAGCCTGGCTTGGAGAATTTTGAGCATTACTTTACTAGCATGTGAGATGAGTGCAATTGTGTAATAGTTTGAGCATTCTTTGGCATTGCCTTTCTTTGGGATTGGAATGAAAACTGACCTTTTCCAGTCCTGTGGCCACTGCTGAGTTTTCCAAATTTGCTAGCATACTGAGTGCAGTACTTTCACAGCATCATCTTTCAGGATTTGAAATAGCTCAACTGGAATTCCATCACTTCCACTAGCTTTGTTTGTAGTGATGCTTTCTAAGGCCCACTTGACTTCACATTCCAGGATGTCTGGCTCTAGATGAGTGATCACACCATCGTGATTATCTGGGTCTTGAAGATCTTTTCTGTACAATTCTTCTGTGTATTCCTGCCACCTCTTCTTGATATTTTTTTGCTTCTGTTAGGTCCATAGCATTTCTGTCCTTTATTGAGCCCATCTTTGCATGAAATGTTTCGTTGGTGTATCTAATTTTCTTGAAGAGATCACTAGTCTTTTGCATTCTGTTGTTTTCCTCTATTTCTTTCATTGATCACTTAGGAAGACTTTCTTATCTCTTCTTGCTATTCTTTGGAACTCTGCATTCAGATGTTTATATCTTTTCTTTTCTCCTTTGCTTTTCACTTCTCTTCTTTTCACAGCTATTTGTAAGGCCTCCTCAGACAGCCACATTGCTTTTCTGCATTTATTTTCCATGGGGATGGTCTTGATCCCTTCCTCCTGTACAATGTCATGAACCTCTTTCCATAGTTCATCAGGCACTCTATCTGTCAGATCTAGGCCCTTAAAACTATATCTCCCTTCCACTGTATAATTATAAGGGATTTGCTTTAGGTCATACCTGAATGGTCTAGTGGTTTTCCCTACTTTCTTCAATTTAAGTCTGAATTTGGTAATAAGGAGTTCATGATCTGAGCCACAGTCAGCTCCTGGTCTTTTTTTCTGGGGACTGTATAGAGCTTCTCCATCATTGGCTCAAAGAATATAATCAATCTGATTTTGGTGTTGACCATCTGGTGATGTCCATGTGTAGAGTCTTCTCTTGTGTTGTTGGAAGAGGGTGTTTGCTATGACTGGTGCATTTTCTTGGCAAAACTCTATTAGTCATTGCCCTGGTTTATTCCGTATTCCAAGGCCAAATTTGCCTGTTACTCCAGGTGTTTCTTGACTTCCTACGTTTGCATTCCAGTCCCCTATAATGAAAAGGACATCTTTTTTGGGTGTTAGTTCTAAAAGGTCTTGTAGGTCTTCATAGAACCGTTCAGCTTCAGCTTCTTCATCATTACTGGTTGGGGCATAGACTTGGATTACTGTGATAGTGAATGGTTTGCCTTGGAAATGAACAGAGATCATTCTGTCGTTTTTGAGATTGCATCCAAGTACTGCATTTTGGACTCTTTTGTTGACCATGATGGCTACTCTATTTCTTCTGAGGGATTCCTGCCCGCAGTAGTAGATATAACGGTCATCTGAGTTAAATTCACCCATTCTAGCCCATTTTAGTTCTCTGGTTCCTAGAATGTTGGCCTTCACTCTTGCCATCTATTGTTTGACCACTTCCAATTTTCCTTGATTCATGGACCTGACATTCCAGGTTCCTATGCAATATTGCTCTTTAGATCATCAGACCTTGCTTCTATCACCAGTCACATCCACAGCTGGGTATTCTTTTTGCTTTGGCTCCATCCCTTCATTCTTTCTGGAGTTATTTCTCCACTGATCTCCAGTAACATATTGAGCACCTACTGGCCTGGGGAGTTTCTCTTTCAGTATCCTATCATTTTGCCTTTTCATACTGTTCATGGGGTTCTCAAGGCAAGAATTCTGAAGTGGTTTGCCATTCCCTTCTCCAGTATAAATAAAGTGGGTAGGAATGGGAATGGGCAAATTTAATTCAGATAATATTCTTTCTACTGCTTTGGGCAAGAATCCCTTAGAAGAAATGGAGTAGCCTTCATAGTCCAAAATGCAGTAGTTAAGTGTAATCTCTAAAATGACAGAATAATATCAGTTTGTTTTCAAGGCAAGCCATTCACTATCACAGCAATCCAAGTCCATGCCCAAACCACTGATGCCAAAGAGGCTGCAATAGACAAATTCCATGAAGAATTTCAAGATCTCCTTGAACAAACATGAGAAAGATGTACTTTTCATCATTGGGGATTGGAATGCAAAAGTAGGAAGTCAAGATATACTTAGAGTAACAGACAAGTTTGGTCTTGGAGTACAAAATGAAGCAGGGCAAATGCTAACATAGTTCTTGTTGTTGTTGTTGTTGTTATTTGTTTTTCAAGAGAACACACTGGTCATAGCAAACACCATTTTCCAACAACTCAAGAGATGACTTTACATATGAACATCACCAAATGGTCAGTACTGAAATTGGATGGATTATATTCTTTGGGGCCAAAGTGGATAAGTTCTATATAGTTGGCAAAACACAAGAACTGTAGCTGGCTGTGGCTCAGATCATCAGTTCCTTGTTGCAAAATTCAGGCTTAAATAGAAGAAAGTAAGGAAAACCACTGGCCATGCAGGTATGGTCTAAATCAAATCCATTATGATTATATAGTGGAGATGATGAAAAATTCACGGGACTAAATGTGGTAGACACACTGCCTGAAAAATTGTATACAGAGGTTCCTAACACTGTATAGGAAATAGTGATCAAAACCATTCCTAAGAAAAAGAAATGCAAGAAGGAAAAATGGTTGTCTGAGGAGGCTTTACAAATAGCTGCAGAAAGAAGAGAAGTGAAAAGCAAGGGAGAAAGGCAAAAATACAAACAACTGAAAGTAGAGTTCCAGAGAATAGCAAGGAGAGATAAGAAAGTCTTCTTAAATGAACAATATAAAATAGAGGAAAACAGTAGATTGGAAAGACTAGAGATCTCTGAGAAAATTGGAGAGATCAAGGGAATATTTTTTGCAAGGATGGGCATGATAAAGCACAGAAACAGTAAGGGTCTAACAGAAGCAGAAGAGATTAAAAAGCGTTGACAAGAATATACAGAAGAAATATACATAAAGATATTAATGACCTAGATAACCAAGATTTTGAGGTAACTCACTTGTATCCAGACATCCTGGAGAGTGAAGTCAAGTGGGCCTCAGGAAACATTATTGCAAACAAAGACAGTAGCGATAATGGAATTCCAGATGATCTATATGAAATGCTAAAATATAATACTGCTAAAGTGCTGCATTCAACATGTGAGCAAATTTGAAAAACTCAACAGTGGCCACAAGACTGGAAAAGATGAGTTTTAGTTCCAATCCCAAAGAAGGTCAATGCCAAGAATCTTCAAACTACTGTTTTATTGTATTCATCTCACGTGCTAGTGAGGTTATGCTCAAAATCCTTTAAGCTAGGCTTCAACAGTATTTGAACTGAGAACTTCCAGGTATACAAGGTGGATTTGGAAAAGCCATAAAAACCAGAGATCAAATTGCAAACATTCGTTGGATCATAAAGAAAGCAAGGGGTTTCGGAAAAGCATCTAATTATCTTCATTGACTGTTTGAATCACAATAAATTGTGAAAATTCTTAGAGAGATAGAAAAAGCAGACGACCTTACCTGTCTCTTGAGAAATTTGTATGTGGGTCAAGAAGCAAGAATTAAAATATTACAAGGAACAGCTGAGTGGTTCAAAATTGGTAAGGAGTAGGACAAGGCTATATATATTCACCATGTGTATTTAACTTCTATGCAGAGTACATCATACGAAATGTCAGGTTGGATGAATCACAAGCTGGAATCAAGATTGCCAGGAGAACTATCAACAACTTCAGATATGCAGATGACACCACTCTATTGGTGGAAAGTGAAGATGAACAAAAGAGTCTCTTGGTGAAGATGAAAGAGGAGAATGAAAAAAGCTGGTTTAAAAATAAAAATTTAAAAACTAAGATCATGGCATCCAGTCCAATCACTTCACGGCAAATTTAAGGGGTAAAACTGGAAGCAGTGACAAATTTTCTTTTCTCGGGTTCCCAAATCACTGCCGATGGCCTGCAACCATGAAATTAAAAGACATTTGTTCCTCGGAAGGAAAGCTATGACAAACCTAGACAGCATATAAGAGACAGCAAAAGAGACACTGATGTATAGAACAGTCTTTTGGACTCAGTGGGAGAGGGAGAGGGTGGGATGATTTAGGAGAACGACATTGAAACATGTATAATATCATATATGAAAAAAAATAAAAAAAATAATAAAAATTTTAAAAATTAAAAAATAAACAGGAGAGATATTACTTTCCCAACAAAGGTAGTAATTGTCAAAGTTATGGTTTTTCCAGTAGTCATGTATGGATTTGAGAGTTGGACCATAAAGCAGACTAAGCACCAAAAAATTGGTGCTTTTGAGGTTTGGGGAAGACTCTTGAGAGTCGCTTGGACAACAAGGAGATCAAACCAGTTAATCCCAAGGGAAATCAACCTTGAATATTAACTGGAAGTACTGATGCTGAAGCTGAAGCTTCAATACTTTGGCTGCCTGATTCAAAGAGCCTTGCTGTTGTTGTTGTTCAGTCACCTGTCACATCACTCTGTGAATCCACGAATTGCAGCATGCCAGGCTTCCCTGTCCTTCATCATCTCCTGGAGCTTGTTCAAACTCAAGTCCATTGAGTTAGTGATGCCATTCAGCCAACTCAGCCTCTGTCATCCTCTTCTCCTCCTGCCTTCAATCTTTCCCAGCATAAGGGTCTTTCCTAATGAGTTGACTCTTTGTATAAGGTGGCCAAACTACTGGAGCTTCAACTTCAGCATAGGTCCTTCTAATGATTATTCAGGATTGATTTCCTTTAGGATTGATTGGTTTGATCTCCTTCTCAAGAGTCTTCTCAATACCACAGTTCAATGCATCATCCTTTGACACTCAGCCTTCTTTATGGTCCAACTTTAACATACATACATGACTACTCTAAAAACCTTAGCTTTGACTAGACAGAACTTTGTTGGCAAAGTAATGTCTCTTATTTTAATATGTTGTCAAGTTTGCCATAGCTTTTCTTCCAAAAGACAAATGTCTTTTAATTTCATGGCTACAATTACCATCTGCAGTGATTTTGGAGCCCAAGAAAGTAAAGTCTGTCACTGTTTCCATTGTTCCCACATCTATTTATCATGAAATGATGGGATTGGAGGCCATGATCTTAGTTTATTGAATGCTGAGTTTTAAGACAGCTTTTTCACTCTCCTTTTTCACCTTCATTAAGAGGCTCTTTAGTCTTGCTTTGCTTTCTGCCATTAGGGTGTCATCTGCATATCTGAAGTTATTGATATTTCACCCTGCAATCTTGATTCCAACTTATGTTTTTCCAACTCAGCATTTCACTGATATACTTTATATATATGTTACATAAGTAGGGTGAAAATGTACAGCCTTTACATACTCCTTTCCCAATTTGGAATCTGTCTGTTCCTCCATGTCTGGTTCTAACTGTTGTTTCTTGACCTGCATGCAGGTTTCTCAGGAGGCAGGTAAAGTCTGGTATTCACATCTCTTGAGAAATTGTTCACAGTTTGTTGTAATCCCCACAAAGGCGTTAACATAGTCAATGAAGTAAAAGTAGATGTTTTCTGAATTCATTTGCTTTTTCTATGATCTAACGGATGCTGGCAATTTGATCTCTAGTTTTTCTGGCTTTTCTAAATCCAGCTTGAACATCTGGAAGTTCTCAGTTCATGTACTGTTGAAGTCTGGCTTGGAGAATTTTGAGCAACACTTTGCTAGTATGTGAAAGGAGTGCAATCCTGTGGTAGTTTGACTATCTTTAGCATTTCCCCTCTTTGAGATTCAAATGAAAATTGACCTTCTCCAGTCCTTTGATCACTGCTGAGTTTTCCAAATTTGCTGGCATATTGAGTGTAGCACTTTAGCAGCAGCATCTTTTAGGATTTGAGATAGCTCAGCTGGAATTCTGTCACCTCCACTAGCTTTGTTTGTAGTAGTGCTTCCTAAGGCCCACTTGACTTCACATTCCAGGATATCTGGCTCTAGGTGAATGATCACACTATCATGGTTATCTGTGTCATTATGATCTTTTTGTATAGTTCTTCTGGGTATTTTCCCACCTTTTCTTAATATCTTTTGCTTTTATTAGATATACTCTTTCTGTCTTTCATTGAGCCCATCTTTGCATGAAATGTTCCCTTGGTATCTCTAGTTTTCTTGACGAGATCCCTAGTCTTTCCCATCTATTGTTTTCCTCTATTTCTTTGCATTATTCATTCAGAAAAGCTGTCTTATTTCTCCTGTTCTTCTTTGGAACTCTGCATTCATATGCTTATATCTTTCCTTATCTTCTTTGCCTTTCATTTCTCTTCTTTTCAGGAACCAAGGCTTCCTCAAACAATCATTTTGCCTTTTTCTTTTCTTCTTCTGGGGGATGATTTAAATCACCACCCCCTGTACAATGTCATGAACCTCGGTTCATAGTTTTTCAGGCACTCTCTCAGATCTAACCCCTGAATCTATTTGTCACTTTCACTGGATAATCATAAGGGATTTGATATAGGTCATGACTGAATGGCCTAGTGGTTTTGCCTATTTTCTTTCATTTAGTTCTGAATTTGAGCCACAGACAACTCCCATTCTTGCTTTTGCCGACTATATACAGCTTCTCTGTCACTATATACAGCTTCTCTGTCTTTGACTGCAGGTGTTCAGCTTGCTCAGTGGCTTTATAGTGGTGCTAATCATGACATCTCCCAAGAGGACTTATGCCACATGCTCTGACTCCCAGGTCTCCTGCAGCCAGAGCCCGTCACTGCAGCAGGTCACTGCTGACCTTTGCCTCCACAGGGGACACTCAGTCACTCACAGGCAGGTCTGGCTCAGTCTCTTGTGCAGGTCACTGATTCCTTGCCTTGGTCCTCGTGGGCACAAGGTTTTGTTTGCACCTTCTGAGCATCTACAGTAGGTCTGAGATTTGATTTTAAATGCAACTGTGCTCCTCCTATCTTCTTTTTGGGGCTTCTCCTTTGCCCTTGGATGCAGGCTATGTTTTGGGGGAGGGATCCAGCATTCTCCTGTTGATGGCTGTTCAGCAGCTAGTTGCGATCTTGGTGTTCTCACAGGAGAGATGAGTGCATATTCTTCTACTCTGCCATCTTGCTCTTGAACTAAGAAATATTGAAGGTAAAAGGAGAAGAGGGTGGTAGAGGATAAGATGGTTAGATAGCATCACCAACTCAATGGACATGAATTTGAGCAAACTCTGGAAGATAGTGAAAGATAGGAAGCCTGGTGTGATAGAGTCCACTGGGTGGCAAAGAGTTGGACACAACTTAGCGATTGAACAACAACACTAGCAGCAAAAAGCACATGGGGCTTCTTATCCCAGAACGTTGTCAGATGCAGGAACTTGGGTTTGAGCATAAGGAATATGAGACTAAATTGAGATACTGGATGATACGTGAGTTGACAGAATATTAAAACCAGATATTGGGCTGTATGATACAGTGTCTATTTCATCCTAGGTTTAGAAGAATATATTGAAGTGTACTGGGAAATAATTCTAGGTTGTTGAGTCTATGGCCTACTGTACTTGATAAATTGTCTGGCCTGATACTTTTCCAAATGATAGCATCAATTAGAGGTCAAGTGAAGTCCATTGCTATATAATTTTTATTTCCCTTTTTGTCTACTCCTCCTAACTTAACACTCTGTCCTCTAATAAGCCACTGCTTATATCACTATTAACTCTATAAAAATGACCTTATCTGAAAGAAATAAATTGCCAAAAGTTATGAGAATGTTGGAAAGTGTCATCCAATCCCCTCATATCATGGTTCAGAAATCTCACAAAAATGACCTATTAGTATTTGATTTTTTCCCCTTTTATTCTCTTTTATTTGGACAACTCCTATTCTTTGTACTCTAATGCTGTCATAACCGTTAACATGTGAACTCCTCTTCTTGGTCTCCCAAAGTGGGTCATTTAATTAGTTTTTTTTTTTTTTTTTTAATGCAGCAATTTTTTTTTTTTTTTTAATGCAGCAACTAACTTCCACTTCAGAGAGCCCTCAGCTCATAACAACCATTACTATCCTCCTATAAGAGGTGAAAAAATACCCAAAGGCCTTCCTAATGAGTCCAACAGTCCCTGGTGTTCTCTGCATGCAAATAAGATGACCTCAGTCAAACTTGATTCATTCAAGAAAAAAAAAAAAATCACAAAACAAGCAACATGCATTAATAAAGACCAGACTCCTTCCGGGCTTTGTATCCTCTTTCAGAATCCCAGGAGGATACTTGGCTCATTATCCTATCCTTCAATAGCCAAAGGAAGCAGAGTCTCCAGCTCAAGAAGCAAAGTTGCTCAGGCAAGTTTCTTCCATATCTCTGTCCCTCTCTATTCTATTCCTTCTCTCCAACTATCAGCAACTTTAGAATGATTATTTTCTAAAATAGACATTATCTTTCTCAAAGATGTCCTCAAATAACACTTTTTAGATGGTAAAATCTCATTGTTCATAGTATTCCATTCAAGATTTTGGAAAAGTAAAAGAGAAATTAAGGAAAAGTGTATTGTCCTTTCCTTTTTCATCTCAGGGCATTTAGATTCTCTTACTATTTCATTTTTGGCTTCTTGTGGGACAGAAATTTAAGCAAATTCATATGAACTTCCTAATTACATTCAACATGTTCCTTGTCTTTACTGAGGCTCAAATTTATGCAGTGTAAGATTGTCCTTGGCAAAGGATAAAACACCTCTGCACACTTGTACATCAGAAATGTCCTTAGATGTGCAGTTTTTCAGTCTTTTTCCCTGATAAGGGTTCCCTTGTGTCTCAGCTGGTAAGAATCCACCTGCAATTTGGGAGACATGGGTTCAATCCCTGGGTTGGGAAGAGCGATTGGTGAAGTGAAAGGCTATCCACTCCAGGATTCTGGCCTGGAGAATTCCAGTGACTGTATAGACCATGGGGTTTCAAAGAGTTGGACACTACTGAGAGACTTTCACTTGCATTTTCCCTGATAAGGTAGAAGTTCACTTTTAGACTTTTTCCAGTGAGAGAGAAGAGAGGGCTGGGGGATGCATAGACCACAAGAGACTCTCATTGTATGCTAATTAATTAACCTTACACATGGGGGGAAAACTGAGTTGAGAAATTGAAGACATGGGAAAAGTATAATATTCTTGGTTTTTGTACTAAAAGGTTAGGCTTGACAAATATGATTGACCAGTGCATCTTGACAAACAAACTGACTATATGGCTGAATGTAACTCAAGAAATATGGAACTAGAGGGAGGCTTTAAGTGGCAATTCTAAGTGATTGTGGTTATTGTGTGAATAACATAGGAAAGGAGAAGTCTAGGAAATTAGACTTCAGAACTTCTTTGTTTCAGTGGGTGAGACATGTTAAACCTCAAGATTAATGGGAAAAGGAAGATCTGAATGTTGCCCATGATTTTCCTACTTTTGCATTTCAGTCCCCTAGGATGAAAAGGACATCTTTTTTTGGTGTTAGTTCTAGAAAGTCTTATAGGTCTTCATGGAAACATTCAACTTCATCTTCTTCAGAAGTAGTGGTTGAGACCTAAACTTGGATTACTATGATGTTGGATGGTTTCCCTTGTAAATGAACCAAGATCATTCTGTTGTTTTTAAGACAGGGAAGCCTGGTGTGCTGCAGTCCATGTGGTAGCAAAGAGCTAGACACGACTGAGTGACTGCACAGCAACATGATGTTCATGGCCATAACTATCTTACAGACAACTAAATGCACTTTCAGCCAATTGAGAACATAAGGATTCATCCTGTGGAAGTATATTGGACTGAAAGGCTAATAGTACTTTCTAGAGGAAAATCAGTTAACTTGCTTGATTGCCAACTCTGCACTGCTCACTGCTGTAACTCCTTTGTATTACAAATGTGATTTTTTATTCATCTCAGCTTAATATAAATTGAGATGTTGACAAGTTTCTCCAAGAAAATAAATGAGTCATGATAAACCTCTTCCTGCATGAAGATGAATGTGGAGTACATAACCATTATCTGAACAGGATGTTTCTTTAAAAAACATTTGAGATTGCACATTTCAACCCTATTTGGATGGCAACTGAATAGTTCTGGCAAAGGAATATTTTCTGCTATGCTTCTCAGCAATATTTTCAGAAGTCAGGAAATTAAATACTTTGACAACAAATGCCAAAGGATTGTCTTTCTTTCTCTACTTAGACATAGTGACCAAACTCTTAGTCTTTTGCCCTTGCTTGTATTACCTGGTTGAATGTGCTTTAACTTTGTACTGTGTGGTTTGTTCAATTTAAAAAGTGACAACCTAAAGTACAGAAGGCTGTGATGAAAACCATCCCCAAGAAAAATAAATGCAAAATATGCAAAATCATTGTCTGAGGAGGGCTTACAAAAAGCTGAGAAAAAGAGAAGTGAAAGACAAAGGAGAAAAGGAAAGATACATCCATCTGAATGCAAAGTTCCCAAGAATAGCAAGGAGAGATAAGAAAGCCTTCCTCGGTGATCAATGTAAAGAAATAGAGGAAAATAATCTAGTGGGAAAGACTAGAGATCTCTTCAAGAAAATTAGAGATACCAAGGGAACATGTCATGCAAAGAAGGACACAATAAAAGACAGAAATACTATGGACTTAACAGAATTAGAAGATATTAAGAAGAGGTGGCAAGAATACACAGAAGAACTATTCAAAAAAGATCTTCATGACACAGATAAACACAATGGTGTGATCACTCATCTAGAGCCAGACGTCCTGGATTGTGAAGTCAAATGGGCTTTTGGAAGCATCACTACAAACAAAGCTAGTGGAGATAATGGAATTCCAGCAGAGCTATTTCATATCCTAAAAGATGCTGCTGCCAAAGTGCTGCACTCAATATTTTAGCAAATTTGGAAAACTCAGCAGTGACCAATGGGCTGGAAATGGTCAGTTTTCATTCAAATCCCAAATAAAAGCAATGCCAAAGATTGGTCAAACTACCACACAATTGTACTGATCTCACACACTAGCAAAATAATGCTAAAAAATTCTCCAAGCTAGGCTTCAAAAGTACATTAACTGAGAACTTCCAGATGTTTAGCCTGGATTTGGAAAAGGTAGAGGAACCAGAGATCTAATTGCCAATATCTGTTAGATCATGGAGAAAGCAAGAGAATTCCAGAAAAAAACATCTACTTCTACTTCATTGACTATGCTAAAGCCTTTGATTTTGTGGATCACAGCAAACTGTGGAAAATTCATTAAGAGATGGGGATACCAGATCACCTTAACTGCCTCCTGAGAAATCTGCATGCAGGTCAAGAAGCCCTGGACAGCTAGAACTGGACATGGAACAATGGACTGGTTAGAAATTGGAAAAGGAGTACACCAAGACTATATATTGTCACTCTGCTTGTTTAGCTTATATGCAGAGTACAGCATGCTAAATACTGGGCTGGATGAAACACAAGCTGGAATCAAGATTGCCAGGAGAAATATCAACAACCTCATATATGCAGATGACACTACCCTTAGGGCAGAAAGCTAAAAGGTACTAAAGAGCCTCTTGAAAGTGAAAGGGGAGAGTGAAAAAAAATGGCTTAAAACTCAACATTCAAAAAACAAGGATCATGATATCTAGCCCCATAACTTCATCGCAAATAGATGAGGAAACAATGGAAACAGTGACCCACTATCTTTTTGATCTCTAAAATCGTTTCAAATGTTGACTGTAGCCATGAAATTAAAAGATGCTCGTTCCTTGGAAGGAAAGCTATTACAAACCTGGCAACATATTAAGATACAGAGACTTTTGTTTTCTTACAAAAGCCCATATTATCAAAGCTATGGTATTTCCATTAGTCATGCATGGATGTGAGTTGGATATTAAAGAAACCTGAGTGCCAAAAATTGATCTTTTTGAACTGTGGTGTTGGAGAAGACTCCTAAGAGTTCCTTGGACAGCAAGAGATCCAACCAGTCCATCCTAAAGAAAATCAGTCTGGAATATTCATTGGAAAGACTGATGCTGAAACTGAATCTGCAATACTTTGGCCACCTGATTGGAAAAACTGTCTCATTAGAAAAGTCCTTGATGCTGGGAAAGATTGAAGGTTAGAAGAGAAGGGGATGAAAGAGGATGAGATGGTTGGGTGGCATCACTGACTCGAAGGGTGTGAGTTTGAACAAGTTCTGTGAATTGGTAATAGACAGGAATCCTGGCATGCTGCAGGCCATGGATCACAAAGAGTCAGAGATGACTGAGTGACTGAACTGAACTGAAAGAATAACCAGTGCAAAAAAAGTTTGTAATAAGAATTTAGAGATAGTTATAAAATGCTATAAAATTTCATTCTGATCTGTATGTATTCATTATTGGTTAGACTATAGCAAATTTTCTGTAGTGACAATTCTAAACAAGAAAAATAGTATGGTTAATTGATTTTAGTGCCTTAAACCATAGAGTTTTATGGTAGAAAACTTGGAAATTATGGAAAAGTTTTAAACAGAAGAGAAATACCACCTGCATTGCCAGTATATGCACATACTGTAGTTTCTCTACAAAAAGTACATCATGATAAAGTTATATTTCTTTTGCTATTTAATGGGTATTATAAAACCTATATATTAACGTTAAATACATTTGAACAGCAGTTAAAAAATTAGAAACATTACCAAAATGTTAGAAACTTACCAAAACAACGCTCATGGAATCATTCTATATTACTGTTTCCTCCTCTGTGCATGAGTAAACAAAAGCAGAGTAGGGACAGACCAGTAAGAAAGCAATGAGTAGATGGGCTACAAACAAAACTTTAAAGAAAATATTTTAACAGAAAATATACAAATGGAATAAGATCACTTGATATTATTTTCCAGTGGTTCTTTAAATACTTCAGGTTGAACTTTTAATTTGCCTGTTTTTCTCAAAATTTGAATTAGCCATCTCTGTGCCACAAAAGTTTTGTGTAAGAATGATCTAAAATCGTAAAGCTTTTTAAGTTGTTAAACGCAGAGACTACTAAAAAATATTATAATGCCTAGACATCATGTTAATTTTATGTGAACTGAAATTCAGTTCTGTTCAGTTGCTCAGTCATGTCCCACTCTTTGCAACCCCATGAATCGCAGCAGGCCAGGCCTCCCTGTCCATCACCAACTCCCAGAGTTCACTCAAACTCACGTCCATCGAGTCGGTGATGGCACCCAGCCATCTCATCCTCTGTTGTCCCCTTTTCCTCCAGCCCCTAATCCCTCCTAGCATCAGAGTCTTTTCCAATGAGTCAACTCTTCGCATAAGGTGGCCAAAGTACTGGAGATTCAGCTTTAGCATCATTCCTTCCAAAGAACACCCAAGGCTGATCTCCTTCAGAATGGACTGGTTGGATCTCCTTGTAGTCCAAGGGACTTTCAAGAGTCTTCTCCAACACCATAGTTCAAAAGCATCAATTCTTCGGCATTCAGCTTTCTTCACAGTCCAACTCTCACATCCATACATGACCACAGGAAAAACCATAGCCTTGACCAGACGGACCTTTGTTGGCATAGTAATGTCTCTGCTTTTCAATATACTATCTAGTCTGGTCATAACTTTCCTTCCCAGGAGTAAGCGTCTTTTAATTTCATGGCTGCAGTCACCATCTGCAGTGATTTTGGAGCCCAAAAAACTAAAGTCTGACACTGTTTCCACTGTTTCCCCATCTATTTCCCATGAAGTGATGGGACCAGATGCCATGATCTTCATTTTCTCAATGTTGAGCTTTAAGCCAACTTTTTCACTCTCCTCTTTCACTTTCATCAAGAGGCTTTTTAGTTCCTCTTCACTTTCCGCCATAAGGGTGGTGTCATATGCATATCTGAGGTTATTGATATTTCACCTGACAATCTTGATTCCAGCTTATGTTTCTCCCAGCCCAGTGTTTCTCATGATGCACTCTGCATATAAATTAAATAAGCAGGGTGACAATATACAGCCTTGATGTACTCCTTTTCCTATTTGGAACCAGTCGATTGTTCCACGTCCAGCTCTAACTGTTGCTTCCTGAACTACATACAAGTTTCTTAAGAGGTGGGTCAGGTGGTCTGTTATTCCCATCTCTTTCAGAATTTTCCACAGTTTACTGTGATTCACACAGTCAAAGGCTTTGGCATAGTCAATCAAGCAGAAATAGATGTTTTTCTGGAACTCTCTTGCTTATTCCATGATCGAGCGGATTTTGGCATTTGATCTCTGTTTCCTCTGCCTTATCTAAAACCAGCTTGTGTATCTGAAAATTCATGGTTCAGGTATTGCTGAATCCACCTGCAATGTGGAAGACCTGGGTTCGATCCCTGGGTTGGGAAGATCCCCTGGAGAAGGGAGACTACCGACTCCAGTATTCTGGCCTGGAGAATTCCATAGACTAAGTCCATGGGGTTGCAAAGAGTTGGACACGACTGAGCGACTTTCTTTCTTGCCCTTATTGATAAACTCTAAACGTAAATCCGTCCATTCTGAAGGAGATCAGCCCTGGGATTTCTGTCCTTTATTGAGCCCATCTTTGCATGAAATGTTCCCTTGGTATCTCTAATCTTCTTGAAGAGATCTCTGGTTTTTCCCATTCTATTGTTTTCCTCTATTTCTTTGCACTGATCACCGAGGAAGACTTTCTTATCTCTCCTTGCTTTTCTCTGAAACTGTTTATTCAAATGGGTATATATTTCCTTTTCTCCTTTGTTTTTGGCTTCTCTTCTTTTCACAGCTATTTGTAAGGCCTCCCCAGACAGCCATTTTGCTTTTTTGCATTTCTTTTTCTTGCAGATGGTCTTGATCCCTGTTTCCTATACAATGCCGTAAACCTCTGTCCATAGTTCTTCAGGCACTCTATCAGATCTTGTCTATTGAATATACTTCTCACTTCCACTGTATAATCATAAGGGACTTGATTTAGGTCATACCTGAATGTTCTACTGGTTTTCCCTACTCTCTTCAATTTCAGTCTGAATTTGTTCATGATCTGAGCCACAGTCACTTTCTGGTCTTGTTTTTACTAACCATACAGGGCATCTCCATATTTGGCTGCAAAGAATATAATCAATCTGATTTCAGTGTTTACCATCTGGTGATGTTCATGAGTAGTCTTCTCTTGTGTTGTTGGAAGAGAGTTTTTTGCTATGACCAGTGCGTTTCTTTGGAAGGAATGATGCTAATGCTGAAAGTCCAGTACTTTGGCCACCTCATGCGAAGAGTTGACTCATTGGAAAAGTCTCTGATGCTGGGAGGGATTGGGGGCAAGAGGAGAAGGGGACGACAGAGGATGAGATGGCTGGATGGCATCACTGACTTGATGGACGTGAGTCTGAGTGAACTCCGGGAGTTGGTGATGGACAGGGAGACCTGGCGTACTGTGATTCATGGGGTCGCAAAGAGTCGGACACGACTGAGCAACTGATCTGATCTGATCTGAGTAACTGAACTGAACTGATTACACTTTAGGCTGACAAAGAGGTAGAGCAACAGGACCTCTCATTCACTTATGGTGGGAATGCAGGACAACAACTTGGAAAATAGATTACCACGTTCTTACAAATCTAGTCATATTTTTCCCAGAAATTTCAAAAATATCACTTCTTGGTATTTATCCCAACAAGTTGAAAACATGTAAAAAATGTGTTTTTTTTTTTTCTATGTAAGATAATCATGTTCCAGAGAGCTATTGTAAATCATATGATTATCATCAGTAGTATTGTTTCCTGTATTGATATTTATTGGGATGTTAGACCCTAAGTGTTCTTACCACCTCATCCTACCCGACACACAAAAGGGTGTGTGATAGACTTGTATGATCATTTCACAGTGTTTACATATATTAATACTAATACAAGTTCTATACCTTAAATATATACAGATTTTATTTATCCATGATATGAATAAAGCTAAAAAGGAGCAAAGAAAACATGATCACACAAAATCCTGCACAAAGACCTTCATAGCACCTTTCTGCATAATTGCCAGAACTTTCAAAAAAGAGATGTTCTTTGGTAGGTGAATGATTAAATAAACAACTTCACATGTCAACAGTGATAAATTATTCAGTGTTAGAAAGAAATGAGGCATCAAGCCGTAATCAGTGAAAGAAGCCAAAATGAAAAGGCTACATGCAATATAATTTCAACACTATGATCTTCTGCAAAAGTAAAATCTGTGAAGACAGCAAAATGATCAGTGATTTCCAGGAGTAAGGGAGCTGAGGGAGGTGCATGCACAGAGAATA
Organism: Bos grunniens; assembly: GCF_055505025.1. Taxonomy (NCBI): domain Eukaryota; kingdom Metazoa; phylum Chordata; class Mammalia; order Artiodactyla; family Bovidae; genus Bos; species Bos grunniens. The sequence goes on along the minus strand of NC_141179.1, from coordinate 3,647,463 downwards.
TAGGACTTTTAGGGTAGTGAAACTATTGTGGTAGTTTCGTGTCACACGTTTGTCAAAACCCATAACCTGTGTAACACTGAAAGCAAACGCTAAAAATGATGCATATTTCCTAGGCTATCATATCTAATGGCTGTATATTTTCTTTAAAAGTAATTAGTTGATTTTGGCTTTATATCAACTTTTTAATGTCTTTGAAAACTGTATCTAAATTATTGATCATATTTTATTATGATGTAAAAAATTATGGTTTTATATTTTTATTTTACTTAAATATCCATATTAAATTAATTGATTTTAAAGGTTTCTTTTATATATCACTTAATATTTTATTATGATTTATAAAATTATGATAGTATGTTAATTTCAAGCAATTGCTATCTTAAAAAAAAGATTTAATTGTCCCCGGATTTGGGAATATTTTGACTCCAAATTTTTTTAATGGATTTTGTAAAATTATACCTAGTTATGCAGCTGGAACACTCCTTTATATGTAAGAAAATGTGATGTTTCAAGCAACATAGACTTTTTGTCTAAAAGGAAGTCACTGTAAGGAAAATGGCTTTGAAAACCATGGAAGGAAAACTGCTATGCTTTTTTATAGGAAGTAGAAGTGAAGACTGATCTATATATCAGCGTCTCTTTTGCTGTCTCGTACACAGGGTTATTGTTACCATCTTTCTAAATTCCATATATATGCGTTAGTATACTGTATTGGTGTTTTTCTTTCTGGCTTACTTCACTCTGTATAATAGACTCCAGTTTCATCCACCTCACTAGAACTGATTCAAATGTATTCTTTTTAATGGCTGAGTAATACTCCATTGTGTATATATACCACAGCTTTCTTATCCATTCATCTGCTGATGGACATCTAGGTTGCTTCCATGTCCTGGCTATTATAAACAGTGCTGCGATGAACATTGGGGTACACGTGTCTCTTTCCCTTCTCGTTTCCTCAGTGTGTATGCCCAGCAGTGGGATTGCTGGATCATAAGTCAGTTCTATTTCCAGTTTTTTAAGGAATCTCCACACTGTTCTCCATAGTGGCTGTACTAGTTTGCATTCCCACCAACAGTGTAAGAGGGTTCCCTTTTCTCCACACCCTCTCCAGCATTTATTGCTTGTAGACTTTTGGATCGCAGCCATTCTGACTGGCATGAAATGGTACCTCATAGTGGTTTTGATTTGCATTTCTCTGATAATGAGTGATGTTGAGCATCTTTCATGTGTTTGTTAGCCATCTGTATGTCTTCTTTGGAGAAATGTCTATTTAGTTCTTTGGTCCATTTTTTGATTGGGTCATTTATTTTTCTGGAGTGGAGCTATAGGAGTTGTTTGTATATTTTTGAGATTAGTTGTTTGTCAGTTGCTTCATTTGCTATTATTTTCTCCCATTCTGAAGGCTGCCTTTTCACCTTGCTAATAGTTTCCTTTGTTGTGCAGAAATTTTTAAGTTTAATTAGGTCCCATTTGTTTATTTTTGCTTTTATTTCCAATATTCTGGGAGGTGGGTCATAGAGGATCCTGCACTGATGTATAGATCAGGCTTATGGACTCTGTGGGAGAGGGAGAGGGTGGGGAGATTTGGGAGAATGGCATTGAAACATGTATAATATCATGTATGAAACGAGTCACCATTCCAGGTTCGATGCACGATACTGGATGCTCGGGGCTGGTGCACTGGGACGACCCAGAGGGAGGGTATGGGGAGGGAGGAGGGAGGAGGGTTCAGGATGGGGAACACAGGTATACCTGTGGCGGATTCATTTAGATATTTGGCAAAACCAATACAATATTGTAAAGTTTAAAAATAAAATAAAATTAAAAAAATAAAGTGTTTGAGAAAAATCACACACACACAAAAAAGAAATGATGATATAAGAATTGAATTTTATCACAGAAATAGCTACATGAAAAACCAATTTTTTCAGGAAGTACAATGCATAATCAAAAATACTGCTATTTGTCACTTCCCTAAAAGCAGGATAGCATAATGCTATACTCTATGCTACCACACATGCTTCTGCCATTCCCCCCCCCCCCCCCGGTCTAGACTTGAAAATCTTTCTAAAGGCCTTTTTTTATGGGAAGTAGAAATGAGGATATAAGAATTGAATTTCATCACAGAAATAGCAAGGTGAAAAACCAATTTTTTCAGGAAGTACAATGCATAATCAAAAATACTGCTATTTGTCACTTCCCTAAAAGCAGGATAGTGTAATTCTATACTCTATGCTACCACACATGCTTCTGCCATTTTTTTTCCCCCTGGTCTAGACTTGAAAATCTTTCTAAAGGCCTTTTTTAACCAGTATCTGTTCTAAATTTAAGTAAAAGATGGTTTAAAATGTTTCTTTTCCACCATTCTCCATTCAGTTTTTGGTAACCAAACAAACAGAAAGTAGTGTTTCTCATATCTGTACAGTTTTCTTATACTTACTTCCAGAACCAAACAAAATTTTGTCTAACCAAATGTTGTTACATTTATACTTTGGCTTTATATGCTAGTCACCACTTTCTTGTTATAGAAGAAATGTTCTTTGATCAAAAATTTGGGAAATATGAAGTTAATATAAATATTTTTTCTTTGCTAAACACATTGGGCACTTTGATGTAATAATATATTTTGTGATTCTTGAAGGGGGACTGCACTGTTCAACATTTCCTAACCACTATTTTTAGAACAAGTTTTAAACTTTTAAAAACTTTTCATTTTGAAACAATCGTTCTTTAGGAGCCAGTTAGCTCAGTTGGTTAGAGTGTGATGCTAATAATGCCATGGTCACAGATTTGATCTCTGTATGGGCCACTTTCTTTGGTCACCTCCACCTGGAGGCTACCAACCATTTGGGACTTCCCTAGTGTCTCAGACAGTAAATGATCTGCCTGCAATGTAGGAGACCTGGGTTCAAATCCTGGGTTGGGAAGATCCCCTGGAGAAAGAAATGGAAACCCACTCCAGTATGCTTCCCTGGGAAATTCCACAGACAGGAGCCTGGTGGAATACAGTCCCTGGGTCACAAAGAGTCAGACATGACTGAGTGACTAACACTGATAGATGTACAGAAAGTTACAAATACAGCATCAAAAATTTCCCTCTACCCTTTATCTACTTTCTTGTAATAGTTATTTTTTACATAAGTATAGTACAAAATGTCAAAGCCAGAAAATTGATGATAGATTGATGTATAGACAGATAGATGTCAATTAATCACCTGTGAGATGAGATGGTTGGATGGCATCACTGACTCGATGAACACGAGTTTGAGTAAGCTCCAGGAGTTGGTGATAGACAGGGAAGCCTGACGTGCTGCAGTCCATGGGGTCACAAAGAGTCAGAAGCGACTAAGTGACTGAACTGAACTGAACTGAATCACATGTGTAGGTTTCTATAAACATCACATCAATCAAGATACAGAATGTCTTTCATCATAGCTCACTCATTACACTCTAACTTATATAATACTTTCCCTAGCCCTTCCCACTATCCCTAAGCCTGACAAATACTAACCTGTTCAGCATTTCTGTAATTTTTTCAAGACTGTTACATAAACAGAAATGCACAGTATATAATCTTCTGAGATTTTTTTTTTTCCCACTCAGCATAATGCTTTTGAAATCCAGCCAAGTTATTGAGTGTATTTATAGTTTATGGCTTTTTATTGCTGAGTAGTATTCCATGATACAGATATATGACTGTGTTTAACAATTTACCTTTTGAGGAATATTTTAGCTGTTTTCAGGTTTTGGCTCTTACAAATAAAGCTGCTAGGAACATTCATGTACAGTTTTTGTGTATACATAGGCTTTTATTATTATTTTTTTTCCTTTGGAATAATGTCTAAGATTGCAGCTGCTAGGTTCTAGAGTAAGTATAATTGCTTAAAGAAACTGTCAAACACTCACCAAGTTTACTGTTTCATTTTATATTCCCACCAGTCATGTATGCCAGATTCAGTTTATCTATACTCTTGGCAGTATTTCTGCTGTCCATTTTTTTTTCCTTTAGCCATTCTGATTGGTGTATAATAATATCTCCTACTGAACTTTAACTTGCATAATTTTTGAATATATTCTCATGTGTGTTTATTTTCCATATGAATATGCTCTTTGATATTAGCTCCTTATTCCAAAATTAAGACTTAAATTGAAGTAGGGAAAATCACTAGGTCATTAAGGTATGACCTAAATCAAAACCCTTATCATTCTGCAGTGAAAGTGACAAATAGATTCAAGGGATTAGATCTGATAGACACAGTACCTGAAGAACTACAGACAGAGGTTCATAACACTGTACAGAAGCTGGTGATCAAAACCATCCCCAAGAAAAAGAAATGCAAAAAGGCAAATGGTTGCCTGAGGAGGCCTTAAAGAAAGCTGAGAAAAGAAGAGAAGTGAAAGGCAAAGGAGAAAAAGAACAATATACCCATCTGAATGCAGAATTCATAAGAAGGAGATATAAGAAAGCCTTCCTAAGTATTCAATGTAAAGAAATGGAGGAAAACAATAGAATAGGAAAGATTAGTGATCTCTTCAAGAAAATTACAGATATCAAGGGAACATTTCATGCAAAGATGGACACAAAAAAGGGAAGAAATTGTATGGACCTAACAGAAGAAGAATATATTAAGAACAGGAGGAAAGAATACCCAGAAGAATTGTACAAAAAAGATCTTCATGACCCAGATAATCACAATGGTGTGATCACTCACCTAGAGCCAGACATGCAGGAATATGAAGTTAAGTGGGCCTTTGGAAGCATCACTATGAACAAAGATAGTGGAGGTGATGGAATTCCAGCAGAAGTATTTCAAATCCTAAAAGATGATGCTGTGAAAGTGCTTCACTCAATATGCCAGCAAATTTGGAAAACTCAGCAGTGGCCACAGGACTGGAAAAGATCAGTTTTCATTCCAATCCCAAAGAAAGGCTATGCCAAAGAGTGTTCAAATTACTGCACAATTGCAGTCATCTCACACTAGCAAAGTAATGCTCAGAATTCTCCAAGAGAGGCTTCAACAGTACATGAACTGAGAACTTCCAGTTGTTCCAGCTGGATTTAGAAAAGGCAGAGGAACCAGAGAGCAAATAACCAACATCTATTGGATCATAGAAAAAAGTCAGAGAATTCCAGAAAAGTATCTACTTCTGTTTCAATGACTACACTAAAGACATTGACTGCGTGGATCACAACAAATCGTGGAAAATTTTTCGAGAGATTGGAATACCAGACCACTTTACCTGTCCACTGAGAAATCTGTATGCAGGTCAAGAAGCAACTGTTAGAAGAAGTGCACCTGGAACAAGGAAAGTACTGATTCCAAATTGGGGAAGGAGTACGTCAAGGTTACAAATTGTCACCCTGCTTATTTAACTTGTATACAGGGTACATCATGCAAAATATTGGGCTGGATGAAGCAAAAGCTGGAATAAAGATTACCAGGAGAAATATCAACAACCTCAGATATGCAGATGACAGTGCCTTCATGGCAGAAAGTGAAGAGGAACTAAAGATCCTCTTGAATAAAGTGAAAGAGGAGAATGAAAAAAGTTGGCTTAATACTGAACACTCAAAAAATGAAGTCATGGTATCCAAACCATCACTTCATGGAAAACAGATGGGGAAAAAATGGAAATAGTGACAGAATTTATTTTCTTAGACTTTGAAATCAGTGAAGATGGTGACTGCAGCCGTGAAATTAAAACATGTTATTCCTTAGAAAAAAGCTATGACAAATTTAGACAGCATATTAAAAGGCAGAGACATTATTTTGCCAATAAAGTTTCATCTAGTCAAAGCTATGGTTTTTCCAGTAATCATGTATGGAGAGGAGAGTTAGACCATAAAGAAGGCTGAGCACCAAATAATTGATGCTTTCAAACTGTGGTGTTGGAGGAGCCTCTTGAGAGTCATTTGTTCTGCAAGAAAAGAAAACCAGTCCATCCTAAAGGAAATCAGACCTGAATATTCATTGGAAGGACTGCTGCTGAACCTGAAGCTGCAATAATTTGGCCACCTGATTTGAAGAACTGACTCAGTGGAAGAGACCCTGATGCTGGGAATAATTGAAAGCAGGGAGAGAAGGGGACAACAGAGGCTGAGATGATTAGATGGCATCACCGACTGGATAGAATGAGTTTGAGCAAGCTCTGGGAGTTGATGATGGACAGGGAAGCCTGGCAAGCTGCAGTCCATGGTGTTTCAAAGTCTGACTGAGAGACTGAACTGAACTGATTTTCTTTGTGGAAACCTCCCTTTCTAATTTTTTTTCTACTTTCTTCTTATATTTTTTGAATATTTTGCTATAGAATTTTTAAATGTTTTATTTTTGATGCATCTTTGAGAGATGCATGGTTTACAAATATTTTCTTGAAGTATATAAGTACATAATTATTTTATAAGTTTTTTATAAAAACTGTTTTTATAAAAACAAGTATATAACCCGTTTTTATCCTCTTGAAAGAAATAGAGGAAAACAATAGAATGGGAATGACTAGAGATCTCTTCAAGAAAATTAGAGATACCAAGGGAACATTTCATGAAAAGATGGTCACAATAAAGGACAGAAATGATATGGACCTAATAAAAGCAGAAGATATTAAGAAGAGGTGGCAAAAATATATAGAAGAACTATACAAAAGAGATCTTCATAACCCAGATTACCACAATGGTGTGATCACTCACCTAGAGCTAGACATCCTGGAATGAGAACTCAAGTGGGCATTAGGAAGCATAACTATGAACAAAGCCAGTGAAGGTGATGGAATATCAGTTGAACTATTTCATCCTAAAAGATGATGCTCTGAAAGTGCTGCACTCAATATGCAAGCAAAATTGGAAAGCTCAGCAGTGGCCACAGGACTGGAAAAGTTCAGTGTTCATTCCAATCCCAAAGAAAGGCAATGCCAAAGAATGCTCAAAGTGCCACACAATTTCAGTCATCTCACACACTAATAAAGTAATGCTCAAAATTCTCCAAGCCAGGCTTCAGCAATATGTGAACCGTGAACTTCCAGATGTTCAAGCTGGATTTAGAAAAGGCAGAGGAACCAGGGATCAAATTTCCAACATCCACTGGATTATCAAAAAAGCAAGAGAGGTCCAGAAAAACATGTGCTTCTGCTTTATTGACTATGCCAAATCCTTTGACTGTACGGATCACAACAAATTGTGAAAAATTCTTAAGGAGATGGGTATATCAGACCACCTGACCTGCCTCCTGAGAAACCTGTATGCGGATCAGGAAACAACAGTTAACTGGAAATGGAACAGGAGACTGGTTCCAAATCAGGAAAGGAGTACATCAAGGCTGTATATTGTCACCCTGCTTATTTAACTTATATGCAGAGTACATTATGAGAAATGCTGGGCTGGATGAAACACAAGCTGGAATCAAGATTACCAGGAGAAATATCAATAATCTCAGATATGTAGATGACACCACCCTTATGGCAGAAAGTGAAGGAGAACTAAAGAGCCTCTTGATGAAAGTGAAAGAGGAGAGTGAAAAAATTGGCTTAAAACTCAACATTAAGACAACTAAGTTCATGGCATCTGGTTCCATCACTTCATGGTAAATAGATGGGGAAACAGTGGAAACAGTGCCAGACTTTATTTTTTGGGGCTCCAAAATCACTGCAGATGGTGACTGCAGCCATGGAATTAAAAGATGCTTATTCTTTGGAAGGAAAGTTATGACCAACCTAGACAGCCTATGAAAAAGAAGAGTCATTACTTTGCCAGCAAAGGTCCATCTAATCACAGCTACGGTCTTTCTAGTAGTCATGCATGGTTGTGAGAATTGAACTATAAAGAAAGCTGAGCATTGTAAAATTGGTTCTTTTGAACTGTGGTGCTGCTTAAGACTCTTGAGCATCTTTTGGACAGCAAGGGGTTACAACCAATCCATCCTAAAGGAGATCAGTCCTGGGTATTAATTGGAAAGACTAATGCTAAAGCTGAAAGTCCAAAAGTTTGGCTGCCTGATGCAAAGAACTGACTTAATGGAAAAGACCCTGATACTAGGAAAGATTGAAGACGGGAGAAGGGGATGACAGAGGATGGGATGGTTGTATGGCATCAACAATCAATGGACATGAATTTGAGTAAACTCCAGGAATTAGTGATGGACAGGGAGGCCTGGTGTGCTGCAGTCCATGGGGTTGCAAAGAGTCAGACTCAACTGATAGAGTGAACTGACTGACTGAACTGATAACCTGTTTCTTTCCTCTTGAACTATCTTTTGTAGATCAAAATTTTGTTTTAATTTTTGTTAATTTCAGTTAATCATGTTTTATCTTATGAATTATGTTTTTGGATTTATGTCTAAGGAATCCTCACAAAGCTCCATCCCAAAAGATCTTTCCCTAACTTGGTGTCTAAACATTTTATCAAATTCTATTCTACAAACCTTGCTATTTGTCTTGAGTAAATTTTTATGAGTTGTAAGTTTTGATAAAGGTTAATTAATTAATTAATTTCATTTCTGTTTATAAAATGCTTATGAATATCCAAGGTTTCAGCACCATTTGGTTCAAAGGTTATTTTCTTTCTATTAAATAATTTGTGTAGAAAAATCAGTTGTACTTGCTTGTGGTCCATTTCCAGAATCACTCCTCTAGACCATTTATCTGTGCATATATCTATCTCTTTGCCAGTACTTCTTAAACTTAATTACTATAGTTATATAATGTCTTAAAAAGCTTCTTATTCTGTTCACTTTCTTCTTTTTCTAAGTTGTTTCAGCTCTTCTAGTACTTTTACTTTTTAAAGTAAAGTTTAGAATAATCTTCGCTATATCTATAAGAATCCTATCTGGGATTTTCATAAGAATAACATATTACACACATATTCATGTATATGAATTTATATGTTATAATTTATAAATAATTATAAATTTTCATGAGAATTAACGTATTTGGTGTTTATATTTTCTTGTTCATGGAAATGTTATGTCTCTTCATTTATTTAAGTCTTTTTATTTCTTTCATAATTTACAAGTTAGCACAGTAATCTTTCCCAACCTTCTACAGATTTTAAATTAAGTATTGTATTTTTGTTATTATGTATGGTATTTTATATTTAACTTTGGTTTCTACACATTTTTGTTTAATTTTTATTTTTCACTTTTTTCATCATATTTCTAATAGCTTGTTAAAGCATTTTTATGGTGGCTGTTTTAAAATTCTTATCAGATCATTCTGCTGCTGCTGCTGCTGCTGCTGCTGCTGCTAAGTCCCTTCAGTCGTGTCCGACTCTGTGCGACCCCATTGACGGCAGCCCACCAGGCTTCCCGTCCCTGGGATTCTCCAGGCAAGAACACTGGAGTGGGTTGCCATTCCCTTCTCCAATGCATGAAAGTGAAAAGTGAAAGTGAAGTTGCTCAGTCGTGTCGGACTCTAGAGACCCCATGGACTGCAGCCTACCAGGCTCCTCCGTCCATGGGATTTTCTAGGCAAAAGTACTGGAGTGGGGTGCCATTGCCTTCTCCTCAGATCATTCTAGTATCTACATAATCTCTGTGAATCTGTATTGGTATCTTTTTATTGTCTTCTGTCATTCAAGTGGAAATATGTCTGCTTCATGTTATGACAAGGGATTCTGATTGAAATTTGGCATTTGGAGTATTATGCTATGAAACTACAGATCATATATAAATCTTGTGTTTTAACAGTCTTCCTCTGACACTTCCCAGTTACAGACTCCCACTGTTTTTAGCTGGTGAGAGCTAAAGTCCAGGTTTCTCAATAAATTTCTGTTGCCCCTGAGGATGAGTGGTGCTTCTACTACTGGGTGGGGATAGAAGCTTAAGTCACACTGATACTAATCTATATGTGATGGGGAGGACACCTTACTACTGCTCCCTACCTACATGACTATCACTGACATGGCAGACAGGCCTTATTACTATTTATGGGTGTGAAAAGCCCAGTTTTCCACTAGGTTTCCTCAGATGTTACCCAGTGGGTAGTGATGGGGTCCCCTACTGTTGGAGTCAGTTCACTTCAATTCGGTCCCTCAGTCTTGTCCAACTCTTTGTGACCCCGTGAACTGTAGCATGTCAGGCCTCCTTGCCCATCACCAGCTCCCAGAGTTTACTCAAACTTATGTCCATTGAGTGGGTGATGCCATCCAAGCATCTCATCCTCTGTCTTCCCCTTCTCCTCCCACCTTCAATCTTTCCCAGCATCAAGATCTTTTCCAGTGAGTCAGTTATTTGCATCAAATGGCCAAAGTGCTGGAATTTCAATGTTAGCATCACTCCTTCCAATGAACATTCAGGACTGATTTCCTTTGGGATGGACTTGTGGAGTAAGGCCAAGTTAAAAGTCGAGGCTTCCCACATAGTCTACACTGACACCACCTTGGATTGAGATTCAGCGCAGTTAGGAAATTTGTGGATCTTCATTTCTTCTTTCCCATCAAGAACAAATGAGGGGATGGGAGATGCCTGTAAAACCCTTCAGGAAGAAAATGTAAACTTCTGTTTTGCCTTTGCTAGAGGGAATGGGGATGTTTTCTACAATTTTTGATCTGGAGTATGGTTGCCATTGCCTGAAAGTTTTCTGTTTTCTCAGGCTTCCTCTTTTCTTGGTCCTTCGGATAGAAAGAGTAAAATTTACATTTTTTCTTTTTTTCCTTCTAGTCTCTGCATACTGATGTTTCTGGATTACTAGCTTCTCAGATACCCAGTCTGGCATGTACAAGTCCTACAGAAGAGTACTATTCATAACTAGAATCACAGAAAAATAAGAAGTTTGTGACTAATTGAGAAACTTTCAATGTTATAGGAAAACAATTATTAAAACTTTAATACTTATTGAAGCACAGAGGGTTTTTAGGGTAGTAAAACTACTATGAATGATGCTATAATCATGAATCAGATCAGATCAGATCAGTTGCTCAGTCGTGTCCGACTCTTTGCGACCCCATGAATCACAGCACACTAGGCCGCCCTGTCCATCACGAACTCCCAGAGATTACTGAGACTCACTCCATCGATTCAGTGATGCCATCCAGCCATCTCATCCTCTGTCCTCCCCTTCTCCTCTTGCCCCCAGTCCTTTCCAGCATCAGAGTCTTTTTCAATGAGTCAACTCTTCTCATGAGGTGGCCAAAGTACTGGAGTTTCAACTTCAACATCATTCCTTCCAAAGAAATCCCAGGGTTGATCTCCTTTAGGATGGACTGGTTGGATCCCCTTGAAGTCCAAGGGACTCTCAAAAGTCTTCTCCAACACCACAGTTCAAAAGCATCAATTCTTCGGCGCTCAGCCTTCTTCACAGTCCAACTCTCATGTCCATACATGACCACAGGAAAAACCATAGCCTTGACTAGATGAACCTTTGTTGGCAAAGTAATGTCTCTGCTTTTGAATATGCTATCTAGGTTGGTCATAACTTTCCTTCCAAGGAGTAAGCGTCTTTTAATTTCACAGCTGCAGTCACCATCTGCACTGATTTTGGAGCCCAGAAAAATGAAGTCTGACACTGTTCCCACTGTTTCCCCATCTATTTCCCATGGAGTGATGGGACCGGATGCCATGATCTTCGTTTTCTGAATGTTGAGCTTTAAGCCAACTTTTTCACTCTCCACTTTCACCTTCACCAAGAGGCTTTTTAGTTCCTCTTCACTTTCTGCCATAAGGGTGGTGTCACCTGCATACCTGAGGTTATTGATATTTCTCCCGGCAATCTTGATTCCAGCTTGTGTTTCTCCAGTCCAGCATTTCTCAGATGTACTCTGCATATAAGTTAAATATACAGGGTGACAATATACAGCCTTGATGTACTCCTTTTCCTATTTGGAACCCGTCTGTTGTTCCATGTTCAGTTCTAACTCTTGCTTCCTGACCTGCATACAAATTTCTCAAGAGGCAAGTCAGGTGGTCTGGTATTCCCATCACTTTCAGAATTTTCCACAGTCGATTGTGATCCACACAGTCAAAGGCTTTGGCATAGTCAATCAAGCAGAAATAGATGTTTTTCTGGAACTCTCTTGCTTTTTCCATGATCCCATGGATGTTGGCAATTTGATCTCTGGTTCCTCTGCCTTTTCTAAAACCGCTTGAACATCAGGAAGTTCAAGGTTCACATGTTGCTGAAGCCTGGCTTGGAGAATTTTGAGCATTACTTTACTAGCGTGTGAGATGAGTGCAACTGTGCAGTAGTTTGACAATTCTTTGGCTTTGCCTTTCTTTGGGATTGGAATCAAAACTGACCTTTTCCAGTCCTGTGGCCACTGCTGAGTTTTCTGAATTTGCTGGCATATTTAGTGCAGCACTTTCACAGCATCATCTTTCAGAATTTGGAATAGCTCAACTGGAATTCTATCACCTCCACTAGCTTTGTTTGTAGTGATGCTTTCTAAGGCCCACTTGACTTCGCATTCCAGGATGCCTGGCTCTAGGTCAGTGATCACACCATCGTGATTATCTGGGTCGTGAAGATTTTTTTTGTACTGTTCTTCTGTGTATTCTTGCCATCTCTTCTTAATATCTTCTGCTTCTGTTAGGTCCATACCATTTCTGTCCTTTATCAAGCCCATCTTTGCCTGAAATGTTCCTTTGATATCTCTGATTTTATTGAAGAGACCTCTAGTCTTTCCCATTCTGTTGTTTTCCTCTATTTCTTTGCATTGATCGCTGAAGAAGGCTTTCTTGTCTCTTCTTGCTATTCTTTTGAACTCTGCATTCAGATGTTTATATCTTTCCTTTTCTCCTTTGCTTTTCGCTTCTCTTCTTTTCACAGCTATTTGTAAGGCCTCCCCAGACAGCCATTTTGATTTTTGCATTTCTTTTCCATGGGGATGGTCTTCATCCCTGTCTCCTGTACAATGTCACGAACCTCATTCCATAGCTCATCAGGCACTCTATCTATCAGATCTAGGCCCTTACATCTACTTCTCACTTCCACTGTATAATCATAGGGATTTTATTTAGGTCATACCTGAATGGTCTAGTGGTTTTCCCTACTTTCTTCAGTTTAAGTTTGAATTTGGCAATAAGGAGTTCATGGTCTGAGCCACAGTCAGCTCCTGGTCTTGTTTTTGCTGACTGTATAGAGCTTCTCCATCTTTTGCTGCAAAGCATATAATCAATCTGATTTCAGTGTTGATATCTGGTGATGTCCATGTGTAGGGTCTTCTCTTGTGTTGTTGGAAGAGGGTGTTTGTTATGACCAGTGCATTTTCTTGGCAAAACTCTATTAGTCTTTGCCCTGCTTCATTCCGTATTCTGAGGCCAAATTTGCCTGTTACTCCAGGTGTTTCTTGACTTCCTACTTTTGCATTCCAGTCCCCTATAATGAAAAGGACATCTTTTTTGGGTGTTAGTTCTAAAAGGTCTTGTAGGTCTTCATAGAACCATTCAACTTCAGCTTCTTCAGCATTACTGGTTGGGGCATAGACTTGGATTACTGTGATATTGAATGGTTTGCCTTGGAAATGAACAGAGATCATTCTGTCATTTTTGAGATTTCATCCAAGTACTGCATTTCAGACTTTTGTTGACCATGATGGCTACTCCATTTCTTCTGAGGGATTCCTGCCCACAGTAGTAGATATAATGGTCATCTGAGTTAAATTCACCCATTCCAATCCATTTTGGTTGCTGATTCCTAGAATGTCGACATTAATAATCATAAATACATTTTTCAAAACACATAAAATATACACCACCTAAAGTAGACCTTAATGTAAACTATGGAATCTGGATGGTAAAGATATTTCAGTGTAGATTCATTAATTGCAAAATAAGTACCAGTCTAGTGAAGGATGTTGATAATGTGGGAGGTTATGCACATTTTGGGACCAGAGGTATATGAGAAATCTCTGTGCCTTCCACTCAGTTTTGCTTTGAACCTAATACTGCTCTAAAACATAAAATGTCTTATTTTTAAAGGCTTATTATGTAAACTAACATTACATTAAAAGGTAACTACAAAACTTTTATCTTCTCTCCTACAAATACCTAGAGTGGACCTAAATTTGAAAGATTGAATTGGTTTAATTTATTTTTAAATGATATTCTACTTTGCTAAGTCATTTCAGTCACGTCCGACTCTGTGTGACCCCATAGACAGCAGCCCACCAGGCTTCCCCATCCCCGGGATTCTCCAGGCAAGAACACTGGAGTGGGTTGCCATTTCCTTCTCCAATGCATGAAAGTGAAAAGCGAAAGTGAAGTCGCTCAGTCGTGTCTGACGCTCAGCGACCCTGTGGACTGCAGCCTTCCAGGCTCCTCCATCCATGGGATTTTCCAGGCAAGAGTACGGGAGTGGGGTGCCATTGCCTTCTCCGATATTCTACTTTAAGAAAACTAAATCTCCCACAGGCTATAGAAATGAATCATCAGCTCATGGTTATAGTTATTCAGAGAGTTGCCGTGTCAGCCAAACAGAGCTATCTGGACCAATCTTTACTTTTATATTAAGTAGCTTTCGTAGAATAATTTAGAGAAATCAGTTGTATGACTTTATTTCTATTAATCTCTTTTGAGGAATATTTTCCTTGCAGAAGGGCCCATTTACATTGTCTTTTAAATGACTCAGAATTGCATTTAGCACTAGAACAAAACAGAAAAGCTGTTAAACTAAATCTGAAAGCTGGAAACCTGTACAGAGATGAAAGTTTTATGAATTTTTTTAGGACTTGGTGTCTTCCATTTTTGCAGGAATCCCATAAATCTCACTAATTGCTATTTCAATTATATGAATAAACTACTGAAATTTAGCAGTTAAAAGCCACCATGAAGATTGTATGAGCTTCCCAGGTGGCACTAATGGTAACAAATCCGCCTGCCAATACAGGAGCTGTAAGGGAGGCAGTTTCAATCCCTGGGTCAGGAAGATTTACTGGAGGAGAGAATGGCAACCCAGGACAGTATTCTTGCCTGGAGTATCCTGTGGACAGAGGAAGACTGACAGACTATAGTCCATAGGGTCACAAAGAGTCAGACACGACTGAAGTAACTTAGCACACATGCATGTAGATTGTAAAAGAAAAATTCATGTGTTGAGGTCTAGATATGGAAGCCATTTTGCCCTTAAGAGAACTCTGTGATCTAACTGTGAACCTGAGAAGGAAGTTTGTTTCATTCTATCTTATTAATAAAAATGCATAATGGCTTAATGAACTGACATAATTATTTTAGATGCAAGGATTAAATGAGATAATGAATGAACATCTTAGGGATTGGTAGCTTTTAAATTAGTCTTTTGATTCCATAAATATAGTTTGTATTCAAGAAACAGTTCAAAAATTGAAATAAAAGAGAGTTGTGTCTGTGTGTGTTGTCACTTTAGTCATGTCCAACTCTATTTCTTTCAATGCCTTAACCTTTGCCTCAGCCCTTTCTAAGATGTACATACGTACTTTTATGGAAATTATTCATTTATTGATTTCACTGATAAGACATCGATAAATATATTCATTAATTTATGTGTAAAGTATATATATATATACATATATAATTTCATACATGTCTGAAATTATATACATTATATATACATATATATTTTAGATATATAAAATTATATACATTTTATATGCATATATTTATTTCAGACATGTCTTAAACTATATACATTATATAAATACATATTATATACCAGACATGCAAAAATTATATACATTGTATGTACATAATATTTCAGATATATATTAAATTATATACATTATATATGCATATATTTATATTAGACATGTCTGAAATTACATACATTATAAAAATATATAGTATTTCAAACATGCAAAAATTATATATTTCAGACATGTATCAAATGATATACATTATATATATATATGTCTATTTGAGACATGTGTGGGATTATATATATTATATATAATATTTCACACTTGTGTGGAATTATATATATTATATATATATAATATTTCAGATATATGTGAATTATATACAATATAGAGACAAGTTTCCCTGGTGGCTCAGATGGTAAAGTGTCTGCTTATAATACAGGAGACCCAGGTTCAATCCCTGGATCAGGAAGATCTCCTAGAGAAGGAAATGGCAACCCACTCCAGTATTCTTGCCTGGAAAATCCCATGGACAGAGGAGCCTGGTAGGTTACAGTCCATGGGGTCACAAAGAGTTGGACACGACTGAGTAACTTCACTTCACTTCATATACTATATATATATATATATATATATATATATACACACACACACATATAAGAATTTCGGATATGTATGAAATTATATGCATTATATATACATATTTCAGACATGTATGAAATTTTACACATTCAGTTCAGTTCAGTCACTCAGTCGTGTCCGAATCTTTGCGACCCCATGAATAGCAGCATGCCAGGCCTCCCTGTCCATCACCAACTCCCGGAGTTCACCCAGACTCACGTCCATCGAGTTGGTGATGTCATCCAGCCATCTCATCATCTGTCATCCCCTTCTCCTCCTGCCCCCAATCCCTCCCAGCATTAGAGTCTTTTCCAATGAGTTAACTCTTCGCATGTATGTTATAACAAATATAACATATAATATATTATATATATATGTTATATATATAATATATAATAATTATATAACTTATATAATAATTATATAACTATAATATAATATAGTATATATGTATTTCATACACATCTAAAGTATATAAATTTTATCTCAGGGAATTACCTGAGTACAAATAAAATTTTCTGGTATAATCTGAATATCTAGGCAATATTTTCTGTCTATCTAAAACAGATTTTAAAGTCTTGGCTATAAAGCCTACTTAGATGTGTAGGTTTACAATAATTTTGTTATTTTTAAGTCACTAAGTCATGTCTGACTCTTTTGCAACCCCATGGACTATAGAATGCCAGGCTCCTCTTTCCTTGGGATTTCCCAGACAAGAATACTGAAGTGGGTTTTAATTTCCTTCTCTAGGGCATCTTTCCAAAACAAAGATCAAACCCATGACTCCCACATTGGCAGGCAGATTCTCAACCACTAAGCCACCAAGGAAGCCTTTGTGATAGTTTACAAGCACAAGTTTTTTAATTTTGCCTCAGACACAGTTCCATCATTTCAACCCTGTTCTGAATCTGCATACATCTCAGGATCTTTCTGCTCAGATTAAGCCAATGAAACTCTAAGAAAGTGATAGCAAAATAACATATGGCACAGTGAATGACATAGCATTTTTAAAGGCAGGAAAATGACACCTTTTCAGGATTTCTTTGTGACTTCCAGATTTATTATGATGATTTAGGTAATGAATTCCCTGATCAGTTTTATAAATGCTAAGCATTTAAACTCTGGTTATTGTCATTCACATAGCTTTAGGCCTGTGGGCCACATGCTTTGCTTTTATTCTTTGAGAAACTGGAACTTCCCTATGCACCTCTAGAATAGAGCATGTGCAAGGGACCTATTAAGATTAATGATAATACATTCACTGGGAAATTTCATAAAGTGTGAAAAGCACAAATACATGAACAAAATGACATTATGTATTGTTGAAAAGGATCTTATATAGTCCCAGAGATGTATTTCCTCTGTACTTATTTAAAAATAAAATGTAGCTCTTTAAAGTGTTAATTAATATTTCAAGTTTAGGTCCATGAAACACCCCAGAAGCATCTGACTACGATTTTTTTTTTTAATAAAGCCCTTCATCTTTGTTCAGCTAGCTCCACAAATAGTAAATTGCTCATAGTACACATTTGTCATATGCTAACTGTCTGCCCAGAATAACCTACTTAGATGAAAGTGGGCACACAAGGTAGGTCAGGAGCACATTTAGATGAATATTAACAGAACAATATTCATCTTCTTGCAGGCTTTTAATCAGTTAGCTATTAAAATTATTATATCTGCTAGCTTTTCTCTCTTCTAAATATTTTGAAAGTGTGCTTGCTTTAAAAGTCAAATAAAATATGTTAAAATAAAATATGATAATAACTGAGCCAATTTTTTTTAATTAAGAATTTTTTATCCTAGTTCCTGAGAGAATCCTTCTAACCAAATAGAGGTTCTATTCTTATCCTTTTCTAACAATTGTTCGTTCATTTCTTCACTTCTTCAACTATTATTTTTGGTTGCCACTATATGAAGGACTAAAGTGAAGTCTTAACAAAATATTATTTTTGTACGAACTGCATATTAATAGTAATTACATTTATATGTATACAGTGCTAAGAATATTACTTAAGGGTTTATTGGTATTACCTTGCTTAACTGTCAAAAGAATCCTGTAATATTTTGAGCTTCCATACCTTAATATCAGAGATGAAAAAATTATGCTGTGACCAAAAATGTATTGAATTAACATAAGTAACAATTACCAAAACTAGAGTTTAAACTCAGGACTAATTCCAGAGTACTAATTTTAAGTACTCACAAAGGTTGTTTGCATTTTTATTTTCCTTCAAGTGAGTTATTGAGGTAAAAGTTAACATATTATCTATTACTTGAGATATTTTATTAAGATGATTTTTTATCAAGATGATTTTTTATCTTTAACAAAGATATAACTAAAATAAAATTCTTAGAAATTCCTCTGAACACCTTGGCCTTGAGCCAACCCAAGTCTCAGAGACTGTGAATGATTCAGCCTGTGCCTTATAGCTGAGATCCATAAATAGCTTTGAAACTTACAAAGAACTAAAGTACATTCTCTAGCAGACAATGGATAAGGGTTCAGGATGGGGAACGCGGGTATACCTGTGGCGGATTCATTTTGATATTTGGCAAAACTAATACAATATTGTAAAGTTTAAAAATAAAATAAAATTTAAAAAAAAGAAAGAAATTTCAATGGGCCATATGGAAGTAGAATTTTATGAAATATTTTAGCTTATTTTAAATTTTAAACATTTCCTAAATATTTCTATTTATCCATTTACCATTATTCAGAGAAGGACTGATGCTGAAGCTCCAATACTTTGGCTGCCTGATGTAAAGAACCAGCTGAATGGAAAAAACCTTGATGCTGGAAAAGACTGAGGACAAGAGGTAAAGGGAGAGACAGAGGATGAGATGGTTGGATGGCATCACTGACTCAATGAACTTGAATTTGAGCAAACTCCAGGAAATAGTGAAGGACAGGGAAGACTGGCTTTTTTTTTTTTTTTTTTTTTTTAATGAAGTCCTTTATCTTTGTTCAGTTAGTTCCACAAATAGTAAATTGCTCATAGTACACATTTGTCATATGCTAACTGTCTGCCCATGATAACCTGCTTAGATGAAAGTGGGCACACAAGGTAGGTCAGGAGCACATTTAGATGACTATTAACAGAACAGTATTCATCTTCTTGCAGGCTTTTAATCAGTTAGTTATTAATGTCATTATATCTGTGAGCTTTTCTCTCTTCTAAATGTCTTGAAAGTGTGCTTGTTTTACATATATATATATAAAACATGTATATATTATATACACATGATGATACATTGTAATATGTATTATGGACTGCCCAGGTGACACTAATGGTAAAGAATCTGTCAATGCAGGAGATGCAAGAGAAGTGTATTCAATCCCTGGGTTGAGGAGATCCCCTGGAGTAGGAAATGGCACCTCATTCCAGTATTCTTGCCTGGAAAATTCCATCAGCAGAGGAGCCTGGTGAACTGTATACACATTATAGTACACATTATATATAAAACACATTATAATGTATCTATATAAGGCATTGCAATGTATTATAATGCGTATATAAAATATATTGTACCTGTATAAACATATATAAAATTAAGTGTTTCATTATCATTTTAAAAATAGTAAGACATATGTAATATATCTTACAAATAATAGCACTGTTATAGCAAGCAGGTAGTTAGGTATGAACAGAGAAATGGGGGCAGGGACCAGGTGGCAGGAAATCTTGTAAAGAGTGGGAGTTTATAGGCAGACAAAGGAAAGCGGGAAACTTCAGACTGACTGGAGACCACACATTTTGGGTGACAAGGGTTCAAGTAGCCAACAAAGAAAGGTGGGAAAGGTAAG
Organism: Bos grunniens; assembly: GCF_055505025.1. Lineage (NCBI taxonomy): Eukaryota > Metazoa > Chordata > Mammalia > Artiodactyla > Bovidae > Bos > Bos grunniens. Next base: position 3,627,502 of record NC_141179.1, on the reverse strand, counting down.
AATCTTTTGCTTCCAAATGTAACCTCTTGCTCATTGTTCTCTCATTATATTAACCTTACAGACAAAATGTACTCATCATGCACCCATGCCATTATACTTCTGATCTAAGTGAAATAAAGACAAAAATCCATCTTCCCCTCAGAAAAATGGAGCTGGGATGAAAATCAGGGACCATGACTCCCAAACCCCTCTCTCTTTAGTGAATATTTTGCCCCTTCACTTGCATGCCCCTTATAACTGTCTTGACAAATTGTTACAAAGCCTTAGTTGCTCAGTCATGTCCAATTATTTGCAAACCCATGGACTGTAGCCACAGGATCCTCTGTCCATGGAATTCTCCAGGCGAAGAAAGGTGTGAGTTGCCTTTTCCTTCTCCAGAGGATCTTCTCAACCCAGGTGTCCCATATTGTAGGCAGATTCTTTACCATCTGACAGGGAAGATAGTAATTTTAACTCCATGTTGGTTCTGTCTCTTTGACTTTAACCTTTACTTTTCATTAATATTGTTATTATAAACTTACATAATGGCCTGCCTTAGAGAACCCTACTCCTCTGCCTGAATGTTAAACCAAAGTACCTTTGTTCAGAACCCTGTCCACCTATGGATGGCTGCAGAAAAGAAGCAATTAACACATTTAGGAGGGCCGTTCCAGAAGATATTTGCAAGAATTATGGCTTTTTTACATTAATTCTTCACTGTTTTCTCCTCTCTGCTCTAGAAAACAACCTAGCATCCAGACCCCATTAAGATGATTACTTTGATATAGCAGCCTGCCATCTTCTTGGTTTTCGGGCTTTCTGAATAAAATCGTATCGCTTGCCTCAATACCTCACCTATTGAATAATTGGCTTGCCATGTGGCAAGCAGAATGAGTTTGGTCTTGGTAACAAAAGGAACCAGGGGCAACAGCTCCTCACCTGTCTGCCCGGCCTTCCTCTGAGAACATATCCTTACTTCAATAAACTCTCAGTTTACCTTCTTCACTTCTCTACTTGATCTCCTGATTTTTTCATCATGAAGAAAGAATCTTAAATTCATTGCAAACAGTATAAAAAATAGTAGAAATTTTCAAAAAATTAGTTCAGAATGACAAAACATTGACTGTATGAAGTTTTCACAAAATCAGAATATCAACAAATGTTGAAAATAATGATTATTTTGACTTTGATTTTTTAGATCATAGCAAACTGTGGGAAATTCTTAAAGAAATGAGAATACCAGACAACCTTACCTGTCTCCTGAGAAACCTGTATGCACAACAAGAACAATATTTACAGTGGGATATAGAACAGTGGGCTAGTTCAAAATTGGGAAAGGATTACCTCAAGGCTGTAAGATTGTCACTCTGCTTATTTAACCTATATGCAAATTGCATCATGAGAAATGGCGAGCTGGATGAATCACAAGCTGGATCAAGATTACTGGGAGAAATATCAACAACCTCAGATATGCAGATAATATCACTCTAATGGCAGAAAGTGAAGAGGAACTAAAGACCCTCTTGAGGAGGGTGAAAGAGGAGAGTGCAAATGCTAGCATAAAATTCAACTTTGAAAAAAACTAAGATCATGGCATTCAGTCCCATCCCTTCATGGTAAATAGAAGGAAAAAAAGTGGAACAGTGACAGATTTTATTTTCATTGTCTCCAAAATCACTGCTGATGGTTAATGCAGGTATGAAATTAAGAGACATTTGCTCCTTGGAAGGAAAACTATGACAAACCCAGGTTGTATATTAAAAAGCAGAAACATCACTTTGCCAATAAAGGTCCATACTGTCAAGGCTATTATTTTCCCAGTAGTCATTTATGTATGTGAGCATGGGACCATAAAGAAGATTGAGTGCAGAAGAATCAATGCTTTCAAACTGTGGTATTGGAGACTTTTGAGAGTCCTTTGGAGAGCAAGGAGATCAAACCAATCAATCCTAAAGTAAGTCAACCCAGAATATTCATTGTAAGGACTGATGCTGAAGCTGAGGCTCCAATACTTTGGCCACCTGATGTGAAGGGCTTAATCACTGGAAAAGATCCTGATGCTGGGAAAGACTGAGGTCAGGAAGAGAAGAGGATGACAGAGGGTGAGATTGTTAGATAGCATCAGTGACTCAATGGACATGAGTTTGAGCAAACTCCAGGAGACAGTAAAGGACAGGGAAGCCTGCTGTGCTGCAGTCCATGGGGTTGCCAAGAATCAGACAGGATTTAGCAACTGAACAACAATGATTATTTAAAATTTTGCAGAACATTACTGTTGGTGAATTTGAGGTATTTTCTTCACCATTAAAGAGATCAGAGACAAAGCAGAAAGGTTAAGAAAGTAAAGTGAAAGTTTATTTAAACAAGGAACACTCAAAACAGGTAGACAGGTGAAGAGCTGCTGCCCCAGGCCTCTTTGGCAAGCTGGTTATGGTGGCATTTAAATGAAGGGGCAGAGTATACACTGGAGAGAGAGGAGTTTGGGGGCTAACTTTCCTGATTTTTCATCCCAGCTCCATTTTCCTGAGGAGAGGATGGATTTTTGTCCCTATTTAGTTTAGATCAGTAACGTCATGGTGTGGATGCAAATTGAGCACTTTATATCTGTAAAGAGAATCTTATTATTAGCCTTATTAGCTAATGAGCAGAGGGTTAATTTGGATTCAGGAGATTCCCACCTTTCTTTGTCCAGTACTTGAACCTTTATCATCCAAAATGTGTGGGGCTCGGTCAATCTGAAGTTTCCTGCTTTCCTTTGTTTGCTTATGGACCCCCACTGTTTACAAGATGTGATTTCCTGGCACGATTTCCTGTCCCTATTTCTCTGCTCATACCTAGTTACCTGCCTGATGTAACATTACTATCCATAGTTCAGAGAACTAAATTCATTTCATTTAATCTAAGAACTTTTTTGTCTCTCTCTTTTATACCCTTTAGTGTTCAGTCAGTTCAGTTCAGTCGCTCAGTAGTGTTCGACTCTTCGTGACCCCATAAATCGCAGCACACCAGGCCTCCCTGTCCATCACGAACTCCCGGAGTTCACTCAGACTCACATCCATTGAGTCAGTGATGCCATCCAGCCATCTCATCCTCTGTTGTCCCCTTCTCCTCCTGCCCCTAATCCCTCCCAGCATCAGAGTCTTTTCCAATGAGTGAAGTCTTCGCATGAGGTGGCCAAAGTACTGGAGTTTCAGCCTCAGCATCATTTCCTCCAAAGAAATCCCAGGGCTGATCTCCTTCAGAATGGACTGGTTGGATCTCCTTGCAGTCTAAGGGACTCTCAAGAGTCTTCTCCAACACCACACTTCAAAAGCATCAATTCTTTGGCGCTCAGCTTTCTTCACAGTCCAACTCTCACATCCATACATGACCACAGGAAAAACCATAGCCTTGATTAGACAGACCTTTGTTGGCAAAGTAATGTCTCTGCTTTTCAATATGCTATCTAGGTTGGTCATAACTTTCCTTCCAAGGAGCAAGCATCTTTTAATTTCATGGCTACAGTCACCATCTGCAGTGATTTTGGAGCCCCAAAAATAAACTCTGACACTGTTTCCACTGTTTCCCCATCTGTTTCCAATGAAGTGATGGGATCAGATGCCATGATCTTTGTTTTCTGAATGCTGAACTTTAAGCCAACTTTTTCACTCTCCACTTTCACTTTCATCAAGAGGCTTTTGAGTTCCTCTTCAGTTTCTGCCATAAGGGTGGTGTCATCTGCATATCTGAGGTTACTGATATTTCTCCTGGCAATCTTGATTCCAGCTTGTGTTTCTTCCAGTCCAGCGTTTCTCATGATGTACTCTGCATGTAAGTTAAATAAGCAGTGTGACAATATACAGCCTTGAGGTACTCCTTTTCCTATTTGGAACCAGTCTGTTGTTCCATGTCCAGTTCTAACTGTTGCTTCCTGACCTGCATACACATTTCTCAAGAGGCAGGTCAGGTGGTCTGGTATACCCATCTCTTTCAGAATTTTCCACAGTTGATTGTGATCCACACAGTCAAAGGCTTTGGCATATTCAATCAAGCAGAAATAGATGTTTTTCTGGAACTCTCTTGCTTTTTCCATGATCCAACGGATATTGGCAATTTGATCTTTGGTTCCTCTGCCTTTTCTAAAACTAGCTTGAACATCAGGAAGTTCACGGTTCATGTATTGCTGAAGCCTAGCTTGGAGAATTTTGAGCATTACTTTACTAGCATGTGAGATGAGTGCAATTAGGGTTAGGACACCTTTGAAGCAGAGCCTACTAAATATGTCCCATTGTCTCTTTTCTAATGTGTCTGCAACCATAGATCTCTGGTTTTTATCTAGATATATAATTTTCCATGACAAAGATCAAATTTACCATTCTTTTTTTATCACTAACTTCTGGCCAATAGACAGCAAATAGAAGGACCTTGTGATGGTTGACTTTATGTGTCAGTTTGGCTCACAAGTTCCTCAATTTATGATTAAACATTATTCTGGTGTGTCTGTGAGGATGTTTTTGGATGATATTAGCATTTGAGTTGGTGACCCATGTAAGCATATTGTTCTTACCAATGTAGATAAACCTCATTTAATATGCTGAAGGCCTGAATCCAACAAAAGACTGAGCAAGAAAGAATTCTCTCTCTCTCTCTCTCTCTCTGCCTGATGGTCTTCCAGGTGGGACATTGGTCTTCAATAGTCTTCTCCTGCCTTTGTACTCAAACCCAAACTTACATCATCAGTTCTTCTGGTCTTAGACTTTCAGACCATAGATCTTGAGACTTTTCAGCCTCCGTAATAGCAAGCAAACATATGACAAATCTTATAATAAAGCGCTCTCTCTCTCTCTCTCTCTATATATATATATATATGTGTGTGTGTGTGTGTATGTATGTATATATTTGTGTATGTATGTATGTATATACAGTTGTTTAGTTGCTAAGTTGTGTCTGACTCTGTGATTTCATGGACTCTAGCCCACCAGGCTACTCTGTTCATGCATCATGTACAACAAATAAATGAACATCATGCAACATAAACATTGCATCAAGAACAACAAATAAATGAACATGCATTTCCTATGGTGTACTTTATAAGTTAAATAAGCAGGGTGACAATATATAATAACATTGATGTACTCCTTTCTCAGTTTTGAACCAGTCCATTGTTTCATGTATGGTTCTAGCTGTTGCTTCTTGACCTGCATACAGGTTTCTCAAGAAAAAGGTAAGATGGTCTGATTTTTCCATCTCTTTTAGAATTTTCCACAGTTTGTTGTGAACCATACAATCAAAGACTTTGGCATATTCAATGATGCAGAAGTCGATGTTTCTCTGGAATTCCCTTGCTTTCTCTATGATCCAGCAGATGTTGGTGATTTGATCTCTGGTTCCTGTGCCTTTTCTGAATCAACATTGTACATCTGTAAGTTCTCAGTTCATGTACTGCTGAAACCTAGCTTGAAGGATTTTGAGCATTACCTTGCTAGCATGTGAAATGAGTGCAATTGTACAGTAGTTTGAACATTCTTTGGCATTGCCTTTCTTTGGGATTGGAATAAAAACTGACCTTTTGCAGTCCTGTAGCCACTGCTGAGTTTTCCAAATTTCCTGACACATTGAGTGCAGCACTTTAACAGCATCGTCTCTTAGGGTTTGAAATAGCTCAGCTGGAATTCCATCACATCCACTATCTTTGTTTGCAATAATACTTCCTAAGGCCTATTTGACTTCACACTCCAGGAGGTCTGGCTGAAGGTGAGTGACCGCACCACTGTGATTGTCTGGGTCGTTAAGACTTTTTTTAATAAAGTTCTTCTGTATATCGTCACTACATCTTCTTAATCTCTTCTGTGTCTTTTAGATCTTTACAATTTATCTCCTTTATTGTGCCCATCCTTGTATGAAATAATCCCTTGGTATCTCCAGTCATCTTGAAGAGATCTCTAGTCTTTCCCATCCTATTGTTTTCCTCTATTTATTTGCACTATAAGAAGACTTTCTTATCTCTCCTTGCTATTCTCTGTAACTCTACATTCAGTTGGGCATATCTTTCCCTTTCTCCTTTGCCTTTTGCTTCTCTTCATTTTTTTAATTACTCAATTTATTTTAATTGGAGGCTAATTACTTTACAGTATTGTAGTGGTTTTTGCCATACGTTGACATGAATTAGACATGGGTGTACATATTCTTCTCTTCCTTTCTCAGCTATTTGTAAGGCCTCCTCAGATCACCACTTTGTCTTCTTGTATTTCTTTTTCTTTGGAATGGTTTTGGTTACCATCTTCTGTAAAATGTTACATACCTCTGTCCATAGTTCTTCAGGCACTATGCTCACTTATAGTACACAAACAATTTAATGTTTTTTCTTAGGAATTCATTCCAAAATATCTGGGCTCATTTTCATTTAGCTAAAAAGTGGGTAAATATGATAACTTGGCATAGTTGTCAATATATAATATCAAAATATAGTATGAACATATTTTTAAATATACATGTATATGGGGCATCCTCAGGGTCTCCGTGGTAAAAAAAAATCCACCTGCAAGGCAGGAGCTGCAGGAGACACAGGTTCGAGCCTTGGGTCAGAAAGATCCCTTGGAGGAGGGCATGGCAACACACTCCAGTATTGTTGCCTGGAGAATCCTATGGACAGAGGACCCTGGTGGGCTACAGTCCAAAGGATCACAAAGAATCAGACATGACTAAAGCAACTTAGCATTCATTCAGACACACATATATATCTCAAACCATGTAGAATAGTATACATGCAAACAATCTTTTCTGCCCAGTTTATCACCCAAACATAACTGCCATAAATTTGGTGCTATAGTAATAAACTTGAGAATGAAAGTTACTTTCTTTCAAATAAAATACTTAATTCATCTAGAGATGTCATAAAATACTTTATATTTAAGCTTGGTGAGATTCTCTGCTTTCTGTTGCTCTAAAAAAGATCTGATACTAACTGACAAGCATCTGATTATATTTATATAACAGGGAAGAACTGGCTTGCAAATGGCTACACAAACTCATAGTACCATGACTAGCTTCCAGATTTTCTTATTCTTTTGTTTGCTAAACTGAATTCCATTACTGACAATTTCTCCATCCCACTACTACATTTATGATTATAATGGGAGTCATCTGCAAATGGCTTCCCAGGTGGCTCTAATGCTGAGAGACCCACATGCCGAGGCTGGAGATGTAAGAGATGCAGATTTGGTCCCTGGATTGGGAAGATCCCCTGGAGAAGAAATGGCAACCTACTGCATTATTCTTGTCTGGAGAATCCCATTGTCAGAAGAGCCTGGTGGGCTATTGGCCATAGGGTCGCACAGTGTCAGAGATGACTGAGGTGATTCAGCACACATACATACACCTGCAAATACGGCTGATTTTACAGGAAGAATAATTTGGCCTGATTTTGTAAGTTTTCAAAATCATTTTGGTGTTTGTGATTATGACAATTACTTAAACATATTTATAAAGAAATTTAAGACCCTTTAAAAATATACTAAGAAAATTAGAAGTCTTATTTATTCTCACTCTAGCAGGAGTCAGTAGGAGACACAACTTGCCTTTTCCTTGGGGAGAAAATTGTCACCCCTCTAGCCATTCTCAACAGATAAATGTATTATATATTATAGATTTTATTCCAATAATTATTGCCAGTATAATGTCACATCAGGGTTTTTAATGAGACTTTCAGACTTAGAACAGAGTTGATGAATTTTCCGTTGAAAGATAAACTGAGAAAGCAGGACTTATTGTATCAAAGTAGATACATGAAAAATAAATTGTCAAAGGCAGAATGCATTCAAGAACTGGAAATGAACTATTGTTGATTTTATTATTGCAATAATATAAATGCATTTTATTGAAAATGGTACTTTACTACATACTAAACACAACACACAGCATGAATGTGTGTGTATATTTGTATATATTATGCTATATTTATATTTATATACATTATTATTATATTAACATAATATATTAATATAATACATGCTATATAATAAATAAATATAATCAATATATTAATTACATAATATAATTAATATATTAATTATTATATTAATAATTTATATATCATATGTATTAATTAATATATGTTAATTATATTATATAATTATATAATATTGGAGAAGGAAATGGCAACCCGCTCCAGTACTCTTGCCTGGAGAATCCCATGGAGGGAGGAGCCTGGTAGGATACAGTCCATGGGGTTGCAAAGAGTCGGACACAACTGAGCGACTGATCTGATCTGATCTGATGAGTTAAATAAGCAGGATAATAATATACAGCCTTGATGTACTCCTTTCCTGATCTGGAACCAGTCTGTTCCACGTCTAGTTCTAACTGTTGCTTCTGTACTTTCTATTATAAACTGGTTAATTATTGCAGTATTTACGTAGCACCACATTAATTGGTGTGTTTGATTAATTGAGCTGAGAGACAGGTATCTTTGATAAGCTGAGCTATCCTTAGTTGTGCTATTCAAAGTAGGTTCTCAGCTTCTCCACCCTGGTGGAGACACTTGAGAAAAAGTCAATTCACCCTCTTTGGCCCCCATATCCCCTCTCCAGGCTCACCTTCATCCTTATGTATTAGTAGCAGCCATGATGAGGGACTTGTATGACAAAGAGCCGTGCTCAACCTCAGCTCTTGCCTTCACATGTACTATTTCTACTCGTCAATTCTTTTACTTTTATTCAGAAATTCTAGTCATTGCTCTTCCAAGAAAATGACTTTGACCTTGGACTTTGCCCTATGTGGGTTAAAACCTTCTCCCACGTGTTTTCAGTCACTTTGTGCATAATATAGCAGTCACTGCGTATAATTTTAAATGTCTGCTAGCACTGTTATCTCTGTGAATGCAGGCATAACCTTAATTATATTTGAATCCCAAATCTGTACTTTGTCATTTAGTGGATAACAACAATATTCTGTTGAATATACTATTAATTGGGAACCCCTAGATTCTAGCATAAATTGTGTAGTATTTGTTCACTTCTGAGTCCCTAGGGACTAGTAATTTATTGAATTCTTAGTAAATATTTATTGAATAAATAATCAGAGATTACATCTATGGTTGTATCAAAAGAAAAGATTAGAGGTTGTTTTTACCTCTAAGTCTTTGTAATCAAAGAGTGATCAGCATTCTTGATCTCCAGTTTTTATTAGAACAAAAACTATTTATATTTTTTCTTGTTATAGTCCTTTCCTAGAGATAACCTATTCATTTTTTAAAACAATGAAACATATGCAAGTTTACTCCAGAGTTACCAAAAGAATCAACATCATTGAATGACAGAAACGGAAAAATAGACCCGAATACTGGGACAGAAGATTGAATAAAAATATGGCAAAATGCCTAGACAAATCTCAGTTTATGACAGAAATGAATTGTTCTATTTTTCTTTCTCGTGTATATCTCAGTGATATGTGAAGAGGGTATGAATAGATTGGTTTGCACACTCTGGAGTGAGACTATTCAATTATTTAGGAGGTCTGTCATGAAGTAATTGGTTACAAATGCAGACAACACAAATGCTTACACATGTGTTGTAAGCATATGTAAATGTATGTAAGCATATGTAAATGCAAATGGAGATAAAAGGCATTGCTAATATGCACAGAAAGGAAAATAATTAGGAAATTTATAAGGGTCAACCTGTAATTCTAATATTAAAATTAATCCTTTGTTCATTTTAAGATATTCCTCTAATGGATTTTCCTGCATTATTATGATAAGAAATGATGTCAAATTTACAAAGCAGAAAAAAGATGAATGGAACGTTTTTAACTCTTGGGAGTCTATCCAAACCAGTGGATCATGTTTAGTGGCTGCATTTCCTGTTCATAAACAGTTGAAATGTGCCTTGTACTTAGCATTCCACACCACCGCTATGTGGGTCTTTTCCCAAACTTCATTCACATCTCGCAGTTGGCAGTGCTATAAGAGCATTATCTATACTCTATTTACTGAATAGATTGATTCAAACTGAGCTCTTGGACCTCTATTGACATCCTAATTGACCTCTTCTTATGGGTGATTCTCATTGCCTCATTCTCCCCAGCAATATCTTTGACAAAAAAGTCATCTACTTCCAAAATATATTCTTGAAATTCCATTTTTATTTCCCCTCCCTTGCCTATATCTATTGGTTTCTAAGTGATTTTTTCTTCTTACATTTAATCTTTGGGAGGACGATAGAATATGTAAGAACATATCACATAGACCTAGTTTTGTAAGGCTGAGCAAGTCAGATTTTAAAGTTCATGGTCTTTAGCTACATACACCCAAAAAAATATTAGATCAATCTTTCTGGTACAGAGTACTAAGTGTCTACATTTATGTCTCCCCCATATACTATTACTAATATTAATGATAACAATGATTAACTGCTTATCGTATTCCAAGAATTGTGCTAACCTATTTCCATGAATCATCTTTTGTAATCAGGACAACAAAGTTAGTAGTTATCATCATTACCCTCACTTTGCACATTTGAAACTAGGCTTAGAGAAGGTAAAACTGCAATATCTCAGAGCTTATTGGTTTTTCTGAAATCTTAATCCAGACTGCTTGACCAAAGATCCCACTCTCTAAATCACCATAATATGGGGTCCCTTTTATTTGGTCTAATCAAAGCTGAATTTAGAAATAGCAGAGGAACCAGAGAGATAAAATTGCCAACATCCATTGGATCATAGAAAAAGCAAGAGAGTTCCTGGAAAACATCTACTTCTGCTTTATTGACTACACTAAAGCCTTCGGCTATGTGAATCACAGCAAACTGTGAAAAATTCTTAAAGAGATGGGAAAACCAAAACACCTTACCTGCTTCCTGAGAAGTCTGTATTCAGGTCAAGAAGCAACAGTTACAACCAAACATGGACAGTGGACTGGTTCCAAATAGGGAAAGAAGTTCCACAAGGCTGTATAATGTCACCCTGTTTATTTAACTTCTATGCAGAGTACATCATGCAAAATGCCAGGCTGGATGAAGCACAAGCTGGAATCAAGTTTGCTGGAAGAAATATCAATCACCTCGGATATGCAAATGACACCACCCTCATGGCAGAAAGTGAAGAAGAACTAAAGAGCCTCTTGATGAAGGTGAAAGAGGACAGAGAAAAAAACTGGCTTAAATCTCAACATTCAAAAATCTAAGATTATGGTATCCAGTCCCATCACTTCATGGCAAGGGGAAACAATGAGAGACTTTATTTTGGGGTGGCTCCAAAATCAGTGTAGATGGTGACTGCAGCCATGAAGTTAAAAGACACTTTCTCATTGGAAGAAAAGTTATGACAAATCTAGACAGCATATTAAAAAACAGAGACATTACTTTACCAACAAAGTATGTCTAGTCAAAGCTATGCTTTTTTTTTTGTTTGTTTCATTTTGTTTTCTGTAGTCGTGTATAGATGTGAGACTTGGACCATAACGAAAGCTGAGCGCCAAAGAATTTATTCTTTTGAACTGTGGTTTTGGAGAAGACTCTTGAGAGTCCCTTGGATAGCAAGGAGATCAAACCAGTCAATTTTAGAGGAAATCAGTCCTGAATATTCATTGGAAGCACTGATGATGAAGCTGAAGCTCCAATACTTTGGCCACCTGATGTGATGAACTGACTCCTTAGAAATGACCCTGATGCTGGAAAAGATTGAAGACAGGAGGAGAAGGGGATGGCAGAGGATGAGATGGTTGGATGGCAGAGCCAACTGGATGGACATGACTTTGAGCAAGCTCTGGGAGATGGTGATGGACAGGGAAGTCTGGTGTGTTGCAGGCCATGAAGTCACAAAGAGCCAGACATGACTGAGCAACTGAACTGAACTGAACCGAACTGGGTCACCATTATGAACTCTTCTGTATGGTGAGTTTTGTCACATAATTTACACAGCTGGGAGCCTAGTTCAATTATTAAGGTTATAAACCCATGTATAATGTTGATGACATTAAAAACAACAATATATGATTGTATATATGTGTGTTTTACTTTTTATCTTCATTTCATGCTGTGATTAGGACACCTTATATATGTGTGTGTGTGTGTATAATATATATATATATATATATATATATATATATATATACATATATACATATGCACACACATACAAACACATGGAGAATACGGTGTTCTAGAGGAAAAAACAAATTTTCAATCATCATTGATTTATGTTTACATTTACTCATATTTATGCTAACTTACTGTTTTTAAGTATAAAATACAGCTCATTGACCAAAAGGAACAGTCCATGTTCTCAGTGAATCATATAGCTTTGTTAAAACCTTCTTTCATATGGAAAAGTGACCCTGCCTTCAGGAGAACATATTAAGGAAGGTATATCCTTGGAGCATTTCATTACAATTGAACTAAGTATCGCATATATACCTGTGGTGGATTCATTTCAATATTTGGCAAAACCAATAAAATATTGTAAAGTTTAAAAATAAAATAAAATTTTAAAAAAATTTTTAAAAAAGAAAAATGCTAAATTTATGATATTATTTTGGATAAATATCAGTTACAATGAGGGTTTTTCCCCCAGGAAAAGTAATTTATAAGTTTATTTTCCACATTTCCAGTAAGAAGTGCTCCCAGAACTATAGATAAGAATATCCCTAAGCATTTTGATATTATATCCCTATTTTTATGATTAAGATCATTTGACTACATTTACTCCATCTAATGACAAATACACACTATGAAGACAATTTAGGAGATTGCTAAATAATTTTTCAATGTAAAAAACAATTTTTATGAATGGTAAAAAATACCATTGCCTTTAAAAGATAGAATATTATTTGTGTCTCACAGAAAGTAAGTCATACAGCTGACATGCCACTCAATGGTACCATGTACCAAATTTCTTCTAACATGTCTTGGCATTTGGCTGCTTGCACTCTATCTGTTGTACTATGGAGCATAGAGATGACAATGCTCTTTCTTTTTGAAGGCTTATCTGTGTATTTCTGTAATGCCTGTTATTAGTCACAGTAATCTAGAGAAAAACAATCAATAGGACACACACACACACACACATATATGTATATATGGGTTAAGGTGGAGAGTTTTGAGAAACCGTGGTCCACTGGAGAAGGGAATGGCAAATTACTTCAGCATTATTGCCTTGAATACTCCATGAACAACATGAAAAGCAGAAACATATTACACCGAAAGATGAACTCCCCAGGTCAGTAGGTATCCAGTATACTACTGGAGAAGAGTTGAGAATTAGCTCCAGAAGGAATGAAGAGGCTGAGTCAAAGCAAAAACAATTCCCAGTTGCGGATGTTTCTAATGGTGAGAGTAAAATCTGATGCTATAAAAAACAATATTGCATAGGAACTTTACATGTTATGTCTATGTATCAAGGTGAATTCAGTTCATTTCATTTCAGTTCAATCGTTCAGTTTTGTCAGACTCTTTGTGACCCCATGGACTGCAGCATGCCAGGTTTCCCTGTCCATCACCAACTCCTAGAACTTACTCAGACTCATCATGTTCATCAAGTTGGTGATGTCATTCAACCATCTCATCCTCTGTTGTCCCCTTCTCCTCCTGCCTTCAATCTTTCCCAGCATCAGAGTCTTTTCTAAGGAGTCAGCTCTTCAGAACAGGTGGCCAAAGTATTGGAACTTCAGTTTAAATATCAGTCCTTCCAATGAGTATTCAGGACTGATCTCCTTTAGGATTGACTGGTTTTATATCCTTGCAGTGCAAGTGACACTCAAGAATCTTCTCCAACACCACAGTTCAAAACCATCAATTCTTCAGCACTCAGCTTTTCTCATGGTCCAACTTTTACATCCATACATAACTACTGGAAAAACCACAGCTTTGACCATGTGGACCTTTGTCAGCAAAGTAATTTTTAATTGAAAGTGGTCAAACAGGAGATGGTGAGAGTGTACATCCACATTTCAGGAATCAGTGAACTAAAGAACTTAAATAGAATGGGATGGGCAAATTTAATTCAGACAACCATTGATATCTATTCCCATGGGAAAGACTCCCTTAGAAGAAATAGAGTATCCCTGATAGTCAATAAAAGAGTCTGAAATGCATTACTTGGATGCAATCTCGAAATGACAGAATGATCACAGTTTGTTTCCGAGGCAAACCATTCAATATAACAGTCATCCAAGTCTATGCCCAAATCACTAAAGCCAAAGAAGCTGAAGTTGAACAGTTCTGTGAAGACCTACAAGACCTTCTAGAAACAGCACTAAAAAAGGATGACCTTTTCATCTTAGGGAACTGGAATGCAAAAGTAAGAAGTCAAGAGATACCTAGAGTAACAGGCAAATTTGACCTTGGAATACAAAATAAAATAGGTCAAGGTTAGGAGTATATATATACATCAAGCTTCCTCGGTGGCTCAGTGATAAAGAATCAGCCTGTCAATCCACTTGCCAACTAGGAGATGGGGATTTGATTCTTGGGTCAAAAATATCCCTGAAGAAGAAATGGCAATATTTCTTCAATATTATGCATGATGTACTTTGTGTGTGTGCATGTGATTTTTTTGCTGCATGTGATGCTTATATATCATGTGCAACGAATAAATGCTCCAGAAAATGAAGGAATTCACCAATTAGATAAGACCCTTTTTAATGTACATAACTTGATAGATTTGCATTACATTTTATTTGCTTCTCCTTCACAAAAGGGGAAAAATTAGTTTGGAGAAATTAGTTATATTTAGAAATGCTGGACTCTGAAGAAGAAAATATTTTCTTTTATTCAACTTATTAAAATGTTTTAGGCAGAAAATAATTTACTGTGATTCACCTGGGACATTTGCAGTTCTAAATACAGATAAGCTAGAAAGGTAAATTTGATATCAATTAAAACCTATATCTCATAATTACTCATATTAAATACAATTTTATGTTCATTATACATTTATGTTCATATAAGCATATGTCCCTCTCATTATAATCCCTTTGCTCTACCCATTTAAGAAAAACTTGAATATTATCACTATTTTGCATTTGATGTTATTAAAATATTTTACCTGAAACAGTCACATAGGCAATCTGCTAAAAATGAATATTCTTTTCATATTTTCTCAACTGTAATAAGCTGTCATATAGTTTCCAGTTTAGTATATAAAACCCTTATAGAAACATGAAATCTTTATATTAGTAAAATTGTATTATCTTGTTCAGTGACTACACCTCCTAGTTTTATACTTGATGAGAGACTTGAGTTTCTGAGAACTTCAGTCGCAGAAGGTCAAATCGTCAGTCATTAAACTGAATTATCATTCTTAACTAGAGTTTGGAACAAAGACACCTGCCTCCGAATAAAGTATTACACTTCTCCTCTCCCTATGAATGATTCTATGAAGAACTACAAGACCTAGAACTAACACACAAAAAAGATGTCCTTTTCATCATAGGAGACTGGAATGCAAAAGTAAGAAGTCAAGAGACACCTGGAGTAACAGGCAAATTTGGCCTTGGAGTACAAAATGAAGCAGGATGAAGGCTTACAAACTTTTTCCAAGAGAACTCACTGGTCATAGCAAACACCCTCTTCCAACAACACAAGAGGAGACTACCATGGACATTGCCAGATGATCAACACCAAAATCAGATTGATTATATTCTTTGCAGCCAAAGATGGAGAAGCTCTATACAGTCAGCAAAAACAAGAATGGGAGCTGACTATTGCTCAGACTACGAACTCATTGCAAAATTCAGACTTAAATTGAAGAAAGTAGGGAAAACCACTAGGCCATTCAAGCATGACCTACATCAAATCCTTTATGATTATACAGTGGAAGTGACAAATAGATTCAAGTGATTTGATGTGACGGAGTGCTGGAAGAACTATGGATGGAGATTCATAACATTGTACAGGAGATGGTGATCAAAACCCTACCCAAGAAAAAGAAATGTAAAAATGCAAAATGGTTGTCTGAGGAGGTCTTACAAATACCTGAAAAGAGAGGTGAAAGGCAAAGGAAATCTATACCTCTCTGATGGTTTGCAACTCCATGATCTTGTAGCCCACAAGGCTCTTCTATCTGTGGGATTTCCCAGCCAAGAATACTGGAGTGGGTTCCCATTTCCTTCTGCAAGGTATCTTCCTGATTCAGGGATCTAACCTGCATCTCCTGCATTAGAAGGTGGATTCTTTACTGCTGAGGCACCAGAACCCCTAGATGAAGTTGGCTCTAAGGATTGCTACATTTATACACTATAGTAGAATATTTTCTATGGAAGAAATCTTGCAGGTGAGTTGTTAAATCTATAGCTGAGGATACCTAGTTCTCCCCCAAATCATAATTCAGTCCAAGATTACAGCAGAGCTATGACTTGGAAAGAACTACTATTGTCACTTGTATGACCAAATCATTTGCTTAAATACTGACTTTGCTTTGGTCTCTTTTAGAGTCACTATTTGCTGACATCTTCTACTGGATAGCTTCTTTCTCTTAAACTCATGTTCTACCTTTACATTTTCCCAGAAAGGCATATGCTTCACTATCGATTGTAACATTTTTAGGTGTTTTGACTGCTGTTGTGGTTTTATTTGAACATTCAGTTCAGTTCAGTTCAGTCGCTCAGTCGTGTCCGACTCTTTGTGACCACAGGAATCGCAGCACGCCAGGCCTCCCTGTCCATCACCAACTCCTGGAGTTCACTCAGACTCATGTCCATCAAGTCAGTGATCCCATCCAGCCATCTCATCTTCTGTCATCCCCTTCTCCTCCTGCCCTCAATCCCTCCCAGTATCAGAGTCTTTTCCAATGAGTCAACTCTTCGCATGAGGTGGCCAAAGTACTGGAGATTCAGCTTTAGCATCATTCCTTCCAAAGAAATCCCAGGGCTGATCTCCTTCAGAATGGACTGGTTGGATCTCCTTGCAGTCCAAGGGACTCTCAAGAGTCTTCTCCAACACCACACTTCAAAAGCATCAATTCTTTGGTGCTCAGCTTTCTTCACAGTCCAACTCTCACATCCATACATGACCACTGGAAAAGCCATAGCTTTGACTAACATTAGTTTCAGTTAATCATTAAGATAGTTCTTTCATCTGCCGCAATTGACTTGCCTGAAGTACACAAAAAGACAAATTGTATTTCTTTCACCCTAGATCATTCTGAACTTTGCCGAACCATCCAATCTATTTCATTCCAAGTGAAATCAATACAATGGAAGTCCAAACTGATAAAAGGAACCCTTCTAGCCCATGCTCTGTAGTAAACAAATATATTTTCTCCATGTGTACATGCATCCTGAGACTATTTCAGTATTTCATAAAAGGGAAATCTCATACATGAAGATCAAAACCTATTCTTCCTTTGCTCCAACAAAAGACAGGTGACTCTTTTTAAGGGCTTCCCAGGTGGTTTCAGAGGTAAGGAACTTGTCTGCCATTGCAGAAGATGTAAGAGATATGTGTTTGATCCTTGGCCAGGAAAATCCCCTGGAGGAGGGCATGACAACCCACTCCAGTATTCTTGCATGGAGAATTCCATGGGCAGAGGAACCTGGTGGACTACTGTCCATGAGATTGCAAAGAGTCAGACACAACTGAAGTGACTTAACATGCACAACAATTCTCAGCAGAGCTATCACATTTTATCTTATATTTATTCTGTTCTTAGTTATCAACCACTTCTAATAAGAATCTCTAATTATACCCTTTAGGAATGATTCCAGAATGCTGAATGTGTAAATACAGAACGAATTTGAAAAACTAAGGCTTCCTTTTTTATTTTCTTCTGAAAAACAGTATTTAAGTCTTTTTCTTCATTTTTTTTTCAGTGACACGTTTCTTTGTTTTAATATTGTTTTTATCCTTTTCTGCTTCTGAAAGGAGATCTTGTTTACAAAATATCAAAGTACACTGGAAAGTGCCAGCCACTGACACAAGATAGAGAAACCCACAAGTAAGGACAGATAGTAGCAGGTGGCACAAGGTGGGAAGTAATTGAAGCAGTGGTTACATTCACAGGAAGCTAAAACTATCAATCAGGTGGCCCACTAACTTTAGCATAGTTAGACTAGTTAGGCCACCTTGTTGTGTTCTGATTCTAAAGTTCTTCCAGTTAAGATTTCTTGTCCTGGTCTTAATCCATTTTGAGTTTATTTTTGTGTATGGTGTTAGAAAGTGTTCTAGCTTCATTCTTTTACAGATGGTTGACCAGTTTTCCTAGCACCACTTCTTAAAGATATTGTCTTTTCTTCATTGTATATTCTTACCTCCTTTGTCTAAGATAAGGTGTCCATACGTGCGTGGATTTATGTCTGGGCTTTCTTTTTTTTTTTTCCATTGATCTATACTTATGTCTTTGTGGCAGTACCATACTGTCTTGATGACTGTAGCTTTGTAGTATAGTCTGAAGTCAGGCAGGTTGAGCCCTCTAGTTCCATTCTTCTTTCTCAAGATTGTTTTGGCTATTTGAATTTTTTTGTATTTATATATAAATTGTGAAATTATTTGTTCTAATTCTGTGAAAAATATCTATAGCTTGATAGCAATTGCATTGAATATATAGATTGCTTTGGGTAGTATACACATTTTCACTATATTGATTCTTCCAATTCATGAACATGATATATTTCTACATCTATTTGTGTCATCTTTGATTTCTTTTATCAGTGTTTTATAGTTTTCTACATAAAGGTCTTTTGTTTCTTTAGGTAGATTTATTCCTAAGTATTTTATTTGAATGAGATTACTTCCTTAATTTCTGTTTCTGTTTTCTCATGGTTAGTGTATAGGAATAAAATGGATTTATGTGTATTAATTTTATATCCTTCAACTTTACTATATTCACTAATTAGCTCTAGTAATTTTCTGGAAGTGTTTTTTATTGTTTTCTATGTAAAGGATCATGTCATCTGCAAACAGTGAGTTTTACTTCTTCTTTTCCAATTTGGATTCCTTTTATTTCTTTTTCTTCTCTGATTGTTGTGTCAAAAACTTCCAAAACTACATTGAATAGTAGTGATGAGTGTGGGCACCCTTGTCTTGTTGCTGACTTTAGGGGAAAAGCTTTTATTTTTTGACCATTGAGGATAATGCTGTGGAAAAAATAGGCAAAATATTCTCTGACATAAATCACAGCCAGATCGTCTATGACCCATCTCCCAGAGTAATGGAAATAAAAGCAAAAATAAACAAATGGGACCTAATTAAACTTAAAAGCTTTTGGACAATGAAGGAAAACTATAAGCAAGGTGAAAAGACAGCCTTCAGATTGGGAGAAAATAATACCAAATGAAGACACTGCCAAATAATTAAACTAAAAGATACAAAAGCAGCTCATACAGCTCAACACCAGAAAAACAAATGACCCAATCAAAAAATGGGCCAAAGAACTAAATAGATATTTCTCCAAAGAAGATATACAGATGGTTAACAAGCATATGAAAAGATGCTCAACATCACTCATTGTCAGAGAAATGTAAATCAAAACAACAGTGAGGTACCATCTCATGCCAGTCAGAATAGCTGCTATCAAAAAGTCTACAAACAATAAATGTTGGAGGGAGTGTGAAGAAAAAGGGAACCCTCTTACACTGTTGGTGGGAATGCAAACTAATACAGCCACTATGGAGAACAGTGTGGAGATTCCTTAAAAAAACTAGAAATAGAACTACCATATGACCCAGTAATCCCACTGCAGGGCAAATACACTTAGGAAACAAGAATTGAAAGAGACACGTGCACACCAGTGTTCATCGCAGCACTGTTTACAATAGCTAGGAGAAGGAAACAGCTTAGATGTCCATTGGCAGACAAATTGATAAGCAAGTTGCGGTACATATACACAATGGAGTATTACTCAGTTATTAAAAAGAATGCATTTGACTCAGTTCTAAAGAGGTGGATGAAACTGGAGCTTATTATACAGAGTGAATAAATCAGAAGGAAAAACACCAATACAGTACATTAACACACACATATGTAACTTATAAACATGGTAATGATAACCCTATATGAGAGACAGAAAAAGAGACACAGATATAAAGAACAGACTTTTGGACTCAGTTGGAGAAGGCGAGGGTGGGATGATTTGAGAGAATGGCAGTGAAACATATATATTACCATAAGTGAAATAGTTCATCAGTCCAAGTTCAGTGCATGAAACAGGGCATTCGAAGCTGGTGCACTGGGACAACACTGAGGGATGGGATGCGGAGGGAGGTGGGAGCGGGTTTCAGTATGCGGGACACATGTACACCCATGGCAGGTTGATATTAATGTATGGCAAAAAACAGCACAATATGGTAAAGTAATTAGCCTCCAATTAAAATAAATTCAGTTTAGTTGAGGTCAGTTGCTCAGTCATGTCTGACTCTTTGTGACACCGTGAATCGCAGCACACCAGGCCTCCCTGTCCATCACCAAGTCTCGAAGTTCACCCCAAATTATGAGCATTGAGTCAAAAATCATCCAGCCATCTCATCCTCTGCCATCCCCTTCTCCTCCTGTCTCCAACCAATCCCAGCATCAGGGTCTTTTCCAATGAGTCAACTCTTTGCATGAGGTGGCCAAAGTATTGGAGTTTCATCCTTAGCATCACTCTTTTCAATGAACACTCAGGATTGGTCTCCTTTAGGATAGACTGATTGGATCTTCTTGCAGTCCATGGGACTCTCAAGAGTCTTCTCCAACACCACAGTTCAAAAGCATCAATTCTTCAGAGCGCAGCTTTCTTCACAGTCCAACTCACATCCATACATGACCACTGGAAAAACCATAGCCTTGACTAGACGGACCTTTGTCTGCAAAGTAATATCTCCGTTTTTTAATGTGCTGTCTCGGTTGGTCATAACTTTCCTTCCAAGGAGTAAGTGCCTTTTAATTTCATGGCTGCAATCACCATCTGTAGTGATTTTGGAGTCCAGAAAATAAAGTCTGACACTGTTTCCACTGTTTCCCCATCTATTTACCAGGAAGTGATGGGACTGATGCCATCATCTTAGTTTTCTGAATGTTGAGCTTTAAGCCAACTTTTTCACTCTCCTCTTTCACTTTCATCAAGAGGCTTTTTAGTTCCTCTTCACTTTCTGCCATAAGGGTGGTGTCATCTGCATATCTGAGGTTATTGATATTTCTCCTGGCAATCTTGATTCCAGCTTGTGCTTCTTCCAGCCCAGCGTTTCTCATGATGTACTCTGCATATGTTAAATAAGCAGGGTGACTATACAGCCTTGATGTACTCCTTTTCCTATGTGGAACCAGTCTGTTGTTCCATGTCCAGTTCTAACTGTTGCTTCCTGACCTGCATATAGGTTTCTCAAGAGGCAGGTCAGGTGGTCTGGTATTCCCATCTCTTTCAGAATTTTCCACAGTTTATTGTGATCCACATAGTCAAAAACTTTGGCATATTCAATAAAACAGAAATAGATGTTTTTTTCTGGAACTCTCTTGCTCTTTCCATGATCCAGTGGATGTTGGCAATTTGATCT
Organism: Bos grunniens; assembly: GCF_055505025.1. Classification (NCBI taxonomy): domain Eukaryota; kingdom Metazoa; phylum Chordata; class Mammalia; order Artiodactyla; family Bovidae; genus Bos; species Bos grunniens. Next base: position 3,606,084 of record NC_141179.1, on the reverse strand, counting down.
CTGGTTCCTCTGACTTTTCTAAAACCAGCATGAACATCTGGAAGTTCACAGTTCACATATTGCTGAAGCCTGGTTTGGAGAATTTTGAGAATTACTTTACTAGCATGTGAGATGGGACAAAATAAGTTAATTAAAAAAACTATTTTAAAAATAAAAAAAGTTTTTGGCCTGTGCCAATCACAGGGTGGTTGGAGGGCACTGGACCAGGCCATTGAAAAATGGACATCATTTTTAAAAATACTCCATTGACCTGATAGATGTGCTCAGAAACTTCAGGAGCTCTACACTTCAGTGACAATGTGTAATTGGGGTTTCCGGGCTGGATACATAGCTCACCAAAATGCATAAGCCATTAGTGAGCTTCAGGGATTGGTACAACATATCCTGTCAAGGCTATGGTTTTTCCAGTGGTCATGTATGGATGTGAAAGTTGGACTCTGAAGAAAGCTGAGCACCAAGTAATTGATGCTTTTGAACTGTGGTGTTGGAGAAGACTCTTGAGAGTCCCTTGGACTGCAAGGAGATCCAACTGGTCCATTCTAAAGGAGATCAGTGTTTGGTGTTCTTTGGAAGGACTGATACTGAAGCTGAAACTCCAGTACTTTGGCCACCTCATGAGAAGAGTTGACTCCTGGAGAAGACTCTGATTCTGGGATGGACTGGGGGCAGGAGGAGAAGGGGACGACAGAGGATGAGATGGCTGGATGGCATCACCGACTCAATGGACATGAGTTTGAGTGAACTTCGGGAGTTGGTGATGGACAGGGAGGCCTGGTGTGCTGCAGTTCATGGGGTCGCATAAAGTCAGACACGACTGAGCAACTGAACTGAAATGATCCTGCCTTTACACATTCCTCTTGGCAATGATATAAACATTGTTGTTTTGTAACTTGCTGGAAATGGTTTCAGTATGTAAACAACTTTTCTAACCTAAAACTGAAGTTCATTTTCATGGGAATGTACTTCCATGTTGAAAAGAAGACCTTGTGCTCCTAACAGTCTTCTTCAACTATGCAAACTCTGTATCCAGTTTCTAGTGAGTCTAGTTTATTTAGGTTCTTCTTTCCTTATAGAATAATTATCTAAGTTTTCAGTTAATTCTAGCTATTAAACAAATAATGTCAAAGTTATTGTATAAGCCCAGATTTTGAGGACATGTGGCAGTGCAAACACAAGAATTTCAGTATTTTATTACAAGTTTTTTATTGTTAAACCTATGATCACCATGGGTGTGAGAGACCATCTAATGGATCTGCTTTCCATGCAGTGGCTCAATAATCTCTGGGCTTTGATCTCTTGCTATTTTCATGTATCATGTCTTTTTCATGCAACATACCCTTTCATCTTTGCTATGGCAGAAGAAGAGATGGTTGTAAGGTTCTGCATCAGGATTTAAATTCTTCAGACCATGATGACTCATTCCACTCAGAACCCACTGGTCTAACTGCAAGGGGACTAGGAAATGTAACTGTTTTATATCTGGAAGATGAGAACGGAATATAGATTAGTATAATATACCCTGAGTACATAATAAAATAGTGATTAAAAATAGCTATTTAGAAATCACAAATCCACACATGGTAACATTTTCTTCTAGCCTTACATTGTGTTCTAAATCATACCCAACAAGAAATATCTGCCAACAATTTCTGACATACCCTCAGGTGGGATGTAATATTATCATTTAAATGGAAATTGTCATTATGGATTTCTAAGTAAAGAATTGTGAATATTAGGGAATATAGTAACCAATTAATAAGTATACAAATACAAGTGCTGAAAAGTGTAAAATAGTTGTAGTTGGTATTTCTGGTTTCAATGGCAAATAATTTATTTTACATCAGAACTCTAAATATATTTGATATGTTACAAACTCCATTTTCTACATCTTAGAAGTTTATATGGGCAAACTCTTGGATGATCATTATTAGCATATCTTCATTAAGTCTGAAAAATGCAGTCAATTTATAATTAAATGTTAGTTTTCTTATTCAATACTGTTTTTCAAGCTAAGAAGGAAAGCTTGTAAATTTTGCCACCACAGAGAATCATTTTGTACAGATTTGGTGAGAGCTAAAAATATATGCTTTTAATATAACTCTTATCTGGGACTTATCTCTTGTATAGTATGACTGTATTGTGCTTATTATGGCTACATAATTTTACCTTTGGAAAATAGGACCATAAATCAAAACTGTCTCTGACTTTCTCTCTAGAGAACTTAATTAAATCCATTTAGATGAGAAACTGAAAGCAATAATAGTGGAGACTTAAATAATGCAGAAACTTTCAGATGATTATACAAAAACCTAAGTCTGTGGCTGTTAATTTTTTAGAAAACATTTCAGTTCAGTTCAGCTCAGTTCAGTCGCTCAGTTGTGTCTGACTCTTTGCGACCCCATAAATTGCAGCACGCCAGGCCTCCCTGTACATCACCAACTCCTGAAGTTCACCCAAACCCACGTCCACCAAGTCAGTGATGCCATCCAGCCATCTCATCCTCTGTCGTCCCCTTTTCCTCCTGCCCCCAATTCCTCCCAGCATCAGAGTCTTTTCCAAAGAGTCAACTCTTCGCAAGAGGTGGACAAAGTATTGGAGTTTCAGCTTTAGCATCAGTCCTTCCAAAGAACACTCAGGGCTGATCTCCTTCAGAATGGACTGGTTGGATCTCCTTGCAGTCCATGGGACTCTCAAGAGTCTTCTTCAACACCACAATTCAAAAGCATCAATTTTTCGGTGCTCAACTTTCTTCACAGTCCAACTCTCACATCCATACATGACCACTGGAAAAACAATAGCCTTGACTAGACAGACCTTTCTTGGCAAAGTAGTGTCTCTGCTTTTGAATATTCTATCTAGGTTGGTCATAACTTTCCTTCCAAGGAGCAAGCATCTTTTAATTTCATGGCTGCAATCACCATCTGCAGTGATTTTGGAGCACAAAAATATAAAGTCTGACACTGTTTCTACTGTTTCCCCATCTATTTCCCATGAAGTACAGTTTTCTGAATGTTGAGCTTTAAGCCAACTTTTTCACTCTCCTCTTTCACTTTCATCAAGAGGCTTTTTAGTTCTCTTTCACTTTCTGCCATAAGGGTGGTATCATCTGCATATCTGAGGTTATTGATATTTCTCCTGGCAATCTTGATTCCAGCTTGTGCTTCTTCCAGCCCAGCGTTTCTCATGATGTACTCTGTATGTAAGTTAAATAAGCAGGGTGACAATATACAGCCTTGACGTACTCCTTTTCCTATTTGGAACCAGTCTGTTGTTCCATGTCCAGTTCTAACTTTTTCTTCCTGACCTGCATATAGGTTTCTCAAGAGGCAGGTCAGGTGGTCTGGTATTCCCTCTCTTTCAGAATTTTCCAGTTTATTGTGATTGACACAGTCAAAGGCTTTGGCATATTACATAAAGCAGAAATAGATGCATTTAAGTGCAAACAAATGTCAAATATAAAAGTTTATTTTTCGAACTTCAAGTATTAGTCTAGTACTCTATTATAAATTGAGAATGTCATTAAATTAATAGCATAAATCAATACAAATGTTGTTTTTAATAAAATAAAAATAATTAAATGTTTTAAAAAATCTAAAAACTTCTTGTAAGGATTTAATGTCATTTTATTGGGGTTTATTGTTTAGCAACTGCAAAAACATTATTCTGGATTTAGTTTAGTTGACTAGAATACTTTTGCAATAAAAATGTAGGGTATACCTACTACACATCTTTTATTATTATTATTATTATTAAAATATCTTTTTTAAAGAAAAATTGTATTTCCTAAACCATTGATAGAATATTTTTGATACATTACTTATGTGAGAAATTTTTCTTTATAAAGAACACAAGCTTGTATTGAAATAATCATGAAGGTGAATTTTGTTTTGTCTTTTTCTGTTTTCAATTTTACTATAATATTAAAAGCTATATGATTAAAGCATGATCATTTTCTCTAACATCCACATGATACTTTCTACTTATACACATGGTATGTGCATGTCCTGACTACTGCTAAAATGTGAAACATTTACAGCCCTAGTTAAACAATGAGAAATAAATATGCATTTTAAAATCATGATTTAATTTAAATTATAGCTTTATAATAGATAGATAAATAGATAGATAGATATAGATATCTCTGTCTAGTCAAAGCTATGGTTTTTCCACTAGTCATGTATGGATTTGACAATTGGATCATAAAGAAAGCTGAATGCCAAAGAACTGATGATTTTGAATTGTGATGTTAGAGAAAACTCTTGAGATCCCATTGAACTTCAAGAGGATCAAACCAGTTAATCCTTAAAGGAATATAACCCTGAATATTCATTGGAAGGACTGATGCTGAAGTTGAAGCTCCAACACTTCCCATCTGTGCTCCTTGGAAAAGATCCTGATGCTGGGAAAGATTGAAGGCAAAATAAGAAGAGGGTGGCAGAAGATGAAATGGTTAGATAGCATCACCAACTCAATGGACATGAACCTGAGAAAACTCCAGGAGACAGTGAAAGACAGGGAAGCCTTGTGTGCTGTAATCCATGGAGTGGCAAAGAGTCAGACATGACTTAGCAACTGAACAATAAAAACAAATATATATATATATATATGTATACATATACATACTTTATGCTCACTAGTTTTAATAATATGCAGTTATGTTTCTCTGTACATAAGCTACTTTTTACTTTATTATATTGTCTTCAGAAATAATATTAATCTAGGCATTATTGGTCTCACCCTATTGATAACAATGCTATTGGCCAAAAATGCCTGTGGCACTTGCTTGGTCCCATATTACTGATACTTGTCACAAAGCTCTACAGGTATTCTCTCCCCTTGAAGCCAACGTGTGGCTGGACTAGCCCTTGTGTTTCTTATTATGATTATAAAACAAATCTCAACCATAACCACCAAGTCCTTGAAAAATCAAGATTATCCATATCTTGGAGGGACCATGACATTCCCAAGTGCCACACAGAGAGGCTGCTGTGGAGAGGGGCTTCCCTGGTGGCTCAGTGGTAAAAAATCTGCCTGCCAAAGCAAGAGAGGTGGGTTAGATCCGTGGATTAGGAAGATCCCCTGGAGAAAGAAATGGCAAGCCTCTCCAGTATTTTTGTGTGGGAAATCCCACAGGCAGAGAAGCCTGATGGGTTACAGTCCATGGGGTCACAAAAGAGTCTGGCATGACTTAGCCACTAAACAACATTAAAAATATATATGTCATTTTTTTTTCTAGTATGGTGATATATTATTTTTATTTTTTAAGCCCATTTATATTTCATCCTATCTCATTCCAGCAAAATTATAACACATAGCATATAGTATATACTTCATAAACACTAATTTGTTTCCTCTTAATGTTTTCTAGATATTATTCAAAGATAAATTCAATGCAACAGTCAAATAAAATTCCAATGGGGTTTTATGGATAAGCAGTAAAAAGTGATTCTGAAATTGAATGTGAGAACAAAATGTTACACATCAGTTCAGTTCAGTTGCTCAGTCGTGTCTGACTCTTTGCAACCCATGAACCACAGCATGCCAGGCCTCTCTGTCCATAACCAACTCCCAGAGTTTACCCAAATTCATGTCCATTGAGTCGGTGATGCCAGCCAACCATCTCATCCTCTGTGGTCCCCTTCTCCTCCTGCCCTCAATCTTTCCTAGCATCAGGGTCTTTTCAAATGAGTCAGCTCTTCGCATCAGGTGGCCAAAGTATTAGAGTTTCAACTTCAGCATCAGTCCTTCCAATGAACACTCAGGAGTGATTTCCTTTAGGATGGACTGGTTGGATCTCCTTGCTGTCGAAGGGACTCACAAGAGTCTTCTTCAACACCACAGTTCAAAAGTATCAATTCTTTGGAGCTCAGCTTTCTTTATAGTCCAACTCTCACATCCAAACATGACTGCTGGAAAAACCATAATGTTATACATACTTGAAACAATTTTAATAATAGTATTTATATCACAGGTCACTGTGAAAAGCATTTACTTACTAGATGATGTTGAGGAAACTTTAAGCAGGATCCAAGTCACACTATATACAATAATAAACTGGATGGATTAAAGTCTAGCTATGAAATATAAAGCTATGAAATTAAAGAAGAAAATCTAGGACACTATTCTTGTGAACTTGGGTATTACATCTTAAACAAGACCCAAAAAGTACAAATAATAGCAGTGAATGTGACTATTTTTATTCAAATAAAGACATTGGCTTCAACAAAGGATATCACAAAGATATTAAACAATTCAGTGAACAATGGTATTTATAACAATTGAAGTTGCCTAAAATGTAATGTCTAGAATTTATAAATAGATACAAAAGATCTAACAGGAAAAGGAAAGTCTATGCTTGGGAAATTCATAAAAAAAGACTCAGAAAATGCAAGATAATGAAGTGATTTTCAATCTCACTAGCCATCAGAGAAATACAAACTACAACAGTTACCACTTATATCTTGTAGAATAGCAAATGTAGAAAATTAAAGTAGTGTCAGATGCTAACCAGGATATATGGTCACAGGAAGAATGTTAAATAGTTCTAGACATTTTAAAGATCATATAATACTTGCTGCTGCTACTGCTAAGTCGCTTCAGTCGTGTCCGACTCTGTGCGACCCCATAGACGGCAGCCCACCATGCTCCCCCGTCCCTGGGATTCTCCAGGCAAGAACACTGGAGTGGGTTGCCATTTCCTTCTCCAATGCATGAAAGTGAAAAGTGAAAGTGAAGTCGCTCAGTCTTTTCCGACTTTTCGTGACCCCATGGACTGCAGCCTACCAGGCTCCTCCATCCATGGGATTTTCCAGGCAAGAATACTGGAGTGGGGTGCCATTGCCTTCTCCACATAACAGATATAAATATACGTATAACATAATTCAGCAGTTATACTTCAAATTATATATCAGAGGCACTTTCTGGTTCAAAAGAAAGCATGTGCAAAGTTGTGCTTTCTGGTATTTGTTCCAATGTAAGAAATTGGAAGCATCAATAAGAGATTGGATAATGAAAATATGCTTCAATATTGAGAAAATTTGAACTAGATTTACATATGGCAATACAGACATATTTTGAAACTGTTGGGTGGATTTAAAAAAGAAAGCAGATTTATAACACGATACTACTTGTATGATCATGTAAATAAGCTAGTCATATATAGATAAGATAAATTAATAATTTCACATGTATTTAAAAATAAGTTATTTCACTTGTTTATATAAGGAAATACATCAATACATTAAAATTAGTACTTAGAAAGAACAATTAAAAAAGAAGGAGAAATGTGTCACTAGATTAAAATAAAGATTTGGAAAAATGATAATGGTAAGGAGATGAAGTAAGAATATGATAGATGCAATTCTAAGCATTTATATTAAATATAAGTTAAGATAAAAATTCCACAGATGATAGAAAAATAAAAACTAAATATCTTTAAACCACTTAAGCTTTCTCACTTTTTGTTTCCTCAATTAATGACAGCTAAAACATACAATCTTCTATTGGGCCATGAAGATTGTCTACTCTGAGTCAATCTACCATGTCTCACACCTTATATTAACCGTGATTTTGTTCCTGTTATAATTGGCAAACAAAACTAAAATAAATAAGGGTATGCATGTTATTATTTTAGGCATAAAACTAATGTCAAGTGATCAAAGTGTGCTATCAAGCTCAGTTCCCCTCTCTCTTCTTCTCTCACCTCTCTATCTCATCCTTCTAAGTCTTATGAATCACACATTTGGGAAGAATCTGACTTAACTTGTATGTCATCTCTGTCCCTATGTCAGTCTGTCTGTTGGAGGAATAAACATGACCTTGTATAATGATTTCAACCTTGAGTTTGGGAAGTGCATTGAGGGTTACCAGACAGACTGTTTCACCAAAAATAGAGAGATTGAGAAGAAAGATCTTCTTGGTCAAAAGTTAAATATCTCATAAAGAGTTGTGATAAGCAACATTAGGCACATAGAATTTAAATGTTGAAGGGGTGTGGGCAGGGCATGAATAGCATTTGCCACAAATATCTCCTTGAAAGACCCGTTAGTACTGCACATTTAACTTATATGCTGATTTACCCTGCTTATTTAACTTCTATCTAGAGTACATCATGCAAAATGTTGGGCTGAATGAGGCACAAACTGGAATCAAGATTGCTGGGGGAAATATCAACAACCTCAGATAAGGAGATGACAGCACCTTTATGGCAGAAAGTGAAGAGGAACTAAAAAGCCTCTTGATGAAGATGAAAGAGGAGAGCAAATGTGATGGCTTAAAGTTCAACATTCAAAAAACAAAGATCATGGCATCTGGTCCCATCACTTCATGGCAAATAGATGGGAAAACAACGGAAACATTGAGATACTTTTTATTTGGGGGGGCTCCAAAATCACTACAAATGGTGACTGTAGCCATGAAATTAAAAGACACTTGATCCTTGGAAGAAAAGCCTAGGCAAACCTAGACAGCCATTAAAAAGCAGAGACATTACTTTGGCAACAAATGTCCATCTAGTCAAAGCTATGGTTTTCCCAATAGTCATGTATGGATGTGAGAGCTGGACCATAAAGAAGGATGGATACTGAGGAAATGATTATTTTGAACTGTGTTGTTGGAGAAGACTCCTGAGATTCCTTTGGCGTGCAGGAAGATCAAACCAGTCAATCCTAAAAGAAATCAATTCTGAATATTCATTTGGAGGAACTGATGCTGAGGCTAAAGCTCCAATACTTTGGTCACCTGATGTGAAGAGCAGAGCTGAGTCACTGGAAAAAACTCTGATGCTGGGAAAGATTGAAGGCCCAAGGAGAAGGGGATGGCAGAGGATGAAATGGCATCACTGACTCAATAGAAATGAGTTTGAGCAAGCTCCAGGAGATGGTGAAGTACCCAGTATAGAGGTAATTGCCAGGGGAATATTGGCAGGGTACCAAAAGCCTCTGTTTAAGCATTCAAAATCTTTATCCTGCTTGTCTTTATCTCCTAAATGATCCTATTCACTGGTAAGCTGTAAATTTGAAGTAAAATATCACTATCCCATCTACTCCTAATCTTTGTCTTCATAATATCTTCAAACTAATTATTTCCTCACTAGATTTAATTACCTTTCTTTAAAAGCAGTGGGTATTTATTTATTGGCTACACCGGGTCTTCATTACTGTATAAAGGTTTTTTCTCCTTGCAGCAAGCAGGAGCTATTCTCTAGTTGCAGTGTGTGGGCTTCTCATTTCAGTGGCTTCTCTTGCTGCAGGTATGTTCTCTGGGACACACAGACTCAGTAGTTGCAGCACATGGGCTTTGTTGCCGTATAGCATGTGGAATCTTCCCAGACCAAGGAATGAATCTGTGTCCTCTGCATTGTCAGGCAGATTCTTAACTACTGGACTGCCAGAGAGGTCCCTAAAATTAGTTTGGTTTTCTTTCTCTAATGACATTTAATATACTAAATATGGTTATAGAGGGCTTTCCTGGTGGCTCAGACGGTAAAGAGTCCACTTGCAATGGAGGAGATCTGGGTGATATTTTTCAACTATATCATAATAATTACCACATTCATTCATTTATTGTAAATAAACTGTAAGCTTTTTTAACACAATTTCTGCATCTCACAGGTCTAAAAGAGTACTCCGTACAAAGCATACTCATTAAGTAAATATTTGTTGAATTATGTTGAATTGAATAATCCCATCTTTTCAGTCCAAGTAACAATGAAAATATTAAGTTCAGAAAAAGTGAAATTAGATGTTGAATATATTTGTATTAATAATACTGAGTTATATCTTTCTTAGCTTCTTAGAATTTGATTCTCTTTTAGATTCTTATATCGATAAAAACCAAATCCAAATATTGTTTATTTGCAAGTTTTATCACTGTTCAATAAAAGTTGATATAAGAAATATTAAAGTGGTTGGAAGGTTTCAAGTACTATTGATTGGTTTTGCAGTTGGAGAAACAATGATACAGAATGCATACTGACACAACAACAACAAAAATTCAGACAAGAGGATAGGATCAAGCCCAGTTCTATTTTGAAGTTATTATTAATTGCTACTTTCATGACCCCCAAATTCAGTACAAATAGTACACTTAATTTATATAGGCTCAAAAACATTTTTTCAAAGAATATTTGGATATTGGACCTTACATTTTTAATTGCCTACTCCTCTTATATTCAACAATCTTACACCAAACTCACATCAACTTCCTTTCAATGTATCAGAGGTATTTCCTTCAGATGCACAGTATATAGAATAATTTGATTATCTTCTGTGGAAACCAATCCCCAAGCAAGCATGTAACTATAAAACCACAGCAATCCATCCCAGTCCATGCCCTCCCAGTCCATCCATGCTGCTGCAGATGATAAAATTTCATTCTCTTTTTGTGACTGTTCCTTGAATACATATACATACCACATTTTCTTTCTCCACCCATCTGTTAATTCATATCTTGGCAACTGCAAATAATTCTGCTATAAATATTGGGTTGCCTGTATCTTTTTGAATTAGGTGTTTTCATTTTTTAAGATATATGTCCAAAGGTAGAATTCTTGGGTTATATGACAGTTTTTACCATCTGAGCCTTAGCATATACACATGCACGGCAGTTCTATTTTTAGCTTTTGGAGAGCCTCCCATACGCTTTTCCACAATGGCCACACTAATTTACATTACCAAAAATAGTATATATATATAACATTTCTCTTTTCACTAAAAACTCACCAATATTTGATATCTGGGCCCCTTTAGATGATATCAATTCTAACATGTATGAGGTGATAATATGTTTGATTTGGATATCTCTGATAATTAATAATATTGAACATCTTTTCATGTGCCTTTTGGAGATCTGTATGTTTTTTTTTGGAAAATGTCCATTAAGACCTTCTGCCTATAATTTGATTTTTTAATTATGTTGTTTGTTTGTTTTGATATTGTTTCTGATCCATTTATGCATTTTTGACCATTAATCCTTTATAGGAGAAGGCAGTGGCACTTAGCAGCAGCAGCAGCAATCCTTTATCAGTCGTATCAATTGCAAATATTTTTCTCCCATTCAACAGGTTATCTTTAAGTGTATATCTTTGCTGCTGCTGTGAAAAATATTTTATTAAATTCCATTTGTTTATTTTGCATTTATTTCCTTTGCTTTAATCCAAAAATTATTGCTGCAAATTATTTCTATGTTTTCCTCTAGAAAAATTTTGATTCCTAGTCTTAAATTTAGTTTTTAACCTATTTTGAGTTTATTTTTGCATGCAGCATGAAAACGTGGCTTAATTTAATTATTTTACTTGTTACTGTCCAACTTTCCCAGCACCATTTTTGGAAGACACTACTTTCTCCATTGTGTATTCTTACCGCCTGTGCAGTAGATTAACTGATCATAGCTCTTTGTTCTGTATTCTGTTCTGTTGATTCATGTGTCTGTTGTCATGTCAGAACCATACTATTTTGATTACTGAAGCTTTGTAATATAGTTGGAAGTCAAGGAGTGTGAAATCTCCAGCTCTGTATTTCGTTCTCCAGATCGTTTTGACTGTTTCTTTTATGCTTCCGTACAATTTTAAAAATTATTTGTTTTAATTCTGTGAAAAAATGTTCTTTGTATTTTTGTAGGGATTGAATTGACTCTGTAGATTGCCTTGGATAATATGATTGCTTTAATTATATTACTTCTTCAGTCCATGAACATGGTATATCTCCCCAGTGTTTGTGTCATCTTCAGTTTCTTTCATCAGTGCCTTATAGTTTCCTGAGTATAGGTTTTTACCTCCTTAGATAATACTATCCATAAGTATTTTATTCTTTTTGATGCAGTGGCAAATGAGACTGTTTCTTCAATTCTTTATATATTAATTTTGTATCCTGCAACTTTATCAGATTCATTGATAAACTAGTAGTTTCTGTTGGTTTCTTCAGAATTTTCTATGTATAGTATCATGTCATCCTAATCTTTTTCCTCAACTTAGATGAAATGTTTTCAGTTTATGTCTTTGAGTATGATGTTAGCTGTGGCTTCTCATATATGGTCTTTATTATGTTGAGATATGTTTCCATGATGCCCAAATTCTGGATAGTTTTTGACGTAAATGGTTGTTGAATATTGTCAGGAGCTTTTTCTGCTTGAGATGATCATTTGGTTTTACTTTTCTATTAGATAATGTGGTGTATCACATTGATTGATTTGAAGATACTGAAAAAGCCTTGCATTATTGGAATAAATCACACTTCATCATGGTATATAATCCTTGTAATGCATTGTTGGATTTAATTTGCTAATATGTTGTTGAGTATTTTACATCTACATTCATTCCAGAAAATTGGTTTGTCAGTTCATTTTTGTGTGTGTGAGATCTTTGATTTTGCTTTCAAGATAACACCAGTCTTGTAGAATGAGTTTTGAGCCATTACTTCTTTGCAAGATTTGAAATAGCTTGAGAAGAATTGGTTTTAACTCATCTCTAAATATTTGGTAGAATTCCCTTTTGAAGCCATCTCATCCTGGATATTTGTATGTGAACAAATTTTTGCTACTGATTCAACTTCTTTACTGTCAATTGGTCTATTCATATTTTCTATTTCTTGTGGTTCAGTCTTGGGAGATTGTGCATTTCTAAGAATTTGTCCATTTCTTCTAGGTTATCCATTTTACTGTTGTATAGTGGCTCATAGTACTCTTAGGCTCCTTTGTGTTTCTGTGGTGTTAGCTGTAACTTCTCTTTTCTTAATTTCTAATTTTATTGACTTGGACTGATTTTTTTTTTCCCTTGATGAGTCTGGCCAATAGTTTATCAATGTTGTTTCTCCTTTCAAGGAATCAAATCCTTTATTTCACTGAAGTATAGTTGATGTACAATGATGTGTTAATTTCTGTTATACAGAAAAGTTAGTTAGTTATACATATACATACATTCTTTTTAAAAATATTTTCCACTATGGTTTACCATAGGATTTTGAATATAATTCTCTGTGCTATACAGTAGGACCTTGTTCTTTTTTCTATGTACTTCATAATCTCCCTTTGCCTTGGAAACCACAAGGCTACTCTCTGTGAATCTGCTTTTCATTTTGTAGATGGGTTCATTTGTTCCACATTTTACATTTCACATAAGTGGTATCATATACTATTTGTCTTTCTCTTTCTGACTTACTTCAATGAGTATGATTTGGAGGGAATGATGCTGAAGCCAAAACTCCAGTACTTTGGCCACCTCATGTGGAGAGTTGACTCATTGGAAAAGACTCTGATGCTGGGAGGGATTGGGGGCAGGAGGAGAAGGGGATGACAGAGGATGAGATGGCTGGATGGCATCACTGACTCGAAGGACGTGAGTCCGAGTGAACTCCGGGAGTTGGTGATGGACAGGGAAGCCTGGCGTGCTGCGATTCATGGGGTTGCAAAGAGTCGGACACGACTGAGCGACTGAACTGAAATGAACTGAATATCTAGTTGCACCCATGCTATTGAAAATGTCATTATTTCATTATTTTTCATTATTTTTATGGTTGAGTAATATTCATTACTTTATTACTAATAATTATTTCATTGTTTTTATGACTGAGTAATATTCCATTGTATATATGTACCACTTCTTCTTCCTTTCCTCTGTCAACAGATATTTGAGTTGATTCAATATCTTGGCTCCTATAAATAGTGTTGCAGTTGAACTTTGGGGTGCATGTATTTTTTGAATTATGGTTTCCTCCAGATATATGACCAGTAGTGGGATTGCTGGTTCATGTGGTAGTTCTACTTTAAGATTTTAAAGGAACTTCCATACTGTTTCCACAGTGGTTGTACCAAATTACATTCCCACCAACATTATAGTAGGGTTCCCCTTTCTCCATACCATCTCTAGCATTTGTTCTTCGTGGAGATTTTTAATGTTGGCCATTCTGCTCAGTGTGAAGTGCTTCCTCATTGTAGACTGAATTTTCATTTCTCTAATAATTGGCAATGCTGAACATCTTTTGCCATGCCTCTTGGCCACTGTGTATCTTCTTTAAAAAATGTCTATTTAGGTCTTTTACCCATTTTTCCATTAGATTCTTTGGGTTTGTTGTCATTGTTGTTGTTTTGTATGAACCATTTTTATACTTGCGAAATTAAGCCCCTTCCAGTTACTTCATTACCAAATATTTCTCCCATCCATGTCTTTTTGTTTAGTGGATGGTTTTCTCAGCTAGGCAAATGTTTGTAATTTTAATTCAGTTCCACTTATTTATTTTTGTTTTCATTTCTATTATATTTGGAGATTGATCTGAAAACAAACAAACAAACATTTTTAACATTTATTTCAGAGATTGTTTTGCCTATGATCTCTTCTAGAAGTGTTATGGTGTCATGTCAAAGAACTAAGTCTTAGTTTCACTGATCTTTTCTATAGTGTTTTAGTCTCTTATTTATTTCTACTCTTATCTTTATGATGTTTGTCCTACTATCTTTGGGTTTTGTTTTGTTTTTTTCTTTTCTCTTTTTACTAGTCCCTTTAGGTCTATTTCTTTTTGCTAGTTTCTTTAGGTCTGAGGTTCAGCTGCTTACTTGAGAACTCTCTTGTTTTCTGAGCTAAGGTTGTAAGGCTAAGATTTATCTTAGAAAGGCTTTTTCTGTGTTCTCTATGTTGTGAATCATTGTGGATTCATTTGCATCTATCCCCTAGTATTTTTTATTTTATTCTTCACTTCCTCAGTGCTCCATTGGTTGTTTAGTTGTTTTTTGTTTAACCTCGATGTGCTTATGCTTTTTGCAGTTTTTTTTTTCTTCTAGTTGATTTTTAGTCTCAGAGCACTGAGGTCAGACAAGATGCTTTAAATGCAATTTTCTTCAATTAACTGAAAACTGTTTTGTAGGCTATCATGTGATCTATCATGGAGAATGTCCATTTGTACTTCATAAGAATATGTATTCAGTTGCTTTTGGATGGAATGTTCTACATGTATATATTAAATCCATATAATTTAATGTGTTCTTAAAGATGAATTTTTAAATTGATTTTCTGTCTAGATGATATGTCCATTGACATAGTCAGGTATTCAGTTCAGTTCAGTCACTCAGTCATGTCCGACTCTCTGCGACCCCATGATTTGCAGCACGCCAGGCCTCCCTGTACATTATGAACTCCTGGAGTTCACTCAAATTCATTACCATCGAGTCGGTGATGCCATCCAGTCATCTCATCCTCTGTCATCCCCTTCTCCTCCTGCCCCCAATCCCTCCCAGCATCAGGGTCTTTTCCAATTAGTTAACTCTTAGCATGAGGTGGCCAAAGGATTGGAGTTTCAGCTTCAGCATCAGTCCTTCCAATGAACACCCAGGAATGATCTCCTTTAGGATGGGCTGGTTGTATCCTCTTGCAGTCCAAGGGACTCTCGAGACTCTTCTCCAACACCACAGTTCAAAAGCATCAATTCTTTGGTGCTCAGCTTTCTTCAGAGTCCAACTCTCACATCCATACATGACCACTGGAAAAACCATAGCCTTGACTAGATGGACCTTTGTTGGTGGACCTTTGTTGGCAAAGTAATGTCTCTGCTTTTTAATATGCTGCCTAGGTTGGTTATAACTTTCCTTCCAACGAGTAAGCATCTTTTAATTTCATGGCTGCAATCACCATCTGCAGTGATTTTGGAGCGCCCCAAAAAACAAAGTCTGACATTGTTTCCAATGTTTCCCCATCTATTTCCCATGAAGTGATGGGAACAGATGCCATGATCTTAGTTTTCTGAATGTTGAACTTTAAACCAACTTTTTCACTCTCCTCTTTCACTTTCTTCAAGAGGCTTTTTAGTTCTTCTTCACTTTCTGCCATAAGGGTGGTGTCATCTGTATATCTCAGGTTATATTGATATTTCTCCCGGAAATCTTGATTCCAGCTTGTTGTTCTTCCAGCCCAGTGTTTCTCGTGATGTACTCTCCATATAAGTTAAATAAGCAGGGTGACAATATACAGCCTTGACACACTCCTTTTCACACAATTGCACTCATCTCACATGCTAGTAAAGTAATGCTCAAAATTCTCCAAGTCAGATATTAAAGCCTCATAATATTAATATGTTTTTTGGGTTCCAAAATCACTGCAGATGGTGACTTCAGCCATGAAATTAAAAGACGCTTACTCCTTGGAAGAAAAGTTATGACCAGCCTAGGTAGCATATTGAAAAGCAGAGACATTACTTTGCCAACAAAGGTCTGTCTAGTCAAGGCTATGGTTTTTCCAGTGGTCATGTACAGATGTGAGAGTTGGACTTTGAAGAAAGCTGAGTGCTGAACAATTGATGCTTTTGAACTGTGGTGTTGGAGAAGACTCTTGAGAGTCCCTTGGACTGCAAGGAGTTCCAACCAGTCCTTTCTGAAGGAGATCAGCCCTGGGATTTCTTTGGAAGGAATGATGCTAAAGCTGAAACTCCAGTACTTTGGCCACCTCATGTGAAGAGTTGACTCATTGGAAAAGACTCTGATGCTGGGAGGGATTGGGGGCAGGAGGAGAAGGGGACGACAGAGGATGAGATGGCTGGATGGCATCACTGACTCGATGGACGTGAGTCTGAGTGAACTCCAGGAGTTGGTGATGGACAGGGAGGCCTGGCATGCTGCGATTCATGGGGTCACAAAGAGTTGGACATGACTGAGAGACTGAACTGAATTGAATATTAATATGTTATTGTAAAGTTCTCCCATTATTTATGCTAATATTTGCATTGTGTATCTAAATTATCTTATTTTAGGCATGTACATATTTACAATTGTTTTATCTTCTTCTTGGATAGGTCCCTTGATTATATAATGTACATATATATATATATACACACATGCACACTCATGTATCTATATATACAGTAACATATATATATATGGGCAATTTCATAAAATTGCATATATATGTATGTGTGTATATATATATATATATATATACTAATTGTCTTTCATTGTCTGACATATTTCACTTACCATAATACTTTCAAGGCCTATCCATGTTGTCTTAAATGGCAGGATTTTATTCTTTTTTACATCTGAGGGGTATTTCAGTGAAAATGTACATCAGATTGTCTTTTTCTATTTATCCATAAATGGACAATTAGGTTGTCTCCATCTCTTGTCTATTGTAAATAATTTTGCAATAGACATGGAGGTACATATATCTTTTTGAATTAGTGCTTTCAGGTTCTTCAGATAAATAGCCAGAGGTGGTAATTTCTTTTTTTTTTTTTTTTTGAGGGTTTTCCAAATATTTTTCATAGTGGCTGCCTCAATTACACTCCCACCAACAGTGTACAAGTTTCTCATTTTCTCCATATCCTCTCTAACATTTGTCATTTATTATCCTTTTGATATTAGCCATTCTAAGAGATGCGAGGAGACATGTAAATGTGGTTTTGATTTGCATTTTCCTTAGAATAAGTGATGTTGAACATCTTTTTATGTTCATGTTGGCCATCTGTATGTCTTCTTTGTAAAATATCTATTCAGATCCTCTGCATATTTTTAATAGGACTGCCTATTTTATCACTGTTGAGTTATAGGAGTTCTTTATATATTTTGGATATGAACCTCATCACGTTTATGGTTTACAAACATTTTCTTCCATTTAGTAGATTACCTTTTCACTTTGATTATGAGTTCTTTCACTGTGCAAAGGTTTTTGGTTTAATGTAGTCTCACTTGTTTATTTTTATCTTTGTTTTTCCTAAGTCACAAGACAGGTATACAAAAATATTGCTAAACCAATGTCAATGAGATTTGTTTTATTCCAGGAATTTTATAGTTTCACGTCTTACATTAAGTTTTGAGTTGATTTATACATGTGGCATAAGATAGAAGTTTCCTTCTATTCCATGTGGCAGTCTAGTTTCTCAGTACAATTTATCAAACAACAAAACAAAACAAAAAGACCTCTCTTTCTCCATTGTATGTTCATTGCTTCTTTGTCATAGATTAGATGTCCAAATATATGTGAGTATATTTCTAGGCTTTCCACTCTGTCCTATGGATCTGTGTTTCTATTTTTGTGCTATTATCATGTAGTTTTATAGTAGTTTGACTATTCAGGATCTTCTGTAGTTTCATACACATTTAGAATTATTTGTTCTTGTTCTGTGAATGAGGCCATTGGAAGTTTAATAAGGATTGTATTGATTCTATAAAATGATTTGGGTATTATGAACATTTTAACAAGTCCTTCAAAGCATGAGCACAAAATATCTTTCTATTATCATGTATACTTCAAAATATTTCATCAATATCTCATACATTTCAATGTACATATCTTTCAGGTCCATAGTTAAACCAATTCCTATATGCTGTATTCTTTTTGATACAATTGAAATTGGGCTTGCTTATTTTTTGATAATCATTTTTAGTGCATAGAAACACTATAGACTTATGTATATTAATTTTGCATTCTGTGACTTTGCTGAATAACTCATTAATGCTAACATTTTATGGAGCCCCCCCCCCCACTTTTTTTTTAAGTTTACATATTACATCTGCAATAGTGATGGTTTTACTTCTTTCTTTCTGAATTTTATGCTTTTTATTTCTTTTTTATATTTTGATTGAGGTTTTTAGGACTTTTTTTTTTAAGGATATTTACAGATTTTTTCCCCATATATGTTATTACAGAGTTACTTGTGCTATACAGTAGTTCTTTGTTTTTATTTATTTTATATATAGTACTGGATATATGCTAATACCAGACTCCTAAATTGTTCTCCACCTCCACCACGCTACCTTTTGAAAAACAAAAGTTTTTTTTTTTTCAAAGTGTGTTTCTGTTTTGTAAATAAGTTCATTTCTATTTTTTTAAGATACCATATACAAATGATATCATATGATATCTGTCTTCGCTCAGTATGATAGTCACCAGGTCTATTCATGTTGCTGCAAGTGACATTATTTCATTCTTTTTAATGGCTGAGAAATATTCTATTGAATAGATGGACCACATCTTCTTCTCTATTTCTGTCAACATATACTTAAGTTGGCACAATGTCTTGGCTATTGCAAATACAGATGCTATGATCATTGGGGCACATGTATCTTTTTAAATTATGATTTTCTATGCAGATATGCCCGTGCATGGAATTCCTAGATATTACAGTGCTCTTAGTTATAGTTTTTAAGAAGTCTCCATACTGTTCTCCATAGTGGTTGTTGTTGATTTGCTCAGTCATGTCCGACTCTTTGTGACCTCATGGACGGCAGCACACCACACTTCCCTGTCCTTCATCATCTCCCAGAGCTTGTTCAAACTCATGTCCAGTGAGTAAGTGAAGCCATCCAACCGTATCATCCTCTGTTCCCCTTCTTCTCCTGCCTTCAATCATTCCCAGCATCAGGGTATTTTCTAATGAGTTGGCTCTTTGCATTAGGTCGCGAAACTATTGGAGCTTCAGCTTCAGCATTAATCTTTCCAATGTATATTCAGGGTTGATTTCCTTTAGAATTGACTGGTTTGATCTCCTTGCAGTCCAAGGGACTCTCAAGAATCTTCTCCAATACCACAGTTCAAAAGCATCAATTCTTTAGCAGCCAGCCTTCTTTATGGTCCAACTCTCACATCCATACATGACGACTGGAAAAATGATAGTTTTTACTATTTGGACCTTTGTCAGCAAAGTAGTGTCTCTGCTTTTTTAATATGTTGTCTAGGTTTGTCATAGCTTTTCTTCCAAGGGGCAAGCATCCTTTAATCTCATAGCTGTAATCACCATCTGCTATGATTTTGGAGCCCAAGAAAATAAAGTCTCTCACTGTCTCCATTGTTTCCCCATCTATTTGTCATGAAGAGGTGGAACAGGATGCCGTAATCTTAGTTTTTTGAATGTTGAGTTTTAACCCACCTTTTTCACTCTCCTCTTTCACCTTCATCAAAGGGCTCTTTAGTTCCTCTTCTCTTTCTGCCATAAGGGTGGTTTCATCTGCATATCTGAAGTTATTCATATTTAACTTGGCACTCTTTATTCCAGCTTGTGCTTCATCCAGCCCAGAATTTTGCATGATGTACTCTGTACATAATTTAAATAAGCAGAGTGTACTCCTTTCCCATTCTTACTGCTGTGAGATTATATATAATAGTACCTTTGATTTGCATTTCTCTAATTTGCAATGTTTAGCCTCTGTTCATGTGCCCCTTGCCCATCTGTATGTATGTATGTTTTCTTTGGGGAAGTGTGTATCTAGATCATCTGTTCATTTTTTTTTAATTGAATTATTTGATTGTTTGTCCTTTTTAATACAGAGCTACATGAGCTGTTTGCATATTTTGGGGATTAATCCTCTGCTTACTGATTCATTTTCTCTCATTCTGTGGATTGTCTTTTATTTTTGTTTATGGCTTCTTTTGCTGTGAGAAACTTTTAAATTTAATTATGTGCCATTTGTTTATTTTTATTTTTATCATCATTACTCTAGGAGGTGTATCCATAAATATATTGCTACAAATTATGTGAAAGTGTGTTCTGCATGCTTTCCTCTAAGAGTTTTGTAATATCTGGCATTATATTTAGGTCTTTAATATATTTTGAGTTTTTTTTTTATATATGATGTGACAGAATGTTCTAATTTCATGATTTTACATATAGCTGTCTAATTTTCCAAGCATCAGTTATTGATGAGATTGCCTTTCCTTCATTGTATATTCTTTCTTTTTTTGCCATAGATCCACTGACCATAGATGTGTGGGTTTTATTCTGGGCTCTCTATCCTGTTCTGTTCAACTATATTTCTGACAGAACCATACTTTTTTGATGACTATGGATTTATAGTGTAGTCTGAAGTCAGGGACCCTGATTCCTTTAGCTCTATTCCCCTCCTCTGCCATGATTGGTTTGGATATTTGAGATCTTTTGTGATTCCATGCTAATTTTAAATTTTTTGTTCTAATTCTATGAAAATGTCAGTGGTAATTTAATAGGAATTGCATTAAATATATGTATCACCTTGGGTGGTAAAGTCATGTTGACTCTATTGATTCTTCTATTCCAAGAATATGGTATATCTTTCCATCTGTTTGTGTCATCTCCATGATCTTTCATCAGTGTCATAGTTTTCAAAGTATAGGTCTTTTGCCTCCTTAGGTAAGTGTATAACTAGGTATTTTATTCTTTTTATTAGAGATAGTAAATTTGATTATTTCTTTAATTTTTCTTTCTGATCTTTTGTTGTTAGTATATAAAAATGCAACATATTTCTGTGTATTTATTTGCATCTTGAAACTTCACCGAATTTATTGATGAGCTCTAGTTTTCTGGTAGCATGTTTAGAATTTTCTGTGTGTAATATCATGTCATTTGCAAAGAGTGACAACTTTACTTCTTATTTTCCAATTTGACTTTGTTTTGTTTCTTTCTTTTTTCTCTGTTTGCCATGGCTAGGACTTCCAAAATTATGTTGAATAAAAGTAGTGTGAGTAGACATCTTGTTTTAGTTTTTCTTCTGGGTTTTTATCTTGTTTCTTTTTTGGACCATATTTTTATGTACTCTCATTTGTCTAACTTTCTGTATTTGTCGTATTCTTTCCACAGGCTTCGAGATTGTAGTTCTTCTTGTTTCTTGTCTTCCCTTTTGTGTGTGAGATTGATCCAAAGAGTTGTACATGCTTCTTGGTTGGAAGGACTAGTGCCTGCCAACTTTTGGATGGAATTGGATTTTTTTCCCTCCAATGGGCAGGCTGTGACAAGTGATATGTATAGAAATATCTGTAAGCTCAGTATAACTTTAGGCAACCTGTTTGCTCATGATTGTGGCTGTGTTTCCATCCTATTGGTTGTTGGGCCTGAAGTGTCCCAGAACTAGAATCTGAAGTCTATTGGATGGGTCCAAGTCTTGGAGCCAAAATGTTGACCTCTGGGAGAGCTCATGCCAATCCCTACACCCTGGGATCTCTGTCACCTGTGTCCTTGCCCCAGAGACAACTCCCATCTGTCCAAAGGCACTCCAAGGCTCACTGGTAGTTTCGGCCCTGGCTTACCTGGTGGCTCAGAGGTTAAAGCGTCTGCCTCCAATGAGGGAGATATAGGTTCAATCGCTGGGTTGGGAAGATCACCTGGAGAAGGAAATGGTAACCCACTCCAGTATTTCGCCTGGAGAATCCCATGGACAGAGGAGCCTGGCAGGCTACAGTCCATGGGGTCACAGAATCAGACACAACTGAGTGACTTCATTTCATTTCACTTCACTTCATGTCTATGGAGTCACTGTTTAATGCTTGGTTCCAGTGCATATGAAACTTTCTGTGTGCTTTCCAAGAGTGGAGTATCTGTTTCAATCCTATGAAGCTCCTGTACTCAAGCCTTCCTGACCTTCAAAATCAAATGGTCAAACGACTCCTCTTCCAATTGCTAGACCTCCACTCTAGGTAGCCTGGTGTGGGACTTAGACCTATTACTCATGTTGGAGAACTTCAGTGATATAATTATTTTCCAGTTTGGATGTTGCCCACTTGGAAGGTATGGGATTTGATTTTATAGCCAAATTACTTTCCCATCATTTTCTACGGCTTCTTTGTCTTTAAGTGTAAAATATATTTTTTGTTTGGTTCCAGTCTCATTTGTTGATTACTGTTCAGCATTTCCTTTTCATTTTGATATTTTCATTACAGTGGATAAGTTCAAGTCCCTTCTACATTTTGTATGAAACTGCGGCTGTTTTTAGTTTGGATATTGTCTGTCTCTTTCCTCACCCTATGTTATCCCCTTAATATGGAGGTGTAAAGGTGCTGTGGTCCCTTCAAGCATCATGGCTGGCAGCAGTAGTCAAGACTTTTATTATTATGTCGAATAAAAGAGGTGAGAGTTCTATTCTTGATCTTAAAGGAAAACCTCCAGCTTTCCACCATTCAGTATGATGGTATCTGTGGGTTTATCATGTAAAACCTTTATTATGTTGTGATATATTCTCTCTATACCAATTTTGTTGTCCAATTTGTTGGTGTTTAATTGTTCATAGTTATCTCTTAATGGTCTTTTTACTTCTGTGCTGTATTGTAATTTCTTCCCTTTAGTGTCTGATTCTATTTGTTTGGATCCTCTTTTGTGTTGTGATTAATCTAAATAAAGTCTTGTCAATTTTATCTTTTGAAAGACAAGCTCTTAATTTTATTGATCTTTTTCATTACTTTTCTGGCCTCTCTTTTATTTATTTATGCTTTGAATTTTATTGTTCCCTTCTTTCTATTAAATTTTCACTTTGTACTTTTTTTTTTATAGCTCTTTAATGTGTAAAGTTAGATTATTTTGGGGACATTTTCCTATTTTTTGAGGTAGGCCTGTCTTGCTATAATCTTCCCTCTCAGAATCAACTTTGCTGCATCTCATAGATTTTAGTATGTTGTATTTGTTTTTGCTGCTCTCTACATGCTTTTTATATCTCCTCTTTTTTGATGACACATTACTTGTTGGGTACCATATTTTTTGTTGCTTTTTCTTGTGATTGATTTCTAGTTTCATGACATTGTGAGTGGTAAAGATGCTTGCCGTTATTTCAGTCTCCTTTATTTTACTGAGGCTTGTTTTGTGACTAACATGTGAGGTTTCTTGGATAATGATCCATGGGTCCTTGAAAGATAAATGTGTATTTTGATGCCTTCAGATGGGATATTCTATATATGACAATTAACTCTAAATATCTAATCTGAAATGGTGTTTCTTATTAAATTACAGTATGAATCATCTATCCATTGATAAAAATGAGGTTTTAAAGTTTCCTAATGTCATTGTGCTGTTTTAAATTTCTCCTTTTAAGTCCATTAAAATTTTCTTTATACACCTTGGTGCTCCTACATTGGGTGCATTTGTGAAAGTCATATCTTCTTATTGGATTGAATTCTTTATAATTATGCAATTTCCTGACTTGTATTTTATTTGAAAAAAAAAAAAAAATGATTCTTGAGTGGGAGTGTCTCTGTTCCCAAGGTGTTTCCCTACTTGTCCCTGACTCTCCAGAACATGCTTCAAGATTAGTAAGTGAGTCCTCATTCATTTGTTGTCCTTGTGCTTTTAAACTTGATGTTTTTGTGTTGTTTTATGGGTTAACTGAGTCTGCACATGGTTCTAATAAAAGTGGAGATTTTGTTTCCTGAAACTCTATGAAAGTGAAAGTCGCTCACTCATGTCTGACTCTTTGTGACCCTATGGACTATACAGTCCATGGAATTCTCCAGGCCAGAATACTGGAGTGGGTAGCCTTTTGCTTCTCCAGGGGAATTCACCCAACCCAGGGATCAAACCCAGGTCTCCCACATTGCAGATGGATTGTTTACCAACTGAGCCACAAGGGAAGCCAACGAATAGGAGTAGGTATGCTTTCCCTTCTCCAGCAGATCTTCCTGACACAGGAATTGAACCAGGGTCTCCTGAATTGCAGGTGAATTATTTACCAACTGAGGTATGAGGGAAGCCTTGAAACTTTATAGTTTTTCTGAATATATTTCTTATTGGGTTTCAAAGACATAAGTTTATGGGGGGGCACCTTTCTGGTGCAGGATCTGAGATTTGGGGTATCTGATTTGGAGGTCAAATCATCTGCTTCCCAGGGAAAATAACTGTAGCTTTGTAATCCTTCCTATCTGAGGGTTACCATGGACAGAGTGTTGATTTTCCTTTGGTAAGTCCATCTCTCTGCTCTTCTACCCACCCAGATACTGTCTTTTTCTGTTTTGTTGTGAAGACACTGCTTATCCAGATTTCAGATCAATTTCAGGGGAATTAATCCATATGTAGTAATAGAGTTGTTGTGTCTGTGGGAGGAGGTAAGTTCAGGATCTTTCTAAGCCACCCTCTTGAATCTTGTCTCAACATCTTCCTTTTTAAAGAAATTTACTTCATGGCTTGTTTCCAAAAACTCAAATGATAGTTGTTCTTACAGAAATTTATTTTTACCTTATTACTCCCACTTGACATGGGACTTTAATGACATCCCCATCAAAATTCAGGTAAGTTATTTTGTGGATATAAACAAACTTATCTAAAGATTATACAGAAAGGCAAAGGATTCAGAATAACCAACACAATATTGAAGTACAAGAACAAATTGGAGAACTAACACTACTTGTGTTACTATAAAACTACAGTGGATCATAACAAAACATGAAAAATTCTTAAACAGATGGGAGAAATATCAATAATATCAGATATGCCCATGATATTATTCTAATGGAAGAAAGTAAAGAGAAACTAAAGAACCTCTTGATTTGAGTGAAAGGGGAGCGTGAAAAGGCCAACCAAAAACTCAATTAAAAAAAAAAAAAAACTAAGATCATGGCATCTGGTTTCATAACTTCATGACAAATAGAAGGGGGAAAGGTGGAAGCAATGACAGATTTCTTCTTCTTGGGCTCTAAAATCACTGTGGACGGTGACTGAAACAATGAAACTAGAATACGATTGCTTCTTAGAAGAAGAGCTATGACAAAACTATACAGTGTGTTGAAAAGCAAAAACATCACTTTGACAACAAAGGTCCATATAACCAAAGCAATGAATGATCTTTCCAGTAGTCATGTATGGATGTGAGAGTTGGGCCATGAAGAAGGCTGAACACTGAAGAACTGATGCTTTCAAATTGTGGTGCTGGAGAAGACTCTCAAGAGTCCCTTGGACTGCAAGAAGATCAAACCAGTCAATCCTAAAGGAAATCAATCCTGAATACCCATTGGAAGGGCTGGTGCTGAAGCTGAAGTTCCAATACTTTGGCCACCTGATATGAAGAGCTGACTCATCAAGGAAAGACCCTGATCTTTGAAAATGTTTAAGGCAGAAGGAGAGGAGGGAGACAGAGGATGAGGTGGTTGGATGGCATCACCAATACAGTGGACATGAATTTGGGCAAACTTCCTTCAGGAGATGGTAAGGGACAGGAAAGCATGGCATGCTGCAGTCAATGGGGTAGCAGACTCAGACATGACTTGGCAACTGAACAACAAAAACAATTCAAGATAGTTGACACTGGCCAAAAAAGAACAGAATAGAGGGACAAGAAATAGACCCTCTAAAGATGGGTATTCATTTGAGGGCCTGATGTTGAAGCTGAAACTCCAATACTTTGGCAACCTGATGCAAAGAGCTGACTCATTTGAAAAGACCCTGGTGCTGGGAAAGATTGAGGGCAGGAGGAGAAGGGGACGACAGAGGATGAGATGGTTGGATGGCATCACTGACACAATGGACATGGGTTTGGGTGGACTTCGGGAGTTGCCTGGCGTGCTGCAGTCCACCGGGCCGCAAAGAGTCAGACACGACTGAGTGACTGAACTGAACTGAACTGAAACATGGTCAACTCATGTCTAACAAAGAAGCAAAGGTATTACAATGAAACAAAGACAGTTTTTTAAACAAATGATGCTGACTGGAACAACTGAATATGCATATGCAAAAAAGTGAACCTAGACACATATCTTCACATAGATTAACTTAAAATGAATCAAAAGACCTAAATGTCAAATTCAAATCTATAAAACTCTTAGAAGTTAACATATGAAAAAAGCTTAGAGGTGTTTGAGTATGGCAAAAGTCTTTTAGGTATAACAGTGGCACATGATACATGAAAAAGCAAATAATAAGGTATATTTCATTTAAATTAAAAATTTATGTTTGGTGATAGACAATGTCATTGACTAAGAAAATATTTGGAAAGTATACATCTGATAAAGTGTTATTATCTAAAATATAGAAAGAACTCTTACCGACTTTAAGAAAATAAACAGCTCAATTAAAAATAGGCCAAAAACCTAAATAGATATCTCATCAAAGGATATATAAAAATAGAAAATATGCACATGAGAAGATATTTAACATTATGTCTCTAGAAAATTGCAAATTAAAACATGACAAACCACTCTAACATCTGTTAGAATGGCACCTGCTGTTGAGGATGTGGAGCATGAACTGACTTTCATTGCTGTGGGGATGCAAAATGATGCAGCTACTTTGTAAGACAGTTTGGAAATCTCTTACAAAAATAAACAAACGCCTTGGAATTTACCCCCCAAAATAGAAAATTGCATCCACACAAAACCTGCATGTGGATATTTATAGTAGTTTTAGTAATAATTGCCAAAACTTGGAAGACACCAATATATCTTTCAGTTCATGAATAGATAAACTGTGGTACATTCAGACAATGGAATATTATTCAGCACTAAAAGTAATTGAGCTCTCAAGCTATAAAAACATCAAGTAAACTTAAATGTGTATTAATAAGTGAAAGATACTATTCTGAAAAGGCTACATGTTATATTATTCCAACCATATGAGATTCTGTAAAAGGCAAACCTATAGAGACAGTAAAATAATTAGTAGTTGCTAGAGGTTGGGAAAATCCCATGGAAGGAGGAGCCTGGTAGGCTGCAGTCCACGGGGTCGCTAAGAGTCAGACACGAGTGAGCGACTTCACTTTCACTTTTCAGTTTCATGCATTGGAGAAGGAAATGGCAACCCATTCCAATGTATGTGTGTGTTTTTTTTAAAATAAATTTATTTATTTTAATTGGAGGCTAATCACTTTACAATATTGTATTGGTTTTGCCATACATCAACATGAATCTGCCACAGGTATACACGTGTCCCCCATCCTGAACGCCCCTCCCACCTCCTTCCCCATACCATCCCTCTGGGTCATCCCAGTGCACTAGCCCCAAGCATCCTGTATCCTGCATCGAACCTGGACTGGCGATTCATTTCATATATGATATTATACATGTTTCAGTGCCATTCTCCCAAATCACTCCAGTGTTCTTGCCTGGAGAATCCCAGGGACGGGGGGGGATCCTGGTGGCTGCCGTCCATGGTGTCGCACAGAGTCAGACAGGACTGAAGCGACTTAGCAGCAGCAGCAGCAGCAGCAGTGGCTGGGAAGGAGGGAAGGATGGTTGGCTAACATAGAGGAAGTTTAGAAAAATGAAACTATTCTGTATGCTACTTCAATGAAGGATTCATGTTATTATGTATTTGTCTAAACCCATAGATTGTAATGGAGAAGGAAATGGCAACCCACTCCAGTGTTCTTCCCTGGAGAATCGCAGGGAAGGGGGAGCCTGGCGGGCTGCCATCAATGGGGTCGCACAGAATCAGACATGACTGAAGCGACTTAGCAGCAGCAGCAGCATAGATTGTAAAACACCAATAATGAACTCTGGTGTAAACTAAGGACTTTGGATGATTATGATGTATCATTCCAGGCTCATCCTTTGTAACCAATGCATGACTCTGGTGGGAAGGATGTGTGTGTGTGTGTGTGTGTATTAAAAAAAGGCAAAAAATCCACCTGTGTACGTTCTGCTCAATTATACTATGAATCTAAATCCTTTTTAAGACATGATATTTAGTAATTGATTGCAAAACTAATTAAGAACAACAACAAAACCCCTATTGTATTGGGTTAATTTAGGTACAGAAGTGAGATATGGTGAAAGAATACAGTTTAAAGAATCAAGTACATGCTTCATGTATGGCCGCCGCAGGTGAGTTTCTCTGATACAGAATTAAAGATTCAGCCTCTCTCAGAATTTCTTTATTTATCTATACTTTGAATCCAAATTTTATTCTACTTCTGAGGGTCATTATAAAAATCAATTAAATGTTATAAGTAGTAAGCATTAACTTTAGTGAAAATATATACATATATATATATTTTTTGTTAACAAAGTGCATAATGATCATAAAACATTTGCCTCAGTGATGGCACTCAGTGGAAGTTGGATCTTAAATTATTTCTAACACTATTTGCACTAAGGTTAGTTATTAAATGTCTTAGTTATTAAACATTTCATTTATTGCACAGTTTTCTCATTATAAATTGACAATATTTTTCCAGATTATTTTTGTTTGCTTTATTATTTTTTTAATTTATTTATTTTAAATGAAACAGAGATGAATATTTTTAATGATAAAAAGTAAAATTCCCAAAGAAGATAGACATCATAAGCCATTAGACACCTTAACAGCAAAGAAACAAAGATACATAAAGCAGAAGTCAGAAAAAAAGAAAAAGAAAAAATATATGTTAATAGTGAGACATATTAACATTTCTTTGTAAATAGTTTATTGAGTGCTGAAAAATAGGAATAAGAGCATCTTGAATGATGTCATTAATAATTAAATATAATAGACTCATATTTAATTTATATTAATCATATCCTACAGAAACATACTTAATTTATTTTATCTCATACATTGTTATTAGATATCCATAGGACATTTAGAAACACTGGCAAAAATATAAACATTACTAAATTTCAAAAAGTAGAGTTATTTTTTGTGTGTATGATTCAGTTATACTTATACACATATTCTCCTTTTGAAATTCTTTTCCATTATAGGTTATTACAAGATATTGACTGTAGTTCCCTGCACTATGTGGAAAACCTTTGTTTCTTTTTGCATAAATATTTTTAAAATTATAAATCTAGCATTCTATTCATACTAAGTGAAACAAGTGGATCAAAATGTCATGAGATTTTCAGTTCAGTTCAGTCTCTCAGTCATGTCCAACTGGTTGTGACCCCATGGACTGCAGCATGCCAGGCCACCCTGTCCATCGCCAATTCCTGGACTTTACTCAAACTCATGTCCATTGAGTCCGTGATGCCATCCAACCATCTCACCTTCTGTCATGCCTGTCTCCTCTGGACTTCAATCTTTCTCAGAATCAGGGTCTTTTCAAATGAGTCAGTTCTTCACATCAGGTGGCCAAAGTATTGGAGTTTCAGCTCCATCAGTCCTTCCAATGAATATTCAGGACTGATTTCCTTTAGGATGGACTTGTTGGATCTCCTTGTAGTCCAAAGGACTCTCAAGAGTCTTCTCCAACACCACAGTTCAAAAGCATCAATTCTTCAGTGCTCAGCTTTCTTTATAGTCCAACTCTCACATCCATACATGACTACTGGAGAAACCATAGCTTTGACTAGCTGGACCTTTTTTGGCAAAGTCATGTCTCTGCTTTTTAATAAGCTTTATAATTATGCAAAAAAATCATAAGTTGTCTAAAGTACATATATATTTTATATATATATATATATACAAAAAGTATTCTACTATGCTTGATAAAGACATGAGAAAGGACAAAAAAAGAGAGATGGAGAAATTGGAAAACATAAACTAAATGAAGTGGAAGCACTAAATATGAAATAGAAAATGTGAAACAAACTAGATAAAAGTAAAATATCCTCCTATAGTCCAGCAGTTTTCTTAACATGGGCACTTACTGGAAACATATTTGTATCTCTGGGGGGAGGGGATAAAAAAAGCAATACCTTGGCATTTGTATTTTAAAAAAATTCCAAGATTATTTTGATATGCATCTGGAGTTTTAAAACTAAGTATAGGTTTTTCTATTAAATCGCAGTTTTGTTGATGTAAAATTATACAATTTTTCTGTTGACCAATCATAGCACAATGGTACTGAGTAATACATAGTCACAATAGTAAAAGATGTTCATCAGTTTTCACAACCAATAACCAAACCAAAAATAAAGGATAATTACAATTGCAAGTCATAATGAGAACATGATTAACCTAGCAATATAAAATAACTGCTTACAATTTAGGGGGTCAAGAAGAGTGATGTGGTAAGTGGAAGTGCATACATGCACATTTTTGCATCTACTCAACAGGTCATGTCTTTTGGATGGCACATTTAATCCATTTACATTTAAGGTAATTATTGATATATATGATCCTACTACCATTTTCTTAATTGTTTTGTTTTTATTTTCTGTAGGTAGGGCTTTTCATTCTCTCATTTTCTGCCTAGAGAAGTTCCTTTAGCATTTATTGTCAAGCTGGTTTGGCGGTGCCAAATTATCTTAACCTCTGCTTGTGTGGAAGGCTTTTGATTTCTCCATCAAATATGAAGGAGAGTCTTGCTGGGTAGAGTATTCTTGGTTGTAGGTTCTTCTTTTTCATCACTTTAATATATCATGCCATTCCTTTCTGGCTTGTAGTGTTTCTGTTGAGAGATCAGCTGATAGCCTGATGGGAGTTCCCGTATGTTGTTTGTTGTGTTTCCCTTGTTGTTTTAATATTTGATCTCCATCTTTAATTTTTCTCAGCTTGATTACTATGTG
This sequence comes from Bos grunniens, assembly GCF_055505025.1. NCBI lineage: Eukaryota > Metazoa > Chordata > Mammalia > Artiodactyla > Bovidae > Bos > Bos grunniens. Next base: position 3,575,021 of record NC_141179.1, on the reverse strand, counting down.
TCTCAATGTGTTCCTCCTTGGATTTATCCTGCCTCAGACTCTCCGTGCTTCCTGACTTGGTTAATTATTTCTATTCCCACATTAGGGAAGTTTTCAGCTATTATTTCTTCAAATATTTCATAGATCCTTTATTTCTTCTCCTTTTGGGGCCCCTATAATGTGAATGTTGATCCATTTAATGTTGACCCAGAGGTCTCCTGGACTGTCTTAATTTCTTTTCATTATTTTCTGTATATTCTGTTCTGTGACAATGATTTCCACCACTCTGTACTCCAGGTCATTTATCCATGCTTCTGCCTCAATTATTCTGCTATGGATTCCCTCTAGTGTATTATTCATCTTTGTTTGCTTGTTCTTTAGTTCTTGTGGATCTTTGGTAAATATTTCTTGAATCTTCTCAATCTTCGCCTCCATTCTTTTTCTGAGATCTTGAGTCATATTCACTATCATTGTTCTGCATTCTTTTCCTAAAATTTGCCTATCTCCACTTCATTTAGCTGTTTTTTTTCTGGGGTTTTATCTTGTCCCTTCATTTGGGATGGTGACTTCCAAGTATATTTATGCCAAAGGGGACCCTCCCAGGCAGCTGCTGCCAGTACCCCCGTTGCTGTGGTGAGCCCCTGCTGAACCATGCCTCCACAGTAGATCCTCCAACACTAGGAGGTGGTTTTGGTTCAGTTTCCTATGGGGTCACTGCTCCTTTGCTCCTTTCCTCTGAGTCTTGGTGCACACAAGGTTTTGTTTGTGTGCAGGCTCCCCAAGCCTGGAATCTTTGTTTCCCACAGACCTGTGGAAGTTTTGTAATCAAATCCTACTGGGTTTCAAGATCAGTGTCTCTGGGAATTCCCAGACCCTTTCTTGGGTCTGTAGACTGGGAAGCCTGACGTGGGGTTCTGAACCTTCACAAACCGTGGGAGAACTTCCTTGGCATTATTGTTCTCCAGTTTGTGTATCACCCACCCGGCAGGTAAGAGACTTGATTTTATCATGATTGTGCCCCTCCTACCATCTCACTGTGGCTTCTTCTTTGTCTTTGGACTTGGGGTATCTTTTTTTGGTCAGTTCCAGCATCCTTTTGTCGATGATTGTTCAACAGCTAGCTGTGATTTTGGTGCTCTCACAGGAGGAGATGAGCACATGCCCTTCTACTCTGCCATTTTCAAAGGACCAGCCAGATGATCGTAAAATCCCATCTATCTCTATCATCCTATGGCTTCCCAAGCTTCAAAACTTCATTAAAGTCATCTATTGTTATTCCAGTTAAAACTGAGGTATGTATTCAAAGAAACCATTTGTTTCACATAATCCAAAGTTACCAGGTTCTTCCATGATTTAAGCTAGTGTTTGATTTTAGACATAACATCACTGTCAAAATGTGGCATCAGCATATAGCACATGGTGTTTATTGACAGAGTAGGAACTCCAAACACCTAGTGATAAAAATATGAATCAGACAGTTTTTGCCTTCCAGAGCTAACAGTCTTGTGATCATGATAATGGGAAAAGTAAGCATACATGAGTGACAGTGCTATTACCAAGCAGATGAAAAGTTATATTAGCAAGCAAAGGCTGAACATCTAATTCTTTCTGAGTGCCTAGGGCTGACATTCAAAGGGGAATGGATAATACCACTGGGCTATGAGAAATGAAAAGAAGTCCCCTAGTAATGAAAGTGGGTGGATTTCCAGACAAGAATGATTGAGTTAGGATATATACTAGTGGCTGCTCTTTGTTGAATATCTATTACATGCCAAGAACTTCACACAAATTATTTTTAATCTTATTAAGATCTTGATTATTTTCATTTTATTAACCAGTATGATGAGTTTTAGAATCATACAGTCAAAATCTCACAGCTAAAAATGGCTTTGATTAGATTTGAACTTAGGTATCTGACTGACTCCAAGCTTACATTATACTTTTTCAACATGCCACACTGTCTCTCTCTCTACACAAGTGTCAAGTTTCATTCCAGCGAAAGACTCTAACCTTTCAAATTTCCAACGTGCAGAAACATCAGGAAAGTGACAATGCATAGGTGTGGATCACTGCTATAATTTTTGAGTACTACACTCTTTCAGTAACAGAACACCATTTATGCCACATTTGTGGAGCCTGGAACCTTGAGCTTTATGCTGTTAACAACATTTTCAATAGACATAGAATAGGTTATAAGAAGAGTCTTTTCATTAAATGCTTTTATTCTTATATGCATATGTGTATCTCTGTCTCTAGTTAATTTTGTATTCATGTAGCATTCAGAGTGAGGATCATTAAAGCTGTTGTATCTGCCATGAAATTGCCTATTAAAATGAAATTTCATAATACCCAGGTATCTAATGAATAAATGTCTGAAATGCACATAACTGGCTTCAGCTCCCATTCTAGCTAAGTTTATCACTTCCTAGTTGTGTAGTATTTATGGTATTTTGGTAAACAGAATGCCTTCTGGTTTAGAAATATCTGAGTTTTAATCCCAGTCCTGGCATTTAAAAACCATATAGCCTCAGAAAACTTAATTAGCCTCCAAGGCCTGGTCTATAAATGGGAATTGTATTTATTTAATTGGACTATTGAAAGAATTAAAATATCCAATGCACATAGCATATGCTAAAGTATCAAATTTTGACTATAAAAACATTTATTAATAATTATGTGGATGCATGCAATATCTAAAATTAAACTTCTCCATTAATACCTGGGTAATGTTTTGTTTTCAAAAGTCCAGTTACTCAACTGTATATTTACTAAATTATTAACACTGTATTAAAATTCAAAACATTATACATATTATAAAGTAGTACTTTCACTGTTTTGTGAGAACTTGAAATATAAAGAAATAAAACTCCTATGTCAAACACCACACAAAGAAACTAGAGAACAAAGAAAAACACATAAAAATAAATGCTCATAATAAACTCTAAAAGTTTGAGTTTTTTTACCTTATCTATTAGCTAATATCCTCCAAACACAAATAATAGTATTGGACACTTAATAGGTACTTAAAATGTTTATATAAATTAATAAATTAATCAAGGGCATATGTCTACTAGATTTCAAAGTAAACTATTAATACTACCTGAGTCAGAGAGAAAAAAGGGATCATTAGAATAATCTTTATAAAAAGCTTTATGGAGAGGAGGACTTGACCTAAACTACAAAGAAAGAATAACAGTTAGTGAAAAGAATAAGAGAAGACATTCCAAGATGAGTCAGGCAACTCCAGGAATGCCTTTATCCAAACTGGTCAAGCCTAAGTAGTGAGTTTTGTAAAAGGAGGGAAGGGGAAGGGTGTTAGGGATGGGTGGCCACATGTATAACTATTGATTCATGTTGATATATGGCAAAAACTATCACAATATTGTAAAGTAATTATCCTCCAGTTAAAATAGATTTTTTTTCTTTTATAAAGAAGAAATTCACACCTATTTTAAAAAAATAGAATGGAAAAAACTTATAAAAAGAGCAGAGCACATTTTTTTTTTTTTCTAAAATACATACTTAGCTAATAATGAGGTATTAGAATACCACTGGAGTTTGTGAAATGCTTATTGGGCTTGAAATCAGTTCAATCTAAATGTTTTCCTTTACTATCTGTGTGACTTCTGACAACTCACTTTCTATGGGTATGCTAGATTTCAAAGTAAATGATAGCTCTTATTATTCCTTATAGATATGTTCTGATGATGTACAAAACACCACTTCCATACAATATTTTTAACACACTGGCAACACTTCATAGTACATAAATGCATTTGATTCCACCCTGATATCACTTAGTCACTTTAAAATAAAATCTTTATTTTAAAGTAGAAATCATATACTATAAATAAGATCATATTTTATTTACTTTAAAATTTCATTAATTCATTCTTATGATAATTCATTAATTCAATATTCTTAAGCAACTACATGTGCTAAATAATTTCTATTAAGCCAATACTAGGATCCAAAATCACTGCAGATGGTGATTACAGCCATGAAATTAAAAGACGCTTACTCCTTGGAAGGAAAGTTATGACCAACCCAGATAGCATTTTCAAAAGCAGAGATATTACTTTGCCAACAAATGTCCATCTTGTCAAGGCTATGGTTTTTCCAGTGGTCATGTATGGATGTGAAAGTTGGACTGTGAAGAAAGCTGAGCGCCGAAGAACTGATGCTTTTGAACTGTGGTGTTGGAGAAGACTCTTGAGAGTCCCTTGGACTGCAAGGAGATCCAACCAGTCCATTCTAAAGGAGATCAGCCCTGGGTGTTCTTTGGAAGGAATGATGCTAAAGCTGAAACTCCAGTACTTTGGCCACCTCATTTGAAGAGTTGACTCATTAGAAAAGACTCTGATGCTGGGAGGGATTGGGGGCAGGAGGAGAAGGGGACGACAGAGGATGAGATGGTTGGATGGCATCACTGACTCAATGGATGTGGGTCTGGGTGAACTCCGGGAGTTGGTGATGGACAGGGGGGCCTGGCGTGCTGCGATTCATGGGGTCACAAACAGTCAGACATGAATGAGCGACTGAACTCAACTGAACTGAAGTATTGCGGGAATAAGTGGTTTATAGTAGGAAATGAAAGACTGAAAGGGAGAGTTGGAGGATTGGAGAAGTCAGTACCCAACCTGGCAGATGACTTAGTGTAAGTAGTTATATTGGAGCTTGCACATTCATGTGGGAAAAAAAAAAAAAAAACAGTCGGGTTAGACCATCAAAGAACTGTGAAAGGGAAAATGTGGCAAGATTCAAGAGACACTGTTGTCTCAGGGTAAGTACCATATCTCTCTGTCAAGGATTTGGTTGGTGGGCCTGGGGCCACTGTTGATCAATAGGGCCAGTAGTAGGGAAGACAAGCTGGAGACAGAGCAAAGGAAAGTGAAATTAAGCTGGGAAATTTGCTTTATTCTGACTCAGAATCATACAGAGAAGGTGATTTTGGAAAATGTATAGTTCATAGCCTTAATCACATTGATACAACATTGTCCTTCATAGAAAAGAAAGAGATAGCAGCTAGATTAGATTTATTAACATATTGTCAAAGGAACTCAGAGTTATCCATATATTAGCTTAAGAATGCTTGTGAAATTATGAAATTATAGCTAGATATAGATAGATCTAATCTACATATATGAATGCATATTTTCCTTGAAAGATGTTCTAGAGCTTTTCTTAAGTTATACAAAATACTTGAGATACAATGAGATTTACATACATTTTCCCTAAACAGCCCTTTTCACAAATATGAAATCTATCATTTGCCTAATCTTGAATAACTTATTGTTGATAGATACTATAATTCATGTTTTTTTATTCTTATTGCATGTATATAACAAAAAGTCAGGAGTTTAAAATTAAAAGAAAGCTATTTTTCTGCTTAAAGAAATAAGTAAAACAGAATAGCAAGAACTCTTACATGCAAATGTTATAAAACCAAAAATCTATTAATATATTTATACACATATGTATGAAGAATAAATATAAATCAAAGAGAGATAACATTTAATGTTTTCCTAGTATTAGGAACTGAAACAACATGGATGAACATTTAGGGCCTTATGCTAAGTGAAATGTTAGACAGAGAAAGGCAAATATTATACGATCTATCTTTATATGGAATATAAAAACAAATGAAGTTCATAGGAAAAAAGATCAGATCATATTTGTTGTACCAGAGGCAGAGGTCTGGTGAATGGGAGTACAGATGAAAGTTGTCAAAATGTATAAACCTCCAGCCAGAAGATAAAAAGTACTAGAGGTGTAATGTACTGTATGATAACTATAGGTAACTCTGCTGTATGGTGTGTTTGAACATTAAATAGTTAGATCCTAGATTTATCATAAGGTAAAAAATGCATTTTGTTTTCTTTTTTTAAATGTATATGAGATGATGAATGTTAACTAAACTTATTGTGGTGATCTCTTCATTATATATGTAACACTAGTAAATTATGATGTACATATAAATATTACACAGTATTGTATGTCAATTATACCTTAATAAAACTGAAATAAAAATTAGAAATAATACATGAAATTGAATGATGCACATTAAAAAAGGAAGAAAATCCTGAATATGTAACAATATTGCTGTATCCTGAGGTCATTATGTTAAGCAAGTAAAATAAGTCAGTAACAGAAGGCAGATATTGCATAATTCCACTTATATGAGGTATCTAAGTTAGTTAGTTTCATAGAACCAGAGTAGAATAGTGATTGCCAGACATTGGGAGGAAAGGATAAAATGAAGATTATACTAATCAATGTGTGTAAAGTCTCAGTTATGCAAGATGAATAAGTTCTAAAAAGCTGCTGTAAAACATTGTCCCTGAAGCTAACAATACTGTATTGTACACTTAAAATTTTGTTACATAGATCTTATGTTAAACATTCTTACCTTGATAAAAAATATAATTAAGAAAAATAAGTATGGACTTGCTTCATTCTGATAATGACACTTGAATCAATGGAAAGAGTGTGTGCAAAAATTGTAGCAGGAAGAGCACAATACACACACACACACACACACACACATTACCTTGAGTATAAAATCTAAGGGAGAAATGGCATTTAAACCAGAAGTTGAGAAGTAGAGCAAAGATATTTCCCACACTACACAACTTAAACAACCTAACCATCTATCATCTTCCAATAGCAACATACAGCTTAGAATATCTAAGGAAAGTTTACATTGTGTAAGTAAGATTATTACTTGTGTCATTTCATTTGACACTCATAATATGGTAGCAAAATAGTACAATGGTAAAGTGTTGGATTCTGGAATCACAGGGACACGGTTTAAATTCTGTCTGTATTATATAGTAGATAAGACATGAGCCAGTCTATAACAAAAGTAATTACTTCAATTTTTAAGCATTTTCTTATATATGTATATAGGATGAGTAATTAACCTCTTTAGTCCTTTGTTTTCCAAGATTATAAAACATTGTTGTTCAGATAAAATATGTGAAGCTATTATCAAAATGAGTAACACATAGAATATTATCAATTAGTTAAATATTTAAGATTCTAGCCAGAGGAAACAACATGTGTAAAGACATTGAGCTGAGCACTTGATTATTTAACTAATAGAATGAGGCTAACCTTAATGAACACTAGTGGAAACAGGAAGAATACCATGCAATAAGGCCAAGACATAAGCAAAATCCAGGCTTCCTCTTTGGCTTAGAGGTAAAGAAACTGACAGCAATGCAGGAGATGTGGGTTTAATCCCTGAATTGGAAAGATCCCCTGGAAGATGAAATGGCAATCCACTGCAGTATTCTTGCCTGGAAATCCCCATGGACAGAGGATCCTTGCGGGCTACAGTTCACAGGGTTGCAGAGTTGGACACAAAAGAACACACACATAAATAAGCAGAATCTAGACTATGTAGAGATTGAATTAGTAATTAAAAAAAAAATCTTCATCTACCCACAAATAATACCCTCAAGCCAGATGGCTTCACTGGTGTAATCAACCATATATTTAAAGGACTAACACTAATTCCTCTCCAATGCTTCCAAAAACAATGGAAAATTAATAACTTCAGAATCAATTCTAAAAAGCCAGTATTATCCTAAAACCAAAACCAAGCAAAGATACCACATGAAAAGTAAATAAATGTAAAAATTCTGAAAAAAATATTGACCAAACAAATATAGCCATTTATAAAAAGGATTATACACTGTAACTGAGTGGGGTTAATCTTAAATATGTAAGACTGATTCAACATATGAAAATAGTCAATATAATACACATTATTAATAAGATAGAATATAAAACTCACATGGCCATCTTAATAGACACAGAAAAGTCTTTTGTTAAAAACTAACAAAAGACAAAAAATTTCTCCCTGAGATCAGGAATAATACAAGAATGTTTACTCTCACAATTTATACTCATAATTTCCCTGAAGATTTCATCTATGGTAATTTGGCAAGAAAGAAAAACAAAAGACTTCATTATTTTAAAGATAACAGTAATATCCAAATTTATCTAGAGTTTAAGCATCAGTTCAGTTCAGTAGCTTGGTTGTTTGACTCTTTGCGACCACATGAATTGCAGCACGCCAGGCCTCCCTGTCCATCACCAACACCTGGAGTCCACCCAAACTCACTTCCATCAGGTCGGTGATGCCATCCAGCCATCTCATCCTCTGTCGTCCCCTTCTCTTCCTGCCCCCAATCCCTCCCAGCATCAGAGTCTTTTCCAATGAGTCAAATCATCTCATGAGGTGGCCAAAGTACTGGAGTTTCAGCTTTAGCATCATTCCTTCCAAAGAACACGCAGGGCTGATCTCCTTTAGAATGGACTGGTTGGATCTCCTTGCAGTCCAAGGGACTCTCAAGAGTCTTCTCCAACACCACAGTCCAAAAGCATCAATTCTTCAGCACTCAGCTTTCTTCACAGTCCAACTCTCACATCCATACATGACCACTGGAAAAACCATAACCTTGACTAGACGGACCTTTGTTGAAAAAGTAATGTCTCTGCTTTGAATATGCTATCTGGGTTGGTCATAACTTTCCTTCCAAGGAGTAAGTGGCTTTTAATTTCATGGCTGCAATCACCATCTGAAGTAATTTTGGAGCTCAAAAAGTAAAGTCTGACACTGTTTCCACTGTTTCCCCATCTATTTCCCATGAGGTGATGGGACCAGATGCTATGATCTTCGTTTTCTGAATGTTGAGCTTTAAGCCACCTTTTTCACTCTCCTCTTTCAATTTCATCAAGAGTCTTTTTCATTCCTCCTCACTTTCTGCCATAAGAGTGGTGTCATCTGCATATCTAAGGTTATTGATATTTCTCCCAGCAGTCTTGATCGCAACCTGTGCTTCCTCCAGCCCAGCGTTTCTCATGATGTACTTTGCATATAAGTTAAATAAGCAGGGTGACAATATACAGCCTTGACGTACTCCTTTTCCTATTTGGAACCAGTCTGTTGTTCCATGTCCAGTTCTAACTGTTGCTTCCTGACCTGCATGTAGGTTTCTCAAGAGGCAGGTCAGGGTGGTCTGGTATTCCCATCTCTTGAAGAATTTTCCACAGTTTATTGTGATCCACCCAGTCAAAGGCTTTGGCTTAGTCAATAAAGCCAAAATAGATGTTTTTCTGGAACTCTCTTGCTTTTTCCATGATCCAGCAGATGTTGGCAATTTGATCTCTGGTTCCTCTGCCTTTCCTAAAACCACCTTGAACATCTGGAAGTTCACGGTTCACATATTGCTGAAGCCTGGCTTGGAGAATTTTGAGCATTACTTTACTAACATGTGAGATGAGTGCAATTGTGGGACAGTTTGAGCTTTCTTTGGCATTGCCTTTCTTTGGGATTGGAATGAAAACTGACCTTTTCCAGTCCTGTGGCCTGGAAACTGCTTAGTTTTCCAGATTTTCTGGCATATTGAGTGCAGCACTTTCACAGCATCATCTTTCAGGATTTGAAATAGGTCTACTGGAATTCCATCACCTCCACTAGCTTTGTTTGTAGTGATGCTTTCTAAGGCCCACTTGACTTCACATTCCAGGATGTCTGGCTTTAGGTGAGTGACCACAGCATCGTGCTTATCTTGGTCATGAAGATCTTTTTTTTACAGTTCTGTGTATTCTTGCCATCTCTTCTTAATAACTTCTGCTTTTGTTAGGTCCATACCATTTCTGTCCTTTATCGAGCCCATCTTTGCATGAAATATTCCCTTGGTATCTCTAATTTTCTTGAAGAGATCTCTAGTCTTTCCCATCCTGTTGTTTTCCTCTATTTCTTTGCATTGATTGCTGAGAAAGGCTTTTCTATTCCTTGCTATTCTTTGGAACTCTGCATTCAGATGCTTATATCTTTCTTTTTACGCTTCTCTTCTTTTCACTGCTATTTGTAAGGCCTCCCCAGACAGTCATTTTGCTTTTTTGCATGTCTTTTCCATGGGGATGGTCTTGATCCCTGTCTCCTGTATACCTCCCCCCCCACCCCGGCCTGCAATTTACCAAATTTCATTCCCATTTCAGTCACTATGAATATTGAGTAGAGTAAGCCTGTGGTATACAATAGGTTCTACTTATATATATTTTATGCAAAGTAGTGTATGTATGTCAAACTCAGTTACAAAGTTCTTTTCACCCCATTGTCTCTCATTGTCTATACATTTATTCTTTACCTGTGGTTCTCTGTTTCTGCTTTGCAAATTAATTCATCTGTATCATTTTGCTGGATTGCACATGTAACTGGTATTGTATGATTTTTTTTTCCTCTTTCTGACTTACTTCACTTTGTACGACAGTCCCTAGGTCCATTCATGCCTCTGGAAAAGGCACCATTTCATTCCTTTTAATGGCTAGATCATATCATGCTGTATATAGGTACCACATCTTATTTTTCCATTCGTCTGTTGATGGATATTTAGGTGGCCTCCATGTCCTGGCTATTGTAAATGGTGCCGCAATGAACATTGCAGTGCACATAAGTTTTTGAATTATGGTTGGTAAAGAATCTGCCTGCAATGCAGAAGACCCCAGTTCAATTCCTGGATTGGGAAGATCCTCTGGAGAAGGCAAGGCACCCACTCCAGTATTCTTGGGCTTCTCTGGTGGCTCAGCTGGTAAAGAGTCTGCTTGCAATGCAGGAGACCTAGGTTCGATCCCTGGGTTGGGAAGATCCCTGGAGAAGGGAAAGTCTACCCACACCAGTATTCTGGCCTGGAGAATTCCGTGGACTGTAAAGTACATGGGGTCGCAAAGAGTCAGACACAACTGAGCCACTTTCACTTTCATATGGCTAAGAGTGGGAATGTTGGGTCATGTGGTACTTATATGTTTAGGTTTTGAAGGAACATCCATACTGTTCCCTATAATGCCTGCACCAATTTACATTCCCAATCAATAGTGTAGAAGGGTTCCCTTTTTGCCACATGCTCTCCAGTAGTTATTCTTTGTAGACTTGTTGATGATGGCCATCTTGACAAGTGTGAGGTAATACTTCATTCTATTTTTTATTTGAATTTTCTGATGATTAATGATGTTGAGTATCTTTTAATGTGTTTGCTGACCATCCATATGTCTTCTTTGGAAAAATTTCTGTTTCTGTCTTATGCCCATTTTTATTTTTATTTTTTTTCTAATAGATCTGCATGAGCTGTTGGTATATTCTGGAGATTAATCCCTTGTAAGATGCTTCATTGGCAAACATTTCCTACCATTTATGAGGGTTGTGTTTTCATCTTGTTTATGGTTCCCTTTGCTCCACAAAAACTTTTTAAGTTTAATTAATATTTTGCTGTTGTTGTTGTTTATTTCTGTTTTTATTTTCACTACACTGTGAAGCAGGTCAAAAAGATCTTACTGAGATTTATTCCAGATGTTTTGCCTATTTTTCATCTAAGAGTTTTATAATGTCTTTCCTTATATTTAGATCTTTAACTTATTTTGAATTTAGCTTTCATATGGTGTTAACCAATGTTCTTTAGTTCAATTCAGTTCAGAAACTCAGTCATGTCCGATTCTTTGTGACTGCATGGCTTTAGCACGCTAAGCCTCCCAGTCCATCACCAACACCCAGAGTTTACTAAAGCTCATGTCCATTGAGTCAGTGATGCCATCCAGTGATCTTCTCCTCTGTCGTCCCCTTCTCTTCTCACCTTTAATCTTTCCCAGCATCAGGGTCTTTTCCAGTGAGTCAGTTGTTCCCATCAGGTGGCCAAAGTATTGGAGTTTCAACTTCAACATAGGTCCTTCCAGTGAATAATAAGGACTGATTTCCTTTAGGATGGAGTACTTGGATTTCCTTGCTGTCCAAGGGACTCTCAAGAGTCTTCTCCAACACCACAGTTCAAAAGTGTCAATTCTTCACTGCTCAGCTTTCTTTATGTCCAACTCTCACATCCATACACGACTACTGGAAAAACCGTAACTTTGACTAGACGGACCTTTGTTGGCAATGTCTCTGTTTTTTAATATGCTATCTAGGTTGGTCATAACTTTTTCTTCCAAGGAGCAAGTATCTTTTAATTGCATGGCTGCGGTCATCATCTGCAGTGATTTTGGAGACCAAGAAAAGTCTCTCACTGTTTCTACTGTGTCTCCATCTATTTGCCATGAAGTGATGTGACCAGATGGAATACTCTTATTTTCATGAATGTTGAGTTTTAAGCCATCTTTTTCACTCTCCTCTTTCACTTTTAAGAGTCTCTTTAGTTCCTCTTCGATTTCTGCCATAAGGGTGGTGTCATCTCCATATCTGAGGTTATTGATATTTCTTCTGGCAATTGTGATTCCAGCTTGTGCATCATCCAGCCCAGCATTTCTCATGATGTACTCTACATATAAGTTAAATAAGGAGAGTGACAATACACATACTCCTTTCCTGATTGGAACAAGTCTGTTTTTCCGTGTCCAGTTCTAAATGTTGCTTCTTGACCTGCATGCAGTTTTCTCAGGGGACAAGTCAGGTGGTCTGGTATTCCCATCTGTTTCAGAATTTTCCACAGTTTGCTGTGATCCACACCGTCAAAGGCTTTGATAAGTTAATAAAGCATAAGTAGATGTTTTTCTGGAACTCTCTTGCTTTTTCAATGATCCAATGCATGTTGGCAATTTGATCTCTGGTTCCTCTGCCTTTTCTAAATCCAGCTTGAATGATGGGAAGTTCACAGTTCAGGTACTGTTGAAGCCTGGATTGGAGAATTTTGAGCATTATTTTGCTAGCATGTGAGATGAGTGCAACTGTGCAGTAGTTTGAGCATTCTTTGGCATTTCCTTTCTTTGGGATTGGAATTAAAACTGACCTTTTCCAGTCCTCTGACCACTGCTGAGTTTTCCAAATTTGCTGGCATATTGAGTGCAACACTTTCACAGCATCATCTTTTTAGGATTTGAAATGGCTCCACAGGAAATTCATCACCTCCAATAGCTTTGTTTTTAGTGATGCTTCCTAAGGCCCACTTGACTTCACATTCCAGGATGTCTGGCTCTAGGTGAGTGATCACGCCATCATGATTATCTGAGTCATGAAGATATTTTTTGTATAGTTCTTCTCTGTATTCTTGCCACTTCTTCTTAATATCTTTTGCTTCTATTAGGCCCATACCATTTCTATCCTTTAATTGTGCCCATCTTTCATGAAAATTTCCCTTGGTATTTCTAATTTTCATGAAGAGATCTCTAGTCATTCCCATTCTATTGTTTTCCACTATTTCTTTGCATTGATCACCAAGGAAGGCTATATCTCTCCTTGCTATTCTTTGGAACTTTGCATTCAAATGGGTATATCTTTCCTTTTTTCCTTTGCCTTTCACTTATTTTCATTTCATAGATGTTTGTAAGGCCTTCTCAGACAACCATTTTGCCTTTTTCCATTTCTTTTTCTTGGGAATGGTCTTGATCACTGCCTCCTGTACAATGTTATAAACCTTTGTCCATAGTTCTTCAGGCACTCTATCAGATCTATTCCCTTGAATCTATTTGTCACTTCCACTGAATAGTGGAATAAGGGACTTGATTTACATCATACCTGAATGGCCCTGTGATTTTTCCTACTTTCTTCAATTTCAGTCTGAATTTGGCAATAAGCAGTTCATGATCTGAGCCCCAGTCAGCTCTGTCTTGTTTTTGCTGTCTGTGTAGAGCTTCTCCATCTTTGGCTGCAAGGAATATAATCAATCTGATTTCAATATTGACCATCGGGTTATGTTCTCTTGTGTTGTTGGTAGAAGGTTCTTGCTATGACCAGTGCATTCTCTTGACAAAACTCTGTTAGCCTTTGCTCTACTTCATTCTGCCCTCCAAGGCCAAATTTGCCCATTATTCCAGGTGTTTCTTGACTTCCTCCTTTTGCCATCCAATGTTCTAATTTCATTATTTTACACGAGGCTGTCCAGTTTTTCCCAGCACTGCTTACTGAAGAGACTGTCCCTACTTCATTGTATATCCTTGTCTCCTTTGTCATAGATTAGATGATCACACATGTGTGGGTTTATTTCAAGGCCTTCTATTCTGTTCCATTGATCTATATTTCTGTTTTTGCTCCAGTACCATACAATCTTGATGAGAGTAGCTTTCTTGTGTAGTCTGAAATCAAGGAGTCTGAATTCTTCATCTCCATATTTTGGTCTTCTGATTTTTTTTTTTCTTTTCTTTGGCTATTTGGAATCTTTCATATTTCCATACAAATTGATTCTTTTGTTCTAATTCTATGAAAACTTCCATTGGTAATTTTATAGGGATTGTCTTGAATCTTTAGATTGTTTTTTTTTTTTTTTTGGGTATAGTAATTTTCAGGAGTGACTCTTTTAATCCAAGAACGTGATATATCACTCCATCTGTGTCATCTTTGATTTCTTTAGTCAGAAACTTATACTTTCTGAGTACAGATCTTTGCCTCCTAGGTAGCCTTATTTCTTGTATTTTATTCCTTTTGCTGCAATAGTAAATGGGATTGTTTCCCTATGTCTTTTGGAAATTCACTGTTAGTATATGGGGATGCAAGTGGTTTCCTTGTATTAATTTTGTATCATACAATTTACCAAATACACTGATTAGCACTAGTAGTTTTGTGATGTGTCTTTACGATTTTATAAATATAGTATCACCTGCAAATAGTGACAGTTTTACTTGTTTTCCAATTTGAATTCCTTTTATTTCATTTTCTTCTCAAATTTCCATGGCTATGACTTTCCAAAATACGTTGAGTAAGAGTGGTGAGAGTAGACATCCTTGTCTTCTTTCTGATATTAATGGAAAGGCTTTCAGGTTTTCGCCTTTGAGAATGGTGTTTGTTATTGGCCTTCATCTGATGAGGTAGGATCCCTTTATGCCCACTTTCTGGAGGGTTTTTATCATAAATTGTTGAATTTTGTCAAAAGTTTCCTCTACATCTATTGAGATAATCATTTGGTTTTTATCTTTTGATTTGTTAATTTGTATTGATTTTTTTAAACAAACTAATGACAACAAGCAACAAGTATTGCATTGATTGATTTGTGTATATTGAATAATCCTTGCATTCCTTGGACATATCAATTTTGATTATGGTGTATGACCTTTTAATGTATTGTTAGATTCTCTCATCTATTATTTTGTTAAGATTTTTGTGTCTATGTTTATCAGGGAATTGGGCCTGTCATTTTCTCTTTTGTTTTTTTTTTTAATATCCTTGGGTTTAGTACAGAGTGATTGTGGCTTCTTAGAATGAGTTAGGGAGTATGTCTCCCTTTGCAATATTTGAAAAAGTTTGAGAAAGATAGCTGTTAGCTCTTCTCTAACTGTTTGCTAGAATATGCCTGTGAAATCACTTGTTTCTGTACTTTTGTTTCTTGGAAGATTTTTAATCACAATTTTGGTTTCATTACTTGTGGTTGATCTGTTTTATTTTCTATTTCTTCTTGGTTCAGTCTTGGAAAGTTGTACCATGCTAAGAAGCTGTCCATTTCTTCCAGATTGTTATTTTATTTGCATATAGTTGCTTGTAGTAGTCTTTTATGATCTTTTGTATTTCTGCAGTGTCAATTGTGGCTTCTCCTTTTCATTTCTAATTTTATTGGTTTGAGTCCTCTCCTTTTTCTTCTTGATTGGTATGGCTAAAGGTTTATCAGTTTAGTTTATCTTCTCAAGGAATCAGTTTTTAGTTTTGTTGTTTTTCTGTTGTTTTCTTCATTTCTATTTCATTTATTTTTGTTCTGATTTTTGTGATTTCTTTACTTCTAGTAAGTGGGTTTTGTTTGTTATTCTTTCTCTAGTTGCTTTAGGTTGAAGGTTTGATTTTTTATTTGAAATTTTTCTTGTTTCTTGAGGTAGGATTATATTGCTATAAAATTTGATCTTAGGACTGCTTTGGCTGCATCCATAGGTTTTGGGTCATTCTATTTTGTTTTCATTTGTTTCTAAATATTTTCTGATTTTCTGTTTGATTTCTTCAGTGATCCATTGATTATTTAGTGGAATATGGCTTAGCCTCCATGCATTTTGTTTTGTTTTGTTTTATAGGTTTTGTCCCCTGTATTATATTTCTAATCTTATTGTTTCATGGTCAGAGAAGATGCCTGATACAATTTCAGTTTTCTTAAACTTACTAAGGCTTGATTTGCCATCCAATGTGTGATCTATTATGGAGAATATTCCTTGTGCACTTGAGAAGAAAGTGTCTTCTGCTGTTTTAATGTACTATAACTACCAATTAATTCTATCTCATTTAATGTGTCATTTAAGGTTTGTATTTTCTTATTAATATTGTCTTGATAATCTGTCCATTGGTATAAGTGAAGTGTTAAGGTCCCCTGCTATTATTGCGTTACTGTTAATTTACCCTTTTATGACTGGTAACCTTTGCCTTACGATCTGAAGTGCTCCCAGTTTGGTTGCATAAATCTTCTTGGATTGATCCCCTGATCTTATGTAATTGGCCTTATGTGTCTCTTATAATAGTCTTTACTTTAAAATGCATTTTGTCTGATATTAGCATTGCTACTCCAGCTTTAAAAAAAAATTGATATGCATGGATAATCTTTTTTCATTCCTTTACTTTCAGTCTGTATGTGTTCCTAGGTCTGAAATGAATCTCTTGTAGGTAGACAGCACACAAATGGGTTACAATTTTTGAAAAAGTTTGAGGATAGTTAGCTCTTCACTATGTGCTTTATATCCTTTCAACCAATACGTGTCTTTTGTTTGGACCATTTAACCCATTTAGTCAGTTCAGTCACTCCATCGTGTCCAATTCTGTGACCCACCCCCATGGACTGGAGCATACCAGGCTTCCCTGTCCATCAAAAGCCCATTTTAAGTTTAAACAATTATCTGCTTATATGGGCTTCCCTGATGGCTCAGACAGTAAAGAATCTGTCTGCAATGCAGGAGACCTGGGTTCAATCCCTGGGTCAGGAGGATCCCCTGGAGAAAGGGATGGCTATCCATTCCACTATTCTTGTCTGAAGAATTCCATGGACAGAGGAGCCTGGTCGGCTACAGTCCATTGGGTCACAAAGAGTTGGGCATGACTAAGCGCCTAACACTTTGACTTTTTATGTTTCTGTTACCATTTTCTTAATTGTTTTGATTTGTTTCTTTAGGCCTTTTTTCCTCTCTTGTGTTTCCCATCTGGAGAAGTTCATTTAGTATTTGTGATAAAGCTGCTTTGGTGGTGCCAAGTACTCTTAGCTTTTTCTTGTCTGTGAATCTTTTGATTTCTCTGTCAAATCTGAATGAGATCCTAGGTGTGCAGAGTAATCTTGGTTCTAGGCTTTTTCATTTCATCACTTTAAATATATCTTACAATCTCCTTCTGGCCTGTAGAGTTTCTGCTGAATAACTGATGGATAACCTAATGGGGATTCCCTTGTGTGTTATTTGTTGTTTTCTCCTTGCTGCTTTTAGTATTTTTTCATTGTATTTAATTTTTGTTAGCTTGATTAATATGTTACCTGGCATGTCTCTTCTTGGGTTCATTCCCTATGATTCTTTTTGTGCTTTCTGTACTTGGGTAACTATCTCCATTTTTGTGTTTGGGGAGTTTTTGACTATAGTTTCTTCAAATATATTCTCAGATGCTTTCTCTTCCTCTTCTTCTTCTAACCCTTACACTTACAATTCAAATATTAGTTATCTTAGTCTGCTTGCTCAGTCATGTCTGACTCTCTGAACTGTATCCCCCCAGACTCCTCTGTTCATGGAATTTTCCAGGCAAGCATATTGGAGGGGGTTGTCATTTCCTACTCCAGAGAATCTCCCCAACCCAGGGGTCAAACTTGCATCTCCTGCATTGAGAGGCAGAATCTTTATTACTTCAACACATAGGAAGCCCTGTTATTCAAATGTTGGAGTGTTTACTGTTGTCCCAGAGACTTCTGAACTGTCCTCATTTCTTTTCATTCCTTTTTATTGATTCTGCTCCATGTTAGTTATTTATGCCATTCTATCTTCCAGCTCACTTATCTGTTCTTTTTGCCTCAGTTATTCTGCTAGTGATTCCTTCTAGTGTATTTTTTAAATTTTTATTTATTGTGCTTTTCATCACTGTTTGTTTTTTAGTTCCTCTACTTCCTTGTTAAATATTTCTTGTATCTTCTTCATCCATGCATCCATTCTAATTCTTAGTTATTGGATCATCTTTATTGTCACTATTTTTGAGGTAGATTCCCTATTTCCTCTTGATTTATTTGATCTTGTGGGTTTTTACCTAGCTCCATCATCTGTGACAGATATCTGTGCCATCTCACTTTGTCTAAATTTCTGTGTTTTTGTTCTCCTCTCTGCAGACTGTAGGATCATAGTTCCTCTTGCCCCTTGGTGGCTGAGGTTGGTATAGAGAGTTGTGTAGGCTTTCTGTTGTGAAGGATTTATACCTGGGCTCTGGTGCATAGAGCTCAGTCCTGTCCCTTTGATGGGCAGTGTCATGTTCAGTGGTGTGTTTTGTGGTGTCTGAGTTTAGTACAACTTTTGACAGCCTGTTTGCAGCTGTATGGGACAGTGTTCTGGACTTGCTACTTGTTTGGCATGAATTTCCCAGCACTGAAGCTTGCAGACAGTTGGGAGGAGCCAGGTCTTAGTGTCAAGATGGATACCACCAAGAGAACTTACACAAATTAACATTCTCTGGGACCAAGAATTCTCTGGTGCCCCAATATCTTGGGCTCAGTGCTTCCTCCCTGAGGATCAGGTCCAACTGCTAGCCAGTGAGCCAAGACCCAGCAAGCTTTGCGGCATGGGGGAAAAAAAAAAAAGAGAGAGAGGTAACAAAACAACAAAAAAAGAAACAAATGGAAGCAAGCAAAACCCAAGACAAATAGTAAAATCAAAACTAAACAAACAAAAGCAAAGAAACAGACAAAAAATACAAAGAAAACAAAAATCAAGAGAGTAACCAAATAGAAGAACCCCAAATGCAAACAAACAATAAAAACAAAACTAACAAAACCAAATCAGAAAATAAACAAAAGCAACAACATAAAAAAATTAAGAAAATGAAAACAAAAACAAGATAAAACAACAAAATGTTAAGTAAAAATAGAAAAATAATTTATTAAAAATTTCAAAAGAAATGTAATAAATATAAGAAAGCAACAAAGGAAACAAAAATAATAGTAATAATATTTCCAAGGGCCTCAGCTGTAAGTGTCCTTTCCACTACAGTGAACCACAGTCCCAAAGAGAACCTCCAGTACCTCAAGGTAGGTCTCTAGGACTTATACTGGGCACTGCTGAGGCAGCCCCGACTTTGACCTGACCCACTTGCCACATGTACTTGCCCCCAAAGTTCATTCAGATATTCCATAGTTTCAGAGTTTAGCAAACCAATCACAGTGATTTCATCCCTGGATTTTTGCAGCTGCACAGTGACATTTCTGTGCCTCTTCTTTAGCCACACAGAAACTTGGGTTCAGCTTTGGTTTTGTCCTTACCTCTACATGTGAGCCACCCTCAGTCATGTTTTTTCTCCCTATGTGAGAAGGGGTGAAAGCTTGGACTGATTGGGGCACACTTACTAGCTCAGGCCACAGAGACATATGGCAGTGACCACAGGTTGGGTTGTGTATGAAGTTCCTAAGACAGCAGAGACTGGCAGAAAGTGTTAACAGTCTGCAGTGTGCCCTGTTCTCTCCCAGGGAAGCTGGTCTTGGATTGAAGTATCTTCAGGAGTGGTGTGCCTTGCATGGTAGCAGTCTACACTTGCCTCTGGAGTTCAAGATGCCAACTGTGGCTCATCCTCATCCCTGCAACTTCTGTAGGCAGTGCCCTGCCACCTTTGAGATAAGAGAGAAAGAAATGTCTGTGGCAGACTTGCCCCACTCCTGTGCACCATCTAACAATGGTCCCTTCTCTGGTAAGCCTAGGCTTCTTCCCAGACTCCCTTAGTTGTGAAGCACTACACTTCGCCCCACACAGTGTCTCTTCATGTAACCAATCTAAGTTATTTCCCAAGGGTCTTGCCTCCAAAATCTGAGCCTCAGTACCCAACTCTGCCATCCCCAGCTGCCAGGTGGACACGTGTCTCATGATGCGGAGTGCTGGCTGGCACCGAACCTCTGTGCAGGTCTTGGTCCACTTTGCCCTCCACACACCTGCACTGCATTCTTCTCTGAGATGCTGAAACTTCCTCTCTGTTTCCATCAGTGAAAGGACTTCCCATTTGCAGAAACCTTTCCTCCTTCACAGATTCCTCTCTCTCCTCTTCCCCTTTTTTTCTGAGTAGTAGTGGTGCTTTCACAATCTTATGAATATACGAATAATCTTTGAATTGTGCAGTTTAAATTTGTGAATCTCAGGTAAAAAAGTCAATGGGAAGGGTAAAATAAAAGGCGTTTGTACTATAGATACCTCCCTCTGCCAGCTTCAAATGGGCTTGCAAACTCCACACATTTCCCTAGTCCTCTCAATTCTCTAAGGAGCACCCACTATACTTGCCGGGACTGTAGTGCCCTACTACTGCTTTTAAATGAAACTAATTAAGACTGAGGTTTCCTCAGATTTCTCCCAGGAATTCTGTAGAAAAAAGTTTCAAGAAAGCTTTAACTCACATAATATAATTCATATAATAAGCCACTTTAGCAAGAATGATTTCAAGAGAGCAAAAAACCAGAAGATACTTTCAGGCTACCAGATGGCCATTGGGCCTTAACATACTGAAGTACAATCATGGCTACCAGCCACTCTGTTTCCTACACTGCCCAAAATGTGTTGGAAAAGTGGGTTTTCTTAGGGAAGCAACAGTGAGTTGGTGGGAGATTGAGCATAATATCAGGTGCTGGAGTAGCAAATAAGCCCTGAGTAGACCCAAGAGGTGCCAAGGGCACAGCTCAGAAGGAAAAACACTTTGACATATAACTGGCACATGCCATACACCAACCAATCATAACTAAAGCTGAGCATGGAGCTAAACAAGGTCAAGTTTTAACATCCCCTGACAGTCACTGAATCTTTAGTTATTGTATTGTGCAAAGTTGGGGAGGTAATTAGATATGGGGCCAGGGAGGAGTACAGATGGTAGAGGGTAAAAGGAGTCTTGCTCACAGAAATGATCAACAGATCCATAGATAGTATACCAACAGATCCATAGATAGTATACTGTTTCAACAATCAAGATCATCAGACCATTGCCTATGATTGAAATCTTAACACTAATTGAAATATGACTTGCTGCTACTGCTAAGTCACTTCAGTCGTGTCCAGCTCTGTGTGACCCCATAGACGGCTGCCCACCAGGCTCCCCCATCCCTGGGATTCTCCAGGCAAGAACGCTGGAGTGGGTTGCCATTTCCTTCTCCAATGCATGAAAGTGAAAAGTGAAAGTGAAATCGCTTAGTCGTGTCCAACTCTTAGTGACCACATGGACTGCAGCCTACCAGGCTCCTCCATCCATGGGATTTTCCAGGCAAAAGTACTAGAGTGGGGTGTCATTGCCTTCTCCAATGACTTGCTAATGGGTTCTATATAATGGGCTTCTCTGGTGACTCATACGGTAAAGAATCTGCCTGCAGTGCAAGAGACCCATGTTCAATCCCTGGGTCAGG
Source organism: Bos grunniens (assembly GCF_055505025.1). Classification (NCBI taxonomy): domain Eukaryota; kingdom Metazoa; phylum Chordata; class Mammalia; order Artiodactyla; family Bovidae; genus Bos; species Bos grunniens. The sequence continues at coordinate 3,553,542 of NC_141179.1, read as the reverse complement.
AAAATCCCCTGGAGAAGAGAATGGCAACCCACATCATTACTCTTGCCTAGGGAATTACATGGACAAAGGAGCCTGGCAGGCCACTGTTGATGGGTTGCAAAGAGTTGGACATAATTGAGCAACCAATACTGTCTATAAAATGAGGTATGGGAAAGGGTTAATCAAGAATAAACTTTTAGATTTTAATTTGAGCATATAGGTGCTTTTAACCGATTACCATGTTGATTAAAAAAAAAAAGTGGGGGGAGTGTGAAAAGCACTTTCTGTAGGTTATGTGAATTTAAGCAACTAACAACATAAATGCATACACTATTACATGTGAGATTGCTTATTTATCCTGAAATTCTTGATTATTTATCCTGTAAAGGCAAACAGTGCTACACATGAAGTAAATAATTTATCCCAAAATAATCTGAAGGAAAATTTGGGGCTATAGAGTTTGAATGATACTTGAAGCTCTAGGATTCTACACAATCACCTAGGGAAAGAGTGTAGATAGAGAAAATGAGATTGGAACCAAGAGCCGAAGCACTCCAATATACAAAAGGAGAAAAAAGGAGCGTGTGAAGTTTGAGGGAACATAGGCCACCGATCTCCCTCCTTTTAAACACTAACCCCATGTCTTGGTAGTTTTCAACCAGGCTCAGATTTGATAATTCTCTAGAATTACTCACAGAACTCAATGAAAATTATTTCCTGAAATCAATGTATGACTATGAATGGAGCACTGCCAACCAGGTAAGCTCACCTGAGGCTTGGTGTCCAAAAATTTTATTGGCACTCCACAGTTGACTGCACACATAGGTGACCTTATCTCTAGCCTCTCAAGTGGTAGAGTGATCCCCTGTCATAAATCACAATTTTTGACTATTCAATGATCCCCACAATTTTTGACTGCAGATACCCTGTCATAAGTCACAATTTTTGACTATCCAATGATCCGGATCTCCTAGTCAAACTAAAATACACTTATCAGGCAGGACATTCTAAGGGTCCAGATAACACAGGGTACCACAGATAGTGCAGAGAAAAGGCCAGACCATTCTTTGGATAAGGTTAATTTTTACTACACAGAGCCAGTAAACATACTTGAGGTAGCAAAGACAGAAAGAAACCTTAGAACAGCATAGTTTCACAATAATTTAAAGATTAGACTATTTCAAGGAAGGAACACTCAGTTGTTTCAAATGATATTGAAGGTTTAATAAAGATGAGGACAGGATATGATCAATGAACAAAGCAATATTTCCGTCATTGGCAGTCTTGGGAAAGAAGTTTCTGTGTAATGATGAAGACTGGAAATGTGGATAGAGAGAGAGTTTAAGTTTTGCTTTGAAGGGAGATAGAGATCTTGCTGCTGCTGCTGCTAAGTCACTTCAGTCGTGTCCGACTCTGTGCGACCCCATAGATGGCAGCCCACCAGGCTCCCCTGTCCCTGGGATTCTCCAAGCAAGAGTACTGGAGTGGGGTGCCATTGCCTTCTCCAGATAGAGATCTTTGGCCATAGCAAAAAAGCAAAGTGAAATTATGAGAAATTTTTGAAAGACAGATGATTTTTTAATGTGTCCATACATTATCATAAAAAGTGGGATAAATGAGGAGTTGTTGAAAGGCAAGAGGAAAGAAAAGCCTGCAGAAGCTGAGTCCAACAGATAACAGGAAGTAACAAGATCAAGAGCTGAAGAAGACAGACTTTGAATGGGACAAGACTATTTCATTCATCTTAGTAGTGAAGGTCATGGTAATGGAAGATGAGAGTTTTTCTTCTACTATTTTTTATTATATCAATAGAATGTGAGGTGAGCTCATCAGACAAAAGTGGTGGTTTGACAATAGAAAAGTAAATATAAAATAATTGTCTTCAAAATAGGGAAAGTACACTAAAGAAATTATGTAGGATTCTCACAAAGTATCGGTTGCCCCTATGAGTGTGCAATCAAGAATTCAAGCTGATACTATTAATACGAGTAATGTTGTGATATTGTAATCCTTATAGCTATTCCCTGACATTGCCATGGAGGTAAAGAGGGGAAAGAGTCGGAAGATTTTTGCAAGAAAGTGATTGCAATGATGGACTGTGGACTCTTTATTGTGTAGGCAGAGATGGAACAGAAGGGAGTTGGAAGCATAGCTGTATGGGTGAGAGTTGATTGGATGCCTTGATGAGCCAGTTGTTTTAAACACTACCATTTGATGTCTCTGTTGAAAACTGATCCCACACTTTCTGTAGATGTTTGTGCATTGATATAGAAATTATCTGGTTTACCCAGATGTCAGTACAATAGCTACAGACTTGGTCTCTCAGTTTCTATTTTGGTTCACATTTACATGCTCATCCAGTATTCACAAAGCTCAACCATTATGCTAAATTAGTTGATGGTCAAATTTGCTGCCACCTATGCCACATTTGGACAAAACTAGCTCTCCTATAATCCTACAAAATATATCCTGGCACTGGATATGTTCTGTCTGTGACCCTTGTGTATACGCATATATGTGTGTATATATCTATGTCTATCTATATATATATGGCGTCCCTGGTGGCTGAGTGGTAAAGAATCCACCTGCCAAGGAGGAGATGCAAGTTCTATCCCTGAGTCAGTAAGATGACCTGCAGAAGGAAATGACAACCCACTCCAGTATTCTAGACTGGGAAATCACATTGACAGGGGAGTCTGGTGGAATGCAGTCCTTGGGGTTGCAAAGAGTCAGATAAAACTTAGTGACTGAGCACACACCATTTTATATATATATATATATATGTATGTATATATATATACATACACATGTACACATACAATACAGTAACATATTATATATAATATATATAATACAGTAACATTAATATATGTTGATATATTAATATATTTAATTATATTGAAATGTGTATGTATACTAATGACTTCTAAAATAAAAGTTTCAGGTGCTGTATCTAGTATTGCTGTTTTACTATTCACATTCCCTTCCTTCATACACAGAGAGAAATGCCTCTCCCCAGTTGATTTTCCCTACATAAATGTTAATAAAGGAATTAATTCATTGACTTAAGATGACGCTAGAATAATATGGGAAACAAGGAGAGCTTTATAGAACCAAAAGAGATCTGATTAAATAATTTACCACTGTATAGATCAACAAAAATGACAGTGACCATCCTTTTGTGGCATGGGGTTAATACATAGTACTACATGCATAAAGGAAAATGAAATGCTAAGAGCACTCATTAACAGTCTCAGAGTATGCTTTGAGGAAGAGAACAGCATGAAAATAAAAGGGTAAAGCACATCCTCATCAAGACAGTTAAAACTAGATTCTATCAGAATTCCTAATGCTCTTGCTAGTTCAATTAGCTAGTCAGTTTTCAGATCAGTTCAGTCCAGTCTCTCAGTCATGTGCAACTCTTTGCAACACCATGGACTGCAGCATGCCAGGCCTCCCTGAGTTTACCCAAACTCATGTCCATTGAGTCGGTGATGCATAAGGTTTAGGGTCTCTTAAAGGTTTCTCTGTTTTATTTTCTTTGTTGGAAAGTAAAGCCATTTTAATATAAATACACATCAAACTTAGCAAACTAAAGGGCAGAATCTATAAACACACAAATTGTATAAGGAAACTAATGATATACTGCTGATTTATTATTTATTCATTTATTTAGTTTTAGTCTTTTAAATCACACACACACAAACAACAGTGACTAGGAAGTCTATCAATGGTTTAAGATAACTTCATCTCAGTAGAAACACCAAAAAGTAAGACTTATTTGTGAGTCTGTTTTTTTATAGGATGGATTACAGCTCATCTCTTACTTAAAGAGATGTATCCTCTTTCATTTAACACTAATTGAAAGACCTGTTGAAAATCTCAACAGCAAATCCAAGTGGATAATTTTTTTCTACATATACACTTAACACAAATGGGTAAAATAATTTTAGCCTTTCTGCTGCAGTGCTTTTGTTTGTGTATGTGCATGGAAAATTAAGTTTTCTTGGGTTGTATACCTGACTCTATACATTTGTATATAGAATCAGGCATGAGAATCATATCCTCAAGGTAATATAACATACACATTTATCATGATGCTGTTTAAACAATCAAATACTTTCTTGTTAAGAAATATCTAAATAACTGGAAACTATTGAATTGAATTTTCTAAATCAGAGTAGCTAGTCTCAAATCAATTACATTCATGCTCTAAAAACTCTGATTTGTTTGGATCCATTTACTGTAACCAAATAGAAAGCTGTAGTTTTTAACTCATACATTGTTCATGACAAAATTGCACAGGGAGTTTGCATATTTGAGAACAGGATATATCTCTTGTGGGCAGAAATGTTAGTTATGATAATTTTGATATTACACTTATATTTAGGTTGTAGATATTCAAATTGTATTAAGATATCTGGAAAATGATCAACTTAGTAGCTTCAGTATGAAATAGGTACACTCCTCAGCTGTCATAAATTCTGAGAGAGAGACAAAAAGAAGGTAAAATATATTAATATATCCACTCTTTCCTCAGTCATTATTGTCAATGCTTTGCTTCATTTAGTGAGTTTTCAAATATCACATATAAAAATAAGTTAAAATTAATGTTATATAAAACATTTACAAATCACCTCCATCAGGACAAGTAAATAAAAAATTAAAAGTTATTGGGAAAATAATCCCTCTAGTCTGCCTAACATATTTGCAAATAATGCATTTTCTGCTAGTCACCAAAGCTAGCTGACCTCAGGAAACTCAACTATTGACAAACTAAAATTAGCAACCACATGTCCCTTGCCTACAGCAAGCACAGCTGAAGGACGAAAAACTAGAGAAAAGGGAGGCTCGCTCTAATTTGCAATTGTGCCTAGTACTTCATTGTATGTTTATTATAAATGTTTACTACTCACAGGCATAATAGAACCATGAGGTTCAAATAAACCTTGAGAGTTTAAGAAATCCATATCTCTGTCTCCAACTGAAACAGTTTGGAAATATTATTTAAAAAGATTAAGAAACTGCTGAGCATTTCCTATCTCCTTGAATACAAATTTTCTTTTTTGTAAAGATGAAGATGAGTCAGTAATCACTATAGAAAATTTCAAAGGCTCATGGAAAATGTGAACCAGCTCATGGAAAATGTGAAAAAGTAGAAACAGCTTTGCTCCTGAAAGCTCTTTTGTAGCCACCTAAATAGGAAGCAACAAAGAGGATTGTCTCTGACTAAAACTGGATAACCTAGTAGAACTCAACTGAAACCAAAGTTTCAGGTCTATATTGTTTGATTTGCTTTTAGCTTCTATGTTTCATTTAGTTTATCTTTTAAGAAATCAATTTTAAAATTATTTTTAACAAGAAAAATATTTTAGACACATACCAATTAATTTGTTAACTAATTATCTAATTCATTTTTGTAATTAAATAATAATCAAATTAATTTTTGTCATTTTGCCTTATTTGATCATTTTTTAATATCTGCTTGATTTGTTTTATCACCAGTGTGTAATTTTAACATCAATAATAATAATAAATAATAATAAATAAAGGTATTATTTATTATTCTCCCATTATAGATTACACTCTAGACTTTATAGCACTTGTTTTATTTATTTATTTTTGTCTGTTTTTTTCTTTTTTATTATTATTATTTTTGTTAACCATTTATCATTTCTTTCTACACAGATGTATAGAACAGTCTTTTGGACTCTGGGAGAGGGAGAGGGTGGAATGATTTGGAAGAATGACATTGAAACATGTATAATATCATATAAGAAATGAATTGTCAGTCCAGGTTCGATGCAGGATACAGGATGCTTGGGGCTGGTGCACTGGGATGACCCAGAGGGATGGTACAGGAGGGAGGTGGGAGGGGGGTTCAGGAAGGGGAACATGTGTACACCTGTGGCGGATTCATGTTGATGTATGGCAAAACCAATGCAACATAGCACTTGTTTTAAAACTTTGTCACACATTAGATTACCTGGGAAGGTTTGAAAAATCCTGAAGGCCAGGTTTCACCCCACACCAGTGAAATTAAAATATCCAAGAGTGAAAACCAAGCAGAAGTGTTTTTTGAAAACCACTATTTTATTTTACCACATCCTCTAAATACTTCTCTGAAACAGTGTTATTATGGCAACAGTCCAGGGCAGTTAAACATGCCTGATCTTTTTGTGGCTACACTGTTTATGAACTCTGTGACATTGAACACTATTAACCTCACTCTGCCTCAGTTTTTTCATGTGTAAAATGAGAATAATAATTAGTAGCTACTTCACAGTGTTTGTTGAAGCTTGATATAATACAGATAAGCTGTTGCTGCTGCTGCTGCTGCTAAGTTGCTTCAGTCGTGTCCGACTCTGTGCGACCCCATAGACAGCAGCCCACTAGGCTCTGCCGTCCCCAGGATTCTCCAGGCAAGAACACTGGAGTGGGTTGCCATTTCCTTCTCCAATGCATAAAAGTGAAAAGTGAAAGTGAAGCCGCTCAGTCCTGTCCGACTCTGAGCGACCCCATGGACTGTAGCCTACCAGGCTCCTCCGTCCATGGAATTTTCCATGCAGAAGTACTGGAGTGGGCTACTCAGCATGAATTATTATCTTCTCCCCATTTTGTAGATGAAGAAAGTAGAGCATAGAAGCTTGAATAACTTGCTCAAGTTTGCATAAATAAAGGTAATACTCAGCTTGAAGGACTGTAGTCCAAGCTTCCACTGTAGCCTAATTTTAGGTATCAATTATTCCTCTAAAATATATAATTCTCAGTTCTATAATCCATGTAAAATTGTATAATCTAGAAATGAATTTTTACATAAAAAGATAGGTTAATAAAACCACCCAGTGACTGTAGTCTTATAGATCTAGTTTTAGCACTTTCTTCTAGGCAACCCTGGAACTAGCTTCTTCCCACAAAGTCAATTACATAGGTTTCAAATATAAGAATTCAGGAAGTATGATTCATTTTTTTTACTAGACTCTAATTTCTACTTATTTGCTATAAAGTATGAGCACAAATTATGAAGACTGTGGTATTTTTATCTTATGTCCATTGTGGCATATTACTGTCCTTAATTTTTATGAGGAAAAGAGAAGTTGACTTTGAATTTAAGACTATGAGGAAGATGTTACTTCTTTCTAACAGTGGTTTTCAACTATACAATCATAAGTTTGATTTTGTGAAATACTGATGACTGCTTAACACTTAGAAATACTGATTCAATTGATCTTGGATGGGGTCCAGGTATCTGTGTGTTAAAAAAAAAAAATATCCTTGTGATTTCAATGTATAGGAATTATAAGGGTATTAGAAAATAATCACATAATAATAAAGATACTAGAGTGTAAATTGTGAGGCTTCAGTAGCTCTTCAACAGACTTCAATACTTTAAATACAAGGTGCAACATATACCCAGGTCTTGACAGAAATGGTATGGACCTAACAGAAGCAGAATATATTAAGAAGAGATGGCAAGAATACACAGAAGAACTATACAAAAAAGATCTTCACAACGCAGATAATCATGATGGTGTGATCACTGACCTAGAGCCAGACATCCTGAAATGTGAAGTCAAGTGGACCTAAGGAAGCATCACTATGAACAAAGCTAGTGGAGATGATAGAATTCCAGTTGAGCTATTCCAAATCCTGAAAGATGATGCTGTGAAAGTGTTGCACTCAGTATGCCAGAAAATTTGGAAAACTCAGCAGTGGCCACAGGACTGGAAAAGGTCAGTTTTCATTTCAATCCCAAAGAAAGGCAATGTGAAAGAATGCTCAAACTACCGCATAATTGCACTCATCTCACACGCTAGTAAAGTAATGCTCAAAATTCTCCAAGACAGGCTTCAGCAATATGTGAACCATGAACTTCCTGATGTTCAAGCTGGTTTTAGGAAAGGCAGAGGAACCAGAGATCAAATTGCCAATATCTGCGGGATCATGGAAAAAGCAAGAGAGTTCCAGAAAAACATCTATTTCTGCTTTATTGACTATGCTAAAGCCTTTGACTGTGTGGATCACAATAAGCTGTGGAAAATTTTTCAAGAGATGGGAATACCAGACCACCTGATCTGCCTCCTGAGAAATTCATATGCAGGTCAGGAAGCAACAGTTAGAACTGGACATGGAACAACAGACTTGTTCCAAATAGGAAAAAGAGTACCTCAAGGCTGTATATTGTCACCCTGCTTATTTAACTTATATGCAGAGTACATCATGAGAAATGCTGGACTGGAAGAAACACAAACTGGAATCAAGATTGCCAGGAGAAATATCAATAACCTCAGATATGCAGATGACACCACCCTTATGGGAGAAAGTGAAGAGGAACTAAAATGCCTCTTGATGAAAGTGAAAGTGGACAGTGAAGAAGTTAGCTTAAAGCTCAACATTCAGAAAATGAAGATCATGGCATCCAGTCCCATCACTTCATGGGAAATAGATGGGGAAACAGTGGAAACAGTGTCAGACTTTATTTTTCTGGGCTCCAAAATCAGTACAGATGGTGATCGCAGCCATGAAATTAAAAGACACTTACTCCTTGGAAGGAAAGTTATGACCAACCTAGATAGCATATTCAAAAGCAGAGACATTACTTTGCCAACAAAGGTTCGTCTAGTCAAGGCTATGGTTTTCTATGGTCATGTATGGATGTGAGAGTTGGACTTTGAAGAAGGCTGAGTGCTGAAGAATTGATGCTTTTGCAGTGTGGTGTTGGAGAAGACTCTTGAGAGTCCCTTGGACTGCAAGGAGATCCAACCAGTCCATTGTGAAGGAGATCAGCCCTGGGATTTCTTTGGAAGGACTGATGCTAAAGCTGAAACTCCAGTACTTTGGCCACCTCATGCGAAGAGTTGACCCACTGGAAAAGACTCTGATGCTGGGAGGGATTGGGGGCAAGAGGAGAAGGGGACGACAGAGGATGAGATGGCTAGATGGCATCACTGACTCAATGGACATGAGTCTCAGTGAACTCCGGGAGTTGGTGATGGACAGCGAGGCTTGGCGTGCTGCGATTCATGGGGTTGCAAAGAGTCGGATACCACTGAGCGACTGATCTGATCTGGTCTGAAAGTCTTTCTTGCTTCCCTGGTGACTCAGGCAGTAAAGAGTCTACCTCCAATGGGGGAGACATAGGTTCAGTCTCTGGATTGGGAAGATCCCCTGGAGAAGGGCATGGCATCCCACCCCAGTATTCTTGCCTGGAGAATCCCATGGACTGAGGAGCCTGGCAGGCTACAGTCCATGGGGTTGCAAAGAGTCAGACATGATTGAGTGACTAGACACAGCACAAAGTCCTTCTTGCTGGTGTGTCTCAACATCAACAGTAAGTACTTTAGTAACCAATTATGCTTTATTTTCAGTGTATAAAGCAAGTTTATAGTGTTGGGTTAGAAATGGAAGTGGCTTTTTAAGCTCCTGTAAGTTTGCTATTTGGTTTGCTTTTTTTTTTTTTTAAATGTTACAGGACAGTGAATTTTGTTGACGATCTGGTATGAAAGTTTAAGACCCTTGACCTCATAAAAATTCCCAATATAATGGACATAAATAAATAGAAGTAATGGACTTTGGAATAAGACAGACATGGACTTTAATCACAATTCCAGAATTTTCTAGCCTTGTGGTTTTGCATGAAATTCTTAACTTCTCAGAACTATTTCATTTGGTGCAAAATGGAGCCAGTAAAGTTTATCCCACAGGTTTGTTTGTTTTAGGGATTTAACAATATTGTACGATATATTACTAGTCTACCACTAGATATAAAAAGAACTCAAAAATTATTTGCTGTTGATATTATATCGTAATTCAGCATGAGAAGCATAGAAACAGAGGTGATTCTCAGGGGGTTATGAGAAACGCAAGTGAGAACCCCAAAACAGAAATGAATTGAGGGAGGGCAGTTTCAGGGAAGATACATTATTCACTAACTGCATAATTCTATATCTCTAAAGTTAGCTTGCTGAGATCTAATGTTATTTATGGATATTTTGATAATGATTTCATCTTCTGTTTATTTTCATCTTGTTTCATTTTCTAGAGTTGTCAAATTAAAAAATCAAATCATCTATAAAACTTCTGATCCACTGTAACTTCATATCCTGCCTCTATTACCACAGTGAATGAAGAAACAAATATGAAGACAATTATGAAATAACTCCCACAAGTGATGTATGGAGTCATTTGATTCATCATATTGGAAGACTTTTCCCAAAATTAAGTTTCACATACATGAAGTTAGTTTTGCTTCTGTAAATCAGTTATTTCACTTTATAACTATATAGAAGGAAGAACAAAAGAGACCAGGTCTTGCTTATTTTAGAGCAGTCTCTCAAATACCAGACTGGATGAAACATAAGATGGAATCAAGACTACAGGAAGAACTATAAATAACCTCAGATATGCAGATGACACCACCCTTATGGCAGAAAGTAAAGAGGAACTAAACAGCCTCTTGATGAATGTGAAAGAGGAGAGTGAAAAAGCTATCTTAGAATTCAATATTCAAAAATCTAAGATCATGGCATCTGGTCCCATTATTTCATAGCAAATAGATGAGGAAACAATGGAAACAGTGACAGACTTTATTTTCTTGGGCTTCAGAATCACTGAAGATGCTGACTGCAGCCATGAAATTAAAAGATTTTTGCTCCTTGGAAGAAAAGCTATGACCAACTTTGACATCCTATTAAAAAGCAGATATTACTTTCCTGACAAAGGTCCATCTAGTCAAACCTATGGTTTTTCCAGTAGTCAAGTATGGAAGTGAGAGTTGGACCATAAAGTAGGCTGAGTGCTGATGAATTGATGCTTTCAACTGTGTTGTTGGAGAAGACTTTTGAGAGTCCCTTGGACTACAAAGAGATCAAACCAGTATATCCTAAAAGAAATAAATCCTGAATATTCATTGGAAGGACTGCTGCTGAAGCAGAAGCTCCAATACTTTGTCCACTTGATGCAAAGACCCAACCACTTGGAAAAGACCGTGAGGCTGGGGAAGATTGAAGCAGGAGGAGAAGGGGATGACAGAGGATGAGATGGTTGGATGCATCACTGACTGAGTGGACATGAGTTTGAGCAAGCTCCAGGAGATGGTGGAGGACAAGGAAGCCTGATGCACTGCAGTTCATGGGGTTGCAAAGAGTTGGACATCACTGAGTGATTGAACAACAGAGGAGTTTTCAGTAACATGATTTACTGAAAACCTCTGTAAGTTTTACACCTTGTACATAGTGATCATAGTAGTATATTGTCTAAGAAGCCCATCATATCTTCATCTTTCATTTGTTTGCTTATAGATATTTAAATTGTCAACTATTAAATTTGAATTCTCAAGTCACCTTTTTTCCATTCCTACAGGGTTAGGAATTCTTAACCTCTTACTTCATAGCCCTTTATTTTTATAACACATTTACTAGTCAACTTGGTTTTTCAATTGAAAAATCATTTTTAAGCTAAAAAACTAAAACTGAGACATCAAATATTATTGATATACAATGGAGACAAAATTGTAAACATTTAAAAGATTAATTCTGTGAGAATTACCTTAATAGAAAGGGCTTGGGAGTTACGTAGAAACTATCCTCAGTCTGTGTTATGACAATTTTTTTTTTCAAATTATCCAGAAGGTAGAAAATGCTGGTATAATTAAAATGGCAGTTTTATTTAAAATATTTATCAAAATATTATGCATCATATTAAATATTCATGGAAAACTGTACCAGAGAATTAATGGATGATATCCCCTCCATAAAGGGAATACAATGAGTACAACCTGATTTAGAGGAACAGCTATCATAACTAATATTATTTCAGGTGCAAGATCAGTTAATATTTCACATTATAATTATTTTTTATTGTTCATCAGAATGTTAGGAACTTTACTAGTACAAGGTCAAAATTTGACTTCACTAGAGGAATGATTCCCCTATTAAAAGGAGGCATGCTGCTGCTGCTAAGTCACTTCAGTCATGTCTGACTCTGTGTGACCCCATAGATTGCAGCCCACCAGGCTCCCCAGTCCCTGGGATTCTCCAGGCAAGAATACTGGAGTGGGTTGCCATTTCTTTCTCCAATGCATGAAAGTGAAAAGTCAAAGTTAAGTCACTCAGTCATCTCTGACTCTTAGTGACCTCATGGAGTGCAGCCTACCAGGCTCTTCCATCCATGGGATTTTCCTGGCAAGAGTACTGGAGTGGGATGCCATTGCCTTCTCCGAAAAGGAGGCATATTAACTGCTTATTCCTAGGATTATTGAATACACAGAAGAGCTATACAAAAAAATGATCTTAATGACCCAGATAACCTTGAGGGTGTGATCACTCATACAGAGCCAGACATTTTGGAATGCAAAGCCAAGTTGACCTTAGGAAGCATCACTACAACCAAAGTGAGTAGAGATGGAATTCCAGCTGAGCTGCTTCAAATCCTAAATTATGATGCTGTTAAAGTGCTTCACTCAATACGCCAGCAAATTTGGAAAATTCAGCAGTGACCACAGGACTGGAAAAGGTCAGTTTTCATTTGAATCCCCAAGAAAAGCAATGCCAAAGAATGTTCAAACTACTTCACAAATGCATTCATTTCACATGCTAGCAAAGTAATGTTCAAAATTCTCCAAGTAAGGCTTCAACAGTACATGAACTGAGAATTTCCAGATGTTCAAGCTGGATATAGAAAAGGCAGGGGAACCAGAGATCAACATTGCCAACATCCATTAGATCATAGAAAATGCAAGAGAATTCCTGAAAAACAACTACTTCTGCTTTATTGACTACTCTGAAGCATTTAACTGAATGGATAACAAGAAACTGGGAAATTCTGAAAGAGATGGGAATACCAGACCAGCTTACCTGCCTCCTATGAAACATGTATGCAAGTCAAGAGGCAAGAGTTAGAACTGGACATGGAACAATGGACTATTTCCAAACTGGGAAAGGAGTACGGCAAGGCTGTGTATTTTCACCCTGCTTATTTAACTTCTATGCAGAATATGTCATGCGAGAAATGCTGGGTTGGAAGAAGCACAAGCTGGAATCAAGATTTCTGGGAGAAATATCAATAACCTCAGATATGCAGATGACACGACTCTTATGGCAAAAGTGAAGAGGAACTAAAGAGCCTCTTGATAAAAGTGAACGAGGAGAGTGAAATAGCTGGCTTAAAATTCAGCATTCAGAAAACTAAGATCATGGCAGCCAGTCCCATAACTTTCTGGCAAATAGACGGAAAAAAAAAATGGAAACAGTTAGAGGCTTTACTCTCTTGGGCTCCCAAATCACTGAAGATGGTGACTGTAGTCATAAAATTAAAAGACACCTGCTCTTTGGAAGAAAAGCTATGACAAACCTAGAGAGCATATTAAAAAGCAGAAACATTACTTTCCTGACAAAGGTTCATGTAGTCAAAACTATGGTTTTTCCAGTAGTCATGTGTGGATGTGAAAGTTGGACCAATAAGAAATCTGAGAACTGAAGAATTTATGCTTTTGAACTGTGGTTTTGGAGAAGACTCTTGAGAAGCCTTTGGACTGCAGGAAGATCAAACTTGTCAGTCCTAAAGGAAATCAGTCCTAAATATTCAGTGGAGAGACTGATGCCTAATCTGAAGCTCCAATATTTTTGCTACCTGATGGGAAGACCCAGCTCATTTAAAAAGTTCCTGAAGCTGAGAAAAATTGAAGGCAAGAGAAGGGGGGACGACAGAGGATGAGATCGGTGGATGGTGTAACTTACTCAATGAACATGAGTTTGAGCAAGCTCCAGGAGATGGTGAAGGACAGGGAGCCTGGTGTGCTGCAGTCCATGGGCACGCAAAGAGTCAAACATGACTGAGCGACTGACTAACAACAACAATGTTTGTATTTAATATATACACTTAAATTTTAGATTATGGTAAAATTATCTTTTTTCTTTAAAATATTTTACTCAGAATAGGATACAATAGACATTATCTCAGTTGTGTCTGACTCTTTTGTGACCCCATGGACTGTAACTTGCCAGGCTTCTCTGTCCATGTGATTTCCCAGGCAAGAATACTAAAGTGGGTTGCCATTTTCTTCTCTAGATGATCTTCCTAACCCAGTGATTGGACACTTGCATCTCCTTCATCCCCTGCATTGGCAAGCAGATTCTCTACCACTAGCACCACCTGGAAAGCATGAATCAGGAGAGGAAATGCTATGGTGTGAAGGCAGGGCTAAAATAATTAGCTTTTAATTATAGCTTTCTTTTCCAGGGACAAATCCTCATCCAGAAACCATTCAAGAGCCCACCCAGAGTCACTTCCTTAAATAAAAGTTATTCCTATCATCTAGGAAATCACAAAAGTTTTAGGAGCCTTATGCCATGAACTAGGAGCAGAGACCAGTATATGTATTTTCTCTTATCTAATATAAGGGATTCCCTGATAGCTCAGTTGGTAAAAAAATCCACCTGTAATGTAGGAGACCCTAGTTCGGTTCCTGGGTCGGGAAGATCCTCTGGAGAAGGGATAGGCTACTCACACCACTATTCTAGAACTTCCCTTGTGGCTCAGCTGGTAAAGAATCTGCCTGCATTGCAAGAGATAAACTTGCTTTCATTGTAATCTGGTAGTGAGAGGGTAGAACTGTTACCATTCAGGGTTCTTTGGCTTCCTTAACCAATAAGAATTAAACTGGTTCCTTATATGAAGTGAGGGTAGGGGTGTATCCAGGGGTCAGGAAAGAGGGATGACTAAGGTAGTGAGTCCCAGGGGCAAGAGCAATACCTTGCTTTTGCTTCCAATACCATGATTTTGCTCCCGGATCTTCAGAAGTGTTACTTTGATTTCAGGTCTTTTTGTTCACAATTTGCCCTGCTGTGCATACCCCACAGTTATTGTTAGTCCCTCATAGTTTTATTGTATTTCCTTGCTTGAGGAGAAGTCTATGTAGGGCCTCTATGTAGGGCTTCTATAGACCTCTATAGAAGTCTGTGCAGCAAAGGGCCTCAGGTCCGAAGCCCCAAGCCTGTCTCAGAATCTTCACATAGAACTTTCAGAGAGGTTATCAATATTTTCTAAAATAAATTTTAAAAATTAAGAAGGGATTAATAATTGTGTACAATATAATTAGTTCAGACTACTTTACCATAGAATGGATATGTGTGATGGTTTGGAAAAAATATTTAAATACTTCTAGTAGATCAAGAAAATATATACTAACTATGTTCTCTAGCTTCTATATTTAGTATTTTGACGTCTTGGGGCCTTACTACATAGAAGGAACTGCCCCTCTTAGGGTTAGCTATTTCCTAGAGATAGTAAGGAATTCATTTGCAAGTGCACCTTTCATATGCAAATCAATAAAGAGCTGAAATTTCCTAATCATCTCCTTTGTCAGCCTTTCCTGGAGCACTTATACTCTGGACTGCTATTTATCCACCCTAACCACTCCATGGCGAGGTATCTGAGAACTAGAGAGAAACCCTAGTACCTGACCTCACTGAGTGAGTGAAGTGAAAGTGAGAGTGAAAGTCACTCAGTCATATACTACTCTTTGCAACCCCCTGGACTATACAGTCCATGGAATTCTCCAGGCCAGAATACTGGAATAGGTAGCCTTTCCGTTGTCCAGGAGATCTTCCCAAGCCAGGGACTGAACCCAGGTCTCTCGCATTGCAGGTGGATTCTTAACCAGCTGAGCCACAATAGAAGCCCAAGAATGCTGGAGTGGATAGCCTATCCCTTTTCCAGGGGATCTTCCCAACCCTGGAATTTAACCAGGGTCTCCTGCACTGCAGGCAGATTCTTTACCAATTGAGTTATGAGGGAAGCCCTGACCTCACTGAACGTGTTTAAATTGCCAATCATAAATCCTTGTTGTCTGCCCTGCCCTTTTCTTCCCAGGGAAACTACGTTAAAGGCTCTTGCCCATATTTCTTCTTGCTCCCTCAGTCTCCCTCAAGTATCTCACTTGATACTTCCCTGTGTGACTTTACAAGGTGTGCTGTTATCCCGTTTCTAGGGATCTCTAAGTATAAAAATCTTTCTTCATGATAGTCTTTCCAAGATTATCTTTCTATGTGTCTTACCATACCTGATTTATGCAAGGTGTGGGTATCTTTACATCAAAGGAGTTAAAATTTTATTATTTCAAACAGCAGAAAAAGGAGAGAGTCAGCTAGAGAGAAAAATGAAACCTAACATATTAAGAAATAATATGCATTATGCTATATGATAATGTAGATGATGTCCTGACTTTTTGAAGATAACTTGGTATGAAAGAAAGGCTGGTAGACTTGATTTAATGTTTAGTTTTTATAGCAGAGATCACACAGCTTTAAATTATATCTTTAATTCCAGATGTCTTAGTAGAGGAGATAGTATAATTTAAGAGTACAATTTGGAGAGTGTGTTAAAGCCTACTTCCAAAGCAACCCTTAGGTTTTAACTATAGCATCACAGTCCTATTCCTCAGTAAAATTTGCATGAATGATAAATATTCAGATTTGTGAGCCCTAAAATTGAGAATTCAAGCAAAAGTTGTCTAAATCTCTGACCTGAGGGAATCACATGGCACCTAGATTTGAAAAATAAAGTTAATTCTGTATTTCATATAATCATTTTCCTACAGGAATGCACCTGATATTTAAAACAATGCCAACCTATAATTAAAATAAAAAAACTGGAAATAGAACTGCCTTATGATCCAGCAATCCCACTGCTGGGCATACACACTGAGGAAACCAGAAGGGAAAGAGACACGTGTATCCCAATGTTCATCGCAGCACTGTTTATAATAGCCAGGACATGGAAGCAACCTAGATGTCCATCAGCAGATGAATGGATAAGAAAGCTGTGGTACATATACACAATGGAGTATTACTCAGCCATTAAAAAGAATACATTTGAATCAGTTCTAATGAGGTGGATGAAACTGGAGCCTATTATACAGAGTGAAGTAAGCCAGAAGGAAAAACATAAATACAGTATACTAACGCATATATATGGAATTTAGAAAGATGGTAACAATAACCCGGTGTACGAGACAGCAAAAGAGACACTGATGTATAGAACAGTCTTATGGACTCTGGGAGAGGGAGAGGGTGGGAAGATTTGGGAGAATGGCATTGAAACATGTAAAATATCATGTAAGAAACGAGTTGCCAGTCCAGGTTCGATGCACGATACTGGATGCTTGGGGCTAGTGCACTGGGACGACCCAGAGGGATGGTATGGGGAGGGAGGAGGGAGGAGGGTTCAGGATGGGGAACACATGTATACCTGTGGCGGATTCATTTTGATATTTGGCAAAACTAATACAATTATGTAAAGTTTAAAAATAAAATAAAATTAGAAAAAAAATCAATAAAACCAATTGATTCTGCAACACTAGAATAATCTTGTTCATTTTGACTTATAATATTCTTTGAGTTAAAATAATTTTCAACTCCTTTAATACAAATAAATAGAGGAAAAACAATAGAATGGGAAAGACTAGAAATCTCTTCAAGTAAATTAGAGATACCAAGGGAATATTTCATGCAAAAATGGGCTCGATAAAGGACAGAAATGGTAGGGACCTAACAGAAACAGAATATATTAAGAAGAGGTGGCAAGAATATACAGAAGAACTACAGAAAAAAGATCTTTATGACCCAGATAATCACGATGGTGTGATCACTCACCTAGAACCAGACATCCTAGAATGTGAAATCAAGTGGGCCTTAGGAAGCATCGCTACGAACAAAGCTAGTGGAGGTGATGGAATTCCAGTTGAGCTATTTCAAATCCTGAAAGATGATGCTGTGAAAGTGTTGCACTCAATATGCCAGCAAATTTGGAAAACTCAGCAGTGGCCACAAGACTGGAAAATGCCAGTTTTCATTCCAATCCGAAAGAAAGGCAATGCCAAAGAATGCTCAAACTACCACACAATTGCACTCATCTCACATGCTAGTAAAGTAATGCTCAAAATTATCCAAGCCAGGCTTCAGCAATTCGTGAACCGTGAACTTCCAGATGTTCAAGTTGACTTTAGAAAAGGCAGAGGAACCAGAGATCAAATTGCCAACATCTGCTGGATCATCAAAAAAACAAGAGAGTTCCAGAAAAACATCTATTTCTGCTTGATTGACTATGCCAAAGCCTTTGACTGTGTGGATCACAACAAACTGGAAAATTCTGAAAGAGATGGGAATACCAGACCACCTGACCTGCTTCTTGAGAGACCTATATGCATGTCAGGAAGCAGCAGTTAGAACTGGACATGGAACAACAGACTGGTTCCAAATAGGAAAAGGAGTATGTCAAGGCTGTATATTGTCACCCTGCTTATTTAACTTATATGCAGAGTACATCATAAGAAACACTGGGCTAGAGGAGCACAAGCTGGAATCAAGATTGCTGGGAGAAATATCAATAGCCTCAGCTATGCAGATGACACCACCCTTATGGCAGAAAGTGAAGAAGAACTAAAGAGCCTCTTGAGGAAAGTGAAAGAGGAGAGTGAAAAAGTTGGCTTAAAGCTCAACATTCAGAAAACTAAGATGATGGCATCAGTCCTATCACTTCCTGGGAAATAGATGGGGAAACAGTGAATAACTTTATTTTTATGGGCTCCAAGATTGCTGCAGATGGTGATTGCAGCCATGAAATTAAAAGATGTTTACTCCTTTAAAGGAAAGTTATGACCAGCCTAGGCAGCATATTAAAAAGCAGAGACATTACTTTGCCAACAAAGGTCTGTCTAGTCAAAGCTATGGTTTTTCCAGTGATCATGTATGGATGTGAGAGTTCGACTCTAAAGAACACTGGGCGCCAAAGAATTGATGCTTTTGAACTGTGGTGTTGGAGAAGACTCTTGAGAGTCCCTTGGACTGAAAGGAGGTCCAACCAGCCCATCCTAAAGGAGATCACTCCTGGTTGTTCATTGGAAGGACTGATGTTGAAGCTGAAACTCCAATATTTTGGCCACCTGACACGAAGAGCTGACTCATTTGAAAAGACCCTAATGCTGGGAAAGATTGGGGGCAGGAAGAGAAGGGGACGATAGAGGATGAGATGGTTGCATGGAATCATTGACTCAATGGACATGGATTTGGGTGGTCTCTGGGACTTGGTGATGGACAGGGAGGCCTGACGTGCTGAGGTTCGTGGGGTCACAAAGAGTCGGACATGACTGAGCGACTGAACTGAACTGAACTGAATACATATTTAAAAACATTATCTACTACATGTAATTGGATCTGTACTGGGAAACGCAAGATGGAAACTATCCAAAAGTCATCAATCTTATGATTGTAGATTCATTGTGGTGGATATCAGTTTGATATTTTATTGAATTAGAAAATATTAAGGGATTTAAAAAATATGCTATGTTTCATTTCCTTGACATTTGTTTTCCATTAAAAAAAATAAACATTGTTAGCTAAGGGTCTCTGTGGTTAAAATAATAACAGTAACTGATTATGCATTGTTTTTTTTTTGTTGTTGTTCATTTTATGAACAAAGAAGCAAAGGCAAGCTGGCATTTTCTCATAAAAACGTTAACAAATATGACTAATTTGGAGGAAACCACTCTGATGTATATTTCTTACAGAAAGTTAATTCATTCAAATAATCATTTCTACTGATGTTCCAATAAATAAGCAAGCCATTAAGTCATTTATTCAGTCAGCTAACCTCTACTGCGTGCCTACTGTATGCTAAACACCAAAGAATAAAGAAGAATATGATAAGATTTCTGCCTCCAGATATTCATATCTCAAAACAATGGTAGATACGAAAATGAAAGGAGGCACGCTTTTGCAAGACTTGCCCTGGAATAGAGTTGTAGTTGGAATATAGATAAACTGGAAAACAAAGGGAAGAAATAATTGGAGGAAACGACAATGTGTTTTGAAAGCAAACTAGATAAATCTTTGATAAATGTGAAGAGAAATAAGATCAACTGAAGTTAAAAGGAAGAAATGATGAAGCCAAAATGATATAGAAAATAGTAGGTTGTGAGAACACCACAATTATTCTATAAGCAGAAGTGCAAACAATGAAATTTAACCTTTGTGCTTCCCATGACCATGGTATCCATATGCTGTTTGGAAGAAAAAGAAATGCAATAAAGCAAGTTACTCTGGAATTGCACTAACACCAACTCAAAAATTATGATTATTGGATCATGAATGAAATATCCTGTTGAATGCATATGACAAATTGTTTATGGATTTAAAAGAACCAGATGTAGAATGGATTAAAGGAATTATGTCTGCATAAAGGACATTTGCTTCTCAAGTTTAGATACAAGCTGCAGTATAACACAAACACCAAAAATGAAAGATAATGAAAACTGGAAACTCTAACCATATTGTCTCTAGATAGTTGACGTATGGTCCTATTTATCCAGCATCTTTTTTAGTGAGCTAAAAGGGAGTAAATAATACCAAACTAACGATAGTAACAGATGATAGCAGATTGGAAACTGTCACACTGACACCACTGTTGACTGTGAAGTAACAACAGGAAAACAAAACAGCTTTGACATATAGGGAGAAATGTGGGAAAAATCTTTAGCTTCAGATAAGGAAAAGATCAATCAATCTGGTAATGTAGAAAAATGATGCACAGAAACAAGAAGTTGAGCATGCCAAGTTTTAGTAAAATGCGAAAGCATATGTGTATGTATATATGTATACATATTAATATGTATTTGAGCAAACTCTGGGAGATAGTGAAGGATAGGGAAGCCTGGGATGCTGCAGTCCATGGTGTCATAGAGTTGGACACGACTTAGGAACTGACAACAATACATCAAGGAAGTTATAAAATTATGGACACTAATAGATGAAAGGTGATCAAAAGAATTAAGTACCTATGGCATGAAGGATAAGAAATATAATATCACTTCCCTGAAAACTTTGGAGGTAAATAACTCCTGAATAGTTTTAAAATCAATACAATAAAATAAATAACAGATGGCCATCTGGGGAGAAAATACTCTCAATAGAAGCATGTTTTAAAGAAAATGGGAAAATCTCTCTCTGTACACTGCATTTCTTGTTTTGTAAGATAATATATTTTCTTTATTGAGTTCTTTATCTATTATTGTAGCTGAAAATGTATTACTTGGTATAGTAACTAAAACAATAGAACTGAGTTAAGATTCTCCTGAAGCTGCTTAGATTATATAATTTCAGCCAAAACAGTCCCATTGTTCAACAGATTTTTATCAATGGCCTTCGATGTGTCAACCAGATACCAACTGCCAACTACTATTTTAAGACAATAAGGGTGCAATAATGAGTAAAACAGACAGATACCCCTGTTATCATGGACCTAACAATCTACTTTGTGTTCTGTGGGTCTCTCTGTGTGTGAGGATAGTGGTGGTGTGGTGGTAACCAAGCAACTGGATAAAATATATCTAAATAGTGAAGAGTCAGGGAGACTCAGGAATTGAGAACAGTAGGAAATGAGGTTGGAAAGATTATGGAGGTGGGAAAAAATTTGATTAGTCAACATGACCTGACTTACATTTTAATACAGTCACTGTGGCAGCAGTGTTTAGAATTAGATTGAAGAGGGGCAAGCCTGGAAACAAGGTGACTAGTTGGGAAATTATTAAAATAACTTATCCTGAACCAGACCTCTTCTTACGACCTCCACTGTTACCAAATTTTCACCATTATTCTCTGTACTTTTAACCCCTATCTGGAAGATTTTCAGAGTCACAATGTAAAAAAACAAAATAAAATTGTCTTTAGAGAAATGTCTTCAAATTGTAAACTAATTTGATGGAGAATAATTTAGAAATATTAAAATTTAAAGGAAAATGAAATAACAGAATCAAAGATCAAGGGATGAAGAAGTCTCATGTAAGTGAAGACTCAGGAAATCCTGCAAGCATAGGCATTGATATGAACATAATTGTAATGGAAGGATATTTATGAAGGTGGAGAACATTGTTACAGGTACTTGTTTTTCAGTGTTTGTTATTATTATTATTTTAATTCTGGAGTAACTAAAAGGAAGTAACCTGATGGAAAATGAGATATTGTGAGCTCTTGAGACTCTAAAACACCATCTAAGAAACAGGCAATGGGGTGTCTTAAACCTCACATTTAGCCAAACTATGTATATTCACCAGAAATCCCCTTCTTCAGTCAACAATTTACAATCTTTTCTCAATTGCATTCCTTTTTCTGTACAATGCACAATAGAACAATAACAATACACCTTTCAGTTCAGTTCAGTCGCTCAGTCCTGTCCAACTCTTTGCGACCCCATGAATCGCAGCATGCCAGGCCTCCCTGTCCATCACCAACTCCTGAAGTTCACGCAAACTCATATCCATTGAGTCTGTGATACCATCCAGCTTAGTGGAATCAAATAAATCTTTTACATTCATACTTGTACTCTTGAGTAAGAAATAAATATCTTATGATGATTTGCATATTATCATCTCTTCATGAATATGGATACAAGGTTTATTAGAGATCCTGGTCTTTAACTCTTTGTCCCATAACCAGCACCAATAAATCTTGAGTAAGCATAGCCACTTTTAGGAAAGTGAAGCATTCTAAGGCAAATGTTGCACAAGCTAGAGATCGGTTTCTTCAGTTCAGATCAGTTCAGTAGCTTAGTCGTGTCTGACTCTTTGAGACCCCATGAATCTCAGCATGCCAGGCCTCCCTGTCCATCACCAACTCCCAGAATTCACTCAGACTCACATCCATCGAGTCAGTGATGCCATCCAGCCATCTCATCCTCTGTCGTCCCCTTCTCCTTCTGCCCCTAATCCCTCCCAGCATCAGAGTCTTTTCCAATGAGTCAACTCTACTCATGAGGTGGCCAAAGTACTGGAGTTTCAGCTTTAGCATCATTCCTTCCAAAGAAATCCCAGGGCTGATCTCCTTCGGAATGGACTGATTGGATCTCCTTGCAGTCCAAGGGACTCTCAAGAGTCTTTTCCAACACCACAGTTAAAAAGTATCAATTCTTCGGCACTCAGCCTCCTTTACAGTCCAACTCTCACATCCATACATGACCACAGGAAAAACCATAGCCTTGACTAGACAGACCTTTGTTGGCAAAGTAATGTCTCTGGTTTTCAATATGCTATCTAGGTTGGTCATAACTTTCCTTCCAAGGAGTAAGCGTCTTGTAATTTCATGGCTGCGATCACCATCAGTAGTGATTTTGGAGCCCAGAAAAATAAAGTCTGACATTGTTTCCACTGTTTCCCCATCTATTTCCCATGAAGTGATGGGACCAGATGCCATGATCTTCGATTTCTGAATGTTGAGCTTTAAGCCAACTTTTTCTCACCACTTTCACTTTCATCAAGAGGCATTTTAGTTCCTCTTCACTTTCTGCCATAAGGGTGGTGTAATCTGCATATCTGAGGTTATTGATATTTCTCCTGGCAATCTTGATTCCAGCTTTTGTTTCTTCCAGTCCAGCGTTTCTCATGATGTACTATGTATATAAGTTAAATAAGCAGGGTGACAATATACAGCCTTGACATACTCCTTTTTCTATTTGGAACCAGTCCGTTGTTCCATGTCCAGTTCTAACTGTTGCTTCCTGACCTGCATACAAATTTCTCAAGAGGCAGATCAGGCGGTCTGGTATTCCCATCTCTTTCAGAATTTCCCACAGTTTATTGTGATCCACACAGTCAAAGGCTTTGGCATAGTAAATCAGGCAGAAATAGATGTTTTTCTGGAACTCTCTTGCTTTTTCCATGATCCAGCAGATGTTGGCAATTTGATCTCTGGTTCCTCTGCCTTTTCTAAAGCCAGCTTGAACATCAGGAAGTTCATGGTTCATGTATTGCTGAAGCCTGGCTTGGAGAATTTTGAGCATTACTTTACTCGCGTGTGAGATGAGGGCAATTGTGTGGTAGTTTGAACATTCTTTGGCATTGCCTTTCTTTGGGATTGGAATGAAAACTGACCTTTTCCAGTCCTGTGGCTACTGCTGAGTTTTCCAAATTTGCTGGCATATTGAGTGCAACACTTTCACAGCATCATCTTTCAGGATTTGAAATAGCTCAACTGGAATTTCATCACCTCCACTAGTTTTGTTTGTAGTGATGCTTTCTAAGGCCCACTAGACTTCACATTCCAGGATGTCTGGCTCTATGTCAGTGATCACAACATCGTGATTATCTGGGTCGTGAAGATCTTTTTTGTATAGTTCTTCTGTGTATTCTTGCCACCTCTTCTTGATATCTTCTGCTTCTGTTAGGTCCATACCATTTCTGTCCTTTATTGAGCCCATCTTTCCATGAAATGTTCCCTTGGTATCTCTAATTTCCTTGAAGAGATCTCTCATCTTTCCCATTCTGTTGTTTTCCTCTATTTCTTTGCATTGATTGCTGAGGAAGGCTTTCTTATCTCTTCTTGCTATTCTTTGAAACTCTGCATTCAGATGCTTATATCTTTCCTTTTCTCCTTTGCTTTTCAGTTTCTTAAAACTGTTTAATGGTACTGAATTATAAGAGCTGGACTCCACAATTTTTCTCTGCTCTTTCCCCAATCCTTAATAGGCAGCCCAGAATGCATTAGTTCTATGTAGAACCACTTTAGAAGACATTCAAAAAAAAAAAGGAAAGCAAATGAGAAAAGACAAGTTTTGTGGATACATGAATTACACTAGGGAGTGCTAATGGTCCAGTTAAATAAGTTATTTAAAGTAGAGTAGCAGAAAAGTAACCGGAGAAGGCAATGTCACCCCACTCCAGTACTCTTGACTGGAAAATCCCATGGAAAGAGGAGCCTGGAAGGCTGCAAGCCATCGGGTCGCTAAGAGTCGGACATGACTGAGCGACTTCACTTTCACTTTCTACTTTCATGCATTGGAGGAGGAAATGGCAACCCACTCCAGTATTCTTGCCTGGAGAATCCCAGGGACGGGGCAGCCTGATGGGCTGCCATCTCTGGGGTCGCACAGAGTCGGACACGACTGAAGTGACTTAGCAGCAGCAGCAGCAGAAAAGTAAAAGTGGGGAACCTGTGGTTATCTTGTAGGTGACATCAAAGATCAGGTTGAGGACTTAATTTTATGGGCTAGGAAAAGAATTGGCTACTTTTGAGAAGTGAAGTTACAGAAGAAGGAAGGCCGAAATGCGTAAGTTGGAGTTTTGAGGGAAAAGAAAAGAGGAAATATCAGTTTGGCAGTTGTGTCAGGTAAGTTAGAATTTCTCCAAGACTGAGACATTAAATACTAATGAGCTAAAAGTTAGTCAGGTATGGATCTGATCCCTGATTTTTGGAGACTGGAGCATATATAACTTAGAAGATTTCTTTAAGAAGCAAAATACAACATCTTAAATGAAAATTATGCAAGCAAAGAATGCTAAAAATTAATCTGCTTCTGATGGCAGTATTATAAAATCAAGACATTTATAAAGTATAATCGTGTTAGATAAATGGAAAATTTTTTCAGTGTTTGGGATTTTCTGTTTCAAATTCTTCTCTTTCAGCCTCCTAGGTACAGCCAAATAAATAAATACAAGATAATGATTTTCTTTTTAAATTGAATAAGTATGTATATTCTTCTCTTAAAAATTTCTGACCAGAAATTAAAAAAAAAAGCTGAGTTAAGTCATTTATTCTCTCATTAAACACATTTAATAAGGACTTATGATTTTTAGGTACTCAGGTATCTAGACACAGATTATTATTTTGAAAACATAGAATATGTCAGGATCCATAGAGCTTAGCTTGGACATTTAAGGTAGAAAGGAGTTTTCTGATTCTTTTGAGGTAGTTTTTTATGTATTGCACATTTTCAATGAATAAGGATGCTTTATAATGTTAGTTTAAATATTGTCTCACTATCAGTTCAGTTCATTTAAGTCACACAGTCATGTGTAAGTTTTCTGACCCTAAAGACTGCCACTCACCAGGCTTTCCTGTCCATCACCAACTCCCAGAGCCTGCTCAAACTCATGTCCATTGAGTCAGTGATGCCATCCAACCATTTCATCCTCTGTTGTCCCTTTCTCCTCCCATATTCAATCTTTCCCAGCACACGGTCTTTTCCAGAGTCGGTTCTTCCCATCAGGTGGGCAAAGTATTGGAACTTCAGTTTCAGCATCAATCCTTCTGATGAATATTCAAACTGTTTTTCTTTGCTATTGACTGGTTTGATATCCATGCAGTCTAAGGGACTCTCAAGAGTATTCTCCAACACCACAGTACAAAAGCATTAATTCTTCAGTGCTCAGCTTTATGTCCAATCTCACATCCATGCATGACTACAGGAAAAAACATAGCTTTGACTATACACACTTGTGTTGGCAAAATAATTTCCCTGCTTTTTAATATGCTGTCTAAGTTTGTCATAGCTTTTCTTCCAAGGAGCAAGCATCTTTTAATCCATGGCTGCAGTCACCAGCTCCAGTGATTTTGGAGCCCAAGAAAAAATAGTCTGTCACTGATTCCAGTTTTCCCCATCTATTTGCAAAAGTCAGAGGATTATATCTACTACTGTGGTCAAGAATCCTTTAGAAGAAATGGAGTATCCCTCATAATCAACAAGATTCTGAAATGCAGTACTTGAGTGCAATCTCAGAAATGACAGAATGATTTCTGTTCCTTCCAAAGCAACCATTCAGTGTTACACTAATCCAAGTCTATGCTTCAACCATTAATGCTGAAGAGGCTGAGGTTGAGTGGTTCTGTGATGATCAACAAGACCTTTAAGAATTACATCAAAAAATATGTCCTTTCCATCATATGGGGAATGGAATGTAAAAGTAGGAAGTCAAGAGATCCTTGGTAACAAGCAAGTTTGACCTTGGAGTACAAAATGAAGCAGGTCAAGGCTAACCGAGTTTTCCCAAGAGAACTGGTCATAGCAAACATCCTCTTCCAAAGCGCAAGAGATGACTCTACACATGGACATCACTAGATGGTCAATACTGAAATCAGATTGATTATATTCTTTGCAGACAAAGATGGAGAAGCTCTATACAGTCAACAAAAACAAGGTGGAGCTGACTGGCTCAGATCATGAACTGCATATTGCAAAATTCACACTTAAATTGTAGAAAGTAGGGAAAACTACTAGACCATTCAGGTATGACCTAAATAAAATCCCTTACAATTATACAATGAAAGTGACAAATAGATTCAAGGGATTAGATCTGAAAGAGTGTCTGAACAACTATGGACAGAGGTTCGTGACATTGTACAAAAGGCAGTGATCAAGATAATCCCCAAGAAAAAGAAATGCAAAATAGCAAAGTGGTTGTCTGAGGAGGCCTTACAAACAGCTGAGAAAAGAAGAGAAGCTAAAGGCAAAGGATAAAATGAAAGATATATTCATTCAAATGCAGAGTTTCAAAGAATAACAAAGAGAGATAAGAAAGCCTTCCTCAGTGATCAATGCAAAGAAATAGAGGGAAAAAAAAGAATGGAAAAGACTAGAGATCACTTCAAGAAAATTATAGATACCAAGGGAACATTTCATGCAAAGATATGACAATAAAGGTCAAAAATAATATGTGCATAACAGAAGCAGAAGATGTTAAGAAAAGGTGGCTAGAATACACAGAAGAACTAAAGGAAAAATATCTTAATGACCCAGATAACCACAATTGTGTGATCAATAACCTAGAGCAAGACACCCTGGAATTTGAAGTCAAGTGGGCCTTAGGAAGCATCACTGCAAACAAAGTGAGCAGAGGTGATGTGATTCCAGTTGAGCTATTTCAAATCCTAAAATATGTTGCTACTAAAGTGTTGTACTCAATATGCCAGCAAATTTGGAAAACTCAGCAGGGGCCACAGGACTAGAAAAGGTCAGTTTTCATTCTAACCCCAAAGAAAGGCAATGCCAAAGAATGTTCAAGCTATTGCAAAATTGCACTCATCTCACATGCTAGCAAAGTAATGCTCAAAATTCTCCAAGCAAGGCTTCAACAGGACATGCACCCTGAACTTGGAGATGTTCAAGCTGGATTTAGCAAAGGCATGGGAACATGAGATCAAATTGCCAACGTCTTTTGAATCATAGAAAAGGCAAAATAATTCCAGAAAAAAACATCTGCTTCTGTTTTATTGACTATGCCAAAGCCTTTGACTGTGTGGATCCCAACAAACTGTAAAGTTCTTCAAGAAATGGGAATATGAAACCATCTTTCTTGCTCCTGAGAAATCTGTATGCAGGTCAAGAAGCAACAGCTAGAAATGGCTATGGAAAAACAGACTGGTTCCAAATTAGGAAAGGAGTACATCAAGGCTGTTTATTGTCACCCTGCTTATTTAACTTATATGCAGAGTACATTATATTAAATGCTGTGCTGATTGAAGCATAAGCTGGACTCAAGATTGCCAATAAAAAAATATCAATAATCCTAGATACGCAGTTGACACCAGTTTATGGCATAAAAAGAAGAACTAAAGAGCTTCTTGATGAAAGTGAAAAAGGAGATTGAAAGTGCTGGCTTAAAACTCAGCATTCAAAAAATGAAGATATTTTACAGGTTTCAATGCCATTCTCCCAAATCTTCCCACCCTCTCCCTCTCCCATAGAGTCCAGTATGAAACGAGATGCCAGTCCAGGTTCGATGCACGATACTGGATGCTTGGGGCTAGTGCACTGGGACGACCCAGAGGGATGGTATGGGGAGGGAGGAGGGAGGAGGGTTAAGGATGGGAAACACATGTATACCTGTGGCGGATTCATTTTGATATTTGGCAAAACTAATACAATTATGTAAAGTTTAAAAATAAAATAAAATTTAAAAAAAAATGAAGATAATGGCATCCAGTCCCATCAGTTCAGTTCAGTCGTTCAGTCATGTCCGACTCTTTGCGACCCCATGAATTGCAGCACGCCAGGCCTCCCTGTCCATCACCAACTCCAGGAGTTCACACAAACTCACGTCCATCGAGTCGGTGATGCTGTCCAGCCATCTCATCCTCTGTCATCCCCTTCTCCTCCTGCCCCCAATCCTTCCCAGCATCAGAGTCTTTTCCAGTGAGTCAACTCTTCGCATGAAGTGGCCAAAGTACTGGAGTTTCAGCTTTAGCATCATTCCTTCCAAAGAACACCCGTGACTGATCTCCTTTAGAATGGACTGGTTGGATCTCCTTGCAGTCCAAGGGACTCTCAAGAATCTTCTCCAATGCCACACTTCAAAAGCATCAATTCTTTGGTGCTCAGCTTTCTTCCCAGTCCAACTCTCACATGTATACATGACTACTGGAAAACCCATAGCCTTGACTAGACGAACCTTTGTTGGCAAAGTAATGTCTCTGCTTTTGAATATGCTGCCTAGGCTGGTCATAACTTTCCTTCCAAGGAGTAAGCGTCTTTTAATTTCATGGCTGCAATCACCATCTGCAGGGATTTTGGAGCCCCAAAAAATAAAGTCTGACACTGTTTCCCCATCTATTTGCCATGAAGTGATGGGACCAGATGCCATGATCTTCATTTTCTGAATGTTGAGCTTTAAGCCAACTTTTTCACTCTCCCCTTTCACTTTCATCAAGAGGCTTTTTAGTTCCTCTTCATTTTCTGCCATAAAAGTGGTGTCATCTGCATATCTGAGGTTATTGCTATTTCTCTCAGCAATCTTGATTCCAGCTTGTGATTCTTCCAGCCCAGCGTTTCTTATGATGTACTCTGCATATAAGTTAAATAAGCAGGGTGACAATATACAGCCTTGGTGTACTCCTTTTCCTATTTGGAAACAGTCTGTGGTTCAATGTCCATGTTCCAGTGGCTTCCTGACCTGCATATAGGTTTCTTAAGAAGCAGGTCAGGTGGTCTGGTATTTCCATCTCTTTCAGAATTTTCCACAGTTTATTGTGATCCACTCAGTCAAAGGCTTTGGCATAGTAAATCAAGCAGAAATATATGTTTTTCTGGAACTCTCTTGCTTTTTCGATATTCCAGCAGATGTTGGCAATTTGATCTCTTGTTCCTCTGCCATTTCTAAAACCAGCTTGAACATCTGGAAGTTCATGGTTCACATATTGCTGAAGCCTGGCTTAGAGTATTTTGAGCATTACTTTACTAATGTGTTAGATGTGTGCAACTGTTAGGTAGTCTCATATCATGAACTACTTATTGCTAAATTCAGACTTAAAAATGTAGGGAAAACCACTAGACCATTCAGGTATGACCTTAATCAAATCCCTTACGATAATACAGTGGAAGTGACAAATAGATTCAAGGGATTAGGTCTGATATACAGAGTGCCTGAAGAACTATGGACAGATGTTAGGACATGGTATAGGAGGCAAGGATCAAGACCATCCCTAAGAAAAAGAAATGAAAAAAGGCAAAATGGTTGTCTGAGGACACCTTGCAAATAGCTGAGAAAAGAAAAGAAGGTAAAGGCAAAGGAGAAAAGGAAAGATATATCCATTTGAATGCAGAGTTCCAAAAAATAGCAAAGAGAGATAAGAAAGCCTTCCTCAGTGATCAATGTAGAGAAAGAGGAAAAGAATAGAATGGGAAAGACTGGAGATCTCTTCAAGAAAATTAGAGATACCAAGGGAACATTTCATGCAAAGATGAGCACAATAAGGACAGAAATAGTATGGACCTAACAGAATCAGAGGATATTAAGAAGAGGTGGCAAGAATACATGGAAGAATTATGCAAAAAATATCGCTATGACCCAGATAACCACGATGGTGTGATCTCTCACCTAGAGCCAGACATCCTGGAATGTGAAGTCAAGTGGGTCTTAGGATACATCACTATGAACAAAGCTAGTGGAAGTGCTAGAATTTCAGTTGAGCTACTTCAAATCCTAAAATATGTTGCTGTGAGCCTATTATACAGAGTGAAGTAAGCCAGAAGGAAAAACATAAATACAGTATACTAACGCATATATATGGAATTTAGAAAGATGGTAACAATAGCCCGGTGTACGAGACAGCAAAAGAGACACTGATGTATAGAACAGTCTTATGGACTCTGTGGGAGAGGGAGAGGGTGGGAAGATTTGGGAGAATGGCATTGAAACATGTAAAATATCATGTAGGAAACGAGTTGCCAGTCCAGGTTCGATGCATGATGCTGGATGCTTGGGGCTGGTGCACTGGGACGGCCCAGAGGGATGGTATGGGGAGGGAGGAGGGAGGAGGGTTCGGGATGGGGAACACATGTATACCTGTGGCGGATTCATTTTGATATTTGGCAAAACTAATACAATTATGTAAAGTTTAAAAATAAAATAAAATTGGAAGAATAAAAAAAAAAAAAAAAAGTGCTACACTCAATATGCCAGCAAATCAGGAAAACTCAGCAGTGGTCACAGGGCTGGAAATGGTCAGTTTTCATTCCAATCCGAAAGAAAGGCAATCCCAAAGAATGCTTAAACTACCTCACAATTACACTCATCTCACACACTAGCAAAATAATGTTCAAAATTCCCCAAGCCAGGCTTCAGCAGTATGTGAACCATGAACTTCTAGATATTCAAGGTGGATTTAGAAAAGGCAGAGGAACCAAACATCAAATTTCCAATATGCACTGGCTCGTCGAAGAAGAAAGAGAATTCCAGAAAAATATCTACCTTGGCTTTACTGACTATGCCAATGTCCTTGACTGTGTGGATCACAGCAAATTGGGGAAAATTCTTCAAGAGATGGGAATGCCTGACCACCTTAACTACCCCCTGAGAAATCTGTATGCAGGTTAAGAAGCAATGGTTAGAACCAGACATAGAACAAGAGACTGGTTCCAAATCGGGAAAGGAGTATGTCAAGACTATATTGTCACCCTTTTCATTTATCTTATATTCAGAGAACATCATGTGAAATACCTGGCTTGATGAAGCACAAGCTGGAATCAAGATTGTGGGGAGAAATAGCACTAACCTCAAATACACAGATGACCCTACCCTTATGGCAGAAAGTGAAGAAGAACTAAAGAGCCTCTTGTTGAAAGTGAAAAAGGAGAGTGAAAAGCTGGCTTAAAACTCAACATTCAGAAAACTAAGATCATGGCATCTATTTGTCATGAAGTGATGGGTAACAATGGAAACAGTGAGAGACTTTATTTTTGGGGGCTCCAAAATCACTGCAGATGGTGACTACAGCCATGAAATTAAAAGACTCTTGCTCCTTGGAAAAAAAGCAATGACCAACCTAGACAGCATATTAAAAAGCAAAGACATTACTTTACCTACAAGGGTCCATCTAGTCAAAGCTATCATTTTCAGTAGTCGTGTATGGATGTGAGAGTTAGACTATAACAAAGTGAGCGCCAAAATAATGGTGCTTTTGAACGGTGGTGTTGTAGAAGACTCTTGAGAGTTCCTTGGACTTCAAGGAGTTCCAACCTGTCAATACTAAGGGAAATCAGTCCTGATTGTTCATTGGAAGGACTGATGCTGAAACTCCAATACTTTGGCCACCTGATGCGAAGAACCGACTCATTGGAAAAGACCCTGATACTGGAAAAGATTGAAGGCAGGAGAAAGGGACGACCCAGGATGAGATTATTGCATGACATCACCGACTTGATGGACTGAGTTTGAGCAAGCTCCGGGAGTTGGTGATGGACAGGGAAGCCTGGTGTGCTGCAATGCATGGGCTCACAAACAGTCAGACACGAATGAGCAACTGAACTGATCTGACTGGTTAACCATTCCCTTCTCCAGGGGTTCAAACCCAGGTCTCCTGTATTACAGGCAAATTCTTAGTGTCTGAGCCGTATTTATTTCAGATAGATATTTCTAAAGGACACTGTCCTGTGCTGAGTCTCTCAGTTGTCTCCATCTCTTTTCAACCTCATGGATTGTAGTCCGCCAGGCTTTTTTTTTTTTTTTTTTAACAAAATGTAATAAATATAAAATTTTTATACAAAGTTTTCCTGAGTATCTTAGAATTTTATATATCTTTCCAATTAGTTTATATAAAAATAAAATTACAAGCATACTAGAGGATTTTGCTGCTAACTCTTTTTTACTTCTTAACTACATTATCTCAGGCACCTCAACCCTAATTTTAAGGGTTTTCAACTGAGTCCGAAAATTATAGTATCTTTTTTAAAGCATTGTTTCAAACTCTAGTTCTTAGACATTTTGTGACATTCAAAACTTATTAATAGTTTTATTTTTAGTGTGAAAATTGTGTTTTTGTTATATTATTTACAAGAGTCCAAGCTTTCCTTGTGGTTCAATGGTAAAGAACCTGCCTGCAATGCAGGAGCTGTGGGCTCAGTTCCTGGATCTCTAAGATATCCTGCAGAAAGAAATGGTAACCCACTCAAAAATCAACCAGTTTCTTGAACTAAGTCTAGCTTTTATAGGTACACCTAAGCATATGAAGAAAAGAGCAATGAAGCCACAAATGACTGACCCAGACATGCCTGTGAGTGTCTAGGAATCTCCAGCGGACGTGTAGGTCAGTGGTGGACTGCTGCAGGTTTGGGGGCACTGAGTGTGGCAGTGCTTGAGTGGGATCTTAAGAAGGAGGTCACCATTATCTTCATTACCTCTACCATAGTTTGATCTCAGGTCAAACAACAGTGAGGGAACACAGCTCTGCCCATCAACAGAAAACTGGATTAAAGATTTACTGAGCATGCCTCCCCTCTGAATTAGAATAAGACCCAGATTCCCCCACAGTCAGTCTCTCCCAACAGGAAGGTGCCATAAGCCTGTTATCCTTATCCTTCAGAGGGCAGACAGACTGAAAACTACAATTACAGAAAACATATCAAACTGATCACATGGACCACAGCTTTGTCTAACCCAATGAAAACATGAATAATGCCATCTAGGGCCACCCAAGACAGATGGGTCATGTTGAAGAGTTCTGAAAAAATGTGGTCTCTTGGAGAAGGGAATGCAAACCACTTCAGTATTCTTGCCTTGAGAAACCAATGAACAGCATGGAAAGGCAATAAGATATGACATTGAAAGATGAACTCCCCAGGTAAGTAGGTGTCCAAGTAGTAGTAGGTGTCCAAGACGCTACTGGAGAAGACTGGAGAAGTAACTCCAGAAAGAATGAAGAGACGGAGCCAAAGCAAAAAAGAAAACACCCAATTGTGGATATGACTGGTGATGCAAGTTAAGTCCAACGCTGTAAAGAGCAATATTGCATAGGAACCTGGAATGTTAGGTCCATGAATCAAGGTAAATTGGAAATGGTCAAACAAAAGATGGTAAGAATGAGGATCGACATTTAGGAATCAGCAAATTAAAATGGACTGGAATGGGTGAATTTAGCTCAGATGACTACTATATCTACTACTATGGGCAAGAATCCCTTAGAAGAAACAGAGTAGCCTCATAATCAACAAAAGTGTCCAAAATGAAGTACTTGGATGAAATCTCAAAAACGACACAATAATTTCTGTTCATATCCAAGGTAAGCCATTCTAACAGTAATCCAAATCTATTCCCCAACCAGTAATGCTGAAGAAGCTGAAGTTGAACAGTTCTATGAAGACCTACAAGACCTTCTAGAACTAACACCCCAAAAAGATGTCCATTTTGTTATAGGAGATTTGAATTCAAAATCATGAGGAATTCATGGAAGTCATGAGATGTCTAGAATAACAGGCAAATTTGGCTTTGGAGTACAAAATGAAGCAGGGCAAAGGCTAACAGAGTTTTGCCAAAAGAACACACTGGTAATAGCAAACACCCACTTCTAACAACACAAGAGAGGACTCTACATACGAACATCACCTGATGGTCAATACCAAAATCATATTGATTATATTCTTTGCAGCCAAAGATGAAGAAGCTCTGTACAGTCAGCAAAAACAAGACCAGGAGTTGACTGTGGCTCAGATCATGAACTCCTTATTGTGAAATTCAGACTTAAATTGAAGAAAGTAGGGAAAACCACTAGGCCATTCAGGTATGACCTAAATCAAGCTCTTAAATTACACAGTGGAAGTGACAAATATATTCAAGGGATTATATCTGATAGACAGACTGCTTTAAGAACTATGGACCAGGGTTCATTACATTGTACAGGAGTCAGTGATCAAGACCATCCCTAAGAAAAAGAAATGCAAAAAGGCAAAATGGTTGTCTGGGGATGCCTTATAAATAGTTTAGAAAAGAAGCTAAATGCAAAGGAGAAAAGGAAAGATATATGCATCTGAATGCAGAGCTCCAAAGAATAGCAAGGAGAGATAAGAAAGCCTTCCTCAGTGATCAATGCAAAGAAATAGAGGAAAACAAAAGAATGGGAAAGTCTAGAGATCTCTTCAAGAAAATTAGAGATAACAAGGGAATATTTCATGCAAAAATGGACACAATAAAGGACAGAAATATTATGGACCTAACAGAATCAGAGGATATTAAGAAGAGATGTCAAGAATACACAGAAGAACTATACAAAAAAAAAAAAAAATACATATATCATCATGACTCAGATAACCACGATGGTGTGATCACTGACCTAGAGCCAGACATCCTGTAATGTGAAGTCAAGTGGGCCTTAGTAAGCATCACTATGAACAAAACTAGTGGAGGTGATGGAATTCCAGTTGAGCTATTCCAAATCCTAAAAAATAATGCCGTTAAAGTGCTGCACTCAATATGCCAACAAATTTGGAAAATTCAGCAGTGACCACAGGACTGGAAAATGTTGGTTTTCATTCCCATCCTCAAGAAAGGTAATGCCAAAGAATGTTCAAACTACCGCACTATTACACTCATCTCATGAACTAGTAAAGTAATACTCAAAATTCTCCAAGTGAGGCCTCAACAATATGTGAACTGAAACCTTCCAGATGTTCAAGCTGGATTTAGAAAAGGCAGAGGAACCAGATCGTCAAATTGCTAATATCTGTTGGATCACTGAAAAAGCAAGAGAATACCGGAAATCATCTACTTCTGCTTTATTGACTACACCAAAGCCTTTGACTGTCTAGATCACAACAAAGTGAGAAAAATTTTCAAGAGATGGGTATACCAGAATCCCTTACCTGCCTCCTGAGAAATCTATATGCAGGTCAAGAAGCAACAGTTAGAACTATACATGGAACAACAGACTAGTTTCAAATCAGGAAAGGCAAGGATCAAGGCTATGTATTTTCACCCTGCTCATTTATCTTGTATGCAGAGTACATCATGTGAAATTCCTGGCTGGATGAAGCACAAGCTGGAATCAAGATTGCTGAGAGAACTATCAGTAGCCTCAGATATGCAGATGACCCTACCCTTTTGGTAGAAAGTGAAGAATTAAAGAGCTTCTTGATGAAAGTGAAAAAGGAGAGTGGAAATGCTGGCTTAAAACTCAACATTCAGAAAACGAAGATCATGGCATTTGGTCCCATCATTTCATGGCAAATAGATGGGGAAACAATGAAAACAGTGAGAGACTTTATTTTCTTCCACTCCAAAATCACTGCAGATGAAATTAAAAGACATTTGCTCCTTGGAACAAAAGCTATGACCAACGTTGGCAGTATATTAAAAAAACAGAGACATTGCTTTACCAATAAAGGTCAGTCTAGTCAAAGCTATGATTTTTCCAGTCATCATGTATGGATGTGAGTATTGGACCATAAGGAAAGCTGAGCTCTGAAGAATTGATCTTTTTGAACTGTGGTGCTGGAGAAGACTCTTGTGAGTCCCTTGGACTGCAAGAGATCAAACTAGTCAATCTTAAAGGAAATCACTCCTGAATATTCATTGGAAGGACTGATACTGAAGGTGAAACTCCAATACTTTAGCCACCTGATGCAAAGAACTGACTCACTGGAAAATTTCCAGTTGCTGCAAAATATTGAAGGCAGAATGAAAAGGGGATGACATAGGATTAGATTTTTGTATGGTATCACCAATTCAATGGACATGAGTATGAGCAAACTCCAGAAGTTGGTGATGGACAAGGAAGCCTGGCGTGCTGCAGTCCACAGGGTCCCAAAAAGTCACACACAACTGAGAGACTGAACTGAGAACTTGTGGTCAATAGTAGATTTTCAGGTAGGGCACATGAAAGAGCTGAGCGCCTTAAGTTTCTTTCTTAAGACCTATCTTGTCTATGCCACATGTGAAATCTTATTCTGATCTTATTATACTATAACTTCAAATTAGGGGAAAACCTATTTAATATGCTAAGCCATTCAGTTCAGTTCAGTTCATTCGCTCAATAGTGTCCAACTCTTTGCGACCCCATGAATCGCAGCACGCCAGGCCTCCCTGTCCATCACCAACTCCCTGAGTTCTTCAGACTCACGTCCATTGAGTCGGTGATGCCATCCAGGCATCTCATCCTCTGTCTTCCCCGTCTCCTCCTGCC
The DNA here is from genome assembly GCF_055505025.1 of Bos grunniens. Taxonomy (NCBI): domain Eukaryota; kingdom Metazoa; phylum Chordata; class Mammalia; order Artiodactyla; family Bovidae; genus Bos; species Bos grunniens. The sequence continues at coordinate 3,516,355 of NC_141179.1, read as the reverse complement.
CCCAATCCCTCCCAACATCAGAGTCTTTTCCAATGAGTCAACTCTTCGCATGAGGTGGCCAAAGTACTGGAGTTTCAGCTTTAGCATCATTCCTTCCAAAGAAAACCCAGGGCTGATCTCCTTCACAATGGACTGGTTGGATCTCCTTGCAGTCCAAGGGACTCTCAAGAGTCTTCTCCAACACCACAATTCAAAAGCATCAATTCTTTGGCACTCAGCCTTCTTCACAGTCCAACTCTCACATCCATACATGACCACAGGAAAAATCATAGCCTTGACTAGTCAGACCTTTGTTGGCAAAGTAATGTCTCTGGTTTTGAATATGCTATCTAGGTTGGACATAACTTTCCTTCCACGGAGTAAGCGTCTTTTAATTTCATGGCCGCAGTCACCATCTGTAGTGATTTTGGAGCCCAGAGAAATAAAGTCTGACACTGTTTCCACTGTTTCCCCATCTATTTCCCATGAAGTGATGGGACTGGATGCCATAATCTTCGTTTTCTGAATGTTGAGCTTTAAGCCAACTTTTTCACTCTCCTCTTTCACTTTCATCAAAAGGCTTTTTAGTTCCTATTCACTTTCTGCCATAAAGGTGGTGTCATCTGCATATCTGAGGTTATTGATATTTCTCCTGGCAATCTTGATTCCAGCTTGTGCTTCATCCAGCCCATCATTTCTCATAATGTACTCTGCATATAAGTTAAATAAGCAGGATGATAATATATAGCCTTGACGTACTCCTTTTCCTATTTGGAACCAGTCTGTTGTTCCATGTCCAGTTCTAACTGTTGCTTTCTGACCTGCATACCAATTTCTCAAGAGGCAGGTCAGGTGGTCTGGTATTCCCATCTCTTTCAGAATTTCCCACAGTTGATTGTGATCCACACAGTCAAAGACTTTGGCATAGTAAATCAAGCAGAAATAGATGTTTTTCTGGAACTCTCTTGTTTTTTCCATGATCCAGTGGATGTTGGCAATTTGATCTCTGGTTCCTCTGCCTTTTCTAAAGCCAGCTTGAACATCAGGAAGTTCATGGTTCACATATTACTGAAGCCTGGCTTGGAGAATTTTGAGCATTACTTTACTAGCATGTGAGATGAGTGCAATTGTGCGGTAGTTTGAACATTCTTTGGCATTGCCTTTCTTTGGGATTGGAATGAAAACTGACCTTTTCCAGTCCTGTGGCCACTGCTGAGTTTTCTGAATTTGCTGGTATATTGAGTGCAGCACTTTCACAGCATCATCTTTCAGAATTTGAAATTAGAGCACCCCTAATTTGTATATAAAATGCTAATGATCTAGATATAATTTGATAGTTGAAAAATCTCATTGTGTCTTTTTTGGTATCTTCAGGAATCATCTGATATCAACATTACACAATCAAATAAAAGTGTTCCATTGCTAGAGATCTTTAGCCTGCTGAAGTACCTAAGGCTTGAAGTCATATAATGGCAATACAATATATTATTTACAGATGAACGCACTAATACTTAGAGATGTTAACTGCTAACTGAAATACATAGCAGAAATGCTTTATTACTGCCATATTTGTTACATTGTACACAATGATATCATTTGGGAAACTGTCTTCAAAGTATGCAGTATTGGCTTACTCAAGCCAAACTATAGTTACTTTCAGCATCTCTCTGGAGAGCACAGGCATTCCTTCCATCTTTGATCTCTTTCTTTTTACTGAAAATTATCTGCAAAAATGCTCCAGCAGAAATATTTTTACTAGTGCCATTATGGTACCAAGAAATAGAGCTTTTTTTTAGATCATTTGATTAAAATTATCATTCACTTTGAATACTTCATTTTCAGTACTAAAGTAGCATTTAGTAATGCAAAAGCCTTGGGGCATATAAATAATCAAAGAAAATCCCAGAGATCTGGTTTCTGCCCTTTTGGCTCTTATATTTAATGTGGAAGGCACTACCATGGGTAAGTAGGAGCCAAAGTACACAGTCATTGAGATAGGAAGTGAATCAATGAGAAAGTTTGTCATCTCATTCAAGGTCTAAAGTTTTGTGTCATTTAAGAATAGGGTCAACTCAGTTGATTGAATTATGTTGCAGATGAACAAGCCATTACTACTTTTATATAACAATGGTGGTTGCCAAGGCACTGTGATGGAAGTTTAAGGTTGCTGTCATATTCCTGTCAAATACATGCTCTTCACGTGGGAAGTCTCTTCTCTGGTACTTCCCTTCTTTCATTAAAAGCACCTGTCTCCTCAAGAATAACACATGCAATGATCTTATCAGGATAATCATATCTTCCATTATCTGGGGATCATTTCTGTGAAAGTCAAATGGCTCCTAAAATCTAACTTGAAATATAGTGTTATCAGATATAAGGAAGACCTACACTTATTGTGGTAATAAAGTTGACAGTGTGTGCTTGTGTGACAATGTGTGTTTAACTTCAGTTAAGTTGCATACCAACAAACAGAATGAATTGCTAATCTTACTAATCAGTGACTCATTGGGCATTTTCCTACTGGTCCAATGCTAAGTTCAGAACTACTGAGGGTTAGAAGGATGTACTGGGCACAATGCCTTCCCTCAAAGAACCTAAAAATATTAATGAGATATAAAATAACTCAGTAACAAAGACCCACAGATGTTTAAAATCAGCATCGGAGAAATCGCAAGACAGAAATGGGTAAGAGACAAGAGGAAACAGCACATTGCTATGTTATATATGTATATGTATGTGTGTGTATATATATATATACACACACACACATATATGCTCATGACTTACATGTATCAGTGTTTATTTAATTTCTCCTAATTAAAGATAAACTAATTAATTAATATGTATTAATTAATAATAGAAATGCATTTCCAAACTTTACAAACAGGGGAAAAAAGTCTCAGGAATGTTAAATACCCTAATTTATGATAACTTTATCATTGGAATTTAAATCTAAATATCTGATTTTTTTTTAAATTACACTAGGGTTTTTAGATTTCATGAAGAAATTGGAACTTTAGGAGGAATAAGAAGACAAGGATGTTTACTAGTAGACAATAGTGAGAATCATTTCCACAGTGAGAAAAGATAAGAAACTGTTACAGAAGTAAAAATGCCAATGATATTTTAAAGGAACAGAAAAGCAGTGGTTTCTTTCACATGTTAACTGTAAAATAAAAACATTCATATTTGCTATTATTTGTGTAGAGTTTTAATATTTATGTAGAAATTTTACATACACTATCTCATTTGAAGTTCCTGATAACACCATGATTTATCAACCACCAATTGGCACTTGCCATGGGTGTTTGCCATGTACCTCTACAAGGATTAAAATGAAAGTTGCTCAGTCCTGTCTGACTCTTTGTGACACCAGGGACTATACAATCCATGGAATTCTCCAGGCCAGAATACTGGAGTTGAAAGCCTTTCCCTTCTCCAGGGATCTTCCCAACACAGGGTTTAAACCCAGGTCTCCCTCATTGCAGGAAGATTCTTTACCAACTGAGCTATCAGGGAAGCCCAATAATTATGATTAAATCATGCTGAAGCTACTGACCTCTGATACCACATTGAGGATGTAGAGCAGAAATGATGAGGCACTTTCTGCTCCAGGAAAACTGGCAAGACATGTCCACAGATAGCTCAGTGGACTCAGTGAACATGAGTTTGAGCATGCTCTGGGAGATGGTGAAGGACAGGAAAGCCTGGCATGCTGATTTCCATGGAGTCACAAAAAGTCAGACAGAAGTGAATGACTGAACAACAATAACAACAACTATGGACAACAGTATGAAGATATTTGAAAAAACTAAAAATTAAGTTACCATATGATCCAACAATTCCACTCTTGGGCATTCACCCAGACAAACTATAATTCAAAAAGATACAAGCACCCCTGTGACTATAGAAGCACTGTTTTCAATAGTAGAGACATAGAAACAATCTAAATTTCTATCAAAAGATGAATAAGTAAAGAAGATTGATGTATATGTATATACACACACAATTGAATATTGCTCAGTCATTAAAATAAACAAAACTATGACATTTACAACATCATGGATGAATCTAGAGATTATGCTAAGTGGAGTAAGTCAGAAAGAACAAGGCAAATATCATATGATATCACTTTCATATGGAATCTAAAGTACAATACAGATGAACTTATCTATGAAACAAAAACAAGCTTACCAATATAGAGAATAGACTTCTGGTTGCCAAGGTTGAGGGTGGGGAGGAGGTAAGGACTGTGAGTTTGGGATTAGTTCAGTTTAGTTGGGGCTTCCCTGGTAGCTCAGATGGTAAAGCATCTGCCTACAACGTGGGAGATCCGGGTTCGATCCCTGGGTCGGGAAGATCCCCTGGATAAGGAAATGGCAACCTACTCCAGTACTCTTGCCTGGAAAATCACATGGACCAAGGAGCCTGTTAGGTCACGGTCAATGGGGTGGCAAAGAGTCGGACACGACGTAGCGACTTCACTTCACTTCACTTCAGTTTAGTTCAGTCGCTCAGTCGTGTCTGACTCTTTGCGACCCCATGAATCACTGCATGCTGAGAGGGTAACAGGTAGGAAGGCCAGGGGTCTCCAAAGGGAGGAAATAGGCTGCAAGTGTCAGACATTTTTATCTCTCATAAGCAGCAGAAGGAAACAAACTAGGGATATTTTTTTTCTTCTCTATACAAATTTAAAAGGAGGTTTCTCTTAAAATACTGTGTTGCCATAATGACACCTGGTTTCACCTGAAGTTAACTATTCTCAAACGTTGAATGCATTTTTCTTATGGAAATGTTTGTCTTAAGCTATGCTAATGTACTATGTATTTACCCCAGACTCTGTCTTCAAGTTGGTTCCAGCTAATGGCTCAAAATCTACTTGACAAACCAGTATGTTATACTCAGATATTGTTCCCCTAATCTATGTAAATGAAACTATTTGTATGGTAATCTGCCCTTCTACAAGATTCAAGTCAATCATTTTATGGCCCAGGATGAATCATCTGGTACCAAGATTATCCCAAAATGCATCTTATGGATGAAGGGCCTGATGCCATTCTGAGTTTTAAGACATTCCTTTCTTTCATTAACAGACTGCTAGTGACTATATAACATCCAGCACTCTTTCTGCCCCCTTCTGATGCCTATGTCAGAAGCTTTCTCTATCTCCTTTATACTTTAATAGAACTTTATTACACAAAAGCTCTGAGCGATCAAGCCTCGTCACTGGCCCCGGATTGAATTCTTCTCCTCCGGAGGCCAAGAATCCTGGAGTCTTTTCGTTCAGCAACAACCTTTCATCTTGGAGGCTCATCCGGGATCCTTCAGGACAAGGTAAAGATGCTTGGAGCTCTAGTTCTTTGGTCTCCTAGCCAACACATTTTCTGCTGTACTTTACTAACTCTACGGTGTGCTTGTGTGAATGAATGACATGCCCTGAGTGAAGCAAGTGAGGAGCCCAGCTCTGCACTTCCATGGTGACCTCATATAGCTTATGGCAGAAACCTGTTGGGGGTTTATACCAACCTGCCAATGCCAAGAGGCACCCAATGTCTCCTTTGGGAAACCGACCAGAAATGTGCAAAGCGTGTGGACCAAACTCTCCTTTCTCTGTCAAACTTTTTGGTCTCTTTGACCATTTCATAACTCCCTGGGAATTAGAAGTACTAACTTAATCTATCGGATCATAGACTTGTGATCTATTGGACTTGTGATCTATGCTGTTACGGTGTACTGTTACTTAGGTACCAAACCTGGATTGGTAGTCAGGAAGCGCCTAGCCTCGCTAGGAATCGAAAGTTTGGAAGCTAGATGGAGCTCTAGCTCCAAGAGCATCTCTGAGGTTAAAGGTTACTCAGATTGGAACTACAATTTTTTTTTTTTTTCCTTTGGTAACACTGGCTCTTAGTGGACCAGAAGAGGCTTTTATACTGGTGTGGTGACGCTTGGAAGGAACATCTCAGTTTTATTTTCGTATTGGCCTTGTTGTGGTCAGGAAACTATTCAGGGCTGTGCACAGGCACTCAGGTGATGAATGTTTCCCCCAGCAGTTTAGCCTGGGAGGCATTCTGGAAGGTTACTCTGATTACACCCCGGGTGGCATCAGAGGCAAGCAAGGTTTTAATAGTGAAGACCTGGACGTCAGTCAGGGATGCCATCAGGTCTACCCCTGGTGCATCCCCACCCCATCTCGGTGGTAGAACTGAGAGGGACGAGTATGACTCCTGCATCAATAAGGGACAGACTAAGTCCAACCAGGAAAGAAAAGCTTTTGGTGTAAAGTCTGTCTACACTCCCATCTAGAGCAGGGAGGGACGCCTCCGGTAGAAAGATGGCACTAGTCGCTTTTTTCTCTCTTACAGATGGGAGCTAACAATTCCAGCCTCACTCTTTTGAACTGTATCCTGAAAAACTGGGATAGATTTGATCCCCAGGGCTTTAAAAAGACACACCTGGTCTTCCTATGTGATACTGCATGACTGCAGTACTCACTGGAGGACAGCGAACAGTGGCCAGTTGGAGGGTCTCTTAGGTATAATACAGTTTTACAATTAGACCGGTTCTGTAAAGAACAAGGGAAATGGGTAGAAGTAGCATATGCGTTGCCCTTTCTCTCTCTGCGAAATATGCCAGACTTATGTCCTAAAGGTATAGATTTGGATGTGAAAACTTCAGCTCCCTCCTGTCCTCCTACTTTGCTCCCGTATCCGGGGCTCCAAACTAAGCAAGCTGAAAGCCAGAGAACACACCCCCCAACCCCCCAAGAAGGGTTACCTTTGTCTCAGTGGAAACCCAAACTGAGATTCAAACTACACACGTAGAGGTCCAAACATTTCCTGTCTCAGTACGACCTCAGACTACTTTGGTTTCAGTAGAAATTCAGACCATTGAAGTAAGAGATGAGATGGAGGACAGGAGACAAAGAGAAAAAGGAAAGCAAGTTTCTTGAATCTATCCCTGGGATCGTATGCGCAGAGCAGCCAGAGAGACTGAGGAACAGCCACACAAGCTGTTGCCTCTTCATGAAGCACCCACCGGGAGAAATAATAAGTCTATGAGAGTTAATAAGCCTTTGTCTTATCAAGAAATACAAAGAATCAAGAAGGATCTGGGAGACTATTTAGAGGACCCAGGAAAATATACTAGAACTTCTAAAGGTGTTACTCTGCTTTATGACCTTACTTGGAAAGATGTGATGTATATCTTGGGACAGACACTGACTCCTGACTCAAAGAGTCAAGTTTTGGGAACAGCAGTTGCCTATGGAGATGAATCCCTGGTGGTTTACAGGGTGAAGCGTCTGCCTGCAATGCAGGAGACCCGGGTTCAATCCCTGGGTCAGGAAGATCCCCTGGAGAAGGAAATGGCAACCCACTCCAGTACTCTTGCCTGGAAAATCCCATGGATGGAGGAGCCTCATAGGCTACAGTCCAGGGGATCACAAAGAGTCAGAAACGACTAAGCAATGACACGTTTTGACACATGGAGATGAATGGTTTGGTAATAAATCAGTAGGAAAGAGAGAGGATGAGATATCTGCCCTCCCCACTGGAAATCAGGCAGTCCCAACTACAGAACCAGACTGAGACTACAACACAGCTAAAGAAAGATGTGATCAAGTCATTTTGTTAGATGTGTTCTTGAAGGACTCAGGCAGGCGTGGGCTAAGCCTTTAAACTATGGCAAATTGACAGACATAAAACAGGAGAAAGAAGCTCCTGGTAAATTCCTAGATAGACTAAGAGAAGCCCTTCACAGATTCACTGAGATTGATCCTGAAAGTGAAGAGGGAAAAGTGATCTTAAAGGATAGATTTCTCACTCAGTCAGCTCCAGATATCCGCTGTAAGCTTTTAAAATGGGCGTATGGACCAAGTCAGTCTTTAGATAATCTGTTACAACTGGCTCAGACAGTCTATTCTGGTAGGGAATATGAGGAGAAGAAAGAAAGGCAGAGAAAGACAAAGGAACAGGCTGAAGCCTTCGCAATGGCTATGAAAACCGTTCTTAAACAGCCTGAGAAAAATGCCCAGAGGGACCCAGGTGAAAAGGGATGGGCTTGCTATTACTGTGGAAAGGAGGGGCACCTCGAGAGGGATTGCCCTTAGGCATCTAAACCGCCCCGGCTCCATGTCCAGTCTGCAAAGGACCACACTGGAAGAGAGACTGCCAGCTGAGGTGTAGGTTTCAGGGGTCGGACTCTCAAGACAAACAGGACTGAAGATGCCCGGGGGTCCTCACACAAGCTCCCATCCTAAGTACACCTGAGGAACGCCAGGTATTAATAATTGTGGGGGACCAATCCATCGATTTCCTTTTAGATACTGGGACAACTTACTCTGTGCTTACTGAAGCCCCTGGCCTACTTTCTTCATGATCCGCTTCTGTAATGGGACTGTCTGGACGAGCCAAAAGGTATTTTTTTCTGTAAGTTGTGACTGGGACTCTGTGCTATTTTCACAAGAGTTTCCAATCATACCAGAGTCTCCCTCACCTCTTTTGAGGAGGAATATACTGAGCAAGGTCTATGACTCTGTTTTCATGAATATGGAGCCCTCCCTTTCTCTCCCTTTAGTTGAACAAAATGTAAATCCTAGAGTATGGGCTGATAGAAAATTTGTGGGTCGTGCACAAAATGCTATTCCTGTAGTTGTCAAGCTCAAAGACCCACGCTTATTTCCACATAAGAAGCAGTATCCACTGAAACCTGAGGTTAAGGAAGGTTTAAAACCCATCATCAAAAATTTAAAGGAGCAGGGTCTATTAATTCCCTGTAACAGTCCTTGCAACACTCCTATTTTGGGTATAAAGAAATCAAATGGTAAATGGAGACTAGTTCAAAACTTACAAATAATAAATGAGGCAGTAGTTACTTTACACCCCGTGGTGCCTAATCCTTATATTCTATTGTCTGACATTCCTGAATAAGCCAAATATTTCTCAGTAATCAATTTGAAATATGCCTTCTATTCTGTGCCTTTGGTGGAGGAAAGTCAATGTCTATTTGCCTTTGAAAACTTTACACAGCCAGCTTCTCAGATAACCTGGCCAGTTTTGACCCAGGGATTTTGTGACAGTCCTCACTTATTTGGACAAAGTTTGTCATGGGATCTACAAAAATTTCATAGTTCTAAAGTGGTGGTGTTACAATATGTAGATGATATTTTGCTCTGTGCTGAGACAGAGGAAGCTTGTTCACAAGCCTCAGAAGATTTCTTAAACTTTCTGGTAGGCTGCAGTTACAAGGCATCAAGAAAAAAGGCTCAGCTTTGTCAGCAATCTGTTAGATATCTGGGCCTAATCATATCAGAAGGGACTAGGGCCATAAGCCCTGAGAGAATTAAACCTATACTAAATAATCCCCTACATATTGTTAGGGGAAGCACACTGATTGAAACCGCCCACCCTGGCCAGCCACTATAGTAACCATTTGCATGAGTTGTTTTATAACAGGAGATCCTGATAAGGAATACTGAACTAATAAGCCACCACCAACCAGAAGAGTTCGGGAAAGGTCTAAAGGAGACAACACATGTCCGTCCACTTTCCAGAATCCCTCTCGCTAGCATCCATCTTGGCTGAGTGATGCGTGGGCCACCAGGAAAGACTCTGAATTAGAGTGATTGGCCAAAGGCCACCTGGAAACTAATCCCATCACCATAAAACCCAAGACTGCGAGCCACGTGGCAGAGCAGTTCTCCTGGGTTCACTTACTCTACTGCTCTCCACCCCGGTGCCCTTTCCCAATAAAGTCTCTTGCTTTGTCAGCACATGTGTCTCCTCGGACAATTCATTTCAGAGTGTTAGACAGGAGCTCAGTTTCGGGCCCTGGAAGGTGTCCTCCTTCCTGCAACACTATGACTTTAAGACAATTGACAGGATTTTGGGGAATCACAGGGTACTGTCACATTTGGATTCCAGGTTATGGGGAACTTGCCCGGCCTTTAAATAAACATAGCTGAAACTCAGCAGGCCCAAACCGACAAACTGGTTTGGTTTCCAGATACTGCTCTCCTGCAAGCTCCCGCTTTGAGCTTACCCACAGGGTCAGGATTTAATTTGTTTGTCACTGAAAGAAAAGGTATGGCCTTGGGAGTTTTGACATAACCCCAAGGGCCTCAACAGTAACTTACTGCTTATCTAAACAGAAAATTAGATGTAATTTCACGTGGGTGGCCCCACTGCCTAAGAGTAATTGGGGCAGCGGCTTTATTAACACCTGAAGCTTTAAAAATAGTTAATGGACGAAACTTTACTGTACTGACTTCTCATGACGTGAGTCAAATTTTAAATTCTAAGGTTAATATTTGGATGACAGACAGTAGGCTTCTTAAATATCAGTCATTGTTGTTAGAAGGGCCAGTAACTAAGCTTAAAGATTGTGGAAATTTAAATCCTGCCACTTTCCTTCCTGAGAAGGAAAATGAAACGCCTGATCAGGATTGTTCCTAATTTCTAACTTTAAACCATGCAGCTCGGGAGGATCTAATGGATACCCCATTAGACAATCCTGACATGGAAATATTTACAGATGGCAGTTGTTTTGTTCGGGATGGAAAGCATAAATCAGGTTATGCCCTGGTGACTGCTGAACAGGCTTTAGAAGCAAAATCTCTTCCGCAGGGAACCAGTGCTCAGTTAGCGGAACTTGTGGCTCTGACCGGAGCTCTAGAGTTAAGCAAAAAGGGCAGCGAGTAAATATCTACGCTGATTCTAAGTATGCTTATTTGACTTTACATGCTCATGCTGCAATACGGAAAGAAAGACAGTTTAAAACAGCAACAGGAGAACCTATTGAGTATTTCAGAGAGATTGAGAGACTTTTAATTGCTATATATTGTCCTAAAGAAGTAGCTGTTATGCATTGCAAAAGGCACAGCAGGGATGGGAGTAAAGTAGCCAAAGGTCATCAATTGGCTGACTATCAAGACAGAAAAGGGGCACTTTACGAAACCCCTTCACTACAGACGCCTTTGATCTGGACAGGTTCTGTGGAACAGGAAAAACCACAATATACTGAGGAAGAATTAGAAAGATATGAGAAAAGAGGAGCAAAGATTACTGATGAAAGATGGTTACAGTCCGAGGATAGACGATTAATAATTCCTGAAAATGCTCAGTAGAAAATTCTTAAGGGTTTATACCAGAGTTTTCATTTGGGTGTAGAGAGTACTTACCAAATGGCTTCTCGTTTGTTTGAAGGTAAAAATGTAATGAAAACTTTAAAAAACATTATAAAAAGGTTGAGGTTTGTCAAAAAAAAATCCCAAAGACTGAGAGGCTAACAAAATCTGGATTACAACGAAGTGGAAAGTATCCTAGAGAGGACTGGGAAATTGATTTTAGTCATATTTTTTGCTTACAAGTTTGGGTAGATACTTTTACTGGATGGATTGAGGCTTTTCCCTGTAGTAGGAGGTGATAAAAATTTTAATCCATGAAATTATCCCCAGGCAGGTTTGGGCTGCCATGAAGCCTTCAGTGTGACAATGGCTCTGCCTTTAAAGCTGCTGTAACTCAGGGGGTATCTAAAGCTCTAGGAATAGAATATCACTTACACTATTCTTGGAGACCCCAATCCTCAGGAAAGGTTGAAAAAGCTAATGACATTATCAAAAGACATCTGCACAAATTAACTCAAGAGATGCAGGACAATTGGATTAAAGTCCTGCTGCTGCTACTGCTGCTAAGTCACTTCAGTCGTGTCCAACTCTGTGTGACTCCATAGATGGCAGCTCACCAGGTTCCCCTGTCCCTGAGATCCTACCCATAACTTTAATGAGGGATTGAACTGCCCCCCAAAAGGAGGGACTGCCCCCTTTGAATGTTATGGAAGGCCTTTCTTATGCACAGACATTTTTATAGACCCTGAAGCCTTGGAATTAACTAGTTTTGTAACTCAGCTCTCAGCTTTTCAACAGGCATTAACAGAATTCTGGGAGACAACTTCTGACCCAGCCTCTGAGTCAAGCAAGCCTCTATTTGAGCCAGGAACCGAGGTCCTCATAAAACCACTGGGATCTGGGGACCCATCCCTCGAGCTCTTCTGAGAAGGCCCTTACCAGGTTATTCTTTCTTCTCCCACAGCTGTCAAAGTGCCCAAAATTGATTCGTGGGTACATCACACTTGAGTTAAGAGGTGGAACCATGACCAGAACTAAGTAACTTCATTTTATGTCTTTACTTTCTATGCTCTGACTTTGTACTTTTCAGATGGGGCTGATAATCTTTGTGAGCCTACTTCTGCTGACTCCAAAAATACTGAGTCTGCCATTTGATACTCAAGACAATGCCTTCCTGTCCTGGGCTCACTCCTATGCTGCATTCCACAATCGGTCTAACTGCTGGGTCTGCAGAGCGCTCCCTTCTTCATCAGTGGAAGGCTTCCCGTGGTGGACATCTCTACTTCAAGGAAAAGACTTTCTCCAAGTCTGCGAATACCTTCTACAACAATCATATGTGATGCCTCGTCTTCATCTGATGACATCTAACAACCCTAAAATGGACTGGTGCAACACTTTGTACTTTAACTATGGACATAAAGTGACTTTTAATTTTCATTTTAACTTGTTTTAATGACTATTTTGCCTTGTATCTGTAACTGTGTAACTGGATTTGTTTCTAGTCACATGAAAGCTTTTAAGTTACAAAGTGAAGTGAAGTCGCTCAGTCATGTCTGACTCTTTGCAACCCCATGGACTGTAGCCTACCACACTCCTGGGATTTTCCATGGGATTTTCCAGGCATGGGATTTTAAGTTACAAATGGTTGCTCAAATTCCTGCTACTGCTGTAGATTCTTCAAACTACTATTTGGGGCCTCTGGGTCAGAAATCCTCAGTATGAGGGTTAGGAGAATATGGTGCCTCACCAATTTAGGGACAACACCCCTTGTCGACTCTTTTGTTGACCATGATGGCTACTCCATTTCTTTTAAGGGATTCCTGCCCACAGTAGTAGATATAACAGTCATCTGAGTTAAATTCACCCATTCCAGTCCATTTTAGTTCACTGATTCCTAGAATGTCATTGTTCACTCTTGCCATCTCCTGTTTGACCATGTCTAATTTGCCTTGATTCATGGGCCTAACATTCCAGGTTCCTATGCAATATTGCTCTTTACAGCATCAAACCTTGCTTCTATCACCAGTCACATCCACAACTGGCTATTGTTTTTGCTTTGCTCCATCCCTTCATTCTTTCTGGAGTTATTTCTCCACTGATCTCCGGTAGCATATTGGGCACTTACTGACCTGGGGAGTTCCTCTTTCAGTATCCTATCATTTTGCCTTTTCATACTGTTCATGGGGTTCTCAAGGCAAGAATACTGAAGTGGTTTGCCATTCCCTTCTGCAGTGGACCACATTCTGTCAGACCTCTCCACCATGACCCGTCCATCTTAGGTGGCCCCACATGGCATGGCTTAGTTTCATTGAGTTAGACAAGGCTGTGGTCTGTGTGATCAGATTGGCTAGTTTTCTGTGATTATGGTTTCAGTGTGTCTGCCCTCTGATGCCCTCTCGCAACACCTACTATCTTACTTGGGTTTCTCTTACCTTGGACATGGGATATCTCTTCAGGGCTGCTCCAGCAAAGCACAGCTGCTGCTCCTTACCTTGGACGAAGTCACACCTCCTTACCTTGGGATAGTAGATGCAAGCAATTGTATATAGGATGGATAAACAACAAGATCCTACTGCACAGCAAGGGAACAATACTCAATATCTGGTGATAATTCACAATGGAAAATAATACAAAGAATATTTGTTATACAACAGAAATTAAACTTAATCTTATAAATCAACCATGAGGTCACAAGAGTCAGACACATATCATGACTAAACCACCAATACCATACCTCAAATTTTGTTTTTCTTTGTCATTTACTTTTTAAAAATTGGAGTATAATTGCTTTTGACTGTAAAGAAGGCAGATCACCTAGAGTTGATGCCTTCAAACTATGGTGCTAGAGAAGACCCCTGAAAGTCCCTTGGGCTCAAGGAAAGCCAGTCAATCTTGCAGGAGATCAACCCTGAATATTCACTAGGACTGATGCTGAAGCTGAAGCTCCAGTATTTTGGTCATCTGATGCAAACTGAAAGCTCACTGGAAAAGTCCCTGATGCTGGGAAAGATTGAGGGCAGAAGGAGAAGAGGGCATCAGAGGATGAGATGGATGTATGGCATCACCAATGAAATGTACATGAACTTGGGCAAACTCTGGGAGAAGGTGAAGGACAGAGAGGCCTGGCATGCTGCATTCCATGGGGTTGCAAAGAGGTGGACATGACTGGGTGACTGAACAATAGTAGTAAAACATAATTGCTTTGGGCTTCCCTGGTGGCTCAGATAGTAAAGAATTAGCCTGCAGTGGGGAAGGCCTGGGTTCTATCCCTGGGTTGGGATGATCCCCTGGAGGAGGGCATGGCAAAACACTACAGTATTCTTGACTGAAGAATCCCCATGGACGGAGAGTCTTGTGAACTACAGTCCATGGGGTTGCAGAGAGTAGGACAGGACTGAGCGACTAAGCCCAGCACATAATTGCTTTACAATATTGTGTTAGGTTCTGCTGTACACAAAATGAATATAGCACCCCACTCCAGTACTCTTGCCTGGAAAATCCCATGGATGGAAGAGCCTGGTGGGCTGCAGTCCATGGGGTCGTGAAGAGTCCGTACACGACTGGAAGACTTCACTTTCCCTTTTCACTTTCCTGCACTGGAGAAGGAAATGGCACCCCACTCCAGTGTTCTTGCCTGGAGAATCCCAGGGACAGGGAGCCTGGTAGGCTGCTGTCTATGGGGTCGCACAGAGTCGGACACGACTGAAGCGACTTAGCAGCAGCAGCAGCATATATATATATATGACGGCTGAATGGCATCACCAATGAAATGTACATGAACATATATACATATATCCCCTCTCTCTTGAAGTTTCTTTCCCACCCAACACCATCCTATCCCTCTAGGTCATCACAGAGCACTGAGCTGAACTCCCTGTATTATACAGCAACTTCCCACTTCCCATCTATTTTGCACATGGTAGTGTATATATGTCAATGCTACTCTCCCAATTCATCCTACCTTCTTTTTTTCCCTCTGTTCACAAGTCCATTTTATACATCTGTGTTTCTATTTCTGTTCTGCAGATAGGTTCATCAGTACCATTTTTCTTCATTCCATATGCATATATTAATATATGATACTTGTTTTCCTCTTTCTGACTTACCTCACTCTGTACAACACATTACTACAAATAACCCAATTTTCTTCCTTTTAATGGCTGAGTAATATGCATTATATATATATATATATATGCATATATCATATTTATATCTATATCTGTATCTACCACAGTTTCTTTATCCATTCATTCTATGACATTTAGTTGCTTCAATATCCTGGCTATTGTAAATAGTGCTTCAATGTATATCGGGGTACATGTATCTTTTTGAATTATGGTTTATTCAGCATAAATGCTCAGGGTGACATTCCTGCATTGTATAATAGTTCTATTTTTAGGTTTTTAAGAAAAATGTACATTATTTTCCATATCTGTTGAATCAACTATACTTCAATATTTTTTAAAAAATTAAAATTATGTAAAAATAAAGACATTTTCTTATCTTCTAATCTGACTGTGTGAATTGAAGGTGAAGAGAAAGGAAAATAGAAATATTGGGGAAAGAGTAACTATATCAGTGGTGAAGAACTCAGTGTTTTCTGATTTCACTGGATGGCTATAATTCTGTAGCAAGCACAGAAATAAGTAGCAGATATCAAAGGAAATAAGGCAGGGAATTTCCTTCAGATTAAAAAAAAAAACTGCATGCACTGTAAAATCCTAACTTATTTACTGGTAGGGTAAGTAGAGAAAATATTAGCTATTAATATTTTTACAGTCTATCAAGCATCACATTTTTTAAAATGCCATCCTACAAAGTTTGCCACAGTACCAAAAATGTGAAGTTGGTACATCTACTATTAAACTGAGTTTATATATTATAAATTAAGACAGTCCAAGAGGATAATTATAAATGACAAACTTTACTGGGAAAACAAACTGTATATTAAGTATTAGAAATTCTAAATTGTTAGTATTAACTCAAGGCATCCATTTTCTATGTGGATATTTTCTTTTACTTTCTTTTTTTGGAGGGAAAACCAATGAGCTATTTCAAGCCATAGTGACTTCCTTTAGAACCATAATAAATATTGTACTAGATGTATGATTATCTTTGTGATTAAATATATGTGTTATTCACTATATTGCAATTTTATGATACAATTTAGCCATTCTTCATTTTTTGATTCATTAGTCTCATGTATTATTTTATATGAGTATAGCATATAGAAATGTACTGACATAGATTGATAGAGATTAGTCTAATTTATTAATAATTTTTCTTATGTAAAATACTGTGTGTGTATATATATATATATATATATATGTATATTCACATTTTATCACTTAGTAAAGATTTTTCAGAAAAGAAGATCCTTAGTAACTATAATGACTGAAGTGATTTTAGAATTCAGATTTGCTGTTTCCAAATCAACAGTTTTAGAAGGAATAAGTTAACTGCAATTGATGACAATAGGAAACCTGATAGTCATAGATGCACAACCATAACCAATCCTCAAAACCTTTATTTAAGCAAAATACTGAATTGCTTTCTTATTTAAAGAGAAACACCTTCACATATTATAGCTTAATTTTGTAGTTCCACTTCTATTCGAGGACTTCAATAATATTAATTTAACATAACTTCACCTGAAAATAAATATTATGCTTATATAATGATGGAAGTGGGAGGAGTTGTATCTAAGTGTAGTTTGCCTTGTCTTGCTAGGGCCTGAATATTTGCACACCCAAAATTCATACTTTGAGACCTAACCCTTAAAGTGACAGTATTTAGAGGTGGGACCTAGAGCAGGTGATTAAGTTATGAGGCCCTCATTAATGACATCATTACCCTTATTTAAAAAAGAAAAAACAACCACAGTGAAATCCCTCATTCATTCTGTCATTTTCACCATCTCTAACCCTAAACCTAACCCTAACCCTAACTGTAACCCCCAACTGCCATCTATGGGTTGGAGAAGGTCCTTCCAGACACAGAATCTGCCAGCTCATAATCTTGGAGTTCCCTGTCCCCAGAATTGTGAGAAATAAACTGGCTGTTTACAAGCTACCTAGCTTATGATATTTTTGTTATAGCAGCCCAAACAAATGCAGGTCCTCAAGGATGACTAAGTAGACATCCTTCAGTAGGGTCTATTGAGAACGCAGACTGGGAAAAGTAGTGCCAAGCACAGGGAATACCTGTTATTCAGCCCTCAGTAAAGTCTGACTCTTTGTGACTTCATGGACTGAAGCAAGCCGGGCTTCTTTGTCTTTTACTATCTCCCAGAGTTTACTCAAACTCAGGTCCATTAAGTTGATGATGTCATCCAACTCTCTTATACATCTGAACACACTGGAAACTGAAACACCCTGTCTAAGCTATTTTATTCTTTTATTTTGGTATATTTTTCAAGTTTCTGATTTAGAATCTTTCTAGCAAACATTTATGAGATGTATAGATATATTCTTGGAGGTATCTATATATTAGATATTATAATATCTAATAATAGATTATATAATCATAATATAAAATATTATATAATATTAGTATAATTATATTGTATATTATAATATATAATATATATTAGGCATTATATATATATATATATACACATATTTATACATACTTGCAAACATTCATGGGATAAATATGGGTTTAACTTTAGGTAAGAATTTTAAAATACTCCTCAAAAGAACACTGTAAGGTATTCTAAAATCAGGCTAAGAATTATGTGGTTGTGAAAACATAAAAATGTTTTCACCTGTTGTTATGTTACTCAAAATGGTGTAAAATGTGTTGGAAAACATGCATATTGAAAACATGAGAACACGGAAAACACTTAGACTGTTTTCAAGAATTTTGAGATGGAAAAACCTGATATTTATACCCTGCTTTATAGAGCAGCTGTTAAAATAGAAGCATATCAAATTGTTTCCAGATAAATTTGCACCTTTAACTTTCTGGGCTCTCTTACATTTGACCTATAATATCTATCCAAAAGTTAACAAATACATGAAATGTAATATTTTTTTAAATGCACCATAATTTGTAGTCAGATATTTGTAAATATAGTCCAGATGTTTCAAAGCTCTTCCTGTTTTTTTAAACAAATGAAAAGGGATTATTTGTGACTACTAGAAAGGAGAAGACTCATGATTATCATCTCTTATCTATTATGAAATTAATATATTTACTTTTTTGTTTTACCAAATTATTGAATACATTATTGACCTAAAAATTATACATAATTACAATAATTTTATTATCATTTGATATACATTCTATTTCATGGTCTTTTAAGTCTATTTTAAACAGAATAACTTAGGATGACATATAGAAATTTATCTTCTGCAGAGCACCATATAGTTTCTGAAAGGGGTTCAGGAAAATTTAGTAAAGTGAGTCAAATACTACAACTATATTTGGAAACAAAATCATCTTATCAGATAAAAAAATTAGCAACTACTGTCTCTAAACATATAATATATATATATCATAGGAAATAGAGCAAATCTGAGTTGGAAGAGACATTCTAATATGTGAGATATCTACAATATTATTTTAAGAAAGGTATAAATCACATTGTTAAATCTTTCTTTCTCCTCATTATCATATCTCTTTGGTCTTTTCTTTTGCTTAAAGTTGACAGAAGGATCAGACCCCTCAGGTAGCAGCAAGGCACTTTTCTCTAATGTCCATAAAATTATGGATGACAAGACAGACGTCTGCAGCATTTCTTGCCATTGACCATGTTTAATCAGGCTATATAAGCAAGCCAAAAATAAATTAATAAGCAATTTTAAAAAGACTTACATGGCGGTACTGCTGCTGCTGCTGCTAAGTCACTTCAGTCGTGTCCGACTCTGTGTGACTCCATAGATGGCAGCCCACCAGGCTCCCCCGTCCCTGGGATTCTCCAGGCAAGAACACTGGAGTGGGTTGCCATTTCCTTCTCCAATGCATGAAAGTGAAGAGTGAAAGTGAAGTCACTCAGTCGTGTCCGACTCTTAGCGACCCCATGGACTGCGGCCTACCAGGCTCCTCCGTCCATGGGATTTTCCAGGCAAGAGTACTGGAGTGGGGTGCCATTGCCTTCTCCATACATGGCAGTACTAAGCACTATTTAATTTATTTTGAAGATTTTTTCTTTTTTTTTTACACTTTAGACGTGTTATTGTATTATTGTTCCAGGTTAAGAAAAAAAGTGCCAACTCACAGAACCTTGCCAATTTATAAAACATTGTTTAGAAAATCTTGTTTAATTCTCCATTTGGTCTAACTTCTTTTTATTTCATTTTTATTTCACACACTTTTAGGTAACTTTCGTTAAAGTTCTTTAGAAATTGAGATAAACAATTTCTATAACCTGATGAAATGACTTAATTGGTCATTGTTATATTGGATATTGTAGAAAAGAAACTCATGCTTATTTAATAAATGTGTGCAATTTATTAGATACTGCATTGAAACAAATATTAAAATCTAATTTTAAAGGATATCTGCACATCAGCCCTCTGTACTGCAAATGTTATTATAATCGAAAGTTATATTTCCATGTATGCAAATTTGAGTGAAAGTCTTTTCAATTTTTTTTTCTCAAAACATTAAACAGTTTCCTTCAAATTCAAGATTTATATTATCATGTTAAAATACAGAAATTCTGACTTCTGCCTCTAACCAAGATGAAGTGATAGAGACTGAGTTTACTTTACCTTCTGAAACTACCAAACAAAACCCAGAAAATATATGAAATCATGTTATATAAGACAATAAAAACAGCAGTGATGAACAGTGATCTTGACAGGTGATAAAAAAAATTACATAAGCCTTGCTGTTGCCTCAGCTTACTGCATTAAAAGAGTTTCTAGGCCATAGTGTGGGGAATATATGCACAGTGGAGCCTAACAGTACAGAATTTATCTTTATCTAAATACGGATCATAGCCATAAATGTGAAATGTAAAGCTCTAAAACTTGGAGTAAAAATTTGCATAAAATATTTATCATATAGGATTATCCAAATAGTTTTTTGACATGACACCAAATATAAGCTTCATAAAAGAAAGATAAATTGGATTTAACAAAAATTAACAAGCTTTCCTCTGTGAATATCACTGCTACATAATAAAAAACAATAGACAAATCTCAAAAGCCTATTGAGCAAAAGAGGAACATAGCTTCAAAACAAATATTAATAGGACTTGCATTCTAAAACTATAAACAATTATCAAAAGTCAACAAGAAGAAAGCAAATGACTCAATTAAAAATGAACAAAGGCATTTTATCAAAGATAACAGAGATGGCAAATATATATATATATATATATATATATATAAAAAGTCAGTTTCAGTATCAAAAAAGGAAATCCAAACTGAAATTATGACCTGATATCACTATATACTTATGAATTATTTTAGCAAACTGAATCCAACAATATAGTGAAAGGTTAATATACCAGGCCCTAGTGAAATGTATCAAGATTGCTTACACATTTGAAAATCATTGAGTGTAACTAACAATATTAACAAATAAAAGAGAAAACATATGGTTATCTCAATAGACACAGAAAAATATTTGACAAACTCTATTATCTATTGCCAATAATGCTTCTCATTTCATGGAAGTGATTATCCTTCATGTGCTAGCAGGCATCATATTTAATAGTAATAGGCTGAAAGTTTTCTAAGATTGAAAAAAGACAAAGATACATTTTTTTTCCCCCTTATTTCTTCTAACTGTACTACCAAGTAAATATAGAAATGGAGGATGGTGGGGAGAAGCACCCAGATTGAAAAGGAAAAGTAAAATCATACTAATTTCCCTGTGGCATGATTATCTATATAGAACATTTAATTAAACCTTCAAGAAAAGCAATTGGAGAAGGAAATGGCAACCCACTCCAGTATCCTTGCCTGGAGAATCCCATGGACAGAGGAGACTGGTGGGCTACAGTCCACGGGGTCACAAAGAGTCAGACAAGACTGAGCGACTTCACTTTCATTTCACTTTTCACTTTCAAGAAAAGCAATAGAGTTCATAAGTAAATTTACAAAAGTTGTAGAAGAAAAAGTCAATATAAAAGCAGAATCAATTATATTTTCATATACTAGCAATAAACAATAAAACTACAAAGTACCATTTCCAATAACATCACAATGTATAACATATCTAGTTATGAATCTGACAAATCTGAGAAGGACCTATACACTGAAATTTGTACAAACTTGCTGAGAAAAACTTTAAAAGTCTTAAATTAATGGGCGTGTATTCCATGTTAATAGATTAGAAGGCATAAATGTTGTTAACATGTCAATTCTTCCCAAATATATTTACAGAATCAAGACAATTCTGTGTAAAAATCATTATAGGATTTTTTTTTTCTTTGCAGGAAGTGGGGGTAGGATTTGGCACACTGATTTAAAATTCATGGAGAAACACCAAGGACCTAAAATAACCAAAATTCATTTGAAGAAGAATAGTGTTGAAAGATGGAACTACATCATATCAAGATTTAGTAGAAGCTACAGACTTCAAGGGCTTTCCCTGGTCGTTCGGACGGTTAAGCGTCTGCCTACAATGCGGGAGACCCAGGTTCAATCCCTGGGTCGGGAAGATCCCCTGCATAAGGAAATGGCAACTCACTCCACTATTCTTGCCTGAAAAATCCCATGGATGGAGGAGCTTGGTTGGCTACTGTCCATGGGGTCGCAAAGAGTTGGGCACGACTGAGCGACTTCACTATCACTAC
Source organism: Bos grunniens (assembly GCF_055505025.1). Classification (NCBI taxonomy): domain Eukaryota; kingdom Metazoa; phylum Chordata; class Mammalia; order Artiodactyla; family Bovidae; genus Bos; species Bos grunniens. The sequence continues at coordinate 3,494,501 of NC_141179.1, read as the reverse complement.
AGACTTCAAGACAGTGGCACTGTCATCAAAACAGATAGATGTATCAGTGGAACAGATATCAGTGGAACAGAATAGAGAGCCAAAAAATAGTTTTTCATACAAATGGAAAGGGTAGTCTTTTGAACAAATAGTGCTTGAGCAATTGGATGTCTCTATTCATGGAGTTTTAATCCATAGCTCAGATCTCAATCACTTAATATTACTTATATACCTAAATTATAAAACCCAAACCATACAAGTATAGAAGACACACAGGAGAATCTCACTGTGATCTTTGACTAAGCAAAGATTTCTTAAATGCAGCACCAAAGTCATGGTGTGTTCTTCTGTAGCTCATAAGGTAGACAATCTGCCTGCCATGCAGGAGACCCAGGTTCAATCAGGAAGATCCTTTGGAGAAGGAATTGGCAGTCCACTCTAGTATTCTTGCCTGGAGAATTCCATGGACAGAGGCGCCTATCAGGTTCCAGTCGATGGGACTGCAGAGTCGGACATGACTGAGCAACTTTCACTTTCAAAGGCATGGTACATGAAAGAAAAAAATATATAATGGACTGATCAAATTTAACTTGTCTGCTCTTTGGAAAGCATTTGTAAGAGAATAAAAATCAAATCATAGACTACGAGAAAATATTTTGCAAGTAATATATCTGCTGGTGCTGCTAAGTTGCTTCAGTCGTGTCCGACTCCATGCGACCCCATAGACGGCAGCCCACCAGGCTCCCCCGTCCCTGGGATTCTCCAGGCAAGAACCCTGGAGTGGGTTGCCATTTCCTTCTCCAATGCATGAAAGTGAAAAGTGAAAGTGAAGTCGCTCAGTCGTGTCCAAATCTTAGCGACCCCATGGACTACAGCCTACCAGGCTCCTCCATCCATAGGATTTTCCAGGCAAGAGTACTGGAGTGGGGTGCCATTGCCTTCTTCAAATATATCTAGTAAAGGATAAATCATTGGCAAAATATAGACAAACATTTCACATAATGTTTGAATGAAAAATTTCACCCATGAGTGTATGAAACACTGACACACTGTTGGTGGAAACGTTAAATAGTATAATCAATTTGGAAAACAAATTCTTTCAGAAGGCAGTTTCATAAAAACTAACCACATACCTATCATATGATTCAGCCATTCTACTTCTTAAGTAGATTAGCAAAGAGAAGCAAGTTCAGATGCACATATAATTTATGCAACAAATGTTCATAGCAGCTTTATTCGCATCACCACAAAATAAAAACAGCACCAATGACTAACAAATGGATAAATATACAGTGGTTTATAATTATAATGGAATACAATAAAATGATAAAAAAAAGAATGTACTACTAACATATGTAACAACAGGGATGAATCTGGTAATAAATATACTAAGTGGGATAATTTGGAGAAAAAAGGAGCACACTGTATGATCTGCAGTATATACAATTTTTGAAAATGCAACCTAATCTACAGCTATGCAAAGTAAACTAGAAGTCGCCTAGAGATACAGGGAGTGGGTTGGAAAAGTAGGGAGGGGCTATAGGAAAGGTTTCAAAGTGATAAAAGACATTTTGGGGGATGATCGATGTGGAGATGTTAATTGTGGAATCATTTCATGGGAGAATACAAAAATAAAAATTATTAAATTGAACACTTAAATATGTGCAGCTAATTAGATATCAGTTGTATATCAATAAAAGTGCTAAATTTTTAAATAGAGGTGTAGAGATGTGATAAAAGGATTATGAAATTCAATGCTGAGTGATACATTTTCAATAGAGTATAATGATGTAGTCATGCTTTTACTGTTTTGTTCCAAATATTTCTACAATCATTATATTTTATTTAATATGACAAATACGTTTTCATGTGTAAAAAAATCTAAAAAGACTACATTCTGTTAAATGTTCTGCTCCTTTAAAACAGGTGTCCAGACTAATTTACCACAGAAAGAAGATCTAGACTGAAAATCGTAAGACAGAGTTTCATATGCTAATTCTAACACCAAATTTTTATGCCAGTTCAGAGAAGATAAATAAATCCTTAATGGGAGTCTGTGGTTTTTTGAAAAATAAGAGAATTTTACCAAAACAGAATTATTGAAACAATAGATTCCAATTTATTATTGGGTTGTGAAATCAACTTATAAGGCCAAGGATGGTGTAAAAAATATAACAATAGAATAAATATCAATGCATTGCATACAGAATAGGTACTTGTTTCATGAAGCTCTAATTTCAGTTTTGAATATAAATACATCACTATACTGGAATGTAATATAAAATTTATTAATATAATTATATTTTAAAAGGTTGAAATTTTGAACCCTAAATAATTTTGGGGCCTTCACTTATACCACTAATAACTCTGGTGTGCTAAAATAGGTTAAGCAACAGACATAAAATGGGATTCAGATAAGATGATTCATATGACCTTTTCTAAAATTATTATCATGCTAGAAAATTAGAACTATCTCTTTTAAAATATATAATGTTTGAAAATATACTCTCTACTCAGATAACAGTATTTCCTGGTAATTTTCTGAGCAATGACTTAAAGATCAATTGAAAAATGCTAACAAGGATACCAGAGAATGATAGAAAGATATTTAGAGTGGCTTTGCTTTATAACGAAAAATAGTGGCATCTACTTTTGAGACATTTTCCAGTGTACTTAAATTTAACTCTTTAATAAGATTCTCACTCTGAAAAAGAAAAACCCAGATCAATTAATAAAATGACAAAATGCCTCTGTTTTAGTATATAATTTCTTCTGGAAAAGTAGCAAATAAGCACTATAAAATTTTAAATTTAAAGCTAATGAGAATAAAATTAGTTCAGTAAGTTAAATTGTATATATGATGATTGTTTTAAAAATTGTAAAAGTTATGCTTTAAAATTAGATATTAAAAGTATAGGAAAACATTAAAAAGAAAACTTATGAAGTTTTCTTATTACACAACTTATTAGACAACTAGTAAAAACATCTAAACTTTAATAAATTCATTATGCTGAGGATAGTGAATTCCTACTTCTCCTTAAGCAGAGATTCAAATATTAGGTTGGCGAAAGCATAATTTTGGTTTTGGACTGTGAATTTTAAATCATTATAACTAGGCTTAACCACATCTTTATTAATCAAAATAGGAACCATTACAAGCAACACAAGATTGTAGAGTTGTTTGTTAGAGTGAATCAAAATGGTATAAATAAAAGCAAAGAGAGTATTGGTAGCAATTGAATATTCAGGGCTACATAGACAAATATATGGAGAGAAAGTAGAGGCAAGCAAGTGGGTAAGTAAAAAGAAAATAGATAGGCCCAGATATTATTTGAAGGCAATGCTTAAAGGGATGTCTCATGGATGAAGGCCTGTCTATGGTGGACCACAGGAACAAACAGTAAAAGGCTGATTATCACCTCCCCATGAGAATTAGAGAGAGGCAGCAGGAAGAAAGTTGAGTGGAATTTCAAATTGCCTGGGTTGGCATGCTGTCACTAAGGAAAGAAAGGTATAAGACAATTTTACCAATGACAGCTGAATTAGCAGCCCTTAGGGTCACTAATGGAGAAGGCAATGGCACCCCACTCTGTACTCTTGCATGGAAAATCCCACAGATGGAGGAGCCTGGAAGGCTGCAATCCATGGGGTCTCTAAGAGTCAGACAGAACTGAGTGACTTCACTTTCACTTTTCACTTTCATGCATTGGAGAAGGAAATGGCAACCCACTCCAGTGTTCTTGCCTGGAGAATCCCAGGGATGGGGGAGCCTGGTGGGCTGCTGTCTATGGGGTCGCACAGAGTCAGACATGACTGAAGCGACTTAGCAGCAGCAGCAGGGTCACTGAGATGCCACATTTCAGAACACAACATTTCTTCCAGGAGTGAGTACAAGGTTAGGCCACAAGTGTCATCCATAAGGCTCAGGATTGCAGACCATTTTGAGCCTGCCAACTGCCCACTGGGAGTGTTCACAGGTGTCTGGGTGTTAGTGGAGAGGATCAAAGAGCTGTCGGGCAACTATTCCATTCTCTCCTACTGCTCTCACCTTTGAAGAGGAGGCCTAGTTTAAGGGATATGCTGTAAGTTATCCTTTGGGATTTTAAGCTGAATCTAGATGCAAGTCATGTGCACAGAAAACAAAAGTGCCATTTCTCCCAATCTGAGCAGAAGAGCTTTCTCTCTCTTCTAGGATAAAACAAAGAGAAACAACACTGGAAATAAGAAACTCAATGGTTAGCTAGGAAACACTAAAAATCAGTGTTGAAACAGTGATCTATGTTATTGTTGGTTAATTTTATAATAATACACACATGGAATATATTTAAATGAAATATGGAATGCAATTTTAATGAAAAATGAATAAGAAAATAGATCTGGAGTCAGAGAGACCTAGGTTCCAGTTCCTTTTTTTTTTTTTTTTGACTTATTAACTTGGTAACTTTTATGATATTGCTTACTTATTTATTAAAGTGGAGAAAAAAAGTATGGTTTTGTTTCAATGATTTAATTTGTTGTTGTTGTTCAGTGTCCAACTCTTTGCGACCCCATAGACTGTAGCACATCAGGCTTCCCTGTTCCTCACCATTTCCCTGAGTTTGCCCCAGTTCATGTCCATTGCATCGGTGATGCCATCCAACCATCTCATCTTCTGTCACCCTCTTCTACTGCCTTCAGTCTTTCCCAGGATCAGGGTCTTTTCCAATAAGTCATCTCTTTGCATCAGGTGGACAAAGTATTGGAGCTTCCACATCAGTCCTTCCAATGAATTTTCAGGGTTGATTTTCTTTAGGATTGACTGGTTTGTTCTCCTTGTAGTCCAAGGGACTCTCTAGAGTCCTCTCTAGCACCACAGTTAGAAATCATCAATTCTTTGGTGCACAACTTTCTTTATGGTCCAGTTCTCACATCTGTACATGACTTCTGGAAAGACCATAGCTTTGACTACACAGACCTTTATCGGTAAAGTAATGTCTCTGCTTTTTAATATACTGTCTAGGTTTGTCTAGTCCCCTGCCCCCAACAAGGAGCAAACATCTTTTAATTTCATGGCTACAGTTACCATCTGCAGTGATTTTAAAGCCAAAGAAGATGAAATATGTCACTGATTTCAACTTTTCCTCTTCTATTTTCCATAAAGTAATGGAACCAGATGTCATGATCTTAGTTTTTTTTAATATTAAGTTTTAAGCCAACTTTTTACTCTCTTCTTTCACCCTCATCCAGAGGCTTTTTAGTTCCTCTTCACTTTCTGCCATTAAAGTGGTATTATCTACATATCTGAGGTAGCTGATATTTCTCCCAGCAATCTTGATTCTAACTTGTAACTCATCCTGCCTGGCATCTCACGTGATGTACTCTGTGTATAAGTTAAGTAAACAAAATGACAATAAACAGACTTGTCATACTTCTTTCTCAATTTTGAACAAGTCAGTTGTTCTATAAAAGATTCTAACTTTCGTTTCTTGAATACAGGTTTCTCAGGAGACAAGTAAGATGATCTGGTATTCCTAACTCTTTAAGAGTTTTCCATCATTTGCTATGATCCAAACAGGCAAAGTCTTTAGTGTAGTGAATGAAAAAGAGGTATATATATTTTTTTTTCTTTCTTTCTGGAGCTATTAGGAGGTGTTCTCTGCTCTTCCCCAGTAGTGTATTGGACTCCTTCCAACCTGAGGAGGCTCATCTTTAGGTGTCATATCTTTTTTTTTCATACAGTTCATGGGGTTCTCATGGCAAGTATACTAGAGTGGTTTGCCCTTCCCTCCTCCAGAGGAGAACGTTTTGTCTGAACTCTCCACTATGACCTGTCCATCTTGGGTGGTCCTGCACGGCATGGCTCCTAGCTTCATTGAGTTACATAAGTCCCTTCACCACTACAAGGCAGTGATCTATGAAGGGGAAGGATTTAATAAGATAATGTATATAACAATAAATTGTACAAAGTATCATGAGGGTTCCAGCTGAATTGAAACTGTGACTGCCAGAACCTAAGTCATTGAATAATTATTGTGTTTTAATCAAATCTAAAACCAAAAAATAGATTGGTACTGGTTCAATGGTACCACAGATGTTGCCACTCAGACACAGTTTAAATATGAATTTGACTTAACCTCCTAAATGTAACCTCCAGAAGTGTCTAATTCATTACCACTATGTGGATTGAATTGTTTATTTGCCCATATATATGTGATTTTTTTTTTCCTTTAGAAGTATATGATTCTTGAATATTGCAGGAAGAAGACATTTGCCTGCCACATCAGCAACACAGGCAACCACAGTCAGCAAGTACCTTAAGTTACCGTATTTTCCTTATTCAACTCATGGTACAGTATAATAAAGTCATTTAAGGCTTCCCTGATAGCTCAGTTGGTAAAGAATCCGCTTGCATTGCAGGAGACCCTGGTTCGATTCGTGCGTCAGAAGCACCCCTGGAGAAGGGATAGTCTACCCATTCCAGTATTCTGACCTGGAGAATTCCATGGCCAGCACAGTCCATTGGGTTGCAAAGAGTCAGACACGACTGAGAGACTTTCCCTTCCACTTCAAGGTCATTTAAAAAGTAAAAAATTCAAAGTGAGAAATATTTTATAATAAACCTTTTGGGTGATTAAAATATGCTGCAATCAATAAAGCTATCTCTATAATGTTTTATGTTCAGTTTTAATATTTAGTCCAAGATGCACATCAATTGATATTTGTATATATTATGAAATGATTACCAAAATAAGTTTAGTTAACATCCATCACTTTATATATTTACACTTTTTTTCCTTGTAATGAGAATTTTTAAGATAAGCTGTCATTAATTGTACTTCAATGAAAAGAGTAACATTTTTTAAAAAGAAAAAAGTGACCTATTCTCTTGGTAACTTTCAAATACAGTATTATTTACTATTAACTATAGTCATCATGCTAGAAGTTTTTTCTTTGTGACCAACTTCACGTTTCTCACCGCATCCATGATACCATGTACCGCATCCAGGACCAAAGATAATTTTTATAACCCAGTAAGGCCATAAGATGAGCTTCAAATTTCCCTTCGTTCTGAATTCTTACATTCTCAGAGCTTGATATCATTCAGTGGAGAGGACTAAGAAAGAAACTTGTGAGAAGGTGAGTCAGATTTACATTTCAGATCAGATCAGATCAGTCTCTCAGTCGTCTCCGACTCTTTGCGACCCCATGAGTTGCAGCACGCCAGGCCTCCCTGTCCATCACCAACTCCCCGAGTTCACTGAGACTCACGTCCATCGAGTCAATGATGCCATCCAGCCATCTCATCCTCTGTCGTCCCCTTCTCCTCCTGCCCCAAATCCCTCCCAGCATCAGAGTCTTTTCCAATGAGTCAACTCTTCGCATGAGGTGGCCAAAGTACTGGAGTTTCAGCTTTAGCATCATTCCTTCCAAAGAAATCCCAGGGCTGATCTCCTTCAGAATGGACTGATTTACATTTAGAGTTTATCAATAAGGGCAAGAAAGAAAGTCGCTCAGTCGTGTCCAACTCTTTGCAACCCCATGGACTTAGTCTATGGAATTCTCCAGGCCAGAATACTGGAGTCGGTAGTCTCCCTTCTCCAGGGGATCTTCCCAACCCAGGGATCGAACCCAGGTCTTCCACATTGCAGGTGGATTCTTTACCAGCTGAACCATAAGGAAAGCCCAAGAATACTGGAGTGGGTAGCCTATCTCTTCTCCAGGGGAACTTTCCAACCCAGGAATCAAACCAGGGTCTTCTGCATTGAAAATGGATTCTTTACCAACTGAGCTATGAGGGAAGCCAAAAGGGCAAGAGGGGCATGCCAAAGGGAAGAGGTAGGCACAAGTTTAATGTCATTCTACAGGATCAAGTTTTAAACTGGTTAACTAATCTCAGTCCACTTGGGTGAAGATTTGGTGAATTAGCCTCAGTGACAGGTTAATTGCTGTCTTGAATGTGAAGGCCAAATTTCAAGTGCAGGCTCTGCCCTCTGCTGTATATACGCCAGGTCATTTAATTACCATGAGCCTTAATTTTTTTGTTTGGTAATCTAAGAATAATTTTTTTGGATTGATATGATATATACTGATCACCAGTTTCCCAGGTGGCATAGTGGTAAAGAATCCACCTGCAATGCAGGAGATGCAAGAGATGCAGCTTTGATCCCTTGGTTGGAATGATTTTAGGAAATGGCAACCCACTTCAATATTCTCACCTGGAAAATTCCATGGACAGAGGAGCCTGGAAGCCTCAAAGTCCATGGGGCCTCAAAGAGTCAGACACAACTGAGAGGGTGCAAGCATACTGATCCCATTAGATTGGCATGGTCCAACCAAAACTTATAAATTCTTCTGAATTAAAATAGAATACTGGCAACACAAGATAAATTATCAAATTATTGTCATTGAGAAAAGAAGCAAACTAGGATGAAATGTAAAAAGGTATATAGCTTAATAATGTGAGAAATAAGTAAATTTAACTGAAAAATGAAAACTAGTGTCTTAAAAGAATAAGCAAAGACCACTTAAAGAAATAGGTTAAGAGTTTATAATGATTTGATTCAAAGATAAAGTAAGTACTAAACCTTGTTTTGATATAATCATGTTTTCACTTTGTTGAATGCCTATTGTGTGTAATAGGTATAAGCCATATACTCAAAGGGGTATCTGAGTGGCTGTACTAGCAAAAGACAATCGATTGCACGGTGGACACAAAATAATATCCATATCAAGGCATAAGGCCCACTGGAAGCGTGTGGCTGCTTTACTTTTACAGCAGGTATCTTCCCCTGAATCTTGCACATGTGACGCTATAATGCATATTAAAAAACGACTGTTTGTAATATCAGTTCCTTCCATCTCCTTTAATTTCAAACTTTTTATATTTTTATTGTGGCAAAATGTACATACCATAAAATCGGCCATTTCCAACCTTTTGAAAATATATGCCTTATTGGCATTTAGTATATTCAAAATTTTGTGTAATCATATCTGCTACCTTATTCTAGAACATTATTGTCACTTCAAGTTAACTCCCTACCCAATAAGAAGTCAATCCTTTTTAATTTATCCCCTAAGCTCCTGGTACAACTACTCTGTTTTCCGTCTCTATTAATTTGCATATTCTAGATATGTCATGTAAATAAAATATACAATAAGTGGCCTTTCACTTAGCACATTATCATTTTGACCTTGTTTTTATGGCTGAGGAATATTCCCTTATGGATAGGTCACTTTGTATTTATATATTAATCAATTGAGGGTGATTTGCATTATTCCATCTTTAGCTATAAACTGTTATAACTTTACAATTTTAAGGCTTTGCTTCACCTTGTATACTAAACTCTTCTTTCAGCATGATGTTTGGTTTTGTCCAGTTTCTGTTCATCTTTGCTCCTTTTTTCTCACGTCTCCTCCTTTTATGCAGACCTGGCCTCCCAACTCTTCTACACAACCCATGATCAATCCAGCCACACACCTTGAAGCTAAGGCTTTGCCATGCCCAAATTGCCCTTGTCAGCCTGTTGAGCACTTAGTTTCTGGCTCTTCAAGAATCAGTTCAGGAATTACATTCTGCAAGAAGCATTTCCAGGTCTCCTTCTTTGCTTGGCCCTGCTACTCTAACTCAACACTTTAATCAATAGGCCAATTATCTTCTACTAGTACATCATGAGAAACACTGGGCTGGAAGAAGCACAACCTGGAATCAAGATTGCCAGGAGAAATATCAATAATCTCAGATATGCAGATGACACCACCCTTATGGCAGAAAGTGAAAAGGAACCAAAAAGCCTCTTAATGAAAGTGAAAGAGAAGAGTGAAAAAGTTGGCTTAAAGCTCAACATTCAGAAAACTAAGATCATGGCATCTGGTCCCATCACTTCATAGGAAATAGATGGGGAAACAAATGGAAACAGTGGCTGACTTTATTTATTTATTTATTTATTTTTGAGGGAGGGCTTCAAAATAACTGCAGATGGTGATTGCAGCTATGAAATTAAAGACGCTTACTCCTTGGAAGGAAAGTTATAACCAACCTAGATAACATATGAAAAAGCAGAGACATTACTTTGTCAACAAAAGTCCATCTACTCAAGGCTATGGTTTTTCCAGTGGTCATGTATGGATGTGAGTGTTGGACTGTGAAAAAAGCTGAGGGCTGAAGAATTGATGCTTTTGAACTGTGGTATTGGAGAAGACTCTTGAGAGTCCCTTGGACTGCAAAGAGATCCAGCCAGTCCATCCTAAAGGAGATCAGTCCTGGATGTTCATTGGAAGGACTTATGCTAAAGCTGAAACTCCAATACTTTGGCCACCTCATGCGAAGAGTTGACTCATTGCTTGGAGGGATTGGGGGCAGGAGGAGAAGTGGGTGACAGAGGATGAGATGGCTGGATGGCATCACCGACTCGAGGGACTTGAGTTTGAATGAACTCCGGGAGTTGGTGATGGACAGGGAGACCTGGCGTGCTGCGATTCATGGGATTGCAAAGAGTCAGACACGACTGAGTGACTGAACTGAACTGAACTGAGGGCAGGAAGTGAAGAACTAAGGAGCCTCTTGATGAAAGTGAAAGAGGAGGGTGAAAAAGTTGGCTTAAAGCTCAACATTCAGAAAACCAAGATCATGGCATCCAGTCCCATCACTTCATAGCAAATAGATGGGGAAACAAATGGAAACAGTGGCTGACTTTATTTTGGGGGCTCCAAAATAACTGCAGATGGTGATTGCAGCCATGAAATTAAAAGACACTTACTCCTTGGAAGGAAAGTTATGACCAACCTAGTCAGCATATTAAAAAGCAGAGATATTATTTTGCCAACAAAAGTCCATCTAGCCAAGTCTATGGTTTTTCCAGTGGTCATGTATGGATGTGAGAGTTGGACTGTGAAGACAGCTGAGCGCCGAAGAATTGGTGCTTTTGAACTGTGGTGCTGGAGAAGACTCTTGAGAGTCTCTTGGACTGCAAGGAGATATGACCAGTCCAAACTAAAGGAGATCATTCCTGGGTGTTCATTGGAAAGACTGATGTTGAAGCTGAAAGTCTAATATTTTGGCCACCTGATGTGAAAAGCTGACTCATTGGAAAAGACCCTGATGTTGGGAAAGATTGGAGGCAGAAGGAGAAGGGAATGATAGAGCATGAGATGGTTAGATGGCATCACTGACTCAATGGACATGAGTTTGGGTAAACTCCGGGAGTTGGTGATGGCCAGGGTGGCCTGGTGTGCTGCAGTTCATGGGGTTGCAAATAGTCAGACAGGACAGAGCAACTGAGCTGAACTAAACATGTGTTTATGTGAATATAGGTCTCTCTGCTATATCATGAGCCCCAGTGTAATACAGATTATGATTGATACATGTCTGAATTCCCGCAGAGAGTTTGACCACATAGTGGATGACTCATAAAAGTTTTATAAGTAAATATATTAACTGTATGAATGAATGAATAGTCTGCCTTCTATGGTGCAAGAGGAGAGATGAGTTCTTTATAGTTGTTTAAGCAGTTGTATAATTAGCTGTATAATATTGTTTTCAAGCAGTATTTGCCTTTCATCTCTTCTTTGCCTTTCTGCCTCAGATAGTCAATTAATCTTTCACATTCACCTCCCCAAAAAACATATATAAAATGACCAAGTCCTAGAGAAGAAAATGGATATGGTCAGGAAAGATAAGGATAATTTATTGCACTTTCATTCTTATCTCCCTAGGTCTATATCGATTCAATTTGCTTGCTGATTTTCTAATCTCAGCTTTAGTGCCACCTCAACTCTGAGTTGCTGGCCATGTGATTTCCAACGTCACATTTATTTTACTTCAATAATTAAAAATATGCAGACAAGTATGTTATAAAAATATTTTTACCACACATATTAACACATATTCAAAACTTATTCAATAAATCAGCAGCTCTTAATTAATTATATTAGTAAGGGACAAAACTGCATATTTAATTTCAAGTGGAAAACCCTCAATTTCCTCATCCAACCATATATGCTTTAGGATAAAACTCAAGCATCACTTGCCAGAATTGATCTCATCTATTCTAGTCTAATTTAAATGTCTTTTTCTCTGCCCACATTTTATCTTTCTTCTTTCTCTCCCATAGTACCCACCAATGTATTGTAAGCATGGATATACTTGTCTCTGTCCTCCAGTAAGTCAAAAGGTTTATGATAGCAGAAATCATGTTTTTCCACAGTGATTAGTACACTGCCCTGTATATTTAAGGTGCTCAATAAATGCTTATTGAGTGAATGTCATGTACATTTAATTGTTTGATAGAGAACTGATACTTGATTTGGTGCACCAAATCAAAGAGAAATGAGCACTAAATATAATCTTCCTTGAGGATTAATAATTCAGAAATTCAGAAAGACATTTTTCCACTAAAATATAGCATGAAGTAAGGTTTTAATCACCATTACTGAAGCTTAGGCTGAAGTTTGAGAAAGACTGGCTTTCATAGAAATAATTATAGAATTCCATGGAGAGTAATATTAACCACTTTACAGCTTTTGTTTTTGAAATGATTGTTGTCATAAATCACTTCCCATTGTTAAATAATAATTTTAACTTTCAAGTAACAAGAATGGTGTCTCTTTTTTGGATTTTTACAGTAGTTTGGAATCAAAACATTTACTATAATCAAAAACTGATAGGATCAGAAAAAGAATAATTTTCAAACCATACCTTTCAAGACATAACTTCAAGAATAAGTGAAGAAAATATCTGTTGAATAATCTGAACAACCTATTTCAAATATCTTACATGTTATGTAAACCAGTAAAGGTAGTCCATGGTGAATAATGATAGTTAATAACACCTTCAATTTCAATAGATTTTCTTGTCTATAGATTTCAGGGTAATTCAGTATGTTGCCATCTATTTCAAAAGTGTCTCTAAGTAGGTGAAGCAGAAAAACACTGTTAATTTCCCCCATCCTAAATCCTCATTGCCCCATGAATATCTCAATCATTGTATTTTCTACATTTTCATGAAAATATGTGCTTATATATAAGTTTCTTTCACTAGACTGAAAAATCTCCCAGGAGAGAAATGGTATGTATTTGTCTCTCTCTATCCTAGTACTTTGTACATTAACTGGCACATATTTTCACAAAGGATCTGAGGAAATGTTAGTAGCAGAGCCAATATTAGAATCCAATGACACAAGTGGTCTTCACAGATATTAAAAACAACTTTATTAAGCTAGAATGCACCCTTTAGGAACCATTTCTGCCATATTAAAGAGTAGGTTTTGATGGGTTTTAGGTTTAAGTGGCATTGATGTCCTCTCAATGATTATTGCTAAAATCATGACATAAGAAGATTTGGTAAATTGCTCCCTTCAGAAGAAATGACTTACAAAAGTTGTCAAGATGTTCCAAAGATTATCAACTCAATTTCTCAATGAAACTGATAGCATATATGAACATAGTGATTTACATAGTAGAATTTGAGTTGTACATATTCAAAAGATATCTTTCTCCACTTGGAACCATTGTACCCCTGAATCTATCATTCTCAGGTTATGTTTCAGTTATTTAACAGATTACTTCTTCATTGAGGGAATGAGGCATATACTAGGTACACTTAGATAGGGGAAGAATCCAACACGACTGAGTAATTGAGCATGCAAGCACACGTGGGGAAAATGAAGAGGAAGAAAGGAGAACTGACCCATAGACACACTGAAAATGAAGATAATTCATTAGGTTTTACCATAGAGATTTAATATGTAAGGAACAACTATGAAGATACATTTCAATGGGATAAAAGTTGCATTAATATTAGTTAGAATCCAATTGTTATTCTAATCTTAGTAGCTCACTGCTAAATTTTACTGCAGCATTATTTGAGGAGAGAAAGAAAAGTTTGTAAAATCATTACATTTAGTTTGATAGAATATTCTGATTGGTCATACATTTTAAATTTGTATCATAATGCTTTTCTAATGTATAATTTATGGTATATATTTATAAATTCATAAAACTAGCCAAAAAGATATAAAACTCAGAAATACAGTGACTGCATTAAATTCCAGTACATGCACTTTTAAAATTATTAAATAGAAGCTTTTATAACCTGTGGCAGTCATAAAAAGAGTACTTATCTAATTATTCTCAGATACAGGAGCTAAAAGATAAGCTATTTTCAAACTGTCTCCAATAAGTTGGTTGTGAGTGGAATTAAAAATATGAAATAGCTAGAACAATACAATGGGAAGACATTACTGAAAATTCCATTGATATTTTTGTTATAAACTCCAATTTGGGAGGCTTTTCCTTAGTTATCTTAAATATCACAAAATAAATTTTGGCATAGAAACAAAGGATCCAACAAGGTTATTGTCTCTTGTTTCTATATTCATGAAGAGCTGTCAATATTAGAACTCATTTTTGTGAAGATAAACCTTCTAATTTGGGCACAAATTACTTCTCTTTTGAAAGTTATTCTTATATAAGGAAAGATCTAAAATTCTATGTATTTCTCAGACTTCCAGTATGAATTTGATTTTATTGAAGTACATATTATTTACACATTATCTTCAAAAGAATATGATGATAAGGACCTTGCCAATTCTCCAAATCCCATAACAATATATCTTTAGCTTTATTCTTAATGTAATATTTCACATCTATATAATATTCCAATTTATTTATTTCACCTATTTTCACTTTAGGCATTAAGAAATGCTAATGAAGCAAACCACTGATTTCACACAAGTCATCTTTAGTTTCTAGTAAAAGGTATTGTTTGTATCTAATTCTCCCACCTTAAGAAGGCCTGTCACAAAATTCAAATCCACATTTAAATTCATGATATGTACTCATCTACTTTATGTAATGAGGAGTATATTAATTTGCTTCTGTTCTTAAGGAGCTACAGTTTCACACATACGAACATTTTGGCTAGTAGTACACGATGATATGGGGTTCCCTCCCTGGTTGTTCAGTGATAAAGAATCCACCTGCCAATGCAGGAGATGTCAGTTTCTTCTTTTTGCCTAACTATGTGTGGAATTTATTTACATAGTATAGTATCCAATTTTAAAACATAGAAAACAAATAAAGATTATAGTTAAACCTAGGTCTCAGAATCATAGACTGCCTGCTTGTCTAGTATGGCAGGAGGAATGTCAAAGCCTAGTAAGAACTGTGTTTCTGTGTGTGTGTGTGTGTGTGTAAAAGAGATAGGAAAGAGGGGGTTTCTAAAGAGACTGAATTACAGGAGTTTCTCGAGAAAGTATAAAACTGGTGACTGGATCAAATCAATCACTCTTAAGATCTATAGCTCATGATTCTCAGATAAGACACATTGTTACAATATTGTCTGACAATTCCAGTTCCTTTATATATTCAGTTCAGTTCAATCGCTCAGTGGTATCTGAATCTTTGCAACCCCACGAATCGCAGCACGCCAGGTCTCCCTGTCCATCACCAACTCCCGGAGTTCACTCAAACTCGTGTCCCTCGAGTCGGTGATGCCATCCAGCCATCTCATCCTCTGTTGTCCCCTTCTCCTCTTGCCCCCAATCCCTCCCAGCATCAGAGTCTTTTCCAATGAGTCAACTCTTCGCATGAGGTGGCCAAAGTATTGGAGTTTCAGCTTCAGCATCAGTCCTTCCAATGAACACCCAGGACTGATCTCCTTTAGGAAAGACTGGCTGGATCTCCTTGCAGTCCAAGGGACCCTAAAGAGTCTTCTCCAACACCACAGTTTAAAAGCATCAATTCTTCAGTGCTCAGCTTTTTTCACAGTCCAACTCTCAGATACATACATGACCACTGGAAAAACCATAGCCTTAACTAGATGGACTTTTGTTGGCAAAGTAATGTCTCTGGTTTTGAATATGCTATCTAGGTTGATCATAACTTTCCTCCCAAGGAGTAAGTGTTTTTTAATTTCATGGCTGCAGTCACCATCTGCAGTGATTTTGGAGCCCAAAAAAATAAAGTCTGACACTGTTTCTACTGTTTCCCCATCATTTCCCATGAAGTGATGGGACTGGAAGCCATGATCTTCGTTTTCTGAAAGTTGAGCTTTAAGCCAAATTTTCACTCTGCTCTTTCACTTTCATCAAGAGTCTCTTTAGTTCTTTTTCCCTTTATGCCATAAGGGTGGTGCCATCTGCATATATGAGGTTATTGATATTTCTCCCAGCAATCTTGATTCCAGGTTGTGCTTATTCCAGCCCAGCGTTTCTCATGATGTACTCTGCATGGAAGTTACATAAGCAGGGTGACAATATAAAGCCTTGACATACTCCTTTTCCTATTTGGAACCAGTGGGTTGTTCCATGTCCAGTTCTAACTGTTGCTTCCTGACCTGCATAGAGGTTTCTCAAGAGGCAGGTCAGGTGGTCTGGTATTCCCATCTCTTTCAGAATTTTCCAGTTTATTGTGATCCATACGGTCAAAGGGTTTGGCATAGTCAATAGGAGATATCAAAACCCCTAAGTTGGATCTATTTTTAATGAAAGATGTTATTTTAAAATATAACAATAATTATTATCTTTTTTTTCTTTTTTTAATGGAACTTAATGAGGGAGAATCAGTTCAATTCAGTTCAGTCGCTCAGTCATGTCCCACTCTTTGCCACCCCATGGAGTGCAGCAAGCCAGGGTTCCCTGTCCATCACCACTTCCCGGAGTTTACTCAAACTGCATTGAGTTGATCAATGCAGTTGGTCAAACTGCATTGACCAACTGCAATGCTGAGATTTGTATGACTGCATTGACCCACTGTACTGACTGATAGTTTGACCAATTGCATTGACCGACTGCAATATCTGAGGTTATTGATATTGCTTTTGGCAAATCTTGATTCCAGCTTGTGCTTCATCCAGCCCAGTGTTTCTCAGTAGGGAGAATAATAGTCATTTAAATCACCTAATTTTCTTAGCTACTTTTGAGAGAGCTAATTTTTAGGTAGGCAGGGCCCTCGAGGAGGAGAAAGGGACAACCGTTTTTTCTACATTCCTTCATCTTAATCACATAAGACTTCTTTTTATTAAGCTTTGAATTGTTATGGTAGCAATCTATTTCACCTAAGACTTTCTTTAATTTCAGAACTAAGGATTACACAACAAAACAACACATTTTGCTCATATGTTTTTCCTTAATCTCTGTACTAATGATTATATGACAACAATGTGTCTTGCTCGAGGACATGTTTCTCCTTCTAAAAAAACCCTTCTGACTAAACCTGTTGTCTTAAGATGTATGTTGTCTGATAAGATGTATGGGTCTGATAAGACCTTTACAACATTGAGTCATTATTTTGAAAAAGTACACAAGACCTTACTAAGGCTAGTGAGTGGGGCACTCTCTGCCCACTTCTGATGTCTATGTCAGAAGCTTTATCTTTCCCTGTTTCCCTGTAATTCAACTTCTGCCACATGAAGCTCTGAGTGACTGAAGTTGCATCTTTGGTCCCGAAGCTAAAGTCTCTCTTTCGAAGATAACAAATCCAACACCATTCACCATAAGCTATCACTTTTAGTCAGTGAAAGTGCATCATACCTATATTGTTTAGAATAAATTTACAAGAAATCTTTCTTTTCTTAGCAATATTTCAGTAAGCAAAATAAATGTAAAACCAGTTAGGGGGTGTATGTTACATTGGCACTTTATAGAAATTACCTTTAGATCAGCAGAAGATCTTTTGGGTTTCAAAATACATATCCCATTTATTTTATGGAAAATTCTCACTCAAGTCCACAGGTACTCTTGGATCTTAAATTAATACTAAAGTGAATGGAAAATATTTCTATTAATTTAAAATAGTTTATTGCCTAAGTCCCTACTCTGGCAACTTCTTTAGTGAAATATTATTTTTCCCTATTTAGAACAAACGTAAATGCTATGCTTATGGAATATCTTATATTGCAAATTTTTAATTTTCTCAAATGTGGCTTTTTTTGAGAAAATAAGTCCCACTCCAAAGGCTAATCAATTCTTCATTTCTCTTTCACTCACACTTCTCCCTCATTAAAATTTCATGACCTCCAACTTTGGCTTCTCATATGATACTTTTTAAAATTTTCTTTTAAATCCAATGAATCTACTCTATCAAAAAATTAATGAAAACTTAGGTTGAAAAACTTTGATATACAAAACAAATAGTATGTTCATTCATTCCAAAAAATGAATAATAATGCAAATATGTATCTATATTATCATAAATGATAAATGAAACAACTTAAGTAGTAAGGTCGGAAATGGAGGCAAAGTGCAGTGCTTTTTTTCCTATTCATTCAGATTGAGGTAAAGCTAAGGAAAAAACTCCATGATAGTTGGCAATATTGATAGAGTACTCATTATGTGATTTAATCTTTAGTGAAACTAAGGTAAAATACCCAAGTAGAGTGTGAAAATGAAAATATTTTAAAGGTGATAAGTAGAAAATATAAATATCAAAAATTTATATAAAAAATACAAATCTTTAAACATTGCAATGTCACATGTATAATATCATGTATGAAACGAGTCGCCAGTCCAGGTTTGATGCACGATACTGGATGCTTGGGGCTTGTGCACTGGGACGACCCAGAGGGAGGGTATGGGGAGGGAGAAGGGAGGAAGGTTCAGGATGGGGAACACAGGTATACCTGTGGCGGATTCATTTTGATATTTGGCAAAACCAATACAATATTGTAAAGTTTAAAAATTAAATAAAATTAAAAAATAAATGAATAAAACTTTATGTTTGAAAAATATTTGTAAATTTCAACAAGCTCTATGAATTAAGTGTTGTTGTTCCATTGCTCAGTTGCATCCAACTCTTTGAACCTGGACAATGCAGCACACCAGGCTTCCTTGTCTTTTCCTGGCACTTGCCCAAACCCATGTCCATTGAGTCAGGGGTGCCATCCAACCATCTCATCCTCTGTCATCCCCTTCTCTTCCTGCCTTCAATCTTTGCCAGCATCGTGGTCTTTTCTAAAGAGTCAGCTCTTCACATCAAGTGGCCAAAGTCTTGGAGCTTCAGTTTCAGCATCAGACATCCTAATGAATGTTCAGGACTGATTTCCTTTAGAATTGACTGGTTCGATCTCCTTGCAGTCCAAGGCATTCTCAAGACTCTTCTGCAAAACCACAGTTCAAAAGGGTCAGTTCTTCAGCACTCAGCATTCGTTATGGTCCACAGCTCTATCCATACATGACTACTGGAAAAACCATAGCTTTGATTACAGAACTTTGTCAGGAAAGTAATGTCTCTGAGTTTTAATATGCTGTCTAGGTTTGTCATAGCTTTTCTTTCAAGGAGCAAGCATCTTTTAATTTTGTGGCTGCAATCACCATTTTCAGTGATTTTTGGAATCCAAGAAAATAAAGCTTATCACTTTTTCCAGTGTTTCCCCATCTATTTGCCATGAAGTGATGAGCTCAGATGCCATGGTCTTAGTTTTCTGAATGTTGAATTTTAAGCCAGCCTTTTCATTCTCCTCTTTTACCTTCATCAAGAGGCTCTTTGGTTCTTCTTCACTTTCTGCCATAAGGGTGCTGTCTTCTGCATATCTGAGGTTATTGATATTTCTCCCAGCAATCTTGATTGCAGCTTCATCACAAATTGAGTGTAGGTTGTGTAGGTTATGATTATAAATTCTTCCTTAGTGGCTCAGATGGTAAAGAATCCTCCTGCAATGCAGGAGTCCCAGATTCCATCACTTGGTCAGGAAAATCCTCTGGAGAAGAGAATTGCTATCCACTCCATGATACTCACCTGAAGAGTTCTTTGGACAGACGAGCCTGGCGAACTTCAGTCCATGTGGTCACAAAGAGTTGGACACAACTGAGCAACTAACACTTTTCACTATGATTGTAAAACCTATTTTATTGCTTCCTGAGCAGTATATTTTCTATGATTATCTGTGTGATGGAAAAGTAATTTTTTCATTCCAGGTATGAAATTCCAAGGTGTGCACTTTCAATGAGAATTTAGTATCTACTCATGTTACAAAGTTCTAATTTTCATATACTAAGCAAGTAATTCTCCACATCTAATATAATTTCACATATTAATTTGGTATACATTTTTTTTTTACTTTTTTTAAAAGAACACTATCAATTATCACATATATTTCAAAATTACAAAGAAGTGTAAATTGGTTCTCTTGTTTACCTTAAATAAGACTGAGGAAGGTCAGGGAATGATAAGAAATGAGAATGGTAAATACATTTTAATTATTACATTTTACCATTTTAATTGTTACAGAAGCCATAATACAGAATCTTAAGAATCAAACAGCATAAAATTGTTTATGAATTATTCCTTAAGCCATCATTTTCAAACTTAAATACAGTTTTCAATATGTTAATAGCTGGCCTCCTTCCTAAGTTTGGCTAATAAAGAATTAGTTTCGTTTTGCTTTTTCATTCAGGATTTCCATTTAGGAAAGACATGGAACTTACTCTATTTTGGGACCCTGCCATACTTGTGCATTGTTTTCATCTAGATAAGGAAGAAACTCTCTAAACCAAACATGTCTCTGTAAGTGAGTCAAGTAAAAAGTGACTTTTTTCTCATTTATCTAGTCTATCACATCAATCCTAAAGAGGGTTATTTGTCTGATATAAGAAGGAGTTTTTTTTTATTCCCAGATCTGAAAAGGAACTAAATTCCTCTATTTTCAGAAAATATATACTTTATTATACACAATCCTATGAGTCAAAAAAAAAGTCACTATTTAAAAATAAAGATGTTAGAAGTCAAAGATTTCTCTGTACTCTAGGTTGCATAAAACATATAGAACTTTCAACCAAAAATTAAGAATCTCTATGAAAAATCCAATCACTTAAGAAAATAGAACATTTAAACAAAGTTCAGGATATGAAAACTACATAATTAAAGCTTGACTGTTCTTCCCTACTTAATTTACCAAAACAAGTTTGTAAATTGCCTAAGAGTTTTTTTCTTTTCTTTTTCTAGTTAAAAGTGTCTTAGAACGGCCAAAAATAATATTCCTAAAAGTATCAGTAAGAATTCTTTGCCCTTTCAGCTAAACTATATTGTAAAGTTACAATAACAAAAACAAGCATATCAAGCAGTAAAAATTTCAAAAAGTAAAAAAAAAGAAAAAGAAAAGTTACAAAATACCTTTTAAAAATGGATGAATTTCTGATTTCTAGGTATGGAAAAATATTTTAGGTATTCAATAATGGAATATAAAATAGTTATAAATGGTAGATAAAAATGATGTGAAATATTGACCAGCTTGGCAATATTTTAATCTCTTTAAAAATAAAAAACTAAAATTAAAAATAAAATAAACATGGTCAGGTATGTCTTAGTTAGTACACATATTAGGTAAGGTTCAAAAATATTCCAAATAACAACAAAAACTTATTTCAAATTGTTAAAAAGTTATGAATAATCAAAAGAAGAATTATCAGTGTGTATCAGTACTTAGCTCATGTATTCATTGCTTGTGTGTGAATGCTCAATTGTTTCAGTCATATACAACTATCTGAGACACTAGACTGTAACCCTCCAGACTTCTCTATACATGGAATTCTCCAGGTAAGAATACTGGAGTGGATTACCATCCCCTGCTTTAGGGGATCTTCCCAACCCAGGTACTGCATCCATGTCTCCTGCCTCCCCTGCACTGCAGACAGATTCTTTACCACTGTGCCACAGGGAAGTCCCTGGAAAAATGCAAATAGCCAGTTAAGTTGTAAAATATTCATTCACTAGGAATCCAAGAAAATTCATCACAGTCATGATGAGTTTTTAATTAAATTGGTAAATATGAAAACTTCAGTATCTATTTTATATAATAATTAGAAAAATAAACACACTATATGGATGATAAGAATGCAAATTTGGTGGGCAATGTGAAATAATATTTGTTTACTTATATCTCATATTTTAAGTATGGAAATATGTGTTTGAGCCTTAAAAATGCTCTTCTCTTTGACTCAATTTTTCTACATTTGGAATTAAGCTATAGGTTATTATCAGAGATGTATATAAAAATTATGGGAAAAGAACTCATCACAATAATGTAAATTACCAATAATTAAAGAACCTAAATGTCCAGATAATCACGATGGTGTCATCACTGACCTAGAGCCAGACATCCTGGAATGTGAAGTCAAGTGGGCCTTAGAAAGCGTCACTACGAACAAAGCTAGTGAAGGTGATGGAATTCCAGTTGAGCTATTCCAACACCTAAAAAATGATGCTGTGAAAGTGCTGCACTCAATATGCCAGCAAATTTGAAAACTCAGCAGTGGCCACAGGACTGAAAAGGGTCAGTTTTCATTCCTATCCTAAAGAACGGCAATGCCAAAGAATGCTCAAACTACCACACAATTGCACTCATCTCACATGCTAGTAAAGTAATGCTCAAAATTCTCCAAGCCAGGCTTCAGCAATATGTGAACCATGAACTTCCTGATGTTCAAACTGGTTTTAGAAAAGGCAGAGGAACCAGAGATCAAATTGCCAACATCTGCTGGGTCATAGAAAAAGCAAGAGGTTTCAGAAAAACATCTCTTTCTGCTTTATTGACTATGCCAAAGCCTTTGACTGTGTGGATCACAATAAACTGTGGAAAATTCTGAAAGAGATGGGAATACCAGACCACCTGATCTGCCTCTTGAGAAATTTGTATGCAGGTCAGGAAGCAACAGTTAGAACAGGACATGGAACAACGGGGTGCTTCCAAATAGGAAAAAGAGTTCGTCAAGGCTGTATATTGTCACCCTGCTTATTTAACTTCTATGCAGAGTACATCATGAGAAACGCTGGACTGGAAGAAACACAAGCTGGAATCAAGATTGCCGGGAGAAATATCAATAACCTCAGATATGCAGATGACACCACCCTTATGGCAGAAAGTGAAGAGGAACTCAAAAGCCTCTTGATGAAAGTGAAAGTGGAGAGTGAAAAAGTTGGCTTAAAGCTCAACTTTCAGAAAACGAAGATCATGACATCCAATCCCATCACTTCATGGGAAATAGATGGGGAAACAGTGGAAACAGTGACAGACTTTATTTTTCTGGGCTCCAAAATCACTACAGATGGTGACTGCAGCCATGAAATTAAAAGACGCTTACTCCTTGGAAGGAAAGTTATGACCAACCTAGATAGCATATTGAAAAGCAGAGACATTACTTTGCCAACAAAGTTTTGTCTAGTCAAGGCTATGGTTTTTCCTGTGGTCATGTATGGATGTGAGAGTTGGACTGTGAAGAAGGCTGAGCGCTGAAGAATTGATGCTTTTGAACTGTGGTGTTGGAGAAGACTCTTTAGGGTCCCTTGGACTGCAAGGAGATCCAACCAGTCCATTGTGAAGGAGATCAGCCCTGGGATTTCTTTGGAAGGAATGATGCTAAAGCTGAAACTCCAGTACTTTGGCCACCTCATGCGAAGAGGTGACTCATTGGAAAAGACTCTGATGCTGGGAGGGATTGGGGGCAAGAGGAGAAGGGGACGACAGAGGATGAGATGGTTGGATGGCATCCCTGACTCGATGGACGTGAGTCTGAGTGAACTCCGGGAGTTGGTGATGGACAGGGAGGCCTGCGTACTGCGATTCATGGGGTCGCAAAGAGTCGGATATGACTGAGCGACTGATCTGGCTCTGATCTGATCTGAATGTCCAATACTGGAATCATAAAATATGATATTTCTAGACAAATAACTATCCAATAAATAATAATTTCAAACAAAGATAAGAATTCCAAACAAGATAAATTGTCCATGACATTATCTTATATAATCATTTAAAGATATTGTATTTTATATATACTAAGATAATAATTTTGTGAACATTATAAAATAAAAATATCAAGAAACTATATTCAGTTCTTAATATTAATCATTGTTGGAAGAAATATGTATGATTTTTATTTTCTTCTTTGTACTTTTACGCAGTTAAAAACCAGAGATTTTCAGGTTGGGTAAAAGGATTTTCTGTAAGATACCCATAGGTCATATTAACTGGTCTCAACACTTATTTAAAGCTACAGTTATCAAGATAGTGTAATATTAGCATAAGGATAGACATATGAATTAATTGAAAAGAAAAGAGAAAACAGAAATAAACTCATAACATACATGGTTAGCTGACTTTCAATAATGATTATATGATAATTTATTAAGAAAAATTTTTTTCAATAAATAACACCAGACCAACTTGGTATCTTTGTGTCAAAAAAGTATTAGTAGTTTTACCCGCACTGTCAACCAAATTAAAAATATGAAATAAACTTGAATTGGATTACATCTCTAATGTAAAATAAAGCTATAAAATTACTAAAATAAACTAGAATAA
Organism: Bos grunniens; assembly: GCF_055505025.1. Taxonomy (NCBI): domain Eukaryota; kingdom Metazoa; phylum Chordata; class Mammalia; order Artiodactyla; family Bovidae; genus Bos; species Bos grunniens. The sequence goes on along the minus strand of NC_141179.1, from coordinate 3,470,251 downwards.
AAAACTAGAAATTGATTAAATTGGACAAGCAAAATGGAAAACCTTTGTTGCTACAATGATAGCCTTAAGAAAATGAGATGACATTCTGGAGATTTTCTGAAATTATTTGCAAGGCATTATCTCATAAAGGTCTTGTTTCCAGAATTATTTTGTATAAAACCCTTGAAACTCAAACATGAGACAGCAATTTACAAAAATGGGAAATTTTTAAAACTGATCCTTCAAATAGAAACACACACAAAGGATGGAAAATTAGCACATGAAATCATTAGAGAAATGCATAAAGCCACATTGAGTTACCTCTGCAATCCTATAAAATTGAATGAATTAAAAAGACTGACGGTATCAATTTGTGGTGAAGAGGTGCGGTAACTAGCATTCTCATACACTGCTAATGGGAATTCACTGTAGAGAACCTTGTCAGGTTTTTATGAAGTTAAGCATACACCACATTGCTTAGAAATTCTACTTCTAGGTATTAGAAAAAAATGTAAATCTATGCAATACCTATACAGTTGATCCTGAAAGAACAAGGACTTGAACCATGTGTGTCCACTTATCAGTGGATTTTTTTTTTATAATAAATGTATAATACTACATATTCAAGGTTGTTTGAACCCAAGAAAACAGAAACTTGGATAGGAGGGCCGACTATAAATGGATTTATAAATGGACAAAGAGGAGATCAGTACCTCTAACCCCAGTATTATTTAAGGGTCAACTGTCCTTGAATATTCAAAGAAACTTTACTTGTAATAGCCAAAATATGGAAACAATCTAAACTTCTCTAAGCTGGTGAATCCATAAACAAATTATGGTGCATCCATGCAATGGAGAAATGAAAAGATCTATCCAAATGAATTCAGACTTCTAGAGAATAGCATGGAGACATAAGACCTTACATGAACAATACAAATAAACAGAGGAAAACAATAGAATGCCAAAGACTAGAGATATTGTCAAGAAAATTGAAGAGATCAAGGGAACATTTCATGCAAGGATGCGCAAGATAAAGGACAGAAACAGTAAGGATCTAACACAAGCAGAAGAGATTAAGAAGAGGTGGCAAGAATACACAGAAGAACTATTCAGAACTATACAAGAGAGGTCTCCATGACCCAGAAAACCACCATGGTGTGGTCACACATCTAGAGCTAGACATCCTGGAGTGTGAAATCAAGAGGGCCTTAGGAAGCATTGTTACAAAAAGAGCTAGTGGAAAGTGAAAGTTTAAGTTGTTCAGTTGTATCTGACTGTTTGCAACCCCATGGACTTCTCCAGGCAAGAATACTGAAGTGAGTAGCCTTTCCATTCTCCAGGGGATCTTCCCAACCTAGGGACCGAACCCAGGTTTCCTGCATTGCAGGTGGACTCTTTACCAGCTGAAACACATGAGAAACCCAAGAATATTGGAGTGAGCAGCCTATCCCTTCTCCAGTGGATCTTCCCAACCCAGGAATTGAACCAGGGTCTCCTGCATTGCAGGCAGATTCTTTACCAGCTGAGCCACCGGGGAAGCTCAACTGAATTATGAAAATCCTAAAAGATGATGCCATTAGTGTGCTGCACTCAAGATGTCAGCAAATTTGGAAACATTGGCAACATGACTGGAAAAGGTCAGTTTTTGCTCCAATCCCAAAGAAGGGCAATGCCAAAGAATGTTTGAACTACCACACAATTGAGTTCACTTCACATACTAATAAAGTTATGATCAAAATCCTTCAAGCTAGGCTTCATCAGTACATGAACTGAGAATGTCCAGATGTACAAGCTAGATTTAGAAAAGGCAGAGGAACCAGGCAACAAATTGCCAACATCCACTGCACCAAAGAGAAAGCAAGGTGATTCAGAAAAATATCTATTTCTTCTTCACTGATGACACTGAAGCCTTTGACCATGTAGATCACAATAAACTAGGGAATATTCTTAAAGAGATGGGAATACTTGATCACCTTACCTGTCTCCTGAGAAACCTGTTTGCAAGTCAAGAAACAACAGTTAGAATTTTACATGGAGAAAGTGACTGGTTCAAAGATAGGAAATGAGTATGAAAGGCTCCTGGATATTGCCATTCTGCTTATTTAACTTCTATGCAGAGTATATTATGCAAAATGCCAGGCTGCATTAATCACAAACTGGAATCAAGATTGACAGGAGAAATATAAGCAGCCTCAGATACAGATATATCATTGTAATGGCAGAAAACAAAGAAGGACTAAAGAGCCTCTTGTTGAGGGTAAAAGAGGAGAGTAAACAAGTTGGCTTAAAATTCAACATTCAGAAAAAAAAAAAAAAAAACTAAGATCATGGCATCTGATCCTATCACTTTATGGCAAATAGATGGGGAGAAAGTGGGAGCAGTGGCAGATGTTATTTTCTTGGGCTTCCAAGTCACTGTGGATGGTGACTTCAGCCATGAAATTAAAAGATGCTTGCCCCTTGGAAGAAGAGCTATGGCAAACCTAGGTAGTGTATTAAAAAGCAGAGACATCACTTTGTCAACAAAGATCCTTGTAGTCAAAGTCAAAGCTATGGTTTTCCCATAGTCATGTACAGATGGCAGAGTTGGACAATAAGGAAGGCTGAGCACTGAAGAATTGATGCTTCCAAACTGTGGTGCTGGAGAAGACTCTTGAGAGTCCCTTAAGCTGCAAAGAGGTCAAACCAGCCAATCCTAAAGGAAATCAACCCTGAATACTCATTGGAAGGACTGATGCTGACACTGAAGCTCTAATATTTTAGCCATATTATGGGAAGAGTTGACTCATTGGAAAAGACCCAATGCTGGGAAAGATTGAAGACCAAAGCAGAAGGGAGCAACAGAGGATGAGATGGTTAGATAGTATCACTGACTCAGTGAACATAAGTCTGAGAAAACTCCAGGAGACAGTGAAGGACCCGGAAGCCTGGGGTGCTACAGTTTTGTTATTGTTCAGTTGCTCAATCACGTCTGATTCTTTGCCACTTCATCGACTGCAGCGTGCCAGACCTCTTTGCTACTGTTTAGGGGTCACAAAAAGTCAGACATGACTTAGTGACCAAACTATACAATGGAATATGATAACCTTAAAAAGAAAGATGTATCTATATATGCAAGAATTTTGATAATTCTCATAAACATTACATTAAATGAAAAATATTAGAGACAAAAAGACACATATAAATGAATTTATTTATATGACATTCTAGAAAAGAAAACAATGTAGAAAAAGATGTCATAAGTTATTGCCAGAAAGAAAAGTATGGTCAGGAGTTTAACTGCAGTATACCATAAGGGACTTTCTGTGTGATGGAAATATTCTGTATTTCAATTATAGTAGTGGGTATATGATGGTATACATATATCAATTTCATCAAAATCTATATATAAAAAGGATGAAATTTACTGTATTGTAATTGAAATTTACTGTATTTACTGAAATTTACGGTACTGTATGTGTGTGTGTGTGTGCTCAGTCATCTCATACTCTTTGTGACCCAACGGACTATAGCCCACCAGAATAGAATTTTCCAGGCAAGAATACTGGAATGGGTTGGCATTTCCTAGTCCAACTGTATTGTATATTAAATCTGAATTGATATGACTAAAAAGATAAATTTATATTTTTATAACAATTTATAATAGTTATGTTGATACAACAGTAGTGAACATTTATCGAATTACAATTTATAAAAACATTTTCACATAATCATCTCGTTGGATACATTGGGTCATTTTTATAAGTGTGGACATTAAATGTTAGGTGATTTTGAAATGTTTTTTAAAAGCATAATGATTGCTATGGGGATGGGTAAGACTCAGATGCAGCCTGAGATTTATTCAGCAAGCATACAATGGAAGGAGAATAAATTTTGTATTGTAAGTATATGAGTTCAAATCTTAGAACTCCTTCTAAAATATACGGAAATTGCTTAAAAAGGATAATCATCAGTATTACAATAACCTTTTCAAAATGTCTAGTAAAATACATAATACATTTTAAGTATTCTCTTGTCATTATTCCGTTCCTTGTCTTTTCATTAAATTGCTATTCTTTTAATCTCTCCTGAATAGACACTGTCTCTTAGTAGCATCAGCACTTTCCAAATCATCCAAGTCAGAAGTCCTGGAGACATAGAACTTTACCTCCCTCTCTCTACTAATATTCTTATGATAGGGAGCCTTGCAACTTCCTAAAAATGTCTCAAATTCTTCCTGACTCACCCTTAGTCTCTACACTTCCCTAGTTAAAGTTCTCATTTGTTTCCCTTTTAGAGTTCTGAAACTGCTTCACATCTCATCTTTCAGATGCTGAATTGCTTTCTACATTGCTTCCAGAGTGAGCACCCTAAAGCACAAAACTGACCATTATTCTCATACTGGCTTCATTTATTAGCTCCATGTGTATGAGCAGTTTGAATTTTAAACTCAATAGCATATGAAGCACTTCATGATCTGATCTTAGCCTTTTTCCCTGGTCTCCACTCTGAACCCCACACCTCCAATATCCAGTCCCACAGAACTTCTTGCAGTTTACCTCAGTAAAGCCTACTTATCCCAATCCTATCCTTATCCTGAGAATACTCCTTTCTCTTTTTCTGGGCTAACTAATTCCTGCTCTTCATTTGCAAATATTTTTCCTCCAGAAAGTCTTCTCTGATTAAATAAAACTCTGTTAGTTTTGTCCTTTCTCTGGGTTCATATAACTTCGCAAGCACAATACCATGGAATTTATGACCCTGTGTTAACATTATTTGCCTTCACATTTATCTACACCATTGACAATGAATGCCTTAGTGGACAAAGTCTTTCTTATAGTTATTATATCAGCCCCTAGAACAATGCATGAAATAATCATATACTGAATGAATAAATGTAAACATATTGAACAAATGAATAAGTAATACTTGGGCTTCTTTCTGTCATCTCTAAGTTTATTTGGCAAAAAGGAAATTTGTGCACCCAAATGTTTTCACACTATTTTTTGAATAACGTAGGAAAAATTGTGATGATATTTCCCTGCTTTTTATACATTCAAATACTTTAGCAATTCTCAGTTTCCAAGAAAAGGAATCATTATTTAGTAAAAATTAAAACTAATGTCAGAAGACTTGTTACTATTTCTAGCTCTGCAAGTAACTAGCTAAATAACTAAGTCCAATAGCTTCGCTATGTTTCAGTTTTCTCACAAACTAAGGGATACTCTGATGTTTATCCTAATTCGAAGGAGTGTTTTTTGAGTCCATTTTGTATTTTTGTAAAATCTAATAACCTTGATCCGTGGGATAGTTTTAATTTCTCTACTTTCCTTTCTAGCCTACAAAGTCTTTTTTGGGGTAGAAATCCCTAGGTACTTAAGATATAAAACACTGCAATTTACTCTTTGTTAGCTTTCTAGAACCTGGTTTCCTTTTTATTCATGTGTATAACACATTATTGCAAAATAATTTTCTATACCAATCTCTTGAAGCTGCCACCTCTCTATTTCACTGAGTCCCCCATTCCCTCAAATCAAATACCACTCTCTCAATATTACTTCAAAGTGCTGAAGCTACGTTTGTTCTCCCTCCCTTCTCTCATCTCTTCTTAACCTTACTCCTCACCTTGCTTCTCTCATAATTACCTCTCATAATTTCTGTCCAGCAGCAGTTCACCCATGTTGCCCAGTCCACCTTTGTTTTATCTTTCTATTCCATTAAGTATGAGTTCAATACCCATCTCCTTCAAATACTTGTCTTCAGTTAACCCTGTTTCTTCTCTGATCTTCTCACAGAGAGTCTCAGGCACCCTTTCAACTCAATGTAGCAAGTAATGAACAATCTGATTAAATATTATTATTATTATCAAATTATCCAGTTCATAGAACAAAATTTAATAATTCAAGGAAGACAACTGTTTATACTAAAATACGGAATAAATCTGGAAACTCCAAGTTCTCGGTCTCAATTGTATTCCCAATTTGTTTGTATCCTTCCTTTAGTCCTTCATGAGGAGAAGTCTAAAAATATACAGCACAGAGACCACCAAGATTTTTAGCTTTTCTGATATTCTAATAGGTGGAATATTTCCAGTGTATTAGCTATCTAATAAATATACTGATTTTATTTAAATGGCCTTTATTTTCTAATCAAAATATGTAAATTTCAAGTTTCTACTACTCTTAGAGGCTAAAAATAAGTGAATATAAATATATTCACATTTACAGTTGAAACAGACTCTATACATTGTCTGGTTTAAACTCATTATTTTAGATGAGGAAACTGAGAGCCATGAAAATGAAGACATTTAGTGAAAGTCACACTACGTCTAGGTGGTAAGTCAGCATTAGGACGTTCTTCTCCCAATCCTCAGCTCCTTTGGACTTGTTTATCCTTCTGTTACCTGGGATGGAGAGAGTCAAAGAACACCCTTTCTCATAGGCCTCAGTTCTAAATAAGGACACAAAGAATCTGAGGTCTTACCCCTGGCAAAGGCAAGTGCACTGAAGAAAGAACTGAAAGAACACCTCAAGGGAGAAGTGGGCCAAGCCAAGAGAGGCACTGGAGCTGGAATGATGAGGTACATGGTTTCTTAAGACAAGGCTTTTGCATATTCATCTAGGCAGGTGTGAACTGAGAGTTTTCATTGACAGTTGCAAGTTACAAAACAATAGGCTTTATTGCCTATGTCTTTCCCATAATCCAGTCTGTTATAATCAGATGTATGTGTGTCTAGATTATTTATGAACCCATAACAAGCTTCCTGGCGGCCCACTCCAGTATTCTTGCCTGGAGAGTCCCAGGGACAGAGGAGCCTAGTGGGCTGCCATCTATGGGGTCACACAGAGTTGGACACGACTAAAGCGACTTAGCAGCAGAGGCAGCAACAAGCTTCCAGGTACCTAAATTTACTCAAGGACACAGCTGTGCACCACTGGTGCATTCGCAGGAATTGAAAGTTAGTTTGTATCTACTGGGTGCCTAGGGCACAGGCAGAGTTAGAAAACTCTGGTTATTTTGTAGCATATCTGTGAGCTCTGGGGTTCCAAGATCAGCTTGAATCTTTTTCTGCTAGGCTACTCCTCATTGCTAATGTGTAACTTCCTACCTAACACTTCAGTTTATTGCCAGGGTATAGGCAGAATAAACATATTATTACAATTCTCCTGAAGTGGACATCTGAATAACATACTTTACCATTAGATATTGACTTGTACTTGTTATTGAAAAAGAAATGACACAGTTTTTGCTATGAGTAGCAATTGAAAAGTACAAGGAAAACTTTAACATATTCCTATTGGTACACTAGGATAGGATTTGTGTTAGCAAATTATTCTCAATATTATTCAGTTTTGACTGTTACTAGTTTACCTATGAAGTAAGCTTTATAAAGATTTAACTTTTAAGATTAGTAATAAACAGCTAGATTGTTAAGAAAACCATCTGGAGGTAGTACAGTACTTGGGGGACGCATAAATTTTTAATTATGATTGTACTTTGTAGCTATTTCTATAGAGAAGTAGGTTCAGTGCTAATTATATAATCCAGTGCAATAGTTTTAAGACACCTTTTTAACACAATTTTTAATTATGTAGGTAAAATGTACAACATAAATAGTTGGTTTTATATTTTACACCTGAATACATTGCATGTTGTTTGAGAAGGAGAAGACAGAGGATGAGATGGTTGAATGGCATCATCGACTCAATGGACATGAGTTTCAGCAAGCTCCGGGAGTAGGTGATGGACAGGAAGGCCTGGCGTGCTGCAGTCCATGGGGTCCCAAAGATATGCACAGTATTGAGTGACTGAATGGAACTGTTGTTCTTCATGGTTTTAATTCCTAATATTTATTAAAGGAAGAAAGCAGAAATTTGGAATTTGTAAAGCATAGTTTTAATTGAATTTACATTCTTTAGTTGCAGTAGTACCATAGCTAGTATCCGTTGATTGGTTAACATCCAGTTTGTCAATTTATGAATGAGATAATTAATCATTGAAACAATCTAAATCTCCACTTATGGTGTAATAAATTAGACCAAACAGCTAGTATTTTTATTTTATGTTCCAGTGCTCTGTTCAGTTCAGTCACTCAGTTGTGTCTGATTCTTTGCAACCCCATGGACTGCAGCATGCCAGGCTTCTTTGTGCATTACCAATTCCCAGGGCTTACTCAAACTCATGACCACCACATCAGTGATGCCATCCAACCATCTCATCCTCTTTTGTCCCCTTCTGTCCCCGAGGTCAATCTTCCTCAGCACCAGGGTATTTTCTAGTAACTCAGTTCTTTGCGTCAGGTGGTCAAAGTATTGGAGTTTCAGCTTCAGCATCAATCCTTCCAATGAATATTCAGGACTGATTTCCTTTAGGATAGACTGGATGGATCTCCTTGCAGTCCAAGGGACTCTTAAGAGTCTTCTTCAACACCACAGTACAAGCATCAATTCTTTGGCACTCAGCTTTCTTTATGGTCCAACTGGAAAAACCAGAGCTTTGACTAGATGGACCTTTGTTGACAAAGTAATGTCTCAGCTTTTTAATATGCTATCTAGGTTGATCATAGCTTTCCTTCTAAGAAGCAAGCATCTTTTAATTTTTTGGCTGCAGTTACCATTTGCAGTGATTGTGGACCCAAGAAAATAAAGTCTCTCACCATTTCCATTGTTTCCCCATCTATTGGTCATGAAGTGATGGGACCAAAAGCTATGATCTTAGTTTTCTAAATGTTGAGTTTTAAGCCAGTGTTTTCACTCTCCTCTTTCACTTTCATCAAGAGGCTCTTTAGTTCTTCTTTGTTTTCTGCTATAAGCATGATGTCATCTGTATACCTGAGGTTATTGATATTTCTCCCAGCAATCTTGATTCCAGCATGTTTCCTCCAGCCCACCATTTAGCATGATGTAGTCTGCAATAAACAGGGTGACAATATGCAGCCTTGACATACTCCTTTCCTGATTTGGAACCAGTCTGTTGTTTCATGTCCAGTTCTAACTGTTGCTTCTTGACCTGCATACAGACCTTCTTGACCTTTCTTAGGAGGCAGTTCAGGTGATCTGGTATCCTGATTTCTTTTTTTTATTATTATTATTTTATTTTTTAACTTTACAATATTGTATTGGTTTTGTCATACATCAACATGAATCCGCCACAGCTATACACGTGTTCCCCATCCTGAACCCTCCTCCCTCCTCCTTCCCCGTATCATCCCTCTGAGTCATCCCAGTGCACCAGCCCCAAGCATCCAGTATTGTTCATAGAACCTGGACTGGTGACTCGTTTCATATATGATATTATTCATGTTTCCATGCCATTCTCCCAAATAATCCCATCCTCTCCCTCTCCCACAGAGTCCACAAAACTGTTCTATACATCAGTGTCTCTTTTGCTGTCTCGTATACTGGGTTATTGTTACCATCTTTCTAAATTCCATATATATGCATTAGTATATTGTATTGGTGTTTTTCTTTCTGGCTTACTTCACTCTGTATAATAGGCTCCAGTTTCATCCACCTCATTAGAACGGAATCAAATGTATTCTTTTTAATGGCTAAGTAATACTCCATTGTGTATATGTACCACAGCTTTTTTATCCATTCATCTGCTGATGGACATCTAGGTTGATTTCTTGAAGAATCTTCTACAGTTTTTTGTCATTCACACAGTCAAGGACTTTGGAGTAGTCAATAAAGCAAAAGTTGATGTTTTCCTGGAACTTGCTTTTTTGATGATCCAATGGATGTTGGCATTTTGATTTCTGGTTCCTCTGCCTTTTCTAAATCCAGGTTGAACTTCTGGAAGTTCACAGTTCAGGTACTTTTGAAGCCTGGCTTGGAGAATTTTGAGCATTACTTTAATGTGAGATGAGTGCAATTGTGCAGTAATTTAAACATTCTTTGGCATTGCCTTTCTTTGGGATTGAGATAAAAACTGAGATTTTCCAGGCCTGTGGCCACTGCTCAGTTTTCCAAATGTGCTGGTATATTGAATGCAGCAATTTCACAGCATCATCTTTTAGGATTTGAAATATCTCAACTGGAATTCCATTACCTCCATCAGTTTCATTTGTGGTTGTTTCCTAAGATCCGCTTGACTTCTCACTCCAGGATGTCTGGCTCTAGGTGAGTGATCACACCATCACAGTCATCTGCATGATGACAATATTTTTGTGTAGTTCTTCAGTGTGCTCTTGCCACCTCTTTTTCATATCTTCTGCTTCTGTTAGGTCCATACCATTTCTGTCCTTTATTGAGCCCATCTTTGCATGAAATATTTCCTTGGTATCTCTAATTTTCTTGAACAGATATCTAGTCTTTCCTATTCTATTGTTTTCCTCTACTTATTTGCATTGATCACTGAGGAAGGCTTTCTTATCTCTCCTTGCTATTCTTTGGAACTCTGCATTCAGATAGGTATACCTTTCCTTTTCTCCTTTGCCTTTAGCTTCTGTTCTTTTATCAGCTATGTGTAAGGCCTCCTCAGACAACCATTTTGCCTTTTTGCATTTTGTTTTGTTGGGGAATGGTCTTGATTACTGCCTCCTACACACTATCACAAACCTCCATCCATAGTTCTTCAGGCACTCTGTTAGATCTAATCCCTTGAATCTATTTGTCACTTCCACTGAATAGTCATAAGGGATTTGATTTAGGTCATATCTGAACCATCTGGTGGTTTTCCCTACTTTCTTTAACTTCATTCTGAATTTGGCAATAAGAAATTCATGATCTGAGTCACAGTCAGCTCCCAGTCTTCTTTTTGTTGACTCTATAGAGCTTCTCCATCTTTGGTTGCAAAGAATATAATCAATCTGATTTCGGTGTTGACCATCTGGTGATGTCCAAGTGTAGAATCTTCTCTGGTGTTGCTGGAAGAGTATGTTTGCTTTGATCACTGCGTTCTCTTGACAGAACTCTGTTAGCCTTTGCCCTGCTTCATTCTGTATTCCAAGGCCAAACGTGCCTGTTACTCCAGGTGTTTCTTGACTTCCTACTTCTGCATTTCAGTCTCCTATAATGAAAAGGATATCTTGTTTGGGTGTTAGTTATAGAAGGCCTTGTAGGTCTTCATAGAACCATTCTACCTCAGCTTCTCCAGCATTACTGGTCAGGGCATAGACTTGGTTTACTGTGATATTGAATGGATTGCCTTGGAGGTGAACAGAGATCATTCTGTCATTTTTGAGATTACATCCAAATACTGCATTTTGGACTCTTTTGTTAACTATAATGGCTACTCCATTTCTTCTAAGGGATTCTTGCCTACATTCACCCACTCCAGTCCATTTTAGTTCACTGATTTGTTAAATATTAATGTTCACTCTTGCCATCTCCTGTTTGACTATTTCCAATTTACCTTGATTCCAGTGTTACTTATTCTAAAAGCCCGTGATCTTGAAAAATAAAAGTCATGTTGATTGATTATCATCTATGTTCCTAGCTTCAGTGCCAGCTAGAAGGAAAGCTGAAATAAGCTCTGTGTTTTGAAGAAATAAGGAGGCATAGACAATAATGTTTATGTATATGAATGTTTCCTTCAGCATTACTTGAAATGGTGATTTAAGTAAAAATAAGGAAAATAAGCTAAAGTATAGCTCTAAACACAGAACAGCATTCACTATTGAATAATATTATAAAATAATATTTTATAAGGGCATATGTAGTTTATAATCCATCTAGTCAAAAATAATAAACATATATAGCTTCATTAACACAATTCAAGTTACTAAATTGCAAACCATAATCAAAATTAAGCAAACTCTCTCCCTTGTAAAGCTTACATCTTCATGGTGAAAGCATACAGCAGAGATAAGTAAATAAAAGTAATACATGTAAGGTAGCAGCAGACAGGGTAAGGTAACAGAGAATTACAGTGAGGCTACTGTTTAAGAATAGTCAAGGAAATTAAAGCTGAGCTATTTCAAATTACAGGTAAGTTATAAAAAATCCTAAAATGTGATGCTGTTAAAGTGCTGCAGTGAATATTTCAGCAAATTTGGAAAATTCAGTAGTGGCCACAGGACAAGAAAAGTAACTTTTCATTCCAATCCCAAAGAAGGGCAGAGTCAAAGAATGTACTAACTACTATGCAATTGTACTCACTTCACATGCTAGCAAGTTTATGCTCAAAATTGTTCATGTTAGGATTCAGCAGCATATGAACCAAGGACTTCCAGATGTACAAGCTGGGCTTAGAAAAGGTAGAGGAACCAGAGATCAAAATGCCAGCATTCACTGGATCATTGAGAAACCAAAGGAATTCCAGAAAAAAAAAAATCTACTTCTGCTTCATTGACTATGCTAAAGCGTTTAATTGTGTGGGTCACAACAAACTGTGGAAAATTCTTAAAAAGATGGGAATACCAGACCACCTCACTTGTCTCCTCAGAAACCTGAATGTGGGTCCAGAAGCAATAGTCAGAATTGGATATGAAACAATGGACTGATTCAAAATTGGGAAAGGAGTATATCAGGATTGTATATTGTCACCCTGATTATTTAAATAGTATGCATAATACATCAGGCTTACCTAGTGGCTCAGCTGGTAAAGAATCCACCTGCAGCATGCGAGACCTGGGTTTTATGCCTGGGTTGGGAAAAGGGAATGGCTATCCACTCCAGTATTCTGGCCTAGAGCATTCCATGGACTGTATTATGTGAAATGCTGGGCTTGATGAATCGCAAACTGGATTCAATATTGCCAGGAGAAATATCAACAACTTCAGATAGCAGATGATACCATTCTAATGGAAGAAATTGAAGAGGAACTCTTTGAGAGCCTTCTGATGATAAAGGTGAAAGAGGAGAGTGAAAAAGTTGGCTTAAAAGTCAACATTAGAACACAAAACAAACAAACAAACAAAAACAGAGAGCATGGCACTCAGTCCCATCACTTTGTGGCAAATAGATGGGGAAAAATATGGAAGCAGTGGCAGATATTCTTTTCTTGGTTTCCAAAATCACTGTGGACAGTGACTGCAGTCATGAAATTCAAAGATGCTTGCTCCTTGGAAGGATAGCTTAACAAATATTGACAGCACATTAAAAGTCAGAGATATCACTTTGCCGACAAAGATCTGTATAGAAAAAGCTGTAGTTTTTCCAGTAGTCATGTATGGATGTGAGAGTTGGACCATAAAGAAGGCTGAATGCTGAAGAATTGATGCTTTTGAACTGTGGTGTTGGAAAAGACTCTTGAGAGTCCCTTGGACTGCCAGGAGTTCAAACAACTCAATCCTAAAGAAAATCAACCCTGAATATTCATGGGAAGGACTGATGCTGAAGCTGAAGCTCCAATATTTTAGCCATCTGACAGGAAGACCTGACTCACTGGAAAAGGTCCTGATGCTGGGGAAGACTGAAGGCAGAAGGAGAAGGAGAGGACAGAGGATGAGGTGGTTGGATGGCATCATTGACTCAATGGACATGAGTTTGGGCAAACTCCAGGAGATGGTGAGAGATAGGGAGGGTGATAGACTGATGTCATGCAGTCCATGGGGTTTCAGAGTCTGATACAACTCAGCAGTTGAATAACAACAATGTGTAAGATTTGGAAGAGAGGATCAGTGAAGTGTTCCTTCTAGGCTAATTGTTCTCAGTTACTCAAAACAGACCTTTCTGTGTGTCTTATGTAATTCCTCTTAGGCTTTCCAATATGTCAAGAAGAAACAAGCAGTATTCTAGTCCTTTTGTGCATTCCTTCTTTTTAACACTTTAATTTTCAAATTCTGTTCATTTTCCAAGCCTCAGGTAATCTCCCAATACAAACTTCACATCACTGATATGCACAATATCTACATCATTGAACACTGGAGGGGATCCTCTATAGAGCTCTGTGAAGCTTTCTCCTCTTTGGTGCTCTGTCCACACACTGTAGCAGCCTTAATATACCTGGACTCTTAACTCTAGATTTTCCTTCAGGAAGTTCCTTTAAAATTATTGCAATTCTCCCTTCTTGTACCACAGCCCAGAAGCATATTCTGTTCACTTAGCTGGGGCAATCAAAGATCTTTCCTAAATTGTGTCTTGAGTCTCAAGATTTATTTTATTCATTTTTTCTTTTCCCCAGTGCTTTGTAAATCATCATTTTATGTATTTTATGCTTTTAACTGTTTCAGTAGGAAAGGTTCAGCTGTTCTTCTTTACTCCATCTTGCCAGAAGCAGAAGTATTGTAATAGAAATTTAAGGAAAGATTTAAATATATCAATCAAGGTCCACTATTTTCTTTTTTTTTTTTTATTTTAAAATAATTATTTTTTTAATTTAAATTTATTTATTTTAATTAGAGGCTAATTACTTTACAATATTGTATTGGTTTTGCCATGAATTAACTATTTTCTAAATCTGACCCTGACTATTCTATTTAAAAAAAGTATAATAAACTAAACCCTCCATCATCTATTCAAAAATACCTTCATGTGTTTTCTGAAATTTGTTCAGATGGAGTTTGGTGTGGTTTCTTACATCTTGGAATGTGCTGTGCTCATACCCTCCCAGCCTAATTGGCGTCATTTTTCTTATTACTTTTAAGTTAATGAAATTTCAACCACTAAGCAGAAAATGGAGATTCTTTGTATTCCAGTTCCTCTCAGGGGAATGTAGCCTCCATCCAGAACACATTTGGAGAAAAAAAGATTCTTCTTTGCTCTTTGAGCTGGTAATTTTTTCATCAGAACATAGGAGTTTGAAGCTTTATTCAATGACCTAATTTCCACCCCCCTACCCTGCTTGTCTTAGTGCTATAACCTCTGCCTGTGTGTACGTATTAAAGCATGAGTCAGTCGTCTTTTAAATTTTTTTGTCTGTGTAGTTAGAGACAAACTATCTTCCATTTAATGTAGAATTTTACAGTAATAAGAGTATGATCTGGTAAAGATTTCGTTTTTAAATTCATGTTTAAAAAAAACAGAAAATACAATTAACAGTTGAAAATAAAGTGAATAATGTTCAATATATTAATAAAGTCATGTGCATAATTTCTAAATTAAAGGTAGAAAAAGGTGAATTAAGTCAGGAAGAAAATAGATGCCAACCTTAGAAAAATAAAATCCAGTGAATATTAGAAGAAATATGATTTCAATATTTGTGTCATCTTTGATTTATTTCATCAGTGTCTTACAGTTTTCTGAGTATGAGTCTTTTGCCTCCTTGAGTAGGTTTATTCCTAGGTACTTTATTATTTTTGATGCTATGGTAAATGGGATTGCTTCTTTAATGCCACTTTTTGATTTTTCATTGTGTATAAAAATGCAAGTGATTTCTCTGTATTAATTTTGTTACCTACAACTTTATCAAATTTACTGATGAAATCTAGTATTTTTCTCCTCTTCATGGATCACAGCCTTGCCATGGCAAAGAGGCTTGCTTAACTGTATGACGCTATGAGCCGTGCTGTACTGGGCCACGCAAGCAGAAGGGTAATAGTGAAGAGATCTGACAAAATGTGGTCATCTGGAGGAGGGAATGGAAAACTACTCAAGTATTTTTTCATGAAAACTCCATGAACAGTATGAATAGGCAAAAAGATATGACATCAGAAGATGAGACCCCTCAGATCAGAAAATGTGCAATATGTTACAGGGAAGAGTGGAGAGCAATTACTATTATCTCTAGAAAGAATGAAGTGGCTGGGATAAAGCAGAAATACCGTTCAGTTGTGGATGTGTCTGTGGATGTAGAAAGCGAAGAACTAAAGAGCCTCTTGATGAAAGTGAAAGAGGAGAGTGAAAAAGTTGGCTTAAAGCTCAACATTCCAAAAACTAAGATCATGGCATCTGGTCCCATCACTTCATGGCAAATAGCACAATCACTGCAGATGGTGATTGCAGCCATGAAATCAAAAGACCCTTTTGATCAAAGCTATGGCCAACCTAGATAGCATATTAAAAAGCAGAGACATTACTTCGTCAACAAAGGTCCATTTCGTCAAAGCTATGGTTTTTCCAGTAGTCACATATGGATGTGAGAGTTGGACTATAAAGAAAGCTGAGTGCTGAAGAATGGTGCTTTTGAACTTTGGTGTTGGAAAGGACTCTTTAGAGTCCCTTGGACTGCAAGGAGATACAAACAGTCCGTCCTAAAGGAGATCAGTCCTGGGTGTTCATTGGAAGGACAGATGCTGAAGCTGAAACTCCAATACTTTGGCCACCTGACGAGAAGAACTGACTCATTGGAAAAGACTCTGATGCTGGGAAAGATTGAAGGCAGGCGGAGAAAGGGATGGCAAAGGATGAGATGGCTGGATGACATCACCAATTCAATTGAATTGAGTAAACTCTGGGAGTTGGCCATGGACTGTGAGGCCTGGTGTGCTGCAGTCCATGGGGTCACAAAGAGTCGGACACCACTGAGTGACTGAACTGAACTGAAATGTGGATGTGTCTAGTGGTGAAAGTAAAGTAAAAGAACAATACTGCATAAGAACCTGGAAGGTTAGGTCCATGAATCAAGATAAGTTGGATGTGTTAAAGCAGGAGATGGCAAGAGTGAACATCAGCCTGTTTGAAATGAATGAACTAAAATGGACAGGAATGGATGAATTTAATTCCAATGACTATTTATCTTCTACTGTGGGTAAGAGTCCCTTAGAAGAAATGGACTAGCCCTCATAGTCAACAAAAGAGTCCAAAACGCAGTACTTGGGTGCAGTCTCATAAATGAAAGAATAATTTCAGTTCATTTCCAAGGCAAAGCATTCAGTATCACAGTAATCCTAGTCTATGCCCCAACCACTAATGCCAAAGAAGCTGAAGTGGACAGGTTCTATGAAGAACTGTAATATCTTCTAGAACTAACACCAAAAAAAAAAAAAAAAAAAGATGTACGTCTCATCAAAGGGGACTGGAATTCAAAAGTAGAAAATAAAGATATATCTAGAGTAACAGGAAAGTTGGGCCTAGAATACCAAATGAAGCAGGGCAAAGGCTAAGAGAGTTTTGTCAAGAGAACACACAGGTCATAGCAAATACCATTTTCCAACAACATAAGACATGACTCCACACATAGACATCATCAAATGGTCAATACACAGATTGATTTCATTCATTGCAGCTGAGGATGAAGAAACCCTATACAGTCAACAAAGGCAAGAGCAGGAGCTGACTGTGACTCAGATCACAAGCTCCTTATTGCAAAAGCCAGGCTTACATTGAGAAAGGATGTACAACCACTAGGCTATTCACTTATGATTTAAATCAAATCCCTTATTATTATACAGTGGAGGTGGCAAACAGATTCAAGGGATTAGATCTGGTATACAGAACACCTGAAGAAATATGGATGGAAGATTACAATATTGTACAGGAGACAGTGACAAAAACTATCCCAAAGAAAAAGAAATAAAAGACAAAGTGGTTCTTTGAGGAGGCTTCACAAATAGCTGATGAAAGAACAAGAGAAAGCAATGAAGAAAGAGAAAGATATTTGTCACAACAAACTGTGGGAAACTTTTAAAGAAATAGAAGTATCAGACAACTTTACCTGCCTCCTGAGAAATCTGTACGCAGGTCAAAAAGCAGCAGTTAGAATTGGACATGGAGCCAGGACTCATTCAAAATTGGGAAAGGAGTATGATAAGGCTGCATATCATTATCCTGCTTAGTTACTCGCAGGATAACTGTGTGTGTGTTATGTTGCTTGTTAAATTGCTTCAGTCATGTCTGACTCTTTGAAACCTTATGGAATGTAGACCACCAGGATTTTCTGTTCATGGGATTCTCCAGGCAAGAATACTAGAGTAGATTTCCATGCGCCCCTATCCTCCTCCAAGGGATATTTCTGACTCAGGGATTGAACATATGTCTTTTATGTCTCCTACATTGGCAGGCAGGTTCTTTACCACTAGTGCCACCTGGAAAGCCAGTTTGCAGAGTACATCATGCAAAATGCCAGCCTTCCTGAATCACAAGCTGGAATCAGTATTGCTGGAAGAAATTTCAACAACCTCAGATATGCAGATGATATCACTATAATGGGCAGAGAATGGAAGAACTAAAGGGTTTCTTGATGATAGTGAAAGAGGAGAATAAGAATGCTGGCTTAAAACTCAACATTCCAAAAAAGTAAGATCATGGCATTCCATCACTGCATGGCAAATAGAGGGGGGAAAATGGAAGCAGTGACAGATTTCATTTTCTTGGCCTCCAAAATCACTGAGGATGGTGACTGCAGTCATGAAATTCAAAGACACTTGCTCCTTGGAAGGAAAACTATGACAAACCTAGACAACATACTAAAAAGAAGAGACATCACTTTGGGGACAAAGTTCCACATAGTCAAAGCTATGGTTTTTCCCACAGTCGTATAAGGATATGAGAGTTGGACCATAAAGGAGGCTAAACACTGAATAACTGATGCTTTTGCATTGTAGTGCTGGAGAAGACTCTTGACAGTCCCTTGGACTGTAAGGAAATCAACCCTGAATATTCATTGGAAGGACTGATACTGAAGCAGATGCTCCAATACTTTGGCCACCTGATGCAAAGAGCCAACACATTGGAAAAGATCCTGATGCTGGGAAAGATTGAGGGCAGGAGGAGATGGTGGCAACAGAGGATGAGATGGTTAGATACCATCACTGATTCAATGGATATGAATTTGAGCAAACTCAGGAAAATGTTGAAAGACAGGGGAGCCTGTGGTGCTGCAATCCATTAGGTCATAAACAGTTGAACAGGGCTTAGTGACTGAACAGCAATAATAAAGGTACTTTTCTGGTAGAATCTTTAGGAATTTCTATGTAGAGTATCATGTCATCTACAAACAAGGAGAGTTATTCTTCTTTCACAATTTGGATTCTTTTTCTTTTTTTCTTCTCTGATTTCCATGGCTAGGATCTCCAAAATTGTGTTGAATAAAAATGGTGAGAGTGGAAATCCTTGTCTTGTTCCTGATCTCAGAGAAAATGCTTTCAGTTTTTCACCACTGGAAATGAAATTTGCTGTGGGTTTGTCATATGTGTCCTTCATTTATTGAGCTGTGTTCCTTCTATGCCCACTTTCTGGAGAAGTTTTATTTTTTATGTATTATCATAAATAGGTGTTGCATTTTGTCAAAAGCATTTTCTGCATCTATTGAATTGATCATATAGTTTTTATTCTTCAGTTTATTAACATGGTATATGTCATTGATTGATTTGCATATGTTGATGTATTCTTGTATTCCTGGGATAAATCCCACTTGATCGTGGTGTGTGAGCATTTTAATGTGCTGTTGCAATATTTTTGCTAGTATTTTGTTAAGGATTTCTGTGTCTCTGTTCATCTATGATATCGGCCTGTAATATGTTTTTTCTGTGATATCTTTGTCTGGTTTTGGTATCAGAATATGAGATATTTTTAAAGGTGAGTAATAAACTGCTCAATGTCCTACAGTTGAACAATTCATTTTTGATAAATAAAATTGTGATGTCAATCAAATTGTATAAAATGTATAAACTTTATTATAACATCCTTAACTGGAATACTAAAACATGACATACCAAATTAAACATATATTTCAAATTGATGTGGTCATACTTATTACATGTAATATATGCACATAAATGTATTTTGTCTTCAAATATTTACATGAAACCATAATCTCTACAGAATTCTAGGATATTTTATTGTCTTCAAATTATTTCCATTGAAAATTTTTTCATATAACTTTGAGATTATTTTATGTGTCACTTAGAACTAGGTGCAAAATCCTTTTGACACAAGGCTTACTAGGTCAAATGGCATTTTCTTTACATAGATTTCCAATTGAATTGGAAATATTCAAGCATACTACTAACATTTATGAAAAAATAAAGCAAAAGCACAAATTCACTAAAAATGATAAGAAAAATAAAAATAATAACTACAAAAGGAAGATATTAATTTATTGAATATGAAATAGTGTAAAGTAAAGATCCATATATTGAATGTAAAATGTAGCAGAAGTGTTCTTGAGTTAAAACTCATAGATATCATGCAAACCCTCTTTAGTATCTACTTAAGCTTTACAATTTATATTTTAACGTAGCAAATTAATTTCTATGAATGTTCTTCAAGGAAATAATCAGTGGTGACTGCAACATCTGTGTAAAATGATATTCAGTTTCATACACCTATTATATATTTCTATTATATATTTCATACAATATACAATAGAAATTTTGAATAGAGTTTAAATATTAAAAATGTCAAATGACTAAAGTTTATGGAGACAAGATAACAGCTCAGGCATGGTGAGAAACTCAGGAAAGCTGTCACAGCAGTTTGAAAGAGAGAGTGAAGGTGGCTAAGCCTGAGGCAGGAGGACCTCTGG
This sequence comes from Bos grunniens, assembly GCF_055505025.1. Classification (NCBI taxonomy): domain Eukaryota; kingdom Metazoa; phylum Chordata; class Mammalia; order Artiodactyla; family Bovidae; genus Bos; species Bos grunniens. Next base: position 3,450,004 of record NC_141179.1, on the reverse strand, counting down.
GCATAGAGTGAGTTCGACTGACTAGGACTTTTATCTGCACAGAATGCCCTAGACATAGGTATGGAGGATACTTGCCTAAGGCAAGCATTTCAGGGGCCTAACTCTTTGGGTTGTCATTATTTGCAGCATTATCCATGAAAAATACTCCAAGTCTAGACTAGGAACCACATTCAACTATCCCTGTTTCTTCCACCATGGACCTTTTCTAATCTATTTTTTCTCCAGTTTAAGTGTCGTAAAACAAGACTACAAGGATCCATGGATATGGAATCTTCCTTGAGCCCCTTAACTTCTCCATGGTTTCAGGAGAGCAGTGAAAAAATTGCTCCCCAAAGACCTACTTTTTAAAATGGATTGAGATATTTATGCATGAGAAAGATACTGACATGCTGAGTTCTACACTTATTGCTGAGGATATTTCGAGACTCTGGGCAACAGACTTCATTGACTTGAGCTAAATATGTGGCCAGTACACTGCTTCTTCCTTTTCTGTGATTTGATCACTGTGCTTCCTCTAATCAAAATTTGAGGACTGTAGAGAGTCCACCACCACTGGTATCACTTCATGAACTGCCATTTCATATCAAGAATTCCTCCAAGAGAATCTCAGCCTCTCCTGCAAAAGCATTCATGACCATCAACAAGTTTTGTGCTCTATCACTGGAAAATGGGAACAATAAAGGACAGAAATGGTATGGACCTAAGAGAAGCTATTAAAAAGAAGTGGCAAGAATACACAGAAGAACTACATTAAAAAAAAAAAATCTTAATGACCTGGATAACCAAGATGGTGTGATCACTCACCGAGAGCCAGACATCTTGGAATAAGAAGTCAGGTGGACCTTACGTAGTATCACTATGAACAAAGCTAGTGGTGGTGAATGAATTGTAACTGAGCTTTTTCAAATCCTAAAATATGATGTTAAAGTGCTGCACTCAATATGCTGGCAAATTTGGATACGTCAGAAGAAGCCAAAGGACTGGAAAAGGTCAGTATTCATTCCAATTCCAAAGAAAGTCAATGTCAAAGCATGTTCAAACTCACACAATTGCACTCATTTCAGTTTAGTTCAGTTCAATTTAGTTGCTCAGTTGTGTCTGACTCTTTGCGACCCCATGAATTGCAGCACGCCAGGCCTCTGTCCATCACCAACTCCTGGAGTTCACCCAAACTCATGTCCATCGAGTCGGTGATGCCTTCCAGCCATCTTATCCTCTGTTGTCCCCTTCTCCTGCCACCAATCCCTCCCAGTCTTTTCCAATGAGTCAACTCTTTGCATAAGATGGCCAAAGTATTGGAGTTTCACATATACTAGCAAAGTATTCAGAGAAGGCAATGGCACCCGACTCTAGTACTTTTGCCTAGAAAATTCCATGGATGGAGGAGCCTGGTAGGCTGCAGTCCATGGGGTCGCTAGAGTCGAAAACAACTGAGCGACTTCACTTTCACTTTTCACTTTCATGCATTGGAGAGGGAAATGGCAACCCGCTCCAGTGTTCTTGCCTGGAGAATCCCAGGGATGGGGAAGCCTGGTGGGCTGTCATCCATTGGGTTGCCCAGAGTCAGACATGACTGAAGCAACTTAGCAGCAGCAGCAAAGTATTGCTCAAAATTCTCCAAGCAGAGCTTCCAGAAGTTCAAGTTGGATTTAGAAAAGACAGAGGAACCAGAGATCAAATTGCCAACATCCACTGGATCATAGCAAAAGCAGGAGAGTTCCAGAAAAGGATCTATTTCTGTTTTATTGACTATGCCAAAGCCTTTGATTGTGTGGATCACAATAAACTGTGGAAAATTCTGAAAGAGAGGGAATACAGACCACCTGACCTGCCTCTTGAGAAATCTATATGCACGTCAGAAAACAACAGTTAGAACTGGACATGGAACAACAGACTGGTTCCAAATAGGAAAAGGAGCAGATCAAGGCTGTATATTGTCACCCTGCTTATTTAACTTATATGCAGAGTATATCTGGAGAAATGCTGGGCTGAATGAAGCACAAGCTGGAATCAAGGTTGCCAGAAGAAATAGCAATAATCTCAGATATGCAGATGACATCACCCTTATGGCAGAAAGAGAAGAACTAAAGAGCCTCTTGATGAAAGTGAAAGAGGAGAGTGAAAATGTTGGCTTAAAACTCAACATTCAGCAAACAAAGATCACGGCATCTGGTCCCATCACTTCATGGCAAATAGATGGATAAACAGTGAAAACAGTGGCAGACTTTATTTTGGGGGGCTCCAAAATCACTGCAGATGGTAATTGCAGCCATGAAATTAAAAGATACTTACTCTTTGGAAGAAAAGTTATGACCAACCCAGATAGCATATTCAAAAGCCCAGACATTACTTTGCCAACAAAGGTCCATCTAATCAAAGCTATGGTTTTTCCAGTAGTCACATATGGATGTGAGAGTTGGACTATAAAGAGAGCTGAGCACCGAAGAATGGATGCTTTTGAACTGTGGTGTTGAAGACTCTTGAGAGCCCCTTTGACTGCAAGGAGATCCAGCCAGTCCATTTTAAAGGAGATCAGTCATGGGTGTTCATTGGAAGGACTGGTGTTGAAGCTGAAACTCCAATAATTTGGCTGCCTGATGCGAAGAGCTGACTCATTTGAACAGACCCTGATGCTAGGAAAGATTGAAGGCAGGAGGAGAAGAGGATGACAGAGGATGAGATGGTTGGATGGCATCACTGACTCAATGGAGATGAGTTTGAGCAAACTCCAGGAGATGATGATGCTAGGGAGGCCTAGCATGCTGCAGTCAATGGGGTTGCAAAGAGTAAGAGATGACTGCATGATTGAACTGAACTGAAGCCTTTGACTGTGTGGATCACAACAAATTATGAAAAATTCTTAAAAAGAGGGGAATACCACCAACTTACCTACCTACTAAGAAATCTGCATGTAGATAAAAAAGCAACTATCAGAACGAGACATGGAACAACAAACTGGTTCCAAATTGGCAAAGGAGAACATCAAGGCTGTATGTTATCACCCTGCTTATTTAACTTATATGTAGAGTTCAGTTAGTTTAGTCGCTCACTCATGTTTGACTCTTTGTGACCCCATGGACTGCAGCAAGCCAGGCTTCCTTGTCCATCATCAACTCCCAGAGCTTGCTCAAACTCATGTCCATTGAGTTGGTTATATCATCTAACTATCTCATCCTCTGTTGTCCCCTTCTCCTCCTGCCTTCAATCTTTCCTAGCATCAGGGTCTTTTCCAATGAGTCAGTTCTTTGAATCAGGTGGCCAAAGTATTGGAGCTTCAGCTTCAGCATCAGTCCTTCCAATGAATATTCAGCACTAATTTCCCTTAGGTTTGACTGGTTTGATCTCTTTGTAATTCAAGGGACTCTCAAGAGTATTCTCCAGCACCACAGTTTAAAACTATCAATTCTTCAGTGCAGCTTTCTTTATGATCCAACTCTCACATCTATACCTGACTACTGGAAAAACCATAGCTGTGATAGATGGACATATTTCTGCAAAGTAATGTCTCTGCTTTTTAATATGCTGTCTAGGTTTGTCATTGGACTTCCCTGGTGGCTCAGATGGTAAAGCATCTGTCTACAATGTGAAAGACCTAGGTTCAATCCCTGGGTTGGGAAGATTCCCTAGAGAAGGAAATGGCAACCCACTCCAGTACTCTTGGCTTGAAAATCCCATGGATGGAGGAGCTTGGTGCAGGCTACTATCTATGGGGTCACAAAGAGTCGGGCACGACTGAGTGACTTCACTTTCACTTTTCTAGGTTTGTCATAGCTTTTCTGCCAAGGAGCAAGCATCTTTTAATTTCATGGCTGCAGTCACCATTTGCACTGATTTTGGAGCCTCGGAAAATAGTCTGTCACTTTCTATTGTTTTCTCATCTACCTGTCATGAAATGATGGGACCGAATGCCACAATTTTAGTTTTCTGAATGTTGAATTTTAAGTCAACTTTTTAACTCTCCTCTTTCACTTTCATCAAAAGGCTCTTTAGTTCTTCTTTTTCTGCCATAAGGGTGGTATCATCTGCATATCTGAGATTATGCATATTTCTCCCATCAATCTTGATTCCAGTTGTCCTTTATCCAGCCCAGCATTTCATATGATGTACTTTGCATATAAGTTCAATAAACAGGGTGACAATATACAGCCTAAATTTACTCCTTTCACAATTTGTAACCAGTCTCCTGTTCCATGTACTGTTCTAACCATTGCTTCTTCACCTGCATACAGATTTCTCAAGAGGCAGGTCAGGTGGTCTGGTATTCCCATCTCTTGAAGAATTTTCCACAGTTTGTTGTGATACATACAGTCAAAGGCTTTGGCATATTCAGTAAAGCAGAAGTAGATGTTTTTCTGGAAGTCTCTTGCTTTTTCAGTGATCCAATGTATGTTGTCAATATGGTCTTTGGTTCCTCTACCTTTTATAAATCGTCTTGTACATCTGGAAGTTTAATGGAAAATTCTGAAAGGTTTTTGGTGATGATGCAGAGTACATCATGTGAAATGCCAGGCTGCTTAAGCCCAATCTGGAATCCAGATTTCCAGGAGAAATATCAATAACCTCTGATACGCAGATGACATCCCCCTTATGGCAGAAAGAAAAGAATTAAAGAGTCTCTTGATGAAAGTTAAAGAGGAGAGGGAAAACCCTGGCTTAAAACTCAACATTCAAAAGATCAAGGTTTCCAGTCCCATCACTTCATGGCAAATAGATGGGGAAACAGTGGAAACAGTGACAGACTTATTCTTTGGCTCTGATATCATTACAGATGCTGACAGCAGCCATGAAATAAAAAGACCCCTGCTCCTTAGAAGAAGAGCTATTACAAAACTAGACAGCATATTAAAAAGCAGAGACATTAGTCTGCCAGCAAAGGTCTGTCTAGTCAAATCTATTGTTTTCCCAATAGTCATTTATGGGTGTGAGAGTTGGACCATAAAGAAAGCTGAACGCCAAAGAATTGTTGCTTTTGAGCTGTGGTGTTGAAGAAGACTCTTGAGAGTCCCTTGGACTTCAAGGAGATCAAATCAGTCAATTCTAAAGGAAATCAGTACTGAATATTCATTGGAAGGACTGATGCTGAAGCTGAAGCTCCAATACTTTGGCCACCTTATGAAAAGGACTGATTCATTGGAAAAGACACTGATGCTGGGAAAAACTGATGATAGGAGGAGAAGGGGATGACAGAGGATGAGATGGTTGGATGGCATCACCGATTTGATGGACATAAGTTTGAGTAAGCTCTGGGAGTTGGTGATGATCACGGAAGCCTGGCGTGCTGCAGTCGATGGAGTCTCAAAGAGTCAGACATGACAGAGCAACTGAACTGAACTGAACTTGCTATTATATGAGATAATTGTTTCCTCTAATGGCCTTAAGATATAGCAGATAAGATACAGACACACCATGTCTAAATGGGACCATTCTTCTCCCTCTCTGCAAGGCAACTCACCTACCCTTTCTGATGCTAGCATGGAAAGCAATAAAGCAAGGAAATATGGTAACACTGAAAGATTTTGTTCTAAGACTTCAATGATTACAGGCCATAGAGTTCAATAGAAAACAGGATTGGAGAAAATACTGTTCCACCATAGTTTTACTAGAAATTTTTTTTGTTGTAAATTTCACATGGCATAGTAAATGAAACACCATTCATATTTTTTTTGTGTGTGCACACTTTGGGTAAGACTTGCATCTATGATTTCTATCAATAAAATATGGTGACAAACTTTGAAAGTTACTGGCAAACAATATGCATGGATGATTCAGCATTATGAGAAATTATACAATTGGTAATAAATAAAAATTAATAGTTGTTGCAGAAATAAGAAACGTATTTTGTTTCAATACCAACAAGTCAGTAAAATCTTCTTCTTAGCAATAACATCTTGGGCATTTTTCCTGGGAGATAAATTAGCCAAATTAATCAGGAATCATACATTTAACAAAAAAGAACAGTAATATCTGGGTTTGGGATATTACTTCCTGTTCAGGAAGAGGTAGTGTCTAGAAATGTGGCAAATAACTGAGTCACTGATTTGAGAGTGAACTAATTAAAAAAAAAATAAGTCTTCATTAATATATCTCTATGCTTTATACGTATCTCTGATTAAAAAAAATAAATTATATAATTAATGTAGACAGATGACCCACAAAAATATTTTTGGAACCCTTTAAAACCTTTAGGTGGCTTTTTGGATGCACACAGGTATGTTAAGCAAACAAGAAACTGTACCGAATACAATGGAACCCAGGTTTGTTACCCTTAGTAAAGAGTGTTAGAAATATGAAAAGAGTCAAATATAGAATGAACCCTGTAGTATTGCATTGGGGTTTGTGTTACTTGCATATCTCATGAATTTCAGTGTATTAAAGATAAAAATATATATTGAATAGACAGAAGAATATTTATATATGCAAAAAGGTTGGTTATAAGTCTGTACATTGTGAAGGCCTCTGAAAAGAAATACATCAGTAGCATACCTACAACATAGAACTTGCTTGTTGATTACATTCTTCAGCAAAATAACTCAAAGTGTATTTTAAAATGATGCAATCTTGGGTTAGGGAAAGTACAAGGTAAACCTAGAACATCTTGTTTTGCCAAATATAAAAAAGCACTTAGAAATGATGAGGGCATGACAAAAAGACACAAGAGTTAGATTAAAGGATCTCTTACAGCCAAATGTGAAGCAATTTGAGCAGAAAGTGTATAATAACAATAATTGATTATAATATATTGAATAAATTAGAAATCTATAAATGAGAAAATTCCTATGTCAATAAATAACCAGAAGAGACTATTTCTACAGTAAAATGTAGAAAGAATGTGGAATTGGATTATCACTATTTGACAATCACAATAAAAATTCAGACAAGATAAAATTATTAATGGATGCTGAAATGTTGGATGGAAGAAAGTGAGAATGAGGAACAGAATTTTATGTGGTATCAAAGTATTTCCTATAAAATTATTATTTAAGAAGAGATGACATCCAACTTTATAATAAAGATAGACAAAATTTTTATCTTCAGTAAATAGTTAATGTAAGTCTACAAATAAAGGATCAAATCAACAGAGTGTGCCACAATGGAAGGATGCAATGAAAGAATACAACATCAGTTCTGTGGTATTCTAGACAAAAGTGCATGACCCAGGTGAAATCATGAGGAAACATTGAACAGAGCCACATGGTTGATAGGAAGCTAGAGAGTTACATGAAAATGATGTTCTCCATAAAGGAAAGCAAATAGTAGATGATAGTCCATATTCTGCCTTTTGCTATCAGCTTGATTTTTTTTTCCCTTTTATGCAATGATATCTTTACATGAAAGTTTCTTTCTTCTTCTTAGAGCTAAGCCATTTTGTTAATATATTCATTTTTCTCTTTCTGAGATATATTGTCATTGTGGTGCAGTATCCTGGTGAAAGTGAAAGTTGTCCAGTCATGTATGACTCTTTGCAACACCATGGACTGTAGCCAGCCAGGCTCCTCTGTCTGTGGGATTTTCCATGCAAGAATACTGGAGTGGGTTGCCATTTCCTTCTCCTGTTAAGAGTTAATAAATGTTCTGCTATCCAGCTAGGTAATGTGTGATTCTTCAGGGAATCTAAGAGCTCAGGAATCTATCTCTTACTGGAGAGGAAGCAGGTCAATCAGTTGAATGGATATCATGAGATATCAGATATTTTTCCCAAGGAAAACAAAGACCAAGAAAATTATCCACATTATCAGGAACAGACTAGGATTGAAAAGATAATTATGTGGCATTGCTTCTCTAATATAGCATGGTAGAGAATCATTATCAGAGAACTTAATAACAGCTTAGCTTTGCTGGGCCTCACCTCCAGAGATTTTGATTCAGTAGATTTGCTGTGGGAGTCAGGGAAATGTCCTTACTACCAAACTCTTATTTTATTTTTTCCATACTAAATTAGAGAACCAATATTATAACAATATAACAATATCTTGTAAAACTCATCCTGCTGTTGCTAATATTAACAACTTTCCTAGTATTTACCATTTCTAGGAAGGATCTCTGACCTCCTGCATAGGTTCCACTAATCTAATTACTCTGCTTCCTCACCAGTACTAAGAGAAAGTGCATAGTGGCCAGATAAAGGACCACACTTTGAAAAGTACTGCCTTATAGGATTAAAAAGTGCATACATATCCAGTGAAGCTTCCAGAGTGGCTCAGATGGTAAGGAATCCTCTTGCAAATGCAGGATACCTGGGTTTGATCCCTGGGTTGGAAGGATCCCTGGAGGAGGGCACAGCAACCTACTCCAGTATTCTTGCCTGAAGAATTCCCATGGACAGAGGAGCCTGCTGCTGCTGCTAAGTCGCTTCAGCCATGTCCGACTCTGTGCGACCCTATAGATGGCAGCCCACCAAGCTCCCCCGTTCCTGGGATTCTCCAGGCAAGAACACTACAGTGGGTTACCATTTCCTTCTCCAATGCATGAAAGTGAAGTCATTCAGTTGTGTCCGACTCTTGGCGACCCTGTGAACTACAGCCTACCAGATTCCTCCATCCATGGGATTCTCCAGGCAAGAGTACTAGAGTGGGGTGCCATTGCCTTCTCCAGAGAGGAGCCTGGTGGGCTACAATCCATGGGGTCACAAAGAGTCAGACATAACTGAGCGAATAGGCACAGCACAGCACAGCACAGCACATATATCCAGTGAATTCCAAATTATCACACAGAGGAAAATTTATTAGTCATGCCCGATTCAAAGCTGGTTTCTAAGCAATGATCTCAAAAAGAAATTTCTCAATGTGGTCTTTTGTTTAATTGTACCTCCCTTCCCCTCAGCATCCCTCTGGCATTTAGTCCCAGAAAATAGTTTTTGAGACTAGAATATTCCTGCTTCCCAAGTCTCTCTTACCCTCTTCTTGAATGTCTTGTGATTCTTTTCACCTATTTTCTACCAAATAATTAGAAAATGACAAAATCAGAAGTCTTCACCTTTGTAAACAGCAAGCTCTATGACAGTGTCTGATACAAATAACCTCAAATTATATGTTAAATTAAAAGAACCAGTCATATACCCTTTTACTTGTTTCATACTATTATGCAACAGATTACACAAAGTTGGCTTGAAATATAAAAGTTTCCATGGGAATCTTGCATAATTTAGCCTGGTCTTCTGTTTGGGGTTTCATAAGGCTTAAATCAAATGTTGACTGAGTGTGTCCTTATCTGGAACTCAACTAGGGAAATATCCACTTCCAAGTTCTTTTAATTTGTTGGAAATTTTAATTTTATTATAATTTTTTGACTGAAGTCTCTGTATTCTTGCTATCTGTTTGTTAGGACCTGCTCTCAGAGGTCACTCTCAGGTTTTTGCCACACAGAACTTTCTATCATCTTTTTTCCTTACACTTTGAATCTCCTCCTTTCTCTAATCGCTAGACCTTAATTAAAATGGGATCACTTTGGCTAAATGAGACCTACCTACATGTAATGGATGAAGATTATAAAGGATAGTCACACCTATTGGGGCTATTTTATGTTTCTGCCTACTGTAATCCTTAATAAAGTTCTTAGAGTATTCACTCCAATTTGTAAGTTGTTTTACCTGAAAATGCAAAACCCATAGACTTTACTATTTACCATGTGTAATCAGAAAAGTAATTAATCATCACAATATGATCACTGAATTATATCCTAAGTTAACTTTCTTTACCCAGAGTGTAAACATGGAATGCCACTCACCATCTGGTTTTACAAGGGTTAAGTCATTAGGCACTACAGTATGCTATCAAAGGAATTCAGGACTAAAAGCACTCTGCAGTTTGGGGAAACAGGCAAAATAAAGCCTTAGATAATTTTACATATATATTTCAGGAAAAATATTAATAAATTCACATTTTTTGCATCTTCCCATACACAGAAAATCACTAAAATCATATCTGAGATATCTGATCCTCATTACTATTAACAACAGTTGTCTTTTGGAAAGATGTATGCTTTACTACATGTATCACCTAGCCAAAATCACATACACACTGGCTGTTTCCCTTATGTCTTCAAAGGATTTCCTCAGAGGAATCTTAGAAGCTGTCTTCAGGTCTATAGTCTTCAGTAAGACACTGAACAAACTCAACTCACAGCTCTCATGATTGTACTTTCTTTTTTTCCAGTTGACAAGGGCTAAAATGTCTCAAAGTCAAGGATTACAGCAATATCTAGGTTTTTGCAGGTGGTGCCAGTGGAAAAGAACTTGCCTGTCAATGAAGGAGATGTAAGAGATGCAAGTTCAATCCCTGGGTTGGGAAGATCCCCTGAAGGTGCATGCACACTAAGTCTCTTCAGTCATGACCAAATCTTTGTGACCCTATGGACTGTAGCCTGCCAGGTTCCTCTGTTCATGGGATTCTCCAGCAAAGATTGCTGGAGTGGGTTGCCATGCCCTCCTCCAGGGGATCTTTCTAACCTAGCGATCCAGCCCATGTATCCTGCACTGAAGGTGGATTCTTTACTGTTGAGCCAGCAGAGAAGGATTGGGAAGATCCCCTGGAGGAGGTCGTGTCAACCTACTCCAGTATTCTTGCCCGGAGAATCCCATGGACCGAGGAGCCTAGCAGGTTATAGTCCATAGGGTCCCAAAGAGTTGACTTAGCACACAGGCACAGCAATATCTACCCACATAGAAATAAGACAAGAAGTGACTGCTAAAGATTTCTATTAGGTGAAATAATTGGAGGAAACGAATGCCTGACTTTTGTCCTCCCTTTTACTTGTGTATTAATAGCAAGCTATTAATAGCTAACTTAGAAAGAGTGCTTCCTGTGAGTGAGTGAGTGAAGTGAGTGAAGTCGCTCAGTCGTGTCTGACTCTTTGCGACCCCATGGACTGTAGCCCACCAGGCTCCTCCTTCCATGGGATTCTCCAAGCAAGAGTACCAGAGTGGGTTGCCATTTCTTTCTCCAGGGGATCTTCCTGACCCAGGGATCAAACCCATGTCTCCTGCATTCCAGGCAGACGCTTTAACCTCTGAGCCACCAGGGAAGTTACTACAGTTAAGTTACACGAAGTTACTACAGTGACTGTAACTTACTACAGTTAAGTTACAGGAAGTAACTACAGGAAGTTACTACAATGCTAACACATACATATGTGATTTCATCTTAAAGGAATCTTTTGAAGTTTGCTATCATTGTGCCACTTTACAGATGAAACTTAAGCTAAAAGGTATCAGATATATATATATAAGGTATCAGATGCATACATGTATATTGATTTTTTTGGACAAATATCCTTTTTTAAAAGATCTAACTCATTTTGAATAATTTCTATCCATATGTAGATTGATCAACTTTCTTGATATATTCACAATTCATGAATGAAGTTATATGTTAGAGATTGAAATAAAAATTATTTTTTTTACTGTGTTTACCCATAAATGCATATTTTTAATGGGCTATTTTTTTTTTAGTTCTGCTGCTGCTGCTGCTAAGTCGCTTTAGTCGTGTCCGACTCTGTGTGACCCCATAGACGGCAGCCCACCAGGTGCCCCCGTCCCTGGGATTCTCCAGGCAAGAACACTGGAGTGGGTTGCCATTTCCTTCTCCAATGCATGAAAGTGAAAAGTGAAAGTGAAGTCGCTCAGTCGTGTCTGACTCTTAGTGACCCCATGGACTGCAGCCTACCAGGCTCCTCCATCCACGGGATTTTCCAGGCAAGAGTACTAGACTGGGGTGCCATTGCCTTCTCCTTTCAGTTCTAGTGATGTACAAATGAATTTGAACTTTGTCAAAGACTATTTTTTTTTCTAAAACGTAGTATTTTGCATATGTTTCATATTTTATATAGTGTCAGTATGACACAAAATAATTCTCTGCATCTGACCATCTTTAAATTCTCAGAGAAATGTTTAAAATCTAGATCAATTAGACAAGTAAATAACGTTTCGCTAAACTGAAACATTAAACTTTGGCTACGTATAAATGACTACACATAAGTAACTTTTAAGACTAGTTTATTTTATAGTTTTGCTTGTTAATATAAATGTAGAAACAATTCTGTGTTAATAAATATAAATGTGCATGTAAAAACAGTTTTTCTTACTAGACTAAATAAGCACTGGAATAAAAAATATTTTGCTCTCTGTATAACTAATATTAGTTTCATCATTGAACAAAAATATCTTTATGTAAAATTTAGTAAGAAATGCTTTGCATTAAAATGAATATGAAAAATTTATATGAATTAATTCCTGCAACAAAAACAAAAATAGACCAATATGTGCATTGAGATCTCATTACTACCCTTATTATAAGAAAGCATTTATAAAGTTATATAAGGTTTTCATTTTAACAGAATAGTCTTGTCAAGTGTACAAATATTTTTGCCCAATGTTTATACTTTTAAGGAATAGAACATACATGAAATTAGAATCTCAGTTCTAGAGATTTCAGTAAAAGTTTGCATAAGACAAACTGTATAGTCTTTTCATTTAAGGCTAATTAACTTTCAATACCCAGATCATAACATTTCCCCTCTGTGAAAACAAACACATTTTTATTTATTTTATTTACCAGGATGTATATTATTTTTATAAAACATGATAATATATTCCTAATAGCTCAATTGATAGCTAATTTCTCAGTTGGTAAATTCCCTGTTAACTCCGTTGGCAAAGAATTCACCTGCAATGCAGGAGACCCTGGCTGGATTCCTGGGTCAGGAAGATCCAGTGGAGAAGGGATAGGCCACCCATTCCAGTATTCTTATGTTTCCCTTGTGGCTCAGATGGCAAAGAATCCCTCTGCAATGCTGGAGACCTGGGTTCAATCTCTGGGTTGGGAAGAGCCCCTGGAGAAGGGGAAATCTACCCATTCCAGTACTCTGGCCTGAAGAATTCTATGGACTGTATAGCCCATGGGGTCGCAAAGAGTCAGACACGACTGAGTGACTTTCACTTTCATAATAATGTAAAGTGGCCAAATTTTTGGTAATGTCTGATCTTTCAGCAACTCCTTATGCTTTCTTATTTCTCAAAAAAGTATTTCTGATTGTATAAGCTAATTGAAATTATCCTGAGAAAATTTTGAATCCTATAGATAAGAATTAAGTTTGGCATAGTGCTTAATCCTCTGTGTAATGCTTGATCTATATTTTCTATTTGTTTATTTATTCAGAAAATATGGGCAGTTATGCTGGATAATGGAAAACACTGGAAATATGACAAGAAACATTTTCTGCCCTTAAGGGATACCATATACATCATAAGGAAAGAGACAAAATATCATAATGTGGTCTAAGAAAAAATAGAAGTGAAAAAGGCTGCTATGAAATAAATAATATATTTACCAAAAGCAAATCAGGCAGACAGGGATGGTTTATTGGTAAAAGTGTTATCGGAGATGATTTTGGAAAGTAAATTTTGAAAAGTTTTGACATCATTTTAAATCTTACTGGAAAAATATGTCAACAAAGTAAAACCTAATTTTCTACAGTTAAATTTTCATAATATGAACTTACATAGCATTTTCTCTAATTACCAAGGTAAAATGTATCTCTGTCCTGATTTAAGGCTAAACTTTCCACTTAAGGTCTGGATCCAACGCTTTATTTCTTCTACAAGGACTTTGCTCCTTTGATTATATCCTTCCTTAGTTATCATGGAACTAGAACTGGGTGTTATCTGGCCCACTCAGCCACAGAGTTAAAAATGGACAGCAGTTTTCATCATCAAATGGAACTGATACACCCAGGATTAGGCTCAAGCAAATCCTGAAGACACAAGTAAATTATACAAAGGAGTGACCTAGATGCCTATGACCACTACTCCTGATATATTGCCTTCTTTCTCCCTACTTATAACTCTAGGCTCATGGGGAGTTCTCTAGAATGAGTTTAATGAAAAACAAATGCAGGATTGGTTTTCAAATGATTCTGCAGGATATATACACACACCATGAAAACTGGACAGTTACAGTGCTACAGTGTTATCTGGGATAACACTGAAGGACAATGGTAATTGGAGATATTGTCAAGTAGGCAGACTTTCAAGCAGTATACTTGGTTGATCTTTTTCCCTGAAAGGACAGATGACCAGAGGTACATGTCTGTATCAATTAATGAGATACAGTTAATATTTTGACAGGATGGTCAAAGACTTGGAAGAACAAAGTATGATTAGAAATAAATAACAAGATCTATTGAAAAAATCTGTGTATACATCTCTCTGAATGGGCACAGAATGTGAGGGCATTGGTATTCCATGAGAATGCTCAACAAAGGTGACTTAGCAGTGGCAGAGTTTAAGATTAACACAACTTAGAAAATGGCATTATTTCCCAGGGTATCAGTTACCTACCTGGTAAATCATGTTCATCCTAGAAATGGAGTGATTTATTCTAACAGAAAGAGACATTCACTATGAATATAATTTGCTTTCCTAGACTGCAAGGTTTCTGCTAAACTTGTCATCTTGGGAATTCAGGACTGCCTTATTATGATATTGGGCTTCCCTGATAGTTCACTTGGCAAAAAATCCACCTGCAGTACAGGAGACCCTGGTCTGATTCCTGGGTTGGGAAGATCTGCTGGAAAAGGAATAGCCTACCTACTCCAGTATTCTTGGGCTCACCTTGTGGCTCAGCTGGTAAATAATCCATCTGTAACGTGGGAGACCAGGGCTCAATCCCTGGGTTGGGAAGATCCCCTGAGGAAGGGAAAGGGTATTCACTCCAGTATTCAGGCCTGGAGAATTCCATGGACAGTATAGTCCATGGGGTTGCAAAGAGTCAGACACAACTGAGCAACTTTCACATTCACTTATTATGATATTATGATATATAAGAAGAAAAATAGATGTGGTCTTACTGGCATAGAATTCCTAAAGCATTTGGAATTTCCTAAGTGATTTCCTGTCTTTTTTTTTTCTGTTAATGAGGTGACTTTGAAGTGCATCTACAGACTAATCTGGTTGCCAGAGAAGCCAACAGTGTGAGTAGAGGGGTGGAACATTTAGTTTTGCCCTCTTGACCTCTGGAAAGAGAGAGGAGCTGGAGGTTGGATATATTTCCAGTGACCAATGACTTAAGTCCTATAAGTGGTCTTGGAATCTTTCTGGACATGGTGCTGACTGAAGAACATGAATTAGGGAGTCCGTAGAAGCCTTTGTATCAGAGGTTACTTTTATCTCCTATGACGTGCAAGGCACAAACGTAGAAGAGTTAAACAGTCATTGAATATTCAGGAGCAGCGACTGAGACAGCGCAGGAGCTGTCTGACAGTCCTGACAGCGCAGGAGCTGGTAGCGGCCAAGAGGAGCTACCTCACGTCCAAGGTCAAGGGCGGCAGCCGAGAGGAGCTACACATGTCCAAGGTAAGGAGCAGTGGCTGCGCTTTGCTGGAAGAGATACTCCACATCCAAGGCAAGAGAAACCCAAGTAAGATGGTAGGTGCTGAGAGAAGGCTTCAGAGGGCAGACAGACTGAAACCATGGTCACAGACAACTAACAAATCTGATCACATGGACCACAGCTTGTCAAACTCAATGAAACTAAGCCATGCCACGTGGAGCCACCCAAGACAGATGGGTCATAGTGGAGAGGTCTGACATGATGTGGCCCACTGGAGAAGGCATTGGCAAACAACTTCAGTATTCTTGCCTTGAGAACCCCATGAACAGTATGAAAAAGCAAAAGATAGGACACTGAAAGATGAACTCCCAGGTCAGTAGGTGCCCAATATGCTACTGGAGATCAGTGGAGAAATAACTCCAGAAAGAATGAAGGGATGGAACCAAAGCAAAATTACCACCCAGTTGTGGATGTGACTGGTGATAGAAGCAATGTCCGGTGCTGTAAAGAGCAATATTGCATAGGAACCTGGAATCAAGTCCATGAATCAAGTCAAACTGGAAATGGTCAAACAGGAGTGAATGTCAACATTTTAGGAATCAACAAACTAAAATGGACTAGAACGGGTGAATTTAACTCAGATGAGAATTATATCTACTACTGTGGGCAGGAATCTCTTAGAAGAAATGGAGTAGCCATCATAGTCAACAAAAAAGTACAAAATGCAGTACTTGGATGAAATCTCAAAAACAACAGAATGATCTCTGTTTGTTTCCAAAGCAAACCATTCAACATCATGGTAATCCAAGTCTATGCCCTAACCAGTAATGCTGAAAAAGCTGAAGTTGAACGGCTCTATGAAGACCTCTTAGAACTAACACCCAAAGAGATGTCCTTTTTATTATAAGGGACTAGAATGCAAAAGTAGAAAGTCAAGAAACACCTGGAATAACAGGCAAATTTGGCCTTGGAGTACAGAATGAAGCAGGGCAAAGGCTAACACAGTTTTGCCAAGAGAACGCACTGGTCATAGCAAACATCTTCTTCCAACAACACAAGAGAAGACTCTACAAACGGACATCACCAGAAGGTCAACACCAAAATAAGCCAAAGATGGAGAAGCTCTATATAGTCAGCAAAAACAAGATGGGGAGCTGACTGTGGCTCAGATCATGAACCCCTTATTGCCAAATTCAGACTGAGATTGAAGAAAGTGGGGGAAACCACTAGACCATTCAGGTATGACCTAAATCAAATCCCTTATGATTATACAGTGGAAGTGAGAAATAGATTTAAGGGACTATATCTGATAGACAGAATGCCTGATGAACTATGGACAGAAGTTCATGACATTGTACAGGAGACAAGGATCAAGACCATCCCCCAAAAAAAGAAATGCAAAGAAGCAAAATGGCGGTCTGAAGAGGACTTACAAATAGCTGGGAAAAGAAGAGAAGTGAAAAGCAGGGGAGAAAACAAAAGATATGCCCATTTGAACGCAGAGCTCCAAACAATAGCAAGGAGAGATAAGAAAGCCTTACTCAGTGACCAATGAAAAGAAATAGAGGAAAACAACAGTATGGGAAACACTAGCTATCTCATAAACATTTAGAGATACCATGGGAACATTTCATGCAAAAATGGGCTCAATAAAGGACAGAAATAGTATGGACCTAACAGAAGCAGAAGATATTAAGAAGAGGTGGCAAGGATACACAGAAAAACTATACAAAAAAGATCTTCACGACCTAGATAATCACAATGGTTTGATCACTCACCTAGAGCCAGACATCCTGGAATGTGAATTCAAGTGGGCCTTAGGAAGCATGACTACAAACAAAGCTAATGGACGTGATGGAATTCCAGTTGAGCTCTTTCAAATCCTGAAAGATGATGCTGTGAAAGTGCTGCACTAAATATGTCAGCAAATTTGGAAATCTTAGCAGTGGCCACAGGACTGGAAAAGGTAAGTGTTCATTCCAATACCAAAGAAGGGCAATGCCAAAGAATTTTCAAACTACTGCACAATTGCACTTATCTCACATGATAGTAATGCTCAAAATTCTCCAAGCCAGGTTTCAGCAATATGTGAACCATGAACTTTCAGATGTCCAAGATGGTTTTAGAAAAGGCAGAGGAACCAGAGATCAAATTGACAACATATGCTGGATCATCTCTTGCTTAAAAGCAAGAGTGCCAGAAAAACATCTATTTCTGTTTATTGACTATGCCAAAGCCTTTGACTGTGTGGATCACAATAAACTGTGGAAAATTCAAAAAGAGATGGGAATACCAGACCACCTGATCTGCCTCTTGAGAAACCTGTATGCAGGTCAGGAAGCAACAGTTAGAACTGGACATGGAACAACAGACTGGTTCCAGATAGGAAAAGGAGTACGTCAAGGCTGTATATTGTCACCCTGCTTATTTAACTTATATGCAGAGTACATCATGGGAAAGACTAGGCTGGATGAAGCAAAAGCTGGAATCAAGTTTGCTGGGAGAAATATCAATAACCTCAGATATCAGATGACACCACCCTTATTGCAGAAAGTGAAGAGGAACTAGAGTCTTGAAAGTGAAAGAAGAGAGTGAAAAAGTTGTCTTAAAGCTCAACATTCAGAAAACTAACATATAGGCATCCGGTCACATTGCTTCATGACAAATAGATGGGGAAATAGTGGAAACAGTGGATAACTTTATTTTTCTGGGCTCCAAAATCACTACAGATTGTGACCGAAGCCATGAAATTAAAAGACGCTTACTCCTTGGAAGGAAAGTTATGACCAACCTAGATAGCATATTAAAAAACAGAGACATTACTTTGTCAACAAAGGTCCATCTAGTCAAGGCTATGGTTTTCCATATGGATGTGAGAGTTGGACTATAAAGAAAGCTGAGCGCTGAAGAATGGTGCTTTTGAACTGTGGTGTTGAGAAGACTCTTGAGAGTCCCTTGGACTGCAAGGAGACCAAACCAATCCATCCTAAAGGAAATCAATCCTGAATATTCATTGGAAGGACTGATGCTGAACCTGAAACTCCAATATTTTGGCCACCTGATTCGAAGAACTGAGTCATTTGAAAAGATCCTGATGCTGGGAAGGATTGAAGGCAGAAGGAGAAGGTGACTACAGAGGCTGAGATCGTTGAATGGCATCACCAACTCAATGGACACGAGTTGGGTGAACTCCAGGAGCTGGTGATGGACAGGGAGGCCTGGCACGCTGTGGTTCATGGGGTCTCAAAGAGTTGGACACGACTGAGCGACTTAACTGAACTGAACTGAACTTAATGACTTAATCAATTGTTCTTATGTAAGGAAGTCTCCATAAAACCCCCAAAGGGCTGAGCGCTGAAAGCTTCCAAAATAATAAACATATGGAGGCACTGGGAGAGCGGACACTTAGGGCAAATGTTTTCCTATGCATCTCTTCCACCTGACTGTTCCTGACTAGTATTATTTTATAATAAACTGATAATCTAATAAGTAGACTGTTTCTCTGAGTTTGATGTACTGCTCTAACAAACCAGTCAAATGCAAGGAAGGGATCACTGGAAACTGACATGTAGACAGTTATGTCAGATGTACTGGAGATAACCTGGGCTTTCAGTTGGTGTCCTTAGTGGGAGAGGTGGATGATCTTGCAGTACCGAACTCTTAACCTGTGGGATATGATTCTATCCCCAGGTAGATATATCAGAAATCAACTGAATCTTTAGGACCCCCAGTGTTTAAGAATTGTTAGTGTGGAAACACATATCTTCCCAACACATTAAAAATTGGGATCTTAAACTTATTCACTGGCATGGTGTTCTGCGCAGCACTGCTGCTGATCAAGAAATTTATTTAACAGAAAATGAAGTGCAAAAATAGGCCTGTCCTTAGTAAATCCATGGATCTTAACACATCTGTCATTGTCTGAAAGCAATGGCTTCTTCGAATGGTGGAATAATATTTGAAGACTCAGATATGGTGAAAAATAGGTGAGTCTGAGAATCAAGGGATAGGAAATTGTGTAGTGCTTCTTCATATTATCTCTAGTAATCCACAAGCAAAGATTTTGCTTGTTGTTCCCAAGATTTTAGGCTTTGATGCTCTAAAGGCCTTAGTTGCAAAATCTTCCAAGAGGCAATAAAATGATTTCACCAAACTGGAAGGTGAGACTGTCACTCACTTTGAGATCATAATGACACTGAATACAGGCCTGGGATAACTGATCTTATCAAATTAAAATTGACTTGTATTACACAATGGGATAAAGAGGAGTATGTTGGAATGTAGGAGATCCTTAATTATGTGCCTTGTGCATTCCATATCTTATGATGAAAGTCAATAGAAAATAAATTTAAGTAAACTAAATAAATAGCATTTTAAGCAGGATAGCTAATGACCCAGAACTTTCAGGAATACAGGTTATGACCACATCACCAGGCAAAGAACCCCAACCAACCCCATTTTTTTTTTTTTCTGAGAGCAAAAGGACTATACAATGTGTAGTTGGAAAGGATAGTTATAAAAATACCTATGATCATGTGCCCAGCTTTAATAAATAAGCAGTAAAATAGTTATAATTATTTATTCATTATTTTGATATGATTATGTTGGTGTGTGTGTGTGTGTGTGTATATATATATATATATATATATATGTTTTTATTTTTCCACTTCTTCTCATCTGGTTTAAGATGTATTAATATGTTAGTTGGGATTTCATTGACAGGAGGAATTGGAAATCAATTGGAAAAACAATTAACATTAGCTAAAGATAGACGAAGGAGTTTATATATTCTTCTGAGGAACTAACTAGGATGTTTCACCTTTTCACACAAGAATTGGCCAATTTCCATATTCTGTTATATATAACACTATTTTTTTAAGCTTTATTATGGCACTACTTACAATGTGCCTTAGGATTTCTCACACATATATATATCTCCTCAGTACATTTTATGCCCTGAAATTATAGGACCTATGTTTGTTTCCCTGTGTTTCCCCAATAATGCCTGGCATAATTCCACCTACAGTAGATGCTCAAGTAACATTTATTATATTGAAACATTTAACATTTGAAATGTTATCATCCATATATATCAGTAACTCTATTTAGCCAGCAGGTTTTGCATTCCATAAAAAATACTTTGACTATTTGGGGCAATATGTCATTCATTACTAACTGGGATCAGATTCTAAAATGTGAACATTAGGATAAATATGAAGCTATTATATCATTAAAGAATTAATTTATGATGAAATGTTTAGTTATGTCTATATTTTAAATTGATATTTCTGCTTAAATGACAAGAATAGACTTGAAGATATTAAACTCAAATGGCTATTTTCATTGACTAAAAGCACTTAAATATATATTTAGAGTAAATTCTGAAACTACACAGTTACTGACCTTTGAAAAATACTATTGAGATACAATTAGTAAGGTAAAGGTGCAGTATAAAGGTAATTGTTTTGAATAAGAGATGTTGGATTAGGAATCTTTAAAGTCTTTGTGAACCACTGCTCAGCACTAAATCCCTGTTTGGGTTTATTTCTATTTGGGAACATGCTACATCCTAGAATGTTTCATAACCAGGACTTGTAGCCAAATTAATTTTTCTTGCAATTTATCAATGGATCAATTTATTAAATAACTTAGAATAATAAACGATGAGAAGACTTATCATTCTCTATTTCTTGCTGCAAGTTGGAAAACATCCTTACCCAATTAAATTATACATCAGTATTTTGGACAGGCATACTGGACCTTCTGCAAGACTTCCACCAAGAAGTACACTAGAAACAATATAAATGTATCTATGTCTGTCAGTATCTTAGCACTTAAAGCTCTTTTATTTTCTTCTATAGTGGGCTCTGAAATCATTGAGAGCAAAGATAAATTTCTCTTATTCACTCAAATTGACAGGAGCTCACCTTAGATTTGGAGAAGACAGTGGCAATCCACTCTAGTACTATTGCCTGGAAAATCCCATGGACAGAGGAGCCAGGTAGGCTGCAGTCCATGAGGTTGCTAAGAGTCGGACACCACTGAGCAACTTCACGTTCACTTTTCACTTTCATGCATTGGAGAAGGAAATGGCAACCCACTCCAGTGTTCTTGCCTGGAGAATCCCAGGGATGGGGGCACCTGGTGGGCTGCCGTCTATGGGGTTGCACAGAGCTGGACACGTCGGAAGCGACTTAGCAGCAGCAGCAGCCGTACCTTCTATTAATTCTTTAGATGTAGAATCTGAGCCAGGCCTTCAGGGACATGTGA
This sequence comes from Bos grunniens, assembly GCF_055505025.1. NCBI lineage: Eukaryota > Metazoa > Chordata > Mammalia > Artiodactyla > Bovidae > Bos > Bos grunniens. The sequence continues at coordinate 3,428,411 of NC_141179.1, read as the reverse complement.
TTTATTGGGGAAGGATCTCAAAAGAAAGAGAATTTTGAAAATATAATAAAACAGGGGAAGCAGAGAAGCAAGGAATTCGTCTCAGCTGGAATCTGGAGGATGATCTGAACAACTTTACAATCATAGAGGCTTCCATTAGTTAGAACCATCCCATCAGTTTAACATTGACTGCAGACTATCTGGAGATGATGGGAGGTTGTCAGATAGGATGAAAAATGAGTTAGCTTATGTCTTTTAAGAATCCAATGCCAAGGTGGGATCAGTCATACAAGATAAATATTGGGAAGAATTTCTGAGAGATAAAATTGAAAGGAAGTTTTGATCTTTGTGAAAGAAAAAGGAAGTCTGGGAGACACGACAATTACATTCAATGAACCTTGAAACAGAAAAAAGGCCCTTATTTGGATGTACTAGGCCAGAGTCTGAGCTGCCTTCATAGTGTCCTCAGCAGATTCAGATCTATGATAACTGCCATCATGGGACCTGATTATAGTACAGTGTGTCTAAATTGGTGGCCTGTTGAAAGCAACACCTCAGAGATACCAGGATCAATTGCCAGCAAATCCACAGTTCAGGTGGAGATGACAGCAGTGTCAACAGTGTAATCTGAGAGTTCACACAACAAAGCACACCTAGAGGTCAACAGCTCCAGAGAAAGCATACACAGTGGCTTTACTCCCAGTGGGACTTTAACACCCTATTCAAATCAATAGATAGATCGTCCAGACATGTGGGGAGCGAGCTCCGCCCGTGGCAAAGGTCATGAGGAAGGAGGCTTGACATACGCAAAGGTGGGATCAAGCCTCAGGAGTCTCCCTGGAAATTCTCGAGCAATCTACCCCCAAAACCAGAGTCGGCCTACTTTCTGCTTTGTGCTTTCACCTACACCTCTGACTTTACGGGGGGCTGTCCCCCACTACCTCTCTGAAAAAAGAGTTAGCTTACAGCTCCAGTTAATAATTCCTGGGTGTGACAGTGTTTCAACCTACAAACTCCCTTGGAAGTCCTCTAGCCTGCCTGAATAGGTTTTTCCGGCCACATGTGATTGCTCAGAGCCTCCAAACTGTGAGAGGCATGAGATGTTCTAAACTGTCTAAATACAGATTCCTTTGAGCAGTTAAAAGATTGATTAGAAATTGTATTGGTGAAGGGATTCTCACTTGTTGGGCCAATGTTTGCTGCTAAGTCTCCATATCCCTTACCTGCTGTGTCCCTGGCAGTGTATTGATTAATATAATTGGTGTAAATAGTAGCTTTAATGTTTGTAACCTGGGACCCTTGAATTAATTCTTTTTCTTGTTATAGCCCACCACACCTTTGCTCTGTAGGAATGCAACTTTATCTAATGCTTTTTGGAGGCTGGTGCCTGACTTTAGAATAATCACCTTTAGAGGAAAAGGCCTCCGGGCCAGAAGATGATGCAAATCACCTAAACTTTTGCATATGATAAGTTTGCAGGAAGAAAGCCTGGCTTGCTGCATGACTCTACCCCTTCCCCCATTATCCTCTATGCATAACTTAAGGTATAAAAACGACTTTGGAAAATAAAGTGCGGGCCTTGTTCACCGAAACTTGGTCTCACCATGTCGTTCTTTCTCTTACCTTCTGGCTGAATTATTCAGCCTGTTTTCTCCACTGAATTTCTTCACTGAGCTATCCTCATTCTATTACTCTTTATATCCTTAATTAACGTTTAATTAAGCAGTTGTTTCCTGATCCTCGCCGACGCCGTCCCCGCTTCGAATACCCTGGATCCACCGGGGCTGGTCCCCGGCAGGTGGCGCCCAAGACAGGGACTTTCGAAGGTAAGCTCCCCAAAGCAATCAGAGCCATCAGCCCTATTGCTCCCCGTTCTCAGAACAACTGGGTCACCAGCCCTCTTGTTCCTCCACGAAGCAGTTTGGGTGACCAGCCCTACTGCTCCTCCCTTGGAACAGTTTGAGCCATCAGCCTACTGTTCCTCCCCCCGGAACAATCTGGGTCACCAGCCCTATTGTTCTTCCAGGGTTCGGGACGGCTAGGACCCCACTCAAGGGTGCCGCGGACCCCCCTGTAGGATAGACAGGGCGAGAGGAGTGGGAAGTGTTGAAAGTGTTAAAGAGTTAGACTTGGAGAGAGAAAACGGTTTCTGAAGTTAAAAGGCCAAAGAAGAGCCTGATCTTTTAAAAGCTAAAAGCTTTATCTTCTATTATACTTAATTTTCTGACGTGGGTAACACTGAAACTAAGAATGGCAACTCTTTATACAAGTAATCTTGAAACTGTTAAAGAGGCTACTGTTAATTTAGATACTTGGGTGAAGGTAAAAAACAACTAAAAACTTATCCTATAAATATGATTAAAAATGTTCTGGACCCTCGTCATGAGGCTGTGGGATAGCCTATGGGAGAGGCTATAGCGGTGGATGGTAGTGGGTCTCCACCTTCTGCGCAGATCATATTTTCTGCCATTGACGAAGAAAAGGAGGGAGACTGTGCTCTACCTCCAGAGGAAGGAGAGGGCTTACAGGACGCTGCGGCCGGGCGCCCTGGCGAGCCCCCTCCCCCTCTACACAAACCTTTAAAAATTTATCCAACAATTTCTGATTTAAGGCGACTACTCCACCTCCGCTTGCACCTCCCAGGGCCTAAAAATTCCCCAGTTTACATCCAAAGTCTCCCAGAGCATTGCCTAAAGCTGAAAAAGATAAAAAAGATTTCTTTTAAACACAGGAGCTTTGAAAAAATACACAATATACAGAGCCTGCTCCTTGCAGAAAACCCCCTCAGGGGGGCCTCACCCAAGCAAAAAAAGAAGAAAAAAAAAAGAAAAACAAAAAAGAAAAAAAAAAGTGAAAAAGAAAAAAGGAAAGAAAATAGAGAAAGATCTAAAGATAGAGAAAAAGCTAAAGAGTGAAAAGGAGAGAGGAACAGAGAAGGAAGGAATCAGGGAACGCAGCAAGATTGAGAAAGGAAGAAAGCAAGTTAGAAAAAGAGATACAGAGAGAAAGAGAGGGAGGAGGAAAAAAAAAGAGAGAGAAAGAGGGTAAAGGGAAAGAAACGAAGGAAAGAGAAGGGTAGCGATAAAGGAAGGGGGAGAGAAAAGTGAGAAAAGCAGGAAGAGAGGAAGACAGAGAGAGACTGTAAGAGACGCTGTGACCAGGTGCCCTGGCGAGCTCCCTCCCCCTCTGCGCAAACTTAAAAAAAAAAAAAAAAAACTTATCCACCACTTTCTGATTTAAGGCCATTGCTGCCGCCTCCGTTTGCGCCTTCCAGGGCCCAAGAGTTCCTCACTTTGCCCCCAAAGCCTCTCAAAGTGTTGCCTAAGCCTGAGGAAGATAAAAAGTTTTTTGAACAGTGGAGATTTTAAAACAGACTGCGTGCACAATATGCAGTGCTCCTTCACCCAGGCTAAGAAAAAAGCGGACGGTAAAGGGATTTAGCAACAATATTAACCCCTGATATGCCGGTTGCTCCAATTCCAATGGGAGTGGCTGGCCCCCTGCCTGAGGGCATTGTAGGACTTGGGCTAGGGTGTAGCTCGCTTTCTTTTCAAGGAATTTGGGTGGTGTATGGTGTAGTAGATTCTGATTATATTGGAGAAATTAAAGTTTTGATCTCGCTGCCTACCAAAACTGTGCAAATTAATAAAGGTCAAAGAATAACACAGTTTTTGCTTTTACCTTACTATCAGACAAGAAAAACCTTGACTTCTCAAGCTAAGAGCCACAGAGCATTTAGATTTAGTGATCTAGCTTTTTGGGTGCAGGGAATTACAGCTCCAAGGCCTTTAAAAGATCTTTTAATTCAAGAAAATAAAATGTCAGGGCTATTAGACACAGGAACAGACGTCTCTTAACATTGCTGGGAAAGACTGACCCAGCTCCTGGCCAACACATACTACTGAAAATGAGTTGAGATTAGAGAAACTGGTATGCGGGGTGGGAATGCTGTAGAGAAAAAGGTGAGGGAGAGTTTAAAACCTTGAAGAGTAGTGAGTTCCCCGTTGCTGGAAGTATTCAAGCAAAGATTAGATGGTTGCTTGTCATCTAAAAGGCTATAGACCAGATTTAGGTTACAAAACGATAACTGGAGAAGCTTATAAACATGTTGTGCAACACCTCTTTACTTGCTTCTCATATTTAGGTCTGCCAAAAGTTTTAAAAACTGATAATGCCCCTTTGAAGCTGCGGAGAGATTGTTTACTAACTTTAAATGATTTCCAAAAATTATTAGGGGACATTAATTGGATATGCCCACATTTAAAACTGACTACTGCAGATTTAAAGCCTTTGTTTAATTGCTTAAAAAGCGACCCTAATTCCAGTTCTAAGTTGACTAATGAGACAGAGTTAGCTCTTGTTGAAGTGTATGAGACTTTAAATGATCAGTTAATTAGGATTAATATTACCAAAAAATGAGATTAAATTATTCTTCCAACAAAACATACACCTACAGGGTGCTTGTGACAAAAAGGCCCATTGGTTCCATCTACCAGTGATCCCAAGAAAAATAGTTTTATCTTATCCCAGCTTGGTGGCACAATTAATTATAAAAGGAGGAAAAAAGAAGTGTGGAACTTTTTAGAAAATAAGTAGCAAATATAATAATTTCACTCAATAAGGATCAACTGCAAGTCTTTTACAAAATAGTGATGATTGTCAAGTTGCCCTGATAGATTTCAGGGGTCAAATTTTGTTTCATTTGCCCTCAAGCCCCCACAGTAGTTAAAAGTTCAAAAATGTTAGATTGGCAGTTTGAGGATACCTGTGGAACTTTCCAACTGTATGTAGTTCCTACGCTCCCCTTTACCCTATGGGGGAGGGACGTGCTGTCTCAAATAGGAGATACTCAGAGAAGGGTTTTCTCAATTTCTTAGTTATCAACAGGTGGTACAATTAACAATACTTTATATATTGTTATAAATACGTAATATAAATATATTTGCCTAACTACAGTTTGCCTAATTAGGTATGGGTATAAATAAAACATAATAAAGGTATGCCTAATTCTATTTATAGATCTATACTTACTTAATTTGTATATAAATCAATATATGTATTATATATACTGTATAATTAAATGTATATTGCAGTAATATAATGTGTGTGGCTGATATTAATTGATATGGATTGATGTGCTGTGATGATATATGTTCTGTATGCTGTATAATTATATATGTGTGACATGTATTATTACAGTACATTGGTTTGTGTTGGTTGGTATTGGCTGTGTGCGTGTTGTATTGCTGTAATATATATGAATTGATATATTAATTATAAGATTAATTCAAGTATATTGATTTATATATATTGTATGTCAATAAGTTTATACTTGTTGCCATATATAAATACATTTTGCATTTAGGTATATCTGTATACCAAAATGAGATAAGGAGGTTATACATTTATTATTTAAATTTATAGAGACCTAAACTAAACATTAGACCTAAATTAACATATCTCTAAATTTATGTAGTTAAAATGTAAATTTTAAAAAATTTTTAAAAATTAAATTGACAACTGCTTGACAATTCCTTTGCCATAAAATCCCCCCATAGGTGTAACTGGGATAACCAGACAAAAAATTGGTTTTATAACAAAACGGCCCCCTAGAGTGGGTCCATCTTCCCGCTCAAACTAAAAATGTAGTGGCTTCTTATCCGGGATTGATAGCTACTTTGATATTAAAGGAAAAAAGCGGAACATTGAATTATTTGGTAAAGAGCCATCAGAAATTGTAATTCCATATAATAAGGAACAACTTGTTGCTCTTCTAATGTTTGATAAAAATTGGCAGATTGCTATAGGAAACTATTTTGGTCAAAATTTTGCATCATTTACCCTCACATGTTTTGCTGAATTTTATATCCAGACATCCAGTTATTTTTCCTGTCAGATGTAAACAATCTCCTAGTCCAAATGCTCAGATAGCCTTTACTGACGGGTCAGCAAATGGTAAAGCCTCCATAGTTACTAAAAATCACCAGAAAGTTTTAGAAACACAGAAAACTTCAGCTTAAAGCGCTGAAATAACAACAGTCATAAAGGCTTTTGCTATGTTTGCAGATGAGGAATTTTACCTTTATTCTGATTCTCAGTATATTGTCAGGTTGTTTCCACACATTGAAACTGCGGTTTTGCCTGAAAGTAAAACTACCATATTTCATTTGTTAAGTAAATTACAGCAACAAATTTGGAAGACAAATAAAATAATTTTCATTGGAAACATTCGGGCTCATTTCGGATTGCCCGGCCCTTAAAATGCCTTTAATGATTTGGCTAACTTGTTAACCAGAAATACAGTGGCTTCTGTGATTGAGGAGGCCAGAGCCTCTCACTCACTTCATCAATACGCTACTGCTTTAAGATATCAATTCCAAATTCCCAGAGAGACTGCTCGAGAAATTGTGCGTTCTTGCTTATATTGCCCCACTGTTTATAATAGTCTACCTATGGGAGTTAATACTCGCGGTCTCAAACCCAATGTACTCTGGCAAATGGATCTAACTCATGTCTCTTCATTTGGAAAACTGTCCTTTGTTCTTTAACTGTAGACACCTTTTCTCATGTTATTATTGCAACTGCTCGTACAGGGGAAGCAGTTAAAGATGTAATACAACATCTCTTTACTTGTTTTTCATATTTGGGCCTACCAAAAGCTTTGAAAACTGACAATGCTCCTGCTTATACTTCTAAGTCTTTTCAGGAATTTTGTATAAAGTTTCAAATTAAACATAATACAGGCATCTCTTATAATCCCCAGGGACAGGCCATTGTTGAAAGTGTGTATCAAACATTAAAAATCCAAATTCAAAAACTAAAAGAAGGGGAGTTTAAGTATAGTTCTCCCCATCAAATCTTGCAACATGCTCTTTTTGTAATAAATATTCTAAATACTGATCTGGCTGGAACTACTGCAATGCCTCGTCATTGATGCCTGGAGCAATTAAATGGAAAACCATTAGTCAAATGGAAGGACCTCCTCTCAGGACAATGGAAGGGTCCTGACCCATTATTAACTAGCGGTCGAGGATGTGCTTGTATTTTTCCACAGGATGCAGATTCTCCAATTTAGATCCAGGACAGGTTGATTCGCCATGTTGCAGACCCCCAGACATCCAGTTCCCCATAGCTTCGATCACAAAAGAGGAGCCCGCCGGAAGGGGAGGCAAGATAAACATCGAGATCCCGGCGGGACCGACGGGGCTGCTGCAGTGCGAACTCCAACCAGAAAATAATTCTACTTATTCTGTTTTGGCTTGTCTACCCTCTCCTTATGTTTTTCTCTTTACCAGCGATTCTGGAAAACTTAATGTACATGTGACTTTCACTGGTGGACCCAATGTAGTGACTTGTGAACAATGCGTGCTCTCATCTTGTTTAAACCCTCAGTATAATGTTTGCTCCTTTGTAGTGTTACAACGTCCACCTTATCTTATGATGTAACCACTTATTGATATAACTATAGTCTTGCTGTGTTACAACAACTACAAGATTTAATGTGATCGCGACGATTTGTGGGCTTTACTTATTTTAGGAATATCAGCTTTAATAGCAGCAATTACTTCTGTTACTGCAGCAGCAATATCATTGACTCAACAAGTGCATACTGCCCAATATGTTGATACCATGTCTAAAAATGTTTCTTTAACTCTAGCAACACAGGAAGCTATAGATAGGAAATTAGAGATGAGAGTAGACGCCTTAAAAGAGGCAATAATGCATACTGGGACTGAGTTACAGCCTTTAAAAGTGAAAATGGCTCTGTCTTGCCACGCTGATTACCGGTGGATATGCGTGACATCTTTAAAGGTAAACGAGACAGATTATGAATGGGAAAAAATCAAAAAACATATCTCAGGTGTTTGCAACAGCTCTGACATTGGCCTGGACTTAGGGAAATTTCATAATCAAATACAGACCCTGGAACACTGTCGACTGGATTTTACCACCGCTGGAGCAGCTAATGACTTATTTCACACCTTCTCTAACTTTACTTCTGGAAAAAACATTCTGTCTAATATCTTTAGTTCTAATTTTGCTTCTCATAATCATTCTTCCTTGTATTGTCAGGATTCTTCGGCAGAACATTCAAAAGCTCGCGACTGAGCTGCCTCTGGCTGTTTTAAGAAATAAAAAAGGGGGAGATGTGGGGAGCGAGCTCCGCCCGTAGCAAAGGTCATGAGGAAGGAGGCTTGACATACGCAAAGGCGGGATCAAGCCTCAGGAGTCTCCCTGGAAATTCTCGAGCAATCTACCCCCAAAACCAGAGTCGGCCTACTTTCTGCTTTGTGCTTTCACCTACACCTCTGACTTTACGGGGGGCTGTCCCCCACTACCTCTCTGAAAAAAGAGTTAGCTTACAGCTCCAGTTAATAATTCCTGGGTGTGACAGTGTTTCAACCTACAAACTCCCTTGGAAGTCCTCTAGCCTGCCTGAATAGGTTTTTCCGGCCACATGTGATTGCTCAGAGCCTCCAAACTGTGAGAGGCATGAGATGTTCTAAACTGTCTAAATACAGATTCCTTTGAGCAGTTAAAAGATTGATTAGAAATTGTATTGGTGAAGGGATTCTCACTTGTTGGGCCAATGTTTGCTGCTAAGTCTCCATATCCCTTACCTGCTGTGTCCCTGGCAGTGTATTGATTAATATAATTGGTGTAAATAGTAGCTTTAATGTTTGTAACCTGGGACCCTTGAATTAATTCTTTTTCTTGTTATAGCCCACCACACCTTTGCTCTGTAGGAATGCAACTTTATCTAATGCTTTTTGGAGGCTGGCGCCTGACTTTAGAATAATCACCTTTAGAGGAAAAGGCCTCTGGGCCAGAAGATGATGCAAATCACCTAAACTTTTGCATATGATAAGTTTGCAGGAAGAAAGCCTGGCTTGCTGCATGACTCTACCCCTTCCCCCATTATCCTCTATGCATAACTTAAGGTATAAAAACGACTTTGGAAAATAAAGTGCGGGCCTTGTTCACCGAAACTTGGTCTCACCATGTCGTTCTTTCTCTTACCTTCTGGCTGAATTACTCAGCCTCTTTTCTCCACTGAATTTCTTCACTGAGCTATCCTCATTCTATTACTCTTTATATCCTTAATTAACGTTTAATTAAGCAGTTGTTTCCTGATCCTCGCCGACGCCGTCCCCGCTTCGAATACCCTGGATCCACTGGGGCTGGTCCCCGGCACAGACAGAAAATAAGGAAACACAGCCTTTAAAAGACATACTAGATCAGATAGATTTAATTGATACTTGTAGAGAATTTCATCCAAAAGTAGCAAATATACATTCTTCTTAAGTGCTTGTAGAACATTCTCCAGGAAACATGGTATGCTGGGGAACAAAGCAAGCCACAGTAACTTTAAGAATATTGAATCATATCAAACACCTTTTCTGACCACAACACTAAGAGATTAGAAATCAACTACAAGGAAAAAGTGATAAAACACACACACATGGAGGTTAAGCAATGTGATACTAAATAACCAATATTCACTAAGAATCAGAGGAAAGTTTATGGATACATCAAAAATAAACAAAAATGAAAATACAATGATACAAAACCCACAGGACAAAGCAAAAGCATTTGTAAGACATAAGTTTATAGCAATGCCATCTTAACTCAGAAAATTAAAAATAAATAAATATATAAAAATTCAATGTAAATAACCTCACAGCTAAAAGCTAAAAGAACTAGAGAAACAAGAATGAACAAACTCAAATTTAGTAGGAAAAAAAATCATTAAGATCAGAGCAGAAATAAATGAGAGATGAAGAAAAGGATAGTGAAGCTAAAAGTCGGGTCCTTGAAAAGATAAAATTGGTGAATCTTAAAGTTGACTCATAAAGAAGATAAAATCAATAAAACTAGAAAAGAAGAAGGATAAATTACAGTGGATACCACCAACATGCAAAGTATCATAAGAGACAACTAGAGACAATTATATGCTAGCAAAATGGACACCATAGAAGCAATGTACAAGCTCATAGAAAGGTACAGCCTTCCAAGATTAAGTCAAGAAGAAAGAAAATATGAGCAGACCAATCACAAGAAATGAAATTGAAACTGTGATTTAAAAACTTCAAACAAATAAAAGTTCAGGACTAGATGGCTTCCCAGGTGAATTCTATCAAGCACTTACAGAAGAGTCAGTATCTATCCTTCTGAGACTTCAAAAAATTGCAGAAAGAGGAACATTCCCAAGCTCATTCTATGATGCCGCCATCACCCTGATACCAAAACTAGACAAAGATACAAAAGAAGAAAATTGCAGGCCAATATCACTGATGAACATAGGCACAAAAATTCTCAACAAAATATGGGCAAACTGAATCCAACAACATATTAAAAGAATCATACATCATGATCAAGTTGGATTTATCTCAGGGATGCAAGGATTCTTCAGTACATGCAAACTGATCAATGTTAATGAACTGAAGAGTAAAAATGATACAATTATTTCACTACATGTAGAAAAAATTTCTGACAAAATTCAACATCTATTTGTGATAATGAATTCGAGCAACTTCCAGAAAATATTGAAGGATCGATGAGCCTGATGTGCTGCAGGTCATGGGATTGCAGAGTTGGACATGAAATAATGACTGAACAACAACAATATTTATGATAAAAAAAAGCAAACCTCTCCAGAAACAGCATATAGGGAACCTACCTCATCATAATAAGGTCATATATGATAAACCCAATCTCATCAGTCTCAGTGGTGAAACAATGAAAGCATTTCCTGTAAGGTCAGAAATAAGAAAAGATATCCACTCTTGCCACTGTTACTCAACATAGTTTTGGAAGTCCTAGCCTCAGTGATCAGAGAGGAAAAATAAATAAAAAGAATGCACATTGTAAAAGCAGTAGAAGATGGCAGAAGAGTAAGATGAGGAGATCGCCCACCTCCCCACAAATACATCAAAAACTCGTCAATATATGGAACAACACCTACAAAAGCACCACTAGGTGACAGCAGAAGACTCCAGGCCTCGAGGAGGGGCAGGCTAAGCTCCCTGGAATGAGGTAGGAGAGAGGATGGAGACAAAAAAAGGGAAAAGATGGAGAACTCCTGGACAGGAGCTTGTATCCCAAGGGAGGGATGGAGTCCTGAAGCATTAAGAGTTCCTATGCACTGGGAAGCTCCCTCACAGGCAGGCCCAAGGGGGAGCTACAGAATCTCAGAAAACCAGACAAAGTAGGGACTTAGAGGGGATAAAACAGAGAAAACTGCACTTCTCAGCCCATAAAGAGCACACAGATGTGTCCCCACCCAGACAGCATGCTCAGGGAACCAAAGGGAAGCCCACAGTAGCCCCACAGCACAGAGGGCAGGCCCAGGGTGCTGAGAGAGGAGTGGCATACAAACTTCTGTGGCACACATAAACCTCAGGGCACAGAGGTGGGCCCAGGGAGCCAAAAGAAGAGCACACAAGCCCCATGGCATAGCAGACAGGCCAGTGAGCTGAAACAAGTGCACACAAGCCCCACAACATAGAAGGTGGGCCTGGGGAGCCAAAACAAGTGCACACAAGCCCTGTGCAATAGAGGGCGGGCTCAGTGATCTGAGGCAAGTGCACACAAGTGCAGCAATATACAGGAAAAGCTCAGAAGGCTCAGAGAAGCCCACATAAGTCTCTGCAATGCAGAGAGCATGGTTGTGGTGCCAAGAAAAGATCCACACAAGCCTGTATCTAGCAAGTTTGGACCTGCAGGGAAGGACTGGGGAACAGAAGCACCAGGAGAGATTCTAAGGACAAGTAGGGAATCTTGTAGGGAATCTTCACTGGCACCAGTGAAGATACGCTGAGAAGGCCTCTTCAATGGGGATGTGGAAATAGACATGCCTTATACTTCAAAAGCAATAAGTTCAGTTCAGTTCAGTTCAGTCACTCCGTCGTGTCCGACCCTTCATGATCCCATGAATCACAGCAAGCCAGGCCTTCCTGTCCATAACCAATGCCCAGAGTTCACCCAGATCCACATCCATCGAGTCAGTGATGATATTTAGCCATCTCATCCTCTGTCGTCCCCTTCTCCTCCTGACCCCAATCCACCCCAGCATCAGAATCTTTTCCAATGAGTCAAATCTTCGCATGAGGTGGCCAAAGGAATTTCAGCTTCAGCATCATTCCCTCCAAAGAAAACCCAGGGCTGATCTCCTTCAGAATGGACTGGGTGGATCTCCTTGCAGTCCAAGGGACTCTCAAAAGTCTTCTCCAACACCACAGTTCAAAAGCATCAATTCTTGGGCACTCAGCATTCTTCACAGTCCAACTTTCACATCCATACATGATCACAGGAAAACCATAGCCTTGACTAGTTGGACCTTTGTTGGCAAAGTAATGTCTCTGCTTTTGAGTATGCTATCTAGGTTGGTCATAACTTTCCTTCCAAGGAGTAAGCCTCTTTTAATTTCATGCCTTCAATCACCATCTGCAGTGATTTTGGAGCCCCAAAAAATAAAGTCAGCCACTGTTTCCACTGTTTCCCCATCTATTTCCCATGAAGTGATGGGACTGGATGGCATGATCTTTGTTTTCTGAAAGTTGAGCTTTAAGCCAACTTTTTCACTCTCCTCTTTCACTTTCATTAAGAGGCTTTTTAGTTACTCTTGACTTTCTGCCATAAGGGTGGTGTCATCTGCATATCTGAGGTTATTGATATTTCTCCTGGCAGTCTTGATTCCAGCTTGTGTTTCTTCCAGTCCAGCGTTTCTCATGATGTACTCTGCATAGAAGTTAAATAAGCAGGGTGACAATATACAGCCTTGATGAACTCCTTTTCCTATTTGGAACCAGTCTGTTGTTCCATGTCCAGTTCTAACAGTTGCTTCCTGACCTGCATAGAGGTTTCCCAAGAGGCAGGTCAGGTGGTCTGGTATTCCCATCTCTTTCAGAATTTCCCACATTTTATTGTGATCCACACAGTTAAAGGCTTTGACATAGTCAATAAAGCAGAAATAGATGTTTTTCTGGAATTCTCTTGCTTTTTTGATGATCCCATAGGTGTTGGCAATTTGTTCTCTGGTTCCTCTGCCTTTCTAAAACCAGCTTGAACAGCAGGGAGTTCGCGGTTCATGTATTGCTGAAGTCTGGCTTGAAGAATTTTGAGCATTATTTTACAAGCATGTGAGATGAGTGCAATTGTGTGGTAGTTTGAGCATTCTTTGGCATTGCCTTTCTTTGGGATTGGAATGAAAAATGACCTTTTCCAGTCCTGTGGCCACTGCTGAGTTTTCCAAATTTGCTGGCATATTGAGTGCAACACTTTCACAGCATCATCTTTGAGGATTTGAAATAACTCAACTGGAATTCCATCACCTCCACTAGCTTTGCTCATAGTGATGCTTTCTAAGGCCCACTTGACTTCACATTCCAGGATGTCTGGCTCTAGCTCAGTGATCACATCATCGTGATTATCTCGGTCATAAGATTTTTTTTGTATAGTTCTTCTGTTTATTCTTGCCACCTCTTCTTAATATCTTCTGCTTCTGTTAGGTCCATACCCCTTCTGTCCTTTATCGAGCCCATCTTTGCATGGAATGTCCCCTTGGTATCTCTAATTTTCTTGAAGAGGTCTCTAGTCTTTGCCATTCTGTTGTTTTCCTCTATTTCTTTGCATTGATCACTGAGAAAGGCTTTCTTATCTCTTCTTGCTATTGTTTGGAACTCTGCAATTAGATGCTTATATCTTTCCTTTTCTCCTTTGTTTTTCGCTTCTCTTCTTTTCACAGCTATTTGTAAAGCCTCCCCAGACAGCCATTTGCTTTTTTGCATTTGTTTTCCATGGGGATGGTCTTGATCCCTGTCTCCTATACAATGTCACGAACCTCATTCCATAGTTCATCAGGCACTCTATCTATCAGATCTAGGCCCTTAAATCTTTTTCTCGCTTCCACTGTATAATCATAAGGGATTTGATTTAGGTCATACCTGAATGGTCTAGTGGTTTTCCCTACTTTCTTCAATTTAAGTCTGAATTTGGTAATAAGGAGTTCATGATCTGAGCCACAGTCAGCTCCTGGTCTTGTTTTTGCTGACTATATAGAGCTTCTCCATCTTTGGCTGCAAAGAATATGATCAGTCTGATTTCAGTGTTGACCATGTGGTGATGTCCATGTATAGAGTCTTCTCTTCTGTTGTTGGAAGAGGGTGTTTGTTATGACCAGTGCCTTTTCTTGGCAAAACTCTATTAGTCTTTGCCCTGCTTCATTCCGTATTCCAAGGCCAAATTTGCCTGTTACTCCAGGTGTTTCTTTTTTTTTTTTTAATTTAACTAATAAGATAAACTTTATTTATTTATTTTTTTTTTCGGTGAGCAAGGCTCGCACTTTATTTTCCAAAGTAGTTTTTATACCTTAAGTTGTGCATAGAGGATAATGGGGGAAGGGGTAGAGTCATGCAAGGACAGCAGTCCTTGATCCCTATCGAAGCCAGGCTTTCAAACTTATCATATGCAAAAGTTTAGGTGATTTACATCATCTTCTGGCCAGGAGGGCTGTTAACATTTTATGACCCTTTCTTCAGAAAACTTATTTTTCTCTAAAGGTGATTATTCTTTTTTTTTTTCTTTTTTTTCTTTTTCTCTTTCTTTTTTTTTTTTTATTGTCACCCTGTTTATTTAACTTTTTTTTTTTTCCAGGTGTTTCTTGACTTTCTACTTTTGCATTCCAGTCTGCTATATTGAAAAGGACATTAGCATAATCAAAAGCAGAGACATTACTTTTTCAGCAAAGGTCCGTCTAGTTAAGGCTGTGAGTTTTCCAGGGATCATGTATGGATGTGAAAGTTGGACTGTGAAGAAAGCTGAGCACTGAAGAATTGATGCTTTTGAACTGTGGTGTTGGAGAAGACTCTTGAGAGTCCCTTGGACTGCAAGGAGATCCAACCAGTCCATTCTAAAGGAGATCAGTCCTGGATGCTCTTTGGAAGGAATGATGCTAAAGCTGAAACTCCAGTACTTTGGCCACCTCATGCGAAGAGTTGACTCATTGGAAAAGACTCTGATACTGGGAGGGATTGGGGGCAGGAGGAGAAGGGGATGACAGAGGATGAGACGGCTGGATGGCATTACCAACTCAATGGACGTGAGTTTGAGTGAACTCCGGGAGTTGGTCATGGACAGGGAGGCTTGGCGTGCTGCAATTCATGGAGTAGCAAATTGTCAGACACGACTGAGCAACTGCACTGAACTGAACTGAACATGGCCTTTGACTGTGTGGATCACAATAAACTGTGGAAAATTCTGAAAGATATGGGAATACCAGACCACCTGACCTGCCTCTTGAGAAACCTCTATGCAGGGCAGGAAGCAACAGTTAGATCTGGACATGGAACCTCAGCCTAATTCCAAATAGGAAAAAAAGTACATCAAGCCTGTTATTTTCACCTTGCTTATTTAACTTATATGCAAAGTACATCATGAGAAACACTGGGCTGGAAGAAGCACAAGCTGGATTCAAGATTGCCGGGAGAAATACCAGTAACCTCAGATATGCAGATAACACCACCCTTATGGCAGAAAGTGAAGAGGAACTAAAGAGCCTCTTTTAGAGGAAAGTGAAAAAGTTGGCTTAAAGCTCAACATTCAGAAAACTAAGATCATGGCATGTGGTCCCATCACTTCATGGGTAATAGATGGGAAAGCAGTGGAAACAGTGTTGGACTTTATTTCTTGGGGCTCCAAAATCACTGCAGATGATGATTGCAGCCATGAAATTAAAAGATGCTTACTCCTTGGAAGGAAAGTTATGACCAACCTAGAGCATATTCAAAAGCAGAGACATTACTTTTTCAACAAAGGTCCATCTAGTCAAGGCTGTGGGTTTTCCAGGGGTCATGTATGGATGTGAGAGTTGGACTGTGAAGAAAGCTGAGCACTGAAGAATTGATGCTTTTGAGCTGTGGTTTTGGAGAAGACTCTTGAGAGTCCTGTGGACTGCAAGGAGATCCAACCAAACCATTCTAAAGGAGATCAGCCCTCGGTGTTCTTTGGAATAAATAATTCCGAAGCTGAAACTCCAGTACTTTAGCCACCTCATGTGTAGAGTTGACTTATTGGAAAAGTCTCTTATGTTGGGAGGGGTTGGGGGCAGGAGAAGGTTCAACAGAGGATGCAATGACTGGATGGCATCACAGACTTGATGGACTTGAGTTTGAATGAACTCTGGGAGTTGGTGATGGACAGGGAGGCCTGGCATACTACAATTTATTGGGTTGCAAAGAGTTGGACATGACTGAGCAACTGAAATGAACTGAACCGAACATGAAAAGGAAATAGTCAGTCGACTCCAAGAAGCACAGAGAGTCCCTAACAGGATAATCCAAAGGAGGAACACATTGAGATCCATATTAATCAAACTAACAGAGAATCACAAAGAAAGAATATTAAAATCAGATTGGGAAAAGCAACAAGTAACATACAAGGGAAAACCCATATTATTAACAGTAGATTTTTCAGCAGAAACATGGAAGGCCAGAATAGAATAACAGGATGTTTTTAACGTACTGAAAGAAAAAAATCTACAGCCAAGATTACTATACATGGAAAAGATCTCATTCAAAATTGATAGGGAAATCAAAAGCTTTACAGATAAGCCAAAGTAAGAGAATTTAGCACCACCAAACCAGCCTTACAACAAATACTAAAGGGACTCACATAGCCAGTAAACACAAGAGAAAGAAAAGACCTACAAAAGCAAATCCAAGCAATTAAGAAAACACCAAAAGGAACATAAATATCAATAATTAACTTAAATGTGAATGGATGAAATGCACCAACCAAAAGATACAGACTGACTTAAAGGGTACAATAACAAGACCCATGTGTATGCTGTCCACAAGATACCCACTTCAGACCTAGAGACACATACAGACTGAAAGGAAAAGAATGGAAAATATACCCCATGTGAATGGAAACCAAAAGAAAGCGAGATTGGTAATCTTTATTTCAGACAAATAGACTTTAACTTTATAATAAGGAATATTATAAGAGAAAAAGAAGGACCCTACATGATGATCAAAGTACCTATCCAAGAAGAAGACATAACAATTGTAAATGTTCATGTACCCAACATAGGTGCAGCTTAATACATAAGGCACATATTATCAGGCATAAGATTGGAAATCAACAATAAAACAATAATAGTAGGAGACTTTAATAGCCCAGACACACCATTGGACAGAGCATCAAAGCAGAGAATCAATAAGGAAACACATACCTTAAAGGAAACATTAGACCAAATAGACCTAGTTGATATCTTCAGAACCTTCTATGCAAATGCAGAAGAATAAACTTTCTTCTCAAGTGCACATGGAACAGTCTCTAGGATAGACTGCATCTTGGGCCACAAGTTAAGCCTCTATAAATTTAAGAAAATTGAAATTGTACAATTATCTTCTCTGACCACACTATGAGACTAGACATCAACTACAGGAAAAAAAAAAAGCATAAAACACAAATTCATGGAGATTAAATAATACATTACTAAATAAAGAAGAGGTTACTGAAGAAATAAGAAAGGAAATCAAAAGATTCCTAGAAACAAATGACAGTGAAAACACAACAATTCAAAACCTATGGGCTTCAGCAAAGAGTTCTAAGAGGGAAGTTAATAGCAATACAATCCTACCTCAGGGAGCAAGAAAATCATTGAATACCCACTCAAATCTACATTTAAAGTAGCTGGGAAAATAAGACCAGTAAAATAAAATAAAGTCAGCAGGATGAAAGATATCATAAAGATCAGAGCAGAAATAAATGGAAAAGAAATCAAGAAAACCATAGCAAAATTAATAAAACTAAAATCCGGTTCTTTGAGAAGATAAACAAAATTGACAAATCACTAGACAGACTAAAAAAAAATCTAATCAACAAAATTAAAAATGAAAAAGGAGAGATTACAACAGACAGCAGAGATATACAAAGGATCATAAGAGAATATTATGAACAATTATATGCTAATGAAATGGACAACCCACAACTTTAAAAAAATGTACAGATTCTTAGAAAAATTCAACCTCCCAAGTTCAACTGAACCAGGAAGAAAGGGAAATTATAAACAAGCCAGTTACGAACATTGAAGTCTAAACTGTGATCAAAAATCTCCCAACAAGCAAAAGCCTTAGGCCAGATGGCTTCACAGGGAAATTCTATCAAATTTTAGTGAAGACGTAATGCTTAGTTTTTCTGAAACTCTTTCTTTTTTTTTTTCTTAATTTTATTTTATTTTTAAACTTTACAATATTGTATTAGTTTTGCCAAATATCAAAATGAATCCGCTACAGGTATACCTGTGTTCCCCATCCTGAACCCTCCTCCCTCCTCCCTCCCCATACCCTCCCTCTGGATCGTCCCAGTGCACCAGCCCCAAGCATCCAGTATCCTGCATCGAACCTGGACTGGCGACTCATTTCATACATGATATTATACATGTTTCAATGCCATTCTCCCAAATCTCCCCACCCTCTCCCTCTCCCACAGAGTCCATAAGACTGATCTATACATCAGTGTCTCTTTTGCTGTCTCGTACACAGGGTTATTGTTACCATCTTTCTAAATTCCATATATATATGCATTAGTATACTGTATTAGTGTTTTTCTTTCTGGCTTACTTCACTCTGTATAATAGGTTCCAGTTTCATCCACCTCATTAGAACTGATTCAAATGTATTCTTTTTAATGGCTGAGTAATACTCCATTGTGTATATGTACCACAGCTTTCTTATCCATTCATCTGCTGATGGACATCTAGGTTGCTTCCATGTCCTGGCTGTTATAAACAGTGCTGCGATGAACATTGGGGTACACGTGTCTCTTTCCCTTCTGGTTTCCTCAGTGTGTATGCCCAGCAGTGCGATTGCTGGATCATAAGGCAGTTCTATTTCCAGTTTTTTAAGGAAACTCTTTCAAAAAATTGCAGAGGAAGAAACACAAGCAAACTCATTCTACAAGGCCACAATCACCATGATACCAAAACCAGGCAAAGGCAACACAAAAAGAAAAAATTACAGGCAAATATTACTGATGAACATAGATGCAAAAATCCTCAACAAAAGTGTAACGAACAGAATTCAACAACATATTAAAATCTCATACACCATGATCAACTTGGGTTTATAACAGAGATGCAAGGATTCTTCAATATATGCAAATCAATCATTGTGATCCACCATATTAATAAATTTAAAGATTAAAAAACATATGACCATCTCAATAGATGAAAATAAAAAAAGGCCTTTAACGAAATTCAGCATCCATTCATGCTAAAATCTCTTCAAAAACGACATAGATGGAACCTACCTCAACATAGTAAAGGTCATATATGAAGAGCCCACAGCAAACATTATTCTCAATGGTGAAAATGCAGAAGCATTCCCTCTAAGATCAGGAACAAGACAGAGATACCACCTCACCTCTATTATTCAACACAGTTTTGGAAATTCTAGCTACAGCAATCAGTGAGGAGAAGAATTAAAAGAAATCCAGATCAGAAAAGAGGAAGCAAAACTCTCACTTTTTTGCAGATGACATGATGCTATACATAGAAAACTCAGAAGTAACTATCATAAAATTGCTAGAGCTAAATAGCAAATTTAGCAAAGACGTGGGAAACAAGGTTAATACACAGAAATCACTTACATCCCTATATACTAACAATGAAAAATCGGAAAGAGGAATTAAGGAATCAATTCCATTCACCATTGCAACAAAAAGAATAAAATATCTAGGAATAAACTTACCTATGGATAAAAATAACTCTTTACAGAAAATGTGATCCCTATCAAATTACTGATGGCATTTTTCACAGAACTAGAGCAAAAAAAAAAAAAAAAAAAAGTCACAATTCGTATTAAAACACAAAAGACTCTGAATAGCCAAAGCAGTCTTGAGAAAGAAGAATGGAGCTGGAGAAATCAACCTTCCTGATGTCAGACTATACTACAAAACTACAATCATCAAGACAGCATAGTACTGGCACAAAAACAGAAATATAGTCCAATGGAACAAGATAGAGATCCCAGAGATAAACCCACACACCTATGGGTACCTTATTTTTGACAAAGGAGGCAAAAATATACAATGAGGCAAAGAGAATCTCTTCAATAATCTGTGCTGGGAAAACTGGACAACTACATGTAAAAGAATAAAATGAGAACACTTATTAATGTCATACACAAAGACAAACTCAAAATGAATTAAAGATCTAAATGTGAAGCAAGAAACTACAAAACTCTTAGAGGAAAACATAGGCAGGACACTCTATGACATAAATCACTGTAAGATCCTCTATGACCCACCTCCTAGAGTATTGGAAATGAAATAAAAAATAAGCAAGTTGGACCTAATTAAATATAAAATTTTGTGCACAGTGAAGGAAACTAAGAGCAAGATGAAAAGACAATCCCCAGAATGGGAGAAAATACTAGCAAAAGAAACAACTGACAAAGAATTACTTTTCAAAATATACAAGCAGCTTATACAACTCAATATCAGGAAAGCAAACAACCAATCAAAAAGTGGGAAAAAGACCTAAACAGACATGTCTCCAAAGAAGACATATATGTGGCTAACAAACATGAAAAGATGTTCAATATCACTCATTATTAGAGAGATGCAATTTAAAAATGCAATGAGATACCATCTCATACCAGTCAGAATGGCCATCATCAAAAAGTCTACAAATAATAAATGCTGGAGAGGGTGTAGAGAAAAGGGGACCTTCTTCTTGCAATGATGGAGGGAATATAAACTGATACAACCACTATGGAACACGGTATGGAGATTCCTTAAAAAAAACCTAGGAGTAAAGCAACCATATGACCCAGCAATCCCACTACTAGGCCTATACCCTGAGGAAACAAAAATTGAAAAATACACATGTACCCCAATGTTCACCGCAGCACTATTTACAATAGCTAAAACACAGAAGCAACCTAGGTGTCCATCAACTGACGAATGGATGAAGAAGCTGTGGTACATATATACAATGGAATATTACTCAGCCATAGAAAGGAACACATTTGAGTCAGTTCTAATGAGATGGGTGAACCTAGAGCCTATTATACAGAGTGAAATCAGAAAGAGACATATAAACATCATATAACTGACACACATATATGGAATCTATGAAAATGTTACCGATGAATTTATTTGCAGGATAGCAATAAACCAGGCTTCCCTGGTGGTTCAGAGGGTAAAGGGTCTGCCTGCAATCTGGGAGGCCTGGGTTCAATCCCTGAGTTGGGAAGATCCCCTGGAGAAGGTAGCATCAACCCACTCTGGTACTCTTGTCTGGAAAATCCCATGAATGGAGAAGCCTGTTAGACTACAGTCCATGGGGTCACAAAGCGTCGGACACAACTGAGTGACTTTACTTTCACTTTCACTTCTTTTCAATGAAGAAACAGACATAGAAAACAGACTTATGGACATGGGGGGAGGGGAAAAGCTAGAGGGTGAGATGTATGGAGAGTAACATGGAAACTTATTATAACACATATAAAATAGATAGCCAATGGAATTTGCTGTATGACTCAGGGAACTCAAACAGAAGCTGTGTGACAATATAGAAAGGTGGGATGGAAAGGGTGATAGGTGGAAGGTTCAGGAGGTAGGAGACATTGTTGTACCTATGGCTTGCTGCTGTTTGACAGAAAAAAAAAACAAAATTCTATTAAGAAATTATCCTTCAATTAAAAAATGAAGTGGCAAAAAAGGACACATTTTAAAAAGGAAAAAGAAGAAGTAAAACTGCCATTCTTTGCAGATAACATGACTCTATTCATAGACAATTATTTTTTTTTTTTTTATTCATAGACAATTCTAACGACCCTACCAGAAAACTGCTAGAGCTCATCAATGAATTTAATAAAGTTTCAGAATACAAAATTAGTAAACAGAAATATCTTGCATTACTATACAATAACAATAAAAGATCATAAAGAGAAATTAAAGAAATAATCCATTAACTAGCTCATCAAAAATAATAAAATACAAAAATAATTAAAACAAAATAAGCAAAAATAATAAAATTTGTTTAAGGAAACAAAAAACTTGTACTCAGAAAACTGCAAGATATTGATGAAAGAAATCAAAGATGATGCAAACAGATGGAGAGATGTTCTTGTCATTTCGACAATATTAATTCTTTCAATTCAAGGTGCAGATTTACTACCAGTGGTCAACTAATATTTGATAAAGATGGCAAGGTTACACATATATAGCAGAAGCAGTGCCTTAAAAAACATGTATTTATTTTGTATGATTCTGTAGTTCAGAAGTTCAAAATTAGGTTCATTGAACTAAAATCAAGGTTCTTGCAAGGTTGTATTCTTTCCTGGAGGCTCTAAAGGAAACTTCATTTCCTGACCTTTTCTAGGATTTTAGATATTGTCAGCTTTTCATGGTTTGTTGTCCTCTTTCTCATACCAGAGCCACAGACTGAATGAATTAGCATGTATATCGACTTGGGGACCATTGTTCTGCCTATCAAACTAGGAAATCTGAATAAAATATGGACTTTAATTAATAATAATGTATCAATATTGGTTCATGAATTATGATAAATATGCCCTAAAGTTCAAGGTATTAATAGCAGGGAAAGCTAAATTTGGAATAATAAGAGTTTTCTGTTTATTTCACATGTTTCCTGAAAATCTAAAATTATCCAAAAATAAAAAGTTTATTTTTACAAAGGAGAACACTAAAAAGATATATATTTTCTGTTAGTTTTTATTTTCTCAAATTTGGTATCTTTTGTTGTTGTTGTTGTTGTTTATTTCACTTGTATAATCAAATATAGCAAGACTTAAGAAGTGTGTTTAAATGCCAGTATTATTAAAAGAACTATCAAGGTGGTGAAGATGTAGAAATGGTGTTCTATAAGGACCAGTTGAAATCAGAATTTACTAACCTCAAAAACAATGAAAACAATGCAACATCCTAACTATTAGGGTTGACATATCACTTTGATAAACCACTTTATAAACACTGAATTCCATTTGTAAGAGTATTTAGATTGGAGATTGCCTCGTAATAAAATTTAATATAATTTTTATTTCAAAACTGATTAAAAAAAAGGATTATATTGTCATTTTAGGAAAAATTATCCAAAGACTAGCAAGGAGAGATAAGAAAGCCTTCCTCAGTAATAAATGCAAAAAAAAGAAGTAAACAATAGAAATGGAAAGACTAGAATTTCCTTCAAGAAAATAAGAGATACCATGGGAACAGTTCATACAAAGATATCTGGGCACAATAAAGGACAGAAATGGTACGGACTTAAAAGAAGCAGAAGATATAAAGGACAGAAATTGTACGGACCTAACAGAAACAGAAGATATTAATAAGAGATGGCAAGAATACACAGAAAAATTGAAGAATTATACAAAAAAGATTCTCATGACCCAGATTACTACGAGTGGCATCACTCACCTAGAGCCAGACAGCCTGGAATGTGAAGTTAAGTGGACCTTAGAAAGCATAACTATGAACAAAGCTAGTAGAATTTCAGTTGAGCTATTTCAAATGTTAAAAGATGATGCTGTTAAAGTGCTGCACTCAGTATGCCAGCAAATTTGGAAAAATCAGCAGTGGTCACAGGATGTGAAAATTGTAGTTTTCATTCCAATCTAAAAGAAAGGTAATGCCAAAGAATGTTCAAACTACTGCACAACTGTACTCATCTCAAACACTAGCAAAGTAATGCTCAAAATTCTCCAAGTGAGCCTTCAACAGTATGTGAATTGAGAATTTCCAGATGTTCAAACCAGATCTAGCAAAGGCAGAGGAACCAGAGATCAAATTGCCAATATCCACTGGATTATCGAAAAAGCAAGAGAGTTCCAGAAAAAAACATCTATTTCTGCTTTATTGACTGTGCAAAACTTTTGACTGTGTGGATCACAAAAAATGGTGGAAAGTTCTTCAAGATATGGGAATACCAGACCACGTTACTTGCCTCCTGGGAAATCTGTATGCAGGTCAAGAAGCAACATTTAGAAATTGACATGGAACAGCAGACCGGTTCCAAATTGTGAACGGATTTTGTTAAGGCCGTATACTGCCACCCTGTTTATTTAACTTATATGCAAAGTACATCATGAGAAATGCTTGGCTAGATGAAGCAAAAGTTGGAATCAAGGTTTCTGGGAGAAATATCAATAACTTCAGATACATAGATGGCACCATCTTTATGGAAGAAAGTGAAGAAGACTAAAGAGTCTCTTGATGAAAGTAAAAGAGAAGAGTGAAAAATTTGGCTTAAAATTCAACATTCAAAAAACTTATATCATGGCATCTGGTCCTATCACTTCATGGCAAATAGAAGGGGAAACAATGGAAATGGTGAGATACTTTATTTTCTTGGGCTCCAAAATCAATGAATATGGTTACCGCAGCCATGAAATTAAAGGCCACTTAGTCCTTGAAAGAAAAGCTATGACAAACCTAGAGAGCATATTAAAAAGCAGGCACATTACTTTGCACACAAAAGTCTGTCTAGTCAAAGCTATGATTTTTCCAGTATTCATGTACAGATGTGAGAGTTGGACTATAAAGAAAGCTGAGTGCTGAAGAATTGATGCTTTTGAACTGTGATGTTGGAAAAGCCACTTGAGAGTCCCTTGGACTGCAAAGAGATCCAACCAGTCCCTCCTAAAGGAAATCAGTCCTGAATATTCATTGGAAGGTCTGATGCTGTAGCTGAAACTCCAATACTTTGGCCACCTGATGCAAAGAACTGACTCATTGGAAGAGACCCTGATGCTGGGAAAGATTGAAGGAAGGAGGAGAAGGGGATGACAGAGGATGAGATGGTTGGATGGCATCACTGACTCGATGGCCATGAGTTTGAGCAAGCTCCGGGTGTTGATGGTGGACAGGGAGGCCTGGCATGCTGCATTCCATTGGTTCACAAAAGGTTGGAGATGACTGAGTGACTGAACTGAACTGAAACGATTTTAAATGTATTTGCAAGACTATATATATTCTGCTAAAATTGAGAGAGAAGTGGATTTTGGATTTCACCACAATGTTTCATTCTTAATCACTTCATGGGAAATAGATGGGGAAACAGTGGAAACAGTGTCAGACTTTATTTTTTTTTGGCCTCCAAAATCACTGCAGATGGTGATTGCAGCCATGAAATTAAAAGACGCTTACTTCTTAGAAGGAAAGTTATGACCAACCTAGATAGCATATTGAAAAGCAGAGACATTACTTTGCCAACAAAGGTCCGTCTAGTCAAGGCTATGGTTTTTCCAGTGGTCATGTATGGATGTGAGAGTTGGATTGTCAAGAAAGCTGAGCACTGAAGAATTGATGCTTTTGAACTGTGGTGTTGGAGAAGACTCTTGAGAGCCTCTTGGACTGCAAGGAGATCCAACCAGTCCATTCTGAAGGAGATCAGTCCTGCATGTTCTTTGGAAGGAATGATGCCGAAGCTGAAACTCCAATACTTTGGCCACCTCATGCGAAGAGTTGACTCATTGAAAAAGACTCTGATGCTGGGAGGGACTGGGGGCAGGAGAAGGAATGACAGAGGATGAGATGGCTGGATGGCATCACCGACTCGATAGCCATGAGTTTGGGTGAACTCCGGGAATTGGTGATGGACAGGGAGGCCTGGCATGCTCCAATTCATGGGGTCACAAAGAGTCGGACATGACTGAGCAACTGAACTGAACTGAACTGAAACACAAACATCTGCCTGTGATGTTATTTAGAACCCATCTTGCACCATCCGAGCATAATGTAGGGTCATGTAGTCTTTAAGGTTTTATTTCCCTCTGTTCTCTGAGGTATTAATCATATAGTATTAATCAGCTTCTCAGTTGTGTCTGACTTTGCAAGCCCATGGACTGCAGCACACCAGGCTTCTGTCCTTCACAGTCTCCCAGAGCTTTCTCAAACTCATATCCATTGATTCGGTGATGTCATTCAATCATTTCATCCTCTGATGTCCCCTCCTCCTACTGCCTTCAATCTTTCCCAGCACCAGGGTCTTTTGCAATGAGTTGGCTGTTTGCATCAGGTGGCCAAAGTATTAGAACTTCAGTTTCAGCATCAATCCTTCGTTGAATGAATATTCAGGGTTGATTTCTTTTAGGACTGACTGGTTTGATCTCCATGCTTGTCAAGAGACTCTCAAGAGTCTTCTCCAGCACCAAAGGCATCAATTCTTTGGTGCTCAGAATGATGTAGTACAATCAGAATAAGTCTAGTTTCCAATTTTACAAACTAGAAGCTGCCACATGTATTTTTAATAAGGATTTGTTTCAAATTGAGTAAACCAATAATGCCACATCAGATTTTTCTTGAGTGATAACTGGGATGGACACAAATGAACATATACACAAAACTGCAAATGGGAAGAATAATAAAGTATAAGTCCCAGAAAATGTTAGCCAAGTTTCTGTTTTACTTGGATGAAAGAAAGGGGCAGGGTTGCACTGTGAATATCTAAGTGAAAGTGTGGCATAAGGAAATCCTTCCAAGAAAGGTTGAAATTGGAAATTTTAAGTCTGTGGAGTAAAGGAAGCAAGCTCTGCTCGATAAAATTCAAAATGTCCATAAGAAAGCATCTGATTTTTATGAATATCTAAGGCAAAGTTAAATTAGACTGGAAAATTGTGCTGCACAGAATCATTGGTCACACATTTTAGAGCATTTCAGCACACAGCGACATAAGTGGTGGGGATTTAGGATAATTAGATAATGAAGACTCTATGCATCAGTAAAACAAGATGTTATAATCAAGAAAAAAATCACCATCATCCACCTTTAGCAATACAATCATAAAAGTAGTTTAATTTGAGAATAGGGGTCTGAAGTAAACAATGTTGAAAAGGCAAGGCTGAAAATAAAACTTGAAATTATAGATTTTCATTCTCTAGGACACAAGTAATATCAAAGACACTGGATCAAAATGGTTTAGTACCACTCTAATCATGTATAAGACTGTAATTCTGATATTTACTCTGTCAGTGATAAAAAATACTATTTCTTCAAAAGTGCTCCTGCTTTCATGAAGATTTCTTTTTTCCCCTCCAAGAAAAGATCAGACACATTTATTTATACTAAGTTTCAAATGATTAAAATGACATTTATCATGAAGGAATTTGTGTTTTATTAGGACAAATAAAAATAAAATAAAAAGTTTAAATAAGATTTAGCAAAAAGCATTTGTTAATTAGCTTTTCTTTTCATCACTAAACTAATTTACTTTTTCTTAAGGTAAATGAAGTTTATGAAGTCACACACTGTATTATTTACTTTGCACTTAAACACAAGAAAATGTTAATAAATTCTTGAAACTGAGACTGAAATTTTACTTTGTGTAACCTTAGGTTAATTACTGTGATTAACACAATTCTTGCAGCTTTGTTTTCCATACTCCTCTGTTTGCATTTCACAACAAAATATACACTCCCCCACCCCTATTTACTATCAGGTCAAGACAAAACTTAGCTATATTGACTAAAGTCATATAAGCTTTCCATATGAATAAAACTATTAGGAGCTAACTCTTTAAGATTGTGTTCCACTGATGTTCTGAACAACTTCTTCTGTTTCCTTTCTTATTTAATGGCCCTACTAAGCTAATGTTCAGGTTCCAAGATATCTGAGACTAATATGGTTAATATCCTGCAATTGGCTTTCACTGAAATGACTTAGGGCTTCCTTAGTAGCTCAGATGGTAAAGAATCTGCCTGTAATGTGGGAGACTTGAATTCCATCCCTGAGTCAGGAAGATCCCCTGGAGGAGTGAATGGCAACCCACTCCAGTTTCCTTGGCTGGAGAACTCCATGAACAAAGGAACCTGGTTGTCTACAGATCATGGGGTTGCATAAAGTTCATTGAGTTGTCTACAGTGCATGGGGATACAACTGAGCAACTAATACACACAAATGACTGAAGTCCACAATCCCAAGTGCTCCTCAGTCAAAATTGGTGTCTTCAACTGATGTCCACCAACATCTGAAACTCTGTGTGGCTCAAACTTTGTATCATCCCAAATGCCCTGCCTCTGCTTTTGAATAATACCTTTTAATAGACTAAGTAAGAAACAATAGACTAAGTAAGAAACTTCAGTCATGTGGCACTATTTCTTCTACCTAAACTTCTATACTTAGTATAAATTTGAGGAGATAAATTCAAGACATTTGATGACATAGTATTAGTAACCTAGAAAGTATTCAAAAAGTGTTAAGCTCTATCAGTAATAACTGAATACTTGTAAACTACATAGATTGTTATAATCAGGAAAACAGACTAAAATGGATAGAAAAAGAATGAGAGGGAAGTCGAATGACTTCCCTAAGCACATACTTTTTAGAAATGTCCTTATTGAAGTATATAGTTGATATAAAAGATTATAAAAGCTATAGCTGTACAGCATAATGATTCAGAATTTTAAGGTTTTATGCCATTTATGGTTATTATAAAATACTGAATATATCTCCTGTGTTGTACAATGTATCCTCAGACTTATTTATTTTACACACAATAGTTCATACCTCTTACAATTCTATCCCTATCTTGGCCCTCCTCCATGCCTTCTCCTTATCTACTTTGTTTTTGTCTCCTTCTTTGAAACAGGCTGCTTCTATATCTTCAGTTCATTTCAGTCGCTCATTCACGTCTGACTCTTTGTAACCCCATGATTTACAGCATGCCAGGCCTTCCTGGCATCATCAGCTTCTGGAGTTCACCCAAACTCTTGTCCATCGAGTTGGTGATGCCATCCAGCCATTTCATCCTCTGTCGGCCCCTTCTCCTCCTGCCTCCAATCGATCCTAGCATCAGAGTTATCTCCAATGAGGCAACTCTTCGCATGAGGTGGCCAAAGTATTGGAGTTTCAGGTTCAGCATCAGTACTTCCTAAGAACAGCCAGGACTGATCTCCTTTAGAATGGACTGGTTGGATCCCCTTGCAATCCAAGGGACTCTCAAGAGTCTTCTCCAACACCACAGTTCAAAAGCATCAATTCTTCGGGGCTCAGCTTTCTTCTCAGTCCAACTCTCATATCCGTACATGACCACCGGAAAAACCATAGCCTTGACTAGACGGACCTTTGTTGCCAATGTAATGGCTCTACTTTTCAATATGCTATCTAGGTTGGTCATAACTTTCCTTCCAAGGAGTAAGCCTCTTTTAATTTCATGGTTGCAGTCACCATCTGCAGTGATTTTGGGGTCCAGAAAAATAAAGTCTGACACTGTTTCCACTGTTTCCCCATCTATTTCCCATGAAATGATGGGACTGGATGCCATGATCTTCATTTTCTGAAAGTTGAGCTTTAAGCCAACTTTTTTCACTCTCCTCTTTCACATCCATCAAGAGGCTTTTTAGTTCATTTTCACTTTCTGCCATAAGGGTGGTGTCATCTGCATATCTGAGGTTATTGATATTTCTCCTGGAAATCTTGATTCCAGCTTGTGCTTCTTCCAGCCCAGCATTTCCCATGATGTACTCTGCATAGAAGTTAAATAAGCAGGGTGACAATATACAGCCTTGAAGTACTCCTTTTCCTATTTGGAACTAGTCTGTTGTTCCACGTCCAGTTCTAACAGTTGCTTCCTGACCTGCATATAGGTTTCTCAAGAGGCAGGTCAGGTGGTCTGGTATTCCCATCTCTTTCGGAATTTCTCACAGTTTATTGTGATCCACACAGTTAAAGGCTTTGGCATAGTCAATAAAGCAGAAATAGATGTTTTTCTGGAACTCTCTTGCTTTTTCCATGATCCAACAGATGTTGGCAACTTGATCTCTGGTTCCTCTGCCTTTTCTAAAACCAGCTTGCACATCTGGATGTTCATGGTTCACGTATTGCTGAAGCCTGGCTTGGAAAATTTTGAGCATTATTTTACTAGCATGTGAGATGAGTGCAAGTGTGTGGTAGTTTGAGCATTCTTTGGCATTGCCTTTATTTGGGATTGGAAAGAAAACTGACCTTTTCCAGTCCTGTGGCCACTGCTGAGTTTTCCAAATTTGCTGGCATATTGAGTGCAGCACTTTCACAGCATAATCTTCCAGGATTTGGAATAGCTCAACTGGAGTTCCATCAGCTCCACTAGCTTTGTTCGTAGTGATGCTTTTAAAGCCCACTTGACTTCGCATTCCAGGATGTCTAGCTCTAGGTGAGTGATCACACCATCATGATTATCTGGGTCGTGAAGTTCTTTCTTGTACAGTTCTCCTGTGTATTCTTGCCACCTTTTCTTAATATCTTCTGCTTCTGTTAGGTCCATTCCATTTCTGTCCTTTATCGAGCCCATCTTTGCATGAAATGTTCCCTTGGCATCTCTAATTTTCTTGAAGAAATCTCTAGTCTTTCCCATTCTGTTGATTTCCTCTATTTCTTTGCATTGATCACTGAGGAAGGCTTTCTTATCTCTCCTTGCTATTCTTGGAACTCTGCATTCAGATGCTTATATCTTTCCTTTTCTCCTTTGTTTTTTGCTTCTCTTCTCTTTACAGCTATTTGTAAGATCTCCCCAGACAGCTATTTTGCTTTTTTGCATTTCTTTTCCATGGGAATGGTCTTGATCCCTGTCTCCTGTATAATATCAAGAACCTCCATCCATAGTTCATCAGGCACTCTATCTATCAGATCTAGTCCCTTAAATCTATTTCTCATTTCCACTGTATAATCATAAGGGATTTGATTTAGGTCATACCTGAATGGTCTAGTGGTTTTCCCTACTTTCTTCAATTTAAGTCTGAATTTGGCAATAAGGAGTTCATAGTCTGAGCCACAGTCAGCTCCTGGTCTTGTTTTTGCTGACTGTATAGAGCTTCTCCATCTTTGGCTGCAAAGAATATAATCAATGTGATTTAGGTGTTGACCTTGTGTTGATGTCCGTGTGTAGCGTCTTCTCTTGTGTTGTTGGAAGAGGGTGTTTGCTGTGACCAGTGCATTCTCTTGGCATAACTCTATTAGCCTTTGCCCTGCTTCGTTGTGTATTCCAAGGCCACATTTGCCTATTACCCCAGCTGTTTCTTGACTTCCTACTTTTGCATTCCAGCCCCCTATAATGAAAAGGATATCTTTTTTGGGTGTTAGTTCTAAAAGGTCTTGTAGGTCTTCATAGAACTGTTCAACTTCAGCTTCTTCAGCATTACTGTTTGGGGCATAGACTTGGATTACTGTGATATTGAATGTTTTGCCTTGGAAACGAACAGAGATCATTCTGTCATTTTTGAGATTGCATCCAAGTACTTTATTTTGGACTCTTTTGGTGACCAGGATGGATTCTCCATTTCTTCTAAGAGATTCCTACCCACAGTAGTAGATATAATGGTCATCTGAGTTAAATTGCTTCTATATCTTAGCAATTGCAAATCACGGTGCTACAAATATTGTGGTACATGTATCTTTTGGAATTGCTAGATCATATGTAGTTCTATGTTTTCCTCTAGACTTATTATGTCTTCTGGTCTTAAATTTAGGTTTTTAACCGTTTAGAACTTATTTTTCTATATGGTCATTAGTGAAGTCACTCAGTTGTGTCTGACTCTTTGTGATCCCATGGACCTCCTCCATCCATGGGATTTTCCAGGCAAGAGTACTGGAGTGGGTTGCCATTTCCTTCTCCAGAGGATATTCCAGAGAATATTGTAAATTCATTATTCAACATGAGCTGTTTTCTCTACATTTCCAACACCAGTTTTGAAGAGAATACCTTTTCTCCACTGTGTATTCTTCTCTACTTTTTCATAGATTAATTGACTATGGATTGATGGAGTTATTTCTGGGCTTCTCTATCTTGTTCCATTGATCTAAATATTTGTCATGGTGCTAGTATAATATAATTTTATTATGATATCTTTGTATTATAGTTTGAAATCAGGGAACATGATCCCTCCTTCTCTGTTCTTCTTTCTTAAGATCGTTTTGTCTTTCGGAGTTTTTTTTTTTTTTCTTTTCACATATAATTAAAAATTATTTGTCTTATTTCTCTGAAAAATGCTATTGGTATTTTGAAACATATTGCATTAAATCTGTAGATTCCTTAGAGTATATGACCATTTTAACAATACTAATTCTTTCAATCCATGAACACAGTATGTATTTCTATCTTCCATTTTGTTGTCTTCAACTTCTTTCATCTGTGTCATAGTTTTCTAAATGCAGCAACCTAGATGTCCATCAGCAGATGAATTGATAAGAAAGCTGTGGTACATATACACAATGGAGTATTACTCAGCCATTAAAAAGAATACATTTGAATCAGTTCTAATGAGGTGGATGAAACTGGAGCCTATTGTACAGAGTGAAGTAAGCCAGAAAGAAAAACACCAATACAGTATACTAATGCATATATATGGAATTTAGAAAGATGATAACAATTACCTTGTATAGAAGACAGCAAAAGAGACACTGATGTATAGAACAGTCTTTTGGACTCTGTGGGAGAGGGAGAGGATAGGACAATATGGGAGAATGGCATTGAAACATGTATAATATCATATATGAAACGAGTCGCTAGCCCAGGTTCGATGCAGGATACTGGATGCTTGGGGCTGGTGCACTGGGATGACCCAGAGGGATGGTATGGGGAGGGAGGAGGGTTCAGGATGGGGAACACATGTATACCTGTGGAGGATTCATTTTGATATATGGCAAAACCAATACAATATTGTAAAGTTAAAAAATAAAATAAAAAAATAATAAATGCAGCACTTTTATCTCATTTATTCCTAGGTATTTTATTTTTTATGGTGCAATGGTAAATGAGAAGTTTTCCTTAATTTATCTTCCTGAGAGTTAATTATTAGTGGAGAAAACCAACCGAGTTCTGTGTATCAACTTGTTTCTGAGACTTTTTCAAATTCATTCATGAACTCTGGGATTTTTTTGGTGACATCTTTAGGGTTTTTTACATGTAGTATTGTGTCATCTGAGAATAGTAATAGTTTTTATTCTTCCTTTCCATACTATATGTTTTTATTCCTTTTCTTTGTATGACTAATTAGGACTTCCAATGCTATGTTGAATGAAAATGAGGTAAGTGGGGATCCATTTTTGATCTTAGAGGAATAATTTCAGCTTTTTCCCATTGAGTGGGTTGTCATATATGTTCTTTATTATGCTGGGATATGTATGTTCCCTCAATTCCAACTTTCTGGAGAATTTTTATGATAACTTAATGCTGAATTTTGTCAAAAACTTTTTTTCTACATCTAGTGAGGTGATCATATGGTTTCTGTTCTTTAATCCACAATGTATCATATCCCATGATTGATTTGCAGATATTTAAAACGTTTCTTGCATTCATGGGGTAAATTCCACTTGATCATGGTATATGATCTTTTAATATATTGTTGAATTCAGTTTTCCCATATTGCAATTTAAGCCCATAGGTTCATCAGCAAGATGAAACCAGTCAATTCTAAAGGCAATCAGTGCTGAATATTCATTGGAAGGACTAATGCTGAAGCTGAAACTCCAATACATTGGCCACCTGATGCAAAGAGCTGACTCATTGTAAAAAGACCCTGATGCTGGAAAAGATTGAGGGCAAGAAGAGAAGGGGACATCAGAGGACAAGATGGTTGAATGGCATCACCAATTCAATGGGCATGAGTTTGAGCAAACTCGGCAAGATTGTGAAGAACAGGGAAGCCTGGCATGCTACAGTCCTTGGGTTCACAAAGAGGTGGACATGACTGACTGACTGAACAACAACAATGTTCATCAGGGATACTGACCCATAATTTTTTTTGTTTTGTTCTTTTTTAAATTTTATTTTATTTTTAAACTTTACGATATTGTATTAGTTTTGCCATATATCGAAATGAACCCACCACAGGTATACATGTGTTCCCATCCTGAACCCTCCTCCCTCCTCCCTCCCCATACCCTCCCTCTGGATCGTCTCAGTGCACCAGCCCCAAGCATCCAGTATCCTGCATCGAACCTGGACTGGTGACTCATTTCATACATGATATTATACATGTTTCAATGCTATTCTCCCAAATCTCCCCACCCTCTCCCTCTCCCACAGAGTCCATAAGACTGATCTATACATCAGTGTCTCTTTTGCTGTCTTGTACACAGGGTTATTGTTACCATCTTTCTAAATTCCATATATATGCGTTAGTATACTGTATTGGTGTTTTTCCTTCTGGCTTACTTCGCTCTGTATAATAGATTCCAGTTTCATCCATCTCATTAGAACTGATTCAAATGTATTCTTTTTAATGGCTGAGTAATACTCCATTGTGTATATGTACCACTGCTTTCTTATCCATTCATCTGCTGATGGGCATCTAGGTTGCTTCCATGTCCTGGCTATTATAAACAGTGCTGCGATGAACATTGGGGTACATGTGTCTCTTTCCCTTCTGGTTTCCTCAGTGTGTATGCCCAGCAGTGGGATTGCTGGATCATAAGGCAGTTTTATTTCCAGTTTTTTAAGGAATCTCCACACTGTTCTCCATAGTGGCTGTATTAGTTTGCATTCCCACCAACAGTGTAAGAGAGTTCCCTTTTCTCCACACCCTCTCCAGCATTTATTGCTTGTAGACTTATGGATCACAGCCGTTCTGACTGGCGTGAAATGGTACCTCATAGTGGTTTTGACTTGCATTTCTCTGATAACGAGTGATGTTGAGCATCTTTTCATGTGTTTGTTAGCCATCTGTATGTCTTCTTTGGAGAAATGTCTATTTAGTTCTTTGGCCCATTTTTTGATTGGGTCATTTATTTTTCTGGAGTTGAGCTGTAGGAGTTGCTTGTATATTTTTGAGATTAGTTGTTTGTCCATTGCTTCATTTGATATTATTTTCTCCCATTCTGAAGGCTGCCTTTTCACCTTGCTAATAGTTTCCTTTGTTGTGCAGAAGCTTTTAAGTTTAATTAGGTCCCATTTGTTAATTTTTGCTTTTATTTCCAATATTCTGGGTGGTGTGACCCATAATTTTTATAACATCTTTGGTTTTTATTTATTTATTATTAATTTATTAATTTTAATTTGAGACTAACTAAATTACAATATTGTGGTGGTTTTTGCCATAGATTGACATGAATCAGCTACAGGTTTACATGTGTTCCCCAGAGCCAAACCCCCCTCCCACCTCCCTCCCCATCCCATCCCTCTGGGTTGTCCCAGTGCACTAGCTTTGAGTGCCCTGTTTCATGCACTGTACTTGGACTTTACACTTATTTCACATATGGTGATATACATGTATCAATGCTATTTTCTCAAATCATCCCACCCTTGCCTTCTCCCACAGAGGCCAAAAATCTGTTCTTTTTATCTGTCTTTTTTGCTGTCTCGTATATAGGGTCATCATTACCATCTTTCTAAATTCCATATATATGCATTAATATACTCCTTTGGCGTTTTTCTTTCTGACTTACTTCACTCTGTGTAATAGGCCGCAGTTTCATCCACTTCATTAGAACAGACTCAAATGCATTATTTTCAATAGCTGAGTAATATTCCATTGTGTATATATATACCACAACTTTCTTATCCATTCATCTGGCAATGGACATCTAGGTTGCTTCCATGTCCTAGCTATTGTAAACTGTGCTGGGCTGAATATTGGGTTACACGTGTCTCTTTCAATTCTGGTTTTCTCCATATGTATGCCCAGCAGTGGCATTGCTAGGTCGTATGGCAGTTCTATTTCCTGTTTTGTAAGGAATCTCCACACTGTTCTCCATAGTGGCTTTAACAGTTTGCATTCCAAATATCAGTGTAAGCGGGTTCCTCTTTATCCACACCTTCTCCAGCGTTTATTGTTTGTAGACTTTTTGAAAGCAGCCATTCTGATCAGTGTGAGATGGTACCTCAGAGTGGTTCTGATTTGCATTTCTCTGATAATATGTGATGTTGAATATCTTTTCATGTATTTAGTAGTCATCTGTATGTCTTCTTTGGGGAAACGTCTGTTTAGTTCTTTGACACAGTTTTTGATTGGGTCGTTTATTTTACTGGCACTGTGCTGCATGAGTTGCATGTATATTTTTAAGATTAATTCTTAGTTGCTTTGCTATTATTTTCTCCCATTCAGAAGGGTGCTTTTGCAACTTGCTTACAGTTTCCTTCAATGTCCAAAAGCTTCTAACTTAATTTAGGTCCAATTTGTTTATTTTTGCCTTTATTTCCATTATTCTGGGAGGTGGACCATAGAGGATCTTGCTGTGATTTATGTCAGAGAGTGTTCTGCCTATGTTTTCCTCTAGAAATTTTATAGGTTCTGGTCTTATTTTAGATCTTTAATTCATTTTGAGTTCATTTATTTCTGTGTATGCTGTTAACAAATGTTCTAGTTTCATTATTTTACAGGTGGTTGACCAGTTTTCCCAGCACCACTTGTTAAAGAGGTTATCTTCTTCCTTTGTACATTTTTGCCTCCTTTGTCAAAGATAAGGTTTCCATCAGTTCAGTTCAGTCGCTCAGTCATGTCCAGCTCTTTGTGACCCCATGAATCGCAGCACGCCAGGCCTCCCTGTCCATCACCAACTCCCAGAGTTCACTTAGACTCACGTCCATTGAGTCATTTATGCCACCCAGCCATCTTATCCTCTGTCGTCCCCTTCTCCTCCTGCCCCCAATCCCACCCAGCATCAGAGTCTTTTCCAATGGGTCAGCTCTTCGCATGAGGTGGCCAAAGTACTGGAGTTTTAGCTTTAGTATCATTCCTTCCAAGGAAATCCCAGGGCTGATCTCCTTCAGAAGGGACTGGTTAGATCTCTTTGCAGTCCACGGGATTCTGAAGTCTTCTCCAACACCACAGTTCAAAAGCATCAATTCTTCGGTGCTCAGCTTTCTTCACAGTCCAACTCTCACATCCGTATATGACCACTGGAAAAACCATAGCCTTGACTAGATGGACCTTTGTTGGTAAAGTAATGTCTCTGCTTTTGAATATGCTATCTAGATTGGTCATAATTTTTCTTCCAAGGAGTAAGCGTCTTTTAATTTCATGGCTGCAGTCACCATCTGCAGTGATTTTGAAGCCCAACAAATTAAAGTCTGACACTGTTTCCACTGTTTCCCCATCTATTTCCCATGAAGTGATGGGACCGGATGCCATGATCTTCGTTTTCTGAATGTTGAGCTTTAAGCCAACTTTTTTACTCTCCTCTTTCACTTTCATCAAGAGGCTTTTTAGTTCCTCTTCACTTTCTGCCAAAAGGGTGGTGTCCTCTGCACATCTGAGGTTACTGATATTTCTTCTGGAAATCTTGATTCTAGCTTGTGCTTCTTCCAGCCCAGCATTTCTCATGATGTACTCTGCATAGAAATTAAAGAAACAGGGTGACAATATACAGCCTTGATGTACTCCTTTTCCTATTTGGAACCAGTCTGTTGTTCCATGTCCAGTTCTAACTGTTGCTTCCTGCCCTGCATATAGGTTTCTCAAGAGGCAGGTCAGGTGGTCTGGTATTCCTATCTCTTTCAGAATTGTCCACAGTTGATTGTAATCCACACAGTCAGAGGCTTTGGCATAGTCAATAAAGCAGAAATAGGTGTTTTTCTGGAACTCTCTTGCTTTTTCAATGATCCAGAGGATGTTGGCAATTTGGTCTCTGATTCCTCTGCCTTTTCTAAAACCAGCTTGCACATCTGCATGTTCATGGTCCACATATTGCTGAAGCCTGGCTTGGAGAATTTTGAGCATTACTTTACTAGCGTGTGACGACCCAGATAATCATGATGGTGTGATCACTGACCTAGAGCCAGACAACCTGGAATGTGAAGTCAAGTGGGCTTTAGAAAGCATCACTATGAACAAAGCTAGTGGAAGTGATGGAATTCCAGTTGAGCTATTTCAAGTCCTGAAAGATGATGCTGTGAAAATGCTGCACCCAATATGCCAGCAAATTTGGAAAACTCAGCAGTGGCCCCAGGACTGGAAAAGGTCAGTTTTCATTCCAATCCCAAAGAAAGGCAATGCCAAAGAATGCTCAAACTACCACACAATTGCACTCATCTCACATGCTAGTAATGTAAGATTTCTATAGTGGATTTATATCTGGGCTCTCCATTTTGTTCCATTGATCTACATTTCTATCTTTGTGCCAGTACCATACTGTCATGATCACTGCAGCTTTGTAGTATAATCTGAAGTCAGGCAGGTTGGTTCATCCAGTTCCATTCTTCTTCTTGCTTAAGATTGCTTTGGCTCTTGGAGGTTGTCTGTGTTTCCATACAAATTGTTAAATTATTTGTTCCAGTTCTGTGAAAAATACTGTTGGTAGCTTGATAGGGATTGCACTGAATCTATAGATTGCTTTGGGTAGTACACTAATTTTCACTACATTGATTCTTCTAATCCATGAACATGATATATTTCTCCATCTATTTCTGTCATCTTTGATATATTTCCTCAGTGTTTTATCATTTTTTATATATAGATCTTTTTGTTTCCTTAGGTAAATTTATACCTAAATATTTTATTCTTTTCATTGTGATGGTGAATGGGATTGTTTCCTTACTTTCTCCTTCTGTTATCCTCATTGTTATTGTATAGGAATGCACGGGATTAATATGTATTAATTTTGTATCCTGCAACTTTAGTAAATTCATTGATTAGCTCTAGTAATTTTCTGGTGTTTCCTTTAAGGTTTTCTATGTAGAAGCAAGATCAAAGAATGCTCCACCTACTGCACAATTGCACTAATCTCACATGCTAGTAAAGTAACGCTCAAAATTCTTCAAGCCAGGCTTCAGCAATACATGACCTGTGAACTTCTAGATGTTCAAGCTGGTTTTAGAAAAGGCAGTAAACCAGAGATCAAATTATCAACATTTGTGGGATCATCAAAAAAGCAAGAGAGTTCCATTAAAAAACAAAATCTACTTCTGCTTTATTGACTATGCCAAAGCCTTTGACTCTGTGGATCACAATAAACTGTAGAAAATTCTGAAAGAAATGGGAATACCAGACAACCTGACCTGCCTTTTGAGAAACCTCTATTCAGGTCAGGAAGCAACAGTTAGAACTGGACATGGAACAACACACTGGTTCCAGATAGGAAAAAGAGTACATCAAGGCTGTATATTGTCACCCTGCTTAGTTAACTTATATGCAGAGTACATCATGAGAAATGCGGGGCTGAATGAAGCACAAGCTGGAATCAAGATTGCTGGGGGAAATATCAACAACCTCAGATATTCAGATGACACCACCCATATGGCAGAAAGTGAAGAAGAATTAAAGAGCCTCTTGATGAAGGTGAAAGAGGAGAGTAAAAAATTTGGCTTAAAGCTCAACATTCAGAAAACTTAAAATCTTGGCATCTGGTCCCATTACTTCATGGCAAATAGAAGAGGAAACAGTGGGTGATTTTATTTTGGGCGGCTCCAAAATCACTGCAGATGGTGACTGCACCCATTAAATTAAAAGACACTTATTCTTGGAAGGAAAATCATGACCAACCTAGACAGCTTCTTGAAAAGCAGAGACATTTCTTTGTCAACAAAAGTCCGTCTAGTCAAGGCTATAGTTTTTCCAGTAGTCATGTATGGATGTGAGAGTTGGACTATAAAGAAAGCTGAGCACCAAAGAATTGATGCTTTTGAACTGTGGTGTTGGAGAAGACTCTTGAGAGTCCCTTGGACTGCAAGATCCAACCAGTTCATCCTAAAGGAGATCAGTCCTGAATATTCATTGGAAGGACTGATATTGAAGCTAAAACTCCAATACTTTGGCCACCTGATGTGAAAACTAACTAATTTGAAATGACCCTGATGCTGGAAAAGATTGAGGGCAGGAGGAGAAGGGGACGATAGAGGATGAGATGCTTAGATGGCATCACCAACTCAATAGACATGAGTTTGGGTGAACTCCGTGAGTTGGTGATGCACAGGGAGTCTTGGCGTGCTGCAGTTCATGGGGTCACAGAGTCAGACACAACTGAGCAACTGAACTGAACTGATGTAGATGACCACATCATCTGCAAACAGTGAGATTTTACTTCTATTTTTCCAATATGGATTCCATTCATTTCTTTTCGTCTTTGATTGCTGTGACTACTATGTTGAAGAGTAGTGGTTTCTGTAGGCACCCTTGTTTTCTTCCTGGATTTAGCGGGAATGTATTTAATTTTTCACCAGTGAGGATAATGTTTGCTGTGGGTTTATCATATATGACTTTATTATTTTGAGGTATGTTCCTTCTATGACTGTTTTCTGGAAAGTTTTTATCATCAATAGGTGTTGAGTTTTGTCAAAGGCTTTCTCTGCATCTATTGAGATAATCATATGGCTTTTATCTTTCAATTTGTTAATGTGATGTACCACATTGATTGGTTGGCATATACTGAAGAATCCTTTTGTATCCCTGTGATAAAGCTCATTTGGTCATGATGTATGATCTTTTTCATATTTTGTTAGATTCTATTTGCTAGAATTTAGTTGAGGATTTTTGCATCTAGTTTCATCAGTGATATTAGCCTGTGGTTTTCTTATTTTTTTGTGGCATCTTTGTCTCATTTTGGTTTTAGGGTGATGGTAGCCTCATAGAATGAGTGTGGGAGTTTACCTTACTCCGCAATTTTCTGGAAGAGTTTGAATAGGATAGGTGTTAGCTCTTCTCTAAATTTTTGGTAGAATTCACCTGTGAAGCCATCTGGTACTGGGCTTTTATTTGTTGAAAGATTTTTT
This sequence comes from Bos grunniens, assembly GCF_055505025.1. Classification (NCBI taxonomy): domain Eukaryota; kingdom Metazoa; phylum Chordata; class Mammalia; order Artiodactyla; family Bovidae; genus Bos; species Bos grunniens. The sequence goes on along the minus strand of NC_141179.1, from coordinate 3,387,787 downwards.
ATTACAGTTTCTATTTCTGAGCTTGTAATGGGTTTATTAAGATTTTCTATTTCTTCCTGGTTCCATTTTGGAAGGTTGTACTTTTCTAAGAATTCATGCATTTCTTCCAAGTTGTCCATTTTATTGGCATATAGTTGGTGCTGCTGCTGCTGCTGCTGCTAAGTCACTTCAGTCGTGTCCGACTCTGTGCAACCCCATAGACGGTAGCCCACCAGGCTCCCCCATCCCTGGGATTCTCCAGGCAATAACACTGGAGTGGGTTGCCATTTCCTTCTCCAATGCATGAAACTGAAAAATGAAAATGAAATCTCTCAGTAATGTCCAACTCTTAGCGACCCCATGGACTGCAGCCCACCAGGCTCCTCCATCCATGGGATTTTCCAGGCAAGAGTACTGGCGTGGGGTGCCATTGCTGATAGTAGCTTATTTTGATCCTTTGTATTTCAGTGTTGCCAGATGTGATTTCTCCATTTTCATTTCTACTTTTGTTGATTTGATTTTCCTCCCTCTTTCTTAATGGGTTTGGCTAATGGTTTGTGTCTTATTTATCTTCCCAAAGAACCAGCTTTTAGTTTTGTTGAATTTTACTATAGTCTCCTTTGTTTATTTTTCAGTTATTTCTGCTCTGATTTTTATAATTTGTTTCCTTCTGCTAACTTTGGGTTAGCAGGAGATCAGTCCTGGGTGTTCATTGGAAGGACTAATGTTGAAGGTGAAACTCCAATACTTTGGCCACCTGATGTGAAGAGTTGACTCATTTGAAAAGACCCTGATGTTGGGAAAGATTGAGAGCAGGAGGAGAATGGGACGACAGAGGGTGAGATGGTTGGATGGAATCACTGACTCAACGGACATGGGTTTGGGTGGACTTCGGGAGTTGGTGATGGACAGGGAGGCCTGGCGTGCTGCGGTTCATGGGGTTGCAAAGATGCACACATGACTGAGTGACTGAACTGAACTGAACTTTGGGGTTCCTCATTTCTTCTTTTTCTAGCTGTTTTAGGTGTAAAGTTAGATTATTTATTTGATGTTTCTCTTGTTTCTTGAGGTAAGCTTGTGTTTCTATGAACCTTCCTCTTGGCACTGCTTTTACTCAATCCCATAGGTTTTGGGTGGTCGTGTTTTCATTTTCATTTGTTTCTATGCATAATTTGATTCCATTTTTTTATTTCTTCCATTATTTGCTGGTTATTCAGAAGCATGTTGTCTAGCCTCCATATGTTTATATATTTAATAGTTTTTTTTTCCCTGTAGTTGACATTTAATATTCACTGCATTGTGATCAGAAAAGATGCTTGAAATGATTTCAATTTCTTTGAATTTACCAAGGGTAGATTAATGGGCCAGAATGCAATCTATCCTGGAGAAGGTTCCATGTACACTTGAGAAAAAGGTGAAATTCATTGTTTGGGAGCAAAATGTCCTTTAGATATCATTTAGGTCTAACTGGTCCATTTTGTCGTTTAAAGCTTGTGTTTCCTTGCTAATTTTGTTTGGTTGATAGTTTTGAGTGGGGTAATGAAGTCTCCCACTATTTTTGTGTTACTGTTAATTTCCTCTTTCATATTTGTTAGCATTTGCCTTACGTATAGAAGTGTTCCTATGTTCAATGCATGTATATTTATAATTGTTGTGTCTTCTTCTTGGATTGATCCTTTGATCATTATGTGGTGTCCTTCTTTGTCTCTTTTCACTGGCTTTATTAAACAGTCTATTTTATCTGATATGAGTATTGCTACTCCTGCTTTCTTTTGGTCTCTATTTGCATGAAATACTTTTTCCAGACCTTCACTTTCAGTCTGTATGTATTCCTTGGTTTGAGGTGAGTCTCTTGTAGACAGCATATATAGGGGTCTTGTTTTTGTATCCATTCAGCCAGACTTTGTCTTTTGGTTGGGTTATTCATCCTATTTATATTTAAAGGTAATTATTGGTAAGTATGATGCCATTATCATTTACTTTGTTGTTTTGGATTCAATTTTATAAACCATTTCTATACTTACAGTCTAGAGAAGATCCTTTAGCATTTGTTGAAAAGCTGACTTCGTGGTGCTGAAGTCTCTCAACTTTTGCTTTTCTGTCAAGCTTTTAATTTCCCCTTCCTATCTGAATGAGATCCTTGCTGGGTATAGTAATCTGGGTTGAAGTTTTTTCTCTGTCATCACTCTAAGTATGTTCTGTCATTCCCTTCTGGCCTGCTGCTGCTGCTAACTCACTTCAGTCACATTCGACTCTGTGCGACCCCATAGACGGCAGCTCACCAGGATCCCCCGTCCCTGGGATTCTCCAGGCAAGAACACTGGAGTGGGTTGCCATTTCCTTCTCCAATGCATGAAAGTGAAAAGTGAAAGTGAAGACACTCAGTCGTGTCCAACTTTTCACGACCCCATGGATCTCAGCCCATCAGGCTTCTCCATCCATGGGATTTTCCAGGCAAGAGTACTGGAGTAGGGTGCCATTGCCTTCTCTGTTCTGGCCTGAAGAGTTTCTATTAAAATATCGCTGTTATCCTTATGGGGATCCCTTTGTGTGTTATTTGTTGTTTTTCCCTTGCTGCTTCTAATAATTGCTGTTTGTGTTTGATATTCATTAATTTGATTAATATGTATTTTGGGGTGTTTTGCCTTGGGTCTATTCTGTTGGGACTCTCTGCGTTTCTTGGACTTGGGTGGCTATTTCCTTCCCCATTTTAGGGAATTTTTCAACTATTATCTCTTCAAGCATTTTTCTCATGTCCTTTCTTTTTGTCTTCTTTTTCTGGAACAACTATGATTTGAACGTTGAGGTGTTTACCATTGTCTCAGAAGACTCCAAGATTGTCCTCATTTTTTAATTATTATTATTTTTTTTCTCTCTGCCTCACTTATTTCCACCATTCTATCTTCCATCTCACTTATCCTCTCTTCTGCTTCAGTTTTTCTACTGTTGGTTGCCTCCAGAGTGTTTTTCATCTCAGTTATTGCATTGTTCATTATTAATTGACTCTTTTTTATTTCTTCTAGGTCCTTATTAAACATTTCTTGCATCTTCTCAATCTTTGTTTCTAGTCTATTTACCTATAACTCCATTTTGTTTTCAAGATTTTGGATCATCTTTACTATTGTTATTCTGAATCCTTTATCAGGTAGACTCCCTATCTTGTCCTCTTTTGTTTGGTTTGGTGGGCATTTATTGTGTTCCTTTACCTTCTGAATACTTCTCTGCCTTTTCATTTTGTTTATATTGCTGTGTTTGGGGTGCTCTTTCTGTAGGCTGGAAATTTGCAATTTCTATTTATTATGGAGCCTTCTCCCTGTGGCTGGGGTTGGACTAGTGGCTTGCCAAGGTTTCACGGTTAGGGGAGCTTTTGTCTGTTTTCTGGTGTGTCAAGCTGGATATCTTCTCTGTGGAGTGCAATGAAGTGTCCAGTCTTGAGTTTTGGGGTGTCTGTAGGTTTGACATGGCTTTGGGAAGCCTGTCCTTTAAAGCTCAGGGCTGTGTTCCTGCTTTACTGTAGAAATAGTGTGGTGTGTCTTGTACTGGGTCGTGTTGGCTTTTGGGTGGAACTTCATTACAGTGTAGATATGGGACTTTTGGGTAAGCTCTTGTCTGTTAATATTCCCTGGAATCAGGAGTTCTCTGATGTTCTCAAGATTTGGAGTTAACCCTCCTGCTTCTGGCTTTCAGTCTTCCTTTTATAGTAACCTCAAGACTTTACCATCAATACAGCACAGATGATAAAAATCAAGGTTAACGGTGAAACAATTTTCCACAGCAAGGGACACCCAAAGCGATTCACAAAGTAACATAGAGAAGAGAGAGGAGGGAAACAGAGGTGACCAGGAGGAGAAAAAGGGGAGTCAAAACGGTAAAGAGCAATCTAGCCAGTAATCAATTCCCTAAGTGTTCTCCACAGTCTGGAACACCCAGAGTGATTCAAGAATTACATAGAGAAGATAAGAGGGAAGAAGGAGATGGAACTGACCAGGAGGAGAAGGGGCGGGGGAGGGGGGAGGGTCAAAAGACGAGAGAGCAATCAAGACAGTAACCACAACCCTAAATGAAAATGGATACTGAAGATTAGATTCTTAAAGGTACAAAATTGATAACAAATATGAAAAAAACAAAGATTCAAAATCCAGAATAGAGGTTAGACACTCAATAATACAATATAAAAAAAATGAAATCAATCAAAAATTATATTTATATGTATATATATATATAATCAGTTCAGTCGCTCAGTCGTGTCTGACTCTTTATGACCCCATTAATTGCAGCACGCCAGGCCTCCCTGTCCATCACCAACTCCCGGAGTTCACTCAGACTCACATCCATCGAGTCAGTTATGCCATCCAGCCATCTCATCCTCTGGCGTCCTCTTCTCCTCCTGCCCCCAATCCCACCCAGCATCAGAGTCTTTTCCAATGAGTCAACTCTTCACATGAGGTGGCCAAAGTACTGGAGTTTCAGCTTCAGCATCATTCCCTCCAAAGAAATCCCAGGGCTGATCTCCTTCAGAATGGACTGTTTGGATCTCCTTGCAGTCCAAGGGACTCTCAAGAGTCTTCTCCAACACCACAGTTCAAAAGCATCAATTCTTCAGTGCTCAGCCTTCTTCACAGCCCAACTCTCACATCCATACATGACCACAGAAAAAAACATAGCCTTGACTAGACTTTTGTTGGCAAAGTAATGTCTCTGCTTTTGACTATCCTATCTAGGTTGGTCATAACTTTCCTTCCAAGGAGCAAGCGTCTTTTAATTTCATGGTTGAAGTCATCATCTGCAGTGATTTTGGAGCCCCAAAAAATAAAGTCTGACACTGTTTCCACTGTTTCTCCATCTATTTCCCATGAAGTGATGGGACTGGATGCCATGATGTTCGTTTTCTGAAAGTTGAGCTTTAACCCGACTTTTTCACTCTCCACTTTCACTTTCATCAAGAGGCTTTTTAGTTCCTATTCACTTTCTGCCATAAGGGTGGTGTCATCTGCATATCTGAGGTTATTGATATTTCTCCTGGCAATCTTGATTCCAGCTTGTGTTTCTTCCAGTCCAGCGTTTCTCATGATGTGCTCTGCATAGAAGTTAAATAATCACGGTGACAATATACAACCTTGATGTACTCCTTTTCCTATTTGGAACCAGTCTGTTGTTCCATGTCCAGTTCTAACTGTTGTTTCCTGACCTGCATACAGATTTCTCAAGAGGCAGGTCAGGTGGTCTTGTACAATCTCTTTCAGAATTGTCCACAGTTTATTGTGATCCACATAGTCAAAGGATTTGGCATAGTTAATAAAGCAGAAATAGATGTTTTTCTGGAACTCTCTTGCTTTTTCCTTTATCCAGAGGATGTTGGCAATTTGATCCCTCGTTCCTCTGCCTTTTACAAAACCAGCTTGAACATCAGGAAGCTCAATTTGCTTTAAAAATAGGGTCTTGTTTTTGGCAGGGTAATAGTAGGCTATAAAAAGTGGTAGTAGTAAAAATGTATCTAGAAATTTCTCTGGAGCTGTTGTGGGAAGGGTGGAGTCAGTTCAGTTTCAGAGTTCTTTGTTTCAGCTTGTACTTGTTTTCAAGGTCTAGAGACCCCCTCCAATGCTTAGTCAATGTTAAGTATAGGATTTTAATCTGTTGCACCTGTCACTTCCAGAGCAGTTCCTTCTTTGTTTATTTTGACTTTCTATTATTACAAGTCACTTCAGTGTCTAATCTCTGCCCTGACACAAGGGGATGAAGGTGGTCACTTATTTAGGTTCATTTGTTCAGTTGTGTTGTGGGGAGGGAGGTACACTGTAAAGAAATATCACAGGCGTGTGTGGAGAGTGCTTACGGTGTATGGACCACACTGGGTTTGCCACACCTTAAGGTGGCATGTGCTACCTGGTTCTATACTGCTCAGGTTCCAGGGTGCTCTGCAAGAGCATGGCCCAATGTGGGCCCTGCATTTCGTGCCACTTACCAGGTCTAAACCACTCATGTTCTGAGGTACTCCACAAGGGCACAGACTCACATTTTGTGCCCTTCCCAGGTCTGAGAAGATCAGATGATCAGGTACTTGGTGAGTGCGCTGTGCAAGGTGGGCTGTGCATCTTAATCACCAACCCAGTCCCAGCTGCTCGATATCCCATGTGTGCCACAAGAGCACCGTCTCCGGTGTGGCATGTGTCTCCTCTGGGAAGCTGATCTCAGGCTGTGACCCTCTTGGTGGATGTCAACCATCCAGGATTCCAGGAAGACATGGTAAGTAACTGGGAACCTGCTCACAGACTGGTGGAAGATGCCATCTCTGGGGCCAAGATTGCAGCCGCCTCTTGCCTTCTGGATTTGGCTGTCACACGCCTGCCACTATGACTCCAGTGCAGGAAGGGGCCTGTACACAGCTGGTTAGCTCTCCTTTGGTATTTGCTCAATGTGTTGTTCTGTGGGTGGGCCAGGCTGCAGGTCAGAGCCATTTTTGGGAAAGTTCTCTCTCTCTCTCTCTCTCTTTTTTTTTTTTTTTAGTTTTTTCCTCTCTGGCAATCCCACAGTTTGAGTTGCTGTCTCTCCTTAGCTCCCTCAGATTGTCCTCAAGGCATTCAGGCCTGGTCCTTACCCTAAGCACTGATTATGCAGACCACACCTCCCTGTCCAGCCCCTACATGCTGGTGGCAGACACAAGCTTCTGGGTTACTTCTCCACTTGCAGTTACAGTTAGGCATATTTGATGTGTTGCTGTTTTTTTTTTTTTTCCCCCCCAGTTTTGTTGCCTTCTGAGATTCCAAAACTCCCCAAAGACCTGCCTGTGAGACAGTTTCCTACTGGGTGGAAGCTTCACCTCCTTCATTCCTTCCCCAGGATGAGTCACCATCCCTAACTCCTTTGTATCACTTTTTCTTTTTATATTTTGTCCTACCTCCTTTCAAAAAGAATGAGCTGCCTTTCTGAGTGCCTGGTGTCCTCCCCCAGCTTTCAGAAGTTGTTTTGTGGAACTTTCTCAGCAATCAAATGATCTATTGATAAATTTGTGGGGGAGAAAGTGGTCCCCACCCTATTCCTCCGCCATCTTGAGACTGCCCCTGACATCTTTGGTTTTAGTATAAAGGTGGTATTGGCCTCATAGAATGAGTTTTGTAGAAATATCTTCTTTGTACATTTCTGTAATGGACTTAGAAGGACAGGTGTTAACTCTTCTTAAAATGATTGATAGAATTCAACTGTGAAGACATATGACCCTGGGCTTTTATTTGTTGGAATTTTTTTTCATTAATTTATTTTACTACTTGTAACTGATCTGATCATATTTTCTGTTTCTTTCTGGCTCAGTCTTAGGAGACTGTCTATTTCTAAGAATTTATCCAGTTTTTGCTAAGCTGTCTGTCTCATTGGTATAGTTTTTTTGTAGTGGTCTCATATAATTTTTGTACTGAGTTGGTATAGTTTGTAGCTTTTTCCTTTTACTTTCTGATTTTATTAATATAAGCCCTCTCACTTTTTTCTTGATGTGTTTAATTTTGTTTATCTTACAAAAGCATAGATATCAAATAAAAGTAAAATCAATCATTTTACTTTAAATGTAAGTAAACTAAGTGCTCCAAGCAAACGACATAAAGTGGCTAAATGGATACCAAAATGAGTCCATATATATGCTGCCTACAATAATTTCACTTCAGAACTAAAGACACACACAGTCTGAAAGTGAAGGGATGGAAGATTATTCCATGACAAGAGAAATCAAAAGGAAATGGGCAATGCTACTTCTATCAGACAAAATAGATTTTAAAGTAAAGGGATTTACAAGAATCAAAGAACACTACACAATGATCAAGGGATCAATCCAAGAAGACAGAGAAATCACAACTATATATGTTCCCAGCATTGTTTTGTTCAGTCGCTCAGTTGTGTACTACTCTTTGAGACCCCATGACCTGCAGGGTTCCCTGACCTTCACCATCTCCTGGAACTTGTTCAAAGTCATGTCCATTGAATCCATAATGCCATCCAACCATTTCATTCTCTGTCGACCACTTCTCCTTCAATCTTTCCAAGCATCAGGGTATTTTCTAATGACTCAGCTCTTACCTACACCATAGTTTGGTCTCAGGTCAAACAATAAGGAAGGAACACAGCCCCACCCAACAACAGAAAACTGGATTAAAGATTCACTGAGCATGGCCCTGCCCATGAGAACAAGACACAGTTTACCCCACAACCAGTCTCTCCCATCAGGAAACTTCCTTAAGCTCTTAACCTTATCCTTCAGAGGCAGACAGAATGAAAACCACAATCACAGAAAATTAATTGAACTGGTCACATAGGCCACAGACTTATCTAACTCAATGACGCTATGAACTATGCCATGTAGGGCCACCCATGATGGAGATGTCATGGTAGAGGATTGTGACAAAACATGGTCCACTGGAGAAAGGAATGGCAAACCATTTCAGTATTTGTGCCTTGAGAACCCCATAAACAGTATGAAAAGATAAAAACATACTGAAAGATGAACTCCCAGGTTGGTAGGTCTTCAATATGCCACTGGAGAAGAGTGGAGAAATAACTCCAGAAAGAATAAAGAGAGGTAGCCAAAGCAAACTAATGTGCAGTTGTGGAAGTGGCTGGTGATGAAAGTAAAGACCAATACTGTAAAGAACAATTTTATAGGACCCTGGAATGTTAGGTCCATGAATCACGGTAAATGGAAAATGGTCAAATAGAGGGCAGCAAGAGTTAACATTGACATTTTAGGAATCTGTCAACTAAAGTGGACTGGAATGGGACAATTTAATTCAGATTATCATTATATCTATTACTGTGGGCAAAAATTCCTTAAAAGAATGACGTAGCCCTCATAGTCACACAAGAGTCTGAAATGCAGTACTTGGGTGTGATATCAAAAATGACACAATGATCTCCCTTCGTTTCCAAGGCAAACCATTCAATATCACAGTAATCCAAGTCCACGCCCCAACTAGTAATGCTGAAGAAGCTATAGTTGAATGGTTCTGTGAAGACCTACAAGACCTTCTAGAACTAAAATCCCTCAAAAAGATGTCCTTTTCCTTACAGGAAACTGGAATGAAAAAGTAGGAAGTCAAGAGATACCTGTAGTATAAGGCAAATTTGGCCTTGGAAAACAAAATGAAGCAGGGCAAAGGCTAACAGACTTTTGCCAAGAGGATGTACTAGTCATAGCAAACACTGTCTTCCAGCAACACAAGAGAAGACTACACATGGACATCACCAGATGGTCAATACCAAAATCAGATTGATTATATTCTTTTCAGCCAAAGATGGATAAGCTCTATACAGTCAGAAAAAAAAAAAAAAAAGACCAGGAGCTGATTGTGGCTCAGCTCATGAACTCCTTCCTGCAAAATTCAAACTTAAATTGAAGAAAGTAGGGAAAACCACTAGACTACTCAGGTATGACCTATATCAAATCCCTTACAGTGGAAGTGACAAATAGATTCAAGGGTTTAGATCTAATGGTTTGTGACGTTGTACAGGAGGCAGTGATCAAGATCATCCCCAAGAAAAAGAATGCAAAAAGGCAAAATGGTTGTCTGAGGAGGCCTTACAAATAGATGAGTAAAGAAGAATAGCTAAATACAAAAGACGAAAGGAAAGATATATGCATCTGAATGCGGAGTTCCAAGTTATAACAACAATAAATAAGGAAGCCTTCCTCAGTGGCCAGTGCAAAGAAATAGAAGGAAACAATAATATGGGAAAGACTAGAGACATCTTTAAGAAAATTAGAGGTACCAAGGTAATATTTTATGCAAAGATGGGCACAATAAAGGACAGAAATTGTATGGACTTGACAGTAGGAGAAAATATTAAGAAAAGGTGGTAAGAATACACAGAAGAACTACACAAAAAAGATCTTCACGATCCAGATAACCTCAATGGTGTGATTCCTCACCTAGAGCCAGGCCTCCTGAAGTGCGAAGTCAAGTGGGAAACATCACCTTAGGAAACATCACTACAAAGATAGAGGAGGTGTGGAATTTCAGTTGATTTTAAATTTTAAAATCCTAAAAGATGATGTTGTTTAAGTGCTGCACTCAATATGCCAGTAATTTGGAAAACTCAGCAGTAGCCACAGAATTGGAAAAGATCAGTTTTCATTTCAATCCCAAAGAAACACAATATCAAAGAATGTTCAAACTACCACATGATTGCACTTATCTCACACGCTGGCAAAATAATGCTCAAAATTCTCGAAGCCAGGCTTCAACAGTATGTGAACCATGAAATTCCAGATGTTCAAGCTGAATTTAGAAAAGTTAGAGGAAACAGAGATCACATTGCCAACATCCATTGGATCACCAATAAAGAAAGAGAGTTTGAGAAAAACATCTACTTCTACTTAATGACTACACCAAATCCTATGACTGTGTGTATAACAACAAACTGTATAAAATTCTGAAAGAGATGGGGATACCAGGCCACCTAACCTGTCTCCTGAGATATCTCTATGCAGGTCAAGAAGCAACAGTTAGAACTGGACATGGAACAACTGACTGGTTCCAAATCAGGAAAGGAGTACATCAAGGCTGCATATTGTCACCCTGCTTATTTAACTATATATGTGGAGTACATCATGAGAAATGCTGGGCTGGATGAAGCACAAGCTAGAATCAATTTTGGGGGGAGAAATATCAATAACTTCAGATATGCACATGACACCACCCTTATGACAAAAAAAAGGACCAAAATGGCTCTTGATGAAAGTGAAAGGACAGTGAAAAATTTGGCTTAAAGCTCAACATTCTGAGCCCTAAGATCATGGCACCTTGTCCCATCATTTCATGGCAAATAGATGGGGAAACAATGGAAACAGTGACAAACTTTATTTTCTTCAGCCCCCAAATCACTACAGATGGTGACTGCAGGCATAAAATTAAAAGAGGCTTGATCATTGAAGAAAAAACTATGACAAATCTAGTTCAGTTCAGTTCACTCAGTCATGTCTGACTCTACAACTCCATGAACTGCAGCATGCCAGGCCTCCCTGTCCATCACCAATTCCCAGAGTTTACCCAAACTCATTTCCACTGAGACCATTTAAACATCTAACCATCTCATCCTTTGTTGTCCCCTTCTCCTCCTGCCTTCAATATTTTCCAACATCAGGGCATTTTCAAATGAGTCAGCTCTTTGAATCAGGTGGCCAAAAGATTGGAGTTTCAGCCTCAACATCAGTCCCTACAATGAACACCCAGGACTGATCTCCTTTAGGATGGACTGATTGAATCTCGTGCAATCCAAGGGACTCTTAAGAGTCTTTTCTGACACCACAGCTCAAAAGCATCAATTCTTCGGTGCTCAGCTTTCTTTACAGTCCAACTCTCACATCCATGCATAACTACTGGAAAAACCATAGCCTTGACTAGACGGACCTTTGTTGGCAAAGTAATGTCTCTGGTTTTTAATATGCTCTCTAGGTTGGTCATAACTTTCCTTCCAAGGAGTAACTGTCTTTTAATTTCATGGCAGCAGTCAACATCTGCATTGAATTTGGAGCCCAGAAAAATAAAGTCAGCCACTGTTTACCCATCTATTTCCCAGATGCCATGATCTTCGTTTTTTGAATGCTGAGCTTTAAGTAAACTTTTTCACTCTCCTGTTTCACTTTCATCAAGAGGCTTTTTAGTTACTCTTGACGTTCTGGCATAAGGATGGTGTCATCTGCATATCTGAAGTTATTGATATTTCTCCTGGCAGTCTTGATTACAGTTTGTGCTTCTTCCAGCCCAGCGTTTCTCATGATGTACTCTGCATAGAAGTTAAATAAGCAGGGTGACAATATACAGCCTTGATGAACTCCTTTTCCTATTTGGAACCAGTCTGTTGGTACTAGGACATGGTACTAGTCTATGTCCAGTTCTAACTGTTGTTTCCTGACCTGCATATAGTTTTCTCAAGAGGCAGGTCAGGTGGTCTGATATTCCCATCTCTTTCAGAATTATCCACAGTTTATTGTGATCCACAGTCAAAGGATTTGGCATATTCAATCAAGCAGAAATATATGTTTTTCTGGAACTCTCTTACTTTTTTGATGATCCAGCAGATATTGGCGATTTGATCTCTGGTTCCTCTGCCTTTTCTGCTTCTGTTAAGTCCATACAATTTCTGTCCTTTATTGAGCCCATCTTTGTATGAAATGTTCCCTTGGTATCTCTAATTTTTTGAAGAGATCTCTAATCTTTCCCATTCTATTGTTTCCCTCTATTTGTTTGTATTGATCTGAGGAAGGCTTTCTTTATCCCTCCTCGCTATTCTTTGGAACTCTGTGTTCAAATGGGTATATCTTTCCTTTTCTCCTTTGCTTTTTTGCTTCTCTTCTCTTCACAGCTATTTGTAAGGCCTCCTCAGACAGCCATTTTGCTTTTTTGCATTTCTTTTTCTTAGTGATGGTCTTGATCCCTGTCTCCTGTACAATGTCATGAACCTCAGTCCATTTCTAGACAGCATATTAAAAATCAGAGACATTACTTTTCCAACAAAGTCCATCTAGTCAAAGCTATGGCTTTTCCAGTAGTCTCGTATGAATATAAGAGTTGAACTATACAGAAAGCTGAGTTACCTTTAGATAATTTAAAAGAAAATATAACAACCCAAAACCTATGTACAGAGCAATAGCACTTCTATGGGAATGTTTCTAGTCATACAAGTTTATTTCAGGAAAAAAAATAAAAATCTCAAATAAACAACAGTGTCTCATGCTTAAAGGAGCTAGAAAACAAGCCCAGTGTTAGTAGAAGACAATAAATAATAAAGATTTTATCACAAATTAATAGAAAAGAGACTAAAAAAATCACTGTATCTAAGTAACTACTTCTAAAGGAATTATTTGAATTTATCTGCCATCTAGTCCAGTTTTCCACTTTAATGAGAAATACCACATACTGCATCTCTGAGAGATTCTTACCACTGCTTGAAGTCTTCCAATGTGGGGGAAACTTTGCTTCATGAGCCAGCTTATTTTATTGTTTTGATATTATCCATTCTCTCAATTAATTTTCCTCTTTGTATGTTATATTGGAACTAAAAACCCAGGGCTATCTTTAAACTGTCTTTAAGTAATATAGAAGATGGACATTGCACTTACATAAAAGGAATAAGCGCTCTGAGTTGAACTGAGAATACTAGTTTGCAAACATTTTAATCTTAACGATTACTTCATGGAAAACAACAACAACAGCAACAGCAAAGAAGCAAACACAGCTCTGTTTCAAATTGTATGATAAGTAATAAAGGGTAGTCAATTACTACAGAATATGAACAGCATTTACTGCCTTCTACTTCCACATAGCATTTCATTGTAGCATCCAATCATCATGCTTGTGGCACTTTACTCAAGGCGCAGAATACATATCTCACTTTCTTTTCAGCATTCCATTAACTTTGGACAGAGACTGTTGTGATTATTCTTGGACTTTAACTTCTCTAGCAACTCAGATGTTAAATAATCTGCCTGCAATGCAGGAGATGTAAGAGACATGGGTTCAATCCCTAGATCAGGAAGATCCCTTGGAGAAGGCCATGGCAACACACTCCAATATACATAGCTGGAGAACCCTAAGGACAGAGGAGCCTATCCATGGGGATGCAAAGAGTCCCATGACTAAGTGATTAACACTTTCACTTTCATGCCATAAGTAGAGACAATATTTGAGTGCATAATTCTATGCCTGTTGTGGAAGAAGTCCCAGATACAAAACATTGATATGGACCTAGACCATGAGTATTTTGTTAATGGGGAATTAAAAGATTGACCAAACTTGGATGTGTTGACATATATCATCAGATAATTGAACAGAAACTATTAGGCAGCTGTTGGATGCCTGTGGGGAATTGACTGAAACATTTATTTTACTTGACATAATTGCATCTTTTCTGGCAAATAATAGCAGTACATTTCATTATTATTCTTCGTATTTAAAGTGCCATGCTTAGGTATCTTTTAATGGAGAAAGAATTTTTTCATAATTAGAAAGAAAATTAAATCTGCTTTCATGTTTCCATAAAACATTACAAAGAGGGGGAAATGGACATTCCCCCCTCCCCTTTTCTAAATCAATGTTCTTCTTTCGTCCTTTTTGGTTTTCTCCTCAAAAGTGCTTCTGATGCACAAATATATTGATTATACCATATTATTTTATTTGTTGGAAGTTTATAGACATTATGGACATTAACAAAAATTTATCCATAAAACACATTTGTGCAAAGTACTTATAATGATTGACTCTGCTTAACTTTACTCAGAACTCAGTGCAGAAAGGGATGGGGATTTTTTTGAAAATACATTAAACCAAACTGGTAACTGATTCCTGGGTCAGAAGGTAATGATTGAATTGAACAATAGAACACTTGAGAGCCAAAAGCAAATGCTGAGTAGCATTTCTTTGAAAAATTAGGGCTTTCAAAAACACTCATATATACTGGGCAATTTACAAAGATGCATGTATTTCCAGAGTAAGAAGCATGCTAATAAACAACCTGAGAAGGCCTTAATTCTAGCTTGATCTTTAGACTCATTGCAAGCCCAGCTGAGATTTGAATGAATGTTAACATTGAGCCAACCCACATAGACTGGTAGAAATGTTTATTTCTATACTTATATATTAGTTTGTCATATTCAGTGTTCAAGAAAATCTCTGTGAAGAAACTAGTGGAACAGAAACTAGGGAAAAGATACTTAAGTAACAATACTAAAGGGAAAAAAAATTAAAGTCATTAAATACTGAAGAAATAACAATAACCTCATATACACAAATGCCATCACCCTTATGGAAGAAAGCAAAGAACTAAAGATTATCTTGAGGAAAGTGAAAGAGGACAGTGAAAAATCTAGCTTACAGCTCAAAATTCAAAAAACAAAGATTGTGGCATCCAGTCCCACCACTTCATGTCAAATAGATGGGAAAACAATGGATTCAGTGACAGACTTTATTTTCTTGGGCTCTAAAATGATGGCAGATGGTGACCAAAGCCATAAAATTAAAACATGCTTGCTCCTTGTAAGAAAGGCTATAATAAACATAGACAGCATAGTAAAAAGCAGAGGCATTACTTTGACAACAAAGGTCTGTCTAGTCAAAGCTATGGTTTTTCAAGTAGTCATGTATGAATATGTGAGTTGGGGTATAAAGAAAGCTGAGCACCAAAGAATTGATGCTTTTCAACTGTGGTGTTGGAGAAGACTCTTGAGAGTCCCTTGGACTGCAAGGAGATCAAACCTGTCAATCCAAAGGAAGTCAGTCCTGAATATTCATTGCAAAAACTGATGCTGAAACTCCAATACTTTGACCATCCGATGTGAAGAACTGACTCATTGGAAGAGATCCTGATGCTGGGAAAGATTGAAGGCAGGAGAAGAAGTGGATGACAGAGGATGAGATGGTTGGACGGCATCACCAACTCAATTGACATGAATTTGAGCAAGCTCTGGGAGTTGGACAGGAAAGCCTGGCATGCTATAGTCCATGGGGTCACAAAGAGTTGTACATGACTGAGTGACTGAATTGACTGAAACAAGTGAACAACATATGCACCAATAATCAGAAAAGAAGTAATTCCTGGAGAAGAGAAAGAATTCGATTTATATACTTACCATATTATATGTTCAAATATCCAGTGTTAAATAACAGCAACAACAACAACAAAAATCCCAAGCACGCAAAGAAACAGTAAAGAATGTCTCTTTGAAATGTATAAAACAAATGCAGGGAAACCATCTCTGATGAAGACAGTGTTACTTGACAGAGACTTTAAACACTAGTTTAGATATAAGTAAAGTGCTTAAAGGAAATAAAGAACTAAAGGAAATCAGAGAAACAATGTACAAAAAAGGAGATTCAATAAAGCAATATTGTTTTGTTTTGTTTTGTTTTTAAAGACTGAAATAATTGCCATAAACAATCACTGTGGTGGCTCAACAGGAGATTTGAGCCAGGAGAAGAAAGAGACAGCAAAATTTAAGATAGAACAATTGAAAGTATCAATCTGAAGAGCAAGGGAAAAAAAAAAAAAAGATTAACAAAGAGTGAGAAGAATCTAACAAATCAGTGGTTCACTATTAAGTAGTGTAAATATATCTTATTGGAGTTCCAGAAAGAACAAGTAAAAAGTGGGGAATATTCAAAGAAATAGTAGTTGAAAATATCTCAACATAGATTGAGGGCACAATCTAAAAACAAAAAACAAACAAAAAATTAAAAACTTTTAAAACGTCCAATAGGATAAACTCACATAGATCTTTTTGATTTATAATTTCATTTTTTATTTCCTATGAAATTTAAAAGACAAATTCATAACAATAATTGTAAATCTATGTTATTGGGCATACACTGTATGTATGTATGTATTTAATTTGTACATATGTATGTACAAATGTATGTAATTTGAGAGATATATGAGCTATTTTTGTTTGATTTTGAGGTTTTGCTGGCATCATTTGAGCTATAATTTTAGGATGTTTAGTGTCATCCTAATGGTAATCACAAAGAAAATGTCTTAAAAGTACACAAAAAGATATAAGAAGAAAATAAAAACCTATCATTAAAAAAATTAAATATGAATGAATGTGGTAAAGAAGGAAATGAACAAAAAGCTATTAAGAATACAAAAAATAAATAGGAAAGTGATAGAATTAAGTCATTGTTTTTATTTAACTTATAAGGCTGGATTAAATATTTTAATAAAAAGTCATAGATTGACAAAATGAATAAAACAACAACAAACACTGTAACACCATAATCCAACTATTCACTTTCTCTAAGAAGTTCACTTTAGACCTAGAGACAAAACAGAATTAAAAGTGAAAGAATGGGAGAAAATTCCATGCATATGGTAATTAAAGAGAGCAGGGATGGCAATCTCAATATCAGACAAAGTAAAACTTTCTTCAAAAGCTGTTACAAAAGACAAAGAAGGATAATTCACAATGATAAAAAGACCCATATGATAAAAAAAATGTAATAATTTTAACCAGATTTATCCCAAAGAAGAGAACTCAAAAACATATAAGCTAATTATTAAAATTATTAAATATAATGAAAGAAGAATTAGTTCACAATAGTAGTTAAATTTTCAATGGATCATTGTCCATAATGGACTGGACACTTAGAAAATCAGCAAAGAGACAAAGCACTTGAAAAGCACTGTAAACCAACTAGATATGTAGACGTAAGTAGAACTAATGAACATCTGCAGAACAAGTCACCCAAAACACCAAAATTGCATTCTTTCAAAACACATGGAACATTCATTGAAATAAATTATGTTAGCCCACACAACAAGTCTCAATACATTTTAAAAGATTGAAATCATACAAAAGAACTTCTCTGACCACAATAGGACATAGATAGAAGTCAATAGCAGAAAGGAAACTGAAAAATTCACAAATATGTGAAAATTAAAAGACTAAATATGCCATGATTCAAAGATACCTCAGGGGAAAATTCGAAACTATTTTAAAATGTACACAAAATGTGATGATATTTGGCAAACACAATGCTCAGAGGAGTACAAACAAATCTAGTGGAGGTGATGGAATTCCAGTTGAGCTATTTCAAATCCTAAAAGATGATGCTGTGAAAGCACCACACTCAATATGCCTTCAAATTTGGAAAACTCAGCAGTGGCTCCAGGAATGGAAAAGGTCAGTTGTCATTCCAATCCCTAAGAAAGGCAGTGCCAAAGAATGCTCAAACTACTGCACAATTGCACTCATCTCAAACGCTCCTAAAATAATAATAAAAATTCTCCAAGCAAGGCTTCAACAGTATGTATGTGAAACGTGAACTTCCAGATGTTCAAGCTGATTTTAGAAAAGGCAGAGGAACCAGACATCAAATTGCCAACATGCATTGGATCATGAAAAAAGCAAGAGAGTTCCAGAAAAACATCTACGTCTACTTTATTGACTCTGCCAAAGCCTTTGACTGTGTGGATCACAACAAACAGTGGCAGATTCTTCAAGAGATGGGAATACCAGACCACCTGACCTGCCTCTTGAGAAATCTGTATGCAGGTCAGGAAGCAACAATTAGAACTGGACATGTAAAAACAAACTGGTTCCAAATCAGGAAAGGAATACATCAAGGCTGCATATTGTCACCATGCTTATTTATTCTATGCAGAATACATCATGAGAAACGCTGGGCTGGATGAAGCACAAGCTGGAATCAAGATTACCCGGAGAAATATCAATAACCTCAGATATGCCGATGACACAACCCTTATGGCAGAAAGTGAAGAACTAAATAGCCTCTTGATGAAACTGAAAGAGAATGAAAAAGTTGACTCAACATTCATAAAACTAAGATCATGGTATCCTGTCCCATCACTTCATGGCAAGTAGATGGGGAAACAATGACAGACTTTATCTTTTGGGGTTCCAAAATCAGGTGATGACTGCAGCCATGAAATTAAAATATGATTGTTCCTTCAAAGGAAAGCTATGACCAACACAGACAGCATATTAAAAACCAGAGACATTACTTTGCCAACAAAGGTCCATCTAGTCGAAGCTATGGTTTTTCCAGTAGTCATGTATGGATGTGATAGTTGGACTGTGAGGGAAGTGAGCACTGAAAAATTGATGCTCTTAAACTGTAGTGTTGGAAAGACTCTTGAGAATCCCTTGGACTGCAAGGAGATCCAACCAGTCCATCATAAAGTAGATCAGTCTTGAATATTCATTGAAAAGACTGATGCTGAAGCTTAAACTTCAATACTTTGGCCACCTGATGCCAACAACTGACTCATTTGAAAAGACCCTGATGCTGGGAAAGATTGAAGGCAGGAGGAGAAGGGGACAACAGAGGATGGGATGGCTGGATGACATCACTGATTCAATGGACATGAGTTTGAGTGAACTCTGGGACTTGGCAATGGACAGTGGTGCTGTAGTCCATGGGGTCACAAAGAGTTGGACAGGACTGAGCAACTGAACTGAGCTGAACTGGACTGAATCTCATAGGGAAACTTATAGGTGCAAATACCTATATTAAAAATGTTAGATCTCAAATCAATAATCTAAATCTAAATCTTTAGGAAATAGGGAATCTTGTACTAAAACCAAAGCTAGAAAGGTAGAGTAAATAATAATAGTGATATAAGTATTTGAGTAGAGAAAAATAACATAAAGGCTAGCAAAGCAGGAAAAGAGTGCAGCAATCAAGGTTTCAAAATAGAAAGACATGAAGATAACTTCCTCCGATAAGTACATAATAATATAACTACATGTGGAAAACCTCTTGCAGAATATTCACTGAAAAGTTGCAAAAGACCACATACAACTAAAGCTACATGAAATATCATCATATTACTGACTAGTATAAAAAGCAAAAATGAATTGGATTAGACTTGTGCCCTTGGGAGGGAGCTATGAAGTGAGAAATGTTCTCTTACCATGGGAACACCCTTCATTGACTAGAAGATAAATAAAAACAGATAGGGAACCACAGATACTCAGAGAAGAGTATGGCAGCTGGCTTGCAGCAGGCAGGACAGAGAAAGACCAGCACAGAAAGTCTCTGCCCACATGTTACACTCCCAAGCCCAAGAAAGCCATCTGCTGGTGTGAATAGTGGTTAGGTGCTGAAACAGACTTCAGCAGACACACCCAGGAAGAGAACTTGGTTTGGTGATGTGGAGACACTCAGAAGGCCCTAAAGTGTGGTTGGGGCCACAACTGAGGGTGTATGGAGCCCGAGTCCTATGCATAAACCTCATTATTAAGACACATAAAGTGTGTGTGTGTGTGTGGGGGGGTACAGCTTCCACCAAAGCATGCCATTCTCCCTGTGCTTATAGCAGGTGCAGCAGTGCCTGGGGCACATTAGTGACATGAGCACAGAAGGAATTGGGGCTGAAATCTAAGCCAATTACCAGGGCAAAGGACAACGGAAGCAGGGTCAAAGGCAATGCCAGTAATAGCTTATTTTGTGAGCACACACACCAGATGACAGGTGACATCATAGAGTGCATGTATTGGTGGACAATTTCTTGGGAGAAATATACAGTAGTTCCTTTCCCAAAGGGAGCACTCCAGTCTTGCCTACCACACACAACACCTTAGAACTGGATCTAAGTGCTTTCTCCAACAACTGAGTAGTAGACCCCTTGACAGAGCTGAGATGACTACAGAGCAAAGAATAGGTCTTGGTTCAGTTGGTTCAGTTCAGTTCAGTTGCTCAGTCGTGTCTGACTCTTTGCGACCCCATGAATTGCAGCACACCAGGCCTCCCTGTCCATCACCAACTCCCGGAGTTCACTTGGTCCTGGTTAGAACAATACTAATAATATTCTCCATCAAGGGGATAATAGTCACCCTGAGGAAAGACACGTCAGACATGCATATGAAAACATCCCTTCCACAAAAAATATTAGACACATGTAAGCTACACAGGGACACTCCCACATAAAAATAGTCCTTCAGTACCACATGACATAATTATTTTCCCTAAATTTATAAAGTCAAAGGAATATAAATACAATTAAAAGGAGAAGAATTATTCTCAATTGAAATTGCAAGATACATCTCCTGAAAGAACAAAGAAAAAGATATTTTCAGTCTATCAGACCACAAGTTCAAAATGGCAGTAATAAAAATGTTAAAAGAATTAAGAAATGCTGTTATTAGAAATGCAGATCAGAAACTACAAATGATTAAGATAAGCCAATCAAAACTGGAAAACTTACTTTCTGAGAAGAAAACCAAGCTAAAGGAATCAAATAGAAAACTAAAGAATAAGAAGTACGATAACTGATCATCCAATCAGAACATAAGACAGATTAAACAACAACAACAACAAAATATTAAAGCAACATATAAGATTTATGGGATAATACAGCATATCAATCTACACATAATAGTAAATCCCAGAAGGAGAATAGAGATAAACCAGGGCTGCAAATGTATTATATCTGAAGATATTATGGCTAAAAACTTTCCAAACCTAAAGAAGGAAATAGATATACAGGAATAGGAAGCATAAAGGGTCCCAAACAAGATGAACCCAAATATAGCTACACCAAGACGTATCATAACTAAAATGACAAAAGTTAATGATATTCCCTGGTGCCTTAGTGGTAAAGAATCCACAATGCAGGAGATACTGAGTTAAATCCCTGGATCAGAACGATCCCCTGGAGAAAGAAATGAAAACCTTGTTTTGTTGCTGTTTTTTTCCAGTCTTGTTGCTGGAAAATCCCATGGAGAGAGAAACCAGGAAGGCTACAGTTCATGGGATCTCAAAAGAGCCAGACATGACTTAGCAATTAAACAACAATAAACAATCATTCTAAGGAAGTAAGTGAAATAACAAGGAATTAATTACAAAGGAACCCTCTACAGAAACTTTGCAGGCTACAGGGAGTGGCACAATATATTCCAAGTCTTGAAAGGGAAAAACCTACAATCTAAGATACTCTACTCACCAAAACTATTATTTAGAATACTCAGAGAAATAAAGAAATTTGCAGTATCAAACCTATCCTGAAAGAAATATAGAAATACCTTATTTAAATAGAAAAGATGTAAGAAAAGATGGAAGAATCTATAGGAAAGGGAAAATCAAAATAAGATAATCACATATTTGAAAGGATTATAGATAAGTCAGTAAAAGTTAAAAAAATAAAAATTTATGGAAGTGACTAAAACTACAATGAACATCAAAAGGTTAAAGATGAAGATGTGATATAGGACATCAGAACCATAAAATGTGGGGAAGAGAAGGAAAAAAATGTAGATTTTATAGAATGTGTTTGAGTTGACACAACTAAAGCAAGTAGATATAGCAATAGGTTAACACTTGAAAATTAAGATAATCATTAATAAAACATGCAATAGATTCTCAAAAGCCAAACAAAGAGAAATCAAACATAATGCAAAAGTAGACCACTAATGCACAAAAGGAAAAAAAATTAATTTTAAGTGACTAATTTAAATTTTAAATTTTAAATCATTTAATTTAAATTTAAAATTTTTATTTTAAAATAATAAATTATATATATATATATATATATAACCTTAAATGACCATGAAGTAAATGCTCCAGCCCCAAAAATATAAAGTATTAAATTGAATAATAAAAGAGCATGCTATATTGTATGTACAAGAGACCTGCTTTAAGGAAAAGAATACAAATAGTCTGAAAGTAAGGGGATGGTAAAAAGATATTACATGCAAATAGAAATTAAAAAAAAAAAAGGTAGCGATTCATTTCTTATGTGATATTATACATCTTTCAATGTCATTCTCCCAAGTCATACCCCCTTCCCTCTCCCAACCAATACAATATTGTAAAGTAATTAGCTTCCAATTAAAATAAATAAATTTAAATTAAAAAAAATAAATTAAGAAAAAAAAGAGAGAAAAAAAGGTAGGTAACAAAACACCCATATCAAATAAAATAGACATTGAAACAAAAGCCATAAAAAAATAAAAGACACTATATAATGATAAAAAGTGTCAAGTAAAGAAGAGAATTGTTAAAATATATGCATCCAGTACAGGAGCACCTTAATACAGGAAAAAAAAAAAATGCTTACAGATATAAAGGAAAAAAAAAAAATGATAGAAATACAGTAAAGTAAGAAGACTCTAAAACCCACCAAAATCAACGGACAGAAATACCAGACAGAAAATCAATAAGCCAACAGAGATATTAAATGACACAATTCAATGGTTAGACTTATTTGATATTTTCAGTACATCTTATAATGTTTACTAGTGATCAATTCCTCCAGCTTTCATTTATCTAAACATCTTTATTCCAACATCTTTTTTTATGAAGGATATTATCATTTGAAATAATATTTTGGCACTTTCATTTATTTCTCAAAAGTCTTCAGAAGGTTCACAATTCAGTTCAGTTCAGTCACTCAGTTGTGTCTGACTCTTCGTGACCCCATGAACCACAACACTCCAGGCCTCCCTGTCCATCACCAACTCCCGGAGTTTACTCAAACTCATCTCCACTGAGTCGGTGATGCCATCCAACCATCTCATCATCTGTCATCCCCTTCGCCTCCTGCCTTCAATATTTCCCAGAATCAAGGTCTTTTCAAATGACTCAGCTCTTCATATCAGGTGGCCAAAGTATTGGAGTTTCAGCTTCAACATCAGTCCTTCCAATGAGCTCCTTTATGATGGACTGGTTGGATCTCCTTGCAGTCCAAGGGACTCTCAAGAGTCTTCTCCAACACCACAGTTCAAAAGTATCAACTCTTCTGCACTCAGCTGTCTTTACAGTCCAACTCTCACATCCATACATGACTACTGGGAAAAGAAATAGGAAAATGTACGCAATTATGTGTCTATAAGTGAGGTGTTTTTTGTTTTTTTTTTTAATTCATCCTACTTGGGCTTTACAACTTTCTTAAATCAAAAATTTTTTTAATCATATTTAAGACTATCATGCTTTATTTCTCCAATTATTTTTCTACATCATCATTCATTTCTCCCTCTGGATATCTACACTTACATTCATTTATTTAATAGTTTCCTATAGATTTCTAAATTGTTGTTATTCTTTAATCCAATTGTATCTGTTCCTCAGATTGAATTATTTCTATTTATTTGCCTTCTATTTCACAGACAATTATTATTCCCATCTTCACACTACTCTTGAGTTATCCTAGGGGCATTTTCATATTAACATGGACATTGTAAATATTTTTTAACTGATTGTTCACTGATTAGCGTCATATTTTATGGATATGGTTTATGCTAGTTCCTTGAACTAGCTTTTTTAAAGTCTTTGTCTGCTAACTGCAAAATCTATGTGATCTTGAGGCTGATTACTATTAAATGATTTTATTTGTTGATGTAAGTGCACGTTTAATTGCTTAAGATATTTCCAAACTCTGTTCCAAAATGGTGCCATTTAACATGTCCATCAATACTGTATAAAAGCTCCAATTCTTCCACATCTTTTCAGTATTTTGTGTTTTGTACTTTAAAAATTTTTAACCTTTTCAATAGTTGTGCAGTGGTGTCTCATCATGATTTTACTTTATATTTCCCTAAAGAAAAATGATTTTCTCCCAGACTTATCTTTCGAATTTCTTAACACTACCTTTTGAAGAGAAAAACTTTTAAATAGGGTGCGATTCAATTTATCACTTCGTTGTTTTGTCTATCTTGTTTTTATTGTCATATCTGATAAATATTTTCTATCCCAAAATCACCGAAGAATTGGTGCTTTTGAACTGTGGTGTTGGAGAAGACTCTTGAGAGTCCCTTGGGCTGCAAAGAGATCAAACCAGTCAATCCTAGAGGAAATCGGTCCTGAATACTCATTGGAAGGACTGATGATGAATAAGAAACTCCAATACTTTAGACACCTGATATGAAGTATTGACTTACTGGAAAATACCCTGATGCTGGGAAAGACTGAAGGTGAGAGGAGAAGGGGACAACAGAGGATGAGATGGTTGGTTGGCATCATCAACTCAATGGACATGAGTTTGAGCAAGCTCCAGGAGCTGGTGATGGACAGGGAAGCCTGGTTTGCTGCAGTCCACAGGTTTGCAAAGAGCTGGTCACAACTTAGCAACAGAATTGAACTGAAATGAATTGATCCCAAGAACCCAAACTCTTTTTACAATATTCTTATGGACATTTCTGAGTTCTGTGTTTTAATTCTGGCCTGTGATCCATTTTTTTTTTAAATGTGGTGAAAAATATAGATGGACATTGTTTTATTTTGGTTTGTTCTGCCACTATCCAATTGATGAAGCACAGTTTGTTGAAAACACTATACGATTCCAGCTGAACTGTTGAAAATCAGTTGTTCATAAGATATGGCTCTCTTTCTGGACTTCACCATCTGTTAATCTATCTATTGGTTGCTGTACCAGCACCATGCAGTCTTGATGATTACATGTTGTACTATGTCTTGAAAATAAGTAGTGTTAGATGTACAACTGTGTCCTTCTTCAACATTTTTTTGGCTCATCTAGGTCTTTTTCATTTTCATATGATTTTCTAAATCCATTTAAGTGATGTCCTAGGTTGCAAGATGGTGGAGTAGAAGGATGTGCACTCATCTTCTTCTGTGAGAACTCCAAAATTACAACTCGTGGCTAAACAACCATCAACAGGAGAAAGTAGGATCCCACCAAAAAAAGATACCCAATGTCCAGGGACAAAGAAGAAACCCCAGCAAGATGGTGGGAGGGAAAAATCGTGAATAGAATCAAACCCTGTACCCACCAGAGATGATCAGAGGGCTCAAACAAAACCTTGTGTGCACCAGGAGACCCCACAGAGACTGAGACAGATGTGCTTTGAATGTTTGAGGGTCTCCTGCAGAAGTATGCATCATCATACCCATACTCAGTGGCCTGAAGCTGGGATAGGGGCTCTGGGTGCAGCAGACCTGGGTATGGCATAAGCCCTCTTGGAGCAGATTGCCATTAACCCTACCATAGAGCCACCAGAACTTGCACAGGAGTAGGGAAACAGACTCTTGGAGGGCACAAACAACACCTTGTGCCTACCAGAACCCAGGAAAAAGGATCAGTGACCATACAAGAGACTGACCCAGACTTGCCAATGAGTTTCCAGGAGTGCCTGGTGGAGGCATGGATCAGCAATCGGTGTCCCTCAGGGTCAGGGACACTGGGTGCAGCAGTGCTTACACGGGACCTTTTGAAGGAGGTCACCATTATCTTCATTACTTTCACCATGGTCTCAGGTCAAACAAAAGGGAGGGAACACAGTCCCTCCCATAAACAGAAAAGTGGATTAAAAAGTTACTTTAATGGTCCCACCCATTAGAACAAGACTCAGTTTCTCCCTCATTCAGTCTCTTCCATCAGGAAGCTTCCATAAGCCTCTTATCCTTCTCCATCAGAGGGCTGCTGCTGCTACTGCTAAGTCACTTCAGTCGTGTCTGACTCTGTGTGACCCCATAGATGGCAGCTCACCAGGCTCCCCAGTCCCTGGGATTCTCCAGGCAAGAACACTGGAGTGGATTGCCATTTCCTTCTCCATCAGAGGGCAGACAGAATTAAAACCCACAATCACAGAAAACTAATCAAAATTATCACATGGACCACAGCCTTGTCTAACTCAATGAAACTATGAGCCATGCTATGTAGAGCCACACAAGATGGATGGGTCATGGTGGAAAGTTTTGACAAAACGTGGTACACTGGAGAAGGGAGTGGCAAACTATTTAGTATTCTTGCTTTGAGAACCTCATAAACAGTGCAAAAGGAAAAAATATATGACACTGAATGATGAATTCCCCAGATTGGTAGGTGCCCAATATGCTACTGCAGAACAGTGGAGAAATAATTCCAGAAAGAATAAAGAGAAAGAGGCAAAGCAAAAAACAAAACAAAACAAAAACATTGTGTATGTGACTGAGGATGGAAGTAAAATCTGTAATGAACAAGTAAAAGCTGTAATGAACAATATTGCATAGGGGCCTGGAATGTTAGGTAACGGAGTCCAGCTCCAGCAGCCAAGGAATCAGCCTGAAGGGGTGAGTGGTGTTGGCGGACGATGATATAGCCTCTGACTCATAGTACGGAACTACATGTTCATTTCAAGCTTCAGGTTCTCTTTTATACTTTGACAAATGCATTAGGTCAGAGGTTTGACATTTTCAGTTTTCCCCACCCAGATTTACTGTCTCCAGAAATCATTGTTGTCCTTCAAACAGAGTTCCTGCTTCAGCGATTCTCTCAGAATCGGCTTTACTATCTATTATCTACTTCCTCTTATGTGTCCTATACTTAACTTGTGATTACATTGTAACTCATGCTACATTCTTCAGTTTATTTCTTATCTCTCTAAATCCTATTTGCCCCTAGAATCTTAAGATCTCTATCTCCTAAAAAGTCTTCTAGTTATTCTTAATTATTCCTAAAACCCTAAACTCAGCAAACTTCTTTTGCCATAAATATTTCCCTCACAAACAGATCTCAGATAACAATCCTTCCCATGGCCTCAAGCTGTGGCCTATGTGCTCATCCTGGGACATTCTTTGTAAAGATCCTTGAACAAATATCAATGGCTACTTTATAGATTATTTTCTGGGCACAACAGCAGAAGGCTTTGTGCTTTCTCATGCTTCTCTCAAGCACTTTAACATTCTTTCTAGCCAACTCAACCAAAGAAAGTAAAAAACAAGTCAGAATCACAAGGCCTAACTCCTTCATCCCAGGGCCATGCCTGCGAGATGAGGAGAGGGGGTTGGGGCCATGCCTCCATTTTGTCAGTAATGCCTAATGTGGCTCCCAACAGTTAGATCCATGAATCAAAGCAAATTAGAAGAGATCAAACAGGACATGGCAAAAGTGAACAGTGACATTTTAGGAATCAGCAAACTAAGATGGACTGGAATTGGAGAATTTAACTCAGATGACCATAATATTTATTACTGTGGGCAAGAATCCCTTGGAAGAAGTGGAGTAGCCATCATAGTTGACAAAAGAGTAAGAAATGCAGTACTTGGATGCAATCTCAAAAACGACAGAATGAACTCTGTTCGTTTCCAAGGAAAACCATTCAACAATGCGGTAATCCAAGTCTATACTTCAACCAGTACATATCACTTTAGAAGCAGAAGTTGAATGGTTTTTTAAAGGCTTACAAGACCTTCTAGAACTAATGCCCAAAAAAGATGTCCTTTTCATTATTGGGGACTGGAATGCAAATGTAGGAAATCAAGAGATACCTGGATTAACAGGCAAATTTGGCCTTGAAGTACAAAATGAAAGAAGACAAAAGCTAACAATTTTGCCAAGAGAATGCACTGATCAAAGCAAACAGCCTCTTCCAACAACACAAGAGAAGATTCTATACATGGGCATCACCAGATGGTCAATACCAAAATCAGATTGATTATATTATTTTCAGCCGAAGATGGGAGCAACTCTATACAGTCAGCATAGAAAAGACCGTTGACTGTGGATTAGATCATGAGGGTTAGACCGCTGACTGTGGATTAGATCATGAGCTCCTTATTGAAAAATTCAGACTTAAATTGAGGAAAGTAGGGAAAACCATTAGACCGTTTATGTATGACCTAAATCAAATCCCTTATGAATATACAGTGGAAATGACAAATAGATTCAAGGGATTAGATCTGATAGACAGAGTGCCTGAAGAACTATGGACAGCAGTTTGTGACATTGTACAGGAGGCAGTGATCAAGACCATCCACAAGAAAAAGAAATGTAAAAGGTAAAATCATTGTCTGAGGAGGCCTTACACATAGCTGAGAAAAGAAGTGAAACTGAAGGTAAAGGAAAAAACGAAAGACAATGCATTTAAAGGCAGAGTTCCAAAGAATAGCAAGGAGAGATAAGAAAGTCTTCCTCAATGATCAGTGTAAAGAAATAGAGGAAAACAATAGAATGGGAAAGACTAGAGATCTCTTCAAGAAAATTAGAGATATCAAGGGAACATTTCATGCAAAGATGGGCACAATAAAGGACAAAAATGGTAAGCAACTAACAGAAGAAGAAGATATTAAGAAGAGGTGGCAAGATTGCGCAGAAGAACTGTATAAAGAAGATCTTCATGACCCAGATAACCCAAAGGTATGATCATTTACCTAGAGCTAGACATCCTGGAATGTTAAGTCAAGTGGGCTTTAGGAAGCAATGTTACGAGCAAAACTAGTGAAGGTGATGGAATTGCAGTTGAGCTATTTCAAATCCTAAAAGATGATGCTGTGAAACTGCTGCACTCAATATTCCAGCAAATTTGAAAAACTCAGTAGTGGCTACAGAACTGGAAATGTTCAGTTTCTCATTCTAATCCCAAAGAAAGGCAATGTCAAAGAATGTTCAAACTACTGCACAATTGCTTTCATCTTACGTGCTAGCAAAGCAATGTTCAAAATTCTCCAAGCCAGGCTTCAGCAATACGTGAATCACGAACTTCCAGATGTTCAAGCTGGATTGAGAAAAGGCAGGGGAACCAGAGATCAAATTGCCAATATTCTTTGGATCATCAGTAAAGCAAGAGAGTTTGAGAAAAACATCTACTTTTGCTTTATTGACTATACCAAATCCTGTGACTATGTGGATCACAAAAAACTGTGGAAAATTCTTAAAGAGATGGGAATACCAGACCACTTTATGTGCCTTCTGAGAAATCTGTATGCAGGTAAAGAACCAACAGTTAGAATTGGACATGGAACAACAGACTGGTTCCAAATTTGGAAAGGAGTATATCAAGGCTATATATTGTCACCCTGCTTATTGAACTTACATGCAGAGTACATCATGGGAAATGCTGGGTTTGATGAAGCACAAGCTGTGATCATGATTCCCAGAATAAATATCAATAACCTCAGATAGGCAGATGACACCACCCTTGTAACAGAAAGTGAAGAAGAACAAAAGAACCTCTTGAATAAAATGAAAAAGAAGAGAGTGAAAATGTTGACCTAAAGCTCAACATTCAGAAAATTAAGATCATGGCCTTGGTCCCGTCACTTCATTGGAAAGAGCAATGGAAACAGTGACAACCTTTGTTTTGAGGGGCTCCAACATCACTGCAGATGGTGACTGCAGCCATGACATTTAAAGATGCTTGTTCCTTAGAGGTAAAACTATGACTAACCTTGACAGCATTTTAAAAAGCAGAGACATTACTTTGCTGACGAAGGTCTGTCTAGTCAAAGCAATGATTTTTTCCAGTTGTCATGTATAGTTGTGAGAGTTGGACTATAAACAAAGCTAAGCACCAAAGAATTGATGCTTTTGAACGGTGGTGTTGGAGAAAACTCTTGAGAGTCCTTAGACTGCAAGAAGATCCAACCAGTCAATCCTAAGGGAAATCAGTCCTGAATATTCATTGGAAGTATTGGAGCTGAAACTCCAATACTACAGCCACCTGATGTGAAAACTGACTTATTGGGAAAGACTCTGATGCTAGGAAAGATTGAAGGTGGCAGGAGAAGTGGATGATAGAGGATGAGATGATCAATGCCATCACCAACTCAATGGAGATAAGTTTGAGTAAGCTCTAGGAGTTGGTGATGGACAGGGATGCCTGGTATGCTGCAGTCCATGGGGTTTCAAAGAGTTGGACACGACTGAGTGACTGAACCAAACTGAAATGATGTGTTACTTGAGATTGCCCCAAAATTTTTTATCCATTTGAAGGTGAAATGACATCTTAATAATATTGAGCTATTGTAATTTATTGATCTATGATCATTGTATGTGAGCCTTTTTTGATATCTTCTATCAACTTGTGTACTTTTAAGCTTTGTGCCTTTTACATCTTCTGTTGTTTATTCAACAGTAATTCATATTTTCCTTTTTTTTTTTTTGATTTTTATATATTGATGTTGAATCCTGCAGGTTTGCTAAACTCACTAACTCACTTTGTGAGTTAGCTCTTTGTTTCCTTTTCTTTTTTTTTTAGACTTTTTCAGTGTTTTACTTCATTTCTTCCTTCCTTTATTTCTTCTTTCTTTCTTACTATTTTTGCCTGTTGCCCCAGCTAGAACTTCTAGAACAATTTTGAACAAAACTAGGAAACTGAACATTTACCCTAATCTTGATTTTAAGGAAAATAATTCAATCTTTTAGCTTTAAGTGTAATGATAGCTATAGATGTTTTGTAGATGACTTTTGTCTGATTTAGAGAGTTTCCTTCTGGCTTTCTGAAAAGTTTTTAATCATGCAGAGGTAATGGTCATTGTGAAATGCTTTTTCTGTATTATTGAGGCAATCACATGATTATTTTTTATCCTTTTAAATATGGTATATAACATTAATTAATTTTGGACGCTAAACTATTCTTACATGCTGGAATAAACCATAACTTATCAAGATGCATTAATTCATTTCTATATTGTTTGACTTTGTTTACTAAAACTTTGTATAGAAATTTTATATCAATGTTTAAGACGCATATTGGTCTATAGGTAGATTTTTGGTATCATGATAACTGAGCTCTCATAAAATGATCTGAAATACATTATATTATTTTCTGTTTTCTAGGAAAGTCTTTGTAGTTTTTTTATTTTTTATTTTTCATTTAAATGTTTTAGAAATTTACCAGAGACCGTCTGAGCCTCCTGGCATGCTGCAGTCCATGAGGTCACAAAGAGTAGACACATCTTAGTGATGGAACAACAACAATCTGAGCCTACAGATTTCTTTGCAGTAAGGTGTTAACAATAAATTCACTTCTTTGGTAGATATTAGGGTTCCAGGTGACCTATTTATTTTTGAAGGAGCTTTGGTAACTTTTGCCTTCCATGAGATTTTTTCATTTAATATGTTATCAAATTTATTGGTATAGTACTTTTGTAATGTTCCTTCATTATCCTTTTAATATTTTTGGAATGTATAATGATGATATTGCTTTCTTCCTGGTATTGGTAATTGGCACCTCTCATCTTTTATTCTGTAACTGGATGAAACATTAATTTTAATAATTTTATTAAATTATTTATATTCACTTAGAGTTTTCACTTTTCTTTTGTATACTTTACTATTTTCCACTCTTATTTTTATTATATTTTTCATTTACTTAGTTCGGGTTTCATTTGCTCTTCTGTTTTCAGTTGTTTTAGGTGGAACTTGACATCATTAATTGGAGAACTGTCTTATACAGGTTTTCAGAAATATCATAAGTACAAACATAGTACTGAATCCTGGTATTTGGATACTGTATTATACAGATGTTTTTCTACTTTCGTGTGACTAGAACTCCAAAGTTACTGGTATAACTTGAGCTTTTATATCCCTTTCATGCTATCAATGTCTAAACGGCTGATCTCAGGTCAACTTGAATAGTCTCATCCTTAGCCCTTAGATTGCTGCTCCTCTTCCTTATCTGCACATTTTCTTTCTCTCTAATAAATTTCTACACAGATTATAGCTACTTCAGTTTCCCTGAAATCTGATTTTTGTATACTCAGATAGACTTATCTGAGTTTGATTTTTTCACTGTGCTATGTAGTGAAAATTGTTCCCAAAATTTCAGGTTGTCCTCAGGGCTCACTCTTTATGTATTCTTTCTTTGAGGTATTGCAATCTTGAACTACTCATTTTCCAATGTTCAATTATAGTTACCTTTTATATTTATCTACTTTTATATTGAGACACAGAGAGAAAGAGAGAGAGAGGAAAAATGTAAACTGATAAAATTATTTCAGCTATCACTATTTGAGATCATTCAGTCACTTAGGTGAGACTATCACCTAAGAATGTCTGAAAGTCCTGATTCTGTGCCAAAGAAATTCTGCCATAATTGAGTGTTGAAGTAATTTTTTTGATTCATTCAGATAAATGTCTTTATAATTAATTAATTTTAATTTTGTCATGTTAAGCTTAAGTTTCCCTATGTTCCTTGAATGTGAAATCCTAAGTATGGTTTTTGTCTGTGTTAAACAAATGAAAATTGTAGATGAATACTGAGCAAAATGGAAACTACACTCTCTAGTTCCATTAATTAAGACAACATGATGAAAAGACATCCCACAGAGTGGGAGAAAATATTTGCAAACAATACTACCAACAAGGGATTAGTGACCAAAATTTGCAAACAACACATGTGGTTCAATATCTAAAAAAACAAACAACCCAATCAAAAAATGGTCAGAAGATCTAAATAGATATTTCTCCAAATGAGGCATATAAATGGCCAAAATACACACGAAAAATATTCACCATCCTTAATTATTAGAGAAATGCAAGTCAAAACTACAATGAGATACCATCTCACACCAGTCAGAATGACCATCACCAAAAAAAAAAAAAAAAAAAAAAAAAAATCTACAAACAGTAAATGCTTGAGATGGTATGGGGAAAAGAGAACCCTCCTAACATTGTTGTAGAATGTAAACTGATGCAAAACCTGTGAAGGATACTCTGGAGGTTCCTTAAAATACTAAACATAGAGCTAGCATATGATCCAGCCACCTCACACCTGGGAATTTATGCAGAGAAAACTGTAATTCAAAAAGATACACTCACTCCTGTATTCATTGTAGAACTATTTACAATAGCCAAAACATGGAAACAGTCTAAATGTCCACTGGTAGATGAATGGATAAAGAAAATGTGGTACATACAGAGAATGAAAAATTACTCAGCCATAAAAACTAATTCATTTGCAACAAAATTGATGGACCTACAGATTGTTATACTGAGTGAAATAAGTCATACAAAGAAAAGGCAAATGTTATATAACACAGAGTATATGTATTATCTTAAAAAATGATACAAATACATATTTACAAAACAGATACAGTCTTACAGACTTAGATAATGATTACCAGGGAGGAATGGTTGGGGAGAGTGATAGATGGGAATTTTGGGATTGACATGTACTATATTTAAAAAATAGATAACAGAGGCTCCCTAGCAGTGTCACACCAAAATTGGCAGGAGAGAAAGCACAGTCCTCACTGCAAGAGGCAGGCCTGAAGCTTTGTAGCATCACTGCTCTTGTCACCAGGGCAGGGCTGGGAAATAAAAAGCCTGGTTCTCTGCCCTTGTCACCCAATCACCAGTACCACCCTGTGCAGAATGCCTCATCTAACCAATAAGAAAAACAAACATACAAAACCAGTCATCAGCAGACAGGATTACCACCTCATTCATCCTTGTCCATCAGAGGAAAAACAAACAAAACAGCACAAATTATATCCTATATGAAGCTTACACAAACCACTAGATCAGCCTTAGGAGGGAAAGAACCAAAAGGAAGAAAGAATTCAACACTGAAGCCTGGGAAAAGGAGACCTCAAACACAATAAGTTAAACTAATAATAATAATGAAAAGGCAGAGAAATACTACACAAATGAAGGAACAAACTAGAAACATAGAAGTCCAAATAAATGAAGAGGAAATAGGCAAATTACCTGAAAAAGAATTCAGAATAATGGTAATAAAAATGATCAAAATGCTTGAAAACAAAATGGAAGAAATGCAAGAATCAGTTATCAAAGACCTAGAAGAATTAAAGAATAAACATGCAGAGACAAACAACACAACTACTGAACTTAAAAATACTCTGGAAGGAATCAATAGCAGAATACTTGAAGCACAAGAATGAATCAGTAAGCCAGAAGATAAAATGGTGGAAATAACTTCTGAAGAGCAGAATAAAGTAAAAAGAATGAAAAGAACTGAGAATAGTCTAAGAGACCTCCGGGACTACATCAAATGCACCAACATTCAAGTTATGGGGGTTCCTGAAGAAGAATAGAAAAAGAAAGTGTATGAGAAAATTTTTGAAGAGATTATAGTTGAAAATTTTTCCAAGGAAAAGGAAATAGTTTATCAAGTCCAAGAGGTGCAAAGAGTCCCATACAGGGAAAATCGAAGGAGAAACAGAATGAGACACATACTAATTGAACTAACAGAGTAAACACAAAGAAAAAATTTTAAAAGCAGCTGCTGCTTCCACTGCTGCTAAGTCACTTCATTCATGTCCAACTCTGTGCGATCCGATAGACAACAGCCCACCAGGCTCCCCTGTCCCTGGGTTTCTCCCAGCAAGAACACTGGAGTGGGTTGCCATTTCCTTCTCCAATACATGAAAGTGAAAAGTGAAAGTGAAGTCGCTCAGCTGACTGAGCTGAGCAACGCCATGGACTGCAGCCCACAAGGCTCCTCTGTCCATAGGATTTTCCAGGCAAGAGTACCGAAGTGGATTGCCATCACCTTCTCCTAAAAGCAGATAGGAAGAAGTAAAAAGTAACATACAAAGGAAATCTCATATGTTTAACAGCTGACCTTTCAGCAGAAACCCTACAGGCCATAAGGAAAAGGCAGGATATATTGAAAGTAGTGAAAGGTAAAAATCTACAACCAAGATTACTGTACCAGGCAAGGATCTCATTCAAACTTGGTGGAGAAATCAAAAGCTTTTCAGACAAGCAAAAGTATACAGCAATAACTATTTTAAAAGTAAGTCGATTAAATGCTCCAACCAAAAGACACAGACTGGTTGAATGGATACAAAAACAAGACCCATATATATGTTGTCAACAAGAAACCTGTTTCAGACCTCAAGACACATATGGACTGAAAGTGAGAGGATGGAAAAATACACTCCTTGCAAATGGGAAGCAAAAGAAAGCTAGAGTATCAATCTTCATATTAGACAAAATAGACCTTAAAACAAAGATTACAAGAGATGAGATAAGGATGGACACTACATAATAATCAAGGAATCAATCCAAGAGGAAGACATAATAATTTTATGTAACTACGAACGAAGCTAGCATAGGTGATGGAATTCCAGTTGAGCTATTTCAAATGTTAAAAGATGATGCTGTGAAAGTGCTGCACTCAATATGCCAGCAAATTTGGAAAACTCGGCAGTGGACACAGGAACAGAAAAGGTCAGTTTTCATTCCAGTCCCAAAGAAAGGCCATGCCAAAGAATGCTCAAACAACCGCACAGTTGCACTCATCTCACACGCTAGTAAAGTAATGCTCAAAATTCTCCAAGACAGGCTTCAGCAATATGTGAACCGTGAACTTTCTGATATTCAAGCTGGTTTTAGAAAAGGCAGAGGAACCAGAGATCAAATTGCCAACATCCGCTGGATCATGGAAAAAGCAAGAGAGTTCCAGAAAAACATCTATTTCTGCTTTATTGACTATGCCAAAGCCTTTGACTGTGTGGATCACAATCAACTGTGGACAATTCTTCAAGACATGGGAATACCAGACCACCTGATCTGCCTCTTGAGAAATCTGTATGAAGGTCAGGAAGCAACAGTTAGAACTGGACATGGAACAACAGACTGGTTCCAAATAGGAAAAGGAGTACATCAAGGCTGTATATTGTCACCCTGCTTATTTAACTTCTATGCAGAGTACATCATGAGAAACACTGGTCTGGAAGAAACACAAGCTGGAATCAAGATTGCTGGGAGAAATATCAAAAACCTCAGATATGCAGATGACACCACCCTTATGGCAGAAAGTGAAGAGGAACTCAAAAGCCTCTTGATGAAATTGAAAGTGGACAGTGAAAAAGTTGGCTTAAAGCTCAACATTCAGAAAACGAAGATCATGGCATCCGGTCCCATCACTTCATGGGAAATAGATGGGGAAACAGTGGAAACAGTGTTAGAATTAATATTTTTGGGCTCCAAAATCACTGCAGATGGTGATTGAAGCCATGAAATTAAAAGATGCTTACTCCTTGGAAGGAAAGTTATGACCAACCTAGATAGCATATTGAAAAGCAGAGACATTACTTTGCCAAGAAAGGTTCGTCTAGTCAAGGCTATGGTTTTTCCTGTGGTCATGTATGGATGTGAGAGTTGGACTGTGAAGAAGGCTGAGCACCGAAGAATTGATGCTTTTGAACTGTGGTGTTGGAGAAGACTCTTGAGAGTCTTGGACGGCAAGGAGATCCAACCAGTCCATTCTAAAGGAGATCAGTCATGGGTGTTCTTTGGAAGGAATGATGCTAAACCTGAAACTCCAATACTTTGGCTACCTCATGCGAAGAGTTGACTCATTGAAAAAGACTCTGATGCTGGGAGGGATTGGGGGCAGGAGGAGAAGGGGATGACAGAGGATAAGATGGCTGGAGGGCATCACTGACTCGATGGACCTGAGTCTGGGTGAACTTTGGGAGTTGGTGATGGACAGGGAGGCCTGGCATGCTGCAATTCATGGGGTCACAAAGAGTCAGACACGGCTGAGCGACTGAACTGAACCGATGTACCCAACATAGGAGCACCTCAATACATAAGGCAAACATTAACAGACATTAAAGGTGAAATTGACAGTCACACAATAATAATAGGGGATTTTAAGACCCTTTTAACACCAATGGACAGATCATCAAAACAGAAAATTGATAAGGAAACACAAGTTTGATAATGATACATTAGATGAAATGTACCTCACTGATAGCTTGAGGACACTCATAACCAAATGCAGAAGAATACACCTTCTTCTCAAGGGCAAATGGAACATTCTCCAGGATAGACCACATCAGATCAGATCAGATCAGATCAGTCGCTCAGTCATGTCCGACTCTTTGCGACCCCATGAATTGCAGCACGCCAGGCCTCCCTGTCCATCACCAACTCCTGGAGTTCAGTGAGACCCACGTCCATCGAGTCAGTGATGCCATCCAGCCATCTCATCCTCTGTCATCCCTTTCTCCTCCTGTCCCCGTCCCTTCCCAGCATCAGTCTTTTCCAATGAGTCAACTCTTCGCATAAGGTGGACAAAGTACTGGAGTTTCAGCTTTAGCATCATTCCTTCCAAAGAAATCCCAGGGCTGATCTCCTTCAGAATGTCCTGGTTGGATCTCCTTGTCATCCAAGGGACTCTCAAGAGTCTTCTCCAACACCGCAGATCAAAAGCAAAAATTCTTCGGTGCTCAGCCTTCTTCACAGTCCAACTCTCACATCCATACATGACCACAGGAAAAATCATAGCCTTGACTAGACGAACCTTTGTTGGCAAAGTAATGTCTCTGCTTTTGAACATGCTATCTAGGTTGGTCATAACTTTCCTTCCAAGGAGTAAGCATCTTTTAATTTCATGGCTTCAATCACCATCTGCAGTGATTTTGAAGCCCAAAAATATTAATTCTAACACTGTTTCCACTGTTGCCCCTTTTATTTCCTATTAAGTGATGGGACCGGATGTCATGATCTTTGTTTTCTGAATGTTGAACTTTAAGCCAACTTTTTCACTCTCCACTTACACTTTCATCAAGAGGCCTTTTAGTTCCTCTTCACTTTCTGCCATAAGGGTGGTGTCATCTGCATATCTGAGGTTATTGATATTTGTCCTGGCAATCTTGATTCCAGCTTGTGTTTCTTCCAGACCAGTGTTTCTCATGATGTACTCTGCATAGAAGTTAAATAAGCAGGGTGACAATATACAGCCTTGATGTACTCCTTTTCCTATTTGGGACCAGTCTGTTGTTCCATGTCCAGTTCTAACTGTTGCTTCCTGACCTTCATACAGATTTCTCAAGAGGCAGATCAGGTGGTCTGGTATTCCCATGTCTTGAAGAATTGTCCACAGTTGATTGTGATCCACACAGTCAAAGGCTTTGGCATAGTCAATAAAGCAGAAATAGATGTTTTTCTGGAACTCTCTTGCTTTTTCCATGGTCCAGCGGATGTTGGCAATTTGATCTCTGATTCCTCTGCCTTTTCTAAAACCAGCTTGAATATCAGAAAGTTCACGGTTCACATATTGCTGAAGCCTGTCTTGGAGAATTTTGAGCATTACTTTACTAGCGTGTGAGATGACTGCAATTGTGCAGTTGCTTGAGCATTCTTTGGCATTGCCTTTCTTTGGATCAGAAATTAAACCTCAGTAAAATTAAGAAAATTGAAATTTTCTTAAATTTCAAATCATATCAAGCATCTTCGACCACAGCACTATGAGAGTAGATATCAATTACAAGAAAAACAAATGTAAGAAATACAAACTTGTGGGGATTAAAAACACATTTCCAAATAACCAACAGGTTACTGTAGAAATCAAAAGGGAAATCAAAAAAACTTCTACAAACAAATGACAATGAAAATATGGCAACTCAAAACCTATGGGATGTAGCAAAACACGTTTTAAGAGGTAAGTTTATAACAGTAAATTCCTACCTCAAGAAACAAGAAAAACATTAAATAGACAACCTAACTTTATAGCTAAAGCAATGG
Source organism: Bos grunniens (assembly GCF_055505025.1). Lineage (NCBI taxonomy): Eukaryota > Metazoa > Chordata > Mammalia > Artiodactyla > Bovidae > Bos > Bos grunniens. Next base: position 3,349,156 of record NC_141179.1, on the reverse strand, counting down.
AAAAAGAACAAAAAACACCCAAAATTAGTAGAAGGAAAGAAATTATAAAGATCTGAAAACGAATGAAAAAGAAATGAAAGAAACAACAGTAAAGGTTTATAAAACTAAAAGCTGATTCTCTGAAAAGATAAGCAAAATTGACAAACATTTAGCCAGACTCATCAAGAGAAAAAAAGAGAGAGAAATCAAATCAACAAACTAGAAATGAAAAAGGAGAGGTTACAACAGACAGTACAGAAATACAAAGGTTTATAAAAGACTATTATGGCAATGAAATAGATAACCTGGAAGAAATGGATAGATTCCTTAAAAAGTTCAATCTTCCAAGACTGAACCAGGAAGAAATAGAAATTATGAACAATCCAATTACAAGCTCTGAAATTGAAGATGTGATTAAAAAAAAATCTCCCAAAACAACAAAATCCCAGGACCAGATGACTTCACAGAATTCTATCAAACATTTAGAGAAGAGCTAATGCCCATCCTTCTAAAACTCAAAAAATTGCAGAAGAAAGAACACTTCCAAACTCATTCTACGAGGCTACCATCACCCTGATAACAAAACCAGACAAAGACAACACAAAATAAGAAAACTACAGGCCAATATCACTGATGAACATAGATGCAAAAATCCTCAACAAAATTTTAGCAAACAGAATTCAACAACACATCAAAAAGCTCATATACCATGATCAAATTGGGTTTGTTTCAGAAATGCAAGGATTCTTCAATATATGCAAATCAATCAATGTGATATATATATTGACAAATTGAAAGATAAAAACTATATGATAATCTCAATAGATGCAGAAAAATGCTTTGACAGTATTCAGCACCCATTTATGATTAAACTCTTCAGCAAATGGGCATAGAAGGAACTTATCTCAACATATAAAGGCCATATATAATAAGCGTACAGCAAACATTATTCTCAATGGTGAAAAAGAATAAATCATTCCTGCTAAGATCAGGAACAAGACAAGGGTGTCCACTTTCACCACTTTTATTCAACACAGTTCTGGAAGTCATAACTACAGCAGTTAGAGGAAAAATAAAGTAAAAGGAATCCAGATAGGAAAAGAAGAAGTAAAGCTCTCACTGTTTGCAAATGACATAATATGATACATAGAAAATCCTAAAAACTATCAGAAAATTACTTGAGCTAATTAGAGAATTTAGCAAATTGCAGGATACAAAATCGATACACAGAAATCACTTGTATTTCTATGTATTAACAATGAAAAATCAGAAAGAGAAATTAAGGAATGAATCCCATTTACCACTGCAACAAAAGAATTAAATATCTAGGAATAAACTTACCTAAGGAGACAAAGAACTGTACACAGAAAATTATAAGACACTAATGAAAGAAATTAAAGATGACAGAAACAGATGGAGAGATGTTCCATGTCCCTGGGTAGGAAAAATCAATTGCAAAAATGATGATACTACCAAACACAGTCCACAGATTCAATGTGATCCTTATGAAATTACCAATGGCATTTTTCACAGAACTAGAACAAAAATTTCACAATTCATATGGAAATACAAAAGACCCCAAATAGCCAAAGTAGTCTTGAGAAAGAAGAATGGAGCTGGAGAAATCAACCTTCCTGACTTCAGATTATACTACAAACCTACAGTCATCAAGACAGTATGGTACTAGCACAAAAACAGAAATATAGACCAATGGATCAAGATAGAAACCCCAGGAAAAAAAACCCATGCACCTATGGGTACCTTATTTTTGACACATGAGGCAAGACTATACAATGGGGCAAAGGCAGCCTCTTCAATAAATGGTGCTGGGAAAACTGGACAGCTACATGTAAAAGAATGAAATTAGAGCAGTTCCTAACACCATACACAAAGACAAACTCAAAATGGATTAAAGATATAAATGTAAGACCAGAAACTATAAAACTCTTAGAGGAAAACTTAGGCAGAACACTCGATGACATAAATCAAAGCAAGATCTTCTATGGCCAACCTCCTAGAGTAATGGAAATAAAACCAAAAATAAAAAAAGTGGGACCTGATTAAACTTAAAAGCTTTTGCAGAGCAAAATAAACTATTAGCAAGGTTTAAAGACAACCCTCAGAATGGGAGAAAATAATAGAAAATGAAACAACTAACAAAGGATTAATTTTCAAAATATACAAGTAGCTCATACAATCAATACCAGAAACAAACAACCAATCTAAAAGTGGGAAAAAGACCTAAACAGACATTTCTCCAAAGAAGACATACAGAGGACTAACAAACACATAAAAAGACGTTCAACATCTCTCATTATTTGAGAAATGCAAATAAAATCTACAATGAAATATCACCTCACACCAGTCAGACTGGCCATCATCAAGACATCTACAAATAATAAATGCTTAAGAGGGTGTGGAGAAAAAGGAATGCTCTTGCACTGCTGGAGGGAACGTAAATTGATACAGCCACTATGGAAGATGCTATGAAGATTCTTTTAAAAAGTGAAAGTAAAACCACTATATGACCCAGCAATCCCACTCCTAGCCATATACCCTAAGGAAACCAAAATTGAAAGAAACACATGTATCCCATTGTTCTTTGAAGAACTATTTACAATAGCTAGAACATGGAAGCAACCTAGATGTCCATCAACACATGAATGGATAAAGAAGTTGTGGTACATATACACAATGGAATATTACCCATAAAATGGAATGCATTTGAGTCAGTTCTGATGACCTGGATGAACATAGAGACTTCTAACGCACACATAAGGAATCTAGAAAAATGATACTGAAGAATTTATTTACAGAGCAGCAGTGGAGAAACAGACATGCAGAATAGAGTTATGGGCATGGGGATAGGGGAGAAAAGGGTAAGATGCGTGAAAAGAGTAACATGGAAACTTACATTACCATATAAAATAGATAGCGAACGGGAATTTGCTGTATGGCTCAGGAAACTCAAACAGGGGCTCTGTATCAACCTAGAGGCATGGGATGGGGAAGAAGTTGGGAGGGATTTTCAAAAGGGAGGGGATATATGTATACCTGTGGCTACAATGGCACCCCACTCCAGTACTCTTGCCTGGAAAATCCCATGGACAGAGGAGCCTGGTGGGCTGAAGTCCATGGGGTCACTAGGAGTCGGACACGACTGAGCGACTTCACTTTCATTTTTCACTTTCATGCATTGGAGAAGGAAATGGCAACCTACTCCAGTATTCTTGCCTGGAGAATCCCAGGGACGGGGGAGGCTGGCAGGCTACAGCCCATAGGGTCACAAAGAGTCAGACACAACAGAAGTGACTTAGTATGCTTCAGTCGTGTTATGATTTTCAGTCATATGCCGTGTAATTATTTTCAATATTTGCTTCTCCAGAATGCAGAAATCTTTTGAGAATCACCAAATACACCTCTAATCATAACCAGTGCTACTCTTCTGAGTATTATAATCACTTTAAAATTACAATTATACATCTCCATGAATGCTCAGGTGCTTCAGTTCAGTTCAGTTCAGTTCAGTCGCTCAGTCGTGTCCGACTCTTTGCGACTCCATGAATCACAGCACACCAGGCCTCCCTGTCCATTACCAACTCCCAAAGTTCAGTCAAACTCATGTCCATTGAGTCGATGATGCCATCCAGCCATCTCATCCTCTGTCTCCCCCTTTTCCTCCTGCCCTCAATCCCTCCCAGCATCAGAGTCTTTTCCAATGAGTCAGATCTAAAAATCTTCACATGAGGTGGCCAAAGTACTGTAATTTCAGCTTCAGCATTGTTCCTTCCAAAGAACACCCAGGACTGATCTCCTTTAGGATGGACTGGTTGGATCTCCTTGCAGTCCAAAGGACTCTCAAGAGTCTTCTCCAACACCATGGTTCAAAAGCATCAATTCTTCAGTGCTCAGCTTTCTTCACAGTCCAACTCTCAGATCCATACGTGACCACTGGGAAAACTATAGCCTTGACTAGATAGACCTTTTTTTGGCAAAGTAATATCTCTGCTTTTCAACATGCTATCTAGGTTCTTCAGTTTTGTACAAATCTTTGTGATCCCAAAGTCTGTAGCCCATCAGGTTCCTCTATCCATGGGATTTCCTAGGCCAGAATACTGTAATGGGTTGCCATTTCCTCCTCCAGGGGATCTTCCTGGCCCAGGGAAGGAACCCAAGTCTTCTGTGACTCCTGAATTGTAGGCAGATTGTTTACTGCTGAGCCACCACAGAAGCAAATCCCTGTAAGTTGATTTTTATTTAAAATGCTTTTCATAACTTCAAATGTAAAAATCTTTAATTTGGGAATTTGAAAATTATGCTAATAAGACCTAAAATTCAAAATATTAATATAAAAATTGAGAAATGGTTTTAGGCTACTTATTAAGACAAGTTGAGTTGATAAAAGTTAATCGAGATAAATTGAGAAGGTAGAAACAAATTCTGTATTTTTTTTTAACGAGAAAAATTAAACACTTCTGAACCAGAGCCCCTGCAAAGAAAATGCCTATCTTAGGATTTCAGAGATTTTAGAGCAAAGATAAATTGTGTCATCACTGGAAATGCATTCTGGTTAGACTCAATGAGAGATGATGGCTTCACAGTAAAGAAATAGCTGTCTTCCAAGACTTTCTTTCATTTAAATTATCTCTGCAAGATTGTTCTTATCTCATGTGGGTCTATTATCTACACTGTTTTCATTTGGAATTTAATATTGAAACACTGAGGATGAAAAATTGTGAAGCCTTAACTAAACTTCCAAATCTAAATCTGCCTGGATTTTCCCTTTGACTTGAGTAAAATGGTGTATAGTACCTACCTAGGTGGACCAGACACAGCAGTTATTTTAGAAATGGATTTCTCTGTCCATGTCTTTCCATTTGCCTTCCCTGCCCCACAACCTCAGTTACATGCATATAGTTCTTCCATTAAATGTATCTTATAAACTTTTTTCATTTAAGCAAAATTTATATGTATTAATTATATTAATCCATGAATATCAACCAATTATATTCATGATGAGTAAGAGTGCAGACACAGGAGGCAGACTTTTCAAATCACAGCCTCACCATTTACAAGCTGTGTGAAATTAGGCAAGTTATTGACAGACACCCACTCTGGCTCTATAAATGAAGTAAACATTAAAACCAATCTTTGTGTGTGTGTGCATATGTGAAGATGAAATAAATGAATATTTGTAAAGTATAGCAAGCGATTTTCCTGGGATAGCATTGTAAATGACCCATCTCTAAAGTCTTGCAATATTGTAATTTGCATTGCATTGATTATGTGAGTTATGCTAGAGAGTAAGACATCATTAAATGTGTCAGATTCTAAACAGTGCCTAATAAATATTTGGTTAAAAAAAAAAAGACAAAAGTGAATATATAAATAAATAAATAAACCCACCTATTTCTTGTTTGGGTAAGCTAGAATAGAAAAGTTGAGTTAAATTACTTCTGACTGTAGAGTTACTCATTTGTTAGCTACAAATTGACACTGGCTAACTACCTTTACAAGGATTAAATCAGATTCTGATGCAGCTGCTGAATTTCAACAGTCCCTGAAAGGAGTTCAGGGCAGAGAGCAGGAATGAGTTGCTTTGTGCTCTGGGAAAAACCAGCAGAATAAATCTTCATGTAGTTAGATATTTTCAGGAGTTACTTTTTTAAGCCCAATTCTTGAATCTCTTCATATCTAGAAAAGTACTAAAATCCTTCATGGTGATGTCTGCTTCTCATGACTAGTAGGAACCTTCACAAAACTACCAGAAATCCTTGACAAAAAAAAAATGTGTTTTATTGCATGTATTCTCCCTTCATCAAAATCACATATATACTGACCTTTCCTCCTACATCTTTGGAGCAGTTTCTCAGAGCTATCTAAAATGCTGTCTCCTGAGCTATAGTCCTCATTTTGCCACAATCTAAACTAACTTGATAATATGCATTTTAGTAGTCAATGAGATAGTAACATATAGAAATAAACTTAAAGAAAGTTTAAACCCCATGCTCTCTATAATTATGCTAAATATAAATTATCCAATATTCCAATTAAAAGGTACAAAGCAAGACCTTACTATATGCTGTCTATAAGAAATCTACTTAGAATATAAAGATACCAAGAAATTAAAGTACAGGGATTAAAAAAAAAAAAAAACAGTCAGGGAGAGGAAAATTTCCCTCTATCATTCTTGGATCTTATGGTGGTCTAATAATTAAAGTGACATGATGTAGATTAACAGGAGAAAACACACACACACATTTTATTTGCACAGAGAACTCAGATATAAAACCCAAAATGTGATCAAAATAAAGTGCTTATATATCTTTTAGACAAATAATAATAATAATAAATTTGTAAAGAACTGACAAGATAAGGAAGTTAGGTTTGGGTAGTAATTTGTAAATAAAAAAAAATTATAATAATGAATAAGCAGAGTTTGATTACACAGCCTGTCTCTGAAGATAGGTTGTCTTTCTACCTCTTGGTCCAAGGAGGGTACATTTCACATGGGAGGTTTATTCCCTTCTTTCAGAGGGACAAAGGAGGGTCAGAGTGTCTGTTTTTTCACTGACTGCTACTCATACAACTTTAATTGAGAATATGCCACTTTAGAATATTTTGAGACAATATACCCTGAATCCCATCAGTACTAGGAAAACAAAGATTTTAAAAAATAGAGTTATTATGTTAATACCAGATAAATTTAATCACAGAACAAGAAATATAGCCAGTGAAAAGATGGAAACTTCATAAAGGGGTCAATTTATCAAGAAGACATTAATTCTAAATGTGTATTGATCCAAAAACAGAGTTTCAAAATACATGAACCAAAACTTCATGAGACGAGTACTAATCAAATCTACAAATACCACTGGAGATTTGAATACTCTCTTCTCCATAATTATTAAACAAGTATACAGAAAATCAGAAAGAATATTAAAAAAGAAACAAAGAATAAATGAAAATTGGAATTGAAAAAAATATTATTTATGCTTGCCAATAGAGTTATGAAACATTTATGAGTGGATGAGAAACTAATCTGGCAAAACATTGAGACATTATTTATTGTTGAAATATTTTCATCTTCATCGAATATAACCATGATTTTCTAATAGTAAATGTTCAAATATTGGTTGAACATACAAATACACGTCAGGAAACACGTCTCATCTGTTGATATTCAAGGAATTAGCTCAGCATATTTGCTGGTTATGCTTCATGCATTCTAATCTAACAATAATTTAAAATACAACAGCTACAAAGATCAGACTGAATTTGGGAAATAAAAACAAATATGTGTATTCAATAAGTCAATCAGCCAGGTTGGTGTGGACAGAAAAAAAAATAGAGAATTTCATAGAACACAATTAGTACCAAATTAAAGTGATAATTTAATGGTCAACTACTCTTCATGTTAGATATTTTATAAAAGAGCTCATCATTTTCCTAAACTGATGTTTTCTCTGATATTTAAGTTGCCACACTAATTTCAAAGTGCTCCAAAGGTAATCATTAGAGTGAAGTCAACAGTATGAAATGTTGATTTTCATTAGATGAACTGCACTACCAAATGCTATGTGTATGAAGAATTGAGTAAAAAGAAGTTAATTCTTTATAAGATATTTGCATGTTTCCCATATAGTCTGAACAAATTATAGAGTGCAGTAATTTACATTACCAGCAAACTGAAAGAACATGTCTTAGTATGTAATTTAAGCAACTATAATCTTCAAGTCCTATATGCTGAGGATGAAAATTATATTTAAAATGTGTCCAGTGAAGCATGTGGAAAATTCTTAGAGAGATAGGAATACCATACCACCTTATCTGACTCCTGTGAAGCCTGTACGCAGGTCAAGAAGGGGACGCAGAACCGGACATGGAACAACGGACTGGATCCAAATTGAACAAAGAGTACATCAAGGCTGTATATTATCACCCTGCTTATTCAGCATCTGTGCAGAGTACATCATGAAAATGCCGGGCTGGATGAAGCACAAGCTGGAATCAAGATTGCTGGGAGAAATATCAATAACCTCAGATATGCAGATGACACCACCCTTATGGAAGAAAGCAAAGATGAACTAAAGAGCCTGTTGATGAAAGTGAAAAAGGAGAGTGAAAAACCTGGCTTAAAACTCAACATCAAAAAAACGAAAATCATGGCATTTTGTCCCATCACTTCATGGCAAATAGATGGGAAAACAAGGGAAATAGTGACAAAATTTGTCTTTTTTTGTTTTTGTTTTTTAGGCTCCAAAATCACTGCAGATGGTGACTGCAACCATGAAATTAAAAGATGCTTGCTCCTTGGAAGAAAAGCTATGACCAACCTAGATAGCATATTAAAAAGCAGAGACATTACTTGGTTGACAAAGGTTCATATAGTCAAAGTTATGGTTTTATCAGTAAAACAAAACAAAACAAAACAAAGTCATCATGTATGGATGTGAGAGTTGGGCTATAAATAAAGCTGAGAGCCAAAGAATTGATACTTTCAAACTGTGGTGTTGGGAGTAGATTCTTGAGAGTTCCTTGGCCTGCAAAGACATCAAACCAGTCAATCCTAAAGGAACTCAGTTCTGAATATGCATTGGAAGGGTTGATGCTGAAGCTGAAATTCCAATACTTTGGCCACCTGATGTAAAGAACTGACTCATTGGAAAAGACCCTGATGCTGGGAAAGATTGAAGGCAGGAGGAGAAGGGGACGACAGAGGATGAGACAGATGGATGGCATCACTGACTTGATGTCATGGACATCAAGTTGGACATGAATTTGAGCAAACTCCAGCAGATAGTGAAGGACAGGGAAGCCTGGCATGCTGTATTTCATGGAGTCACAAAAGGTCAGACATGACTGAGCAACTGAATAGCCACAAAACAATGAAATATATTCTATTGACAATATTTTTTTCAAATTTTGTTACTTCAAAATACTTAAAATCAAAGGCAGGCTACTCATATATGGTTGAACAAGTGTGTTTTAAATAGTAAGGTCCTTATTTTCATTTGTCTGAGTGAATATCTAAGGGTATTCTTAAGAGTAATGCTCATTCTAGATTAAATGTGAGGATAAGCATTTAATAAAGTTCATTATTAAATGATAAATGCTCATTCTAGCTTAAAATTTCCTAAGAAGTCTCCTAATTCTATGATATCATTTGACCAATGCTAGTATTCATTCTAACAACCCTTCATCATCTCTTGGAGCTTGCTCAAGCTCATGTCCATTGAGTAGGGAATGTCATTAAACCATTTCATCTTCCGTTGCACCTTTCTCCTCCTGCCTCCAATCTTTCCCAGGATCAGGATCTTTTCCAATGAGTCGGCTCTTCTCATCAGGTGGACAAAGTATTGGAGCTTCAGCTTCAGTTCTTCCAATGACTACTCAGAGTTCATTACCTTGCAGATTGGCTGGTTTGATCCTCTTGCTGTCCAAGGGACTGCCAGTAGTCTTCTCCAGCTCCACCTTTCTAAGTAATCAATTCTTAGGTGCTAAGCCCTTTTTATTGTTCAGCTCTCACATACATACATGATTACTGGAAAAACTATAGCTTTGACTATATTGATCTTTGTAGGCAAAGTAATGTCTCTGTTTTTAATTTGCTGTCTATGTTTCTCATTGCTTTTCTTCCAAGGGGCAGGATTATTTTAAATTTATGGCTGCAGTTACCATCCACGGTGATTCTGGAGCCCAAGAAAAGAAAGTCTGCCACTGTTTCCATTGGTTATCCATCAATTAGCTATGAAGTGATGGGACCAGATGCCATGGTCTTCATTTTTTTAACGTTGAGTTTTAAGCCAGGTTTTTCACTCTCCTCTTTCACCTTCATCAAGAGCCTCTTTAATTACTCTTCATTTTCTGTCATAAGGATGGTGTCTTTTGCATATCTGGAGTGATTGATATTTATCCCATCAATCTTGATTTCAGCTTATGCTTCATCAGGTCCAGTTTTTTGCATAATGTACTCTGCATAAAAGTTAAATAAGTGGGGTGAAAATATACAGGCTTGATGTACTTATTTCCCAGTTTTGAACCAGTATGTTGTTCCATGTCCTGTTATAACTGCTTTTTGACCTGCATACCAGTTTTGCAGGAGGCAGGTAAGATGGCCTAGTATTCCCATCTATTTAGAATTTTCCACAGTTTGTTGTGATCTGCACAGTCAAAGGCTTTAGTATAGGCAATAAAACAGAAGTAGATGGTTTTCTGGAACTCTCTTTTTCAATGATCCAGCGGATGTTGGCAATTTGATCTTTGGTCCTGCTAACTTTTCTAAATGCAGCTTGAACATCTGGAAATTCTCAGTCCATATACTGTTGAAGCCTAGATTAAAAGATTTTGAGAATCACTTTGCCAGCATGTGAAATGAGTGCAATTGTATGGTGTTTGAACATTCTTTGGCATTGCCCTTCTTTGGGGTTGAAATGAAAACTGAGATTTTCCAGTCCCACTGCAAATTTTCAAAATTTGCTGGCATGTTGAGTGCAGCACTTTAACAGCAGCATCTTTCAGGACTTGAAACAGCTAGGCTGGGCTTCCATCACCTCCACTAGCTTTGTTTGTAGTGATGCTTCCTAAGGTTCACTTTACTTAACCTTCCAGGATGTTTGGCTCTAGATGAGAAAATGGCAACCCACTCCAGTGTTCTTGCCTGGAGAATCCCAGGGATGGGGGAGCCTGGTGGGCTGCCGTCTATGGGGTTGCATAGAGTTGGACACGACTGAAGTGACTTAGCAGCAGCAGCAAGATATTTTTATATAGTTCTTCTGCATATTCTTACCACTTCTTAATATTTTCTGCTTCTGTTAGGTCCATGTCTTTGTTTGTCCTTTATTGTCCTTTACTACTGTTTCTGTCCTTTATTCTGCCTTTCTTTGCATGAAATGTTCCCTTGGTATCTCTAGTTTTCTTGAAGAGATCTCTAGTCTTTCCCATTCTATTGTTTTCCTCTATGTCTTTGCATTGTCCACTTAGGAAGGCTTTCTTATCTCTCTTTGCTATTCTTTGAGACTCTGCATTCAGATGGGTATATTTTTCCTTTTTTCCTTTGCATTCACTTATCTTCTTTTCTCAGCTATTTGTAAGGGCTCTCAGACAACCATTTTGCCTTTTCTCATTTCTTTTTCTAGAGCATGATTTTGATCACCACCTTCTATACAATGTTACAAATCTCTGTTTATAATTTTTCAGGCACTCTATCAGATCTAATCCCTTGAATCTATTTGTCACTTCCACTGTATAATCATAGGGGATTTGATATAGGTCATACTTGAATGGTCTAGTGGTTTACCCTATATTCTTCAATTTAACTCTGAATTTGCCAGTGATATGTTTGCGATCTGAGCCATAGTCATCTCCTGGTCTATTTTTTTTTTTTTTTGCTGACTGTACAGAGCTTCTCTATCTTTAAGATGCAAAGACTATAATCAATGTGATTTTAGTATTGACAGTCTGGGGATGTCTATGTGTAGAGTCATCACTTTTATTGTTGGAATATGTGTTTTCTATGACCTTGGCATTCTTGTATTCTCTTGGCAAAATTGTTAGCCTTTGCCCTGTTTCATTTTGTATTCCTATACCAAACTTGCCTGTTACTCCAATTATCTCTTGCCTCCCTTCTTTTGCATTCTAATACCCTAGATGAAAGGACATCTTTTCTTAGCGTTAGTTCTAGAAGGTCTTGTATGTCTTCATATAAACATTCAACTTCAGCTTCTTCAGCATTAATTGTTGTGGCATAAACTGAGATTATTGTTATATTGAATGGTTTGCCTTGGAAATGAACCAAGATCATTCTGTCATTCTTGAGCTTGCACCCAAGTACTGCATCCAACTCTTTTGTAGGATATGCTTAAAGGCAGAAAATGATAGGGATTAGTACATTGGGATGATTGATTGATGCAAATCAGACAAATTCAATAATGTGGGACTTTTTTGCCCTATTCAGTTGTGCTAGAGTCTAGGAAGCCAAGCTATACTGCACAAATTTTCAAGTTAGATAAAAAAGACTTGTTATTCTGATTTTATCTTCTAGATTATCTATGACTAGGAAAGTAAACAACCTCTCAGCCTCAGTTTCTTCATCTATTAAAAGTTGATATTAATTTTGATCTTATATATCTGCATGAGATATATTTACATTGACTTAGACTAGACTAGTTGCTGGAGAAGGCAATGACACCCCACTCCTGTGTTCTTGCTTGGAGAATCCCAGGGATGGTGGAGCCTGGTGGGCTGCCGTCTGTGGGGTCGCACAGAGTCGGACACGACTAAAGTGACTTAGCTTAGCAGACTAGTTGCAGGGAAAGAGCAAATTAGCCACGATGGTATTTTTAGGCTCTCTCTCCCAAAGGACTCTCCCTTTTGCCCCATGTTTGGTAAATAATGATTATATAATATCTAAGATCACTTATAGCACGGAGCATGCACATCACAAGGTACCCACTTGGTCACAGGTTACTTTGTGTCTGCACGAGCTTCACCATGAAAACCCTTGCTGCTGTGCTATCAGGGCTACATCGCGACAGCATCATGATTATGTTTTGTGAAGTTATGTCATGATTCATTATGTACATTGTTATGTTATGGCTGCTGCATCAGCCAGGAGGGAGTCTGTATTATGAAGTTTGGAGAAGGGATATAGAAAGTGATAGAGGAATAATAGCAACTTGGACAGAATTGGGGGTTGGGTGGTGCTAGGATTGTGGGAACTGAATGTGCAGTAGAAGAAGGATATTGCTTGAGAGAGGGGAAGGAGGGGAACTATAAGCTTTGGCTTATGCATCAAAGCTCAGTTATAGGAAAAATATGAAATCAATGTTGGATTGCTTTTGCTGTAAGGAAGAGTCCAGGAAGAAGTAGAGGGATATAACATTGGTGCTGTTAAGGGCGCCAGAAAGCTGGGCATGTATATTTCTTTTCTTTTTTTTTTTTTTAGTAGACAATGTAGAGCCAATTAAGTGCCTGAGTAGGAGAGTAACCTGACCACAACTGAGCCTCCAGATGAAATAATCAAGCAGCCATATCCTAAATAACTTTGTGAGACAGAGAGATTAAAAGGTGTATTATATACATACCTAAAAGTGTTAGTCTCTCATTGATGTCCGACTCTCTGCTACCCATGGACTGTAGCCTGCCAGCCTCTTCTGGCCATGAAATTATCCAGGCAAGAATACTGGAGTAGGTAGTCATTTCTTTCTTCAGAGGATCTTCCTGATTCAGGAATTGAACTCTGGTTTATAGCAGTGAAGGTAGATTATTTATTGTCTGAGCCATCTGGGAAGTATATATGTGATTTACTCCAGCATTTGGGCCTGCCTTAAACCATATAGAGCCAGGATTTTATGCAATTCATTTTTCTGAAAAAATTCTCAGCATGCTACATAAGACTAACAAATATGATGTCCTCAAGCAGATAGCTCAAAGAAAAATGTGTAATGTGGTATAGTCTAGGGAAGACAGCTAATATTTGGACACATAGTTGAAAAAAAAAATTAGAGAGAGAAGTATAAGAGTTGCAGATAAACTTGAAAGCATACATTCAGACAGATTGAAAACAGCATTTAGCAGACTGTCGTAGCCATACTAGGAAACAACACTGACAGACAGGCCAGGCATGCTTTTGGCAGGCAATGACAAGTTGCTCTTTTGGAACACAAATTCAAACAGACAGTGAGAATATGTGGCAGGTCTAGAATGCTGAGAGAAATCTTACCATAGAATCTGTGGAATCTTACAATAGAATCTTATGCCATGGAATGTCTGTATAGTTAGGAAAGACGTTTTTTGTAACCCTCCAGGAGAAAAAAAAAAAAAGAGGACAAAAGTATCCACATGATGCATCATTTTATTAACTTGCAGGTACATGTACAGGGTTAGTTTCACCTGCCTGAGACAGTCTTTGACTCATTTCTGTTTCTAGTTTGGCATTTCCTTCACTTCATTATCTCTTTTTCCACACCTTAGGCCAACCACCTACCCAAAGAGACCAAGCAAACATCCTGTAAAATATTTTGCAGACTTTAATCAGGAAAGAGAGCAAAAATAGGTGCCAATAAAGGCTTACATTTTATTTTCTACTGTCTTTCATTGATCATTATTTTACATTTAGTCCTACACAGTAAAAAGTATTCTATGCTCTAGGAAAATTGTGTGATATAGATCATAGTTTCAAGTTCATAAAGATACATTGGTAAGTACAAGATTTTAAAGATATGTTAATAAGTTGCATTAAAAATGGGGAAAAAAAGCATGATGATACATTGAAACACTTATCTAATACAGATAGGTCAATAGATTCATTGAGCAGTTGATAGATACAGATACAGGCATAGATATAGATATTGATATGAATATAGGTACAGATATAGATCTTATTGGTCTTAAATATGTTCTAAGTTTCTTAAACTCTTCATTGTCCATTTTCCAAAATTTTGAAATAGATTGGATCTCTTCTTTTCTTGTCTAACAGAACTTCAGGATTTAAAGATAATATAAGTTTTAAAGAGATGAATTAAATCAACAGTCAAACTTCAAGAACTAAGAGAATGTTTGCTCTACTTTTCATTTCCCTTCCTTAATCTCTCTAAGATGTTTTTAGTAGAGTAAAGAGTCTAAGATGAAATTTTCTGATGATGATCATTTTGACTGGAGTGAGGTCATATTGTAGTTTTATAGTTGTAAATCCAAGTCATCGTAGTTTTGACTTGCATTTCTAATAATTGGTGATATTTCATGTACTTTTTCACCATCTGTACATCATCTTTGAGAAAATGTTTATATAGTTCTTCTGCCCATTGTTTATTGTGATCCACACAGTCAAAGGCTTTGGCATAGTCAATAAAGCAGAAATTTTCAAAATAAACTGTGGAAAATTCTGAAAGACATGGGAATACCAGAACACCTGATCTGCCTCTTGAGAAATTTGTATGCAGGTCAGGAAGCAACAGTTAGAACTGGACATGGAACAACAGACTGGTTCCAAATAGGAAAAGGAGTTCGTCAAGGCTGTATATTGTCACTCTGTTTATTTAACTTCTATGCAGAGTACATCATGAGAAATGCTGGACTGGAAGAAACACCAGCTGGAATCAAGATTGCCGGGAGAAGTATCAATAACCTCAGATATGCAGATGATACCACCCTTATGGCAGAAAGTGAAGAGGAACTAAAAAGCCTCTTGATGAACTTGAAAGTGGAGAGTGAAAAGTTGGCTTAAAGCTCAACATTCAGAAAACGAAGATCATGGCATCCGGTCCCACCACTTCATGGAAAATACATGGGGAAACAGTGGAAACCATGTCAGACTGTATTTTTCTGGACTCCAAAATCACTACAGATGGTGACTGCAGCCATGAAATTAAAAGACGCTTACTCCTTGGAAGGAAAGTTATGACCAACCTAGATAGCATATTCAAAAGCAGAGACATTACTTTGCCAACAAAGGTTCGTCTAGTCAA
Source organism: Bos grunniens (assembly GCF_055505025.1). NCBI lineage: Eukaryota > Metazoa > Chordata > Mammalia > Artiodactyla > Bovidae > Bos > Bos grunniens. The sequence continues at coordinate 3,333,710 of NC_141179.1, read as the reverse complement.
GGCTATGGTTTTTCCTGTGGTCATGTATGGATGTGAGAGCTGGACTGTGAAGAAGGCTGAGCACCGAAGAATTGATGCTTTTGAACTGTGGTGTTGGAGAAGACTCTTCAGGGTCCCTTGGACTGCAAGGAGATCCAACCAGTCCATTGTGAAGGAGATCAGCCCTGGGATTTCTTTGGAAGGAATGATGCTAAAGCTGAAACTCCAGTCCTTTGGCCACCTCATGCGAAGAGCTGACTCATTGGAAAAGACTCTGATGCTGGGAGGAATTTGGGGGCAGGAGGAGAAGGGGACAACAGAGGATGAGATGGCTGGATGGCATCACTGACTCGATGGACGTGAGTCTGAGTGAACTCCAGGAGTTGGTGATGGACAGGGAGGCCTGGCGTGCTGCGATTCATGGGGTCGCAAAGAGTTGGACACGACTGAGCGACTCATCTGATCTGATCTATCCAATGTTGGATTGAGTTGTTTGTTTTGATTATGGTGACCTCCAAGCATTTGTAGACTGGGAGATTAATTCTTTGTCTGTCATATAATTTGCAAATATTTTCTTCAAGTCTATGGGTTGACTTTTTGTTTTCTTTATTTCTTCCTATGCTGTGCAAAAACTTTTGAGTTTAAGTCAGCCTCATTTGATTATTTTTATTTTCATTATTCTGAGAGATGGGTCGAACAAGATATTGCTGTGATTTATGTCAGAAAGTATTCTTCCTATGTTTTCCTTTAAGAGTTTTACAGTGTCTGGCCTTGCATTTAGGTCTTTAACCCATTTTACATGGTGTTAAAGAATCAGTTAATTTCATTTTTAAACATGTAACTCTCCAGTTTTCCCAGCACCATTTATTAAAGACACTGTCTTTCCAATATTTTGTAGTCTTCCCCCTTTTGTCATAGATTATTTGACCATAGGTCATGGGATTTTTTCTGGGTTTTCTATCCGGTTCCATTGATCTATATTTCTATTTATGTGCCAGGACAATATTGCTTTGATGACTATAACTTTAGTTATAGTCTGAAATCAGGGAGCCTAAGTCTTCCAGCTCCATTTTCCCTTCCCAAGATTGTTTTCATTATTTGTGGTCTTTTGTGTTTTCATACAAATTAATATTTTTTTTTTAGTTCTGTTAAAAAATTATATATGTAATTTGTTAGGTATTAACATTTATTCTTAGATTGCTTTTGGTAATATAGCTATTTTGACAATGTTGATTCTTCCAATACACAAACAAAATGAATGGTTATCATCAAAAAATTAACAAATACAAATGCTGGAGAGTGTGTGGAGAAAAGGGTCTCCTCCTTTTACATTCCCCTTGGTGGGAATGTAAATTGATACAGCCACTATGGATAACAGTATGAACCTTCCTTAAAAAATAAGGAAGTCGTGGTACATATATACACAATGGAATATTATTCAGCTATAAAAAGGAATGCATTTGAGTCAGTTCTAATGAGGTGAATGAGACTGGAGCCTATTATACAAAGTGAAGTAAGTCAGAAAGAGAAACACCAACACTGTATATAAATGCATATATATGGAATTTAGAAAGATGATAATGGCAATCCTATATGCAAGGCAGCAAAAGAGACACAGATGTAAAGAAAAGACTTTTGGATTCTGTGGGAGAAGACAAAAGTGGTATGATTTGAGAGGGTAGTATATATTACCATATGTAAAATTGATGACCAGTGCAATTTTGATATATGAAGTAGGGCACTCAAAGCTGGTGCTCTGGGAGAACCCAGAAGATAGGGTGGGAGGAAGGTGGATGGGGGGTTCATGATGAGGGGGGCACATGCATCCATGGCTGATTCATGTAAATGTATGGCAAAAACCATCACAATATTGTAAAGTAAATATCTTCCGATTGAAATAAACCAATTAATATGAAAAAATAAAAAGACAAATAGAAATAAAACTACCATATGACCTTGTAATCCCACACCTGGGCATATATCCATATAAAATTATGCTAAAAAATGATACATGCACCTCAATGTTTATTGCAGCCCCATTTACTATAGCCAAGACAAAGAAGCAACCTAAATGTCCATCAACAGAGGAATGGATAAAGAGGATGCAGTACATATGCATAGCCGTTAAAAAAAAGAATGAAATAATGCCATTTGCAGCAAGATGGTAGGATGTAGAGGTTGTCATCCTGAGTGAAGTAAGTCAGAGAAGCATAGCAAAAGGACTGCTGTATGAGGAGAAATATTGTATGACACTGCTGATATGTGGAATCTAAAAAATAATGATGCAAATGAATTTATTTACAAAATGGAAGGGGTTCCCTAGTAGCTTAGCTGGTAAAGAATTTGCCTGCAATGCAGGAAACCTGGGCTCAATCCCTGAGTTGAGAAGATCCCCTGGAGAAGGGAATGGATACCCACTCCAGTACTCTGGCCCAGAGAATTCCATGGACTGTAGAGTCCATGGGCTCACAAAGAGTTGGACACAACTAAGTGATTTTCACTCACGAAATGAGTGAAACTTAGAGAAACAACTTATTGTTACTAGGGGAAATAATGGGGGAAGGGATAATTAGGGAGTTTGGGATGGACAAGCATATACTGCTCTATTTAAAATGGATAACCAACAAGAATCTATTTTATAGCACAGAGAACTCTGCTCAATATTGTATAGAAGCCTGAATAGGAGGAATTTTGAAGGAGAATGGATACATATATATCTTTGCTGTTCCCTGAAACTATCAAAACATTGCTAATTAGTTGTATCCCAATATAAATAAAAATTTTAAATTAAAAAAATCTAAGAGGGGAAAATAGTCCTTCTTAGATGCTGACACTCCTGTAACACTCAAGTACCTGTCAAAGCTACATGACTTTGAAAAAGTTATCTATCTATTTAAACATCAGTTATTTCATTTATGAAATGAAGGTAATATTATTTACTTTAAATAGCTTTCTGGGGATTAAGTGAGATAATTATTATTTTCCTAATTATTTTTTCTTTCTTTCCTTGTTTATGAGAAGTTGCACTTTGTTAATTAAGTTGCTATTTTATGTTTTAAAAGTTAATTATTTACCTTTTTTATATTTATTACAAATTTCCCTAGAAAAACATTCTTGGCCTATTTTCTGGAACAGATATATAACAGTACCAAGCTAAAGAATCTAGGCTTCTCAGTAGCTAAAGAAGTTTCAGAGGACCATCTTTCCACAGAGAGATGGAAGATTCAGAAATAATAGCACAAAATGGTATTCACTAATCAGAAGAGAGTCCTTCTTAGTCTTACTTATGTCAACATACAGGCAACATTATTTTATTCTTGAAAATTCCCTTCATTTTCCTTTGTTTGCTCTGAATTCCTACTTTATAACATTAATGTGTAATAATTCCAAATGTGCCACAGAAAGCTTTTAATATTGGCTCCAGTTCTTCCTTACATTCTGTATCAGTGACTATTCAATTATGTTTACAAATATACCACCTCCTACCAGATAGACACTAAATTCTTTAAGGATGAAAACTTATATTTATTAGTTAGTAAGTCAATATGTAAATATAGTAGATCAAACTGGAAAATAATTATACCACAGAAGCTCTCCCATAGGAGTGATATTTCTTAGCCACATGCCAGGTTCACAAACTTTGGGGTCAAGCAAAGGAAGTAGGAACACGTGGAGAGCCTGTCTTTGAAGGTCAGTGGTGTTTGACCACTGTAATTCCACAAGACTGAGGGAAAGAAAACTCCATTCTTGGAGGATCCACACAGGGTTTTGTGTGTACCAGGACCCAGGGAGAAAAAAGTGATACTGAGCCAGACTTATCTATTAGTATTAGAGTGCCTCTTGCAGAGACAGGCCATACCTTATTGTGAAGGCGAGGACATACGTGGTGGTAGAGGCTTCCATTTTCTCACCAAGACCTGGCCCCATCCAACAGCCTGCAGGTTCTGAGATGCCTTGAGCCTAAAAAAAACCAACAGGATGGCAACAGAACCCCACCCATCATCAGACAAGCTGCTTAAAGTCTTCCTGAGTATACAGCGGCCTAATAAACACATGTTCTGATACAACTCTCCCCAAAGGAAAGATAAGTTCTACCTACCAGTGGGCAGGAACCTACAAGCTTCCCACTAGGAAGCCTGGCCAAGTCTCTTAGACATGCTCAACCACCGATAAGAAGACAACACAAGCAAGAACTACAACATTGTAGCCTGTGGAACAGAATCTGCAATTGCAGAAAATGAAGCAAAATGAGACAGAAGAAGAATAGGGTCCAGATGAAGGAACGAAAAACTCCAGAAGAAAAGCTAAGTGAGGTGGAGATAAGCAGTCTACCTGAAAAGTAATTCAGAGTAATAATAGTAAAGATGATCCATGTATGCCTGTTAAGTCACTTCACTTGTGTCCAACTCTTTGTGACCCTATGTGCTGTAGTCCTCCAGCCTGGAGTGGGTTGTCATACCCTTCTCCAGGGTATCTTCCCAACCCAGCAATTGAATCTGCAGCTCTTATGTCTCCTGCATTTTCAGATGGGTTCCTTATCACCAGTGCTACTGGGGAGAAGACTTAATATCTAAGAAAAAGAAAGGAGGCACAGATTGAGATATACAAAAGTGTTTACCAAAGAACTAAAAAACAAACAAACAGAGGTGAGTAATACAATAATTAAAATAAAAAATATACTACAAAGAATCAATAGCAGATTAAATGAGGCAGAAGAATGAATAAGTGAGGTGGAATACAGAATGATGGAAATCCCTGCCATTGAACAAAATAGAGAAAAAGATGAAAAGAAATGAGTACAGCTGGGTCATCGAAAAAGCAAGAGAGTTCCAGAAAAACATCTATTTCTGCTTTATTGACTATGCCAAAGCCTTTGACTGTGTGGATCACAATAAACTGTAGAAAATTCTTCAAGAGATGGGAATACCAGACCACCTGACCTGCCTCTTGACAAACCTGTATGTAGGTCAGGAAGCAACAGTTAGAACTGGACATGGAACAACAGACTGGTTCCAAATAGGAAAAGGAGTACGTCAACACTGTATATTGTCACCCTGCTTAGTTAACTTTTTTTTTTACACATATATATATTTATTTCTATAAATATATGTTTTATATAGGGCTTCCTGGTGGTACAGTGGTAAAGAATCCACCTGCCAATGAGGAGACACAAGAGACACAGTTTCGATCCCTTGGTCGGGAAGATCTCCTGGAGAAGAAAATGGCAATCCACTCCAATATTCTTTTTTTTTTTATCCATTAATTAATTAATTTAATTGTGCAGAGTGCATCATGAAAAACACTGGGCTGAATGAAGCACAAGCTGAAATCAAGATTGCCGGGAGAAATATCAATAACCTCAGATATGCAGATGATACCACCCTTATGGCAGAAAGTGAAGAGGAACTAAAAAGCCTCTTGATGAAAGTGAAAGTGGAGAGTTGAAAAAGTTGGCTTAAAGCTCAATATTCAGAACACTAAGATCATGGCATCTGGTCCCATCACTTCATGGCAAATAGATGGGGAAACAGTGACTGACTTTATTTTTGGGGGCTCCAAGATCCCTGCAGATGGTGATTGCTGCCATAAAAGCAAAAGATGCTCATTCCTTGGAAGGAAAATTATGACCAACCCAGACAGCATATTAAAAAGCAGAGACATTACTTTAACAACAAAGGTCCATCTAGTCAAAGCTATGGTTTTTCTAGTAGTCATGTATGGATGTGAGAGTTGGACTGTGAAGAAAGCTGAGTACCAAAGAATTAATGCTTTTGAACTGTGGTGTTGGAGAAGACTCTTGAGAGTCCCTTGGACTGCAAGGAGATCCAACCAGTCCGTCCTAAAAGATATCAGCCCTGGGTGTTCATTGGAAGGACTGATGTTGAAGCTGAAACTCCAATACTTTGGCCACCTTATGCAAAGAGCTGACTCATTTGAAAAGGCCTTATTCTGGGAAAGATTGAGGGCAGGAGGAGCAGGGGACGACAGAGGTTGAGATGGTTGGATGGCATCACTGACTCTATGGGCATGAGTTTAGGTAGGCTCCAGGAGTTGGTGATGGACAGGGAGGCCTGGTGTGCTGTAGTCCATGGGGTTGCAAAAAGTCAGACACAACTAAGAGACTAAACTGAACTGAACAGCCTAAGAGATATCTGAGACAACATTAACTACACTAACATTTTCATTATAGTGTTCACAGAAGGAGAAGAGGTAAAAAGAAAGAATATTTTTTCAAAGAAATAATAGCTGAAAACTTACCAAACATGGGAAAGGATATGGTCCCTCAAATCCAGGAAGCACAGAGTCCTAGGCCAAGGAGGAAATGCTGAGACAGATAATAATCAAACTGACAAAAATTAAAGACAAAGAAAAAATATTAAAAGCAACAAGAGAAAAGAAGTTAAGAGCATGCAAAGGAATCCCCATAAGGCTATCAGCTGATTTATCAGCAGAAACTCTCCAGACCAAAACGGAGTGGCATGATGTATTTAAAGTGACAAAAGGGAAAACCTTAAAACCAAGTGTATTCTACCCAGCGAGGCTACCATTCAAATTAGACAGAGAAATAAAGTGTTAAGAATCAAGCAAAGGCTAAGAGAATCCAGCACTACCAGACCAACTTTTTGAAAAATGCTAAAGGAGATTTTCTAATCATAAAAAAATGAGACCACAAAAGAAATTTTAAGGTTACAAATGAAAAATGTCACCATTAGGAAGATATACAATAAGTAAAGAAAATCATCTGCACACAAATATGATATCAAAATTAGTGATTTTTAGAAAAAGAGAGCATGAAAGCAGGATATTGGAATGGATTTGAAGATCAGCCTATCACACCTGTGGCTTAATGTCTTCAAAAAAAAGTAGAAGTAAAAAATTAAAAGATCGGCAACTTAAAACAATCTTGTGTATATGTAAACTGCTATATGTCAAAGTGTCATGCTAACTGCAAACTGAAAATCTACAATAGATACACACATAGAAAAAAAGAAAGAAAGAAAGAAAGAAACCTAGGCGTGACACAAGTTAGTCACTTAATTACAAAAGCAATTGTGCTTTCATGGCTGCAATTACTATCTGCAATGATTTTGGAGCCCCAAAAAATAAAGTCAGCCACTGTTTCCCCATCTATTTGCCATGAAGTGATGGGACCAGATGCCATGATCTTCGTTTTTTGAATGTTGAGCTTTAAGACAACTTTTTCACTCTCTGCTCTCACTTTCATCAAGAGGCTTTTTAGTTCCTCTTCACTTTCTGCCATAAGGATGGTGCCATCTGCATATCTGAGGTTATTGATATTTCTCCCAGCAATCTTGATTTCAGCTTGTGCTTCTTCCAGCCCAGCATTTCTCATGATGTATTCAGCATGTAAGTTAAATAAGCAGGGTGACAATATACAGCTTTGAAGTACTCCTTTTCCTATTTGGAGCCAGTCTGTTGTTCCATGTCCAGTTCTAACTGTTGCTTCCTGACCTGCATATAGGTTTCTCAAGAGGCAGGTTAGGTGGTCTGGTATTCCCATTTCTTTCAGAATTTTTCCGCATTTATTGTGATCCACACAGTCAAAGGCTTTGGCATAGTCAATAAAGCAGAAATAGATGTTTTTCTGGAACTCTCTTGCTTTTTTGATGACCCAGCAGATGTTGGCAATTTGATGTCTGGTTCCTCTGCCTTTTCTAAAACCAGCTTGAACATCTGGAAGTTCATGGTTCACGTATTGCTGAAGCCTGGCTTGGAGAATTTGCATTATTTTGCTAGCATGTGACATGACTGTATTTTTGCACTGGGTAATTTTGGTGGGAATATACGTGTAACTCAACGTATTTTCTGAAACGTTTATGGATCTTATCCCAGGGGCATTATTTCAGTATGTACTATGTGACCTTTTATTTTGAGCAGCATATTCTCATTAGAATTGCATCTATGGGACATTTTCAGGTTTTGTTGGTGCTATGAGTTGATTTGAAAGCCTATTATATATGGACCTTTTTTTTTTTTTAATATGGACCTTTTTAAATTCAATTATCTGCTTGATATTTTTCAGACCACACATTTACTATTATTTCAGACATAAATCAGAGGTTAACTGGCTCATAGAAAAATTATCAGAGAATATTATTTCCTCCCCATCCACCGAATATTAATCTTCAATCAGGTTTGCTTACTATTCCCTCTGGGTAGGGAATTTATTTAGCATGAAGTTTTACATTGAGACTGACCCCTTAAAATCCCAACTTTAAAAAATATCTTTCCTAAGATGCTCCATCTTTAGCAAAGAGTAAGTTTTACCTATTATTCCCTGAAGATCTCCACAGTGTGGCAGAATATTTTTATTAGAAGATGGTTTTCATATACACTGCTGCTGCTGCTGCTAAGTTGCATCAGTCGTGTCCAACTTTGTGCGACCCCATAGATGACAACCCAACAGACTCCTCTGTCCCTGGGATTCTCCAGGCAAGAATACTGGAGTGCCATTTCCTTCTCCAATGCATGAAAGTGAAAATTGAAAGTGAGGTCACTCAGTTGTGTCTGACTCTTAGTGACCCTATGGACTGTAGCCTACCAGGCTCCTCTGTCCATGGGGTTCTCCAGGCAAGAGTGCTGGAATGGGTTGCCATTGCCTTCTCCTTATATACACTACTAACAGTAATAATTTCTCTTTTACTTCATGAGCTCCATAAAGAAAGAATATTTTCTTTCAATGTCAGATCAGAAATATATTTAAAAAGTTGTTTTAAATATTACATTGAGCATTTTCACTATTTCATTTGGAAGGTGATGTCATTTACCATATTGCTAGAGATAAAGACCTTAGATTTCTTTACCAGCTAAATCTTTCAGGTCAATATTCTGTTCTGGCATCATGCTTCCTCCAGGAAATCTTTCCTCTCAGTCCAGATTAATAACAGTTCTTGTGCTCCAAAATTACCTTAACTATTGCCATTTCATGCTTAAATCATCACTGCATGTAGCCTCTGCTGACCCTATTGGAAAGGAACCATGACATGTATCTCTTCCTTCAAGGTTATGGTTGTTGTTTAGTCTCTAAGCTGTGTCTGACTCTTTGTGACCCTAGGGACTACAACATTCCAGGCTTCCTTATCCTTCACAATCTTCTGGAGTTTGCTCAAACTCATGTCTGTTGAGTTGGGTGATGCCATCCAATCATCTTATTCACTGTTGCCACCTTATCCTCCTGCCCTCAATCTTTCCTGGCATCAGGGTCTTGTCAAATGAATCAGCTCTTTACATCAGGTGACCAAAGTGTTGGAGCTAGCTTCATCATCTGTCATTTCAGTGAATATTCAGGGTTGATTTCCTGTAGGATTGACTGGTTTGTTCTCCTTGCTATTCAAGGGACTCTCAAGAAGCTTTTCCAGCATTGCAATTTGAAAGCCTCAGTTATTTGGTGCTCAACCTTCTTCATGGTCCAACTCTCACATCTGTGCATGACTAATAAAAACTATATATATATTTTTTTTTTCTTTTTTTTTTTTTTTTACTATATAGACATTTGTTGGCAAAGTAATGTCTCTGCTTTTTAATATACTGTCTAGGTTTGTCATAGTTTTTCTTCCAAGGAGCAAGGGTCTTTTAATTTTGAGTGCAATCACCATCTTAAGTGATTTTGGAGCCCAAGAAAATAGAATCTGTCACTGTTTCCATTTTATTCCCTATCTATTTACCATGAAGTAATGAGATTGGGTGTCATGATTTTAGTTGTTGTTGTTGTTGTTTTTTTTTTTTTTTTGAATGTTGAGTTTTAAGACAGCTTTTTCAGTCTCCTCTTCCCCTTGATCAAGAGGCTCTTTAGTTCATTTTCAATTTCTGCCATTGGAATGGCATCATTTGCATACCTGAGGTTGGTGATATTTCTCCCAGCAATCTAGATTCCATCTTGTGAGCCATCCAGCCCAGCATTTCACTTGAATTACTCTGCAAATTAGTTAAATAAGAAAGGTGATAGTATACAACCTTGACATACTCCTTTCTCAATTTTGAACCAACTATGGAAAACTGGTTTTGATGTCCCAGATAACCATGGTGGTGTGGTCACTCATCTAGAGCCAGATATCCTGGAGTGTGAAGTCAAGTGGGCCTTAAGAAGCATTACTACAAACAAAGCCAGTGGAGGTGATATAATTCCAGCTGAGTTACTTCAAATCCTGAAGGATGATGCTGTTAAAAGTACAGCACCCAATATGCCAGCAAATTTAGAAAACTCAGCAATGGCCATGAGACTGGAAAATGTCAGTTTGCATTCCAATCGCAAACACAATGCCAAAGAATGTTCAAACTACTGTACAATTGCACTCTTTTCACATGCTAGCCAGGTAATGCTCAAAATCCTTCAAGCCAGGTTTCGGAAGTACACAAACCAAGAACTTTCCAATGGACTAGCTGCATTTAAAGAAGGCAGAGGAAACAGAGGTCAAATTCCCAATATTTTTTAGATCATAGAAAACGCAAAGGACTTCCAAAAAACATCTACTTCTGCTTCATTGACTACACTAAAGTCTTTGACTGTGTGGATCACAACAAACTGTGGAAAAATCAGATTATTGTAGGATCTCATTAATGTTATGTTAACTATGTGACCAACCCCCTTACTCACAGATAAACGAATTTCTGATTCTTTTCTGGTTCCCTAGTTTTCCATTAAAGCAACTACTCCTTGGATTAACTGTTTCAATCTGAAGTTCTTGTGCTTTAACTTTTTTCCTATCTCTTCACTTTATGTAGTTACTATGTATGTATGTATGTGTGTGTGCAGTATGAATACTTAAAATCTACTCCCATAGCAAATTTTAATTATATAGTATATTATTAGTAACCTTGTACATTAGAACCCAGAGTTTATTCATCATGTAAGTGCAAAGAGTCGGACATGACTGAGCAACTGAACTGAACCAAACTGAACTGAAAGTCTGTACCCTTTGACCAACATCTTCCTCCAGGCTCATCCATGTTGTCTCAGCAGAATTTCCTTATTTTTATGGCTGAATAATATTTCACATACCATATTTTCTTTATCTATTTTCCACAGATGGAGACTTAGGCTTTTTCCATATCTTGGTTATAGTGTACAATGCTGCAATGAACATGGGTGTGCAAGTATCTCTTCAAGATATTATTATCATTTCCTTTGGATACAAACCCAGAAGTGGGATTGCTGAATCATGCAATGGTTCTACTTTCAATATTTTAAGGAAACTTCATACTGTTTTCCATAGTGGCTGCTCCAATTTGTATTCCCATCAACACAAAATGGGAGAAAATATTTGTAAATCATATACCTGATAAGGGGTTAATATCCAAAAATATAAGAAATTCATACAATATACACACACACATGCAAATAACCCAACCTACAAAAAACAGCAAAGAAGCTTAATGGACATTTTTATAAATATGCTTGAGTGACCAAAAAGTATATAAGAATCTGCTAAACATCATTAATACTTAGGGAAATGCAAACTTTTAAGATAGTAGTCATCAAAAAGATAAGAAATAGTAAGTGCTTATGAGGGTATAGAGGAGAAGGTGATGGCACTCCACTCCAGTACTCTTGCCTGGAAAATCCCATGGATGGAGGAGCCTGGTAGGCTACAGTCCATGGGGTCGAGGAGAGTCGGACACGACTGAGCGACTTCACTTTCACTTTTCACTTTCATGCATTGGAGAAGGAAATGGCAACCCACTCCAGGGTTCTTGCCTGGAGAATCCCAGGGACAGGGGAGCCTGGTGGGCTGCCGTCTATGAGGTCGCACAGAGTCAGACACGACTGAAGCGAATTAGCAGCAGCAGCAGCAGGCTTAACCCATGACCTTAATTCAGTCCTGCTTTTTCACTCAAGGCTTTTATTGTCACACATTATTTCCTATTATTTTTACTCTCTTGAAGTCCCAAACTTTTTTTGTACTGATGCCATCACTTGTGACACTGATCCCTTAGTGTCTAAGGATTCACACTTCCTGATAATTTTTGTCAGTTTTTATTATAGGATTGCAGGAAGGATTTGAATGAATAAAATAAGAAAAGTACATATTACAACCCCTCATACATAACAAATTGTCAACTAAAAATAAGACTATTGTTATTTTTGTTGTTGTTAGGACTATATCAAACAAAAGAACTATTATTACATTTTTAGAGACATTTCATGACTGGAAGGCTAATGGAGATCTTTAACCCCCTCATGAAACTGCACATCTTATTCAAATGAATTAATCTTAAAATCTTCCAGTCAAGAACAAGGTTAAACAAAAGTGGAATAAAGGAGAAAATTTCCTTTCATGCCCCTAATACCTTTCCTCTCTCTCAGCAAACATTTAAGCACATTGTCTCTTTGCAAATATCTTGTGCTTTCACACTGTTTGGGGCCCATGCCTTTTAAATTAAAAATAAATGAGGCATTCACTTAAACTATGGAGCTATCGAATTTTAACATTAACCCATGTCCTAGACTATTTTTTTTTTTTTTTGTAAGCCACCAACTTCCTGGTGGCTCAGATGGTAAAGCATCTGTCTACAGTGTGGGAGACCAGGGCTCGATCCCTGGGTTGGGAAGATCCCCTGGAGAAGGAAATGGCAATCCACTCCAGGACTATTGCCTGGAAAATCCCATGGACAGAGGAGCCTGGTAGGTTACAGTCCATGGGGTCGCAAAGAGTCGGACACGACTTAGCGAGTGAACTGAGACTATTTTTTATAACAAAAGAACCAAAAGTAAGATATTCCTTAATCCAGTGAAATAAATCTGTTTTGCCATATTGCAAGCCTGGGCCTCGGGACTAAAGCATATCTGATTAGAACCACAACTCTTCTAATTACTGACAGTAATCTTGGACAGTTTTCTTAATCTCTCTGAGCTCCCAAGTGCTCATAAGTGAACTGGGAAAAAAATGCTTAGCTCATAAGGTTGGCAAGAAGATTTAAATGGATAAAATAAGTAAAACACATATTAGAATCCCTGGCATATAGCAAATGTTCTTCACAAAATAGGGACTACTGTTATCATTATTATTACTATATTAAATGGCCACTGTCACAAATACTATTGTATTTTAAGGAAATATTAGGACTAATGCTTTATTGAAACTACAGTTTTACACTACCTCTTCATTATCTTAGCCTGGTCTTCTCTTTTCTAGGATTATCATAGGATACATTTGCATCAGAATGGGTAGGGGTTATACCAGGCATCCTTGCCACAGCTGTTACTCTATTTTCAAGGATTTATCAAAGACAGTGAATGAACTTAGCAAAATACGCATATCAGTGCTGTATGCATGCCATCACAATCCACTTATGTTCATTCCATCTGCCTCTTCTTCACTTAGCAATATTAAGCATGAGCTAGTTACCATCTTCTGTAGCATCTTCCTCAGCTTTCCCTTGAATCTTTAGAAGTGGCTTCTAACCACGCCTCCCCCCCCGCCTTTTTTTTTTTTTTCCTTCACCAAGCTTCATTTAATACTTGCCTCCTCTTGGTCACTCATCTTGTTTCTGATTTATATTTAAATAGCTGCCTTATGAAAGGCTCTTACCATCTCTACCTCTTTCATTTCCGTCTGTGTCTACCTCAGTCGCCCTGCTTTCAGTTATAGGAAGTAAGTTCTGCTGGCCTTCAACTTATTTTCCCTTCCTTTGTTTCTTTTGTAGGCATTTCCCCAGTCTCTCTGTTATAATCAACTTCTTTCTCTTTGTACACCTCCTTGAGATTTTCCATTTGTAATCAGTTTTACCCTAACTTCCATACACATATTGGTCATATCAACTTCTCCACACCAGTCCTTTGGCACTGACTTTATTATTCAGTTCCAGTCATGCAGTGTTTCCCTGTCAAAACCAATATTGCCTTTCAAACTTGATGTTATAGTATTTAACTCTAGGTCAATTTTTCTCTAAAACACTATTTCATGACGCAGTGCGAAAATTATTATGACACACATACAAAAAAAAAAAAAAAAGATGCTGACATTTATCAACCTTGTCCCCAGATAAGTTCTGATTTACTGTAATTAAGGTCAGACTATACAGAAAATTAATGTTAAAATATAGGGGATGTACTTGACTTGACTATTAATTCCAAACATCCAGAGCACTGCTGCACAGTCAGCAATGTGAATTTAGGTGTTTTAAGCTACTGTGAACAGAAAAGATTTATGGGCAATAAAAGGAAATGTACTCATAATTCACAACTGGCCTGTGAGACCAAGGCTCTACTTTGGAGCAACAGGACAGTTCATTAGTTTCACTAAACAGTCCTGGAATTGAAACAGAATGGTCAGCCATCACTAATGTGATTAAGACTTTTGATTTCATGCTTTAAAAAAAAAAAAAAAAATTAGTTCACCTAAATGTGATTTCAAAGCTTTCCTTTTGTATGCATCAGGTGTCAATAACCAGTTGTTGACAAGATAGGATAACCTTGAAACGTTATCAAGTAAGGAAGGCTAGGACTCCAAGGAAGGATTTGTGTGCTTATTTTTTTTTTTTTTTCCACACTGAAAATAGAGTTTCAATAGCACATTTAAAACAATTGTCTAAAATGATGAAATAAGTCTATTTGGAAAAGTAACCCATGTTAAAATTTACATAGTGACTCACCATCTACTCTGTTTCTTTTTTGAATGTTTGATGAGGCAAATAAATTTAATGAATGTGTCCAAGTAAAACATTTTACCATGCATTTTGCAACATTAAAATATGTTTGTGAAAGTGTTAGTTGCTCAGTTGTGTCCAACTCTTTGGGACCTCATGGACTGCAGCAGTCCAGGCTCCTCCGTCCATGGAGCCCTCCAGTCAAAAACACTGGAGTGAGTTGTCATTCCCTTCCCAGGGGATCTTCCCAACCCAGGGATCAAACATTAGTCTCTTGCATTATAGGGAGAGTTTTTACCATCTGAGCCACCGGGGAAGCCCAAGATATTTTTAAGATATGGGAAACTTTGAATCTCACTGAACATTTTAGTTTTCTTTCTTATAAACTGCATAATAATTTTTATAATCTATTAATATTTCTACTAATTTTCAATGATCAGAACTATAAGTCTGATTACAACATATATATCCTTGCTATTTACTAACTGAGCACTTCTTAGGACACAGGTAAGATTTCCATAGGTTACTAGAGAATTTAACCAACAATTACCTAGTGATAATCTGTGCTTTGCCTCTTTCCCTTCAAATTTGTACTGGAGATGAGATATGAAACAAATTGGGCTTCTAGAATTTGAATACAATGTATATAAACCAGCCTGTGTAATATGTTATAGTAAATTCTCACAGAGAATTTATTCTACCTTCCCCAAAGAAAGACTACCAATTATTTCAATTTTTAAATATATCTATTTTGCATAGCGTGCCTATAAATGAGAGAATTCTTCAATTCATTTTAATTTCCAGGAAAAAGTATGTGATCTTATTCAAGTGGCTCAGAGTTTTCTGAGGGACAAACCAGAGTGAGTGGACAATATAAGCTCACACAACAATCAGTGGCAGCTGTGAAACTAGAAGCCAGGACCCTATAATCTAGTCTTCTTGATTTTAACTGCAGTCACAGCTCCTTTTTCCTTTTATGTAACTTTTTTAGTAGAACTTTGACCATCACTTTAATAGTAGCTCTTTTGATTCTTTGAACGTAATGATAATATGCAGTAATTTGCAGTTTTGTTTCTGTTTTGGGGCAGATTTAAAGTTGTTCATGTGGTGGGCTGTGCGTAAGGGAGTCACCATGTAGTGTAGGGGGACACCTCATCACACATGGCTTTAGAAAAATTCTAGTACCTACTTCTTTGTACAGTTCTGGACTTTCCTACTAATCATTTTTCATTCAACTATTTTCAGAAGAAGCCTTGCATATATTATTTTAATAATTGGATTATAAAAGAAGCATAAAATGATAATATTAATTAGTAGTAAGAACAATACAAAGGGAGGAGTATTTTAAAAAAAACCATAAATATAAATTTGGGATCAATTAAAAATTGCTATGGATCATTATATGTTGCAAATGGAAAATTAGAACAAGACAGTCACTCTGGAAATCTTTTAGCTCTAATAAAACAAAATGTGCAACTGTCATATAACCTAATAATTGTGCTTTTGAGTATTTATCCAAGTTAAATAAAAACTTATATACAACACAGGAATCTGTACATAAATGTTCATAGCAGTTTTATTTTTAACAGTCAGAAACTGAAAAGAGCCAGATGTCCTTTACAGACTAGTGATTAAACAAAGAGTGTTACATCCAAATCACAGAAACTGCTGAGCTATAAAAGCGAAAGGATTATTGATACATTCAACAGCTTGGCTGCATCTCCAGAGAATTGTGAATAGTAAAAATACTCCAGTCTCAAAAGTTTACCTACTATAGAGCTCCATTTATATTACAGTTTTGGGATAATAGAATTTAACTAGTGGAGAATGTAGTGAATGTCAGGCATTACAGATGAGAGTAAGAGGGGGAAACATAAAGAAGTGTAGCTGTTATAAAAGAGCAATGCAAGGGATTCTTAGAGTGATGGAATTGTCAGTATTTTGACTTACAGTGGACACATAAAAATATTCAGTTCAGTTCAGCCACTCAGTCGTGTCCAACTCTTTGCAACCAATGGAATTCAGCAAGCCAGGCCTCCCTGTCCATCACCAATTCCCGGAGCTTACTCGTCATGTCCACCGAGTCAGTGATGCCATCCAAGCGTCTCACTGACTATTGTCCCCTTCGCTTACTGCCTTCAAACTTTCCCAGCATCAGGCTCTTTTCAAATGAGTCAGTTCTTCACATCAGGTGGCCAAAGTATTGGAGTTTCAGATTCAGCATCAGCCCTTCCAATGAATATTTAGGACTGATTTCCTTTACGATTGACTGGTTGGTCTCCTTGCAGTCCAAGGGACTCTCAGGAGTGTTCTCCAACACCACAGTTCAAAAGCATCAATTCTTCTGTGCTCAGCTTTCTTTATAGTCCAACTCTCACATCCGTACATGACTACTGGAAAAACCATAGTTTTTTTTTTTTTTTTTTTTAAACTTTACAATATTGTATTAGTTTTGCCAAATATTGAAATGAATCCGCCACAGGTATACCCGCGTTCCCCATCTAGAACCCTCTTCCCTCCTCCCTCCCCTACCCTCCCTTGGGTCGTCCCAGTGCACCAGCCTCAAGCATCCAGTACTGTGCATCGAACCTGGACTGGCGACTCGTTTCATACATGATATTATACATGTTTCAATGCTATTCTCCCAAATCTCCCCACCCTCTCCCTCTCCCACAGAGTCCGTAAGACTGATTTGACTAGATGGACCTTTGTTGGCAAAGTAATGTCTCTGCTTTTTAATATGCTAAATGTATCATAACTTTTATTCTAAGGAGCAAGCGTCTTTTAATACCATGATTTGCAATCATAATCTGCAATGATTTTGGAGCCCAAAATACTGAAGTCTCTCACTGTTTCCATTTTTTTGCCTTTTCTTTGCTATGAAGTGATGGGACCAGATGCCATGATCTTTCTTATCTGAATGCTGAGTTTTAAGCCAACTTTTTCACTCTCCTCTCTCACTTTCACCAAGAGGCTCTTTAGTTCATCTTCACTTTCTGTCATAAGAATGGTGACATCTGCATATCTGAAGTTGTTGAAATTTGTCCCCAAAATCTTGATTCCAGCTTGTGCTTCACCCAGCCTGGCATTTTGCATGATGTATTCTGCATATAAGTTAAATAAGCAGGGTGACAATATACAGCCTTGACATACTCATTTCCTGATTTGGAACCAGTCTTTTGTTACATGTCCAGTTCTAACTGTTGCTTCTTGATCTGCATACAGATTTCTCAGGAGGCAGGTCAGGTGGTCTGGTATTCCAATCTCTTTAAGAATTTTCCACAGTTTGTTGTGAACAACACAGTCAAAGGCTTTGGTGTAATCAATAAAGCAGAAGTAGATGTTTTTCTGGAACTGTCTTGCTTTTCTGATGATGCAGTGGATGTTGGCAATTTGATCTCTTATTCCTCTCCCTTTCCTAAATCCAGCTTGAACATCTGGAAGTTCATGGTTCACATACTGCTGAAGCCTGATTTGGAGAATTTTGAGCATTACTTTACTAGCATGTGAGATGAGTGCAATTGTGTGGTAGTTTGAACATTCTTTGGCATTGACTTTCTTTGCGGCTGGAATGAAGACTGACCTTTTCCAGTCCTGTGGCCACTGCTGAATTTTCCAAATTTGCTGGCATATTGAGTACAGCACTTTAACCACATTATCTTTTAGGGTTTGAAATAACTCAACTGGAATTCCATCACCTCCACTAGCATTGTTCATTGTGATGCTTCCCTAAGGCCCGCTTGACTTCACACTCCAGGATGTCTGGCTCTACGTGAGTGAGCACACCATTGTGATTGTCTGGGTCATGAAGATATTTTTTGTGTAGTTCTTCTGTGTATTCTTGCCACCTCTTATTAATATCTTCTGCTTCTGTTAGATCCGTAACATTTCTGTCCTTTGTTGTGCCCATCTTTGCATGAAATGTTCCCTTGGTATCTTTAATTTTCTTTAAGAGATCTCTAGTCTTTCCCATTCAATTATTTTCCTCTATTTCTTTGCATTGATCACTGAGGAAGGCTTTCTTATCTCTCCTTGCTATTCTTTGGAACTCTGCATTCAAATGGGTTTATCTTTCCTTTTTGCCTTTGTCTTTTGCTTCTCTTCTTTCCTCAGCTATTTGTAAGGCCTCCTCAGACAATCATTTTGCCTTTTTATATTATTTTTTCTTGGGGATGGTCTTGATTACTGTCTCCTGTATAATGTGACAAACCTCAGTCCATAGTTCTTCAGGCATTCTATCTATCAGATCTCATCCATTTAATGTATTTGTCACTGTATAATCATAAGGGATTTGATTTAGGTCATACCTGAATGGTCTGTTGGTTTTCCCTACTTTCTTCAATTTAATTCTGAGTTTGGTAATACAGAGTTCATGATCTGAGCCACAGTCAGCTTCCAGTCTATACATATGCTAATAATTATATAGAATAAAATAGGCACACACATGTATACATACACAAATTATTACAAGTAAAGCTGAGTAAACAATGTCAGTGAATTATGTAAATGTCTAAATAATGGTCATGATATTGTACTATAGTTTTGCAAATGATACTGTGAGAAATTATAAAAAATATACATGGTACCATTTTCATTATTTCTTATATAACTTTATGGTAATTTATAATTATTTCATTAATAAATTTCATTTAAGATAGTTTGAAATGTTGATTTGCTGAAGTTATTTATGCTCATGTTTGTACTATAAATTAGTTATTTATAATTTTATAATTTATATGTTTAATGAATATAATTAAAGAATTTAAAAAGTGATTTCCAAAATTATTTTAATGAGAACAATACAAATATACTGAAGTCGTGCATTTGTGAGTGAGAATAAGTAATAGTTTAAGGAAGCATACCTCAAAAAATACTTAACAACAACTACAGCACAGGTCCTGGTAGTTCAAGATGATGACAATAAGGAATTAGGAAAGTCATGTCTGTATTAGAAGCCTAAGGAGTTCTGGTTGATAATCATCCTAAATTGATGTTCTTAGTCCACAGATTGGAAACAATCAACTTAATGACTAATAAGAAATCACAGCCAGTTGAAGCTTAAATGAGACCACTAAACTTGTACAGAGAAACCATGCAGATAGAGTTGATAGCAGTCGATAAGAAGTCCAGGGTCCCCGAGGAGGAGAAAGTGGTCTGGGGCTCTCAAGGAAGAGATAGGGTTTTAGAATTCTCAAGGAAGAGGAAAGGACAAACTCTTTTTTCTCTACATTCCTTAGTCTTAGTCACATAAAACTTTTTTTCAAATCACTTTCAACTCTGTACTAAGGATTATATGACAACAATGTATCCGGCCTGAGGACAGTTTCTCCTTCTTGAAAACTGTCTGACTAATCATGTTATCTTAAAATGTGTATTATGGGAGTGGATCTGGTAAGATCTTTCTAATTTTAGTTCTAATACTGCCATCTTAAAATGTATGTATGGGAGTGGGTATAGTAAGACCTTTACACTTTGAGACATTCTTTTGATTGATTGTAATAACCAATTTAAAAAGTATATATTTCCCTTGCTAAGATGAGTGAAAGGGGCACTCTCCATTCCCCTTCTGATGTCTGTGTCAGAAACTTCCTTTGTCCCTTTTCATACTTTAATAAAAGTCTGCTACACAAAAACTCTTGAGTAACCAAGCCTAGTCCCTGGTCCCAAAGCTAAATCTTCTGCTTCCAAGATCATGAATCCGACACCATTCACTATAAGCTATCATTTATAAAATTGTTTCATTTCTTTAAAAGGAAACTACTATTATATGTTAAGAAATTTGTAGTCAATAATTTGTTTCAAAGAAGCAGAGAAGAATTGTTCATGATGGCAGTGTTATAAAATTTAAGTCAGTAATTCAATTTAAGTTATGAGATTTCTCAGAACTCATGTAAACCAAGATAAAAAACCCAAATTTGCCATCATTAAAAAGTCTGCAAATAACAAATGTACTGAGAGAGGGTGGAGAAAATGGAACCCTCCTGCACTGTGGGAATATAAATTGGTGCAGTCACTATGGAAAATGGTACAGTTATACTTCTACTTATTTGTGAAAGTTAAAATACGATACAAATGAACTTATTTACAAATCAGAAACAGATTCACTGACATAGAAAACAAACTTACAGTTACCAAAGGGAAAAGGGGGTAGTGAGGACAAATTAGGGCTCTGGAATTAGCAGATTCTGTAATAAATCAGAGTGGAAAAGAAAATGGATATAGATAGATAGATATAGATATATACATATGAGGTATATAAAAGTGACCAAATCACTATGTTGTGCACCAGAAACTAATACAACATTGCAAATCCATTATATTTTACTTCAAAATAAAAACTCAAGAATGTCTCCTCCTCCCTTTAGGACAATCCTTGGAAAAAATTTCTAGACATGAAAAGTGCAATTTCCTGCCTGTGTCTCTCAAATCTAACTTAGTAGAATACAGGGTAAGCAAGAGACACATTATTTAGCATAATAAAGCCAAAAAGTCATCCTTGAAGGGTTCATAAATCTTCATACAAAACAGAAATAGAATTACTGACAAACAATAAACTCCCTCAGTGGAAGCTATCTGAGTTACTAAAATATCTTTACTCTAAAATTACACTTTCATAATATATAGTGTTTGACATTACTTACAATTAATAAAAACACAGGAAGTACACAAAAATAGTTCAACAGAAACAGTATGTGTAACAATATGTTTATATGTTGAGAGAGATCAATAGTGTATACATCAAGTGTGTACAAATGATTAGAAAGATTTCCCTACATAATTAGACAATGAAAATTTGGAGGATGAAGCAATTTCCATGCTCACTAGTAATCAATAACCAATATATGAGCAAAAAAAATAAGAGATAAATTTTATCTTATGAATTACAGTGATGAATAACTATGATATTGTGAATTTGCTGTATGGAATCTTACTTCAGGGCTACTTCAAACTGGTTCAGCTTTTTGGAAAAACAATTCGTAATATGTCTAAACTGTTATGCATGACATTCACCCCAAAGTTTGTCTGTTAGCATCTCAACCCAGAGAAATAAAACGGAGCACATTGTCTGGTTAACTTTTCATTATAGTCTATAGTTAGTAACAATGATGTATTAATGTTCATTTTCTGATTCTGATAGCAATATTATGACTATATAAGATATCAACGATAAGAGGAACTTGGATGAAGGATGCCTGGGAATTCTGTGTACTATTTTTTTTCTAATTTTTAAGTCTAATAATTTCACAATAAAAGGTTAAATAAAGAAAGAAAACCTAGACACAAGAAAGTAAATTAAATTAAAAAATGTGACAAATTAATATGGAACGTGAAGATTCTGTTCTTTAAATACTAAGCTTTGTTTTAAAGCAGTAAAATATATGAAGAAATAAAATTATCCTTATTTGCAGACATGTTTCCTCATATAAAACCAAGAATAAGGAACTATATTTTAGTTGAAATGAGAGTTAACAGCAATGTGTAGATGTGAAATGAATAACCCCAAATCAAGGGTTTTCCTTGATATAAAAGTGACAAATTGGAGACTTATGGATGGTGGATGATCTGATTTCTAATAGAAACCAAAATAAAATAAAATACCTAAGTATAGTATTAACAACAAATTTAATATGTATGAAAAACAAAAAATAATGTACATGACAAAAAAATCATCAAATATTCTTTAAATATCTATGATGAAAGAACATAAGGCAAATGAACAAGGTATTTTTGGATATGAAAACAAGTAAAGAACTCAACAGAAATTTGAATAACTATTAATTCAATACAAATGCTTAATGGACATATACTAAAAGCTATGATACAATCAACAAAAGAAGCATGAACTTTCCCTCATTGACGCTTATGCTTGTTTAGTACAAGACACAAATACAGTTGTAATGGTATAAAATCAAAGTTTTTGGGGGAAAATGAATAGAGGGCCTATGTTAGTCTGTGCCCTTTAATTTGGAAGTGCCACAAATCCAGCTCCAAATTGCTTAAGACAAAAAGAAAATGATACGCTTGTGTTGAAAAAAAAATAAGCCTTTACCAAATGTTATCAGAACTCACTGTCCACTATTAAATTTTGTTCCTCTCTTTGCGGGCTTTGTGGACTTCCCAGGTGGCTCCGCAGAAAGGAATCTGCCTGCAATGCAGGAGACACAGGAGATGTGGATTCAATCCCTGGGTTGGGAAGATCCCCTGGAGGAGGAAATGGCAACCCATTCCAGTATTCTTGCATGGAAAATCCAATGGAGAGAGGAGCCTGATGGGCTGCAGTCCATGGAATTTCAAACAGTGGGACATGACTGAGCACTCATAGTTGATTTTTTGTGGGCTTTATTTTCATATTGAATGTCCATTATGGTAGGATAAAGACCACTAGAAAGTCTAGTTTATATCCTACTGGCATCAAATTCATGGCAAGAGCATTTTTATTTTCAATGGTTCAAAATAAAGGTAATAAAGTGTGTCTATGGGACAACTAGCATTGCCTCAGCTGCATTTCCATCCATTTTGGTCTTTGAAAACAATGATTTTCTGACTGACCAGACCTATGGCATGGATTATGTACTTTGCAGCCAAAGATAAGAAGCTCTATACAGTCAACAAAAACAAGACCGGGAGCTGACTGTGGCTCAGATCATGAACTCCTTATTACCAAATTCAGACTTAAATTGAAGAAAGTAGGGAAAACCACTAGACCATTCAGGTATGACCTAAATCAAATCCCATATGATTATACAGTGGAAGTGAGAAATAGACTTAAGGGCCTAGATCAAATAGATAGAGTGCCTGGCGAACTATGAAATGAGGTTCGTGACATTGTATAGGAGACAGGGATCAAGACCATCCCCATGGAAAAGAAATGCAAAAAAGCAAAATGGCTGTCTAGGGAGGCCTTACAAATAGCTGTGAAAAGAAGAGAAGTGAAAAGCAAAGGAGAAAAGGAAAGATATAAGCATCTGAATGCATAGTTCCAAAGAATAGCAAGGAGAGATAAGAAAGCCTTCCTCATCGATCAATGCAAAAAAATAGAGCAAAACAACAGAATGGGAAAGACTAGAGATCTCTTCAAGAAAATCAGAGATACCAAGGGAACATTTCATGCAAAGATGGGCTCAATAAAGGACAGAAATGGTATGGATCTAACAGAAGCAGACGATATTAAGAAGAGGTGGCAAGAATACACAGAAGAACTACACAAAAAAGATCTTCATGACCCAGATAATCACAATGATGTGATCACTGACCTAGAGCTAAACATCCTGGAATGTGAAGTCAAGTGGGCCTTAGAAAGCATCACTATGAACAAAGCTAGTGGGAGTGATGGAATTCCAGTTGAGCTATTTCAAATCCTGAAAGATGATGCTGTGAAAGTGCTGCACTCAATATGTCAGCAAATTTGGAAAACTCAGCAGTGGCCACAGGACTGGAAAAGGTCAGTTTTCATTCCAATCCCAAAGAAAGGCAATGGCAAAGAATGCTCAAACTACCGCACTCATCTCACACGCTAGTAAAGTCATGCTCAAAATTCTCCAAGCCAGGCTTCAGCAATACATGAACCATGAACTTCCTGATGCTCAAGCTGGTTTTAGAAAAGGCAGAGGAACCAGAGATCAAATTGCCAACATCCACTGGATCATGGAAAAAGCAAGAGAGTTCCAGAAAAAACTTCTATTTCTTCTTTATTGACTATGCCAAAGCCTTTGACTGTGTGGATCACAATAAACTGTGGAAAATTCTGAAAGAGTTGGGAATACCAGACCACCTGGTGTGCCTCTTGAGAAATCTGTATGCAGGTCAGGAAGCAGCAGTTAGAACTGGACATGGAACAACAGACTGGTCCCAAATACGAAAAGGAGTACATCAAGGTTGTATATTGTCACCCTGCTTATTTAACTTTTATGCACAGTACATCATGAGAAATGCTGGACTGGAAAAAGTACAAGCTGAAATCAAGATTGCCAGGAGAAATATCAATAACCTCAGATATGCAGATGACACCACCCTTATGGCAGAAGGTGATGAGGAACTAAAAAGCCTCTTGATGAAAATGAAAGAGGAGAGTGAAAAAGTTGGCTTGAAGCTCAACATTCAGAAAACTAAGATCATAGCATCCGGTCCCATCACTTCATGGGAAATAGATGGGGAAACAGTGGAAACTGTGTCAGACTTTATTTTGGGGGGCTCCAAAATCACTACAGATGGTGACTGCAGCCATGAAATTAAAAGACGCTTACTCCTTGGAAGGAAAGTTATGACCAACCTAGATAGCATATTGAAAACCAGAGACATTACTTTGCCAACAAAGGTCCATCTAGTCAAGGCTATGGTTTTTCCTGTGGTCATGTATGGATGTGACAGTTGGACTGTGAAGAAGGCTGAGTGCTGAAGAATTGATGCTTTTGAACTGTGGTGTTGGAGAAGACTCTTGAGAGTCCCTTGGACTGCAAGGAGATCCAACCAGTCCATTGTGAAGGAGATCAGCCCTGGGATTTCTTTGGAAGGAATGATGCTAAAGCTGAAACTCCAGTCCTTTGGCCACCTCATGCGAAGAGTTGACTCATTGGAAAAGACTCTGATGCTGGGAAGGATTGGGGGCAGGAGGAGAAGGGGACGACAGAGGATGAGATGGCTGGATGGCATCACTGACTCAATGGACGTGAGTCTGAGTGAACTCCAGGAGTTGGTGATGGACAGGGAGGCCTGGCGTGCTGCGATTCATGGGGTCGCAAAGAGTCGGACACGACTGAGCGACTGAAGTGAACTGAACTGATGGCATGAATATTTTGTAGCTGTGGAGTCAGTTCTACTCAAACCACATGGATTGAAATCAAGTGAATATAGAAAAGTAGGAACTGATACTAGAGGGAATATAAATTGATGCTCCACAAGTAGAAACAGGTTTAAAAATAAGCACTATAGGAACTAATTTATTTTAGGATCATATGAAAGGTTTTTTGTCAGTAAATCATGTTTTCAATTGATCCCACAGATGAGTAAATCTTATCTAGGCTAAGGGAAGATTTAGAGGGATAAATTATTTAGGCTATATAGTTTATCTTTGTTGAGTTTGGGATATTTGTGTTTTTTAAGGAATTACTACATTTATTCTAAGTTGGTGAGTCATGAGTGTAAAGTTTTCAGATATCCCAATGTCAATCTGGAAGTTAATAACATATCATTTCTTTTAATTTTTCCAATTTTACCAGAGGTTTTATTTTTTATTATAGTTTATTATAAAGTATTGAATATAGATCCTGTGCTACACAGTAGGATATTGCTGTTTCTGTGTTATATATAGAATTTATATCTAGTAATCACAACCCTAACTTATCCCCCATCACATATGCCCATCCCCCATCACTCATTTATCTTTGGTAACTGTAATTTTGTTTTTTTTGTCTGTGAGTCTATTTCTGCCATATGAATAAGATCATTAATATCATATTTTAGATTTCACATGCAAATTATATCGTATGATATTTGTATTTTTCTGTTTCACCTATTTCACCTAGATGATAATCCACAAGTCCGTCCATGTTGCTGCAAATTGCATTCTTTCATTCTCTTTTAATGGTTGACTATCATTACGATGTGTATATATATACCACAAATTCTTTATCATTTCATCTGTTGGTGGACACTTAGGTTGTTTTCAGGTCTTGGCTATTATAAATAGTGCTTCAGTGAACATTGGGGTGCATATACCATTGTTTCTGGGTGTATGCACAATAGTAGGATGGCTGGATAATAAACAGCATATTAAAAAAGCAGATATATCAATTTGCAGAAAAAGGTTTGTATAATCAAAGCTATGGTTTTTCCAGTAGTCGTGTACGGATGTGACAGTTGGATGGTAAGGAAGGCTGAGCACCAAAGAATTGATGATTTCAAATTCTGGTGCTGGAGAAGACTTTTGAGAGTCCCTTGGGCTGCAAGGAGATCAAACTAGTCAATCCTGAAGGAAATCAACCCTGAATATACATGGAAGGACCATGCTGAAGTTGCAATACTTTGGCCACCTGACGCAAAGAGCCAACTCATTGGAACCTGATGCTGGAAAAGATTGAAGGCAAAAGGAGAAGGGAGCAACAAATAGCATCATTGATGCTATGGACATCACTGATTCAATGGACAAGAATTTGAGTAACTCTGAGAGATAGTGAAAGACAGCGAAGCCTGATGTGCTGTAGTCCATGTGGTCACAACTAGTCAGACAACATAACGACTAAACAGCAATAATTGCAACTCTATTTTTACTTCTTATGGAGCCTCCCTACTGTTTTCCATGGTTGATGCAACAATTTATGTTCCACCCACAGTATGGAAGGGTTCCTTTTTCTCCATACTCTCTTTAACATTTAATATTTGTAGATTTTTTAATGATACACATTCGGACAGTCTGAAGAAATTCCGCATTCTAGATTTGATTTTTTTTCATTAATAATTATTGACGTTGAGCATCTTTGCATTCACTTTTTGGCCATATGTAATCTTCTTTGGAAAAATGTCTTTTTAGGTCTTCTGCCCATTTTTGAGTGAGTCATTTTTTTTTTTTTTTTAATTGAGTTGTATGAGCTGTATATTTTGGAAATTAAATCCTTGCCAGTCACAATATATCCAAATATTTTCTCCCTCTCTGTAGGTTGTCTTTTGGTCTTGTTTATGGTTTACTTTGATGTGCAAAAACTTATGATTTTGTTTAGGTGCTATTTGTTTATTTTTCTTTTATTTCCATTGCCTTGATAGACTGACTTAAGAAAATGTTGCTACAAATTATTTCAGAGATTACTTTGCTTATGTTCTCTCCTAGCTAGCTGTCTTAGAAGTTTTATAAAGTCATGCGTTATGTTTAAGTCTCTAAGCCATTTTAAGTTTATTTTTGTGTATGGTGTGAGGGAGTTCTAACGTAATTGATTATATGGGACTGTCTTTTCCCAACATGAATTCCTGAAGAGATAACTATAATTCCTCCACTGTATATTCTTGCCTCTTTTGTTGAAGATTAATCAAGTGTAGGTATGTGGGTTTATATGTAGGTTTTCTTTTCTGTTCCATTATTCCCTGTGACTGTTGTTTTTTTTTTTTTTTTTTTTTTAATGTCACTACCATGCTGTTTGATGGTTGTAGCTTTGTAGTATTATCTGAAGTCTGGGAGGGTTATGCCTACTGTTTTGTTCTTTTTCCTCGTGATTGCTTTTGCAATTGCTTTTGGTAATTTGTTTCCATACAAATTTTGCAATTATATACTCTAGATCTGTGAAAAATACCAGGGTCAACTTGATATAGATTGCATTAAATCAGTAGATTGATTTGGGTAGTATGTTATTTTTTTCAATCTAATAACAGGAGACATCTTTCCATTTCTTTAAATCATCTTCAACTTCCTTTACCAATGTTTTATAGTTCTCAGGATATGTCCTTCATTTCCTTAGTAAGGTTTATTTTTGAGTATTTTTCAATTACTTTTAATTTTTTAATTGAAGTATAGTTGACTTGTAATATTGTGCTAATTTCTGCTGTACAGAAAAGTAATTGTTATACATATATGTATACACTTTAAAAATAATTTTTTCATTATGGCTTATCACAAGAGACTGAATATAGGTCTCTCTGCTATACAGAAGGACCTTGTTGTTCACCCATTCAATATGTAAAGTAGCTTATATCTGCTAATTTCAGCCTTCAACTCCATCCCACACTTGACAACTACAAGTCCCTTCTCTGTCCTTGAGTCTGTTTCTGTTTCTTGAGTCATATTTTAGATTCTACCTATAAGCAGTATCATATGTTATCTTTCTCTTTAGGACTTACTTAATTTAGTATGATACTCTTTAATTGTGTCCATGTTGCTGGAAATGGGATGATTTTATTCTTTTTTATGGTTAAGAAATATTCCATTGTATAGGTGCACCACACCTTCTTCATTCATCCATCTGTCGATGAACATTTAGGTTGTTTCCATGTTTTGGCTATTGTGAATAATGCTGCTATGAAAATGGAGATACATGTGTTTTTAGAATTAGAGATTTGTCTGGATATATGTCGAGGGGTGATATTACTGGATCATATGGTAACTCTATTTTTAGTTTTCTGAGGAACTTCATACTATTTTCTATAGTGACTGTACCAACAGTGTAGGGAGTTTTCCTTTTCTTCACATCCTTACCAAAATTTGTTATTTGTAAAATGTTTAATGATGGCCATTCTTACTGGTATGAGTTGGTTCCTCATTGTATTTTATTTGAATTTCTCTAATAATTAGAAATATCAAGAATATGTTCATGTGTTTATGGGCCATATTAATTTTTCTTTGGTGAAATGTCTAATTTTATCTTCCTTCTTTCAATTTTTGTGGCTGTTGTTGTTGAATTGTATGCTTTTTATATTTTGGAATTTAAACCTTTTTTTGGTTGCATTATTTGTAAATATTTTCACACAGTTTGTAAGTTGTCTTTTTTGTTTTATGTCTGGTTTCCTTTGCTAAGCAAAAGCTTTTAAGTTTGATTAGGTCTTATATTTATTTTGTTTTTTATTTCTATTGCCTTGGGAGACTGATCAAAGAAAATACTGGTAAGATTTATGCCAGAGAATCTTTCTAGGATTTTTATGGTTTCATGCCTTATATTTAAGTCTTTAAGTCATTTTATATTTATTTTTGTGTATGACAGGAGTCTGTGTTCTAACCAATTTGATGTTCTAACTTCTTTACATGTGGCTGTCCAACTTTCAAAAAAATGCAAAAGAGAAAAATGACTGTCTGAGGAGGCCTTAGAAATAGCTGTGAAAAGAAGAGAAGTGAAAAGAAAAGGAGAAAAGGAAAGATATAAGCATCTGAATGCAGAGTTCCAAAGAATAGAAAGAAGAGATAAGAAAGCCTTCCTCAGTGATCAATGCAAAGAAATAGAGGAAAACAACAGAATGGGAAAGACTAGGGATCTCTTCAAGAAAATTAGAGATAACAAGGGAACATCTTATGTAAAGATGGGCTCAAAAAAGGACAAAAATGGTATAGACCTAACAGAAGCAGAAGATATTAAGAAAAGGTGGCAAGAATACACAGAAGAACTGTACGAAAAAGAACTTCATGAACCAGATAATCATGATGGTGTAATCACTCACACTCCCATACAGCCAGACATCCTGGTATGTGAAGTCAAGTGGGCCTTAGAAAGCATCACTACAGACAAAGCTAGTGGAGGTGACGGAATTCCAGTCGAGCTATTTCAAATCCTAAAAGATGATGCTGTGAAAGTACTGCACTCAATATGCCAGCAAATTTGGAAAACTCAGCAGTGGCCACAGGACTGGAAAAAGTCAGTTTTCATTCCAATCCCAAAGAAAGGAAATGCCAAAGAATGCTCAACCTACCACACAATTGCACTCATCTCATATGCTAGCAAAATAATGCTCAAAATTCTCCAAGCCAGGCTTCAGCAATACGTGAACCGTGAACTTACTGATGTTCAAGCTGGTTTTATAAATGGCAGAGGAACCAGAGATCAAATTGCCAACATCCGCTGGATCATGGAAAAAGCAAGAGAGTTCCAGAAAAAACTTCTATTTCTTCTTTATTGACTATGCCAAAGCCTTTGACTGTGTGGATCACAATAAACTATGGAAAATTCTGAAAGAGATGGGAATACCAGACCACCTGGTGTGCCTCTTGAGAAATCTGTATGCAGGTCAGGAAGCAACAGTTAGAACTGGACATGAAACAACAGACTGGCTCCAAATAGGAAAAGGAGAATATCAAGGTTGTATATTGTCACCCTGCTTATTTAACTTATATGCAGAGTACATCATGAGAAACTCTGGGCTGGAAGAAGCACAAGCTGGAATCAAGATTGCTGGAAGAAATATCAATAACCTCAGATATGCAGATGACACCACCCTTATAGCAGAAAGTGAAGAGGAACTAAAAAGCCTCTTGATGAAAGTAAAAGAGGAGAGTGAAAAAGTTGGCTTAAAGCTCAACATTCAGAAAACTAAATCATGGCCTCTGGTCCCATCACTTCATGGGAAATAGATGGGGAAACAGTGGAAACAGTGTCAAATTTTATTTTTTGCACTCCAAAATCACTGCAGATGGTGACTGCAGCCATGAAATTAAAAGACGCTTACTCCTTGGAAGGAAAGTTATGATCAACCTAGATAGCATATTGAAACCCAGAGACATTACTTTGCCAGCAAAAGTCCATCTAGTCAAGGCTGTGGTTTTTCCAGTGGTCATGTATGGATGTGAGAGTTGGACTGTCAAGAAAGCTGAGCACCGAAAAATTGATGCTTTTAAACTGTGGTGTTGGAGAAGACTCCTGAGAGTTCCTTGGACGGCAAGGAGATCCAACCAGTCCATTCTGAAGGAGACCAGTCCTGGGATTTCTTTGGAAGGACTGATGTTTAACCTTAAACTCCAGTACTTTGGCCACCTCATGCGAAGTGTAGACTCATAGGAAAACACCCTGCTTTGGGGAGGGATTGGAGGCAGGAAGAGAAGGGGACAACAGAGGATGAGACGGCTGGATGGCATCACCAAATCGATGTACATGAGCTTGGGTGAAATCCAGGAGTTGGTGATGGACAGGGAGGCCTGGCATGCTGCAATTCATGGGGTTGCAAAGAGTCGGACACTACTTAGCGACTGAACTGAACTGAACCGAACTGTCCAACTTTCCCAACACCACTTGCTGAATAGACTTTTCGTTTTCCCCAATGTATATTCTTTACTCCTTTTTCAAAGATTAACTGACTGTGTGGGTTTATCTGTGGGCTTTCCTTTCTGTTCCACTGATCAATATATCTCTTTTTATGTCATTACCACAATGTTTTATAACTGTAGCTTTGTAGTACTGTCTGAAGTCTAGGAAGGTTGTGCCTTCTTCTTTGTTCTTTTCCCTCAAAGTTGTTTTTGAAATTCTGTATCTTTTATGATTACATGTAAATGATAAGATGATTTATTCTAGTTCTGTGAAAAATATCATGGGTAATTTGATAAGGATCACATTAAATCTGTAGATTCCTTTGGGAAGTATGCCAATTTTAATAATAATAATTCTCCTATTCAAGATCATGAGGTTTCTTTCCACTTCTCTAAATCATCATCAATTTCCTTTATTAATAATGTATAGTTCACACTGTATGAGTCTTTGACCTCTTTGGTCACATATATTCCTAAGTATTATATTTTGAAGGGTGAAATTTTAAGAGATATTTTTTTTCTTTTTACATTCTCTTTCTCATATTTCATTGTTCATGTAAAGAACTGATTTCTTGATGTTAATCTTATATACTGCTACTTTAATAACATTTAGGTTAATTTTTGATAGACATGTATTTATTGCCATTGTAAACATGGTTTTTACATTGATTTTATATTTCTTTGTCCTTTTGCTTTTCCTTTCATTGTTTGATGATTTTCTGTTGTATTATACTTATCGGCTCTTCCTTTTTTGGTTTTTGTGAATGTATTGTATGTTTTTGATTTCTCATTATTCTATTTTTCAAATATGTTACTTTCTTCCTCTGTCTCTTTACCTTAGGCTGTTATTTATATAGGCTCTAACATATTCTGTAAATTTAAAAAGATATATGTTTTCTTACTTTCCTTCACCACTTCAGTCTTCCTCAATTATTTTGATACCTTTTTTTTTTTTAATCTTCATTCTTTTGTTTTCATTGTGGTTATCATCACTTTCACAGATTTTTTTTTTTTTAATCTGTGTACTCTACACATTTATTTAGGTGATTTGCTTTCCTTTTGTTTTAATTTTCTCTTTCCTATAAATTTTACTATAGATTTTTGCTATGAATTTTTGATTTAAAGAAGACCTTTCAGTATTTGCTGTAGAATGGGTTTAGTTTAGCTGTGTTCTTTTTGTTTTTGCCTGTCTGAGAAATTCTTTATCTTTCTCTTCTAAAAGATAACCTTCCTGGGTAGAGTATCTTAAGTTATATATATAAATAGCTTACAGGCTTCTAGTGGTCTCTGTTCTAGCTCTTGCATTCCACCTGCTGCATTCTCCTCTGAGGTTCTAAAGATCCCACTCTGTCCTGGCTGAGCTTCCTACACATGAGAGGACTTCCAAGGTTGTAGGAATCTTTCTTCTTTCACAGCTGCTCCCAGGAGCACAGGTTCCATCCCAATTGCTATTATACTTTTTATTTATTTATTTATTTTTTCCTACTGATTTATGTGGAGATGTTCTTGCCCTTTCAGAAGTCTGAGATCGTCTGCCGGCATTAAGTAAATATTCTGTGAGGTTTGTTTCCAACGTACATGTATTTTTGTTATATTTGTGGGAAGAAGTGAATCTTACAATCTATTATTCTGCCATCTTAATTGCCCCCTTCATAAGTATTTTATCTTTTGATGAGATTTTAAAAGTCATTTTTTCTCCTTTCCCTTTACATTATTTCCTTATTATGGTAAAGAAATGAAACAGATTTCCTTACATTAATGTTGTATCCCTTGTTTAATTCATTTATCTGTTTTAACAGTTTTTATGTGGACTCTTTAGGCTTTTCTATACATAGATCATGTCATCTGCATATAATAATAATTTTACCTCTCCCCTTACAATTTGGATATATTATGTTTATTTTTCTTAGACATGGTCAAAGTGGGCATACTTCTCTTGTTTGAGGTCTTAGCAGGAAGGCTTTCAGCTTTCCACAGTTGAGTATCGTATTGACTGTGGGTTTGTCTTAATAGTTGATATGATATTGGATATGTTCTGTCTATACCCAATTTGGTAAGAGTTTTTTTTTTTTTTTAATCACAAAGAGATATTGAATTAGATAAAATGCTTTTTCTGAATCTACTGAGATTATCTTGTGTGTTTTTTTTTTTTTTGTCTTTCCTTATGTGGATGGGATGTATCACATTGATTAATTTGCACGTATAAAACTACCCTTTTGAACCTGAGGTGAATCCAACTTGATCATGTCATATCATCATTTTCTATGTGTTGTTTGATTCAGTCCACTAATATTTTGTTCAAAAAATTTTACATCTATATTCATCAAAGATATTGGCCTGTAACTTCTTCTTCTTCTTCTTTTTTTTTTTTTGGTTGTGCTTTTGTCTTGTTTTGTTATCAGAATGATGGTGGCTTCATAGAACTTTAGGAATATTCCCTTCTCTTTAATATTTTGGAAAAGTTTCAAAAGTCTCAATATATCATCTTATTTGTATGTTTAGTAGAATTCCTCAATGAAGTCATCTGGTCCTGGACTTTTGTTTACAAGAAGTTTATTTTCATTAGAGATTCTACTTTACTTCTAGTGATTTTTCTGTCAAATTATCTGTTTCTTCTTGATTCAGCTTTTGAGAACTGTATGCTTTTTGTCCATTTCTACTATACAATTTATCATAGTATTCTCTTATTTTTATTATTAATTTTTAATTTAGATAACTTTATTATCTCATCTCTTTCATTTCTTATTTAACTTAGTTGGGTCCTCTCTCTTCTCTTCTTGATGATCCTGGCCCTGGGTGTGTTAATTTTGTTTACCCTTCAGAAAAAAAAAAAAAGACCCCAGTTTTACTGATTTTTGTACTATTTTTTTTTTAAAATCTCAACTGTATTTATTTCCTCTCTGATTTTATCATTTCCTTCCTTCTGCTGACTTTAGGTTTAATTTTTCCTGTTTTTCTCATTCCTTTAAGTGGTAGTTTAGGTTGTTTAGGGAGCTTTCCTGGTGGCTCAGGCAGTAAAGAATCTGCCTGGAATGCAGGAGACCTGGGTTCAATCCCTGAGTCAGGAAGATCCCTTGGAGAAGGGAATGGCTACCCACTCCAGTATTCTTGCCTGGAAAATTCCATGCACAGAGCAGCCTAGTGTGCTACAGTCACGGGGTTATAAAGAGTTGTATATGACTGAGTGACTAACACTTTCACTTTCACTTAGGTTGTTTATTTGCCACTTTTCTTGTATTTTGATGAAAGACTTTTTCCTATGAACTTCCCTTTAAGACTGCTCTTTCTGTTCCCCACTGACTTTGTATGGTTTTGTTTTGCTTTAATTTATCTCAGGATATATATACAAAAAATAAAATAAAATCAATGGGTCAGCAATAAAATAAAAAAGAATACAAATGAATACATACTATATATATATATATGTATTCATTTTCTTTTTTATTTTAGTGCTGACACTTTTTTTTTTTAGTAACATGTTTCTTAGTTTCCATGTGTTTTGTTTTCCTTCTCATTTATCTTTCTGTGGTTGATTTCTAGCTTCATAACATTGTGACCCGAAAAAGACGCTTAAAATTTTTGTATCTTTTTAAATTTGTTGAAACTTGTTTTGTACCCTAGTATATGGTCAATCCTAGAGACTGAAGTTTTGAAAAGAATGCATATTAAGTTTTTTAATGTGATGTTTTAAAAATATAAATAAAATATATTGTCCCTTAGCATCTCTGCTGCCTTTTTGATTTTCCATCTGGAAGAGCAGTTCATTGATGTCAGTGGGGTGTTAAAGTCTCCTACTTTTATTGTATTCCATTAATTTCTCCTTTTATATCAGTTAGTATTTGTTTTATATATTTTAGTGCTCCTATATTAGGTGCATTAGGTTAATAAATGTAATATCCTCTTTTCATATTGATCTTTTTATCATTGTATATTGTCCTTTTTTTTTATTTTTCTTTATTGCCTTTGTGTAAAGTCTATTTTGTCCAATATGAGCATTGTTACCCCACTTTAATTTCTATTTGCATGAAATATCTTTTCTAATCGTGTAACTTTCAATCCATGTTTGTCCTTTGTTCTAAAGTGGGTCAGTTTCATTAAAAAATATAATAATAATCTATATCCTGACTTAAGTGATTTATTTTCCAGTTGTTATTTTTTTCTTATTAATTCTTGCTTCTTTTTCATTTAAAGAACACCTTTTATCATTTATTTTAGTATAGGTTTAATGTTGCTGTATTCTTTTAGTTTTTGCTTCCGTGAGAAATGCTCTATATTTCTTTTTTTTTTTTTTTTTTAATTTTTCTCTGATAATGAGTGATGTTGAGCATCTTTTCATGTGTTTTTTAGCCATCTGTATGTCTTCTTTGGAGAAATGTCTATTTAGATCCTTGGCCCATTTTTTGATTGGGTCATTTATTTTTCTGGAGTTGAGCTGTAGGAGTTGCTTGTATATTTTTGAGATTAGTTGTCTGTCGGTTGCTTCATTTGCTATTATTTTCTCCCATTCTGAAGGCTGTCTTTTCACCTTGCTATTAGTTTCCTTTGATGTGCCAAAGCTTTTAAGTTTAATTAGGTCCCATTTGTTTATTTTTACTTTTATTTCCAATATTCTGGGAGGTGGATCATAGAGGATCCTGCTGTGATGTATGTCAGAGAGTGTTTTGCCTATGTTCTCCTCTAGGAGTTTTATAGTTTCTGGTCTTACGTTGAGATCTTTAATCCATTTTGAGTTTATTTTTCTGTATGGTGTTAGAAAGTGTTCTAGTTTCATTCTTTTACAAGTGGTTGACCAGATTTCCCAGCACCACTTGTTAAAGAGATTGTCTTTAATCCATTGTATATTCTTGCCTCCTTTGTCAAAGATAAGGTGTCCATATGTGCGTGGATTTATCTCTGGGCTTTCTATTTTGTTCCATTGATCTATATTTCTGTCTTTGTGCCAGTACCATACTGTCTTGATAACTGTGGCTTTGTAGTAGAGCCTGAAGTCAGGTAGGTTGATTGCTCCAGTTCCATTCTTCTTTCTCAAGATCGCTTTGGCTATTCGAGGTTTTTTGTATTTCCATACAAATTGTGAAATTATTTGTTCTAGCTCTGTGAAGAATACTGTTGGTAGCTTGATAGGGATTGCATTGAATCTATAAATTGCTTTGGGTAGTATACTCATTTTCACTATATTGATTCTTCCAATCCATGAACATGGTATATTTCTCCATCTATTAGTGTCCTCTTTGATTTCTTTCACCAGTGTTTTATAGTTTTCTATATATAGGTCTTTAGTTTCTTTAGGTAGATATATTCCTAAGTATTTTATTCTTTTCGTTGCAATGGTGAATGGAATTGTTTCCTTAATTTCTCTTTCTGTTTTCTCATTATTAGTGTATAGGAATGCAAGGGATTTCTGTGTGTTGATTTTATATCCTACAACTTTACTATAATCATTGATTAGTCCTAGTAATTTTCTGGTGGAGTCTTTAGGGTTTTCTATGTAGAGGATCATGTCATCTGCAAACAGTGAGAGTTTTACTTCTTCTTTTCCAATTTGGATTCCTTTTATTTCTTTTTCTGCTCTGATTGCTGTGGCCCAAACTTCCAAAACTATGTTGAATAGTAATGGTGAAAGTGGGCACCCTTGTCTTGTTCCTGACTTTAGAGGAAATGCTTTCAATTTTTCACCATTGAGGATAATGTTTGCTGTGGGTTTGTCATATATAGCTTTTATTATGTTGAGGTATGTTCCTTCTATTCCTGCTTTCTGGAGAGTTTTTATCATAAATGGGTATTGAATTTTGTCAAAGGCTTTCTCTGCATCTATTGAGATAATCATATGGTTTTTGTTTTTCAATTTGTTAATGTGGTGTATTACATTGATTGATTTGCGGATATTGAAGAATCCTTGCATCTCTGGGATAAAGCCCACTTGGTCATGGTGTATGATCTTTTTAATGTGTTGTTGGATTCTGATTGCTAGAATTTTGTTTAGGATTTTTGCATCTATGTTCATCAGTGATATTGGCCTGTAGTTTTCTTTTTTTGTGGGATCTTTGTCAGGTTTTGGTATTAGGGTGATGGTGGCCTCATAGAATGAGTTTGGAAGTTTACCTTCCTCTGCAATTTTCTGGAAGAGTTTGAGCAGGATAGGTGTTAGCTCTTCTCTAAATTTTTGGTAGAATTCAGCTGTGAAGCCGTCTGGACCTGGGCTTTTGTTTGCTGGAAGATTTTTGATTACAGTTTCAATTTCCGTGCTTGTGATGGGTCTGTTAAGGTTTTCTATTTCTTCCTGGTTCTAAATGATGATTTTGCTAGGTATAATATTCTAGGTTGCAAGTTTTTCCTTTCAGGACTTTGAGTATATCTTGCCACCCCATACCAGCCTGGACTGTTTCTGCAGCATAAACAAACAAACAGACAAACAAAAA
Organism: Bos grunniens; assembly: GCF_055505025.1. Lineage (NCBI taxonomy): Eukaryota > Metazoa > Chordata > Mammalia > Artiodactyla > Bovidae > Bos > Bos grunniens. The sequence continues at coordinate 3,296,000 of NC_141179.1, read as the reverse complement.
TGCTTATAGAGTTATGGGGATTCCTTTATAACTAACCCTTTGTTTTACCCTTGCTTATTTTACAGTTCTCTGTCTTTTGCCATTTGAATTATGATATGTCTTAGCATAGGTTTATTTGTGTGTGTGTGTGCGTGTGTGTGTGTGTGTGTGTGTGTGTGTTTATCTTGTTTGGGATCCTCTGTGCTTCCTGTACCTGGATATCTGTTTCCATTTTTTTAGGTTTCAAAAGTTTTCATCCATAATTTCTTAAAGTACATTTTGACCCCATTTTCTCTTACTTTCAAAACCTTCTGGAATCCTTATTATGTATAGTGATATGCTTTATGTTATTGCTGTCTTTTTTCTTCATTTGGCTTTCTGTCTGTTATCTGGATTGCATAATTACCATTATTCTATCTTCCAGATCCCTTATTCATTTTACGCATTATTTAGTTTGCTACTTACAGCCTTTGTGTCAGCTTTTGTCTCAGCAAATGTTTTCTAATTGTAATTGGCTCTTCTTTACAGTTTCTATTTTTATAGTGATCTGCATTTCAATTAATAAACTTTCTTAATTCCTTCACTCTTTTTATTACCTCAATTTTGAATTTGGGATCTGTTTTCATTGCTTGTTCTTTCAAAGGATTTCTATTGTATTTAATTAGAAATGGTCCCTCTGCTTCTTCATTTTACTTGTTTTCTTTGGTTTTATGGATTTAGGAAAAACAGTTACCTACATGGTCTTGACAGACTCTGTTTATGTGAGAACATCTTTAAGTAACCTTTCCCAGGTGGTTCACTGGTAAAGATTCCACCTAACAATGGAGGAGACACAAGAGACACAGGTTTGATTCCTGGGTTATAAAGATACCCTGGAGTAAGAAATGACGACCTGTTCCAGTATACTTTCCTAGAAAATTCCATGGACAGAGGAGACTGGCGTGGTTTTGGCCTATGGGGTCACAAAGAGTCAGACGTGAATAAGTATAACATTCATATCCTTGAGTAGCTTGTGAGAGGCCAATATTTTTGGTGTGGGCTATTGTTAGCATGGATGACTAGAGTGTTTTTTCTCAGTATGTTTTGGCAACTTCATAAGTAGTGAAAGTGGTGTTGTTGTGGCCAGAAACTCTACTAGATGTTAACCAGACTCTCTTCACTCTTTGGTTGTCACACCTCTATTGGGAGCAGAGTATTCTGCCCAGTTGTTGGAATAGATCCCCCAGATCTGTTTCTGAGCTATGATGTTGAGTAGGAAGGAATGGAATATTTCTGGCAGGAGAGAAGCCTCTGAGTATTCCTCCACAGAAACTGCTCACAAGGAACTGCAGTCTGTGGTGTCATCAGTCACCTGTTTTATATGCTAACATAATATACTGTTTTGGCACTGTCCTCAGACCTTCCTCACAGGTGAGAATGCCAGGAATCATCCTAGATATCCCTCAGGTGCTGGCTCCACATCTGCACACATGGACCCCCAAAGCCTGCAGCTTCTAACTCAGTACCCACTTGAGCCAGGGAAGTGCCAGTAATCCACTGGGATGTCCTACACACATTAACATCTCAAAACTGCTGAACATGGTTCTGATTTTAGCCATTTCCAAAGTCACATGACTCCTGGTGATCAGCCCAATTGCAACTTTGCCTCCTTCAGTGTGTGGTCAACTACCCAGGCTTTTCTGCTCCCAGACTTGGTAGAAGGACACCAAGAATGAGTTTGCTATTTCTGGATAATACTGTCCCTCCTTTAACATGTGTGTTAACAATGGGATTTCTATTGCAGCATTTGGGCTCCATCTTTCAAACAATCTCAGCTACAACCCAGTCAACTCTTCATCCCCTCTAGGCTGTCTCCATGTCTCAATGCCTTTCCTTAAGTCTGTCAGCCAAAGGCTGAGTTTCAGCAACCAGCTCCTGTATGCTCCAACACATGTGCATCTCAGGTTGTGGAGTGCAACAGGGTGACTAGGACCATCTGTTCTAGTTTCTCTTTGTTCTGCCTGCAACGAGTGTATTTGACATTTTTCTTTGAGCCTCTGAATCTCCCTTTCTGTCCCAGCAGATCTCCCCATAGGGAATCTTTCCTCTTTTTAGCTCCCTCCTAAGGGTGTAGGTCCTATCTTGATTCCTTTTTTAAAAAGTTTTGTCCTACCCAGTTGTAGGGTGACCTCTCTTGCAGTTTGGTTGTGTGAGATCTTCTGCCAGTGCAGTAGGTATTCCATGAAAATTATTCCACATGAAGAAGAATTTTTGATATATTTATGGGAATACATGTGCTTCAGTTTTTAGTCCACTATTTTAACCTCTCCCTTCTGTCAACTTCCTTGATTTTTGTATTAAGGACTAGCTTTTCTTGTTTGTTTCATTGATTTTATCTGTGGTTTTCCTGTTTTTAATGTTGCTGAATTCTGCTTTTAATTTTTCCCTTCTTTCTGCTTGTTATGTATTTTCATTGTTCTTTTTAAATCTTCATTTGAATTAGGAACATAGATCATTCATGAGGTACTTTCTTTTCCCTTAATGTAAGCTTTCAGTGCTGTGCATTTCCCTCGCATCACTGGTTTGGCTGAAACTCTCATATTTTGATATATTGTTTTCTCATTTAGTTATATTTTTTATTTCCTCATTCATTCCTTTAGATGCATGGATTATTTAGAAAAGTAATGTTTAACAGAGATATCCCCTCTGTTCTTACATTATTAAATCATAGGTACATTTCATTATGGTCAGAGAATATGCTTTGAGCTATGCTGAGTTTTTTTTTTTTTTCCCCCCAAGCTTTTTTCTATGACTAAGGATATGTTCCATCTTGGAGAATATTCATGGGCATTTTAAAACAAAAGTTCATTTGCCAGTGTTGGGTAGAGTGTTTATTATGTCAGCTATATCCCATTGGTCAATTGTATTTTTCAGATCCATATTCCTCCTGATTTTCCACCCCTTCCAGCTCCTTCAGTTCTGACAAGAAATGCTAAATTTTCTAACTATAATTTCAGATATGCATATATTCCTTTAGAATCTATTCATTTTTGTTTCATGTACTTTGAGACTCTCTTGTTTGGTTTATACAAATTTATAGTTGTCATGGTTTCTAGCTTGATTAATCCTTTGATCAGTGTGCAATCACCCTTTGTTTCTAGCAATTTTTCTTTCCTCAGAAGTGTATTTTACCAGGTACTAATATAACCACTCTTTTTTTTAATTAATATTTTCATGGTGTATTGTCCCACATTTTTACTCTCAACCTATCCATATAATTGTATTTGAATCGCATTTCTTATAAAAATATAGTTGTGCCACATTTGTATCTTTTCTTCCAATCTATGCTTTTTATGTGGCATATTTAGACTATTTGCAATCAAATAAATTATTGATAAATGTGTCTGTTTCTTCTTCATCCTATTCACTTCACATAGCAGTAAAGATAGTCAGTTCTTTTTCAGAACATTGGAAATATTGTGTCCCTTCATTCTGGTTTCTGTGGTTTTAGATAAGATCTATCCTATCACTTGAATTCATGTTCCTGTAGAGGTAATGTATAATTTGTCTCTAGCTACTTTCAAGGCTTTTTCAATGGCTTTAGGTTTCAGAAGTTTAATTATGATGTATCTTGGGGTAGATTTGTGGGGGTTGTTTCTCACTGCATTTTCTCTGCTTCTTAAATATGTTTACATTTTTTGCCAAATGGGAAAAAATGTTCAAACTTTATGTTTAAAATAATATTTCAGCCCCACTCTCTTTGTCCTTTCCTCCTATGATCCAATGATATGAATGTTGAAACTTTCTTTATTAGATCCCCAGAGGTCTACTCATTTATATTTCAATTAAACTGAGTAAATTCATTTGACTTGTCCTTCAATTCGCTTATTACTTTCTCTGTCACTCAACACTTGAGTTCATCTAGTAAGCTTTTATTAATTTATATTATTATATTTTTTCAGTTTTATAATTCTCATTTGATTCTTTACTATAGCTTTTAATTATTTGTTGGAGTTCTATATTTTAAAAATTTGTTTAGTAAGAATTTTAGCTATTTGGATTGTTTTCATAGTAACTTTATTATCCTTTGCACATAGTTACTTTATGATCCCTTGCAGATAGTTACTTCATGATCCTTTGCACATAGTTACTTTATAATCCTTTTCACATAAATCCTACATCTCATTGTTTGTGTCACTTAATCTTCTCTTCTCCTTTAAACTGTTTTCCTGGTTCCTTGTATGACTATTTTTTTTTTTTTTAATAGACATTTTAGCTGTTATGTTAGGGACCCTGTGACAGTGAAAGTGTTAGTCCCTCAGTCATGTCCAACTCTTTGTGACCCCATGGACTGTAGCCCACTAGACTCCTCTGTCCATGGACTTCTTCAGGCAAGAATACACGGAGTCCTATGCAATTTTGTTGATGTTTTATTGTTGTTGTTATTTTAGCTTGCAATTCTCCTGCTTACCTATAAAAAACAGGACTTGAGCTTCTTTTGTGAACTATGTTTTAGTCTTTGTACGACTATGTTGGTCTTGGTTTATCTCATGCCACTGGGGTTCCCATTGCTCCTTTCTGGTTCTTCATGAGGAATAGAGTTTTCCCAGTCTGGGAAAGCTGATACTTCTTGATGGTAAAACTGAGTATCTAACCCATGAATATAAGTTATTCCAAGGCAAGTACTGGTATTGCAGGCTGCTGTTGTCTATGCAGAGGAGGGTAATTTCAGGCCCAGAAGGACAAAGAAGCTCTCCAATTAATTTTGTTTGTTTGTTTTAGAATCCTCTCTCTTGCTTTCTCCCATCCATTTTCCCCCAGCCAACAGCTGACAGGTAACTCAGGTGGAGGAAGAGAACTTCAGGTCCATCAAGAGGGAAAAGTATTTATAGAAAAAAGTTCTTTATTGTAGCAAAACCTTGTTACTGGTCCCCCAACCATATATGTCCTTGAGTCAGGGAGGAAAGTTGTCTATAATTTTGCAATAATGATGTTTCTTACAAAAAAAAAAATAGAATCTTCATGTAACAGAAATAATTTAAATAAAATCTCCAAAGAGTTGGCTAATTTTTTTTTTTTAATTTGAGAAGAAATTTTGGCTTTTAAAACTGTTATCACAATGTTTTTTTTTTTCTTTTATGCCTATTTTTCCTGGGGTGTCTAAAGTTATTAAATAGTCTGCTTTTTATAATTAAATCTGTTAAACATATTTTCACCTGGCATACTGAAGTTTATAGAATTTCTTACTGAGCATCGACAACATATATTCATAGAATGGTTTAGGGAAAACTGTAATTAATGATATGAATTTAAACTAGCTATTACAGGTGATGTTTTCCATGTGTGCTAGATAATTTGTGTCTAACAAGCTTCTATGCCTCCTGAAAGTTAAAACCCACAGGGTTTTTCTGTCACTTTTAGTGTATAATTATACCAAAAAGAGCTGATCATGTGGAACCAATATTCCAAACAGCTCAGTGGTAAAATAAAGAACTAACAGCAACAACAACAAAAACAGAGCCTTACTCTTGTGGGTGCTACTGTAGTTTGTGATGTGGTACAATGATTTAAGACCTTACCAATGCACATAAAAACTTACACAATTAAGTTACAATTTGTTGGTTTTTCAGTATCCCAACTATATCATAGCAGATACATCACATATTAAAACTAAAGTCAGGGGGTAGAACAAGATGGTGGAGGAGTACATGCATGTGGAGTACATCACTCTCCATGGATACATCAGGGATATATCGTCAACACAGACGTGCATGCAGAACACCAGCTGAGAGCAGACAGGAGTACCTGACCAATGGAAAAGAATGTTTAAAACCATGCAAAACTCGGTAGGATGAAGGAAATAGGGGGAAAACAGGAGTGAGTAAGACTAGACCTGCCCTTGGCAGGTGGGGGAACTGAAGCAGGGGTCCAATCCCCACATTGGGGCAATTGTCTGAGTCAGAGGAAGAAACATTTAAGGCTGAAAGTGAAACAGCTGATCTGTGGCAGCCTAAATGGAATGAGAATCAGACAGACCTTGCCACAGCCATATGTACCCTGGACAGGGATGCAGGTTCCCTAGAGCAAGCAGTGGTTGGGAGCTGTAGCATAGGTATTGTGGAGCAATCCCAGGGTGAGGGCTGCTGTTGACTGTGGAGAGGCCTACTCATCGCCAGCTACCAGAGGTTCTAAAAAAGACTCTGATAAGGCCATAACTCCTGCCTTGAGACAGTCCATGTCCCTGCACACTTGGCATCACCAGGGTTCCTGTGACCAGAGCAACACTTGGCACCACCAGGGTTCCTGCGACCAGAGCAGCTCCACCACCTTCAGGCTTAACCCTCACCGGGGCAGAGTTGCCACAGGCAAAAAAAGAGTCTTGCATCTATCCACTCTGGATGCTTCAGTTATGTCCAACTCTTTGTGAACCTGTGGACTGTGATCTGCCAGGTTTCTCTGTCAGGGGTATTCTCCAGGCAAGAATACTGGAGTATATTGGTCACTGCTGGTTGCCATACACTTCTAAAACACTATATTTCCTGCTGCCCTAGCTGCCAACTCCCCTGAGTACCTGGTGCTTCCAGAACCCTGGCAACCCAAGCAACTTCATAACCTCCACACCTGGCCCTCACTGGGGCAGACCCATTTCCTCCAGGGCAGGATCATAGCAAACTCCAGTGGGTGACACACATGCAGAGGTGGAAATAAAGCCACAATTGAAACCCAGGGGCAATATGGCTAAGGAATAAGACCCAAAACCTTCCCATCAGCTGTACAAGCTACAGATTAAATCCACATGAACAACTAGGCAGACTCTGTGTCTATGGAATATATAAAACGACATTGAGAGCTCCCACAAAACAAAACACACTAGTTCTGAAAGCTATGGACATCGGAGGCAAGAACACACAGGAGTAGGGCCAGATTAAAAACTAAGCTGCCCTCACAGGAGGTCCAGAGGTCAGCACAGTATTGGAGGGCATCCTAGGGAGGTGAGGTGGACTGTAATTCCCAGTGGGGGAAAGGAGTCACAGCAGTGACTCAAGAAAATATTTATTATTTATTATTCTTTTTTATTCTTATTTATTTATTATTATTTTTTTTATTTTACAATATTGTATTGGTTTTGCCATACGTCAAAACATGTATTATTTATTATTCTTATGTTTTGACTTATTCTGTAGTTTATTTTGGATTTTTATTTTCTTTTTCATTTTCCTTTCCCCTCTATGTTGTAGCTGTCAACATTACTGCACTGTGAAATCTAATTAAGCTTTTGAGTTTTTAATTTTTTTTCAATCACTTTTTTTTGTTGTTGTTATAAACCTCTGTCACTCAACTGGGCTTTGCAGTCCAGTGGAATTTTCCTTTTTTAATTTTTTTTTCTTAGTCTTTAATTTTTTAAACATTATTGTTTATTCTTTGTTTGCATTTCATACTGTTCTTTTCCCCTAGCAGATAATTCTTATGATATATAAATCTTCTTTATCTACTTCTGTTTAATTTTGCATATCTATTCTCTCTTTCCTTTCTGCTCAACAATTTGTTAATTTTGTTTTCATTGCTTTATTTCCCACTTGGCACCTTGCTTTAGTTTTGTTTCACAGTTTGCACTCTAGTTAGTTTTGTTCTAAGCTGGTAGACAAAATTTTTGGTTTCCTTTGTTCACCAGGTCAATATATTGTACTTTTTATTTTTGTTGGATTGTTTTGATTTTGTTTATGGGTGTATATGTATACGTGTATTTTCCTTTATACTAATTGTCATTTACCTGGTTTTGTAACTGCCATTTGTCTGGGGTTCATCTTTAGATTCTCATTTTGGGGTATTGTTTTAATCTCACTTATTGCCATAACAAACTGCTTGTGAAATCTTCATTCCTGACCAGAGATTAAGCCCTGAGCCTTTAGAGTGGGAGCACTGAATCTAAGACCCTAGACTACCAGAGAACTAACCATAGGGAGTATCAAATAGTGAGAACTCCCACAAAGGAAACCACTTGAATAAAATATCCAGCATCACCCAATCACTCATAGCATCCAAACAACAAACAAAGCAAAAATACAAATCCAATCATCAACAGACAGGATGACCACCTCACTCAGCTTTGCCCATCAGAGGGGGAAAAAATCAGCACAAATATCACCCTATACAAAGCTCACACAAACCAATGGACCAATATTAAGAGGGCAGAAACCAAAAGCAAGATAGAATTCAGCCTTGAAGCCTGGGAAAAGAAGACTTCAAACACAAGTTTAAACAAAATAATGAAAAGGCAGAGAAATACTCCACAAATGAAGGAACAAACTAGAAACACAGAAGTCCAAATAAATGAAGAGGAAATAAGCAAACTATCTAAAAAAGAATACAGAATAATGATAGAAAAGATGATCAAAAACCTTGAAAACAGAATGGAGAAAATCGAATTAAAAATTAACAAAGATCTAGAAGAATTAAAGAATAAACATACAAAGACAAACAATACAATTACTGAAATTAAAAATACTCTAGAAGGAATCAATAGCAGAATACCAGAAGAAGAAGAATGAATTAGTGAGCTGGAAGATAAAATGGTGGAAATAACTTCTGAAGAACAGAAGAAAGTAAAAAGAATGAAAAGAACTGAAGATAGTTTCAGAGACCTCTAGGATGATATCAAATGCAACAACATTTGAATTATAGGGGTTCCAGAAGAAGAAGAGAAAAAGAAAGGGTATCAGAAATTTTTTGAAGAGATTAGAGTTGAAAATTTCCCCAACATGGAAAAGGAAATAGTCGATCAAGTCCAAGAGGCACAAAGAGTCCCATACAGAATAAATCCAAAGAGAAACAAACCAAGACAGACACTAATCAAACTAACAAAGAATAAACACAAAGAAAGAATATTAAAAGCAACAATGGAAAAGCAACAAGTAACATACAAGGGAAACCCCATAAGTTTAACAGCTAATCTTTCAGCAGAAACTCTGCAGGCCAGAAGGGAATGGCAGGATATACTTAAAGTTCTGATAAGGAATAATTTACAACCAAGACTACTACACCAGGCAAGGATCTTGTTGAAAATTGATGGAGAAATCAAAACCTTCTCAGACAAGCAAGTTCAGTTCAGTACAGTTCAATCACACAGTCACATCCTAATCTTTGCATGCAACCGTATGGACTGCAGCAAATCACCCTGTCCATCACCAACAAATGGAGTTTACTCAAACTCATGTCCATTGAGTCGGTGATGCCATCCAACCATCTCATCCTTTGTCATCGTCTTCTCATTCCGCATTCAATCTTTCCCAGCATCAAGGTCTTTTCAAATGAGTCAGTTCTTCACATCAGGTGGCCAAAGTATTAGAGTTTCAGTTTCAGCATCAGCCCTTCCAATGAATATTCAGGACTGATTTCCTTTACAATAACAGACAAAATGGGGCAAAACCAATACAATATTGTAAAGTAAAATAATAATAATAAAATAAAAATAAAATAAAGAATATTACAAGAGATAAGGAAGGATATTACATAATGTTCAAGTGATCAATCCAAGAGGAAGACATAGCAATTGTAAATATCTATGCACCCAACATAGGAGCATCTCAGAACATAAGACAGACACTTAAAAACATAAAGGGAGAAATTAACAGTAACACAATCATAGTAGGAGACTTTAACACCCCAGTTACACCAATGGACAGATCATCAAAAGAGAAAATTAATAAGGAAATATCAGTCTTAAATGATACATTAGATGAGATGGATCTCATTGATAACTTCAGGACATTCCATGCAAATGCAGAAGAATACACCTTATTCTCAAGTGCACATGGAACATTCTCCAGAATAGACCATATCTTGGGTCAGAAATCAAACCTCAGTAAATTTAAGAAAATTAAAATTGTATCAGGCATCTTTTCCCACCACAATGCTATGAGACTAGATACCAATTAAAAGAAAAAAAAAAAAAAACTGTAAAAAATGCAAACGCACAGAGATTAACAAATACGCTTCTAAATAACCAACAGGTTACTGAAGAAATCAAAAGGGAAATTAAAAAAAAAAATTCTAGAAACAAATGACAATGAAAACACGACAACTCAAAACCTATGGGATGCAACAGAAGTATTTTTAAGAGAGAAGTTTATAGCAATGCAATCCTACCTCAGAAAACAAGAAACATATCAAATAGAAAATCTAACTTCATACCTCAAACACCTGGAAAAAGAAGGACAAAAACACCCCAAAATTAGCAAAAGGAAAGAAATAATAAAGATTAGAGCAGAAATAAATGCAAAAAAAAAAAAAAAAAAGAGTAAAAATTGATCAATCTAAAAGTTGGTTCTTGGAGAAGGTAAACAAAATTTACCAACCTTTCTCATCAAGAAAAAAAGAGACTATTTTCAAATCAACAAAATAAAAATGAAAAAAGAGAGGTTACAGCAAACAATATAGAAATACAAAGGATTATAAGGGACTATTATGAACAACTATATGACAATAAAATGGATATCCTGGAAGAAATGGAAAGCTACTTAGAGAAGTTTAATCTTCCAAGGCTGAACCAGGAAGAAATAGAAATTATGAACAACTCAACTACAAGCACTGAAATTGAAGCTGTGATCAAAAATCTCCCAAAAAACAAAAACACAAGACCAGATGGCTTCACAGGAGAACTCTATCAAACATTTAGAGAAGAGCTAATGCCTATTCTTCTAAAGCACTTTCAAAAAATTGCAGAGGAAAGAACACTTCCAAACTCATTCTATGAGGCCACCATCACCCTGAGACCAAAACCAGACAAAAATAACATAAAAAAAAGGAAACTACAGGCCAATATCACTGATGAGCATAGATGCAAAAATCCTCCACAGAGTTTTAGCAAACAGAATTCAACAACACATTAAAAAGCTCATACACCATGATCAAGTTATGCTTATTTCAGGAATGCATGGATTCTTCAATATACACAAATCAATGAATATGATACATCATATTAACAAACTGAAAGATAAAAACCATATGATAATCTCAATAGATGCAGAAAAAGACATTGACAAATTTCAGCACCCATTTATGATGAAAACTCTTCAACAAATAGGCATAGAAGGAACCTACCTTAACATAGTAAATGCCATATATAATAAGCCTCTAGCAAACATTATTCTCAATGGTGAAAAACTGAAAGCATTACCCCTAAGATCAGGAGCAAGACAAGGGTGTCCACTTTCACCACTATTTTTAAAGTTTTGGAAATCATAGCTATAACAATCAGATAAGCAAAAGAAATAAAAAGAGTCCAGATCAGAAAAGAAGTAAAGCTCTCACTGTTTGCAAATGACATGATACTGTATATAGAAAACCCTAAAGATAGTATCAGAAAATTACTAGAGCTAATCAGTGGATTTAGCAAAGTCACAGGATACAAAATCAATACACAGAAATCATACATTTCTATATACTAACAATGAAAAATCAGAAAGAGGAATTAAAGAACCATTCCCATTCACCATTGCAACAAAAAGAATATAAAATCTAGAAATAAACTTACCTAAGGAGATCAAAGAGACCTGTACATAGAAAATGATGACACTAATGAAAGAAATCAAAGATGACAGAAACAGATGGAGAGATAGTCCATCTTCCTGGACAGGTAGGAAGAATCAATATTGTGGAAATGACTATACTACCAAATGCAATCTACAGATTCAATGCCAAATTACCAATGGCATTTTTCACAGAACTAGAATAAAAAAAAAAAAAAATCACAATTCATATGGAAACACAAAAGACCCTGAAAAGCCAAAGCAGTCTTGAGAAAAAAAGAGTGGAGCTGGAGGAATCAACCTTTCTGACTTCAGATTATACTACAAACCTACAGTCATCAAGACAGTATGGTACTGGTACAAACAGAAATATAGACCAATGGAACTAGATAGAAAGCCCAGAAACAAACCCACGCACCTTATGAGTACCTTATTTTTGACAAAGGAGGCAAAAATATACAATGAGGCACAGACAGCCTCTTCAATAAATGGTGCTGGGAAAACTGCACAGCTACATGTAAAAGAATGAAATCAGAACTCTTAATAACACCATTTTCAAAGATAAACTCAAAATGGATAAAAGACCTAAATGTGAGACCAGAAACTATAAAACTCTTAAGAGGAAAAGGTCAGAGCACTCGATGACATAAATCAAAGCAAGATCCTCTATGATCTGCCTCCTAGAGTAATGGAAATAAAAACAAAATTAAACAAGAGGGACCTGATTAAACATTTTGCATAGCAAAGGAAAGTATAAGCAAAGTGAAAAGACAACCCTCAGAATGGGAGAAAATAATGGCAAATGAAACGACTGACAAAGGATTAATTTCCTAAATGTACAAGCAGCTCATACAACTCAATACCAGAAAAACAAACAACCCAATCAAAAATTGGGAAAAAGACCTAAACAGACATTTCTCCAAAGAAGACATATAGGTGGCTAACAGATACATGAAAAGATGCTCAACATCAGTCATTATTAGAGAAATGCAAATTAAAACTACAATGAGATATCACCTCAGTTCGGTCAGAATGATCATCATCAGAATGTCTATAAACAATAAATGTGCAGAGGGTGTGGAGAAAAGGGAACACCCTTGCACTGCTGGTGAGAATGTAAATTGATACAGCCACTATGGAAGACACTATGGAGATTCCTTAAAAAGCTAGGAATAAAACCACCATATGACCCAGCAGTCTCACTCCCAGGCATATAGCCTGAGGAAACCAAAACTGAAAAAGACATGTGTATCCCATTGTTCTTGCAGCAGTATTTTTAATAGCTAGAACATAGAAGCAACCTAGATGTCCATCAACAGATGAATGATTAAAGAAGTTGTGGTACATATGCACAATGGAATATTGCTCAGCCATAAAAAAGAATGCATATGAGTCAATTTAAGAGGTGGATGAAACTAGAGCCTATTATAAAGACTGAAGTAAGTCAGAAAAAGAAAGATAAAAATCATATTTTAATGTACATACATGGAATCTAGAAAAATGGTACTGAAGAGTTGATTGGCAGGGCAGAAATGGAGAATCAGACATAGAGAACAGACTTATGGACATGGGGAGAGGGGATGAGAGGCTGAGATGTATGGAAAGAGTAATATGGAAACTTACATTGCCATATGTAAAATAAAGGTTGAAAAGGGAGGGGATATATGTATACCCATGGCTGATTCATGTTGAGGTTTGACAGAAAACAACAAATTCTGTAAAGCAGTTATCCTTAAATTAAAAAAAAAAAAAGATCACATCCAGCAAAGAATAAAAAGTTGACCTAGCAACCAGAGAGTCTGCATTACAGAAAGGGCAGTTCACCACAGAGCACTGAGTAGATTTGAGCACTTACATTCTTTAATCCTCACAACAGCCCATACTGTTGCTCCTGAGAGTTTACAGAAGAGAAAATCTGTGTCTAATAAATGATTCAGATCTCACCCACATTCTCGCTCATAAAGCAACTTCTGAATTCCTGTGGGTTTTAGTCTATAAGCATGGTGACCTAAATGGGATTAACTCCAAAAAAAGAGGGGATGTATGTATACATGCAACTGATTTACTTTGCTGTACAGTAGAAACTAACATAACATTGTAAAGCAACTATACTCCAATTTAAAAAATCAAAAAGAAAAAAAGACTACAAATAACAAATATTGGTGAGAATGTAGAGAAAAGGGTAGCCTAGTACACTGTTAGTAGAAATGTGAATTATTGCAGTCACTGTGAAAGACATTGTTAAGTTTCCTCAAGATATTTAAAATAGAATAACCCTTTGATCCAGAAACTCTATTCTTGTGTATATACCCCCCAAATGAAAACCCTAATTGGAAAAGATACATGCACTCCAATGTTATTAACAGTATCATTTACTACATGCAAAATATGGAAGCCTAAGTGTCTATCAACCAGTGAACCTATAAAGATGTGATATACACAATCAAACATATAAAACATAAAAATGAATTCAATTTTGCTATTTGCAACAATATAGATGAACCTAAAGGGTATTAACTTACTGAAGTAAGTCGAACAAAGAAAGACAAATGCTGCAAATTACCACTTAGTGGAATCTAAAAAAAAAAAAAAAAAAGAAGAGCAAATATAACAAAACAGAAATAGACAACAGATAAGGAGAACAAAATAATGGTTACCAGTGAGGCGAGGGGAAAGGAGAGGGACAAGGTAGGGTTTGACTATTAAGAAGTACTAAGTACCAAGTGTAAAATAAATGAGTACAGGGTGATATATAATGATATATTTATTGTACAGCACAGGATGAAAAAGGAGGGTGAAAAAACTGGCTTGAAGCTCAACATTAAAAAACTAAGATCATGGTATCTGGTCCCACTACTTCATGGCAAATCGATGAGGGAAAAGTGGAAGAAGTGATTTTATTTTCTTAGGCTCCAAAATCACTGCAGATGGTGACAGGAGCCATGAAATTGTCACTTGCTCGTTGTAAGGAAAGCCACAAAAAACATAGTATATTAAAAAGCAGAGACATATAAAAAGCAGGTCTGTTTAGCCAAAGCTATGGATTTTTCAGTAGTCATGCATGGGAGTGAGAGTTGTGCCACAGAGAAGTCTGAGCACTGAAGAATTCGTGCTTTCTAATTGTAGTGCTGGCAAAGACTCTTGAGAGTCCCTTGGACTGCAAAGAGATTAAGCCAGTCCATCCTAAAGGAAATAAGTCTTGAATATTCATCAGAAGGACTGATGCTGAAGCTGAAACTCCAACATTTTGGCCACCTGATGAGAAGAACTCATTTGAAGAGACCCTGATGCTGGGAAACATTGAAGGCAAAAGAAGAGGACAGCAGAGGATGAGATGGTTAGATAGTATTACCAACTCAATGAACATGAATTTGAGCAAACTCCACGAGACAGTAAAGCACAGGAAAGCCTAGTGTGCTTCAGTCCATTGGGTCTCAAATAGTCGGACATGACTTAGCAACTGAATGACAACAACAACAAAAAAAACAGGGAATATAGCCATATTTTGTAATAACTTTAAATGTATTATAATCTATAAGAATATTGAATTACTATGTTATACCTCTAAAACTAATATATGATTATAAATCAATTATACTTCAACAAAAATTACATATTTACTTAAGAGCACAAGACACAGCATTTAAGAAAACATAGCTGGCTTTTCAGTGCAGTCTTCTGGAATCCATATCCTAATCCAAATTAGTGGTTCTAATAATAAAATATTAGTCAAATTAGCAGGTAATAAAAGAGATCCTTTTGGACAGGGAGACATTTACTCTCCCTCAAACACATTTTCTTGTGTAATTATTCACAGGAATATTTTTTAAGTTACAAGGCATAGTTTATTTTATTTTATATCTTTTTTCAGCATTTCTTTCTTTTTTTTATTTTATTTTTTAACTTTACAAAATTGTATTGGTTTTGCCATATATCAAAATGAATTCTCCACAGATATACATGTGTTCCCCATCCTGAACCCTCCTCCCTCCTCCCTCCCCATACCCTCCCTCTGGGTCGTCCCAGTGCACCAGTCCCAAGCATCCAGTATTGTGCATCGAACCTGGACTGGCAACTGGTTTCATATATGATATTATACAAGTTTTGATGCCATTCTCCCAAATCATCCCACCCTCTTCCTCTCCCACAGAGTCCAAAAGACTGTTCTATACATCAGTGTCTCTTTTGCTGTCTTGCATACAGGGTTATTGTTACCATCTTTCTAAATTCCATATATATGCATTAGTATACTGTATTGGTGTTTTTCTTTCTGGATTACTTCACTCTGTATAATAGGCTCCAGTTTCATCCACCTCGTTAGAACTGATTCAAATGTATTCTTTTTAATGGCTGAGTAATACTCCATTGTGTATATGTACCATTGCTTTCTTATCCATTCATCTGCTGATGGACATCGAGGTTGCTTCCATGTCCTGGCTATTATAAACAGTGCTGCGATGAACATTTGGGTACACGTGTCTCTTTCAGTTCTGGTTTCCTTGGTGTATATGTCTAGCAGTGGGATTGCTGGATCATAAGGCAGTTCTATTTCCAATTTTTTAAGGAATCTCCACACTGTTCTCCATAGTGGCTGTACTAGTTTGCATTCCCGTCAACAGTATAAGAGGGTTCCCTTTTCTCCACACCCTCTCCAGCATTTATTGCTTGTAGACTTTTGATTCCCAGCCATTCTGACTGGTGTGAAATGGTACCTCGTAGTGGTTTTGATATGCATTTCTCTGATAATGAGTGATGTTGAGCATCTTTTCATGTGTTTGTTAGCCATCTGTATGTCTTCTTTGGAGAAATGTCTATTTAGTTCTTTGGCCCATTTTTTGATTGGATCATTTATTTTTCTGGAATTGAGCTGTAGGAGTTGCTTGTATATTTTTGAGATTAGTTGTTTGTCTGTTGCTTCATTTGCTATTATTTTCTCCCATTCTGAAGGCTGTCTTTTCACCTTGCTTGTAGTTTCCTTTGTGGTGCAGAAGGTTTTAAGTTTAATTAGGTCCCATTTGTTTATTTTTGCTTTTATTTCCAATATTCTGGGAGGTGGGTCATAGAGGATCCTGCTGTGATGTATGTCGGAGAGTGTTTTGCCTATGTTCTCCTCTAAGAGTGTTATAGTTTCTGGTCTTACGTTTAGATCTTTAATCCATTTTGAGTTTATTTTTCTGTATGGTGTTAGAAAGTGCTCTAGTTTCATTCTTTTACAAGTGGTTGACCAGTTTTCCCAGCACCACTTGTTAAAGAGATTGTCTTTAACCCATTGTATATTCTTACCTCTTTTGTCAAAGATAAGGTGTCCATATGTGAGTGGATTTATCTCTGGGCTTTCTATTTTGTTTCATTGATCTACATTTCTGTCTTTGTGCCAGTACCATACTGTCTTGATGACTGTGGCTTTGTAGTAGAGCCTGAAGTCAGGCATGTTGATTCCTCCAGTTCCATTCTTCTTTCTCAAGATTGCTTTGGCTATTCGAGGTGTTTTGTATTTCCATACAAATTGTGGAATTATTTGTTCCAGCTCTGTGAAGAATACCATTGGTAACTTGATAGGGATTGCATTGAATCTATAAATTGCTTTGGGTAGTATACTTATTTTCACTATATTGATTCTTCCAATCCATGAACATGGTATATTTCTCCATCTATTAGTATCCACTTTGATTTCTTTCACCAGTGTTTTATAGTTTTCTATATATAGGTCTTTAGTTTCTTTAGGTAGGTATATTCCTAAGTATTTTATTCTTTTCGTTGCAATGGTGAATGGAATTGTTTTCTTAATTTCTCTTTCTATTTTCTCATTATTAGTGTATAGGAATGCCAGCTCTCCAGCAAATACTAAAGGATTTTCTCTAGACAGGAAACACAAAAAGGGTGTATAAATTTGAACCCAAAACAATAAAGTAAATGGCAACAGGATCATACTTATCAATAATTACTTTAAACGTAAATGGGTTGAATGCCCCAACCAAAACACAAAGACTGGCTGAACTGATACAAAAACAAGACCCCTATATATGTTGTCTACAAGAGACCCACCTCAAAACAAGGGACACATACACACTGAAAGTGAAGGGCTGGAAAAAGATTTTCCATGCAAATAGAGATCAAAAGAAAGCAGGAGTAGCAGTACTCATATCAGATAAAATAGGCTTTAAAACAAAGGCTGTGAAAAGAGACAAAGAAGGTCACTACATAATGATCAAAGGATCAATCCAAGAAGAAGAAGTAGCAATTATAAATATATATGCACCCCACATAGGAGCACAGCAATAGGTAAGACAAATGCTAACAAGTATTAAAGGAGAAATTAACAATAACACAATAACAGTGGGAGAGTTTAATATCCCACTCACACCTATGGATAGATCAACTAAACAGAAAATTAACAAGGAAACACAAACTTAAACGATACAGTAGACCAGTTAGACCTAATTGATATCTATAGGACATTTCATCCCCAAACAATGAATTTCACCTTTTTCTCAAGTGCACATGGAACCTTCTCCAGGATAGATCACATCCTGGGCCATAAATCTAGCTTGGTAAATTCAAAAAAAATTGAAATCATTCCAAGCATCTTTTCTGACCACAATGCAGTAAGATTAGATCTCAATTACAGGAGAAAAACTATTAAAAATTCCAACATATGGAGGCTGAACAACACCCTGCTGAATAACCAACAAATCACAGAAGAAATCAAAAAAGAAATCAAAATTTACATAGAAACGAATGAAAATGAAAACACAACAACCCAAAACCTGTGGGACACTGTAAAATCAGTCTTAAGGGGAAAATTCACAGCAATACAGGCATACCTCAAGAAACAAGAAAAAAGTCAAATAAATAACCTAACTCTACACCTAAAGCAACTAGAAAAGGAAGAAATGAAGAACTCCAGGGTTAGTAGAAGGAAAAAAATCTTAAAAATTAGGGCAGAAATAAATGCAAAAGAAACAAAGGAGACCACAGAAAAAATCAACAAAGCCAAAAGGTGGTTCTTTGAAAGGATAAATAAAATTGACAAACCATTAGCCAGACTCATCAAGAAACAAAGGGAGAAAAATCAAATCAATAAAACTAGAAATGAAAATGGATAAATCACAACAGACAACACAGAAATACAAAGGATCATAAGAGACTGCTATTAGCAATTATATGCCAATAAAATGGACAATGTGGAAGAAATGGACAAATTCTTAGAAAAGTACAATTTTCCAAAACTGGACCAGGAAGAAATACAAAATCTTAACAGACCCATCACAAGCACGGAAATTGAAACTGTAATCAGAAATCTTCCAGCAAACAAAAACCCAGGTCCAGACGGCTTCACAGCTGAATTCTACCAACAATTTAGAGAAGAGCTAACACCTATCCTGCTCAAAGTCTTCCAGAAATTTGCAGAGGAAGGTAAACTTCCAAACTCATTCTATGAGGCCACCATCACCCTAATACTAAAACCTGACAAAGATGCCACAAAAAAAGAAAACTACAGGCCAATATCACTGATGAACATAGATGCAAAAATCCGTAACAAAATTCTAGCAGTCAGAATCCAACAACATATTAAAAAGATCATACACCATGACCAAGTGGGCTTTATCCCAGGGATGCAAGGATTCTTCAATATCCACAAATCAATCAATGTAATACACCACATTAACAAATTGAAAAATAAAAACCATATGATTATCTCAATAGACGCAATGAAAGCCTTTGACAAAATTCAACATCCATGTATGATAAAAACTCTCCAGAAAGCAGGAATCGAAGGAACATACCTCAACATAATAAAAGCTATGTATGACAAACCCACAGCAAACATTATCCTCAATGGTGCAAAATTTAAAGCATTTCCTCTAAAGTCAGGAACAAGACAAGGGTGCCCACTTTCAGCATTACTATCAACATAGTTCTGGAAGTTTTGGCCACAGCAATCAGAGCAGAAAAAGAAATAAAAGGAATCCAAATTGGAAAGGAAGTAAAACTCTCACTGTTTGCAGATGACATGATCGTCTACATAGAAAATGCTAAAGACTCCACCAGAAAATTACTAGAACTAATCAATGAATATAGTAAGGCATATTTTAAGTACTGATTTGCATTTAAAATTATAGAGAACATCCAATGAGTAAGTTGCAATGCCTTATTTATTTTACTTTGTCAGTTTAATGATCCCATCCTGAGAATTTTGAATTCATTGGAAAATTCATTTTTCTTACCTTTAAATTTATCATTTGACATAGCAGGAAAGGTACAATCAACTCACCTGGCAATAGGTACTGTAATATTTTTAATAGCATTTTATAGAAATATCATATTCAATTAGTAGTTTCACCATGCCACCTCAATAATTTGTGAACTAATCTATTAAATGCCATTAAAAATCATATCAGGGGATTTTTTTTCATCAGTCATTTATAAGTTATTAATACACTGTCAAGTTTAGAACTCAAGCTGAATTCAAAGCAAATCCATGGTCTTCAGATTTGCTCAGTGACTTTATAAACCAGTGACTTATAGGTGAAAGACTCTATTTTCCTATTCCCTTTTATCTAAATTATAATCTTTTCATTTCTCTGTGTGTCTCCACTGTTCTTCCTACATGACTAGAATCATGAGTTGTATTTGCACTGAATTGAGTCTCCTACTCAACTCAGCTTTTGCCTATTTCTATATCCAGTTAGAAGATGATGGATTTGGCTGGAATTTCAAAGACAGAATATGCCACTTATGTTGATTTTTTGTAATCTGTAATAGGGTATTATGTTGACATCCCTTCATTGAAATTTTAAATATGTGTATTAATCACAAAATCATATTTTTCAGAAGTACTGTAAGTATAATATTCATGTTTTCATATATCAAAACTACATTGTGCTTTGTTCTCTCATTTGCTTTTTATTTTTTTCTCTTATAATATGCAAATTTCAGGCAGTTCCTGGTTGTTGCTTTTCATAAATTTCAAGATAAAATTAAGATCTGCTTTTCCTAGACACTGTTTCAGAATAATTGTTTAGATATGTCCCTGCCACTTGGATATAAATTAAACTATTTATTAACCAAACAATATTTTGAAGTGTCTACTTTAAGAAGAACTGAAAGGAATACAAAGAGATGCCTACATTTTGTCCTTAAAGAGCTTACGATTTAGGTTAGAAGGAAATGCTCGGTCAAATAAAAAATCAATTAATAATAATGAGTTAATTTGGAATGCAATATTGGTTCAAAAGGTGTAACTCAATATTATACGACTGTTAAATGACTAGTGAAAATAGAATTTCTGTGGTCCAGCGAAGCTTCAAAGCACTTTAGCTAGACTTTGAAGGACAGCATTAAAATTTGAGATTTTTGTAGAGAATCCTGTCCTAGCTTCAAAATCAACATATAATAAAATAAATATGATTCTCTCTTGGGATCATATTACTATAATTTGCCTTTAACTGGTAATTCCAGGATACTAAACACCTGCAAAGAGCATGGACAATCCCTAATCCTGGCATCAGTAGCCACACCCAAGATGAGCTACTCTATTGTTTCACGTTTCACTGACCTATTTTGCCCTTAAGCTTCAATTCAAATTAAGCAATGGCCATCTGTCAAAGTTTGTGATGGGTCATTCAGGGTTATAAAAATGAATATTATAGGTTGTTGTTTATATTTTCACCGGAAAGATAGTCACTCAGATTCCCCTTCCCTTTATGAAATGGCATATGATGGAGAAAGTGGGTTTAAAAGACTTTGGTACGGGGAGGGAAGTGGGAGGGGGGTTCAGGATAGGGAACACGTGTACACCTGTGGCAGATTCATGTTGATGTATGGCAAAACCAATACAATTTTGTAAAGTAATTAGCCTCCAATTAAATAAATTTAAATTAAAAAAAATGACTTTGGAGATTTATAGGAAAATGGGTTCTCATAATCACAGGACTCCCCAGGAACTCTACAGTATTTAAGTAGGTTGTCTGAGTGAAAACTGAACTAGAGACTAAACTGAACCAGTGACAAAACTGAACCAGTGACTGATGAGCTGCAACTGGTTTTACTTGGCTGTTTTGGAGAGTTAAATATTATTGCTACTACCCACAGCAGTGGTTCTGATGATTTATTCCTGATCTTAAAGCCCAAAACTTTATCAGCTTTTCATCCTGATCTACAGTTCTGCCTTTATACATGTACCCTCAAGCCAGACAGGAATTCCTTGGATTACTGTATAATAACTATGGCTAACCAAGACATCTGTTCCAGGACCACCTGTTTGGATGCCTCTTATCAAATAGTGTGTAATTGCTTTTAGGGATGTTCCCAGAAATTCACAGACTCTTATTAGTGTCCGAAGTGAAGCATGAAACAAGTCCTTATATTACCCACTGATGGGGCAGTGAGTAAGAGTCTGCCAGTCAAAGCAGGGGACAGAGGTTCAATCCCTGGTCTGGGAAGATTCCACATGCCTCAGAGCAACTAAGCCCATGCCTCACAACATGAGAAACCACTGCAATGAGAAGACTGCACTGCAACGAAGAGTAGACCAGCTTGTCATAACCAGAGAAAGCCTGCATACAGCAATGAAGACACAGTGCAACCAGAAATAAATAAATAAAATAAACATTTTGGGAAATTATTTTGCTATTGTCTAAACCTAATGATAAGCTTGTAGTTTTGCCACAAACATGTCAGGTGCTTACAGTTATCTCTATCTTATTTATTTATTTATTTTGTTTGTTTGTTTTAGTTGCTCAGTCATGTCTGACTCTCGTCGACCCTGTAGACTGTAGCCCACCAAGCTTCTCTCTCCATGAGATTTTCTGGGCAAGAATACTGGAATGGATTGCCATTTCCTTCTCCAGGGGTCTTCTGGACCCAGGGATTGAACCTGGGTCTCCTGTATTGCAGGTAGATTCTATAACATCTAAACCACCAGGGAAGAACATTACTTTTGAAATGATCCTAATTAATGAACATCTCCATCTATCCACTTGTGTAGATAAATCAAGCTGGTTACAGATTTGAAGTAACTAATTTAAAGTTACAGATTTGAAGTAAGTTGATTTGAAGTTACAGATTTGAAGCAATTCGACAAAGTCTTGCATTGAAAAATGTAAATAAGAAATTAAAGTAATATTTAGCACAATATTGCTCCAATTAAACTCTGGGAAAAGGTGATAAGGATACATATCAGTCAGAGTTCTATCAAATAGAACCCATAGGACATTATGACCATCAAAATATGTAACAGACAGAGATATTGCCAGGCTGGAATAGGAACTATAAAGTAAGAGCTGATGCTTCAGTCCATGGACAAGCAGAATTTCTTCTTCCCTGTGGAAACTTGTTTTGCTGTTGAAGATTTTTCAAGTAACTGGTTAATCTCTCATTTACTTAATATCAACTGATTGTGGATATTAAGTACCATTTACAAAATAACTACATAATGTCTATATTAGTGTTTTATTTCATAAATGGCTACCATAGTGTAGTACAGTTTTAAAAAAACAAAAAGCAAAAACTAACAATTGCTGTTACTGTCATTCAGTCACTAAGTCCCGTCTGACTCTTTGCAACCCCATGGACTACAGTACATCAAGTTTACCTATCCTCTACTATCTCATGTCCCACGAGTTGGTGATGTCATGTCATTCTCTGTTGCCCTCTTCTTTTGCCCTGAATTTTTCCCAGTATCAGGGTACTTTCCAGTGAATCAGTTCTTTGCATCAGGTGGCCAAAGTACCGGAGGTTTACCTTCAGCTTGTCTTTCAAAGAATATACAGCATTGCTTTCCATTAGGAAAATATTTGTTTTTTAAAGAATGTATAAAAGAATATCTTTATGACCTTGTAGCTTGCTAAGATATCTTTGACAGTAACACAAATGCCCACACACAACTGTACATCAGCTTATCAACTGTACATTGATAAGCTGACCTCTTTCAAAATGAACAATTTCTGCTCATTAAAAGTCATCATGAAAAATAATCAAGTTATAGCATAGGTTAAAATATTCACAATACAAATATTTGACAAGACACATAGGTAGATGTGTTGTTTAAACCAATATTAAAAATCAAATAACCCAAGTAAACAGTGAACAAAGACTTGGATATTTCACAAAGGAAATATACAACTAGACAGTAAGCAAATTAAAATGTGATACAACTGTCATTAGAGAAAGAAAATTATCTGATACCACTACACTCTAACTAACATTGGAAAAATAAAAGGAACTGAAAGCATGAATATCTGTGAGCTTCTGATGTAACCAGAACTTTCATTCATTGACAGTGGAAATACGAAATGGAACCAAGTTAGAAAATCATTTGATAGTTTCTTATAAATTTCAGAATGAACTTTCTATGACTCAAAAACTCCATTTTGTATTTATTTTTGCAAAAGAAATTAAAACATATATCCACAAAATATTTGTACAAGAATGTTCAAAGCTCCAAATATTTCCAAAAACCTAGAAGCTTCCAAGCTGTCTATATACAGATGAATAATTTTAAAATGTATATAAACACAATGAACACTTCTCTACAATTAAAATTAGCTTACAACTCATATCCTCAACATAATGGATTAAATGAAAAAAAAAAAGGGGGGAGGAGCCAAGATGGCGGAGGAGTAGGACGGGGAGAATACTTTCTTCCCCACAAATTCATCAAAAGAGCATTTAAACGTCGAGTAAATTCCACAAAACAACTTCTGAATGCCGGCAGAGGACATCAGGCACCCAGAAAAGCAACCCAACTCTTCGAAAGGAGGTAGGAAAAAATATTAAAAACAAACAAAAAAAAAGAGACAAAAGAGGGAGGGACGGAGGTCCGTCCCGGGAAGGGAATCTTAAAAAGAGAGAAGTTTCCAAACATCAGGAAACCTTCTCACTGCCGAATCTGTGCCGAGCTTTGGAAGCACAGAGGGCAACATAACAGGGAGAAAAAATAAATAAACAATTTAAAACTCGCAGATTGCGAGCCCTACGGTAACTCCCCCAGCAGAGAAGCAGCGCAGACGCCTGCATCCGCCATTAGCAAATCGGGGCTGGGCAGGGAGGCACGGCGTGGGCTGCATCGCTGAGAGTAAGAATCTGGCCTGAATACCCTGAGCGCTATCTGAGCGAAATAATTTGGGCTAGCAAACCAGACTGTGGGATACCTACCACGTGAAAAGCCAGCCCTAACCTAAGACCGCCAGGCCCGCGCACGGAACAAAGGACTGAACAGAGATAGCCGGCTGCAGACCTTCCCCCTCCGGTGACAGGCAGCCAGAGCCGGAAGGGGGCAATCGCAGCCCCAGAGAGACATTATCTATAAAATTGGAAGCAGGCTTCTTTGCTAACTAAAACTTTTTGGGGGTCTGGACGGTCAACATCTGCCTGAGAAGGTGCGCGGGTTTTACATCCAGATAACCGAGTGGCGGGGAGGCGATAAGTCGCAGCATTGGCGCTCGCCTGGGAAGAACAAATTGGCGCTCGGACCTGGGAAGAGCACAAAACGCAGGCCCAACTGAGTCTGCGCCTCTGAGGACTACCCGAGTGCCTGAACCTGAGCGGCTTGGACCTGGGAGGTGCATGCAGCCCAGGGCCAGCCTCGGATTGTTCCCGGCGGAACAACCTAGAGTCCGAGCAGTGTGGACAGGGAGGCTACACGCGCCGTGAGCGGGGGCAGACCCAGGGTGGCTGAGGCACTGCGAGCCCACGCCAGTGTTATTTGTTTGCAGCATCCCTCTCTCCATCCCCACAGCGCGACTGAACAAGTAAGCCTAAAAAAAAAAAAAAAAAAGTGTCCTCCACCGTGCCCTTTGAGTCAGGGCAGAAACCAGATACTGAAGAGACTAGCAAACAGAAGAAGATATAACAGAGGGAAACGCCTTGGAAGCTACAGGCAATAGATCAAAACCCTGTGGTTACTACGGACTACATAGGAAGGGGCCTATAGATCTTGAGAAATATAAATCTGACCAAGGAACTAGCCAAAAATGAACTGAACCCACAACACCCACAAAAAAAACCCAGAAAAGTCCTAGATATATTTTTATTATTTTTACGATCATTCTTTCTTTTTTTTTTTAATTAAAAAAAAAAAAATTTAAGTCCTCTATTGTTCCTTTAATTTTCACTTTTATAACCTATTACTTTGCAAAAAAAAAAAAGACCCTATTTTTTTCTTCTTCAGCAAACTTCATATATATATATTTTATAATTTTTTGACCTTGTTTTTTTTTTGTTTTGTTTTGTTTTGTTTTTGTTTTTTTCTTCTTTTCTTTAACATTGTATTTTTGAAATTCCAAACTCTACTCTAGATTTTTAATTTTCGCTTTTTGGTATATGTTATCAATTTTGTACCTATAGTTTTTTTTAATATAATTTCTGTGACTTTTTTTTTTTTCTTTTCTTCTTCTCTGTTTCTTTCTCTTCTTCTTTTATATAACATTGTATATCTGAAATTCCAAACTTTACTCTAGATTTTTAATTTATGCTTTTTGGTATTTGATATCAATTTTGTACCTGTATTTTCTTTATAATTTTTGTGACATTGTTCGTATTTGTTTGTTTGTTTTCTCTCTTTATTTTTCTTCTTCTTCTTTTTTTTTTTTTTTTTTTAACATTGTATTTTTGAAATTCCAAACTCTACTCTAGATTTTTAATTTTTGCTTTCTGGTATTAGTTATCAATTTTGTACCTGTACTTTCTTTATAATTTTCGCGACCTTGTTTGTTTTTGTTTGTTCGTTTTTTCTCTCTTTCTTTTCCTTCTTCTTTTCTTTAACATCGTATTTTTGAAATTCCAAACTCTACTCTAGATTTTTAATTTTCGCTTTCTGGTATTAGTTATCAATTTTGCACCTGTACTTTCTTTATAATTTTCGTGACCTTGTTTGTTTTTGTTTGTTCGTTCTTTCTCTCTTTCTTTTCCTTCTTCTTTTCTTTAACATCGTATTTTTGAAATTCCAAACTCTACTCTAGATTTTTAATTTTTGCTTTTATGTATTTGTTACCAATTTTGTACCTTTAAGGACCCAATCTTCAGGACCCATTTTTCACTAGGGAGTGAGATTACTGGCTTGACTGCTCTCTCTCCCTTTGGACCCTCCTTTTTCTCCACCAGGTCGCCTGTGTCTCCTCCCTAACCCCTCTCTACTCTACCCAACTCTGTGAATTTCTGTGTGTTCCAGACGGTGGAGAACACTTAGGGAACTGATTACTGGCTGGATCTGTCTCCCTCCTTTTCATTCCCCCCTTTTATCCTTCTGGCCACCTCTGTTACCTTCCTCCTTCTTCTCTTCTCTGTATAACCCCGTGAACATCTCTGAGTGGTCCAGTTGTGGAGTGCACATAAGGAAGTGACTACTGGCTAGCCCACTCTCTCCACTATTGATTCACCTCATCTCATTTGGGTCACCTCTAACTCCCTCCTCCCTCTTCTCTTCTCCATGTAACCCTGTGAACCTATCTGAGTGACCCTCACTGTAGAGAAACTTATCATCTTTAATGTAGATGTTTTATCAATGGTGCTGTATAGAAGGAGAAGTTTTGAAACTACTGTAAAAATAAGACCGATAATCGGAAGCAGGAGACTTAAGTCCAAACCCTGACTCCAGGGAACTCCTGACTCCAAGGAACATTCATTGACAGGAGCTCATCAAATGCCTCCATACCGACACTGAAACCAAGCACCACACAAGGGCCAATAAGTTCCAGGGCAAGACATACCAAGCAAATTCTCCAGCAACAAAGGAACACAGCCCTGAGCTTCAAGATACAGGCTGCCCAAAGTCACCCCAAAACTATAGACATCTCATAACTCATTACTGGACATTTCATTGCACTCCAGAGAGAAGAAATACAGCTCCACCCACTAGAACACCGACACAAGCTTCCCTAACCAGGAAACCTTGACAAGCCACCTGTACAAACCCACACACAGTGAGGAAACGCCATAATAAAGAGAACTCCACAAACTGCCAGAATACAGAAAGGACACCCCAAACTCAGCAATTTAAACAAGATGAAGAGACAGAGGAATACTCAGCAGATAAAGGAACAGGATAAATGCCCACCAAACCAAACAAAAGAGGAAGAGATAGGGAATCTACCTGATAAAGAATTCCGAATAATGATAGTGAAATTGATCCAAAATCTTGAAACTAAAATGGAATCACAGATAAATAGCCTGGAGACAAGGATTGAGAAGATGCAAGAAAGCTTTAACAAGGACCTAGAAGAAATAAAAAAGAGTCAATATATAATGAATACTGCAATAAGTGAAATTAAAAACACTCTGGAGGCAACAAATAGTAGAATAACAGAGGCAGAAGACAGGATTAGTGAATTAGAAGATAGAATGGTAGAAATAAATGAATCAGAGAGGATAAAAGAAAAATGAATTAAAAGAAATGAGGACAATCTCAGAGACCTCCAGGACAATATTAAACGCTACAACATTCGAATCATAGGGGTTCCAGAAGAAGAAGACAAAAAGAAAGACCATGAGAAAATACTTGAGGAGATAATAGTGGAAAACTTCCCTAAAATGGGGAAGGAAATAATCACCCAAGTCCAAGAAACCCAGAGAGTACCAAACAGGATAAACCCAAGGAGAAACACCCCAAGACACATATTAATCAAATTAACAAAGATCAAACACAAAGAACAAATATTAAAAGCAGCAAGGGAAAAACAACAAATAACACACAAGGGAATTCCCATAAGGATAACAGCTGATCTTTCAATAGAAACTCTTCAAGCCAGGAGGGAATGGCAAGACATACTTAAAATGATGAAAGAAAATAACCTACAGCCCAGATTATTGTACCCAGCAAGGATCTCATTCAAGTATGAAGGAGAAATCAAAAGCTTTTCAGACAAGCAAAAGCTGAGAGAATTCTGCACCACCAAACCAGCTCTCCAACAAATGCTAAAGGATATTCTCTAGACAGGAAACACAAAAACGGTGTATAAACTCGAACCCAAAACAATAAAGTAAATGGCAACGGGAACATACTTATCAGTAATTACCTTAAATGTAAATGGGTTGAATGCCCCAACCAAAAGACAAAGACTGGCTGAATGGATACAAAAACAAGACCCCTACATATGTTGTCTACAAGAGACCCACCTCAAAACAGGGGACACATACAGACTGAAAGTGAAGGGCTGGAAAAAGATTTTCCATGCAAATAGGGACCAAAAGAAAGCAGGAGTAGCAATACTCATATCAGATAAAATAGACTTTAAAACAAAGGCTGTGAAAAGAGACAAAGAAGGTCACTACATAATGATCAAAGGATCAATCCAAGAAGAAGATATAACAATTATAAATATATATGCACCCAACACGGGAGCACCACAGTACGTAAGACAAATGCTAACAAGTATGAAAGGAGAAATTAACAATAACACAATAATAGTGGGAGACTTTAATACCCCACTTACACCTATGGATAGATCAACTAAACAGAAAATTAACAAGGAAACACAAACTTTAAACGATACAATAGACCAGTTAGACCTAATTGATATCTATAGGTCATTTCATCCCAAAACAATGAATTTCACCCTTTTCTCAAGCGCACATGGAACCTTCTCCAGGATAGATCACATCCTGGGCCATAAAGCTAGCCTTGGTAAATTCAAAAAAATAGAAATCATTCCAAGCATTTTTTCTGACCACAATGCAGTAAGATTAGATCTCAATTACAGGAGAAAAACTATTAAAAATTCCAACATATGGAGGCTGAACAACACACTGCTGAATAACCAACAAATCACAGAAGAAATCAAAAAAGAAATCAAAATTTGCATAGAAACAAATGAAAATGAAAACACAACAACCCAAAACCTGTGGGACACGGTAAAAGCAGTCCTAAGGGGAAAGTTCATAGCAATACAGGCACACCTCAAGAAACAAGAAAAAAGTCAAATAAATAACCTAACTCTACACCTAAAGCAACTAGAAAAGGAAGAAATGAAGAACCCCAGGGTTAGTAGAAGGAAAGAAATCTTAAAAATTAGGGCAGAAATAAATGCAAAAGAAACAAAAGAGACCATAGCAAAAATCAACAAAACCAAAAGCTGGTTCTTTGAAAGGATAAATAAAATTGACAAACCATTAGCCAGACTCATCAAGAAACAAAGGGAGAAAAATCAAATCAACAAAATTAGAAACGAAAATGGAGAGATCACAACAGACAACACAGAAATACAAAGGATCATAAGAGACTACTATCAACAATTATATGCCAATAAAATGGACAACGTGGAAGAAATGGACAAATTCTTAGAAAAGTACAACTTTCCAAAACTGGACCAGGAAGAAATAGAAAATCTTAACAGACCCATCACAAGCATGGAAATTGAAACTGTAATCAAAAATCTTCCAGAAAACAAAAGCCCCGGTCCAGATGGCTTCACAGCTGAATTCTACCAAAAATTTAGAGAAGAGCTAACACCTATCCTGCTCAAACTCTTCCAGAAAATTGCAGAGGAAGGTAAACTTCCAAACTCATTCTATGAGGCCACCATCACCCTAATACCAAAACCTGACAAAGATCCCACAAAAAAAGAAAACTACAGGCCAATATCACTGATGAACATAGATGCAAAAATCCTTAACAAAATTCTAGCAATCAGAATCCAACAACACATTAAAAAGATCATACACCATGATCAAGTGGGCTTTATCCCAGGGATGCAAGGATTCTTCAATATCCGCAAATCAATCAATGTAATACACCACATTAACAAATTGAAAAATAAAAACCATATGATTATCTCAATAGATGCAGAGAAAGCCTTTGACAAAATTCAACATCCATTTATGATAAAAACTCTCCAGAAAGCAGGAATAGAAGGAACATACCTCAACATAATAACAGCTATATATGACAAACCCACTGCAAACATTATCCTCAATGGTGAAAAATTGAAAGCATTTCCTCTAAAGTCAGGAACAAGACAAGGGTGCCCACTTTCACCATTACTATTCAACATAGTTTTGGAAGTTTTGGCCACAGCAATCAGAGCAGAAAAAGAAATAAAAGGAATCCAAATTGGAAAAGAAGAAGTAAAACTCTCACTATTTGCAGATGACATGATCCTCTACATAGAAAACCCTAAAGAGTCCACCAGAAAATTACTAGAAATAATCAATGACTACAGTAAAGTTGCAGGATATAAAATCAACACACAGAAATCCCTTGCATTCCTATACACTAATAATGAGAAAACAGAAAGAGAAATTAAGGAAACAATTCCATTCACCATTGCAACGGAAAGAATAAAATACTTAGGAATATATCTACCTAAAGAAACTAAAGACCTATATATAGAAAACTATAAAACACTGGTGAAAGAAATCAAAGAGGACACTAATAGATGGAGAAATATACCATGTTCATGGATTGGAAGAATCAATATAGTGAAAATGAGTATACTACCCAAAGCAATTTATAGATTCAATGCAATCCCTATCAAGCTACCAACAGTATTCTTCACAGAGCTAGAACAAATAATTTCACAATTTGTATGGAAATACAAAAAACCTCGAATAGCCAAAGCGATCTTGAGAAAGAAGAATGGAACTGGAGGAATCAACCTACCTGACTTCAGGCTCTACTACAAAGCCACAGTTATCAAGACAGTATGGTACTGGCACAAAGACAGAAATATTGATCAATGGAATAAAATAGAAAGCCCAGAGATAAATCCACGCACATATAGACACCTTATCTTCGACAAAGGAGGCAAGAATATACAATGGATTAAAGACAATCTCTTTAACAAGTGGTGCTGGGAAATCTGGTCAACCACTTGTAAAAGAATGAAACTGGACCACTTTCTAACACCATACACAAAAATAAACTCAAAATGGATTAAAGATCTAAACGTAAGACCAGAAACTATAAAACTCCTAGAGGAGAACATAGCCAAAACACTCTCCGACATACATCACAGCAGGATCCTCTATGACCCACCTCCCAGAATATTGGAAATAAAAGCAAAAATAAACAAATGGGACCTAATTAACCTTAAAAGCTTCTGCACATCAAAGGAAACTATTAGCAAGGTGAAAAGACAGCCTTCAGAATGGGAGAAAATAATAGCAAATGAAGCAACTGACAAACAACTAATCTCAAAAATATACAAGCAACTCCTACAGCTCAACTCCAGAAAAATAAACGACCCAATCAAAAAATGGGCCAAAGAACTAAATAGACATTTCTCCAAAAAAGACATACAGATGGCTAACAAACACATGAAAAGATGCTCAACATCACTCATTATCAGAGAAATGCAAATCAAAACCACTATGAGGTACCATTTCACACCAGTCAGAATGGCTGCGATCCAAAAGTCTACAAATAATAAATGCTGGAGAGGGTGTGGAGAAAAGGGAACCCTCCTACACTGTTGGTAGGAATGCAAACTAGTACAGCCACTATGGAGAACAGTGTGGAGATTCCTTAAAAAACTGGAAATAGAACTGCCTTATGATCCAGCAACCCCACTGCTAGGCATACACACTGAGGAAACCAGAAGGGAAAGAGACACGTGTACCCCAATGTTCATCGCAGCACTGTTTATAATAGCCAAGACATGCAAGCAACCTAGATGTCCATCAGCAGATGAATGGATAAGAAAGCTGTGGTACATATACACAATGGAGTATTACTCAGCCATTAAAAAGAATACATTTGAATCAGTTCTAATGAGGTGGATGAAACTGGAGCCTATTATACAGAGTGAAGTAAGCCAGAAGGAAAAACATAAATACAGTATACTAACGCATATATATGGAATTTAGAAAGATGGTAACAATAACCCGGTGTACGAGACAGCAAAAGAGACACTGATGTATAGAACAGTCTTATGGACTCTGTGGGAGAGGGAGAGGGTGGGAAGATTTGGGAGAATGGCAATGAAACATGTAAAATATCATGTAGGAAACGAGTTGCCAGTCCAGGTTCGATGCATGATGCTGGATGCTTGGGGCTGGTGCACTGGGACGGCCCAGAGGGATGGTATGGGGAGGGAGGAGGGAGGAGGGTTCGGGATGGGGAACACATGTATACCTGTGGCGGATTCATTTTGATATTTGGCAAAACTAATACAATTATGTAAAGTTTAAAAATAAAATAAAATTGGAAGAATAAAAAAAAAAAAAAAGAGATTACCAGCCATAAAAAAAAAAAAGAAAGAAAAAAAAACAGTACATAAAACAAGAAAAAAAAGGTTTATGCAAAGAGATAATTTGTGTGTTTTGATTTATATAAACTTTAAGAAAAGGCCAAATAAATTTGTGATGATAAAAATTAGATCTGATATCTCTTGTTGTAAGAGCATTGACTGGAAAGGGATATGAAAAAACTTTCTGGGATGATAAAAGAGTTCTAAATCTTGATTGTGATATTTGTTACACAAGTTTCTGTTTTTGTCAAAATGTACTATACTAATAAGGGAGATCTATACATTTGTCTACATGCAAATTATACATTATAAAAATAAAGTTTTAGGATCTCTCAGCTTACTTAGCAGATGGCAGTCAGTGAGGAAGTTCTTATCAGACATTGGAAACATACCAATTATTATAAAGGATAGTTATTTTTAAAAATTGTTTCCTTTGAAAATCTGGATAGCTGCAGAAGAAAAGGTTATACAGCAGACTATCAGTTATGTGTGCTGTTTTTAAAGTGACACAGTAAAGCATTACTGAAAATAAGTAAATAAAGAGATGAGCCTCAGGAGGAATTGGGTAGTTTGAAAGCAGAAGTGAATTTAAAAGAGAAGAAATAACAAAAATCTAAGACTCGCAGACTGAAAAAGTAAACTGCTTCTAGATCCCCACTTGGGAGAGCCTCATCTAGATCTTTATGCTGAACAAAAGACTTAGATATAGGCAGAAGCTGAAGTGTGGGGAGAACTGATTCAGTTCAGTTCAGTTCAGTCGCTCAGTCGTGTCCGAATCTTTGTGACCCCATGAATTGCAGCACGTCAAGCCTCTGTGCCCATCGCCATCTCCTGGAGTTCACTCAAACTCACGTCCATCGAGTTGGTGATGCCATCCAGCCATCTCATCCTCTGTCGTCCTGAGAACTGATTAACAGGGTTCAAATCATATGTCATTAATTTTAGAGGGAATGAAAGAAAATCAAGGAGGTAAGACTGAAATAAATAGATCAAACTAAATAACTAACATCTAGCAGCAAACTTGAGTATAGCTTCAAACATATGGCACTGACCAAAGTAATTCGGAGAAGGCAATGACAACCCACTCCAGTACTCTTACCTGGAAAATCCCATGGGTGAAGGAGCCTGGTAGGCTGCAGTCCATGGGGTCGCTAAGAGTCGGGCACGACTGGGTGACTTCACTTTCACTTTTCACTTTCATGCATTGGAGAAGGAAATGGCAATCGACTCCAGTATTCTTGCCTGGAGAATCCCAGGGACAGAGGAGCCTAGTGGGCTGCCGTCTATGGGGTCGCACAGAGTCGGACACCACTGAAGCGATTTAGCAGTCAGATCAGATCAGATCAGTCACTCAGTCGTGTCCAACTCTGTGCGACCCCATGAATCGCAGCACGCCAGGCCTCCCCGTCCATCACCAACTCCCGGAGTTCACTCAGACTCACGTCCATCGAGTTGGTGATGCCATCCAGCCATCTCATCCTCTGTCATCCCCTTCTCCTCCTGCCCCCAATCCCTCCCAGCATCAGAGTCTTTTCCAATGAGTCAACTCTTCACATGAGGTGGCCAGAGTACTGGAGTTTCAGCTTTAGCATCATTCCTTCCAAAGAAATCCCAGGGCTGATCTCCTTCAGAATGGACTGGTTGGATCTCCTTGCAGTCCAAGGGACTCTTAAGAGTCTTCTCCAACACCACAGTTCAAAAGCATCAATTCTTTGATGCTCAGCTTTCTTCACAGTCCAACTCTCACATCCATACATGACCACAGGAAAAACCATAGCCTTGACTAGATGGATCTTTGTTGGCAAAGTAATGTCTCTGCTTTTCAATATGCTATCTAGGTTGGTCATAACTTTCCTTCCAAGGAGTAAGCATCTTTTAATTTCATGGCTGTAGTCACCATCAACAGTGATTTTGGGGTCCAGAAAAATAAAGTCTGACACTGTTTGCACTGTTTCCCCATCTATTTCCCATGAAGTGATGGGACCGGATGCCATGATCTTTGTTTTCTGAATGTTGAGCTTTAAGCCAACTTTTTCACTCTCCACTTTCACTTTCATCAAGAGGCTTTTGAGTTCCTCTTCACTTTCTGCCATAAGGGTGGTGTTATCTGCATATCTGAGGTTATTGATATTTCTCCCGGCAATCTTGATTCCAGCTTGTATTTCTTCCAGTCCAGCATTTCTCATGATGTACTCTAGCAGCATTCAAAGACTTTGCTGCTCCTGCTGCTGCTAAGTCGCTTCAGTCATGTCCGACTCTGTGAGACCCCATAGAGGGCAGCCTACCAGGCTCCCCCCGTCCGTGGGATTTTCCAGGCAAGAGTACTGGAGTGGGGTGCCATTGCCTTCTCCATCAAAGATTCTATTATCAAATAAACCATAAGCCTGGCCTAACAATAATTTTACTTGTAGGATATGGCTACAGAATATGAATTTCACAAGAAGGAATACTCCCTAATGCCCATTACAAATGTTGCCATGGATTACAGGGGAAAGAAGAAAAAAAAATCGTGGACAAAAGATTTGTTCCCAGAGAACAGAGTGAAAGTCTACTTAAATACTTTCTCTATTACCAGGGCAGAGAGTCTTTATAAAGTCAGTCCTGTAGGTTTTTGTCATTGCTGTGACTCTCCCACCCTTCACTTCCCCAAATGAGACTTTCAATGATGTTTGCAATCCTCCCTGCTTCAGGTAAGACATTTCACCTGTCGTTTTCCATCGATTGTCAGAGTAGGATATCATACCTAATAAAGAGGACTGCACAACATCCACAAAGGCCCCCTGGACTTTGAACTGGATATTTCCTGGGTAAGCGAGTGATGTTTAATGAGGCTTGGGAGGCAGATTATGCAGGAATTTTTAGACAAACCAAGTGAATTTAATTTAAAGCAATGGTCAGCTGTTGAAGGGTTTTAGCAGACATGGCATGACCTGATGCATGTTTTGAGAATGTCTCTCTAACTATATGTAATATGTTGAGTGGATTAAAAGTGGATCTGAGTGAAAAATAGGCAGTAAATTAGGTTTCATAGCAATTAAGATAAAAGATGATGACAGCTAGTAATAGGCTTGTGGCAGAGGAGATTTAGGAGCATGAGTCAATCAGAAATATTTAAAAGGTAGTTAATTGAAATTGGCGATGCATTAGAAATAGTGAGAGAAGGCTGAGAGCAGGAGAGTCTTTTTACATTTGACATAAAAGTTTAGTTGTATCATGGTGTTATTTCTTGGGCACACAACTAAAAAATAACCAGGTTTGAAGGGAATATATCGAAATTGGACCAGTTGGATAAGGGGTGGTAATAGTCACCTGGAGCTATCTAATGCCTTGACTTCAGGAGTGATATGATCTTTGAATACTCATCTAGGAATAAGTAAGATGTAAAAAATGATTGAGGATCTTGTTTTAAGTTAGTCTAGGCAATGGCAACCCACTCCAGTACTCTTGCCTGGAAAATCTCATGGATGGAGGAGCCTGGTAGGCTGCAGTCCATGGGGTCGCTAAGAGTCGGACACAACTTGAGCGACTTCACTTTCACTTTTCACTTTCATGAATTGGAGAAGGAAATGGCAACCCACTC
Source organism: Bos grunniens (assembly GCF_055505025.1). NCBI lineage: Eukaryota > Metazoa > Chordata > Mammalia > Artiodactyla > Bovidae > Bos > Bos grunniens. The sequence goes on along the minus strand of NC_141179.1, from coordinate 3,259,749 downwards.
CAGTAATCTTACCTGGAGAATCCCAGGGATGGGGGAGCCTGGTGGGCTGCTGTCTATGGGGTCACACAGAGTCAGACATGACTGAAGCGACTTAGCAGCAGATGGTCAACACCAAAATCAGATTGATTATATTCTTTGCAGCCAAAGATGAAGAACTCTATACAGTCAGCCAAAACAAGACCATACCATACAGATATGACCTAAATCAAATCCCTTATGATTATACAGTGGAAGTGAGAAATAGATTCAAGGGCCTAGATCTGATAGATAGAGTGCCTGATAAACTATGGACTGAGGTTCATGACATTGTACAGGAAACAGGGATCAAGACCTTCCCCATGGAAAAGAAATGCAAAAAAGCAAAATGGTTGTCCGGGGAGGCCTTACAAATAGCTGTGAAAAGAAGAGAAGTGAAAAGCTGGAGAAAAGTAAAGATATAAGCAACAAATGCAGAGTTCCAAAGAACAGCAAGAAGAGATAAGAAAGCCTTCTTCAGCGATCAATGCAAAGAAATAGAGGAAAACAATAGAATGGGAAAGACTAGAGATCACTTCAAGAAAATCAAAGATACCAAAGGAACATTTCATGCAAAGATGGGCTCAATAAAGGACAGAAATGGTATGGACCTAACAGAAGCAGAAGATATTAAGAAGAGATGGCAAGGATACACAGAAGAACTGTACAAAAAAGATCTTCATGACCCAGATAATCACGATGGTGTGATCACTGACATAGAGCCAGACATCCTGGAATGTGAAGTCAAGTGGGCCTTAGAAAATATCACTACAAACAAAGCTAGTGGAGGTGATAGAATTCCAGTTGAGCTCTTCCAAATCCTGAAAAATGATGCTGATGAAAGTGCTGCACTCAATATGCCAGCAAATTTGGAAAACTCAGCAGTGGCCACAGGACTGGAAAAGGCCAGTTTTCATTCCAATCCCAAAGAAAGGCAATGCCAAAGACTGCTCAAACTACCGCACAATTGCACTCATCTCACACGCCAGTAAAGTAATGCTCAAAATTCTCCAAGCCAGGCTTGAGCAATATGTGAACCGTGAACTTCCTGATGTTCAAGCTGATTTTAGAAAAGGCAGAGGAACCAGAGATCAAGTTGCCAACATCCACTGGATCATGGAAAAAGCAAGAGAGTTCCAAAAAAACTTCTATTTCTGCTTTATTGACTATGCCAAAGCCTTTGACTGTGTGGGTCACAATAAACTGTGGAAAATTCTGAAAGAGATGGGAATACCAGACCACCTGATCTGCCTCTTGAGAAATTTGTATGCAGGTCAGGAAGCAACAGTTAGAACTGGACATGGAACAACAGACTGGTTCAAATAGGAAAAGGAGTACGTCAAGGCTGTATATTGTCACCCTGTTTGTTTAACTTATATGCAGAGTACATCATGAGAAACGTTGGACTGGAAGAAACACAAGCTGAAATCAAAATTGCCGGGAGAAATACCAATAACCTCAGATATGCAGATGACACCACCCTTATGGCGGAAAGTGAAGAGGAACTCAAAAAGCCTCTTGATGAAAGTGAAAGTGGAGAGTGAAAAAGTTGGCTTAAAGCTCAACATTCAGAAAACAAAGATCATGGCATCCGGTCCCACCGCTTCATGGGAAATAGATGGGGAAACAGTGGAAACAGTGTTTAAATATACAGACTTAAACATACAGTTTAAAAATAAACAGACTTTATTTTTCTGTACTCCAAAATCACTGTTGATGGTGACTGCAGCCATGAAATTAAAAGATGCTTACTCCTTGGAAGGAAAGTTATGACCAACCTAGATAGCATATTCAAAAGCAGAGACATTACTTTGCCAACAAAGGTCCGTCTAGTCAAGGCAAAGGTTTTTCCTGTGGTCATGTATGGATGTGAGAGTTGGACTGTGAAGAAGGCTGAGTGCCGAAGAATTGATGCTTTTGAACTGTGGTGTTGGAGAAGACTCTTAAGAGTCCCTTGGACTGCAAGGAGATCCAACCAGTCCATTCTGAAGGAGATCAGCCCTGGGATTTCTTTGGAAGGAATGATGCTAAAGCTGATGATGCTTTGGCCACTTCATGCAAAGAGTTGACTCATTGGAAAAGACTCTGATGCTGGGAGGGATTGGGGGCAAGAGGAGAAGGGGATGACAGAGGATGAGATGGCTGGATGGCATCACTGACTCGATGGACGTGAGTCTGAGTGAACTCCGGGAGTTGGTGATGGACAGGGAGGCCTGGCGTACTGGGACTCATAGGGTTACAAACAGTTGGACACAACTGAGCGACTGATCTGATCTGATCTATAGTTATTTTAAAAAGGTAAATCATTTAATATGTATTGTGAGTTCCAAACAAAAGTATCTCTATATTATCAACTCTGTGACCTTAGAAAATATTGGGAAAAAAGCATGCCCCTGTTTAAAATTTTGCATGTGAATTATTCTTTAAAAAATAAATGTACTAGTAATTACTATGTACCAGAATGATCAAAAGTCTTAAAAATTAATATCCATATTCATTATTTATAATCACCATAGATTGAAAGTTTACTTTAAAATTTAATTGAAGAAAAATGTGTTATTTTTATATCAGAGATAAAGTGAAAAATGATCATAACTTTGCTGTGGCAATAATGAGGCAACTATAATATTAAGATGATTTTTTTCAGTAGTTATCAGTATCATTTTTCCTGTCACATTATTTCCAAAATAAGAGAAAATTAGCAACTCTCAGCCACACTCTAAAACATTTCATTAATGTGGCTCATATTATTTGTATGTTTAATCATTCTCATTTTTCCCCCTTTGAAGATGAGTAATTTACGTTTGCTGGGCAAGGACTTAACAGATAACACAACTTTATTCACAAGGAGAAAAAGTTTTTTCAGCTTGTTTCAATATTTTTATTGCCATGTTAGAAAATAAATTTTTTGAGGGTATGGAATGTCTTTTACTTCATTATAAAGTTTATTTTCTAAAGAGATCTCTAACCTAAAAACTCCTTTACATCAGTGAATATGTAATAAAAATTGCTAATTAAAACCAGGAAAGGGAATGTATAAGCACTTAGATATTTGATCATTTTATTTTCTATTAAGTATTTTAGTTATGCTGTATCTACAAAGTTCTATGTATGAAATTTAATTTTGCAGAATTTTCCTGAAATTGGCTGTGGGGTAGAGGTAAGGGAGAGGATCAGGCTAGAAACAGACTTAAGAATATGTAGTGTGCTATTCACTAACAGAGAGAAATATATTTAAAATTAGCAATTGCTATGTTACCATCGGAGGAGGGTCAAGCGGAAGGGAAAACTAATGGGAGCAAAGCTTCAGGCAAATTATGAAATCAAAAGCACTAATTAGTCTTGTCAAACAAGCAGCTAAGTCACCACGTTGTGATCAACTTGAGAAAAAGATGTGAGACTATTTTTACTAGCATTTTCACAAAAATTCACTTTTTGTGCAAAGCAATAACTTTAAGCATGTCTGTGTGCTTAGATCAGAATTGTATTTCATTACTATCACTTTGAAATATCCAAGGATTTTCAATCTGATTCTGCCACTCAGCACTCCCACCATTTCTAGACTGGCCACTAAGAGCATGGAGTGTGTGTGTATATATATATATATATATATATATATATATATATATATATTTTTTTTTTTTTTTTTTTTTTCCCAATAGGAGAAAGCAGTTTTATATGAATTTCATCTTGTCAAAAAATAAATGGTCACTAAATAAGTGGCATTTAAAACAGTCCAGGGGTGCCAATTACTCATTTTATATATTTTAATGTTCATATGTATTCACAAATATTTTTGTTTTCAGTTACTCTATTTTCTCTGCAGATTTGTTTATCAAAATTTGTAAGAGTGAACTTCATTCCCACTTGCATTCTTATAGAAGAAAATAAAAAGGTTAGAATAGTCCTAGTTTTTACATACTTTATATATATATATATATTATTTTTTGTTCAACTTAGATTTGTTAACTCTTGCCTTAAGAATTTTAATTTGAAGATTGGAAAGTTTTCATTTCACCCTCTGTTTTAGGCTTTTTTATTTTTTATTAGGTTTTTATTATCATTTTCTTGTCCTCCTTTCCAATTCTAAACTCTGTTTAAACTGTGTGTGTTTGTCTGATTTAGGCATCCACTTTGTTATTTCTTTATTTGTTGATGTTGTTGTGTCCAACTTTCTGTTGGACACAACATGGACTGCAGCATGCCAGACTTCCCTGTCCTTCACCATTAACCAGAGTTTTATGAAACTCATGTCCACTGAGCCAGTGATGCCATGTAACCATCCCCAGTTTCTGATGTCCCCTTCTCCTCTTGCCTTCAACCTTTCTCAGCATCAGGGTCTTTCCCAGTGAGTAGGATCTTCACATCAGGTGGCCAAAGTGTTGGAGCTTCAGCTTTAGCATCAGTCCTTCCAATGAATAATCAGGGATGATTTCTTTTAGGACTGACTTGGATCTCCTTCCTAGTCCAAGGGACTCTTAAGAGCCTGCTCCAGCACCACAGTTCAAGGCCATCAATTTTTCAGTGCTCAGCCTTTTTTTTTTTTTTTTTTTAATTGTTCAGCTCTCACATCCATACATGACTACTGGAAAAAACACTTTTGACTATACTGACCTTTGTTGGCAAAATGATGTCTCTGCTTTTTAATACACTGTTTAGGTTTGTCATAGCTTTTCCTCCAAAGATCAAGCATCTTTTAATTTCATGGCTGCAGTCACCATCCACAGTGATTTTGGAGTCTGAGAAAATAAATTCTGTCACAGTTTCAAATGTTTCCCCATCTGTTTTCCATGAAGTGATGGAAAAGGATGTGATGATCTTTGCTTTTTGAATGTTGAGTTTTAAGCCAGCTTTTTCACTCTCCTCTTTCACCTTCATCAAGAAGCTCTTTCCTGTTCACTTTCTGCTATAAGGGTGATATCTTCTGCATATCTGAGGTTATTGATATTTCTCCCCACAATCTTGATTCCAGCTTGTGTGTCATTTCACATGATGTGCCCTGCATCAGTCCTATTCAGTTCAACCACTCAGTCATGTCTGATTCTTTGTGATTGAATGGACTGCAGCACTCCAGGCTTCCCTGGCCATTACCATCTCCTGAGGTTTGCTCAAACTCATGTCCATCGAGTCTGTGATGCCATTCAACCACCTCATCCTCTGTCATCCCCTTCGTCTCCTGCCTTCAATCTTGCCCAGAATCAGGGTATTTTCCAATGAGTCCATTCTTTGCATCAGGTGGCCAAAGTATTGGAGTTTCAGCTGCAGCATTAGTCCTTCCAATGAATATTCAGTACTGATTTTCTTTAGGATTGGCTGGTTTGTTCTCCTTGCCATCCAAAGGACTCTCAAGAGTGTTCTCCAACATCACAGTTCAAAAGATTCAATTCTTTGGTGCTCAGCTTTCTTTATGGTGCAACTCTCACATCCATACATGACTACTGGAAAAACCATAGCATTGACTAGATGGAGCTTTCTAGTCAAAGTAATGTCTCTGCTTTTTAATATGCTGTTGAGGTTGGTCATAGCTTTTCTTCTAAGGAGCAAGGGTCTTTTAATCTCATGGCTGTAGTCACCGTCTGCAGAGATCTTGGAGCCCCCTAAAATAAAGTCTCTTACTGTTTCCATTGATTCCCCATCTATTTGTCATGCAGTGATGGGACAGGATGACATGACCTTAGTTTTCTGAATTTTGAGCTTTAAGCCAACTTTTTCACTCTCCTCTTTCACTTCCACCAGGAGGCTCTTCACTTTCTACCATAAGGTGGTGTCATCTGCATATCTGAGGTTATTGATACTTCCCTGGGCCATCTTGATTCCAGCTTGTTCTTTATGCAGCCCAGCATTTCATACGACGTACTCTGAATATAAGTTAAATAAGCAGGGTGACAAGATACTGCCTGAAGTACTTTCCTGATTTGGAACCAGTCTGTTGTCCCATGTCCAGTTCTAACTTTTGCTTCCTGACCTGCATACAGGTTTCTCAGGAGGCAGTAAGGTGTTCTGGCATTCCCATCTTTCTAAGAATTTTCCAGTTTGTTGTGATATACACAGTCCAAGGGTTTAAGGTAGTCAATGAAGCAACAGTTGATGTTTTTCTGTTTACTGTTGTCCTAATTTTAATGGGGCATCCCTGGTGGCTCAAATGGTAAAGAATCCACCTGCAGTGCAGGAGACCTGGGTTCGACCCCTGGATTGGAAAGTTCCCCTGGAGAAGGGAATGACTACCCACTCCAGTATTCTGGCCTGCAGAATTCCTTGAACAGAGGAGCCTGGTGGGCTTTAGTCCACGGGGTCGCAAAGAGTTGTATATGACTGAACAACTTCACTTTTACATTTCACTTTCAATATTAATATAACTGGTTAAGATCAATTAGGCCATTCATGCTTTTTCTCTTCAATTGATATCATTGTATCAAGGAGATTTAACTCATAAGACTGAAACCAGCTTATCACTTTTTTTCTCAATTCCCTGCTCCTTTCACACAGGGGACTCCTCCAGTGTTCATCAAGGCTGGGTGAATCCAGCTGGCTGAATACAGCTGGCTGTGTTGAGTTTTCAGAGTGACTTGGGCACTGGGGACAATCTGGCTCATTTATTAGTATCTGAATTTTTGGTCCAAAGAACAATATCTCATAAACAGCACTTATAAAAGTCTCAGTTTTTCAGGATGTCAAGTTTTGTGCAAACCATCTTCTTGGAAAAGAAATATTGTTTTTCCCTGTTCCAGCTAACTATATTTTTACAGCATTACTTTTTGGAAAGAATACCTGTGGAATTTAGTTGAAAAACTAATACAATTATGTAAAGTTTAAAAATAAAATAAAATTTAAAAAAAAAAAAAAACCTTTAAAAAAAAAAAGAAAAACTAACAACAAAACAAAAACCCAAACCCTAAATGATCCAAATGGGAGTGGTTCATGTGTGCTAAGTTACTTCAGTTTTGTCTGACTCTGCAACCCTGTGGACCATAGCCTGCCAGGCTCCTCTGTGGGATTCTCCAGTCAAGAATACTGGAGTGGGTTGCTATGCCCTCCTCCAGAGGCTACGCCTGACCCAGGGGATGGAACTGCTTCTCTTATGTCTCCTGTCTTGGTAGGCTTGCTCTTTAACACTTGTGCTACCTGGGAAGCCCAAATGGGAGTGGAGATAGGATATAATCAGCAAATCACTCAGTTTCAACAATATCTACTTTCCAAATAAAATTTTCTAAAATATATATTGTGCAATCTATATCTATTTAATGAAGTTGGATTTTGGTCTCACTAAAATCATAAAACAAACAAACAAAAACTCAGATATCCATTGGTTTAAACTCTAATTCCTGGAGAAGGCAATGGCACCCCACTCCAGTACTCTTGCCTGCAAAATCCCATGGATGGAGGAGCCTGGAAGGGTCCATGGGATTGCTGAGGATCGAACACGACTGAGCGACTTCACTTTCACTTTTCACTTTCATGCATTGGAGAAGGAAATGGCAACCCACTCCAGTGTTCTTGCCTGGAGAATCCCAGGAACAGTGGAGCCTGGTGGGCTGCCATCTATGGGGTCGCATAGAGTTGGACACAACCGAAGTGACTTAGCAGCAGCAGCAGCAGCAAACTCTAATTCCAGGTTGGCAAGAAGGCTTTGTGTTAAGAAAAGTCTGCTGCTGCTAAGTCGCTTCAGTCCTGTCGACTCTGTGCGACCCCGTAGATGATGGCAGCCCACCAGGCTCCTCCATCCCTGGGATTCTCAGGCAAGAACACTGGAGTGGAAAGTCTATTGCAGCTCAAATGCAAAAGATTATTTCCCTAAACTTTACACATAATTGCAGTGACAATAAGCTATGATTAAGCAGTTTGAAGTGAAGTGAAGTTAAAGTCACTCAGTCATGTCTGACTCTGCCACCCCATTGACTGTACAGTCCATGGAATTCTCCAGATCAGAATACTGGAGTAGGTAGCTGTTCCCTTCTCCAGCGAATCTTCCCAACCCAGGGACAAAACCCAGGTCTCCTGCATTGCAGGCAGATTCTTTACCAGCTGAGTCACCAGGGAAGCCCAAGAGTACTGGAGTGAGTAGCCTATCCCCTCTCCACTGAATCTTCCCAACACAGAAATTGAACTGAGGTCTCCTGCATTGCAGGCAGATTCTTTACCAGCTGAGATACCAGGGAAGCCCTTAAACCATGCAATAGCTTTAAAATCTTGTTGCACTAAACAACTGACATTTTCTTTATTCATTGTTAAAAGGGTAAGACACAGGTCAAGTAGGCTGAAATAGAGATGGTATAGTGGGTTATATACAAAGTTTACTCAATGTAATTATTACTTAAAAGCTCCAAGGTGGGCATAGAAAGGCATAAGTCAGGGGCCCAAGAGACCAGCCCTGAATCAACAGCAAATAAATACAGACATGGACACAGTAGAGTCCAGGGTCAAACAGAGTTAAACAGCATATACCAACTGAAAGGCAAAAAGTCCAAAAAATAAGGTGGCAAAGTACAGACCTGAATGACTAAACCAATAACCGTAAAGGCAAGTGGGATAGTGGAAGATGAGGCTCTCCAAAAGGAAAGCCAGATAGTACTTGATTCTAATGGACATAGTTCTGACTCACAATTTTTTTCTAAAAACTGTATTTCTATCTAAACACTGGCTTAGAAGACAAGCAGTTGAAACTTTAAGGCCAAATGAGTATTCTCTTGAATTAATTATCCTAAAGATTCAGTAGGTGCACGCTGCTGCTGCTGCTAAGTCGCTTCAGTCATGTCCGACTCTATCTTACCTGGAGAATCCCAGGGATGGCGGACCCTGGTGGGCTGCCATCTATGGGTGCATGCTAACTCACTTCAATCATGTCTGTCTCTTTGAGCACCTATGAACTGTAGCCCACCAGGCTCCTCTGTCCATGGGCTTCTCCAGGCAGGAATACTGGAGTGGGTTGCCATGCTCTCCTCCAGGATACCTTCCCAACCTGGGGTCAAACCACATCTATTATGTCTCCTGCAATGGCAGGCAGGCTCTTTAACACTAGCGGTACCTCGGAAGCCCAGCCATGAAATTAGTTTCCATACCTGAGTGTTCATATGTATATATTACTATATGGTACTTAAAAATAATGTTGTTATGTATTTATCTATTTTTTATAACCTGTTACTAGAGTATAATAAGAAAAGCATCTTTTTCTATCATGTTCATGGCTATATGCCCAGCAGATGGCTTAAAATTGGCATGTATCAGTTGCTTTATAAATATTTGGTGAATGAGTCAATAATAGCTATTTTTTTCTTTTACTTTAATGCTCCATTTTTAAAATTATGAATCATGTCTCATGACAATCTTTTTGGTACAGTTCCAGTCTCTGTTTTATTGCATATGAAAATTGAAATCTTTACTATGTAGATAGATTAGCACTGCTCAGAAGCAACAGAAGTTAATGTCAAATACCATTTTCTATTGGAAACAAATCCAAAATTCTAGGAGCTTATAAAAATGAAACAGTGGCATATGGTGTGATAAGATTAAAGAGGACAGAAGTATAAATTCATAACATCATCTGTTTTTTTAAAAAAGAGAAAACAGTATTTTGAGAAGAAACATATTTATCATAGAATATCTTAAGTGCATAGTACTAACAACATTTATTAGTTGTTAATATAATTTCTATAAATTACAAAGACTAGTGGTTTAGCCTATATAACCTTGTAATTTCTAGAAGATTATATATTTTGGAAAAACCTATTATATAATGCTGCTGCTAAGCAAATAATATATATCACAAATCTAGGATTTAATATTTGCTTTTATTTTAGTTCCATGTTACCTTATTATAAGTAGAGAACTTCTTAAAAAAAATTCCATGATAGTTGACTATTGCCTATGTTAGGGAAGATTCCCAAACCTGGCTTCAAACTGAAAACCAAATCAGTCTAGCTGTGTATTGTTAAGGGGTTAGATCATGTGATGCAAAACCTGGCAAAGGAATCACTGTCTCTCCAACAAGGCTGAATGGAGCAGTTCCCTTACTAGGGAATAGATAGGGACATCCCCATCAGATCAGATTGGATCAGTCGCTCAGTCGTGTCTCTTTGCAAGCCCAAGAATCGCAGCACGCCAGGCCTCCCTGTCCATCACCAACTCCCGGAGTTCACTCAGACTCACATCCATTGAGTCAGTGATGCCATCCTGCCATCTCATCCTCTGTTGTCCCCTTCTCCTCCTGCCCCCAATCCCTCCCAGCATCAGAGTCTTTTCCAATGAGTCAACTCTTCGCATGAGGTGGCCAAAGTACTGGAGTTTCAGCTTTAGCATCATTCTTTCCAAAGAAATCCCAGGGCTGATTTCCTTCAGAATGGACTGGTTGGATCTCCTTGCAGTCCAAGGGACTCTCAAGAGTCTTCTCCAACACCACAGTTCAAAAGCATCAATTCTTCGGCACTCAGCCTTCTTCACAGTCCAACTCTCACATCCATACATGACCACAGGAAAAACCATAGCCTTGACTAGATGGACCTTTGTTCGTAAAGTAATGTCCCTGCTTTTGAATATGCTATCTAGGTTGGTCATAACTTTCCTTCCAAGGAGTAAGCGTCTTTTAATTTCATGGCTGCGGTCACCATCTGCAGTGATTTTGAAGCCCAGAAAAATAAAGTCTGACACTGTTTCCACTGTTAGACAGGCCCTAACATCTAAGAAAGTTTAGATGGAACTTGAAAATTCATCATAATTTTTCCAGAAGTCATGTACAGATGTGAGAGTTTGACCATAAAGAAGGTTGAATGTCAAATAACTGAGGCTTTAAAATTGTAGTGCTAGAGAAAACTCTTGAGAGTCCCTTGGATAGCAAAGAGATCAATCCAGTAAATCCTAAAAGAAATTAACCCTGAATACTCATTGGAAGGATTAATGCTGAAGTTCCAATACTTTGGCCACCTGATAGGAAGAGTCAACTTGTTGGAAAAGACCCTGATGCTGGGAGAGATTGAGGGCATGAGGAGAAGGGGGTGACAAAAGATGAAATGCTTGGATGGCATCATCAACTCAATGGCATAAGTTTTAGCAAACTCCGGGAGATAGTGAAGAACAGGGATGCCTGGCATGCTGCAGTCCATGGGGTCACAGAGAGTCAGACACAAGTGAGTGACTGCACAACAACAAAAACTCCCCATAGTACACTCCACTGTGTATGTTTTTACAGTTGGTAAATAACTTCCTTATTTTCTTGACAAATGTAGAAAGAATTGAGACAGAGACTCAAGAATAACACAAATGGAAATCAAAATGCCAGTGTCATAATTAAGACTGTTTGAGAAGCTTGGCTTAGCTCTATGGCAAGAGTGGGCTTCTTAAATGCTGTACTCCAAAATTAAATTTGTCCATCTAGTCATTAAACACGCTCAGATACTCCAGAGCTCATCCAAAGAGGTTGTGCCTCTAAAACTAATGATATGTAGAAGTAAAGAAAACCTAGCTGGCAATGGGTAAGAATAAACCATTCATTTTTCCAAATTGATCCTTCACCTAAGATCTACCGCTAACCAAGGGAATAGAGATGGAAAGGGCACCAAGAGAGGGGTCAGGATTACCCTAGAGAGTCCTTCCTCACAAGAGGCCAAGTGGTTGAAACTTAGTGTCACTCTATTGCACCATTAATCCTTTAGTCTTGCATGCGAATGTCCTGTCCTAATAGATACCTGCTAATATATGTTGCTACAGATTAATTCTTAATTTTTTCCTCCTTACTCTTTTCTTACTGTTTCTTTTCTATCTCTTTCATTTCATATTTTCTTATTTTTGCAATATAAACTGTATTATTAAATAACTTCAAAAATAATCTGCTATTTATGGAAATACATTGGAATACTTTCCATCACAAATATCTCAATCAAAGGAAAATTGGAAAAAAGCAAAACCACTTATAGCTTAGTGAAAGCAGAGGGGTTTCATTAAAAGTTAACATGAATTGAATTGTCATTGGTGGCAGAAGTATATGAAGAGCCACAGAGAATTTTCTGGGAAAATAGATGCTAAGTAAACACTGAGAAAAAGATCTTGCCCCTAAACACCAGTCTTGGTATTACAGTAAGGAACATAAAAAAATATATGAAAAAAAAATATGATGAAGGGTAATGAAGGCCATTTATGCCTAGCTATATTGGGATATTTCAGTAGTTCTTCACTTTTTCAGGCAGAATATATTTAAATAGAATAAAGCATTAGACATAGAAAGGGTGTAGCTTTGTAACATTTCATTAGTAAATATTTTAATAAGAAATCATCTAAAAAAGACAACTTAAAATATCAGGAAAAATTTATTCTACTGTAAAACAGAACCTCATTTCCTACACATTTCATACAAAATATGATTTTAAGTAATTGTGAAATTTATGCTCTTTTCTTATAGTTTATGCAAAAAACAAATTTGCTTACTGACCATGTAACACATTTATCTTTGAAGACTCAGCCATCAGACAATAAAAGAATCCTATACTACTCCAGCTATGCTACATATCAAATTGTACACTGTAAGAAGAAATGACCTCAAAAATTCTTCACCTCAATTCAGAGGTAGTGGGAGGCTTTTCTGCTTGATATAAACATAAAAATCCAATTTCACTTTTATACTCAAGTCCTGAAGAATAAATGAATAAATCTGATCAGGAGTCAAACTGGGCAGAAACTCAGGCTGAAAATGAACCAGCTAAGGGTTAAGGACTGCAGTAGGTCATAAACAGTTAGAGATCTGTACCTCAAGTCTTTGAAATGGAAGTCACAGAATTTTAGTTCTGAATAATATAAAGAAAGCTGAAAACACGAAAAACAGGAATGTAGCTGGAGAGGATAGAAAGAGGTCAAGGCAGGCAGATGTCAGCAAATATGAAATAGCCTATATCCCAAGAAAACTAAAATCAGAAGTGTGACCAACTTTGATTGGATTGGATTGTTTAGTCACTTAGTTGTGTCTGACTCTCTTGCAACCGCAAGGACTGTAGCCATAGACAGAGGACAGAGGCTCCTCTGTCAATGGGATTTCCCAGTCAAGAATATTAGAGTGAATTGCCATTTCCTTCTCCAGGGTATCTTCCAAACCCAGGGATCAAACCTGCATCTTCTGCATTGGCAGGCAGATTCTTTTACATATGAGGCACAGGGATGCCCATGACTGACTCCATACCTAGGTTTTTTTCTTTGATTATTATCATTATTTTTCAAGAGCAGGGAAAAAAAAAAAAGAGCAGGAGCCTATGACTTATAAATAACCTTGGGAAATAGTTATTTCCTGGGTAAAGGAAATGTCAGCAATTCCACAAAAACTGTCTAACCAATTTCTTTCTTTAAACATACAGGTACACCTCTGATTTATAGCTTCATTTTTTCAGAAATTAATGGAATATTCAATTGTAATTCTGCTACTCATTTTTTTTTAATGTGTTTCACTGCCTTCGTGGTCTCTAGATCTTCTAACTTTGATTCATTTTTGGTGTCAGATTTGAAAATAGAATCCAGATTTCTATAGTAGCTTGCTAGGACCACAACAAAGTATCACAAAATTGAGTGGCTTAAACAATAGAAATGTATTATCTCACGGTTCTGGAAGCTAAGTTTGAGATCAAGGTGCTGGCTGAGTTGGTTCCTTCTAAGAGTTGTAAGAAATAATCTGTTCCATGCTGTACTCCTAGCAATCGCTGGCATTGGTTGAACTGTAGGTGCAACAACTTATTTCTGATTCAAGTTTACATGGACTTATCATGCATATCTGTGTCGAAATTTTGCCTTTTATAGCAACATCAGTCCTGTTGGCTTTGGGGTATACCCACTGGAGTATGACCTCATCTTAACTAATTTACTGCAATTATTTTACTTCTAATAAGGTCACATTCTGAGGTAATGGGAGGTACCTCATCATATTAATTTTGGAAAAATAGAACCAATCCATAACAGTGCTTCTAATCATATGGATTGCATGCAAACATTGTGCATTAACCTTGTTTTAAACCTACTCCTTCAAAGAGTTGTGATTGGTATAGTCACTAGGGAAAATAGTTTGAAGATTCTTCAAAACAAAAAATGGAACTACCATATGGTATAGCAACCCCAAATCTATGTATATATCTGAAGAAATTAAAATCACTATCTCAAAGAGGTAGATGCACCCTCATCTTTGCTGCAATATTATTCACAGTATCCAGACACAGAAACAGTGTAAGTATCCACAGAAGGATGAAAGCGTTTTTTAAAATGTAGTATATATTTACAGTGGAATAACCTTTAGCCTCCCAAATAAAGGAAAGCCTGCTATTTGTGGCCACTTAAATGAACCTTGAGGGTTTCCCAGGTGGCAAGGTAAAGAACTTCCCTGCCAGTACAGAAATGAATCCCTGGGTCAGGAAGATCCCCTGGAGGAGTAAGTGGAAACCCCCTTCAGGATTCTTGCCTGCGAAATCCCATGGACAGAGGAGCCTGGCAAGCTATAGTCCATGGGATCACGAGGAATCAGATATGACTGAAATGACCTGACATGCACACATACAAATGGACCTTGGGAGCAATATGCTAAGTGAAATAAATCAGACAGAGAAATGAAAATACTGCATGATATCATATATTATGGTGGTTTAGTCATTAAATCATGTCTGACTCTTGTGATCTCGTGGCTTCTCTGTCCATGGGATTCTCCAGGCAAGGATACTGGAGTGAGTTGTCATTTCCTTCTCCAAGGAATCTTCCTGACCCAGGAATCGAACTTGGGCCTCCAGCATTGTAGGCAGATTCTTTACCAACTGAGCTACAAGGGAAGCCCATATATGGAATAATAAAAAACTCATAAAAAGAGAATAGAACAGTGCTTGCTAAAGGCTATGAGGAGGCGGAAATGAGGAAATGCTGATCAAAGGGTACAAACTTCTAGTTATAAATGAATAAATTATGGTAATCTAATGTACAGCATGGTGACTATAGCAAAATACTGTATGGTATTCTTGAAAGTTGTTAAGAGAGTAAATATTAAGTGTTCTCACTACACATACACACACACACACACACTATGCTAATTAACCTAATGGTGGTAATCCATTTTTGTAATATATATATACAAATCAAAACATCAGGCTGTACACTTTAAACATATATGAAGCTATATGTCAAATATACTTTAATAAAGCTTGAAAATCTTACAACAAATAAACAAACTAAGAATTAATTGTGAAGATGAATGGAGAGCATTGAGTCAGCTAGATAAGTTACTGGACAAGTTGTATTATGGGGCTTCCCTAGTAGCTCAGTTGGTAAAGAATCTGCCTGCAATGCAGGAGATCCAGGTTTGATTGCTGGGTTGGGAAGATTCCCTGGAGAAGGGAATGGCAACCCGCTCTAGTATTCTTGCCTGGAGAATCCCATGGACAGAGAAGTCTGGAGGGCTGCAGTCTGTGGGGTCGCAAGAGTCGAACACAACTAAGCGACTAAACCACCAACAGAGTTGTGTTATAACCAAAAAAGCTTATTTCTTTAAAATAGTACTTTTTACTATTTCCATTTTTTTTAACCACCTCCTGACTCTCTACTCAGTTTTTCCTGGCTTTATACTTAGCCTTCACACAATAGTGATCACTTGCCGACTGCCTTCATGTAACTTTAAAATCTCCAAATTGAAAGTTCTATTCTTGATCTCAGTCTCCTCTAAACTGCAGTAATTTTCATTACAGCCATAGTCAGACTCTCTCTTCTCCAGGATTTAATTAGACTTGATACCTGGTCTTTTACATTATGTCTCTGAACCACATACTTTTTATTGTTTTGTCTATCTCTTCATCTTTCTGCTGTTTCCATAAATATTTGCTGAATAATTGAGTGTATAGAAAAATGGATGAATGGACAGGTGGACAAATGAGCAAATTTTGGGCTTATAAGAAATGGAAAGTTTTAACTAAGGGAATTACACAACTAGATGTATATTTCCTTTCAAAAAAAGAAATTATATTTTTGATGAGTGAAGTGAAGTCACTCAGTCATGTCTGACTCTTTGCGACTCCATGGACTGCAACCTACCAGGCTCCTCTGTCCGTGGGATTTTCCAGACAATAGTACTGGAGTGGATTGCCATTTCCTTCTCCAGGGGATCTTCCCAAAATGAAGTGAAGTCGCTCAGTCGTGTCTGACTCTTTGCAACCCCATGGACTGTAGCCTACCAGACTCCTCTGTCCATGGGATTCTCCAGGCAAGAATACTGGAGTGGGTTGCCATTTCCTTCTCCAGGGGATCTTCCCAACCCAGGGATCGAACCTGGGTCTCCTGCATTGGAGCCAGACGATTTAACCTCTGAGAGACCAAGGATCTTCCCAAACCAGGGATCAAACCCGAGTCTCCCGCATTGTAGACAGAGGCTTTACCGTCTGAGCAATACATATACATAGTGAAATGGTACCATAATCAAGCTAAGATATCATCCCTTCACAAAGTTAATATTTTTTCTGTGTAATAAAAGTACATGAAATCTACCCTTTTAGATAATTTCCCATATGAAATGCAGTATTTTTAGCTACAGTTGTCATGGTGTACACTGAGTCTCTAGATTCATTCATCTCTCATAAGTTCAACTTTATAAACTTTGACAAACATCTCCCAATTTTCCCCACATCTTCACCCCTGATAACCACCATTCTACTTCTGTTTCTCTATATTCAACTTCTTAGAAGCAAAATACAAGAGATAACATCGTTTTGTTTTTCTTTCTCTGTTTGACTGATTTCACTTAGCATATTTCATGAGGGTATTTCCATACTTTTTTATTTTTTTCTAACTTTGTTTTCCCCAACAGTTTGTCAATTTACTATTTTAAAAAACTATCTTTATAAGGAACACCATTGGGACTCATTAACTAATGAGTAATAATAATAAATACATTACTCCAGATTGAGGTCTTTAAATTTTCCATCAGCCCCACTCCCCACTATTTTCATGTAGGTGCTCTAAGATAGTGATCAAGTACTTCTGAAGCCTATATATATATATATATTTTTTTTTTTTTTAATTTCTGAGATACTGCAACTACCACTCACTCTGCCTAGAACATGTTTTGGAAATGGATTATTCACTCATGTGTTAAAGAAATAACCTTTAAATGTGTTATCAATTATTTCCTGGGGAAATTCTTTTTGCATATTACCTGATAGTTTTGTTTCCCAGAAGTGGAAAAATCATTTATTTTATTCTGGAACTTTCTCAGATAACAATACCTCTTACAATTATTTAGAAGGATTAGTATTACTTCTATTTCTCAGAAGTTTTATGGATGTTTATTTTATACTGATGGCCATACAGAACTTTACTTGTAAATGTTATAGAATTCTATGATTTTAAATAGGTTCTATTTCTGACTTCCCTTGATCTTGCTACTTTTAGATCAAGAAGAGTTAATGTATGTTTATTTTCATAAACATTGTTTACTTGAAAATAATGAAAATGTTTAGATAATCAGCTCATACAAAGTTGGATAAGAGATCAAAGTCATTTCATTTTTAGTATGTTTCTAGACAGCATAATAAAAAGCAGAGACATTGTTTTGCCAACAAAAGTCTGTCTTGTCAAAGTTATGGCCTTTCCAGTAGTCATGTATGGATGTGAGAGTTGGACCATAAAGAAGGATAAGTGCCAAAGAACCGATGCTTTTGAACTGAGATGTTGGAGAAGACTCTTGAGAGTCCCTTGGACTGCAAGGAGATCAAACCAGTCAAGCCTAAAGGGAATCACCTTGAATATCCATTAGAAGGACTAATGTTAAAGCTGAAACTCCAGTACTTTGACCACCTGATGCAAAGAACTGACTCATTGGAAAAGGTACTGATGATGGGAAAGATAGAAAGCAGGAGGAGAAGGGGACGACAGAGGATGAGATGTTTGGATACCATCACCGACTCGATGGACATGAGTTTGAGCAAGCTCCAGGAGTTGGTGATGGACAGGGAAGCCTGGAGTGCTGCAGTCCATGGGGTCACAAAGAGTTGGACATGACTGAGCAACTGAACTGAACTGATGTTTATTATAGAAGAAGTTGGAAATTTAAATAGAATAAAATTCATTTTCTTCTATAATTTTTATTCTTCTTTCTTTTGAAATGACATGTTTCTTTTGGAATGACATGTTTCTATTAAGCCAATATCATTGTTCTTGGTTACACTGAAAATAATGCAAATTCTTGTGCATAAAGTTCATTGATACTTGTCCTCAAAAGCAGACTTTAAAATATAATGAGAAAAAATTATAACATTAAAATTATATGGAATTTAGAAAGATGGTAACAATAACCCAGTGTACGAGACAGCAAAAGAGACACTGATGTATAGAACAGTCTTATGGACTCTGTGGGAGAGGGAGAGGGTGGGAAGATTTGGGAGAATGACATTGAAACATGTAGAATATCATGTAAGAAACGAGTTGCCAGTCCAGGTTCAATGCACAATACTGGATGCTTGGGGCTAGTGCACTGGGACAACCCAGAGGGATGGTATGGGGAGGGAGGAGGGAGGAGGGTTCAGGATGGGGAACACATGTATACCTGTGGCGGATTCATTTTGATATTTGGCAAAACTAATACAATTATGTAAAGTTTAAAAATAAAATAAAATTTAAAAAAAAGAAAAAAAAATTAAAAACTTTCCTGCAAGTTGTTTTTAAAAATTGTTAGACTTTCTTTCACATGTTGCGTATTGGGAAATATCCTCTAGATACAGGGCATCAGAAACTTTATATATTTTCAAAGAAGAAACACTAATTGAGTTTTATATTGATTTTTAGTACTGTGGAATTTTCCATATTCAAAAAATCCACAGATAAATTTCAAATGAAAACTTTTATTTTAGAGAAGTTTTGGATATATAGAAAAATAGCTAGTACAAGTTACATACTCAATTCCCCCTCTATATAATGTCTTACACTAGCATGCTATATTTCTTTCAATTAATTGGATACATTATTATTAACTTAAGGCCATAATTTATTATGATTCCCTTTGTTTTTGCCTAATGTCTTTTTTCCTTTCCAATATAGCATGTTACATTTTACTGTCATATCCACTTGGGCTCCTCTTTACTATGGCAGTTTCTCACACTTTCCTTGCTTTTAATGGCCTGGGGGTCATTTGAGGATGACCAAACAAGTACTTTGTGAAATATGTTTCAGTTGTGATCTGTCAGATATTTTCCCATGATCAGATTGAATTATGGATTTGCGAGAGGAGGATCACAGAAGTACTGTCTTAATCACATCACATGGAGGGTATGTATGATTAATAGGACTTACAATTACAGTGTTGTCCTTGTTCACCTAGCTGAGGTGGAACCAGTTTTTCAGAATTTCTTCTACTTACCCTCAACTCTGCTTTTTCATACTGTACTCTTTAGAAGAAATCCTCTGTGCACAGCCCAGAGTTAAGAAGGTAGAGTATATACAAAAGTAATTTTAGATTTTTCTGCATGAGGCATTGGAATATTCTCCATCGTTTATGCATGTAGTCATTTATTTCTATTAGTACACGCTCATAACTATTGATCACTTTAGATTATAATCTAATGACATTATTTTTTGTTATTGTTGCTCAGAATGTTCCAGCTTAGACCTCTGGGGGCTTTAGTTGTCTCCTGTGTACCTTTGATATACCTTATGCTTATGTTTTTGTTTTTAGCTTTTCCCTGCTTTTTGGCATGTTTCAAAATCATCTTTTATATTTTCTGCCTCGGGCCTAGAATGAGCCATTTTTTTTCCAAGAAGCGGTGGTTCCTATTATGAAAGAATGACATTAGAAACCAAGATCTGGGTTCTAGATGTGCTTGTTTATTGCTATTAGGGTATTATGGCTTCTAGGATATCTTAGCTGACAAAGAAAGATTTCACATATGTGCATATAACCTATGTATATATACATATATGTGTATATATGAACTAAGTGGCTAAGTGGTAAAAGAATCCAGCTGCCATGCAGAAGATGCAGGAGACTCACATTCAGTCTCTGGGTAAAGAAGATCCCCTGGAAGAGGAAATGACAACCCACTACAGTATTCTAGCCCAGAAAATCCCATGGATGGAGGAGCCTGGCGGGCTATGCTCCATAGATATACAAAGAGTTGGACATGACTGGTGGGGAATATATATATATATATATATACACACACACACACACATACACATCCAAAAATGTTTCAGTATGTGAACATGTGTGTGTATATTAACCTATACATGAATTCATACGTGTCTTCCACCACAATCTCTCATTATCTAGATTTTTATAGCATCCTCCTCTTGCTTTTCTGTAACCTTCCAATTCAACAGTGAGAAATCTAACTCCCACCATTTGTCATTTATTTATTTAATTCCAGGGTATATGTACAGCAGTATCAGAATTTTTAACTAGTACCCTCATGGGAACAAGCTTTATCCATCAGATTACCAGGCTCTGTACAGTTTTTCTGCCTTTAGTCTTAACAGACTTCAGTCATTTACAAAACTACTTAGGTCAATAGGGGATCTCATCATATCCCTTCTGTGAGGTCATTTTATATATTTGTAAAACAGCTGGACTCTCTCATAAAGTCTATATTCTATCTTATATCCTACAATGCTCACATTATTTTTATAAATTTGTATATGTTTAAGCTTGCTTTTTGTGTTGTCAAGTTCTATGGCCTTATACAAATGCTTAGTGTCATGATATCATATATAATAATTTGATTTCTACTTTAAAAAACTCATGTTTTAACTCCAAAAAATTGCCTCCAAGTTCCTGTAAACCACAGATCTTTCACCATTTTTATAGATTTGTCTTTTTCAAACAGCAGCTTTCAAATTGGATTCTTTCATTTTTTGTTGATCAGTCACTCAGTCATATCGAACTCTTTGTGATCCCATAGACCGCAGCATGCCATGCTTCCCTGTCATTCACCACCTCCCTGAGTTTGCTCAAACTCATGGCCATTGAATTAGTGCTGCCATCCAGCCATCTCATTCTCTGTCATCCCCTTCTCCTGCCTTCAATCATTCCCAGCATCAGGGTCTTTTTTAATGAATTGGCTCTTTGCATCAGGTGGCCAAAGTATTGGAGCTTCAGCTTCAGCTTCAGCATCAGTCCTTTCAAGGGATATTCAAGGTTGATTCCCTTTAGGATTGACTGGTTTGATCTCCTTGCAGTCCAAGGGACTCTCAAGTATCTCCTCCAACACTTCAGTTCGAAAGCATCAATTCTTTGATGCTCATCCTTCTTTATGGTCCAACTCTCACGTCCATACATGACTGCTGGAAAAACCATAGCTTTGACTAGATGGACCTTAGATGGAAAAGTAATGTCTCTTCTTTTTAACATGTCATCTACATTTGTCATAGCTTTTCTTCCAAGGAGCAAGTGTCTTAATTTTGTGAATTCAGTTGCCATCTTCAGTGATTTTGGAGCCCAAAAAATAAACTCTGTCACTGTTTCCATTGTTTCCCCATCTATTGCCATGAAGTGATGGGACAAGGTGCCATGATCTTAGTTTTCTGAATGTTGAGTTTTAAGTCAACTTTTTCACTCTCCTCTTTCACCCTCATCAAGAGGCTCTTTATTTCCTCTTTGCTTTCTGCCATAAGGATGGTGTCATTTGTATGTCTCAGGTTATTGATATTCCTCCTGGAACTCTTTATTTCAGCATGTGCTTCATCCAGCCTGGCATTTTGCATGAGGTACTCTGCATAGAAGTTCCATAAGTAAGGTGACAATATACAGCTTCAATGTACTCCTTTCCCAATTTGGAACCAGTCCATTGTTCCATGTCCAGTTCAAACTATTGCTTCTTAACCTGCATGCAGATTTCTCAGGAGGCATTATAAGGTGGTCTGGTATTCCTATCTCTTTGAGAAGTTTCCACAGTTTGCTGTGATCCACACAGTCAAAGGCAGTCAGTGAAGCAGAAGTAGATGTATTTCTGGAGCTCTCTTGCTTTTTCAATGATCCAGTGGATGTGGCAATTTGATTTCTGGTTACTCTGCCTTTTCTAAATCAAGCTTGAACATCTGGAAATTCTCAGTTCAAATACTGATGAAGTCTATCTTGCAGAATGTTAAGCATTACTTTACTAGCATGTGAGATGAGTGTAATTGTGCGGTAGTTTGAGCATTCTTTGGCATTGCCTTTCATTGGGATTGGAAGAAAAACTGACCTTTTCCAGTCCTGTGGCCACTCTGAGTTTTCCAAATTTGCTGGCATGTTGAGTGCAGCACTTTCATAGAATCATCTTTTATGATTTGAAATAGCTCAACTGGAATTCCAACCCTCCACTAGCTTTGTTCATAGTGATGGTTCCTAAAGCCTACTTGACTTTACACTCCAAAATGTCTGGCTCTAGGTGAGTGATCACACCATCGTGATTATCTGGGTCATTAAGATCCTTTGTATATTCTTGCCGCCTCTTCTTAATATCTTCTACTTCTTTCACTTAGCAATACGCATTTAGCTTTCTTCACATTTTTCTCTAGCTAAATATATTTCCTTTTACAGATGTTTCAGAATGTAGGGTGTTTTGTTTGTTTGTTCCTTTAGTTAATTTTCATTGGCATATAGTTGCTTTACATATTGTCTTAGTTTCTACTGTATATGGCAGTGTGTGTTTAATCCATTCACCTACTGAGGATAAATTAGTTGTTTTTAGTTTTGTCAATTAAAAATAAAGCTACTCTGAACATTTATGTGCAGATTTTTGTGTGAACATAAATTTTCAATTTATTTGGGAAATGGCAAAGAATATAATTTCTGGATTTTATTGTATGACTATATTTAGCCTTGTAAGAAATTCCCAACCTGTTTTCAAAGTGACTCTATCATTTTGCATTCCCACCAGCAATGAATGAGAATACCTGTTGCTCCTCATTCTCTCCAACAACTGGCACTGTCATTTTATTTTTAATTTTAGCCATTTAAATGGGTATTTTGTGGTATCTCATTGCTGTTTTAACTTGTAATTACCTGATGGCAAATAGTTTTGAGCATCTGTCATATTGCCACATGCTTACTTCACATCTCTAGATCTTTTTTTAAAAAGTGTCTGTTCAGATTTCTTTTCTTCATTTTTTAGTTGTGTTTGTTTTCTTATTCCTGAAGATTAAGTGTTCTTTGTATTTTGGATACAAGTTCTTTAGCAACCATATGCTTTGTAGATATTTTCTCCCAGACTGTGGCTGATCTTTTCACATCTTTAATATCATATTTGCAGAAGATTTTAACTGTAAAAAAGCCAAATTATCAATTTTATTTCATGGATATGTTTTCAGTTTTGTTTGTAAAAATAAACAAGACAGAAAGATAACCCGAAGAATGGGAAGAAATATTTGCAAATTAAGTAACTGACAAGGGATTAATCTCCAAATATAAAAATAGTTCATGAAGCTCAATATCAAACAACAAACAGCCCAATCAAAAAATGTTTGGAAGACCTAAATGTCTTCTTTTCTCTGAAGAAGACATACATGTGGCCAAAAGGCACATGAAAAGATGCTCAACATCACTAATTATTAGAAAAATGCAAATCAAAACTACAATGAGGTACCACTTCATACTGGTCAGAATGGTCATCATTAAAAAAAAAGAAAGAAAGAAAAAAGAAATTTACAAACCGTAAGTGCTGGGGAGGAATTGTATATAACAGAACCCTCTTACATTGCTGTGTAATCTAAATTGATACAACCACTATAGAGAACAGTTTGGAGATTCTTTAAAAAACTAAAAATAAAACTACTATATGACCCAGCAATCCCACTCCTGGATATGTACTCAGAGAATACCATAATTCCAAAAGATTCATGCATCCCAACATTCACTGAAGCACTGTTTACAATAGCCAAGGGATGGAAACAACTAAAATGGACATTAACAGAGAAATGGATATAGAAGATGTGACACATGTACACAATAGAATGTTACTCAACCTTAAATAGATATGAAATTGTGCCATTTGCAAAGACACAAATGGACCTAGAGACTGTCATACAGAGTGAAGTAAGTCTGAAAGAGTGAAACAAACATCTTATATTAAGGTATATGAGTGCAATCTAGAAAAATGATACAGATGAACCGATTTGCAAAGCAGAAATTGAGACACAGACCTAGAGAACAAATGTATGGACACAAAGGGGGACAGGGTGGTGGTGGGATGGACTGGGAGACTGGGATTGACATATGTACACTATTATGTATGAAGTAGATAACTAATGAGGGCCTACCATATAGTAGAATGGAAAAGTAAGAAAAGCAATCTGTTTGTAGGATATATGTTAAATTAACCTTAAAAATGCATTCCAATACACATTAGATTCAGACAAATGCTGTTTGATTCCACTTATATAAGGTACCTTAAATAGTCAAATTCATAGCGTCAGAATGTACATTGGTGGATACCAGAGGGTGAGGGTGGGAAGGGAAATAGGTAGTTAGTGTTTAATGGGGACAGAATTTCAGTTTAAAAAGGTGAAAAACTCAGGAGATGGATGATGGTGAGAGTTGTACAACAGTACAGATGTACTTAATGCCATTGAACTATAGACCTAAATAAATATCTTTGAATAGCATGCTTAATATTGTGCGACTTTTACCATAATTGGAAATATATATATATATATATATATATATATATATATATATATATATATATAAAATCTTGTGTGCACAGATGTATCAGTTCCATCAGTTTCCTTTTAGAGTCACCATTTGGTCCCCTCCTCTGTAAATTTAGGGTTGGATGCAGTGGTTATACTGTGTTTTTTTAGGAAGACAAACCAAGATGTATCAGTTCCATCAGTTTCCTTTTAGAATCACCATTTGGTCCCCTCCTCTGTAAATTTAGTGTTGGATGCAGTGATTATACTGCGTTTTTTTAGGAAGACAAACCAAGAAGTGTTCCAGATACTAGAAGGAGGTTGCTTTGCTAAGTCACTTCAGTCGTGTCTGACTCTGTGTGACTCCTTAGATGGCAGCCCACCAGGCTCCCCCATCCATGGGATTCTCCAGGCAAGAACACTGGAGTGGGTTGCCATTTCCTTCTCCAGTGTATGAAGGTGAAAAGTGAAAGTGAAGTTGCTTAGTCGTGTCCGACTCCTAGAGACCCCATGGACTGCAGCCTACCAGGCTCCTCCATCCGTGGGATTTTCCAGGCAAGAGTAGAAGGAGGTTAGGGCTGTTCAAACCAGAATTCCAGTTACCCAGAATGTTGTATCAAAGGAAAATGTAGAATCCATATGCTTCCATCTGTTGGCCCCATAAACTCCTAGCCATTAGTTAAGGGACAATATGATGACCAGGGCAAGCTATCAGAAACATGAGGTCCACTGCAGTGGGCCTCACCTGCCAGGGTTTTTAAGGACTATGCTCTTTTCCATAAAGGAAAGCAGACCCTTTGAATACATAAACGCTTCATAGCTATGCATGATTTTTAGTGAGTGTGAACAGATTTAATGGAAATGTCAAAATAATATCTCAAGTATATTTTCAATGTAGAATACATATAAATTTTATATATGTCAGTGTTTTATAGCTTTAGCAATATCAAAATATATATAAATTCTGTTTTCAGTGTCATGAATTATTATTTTATGACTTCTGTGAGGTTCCAAGTATTCTGCTAATCACTGTGGATATAAAGTTGAGCAAGACAGAAACAACCTCATAGATTTGGGGGAAAATAGATAATTAATGTGTAATAATCATTATGTTAATAAGAGGTAGACCCTATGAGGCAATGGATGCAGGTTTGACAGTTCAGGGAAATCTTCCAAGAGATGGGATTTGTAAATTGCAATCTATGGAATAAGTAGAAATTAGCCAGACAGATAGAATCTGTGAAAATTGTAAAGTTTGGAGAAAATAAGACAAATTCCAGGAATTAAAGAAATTCATGGTTCTATATAATTTGGGTAAGGAGATAAGTGCCAGAGCTAAATCTAGAAAAGTATGTTTGGAGCATAGCATGAACATTTTTGTGTAACCAGATAACAGTGTAGATAGACTTGAGCCTGAAAGAAATAACAAATCATTGAACAATTTTAAAAGAGATTTACAAGATCAGATTAGATTTGTGTGTTTCTCTTTATAGTTCACTTTATCTTCAATACAGGAAAATGGATAGATTGATACAAGACTGAATATAGGGATTTAGTTGGGAGAGTAAGTTGGGACTAGAGTAGTGTTTGTAAAGATAAAGAGAAGTGGAGAGATGTAAGGGATATCTGGAAGGTATAACTGACAAGGCCACCAAATCATTTAGTATAGGCAATGGGAGAAAGAAGGAATCAAAGATGATAAACATTAAGCATAAATAAAAGGTGTCTGTTAGTGTCATTCATGACAATAGAACATAAGAGAGAAAAGAGATCCCAGCAGTCAAATATGAGGAACTGTCCAGTCCTTAACATGTGTGGGACCCATTATAAAAGTATCAATGTGCCTTTATTACATAGGTCTGCATACATGAAAGCTGTGAAGCAAGCAACAAATAGCTTAATAAAGGTGTTCTATTCCCTCACCTGCATAGCCTAAAAGGCCAGTTACAAGTTTAGAACTCAAACTTTCCAAAATTTTGCCCTAGGATATGGTGACAGAAATAGATCTGGTCCTTACCTCCCCTCTTTTCCACCAGTGGCCTTTATCCTTTATTTGAAGTCTATAGCCTATATATCCACAACCCTTGGAAACAGACGTCCATTGAGCTATCACTCCTGTGCTGCAAGTGTTGGCATAGAGAGGCTTGCTTTCAAGGGGACAATATCTAGGAAGAAAATCATGCAAGCTTAAAGGAAGGAATGTTGATGTCCTGGAATAAGAACTATGGTTCAAAAGTAAGGATTCAGCACCCAAAGAGCACATCAGTAGTCCTGTAATCTCTCAACCTGAAAAGAAGGGTTCAGCTGGAGAGTAACCGGAGAGGAGCCCTTTAAAACTCAGGGCCGAAGTCATGCTATTTTATAGACTGACTGTTGGGAAGATGATGTGGTGAAAGTTGGGTGCAGACAAGAAGTAAAATGAGCTCATTCTGAGACAAGTTTACTTAAAATTGCTGGTAAAATATCTAAGCAATAATATTTAGCAGTCAGTTAAAATACAGGTACACATTTCTAGAAAACCAACATACTAGTTTGCCAGTACTGCCATAAAAAAAAACTAACACAGGTTAGGTGGATGAAACAAATAGAAATTCATTTTATCATAGTTCTGGGAGCTGAAAGTCTAAGTAAGATTCTAGCAGGTTTTCTTCCTCTGAGGCCTCTTTCTCTGTCTTGCTAATGACCACATTTTTGCTTTGTTCCTTCTGTAATCATGAGCCCAAGGTATTTCTTTGTGTATTCAAATAACCTCTTCTTCAAAGGACTTATTTTGTCAGATTAGATTAGTATCCACCCCTAAGAGCCTTATTTTAAATTTAGCCTAATCTCTTAATGTCTTTAAAGGTCCTATCTCTAAATACAAGTTAGTATTTGAAAATATGAATTTGAGGAGGATATCATTCAAATCATGATAGTGATTCTGGCTAAAATATAGACTTGAATGCTGTCAATTGCTATGGGCTCAATTGTGTCTGTCCAAAATTCATGTATTGATGTTCTGCTTCCCAATGTGATTGCATTTGGAGCTGGAGCCATTGAGAGAAATTAGATTTAGATAAGATCATCAGGAGGGGTCCCTCAAGAATTAATGTTTATATAAGAAAAGATATCAAAGAGTTTGCTCTTTTTCTCTCTCTGTCAAGTGATCACACAGTAAAAATGCAGCCATTTACAAATCAGGAAGAGAGGTCTATACAGAAACTGACATTGCTTATACATTGGCCTCAGACTTTCAGCATCCAAGACTATGGGGAAATACATGTCTGCTATTTAAGTCTCCCAAATGTATCATATTTTGTTATTGTAACCTAGTCAGACTAAAACATCAATGAATGGTAGATGAGGCCACATGAACAATGAGATTACCTGGGAAAGAAGGTTCAGGGAAGAACTGTGAGGAATACCACAAGGGGAAGCAGAGGAGACTATAACCAGAAGAAATAAAATAAGATTGAAAAGGAAGAAAATTATTTCATTCAATGATAATGGCTTGAATAATTATGAATTTAAAAAATAAAACCAAATAAACAGAAAATGAATCTGTGATAGTTAATTTTATGTATTAACTTGACTGGGCCATGGGGTGCCCAGATATTTAGTCAAACATCTTTCTGAGTATGTCTTGAAGGTGTTTCTGGGTAAGTGATACTTCAAATGGTAGACTAAATTAAGGTGATTGCACTCCCCAAAGTAGGTGAGCCTTATCCAATCAGCTGAAAGCTTAAATAGCAAAAAAGACTGACCTTCCCACGAGTAGGAGGAAACGTCCTCTTACTTGACTGCTTTGAGCTGGGACATTGGTTTTGCTTTGTTTTTGTTGTATATGTTTGTGTGTGTGTCAGTCACTCAGTCATGTCCGACTCTTTGTGATCCAATGGACTGTAGCCTGTTAGGCTCCTCTGTCCATGAAATTCTCCAGGCAAAAGTACTGGAGCCATGAAATTAAAAGATACTTGCTATTTGGAAGAAAAACTACGACCAACCTAGACAGCATATTAAAAAGCAGAGATATGACTTTCCCAACAAAGGTCCATCTAGTCAATGTTATGATTTCTCCAGTAGTCATGTATGGATGTGAGAAAGCTGAGCACCAAATAATTGATGCTTTTGAACTGTGGTGTTGGAGAAGATTCTGAGAGTCCCCTGGACTGCAAGGAAATCAAACCAGTCATTCCTAAAGGAAATCAGTCCTGAATATTCATTGGAAAGACCTATGCTGAAGTTGAAACTCCAATACTTTGGCCACCTGATGCAAGGAACTGACTCTATGGAAAAGACCCTGATGCTGGGAAAGATTGAGAGCAGGAGGAGAAAGGGACAACAGAAGATGAGATGGTTGGCTGGCATCACCGACTCTATGGATATGAGTTTGAGCAAGCTCCAGGAGTTGGTGATCAACAGGGAAGCCTGGAGTGCTGTTGTCCATGGGGTGGCAAGGAGTCAGACATGATTGAGCGACTGAACTGAACTGAAAAAATGCTGGAATGAATTACTTCTCTTTCCTTCTCCAGTGTTCTGTTTCTCTGAAAAATCCTAAAACTAAAAAATAACTAATGTAAATTAATATAACACTAATACCCAATACCCAACTATTCCTAAACAGCAGGGAATTTCAGTAACAATTTGAAATGCATAAATTTTATAGAAATCAGAAAGAGTCACAAATTTAAAGAAATTCTATTATCAGGGTATCAAACAAAATTTTAAAAGTCCATGGGAAAATATGAAGTAAATATGCATATATACACTATACTTTGGAAAATATGAAAAAATTTAGAACATACTATGATGCAAAAACAGCTGTAAATTTAATTTTATTAATTAATTATTTCTGACAGAAGAAATTTCCTATAAAGAGAAACTCATTTCTTAAAATTTGTCTTTAAACATAAATAGAATAAAAATAACAGAGAATATAGCTTATTCAGTATATTAATTATTGAGCCATAACCCAAGCCAATTGTTGTGCTATTTGGTATGTTTACAGAGAAGCAGGAGACATGCAGGAGAGGGAATATATATTATTAAAGATATATGTATTACTGTTTTAAACAATACTCAAGCACTTACATTTTCAGTTCTATAAATATATACCTATATCTATACCTATATGTACAATTGTATACATATAATATTTTAGTAATTAATAAATGTGCATGTATGCTCAGCTGCTCAGTCATGTCTAACTCTTTTGTGCCCCATGGACTACAGTCTTGCATAAAGAATAAAGTGTTAATCAATATTTATTGCCATTTACAAATGTTAAGAACTAAGTATATTTAATGGGAGGAGAATATTATCTTCTGTGTTATCATGACTTATTTTCCTATTCCATTTTGTATGATTATCTGAAAAAAAAATGAATAATATTCCTCTACAGATAAACCTCACAATGATGATTAGCAGTTATCTTCCTAAACATTACAGTGAGGGCTGCAATTTTCATTTCTAATATTCTATATGCTGATTGATAATTATACTTTTATATAGGGGAAAAGAGTCATAGTTTTCTATTAAAAGTTTATAACTTTATTCTCTTCACATTGAAATGAGTTGCAGTTCAGAAACTGCCTTATCCCTTTATCTATAACTGGAATACCACTTTAGTCCTATAATTTGACATCTCAGAGAACTGTGTTTGGGTATTAAAAGGAAGCCAGCCTTTTTATCATTTTTGTGCTTTACTGATACATATTAACTTTCAGAATTGATGAATCTTTCCTGACTTTCTCCCTCTTCGGAACCGAGACTAATAGTCTGCTCAAATTCTGAGTCCCAGAACAGAAAACATGATTGGCCTAGCATAGGCAAAATATAGAATCCTGATTAAAAGAGCTGGATCTAAGGATATAGATTTACATAATAGTATAAAAAGACTGTATGACCTGTAGCCTACCAGCCTCCTCTGTCCATGGGATTTTTCAAGGCAAGAGTACTTGGAGTGGGTTGCCATTTCTTTCTCCAGGGGATCTTCCCAACTCAGGGATCGAACCTGGGTCTCCTGTATTGCAGGCAGACAATTTACCATCTGAGCCACCAGGGAAGTCCCATAAAAAGACTGTATGACCAGTGTGTAGTACATTCTTGACACTTTTGCAAATTAAGTTAATAAATATTTAATATGTTAAGCATCTGTTTTGCAACTAGTAATGTGCAACCAAAATATCTAGCAGGATAAGGTTTAATTCAGACATTTTACAAATATTTTAAAAGTTTATTTTAACCAAACATAATGTTCTAGAAAAGACTATATAAAATTATAAAAATCCTTATAATTAAACCGACCATAAAACTAGCAAAATATTTCATCAGAGAAAAGTAAATAATAATAAGAACAGTCTGGTCATAGGTAATTGTTAAACAAATTTTAACATAATGCTTTATAGAACACTTTGTCAGAGTTGCTCTTAGCCTCCTCATTTTTTACAGATGAGAAACTGAGAAAGGAGCTTTCTAAAAAACTATTTCCCAACTAGAGAGTGATGGGGAAGAGACTGAACCCAGTCAATTTTTCATCAGCATCTAGTTTCTAAAGCAATAACCCTATATGTGAGACAGCAAAAAAGACACTGATGTATAGAACAGTCTTTTGGACTCTGTTGGAGAGGGAGAGTGTGGGATGATTTGGGAGAATGGCATTGAAACATGTATAATATCATATATGAAACAAATTGCCAGTCCAAGTTCGATGCATGATACTGGTTGCTTAGGACTGGTGCACTGGGACGACCCAGAGGGATGGTATGGGGAGGGAGGAGGGAGGAGGGTTCGGGATGGGGAACACGTGTATACCTGTGGTGGATTCATGTTGATGTATGGCAAAACCAATACAATATTGTAAAGTAATTAACCTCCAGTTAAAATAAATAAATTTATATATTAAAAAAATAAAAAAATAAATTCTATATAACTATTCAATTTAAAATAAATCATTCATATTGTCAAGATAATTAGTCAAGCTGAATGAAAAATTTTCAAATGTTTTTTTAAAGATTAAATCTCAAATGGATTTTAAAGTTAAGTTCAATGAAAATATATATGAAAATAAAACCATAAATATGTAAATAAGATATATACATGCATATGAATAGTGATCAAACCTGTGAAGTAGAGAAAGATCCCTAAATTTAGAAGCAAAGGAATACCATAAAGGATGAGATGATCATATTTCACTATCATAAACAACTGAAATCCTTTACAATGATGCTTTAATGATTAAAATGATTAAAATAATGTTTAATGAGTAAAAACAAATAAGAAGTACATCTGCAATAAATGTTAAAATCAAAAGCTACAATTTGTTCCTAAAAAGTGTTTATAGGTTTAATCCAAAGGTCTGAATAATTAATATTACTACCTATAAAAAGAGGAACAGAGCATTTAAATTTTAAAAGAAATGTACAAACTGCAATACTTAAATAGAAAACAGGTATAAATGCAAAATTGACAAAAGGATAAATAAAATAGGTTTAAAATCACAGAAAAATATCAAATTCCTTTTATGGTACCAGCATTATAAATTAATGTATTATTTTCATCATTTAAATTAAGACAAATTTTTAAGACATTTAATGCTGCAAAAAATGAAATAAGAATGATACTCTCAGATACTGCTCATAGGAATAGAAATCTACTATCAGATATTATCAGTAACTATATAATGTTCATGGATTATGATAATGAGATTTCCATTCATGGTAATAGTCAATAAAAAAACATTAGGAATAGGACACCATGAACTTGATAAAAACTGAAAATAGTCTATCCAATTATTTGGTGGAATGCTAAAAACTTAGAATATACCTATTCAGAGGAATATTAGCTATCTCATTCTTTATATACAATATTATCTCTTCAGTCACTCAGTCATGTTCCGCTCTTTGCAACCCCATGAACTTCAGCACACTAGTCTTCCCTGTCCATTATCAACTTTCAGAGCTTGCTCAAATTCATGTCCATGAAGTCAGTGATGATATCCAAACATCTCATCCTCTGTCGTTCCCTTCTCCTGCCTTCAATCATTCCCAGCATAAGGGTCTTTTCAAATGAATCAGTTCTTTGCATCGGGTGGCCAAAGTATTGGAGTTTCAGCTTCAGCATCAGTCCTTGCAATGAATATTCAAGACTGATTTCCTTTAGGATGGACTGGTTGTATCTCCTTGCAGTCCAATAGATTCTCAAGAGTCTTCTCCAACACCACAATTCAAAAGCATCAACTCTTTGGTGCTCAGCTTTCTTTATAGTCCAACTCTCACATCCATACATGACTACTGGAAAAACCATAGCCTTGACTAGATGGACCTTTATATAATATTATAGATATGTTGATATAATGTTAAATGGGAAGTACAGGACATAATGTTATACATTTAGAACAAAAATATTTGGTCTTCAAGACAAGGAGTCCTCTCTCACCATTCTTATTCATCACAGGCCTTGTTGGTGTTGTTTACTTGCAAAGTCATGTCTGACTCTTTGTGACCCTGTGGACTGCAGCACACCAGCATAGTACTAGAGCAATTAGACAAGGAAAATAAATAAAAAGCTTTCAAACTGAAAAAGAAAAGTAAAACTGTGTCTTTTCTCCTCTCCTTAAAGATATCTGGTAGAAACAATCTCAATGCTCTGAAGCAGTTATAATGACCCTCATTTTTAAAAATTTTTTGTTTTTTAATTGAAGCATAATTGCATTATAGAATTTTGTTATTTTCTGTCAAACCTATCACTGATTCATGTTGACCTTTTTTTTTTAACTTATTTTATATTTTGTATTGGAATATAGCTGGAAAGGACATGGGATTAGTCTATATCAATGATTGGGTTGCACACACATACAAAAAGAAAATGTAAAACTGTCACTGTTTTCAGCTAACACGATTTTATATTTATAATACTGTAAAGATTCTACCAAAAAAATACTAAAAATAATAAACAAATACAGTAAAGTTGCATGGTACAAAATCAATATAAAAAATGTGTTGCATTTTTACATACAATGAACTGGCAGAAACAGAAATTAAGAAAACAATCCCATTTAAAATTGCAATAAACAAAGAATAAAACACCTAGATATAAATCTAGATGAGGTAAAAGATATATACTAAGAAAACTATGAGATAGTGTTGAAATAAATTGAAGAAGACACAAAGAAATGGAAAGATATTTTGTGCTCAAGATTGGGAAAAACTAACATTCCTAAAATATGCATATTACCTAAAGTAATCTACAGATTCGATGCAGGATACAGGAAGCTTGGGGCTGGTGCACTGGGATGACCCAGAGGGATAGGGAACATGTGTACACCTGTGGCAGATGCATGTTGATGTATGGCAAGACCAATACAATATTGTAAAGTAAAAAAAAATAATAATAAAACTAAATAAAATAAATAAATAAATGTCATCCCTATTGAAATTCCAGCAACATTTTTCACAGGTATAAAACAAATATCCTAAAATTTATATGGAACCACAAAAGATTGTGGATAGCCAAAGCAATCCATCGGTGGGGTGGGATGGGGGAGCGGAAAGAATTAAGCTACAGGTATCATAGTTCTTAATTTCAAACTGTATTACAAGGCTATAGTAATCAGAACAACATGATACAGGCAGAAAAACAGACATATAGATCAATGGAACAAAGATAAGCTCTCATATAGACAATTAATTTATGACAAAGGAGTAAAGAACATAAAGTGGATAAAGAAGAGTCTCTTCAGTAAACAATACTGTGAAAATTAGACATCAAAAGAATGAAACTAGACCTCCATCTCACACCATAAACAAACATCAACTGAAAATGGATTAAATACTTGAATATAAAACCTTAAAGCATAAAGCTCCTAGAAGAAAAAAAAAAAAAAGTACAACTTTTGACATTGGTCTTAGCAATATATTTTTGGATATGTCTCCTCAGGCAAGGGCAACAAAGGCAAAAGTAAAACAAATGGGACTTCACTGAATTAAAAATTTTTTTCCCAGCAACAGAAACCATGCACAAAGTGAAAAGACAATTTACTGTTGGGAGAAGATATCTGCAAGTCATATATTTGAAAATGGTTAATATTCAAAATATATAAAGAATACATACAACTCAACAATAAAAAACAATCTGATTAATATATGGCCAGAAAAGCTGAATAGACAATTTTCTAAAGAAGGCATAAGGATGGCTAAAAGACATATAAAAAATTAAAACTACACTGTAATGTCACCTTATGCCAATTAGAATGGCTATTACCAAAAAGGCAAGAAATTACAAGTGTGGGGAAAAGCTAATACTTATACACTATTGGTAGGAATGTAAATTGGTGCAGCCACTATGAAAAACACTATAGAAATTATTTTAAAAATTAAGAATAGAACCATAAGATTCAGCTATTCCACATCTTGTTATTTATTTAAAGAATATGAAAACACAAATTCAAAAAGATATATGTACCATGAGAAAACCATAATTCAAAAAGACACATGTACACAATTCAAAGAGACACATGTGTTCACTGCAGCACTATTTACAATAGCCAGGATATGGAAGCAACCTAGATGCCCACCAGCAGATGAATGGATAAAGAAGTTTTGGTACATATATACAAAAGAATATTACTCAGCTGTAGAAAGGAATGAATTTGAGTCATTTGTAGTGAAGTAGATGGACCTAGAGCCTCTTATACAAAATGAAGAATGTCAGAAAGAGAATAAGAAACACAGTATATTAAAGCATATATGTGGAACCTAGAAAAATGGTACTGATGAACTTATTTGCAAGGAATGAGTGGAGACATAGATGTATAGAACAGACTTGTAGACACAGTGGGTGAAGGAGAGGATGGGACAACTGAGAAGGTAGCACTGACATGCACACACAGTGGGATACATATAGTTATGACTGATTCACAATGTTGTACAGCAGAAACCAACACATTATAAAGCAATTACACTACAATTAAAAATAAAAACTAAAAAACTCAATTGAACAGAAAAAAGATATATGCACCATTATGTTAATCACAGAATTATTTACAAAAAGCAAGATATGGAAGCAACCTAAGGGCCCACTGATGGATGGATATAGTATATATACTACGTATATGGATGCACTATGTCTATATATGTACTATATATATGGATAAACTAAATCCATCCATATATATATATATGTATATATATATACACACACACACATATATATGGAGAAGGCAATGGCACCCCACTCCCTTACTCCTGCCTGGAAAATCCCATGGATGGAGGAGCCTGGTAGGCTGCAGTCCATGGGGTCGCTAAGAGTCGGATACGACTGAGTGACTTCACTTTCACTTTTCACTTTCCTGAATTGGAGAAGGAAATGGCAACCCACTCTGGTGTTCTTGCCTGGAGAGTCCCAGGGACGGGGGAGCCTGGTGGGCTTCCGTCTATGGAGTCGCACAGAGTCGGACACGACTGACTCGACTTAGCAGCAGCAGCATACATATATATAGTTTCCTAGGTGGCTCAGTGGGTAAGAATGCAGGAGAGCCTGGCAGGCTACAGTCCATAGGCTCACAGAATCAGACATGACTGAAGTGACTGAGCATTCACGCATGTAATCTCTGAATCATCATATATATTCACATGATATATATGAAGCTCTCTCTCTATATATGTATATAGATATATGAATTTATGTCTCTATATAGATATATACATTGAAACTCTATCCAGCCGCACACACATACAATGAAATATTGCCATTTGCAACAATATGGATGGACATTGAGAATATCATGCTAAGTAAAATAAGTCAGAAGGAGAAAAAGTAACAGCGCATGATTTCACACATCCATGGAATATAAAAATAAATATATAACAAATAAATAATAGACAAAGGAGCAAAAAAAAATCAAACAGAAAACATGTAAATACAGAGAACAGAGTAGTGATTATGAGAGTAGTGAGTTGTTGTTCAGCCACTCAGTCATGTCTGACTGTTCGCAGCCCCATGGACTGCAACACGCCAGCCTTCCCTGTGCTACACCATTTCCCAAAGCTTGCTCAAATCCATGTCCATTGGGTTGGTGATGTCATCCAACCATCTCATCCGCTGTCATCCCCTTCTTCTCCCACCTTCAATCTTTCCCAACATCAGGGTCTTTTCTAATAAGTCAGCTCTTCACATTAGGTGGTCAGAGTATTGGAGCTTCAGCTTCAGCCCTTCCAATGAACATTCAGGATTGATTTCCATTAGGATTGACTGGTTGGATCTCCTTTCAGTCCAAGAGACTCTCAAGAGTCCTCTCCAACACCGTAGTTCAAAAGCATCAATTATACAACACTCAGCCTTCTTTATGGTCCAACTCTCACATCCATACATGACCACTGGAAAAACCATAGCTTTGATTATAGTAGTGGGTAATGGGAATCAAGTGCATGGTGACAGATGGAAACTAAATTTTTGATAGTGAGCATGCTATGAAGTATACAGAAGTCAAAATATAATGTTGTAAACATACAATTTATGTTATAAGCCTATGTCGTGTCCATAAAAATATACTCTTATTTATGCCAATAGTTATTTACCAAGATATAGGTATAAGCATGTACCTCTGTTTCTGTGTGAAAGAAAGTGAAAGTGAAGTTGCTCAGTTGTGTCTGACTCTTTGCGACCCCGTGGACTATAGCCTACCAGGCTTCTCAGTCCATGGGGTTTTCCAGGCAAGAGTGCTGGAGTGGGTTGCCATTGCCTTCTCCAGGGGATCTTCCCGACCCAGAGATCAAACCCGGGTCTCCCGCATTGTAGGCAGACGCTTTACCCTCTGAGCCACCAGGGAAGTGAACCTAAAACAAAGTTAACCAAAATACCAAGTAATTTTTATGAGTGACATTTCTGAATTTCTGAAACACATTTAATAAGTATTAATTACCTTTAGAGTGAGAAGGGGAAAAGGCTAATAAAATAACAGAAATGGGTAATGACATATCAAAAAGCTTCCTAATGAAATATCATAATTTAAAATGCATATTGTTGTTTTCCCTAATACATTGTCACATTTGCATGTGAAATATTTTACAGAGACAGTGAGTTTGGGGAAAATGCCAGCATAAAGCCATAACTACTTTTCATCATTTAGGAATCTACTTTTCAGATGACCCAAACAGAAACTTAGTTTTACTTTGCTTTTGTGAACTGCTTCTTTAAACTGAAACAAAATCTTCAGGTCACAATTCAATGATACAAATCTGAGAACACTCACCTGATTTGAAAATTAAATTTGGGGGAATAATAGGTAATAAGGTCACCAAATTTTATTACCTATTAGTAATAAGTTCTACTCTTGGAATTCTACTCTTTCCTTGAATTGTTTTCATTTTAGAGTTATCCTCATGAGAAAAAAGTTGACAGTATAATTTGATGGACTAGTAGTGAAAATTTAAAAATTATTCTGTAAAACCCATTACATAAAGTACTAAATTTATTCTCTATAAAGGTGATAAGAAATGCAAAATACATATAATTTCCTCAAGTTTATAAGAATAATTCAATTTGAAAATCTGCATTGGTATTATATTTTCATGATTTACCCTAATTTAGTAATAAAGGTATTGAATTTCAATGTTGTGTAAGAAGCACAGATAGCTGATTATGTTTATAGTTGGGCAAGCAGAAAAAAAAATTCAAATACATCTACTAGCAAATATATTGCCAAAAATTATATGTTGTCATTCATTTATTGGGTCATTTTAATATATTTATTCAAAATCAACTACAAACCTGGCACTAAATAATTGTAAATGTTTGTGAATGAAACAATCATCCCTGTTTTCATGGAGCATAATGTTATTGGGTGGGGTCAGAAAAAGAGTAAACATACTAAATAAGTAAATTGAATAGTATGCTTGAAGGTGACAAGTAATTTGGAGAATAGAAACAGCAAGAAAATAACATGAGTATCTAGATAAGGAATAGATGATGGTTCCATTTTAATGAAACATTCAAGGTAGAATCATTCAGGAAATGACATTTGAGTAAAACTTGAAGGAGAGAATTCACTACACAGATACAGGCAGAGGTGAGAATGTTTCAAGCAGAGGAAGAGCCAGTTTGAAGGTTTTAACAAAGGAGCATTTTTGTATACAAGGCACTGGAAATAGGCTTATGTGGTTGGATTGAGTAAAGGAGAAGCAGAAAAGAACAGAAGATGGGGCTTAGGGAGGTTCATCTCATGGAGGACTTTGTTATAGAGGATTTGGCTCTTACTATGAATGAAATGCAAAATCATTGGAGGGCTTTGAATAGAGAAGTGGTATAATCTAATGAATCACGTTAGATACTGTGGAAGGTAAAATAGATCTTAATACCTGGAATGTACAAATGCATCACCTTATATGGCAAAAGTGAATTTACAGATGTGATTAAGTGGATCCAGTCTGATCACCAAAGTGAAGAAATTTTGAAATAGAATAGGAAGGTAGATGGCTGAATCAGAGATGCAACATGAAAAGGACTCTATTTGTCATTGGTAGGTTTGAAGATGATGAAATGGAGCTATCAACTAAAGAATGTGGTGGCCTCAAGAAACTAGGAATTGCTCTCAAGTTATAGCCAGAAAGATAATGGGGACCTCGGTCCCAAAACCACAAGGAACTGAATTCTTCCAATGATGGAATAAACAGTAGACATATTCTCCACTAGTGTCTCCAGAAAGGAACAGTCTATCAACACCTGGATTTTTTAAAGAGACCTTTACTAATCTTCTTCTTACTAGGCTTCTAATCTACAGAACTACAAAATAATAATTCATTATTTTATACCACTAAGTCTATGGCAACCTGTTATAAGAGCAACAGAAAACTAATTCAATTACTGTGTTGATAAACTGCTTTGAAAGGTGGGGAGGAAAGGTGAAACCGAGAAGGGTTAGGAAGCTACTGCAGTAATCAGATGAGAAATGATGACTTGGATAAAGGTTATAGCCAAGAATGTGAAAAAGGATCCAATTCTAGCTATCTTCTGAGGTAAAGCCAACAAGATTTCCTAATCTAGTAGATGTAGAGGATGAAGAAGAATTAAATACAGCCTTACTAACTGAAAGGATACAGTTGTCATCAGATAAGACGGAGATGACTACAAGAGGAGCAGGTTTTGAGGAAAGCCCAAGAAATCCATTGAGGTGTATATTAAATATCTGAGTAAAATGTGAAAGTAAGAAGTTCGATATGCAATACTGAACACTTGAGAAAGGACTGGGCTGATTATAAAATTTGGGTGTATATAATACACAGACTGCTATTAAGCTGGGAAAAGTGTTGATAGAGCTCCATTTGGCTAAATATTATTTTCAAAAAATATATAATTTAAAAACTACACATGTATTAGATAGTTAAATTGTCTGTAATAACCTAAATAAGAAAAGAATTTGAAAAAGAAATATGCATATATATGTATTACTGAATCACATTGCTGTACATCTGAAAATAGCACATTGTTAATCAACTATGTTCTAATATAAAGTAGTCTGTGATATATTTGGAGAAGTCATCCTTCCAAACCACTTTTTTTTTTCCCATCACAGGAAGTATACACACAAGTGTGCAGAGTTTTAAAAGCAGGGTGTTTAGTGTAGATATAGAAGATACTGATCTAGACAGAAGCGTATGTGCGTGCTTAGTCACGCAGTCATTTCTGCTTCTTTGAGACTCCATGGACTGTAGTCTGCTAGGCTCCTCTGTCTACAGGATTATCCCAGCAAGAATAATGGAATGGGTTGCTATTTCATCCTAAAGGGCATCTTCTTGACCCAGGGATTGAATCTGTGTCTCCTGTTTGTCTCCAGCATTTGCAGGTGGATTCTTCAACATGGAGCCACCTGGGAAGCCCATCTAGACAGAAGAGACCTAGACAAACAAACATAAGCTTTTCTCACTAGGTTATTCTTCCTGATTCCTTCTCTAATTACATAAACACATTTTAAAAAAATTCTGACAACATTCCATGTTAGAAATTGAGTCATGGTCAGTATATTAATCTTTGGGCCATTGATTGATTTGCCTTTGGAAAAAATGGCTGCATTACTTTGTCAGACTCTTAACTTCTTCAAATGCTATAATCCCTTGAGAATGACTGACAATAGGTAAACTTTAAACAGGAAAGTCAATCTGAAACATAAATAAGCAGACTCAGATGTCTGTCTTTCCAAAAAAAAAAAAAAATGCCCATCTCACAGAAAAAGTCCATCCCACAAAAAAATGCTCAGAATGTGCCAGATGCCATGCTAAATGCTCTGCATGTGTTATTTCACTTAACTCTTCAAAACAATCTCATGAGGTGGCACTATAATTACAGGTGAAGTGAATAAATGTTGGGGAGATTAGTAAACTTGTCAAGTATCATTCACAGAGTTAGATAATTTTACAATCAGGATTCAAATACAAGTAAAATCACCTCTAAAGATTACTCTTGCAGTTTTCATGTTATTTACTAGTCAGTCACACATAATTCTAATTTTAAGTTTAATATTACCTTTAAATCTTCCCATTATCTCCATACCTACCATTAATGCTTATCTCATGCCTTCTTTATTTAATGCTATTTTATTTATGTTTCTTAATTTGCATTATAATGCTTTGCTTCTTTGGCTCCTAGTTCTGTTTTCTTCCAAAGCATTCTCAATGAGCTACCAGATTTATCTATCTCAAAAATAGCTTTTTTTTTTTTTAACAATTATCTTGCCTAAAATGCTTTTGTGGTTGCTCCCTATATCTTATAAGATGAAGTGCATCATCTTTATTATGCTATAGAAACTCTTTGTTTTATATTTCCAACCTCACATATCACAAGTCTTACTGCCTGGCTTGTTATGTTCCAGTCAAATCAACAAAATATACATCCCTGAATGAGCCCTAAGCATCCAGCAACTCTGCTACACACACCAGCCAATGCTGCCTTGAATAACTTCAATTTAGCATTAAAACTTAGTGCTGGAGCCTTTGCATCCTTATAGTAATTTCATTCTATTAAAAAAAAACAACAACAAACATTTATTGAACATTTACTCTGTACCACACACTATGTTAGACATTCTTGAATTTATAGATAGATAACATGACTATTCTTAAAAAAATATCTAGAAGCAAACCACATGAACAAAATGTGAATGTGATATTCAAATCAATATGAGACTTGAGCCTGGGAAATTCTAAATACACTCAGTATTCCTTTCTGCCCTCAAAAATGTATTATTATATCACTTTAAAATTACCTGTGAATGATTCTAAAGACAATATTATTTTAAACCATAAAATATTATATTTTTGATATGCTATTGCTATCACACCAGAACTCATTTGAAATAAGTTCAAATTCATGTGTTAATTTACATAGGAAATCTGATTTCCCTTTATGAAAAGAATGTTCTTATACTATGCACATAAAAGAAAAGAACAAATATAACAATCAAAATAATAATATAATGAATA
The DNA here is from genome assembly GCF_055505025.1 of Bos grunniens. Lineage (NCBI taxonomy): Eukaryota > Metazoa > Chordata > Mammalia > Artiodactyla > Bovidae > Bos > Bos grunniens. The sequence goes on along the minus strand of NC_141179.1, from coordinate 3,217,696 downwards.
TAATGATTTGTATACAATACTTGTTAACATTTAAAACTTAAAAATAAATCTCTCTAAAACAAAGTGTTATTTTTGGATCAATGCATATGATTTGGATTTTTGGATAACATTTTTGTGAGTGCTATAAACACAATGGACTCTACATATGGACATCCCTAAATACCAAAATCAGACTGATAGTATTCTTTGCAGCCAAAGATGTAGAAGCTCTATACAGTCAACAAAAATAAGACCTGGATCTGACTGTGTCTCAGATGAACTTCTTCTTCTTCTTCTTTTTTTTTTTTCAGATGAACTTCTTATTACAAAATTCAGGCTTAATTGAAGAAAGTAGGGCAAACCACTACACCATTCAGGTATGACCTAAATCTAATGCCTTAAGATTATACAGTGGATGTGACTAACACATTCAAGGGATTAAATCTAGTAGACAAAGTGCCTGGAAACTATGGACAGAGGTTCATAATATTGTACAGGAATTGGTGACCAAAACCATTCCCAGGAAATGCAACAATGCAAAATGGTTATCAGAAGAGGACTTAAAAACAACTGAGAAAAGAAGAGAAATGAAAAACAAAACAGAAAAGGAAAGATATATCCACTGAATGTAAAATTCCAGTGGCGAGCATGAAGAGATAAGAAGACATTCTTAAATGATCAAAGCAAAGAAGTAGAGGGAAACAATAGAATAGGAAAGACTAGAGACGCTTCAAGAAAATTGAAGAGTTAAAGAAAACATTTCATGTGAGGATGGGCACAATAAAGGACAGAAAAGATAATGACCTAAGAGAAGCTAAAGAGATTAAGAAGAAGTGACAAGAATACACAGAAGAACTATACGAAAAAGGTCTTAATGACATGGATAACCATGATGGTGTGCTTAATCCCCTAGAGCCATATATCCTAGAGTGCGAAGACAAGTGGGCGTTAGGAAGTATTACTACAAACAAAGCTAGTGGAGGTGGTGGAATTTCAGTTGAGCTATTTCAAACCCTTAAAATGATGCTGCTAAAGTGCTGTACTCAATATACCACCAAATTTGAAAAAAATTCAATAGTGGCCACATGACTGGAAAATGTGTTTTTATTCTAATCCCAAAGATGGGCAATGGTAAAGAATGTTCCAGCTACTGAACAATTGTACTCATTTCACATGCTAGCAAGATTATGCTCAAAATGCTTAAAGCTAGGCTTCAGCAGTATGTGAACCAAGAAGTTCCAGATGTACAAGCTGGGTGTTGAAGAGGCAGTGGAACCAGAGATCAAATTGTCAACATTCATTGGGTCATGGAGAAAGTAAGGGAATTCAGAAAAACATCTACTTCTCCTTCATTGCCTATGCTAAAGTCCTTAACTGTGTGGATCACAAGACACCGTGGAAAATTCTTAAAGAGATGGAGTACCATACCACTTTACCTGTCTCCTGAGAAATTTGTGTGTGGGTCAAGAAGCAACAGTTAGAACTGGACATAGAATAACTGACTGGTTTGAAATTGGGAAAGAGTTTGATAAGGCTGCATATTGTTTTCCTGTATATAAATATCTTATATTTTTAACTTTTATGCAGAGTACTTTATCTTGGCCTTCAGAACAAAAACCATAATCACAGAAAACTAACCAAAATGATCACAAAGATCATTGTGACCTTGAAACTCAATGAAACTAGACAGACGAGTCATGATGGACAGTTCTGACAAACGTGGTCCACTAGACAAGGGAATAACAAGCTACTTCAGTTTTCTTGCTTGATAACACCATAAACAGCATTAAAAGGCATAAAGATATGACACTGGAAGATAAGTCACCAGGTCGGTAGATATTCAATATGCTAAGGGGGAAGAGCAGAGAAATAGCTCCAGGAAGAATGAAGAGGCTGAGCCACAGTGGAAACAATGCCAAGTTCTCAATGTGTCTGTTTTCTGGTGAAAGTGAAGTCCGATGCCATTAAGAACAATATTTCATAGGAACCTGGAATATTAGGTCCATGAATCAAGGTAAATTGGAAGTGGTCAAGCAACAGATGGCAAGAGTGAACATCAACATTTTAGGAATCAGTGAATAAAAATGGATGGGAATGGGTGAATTTAATTCAGAGTATCATTATACCTAGTACTGTGGACAAGAATTCCTTAGAAAAAAGGAGTAACCTTCATAGTCAACAGGAGTCCAAAATGCAGTACTTGGGTGTAAACTCAAAAACAACAGAAAGATCTCAGTTTGTTTCCAAGGCAAACCATTCAACATCACAGTAACCCAAGTCTGTATATTATGTACAATAACTGTGTACAGTATGATAAGGCTGTATACTGTCACCTGCTTTTTTAACTTATATGCAGAGTACATCAAGCAAAATGCCAGGCTGGATGAATCACAAGCTGGAATCAAGATTGCCAGGAGAAATACCAAAACTCAGATATACAGATGATACCTCCCTAAGAGCAGATATTGAAGAAGAACTAAAGAGCCTCTTGATGAAAGTGAAAGAGTTTAAAAGTTAAAAAGTTGGCTTAAAACTCAACATTCAAAAAACTAAGATCATGGCATCCGGTCCCATTACTTCATAGCAAATGGGGGAAAAAATGGAAACCATGGTAGATTTTATTTTCTTTTACTTCATAATCATGGCAGACACTGCCTGAAACCATGGAATTAAAAGACAAAGACACTTGCTTCTTGCAAGGAAAGCTGTGGCAAAACTATTAAAAATTAGAGACATACATCAGCTATGTCAGCATATTAACAACTAGAGACATCACATTGAGACAAAGGTCTGTATACTTAAAGCTATGATTTTTCCAGTAGTAATGTACAGACTGAGAGTTGGACTGTAAAGTAGGCTGAGCACTGAAGAATTGATGCTTTCAAACTGTGGTGCTGTAGAAGACTATCAAGAGTCTCTTGGATTGCAAGGAGATCAAACCAGTATATCTTAAAGGAAATCAACACTGAATATTCATTGGAAGGACTGATACTGAAACTGAAGCTCCAATACTTTGGCTAGCTGATAAGAAGGGCTGACTCATTGGAAAAAAACCTTAATGCTGGGAAAGATTGAAGGCGGGAGGAGATGGAGGAGGCAGAGGATGAGATGGTTGGATTATATCACTGACTCTATGTACCATGCTATTTATAATCACACTTCTATATTCATAATATATATTTGATATATTTTCATATATTGTATATTTTCAAATAACATATTCTATACCCAATTATCTTTATAAAGCAATTCTATATACATTTTATATATTTGAATTTAATACTGTAAGGACTCATGGCTCAGAAGTTTTGAAAACCTTTCTAGGACTTCAGAGCTGACAAATAGAACTGGAATTCTGTTCTAAGGTTTATCTGACACCAAATGATTCTTTGATCCTGATAAAATGCATTAATAGCTCAAAGGATTTGCCCACATGTTAGTTATTTGTTAATATTGCCACCTTGATCAGAAACCTAGTTTCTTAATATGATACTCTAGTTGTTTTATACTGATACGGTGACAAAATGGTACCTATTGATTAATTCTAGATTCCAATAACATGAATGATTTAACTGTCATAGAACTCCCTCTCATTTTTAAAAATAAAATTCTTGAGAAAACATGATGCTTATAAAATAATAATACAGAGTCAGGTAATACAAAGATAACCTCCAATAACAAGAATAAAGGAGGAACTAAAAGTCACACTGGTAAAAGGGATCCAATATTAAGGTTGTTATCAGATCTGAAAAAGAGTCTCAGAAAACAGTATCTAGCATTTTAATGGTAAAACAGAGATATAATACATAACCTTGGACTTGGTCAAATTCAAAATTGAAATTGAGAAAACTGCATCAACCTGGGTCCAAAAAAAGGCTATGCAGCCATGAAAAGTGCCTAAAGCATTAAAAAAAAAAAAAGAAGTTTGCTTTTTCTAGGACTTCTGGTGGAAAGAAGAAGGAAAAGAAACACAATCTTCTGTGAGAAATTAAGACCCCAAGCATATATGCTATGCATATATGGAAGTTAAATTTTCTTGAAGATATGAGACTCTTAAATGAATTGACCAAAAAAATTAGTTTAGGACTCAAGAAAATCCCAGAGTTCCAGCAGAAAAAAATTGAAATAAGGCCACTTCAATACCTCAAATGCATGAGATTCCTGAAATATATATATATATATACATATATATATATATATACACACACACACACATATATACATGTGCACACACATATATATATATAACTCTCCCAAAAGGGGAGTTGTCAACAAACATTTCAAAAAAATGTGGAAATCCGGATGAGAGAAAATCACCCAGCACAATCAATAAGAAAACTGGGACATCAAGAACTAGAAATCACAAATGTGTCTATGGTACATTTAAAGTGTTGTAAGAGATGTAGGGGAAACTACAATGAACAAGAATACTGGGGGGAGGGGGGGAAGAGTATTTGAAAATTTTATGAATATAACATTGTAAATATAAAAGCTAATGTAATAAATAAAAGTAAATTTTAAGTGGATTCAAAAGCAAATAACTTCTAACTGGATAACTAGAAGCTACAGCTCAGAAAATTGCCCCAAAGATAGAGAAAAGAGATAAAAATTTGATCATATAAAAGTAAGATTACAAAACTTTGAAGACAAAAGTTTCAACATTTGTCTAATAAAAGTTTCAGTGAGGAACAATAGAAATAATGAAGGAAATGTGATACTTGGAAAGGCAGTACCCTTGATCTTCTACTTCCAGCAATAAAAAATTAACATAATATGACTATTAAGTATTATTGAGGAAAACCACCACAACAGGGCAAAATACTTTTTAAAAATCATCTTTCAGGCATAATACAAATAAAAAAGTAAATAATGAGGTCAAGGGGGAGGTTTTGAAATTCTAAGAAGGAACACTGCATTTTGAAGTGCTACTCTCTGGGAATGTTTGGCATAGCTTTGAGCAGTATATATGAAAGACTTGGGTCTTGGAAATAAAACTGGAATCCAGTTACCTGCAAAGCCAAAAACATGATCCTCTTCTCCTCTGAAGGGCTATATGCTTGAAGTAAAGATAAACTAAACATAACTCAGGAGCTGTCCAATTTTGGGCAAATACATTTCTAACTCAAAAATTCTGACTCTCTGAATTCATATTAAAGTGATTCTAGATTGCTAGTGCCAACAAGTACTGTGATAAAGAAAACAAAATGCTTTCTGAAAAAAAGTGGTTCCTAGGACTCAAGTTATTGCAACAACTATATTTCCAAATAAAAGAGATAATGAATGACATTTCTTTAAAAAATCCATAAAATACAAGAAACCATGAATTAAATAAGCCCTAAGATCCCTAAGAATGAAAAATTTAAAATGAAATTTAACATAGAAACATCACAAGGAAATTTCTGAAAACCAAAGTCAATGAGGAAAAAGACATAATACTTTTAAAGTAAAAACATTAAAACTAACAGTTAACTTCTCACCAGAAGCAAGAGAAGCAAAAAGACAAATGACATTTTCAGTTCATGGTTTCATATACAGTAGTTCAGTTCAGTTCAGTCACTCAGTCGTGTCCGACTCTTTGTGACCCCATGAATTGCAGCACACCAGGCCTCCCTGTCCATCACCAACTCCCAGAGTTCACTCAGACTCACTTCCATCGAGTTGGTGATGCCATCCAGCCATCTCATCCTCTGTCATCCCCTTCTCCTCCTGCCCCCAATCCCTCCCAGCATCAGAGTCTTTTCCAATGAGTCAACTCTTCACATGAGGTGGCCAAAGTATTGGAGTTTCAGCTTTAGCATCATTCCTTCCAAAGAACACTGAGGGCTGATCTCCTTTAGAATGGACTGGTTGGATCTCCTTGAGAGTCTCCAAGGGGCTCTTAAGAGTCTTCTCCAACACCACATTTCAAAAGCATCAATTCTTAGGTGCACAGCTTTCTTCACAGTCCAGCTTTCACATCCATACATGACCACTGGAAAAACCATAGCCTTGACTAGACGGACCTTTGTTGGCAAAGTAATGTCTCTGCTTTTCAATATGCTATCTAGGTTGGTTTTAACTTTCCTTCCAAGGAGTAAGCATCTTTTAATTCCATGGCTGCAATAACCATCTGCAGTGATTTTGGAGGCCAAAAAAATAAAGTCTGACACTGTTTCCACTGTTTCCCCATCTATTTCCCATGAAGTGACGGGACCAGATTCCATGATCTTAGTTTTCTGAATGTTGAGCTTTAAGCCAACTTTTTCACTCTCTTTCACTTTCATCAAGAGGCTTTTGAGTTCCTCTTCACTTTCTGCCATAAGGGTGGTGTCATCTGCATATCTGAGGTTATTGATATTTCTCCCGGCAATCTTGGTTCCAGCTTGTGCTTCTTCCAGCCCAGCGTTTCTCATGATGTACTCTGCATGTAAGTTAAATAAGCAGGGTGACAATATACAGCCTTGACATACTCTTTTTCCTTTTAGGAACCAGTCTGTTGTTCCATGTCCAGTTCTAACTGTTGCTTTCTGACCTCCATATACAGTAAACAAAATTAAGTAAAAATTTCAGAAAAGAGTGAAAAAATATATTTTTTTCAGAAATGAACAAACAATAAATAAAATACCAAGATAGATCCTTTGGCCTAAAGAAAGATGATTGAATATGTAAGATAGAAAATTGAAGAAGAAAAGTGTAGCAAACAATACAATGATAAATATATGGATAGATGAGTTTATTTTTTCAAGCAATATTCCTTGAAAAATGCATTATTTCCATAATTGCATTGAGTCGATACTTGGGAAAAAGCAGATAACTGTATTTGTGTTTGTCTATTTATTAATTCCATTCTTCCACTATTTTTTCTCTCTATTCCAATACCATACTCTATTGGTTCCTGTTATTTTCAGTAAGTCATTAAAGTTTCCTCCCTTCAAGCTGTTTTCATTTCAGCTAAAACTGAGCAATCTGTGTCAATTCTAACCTGCAACCAAAAAAATTCTTTGAAGTTTTTATTATGATTGTGTTCAATTTAAAGATCTTATGGAAATACTTGATAACTTTAAAAATCCATGACCAGAATATTTCATCTTAAGACTATCTTTCATTTATCTTGGAAATTTTTCAGTTTTCAGTGTATAGATATTTAAACAATTTTATTTATTTCTAAGCATTTTAGGACTTTAATTTTGCTCAGAAAAATTTTGCAATTTTCACAGTAGAGATCTTGGATGTCATTCTTTGAATTTATTTTGAAATATTTTGTATTTTCTGATTTTATTAAAATGGCATTGCTTATATCTTTTCCCAAGTGTTTGTTGCTGATACATAAAAATAAGTGTTTTTGTATGTTGACATGTGTTGAAAAAAATCACTGTTAGTTTTATGAATTTTTTAATACCTTGCATAGTATTTTTTAATGTACATAATAAAATTTTTTCTTTGAAGAAAGATTACTCTCTTTCCAAACACTGACTTTTATTTGAGCATGTCATAAGGCTTTGAGAGTCCTTGGAGAAGGCTTTGACAGTCCCTTGGACTGCAAGGAGATCAAACCAATCTTAAAGGAAATCAACTCTGAATATTCTTTGGAAGGACCGATGCTGAGGCTGAAGCTCCAATACTCTGGCCACCTGGTATGAAGAAGAGCCGACTCACTGGAAAACACCCTGATGATCCGAAAGATTGTAAGCAAAAGGAGAAGGGGGCAACAGAGGATTAAATGGTTAGAAAGCATCATCAATTCAATGGACATAAATTTGAGCAAACTCTGGGAAACAGTGAACGACAGAGAAGGCTGGCATGCTGCAGTCTGTGAGATGTCAAAGAATAGGACATGACTTAGCAAGTGAACAACAACAACAAAAGTGGAGAAAAGGCAAGTTACTTAAGTATATATATAGCTCAACAATTCAAATTCTTCTATAAAAATATTAGAAGAATAAACATATTCTCTTTACATATTAGCACATATTAAGTAAAATTAAAAGAATAAAAAAATATTGTGAGTAGTGGTTACCTGTGTGGAAGAGGAGTGGTAATAAGTAGATCAGTGAGGGTACATATTCATTGGAAGGACTGATGTTGAAGCTGAAACTCCCATAATTTGGCCACCTGATGCAAAGAGGTGACTCATTTGAAAAGACCCTGATGCTGGGAAAGATCGAAAGAAGGAGGAAAAGGGGACGACAAAGGATGAGATGGTTGCATGGCATCACTGACTCAATGGACATGAGTTTGCATAGACACCAGGAGTTTATGATGGATAGGGAGGCCTGACGTGCTGCAGTCCTTGGAGTCACAAAGGGTCGGACATGTCTGATCGGCTGAGCTGAACTGAACTGAAAGGTATAGTTCAATACAAGCTAGCTTTAATAAGAGTGTTGCAGTTTTAATCAGCTGAAATAAATGGTAGGTATAAGCATGTTCATTATATTACTATTATATAAAATTTTTTGCACTTAGCTATATATATTCTTTAGTAAGTATAACATTTCACAATAAAATAAATAATTGATGAAAACAAAGATATTTTGAGAAGAGTAGATTTCAAAAGATATATAAAACGTGGTGACATTTAGGTATATTTCAAAAAATAAATGAAATTACTGTATTTTGGGATACACATAAATATATGAAAACATTGTGCAAGATTACATACATTTCTGAGTTTTTAGTGCTGTGTAAAAAATCACCCTAAAACTTAATGGCTTGAAATAATTTATTAATTTTGTGCCATGTTTTGTGAGTCGATTGGGCTCAGTTAGATTGTTTATACTTGGAGTTTTCTCAGAGCTGCCAAAGGACGGCAGCTGGATTGAAGTCACTAGAAAATTCTGTGCCTTGATAGTCCTTGGTCTTTTTCTTCACCTTGTGACTCATATTCCAGGACCTCTCCATGGAATTTCACCTCCCACAACATGGCAATCTCAATTGTGCCATACTTCTTACATGATGGGCTTCGCTTGTGGCTCAGCTGGTAAGAATCCACCTGCAATGCAGGAGACCTGGGTTTGATCCCTGGGTTAGGATGATTCCCTGGAGAAGGGAAAGGCTACGAACTCCAGTATTTTTGCCCTGGAGAATTCCGTAGACTGTATACTCCATACGGTCGCAAAGACTCGGACACAACTGAGCAACTTTCACTTTGACTTCTTTCACTTTCTTACATGGTTGCTGTCTCTTAAGAGTCAGGAAACAGAAAGTGAAAGCCAGTTGAAGACTGCTCAGAACATACCTAGCATCAAATCTGCCTTTGGTCAAAGTAGTCTCAGCTATTGCTCTGATTTAAGGGGAAGGAGCAATATGCTCCTTCTCTTAATTGCAAGATTTCCACAACTACATTGAGAAGAACATGTGAGATGTTTAATGCTCTTGCAGCCAGTTTTGGAAAATACATTCAACCACAACACTTATTTCAGGATAATGGTAACCATTGTAGAGGCAGGAAGAGAAGGAAAGAAACAGATAATTTTACAGGGAGAACTTTAGTCCCACCTGTATTGTTTCATCTCTTTAAAAAGGAACTGGAGGAATCAACCTACCTGACTTCAGGCTCTACTACAAAGCCACAGTCATCAAGACAGTAGGGTACTGGCACAAAGACAGAAATATAGATCAATGGAACAAAATAGAAAGCCCAGAGATAAATCCACGCACTTATGGACACCTTATCTTTGACAAAGGAGGTAAGAATATACAATGGATTAAAGACAATCTCTTTAACAAGTGGTGCTGGGAAAACTGGTCAACCACTTGTAAAAGAATGGAACTAGAACACTGTCTAACACCATACACAAAAATAAACTCAAAATGGATTAAAGATCTAAACATAAGACCAGAAACTATAAAACTCCTAGAGGAGAACATAGGCAAAACACTCTCCGACATACATCACAGCAGGATCCTCTATGACCCACCTCCCAGAATATTGGAAATAAAAGCAAAAATAAACAAATGGGACCTAATTAAACTTAAAAGCTCTGCACATCAAAGGAAACTATTAGCAAGGTGAAAAGGCAGCCTTCAGAATGGGAGAAAATAATATCAAATGAAGCAATGGACAAACAACTAATCTCAAAAATATACAAGCAACTCCTACAGCTCAACTCCAGAAAAATAAATGACCCAATCAAAAAATGGGCCAAAGAACTAAATAGACATTTCTCCAAAGAAGACATACAGATGGCTAACAAACACATGAAAAAATGCTCAACATCACTCATTATCAGAGAAATGCAAATGAAAACCACTATGAGGTACCATTTCACCCCAGTAAGAATGGCTGCGATCCAAAAGTCTACAAGCAGTAAATGCTGGAGAGGGTGTGGAGAAAAAGGAACCCTCTTACACTGTTGGTGGGAATGCAAACTAGTACAGCCACTATGGAGAACAGTGTGGAGATTCCTTAAAAAAGGAGTCGTCAGTCCAGGTTCAATGCATGATACTGGATGCTTGGGGCTGGTGCACTGGGACGACCCAGAGGGAGGGTATGGGGAGGGAGGAGGGAGGAGGGTTCAGGATGGGGAGCACGGGTATACTTGTGGCGGATTCATTTCGATGTTTGGCAAAACTAATACAATATTGTAAAGTTTAAAAATAAAATAAAATTTAAAAAACAAAACAAAAAAACAACTGGAAATAGAACTGCCTTATGATCCAGCAATCCCACTGCTGGGCATACACACTGAGGAAACCAGAAGGGAAAGAGACACGTGTACCCCAATGTTCATTGCAGCACTGTTTATTATAGCCAGGACATGAAAACAACCTAGATATCCATCAGCAGATGAATGGATAAGAAAGCTATGGTACATATACACAATGGAGTATTACTCAGCCATTAAAAAGAATACATTTGAATCAGTTCTAATGAGGTGGATGAAACTGGAGCCTATTATACAGAGTGAAGTAAGCCAGAAAGAAAAACAGCAATACAGTATACTAACGCATATATATGGAATTTAGAAAGATGGTAACAATAACCCTGTATACGAGACAGCAAAAGAGACACTGATGTATAGATCAGTCTTATGGACTCTGTGGGAGAGGGAGAGGGTGGGAAGATTTGGGAGGATGACACTGAAACATGTGTAATATCATGTATGAAACGAGTCACCAGTCCAGGTTCGATGCACGATACTGAATGCTTGGGGCTGGTGCACTGGGACGACCCAGAGGGATGGTATGGGGAGGGTGGAGGGAGGAGGGTTCAGGATGGGGAACACATGTATACCTGTGGCGGATTCATTTCGATATTTGGCAAAACTAATACAATATTGTAAAGTTTAAAAAAAATAAAATAAAATAAATTATAATAAAAAAAAGAAAATCACACTAAAAAAATAAAATAAAAAGGAATTATCTGAAGTAAATATGACAAATAAGCTTGTGAATACACATATATTTATGATGTTATTTTGTGTATGTCTTTATGTTTAGAGTATTAAAGCATTTTGTAATTTTGAACTAAGTATATAATATTTCAGGGAAAAACAAAACAAAACAAACAAAAAAAAATTCTAGCTTTCAGAAGATGGAAGAAACCTCTTTCATCTTAAGTTGTCCTGTATCTAAATTGTCACAAGTCAGACATTTTAGTTTTGGATAGTTTTTAAACATTTTGTTTCTTTTAAAGAGGCTAAAAGATCGTTTTATATTCAAAATACTTTAAAATATATAATTATCAACTCTATAATCACTGTTTCATTTCCCTGAGTAAAATATAGTTGAATAAGTCTTGATTTTAAATTGTTTCTTGAAGTTATATTAAAAGTACTATGACATCTCTATAAGGTTTATAGAAGGAAAAAAATTACAACCTATACTTTTATTATAAAAGTAGAACTTCAATTTAAACATGTTCTGATTTAGAACACTAAGTAACTAACTGATTTTACTGTTTTCTAATTCTTTCATTCACTAACACTGCAAGAATTTGAAGAACATTACAATTCTATAAGAAATGAAAAATCATGTGCGTCATAAAACATGGCTTGCATTTTCATATAGCATTGGTTTGGTAAAATTCTAAAACTAATTGAATTAAAAATACTTTGAATGCCACTAGTTCTAAGGGAAAGATTTAGTTATTTTATAAGCATTTTTCTGATATTCACTGCTATGTTTTATTTGCCACATAAGCGAAAGTCAGTGTTATGGACACAGAGTTCGGTGTTTGTGTCAGGCATGCACAGTCCTGAGAACCCTGGTCAAAGAGGGACATGTGTTGGTCACCATTTCCCTTCTCATCAGTTCAGTTCAGCTCAGTCGTTCAATCGTGTCCGACTCTTTGTGACCCAATGAATTGCAGCACACCGGGCCTCCCTGTCCATCACAAACTCCCGGAGTTCACTCAGACTCATGTCCATCGAGTCGGTGATGCCATCCAGCCATCTCATCTTCTGTCGTCCCCTTCTCCTCCTGCCCATAATCCCTCCCAGCATCAGAGTCTTTTCCAAGGAGTGAACTCTTCACATGAGGTGGCCAAACTACTGGAGTTTCAGGTTTAGCATCAGTCCTTCCAAAGAACACCCAGGACTGATCTCCTTTAGAGTGGACTGGTTGGATCTCTTTGCCCTTCTCATAGCATTCCTCAAATAGATATGCTACACTTAATGGTCAAATGCAAATAGAAAGTTTTGCTTTGATATGGGGAAATCCTTCATAGCTACTTACATGTAGTCAGAAGACTTTTTGACAAAGACACAAAATTAGCAGCATTTTGTCTTTTAGCACTACAATTTTCTCAGCCCTAAAGTTTGATTTAAACCAATATATGAACTTCAATTTGAGAAAGAAGCAATGTAATAGCATAAACAAATAAATATGTCATTTTAAATTAAAAAATAAAGATTATGAAAACTTTCTCATAGAATGAGAATGTCATCCATTTTCTCTACAACTTTATTCACAAATTCAAGTGAGCAGAAAATCAAGGGCATTTTTCTGATGTAAATTCATTTCAATCTTAAGAACTGTTGGTTAGAAGAAACTCGAATCTCATTCCGTTTCTATCTCTACTCTCCTCTGTCTCTGCCTAAATTTAGTAGTCTTTCCATAGAGCTGAGATATTGGAGGAGGAGTCATTTTACATTCAAGTCCTTCATACTCAAAGGTATCTATAAAGATACCTGTCCTTCCATCTGGACTGGTATTTACAGATTGTTTCTGTGATGCCCCTCATTTCCATAAATATCCTTCAGGTCTGGAAGATCTTTCATACATTTCATCTTCACCATTGAGAGTTAGAACTTCCTTTGGTGCTTCTTTCCTTTGTTTTGGACCATGGATATCTCAGTGAGATCATCTATTGCCTTCATCTGACTAGACTCCTCATAGAGACAGAACCTATATCGAACAAATAGACAAAGAAGTCCTATAAACTAGAAAAATATAGATAAATCAGTACTAAATTAAACAAAAGCCTTCAAAAGAGGATGTTTAGTGAAACATGTGCCAACATATTATTTATTGGAAAAATTCAAGTTAAAATTATGAGATACCATTGCATGCATAAGATTTCCCGGCGGCTGAGTGCGAAAGAATCTGCCTGCCACTGCAGGAGATGCAAAAAATTCAGATTTGAGCCCTGGGCCAGGAAGACCCCTCTGGACGAAGAAATGACAACCTGCTCCAGTATTCTTGTCAGAGAAATTCTATGAACAGAGGAACCTGGAGGGTAATAGTCCATAGAGTCTCAAAGAGTCAGAAACGACTGAGTGACTGAGTACATGAGCATAACATACATCAGATCAGATCAGATCAGTCGCTCAGTCGTGTCTGACTCTTTGCAACCCCATGAATCACAGCATGCCAGGCCTCCCTGTCCATCACCAACTTGCAGAGTTCACTCAGACTCACATCCATCAAGTCAGTGATGACATCCAGCCATCTCATCCACTGGCGTCCCCTTCTCCTCCTGCCCCCAATCCCTCCCAGCATCAGAGTCTTTTCCAATGAGTCAAGTCTTCACATGAGGTGGCCAAAGTACTGGAGTTTCAGCTTTAGCATCATTCCTTCCAAAGAAATCCCAGGGCTGATCTCCTTCAGAATGGACTGGTTGGACCTCCTTGTAGTCCAAGGGACTCTCAAGAGTCTTCTCCAACACCACAGTTCAAAAACATCAATTCTTCGGCACTCAGCTTTCTTCACAGTCCAACTCTCACATCCACACATGACCACAGGAAAAACCATAGCCTTGACTGGACGGACCTTTGTTGGCAAAGTAATGTCTCTGCTTTTCAATATGCTATCTAGGTTGGTCATAACTTTCCTTCCAAGGAGTAAGCGTCTTTTAATTTCATGGCTGCAGTCACCATCTGTAGATGATTTTGGAGCCCAGAAAAATAAAGTCTGACACTGTTTCTACTGTTTACCTATCTATTTCCCATGAAGTGATGGGACCGGATGCCATGATCTTCGTTTTCTGAATGTTGAGCTTTAAGCCAACTTTTCCACTCTCCACTTTCACTTTCATCAAGAGGCTTTTGAGTTCCTCTTCACTTTCTGCCATAAGGGTGGTGTCATCTGCATATCTGAGGTTATTGATATTTCTTCTGGCAATCTTGATTCCAGCTTGTGCTTCTTCCAGCCTAGTGTTTCTTATGATGTACTCTGCATATAAGTTAAAGAAACAGGGTGACAATATACAGCCTTGACAAACTCCTTTTCCTATTTGGAACTAGTCTGTTGTTCCATGTTCAGTTCTAACTGTTGCTTCCTGACCTGCATACAAATTTCTCAAGAGGCAGATCAGGTGGTCTGGTATTCCAATCTCTTGAAGAATTGTCCACAGTTTATTGTGATCCCCACAGTCAAAGGCTTTAGCTTAGTCAATAAAGCCAAAATAGATGTTTTTCTGGAACTCTCTTGCTTTTTCCATGATCCAGCGGATGTTGGCAATTTGATCTCTGGTTCCTCTGTCTTTTCTAAAACCAGCTTGAATATCAGGAAGTTCATGGTTCACATATTGCTGAAGCCTGGCTTGGAGAATTTTAAGCATTACTTTACTAGTGTGTGAGATGAGTGCAATTGCGCGGTAGTTTGAGCATTCTTTGGCATTGCCTTTCTTTGGGATTGGAATGAAAACTGACTTTTTCCAGTCCTGTAGCCACTGCTGAGTTTTCCAAATTTGCTGACATATTGAGTGCAGCACTTTCAAAGCATCATCTTTCAGGATTTGGAATATCTCAACTGGAATTTGATCACCTCCACTAGCTTTGTTCATAGTGATGCTTTCTAAGGCCCACTTGACTTCACATTCCAGGATGTCTGGCTCTAGGTGAGTGATCACACCTTCGTGATTATCTGGGTCGTGAAGATCTTTTTTGTACAGTTCTTCTGTGTATTCTTGCCATCTCTTATTAATATCTTCTGCTTCTGTTAGGTCCATATATATTGTAGACAATGTTTTTAATGTAAAAGCTGTTACATTTGTAAAATCACCAGACTTCCCTTTGATTGGTAGAAATACAGACTCGTGGTACTGTTTTTAAGATATTGGACAATATCATCTATGAATAAATATATGCATAAACCACACCACTGTGATTTTTATTTATCTACTAATCTGTCTACTTATCCTAAGATACCCAAGTACATGTACACATGATCAGGTATGTGCTATTCATAATATCCAAATTTTTATCAGGAGTGTAATGAATAAAAAGTATGGCACATCCATGGAATATAGCACTATAGATGAATGAACTTCAAAATGCAATTACTGGGTCAACAGTATCAGTAACAACTGAGAATAATTGAGAGTCATATCAATCGATATAACAGCAAATTTTTATTCCTCACGACAAATCTACTGATTTGAGGACTCTAGGGGTGGGGCTTCACTTTTCAGTTTCTGACAAATGCTCCAGGTGGTTTGGATGCATGCCTAGCTTAGGAAGCACTATTCTAAATGCAAATATATATGTATAACTATATAACTATATAACTATATAACTATATAACTATATAACTATATATATATATATATATATATATATATATATATATATATATATATCTTGCTTAGTAGCTCAGCAATGTTCAACTCTTTGCAACCCCATGGTCTATAGCCAGCCAGACTCCTCTGTCCATGGGATTTTCCAGGCAAGAACACTGCAGTCGGATGCCATTCCCTCCTCCAGGATATCTTCCCAACCCACGGATCAAATCCCTGTCTCCTTCATTGACAGGTGGATTCTTTACCACTAACCCACCAGGGAAGCCCTCATTAGATGGCATTCAGGCATGCTCAGTCATGTCCAACTCTTTGGGACCCTATAGTCTGTAGCCTCCAGGCTCCTCTGTCCATGAGATTTCCCAGACAAGAATACTGGAGTGGGTTGCCATTTTCCCCTCTAGGGGATTCCCAGCCAAAGGATTAAACCTGAATCTCCTGGGTCTCTCCTGGGTCTCCAGCATTGGCAGGCAGATTCTTTACCACTGAGCCACCTGGAAACCCCACGTCAGATGATACTTATGGCTTTATCTGTTGATCACTAAGAGTAAATCTGAAGAGGAATTAAAAAGCCTCTTAATGAAAGTGAAAGTGGAGAGTGAAAAAGTTGCCTTAAAACTCACCATTCAGAAAACAAAGATCATGGCATCTGGTCCCATCACTTCATGGGAAATAGATGGGGAAACAGTGGAAACGGTATCAGACTTTATTTTTGGGGGCTCCAAAATCACTGCAGATGGTGACTGCAGCCATGAAATTAAAAGATGCTTACTCCTTGGGAGGAAAGTTATGACCAACCTAGATAGCATGTTCAAAAGCAGAGACATTACTTTACCAACGAAGGTCCATCTAGTCAAGGCTATGATTTTTCCAGTGGTCATGTATGGATGTGAGAGTTGGACTGTGAAGAAAGCTGAGCACCAAAGAATTGATGCTTTTGAACTGTGGTGTTGGAGAAGATTCTTGAGAGTCCCTTGGACTGCAAGGAGATCCAACCAGTCCATTCAGAAGGAGATCAGCCCTGGGATTTCTTTGGAAGGAATGATGCTAAAGCTGAAACTCCAGTACTTTGGCCACCTCATGCAAAGAGTTGACTCATTGGAAAAGACTCTGATGCTGGGAGGGATTGGGGGCAGGAGGAGAAGGGGACGCCAGAGGATGAGATGGCTGGATGGGATCACTGATTCGATGGACGTGAGTCTGAGTGAACTCCAGGAGTTAGTGATGGACGGGGAGGCCTGGTGTGCTGTGATTCATGGGGTCGCAAAGAGTCGGACATGACTGAGCGACTGAACTGAACTGAACTGAACTGAAGAGCAAACCTAGAGGAGGTGATATAATTCCCACTGAGCTATTTAAAATTCTAAAAGGTGATGCTATTAAGGGCTGCACTCAATATACCAGCAAATTTGGAAAACTTAGTAGTGGCCACAGAACTAGAAATGGTCAGTTTTCATTTTAATCCCAAATATGGGGAATGGTGAAGAATGTTCCAACCACTGAACAATTACACTTATTTCACATGCTAACAAAGTTATGCTTAAAATTCAAGCTAGGCTTCAGTCGTACATTAACTGAAAAATTCCACATATACAAGCTGGGTTTTGAAGAGGCAGTGGAGCTAGAAATCAAATTATGAACATTTGTTGGATCATGGAGAAAGCAAGGGAGTTCCAGGAAAACATTTACTTCTACTTCACTGACAATGATAAAGTATTTGACTCTGTGGATCACAACAAATTGTGGAAAATTCTTAAAGAAATGAGAGTACCAGACCACCTTACCTGTCTCCTGAGAATCAGGTCAAGAAACAACAATTAAAACTGGACATGGAACAACTGATTCATTCAAAATTGAGAAAGATAAAAACTGTATATGGTCACCCTGCTTGTTTAACTTACATGCAAGAGTACTTTGTACAAGATGCTGGGCTCAATGAAACACAAGCTGGAATCAAAATTTCCAGGAGAAATATCAACCTCAGATATGCAAATCATATCATTCTAATGATAGAAACTGAAGAGAAACTAAAGAGCTTCTTGATGAGGGTGAAAGAGAAGAATAAAAAAGCTGGCTTGAAACTCAATATTAAAAAAAGAAAAGAAGAAAACTTAGAAGATGGCACCTAGTCCCATCACTTCATAGTACATAGAAGGGAAAAATTTGGAAACAGTGGCAGATTTTTTTCTTGAGCTCCAAAATCACTACTGATGAGGACTGCAGCCATGAAATTAAAAGATGCTTGTTTCAACTATGATAAACCTAGGCAGAATACTAAAATATCCATATAGTCAAAGCTGTGATTTATCCAGGAGTAATGTAGGGATGTGAGAGTTATACTATATAGAAGGCTGAGCACTGAAGAACTTATGCTTTTGACCTGTGGTGCTGGAGAAGACTCTTGACAGTCTCTTGGACTGTAAGGAGATCAAACCCGTCAATCCTAATGAATACAATACTTTGGCCACCTGATGCAAAAAGCTGACTATTGGAAAAGACCCTTATGCTGGGAAAGATTGAAGGCAAAAGGAGAAGAGAGTGACAGAGGATGATATGGTTTTATAGCATCCCCAACTAAATGGACAGGGGTTGAGCAAACTTTAGGAGATAGTGAAGGACAGAGGAGCTACAGCCCATGGGTCTCAAAGAATCAGATGTGACCTAGCAACTGAACAACAATAACAACCATATAGTAGGTACTTCACATATGTCACCTTGCTATGAAATAAAAACGTTCCTGTTTTGTAAATAAAAAGTTCTGAGACCTAGAGAAACTGCATAATTTCCTCAAAAAGTAAGTGGCAAACTCAGGATTAGAAATCAATATTGTAAAGTAATTAACCTCCAATTAAAATAAATAAATTTCTATTAAAAATAAATAAATAAAAATTGAGGAAGAAATTAAAAAAAAAAGAAATCAAGTGTGGGGAGAGAGCAAAATACCCAAGATGGCATGTTCAGGCTCTCTTGCCCCAAGTTTTGTAAATAATGGCTATGTAACAGCTGAGCTCATTTATAGCACAGTGCATGTGCATCATGAGGTACTCACTTGGTCACGGGCTGTGTGCTGTACACCTATCTGAGATCCATCTACAAAGTGGCAGTGTTACTGCTCTGTCACAGCTATTTAGTCAGCCACAAGAGGTGAGGATATTCATTTCTGCTGCTAGGGCTGCTGCACCAGACAGGAGAGAATACTTGCTATGGCTGCTGTGTGGGCCAGGAGAGAATAAACATGTCTGCAGTTCCTACACCTCGTCGAGTCTCCTTCCAGGCTCTTAGCTCATGCCTTTCCTTCTCCTGAGTTCAGCAAACAGTGTGAACAGTGAGATGACTGGTGTCACAAATAGGATCAGCAATACATTGTTTGTCTAATTTCAAGTTCATAATTCTTCTACAGTATTATATGGTAATATCATAACAATAGTAGAGATCACTACATTGCCACTAGATGCACAAAACAATTATTAAATCTACCTGGTATACGTTTATGCGAAAGGCAAATGAGATTGATAATGCTAGGAACATCATAATATGTTTCTTTCTCTCTTATACCCAATGGTTACAATTCTGCTTATTTTAGTGGTATGAAAAAGATTATTTATATGACAGAATATCAAGTATTCAAAGTCATATTTTTTTTTGTTCCTTGAGTCTACTCTTTGTTTGGTCCCCCCTGCTTCTTTCAGTATTACCCGCTTTTTGAGTCACTTCATGATCTTACTCTTTCCCTTCTGACTGTTTCAATTTGTTTATATCTTTTTTAAAGAGTGGGCATACTTAGGTCTTGTCTAAGAAGCAAAACAGAGCAGTAACATTTCATTTATTTTTCTCAAAGTCTCAAGTGCTTTTCATTACACCAGAGTATTCTAAGAACTGAAAGGGCAGAAACTACCTATTTTTGTTTAATATATACTTCAGTTTGGATCAAGTCCTTGTAAGAGATTAAGCAGAGGAAAGATTTTAATAATTATAATTGTAGTGCATGGAACTGCCTCATCCTCAGTTGTGCAAAGCAGTTTTATCTGAGTGATGAGATGATCCAGTATGACCCATATTAGATTCATAGATAGAATGCCTGACAGTTAATGTGTGCACTGGATAATTGTTTTCCCTTCTTTAAGTGAGTGTTCTTACTAACAGTGAGGTAACATCTCACACTGGTCAGAACGGTCATCCTCAAAAAGTCTACAAACAATAAATGCTGGAGAGGGTGTGAAGAAAAGGGGACCCTCTTACTCTGATGGTGGGGATGCAAACTGGTACAGCCACTATGGAGAACAGTGTGAAGATTCCTTTAAAAACTGAGACTACAACTGCCATACAAACTAGCAATCCTACTGCTGACCATACACCCTGAGGAAACCAGAATTGAAGGAGACACATGTACCTCAATGTTCATTGCAACACTATTTACAATAGCTAGACCATGGAAGCAACCTAGATGTCCATCGGCAGATGAATGGATAAGGAAGTTGTGGTACATATACACAATAGAATATTACTCAGTTATAAAAAGGAATGCATTTGCATCAGTTCTAATGAAGTGGATGAACCTGGAGTCCATTATACAGAGTGAAGTCAGTGAAAAAGAGAAAGGCAAATAATGTATATTAATACATATTAATTAATTACTGTGTTAATTAATTACATGTTAATTACTGTATATTAATAAATGGCATTTAGAAAGGCAGTAAGGATGATCCTACATGCAGGGTAACAAAGCAAACACAGATATAAAGAACAGACGTTTGGACTCTAGGAGAAGGCAAGGATAATATGATTTGAGACAATAACATTGAAACATGTACATTACCATATGTAAAACAGATGACCAGTGCAAGTTCAATGCATGAAGCAAGTCACCCAAACTGGAGCCCTGGAACAACCCAGAGGGACAGGGTGGAGAGGGAGATGGGAGGATAGTTCAGAATAGGGGAACACATGTATATCTGTGGCCAATTCATGCTGATGTGTGGCAAAAGCCATGACAATACAGTAAAGTAGTTATCCTCCAGTTAAATTAATTAATTAAAAATAAAATATACAAATTCTTAAATTAAAAAAAATTAAGGGATATGAATTATTACTAATGTAGGAACCATAAATCTGTAATTGGTTTAGAACTATGTCAAATATACTCTCTCCTATCAAGTAAGAAAATGGAAAATAATGTAGCTTAAATTATGATGAATATAACATTAAATAGATTGAACAAAAAGAAATGGCTTGAGTGGACTAAGTGAAAATAAATTATGAAATTGATAGTGCTTAACACATAATAGCTTCATTTCCCCTTTCCACAGTTCCCAAAAAGACATAGAAATATAGGATTAGCTTATTCAAATGGAAAACATCATTATCACTATCATAATCATCACAGCCATACCATTATCATCATTATCACACATATTTGTTACATGCTTACAGTGTGCCAGACACTTTCACAGCCCTTTTCATGCTTTATCTCATTTTATTAAACTCTTACATTAACCTCTTGCAGTAACTCTATGTATTAATCCTATTGTACACTTGAGGAAACCAAGGCACAGAAAAGTTAATAACAAAATGTCATTGTTTATACCAAGGTAGTAAATAATGATGTACAGTTCTATACTACAGATTCTAAGAACCTTTATGATTAAAAGAAAACATTGAATCTGTATCTTCATTAACAATACATTTGGCCATGCATGCTCACTTTTAATTAAAGGGTTATGGAGCACATTGCTATGGGCCAAGTATTTAATAAATTTCTTTAGTAAATAAACAGCACTAAGAAAAAATTATTCTTCTATGGAGCTTACACCTTAGAGGTGACAAAAATAATGCAGTTGAACCAAAGAGCAAAAGGAAATCTCAATGTGCTGTGATTGCAGCCATGAAATTAAAAAAAAAAAAAACACTTACTCATTGGAAGGAAAGTTATGACCAACCTAGATAACATATTAAAAAGCAGAGGTATTACTTTGCCAACAAAGGTCTGTCTAGTCAAGGTTTTTCCAGTGGTCATGTATGGATGTGAGAGTTGGACTGTGAAGAAAGCTGAGCACCAAAGAATTGATGCTTTTGAACTGTGGTGTTGGAGAAGACTCTTGAGAGTCCCTTGGACTGCAAGGAGATCCAACCAGTTCATTCTAAAGGAGATCAGTTTCATCCACCTCATTAGAACTGATTCAAATGTATTCTTTTTAATGGCTGAGTAATACTCCATTGTGTATATGTACCACAGCTTTCTTATCCATTCATCTGCTGATGGACATCTAGGTTGCTTAAGTAAGCCAGAAGGAAAAACATAAATACAGTATACTAACGCATGTATATGGAATTTAGAAAGATGGTAACGATAACCCTGTGTACGAGACAGCAAAAGAGACACTGATGTATAGAACAGTCTTATGGACTCTGTGGGAGAGGGTGGGAAGATTTGGGAGAATGTCATTGAAACATGTGAAATGTCATGTATGAAACGAGATGCCAGTCCAGGTTCAGTGCACGATGCTGGATGCTTGGGGCTGGTGCGCTGGGAAGGCCCAGGGGGATGGTATGGGGAGGTTGGGAGGGAGGAGGGTTCAGGATGGGGAGCATGTGATTTTTTTTTAAAAAATAAAATTTAAAAAAAAAAAAAAAAAAAAAAAAAAAAAAAAAAAATAAAGGAGATCAGTCCTGGGTGTCCTTTGGAAGGAATGATGCTAAAGCTGAAACTCCAGTACTTTGGCCACCTCATGCGAAGAGTTGACTCATTGGAAAAGACCCTGATGGTGGGAGGAATTGGGGGCAAGAGGAGAAGGGGAAGACAGAGGATGAGATGGCTAGATTGCATCACCGACTTGATGCACATGAGTTTGGGTGAACTCCGGGAGTTGGTGATGGACAGGGAGGCCTGGTGTGCTGTGATTCATGGGGTCGCAAAGAGTCAGACACGACTGAGTGACTGAACTGAACTGAACTGATACAAAATATAGAATTTTTTTAACCCCCCCCACCCCTGACATGTGATGAATTTGGAAAGATATTTAGGGGCCAAATCTAGACATAATGCTTATAAGTTTTGAACTTATCCTAAAAGTGATGCAGAATTTAAAAAGATTTTTGTCATGGGGATAGTGTAAGTAGTCTGAGGTTTTGGACAGTCTTTCATATAGTGTTGTGGGAAATGACGAAGAGAGAAAGAGTGAAAAAAATTGAGCAAAGTGGTCTCAAAAGAGAATGATTAGTAATCAGTGAAATTTCTGCAAAAAAAAAAAAAGCATGAGGCACTAAAGAGGGATGATAGAAAGAAGGGGGACAAAATGGGGTACATTAACAAAAGTGAACCAGTAAGACATGGTGTATGTGTTTGTGTGTGCATGTATGTGTGTATTTGAGGTGTGAGAAGGTTAAAAAATGAGGGAAAAAAAAAAAAGTGAGTCTCATTTTGTTAAAATGCATCTCTCTTGATGTGCCTTTAATCTTGTTTCCCTTCTTAAATGTAATAGCATATACATATTAGCAGCCTTTGCTTTATTTTCCCCTGCCTCTGCTTATCTCCTTTTAAAGATTAAACTGCTTTTTTCCAACCTGAGTTTTACTGACTTTCAGAATAATTCCCCAATTTCCAGAATAAAAAAAACTAGAGAAGGGAAATATTTAAGCAACATCAGACTCAGATTTCGGTCACTTGCCCATGCATACAGAATTTAGGTAAATTTATTTTTTTAATTTAAATTTATTTATTTTAATTGGAGGCTAATTACTTTACAATATTGTATTGGTTCTGCCACACATCAACATGAATCCGCCACAGGAGTACACGTGTTCCCCATCCTGAACCCTCCTTCCATCTCACCCCCCAGTACTATCCCTCCGGGTCATCCCAGTGCACCAGCCCCAAGGATCCTGTATAGAACCTGGAGTGATGATTCATTTCTTATATGATATTATACATGTTTCCATGACATTCCCCCAAATCATCCCACCCTCTCCCTTATAAAACCGCCATTATCCAAAAATAAACTGTGTTTCCTGAGTCAACACCCTAGCAGGCTAACAAGGGACACCAGACCCCAGGACTCATCAGCAGGTTTTAGGAATTTCATCTCATTTCCTCAAACCTGGAGCACAGCCATTGCTGACCAACAACTTCTCTCAGGTTACACTTTTTATCTTTATGCTCTTATTAAGATCAAGTACTTATTACTTACTACTTGGTTTTTATTTTGGCTCCTTTTCCCACATGCTTATGTTTGTAACCTGCTTAGTATTTCAAACCTCTCCTAAAACAGTCATAGTTCTGCTATGTTCACACCCTGGAAACTAAAACACCACCAGCAACTTGTCATTTTGGAGTAAATAACTATTTACCTATTTTTCACATGTCCCCAAAACTATCTTTTCTGGAGCTCTGTATATATTCTGATTGCCTTTTTATTTATCTTTTTTCCTGATGGAGTATCTTGGTATGCCTTCACTCTGTAATGTTGACCTAAGAATGAAATACCTAATTTGGAATTAGAACGCTCCAGGGACACAACATTGTCCATTGGCAGCTGACCTAGAATCTACCCCTAGGTTCTCATCTTATACCGTTTCATCACTTGATGACCATGTAGTCATGTCCCATGAATCCACTCTGAAATGTAATAGGCATCATCCATAAATTTTCCTTCTTTTAGGACAGGATATCAAACACATAAAATGTCTGAATTATAAAAAAAGGATTAATGTTACTTGAATATATTACAGATAAAATATTCCATCACAAGAATCAGTAATAGCATCCTTATGCCCTACTTGTCTGCACTTATCTTAAAGGAAATTAACTTTATAAAACATCTACAGTAAAGACTGTTTGCAAAATAGTCCATTTTAAATGTAAATTTGAATTTCTCTATTATGTAATCTGAAAAAAAAATTCCTATCCAATCTCTCTTCTAAAACACATTCATTTATAAGTCCAAAAATATGCTAGAGTAGAAAGGATATGGAGACACTGGAACCATTATACATCAGATCAGATTAGTCGCTCAGTCATGTCCGACTCTTTGCAACCCCATGAATCGCAGCACGCCAGGCCTCCCTGTTCATCACCAACTCCCGGAGTTCACTCAGACTTAGGTCCATCGAGTCAGTGATGCCATCCAGCCATCTCATCCACTGGCGTCCCCTTCTCCTCCTGCCCCCAATCCCTCCCAGCATCAGAGTCTTTTCCAATGAGTCAACTCTTCGCATGAGGTGGCCAAAGTACTGGAGCTTCAGCTTTAGCATCATTCCTTCCAAAGAAAAACCAGGGCTGATCTCCTTAGCTGATGGTAATGTAAAATGTTTCAGCTGCTTTGGGAAACAGTCTGGCAGTTCCTCAGAAAGTTAAGCATAGAGTCAAATAATCCTCAAATCTACTCCTAAAAAGCCTATATTTACACAAAGACTCATGTGTTTTCACAGCAGCATTATTTATAATAGTCAAAAAAATAGGAGAAATTCAAATGCTCATTAGCATCTTAGTAGATAAATATTAATAAAATGTCAAATTCATACAATAGAATATTATTCAACTAAAAGGAATGGAATACATACATGCAACAATGTAGACAAAACTTGAAATCTTCATGCTAAGTGAAAGATGCCAAGCCAAAGAAAAGCCACATGTTGTATGAAAGTGAAAAGTGAAAGTGAAGTCGCTCAGTCGTGTCAGACTCTTTGCGACCCCATGGACTGTAGCCTACCAGGCTCCTCCCTCCATGGGATTCTCCAGGCAAGAGTACTAGAGTGGGTTGCCATTTTCTTCTCCAGGGGATCTTCCCTGAACCAGGGATCAAACCCAGGTCTCCCGTATTCCAGGCAGATGCTTTAACCTCTGAGCCAGGAGGGAGCCCCACCTTATACACATGTTGTACAACTCCATTTATATTAAATGTTCATAACAGAGAAATCCATAGAAATTGAAAGTCAATTAATGTTTGTTCACGGATAGGATAAAGGGGGAGGAGAGTAACTGTCAAGGGGCACAAGTTTTCTTTGGGGATTGATGAAAATATTCTAGAATTAAATAATGGTGATGACTGCACAAATTTGTAAATATCCTAAAATCAGTGAATTTATATTTCAAAATGGTGAATTTTATAATATATAAATTACATTTCAAAATATGATAAATCAGAATAGGGCAACGTGCAATATAATACATGAAGTATCTGGAAATACAATAAAAAATTCACTCAATTAGAGAATTTTAAAAAAGATACAAATTGAACCATAAAGCCCTAAATCAACATGTATTAGAATTCTGTGCTTTCCTTTTTTCTTTATAATCATATTATTTCCTGAAACCTTAAAGGTAATTGCAAATTCATAGAGATTCTCAGAACATTTCAGAACTTTCTCATCTGAAAGATAATTTAAAAATTTAAAGACCACAGTGGATCTACTTATTTCTTATTTATTTATTTTTGCTGGATTTGAATTGCTGCTATGATCTATAGGAAGAAAATTCTCTAAAGCAATTTTCAGAGATGAAAAAAAAAAGTGCAATAATGTTATCCAATCCTCTTCTTAAAATGATAGAGAAACTAATATCTATCTTTGTTAACTGAGCTGCTGTCTACTAGTATAAGTTTAGCTAGTAGCACAACTAAGATCATGTCACTAAATCATAATGAATTATTATATCATCCTTTAAGGCGTAAGAAGTATTTCCTACCTTTTGAAAGGTTAAAATTTGATAATCATTTATT
The DNA here is from genome assembly GCF_055505025.1 of Bos grunniens. Lineage (NCBI taxonomy): Eukaryota > Metazoa > Chordata > Mammalia > Artiodactyla > Bovidae > Bos > Bos grunniens. The sequence goes on along the minus strand of NC_141179.1, from coordinate 3,191,068 downwards.
AAAAGTTTTCTTATCCTAAGTTGTTAATTAAATATTATAGTTAGGTCAAATATTCCTGAATGGGGTCACTGAACATGCTCTGGCCTCTGTCCAATTATCTGACCTTCTCCACTGGTGTTCTCCCCCTCGCTCATTCTCTGGCCCACATTGGCCTTCCGTTTATCTTCTAGTGTATAATCATTTTCTACCTTAGAGACTATGCATTTAATATTTCATCCATCTGAAAAGTTGTTTGTTTGCCTAGAACTGTGTGCAGTGTGTTCCTTCATATCATCCATAGGCCTATTCAGAGGCCCTCTATGACCACCTAACTAAATTCAGTCCCTTATCATCCAGAAACCTAATATTACCTGAAATATTTTACATTTATCTCAAGGGATGCTTTAGATTGGAGGATAATTACTTCACAATGTTGTATTGGTTTCTGCTGTACAACAATCATCCATAATCACACCCATCCCCCAGCCCTCTTAAGCCCCCTGCCCACCACTTCCTAGCCCTCTAGATCAGCACAAAGCACGGAGCTGAGTTTGCTCTACTCTATAACTGCTTCCTGCTACTAGCTATCTATTTTACACATGTTAGTGTATATATATATCAATGCTAATCTCTCAATAAACCCCACCTCTCTTTCCCTCACTGTGCCCACAAGTTCAATCCCTATGTTTGAGTCTCTATTCCTGCCCTGCAAATAGGTTCATCAATACTATTTTTCCAGATTCACTATTTGTTTTTTCATTCTGTATTATTTCACTCTGTGTAACAGGTTATAGGTTCATCCACCTCATATTAACTGACTTAGATTCATTCTTTTTTATGACTAATACTCCATTTATACACACACACACACATATATATATATATATTACCATTTTTCAATCCATTCATCTGTTGATGGACAACTAGGTTGCTTCCATGCTCTACTGCTACTGCTAAGTCACTTCAGTCGTGTCCGACTCTGCGCGACCCCATAGATGGCAGCCCACCAGGCTCTGCCGTCCCTGGGATTCTCCAGGCAAGAACACTGGAGTGGGTTGCCATTTCCTTCTCCAGTGCATGAAAGTGAAAAGTAAAAGTGAAGTCGCTCAGTCATGTCTGACTCTTCGCGATCCCATGGTCTGAAGCCTACCAGGCTTCTCTGTCCATGGGATTTTCCAGGCAAGAGTACTGGAGTGGGTTGCCATTTGCTGTGAACATTCCAGTACATGTGTCTTTTTAACTTACAGTTTTCAGAGGGTATATACCCAGTAACGCAGTTGCTAGGTCATATAGTAGTTCAACTTTCCTGACTTTAGGCTACACTACAAAGCTACAGTTATTCAAGACCATGTAAAATTATCTCCCCCCCCCAAAAAAAAAAGTGGAACAAGACAGAAAGCCCATAGGTAAACCCTTGCACCTATGGGCACCTTATCTTTGACAAAGGCAAGAACAAACAATGGAGGAAAATCATCCCCTTCAGTGAGTGGTGGTGGGAAAACTAGAGAACTACATGAAAATGAATTAAACCATACACAAAAAGAATCTCAAAATGGATTAAAGATCTAAATTTAAGGCCAGAAACTATAAAACTGTTAGAAGAAAATATATGCAGAACACTTTGACAGAAACCACAGCAAGATTCTTTTTGACCCACCTCCTAGAATAATGGAAATGAAAATAAAAATAAACAAATGGGACCTAATTAAATTTAAAAGCTTTTGTACAGCATAGAAAACTATAAACAAGATAAAAGGACAACCCTCAGAATAAGATAAAATAATTGCAAATGAAACAACTGCCAGTGGATTAATTTTCAAAATATACAAGCAGCTCATGAAACTCAATATCAGAAAAAATAACAACTCAATCAGAAAATGGACAGAAAACCTAAACAGACATTTCTCCAAAGGAAACATATAGATGGCAAGCAAACACATGAAAATATGTTCAGCATCACTCATAATTAAAGAAATCAAAACTATAATGAGATATATAATTATTTTGTGCTCTAAAGTTAGTTTGTCATTTCCATTCTGAAATGGCAAGAAAAGAAAAGGTACTTAGGTTACAATCAAGAGATTTATTTTGTTTTATTTTTTTAAGAATTGCAAAGAGTTTTATTTGAGCCAATCTGAGGAATATAGCCTGGGAGACAGATTCAAGAAACACATGAATTTTGTCTGCCAGACCATAAGAATGGGGGAAACTTATAAAGGCAAAAAAAAAAAAAAAGAAAACAGCATGAAATCACATAAGTTAATTGTGAAGAATTAGGATTCTGGCAAGAAGTAAAGGCGCTTCTTTTTTTCTTGTTTGTTTTTTAATGTATTTATTTTTAACAGGAAGATAATTGCTTTACAATGTTGTGTTGGTTTCTGTCATGCAACAACATGATTAGCCATAAGGACAAATATGTCCCCTCCCTCCTGAAACTCCCTCCTCCCCCCCCCCCAACCCCATTCCACCCTTTAGGTTATCAAAGAATACCCAGCTGAGCTCCCTGCATCATTCAAAATTTACACTGGCTATCTATTTTACATATGTATTTATGTCAGTGCTACTCTCTCAATTCGTCCCACCCTCTCCTTCCCCCACTGTGTCCACAAGTCTGTTCTGTATGCGTATGTTCCCACTGCCACACTGCAAACAGGTTCATCAGTACTATTTTTCTAGATTCCATATATATGCATTAATATATGATATTGTTTTTCTGTTTCTGACATACTTCAGTCTGTATAACAGGCTCTAGGTTCATCACCTGACTGGAACTGACTCAAACATTTTTTTTTTTTTAATAGCTGAGTGACATTTTAATGTATATATGTACCACAGCTTCTTTATTCATTCACCTGTTGATGGACATCTGGGATGTTTTCATGTCCTGGCTTTTGTAAAAAGTGCTGCAATGAACACTGAAGTACATGTGTCTTTTAGAATTGTGGTTTTCTCAGGGTATATGCCCTGTAGTGGGACTACTGGATCATATGGTAGTTTTATTCCTAGCTTTTTAAATAAATCTCCATACTGGCTGTATTGATTAACATTCCCACCAATAGTGCAAGAGGGTTCCTTTTTCTCCACTTTGTCTGCTGCACTTATTGTCTGAAGGTATTTTGATAATGACCATTCTGACCAGTGGGAGGTGATACACCATTGTAACTTTGATTTGCATTTCTCTAATAAAAAGTGATGTTGAGCACTTTTTTCACATGTGTGTTAGACATCTGTATGTCTTCTTTGAAAGGTTTAGTCACTCAGTCTAACACATAGACTACAGAGAAGGAAATGACAAAGGATGACATGGCTGAATGGCATCATCGACTCAATGGACATGAGTTTGAGCAAACTCTATGAGATGGTGAAGGATAGGGAAGACTGGAGTGCTGCAGTCCATAAGGTTGAAAAGAGTCAAACACAACTAAGCAACTGAACATTGACAAGTCCCTCAGTCATATCTGACTCTTTGCAACCCATAGACTTGCAACCCAAACCCTCTAGGTTTCTCTGTCCATGGAATTGTCCCTGCAAGAATAATGGAGTGGTGGACAATCCATTCTCTAGGGGATCTTCCCAACCCAGGGATCGAACTCAGGTATCTTGCATTGCAGGCAGATTCTTTAACATCTGAACCAACAGGGAAATGTCTGTTTAAGTCTTCTGCCCATTATTTTATTGAGTTGCTTGTTTTTCTTATACTGAGCTGGCTTGAATATTTTGGAGGTCAATGCTTTGTCAATTGTTTCATTTGCAATTATTTTCTTCCATTCCAAGTGTTATATTTTCATCATGCTTATGGTTTGCTTTGCTGTGCAAAAGCATTTAATTATGTATCATTTGTTTATTTATGTTATTATTCTAGGGGGTGGGTCATAGAAGATCTTGCTGTGATTTATGTCAGAGTGTGCTATGTCAGTGTGTTTTCTGCTATGAGTTTTATAGTTTCTGGTCTCACATTAGTTCATCTTTGTATTTGTATTTGGGGAAAGGAAGTGTTCTACTTTTATTCTTTTACATGTTATTGCTGTTGCTGTTAAATCACTAAGTAGTGTCTGACTCTTTGTGACCCTGTGGAGACACTATCTCCTAGAGTTTGCCAAAATTCATGTCCATTGAGTCAGTGATGCTGCCTAACCATCTGATCCTCTGCCATACCCTTCTCTTTTTGCCCTCAGTCTTTTCTAGCATCAGAGTCTTTTCCAATAATTCAGTTCTTTGCATCCGGAGCCCTAAGAACTGGAGCTTTAGCTTCAACATCAGTTCTTACAAGCAATATTCAGGCTTGATTTCCTTTAGGGTTGACTGACTTGATCTCCTTGCAGTCCAAGGGACTGTCAGCAGTCCTCTCTAGCACACAGTTTGAAAGCATCAATTATTTGGCACTCAGCATTCTTTATGGTCCAACTCTCACATCTGTAAATGATTATTGGAAAAATCATAGATTTGACTATATATGTACACCTTCGCCAGCAAAGTAGCGTCTCCTGTTCTTTATATGCCATCTAGGTATGTCATAGCTTTCCTTCCTTCTTTTGAACATAGTTGTCCAGCTTTCCAATACCACTTATTGAAGAGGATGTCTTTTCTCCATTGTATATTCTTGCCTCCTTTGTCAAAGATAAGGTTTCCATATGTGCATGGGTGAGTGTCTTGGTTTTCTGTCTTGTTACATTGGTCCATATATCTGTTTTTGTGCCAGTACCATACTGTCTTGATGACTGTAGCTTTGTAGGATAGTGTTAAGTTAGGAAGGTTGATTTCCCCTGGTTTCATTCTTCTTTCTCAAGATTGATTTTGCTGTTTGGAGTCTTTTATTTTTCCATGCAAATTGTGATTTTTGTTGTTGTTCTGATTCTTTGGGAAAAAATGCCACTGGTAATTTAATAGGGATTGCACTGAATCTGTAGATTGCTTTAGGTAGTATACTTCTATTCACAATATTAATTCATCTAATATGAGAATGTGGTGTATCTCTCTATCTGTTTATGTCATCTTTGATTTCTTTCATGAGCAAATTTTGGTATACAGGCCTTTTGTCTCCTTAGGTAGGTTTATTCCTGGGAATTTTATTCCTTTCTTGCAAAGGAGAATGGAATTGATTCCTTAATTTCTTTTCTGATTTGTCATTGTTAGTGTACAGGAACACAAGAGATTTTCAAGCACTGATTTTGTATCTTTTGAATTTACTAAACTCACTGATTAGTTCTATTAATTTTCTGATAGTATTTAGCATTTTCTATGTATAGTTTAATGTTCTCTGCAAACAATGAGAGTTTTGTTTCTTCTTTTCCAATCCAGATTCCATTTATTTATTTATTTATTTTCTTCTCTGGTTGACATGGAAAGGGCTTCCAAATCTATGGTGAATAATAATGGCAAGAGTAGGCACCCTTGTATTGTTCCTGAGTTTTCTGTTTTTCACCATTGAGAACATGTTTCCTGTGGATGTGCCATTTATATCCTTTATTATGTTGAGGTAAGAACTAAAGAGCCTCTTGATGAAAGTGAAAGAGGAGAATGAAAAAGTTGGCTTAAAGCTCAACATTCAGAAAACTAAGATCATGGTATCTGGTCCCATCACTTCATGGCAAATAGATAGGGAAACATTGGAAACAGTGGCAGACTTCATTTTTGGGGGCTCCAAAATCACTGCAGATGGTGGCTGCAGCCATGAAATTAAAAGATGCTTACTCCTTGGAAGGAAAGTTATAGCCAACCTAGACAACATATTAAAACTCAGAGACATTACTTTGCCAACAAGGGTCCATCTAGTCAAGGCTATGGTTTTTCCAGTAGTCATGTATGGATGTTAGAGTTGGACTATAAAGAAAGCTGAGCACTGAAGAATTGATGCTTTTGAACTGTGGTGTTGGAGAAGACTCTTGAGGGTCCCTTGGACTGCAAGGATATCCAACCAGTCCATCCTAAAGGAGATCAGTCCTGAGTGTTCATTGGAAGGACTGATGTTGAAGCTGAAACTCCAATACTTTGGCCATCTTATGCAAAGAACTGATTGATTGGAAAAGACCCTGATGCTGGGAAATATTGAGGGCAAGAGGAGAAGGGAACTAAAGAGGATGAGACAGTTGGATGGCATCACCAACTCAATGGACCTGAGTTTGGGTATACTCCGGAAGTTGGGGATGGCCAGAGTGATCTGACATGCTGCAGTCCATGGGGTCACAGAGTCGGATACGACTGAGAGACTGAACTGAACTGAACTGAGATTCCTTCTGGGCCCATTTTCTGAATAGTTGTCATCATAAATGTGTGCTGAATATTTTCAAAAGCTGTTTTTGAATATATTAATATCGTCATAGTATTTTTATATTTTAATTTGTGAATATGGTGTATCACATTGATTGATTTTCATATATTGAAGAATCTTTGTGCCACTTGGATATACCTGAGTTAATCATGGTGTATGATCCTTTTAATGTGTTGTTGGGTTTTGTTTGCTATAATTTTGTGAGATTTTTGCATATATGTTCATTGGTGTTATTGGCCTGTAATTTTCTTTTGTGTGTGTGATGGTTTAGGTATCAGGATGATGGTGGCCTTACTTGTAAATTTTAAAAGAATCTCTTTCTCTTCAATTTTTTGGAAGAGTTTGCAAAGGATAGGCATTAGCACCTCAGAAAATATTTGATAGGATTCATCTGTGAATCCATCTGCTTTTGAGCTTTTGCTTTTGGGGGAGATTTTTTTTTTTTAACAGTTTTGATCTCATTGCTTGTGATTGGCTTGTTCATAATTTCTATTTCTTCCTGGCTCAGTCATAGAAAGTTGAACTTTTATAAGAATTTTTCCATTTCTTTTAGTTATCCGTTTTACTGGCATATGATTGCTCATAATAAACTCTTATAATTCTTTATATTTTTGCACTGTTATAACACTTCTTTTTTTAAAAAAAAAAATTATTGTGTTAATTTGCATCTTCTCCTTTATGTTCTTAGTGAGTCTAGATAATAGTTTATCAATTTGTTTATCTTCTCAAAGAATCAGCTTTTAGTTTTATTGATCTTTGCTATTGATTCCTCCATCTCTCCATCTCTTTTTCATTTATTTCTGCTCTGAGCTTTTATGAGTTCTTTCTATTAACTTTGGGGGCTTTCTGTTCTTTATTCAGATGCTTTAGCTGTAAAGTTAGGATGTTTGTTTGATATTTTTCTTGTTTCTTGACATAAGATTGTATTACTATAAACTTTCTTATTACAATTGCTTTTGTTGAATCCTATAGTTTTCTTTTTAACTTTTATTTTTTAACCATTTATTATTTCTTTATTATTATTATTATTACTTTACAATATTGTATTGGTTTTGCCATACATCAACATGAATCCACCACAGGTGTACACATGTTCCCCTTCCTGAAACCCCCTCCCACCTCCCTCCCTGAACCCATAGTTTTTGAGCTGTTTTCATTGTTATTTGTTTCTAGATATATATTTTTTCCCCTTTTATCTCATGAGTAACATGGTGGTTTATTGTTGTTGTTTGGTCACCTAATCATGTCTGTTTGTGACACCAAAGTTCATGTTCATTGCATCAGTGATGTCATCCAGCCATCTCATCCTCTGATGTCTTCTTCTCCTTCTGTCTTCAATCTTTCCAAGCATCAGGGACTATTCCATGAGTCATCTGTTTGCATGATATGACCAAAATACTGGAGCTTCAGCATCAGTCCTTCCAGTGAATATTTGGGGTTGATCTCTATTAAGATTGACTCACTTGATCTCCTTGCTGTCAAAGGGACTTTCAGGAGTTTTCTCCAGCACCACAGTTCAAAAGCATCAATTATTTGACATTCTGCTTTCTTTATAGTCAAGGTCTCACAACCGTATGTGACCACTGGGAAAACTATAGCCTTGACTATATGGACCTTTGTTGACACAGTAATGTCTCTGCTTTTCAACACAGTGTCTAGGTTTTTCATCACTTTCCTGCCAAGAAGAAATTGGCTCCTGATTTCATGGCTACAGTCACCATCTTCCATGACTCTGGAACCCAAAAAAAGGAAATCGGTCACTATTTCCACATTTTCCCCTCCTATTTGCCATGCAGTAATGGGGCAAGATATCATGGTCTTAGACTTTTTTTTTTTTTTTAGTATTTCATGTTAAGCCGGCTCTTTCACTCTTCTCCTTCACCCTCATTAAGAGGCTCTTTAGTTTCTCTTTGCTTTTTACCATGAGTTGTATCATCTGCATATTTAAGGTTGTTGGTGTTTCTCCTGTCTACCTTGATTCCAACTTGTAACTTATTCAACTTGGTATTTCCCATGTTGTGCTCAGTGTATAGGTTAAACAAACAGGATGACAGCAGGAAGCCCTGTTGTACTCCTTTCTTGGTCTTTAACCAATCAGTTGTTCCACACAGGGTTTTAACTGTTGCTTCTTGACGCACATAGAGGTTTCTCAGGAGACAGATAAGATATCTAGTATTCCCATCTGTCTAATAGCTTTTCACAATTTGTCATGATCTGCACAGTCAAGGGCTTTAGCATAGTTAATGAGACAGAAGTAAATGTTTTCCTGAATACCCTTGTTTTCTCTATAATCCAGTGAATGTTGGCAATCAGATGTCTAGTTCTTCTTCCTTTACAAAACCCAAATTGGACATCTGGAAGTTATTGGTTCATATAATGCTGAAACCTAGCATAGAAGATATTAAGTATGACCTTACTACATGGGAGTTGAGTGCAATTGTCCAATGGTACCTTATTCTTTGGTACTACCCTTCTTGGGAATTGGGATGAGAATTGACCTTTTCCAGTCCTGTGGTCACTCCTGTGTCTTCCATTTTCTGGCATAATGAAAGCAAACCTGATGGCATCATCCTTTACGGATTTGAATCATTCTTGTGGAATTTCATTGCATTCAGTAGCTTTATTAAAAGCAGTGTTCAGTTCAGTTCAGTCACTCAGTCATGTCCTACTCTTTGCAACCCCATGAATCGCATCACGTCAGGCCTCCATGTCCATGACCAACTCCCGGAGTTCACTCAAACTCATGTCCATTCAGTTGGTGATGCCATCCAGCCATCTCATCCTCTGTCATTCCCTTCTCCTCCTGCCCACAATCCTTCCCAGCATCAGAGTCTTTTCCAATGAGTCAACTCTTCGCATGAGGTGGCAAAGTATTAGAGTTTCAACTTCAGCATCAGTCCTTCCAGTGAACACCAAAGAAGACTCTACACATGGACATCACCAGTCAACACCAAAATCAGATAGATTATATTCTTTGCAGCCAAATATGGAGAAGCTCTATACAGTCAGCAAAAATAAGACTGGAAGCTGACTGTGGCTCAGATCATGAACTCCTTATTGTCAAATTCAGACTTTTGAAAAAAGTAGGGAAAAACACTAGACCATTCAGATATGACCTAAATCAAATCCCTTGGATTATACAGTGGAAGTGAGAAATAGATTTAAGGAACTAGATCTGATAGAGTGATGAACTATGGAATGAGGTTCGTGACATTGTGCAGGAGACAGGGATCAAGACCATCCCCATGGAAAAGAAATACAAAAAAGCAAAATGGCTGTCTGAAGAGTCCTTAAAAATAGCTGTGAAAAGAAGAGAAGTGAAAAGCAAAGGAGAAAAGGAAAGATAAAAACATCTGAATGCAGAGTTCCAAAGAATAGCAAGGAGAGATAAGAAAGCCTTCCTCAGCGATCAATGTAAAGAAATAGAGGAAAACAACAGAATGGGAAAGACTAGAGATCTCTTCAAGAAAATTAGAGATACCAAGGGAATATTTCATGCAAAGATGGGCACAACAAAGGACAGAAATGTTATGGATCTAACAGAAGCAGAAGATATTAAGAAAAGGTGGCAAGAATACACAGAAGAACTGTACAAAAAAGATCTTCACGACCCAGATAATCACGATGGTGTGATCACTCACCTGAGCCAGACATCCTGGAATGTGAAGTCAAGTGGCCTTAGAAAGCATCATTAGAAACAAAGCTATTGGAGGTGATGGAATTCCAGTTGAGCTATTCCAAATCCTGAAAGATGATGCTGTGTAAAGCAGTGTCAACATACAATATAAATTAATAAAATAAAACAAATTAATCCATTATAAATATATATATATTATAGAATACATATAAATAACATGATTATTTAATAACATATTGCTTAATCTCCATGTGTTTGTGTTTTCTAGTTGTTTCCTATAATTCTTGTAATTGACATCTAGTCTCATAGCATTCTGATGAGCAAAGATGCTTAATAGCATTACAATTTTCTTGAATCTACTTAGGCTTGATTTGTGACCCAAGATGTGATTTATTCTGGAGAATGTTCCATGTGAACTTGATAAGAAACTGTTTTCCTCTGTATTTGGATGGAGTGCCATGAAAATATCAATTAGGTACATCCAGTCTAATGTGCCATATGCACCTTATTTTTCCTTATTAATTTTCTCTTTTGATGATCTATCCATTAGTGTCAGTTCAGTTCAGTCACTCAGTCATGTCTGACTCTTTGTGATCCCAGGAATCCCAGCACGCCAGGCTTCCCTGTCCATCACCAACTCCCGCAGTTTACCCAAACTCATGTCCATCGAGTTGGTGATGCCATCCAGCCATCTCATACTCTGTCATCCCCTTCTCTTCCTGCCCCTAATTCCTCCCAGCATCAGGGTCTTTTCCAATGAGCCAACTCTTCATGTGAGGTGGCCAAAGTACTGGAGTTTCAGCTTTAGCATCATTCCTTCCAAAGAAATCCCAGGGCTGATCTCCTTCAGAATGGACTGGTTGGACCTCCTTGTAGTCCAAGGGACTCTCAAGAGTCTTCTCCAACACCACAGTTCAAAAGCATCAATTCTTCGGCACTCAGCCTTCTTCAGAGTCCAACTCTCACATACATACATGACCACTGGAAAACAGTAGCCTTGACTAGATGGAACTTTTTTGTAGTGGGGTATTAAAATCCCCTATTGTAATGTTACTGTCAATTTCACCTTTGTGTCTTTTAAGGTTTCCCTTATGTATTGAGGTGCTCATTTTGGTGGATAAATATTTATAATTTTTACATCTCCTCTTGGATTGACCCATTAATTTTTACATAATGCTCTTCCTTATCTCTTGTAATATTTTTAATTTTAAGGTGCATTTTGTCTGATATAATAATTGCTACTCTGGATTTATTTTACTATTCATTTTCATGGAATATCTTTTTTCATCCTCTCACTTTCAGTCTATATGTGTCCCTAGGTCTGAAGCAAGACTCTTCTAGACAGCATATATGTGGCTCTTGTTTTTGTATACATTTAGTCTGTCTGTGTCTTTTATTTGGAACATTAATCCATTTACATTTAAAGTCATTTTTAACATATATGTTGTATAGGTATTTTCTTGGTTTTTTTGGATTTCTCTTTGTAGGTCTTCACCTTTTCTGATGTTTCTTGCCTAAAGAAGTCCCTTAGCATTTGTTGTAAAGCTGGCTTGCTAGCAATAAATTCTCTTAACTTTTGCTTTTCTGTAAAGTTTTTGATTTCTCCATAAGTTTTGAATGAGATCATTGCTGGGTAGAGCAATCTTGGTTATAGGTTTTTCCCTTTCATTACTTTAAATATACACTGTCATTCCCTTCTGACCTGCAAATTATCTGTTGAAAGATCAGCTATTAATAATATAGGGTTTGCTTGAGTATTACTTATTGATATTAACTTGCTGATTTTATTTTTTTTTCATTATTGTTTGTTTGATTAATATGTTTATTGGCATATTTCTCTTTGGATTTATCCATTATGAAATTTTCTGCCCTTCTTGGACTTGATTGACTATTTCATTTCCCATGTTAGGGAAGATATCTACTATAATCTCTTCAAAAATTTATTCATACCCTTTCTTTTACTATTCTTCTGAGCCCTCATAATTTGAATGCTAGTGAATTTAATTTTGTCCCATAGATCTCTGAAACTATCCTCAGTTCCTGTCATTCTTTTGTCTTCATTCTGGTATACAACAGTTGTTTCCACCATTCTGTCTTCCAGCTCACCTATTTGTTTTTCTGTTATAGTTATTCTATTGACTCCTTCTGGATTGTTTTTAATTTCATTATTTGTGTTCTTCATTAATGTTTGCTTATTCTTATTCCTTTTAGGACCATGTTAAATGTGTTAAATGATGCTTGCATTTTACCCATTATATTTTCAAGATTTTGGATCATCTTTACTATCATTATTCTGAATTCTTTTTCAGCTAGTTTGCCTATTCTCACTGCATTTATTTGGTCTTGTGTGCTTCATCTTTTTCCTTCATGTGCACAGTATTTTTCTGTCTTTCATTTTATGTAACATACTGTGCTTGAAGTGTCCTTTCCTTGGGGTATAGGTCAGTAGTTCCTCTTGCTTTTGGTCTCTGCCCTTGGTCAGTGATGTTGGTCCAGGGGTTTGTGTAAGATTCATGTTGGGAGTGACTCGTGCTTGTGTTCGAGTGAGAGGAGGTGACTTTTATCCCCTGATGGCCAGGGATGTGTGAAGTGGTGTGTTTTGAGGTGTCTGTAGGAAGTCTGCCTGCTGATGATTGGGTCTGTGTTCTTTTCTTGCTTGCTGTTTGGGTGAACCATCTTGCTGTGCTGGCCTCGGGTACAGGTGGAGGTCATCACTGGAGTTTTCACTTGTTAATACTCCTTCAGGTCAGGAGTTCTCTGTCAGTCTTGTATCTTGGACTCAGCACTCCCACACCAGAAGCCCAGGCCTGATCTCTGGTCAAGGAAACAAGATGCCATAGTTGTTTGGTATGACAAGAAAGGGGATTAAAACAGACACATAAAACAAACAAACAAAAGCATCCAAAAAAAAACAAAACAAAAAAGGAAACAAAAATGAATCCCAGACAAATGGTAAATGAAAAATCAGACAAATAGGAATAAAAACAATGGTACACACACACACACATATATTATATATATATATATATATATATATATATATATATATATAATACACACACATATAATATATGTGTGTGTGTATATATATATATACACACACACACAAAAACAAAACATTCTAAGAAAATTATGTACAAGAGAGTAACTTGGTGAAAAAAGGAAACCAAAAATGATATCAACCAATTAAAAACAAAATTAACTAAAACACAAAACAGGAAACAAGACCAAAGCAGAGAGCCAACTAAGGAATAAAGCAAAGCAAACAAAACCAACTAGGAAATATACTGAAAAGAAAAAAAAAAAGAAGAAGAAAGTAAAGTTTAAAAAAGGTATATTAAAATATTTAAACATCTTAAAGAATATTTATAGCAACAAAAGAAAAACAAAGAAAAAAAAAGAGAGCCAAAAAGAAAGAAAGACAACAACAATAACACAGAACCGCAAAAAGCCAGCATAATAGTAGAAGTATACAAAAGACATTGAAAGTGTGATTTAAAAATAAATTATCAAAAGATTAAATTGAAGTAATAACAACAACAACAACAACAAAGAAGATAAAACATCCAGAACCAACTACAGAACAAATCAAAGTAGAAGAACAACAACTGTTTCTCTAAGATCTCTGTTGCCAGCATCCTTTCCCCCACTGTGAGCCACAACCCATCACCACCTCCCTAACAAACCCTCCAATACTGTGAGGGAGGAAGAGGTTTCATCTCTGGACCTGATCTGGGGACAGCTCAGACTCTAATCTGGCTCTACTCTTTCATTTTTGTGCCTTCAATGTCCACAGCTGCCTGAGTTAGTGCATTTTCTTTTGTGCAAGCACTCATCTTTTGATGTATTCCATAGGCAGTCTACCGAATTTAACATGTGGATTTAATCTGAAGCTTACACAGCCGGTAGGAAGGTTTTTAATCCGCTTCCTTAACCACTCCACCCCTGTAACTCCATTGTGGTTTTACTCCCACTTCTGCATGTGGGTCATCCTCAACTTTGCTCCTGAGGCTGTCCTGGAAACTTGGGTCTGTCCCAGTAAGAACCAGGCATGAAGGGGCCATGGCTGCTAGGATCATATGGACCCTGGTGGCATCAGGTGCACAGGGAAGCTGGAGGACTTAGGTATAGGAGATATGGCATTATCATGACTCTTTTCTAGCCTCTGGCAGCTCTGTCCCAGTGAGAACAAAGCTTGGAGGTGGCGTGACTGCTTGGATCACAGAAATCTCAGTGACACCAGGTGCACAGTAAAGCAGAAGATATCGTGCTCCTAGGATACTTTTATAGCCTCTGGCAGCTGGCATTCAAAGAACATCCCTGGCTGGCCCTTTTCTACTGCTCTGTGCATCAGGCACTCAAAGGTCCACCCTCTCTGGGGTCTTTCTCTGTTGATCAACTGCTGGTACCAACATCTGGGGAGAGAGAGGCTACAGCGATGGTTGCATCTATTATGCATGACTCTGCAGTAGCACCCTGCCTTCATTGCTGCATAGCTTCTCCTTCTGTCTGTCCATTCAGGTTACCTTCCTGTAGTCAACAGCAGTCCTCACACTAGGATTTTTCTCCCATTTTCACACTGCAGCTCCCAACTGCTGCTTCCCTGTCCAGGGTACATAGGAGTGGTAGTTGCTCAGTCATGCCTGACTCTCTGCAACCACATGGACTGTAGCCTGCCAAGCTCCTATGTCCATGTAATTTTCCAGGCAAGATTATTGGAGTGGGGGTACATAGTTGTTTGGTTCTTCCTCCATTCAGACTGCCACAGATGAGCTACTTCACTCTCTGACAGTCTCAAATGCTTTCTGTCTTTGGCAACAAATTGCCCTGATGTGGGGATCTTACCTCTCCTCAGCTCGCACACCACCCATGTGCAGATCTGCTCCCTCTTACACACCTCTCTTTTAACCTTTCTTCACAGGTCCTACCAAGTTTTGCATGGATATATATTTCTTTCTTATAATCAGGGACTCCTCTGCCACTTCTCAACTGGTGCTCTGTGAGATCTTTTGCAACTGAAGATATATTTATGATGCATCCTTGAAATGAAATATACTCCACATCCACCAAGTCTTCCACCACCTTGTCCCTTTACTTTGTTAATGTTTATTTTAAATTGAAACATGGTTGTGACCAATGTGTTAGTTTTTGGTGTATAATGCAGTGATTTAATTATATATAAAACATGTATCTATTCTTCTTCAAATGATTTTCCCATTAGATTTTTACAAAATATTGAGCCTCATTCCCTGACCTGTACAGTAGGTCCTTGATAGTTCTCTATTTTAAATATATCAGTGAGTACATATCAGTCCCACACTCCCAATATATCTCTCTCTCCAACCCTCCTTTTCTCTGGAACAACAACAACAAAAAATTCCTGGGTCTATTTTGTTTTGTAAATAAATTCACTTGTATAATTTCTTTTGATTCCACATATTAAGTGATATCATATGATATTTGCCTTTCCCTATCTGACTTACACAGTGTGTTAATCTCCTGGTCCATTGCTGCAAATGGTATTATTTCATTCTTTTTAAGGGCTGAGTAGCACTTCTTCGTGTATATATATACACAATGGGAGATATATATATATATATATATAATATTCTTTATCCATTCATCTGTCAATGGACATTTAGTTGCTTCCACGTTTTCATTATTGTGAACAATGCTGCAGTGAACATGGGGATGCATGTATCATTTTGAATTATGGTTTCCTCTGGGTACAAACCCAGGAGTGGGATTGCTGGGTCATATTATAGTCCTACTTTTAGTTTTTAAAGAACTTCCATACTGTTCTCCATAGTTTCTGTACCAATTTACATTTACAAAACAATGTCAGACAGTTCTCTTTTCTTCACATCCTCTCCAGTATTTATTGCTTGACTATTTTTGATGATGGTCATTCTGATTGCTTGTAGGTGATAAGTCATTGAAGTTTTGATTTGCATTTCTCTAGTAATTAACAATGGTGAACATATTTTTATGTGCCTGATAGCTATCTGTAGGTCTTCTTTGAAAAAATATTTTAATTTGTTTTTAGCTTCCCTGGTGGTTCAGACCATAAAGAATCTGCCTGAAATACAGGAGACCTGGGTTCAATCCCTGGATTGGGAAGATACCCTGGAGAAGGGAATGGCTACTCACTCCAGTATTCTTGCCAGGAGAATTCCATGGACAGAGGAGCCTGACAGGCTACAGTCCATGGGGTCAGAAAGAGTCAGACATGACTATATGACTAACACTTTCTATTTAGGTTCTCTGTGCATTTTTTATTAGGTTGTTTTGTTTTTCATATTGAGCTGCATGAGTTATTTGTCACATCCTTTGCAAATATTTTCTCCCATTCTGTGGATTTGCCTTTTAATTTTCTTTATGATTTCCTTAAAACTTTTGAGTTTAATTAGGTCCCATTTGTTTATTTTGTTTTTATTTCCATTATTCTAGGAGATAGCTTGGAAAGGATGTTGCTGTGATTTAGTTTAAAGACTGTCCTGACTATGTTTTCCTCTAAGAGTTTTATATTCAGTCTTATGTTTAGGTCTTTCATTCATTTGTAGTGTATTTTTGTATATGATGCTAAATAATGGTTTATTTTCATTCATTTACATTTATCTATCCAGTTTCCCCAGCACCATTTGTTGATTATACTGCATTACCTCCATTATCCTTTGTCATAGATTAATTGACCATAGGTGTGTATGTTTATTTCTGGGCTTTCAATCTCATTCCATTGATCTATATTTCTGTTTTTGTGCCTGTTTCATACTGTTTTGATTACTTTAACTTTATAGTATAATCTGAGGTCAGGGAGCCTGATTCCTTTCTTAAGATTGCTTTGACTATTTAGGGACTTTTGTATCTCCATACAAATTTTAAAATTGGTTTTTCTCTAGTTGTATGAAAAATGCTATTGTCAGTTTAATAGGTATTGTACCTGAATCCATAAATTTCCATGGGTAGTATAATCATTTTTGACAATATTGATTGGATGTGACTATTCAAGAACATACTATGTTTTTCTATCAGTTTATAATATCTTCACTTCTTCCATCAGCAAATTATAGTTTTCAGGTACAGGTTTTTTCTTATCCTTAGGTATGTTAGATATCATATTAAAATGTTTGCCAACAAAGGTCCGTCTAGTCAAGGCTATGTATGGTTTTTCCAGTAGTCATGTATGGGTGTGAGAGTTGGTCTGTGAAGAAAGCTGAGCGCTGAAGAATTGATGCTTTTGAACTGTGGTGTTGGAGAAGACTCTTGAGAGTCCCTTGGACTGCAAGGAGATCCAACCAGTCCATTCTAAAGGAGATCAGTCCTGGGTGTCCTTTGGAAGGAATGATGCTAAAGCTGAAACTCCAGTACTTTAGCCACCTCATGTGAAGAGTTGACTCATTGGAAAAGATTCTGATGCTGGGAGGGATTGGGGGCAGGAGGATAAGTGGACAACAGAGGATGAGATGGCTGGATGACATCACCGACTCAATGGACATGAGCTTGGGTGAACTCCGGGAGTTGGTGGTGGACAGGGAGGCCTGGCGTGCTGCGATTCATGGGGTTGCAAAGAGTCGGAGACGACTGAGCAACTGAACTGAACTAGGTATGTTTATCCCTAGGTATTTATTCTTTTAGATACAATAGTAAGTGGAATTGCTTTCTTACTTTCACTTTATGATCTTTTTTCTTTTTTTTTCTTTTTTGCCTTAGAAGATGCAGTTACTTTTTATACATGTAAAGATCTTCTTACAAATAAATACAGGAATATGCAAAGTTCCAATGATAACTTCATCCATTTCTAGGCTAGGTCATGTTATCTTAGTCACAGCCCCAATTATTTACTTATTTATTTATTTAATTGGAGGATAATTGCTTAACAAGGTTGTGTTGGTTTCTGCCATACAATGAAACAAATATGTCAAAGCTATGTATATTCTCATATATGTGTGAATGTGTACACACTATATATATATATACACACACACATATATATATACATATTGAGTATGCTCCTGCTCCCCTCATTCTACCACTTTAGGTCATGTCAGAGGGCCATGCAGGCTCCCCGTGTTATATAGAAGCTTCACACTATATAACACACAGCAGTGTATATATGTCAATTCAATGCTACATTCTCAATTTATCCTATCCTCTCCTCCCCTCAATGTGTCCACAAGTTTGTTCTCTATATCTGTATCTCCATCCATGCCCTGCAAATAGATTCATCAGTACCATTTTTCTAGATTCCATATAAATGTGTTAATATATAATACTTGTTTTTCTCTTTTTGGCTTATTTCACTTTGTATAACATGCTCTAGGTTCATCCACCTGACTTCAACTGACTCACTTTCATTCTTTTATGTGATATTCCATTGCATACATGTATCACTTCCTTTTTATCCATTTTTCTGTTGATGGATATTTAGGTTGCTTCCAAGTCCTGGTTAATATAAATAGTGCTTTGATTGAGGTATATATACTTTATATGAGCTATGGTTTTCTCAGGGTATATTCCTGATGCCTCAGCAGTAAAGAATCTGCATACAGTTCAGTAGCTGCAGGAGATGAGGGTTCATTCCCTGGATGGAGAAGATCCCCTGGAGGAAAGTATGGAAACCCACTCAAGGATTCTTGCCTTGAGAAACCCATGGACAGAGGAGCCTGGAGGATTACAGTCCATAGGGTCGAAAAGAGTCAGACACGACTGAAGCAACTTAGCACACACATGCATGCATGCCCATGCATATAATTACACTGTCATATGATAGTTTTATTTCTTGGTTTTAAAGAAATTTATATAATGTTCTCCATAGGCTGTATAAATTTATATTCCCCAGATCATGCAATATAGTTCCCTTATCTCTACATCCTCTCTAGCATTTACTGTTTGTAGATTTTTTTGATGATGGTCAAGTGATACCTCATTGTACTTTTGATTTGCATTTCTCTGGTAAAGAGCAATGTTGAGTATATTTCCATGTGTTTGTTGGCCATCTGTATGTCTTCTCTGGAGAAACTTCTGTTTAGGTCTTTCTCCTAATTTTTGATTGGGTTGTTTTTCTGATATTAAGCTACATGAAATGTTTATTTACTCTGGAAATTAATCCTTTCTCAGTTATTTCATTTGCCATTATTTTCTCCCAATCTGAGTCTATCTTTTCATTTTGCTAATATTTTCCCTTGTTGTGCAAAAAAATTTAAGTTTAACTAGGTCTGACTTTTTTTATTTATTTACTTATTTTAATTGGAGTCTAATTAGTTTACAATATTGTAGTGGTTTTGCCATGCATTGAAATGAATCATCCATGGGTGTACATGAGTTATAATTCCATTATTCTAAGAGATGGGTCTTAGAGAATATTACTGCAATTTTATCACAGTATTCAGCCTGTTTTCCTGTACAAGTGTCATTGTCTCTTGACTTTAAGTTTCTAATCCGTTTTTAGTTTATTTTTGTGTATGGTACTAGGGAGAATTCTGATTTTATTATTTTACATGTAGCTGTCCAGTTTTTCTAGCACTCAGTCAGTTCAGTCAGTTCATTCTCTCAGTCATGTCCGACTCTTTGCAACCCCATGAATCGCAGCACTGCTAGGCCTCCCTGTCCATCACCAACTCCCGGAGTTCACTCAGACTCACGTCCGTTGAGTCAGTGATGCCATCCAGCCATCTCATCCTCTGGCGTCCCCTTCTCCTCCTGCCCCCAATCCCTCCCAGCATCAGAGTCTTTTCCAATGAGTCAACTCTTCACATGAGGTGGCCAAAGTACTGGAGTTTCAGCTTTAGCATCATTCCTTCCAAAGAAATCCCAGGGCTGATCTCCTTCAGAATGGACTGGTTGGATCTCCTTGCAGTCCAAAGGACTCTCAAGAGTCTTCTCCAACACCACAGTTCAAAAGCATCAATTCTTTGGCGCTCAGCCTTCTTCACAGTCCAGCTCTCACATCCATACATGACCACTGGAAAAACCATAGCCTTCACTAGATGGACCTTTGTTGGCAAAGTAATGTCTCTGCTTTTGAATATGCTATCTAGGTTGGTCATAACTTTCCTTCCAAGGAATAAGTGTCTTTTAATTTCATGGCTACAGTCACCATCCGCAGTGATTTTGGAGCCCAAAAATATAAAGTCTGACACTGTTTCCACTGTTTCCCCATCTATTTCCCATGAAGTGATGGGACCAGATGCCAAAGTGCTGCACTCAGTATGCCAGCAAATTTTGAAAACTAAGCAGTGGCCACAGGACTGGAAAAGGTCAGTTTTCATTCCAATCACAAAGAAAGGCAATTCCAAAGAATGCTCAAATTACTTCACAATTGCACTCGTCTCCCATGCTAGTAAAGTAATGCTCAAAATTCTCCAAGCCAGGCTTCAGCAATACGTGAACCATGAACTTCCTGATGTTCAAGCTGGTTTTCCAGCACTACTCATTGACAAACTGTCCTCTTCATTGTTTACTCTTTCCTCCTTCCTCAAATTTAAGATGCCCATAGGTGCATAGATTTATCTCTGGGCTTTCTAATTGTTCTTTTGTGCCAGCACCATACTGTCTTGATTACTGGAACTTTGTATTGTGAAGACTGAAAGGCGAACTTCTTCAGCTGTTTCTCTTTCTCAAGATGTCTATGGCTATTTGGGGTCTTCTGTGTTTCCACACAAATAGTATAAATTTTTTTGTTCTAGTTCTGTGAAAAAAATCACATTGATAATTTGATAGGGCTCACTTTGAATCTCTAGATTGCTTTGTATATTATAGTCATTTTCAAAATATCCATTCTTCCCATCCAAGTGCATGGTGTATCTCATGATTTGTTTATATCATCTTTAATTTCTTTCATCAGTGTCATATGGTTTTCTGCATACAGATTTTTTATCTCTTTATGTAGGTTTATTTCTAGATATTTTATTCTTTTTTTTTATAATGGTGAATGGTATTGTTTCATTAATTTCTTTTTCTGATTTTTCATTGTTAGTGTAAAGAAATGCAATGTATTTATGTTCATTAATTTTGTACCCTGTGGCTTTACAAAATTAATTGATTAGCTCTAGTAATTTCCTGGTAACATCCTTAGGGTTTTCTATGTTTAGTATCATGTCATCTTCAAATAGTGACAGTTTGACTTCTTTTCCAAAATGTATTCCTTTTATTTCTTTTTCTTTTCTAATTGTTGTAGTTAGGACTTCCAAAAGTATATTGAATAATAGTGGTGAGAGTGAGCACCTTTGTCTTGTCCCTAATCTTAGAGGAAAAGCTTTCAATGTTTCACCAATGAGAATAATGTTTGTTGTGGGCTTGTCATATATGTCCTTTATTATATTGAAGTAGGTTTCTTCTATGCCCATTTTCTTGAAAATTTCTTTTATCATAAATGGGTTTTTAATTTTGTGGAGAGCTTTCTCTGTATCTAATGAAATATCACAAGGTTTTTATCTTTCAAATTGTTAGTATGATGTATCATGCTGATTGATTTGCATATGTTGAGGAATCTTTGCATCTCTGGGGTAAAACCCACTTGGTCTGGTATATGGTCCTTTTAATGTTTTGTTCAATTCTGTTTGCTAAAATTTTGCTGATGATTTTTGAATCTATGTTTATTAATGGTATTGACCTGTAATATTCTTTTTTTTGTAATAGCTTTTTGTGGTTTTGGTTTCAGGATGATGGTGATCTTATAATATCAGTTTGGGAGTTTTCATTCCTCTGCAATTTTTTTTTGGAGTGAAGCAGTTTGAGTTGGATAGGTATTAGTTCTTTTCTAAACATTTGATAAAATTCACCTGTGATCCCATCTGGCCCTGGGCTTTTGTTTGTTCCAAGAACTTTGATCACAGTTTGAATTTCAATGCTTGTGATTGGTATGTCCATATCTTTCTTACTGGTTTAGTCTTGGAAGGTTGTACTTTTCTAAAAATATGTCTATCTCTTCCCAGTTGACCATTTTATTGGTGTTTAGTTGCTTACAGTAGTTTCTTTTGAGCCTTTGTATTTCTATGTTGTTTGCTGTTAAGTTCTTTTCCATTTCAAATTTTGTTGATTTGAGTCCTCTTCCTTTTTTTTTTTTTTTGATGAGTCTGGTTAATTATTTGTCAATTTTGTTTATCTTCTCAGAGAACCAGCTTTTAGTTTTATTGATCTTTGCTATTGTTTCCTTCATTTCTTTCTCTTTTATTTATCTTCTGATATTTATGATGACTTTCCTCATACTAACTTTGGGGTTTTTTTTTTTTATAACTGCTTTTTAGGTGAAAGGTTAGGCTGTTTATTTTAGTTTTTCTTGTTTTTTTGAGGTAAGCTTATATTGCTATAAACTTCCATCTTAGTACCTCTTGCTGCATATGATAGATTTTGGGTTATCATGCTTTAGTTGTCACTTATTTCTAGGTAGTTTTTAATTTCTTCTTTTATTTCTTCAGTGTCCTCGTAGCTACATAGTAGTGTATCATATTGTTTAGCCTCCATGTGTTGAAGATATTTACAGTTCTTTGTTCCTGTAATTGATATCTAATCTTTTAAAGTTTTGGTCAGAAAAGATGCCTGCTATAATTTCAGTTTCCTTAAACTTACTAAGGATTATTTTATGACCCAATATGTTATTTATCCTGGAGACTTTCTGTTTGCATTTAAGAAAAAATTGCATTCTGTCACTTTTGTGTGGAATGTCCTTTAAATAATACACTATGCCTATTTGCTCTATTGTGTTATTTAAGGCTTGTCTTTTCTTATTTATTTTCTATCTGCATGATCTCTGCATTGGTGTTAGTGGAATGTTTTAGTTCTCCACTATTATAGCGTAACTGTAGATTTCCCCTTTTATTCCTGTTAGCATTTGCCTTATATTTTGAGGTGCTCCTATGTTGGGTGCATATGTTCTTATAATTGCTATATTTTCTGCTTAAACTGAAACCTTCATCATTATGCAGTATCCTTCCTTGTCTCTTGTAATAGTCTTTATTTTGAAGTCAATTTCATATGAATAACTATCACTACTCTAGACTTCTTTTGATTTCCATTTGCATGGAATATACATTTGTCCATCCCTGTACTTTTAGTCTTAATATTTCCCTAGGTCTTAAGTGATCTGTAGTAGACAACATGTATATAGGCCTTGTTTTGTTTTGTATCCATTCATCCAGTCTCTGTCTTTTAGTTGGGGCATTTAATCCATTTACATTTAAGGTAATCATTGATATATATATGGCCTTATATCCATTTACTTTATTGTTTGGGATTTTTCCTTCTCTTTCATATCTTATCTAGAGAAATTCCTTTAGCGTTTGTCATAAACTGGTCAGGTGGTGCTGAATTCTCTTAACTTTTGCTTATCTGTTAAGCTTCTAATTTCTGCATCTAATCTGAATCTGGTCCTTGGTTGTAAGTTTTTTCCTTTTACAATTTAAGTATATCCTCTCACTCTCTTCCGGCCTGTATAATTTCTGCTGAAAAAGCAGCCATTAACATTATTGAAATTCCCTTGAGTTATTTCTTCCTTTTCCCCCTGCTTTTTCATCCTGATTAACTTTCTGAAATATGGTTTTGTTCTAGCTGCTGTGGGATTGTGGTTCTTCTATCTACACTTTGATGGAGAAAGCTAAGGGACATGTGTAAGCATCCTGATGGGAGGGACTGGAGTTCAGAAAAACTGGATCTTGCTCTGGTGGGCAAGGCTGTGCTGAGTAATTGTCTGATCATGAATGGAGTTGTGTACCCTTCCTATCAGGTTTTTAGTCTGACGTGACCCAGCCCTGAGGTCTATGGGCTCTATGGTAGGGATAGCAGTAACCTCCAAGAGGACTTTCACCAATAGACTTCTTCCAGGATTGCTGTTTCCAGTGTCCCCATCCCCACAGCA
Source organism: Bos grunniens (assembly GCF_055505025.1). Lineage (NCBI taxonomy): Eukaryota > Metazoa > Chordata > Mammalia > Artiodactyla > Bovidae > Bos > Bos grunniens. The sequence goes on along the minus strand of NC_141179.1, from coordinate 3,167,332 downwards.
AGTCACTGCTGACCGATACCTCCACAGGATACTCTCCAATACTAGCAGGCATATCTGGTTCAATCTTCTGTGGGGTCACTGCTGCTTTCCCTGGGTCTTGGTGCACACAAGATTTTATTTGTGTCCTCCAAGAGTGGAATCTGTTTACCCTAGTCCTGTGGAAGTACTATAGTCAAATCCTGCTGGCCTTCAATGTCAGATTGCCTGGGGAGACCCAGTTTGTTTGTTGGATCCCCAGGCTGGGAAGTTGTTTGTGAGGCTCAGAACCTTCAGAAGAGTAGGAGAACTTCTTTGGTATTGCTATTCTCCAGCTTATGCATCACCTATGCAGCAGTTATTATGATTTTGGTTCTCACTAGTGCATTTTTTTTTTCTTTCAGCTATTGTTTTGTTCATTGATGATGTTTGTCCTTTATTTCTTCTAGGTCCTCTTTAAACATTTGCTGTATCTTCTCATTCTGTGTCGTCATTGTCTTTATCTGTACATCCATTCTATTTTTGAGGGTTTGGATCATCTTTACCATCATCATTATCAGGTAGACTGCTGATTTCCTCTACATTTGTTCGGTCTTCTAGATTTTTACCTTGCTCCTTCATTTGATGCATGTTTCTCTCTCTTTTCATTTTAACTTACTGTGTTTCGGGTATCCTTTCCTTAGGCTGCAAGGCCACAATATCTCTTACTTTTGGATTCTGCCTCCAGTGGGTGGTGGGTGGGATTCATTCTGGTGGGTGGAGCTGGATCTTGTCTCTCTGATGGGCAGTGTCACATCCACTGTTGCATTTTGGAGTGTATGTGAGCTTATTAAGGCTTTAGGTGACCTATTTATTAATGGGTGGAATTTTCTTTTCCTGTTTTGCTATGGCATGAGACATCAAGTACTGGGTACTTGTTGGGTAGAGCCATGTCTTAGTATTGAGATGGAGGCCTTTGGGAGAGCTCTCAACAATTAATATCCATGGGATTGGGAGTTCTCTGGTGGGCCAACCTCTTGAACTCTGGTATATACCACCTTGGAGGTTCTGGCCTGATCCCTGGCTGAACCACTAGGATTCTACAAACTATGTGACACAGAAGAGAATTTTTAAAAAGGAATTAAAAAACAATTAAAAAATAACATGTTGACAGAACCCTAAGACAAATGGTAAAAGCAAAGTTAAACAGACAAAAGCACAAAAAGAAACTCACAGACTCACAATCACAAAGAGAAAACAAGAGGAAAAAAAAAAAGATAAAACTAAAACTAAGAGAGTACTCAAACCGGTATGAAAATAGACACTAAAACTAAACTAGCAAAATCACAGAACTGAGATTAAGTGAAATGCAGAAAACAAACTAATAAAAGGGCAAATAAAGCATAAAACAAATACACTCATGTGATCACAAGAGTAAAAAAAGTAAAAAGAAAAGAGAGATGAAAACAAACTAAAAAATATAAAACAATAAGTAAAGTAAAAATATAGAAGCATCAAATATAGTTAAAAGTAAGATAAAAACAAAAGGAAAAGTAAAAACTTGGAAAAGTGTAAGATAATGAAAAAATGTAAAGTAGAAATAGGGCAAAAAATTTATTTAAAAAATCATGAAAAAATAAAACAACAATTAAAAATTATAAAATAAAGCAACATTAGGAAAAACAAAATAAAAATATATTTATATTTATTTAGAGAGTTTAAATAAATATATATTAAATATATATAACATATAATTATAAATTATATATTTGAATTATTATATTTAATTATATATAATTATAATATATATGATATAGAAATATATATCAACATATTTTAGTTAAATATATTTAAATATATTTTATATTTTTATTTATTACATAAATGTATATTAATATACTAAATGCATAATAAATAGCAAATGTTTATATTTAATATTTATTAAATATTGAATATTTTAATATTCACTTGTATTTTTATTTAATAATTGTTTGTATTTTTATTTAATATTCATTTGTATTTGTATATTTAAAATATATAAATGCATTTGTATATTTTAAATATACATACCATATGATATACAATATAATATATAATAATATATAATCTATATACCTTAAATATACATTAATCTATACTATATTTTAAATATTTCTATATAATAATTTATATATATAATATCAAATGTAATATGATTATATTTTAATGCAATATAATGCAGTATATATAATTATAATTTTATATATAATATATTAAAATATATAATTATAATTATATCATATGTATATTTATATAATTATATAATTAATATATTTATATTTATATAATAATATAGTATAATTATTTATAAAATATAGTATAGTAATATATAATATATCATAAATACATATGAATAAATGTATTAAAATTAAATATAATCAATTTATATATAATGATTACATAAATAACTATATTAATTGTATAAAAATGTATAATTATATGAATAATTTACATTGATATAATTATAAGTATAATGTATAAAATATGATTATATGAACTAATTATATAATTATGATATAATTGATTATAATTATCATAAATATAAATATAGATATAATTTTTATATAATCATTGTATAATATCATAATTATGTAACAATTAATTTATAATCATATATTATATAATACCTTATATAATTATATAATAATTATACAATTACATAATACTATATATAATTATATAATAATTATATGAATCCTGTAAATAATTTATAATTCTTTGAATAATTTATAGTTAATATAAACAATTTAATTTATAATTAAATATATATAATATATTATTACATATATAATATATATAATACTATACATATATATTTTACATTTTTAATTTATTATATTTTATATTTTATAATTTAATATTATATTTAAAATTAAAATTTATATTTTATAAAATTATAATATTATAAACTTTATTTCAATTTATGAAATTTATTTGAAAGTTTTTATTTTATATTTAATTTTATATAAAATTTTAATTTTATATTTAAATTATATATTATATATTGTAATATATATTTACATATATGATTAATATATAATATTACATACACAGTATATACTATATAATATTATATAATATTTAATATTCATTTAATATTAAAATAATAATTTTAAATATATTAAATGAATGAACTGACCCCACACTGCCCACAACAACACCAGCGAAACTCCTAAATATGTTTTTACTATTTTTATTATCATTCTTTCTTTTTTTAAATTTTTTTTAATTTTGAAGCTATTACTACTTTAATTTTCATTTTTATAACCAACTATTACTTTTCCAAAAAAAAGATTATTTTCTAAAGCAAACTTCATAAATATATATATATTTTTAATAATTTTGGTGACTTTTTTTCCTTCTTCGTCTTTTCTTCAATATTGTATTTTTGAAAATCCAACCTCTACTCTAGATTTTTAATCTTTGCTTTTTGGTATTTGTTATCAATTTTGTACCTTTAAGAACCCAGTCTTCAGTACCCATTTTTACTTGGGAATGAGATTACTAGCTTGACTGCTCTCTCCCCCTTTAGACTCTCCTTTTTCTTCACCAGGTTGCCTCTGTCTCCTCGTCTCCTCCCTCCCCCTTCTCTTCTCTACCCAATTCTCTGAATCTCTGTGTGTTCCAGACGGTGGAGAACACCTAGGGAACTGATTACTGGCTGGACCCTTCTCTCTCCTTTTCATTTCCCCATTTTATCCTCCTGGCCACCTCTGTCTCCTTCCTCCCTCTTCTCTTCACTGCATAACTCCATGAACATCTCTGAGCGGTCCAGACTGTTGAGTGCACATAAGGAAGTGATTACTGGCTAGCTTGCTCTCTCCTTTTTTGATTCCACCTCATCTCATTTGGGTCACCTCTAACTCCCTCCTACCTCTTCTCTTCTCCATGTAACTCTGTGAACCTTTCTTGGTGTCCCTCACTGTGGAGAAACTTTTCATCTTTAACCTAGATGTTTTATCAGTGGTGTTGTATAGAAATAGAAGTCTTGAGACTACTGTAAAAATAAGACAAAACCAGAAGCAGGAGGCTTAAGTCCAAATACTGAGAAAATCAGAGAACTCCTGACTCCAGGGAGCATTAATCTATAGGAGCTCATCAAACGCCTCCATACCTATACTGAAACCAAGCACCACCCAAGGGCCAACAAGTTCCAGAGCAAGACATACCATGCAAATTCTCTAGCAACACAGGAACACAGTCCTGACCTTCAATATAAAGGCTGCCCAAAGTTACTCAAAAACCACTGACATCTCATAACTCGTTACTAGACACTTCATTGCACTCCAGAGAGAAGAAATACAGCTCCACTCAACAGAACACGGACACAAGCTTCCCTAACCAAGAAACCTTGAAAAGCCACTGATACAACCCCACTCACAATAAGAAAACTTCATAATAAAGATAATTCCACAAACAGCAAGAATACAGAAAGCCCACTCCAAACTCAGCGATATAAACAAGATGAAGAGACAGAGGAATACCCAGCAGGTAAAGGAACAGGATAAATGCCCACCAAACCAAACAAAAGAGGAAGAGATAGGGAATCTACCTGATAAAGAATCCCGAATAATGATAGTGAAAATGATCCAAAATCTTGAAATCAAAATGAAATCACAGATAAATAGCCTGGAGACAAGGATTGAGAAAATTCAAGAACGGTTTAACAAGGACCTAGAAGAAATAAAAAAGAGTCAATATATAATGAATAATGCAATAAATGAGATCAAAAACACTCTGGAGGCAACAAATAGTAGAATAACAGAGGCAGAAGATAGGATTAGTGAAGTAGAAGAGAGAATGGTAGAAATAAATGAATCAGAGAGGAAAAAAAACGAATTAAAAGAAATGAGGACAAACTCAGAGACCTCCAGGACTATATTAAATGCCTCAGCATTCGAATCATAGGAGTCCTAGAAGAAGACAAAAAGAAAGACCTTGAGAAAATACTTGAGGAGATAATAGTTCAAAACTTCCCTAAAATGGGGAAGGAAATAATCACCCAAGCCCAAGAAACCCAGAGTCCAAAACAGGATAAACCCAAGGCGAAACACCCCAAGACACATATTAATCAAATTAACAAAGATCAAATACAAAGAACAAATATTAAAAGCAGCAAGGGAAAAATAACAAATAACACACAAGGAGATTCCCATAAGAATAACAGCTGATCTTTCAATAGAAACTCTTCAGGCCAGGAGGGAATGCCAAGACATACTTCAAGTGATGAAAGAAAATAACCTACAACCCAGATTACTGTACCCAGCAAGGATCTCATGCAAATATGAAGGAGAAATCAAAAGCTTTACATACAAGCAAAAGCTGAGAGAATTCAGCACCACCAAACCAGCTCTCCAACAAATGCTAAGGGATATTCTCTAGACAGGAGACACAAAAACTGTATAAACTCGAACCCAAAACAATAAAGTAAATGGCAAAGTGATCATGCTTATCAATAATTACTTTAAACGTAAATGGATTGAATGCCCTAACCAAAAGACAGAGACTGACTGAATGGATACAAAAACAAGATCCCTATATATGTTGTCTACAAGAGACCCACCTCAAAACAGGGGACACATAAGACTGAAAGTGAAGGGCTGGAAAAAGATATTCCATACTAATAGAGATCAAAAGAAAGCAGGACTAGCAATACTCATATCAGATGAAATAGGATTAAAAACAAAGGCTGTGAAAAGAGACAAAGAAGGACACTACATAATGATCAAAGGATCAATCCAAGAAGAAGATAAAACAATTATAAATATATATGCACCCAACATAGGAGCACCACAATATATAAGACAAATGCTAACAAGTATGAAAGGGGAAATTAACAATGACACAATAATAGTGGGAGACTTTAATACCCCACTCACACCTATGGATATATCAACTAAACAGAAAATTAGCAGAGAAACACAAACTTTAAACTATACAATAGACCAATTAGACCTAATTGATATCTATAGGACATTTAACCCCAAAACAATGAATTTCACCTTTTTCTCAAGCACACACGGAACATTCTCCAGGATAGATCACATCCTGGGCCATAAATCTAGCCTTGGTAAATTCAAAAAAATTGAAATCATTCCAAGCATCTTTTCTGACCACAATGCAGTAAGATTAGATCTCAATTACAGGAGAAAAACTATTAAAAATTCCAACATATGGAGGCTGAACAACACTCTGCTGAATAACCAACAAATCACAGAAGAAATCAAAAAAGAAATCAAAATATGCATAGAAATGAATGAAAATGAAAACAACAACCCAAAACCTATGGGACACTGTAAAAGCAGTGCTAAGGGGAAAGTTCATAGCAATACAGGCATACCTCAAGAAACAAGAAAAAAGTCAAATAAATAACATAATTCTACACCTAAAGCAACTAGAAAAGGAAGAAATGAAGAATCCCAGGGTTAGTAGAAGGAAAGAAATCTTAAAAATTAGGGCAGAAATAAATGCAAAAGAAACAAAAGAGACCACAGCAAAAATCAACAAAGCCAAAAGCTGGTTCTTTAAAAGGATAAATAAAATTGACAAACCATTAGCCAGACTCATCAAGAAACAAAGGGAGAAAAATCAAATCAATAAAATTAGAAATGAAGATTGAGAGATCACAACAGACAACACAGAAATACAAAGGATCATTTTGTATTATCATTATCAGCAATTATATGCCAATAAAATGGACAATGTGGAAGAAATGGACAAATTCCTAGAAAAGTACAACTTTCCAAAACTGAACCAGGAAGAAATAGAAAATCTTAACAGACCCATCACAAGCACGGAAATTGAAACTGTAATCAGAAATCTTCCAGCAAACAAAAGCCCAGGTCCAGACGGCTTCACAGCTGAATTCTACCCAAAATTTAGAGAAGCGCTAACACCTATCCTACTCAAACTCTTCCAGAAAATTGCAGAGGAAGATAAACTTCCAAACTCATTCTATGAGGCCACCATCACCCTAATACCAAAACCTGAAAAGGTGCCACAAGAAAAGAAGACTACAGGCCAATATCACTGATGAACATAGATACAAAAGTCTTTAACAAGATTCTAGCAATCAGAATCCAACAACACATAAAAAGATCATACACCATGACCAAGTGGGCTTTATCCCAGGGATGCAAGGATTCTTCAATGTCCTCAAATAAATCAATGTAATACACCACATTAACAAATTAAAAAATAAAAGCCATATGATTATCTCTATAGATGCAGAGACAGCCTTTGACAAAATTCAACATCAATTTATGTTAAAAACTCTCCAGCAAGCAGGAATCGAAGGAACATACCTCAACATAATAAAAGCTATATATGACAAACACACAGCAAACATTATCGTCAATGGTGAAAAATTGAAAGCATTTCCTCTAAAGTCAGGAACAAGACAAGGGTGCCCACTTTCACCACTACTATTCAACATAGTTTTGGAAGTTTTGGCCACAGCAATCAGAGAAGAAAAAAAAATAAAAGGAATCAAAATTTGAAAAGAAGTAAAACTCTCACTGTTTGCAGATGACATTATCCTTTACATAGAAAACCCTAAAGATTTCACCAGAAAATTACTAGAGCTAAACAATGAATATAGTAAATTTCAGGATACAAAATCAACGCACAGAAATCCCTTGCATTCCTACACACTAATAATGAGAAAATAGAAAGAGAAATTAAGGAAACAATCCCATTCACCATTGCAACGAAAAGAATAAAATACTTAGGAATATATCTACCTAAAGAAACTAAAGACCTATATATAGAAAACTATAAAACATTGGTAAAAGAAATAAAAAAGGACACTAATAGATGGAAATATATACCATGTTATATATTTCATGGATTGAAAGAATCAATATAGTGAACATAAGTATACTACCCAAAGCAATCTATAGATTCAATGCAATCCCTATCAAGCTACCAACGGTAATTTTCACAGAGCTAGAACAAATAATTTCACAATTTGTAAGAAAATACAAAAAACCTCAAATAGCCAAGGAAATCTTGAGAAAGAAGAATGAAACTGGAGGAATCAACCTGCCTGACTTCAGGCTCTACTACAAAGCCACAATCATCAAGACAGTATGGTACTGGCACAAAGACAGAAATGTAGATCAATGGAACAAAATAGAAAACCCAGAGATAAACCTACGCACCTATGGACACCTTATTTTTGACAAAGCAGGCAAGAATATACAATTGATTAAAGACAATATCTTTAACAAGTGGTGCTGGAAAAACTGGTCAACCACTTGTAAAAGAATGAAACTAGAACACTTTCTAACACCATACACAAAAATAAACTCAAAATGGATTAAATGCCTAAACATAAAACCAGAAACTATAAAACTCTTAGAGGAGAATATAGGCACAACACTCTCCAACATAAATCACAGCAGGATCGTCTATGACCCACCTCCCAGAATATTGGAAATAAAAGCAGAAATAAACAAATGGGATCTAATTAAAATTAAAAGCTTCTGCACAATAAAAGAAACTATAAGCAAGATGGAAAGACAACCTTCAGAATGGGAGAAAATAATAGCAAATGAAGCAACTAACAAACAACTAATCTCAAAAATATACACACAACTCCTGCAGCTCAATTCCAGAAAAATAAACGACCAAATCAAAAAATGAGCCAAAGAACTAAATAGACATTTCTCCAAAGAAGACATACAGATGGCTAACAAACACATGAAAAGATGTTCAACATCACTCATTATCAGAGATATGCAACTCAAAACCACAATGAAGTACCATTTCAAGCCAGTCAGAATGGCTGCGATACAGAAGTCTACAAGCAATAAATGCTGGAGAGGATGTGGAGAAAAGGGAACCCTCTTACACTATTGGTGGGAATGCAAACTAGTACAGCCACTATGGAGAACAATGTTGAGATTCCTTAAAAAACTGGAAATAGAACTGCCATACCACCCAGCAATCCCACTGCTGGGCATACACACTGAGGAAACCAGAAATGAAAGAGACACGTGTACCCCAATGCTCATCACAGCACTGCTTCTAATAGCCAAGACATGGAAGCAACCTAGGTGCCCATCAGCAGATGAATGGATAAGAAAGCTATGGTACATATACACAATGGAGTATTACTCAGCCATTAAAAAGAATACATTTGAATCAGTTCTAATGAGGCGGATGAAACTGGAGCCGATTATAGAGTGAAGTAAACCAGAAAGAAAAACACCAATACAGTATACTAACGCATATATATGGAATTTAGAAAGATGGTAACGATAACCCTGTATGCAAGAGAGCAAAAGAGAAACAGATGTATAGAACAGTCTTTTGGACTCTGTTGGGGGGGGGATGATTTGGGAGAATGGCATTGAAACATTTATAATATCATATAAGAAATGAATCGCCAGTCTAGGTTCGATGCAGGATACAGGATGCTTGGGACTGGTGCACTAGGATGACCCAGAGGGATGGTATGGGGAGGGAGGTTGGAGGAGGGTTCAGGAATGGAAACACGTGTACACCCGTGGTGGATTCATTTTGATGTATGGCAAAACCAATACAATATTGTGAAGTATTTAGCCTCTAATTAAAATAAATTTAAATTAACTAAAAAAGAAAAAAAATAGTTAAGGGTCCACCTGGAGGTTTTTTGTCCTTGATAACCTGGATAAGCAGTTAATGATTGTCTTGTCCTGGGTCTGAATGTTTTATAGCCCTCCAGACCAGGGAGCCTTCCCCTGAATGCCTAGAAATTGGTACAAAAAGTTTAGCTTTATCTTAAAGAAGTGAGATGTTTACTTGAGAAGAAAAAGAATTGAAATAAAAAAATAAAAGGAACCGAGGTCTCAGGTAAAAAAAAAAAATATATATATATATATATATATATATATTTAGCAAAAAGAATATTTTCCTGTGGCCTCAGCTTTCAATGTCCTTGCCCCAACTTGAGCTGCAGCTAATCTGCCTACTCAGGCAGTCCTTCAATCTTTCTAGAAAGGTCTCTGGACCTGGTGTGGGCACTGTTGTCCCAGTTCTGATTCTGATCTGGCCTTACTTCATCTTGTAGGTGCTTTCAAAGTCTGCAGTTGTTTTCAAAGTCCATAGTCTCAAATATAGGAACACTCATCATCTATTCAGATATTTCACAGAATTAACCAAGTCAATTTAATCCACTGGTCCTGAGGCTACATGAGGGAATCCTCCTCTTCTTCTTTGGTTACCCAGTCCCCAGTGCTCAGCTTTGGGTTTTACCCCACCTCTGTATACTGCCCTCCTGCATTGCTTCCCACAGGGACAAGAAGGGGTGAAAGCAGAGGTTGATTAGGGCTCACTGGAACTGGGGAGAGGGAGGGATATGGCAGACACATTTGAGAATGTTCAGGGAGTGCCTGCAGTAGCAGAGGCTGGCAGGAAGTTGCTGCAGCCTGAGTCAGGCTTTGTGTCTCCCAGAAGAGTTGGCCCCAGGTGGTGGGTCCCTTGGCAGTTCAAGGGTGCAGGGGCTGCTGGGCAGGTATGGACAGTGACCTGCATTTGCTTATAGCTTGTTGGCAGCAGCTGCCATGTCCACCTCTGGGGTTGGATATAGCAGCCACAGCTTGCACTGCCTCTGGAGCTCACTAAGACAGTGCCATGCCACATTTGAGCACATGGATTTAGAGGATATTTTGTTTGTCTGCCCTTCTCCTCACATACCCCAAGATAATGATCTCTTGCCTCATTGGTAAACCCAGATTTTCCCCTGGACTCCCACAGCTTTATTGCACTGTCTCTCTCAGACTATTTTTGTAGCTGTCAACCACAGTCTTCTCCCTGGGATCTGACCCCCAAAGCCATAGCCTCAGTGCCCAGCTTACACCCACCCTAACAGGTCTGCAGACAAACTTCTCAGAGTAGAGGGTGTTGGTCAGCACTGATTCTGTGAAGAATTACTCTGCTTTGCTCTCTGCACACCTGTAGCTACACTCTTCTCTGAGGCTTCAAAGCCTCCCTCTGTCCCTAGCAGTGAGAGTTTTCCCAAGTGTGTGGATTTTTTTTCCTCCTTCACAGCTCCCTCCCACAGGCTCAGATCCCATTCTAATTCCTTTGTCTCTCTCTTTTCTTTTTTTTCTTATTTATTTTGCCCAACCCCATTATGTGGGGATTATCTTGCCTTTTTGAAAGTTTAATGTCCTCTGTCAGCATTCAGTAGGCATTCTGTAGGAGCTGTTCCACATGAAGTTATGTTTTTGATGCATTTTGGGGGAGAAAGATGATCTCCATGTCTTACTCCTCTGCCATCTTGTAGGTCCCCTCTGATCTTTTGGTTTAGTGTATAGGAATGCAAGACATTTCTGCATATTAATTTTGTATCCTGAAATTTTGCCAGATTTTTTTATGAGTTCTAGTAATTTTCTGGTAGCCTTTTTAAGATTTTTGTGTATTAGTATCATGTCATCTGCTAACAATGACAGTATTACTTCTTTTCCAATTTGCATTCTTTTAATTTCTTTTTCTTCTGTAATTGTCATGGTTAGGACTTCCAAAACTATGTAAAATAAAAGTGGCAAGAGTGGACATCCTTATCTTTTTCTTTATCTTAAAGGAAATTCTTTCAGGTGTTTTGTTGTTGTTGTTGTTAACCCAATGTGATGGTTTTATAGCCATTGAATATGATGAGTGAAGATCCAGGAGATTTTTGATGGTTGAACTTCAAAATGACTACCATTAGAATTGGTTAGTGAGAACTGTTGTGGAATGTGCAAATGTTCATGCCCATATCAGAAGTCTACTTGTAGGCTTCTTAGTTTGATAAATATGTTTATTATCTGATAAGACAATGCTTTCAAATTTCTCTTCCATGCTGTTAATTTAGTATATGTATTTTGACTCTTTCTCATAAATTAATGTGATAGATGATGAAGCTGTTAGATACAAAAACAGTGCTTGATAGTTACAATTAAGAGTAAAGCAAAATTCACCTTATTAAAGCATCTTATTATTCTCAGGTTTTTCCATAATGCAAATATGTCAAATGCTAAGAAGAGTTACTATTTCCTTATTGTTCAGTTGTCTCAGCCATGGTAATTTTACTGTTTATACAAGAGCAGCAGGCTGTACAATCTTTCTGTTATTTTTTACCATGAATGACAAAGCAGATTATTTTTTTTGGTTAAAATTAATTTATTCTCTAGTCTGTTCCAACTGAGTGTGTTTTAAATAAATATGCAAACATTAATTTTGTACTACAAAGATATATTTTTTTTTCTTCCTGCAAAATTTCCTTGAAGTATTTCTTCAAACCCTGAGGTCTTGATCAATACTTCAGTACTGATCATAATTTTTACTTGAATTGGTTGAGTATTACCAGGAATCTCTTTTTCACAAAAAATGTCTTGACAATCACTGACACTGACAATTCTTAAAAATAAAATTTTTCATATGATCTTTTTAAAACGCAAATTTCCTAAAATAGCTTGTTATAAATTAGTAGCTCATAGACCATTTTCTCAAATGAGATATTCAGATTGTGTTAACAATTGGATATCTGTGGGAATAATGTCACTATGAATTTGGAAATGGAAACAGTGCTACTACTGCATTAATTTGCTAGGGCTGCCATACCAAAATATCACAAATAAGTGGCTCATAAAAAAGCAAGTGTATTATCTCACAATTCTGAAGAATAGAAATTTGAAATCAAGATTTTGGCTATTTCTGAGACCTTTGATAGAAGGATTTGTTCTAGGCCACTCTTTTTGGCTTAAGTGTGGTCATCTTTTCTTTACATATCTTAATATCATTTTTCCTCTACCATATGTCCACCTCTATTTTTTTTTTCCTTTTTAATGAGGGCATCAGTTTATTGGATTAGGGGACTACTCTAATTCAGTAAGACTTTTTCTTAACTGTTTACATCTGCAACAACCCTATTACCAAATAAAGTCACATTCCATGCAACAACCCTATTATCAAATAAAGTCACATTCCAAGTATAGAGGGATACATATGAATTTTGAGGAAACACAATTCAACTTATGACAACTACTAATAATAATCACATCTTTTGTGCATAGTGTTATGTTTAACCCTTTATGAGATAGATGGTATTAATACCTTTTTTGTAGACGAGGCTAAAAGGGTGATTTTTTACAGAGTTTATTATAGGCTGAGGTTTGAATTATTTCTGACTCCAAATTCATTGCTGGACAATTCTACTGTTTGACCATTTTGGCCATGGCCCCTTGTTGAACAAACTGAGATAAAATATAATAATAAAGTGATGACTTCTATTGAATTATTTATGTTTACAATTACTCATTTATCTATTTTTATGTAGCTACCCTAAAACGTAGATGCTTAAATAACCATATTTTTATTATATCTCATGATTTGGGGGATACTCAGATGTCTGATTATTTTGTTCCACATGATGTCAACTGGATTTACTCAATAGTATTTAGCTGAAAGTTGATCTGATCTGGAGGATCCAAGAAGACTCCATTCACATAGCTAGGATCTGAGTGGAAACAACTCATAGCCTGAGTTCAGGACCATTTAGTCCTCAGAAATTCTGTTCAGCAAATAGTTGAACTTCTATGATGCTCAAAGTTCCAACAGTGAGTATATCAAAAGGCTTTTCTTGAGCGGCATTCAATTTGTTAAAGGTGACTGACTCAGAATTAGAGAATAGAACTACAAATTTTCTTGGAAGTATAGTTCACTTGGAAGCCCCATTTGAAGATGACTAAAATAATATAAGGACTTAAAACCTGCTAAATTTAGTTTTCAGTCTTGTTCAATACATCACCAAGTGAAATTCCTAACGTTTTTTTTTTTTTTGCATATTTGTGGTACTAAAATATTATTATAAATTACAATAATTATTTGATAATAAGCTCAATAATATTTCATCTGCTCTTATATTCTATTATTTATGGTTATATAATTAACAAATAAGAACTTGCTCCACAAACACTTATTTTTATTTCAGTAAACTAAAATATATTTATCTATTTGATTACAGTCTTCAAAAACAAAACTATTAGATACCAGCCATCTTCTAAAAGTATAGAGAAAAAAAGTTGAATAATTTCAATTCCCAAATCTTGGTTTTGAGATATCTGAGGCAGGCCTGAAAGATGACATGATTTCTCCAAGATCACCTCTAGTCTAAAGAGTAGACCTCATAACTCCTAGATTCAGTTCAGTTCAGTTCAATCACTCAGTTGTGTCCGACTCTTTGCGACCCCATGAATCGCAGCACACCAGGCCTCCCTGTCCATCACCAACTCCTGGAGTTCATGTCCATTGAGTCGGTGCTGCCATCCAGCCATCGCATCCTCTGTAGTCCCCTTTTCTTCCTGCCCCCAATCCCTCCCAGCATCAGAGTCTTTTCCAATGAGTCAACTCTTCACATGAGGTGGCCAAAGTACTGGAGTTTCAGCTTTAGCATCATTCTTTCCAAAGAACACCCAGGGCTGATCTCCTTTAGAATGGACTGGTTGGATCTCCTTGCAGTCCAAGGGATTCTCAAGAGTCTTCTCCAACACCACAGTTCAAAAACATCAACTCTTTAGCACTCAGCTTTCTTCACAGTCCAACACTCACATCCATACATGACCACAGGAAAAAACCATAGCCTTGACTAGACGGACCTTTGTTGGCAAAGTAATGTCTCTGCTTTTGAGTATGCTATCTAGGTTGGTCATAACTTTCCTTTCAAGGAGTAAGCCTCTTTTAATTTCATGGCTGCAGTCACCATCTGCAGGGATTTTGGAGCCCCCCAAAATAAAGTCTGACACTGCTTCCACTGTTTCCCCATCTATTTCCCATGAAGTGATGGGACCAGATGCCATGATCTTCATTTTCTGAATGTTGAGTTCCAAGCCAATATTTTCACTCTCCTCTTTCACTTTCATCAAAAGGCTTTTTAGTTTCTCCTCACTTTCTGCCATAAGGGTGGTGTCATCTGCATATCTGAAGTGATTGATATTTCTCCCGGCAATCTTGATTCCAGCTTGTGCTTCTTCCAGTCCAGCGTTTCTCATGATGTACTCTGCATGTAAGTTAAATAAGCATGGTGACAGTATACAGTATATACAATATATACAGTATACAATATATGCAATATATTACAGTATAACTCCTAGATTGGTTCCTAATAAAACAGTATTGCTTTCTCTTGCTGCTTCAGTAATAAATTTTGCAGGAATACAACCTTGTATAGTAGTTAAGTGTATACACAAGATGACAAATATTTAGGTTCATAAATCTGGTTGTGGTCATTCAAAGTTAAGTTACTTTATATCTCTATGTTTCACTTCCTTCAGTATTATATAAGGTTAATATTAATATATCTTTTAAGGAGATGTGAGAATTTAGAGTTAATAAATGAAAAGCATTTAAATCAGTCTAAGACATGGTAAATATTACATAATTGTTTACTAACATTATTGCTATAGCTGTTCAGTCTCTATGCTGTGTCTGACACCTTACAACCCTATGGACTACAGCAGGCCAAGCTCTTCTGTCCCTCACCATCTCCTGGAGTTTGCTCAAATTCATATCTATTGAGTAGTAATCTTACCTAACCATTTCACTCTCTACCACCCCAATCTCCTTTTGCCTTCAATCTTTCCAAGGATCAGGGTCTTTCCCAATAAGTCAGCTTTGTATATCAGGTGGCCAAAATACTGGTGTTTCAGCTTCAACATCAGTCCTTCCAGTGAATATCAAGGTTGCTATCCTTTAGGATTGACCGGTTTGATCTCCTTGCTGTTCAAGGGACGATCAAGACTCTTCTCCAGCATCATGACTTGAAAGCATCATTTCTTTGGTGCTCAATCTTCTTTATAGTCAAATTCTCACATTAATACATGACTGCTGAAAAAAATCCATAGCTTTGACTATACGGACCTTTGTCAGCAAAGTGATGCTTCTGCTTTCTAATATTCTGTCTAGTTTTGTCAAAATTTTTCTTTCAAGGAGCAAGTGTCTTTTAATTTTATGGCTGCAGTCAATGTCAGCAGTGATTTTTGAACCCAAGAAAATAAATCTGTCACTGTTTCCAATTTTTCCCTTTCTATCTGCCATGAAGCAATGGGACCAGATGCCATGATCATAGTTTCATCATAGTTTCTTTTTCTTTTTTTTTAATTTTATTTTATTTTAAAACTTTACATAATTGTATTAGTTTTGCCAAATATCAAAATGAATCTGCCACAGGTATGTTTCAAGCCAGCTTTTTCACTCTCTTCTTTCGCCCTCAACAAGAAGCTCTTTAGTTCCTCTGCTCTTTTTTCCATTAGAGTGGTATTACCTGCATATCCATGGATATATACAGAGTGGTATTATCTACATACCTCCAGATACATACAGAGGAGCCTGCTAGGGTTCACAGGGTCACAAAGAGTATGATGTGACTGAGCAACTGACACACACACATCTACATATCTGAAGTTTGTTGATATTTCTTCCAGCAGTCTTAATCCTTGTCTGTGATTCATCCAGCCTGACATTTCACAAGATGTTCTCTGCATATAAGTTAAATAACCAGGGTGACAATACTGTATTCTTTCCCAATTTTGAACCACTCAGCTGTTCCATGTCTGATTCTGTTGCTTCTTGACCCATATACAGCATTATTCCATTCACAAAAAAGTAGTAATCATTGAAACAAATGAATAGAAAGCATGTTTCTTTTCCTTTATATTTGATCTTAGAAAAAGTTGACATTTAAAATTATTTAATAATATTAATTAGATAACTTTAATATGTAATATAGTTTATATACTTGATTTACTTAAATCTTAAAGCCTATAACATATACCTGGAACCATGGACTTTAATTCTGTGCATGCATTCTAATAATAGCATTATTATTATTGGAATCACTTCAATCATTCCCCAGTGTTTGTGACCCTACAGACTGTAACCTGCCAGCCTCCTCTGTCCATGGGATTCTCCAGGCAAGAATGCTGGAGTGTGTTGTCATTTCCTACTCCAGGTCATCTTCCTGACCCAGGGGTCAAACTTGAGTCTCTGGTATCTCCTGCATTGATGGACCAGTTCCTTACCACTATAGACACTTGGGAAACTCCTTTTAATTATAGAACAACTTTTTTTTTTTTTAATTCTAGGCAAATTTTTCTGAATATTTATTTTACAGATTAAGAATATTTTGTCCAAAAAGGATATGCAATTTATCCAAGTCTGCACTGTGTAAAAGTGAAAAATCATATCTATTTTTCTTAATAAATTAGTGATATTTCATCTCTAGTATATTTCAATTTCAAAATCAAATCTCAACTTCCTCTGTTCACGTTCAAGTGGAAACTTGCACATCAAATCTCCTTACGTTTTGTGACTATTAAGAAATGCATAATATCTTGAGTAATTGATAAAACTTGTAGAGACCACATCAGCAAATAAAGGACATTGAAGTGTGGAATATATTGAGAATGCATGCCAAAGCAAGTGACAGTTCAAAGTATGATGATACTCTGCCCTCTTCCAAACAAGCATGTAACACTTGTGCTGATCAATATTTCTAATTGGTTTTGCTATACATCAACATGAATCTGCCATGGCACAGGTGTACACGTGTTCCCCATCCTGCAATACAATACTATAAAGTAATCAGCCTCTAATTAAAATAAATAAATTTTATTAACAAATGATTTCTAATTGGTACATCATTGCTAGAAAGATGTTATATGTTAGTATTTCATCTTTCTCAAAAGCAGGATGTGGCAAAGGTAATTACCAAATTTTAATAACCAGTTAAATAATTGCTTTAAATAATAACAACCAGTTACATAATTGAGAGAAATAATTTCTAGCAAACAGGGACTGTTGGAAGAACAGCCCTTTAATGAACAGAAAACATCTCAAAAAGAAAACACATGTGGGGGGGGGGAACATATATAGACAAATAGTAAAATCTGTGTGTTATAATCACTTTATGCTTCTCAAAGAAATTGGAACTCCAGCATGCAGTGCAGAAAGCGTAACTATTAATCATCTCCGTCTGTGCCTGTGGTTTGAGTAGGCCATTTCTTACCTTAGTCTATTTGTATTCCTTCATGACCAGAAGGAATACATTCACATTACCAGAAATATTCATCATCACATTTTGATTGGCTTTAGAAAATAAGTGGGTCCTTATAAATAAAGGAGTAATTTCTGTTTAAAGCCCTTCAAGGTTTCTCCACTGACGAAGCACGATTTCCCTTTCACCTACCTCTTCAGCCCTGATCTGCCCCCATATCTTTCTCCTCTACCTACCTATCTCAGTCATATTGGGCTCTATTTATTCAACCATCCCATACCCTACCCAATCTTCAGTCTTAACACATCTTAGCCTTCCTGTCTAGAATGTTCTTCCTTCCTGGTTTTCATTAAATAAATTGTTTAGACCTGAGCCTGGTTATCAGCTACTTTAGGAATTGATGGGTTTGAACTGTGGTACTGGAGAAGACTCTTGAGAGTCTCTTGGAGTGCAAGGAGACCAAACCAGTTAATCTTAAAGGAAATCAGTCCTGAATATTCATTGGAAGGACTGATGCTTAAGCTGAAACTCCAATATTTTGGCCACCTGATGCGAAGAACTAACTCATTGGAAGAGACCCTGATGCTAGGAAACATTGAAAGCAGGAGGAGAAGGGGACAAAAGAGGATGAAATGATTGGATGGCATCACTGACTCAATGGACATGAGTTTGAGAATCTCTGGGAGTTCTTGATGGACAGGGAAGTTGGTGCATTGCAGTCCATGGTGTGGCAAAGAGTCAGACATGACTGAGAGACTGAAATGAACTGAGAATGTTAAAAGGATAAACTGATTTGAAGATTTCTGTTCCATTTGGACTCACTATGACAAAGGATAAGTTGCTAAAGCTTGCTAAATCTCAATCTCTTTTTCTATAAAATGAAACAAGGGAAGAGTACCTTCTTCATAGAGGACAAATTTCAAATATCTAACACAAGCTACAAAATAGAAATGAGCCTAAAAACACCCCACCATATGCCTAGCTGTCATATGAAGTAGGAAGCAGAATAATTCCATTAAAAAAAAAAAACAGAATTGAAAGAGACACCTGTACCCCAATGTTCATCGCAGCACTATTTATAATAGCCAGGACATGGAAGCAACCTAGATGTCCATCAGCAGATGAATGGATAAGAAAGCTGTGGTACATATACACAATGGAGTATTACTCAACCATTAAAAAGAATACATTTGAATCAGTTCTAATGAGGTGGGTAAAACTGGAGCTTATTATACAGAATGAAGTAAGCCAGAAAGAAAAACACCAATACAGTATACTAACACATATATATAGAATTTAGAAAGATGGTAACAATAACCTTGTATATGAGAGAGCAAAAGAGACACTGATGTATAGAACAGTCTTTTGGACTCTGTGGGAGAGGGAGAGGGTGGGATGATTTGGGAGAATGGCATTGAAACATGTATAGTATCATATATGAAATGAGTCGCCAGTCCAAGTTCGATGCACAATACTGGATGCTTGGGGCTGGTGCACTGGGACGACCCAGAGGGATGGTATGAGGAGGGAGGAGAAAGGAGGGTTCAGGATGGGGAGCACATGTATACCTGTGGTGGATTCATTTTGATGTTTGGCAAAACTAATACAATTATGTAAAGTTTAAAAATAAAATAAAATTAATTTTAAAAAATTTAAAAAAAAATAAAAAGATAAAAAAAAAAGTAAAAAGACAAGAAAAATAAAGCTAGGAAATTACAAGAGTATTGACTGTGGTTAAATGTAAGGAATATAAGTTGAGTTCAGTCACTCGGTCATGTCCAACTATTTCTGACCCCTTGGACTGCAGCACGTCAGGCTACCCTGTCCACCAAGAACTCCAAAGCTTGCTCAAACTTTTGTCGATTTAGTCGGTGATGTTATCCAACCATCTCATGCTTTGTTCCCCCCTTCTCCTCCTGCCTGGATTCTTTCCCAGCATCAGGGTCTCTTCCAGTGAGTCAGTTCTTTGCATCAGGTGGCCAAAATATTGGAGTTTCAGCTTCAGCATCAGTCCTTCCGATGAATATTCAGGACTGATTTCCTTTAGGATTGACTGGTTTGATCTCCTTGCACTCCAAGGGACTCTCAAGAGTCTTCTCCAATACCACAGTTCAAAAGCATCAATTTTTCAGTGCTCAGCTTTCTTTAGAGTCCAACTCTCACATCCATACATGACGACTAGAAAAGCCATAGCTTTGACTAGATGGACCTTTGTTGGCAAAGTCATGTCTCTGCTTTTTAATATGCTGTCGAGGTTGGTCATAGCTTTTCTTCAAAGCAGCATGCATCCTTTAATTCCATGGCTGCAGTAACCATCTGCCAGGACTTTAAAGCCCAAAAAATAAAGTCAGTCACTGTTTCCATGGTTTCTCCATCGATTTGCCATGAAGTGATGGGACCGTATGCCATGATCTTAGTTTTTTTTTTTAATGTTGAGTTTTAAGCCAATTTTTTCACTCTCCTCTTTCACTTTCATCAAGAGGCTCTTTAGTTCTTCTTCACTTTCTGCCATAAGGGTGGTGTCACCTGCATATCTGAAGTTATTGATATTTCTCCCAGCAGTCTTGATGTTAGCTTCTGCTTCATGCAGCCTGGCATTTCTCATGATATACTCTGCATATAAGTTAAAAAAGAAGGTGACAACATACAACCTTGATGCTCTTGTTTCCCTGTTTAGATCCAGTCTGTTATTCATGTCCAGTTTTAACTGTTGCTTCTTGACAGGCATACAGATTTCTCAGGGAGCAGGTTAGGTGGTATGGTATTCCCATCTCTTGAAGAATTTCCCACTGTTTGTTGTGATTTATACAGTCAAAGGCTTTGGTGTCATCAATAAAGCAGAACTATATGTTTTTCTGGAACTCTCTTGCTTTTTCAATGATCCAACAGATGTTGGCCCATTGATCTCTGGTTCCTCTACCTTTATTAAATCCAGCTTTAACATTTGGAAGTTTTCAGTTCACGTTGAAGCTTGGCTTGGACAATTTTGATCATTACTTTGCTAGCGTGTGAGATGAGTGCAATTGTGAGGTAGTCTGAAAATTATTTGGCATTGTCTTTCTTTGAGATTGGAATGAAAACTGACCTTTTCCAGTTCATCTTTTAGCATTTGAAATAGCTCAACTGGAATTCCATCACCTCCATTAGCTTTGTTCTTAGTGATGCTTCATTAGGTGCATTTGACTTCACATTCCAGGATGTCTGAGTCTAGATGAGTGGTTATACCATTGTGGTCTCTGGGTTATGAAAATCTTTTTTGTATAGGTCCTCTGTGTATTCTTGCCACCTCTTTTTAGTATCTTCTACTTCTGTTAGGACCATACTATTTCTGTCCTTTATTGTGCCCATCTTTGCATGAAATATTCCTTTGATATTGCTAATTTTCTTGAAAAGATCTCTAGTCTTTCCCATTCTATTGTTTTCCTCCATCTCTTTGCATTGATCACTGACTAAAGCTTTTTTATCTCTTAGCACTATTCTTTGGAAATCTACATTTAAATGGATATATCTTTCTTTTTTCTTTTGCCTTTAGCATTTCTTCTTTTCTCAGCTATTTGTAAGGCCTCCTCTGACAACCATTTTGCCTTTTTTAAATTTCTTTATCTTAGGTATGGTCTTGATCACTGCCTCCTGTACAATGTCATGAACCTCTCAGTCCATAGTTCTTCAGTAATTCTGCCTATTAGATATAATCCCTTGAATCTATTTGTTAACTCCACTGTATAATCATAAGAAATTTGATTTAGGTCATATCCAAATGGTCTGGGGCTTCCCTGTTAGCTCCGTTGGTAAAGAATCCACCTGCAATGCAGGAGACACCAGTTCGATTCCTGGGATGGAAAGATCTGCCTGAGAAGGGATAGGCTACCACTTTCAGTATTCTTGGGCTTACCTTTTGGCTCAGCTGGTAAAGAATTCACCTGCAATGTTGGAGACCTGCGTTCAATCCCTGCATTTGGAAGATCCTCTGGAGAAGGGAAAGGCTATTCACTCCAGTATTCTAACCTGGATAATTCCATGAACTATACAGTATCTGGGATCACAAAGAGTCCTACATGACTGAGAGACTTTCACTTTCATAACTGAATGTGCTAGTGGTTTTCCCTACTTTCTTCAATTTAACTCTTAATTTTGCAATAAGGAGTTTATGATCTGAGCCACAATCACCTCCCAGTCTTGTTTTTGCTGACTGTATAGAGCTTCTCCATCTTTGGCTGCAGAGAATATAATCAATCTGATTTCAGTGTTGACCATCTGGTGATGTCCATGTATAGAGTCTTCTCCTGTGCTGTTGGAAGAGGGTGTTTGCTATCACCAGTGTGTTCTCTTGGCAAAAGTGAATGGTCTAGGACTTCCCTGATAGCTCAGTTTGTAAAGAAGTGGCCTGCCCTGCTTCATTCTGTACTCCAAAGCCAAATTTGTCTGTTACTCCAGGCATTTCTTTACTTCCTACTTTTGCATTCCAGTCACCTATGATGAAAAACATGTCATTTTGGGGGTATTAGTTCTAGAAGGTCTTGTAGGTGTTCATAGAACAGTTCAAATTCAGCTTCTTCAGCATTAATGGTTGAGGCAAAGACTTGGATTACTGAGATATTAAATGGTTTGCCTTGGAAATGAACAGAGATCATTCTGTCATTTGAGATTGCACACAAAGGCTGCATTTTGGGCCCTTTTGTTGAATATGAGGGCTACTCCATTTCTTCTAAGAGATTCTTGCCCACAATAGTAGACTTAATGGTCATCTGAATTAAATTCTCCCATTCCAGTCCATTTTAGTTCACTGATTCCTAAAATGTCAGTGTTCACTCTTGCCATCTTCTCCTGTTTGACCACTTTCAATGTGCCTCGATTCATGTACCTAATATTCCATGTTCCTATGCAAAATTATTCTTTACAGCATCAGACTTTACTTCCACCACCAGTCACATCCACAGCTGGGCATTGTTTTTGCTTTGGTTTCATCTCTTCATTCTTTCTGGAGTTATTTCTCCACTCTTCTCAAGTAGCATATTGGGCACCTACCAACCTGGGGAGTTCATCTTTCAGTATCCTATCTTTTTGGCTTTTCGTATTGTTCCTGGGGTTCTCAAGGCAAGAATACTGAAGTGTTTTTCCATTCCCTTCTCCAGTTGACCACATATTGTGAAAACTCTCCACCATGACCCACATCTTGGGTAACCCTACATGGTATGGCTCATAGCTTCATTGAGTTAGGCAAGGTTGTGCTCTATGTGATCAGTTTGATTAGCTTTCTGTGTTGTGGTTTTCATCCTGTCTGCCTTCTCATAAGGATAAGAGGCTTCTGTAAGCTTCCTGATGGGAGAGACTGACTGTGGGGTAAACTGGGTTTTGTTCCGATGGTCAGGGTCATGCTCAGTAAATCTTTAATCCAATTTCTGTTGATGGATGGGGCTGTTTCCCTCCCTGTTGTTTGACCTGAGAGGAAATCGTGGTGGAAGTAAGGAAGATAATGGCGCCCTCCTTCAAAATGTCCTGTGCACGCACCACCACGTGTACTGCCCCTGACCCTGCACCAGGCCTCCACCAACCCATGCTTCCACCAGAGACTCTGGAACTCTCACAGGCAAATCTAGGTCAGTCTCTTGTGGGATCACTGCCCCTTTCTCCTGGGTACTGGTTCCAAGGAACTCTCCACTACCACAGCTTGATACAATCAATTCTTCAGTGCTAAGCCTTCTTTATGGCCTTACTCTCACATCTGTACATGACCACTGGTGTGCACAAGGTTTTGTTTGTGCCCTCCAAGTATCTGTTTCCCCAGTTCTGTGTAAGTTTTGTAATCAAATCCCACTGGCCTCCAAAGTCAAATTCCCTGGGGATTCTCAGGGAACCTTTGCCAGTTCCTTTTGTAACCCCATAAGCCAGTTCCTTTGCCAGATCCCCAGGTTGGGAAATCTGTTGTGGGTCCTATAACTTTCTTAACAGTGTGAGAATTTCTTTGTTGTAATTGTTCTGCAATTTGTGGGTCATCTGCTGAGCAGCTTTATGGTGGGGTTAATGGTAACCTCCTCCAAGAGGGCTCATGACACATGTGTGTGACCCAGATCTGCTGTACCCAGAGCCCCGCCCCTGTGGCAAGCCACTGCTGATCCATACCTCCACAGGAGACACTCAAACACTCAACGGCAGGTCTGGTTCAGTCTCTGTGGTGTCTCTGGGTCCTGGTGTACACAAGGATCTGTTTGAGCCCTCTGAGCATCTCTGACGGGTATGGCAATTGATTCTAAACTTGACTTTGCCTCTCCTACCATCTTATTGGGGATCCCCTTTTGCCCTTGAACATGGGGTATACTTTTTTGGTGGGATCCAACATTCTCCTTATCAATGGTTGTTCAGCAGTGAATTGTAATTTTGGAGTTCTCCCAGGAGAAGATGAGCACACATCCTTTTACTCCACCATCCCTCACCTGAGTCTGAGAAATTGTTATCAAGAATAAATATTAAGCCTGGAAAGAGTTATCAAGAGTAAATATTAAGGACCAGAGTTTCTCATTGTTTATTTCACAATTAAATCATATTACCAATATCAGAATTATGAGGAATATTTATTTAAAATTCATATGTATCAGCTTTCCCCAAGAACTGTTGGATAATTCTAGAATACAGGCTGTGCCTAGATGCTCAGTCATGTCTGACTTTTTGTGACCCCCATGGACTGTATAGTCTGCCAGGCTCCTTTGTCCCTGGGGATTCTCCAGGCAAGAATACTGGAGTGGGTTGCCATGACCTTCTCCAGGAGAATACAAGCTAGAGACATGCATTTTTGCAAATATCCCTATGAATTTTACAAACACCAAGGTTATGAAATTCACTGTAATAAAATATGGCTGTGGACAATACATGAGAACATAAGAAAACAGATTATTTTTAAACCAAGATTCATATGGCCAGGTTTCTTAGATAAAGTAGTAACTAAAATATCTTTATGTGATAATTTTGAGCTGAAAACATTATTTTGGAGGCATATAATTCCAGTTGTCATGTACAGATGTGAGAGTTGGGCCATAAAGAAGGCTGAGCATTGAAAAGTTGCTTGTATCAAACTGTGACACTGGAGAAGACTCTTGAGAGTTCCTTGGAGAATAAGTAGATCAAACCAGTCAATCAATGTTAAAGAAAATCAACTCTGAATATTCCTTGGAAGAACTTATGATGAAGCTGAAAAGCCACCAATGTGAAGAGTTGGCTCATTAGAGAAGACCCTGATACTGGGAAAGATTGAGTGCAGGAGGAAAAGGGGGTGACAGAGGATTAAGTGTTTGAATGATTAAGTTGACATGAATTTGAGCAAACTCAGGGGGATAGTGAAGGGCAGGGAAGCCTAGAGTGCTGCTGCTTATGGGGTTACAAAGAATCAGACATGACTGAGTGACTGAGCAACAACAAAAATATTGTGATAGAAACAAAGTAGAGGTTTGTCTGAACAAGAAATAGTGTAGGGAGAGAGGGTCTGTCATCGGAGGGATTGAGTAAGTATTAATTAATATAGTAATAATGAAGAGACAGGGAAGTTTCAAAGGAGTGCTTGTTACTTCTAAAAGCCATCAAGTTTAACTTAAAATTTAAGCTTTGTTGAACATTTAGCCTATGTTTATTAAAAATGCTACATTAACATAATCTTCAATCATTTATTGTTACTGAATCAACATCAAAAATCACTGCAATATTAACGCCTATTTTTTCAGAAATTAAAATTTTTCTCAACTCAACTCAATGTCCATAATCAGGTGTGTTTTATACAAATATAATTGTCACCCTGCTTATTTAACTTATATGCAGAGTACATCATGAGAAACGCTGGGCTGGAAGAAGCACAAGCTGGAATCAAGATTGCCAGGAGAAATATCAATAACCTCAGATATGCAGATGACACCACCCTTATGACAGAAAGTGAAGAGGAACTCAAAAGCCTCTTGATGAAGGTAAAAGAGGAGAGTGATAAAACTGGCTTAAAATTCAACATTCAGAAAACGAAGATCATGGCATCCGGTCCCATCACTTCATGGGAAATAGATGGGGAAACAGTGGAAACAGTGTCAGACTTTATTTTGGGGGGCTCCAAAATCCCTGCAGATGGTGACTGCAGCCATGAAATTAAAAGACGTTTACTCCTTGGAAGGAAAGTTATGAGCAACCTAGATAGCATGTTGAAAAGCTGAGACATTACTTTGCCAACAAAGGTCCGTCTAGTCAAGGCTATGGTTTTTGCAGTAGTCATGTATGGATGTGAGAGTTGGACTGTGAAGAAAGCTGAGTGCTGATGAATTGATGCTTTTGAAATGTGTTGGAGAAGACTCTTGAGAGTCCCTTGGACTGCAAGGAGATCCAACCAGTCCATTCTGAAGGAGATCAGCCCTGGGATTTCTTTGGAAGGAATGATGCTAAAGCTGAAGCTCCAGTACTTTGGCCACCTCATGCGAAGAGTTGACTCATTGGAAAAGACTCTGATGCTGGGAGGGATTGGGGGCAGGAGGAGAAGAGGAGGACAGAGGATGAGATGGCTGGATGGCATCACTGACTCGATGGACTGAGTCTGAGTGAACCCCGGGAGTTGGTAATGGACAGGGAGGCCTGGTGTGCTGCGATTCATGGGGTCGCAAAGAGTCGGACATGACTGAGCGACTTCACTTTCACTTTTCACTTTCATGCATTGGAGAAGGAAATGGCAACCCACTCCAGTGTTCTTGCCTTGAGAATCCCGGGGACGAGGGAGCCTGGTGGGCTGCCGTCTATGGGGTCGCACAGAGTTGGACACGACTGAAGTGACTTAGCGGCAGCAGCAGATATTGATGATTAAATAGATAAATGGTAAATAGGAGCAAGGGCTAATTTTCTTTGTGTGTTGCTATTTGCAGAATTATTTCTTTCAGTTTAGTTTAGTTCAATCGCACAGTCA
The DNA here is from genome assembly GCF_055505025.1 of Bos grunniens. Taxonomy (NCBI): domain Eukaryota; kingdom Metazoa; phylum Chordata; class Mammalia; order Artiodactyla; family Bovidae; genus Bos; species Bos grunniens. The sequence continues at coordinate 3,140,402 of NC_141179.1, read as the reverse complement.
TATCCAACTCTGTGATCCCAAGGACTGCAGCCGACAGGCTTCCCTGTCCATCACCAACTCCTGGAGCCTGCTCCTTCTTTTTAAATGCATGTAGAAAATGATGAATTTTATAGAAAAGTAGGAGTCACATCTGGCAAGCTATTTTTTGATTTACTGAGCTTGGAATAGTTGCAAAAATACTTTCTGTTACAAATTTATATAATCATTTGTTGCTTTCTTTGTATACCAGAATTAGTTTTATATTACTAAGCTTTCTCTCCATTATATAGCATTAATATAGGTCACAAAGCAATTCAATTCAACTTAAAATTCAATAAAATTAAGAATGAACTTATGAGTAGCAGTTATTTGCAGTGCCTTTCTAATATATATACATACAGCAGCAAAGCCAAAGTCTTTAACCACCACAAGCTCTTAACTGTATTTGAGATCTCCCCCAAGTAAAATAAGAAATTATGGAGTAACAAAATAGAGAATTCTAGAATTTGAACTGAAAGAAAATTTTTGTAAAGGGTCAAAATGGGAAAGCAGCACTCAATATTGATAGCAAGGTCCAAATAAAGCTTCATAATAAAGATGGACAAGTGACTTAAGTTTGGATAGACTTTGAATAATTTTTCACTACTTCCATGGCAAAAAAAAAAAAAAATTTGAAAGCTGAAATGAGTGTGATTATGCAGGGATCAGTTAAGGGGTAGTTTATGATTTAGACTTTTGAATGTCAGACTTTTATATATGCCAGCTACTCAGCAAGAATGTAAGCCCTTTGAGCATAGGTACTAGGAAGGTAAAATTGATAATGGAAAGGTTATAAACTATGGAATCATAAAAACCTCACTTCTCAATCTTGTCTTGACATTAATCAGCAAGGTTATATCTGCAAAATTTACTGTCATTCTTTGAGCTTGGGATTGGCTTTTTTTTTTTTTTTTAATAACAATGGGAATGTGTGCTTCGTCGTTCAATCACGTCTGCCTTTGTGACCCCATGGACCACACCAAGGTCCTCTGTTCACAGGATATTCCAGACAAGAATACTGGAGTGGGTATCCATTCCCTTCTCCAAGGTATCTTCCCCACCCAGTGATCAAATCCAGGTCTCCTGCACTGCAGGCAGATTCTTTACTATCTCTGCCACCAGGAAAACCAATGGGAACAATTAACCCTTTCTTGAAGGACTGTAGTAAAGATTTAATAAGAGTAATACTGTACAACAAATAATGAGTAAAAATATATGAACTTTCTTGGTGTAAGTATATACCCTGAACATAATAAGGGTTCATTATGTGTGATGTGCCTGAAAGAAAGATGATTCCGTAGGTAGTGGGACATCATTATATATATATATTTTTTTTTTTTTTTCAAGAATGTTAGGTACTTAAATCATTAAAATGGATACATTTTTATCACCAAGGGATGACTGTGGCTCAGATCATGAACTCCTTATTGCAAAATTCAGACCTAAATTGAAGAAAGTAGGGAAAGCCACTAGACCATTCAGGTATGACCTAAATCAAATCCCTTATGATTATACAGTGAAAGTGACAAGTAGATTCAAGGGATTAAATCTGATAGACAGAGTGCCTGAAGAACTATGGACTGAGGGCTCCTGACATTGTACAGGAGCCAGTGATCAAGGCCATTCCCAAGAAAAAAAATGCAAAAAGGTTGTCTGAGGAGGCCTTAAAAATACCTGAATAAAGAAGAGAAGGAGAATAAAGGAGAAATGGAAAAAATATACTATATCGATCTGCATACAGAAAAACCTGTTTTAAAACTCTACATTCAAAAAAAAAAACTTAATCATAAAAATGGATAAAATTACACAAAGAGAACATGTGAAGGAAAATACATTAAGGATAGAAACATGGAAAGAATCACAATTACAGAGTGGGAAGAGGGGGAAAATTTCAGAGCAAAACATAGAATAAGTGGTCAAAAGTATGGAACTACATGTTCAGGAGGGCATGGAAATAGTGAAGGCAACAGAATCAGATCAGATCAGATCAGTCACTCAGTCGTGTCCGACTCTTTGTGACCCACATGAATTTTTCTGTCAGTTTCCAGTTAATTTTCCATGAGATTTTTTTCCACATATAGATTAATTTTTTATGTATTTGTGGGTTTGGAGGGAGCAATGAGCTCCAGATCCCCTTATGTCTCCATCTTGATTTCTCTCCTTTTCCAATTTTATTTTTAATTTTTTTTCTATGAATACTATGCAGGCACTAAATATTTTAATATAGTCTATATTTATAATTAATCTCAATGTAATACTTTTTTTTACTGATATTTATTCAAACAAAGAATACAAACTGCATCCCTTTCTTCCTCTTTACTTTTCTTCCTACATGCCTCCATGACCATGGTTTATCTAAGAAAATTTTATCAAGGTTCCTGTAGTTAGTGGTAGAGATCTTATATTCCTCCTACCACTAAACAATGCACATTGTAAATATCTCAATTCACTTTTTACTTCATTCTCTCTAAACCTCAGCTCACTCCAAGGAGGCCAGTTTTTCTCCACACTTCTGTTTCAAGCTCCTGACTCTCCTTTCACCTTTAACATAGCATCCCTTCTAATTACCTAGCTTTTTCTCTTCTATTGTCAGAAAAGTCTTGAAAAGCAGTAAGAGTTCACTGCATTTCCTCAGCTTTCCTTCATTTTTTAGCATCCTGAAGTTTGCTGTCTCTCCCCAGCCACACAGGTGAACCTGTTCTTATGAAGCTTTAATGATGGTCTCCATCCAATGGAAACTTTTCAGTGTTTACAACTTCAAGTTTCTCTAACACATTAAACTCTGTTGAACACTTTATATGTTTTGGTATTTTCTATTCCACCAGGATCCCCATCCCTGGGATTCTCCAGGCAAGAACACTGGAGTGGGTTGCCATTTCCTTCTCCAATGCATGAAAGTGAAGTCACTCAGTTGTGTCCAACTCTTAGCGACCCCATGGTCTGCAGCCTACCAGGCTCTTTCATCCATGGGATTTTCCAGGCCAGAGTACTGGAGTTGGTTGCCATTGCCTTCTCCTGGGAAGGGACTAAGAGGAAAAAGAAGATGACCTGGGCAGAGTGGGCAGGTCAAACCACAGACTGAGTTTCCCAGTCCAGGGTGTCCTAAGCAGAGTAGAAAAGATCCTGTGACTGTTTGGAGAATGTTAGGGCAGAAAGAAAGCCTGGCAAGGAGGAATACATGGATACTTGCTCGCTTGCCACCAAACAGGACAGAGAAAAGTCCACCCCCGTAGTTGCAGCCCTACTGCGCTCCCCAAACCAACCTGAGTAAATACTCAGATCTCACTCAGTCCACACTACAGCTTCACACTGTATCTAGAAAAGGCCAGCTCCTGGGAATAAGTTCAATCTAGAACCTGGGACCTGAGGGTTCTAGGTGGGACGATGGTGGCTATTTTTGATCATTACCAAAACAGTGCCTCAGAAGCCCAGACTTTTGAGGGTGGTGCATTCTCTTCAATTCCCATGAAAACAAAGCTCTGACTTCCAGTTACAGTCAAGAAAATGCTCCAGCCCCACCTGCTCCATACCATAATTTTGCCCTAGGTCTGGGAGGACAACAGGGAAATAGATGCCACCTTGGTCTGTGTCCGAGAGGAGCCACAGATATCTACATCATACCTGTAAGTATATAAACCTCACTTTAGTGCTCTCCTCCATTAGGGCAAAAGTTCTAGTGTGCAAAGAATGAAAAGCACACACTTAAAGGGAACAGAGTCACCTTGAGCCTGAACCTAAGGGGTTCTTCTCCAGTAATATGGGAGCAGAACCCACCTGAGACAAGACTGTGACTGTCACTGAGCAGAGAGCAAGTCTCACCTCACACACTGCACAGGCTCTACTTTCTTCAACACTAGACACACTCCCATCAAGGCGATGTGGATGCCAGTCACACGTTTTCTCAGGGTATGCTAGCCACTATCACCTCTGTTGTCCCCTTTTTCTCCTGCCCTCAATCTTTCCCAGAACCAGGGTCTTTTCTAATGAGTCAGCTCTTCCCATAAGGTGGTCAAAGCATTGGAGCTTCAGTTTCAGCATCAGTCCTTCCAATGGATATTCAAGATATTCAAACCTTTAGGTTTGATTGGACTTGCTTTCCAAGGGACTCTCAAGAGTCTTCTCCAACACCACAGTTCAAAAGTATCAATTCTTCGGCGCTCAGCCTTCTTCACAGTCCAACTCTCACATCCATACATGACCACAGGAAAAACCATAGCCTTGACTAGACGAACCTTTGTTGGCAAAGTAATGTCTCTGCTTTTGAATATGCTATCTAGGTTGGTCATAACTTTCCTTCCAAGGAGTAAACATCTTTTAATTTCATGCCTGCAATCACTATCAAATACTACTCAGTATGAATATATTAAATCCCCTTTAATACACAAACTCCTCAGAGTAGAACCTGTTCTGCTTTCCTGATAGAGTCCCACACATATTCAAATCATTAAATATTTGTATTTTCTGCAGTTCCCTTTACCTAGAAAGCATAGATTGTCACTGTGACTTGTATTCCCTGGTACCACATGTAACAATCAGATTATTTGTTAACTTTGCTTATTTAACACTGCCAGTTACACTTTCTACCATTCATTCTCTCCCAGGGAAAAGGATTTTAAATGTTTTTGTATATCTTGCCTGACATTTCCATTTAGTTCATCTAATCACTATCTTATGAAAACATTTTGAATATAATATTAATAATCTCTTGGCCTAGGGATTAACAGTGTTGATTTTAAAGCCAGATTTCTTGGGTTCAAACTCCATCTTCATCATTAACTAGTATTGTGATTGGGCAAATTAGCTTCATTATACTTCCATCTTCTCATTTATATGGTGAAAGTAATAAAAAAATATTCACAGAGATATTGTGTATTTAAAGTAATTTATAACTTTATACCATTTAAAAGTTGGTTTTTACAAGCTTTTAATTCATGTTAGCTATCATTTTGTATATGTTATTTATTCAAAAATAAAATGCTTAAAGAGAATTTCCTCCCCATCCCAATCTTGAATACTTTAAAAAAATTAACAAAAGAGAGTAGTTTAAAATTTTTACAAAAATGAATGAAACTCAAAAATCATCATGCTAAGTGAAAAAAGTAAGTCATGGCTACATGTCATGAAACTACATGCTATGATCCCATTTATATGAAGTGTCTAAAAGAGACAGATTTACAGACAGAAAGCAGAACAGTGGTTTCCTAAGGCTCTGGGTAAGACAAAAAGTAACAAAATGGAGGTGATGAAAATGTTCTAAAATTGTATTATGGTGATGATTACATGACTCCATAAATTTACCAGTATCATTGAATTGTACACATATAAAGCTGATTTAAAGGAACATTTTCAGAACATTTACTTTAATAGAACTTTTATCAGTATGGGTAAAATCTGATTAAACTCTCATATTTGAGTATAGCAAAAATTTCAGCAATACACCATCATGTGTGGGTGGCAGAAATTATGTTTTATGTTAATTGGGAGAAAGCTGATTTTATTAAACCTTGTGTTCAAAATGCAGTATATATTTTTTAAATTAAAAACTACAATTGGAGAAAGGGAGTTCAGTTCAGTTCATTTCAGTCATTCAATCGTGTCCAATTCTGCAACCCCATGGATTGCAGCACACCAGGCTTCCCTGTCCATCACCAACTCCTGGAGCTTACTCAAACTCATGTCCATTGAGTCAGTGATGCCATCCAACCATCTCATCCTCTGTCATCCTGTTCTCCTCCTGCCTTCAATCTTTCCCAGCATCAGGGTTTTTCCAGTGAGTCAGTCCTTTGCATCAGGTGGCCAAAGTACTGGAGTTTCACCTTCAGTCCTTCCAATGAATATTCAGGATTGATTTCCTTTAGAATCGACTGGTTTGATCTTCTTGCAGTCCAAGGGACTCTCAAGAGACTTATCCAACACCAGAGTTCAAAAGCACTAATTCAGTTCAGTACAGTTCAGTCACTCAGTCGTGTCCGACTCTTTGCGACTCCATGAATCGCAGCACGCCAGGCCTCCCTGTCCATCACCAACTCCTGGAGTTCACTCAGACTCATGTCCACCGAGTCAGTGATGCCATCCAGCCATCTCATCCTCTGTCGTCCCCTTCTCCTCCTGCCCTCAATCCCTCCCAGCATCAGAATCTTTTCCAATGAGTCAACTCTTTGCATGAGGTGGCCAAAGTACTGGAGTTTCAGCTTTAGCATCATTCCTTCCAAAGAAATCAAAGAATGCATTTGAGTCAATTCTAACGAGGTAATCAAAGTGGAGCCTATCATACAGACTGAAGTAAGTCAGAAAAGAGAAACACCAATATAGTATACTAATGCATATATATGGAATTCAGAAGGATGGTGACAACAATCCTATATGCAATACAGAAAAAGAGATACAGATGTAAAAAACAGACTTTTGGACTATATGGGAGAAGGCAAAGATGGGATGATTTGAGAGAATAGCATTGAAGCATGTATATTATCATATGTAAAATAGATGACTAGTGCAAATTTGATTCATGAAGCAGGGCACTCAAAGCTGGTGCTATGGGACAACCCAGAGGGACGGGCCGGGGAGGGAAGTGGGGAGGGGAGTTCAAGATGGGGGACATATGTGCACCCATGACTGATTCATGTTGATGTAAGGCAAAAAATACCACAAAATCCTAAGGTAATTATCCTCCAATTAAAATATTTTTTTTAAAGCAACAATTTTTGTCACTGAGTTTTCTTTATGGTCCAACTCTCATATCCATACATGACTACTAGCTTTGGCTAAACAGACCTTTGTTGGCAAAGTAATGGCTTTGTTTTTAGTATGTTGTCTAGGTATGTCATAGCTTTTCTGCCAAGTAACAAGAGTCTTTTAATTTCATGGCTGCACTCACAATCTGCAGTGATGTTGGAGCCCAAGAAAATAAAGTCTGACACTGTTTCCATTATTTCCCCATATATTTGCCATAAAGTGATGGGACCGGATGCCATGATCTTAGTTTTTTGAAAGTTGAGTTTTAAGCCAGTTTTTCACTCTTCTCTTTCACTTTCATCAAGAGGCTCTTTAGTTCCTTTCTGCCATAATGATGGTGTCATCTGCATATCTGAGGTCATTAATATTTCTCCCTGAAATCTTGATTTTATACTTCATGCAGCCTAGCATTTCCCGTGATATAGTCTGTATATAAGCTAAACATTCATGGTGACAATCAGCTTGACATACTCCTTTCCCGATTTGGAACCAGTCTGCTTTTCCATGTCCAGTTCTGACTGTTGCTTCTTGACCTGCATACAGTTTCTCTTTAGGCAGGTAAAGTGGTCTGCTATTCCCATCTCTTGAAGAATTTTCCACAGTTTGCTGTGATCCATACAGTCAAAGGCTTTCACATAGTCAATAAAGCAGAAGTAGATGGTTTCTGAAACTCTCTTGCTTTTTCTATGATCTAACAAATGTTGACAATTTGATATCTGGTTCCTCTTTTCTAAATCCATATTGAATATCTGGAATTTCTTGGTTTATGTACTGCTGAAGCCTAGTTTGGAGAATGTTGAGCATTACTTTGCTACCATGTGAGATGAGTACATTTGTGTGGTAGTTTGAACATTCTTTGACCTTGCCTTTCTTTGAGATTAGAATGAAAACTAACCTTTCCCAGTCCTATGGCCACTGCTGAATTTTCCAAATTTTCTGGCATATTGCATGCAGCACTTTCACATTATCATCTTTTAAGATTTGAAATAACTCAGCTCGAATTCCATCCTTTCCACTAGCTTTATTCATAGTGATGGTTCCAAAGGCCCACTTGACTTCACATTTCAGGATGTCTGGCTTTAGGTGAGTGATCACACCATCATGGTTATCTGGATCATAAAGATCTTTTTGTATAGTTCTTCTGTGTATTCTTGCCACCTCTTCTTAGTATCTTCTGTTTCTGTTAGGTCCTTACTGTTTCTGTCTTTTTATTGGGCCCATCTTTGCATGAAATATTCCCTTGATTTATCTAACTTTCTTGAAGAGATATCTAGTCTTTTCCATTCTATTATTTTCCTCTACTCCTTTGTATTGATCACTGAGGAAGGCTTTCTTATCTCTTCTTGATATTCATTGGAACTCTGCATTCAGATGAATGTATCTTTCTTTTTATCCTTTTCCTTTTGCTTCACTTCTTTTCTCAGCTATTTGTAAGGCCTCCTCAGACAACCAATCTGCCTTTTTACATTTCTTCTTCCTGGTATTGGTTTTAATCACATCCTCCTGTAAAATGTCATGAACCTCAGTCCATAGCTCTTTAGGAACTCTATCAGATCTAATCCCTTGAATCTATTTGTCACTTTCACTGTATAAACATAAGAGATTTGATTTAGGTCATACCTGAATGGTCTAGTGGTTTTCCCTACTTTATTCAATTTGAGTCTGAATTTTACAATAAGAAAGGGTGCTATTTGAGTTTAAATGAGACTAAATTAATTTTTAATTATATGTTCTACTTATCTACTCAACTAAGTTTACAAAATCAAAAACCTTGTCATCCAGGGAAGAACTATTACAGACAGTATAACTTTGAGAAAAAAAAAAAAAAAAAACATGTTTAGGTATAGTTATCAAATGATATATTATCTAAGAGAATTTATATAGAAAGAGCTGTGAAACATAGAATTCTATCCTCTGAATGCTAAAATACACACACAAATCAAAATCCTGAAATAAAACAAGAGAAGAAACTAAAATAATCATTACATTTGTAAGTTCTCTCATATAAATTGCAAAACAGACTTTCTTATCATTCATTTCCATTAAAGATCCAACTTCTTTTTCAGAAACAACTTTGACCCGGGACCTTGGGGAAAATTCCACTTGGTTTATTACAGTCTGCTTTCCCATTCACTAACTTTTTATAAAAGTTCTTCACTTTCTGACATCATGTTTTGCAGTATTTGATACACGTTTGGACTGAAAGGTTGTTGCTGACCTGTGAAAGACACCAGGATTCTTGGCCTCTGGAGGAGAGGAATTCAATCTGTGGCCAGTGATGAGTCTCAGTCACTCAGAGATTTTGTGTAATAAAGTTTTATTAAAGTATAAAAGAGATACAGAATACTTCTGACATAGACATCAGAAGGGGACAGAAAGAGTGCCCCCCTCCTAGTCTTTAGCAGGAAGTTATATAGCTACTAGCAGGCTGCTAATTAGAGAGAGGAAATGTCTCAAAACTTAGAGAATGGCCCCAGGCCCCTCACCGACAACATGCATTTTGAGATAACATTGGCACAAGGTGAGTTGTCCTGGGCCATAAAGTGATTGACATGAATCTTGAAGAAAAGTAGGTTTCCAAGCAAATACATAGTATCATTAACACAGCTTAAGAGACCATTTGCATGAGTAAAATCCAGTGGTTTGTTGAGTAAAACATACTGGTTTGTGAAGTCCTTTCTGAGTCTTAAGAGGAACTTGAAGAAAGAGTCTAAAATAAATACATAGTTTATTAACATAGCTTAAGAAAAACATTTCCATAAGAAAAATGCGTTGGTTAGCTCAAGGTTTTGAGAAAAGTTAAGTTCAGGTGGAACCAGGTGTTGTCATGGCAACACATAATTTTAAAAGAAACTTCCTGTTAATTTTGTATAGAGAAGCGGGGGGGGGGGGGGGGGCGGTGGGGAGTGACAGGTGTAGTCTGCTTCTTCCTGCCACTTAAGAGAGAGATAAAAATAAATATCTGATACTTGCAGCCTACTTCTTCTGTTTGGGTTCCTCTAGCCTTCCTGTCTGTTATGCTTTCACTGGATTCTAATGATGTTTAATCCAGCAGCTGAAAGCTACTGAAAATATAGCAAATGTGTATGCACAGTACAAAATTCTTCAAATTATGGCTGCTGCTTAATTGGCAATTTTGCTGTCATATAGTATGACCAGTGCATTATATGAAAATCTGAATTCCACAAAGATGTAGATTTTTAAGAGCTTATTAAGGTATTTTCATGTGAGTTGAATAAAAAAGTTCATATGTTTGAGGAAAACAAATCTGACTTGATTTTAATATTATTACTTTCTTAAACTACTTGAGCAGTGTCACAAGCTGGTTAAGTGTGTCAGTACAGGAGTTAGAAATGGATAAGAATTCTAGTCACGCATCTTGGAAAGTCATGTGATCTTAGACAAGATTTTTAAACTATCTGAGCTTTAGTTTTTCTATAAATAAAATGTAGATGATTAAAATATATACCTCTTGAGTTGTTTAAAGTTTAAAGGAAATTATAAATAGCAATCACTCAGCACAGTGGCTATTAGATAGCAAGTTCTCAGTGAATTCTAGTTACTTAAAGTCAACGACAATGAAAAGGTTTTGGGTTTCTTAATGTTACACATTATAAACAATAAATATTATTGAATTTAATTTTATCTCTTTATTTTTTTAAATTTTATTTTATTTTATCTCTTTAAAATGTACTTCAACTGATTTTAGTGCCAGCTTAGAATAAAATACATAAGTATGATCTTTTTCTTTTTGCATAAAATATTTGTGTACATGGTTTTGTACCTGGCTTCAGAATCCCTCTATTACCTGTATAGATATAACTTGCAACCAGTTCTTTCTCTCCTTCCTTCCACACTGACTCCTCTTTGAACCTCTGTGGATGCAAAGATGTTGATGGTAGTGGCCAGGGTTTTTAGAAGCAGGAGCATTCACAACATTTCCTCAAACAGTGGAATGATCACCAGTTTTTGTTTTTGTTTTTTTTTCTTATTAGTGTTAATGAAGGACCATCTGCTACCACAAAACTGTCATGGCTTGATTTTACTTTACTAGTCTAATCAAGCTCTCAGTGCCTCCACTGATGCTCTTTTCCTAACTAGGAGTTTACACGATTAGCTAATACTCATAAAAACGATAGTTGGATATGATGACAATTACTAGTCATCCCCTGACAGAATTGTATTTTTCATCCAGCTGTTAAGACTTGATGACCATGTTACCCCTTGGAATTTCTAGTGACTACTGTTCAACACTTATAATCTCAGTAATCCTCAATATCTGTCTCTGAACTTTACAAGCACAAATCTTCAACCATGAACTCCACATCAATATCACTACAAACACTATTGCCATCCTCACTATGGCAAAAGAAGAAATACAGAAAATGAAATGGATTAAAATAAGTATCCTCATTTGCTTAGCCATAAAGGGATGAAAATAAATATTATTTGCTGATACAGAGCCCATCTAAGCCAGACATCAAGAACAAACACCACAAGTTAATACAAAACTGGCAGAATTTCCCAGGTTTGCCTGTTATGTCTCACAATCGTCGGACCATTCTCATTATAAAAATTGTTGCAATTTTCAAAGAAATCAGAAAGACCAAGAAACCATTTTCTATGTCTACTAGAGGGAGAATAGCCCATTTGAAACCTCATTTTAATACTAAGAATAATAGATAATCATGTAAATTTTTTTTTTTCTTTTTCCCCCATAAATTTTTGGTCCTATATCACCTAAAACTCTAGAGGGATCTAGATGAAGATTAAAACGCTATGTTGAAAGTGAAAGTCACTCAGTCGTGTCTGACTCTTCACAACCCCATGGACTATACAATTCATGGAATTCTCTAGGCCAGAATACTGGAGTGGGTAGCCTTTCCCTTCTCCAAGGGATCTCCCCAACCCAGAGATCAAACCCAGGTCCCCGCATTGCAGGACGATTCTTTACCAGCTGAGCCACAAGGGAAGCCCAAGGAGAGAGGAGCAGGTAGCCTATCTTTTCTCCAGTGGATCTTTCTGATCCAGGAATCAAACCAGGGTATCCTGCATTGCAGACAGATTCTTTACCAACTGAGCTATCAGGGAAGCCCAAACTCTATGTTAAGAAAGAAAAAAGAGCTAATATATTGATCCCAAGCAAAGGGTAAGGGTTGCTGGATAGAAGGTCTGTGCTCATATTTTCTGTTAACCAGAGTGTTTCTCAAGCCTCTGCTTAGCTTTAAGAATAACAGTGTTTATCTTCTCTATAAAACTTTTATATGCAAGACACCAAAAGAGACCCTGATGTAAAGGACTGTTGGACTCTGTGAGAGAAGGTGAGAGTGGGATGATTTGAGAGAATAGCCTTGAAAGATGTATATTATCATATGTGAATCAGATTGCCAGTCCAGGTTCGATGCATGAGGCAGGGTGTTCAGGGCTGGTGCACTGAAATAACCCTGAGGGATGGGATGGGGAGTGAGGGTCAGGATGGGGAACACATGTACACCCATGGCTGATTCATATCAATGTATGGCAAAACCACCACAATATTGTAAAGTCATTAGCCTCCAATTAAAATTAAAAAAAATAAAAGAAAGCCAAAAAATAAGTAAATAAAACAATGTTAGAGAAGAATAGAGGAAAAATGTAAGTAGAAATTATATACATTGTATTTAGATCCTAAAAACACTGTGTGTATTGGCAATGATTACAAGATTGATTTATAATTATAATGAAAAATTAATGGTGGGTAGGTGGAGAGAAAGATTGATTATTATTGCTGGAATAATTGGAATTTCCTTTATTTTATTTTTTTAAATTTTTATGTTAAAAATGTTCTAAAATGTAAATTTGCAGTTTCGTGCATCATTTTACAAAACTATAGATGACACTCTTCATGAACAAGCTTGAAGATCTTTTAACTGAGTGCTATATTCCTACAACTGTCATCAGATAACATTATAAATAACATATGCAAAATTAAATCCTTTACAATATTCCCTTGAAGACTATATGATACTCTACAATGGTTCTGAGTTTATTACATGTGATATTTGACCTTTTGAGATGTGAGAGTTAATTTTATGGAAATTTATATTATTTATTGTATTTATATGATTTCTTTTAAAATATTTATTTATTATTTAAGCTTTATTTTATTTTTAAGATTTATTTTATTTTTAAGAAATAATTATTTTAAATATTTTATTGAATTTGTTACAGTATTGCTTCTGTTCTATGTTTTTGTTTCCCAACCACAAGGGGTGCCAGATGCTAACTCCTCCACCAGGGATCAAACCCACAGCCCCTGTTACTGGAAGACTAAGTCTCAATCACTGGTCCACTGGGGAAGTCCCCTATATTGTTGCTTAACTTTTTCATATAAAGTCTTATTGAAGATTATATACAAAAGCAATTAACCTCATTTTTTTGTGCACAAAGTTAGTTAAGACTCTATCCAAAAAAATTCTTTTGAGCAATTAACATTGTAGAACTTCTAGAGTATACCCTATTGGTTACCCTCTACAGTTCCATGCTTTCCCTTATGTTTTCTAAAATACTCAGATTTTACTCAACTATCCAGCCTTTTATCAATATGAAAAGAAAGAAAAACCCTATTTAAAATGTCATTGACCTGTTTCTTTTTTTTTCAGTTTTAATTATTTATTTCTTTAAACAAAAAAAAATTTAAATAATGAAAATATGATAATGCATTTACAGGATACTTGTAAAATACAGAACAAAATTACATCCAGTTCCACAATATATTGTAATTATTTTTAAGTAGATGCATTATATTTGATATTATGTAAATTAAATTTAATATTTAGTTAAAATGTTAATATTAAACTTATAAAAATTAACAGAATGAATATATAGAAAAGTAGAAGGATATAGTAAACCTGAAAAGCACTACAAATCAATTCAACATAACTAAGATTATGCAATTTTCACACAACAATAGTATACAAATTCTATTCAAGTGCTATAGACTATAGACTAGGAGACACTGGAACATATCAAGGAACATAAAATAAAGTGCAAACATTTCATGGTTTAAGGTTATTGAAATCATATTGAGTCTGTTCCTTTATCACTGTGGAATTATGTTAGAAATCAATATCAAAAGATACTTGAAAATAATCCACATATTTTCAAGTGCAAAGTGACATTTAGCAAGAGAGATCTTTGACTTAGCCATTGAAAACCTCAATAAAGCTAAAAGACTGAAAAACACAGAGGCTGATGGCTGAGAAGCATTTAAATGAGAAATTAATATCAAAAACACTTTTAAAAAAAAGCCCATGTATTTGGAAATGAAATGCCCACTTTTAAATGATGAATCTAAGAAGATAAAACAAGGAAAACTGGAAAGTTTTTGTACCATAATAAAAAGTAAAACAGTAATTACCATAATTGTTGAATGCGCTGAAGCTGCTCAGTGCAACTAAATACAATGTGGAATCTTGAATAATGTATGAAAACAAGTCATGGACATTAGCATAAAATTTTGTGAAATTTGAACAAGATCTGCACTTTAGTTAATAATAGTGTATCACCTGTTAATTTCCTTTTTTTAGATAATATATTATTTCCTTGTATTATTAGAATTTGATTAAAAGTCTCAAGCCTCATTCACATATTTAAAGATCACTAATATAATAAGCTTTCTAGATTTTTAGCAGTAATGCCAGATGCCAGTATAAAAGGAGACATATGAAAATTTTGAGTGAATATGTCAGAAATCTGGCATCAATTTCATACTTAATCAAACAAGTGAAATTAAACTGTCATAAATATTTTAGGCAAAAATTTGTCAGTTTTCTAAAGCACCTTACCTTCCTCCTGAGAAACCTGCATTGCAGGTCCAGAAGCAACAGTTAGAACTGGACATGGAAGAATTGACTGGTTCCAAATTGGGAAAAGAGTATGTCAAGGCTTTATATTGTCACCCTGCTTTTTTAACTTATATGCAAAGTATATCATGAAAAAATGCTGGGCTGAATGAATCACAAGCTGGATTCAAGACTAGAGGGAGAAATATCAATAACCTGAGATATGTAAATGACACCATCCTTATGGCAGAAAGCAAAGAGGAACTAAAGAGCCATTTGATGAAAGTGAGAGGAGAATGAAAAAGCTGGCATAAACTTAACATTAAAAAATGAAGGTCATGGCATCTGGTCCCATCATTTCATGCCAAATAGATGGGGAAATAATGGAAACAGTGAGAGACTTTATTTGGGGGTGGGGGGCTCCAAAATCACTGCAGATGGTGACTGCAGCCATGAAATAAAAAGATGCTTACTCCTTGGAAGAAAAATTATGACAAATCTAGACAACATATTAAAAAGCAGAGACATTACTTTGCCAACAAATGTCCATCTACAAAAGCTGTGATTTTTCCAGGGCTTCCCTCATATTTCAATTGGTAAAGAATCCACGTGCAATGCAGGAGATTCCAGTTCGATTCCTGGGTCAGGACGATACACTGGAAAAAGGATAGGCTACCCACTCCAGTATCCTAGCCTGGAGAATTCCATGGATTGTATAGTCCATGGGGTCGCAAAGAGCTGGACACGACTGAATGACTTTAGCTTTCGCTTATATATGAATGGGAGAGTTGTGCCATAAAGAAAGCTGAGTGCCAAAGAATGGATGCTTTTGAACTATGGTGTTGAAGAAGACTCTTGAGAAGCCCTTGGACTGCAAGGATATCAAATATCAATACTAAGGAAATCAGATCAGATCAGTCGTTCAGCCATGTCCTACTCTGCGACACAATGAATTGCAGCACGCCAGGCCTCCCTGTCCATCACCAACTCCCGGTGTTCACTCAGACTCACATCCATGGAGTCAGTGATGCCATCCAGCCATCTCATCCTCTGTCGTCCCCTTATCCTCCTGCCCCCAATCCCTCCCAGCATCAGAGTCTTTTCCAATGAGTCAACTCTTCGCATGAGGTGGCAAAAGTACTGGAGATTCAGCTTTAGCATCATTCCTTCCAAAGGAGTCCCAGGGATGATTTCCTTCAGAATGGACTGGCTGGATCTCCTTGCAGTCCAAGGGACTCTCAATAGTCTTCTCCAACACCACAGTTCAAAAGCATGAATTCTTCGGTGCTCAGCCTTCTACACAGTCCAACTCTCACATCCATACATGACCACATGAAAAACCATAGCCTTGACTAGACGAACCTTTGTTGGCAAAGTAATGTCTCTTCTTTTGAATATGCTATCTAGGTTGGTCATAACTTTCCTTCCAAGGAGTAAGCGTCTTTTAATTTCATGGCTGCAGTCACCATCTGCAGTGATTTTGGAGCCCAGAAAAATAAAGTCTGACACTGTTGCCACTGTTTCCCCATCTATTTCCCAGGAAGTGATGGGACCGGATGCCATGATCTTCATTTTCTGAATGTTGAGCTTTAAGCCAACTTTTTCACTCTCCACTTTCATTTTCATGAGGAGGCTTTTTAGTTCCTCTTCACTTTCTGCCATAAGGGTGGTGTCATCTGCATATCTGAGATTATTGATATTTCTCCCGGCAATCTTGATTCCAGCTTGTGTTTCTTCCAGTTCAGCGTTTCTCATGATGTACTCTGCATATACATTAAAAAACAGGGTGACAATATACAGCCTTAACGTACTCCTTTTCCTACTTGGAACTAGTCTGTTGTTCCATGTCCAGTTCTAACTGTTGCTTCCTGACCTGCATACAGGTTTCTCAAGAGGCAGATCAGGTGGTCTGGTATTCCCATCTCTTTCAGAATTTTCCACAGTTTATTGTGATCCACACAGTCAAAGGCTTTGGCATAGTCAATAAAGCAGAAATAGATGCTTTTCTGGAACTCACTTGCTTTTTCCATGATCCAGCGGATGTTGGTAATTTGATCTCTGGTTCCTCTGCCTTTTCTAAAACCAGCTTGAACATCAGGAAGTTCACAGTTCACATATTGCTGAAGCCTGGCTTGGATAATTTTGAGCATTACTTTACTAGCATGTGAGATGAGTGCAATTGTGCCGTAGTTTGAGCATTCTTTGCCATTGCCTTACTTTGGGATTGGAACAAAAACTGACCTTTTGCAGTCCTGTGGCCACTGCTGAGTTTTCCAAATTTGCTGGCATATTGACTGCAGCACTTTCACAGCATCATCTTTCAAGATTTGGAATAGCTCAACTGGAATTCCATCACCTCCACTAGCTTTGTTCGTAGTGATGCTTTCTAAGGCCCAGTTGACTTCACATTCCAGGATGTCTGGCTCTAGGTCAGTGATCACACCATCGTGATTATCTGGGTCATGAAGATCTTTTTTGTACAGTTCTTCTGTGTATTCTTGCCACCTCTTCTTGATATCTTCTGCTTCTGTTAGGTCCATACCATTTATGTCCTTTATTGAGCCCATCTTTGCATGAAATATTCCTTTGGTATCTCTGATTTTCTTGAAGAGATCCCTAGTCTTTCTCATTCTGTTGTTTTCCTCTATTTCTTGGCATTGATCGCTGAAGAAGGCTTTCTTATTTCTTCTTGCTATTCTTTGGAACTCTGCATTCAAATGTTTATATCTTTCCTTTTCTCCTTTGCTTTTCACTTCTCTTCTTTTCACACCTATTTGTAAGGCCTCCTCAGACAGCCATTTTGCTTTTTTGCATTTATTTTCCATGGAGATGGTCTTGATCCATTATATTTCATGATATAGAATTCTATTATTTTCTGTTGACCAGTTTGATACAATGGTATTAAAATGAATAATAGTTACATAATCACAATAGTAAAAGATGTTGATAAGTTTTCACAATCAATAGCCAAACAAAAAATAAAAGATAATTACAATTGTAAGCCATAATGGAACGATGATTAATCTAACAATATAAAATAATTACATGAACTTTGGGGGGTTAGGTAGAGCCCTGTGTGGTAAGTGGAAGCACATGAATATGCTTGTTTTCATGCACCCAGCTATGCTGTGTCTTTTTGTTGTTGCATTTAATCCATTCCCCTTGGTCAGGAAAATCCTTGGAGTAGGAAATAGAAACTTGCTGCAGTATTCTTGCCTGGAAAACAGTGGAGTCTGGTATGCCACAGTCCGTGAGGTCACCAAGATCTGGACATGATTGAGAAACTGAACGTGTGTGTGCACACACACACACATGACTCAATTACCATTTTCTTAATTTGGGGGGTTTATTTTTTGTAGGTATTTTCCTTTTCTTGTGTATCCTGCCTAGAGAAGTTTCTTTAGCATTTGTTGCAAAACTGATTTAGTGATGCTGAATTCTGTTAACTTTTGCTTGTCTGGAAAGCTTTTGATTTCTCTGTCAAATCTGAATGAGAGTTTTATTAGGTAGAGCAGTCTTGGTTGGATGTAGGTTCTCTTCTTTCATCACTTTAAATATGTTGCACTGTTTCCTCTGGCTTGTAGAGTTTCTGTTGAGAAATCAGCTGATAACCCTATGGGAGTTCCCTCATATGTTAGGCTGAACAACTACCTCACCACCACCACGACCACATGAAGGATATGGGATTTGATTTTTATGCTGATTGCCTCCTTCCTACCATTTTGTCAAATTTAAAACTGTAATTCTTTGGCCCTTAATAATTCAGTGGAATTATTAAAGATGGAAGACAAACTGGATTATGGAATTAAGCATTAGCTATAATTAGGAATTCAAAGCACATTTGGCAAATTCAGTAAAGCTACAATTTGTAGGTGTTTATGTCACTTTGTGGCAAAGGATATGGCAACCCACTCCAGTACTCTTGCCTGGAAAATCCCATGGATGGAAGAGCCTGGTGGGCTACAGTCCTTGGGGTCGTGAAGAGTCGGACACCATCGAGCAACTTCACTCTCACTTTTCACTTTCATTCATTGGAGAAGGAAATGGCAACCAACTCCAGGGTTCTTACCTGGAGAATCCCAGGGATGGGGGAGCCTGGTGGGCTGCCGTGTTTGGGGTCACACAGAGTCAGACACAACTGAAGCAACTTAGCAGCAGCAACAGAATGTCACTTTGATTTCAAGTTAAAAGTTAAAAAGCTACAGGAACACCTATGTTGAAGTTCAGTGATGATAATAGATTATTGTATTATATTTATTAATTAAGATTGATGGTAGCTTCTGTTTTGTCTTTGGATATGGAGTATTTTTTTTTTTTTTTTTGGTGCATTCCAGCATCCTCCTATCAAAAGCTGTTCAATTGTTGCAATTTTGGTGCTCTCACATGAGAAGATGAATGCATGTCCTTCTACTCTACCACTTGAATCAATCCCTCCAGACAGTGGATTTTTATGAGGCCAAGAAAATTGTGGTAATGCAATTGCCCTCTGCAGCAATCAATTAATTGATTTAGGTTTTAGTATGTCATTCTGATCAATGAGATATAAGGACAAATTTATTAAGGTACAGTAAAAAGGTGTACTTCCTACTTAATAAAGAAATAAGGTAATAGAAAAAACCTTCTTTGAACTTTGGTTATTGTGCTATTTAGATGTGACACCTGAAACTGACACCTGAAACTTTAGTTAAGGATAAAGCCATCTAATCAACACCAAAATCAGATTGATTATATTCTTTGCAGCCAAAGATAGAGAAGGTCTAGAGTCAGCAAAAAAAAAAAAGACTGGGAGCTTATTGTGGTTCAGATCAGGAAATCGTTATTGCCAAATTCAGACTCAAATTGAAGAAAGTAGGGAAAAACACAAGACCATTCAGATATGACCTAAATCAAACCCCTTATGATTATACAGTGAAAGTGACAAATATATTTAAGGGATTAGATCTGATAGACATAGTTCCTGAAGAACTATGGACAGAGGTTTCTGACATTGTACAGGAGGCATTGATCAAGAGCATACCCAAGAAAAAGAAAGGCAAAATGTTTGGCTGATGAGGCCTTACAAATATCTGAGAAAAGAAGAGAGCCTAAAGGCAAAGGAGAAAAGGAAAGATACACCCATTTGAATGCAGAACTCCAAATAATAGCAAGGAGAGATAAGAAAGCATTCCTCAGTGATCAATGCAAAGAAATAGAGGAAACCAATAGAATGGGAAAGACTAGAGATCTCTTCAAGAAAATTAGAGATACTAAGGGAATATTTCACACAAAGAAGGCACAATAAAGGACAGAAAAGGCATGGACCTAAGAGAAGCAGAAAGCATTAAGAAGAGGTGCCAACAATAAACAGAACAACTATACAAAAAGGATCTTGATGATCCAGATAACCTCAATGGTGTGGGCACTCACCTAGAGCCAGATCCTGGAGTGTGAAGTCAAATGGGGCTTAGGAAGCATCACTACAAACAAAGCTAGTGGAGATAATGGAAATCCAGTTGAGCTATTTCAAATCTTAAAAGATGATTCTGTGGAAGTGATACACTCAATATGCCAGCAAATTTGGAAAACTCAGTAGCGGCCACAAGACTGGAAAAGGTCAGTTTTCATTCCAATCCCGAAGAAAGATAATTCCAAGGAATGTCCAAACTATCCCACAGTTGCACTCATCTCACACACTAGCAAAGTAATGCTCAAACTTCTCTAAGCCAGGCCTCAAAAGAACATGAACCGTGAACTTCCAGATGTTCAAACTGGATTGAGAAAAGGCAGAGGAACCAGAGATTAAATTGCCAACATCCGCTGGATTATTGAAAAAGTAAGAGAGTTCCAAAAAAACATCTACTTCTGCTTTATTGATGACACCAAAGCCTTTGACTTTGTGGATCACAACAAACTATGGAAAATTCTTCAAGAGATGGGAACACCACACCACCGACTTGCGTTCTGAGCAATCTGTATGCAGGTCAAGAAGCAACAGTTATAACCAGACATGGAACAAGAGACTGGTTCCAAATAGGGAAAGGAGTACGTAAAGGCTATATGTTGTCACCCTGCTTATTTAACTTAAATACAGAGCACATCATGCAAAAGGCTGGGCTGGATGAAGCACAAGCTGGAATCAAGATTGCAGGGAGAAATATCAATAAACTCAGATACGCAGATTATACCACCTTTATGGGAGAAAGTGAAGGAGAACTAAAAAGCCTCTTGATGAAAGTGAAAGAGGAGAGTGAGAAAGCTGGCTTAAAACTCAACATTCAGAAAACAAAGGCGATGGCATCAGGTTCCATCACTTCATGGCAAATAGATGGGGAACAGTGGAAACAGTGAGAGACTATTTTGTGGGGCTCCAAAATCACTGCAGTTAGTGACTGCAGCCATGAAATTAAAAAAACCACTTGCTCCTTGGAAGAAAAGCTATGAACAACCTAGACAACATATTAAAAAGCAGAGACATTACTTTGCCAATAAAAGTCTGTTTAGTCAAAGCTAAAGCTTGACATTCAGAAAACGAAGATCATGGCATCCGGTCCCATCACTTCCTGGGAAATAGATGGGGAAACAGTGGAAACAGTGTCAGACTTTATTTTTCTGGGCTCCAAAATCACTGCAGATGGTGACTGCAGCCATGAAATTAAAAGACGCTTACTCCTTGGAAGGAAAGTTATGACCAACCTAGATAGCATATTCAAAAGCAGAGACATTACTTTGCCAACAAAGGTTCGTCTAGTCAAGGCTATGGTTTTTCATGTGGTCATGTATGGATATGAGAGTTGGACTGTGAAGAAGGCTGAGTGCCAAAGAATTGATGCTTTTGAACCGTGGTGTTGGAGAAGACTCTTGAGAGTCCCTTGGACTGCAAGGAGATCCAACCAGTCCATTCTGAAGGAGATCAGCCCTGGGATTTCTTTGGAGGGAATGATGATGAAGCTGAAACTCCAGTACTGTGGCCACCTCATGCAAAGAGTTGACTCATTGGAAAAGACTCTGATGCTGGGAGATATTGTGGGCAGGAGGAGAAGGGGACGACAGAGGATGAGATGGCTGGATGGCATCACTGACTCGATGGACGTGAGTCTGAGTGAACTCCGGGAGTTGATGATGGACAGGGAGGCCTTGCATGCTGCGATTCATGGGGTCACAAAGAGTCAGACACGACTGAGCGACTGATCTGATCTGATTGTTTTTCCAGTCATCGGGTATGAATGTAAGAGTTGGACTGTAAAGAAAGCTGAGCATCGAAGAATTGATGCTTTCGAATTGTGGTGTTGGAGAAGACTCTTGAGAGTCCCCTGGACTGTAAGGAGATCCAACTGGTCAATCCTAAAGGAAATCAATTCTGAATATTGATTGGAAGGACTGATGCTGACACTGAAACTTCAGTACTTTGGCCATCTGTTGTGAAGAAAAGTCTCATTGAAAAGACTCTGATGTTGGGAAAGATTGAAGGTGGAAGGAGAAGTCAACGACAGAAAATGTTTGGATGGCATCACCAACTCGATGGATATGAGTTTGAATAAGCCTCAGGAATTGGTGATTAACAGGGAAGCCTGGTGTGCTGCAGTCCATTGGGTCTCAAAGAGTTGGACACGACTGAGCAACTGAACTGAGCTGAAAGTCATCTAATAAAGGACTGATCTCTGATGTGCTGGACCTGGGACTTATATGTCTTCTTATATGAGATAACATATTTCTGCATTACTTAAACCAGTTTCAAATGGGCTTTTGTTATAATTAAAAAATCCAATTCTTTGACATGTAATAATTCTGTGGAAAAGCTACTCAAATTGCAAACACTAAAGAGTTTACATTTAGGTTAGCTGCAGCAGAAAACAAATTGGATTATGAAAGTGAACATTAGCTATAATTAGGAACTCAAAACACATTTGGCAAATTCAGTATAATTACAGTTTGTAAGTGTTTACATGACTTTGATTTGAAGTTAAATGGTAAAAATCTTCTGGAACATCTATATTGTGATATGGTGATGATAATAGATTGGTTTTTTATATTATTTAATTAATTTTAGTTAAATATTATTAAAAATTAAATGAGATTGGATTTATCACTCAGATATAATTTAAACATGTTTAGACTATACATTGGAGAAGGCAATGACATCCCATTCCAGTACTCTTGCCTGGAAAATCCCATGGATGGAGGAGCCTGGTAGGCTGCAGTCCATGGGGTTGCTAAGAGTTGGACACGACTTGAGCGACTTCACTTTCACTTTCATGCATTGGAGAAGGAAATGGCAACCCACTCCAGTATTCTTACCTGGAGAATCCCAGGGATGGGGGAGCCTGGTGGGCTGCTGTCTATGGGGTCCTACAGAGTCGGACATGACTGAAGCGACTTAGCAGCAGCAGCAGACTATACATATCTAGCACTCATGAAATTATAATCTTGGAAAACTTATGAACCATTCATTTAACATAACAATAAATAAAATCCCATCAGACCATAATTAATCAAAGATGTGTCAATAAGTGTTTGGAAATATAGGATTTTCAATGAGAGATGTAGAACTCTCTGAACATTCCTGTCATGGGCAGATATTAGACACTGCAAAGTGAAGCACTCACTGTAATTTGTAATACATGATAGAAAGTATCTCAAGGGATAAGAGTGTTTCTTATAAGTTTCTATAAGTAAAACCAATATTGTCCCAGTTATACAGGCTGGGAGTCACTTCTCTCTTTCCTTAGTTTACTACAGCCAGTTTACTGAATTGTTCCAATTCTTCCTCTGTGGTATCTTTAATTCTTCCTCTTTGTTTTCACTACAGAAAATATTTCTTTTACAGAAAACTTCCTAACTAGGATCAATGTTTTCACTCTAAATGGTTTCTTCTGGTTACCTCAAATAAGTATTTTCAAAGTACTGATATCACGCTGTCATGAGTTTGAGTGAACTCCGGGAATTGGTGATGGACAGGGAGGCCTGGCATGCTGCAGTCCATGGAGTCACAAAGAGTCGCACACAACTGAGCAACTGAACTGACTGACTGACTGATGTCAACTTATTTCTTCCTCCTCACAACCCTGTATAATCCCTATTGTCTTCAGGAAGGAATAAAGAAATGAAAAAAATTTACCCCTTCTATTAAATGCTTCATAGTATGGTAGAAAATTACAGGAAAATATAAACATAAGTACAATAAATTATTAAAGAATTTCTGATAGAAGCTTGCTCTTAGTAGAAAATATCTTTATGATTGATCAAATTAAAATCTTTATCCAGACAAAACTACTCAAAGTAATTTATACTTCTTCATCACCATGTCTTTTCATAAAACATTTCTCATCTCTGGAAAATTCATTGTACCTAATTTGCTTGTTAATCCATAAATATTCCTCAGGGCTTATTTAGAATTTAGCTTTCTCCTCATAAGCTTTTATTCTTTATGTAGATTCCACAAGCCTCTTTCTAGCCATTCTCTGTGGTGCAGAGCATTGTACTTTAGAGAACAGCATGTTCTATTTATAAACTGTGTGAATTATCAGCAAAAACTTGCTTAAATGGAACAAAAATGCACTTTTCTCTGTCACTTTTAGTAGAATATTATAATGCAGCATTAAAGAAAATATTTTTCTCTCATATATAACAATCATTTAAATATATGAAAATATTATCATGGCCTCACTATATTTTCTCTTTTCTAGGAAAGCTATCAATAACATATGTTTCTCCGATAATGTTCTTTCTAGACATTCACTGTTTTATTGATTTTATTTTAGGAATTAATTATGGAATTCTCAAAAATAAAATAAGAGTCCAGGATATCTGCTTCTGACTATGGTAGATGAGCTTATATTGCTACAATTGCTCCAAACATAACAAGTAGGAAAACTCAACAATGTAATTTATTTGCCATCTATTTCAAGAATTCTGTTTCCTAAGAATACAAAGAACTTAAGAGAAAAAAATCAAAGACAAAAAGTAAATATAAAGAGATGAGACAAAACTTTCAAGGGTCACTACTCACCAAGGAAGATGTCAGTACTGAATACAAGAAGTCAAAAGCTGAACAAAGGAAAAGATTTTTGTAGCAACATGATTGGACCTAGAGATTGCCATATTAAGTAAAGTAAATCAGAGAAAGATAAATATCATATGATATCACTTATTTGTGGAATCTATAAAATGATTGTTGTTCTTCAGTTGCTAAGTTATGTCCAACTCTTTGTTATCCCATGCACTGTAAAATGCCAGGCTCCTCTATCTTCCACTGTCTCCCAGAGTTGCTCAGATTCAGGTCCACTGAGTGGGTCATGCTATCTAACTATCTCATCTTCTGTCATCCCCTTCTCCTTTGGCTTTTAATCATTCCAGTGTCAGGGCCTTTTCTACTGAGTTAACTCTTCACATCAGGTGGCCAAAGCATTGGAGCATCAGCTTCAGCAACAGTCCTTCTGATGTATATTCAGGGTTGATTTCCTTTAGTATTGACTGGCTTGATCTCTTTGCTGCCCAAGGGAGTCTAAAGAGTCTTATCTAGCCCCACAACTTGAGAATATCAATTCTTTGCCACTCATCCTTCCTTATAGTCAAACTCTCACACCAGTACAGGACTACTGGAAAAAACATAGCTTTGACTATACACAGGTTTGTCAGCAAAGTGATTGTGGGGTGAGTAAATTAGCCAAGATGACATATTCAGGCTCTCTGGCCACATGTTTTGTAAATAATGACTGTGTAACAGCTGAGATCACTTAGAACTCTCTGCAGGCACATCACAAGACATTCACTTGGCCATAGGCTACTTTGTGCTGTAGGGATATGTGTTCCATAGAGAAAGTGTTGGCATTACTCCTGCATCATGGCTGTGTCTGTTGAGTAACAGGAGAGAATATACCATTTATACTGCTACAGCAGCTGCATCAACCAGGAGAGAACACTGTTATGGCTGCTGTGTCAGCCAGGAGAAAATAAACATGTCTGCAGTTCCTCAAGAAGGCTCCTTGAGTCTTCTTCCAGCCTCTTAGCTCATGCCTTGCCTACCCTGGGTTTAGTGAACAGTGAGACAATTGTCATCATGAACAGGATCAGCAATAAAGTGATGTTTCTGCTTTTTAATATGCTGTCTAGGTTTATCAGTGCTTCCCTACTGGCTTAATGGTAAAGAATCTGCTTTCAATGCAGAAGACATGGGTTCAATCCCTGGACCAGGAAGATCCCCTGGAGAAGGAAATGGCAACCTTCTCCAGTATTCTTGCCTGGGAAATCCCATGGCAAAAGAGTTGTACAAAACTTGGCAAAACAAGAACAACAACAACTAGGTTTGACATAGCTTTCTTTCCAAGGGGCAAATGTCTCTGAATTTCAGGGCTGCAGTCATTGTCCAAAGTGATTTTGGAGACTAAAAAATGAAATCTGTCAATTTCTACTTTTCCCCTATCTTTTTGACTTGAAGTGATAAGACCGGATGCCATGATGTTAGGTTTTTGAAAATTGAGTTTTATGTCACCTTTTTCCTTCTCATCTTTCACCCTCATCAAAAAGCTTTTTAGTTCCTCTTCATTTTCTGCCATTAGATCAATATCATCTGCATATCTGATGTTCTTGGTATTTCTCCTGGCAATCTTGATCCTGACGTGTTTCATCCAGTCCAGTATTTTGTATGGTGCAGTCTACATATAAACTAAATCAGCACAGTGACAATATACTTCCTTGTCATACTCCTTTCCTAATTATGAACCAGTTGTTCCACATACAATGAACTTATTTACAAAATAAGAAATAGACTCACAGACATACTGTGCAAATGCATGAGTACTAAAGGGGATAGCAGCATGTGGGAGGGAGATAAATATGGAGTTTGAGATTAATGTACACATGCTATTATATATAAAATAGGCAAAAAAAGAAGACCACGTATATCTCAGGGAACTACACTCAATATCTTGTAATAGCCTGTTATAAAAAAGGAATTCCCAGGTGGCTCAGTAATAAAGAATCTACCTGCAATACAGAAGAAATGGGCTTGATCTCTGGGTTGGGAAGATCCCCTGGAGAAGGAAATGGCAACCTACTCCAGTATTCTTATCTGGAAAATCCCATGAACAGAAGAGCCTGGTGGGCTACAGTGCAGAGGGTTGCAAAAGAGTCAGATAGAACTTAGTGACTAAACAACAAACAAAACAAAATAATGAAAAGGAAGGTGAAAAAAATGTATATATACATACATATATGGATATGTGTGTGTGTGTGTGTGTGTGTGTGTATTCAGTCCAGTTCAGTTCTGTTCAGTCACTCAGTCGTGTTTGACTCTTTGAAACTCCATGAATCGTAGTGCGCCAGGCCTCCCTGTCCATCACCAACTCCCGGAGTTTACCCAAACTCATGTCCATGGAGTTGGTGATGCCATCCAGTCGTCTCATCCTCTGTTATCCCCTTCTCTTATGAGGCTACTAAGAGAAATGGAGTTTAGAATTAGCCAAAGAGGGGAGGTCTTCGTAAAATGCCAGTCTCTCACTTGAGACATCTTAAGGTTCACAAACAATAGTAAAAACAGTTTAAATAGTCTGACTCTCACAAAAATGGAAATAAATAACCTCAATATAAACATGCTTTATAGTGATCTGCCTCTTCCTTAATATACTTCCAAGAAGAAAAAATAAAACTAAAAAAAATCATATTTAAATAAAAAATAATACCAAGACTAAAAGAATAGCAGACTAGCTCTTTAAATTTTCAAACCAAATGGTTTACAATTAATAAAAAAAAAATCACCAAGTACACCAAAAAACAGAATTATGAAAAACTAAAAGGAAAAATATAAAATAGAAAAATAAGATTATACATAAGTTTAAATATATTTTTATAATCAGAAACAGACTTTAAAATAAAGTTGATCAATTTTTTTCCAGAAAAAAAATTACACTGTGAAAAATTTAAGCAGAGAAATAAAAACTATTTTTTAAAAATAGACAATGCAAATACTAAAATAAAAAAATAATGCTATTTAAAATTAGTCAAAAAATCAAAATATTGTATAAAATATGTATGATACTTGTATGCTGACTTATTCTAAATGCTGATCAAAGAAATCAAAGAAAAGCTGGATATATGGAGAGGCATACTATGTTCATGGATTGAAAGATTCCACATGGAGAAGTTGTCTGTTGTCCCCCAAATTGTATACATTTAATGCAATTCCCACCAAAATATCAGCCCATCTTTGTAGGTATAGGCAAGATTATTATATAATTTATATTGAAAGTCAAAGGAACCAAAATAGCTAAAATAATTTTGAAAAAGAATGGTAGGAAGGAAGAAAGTATTCTACCAAATTTAAAATTTTATTACACAACTACATTAACCAAGACCACATGCTATTGTTAGAGGAATAGACACATTAGTCAATGGAAACATAAAAAGAAATCAGATTCAACCACATATGTCCAACTGATTTTAGCAAAGGCTTAGAAACAATTCAATGGAGGAAATATAGCTTTTCAACAAATAATGCTGTTAGACATGGACATCCAGAGGCAAAAAAGAAACAAACAAAAAAAAACTGAACCTCAATCTAAACCTCATACCTTCCACAAAAGACTCAAAATAGACCACAGAATTAAATGTAAAACTATAAATCAATATAAAAGTGGGAGAAAATATTTGAATTCTAGGTCTAGGTAAAGAGTTAGACTTGGTATCCAAAGCATAGTCTATAAAAGGAAAAAAAAAAGAAATTGGACTTCATCAAAGTCAAAAACTATTGTTCACGAAAATACACTGTGATAGTATGAAAAGCAGCAAACAGAAACAAATTGCAAAACACATGCAACAAAATACCAGTTCTAAACTATTAAAATAATTCTCACACTAACAGGTAAAAGAATCAAATTAGAAAATGGGCAAAAAACATACAAAGACATTTCCTTGAAGAGAACATAGTGATGGCAAGTAAACACATGAATAGATACTCAACATCAGCAGCCATTAGAGAAATGAAAATTAAAACCACAATAAGGATCTACTCTATAGCACAGAAAACTCTACTCAATGATCTGTAATAATCTATATGGGAAAAGAATCAGGAAAGGATTCAATATATGTGCATGTATAAGTGGATCACTCTGCGATACATATGAAACTAACACAATATTGCTAATCAACTATTTTGTTGTTGTTGTTCACTAAGGCATGCTCCATTCTTTCATCACCTCATGGACTGTCACCCACCTGTCTCCTCTGTCCATGGGATTTTCCAGGCAAGACCACTGGAGGGGGTTGCCATTTCCTTCACCAGGGGATCTTTGAGACCTAGGCATCAAATCTGCGTCTCTTTCTTGGCCAGCACAATCTTTACCACTGAGCCACCTGTAAAGCCTTATACTCCAATATAAAATTTTTTAAATGATATTTTAAAAAGTAAACAACAGCTTAAATGTTTTAAACAGTTTTAAAGTTATGACCAATCTAGGCAGCATATTAACAAGAAGTGACATTACTTTGCCAACAAAAGTCCGTCTAGTCAAAGCTATGGTTTTTCCAGTAGTCATGTATGGATGTGAGAGTTGGACTATAAAGAAAGCTGAGCGCTGGAGAACTGATGCTTTTGAACTGTGGTGTTGAAGAAGACTCTTGAGAGTCCTTTGGATTGCAAGGAGGTCAAACCAGTCCATCCTAAAGGAAATCAGTCCTGAGTATTGGAAAGACTAAAGCTAAAGCTGAAGCTCCAATACTATGCCCACCTGATGTGAAGAACTGACTCACTGGAAAAGACCCTGATGCTGGGAAAGATTAAAGTTAGGAGGAGAAGGGGATGACAGAGGATGAGATGGTTGGATGGCATCGTCAACTCAATGGACATGAGTTTGGGTGAACTCTGAGAGTTGGTGATGGACAGGGAGGCCTGACGTGCTGCGGTTCATGGGGTCACAAAGAGTCAGATACAACTGAGCAACTGAACTGAATAAAACTTGTTAATATCAGGAATGATAGGAAAATGGGAAAGTAGAGATCTTATAGATTTTTAAATGTTTATAAAAGGACACAATAAATAAGAGTATGTTAAAATTTGAAAATTTAAAAGATGTTGACAAATTTCTTAGATAACACAGCTAATGAAGATTAATACAAGTCCAAAAGAAAAAAATCTAAAGCACTGATTCTATTAAGAAATTAAATATTCAATTTAAACCTGCCTGTGAAGAAAATTTTAGATCCGTTGACATTAATTATTCATTCTTCTATTAGTTATCAATTTCGTCCATTGATGTGATGAAATATTTATAGAAAGAATATTGCCCAAAATCTTTCAGGAAAGAAAAAAAAAAGACAATAATTGCCATATGATTTTCTGATGATAACATATTTTTATAAAAATTTAACAAAAACAGTATAACAAAGGAAAGCTTCCAGGAAATTGCTCTCAGAAATAGAGATGTAATCATCGTGAAAAGAATAGAAATCCAAATTCAGCGAAGTGCAAAATGGATAATATGTCATATTCAAGGTTGATTTATTTCAGAAACATGATCCATTAGAAAATTATGTCAATGCAAATCACCTCATTCATTGATTATTTCAATAGACTCAGGAAAGCATTGAATAAATTTCAACACCTACTCATTATTTGTTAAAACTGTGCCACCTGATACAAAGAACTTACTCATTGGAAAAGATCCTGATGCTGGGGAAATTTGAAGTCAGGAGGAGAAGGGTACAACAGAGGATGATATGGCTGGATAGCATCACTGACTCAGACTTTAGTTTGAGCAAGCTCTGGGATTCAGTGATGCATAGGAAAATCTGGCTTCTACAGTCTATGGGGTGGCAAAGGGTTGGGCATGACTGAGTGACTGAATTGAACTGAAAATTTTATATAGCAGGTATATATGTAATATATTTTTAAAGACTCATAAGTCACTAAAAACATCAAATATCTAAGAAGGAATACAACAAAAGAAAATTTTAAAAATGTAAAATATAACACATTTAAAAAAATTAGTGAACTGTTTCTAGCCTATCATGTTTATTGATTACAACAAACAGTATAAAAATATTCTCCCAAATGTATCTCAATTCAATATAGTCACAATCAGATTCTTAGATAACCTGTGTGTATGCCTTTCTTAGAATTGAGGATTGTAAAATCTATTTAGGAAAAAGAAAGTAGACAAATTGGAAGAGTAGGAAGACTTTGAGGTCACTTCCTTCACAGGCACATTAATGTTACAACTATTTACTGAGTAACTATCAATAAAATCAACCTGAAGACTAGCAGAAAAAAATATTTTAAGGATATAAAGAAGGAACCACAATGAGATAGCTAAGAGGGGCAAAGACATTGTATAATCAAGACCGAAAGCTCCAGGTGAGAAACTGACAAATGGGAGAATAACTACAAATGTAGAAAGTGAAGTCTCTCAGTCATGCCCAACTCTTTGTGACCCCATGGATAGTAGCCTGCACCAAGCCCCTCTGTCCATGGGATTTTCAAGGCAAGAGTACTGGAGTGGGTTGCCATTTCCTTCTCCAGGAAATCTTCCCAACCCAAGGATCGAACCCAGGTCTCTCACATTGTAGACAGACGCTTTACCATCTGAGCCACCAGGGAAGTCAAATGCAGAGTTCTTCCCAAAGAGCAAAGGGTTTAAGTCCCACATTTGGTTCTTTAGCCTGGGGCTCCTGCAGTAGAAAGACAAGCCCCTAGAAAGTTTATCTTTGACTACTAATGGGACTTACTTTCAGGAGAGCCAGTGGACTACAGGAAATGAAAACTTTATTCTTTTTTAAATTAATTAGTAAATTAATTTTCTTAATGCATTTTTTGGCTGTGGGTCCTAGTTGTGCCATGTGGGATCTTTTGTTGTGGCCCTTGAGCTCTTTGTTGCCACAAGAGGGCTTCTCTCTAGTTGTAGCACATGGGCTCCATAGCATGTGGGCTCAGTAGTTGCACTGTACAGGTTTTCTAGTTGTGGCACGCAGGGTCAACAGTTGTAACACATGGACTTAGTTGTCCCATGGCATGTGGGATCTTAATTCTCTGACCAGGCAATTAACTCCCACCCCTGGCTTGGAAAGGCAGATTTTTAACCTCTGGACCACCAGAGAAGTCCTGAGACTTTATTTTTAGTATGCCCAAAATCTTATATTTTGAGTCCCATGGCAGAAGCAGAAATTCAAAAGAAGCCTGTGTCAGATCCACTGTCTGATCTTGGAGAGCCTCCTAGAGAGGCAAGGGGTGACTAGGAGTCACCTTGGGGACAGATATTGGCAGTAGCCTTTTAGGGGAGGTTCATACTACCATATGAACATTGATGGACCATATTTGGAATGTACTCTCTAGCACTGGGCCTGCCCCATCCACCATCCAGTCACCATCAGTCCTACAACACCCCAGGCCAGGCCACTTGCTGGGTAGTGACACAGTCTGACCAATAAGCAGGTAGGCTGCAAAGACCCAACTACTCCAGGAAACTGCTCCACTCATCAGAAGGCAGACACTAAATCTGAGACTTCCAGGGCTCTGTAGCCAGAGACCCTAAAACCCAACCTCATTCACCATAGTGCCAGCACTAACACCAGGAAACACTGGGTTCCAACCTAGCCCATTAGGTTGCTAACACCAACTCCAGGAAACCTCACATAACATAGTCACATACCCAAGGACCCTGTTTCACCCACCAGTGGGTGGGCACAAACACAAGGAATGCTTGAGACCTTCTCTGCCCACCAGTGGGCCAATATCAACTCCCCAGATCATCAGGGTCCTACAAGCAAAGATCCAGGCTTCACCCACTAATGAACATACAGAAGCTCTAAAGTATCCATGACCCAAAGATAAAGACTCCAGGTCCCAGCTCCAGAAATCAGTGAGAAAGCATCAGCCCCAGGATCCCTTAGACCATGTCCCCACCCATGAGCAAGCTGATACCAGCTCTGGGACCATTTGAAGTGAAGTCGCAGAGTTGTGTCTGACTCTTTGCAACCCCATGAACTGTAGCCTACCATGTTCCTCTGTCCATGAGATTTTCTGGGAAAGAGTACTGGAGTGGGTTGCCATTTCCTTCTCCAGAGGATCTTCCCAACCCAAGGATTGAACCTGGGTCTGCCGCATTGTAGGCAGACGCTTTACCATCTGAGCCACCAGGGAAGCCCACCGAACCTTTGAGACCATTGAACCTCTCCAAAAGTTGCCCAAACCACCAGTGTACAGAAACCTGCTCTAGGATTAGCCAGCCTCACCCAATAGCCATTATTTAGGACCAACAGTCCAGAACTCCACCCACAAACAGGCAACACTAACTCTTAGGACTCCAGTGTGACAACCAATCAGCCCTGGACACAAGTCAGTTCCCAGTGGGCCAACACTATTCCCATAACACCACAGGTCTCCACAACCAGTTGCTTTATAACACAACCCTACCCACCAACAGGACAGCAACACCCAGGATACCCTGAGCTCTGCAGCCAACCTTGTCTGCACCTGCCCCTGCCCACCATCTGCCAGCAGCCTCTGCACTAGAAAGAGCTTAGCAGCCAACAAGACTGGAGGCCAACCATACTTATAAGCATAACTGTGGTAGTTAGCCTACCAAAATAGAAAGGCCCATGCATCTTATATAGACAGAAACCTAAAGCATATAGCTCTGATGACAGGAGGGAGTACACTCAGGGCCCTATGGGATAGCTCATACAAACTGTCATTTCTCCAAGATCAAGAAATGTAACCAAACTACAAAATACATAGAAATAAAAACAGAATTAGGCAAAAATGAGGTGACAGAGGAATATGTTCCCAATGAAGGAACAAGATAAAATCCAAGAAGAATTAAATGAAGTGGGGATACATGATCTGAACATTAAGAAATCAAGGTAACAATCTTGATTCTCAAAGAACTCAGGAGAAGAATGTATGAATACAGAATTTTAACAAAGAGTTAGACAATATAAAGAGCTGTGTGTGTATGTGTGCTGTTGCTCAGTCATGCCCAATTCTTTTGGCCCCATAGACTGCAGCCCACCAGGCTCCTCTGTCCATGAAATTTTCCAGGCAAGAGTACTGGAGTGGTTTGCTGTTTCCTATACCAAGGGATCTTCCCAATCCAAGGATCAAACCTGCATATCCTTCTTCTTCTGCATTACAGGTAGATTGTTTGCCACTGAACCACTGGGGAAGGCCCAAAGAAGAACTAAACAAAGCTAAAGATAAAATAAATGAAAGTAGAAAATACACTAAAAGGAATTCATAATAGGTTAGATGATGTAGAGCAAAGGATTTGCAAAGTAGAAGACAGAGTAGGCAAAAACACTGAAGTTGAAATAAAAAGAAAAGAAAAAAGGACTTTAAAAAATGAGAGCAGTCTAAGAGACATCTGAGACAACGTGCATTGTATTTATGAATGTTCACAGCATAAGAATCCCAAAGGAAGAGGAGATAGAAAGGGACAGAGAACATATTTGAAGGAGATGAAAACTGTCCTAACCTCAGAAAGGAAATGAATATCAAGCAAGATGAATCCAAAGAGTACCACACTAAAGCACATTGTAACTAAAATGGAAAAACATAAAGATAAAGGGAGATTCAACCAGTCCATCCTAAAGGAAATCAGTCCTGGGTGTTCATTGGAAGGACTGATGTTGAAGCTGAAACTTCAATATTTTGGCCACCTGATGCGAAGAGCTGACTCATTTGAAAAAATCCTGTGTCTCTTCATCTTGTTTATATTGCTGAGTTTGAGTTTTTGTATTCTGGCAGTTTGTGGAGTTCCCTTTACTATGGAGTTTCCTCAGTGAGGGTGGGGTTGTATCTGTGGCTTGTCAAGGTTTCTTGGTTAGGGAAGCTTGTGTTGGTGTTCTGGTGGGTAGAGCTGGATTTCTCTCTGGAGTGCAATGAAGTGTCTAGTAACGAGTTATGAGATGTCAGTGGATTTGGAGTAACTTTGGGCAGCCTTTATATTGAAGCTCAGGGCTGTGTTCCTGCGTTGCTGGAGAAAAAAAAAGAAAGAAAGAAAAAAATCCTGATGTTGGGAAAGATTGAAGGCAGGAGGAGAAGGGGATGACAGAGGATGAGATGGTTAAATGGTATCACCGACTCAATGGACATGAATTTGGGTAAACTCCAGGAGTTGGTGATGGACAGGGAAGCCTGGAGTGCTGCAGTTCATTGGACTGTAGAGTCGAACACGACTGAGCAACTGAACTGAACTGAACTGAAAGATAAACGGAGATTATTTAAAAAAGCAAGGGAAAAGCAACAAGGTATATGCAAGGAAATTTGCATAAGATTCACAGATGACTTTTCAATCGACACTGCAAGCCAGAAAGGAGTGATATGATATTCTTTATG
This sequence comes from Bos grunniens, assembly GCF_055505025.1. Classification (NCBI taxonomy): domain Eukaryota; kingdom Metazoa; phylum Chordata; class Mammalia; order Artiodactyla; family Bovidae; genus Bos; species Bos grunniens. Next base: position 3,105,524 of record NC_141179.1, on the reverse strand, counting down.
TGATTAAAGAAAAAAACTTACAACCAGGAATACTCTAACTGACAAATTTATATTTGAAGGAAGGATCAAAAGTTTTACAGAAAAGAAAAGCTAGCAGAGTTTAGACTTCACAAGAAATGTAGGAACTTATCTAAGTGAAACAGAAAAGGCTACAACTGAAAATATATAAATTATAAAATGAAAAATATCATTGGTAAAGGCAAATATATAGTAAGGGTAGTAGATCAACCAGTTATAAAGCTAGAAAGAAGGTTAAAGGCAAAAGGAGTAAAATCATCTATATCCACGATGAGTAATTAAGGGATACACAAAACAAAAATATGTAAAATATCATGTCAAAACATTAAACAAAAGGGGAGAAAATATACAGAATTGTTAAAATGCAAACAGTGAAGTTTAAACTTAAAAGATCATCAACTTTAAATAAACATAAAAATCTATCATTATAAAGATAAATAGACCCATAGATATAGCCTCTATCTATGAGGTTATAGACAAACCTCATAGTAACCACAAATCAAAAATCTAAAGCAGATACATACAAGAAATAACACCAAAGATATGCACCAAATCACGAGGGAAAAGAGCAAGATAAAAAAAGAAAGAAAGGAAGAAAGAAAGAAAGAAAGAAAAAAAGAACTATAAAAACAACCAGAAATCTATTGACAAAATGACAAGTACATACCAACCAATAGTTACTTTAAATACAAATAGAATAATGTTAAATCAAAAGATATACACTGGCTGAATGGTCACAAAACAAGATACATATGCTGTCTACAAGATACTCAGTTCAGATCTAAAACCACAGATTGAATGTGAGGAGATGTAAAAAGGTATCAAATGAAAACAGAAATGAAAAGAAAATCAGGGTGATAATACTTAGACAAAATAGACTTTACAACCAAGACTGTAACAAGAACAATACATAATTATAAAGGGTCAATGCAATGATATATACCAATTGCAAATATACATGCACACAAAATAGGAACACCTTGATATAAAAAGGAAATATTAAAAGACTTAAATGAAGAAGTGGACAATACCACAGCAAAAGTAGATGGCTTTAACACCTCCATTTATATCAGTGGACAAATAACCCAGAGGTGGGGGGGGAGGGAATCAATGGGAAAACCCTCTCCTTTAACTTATTGAACCAAATAAGAGTTCAATGAAGACCTACAAGACCTTCTAGAACTAACACCCCAAAAAATGTCCTTTTCATTATACGAAACTGAATCACAAAAGTAGGAAGTCAAGAAACACCTGGAGTAACAGGCAAATTTGGCCTTGGAGTATGGAAGGAAGCACGGAAAAGGTGAATAAAGTTCTGCCAAGGGAACGTACTGGTCATAGCAAACACCCTCTGGCAACAACACAAGAGAAGACTCTACACATGGACATCACCAGATGGTCGACATTAAAATCAGATTGATTATATTCTTTGCAGCCACAGATGGAGAAGCTCTATACAGTCAGCAACAACAAGACCGGGAGTTGGCTGTCACTCAGATCATGAACACCTTATTACCAAATACAGACTGAAATTGAAGAAAGTGGAGAAAACCAGTAGACAATTCAGGTATGAACTAAATCAAATCCCTTATGACTATATAGTGGAAGTGAGAAATAGATTTAAGGGACTAGATCTGACAGACAGAGTGCCTGATGAACTATGAATGGAGGTTCGAGACATTGTACAGGAGACAGGAATCAAGACCATCCTCATGGGAAAGAAATGACAAAAGGCAAAATGGATGTCTGAGGAGGCCTTACAAATAGCTGTGAAAAGAAGGGAAGTGAAAAACTAAGGAGAAAAGGAAAGATATAAGCATCTGAATGCAGAGTTCCAAAGAATAGCAAGAAGAGATAAGAAAGCCTTCCTCAGCGATCAATGCAAAGAAATAGAGGAAAACAACAGAATGGGAAAGACTAGAGATCTCTTCAAGAAAATTAGAGATACTAAGGGAACATTTGATGCAAAGACGGGCTCAATAAAGGACAGAAATGGTATGGACTTAACAGAAGCAGAAGATATTAAGAAAGGTGGCAAGAACACACAGAAGAACTGTACAAAAAAGATCTTCATGACCCAGATAATCACGATGGTGTGATCACTGACCTAGAGCCAGACATCCTGGAATGTGAAGTCAAATGGGTCTTAGAAAGCATCACTACGAACAAAGCTAGTGGAGGTGATGGAATTCCAGTTGAGCTATTTCAAATCCTGAAAGATGATGCTGTGAAAGTGCTGCACTAAATATGCCAGCAAATTTGGAACACTCAGCAGTGGCTACAGGACTGGAAAAGGTGAGTCTTCATTCCAATCCCAAAGAAAGGCAATGCCAAAGAATGCTCAAACTACCGCACAATTGCACTCATCTCATATGCTAGTAAAATAATGCTCAAAATTCTCCAAGCCAGGCTTCAGCAATACGTGAACCATGAACTTCCAGATGTTTAAGCTGGTTTTAGAAAAGGCAGAGGAACCAGAGATCAAATTGCCAACATCCACTGGACCATTGAAAAAACAAGAGTTCCAGAGAAACATCTATTTCTGCCTTATTGACTATGCCAAAGCCTTTGACTGTGTGGATCACAATAAACTGGAAAATTTTGAAAGAGATGGGAATACCAGACCACCTAACCTGCCTCTTGAGAAACCTGTATGCAGGTCAGGAAGCAACAGTTAGAACTGGACATGGAACAACAGACTGGTTCCAAATAGGAAAAGGAGTACATGAAGGCTGTATATTGTCACCCTGCTTATTTAACTTATATGCAGAGTACATCATGAGAAATGCTAGGCTGGAAAAAGCACAAGCTGGAATCAAGATTGCCAGGAGAAATATCAATAACTTCAAATATGCAGATGACACCACCCTTATGGCAGAAAGTGAAGAACTAAAAAGCCTCTTGATAAAAGTGAAAGAGGAGAGTGAAAAAGTTGGCTTAAACTCAACATTTAGAAAACGAACATCATGACATCTCATTCCATCACGTCATGGCAAATAGATGGGGAAACAGTGGAAACAGTGGCTGGCTTTATTTTTCTGAGGTCCAAAATTACTGCAGATGGTGATGGCAGCCATGGAATTAAAAGACGTTACTCTTTGGAAGGAAAGTTATGACTAACCTAGACAGCATATTAAAAAGCAGAGGCATTACTTTGCCAACAAAGTTCCGTCTAGAAAGGCCATGTTTTTTTCCAGTAGTCATGTATGGATGTGAGAGTTGAACTATAAAGAAAGCTGAGCGCCAAAGAATTGATGCTTTTGAACTGTGGTGTTGGAGAAGACTCTTGAGAGTCCCTTGGACTGCAAGGAGATCCAACCAGTCCGTCCTAAAGATCAGTCCTGGGCCTTCATTGGAAGGATTGATGTTGAAACTGAAACTCCAATACTTTGGCCACCTGATGCGAAGAGCTGACTCATTTTAAAAGACCCTGATGCTGGGAAAGTTTGAGGGCAGGAGGAGAAGGGCATGCCAGAGGATGAGATGATTGGATGGCATCATCAACTCGATGGATATGGGTTTGGGTAAACTCTGGGAGTTGTGATGGACAGGGAGGTCTGGTGTGCTGCGATTCATGAGGTCACAAAGAATTAGACACGATTGAGCAACTGAACTGAACTGAACTGGACTTAATAAATCTTTTTAAGTTTCATTCAAAAGCAACACAATCACATTCAAGTGCTCATATAAAGTCCTCTAGGACAGATCCTGAATTTAACCAAAAAACAAGTCTTCATAAATGTAAGAGGATTAAAATTATTAATATATAAAGCATCTTTCCAAACACAATGTTATGAAAATAGAAACCAACAAAGAAAAATCTGTAAACACACACACACACACACACACACACATACAAATGCATGACAGTTAAACATTATACTACTAAACAACCAATGGATCACTAAAAAATCAGGACTGGAATAAAAAAAAAAAAAAAATACCTGGAGACAATTGCAAACAAAAACACAAATTCCAAAATCTATCTGATGCAATAAAACCACTTGTAAAAGAAAACTTTATAGCAATAAAGGCTTACTTTATGAAACTAGAAAAATCCAAAATAAACAACCTAAATTTATACCTAAAGGAACTACAAAAACAAGAAAACCCAAAGTTAACTCAAGGAAGTAAATAAAGATCAGAATATAAATAAATAAAATATGAACTAAAAATATCAATGAAACTAAGAGCTGGTTCTTTGAAAAGATAAATGAAATGATAAACCTTTACTCAGATTCATCAAGAAAAAAAGAAGATTTAAATTAACAAAATAAAAAAGGTTTAAATTAATAAAATTAAAAATAAAAGACGTTATAATTTAATTCATAGACACATAATCATGTAAGCTTACTGTCAATAATTATATACCAAGAAAATGGACAACTCATACTTCAGCATAATAAAGGACATATACCAAAAAGGTCACAGATAACATTATACACGACAGACAAAAGCTGAAATCAGTTCTTCTAAAATCAGGAACAAGGCAAGACTGCCCACTCCATCCACTTTTATTTAACATAGTATTGGAAATCTTAGCCCCTGCAATCAGACAAGAAGATATAAAAAAGAATTCAAATTGAAAAGAAAAAAAAAAAAAAAGTCACCATTTGACGATGACAGGAAAATCATAGAAAATCCCAAAAATTCCTAGAAATTTTCAATTAAGTTGAGAAAGTTTCAGATGATAAAATGATATGTAGGAGTCTGTTGTATTTATATACACTAAATACAAAATATAAGAAGGAAAAAATAATAAAATAGCCCCATTTGTACTTCTATTGGAAATAATAAAATATACAAGAGTAAATGTAAGTAAGGAGGCAAAAGACCTGTATTCAGAAAACTGGAAGTTTTGTGCTCTCTGATTGCACACTACACTACAAATCTGAAGTAAACAAAACAATATGGTAATTTGGCACAGAGGGAACCTACCTCAACATAATAAAGGCCATATAGTAAAAACCCACAGGCTTCTCTAGTGACTCAGATGGTAAAGAGTCCACCTACACATGTTGGAGATCCAGACTCTATCCCTGGGTTGGGAAGATCCCCTGAGAAAGGAAATGATAATCTACTCCAATATTCTTGCTTAGAAAATACCAGGGAAGGAGGAGCCAGGTAAGCTACAGTACATGGAGTTGCATAGAGTCAGACACAGCTGAGTAACTAATACACATACACATATGTGACTAACCCACAGCTGATATACTCAATGGAGAAAAGCTGAAAGCATTTTCTCTAAGATAAGGAAGAAGGCAAGGATGTCCACTCTCATCACTTTTATTCAACATAGTTTTGGAAGTCCTAGCCATGGCAATCAGAGAAGAAAAGGAAAGAAAAGTAATCCAAATTGGAAAAGAGAAATCAAACTATAACTGTTTGCAGATGACATACTATATATAGAACTTCCTAAAGACACTGTCAGAAAACTACTAGAGCTCATCAATGAATTCAGTAAAGTTGCATGATACAAAAGCAATGCACATAAATCTGTTACATTTCTATCCACTGACAATGAAAGATCAGAAAGAGAAAGTAACAATCGCATTTCATGAAATCACATTTGATGAAACTATTTCATCGAAAAATAAGATACATAGAAATAAACTTACCTAAAGCGGCAAAAGATCTGTACTCTGAAATCTATAAGATGTTGATGAAAGAAATCAAAGAAGACACAAAAAATGGAAAGATAGACCATTTTCTTGAATTAAGGAATCAATATTGTCAAAATGACTTTACTACCCAAGGCAAGATACAGGTTCAATGCAAGAACGATCAAGTTTCTCGTGGTATATTTCACATAACTAGAACTTTTTTTTTTTTTAACTTGTATGGAAATTCAAAGGACCTGAAGTAGACAAAGCAATTTTGAGAAAGAAAAGTGGAGCTGGAGGAATCAGGCTCCTTGACTTCAGACATATGACAAAGCTACAATAATCAAACCAGTACGGGGCTGGCACTAAACAAGCTTATAGATCAATGGAACAGGATAGAAAATCCAGAAACAAACCCAGGCATATTCGGTCAATTAATTTACAACAAAGGAGGCAAGAATATGCAATGGAGAAGAGGCAATCTCTTCAATTAGTGTGGTGCAGGGAAAACTGGACAGTTATGTTTAAAAGAATGAAGTTAGACCATTCTCTATCACCATATAGAAAAATAAACTCAAAATGGATTAAAGACCTGATTTTAAAACTGGGTACTATAAAATCCATAATGGGAAACATAGGAAAAACAATTTTTGACATAAATCTCCATAAAATCTTTTGAGTCCATGTCCTAGAGTAATGGAAATGAAAACAAAAATTTAAAAATGAGATATAATTCAACTTAAAATCTATTGGACAGAAAAGAAAGCCATAAACAAAATGAAAAGACATCTTACAGAATGGGAGAAAATATTTGCAAATGAGGTGACTGACAAAGGATTAATCTCCAAAATATACAAATAGCTCATATAGCTCAATATCAAAAAGAAAAACAATCCTATCAAAAAATGTGCAGATGACCTAAAATGTCATTGCTTCAGAGAAATCTTACAGATGACCAAATGCACATGAAAAGATGTTCAACATCACTAATTATTATAGAAATACAAGACAAAATTTAAATGATGTATCACCTTATACTGGTCAGAAAGTCATTAAAAGGTCAAGAAACGATAAATGCTGGAGAGGATGTGGAGTAAAGGAAGCCCTCCTACATTATTGGTGGGAATGCATATTGCTGCAGTCACTATGGAAAACAGTATAGAATTCCTCAGAAAACTATATATAGAAGTGCCATATGATCCAGCAAAACCAATCCTGGGAATATATCTGAATACCATACTTCTTAAAGATACATGCATTTCAAAGGTCATAACAGCACTGCTTACAATAGCCAAGACATGGAAGCAACTTAAATGCTCATTGATAGATAAAGGGATGAAGAAGATGGAGTTATTTGTATCCCCAACATCTTTATACATATATATGGCATCTTTATATATATATATATATATATGCACACACACACACACACACACACACACACATATATATATATATATATATATATATATATATAGGTGAAGAAGATGGAGTTATTTGTATCCACAACATCTTTATACATATATATAGCATCTTTATATTATATATATATATATATGTATATACACACACACATATATAGAATCTTATTGTTGTTCAGTCACTGTTATGTCTGACTCAGCAGGGCCATGAACTGCAGCAACCATGCTTCCCTGTCCTTCACCATCTTCCTGAACTTGCTCAAACTCATGTCCATTGAATCAGTGATGCCATCCAACCATTTCATCCTCTGTTGCCCGCTTCTCCTCTTGCCCTCAATCTTTCCCAGCATCAGGGTTTTTTCCAATAGTTGGTTCTTCACATGGAGTGGCCAAAGGATTAAAACTTTAGCTTCAGCCTCAGTCCTTCCAATAAATATTCAGGATTGATTTCCTTTAGGATTGACTGGTTTGATCCACTGCTGTCCAAGGGACTCTCAAGAGTCTTCTATAGAACCACAGTTCAGAAGCATCCATTCTTCAGCACTCAGCCTTCTTTATGGTCCAACACTCACATCCATATATGACAACTGAAAAAAACATAGCTTTCCCTATATAGCTCTTCATCAGCAAAGTGATGCCTCTGCCTTTTGATATGCTGTCTAGGTTTCTTATAGCTGTTCTTCCAAGGAGCAAGCATCTTTTAATTTCATGGCTGCAGTCACCATATGCAGTGATTTGGGAACCCCCATAAATAAAGCCTCTCACTGTTTCCATTTTTTCCCCATCTATTTGCCATGAAGTGTTGGGACCAAATGCCATGATCTTCATTTTTTGAATGTTGAGTTTTAACCCAGCTTTTTCACTCTCCTCTTTCACTTTTATCAAGAAGCTCTTTAGTTCCTCTTCACTTTCTACCTTAATGGTGATGTCATCTTGAGAAGGTAACAGGCAGGAAGGCTATTTCCTCCCCAAACAGAGGAAATAGGCTGCTAATGTTGGACGTCTTTTATCTCTTTGTTAAGCAGCAGGAAGAAACAAACTACAACTGTCAGATTTTTTCCCCTTCTCTATACATAAATTAAAAGGAGGTTTCTTTTAAAATTCTATGTTGGAGTACCTTGTTCCACCTGAACTTAACTTTTCTCAAACCTTGAGCTAGCCAATGTGTTTTTCTTATGGAAATGTTTTTGTTAAGCTCTGTTAATAAACTATGTACTTACCTTAGACTCTATCTTCAAGTCAGTTCCATTCTGCTTAAGACTCAGAACATACATGACAAACCAGTATGTTTTACTCATGCAAATGTTCTCTTAAGCTTTGTTAATGAGACTATATATTTGCTTGGAAACCTGCCTTTCTTCAAGATTTATGTCCATCGTTTTGTGGCCCTGGATGACTCACCTGGTGTCAGTGTTATCTCAAAATGCATGTTGTGTGTGAGGGGCTTGGTGCCACTCTCTGAGTTTTGAGACATTCCCTTTCTCTAATTAGCACCCTGCTAGTAGGTATATAACTTCTTGCTTAAGACTAGTGGTGTGGGGGTGGGGGAGCATTCTTTCTTCCCCCTTCTGCTGTCTATGTCAGAAGCTTTCTCTATCTCTTTTATACTTTAATAAAACTTTATTACACAAAAGCTCTGAGCGATCAAGCCACATCACTGGTCCTGGATTGAATTCTTCTCCTCTGGAGGCCAAGAATCCCAGTGTCTTTCATGGCTCAGCAACAACCTTTCAATCTGCAAATCTGAGGTTATTGATATTTTCCCCAGCAATCTTGATTCTAGCTTGCTCTTCATCCAGCTCAGCTTTTCACATGATGTACTCTGCATATACATTAAATAAGCTGGGTGACATATACAGTCTTGATGTACTCCTTGCCCAATTTTGAACCAATCTGTTGTTCTATGTCCAGTTCTTACTGTTGCTTCTTGTCCTGCATACAGGTTACTCAGGAGGCAGGTAAGGTGGTCTGGTATTCCCATCTCATTAAGAATATTCTACAGTTTGTTGTGATCCACAAAGTCAAAGGCTTTCTCATAGTCAATGAAGAAGAAATAGATATTTTTTGGGGGGGTTCCCTTGCTTTTTTTATGATCCAGTGTATATTGGCAATTTGATCTCTGGCTTCTCTGCCTTTTCTAAATTCAGCTTATGTATATGGAAGTTCTTAGTCCATGTACTTCTGAAACCTAGCTTGAAGGATTTTGAGCATAATCTTGCTAGCATGTGAAATGAGTGCAATTGTACAGTAATTTGAACATTCCTTGGCATTGGCTTTTTTGGTATTACTGAGCCATAAAACAATGAAATAATGTCATCTGCAGTGACATGAATGGACATAAAATATCATATTAAATTCAAATATATGATCTTATATATATATATGGAATCTAAAAAAATGCAAAGGTGAATGAACTTATTTATAAAACATAAATAAGCTCACAGACATACGAAACAAATTTATGGTTATCAATACTTTGGCCACCTCATACACAGAGCTGACTCATTAGAAAAAACCCTTATTCTGGGAAAGATTAAAAGCAGGAGGAGAAGGGGATGACAGGACAAGATGGTTGTATGGCATCACTGACTCAATGGACATGAGTTTGAGCAAGTTCTGGGAGATGGTGAAGGATGTAGAAGCCTGGCATGCTACAGTATATGGGGTCACAAAGAGTTGGACATGACTGAGCAACTGAACAACAACATAGTTATCAAAGGAGGGGAGAGAGAAACTAGGAGATTAGAATGAAAATAGACACACTACCATACATAAAATATATAGTAAACATATAGTAGGTAGATAGACAAATAGATAAAATAGATACCCAATAAGGACCTATTGTATGTCACAGGAAACTACACAAAATACCTTGCAATAATCTACAGTGGAAGAGAACAAAAAAACTAATTTTACATATATATATATAAATAAATAAACTGAAGCACTTTCTATACTCTTCAAAGTAATGCAACATTGTAAATCAATTATATTTCAACTAAAAAATGTAAAATAAAAACGGTATGGTAATGACCCAACAGCAGACATATAGGTTAATGGAACAGAAGATAGTGCCCAGAAATAAACTCTCACTTAAATAGTTACGGAAGGTTTCCCATTTGGCTCAGAGTTTAAAAACCCACCTGCCAATGCAGGAGACACAAGTTCAATTCCTGGGCTAGGATTGGAGCTTCAGCTTCAGCATCAATCCTTCCAATGAATATTCGGGATTAATCTCATTTAGGATTGACTGATCTTCTTGCACTCCAAGGGATTCTGGAGAATTTTTTCCAAAACCACAGTTCAAAAGAATCAGTTCTTCATTGCTCAGCTTTCTGAGCATTGTAAGGTCCAACTGTCACATCCCCACATGACTACGGGAAAAACTGTAGATTTGACTAGACGGACCTTGGTTGGCAGAGTAATGTCTCTGATTTTTAATTTTCTGTCTAGAGTTGCCATAGCTTTTCTTCTAAGGAGCAAGTATCTTTTAATTTCATGACTGCAGTCACCATCTGCAGTGATTTTTGGAGCCTAAAACAATGAAGTCTGTCAATGTTTCCATTGTTTCCCCATCTATTTGCCATGAAGTGATGGGACCAGATGCCATGATCTACATTTTTTGAATGTTAAATTTTAAGCGAGCTTTTTCACTCTCCTCTTTCATTTGCATCAAGAGGCTTTTAAGTTCCTCTTCATTCTGCCATAACGGTGACGTCATCTGCAAATCTGAGGTTATTGATAATTCTCCTGGCAACCTTGATTCTAGTTTGTTCTTCATCCAGCTCAGAATTTCACATGATGTACTCTGCATATACGTTAAATAAGCAGGGTGACAATATACAGTGTTAGCATACTCCTTTTCCAATTTTGTACCAGCCTGAGGCAGTCGGTGTTCCCATACAGTTAGCACCATCAGGGGCCCCAGGACTGTGCCACCTTCATGCTCAATCTTCACTGGGACAGAGATGCCAAGGACAGAAAAAAAGCCCCAATAATGCCATATCTCCTGTGACAATAGCTGCCAGTGCCCCTGCATAGCTGGCATTGCCAGGGTCCCCATGATCCAAGCAACCATGCCACCTCCATGCATGATCACCACTGGGACAGAGCTTCCAGAGGCTAGAAAAATTTCTTTGGGCCTGCAGGTGAGGTGGCTTCAGTCATGTCCAGTGCTTTGCGACCCTGTGGACTGTAGCCTGCCAGCTTCTCTGTCTGTGGGATTATCCAGGTGGGAATAATACAGTGGGTTGCCATGCCCTTCTAGAACACCATATTTCCTGCTGGCCTAGCCACAGGCTCCTCTGAGTACCTGGTGCTTCCAGAGCCCCTGCAACCCAAGCAGCAGTGCCACCTTCACACTTGGTCCTCACTAAGGGAAACCCTAGGCCTTCAGAGCAGTCACAGAAGTAAACTCCTTTGGACGATCCACATGCAGAGACAGAGATAAAACCACAATTGAAAACCAGGGGGTGTGTGGCTAAGGAAGAGGACATAAAACCTCCTCACCACCTGCACAAGGTGCAGATTAAATCCATATAATCAACCAGGCAGACTCTGTGTCTATGGAATACATAAAAAGACAAGGAAAGTTCCCAAAAAGAAAATTCACTACTTCTGATAGTTGTGGACATAGGAGGCAGAAGCACACAGAAGTAGGACCAGACTAGAGTCTAAGCTGCCCCCACAGTAGGTTCAGAGACCAGTGCAGTAATAGTGGACATCCTGAGGAGGCGAGCTGGACTGTGACCCCCAGGGAGGGAAAAGACACAGATCAATAAAATCATGTATTATTCTTATATTTTGCCTTGTTCTATAGTTGCTTCTGCATTATTCTTTTCTTCTTTTCCCCTCAATTGTGGTAGTTGTTGATTTCATTAGTACTATCAAATCCATTAAGCTTTTGAGAATTTTTTTTAAATGACACACTTTATTTCTTTATATACTTCTGCCTCTATGTTGGCCTTTTGTGTTTCTGTGGGGTTTTCCTATTTTTTCCATTTTTTATTTTACTTTAAACAATTTGAAATTCATTATTTTTCTTTCTATGTTTATTCTATTGCTTGTTTTTCCTACTGTTCTTTTCCCAATATAGTTATTCTTGAATATATATAAATCTTCTTTATCTACCACTATTTAACTTTGCATTTCTATTCTTTCTTTCCTTTCTTCCTTTTCTTTCTTTTTCTCACCCGTGTTTGTTAGTTTGTTTTATTTTCATTGCTTTATTCCCCAGTTACCACCTTGCTTTAGTTTTGTTTTCCAGTTTGTGCTTTAGTTTTGTTTTTAACTGGTTGATGTCACTTTTTGCTTCCTTTGCTTGCTAAGTCAATCTATTGCACTTTGTTTCTTTTGGATTGATTTGGTTTTGTTTATGGCTGTATATGTATGTGCATATATTCTGTTATTTTAGTTATTATTTGCCTTATTTTGTAAGTGTCATTTGTCTGGGGTGCCTCTTCTGTTTCTTGTGTCTGTGTGTTTGTTTTAATCCCATTTAATGCTATGAAAAAAAGAAAAGAACAACTTGTGGAATCTCTGTTCCCAGAGCCTTTGGAGCGGAAGCACTGACTCCAAGCCCCTAGACTAGACTACCAGAGATCTTCTAACGCTAGGGGATATTAATTAGTGAGGGCTCCCACAAAGACAACCACCTGTATACAAGACCCAGCATCAACCAATTGCCATCAGCCCCCTGTGCAGGATGCTGTATCCAAACAACAAACAAGACAAAAATGCAAACTCAATCATCAGTAGACAGGATTACCAACTCATACAGCCCTGCCCATCAGAGGGAAAGAAAAAAAAAAACAAACAAACAACTAACCTCCTACCATCACAAAGCAAGCACAACTCACACCCCAAACAAAGCTGAGTCAAACCACTGGTCCAACCTTACCCACTAAGGGCAGAAGCTAAGAAGAAGAAAGAATTCAACCTAAAAGCCTGGGAATAGGAGACCTCAAACACATTAAGTTAAAAAAAAAAAAAAAAAGGCAGAGAAATACTGAACAAATCAAGAAACAACCTAGAAACACAAAACTCCAAATAAATGAAGAGGAAATAGGCAAACTACCTGAAAAATAATTAAGCATAATGATAGTAAAGATGATCCAAAACTTAAAACAAAGAATAAAGATGCAATAATCAATTAACACATTTAACAAAGACCTAAAAGAAATAAAGAATAAACAAGTACAAACAAACAAATACAGACAAAATCAAACAAATGCAGAAAAAAAAACACAATTACTGAAATTAAAAATACTCTAGAAGGAATCAATAGAAGTTCTGAGGGAGAAAGACATGTAAGCGATCTGGAAAATAGAATGGTGGAAATAACTGCTGGCTAGCAAAACAAAGAAAGAGAGTGTAAGAACTGAGGATAATGTCAGAGACATCTGGGACAATATTAAATGTGTCAGCATTCGAATTATATGGCCAAGAAGGAGAGAGAGAGAAAAAAAAAGGGGGGTATGAGAAAATATTTAAAGAGATTATAGTGAAATTTTCCCCAGCATGGGAAAGGAAATACTCAATCAAGTACAAGGAATGCAGAGTATCATACAGGATAAAACCAAGGAGAAAAATGCTAAGACATACTAATCAGACTGACAAAGACTAAACACAAAGAAATATTAAAATCAGCAAGGGAAAGCAATAAGTAACATACAAGGGAAACCCCATACATGTAACAGCTGATCTTTCAGCAGAAACCCTGCAGGCCAGAAGAAAATGGCAGGATGTATTTAAAGTACTGAAAGGAAAAAAATTGCCACCAAGATTACTCTACCCAGAAAAGATCTCATTCAAAATTGATGGAGAAATCAAAAGCTGGAGAGAATGTGGAGAAAAGGGAACCCTCTTACACTGTTGGTGGGAATGCAAACTAGTACAGACACTATAGAGAACAGTGTAGAGATTCCTTAAAAAACTGGAAATAGAACTTCCTTATGACCCAGCAATCCCACTGCTGGGCATACACACTGAGGAAACCAGAATTGAAAGAGACACGTGTACCCCAATGTTCATCACAGCACTGTTTATAATATCCAGGACATGGAAGCAATCTAGATGTTCATCAGCAGATGAATGGATAAGAAAGCAGTGGTACATATACACAATGGAGTATTACTCAGCCATTAAAAAGAATACATTTGAATCAGTTCTATTGAGATGGATTAAACTGGAGCCAATTATACAGAGTGAAGTAAGCCAGAAAGAAAAACACCAATTCCGTATACTAATGCATATATACGGAATTTAGAAAGATGGTAACGACAACCCTGTATGCGAGACAGCAAAAGAGACAGAGATGTATAGAAAAGCTTTAACTATTAACTCAAACAAAAGTTAAGAGAATTTAGTACTATAAAGTCAGCTTTACAAAAAAAAAGTTAAAAGGACTGATATATACAGAAAATACAAGAAAAATAAAAATAAACCACAAACATTTAAGAAAATAGCAATAAGAATATATATATATATTTAAATGTACATGAATTAAATACTCCAACAAATAGACACAGACTTGCTGAGTGGATACAAACACAAGACCCATATATATGCTGTCTACAAGAGACTCACTTCAGACCTGAAGACACATGTAGACTTAAAGTGAGTGGATGGAAAGATATATTCCATGCAAATGGAAATCAAAATAAAGGCAGAGTTGCAATCCTTGTATCAGGCAAAATAGACCTTAAAATAAAGATTACATGAGATAAGGAAGGACACTACATGATTATCGGGGGATCAATCCAAGAGGAAGACATAACAATCTTAAGTATTTATGCATCCAACATAGGAACACCTCAATACATAAGAAAACTCTAACAAACATAAAAGGAGAAATTGACAGTAACACAATAGCATGGGACTTTAACACCCCACATATCCCAATGAGCATATCATCAAAACAGAAAATTAATAAGGAAACACGAGCCTTAAATGACACATTAGGCTAGATGGATCTCATTGATGTCTTCAGGACATTCCATCCAAATGCAGAACACACTTTCTTCTCAAATGCACATGGAACATTCTCCAGGATAGACCATATCTTGGGTAACAAAATAAATCTCAGTACATTTAAGAAAATTGAAATCATATCAAGCATCTTTTCTAATCACAATGCTATGAGATTAAATAACAATTACAAGGGGAGGGGGGACTGTAAAAGAAAAAAAAAAAAAGCACACAAGCACATGTAGATTAAACAATATGTTTCTAAATAACAAACAGGTTACTAAAGAAATCAAAAGGGAAATTAAAAAATTCCTAGAAATAAATGACAGTGAAACACAACACCTCAAAGCTTGTGGGATTTGGCAACAGCAGTTCTAAGAGGAAAGTTTATAGCAATACAATCCTACCTCAAGAAAGAAGAAAAACATCAAATAGACAACCTAATATTACTCCTAAAACAATAGGAAAAAGAAGAACAACAGCAACAAAAACCAAAACCGAAAACAAAGTTAGCAGAAGGAAAGAAGTTATAAAGATCAGAGTAGAAGTAAACGAAATGAAATGAAAGAAGCAATAGTAATGATTAATAAAACTAAAAACTGGTTCTTTGAGAAGATAAACACAGTTGACAAACCTTTAGACAAACTCATCATGAAAAAAGAATAAAGAATCAAATCAACAAAATTAGAAATAAAAAAGGAGAGGTTACAACAGACAATGCAGAAACACATAGGATTATAAGAGACAATTATTATAACTGTATGGCAATTAAGTGGATATCCTGGAAGAAATGGACAGATTCTTAGAAAAGTTCAATCTTTTGAGACTGAATCAGGAATAAATGGAAATTATGAAAAACCCAATTATAAGTATTGAAATCAAAATTGTTATCAAAATATCCCAAAAAACAAAAGCCCAGTGCCAGATGGCTTCCCAGGTGAATGCTACCAAGCAGTTAGAAAAGAGCTAGCCCCTGCCAGCATTCACATGTATACCTGTGATGGATTCATTTTGATATTTGGCAAAACTAATACAATTATGTAAAGTTTAAAAATAAAATAAAATTAAAAAAAAAAGAAAAGAAAAGAGCTACCTCAACATAGTAAAGGCCATGTATGATAAACCCACAGCAAGCATTATTCTCAATGGTGAAAACCTGAGAGCATTCCCCCTAAAATCAGGAACAAGACCAGGGTGCCCACTCTAACCACTATTATTCAACATAATTTTCAAAGTCCTAGCTACAGAAATCAGAAAAGTAAAATAAATAGAAGGAATACAAATCAGAAATGAAGAAGGAAAAATCTGACTGTTTGCAGGTGACATGATACTATACATAGAAAACCCTAAAGATAGTATCAGAAACTTACTAGAGTTAATCAGTGAATTTAGCAAAGTTACAGGATACAAAATCAATACACAGAAATCATTCACATGTCTATATACTAACAATGAAAAATCAGAAAGAGAAGTTAAAGAATCAATTCCATTCACCATTGCAACAAAAATAACAAAATATCTTTCTAAATTCCATATATATGCGTTAGTATACTGTATTGGTGTTTTTCTTTCTGGCTTACTTCACTCTGTATAATAGGTTCCAGTTTCATCCATCTCATTAGAACTGATTCAAATGTATTCTTTTTAATGGCTGAGTAATACTCCATTGTGTATATGTACCACTGCTTTCTTATCCATTCATCTGCTGATGGGCATCTAGGTTGCTTCCATGTCCTGGCTATTATAAACAGTGCTGCGATGAACATTGGGGTACACGTGTCTCTTTCCCTTCTGGTTTCCTCAGTGTGTATGCCCAGCAGTGGGATTGCTGGATCATAAGGCAGTTCTATTTCCAGTTTTTTAAGGAATCTCCACACTGTTCTCCATAGTGTCTGTACTAGTTTGCATTCCCACCAACAGTGTAAGAGAGTTCTCTTTTCTTCACACCCTCACCAGCATTTATTGCTTGTAGACTTATGGATCGCAGCCATTCTGACTGGCATGAAATGGTACCTCATAGTGGTTTTGATTTGCATTTCTCTGATAATGAGTGATGTTGAGCATCTTTTCATGTGTTTGTTAGCCATCTGTTTGTCTTCTTTGGAGAAATGTCTATTTAGTTCTTTGGCCCATTTTTTGATTGGGTCATTTATTTTTCTGGAATTGAGCTGTGGGAGTTGCTTGTATATTTTTGAGATTAGTTATTTGTCCATTGCTTCATTTGCTATTATTTTCTCCCATTCTGAAGGCTGCCTTTTCACCTTGCTAATAGTTTCCTTTGTGGTGCAGAAGCTTTTAAGTTTAATTAGGTCCCATTTGTTTATTTTTGCTTTTATTTCCAATATTCTGGCAGGTGGGTCATAGAGGATCCTGCTGTGATGTATGTCGGAGAGTGTTTTGCCTATGTTCTCCTCTAGGAGTTTTATAGTTTCTGGTCTTATGTTTAGATCTTTAATCCATTTTGAGTTTATTTTTGTGTATGCTGTTAGAAAGTGTTCTAGTTTCATTCTTTTACAAGTGGTTGACCAGTTTTCCCAGCACCACTTGTTAAAGAGATTGTCTTTAATCCATTGTATATTCTTGCCTCCTTTGTCAAAGATAAGGTGTCCATATGTGTGTGGATTTATCTCTGGGCTTTCTATTTTGTTCCATTGATCAATATTTCTGTCTTTGTGCCAGTACCATACTGTCTTGATAACTGTGGCTTTGTAGTAGAGCCTGAAGTCAGGTAGGTTGATTCCTCCAGTTCCATTCTTCTTTCTCAAGATAGCTTTGGCTATTCAAGTTTTTTCGTATTTCCATACAAATAGTGAAATTATTTGTTCTAGCTCTGTGAAGAATGCCGTTGGTAGCTTGATAGGGATTGCATGAATCTATAAGATGGTAACAATAACCCTGTGTACGAGACAGCAAAAGAGACACCAATGTATAGATCAGTCTTATGGACTCTGTGGGAGAGGGAGAGGATGGGGAGATTTGGGAGAATAGCATTGAAAAATGTATAATATCATGTATGAAATGAGTCGCCAGTCCAGGTTCGATGCACAGTACTGGATGCTTGGGGCTGGTGCACTGGGACGACCCAGAGGGAGGGTGGGGGAGGGAGGAGGGAGAAGGGTTCAGGATGGGGAACGCGGGTATACCTGTGGTGGATTCATTTCAATATTTGGCAAAACTAATACAATATTGTAAAGTTCAAAAATAAAATTAAATTAAAAAAAATATCTAGGGATAAACCTATCTAAGGAGAAAAAAGAACTGTATACAGAAAACTATAAGACACTGATGAATTAATCAAAGATGACATAAACAGAGAGATATTCCATGTTTCTGGGTGGGAAGAATAAATATTGTGAAAATGACTGCTACAAAATTCAATACACTGATTCAATGCCTTATCAATTTACGAATGGCATTTTTCACAGAACTAGAATAAAAAAAAAATCACAATTCATATGGAAACACAAAAGACCCAAAATAACCAAAGCAGTCTTGAGAAAGAAGAATGGAGCTGGAGGAATCAACCTTCTTAACTGCAGACTACACTACAAAGCTAAATTCATCAAGACAGTATGGTACTGGCAGAAAAACTGAAATATAGACCAGTGGAACAAGATAGAAAGCCCAGACATAAACCTACACACCCATGGATACCTCATTTTTGACAAAGGAGGCAAGAATATACAATTGGTTAAAGATTGCCTCTTCAATATGTGGTATTGGTAAAACTGGACAACTATGTGTAAAAGAATGAAATTAGAACACTTCCTAACACCACACAGAAAGATAAAGTCAAAATGAATTAAAGACCTAATTGTGAGACAAGAAACTATAAAACTCTTAGAGGAAAATATGGGCAGAACACTTGATGACATAAATCACAGCAAGATCCTTCTTGACCCACCTTCTAGAGTAATGGAAAGAAAAACAAAAATAAATGTGTGGGACCTAATTAAACTTAAGATTTTTCACAGCAGAGGAAGCTATAAACAAGGTGAAAAGACAACCCTCAGAATGGGATAAGATAACAGCAAATGAAACAACTGTCAAAGGATTAATTTCCAAAATATGCAAGCACCTCATACATACCAATACCAGAAAAACAAACCACCCAACTAAAACCTGGGAAAAATACATTTTTCCAAAGAAGACATACAGATGGCTAACAAATATATGAAAATATACTCAATATTTCTCATAATTAGAGAAAGGCAAATCAAACCTACAATCAGTACAATCACACCAGTCAGAATGGCCATTATCAAAAAGTCTACAGACAATAAATGCTGAAGGAAATGTGGAGAATAGGGACCTCTTGCACTGTTGGTGGGAATATAAAATGATACAGCCACTATGGAAGATAGCACGGGGATTCCTTTAAAAACTAGAAATACCTGTGGCAGATTCATTTTGATATTTGGCAAAACTAATACAATTATGTAAAGTTTAAAAAAAATAAAATTAGAAAAAGAAAACTAGAAATAAAACCACCATCAGTTCAGTTCCATCATGTCCAGCTCTTTGCGATCCCATGGACTGCAGCATGCCAGGCTTCCCTGTCCATCACCAACTCCAGGAACTTGCTCAAACTCATGTACATTGAGTTGGTGATGCCATCTTTCCAACATATCACCCAGTAATCCCACTACTAGGCATACACCCTTAGGAAACCAAAATTCAAAACAAAACCACATGTACCCCAATGTTTACTGCAACATTATTTACAACAGCTAGAACATGGAAGCAACCTAGATGTCCATTGACAGATGAATAGATAAAGAAGCTATGGTACATTTATATGAAATATTACTCAACCATAAAAAAGAGTGAATTTGTTTCAGTTCTAATGAAGTGTATAAACCTAGAGCCTATTATACAGAGTTATGTAAGTCAGAAAGAGAAAAATAAATAGCATATGTTAATATATATATGGAATCTAGAAGGATGGTACTGATGAAATCATTTGCAAGGCAGCAGTGGAGACATAGACGCAGAGAACAAACTTATGGACATGGGGTGGGGAGCAGTATGGAGACAGTGGGATGTATGGAAAGAGTAACATGGAAACTTACATTACTATGTTGAAAATAGAGAGCCAATGGAAATTTTCTGTATGACCCAGGAAACTCATGATGGAATATTGTAGCAAACTAGAGGGGCAGGATGGGAAGAGAGATGGGAAGGAGGTTCCAGAGGGAGGAAACATGTGTTTACCTATTGCTTATTCATGTTGATGTTTGGCAGAAATCAACACAATTTTGTAAAGCAATTATTCTTCAAATAAAAATTAACTAAATTTAAAATACAAAAAAAAATTTAAAAACATACATCCTGAGGAAAACAGAATTAAAAGAGACACGTGTAGCCCAATGTCCATTGCAGCAGTATTTACAATAGCTAGAAGATGAAAACAACCTACATGTCCATTGGCAGATGAATGGATAAGGAAGTTGTGATACATATACACAATGGAATATTAGTCAGCTATAAAAAAGAATGCATTTGAGTCAGTTCTAATGAGGTGGATGAACCTGGAGCATATTATACAAAGTGAAGTTAGTCAGAAAGAGAAACACAAATGTTGTATATGTATATGTATATGGAATTTAGAAAGACGGTAACAATAATTGTATATGCAGGGCAGAAAAAGAGACACAGATGTAAAAATCAGATTTTTGGACTCTGTGGGAGAAGGTGAGTTTGGGATGATTTGAGAGAACAGCATTGAAACATGTATATTACCATATGTAAAATAGATGACCAGTGCAAGTTTGATGCATGGAGCAAGGAATTCAAACCTGTTGCTCTGAGACAACTCAGAGAGATGAGATGAGGTGGGATGTGGAAGAGGGGTTCAGGATGGGAAACACATGTGCCTGTGGCTGATTCATTTCAATGTGTGTCAAAAACTATCACAGTGTTGTAAAGTAATTATCCTCCAATTAACACAAATAATAAAAAATCAAACATAGTTTCCTTTGAAATTACTAATTTTCTGAGTTTACTTCTTACAATTGAGTAATCTGGAAATTTTATAAATGTGTGTTAAAATGCTGGATGAAAAGTTATGTGAGTTTACTGTAAATTAAATATTTCCAATGCTATGATTTGATTTAATGTAATACATATATTGATAGGAAATGAGTTGATATACAAATGCAAATATGAAATAATTACTTATCTTTGGATGTTTCTATTGAATGGCAATACAATGTAGAGATTAAGAAGTTTATATTTGGAACAAGACTAAGGTGATTTAAAACAATACCCATGCTACCTACACACCACAACACATTAGGTAAGTTACTTGAACATTTCCATGCCTAGGAAAAGGGAGAAAATGACAGTACCAGAAGTCATATATGGATGTGAGAGTTAGACCATAAATAAGGCTGAGCACCAAAGAATTGATGCTTTTGAATTGTGGTGCTGGAGAAGATTCTTCAGAGTCCCTTTGACTCCAAGGAGATGAAATTCTTCAATCCTAAAGGAAATCAACTCTGAATGTTGACTGGAAAGACTCATGCTGAAGCTCCAATATTTTGGCCACTTACTGCAAAAAGCTGACCCATTGGAAAAGACACTGATGCTGGGAAAGTGAGGGCAAAAGGGAAGGGCACAGCAGAGGATGAGACGGTTAGATAGCATCATCAACTGAATGTAGTTGAATCTGAACAAACTCTGGGAGATAGTGGAGGACAGAGAAGCCTGAAGTATTGCAGTCCATGGGGTTGCAAAGAGCTGGACACTACTTACCAACCAAACAACAGTACATGCTTCAAACACTTTTTGTGAAGATTAAAGGGTCTAATACATATAGATCACTCAGAGTACAATTGTGCAGTATAGCAGTTCTGCCTTAATACAGTAAATGCTCAATGATTGCTAGTTATTAATTTTTATTTGGTGAAATTATTGAGTTGAAAAGCAAAGCTGCTGAAACAAGAGGACTCAATCAAATAGTGGCTCAAATAATATAAAATTGAATTCTTTTTTGTGCTTCTTTTCCAAGGTGAATGGTCCAAACTCATCAGGATATTCAGTGCCCCAAGTTCTTTACACCAGGTCTTGCTTTGCCACCTCTCTTTACTTTTATTTATTTATTTTTTAAGTGATAAATGATTTATTTATTATTTTGGTTGCCATGATGATTTCATGAGTATATCTATATGTCAAAATTCATCGAAGTGTACACACTGAAATGTACAGTTTATTTTATGTTGATTATGCCTCAATAAAGCTGTACCCCTCAATGCATTAAAAAGAAGTTACTCATAGATGAAGAAAATCAGAGAACTGAATATCTGAAGATATTTCCACATGTATTAGACTAACATAAAAAGAGAATCATATTATAAAGAGACTAGTTCGTTGAGTTCCGTTCAGTTGCTCAGTTGTGTCCGACTTTTTGCGACCCCATAGACTGCAGCATGCCAGGCTTCCCTGTCGATCACCAACTCCTGGAGCCTGCTCAAACTCATGTCCATTGAGTCGGAGATGCCATCCAACCGTCTCATCCTCTGTTGTCCCCTTCTTCTCCTGCCTTCAACCTTTCCCAGATTCAGGGTCTTTTCTAATGAGTCAGTTCTTCACATTAGGTGGCCAAAGTATGGGAGTTTCAGCTTCAACATCAGTCCTTCCAATGAGTATTCAGGACTGATTTCCTTTAGGATGGACTGGTTGGATCTCCTTACAGTCCAAGGGACTCTCAAGTGTCTTCTCCAACACCACAGTTCAAAAGCATCAATTCTTCAGTGCTCAGCTTTCTTTATAGTCCAACTCTCACATCCATAAATGACTACTGGAAAAACCATAGCCTTGACTAGACGGACCTTTGTTGGCAAAGTAATGTCTCTGCATTTTAATATGCTGTCTAGGTTGGTCATAACTTTCCTTCCAAGGAGTAATCGTCTTTTAATTTAATGGCTGCAGTCACCATCTGCAGTGATTTTGGAGCCCCCCAAAAATAAAGTCTGCCACTGCTTCCACTGTTTCCCCATCTATTTGCCGTGAAGTGACGGGACCAGATCACTAAGATAATGGGGCCATGATCTTAGTTTTCTGAATGTTGAGTTTTAGGCCAACTTTTCTGCTCTCCTCTTTCACTTTCATCAAGGCTCTTTAGTTCTTCTTCTCTTTCTGCCATAAGGGTGGTGTCATCTGCGTATTTGATGTTATTGATACTTAAATAACCTAAGATACTAATGTATCTTAGGCTAATGTAAAGGTCCAATAAGCAGAGTTCTAGGAAAATACAGTAAGAATGCAAAAGAGCCAGTATTTCTTAGATCCAGGAAACACAGTGAATTTCAAGCCGCATGTATTAAAATATATTCTCCTCTAGACACATCATAGTGAAATCATAGTGAAACAGCAGAATACAAACAAATTGAAAGAGAGCAAGAGATTGAGAGTGAGATCTTAAAGTACCCAGAGAAGAGAAAAATCACCTATAGAAATGAACAATTAGACTCATAATTCACTTTGTAAGAACAAGTCTAGAAGAAAACACATTGTATGAATTTTTTCAATGTGCTGAGAAAAGATAGCTATCAATCTAGAACTCCATGTCCCATAAAGCTTTATTTCATGGAAAGGTATACACACAAAATATTCCTAGGAAATCAAAACAGAGAAAAGCAATAAAAACATCCTGTCCTGCTCCCAATAACCTGAGAGAGTATATCATACAAAGACCCTCAGTAAAGGAGCTCCTAAAGGATGTACTTTAGAATAAAAATTGAAAAGCTTGAGGTACAGCACTTTGGCATCCGGTCCCATCACTTCATGGGAAATAGATGGGGAAACAGTGGAAACAGTATTTTTGGGCTCCAAAATCACTGCAGATGGTGACTGCAGCCATGAAATTAAAAGATGCTTACTCCTTGGAAGGAAAGTTATGACCAACCTAGATAGCATATTGAAAAGCAGACATTACTTTGCCAACAAAGATCCGTCTAGTCAAGGCTATAGTTTTTCCAGTGGTCATGTATGGATGTGAGAGTTGGACTGTGAAGAAAGCTGAGTGCCGAGGAATTGATACTTTTGAACTGTGGTGTTGGAGAAGACTCTTGAGAGTCCCTTGGACTGCAAGGAGATCCAACCAGTCCATTCTAAAGGAGATCAGCCCTGGGTGTTCTTTGGAAGTACTGATGCTAAAGCTGAAATTCCAGTGCCTTGGCCACCTCATGCGAAGAGTTGACTCATTGGAAAAGACTCTGATGTTGGGAGGGATTAGGGGCCGGAGGAAAAGGGCACGACAGAGTATGAGTGGCTGGATGGCATCACCAACCCGATGGACGTGAGTTTGGGTGAACTCAGGGCGTTGGTGATGGACAGGGAGGCCTGGCATGCTGCAATTCATGGGGTCGCAAAGTGTCGGACATGACTGAGGGACTGAACTGAAATGAATTGAGTGCTCTGGAGAGATCTTCTGGGCTCCTCTGGGGCCATATTATGGTTAGGAGGCCCGAGAAGCCTCTTTTCCTGAATCTAAGACAAATCATCTAGGGGAACAGGGGCTTATTACCAGTCACATTCTGTACATAGTAAATCCTGCAGTTTGAAACAAAGGAATCTCTGGGAGGGCTATAAATGTTCAATATATAAAAATTAACCTTAAGCTATAAGTCACACATCCTAGCAAGAGAGAATATCCCATAAAGTTGGAAACAAAAAAGAAAGGGTTTGCAACCTTTTATAGATAAATTTTTAAAATATGGCCTCTTAATACACTTTCAGTCTCCATGCAATAACCCTATTCTGCTAATTGTTCAGTCAAATGGAGGATATCAAATGGTATAAGACATTATAGCAGTAAATGATGCCATGGTCCTTATATATCCCCTTCTGACCAATCCTTATATTAGCCCAGGTTCATGGAGATGCCAAACAGTTTACTATTCTCACCTTCCTTTGGATCCAACTTCATCTTTCCTCACGGTATCTATCTCCCTTAAAAGAGACTGTCACCCCTTGTGGCCAAATGTAACAATATACCTGTGCAGTGCTATTTTAGGTATTTCAGGAAAGCCCACACTTGTTGGTCCAGGACCTAGGAAAATGATTAAAGGGAATACACTTAAAATAAGGAGCAATTCTACATGATATAGATGATTTATCAATATGTAGCCCCACCATGGAGGCCTCAGATCAGAACCATCAAAGTTCTTAGTTTCCTTGGGACCCAGGGCTATAGTATTTCTAAAAAAAAAAAAAAAAAGGCACAAATCTCAAAAGATCATGTTAAATACTTGAGATATCTTGTAAACCATGGAAGTAGACAATTATCTCCAGATAGAAATCAAACTATAGTAGACCTAAGCACCCTAAAAACAAAGAAACACCTTCTCAGGCATGGCAGGATCTTGAAAATTTTGGATTCCAGGATTCAGACTAATGACTAAGCTTATATATGAAGCCACTAAAGGCCCAGATACAGAAACATTTCTTTGGACTAGGAAACAAGAGATGTTTATTATATCAAACAGGCCTTCACCAGAGCTACTCTGGGTCTTCCCAATTTAAAAAAAAAAAGTCATTTTTCTTGCACCTAGCCAAAAAGCAGGGGGCAGCTCCAAGAATCCTCATATAAAAACTGAGAGAAGCTCCTCAGCCTATAGGCTACTTTTCCAAGATTACATTTTATGGCCCAAGTTTAGTCTCACTGCCTCTGGGTGGTAGCTGCCATCTCTTTATTAGTTGAAGATGCTAAAAAGCTTATCTTTGAACAACCACTTGAGGAAGCCCAGACTCCTCATCAATGACAAGGAATTCTGGAGATTAAATGTCACCACTGGGTAACTGGAGGCTGCCATAACAAGTACCAGGTACTTGTTAAGTACCAAGTACTCCTTTACTCCCTCAAAGTAATCCTCAAAACTTACCATACCCTTTATACCTGTCCATTCATTTGCTCAGTTGTGCCTGACTTTGCAACCCCATGGACTGCAGCATGCCAAGCTTCCTTGCCCATCACCAACTCCTGGAGCTTACTCAAACTCATGTCCATTGAGTTGGTCACATCATCCAACCATCTTGTCCTCTGCTGTCCCCTTCTACTCCTTCCTTCAGTCTTTCCTATCATCAGGACCTTTTCTCATGAGTCAGTCCTTTGCATCAGGTAGTCAAAGGATTGGAGCTTCAGTATCAGTCCTTCCAGTGAATATTCAGGATTGATTTCCTTTAGGATTGACTAGTTTGATCTCTTTGTAGTCCAAAGGACTCTCAAGAGTCTTCTCTAATACCACAGTTCAAAAGCTTGATCTATTAGACCAGACCACAGAAAATCTTGAGGAGGAACGGTTTACTGATGGAAATCATTTTGTTAAGATAGAGTCATGAAGGCAGGTTATGCTATTGTGAGCACACACAGTATCATAGATGCAAAGCCTTTGCCACCCAGCACATCAGCCCAGAAAGCTAAACTGATAGCCCTACCCTGAACCTTAAATTAGAGGAAATAAAAATTAGAAAGTTATCAGTTCATTTCAGTCGCTCAGTCATGTCAGACTCTTTGCGACCCCATGAACTGAAGCACACCAGGCCTCCCTGCCCATCACCAACTCCTGGAGTTCACCCAAACTCATGTCCATCGAGTCGGTGATGCCATCCAGCCATCTCATACTCTGTCATCCCCTTCTCTTCCTGCCCCTAATTCCTCCCAGCATCAGGGTCTTTTCCAATGAGCCAACTCTTCATGTGAGGTGGCCAAAGTACTGGAGTTTCAGATTTAGCATCAGTACTTTCAAAGAATACCCAGGACTGATCTCCTTTAGAATGGACTGGTTGGATCTCCTTGCAGTCCATGGGACTCTCAAGAGTCTTCTCCAACACCATAGTTCAAAAGCATCAATTCTTCGGTGCTCAGCTTTCTTCACAGTCCAACTCTCACATCCATACATGACCACTGGAAAAACCATAGCCTTGACTAGATGGACCTTTTTTGGCAAATTAATGTTCTGCTTTTGAATATGCTATCTATGTTGGTAATAACTTTCCTTCCAAGGAGTAAGCATCTTTTAATTTCATGACTGTAATCACCATCTGCAGTGATTTTGGAGCCCCCCCACCAAAAAAAAAAAAAAAACAAAGTTTGACACCGTTTCCACTATTGCCCATCTATTTCCCATGATGAGATGGGACCAGATGCCATGAACTTTGTTTTCTGAATGTTGAGCATTAAGCCAATTTTTTCACTCTCCTCTTTCACCTTCATCAAGAGGCTTTTTAGTTCCTCTTCACTTTCTGCCATAAGTGTGGTGTCATCTACATATCTGAGGTTATTGATATTTCTCCCAGCAATCTTGATTCCAGCTGTGCTTCTTCCAGCCCAGTGTATCTCATGATGTACTCTGCATAGAAGTTAAATAAACAGGGTGACAATATACAGCCTTGAGGTACTCCTTTTCTTATTTGGAACCAGTCTGTTGTTCCATGTCCAGTTCTAACTGTTACTTCCTGACCTGCATATAGGTTTCTCAAGAGGCAGATCAGGTGGTCTGGTATTCCCATCTCTTTCAGAGTTTCCCACAGTTTATTGTGATCCACACAGTCAAAGGCTTTGGCATAGTCAATAAAGCAGAAATAGATGTTTTTCTGGAACTCTCTCGCTTTTTCCATGATCCAGCAGATGTTGGCAATTTGATCTCTGGTTCCTTTGCCTTTTCTAAAACCAGCTTAAACATCTGGAAGTTCATGGTTCACATATTGCTGAAGCCTGGCTTGGAGAATTTGAGCATTATTTTACTAGCGTGTGAGATGAGTGCAATTGTGTGGCAGTTTGAGCATTCTTTGGCATTACCTTTCTTTGGGATTGGAATGAAAACTGACCTTTTCCAGTCCTGTGGCCACAGCTGAATTTTCCAAATTTCCTGGCATATTGTGTGCAACACTTTCACAGTATCATCTTTCAGGATTTGAAATAGCTCAACTGGAATTCCATCACCTCCAGTAGCTTTGTAGGTAGTGATGTTTTCTAAGGCCCACTTGAGTTCACATTCCAGGATTTCCGGCTCTAGGTGAGTTTTCACACCATTGTGATTATCGGGGTCGTGAAGATATTTTATAGGTCCATACCATTTCTGTCCTTTATCAAGCCCATCTTTGCCTGAAATGTTCCCTTGGTATCTCTAATTTTCTTGAAGAGATCTCTAGTCTTT
The DNA here is from genome assembly GCF_055505025.1 of Bos grunniens. Lineage (NCBI taxonomy): Eukaryota > Metazoa > Chordata > Mammalia > Artiodactyla > Bovidae > Bos > Bos grunniens. The sequence goes on along the minus strand of NC_141179.1, from coordinate 3,077,354 downwards.
CCCATTCTGTTGTTTTCCTCTATTTCTTTGCATTGATCACTGAGGAAGGCTTTCTTATCTCTCCTTGCTATTCTCTGGAACTCTGCATTCAGAGGCTTATATCTTTTCTTTTATCCTTTGCTTTACACTTCTCTTCTTTTCACAGCTAATTGTAAGGCCTCCCCAGACAGCCATTTTGCTTTTTTGCATTTCTTTTCCATGGGGATGGTCTTGATCCCTGTCTCCTGTTCAATGTCACAAACCTCCATCCATAGTTCATCAGGCACTCTATCTATCAGATCTAGCCCCTTAAATCTACTTCTCACTTCCACTGTATAATCATAAGGGATTTCATTTAGGTCATACCTGAATGGTCTCATGGTTTTCCCTACTTTCTTCAATTTCAGTCTGAATTTTGCAATAAGGAGTCATGATCTGAGCCACAGTCAGCTCCTGGTCTTGTTTTTGCTGCCTGTATATAGCTTCTCCGTCTTTGGCTGCAAAGAATATAATCAATCTGATTTTGGTGTTGACCATCTGGTGATGTCCATGTGTAGAGTCTTCTCTTGTGTTGTTGGAAGGGGATGTTTGCTATGACCAATGCGTTCTCTTGGCAAAACTCTATTAGCCTTTGCCCTGCTTCATTCCGTATTCCAAGGCCAAATTTGCCTGTTACCCCAGGTGTTACTTGACTTCCTACTTTTGCATTCCAGTCCCCTATAATGAAAAGGACATCTTTTTGGGGTGTTAGATCTAAGAGGTCTTGTAGGTCTTCATAGAACCGTTCAACTTCAGCTTCTTCAGAATTACTGGTTGGGGCATAGACCTGGATTACTGTGATATTGAATGGTTTGACTTGGAAACGAAAAGAGATAATTCTGTAATTTTGAGATTGCATCCAAGTACTGCATTTTGGACTCTTTTGTTGACCACAATGGCTACTCCATTTCTTCTAAGGGATTCCTGCCCACAGTAGTAGATATACGCAGACTCAAAATATACCTTCCTTCTTTACATGCCCACTCAGCTATCTGAAATGAAGAAGATTTTTTTTTAAGTATTAATTTACAATGTTGTATTGGCTTCTGAAAGAGGACTTTTAAGTGTAAAAAATTTCTCTGTAAAATATAGAGCTGAGATTTCACACCTAATAGAAACAGTTCAAAACCCAAAACAAACACAATTAACCACAATTCTTGATACTGAATATCGGTTGGCAAATTGAAAACTGGTCTCTAGTTTGTTCTTTTGGATAGCACAATATAAAAACTTTCTAGCAGGAGGTTTTCATTTACTCATAATAACCCTTTTCTTTTCAGTCACATTGATTTATGCTATATTTTGTCTAGTACTCCATTGTTTTCCCTGTTGTTGTAAACCTGTGACTAAGTCATTTTGGTCCAAGAAGGAGAGCTGGAACACACTGGTCCAGTTCTTTCTAAAAATAGGAAAACATGTTAAGTTTTAACCCTGAGGTTGACAAACATGAGTGTATATCAGGCAGAATGACTTTTTGGCAGGGGTGATATAGCCTCCTCTGTCTGGTCAGCAATAACGAAAACCCTCCCCAAATTAACCGGGTTCTTCCCTGTCTGGGCCCTTTAATGGCTACTATTATTCCTTTCCTTTTTTCTCCTCATTTCCTTGAGCTTTTGGTTAAGATTATGTCTTCCAGGCTCTGATAATTTGAAGTAAGGCTCATGATTGCTTTAGGAATTCAACCCCTTCCAGTTGATAGCTGCCCAGGTTTGTAAAAGTCCTTGGAAGTGTCAACGAGGAACTTGACTCCAAGACAGGCTATACCTCCAGGGTAGGCTAAGGTCTTCAGCCCCTATCCAGCAGGAAGAAAGTTCAGATGAAGAAACCTTTAGCCCCTTACCCCATAGGAATAAGGGTACAAAATCTCTCAAAGGGAAATAAGATAGGATGGGACCTTGTATCAGGGTTTGCACGTGGACAAATCTCTCCTCAAGCAACAAAACACAGAGACAGTATGAAGAACTAAACAAACAAACAAACAAACAAACAACAATAACAACAAACAACTGTGTACAAGCACAGTTGAGGCATATTATGGACAACAAGATACAAAAAGACCAAAAGAAGCCAAATGCCACTTCCAAAGAGCCAGGTCAAAAACAAAATGTCAAGAAAAAAAGCAGAGCACTGCATACATCTCTTGGACTTAACACCACTCAAAGTGTGGGAACCACCTAAGCCATCCCTCTGGCCTGACCCCTGGACATACCCTTAGCATCACCCTGTATCAAGAAACCAATTTCCCCTACTTGGGGATCAAGAAGGTGAATCAGGTACTTATTTTCACTCCTCCATGCTGCAGCAAGGTCCTGAATAAAGGCTTCCCTAGGTTTTTGGTCTGGGCTCATCAATTTGTATTGATTAGGGGGATAGTCAAGAATCCTGGTTATCATTGGTAACACTACTTAATGTAAGACTTACTCTCTTAAGAAGTTTAAAGCTTTAAAGTGCATCACATTGAATTGATCACTATAGGCATTATGCTGTATTGCTGATGTCTAGAACTTATTCATCACACATGACTAACTTTATACTCATTGAAAAAGAAATTCTCAGTCCTTTACATTTGCTGCTTTCTAGAATTCTAACAACCAAACAAGGAACTCACATAAACGAATGCCTATAGGTTCAATGGCTGGCTGCAGAAAACAGTGCTTTGTTATATTTTGTATCTAACCAGAGAAAAAGTTGATGGAGAGTTCTGACAAAATGTGATCCACTAGAGAAGGGAATGTCAAACCATGTCAGTATTCTTGCTTTGAGAGCCCCATGAACAGTATGAAAAGGCAAAAAGATAGGACACTGAAAGATTAACTACCCAGGAGAGCAGATGCCCAATATGTTACTGGAGATCAGTGGAGAAATAACTCCAGAAAGAATGAAGAGACAGAACCAAAACAAATACAGCACCCAAGTGTGGATGTGACTGGTCATGGAAGCAAAGTCTGATGCTGTCAAGAGAAATATTGCTTAGGAGCCTGGAATGTTAGGCCCATGAATCAAGGCAAATTGGAAGTGGTCAAACAGGAAATGGCAAGAGTGAACATCAACATTTTAGGAATCAGCAAAATAAAATGGACTGAAATGGGTGAGTTAAACTCAGATGACCATTATATCTACTACTGAGGGCAATAATCCATTAGAAGAAATAGAGTAGCCATGATAGTCAACAAAAGAGTCCAAAATGCAGTACTTGGATGCAATCCCCAAAACGACAGAATGATCTCTGTTCATTTCCAAGGCAAACCATTCAATATCACAGCAATCCAAGTCTATGCCCCTAAGAGTAATGCTGAAGAAACTGAAGTTGAGCGGTTCTATGAAGACTTACAAGAACTTATAAAACTAACACCCCAAAAAGGTGCCCTTTTCATTATAAAGGACTGGAATGCAAAAGTAGGAAGTCAAGTAACAGCTGGGGTAACAGGAAAATTTGGCTTTAGAGTACAGAGTGAAGCAGGGCGAGGGTTTATAGAGTTTTTCCAAGAGAACGCACTGGTCATAGCAAAAATCCACTTTCAACAATACAAGAAGAGACTCTACACATGGACATCACCAGATGGTCAACACCAAAACCAGATTGATTATATTCTTTGCAGCCAAAGACTGAGAAGCTCTATACAGGCAGCAAAAGGAAGACCTGGTGCTGACTGTGGCTCAGATCATGAAATCCTTATTACCAAATTCAGACTTAAATTTAAGAAAATAGGGAAAACTACTAGACCATTCAGATATGACCTAAGTCAAATCCATTGTGATTATACAGTGGAAGTGAGAAATAGATTAAAGAAATTAGATCTGACAGACAGAGTGCCTGAAGAACTATGGATGGAGGTTTGTGACATTGTTCAGAAGAGAGGGATTAAGACCATGCCAAAGGAAAAGAAATGAAAGAAAAGCAAATGGCTGTCTTAGGAGGCCTTACAAATAGTTGTGAAAAGAAAAGACACAAAAAGCAAAGGAGAAAAAGAAAGATATAAGCTTCTGAATGTAGAGTTTCAAAGACTAGCAAGCAGAGATTAGAAAACCTTACCCAGCAATCAACGCAAAGAAATAGAGGAAAACAAAAGACTGTTCTATACATCTGTGTCTCTTTTGCTGTCTCACATATAGGGTTATCATTACCATCTTTCTAAATTATGTATATATATATATATATGTGTGTGTGTGTGCGTGTGTGTGTGTGTTAGTATACTGTATTGGTGTTTTTCTTTCTGGCTTACTTCACTCTGTATAATCGGCTCCAGTTTCATCCACCTCATTAGAACTGATTCAAAATTTTTAATGGCTGAGTAATACTCCATTGTGTATATGTACCACAGCTTTCTTGTCCATTCATCTGCTGATGGACATCTAGGTTGCTTCCATGTCCTGGCTATTATAAACAGTGCTGCGATGAACATTGGGGTACACGTGTCTCTTTCCCTTCTGGTTTCCTCAGTGTGTATGCCCAGCAGTGGGATTGCTGGATCATAAGGCAGTTCTATTTCCAGTTTTTTAAGGAACCTCCACACTACTCTGCATAGTGGCTGTACTAGTTTGCATTCCCACCAACAGTGTAAGAGGGTTCCCTTTTCTCCACATCCTCTCCAGCATTTATTGCTTGTAGACTTTTGGATCACAGCCATTCTGACTCGCGTGAAATGGTACCTCATTGTGGTTCTGATTTGCATTTCTCTGATAATGAGTGATGCTGAGCATCTTTTCATGTGTTTGTTAGCCATCTGTATGTCTTCTTTGGGGAAATGTTTATTTAACTCTTTGGACCATTTTTTGATTGGGTCATTTATTTTTCTGGAATTGAGCTGCAGGAGGTTTACAATAATACCACCAAAAGAATTTATAGACAACACACACACAAATGTGGCAGAATGTAAAAACTGGGAATTCTGGAATTAAGGGATACTTAAAATTATTCTTGTGAAATTCCCATAATTTTGAAATAATTAAAATAAAAATATATTGCTAAAAAAAGAAAGAAAGAAATAGAGGAAAACAATAGAATGGGAAAAACCAGAGATCTCGTCAAGAAAATTAGATATACCAAGGGAACATTTCATGCAAAGATGGGCTCTATAAAGGACAGAAATGGTATGGACCTAAAAGAAGGAGAAGATACTAAAAAGAGGTGGCAAGAATACACAGAAGAACTATACAACAAAGATCTTCTTGACTCAGATAATCACAATGGTGTGATCACTCACCTAGAGCCAGACATCAAGGAATGCGAAGTCAATTGGGCCTTAGGAGCATCACTATGAACAAAGCTAGTGGAGGTGATGGAATTCCAGTTGAGCTGTTTCAAATCCTAAAAGATGATACTATGAAAGTGCTACACTCAATATGCCAGAAAATTTGGAAAATTCAGCAGTGGCCACAGGACTGGAAAAGGTCAGTTTTCATTCCAATCCCAAAGAAGAGCAATGCCAAAGAATGCTCAAACTACTGCATAATTGCACTCATCTCACAGGCTAGTAAAGTAATGCTCAAAATTCTCCAAGCCAGGCTTCAACAGTATGTGAACTGCGAACTTCCAGATGATAAAGCTGGACTTCAATAAGCAGAGGAACCAGAGATCAAACTGCCAACATCCCCTGGATCATCAAGAAGGCAAGAGAATTCTGGAAAAAAAACAAATAACATCTATTTCTGATTTATTGATTATGACAAAGTCTTTGACTGTGTGGATCACCACAAACTGTGGAAAATTCTTAAGGAGATGGTAATACCAGACCGCCTGACCTGCCTCTTGAGAAATCAGTATGAAGGTCAGGAAGCAACAGTTAGAACTGGACATGGAACCACAGACTGGTTCCAAATAGGAAAAGGAGTATGTCAAGGCTGTATATTGTCACTCTGTTTATTTAACTTATATGCAGAACACATCATGCAAAATGCTGGGCTGGATGTAGCACAAGCTGGAATCAAGATTGTCAGTAGAAATATCAATAACCTCAGGTATGCAGATGACACCACGGTTATGGCTGAAAGTGAAGAACTAAAGAACCTCTTGCTGAAAGTAAAAGAGGAGAGTGAAAAAGTTGGCTTAAAACTCACCACTTTAGTTCTTCACTGAGAAAAATAAAATCATGGTTTTAGTCCCATCACTTCATGACGAATCAATGGGGAAACAGTGGAAACAATAACAGACTTGATTTTCTTGGGCTCCAAAATCACTGTAGTTTGTGACTGCAGCCATGTAATTAAAAGACACTTGCTCCTTGAAGAAAAACTATGATCAGGAGTCTGGAATCCTCAAGGAAGAGTAACAGACAAACTTTTTTTTTTTTTCCCTCTACATTCCTTAGTCTTAGTCACATAAAACATTTTTTGTTTTTGTTTTTTTTTCTTTTTTAAGCCAGGAACTGATGATTACACAAGAAACAACTAAATTTAAACTCTGTGCTAGGGATTATATAGCAGTATACTGCTTGAGGACAGTTTCTACTTCCTGAAAACCTTTTGATTAATCCTGATATCTTAGAATATATTTTATGGGAGTCGGTCTGGTAGAATCTCTCTGTTGTTAAATTCTAATCCGATTATACTAGAATATAAATTTTATTGGAGAGGGTTTGGTAAACTTTTTACAACCTTGAATCATTCTTCTGATTTATTGTAATAACTAATTTAAAAAGTATATAACTGGGGGGATGAGCTAAGATGGTGGAGGAGTAGGATGGGGAGAACACTTTCTCCCCCACAAATTCATCAAAAGAACATTTAAACGCTGAGTAAATTCCACAAAACAACTTCTGAATGCCAGCAGAGGATATCAGGCTTCCAGAAAAGCAGCCCAAATCTTCGAAAGGAGGTAGGAAAAAATATAAAAGACAAAAGAAGAGACAAAAGAGGGAGGGACGGAGTTCCGTCCCAGGAAGGGAGTCTTAAAAAGAGAGAAGTTTCCAAACACCAGGAAACCTTCTCACTGCCGAATCTGTGCTGAGCCTTGGAAGCACAGAGAGCAACATAACAGGGAGGAAAAATAAATAAACAATTAAAACCCGCAGATTACGAGCCCTATGGTAACTCTCCCAGTGGAGAAGCAGCGCAGATGCCTGCACAGGCCACTAGCAAGCAGGGGCTAGGCAGGGAGGCTCGGCGCGGGCTGCATCACTTAGAGTAAGGATATGGCCTGAATACCCCGAGCACTATCTGAGCGAAATAATTTGGGCTAGCAAACCAGACTATGGGGTATCTACCACGTGAAAAGCCAGCCCTAATCTAAGACACTGCCAGGCCTGCACACGGAACAAAGGACTGAACAGAGATAGCCGGCTGCAGACCATCCCCCTCCAGTGACAGGCAGCCAGAGCCGGAAGGGGGCAATCGCAGCCCCAGAGAGACATTATCTATAAAACTGTAAGCAGGCTTCTTTGCTAACTAAGACTTCTTGGGGGTCTGGACGGTCAACATCCGCCTGAGAAGGTGTGCGGGTTGTACACCTAGATAACTGAGCGGCGGGGAGGCGATAAGTCGCAGCAATCCTGATCGCCAAACACCTCACCACCTGAGCTGCTCGGACCTGGGAAGGGCACAAAACACAGGCCCAACCGAGTCTGTGCCTCTGAGGACTACCCGAGTGCCTGAACCTGAGCGGCTTGGACCTGGGAGGTGCAAGCAGCCCAAGGCTGGCCACGGATGGTTCCTGGCGGAGCAACCTAGAGTCTGAGCAGTGTGGGCAGGGAGGCTACACATGCCGTGAGCGGGGGCAGACCCAGTGTGGCTGAGGCACTGCGAGCACATGCCAGTGTTATTTGTTTGCAGTGTCCCTCCCTCCCCACAGCATGACTGAACAAGTGAGCCTAAAAAAAAAAAAAAAAGTGTCCTCCACCGTCCCCTTTGTGTCAGGGCGGAAACCAGACACTGAAGAGACCAGCAAAAAGAAGAGGCTCTAACAGAGGAAACCGCCTTGGAAGCTACAGGCAATAGATTAAAACCCTGTGGTTAACACTGTCTACATAGGAAGGGGCCTATAGATCTTGAGAAATATAAGTCGGACCAAGGAACTAGCTGAAAATGAACTGAACCCACAATACCTGCAACAAAACCACAGAAAGTCCTAGATATATTTTTACTATTTTTACGATCATTCTTTCTTTTTTTTTTTTTAATTTTTAAAAAAAATTTAAGTCCTCTATTACTCCTTTAATTTTCACTTTTATAACCTACTATTACTTTGCCAAAAAAAAAAACAACATATTTTTTAAAGCAAACTTCATATATAAATTTTTTATAATTTTTTGACTCTTTTTTTTTTCTTCTTCTTTTCTTTAACATTGTATTTTTGAAATTCCAAACTCTACTCTAGATTTTTAATTTTAGCTTTTTGGTATTTCTTATCAATTTTGTACCTATATTTTGTTTTTAAAATTTTTGTGACTTTTTTTTTCTCTCCCTTTCTTTCTCTTCTTCTTTTATATAACATTGTATACCTGAAATTCCAAACTCTACTCCAGATTTTTAATTTATGCTTTTTGGTATTTGTTATTAATTTTGTAACTATATATTCTTTATAATTTTTGTGACTTTGTTTTTGTTTTTTTTTTGTTTGTTTTTTTCTCTTTCTTTTCCTTTTTCTTTTAACATTGTATTTTTGAAATTCCAAACTCTATTCTAGATTTTTAACTTTTGCTTTTTGGTATTCGTTATCAATTTTATACCTATATTTTCTTTATAATTTTTACAACTTGGTTTTTGTTTTTGTTTTGTTTTTTCTCTCTTTCTTTTCCTTTTTCTTTTCTTTAACATTGTATTTTTGAAATTCCAAACTCTATTCTAGATTTTTAACTTTTGCTTTTTGGTATTCATTATCAATTTTATACCTATATTTTCTTTATAATTTTTGCAACTTTGTTTTTGTTTTTGTTTTGTTTTTTCTCTCTTTCTTTTCCTTTTTCTTTTCTTTAACATTGTATTTTTGAAATTCCAAACTCTACTCTAGATTTTTAATTTTTGCTTTTATGTATTTGTTACCAATTTTGTACCTTTAAGAACACAATCTTCAGTACCCGTTTTTCACTAGGGAGTGAGATTACTGGCTTGACTGCTCTCTCTCCCTTTGGACTCTCCTTTTTCTCCACCAGGTCGCCTGTGTCTCCTCCCTAACCCCTCTCTACTCTACCCAACTCTGAATTTCTGTGTGTTCCAGATGGTGGAGAACACTTAGGGAACTCATTACTGGCTGGATCTGTCTCCCTCATTTTCATTCCCCCCTTTTATCATCCTGGCCACCTCTGCCTCCGTCCTCCTTCTTCTCTTCTCTGTATAACTCCGTGAACATCTCTGAGTGGTCCAGTTGTGGAGTGCACATAAGGAAGTGATTACTGGATAGCCCATTCTCTCCTCTATTGATTCCACCTCATCTCATTCGGGTCACCTCTAACTCCCTCCTCCCTCTTCTCTTTTCCATGTAACGCTGTGAACCTCTCTGGGTGACCGTCACGGTGGAGAAACTTTTCATCTTTAACGTAGATGTTTTATCAATGGTGCTGTATAGAAGAAGAAGTTTTGAAACTACTGTAAAAATAAGACCAATAACTGGAAGCAGGAGGCTTAAGTCCAAACCCTGACTCCAAGGAACTCCTGACTCCAGGGAACATTAATTGACAGGAGCTCATCAAACGCCTCCATACCTACACTGAAAACAAGCACCACACAAGGGCCAAGATTCCAGGGCAAAACATACCAAACAAATTCTCCAGCAACAAAGGAACACAGCCCTGAGCTCCAAGATACAGGCTGCCCAAAGACACCCCAAAACCATAGACATCTCAAACTCATTACTGGACACTTCATTGCACTCCAGAGAAAATCCAGCTCCACCCACCAGAACACCGACACAAGCTTCTAAAACCAAGAAACCTTGACAAGCCACCTGTACAAACCCACACAAAGAGTGAGGAAATGCCACAATAAAGAGAACTCCACAAACTGCCAGAATACAGAAAGGACACCCCAAACTCAGCAATTTAAACAAGATGAAGAGACAGAGGAATACCCAGCAGATAAAGGAACAGGATAAATGCCCACCAAACCAAACAAAAGAGGACGAGATAGTGAATCTACCTGTTAAAGAATTCCGAATAATGATAGTGAAATTGATCCAAAATCTTGAAATCAAAATGGAATCATAGATAAATAGCCTGGAGACAAGGATTGAGAAGATGCCAGAAAGGTTTAACAAGGACCTAGAAGAAATAAAAAAGAGTCAATATATAACGAATAATGCAATAAATGAAATTAAAAACTCTGGAGGCAACAAATAGTAGAATAACAGAGGCAGAAGATAGGATTAGTGAATTAGAAGACAGAATGGTAGAAATAAATGAATCAGAGAGGAAAAACAAATTAAAAGAAGTGAGGACAATCTCAGAGACCTCCAGGACAATATTAAATGCTACAACATTCAAATCATAGGGGTTCCAGAAGAAAGAAGACAAAAAGAAAGACCATGAGAAAATACTTGAGGAGATAATAGTTGAAAACTTCCCTAAAATGGGGAAGGAAATAATCACTCAAGTCCAAGAAACCCAGAGAGTCCCAAACAGGATAAACCCAAAGAGAAACACCCCAAGACACATATTAATCAAATTAACAAAGATCAAACACAAAGAACAAATATTAAAAGCAGCAAGGGAAAAACAACAAATGATACACAAGGGAATTCCCATCAGGATAACAGTTGATCTTTCAATAGAAACTCTTCAAGCCAGGAGGGAATGGCAAGACATACTTAAAGTGATGAAAGAAAAACAACCTACAGCCCAGATTATTGTACCCAGCAAGGATCTCATTCAAATATGAAGGAGAAACCACAAGCTTTACAGACAAGCAAAAGCTGAGAGAATTCAGCACCACCAAACCAGCTCTCCAACAAATACTAAAGGATATTCTCTAGACAGGAAACACAAAAACAGTGTACAAATTCGAACCCAAAACAATAAAGTAAATGGCAATGGGATCATACTTATCAGTAATTACCTTAAACGTAAATGGGTTGAATGCCCCAACCAAAAGACAAAGACTGGCTGAATGGATACAAAAACAAGACCCCTACATATATTGTCTACAAGAGACCCACCTCAAAACAGGGGACACATACCGACTGAAAGTGAAGGGCTGGAAAAATATTTACCATGCAAATAGGGACGAAAAGAAAGCAGGAGTAGCAATACTCATATCAGATAAAATAGACTTTAAAACAAAGGCTGTGAAAAGAGACAAAGATGGTCACTACATAATGATCAAAGGATCAATCCAAGAAGATATAACAATTATAAATATATATGCACCCAACACGGGAGCACTGCAATATGTACGACAAATGCTAACAAGTATGAAAGGAGAAACTAACAATAACACAATAATAGTGGGAGACTTTAATACCCCACTCACACATATGGACAGATCAACTAAACAGAAAATTAACAAGGAAACACAAACTTTAAATGATACAATAGACCACTTAGACCTAATTGATATCTATAGAACATTTCATCCCTAAACAATTAATCTCACCTTTTTCTCAAGCGCACGCGGAACCTGCTCCAGGATAGATCACATCCTGGGCTATAAATCTAGTCTTGGTAAATTCAAAAAAATAGAATCATTCCAAGCATCTTTTCTGACCACAATGCAGTAAGATTAGATCTCAATTACAGGAGAAAAACTATTAAAAATTCCAAATATGGAGGCTGAACAACACGCTGCTGAATAACCAACAAATCACAGAAGAAATCAAAAAAGAAATCAAAATTTGCATAGAAACGAATGAAAATGAAAACACAGCAACCCAAAACCTGTGGGACACTATAAAAGCAGTCCTAAGGGGAAAGTTCATAGCAATACATGCATATCTCAAGAAACAAGAAAAAAGTCAAATAAATAACCTAACTCTACACCTAAAGCAACTAGAAAAGGAAGAAATGAAGAACCCCAGGGTTAGTAGAAGGAAAGAAATCTTAAAAAATTAGGGCAGAAATAAATGCAAAAGAAACAAAAGAGACCATAGCAAAAATCAACAAAGCCAAAAGCTGGTTCTTTGAAAGGATAAATAAAATTGACAGGCCATTAGCCAGACTCATCAAGAAACAAGGGGAGAAATATCAAATCAATAAAACTAGAAATGAAAATGGAGAGATCACAACAGACAACACAGAAATACAAAGGATCATAAGAGACTACTATCAACAATTATATGCCAATAAAATGGATAACATGGAAGAAATAGACAAATTCTTAGAAAACTACAACTTTCCAAAACTGGACCAGGAAGAAATAGAAAATCTTAACAGACCCATCAAAAGCACGGAAATTGAAACTGTAATCAAAAATCTTTCAGCAAACAAAAGCCCAGGTCCAGACAGCTTCACAGCTGAATTCTACCAAAAATTTAGAGAAGAGCTAACACCTATCCTACTCAACCTCTTCCAGAAAATTTCAGAGGAAGGTAAACTTCCAAACTCATTCTATGAGGCCACCATCACCCTAATACCAAAACCTGACAAAGATCCCACAAAAAAAGAAAACTACAGGCCAATATCACTGATGAACATAGATGCAAAAATCCTAAACAAAATTCTAGCAATCAGAATCCAACAACACATTAAAAAGATCATCCACCAAGACCAAGTGGGCTTTATCCCAGGGATGCAAGGATTCTTCAATATCTGCAATACAATCAATGTAATACACCACATTAACAAATTGAAAGATAAAAACCATATGATTATCTCAATGATACAGAGAAAGCCTTTGACAAAATTCAACACCCATTTATGATAAAAACTCTCCAGAAAGCAGGAATAGAAGGAACATACCTCAACATAATAAAAGATATATGACAAACTCACAGCAAACATTATCCTCAATGGTGAAAAATTGAAAGCATTTCCTCTAAAGTCAGGAACAAGACAAGGGTACCCACTTTCAACATTACTATTCAACATAGTTTTGCAAGTTTTGGCCACAGCAATCAGAGCAGAAAAAGAAATAAAAGGAATCCAAATTGGAAAAGAAGAAGTAAAACTCTCACTATTTGCAGATGACATGATCCTCTACATAGAAAACCCTAAAGACTCCACCAGAAAATTACTAGAACTAATCAATGATTATAGTAAAGTTGCAGGATACAAAATCAACACACAGAAATCCCTTGCATTCCTATACACTAATAATGAGAAAATAGAAATAGAAATTAAGGAAACAATTCCATTCACCATTGCAACAGAAAGAATAAAATACTTTGGAATATATCTACCTAAAGAAACTAAAGACCTATATATAGAAAACTATAAAACACTGGTGAAAGAAATTAAAGAGGACACTACTAGATGGAGAAATATACCATGTTCATGGATTGGAAGAATCAATATAGTGAAAATGAGTATACTACTCAAAGCAATTTATAGATTCAATGCAATCCCTATCAAGCTACCAACGGTATTCTTCACAGAGCTAGAACAAATAATTTCACAGTTTGTATGGAAATATGAAAAACCTCGAATAGCCAAAGCTATCTTGAGAAAGAAGAATGGAACTGGAGGAATCAACCTACCTGACTTCAGGCTCTACTACAAAGCCACAGTCATCAAGACAGTATGGTACTGGCAAAAAAACAGAAACATGGATCAATGGAGCAAAATGGAAAGCCCAGAGATAAATCCACACACCTATGGACACCTTATCTTTGACAAAGGAGGCAAGAACATACAATGGATTAAAGACAATCTCTTTAACAAGTGGTGCTGGGAAAACTGGTCAACCACTTGTAAAAGAATGAAACTAGAGCGCTTTCTAACAGCATACACAAAAATAAACTCAAAATGGATTAAAGATCTAATCGTAAGACCAGAAACTATAAAACTCCTAGAGGAGAACATAGGCAAAACACTCTCTGACATACATCACAGCAGGATCCTCTATGACCCACCTCCCAGAATATTGGAAATAAAAGCAAAAATAAACAAATGGGACCTAATTAAACTTAAAAGCTTCTGCACAACAAAGGAAACTATTAGCAAGGTGAAAAGACAGCCTTCAGAATGGGAGAAAATAATAGCAAATGAAGCAACTGACAAAGAACTAATCTCAAAAATATACAAGCAACTCCTACAGCTCAACTCCAGAAAAATAAATGACCCAATCAAAAAATGGGCCATCTGGTTTCCTCAGTGTGTATGCCCAGCAGTGGGATGGATTCATTTTGATATTTGGCAAAACTAATACAATTATGTAAATTTAAAAATTAAAAAAAAAAAAATGGGCCAAAGAACTAAATAGACATTTCTCCAAAGAAGACATACAGATGGCTAACAAACACATGAAAAGATGCTCAACATCACTCATTATCAGAGAAATGCAAATGAAAACCACTATGAGGTACCATTTCACACCAGTCAGAATGGCTGCGATCCAAAAGTCTACAAGCAATAAATTCTGGAGAGGGTGTGGAGAAAAGGGAGCCCTCTTACACTGTTGGTGGGAATGTAAACTAGTACAGCCACTATGGAGAACAGTGTGGAGATTCCTTAAAAAACTGGAAATAGAACTGCCTTATGATCCAGCAATCCCATTGCTGGACATACACACTGAGGAAACCAGAAGGGAAAGAGACACGTGTACCCCAATTTTCATCACAGCACTGTTTCTAATAGCCAGGACATGGAAGCAACCTAGATGTCCATCAGCAGATGAATAGGTAAGAAAGCTGTGGTACATATACACAATAGAGTATTACTCAGCCATTAAAAAGAATACATTTGAATCAGTTCTAATGAGGTGGATGAAACTAGAGCCGATTATACAGAGTGAAGTAAGCCAGAAAGAAAAACACCAATACAATATACTAACACATATATATGGAATTTAGAAAGATGGTAACAATAACCCTGTATGTGAGACAGCAAAAGAGACACTGATGTATAGAACAGTCTTATGGACTCTGTGGGAGAGGAAGAGGGTGGGAAGATTTGGGAGCATGGCATTGAAACATGTATACTATCATGTATGAAACGAGTCGCCAGTCCAGGTTCGATGCACAATACTGGATGCTTGAGGCTGGTGCACTGGGACGACCCAGAGGGATGGTATGGGGAGGTAGGAGGGATGAGGGTTCAGGATGGGGAACACATGTATACCTGTGGCGGATTCATTTCTATACTTGGCAAAACCAATACAATATTGTAAAGTTTAAAAATAAAATAAAATTAAAAAAAAAAATAACAGAAAAAAAAAACAAAAAGTATATAACTCCCTTGCTAAAGACTAGCGAGTGGGTCACTCTCCTTCTGATGTCTAAGTCAGAAGTTCTCTCTGTCCCTTTTCTTAAGTTAATAAAGCTCTGCTACACAAAAACTCTTGAGTGATCAAGCCTGGTCCTTGATCCCAAAGCCAAATCTTCTTCTTCTGAAATCACAAATCCAACATCGTTCATTGTAAGCTATCAGAAGGGCTGATGCTGAAGCTGAAACTCCAGTAGTTTGACCACCTGATGCGAAGAATTGACTCCTTGGAAAAGACTCTGAAGCTGGGAAAGATTGAAGGCAGGAAGAGAAGGGGACACCTGAGGATACCATGGTTGGATGGCATCACTGACTAGATGGACGTGAGTCTGAACAAGCTTTGGGAGTTGGTGATTTACAAGGACGCCTGGCATGCTGCAGTTCATGGGGTCACAAAAATTTGGACACGACTGAGTGATTGAACTGAAACTTATTCAATGTGCAGATTTAGAGCATTCCATTTAAGAGGTTGATTTTAGTGATATTTTCAGTTGTTTTTAGAAATCTCTGCTGCTGCTGCTGCTAAGTCGCTTCAGTCGTGTCCGACTCTGTGCGACCCCATAGACGGCAGGCCACCAGGATCCCCCATCCCTGGGATTCTCCAGGCAAGAGTACTGGAGTGGGGTGCCATTGCTTTCTCTAGATACTTGGAATTTTCCAGAGAAACAGCAAAAGAAGATCAGCAGTTTCCTTTCGTATGTTACAACTTCTGGTTCCCACAACTTAGGAAACACCTTGAGTGATCAACACAAATTGTCACAAAACATTATTATCCAGTTTGATGAAATAAAATTTGTATTTTAAGGCACGACAAGATAAATTCAAACATGAAAATCTATTTTTGGACATGGCCATTTCCTCCCTCTCTTATTTGCAGTGTTTCTGCATTATATATTAAACTGAACTCCTCAATGATGTTAGTTTACTGCCTGTTTGAGAACATATATTATTATTTTTTTCTTCTTCTGACTAGCAATGGAAATTTTTTTAAATAAAAATAGCAATCTTTCCCAACTGTATAGGGGATCATGATAACTTCCTTCTTGCTTTCTATGTGCTTACCTGGACTATATATATTTGGTGAAATTTATGTAAAATTTCAGAACTTCATCCTGATGTAAAATTATTTCTCAAAATGGATATGACTCTGCCTTTGACTTTTATTTTATTTTATTTTTAAACTTTACATAATTGTATTAGTTTTGCCAAATATCAAAATGAATCCACCACAGGTAAAAAACAGAACAGTTGGTGATTTTGAGAGTCTATCTCTCAAGTTATATTGTTCAGATTGGTTAGAAATAAATTTTTCTTTTTTTTTTTTCTTAACATGTCTATTTCTGCTTTATTGACTATGCCAAAGCCTTTGACTGTGTGGATCACAATAAACTGTGGAGAATTCTGAAAGAGATGGGAATAGCAGACCACCTGACCTGCTTCTTGAGAAATTTGTATGAAGGTCAGGAAGCAATAGTTAGAACTGGACATGGAACAACAGACTGGTTCCAAATTGGGAAAGGAGTATGTTAAGGCTGTATATTGTCACTATGCTTATTTAACTTATATGCAGAGTACATCATGAGAAATGCTGGGCTGGAGGAAGTACAAGCTGGAATCAAGATTGCTGGGAGAAATATCAATAACCTCAGATATGCAGATAACACCACCCTATGGCAGAAAGCAAAGAACCAAAGAGCCTTGGTTCTTTGGTTGAAAAGAGTGAAAAAGTTCGCTTAAAGCTCAACATTCAGAAAACAAAGATCATGGCATCCGGTCCCATCACTTCATGGCAAATAGATAGAGAAACAGTGGCAGACTTTATTTTTTGTGGGGGGGGGGCTCCCAAATCACTGCAGATGGTGAGTGCAGCCATGAAATTAAAAGACGCTTACTCCTTGGAAGAAAAGTTATGACCAACCTAGACAGCATATTAAAAAGTAGAGACATTACTTTGCCAACGAAGGTCTATCTAGTCAAGGCTATAGTTTTTCCAGTAGTCATGTATGGATGTGAGAGTTCAACTATAAAGAAAGTTGAACACTGAAGAACTGATATTTTTGCACTGTGATGTTTTGCACTGTGATGCACTGTGATGCAGTCCCTTGGATTGCAAGGACATCCAACCAGTCAATCCTTAAGAAAATCAACCCTGAATATTCATTGAAAGGACTGATGCTGAAACTTCAATACTTTGGCCACCTGATGCGAAGAACTGACTCACTGGAAGAGACCCTGATGCTGGGAAGATTTAAGGCAGGAGAAGGGGACAACAGAGGATGAAATGGTTGAGTGGCATCACCGACTTGATGAACATGAGTTTGAGTAAACTCTGGGAGTTGATGATGGACAGGGAAGCCTGGCATGCTGCAGTACACGGGGTCACAAAGACTTGGACAGGACTTTGGGACTGAACTGAAGTGAAGTGAATAAGCACATGAAAACATACTCAACATCATTAGGCATACTATAAATTAAAATATAAATTGCAATGAGTTACCCCTAAATTACAATTATTAAAATTCTTATAATTACAAAGCCAAAGGCTACCCTATGTTGTGCCAGTGGTAAAGAACTTGCCTGCCAATTCAGAAGACACAAGAGATGTGGATTTGATCCCTGGGTCGGGAAGATCCCCTGGAGGAGGAAATGGCATCCAAGCCAGTACTCGTCCAGAGAGTACTGGGCAGAGTACTCCCATGGACAGAGTACTTCGGTGGACAGAACTATTTGACCAGCTACAGTCCATAGGGTCACAAAGAGCAACTTAGCTCTGTGAAGCAACTGAGCATGCACAAAATTTATAGAGAAATGAATTCTTCCACTGCTGGTCAGACTAGGAATGATATAACTACTTTAATATTTGTGTGTGTGTGTGGGTGTGTGTGTGTGTGTGTGTGTGTGTTGGAGCGGGCTTCCTGGTGGTGGCTCAGATGGTAAAGAGTCTGTGTAATGCAGGAGACCTGGCTTCGATCCCTGGATCAGGAAGCTCCCCTAGAGAAGGGAATGGCTATCCACTCCAGTATTCTTCCCTGGAGAATTCCATGGACAGAGGAACCTGGTGGGCTACATTCCATGAAGTGGCAAAAAGTCGGACAGGACTGAGCAATTAACACTTTCACTTTTCATAGTTTATTTGCAATGTTGTTGTTTATTTGCAAGGTTCAAGTGTCAGACACAGTAATTTAGTTATTCCTATATGTGTACCTATTCTTTTTCAGAATATTTCCCCATATGGTTTATTACAGAATATTGAGTAAGGTTCCCTGTCTTATACAGTAGGTCCTTGTTGATTTCCATTTTGTAGATAGCAGTGTATATATGTTAATCACACTCTCCTAGTTTATCCCTCTCCCAAACTTTCCCTTTTGGTAACTATAAATTTATTTTCTAAGTCTGTTTTAGTTTTGCAAATAAATTCATTTGTATCATTTTTTGAATCATACATATAAGTGATATCATGATATTTGTCTTTATTTGTCATACTTACTTTATTCAGTATAATAAGCTCTAAGACCATTCATGTTGTTGTATACGGCATTATTTCATTCTCTTTTTAGGTGTGAGTTATATTTCCCTGCATATACGTACCACCTCCACTTTGTCCATTCATCTGTCAATGTACATTTAAGATACTTCCATGTCTTAGTTACTGTAAATAGTGCTCCTATGAATATTGGGATGCATGTATCTTTTTGAAGAATGGTTTTTCCAAATATATGTCCTGGAGTGGGATTGCTCGGTAGCTCTACTTTTAGCTTTTTGAATAACTATTCTCCATAATGGCTGCACCATGCTACATTCCAACTAACAGGATAGGAGAGTACCCCTTTCTCCACACCCTCTCCAGCATTTATTGTTTGTAGGCTTTTTGATAATGGTCCTTCTGACCAGTGTGAAGTGATAACTCATTGCACTTTTTATTTTCATTTCGCTATTAGTTATGTTGAGTATATTTTCATATGCTTTTGAGCTATTTGTATATCTTCTTTGAAGAAGTATCTATTATTCTATTATGAAGAATTATCTATTATATCTATTATGAAGAAGCCCAATAATAATGGAGAGGGTAGCCTATCCCTTCTCCAGTGGATCTTCCTGACCCAGGAATTTAACCAGGGTCTCCTGCATTGCAGGCAGATTCTTTATGAACTGAGCTATCAGGGAAGCTAATTTTAAATGAGCATGCCATAAATAACATACCTTCAAATACATGAAGAAAATTTGACAGAAATAAAGTGAGATATATAAAAATCTAAAATAACTGTTGGAGATTTATGACCATATTCTCAGTAACTGACAAAATGAATAAAAACTGAAATAAAATTAATGGATAAAGAACATCTGATCAACACTTTTGATGAACACTTTTAATCTTATTGACAGGAGAGTATATCCAATACTGCAGAATACACATTATTTTCACATGAAACATTTACCAAGACATTTGAGAATATTGAAGGTATTGTACAAAATACCTGATCAGTATCCCTAAATATTATCAAGATGATCAACAACAAAGAAAGTGTAAAAAGCTGAAATTATCTTAAAGATAAATGAATGCTTAAGGTAAGGAGGCATCTTGAAACAGGAAAGAAGACCAGGAAAATACTAATGATGCTGCTGCTGCGAAGTCGCTTCAGTCGTGTCCAACTCTGTGAGACCCCATAGACGGCAGCCCACCATGCTCCCCTGTACCTGGGATTCTCCAGGCAAGAACACTGGAGTGCATTGCCATTTCCTTCTCCAATGCATGAAAGTGAAAAGTGAAAGTGAAGTCCCTCAGTTGTGTCTGACTCTTAGCGACCCCATGGACTGCAGCCTACCAGGCTCCTCCGTCCATGGGATTTTCCAGGCAAGAGTACTGGAGTGGGGTGCCATTGTCTTCTCCATACTAATGATAACTGAATGAATTATAGACTTAAATTAATAATAATGTACCAATATAAGCTCAGTAATTGTAACAACTGTAGCATACTAATGTAAGACATTATAAGGGAGGAACTGTGTACAGTACATATGGGACTTTGTGTACTAATCTTTGCAATTGTTCTGTAAATTCAAAGCTGTTAACAAAAGTATGAATTATTAAAATATGCCCCCAAATAAAAAACTAATAAAGACCAACACATTAATTTTTTTAAAAAAACTTGAAAATGACTAAACAGAGTTAAAAAAATATTTTCTGTAATTTCACCACCCCAATTATAACCACTGGTAGTGGTCTAATGCCTTTCTTTCACAATATTTTATTTATAAATAAGCATATATATTTTTATCCAATTTAAATCTTGAATCCAAAACTTAATACTATTTGGCCATCTTGCTTGTGCACCTAACCTTATAATCTAAATATTTTATCATGCCCACTGTATATTCTTTAAAGCAAAATAAGTACATAACACTGAATTGAGTTCATGTATTATAGTCAATTTGTTTTTAAAAGTAAAATCGGACAGTATATTTTTATTTTGATTAATTTTGAAGAGGATAATTATTATTCTAGTGGGGATTTCCAGGTAGTTTAGTGTTAAATAATCTGCTTGTCAGTGCAGGAGATACAGGAGACACAGGTTCAATCCCTGTGTTGGGAAGATCCCCTGGAGGAGGAAACAGCAACCCACTGAAGTATTCTTGCTTAGGAAACTCCATAGACAGAGGAGCCTGATAGACTGCAGACCATGGGGTCTCAAAGAGTAGGACACGATGAAGCCCACAAACACATTAGTTGGCTACATAGATATTTACAATTACAATTATTTCTCTAGTACAAATTCTGACAGTATGTTACTACATAAGAGTAATAACATTATTTAAACACTTGATCATCCTTGTCAAGTTGCTTTACAGAAGATTTATTCCTACATTTACTTTTGCAGTTTATGAGCATTGTATCATTCTGTATGTTTTGCTAATGAGATCAATAATAATATCATCTATAGGTTCGATGTTCTTTCTTTAGTTAATGTTGATATATTTTTCATGTATGTGTTTGTTTCCTCTGTACAAGTTCTTTGTTTTTTGTTCCCTGTGTTTTTTTTTAAATTTTATTTTATTTTTAAACTTTACATAATTGTATTAGTTTTGCCAAATATCGAAATGAATCCACCACAGGTATACATGTGTTCCCCATCCTGAACCCTGTTCCCTGTGTTTTAATTAGAAATCAACATTTTTCTTTGGGACTTTAATAATCATTTATGTACTAAGGAATTTAACTCCTGAAAAGTCTCATATATTTCTAGTATTTCTATGAGTATTATATTTGTATGTAGTCAAATCTAAAAATGTTTTCCACTATCACTATATGCACTATTTTTGTGTTAATAAAATAGTTTTGTGTTAATAAAATAGTTTTATGTTAATAAAATAGCAGTGGCCAAAGGACTGGAAAAGGTCAATTTTCATTCCAGTTCCAAAGAAGGGTAATGCCAAAGAATGTTCAAACTACCACACAATTGTACTCATCTCACATGCTAGCAAAGTAATGCTCAAAATTCCCCAAGCCAAGCTTCCACAGTATATGAACCGTGAACTTCCAGATGTTCAAGCTGGATTTAGAAAAAGAAGAAGAACCAGAGATCAAACTGCCAACATCCCCTGGATCATTGAAAAAGCAAGGGAATTCTGGAAAAAAAAATATGCTGCTGCTTTATTGATTATGACAAAGTCTTTAAATGTGTAGATCACAAAAAAACTGTGGAAAATTATTTAAGAGATGGAAGACCACCTTACCTGCCTCCTGAGAAATCTGTATGCAGGTCAAGAAGCAACAGTTAGAAACGTACATGGAACAACAGACTCGTTCCAAATTGGGAAAGGAGTATGTCAAGGCTGTATATTGTTTATTTAAATTATATGCAGAGTACATTAGGCAAAATGCTGGACTGGATGAAACACAAGTTGGAATCAAGATTGCCATGAGAAATATCAATACCCTCAGATACACAGATGACACTACCCTTACAGCAGAAACTGAAGAGGAACTAAAGAGCCTCTTGATGAAAGTGAAAGAGGAGATTGAAAAGGTTGGCTTAAAATTCAACATTCAAAAAACTAAGATCACGGCATGCGATCCCATCATTTCATGGCAAATAGATGGGGAAACAGTGGAAACAGTGTCAGACTTCATTTTTTTGGGCTCCAAAATCACTGCAGATGGTGACTGCACCATGAAATTAAAAGACACTTGCTCCTCAGAAGAAAAGCTGTGACCAACTTAGACAGCATATTAAAAAGCAGAGACATTATTGCTGACAAGGGTCTGTCTAGTCAGAGCTATGATTTTTCCAGTAGTCATGTATGGATGTGGGAGTTGGACTATAAATACAGTTGAGCACCAAAGATTTGATGCTTTTCAACTGTGATGTTGGAGAATACCTTTGAAAGTCCCTTGGACAGCAAGAATATCAAACCAGTCAATCCTAAAGGAAATCAATTCTGAATATTCTTTGAAAGAAATGATGCTGAAGCTGAAACTCCAATACTTCGGCCACCTGATATAAAGAATTGTCTCAATGGAAAAGACTCTGATGTTGGGAAAGGGTGAAGGCAGAAGGAGAAGGGGATGACAGAGGATGAGATGGTTGAATGGCATCACTGACTTAATGGACAGGAGTTTGAGTTGGCAATGGACAGGGAAGCCTGGCATGCTGCAGTCCATGGGCTTGCAAAGAGTTGGACACGAATGAGCAACTGAACTGAACTGTCTTTACAGTTCTTGTATTATATATGCATCCAGTGTTGTATTCATCGTATTATGTTATACTGTATAACTTTATACATCTGGCGTCGCAAAGAGTCAGACACAACTGAGCGACTGAACTGAACTGAACCTTGTCTAAAGCTAAGGGCATTATAAGGAAAAGCACTATGCCATCTTTCCCTATGCATCTGTCATGTTTAACACACATTTTTGAAGTATACTGGGTGTCACATTTTTCCAGTAAGTAAGGAATTTCAGGATAAGAAGCTGTAAATCAGAAAGTCCATTTTTTATGAACACAGAGAAGTTGGAGTCTCTTCCAGACAGATATTTCATTCATCCAAAATCATCAAAGCTGGTCATCTTAGAATCAGACAAGTTCTTTCTGAAGAGTTTTGAATAAACTGACATAATTCCTTTATCTGTAAAGTTGTAATTTTCAAAATTTTTAGCAGACCTCCCCCCTGCAATTTGACAAATTATTATCTCAGGAATATATTTACAAGTTAATTTATACATTTGTAGAGGTTTATTTTTGTAAGTATTTCATCCTTTTTCTTTACACACAGCCATTGTATTAAAGAAATTCTGCTATCTGGATTATACTAGGAAACATTTTGGTCTTCAAACTGAATTTAAAAGTAACATTTTTTGTTTTGTTTTGTTTTGTTTTGTTGCATGGGGTCTTTGTTTCTGTGTGTGGGCTTCTCTCTAGTCTTGGGGAGCTGGGCCTAGTCTTCCTTGTAGTGCTTGGGCTTCTCATTGTGGGGGCTTTTCTTGTTGTGGAGCACAGGCTTTAGGCACATGAGCTTCAACAGTTGCAGCACGTGGGCTCAGTAGATGCAGTGGGCAGCTCTAGGGCCACAGGCTTCTCCTCTTGCAGCACACAGGCTCAGTAGGTCATGGCTCATGATCTCAAGAGCATGGACTCAGATATTGTGACACTTAGGATTAGTTGCTCCGTGACATGTGAAATTTTCCTAGACCTGAGATCGAACCCATGTCCCCTACATTGGCAGGTGGATTCTCATCTACTATGCCACCAAGGAAGTCCTTACCTCAGTAACAGAGGCTTTTTATCAAGTATGGACATGTATAAGCTATATATTTATTGTACTTTCTTTTTCTTTTTGTTAAGAAAATGTTTATTTTAGAATGTTACCAAAGACATAAAAATTTTATGACTCAGAAAAAAAATAAACACCCATAGACTCATCACTTAGATCAACTCTTTTAACATATTGACAGTCTTTAATTCCTGTCTCTCTTTTCTTAGGTACTTTATTTGTGATCTGCCACATTATTCATTCTTTAATGCTCAAAATTCTCCAAGGCAGGCTTCAGCAATATGTGAACTGTGAACTTCCTGATGTTCAAGCTGGTTTTAGAAAAGGCAGAGGAACCAGAGATCAAATTGCCAACATCTGCTGGATCATGGAAAAAGCAAGAGAGTTCCAGAAAAACATCTATTTCTGCTTTATTGACTATGCCAAAACCTTTGACTGTGTGGATCACAATAAATGGTGGAAAATTTTGAAAGAGATGGGAATACCAGACCACCTGATCTGCCTCTTGAGAAATTTGTATGCAGGTCAGGAAGCAAAAGTTAGAACTGGCCATGGAACAACAGACTGGTTCCAAATAGGAAAAGGAGTTCGTCAAGGCTGTATATTGTCACCCTGTTTATTTAACTTATATGCAGAGTACATCATGCAGAACGCTGGGCTGGAAGAAGCACAAGCTGGAATCAAGACTGCCAGGAGAAATATCAATAACCTCAGATATGCAGATGACACCACCCTTATGGCAGAAAGTGAAGAGGAACTCAAAAGCCTCTTGATGAAAGTGAAAGTGGAGAGTGAAAAAGTTGGCTTAAAGTTCAACATTCAGAAAACGAAGATCATGGCATCCGGTCCCACAACTTCATGGGAAATAGATGGGGAAACAGTGGAAACAGTATCAGACTTTATTTTTCTGGGCTCCAAAGTCACTACAGATGGTGGCTGCAGCCATGAAATTAAAAGATGCTTACTCCTTGGAAGGAAAGTTATGACCAACCTAGATAGCATATTCAAAAGCAGAGACATTACTTTGCCAGCAAAGGTCCGGCTAGTCAAGGCTGTGGTTTTTCGTGTGGTCATGTATGGATGTGAGAGTTGGACTGTGAAGAAGGCTGAGCACCGAAGATTTGATGTTTTTGAACTGTGGTGTTGGAAAAGACTCTTGAGAGTCCCTTGGACTGCAAGGAGATCCAACCAGTCCATTCTGAAGGAGATCAGCCCTGGGATTTCTTTGGAAGGAATGATACTAAAGCTGAAACTCCAGTACTTTGGCCACCTCATGAGAAAGGTTGACTCGTTGGAAAAGACCCTGATGTGGGAGGGATTGGGGGCAGGAGGAGAAGGGGATGACAGAGGATGAGATGGCTGGATGGCATCACTGACTCAATGGATGTGAGTCTGAGTGAACTCCGGGAGTTGGTGATGGATAGGGAGGCCTGGCGTACTGCGATTCATGGGGTCGCAGAGTGTTGGACACGACTGAGTGACTGATCTGATCTGCTGACAAAACTAGACAGCATATTAAAAAGCAGAGATATCACTTTGCCGACAAAGATCCATATAGTCAAAGCTATGGATTTTTCAATAGTCATGTATGGATGTGAGAGTTGGACCATAAAGAAGGTTGAGCACCAAAGAATGGATGCTTTTGAACTGTGGTGTTGGAGAAGACTCCTGAGAATTCCTTGGACTGCAAGGATGTCAAACTAGTCAAACATAAAGAAAATAAATCCTGAATATTCATTAGAAGGACTGATACTGAAACTGAAGTTCCAGTACCTCAACTACCTGATGCAAAGAGCCAACTCAGTAGAAAAGACCCTGATGCTGGGAAAGATTGAAGGCAGGAGGTGAAGGGGATGACAGAGGGTGAGATGGTTAGATGACGTCACTGACCTGATGGACATGAGTTTGAGCAAGGTCCGGGAAAGAGTGAAGGACGTGGAAGCTTGGTGTGCTTCAGTCCATGGGATTGCAAAGTGTTAGACCTGACTGAGTGACTGAACAACAATAGTATTCTTACGTGACTTTCCTTGTGGCTCAGACAGTAAAGGATCTGCCTGCAATGTAAGAGACCTGGGTTTCATCCCTGGGTTGGGAAGATCCCCTGGAGGAAGGAATGGCCACCCATTCCAGTATATTTGCATGGAGAAAACCATAGACAGAGGAGTCTGGCAGGCTATAGTACATGGGGTAGCAAAGAGTCGGACACAGCTGAAAGACTAACACTTTCACTTTAATATTCCTGCTAACAACCTAAGTTTATAAACTACATTTTACAATAAATCGAATTTAGCGTATACCTGCAAGGAAAGAAATGAATAATAGGAGCATGGTATTAGAATGACATATAGTTTGGTTTACTATTAGTGCATGGCAATTTATTTTATTCTATTTTATATTTATTGAGTAGAATTGATGAACAGATTATATTAGCTCAGTTACTATAGAGTGACTCAATATTTTATAAATTACACTCCATTTATATTTATTACAAAACAACTGTTATATTTCCCTCTTCTGTAGAATGTATCTTTATAGCTTTTGTATTTTAAATAAAGTTTTATACCTCTTAAGCCTATATCTCTACCTTGCCCCTCCCCTATTTCCTCTCCCCACTAGTAATTTGTTTCTGTATCTGTGAAGTCTCTTCTTGTTTTATTTCTGGGCTCTCTATTCTGTTACATTGATTTTTGTGACTGTAGCTTTTGATTACTGCATGTTTGTAGCATAGCTTGAAGTCAGAGAGAATAACACCTCCAGTTTAATTATTTTTTCTCACAATTGTTTTGGCAATTTTTATTTATTTGTATCATTTTCACACTTCTTCACCAATATTTTGTAGCAGCAGTTGACAACTTTAACACATAGCCCATGCATGCAAATAATATAGACTATGCTTTTTGTGTACCTACATATATTAAAATTTTAAATAATACATTTAAAAGAATTTATTCTTCATTTATTTTCTTTAATAAGAATAATTAAGATAAAGTATTCTTTAATTTTTTCATGGATTTTACCTATAAAATTATCTCATTTTGAACTTTCTTTGGGGAGAATTTTTTTATTCCTGATTTAATCTCCTTGCTCATTCTTGATTTGTTTAAATTTCCTATTACATCATGATTCAGTTTTGGTGAGCTGTATATTTTTAGAAATTTATTTTTTCTAAGTTACCTAATTTTCTGGCTAGTAATCAATCATAACAGACTATCATGATCCTTTGTATTTCTGTGGCATGAGTAATGTCTACTCACTTGTTTATAATTTTATTAATTTGAGAAATGGATCTTTTTCTCAACCTAGCTAACACTTTGTCAATTGTATTTATCTTTTAAAAAACAACTATTAGTTTTTTTGATCTTTTTTATTTTATGTCTTTGGTTTCTATTTCTCCTATTTCAGCACAAATTTTTATTATTTTTTTCTTCTGCTCTAGATTGTTCTTCTTTTCTTCATTTCTTGAGGCATAAAGATGCTACTTTTTTGAGCTTTTTTTTTTCTTAATAAAGGCATTTATAAACTTTCTTTTGCTTAGAACTGCTTTTGCTGAATCCTAAAAGTTTTGCTTTATTGGGTTCCAATAGTTCATGTCTCAGAATTATTTTTATCTTCCTTTTGCTTTCTTTTTGTGACACATTGGTTGTACAGAAGTACACTGTTTAATTTTGACATATTTATTAATTTGCCAGATTTCCTAATATATCAATTTCCATTATGGTTGAAAAATTAAATAATTAGATTTAATCATAACAAACATATACTTGATAAAACTTCAATCATCTTCAGCTCAGTTCAGTTCAGTCACTCAGTGATCTCTAATTCCTAAGCCTTTTTAAATACAACTTGAACATCTGGTATTTCAGTTCACATACTGTTGAATCCTGGCTTGTAGAATTTTGAGCATTACTTTCCTAGTGTATGAGATGAGTACAATTGTGTGGTAGTGTGAATCTTCTTTGGCATTGCCTTTCTTTTAGATTGGAATGAAAACTGACTATTTCCAGTCCTGTGGCCACTGCTGAGTTTTCCAAATTTGCTGGTATATTGAGTGCAGCACTTACACAGCATCATCTTTTAGCATTTGAAATAGCTCAACTGGAATCCCATCACCTCCACTAGCTTTGTTCATAGTGATGCTTCCTAAGGCCCACTTGACTTCACACTCCAGGATATCTGACTCTAGGTGAGTGATCACACCATCGTGGTTATCTGAGTCATAAATATATATTCTGTATAATTCTTCTGTATATTCTTGCCACCTCTTTTTAATATATTATGCTTCTGTTAGTTCCATACCAATTATGTCCTTAATTTTGCCATCTTTGAGTGAAATGTTCCCTTGGTATCTCTAATTTTCTTGAAGATATCTCTAGTCTTTCCCATTCTATTGTTTTCCTATATTTCTTTGTATTGATCACTGAGGAAGTCTTTCTTATCTTTCCATGTTATTCTTTGGAACTCTGCATTTAAAGGGGTATATCTTTCCTTTTCTTCTTAGTCTTTTGCTTCTCTTCTTTGCTCAGCTATTTTCAAGGCCTCCTCAGACAACTATTTGCCTTTTTGCATATCTTTTTTGGAGAAGGTCTTGATCACTGTCTCCTGCCCAATGTTATGAACCTCTATCCTTAGTTCTTCCAGCATTCTTTCTATCATATCTAATCCCTTGAATCTATTTCTCACTTCCACTGTATAATCACAAGGGATTCAT
Source organism: Bos grunniens (assembly GCF_055505025.1). Lineage (NCBI taxonomy): Eukaryota > Metazoa > Chordata > Mammalia > Artiodactyla > Bovidae > Bos > Bos grunniens. Next base: position 3,048,575 of record NC_141179.1, on the reverse strand, counting down.
TTTAGGTCATCCCTGAATGGTCTATTTGTTTTCCCTACTTTCTTCAATTTAAGCATGAATTTTGCAATAAGGATTTCATGATCTGAGCCACAGTCAACTTCCAGTCTTATTTTTGCTGACTGTATAGAGTTTCTCCATCTTTGGGTACAAAGAATATAATCAATCTCATTTCAGCATTGACCATCGGGTGATGTCCATTTATAGAGTCATCTCATGTTATTGGAAGAGTGTGTTTGCTATGTCCAATGCATTCTCTTGGCAAAACTCTGTTAGCCTTTGCTCTGCTTCATTTTATACTACAAGAGCAAATTTTCTGTTACTGCAGGTATCTCTTGACTTCCTACTTTTGCATTTCATTCTTCTATGATGAAAAGGACATCTTTGGGGACATTAGTTCTAGAAGATCTTGTATGTCTACGTAGAACTGTTCAATTTCAGTCCTTGGCATTACTAATTGAGGCATAGACTTGGATTACTGATGTTAAATGGTTTGCCTTGGAAAGCAACAGAGATCATTATGTCGTTTTTGAGATTGTACCCAAGTACTGCATTTCAGACTTGTTGACTATGAGGGCTACTCCATTTTTTCTAAAGGATTCTTGCCCACAGTAGTTAATATAATGGTCATCTGAATTAAATTCACCCATTCCAGTCCACTGATTCCTAAAATGTCAATGTTCACTCTTGCCATCTCCTGTTTGACCACTTCCAATTTACCTTGATTCATGGACCTAACATTTCAGGTTCTTATGCAATATTGTTCTTTACAGCATCAGGTTTTAGTTCCATCACTAGTCTCATCCACAAATGTGCATTGTTTTTGCTTTGGTTCTGTCTCTTCATTCTTTCTGGAGTTATTTCTCCACTTTTCTCCAGTAGCATATTAGGCCTCTACCAACCTGGGGTGTCATATTTTTTTTGTCTTTTCATACTGTTCATGGGGTTCTCAAGGCAAGAATACTGAAGTGGCTTTCCATTTCCTTCTCCAGTGGACCATGTTTTGTCAGAACTCTCCACCGTGACCAGTTTATCTTCGGTGATCCTACATGGCATGGCTCATAGTTTCATTGAGTTAGACAAGGCTGTGGTCCATGTGATCAGTTTGATTAGTTTTCCATGAATGTGGTTTTCATTCTGTCTTCCCTCTGAAGCATAAATATAAGAGGCTTATGCAGCTTCCTGATAGGAGAGACTGACTGTGGGGGAAACTGGGTCTTGTTCTGATAGGCAGGGTCCTACTCAGTAAATCTTTAATCCAATTTTCTTTTGATGGGCCGGGCTGTGATCCCTCCCTGTTGTTTGACCTGAGACCAAGCTAAAATAAGGGTAATGAAGGTAATGGTGACCTCCTTCAAAAGGTCTTGTGCATGCACTGTTGTATTTCAGTGCCCCTCACCCTGCAGCAGGCCACTGTTGATCCACTTCTCCACTAGAAACTCCTGGACACTCACAGGCAAATCTGGGTCAGTCTCTTATTGGGTCCCTGCTCCTTTCTCCTGGGTTCTGGTGCACGCAGGGTTTTGTTTGTGCCTTCCAAGAGTCTGTTTCCACAGTCCTATGTAAGTTCTGTAATCAAATCCAACTGGCCTCCGAAGTCAAATTCCCTGGGGGTTTTCAGTCCCTTTGCCAATCCCCAGGTTGGGAAATCTATTGTGTTTCCTAGAACTTTCTTAACAGTATGAGAATTTATTTGGTATTATTGTTCTGCAGTTTGTGGAATTATCTTACATGTAAATCAATCCTCTTACATTTGTTAATATTTATTTTGTGATTCATATCTATCCTTAGAAGGTGTACTTTGGAAAAAAAATGAATTCTACAGTTGTTGGATGGAATAGTAAATCCATTTGTTCTAATCAATCTTTTCCTATTGATATTCTGTCTGAATACACTATCTGTCGTTTAGAGTGGAGCACTGAGGTGCCTACTATTATTTCATTAGTCTCTACTTTTGCCTTCACATATAGCTCATTTTACAAGCCCAACATTACCCTGATAGTGAAACCAGATAAAAACACAAGAAAAGAAAAGTTATAGGCTAATATCCCTGATGAACACATATGCAAATATCCTCAATAAAGTACTAACAAACTGAATTCAAAAGCAAGTTAAAAGGATTCTACATTATGATGAAGGGCTTCATCCATAATGCAAGGATTGGCTAATATATGCAAATCATTTAATATGATTGATATACCACATTAACAAAAAATGATAAACTCATATCAATTGTGTCTGACTTTTTGTGACGCCATGAACTATACATTCCATGGAATTTTCCAGGCCAGAATACTGCAGTAGGCAGCCTTTCCCTTCTCCAGGGGAGCTTCCCAACCCAAGAATCGAACTGGGGTCTCCTGCATTGCAGGCAGATTCTTTACCAACTGAGCTATGAGGGAAGCCCTATCATCACAATAGATCCAGAAAAATCATTAGACAAAATACAACATTGTTTCATGATTAAAAACTCTCAAGAAATTGGATATAAAAAGAATATGCCCCAATATAATAAAAGCCATATATGACAACTAATGTCAAACTTATTAGTGAAAAGTTAAGGAATAATACATTAATGTCCACCCTGACCATTTCTATTGAACATAGTAGTGGTAGTTTGAGCCATAGCAATCAGGCAAGGGGGAAAAAAAAAAAAAGCATTCATATTGAAAAGGAAGAAGTAAAAGTATTTCTGATTGCAGAATATGCAATCATATATATGGAAAATTATTGCAACCTTATTGCTAAATGAATTCAGTAAAGTTGTAGGTTATAAACTTATCATACAAGAAGCAATTGTGTGTTCTTGTATATTAACAGTGAGAAATGAATAAGGCAATCCTATTCACAATGGCATAAAAAAAATAAAATACTCGAGAATAAATTTACTCAAAGTGATAAAAGACTTTACCCTGAAAAACATAATAGGACAGAAATTAAAGAAGACACATAAATTGCAAGATGTCCCCTGTTCTTGGAAAGGAAGAATCCATGTTGTGAAAATGTATATAGAACCCCAAGTGATCTACAGATTCAGTGCAATCCTTATCAAAATTCTAATGGCATTTTTCACAGAAGTAGAAAACAACTATCTTGAAATGACCCGATATAACCAAACCAATCTTTAGAAAGAAGAACAAACTCAGAGGCATCATATTTCTTTGATTTTAAGCAGTATTACAAAGCAATTGAAACAGTGTGGTATTGGCATAAAAATAGAAACAGACTAGTGGAACAAAAGAGAGACTATATATATATATACCAGTGTATATTGGAAGGAATGATGCTAAAGCTGAAACTCCAGTACTTTGGCTACCTCATGTGAAGAGTTGACTCATTGGAAAAGACTCCGATGCTGGGAGGGATTCAGGGCAGGAGGAAAAGGGGACGACAGAGGACGAGATGACTGGATGGCATCACTGACTCGATGGATGTGAGTCTGAGTGAACTCCATGAGTTGGTGATGGACAGGGAGGCCTGGTGTGCTGCAATTCATAGGGTTGCACAGAGTTGGACACGACTTAGCGACTGAACTGAACTGAACTGAAGTGAGGATGCCAAGAAAACACACCTGAAAAATAATAATCTCTTCAATAAATGGTGCTAGGCAAACTGGTGACCAATGTACAAGATAATAAAATTATAACCCTATTTTACACTACTCAAAAAGGTTAACTTGAAGTTAATCAAGACTTAAATGTAAGAAGCTATAAAACTCCTAGAAGATAACTTAGGGAAATAGCTACTTGATATAGATCTTGGCAATGATTTCTTGGATAAGATATAAAATCACAGGCAACAAAAGCTAAAAAAGCAAATGAGACTACATCAAACTGAAAAGCTTCTATATAGCAAAAGGAACAATTAATAAATTGAAAAGGCAACTTATAGAATGGGAGAAAATATCTGTCACCCATGTATCTTGATAAGGGGTTAAGATACTAAACAGATAATGAACTCATGCAAGTCAATAGCAAAAGTGCAACTAATCCAATTAAAAGATGAAAATGATGAATCAGTCAGTTCAATTCAGTCACTCAGACATGTCCAACTCTCTGTGACCCCATGGACTGCAGCATGCCAGGCCTCCCTGTCCATCACCAACTCCTGGAGTTTACTCAAACTCATGTCTATTGATGCCATTCAACTATCTCATCCTCTTTAATCCATATAAAACCCTAAAGACACCACCAGAAAACTACTAGAGCTAATCAATGAATATAGTAAAGCTGAAGGATATAAAATTAATATAAAGAAATACCTTGCATTCCTATACACTAACAGTGAGAAAACAGAGAAATTGAGGAAACAGTCCATTTACCATTACAACAGAAAGAATAAAATACTCAGGAATACATTTACCTGAAGAAACAAAAGACCTATGTATAGAAAGTTAGAAAACACTGATGAAAGAAAACAAAATGACACAAATAAATGGAGAAATAAAGCACATTTATGGATTGAGAGAATCAACATAGTGAAAATGAGTATATGCCCCAAAGCAATCTATAGATTCAATATAATCCTTATCAAGCTATCAATGGTACTTTTCACAGAAGTAGAACAAATAATTTCACAGTCTGTACGGAAACACCAAAATACCTCGATAGCCAAAGCAATCTTAAGAAAGAAGAACTGAACTGGAGGAATCAACCTGCCTGACTTCAGACTATACTACAAAGCTACAGTCATCAAGATATTATGGTACTGGCACAAAGACAGAAATATAGATCAATGGAACAAAGTAGAAAGCCCAGAGAGAAATCCAAGCACCTATGGACACCTTGTCTTTGACAAAGGAGGCAAGAATATACAATGGAGAAAAGACAATATCTTTAACAAGTAGTGCTGGGAAAACTGGTCAACCACATGTAAAAGAATGAAACAAGAACACTTTCTAACACCATACACAAAAATAAATTCAAAATGGATTAAAGATCTAAATATAAGACCAGAAATTACAAAACCCCTAGAGGAAAATATATGCAGAACACTCTCGGAAATAAATCACAGCAGGACCACCACATAGTAAGGGAAATAAAAATAAAAATGAGCAAATAGGACATGCTTGAACTTAAAAGCTCTTGGACAATGAAGGAAAATAATAAGCAAGAGGATAAGGCATCCTTCAGAATGGGAGAAAATAATAGCAAATGAAACAACTGATGAAGAATTAATCTCCAAAATATACAAGCAGCTCATGAAGCTAAATACTAAAAAATAAAGAACCCAGTCAAAACCTGGGCCAAAGAACTAAAACAATATTTCTCCAAAGAAGACATACAGATGGCTAACAAACACATGAAAAGATGTTCAACATCACTCATTATCAGATAAATGCAAATCAAAACCACAATGAGGTATCATGTCAAACCAGTCAGAATCGCTGTCATCAAAACGTTTACAAAAAAATAAACGCTGGAAAGGGTGTGGAGAAAAGGGAATCCTCTTACACTGTTGGTGGGAAAGTAAACTAATACAGCCACTATGGAAAACAGTGTGGATATTCCTTAAAAAACTGGAAATAGAACTGCTATCAGATCAGATCAGATCAGTCGCTCAGTCGTGTCCGACTCTTTGCAACCCCATGAATCGCAGCACACCAGGCCTCCCTGTCCATCACCAACTCCCGGAGTTCACTCAGACTCACGTCCATTGAGTCAGTGATGCCATCCAGCCATCTCATCCTCTGTCGTCCCCTTCTCCTCCTGCCCCCAATCCCTCCCAGCATCAGAGTCTTTTCCAATGAGTCAACTCTTCACATGAGGTGGCCAAAGTACTGGAGTTTCAGCTTTAGTATCATTCCTTCCAAAGAACACCCAGGGCTGATCTCCTTCAGAATGGACTGGTTGGATCTCCTTGCAGTCCAAGGGACTCTCAAGAGTCTTCTCCAACACCACAGTTCAAAAGCATCAATTCTTTGGCACTCAGCCTTCTTCACAGTCCAACTCTCACATCCATACACGGCCACAGGAAAAAGCATAGCCTTGACTAGACGAATCTTTGTTGGCAAAGTAATGTCTCTGCTTTTGAATATGCTATCTATGTTGGTCATAACTTTCCTTCCAAGGAGTAAGCGTCTTTTAATTTCATGGCTGCAGTCACAATCTGCAGTGATTTTGGAGCCCATAAAAATAAAATCTGACACTGTTTCCACTGTTTCCCCATCTATTTTCCATGAAGTATTGGGACCAGATACCATGATCTTCGTTTTCTGAATGTTGAACTTTAAGCCAACTTTTTCACTCTCCATTTTCACTTTCATCAAGAGGCTTTTGAGTTCCTCTTCACTTTCTGCCATAAGGGTGGTGTCATCTGCATATCTGAGGTTATTGATATTTCTCCTGGCAATCTTGATTCCAGCTTGTGTTTCTTCCAGTCCAGCGTTTCTCATGATGTACTCTGCATATAAGTTAAATAAACAGGGTGACAATATACAGCCTTGATGAAGTCATTTTCCTATTTGGAACCAGTCTGTTGTTCCATGTCCAGTTCTAACTGTTGCTTCCTGACCTGCATACAAATTTCTCAAGAGGCAGATCAGGTGGTCTGGTATTCCCATCTCTTTCAGAATTTTCCACCGTTTATTGTGATCCACACAGTCAAAGGCTTTGGCATAGTCAATAAAGCCGAAATAGATGTTTTTCTGGAACTCTCTTGCTTTTTCCATGATGACACAGCAATTCCACTTCTGGGCATACACACTGAGGAAACCAGAACTGAAAGAGACATGTGTACCCCAGTGCTCATCACAGCACTGTTTACAATAGCCAGGACATGGAAGCAACCTAGATATCCATCCACAGATGAATGGATAATGAAGTTGTAGTACATATACACAATGAAATATTACTCAGATATAGAAAGGATCACATTAAAGTCAGTTCTAATAAAGTGGGTGAAACTGGAGCCTATCATACATAGTGAAGTAAGCCAGAAAGAGAAACACCCATACAGTATATTAACACATATGTATGGGATTTAGAAAAATGGTAATGGCGACCCTATATGCAAGACAGCAAAAGGGATGCAGATGTTAAAACAGACTTTAGGATTATGTGATAGAAGGTGAGGGCGGGAAGACGTGAGAGAAAAGCATTGAAACATGTATATTTCCATATGTAAAATAGATGGTAAGTGCAAGTTTGATGCATGAAGCAGAGCACTCAAAGCTGGTGCTCTGGGACAACCCAGAGGGATGGCATGGGGAGGAAGTTGGGAGTGAGGGTTCAGGTTGGTGGGACACATGCACACCCATGGCTGATTCATGTCAATGTATGGCCAAAACCACCAAAATATTGTAAAGTATTTAGCCTTCAAGTAAAAGAAATAAATCAATTTAAAAATATTAAAGCCAACAAAGGAAAAGCAACAAATAATTTACAAGGGAATTTCGGTAGGGTTATCAACTAATTTCTCAGCAGAAACTCTGCAGGTCAGAAGAAAGTGGCACAATATATTTAAAGTAATGAAAGGGAAGAATCTATAACCAAGAATGTTCTAAATAGCAAAGTTCACGTTCTGATTTGATAGAAAAATTAGAAACTACAGACAAGCAATGGCTAAGAAAATTCAGGACCACCAAACCAGCTTCACAAGAAATGCTGACAGCATTTCTCTAAGTAGGAGGTAAAAAAAGGTCACAAGTAGAAACAAGAAAAACACAAATGGGAAAGCTCATTGATATATATGAGAGAGAGAGAGAGAGAGAGAGAGAGACTGCTATATCAAAACCTGGTGGAAAATGCAAACCAAAAAATACAATAGATGTACAAAAAAAAGAAAAAGCAATCCAAACACAACACTAAAGATTGGCATTTAACAAGAGAAGAAAACAAAAGAGGAAAGAAAGAAGAAAGAACTTTGAAAAGAAAAAAAACTCAAAACCATGAATATGGTGTAATCTCTTTAAACATAAATAGATTAACTGTTCCAAGCAAAACACATAGACTGGCTGAATGAATACAAAACAAGACCCATATATATGCTCTCTAGAAGAGATCCACTTCAGATCTAGGGACACATATGAACTGAAAGTGAGGGCATGGGAAAAGATATTCAATGCAGATGGAAAGCAAAAAAAGGTGGAGTAACAATACTTCTATCAGACAAAACAGACTGTGAAATGAAGACTGATACACGATACAAGGAAGGACACTCCATAATGATCAAGGGATCAATCCAGGGAGAAGGTACAACAATTGTAAATATGTGTATACCAACATAAGAGCACCTTAACATATAAGGCAAACGCTAACAGCCAAAAAAGAAGATATTTACAGTAACACAATAATAGTGGGAGAATCGGTGGCTTAGATGGTAAAGCGTCTGCCTCCAATGCAGGAGACATGGGTTCAATCCCAGGGTTGGAAAGATCTCCTGGAGAAGGCAATGGCAACCCACTCCAGTACTCTTGCCTGGAAAATCCCATGGATGGAGGAGCCTGGTAGGCTACAGTCCATGGGGTTGCAGAGTCGGACACGACTAAGCAGCTTCACTTTCACTTTAGCATCCCACATTCACCAGTGGACAGATCTTCCAGACATAAAACTAATAAGGAAACAAAAGTCTTAAATGATAAATTATACCAAATAGGCTTATTTGGTATTTATAAGACATTCCATCCAAAAGCAGAAGAATACACTTTCTTCTCAAGTGCGCATGGAATATTTTCCAGCACAAATGACATATTGGGTCGCAAATTAAGTCTTAATACATTTAAGAAAACTGAAATCATGTCAAATATCATTTTGGATGACAATGCTACAAGATTAGAAATTAATTACAGGAGAAAACCTGTAAAAAACTCAAACACATAGAGGCTAGACATTATGTTAGTAAATAACCATTTGATCATTGAAAAAATAAAGGAGAAAGTTAAAAAAAAATCCTAGAAGCAAACCACAATAAAAATGTAACAATATAAAAACCTATGGGATGCAGCAGAAGCAAGCCTTTTGGAAATTGGAAAAAAAAAAAAGGAAAGTTTATAAAAATTAAATCTTGCCTCAATAAATAAGAAAAATCCCCAATAAAGAAACTCACCTTATGTCTAAAGGAAATAGAAAAAGAAAAACAAATCAACCCAAAATTAATAGAAGGAATGAAATCATAAAGACCAGAGCATAAAGTAAATGAAATAGAAAAAAAGAAAACAATAGCAAAGATCAATAAAACTAAAAGTTCTTTGGGAAGATAAACAAAACTGATAAACCTTAAACTAGACTCATCAATTTAAAAAAATGGCAGAGGATTCAAATCAATAAAATTAAAAATGAAAAAGGAGATATTACACTGACTCCACAAAAATACAAAAGATCATAAGAGACTACTACAAGCAACTATACACCAATAAAATAAACAACAAAGAAAAAATGGAGAAATTCTTAGAAAGGTGCAACCTTCCAAGACTGAACCAAGAAGAAATAGAAAATATAAAGAGAGCAATCACAAGTACAGAAATAGAAAGTGTGATTAAGAAACTTCCAACAAACAAAAGTCTATTTTTTGGCTTTACAAGATAATTATATTAAATATTTAGAGAAGAGTTAAAACCTATACTTCTGAAACTATTCCAAAAAGTTTCAGGGGAAAGAATACTCCATAGTTCATTTTACAGGGCCAGTAACACCCTGATAAAAAAAAAAAAAAAAAAAAAAAAAAGTTCTCTCTAAAAAAAAAAAAAAAAAAAGCCAAAAGTACCACAAAAAAATAAGAAAATTACAGCCAATATCACTGAAGAATATAGAATCCAGCAGGAGCAAACCGAATCTAGCAACACATTGAAAGGATCAAAAAACATGGTCAAGTATGATGTATCCCTGGAATGCAAGGATTCTTCAATATATGTAAATCAATCATCATGATACATCATACTAGAAAAGTGAAGAATGAGAGTCATATGATCATGACAACATTCAGCACCTATTTGCGATAAAAACTGTACAGAAAGTGTTCATAGAGTGAACCTACATCAATATAATGTAGGCCATATGTGACAAACCCATAGCAAATACTCTTAATGTTGAAAAACTGAAAGCATTTCCTGTAAGATCTGGAATAGGACAGGTTTTCCACTCTTGCCACTTTTCTTCAACACAATCTTCAAAGTCCTAGACCTGTAAATAAGGGAAGAAAAATATATAAAAGGAATCCAATTTGAAAAACAAGAAATAAAAATTTCACTCTTTGCAGATGACATATTATATACAGGAGATCCTAAAAATGATACCAGAAAATAACTACTGCTACTACTACTACTACTACTACTAAGTTGATTCAGTCATGTTCGACCCCATAGTCGTGTGCGACCCCATAGACGGCAGCCCACAAAGCTCCCCTGTCCCTGGGATTCTGCAGGCAAGAATACTGGAGTGGGTTGCCATTTCCTTCTCCATGCATGAAAGTGAAAAGTGAAAGTGAAGTCGCTCAGTCGTGTCCGACCCTCAGCGACCTCATGGACTTCAGCCTTCTAGGCTCCTCCATCCATGGGATTTTCCAGGCAAGAGTACTGGAGTGGGGTGCCATTGCCTTCTCCAAGAAAATTACTAGAGCTCATCGATGAATTTGGTAAACTTGTAGGATACAAAATTAATACACAGAAATCTCTTGTATTTCTATACATTATCAATGAAAGATTATAAATTGAAATTAAGGAAACAATCTCATTTTTCATCCCAGCAAAAGGAATAAAATGTCTATGGAATCTAGAATAAAATGACTTAAGGCTGAAAAAGACCTGTAGTCAAAATACTGTAAGATATAATAAAAAAATTACAAATGACACAGATGGAGAGATAGACCATGTACTTGGATTGGAAGAATCAATATTGTGAAAATGATTGTACTACCCAAAGCAAGCAGATAAGTGTAATCTGTATCAATGTATCAGTGGCATTTTGCAAAAAATTAGAACACAAAATTTTGCAATTTATATGGAAACATAAAAGCCAATAGCCAAAGCAATCTTGAGAAAGAAAAATGAAGCCTGGAGAGATCAGGCTCCCTGACTTAAGATTATACTACAAAACTACAATAATCAAGACATTATGGAACTGGATCAAAAACAGAAATATAGATCAATGGAATAAGACAGAAATTTCAGAGAAACTCTCAAGCACATATGGTCACCATAATACAAAGGAGGTAACAATGGAAAAATGACAATCTTTTCAGTAAATGATGCTGGGGAAACTGAACAGCTAGCTACATGTAAAAGAATGCATTTAGAAGACTCCCTGAAACCATACACAAAAATAAATTCAAAATGAATTAAAGACCTAAATATAAGGCCGGATAGTGTAACAATTTTAGTAGAAAATATAGGCAGAACATTCTCTGGCATAAATTGCAACAAAATATTTTTTGATCCATCTCCTAGAGTAATGAAACTAAAAACAACAGTAAACAAGAGGAAGCTAATTAAACTTAAAAGTTTTGGCATAGAAAAAGAAATAAAAAACAAAACAGAAAAACAATCCTTAGAATAAGAGAAAATATCTGCAAACTATGCAATGGATGAACAATTGATATCCAAAATATACAAACAGCTCATGCAGTTTGGTACCAAAAAAATCAAATAACCCAATCCAAAAATGGCAGAAGAACTAAACAGATATTTCTCCAAATAAGATACACAGATGGCCAAAAAGCATAGGGGGAAAAATGCTCAGCATCATTAATTATTAGAAAAATCCAAATTTAACTACAATAATATATCATCTCACACCACTAAGAATAGCCATCATAAAATATCTGCAAACAGTAAGTTCTGTAGAGGGTGCAGAGAAATGGGAACCCTCCTACACTATTGTTCAGAATTTAAAATTGTATAGCCACTATGGAGAACACTATGACTGTTTCTTTAAAAAAAAAAAAAAAGCTACCATATAATCGTGCAATCCCTATTTTAGGCATATATATAGACAAAACCATAATTCAAAATGATACATGCACCCCAATGTCCAACAATAAGCATCAGTTCACTTCAGTTGCTCAGTCGTGTCCGACTCTTTGCGACCCCATGAATCACAGCACTCCAGGCCTTCCTGTCCATCACCAACTCCCGGAGGTCACCCAAACTCACGTGCATTGAGTCAGTGATGCCATCCAGCCATCTTATCCTCTGTTGTCCCCTTCTCCTGCCCCCAATCCCTCCCAGCATCAAGGTCTTTTCCAATGAGCCAACTCTTCACATTAGGTGGCCAAAGTTTTGGAGTTTCAGCATCAGCATCAGTCCTTCCAATGAACACCCAGGACTGCTATCCTTTCAGATGGACTGGTTGGATCTCCTTGCAGTCCAAGGGAATCACAAGCGTCTTCTCCAGGACCAGAGTTAAAAAGCATCAGTTCTTCAGCGCTCAGTTTTCTTCACAGTCCAGTTCTCACATCCATACATGACCAATGGAAAAACGATAGCCTTGACTAGATGGGCCTTTGTTAGCAAAGTTAGAAATATCAATAACCTCAGATATACATATTAAAAAGAGACATATCTAGGTTTCTGAATATTGAGCCTTAAGCCAACTTTTTCACTCTTCTCTTTCACTTTCATCAAGGAGCTTTTTAGTTCTTCTTCACTTTCTGCCATAAGGGTGGTGTCATTTGCATATCTGAGGTTATTGATATTTCTCCCAGCAATCTTGATTCCAGCTTGTGCTTCTTCCAGCCCAGCGTTTCTCATGATGTACTCTGCATAGAAGTTAAATAATCAGGGTGACAATATACAGGTTTGATGTACACCTTTTCCTGTTTGGAACCAGTCTGCTGTTCCATGTCCAGTTCTAACTGTTGCTTCCTGACCTGCATATAGGTCTTTTAGAGGCAGGTGAGGTGGTCTGGTATTCCAATCTCTTTCAGAATTTTCTGCAGTTTGTGGTGATCCACACAGTCAAAGGCTTTGGCATAGTCAATAAAGCAGAAATAGATGTTTTTCTGGAACTCTCTTGCTTTTTTGATGATCCAGTGGATGTTGGCAATTTGATCTCTGGTTAATCTGCCTTTCCTAAAATCAGCTTGAACATCTAGAAGTTCACAGTTCATGTATTGCTGAAGCCTGGCTTGGAGAATTTTGAGGATTACTTTATTAGCATGTGAGATGAGTGCAATTGTGTGGTAGTTTGAGCAGTCTTTGGCATTGCCTTTCTTTGGGATTGGAATGAAAACTGACCTTTTCCAGTCCTGTGGCCACTGCTGAGTTTTCCAAATTTGCTGGCATATTGAGTGCAGCACTCTTACAGCATCATGTTTCAGGATTTGAAATAACTCAACTGGAATTCCATCACTTCCACTAGCTTTGTTCATAGTGATGCTTTCCAAGGCCCACTTGACTTCACATTCCAGGATGTTTGGCTCTAGGTGAGTGATCACACCTTCGTGATTATCTGGGTGGGAAGATCTTTTTTGTACAGTTCTTCTGTGTATTCTCGCCGTCTCTTCTTGATATCTTCTGCTTCTGTTAGGTCCATACCATTTTTGTCCTTTATCGAGCCCATCTTTGCATGAAATGTTCCCTTGGTATCTCTAATTTTCTTGAAGAGATCTCTAGTCTTTCCCATTCTGTTGTTTTCCTCTATTTCCTTGCATTGATCGCTGAGGAATGCTTTCTTGTCTCTCCTTGCTATTCTTTGGAACTCTGCATTCAGATGCTTATATCTTTCCTTTTCTCCTTTGCTTTCCACTTCTCTACTTTTCACAGCTATTTGTAAAGCCTCTTCAGACAGCCATTTTGCTTTTTCACATTTCTTTTCCATGGAGATGGTCTTGATCCCTGTCTCCTGCACAATGTCACGAACCTCCATCCATAGTTCATCAAGTGCTCTGTCTATCTGATCTAGTCCCTTAAATCTATTTCTCACTTCCACTGTATAATCATAAGGGATTTGATTTAGGTCATACCTAAATGATCTAGTGGTTTTCCCTACTTTCTTCAATTTCAGTCTGAATTTGGCAATAAGGAGTTCATGATCTGAGCCACAGTCAGCTCCCGGTCTTGATTTTGCAGACTGTATAGACTGATTTCTCCATCTTTGGCTGCAAAAAGTATAATCAATCTAATTTCGGCGTTGACCATCTGGTGATGTCCATGTGTAAAGTCTTCTCCTGTGCTCTTGGAAGAGAGTATTTGCTAGGACCAGTGTTGTCTCTTAGCAAAACTCTATTAGCCTTTGTCTTGCTTCATTCCGTATTCCAAGGCCAAATTTGCCTGTTACTCCAGGTGTTTCTTGACTTCCTACTTTTACATTCCAATAGGCATGGCAAACATGAATTTCTTTACAAAACAGAAATAGAGTCACAGATATAAAAACAAACTTTTGGTTACCAGAGGAAAAAGTGGCAGGGGAAGAGAGAATAAACAAGGAAGTTGTGATGGATATATGCACACTACTATGTACGAAATAGATAACTAATAAGGGTCTACACTATAAGACTGGGAACTCCCCTCAGTTCTCTGTAATGACCAATATGGGAAAAGAATCTTAAAAAGCGTATGTATGTGTATATGCGAAACTGATTCACTTTGCTATATAGCAGAAACTAACACACCATCATAAATCAACTGTACTCCAATAAAAATGTTTAAAAAGACAAATCATATGATTATCTCAACAGATGAAAAGGAAAAAAAGGTTTTGACAAAGTTCAGCATCCATTTATAATAAAAGCTCTCAATTAAGTGAGTTCAGAGGGAACATATTTCAACATAATAAAGATCAAATAACACATACACACAATTATCATTCTCAGTAGTGAAAAGCTAGAAATATTTCCTCTAAGAACAGGAACAAAACTATTCTTCATCACATCATTTTGAAAGTCCTAGCTCCAGCAATCAGAAAAGAAAAAAGAAATTAAAAGAATGCAAGTTAAGAAGGAAGAAGTATTAATAGAACTATTTTTTGCATGTGACATCATACTATATTTAAGAAATCCCAAAGACATCACCCAAAGCTCCTAAAATTCATCAATGAATTCAGTAAAGCTCTAGTATTCAAGATTAATATATCTGCTGCATTTCTATACATTAACAATAAACTATCAGAAATAGCAATTAAGAGAATAATACCATTTGCAACCACATCAAAAAGAATAAAATATCTGGGAATAAATCTCACTTAGAAGGTAAAAGACATGTATTCAGAAGACACACTGGCAAAAGAAATTGAAGATTACACAAACAGATGGAAAGGTATACTGTGTTCATGGATTGGAAGAATTAGTATTTTTCATATCAGTATACTTCAAAGGCAATCTACGGTTTCATGTAATCTCTACCAAAACACAAATGACTCTTTTTTCACAGAACTAAAACAAATAGTTCTAAAGTTTTTACAGAATCACAAAAGCATCTGAATAGCCAAAACAATTTTGAGAAAGAAAAAACAATGCTGGAAATATCAGGCTCCCTGACTCCAAAGTATACTACAAAGTTACAATAATAAAACAAGTATGATATTACACAAAAACAGACAGATAATCAATGCAACAGAATAGGAGCTCAGAAATAAATATACAACAGAGAACGATATCCTCTTATATAAATGTTGATGGGAAAACTGAATCAGTTCAGTACAATTCAGTCACTCAGTCGTGTCCGACTCTTTGAAACCCCATGAATCGCAGCACGCCAGGCCTCCCTGTCCATCACCAACTCCCGGAGTTCACTCAAACTGACGTCCATCCAGTCAGTGATGCCATCCAGCCATCTCATCCTCTGTCGTTCTCTTTTCCTCAAGTGAAGAGGAACTAAAAAGCCTCTTGATGAAAGTGAAAGAGGAGAATAAAAAAGTTGGCTTAAAGCTCAATATTCAGAAAATGAAGATCATAGCATCTAGTCACATCACTTCATGGGAAATACATGAGGAAACAGTAGAAACAGTATCAGACTTTATTTTGCGGGTCTCCAAAATTACTGCAGATGGTGACTGCAGCCATGAAATTAAAAGACGCTTACTCCTTGGAAGAAAAGTTATGACAAACCTAGATGGCATATTCAAAAGCAGAGACATTACTTTGCCAACAAAGGTCCATCTAGTCAAGGCTATGGTTTTTCCAGTGGTCATGTATGGATGTGAGAGTTGAACTGTGAAGAAAGCTAAGGACTGAAGAAATGATGCTTTTGAACTGTGGTGTTGGAGAAGACTCTTGAGAGTCCCTTGGACTGCACGGAGATCCAACCAGTCCATTCTAAAGGAGATCAGCCCTGGGTGTTCCTTGGAAGGAATGATGCTAAAGCTGAAACTCCAGTACTTTGGCCACCTCATGTGAAGAAGGAAATCTGAATAGTTATATGCAAAAGAATCTAATCGGACTACTCTCTGACACCATGTATATAAAATCAATTTGAAAAGTTGAAAGTATCAGTTACTTTCAATTTGGTAAGTAGATTAAAGATGTAATTGTGACACTTGAAATCATAAAACTTCTGGAAGAAAACATAGACAGTACACTTTTCGATATTGGTCTTGCTAATAAATATGGATATATCTCCCCAGGCAAGGGAGACAGAAACAAAAGTAAACAAATGGAACTGCATCAAATTAAGAAGTTTTTGTAGAGCAAAATAAGCTATCAATAGAAAGGAAAGGTCACCTACTGAATTCAAGAAGATATTTACAAATAATGTATCCCATGAGACATTAATATTCAAAGTATACAAAGAACTCACATAAGTCAACACAGAAAAGAAAACCTATTAAAAAATGGAAAGACGACTTGAATAGATATTTTTTTTTCCAAAAAATGCATGCAGATGTCCAAGAGGCATATGAAGAGACAATTAACATCACTAATCATAAGGGAAATCAAATCAAAACCACAATGAGATATCATCTCACACCTGGTAGAATTTCTATTATCAAAAAGACCACAAATAGCTTGTATGGTTATAGAATGTACAGCATGAAGAATATAGTCAATAATCATGTAATATCTTTATTTGGTTACGTTTCATAAATAGGCTTATCATAGCCAAGTGGTCATTTTGAAATGTATAGAAATATTAAATCACTATATTATGTACCAGGAACTGACATAGTACTTTAGGTCAATTATAACAAAAAACAAGCAAACCTACTCAGAATAAGATCAGATTTGCAGGTACTAGAGGAGAAAATGAGTACATCAAAGCTGTATATTTTCACCCTGCTTATTTAACTTATATGGAGAGTACATCATGAGAAACATTGGACTGGAAGAAACACAAGCTGGAATCAAGATTTCTGGAAGAAATATCAATAACCTCAGATATGCAGATGACACCATCCTTATGGCAGAAAGTGAAGAGGAACTCAAAAACCTCTTGATGAAAGTGAAAGTGGAGAGTGAAAAAGTTGGCTTAAAGCTCAACATTCAGAAAATGAAGATCTTGGCATCCGGTCCCATCACTTCATGGGAAATAGATGGGGAAACAGGGGAAACAGTGTCAGACTTTATTTTTTGGGCTTCAAAATCACTGCAGATGGTTACTGCAGCCATGAAATTAAAAGATGCTTACTCCTTGGAAGAAAAGTTATGACCAACCTAGATAGCATATTGAAAAGCAGAGACATTACTTTGCCAACAAAGGTCCATCTAGTCAAGGCTATGGTTTTTCCTGTGGTCATGTATGGATGTGAGAGTTGGACTGTGAAGAAGGCTGGGTGCTGAAGAATTGATGCTTTTGAACTGTGGTGTTGGAGAAGACTCTTGAGAGTCCCTTGGACTGCAAGGAGATCCAACCAGTCCATTCTGAAGGAGATCAGCCCTGGGTGTTCTTTGGAAGGAATGATGCTAAAGCTGAAACTCCAGTACTTTGGCCACCTCATGGGAAGAGTTGACTCATTGGAAAAGACTCTGATGCTGGGAGGGATTGGGGGCAGGAGGAGAAGGGGACGACAGAGGATGAGATGGCTGGATGGCATCACTGACTCGATGGACGTGAGTCTGAGTGAACTCCGGGAATTGGTGATGGACAGGGAGGCCTGGCATGCTGCGATTCATGGGGTCGCAAAGAGTCAAACATGACTGAGCGACTGAACTGAACTGAGAGGAGAGAATTAAGGGGAGGTGGAACTGAATGAAGGTAATCAAAAGTACAAAGTTCCAGTTTCAAGGTATTTAAGTACTAGGGATGTAATATATAATATGATAAATGCAAGTAACATTGCTCTATGTTGTATGCAAAAGCTGTTAAGAGGATAAATCCGAAGAGTTCTCATTTTAAAAAAATAAATAAATAAATGCAAGGCTTCAGCACACAGAGTTTGAATAATTTTCTGGTTGGATCAATCAAAAAATAAATATGATGAGTGGATATAGTACATAATACAGTAAACTTGTTCCATTTAGATCTGTATACATTTTTTAATTTAAATTTATTTTTTTTTAACTGGAGGCTAATTAGTTTACAATACTGTATTGGTTTTGCCATACATCAACATGAATCTCCCACGGGTGTACACGTGTTCCCCATCCTGAACCCCCCTTCCATATCCCTCCCCGTACCATCCCTCTGGGTCATCCCAGTGCACCAGCCCCAACATCCTGTATCCTGCATCAAACCTGGACTGGTGATTCATTTCTTATATGATATTATACATGTTTCAATGCCATTCTTCCAAATCTGTATACCTTTACAGTGTATTTTCAACTTTGATGGCCATTAAAACCAGTAACAAAACAAACCAAAATTATAACCAGATCTTCAAATACCTGTATCTTAAAGAACGAAAGCAAAATTTCAAAACTAATGAAATGTATTTGATCAAACTGCTTTCTCACAAACTATTGATAAATAAAAACTTACTGAAAGATACAGAACATGCTACTTATTTTATTAATAAATTTAAAAACAATATTTTAGGGAAAATTAAAAGATTTTCCTCTTATGAAAAAAATTAAATCAAAATATTTTTTTATTTCCTACTTCTTAATATCCAAATTTCCATGGTTTACCTAAGAATTGACATACACTCTGCCATTAGAAAATATTCAATCACTTTTTCACATATTGGCATAGCCTGTGTGTTGCTCAAATTCCTCTACCTATCTGATATGTTCCTTCTCTGTCTTACCATGAATTTCACTTATGGGATATGGATTCTACTCCAACCAAGATATTCTACATACTTTTGTGCTTGTTCTAGAAGTACTTGGTCCATTTCAATCACATACATTTTATTTCTTCCAATTATAAAGGAAATTCAACGACTTTTCTCCACCAATTGGTTTAATGTCCAAATACATTAAACTGATAATATATAGCTAATGTTCAAAAATATTTTTGGTCATAATAAATGCAAATTATTATAAATATCATTAAATTTACATTAGAACGTGTGTTCTTTTTTTATTAATAAAAAATGAAAAAATTCTGGATACTGCTATAATCACAATATTAAAAGTCTTTCATAATACAACCATGTCCACAGGATGCTATGTGGTTCCTTTGTCTACCATCTGTCTGACCTATATTCTAACTTTCTTTATGCATATATAATAAACAATGTAAGAATGGGTACAAAACTAATATATAGAAATACTCACAGGAAAGTATCAAAAACATAATACAAGTTCATTTATAACTACATTGAAAGAATAAAATAAGGAATTAATCTAAGAAGGTATTATAAAAGAACTTTACTCAATGAACTATAAGACACTGGACAAAAATAAGTTGAAGATGACATGAATAGATAGTAAGATAAAGTATGTTCAAGGACTGGAAAAACTATTAAAATGACCATATTACCTCAGGCAGTCTACAAATCAATGCAATCTCTATTAAAATACCAATGGCATTTTCCACAGAATTAGAACAAATATATCTACAATTTGCATGGGATCACAAAAGACCCTGAATAACCAAAGCAATCTAGAGAAATAAGAACAGAACTATAGGTGGTATGCTTTCTGACTTCAGACTATACTACAAAGCTACAGAAATCAAAAGAGTGTGGTATTAGCCCCATCCCCCAGAAAAAGACATATAGACCAATAAAACAGAGTAGAGAGCCCAGAAATAAACCTGTGCACTTATACTTACACTCAATTAGTCTATGACAAAAGAGGCAAGAATATAAAGTAGGGGAAAAATAGTCTCTCCAGTAAGTGCTGCTGGGAAAAGTGTGCATCTACACATAAAAGGAGGAAATTAAAACATTTTCTCATACTACATACAAAAATAAACTCATAATGGATTAAATATAAGACTAAAATCATTAAAACTTCTAGAAGTAAAGATAAGCAGAACACTCTTTGATATTCAGTTCAGTTCAGTTCAGTCCAGTCATCAGCCATGTCTGACTGTTTGTGATTCCATGGACTGAAGCATGCCAGGCCTCCCTGTCCATATAAATCAGCAATATTTTTTTGGAATTGTTTCCTAAGGCAAAAGAAACAAAAGCAAATTTTAAATGGGGCTTAATTTAACTTAAAAGTTTTTACACAGCAAAGGAAACCATCAAGAAAACATAAAGACAACCTACTGAGTGGCAAGAAATATTTGCAAATCATGTGAATGGAAAGGGGTCATTATCCAAAATATATAAGCAGTTCATATAACTCAATATCAAAAACAACAATCCAATTGAAAAACAGGCAGAAGACATCAACTTTTTTTTTAAAGAAGACATAGATATAGCCAAGAAGCATATGAAAATATGTTCACCATTGCTATGCACAAGGAACCTACAAATCCAAACAAAAATGAGATATCACCTCACACCCATCAGAATGGCTATTATCAAAAAGAACACAAATAAAAAATGTTGGATAAAAGGGAACCCTGTACACTGTTGATGGGAATGGTAGTTGGTGTAGTGACTATGAAAAACAATGTGGAGTTTCTTAAGAAGAGTAAAAATAGAACTTGTATATAATCCAACAATTTTAATCTGGTTAAATATCCAAAGAAAATGAAACTAATGGGAAAATAGACATGCACCCCAAAATTCATAACAGCATCATTTCCACAAGCCAAGATATGGAAGAAACGTAAGTGTCCATCAACAAATGAATAAATAAACAAGATGCAGCATACATGCAATAGAATATTACTCAGCTTTAAAAAAGAATGAAAATTTGCCATTTGCAAAAGCATGGGTGACCAAATAGATATTAAACTGAGTGAAATAAATCAACAGAGAAAGACAAATACTGTGTGTTATGACTTAAATGTGGAATTAAAAGAAAAAAAAACATAAATTTAATAAAAGAGAAGCAGACTCTCTTCCCTCAGTAGGGAAGAAACAATTGGTTACTAGTAGGAATAGGTAAGAGGGAAGGATGCAAGATAAGGGGGGGGCGGGGCTTAAGAGGTACAAACTACCAAGTATAAAATAAATAAGGCATAAGGATATATTGCACAGCACTAGAATCTAATAAATGTTTTATACAATTTTAAATGGAGTACAATCTACAAAAATGTTAAATCACTATGTTGTACACTGAAAATTGATATAATACTATAAATCAACCATAGCTCAATAAATCAATACAGACTAATTTAGAATATTTTGAAAGTATTTAAAATATATAAAAGAAGATAAAAATACTTACGATACCTCATCCCCCAAATAACCATTAATAATGTTTTCTTTGGCTTCAAGTTAGATGGCCGGGTAGAAGAATGCTGTTTGGGAGTCTTGGGGAGAGGAATGGGTTCACAGTGGCCTGCTGTGGGATCAGGACCACTGCTGGCAGCATTCCTAGGAAGTGCAGTGTGTTGGCATAAGTCATCTTGGAGGAGGTTGCCATTAGGCCTAACAAAGACTATAGCACTTCCATGGAGAGTACAAGACTCCAGGACTCGGCTGTCTCAGGCCAAACTACAGGGAGGGAGCAAGCCTCACTCATGAGCAGAAAATCGCATTAAAGATTTGTTGAGCACGGCTCTGTCCACCAAAGCAAGAACCCAGTTTTCCCCACAGCCAGTCCCTCCTGTAAGGAAGTTGGAACAACCCCCTTATCTTCATCCATCAGAGGGTAAACAGTATGGAAACCACAATCACAGAGAAGTAAATAAAATGATTACATTGATCACAGCTTTGTGTAACTCAATGAAACTGTAAGCTATACTATGTAGGGCCACCCAATTTGGACAGGTCATGGTTGGAGACTTCTGACAAAACGTGGTTGATTTGAGAAGGGAAAGACAAACCACTTCAGCATTCTTGCCTTGGGAACACCATGAAAAATATGAAAAGGCAAAAATATATGACACTGAAAGATAATCCCCCAGGTCAGGAGGTGTCCAATATGCTACTGGAGAAGAGTGGAGAAATAACTCCAGAAAGAATGAAGAGGTTGAACCAAAGTGTATATGATGCCCTCTTGTGGATGTGTCTGGTGGTGAAAATAAAGTCTGATGCTGTAAAGAAAAATACTGCATGGGAACCTGGAAGATTAGGCCCATGAATCAAAGTAAATAGGATGTCGTCAAACAGAAGATGGCAATAATGAACATTGACATTTTAGGAATCAGAGAACAAAACTGGACGGGAATGGGCAAATTTAATTCATATGATTATTGTATTTACTACTCAAGGCAAAAATCCCTTAGAAGAAAAGTAGTATAGAGTTAACAGAAGCAGAAGATATTAAGAAGAGGTGGCAAGAATACACAGAAGAACTATACGAAAAAGATTTTAATGACCCAGGTAACCACGATGATGTGATCACTCACCTAGAGCCAGACATCCTGGAGTGTGAAGTCAAGTGGGCCTTAGGCAGCATTACTATGAACAAAGCTTGTGGAAGTGAAGAAATTCCAGCCAAGCTATTTCAAACCCTAAAAGATGATGCTGTAAAAGTGATGCACTCAATATGACAGCAAATTTGGAAAAGTAAGCAGTGACCACAGGACTGGAAAGTCATTTTTCATTTCAACCCCACAGAAGGGAAATGTCAAAAAATGTTCAAACTATGACACAATTGTGCTCATTTCACATGCTAGAAACAATGTTCAAAATCCTTTAAGATATGCTTCAAAAATGCATAAACTGAGAACTTCCAGATATACAAGTTGGATTTAGAAAAGACAGAGGAGCCAGAGATCAAAATGCAATATCCATTGGATCATAGAAAAAGCAAGAGCATTCTAGGGGGGAAAAAAATTACTTCTGCTTCATTGACTATGTTAACACCTTTGACTGTGTGGATCACAACAAACTGTGGAAAACTCTTAAAGAGGTAGGAATACCAGACAAATTTACCTGCCCCCTGACAAATCTTTATGAAAGTAAAAAAGCAACAATTATAACTGGACAGGGAACAACGAACTGGTTCAAATTTTGGAAAGGAGTATGTCAAGGGCGTATATTGTCACTCTGCTTATTAACTTATAAGCAGAATACATCATGCAA
Source organism: Bos grunniens (assembly GCF_055505025.1). NCBI lineage: Eukaryota > Metazoa > Chordata > Mammalia > Artiodactyla > Bovidae > Bos > Bos grunniens. The sequence continues at coordinate 3,025,236 of NC_141179.1, read as the reverse complement.
AACGCTGGGCTGGATGAAGCAGAAGCTGGAATCAAGATTGCCTGGAGAAATATTATACCACCCCAATGGGTGAAAGTGAAGAGGAACTAAAGAGCCTCTTGATGAAGGTGAACTAAGGGAGCAAAAAAAAAAAAAAAAAAACTGGCTTAAAACTCAACATTCAAAAAACTAAGATCATGGCATCCAGTCTCATCCTTTCATGGCCAATGGATGGGGAAAAATGGAAGCAATGACAGACTTTATTTTCTTGGGCTCCAAAGTGACCACAGATGGTGATTGCAGCCATGAAATTAAAGAACAGTTGCTCCTCAGAAGAAAAGATATAGCAAGCCTAGAGACTGTATGAAAAATCAGAGACATCACTTTGCCAACAAAGGTCCCTATAGTCAAAGCTATGGTTTTTTCAGTGGTCATGTACAGATGTAAGAGTTGGACAATAAAGAAGGCTGAGCACTAAAGAATTGATACTTTTGAAGTGTGGTGTTGGAGAAGACCCTTGAGAGTCCCTTGGACTGCAAGGAGATCCAACCAGTCCATCCTAAAGGAGATCAGTCCTGGGTGTTCATTGGAAGAACTGATGTTGAAGCTGAAACTCCAAACTTTGGCTACCTGATGCAAAGAACTGACTCATTTAAAGAGACCCTGATGCTTGGAAAGATTGAAGGCAGGAGGAGAAGGGGATGACAGAGGATAAGATGGTTGGATAGCATCACCGACTCAATGGACACCAGTTTGAACTCTGGGAGTTGGTGATGAACAGGGAAGCCTGGCGTGCAGCATTCGATGGAGTCACAAAGAGTCGGACACTACTGAGCGACTGAACTGAGCTGAATACTTTGACTACCTGATGAGAAGTGCCAACTTACTGCAAAATACCCTGATGCTGGGAAAGATTGGAAGCAGGAGAAGAAGAGGGTGACAGAGCATGAAATGGTTGGATGGCATCACCAACGTAATGGACATGAGTTTGAGCAAACTCTAGGAGATAGTTAAGGACAGGGAAGCCTGGCATGCTTCAGTCCATGGTGTCACAAGGACTTGGATGTGACTAGGTGACTGAACTGAACTGAATGCTTTATTTGATATATGTGAGTTACATGCAATATTTTATTGTGTATAATTATATATATATATATATATATATATATATTTAAAATATAGCTTTGTTTTCTTCTAATAAAGTTATTAAAATAATCCCATGTTAAGAGTGTATCTGGGGATAGTTGTAACTGATCACTTTCATAGATAGGTTATCTATAATCTCTCTGTTGGACTAAGAAGTGTGCTGGCAGACCAACTGCTTAACAAATTGGCACACAAAACATTGCACAAGAATGTTTTGAACATTCAGAAAACCAGAAAAGTTTGTGAGCAGAATTATCTTGAAAGTGAAATCAGTATGACTCCACGTTATTTTTGTTAAAAATACTATGCCAAATACATTCATTCACAGTCAAACATATCTAAGGGAATACAGTTGGATAGGGTGTGACTAAATGCATACAACTCAATCTTATGTGACAAAAAAGGAAGAAAGAAAAATAATTTGAAAAAAAATTGTAACTTAAATGTAATAAGCTGGGGTGTATATGATTAATAATAGAGAAGAAGGTAATTCTATTATACATCAACTATTCGAGTTGTTTCAAGTACCGGCCTTCCCTAGTGGCTCAGACAGTAAATAATCTGCCTGCAACGTGGGAGACCCGGTTAGGTCCCTGGGTGGGGAATATCTCCTGGAGAAGGAAATGGCAACCTGATCAAGTAGTCTCGCCTGGAGAATCTCATGAACAGAGAAGACTACATGGGCCACACTCCATGGTGTCGCAAACCACTGGACATGACTGAAAGACTAACACTTTCACACTTTCTTCCAAGTACCAAATGCTTATGTAACTAGAGTGTGCCTGCGTATTTCCCTTTTTTAATATTTTTTTTTCATTTTTAACCAATCAAACATTTATATTTGTTAAGCTGGAAGAAATAATTACAATTGATCTGACTTTACTATCATGGCATTTTTGTTAAATGACCCAGTCAGTAGTAGTATTTCAAAAAAAAAAAGCAAATATACATAATATTTCTTTCACTAATGATGCATAAGCTTCAGCTTAAATCAGAGCCATGACAATGATAATGATTGTTGTAAAGCAAACATTTGGCTTTTTTCATAAATATATGTGATGTTTATGGAATTAAATATTTCTTTGAATCCTGATGCACCATTACTAGCTATGTGACACTGGCCTTGTTACTTAAACAGTTTATGCTTTAATTTCCTCATCTCTAAAGCAAAGCTAGTAGTACTTACATTGGAAGTTTTTTTTAAGAACTAAAAATTGCATTCTTATATCACCACTACCACTAAGTCTCTTCAGTCGTGTCCGACTCTGTGCGACCCCACAGACGGCAGCCCATCAGGCTCCCCTGTCCCTAGGATTCTCCAGGCAAGAACACTGGAGTGGGTTGCCACTTCCTTCTCCAATGCATGAAAGTGAAAAGTGAAAGTGAAGTCACTCAGTCATGTCCGACTCTTAGCAACCCTATGGACTGCAGCCCACTGGGCTCCTCCATCCATGGGATTTTCCAGGCAAGTGTACTGGAGTGGGGTGCCATTGCCTTCTCCATCTTATATCACAGTAGTTGCCTAATAAAGAACAATCATAGCCATCACTATTAAAATGTCCAAAATTGAATTAAACTTTTAAATATTAAATGTATAATTTGTGAATGTGTCCAGTGTGGTTATTTAAACAGAAAATAACAATATAATATTCACTTTTTAAATCTGAAATATTATTTTGGAGAAGCTTGATTATCCAAATAATTTCATCAATTCTCCATCAACTGTCTATATATGAATCAAGTTAAGCAAAACAACCTGTGACTTCATAACTAAAAGAAATACAATAGCATCTGTTAACAAGGTAGAGAAGAAATGTATGGCTCAACACCCCTTATGTATCATTTGTCAGTTTTGTTTACAAATATTTATTTTACGTCTACATATGCCAAGTTCTTCAAAGTCTGGCTTTAACCAAACTCTTGAGTCCAATTGTCTGCATGAAGCTGCATGCTCAGTCACTGCGTGCTCAGTTGGTCATGTCCAACTCTGAGCAACCCTGTGGACTGCAGTCTGCCAGGCTCCTCTGTCCATGGGATTCTCCAGGCAAGAATACTAGAGTGGGTTGCCATGCCATCCTCCAGGCGATCTTCTCGACCCAAGGATAGAACCTGTGTCTTTTGAATCTTTGCATTGTAGGCAGATGCATTACTGCTGAGCCTTCAGGGAAGCTCCACTGGTTACTAATTGCCATCTTGACTCCTACCTCTGGGTTACTCATTGTTTCTAATGCACACCCACTTCTTTCCTCTGTCTGGAATGCTCCTCTATTATTCAACAAAAGATAACCATCAATGTTTTGTAATCATGCTCAAGTACTAACTTTCCCATGATACTGTACCTCATGATTTCTATCCTTAAGTATTAAGATGAGGAACTGGTATTAGGAGAGACATAAATTCAAGTTTAATATAACATAATTCTTACCTTGAAGGAGATAAATCACATCAGTTTCTACCACTGAAGTAGGGTTTACTTTATTAATTTTTTTTGGTACTTTCTTGTGTATGTGTGTTTATGTACACAAGTCTGTATTTAGGATCTTGTAATTTTAAGAAACAAATGTCATAATTGCTAAAACATGCTTTCATTCCTTCATGATGCCATGATACATAATAAATGTTCTATAAATAAACAGTGAATGAATGAGTGAATTAGGTTTACTTAGAGATCCCTTTCAATTATAGTGACTCCAGATGGGGAACATAAAACAAAGAAAGTAATCTTTTTTTTTTTTTTTTAGTGTTTGAGGATTCTGTGGTTTTGAAGGAGAGATAACCTATCAGCATTAAAATCATACTCAGTGTCAGTAAGTTTCATGGAGAAACTTTATGAGATAGTAGACAAAAAATAAATTAATCAAGCAATTGCTATAGGGCAAGATTAGTGTGCTGATTTCAAGCATGTTTGACAGATAAAAAGCTACAACAATGAAGTAATAGGGTATTCACATTGCTGGAAAGTGATTTCATCAACCTATACAAAAATCAAAATGGTTCAGTTTAATTGGGGAAAAATATGTATATATTGAAAAATCTAAACTCTAACAAGAAATGATTTAGTTAATAAAGACATAAGAAAATATATTTACTAAACTGTTGGTATTAGTCTACTTAATACATTGGCCTCTTATAGGACATAAAACCATAAACAATGTCATCCATTTATTTTATTTTGTTTGCTTGTTGTTTTTTTTTTAATTTAAATTTATTTATTTTAATTGGAGGTTAATTAATTTACAATATTGTACTGGTTTTGCCACACATCAACATGAATCCACCACGGGTGTACACGTGTTCCCCATCCTGAAGTCCCGTCTCACCTCCCTCTCCGTATATCCCTCTGTGTCATCCCATGCACCAGCCCAAAGCCTCCTGTATCCTGCACTGAACCTGGACTGGCGATTCATTTCTTATATGATATTATACATGTTTCAATGCCATTCTCCCAAACCATCGCACCCTCTCCCTATCCCACAGAGTCCATAAAACTGTTCTATACATCAGTGTCTCTTTTGCTGTCTTGCATACAGGGTTATCATTACCATCTTTCTAAATTCTATATATATGCGTTAGTATACTGAATTGGTGTTTTTCTTTCTGGCTTACTTCACTCTGTATAATAGGCTGCAGTTTCATCCACCTCATTAGAACTGATTCAAATGTATTCTTTTTAATGGCTGAGTAATACTCCATTGTGTATATGTACCACAGCTTTCTTATTCATTCATCTGCTGATGGACATCTAGGTTGCTTCCATGTCCTGGCTATTATAAACAGCGCTGCGATGGACATTGGGGTACACGTGGCTCTTTCAATTCTGGTTTCCTCAGTGTGTATGCCCAGCAGTGGGATTGCTGGGTCATAAGGCAGTTCTATTTCCAGTTTTTTAAGGAATCTCCACACTGTTCTCCATAGTGGCTGTACTAGTTTGCATTCCCGTCAACAGTGTAAGAGGGTTCCCTTTTCTCCACACCCTCTCCAGCATTTATTGCTTGTAGACTTTTGGATCACAGCCATTCTGACTGGCGTGAAATGGTACTTCACTGTGGTTTTGATTTGCATTTCTATGATAATGAGTATGCACAGTACATCATGAGAAACGCTGGACTGGAAGAAACACAAGCTGGAATCAAGATTGCAGGGGAAAATATCAATAACCTCAGATATGCAGATGACACCATCCTTATGGCAGAAAGTGAAGAGGAACTAAAAAGCCTCTTGATGAAAGTGAAAGTGGAGAGTGAAAAATTTGGCTTAAAGCTCAACATTCAGAAAACGAAGCTCATGGCATCCAGTTCCATCACTTTATGGGAAACAGATGGGGAAACAGTGGAAACAGTGTCAGACTTTTTTTTTTTTTTTTTTGGCTCCAAAATCACTGCAGATGGTGACTGCAGCCATGCAATTAAAAGACGCTTACTCCTGGGAAGGAAAGTTATGACCAACCTAGATAGCATATTCAAAAGCAGAGACATTACTTTGCCAACAAAGTCCGTCTAGTCAAGGCTATGGTTTTTCCTGTGGTGATGTATGGATGTGAGAGTTGGACTGTGAAGAAAGCTGAGCACCGAATAATTGATGCTTTTGAACTATGGTGTTGGAGAAGACTCTTGAGAGTGCCTTGGACTGCAAGGAGATCCAACCAGTCCATTCTGAAGGAGATCAGCCCTGGGATTTCTTTGGAAGGAATGATGCTAAAGCTGAAACTCCAGTACTTTGGCCACCTCATGGGAAGAGTTGACTCATTGGAAAAGACTCTGATGCTGGGAGGGATTGGGGGCAGGAGGAGAAGGGGACGACAGAGGATGAGATGGCTGGATGGCATCACTGACTCAATGGACGTGAGTCTGAGTGAACTCTGGGAGTTGGTGATTGACAGGGAGGCCTGGTGTGCTGTGATTCATGGGGTCGAAAAGATTTGGACACAACTGAGCAACTGAACTGAACTGAACTGAACTGATAATGAGTGATGTTGAGCATCTTTTCATGTGTTTGTTAGCCATCTGTATGTCTTTTTTGGAGAAATGTGTATTTAGGTCTTTGGCCTGTTTTTTGATTTGGTCGTTTATTTTTCTGGAATTGAGCTGCAGTAGTTGTGTGTATATTTCTGAGATTAGTTTTTTGAGTGTTGCTTCATTTGCTATTATTATCTCCCATTCTGAAGGCTGTCTTTTCACCTTGCTTATAGTTTCTCTTGTTGTGCGGAAGCTTTTAATTTTAATTAGGTCCCCTTTGTTTATTTTTGCTTTTATTTCCAATATTCTTGGAGGTGGGTCACAGAGAATCCTGCTGTGATTTATGTCAGAGAATGTTGTGCCTATGTTCTCCTCTAGGATTTTTATATTTTTTGGTCTTATGTTTAAATTTTTAATCCATTTTGAGTTTATTTTTGTGTATGGTGTTAGAAAGTGTTCTAGTTTCATTCTTTTACAAGTGGTTGACCAGTTTTGCCAGCACCATTTGTTAAAGACATTGTCCTTAAATGATTATATATTCTTGCCTCCTTTGTCAAAGATAAGGTGTCCATAGGTGCATGGATTTATCTCTGGGCTTTCTGTTTTTTTTTTCCATTGATCGATATTTCTGTCTCTGTGACAGTATCATACTGTCTTGATGACTGTGGCTTTGCAGTAGAGCCTGAAGTCAGGCAGGTTGATTCCTGCAGTTCCATTCTTCTTTCTCAAGATTGCTCTGGCTATTCGAGGTTTTCTGTATTTCCATACAAATTGTGAAACTATTTGTTCTAGCTCTGTGAAGAATACCGTTGGTAGCTTGATAGGGATTGCATTGAATCTATAAATTGCTTTGGGTAGTATACTCATTTTCACTATATTGATTCGTCCGATCCATGAACATGGTATATATCTCCATCTGTTAGTTTCCTCTTTGATTTCTTTCACCAGTGTTTTATAGTTTTCTATAAATAGGTCTTTAGTTTCTTTAGGTAGATACATTCCTAAGTATTTTATTCTTTTCATTGCAATGGTGAATGAAATTGTTTCCTTAATTTCTCTTTCTCTTTTCTCATTATTAGTGTATAGGAATGCAAGGGATTTCTGTGTGTTGATTTTATATCCTGAAACTTTACTATATTCATTGATTAGCTCTTGTAATTTTCTGGTGAAGTCTTTAGGGTTTTCTATGTAAAGGAACATGTCATCTGCAAACCATGAAAGTTTTACTTCTTCTTTTCCAATTTGGATTCCTTTTATTTCTTTTTCTGCTCTGCTTGCTGTAGCCAAAATTTCCAAAACTATGTTGAATAGTAGTGGTGAAAGTGGGCACCTTTGTCTTGTTCCTTACTTTAGGGGAAATGCTTTCGATTTTTCACCTTTGAGGATAATGTTGCTGTGGGTTTGTCATATATAGGTTTATTGTGTTGAGGTATGTTCCTTCTATTCCTGCTTTCTGGAGAGTTTTTATCGTAAATGTATGTTGAATTTTGTCAAAGGCTTTCTCTGCATCTATTGAGATAATCATATGGCTTTTATTTTTCAATTTGTTAATATGGTGTATTACATTGATTGATTTGCAGATATTGAAGAATCCTTGCATCCCTGGGATAAAGCCCACTTGATTATGGTGTATGATCTTTTTAATGTGTCATTGGATTCTGTTTGCTACAATTTTGTTAAGGATTTTTGCATCATCATGATTTTTTCATCAGTGATTTTGGCCTGTATTTTTCTTTTTTTGTGGCATCTTTGTCAGCTTTTGGTATTAGGGTGATGGTGGCCTCATAGAATGAATTTGGAAGTTTACCTTCCTCTGCAATTTTCTGGAAGATTTTGAATAGGATAGGTGTTAGCTCTTCTCTAAATTTTTGGTAGAATTCAGCAGTGAAGCCATCTGGACCTGGCCTTTTGTTTGCTGGAAGATTTCTGATTACAGTTTCAATTTCCGTGCTTGTGATGGGTCTGCTAAGATTTTCTATTTCTTCCTGGTCCAGTTTTGGAAAGTTGTACTTTCTAAGAATTTGTCTATTTCTTTCACATTATCCATTTTATTGGCATATAATTGTTGATAGTAGTCTCTTATGATCCTTTGTATTTCTGTGTTGTCTGTCGTGATCTCTCCATTTTCATTTCTAATTTTATTGATATGATTTTTCTCCCTTTGTTTCTTGATGAGTCTAGCTAATGGTTTGTCAATTTTATTTATCCTTTCAAAGAACCAGCTTTTGGCTTTGTTGATTTTGCTATGGTCTCTTTTGTTTCTTTTGCATTTCAGTTCAGTTCAATCGCTCAGTTGTGTCCGACTCTTTGCGACCCCATGAATCGCAGCACGCCAGGCCTCCCTGTTCATCACCAACTCCCAGAGTTCACTGAGACTCACATCCATCAAGTCAGTGATGCCATCCAGCCATCTCATCCTCTGTCGTCCCCTTCTCCTCCTGTCCCCAGTCCCTCCCAGCATCAGAGTCTTTTCCAATGAGTCAACTCTTCGCATGAGGTGGCCAAATTACTGGAGTTTCAGCTTTAGCATCATTCCTTTCAAAGAAATCCCAGGGCTGATCTCCTTCAGAATGGACTGGTTGGATCTCCTTGCAGTCCAAGGGACTCTCAAGAGTCTTCTCCAACACCACAGTTCAAAAGCATCAATTCTTCGGCGCTCAGCTTTCTTCACAGTCCAACTCTCACATCCATACATCACCACAGGAAAAACCATAGCCTTGACTAGACGGACCTTTGTTGGCAAAGTAATGTCTCTGCTTTTGAATATGCTATCTAGGTTGGTCATAACTTTCCTTCCCAGGAGTAAGCGTCTTTTAATTGCATGGCTGCAGTCACCATCTGCAGTGATTTTGGAGCCCAAAAAAATAAAATCTGACACTGTTTCCACTGTTTCCCCATCTATTTCCCATGAAGTGATAAGACGGGATGCCATGATCTTCGTTTTCTGAATGTTGAGCTGACCTAATTTTTAAGATGTATTTCCTTCTACTAACCCTGGGGTTCTTTATTTCTTCCTTTTCTAGTTGCCTTAGGTGTAGAGTTAGGTTACTTATTTGACTTTTTTCTTGTATCTTGTGATATGCCTGTATTGCTATGAACTTTCCCCTTAGCATTGCTTTTATAGTGTCCCACTGGTTTTGGGTTGTTGTGTTTTCATTTTCATTCATTTCTATGCATATTTTGATTTCTTTTTTGATTTCTTCTGTGATTTGTTGGTTATTCAGCAGCGTGTTGTTCAGCCTCCATATTTGGAATTTTTAATAGTTTTTCTCCTGTGATTGAGATCTAATCTTACTGCATTGTGGTCAGAAAAGATGCTTGGAATGATTTCAATTTTTTTGAATTTACCAAGGCTAGATTTATGGCCCAGGATGTGATTTATCCTGGAGAAGGTTCTGTGTGCACTTGAGAAAAAGGTGAAATTCATTGTTTTGGTGTGAAATGTCCTATAGATATCAATTAGGTCTAACTGGTCTATTGTATCATTTAAAGTTTGTGTTTCCTTGTTAATTTTCTGTTTAGTTGATATATCCATAGGTGTAAGTGGGGTACTAAATTTTCCCACGATTATTGTGTTATTGTTAATTTCCCCTTTCATACTTGTTAACATTTGTCTTACATATTGTGGTGCTCCTATGTTGGGTGCATATATATTTATAATTGTTATATCTTCTTCTTGGATTTATCCTTTGATCACTATATAGTGTCCTTCTTTGCCTCTTTTCACAGCCTTTGTTTTAATATCTATTTTATCTGATATGAGTATTGCTACTCCTTCTTTCTTTTGGTCTCTATTTGGGTGGAATATCTTTTTCCAGCCCTTCACTTTCAGTCTGTATGTGTCCCCTGTTTTGAGGTGGGTCTCTTGTAGACAACATATATAAGGGTCTTGTTTTTTTATTCACTCAGCCAGTCTTTGTGTTTTGGTTGGGGCATTTAACCTATTTACATTTAAGGTAATTATTCATAACTATGATCCCGTTGCCATTTACTTTATTGTTTTGGGTTCGAGTTTATACACCTTTTTTGTGTTTCCTGTCTAGAGAATATCCTTTAGCATTTGTTGGAGAGCTGGTTTGGTGGTGCTGAATTCTCTCAGCTTTTGTCTGTCTGTAAAGCTTTTGATTTCTCCTTCATATTTGAATGAGATCCGTGCTGGGTACAGTAATCTGGGCTGCAGGTTATTTTCTTTCATCACTCTAAGTATGTCTTGCCATTCCCTCCTGGCCTGAAGAGTTCTAATGAGGTGGATGAAACTGGATCCTATTATACAGAGTGAAGTAAGCCAGAAATAAAACCACCAATATAGTATACTAACGCATATATATGGAATTTAGAAAGATGGTAATGATAACCTTGCATGTGAGACAGCAAAAGAGACACAGATGTATAGAACAGTCTTTTGGACTCTGTGGGATAGGGAGAGGGTGTGATGATTTGGGAGAATGGCATTGAAACATGTATAATATCATATAAGAAATGAATCGCCAGTCTATGTTCAATGCAGGATATAGGATGCTTGGGGCTGGTGCACTGGGATGACCCAGAGGGATGGTACAGAGAGGAAGATGGGAGGGGGGTTCAGGATCGGGAGCACGTGTATACCCGTGGTGGATTCATGTTGATGTATGGGAAAACCAATATAATACTGTAAAATAATTAGCCTCCAATTAAAATAAATTTACATTAAAAAAAGAGTTTCTATTGAAAGATCAGCTGTTATCCTTATGGGAATCCCCTTGTGTGTTATTAGTTGTTTTTTCCTTGCTACTTTTAATATTTGTACTTTATGTTTTATCTTTGTTAATTTGATTAATATGTGTCTTGGGGTGTTTTTCCTTGGGTTTATCCTGTTTGGGACTCTGGGTTTCTTGGACTTGGGTGATTATTTCCTTCTCCATTTTAGGGAAGTTTTCAACTATTATCTCCTCAGGTATTTTCTCATGGTCTTTCTTTTTGTCTTCTTCTTCTGGGACTCCTATGATTCGAATGATGGGGCATTTAATATTGTCCTGGAGGTCTCTGAAATTGTCTTCATTTCTTTTAATTTGTTTTTCTTTTTTCCTCTCTGATTCATTTATTTCTACCATTCTCTCTTCTACTTCACGAATCCTATCTTCTGCCTCCCTTATTCTATTTGTTGCCTCCAGTGTGTTTTTTATCTCATTTATTGCATTATTCATTACATATTGACTCTTTTTTATTTCCTCTAGGTCCTTTTTAAACCTTTCTGGCATCTTCTCAATCCTTGTCTCCAGGCTATTTATCTGTGATTCCATTTTGATTTCAAGATTTTGGATAATTTTCACTATCATTATTCGGAATTCTTTATCTGGTGGATTCCCTATCTCTTCCTCTTTTGTTTGGTTTGGAGGACATTTATCCTGTTCCTTTACCTGCTGGGTATTTCTCTGTCTCTTCATCTTGTTTATATTGCTGAGTTTGGGACGGCCTTTCTATATTCTGGCAGTTTGTGGAATTCTCTTTATTGTGGAGTTTCCTCACTATGGGTGGAGTTGTACAGGTGGTTTGTCAAGGTTTCTTGGTTAGGGACGCTGTGTCGGTGTTCTGGTGGGTGAAGCTGGATTTCTTCTCTCTGGAGTGCGATGAAGTGTCCAGTAAAGAGTTATGAGATGTCAATGTTTTTGGATTAACTTTGGGCAGCCTGTATATTGAAGCTCAGGGCTGTGTTCCTGTGTTGCTGGAGAATTTGCATGGTATTTCTTGCTCTGGAACTTGTTGGTCCTTGGGTGGTACTTGGTTTCAGTGTAGGTATGGAGGTGTTTGATTAACTCCCATCAATTAATGTTCCCTGGAGTCAGGAGTTCTCTGGTGTTCTCAGGATTTGGACTTAAGCCTCCTGCTTCTGGTTTTCAGTCTTTTTTTGACAGTAGTCTCAAGACTTCTCCTTCTATACAGCACTGTTGATAAAGCATCTAGGTTAAAGATGAAAAGTTTCTCCTCAGTGAGGGACACCAAGAGAGGTTTACAGAGTTACATGCAGAAGAGAAGAGGGAGGAGGAGTTAGAAGTGACCCAAATGAGATGAGGTGGAATCAAAATAGGAGAGAGCAAGCTAGCCAGTAATCACTTCCTTACATGCACTCCACAGTCTGGACCGCTCAGAGATGTTCACTGAGTTATACAGAGAATAGAAGAGGGAGGAAAGAGACAGAAGTGGCCAGGAGGATAAAAGGGGGGAATCAAAAAGAGAGAGGTCTAGCAGTAATCAGTTCCCTAAGTGTTCTCCACCGTCTGGAACATACAGAGATTCACAGAGTTGGGTAGAGAAGAGAAGGGGGAGGGAGGAGATAGAGGTGACCTGGTGGAGAAAAAGGAGAGTTCAAAGGGGGAGAGAGCAGTCAAGCCAATAATCTCACTCCCAAGTAAAAATAGGTACTGAAGATTGGATTCTTAAAGGTACAAAATTGATAACAAATACCAAAAAGCAAAGATTAAAAATCTAGAGCAGAGGTTGGATTTTCAAAGATACAATATTAAGAAAAGAACGAAAAAAGAAACAAAGTCACAAAAATTATATATATATATACCACACAATTGCACTCATCTCACACACTAGTAAAGTAATGCTTTTATATATATATATATATTATATATAATATATATAAATATATATATAATATTTTTATATTCTATATAAATATATAGAATATATTTTATTATTATTAATATTATTAAATATTATATATTTTAATATATATAATATATAAAAAATATATAATATATAAATATATTAAATATATATATATATATATATAAAAGCATTACTTTACTAGCGTGTGAGATGAGTGCAATTGTGTGGTAGTTTGAGCATTCTTTGGCATTGCCTTCTTTGGGATTGGAATGAAAACTGACCTTTTCCAGTCCTGTGGCCACTGCTGAGTTTTCCAATTTTGCTGACATGAGTGCAGCATTTTCACAACATCATCTTTTATGATTTGAAATAGCTCAACTGGAATTCCGTCTCCTCCACTAGCTTTGTTTGTAGTGGTGCTTTCCAAGGCCCACTTGACTTCACATTCCAGGATATCCGGCTCTAGGTGACTGATCACACAATCGTGATTATCTGGGTCATGAAGATATTTTTTGTACAGTTCTTCCGTGTATTCTTGCCACCTTTCTTAATATCTTCTGCTTCTGTTAGGTCCATACCATTTCTGTCCTTTATCCAGCCCATCTTTGCATGAAATGTTCCCTTGGTGTCTCTAATTTTCTTGAAGAGATCTCTAGTCTTTCCCATTCTGTTGTTTTCCTCTATTTCTTTGCATTGATTGCTGAGGAAGACTTTCTTATCTCTCCTTGCTATTCCTTGGAACTCTACATTCAGATGCCTGTATCTTTCCGTTTCTCCTTTGTTTTTCGCTTCTTTTCATTTCACAGCTGTTTGTAAGGCCTCCCCAGACAGTAATTTTTCTTTTTTGCATTTCTTTTCCATGGGGATGGTCTTGATCCCTGTCTCCTGTACAATGTCATGAACCTCTGTCCATAGTTCATCAGGCACTCTATCTATCAGATCTAGTCCCTTAAATCTATGTCTCACTTCCACTGTATAATCGTAAGGGACTTGATTTAGGTCACACCTGAATGGTCTAGTGGTTTTCCCTACTTTCTTCAATTTCAGTCTGAATTTGGCAATAAGGAGTTCATGATCTGAGCCACAGTCAGCTCCTGGTCTTCTTTTTGTTGACCGTATAGACCATCTCCATCTTTGGCTGCAAAGAATATAATCAATCTGATTTTGGTGTTGACTATCTAATGATGTCCATGTGTAGAGTCTTCTCTTGTGTTGTTAGAAGAGGATGTTTGCTATGACCAGTGCATTTTCCTGGCAAAACTCTATTAGTCTTTGCCATGCTTCATTCCTTTTTCCAAGGCCAAATTTGCTGTTACTCCAAGTGTTTCTTGACTTCCTACTTTTGCATTCCAGTCCCCTATAATGAAAGGGACATCTTTTTTTGGGTGTTAGTTCTAAAAGGTCTTGTAGGTCTTCATAGAACCGTTCAACTTCAGCTTCTTCAGCATTACTTGTTGGGGTATAGACTTCGATTACTATAATATTGAATGGTTTGCCTTGGAAACGAACAGAGATCATTCTGTCGTTTTTGAGATTGCATCCAAGTACTGCATTTCAGACTCTTTGTTGACCATGATGGCTACTCCATTTCTTCTAAGGGATTCCTGTCCGCAGTAGTAGATATAATGGTCATCTGAGTTAAATTCACCCATTCCAGTTCATTTTAGTTTGCTGATTCCTAGAATGTCGACGTTCACTCTTGCCATCTCTTGTTTGACCACTTCCAATTTGCCTTGATTCATGGACCTAACATTCCAGGTTCCTATGCTATATTGCTCTTTACAGCATCGGACCTTGCTTCTATCACCAGTCACATCCACAGCTGGGTATTGTTTTTGCTTTGACTCCATCCCTTCATTCTTTCTTGAGTTATTTCTCCACTGATCTCCAGTAGCATATTGGGCATCTACTGACCTGGGGAGTTTCTCTTTCAGTATCCTATCATTTTGCCTTTTCATACTGTTCATGGGGTTCTCAAGGCAAGAACACTGAAGTGGTTTGCCATTCCCTTCTCCAGTGGACTGCATTCTGTCAGATCTCTCCACCATGACCTGCCCATCTTGGCTTGCCCCACGGGCATAGCTTAGTTTCATTGAGTTAGACAAAGCTGTGGTCCTAGTGTGATTAGATTGACTAGTTTTCTGTGAGTATGGTTCAGTGTGTCTGCCCTCTGATGCCCTCTTGCAACACCTACCATCTTACTTGGCTTTCTCTTTCCTTGGACGTGAGGTATCTCTTCACGGCTGCTCCAGCAAAGCGCAGCTGCTACTCCTTACCTTGGACGAGGGCTATCTCCTCACCACAGCCCCTTCTGACCTTGAACGTGGAATAGCTCCTCTTGTACATGTGCAGCCACCGCTCCTTGGAGTTGGGGTTGCTCCTCCTGGCCGCTGCCCCTAACCTCGGACGTGGGGTAGCTCCTGTCCTCCATTCCTGCGCCATCGAAGCCTGGCACTCTCGGCCACTGCCCCTGTACTCGGACATAGGGTAACTCCTCTTGGCCGCCTCCCCTCGGGCATGGGATCCTCCTGGCTTCTATCCCTGACCTCAGACGTGGGGTAGCTCATCTCGGCCGCACTAAGTATGCCAGTCACAGCCGCCCACGCTATTTCTGCTTTATTGATTATGGCAAAGCCTTTGATTGTGTGGATCACAATAAATTGTGGAAATACTGAAAGATATGGGAATACCAGACCACCTGACCCACTTCTTGAGAAACCTATATGAAGGTCAGAAAGCAACAGTTTGAACTGGACATGGAACACACTGGTTCCAAATAGGAAAAGGAGTACGTCAAGGCTGTATATTGTCACCCTGCTTTTTTAACTTATATGCAGAGTACATCATGAGAAATGCTGGACTGGAAGAAGCACAAGCTGGAATCAAGATTGCTGGGAGAAATATCAATAACCTCAGATATGCAGATGACACCACCCTTCTGGCAGAAAGTGAAGAGGAACTAAAAAGCCTCTTCATGAAGGTGAAAGAAGAGATTGAAAAAGTTGGCTTAAAACTCAACATTCAGAAAATGAAGATCATGACATCTGATCCCATCACTTCATGGGAAGTAGATGGGGAAACAGTGGAAACAGTGTCATATTTTATTTTTTTAAGCTCCAAAATCACTGCAGATGGTGACTGCAGCCATGAAATTAAAAGACGCTTACTCCTTGGAAGGAAAGTTATGACCAACCTAGATAGCATATTCAAAAGCAGAGACATTATTTTGCCAACAAAGGTCCGTCTAGTCAAGGCTATGGTTTTTCCAGTGGTCATGTATGGATGTGAGAGTTGGACTGTGAAGAAAGCTGAGTGCTGAAGAATTGATGCCTTTGAACTGTGGTGTTGGAGAACACTCTTGAGAGTCCCTTGGACTGCAAGGAGACCCAACCAGTCCATTCTGAAAGAGACCAACTCTGGGATTTCTTTGGAAGGAATGATGCTAAAGCTGAAACTCCAGTACTTTGGCCACCCCATGGGAAGAGCTGACTCATTGGAAAAGACTCTGATGCTGGGAGGGATTGGGGGCAAGATGAGTAGGGTACAACAGAGGATGAGATGGCAGGATGGCATCACTGACTCGATGGACGTGAGTCTGAATGAATTCCCGGTGTTGGTGATGGACAGGGAGGCCTGGCCTGCTGCGATTCATGGGGTCTCAAACATTCGAACATGACTGAGTGAATGAACTGAACTGAACTGATATATACATACGAAATTTGCTTTAAAAAATAAGGTCTTTTTTTGCAAAGTAATAGTAGATTATAAAAATGACAATTAAGGGAATAATAGAGGACTTAAAATTTAAAAAAAATTTTTTTTTAAAAAGAATGATCATAACAATAGTAAAACTATATCTAGGACTTCTCTGGTGTTATTGTGGACAATGTGGGATCAGTTAGTTTTTGGATATTTCCTTGGTCCAGCTTATATTTCTCAAGATCTATAAGCCCCTTCCTATGTAGTTGGTACTAACTACAGGGTTTTAATCTATTGCACCTGTCACTTCCAAGGCGGTTCCCTCTGTTTTAGCTTCTTCTGTTTGCTGGTCTCTTCAGTGTCTGATTTCCGCCCTAACACAAGGTGGGCAATGGTGGATACTCTTTTTAGGCTTACTTGTTCTGTTGCGCTGTGGGTAGGGAGGGACCTGCGAACAAATGAACAGCACTGCAAAGAAATAACACTGGCGTGTGCTCGCAGTGTCTCAGCCACACTGGGCTTGCCCCTGCTCACAGTGCACGTGCTCTCCCTGCCCACACTGCTCAGGCTCTAGGTTGCTCCACTGGGAACCAAGGCCAGGCCTGGGCTGCATGCACCTCCCAGGTCTAAGCCACTCAGGTTCAGGCACTCAGGTAGTCCTCAGAGGCAGAGATTCAGTTGGGCCTGCGTTTTGTGCCCTTCCCAGGTCCGAGCAGCTCAGGTGATGAGGTGTTTGGCAAGCGTGGTTGCTGCGACTTAACACCTCCCCAGTCCTTGCTGCTCGATTTTCTGTGTGTACAACCAGCACACTATCTCAGGCAGACGTTGACTGTCCAGAACCCCAAGAAGTCTTAGTTAGCAAAGAAGCCTGCTTGAAGTTTGGTAGATAATGTCTCTCTGGGGCTGCGATTGCCCCCCTTCCAGCTCTGGCTGTCTGTCACCAGAGGGGGATGGTCTGTAGCTGGCTAGTTCTGTTCAGTCCCTTGTTCTGTGTGTGGGCCTGGTAGCATCTTAGGTTAGGGCTTTTTGCATGGTAGCTATCCTACAGTCTGGTTTGCTAGCCCAAGATAGTTTGCTCAGATTGCCCTTGGGGCATTCAGGCCCAGTCCTTACTCTAAGCAATGCATCCCGTGCCTCCCTGCCCAGCCCCCTACTTGCTAGTGGCGGGTGCAGGCGTCTGCGCTGCTTCTCCACTGGGGGAGTTACCATTGGGCTCTTAATCTGTGGGTTTTAATTATTTATTTATTTTTCCTCCCTGTTATGTTGCCCTCTGTGCTTCCAAGGCTCACCACAGATTCATCAGTGAGAGTGTTTCCTGGTGTTTGGAAACTTCTCTCTTTTTAAGACTCCCTTCCTTGGACGGAGCTCCGTCCGTACCTCTTTTGTGTCTTTTTTTGTCTTTTATATTTTTTCCTACCTCCTTTTGAAGACAATGGGCTGCTTCTCTGGGTGCCTGATGTCCTCTGCCGGCATTCAGAAGTTGTTTTGTGGAATTTACTCAGCGTTTAAATGTTCTTTTCATGAATTTGAGGGGGAGAAAGTGGTCTCCCTGTCCTATTCCTCCTCCATCTTAGAACCTCCCTCCCCCCATTTATTTTAATGTCTATAGAATTCATTGTGTTCCAAGCATGTAGAAAATCAACAATAGTATACGTGATTTTTCAGTAACCAAGAGTGGATGAAAACAAAAATATGGTAAAAAAAAATTAAATTGATTTGGAAAACTTAGATTCAGGTTTACATCATAAGTAAATGTATTTTTCTTGACTGTTTCTCATGGTTAAAGAGAAGTTATGAATGATGCTGTTAAAGTGCTGCACTCAATATGCCAGCAAATTTGGAAAACTCAACAGTGGCCACAGGATTGGAAAAGGTAAGTTTTCATTCCAATCCCAAAGAAAGGCAATTCCAAAGAATGCTCAAACTACCGCACAATTGCACTCATCTCACACGGTAGTAAATAATGCTCAAAATTCTCCAAGCCAGGCTTCAGCAATATGTGAACCGTGAACTTCCTGATGTTCAAGCTGGTTTTAGAAAAGGCAGAGGAACCAGAGATCAAAATGCCAACATCTGCTGGATCATGGAAAAAGCAAGAGAGTTCCAGAAAAACATCTATTTCTGCTTTATTGACTATGCCAAAGCCTTTGACTATGTGGATCACAATAAACTGTGGAAAATTCTGAAAGAGATGGGAATACAAGACCACCTGATCTGTCTTCGAGAAATTTGTATGCAGGTCAGGAAGCAACAGTTAGAACTGGACATGGAACAACAGACTGGTTCCAAATAGGAAAAGGAGTACTTCAAGGCTATATATTGTGACCCTGTTTATTTAACTTCTATGCAGAGTACATCATGAGAAAACCTGGACTGGAAGAAACACAAGCTGGATTCAAGATTGCTGGGAGAAATATCAATAACCTCAGATATGTAGATGACACCACCCTTATGGCAGAAAGTGAAGAGGAACTAAAAAGCCTCTTGATGAAAGTGAAAGTGGAGAGTGAAAAGTTGGCTTAAAGCTCAACATTCAGAAAACGAAGATCATGGCATCCGGTCCCATCACTTCATGGGAAATAGATGGGGGAAACAGTGGAAACAGTGTCAGACTTTATTTTGGGGGGCTCCAAAGTCACTGCAGATGGTGACGGCAGCCATGAAATTAAAAGACACTTACTCCTTGGAAGGAAAGTTATGACCAACCTAGATAGCATATTCAAAAGGAGAGACATTATTTTGCCAACAAAGGTCCAGCTAGTCAATGATATGGTTTTTCCAGTGGTGATGTATGGATGTGAGAGTTGGACTGTGAAGAAGGCTGAGCACCGAAGAATTGATGCCTTTGAACTGTGGTGTTGGAGAACACTCTTGAGAGTCCCTTGGACTGCAAGGATATCCAACCAATCCATTCTGAAGGAGATCAGCCCTGGGATTTCTTTGGAAGGAATGATGCTAAAAGCTGAAACTCCAGTACTTTGGCCACCTCATGCGAAGAGTTGACTCATTGGAAAAGACTCTGATGCTGGGAGGGATTGGGGGCAAGAGGAGAAGGAGACGACAGAGGATAGATGGCTGGATGGCATCACTGACTCGATGGACGTGAGTCTGAGTGAACTCTGGGAGTTGGTGATGGACAGAGAAGCCTGGTGTGCTGCAATTCATGGGGTCGCAAAGAGTCAGACATGACTGAGTGACTGATCTGATCTGAACTGATGAATTGGTTTCCTAACATATAAAGACTGATGAGAATGGTTTCTTTTTAAACTCATCATTATAGCATAGATTTAACAGTGATATAATATATTCCAGGTATAATTTTTTTTATATTTAATAAGATGAGAAAAAGGGAGGCTACAGAGACCTCTGTAGTGCTGGATTTGAGGTGGAAACATCAGTATGAACTCATATTTAGTTTAATACATATATAGGGGGATAACCTGGAGTAAGGGATGACATTTCACTCCAGTATTCTTGCCTGGAGAATCCCATGGACAGAGGAGCTTGTCAGGCTACAGTCCAAGGGGCTGTAAAGAGTTGGATATGACTGAAGTGACTTAACACAGCACAGCACCAATGGATAGCTAGAAAAATAACTTTCAGTATGTATGTATACATAGGTTAGTATACAAGCTCTATCTTACATGAAAACCTAGAAGCAATGACAATGCAGTAAAAATGAGCAAACTCATTGTCCAGATCTTTTTTTTTTTTTTTTAATATCATGCTCCAATAAGAGGAAATAGGACTCTTTAAAGAAATGTACCATATTAAGGCTATAACAGAAATAGCATCTAAAAGTGAGGGTAGTTGTTCAGTCATGTCCCACTGTTTGTGACCCTATAGACTGGAGCCAGCCAGATTTCTGTGTCCATGAAATTCTCCAGGCAAGAATACTGGAATGGGTATCCATTTTCTGCTCCAAGGGATCTTCCTGACCTAGGGATTGAACCAGAGTCTCCTGCATTGCAGGCAGATTCTTTACCATCTGAGATACCAGGGAAACCCTGCAATAAGCATGTGGTGGTGTAGTCACTAAGTGGTGTCTGATTGTGGTGACCCCATGGACAGTAGCCTGCTAGGCTCCTCTCTCCATTGGATTTCCAAGGCAAGAATACAGGAGTGTGTTGCCATTTCCTTCTCCAGGGTATCTTCCAAACTAGGGATCAAACCTGGGTCTTCTGCATCGCAGGCAGATTCTTTATCAACTGAGGTATCAGGGAACTCAAAATAAGCATGGGAGTATTCACAACACAAAAAGATGGTGTCATAACAATAGCTCCAAATGTCCGAAGATGAACTAATGTAAGCAACAAACAATACACAGAAGAACTAAGTAAAAGAGATCTTCATGACCCAGATAACCACAATGGTGTGATCACTCAGCTAGAGCCAGAAATCCTAGAATGTGAAGTCAAGTGGGCCTTAAGAAGTATTATGAACAAAGCTAGTGGAGGTGATGGAATTTCAATGGATCCATTTCAAATCCTAAAACATGATGCTGTTAAAGTGCTGCACACAATATTCCAGCAAATTTGGAAAACTCAGCAGTGCCCACAAGACCAGAAAAGGTCAGTGTTCACTGCAATTTCAAAAGAAAGGCAATGCCAAGGAGTGTTAAAACTACCACACAGTTGCACTCATCTCACACACTAGCAAAGTAATGCTCAAAATTCTCCAAGCCAGGCTTCAACATTACATGAACTGAGAACTTCGTGATGTTCAAACTGGATTTAGAAAAGGCAGAGAAACCAGAGATCAAATTGTCAATATCTGTTGGATCATCGAAGAAGCAAGAGAGTTCCAGAGAAACACCTACTTCTGCTTTATTGACCATTTCAAAGCCTTTGACTATGTGAATCACAACAAACTGTGGAAAATTCTTCAAGAGATGGGGATGCCAGACCACTTGACCTGCCTCCTGGTAAATCTGTATTCAGGTCAAGAAGCAACAGTTAGAACCAAACATGGAACAACAGACTGGTTCCAAATTGGGAAAGGAGTATGTCAAGTCTGTATATTGTTACCCTGCTTATTTAACTTCTATGCAAAGTACATCATGCAAAATGCTGGGCTGTAATCAACATTGCTGGGAGAAATAACAGTAACCTCAGAGACACAGATGGCAGAAAACTTATGGCAGAAAGTGAAGAAGAATTAAAGAGCCTCTTGATGAAGGTGAAAGAGGAGAGTGAAAAAGTTGGCTTAAAACTCAACATTCAAAAAACAAATCATGGAATACAGTCCCATCACTTCATGACAAATATATGGGAAACAATGGAAACAATGACAGACTTTATTTTCTTAAGCTCCAAAAGCACTGCAGATGGTGACTGCAGCCATGAAATCAAAAGACACTTGCTCCTTGGAAGAAAAGCTATGACCAATCTAAACAGTATATTAAAAAGCAGAGACATTACTTTGCCGACAAAGGTCTGTCTAGTCAAAGCTATGGTTTTTCCAGCAATCATGTATGGATGTGAGAGTTGGACCATAAAGAAAAGCTGATAGTCGAAGAATGGTGCTTTTGAACCATGGTGTTGCAAAAGACTCTTCAGAGTCACTTGGTCAGCAAGGAGATCAAACCAGTCCATCCTAAAAAAAAATCAGTTCTGAATATTCATTGGACAGACTGATGCTGAAGCTGAAATGCCAATACTTTGGCCGCATGATGCAAAGAACTGACTTATTGGAAAAGACCTTGATAGCAAGAATGAACATAGACATATTTGGAATCAGTAAACTAAACAGATGGGAATGGGCAAACTTAATTTAGATGACCATTATATCTACTGCTGTGGGCAAGAATCCCTTAGAAGAAATGGACTAGCTCTCATAGTCAACAAAAGAGTCCAAAATGCAGTACTTGGATAAAAATCTCAAAAATGACAGAATGATCTCTGTGTGTCCAAGGCAAACCATTCAATATCACAGTAACCCAAGTCTATACCCCAAACACTAATACTAAAGAAGCTGAAGTTGAATAGTTCTATGAAGACCTACATGACCTTCTAGAACAAACACACACACACACACACAATAAAAATATGTCCTTTTCATCATAGGGAACTGGAATGAAAAGTAGGAAGTCAAGAGATTCCTGGAGTAAATGTTTGGTCTTGAAGTACAAAATGAAGCAGGGCAAAGGCTAAAAGTTTTGCCAAGAGAATGCACTGGTCATAGCAAACACACTCTTCCAACAACACGAGACGACTCTACACATGGACATCACTAGATGGTCAACATCGAAATCAGATTGATTATATTTTTTGTAGCTGAAGATGAAGAAGCTCTATACAGTCAGCAAAAACAAGACTGGGAGCTCACTGTGGTTCAGATCATCAATTCCTTATGGTAAAATTCAGACTTAAATTTAAGAAAGTATGGAACATCACTAGACCATTCACATATGACCTAAATGAAACTGCTTATGATTATACAGTGGAAAAGACAAATAGATTCAAGGGATTAGACCTGATAGAACTATGGATGGAGGTTAGGAACATTGTACAGAAGATTATGATCAAAACCATCCCAAACAAAAAGAAATGCAAAAAGGTTGCCTGAGGAGGCCTTAAAAATAGCTGAGAAAAGAAGAGAAGCAAAAGACAAAGAAGAAAAGGAAAGATATAGCCATATGAATGCAGAGTTCTAGGAAATAGCAAGGAGAGATAAGAAAGCTTTCCTAAGTGATCAATGAAAAGAAATAGAGGACAAAAATAGAATGAGAAAGACT
Organism: Bos grunniens; assembly: GCF_055505025.1. Lineage (NCBI taxonomy): Eukaryota > Metazoa > Chordata > Mammalia > Artiodactyla > Bovidae > Bos > Bos grunniens. The sequence goes on along the minus strand of NC_141179.1, from coordinate 3,002,127 downwards.
AGAGATCTCTTCAAGAAAATTAGAGACATCAAGGGAAGATTTCATGCCAAGATGGGCACAATAAAAGACAGAAATGGTATGGACCTAACAGAAGCATCAGATATTAAGAAGAGGTGGCAAGAATACCCAGAAGAACTATTAAGAAAAGATGTTATGACCCAGATAACCACGATGGTGTGATCATTAACTAAAGCCAGACACCCTGGAGTGTGAGGTCAAGTGGGTCTTAGGAAGCATCACTATGGACAAAGCTAGTGGAGGTGATGGAATTTCAGTTGATCTATTTCAATTCCTAAAACATAATTCTATGGAAGTGCTACACTCAATATGCCAGCAAATTTGGAAAACTCAGCAGTGGCCAGAGGACTGGAAAGAATAATTTTCACTCCAATCTCAAAGAAAGGCAATGACAAGGAATGTTCAAACTACTGTTCAGTTGCACTCATCTCACACACTAGCAAAGTAATGCTTAAAATTCATCAAGCTAGGCTTCAGCATTATGTGAATTGAGAACTTCCAGATGTTCAAGCTGGATTTAGAAAAGGCAGAGGAACCAGAGATCAAATTGCCAAATGCCACTGGATCATAGGAAAAGCAAAAGAATTCCAGAAAAATACATCTACTTCTGTTCCATTGATGATGCTAAAACCTTTGACTATGTGGATCATAACAAACTATGGAAACTTCTTCAAGAGATTGGAAAACCAGACCACCTTACCTGCCTCCTGAGAAATCTGCATGCAGGTCAGGAAGCAACAGTTAGAACAAGAAATGGAACAACAGACTGATTCAAACTTGGGACAGGAGTGCATCAAGGCTGTTTATTGTCACTCTGCTTACTTAACTTAATATGCAGAGTACATTATGTGTAATGCTGGACTGGATGAAGCACAAGCTAGACTCAAGATTGCCAGGAGAAATACCAGTAATCTCAGATATGCAGATGACACCACCCATGGCAGAAAGTGAAGAGAAACTAAAAGCCTCTTTAGCAGAGTGAAAAAGCCGGCTTAAGACTCATCATTCAAAAAATGAAGATCATGGTATCTGGTCCCATCACTCTATGCAAATAGATGGGAAAAACATAGAAACAGTGACAGGCTTTATTCTCTTGGGCTTCAAAATTGCTGCAGAGGTGACTGCAGCCATAAATTAAAAGTTGCTTGTTCCTTGGAAGAAAAGCTATCACTAGCCTAGAAAATATAGTAAAAGGCATTACTTTACAAAGGTCTGTCTAGTCAAACCTATAGTTTTTCCAGTATTCATGTATATGTGTGAGAATTCACCATAAAGAAATGAGCACTGAAGAACTGATGCTTGAACTGTGATGTTGGAGAAGACTCTTGAGTGTCCCTTGGACTGCAAGTTGATCCAACCAGTCCATCCTAAAGGAAATCAGTCATGAATATTCATCAGAAGGACTGATGCTGAAGCTGAAACTCCAATACTTTGGCACCTGATGTGAAGAACTGACTCATTTGAAAAGACCCTGATTCTGGGAAAGATAGTAGTCAGGAGGAGAAGGAGATGACAGAGGATGAGATGGTTGGTAACATCACCAACTCCATGGACATGAGTTTGAGCAAACTCTGGGAGTTGGTGATGGACAGGGAAGCCTGCGGTTGCAAGGAGTTGGACACGAATGAGCACCTGAACTGAACTGAACTGATAGAGATGCATATATCTTTCTTTTTCTCCTTTGCCTTTCACTTCTCCTCTTTTCTCACCTATTTGTAGCTCAGTTGGTAAAGAATCTTCCTGCAATGCAGGAGACCAAAGTTCGATTCCTGGGATGGGAAAATTCCCTGGAGAAGAAAATGACAATCTTCTCCATTGTTCTTGCCTGGAGAATCCCACGGGCAGAGAGCCTAGAGGGCTACAGTCCTTGGGATCGCAAGAGTTGGACACAACTTAGCGACTAAACAACCACCACCTCTGAGAACCATTTTGCTTTTCTGTATTTCTTTTTCTTGGGCATGGTTTTGATCACAGCCTCATGTAGAATGCTGCTAACCATTGTCCATAGTTCTTCAGGCACTCTGTCTCTCAGTCCAATCCCTTGAACCTATTTGTCACTTCCACTGGATCATTGTAAGCAATTTAATTTAGGTCATATCTGAATGACCTAGTGGTTTTCCCTACTTTCTTCAATTTCAGTCTGAATTTTGCCATAGGGAGTTCATGATCTGAGCCACAGTCAGCCCCCAATCTTGTGTTTGCTGACTGTGTAGAGCTTCTCCATCTTTGACTGCAAAGAATGTAAACAATCTGTTTTCAGTATTGACCATGTGTAGAGTCATCTCTAGTGTTGCTGCAAGAGGGTATTTGCTATGAATAGTGTGTTCTCTTGGCAAATTTCTGTTAGCCTTTGCCCTGCTTCAAGTCCAAATTTTGTACTCCAAGTCCAAACAGGCCAGTTACTCCAGACATCTCTTGACTTCCTACTTTTGCATTCCAGTTGCCTATGGCAAAAATGACTTTTTTTTTTTTTAATGTTCATTCTATAAGGTCATGTAGGTCTTCATAAAACCATTCACCTTCAGCTTGTTCAATATTAGTGGTTGTGGCATGGACTTGGATTACTGTGATAATGAATGGTTTGCCTTGGAAACATACAGAGTTCATTCTATCATTTTCAAGATTGCACCCAAGTACTGCATTTTGGACTCTTGTTGACTATGAGGGCTAGTTCATTTCTTCTAAGGGATCCTTGCCCACAGTAGTAGATATAATATCATAGTAGTAAGTATATATAGCATAGTTTTAGTAGTAGTAGATATAATATTTTTTGGAGGGCCAAAAATTCAAGATTAAAAGTGCAGGTGTTAGCTGTACCATTACCAGATCCATTTTTATTTTTCACTGCTTTGTCTTCAGCATTGTGATTATCATTTCTGTTATATATGAATGCACAACATTTGCCACAGCCTCCACTTGCTGTCCTTCCTAGCCAAATCCAAACTTTTTTTCTTTTATTAAATCTTAAGAATTTGCCTTAAAGACAGGCATGACAGGAAGGCATGTCTATATGTATATTCATGTAGGTATAGATATAGAGAAAAATATCTAGGCCTATATAATGGAAAATATAGACAAGGTCATTATTAGCCAAGGTGTCATTATACTGATTAGATGAAAAATAAAACTTGTTTTGCACCTCAATTAATAGTGGCATTTCATCCTATGAAACCTCAACTCTTCATTTTTTAGAACAATGGTTAATAATCACCTCTATGCATTAAGGAGAGCTAGACTATTTTCCCAGGAAGTGATGAATTTAATGGCTTTTTGGGTTTTGAAATTTTAATTTCAGTTAACTTCAACTTAAATTTTATGTGATCTACTTTATTATCTTCTTATAAGAGAAACAATAATATCATTACAGTTTGGTTTTTACATTGACAGAAAAGACAAAAAGGAAAGCATTTCAAATCCCACTTGACTTGAAAAACTAAAGCCTTTTAAACTGACAAATGTATGGTTTGTGACATCCAGTTACTCACAATTGTTTAGGTTGTTTTTTGTCATGACAATTTGTAGTGAAATATAACAGAAAAGTGGATGAATAACAACAACAAAAAGACGTATTTAAAAGCAAAATTCAGAACTTAGAGAAACACTCTGAAGAAAAGCACTCTGACGTTATTGCAGGGATTATTAAATGTCATCCTCAAACTCCAAATACAGGCACTTGGTGACATCTAATAAAAGGATACTTGAAGGAGTAAAGGTAATACATATTTCAAGAAGTCTTTACCAACTGAGCCCTTGTAAGAACTCCACATTAATCAGTTCCTTCTCTTCTTTTCCCAAATGTTACATCAAATAAACACAGGCACTTCCTATATTCATTCCTAAAATATAATACAAGACAGTACTTTAAGTGTAAAAGATACTAATGCATTAAATGAAGGCATCATGCCACTAAATTTCTAAAATTTCTTACAGTTAACCTTTAAGGAGAATCCTTCCTTCTAACAATTCTTCAGAATCTTGGCTTTAGCTGATGTGACCCAGTCCTGCAGACTCTAAAATAATATGATTCAAGCAATGGCACCCAAAGACCTGTAAAGATTTAAAACACTTTTTCTTTCATCACTTAGTGGAATTTGGGGATTGAATATACTGTCTAGGTCAGGAGACAGACGGTACAGAGGAAATTAGAAATCTTTCATTCATTGCTTCTGCAGTGGCTCTCTGGGTGTGGCACAGACTCCATCCAACACAGTCAAGTGAAATGAAGTCTTATAGACGACCCATGGAGAGGCAGTGACACCATAGCTCTAAATTTTTCTAGGATAATTAATTTTCTTCTATCCATTTAAAGCAACTACTGACATCATCAACACAGTGCTTAAGCATTCCTGGGGTGACATGGAGTAGAGATGAGTATTCTGGAGCTCCAGTTAAGAAAAGATGTGCATGAAAAACACCCGATTTTTCTATCGGGCACAAATAGTCACTTGTGTCCGCTAACCCAAGGAGAACCAAGAGATTCTCCTTCATCAGCCTCTGAACTATGTGCTTTCTAAATCCTGAGGCAGGCCCAGCACAGCGGAAATGTGTCACCTGAAAAGAGCCTGCAAAGAAAGGACTCCTTAACTCCCCTTCTTACTTTGCAGGTTAAGCGGTTCTTACTCCTAGTTCCCTGACTTTCAAAGAAGAGCGTAGAGGCCCTATTCCGTTTTCATTTCTCAGTCCCCCACCTTGGTCGTTACCCTTCTTTGTTCTTTAAATTAACTTTTCCTTCCTTGCTCTCTTTCCTAGCCTGTTTCAGCCTCTCTGTGTTTCTTCTCCTCGCTGGTCCCGGACTCTTAGACTCGCCGGCGGCTGCCCTTCGCACCTTTCCTCATCCTTGCTCTCCCTGAGCCCCCTCATTTCATCCATCCCTTTCTCAGGCCCTCCAGATTCCCTGGGCTGTTTGTTGATGAGAAACATTTGCTGCAGCGCAGACCGGAGTCCTGTGCGCAGCCCAGTGGCAGAAGAGGGCGAGGCTGAGAGAAAGGCTGAACTGGAGAGGGAGGCAGCCGATCCTCTCCAGAGCCTGCAAGAATGCGGCAGGGTGCCGGGAGCACCGGGAGGGACCAGATCCCAGGGGCCCTGGTCGGGGCTTGAGGACCTGGCCCGCGGGTGGATTTCCAGCCTCACGTGGCCGCGGAACAGGGGCGCCTGGAAAGCAAAGAGCGGGACCCTGGGGGTGCCCACTCCCAGAGTGGAACCCCCTGCCAAAGCGGGAAGGAGAGAGGCGGGAGCCGTGAAAGGGAAAAACCTGTCTCCACTGGCTGCGGAGCGTCGGAGAGCCTGGGGCGCTCCGGTGAGCAGCCGGGGGCGAAGCCCGCCGGGCGGTGGGCGAGGGACGTGCGGAGCTAGCGCTCGGCGCCTGTGGAGGGGCCGCCGGGGGGCGCGACGCGCGGGGCGGCGGGGGCTCTAGGTGGCCGGTGGCAGACCCCAGCCGCCGAGCGCGCGGCGGCCGCGGCTCCAGTGTGTGTACGTGTGTGTGTGTGTGTGTGTGTACGCGCGCGCGCGCGTGTGTGTGTGTGTAGGTGAGAAAGCGAGGGCCCAGCGTGAGTGTGAGCTAGGCACAGATAGAGCGCATGTCTCATCCCTGCGAGCAAGCAGGAACCGCTCCACCACCATCTTTTGCATGTGCAACATTTGCAGCCGGACAGCAAACCTCTCCCAGGGCTATGGAGACTGCAGGAAAAATCTCGCAGCTCGGGATGGATTGCTAAGGGAAGTCATAACCTTAAACAGTCCAAACCTCTTTCTGTTTTTTTTTTTCCGTTTGTTTTTAATTTTAGCGCCATAGTCCTCAATGCCTCTCTGAACGGTCTTTAGGAAGAGTGCGAGAGAAAGAGCGCGCGCCAGGGAGAGGAGAAAAGAAGATGAGGATTATTTGCAGACAGATTGTCTTGTTATTTTCTGGATTTTGGGGACTCGCCATGGGAGCCTTTCCGAGCAGCGTGCAAATAGGTAAGCTCTGGTTCAGTGGGGTATGCATGTGGGTGGCTGTAGCAGATACCGAAAGTGAGTTAAATGAGTTGCTGATAAGCAATTTAAGGGAACATTCCGCGTCTCCTTTCTCCTCTTTTCTCGTCCTTTCTTCCCTTTATAAGGACTGCCTCTTTGGTGCTGGTTCAGTTGAAACAGCACAGGTTCTCAGTCTATACTCCATCCACCCTCAGTTTCATGTCGCTGAAGTAGGATTGCAATAAGTTGGGATAAAATCTCCGTGGGGTTTGATTGCATTTTATCTAATATCTCTTTTCGTTTCTTTCTCTGGAGTATGAAGGGATGTAGAGTTTCCTTAAACAAAACAAAACCCATCCACTCTTCCTCCTGTGCTATATAGGCAACAGCTTTCACTATTACAAGAAGACATTGTTTAGATTAAAAAAAGAAAGAAGACATTTACACCCTGACCTACTTGCCTTTGCTTGCTACCAGTTAACCGATTTCAAAATTATATCCCTTTCCTGGAACCTTTTCTTCTTTTGTTTTCCTCTTGAATTTTTTGCCCTTAATCCTCCCTCTGGACTCTATTTCTGGGGACCCTATCCGTCCTGCCCTTGGCTTTTTTTTTTTTTTTTTTTTTTGCTGTTCTCCCCTGTCTTTTGATGGGACGCAGCTATTGAATTCCTTCCAGCTAAGCCCAGCCTCACACTGCATCATTTCTCGTGGACAGTGCACAAAACGGGGCTAATTAGGCTGGGTCCAGGAACTGCACAAAAACAAAGTTCACGTCTCCCTTCTGATTTCCCTCTCACCTGCATGTCATCACAAACCTTCATTTCTGTATTTTAATGCAAATTGTCTTTTCTGCTCATCCGCATGCATCTTAGAAATGCCTGGAGCTGGCTTCTGTAGCAGTGTGCTGGGAATCATAGGGAGGGCAAGAGAGAGAAGGCAAAACACACTAAATGGTCTGTCTCAGAGCCCACTGTGATCATGACAAATTGGGACAGTAAAAAGCTGAGTTGTCCTAAAGACTGAAATACTAAACATACTCTTTAGAGACAAAAGGCAGTCTCCCAAGATGTGGCAGAGCTAGCTCCTTAATGTGTGTATTGGTGAATGGCCATGGATTTGACAGTGCTTAGTGCAGGTGTAATAATAGTTACAAGAAGGAACACTGAACGGGCTTTTTCTGCTGTTTTTGCTAGGTGGTCTCTTCATCCGAAACACAGATCAGGAGTACACTGCTTTTCGATTAGCAATTTTTCTTCATAACACCAGCCCCAATGCGTCAGAAGCTCCTTTTAATTTGGTACCTCATGTGGACAACATCGAGACCGCCAACAGCTTTGCCGTAACAAACGCTTGTAAGTAAAACATAAGTTGCAGATAAATGAGAAGAGAATTAAAATGGGGCAATAGAGTTCCTTTCCTCTGTATTATTACTGTTATTATATTTTAGAAAGACATTCAAGCTCTCCACAGTTTGCTGGTTAGAGAGGAAATCAGAGTTACAGACAAGATTTAGTCTCCAGGATATTTGGCTGGTTTTTCCTTCTCTTCCTTCCTTCTTCCCTCCCTTCATCTCTCCCTCCCTCCTCCTTCTCCCTCCCTCCCTTTCTTTCTTCTTTCCTTTTTCTTGAAATTACTTTCTCTTTTAACATTTCAGTATTATTCCTACAACCTTTATGTCAAGTTAGTGAAAATTGTACTCAGTCTTGGTTTTTTTTTTTATTTCTTTTCCTTTGGTTTTTGTATTTGCTTTTGACTTGAGTGAGCATACATCTTGCTTTTAAAGAAGACACATGCTCTCTTACACTGATAAAGGCAATGGAAGGTTTGCTAACAGTGAGAAAGTGGGAAGTGGTGGTGTGGAGGATGTATATTCCACTAGGTTGGTTGACACTGCAGATGATCTGGTGATGTCACTTGAGGCTGCCCTGCTCTTATATTCTGGGTTGTAAATGTCTCTTGCTATCAGGTAATGTATATATCCTGTGGATATAACTCCATGGATTCTTACCTTGGTGGCAAATCATGTTAATCTCCAACCCACTGAAATCACATACTAACCCAGCTGGATCTATTATCCCCACAATACAATTAAGATTTGGTGATCTTACCTAATGTTATAATTAAACAGTTTTTCAGAGCTCCCCTGTGAAAATACTGTATAACATAAAGTAAAAATATAAGCAACTGTGTATTAATTTAAAAATCAATAAAATATGATCAATAGAGCATTTAGGTTACATTTTCACTTTTGAAGGAAATACATGTTTTCCATACCTCCTTATTTTTAGATGCTAATTTACTGCTTCTTAAAAGTTTTGTGTTAAGATAATTGTTATAGATTACGTAAGACATGTAGGAATAGTTTCTATATAAAGTTTTGCACAATAATAATAAAATATTCAGTCTGCATTATATAATATTTTTAATATATCAGGCTGAGTATATTTTTATTTTGAAAGTACTCTTTCTATGTACAAGAAACTGTATTTTGAACAAACGAATTTGAAAACAAAGAGTTTTTATGTGTTAGGAGGATATTTGTTTCATTTAATTCATATATATCTGTGATTAATTCATCTAACAAATAACATGATCATGTTTCCTTAATTTTAGGCACCTAATCAATACTCTATTTTTGAACTTCATTTCATAAGGAGGTTAAAGCATTTGAATTTTTATTTTAATCTACAGCAATTGTATTAATTTGCAGGAATGCTTTAGTTCCTTTGAGTGCTATTTACTTTGAAAAATCACTTGTTTTATTTAGTAATAAGATTAATATTCATTATGAAAATAATTATATGGGAATTGTTTTTAAGCAGAAATGAACATAAATTAGAGCTAAGTTTATGGATAGCTATTTTTTTAAATGTCTTGTTATTATTTTTTCTTCCAAGTTTTGATAGAGATGTCAACATTTCAAATAGTTCTAGGTATAAAATATTTTCCATAGTACATGAATTTTATCTGTTGATTTAAGTATTTTCCTTATGTCTCTCTTGAGATTTTGGCAACAAAAACACTACTGTTTAAAAATAATTTATGATTCAAATATATCTGAAGGTACTTTGTCTACAGTAAATTGCTATTTAAATATATATTTTTATTATTTAATTTTGAAAGACTTTCATAAAAGTGGAACTATATTAGTTTTATTTTTCTAGATTAGGTTCTTAAGTATTCTAAAGTTTATATTCTGGCTTCCAGCTTTATAAACTACAGTGATAATTCTTTATTTTCTCCTTCATCATAATTTGTTAGTCTCATTCAGGTTAATTTTAGTTAGTATCATATTATTTATGTGATAAAAATGTTATATAGAATAAAATGTTAGTGGCAAAGAACTGTAAACATAAAAATTGATAAGAAACTGTACACAGCATGAAAAAGTAGAAATAGGTATAAAATATACGTAGTATGCTGTTCTTTAACATGTTAGAATTGAGAAAATTGAAGCTAAGAAAACAAAGTCTGCTTATTTTGATTCCAAGTGTAATGTAAATAGTGGTATCATGTTTTTCATAATCACTTGTAATTGACTTTGTGTACATGTTTAAAGTATTAAAAGAAAAAGTTGTAAATAAGGGAAAAACATTTTCTAGTGAAGAAAGGAAAATTTTTGACAAATGAGTATGCCAAATGTCCTTATGAATATAAGTAGGATTTGGGAAAAATCAGTGATCAGAGAGTATGGGTCAGGTGATTGGTATTTGTTAAATGAACTGACCAAGAGCCTGCACACATGTGATATTCCAGTCTAATCAAAGGTGAAACATAAGCCATAAGTATGAGGCAACCTCATGTATCAAGCTCTATGCCTTTGGGTACAAAAGGTAAAAATAGTGTTCTAGAGAATTAACATGAAATTATTCCTCATAGCGATATAGACTAGATTTTAAAATCTTTTATGTTGTATTAAATATAAATGTATAATATGTGTTCAACTAGGTTTATTTTAAATATGATTTTCCTAAAGTGAATCCTTGTAAAACTGTGTAATCTAGTGTCTTTGTGAATGAGAACCACTGTATAGGATATATTTATTTTATGAAATATACACTTAAAAACTAAAAATAGCAGACTAAGGAATAAAGAGTATTATTGGTCATCTACTGGATAAATGTAATTTAAGGTCTATTCTTCTGTCTTAGAATTAAAGTTTAAAGAATATTTTGGACAATCTAAACATTCTGCATATGAAGTTGACATACTACATAAATATAAACCCCAATAAACTCAAAATTTGCACTGTTGGGATAAATCTCAAGTTTCTGAAGGAGAATTGGGTTTATTTTAGCTTGTAACTTTTTATTTTTTTTAACGGCATTTGTGTAAGATTAAATTAAAATGCTGTTCTGTTTTTAAACTATCCCCATTGTTGAAAAATCATACTTTGCCTAGTATAAAACTGAAATTACAAGAAATACAGATAATATAGAATTATGGCATATTTAAATAACAAAGTACAGGTGTAATAGGTAGCCCAAGTAGTCAAATATCAAAATGTAATTAAAGATATACATTTATTTTCTGTAATCTATTCAAAATATGGGCTTTGGCAAATAGATATTAAAAAAAATAATTTGATGTGGACAGTTTTCTTTAACAAAATATTATGCATTTGACTCCAAATAGCTATCTTCACAAGCAAACATGCTAGTTAAATTGAGTATGTTCTCTGCAAAACATTTAAGACAACCTAAATTGAGGCTGTGTTCTTATATTTTTCTAATAGTTAATTAATAAAGATGTTTTTGCTTGGAGGATGATATATCTTAAATTTGGCCAAAGCAATAATAACCAAAATACTGATGTAGTCTATCATCAAGTTGTCTAAAAAATAAAAAAAAAAGAGAGAGATTGCAATTATCACTTTAGTTCAGTTATGTTTGAAATCCTGTAAAAGAGGCAGCCTCTTTACAATAAAACACAGAGATGTTCAGTTACTCAAATGATTCTTTTAATTTCAAATGGGTAGTAGAAAATATATAATAAGATACATTAAGTAGTTATGTATTATCACTTAGGTGAAATAGAATTTTTGTTGAATATTTCCAACTTTTTAAACTTGGATAGGAAAGACTAACTGGTTAATATTTTTGTTATCTTTTGTTATTTATTTTTTAGTGATTTGTTTATCTTACTCACCTTTTCTGTCTAAAATCTGTCTATTCAGTGGTTTGCAACATGATGGATTGGAAAGTTGTAAATCAAGAATAGAATGCATATTATACCTTAGTAATGATGAAAAAGTTGTTCTTTTTTAACTTAAATATTAATTCTATTTGTGAAGGGTTTGGTTATCAACGCTAAATATCCAAGTTGAGTGCTACTTGTAAAAGTAGGTTAGTGTGTAAAATATACTTGTTTAGCTAATCTAAATATGTTTTAAATGTGACAGTATATCCAGTAGGGTCTGCAGGCATTTTTGCTTATATACTATGGACTGAATTCAAACATGTTGAATTTAAGGGTGCTGAATAATAAGGTCTTTTGGCTTTAACAATATTTGAATATTATATATCTTTCTTTTCAGGAACATGATACCCTAAAAAGGCATTCTAAAAGTATATATTGGACTGATATAATATTTTAAAAATGCTAAAATCAAAATTCTGATATTTTGACCTTCATAGTTGTTATAAGAAATATATTAGAATTGAATATTGTTTGACTTTTGATTGTTTTTAGGAAAATGAGTTACTGTAATTAAGTTTCCTTATTTTGATTTGATAGCAAGATTCTATGTTGATTTGAAATAATTACTTAGTTTTATAATATTATTTCCCCTTTTATCTTAATTTTCCATCATGAGATTGATGACAAAGATGAGTCATATTCCTGTGGCTTGGACCTTTCTTAAATGATGCACAATTTGCATTGATGTATTTCAAAATTGTCACAGGATTAAACTTCCATAAACCATTTGAAAAAATTCTTTTTACTTTTTTTCTTATGAATTGTTCCAAGAGGTGTTATTTCTCAAAGAGGAACAATTTTTACTTTCTGACTTTAGGAATTATGTATATATCTTATTAACAGAATTTTACTAGTGTTCAAGAATTTAAAATTAGGAATAAATTCCATATACCTTACATTTTATTATAACACAGGTTTTATACTGTTTTTGTGTACATGATTTTATTTGACCTCAACTAATCTTGGAGTGAGCCTGTCTGAGAAGATAGTCATTATTTTTTAGGTAAGCCAGATTCGGCTCAAGAAACTCACTTGATTTGCCAAAGACCATGTGGCTAATAAGTCACAGAGTTTAGATTTGAACCCAGTTGTTCTAGTCACTAACCTAGCACTTTAACCAGGAGACCATGGATGTGAAAAATACATCTATACTGAGATTACTTGAATCAAGAAATAAAGTAACTGTCTTTTTTTCTAATTTTATCGTAATATTTTTAAGAAAATAGGGCAACACATTTCTTGGCAACTGATTCATTAATCAGATGACAGTGAGTGATGCAGCAAAGACAGAAGTCATATTTTGTAATGAATCTGCCCATTCACTCACTAGATTAGATAATAAACATAGCCACTTATTCATTAAACATGTTTATCAAGGACAACTGTATTTAAGACACTCTACTAGAAATGAAGATTGATATTTAGTCACTAAATCATATCTGACTCTTTTACAACCCCATGGACTGTAGCCCACCAGGCTACTCTGTTCATGGAATTTCCCAGGCAAGAATACTGGAGTGGGTTGCCATTTCCTTCTCCAGGGATTGTCCTGATCCAAAGATCCAATTCGTGTCTCCTGCACTGAAGGCAAATTCTTTACCACTGAGCCACCTGGGAAGCCCAGAAATGAGGATACTGAAAATTATGAGTAGTTGTTACCCTCAAGGAGCAGTAGGAAATATATACAAGCCAATTATCACAGTTCAGTAAGACAAAGTATTATGACAGAGAAATAGAGTGCTGTGACAGAGATTAACACAGGAAGGAACATCAAACTTGGCATGCTGCCCTATGGGAGTTATTACCTGATCTGGGCTTTAAGGCGCTAGTTATTTGAAATATAGACAGAAAGGAAGGCACCCCTCGCCAAAGTAGTAGCACATGACAAGGCATCAAGGGATGGCGAGGCCAGGTGTGATTGAACCACTGAATGTGCTTTAGTCTGACTGTAGTACTGAGTGTGAGGAGAAGGAGAGGTGTGCTAAGGGGCGAAGCTTTGTAGATCCACACATGGGCTTGTAGCTCTTGTAAGGAAACTCTTTTGAATAAAAGGGGGACCTGTAAATGATTTAACACAACAGTGGCATAATCAGATTTATGTTTTATAAATAACAGGATGATTTCAAGAAGAAAAATGTACCAGAAGGGGGGGAAATGGGAAGGAAAAAACAGTTGTATTGAAGTAATACATCTTAAGATGGTAAGTTCTTGAATAAAATTGGAAGCTCTGAGACAAGAGCAAATAGATCCATACAGAACTGTTGACAGAACGTAGTGATGATGTCTGTGTAGGCTGGTGAAAAGCAGTATAGTAAGAATTAAAGATGATTTCTTCAATTTTTAATTTTGACAAATTATCAAAACCAAACTTGGAAGGGGCACACCAAAGAAGGAGCAGATTTGAATGAGAAAGGTGAGTTTAGTGTGGATATACGGATAAGGAGGCATTTAAAAGACATTTAAATGCAATACAGTTTTGGACATATGTATCTGGAGCTCTTGGGCTCAGTCTGAACTGAAGAGAGACACTGAATAATGACTGAAACCATGGATGTGGATGATATCATCCAGAGAGAGCAAAAGCAGTGAAAAGAATGCTGAGGACAAAATCCCAGGAAATACTAGTATTTCAGGGACAAGGAGAGAAAAGGAAACTGAAGGAAATGGGTCAGAGTTCAGAGGAAAGTGAGGTAAGAATAATTCACGGGAGCCAAAAGATAGGAAGAATTTCAAGTAAATAGTGATCTTTGATTGCCAAATTTTAATAACAAGTTGCAAGGATAATTGATCCTTAATATCAGTCTTTTCTTCTCTTTTCTTTAGTGTTCTTTTATATTTTGACTAGAAAAAAAAAGCAGCCTTTATTAATCCCACATAGATTCTATTAATGCATATTCTTTGTGTATAGTGGCCTAGAATATTCTTATAATTAGTGATAGGGATAATCTTTTCTGGACTTTTGATCCAGATGGGCTTGGATTTGCAACCTGATAGTGGGCCAGTTACTTGCACTATTAAGTCTCAGTTTCTTCATTCATTAACAAAAGACACATGTATTTTATGATATTAAAAAAAGTGCTTGGAAAATATTTAGCCTATAATTATAACTCAATTAAATTTAGCTGTATTACATTTTCTGTCACATAGAACATTTATTTCTGAATCAGTGCAAAAATTTCAAGTTTATATTTCCTGTTTATATTTTGAAAAGTTATTTGTGTTTTGAATAAATATATTTTATTTGTATTTCATGGGAATTTTTGACCTCTAACTTAATTGTTAATTTTAATTTATACACAAATCTAAATGCATATTTGTCTAAACTATTTCTAAGTCCTACAAGAGGATAACTTTGTTGGGAATCTTTGGACCATTTGGAGAAAGAATTGGTTCATGAATGGATTAAAGGGATTAATGGATTCTCCTAATTGTATGCAACTGTGTGTTCTTGAGTGTGGCATGTGTGTATGCATGTATGTGTGTGTAAACAGAGAGACAGTCTAAATTTTTGAATAGCTTATCAATGAATTTCAGTCACTCTCTCACACACACACACACACAGCCCACAGCCCTAAAGGAGTTATACATAGATTAGATAAACAGTACTCCATTCCCTATCTTCTTCATTTCAAAAGCCAGTTGGATTTTCTTTTTTAAACTAACCAAGAATTTTTCCATAAACGTAGTCTCTGATAGCTTCTTCCTCATCATAGAAAATAATCAATGTGTCCTAGCTGGGAGAATGCTTGGTTTGGTATTCTGACTATTAAACTATCATGGTATTATTTTTATGTCTTGTCTTGACTATCAAAAGCACTACACATTCCACATCAACTCCTTCTATTTTTATCATGACTTGCCTTTTCCCTTAACCATCACCACTCCTGCAACAGTGTTCTTGAAGGTCATCAGTGATTTACTGATTAGTAAATTCCATTGTTCTTTAGTCAAAGTCTTTTAATAATTTGAAGAATTTGACATAGCTGTTTTTGAAACTCATTTCTCCTTGATAATATAATTAGCTAATGATTATATGCCAAGGGTCTGTATTAATTACTTATATTCTTATACAACTGTAAGAAACAGGCATCACTATTATTTTCATTTTATATATGGAAAAACTAAAGATTTGTAGTTAAGAAAATTTGCCTAACCACAAAGTATTCAGGGCATCAGATCCTGAATATATGCCTTCCATTCACACCAAAGTGTCCTGATTAGTATAGTATATATAAGATAGCCATCACTCTGTGTGACAGTGGTTAGCTAACTCCAAATTTGAATAGAAAGATGTTTCCCTCAAAGTTACTTCTTTAACATTTTCCATTTACCTGGTGAATAAAATGCGACCCGGAGAAGGCAATGGCAACACACTCTAGTACTCTTGCCTGGAAAATCCCATGGATGGAGGAGCCTGGTAGGCTGCAGTCCATGGGGTTGCTATGAGTCGGACACGACTGAGCAACTTCACTTTCACTTTCATGCATTGAAGAAGGAAATGGCAACCCACTCCAGTGTTCTTTCCTGGAGAATTCCAGGGATGGGGGAGCCTGGTGGGCTGCCGTCTATGTGGTCGCACAGAGTTGGACACGACTGAAGTGACTTAGCAGCAGCAGCAAAATGCCACCAGGTGTAAAAATGAATAAATTCCACCAGATTTTAAAATGAATAAATGAGTCTTAATATCCTGCACAACATTGGATACTTCATTATTTGGTCAACCTGCATAATCTTTATAGGAATGTTATTTGATGACTAGTGGTCAGAGAGTTCATTTCATGTTTTCCCTTACATGTTTTTGGATTCCAATAAACATAATGAGGAATCTCTTAAAGATTATTGACCTAAGTCAAAATTGCTGCCATCTTCATAGTGTCCTTACTTGCCTCTAATTTAATAAAACTACTAGAGCCATAAATAAAAAGTTCAATGTTATCTTAGAAATGAAAGGCAAAAAAAACTGTGTGTAATACTTTTCTTTGAACAAGCCATTATACTTCTCCAGCAAAAATTACACCTAAGCTATAACCATTGTTTGCTTATTTTTGCTTATATCCTTTTTTTTTATAAAAGCAATTCCTCATTGTTGTTGCTGTTCAATCACTCAGTCTCTTTGCAACCCCATGGACTGCATCACACCAGGTTTCCTTATTCTTCACATCTCCCAGAGCTCGCTCAAACTCACGGCCATTGAGTCAGTGATGCCATCCAACCATCTCGTTCTCTGTCATCCCCTTCTCCTCCTGCCTTTAATCGTTCCCAGCATGGTGGCCAAAATATTGGAACTTCAGCTTCAGCATCAGTCCTTCCAATGGATATTCAGGACTGATTTCTCTTAGGATGGACTGGTTTGATCTCCACACTGTCCAAGGGACTCTCAAGGGTCTTCTCCAACACTACAGTTCAAAAGCATCAATTTTTCAGCATTCAGCCTTCTTTATGTCCAAATCTCGTATCCATATATGACTACTGGAAAAATCATAGCTTTTACTATATGGGCCTTTGTCAGCAAAGTGATGTCTCTGCTTTTTAATATGTTGCCTAGGTTTGTCATAGCTTTTATTCCAAGGAGCAAGCATCTTTTAATTTCATAGCTACAGTAACCATCTGCAGTGATTTTTGGAGATCAAGAAAATAAAGTCTGTCACTGTTTCCATTGTTTCCCCATCTATTTGCCATGCAATAATGTGACCAAATGCCATGATCTTCATTTTTTGAATGTTGACTTTTAAGCCAGCTTTTTCACTCTCCTCTTTCACCTTCATCAAGAGGTTCTTTAGTTCCTATTCATTTTCTGCCATAAGAGTGATGTCATTTGCATATCTGAGTTTATTGATATTTGTCACAGCAGTCTTGATTCCATCCTGTGCTTCATCCAGCCCAGCATGCTCATGAATAACTTTCTCATCAGTAACTTTATATATATACATATATATATACACATACATATATACATACATTACATATTGTTTTCTTTCCATTCTCATATTTTTATCTTTTTAAACTGACCCATGAAAATTTCAAGTGATTTATAAATCTTAAGAGCCAAAATATTATTGCAGTCTCACCACTAAGGGGTAATCACAGTAAATAGATCTTTCTGGACTTTTCTTTTTATTTGTATAGACCTAAAGTGAGCAGTAGAAAACTATAAACATAAAATACCTATATATATATGTATAACTTTTTAATAACAATATTAATCTATAAATGTATTTTATTAATGTTTTATTTCATGAAAAGTTTTCTCTCAGTATATAAGACCTATCTTATTTTCTTTTACTGCTATGTAATGCCATTGTGCAAAGTTACTATTAAATGTAGTCAGTAGCTTCTGGATGAACATTTATGTTGTTTCCCATTTTTTATGTTACAAACAGAATAGCAGTAAAGCTATCTGAGTACCTGTGTGAATATTCCCATAGGATTAATTCCTGGAAATTAGATTACTATATCGAACAGTGTGTATTTTTGCTTTTAGTCCTTATTGTTAATGTCCTTTCCTCAAAAAGTATTATTTACATTTACAGCAACCAAGATGTAAGAATAATTGGTTTTCTACAACCTGCTAACAGTAATTATTATCAGTTTCTTGAATCTTCACCTGTCCTAATGTGTGAAGTTCAGTTCAGTTCAGATCAGTCGCTCAGTCGTGTCCAACTCTTTGGGACCCCATGGACTGCAACATTCCAGGATTCCCTGTCCATCACCAACTCCTGGAGCTTGTTCAGACTCATGTCCATCAAGTCAGTAATGCCATCCAACCATCTCATCCTCTGGCATCCCCTTCTCCTCCTGCCTTCCATCATTCCTAGCATCAGGCTCTTCTCTAATGAATCAGTTATTTGCATCATGTGGCCAAAATATTGGAGCTTCAGTTTCAGCATCAGTCCTTCCAATGAATATTCAGGACTGATTTCTTTAGGATTGACTGGTTTGATCTCCTTGCAGTCCAAGTTACTCTCAAGAGTCTTCTCCAGCACCACAGTCCAAAAGCAGCAATTCTCCAGCTTTCTTAATAGTTCAGATCTCACATCAACACATGACTACTGAAAAAAAACATAGCTTTGACTAGACAGAACTTTGTTAGTAAAGTAATGTCTCTGTTTTTTTAATATGCTGTCTAGGTTGGTCATAGCTTTTCTTCCAAGGAGCAAGCATCTTTTAATTTCATGGCTGCAGTCACCATCTGCAGTGATTTTGGAGTTCAAGAAAAAAAAGTCTGTCACTGTTTCCATTGTTTCCCCATCTATTTGCCATGAAGTGATGGGACCGGATGCCAAGATCTTAGTTTTCTGAATTTTGAATTTTAAGCCAGCTTTTTCACTCTCCTCTTTCACTTTCATCTAGAGGCTCTTTAGTTCCTCCTCACTTTCTGCCATGGGGATGGTGTCATCTCCATATCTGAGGTTATTGATATTTCTCCCAGAAATCTTGATGCCAGCTTGTGCTTCATCCAGCCCGGTATTTCACATGATGTAGTCTGCAAATAAGTTAAATTAGCAGGTGACAATATGCAGCCTGGACATACTCCTTTCCCAATTTGGAACCAGTCCATTTTCCCATGTCCACAGTACTGAGGAAACAGACTCTTGGAGGGCAGAAATAAAACTTTGTTCAGACCAAGATCCAGGAGGAAGGAGCAGCGTCCCCACAAGAGACTGAGCCCCACCTGCCTATGAGTGTGCAAGAGTCTCAGATGGAGGCATGGTTCAACAGTGGCCTGCTGTGGGGTCAGGGACACTGAATATCATAGAGTGGGCATAAGTCCTCAGGCCAAACAAAGGGGAAGGAACACAGCCCAACCCATCAACAAAAAATTGTATTAAAGATTTACTGAGCATGACCCCGCCCATCAGAAGAAGACCCAGATTCCCCCACAGTCAGTCTCTCCCATCAAGAAGCTTCCAGAAGCCTTTTATCCTTGTCCATAAGAGAGTAGACATAATGAAAACCACAGTCACAGAAAACTAACCAAACTGCTCACGTGGATCACAGCCTTGTCTAACTCAGTGAAACTATGAGCCATGCCATGTAGGGCCATCCAAACTGGACAGGTCATGGTGGAGAGTTCTGATCAAACGTTGTCCACTGAAGAAGGGAATGGCAAGCCACTTCAGTGTTCTTGCCTTGAGCCTCATGAAGTGTATAATGGGTGAAAATGACATTTACATGCTGCTTTAATTTGCATATTTTTTATTAATAGTAAGGCTAAGAATATTTTCCTGTATCTATAAGACCTTTTATCTCTTTCTGTGTGAACTGTTGTTCTTTCACTTTACCAATGTTTTCTTCTTTATTTGAGGGAGTGTTTTACAAACTATAGAAATGAATCCTTTGTCATGATGTTGAAGATTATTTTTCTACTATTTTTCTATGTGCCTTTGGCTTCCAGCTTCATTTATGGTGCCTTTTACCATACAGACATGTACAATTGTTATATGTTCAAATCTGTGAGTCATTTTCTTCATGGCTTCTAGATTTCATGCTATGCTTATAAAGGTATTCCTATCCTTAAAACTGTAGAATATTGTTCCACATTTTTTAGAATACTTTATGGTTTTATATTTTATATCTATAATGCTAACTCTTTATGGATTTATTATGTGTGTTAGGTACTAATCTTTATTTTTTTCTGTTCTATTTATTTGAATGAGTTTTTTTTTTTTTTTTTTTTTTTACTATTTCTTTGAACTGACACATTTGTGCAAATCTCCTGTAATCATGACTGAATTTGAGCTTGAACAGTTCTTCATTTTACCTCTTCCCAAGTTCTCCTCTTTGTTGTTCTTCATCTCCTTGTCCTGACAGTCTCACATGTTCATACTTGCTAGTTTTGATATTTTTATTATCTGCTTTCTTGGTCCACCTATTACTTTCCTAGGTTTCCCCCTGTTTGTCCAGCTACTCTTGTTTCTATCTCCAAAGTTCATTACAAATATTTCCAACTTTCACCATTTCTAGCCCACAGTTCTAGTGCAAGTCAACGATACTTTTCTAATAATTTAGTACTGAATATCCCTCTACTGCCATTTCCTCTCCCCACCCATTTTACATACCAGAGCCAGTTGTTCCCTTCAGAATTGAAGCAAAATACTGTTTCTTCTTACTTAATACCCTCTAATGGTTTTCAGTTTCTTGGAGTAAAAGTACAACTCTTTTAACAGACTTGGACTCTAAGCATGATCTGTCTCTCGTCCATCTTTTTGCCATGTTCCACCATGTTGGAGTTCACTCAGCCTTCTTTTTGGTTCCTCCACATGATTTAATCCTTTCTTTCTATTTTCTATGCCTTTGCATTTTCAATTTCCATTTTTGGGGATGGGGAGTCTTCCAATCCAGTTTTTGTTGAGTAGCTTTTTCTGTATCTTCAGGACTCAGGTCAAAGTCATTGCCTAAGAGAAATCTTCCATGCCAACCTCTGTAGAGTAGGCTCTCTCATACCAAACTCCATTTACTTTGTACTGCATTGCCAACCATATGATAATCTTTGCTTTTTTACAATCTGTAATTGTTATTTTCATTTGTTTACATATTTATCATCTATATTCCCAGTAGAATAAAAACTCCCATAACCAGGACTTTATTTGCCTTGTTAAACAATATATCCTCATAGCCTTACTCAATACCTGGTACAAAACAAGAATCAGTATCTATCTTTGAATATATGAATGACCAATGTGTAATGAGTTTTCTCTTCACTCATCTTTGGGATATTCTTAAGATAGCTAAGACTTTTCATGTATTTTAGAAGAAAATTGAGCAGAGGATCTAAAGATAATAAGGTACTAGATTCATTCCTTATCTTAAACATATATATATATATTTTTTTTTCCTCATTTGTTTTCATTAGAGTCAGTTGATGTGATGGGTTAGGTAAGGAGGGAGATAAGTCTTATAAAGAAGAAAATGGGAGTATTAATGCACATTGATTTATATTGCATTGGCCTGATGGCACTTTGATGAATTTAAATCTGGTAGCAAAGAACTTCTAGGTACTTATAACATGTGGTCTCTGCTGACAAAAGAACTAGAAAATGCTGATTCAGTACTCTTTCAGAGTAGAAGAAAGCACATGTGAGAAGCCCAGGTGTATTAGTAAGCATGCTCAAGAGAATCATCTGTTCAGATGATCTGTTCATTGGCTGCTTCCTTGTGAGTGAGTGAGTGAAAGTCATTCAGTCGAGTCTGACTCTTTGCAACCCCATGGACTGTAGCCCACCAGGCTCCTCTGTCCATGAATTCTCCAGGCAAGAATATTGGAGTGGGTTACCATTTCCTTCTCTAGAGAATCTTCCCAACCCCAGGGATTGAACCTGGGTCTCATGCATTGCAGGCAGACACTTTACCATCTAAGCCATCAAAACCTGCTTCCTTAGCACTTCTTAAAGTTCATGAAATTAGAAGACATGTGAAAGAAGGCATCTGTAGTCAAATATACAATGAAAATCTGTCAATTCTTGATTACCCACACTGAATTTTCTTTACATTTCACAATTTGCCAATTTCAAAGCCCTTATCCCACCTGTTTGTAATTAGTTTATCCTTGTTTAAATTGCTTAAATTTAAGCTATGTATATAATCTTACCTTGGCAAGTTGGAGAAGCATTTCACTATTTCTCTGCTCCAATGATTTAAAATCAAGATAAATATATATTTTCTGAAAAAACTGTATATATGCTTTCTTTTTTGTAATGAAAATCATGTCAGTCCAAATGGTTCCCTTTTTGCTCTGATTACCAAGGAGCTCAATTTTCACATTTACTGATCAGTAACAACACTGGTCCCCAGTTTAAAAAAAGAAAAAAAGAGCTTTGTATAATTTTTCTAGATTCCACATATATGTTAGTACATGATATTTGTTTTTATCTTTCTGAGTTACTTTACTCTGTATAATAGACTCCAAGTTCATCTGCATCTCTACAAATGATCCATCTCTTTTATGGTTGAGCAATATTCCATTGTATATATGTGTACCACATCTTCTTGGGCTTTCCACGAGGCACTAATGGTAAAGGACCCACCTGGCAATGCAGGAAACTTAAGAGATGCCTCTCTATACCTGTGTTGGGAAGATTTTCTGGAGAAGGGCGTGGCAACCCACTCCAGTATTCTTGCTGGAGAATCTCATGGACAGAAGAGATTCTTAGGTTTGCATAGAATTCATAGAGTCCATAGGGTTACAGAGAGTCGGATATGACTGAAACGACATAGCATGCACACACCACATCTTCTTTATCATTCATTTCTTGTTTGACTTTTAGATTGTTTCCCTGCCCTGGCTATTGTAAAGAGTGCTGGAATTAACACTAAGGCATGGCAGGAATAGAGATCCAGATATAGAGAAGGGACATGTGGACACAGCAGGGGGAAAGGAAGGCTTGGACGAATTGGGAGTGTAAGACACTATCTTGTGTAAAATAGATATTGGGAATCTGCTATAAAGCACAGGAAGCCCATCTTGGTGATCTGTAATGACCTATATATGTAAGATGGGGGTTGGGGGTGAAAGGGAGGGCTCATATGTATACATATAGCTGTTTCACTTCATTGTAAAGCAGAAACCAACACACCATTGTGAAGCAATTATACTCCAATTAAAAAAAAAAAAAGCTGTAGGAGTTGCTTGTATATTTTTGAGATTAGTTGTTTGTCGGTTGCTTCATTTGCTATTATTTTCTCCCATTCTGAAGGCTGTCTTTTCACCTTGCTAATAGTTTCCTTTGATGTGCAGAAGCTTTTAAGGTTAATTAGGTCCCATTTGTTTATTTTTGCTTTTATTTCCAATATTCTGGGAGGTGGGTCATAGAGGATCCTGCTGTGATGTATGTCGGAGAGTGTTTTGCCTATGTTCTCCTCTAGGAGTTTTATAGTTTCTCGTCTTACGTTTAGATCTTTAATCCATTTTGAGTTTATTTTTGTGTATGGTGTTAGAAAGTGGTCCAGTTTCATTCTTTTACAAGTGGTTGACCAGATTTCCCAGCACCACTTGTTAAAGAGATTGTCTTTAATCCATTGTATATTCTTGCCTCCTTTGTCGAAGATAAGGTGTCCATATGTGTGTGGATTTATCTCTGGGCTTTCTATTTTATTCCATTGATCAATAATTCTGTCTTTGTGCCAGTACCATACTGTCTTGATAACTGTAGCTTTGTAGTAGAGCCTGAAGTCAGGTAGGTTGATTCCTCCAGTTCCATTCTTCTTTCTCAAGATCGCTTTGGCTATTCGAGGTTTTTTGTATTTCCATACAAATTGTGAAATTATTTGTTCTAGCTCTGTGAAGAATACTGTTGGTAGCTTGATAGGGATTGCGTTGAATCTATAAATTGCTTTGGGTAGTATACTCATTTTCACTATATTGATTCTTCCAATCCATGAACATGGTATATTTCTCCATCTATTAGTGTCCTCTTTGATTTCTTTCACCAGTGTTTTATAGTTTTCTATATATAGGTCTTTAGTTTCTTTAGGTGGATATATTCCTAAGTATTTTATTCTTTCCGTTGCAATGGTGAATGGAATTGTTTCCTTAATTTCTCTTTCTGTTTTCTCATTATTAGTGTATAGGAATGCAAGGGATTTCTGTGTGTTGATTTTATATCCTGCAACTTTACTGTAGTCATTGATTATTTCTAGTAATTTTCTGGTGGAGTCTTTAGGGTTTTCTATGTAGAGGATCATGTCATCTGCAAATAGTGAGAGTTTTACTTCTTCTTTTCCAATTTGGATTCCTTTTATTTCTTTTTCTGCTCTGATTGCTGTGGCCAAAACTTCCAAAACTATGTTGAATAGTAATGGTGAAAGTGGGCACCCTTGTCTTGTTCCTGACTTTAGAGGAAATGCTTTCAATTTTTCACCATTGAGGATAATGTTTGCAGTGGGTTTGTCATATATAGCTTTTATTATGTTGAAGTATGTTCCTTCTATTCCTGCTTTCTGGAGAGTTTTTATCATAAATGGATGTTGAATTTTGTCAAAGGCTTTCTCTGCATCTATTGAGATAATCATATGGTTTTTATTTTTCAATTTGTTAATGTGGTGTATTACATTGATTGATTTGCGGATATTGAAGAATCCTTGCATCCCTGGGATAAAGCCCACTTGATCATGGTGTATGATCTTTTTAATGTGTTGTTGGATTCTGATTGCTAGAATTTTGTTAAGGATTTTTGCATCTATGTTCATCAGTGATATTGGCCTGTAGTTTTCTTTTTTTGTGGGATCTTTGTCAGGTTTTGGTATTAGGGTGATGGTGGCCTCATAGAATGAGTTTGGAAGTTTACCTTCCTCTGCAATTTTCCGGAAGAGTTTAAGCAGGATAGGTGTTAGCTCTTCTCTAAATTTTTGGTAGAATTCAGCTGTGAAGCCGTCTGGACCTGGGCTTTTGTTTGCTGGAAGATTTTTAATTACAGTTTCAATTTCCATGCTTGTGATGGGTCTGTTAAGATTTTCTAATGGGCCAAAGAACTAAATAGACATTTCTCCAAAAAAGACATACAGATGGCTAACAAACACATGAAAAGATGCTCAACATCACTCATTATCAGAGAAATGCAAATCAAAACCACTATGAGGTACCATTTCACACCAGTCAGAATGGCTGCGATCCAAAAGTCTACAAATAATAAATGCTGGAGAGGGTGTGGAGAAAAGGGAACTCTCTTACACTGTTGGTGGGAATGCAAACTAGTACAGCCACTATGGAGAACAGTGTGGAGATTCCTTAAAAAACTGGAAATAGAACTGCCTTATGATCCAGCAACCCCACTGCTGGGCATACACACTGAGGAAACCAGAAGGGAAAGAGACACGTGTACCCCAATGTTCATCGCAGCACTGTTTATAATAGCCAAGACATGGAAGCAACCTAGATGTCCATCAGCAGATGAATGGATAAGAAAGCTGTGGTACATATACACAATGGAGTATTACTCAGCCATTAAAAAGAATACATTTGAATCAGTTCTAATGAGGTGGATGAAACTGGAGCCTATTATACAGAGTGAAGTAAGCCAGAAGGAAAAACATAAATACAGTGTACTAACGCACATATATGGAATTTAGAAAGATGGTAACAATAACCCGGTGTACGAGACAGCAAAAGAGACACTGATGTATAGAACAGTCTTATGGACTCTGTGGGAGAGGGAGAGGGTGGGAAGATTTGGGAGAATGGCAATGAAACATGTAAAATATCATGTAGGAAACGAGTTGCCAGTCCAGGTTCGATGCATGATGCTGGATGCTTGGGGCTGGTGCACTGGGACGGCCCAGAGGGATGGTATGGGGAGGGAGGAGGGAGGAGGGTTCGGGATGGGGAACACATGTATACCTGTGGCGGATTCATTTTGATATTTGGCAAAACTAATACAATTATGTAAAGTTTAAAAATAAAATAAAATTGGAAGAATAAAATAAAAAAAAAAGCTTTGTTTATACATTTTGGTTTCTCTAAACTAATATATATAATATAAATAATATGAGTTTTATATATGATACAATGTAGCTATCAAACATTACATAAATAAACAATGCATAAACATTGTATATATAAGATATATAAATATATAAGACTGTACATATCATTTTAAGAAAGAAGCACAAAGGTACAGTAGCTATAAATTAAGACTGTAGATAATACCCCTTTCCACGAAGGTGTTGATCAGCTTTTGCTTGAATAGTTAACTTTCCTATGTAGTACTTTCTGTATATTGTATATGCCTTGGAAGATGATATATCAATAGGTAGATAACCTGCCAATCCCATTAGATTGTGAGTTATTTGAGGACAAGTATGGTAACCTTATTAGTATGTCTATTCCATGAGTCTATCACTGTACTAGGATGTTCTACTCTTAATCAGTGTCTGCTGACTGATTGTAGGGCAAGAGGAAGGAGGGAAGGAATCCATTTCTTGATTGGTTATTATAACAACTAATTCCTAGGGAGAATTGAATTAACATAACATAAATCAACTTCTTCTCCACATGAATCAAACCCTTCACAATTTTGAAAACAGATATCACAAATCCCCTTTGGACTTCCCCAGGCTAAATAACACTTCTTTATATGGTATACTTGCTAAAACATTTAACATTCTAGTTCTGGCAATTTGAATATCCTATGGATTTATCACAATTTTGTTAAAAGATATTCACCTGAATTAACCCCATTCTCTTGTCATAAACTGTCCAGAATTAAACCACATTTTTACACAGATGATGATGATCTGACATGATCTATCCAGGTGAGAATATTAATTCCAATTATTTAGGCATTATACATATAAAGTGTAGACCAAGATTATTTGAGTTTTAATTAGCTTGTTATATCACTCTGTTCTTGTTAAATTCATGGTCAATTAAAACTCAAAACTTTGCTCTATATCCTACACAAATTGCTACAAATCATAAGGCAGTTTTTAAAATTCAAAATGAAAGATTTTACATGTTCAATTCAGTTCTGTCGCTCAGTCGTATCCAACTCTTTGTGACCCTATGGACTGCAGCACGCCAGGCCTCCTTATCCATCGCCATCTCCAGGAGTTTATGGAAACATCAATACCATTTTGAGTTATAAGTAAACTAGCTATAAACTATTTTCAACTCCATGTGACTCTTTGCTGTATGATTATCCTCGTTGATGATCAAAATTAAAAAACAAGCTGTGGCACCAAGTCATGAACCAATACTCTTTAGGTATGTGTGTAGTTAAATGTGAATTATCCTAAAATAAAGTATGATCAAATTTCTCCGTGTTGTTTATAGAAAACTGTCATTTCACTGCACTTGTGCTTTTTAAACATTAAAACAAACACAAAGGTCATTAAATTTAATTGAAAAGGAAAATTTTAAATCACTCAAGATGGCTGGGGTATTTTAAATTGATACAGTGCTTTTGAAAATTAATTGGTCACAACAGATCAAAGACATTAACAATTGTGAATCATTTGAACTCATGAAAACAGGAAAATTTCTAGTCATGAAAATGCTCATTAAAGCTTTACTTAGCAAGATGGTTAAATTAATTAAAATCCATCCCAGATTCTTTAAGGAAGAACATCAATCATAGTTCTCTATTTGACTTGTCCCAACAGTCCTGAGTTCAAAAATTTTTTCCTGTGTATATAGAGACTCTCTATATGCTTGTTTCCTTTCTTTGTATTATTTTGTTTTGTTTTCTTACTGAAAAACCAGTGTCATAATAGAAAAGAAGTGTTCTAGTTGGATATACACAAGATGTTTTCAAAATGTAATAATGACTATTGGAGTTGGATAGAGCTATTTGATTTTTAAAAGCATCAGCTGTTTAGAGGGCATAGATCTTCCACACCAGTCCTGACTGATAGCCAGGTAAAGATAGGCACATTGTCCTGGAGGTGGTGTATCTCACGGTTCTGTGCAGATATATGGAAGTTCTAGTCAATGACTAATATGAGAAATTACTATCATTGGCTTTGCCCAACTTCTCTAATCTTCCCCTCACCTCTCATCCTCCCAAGCACAGAAGATATTGAGAGAGATTCAGAAATTATGTGATAAGCTACTTGGGTCTGAAAAATGCATGAGATTTTGACATTCTGTAAAGAGAAACATACTTCTACAGACAAAAGAGTATCGTAGCAAAAAAGTGTAAATGTGTATGGACAGTTTGGGGGAGCAGAAGTGCAGAAGGAAAATAGAGGCAGGGATGGGAGAACAAAGAGTCAAGTGGAAGGTTTGCAAACCTCACTACAGAGGCAGGGAGGAGTCTTTAAATTCCCTTGTAAGTTAGGATAAGGATTTTATTTCTTTTACTCTGGGCCAGACAACAACAAGAATCATCTTAAAGCAGTTTATAACATATTTGTGTTCTAGGAAGAATTCTAGCACCAGTCTTCATCATTCATGTGTATAGTTTAAAGGGATTCATTTCCATGCCAAATACACAAAGAAATCATTTCCTGGCATGAAATGCTATTTTGCTACTTCAGTTGGTCTTTGTAAACTCATTATTGTATGTGATTCTGCTCACTATTTTCCATCAAGAGCTGGTACTTCCAACAACAACAACAAAAAACACCTAAGGTTATCATTTCAAACATGTACCTTCAAACAGCAAATCAGGTCTTTTATAATATGCAGGTTGGAAAACAGTTGGTATCTATGGGAGGGGAAAAATGAACAAAATATCATTTGTAATATGTATAAAGGCAACTAAGTCTCCTTAAAGATTGATATAGATGCTGATAGAACACTACGTATGCATTCCAAGTTAAATTTCAGATATCTTCCCCCTTTTAAATGATTGACCTTCAGTTCAGTTCAGTCTCTCAGTCGTGTATGACTCTTTGTGACCCCATGAATCACAGCACACCAGGCCGCCCTGTCCATCACCATCTCCCAGAGTTCACTCAAACTCACGTCCATCGAGTTGGTGATGCCATCCAGACATCTCATCCTCTGTCATCCCCTTTTCCTCCTGCCCCCAATCCCTCCCAGCATCAGAGTCTTTTCCAATGAGTCAGCTCTTCGCATGAGGTGGCCAAAGTACTGGAGTTTCAGCTTTAGCATCATTCCTTCCAAAGAACACCCAGGACTGAGCTCCTTTAGAATGGACTGGCTGGATCTCCTTGCAGTCCAAGGGACTCTCAAGAGTCTTCTCCAACACCACAGTTCAAAAGCATCAATTCTTCGGCTCTCAGCTTTCGTCACAGTCCAACTCTCACATCCATACATGACCACTGGAAAAACCATAGCCTTGACTAGATGGACCTTTGTTGGCAAAGTAATGTCTCTGCTTTTCAATATGCTATCTAGGTTGGTCATAACTTTTCTTCCAAGGAGTAAGCGTCTTTTAATCTTGGAAGAGGTTTATTATTCACTTTAGTTGGCACAGATGAGCATCTATGCTAAAATTGTGACTTGTCACTCAGTCACATAATGCAGAGTTATAAGAACTGGTTTTTAAAAAGCAAGCTGAAAAGTTGTAAGACTAGAATAATAATTAGGACAGTTACAAATAACTGTAAATAACTTTATGCTTTTATTCATAGATATAAAAATATATAGTGTGTACATCAGAATCTGTTGTGTACATATATATTTATGACTTTAGCATTTAATTCTTATTATTTTTACACAATTTGGTTATGGCTGTATATTATGAAAACATAACTGGTTATGAAAATAAGCCTCATTTTACAGCAATGATAAAATCATAGATTAGAAACCAAGTTTGCATATTTAATTGAGAAGGAAGTCTTGCTAAATTTTTTTTTTCAAAATAACAATATCTTTACATATCCTGCACATTATTTCAAAGGGTAATTTTACCTTTCATGATAGTAATACTCCAGTGCATTTAAGTCAATAGAGTGCAACCATTGTGCTCAGTTTGGTAGAATACCATGTGCACGTGAGCATGCTCAGTAGCTCAGTCATGTCTGACTCTTTGCGACCCCCATGGACTATTGCCTGCCAGGCTCCTCTCTCCATGGGATTTCCCAGGCAAGAATACTGAAGTGGGTTGCCATTGCCCTCTTCGAGGGATCTTCCCAGCCCAGCGACTGAACCCACATCTCCTGCAATTCCTGCATTGGCAGGTGGATTCTTTACCACTGAGCCACCCAGGAAGCCCCAGAATAGTATATAATTAGAGACACAATATATAGGATATAACATCAGTGAAAAAATACAGACTCTCTTTGATTCCATTTTCATAAGAACCATAATATATACAAGAGATTTAAAGTTACCATACCAAAGTTTTGGTAATGATTGTTTTTATTTAATGTTATTATGCAGAATTTTTGTTTTTAATGTACATATTTCTGAAGTTATGTTTACAAAACACATACATTTAGAGTTTTCTGATTAACAATATTTAACTAAAAGAACATATTGCGCTCTCACCACTAAGTATTCTGTTTGTCCTGCTCTGTTAAATGTGACAGATAACCTATGGAGATCTTTAGACATTTAAGCCAATATCAGATCTTGATGTCAGAATATCATGTCCACTTAGCAGTCACCATATTTGATCTCTTTGTTTACACACATTCATTATTTTAAAATGGAAATATCAGCTTGAATTAATTAAAAGTATTAAAATTAAATCATTATGTTTACTTTTAAAGAAGCAAGACAACATTTGGTGATCACAAGCATTTTTCATTGCCAATTGAATTATATAACTTACAATGTCTAATAGTATATATTATTTTCAGTTCTGTAGAAAGCATAGTAACTACGTGCCTGGGTTGATGGCTTTTGAATATCTGGTCACTGTCTTTCAGTCATCTTTTTTGATCACCCTGGGCTTCCCCTGTGGCTCAGCTGGTAAAGAATTGGCCTGCAATGTGGGAGGCAATCCTGAAGGCAATGTGTTTATGCAACTATAATAATTGTAGTAATATTTACAATCATGCATGAGTTATCTATTCATATGGGGACATCAATAAAGTTTTTTTTCCATGTTTTTTTTAGTGTCTATAGTCACATTGCCTTCAGAATGTTCACATTCTCCCCCTGGAATGTAAACTCCTGGTTGACTAGGTTCCCATTGTTTTTGTGAATGAATCCCTACTGCTTGGTTCATGGAACAATGCCTAGCACATATCACTAAATTACTGCCTATTGAGTTTATGGCTATGAGAATGGGGGAATTTGTGATGACATACTAGTGTGTGTGTGTGGTTTGTTTTTGTTTTTTTGTTTTTCCCCCAAACTTTAGACTTTTTATTTGTATTGGGGTATAGCCAATTAACCATTGTGTTAGTTTCAGGTGAACAGCAAAGGGACTTAGCCATACTAGAAACTAGTGTTTTAAATCAATTTTTTGAGCATCCAGTTAAGAATTGGGGCAGATCCTGTATTAATGGCTGTAGATACTATAAAACCATGAAAAACAATTCTTTATTGGCATCCCCATATGAATAGATGACACATGAATAATTGTAAATATTACTACAATTATTATAGCTGTATAAACACATTGCCTTCAGGATTTAGAGGCCAAGAATTTTATATTTAGAATCTCCAAGTGAGAAGGGACAGCCTAACAAGTGGCCTCCCCTCTGAGTTCATATATCTCAAGAGGATTGTTTCACCTGAATTATTGATACTTCCAGGATGCCCACACATAACAGGGATATCTCAGCTCTCCATTTAAAATTCTGATCCAAGCATCAATGGTTTATTCTCATTTCTACTCCAAACTTTGTTTTCTACACAGCATCCACAAAAGTTTAGACCCCTCAAAACTCTCACATTTCTACCTTGCTTCCAAGACAACTTTTTGTGTGTCTAGTGTGCCAAGCGATATTCCATTCTGGAGACCCAAGCATCTTTGCTCTTAAGTGAAACACTATCTACTGATGACCACTGAAAATCTCAATGTAATGTGACAGATACTATGATCACATCAGAGAGGAGGCAGCTAACCCCGCATGTGTTAGTGGTTTTATAATGTACTTTTAAAGGCATTTTATCTTTTTCTTCCTCAAGGGGAGAGGACAGTTTGACTGTCTCTTATAAGGCTAAGATAATAGATTCAAGAAAAAGATTCAATATAATGCATACTAATTTGATTAATGAAGTAAGATTGGATGATCTATTCAGATGCCAGAATTTATATGGAATATAAAATAATACCAATATAAAATATAAAACCAATATAAAATAAAACCAAATTCTTTGTCAGTCCCAGATTTTAATCAACAACTATGAGTCTGAATGGCTCATGTTGTCTCATAGACATCAAATTGCTTATCATTTCTATGTATTGTATACCATAAGCATCTGTATGTTTTTGCCACCAAGTTATTCTGCACCTGTTAATATGCAGCTTTTTAAGTGTTCAATTGTCAATTTAGTTAATTGACTCCTCATTGGCAATTGTCTTTTTCCTTTATTGTGCTGCACATTTTATTGAAAAGAAATGTTAGATGTGTGTTAGATGTGATATTGCAATATTTATCACTTCTAATTTGCTGGAAAAGTATAAATTACTTGAAGTGAAATAAGAGAATAAGGTGATATTAAATTAAAATATGGTTAATCGCCAAAGAAGGAATATCAGAAGAACCCATACTTTATAAACATAAACTTTCAGTTCAGTTCAGTTCAGTTCAGTGCTCAGTCATGTCCGACTCTCTGAGACCCCATGAATCGCAGCACACCAGGCCTCCCTGTCCATCACCAACTCCCACAGTTCACTCAAACTCACGTCCATCGAGTCGGTGATGCCATCCAGCCATCTCTGTCATCCCCTTCTTCTCCTGCCCCCAAACGCTCCCAGCATCAGAGTTTTTTCCAATGAGTCAACTCTTTGCATGAGGTGGTCAAAGTACTGGAGTTTCAGCTTTAGCATCAGTCCTTCCAAAGAACACCCAGGACTGAGCTCCTTTAGAATGCACTGGTTGGATCTCCTTAAAGTTCAGGGACTCTCAAGAGTCTTCTCCAACACCACAGTTCAAAAGCATCAATTCTTTGGTGCTCAGCTTTCATCACAGTCCAACTCTCACATCCATACATGACCACTGGAAAAACCATAGCCTTGACTAGGCAGACCTTTGTTGGCAAAGTAATGTCTCTGCTTTTGAATATGCTATCTAGGTTGGTCATAACTTTCCTTCCAAGGAGTGAGCGTCTTTTAATTTCATGGCTGCAGTCACCATCTGCAGTGATTTTGGAGCCAAAAAAAATAAAGTCTGACACTGCTTCCTCTGTTTCCCCATCTATTTCCTGTGAAGGGATGGGACCAGATGCCATGATCTTCATTTACTGAATGTTGAGCTTTAAGCCAAAATTTTTACTCTCCTCTTTCACTTTCATCAAGAGGCTTTTTATTTCCTCTTCACTTTCTGCCATAAAGGTGGTGTCATCTGCATATCTGAGGTTATTGATATTTCTCCTGGCAGTCTTGATTCCAGCTTGTGCTTCACCCAGCCCAGCGTTCTGCATGATGTACTCTGCATATAAGTTAAATAAGCTGGGTGACAATATACAGCCTTGATGAACTCCTTTTCCTATTTGGAACCAGTCTGTCATTCCATGTCCAGTTCTAACTGTTGCTTTCTGACCTGCATACAGTTTTCTCAAGAGGCAGATCAGGTGGTATGGTAAACTTTAATAAAGTTTAATAAATTAAAATCTTGTCATAAAATAATTGGAAGGGAAAATATGGGCATACATAAAAGAGAATTTAACAAAGAAAGTACACATACTGACCTCTTGAAAAGTCAGTAGCACAGCCCAGAAAAGTGTGTCATTGAATCCAGGTTGAGTTAGAGTGAGGGGAGACAGGTAGGGGAGCCCATTGTAAATTCAGGACTGTGGAAGCCAAGAAGGGGAGCTGATAACAGGGAACATCTTAAGGCTTGACCAGGAGACATACATTATGAAAAGTAGAATTCAGGGGTCATTGTTTTGGCATGATATGCAGGATCAACAAGAGAGAAAAGAGGGTAGATGCAAGAACATAAAATGAACTTGAACAAAATGTCACTCATCTCTGATTACTCTCAGTGTTCTGAGTTCCCTTCAATCTATAGTTTTAACTGACTTCTCATCTTATTTCCTCATAAGAATCTACTCTAGACACTGCTGTTTACTTATATTTCTCACTTTCCAACCTCTTTTCTTTCTCACTTCCATCCAGCTTCAAATACAATAAATAGCACTGCTTTAAATGTCTTTCCACCTTTGCATAGGTAGAAACTCTTCCATTCTTTTAACCGAGGTTCTTGTGGAGGGAGAAAGTATAGACTTAAGGCAGACATAGATTCAATTACCATCATTGTCATTCAACTGTGAATTTTTGACGAGCTAAACTCAGCAGTGGCCACAGGACTTGAAAAGGTCAGTTTTCATTCCAATCCAAAAGGCAGGCAATGCCAAAGAATGCTCAAACTACTGCACAATTGCACTCATCTCACACGCTAGTAAAGTAATGCTCAAAATTCTCTAAGCCAGGCTTCAGCAATATGTGAACCATTAACTTCCAGATATTCAAGCTGGTTTTAGAAAAGGCAGAGGAACCAGGGATCAAATTGCCAACATCTGCTGATCATCGAAAAAGCAAGAGTTCCAGAAAAACATCTATTTCTGCTTTATTGACTATGCCAAAGCCTTTAACTGCGTGGATCACAATAAACTGTGGAAAATTCTGAAAGAGATGGGAATACCAGACCACTTGACCTGCCTCTTAAGAAACCTATATGCAGGTCAGGAAGCAACAGTTAGAAATGGACATGGGACAACAGACTGGTTCCAAATAGGAAAAGGAGTACATCAAGGCTGTATATTGTCACCCTGCTTATTTAACTTCTATACAGAGTACATCATGAGAAACATTGAACTGGAAGAAACACAAGCTGGAATCAAGACTGCCTGGAGAAATATCAATAACCTCAGATATACAGATGACACCACCCTTATGGCAGAAAGTGAAGAGGAAATAAAAAGCCTCTTGATGAAAGTGAAAGAGGAGAGTGAAAAATTTGGTTTAAAGCTCAACATTAAGAAAACTAAGATTATGGCATCTGGTCCCATCACTTCATGGGAAATAGATGGGAAAAGAGTGGTAACAATGTCAGACTTTATTTTGGGGGCTCCACAATCACTGCAGATGGTGACTGCAGCCATGAAATTAAAAGACGCTTACTCCTTGGAAGGAAAGTTATGACCAACCTAGATAACATATTGAAAAGCAGAGACATTACTTTACTAACAAAGGTCTGTCTAGTCAAGGCTATAGTTTTTCCAGTGGTCATGTATGGATGTGATAGTTGGACTGTGAAGAAAGCTGAGCGCTGAAGAATTGATGCTTTTGAACGGTGGTGTTGGAGAAGCCTCTTGAGAGTCCCTTGTACTACAAAGAGATCCAACCAATCCATACTAAAGGAGATCAGTTCTTGGTGTTCATGGAAGAATTGATGCTAAAGCTGAAACTCGAGTACTTTGGCCACCTCATGGGAAGAGGTGACTCATTGGAAACAACACAGATGCTGGAAGGGATTGGGGGCAGGAGGAGAAGGGGAGGACAGAGGATGAGATTCCTGGATGGCATCACTGACTCGATGCACATGAGTTTGAGTGAATTCCAGGAGTTGGTGATGAACAGGGAGGCCTGGCATGCTACAATTCATGTTGTCGCAAAGATTCGAACATGACTGAGTGACCGACCTGACTGACTGAATCAACCTCTTTGAGTTTCTGGAGCCTAAATAATAAATTAAGAAGAAAATTAATTTTTTTAATTGGAAATATAAAACAGTATGTATTAAAATATGTCATATAAATTGTTTAGGTATTCTCCTCTGAGGATTTTTGTAACTGCAGTAATCATTTAAATAATAATATGTATCATTCACTCAGCTTCATGTGAAGAAAATAAAATTCTGACTTTAATGGCTGATGGAGGTAAATGGGCAGGTGTCTCTACTATTAAGAGTTAAAAGATAGTAGAGCCTATTGTTGCTAAGCAGGATATGGAATGAAGATAGAATTAAAGGTCCTAGAGCAATTTATGCTTTCATTTTGTAGCTAAATTATGAATTTCTGTCTGCTGGAGGAGTCCTTAGGCATTCGGGTATTCAAGTAGCTGCAGAAAGGTCTGAGGTCAAGATATGGGTTTTAGAATAGTCTGCAGGTAGGTGACAGTTAAAAATATTAACAAGAAGGAGATTGCTGGAATATATGCACTTAGCTTAAAAAAAAAAAGGATTCCTGGGGAAGATCAATAACAGGAGAAGGAAGACAAAAGTGGTCATATTTGGTTCACAAGACTTTAAAAACGTAATTTATTTCCAACCTAAAAATCAGTAGATTGTATATAAAATTTTGTATTTCTAAGTTCTATGAAAAATTACAAAATCCTTATTACAATGTATCAGAATTTCCTAATGGCAGCAATAGTTTGAAGATTAGTGAGTGCCCCAGTTAAATCAGATCTCCTTTCTCTAGTCAAGTGATAGAAACCCTGAGGCCTACTTCCATTTAGGCCTTATATTCATTTGACTAGATGACTCCTGAGAAAAAGAACAAATAAACAAGAACAGTTTCTCAGAGATTCACAATCCTGGCATATGCCTCAGAGAGGCGTGGGGAATAAAACTGAAATATCTGTGATTAGGGAGAGACTGCTTAGCTTTAAGATCATTTAAGAACGCAACCTCCCCAATACCTTGCAGTATTTAGAACAAATCAGAAATAAACAAAGAAACTCCTTGAAGGTAGTTACTCCATTGTGTTCTATGTTGTATTTTATATATTATGAGAAATATTAGTTCTGTATGTGCTTCAGATCAGATCAGATCAAATCAGTCGCTCAGTCGTGTCCGACTCTTTGCGACCCCATGAATTGCAGCACGCCAGGCCTCCCTGTCCATCACCAACTCCTGGAGTTCACTGAGACTCACGTCCATCGAGTCAGTGATGCCATCCAGCCATCTCATCCTCTATCGTCCCCTTCTCCTCCTGCCCCCAATCCCTCCCAGCATCAAAGTCTTTTCCAATGAGTCAGCTCTTCGCATGAGGTGGCCAAAGTACTGGACTTTCAGCTTTAGCATCATTCCTTCCAAAGAAATCCCAGGGCTGATCTCCTTCAGAATGGACTGGTTGGATCTCCTTGCAGTCCAAGGGACTCTCAAGAGTCTTCTCCAACACCACAGTTCAAAAGCATCAATTCTTCGGCACTCAGCCTTCTTCACAGTCCAACTCTCACATCCATACATGACCACAGGAAAAACCATAGCCTTGACTAGACAAACCTTTGTTGGCAAAGTAATGTCTCTGCTTTTGAATATGCTATCTAGGTTGGTCATAACTTTCTTTCCAAGGAGTAAGCGTCTTTTAATTTCATGGCTGCAGTTAATTACTAAATGAGCTTAATGAAAAGTACAATTTTAATAGAAGAAATTTACAATTCCACACATGTGTATATCTGCTTGAAAATTATCTTAAAGTCAATGTTGATATTTTTTGGTCGGGAGTCATTGATTTTCATGACTGACAGTGTTGTCATTTCTTTTTGAAAGTTAATTACTTGTGGCTGCTCTGGGTCTTGATTGCTGTGTGTGGGCTTTCTCTGGCTGTGGAGTGTGGGAGCTACTCTCTAGGTGTGGTGCATGGGCGTCTCATCGTGGTGGCTTCTCGGGTTGTGGAGCATGGGCTCTAGGGCACACGGGCTTCTGTGGCTGTGGCTCATGGGCTTAGTTGTCCTGTGGCACGTGAAATTCTCCTGGACCGGGATCAAACCCATGTTCCCCCAACTGGCAGGCAGATTCTCAACCACTGGGCCACTGTGGAAGTTCAGTATTGCCATTTCTTAGAAGATTTTTACATATCTATCTAAAACAGGAGTCCCCAACCTCTGGGATCTAATATCAGATGATCTGAGGTGGAACTGATACAATAATAATAGAAATAAAGTGCAAAATAAAGTAATGCACTTGAATCATCCTGAAACCATCCCCCTCACCATGGTCCCTGGAAAAATTGTCTTCCATGAAACTGGTCCCTGGATATTTGGGACCAAAATATTGTGGACCATTAATCTAAAGTATGTATTTTTCTGGTTTTCAAATTCAAATAAACAGATTCCAAAGTATAAATTTACAAATTCTGCAGCAAGTTGTAAATCTGCTTAGTAGAGTATAAGCTTCTCCTGGACAGAGTTTCCAGCTATGTTTCCCCCCTCCCCCCCCCCCCCCCAGATACGTTTTGTTTTATCCCCTGAACATAGAACATGGCTGCTGCTGCTGCTGCTGCTAAGTCTCTTCAGTTGTGTCTGACTCTATGCGACCCCATAGACTGGGCTATGCAGCCACCAGGCTCCCCCATCCCTGAGATTCTCCAGGCAAGAACACTGGAGTGGGTTGCCATTTCCTTCTCCAATACATGAAAGTGAAAAGTGAAAGTGAAGTCGCTCAGTCGTGTCCAACTCTTAGCGACCCCATGGACTGCAGTGCACCAGGCTC
This sequence comes from Bos grunniens, assembly GCF_055505025.1. Taxonomy (NCBI): domain Eukaryota; kingdom Metazoa; phylum Chordata; class Mammalia; order Artiodactyla; family Bovidae; genus Bos; species Bos grunniens. The sequence goes on along the minus strand of NC_141179.1, from coordinate 2,963,997 downwards.
CTCTGTCCTTGAGATTTTCCAGGCAAGAGTACTGGAGTGGCCAGTATGCAAATTGTAGTAAACTCAGGAAATATTTTTGACTATAGATTTGCATTATTACTCAAGCTGTGAGTCCACAAATCAAGTGTAATTGCACTGGAGTTTTGAAGTGGAGTTTGGAGATCTCTTGAGCCACAGAAATTCAGACTATTTAAGTCAAAGAACTATATTCCAGACCTAGTTCAATAACAAAATCAGAATCCAAATCTGGAAAACACTTTTTGAAATCATGTAAATGACAACAATATTATAATTTATAAAACCTCTCATACAGCTTATGTTACTTTATTTTCAATGCAACCCTGAGAAATAACTACAAATATTAATCTGAAACCTGGGACTCATAGCACTAGCCTGGAGCTTAGTGCTCTTTGGCTGAAAATGGTTTCTGCCACTTCCTAGACATCATGGACTTAAGCAGATTATTGAACCTTTTTGAGTCTTAGGTTCCTGATCTGCAAAACAGGGAAAATAGTAGGAACCTGAAGGGCTCCTGTGAGCTTTGATGGAGATTTTGCTTGTAAAGTGCCTAGCATAGTACCTCCTGCATGGATCAATCCCACTGTGACTATGATTATTTTGCTACTTGCCCAAGATCCCTCAGCCAGTAAATGGACTACAAACTGAAATCTTCTGACTCCAGATTCTATGTTTTCTATTCTGCAATAGACTACACAGACTTAAAATTTCCACTATTTAATATCTCAGATTATGACAGTCCCCAAATTTCTTAGGTTGCCTTTGTATGCTTACGTAATACCATATGTGGAAAATAATCTTTTGGACTGGCTGCATGATTGTGAAACTAAAACATTGTTAGATATTCTAGGTATAGGTGAATGTTGGAAAAGTTTTCATAAAAACCAATTTTTAAAAGTGCACACTCTGTAGTCCATGCATCAGCATTTTTACTAAATGATTTTGGGGGTGTGTAATTTTGGACTGAGGCTTGAAGAATATGCATACCTTTGTCTGTAGAGCTGTGATAATACCTCACACATGTATAGTATGTTACAATGTTTCAAAAGTTGGATGATTTACAGAGTTTCTGATAAGTGTGTTGCCAGTTAAAACTACACCTTGTGTCTTTTTCTTAAATATCTACAATCAGATACAGGAATCATATTTAAACATTCTATAAAAAAGCGCTGTCAGAAACTTCAGAAATAAAGTATCTTTAATTTTCTTTGGAACACAAAATAGAAGCAGGGGAATTAACCTCTCCACAGGAAATTAACAGCGAAAAGTAAAATATAGTGTCAGTATTTGAATTACAACTATACTAAGAAATATGTAATTTGTGACTTAGGAGAAAGAAAACAATATTGTAAGGGGAAATACAATATAAAGAAGAGCTGCAATAGCACTGATAAATCATGGTTTCACAGTTAAGTGTCAAGCATAAAAATGTGTATTATAAATTTCTTTGGTTTTACTCTAGGAGAAGTGGCTAAGTAAAACTGACATAGGAATTGTGGAAATTACGTTTTTAACAAAGGAAAAACTATGAAGGACGTTTTGTAATTTCTGTGGGACTCACAGAGGTGAGTCTCATCCTGGGTTCATGCCATTTCACAGATCATTAGAGGCATGAGAAGAGCCTTTTTGCCTGGCTGAGCTGTGGCAGCATTCCACACAGACTCCCAGCCAAAAAATTCCCTCAAGTGACCCTCACCATCATTGCACTTGAAATTGTATTAGTGGCTAATGGCAGATTTTGGCCTTGAATATGAACCAGTATGGACTATTTCTCACATTCTTATTTACAAGTTAAATATCACAGTAGAATCTAACCTTATTTCAACTATTCTCCATAAAATCAAATCCTAAAAAAGCATATATACATTATTGCATGTACTAAGAAACAGGAAGGAACAGCACAATCATCTCTCTCATCTGAGAGAGTGCTTCCAGAGAACCTGAGAGCTGGTGATCCACATCAAACTAGAGGCACCTCTGCTTCATGTTTCTGTTACCGTGAGTGTGTGCAATGCTAAACACTGGCTCTTATTTATTGGAATCCTTTAAATGTGATGGCATTTAAAAGCAGTTTTGGAATACAAAGTGAGCAGCTTCTAATACATAGAAAGTAAAAGACAAATGCCTTCTTGCTTTCCATTAGTTATTGTTATTAGATGAGTCCCCATGTGGAATGTCTAACAGTATAAAATTTTCATGTTTTTAAAAGAAGATAATGTTCGTGAAATGTACATTTTAAGGCAATAGTGAATAAAATTTGAAGAAGTATAAATAGTATACTTTTCTAGGTTTTTTCCTAATAAACTGGTCTCTTCATTTTATCCCTCAAGAATACTTCATCATTTTCCATCACACCTTTGATTTTCAAAGTGACTTTTTATTCAGAGTCTTACATTTCTTACCCCACCTGAGCTACATACCAAATCAAAATGTCATATATTTTCATCCCTTTCTTTTCTTTATAGTAATCTATACATTTTCAGGGCTAACCTGGAAAAGAGTGCCCCAGCCATTTTCCCTAGTGTTCCAAGGTTTTGGACGTCTGCAGCCTAAAGTCCACCCTCATATAATGCACACCATATGGTGATATTTCCCCACTGTTGTGACAATGTCATTGTAAACATATGCTTAGGTGAAAGGATGTTTATTTAATCCATTAAATCATTGTAAAGAAAAATTCTAAAATGATGACCTGGATGACAGTATCTCTCAACAATGAGTCATTTCAAATAAAGCACAGAGGCAGAGGGGCTGAGTTCCTACAGTACTTGGCTAGAATTGAATCAGCACATTACCTGAGATCCTGAAGTCTTATAATAGTATATATATATATATATATATTTAATTTTTTAACTTTACAATATTGTATTGGTTTTGCCATATATCAACATGAATCCACCACAGCTATATTTTTTTTACCAATACATCATGTAAGTTTGAACTAATTTCACTGTCACTTGGTAGGCGATATAGGTTGATTTTTCTGAAAGAACTAGAGTAGCTTTTATGCCATGTTGTTATGCAAGAGTGAAATTGTGCGGTTCCTCTCCCAAAGAAATCCTGAAGTTGAAACACTATTGATGGTGAATTGACGTGAAACCAAAACAGCAGACAGATCATGCTGATATGAATATGGAGAGATGAGGTGGAAAAGATGGTTAAGAAACACTGTGTTAACTAGAGGCTATCCAGGCCTGGGCTTCCCGGTAGCTCAGCAGTAAAGAATCCTCCTGCAATTCTCCTGGGTTTGATCCTTGGGTTGCGAAGACCCCCCTGAAGAAGGGAATGGCTACCCACCCCAGTATTTTTGCCTGGAGAATTCCATGGACAGAGGAGCCTGGTGGACTAAAGTCTATGGGGTCGCAAAGAATGGGACATGACTGAACAACTTAGCACCACCATCAACGCCTGGAGTATGCACAAAAAAATACCCAATAAGCACAGTGTATATGCTTTCTTTGAATTATTTGAACTCTCTTTCTTTAGCTTTTTCAGGGTAACATTCAGTCTTCATTTTTCTTCTCCCTCATCTTTTACCTTTTTTATTAGTGAAGTTGTCCTCATATTCTTTTCTATTATATACTCTAAGTTCTAAAATTAAGGTACTGCATGTAGTAGATAATCAGAAAATATTTACATTAACACTCAGTATTTCAGATTCCTTGAATTTGCTGAACACCTATTGTTCTAAATCTTATTACTTTATTCTGTAAAAAAAAATACATAAATTCATTTTTTAAATAAATGCAATAGTTACAAAGCAGTGATATTATCAAATAATTTTTCTTCTTAGGAATTTTCACCTTTGAGAGTATTTTTTTCTATATATTTTATTACTGCAAGTATTTGTATCACTTTTGAAATAACATCTTCTATTATTTAACCTTTTTTTAAAGTTTTAATAGTGAAAACTCACTATTTTCATTTACCGTAATCTTTCAAAGTCTCTTCATTGACCTTAGATTTTCACACTTTAACCTCCATAACTTATAGTGAACTACCGTTTTCACTTCATCTCTACTCCTGGAAGGAAGTACTTTCTTTCTTTATCCAGCTTTCTTTGAATTATTTGAACTCTCTTTCTTTAGCTTTTTCAGGGTAATATTCAGTATTCATTTTTCTTCTCCCTCATCTTTTACGTTTTTTATTACTGAAGTTGTCCACATATTATTTTCTATTATATACTCTCAGTTCTCAAATTAAGGTACTACAAGTAGTAGATAATCAGAAAATATTTACATGAACACTCAGTATTTCACTAACCATGCCTTCATTTTCCCTGAAAACAATAGAACAACAAAGAGAGAAAACAAATTTTCATAAATAAAGCAGGAAATAGTTCTTATCTCACACTTTATGGGAAAGGGAATATTTATTTAATCATATTAATGATTAAGTACACTGATTATCTTTCTTTTCTTGAAATGTTATTTATAATAACTACAATATTATGCTAGTTCCAGATCTACAACACAGTGATTCAGTATTTCTATACATTACAAAATGATCTCAATAAGTCCAGTTATCATTGTCACTATGCAAAGATATTACAATATTGTTGACTATATTCCCCATGCTTCACATTTCATTTTCTTACTCATTTATTTTATAACTGGAAGTTTGTGTCTCTGAATCTTTCTAACTCATTTCACTAATCTCCCATCTTCTAACTCCTGCCCCTCCAGCAACAACTTGTTTGTTATATGCATCTCTCAGAATATATTTTAGATTCCACATATAAGTGAAATTATATGGTATTTTGTCTTTCTTTGACTTATCTCACTTGATATGATACCATCTAGGCCCATCCATACTGTAACAAATGGCAAGATTTCAAACTTTTTTTAAGGATGGGTAATATTCCATTAAATAGATATGTATCCTTTGTCATAGATTAATTGACCATAAGTGTGTGGGTTTATTTCTGGGCTCTCTATCCTATCCCATTGATCTATATGTCTTTTCTGTACTACCACCATATTGTGTTCATGACTGTAGCTTTGTAGTATGGTCTGATGTCAGGAAGCATAATGTCTCCAATTTTATTCTTTCTTCTCAAGATTGTTTTGGTTATGAGGGGTCTTTTATGGTTATCTATGAATTTTCAGATTATCATTTTGACTTCTTTATAAAGTTTCATGGCATTTTAATGGGAATTGCATTGAATCTGTAGGTTGCTTTGGATAATATGGTCACTTTAATAATATCAATCAATCCAACCATGAATTTAGGATATTTTACTTTTTTTTTGTATCATCTTTAATGTTCTTTATCAATGTATTATAGATTTCAGAGTATCAGATCAGATCAGATCAGTCATTCAGTCATGTCCAACTCCGTGCAACCCCATGAATCGCAGCACGCCAGGCCTCCCTGTCCATCACCAACTCCCGGAGTTCACTCAGACTCACGTCCATCGAGTCAGTGATGCCATCCAGCCATCTCATCTCCTGTCGTCCCCTTCTCCTCCTGCCCCCGATCCCTCCCAGCATCAGAGTCTTTTTCAATGAGTCAACTCTTCACATGAGGTGGCCAGAGTACTGGAGTTTCAGCTTTAGCATCATTCCTTCCAAAGAAATCCTTTGGATCTGATCTCCTTCAGAATGGACTGTTTGGATCTCCTTGCAGTCCAAGGGACTCTCAAGAGTCTTCTCCAACACCACAGTTTAAAAGCATCAATTCTTCGGTGCTCAGCCTTCTTCACAGTCCAAGTCTCACATACATGACCACAGGAAAAACCATAGCCTTGACTACACGAACCTTTGTTGGCAAATAATGTCTCTGCTTTTGAATATGCTATCTAGGTTGGTCATAAATTTCCTTCCAAGGAGTAAGCGTCTTTTAATTTCATGGCTGCAGTCACGATCTGCAATGATTTTGGAGCCCAGAAAAATAAAGTCTGACACTGTTTCCCCTGTTTCCCCATCTATTTGCCATGAAGTGATGGGACCAGATGTCATGATCTTCGTTTTCTGAATGTTGAGCTTTAAGCCAACTTTTTCACTCTCCACTTTCACTTTCATCAAGAGGCTTTTGAGTTCCTCTTCACTTTCCGCCATAAGGGTGGTGTCATCTGCATATCTGAGGTTATTGATATTTCTCCCGGCAATCTTGATTCCAGCTTGTGTTTCTTCCAGTTCAATGTTTCTCATGATGTACTCTGCATAGAAGTTAAATAAACAGGGTGACAATATACAGCCTTGACGAACTCCTTTTCCTATTTGGAACCAGTCTGTTGTTCCATGTCCAGTTCTAACTGTTACTTCCTGATCTGCATACAAATTTCTCAAGAGGCAGATCAGGTGGTCTGGTATTCCCATCTCTTTCAGAATTTTCCACAGTTTATTGTGATCCACACAGTCAAAGGCTTTGGCATAGTCAATAAAGCAGAAATAGATGTTTTTCTGGAACTCTCTTGCTTTTTCCATGATCCAGCGGATGTTGGCAATTTGATCCCTGGTTCCTCTGCCTTTTCTAAAACCAGCTTGAACATCAGGAAGTTCATGGTTCACATATTGCTGAAGCCTGGCTTGGAGAATTTTGAGCATTACTTTACTAGCGTGTGAGATGACTGCAGTTGTGCAGTATTTGAGCATTCTTTGGCATTGCCTTTCTTTGGGATTGGAATGAAAACTGACTTTTTCCAGTCGTGTGGCCACTGCTGAGTTTTCCAAATTTGCTGGCATTCCTTGGTTAAGTATATTTTTATGTATTTTACTTTTTCTGAGGTAATTTTGAATAAAATTGTTTTCTTACTTTCTCTTATAGTTCATTATTAATGTACAGAAAAGTAACAGATTTATGTATATTTATCAGATCCTTCAACGATGCCTCATTAATTTCTGAGTTCTAATAGTTTTCGGTGGAAACTTTATGCTTTTTACATGTAATAGCATACCATCTTCAAATAGTGACAGTTTTACTTTTTCTTTTCCAATTTAATTTTTTTTTTTTTAATTTCTTTTTCTGTTTTGAATGCTGTGGCTAGGACTTCCAATACTATGTTTAAAAAGTGATGGAAGTGGGCATCTTGACTCTTTCTTAATTTTAAAGGAAGATTTTTTTTTATTTTTCAATGTTAATTGTGATGTTAGCTGTAGATTTTTCATAAAGTCTTTATTACTTTGAGATATGTTCCCTCTATAATAGCTTTGATGAGAGTTTTTATAATGATTGAATGTTGAATGTGTTTTGTCACATTTTTTTGGTGCATCAACTGAGATGATTTTTACCCTTCCCTTTGTTAATGTAGTATATCACATTCATTGATTTCCAGATAGTGAACCATCCTTATACCCCTTGAATAAATTCCACTTGATCATGTTGCATGATCCTTTTTATATATTGTTAATTTGGTTTGCTCTATTTTGCTGAGTATTTTTACATCTATATTCATCCAAGATATTGGCCTATAACATTCCTTTTCTTATTATGTCTTTGGTTTTGCTATCAGGGTAATGATAGGCTCGTCTCATATAATGAAATTTGGGGTGATCATTTTTTATAAATTTTTGGAATAGTTTAAGAAAGATAGATATTAGCTCATTATATGTTTGGTAGAATTCCCCTGTGAAGTCATCTGGTCCTGGACTTTTATTTTCTGGGAGATTTTTGGTTATCAGCTCAATTTCACTACTAGTGATCAATCTGTTGAGATTGTATGTTTCTTTCTGAATCAGTCTTGGAATATTGTATGTTTCTAGAAATTTACCCATTTCTTCTACTTTGTCCAATTTGATGGCATAACTGTTCATAGTATTTATTTTCTTATGATTTTTTTTTGTATATCTGTGATACCAGTTGTAATTTCTCCTCTTTTATCTTTTTATGTCTTTTCTCTCTCTCTCTCTCTCTTTTTTTTTTTTTCCCCTCTATAAGCTGGTCTAGAGGCCTAGCAATTTTGTTAATTATTCTAACAAGACAGCTCTTGGTTTTGTTGATTATTTCTGTTGCTTTTGGTTTTAATATTTCCTTCTTTCTGCTGAACTTTAAGCTTTGCTCTTTTTCTAATTCATGATGGTTAGGTTGTTTATTTGAGATTTTTCTTATTTCTTGAGGTAAGTCTCTATACATACATACATATATATGCATATAATATATTTTTTTAGGTAGGTCTCTCTCTCTCTCTATATATATATATATATATATGTATATTTCTTGAGGTAATGTTGACTTATAGCTACATGTTGATCTATATTTACTTGTTTTAATTGATAGTTATTTAAGTTCATATTCTGGAAGATTTAAATGTTTATTCGCCTCCCCTACATTTCATATATTTAACATTGTATTTTGCATCTTCATGTCTAACTCTTAACCATTTATTGTATGTGCAGGTTATTTCACACTTCTTTATAGTGGGATTTCTATTTAGTTTGAAAATCATTACCAGGGGGCTATAAGAAACTGAATATGCATATGTTTATTCCTGAGAATAATCCAATAATTAATGTGTCATTTAAGATTAGTGTTTCCTTATGGATGTTTAAGTCCCCAAATATTATTGTATGATTGTCAGTTTCCATTTCTATGCATTCTTCTTCCTGTAGCCTTTTATTTTCCACCCGAAGAAGAGCCTTTAATAATTCTTGTAAGGCTGGGCCAGTGTTGATGAAATCTCTAACCCTTGCATGTCTGATAACTCCCCTCTCCCCTTCAGCTCTGAATATGATGGCCATGGTGTGTGTATCATAGGCCCTGGGTGTTCCCTCTCAGGATTCATTACATCATGCCACTCGCTTCTGTCCTGCAAAGTCTCTTTTAAAAATAGGCTGATGGCCTTATGGGTGTCCCCTTTTACATGCCTGTGTGGTGCTTTTAAAATTATCTTTACCTATTGATTTTGCCATTTATGAAATGTCTAGGTATAGGTCTCTTTGAGTTCATCTTGCCTGAGACTCTCTTTGCTTCCTATTCCTGGAAATCTGTTTCCTTCTGTAGTTTTGGGAAATTGCAAGTCACAATTTTATAAAATATACTTTCAACCTTTTTTTTTTTTAATTTTCTTCTCCTTCTTGGACCCTTATAATAAGAATGTTTGTGTGTCTGATGTTGTCCAAACAATCTGTACAATATACTTATTTTTGAAAATGTCTTCTTTTTGTTCGCTGTTTTGATTGGGTGACTTCTATTCTATTTTCTAGCACTTTTATACATTCCTTTGTATCACCTCCTTTGCTGTTAACTCCTTCTAGTGTAGATTTCCTTTTAGTTATTGTTTTCTTCAGCTCTGACTGTTTCTTTTAGCATTCTTATTACTAAATGCTTTGATCTCTTTATCTGGTAAATTATCTCTTTTTTATTAGGATTTTTTTCAGGGATCTTTATTACTCTTTCATTTGAAATGCATTTTTCTGTCTTCCCATTTTTTTTAACTTTCCTTCTTTATGAAATAAGATAATAAGATAAAATAGTTACTTATTCTGATCTTATAGGGATATACTTTTATGTGGGGACCACTCTGTTGTCTGCATGTGTCCAGTGGCTGTGGTAGGAGATCTGGATCTGAAGTTAGCACAGGTAACATCTTCCCCCAGAATGTTCTGACACCTGCCACTTCGTTGGGAGGCAAGGAGTAAACACGGAGAGACTAGGCCAGACTAAGGTTTGAGCCAGGGCTTTCCCTACACTCATGAGCAGTCACCACTTTACTGAGGTGGTGGCAGGGCCCAGGGTGCTAGAGTAGAAACCCTCAGAATCATCTCTGAGATGTTCCTTCTAAGTTGTGCACTTTCCTTGCTAATGACAGCGTTCCCCCTAGGGCAGAGCAATACCTGAGCAAGAGGGATGAAGTGGGCACCCTGTGTAGTCTGGGGTACCAGTTGTGGTGGTCCTGGCCAGTGATTCAGAGTCCCAGGCAGTTTCCAATACTGCTTCTGTATAAGTGCTGCTAATATTTTTTTTTTTTTGCCATGTTCAGAGACACTGTCTGGTGCAAGCTAGCTCTGTCCCTTCTAGTTGTGCACACCCTCATTTGCAGTGTCACCTCTGCCCTAGTTGAAAACAATGCTGGAGCAGGAGGAGCTGGAGCAGGTGCCCAGGATTGGCTAACCTTTGGGCTGGAGGGATCCTAACAAGCTGGTCAGACCAGTTTTCAATCTACTGCCTCTATGTTGTTCCCAGGAATAAGCATATGCACATTCAGTTTCTGACAGCCCCCTGGTAAGTTCTCAGTGATTTTCAAACCAGCTAAGAGGACTCATTTTCCCAGTGTCAGATCCCAGGCATGGAGTACACAATATGTGACTTGAATCACTCATTCCCTGAGCCCCTGATATGTCCCTTCTCTTTCATGTCCTCTGCTAGGGGTGTGGGACTTGACCTCCTTCCTTAAATTACTTGGTTTCATATGGATCTTTCTTTACAGCTTTGGTTGTAGAAAAGCTATACTGACAGTCTCCAGATTTGTAGATGTATTTTTGATGTCTTCACTGGAGAGGTGAGCTCAGCATCTTCCTACTCCTTCATGTGATCTCCCTTACAATTGATATTTGTTTTTAATAAAAATAATGTATTTGTTTTCAGTTCAGTTAAGTTCAGTTGCTCAGTTGTGTCTGACTCTTTGGGACCCCATAGACTGCAGCATGCCTGCCTTCCCTTTCCATCATCAACTCCCAGAGCTTGCTTAAATTCATGTCCATTGAGTCGGTGATGCCATCCAACCATCTCATCTTCTGCCATCCCCTTCTCTTCCTGCCTTCAATCTTTCCCACCATCATTCCAATGAGTTGATTCTTCCCGTCAGGTGGCCATACTATTGGACCTACAGCTTCAGCATCAGTCCTTCCAATGAATATTCAGGACTGATTTGCTTTAGGATTGACTGGTTTGATCTCCTTGCAGTCCAAGAGTCTTCCTCAACATCACAGTTGAAAAGCATCAATTCGCTGGTGCTCAGTTTTCTTTATGATGCAACTCTCACATCCATGCATGACTACTGGAAAAACCATAGCTTTGACTAGATGGAACTTTTTAGGTAAAGTAATGTCTCTGATTTTAATATGCTGTGTAAGTTTGTCATAGCTTTTCTGCTAAGGAGCAAATGTCTTTAAATTTCATGGCTGCTGTCACCATCTGAGGTGATTTTGGAGCCCAGGAAAATAAAGTCTCTCACTCTTTGCATTGTTTCTCCATATATTTGCCAGGAATTGATGGAACTGGATGCCATGATCCTCATTTTTTGAATGTTGTGTTTTAAGTCAGCTTTTTCACTCTTCTCTTTCAATTTCATCAAGAGGCTTGTTAGTTCTTTTTAACTTTCTGCAATAAGGGTGGCATCATCTGCATATCTGAGGTTATTGATATTTCTCCCAGCAATCTTGATTCCAGCTTTTGCTTCATCCAGTCTGGCATTTCACATGATGTACTCTGCATAGAAGTTAAATAAGCAGGGTGACAATATACAGCCTTGATGTACTCCTTTTCCTATTTGGAACCAGTCTGTTGTCCCATGTCCAGTTCTAACTGTTGCTTCCTGACCTGCATACAGATTTCTCAAGAGGCGGATCAGGTGGTCTGGTATTCCCATCTCTTTCAGAATTTTCAACAGTTGATTGTGATCCACACAGTCAAAGGCTTTGACATAGTCAATAAAGCAGAAGTAGATGTTTTTCTGGAACTCTCTTGCTTTTTTGATGATCCAGCAGATGTTGGCAATTTGATCTCTGGTTCCTCTGCCTTTTCTAAAACCAGCTTGAACATCTGGAAGTTCATGGTTCACGTGTTGCTGAAGCCTGGCTTGGAGAATATTGAGCATTATTTTACTAGCGTGTGAGATGAGTGCAATTGTGTGGTAGTTTGAGCATTCTTTGAGCTTAAGGAAAAACATACCCTTGAGCAAGAATATGTTGTTTTCTTGTGTAATCATGGACTGCAGCCTACCAGGCTCCTCCATCCATGAGATTTTCCAGGCAAGAGTACTGAAGCGGGGTGCCATTGCCTTTGCCTGTGTAATCATTAGCTCTGAGCTTAAAGAAAGTTAGTTTTAGGGAAAATAGATTGTTGCCATAACAACTCAGAGCTCAAGACAAAAACTGTCTTATATGACTGAGACGAAGGAATGTGGGGAAAAGAAAAAAAAAAAAAAAGGCTTGTCCTTTTCTCCTCCCTGAGGGCCCTGTACTCCTTATCAACCTACCTAAGAATTAACTCTCTCATTAACTGTATGTGTTGTGTGCTGAGTCGCTTCAGTCCTGTCCAACTCTTTGCAACCTTGTAAATGGTAGCCAGCCAGGCTTCTCTGTCTATGGAATTATCCTGGCAAGGATACTGAAGTGGGTTGATGTGCCCTCCTCCAGGGAATCTTCCAGGAATTGAACCTGGGTCTCTTAAGTCTCCTGCATTGGCAGGCAGGCTCTTTACCACTAGTGCTATCTGGGAAGCCCATACTAACTGTATGGTTACTACTATTACTACTAAGTCACTTCAGTCGTGTCCAACTCTGTGCAACTCCATGGACTGCAGCCTACCAGGCTTCTCCGTCCATGGGATTCTCCAGGCAAGAACACTGGAGTGGGTTGCCATTTCCTTCTCCAATGCATGAAAGTGGGAAGGGAAAGTGAAGTCGCTCAGTCGTGTCTGACTCTTAGCGACCCCATGGACTGCAGCCTACCAGGCTCCTCCATCCATGGGATTTTCTGGCCAACAATACTGCAGTGGGGTGCCATTGCCTTCTCCCAACTGTATGGTTACTCAAATATAAAAAAAATATCAAAAATGCAATAAATTAAGACATAAATCACAACTTTTCTCTTTCTAAAAATAATATTAGAGTATGTATTTCAGTAAACAAACATTTTATAAAATAATTAAGCTTATTTGGAAATTTATGATATTGAAGATCTGGAGTTAAATGTAATTATTTAAACAATGGTGGTGGTTTAGTCACTAAGTCGTGTCTGACTCTTGTGAACCTATGGACTGTAGTCTGCCAGAGTCCAGCTTCCAGCAGCCAGGGATTTAACCTGAAGAGATTATTCTTGGACTGCCTATTTCAAGTTTAAGATTTTCTTTTATACTTTTACAAAAACATTAGGTCAGAGGCTTGACATTTTCAGTTTCCCCTATCCCAGGTTTATTATCTCCATAAATCATTGTTGCTCTTCAAACCGAGTTCCTGCTTCAGTGACTCTCTTGGAATCAGCCTTATTATCTATTATCTATCTCCTCTAATGTGTCCTATAGCTAACTTGTGATTACATTGTAACTCATGCTACATTCCTCAGTTTACTACTTATCTTCCTAAATCCTGTTTGCCCCTAACATCCTGAGCTCACTATCTCTTAAAAAGGCTTCTAGCTATAGTGTCTCTAAAAATTCCTAACTTCTATAAGCTATAGTAAAATATGCTAACTTTACAACATTCCTTAAATCTTTAACTTCTAACTATTTAAATTATTTCTAAGCCCTAAATTCAGTAAACTCCTTTGCCATAAACATTTTCCTCACATATAGGCTTCAGATAGAAACCCCTCCTATGGCCTCAAGCTGTGGCCTATGTGCTCATTCTGGAACACTCTGTTGTAAAAGTCCTTAAACAAATGTCAATGGTTAACTTTATAAATTATTCTCTGAGCACCCTGCAGATGGTTTTGTGCCTTCTCATGCTCCTCTCAAGAACAATAAGCACCTTAATATTCCTTTTCAGTCAACTCAGCTGACAAGAGGAAAAAACAAGTCAGAATTACAAGGCCTAGTTCATTCATCCTGGGACCGTGCCTGCAGAATGAGGAGAGGGTTCTGGGGCCGTGTCTCCATTTTGTCCATATGCCTAATGCGGCTCCTGACATCTCCCCCTTTTTATTTTTTAGAGCATAGGTATGAAACTCAGTTGGAGAAGGCAATGGCAACCCACTCCAGTATTCTTGCTTGGAAAATCCCATGGGCAGAGGAGCCTGGTAGGCTGCATTCCATGGGGTTGCTAAGAGTAGGACACAACTGAGCAACTTCGCTTTCACTTTTCACTTTCATGCCTTGGAGAAGGAAGTGGCAACCCACTCCAGTGTTCTTGCCTGGAGAATCCCAGGGACAGGGGAGCCTGGTGGGCTGCCGTCTATGGGGTCGCACAGAGTTGGACATGACTGAAGTGACTTAGCAGTAGTAGCAGCAGCATGAAACTCAATAGATAGAGCAGAAACACTTCGGCTGAGTATTCTGAAAAGGCACGGGGCCATTACACAAATCAGAACTAACAGGCATAAGGACATGGCCGCATTAATCATTATTGTAGAAAGGATCCATGGGAAAGATATCCCTCCAGATTATCAAAGAGGGAATTAAAAAGCCATTGAGAGGATAAGTCAGACTCCACCTGCTTCATATTCTGAATATTCTGATGTAACTTAGAAATACCAATACTAAAATCTGAATGATTCCAGACGCCTAAAATATGATTTTTAATGTGTTCCCAAGAGTGCATGTACTCATGCACTTGTAGAGGGGTAACACACATCCATTTAAATTTAGCATGGCACCTTAAAGACAATTAATTTTTAAATTTGTAATTTCTTGCCCCATAAGCATAACTGCTTCTTCTAAATCATTGATCTTATTTTCTATTTTTTTATCTATAATTTCCTGTGTAGTAAGAGCTACGGAGACATTTTTGGACAGCTGATTGACAAACGAGGCCGTATGCACTTCTTTTGACAGGGCAACAGCAGAAACCGTGACTGATGCAATTATGGCAATCAAAGCAGTTATTCCCACAACCAGAGCTCCAATGAATCTCTTAGGTTGAGAAATTAAGCTATTAAATTCATATAAAACTTTCAATGCATAATCATCAAACCATTGTCCCTCTAATTGGACAGGAACCATCAAATATGGTGGTTGCTTTACAATCATCACAGCCTTATAATTATTATAATCATTCCCATCAACACAATTTGATATAAAACAATTCACACATATAACACTGTAAACAGTTTCTCCTTCAGGAACTTCCAAATCACTCTGATTTCTGGCCAACAAAAAGGCATAAAGAGAATGTGCGCAGGCCCATACAATATATCTTTGTTCATTTAAAAGTCTATGTAAAATCACAGGTGCCATAGCAGCCAATGCTTTCCATAACTCAGGCTGCATGGGACCCATTCCATCGAAGCTCACTAAAGGAGGAACCCATCCATTAGCATGCCACCTAGTAATTACTAAAGGCATAGAGAGAAATGAATTATTCCATGTGGACCTATAAGGTTCTACATAAATCAAGCCCCATCATTGATTCGAAAGATAGGGGCACCCCCTTTCAGAAAATGTCTGGTGGCAGCAATGGGAATAGATAACTTTATGGCATATATGAATTCTTTCCAACAAGGAAAGCCAGAAATTCTGCTTATGCTTTCCCAGGCCTATAGTTCTTGTACATCAGAGTCTGAAGTGGGGGGTGCACAGCTCAGATAGTCCTTTAAATGAGGGGCTGCCTTTTTTAAGGCATCAAATAACCTTTCTTGTGCCCCTGGCATCAGCAGTGGTAAAGACCAAAAGTCTCTCTTGCCTTCGCTTCTCAGAGAATCAGTAAGCATGCCTTTCAAGGAAGTGCTAAAGCATCCATTCAAAACTGGAGATGCTCCTTGTAAACAGGAAGGTATGGCAAAGCAAATAGGTGGATAAATGGATATGCCTGAAAAATTGAAGGGAGTGCTGACCACTGTTTTAACATTATTAGGATAGATGGAAGCCCCGCCCAAAAGAAGAGTATCATTAACAAAAACACGAAAGGGCTCATTCATCCAATCAACAGGCTGGAAAGAAGGTTGATTAGGCAAATAGGCCCAATAAACTTTTTCTGCTCTGGAGGGCCTCGGCTGACAAGGCAACACAGCAAGCATAGCCACAAACATTACCATAGGAGTGGCCTCATGTCTCCCCCTTTCTATTAATTCTTCAGCCTGCTGAGCGAGATGTTTTAGCTGGCCCCAAGTTGGTACTATGCTGGAGGTGATTGTTTAAGTACCATGACAGCAATGAGGTGGGGCAGAATACGGTTGAACTCGATCAGCATGTCTCTCCTGAAGTGCCAGGTGCCTGAAGTGATGTACTAGCAGTAAAGCCTCAGGTGAAAGATCACTCGCCCTTTGGCGTTTCCTTGGCTCCCTCAGGTCTGGACTCAATGAGCTTCTGGTCTCCCCATCTTTTTTCGGTCCCAGACTCCAGGACTTCAGGGATTTTAGTAACCTCAGGGGTCCAAACAGGAGAAGTGGAATCCTGTGGAAACACACAAGCGTACCCTCTCCCACAAGTTAGCAGTATATCTGGCCCTTTCCACTCTCCTGTAAAGAGGTCTTTTCACTTAACCAGAGGCTGAGTCATAGCCCCTTCAGGAGTCCAGTGTCTCATCATTGCAGTCTGTCCGTGTGTCCACGTTTAAATGATTAATTACAAACAAAGCATGGTTTAAAACATGATATGGAGAGGAATATTTAAATTCTCCCTGTCTTAATTTAGCTATCTGACTTTTTAAAGTCTGGTGCGCCCTTTCCACTATGGCTTGGCCTTGGGGATTATAACGTATTCCTGTTGAATGTACTATGGAAAATTGTTGACAAAATCTCTTAAAAGCAATTAACCTCCAATTAAAATAAATAAATTTAAACTTAAAAAATAAAAAAATAAATATTACTTTCATATAAAAAATAAATAAAATAAAATGTAAATTAAAAAAAGCAGCAGAAGTATAAGCTGGGGCATTATCTGTTTTTATCTGTTCTGGGAGTCCTATTTGGAAAAAAGCATTGAAACAAGCGCTGAATTCCATCTCTTGTTGCTTCACCTGATCTAGCAGAGTCTATAATAACATGAGAAAAGGTATCTATGGTAACATGCACAAAGGACAGTTTTCCAAAGGCCGGGATATGAGTTACATCCATTTGCCAGAGAGCATTAGGCCTAAGGCCTCGAGGATTTACTCCTAATGGTGGAGATGGATTAAATGTTGGGCAATTTGTACATAACTTAACTATTTTTCTAGCTGCTTCCCTAGGGATATGAAATTCATACCTTAAACCAGCTGCATTTTGATGGTGCATTTTGTGACAATCTTTGGCCTTGTCAATCTTTTCATGTAAGTTTAAAGCAATTACTTTAGTTAATGTATCTGTCAAAGCATTTCCTTCATGTAAAGGGCTGGGCAAGCCGGAATGGGCTCTAATATGTCCCACAAAATATTTTTTATCTCTATGCTTAATCTCCTTCTGTAAATCAAATAACAAGGAGAAGATGGTAGTCTTATTTTCCGGAGTATTAGCAGTCTCAATATGAGGAAACAACCCTACAATATATCGGGAGTCAGTCAAAAGATTGAAGATACGATCTCTCAAATGTTGAAAAGCCCAAATAACCGCCCTCAACTCACCTCTCTGGGCCGATGTCTCTTCAGTTACCTGAACATGGGATTTTCCATCAATAATTGTGACTGCTTTACCATTAGAGGAACCATCTGTGAAAACTAAAATTGCCCTTTCCAAAGGTTGAATAGAAAATTTCTTTGGAAAAATTACTGGATGTGTTTTCAAAAAATGCAATAGGGGGCTTGAGGGCAAATGAAACAAAATTTGACCCCTGAAATCTATCAGGGCAACTTGCCAATCATCACTATTTTGTAAAAGAAATTGCAGTTGATCCTTATTGAATGGAATCACTATATTTGCTACTTCTTTTCCAAAAGGTTCCACATTTCTTTTTCTACCTTTTATAATTAATTGTGCCACCAAGCTAGGATAAGACAAAACTATTTTTCTTGGGGTCACTGGTAGATGGAGCCATTCCAATGGGCCTTCTTGCCACAAGCATCCTGTAGGTGTATGCTCTGTGGTGAGAATAATTAAGTCCCATCCTGTGGTAATATTAACCCTAATTAACTGATCATTTAAAGCCTCATCCACTTTAATAAGAGCCGAGTCTGACTCACTAGTCAACTTTATCTTAGAACTGGGATCAGGATCACTTTTTAAGCAATCAAACAGAGGCTTCAAATCTGCAGTAGTCAGTTTTAAATGTAGGCATATTCAATTAATATCCCCTAATAATTTCTGGATATCATTTAAAGTTAGTACGATCTCTCCACAGCTGCAAAAGGGGATGGCTCACGATATGGGTATTCAATACCATCGCTAAATAAGAAAAAGGAGGATTTACTTGTATCTTATATGGAGCTATCTTTAAACCCCAGCTTCCCAAGGCCTCAATCAATTCAGATAAAATTTGTTGCAACAAGGCTCTGTCCTTATGAGCTGTCAAAATATCATCCGTAAAATATATCAAATATAGATCTTTATACTTTCCTCTAACATTTTGCACAGCTTGGTCTACAAATTTCTGACACAAGGTGGGGCTATTTTTCATTCCCTGAGGCAAAACCTTCCATTGAACCTTCTATAGGGCTGTTTAAAATTAGCTGAAAGGAGACTGGAGGCAAACCGTTTACAATCCTGGACAGCCAGGGGATTGGCAAAGAAACAATCCTGTAGATCTACAACTATAACATTATACTGAAAAGGCACAGCCAACTGGGGAAGGGAGGCCCAGCTGGAGGGCCCCATGTATTCCATAGTTGCGTTTATAGCTCTCAAATCTTGTAACAATCTCCATTTTCCTGATTTTTTCTTAATAACAAAAATAGTATTCCAGGGGCTATTAGAAGGCTCTATATGGCTGGCTGCCAGTTGTTCCATAGCTAAATCCTCAGCTGCCTGCAACTTTTCAGCTGTTAAAGGCCATTGCTCCAACCATACCAGATCATCACATTTCCAGGTAATAGGGTCGGCAGCAAGAGCAACAGCCTCTAGGATAAATTTGAATATCCCAGACCTTCTCTATTCTTGTTAGGAACCACCTCTAATGGCGAAACATTTCCCTACTGATCTTTCAGTTCAGTTCAGTCAGTCGTGTCCGAATTTTGCGACCCCATGAATTGCAGCACACCAGGCCTCCCCGTCCATCACCAACTCCGGGAGTTGACTCAGACTCACGTCTATCCAGTCAGTGATGTCATCCAGCCATCTCATCCTCTGTCATCCCCTTCTCCTCCTTCCCCAAATCCTTCCCAGCATCAGAGTCTTTTCCAATGGGTCAACTCTTCGCATAAGGTGGCCAAAGTACTGGAGTTTCAGCTTCAGCATCATTCCTTCCAAAGAAATCCCAGGGCTGATCTCCTTTAGAATGGACTGGTTGGATCTCCTTGCAGTCCAAGGGACTCTCAAGAGTCTTTTCCAACACCACAGTTCAAAAGCATCAATACTTCGCTGCTCAGCTTTCTTCACAGCCCAACTCTCACATCCATACATGACCACAGGAAAAACCATAGCCTTGACTAGACGGACCTTTGTTGGCACAATAATGTCTCTGCTTTTGAATATGCTATCGAGGTTGGTCATAACTTTCCTTCCAAGGAGGAAGCGTCTTTTAATTTCATGGCTGCAGTCACGATCTGCAGTGATTTTGGAGCCCAAAAAGATAAAGTCTGACACTGTTTCCACTGTTTCCCCATCTATTTGCCATGAAGTGGTGGGACCAGATGCCATGATCTTCGTTTTCTGAATGATGAGTTTTAAGCCAACTTTTTCACTCTCCTTTTTCACCTTCATGAAGAGGTTTTTTAGTTCCTCTTCACTTTCTGCCATAAGGGTGGTGTCATCTGCATATCTGAGGTTTTGATATTTCTCCCGGCAATCTTGATTCCAGCTTTTGCTTCTTCAAGCCCAGCATTTCTCAAGATGTACTCTGCATAGAAGTTAAATAAGCAGGGTGACAATATACAGCCTTGACGTACTCCTTTTCCTATTTGGAACCAGTCTGTTGTTCCATGTCCAGTTCTAACTGTTGCTTCCTGACTTGCATACAGATTTCTCAAGACGCAGGTCAGGTGGTCTGGTATTCCCATCTCTTTCAGGATTTTCCACAGTTGATTGTGATCCACACAGTCCAAGGCTTTGGCATAGTCAATCAAGCAGAAATAGATGTTTTTCTGGAACTCTCTTGCTTCTTCCATGATCCAGTGGATGTTGGCAATTTGATCTCTGGCTCCTCTGCCTTTTCTAAAACCAGCTTGAACATCTGGAAGTTCACGGTTCACGTATTGCTGAAGCCTGGCTTTGAGAATTTTAAGCATTACTTTACTAGCATGTGAGACGAGTGCAATTGTGCAGTAGTTTGAGCATTCTTTGGCATTGCCTTTCTTTGGGATTGAAATGAAAACTGACCTTTTCCAGTGCTGTGGCCCCAGCTGAGTTTTCCAAATTTGCCAGCATAGTGATTGCAGCACTTTCACAGCATCATCTTTCAGGATTTAAAATAGCTCAACTGCAATTCCATCACTTCCACTAGCTTTGCTCATAGTGATGCTTTCTAAGGCCCACTTGACTTCACATTCCAGGATGTCTGGCTCTAGGTGAGTGATCACACCATCGTGATTATCTAGGTAATGATGATCTTTTTTGTACAGTTCTTCGGTATATTCTTGCCACCTCTTCTTAATATCTTCTGCTTCTGTTAGGTCCATACCATTTCTGTCCTTTATCGAGCCCATCTTTGCATGAAATGTTCCATTGGTATCTCTGATTTTCTTGAAGAGATCTCTAGTCTCCCATTCTGTTGTTTTCCTCTATTTCTTTGCATTGATTACCGAGGAGGGCTTTCTTATCTTTTCTTGCTATTTTTTGGAACTCTGCATTCAGATGCTTATATCTTTCCTTTTCTCCTTTGCTTTTCACTTCTTTCTTTTCACAGCTATTTGTAAGGCCTCCCCAGACAGCCATTTTGCTTTTTTGCATTTCTTTTCCATGGGGATGGTCTTGATCCCTGTCTCTTGTACAATGTCATGAACCTCAGTCCATAGTTCATCAGGCACTCTATCTAACAGATCTAGTCCCTTAAATCTATTTCTCACTTCTACTGTATAATCGTAAGGGAATTGATTTAGGTCATACCTAAATGGTCTAGTGTTTTTCCCTACTTTCTTCAATTTAGGTCTGAATTTGGCAAAAAGTTCATGATCTGAGCCACAGTCAGCTCCTGGTCTTGTTTTTGTTGACTGTATAGAGCTTCTCCATCTTTGGCTGCAAAGAATACAATCAATCTGTTTTCGATGTTGACCATCTGGTGATGGATTATACCTCATTTGCAGCATTTGATTAGTAACCTTTTCATCTGGGCTATATAAAAGCATTCCCATCTGAGGTAATATATCTCTCCCCCATAAAGAAAAAGGTAGTGAAGGAACCACATATGGACAAAAAGTGCTTTGTGCCCCCTTCTCATCTGATCATGTCAAAATTTGTGACCTCTTAGCAACTGAGGGCACTGACCCTATTCCTCCCAGGTAGCACTGGTCAAGCATGTCCGCCAGGATGAGGGCCAATCTTTTCTAGCAATGCAAGAGACGTCTGCTTCATTATCTAACAGCCCTGACATTTTATTTCCTTGAATTAAAAGATTTTTAAAGGCCTAGAAGCTGTAATTTCCTGCACCCAAAAAGCTAGATCACTGGATCCAAATCCTCTGGGGCCCCTAGCTTGAAAAGTCAAGATTTTTCCTGTCTGATATTAAGGTAAAAGCAAAAGCTGTGCTGTTTTTTGACCTTTATCAATTTGCACAGTTTTAGTAGGTGGTGAGATCAAAACTTTAATTTCCCCAGTATAATCAGAATCTACTACACCAGGCACCACCGAAATTCCTAGAAGGGAAAGCGAGCTACGCCCTAGCACAAGTCCTACAATGCCCTCAGGCAGGGGACCTCCACTCCTGTTGGAATCGTAGTAACCGGTATGTCTGGGGTTAATATTGTTGCAGTGGTGGAACTGAGGTCCAGTCCTGCGCTACATGGGGTTGCTCTGAGGAGTTCTGGGATGGGACAAAGGGGACAATGGGATTCAATGCTGCTGCCCCTATTGTTGTCCAGGGCTGGGGCTGCCCCTGCTGCCCATTTCCCTGAAACTGGGAAAAATTACCCCCCTCTACTTGGGGGGTGAGAGTAGTCCCATCCTTATGAAATTTAGATCTGCAGTCCTTTGCCCAATGACGCCCTTTCTGGCATTGGGGGCAAAGTGCCTTTGGGGGGTTGGTATTAGTCTGTATTGGCACAGCTTATTGTCCCTGCTTGGCAGGACATTGCCAACAAAAATGCCCCATTTGGCCACAAGAGAAACATTTTTTATTTGTAGAATCATTTCCATTATGATTAATCTCTCTCTCTCTTTTTTTTTTTTATTTTAGCCTGGGTGAGGCCCCCCCGAGGAGGTTTTCTCCAAGGAGCAGGCTCTGTATATTGTGCATCCTCTGCTTTAAAAGCTCCTTTGTTTCAAAAAAATTCTTTATCTTTCTCAGCCTTAGGCAATGCTCTGGGAGGCTTTGGAGGCAAAGTGGGGAACTCCTGGGCCCTGGGAGGCACAAGCAGAGGTGGTGGCGATCGCCTTAAATCAGAAAGTGGTGGATGAATTTTTAAAGGTTTGCGTAGAGGGGGAGGGGGCTCGCCAGGGTGCCGGGCCTCAGAATCCTGTAAGCCCTCTCCTTCCTCGGGAGGTAGAGCACAGTCTCTCTCCTTTTCTTCATCAATGGCAGAAAACATGATCTGTGCAGAAGGTGGAGACCCACCATCCACCACTATAGCCTCACCCCTAGGCTATCTAACAGCCTCATGATGGGGTCCAAGACATTTCTAATCATATTCCACAGAGCAAAAGCATCTACAGGAACCTTTTCTGGCCCATGCAAAGTATAAAACAAACGTAGGAATTTAGATAGTCTTCCTGTGCTTACTTTAATGCCTCTATGGGCTAACATATGAAGTAATATTTCAATAAACATTTATATATTCTTAGATGTAGGGAAACTCATTCTTCTAGAGAATATTCTTATTCATTCTGTACCCTTCTCACCCTGCCTAAACTGCAGAGGGGTGCAGGCCACCCACAGGTACAATCCTAACCGTCCCGCGTTACAATCTTAAATTACTTACTCTTAGTATCCCCTGCTCTGGGTGCCACTTGCCAGAGTCCAGCTCCAGCAGCCAGGGATTCAACCTGAAGAGATGAATGGTGTCGGCGAGAGAAATGAGGCAGTCCAAAAAAACTGAGAGGCTGCCTCATTTCTCCCGCCAACACCATTCATCTCTTCAGGTTGAATCCCTGGCTACTGGAGCTGGACTCCAGCAGTAGCCTGCCAGGCTCCTCTGTCCTTGGGATTTTCCAGGCAAGAATACTGTCATGGATTGCCATTTCCTTCTCCAGGGGATCTTTCCGACCCAGGAATCAAACCTGGGTCTCCAGTATTGCAGGCAGATTCTTTACCAACTGAGCTAGGATGATGGATTTAAACAATAATTAGTCATAAACTCTAATAATCATTATTGAAAGTGGAAGAAGCTTTAATTCTTAAAATAAAGTATAATAGTAAATTAAATTAAATTCACTGTTACCAGAAAACAATTTGTTTCAAAAGTGCAGACTAGTAAGTACATTTCAGAGTGGAGTGAGTTATAATAAACACTGTTAACAGCTAAAGTTGGTACATTAAGAAATAAGCACATTATTTAGAGTGACAAGTTATCCTCCAAATTACTAGAAAGTTAAAGAATATGTAAATTGTAACATAACTGATAGAAATTAAAGAGAATATTAAGGAAATCAAGAAAATTAAAAAAATAAGATGGTAAAAATTTTGTCATAAAATATAATTTGATACCCTCAATTATAAAATATAACATTTATGTTGTAAAAAATGTTTTGTATTCTGAAGAAAACATGGTCTATTCAATTGGCTCAGAGAGTTTAAAAATATATATATTTGCAGAGATCTTAGAGAATACCAAAAGAAGGCATAAAAGGAGGGATGGAGAGAGAGAGAAAGATTCTGGAATTAAAAAGGAGGGAAGGACAGAGCCAAAAATGGAGAAAATTTTTCTAGGTTTTAACAACCCCTTGAGTAGGTGTTATTATGGCCACTTTATACTTATAGATTGCAGAAAGCTAACAGCTTTGCCCAAGGTGTTACAGATTATGAGAGGCAGGTTTTGGGTTCCACCTTGGGTGGCCTGGCTCCAGAGCCCACGATCTTCAGTGCTATACACATGCTGTACTGCTTATCAAAAAAAGTTGATGTTAATGTGAAAAGTGCTGAATAGGTTAATAAAGGTCACTTGCTACCTCAGTTCAGTTCAGTCCAGTCGCTCAGTTCTGTCCAACTATTTGTGACCCCATGGACTGCAGCATGCCAGGCTTCCCTGTCCATTACCAACTCCTGGAGCCTGCTCAAACTCATGTCCATTGAGTAAGTGATGCCATCCAACCATCTCATCTGTCGTCCCCTTCTCCTGCCTTCAATCTTTCCTAGTATCAGGGTTTTTCCCAATGAGTCAGTTCCTCGCATCAGGTGGCCAAAGTATTGGAGCTTCAGCTTCAGCATCAGTCCTTCCAATAAATATTCAGGGTTGATTTCCTTTAAGATTGACAAGTTTGATCTCCTTGCTGTCCAAGGGACTCTCAAAAGTCTTCTCCAACACCACAATTCAAAAGCATCAATTCTTTGGCACTCAGCTTTCTTCACAGTCCAAATCTCACATCCACACATTACTACTGGAAAAAACATAGCTTTGACTAGACGGACCTTTGTTGGCAAAGTAATGTCTCTGCTTTTGAATATGCTGTCTAGGTTGGTCATAGCTTTTCTTCCAAGGAGCAAGCATCTTTTAAATTCACAGCTGCAGTCGCCATCTGCAGTGATTTTGGAGTCCAAGAAAATAGAATCCATCACTGTTTCCATTGTTCCCCATCTATTTGCCAGGAAGTGATAGGACAAGGTGCCATGATCATAGTTTTTTGAAGATTGAGTTTTAAGCCAGATTTTCCACTTTCTTCTTTCATTTTCATCAAGTGGTTCCTCAGTTCCTTTTCACTTTTTGCCATGAAGATGTTGTCATTTGCATATCTGAAGTTATTGACATTTCTCCTAGTAATCTTGATTCTGGCTTGTGCTTCAGCCCCGTGTTTTTCATGATATATTCCGCATAAGTTAAATAAGCACGGAGACAAGATACGGCCTTGACAATATACTCCTTTCCCATGTCCATTTCTAACTGTTGCTGG
Source organism: Bos grunniens (assembly GCF_055505025.1). Taxonomy (NCBI): domain Eukaryota; kingdom Metazoa; phylum Chordata; class Mammalia; order Artiodactyla; family Bovidae; genus Bos; species Bos grunniens. Next base: position 2,938,903 of record NC_141179.1, on the reverse strand, counting down.
TTGACCTGCATACAGATTTCTCAGAAGGCAGGTAAGGTGGTCTGGTATTTCAATCTCTTGAAGAATTTTTCATAGTTTGTTTTGATTAACACTGTCAAAGTTTAGCATAGTCAATAAAGCAGAAACAGATGCTTCTTATAGTTGCTACTTACAAATACCAAAATTGTCACAATGAAGTTTTTGTAATTCTTCAGGCACTAAGCTTATTATTGACATACAGAAAACAAACACTATAAAGTAGTTTAGGATGAAATCAGTATGAATTCATTGTTAATAATATACCATAATAGATCAGAAAGATAAAAAATAGAGCTCTAATGTGTAAAAGCAATATTAGTTCATAATACAATATCTTTGAGAGTGTTTCAGCATTTTTACTTTGAATACTTCAATACTGAACTTAAATTCATCTTTAAAATAATATTATTAAATTATTTTATCCATTGTTGGCCTTTATATCTTTAAAATGTTTTTTTTTTAATTGTTGCATTTTTCTGACAATTCTGCTTGACAGAGAAGATTAAGAGAGAGATCAAGCACTTTTACTTTTTTTTTTTTCATTATGTAATAGGTTTGGCTTGTGAATATTAAATTTTTTCCTTATCATAATTAAATATCACCTATGCAAAAGTAACATGCTTATCCATACCAAATTAATAAAATTCAGAGAAGCATAAAATTTAAGTTTGTGAGAGTTCATACATATTTATCGTATATATCTAGTGGAAGTTTAAATTGGTTTACTTATCCTTAAAAGCAGTTTTATTATTATTTAACAAGAAGTTCTAAATATTCATAACTGTTGATTGTAAATAAATATTTCAGCAGACCAGAAGTAGATTTTAGCATTATATATAATGTTCAAAATTCAAAAATAAACTAAATGTATAAATAGAGGGTAATAATTACTGAAGTAATGAATCACCTATAGTCAGCTCCTATGAAAACACTAAAAGACCAATGCTAGTAAATTTGAATTTCTTGAAGAAATAGCCATGAGAGAAAATACTAATACAAAAGTCAAAACCTCAAAAACATATATCCTATATTATCTCATGATCTCAATTGTCCCCACCTTACAATGGTTCTACTTAAAAGGGTTTTCCACTTTTTAATGGTGTGAAAACTACACTCAGTGGAAATAGTATTCCAAATTTTAATTTGATCTTTTCCTGGACTAGTGATATGCTGTATGGCTTCCCAGGTAGTAGAGTGGTAAAGAATCTGCCTGCAAATTCAAGTCATGCGCTGATGAATGAAATGGCAACCCTCTCCAGCATTCTTGCCTGAAAAATTTCATGAATAGAGGAGCCTGGTAGGCTATAGTCCGTGTGATCACAAGGAATCAAACACAACTGAGTGAACTGAGCATGCAGGCTCTCTTGTGATGCTGGGCAGAAGTCAACCACAGCTCCCAGGCAACCATGTGATCATAAGGATAAGCAACCAATAAAATACAACCGTCTTGCACCCACAATAACATTTTGTTTTTCAATTTCAGTACAGTATTCAAGAAATTACATAAGATTCTCAACACTTTGCCAAAAATGGGCTTTGTGTTAGATGACTTCGTCAAACTGTCAGCTAGTGTAATCTCAAGTATATCTAACATAGACTAAGCTAAGTTATGGTGTTTGGTAGGTTGTTGGTCTTCTTTATAGACTCAGACCTGGTGGACCGGAGTCGACAAAAAGAAAGAGAGAAAAAAGAGAGAGAGAGCAGTATCTCTTGGGTTACGTGGAAAACCAATAAAGCCCATGAACAGGACTTGTACCACTCATGAAGGCACAGGGCATCCTCTCAAGGAGGTCTTGAAAGCCTGGGTGAGAAAGTGAGCTCGGCAGGTTTCCACACTCCAAAAAGAAAGAAGACAGAAAGAATGACGCGGGGGACTCAAGTCTCTAGTGGGACAAGGTTATTTTATTAGCAGAACTGCATGTTTGTATATCTTCAGTAAAATAATTACTCAGCCATTACAAAGAATTAAATTCCATCAGTTACAACAAAATGGATAGTCTAATACATACAAGGTCGCTGATGCTGAAAAGAGTCACTGAAGGGAGTTACTGAAAGGAATCCAAGCAGTTACCCTTTCCCATGATCTCAGTCCTGAGAACTGCATGCAGCTCTACTGGTTTCCAGAATAGGAACTGATAAGGAACAAAGAATCCTTGAGAAATGGCACACAAAGGAAGAAAAGTGCAACATATTGGATTCCTTAAAGTTGAACGTCCCCTGACAGTAGGTTAGATGTATTAAATATATTTTTGACTTAAAATATTTTCAACTAATGATAATGATAGATAGATAGTGAAGTCGCTCAGTCATGTCTGACTCTTTGCGACCCCATGGACAGTAGCCAGCCAAGCTCCTCCGTCCATGGGACTTTCCAGGCAAGAATACTGGAGTGGGTTGCCATTCCTTTCTCCAGGGGATCTTCCCGACCCAGGGATCGAACCTGGGTCTCCCGCATTGTAGGCAGACGCTTTACCGTCTGAGCCACCAGGGAAGGCCGATAAGATGGTTTTATCTGGATGTTACACCATCATAGGTGGAAGAAGTTTCGTGTAAGAAGAGAAGACATTTAGGAGAAAAAAAAAAAGAAGTCAAAATATTCACTAAGTCTTTCTCAGTATTGGGAGAATAAATAAATGATGTTTCACTAAACTCGTCTGCACTTTATGAATGTTCCAAAATACACTTTGAAAATGGTGAAAATGCTTTGTTATTTTTGCAAGTCTCACCTATTGGAGGCATTTCCATTCATCCTCTTCATAAGGGAAGTATTTGAGACTACAAGGAATATTTTCTCACAAGAGAAATATTTTCAAGGAATATTTTCTCACAGGAGAGATACTGGCAGATAAATGAAACAGTTTTTCCTGTTTACATGTAATGGGAATCCCCAGCATTTGCACAGCCTTCAGTTATCCTTATCCTTATCCTTATCCTTATCTCGCAGTTATGACAGCTTGCAAGATTTAATTATTTTACTGTGTAACAACTGAAGAGTATGAAAGAATACTCCCATTATTAAAAAAAAAAAAAAAGAATAACAACATGAAATTCTTAAACATCCAGACAAATAAAAACTTTAGAACCTCTAGGAGGGGTATAAATTTGCTCTAAAAATATGAATTCCTAGATGTAGCCTCTGAAATTCTGAGTCAGTTGGTCTAGGATAGAGCACAGGAAGTAAAATTTTTGCTCAGTGTTCTTAGGCTAGTTATTCAGAAGGCCCATGAAGCATATTCATTTTAGATTTTCAAATGACAAACAGCCTTTTCCTGAAGAAATAAGAAAATAAATTGTATATAAATATTCTCAGTAAAACAAAGTTTGAATAATATACAAATTGTATTTAACAAGCCCCTCTTATAGCAAAATCAGATCAGTCACTAAGGTAGATCCAATCTTAAATAGTGGTTATTTGAGCAAATATTTCATAGTGTAATCAACTGAAATTGGACATCTGTAAGAAATACAAGTTTTATAATTTTATATTAAAAATGAAATTTAAGGCAGATCAGTATTTCATCATGGATTTGTTTTATGAATTTTCAAATAATTGATTTAAAAAGAGGAAAAAAAATCCTACATAACTTTGGTAAATATAAAAGCTCACAAAATATGCATTTTCATGCCTAATTTATATCAATAAAAATATTACTTTGAAATAAAAATCACTATAAATACTATATTTCAAATGCTCTTTCCTCAAATAATGCCACATTTTGACTTGGTATGCAGTGTTTTTGCAATATGGAGTTACCTTGAGTGAACTGAAACAAACCTGCATCACAATTACCTGAAGTGTTTATGAAAATGCACAGATATTCGTTAGACTCAAACACTTTGCTGAGAAAATGGAAGGCAGGTGGGAGGAGGACACAAATATCTCTTAGAAAAATTTCCAAATAATTCTGATGACCACTATACTGATGTAACTGGCTAGAATGTACTCGAAATGTTAGTCCTTCCTTATGAACACCTATACTTAGAGTTCATAAGATACTGAAGAAAGGTTGTCATACACAGTCAATTGCTTGATAACCTTCACATCGTTTCCATATCACTGGAGAGTTTTTCCCTGCACACTTCTGTTTGGGGTTCCATTACTTTGGCTCAATAGATAACAGCAACTAGTAGCAGTATGGAGTAGTTAATCATTCTATCACCAGTTTCACTGTAGTAGGAATTGCTTCAATGCCAAGAGTGAGTAATGTTCATCCTTGAGCCAATTAATGGAACTCTGTCAACATTATGTCCAACATAGTAATTAAGTATTACTGATGAAACAGGTTTAAATATCACACACAGAGTGAGCCATTTTACAGATCTTTAATGTATTTTGGAGCTTCATGTAATATTGGTGCCAAAGTTGCCTGTTCCACAAAGAAAGAGTTAACTTTCTTGATATGTTATAATTAGTATTTGGCATACTTTTTAAAAATAAAGGCCAGGACAGAAAAGGCAAGGACCTAACAGAAGCAAAAGAGATTAAGAAGAGCTGGCAAGAATATACAGAACCACACAAAAAAAGTCTTAATGACCCAGAAAACCATGATGGTATACTAACAAACCTAGAGCCAGACACCTTGGAGTGTGCAGTCAAGTAGGTCTTTACTACAAGCAAAGCTAGAGGAGGTGATGAAACTCTAATTGAGCTATTTCAAATCCTAAAAGATGATACTGTGAAAGTGCTGAACTCAATATGCCAGCAAATTTGAAAAACCCAACAATGGCCAAAGAACTGGAAAATGTCTGTTTTCATTCCAATTCCAAAGAAAAGCAATATCGAAGAATGTTCAAACTACTGTACAATTGCACTCATTTCACATTCTAGCAAGGTAATGCTCAAATTCCTTCAAGCTAGGTTTCAACACTATGTGAACCAAAAACTTCCAGATGTACAGGTAGGATTTAGAAAAGGCAGAGATCAAATTGCCAACATCTGTTGGATCATAGAAAAAGCAAGTGAATTAAAGAAAAAAAATCTACTTCTGATTAATTGACTACCTAGAACCTTTGACTGTGTGGATCACAACAAACTGTGGAAAATTTTTTAAGATATGGGACTACCAGACCACTCTACCTGTCTCCTGAGAAACTTGTACACAGGACAAGAAACAAGTTAGAACTGGACATTGAACAAGGAGCTGATTCAAAATTGGGAAAGGAATACATCAAAACTGTATATTATCACTCCGCTTATTTAACTTATATGGCAGAGTACATTGAAATGCTGGGCTGGATGAATCACAAACTGGAATCAAGATTACCAGAAGAAATATCGACAACCTTAGATATGTAAATGATACAACTCTAACAGCAGAAAGTGAAGAGGAACTAAAGAGCCTCTTGATGAAGGTGAAAAAGGAAAGTGAAAATGCTGGCTTAAAACTCAACATCCAAAAAACTAAGATCATGGCATCAGTCCCATCACTTCATGGCAAATAGGTAAGGAGAAAATGGAAACAGTGGCAGATTTTGTTTTCATTTGATAATTCTAATTATGGGAAAAAAATGTCCTGACACAACAATAATGCTAAGAATGATGTTATAATATAATGTGCTAACATCATGTATAGTTCATAGTCAAATTCCCTGTCTACTTAGCTTAGCTTTAGGTGTGGATTTAGCAGTAAAGAGGAGAGCAAACTGCTGCTAGTAATCCTCAACAAAACCACAACACCAGTAGAATGTCCTAGTCCATGCAGGAGTGATATAGCAGCTGAATTAATGTGCATACATTCCTTATAATGACTGGGATATTTCTCAGGAAAAATATCACATCTAGGTACCTACTAAGCCTCCTAGTAAAGTCCTAGTAAAACTTAGTACACAGACAGCTAAATTCAAGCTTGAGACCACTGTTTTTTTGTCCCATGGTCAACATCCTCATTTTGGATGACATCACAGACTCAATGGACATGAGTTTGAGCAAACTCTAGGAAGTAAATAAGGATAGGGAAGCTTGGCATGCTGAAGTCCATGCTGAAGTTCAAGTCCAAAGACTTGAACACAACTTAGCAACTGAACAGCATCTTCATAAATGCCTCCTCTGTCCTCTCCAATGTAGAATCTACGAGATTACTTATATTTCTGCACTCGATTTCTGTGCACTTAATTTGCATTTGTTTTTTCTTTTTCTAATCATTAATAAAAAGATGAATACATGAAGGCAGAAATCAGCTGGGGAGTTGTGCAACTACATCCTTAATTGTAACCCAAGTAATATTCACATCAAATATCCAAGTATTCTGTCCACAATATTGTCAACATTTTTTTATTTCTATATACTTTATTTTATATAACAGAATTATAATTTCCAAGAGACTTCTCTTTTATATGTTGGACTATTATTATTTTAATAATATAGTTTTCTTCCCACAATTCTTTGGATATTATTACTTAAAAGCAAATAGCTGTGTAAATAACCTAATGACAAAGGAATTGCTTATACATTACAAATATTTTGGGGAGTTACATCTATCCTTTCCATACAGAAAGAGATGATTGTTCTAAGACTTTTATATTATTTTGCTTCAGTCATTTCCCTCAAAATCATAGTATTGCTAATTAATTGTGATATTGAAATTCCTCATTGCAGTTCATTTACCAGCAATGTGTTTACCATTTTACATTATTGTTGTTGTTCAGTTGCTAAGTCATATCCAATTCATTGTGATCCCATGGATCTCAGCACACAAGGCTCCCCTGTCCTTTACTATCTCCCTGAGTTTGCTCAAATTCATGTCCATTCAGTGATGCTATCTAAACCATCTTATCCTCTGCCTCTCCCTTCTCCTTTTGCCTTCAGTCTTTCCCAACATCAGTGTCTTTTGCAAAGAGTTGGCTCTTCACATCAGTGGCCAAAGTATTGGAGCTTTATCTTTAGCAATAGTTCTTCTGATGAATATTCAGGGTTGATTTCCTTTAGGACTGATTGGATTGATCTTACAGTCCAAGTGACTCTCAAGAGTCTTCTCCAGCACCACAATTGTACATCTGAAAATTCTGGGTTCATGTACTGCTGAAGCCTAGCTTGAAGATTTTTGAGCATACCCTTGCTAGCATGTGAAATGAGTGCAATTCTATGGTAGCCTGAACAGTCTCTGGCATTATCCTTCTTTGAAATTGGAATGAAAACTGGCCTTTTGTTTTACTGTGGCCATTGCTGAGTTTTCCAAATTTGCTGATGTATTGAGTGCAGCACATTCACAGTACCATCTTTTAGGGCTTTAAACAGCTCAGCTGGAACTCTATTATCTTCACTAGCTTTGTTTTTAGTAATGCTTCCTAGGCCCACTTGACTTCAGATTCCAGGATGTCTGGCACTAGGTGAGTGACCACACCATTGTGGTTGTCCCAGTCAGTAAGACATTTTGTTTGTATAACATGTTCCCTGATATCTCCAGTTTTCTTGAAGAGATTTCTAGCCTTTCTTATTCTATCGTTTTCCTCTATTTTTTGCATTATTCTTTAAAGAAGTCATTCTTATCTCTCCTTGCTGTTCTCGGGAACTCTGCATTCAGTTGAGTATTTCTTTCCCTTTCTTCCTTGATTTTCACTTCTCTTCTTTCCTCAGATATTTGGAAAGCCTCCTCAGACAACCACTTTGTCTTCTTGCATTTCTCTTTCTAGGGATTGCTTTGGTAATTACCTCCTGTACAATGTTATTAATTTCCACCCATACTTCTTCAGATACTCTGTCTACCAGGTCAAATCCCTTGAAACTATTTATCACCTCTACTGTACAATGATAAGGAATTTGATTTAGGTCATACCTGAATGACCCAGTGGTTTTCCCTAGTCTCTTCAGCTTGAACCTGAATTTTGTAATAAGGAGCTTGTGATCTGAGCCACAGTCAGCTCCAGGTCTTATTTTTGCTGACTGTATAGAAATTCTCCATCTTTGGCTGCAAAGAACATAATCAATCTGATTTTTGTATTAACAATCTAGTTATGTCCATGTGTAGAGTCATTGCTTGGGTTGTTGTGAAAGGGTGTTTTCTATGACCAGAATGTTCTCTTGATAAGACTCTGTTATCCTTTGCCCTGCTTCATTTTATATCCCAAGGCCAAACTTATGTGTTACTCCAGGTGTCTCTTGACTTCCTGCTTTTGTATTCCAATCCCCTATGAGGGGCTTCCCTCAGAGCTTAATTGGTAAATCATCTGCCTGCAATGCAGGAGACCCAGGTTTGATTCCTGAGTCAGGAAGATACCCTGGAGAAGGAAATGACAACCTACTCCAGTATTCCTGCCTGGAAAATCCCATGGACAAAGGAGGCCTGGTAGGCACAATCCATGGGATTGCAAGAGTTGGACATGATTTAGCGACTAAACCCCCACCACCACCCTTATGATGAGAAGGACATCTTTTTTTTTGGTGTTAGTTCTAAAAGGTCTTATAGATTTTCATAGAACTGGTCAACTTTAGCTTCTTTGGGATTAGTGGTTGGGGCATAGATTTGGATTACTATGCTATTGAATGGTTTGCCTTGGAGACAAACAGATTATTCTGTTGTTTTTGAGGTTGCACCCACGTGCTGCATTTTGGAGTCTTTTTGACTAAGAAGGCTACTTCATTTCTTTGAAGGGATTTTTGCCCAGTGTAGTAGGCACAATGGTCATCTTAAATTCTTGAATTAAATTTGCTCATTCTTGTCCAGGTTAGCTCACTGATTGCTAAGATCTCAATGTTCCATCTTTCCATTCCCTGCTTGACTACATCCAATTTACCCTGATTCATGGACCTAATATTCCAGGTTCCTATACAGTATTGGGGCTTCTCTGGTGGTAAAGAATCCACCTGCAATGTGGGAGCCTTGGTGGGCTATAGTCCATGGGGTCACAAAGTTTTGGACACAACTTTGCAACTAAGCACACACATACAATATTGCTCTTTACAGCATCAGACTTTACTTTCACCACCAGACACATCCACATCATTTCCACTTTGACCCAGTTGCTTTATTCTTTCCTAAGCTATTACTAATACCCTTCACTCTTCCCCAGTAGCATATTGGACACCTTCTGATCCGGGATCTCATCTTCAATTGTCATATATTTTTGCCTTTTCATGATATTCATGGGGTTCTCGTTACAAGAATACAAGAGTGAGTTGCCATTTCCTCCTCCAGTGGACCATAGTTTGTCATAACACTTTGCTGTAACCCATCCATCTTGTGTAGTGCTTCACAGCATGGCTCATAGCTTCATTGAGTTATGCAAACTTCTTCTCCACAACAAGGCTATGATCCATGAAAGATTTTTACATTGGTGTTCCTTTTAAAAATCATCCTATAGGGAAGGAACTTTGATTTAAAAATGAACAAAAAAAATGCTATTTGGGGCTGAGTTGGGATTGAAAACTCTCCATTAGAAAATATGTATTTATTAATTCAATAATGAACCAAATAGAAGAATGTATGTTAAGGGTACACTAATAATTTTATGACGGAGAAGGCAATGGCACCCTACTCCAGTACTCTTGCCTGGAAAATCCCATGGACGGAGGAGCCTGGTAGGCTGCAGTCCATGGGGCTGCTAAGAGTCGGACACGACTGAGCGACTTCACTTTCACTTTTCACTTTCATGCATTGGAGAAAGAAATGGCAACCCACTCCAGTGTTCTTGCCTGGAGAATCCCAGGGACAGGGGAGCCTGGTGGGCTGCCGTCTATGGGGTGGCACAGAGTTGGACACGATTGAAGCAACTTAGCAGCAGCAGCAGCAGCAGCAGCAATAATTTTATGAAAAGGTTTACAGTCCTGAGTATGTACTATCATTTAATCTGTACATTTAAGAAGATTGTTTTATATCTGCAGGAAATAACAACAATATAATTTAAATGAAATGAAAGCTTTAAACCTAGTGGCTAATAAGGGCCATAGAAACTATATAGAGAACCTAGAAAACAACCTTGGTGGGTGTGATAACCTTCAATTCCAGTAATTAACATTGGAATAAACAAAGTTATACTAAGGAAACAATTATTGTTAATTGATATAAGCTTAAGTTTTCCCCACACTTTTGATGAGCAGCAATCAAATTTTTCAAGTTACTCATAATATGCAAAAATATTTTACAAAATTGGAATAAATTCTATTTTCCTTAGTTAACAAAAGAGATATCATGATTCTTAGATGTGTTATTCATCTTCCATTTATTTACCCATAGTAGTATTGACTGGGGGCTTCCATGGTGGCTTAGATGGTAAAGAATCTGTCTGCAATGTGGAAGACATGGGTTCAATCCCTTGGTTGGGAAGACCTCCTGAAGAAGGGGATGGCTACCCACTCCAGGTTTCTTGCCTGGAAAATTCCACAGACAGAGGAGCCTGGCAGGCTACAGTTCATGGGTTGCAAAGAGTCAGACATGACTGAGTGATACTTCTAACCTAATGTTAGAAGCAATGCCAAAATCTTAAGATTTGGCATCATACTGGCCCATACACTCTTGGTGAAAGTCATTTCTAAGCTTCTTTAAGTTACTGTTAAACTGTCTTTCCAAATCCTTTGGTAAATCTGCTCTGATGTGTCTTAGTGTTCTGAATGTTGTAATACCTTTTAGGATCAGATGCCTATTGATGGCATCCAGCAATGTTTCCAGTTTTCATCTCCTCATGATAGTATTCTCAACTATCAGGTTGCCTGAGACATAAATACATGATTTTACACCATTTAGGAATTTTTCACGTGGACATAGCAACCTGAAGTCAAATCAAAGTAACAGCACAGAAGTTGTGTTTTTGTTGTTGTTGTTGTTTTAATATAACACTTTGAATTTAAAGGCCCATACAGTAAAAATAAAAAAAAAAGAAAAGAAAAATTGAAATAAACAAAACAAAACCAGAAGGGTTCGATGCAGGTACAGGAAGCTTGGGGCTGATGCACAGGGATGACCCAGAGGGATGATACGGGGAGGGAGGTGGGAGAGGGGTTCAGGATTGGGAACACGTGTACACCCGTGGCGGATTCATGTTGATGTATGCAAAACCAATACAATACTGTAAAGAAATTAGCCTCTAATTAAAATAAATAAATTTAAATTAAAAAAATAAAAGAAAACAAAACCAGAAGGGTGTTTTACAATAGCAATAAATAGAGTCTAACACTATAAGGATAAAAACTTAAAAATGGATTCTATTGCCTAGGAAATAAGCAGTGTATTTTATTGTGGCTTAATTGTTTTTGTAAATCAGCTTGACATGACATATTTATTGTGGACTTTTAAGAGCCAACAGTCTTCACATTTCATCTTGACAATTTGCATGACTAGGATGATACTTTAGAATAATTAGAATTGCTTTCTGTTGTTCCCTTCCACTTTTCAAGTATCTTTGATCTTCATAAAATCTATTTGCTATAACTTTGATATATATTTGAGATTTTACACTAAATAGTAATTAAGATTCTCAGAAAATTAGTTCATCTATCCTAATGAACAAGAGATTTATACTTCATTGAAACAGTGGATGTTGTCACCCATGCAGCTCAAAGGTTATGTGAACTGAGAACTAGAATTAAAAATGTACCTCTTTTGCTGTCTTGCATACCCAGAGGGATGGGGTGGGCAGGGAGGTTGGAGGGAGTTCAGGCTAGTAGGACACATGTACACCCATGGCTGATTCATGTCGATGTATGGCAAAAACCACTACAATATTTTAAAGTAATTAGCCTCTAATTAAAATTAACAAATTAATTTTAAAAAGTGTACCTCATGTTCAATACAGACAAGACACCTCTCCTTCAGGAAAGATAAATTTTCTTTTGAATATGTGTGTCCTTTTCAATACTCAGCAAGTTTCTCCTGGATTTATATCTATATTTGGAGATAAAAATAGTTCCTTTACTTATAGCTAGTAAGTATTGATGTTTCATCAATAGAGTTACTTTAGAATTATACAGTGTTGTAGAATTCATGCTTAGAAAGTATGGAAAATTCCAAAAGAGACTATGTATTGCATCATAACCACAATACCTCATTGTGTCTTGGACAGCCACATAAATACCATTGATAAGAAGCAATGGATTACAGGACATAAAGAAAATATCAACTTAATTCTTAGAAATATTAGAATCTGGTTTATTATTTGCTGTTATAAAATTCTTACTCTACGTGGAAATTTCACTTTCAAAAGTTGTTAATTAAAGAAATAGTTATGGACTTAATGATTAAATATTGGCACATACACTATGTGATGGATGAACAACATGAAAAATATACAATTGCATATTGGACTTTCTGATTGAAGTTTGAAATGAATTTTTCACTTTATTTAGTAGCTACATTAATTTAAGAATCTAAAATAGTCTGTTTGAAAAAAATGCGTTTTGCTATATATGCAAAATTAGATTAACTTCTATATGAAAAATAAAAATAAGATTTATATATTTAAAGAAAATGCAGATGGAAGGCAATTTCATTGCCATGAAATATAATTTTAGATTTTTATTATACCTTTTCATTTAGTCATTTGTGTTTACATATATTTTATCTTTAACTTCCTCATTTTAAATAATATTTTTACAGAAAATATTAACATACTTTATAAATATTAGTAAGTTAAAAAATTGAAAACTATCAATATGAATATAATATAGTCTAAACTTACAAGATGTTTGGTTCTATAGCCTTTCTTAAGTTCCAAGTAATCAGTAGTATTACTTAAATATATATATAGAAATTCAAGTTATGTGGTGGACATTGTCATCATGTACCAGAAAAGGTTAAATTTATTAAACAATGTATATACTTATATACATAAATTTGCAACTTAGTACCTATACAGAGAAATATTTCTAGTAATGGTACACTTTACTGATTTAAAGAAAATAAGCAAAACGAATGTTTTAAGGTACAAAGTGAATTATCTAATTTAAAAAGTGTTGAATCTATTATTTTTGGTGCTTTACTTATGAGTATAACACTGTCTTAAAAATTATACTTTCTGCCCTGAATGTATCTAGAAATCTGAAACATTTATGCAGAGGTAGGATGTTGAGCTTAGACTATGTCTTTTGTAAAACAGCATCACAATTTTTCAGACTATTACAGTTAATGCAATAGGTTTTATAATAAATTACAAATATTTGGGATGAATAGATATTTAAGTGTGTCTTTTGGGGGTTTAAAATATCTCTAGATGAAGTTGCTATATGCTATGACATTGTACAGGAGACAGGGGTCAAGACCATCCCCATGGAAAAGAAATACAAAAAAGCAAAATGGCTGTCTGGGGAGGGCTTACAAATAGTTGTGAAAAGAAGAGATGCAAAAGCAAAGGAGAAAAGGAAGGATATAAGCATCTGAATGCAGAGTTCCAAAGAATAGCAAGGAGAGATAAGAAAGCCTTCCTCAGTGATCAATGCAAAAAAATAGAGGAAAACAACAGAATAGGAAAGAATAGAGGTCTCTTCAAGAAAATTAGAGATACCAAGGGAACATTTCATGTAAAGATGGGCTAGATAAAGGACAGAAATGGTATGGACCTAGCAAAAGCAGAAGATATCAAGAAGAGGTGGCAAGAATACAGAGAGGAACTGTACAAAAATGACCTTCATGACCCAGATAATCACGATGGTGTGATCACTCAACTAGAGCCAGACATCCTGGAATGTGAAGTCAAGTGGACCTTAGAAAGCATCACTACGAACAAAGTTTGTGGAGGTGATGGAATTCCAGTTAAGCTATTTCAAATCCTGAAAGATATGCACTCAATATGCCAGCAAATTTGGAAAGCTCTGCAGTGGCCACAGGACTGGAAAAGGTCAGTTTTCATTCCAATCCCAAAGAAAGACAATGGCAAAGAATGCTCAAACTACCGTACAATTGCACTTGTCTCACACGCTAGTAAAGTAATGCTTAAAATTCTCCAAGCCAGGCTTCAGCAATACATGAACTGTGAACTTCCAGATGTTCAAGCTGGTTTTAGAGAAGGCAGAGGAATCAGAGACCAAATTGCCAACACCTGCTGGATCATCAAAAAAGCAAGAGAGTTCCAGAAAAACATCTATTTCTGCTTTATTGACCATGCCAAAGTCTTTGACTGTGTGGATCACAATCAACTGTGGAAAATTTTGAAAGAGATGTGAATACCAGACCACCTGACCAGCCTCTTGAGAAACCTGTATGCAGGTCAGGAAGCAACAGTTAGAACTGGACATGGAACAACAGACTGGTTCCAAATAGGTAAAGGAGTACATCAAGGCTGTATATTGTCACCCTGCTTATTTAACTTATATTCAGAATACATCATGAGAAATGCTGGGCCAGAAGAGGCACAAGCTAGAATCAAGATTGCCGGGAAAAATATCAATAAACTCAGATACGCAGATGACACCACCCTTATGGCAGAAAGTGAAGGAGAACTAAAAAGCCTCTTGAAAGTGAAAGTGGAGAGTAAAAAAGTTGGCTTAAAGTTCAACATTCAGAAAACGAAGATCATGGCATCTGGTCCCATCACTTCATGGGAAGTAGATGGGGAAACTTTATTTTTGGGGGCTCCAAAATCACTGCAGATGATGATTGCAGCCATGAAATTAAAAGACAGTTACTCCTGGGAAGGAAAGTTATGACCAACCTAGACAGTATATTCAAAAGCAGAGACATATCTTTGCCTACAAAGGTCCATCTAGTCAAGGCTGTGGTTTTTCCAGTGGTCATGTATGGATGTGAGAGTTGAACTGTGAAGAAATCTGAGTGCCGAAGAATTGATGCTTTTGAACTGTGGTGTTGGAGAAGATTCTTGAGAGTCCCTTGGACTGCAAGGAGATCCAACCAGTCCATCCTAAAGGAGATCAGTCTTGGGTGTTCTTTGGAAGGACTGATGCTAAAGCTGAAATTCCAGTACTTTGGCCACTTCATGCGAAGAGTTGACTCATTGGAAAAGACTCTGTTGCTGGGAGGGATTAGGAGCAGGAGGCGAAGGGAACAGCAGAGGATGAGATGACTGGATGGCATCAGAGACTCGATGGACATGAGCTTGTGTGAACTCTGGGAGTTGGTTGGTGATGGACAAGGAGGCCTGCTGCTGCTGCTGCATTGCTTCAGTTGTGTCCGACTCTGTGCGACCCCATAGACGGCAGCCAACCAGGCTTCCCGTCCCTGGGATTCTCCAGGCAAGAACACTGGAGTGGGTTGCCATTTCCTTCTCCAATGCATGAAAGTGAGAAGTGAAAGTGAAGTCGCTCAGTCGTGTCCGACTCTAGCGACCCCGTGACTGCAGCCCACCAGGCTCCTCCATCCATGGGATTTTCCAGGCAAAAGTACTGGAGTGGGGTGCCGTGTGCTGCAATTCATGGGGTTGCAAAGAGTCGGACATGACTGAGCTACTGAACTGAACTGAACTGATAAGTTTATAGGATAAAGGAGATGAAAGGACTTAATTTTTATTTTCATCCTGAACAGATTTCCTCCTTTAAAACCTATAGTCTACATTGTAAAACTGAGGCTCAGAAAACCAAGTAACTCATCTTTAAACACAGTGTTTTTAATGCAATTCATAAAATGATCTGTTGTATCACAAAGGGAATACCTGACCACCTTACTTGCCTCCTGAGAAACTTGTATGCAGGTCAAGGAGCAACAGTTAGAAGTGGACATGGAACAACAGACTTGTTCCAAACTGGGAAAGGAGTACGTCAAGGCAGTATATGGTCACCCTGTTTATTTAACTTATATGCAGAGTATATGTGAAATGCCAGGCTGGATAAAGCATAGGTTGGAAACAAGGTTGCCGGGAGAAATATCAATAATTTCCAATTTGCAGATGACACCACCCTTATGGCAGAAAGAGAACCAACAAGCCTCTTGATGAAAGTGAAAGAGGAGAGAGAAAAGTTGGCTTAAAACTCAACATTCAGAAAACTAAGATCATGGCATCTGGTCCCATCACTTCATGGCAAATAGATGGGGAAACCATGGAAACAGTGAACAAACTTTATTTTCTTGGGCTCCAAAATCACTGCAGATGGTGATTGCAGCCATGAAATTGAAAGACACTTGCTCCTTAGAAGAAAAGCTATGACCAACCTAGAGAGCATATTAAAAAGCAGAGACATGACTTTGCCAGCAAAGGTCTGTCTAGTCAAAGCTATGGTTTTTCCTGTAGTCATGTATGGATGTAAGAGTTGGACTATAAAGAAAGCTGAGTGCTGAAGAATTGATTCTTTTGAACTGTGATGTTGAAGTCTCTTGAGAGTCCCTTGGACTGCAAGGAGATCCAACCAGTCAATCCTTAAGGAAATTAGTCCTGAATATTCATTGGAAGGACTGATGCTGAAGCTGAAGCTCCAATTCTTTGGCCACCTGCTGCAAAGGACTGATTCTTGGAAAGACTCTGATACTGGGAAAGATTGAAGGTGAGAGAAGGGGGGAACAGAGGATGAGATGGTTGGATGGCATCAATGACACCATGGGCATGAGTTTGAGTATGCTCCAGGAGTTGGTGATGGACCAGGAAGCCTGGCATTCTGCAGTTCATGGAGTCACAAGGAGTCAGACACAACTGAGTGACTGAACTGATCACAAAGTAAATTCTGAAGCACGTCTAAAATGTATGTGGGTTTAACATGGGTGATTTCTGTGGGGATCAACTGGTGGAGGTCTATGAGTTCAGTATGAATAAATTCATGAAGAAAGAGATGAGGGTATGGAGGAAAAATTATTGACAAATAAAACAAGAGATGGCAAAAATTATTATGGCTGTGATATTTTGACATCAACAAAAAATATTATAAGGATATAAACTCAAATGTGAAATGAACAGAGACTTCCCAAATCATTACTGAAGATTTGGAGGAA
Organism: Bos grunniens; assembly: GCF_055505025.1. Taxonomy (NCBI): domain Eukaryota; kingdom Metazoa; phylum Chordata; class Mammalia; order Artiodactyla; family Bovidae; genus Bos; species Bos grunniens. The sequence continues at coordinate 2,922,089 of NC_141179.1, read as the reverse complement.
GTTTCTAAGAGATGTTGTCTATGGAAAAATAGCAGGATGTAATAAACTGACAATTTCCTCCTTAAATGTGACTTGAAAAGTAGGTTGGTAATTAAAACTCCAACCGAACCTGAATTTTAAATTTTCAGGTCAAAATGATAGACTGAATTCACACATTTATCTCTTCTTCTAAAACCCTAAAAAATTACATTCAAGTAATTAAAAGATATAAATCCACATTGATGGAGGTAGTGGGGAAAGACCATCAGTAGATCACAAAAAGTTCACAGAAACAAAGCAGAAAATGAACTAATGAATTTGGCCAAACTCTAAGAAGATTCATGCCACAAAAATATATGGAAGTTTCACAACATTAGTTCATTCCTCACCTAACCCCTATATGACAGCTACTTTGGGATTAGTAACCCAAATGTTACCCATATTAACCTCCAAACTTTTCTTTAATGAAAGAGATTGCTGTCACCATCAAGGTTAAAGTGCCAAATATTCATTTTTTTGAAGACTTATACATCTTGGTCATGAGCATTTGACCCAACCCTGATAAGCTGAATGGATAGGAGGAGGTATTAAGAGACTCCTGGGGAAGGTATGTCTCACTAAGATAAATAATTTTAGGAGAAAACATCCTTTTTATTCATATTTGTCATGTCTATCTAGGATATCTGGAATTGTGACAGACTTTTGTTAGTAAAGGACAAACCTATAACCCTCTTTCCTGAATAGAATCATTGAATTTATGATTAACCCTGGAATAACTTACCTTCATGTTTATAGATTTTCCACAGTTTAAGGCATTTTACTTAATCATTGTGTTATTGAGGCCAAAATTCTTCCAGCGGACAGCCTCAAATAAAGCTTCTGATTGACAAACTCCTACCCTATCCAAAGTCCCAGTTTTTATTAGCTAATTTTAAAATATAAGCAAATAGGCAAGGGACACCAGACTTTTGAAGAAAGCCTATAATATGGTACTAAATGCATACTTTAAAAATACCACAGAAAAGAAAAATAATTCAATAAAAAGAACATAAATTTAAGACTGAAACCTCTAATTATATTATCAGCAAGTTCATTGTCCCTAGTAACTTCTATAAAATAAGAAATTGAAGTCACAAAAGAACTAAATGCAATTTTTAATATATGGATCCTGTTTAGATTCTGATTCAAAAAGCTTTTTGAGAGATAAATAACTTTGAAATAAATAGGAAAATCAGAATATAGGCTGGATATTAGATAAAATCAAGGAATTACTTGTGTTAGGTAATAAAAGGACATCTTATTAGATGATGAAAATTTATGTACTTTAAAAGAAATTTACGCTTAATTCCTCGTACAGAAGGATATATAAAAAAGATGGGATAGCATTATCTGGACTTTGCTTTTAAATAAAATCCACCTGAGTTGGGAGGATCAAGGGAAGGGGAAAATATAAGTAGTATGGTAAATTCTTGATAATGATTAATTTTGGGTGATGGCATGTGGTGATTAAATAATATTTTTTGCCCCTAGAGAAGACTTGGTTAAGGAAAGATGAGACAACAGATTTTCTGGTCATTATAGGACTTTCTACACCACTTGCTTTTTTTTTTTTTAATCATTTTCATATATTTCAATTAAAAAATGTAATGAATTTATTATTCTAGTATAACCATTAAGGAACTGCAAAGTTGAGGTAATAAGACTTTTAACTGTGCAAAGTATGTGTGAATGTGTGTGCACACACCAAATGTATATTAAAAATATGAGCTCTATAGTATTTGACAAGGTTAAAAGAATGTGATGTGGCGAGTCAGGCAAGACTTAACAAAGCAGATGAGATTTTATTTGTCAAAGAATAATAGTGGGCCATATACATTTGTGCTACCTTACAGACAATTAAAAATTTGGCAGTCCATTATAAAATGAACTCCCCAGGTCAGTAGGTGCCCAATGTGCTACTGGAGAAGAACAGAGAAATAGCTACAGAAGGAATGAAGAGGCGGAGCCAAAGTGGAAACAACACCCAACTGTCAGTATGTTTGGTGGTGAAAGCAAAGTCCAATGCTGTAAAGAAAAATATTGCATAGGAACCTAGAAGGTTAGGCCCATGAATCAAGGTAAATTGGAAGTGGCAAACAGGAGATAGCAAGAGTGAACATTGACATTTTAGGAATCAGTGAACTAAAATGCACGGGAATGGGTGAATTTAATTCAGATAACCATATATCTACTACTGTGGGCAAGAATCACTTAGAAGAAATGGGGTAGCCTTGAAAGTCAATGAAAGATTCCAAAATGCAGTACTTGGGTGCAGTCTCAAAAATGACAAAGTGATCTCTGTTTGTTTCCAAGGCAAACCATTCAATATAAGAGTAATCCAAGTCTGTGCCCCAATCAAAAATGCCAATGAAGCTGAAATTGAATGGTTCGATGAAGACCTACATGACCTTCTAGAACTAACACTGGAAAAAAAAAAAAATGTCCTTTTCATCACAGGGACTGGAATGCAAAAGTAGGAATTCAAGAAATACCTGGAGTAAACAGGTAAGTTTGGCCTTGGAGTGCAAAGGTTAACAGAGTTTTGCCAGGAGAAAACACTGATCATAACAAATACCCTCTTCCAACACACTAGAAACAACTCCGCACATGGACATTACCAGACAGTCAATACCGAAATCAGATTGATTTTATTATTTGCAACAAAATATGGGAAAGCTCTATACAGTCAGCAAAAACAAGACTGGGAGATGTCTGTGTCTCTGATCATGAACTCCTTATTGCCAAATTCAAACTTAAATTGAAGAAAGTAGGGAAAATCACTAGGCCATTCAGGAGAGACCTAAACAAAATCCCTTATGATTATACAGTGGAAGTGAAAGATAAAACCAAGGGATGAGATCTGACAGTGTACCTGATGAACTATGAACGGAGGTTCATAACATTGTGTGAATGGAGGTGGTGATCAAAACCATCCTCAAGAAAAAGAAATGCAAAAAAGCAAAATGGTTGTCTGAGGAACACTTAAAAATAGAAAAAAGAAGTGAGAGGCAAAGGAGAAAAGAAAAGGTACACCCATCTGAATGCAGAGTTCCAAAGAGTAGTAAGGAGAGATAAAGCCTTCTTCAGCAATCAATGCAAAGAAATAGAAGAAAACAATAGAATGAGAGAGACTAGAGATTTTTTCAAGAAAATTAGAGATACCAAGGGAACATTTCATGCAAAATGGACACAATAAAATACAGAAATGGTATGGACCTAACAGAAGCAGAAGATATTAAGAAGAGATGACTCAAATATAAAGAAGAACTATATATAAAAGATCTTAATGACCTGGATAACCATGATCACTCACCTAGAGCCAGACATCTTGGAGTGCAAATTCAAGTGGGCATTAGGAAAGCATCGCTATGAACAAAGCTAGTGAAGGCAATAGAATTCCAGCTGAACTATTTCAAATCCTAAAAGATGATGCTATGTAAGTACTGTATTCAATATGCCAGCAAATATGGAAAACTCAACAGTGGCTCCAGGGCTGGAAAAGTCAGTTTTCATTCCAGTTACAAAGAAGGGCAATTCCAAAGAATGTTCTAAGTGCTGCACAATTGCACTCATTTCACACGCTAGCAAAGTAATGCTCAAAATTCTCCAAGCTAGGCTTCTACACTGAATGAACTGAGAACTTCCAGATGTTCAAGCTGGATTGAGAAAAGGTAGAGGAACCAGAGATCAAATTGCCAACATCTGTTGAATCACAGAAAAAGCAAGATAATTTCAGAAAATCATCTACTTCTACTTCATAGACTACACTAAAGCTTTTGTCTGTGTAGATCAAAAGAAATGGGAAAATTCTTCAAGAGATGGGGATACCAGAGAACCTTACCTGCCTCCTGAAAAACCTGCATGCAGGTCAAGAAGCAACCATTAGAACCAATCATGGAACAACGGACTGGTTCCACATTGGGAAAGGAGTATCTCAAGGATGTATATTGCCATCTGGCTTATTTAACTCATACACATAGTGCATCATGCAAAATTCTGGGCTGGATAAATCTTAAGTTGGAATAAAGATTGGTGGGAGAAGTATCATTAACCTTAAATATGCAGATGACACCAATCTAATGGCAGAAAGAAATGAAGAACTAAAGAGTCTCTTGAGGAAGGTGAAAGAGGAGAGTGAAAAAGCTGGCTTAAACTCAAGTTTCAAAAAATGAAGATCATGGTATCTGGTCCCATCTCTTCATGGAAAATAGATGGGAAAACAATGGAAACAGTGACAAACTTTATTTCTTGGTCTCAAAATCACTGCAGATGGTGACTGCAGCCATGAAATTAAAAGATGCTTGCTTATTGGAAGAAAAGTCATGACGAACCTAGACAACATATTAAAAACAGACATTACTTTGCCAACAAAGGCCCATATAGTCAAAGTATGGTTTTTCCAGTTGCCATGTATGGATGTGAGAATTGGAACTTAAAGAAAGCTGAGAGCTGATGAACTGTTGCTTTTGAAATGTGATGTTGGAGAAGACTCTTGAGAGTCCCTTAGACTATAAGGAGATCCAGCTAGTCAATCCTCAAAGAAATCAGTCCTGAATGTTCACTGGAAGGAGTGATACTTAAGCTGAAGCTCCAGTAATTTGGCCACCTGATATGAAGAACTGAGTCATTGGAAGATACTGATTGTAGTAGTAGAAGGATCGACAGAGGATGAGGTGGTTTAATGGCATCACTGACTCAAAGGACATGAGTTTGAGCAAGGTCCGGGAGATGGTGAAGGACAGGGAAGCCTGGCATGCTTCAGTCCATGAGTTTTGAAAAAGTTGGAGATGACTGAGCGACTGAACAACAACAACAATATCATTTTATAGAACACTTATAAGATATACATTTCATAGGGTGGCTAGGATGGGAAATGAAAATGGTAAGGTTAAATTAGGAGGTTAAATTGAGATGGAAAAGAGGATCTATCAGATGAATAGGACTTAACAGCTGTAAACAAGGCCATAGTAAAGTGACAATACTGAATTTTTAGAGAGAGAAAACGTTTTACTCTTTTTTTTTTTAATTTTTATTATTATTTTACTTTACAATATTGTTTTACTCAATGCATTCTGAAGTAGAATTTTCAGAAAGATGGAGAATACTATATGACAAAGCAAATACTATGTAATTAGAAAGGCATCTGTAGAAAGGTGAAAGTAAATGATGAAGGAGAATGCTAAATATTTCAGAAAATATAATGGTTGAAAGCAGAAAAAGGAAGTTCCAGCCTGAGGCTGAGATTTCCTCAGCACTGAAAAGAATAAAGATGGAAGGGCATCTCTGTGTTCTTTAACTACAAGTGAAGATTTCATTGTAGTTGCAGTCATACTCTCTCACACTAAATTTGCTGCTTTAAAGCTATGACAGAAAATGGAAAATGCTACATAATAAAATATTCTAGAATATAAAATATTCTATAAATTAGTTGACAAAATAAATTTTGCCAAACACATTTATATAACTGTTAATCCAAAAATGTCCTTATATCTTTATGAGGAAACATTGAATACCAATAATTGTAAGCTCATGCCTCTGAGAAAGAAAAATTTTAAAAAGTATAACTGTCTTGAAAACTATGAACTCTTTTTATCTAGTTCATCAATTTATTCAGCTAATTTTTGATATTGAAAAGTTTATATATCTAAAGTGCGTAAGATTTCCAATTTAAAGTTACTTTGGTTAAGAAAATTTGTCACATTATAAAGCTCTCTACAATACACAGTTCAATAATGACAAAAATCTCATCATAGTCATAAGTAATAGAGATTATCTAAATTCATCTATTTCTTAAACATTCATTGGAACTTAACTATATTTGAGGCATAGGGGCTACATAGATAAGGTAGAGTCATTACTCTCAGGGAACTCACACTCTAATGTGGAAAGTCAACATGGAAATATGTTTTAAAGTGACAAGTGTTGCAATATACATCTGTATAACATGATATGCAAGCAGAGATGATGGCAGGGCTCACAGTGTTCAAGCTTTATTCATCTTTGCTATTAGGTTAGTCAAAATATAAGAGTTTTGGAGTCAAACAAACCAGATGCTAAATCTGGGCCCTTACTAGTTATAAATCATAATAGTATTAACCTAGCAGGGTTATTAGGAAGACTGAATTAGATGTTTTATGTATCACTAGCAGCACACAGACTATCATGTTAAAAGTGATATTCCACTCTTCAACAAATAATGTATTGTGTCTAGTGTATAGAGTGAACTAATCAAGCTTTTGGGGATACCTTAGAGAAAAGGTATGAAATTAAAAGATGATTAAAATTAAAATTTAGCCATGAAGTTAAAAGACGCTTACTCCTTGGAAAGAAGGTTATGACCAACCTAGACAGCATATTCAAAAGCAGAGACATTACTTTGCCCACAAAGGTTTGTCTAGTCAAGGCTACGGTTTTTCCTGTGGTCATGTATGGATGTGAGAGTTGGACTGTGAAGAAGGCTGAGCACCAAAGAATTGATGCTTTTGAACTGTGGTGTTGGAGAAGACTCTTGAGACTCCCTTGGACTGCAAGGAGATCCAACCACTCCATTTTGAAGGAGATCATCCCTGGGATTTCTTTGGAAGGAATGATGCTAAAGCTGAAACTCCAGTACTTTGGCCACCTCATGCGAAGAGTTGACTCATTGGAAAATACTCTGATGCTGGGTGGGATTGGGGGCGGGAGGAGAAGGGGACGACAGAGGATGAGATGGCTGGATGGCATCACTGACTCGATGGATGTGAGTCTCAGTGAACTCCGGGAGTTGGTGATGGACAAGGAGGCCTGGCGTGCTGCGATTCATGGGGTCGCAAAGAGTCGGACACGACTGAGTGACTGATCTGATAGAGAAAAGGTAACAAAGGTATTGAATTTTTGGATACTAGATTCTAGTAATAGGGTTGATTAAATGTGTTTTCTCATTTGAAGTGCATCTGTGATCAAGACATAAATAACTGAGTGTCATACAAGTGAGGATCAGGAAAAAGAAAGTCCAAACCAGGTACCTATGATCAAAATGAGATTGTCAATTTTGAAACAGAAAGTAAACCAACATTTCTAGCATGAAGACACAGCAGCAAGTAGTTAAGAAAGTGGAACAAGATGAGATCCAAAAGGTATGTGCATGTAAGGACTTTGAAAACCAGAATGAGTTTTGATTTCTATCCCTAATTGGGATAAGAAGAAAAAAAACCATAATCTGATGTATAAATGAAAATGATAACTCTAACTACTAGGATATGTATTTTGTAGCTTTGATTTTCAGTTCAGTTCCATCACTCAGTTGAGTCCAACTCTTTGGAACCCCATGGACTACACAGCACACCAGGCTTCCCTCCATCACCAACTCCAGGAGCTTGCTCAAACTCATGTGCATTGAGTCAGTGATGCCATCCAACCATCTCATCCTTTGTTGTCCCCTTCTCTTCCTGCCTTCAATCTTTCCCAGCATCAGGGTATTTCCCAATGAGTCAGTTCTTCGCATCAGATGGCCAAAGTATTGGAGTTTCAGCTTCAGAATCAGTCCTTCCAATGAATACTCAGGACTGATTTCCTTTAGGATTGATTGGTTTGCTGTCCTTGCTGTCCAAGGGACTCTCAAGAGTCTTCTGCAACACCACAGTTCAAAAGCATCAATTCTTTGGTACTCAGCTTTCTTTAAGGTCCAACTCTCACATCCATACATGACAACTGGGAAACCATAGCTTTGACTAGATGGACCTTTGTCAGCCAAGTTATGTCTCTGCTTTTTAATATGCTGTCTAGTTTGGTCATATCTTTTCTTCCAAGGAGCAAGCGTCTTTTAATTTCACGGCTGCAGTCACCATCTGGAGTGATTTTGGAGCCAAATAAAATAAAGTCTGTCACTGTTTCCATTGTTTCCCCATTCATTTGCCATGAAATGATGGAACTGTATGCCATGATCTTAGTTTTCTGAGTGTTGAGTTTTAAGCTAACTTTTTCACTCTCCTCTTTCACTTTCATCAAGAGACTCTTAAGTTCCTCTTTACTTTCTGCCATAAGGGTGGTGTTATCGGCATATCTGAGGTTATTGATATTTCTTCTGGCAATCTTGATTCCAGCTGTGCTTCATCCAGAACAGCATTTTATGTGATGTACTCTGTATATAATTAAATAAGGAGGGTGACAACATACAGCCTTGACATATTCCCAATTTGGAACCAATCCAGTGCTTCATGTCCATTTCTAACTGTTGCTTCTTGACCTGCATACAGATTTCTCAGAAGGCAGGTAAGGTGGTCTGGTATTCCCATCTCTTGAGAATTTTCCACAGTTCATTGTGATCCACACAGTGAAAGGCTTTGTCATGTCAATAAAGCAGAATTAGCTGTTTTTTCTGGAACTGTCTTGCTTTTTCAATGATCCAACGGATGTTGGCAATTTGATCTCTGATTCCTCTGCCTTTTCTAAATCCAGCTTGAACATCTGGAAGTTCTCAGTTCACATACTGTTGAAGCCTCGGTTGGAGAGCTTTAATTTGATTTATATTATCTAACACATTTGTTGCAGAATCAGTAGTCTTTTCTATCTGTAAAATAACTTGTTAAAACAACCAATTAAACACTTGCTTTGTTAGACTAGTATGAGTTAATTAGTCCTCTGTAAAAGACAGCAATATTCTAGCCAATCTTCAGAAGATAAACTGTTGTGAGACCAAAATGTCAAAGGTGATTCCAATCAAGATGATGGAATAATAAGTTGTTAAACTCACTTCCTCCCACAAATACATCAAAAACATATCTACATGTAGAACAGTTCTCACCAAATACCTACTGAACACTGGTAGAAAATCTCAGACAGCCAAAATTACAAGAAAGATCTCCACATAACTGGATAGGATAAAAGACAAAGGAATCAGGATAAGGCAAGTAGCTCCAGGAGAGAACTATGAAACAGGAATGGTTCCCTCACCCTGGTAAGCCTCTTCACCACTGAGGAGATCAGGTCAAAAAGAAAGGTAACCTCAGAGACTCAGAGGAGTGCAGTAGCCAGTTTGCAGTAGCACAGAAGTCTCTGCTACCTCCTTTTATTCCTCAATCCAAGATGTGCATCCACTAGTGTGGGCAGGGGCTTCGTACTAAAACTTGGGCTTTGGAGGACAGACCCAGGGAAAGGACTGGAGTTGACTATGTGCAGAAAACCTGAAAGGACTGAAGTGTGATACAGGCTGCAACTGGAGGTATACATGAGAGGAACCCAGGCCCATCATAGAGGGCAAGCATCATTATTAGCAAATCCATGAAGAAAAGGACAAGGCCCACCATAGCATCCTCTTTCTCAGCACAATTTCAACCAGCATGGCAATACTTCTATGGGCTCTGGAACCCTGCAAGCACCAGAGTGTTGCCCATATATAGAAATGGGGCTGAAATCAAAGCTGATTTCCTGGGGTCATATGACTTAGGAAGCTGGACTGAAATCTGAGCCTTCTCCTTGCAGATGTGGTTTACACAGGTATACGGCTCAGCCTCTGGAGCTTTGTAAACTCAGGGACTGTAGGACACCCAGTGGACTATGGGTGCTCCTGTGGCTGGGGTGAGTCCAGCATTAGCAGCCACAGGCATAGTGGGTATGCATATGCAGAGGTCAGGCCTAGGCCAGCTTGCTTCTGTAGCTCCCAGTGCAGGTTTGCAAGCACAACTGCTGTGATCCTGGTACCTGAATTTAGTGACAGTGTGCTTATGGTCTGCTCTGGTGGATTTGTGAACACAGCATCTGCATTCCCATGTTTGAGGCAGGGCCAAGGGCAGTGCCAACAACAATGTTCTTTGTGAGTCTGCACAGTGGGCAGCACCACAGAAGGCACTCCTTAGCTGACATCTCCAGCAGAAGAGTACTCATGGGCTCCTCTCATGGTAGGAGTTTTTCAATCCCACCCACTTCACATCACAGCTCAGAAATAGATCTGGGGGCTTCTACTGCAACAACTAAGAAGCAGACCCTACTCCTGACAAAGCTGTGACAACCACAGAGCAAAGGGGAGGCCCCATTTAATATCGAGTTCAGGCTCTGGTAAGCAATAATCACACTCATGATCAAGGAGATGAAGGCTAGCACACACTGAGGAAAAATGCAACAGGCATCCATACTAAAAACAGTCCTCACATCAAAAATAGTAGCCCACCCAGCCTATGTAAGAATGCTCTCACATAAAATTAGCCTTCCGAGAAAACAATGTGTAACTATTTCCTCTGAACTCATAGACTCAGAGAAATAAATAAAACGAAGAAACAAGAGAAACCATTTTCAATTAAAATATCAAGAGAATTCCCCTGAAAGAACAATTGATGAAAGAGACATGTTCAATCTAATAGACATTAAGTTCAAAAAGGAGGAAATGAAAATACTGAAGGAATTAAGACAGGCTATCAATAGAAACTGGATTCCTAGGTGGCTCAGTGGTAAAGCATTTGCCTAGCAAGTCAGGAGCCACAGAAGATGTGGGTTTAATCCTTGGACTGACAAGATTCCCTGAAGGAGGAAATGGCAACCCAGTCCAGCATTCCTGCCTGAAAAGTCCTATGGACAGAGGAGCCTGGCAGGCTACAGTCTAGAGTGTTGCAAAGAGTCAGACATGACTGATCAACTGACCACACTCTTATCAGTGGAAAAGCAAAGTGCTGTAAAAAGGAATGAGAAACTATAAGCGGAAACAAGAATATTTAGAAAACTCATTTGCCAACACAAAAGCCACACTAAAGACAAAATAGAAAGTTGAATAATACAGAACAAATAAGTGATCTGGAAGATCAAATAATGAAAATCAACCAATCAGAACAACAGACAGAAAAATAAATGGGGGAAAAAAAACAAAAACAAAAACAAAAAAACAGCAGTACAAGAGAGCTAATATGACGTGTGCCAATCTACACATGTTAGGGATCCCAGAAGGAGAAGAAACAGAAAAGAGGATCAAAAATGTATTTGCAGAAATTATGACTGAAAACTTCCCAAATCTAAAGAAGGAAACAGATATCCAGGTACAGGAAGCACAAAGGTTCGCCCAACATATAAACCCAAATAAATCTACAAGACATGTTATAATTAAAATGACAAAAGTTAGATAAAGAGAAGATTTTAAAGATGAAAGATGAACAAAGAGTTAATTACAAAGCAACCCACAGAAGACTATCAACTGATTTGTCTAAAGAAACATTGCAGGCCAAAGGGGAGAACAAGATATATTGAAAGACTTGAAAGGGAAAATTCTGCAACCTAGGATACTCTAACCAGAAGGATTATCATAGAATAGAAGGATAAATTTAAAAATTCTCAGAAAAGCAAGAAAACAAAAAGAATACAGCAATATCAAACTTATCCTTGAATAAATATTAAAAGTTCTTCTTTAAATAGAAAAGAAGCAAAAATCTGAGGGACAGAGAAAATCACAATTGGAAATTAAATCACTTCAATAAGTCAATATATATGTTTTAGAAAAAAATGTGAAGGAAATGGTAACCACACTGAAGAGCACAATGATAAAAATGAAGATGTGCAAGTGGACATCAAATTACAAAAATGTGAGGAAAGAGAGTAAGAAAGCATGGATTTTTGAAAATGTATTTCAGCCTGTATGACTACTAATCTAAAGCAAGAAGATACAGGAGAGGGTTAATATACTTGAAAAACAGGGTAACCACAAATCAAAAACATACAATAATTTCACAAAAAATCAAAAAGAAGAGGACACAAACATAATAAAAAAGATTTTGGGGGAGAATGGATAAATGTATGTTTATGGCTGAGTTGCTTTGCTGTGAACCTGAAATTATGACAACATTGTTTATCAGTTGTATTCCAACGCAAAATTAAAAGTTAAGAAAAAAAAGAAAGAAAAACATCACACCACAAAAAGAAAAACAAAAAGAAAAAGAAAGGAACATAGAAGAGATACAACTGGAAAACAAGGTTTAAAATGGCAATAAATATATATCTATCAATAGTTACCTTAAAGGTCAATAGACTAAATGTTCCAATAAAAAGATACTGAGGGGCAGATTGGATAATAAAATAAAAACCTACAATAGGCTGCTTACAAGAGACCTACTTTAAGGGGAAGGGCACATATAGATTGGAAGTAAAGGGATGGAGAAAGATATTTCATGCAAGCAAAAATGTCAAGAAAGCAAAGATAGTGATAGTATCAGACAAAACAGACTTTAAAATACATGCCATAAAGAAAGATAAAGAATGACACTGTATAATGATAAAAGTATCAATAAAAGATGATATTATACTTGGTAATACATATGTACACAATATAAAAGCACTTAAATACATAAAATAGATACTAACTGACATAAGGGAGAAATTGGCAGAAATACAATTGTAGTAGGATTGTAGTAGGATTTTAACACTCAATTCATATTAATAGACAGATATTTGAGACAGAAAATCCACAGAGATGACAGGACTTGTATTTTAAGAGGAAATGGAATCCTAAATGATACAATAGAGTGGCTAGACTTAATTGATATTTTCAGGATATTATATATATTTTAAAAAATACCCATTCTTTTCAAATGAACATAGAACATTCTCTAAGATTGACCATATATTGGGTCACAAAATATGCCTCAACAAAATTAAGACAATAGAAATTAGTTCAAGCATTTGTTCAAGCATCTTTTCTCACCACAACAGCATGAAACTAGAACTCAAGCACAGAGAAAGAAATGCGAAAACAAAACAAAACAATTACATGAATACTAAGCAACAGGTTTCTAAAAAAAGAATCAGCGAGTGATGCAACCAAAGAGGAAATTTAAAAATACCTTGAGACAAATGACAATGAAAACACAAAAACCATACAAAATCTATGGCATGCAACTAAAGCAGGTCTTAGTGGAATACATAGTTATACATGTTTTCCTAAAAAAAAAAAAAAAAAAAAACAGAAAAACAAAATTCAAATAAACAACCTAACCTACCACCTAAAAGAATTAGAAAAAGAAGAACAAACAAAACCTAAAGTCAACAGAAGGATGGAAATAATAAAGATCAAAAAGGCAGTCAATAAAATAGAGATTAAAATCAATAGCAAAAAAAAGTCAATAAAACCAAGAGCTGGTTCTTTGAAAGAGTACACAAAATTGACAAACCTCTGGTCAGACTAACCAAGAAGAAAAGAGAGAGGACTCAAAGAAAATTAAAAAATGAAATAAGTGAGAGAACACTGATACAGCAGAAATACAAAAGAGAGAATACTATGAACAAGTATATATTTAAAAAATTAGATATTAGAATAAATGAATAAGTTTCTAGAAACATGTTGCTGTTGTTCAGTCACCCTGTCATATCCAACTCTCTGTGACCTCAGGGACTGCAGCACACCAGGCCTCACTGTACCTAACCATCTCCCAGAGTTTGCCCAAGTTCATGTTCATTGCATTGATGATGCCATCCAACCGTCTCTCCCTCTGACATCCTCTTACAATCCACCAACACTGAATCAAGAAGAAATAGATAATTTGAACAGGTTGATCATGAGAAATGAAATAGAATATGATTATTACAACTCTTTCACTGTTTATTTCATTATAATTCTCTCTACAAACAAAAGTCTAGGACCAGATGGTTTTACCGGGAATTCTACAGAACATATAATGAACTTACACCAAGAACTTATACCAACTTATACTAACTTCTCAAACTCTTCCAAAAAAATTGCAAAATAAAGAACACTACCAAAGTCATTGCTCTGTTACCAAAATCAGACAAAGACACTACCAAGAAGGAAAATCACAGGCCAATATCTTTGATGATGGTAGATGCAAAAATTTTCAACAAAAATATTAGCAGATCAAATCCAACAACACACACACACACACACACAAATAATACACCACGACCAAGTTTGGTTCATCCAGGGCCACAAGGATAGTTCAACATAAGCATATCAATAAATGTGATTTGCTAAATCAATAAAAGAAAACTGATCATCTCAGTAGATGGAAAAAAAAAGCATTTGATAAAATTCAACATACACTCATGATAAAAACTCTTATCAAATTGAGTACAAAGAGACCATATCTTAACATAATAAAAGCTATTTATGACAAACTCATAGCCAAAATAATACTCAGTGATGGAAAGCTGAAAGGTTCCTGCTAAAATCTGGAACCGGACAGGAATGTCCACTGTCACTTCTATTCCACATACTACTGAAAGTACTAGCCGCAGCTGTCAGATAAGCAAAGAAGTAAAAATTACCCAAATTGAAAGGGAAGAGGTAAAATTGTCATTAACATACAGATTTCATGATACTATATATAGAAAACCCTAAAGAATAAACACAAAAACCACTAGAACTGACAAATGAATTCAGAAAGGTAGCAGGTTAAAAGATTAATATACAGAAATATTTTGCATTTCTTTATATTAAACAATGATATAACAAAAAGAGAAAGTTTAAAAATAAATCCCTTTCAAAATCGCATCAAAAATATTTAGGAATAAACCTGACCAAGGAGGTGAAAGGTTTATACAAGAACTATAAAACATATCAGTACATATATGGAAACTTATGATGATTCAAAGAAAAGGAAAGATATTCCATGATCTTAGATGAGAAGAAATAATATTGTTGAAATGGCTATACTACCCAAAGCAAACTACAGATATAATGCAATCTGTATCAAATCACTGTTGACATTTTTCACAGAACTAGAACAAAATAATCCTAAAATGTATATGGAACCAGAATTGCCCAAACAGTTCAAAGGAAAAAAGAAAAAAACGAGAGGCATAAATGTCCCCGACTTCAGACAATACTACAAAGCTCCAGTAATCACAAAAGCATGGTCTTGGCACAAAAACATCATCTGGATCAATGGAACAGAATGGAGAGCCCATAAATAAGTCCACACACCTGTGGTCAATCACAAAAAAGGAGGCAAAAATAGACAATGGATAAAAAACAGTCTCTTTAGAAAGTGATGCTGGGAAAGATGGAAGTGAAGTGAAATTCGTTCAGTCATGTCTGACCTTTTGCTACCCCATGGACTATATAGTCCATGCAGTTCTCAAGGCCAGAATACTGGAGTGGGTAGCCTTTCCCTTCTCCAGGGGATCTTCCTGACCCAGGGATCAAACCCAGGACTCCCACATTGCAGGCGGATTCTTTACCCCTGAGCCACAAGGGAAGCCCAAGAATATTGGCGTGGGTAGCCTATCCCTTCTCCAGCGGTACCTCCTGACCCAGGAATTGAACCAGGGTCTCCTCCATTGCAGGCGGATTAATTACCAACTGAGCTATCAGGGAAGCCCAGAAAAGATGGAAAGTCACATGTAAACCAATGAAGTTAGAACACTCCCTCACACCACACACAAAAATAAACTCAAAATGTCCTATAGAATTAAATATATGACAGGACACTATAAAACTCCTAGAAGAGAACATAGGCAAAACATTCTCTGAGATAAATTATAGCAATTATTTTCTTAGGTCAGCCTACGAAAGCAATAGAAATAAAAATAATAAGCAAATTGGACCTAATCAAGCTTAGAAGATTTTGCACAGTAAAGGAAACAATAAACGAAGCAAAAAGACAACTCCATTTATTTGGATCTACCCATGCTGACTCTTATTCCAGGTTTTTAACCAGTACTCTGTGTCAAAGTAGAATTCTTCATGGAGAATGGCATTAGGACAGGACCAGGTGGAATGCTACAAGGAGCTAGGGCATAATACTAGGTACTGGGAACTGGAAATGAAAGGAGACCAGGAAGTAGAAAGCACAAGTGTGAAGCAATTTGTCTGAGTGTAACATACAAACAAAACACTAATTTATATGTATATAGCACACACACACAACTGAATCAGTTTGCTGTACACTTGAAATTAATACAACATTGTGAATTAACCATACTTCAATTTAAAAATCTGAAAATATTAAAGAGCTAAAAGTCTCCTTTGATCTTGGTTTAAAAAATAAAAGGGAATTCCCTGACAGTCCAGTGATTAGGACTTGCTTTTGCAGCAGTGGTCCAGGTTGAGTCCCTGGTCAGAGAACTAAGATCCCATTTGGTATGTGGCAGGGTCAGAAAAAAGGAAAAAAGTGAATAAAACCTGAAGTCTTAATTCCAGTACCTTTCCTGAGCTTTGCTCATCTGTTTCTAATCTCCTCTGCTGGACATTGCCAGCTAGATGCTCCTGGCACAATGCCCCCCACCCCCCCAAAAAAGTAATAATTTTACCCTTTCATCATTTGTTGCATTTATTAGAGTACACACTTTTCAGTTATATATGCCAGAAAACTAGGAGCCATAGGACATAGAATAACAGAGAAATTCTGGAGATACCTGGTAGGAATCATAAGAGTTTGGTACCATATTTATATTTCCACATTAATTAGTTACCAAACCCTTATGATTCCTACCAGGTATCTCCAGAATTTCTCTGTTATTCTATGTCCTCTTTTCCAATTTTACAGCCTCTGTTCTAATTTTGTCTTCTCCCTGAATCACTAAAATATTCTTTTTCACATGTACCAGCTTTATACTAATCTCTTTGGACTTCACTCTATCTTCCATACCAGAATTAAAACAGAATTAAAGCATATATAATTAACACACACACATATAATATATATAATGTTGTCATATGTTCACTTTCAATATTCTTTATCACCTTCAAATTCAGTCATACAGGATGTGCAGCCACTGTTCATTTATTCATACTGCTTTTTCTGACTGGATATACTTCAACCAAACCATTATACAAACAAAATCTCATAATCTCATTCCCAAGACCAGCTTCACTTTTCTACTCAGAATGCGTAACGCTGTGATTTATTTTCTCTCTGACCAATCCCGATCCTTTATCATAGGTAGTCACAATGCATTGTAGTTAATGGTTAATTTGTTAGTCTCACTAACCCTATTACCTTTTTAAACTTGGCAACTGGAAACTTCTTTTGGATGTGCTCGGTCTCCGTCGCTTGGTGCCAGCTTCTTCTAGCTGCAATGAGTGGGTGCTGCTCTTCACTACTTTGCACAGGCTTGTCACTGTGCTGACTTCTCTTGCTGTGGAGCACCGGCTAGAGGAGCGCAGATGCTATTGTGGCATACAGGCTCAGTAGCTGTGGCATGTGTGCTTAGTTGCTCCATGGCATGTGGAATCTTCCTGGAGCAGGGATTGAAAACTTGTCCCCTGCATCATCAGGCAGTTTTCCCTCCACTGCACCACCATGGAAGTCCAAGATCAGAGACTTAAAAGATGAGTATATATTCTTCTGTATATCGGGTACCCAGCAGAGTGTCTCCTCACATTAAGGAAGTTTGGGAGTGAGTGAACATCATGTGTTTTGTATCCACATGATTCTATATCGTCGGTCTTCAGTCCTTCCCAAAGTGCTCCCTTAAGTGGAACCAAAAGTGTTTATCTCGCAAAATTGTTTCTGCAGGCTGCTGATCCTGTATGAGTACACCTGGTTTACATATTTTAAATAGATAGCTAATGGGAAGTGGTGAGCTCAACCTGGTGCTCTGTGGCAACCTAGAGGGGTGGTATATATATATATATATATATATACACACTTAGGGATGATTCACATTGTATGGCATAAACTAACACAACATTGTACAGCAGTTATTCTCTGTTTAAAACTAAGTGTGTCAATAGGGCTTCTGCCCTTCCCAGCAGTCAGATCTCTTATATCAGTCTCCTCGCCTTTTCCAGCTCCTAGGGGCTCTTTGTGTCCCTTGGCTCCTGGCTTCTTTTTTCTAACTTAAAAAAAAAAAATAGCAACAGTGAATCTTTTTTGTGGTTGAGGGGCTTTTGTTGTTGTTGTTTTTTCTTAAGTTGAAATATAGTTGAATTACAATGCTGTGTTAACTACTGTTGTACAGCAAAGTGACTAGTTTATACATATACACACTATTTTTCATATTATTTTCCATTATAATTTATCATAGAATATTGAATATAGTTCATCACTAATTATTTGAGAAATGCAAATGAAAACTACAGTGAGATACCATCCCATGCTGGTCAGAATGGCTGTCATAAAATACCTACAAATAACAAATGTCAGAGAAGGTGTGGAGAAGAGTGAACCTTCCTACACTGTTGGTGGGAATGTAAGCTCATGCAGCCACCATGAAAAACAGTATGGACATTTCTCAGAAAACTATACAAATAGATAATATATACAAAATATAATCCAGCAATCCCACTCCTGGACATATATCCAGACAAAACTATAATTCAAAAAGAGAGATACACTATAGCAACACTGTTCACAATAGCCTAGATGTGGAAACAACCTAAATATCCATCAGCCGATGAATGGATAAGAAGATGTGATACATATATACAATGCAATGTTGCTGCTGCTGCTGCTAAGTCACTTCAGTCGTGTCCGACTCTGTGCGACCCCATAGATGGCAGCCCACCAGGCTCCCCCGTCCCTGGGATTCTCCAAGCAAGAACACTGGAGTGGGTTGCCATTGCCTTCTCCAATGCATGAAAGTGAAAAGTGAAAGTGAAGTCGCTCAGTCGTGTCTGACTCTTAGTGAACCCATGGACTACAGCCCACCAGGATCCTCGGTCCATGGGATTTTCCAGGCAAGAGTACTGGAGTGGGGTGCCATCGCCTTCTCCAATGCAATGTTACTCCATCCTAAAAAAAATAATGATAATAATGCCATTTGACAAATGCTCTTCTTTATGCCTTTCTACTATAGTCACTTCATCTTCTCTGACCACATCTGGTAAAGGTTCTTTACTTTCATAGGTTCATGTGGTTATATTAGTCCTTCTTGTATGATATAAGATAATCTCCTCATCTCAAAGTCCTTAATCATTTTTGCAAGACCCCTTTAGCTCCATAACCTGTATTCAATTGGTTCCAGGGATTGAAACATGAATGCTTTTGTGGAACCATTTTCCTACCAACCATGCCTTGTTTTCAGAATGGATAAATGGCTTGGGGATCTGTTGGAGGGAGTTAAAAGGACCATACAGAGGAAGTGATCAAAAGAAGTTTCATTTCTGATGTTGATAATGGATCAAATGAGTTTCAAAATCAGAATTTATGTAACTATGGATTTAATTGTATGGTCCATATAATATTAGAGAAAAAAAAACTGATAATCTATTCTTAAGGAAATACCTATTAATATTCATAAAGTTTTATTCCATTTTTACAACTGATATTTAGGGACTCTGTACCAATGTACATCACAGACTCCATCCACTATGGATACTGACTCAATAGGCCTCTGATTGGGTGTAGAATTTTGCTTTTTAGCATTCATGTCAGGTTATTCTGATTGTGTACATTTACTACAATGCTTCAAGAAATGTTGCTATAGTTTTTATTTCTTTACCACTGGAGCTAGAACAGCTTAATTGCTGTTACTGAAATTGTGAACCACTGTGCTCTGGAGAATATACATATATTATTCAAAAGTGACATTCAGTATGAAATAGAATAGTGTGATATAGAGTTTTAAAGTAAATACAATGACTAAGGTCTATGAAAAATAAAACATTTTAATCAGTTACTATGATTCTTTCATCATTTAATAAGTATATACAATTAAAATGAGTTGAATAATAATGAATTTTGGCTTTATTCAAAATAAATTCATTTATTGGTCACCCTACACATAGGGTGCATTATTTTTTAGGATGTAATAATGTAAAATTAAGAGTAATTTTTTAGGATGGAGTAATATTGCATTTGTGTGTGTGTGTGAAAACAGAAAACACATATTTATTTAAAGATAACACAAGCCCCCCTTGAAAGAAATTTAGTTAAAATCATGGATTGGGAGAAAAAAATAAACACAGTGAAAGCAGGGAACAGAGACACCACCCCACCCCAAGGGGTGGGTGGGCTAACTGCTATGTGAGGATCTAAGTAGTCACACCTTTAGAAAGCACGTTAGTCTTACCCATTCTACTTTAAAGGTAAAGACTATTATACAGAGTAAAGTAAGCCAGAAAGAAAAACACCAATACAGTATACTAACACATATATATGGAATTTAGAAAGATGGTAATGACAACCCTGTATGCGAGACAGCAAAAGAGACACAGACGTGTAGAACAGCCTTTTGGACTCTGTGGGAGAGGGAGAGGGGGGATGATTTGGAAGAATGGCATTAAAACATGTACAATATCATATAAGAAACGAATTGCCAGTCCAGGTTCAATGCAGGATACAGGAAGCTTGAGGCTGGTGCACTGGGATGACCCAGAGGGATGGTACGGGGAGGAAGGAGGGAGGGGGGTTCAGGATGGGGAACACGTGTACACCCGTGGCAGATGCATGTTGATATATGGCAAAACCAATACAATATTATAAAGTAAAAAATAATAATAATAAAAAAATAAAGGTAAAGAGAAAGAAGTTCTTTATATTAATGGAAAAATAAAGTTAATGTAGTTCATAAATTACCAAAGAAAATATTTATTTTAATATTACTATATTTAGTTTACTTTAAATATAATACAAATTGAAGGATACATTCTAAAACTAAGGCCCAACTATGGAACTTCCCTAGAAAGACAAGTCTGGAGGCTCCAGCAGAAATAAACTGACTTTTTAACATAAAATTCAGAACAACTTTCCAATGTAGATCTTAATACTGATCTGTATTTGCAAGGATAATGGCATCCTCACAGCCAAATAATTAGACATATTTTTATTTTACTGCATTATCACCTGTTACTTAACTCAGAGATGCAGTCATTTCCATAAGGTAGTTCAGCTGTGATTGCTATAAGAAATGATACATGTTAATTAAGGAAATAATTAGGAAAATTATTTTTTCTAATTTTTTATTATTTTTACCAACCTAGAATTTGTTTTTTATTCCTATAGTTTCCTTATCAATTTTCATGCACACATACATATTATAGATATTTATTAAATACCAGAATTCATTTAAAATATATGTTTTCAGAATAGGTCATTTGTGTCCTTGTAGCTGATTTGAACTTTTCTAATTGAAAATCAGGTTGGATAGTTCACTTAATTTTTCTAATTAAACTCTTCTGATCTATCCCCTTTGCTTTTAGGATAACTCTAAATACCCGAGTAGGGCTGAAAAGGTCAACAGTATCTGACTCCTACTCACCTCTCCATCCTTGCTGCATATACTTACCTCCACCCACCAAAGTTATAGCTGTTATAGTTCAGTTGCTGGGAGTCACATTTTCTGTACTTTCTCTGAACATGTGTGCATGTTTTTCCATTCCAAGAACACTCCACTCTCCACATTCTGCCTGGATACCTCTTACTATTAATATATCCAAATTAGCACTATAACTAAGTACAAGTTATCTTATCTATCTAACTATATTGCATTTGCCTACATTGTCCCTGAACTATAAATCTGTTGAAAATAGAACCCCAAAACAAACTACCTAAAAGAAGTGTTGTCCTTGTGCTGAAAAGGTGATTGAGACGAAGTGCCTAGCTCCACAAAATAATGGAAAAACAAACAAAAAAAAATTGAAAACACATATTAAAGTGTTATATGGCAAGTAACATTGACATACACTATACTTATTTAAAGGGTTCAGAGAATAAAGAATCTGCCTGCAGAGGGGGAGACCCAAGGCTCAATCCGTAGGTGGGGAAGATACCCTGGAGAAAGGAATGGCTACCCACTCCAATATTATTGTCTAGAGAATTCCATGAACAGAAAAGCCTGGCAGGCTACGGTCCATGGTGTTGCAAAGAGTTGAACAACTGAGCGACTTTGACTCTCACATGCTATGTAAAACAAAGTGTACAAATCGAAATATTTTCTGACTTTTGCATTGGACCTGGCAAAATGTAAAACTAGAAGGAATCCCTTTATAAATTGATGCAAATAAATGTTTTCTTCCAAATGAAAAAGAAGCACCCACTCTCATTTTTTCCACATTCATCTCTCATAAAAGAGCTCTATTGTATTTAAAGTTCCCATGTTGCTATATTACTTAGAAATAAAGATTAAAAGTTTAATTAACATGTGTTTAATTAATTAAAACAATAAAGTACTTAAAACAGGTTCATAGATTATTCTTCTTACATTCAGAAACTTCATTACTGATAAAACTATTTCTTTAAGTTATCTACATCAAATTAGAAGATCAACTGATTATAGTTTTAGTGGCAAAATTTTTCAAATAGTAGAATATATCTAATCTTTTTAAAATGTAAGTGGATTTTGAGGTGTTCTTAGATTTTTAAATGTAGTGAGATTTAAGGAAAGGACTACTTTACCACTTGCATACTCAATCCATTTAAAGTTGTATCTATATTGGAAATATAATGTGCTACTTACCTGAATGAAATATGAATCATGAAGAATGTGAAAACATATGTGGAAATGGAGAAATAGCACTTTACATGTTCACTTATTTTATCTAGTAGTGAAATATTCTATAAGTTTCTTGCAGTCATGTTATGAAATGTATATGCATTTTGATAACATGTGTATTCCATGATGTATTTACATTTTTCCATGCAAGTAAATCAGTTTCAAATTTTGAATAATGTTGAATTAAGGTAAGTTTAGCAAAGTAATGATGTGTATGTATGAGTGTGTGGTGAAAAAAATTGGGTAATCTTTATTCAAAGAAAGTCAAGTCCACATCTCTATAACTTGACATCTACCAGATGTTTTAGAAACCCATTTGCCAAGGATGATTTCTGTTGAAAGAAAAAGGATGGAGTAGGCTTCTGAAGACAGTAGTAATGCTGTGGCCAAATACAGGCTATATTACAATTCAGTTATGAGCAAAAATTATGAGTTTCTATCTGGCGAACCACATTGTTTCAGTGTGTTTGAAAATTTGAAATCATATGTGTAAGTAGAAAGCCCAATTATTTCAGCATTTCCATTAAGATATACTTATATATACTACTAAGATATGCATACAACCTAGGATGTTTTATCACAGTTATTACTACTGGAAATTAAAAGTGTGCATCAAAAGGAAAACCTAGCTTCTAAGTTTAAGAAAAGGAGTATTGCAAGAAAAAAATGGAAGGTTACTTTAGTATCCCTATTTATAAATGTGAAATAATCTTTTACTCCATGAAAAAATAGAACAAATTCAGGTGAGAGACTCAGTTGTAAGATCAAAAACTCAGTAACACTAGGCCATCATCTTACAGATGAAAGTATTAACTCTGTCTTAGTCCTCAGGGACTTGTAAAGAATTGAAAATGTAAGTGCCTATGTAAAAAAGGAAATCACTGTGTGGAGAACATTTTCAAACTACTAAAAGGGTTCCTTGGGGGATATGTTCTTATTGTAGCTAACAGGAAGAGTGTTCATGTTCTTTTCAAGATTTTCACTGTAGCTGAAGCTCAGGAAAGCTAGTCAATTAATGGCACAGACTTTGAGTTGGGTTCTATTTTCAAGTATTAGGTATGAATTGATGGCAACATAGAAAAAAAATTCCCATGATTCCACTTTGTGTTGATTCAGACTTTATAAAAAGCTATCTGCTGCTTATTTGTAAAAAGCATTTTTTTAATGTATGATTTTTGTGACCTAGGTTAATTTTTAACTGAAATATTCTGTTCATTTTAGCAGTACATTCCATAAGAATATAATTACTGGAGCCATCTACTTATTGACATGATCAGAATAACAGTTCTAATATTTAGGAGTGAAAACACAGTTTATTAACCAGGAGATTTAGTTAATCCTTAGAGTATCTCTCTTGCTCAATTTTGATAGAAAATATAGACAGCCCAAGCGAATTTGCTTTATCTTTCAGGAAAATCAAAAAGGGGCTCTGTATCAACTAAGAGCAGTGGGATGTGGAGGGACAAGGGAGGGAGGAGATTCAAGAGGGAGGGGATATATGTATACCTAAGGCTGATTCATGTTGAGGTTTGACAGAAAACAAGAAAATTCTGTAAACAACTATCCTTCAATTAAAAAAAATAAATTAAAAATGAACACTGAGGAATTTAATAGTAAATGTAACTTGACACTTAAAAACTCTATCTCAGATGTCACAGTCTTCCCTAATTGGAATTCAGTTTGAATTTTTGAATTGTTTTCTTAAGAGCAATACCTATAAGAACTGTCAAATGTTAGAGTTATTAACCAATTAATTTCAGTGCTTTTTATAATCTTGGATGCAGAATATCTACCTCCCTGTAGTATTTGCCTATAATGATGATGTCTTTTATTATTTCAAAATTCAAAAATCATTTTTTAGAATATGGAATCAGTTTTTTGGTAAGTGTATTTCTACATTCTTATATTTATACTATTTTAATTATGCAATTTGAAAAAATATGTAGCTATCAGTTCAGTTCAATTCAGTCACTCAGTCATATCCAACTCTTTGCACCCAATGAATCGCAGCACGCCAGTCCACCCTGTCCATCACCAACTCCCAGAGTTCACTGAGACTCACGCCCATCGAGTCAGTGATGCCATCCAGCCATCTCATCCTCTGTCGTTCCCTTCTCCTCCTGCCCCCAACCCCTCCCAGCATCAGAGTCTTTTCCAATGAGTCAACACTTCACATGAGGTGGCCAAAGTACTGGAGTTTCAGCTTTAGCATCATTCCTTCCAAAGAAATCCCAGGGCTGATCTCCTTCAGAATGGACTGGTTAGATCTCCTTGCAGTCCAAGGGACTCTCAAGAATCTTCTCCAACACCAGAGTTCAAAAGCATCAATTCTTCAGTGCTCAGCTTTCTTCACTGTCCAACTCTCACATCCATACATGACCAATGAAAAACCGTAGCCTTAACTAGACGGACCTTGTTGGCAAAGTAATGTCTCTGCTTTTGAATATGCTGTCTAGGTTGATCATAACTTTCCTTCCGAGGAGTAAGTGTCTTAATTTCATGGCTGCAATCACCATCTGCAATGATTTTGGAGCCCAGAAAAATAAAGTCTGACACTGTTTCCCCTTCTATTTCCCATGAAATGATGGGACCAGATACCATGATCTTTGTTTTCTGAATGTTGAGTTTTAAGCCAACTTTTTCACTCTCCTCTTTCACCTTCATCAAGAGGCTTTTTAGTTCCTCTTCACTTTCTGCCATAAGGGTGGTGTCATCTGCATATCTGAGTTATTGATATTTCTCCCGGCAATCTTAATTCCAGCTTGTGTTTCTTCCAGTTCAATGTTTCTCATGATGTACTCTGCATATAAGTTAAATAAGCAGTGTGACAATATACAGCCTTGATGTACTCCTTTTCCTATTTGGAACCAATCTGTTGTTCCATGTCCAGTTCTAACTGTTACTTCCTGACCTGCATACAGATTCCTCAAGAGGCAGGTCAGGTGGTCTGGTATTCCCATCTCTTTCAGAATTTTCCACAGTTTATTGTGATCCACACAGTCAGAGGCTTTGGCATAGTCAATAAAGCAGAAGTAGATGTTTTTCTGGAACTCTCTTGCTTTTTCCATGATCCAGCAGATGTTGGCAATTTGATCTCTGGTTCCTCTGCCTTTTCTAAAACCAGCTTGAACATCAGGAAGTTCACGGTTCGCATATTGTTGAAGCCTGGCTTGGAGAATTTTGAGCATTATTTACTATCGTGTGAGATGATTGCAATTGTGCGGTAGTTTGAGTATTCCTTGGCATTGCCTTTCTTTGGGATTGGAATGAAAACTGGCCTTTTCCAGTCCTGTGGCCACTGCTGAGTTTTGCCAATTTGCTGGCATATTGAGTGCAGCACTTCATAGCATCATCTTTCAGGATTTGGAATAGATCAACTGGAATTCCATCCTCTCCACTAGCTTTGTTCATAGTGATGCTTCCTAAGACCCACTTGACTTCACATTCCAGGATGTCTGGCTCTATGTCAATGATCACACCATCATGATTATCTGGGTCATGAAGATCTTTTTTGGACAGTTTTTCTGTGTATTCTTGCCACCTCTTAATATCTTCTGCGTCTGTTAGGTCCATACCATTTCTGTCCTTTATCGAGCCCATCTTTGCATGAAATGTTCCCTTGGTATCTCTAATTTTCTTGAAGAGTTCTCTAGTCTTTACCATTCTGTTGTTTTCCTCTATTTCTTTGCATTGATCACTGAGAAAGGCTTTCTTATCTCTTCTTGCTATTCTTTGAAACTCTGCATTAAGATGCTTATATATTTCCTTTTCTCTTTTGCTTTTCACTTCTCTTCTTTTCACAGCTATATGTAAGGCCTCCCCAGGCAGCCATTTTGCTTTTTTGAATTTCTTTTCCATGGGGATGGTCTTGATCCCTGTCTCCTGTACAATGCCACGAACCTCATTCCATAGTTCTTCAGGCACTCTATCTATCAGATCTAGTCCCTTAAATCTATTTCTCACTTCCACTGTATAATCATAAGGGATTTGATTTAGGTCATACCTGAATGGTCTAGTGGTTTTCCCTACTTTCTTCAATTTCAGTCTGAATTTGGCAATAAAGAGTTCATGATCTGAGCCACAGTCAGCTCCCGGTCTTGTTTTTGCTGACTGTATAGACTGATTTCTCCACCTTTGGCTGCAAACCAGATATATTTAGTCATTTTATTTGCTCCCAGACTAACTATAGTGATTCTAAGAGTTCATGCAAGATATTACCAACATGCCTTTGATCTTTTCACATCAGTCTTTTCACATTTATAAATATATTACTCTATTCAACAAGTATTTAATAAATACAAACTAACCAAGGTAAGTATTTAAGCACAGGGGATATGTTAATGAATACAATAAAGAATATTCTTTTTTGAAATGTAGCATATAAGTATTAACTTTCTAGGTGGTTCAATGATAAAGGATCCATTGGCCAATGTAGGAGATGTGGGTTCAATCCCAGAGTCAGGAAGATGCCCTGCATAAGGAAATGGCAACCCACACCACTATTTTTGCTTGGGAAATCCCATAGACAGAGAAGACTGCTGAGCTATATTCCATGGCATCACAAGAGAGTTGGACATGACTTAGCAACTAAAGGAACAACATAGAAGTCTTGGAAAGAATAAGAGGAAGTAGGTGAGTTCTTATACTGCTGATTTATAACAATTTGTTATGCTAACTGTATTAGGGAGTTTGGTAGTAAATAGCATTATTAATGGAACAAAGAACTGGTTCCAAATTAGGAAAAGAGTATCTTAAGGCTGTATACTGTCACCCTTCTTATTTAACTTATATGCAAAGTATATCACATGAAATGCTGGCCTTGATGGAGCAAAAGCTGGCCTCAAGATCGCTGGGAAAAATATCAATAACCTCAGATACACAGATGACACCAGCCTTATGGCAGAAAGTGAAGAGGAACTAAAGAGCCTCTTGATGAAAGTGAAAGAGGAGAGTGAAAAAGTTGGCTTAAAACTAACATTTAAAAAAGTAAGATAATGGCATCTGATCACATCACTTCATGGAAAATAGATGGAGAAATAATGGAAACATTAATGGACTTCATTTCCTTGGGCTCCAAAATCACTGCAGACGGTGACTGCAGCCATGAAATTAAAAGACGCTTGCCCCTTGGAAGGAAAGCTATGACCGACCTAGACAGCATATTAAAAAGCAGAAAGATTACACTGCTGACAAAAGTCCATCTAGTCGAAGCTATGGTTTTTCCAGTAGTCATGTATGGATGTGAGAGTTGGACTATAAAGAAAGCTGCGTGCCAAAGTATTGATGCTTTTGAACTGTGGTGTTGAAGACTCTTGAGAGTCCCTTGGACTTCAAGGAGATCAAACCAATCAATCTTAACGGAAATCAGTCCTAAAGAGTCAATGGAAAGACTGACGCTGAAGCTGAAACTCCAGTACTTTGGCCACCTGATGCAAAGAACTGACTCGTTGGAAAATACCCTGATGCTGGGAAAGATTGAAGGTGGGAGGAGAAGGGGATGACAGAGGAAGAGATAGTTGGATGGCACGACTGACTCAATGGACATGAATTTGAGCAAGCTCCAGGAGTTGGTGATGGACAGGGAAACCTGGTGTGCTGCAGTCCATGGAGTCGCAAAGAGTTGGACAAAACTGATTGACTGAACTGAACTGAGCGTTATTAAAAATTCATGCATATTCTTTTCGAACAAGCTTTTGGTATCTACTCTAGAAAAATACCTGTACAAATATAACAAGGTAATTTCATTATTTTACAACAGGATTGTTTGCATTAGGTGAAATAGAGGAACAAACCAAATGTCCTTCCATTGGTAATGGCTAAATAAACTTCTTGTAATATATACAAAGATTTGAATGAATAAGACAAATGTTTCATTTGGTTTGTAGAACATATTCACTCAGTTCAGTTCAGTTCAGTTCATTCGCTCAGTCCTGTCCGACTCTTTGCAACCCCATGAATCACAGCACGTCAGGCCTCCCTGTCCATCACCATCTCCTGGAGTTGACTCAGACTCACGTCCATCGAGTCAGTGATGCCATCCAGCCATCTCATCCTCTGTCGTCCCCCTTCTCCTCCTGCCTCCAATCCCTCACAGCATCAGAGTCTTTTCCAATGAGTCAACTCTTCCCATGAGGTGGCCAAAGTACTGGAGTTTCAGCTTTAGCACAGATATATTTTAAAATATCTATACAAATAAATCAAGATGTTTGCTAGGGTGTGTGTGTGTGTGTATGTGTATATTTATAAATATATAGAAAGAAGTCACAAAATGTATACATGAATTGATAATATTACTTATGGAGGAAAAACTGGCTATGTGGTGATGGTAAAGGTAGATTTTAGCATTATTTCTCATATTTCATAAATGTAATAATTGTAAAATTAAAAATAAATAGCAAAAATGAATTGAATGTGATGCATGCTATAGAAGCATGCCTGAGTAAAGAACAGTGAGTAACTAATTGTAGGCGTCTCTAGAGCAGGGAAATAGTTCACATGCATGAGTTCAACAGGTATTAAATGTATGTGTTACACTCCAAAGTGTGTTTTAACAATTTATATCTTAAAGTTTTCATGGATTTTTGGCATAGAGTTTTTTCTCATGGCAAAACTTCCAAAAATGCCATTGCATATTATTTACCTCAAAGATTTACATTTAGGACAGCTCCTCCCTCTCCACTGCCCACCGCACACTGACACTATGTTGTTTCCTCTTTCGTGTCCTCCTTCTTGGTCCTATGAATCTCATGCAGCCTTTTCCTCCAAAAGGCTTCTAGATATTCCTCATGACCCTCCCACCACAATGTTATTCCCTAGTTTATTCCTTTTCTTGTGAGGAAAAGCTCGCCGTTGAATTCTAGCTGCTGAAATATTTCACCTCATTATGCATTGTTATATACTAAACATTTCACTGGGTGCTGTGAGTACCAAATGAGTCAGGTAAAAAACTCATCTTCAAGAGGCTTCATTTTTAGAAGGGGAAAGATTCAGGTTGACCAGGAAGTGTGCTAACACCATGTAAATATAGAGTTGCATATGCATGCTCAGTTGTATCCAACACTCTGCAGCATCATGACCATGGAATTTTCCAGACAAGAATACTGGTGTGCGTTGCCATTTCCTTCCCAACCAAAGGATTGAACCTGTGACTCCAGCATTGGCAGGCAGGTTTTTTTTTTTTTTTTTTTTTTTTTTTTTTTTTTTTTTACCACTGCACCACCTGGGAAGCCCTAAATGAAGAGATAGAAGTATGTAATGAGGGAAGTGATCATGAAGGGAAACAATTAAATTTAAATGGCAAGGATAGAAAAAATTTTACAAAGAAGGTGAAATTTTGAGTGAACACTGGAAGAGAAAATGGTGCTCTTTCTGGAACCTGAAGAATGATTTTAATGATTCAGCTTAAGAGACTATATTTTAATAACCACTGCTGCTGCTGCTGCTGCTAAGTCGCTTCAGTTGTGTCTGACTCTGTGCGACCACATAGACAGCAGCCCACCAGGCTCCCTCGTCCCTGGGATTCTCCAGGCAAGAACACTGGAGTGGGTTGCTGTTTCCTTTTTCAATGCATGAAAGAGGAAAGTGAAAGTGAAGTCGTTCAGTCGTGTCCGACTCTTAGCGACCCCATGGACTGCAGCATTACCAGGCTTCTCCATCCATGGGATTTTCCAGGCAAGAGTACTGGAGTGGGTTGCCATTGCCTTCTCCATTTAATAACCACAGAAATGTTCAAATACTTTGGAATTACTAGAGAAAATAATTCTTGGGGAGCAGATGAAACAGGTGAAAATTTCTCTTTGCATATTTACTATTGAATACTTGGCAATTACATATGAATACAAATGGCACAAGCAGTAGGGAATCTGCCAGCAATCCAAGAAGCTCATGATACTTGGTTCAACCTCTGGGTCAGAGAGATGCCCTGGAGAAGGAAATGGCAACCCACTCCAGTATTCTTGCCTGGAAAATCCCATAGACAGAGGCTCCTGGTGAGCTACACTCCATAGGGTCACAAAGAGTCAGATACAACTGAGCATACATACTTAAGTAAATTACATAAGTCACATGTTTTAATAAGAAAAATTAGCAATTTTCAAAATTCAATTATACTAAGTACAGAATTTGTAAAGCACAAAAGTAGATTTATGTTACTGTTAATGCGTACATGTGAAAAAAATCAGACTTAAAGATAAAATTATTTTCACTGTTTCTAAATGAGTGACAAGTGATGCAACCTCTAATTTTTATCTCTAGAATAAGTAATTAAAGTCAATAATTAAGCTATAAAACCTTAAGTACAAAGTGCCTTTTGTGTGTCTTCTGATGAAGTAAAGAGAAGGGCAAAGTGATAAGCACGGTCAAGCAATACACTCTTGATGCTTGTGGCGAAATAATACTGGAGTAGGTTACCAATTCCAGAGGTATCTTCCCAACCTAGGGATTGGTCTGTGTCACCTACGTCTCCTTCATTGAAGGTGAATTCTTTATCCACTGAGCCATCAGGGAAGCCCAATGAACAATTAGTTAACTGGGCAAAAATAAGCTGAGCTAGCTTTCTCCTGTTTTCCTGACAAGGGAACATTCCTAATGAACTGCATAATCAGTTAATAAAGTATCAGCAAGTTAAGACGATGCCAAAAAACAGGAAATAGGCAATGCAATAGAACTAGCAATTTTTTTCAAAAATAATTTACAAATTCAAACAAAGAAGAGTTTACCCAGGTACTCGCTCCCTAAACAAAACAAAGCAAAATTTCAATTCAGATCTTGAAAATTTGTAGTATATTGCATTTTTAAGTATTTTATGTTGCCACCTCTCAGATTCCTTCTTGTCTAGTATACCTTATATTCCTTTTGAAATTAAAAAGTAGTATAGACATGCAACAATTTTAGTCTAGAAAGAAGATAATTTTTGAGTTGAGCCTTGAATAAGAAAAGTAGCCAAGCAAAGACCTACAGAAAGAAATGCAGTGTCAGGAAACAGCCATTGCAAAAGCCAGTCTGGCTAGTGTACATAAATAATGGTGGTATTTCTATGAGTTAATGATCAGGTCACAGAGGTAGAGACTAAATAAATATTTGTAAATTATGATAAGCAATCTGGATGTTTTACACTGTAATCATTTATATGTCTGCATCTTCTATAAACCTGTTCAGAGACTAACTCCATCTCATCACCCAGTGTTATCACTGAGGTTTACACCATGCCTGGCACTAAGCAGACACTCAATAAATATTTTTTTGGATAAAATCATATTGGAATTTGATATTTCCATGTGAAAGTAAAAGTCGTTCAGTCCTGTCCAACTTTTTGTGACCTCATGGACTACAGTCCATGAAATTATCCAGGCCAGAATTTTGGAGTAGGTAGCTGTTCCCTTCTCCAAGGGATTTTCCCAACCCAGGGCTCAAATCCAGGTCCCCAACATTGCAGGTGGATTACTTACCAGCTGAGCTACCAAGGAAGTTTCTATTCAAGTATGTACTTTAAAAAATATTATAGTTTGTGTATTTCGAAGCCTGGGAACAAGCAATATTTAAGCCAGGATTTGGGTCACTAAGAATAATAAGAAAGTTCTGTATGAGTAAATGTAAAGGTCATGCAGGTGCCCTATTAGGTAGATGTTTTAAGCTTAATCTAGTTTAGCATTGACTATGATGTTTCCTTTCTCACTTAGAACTCTAATGGGCTTTACCCATTATCTTGCTCATTAATGAGCAAGCATTTCAGAAGATTAAAAGAGAGTGGTAAGAGTTGAAAATTATTCCCACTTGTGTTCTTCATTCTAACTCTACATTTAATTGGGGGAGCTAATGCTTTTCTATTTCAGTTTTCTATTCATGACTGTTTATGAATACAAATGCAGCATGGTTTTTGACATTTCATGTAAGCCACACCAAATTTGTATTCTACATTTATTTAAGCAAGTTTCATAAACTGTTGCTGCATGAATAAGCTCTATGTTTAGTATGCAAAATTCACCTCTGAATTTCAGCTTTTGAAATTAATTTCTGAGTGTTTTTACACATGAGCTTCTCATTGAAATTGCCATTCATGCTGATGTCAATGAAGTACACCAAGAAATTGTATGATGAAATTCTGAATAAGCCATTCTAGATAATTAAAAAAAAGTTAAGCTAAAAGCATACTAAATGAGCCAATTATTTGTAGAAATAAAATGAAGCAAATATTTAATCATAGCAGATAGGATGTAAGGTCTTTTGGGGTGCAAGAGGATAAGTTAGGAGAGTATTTTAGTTAATTTTCCCACTTGAGAATTCAACCCTGAATGGAATGTAGTAGAGAATTTTTTTTAAATTAATTGGAGGCTAATTACTTTACAATAATGTATTGGTTTTGTCATACATCAACATGATTCCACCATGGGTGTACACGTGTTCCCCATTCTGAACCCCCCTCCCACCTCCCTCCCCATACCATACCTCTGCATTATCCCAGTGCACGAGCCCCAAGCATCCTGTATCATGCATCGAACCTGGACTGGCGATTCATTTCTTATATGACATTATGCATGTTTCAATGCCATTCTCCCAAATCATCCCACCCTCTCCCTCTCCCACAGAGTCCAAAAGACTGTTCTATACATCTGTGTCTCTTTTGCTGTCTCACATACAGGGTTATTGTTACCATCTTTCTAAATTCCATATATATGTGTTAGTATACTGTATTGATGTTTTTATTTCTGACTTACTTCACTCTGTATAATAGGCTCCAGTTTCATCCACCTCATTAGAACTTATTCAAATGTATTCTTTTTAATGGCTGAATAATACTCCATTGTGTATACGTACCGTTGCTTTCTTATCCATTCATCTGCTGATGGACATCTAGGTTGCTTCCATGTCCTGGCTATTAGAAACAGTGCTGTGATGAACATTTGGGTACACATGTCTCTTTCAATTCTGGTTTCCTCGGTGTGTATGCCAAGCAGTGGGATTGCTGGATCATAAGGCAGTTCTATTTCCAGTTTTTTAAGGAATCTCCATGCTGTTCTCCATAGTAGCTGTACTAGTTTGCATTCCCACCAACAGTGTGAGAGGGTTCCCTTTTCTCCACACCCTCTCCAGCATTTATTGCTTGTAGACTTTTAGATTACAGCTATTCTGATTGGCATGAAATGGTATCTCATAGTGGTTTTGATTTGCATTTCTCTGATAATAAGTGGTATTGAACATCTTTTCATGTGTTTGTTAGCCATCTGTATGTTTTCTTTGGAGAAATGTCTATTTAGTTCTTTGGCCCATTTTTTGATTGGGTCATTTATTTTTCTGGAATTGAGGTGTAGGAGTTGCTTGTATATTTTTGAGATTAGTTGTTTCTCAGTTGCTTCATTTGCTATTATTTTCTCCCATTCTGAAGGCTGTTTTTTGCACCTTGCTTATAGTTTCCTTTGTTGTGCAGAAGCTTTTAAGTTTAATTAGGTTCCATTTGTTTATTTTTGCTTTTATTTCCAATATTCTGGGAGGTGGGTCATAGAGGATCCTGCTGTGATGTATGTCGGAGAGTGTTTTCCCTATGTTCTCCTCTAGGAGTCTTGTAGTTTTTGGTCTTACATTTAGATCTTTAATCCATTTTGAGTTTATTTTTGTGTATGGTGTTAGAAAGTGTTCTAGTTTCATTCTTTTACAAGTGGTTGACCAGTTTTGCCAGCACCACTTGTTAAAGAGATTGCCTTTAATCCATTGTATAGTTTTGCCTCCTTTGTCAAAGATAAGGTGTCCATAGGTGCATGGATTTATCTCTGGGCTTTCTATTTTGTTCCATTGATCTATATTTCTGTCTTTGTGTCATCACAGAATGATGACTGTGGCTTTACAGTAGAGCCTGAAGTCAGGCAGGTTGATTCCTCCAGTTCCATTCTTCTTTCTCAAGATTGCTTTGGCTATTCGAGGTTTTTTTATATTTCCATACAAATTGTGAAATTATTTGTTCTAATTCTGTGAAAAATGCCTTTGGTAGTTTGATAAGGATTGCATTGAATCTATAGATTGCTTGGGTAATATACTCATTTTCATTATATTGATTCTTCCGATCCATGAACATGATATATTTCTCCATCTATTAGTGTCCTCTTTGATTTCTTTCACCAGTGTTTTATAATTTTCTATATATAGGTCTCTAGTTTCTTTAGGTAGATATATTCCTAAGTATTTTATTCTTTTCGTTGCAATGTAGAATGGAATTGTTTCTTTTATTTCTCTTTCTATTTTATCATTATTACCATATAGGAATGTAAGGAATTTCAGCATGTTGATGCTATATCCTGCAACTTTTCTATATTCATTGATTAGCTCTAGTAATTTTCTGGTGGAGTCTTTAGGGTTTTCTATGTAGAGGATCATGTCATCTGCAAATAGTGAGAGTTTTACATCTTCTTTTCGAATTTGGATTCCTTTTCTTTCTTTGTCTGCCCTGATTGTTGTGGTCACAATTTCCAAAACTATGTTGAATAGTAGTGGTGAGAGTGAGCACCCTTGTCTTGTTCCTGACTTTAGGGGAAATGCTGTCAATTTTTTTACCATTGAGGATAATGTTTGCTGTGGGTTTGTCATATATAGCTTTTATTATGTTGAAGTATGTTCCTTCTATTCCTACTTTCTGGAGAGTTTTTATCATAAATGGATGTTGAAATTGGTCAAAGGCTTCCTCAGCATCTATTGAGATAATCATATGGCTTTCATTTTTCAATTTGTTAATGTGGTGTATTACATTGATTGATTTGTGGATATTGAAGAATCTTTACATTCCTGGGATAAAGCCCACTTGGTTATGGTGTATGATTTTTTTAATGTGTTGTTGCATTCTGATTGCTAAAATTTTGTTAAGGATTTTTGCATCTATGTTCATCAGTGATATTGGCCTGTAGTTTTCTTTTTTTGTGGCATCTTTGTCAGGTTTTGGTGTTAGGGTGATGATGGCCTCATAGAATGAGTTTGGAAGTTTACCTTCCTCTGCAATTTTCTGGAAGAGTTTGAATAGGATAGGTGTTGGCTCTTCTCTAATTTTTTGGTAGAATTCAGCAGTGAAGCCGTCTGGACCTGGGCTTGTGTTTCCTGGAAGATTTGTGATTACAGTTTCAATTTCTGTGCTTGTGATGAGTCTGTAAAGATTTTTTATTTCTTCCTGGTCCAGTTCTGGAAAGTTGTACTTTTCTAAGAATTTGTCCATTTCTTCCCTGTTGTCCATTTTATTGGCATATAATTGCTGATAGTAGTCTCTTATGATCCTTTGTATTTCTGTGTTGTCTGTTGTGATCTCTCTATTTTCATTTCCAATTTTATTGATTGGATTTTTCTCCCTTTGTTTCTTCCTTTTTTGTGTATGTGTTATCATCTTTATTTTTTTTTTAATTTTTTAATTTAATTTTCTTTTTAAACTTTACAATATTTTATTGGTTTTCCCAAATATCGAAATGAATCTGCCACAGGTATACATGTGTTCCCCATCCTGAACCCTCCTCCCTCCTCGCTCCCCATACCCTCCCTCTGGGTCATCCCAGTGCACCAGACACAAGCATCCAGTATCATGCATCAAACCTGGACTGGTGACTCATTTCATATATGATATTATACGTATTTCAATGCCATTCTCCCAAATCATCCTGCCCTCTCCCTCTCCCACAGAGCCCAAAAGATTTCTATGCATCAGTGTCTCTTTTGCTGTCTCGTATACAGGGTTATTGTTACCATCTTTCTAAATTCCATATATATGTGTTAGTATACTGTATTGGTGTTTTTCTTTCTGGCTTACTTCACTCTGTATAATTGGATCCAGTTTCATCCACCTCATTAGAACTGATTCAAATGTATTCTTTTTAATGGCTGAGTAATACTCCATTGTGTATACGTACCGTTGCTTTCTTATCCATTCATCTGCTGATGGACATCTAGGTTGCTTCCATGTCCTGGCTATTATAAACAGTGCTGCGATGAACATTGGGGTATACGTGTCTCTTTCCCTTCTGGTTTCCTAAGTGTGTATGCCCAGCAGTGGGATTGCTGGATCATAAAGCAGTTCTATTTCCAGTTTTTTAAGGCATCTCCACACTGTTCTCCATAGTGGCTGTACTAGTTTGCATTCCCACCAACAGAGTAAGAGGGTTCCCTTTTCTCCACACCCTCTCCAGCATTTATTGCTTGTAGATTTTTGGATTGCAACCATTCTGACTGGCGTGAAATGGTACTTCATAGTGGTTTTGATTTGCATTTCTCTGATAATGAGTGATGTTGAGCATCTTTTCATGTGTTTGTTAGCCATCTGTATGTCTTCTTTGAGGAAATGTATATTTAGTTCTTTGGCCCATTTTTTGATTGGGTCATTTATTTTTTTGGACTTGAGCTGTAGTAGTTGCTTGTATATTTTTGACATTAGTTGTTTGTCAGTTGCTTCATTTTATGATTATCTCAATAGATGCAGAGAAGGCCTTTGAAAAAATTCAACATCCATTTATGATAAAATCTCTCCAGAAAGCAGGAATAGAAGGAACATACCTCAATATAATAAAAGCTATATATGACAAACCCACAGCAAACATTATCCTCAATGGTGAAAAATTGAACGCGTTTCCTCTAAAGTCAGGAACAAGACAAGGGTGCCCACTTTCACCATTACTGTTCAAAATGGTTTGGGAAGTTTTGGCCACAGCAATCAGAGCAGAAAAAGAAATAAAAGGAATCCAAATTGGAAAAGAAGAAGTAAAACTCTCACTGTTTGCAGATGACATGATGCTCTACATAGAAAACCCTAAAGACTCCACCAGAAAATTATTAGAACTAATCAGTGATTATAGTAAATTTGCAAGATATTAAGTCAACACACAGAAATCCCTTGCATTCCTGTACACTAATAATGAGAAAACAGAAAGAGAAATTAAGGAAACAATTCCATTCACCATTGCAATGGAAAGAATAAAATACTTAGGAATATATCTACCTAAAGAAACTAAAGACCTATACATAGAAAACTATAAAACACTGGTGAAAGAAATCAAAGAGGACACTACTAGATGGAGAAATACACCATGTTCATGGATTGGAAGAATCAATATAGTGAAAATGAGTATACTACCCAAAGCAATTTATAGATTCAATGCAATCCCTATCAAGCTACCAACGGTATTCTTCACAGAGCTAGAACAAATAATTTCACAATTTGTATGGAAATACAGAAAATCTCGAATAGCCAAAGCAATCTTGAGAAAGAAGAATGGAACTGGAGGAATCAACCTACCTGACTTCAGGCTCTACTACAAAGCCACAATCATCAAGACAGTATGGTATTGGCACAAAGACAGAAATATAGATCAATGGAACAAAATAGAAAGCCCAGAGATAAATCCACACACCTATGGACAACTTATTCTTTACAAAGGAGGCAAGGGTATACAATTGATTAAAGACAATATCTTTAACAAGTGGTGCTGGGAAAACTGGCCAACCACTTGTAAAAGAATGAAACTAGAACACTTTCTAACACCATACACAAAAATAAACTCAAAATGGATTAAAGACTAAACGTAAGACCATAAAGTATAAAACTACTAGAGGAGAACATAGGCAAAATGCACTCCGACATATATCACAGCAGGATCCTCTATGACCCACCTCCCAGAATATTGGAAATAAAAGCAAAAATAAACAAATGGGACCTAATTAAACTTAAAGGCTTCTGCACAACAAAGGAAACTATAAGCAAGGTGAAAAGACAGACTTCAGAATGAGAAAATAATAGCAAAGGAAGCAACTGACAAACAACTAATCCCTTTGTTTCTTGATGAGTCTGGCTAATGGTTTGTCAGTTTTATTTATCTTATCAAAGCTTTTGGCTTTGTTGTTTTTTGCTATGATTTTGCTATGGTCTCTTTTGTTTCTTTTGCATTTATTTCTGCCCTAATTTTTAAGATTTCTTTCCTTCTACTAATGCTGAGATTCTTCATTTCTTCCTTTTCTAGTTGCTTTAGGTGTAGAGTTAGGTTATTTATTTGAATTTTTTCTTGTTTCTTGAAGTATGCCTATATTGCTATCAATTTTCCCCTTAGGACTGCTTTTAGAGTGTCCCACAGGTTTTGGGTTGTTGTGTTTTCATTTTCATTCATTTCTATGCAAATTTTGATATCTTTTTTGATTTCTTCTGTGATTTGTTGGTTATTCAACAGCGTGTTGTTCAGCCTCCATATGTTGGAATTTTTAATAGTTTTTCTCCTGTAATTGAGATCTAATCTTACTGCATTGTGGTCAGAAAAGATGCTTGGAATGATTTCAATTTTTTTTTGAATTTACCAAGGCTAGATTTACGGCCCAGGATGTGATCTATCCTGGAGAAGGTTCCATGTGTGCTTGAGAAAAAGGTGAAATTCATTGTTTTGAGATGAAATGTCCTATAGATATCAATTAGGTCTTACTGGTCTATTGTATCATTTAAAGTTTGTGTTTTATTGTTAATTTTCTGTTTAGTTGATCTATCCATAGGGTTGAGTGGGGTATTAAAGTCTCCCACTATTATTGTGTTATTGTTAATTTCTCCCTTCATACTTGTTAGCATTTGTTTTACATATTGTGGTGCTCCCATGTTGGGTGCATGCATATTTATAATTGTTATATCTTCTTGGATTGATCCTTTGATCATTATGTAGTGACCATCTTTGTCTCTTTTCACAGCCTTTGTTTGAAAGTCTGTTTTATCTGATATGAGTATTCCTATTCCTGCTTTCTTTTGGTCCTTATTTGCATGGAAAATCTTTTTCCAGCCCTTCACTTTCAGTCTGTATGTGTCCCCTGTTTTGAGGTGGGTCTCTTGTACACAACATATGTAGGGGTCTTGTTTTTGTATCCATTCAGCCAGTCTTTGTCTTTTGGTTGGTGCATTCAACCCATTTACGTTTAAAGTAATTATTGATAAGTATGATCCCGTTGCCATTTACTTTATTGTTTTCGGTTCGATTTTATACACCGTTTTTGTGTTTCCTGTCTAAAGAATATCCTTTAGTATTTGTTGGACAGCTGGTTTGGTGGTGCTGAATTCTCTCAGCTTTTGCTTGTCTGTAAAGTTTTTGATTTCTCCTTCATATTTGAATGAGATCCTTGCTGGGTACAATAATCTGGGCTGTAGGTTATTTTCTTTCATCATTTTAAGTATGTCTTGCCATTCCCTCCTGGCTTGAAGAGTTTCTATTGAAAGATAAGCTGTTATCCTTATGGGAATTCCCTTGTGTGTTATTTGTTGTTTTTCCCTTGCTGCTTTTAATATTTGTTCTTTGTGTTTGATCTTTGTTAATTTGATTAATATGTGTCTTGGGGTGTTTCTCTTTGGGTTTATCCTGTTTGGAACTCTCTGGGTTTCTTGGACTTCAGTGATTATTTCCTTCCCCAGTTTAGGGAAGTTTTCAACTATTATCTCCTCAAGTATTTTCTCATGGTCTTTCTTTTTGTCTT
Organism: Bos grunniens; assembly: GCF_055505025.1. Classification (NCBI taxonomy): domain Eukaryota; kingdom Metazoa; phylum Chordata; class Mammalia; order Artiodactyla; family Bovidae; genus Bos; species Bos grunniens. The sequence goes on along the minus strand of NC_141179.1, from coordinate 2,882,276 downwards.
CTTTCTTCTGGGACCCCTATGATTAGAATGTTGTAGCGTTTAATATTGTCCTGGAGGTCTCTGAGATTGTCCTCATTTCATTTAATTTGTTTTTCTTTTATCCTCTCTGATTCATTTATTTCTACCATTCTATCTTCTAATTCACTAATCCTATCTTCTGCCTCTGTTATTCTACTATTTGTTGCCTCCAGAGTGTTTTTAATTTCATTTATTGTATTATTCATTATATATTGACTTTTTTTTATTTCTTCTAGGTCCTTGTTAAACCTTTCTTGCATCTTCTCAATCCTTGTCTCCAGGCTATTTATCTGTGATTCCATTTTGATTTCAAGATTTTGGATCAATTTCACTATCATTATTCAGAATTCTTTATCAGGTAGATTCACTATCTCTTCCTCTTTTGTTTGGCTTGGTGGGCATTTATCCTGTTCCTTTATCTGCTGGGTATTCCTCTGTCTCTTCATCTTGTTTAAATTGCTGATTTTGGGGTGTCCTTTCTGAATTCTGGCAGTTTGTGGAGTTCTCTTTATTGTCGTGTTTCCTCGCTGTGTGCGGGTTTATACAGGTGACTTGTCAAGGTTTCCTGGTTAGGGAAGCTTGTGTCGGTGTTCTGGTGGGTGGAGCTGGATTTCTTCTCTCTGGAGTGCAATGAAGTGTCCAGTAATGAGTTATGAGATGTCTATGGTTTTGGGGTGACTTTGGGCAGCCTGTATAGTGGAGCTCAGGGCTGTGTTCCTTTGTTGCTGGAGAATTTGCTTGGTATGTCTTGCCCTGGAACTTGTTGGCCCTTGTGTGGTGCTTGGTTTCAGTGTAGGTATGGAGGCGTTTGATGAGCTCCTGCCAATTAATGTTCCCAGGAGTCAGGAGTTCCCTGGAGTCAGGGTTTGGACTTAAGCCTCCTGCTTCCAGTTATCGGTCTTATTTTTACAGTAGTTTCAAAACTTCTTCTTCTATACAGCACCATTGATAAAACATCTACGTTAAAGATGAAAAGTTTCTCTACCGTGAGGGTCACCCAGAGAGGTTCACAGCATTACATGGAGAAGACAAGAGGGAGGAGGGAGTTAGAGGTGACCCGAATGAGATGAGGTGGAATCAATAGAGGACAGAGTGGGCTAGCCAGTAATCACTTCCTTATGTGTACTCCACAACTGGACTGCTCAGAGATATTCATGGAGTTATACAGAGAAGAGAAGAAGGAGGAAGGAGACAGAGGTGGCCAGGAGGATAAAATGGGGAAATGAAAAGGATGGAGACAGATCCAGCCAGTAGTGAGTTCCCTAAGTGTTCTCCACAGTCTGGAACACACAGAAATTCAGAGTTGGGTAGAGTAGAGAGGGGTTAGGGAGGAGACACAGGTGACCTGGTGGAGAAAAAGGAGAGTCCAAAGGGAGAGAGAGCAGTCAAGCCAGTAATCTCGCTCCCTAGTGAAAAATGGGTACTGAAGATTGGGTTCTTAAAGGTACAAAATTGGTAACAAATACATAAAAGCAAAAATTTAAAATCTAGGGTAGAGTTTCGAATTTCAAAAATACGATGCTAAAGAAAAGAAGAAGGAAAAGAAAGAGAGAAAAAACAAACAAACAAGAACAAACAAAATCGCAAAAATTATAAAGAAAATACAGGTACAAAATTGATATCAAATATCAAAAAGCATAAATTAAAAATCTAGAGTAGAGTTTGGAATTTCAGATATACAATGTTATATAAAAGAAGAAGAGAAAGAAACAGAAAAAAAAGTCACAGAAATTATAAAAAAAAAATATAGGTACAAAATTGATAACAAATACCAAGCTAAAATTAAAAATCTAGAGCAGATTTTGGAATTTCAAAAATACAATGTTAAAAAAAGAAGGAAAAAAAAAAACAATGTCAAAAAATTATAAAAAATATATATATGAAGTTTGCTGTAAAAAAAATAGGGTCTTTTTTTTTGCAAAATAATAGGTTATAAAAGTGAAAATTAAAGGAATAATAAAGGACTTAAATTTTTTTTAAAAAATGAAAAAAAAAAAAGAAAGAAAGAATGATCGTAAAAATAGTAAAAATATATCTAGGACTTTCTCTGGTTTTGTTGTGAGTATTGTGGGTTCAGTTCATTTTTGGCTAGTTCCTTGGTCCGACTTATATTTCTCAAGATCTATAGGCCCCTTCCTGTGTAGTCAATAGTAGCCACAGGGTTTTAATCTATTGCCTGCGGCTTCCAAGGCGGTTCCCTCTGTTATAGCTTCTTCTGTTTGCTGGTATCTTCAGTGTCTGGTTTCTGCCCTGACACAAAGGGGATGGTGGAGGACACCTTTTTTGTTTGTTTGTTTAGGCTCACTTGTTCAGTCGCCCTGTGGGGAGGGAGGGAGGGATGCTGCAAACGTCATTTGTTGGAGAGTTAGTTTGGTGGTGCTGAATTCTCTCAGCTTTTGCTTGTCTGTAAAGCTTTTGATTTCTCCTTCATATTTGAATGAGATTCTTGCTGGTTACAGTAATCTGGGCTGTAGGTAATCTTCTTTCATCACTTAAAGTATGTCTTGCCATTCCCTCCTGGCCTGAAGAGTTTCTATTGAAAGATCAGCTGTTATCCTTATGGGAATCCTTTGTGTGTTATTTGTTGTTTTTTTCCTTGCTGCTTTTAATATTTGTTCTTTGTGTTTGATCTTTGTTAATTTGATTAATATGTGACTTGGGGTGTTTCTCTTTGGGTTTATCCTGTTTGGAACTCTCTGGGTTTCTTGGACTTGGGTGATTATTTCCTTCTCCATTTTAGGGAAATTTTAAACTATTATCTCCTCAAGTATTTTCTCATGGTCTTTCTTTTTGTCTTCTTCTTCTGGGACTCCTATGATTCAAATGTTGTGGAGCTTAATATTGTCCTTGAGGTCTCTGAGATTGTCCTCATTTCTTTTAATTCGTTTTTCTTTTTTCCTCTCTGATTCATTTATTTCTATCATTCTATCTTCTATGTCACTAATTCTATCTTCTGCCTCCTTTATTCTATTTGTTTCCTCCAGTATGTTTATGATCTCATTTATTGTATTATTCATTGTTGATTGACTTTTTTTTTTTTTTTTTCCTTCTAGGTCCTTGTTAAACCTTTCTTGCATTTTCTCAATGTTTGTCTCCAGGCTATTTATCTGTGATTCCATTTTGATTTCAAGAATTTGGATTATTTCACTATCATTATTCAGAATTATTTATCAGATAGATTCCCTATCTCTTCCTTTTGTGTTTGGTTTGGAGGGCATTTATCCGGTTCCTTTACCTGCTCGATATTCCTCTGTTTCTTCATCTTGTTTATATTGCTGAGTTTGGGGTGTCCTTTCTGTATTCTGGCAGTTTGTGGAGTTCTCTTTATTGTGGAGTTTCCTCTCTGTGGGTGGGGTTGTATGGGTGGCCTGTCAAGGTTTCTTGGTTAGGGAAGCTTGTGTTGGTGTTCTGGTGGGTGGAGCTGTATTTCTTCTCTCTGGAGTGCAATGAAGTGTCCAGTAATGAGTTATGAAATGTCAGTGGTTTTGGAGTAACTTTGGGTAGACTGTATATTGAAGCTCAGGGCTGTGTTCCTGTGTTTCTGGAGAATTTGCATGGTGTGTCTTGCTCTGGAACTTGTTGGCACTTGGGTGGTACTTGTTTTCAATATAAGTATGGAGGCGTTTGATGAGCTCCAATCGATTAATCTTCCCTAGAGTCAGGAGTTCTCTGGTGTCCTCAGAATATGGACTTAGGCCTCCTGCTTCTGGTTTTCAGTCTTATTTTTACAGTAGGCTCAAGACTTCTCCTTGTATACAGCACCATTGATAAAACATATAGGTTAAAGATGAACAGTTTCTCTCCAATGAGGGACACCCAGAGAGGTTCACAAAGTTACATGGAGAAGAGAAGAGGGAGGAGGGCATTAGAGGTGACCTGAGTGAGATGAGGTGGAATCAAAAGAGGAGAGAGCAAGCTAGCCAGTAATCACTTCCTTATGTGCATTCCACAGTCTGGACCACTCAGAGATGTTCACGGAGTTATACCGAGAAGAGAAGAGGGAGGAAGGAGACAGAGGTGGCCAGGAGGATAATAGGGGGAAATCAAAAGGAGAGAGAAAGATCCAGCCAGTAATCAGTTCCCTAAGTGCTCTCCACAGCCCGGAACACACAAAGATATTCACAGAGTTGGGTAGAAAAGAGAAGGGGGAAGGAGGAGACAGAGGTGACCTGGTGGAGAAAAAGGAGAGTCCAAAGGCGGAAACAGCAGTCAAGCCAGTAATCTCTCTCCCAAGTAAAAATGGGTACTGAAGACTTGGTTCTTGAAGGTACAAAATTGGTAACAAATATCAACAAGCAAAGATTAAAAATCTAAGTAGAGGTTGGATTTTCAAAATAACAATATTAAAGAAAAAAAAAGTCACAAATATTATAATATATATATATTTATATATAAAGTTTGCTTTAAAAAATAGGGTCTTTTTTTGCAAAGTAATAGTAAGTTATAAAAATGAAAATTAAAGGAGCAATAAAGGACTTAAAAATTTTTTTTAATAAATAAAAAAAAGAATGATCATAAAAATAGTAAAAAATATATCTAAGACTTTCTCTGGTGTTGTTAAGGGCAGTGTGGGGTCAGTTCATTTTCAGATAGTTCCTTAGTCTGTCTTATATTTCTCAAGATCTATATGCCCCTTCCTATGCTCAGTTCAGTTCAGTCACTCAGTCGTGTCCGACTCTTTGCAACCCCATGAATCGCAGCACACCAGGCCTCCCTGTCCATCACCAACTCCCGGAGTTCACTGAGACTCACGTCCATCGAGTCAGTGATGCCATCCAGCCATCTCATCCTCTGTCGTCCCCTTCTCCTCCTGCCCCCAATCCCTCCCAGCATCAGAGTCTTTTCCAATAAATCAACTCTTCGCATGAGGTGGCCAAACTACTGGAGTTTCAGCTTTAGCATCATTCCCTCCAAAGAAATCCCAGGGCTGATCTCCTTCAGAATGGACTGGTTGGATCTTCTTGCAGTCCAAGGGACTCTCAAGAGTCTTCTCCAGCACCACAGTTCAAAAGCATCAATTCTTCGGTGCTCAGCCTTCTTCACAGTCCAACTCTCACATCCATACATCACCACAGGAAAAACCATAGCCTTGACTAGACGGACAAAGTAATGTCTCTGCTTTAGAATATGCTATCTAGGTTGGACATAACTTTCCTTCCAAGAAGTAAACGTCTTTTAATTTCATGGCTGCAATCACCATCTGCAGTGATTTTGGAGCCCAAAAAAGTAAAGTCTGACACTGTTCCCACTGTTTCCCCATCTATTTCCAATGAAGTGATGGGACCAGATGCCATGATCTTCGTTTTCTGAATGTTGAGCTTTAAGCCCACTTTTTCACTCTCCACTTTCACTTTTATCAAGAGGCTTTTTAGTTCCTCTTCACTTTCTGCCAGAAGGGTGGTGTCATCTGCATATCGGAGGTTATTGATATTTCTCCCAGCAATCTTGATTCCAACTTGTGTTTCTTCCAGTTCAGCGTTTCTCATGATGTACTCTGCATATAAGTTAAACAAGCAGGGTGACAATATACAGCCTTGACGTACTCCTTTTCCTATTTGGAACCAGTCTGTTGTTCCATGTCTATTTCTAACTGTTGCTTCCTGACCTGCATACAGATTTCTCAAGAGGCAGGTCAGGTGGTCTGGTATTCCTATCTGTTTCAGAATTTTCCACAGTTTATTGTGATCCATGCTAGTAAAGTAATGCTCAAAATTCTCCAAGCCACGCTTCAGCAATACTTGAACCGTGAACATCCAGATGTTCAAGCTGGTTTTAGATAAGGTAGAGTAACCAGAGATTAAATAACCAACATCCACTGGATCATCGATTAAGCAACGGAGTTCCAGAAAAATATCTATTTCTACTTTATTGACTAGCCTAAGCCTTTGACTGTGTGGATCACAATGAACTGTGGAAAATTCTGAAGGAGATGGGAATACCAGACCACATGACCTGCCTCTTGAGAAGCCTGTATGCAGGTCAGGAAGCAACAGTTAGAACTGGACATGGAACAACAGACTGGTACCAAATAGGAAAAGGAGTAGGTCAAGGCTGTATATTGTCACCCTGGTTATTTTACTTATATGCAGAGTACATCATGAAAAACGCTAGGCTGGAGGAAGCACAAACTGGAATCAAGATTGCCAGGAGAAATATCAATAACTGCAGATATGCAGATGACACCACTCTTATGGCAGAAAGTAAACAAGAACTAAAGAGCCTCTTGATGAAGTTGAAAGAGGAGAGTGAAAAAGTTGGCTTAAAGCTCAACATTCAGAAAACTAAGATGATGGCATTCGGTCCCATCACTTCATGACAAATAGATGGGGAAACAGTGGAAACAGTGGCTGACTTTATTTTGGGGGGCTCCAAAATCACTGCAGATGGTGAATGCAGCCATGAAACTAAAAGATGCTTACTCCTTGGAAGGAAAGTTATGACCAATCTAGACAGAATATTAAAAAGCAGGGACATTACTTTGTCAACAAATGTCTGTCTAGTCAAGGGTATGGTTTTTCCAGTAGTCATGTATGGATGTGAGAGTTGGACTATAAAGAAAGCTGAGCCCTGAAGAATTGATGCTTTTGAACTGTGGCATTAGCGGAGACTCTTGAGAGTCCCTTGGACTGCAAGGAGATCCAATCAGCCCATCCTAAAAGAGATCAGTCCTGGGTGTTTATTGGAAGACTGATGTTGAAGCTGAAACTCCAATACTTTGGGCACTTCATGTGAAGAGATGACTCATTTGAAAAGACCCTGATGCTGGGAAATATTGAAGGCAGGAGGAGAAGGGGACGATAAAGGATGAGATGGTTGGATGGCATCACCAACTTGATGGACATGAGTTTGGATAGACTCTGGCAATTGGTAATGGACAGGGAGGCCTGGCATGCTGTGATTCATGGGTTGCAAAGAGTCGGACATGACTGAGCTACTGAACTGAACTGAACGAGCCCCAAACCCCCATTCCTGAGACATAGGTATTAGGATGTTGTATGATACAACTGTTCAGGTTTCTTAGGAGTTCTAGCTGAAGAAAAATTTCTCTTTGACTTTCCTAAGCACTATTTCCAAAATATTGAAAAGTAAATACCATTAATGGTATAAAAGAGTAAATATACTGAACTAGTCCATACCCCATCTCTCTTCTGTTTGGAACCCCTCAGTAGTCAAAAATGACACTTTTTTTTTTCAAATTTATTATTAGCAACAACCATCTACTTAATGTTGTTTTTTAGTCACTAAGTTATGTCTGACTCTCTTGTGCCCCTGTTGATTATAGCTTGCCAGGCTCCTCTGTCCATGGGATGTCCCAGGCAAGAATACTGCAGTGGATTGTCATTTCCTTCTCCAGGGGATCTTCCTGACCTAAGGATTGAACCTGCATCTCCTGCATAGGCAGGAAGATTCTTTTACCACAGAATTGCTTGCAAAAGCCCTTTCAGCAACAAAGTGCAAACTAGTTAACTTCATTAAATTTTATTTGCCTTACAAAATAGTACTTCTTGATTACTCTATCAAGGAAAAGGAGCCAAGGATCATATGATGCACTTTTTGTTGGAAACCAGTATAAGCAATGTGTTCAGAAGGCAGTTAGGATCTGTCTACTTGGCAGTGGGATTTAAATAGATAGCAAGCAATGAACTTCTTGGATAGAGATGTCATTAGCCCAGCCATGGGTATTACTTAACTCTGTGTATAAAAACATGTCATGATCAGATTTTTGCTGTTTTCTCTCTTATTTTAACCCAGCACTGCAGTTGGCTCTGTTCAGTTCAGTCACTCAGTCGTGTCTGACTCTTTGCAACCCCGTGAATCACAGCACACTAGGCCTCCCTGTCCATCACCAACTCTCAGAGTTTACTCAAACTGCTATCTATTGAGTCGGTGATGCCATTCAGCCATCTCATCCTCTGTCATCGCCTTCTCTTCCTGTCCCCAATCCCTCCCAGCATCAGAGTCTTTTCCAATGAGTCAACTCTTTGCAGGAGGTGGCCAAAGTACTGGAGTTTCAGCTTTAGCATCAGTCCTTCCAGAGAACACCCAGGACTGATCTCCTTTAGAATGGACTGGTTGGATCTCCTTGCAGTCCAAGGGACTCTTCAAGAGTCTTCTCCAGCACCACAGTTCAAAAGCATCAATTCTTCGGTGCTCAGCTTTCTTCACAGTCCAACTCTCACATCCATTCATTACCACTGGAAAAACCATAGCCTTGACTAGATGCACCTTTGTTGGCAAAGTAATGTCTCTACTTTTTAATATGCTATCTAGGTTGATCATAACTTCCCTTCCAAGGAGTAAGCGTCTTTTAGTTTCATGGCTGCAATCACCATCTGCAGTGATTTTGGAGCCCCCAATAATAAAGTCTGATAGTGTTTCTGCTGTTTCCCCACCTATCTGCCATGATAGGACCAGATACCATGATCTTAGTTTTCTGAATGTTGAGCTTTAAGACAACTTTTTCTTTCTATTCCTTCACTTTCATCACGAGGCTTTTTAGTTCCTTTTCACTTTCTGCCATAAGGGTGGTATCATCTGCATATCTGAGATTATTAATATTTCTCCCAGCAATCTTCATTCCATTTTGTGCTTCATCCAGCCCAGCATTTCTCATGATGAACTCTGCATATAAGTTAAATAAGCAGGGTGACAATATACAGCCTTGACCTACTCCTTTTTCTGTTGTTCCATGTCCAGTTCTAACTGTTACTTCCTGACCTGCATATAGGTTTCCAAAGAGGCAGGTCAGGTGGTCTGGTATTCCCACCTCTTGAAGAATTTTCCACAGTTTATTGTGATTCACACAGTCAAAGGCTAGATGATAAATTAAGCAACAATAAAATTTAAAGAAGGGCAGAGCTTGGAACCCCGACACTAATCTCTTGGAAATGGCAGTCACTTTCACAGTAATAAATGATTGGAATAGCAATTGTAGTTTTCTTTAACAAAAGCCATATGATTGAACTAATGGTGCATCTTCCTGATGTGAAGAATGTCAAAACCTTCACCCATCATATAAAAATGCCCTGTAATCTAGTCATTATTTTTGATGAATGAAATCCTTTTGGATAGAAAAAAAATCTCTAATATTAATAATAACTTTGAAATACAAAACCCACTTATACTAATGGTAGGTCTTGGATTTTTTTTCTAGTCTTACAGCTCTAAGGAAATAAATTAACAAGCTAGATTAAAACATTTAAGATAGAGTGGAATTACAATAAATTTAAAGCTTTCTTCTCTGTTATATTAAACCATGTGTTACTTTAACAGGCATTTTGTTCAATGATATTAAATAATAATTATATTTCAAATTTTTATGGCACTTGATTTTTTGCAAATAAATCATTGTATATGGTGGCCCCTAAAATGACATTAATTAATATCAATTTCTTTTTCTTTACTCATGCCCAGAATCAATCTGAAGCAGTCAATTACTAGTATTTTGGACATTTTTTCAAAAATCAATATTTTGATTAGGAAATGTATGATAACAGACAATATTTACTTAAACTTGAAACTAAGTTTAAAACCAAGGTTTCTAAAGGCAGAAAGATTTTTTTCCCCAATATAAAATAATATATAACCAACTTTTTAGAAACTTCCTAAGGCTTTAATTTATGACTCAATTATAGGGTATATCATCAAAGAGTATATATAAAATATTTCATCAATTTTTTATTCATGGCAATATTTGATTCTACTTTCTAATTCTTCTTTGGTGTGAGTAATAAGATATAAAAAAAGGCTTTTACATGATTACCATTAACTTTCTCAAACAATACATGATACATTGATTTGACTATCTGATCATAATTTTTGGATATTACAGTGCTATTCAATATCATAGAGTTGTAGAAGACTGAAAATGGGGAAAGAGGAAGGTATAGAAGAAATAGAAATAAATGCATATTATTGGAATGGGGGTTTGCCACACAGAACGTTGCAAGAAGAAGCTTAGTTTCAGTATGACAGATTTTATGTCTTTAGGATATTCTTAGCTTGAGAATTTCCTGGATGATATTATACAAATAGGGAGCAGACATTGTAGGGTTTGTTCATCGTTATACCATGTATCTGCTACAACTATATGTGTAGCCCTAATGCTTTATGTTTCAGTCATTTGTATGAGTGAATCAGTTGCTTTTGTTTAAATTGTTAAACTAAAATGATGTGAAGATTATGTTGGCTTACAGTGAAAACAGTAAACAAACAAAAAACAACAAAAACATCTTAGGTGACTTTTGTTTCTAAGGAAAAATAGGATAAATTGGGATCCCATGGATTGCAGCACACGAGGCCTCCCTGTTCATCACCAATTCCCAGAGTTTACTCAAACTCATACCCACTGAGTTGGAGATGCCATCTAACCATCTCATCCTCTGTCATCCCCTTCTCCTCCCACCTTCAATCTTTCCCAGCATCAGGGTTTTTCAAATAAGTCAGTTCTTTGCAACAGGTGGCCAAAGTATTGGAGTTTCAGCTTCACCATCAATCCTTCCAATGAATATTCAGGACTGATTTCATTTAGGATGGACTGCTTGGATGTTCCTCCAGTCCAAGAGACTCTCAAGTGTATTTGCCAACACTACAGTTCAAAAGCATCAATTCTTCTGTACCCAACGTTCTTTAGAGTCCAACTCTGACATCCATACATGACTACTGGACAAACCATAGCTTTGACTATATGGACTTTTGCTGGCAAAATAATGTCTCTGCTTTTTAACACGCTAAGTTGGTCATAACTTTTCTTCCAAGGTGCAAGCGTCTTTTAATTTCATGGCTGTATTGATCATCTGCAGTGATTTTGGAGCCCACTGCCCCCCCCCCCAAAAAAAAAAAAAAAATAAAGTCTCTCACTGTTTCTTCATCTACTCTCCATGAAGTGATGGGACCAGATACCATGATCTCAGTTTTTCAAATGTTGAGTTTTAAGACAACTTTTTCACACTCCTTTTTCACTTTCATCAAGAAGCTCTTTAATTCTTCTTTCCTTTCTTCCATAAGGGTGGTGTCATCGGCATATCTGAGGTTACTGTTATTTCTCCCAGCATTGTTGATTACAGCTGGTGCTTCATCAGTCAAGCATTTCTCATTATGTACTCTGCATATAAGTTAAATAAGCAGGGTGACAATATACAGCCTTGACATACTCCTTTCCCGATTTGAAACCAGTCTGTTGTTCCATGTTCAGGGCTAACTATTCCTTCTTGACCTGCATACAGATTTCTCAAAAGGCAGCACAAGTGGTCTGATATCCCAATCTCTTTAGGAATTTCCCACAGTTTGTTGTGATCCATACAATCAAAAGCTTTGGCATAGTCAATGAAGCAGGAGCAGATATTTTCTTGGAACTCACTTGCTTTTTCTAGGAATCAGAGGATGTTGGCAATTTGATTTCTGGTTCCTCTGCCTTTTGTAAATCCAGCTTCAACATCTGGAAGTTCAAGGTTCACATACTGTTAAAGCCTGGCTTGGAGAATTTTGAGCATTATTTTACTAGCATTTTAGATTAGTGAAATTGTGTGGTAGTTTAAGCATTCTTTGGCATTGCCTTTCTTTGGGATTGGAATGAAAACTGACCTTTTCCAGCCCTGTGGCCACTGCTGAGTTTTCAAATTTTCTGGCACATTAAGTGCAACACTTTCACAGCATCATCCTTTAGCATTTGAAATAGCTCACCTGGAATTCCATGATCTCCACTAGCTTTGTCATAGTGGTGCTTCCTTAGACTGACTTAACTTCACAATCCAGGATGTCTGGCTCTAGGTGAGTGGTCATACCATCGTGATTGTCTGGGTCAGGAAGATATTTTTTGTACAGTTCTTTGTGTTCTTGCCACCTCTTCTTAATAGCTTCTGCTTCTATTAGGTCCATACCATTTATGTCCTTTATTGTGCCCATCTTTGCATGAAATGTTCCCTTGGTATCTCTAGTTTTCTTGAAGAGATCTCTAGTCTTTCCCATTCTATTGTTTTCTTCCATTTATTTGCATTGATCACTGAGGAAGGCTTTCTTATCTCCTTGCTATTCTGTGGAACTCTTCATTCAAATGAATATATCTTTTCTTTTCTCCTTTGCCTTTCACGTCTTTTCAGAGCTCCTCAAAAAACTATTTTGCCTTTTTGCTTTTCTTTTTTTTTTTAATTTTATTTTATTTTTAAATTTTACACTTTTTTTTTTTTTCTTGCATATGGTCTCAATCCCTGCCTCCTGTGCAGTATCACAAACCTCCGTCCCTTGTTCTTCAGGCACTCTATCAGATCTAATCCTTTGAATCTATTTCTCACTTTTACTGTATAATCATAAGAAATTTGATTTAGGTCATACCTGAATGATCTACTGGTTTCCTCTAATTTCTTTTATTTAAATCTGAATTTGGCAATAAGGAGCTCATGATCTGAGCCACAGTTAGCTCTGGGTCTTGTTTTGCTGTTTAGAGCTTTTCAGTCTTTGGCTGCACAGAATATTATCTATCTGATTTTGGTATTGACCATCTGGTGATGTCCATATATAGAGTCTTCTCTCATGTTGTTGGAAGAGGGTGTTTGCTATGACCAGTGTGTTCTTTTGACAAAACTGTATTAGACTTTGCCCTCCTTTATTCTTTACTCCAAGGCTAAATTTGCTTGTACTCCAGATATCTGTTGACTTTCTACTTTGGCATCCCAGTCCCTTATATGTGTTAGTTCTAGAAGGTCTTGTAAGTCTTCATAGAACCATTCAACTTCAGCTTCTTCAGCATTAGTGTTTGGGGCATAGACTTGGATTGTCATGTAATTGAATGGTTTGCCTTGGAAATTAACAGAGATCATTGTGTCATTTTTGAGATTCAATTTCAGACTCTTGTTGAGTATGATGGCTACTCCATTTCTTCTAAGGAATTCTTGCCCACAGTAGTAGATATAATGATCATCTGAATTAAATTCGCCTATTCCATCCATTTTAGTTCACTGATTCCTAAAATGTTGATGTTCATTCTTGCCATTTCCTTTTTGATCACTTCCAATTTACCTTGATTCATGGAACTAACATTCCAGGTTTCTATGCAATATTGCTCTTTAAAGAATCAGACTTTATTTCCATCACCAGTCATTTCCACCACTGGATGTTGTTTTTGCTTTGGCTCTGTCATTTCAGTCTTTCTGGGGTTATTTCTCCAAGGATCTCCAGTAGCATATTGGGCACCTACTGACCTGGGGAGTTCATTTTTCAGTGTCCTATCTTTTTGCCTTTTCATACTGTTCATGGAGTTCTCAAGGTAAGAATACTGAAGTGGTTTGCCATTCCCTTCTCCAATGGACCACGTTTTGTCAGAACTCTCCACCATGACCCATCTGTCTTGGGTAGCCCTACACGGCAATCCTCATAGTTTCATTGAATTAGACAAGGCTGTGGTCCATGTGATCAGATTGGTTAGTTTTCTTTGACTGTGATTTTCAGTCTTTCTGCCCTCTGATAAAAAAGGATAAGAGGCTTATGAAAGCTTCCTGATGGGAGAGATGGACTGACGGGAAAACTGTGTCTTGTTCTTATGAGTGGGGCCATTCTCAGTAAATCTTTAATCCAAATTTATTTTGATGGGTGGGGCTGTATTCCCTTTCTGTTATTTACCTGGGGCCAAACTGTGGTGGAAGTAATGAAGATAATGGTGACCTCCTTCAAAAGATCCCTTGCAGGTAGTGGTACACTCAATGCCCCCAACCCTGCAGCAGGCCACCGCTGACCCATGCTTCTGCTGGAGACTCCTGAACACTCACAGGCAAGTCTGGATCAGTCTCTTGTGGGGTCACTGTTCCTTTCTCCTGTGTCCTTGTGTGCACAAGGTTCTGTTTGTGCCCTCCAAGAGTCTATTTCCCATGTCCTGTGTATGTTCTAGGGGTCCTCAATAGAAAATAGTAAATTGACAGATGTTCTCAAAAAGAAAGTGTACTTGTCTAAAAAAAAAACCCTTTATCTTAGTTTCATTAAAAAGATTACTCAATATTTGATGTATGCTGTATTTCCCACAAGTCATGTAAAGAATTGGAATCTTGAACAACTATTTTCATTGATTCCTTTTGTGAATAAATATAACATGAATGATGTGACTACAAAAGAACAGTATTCCTGGTATGTCTTGGTGATAGCATTTATGATCAGGTAGCACATCTATTCCCCACTCTTTCCTGGAAAATCCCATGGATGGAGGAGTCTGGTAGGCTGCAGTCCATGGAGTCGCTAAGAGTTGGACACGATTGAGCGACTTCACTTTCACTTTTCACTTTAATGCATTGGAGAAGGAAATGGCAGTCCACTCCAGTGTTCTTGCCTGGAGAATCCCAGGGACAGAGGGGTCTGGTAGAAGGCCATCTATGGGGTCGCACAGAGTCGGACACAACTGAAGCAACTTAGCAGCAGCAGTAGCACATCTATTTATCAATTACCTGCCACCTAGATTCCTTTGAGTCTTTGGTTTTGCCACAAAAATCCTAGCTACGAAAAGAGAGGGAGTGAGAGAGAGAAGGAAGGAAGGAAAGAGAGAGGCTAGGAGAGAGGGAGGAAGAGAAGAAGGAAGAAGGGAAGAAAGACAGAAAAATTCTTCACATACCAATAAAACTGAAATAAAGCTGAAAAATACCCACTGGCTGCAGCCTATTTTTCAGAAATGGATGTCGCTTCAGAAATACAGGTCACTTCATTAAAATGAGATTCTTAGTCAAAACTCTAAGCTTAAAATGTAAACTTTAAAAAATGTATTCAAACTTACCAGACTTAACCCCTGGTTTGAAATCACTGCCAAATTGGCTCTGAAATAGCATGAAAATATAATGTAAAATCATATGGGCTGCCATTTTAAAGGTCAACACTGAAGATTCAACACTTTGATATATTTCAACCTGATAGAAGAGTAACAGTCACTACAGGATGTGTGGAGAGAATATAAAACATAATTGTTGGTCAATAGCTCCTAATTACATAAAAGAAAGAAGTATGAAAATTATGATTTATATATGACCGGAAAAGTTTTAAAGTGGATTAGATTGGATTGAGAATGAAAGTTAGATGGAAGACATTCTAAGAGAAAAGAGAAATACCAAAAAATTTATGAAAGAGGAAAAATATAGAGTGTATTGGGAGAGTTATAACAGAAAAAAATAGCCTTCTATGTGTTGCATGTGAAAGAACAGAGACAGGCTAGAATCTAAAGGTTAACAGTGGCCAGATTTTAAAGATCTTTGACATTACATGAAGAATTTATGAATCTAGTATACAATAGAAAGAATAACAAAAGTTTTTAATTCACATAAGCTGTCCTGAATTTTTTAAAGATAGATAAGGCAATGGCATGCATATTGGACAAAAGGAGTATGAGATGACCATCAAAGCTGAGAAATAAAATCGAAATCATTGAAGGAATGATATTCTGACAATAAAGCTAGGCCAAAATTGGCAAAAGAAATGGGGACCAAAAAAAAGAAAGAAAGAAAGAAAGGCTTGAAAAACATTTAAGGAGTTAGTTGAAAATTTTTGCTCTCTTCTATGGACAACACTGGGACAATCCATTGGCTCAGCAGTAAGGAATCCAGCTGATAATGCAGGAGATGTAAGTTCAATCGCTGGGCCATGAAGATCCCATGGAGAAGGAAATGACCAAAGTATTGGAGCTTCAGATTCAGCATCAGTCCTTCCAATGGATATTCAGTGTGATTTCCTATAAGCATGACAGATTTGATCTCCTTTCTGTCCAAGAGACTCTCAAGAGCTTTCTCCTCTTTTACCCTCATCAAGAGGCTCTTTAGTTCGTCTTCCCTTTCTTCCATTAGAGTGGTATCATCTGAATATTTCTCCTGGTAATCTTGATTCCAGCTTGTGATTCATCCAGCCCAGCATTTATCATGATGTACTCTGCATAGTAGTTATATAAGCAGGATGACAATATATAGCCTTAACATACTCCTTTGTCAGTTCTGAACCAGTCAGTTTTTCATGCCTGGTTCTAATTATTGCGTCTTTACCTGCATATAGGTCTCTCAGGAGACAGGTTTGGTGGTCTGCTATTCCCATCTCTTTAAGAATTTTCAACAGTTTGCTGTGATCCACACAGTCAAAGGCTTTAGTGTAGTCAGTGAAGAAATAGATGTTTTTCTGGAATTCCTTTGCTTTTTCATGATCCAACAAATGTTGGCAATTTGATCTCTGGTTCCTGTGCCTTTTCTAAACCCAGCTTGTACATCTGAAAATTCTTGATTCACATACTGCTGAATACTAGCTTGAAGGATGTTGAGTATAACCTTATAATATGTGAAATGAGTGTGATTATATGGTCTAAAAAAATAACAAATTAGTGAGTATAACAGAAAAGAAAAATGAAGGAAACACATATACAGATTAAAAAACTAGTGGTTACTAGTTGGGGGGAGGTAATATAGTAGTAGGGGAGTGGGAGGTAAAAACTATTGGATATAAAATAGGCTCAAAGATTTATGTTGCAACATGGGGAATATAGCCAATATTTTTCAATAACTTTGAATGAAAGTAACCTTTCAAATGTCCATAAAAAATTTTAAAGTAACAAAATAAAATTGTTATAATTATTTTTAAGGAGAGTTAAATTTTATTGCCAAAATATTGTTCTATAATTTGCAGAAGTAAATCATAATTGATACCAAAAGAGTACAATCTTCAAAAGAAAGATTTTCAAAACATCAAATGGGGCACTTAGTTTCTAAGTGGTCTAATTCACCTTCATTATGATCTTATTCTCTCTCCTTTACTTCAGTATCAGCAAGTCATGTGATAAAATCCCTCTCATGCAGTCAGCCCAGAACTTTGCACTCCAAATTCCAACCTCTTTAGCAACTAACTTTTGTGCAATAGGGCTTCAGAAGGTTGTAACCAAAGCACAATTATTCTTCAACTTTGAAGCTTTGCCCATCTTTGCAGAAAGGCTTTCAAGTTCCTATCAGCAGCTTCTGGTCTAGTCCTTACACTATAGCTATGCTTAATTAGTTCTTATCCTTACACCTCAGCTAACCCCCTTTTTTTGGAGCAGCCTTCTGCTACCCCTTAAAGAAGAAGCATTTTACTTGCATTTTCCCCTTGCACCTAAAGAAATGAAGTGTTTTCATCTCTCTTGATCTCATGACTTTTCTGACCTTTCAGAAAAGGAGTATAACTTGATTTCCATGGCAACCCCAATGTTCCAGCCTTTAGCAAGTTTATACTTAACTTTCCCTTATATTTGAGTTGACATTATTTTTCTTAACTGAGTTCATGTTCGGTTGCCGACAGAAGCTGCATTTTTTTTAAAAAAGGTCTTACATTGTCACACAGAAAGAAGTCACTCATATAGAGATAGACACATATCATATGATTATTGCTTATATGTGGAATCTAAAGACATGGTACACATGAACTTATTTACAAAACAGAAATACAGACACAGGTGTAGAATATAGAGTTGTGGTAACCACGAGCTAAGGTCGGAGATGGATAAATTGGAAGATTGGGATTGACATATATTCACTACTGTATATAAAACAGATAACTAATAAGGACCTACTGTACTGCATAGGGAACTCTTCTCAATACTCTATAATGATCTATATGGTAAAAGAGTCTAAGGAGGAGTAGGTATATGTACATGTATAACCGATTCACTTTACTGTATCCCTGAAACTAACACAATATTTTAAATCAGCTATACCCCATTTAAAATTTTAAAATAGTAAATAAACAAGTCACACTTTAGGGGCAACTTTAATATTTGACCAGTCTGCAGTACATATGTGGCTAAATTAGCTCTGTGTAGGTTAATCAGTCACTTTTACCTTAATGGAAATTAACAGATTCTGATAGGTTTACTCTTAACAGAGTTAGGGAAGAGTAGGGTCTGAATAAGGATATTAACATAAGAGGGACATTCCTAAAATAAAGGCTCAAAAATGAAAGGATCAGGGATAAACATAAGTATTATTTTATAACATTCTCACAATCTCTGTGATACAGTTGCTTAAATAACAGAAATATGTATGTATTTTAAGTAAAAAGATATATGCATGCTCTATCTCAAAATTTTGAAAATATTGAACCACCTACCATGGATAGATATTTTCTTGCCCAGGACGGAGATCACACCAAGTGACTTTTCTAGGGATTTTTAAATAATCATATCTCAGATACCACTTATATTTAATAAAGACAAAGTTACTAAAGAATTGCCATAACTTCAAGATCAAATATTTAGACTATGTGGCTTAATTAATTTTCCCATTGGTCTTTTTTGTGTTTTTTTTTTTTTTTTTTTTCCTCTGTGTGCCTTTTATATTCAGTTTTTATTTGAAACTGTCATAAGGACCTGAGGTTTACTTGGAGATTAGTCAGAAATAGCTTTTTATGATGCTGTGTAGTCTGTGTATGTGTGTCTGTGTGTGCTTCTGTATTTGTTCACTCATGAGGGGAAGGAATCCTTGTTATAATACTGTTCTCCTATATATAAATAACTGATTATATTGTATCAATTTTCCTTAATATTAAGGACTTCTTAAAATTTTGAAATAGAAAATAAATGGATGCTTTTCTTGGGTAAACCTTGTCTTCCTTTTGTGTTAGTACTTCACTGAGAAGTCAAGGGCAGAGAGTGAATATCAAGAAGGAAGATAATAGAACTCTAATGAGAATAAACAAGATCAAGTGCTTCCTGCAGTTTGTACTGACTCAGAGGAAAATAATTATGGTGATAATAAAAAGATGAGAGGAAAAATCACCTACACCTTGTTGAAAGATTTTATTTTTCTTTTTTTTAATTTAATTTTATTTTTAAACTTTACAATATTGTATTGGTTTTGCCAAATATCGAAATGAATCCACCACAGGTATACACATGTTCCCCATCCTGAACCCTCCTCCCTCCTCCCTCCCCATACCATCCCTCTGGGTCGTCCCAGTGCACCAGCCCCAAGCATCCAGTATGGTGCATCGAACCTGGACTGGCGAATCATATCATACATGATATTCTACATGTTTCAATGCCATTCTCCCAAATCTTCCCACCCTCTCCCTCTCCAATAGAGTCCATAAGACTGTTCTATACATCTGTCTCTCTTTTGCTGTCTTGCATACAGGGTTATTGTTACCATCTTTCTAAATTCCATATATATGTGTTAGTATACTGTATTGGTGTTTTTCTTTCTGGCTTACTTCACTCTGTATAATAGACTCCAGTTTCATCCACCTCATTAGAACTGATTTGAATGTATTCTTTTTAATGGCTGAGTAATACTCCATTGTGTATATGCACCATAGCTTTCTTATCCATTCATCTGCTGATGGACATCTAGGTTGCTTCCATGTCCTGGCTATTATAAACAGTGCTGCGATGAACATTGGGGTACACGTGTCTCTTTCCCTTCTGGTTTCCTGAGTGTGTATGCCCAGCAGTGGGATTGCTGGATCATAAAGCAGTTCTATTTCCAGTTTTTTAAGGCATCTCCACACTGTTCTCCATAGTGGCTGTACTAGTTTGCATTCCCACCGACAGAGTAAGAGGGTTCCCTTTTCTCCACACCCTCTCCAGCATTTATTGCTTGTAGACTTTTGGATCGCAGCCATTCTGACTGGTGTGAAATGGTACCTCATAGTGGTTTTGATTTGCATTTCTCTGATAATGAGTGATGTTGAGCATCTTTTCATGTGTTGTTAGCCATCTGTATGTCTTCTTTGGAGAAATGTCTATTTAGTTCTTTGGCCCATTTTTTGATTGGGTTATTTATTTTTCTGGAATTGAGGTGTAGGAGTTGCTTGTATATTTTTTTTTCCATGTGTAACAATTTATTTTATTTTTTATTGTTATTATTTTTTAATTTTATTTTATTTTTAAACTTTACAATATTGTATTAGTTTTGCCAACTATCAAAATGAATCTGCCACAGGTATACCTGTGTTCCCCATCCTGAACCCTCCTCCCTCCTCCCTCCCCATACCCTCCCTCTGGGTCGTCTCAGTGCACCAGCCCCAAGCATCCAGTATCATGCATCGAACCTGGACTGGCAAACTGAGGTGCAGGAGTTGCTTGTATATTTTTGAGATTAGTTGTTTTTCAGTTGCTTCATTTGCTATTGTTTTCTCCCATTCTGAAGGCTGTCTTTTCACCTTGCTTATAGTTTCCTTTGTTGTGCAGAAGCTTTTAAGTTTAATTAGGTCCCATTTGTTTATTTTTGCTTTTATTTCCAATATTATGGGAGGTGGGGCATAGAGGATCCTGCTGTGATGTATGTCGAAGAGTGTTTTGCCTATGTCCTCCTCTAGGAGTTTTATAGTTTCTGGTCTTATGTTTAGATCTTTAATCCATTTTGAGTTTATTTTTGTGTATGGTGTTAGAAAGTGGTCTAGTTTCATTTTTTTACAAGTAGTTGACCAGTTTTCCCAGCACCACTTATTAAAGAGGTTGTCTTTAATCCATTGTATATTCTTGCCTCCTTTATCAAATATAAGGTGTCCATAGGTGTGTGGATTTGTCTCTGGGCTTTCTATTTTGTTCCATTGATCTATATTTCTGTCTTTGTGCCTGTACCATACTGTCCTGATGACTGTGGCTTTGTAGTAGAGCCTGAAGTCAAGTAGGTTGATTCCTCCAGTTCCATTCTTCTTTCAAAAGATTGCTTTGGCTATTCGAGGTTTTTTGTATTTCCATACAAATTGTGAAATTATTTGTTCTAGTTCTGTGAAGAATACCGTTGGTAGCTTGATAGGGATTGTATTGAATCTATAAATTGCTTTGGGTAGTATACTCATTTTCACTATGTTGATTCTTCCAATCCATGAACATGGTATATTTCTCCATCTATTAGTGTCCTCTTTGATTTCTTTCACCAGTGTTTATAGTTTTCTATGTATAGGTCTTTAGTTTCTTTAGGTAGATATATTCCAAAGTATTTTATTCTTTTCGTTGCAATGGAGAATGGAATTGTTTCCTTAATTTCTCTTTCTGTTTTCTCATTATTAGTGTACAGGAATGCAAGGGATTTCTGTGTGTTGATGGTATATCTTGCAACTTTACTATAATCATTGATTAGTTCTAATAATTTTCTGGTGGAGTGTTTAGGGTTTTCTATGTAGAGCATCATGTCATCTGCAAACAGTTAGAGTTTTACTTCTTCTTTTCCAATTTGGATTCCTTTTATTTCTTTTTCTGCTCTGATTGCTGTGGCCAAAACTTCCAAAACTATGTTGAATAGTAATGGTGAAAGTGGGCACCCTTGTCTTGTTCCTGACTTTAGAGGAAACACGTTCAGTTTTTCACCATTGAGGATAATGTTTACTGCGTGTTTGTCATATATAGCTTTTATTATGTTGAGGTATGTTCCTTCTATTCCTGCTTTCTGGAGAGTTTTTATCATAAATGGATGTTGAATTTGTCAAAGGCTTTCTCTGCATCTATTGAGATAATCATATGGTTTTTATTTTTCAATTTGTTAATGTGGTGTATTACATTGATTGATTTGCGGGTATTGAAGAGTCCTTGCATCCCTGGGATAAAGCCCACTTGATCATGGTGTATGACCTTTTTAATGTGTTGTTGGATTCTGATTGCTAGAATTTTGTTAAGGATTTTTGCATCTATGTTCATCAGTGATATTGTCCTGTAGTTTTCTTTTTTTGTGGCATTTTTTTTAGGTTTTGGTATTAGGGTGATGGCGGCCTCATAGAATGAGTTTGGAAGTTTACCTTCCTCTGCAATTTTCTGGAAGAGTTTGAGTAAGATAGGTGTTAGCTCTTTTCTAAATTTTTGGTAGAATTCATCTGTGAAGCCGTCTGGACCTGGGCTTTTGTTTGCTGGAAGATTTCTGATTACAGTTTCAATTCCCATGCTTGTGATGGGTCTGTTAAGATTTTCTATTTCTTCCTGGTCCAGTTTTGGAAAATTGTACTTTTCTAAAAATTTGTCCATTTCTTCTACGTTGTCCATTTTATTGCCATATAATTGTTGATAGTAGTCTCTTATGATCCTTTGTATTTCTGTGTTGTCTGTTGTGATCTCTCCATTTTCATTTCTAATTTTATTGATTTGATTTTTCTCCCTTTATTTCTTGATGAGTCTGGCTAATGGTTTGTCAATTTTATTCATCCTTTCAAAGAACCAGCTTTTGGCTTTGTTGATTTTTGCTATGGTCTCTTTTGTTTCTTTTGCATTTATTTCTGCCCTAATTTTTAAGATTTCTTTCCTTCTACTAACCCTGGGGTTCTTCATTTCTTCCTTTTCTAGTTGCTTTAGGTGTAGAGTTAGGTTATTTATTTGATTTTTTTCTTGTTTCTTGAGGTATGCCTGTATTGCCATGAACTTTCCCCTTAGGACTGCTTTTAGAGTGTCCCACAGGTTTTGGGTTGTTGTGTTTTCATTTTCATTCGTTTCTATGCAAATTTTGGTTTCTTTTTTTATTTCTTCTGTGATTTGTTGGTTATTCGGCAGCGTGTTGTTCAGCCTCCATATGTTGGAATTTTTAATAGTTTTTCTTCTGTAAGTGAGAATTAATCTTACTGCATTGTGGTCAGAGAAGATGCTTGGAATGATTTCAATTTATTTGAATTTACCAAGGCTTGATTTATGGCCCAGGATGTGATCTATCCTGGAGAAGGTTCTGTGTACACTTGAGAAAAAGGTGAAATTCATTGTTTTGGGATGAAATGTCCTATAGATATCAATTAGGTCTAACTGGTCTATTTTATCATTTAAAGTTTGTGTTTCCTTGTTAATTTTCTGTTTAGTTGATCTATCTATAGGTGTGAGTGGGGTATTAAAGTCTCCCACTATTACTGTGTTATTGTTAATTTCTCCTTTCATACTTGTTTGCATTTGTCTTACATATTGCGGTGCTCCCATGTTGGGTGCATATATATTTATAATTGTTATATCTTCTTCTTGGATTGATCCTTTGATCATTATGTAGTGACCATCTTTGTCTCTTTTCACAGCCTTTGTTTGAAAGTCTATTTTATCTGATATGAGTATTGCTACTCCTGCTTTCTTTTGGTCCCTATTTGCATGGAAAATCGTTTTCCAGCCCTTCACTTTCAGTCTGTATGTGTCCCCTGTTTTGAGGTGGGTCTTTTGTAGACAACATATGTAGGGGTCTTGTTTTTGTAAACGTAAATGGGTTGAATACCCCATCCAAAAGACAAAGACTGGCTGAATGGATACAAGATTTTATTTTTCTAGCTATATGGTTGATTAGCTAATTAATTGATTTGGCTTATTAATGAGATAGTTCATTACTCTAAGACTAGCATGCAGGAAAGTGCATGCAGGTGTGATGCCTTGGTATAGATTTTTATAAATAAGTAAGTTACAACAGCCAAGTTAGATTAACTAATGTGTGCCTGCTAGAGGGAACAAGATTTAGCAATCAAGAAAAAAAAAATTGTTGTTTAAATACAGAAAATAAAAGGGAAGAAATAAGAACAAGACAGACAGGAACAAGAACAATAAGAAAAGACAAGAACAAGAACAAGACAGAATAAGGAATTTCTTAGGAAAAAAAAATATATGTATACTATATTTCCTTCGTAGAATTTACCCAGAAGGAGAAATTAAATTGTCTTATGAAAATCATATGTAAAATCTATTGAGTCTGAATAATTTTTCGCTTAGCTTAATTAAAAGTTAGTTTTAAATAATTCAGTCTCAATTTTCCCACCTATAAAATAAAGATAATGATAGTAGTAATGTCATAGGACTATTTTGATGATTAAAGGAATAATCTTACTGAAACCTATTTTAAAACGTTGTCACATAGTATTAAATAATAGATATACAAAAGCATATTGCTAAGTTCTAAAACCATACACCTAAGAGGATATCTCGGAGAAGGCAATGGCACCCCACTCCAGTACCCTTGCCTGGAAAATCCCATGGACAGAGGAGCCTGGTAGGCTGCAGTCCATGGGGTCGCTAAGGGTCAGACACGACTGAGCAACTTCACTTTCACTTTTCACTTTCATGCATTGGAGAAGGAAATGGCAACCCACTCTAGTGTTCTTGCCTGGAGAATCCTAGGGACGGCAGAGCCTCGTGGCCTGCCGTCTATGGGGTCGCACAGAGTCGGACACGACTGAAGCAACTTAGCAGCAGCAGCAGCAGCAGCAAGAGGATATCTAATATCAGCAAAAACTGAGTTACAAGTTAACCCCATGGTGCTGATCTATTTGAAATATGCATTTCCTAAGATGTACAGAATGTAGGGATTGTATAAGTTTGATGGTCTGTGATGTTGATGATGGCAAAGATGTTGATGATGAGAAACAGAATAATAGCCATCATTTACTTAAGTACATTACATGGGTTAGATCTGCAATAGAAACATTGCATATGCAATCACATTAACTTTTTTAAGCTGGTATTTATTAGGTGATTTTTTTAAAAACATTATTGGGTACACAAAGACTCTAATGGTACCTCTCATCTCCAAATACCCAGTGCTATTAAAGAAATATGATATGAACTGGGGCAAATTAAATGTTAATGAAATATTTGCTATTCCTTCAAACTTTTGTAGATTCATCCCTTTGATTGGAAAGTAGTACTATGTTCAAATCACTCATAAAACCAACTGGGGAAAAAAAATCCATCTTAACATGTTCCATTAGAAACCCAATCAAAGAATGAACTTGTACCCATTTAACTAGAGCTAGACTCAAAATAGTCACTTGTTATGTTTTCACATAACCTTTTGGTAACTCATTAGTTCAGCTTTAGATAAGGAAGATATTTGGATATCTGAGAGAGATATAGAATTCTGAATTGTAATCACTCAAAACTACAATGATGTAATATGTAACATATAATTTGAGTATTTTTTCCTTTAGGGATTAATGCACATTATTTAACAAAAATTACTAAATTAATTTTGGTTTAGTATAGTCACTAATTCATGTCTGACTCTTTGCAACCACATGGACTATAGCCCACCAGGCTCCTCTGTTCACGGAAATTCTTCAGGCAATGCTACTGGAATGGGTTGCCCATTTCCTTCTCCAGGGGATACTGCTGACCCAGGAATCAAACCCAGGTCTCCTACATAGCAGACACATTCCTTACCAACTGAGATATAAGGTAATTGTAGTATTTTTTTAATTATTATTTCAGCTAAATGATGCAGTTTTGAGTATTGCTAAACATGAATGGATATGAAACATGCGAAAGCATATTACAGCCTTTTTGGCATACACTGTACTTATTGGGGGAAAAATATATTAGATTCTGTATTCATAGCATTTGCCACTAAGTCACTTGGTCATCATCTGTCAGAGACTTCACTGAAGGGAGGAAGTTGAACGCTTCAACTATATCTATACCGCTACAGTCAGATCAGGCATTCAGTCATATTCGGCTCTTTACAAACCCATGGACTGCAACACACCAGGGTTCCCTGTCCATCACCAGGTCCTGGAGCTTGCTCAAATTCATGTACATCGAGTCGTGATGTCATCCAACCATCTCATCCTCTATAGTCCCCTTTTCCTCCTGCCTTCAATCTTTCCCAACATCAGAATCTTTTCTAATGAGTCAGTTTTTCACATCAGGTGGCCAAAGTATTGGAGTTTCAACTCCAGCATCAGTCCTTCCAATGAATATTAAGGACTAATTTCCTTTAGGATTGACTGGTTGGATCTCCTTATTGTCTGAAGGGACTCTCAATTGTCTTCAACACTACAGTTGAAAAGCATCAATTCTTCGGTGCACAACGTTTTTATACTCAAACTTTCACACCCATTTAGGACTACTGGAAAAACTATAACTTTGACTAGACAGACCTTTGTTTCCAAAGCAATGTCTCTGCTATTTATTATGTTGTCTAGACTGCTCATAGCTTTTCTTCCAAGGAGCAAGTGTCTTTTAATTTCATGGCTGCATTGACCATCTGCAGTGACTTTGGAGCCCAAGAAAATAAAGTATCACACTATTTCCAAGTTTTCCCATCTATTTGCCATGGAGTGATGGGATCAGATACCATGATCTTAGTTTTCTGAATGTTCACTTTTAAGTCAACTTTTTCAACCTTTCATCAAGAGGATCTTTCATTCCTCTTCATTTTCTGCCATAAGGGTGGTATCATCTGCATATCTGAGGTTATTGATATTTCTCCCGGCACTCTTGATTGCAGCTTGTGCTTCATCCAGCCTGATATTTTGCATGATTCACTCTGCAAATAAGTTAAATAAGCAGGGTGACAATATACAGCCTTGACGTATACTCTCTTTCCGATTTGGAACCAGTCTATTGTGCCATGTCTGGTTGTAACTGTTGGTTCTTGACTGCATACAGATTTTTCAGGAGGAAAGTAAGGTGTTCTGGTAGTCCCATCTCTTTATGAATTTTCTATCATTTGTTTTGATCCAAAGAGTCAAGGAATTTGGTATAGTCAATAAAGGAGAAGTGAACATTATTCTGGAACTCTTTTGCTTTTTCAATGACCCAAAGGATGTTGCCAATTTGATTTCTGGTTCCTCTGCCTTTTCTAAATCCAGCTTGAACATCTGGAAGTTCATGGTTCACGTGCAGTTGAATCCTTGCTTGGAGAATTTTGAGCATTACTTTACTAGTGTGTGAGATGAGTGCAATTATGTGGTAGTTTGAATATTATTTGGCATTGCCTTTCTTTGGGATTGGAATGAAAACTGATATTTTCCTGTCATGGGACCACTTGTGTTTTTTCCAAAATTGCTGGCATATTGAATGAAACACTTTCACAATATCATCTTTTAGCATTTGAAATAGCTTAACGAATTCCATCACCTCCACTAGCTTTGTTTGTATTGATGCTTCCCAAGGCCCACTTCGCATTCCAGGATGTCTGGCTCTAGGTGAGTGATCACACCTTCATGGTTATCTGGGTCGTGAAGATCTTTTTTCTATAGTTCTTCTGTATATTCTTGCCACCTCTTCTTAATATCTCTGCTTCCATTAGGTCCACACTGTTTCTGTCCTTTATTGTGCCCATCTTTGCATGAAATATTCCCTTGGTATCTCTAATTTCCTTGAAGAGATTGCTAGTTTTTCCCATTCTATTGTTTTCCTTAATTTCTTTGCATTGATCACTGAGGAAGGCTTTCAATCTCTCCTTTCTATTGTTTGCAACTCTGCATTTGGATGGATATATCTTTCCTTTTCTTTTGTCTTTAACTTCTCTTCTTTTATCAGCTATTTGTAAGGTTTCCTCTGACAATCATTTTGCCTTTTGCATTTCTTTTTCTTGTGGTAGTCTTGATCACTGCCTCCTGTACAATGTCATGAACCTCATCCATAGTTCATCAGGCACTCTGTCTATCAGATCTAATCCCTTGAATCTATTTGTCACTTTCATGTATAATCATAAGGGATTTGATTTAGGTCATAACTGAATGATCTAGTGGTTTTTCCTACTTTCTTTAAGTCTAAATTTTGAACTAAGGTGGTCATGATCTGAGCCACAGTTAGCTCCCAGTCTTATTTACACTGACTATATAGAGCTTACCTGTTGGCTCAGCTAGTAAAGAATCTGCCTGCAATGAGGGAGACCTGGGATTGATCCCTGGATTGGAAAGATCCTCTGGAGAAGGGAATAGATACCCACTCCAGTATTCTGGCCTGGAGAATTCCATGGATTGTATAGTTCATGGGGTCACAAAAAATCAGACACGATTGAGCAACTTTCACTTCACTTCACACAGAGTTTCTCCATCTTTGACTACAAATAATATAATCAATCTGATTTCAGTACTGACCCTCTGGTGATGTCCATGTGTAGAGTATTCTCTCATATTGTTGGAAAAGGGTGTTTGCTATGACCAGTGAATTCTCTTGGCAAAACTCTGTTAGCCTTTGTCCTGCTTCATGCTATAATCCAAGGCCAAATTTTCCTGTTAGTCCAGGTATCTCTTGACTTCCTACTTTTGCACTTCAGTCCCCTATAATGAAAAGGACATCTTTTTTGGGTGTTAGTTCTAGAAGATCTTGTAGGTCTTCATAGAACCATTCAACTTCAGCTTCTTCAGCATTACTGGTTGGGGCATAGACTTGGATTACTCTGATACTGAGTGGTTTGCTTTGGAAACGAACTGAGGTCATTCTGTCCTTTTTGAGATTACTCCCAAATACTGCATTTCAGATTGTTTTGTTGACTATGAGGGCTACTCCATTTCTTCTAAGGGATTCTTGCCCAAAGTCATAGATACAATGGTCACCTGAATTAAATTCTCCCATTCCCATGCATTTCAGTTTGCTGAATCCTAATATGTCAGTGTTTGCTCTTGCCATCTCCTGTTTGACCACTTGCAATTTACCTTGATTCATGGACTTAACATTCCAGGTTCCTATGCAATATTTGCTCTTTATAGCATCAGACTTTGCTTCTATCACCAGTCACATCCACAACTGGCTGTTGTTTTTGCTTTGATTCCATCTCTTCATTCTTTCTGGAGTTATTTCTCCACTTTTCTCCAGTAGCATATTGGGCATCTACAGACATGGGGAGTTCATCTTTCAGTTCATCTATCTTTTTGCCTTTTCGTGCTGTTCATGGGGTTCTGAAGGCAAGAATACTGAAGTGGTTTGCCATTCCCTTCTTCAGTGGACCAAGCTTTGCAGAATTTTCCACCATGACCCATCCATTGGGTGACCCTACATGGCATGGCTCATAATTTCATTATGTTAGACAAGGCCATGTGATCAGTTTGATCAGTTTTCTGTGATTGTGGTTTTCATTCTGTCTGCCCTCTGCAGGATAAGGATAACAGGCTTATGGTATCTTTCTGGTGTGAGAGACTAACTGAGAGGGAAACTGGGTCTTATTCTGATGGAGGGGGCCATGCTCAGTAAATCTTTAATCCAATTTTCTGTTGAGGAAGACTGTGTCCCCTCCCTGTTGTTTGACCTGAGGCAAAGGTATGGTAAGGGTAGTGAAGGCAATGGCAACATCCTTCAAAAGGTCCTATGTACACACTGCCACACTCAGTGCCCCTGACCCTGCAGCAGGCCGCTGCCAACCCTCGCGTCTACCAGAGACTCCTGGTCACTCCTGAGCAAGCCTGGGCCAGTCTCTTGTGGGGTCACTGCCCCTTTTTCCTGGGTCCTGGTGTGTACAAGGTTTTATTTGTGCCCTCCAAGAGTCTGCTTCCCCAGTCCTGTGTAAGTTCTGTAATCAAATCCCACTGGCCTTCAAAGTCAAATTCCCTTATGGTTCTCAGTCCAGTCGCCAGATCCCTAGGTTGGGAAATCTGTTGTGGGCCCTAGAACTTTCTTAGCAGTGTGAGAATTTATTTGGTATAATTGTTCTGAAGTTTTTGGGTCATCTACTCAATGCCTCTATCGTGGGGTTAATGACAACCTCCTCCAAGAGGGCTTATGCCACACACTGTGTGACCCAGGCCTGCTGTAGCCAGAGCCCCTGCCCCTGCGGCAGGCCACTGCTGACCCATACTTCTGCAGGAGGCACTCAAAAGCTCAGAGGCAGTTCTGACTCAGTCTCTGTGGTGTCTCTGGGTTCTGGTGCACACAAGGTTTTGTTTGAGCCCTCCAAGCATCTCTGATGGGTATGGGGTTTGATTCTAAATGCAATTTAACCCCTCCTACTTCTTGATGGGCTCCTCCTTTGCCCTTGGACATGGGGTATCTTTTTTTGGTGGGATTCAACATTCTTCTGTTGAGAGTTGTTCAGCAACAATTTGTAATTTTGGAGCTGTCACAGGAGAAGATAAGCACACATCCTTATACTTTGCCATCTTGTAGGTACTATACCACTTTATGTTATTAATTATTTTTTATTTTATTTTATTTTATTTATTAATGTATTTTTTAATATTGTCACTCCCCCAGTCATTAAAAGTCATAACTAAATAAAATAAATAAGTGAAATCAAATCAAAGTTCAGAAAAAAAGGAGTGAAAATATAATGAATAATAATGTCTGCTATTTAGTCCCTTGCAAATATTTGTGTATGTTATGAAAATAATTCTTACGTATCACTCCATTCTTGCCTCTGATAAATATGCAGTTTATCAGTAAACTGGCAAATTACATCTAGCCACAGGAAAAATAAAACATTGTTGAGGTTTAGGATTTCTAAAATTAACTATTAAGAAGCCCTAATCAGTGTTTTTGACTTTTAGTAAAAGAAAAAATATTTATTTATTTATTTAATTTTTTAATATAAATTTATTTATTTTACTTGGAGGTTAATTACTTTACAATACTGTATTGGTTTTTGCCATACAAAGCGAATTTTTAAACTTAGCAGAATTTAAAAGAGAGGATGTAAATATTCCAAGAGACTGAATTCTGTACTGTGCTCAGTCGCTCAGTCATGTCCAATTCTTTGCAACCCCTTGGACTGTAGCCTCCAGGCCCCTTTGTCCATGGAATTTTCCAGACAAGATTTCTGGAGTGGGTTTCCATTTCCTACTCTGGAGATCTTCTCAACCCAGGGATAGAACCTGCGTATCTTTCATCTCTTGCATTGGCAGGTGGATTCTTTACCACTGTGCCACCTAGAAAGACCATTCCTAGACACATGCTGTCCCTAATGGCCAGAGGGAGATCTGGCGTGTCTTCCTGTGTCCTCACACAGTTCAGTATTCTTTCTAGCATGTTATTATACTTATTATTATTATTATTATTATTGGCTCACCTGTTATTCATTATAAACCCTTGAACAGTGAATAGTATTTAATATTTATTTTCTTCCTTCCTTCCCTCTTTTCCCGTCTTCTCTCCAGAAGCATGTTCTTGCAGTCTACTAAATCCAGTCTACCAAATCCAGACCCTAAATCTCTTGTTTTTATCTTCTGTGTGTGTACTTTGTGCTGTACATTCACCACTGTTTAGCCATCCCTTTTTTCAGTGAAAGATTCCCAGTTTGCCTCTTACTCCAGGCTAGTCCAGTATCTGAATGTAGTATCCTACAACATAAGAATTTAACTAAAATTTAACTACCTGTGGAAATCACAAAATATATTTAATTAGGAACAACTATGTGCCAGGTATTCTTTGAGATACATCAATGAACAAAACTGAAATCCTTGTCTCCTAAAGTGTATATTTTATATTTTGCTGAGAAGAGTCAAACTCATATTAAATTCTTGTTTACAGTGCCTCTTGTGTTTGTTTCTGATTCAGTTTAGAGCACTTTTTAAAATTATAAAACATTTTTTAAGTTCTCATACACATTGATTTTTGAAACTTCTATCTTTCTGTTTCAAATAAATTAATAAAACTGAAGAATTAAATTAACTATGCCTTAAATTGAATGTTGTATTCTTAGAAGTAAGACATTATATGTGTATATGTTAATTATATATATATATATATACACACATATATACATATGTATGTGTGTGTGCACATGCACAATATACTCTTCTGTTAGGAATTTTTCTTTTATTTCTAAGTGTTCAACCTTGGGTAAACTTTTAAACTTTTACTAAATATATTTTTTTTTCAAAATGTGTATAATAGGATTCTATTTGATCATCTGTTATGATGATCAGAAATATTGTAAGTAAATGGTCATCAAAAGGCCACTTATACTGTTACAAAAGCCTAAACATATGTGGAATTTAGGGATTAAAGTTAACAAAGTAATTTGCCCAAAAATATAACTTGCTTAAGTTTCATTGTTGCTAAGTTGTATCCAACTTTTTGCCACACCGTGGACTGAAGCATGCCAGGCTCCACTGTCCTCTGTCTCTGGGGGTTTGCTCAAATTCACATCCATTCATCAGTGGTGCTATCTAATCATATCTTCCTCTGCACACTCTTTTTCTTTTGCCTTCAATTTTTCCCAGAAAAATGGTCTCTTTGCATCAGGTAGCCAAATTATTGGAGCTTTGGCTTCAGCAACAGTTCTCTGATGAATGTTACAAGCTTATTTCCTTTAAGATTAACTGTTTGGATCTCTTTGAAATCCAAGGCACTATCAAGAGTCTTCTGCAGCACACCACAGTTTAAAAGCAACATTTCTCCAGTCCTTAGCCTACTTTATGGACCAACTCTTTTCTTGACCTGAATACAGGTTTATCAGGAGTCAGGTAAGGTGGTCTGGCATTTCTATCTTTCTCAGAATTTTCCAGTTTCTTGTGACCCACGCAGTCAAAGGCTTTAGTGTAGTCAGTAAAGCAGAAGTAGATGTTTTTTTGGAACTCCCTTGTTTCCTCCGTGATCCAACGAATGTTGGCAATTGGATCTCTGGTTCCTCTGACTCTTTGAAACTCATTTTGTACATATGGAAGTTCTCAGTTCACATACTGCTGAAACTTAGCTTGAAGGATTTTCAGCATAACCTTGCTAGTATGTGAAATGAGGGAAATTGTACCATAGTATATTCTTTGTCAATCTCCTTCTTTGGAGTTGAAATGAAAACTGACCATTTCCAGTCCTGTGGCCACTGCTGAATTTTCTATATTCGATGACACATTGAGTGAGGCACTTTAACAGCATCACCTATTAGGACTTCACATAGCTCAGCTGGAATTCTGTCACCTCCACTAGTCTTGTCCATAGTAATGCTTCCTAAGGCCCACTTGACTTCACACTCAAGGATGTCCAGGTCTAGGTGAATGACCACACTTTCATGGTTATCTGGGTCATACTATCATTTTAGAATAATTCTCCATATTCTTGGCACCTCTTCAAAATTTCCTCTGTTTCTGTCAGACCTTAACAATTTCTTTTCTTTATTGTGTTTATTTCTGTGTTTGTGGTTTTCATTCTGTCTGCCCTCTGATGGATGAGGATAAGAGGCTTGTGTATGCTGTATGGAGGTCAAGAAACAACAGTTAGAACTAGACATGAAGCAACAAACTGTTTCAAAATTGGGAAAGGAGTACATCAAGGTTGTATATTGTCACCCTGCATACTTAACTTCTATGCAGAGTACATCATGCAATATTTGGCAAAACTAATACAATTATGTAAAGTTTAAAAATAAAATAAAATTAAAAAAAATAAAATAAAAGAACATTAAAAAAAAAAAAAAGAAAGAAACATAAAAAAAAAAAATGCCAAGCTGGATGAAAAATAAGCTAGAATCAAGATTTTAGGGAGAAATATCAATAACCTCAGATACGCAGAAGACACCATCCTTATGGAAGAAAGCAAAGAGGAAATGAGTAGCCTCTTGATAAAAAATGAAAGAGGAGAGTGAAAAAGCTGCCTTAAAATTCAACATTCAGAAACCTAAGATCATGGCATCTGGTCCCATCACTTCATGGCAAATAGATGGAGAAACAAAAGAAACAGTGACAGACTATTTTCTTGAGCTCTACAATCACTGCTGATGAAATTACAGTGAAATCCCTACAGCCATGAAATTAAAGGACGTTTGTGCTTCGGGAAAAAAAAAAAAAAAAAAAACTATGGCCAACCTAGGTAGCATATTACAAACCAGAGATATTACTTTGACGACAAAGGTCTGTCTGGTCAAAGCTATGGTTTTTCCAGTAGTCATGTATGGATGGGAGTTGGACCGTAAAGAAGGCTGAACACTGAAGAATTGATGCTTTCTAGCTGTGTTGCTAGAGAAGACTCTTGAGAGTCCCTTGGACAGAAAGAAGATCAAACAGTCTCCTAAGGGAAGTCAAACCTGAATACTCATTGGAAGGACTAATACCTCTTTACTTCCTAATTTGCATTCCAATCCCCTATGATGAAAAGAGCATTTCTTTATTTCTTTCTTTTTTTTTTTGGTTTTAGTTCTAGAAGGTGTTGTAATTCTTCATAGAGTCATCAGCTTCAGCTTCTGTAGCATCAGTGGTTGGGGCATAGACTTGGATTACTGTAATGTTGAATAGTTTGCTTGGAAATGAACCAAGATTGTTGTGTTGTTTTTGGGATTGTACACAAGTACTGCATTTTGGACACTTTGGTTGACTGTGAGGGATAAGGGATTCTTGCCCATTGTAGTAGATATAATGGTCCTATGAATTAAATTTGTCCCTTCCCTTCCATTTTATTTCACAGATTTTTAACATTTTGATGTTGACACTTGCTGTCTCTTAACTGACCACGTCCAACTTGCCTTGATTCATAGATGTAACATTCCAGGTCCCTATGCAATGTTGTTCTGTACAGCATTGGCTTTACTTTTACCACCAGAAAAAACCACTTGAGCATAGATTTTGCTTTAGGCCAGCTGCTTCATCCTTTCTGGGGCTATTCATAATTGCCCTCTGCTCTTCCCTAGTTGCATATTGGACACCTTCCAAAATGAGGGGCTCATCTTCCAGTGTCATATCTTTTGCCTTTTTATACTGACCATAAAGTTCTCCAGGCAAGAATATTGGAGTGAGTTGCCATTTCCTCCTCCAGTGGAACACAATTCTCAGAAGTTTTCACTGTGACCCATCCATCATGGGTGGCCCTACACAATGAGGCTCATAGCTTAAGTTAGTTTTGCATACCCCTTTATCATGAGCTGTGGATGTGACTGGTGATAGAAGCAAGGTCCGATTCTGTAAGAGCAATATTGCATAGGAACCTGGAATGTCAGGTCCATGAATCAAGGCAAATTGGAAGTGGTCAAACAAGAGATGGCAAGAGTGAACGTCGACATTCTAGGAATCAGCGAACTTAAATGGACTGCAATGGGTGAATTTAACTCAGATGACAATTATATCTACTACTGCGGACAGGAATCCCTCAGAAGAAATGAAATAGCCATTATGGTTAACAAAAGAGTCCGTAATGCAGTACTTGGATGCAATCTCAAAAACGACAAAATGATCTCTGTTCATTTCCAAGGCAAATCATTCAATATCACAGTATCCAAGTCTATGCCCCAACCAGTAACGCTGAAGAAGCTAAAGTTGAACGGTTCTATGAAGACCTACAAGACCTTTGAGAACTAACACCCAAAAAAGATGTCCTTTTCATTATAGGGGACTGGAATGCAAAAGTAGGAAGTAAAGAAACTCTTGGAGTAACAGGCAAATTTGGCCTTGGAACACGGAATGAAGCAGGGCAAAGACTAATAGAGTTTTGCAAAGAAAATGCACTAGTCATAGCAAACACCCTCTTCCAACAACACAAGAGAAGACTCTACACGTGGACATCACCAGATGGTCAACACCAAAATCAGATTGAGTATATTCTTTGCAGCCAAAGATGGAGAAGCTGTATATAGTCAGCAAAAACAAAACCAGGAGCTGACTGTGGCTCAGACCATGAACTCTTTATTGCCAAAGTCAGACTTAAATTGAAGAAAGTAGGGAAAACCACTAGACCATTCAGGTATGACCTAAATCAAATCCCTTATGATTATACAGTGGAAGTGAGAAATAGGTTTAAGGGCCTAGATCTGATAGATAGAGTGCCTGATGAAGTATGGAATGAGGTTCGTGATATTGTACAGGAGACAGGGATCAAGACCATCCCCATGGAAAAGAAATGCAAAAAAGCAAAATGGCTGTCTGGGCAGGCCTTACAAATAGCTGTGAAAAGAAGAGAAGCGAAAAGCAAAGGAGAAAAGGAAAGATATAAGCATCTGAATGCAGAGTTCCAAAGAATAGCAAGAAGAGATAAGAAAGCCTTCCTCAGTGATCAATGAAAAGAAATAGAGGAAAACAACAGAATGGGAAAGTAGAGATTTCTTCAAGAAAATTAAAGATACCAAAGGAACATTTCATGCAAAGATGGGCTCAATAAAGGACAGAAACGCTATGGACCTAACAGAAGTTGAAGATATCAAGAAGAAGTGGCAAGAATACACAGAAGAACTGTCCAAAAAAGATCTTCGTGTCCCAGATAATCACGATGGTGTGATCACTGACCTAGAGCCAGACATCCTGGAATGTGAAGTCAAGTGGGCCTTAGAAAGCATCACTATGAACAAAGCTAGTGGAGGTGATGGAATTCCAGTTAAGCTATTTCAAATCCTGAAAGATGCTGTGAAAGTGCTGCACTCAATACGCCAGCAAATTTGGAAAACTCAGCAGTGGCCACAGGACTGGAAAAGGTCAGTTTCCTTTCTGATCCCAAAGAAATGCAATGCCAAAGAATGCTCAAACTACTGCACAATTGCACTCATCTCACATGCTAGTAAAGTAATGCTCAAAATTCTCCAAGCCAGGCTTCAGCAATATGTGAACCGTGAACTTCCTAATGTTCAAGCTGGTTTTAGAAAACGCAGAGGAACCAGAGATCAAATTGCCAACATCCTCTGGATCATGGAAAAAGCAAGAGAATTCCAGAAAAATATATATTTCTGCTTTATTGACTATCCCAAAGCCTTTGACTGTGTGGATTACAATAAATTTTTAGCAATTCTGAAAGAGATAGGAATACCAGACCATCTGACCTGCCACTTGAGAAATCTGTATGCATGTCAGGAAGCAACAGTTAGAACTGGACGTACAACAACAGACTGGTTCCAAATAGGAAAAGGAGTACGTCAAGGCTGTATATTGTCACCCTGCTTATTTAACTTATATGCGGAGTACATCATGAGAAAGGCTGGGCTGGAAGAAATGCAAGCTGGAATCAAGATTGCTGGAAAAAATATCAATAACCTCAGATATGCAGATGACACCATCCTTATGGCAGAAAGTGAAGAGGAATTAAAAAGCCTCTTGATGATAGTAAAAGTGGAGAGTGAAAAAGTTGGCTTAAAGCTCAACATTCAGAAAACGAAGATCATGGCATCCGGTCCCATCACTTCATGGGAAATAGATGGGGAAACAGTGGAGACAGTGTCAGACTTTATTTTTGGGGGCTCCAAAATCACTACAGAATGTGACTGCAGCCATGAAATTAAAAGACACTTACTCCTTGGAAGGAAAGTTATGTCCAACCTAGATAGCGTATTCAAAAGCAGAGACATTACTTTGCCAACAAAGGTCCATCTAATCAAGTCTATGCTTTTTCCTGTGGTCATGTATGGATGTGAGAGTTGGACTGTGAAGAAGGCTGAGCGCCAAAGAATTGATGCTTTTGAACTATGGTGTTGGAGAAGACTCTTGAGAGTCCCTTCGACTGCAAGGAGATCCAACCAGTCCATTCTGAAGCAGATCAGCCCTGGGATTTCTTTGGAAGGAATGATGCTAAAGCTGAAACTCCAGTACTTTGACCAACTCATGCGAAGAGTTGACTCATTGGAAAAGACTCTGATGCTGGAAGGTATTGGGGGCAGGAGGAGAAGGGGAAGACAGAGGATGAGATGGCTGGATGGCATCACTGATTCGATGGATGTGAGTCTGAGTGAACTCCGGGAGTTGGTGATGGACAGGGAGGCCTGGCGTGCTGCGATTCATGGAGTCGCAAAGAGTCGGACATGACTGAGTGACTGAACTGAACTGAACTTATCATGACCAGGCTGTGATCCATGAAGAGGACCAAGTGAATAGAAGATCTGAACTCAAGATTGCCTTGTCACACTTTTTCTCCAGCTTTACACTCATAAGGCTATTTTGATAGGCTAAAGTATTGTTTATAGGTTCATTTAATATGAATTAAATACTTTATGAAACATATTAACTACACATTCCCCACTTTTGCCTTGCCAAGCATTGCACTTATGTCGTTGTGTTTTACTTTTTTTGGTGAAGGCCAATAACATCTGCCATCTATTCCCAAGTGATTTTCTTCTCTGCTGTGACAGTCTTTTTCAGTCCATGGAGTGGCTCTATAGCCAGCATCACTGCTGCTCATTCCCATTACCTTCTTTTCTCTTCTTAAGTTTTCATTCTAGGGAAAGGAGAAACTGATAGGAGAAGGAATTATTCTTCTTCCCTTTTTCTTACATTGATTTGAAAACAGTGGCCTTTCCTGAAAAAGTCAATCAGTGTTTTTATCTTAACATTTGTTTGGAGAAAGCCTTAAAATCCATTATTTTTAGAGACACATGTATTTTTTTTGTTGTGTGCTAAATGGTAGTTTCTTTGACAGGAAATGAGAGTGTAGGGTTTTGTTTTTCTTTTCTAGTTTTTATTGACAAGGAAATATTTGTTACATTTGAAATTTATGAAAACCAAATTCTAAAGACCTGAAGTATTTGAACTAATTTCAATCAGCTGATCTGCCTCTTGAGAAACCTGTATGCAGGTCAGGAAGGAATAGTTAGAACTGGACATACAACAACAGACTGGTTCCAAATAGGAAAAGGAGTACATCAAGGCTGTATATTGTCACCCTGCTTATTTAACTTATATACAGATTACATCATGAGAAACGCTGGTCTGGATGAAGCACAAGCTGGAAACAAGAACTATGGAGCCTCTTGATGAAAGTGCAAGAGGAGTGAAATAATTGGCTTAAAACTCAACATTCAGAAAACTAAGATCATGGCATCCGGTCCCATCACTTCATGGCAGATAGGTGGGGAAACAGTGGAAACAGTGTCAGACTTTATTTTTCTGGGCTCCACAATCACTGCAGATGGTGATTGCAACCATGAAATTAAAAGATGCTTACTCCTTAGAAGGAAAGTTATGACCAACCTAGATAGCATATTAAAAAGCAGAGACATTACTTTGCCAACAGAGGTCCATCTAGTCAAGGCTATGGTTTTTCCAGTGGTCATGTATAGATGTGAGAGTTGGACTGTGAAGAAAGCTGAGCACTAAAGAATTGATGCTTTTGAACTGTGGTGGTGGAGAAGCTCTT
This sequence comes from Bos grunniens, assembly GCF_055505025.1. Lineage (NCBI taxonomy): Eukaryota > Metazoa > Chordata > Mammalia > Artiodactyla > Bovidae > Bos > Bos grunniens. The sequence goes on along the minus strand of NC_141179.1, from coordinate 2,843,650 downwards.
GAGAGTCCCTTGGATTTCAAGGAGATCCAGCCAGTCCATCCTAAAGGAGATAAGTTCTGGGTGTTCATTGGAAGGACTGATGTTGAAGCTGAAACTCCAATACTTTAGCCCCCTGATGCGAAGAGCTGACTCATTTGAAAAGACACTGAGTCTCGGAAAGATTGAGGGCACGAGGAGAATGGGACAACAAAGGATGAGATGGTTGGGTGGCATCACCAACTCAATGGATATGGGTTTGGGTGAACTCCAGGAGTTGGTAACAGACAGGGAGGCCTGGTGTGCTGTGGTTCATGGGGTCACAAAGAGTCGGACATGACTGAGCAACTGGACTGAACTGAACTGATTCACTTCTAAACACTTTAAATGTTGAATAGCATTGCCTTCTTGTCTCCAATTTGCATCACCCCCCTCTTAAAAGTCTTTAGTGGATCTCCATTGCATCATGAATAAGGGGAAAGATGGGCTTGATAAAGCACAGAAATGCTATGGACCTAACAGAAGTAGAAGATATTAAGAAGAGGGGGAAAGAATACACAGAAAAACTGTACAAAAAAGAGTTTCATGACCAAGATAATCACGATGGTGTGATCATTCATCTAGAGCCAGACATCCTGGAATGTGAAGTCAAGTGGGCCTTAGAAAGCATCACTACAAACAAAGCTGGTGGAGGTGATGGAATTCCAGTTGAGCTATATCAAATCCTGGAAGATGATGCTATAAAAGTGTTGCACTCAATACACCAGCAAATTTGGAAAACTCAGCAGTGGCCACAGGACTGGGAAAAGTCAGTTTTCATTCCGATCCCAAAGAAAGGCAATGCCAAAGAATGCTCAGACTACCACACAATTGCACTCATCTCACACGCTAGTAAAGTAATGCTCAAAATTCTCCAAGCCAGGCTTCAGCAATATGTGAATGTGAACTTCCAAATGTTCAAACTGGTTTTAGAAAAGGCAGAGGAACAAGAGATCAAATTGCCAACATCTGCTAGATCATGGAAAAAGCAAGAGAGTTCCAGAAACACATCTATTTCTGCTCTATTGACTATGCCAAAGCCCTTGACTGTGTGGATCACAATAAACAGTGGAAAATTCTTCCAGAGATGGGAATACCAGACCACCTGACCTTCCTCTTGAGAAACCTATACGCAGGTCAGGAAGCATCAGTTAGAACTGGACATGGAACAACAGACTGGTTCCATATAGGAAAAGGAGAACCCAAAGGCTGTATATTGTCACCCTGCTTATTTAACTTCTATGCAGAGTACATCATGAGAAACTCTGGGTTGGAAGAAGCACAAGCTGGAATTAAGATTGCTGGGGGAAATATCAATAACCTCAGATATGCAGATGACACCACCCTTATGGCAGAAAGTGAAGAGGAACTAAAAAGCCTCTTGATGAAAGTGAAAGAGGAGAGTGAAAAAGTTGGCTTAAAGCTCAACATTCAGAAAACTAAGATCATGGCATTTCGTCCCATCACTTCATGGCAGATAGGTGGGGAAACAGTGTCAGATTTTATTTGGGGGGTCTCTAAAATCACTGCAGATGGTGATTGCAGCCATGAAATTAAAAGACTCTTATTCCTTAGAAAGAAACTTATGACCAACCTATACAGCATATTTAAAAGCAAAGACATTACTTTGCCAACAAAGGTCCGTCTAGTCAAGGCTCTGGTTTTTCCTGTGGTCATGTATAGATGTCAGAGTTGGACTGTGAAGAATGCTGAGCACAGAATAACTAATGCTTTTGAACTGTGGTATTGGAGAAGACTCTTGAGAGTCCTTTGGACTACAAGGAGATCCAACCAGTCCATCCTAAAGGAGATCAGTCCTGGGCGTTCATTGGAAGGACTGATGCTGAGACTGAAATGCCAAAACTTTGGCCACCTCATGTGAAGGGTTAACTCATTGGAAAATATCCTGATTCTGGGAAGGATTGGGAACAGGAGGAGAAGGGGAAGACAGAGGATGAGATGGCTGGATGACATCACCGACTTGATAGACATAAGTTTGAGTGAACTCTGGAAGTAGATGATGGATGGGAAGGCCTGGTGTGCTGTGATTCATGGGGTCTCAAGGAGTCGCACACGACTGAGCGACTGAACTGAACTGAAAATGGTGGCTCAGATGGTAAAAAGTCTGCCTGACATTCAAGAGACTAGGGTTTGACCCCTGGGACAGCAAAATCCCCTAGAGATGGAAATAGCTTCCCACCAGAGTATTCTTGCCTGGAAAATTCCATGAACATTTTACTGAGTCCAGGCTCACTCTGCTTGCTGCACAACAGGCCAGTGAATCCAAGAGATGAAATGTTGAGGCAAGGAATATGACTTAGTCAGAAAGCTGGTAGATGTAGAAGATAGCAGACTAATGTCTCAAAACAACGATTATTCTTGGGGTCTGGATGTCAAGTTCTTTTATAGAACTAGGAAGAGAAGAGGTGAGAAAGTAAAATAGAAAAGGCAGAATAGAGAGAGAGGTGGGAAAGTAAAAAGGGCCATCAGTTTTGCAAACATCTCTGGGAATCAAGGAAGCATCAAGAAAGGGAGGGATGTCAATCTCTTCTTGCTTTCACCCTTTCATAGATGGGCAGGATCAGATTATCTCTCTAATATCTGAAGAAAGACATTTTAAAAGACTGGCAGGGGGTCATTATGTATGACTGTAATAACAAAAGCAATAAAAAGCAAGTCAAAAAAACACTTCTAACGTAGAATCATAATTGGTTCTTCTCTGCAACAGACAGAGGAGCTTGGTAGGCTACAGTCCATGGGGTGGCAAAATATCACACACAACTGAGTGACTCAAGGTATTTAAGATAGTTCTTTTTAATTTTTTTGCAATTTTTTATTTAAAAAATATTTATTTTTCTAGATTCCTTATAATTATGCTAGAATACGATATTCATCTTTCTCTTTCCGACTTACTTCATCCTGTAGAATAGACTCTAGGTTCATCCACCTCATTAGAACTGACTCAAAGGCCTTTCATTTTATGGTTGAGTAATATTTAATAGTGTATATGTACCACAACTTCTTTATCCTTTCATCTCTCGATGGACATCTAGGTTGCTTCCATGTTCTAGCTGTTGTAAATAGTGCTGCAATGAACAATGGGATACATACATCTTTTTCAGTTTTTGTTTCCTCAGGGATTAGGCCTAAGAGTGGGATTGCTGGGTCATATGATAGTTTTATTCGTAGTTTTTTAAGCAATCTCCATACCATCTTCCACAGTGGCCGTATCAGTTTACATTCCCACCAACTGTGCGAGAGTGTTCCCTTTTCTTCACACCGTTTTCAGCATTTATTGTTTGTAGACTTTTTGATTGTGGCAATTCTGACCAGTGTGAGGTGATATCTCATTGTAGTTTTGATTTGCATTTCTCTAATAATGAGATTTGTCAAGCATATTTTCATGTGTTTGTTAGCCATCTGTGTGTCTTCTTTGGAGAAATGTCTGTTTAGGTCTTTTTCCCACTTTTTGATTGGATCTTATTCTTCCTGGTATTGAGCTGTATGAGCTGCTATTATATTTTGGAAATTAATCCTTTGTCAGTTGTTTCATTTGCTATCATTCCCTCCCATTCTGAGGGTTATCTTTTCACCTTGCTTATAGGTTCCTTTGCTGTTCAAAAGCTTTTAAGTTTAATCAGGTCCCACTTGTTTACTTTTGTTTTTATGTCCATTACACTAAGAGGTGGGTCATAGAGGATCTTGTTTTAATTTATGCCACAAAGTGTTCTCCCTATGTTTTCCCCTAAGAGTTTTATAGTTTCTGGTCTTACATTTAGGTCTTTAACCCATTTTGAGTTTATCTTTGTGTGTGATGTTAGGAAGTATTTTAGTTTCATTCTTGTACATGTAACTGTCCACTTTTGCTAGCACCATTTATTGTAGAGGCTCTCTTTGCCCCATTGTATATTCTTGTCTCCTTTGTCAAAAATAAGGTACCCATAGGTGCATGGGCTTATTTCTGGGCTTTCTATCTTGTTCCATTGGTCTGTGTTTCTGTTTCTGTGCCATTACCATGCTGTCTTGATGACTGTAGCTCTGTATTATAATCCGATTTCAGGAAGGTTGATTCCTCCAGCTCCATCCTTCTTTCTCAAGACTATTCAGGGTCTTTTGTGTTTCCATATCAATTGTGAATTTTTTTGTTCTAGTTCTGTGGAAAATGCCATTAGTAATTTGATAGGAATCACACTGAATCTGTAGATTGCATTTGGTAGTATAGTCATTTTCACAATATTGATTCTTCCTACCCAAGAATATGGAATATCTCTGCATCTGTTTATGTCATGTTTGATTTGTTTCATCAGTGTTGTTATAATTTTCTGTGTACAGTTCTTTTGTCTCCTTAGGTAACTTTATTCATAGATATTTTATTATTTTTGTTGCAATGGTGAATGTGAGTGATTCCTTAATTTCTCTTTCTGATTTTTTGTTGTTAGTATATAGAAATGTAAATGATTTCTGTGTATTGATTTTGTATCCTGTGACTTTGCTAAGTTCACTGATTAGATCTAGTAATTTTCTGATAGTGTCATTAGGGTTTTATATGTACAGTATCATTTCATCTGCAAACAGTGAGAGCTTTCCTTCTTTTTTTCTGATCTGGAGTCCTCTTATTCCTTTTTCTTCTCTGCTTAGTGTAGCTAGGACTTTCAAAACTATGTTGAATAGTAGTGGTGAAAGTGGACACCCTTGTCTTGTTTTTGATTTTAGGGGGAATGCTTTCAGGTTGTCACCATTGAGAATAATGTTTGCTGTAAGATTATCATATATGGTCTTTACTATGTTGAGGTAGGTTCCTTCTATGCCCATTTTTTGAAGAGTTTTAATCATAAATGGATGCTGAATTTTGTCAAAGGCTTTTTCTGCACTTGTTGAGATTATCATATATATTTTTTTAATCTCTCAAGTTGTTAATATGGTGTATCACATTGATTGATTTGCAAATATTGAAAAATCCTTATAAACCCAACCTGATCATGTTGTATGAGCTTTTTGATGTGTTGTTGAATTCTGTTTGCTATAATTTTGTTGAGGACTTTTGCATCTATATTCATCACTGAAACTGGCCTATAGTTTTCTTTTTTGAGTTATTTTGCCTGGTTTTGATATCAGGGTGATGGTGGCTTCATAGAATGACTTTGGAAGTGTTCCTTCCTCTACAATTTTTTGAAAGAGTTTTTGAAGGATAGGCATTAGCTCTTCTCTAAATGTTTGATAGAATTCACCTGTGAAGCCATCTGGTCCTTGGCTTTTGTTTTGTGGGAAATTTTTGATTACAGCTTCAATTTCAGTGCTTGTAATTGGGTTGTTTATAATTTCTATTTCTTCCTAGTTCAATCTTGGAAGATTGAACTTTTCTAAGACTCTTTCCATTTCTTCCAGATTATCCATTTAGTTGCCATATAGTTGTTCATAATCCGCCTGCAATGTGGGAGACGTGGGTTCAATCCCTGGGTTGAAAAGATTCCCTAGAGAAGGGAAAAGCTACCCACCCCAGTATTCTTGGCTGGAGAATTCCATGGATAGTCCATTGGGTCACAAAGAGTCAGACAGGACTGAGAGACTTTCATGTTCACTTTCAATAGTCTCTTATAATCCTTTGTATTTCTACATTGTCTGTTGTAGCCTATCTTTTTTTAATTCTAATTTTGTTGATTTGATTCTTCTCTTTTTTTTTCTTGGTGAGTATGGCTAAAAGTTTTGTGAATTTTGTTAATCTTCTCAAATAACCAGCTTTTGGTTTTATTAATCTTTACTATTGTTTCTTTCATTTCTTTTTCACTTATTTCTGCTCGATTATTATGATTTAATTCTTTCTGCTAATTTGGGGGCGTTTTTGTTTTTCCTTTTCCAGTTGTTTTAGGTATAAAGTTAGGTTGTCTATTTGATGGTTTTTGTTTGTTTCTTGAGGTAGGATTGTATTGCTATAAACGTCTCTCTTAAAACTGCTTTTTCTGCATCCCATAGGTTTTCAGTTGTTGTGTTTTCATTGTTATCTGTTTCTAGAGAGTTTTTTGTTCATTTGTTTTCTTTTGATTTTTTTCAGTATCCTGTTGGTTATTTAGAAACATATTGTTTAATCTTGTCATGTTCATATTTTTTACATTTTTCCCCTCATAATTGATATCTAGTCTAATAGCATTGTGGTCAGAAAAGATGGTTGATATGATTTCAATTTTATTAAATTTACTGAGGTTTGTTTTGTGACCTAAGATGTGGTCTGTCCTGGAGAATGTTCCATGTGCACTTGAGAAGAAGGTTTATTCTGCATTTGGATGGAATGTTCTGAAGATATCACTGAGATCCATCTCTTCAAATGTATCCTTTAAGACTTGTGTTTCCTTATTAATTTTCTGTTTTGATGATCCATCCATTGGTGTCAATAGGGTACTAAAGTCTCCTACTATTATTGTGTTACTGTCAGTTTCTCCTTTTGTGTCTGTTAATGTAGATCTTATGTTCTGAGTTGCTCCTATTTTGGGGTGCATAGGTATTTACAATTGCTATGTCTTCCTCTTGGATTGATCCATTGATCACTGTGTAGTATCATTACTTATCTCTTGTAATCTTTATTTTAGGGTCTATTTTGTCTGATATGAGGATTGCTACTCCAACTTTCTTTTGCTTTTCATTTGCATGAAGTATATTTTTCCATCCTCTGACTTTCAGTCTATATGTGTCTTTATGTCTGAAGTGGGATTCTGCTAGACAGCATATATATGGGTCTTGTTTGTGTATCCATTCAGCCAAACTTTATCTTTTGGTTGGAACATTTAATCCATTTACATTTAAAGTAATTGCTGTTATATATGTCCCTATTGATGTTTTCTTAGTTGTTTGGGGTTTGATTTTGTAGATTTTTTCCTTCTTTGTATTTCTTGACTATGTAAGATCCTTTAACATTTGTTATAATGCTGATTTGGTGGTACTGAATTCCCTCAACTTTTGCTTGTCTGAAAAGCTTTTGCTTTCTCCATCAGTTTTGAATGAGATCATTTCTGGATAGAGTAATCTTGTTTGTAGGTTTTTCCCTTTCAGTATTTTAAATATATCCTGCCATTCTCTTCTGGCCTACAGAGTTTCAGCTGAACGATCAGCTGTTAAACATATGGGATTTCCTTTGTATGTTACTTGTTGCTTCTCCCTTACTGCTTTTAATAGTCTTTCTTTGTGTTTAATATTAGTTAGGTTGATTAGTATGTGTCTTTGTGTGTTTCTCATTGGATTTATACTGTATTGGACTCTTTGAACCTCTTGGACTTGATTGATCATTTCCTTTTCCGTGCTGGGGAAATTTTTGACTATAATCTTTGCAAAAAGTTTCTCTGGAAACACGTGTACACCCATGGCAGATTTATGTTGATGTAAGGCAAAACCAATGCAATATTATACAGTAATTAGCCTATAATTAAAATAAATAAATTTAAATCAAAAATTTTTTTTCTCATACTCTTTCTTTTTCTCTTCTTTTCCTGGTACCCCTATAATTCAAATGTTGCTTCCCTTGATATTGTCCCAGTTGTCTCTGGGACTATCCTTAGTTCTTTTCATTCTTTTTTACTTTTTTCTGTTCTTCAAAAATTATTTCTACCATTTTATCTTCCAGCTCACTGATTTGTTCTTCTGCTTTAGATACTCTGCTACTGTGTCCTTATAGAGTATTTTTAATTTCAGTAATTGTGTGGTGTGTCTTTTTATGTTTATTCTTTAATTATTCTATGTTTTTGTTAATTGAATGTTCCATTTTCTCCATTCTGTTTTCAAGGTTTTCTATCACCTTTACTATCATTATTCTAAATTCTTGCCTATTTCCTCTTCATTTATTTGGACTTCTGTGTTTCTAGTTTGTTCTTTGATTTCTGTACTATTTCTATACCATTTCGTTTTGTTTTTGTTTTTTAATTTATTGTGTTTGAGGTCTCCTTTTCCCAGGCTTCAAGGTTGAATCATTTCTTTGTTTTGGTTTCTGCTTGCCTAAGATTGGTCCAGTGGTTTGAGTAAGCTTTTTATAGGTGTTTAGCTTTTGTGCTGAGCTTTCTTTTGTTTTGTTTTGTTTTTCCTCTAATTGACAAGGCTGAGTGAGATGGTAGTCTTGTCTGCTGCTGATTGGGTTTGTATTTTGTTTTGTTTGTTGTTTGTCTGACGTGTCCTGCACTGGTGGTTGGGTGATATTGGGTCTTGTATTCAAGTGGTTTCCTTTGTGGCAGTTCTCACTATTTGATACTCCCTAGGGTTAGTTCTCTCGGAGAAGACAATGGCAACCCACTCCAGTACTCTTGCCTGAAAAATCCCATGGATGGAGGAGCCTGGTAGGCTGCAGTCCATGGGGTCACTAAGAGTTGGAAACGACTGAGTGACTTCACTTTCACTTTTCACTTTCATGCATTGGAGAAGAAAATGGCAACGCACTCCAGTATTCTTGCCTGGAGAATCCCAGGGACAGAGGAGCTTAGTGGGCTGCTGTATGGGGTCGCACAGAGTTGGACACGACTGAAGTGACTTAGCAGTAGCAGCAGCAGCAGCAGGGTTAGTTCTCCAGTAGTCTCGAATCTTAAAGTCAGAGCTCCCACTCCGAAGGCTCAGGGCTTTTTCTCTTGTCAGGAATGAAGATTCCACAGGTAGTTTTTTATGGCATTAAGTGAGATTAAAACAAATGCCCAAAAATGAGGAACCAAAGATGAACCCCAGACAAATCAGTTACAATATCAGGCAAAAAAATTAAATAAATAAACAATTAAATTAATGGAATATACACATGTATATATATATATATATACACCCCCATAAGCAAAATCAGAACAGTCCAACAAAAATAAAGTACAGTAGATTGACTGGGCAAACAAAGGAAGCCAAAAATTACATCTACTAGTTAAGAACAAAACTAACTAAAGCGTACTGGAAAACAAAACTAAAGCAAGGTGCCAAGTGGGGATTAAAACAATGAAAATGAAACTAACAAATATATGGAGAGGGAAGGAAAGAAAGAATAGATATGCCAAGTTAAGTTGAGATAGATAAAGAAGATTTATATATATTAAAGGTTAACTGCAAGGGAAAAAGAACAGTAGGTAAATTAAATGGAGAAATAAATGTAGAAAAAATATTAATAGGTTTAGAAAAATAAAATTAAGAGAAAAGAAAAAAAGGAAAAGAAAAAAAAAAAAAAACTAAACTAAAACTCCATAGATCTGCAAAAGCCCAATGTAAAAGTAGAGGTTTATAATACTCATAAAAAACGTGTGATTAAATAAAAAAACACAAAAGCTTAATTAAATCTCATACTGCCAATAAAATTGACAGCTACAACAGAGGGAAGGGGGAAGGGGAAAAAAAGTAAAAGAAAAAAAAATCATCCAAAAGACACTACAGAACAAGTGAACACAAAAGAATAATAGATGATTTTTTTTGTTTTGTTTTGTTTTTGTTTTCTTTTTCTTTTTTAGTCACTCCTATCAGTGTCCTTTCCCTCACTAGGAGTCACAGTCCACCTCACATCCCTAGAATGCCCTCCAATACTCTGCTAGTCTCCGGATCTGCTGTTGGGGAAGCTCAGATTCTAATCTGGTCCGACTCCTGTGTGTTCTTGCCTCCAATGTCCACAGCTATCAGAACTGGTGCATTTCCCGCCCCCCCTCCACCCCCCCGTGGGAGCTCCCAATGTCCTTTTATATATTCCATAGACACAGTCTGCCTAGTTGATCATGTGGATTTAATCTGCAGCTTGTACAGCTGGTGGGAAGATTTGGGGGTTTCTTCCCTAGCCACACTGCCTCTGGGTTTCAATTGTGGTTTTATTCCCATCTCTGCATTTGGGTCATCCACTGGGGTTTGCTCCTGAGGCTGCTCTGGAGGACTTGGGCCTGCCTTTGAGATGACCAGGTGTGGAGGTGGTGCGGCTTCTTGGGTCCCAGGGGTTCTGGCAGCACCAGCCACTCAGGGGAGTTGATGGCTAGGCCAGCAGGAAATATAATGCTTATGGCAGAAAGTGAAGGGGAACTAAAAAGCCTCTTGATGAAAGTGAAAGAGGAGAGTGAAAAAGTTGGCTTAAAGCTCAACATTCAGAAAATGAAGATCATGGCATCTGGTCCCATCACTTCATGGCAAATAGATGGGGAAACAGTGGCAACAGTGTCAGATTTTATTTTGGGGGGCTCCAAAATCACTGCAGAAGGTGATTGCAGCCATGAAATTAAAAGAAGCTTACTCCTTGGAAGGAAAGTTATGACCAACCTAGATAGCATATTGAAAAGCAGAGACATTACTTTGCCAACAAAGGTCCGTCTAGTCAAGACTATGGTTTTTCCAGTGGTCATGTATGGAAGGGAGAGTTGGACTGTGAAGAAAGCTGAGCGCTGAAGAATTGATGTGTTTGAACTGTGGTGTTGGAGAAGACTCTTGAGAGTCCCTTGGACTGCAAGGAGATCCAACCGGCCCATCCTAAAGGAGATCAGTCCTGGGTGTTCATTGGAAGGACTGGTTGAAGCTGAAACTCCAATATTTTGGCCACCTCATGTGAAGAGTTGACTCATTGGAAATGACCCTGACGTTGGGAGGGATTGGGGGCAAAGGGAGAAGGGGAAGACAGAGGATGAGATGGCTGGATGTCATCACCAACTTGATGAACATGAGTTTGGGTAAACTGCGGGAGTTGGTGATGGACAGGGAGGCTTGGAGTGCTGCAATTCATGGGGTCGCAAGGAGTCGGACACAACTGAGCAACTGAACTGAACTGAACTGAAGAAGGGTATGGCAACCAGTATTGGCCAATACACTCCAGTATTCTTGACTGGAGCACCCCCCGACAGAGAAGCCTGGCAGACCACAGTCCACAGGGTCGAAAAGAGCTGAACATGCCTGAAGTTAACCAGTGTGCATAGAGGCAAGACTTTTTTTTTTGCCTTTGGCAACTCTGCCCCAGTGAGGGTTGAGCGTGAAGGTGGTACACCTGCTTGTGTCACTGGGACCCTGGCAGTGCCAAGTGTGCAGAGACAAGAACTGCCTCAGCCACAGGAGTTATGGCCCTATCAGAGGTGTTTTTTTTTTTTTTTTTTAACTTCTGGTAGCTGGTGATCAGAAGGCCTCTTTGCCCAGTTTTTCTCTGTAGCTCTGCCCATTCAGGCACTTTGGCACTCAGAGTGCCCATTCAGGCACTCTCTTGCCTAAGGTCTTTCTCTGTTGTTCAGTTCTTCAGGCACTTAAAGGAGCACTCTGTGTGGGGTCCTACTCTGTAGTTCAGTGTGTCAGGCACTTGACGGGCCAGCTTCTCTATGGTTCAACTGCAGATGGGTGGCCTGTGGGGAGAGAGGCTACGGTGATGTCTCCACCCACTTCATGTGACTCAGCAGTATCGCCTTGCTTCCATGGCTGTCTGGCTTTCCTCCACAGCCATTTCCCACCACGGCCTCCTCCCTCACATTCCCTCAGTCTGTCTCTCCACAGTCAATAGCAGCCCTCACTCTGAGATTGCTCCACAATCCCTAAGCTGCAGCTCCCAGCCACTGCACCTTCTAGGGGAACTGCATCCCTGTCCGGTGTACCTATGGCTGCAGCAAGGACTGTCTGATTCTCATTCCATTTAGGCTTCCACAGATCAGCTCTTTCACTCTCAGGTTTAAATGTTTCTCTTCTGACTACTTCTGAAAATGACTACTCACTCCTGTATTCTTGCCTGGAGAATTCCATGGACAGAGGAATTTGGGGAGCTACTGTCCATGGGGTCACAAAGAGTCAGACATGACTGAGCAACTAACACTTTCACTTTTATCTGTGCTTATATGTCACACAGTGATCACCTCTATCATAAGATTTAAAACACACAGTACTGAAATTGCCTATTTACTTTCTTGCTTACCCATTAGCCTACTATCTAGTAGATAGCCACTATCTACTTATCCACTAGCCAAATATCGAGTAGATAGTATATAGCCACTACTATCATCTGTGTTAAACACAGTGCTTAACACATAGTATTTAGCATCATTTTTTGAAAAAGTGCTTAACTGCTATGAAAATGTATTTATATCCATGCAGATAGTATGCTTCCATAACATCTATCTAAAAGTCACTTTTAGAAGTTCACAAGTCCTTCAAGACAATCAGAGGCTTTAAAATATATACAAATGTGTTTTTAATTCAATATGCCTTTTATTTATTTTTTTAAATTTATTTTATTTTTAAACTTTACATAATTGTATTAGTTTTGCCAAACATCAAAATGAATCCATCACAGGTATACATGTGCTCCCCCTCCTGAACCCTCCTCCCTCCTCCCTCCCCATACCATCCCTCCAGGTCGTCCCAGTGCACCAGCCCCAAGCATCCAGTATCGTGCATTGAACCTGGACTGGCATCTCGTTTCTTACATGATATTTTACATGTTTCAATGCCATTCTCCCAAATCTTCCCACCCTCTCCCTCTCCCACAGAGTCCATAAGACTGTTCCATACATCAGCGTCACTTTTGCTGTCTCGTACACAGGGTTATTGTTATCATCTTTCTAAATTCCATATATATGCGTTAGTATACTGTATTGGTGTTTTTCCTTCTGGCTTACTTCACTCTGTATAATAGGCTCCAGTTTCATCCACCTCATTAGAACTGATTCAAATGTATTCTTTTTAATGGCTGAGTGATACTCCATTGTGTATATGTACCACAGCTTTCTTATCCATTCATCTGCTGATGAACATCTAGGTTGCTTCCATGTCCTGGCTATTATAAACAGTGCTGCGATGAACATTGGGGTACACGTGTCTCTTTCCCTTCTGGTTTCCTCAGTGTGTATGCCCAGCAGTGGGATTGCTGGATCATAAGGCAGTTCTATTTCCAGATTTTTAAGGAATCTCCACACTGTTCTCCATAGTGGCTGTACTAGTTTGCATTCCCACCAACAGTGTAAGAGGGTTCCCTTTCCTCCACACCCTCTCCAGCATTTATTGCTTGTAGAGTTTTGGATCGCAGCCATTCTGACTGGTGTGAAATGGTACCTCATAGTGGTCTTGATTTGCATTTCTCTGATAATGAATGATGTTGAGCATCTTTTCATGTGTTTGTTAGCCATCTGTATATCTTCTTTGGAGAAATGTCTATTTAGTTCTTTGGCCCATTTTTTGATTGGGTCATTTATTTTTCTGGAGTTGAGCTGGAGGAGTTGCTTGTATATTTTTGAGATTAGTTGTTTGTCAGTTGCTTCATTTGCTATTATTTTCTCCCGTTCTGAAGGCTGTCTTTTCACCTTGCTGATAGTTTCCTTTGATGTGCAGAAGCTTTTAAGGTTAATTAGGTCCCATTTGTTTATTTTTGCTTTTATTTCCGATATTCTGGGAGGTGGGTCATAGAGGATCCTGCTGTGATGTATGTCAGAGAGTGTTTTGCCTATGTTCTCCTCTAGGAGTTTTATAGTTTCTGGTCTTACGTTTAGATCTTTAATCCATTTTGAGTTTATTTTTGTGTATGGTGTTAGAAAGTGTTCTAGTTTCATTCTTTTACAAGTGGTTGACCAGTTTTCCCAGCACCACTTTAAATTAAAGCTTTTCTTTATTTCAAAGCAGAATGTATCTGTGATCAAGAATTCACTTCCATTATTAAATAGAGTATATACGTTCTTATGAATATGAAACAAAGTTTATTTAGTGTATTGGGTAACACTTTCTGCAAGTGTAAGGAAAACATAAATTTGAACTTCCTTGAATGCAATTAAACAGTGTGGAGAAATCATGGATTAACATTATACCTTCACTTAGTTTCTTCCACCTGAAAAGTGTTAACTGCTGGACTTGTGACAACACTAGAAAATGAATAAGAAGAAGTTAATAAACGTAATACACATTCAGACCTGATACTATCAGACTGTAAAATGACTTCCCCTGAAGTTAGGTGTGTGACTTAAAACTGTAAAATGTTTCATTTGTATATTTTTGCTGAAGAGTAAATATTTTATCACAGTTATATATATTAACTTTTTTCAAGTGATTTTTATTCTTACACACTTTTTTCTAGTCATTTATGAAAAGTTACCTTGTAGCTATGCACAGCTTCAAAGACAACCCACAATAAAGTTCCAATTAAAAATAAAACAATTGAAAATAAAATTTAATATCCAAGTCATCCAGAAGATTCTAAAGTAATACAGGAAAATACAAAGGTAAACTGATAAATATAACTGTAAGTAACATATTTAACCACATACACACATGTTATATACATATATATCTATATCTATATATATATGTATATACATATATTACTAAAAAGAAAATAATATTAAAAATAATGATAAAGATAATAAGAAAACTAGGCATGGGAAACATATAACTTATGGCTGAAAACAGGAATGGGAAGAATTTCATATAATAAAGATATTTTTTAAAGTATTAACAAATCACACTAATAATACTAAATAACATACATAGTATATTTAAATTTTTATTGATATATCAATATAATGAACACATAACATTGTGTAAGTTTAAGGCGTAAAATGCAATTTAATATATTCATATATTGCAATATGATATCCCTCATAGTATTAGTTAAACCTGCATCATGAGAGAGAGTGAGAGTGAAAGTCATTCAGTCATGCCCAACTCTTTGTGACCCCATGGACTATACGTCCATGTAATTCTCCAGGCCAGAATGGGTAGCCTTTCCCTTCTCCAGGGTATCTTCCCAACCCAGGAATCGAACCCAGGTCTCCCACATTGCAGGCAGATTCTTTATCAACTGAGCTATGAAGGAAGCCCAAAACCTGTATCATGACTCATTATTATAATATTTTTGTGATGAGGAACAACTAAAATACAATATCTTAACAACTCTGAAATTTATAATACAATATTGGTGTCCATAGTCACTATTCTGAGCATTATAGCTCCAGGATTATTTATCTTCTAGTTTTTAGTTTAAACAACATCTTCCAATTTCCTCTATTCTCCAATCCTTTCTAACTATCATTCTACTCTCTGTTTTTATGAATTTGGTTTATTAGATTACACATATGAGTGATATCATACAGTGCTGTCTTTCTTTGCCTGACATCTCACTTTACATAATACTCTCAAGGCCCAATCATATATGCAAATTACAAGATTTCTTTCTTTTCGTGGCTGAATAATATTCCTGTGTATGTTTGTATAATACCAGCATATCTAATTTTACTACTCTTCACTTAATTGCACTTCACTGATATTTAATTTTTTATAATTTTGAGGTTTGTGGCAACCCTATGTCAAGAAATTCTGTTAACATTTTTCCAGCATCATTTGCTCACTTTTTTTGTTCTATTTTTTTTTTTAAATTTTATTTTATTTTTGTCTCTATGTCATATGTTGGTAATTCTCACAATATTTCAAATTTTCATTATATAATATTTGTTAAGGTGATCTCTGATCTAATGTTACAAATATGATTGTTTTGAGGCACCATGAACCTTGCCAATATTAGAAAATACACTTAACTGATAAAAGTTGTTTGTGTTCTGACTGTTCCATTAATTGACCAGCCATTACCTCATCCCTCTTCCTCTCCTCAGACATGCATATTCTCTGGGTCACAAAAATGCTGAAATAAGTCAGTTGGTAATCCCACAATGACCTCTAAGTGTTC
Organism: Bos grunniens; assembly: GCF_055505025.1. Taxonomy (NCBI): domain Eukaryota; kingdom Metazoa; phylum Chordata; class Mammalia; order Artiodactyla; family Bovidae; genus Bos; species Bos grunniens. Next base: position 2,828,028 of record NC_141179.1, on the reverse strand, counting down.
AAGAGAAAGGAAGTCACACATTTCTCACTTTAAGAAAAAAGCTAAAAGTGATTAAGCTTAGTGAAGAAGGCATGTTGAAAGCCTAGACATGCAGAAACCTAGGTCTCTTGCACTAAACAGGTAGCCAAACTGAATGCAAATAAAAAGTTCCTGAAGGAAATTAAAAATACAAATCGCCAGTCCAGGTTTGATGCAGGATACAGGATGCTTGGGGATGGTGCACTGGGATGACCCAGAAGGATGGTACGGAGAGGGAGGTGGGAGGAGGGTGCAGGATGGGGAACACTTGTACACCCGTGGTGGATTCATGTTGATGTATGGCAAAACCAATACAATATTATACAGTAATTAGCCTCCAATTAAACTAAATAAATTTAAATTAAAAAATAGTAATAAATTAAAAAGTGAAACATGAAGATAGAAAATACTACTCCAGTGAACAAATGGTAAGAAAACAAAACAGTCTTATTACTAACATGGAGAAAGTTTTACTGGTCTATATACAAGATCAAGCTAGCTATAATATTCCCTTGAGTCAAAGCCTAATTCAGAGCAAAACTCTAAACTTCTAAGTTCTAAGAGGGCTGAGAGAGCTGTAGAAGCTACAGAAGAAAAACTTGAAGCTTAGTAGAGGCTGGGTCTTAAGGTTTAAGGAGATAAGCCATCTTCATAACATAAAAGTACAAGATGAAGCAGCAAGTTCTAATGTGGAGGCTGGAGGAAGGTATCCAGATATCTAGCTAAAATAGTTAATTAAGATAGCCACACTAAATAATAGATTTTCAATGTAGATGAAACAGCCTTATGTTGGAAGATGATATCTTTAAGACTTTCAAAGCTAGAGAAGACTTCAAAGCTTCAAACAACAGACTCTCTTGTTAGATACAAACTTTAAATTTAAGTTAAAGCCAATGCTTATTTACCATTCCAAAAATCCTAGGGCCCTTAAGAATTATGATGAATCTACTCTGCCTATACTATATACATGAATCAACACAGCCTGGATGACAGAACATAAGTTGACAACATGGTTTCCTGAATAGTTTAAGCCCATTGTTGAGAACTACTGCCTAGGAAAAAAAAAATCCTTTCAAAATATTACTGCTCATTGACAATGTATCTGATCACCCAAAAGCTCTGATGGTGAGGTACAGTGAGATACATGTTGTTTTCATGCTTGCTAACACAACACCTATTCTGCAGCCAATGGATCAAGGAGCAGTTTTGACTGTCAAGTCTTAGAGATACTGATCCCTCCAATGGATTTGGGCAAAATAAATTGAAACCCATTTGGAAAGGATTCACCATTCTAGATGCCATTAAGAACATTAATGCTTCATGGGAAGAGGCCAAAATATTAACATATATAGGAGTTTGGAAGAAGTTGATTTCAACCCTCATGGGTAACTTTGAAGGGTTGAAGACTTCAGTAGAAGTAACCTCACATCTGGTGGAAATAGCAAGAGAACTAGAAGTGGAGTCCAAAGATGTGGGAAAATAGACTGCTTCAATTTCATGATAAAACTTTAACAAATGAAGAGTTGTTTCTTATGAATGAGCAAAGAAAGTAGTTTTTTGAGATGGAATCTACTTCTAGTGAAGGTGCTGTGAAGATTGTTGAACGGGCCTAGAATATTATATAAACAGCTGATGAAATAAAAGGAGAACTTGGGAGTTCTGATTCCAATTTTGAAAGAAGTTCTATTGTGGGTAAAATGCTAGCCAACAGCAATGCATGCTGCAGAGAAATTGTGAAAAGAATAGTCAATCGATGCAGCAAATTTCAGTGTTGTTTTATTTTAAGAAGTACCACATCTATGTCAGCCTTCAGCAACCACCACCCTGATCAGTTAACAACCATCAACATCAAGGCAATATCCTCCACCAGCAAAAAGATTACCACTTGCTTTAGGTTCAGGTGATGGCTAGCACTTAGTAGCATTAAATCATTTTTAATTAAGGTATGTACTTTTTTTTTTTAAGATATAATGCTGCATGTGTGCTCAGTCATGCCTGACTCTGTGACCCTGTGGACTTTAGACTGCCAGGCTCCTCTGTCTATGGGTTTCTCCAGGCAAGAATACTCGAGTGGGTTGCCTTGCTCTCCTCCAGGGAATTTTCCTGACCCAAAGATCAAACCCACCTCTCTTATGTTTCCTTCATAGGCAGACAGGTTCTTCACCACTCGCACCATCTGGGTAGCCCACATATAATGCTATAGTTCACTTAATAGACTTCAGTTTAGTGTGCCTCTTGAGAAATTTGTATGCAGGTCAGGAAGCAACAGTTAGAACTGGACATGGAACAACAGACTGGTTCCAAATAGGAAAAGGAGTACATGAAGGCTGTATATTGTCACCCTGCTTATTTAACTTATATGCAGAGTACATCATGAGAAACGCTGGACTGGAAGAAACATAAGCTGGAATCAAGATTGCCAGGAGAAATATAAATAACCTCAGATATGCAGATGACACCACCTTTATGGCAGAAAGTGAAAAGGAACTAAAAAGCCTCTTCATGAAAGTGAAAGTGGAGAGTGAAAAAGTGGGCTTAAAGCTCAACATTCAGAAAACGAAGATCATGGCATCTGGTCCCATCACTTCATGGGAAATAGATGGGGAAACAATGGAAACAGTGTCAGACTTTATTTTTCTGGGCTCCAAAATCACTACAGATGGTGACTGCAGCCATGAAATTAAAAGATGCTTACTCCTTGGAAGGAAAGTTATGACCAACCTACATAGCATATTCAAAAGCAGAGACATTACTTTGCCAACAAAGTTTCGTCTAGTCAAGGCTATGGTTTTTCCTGTGGTGATGTATGGATGTGAGAGTTGGACTGTGAAGAAGGCTGAGCGCTGAAGAATTGATGCTTTTGAACTGTGGTGTCGGAGAAGACTCTTGAGGGTCCCTTGGACTGCAAGGAGATCATTAAATCAGTTATTACAACTGGATTACAAAACATTTAGCCATAGAAGTTTTTTAAAGGCCTGTACTGGGTGGCTTTAGTGGTAAAGGACCTGCTTGCCAGTGCAGGAACCATAAGACTACAGGTTTGATTCCTTGGTTGGGAAGATCTCCTGGAGGAGGACACAGCAACTCACTCCAGTATTCTTGCCTGAAGAATTCCATGGAGAGAGGAGCCTGGCAAGCTACAGTCCATGGATTTGCAAAGAGTCGGACATGACTGAACCAACTTAGGATGCATGCACTGTCAGAAATGATAACCTTATACATTTGACAGGATACAAGTAACACAGCTAGTCGCACTGACAAAGATGTAGTGCTAAAAGGAAATGCAAAGCACTGGAAAATAAAGAACAAATTTAAACAGTTATACTAATTATTAAAAAATAATTAGTATAACTAGCTGTAATCCAGTTGTAATAACTGATTTAATGAATTATCTGCAGTTTCACTGTAATGGCTGTATACACTTATGCATGACTTAACCTTTGAGATAAGCACCTGCCACTGGCAGAATCAACCAGGTAGAGAGAAAAAGATAAGCGTTTTAGTTCTACTCACAAAAGACATAATCTACCAAACTACTGAAAGTCATAATTAATTGAAGGAGATTTTCCTCACATCTGGAAAGCATATATTTAAACCAGTAATCTTTTTTAAGTAGAAACCATAAAAATTACAACCATCTTTACCAGTTTACTGAGTCCTATGTAACTAGTACATTTTGTTAACAGTTGTACGAAGTCATCAGCTTATTAGAATTCTTCAAGTTTTTACTCAGTTCAATATTATGATCTGAAAGACAGAAACATGTAAAAATCCAAATGTCCTTTATATAAATCTTGAAGAGGCATTTTCCCAAAGGCATGTGAGTGAAAACAGAACTGTCTGTTTGACAGTTAATGACAAAAAACTTAAGAAGGCACGTTTATATCTAATGCAATTGATACAGTAACCTGGTTACTGCTGTGACATACAACACTTCCAGAAAGAAACTAAAATTATGGACAGCAAGGAGATCAAACTATTCAAGCCTAAAGGAAATCAGTCCTGAATATTCATGGATGCTGAAGCTGAAGCTCCAATATTTTGGCCACCTGATGCGAAGAACTGACTCATTGGAAAAGACCCAGATCCTGGGAAAGACTGAAGGCAAGAGAATAAGGGGATGACAGAGGATGAGATGGTTGGATGGCATCACCGACTTGATGGACAGGAGTTCGAGTAAGCTCCGGGAGTTAGTGATGGACAGGGAAACTTGGCAAGCTGCAGTCCGTGGGGTCTCAAAGAGCTGGACACGACTGAGTGACTGAACTGACAGACAGATGACTGATACTATTCTACCAGGATATATCAGATTTTTAGGAGCTCCATATAATCTCTGGACTATCTGTATCATTTACCATATTATAAAACTTAAATTTTATTATTCATTTGATATTAATTCACTTGCAGTTTAACACACCAAACGAATCAATTAGTTGAATACCTACCTTCCTTTGGGTCCTTCAGGGGCCCTTTGAAGCATCCCAAAGTTAGCAAGAGGACAAGGGTACTTTATCAGAATTTGATTTGGGAAGTTTTGTCAAAAAAAGCTGTAAAACAAAAACACAACAGGATCATAGATCACTGTGAAACAGTAGTTATTTACTTAGCCAAAGTGACAATAAAAGATTTCAAAGGCAAATACAGATTATTTAAAAGGTAAATAAACTTAAAATCTCTTATTAAAGGCAGTGTAACATCTTTAGAAAACTTGTCTTTTCTAATAGAGAGAAGTCAAGTTTAAGGTTTGCACCAACTTAAAGGTTCATTTATTCAACCTGGTAGCTCAGACCGTAAAGTATCTGCCTATAATGCGGGAGACCTGGGTTCGATCCCTGGGTCGGAAAGATCCCACGGAGAAGGAAATGGCAACACACTCCAGTATTCTTACCTGGAAAATCCCATGGACTGAGGATCCTGATAGGCTACAGTCCATGGGCTCCCAAAGAGTCAGACACGACTGAGCGACTTCACTCACTTTTACTCAATTAAACTTGTTTAAACTTGGTCAGTCCTGACTGCTCATGTACAAAATTCCTTTTTCAGGGTCTACTTTTCACAAACGTTCCATCACTTAATTTTAGCACAATATTAACTTTCATGTTGTTGAATATCTTGAGAGATCCGAAAATATGATTATTTCTAAAAGTTCACTCAAAATTCATCACATTTGCACTTTCTTTCCTCAAAAGTTACATTATATCAAGTTACTTTCCTCGCTTGGATGTATGTATGTCTTCCTTAGATCCTTCTATGGATGTGAAAGTGGGACTATAAGGAAAGCTGAGCACCGAAGAATTTATGCTTTTGAACTGTGGTGTTGGAGAAGACTCTTCAGAGTCACTTGGACAGTAAGGAGATACAACCAGCCGATCCTAAAGGAAATAAGTCCTGAACATTCATTGGAAGGACTGATGCTGAAGCTGAAACTCCAGTACTTTGGCCACCTGATGTGAAGAACTGACTCATTTGTAAAGACCCAGATGCTGGGAAAGATTGAAGGCAGGAGAAGAAGGGAACAGAGGATGAGATGGTTGGATGGCATCACTGACTCAATGGACATGAGTTTGAGTAAGCCCTAGGAGTTGGTGATGGACGGGGGGAGTCCTGGCGTGATGCAGTCCATGGAGTAACAAAGAGTCAGATACGACTGAGTGACTGAACTAAACTGACTTTCCTTGTTTACAAATTTGCAACAGATATAATAAGATCTTATTTAGTTTATATTAAACCTAGGTACAATGAAAATATTATATTTAATGTTGATGACTCAGATGTGTCTATATTAATTATATAAACAAAACTGAACATTATTGCTAGTACCAATGTAACATTGAACATTTCCCAGTTCGTGTGAACCTGAAATTAATTTAGCTGAATTTATCTTATATTCAGAATTATTTGATTTGTAAGCACTAACTTTTGTTTAAGTCAATTAAATAGAGTTTTCACAAATCAACCACAGTGATGCTCTTCAAAAAAACATATATAAACACACAGAGAGACCTCAGTTTTTATTTCAAAATTTCAATCCTAAATGAGGTGCAGCAATGTAAATTCTATCAATTTACAAGAGGTTGAATTAGAATTGGATGGGGAACACATGTATACCTGTGGCAGATTCATGCTGATGTATGGCAAAACCAATACAATATTGTAAAGTACTTAACCTCCAATTAAAATAAATAAATTTATATTTAAAAAAAAGAATTGGGTTTCTCACAGATGGAGCAAGTCAAGCCCACTTGGCTAGATGGCTAATATGTGCATAAAAAGCAATTTCTAATTACCTTGGACAAGCCAACTTCTAGATTATATTCTCCTCTTGAAAATTTGCATTTTATAAAGACCACAGAAATTAGGGTTCCTGAGAAGAACAGGTAAGACATCTGCATCTCAAAGATACAGACTAGTTCTTCCTAGGATGAATTTGTTTTCCCTTTGTTTAATACTGAGGGAGAAAGATGTGAAGGCAACAGGAAAGACAGGCTTAGTAATCTGCCTTATAGCCGTTCCAGGAGTTCAGCAGCCAGCAGGGAGTGGGCTCAGTGTTTTGCTTGAAACAATATATGCCTAACGATGCACATGTGCACCAAGTCGCTTCAGTCATATCCAACTCTTTGCGACCCCGTGGACTGTATCCCACCAGGCTCCTCTGTTCATATGATTCCCCAAGCAAGAATACTGGAGTGAGTTTCAGTTTCCTTTTCCAGAGCATCTTCCTAACACGAGGATCAAAGCTGCGTCTTTTGCATCTCCTGCATTGGCAGGCAGGTTCTTTACCACTAGCACGAACTGGGAAGCCATAACAATGCACAGATGTTGTCTTGTTGGGGGCAGGCACTAATGGTCTGCTCCATTCCCTTGCTCCCTTATCCTGTCATAGGAGTCTTCAAGCAGAAGGTGCCCTAATGGCTTTTAAGTGCCTGACCCATGCTTACACAATTTTAATTGGTCTGGTCCTCAGGTTAAGGGACAAAGAGGAAAAGACAGTCCTCGCCCATTTGGGTAGCAGTTACTGGGGACAGTGGATTATGGAGCCTTTGGAACACTCTGGAGTGTAACCCTGGCCAGAGTTCCCCAACTGCTTCCACAGGCACTAGCCTGTTTGCAGAGGGTTCAAGGAGTGAGAAATGAGAGTATGGGGAACTTTATAGGAAGTACTTCTCATTTTAGCATGAGTAGTTAATACCAGATGTTTGTGTATTACCAAAGTAGCTAGAATGAACCAAAACCTAGCCAGCCAGAAAATCACACTAACCTGACTTCCCAATCTCATTAGATCTGTGACCTTTGTCCAAAATGCCTTATAAATGGAATTTTCCTTCACAGGGAAGCTCCCTAAGTTGGAGCTAAAACTCCTCACTATCAAAGTTACCCAGGACTCCTGTAGGAAAAATCAGAATCAGGTGCCTAAAGTCCAAGGGAGCCCCCAGGTCTTTTCATTCATTGTGAAAGTGTTCCTCTCCTTTGCAAGGTGTTTGTAACTGTGAAATTGTATAATTGGGAGCCATTTAGAGACCATTGCTTTTCTGTTCCTCAGATATCTAATATAGGCTCAAAGAGGTTTCCTTCAAAACAGATGAAATATGTGTCATCTTTATAAGTTTGATAACAACAAAGCACAAAAGACAGGCAGATTTCATGAAAAAAAATAAAATAAAATAAAATAAATAAATTGCATTGATGCACAGATGATCCAGCTCCCAACTCAGGTAAATAAATTTACTATATAAAAGTGAACTGTTACAACTAGGGTAGGCTTAACCCCTCTATGAACTAGTTCCCAATGAACCAGTTCTAACTCAAGTAAATTCCAAAACCTCCCCCTGCCAACAGGATACCCCATCCAAATTGGCATGTGCCATAAAGGAAAAGTCCAAATTGAGGGGATAATATATTCCCAGCACACCAGAGAGACATAGCTTACAAAATCAAGTCCATCAACTCATAGCACAAAGGGGCACACAGAACTGCAAACAAACTGGCTATTGAATTGGGTAGACTTACCCCATGAAATTGATTCCATTGATTCATAGAAGTTTGTCAGTTCCTTGCTTCAACTGACAAGTGTAGGGTGAGCCAGTGCTGCTTCAAGGAATCTTGAAGGAAAGATTCTCAGGACAAATGGACCAAGCAGCTGCTAGGGCCTTGCCCCAGTACTTCCTGACTGGGTTGGCTAGCCATAAGGAGCAAGGCTGCTGTCTGGCTAAGCCAAATTTGTTACCGAGTCCAAGCTTGATCTGCTTGCCGCATGACAGGCCAATGAATCTGAGAGAGGAGGTGTTGAGGCAAGGAATATGCTTTTATTCAGAGAGCCAGATGGCCAAAGAGATGCCAGAATAATGTCTAACAATAATCATTTTGTCAGGGAGGGTCTGGATGCCAGGTTCTTTTATGGATCAGAGATGGGGAGGGAAGTGAGGAAACAAAAAGGCCATTAATCTTCAAATGGTTAAATCTATAGGCTGATGTGTTAATTTCTTCCTTCCTGTCATCTACAGGTGGATAGAGTTCTGAACAAAGTCACTTTAGTTTAACAGTGAGTCAGAGGGTCAGGATTCTGAGGTAGGCCATTATGTATGATTCTAATAACAAAAGCAATGGCAAGCAAGTCAAAGAAACAGTTCAACATGGAGTCAGAATTGACTTCTCCCTGCAACAAAATTGAATTTCATGTGCTGTTTGTACATTTTGGAGGTTAATTCCTTGCCAATTGCTTCATTTGCAAATACTTTCTACCATTCTGAGGGTTGTACTTTTGTTTTGTTTTTAGTTTCCTTTGCTGTACAAAAGCTATTACATTTAATTAAGTCCCCCTACCCCCCCCTTTTTTTTCATTTTTCTTCTTATTTGCATTACTCTAGGAGGGAACGGGAAAATATTTTTTTTGTAATTTATGTCATAAATTGTTCTGCCACTGATTTCCTCTAATATTTTCATAGTATCTGGCCTTACATTTAGATTATCAATCCATTTAGAGTTTATTTTTTCTGTATGGTGTTAGACAGTGTTCTAATTTCATTGTTTTACATGAAGCTGTTTTGTTTTCCTTGCACCAATGTATAGAAGAAGCTGTCTTTTCTCCATTTTATATTCTTCCCTCTTTTGTCTAAGATAAAATAACTATAGCTGTGTGGGTTTATCTCTGAGCTTTCTATTATTTTCCATTGATCAACAAATACTTCTGTTTTTATGCCAGTACCATACTGTCTTAATGGCTGTAGCTTTGTAGTATACTCTTATGTCAGGGAACTTGATTCCTCCAGCTCCATTTTTCTTTCTCAGGGTTGCTTTGGCTATTTGGGGTTTTTTGTGTCTTCATACAAGTTGTGAAACTGTTTGTTCTAATTCTGTGAAAAATGCTTTGATAATTTGATAGGGATAGCATTGAATCTATAGGCTGCTCTGGGTGACATAGTCATTTTGATAAAATTTATTGTTCCAACCCAAAAAAATGATATGTTTCTCCATCTGTTTGTGTAATCTTATATATTTTCTCACCAGTATTTTACAGTTTTCAGACAAAAAAAAAAAAACTCAAGTGAATAATATACCAGGAAACACATTAATCAAACTAACAAAAATTAAATACAAAGAAAAAAGTATTAATTAGCAGCAAGAGGAAAGCAACAAAAATTATGCAAAGGAGTCCCCATAAGGTAATCAGTTAATATTTCAGCAGAAAGTCTGCAGGCCAAAAGGTAGTAGCAGGATATATTAAAAATAATGAAAAGGAAAAAAATTGCAATCAAGATAACCCAACAAGGCTCTCATTTAGATTTTTCTTTACTTTTTAAATTATTTATTTTGGTTAATAAAATGTAATTATTTATTTTTTTGACAGTTTACAAAAATCCTTTATTTATTTATTTATTTATTTTGCATGATACTTGACTTACTTTGTTATGCTGGTTTCTGCCATATATCAACATGAATCAACCTCTACCTCTTGGAACCCCCTCCCCCTTTCCATACCATCCCATCCCTCTAGGTTGTCACAGAGCTCCAGACTGAACTCCCTGAGCTATACAATAACTTCCCACTAGCTATGTTGTACACATTATGGTGTATTTTTCTCAATGCTATTCTCTCAATTCCTCACACCCTCTCCTTCCTCCCCCAGTGTCCATAAATCTGTTCTCTATGTCCAAGTCTCTATTCCTGCCCTGCAAATAGGTTCATCAGAAACATTTCTCTAGATTCTGTATATATGCATTAATATATAATATTTGTTTTTCTCTTTCTGACTTAACTTCACTCTGTATAACAAGCTCTGAGTTTATCCACCTCACTAGAACTGACTCAAATGTGTTCCTTTTCATGGCTGAGTAATATTCCATTGTCTATATATACTACAACTTCTTTATCCATTCATCTGTCAAAGATACATAGGTTGCTTTCTTGTCCTGGCTATTGTAAATAGTATTTCAATGAACATTGGAGTACATGTGTTTTTTTAAATTATGGTTTACTCAGGGTATATGGTCTGCAGTGGAATTGCTGGATTTAGCTGAAAAATCACAAGATTTACAGACAAGTAAAAGCTAACAGAATATAGTACCACTAAATCAGCTTTAAAACAAATGCTAAAAAGAATTTCCCTAGGCAGGAGACAGAAGAGAAGGGAACAAAAGAGAAAGAGAAGAAAAAAGACCTACAAAATGAAACCCAAAGCAATTAAGAGAATGGCAATAGAAACATACATGATCAATAATTACCTTAAATGTAAATGGATTAAATGCTATAATCAAAAGACATAGATTGGCCAAATGGATACAAAACCGAGATTATATATATGCTGTCTACTAGATACCAACTTCAGATCTAAGGACAGATGCAGACTGAAAATGAGAGGATGGAAAAAGATATTTCATGCAAAGGAAATCAAAAGAAAGCTAAAGTAGTAATAGTCATACAAAAATGTAGAGTTTAAAAGAAGACTGTTGTAGGAAACAGGGAAGAACACTGCATAATGATCAAGGGATCAATCAAGAAGATGTAACAACTGCAAATATATATGCATCCAACATAGGAACATCTCAATATACAAGGCAAATCCTAACAACTATCAAAGGGGAAATCAACAGTAAGAGAGCAATAGTGGGAAACTTTAGCACCCCTCTTATATCAATTGGCAAATTATCCATACAGAGAATTAATAAGGAAACACAAGCCTTAAATGACAGATTAAACATCATAGGGCATTCCATCTGAAAGCAGAAGAATACACTTTCTTTCCAAATGCACACAAAACCTATTTCAGGATAATCACATCCTGGTTCACAAATCAAACCTCAGTAATTTAAGAAAGTGGAAATCATATCAGGCATCTTTTCCAACCACAAGACTATGTGATTAGAAAACAACTACAAGGGAAAAATAGTTAAAAAAAAAAAAAAAAAAAAGAAGGCTAAACAATATGTTGCTAAATAATCAATGGATCACAGAAGAAATTAAAGAAGAAATTTAAAAATACCTATAGACAAATGGCAACAGAAACATAATCAAAACCTATAGGACATAGCAAAAACAGTTATAAGAGGGAAGTTTATAAATAATACAATCTTACCTTAAGAAAACAAATCTCCAATAAACAACCTAACCTTACACATTAATCAACTAGATAAAGAAGAACAAACAAAACCCAAAGTTAGTAGAAGGAAAAGAATCACAAAGATAAGAGCAAAAATAGATGAAATAGAGATGAAGAAAGAACAGCAAAGATCAATGAACCTAAAGGCTGTTATTGTTCTTTTTGTTTTTTTTTAACTCTACAATATTGTATTGGTTTTGCCATATATCAAAATGAATCTGCCACAGGTATACATGTGTTCCCCATCCTGAACCCTCCTCCCTCCGCCCTCCCCATACCATCCCTTTGGGTCGTCCCAGTGCACCAGCCCCAAGCATCCAGTATCGTGCATCAAACCTGGACTGGCGACTAGTTTCACATATGATATTATACGTATTTCAATGCCATTCTCCCAAATCATGCCACCCTCTCCCTCTCCCACAGAGTCCATAAGACTGTTCTATACATCAGTGTCTCTTTTGCTGTCTCGTATACAGGGTTATTGTTACCATCTTTCTAAATTCCATATATATGTTTTAGTATACTGTATTGGTGTTTTTCTTTCTGGCTTACTTCACTCTGTATAATAGGCTCCAGTTTCATCCACCTCATTAGAACTGATTCAAATGTATTCTTTTTAATGGCTGAGTAATACTCCTTTGTGTATATGTACCATAGCTTTCTTATCCATTCATCTGCTTATGGACATCGAGGTTGCTTCCATGTCCTGGCTACTATAAACAGTGCTGCGACGAACATTGGGGTACACGTGTCTCTTTCAATTCTGGTTTCCTCAGTGTGTATGCCCAGCAGTGGGATTGCTGGATCATAAAGCAGTTCTATTTCCAGTTTTCTGAGGAATCTCCACATTGCTCTCCATAGTGGCTGTACTCGTTTGCACTTCCACCAACAGTGTAAGAGGGTTCCCTTTTCTGTACACCCTCTCCAGCATTTATTGCTTGTAGACTTTAGGATTGCATCCATTCTGACTGGCGTGAAATGGTACCTCATAGTGGTTTTGATTTGCATTTCTCTGATAATAAGTGATGTTGAACATCTTTTCATGTGTTTGTTAGCCATCTGTATGTCTTTTTTGGAGAAATGTCTATTTAGTTCTTTGGCCCATTTTTTGATTGGGTCATTTATTTTTCTGGAATTGAGGTACAGGAGTTGCTTGTATATTTTTGAGATTAATTGTTTGTCTGTTGCTTTATTTGCTATTATTTTCTCCCATTCTGAAGGCTATTTTTTCACCTTGCTTATAGTTTCCTTTGTTGTGCAGAAGCTTTTAAGTTTAATTAGGTCCCCTTTGTTTATTTTTGCTTTTATTTCCAATATTCTGGGAGGTGGGTCATAGAGGATCCTGCTGTGATATATTTTGCAGAGTGTTTTGCCTATGTCCTCCTCTAGGAGTTTTATAGTTTCTGGTCTTATGTTTAGATCTTTAATCTATTTTGAGTTTATTTTTGTGTATGGTGTTAGAAAGTGGTCTAGTTTCATTCTTTTACAAGTGGTTGACCAGTTTTCCCAGTACCACTTGTTAAAGAGATTGTCTTTAATCCATTGTATATTCTTGCCTCCTTTGTCAATGATAAGGTGTCCATAGGTGCCTGGATTTATCTCTGGGCTTTTTATTTTGTTCCATTGATCTATATTTCTGTCTTTGTGCCAGTACCATACTGTCTTGATGACTGTGGCTTTGTAGTAGAGCCTGAAGTCAGGTAGGTTGATTCCTCCAGTTCCATTCTTCTTTCTCAAGATAGCTTTGGCTATTCAAGGTTTTTTGTATTTCCATACAAATTGTGAAATTATTTGTTCTAGCTCTGTGAAGAATACCGTTGGTAGCTTGATAGGGATTGTATTGAATCTATAAATTGCTTTGGGTAGTATACTCATTTTCACTATATTGATTCTTCCAATCCATGAACATGGTATATTTCTCCATCTAGTAGTGTCCTCTTTGATTTCTTTCACCAGTGTTTTATAGTTTTCTATATATATGTCTTTAGTTTCTTTAGGTAGATATATTCCTAAGTATTTTATTCTTTTCGTTGCAATGTTGAATGGAATTTTTTCCTTAATTTCTTTCTATTTTCTCATTATTAGTGTCTAGGAATGCAAGGGATTTCTCTGTGTTGATTTTATATCCTGCAACTTTACTATATTCATTGATTAGTTCTAGTAATTTTCTGGTGGAGTCTTTAGGGTTTTCTATATAGAGGATCATGTCATCTGCAAACAGTGAGAGTTTTACTTCTTCTTTTCCAATTTGGATTCCTTTAATTTCTTTTTCTGCTCTGATTGCTGTGGCCAAAACTTCCAAAACTATGTTGAATAGTAATGGTGAAAGTGGGCACCCTTGTCTTGTTCCTGATTTTAGAGGAAATGCTTTCAATTTTTCACCATTGAGGATAATGTTTGCTGTGGGTTTGTCATATATAGCTTTTATTATGTTGAGGTATGTTCCTTCTATTTCTGCTTTCTGGAGAGTTTTTATCATAAATGGATGTTGAATTTTGTCAAAGGCTTTCTCTGCATCTATTGAGATAATCATATGGCTTTTATTTTTCAACTTGTTAATGTGGTGTATTACATTGATTGATTTGTGGATATTGAAGAATCCTTGCATCCCTGGGATAAAGCCCACTTGGTCATGGTGTATGATCTTTTTAATGTGTTGTTGGATTCTGATTGCTAGAATTTTGTTAAGGATTTTTGCATCTATGTTCATCAGTGATATTGGCCTGTAGTTTTCTTCTTTTGTGGCATCTTTGTCATGTTTTGGTATTAGGGTGATGGTGGCTTCATAGAATGAGTTTGGAAGTTTACCTTCCTCTGCAATTTTCTGGAAGAGTTTGAGTAGGATAGGTGTTAGCTCTTCTCTAAATGTTTGGTAGAATTCAGCTGTGAAGCCGTCTGGACCTGGGCATTTGTTTGCTGGAAGATTTCTGATTACACTTTCAATTTCCATGCTTGTGATGGGTCTGTTAAGATTTTCTATTTCTTCCTGGTCCAGTTTTGGAAAGTTGTACTTTTCTAAGACTTTGTCCATTTCTTCCACGTTGTCCATTTTATTGCCATACAATTTTTGATAGTAGTCTCTTATGATCCTTTGTATTTCTGTGTTGTCTGTTGTGATCTTTCCATTTTCATTTCTAATTTTATTGATTTGATTTTTCTCCCTTTATTTCTTGATGAGTCTGGCTAATGGTTTGTCAATTTTATTTATCCTTTCAAAGAACCAGCTTTTGGCTTTGTTGATTTTTGCTATGGTCTCTTTTGTTTCTTTTACATTTATTTTTGCCCTAATTTTTAAGATTTCTTTCCTTCTACTAACCATTGGATTCTTCCTTTCTTCCTTTTCTAGTTGCTTTAGGTTTAGAGTTAGGTTATTTATTTGATTTTTTTCTTGTTTCTTGAGATATGCCTGTATTGCTATGAACTTTCCCCTTAGGACTGCTTTTAGAGTGTCCCACAGGTTTTGGGTTGTTGTGTTTTCATTTTCATTCGTTTCTATGCAAATTTTGGTTTCTTTTTTTATTTCTTCTGTGATTTGTTGGTTATTCAGCAGCATGTTGTTCAGCCTCCATATGTTGGAATTTTTAATAGTTTTTCTCCTGTAGTTGAGATCTAATCTTACTGCACTGTGGTCAGAAAAGATGCTTGGAATGATTTCATTTTTTTGAATTTACCAAGGCTTGATTTATGGCCCAGGATGTGATCTATCCTGCAGAAGGCTCCGTGTGCGCTTGAGAAAAAGGTGAAATTCATTGTTTTGGGATGAAATGTCCTATAGATATCAATTAAGTCTAACTGGTCTATTGTATCATTTAAAGTTTGTGTTTCGTTGTTAATTTTCTGTTTAATTGATCTATCCATAGGTGTGAGTGGGGTATTAAAGTCTCCCACTATTATTGTGTTATTGTTAATTTCTCCTTTCATACTTGTTATTATTTGTCTTACATATTGTGGTGCTCCTATGTTGGGTGCATATATATTTATAATTGTTATATCTTCTTGGATTGATTCTTTGATCATTATGTAGTGACTGTCTTTGTCTCTTTTCACAGCCTTTGTTTTAAAGTCTATTTTATCTGATATGAGTATTGCTACTCCTGCTTTCTTTTGGTCCCTATTTGCATGGAAAATCTTTTCCCAGCCCTTCACTTTCAGTCCGTATGTGTTCCCTGTTTTGAGGTGGGTCTCTTGTAGACAACATATGTAGGGGTCTTGTTTTTGTATCCATTCAGCCAGTCTTTGTCTTTTGGTTGGGGCATTCAACCCATTTATGTTTAAGGTAGTTATTGATAGGTATGATCCCATTGCCATTTACATTATTGTTTTGGGTTCGAATTTATACACCCTTTTTGTGTTTCCTGTCTAGAGAATATCCTTTAGTATTTGTTGGAGAGCTGGTTTGGTGGTGCTGAATTCTCTCAGCTTTTGCTTGTCTGTAAAGCTTTTGATTTCTCCTTCATATTTGAATGAGATCCTTGCTGGGTACAATAATCTGGGCTGTAGGTTATTCTTTTTCATCACTTTAAGTATGTCTTGCCATTCCCTCCTGGCTAGAAGAGTTTCTATTGAAAGATAAGCTGTTATCCTTATGGGAATTCCCTTGTGTGTTATTTGTTGTTTTTCCCTTGCTGCTTTTAATATTTGTTCTTTGTGTTTGATCTTTGTTAATTTGATTAATATGTGTCTTGGGGTGTTTCGCCTTGGGTTTGTCCTGTTTGGGACTCTCTGGGTTTCTTGGACTTCAGTGATTATTTCCTTCCCCATTTTAGGGAGGTTTTCAACTATTATCTCCTCAAGTATTTTCTCATGGTCTTTCTTTTTGTCTTCTTCTTCTGGGACCCCTATGATTCGAATGTTGTAGTGTTTAGTATTGTCCTGGAGGTGTCTGAGATTGTCCTTATTTCTTTTAATTCGTTTTTCTTTTTTCCTCTCTAATTCATTTATTTCTACCATTCTATCTTCTAATTCACTAATCCTATCTTCTGCCTCTGTTATTCTACTGTTTTTCCCTCCAGAGTGTTTTTGATCTCATTTATTGCATTATTCATTATATATTGACTCTTTTTTGTTTCTTCTGGGTCCTTGTTAAACCTTTCTTGCATCTTCTCAATCCTTGTCTCCAGGCTATTTATCTTTGATTCCATTTTGATTTCAAGATTTTGGATCAATTTCACTATCATTATTCGGAATTCTTTATCAGGCAGATTCCCTATCTCTTCCTCTTTTGTTTGGTTTAGTGGGCATTTATCCTGTTCCTTTAGCTGCTGGGTATTCCTCTGTCTCTTCATTTCATTTAAATTGCTGAGTTTGGGGTGTCCTTCCTGTATTCTGGCAGTTTGTGGAGTTCTTTTTATTGTGGCATTTCCTCTCTGTGTGTGGGTTTGTACAGGTGGCTTGTCAAGGTTTCTTGGTTAGGGAAGCTTGTGTCGGTGTTCTGGTGGGTGGAGCTGGATTTCTTTTCTCTGGAGTGCAATGAAGTGTCCAGTAATGAGTTATGAGATGTCTATGGTTTTGGGGTGACTTTGGGCAGCCTGTATAGTGGAGCTCAGGGCTGTGTTCCTGTGTTGCTGGAGAATTTGCTTGGTATGTCTTGCCCTGGAACATGTTGGCCCTTGTGTGGTGCTTGGTTTCAGTGTAGGTATCGAGACATTTGATGAGCTCCTTTCAATTAATGTTCCTGGGAGTCAGGAGTTCCCTGGAGTCAGGGTTTGGACATAAGCCTCCTGCTTCCAGTTATCGGTCTTATTTTTACAGTAGTCTCAAAACTTTTCCTTCTATACAGCACCATTGATAAAACATCTAGGTTAAAGATGAAAAGTTTCTCCCCCGTGAGGTTCACCCAGAGAGGCTCACATGGAGAAGAGAAGGGGGAGGAGGGAGTTAGAGGTGACCTGAATGAGATGAGGTGGAATCAATAGAGGACAGAGCGGGCTAACCAGTAATCACTTCCTTATGTGCACTGCACAACTGGACTACTCAGAGATGTTCATGGAGTTATACAGAGAAGAGAAGAGGGAGGAAGGAGACAGAGGTGGCCAGGAGGATAAAAGGGGGGAATGAAAAGGAGAGAGACAGATCCAGCCAGTAATGAGTTCCCTAAGTGTTCTCCACAGTCTGGAACACACAGTAATTCACTGAGTTGGGTAGAGTAGAGAGGTGTTAGGGAGGAGACACAGGCGACCTGGTGGAGAAAAAGGAGAGTCCAAAGGGGGAGAGAGCAGTCAAAAAAAAAGCTCCCTAGTGAAAAATGGGTACTGAAGATTGTGTTCTTAAAGGTACAAAATTGGTATCAAATACCTAAAAGCAAAAATTAAAAATCTAGAGTAGAGTTTGGAATTTCAAAAATACAATATTAAAGAAAAGAAGAAGGAAAAGAAAGAGAGAAAAAGAAAAAAAAGAAAAAAATCCCAAAAATTATAAAGAAAATATAGGTACAAAATTGATAACAAATACCAAAAAGCAAAAGTTAAAAATCTAGAGTAGAGTTTGGAATTTCAAAAATACAATGTTAAAGAAAAGAAGAAGAAAAAGAAAGAGAGGGGAAAAAAAAACAAAGTCACAAAACTTATAAAGATATAGGTACAAAATTGATAACAAATACCAAAAAGCTAAAATTAAAAATCTAGAGCAGAGTTTGGAGTTTCAAAAATACAACGTTAAAGAAAAGAAAATTTAAAAAAAGAAAGAAAGAGAAAAAGGCAAAAAAAAAAAAAAAAAACAAGGTCACAAAAATTATAAAAAATATATATATGAAGTTTGCTTTTTTTTTTTTAAAAGGGCTCTTTTTTTTTTGTAAAGTAGTAGTAGGTTATAAAAGTGAAAATTAAAGGAGTAATAGAGGACTTAAATTTTTTTTTTAATTAAGAAAAAAGAAAGAAAGATCGTAAAAAAAGTAAAAATATATCTAGGCCTTTCTCTGGTGTTGCTGTGGGTATTGTGGGGTCAG
Organism: Bos grunniens; assembly: GCF_055505025.1. Taxonomy (NCBI): domain Eukaryota; kingdom Metazoa; phylum Chordata; class Mammalia; order Artiodactyla; family Bovidae; genus Bos; species Bos grunniens. The sequence continues at coordinate 2,809,474 of NC_141179.1, read as the reverse complement.
TTCATTTTTGGCTAGTTCCTTGTTTTGGCTTATATTTCTCAAGTTCTATAGGCCCCTTCCTATGTAGTCGGTACTAACCACGGGGTTTTAATCTATTGCCTGTCGCTTCCAAGGCGGTTCCCTCTGTTATAGCTTCTTCTGTTTGCTGGTCTCTTCAGTGTCTGATTTTCACCCTGATACAAAGAGGGTGGTGGTGGACACTTTTTTTCTTTTTTTTAAGGCTCACTTGTTCAGTCGTGCTGTGGGGAGGGAGGGACGCTGCAAACAAATAACACTGGCGTGTGCTTGCAGTGCCTCAGCCACACTGGGCCTGACCCTGCTCATGGCGTGTGTAGCCTCCCTGCCCACACTGCTCAGGCTCTAGTTTGCTCTGCCAGGAACCATCCGCGGCCGGCCCTGGGCTGCTTGCACCTCCCAGGTCTAAGCCGCTCAGGTTCAGGCACTCGGGTAGTCCTCAGAGGCACAGACTCGGTTGGGCCTGCGTTTTGTGCCCTTCCCAGGTCCGAGCAGGAGAAGGCAATGGCACCCCCCTCCAGTACTCTTGCCTGGAAAATCCCATGGACAGAGGAGCCTGGAAGGCTGCAGTCCATGGGGTTGCTAAGAGTCGGGCACAACAGAGCGACTTCATTTTCACTTTTCACTTTCATGCATTGGAGAAAGAAATGGCAACCCACTCCGGTGTTCTTGCCTGGAGAATCCCAGGGATGGGGGAGCCTGATGGACTGCCGTCTATGGGGTTGCACAGAGTCGGACTCGACTGAAGCGACTTAGCAGCAGGTCCAAGCAGCTCAGGTGATGAGGTGTTTGGCGAGCGCGGTTGCTGCGACTTATTGCCTCCCCGCTGCTCGGTTATCTGAGTGTACAACCGGCGCACCTTCTCAGGTGGATGTTGACTGTCCAGAACCCCAAGAAGTTTTAGTTAGCAAAGAAGCCTGCATACAGTTTTGTAGATAATGTCTCTCTGGGGCTGCGATTGCCCCCTTCCAGCTCTGGCTTCCTGTCACTGGAGAGGGATGGTCTGCAGCTGGCTAGCTCTGTTCAGTCCTTTGTTCTCTGCACAGGCCTGGCGGTGTCTTAGGTTAGGGCTGGCTTTTCACGTGGTAGATATTCCACAGTCTGGTTTGCTAGCCCAAATTATTTCGCTCAGGTAGCGCTCGGGTTATTCAGGCCAGATCCGTACTCTAAGCAATGCAGCCCGTGCCACGCCTCCCTGCCCAGCCCCCGCTTGCTAGAGGCAGATGCAGGCATCTGCGCTGCTTCTCCACTGGGGGAGTTACCATAGGGCTTGTAATCTGTGAGTTTTAATTGTTTATTTATTTTTCCTCCCTGTTATGTTGCCCTCTGTGCTTCCAAGGCTCGCCACAGACTCGGCAGTGAAAAACTTTCCTGGTGTTTGGAAACTTCTCTCTTTTTAAGACTCCCTTCCCGGGACTGAGCTCCGTTCCTCCCTCTTTTGTCTCTTTTTTTGTCTTTTATATTTTTTCCTACCTCCTTTCGAAGACAATGGGTTGTTTTTCTGGGTGCCTGATGTCCTCTGCCAGCATTCAGAAGTTGTTTTGTGGAATTTACTGGGCGTTTAAGTGTTCTTTTGATGAATTTGTGGGGGAGAAAGTGTTCTCCCCGTCCTATTCCTCCACCATCTTAGCTCCTCCCCTATTCTTTTTTTGAGAAGATAAACAAAACTGATAAACCTTAAGCTAGACTCATCAAGATAAAAGGAAAAGGACTCAATTCAATAAAATTAGAAATGAAAAATAAGAAATTATAATATACACCACGGAAATATAAAGAATTTAAATACATTACTACAAGCAGCTATATACCAATACAATGAGCAGCCTAGAAGAAACAGATTCTTATAATTTGTTGGTATAAATTTCCAAGACTGAAACAGGAAGAAATAGAAAACATGAACAGGTCAATCACAGTTAAAAAAAAAAAAAGGGCAAAGAAAACATAACAATAATCAAGAAACAAAAAGGCTGAAAATCAAGCAGAAAAAAAAAATGAAATACTGAAATAAAAATATATTAAAAATGCAAGAAGTAAAAATAATAAAACAACAACAAAAATTCCTTGGGGCTTCTGCTACCTGTATCCTTGCCTCCATGGTGAGCCACAGCCAACCCCTGCCTCGTCTAGAGGCCCTCAAGACCCTAAGCAGGTCTCTGGACCCACTGTGGGCACTGTGGGGGCAGCTCAGACTCCAGCCTCTCCCAACTCCTACATGTATGTGCCCACAAAGTCCACAGATGCTAAAGCTAGACTGATCTTAGTTGTGCAAGAGTTCATTGTCTGTTCAGATATTCTGCAGGTACTGGGTTTACCAGGTGATTACGAGGTTTAATCCACAGCTTTGTGCAGTTGCAAGGAGAGATTTCAGTTCTTATTCTTTAGTCTCACAGCCTCTGGGGCTTACCTTTGGTTTAGGGCTCACCTCTGGTTTGGGTCCTACCTCTGCATGTGGGCTACCTTCAGGTGTCTGCGGAGGTGTCTGCCCCAGGATAGAGGGGGCAAAGGCTGGAACTGGAGGCGTGATGTTCCATTTTGGCTGGATGGGGTGGGGTAACAAGTGACTGGGGCACTCTTGCTAACTTAGATGGGATGGGCAAGAGGTGGTGACTGAGAGGTGGATGCTCACTCAGGTTAGAGAAGAATAAGGCAGCAACAAGTGGGACACTCACGCTTGCTCTGGTTGGAGCCCCTCCCAGTGCCTAGGGCAGGGGCTGGCATGTGGGGAAAGAGACCTTGATGGCGGCCCTGCCTTTCAGCATCATTGCCTGGCTTCCATGGCAGTCCGTGCTTCCTCCTGGGGCATTCCTGGCTGCAAAGCTCCCCACTGCCAGCCCCTGAATCTGTCTGTACACAGCCAACAGTAGTCCTCTCCCTGGGTACACACTCTAAACCCCATGTTTTAGCACCTAGCCTTTGCCAGCAACAGCAGATACCTATCTGTTGCTCGGATATGAAAAACTGTGGCATGGACCATCTGTGTAAGTCTTGTTCTGTCTTGCCTGCCACAGACTGACCTCTGCAGTTTCCTCTGATAGCCAGCCCCCAAGGCTCCCACAAGACTCTACTTCAGCTGTCTCTCAGCTAGTGAGGGAGCTTCCCCGAGTCCAGTAACTCTCCTTTCCTTCAGGTTCCCCCAAGCAGGCAGGGCTGTGGGTCCCATCCCATTTCCTCTTTTCTTTTTCTTCCTTTTCTGTTTCATCTAACCTATGCAGGTTAGGGACTTTTCTTGTCCTTTTAGGTGCCTGAAGTCCTCTCCTAGTGTCCATGAGCTGCTCTGTGAAAATTGTTCTACATGTCAATATATTCTTGATGTACCTGTGGGGAGAAGTGAATCCTCCTAAGTCACTTCAGTCGTGTCCGACCCTATGCAACCCCATAGACAGCAGCGCACCAGGCTCCCTTGTCCCTGGGATTCTCCAGGCAAGAACACTGGAGTGGGTTGCCATTTCCTTCTCCAATGCATGAAAGTGAAAAGTGAAAGTGAAGTTGCTCAGTCGTGTCCAACTCTTCGCAACCCCATGGACTGCAGCCTACCAGGCTCCTCCATCCACGGGATTTTCCAGGCAAAAGTACTGGAGTGGGGTGCCATTGCCTTCTCCGAAGTGAATCCTAGGTCCTCCTAATCCACAAACTTGATCCAAACTGTAGATGACTTCAAAAAAAAAAAAACACACACACATTTTTAAGTATACTCTTTCTGCTGCTGCTGCTAAGTTGCTTCAGTCGTGTCCGCCTCTATGTGACCCCATGGACTGCAGCCCACCAGGCTCCCCAATCCCTGGGATTCTCCAGGCAAGAACACTGTAATGGGTTGCCATTTCCTTCTCCAATGCATGAAAGTGAAAAGTGAAAGTGAAGACGCTCAGTCGAGTCCCACTCTTCGCCACCCCATGGATTGCAGCCCACCAGGCTCCTCCATCCATGGGATTTTCCAGGCAAGAGTACTTCAGTGGGGTGTCATTGCCTTCTCCTACTCTTACTAAGACTCTATTAAACCTATGTATACAAAAAAATAAATATTGGTAAATAGAAATACAGTACTTACTGCATAATGGAGATAAAGCAATAAATTATTTTAAAATGTTTCCTCTTTAATATTTTACATTTCTTAAAAAATAAATTCACTCCTCAATGCACTTAAAAACATAAAAAGAAATTAAGACTATAGTTTTGTTTTTAATTTGCCAAATTCTCAAACCTATTACCTTCTGCCTTTTCTGCTTTAGATTCCAAAGTCTAATGGGATATGTAAAGAATGAGTAGTTTCATGTGAATTTTTAAAAGATTAATCTACTTCATTTAACATTTTATAGTCATAGTACATTCAAGTGCTAACAATACTTTTCTGTAAAAAAATAAGAATAACAGTATTTAATTTATTTTGCAAGTATACACATAAGAGTAAAGAAGAGGATCTAGAACTCTTGATATTTTAGAATTATAAGTGTATCTTCTTTATCTAATTTATTTCAAAGGCTCATAGATATTTCCAGCTCTATAAATATAGTAAATACTTTTCAATACAATTTAAAGTATGTTTGCTTAAAAGGATAGGTTTACTATCTTCATTCAATAAGAGTCTGTACTACAGAATAGTCTGTGGCAGCCACCAAAGAAAAAAATTCTTTCCCCATAAGATTTTATTAATCAATTTATAACCTAGTTAACTATTAAATTCCAATTTCAGGGAATGCTAATGAAAGGTATAGATTCTATGAAAGCTTGTAAAATGTACACTGAATTCAGAGATTAAGAAAGACATCCTCAAGATAGTGACAGATCTGAGTAGTGAAAAATGACTAAGGTGACTAGTTGAGGAAGTAGTGGTTAAGTGCACAGGAACATTTCAGGGTTGAGGAAGTAGGGGCAAAACCCTTATATAAAGAAAAATGGATAATGTGGCTATATAGGCCAGAAGGTAGAAGACTTGTTAGGCCTACGTAGGAACTTGGTCTTCATTTTATGTAGAAGTTTTTGAAGGACTTCAGAAAAAAAAAAAAGAACAAATTTACACTTTTAAAAAGATCACGCTGGATCCAATGTAGAGAAACAATTGAAGGAAGATATGAATGATTGCTGGGAGTTTCTTAAGTAGCCTAAGAAAGATATGGATGGGTAAAAAAAAAAAAAAAACCTATAACAACTGCAGCAAACAAGATTAAATATTTCAAATAAACTGAAAAATAAATATGTATTATCTTTATATGAGAAACTTTAAACCATACCTGAGAGATGCAAAATTAGACTTGAATAAGTAGAAAGACCTTTCATCTTCTAGTGTGAGACTATTCAACTATAAAGATGTCAGTTTTTCCCTTAATAAACTTATAAACATAACTCAATCTTAATCAAAATATTAGCAGACTATTTTATGGTATTGGAGAAGGCAATGGCACTCCACTCCAGTACTCTTGCCTGGAAAATTCCATGGATGGAGGAGCGTGGTGGGCTACAGTCCACGGGGTCACTAAGAGTCAGACACGACTGAGCGACTTCACTTTCACTTTTCACTTTCATGCATTGGAGAAGGAAATGGCAACCTACTCCAGTATTCTTGCCTGGAGAATCCCAGGGACGAGGGAGTCTCATGGCCTGCCATCTATGGGGTCGCACAGAGTCAGACACGACTGAAGCGACTTAACAATTTTATGTTATAAAACAAGTAAATAATGAAGTTTGTATGGAAAAGCAAACATACAAGATGAGGCAGGAAAACACTGAAAAGGAAAATGTATGAGAAGATATTAGCTATTCCAGATAGAATGCTATAAAGATTTACTTCAAACTTTCTGTTAAGAGAACAGAGGAACAGAATGGAAAACCCAGAAATAGATCCAAGTACATAAAGAAATTTATTATATGATAAAGGTAATATATTTGGAGCAACAATGACTCAAATTAATGATTGCTGACCAACTAGGAGATTATTTGGAAAAAATAATGTTTGATAAATATCACAAATGATATACCAAAATAAATTCCAAATAGATCAGGAATATAAATATAAAAATGAAAATAACACAAGAACTAGAAGAACACTGGGATGTGTTTCTGTTTATCATCATAATAAGGAAATACATTTTATTTCTCAAACTGTAGAAAAATGAAAGAAAAAACACTGATAAATTTGACCACATGAAAGTGAAAGTTAAATTTAAAAAAAGCTAAGATAATAACATGAAGTATCACATATAATTGATGAACTAAGAGAAAATTATTGTAATGTGTAACAGAGAGCAATACTATTGATACACTGTTCTTGTTCACTTGCTAAATTCTACACAACTCTTTGTACCCCATGGATTTCAGCCCACCAGGCTCCTCTGTTCTCCTTTATCTTTCAAGATTTGCTCAAATTCATGTCCACTGAGTCGGTGATGCTATCTAATCATTTCCTCTTCTGCTGTCCATTTCTTTTTTTGCCTTCAATCTTTCCCAGCATTAGGGTTTTTTCCAATGAGCTGGCTCTTCACTTCAGGTCCCCAAAGGATTGGAGTTTCACCTACGGCATCCACTCTTACAATGAATATTCAGGATTGATTTCTCTTAGGATTGATAGGTTTGATCTCCTTCCAGCCCAAAGGACTCTCAAGTATTTTCTCCAGCACCACACTTCAAAAGCATCAATTCTTCAGTGTTTAGCTTTCTTTATAGTCCAACTCTCACATTGTACATGAATACTAGAAAAAACACAGCTTGTATTACACCAATTTTTGTTGGCAAATTGATGTCTCTGCTTTATAATGTGCTGTCTAAATTTGTCATAGCTTTCCTTCCAAAGAGCAAGCATCTTTGAATTTCAATACTGTGATCACTGTTCTCAGTGATTTTGGGAACAAAAATAAAATCTGTTAGTGTTTTCATTTTTTTCCCCCTCTATCAAAATGGTTGTGCCATAATCTTTTTTTTTTTTTTAATGTTGAATTTCAAGCCAAGTTTTTCACTTTCCTCTTTCAGTCCCATCAAAAGGATCTTTAGTTTTTCTTCAGTTTCTGAAGAGTGCTATCATCTGCATATCTGAGGTGTTCATATTTCTCCCAGAAATCTGGATTCCATATCGTGATTCATCCAATCTGAGATTTCAAATGATGTACTCTGCACACAGGACTTCCCTAGTGACTCAGTGTGTAAAGAATCTGCCCATGATGCATAAGATGCAAGAGACATGGATTCAGTCCCTGGGTCAGGAAGATCCCCTGGAGGAGGGCATGGCAACCCACTCCAGTGTTCTTGCCTAGAGAATCCCATGGACAGAGGAGCCTGGTGGGCTACATACCATGGAGTCACAACGAATAAGACATGACTGAAGTGATGGAGCATGCACACATGGACTCTGCATATTGACTTCACACTCCAGGATATCTGGCTCTAGGTGAGTGACCACACCATCGTGGTTATCCAGGTCATTAAGATCTGCTTTGTATTGTTCTTCTGTGTATTCTTGCCACTTCTTCTTAATCTCTTCTGCTTCTGCTGGGTCCTTAAATTTTCTGTTCTTCATCATGCCCATTGTTGCATGAAATGTTTCCTTGACGTGGCCAGTTTTTTCTGGAGCGATCTCTAGTCTTTCCTATTCTGTTTTTTTCCTCTATTTCTTTGCATTGTTTATTTAAGAAGGCCTTTCTATATCTCCTCGCTGTTCTCTGGAATTCTGCATTCAGTTGGGTATGTGTGTGTATGTAAGTCGCTCAGTTGGGTTTGACTCTTTATGACCCTTGGACTGTAACCCACCCAGCTACTCTATCCATGGAATTCTCCAGGCAAAAATGCTGCAGTGGGTTGCCCTTCCCTTCTCTAGAGGATCTTACAAACTCAGGGATCTATCCTGGGTGTCCTGTATTCCAGGCAGATCCTTTACCATCTGAGCCACCAGGGAAACCCTCATTTTGGCATGTCTTTCCCATTCTCCTTTGCTTTTTTCTTCTCTTCTTTCCTCGGCTATTTGTAAAGCCTCTTCAGACAATCACTTTGCTTTCTTTCTTTTCTATTTCTTGGGGGTGATTTTGGTCACTGCTTCCTGTACAATGCTATGAACCTCTGTTCATAGTTCTTCAAGTAATCTGTCTACCAGATCTAATCTCTTGAATCTATTTGTCACCTCCAATGTATAAGGGATATGATTTAGGTCACACCTGATGGCCTTGTGGTCTTTCCCTATTTTCTTCAATTTAAATCAGAATTTTCCAATAAGGAGCTCATGATCTGAGCCATGGTCAACTCCTGGTCTTGTTTTTGCTGACTCTATAGAGCTTCTCAGTCTTGGTTGCAAAGAATATAATCAATCTAATTTCAGTGTTGACCATCTGGCGATGTCCACATGTAGTCTCATGTGTTGCTATTAATTGGTGTTTGCTATGATCAGCACGTTCTCTTGACAAAACTGTTAGCTTTTCCCCTGCTTCATTTTGTACTCCAAGGCCAACCTTGCCTGTTACTCCAGGTATCTCTTGACTTCCTACTTCTGCATTCTAATCCCCTATGATGAAAACAGCTTTCCAGGTGGCATAGTGATAAAGAATCTGCCTGCTAATGCCAAAAAAATGCAAGAGAAGAAGGTTTTATCCTTAGGTCAGGGAGATCCCCTGGAGTAGGAAATGGCAACCCACTCCACTATTCTTACCAAGAAACTTTCATGTAGAGAGGAGCCTGGCAGGCTACAGTCTATGAGATCACAAAGAGTCAGACACAACCAAGCAACTGAGCACAGACACAAGCTGAAAAGGCCATTTTTTTCGATATTAGTTCTAGAAGGTAACTAGGTCCTCATAGAACCTGTCAATTTCAGCTTCTTCAACATCAGTGCTTGGAGCATAGACTTTGATTACTGTGATGTTAAGTGGTTTGCCTTGGAAATGAACTGAGATCATTCTGTTGCTTTTGAGGTGGCACCCAAGTACTGCATTTTGGACTGTTGTTTACTATAGGGCCTACTCCATTTCTTCTAAGGGATTCTTGCCCATAGTAGTAGATATCATGGTCATCTTAATTAAATTCACCCTTTTCTATCCATTTTAATTCACTGATTCTTAAGATGTTAACGTTCAGTCTTGTCATCTCCTGCTTGACGATGTCCAATTTAACTTGATTGATGGACTTAATGTGCCAGATTCCTTGTTCCTTACAGCATTGAACTTTATTCACTACCAAAAGCATCCACATCTGCCATCAGATACAACTCAGCATCATCTCCACTTTGGTCCAGCTGCTTTATTGTTTGTGGAGTTGTTAGTAACTGCCCTCTGCTCTTCTCCAATAGCCTATTGGACACCTTCCAACCTGAGGGGCTCATCTTATAGTCTCATATCTTTTTGCCTTTTCATACTGTTTATGGGGTTCTCATGGCAAGAATACTAGAGTGGGTTGCCATTTCCTCATCCAACGGACCATTTTTTTTGCCAGAACTCTTCATTATGACACACCCTTATTGGGTGGCCCTGCATGGCATGGCTCGTAGTATCACTGAATTATACAAAGGGAGTTGTGATCTTTTATCCTAATACATACAGGCCTCTTAAAACTAAAAAAAAAAAAAAAAAAAGGATCAATAGTCCAACAACAAAATAAGAAAAAGACCCAAGAAGAAATTTACACACAGAACAACAACAACAAAAAAGATAAAAATCACCCTTAAATATATTATTTTAAAACTTCATTTGTTTGGCAAAATTTTATAATGTAACAGTATATCCTCTTGGTGGTGAACAGGGACTCACATATTGTCAGTGAGAATGCAAACTGGCAGGACCCTTCTTGTGGAGAATTTAACAATATGTAACAAAACTCTGTGTGTGTGTATATATATACACACACACTTATCTTTTGATCTTTTGATCCGGTCATCCCACTTTTAAGAATCTACCTACCTTGAAGATACACCTCCAGCAATACATATGCATAAGGTTCTTCTTTGCAGTACTGTTTGAATTACAAAATACTGGAAATTACATAGGTGATCTTACCCAGCATAGTGCCTGAATAAAGTATGGTACTTCCAAAAACAGTACACTACCATGTTTTAAATTAGATAGCTGGTAAGAAGTTGCTATATAACACAGGGAATTCTGTGATGACCTAGAGGGGTGGGATGAGGGGAGGGGAGAGAGCCTCAAGAAGGAGGTAATATAGGTATAATTATGACTGATTTGCATTGCTGTCTGGCAGAAACCAACACAACATTGTAAATCAATAATTCTCCAATTAAAAAATAAATTTAAAAAGGGAATAAAGAAGATCTTTACAAGATAAAATGGAGTAAGTTCCAAGCTATATTGTTAAGTTTTTCCTTTTTAATCTTGTTGCATACATATTGTCACACATGGCAAGACAGAAAGGGAATGGAAGCTGCTGCACAGACTATGCCAAAGTGCAGAGAGAACAATGGAGAGAGAGTACGTGGGTTCTTTGCTGTGTGTGTCATGCAGGTTGTCTCTCACTTCACCAGCACATGCCTCACTACTCCTTACATAAAGTCTTTGATGACCTGCAGTCTTTCACCAGATTAGGCCAGTATCAGAGCACTGCATCCTCATCTTACTCAGGCTTATGCCAAAGATGAAGACAGTGTCTTTGGTGAAGACACTAATGCTTCAAGATGTTTTAGACCTTTTAGTTGATGCTAGAGTCATTACCAAGTGGCTAAAGGAAAGAACAGTGTTTGAAAAGTCCAAAAATAACAAAAGATGGTGTGGCTACTGCAAAGTGAATTGCAATACTGAATAAACATAAAAATATTGGACTATACTTGTTTAAAAATGTTGCCAATAATACAAATGAAAAGATTGCAAACCCACCACTGCTGCTGCAATACTGTTATACTCTATTATCAAAGACAGCTTAGAGAACATTGAAAGTCAAGTGACTGTGCTGGTCGCTCAGTCATGTCCAACTCTTTGTGACTTTATGGACTCTAACCCACCAGGCTCTTCTGTCCATGGAATTCTCCAAGCAAGAATACTTGAGTGGGTAGCCATTTTCTTGTTTAGGGTGTCTTCCTAACCCAGAGATCAAACCTGGGTCTCTTACATTGCAGGCAGATTCTTTACCATCTGAACCACCAGAGAAGCCCAAAGATAGCTTAGAGAAGATTAGCAAAGGTGTTAATCCAGTGGAAATCATAAAAGGTGTAATCTTAGCTATAGATACTGTAATTGATAAACTTAATATGCAGTCTAAAACTGTATTAACCCTTGAAGAAATTGCTGATTGCTAAGATTTCACCAAAGAGTTGGGCTATATAAAATAATGGATAAATCCTGAATGATGATTATTAATTATTAAATTTTAAGTGGAAGTTTATTTCTTCATATTTTTATGCACCAAAAATCAGAAATGTGAATTTCAGAATGCCTGTATTCTATTTAGTGAAAAGAGAGTGTCTAGTTCGTTATTGCTGCCTTTGAAATTGCCAATGTTCATTGTTGTCTTTGATAATGATTGCTGAAGATATTAATGGAGAAGCTCTAAATAAATTCATTTTGAATAGGCTAAAAGTTTGTTTTCATATTGTAGCAAAGTTCCATATGTTGTTGATAATATGAAAAATCCGCTTAAGGACATGCTTTTCACTGCTGGTGGGCTTCCTAAGTGGCTTAGTGGTAAAGAATCCACCTGTCAGTGCAGGAGGTGCAGGTTCGATCCCTGCATTGGGAAGATCCCTGGAGGAGGAAATGGCGATCTGCTCCAGTATTCTTACCTGGACAATCCCATGGACAGAGGAACCTGGCAGGTGACAGTTCATAAGGTCACAAAGAAGAGGAAACTAGTGAGAAAAAGCAGTCACCCATCATTATTTGTGGGTTCAGTGCTTGGAAAAGAGAGTTTGATGTTGAATCTTGATGCTGATGTTGTTCTCACTCATGACGTACACAAAGTTGGAGAGGTCATGGTGACCAAAGATGAAGCTCTGCTCCTAAAAGGAAAAGGTTGACAGTTTCAAATTTAAAAGCATGTTTAAGAAATCAATGAGCAGTTAGATATCATAACCAGAGAATATGAAAAGGAAAAACTGAGTGTACTCGTAAAACTTTCAGTAGAATAGCTGTGCTTCAGGTTAATGAAACAAACTATGTAGAAGTGAATGAAAAGAAATTTACAGATTCTCTTCGAGTTCCAGGAGTTGCTATTAAAGAAAGCATCATTCTGGGAGGGAGTTGTATTCAGCTTTAATACCTTTCAGCCTTAGAGTCACTAAATTTTCAAATGAAAATTTATTTAATGATATAGAAATTACTAAAAGAACACTCAAAATCTTGTTGTGATCATTGTTTTAAAAATGTAGATGCAGGAAGGTTATTGATAATTGATAAAATCATGCTAAGTTTCTCAGTAGTTGGTTGTGATGCTATGCTTGGAGATTTTGTGAATATGATGAAGAAAGGAATTATTGATCCAACTAAGATTACAAGAATTTCTTTATTGGGTGGTAAAGAAGAAAAAGATCCTGGAAGTCAGTGGAATGGGTGGAATCAGAGATGATATGTTCTAATTATTAATGAACTATGACAGGATGTTTGAGACAATGTTTCTCACCAATAATTTCAGAGAAGTCAGTTGAAAGTGACTGAAGAAAAGGCTGTCTGATATTTAAGAAATTTTCTATAAACATCAATTATGAGTTTCAGTTGACAATATATAATGATTTACTAATGTAATTCTCCATACTTATTGATATTAATAATATACTTTGTATTTTAAATAAAAAAGTCATTTGTACAATTATGGAAAAGGGACATGTGAAAGAATATCTGTATTATTGTATCCTTTACATAAAGAAAAGGGGCAATGATAGAAAACATATTTATCCACTATTCTCTTGAAAAGAAATATCAGAAAGGTAAAGCCAAAACTCATGAAATTGGTCCTCAGTATTAAGTGGATAGGAATGGAAATGAAAGCATGTGAAAGGAACCTTTAAGTATAATTTTCTGTGTAGCACTGTCTTTTAGGATGTACCCTACAACAAAAATATATAATAAAACGAGATGTAGAGGGAGCCCAAACTCCCTCTACAAGAATAGCAATAGAACAAAATACCTAGCTATTAATATATTACAAATAAATGATATAACCACACTAAACCTAAAACCAGCTTGAACATCAGGAAGTTCACAGTTCATATATTGCTGAAGCCTGGCTTGGAGAATTTTGAACATTACTTTACTAGCATGTGAGATGAGTGCAATTGTGTGGTAGTTTGAGCATTCTTTGGCATTGCCTTTCTTTGGGATCGGAATGAAAACTGACCTTTTCCAGTCCTGTGGCCACTGCTGAGTTTTCCAAATTTGCTGGCATATTGAGTGCAGTACTTTCACAGCATCATCTTTCAGGATTTGAAATAGCTCAACTGGAATTCCATCACCTCCACCAGCTTTGTTTGTAGTGATGCTTTCTAGGGCCCACTTGATTTCACATACCAGGATGTCCGGCTCTAGGTCAGTGATCACACCATCATGATTATCTGGGGCGTGAAGATCTTTTTTGTACAGTTCTTCTGTGTATTCTTGCCACCTCTTCTTGATATCTTCTGCTTCTGTTAGGTCCATACCATCTCTGTCCTTTATCGAGCCCATCTTTGCATGAAATGTTCCCTTGGTATCTCTAATTTTCTTGAAGAGATCTCTAGTCTTTCCCATTCTGTTGTTTTCCTCTATTTCTTTTTTTAATTTTATTTTATTTTTAAACTTTACAGAATTGTATTAGTTTTGTCAAATATCCTCTATTTCTTTGTACTGATCACTGAGGAAGCCTTTCTTGTCTCTTCTTGCTATTCTTTGGAATTCTGCATTCAGATGCTTATATCTTTCCTTTTCTCCTTTGCTTTTTGCTTCTCTTCTTTTCACAGCTATTTGGAAGTCCTCCCCAGACAGCCATTTTGCTTTTTTGCATTTCTTTTCTATGGGGATGGTCTTGATCCCTGTCTCCTGTACAATGTCACCAACCTCATTCCATAGTTCATCATGCACTCTATCTATCAGATCTAGGCCCTTAAACCTATTTCTCACTTCACTGTATAATCATAAGGGATTTGACTTATTGACTATGCCAAAGTCTTTGACTGTGTGGATCACAAGAAACTGTGGGAAATTCTGAAAGAGGTGGGAATACCAGACCACCTGACCTGCCTCTTGAGAAATCTGTATGCAGGTCAGGAAGCAACAGTTAGAACTGGACATGGAACAACAAACTGTTCCAAATAGGAAAAGGAGTCCGTCAAGGCTGTATATTGTCATCCTGCTTATTTAACTTATATGCAGAGTACATCATGAGAAACGCTGGACTGGTGAAACACAAGCTGGAATCAAAATTGCCGGGAGAAATATCAATAACCTCAGATATGCAGATGACACCACCCTTATGGCAGAAAGTGAAGAGGAACTAAAAAGCCTCTTGATGAAAGTGAAAGTGGAGAGTGAAAAGGTTGGCCTATGAAGATTATAGCATCCGATCCCATCACTTCATGGGAAATAGATGGAGAAACAGTGGAAACAGTGTCAGACTTAATTTTTTGGGGCTCCAAAATCACTGAAGATGGTGACTGCAGCCATGAAATGAAAAGATGCTTACTCCTTGGAAGGAAAGTTATGTCCAACCTAGATAGCGTATTCAAAGGCAGAATCATTACTTTGCCAACAAAGGTCCGTCTAGTCAAGGCTGTGGTTTATCCTGTGGTCATGTATGGATGTGAGAGTTGGACTGTGAAGAAGGCTGAGCACCAAAGAATTGATGCTTTTGAACTGTGGTGTTTGAGAAGACTCTTGACAGTCCCTTGGACTGCAAGGAGATCCAACCAGTCCATCTGAAGGAGATCAGCTCTGGGATTTCTTTGGAAGGAATGATGCTAAAGCTGAAACTCCAGTCCTTTGGCCACCTCATGCGAAGAGCTGACACATTGGAAAAGACTCTGATGCTGGGGGGGTTTGGGGGCAATAGGAGAAGGAGATGACAAAGGATGAGATCACTGGATGGCATCACTGACCCGATGGACGTGAGTCTGAGTGAACTCCGGGAGTTGGTGATGGACAGGGAAGCCTGGCATGCTGTGATTCATGGGGTCGCAAAGAGTCGGACACGACTGACTGAACTGAACTGAAAAGGGGTAGAGAAAAAAGAATTCACTTAGTAATTTTGGGAAACAATATTTTGTTGGGAAACAAAATTTAATTAGGGTATACAATACACAAATATATACTACTGTTCACTTAAAAAATATTCACAACCTAAAAGGAAATTTTAGGACTTCAAGCATAAGAGGCAGCATCTCAAGTAACCCTGAGAGCAGTACTTCAAGGAGATGAGAGGGTAGCCAAGTTATATTGAAGTTTTGCAGGTCATTTTGGCAGGTCAAAATGTCAAAAGATTAATTAATTAAAGAAAACTAGATATCCCAAGTTAAAGACTTCAGGGCTTTTCTAGGAATGGAACGATGTAAGAGTCTGTGCTCACTGAAATCATTCTTATGATACGATTCTCAGCTATCTGTGGCCAGTATCCTTTTTTTTCACATCCTGAGTTTCCCTGGGTCTCACCATCTCACATTGGAAGGCTGTGATCACTGGTGACTGACACCCTTTGTTTATGATACAGCAGCTGAAGAATTGATGCTTTTGAACTGTGGTGTTGGAGAAGACTCTTGAGAGTCCCTTTGACTGCAAGGAGATCCAACTAGTCCATTCTAAAGGAGATCAGTCCTGGGTGTTCTTTGGAAGGAATGATGCTGAAGCTGAAACTCCAGTACCTTGGCCACCTCATGCAAAAAGTTGACTTACTGGAAAAGACTGATGCTGGGAGGGATTGGGGGCAGCAGGAGAATGAGACAGTGGATGACATGGTTGGATGGCATCACTGACTCGATGGACGTGAGTTTGAGTGACTCCGGGAGTTGGTGATAGACAGGGATGCCTGGCATGCTGGGATTCATGGGGTCACAAAGAGTCGGACACGACTGAGCAACTGAACTGAACTGAGGCAATACAGTAAGTCCCCTACATATGAATGAATTCCATTCTGAGAGCACAGCTGTGAATCCAACAAAGTTAGACTAGGTATCTAACTAGCACTATGTGCACTATAGTATATTTATAATACTTTTCACACAAATAATGCATCACAAACACAAAAACTAAAGAAAACATATCTAATATCATAGTATAGTGCCTTGAAAAGCATAGCACACAGCATTACAATAGAATAGCCCAACAACTGGCATAGAGGGGCTGGCATAGAGCATGCAGGCAAGAAGAGTTACTGAATGGAGGAGAGACAGGAGTTGGGAAATGATAGAGCTGAAGGAATGTTAGCAATAGAAGACAGAGAACAAGCTTCAATTTCACTCACACTTGAGTTTATGACATAGGTTCTGGTTCCTCACTGTATTCAATTCTATCTACCCTCTTGAAAAAAACAATCCAGTGGTGTCTGAGTAGTAACTGTTTTTTTTTTTTTTTTTCCTAATCGTGAATGACATGGTAGCACTGAAATGCCTGCTGAACAGCTGCTGCAACCTTCATGTACCAGTCCACATTTAGGTCCTGTGTCTCAAAAACTAATAGTACCTCCTCAAAGAAAAATCCCTTTGCCATTCCTTGTATTATGAATCTCTTCAGCTCTTCAGTTACTTCTTCCTCTTGTCTGTCTTCATCCTTTCTCTGGGCCTCCAAATCCATCAGGTCTTCATTAGTAAGCTCCTTGTGTTGCACATTAAGGAGTTCAGTGGTTTTCCTTTTGCAGATCTAGCTCCAGCTTCTTTCTGAGGGTGATTAAGTTGCAGAAGAAATCTTTGAACCACTCATCCACCTTCTCAAATTCATGAAAATTGTGAGTGAACTGCAGGCAAAGTTTCTTCCAAACTCCACTCATGGTGACAGACATAATCTCACACCAATCGAAGCCAATGCCTTTTATGGCCTTGTAGATGTTATAGTTTTTCCAAAATGTTGCAAGGTTGTTACTGATTTATCACTTATCTTTACTCTTTGACAAAAAGTGTGACATATATAATATTTCTTGAAAGTCACTATAACTCCCTGGCTGATAGATTGAATGAGTATTCAGTGGTAGATGCACTACTTTGATGTTGGGATGAAAGTCATCAATTATGGGAAGTGGCCTGGAGCATTGCTGAGCAGCAGAAAAATGTTGGATGGGATGTTCTTCTCTAAGCAATATTTCCCTATCTCCAGGATAAAGTGGTATAAAAAAACCAGTCCTGGATTACAGCCTGTGTAACCGAGGCTTTGGGGTTATCATCTCCTCAATAGGAAGAGAGCTCCTGGCTATGTGTTTAAGGGCTCTTGGGTTCTCTGGATGATAAACTAAGAGAGGCTTTAGCTTTATATGACCAGAAGTATTGCCACCAAACAGTAGAGTTTCTGATCCTTGGCTGCTTTACAGCCTGGCATCAACTTTTCCTCATTACTGATGTAACTTTAGTCTGGCATTCTTTTCCAGTACAGTTCTGTCTTACCGACATTAAAAACCTGCTTGAATAAATATGTGCCTTCACCAATAGTTTCTCAAAGAGTTTCAGGAAATTCCTGGACAGCTATCATATTTGCACTCACTGCCTCACCATTTACTTTCAGGTTGTGAAGGTTGGCTCAAGTCTTAAACCAATGAAACCAGCTATATTTGATATTAAAAGATGTGCCCTCTAATCCTTTGCCATGTTTCTTCTTCATGTCTTTATAAAGGCTTTAGACTTTCTCTCGAATCAGCAGTAAGCTGAGCGGGACTGAATGCTTGATGCTGATCCTTCATCCACACGCTGAGAAGTTTCTTCCTCTCCTCCACCACTTTCCATGCTTCTTCAATATTATTGTCAACATCATCAGCAAAGCAGACTTTACACATGCCATGATCTTGTCCTTGTTCTTCTGAATTGTGCCAATGGTTGAACAATTCATGTTATAAGAACATGCTTCTTTCCATGCTTCTTCAATATTATTGTCAACATCATCAGCAAAGCAGACTTTACACATGCCATGATCTTGTCCTTGTTCTTCTGAATTGTGCCAATGGTTGAAAAATTCATGTTATAAGAACAAGCAACATCTACCATCTTTTAACATTGCTTCATTCAATCGTTTTCACTCTTTTTTTCAATCATTACTGTTTGGCATGTCTTAGCAGTACCAGCTATCTCACTGCTACTTTTGTCCTTGCTTCCAGACATTCTGGGCTTGAAATAAAGATACTTTACTACATATTCTATATAGTGCTGTATAGTAAAGTACACAAAAGCACAACCACTTGTAGAGGATGCCTGCATGTGACAACATACACCAGATATGTGAACTAATTTATGTGATTGGGCATGTGGACACATGTTCACATCTTTGAAAGTTCACAACTTGAAGGTTTGTATGTGTAGGACTTACAGTATTCCATTTATCAGTCATATTATTAAGCCCACACTAGTTAATCTATTTATTTGAAGATCATACATATCAATATAGTGGATTGCCAGGGTCCAGACCTGGTGGATCCGGGGAATTCGAAACGGGAACGGCGTCGGCGAGGATCAGGAAACAACTGCTTAATTAAACGTTAATTAAGGATATAAAGAGTAATAGAATAAGGATAGCTCAGTAGGAAAATTCAGTGAAGGAAAGAGGCTGAAATAAAGATAGCTCAGTGAGGAAATTCAGTGGAGAAAAGAGGCTGAATAATTCAGCCAGAAGGTGAGAGAAAGAATGACATGGGGAGACCAAGTTTCGGTGAACAAGGCCCGCACTTTATTTTCCAAAGTAGTTTTTATACCTTAAGTTATGCATAGAGGATAATGGGGGAAGGGGTAGAGTCATGCAGCAAGCCAGGCTTTCTTCCTGCAAACTTATCATATGCAAAAGCTTAGGTGATTTGCATCATCTTCTGGCCCAGAGGCCTGTTAACATTTTAAGACCCTTTCTTCAGAAAACTTATTTTTCTTTAAAGGTGATTGGTCAGGAGCCACCCTCCAAAAGCATTAGATAAAGTTGCATTCCTACAGAGCAAAGGTGTGGTGGGCTATAACAAGAAAAAGAATTAACTCAAGGGTCCCAGGTTACAAACATTAAAGCTACTACTTACACCAATTATATTAATCAATACACTGCCAGGGACACAGCAGGTAAGGGATATGGAAACTTAGCAGCAAACATTGGCCCAACAAGTGAAAATCCCTTCACCAATACAATTTCTAATCAATCTTTTAACTCCTCAAAGGAATCTGTATTTAGACAATTTAGAACATCTCATGCCTCTCACAGTTGGGAGGCTCTGAGCAATCACATGTGGCCGGAAAAACCTATTCAGGCAGGCTAGAGGACTTCCAAAGGAGTTTGTAGGTTGAAACACTGTCACACCCAGGAATTATTAACTGGAGCTGTAAGCTAACTCTTTTTTCAGAGAGAGGTAGTGGGGGACAGCCCCCCGTAAAGTCAGAGGTGTAGGTGAGAGCACAAAGCAGAAAGTAGGCAGACTCTGGTTTGGGGGGTAGATGCTCGAGAATTTCCAGGGGAACTCCTGAGGCTCGATCCCGCCTTTGCGTATGCCAAGCCTCCTTCTTCATGACCTTTGCCACGGGCAGAGCTCGCTCCCAGCAGTGGATCATTGTTAAAGCAGACAGATTATTGTTAACATATACACAATACACTTTTGACCTGTGCAATGCAAATTTATTCACTTAATTTAGTTCAAAGCAACATTCTAAAACTAAATTTATGAAGAAGAGAAAAATTATTCCTTCATGAGTTAAAGCATATTTGTATTTTACATTGTCCAGACTTTTGCTCATTATACAGAATTTGATTTCTATGGATTCCATCCATATACTTCCTTTGGGGAAAAAACCTGAAAATGAACAAAGTAGAAGCCACTCTGAAAATAAAATACTCTTGACTCAGAACACTATTTCTGTGAGAGTGACTTTTTTCTTTTTTTTTAAAGGAACTTTAGGAAGAAATGTCAGGGATAATGATATAGGAAAACAGGCTGTTTAGTGAAATCAACATTGATTAAGCATGGTCCATGTCCCAGACAGTATAAGCAATTTTATTGATATAATTGTTTTAAGATGTGGTATCTGTCCTTAAGCGTTTAGAACCAGATAAACCTGACTTAAGGCTCAATTTTATTCTGGTTCAGCAATTAACTAAACTATACTAGTGGACAAGTTAAAAGCCTCTCTAAACTATGGTTTCACCATCTTAATATGGGAATACCACAACACTTATTTTGAAAGCCTGTGAGAATTAAATGTAAAATATTGTGAAGGTAATTTTTCTGGAAATAAATGTCTGTGTTTCTTTCCCTTACCTTTTATCACAGCATTTTTTTAGAAGATTCAGCTTTAAAATATATGGATGTTATAGGTTATGTCATTATATACATGAAAATAATTGTTATTAAGAATAATTAGAAAAAATGGCTTTAATTTACTCTTATCAATCTCATATATGAACACACATTTTTGTGCATTTTCATGGTCAACATGTAGTCATAGGACATTGGAAAATAGGGTGGCTTTTTCCCTTAGGGTAAAGATTTGGTGTATCTAATTCATGTTAAACTGTCCAAGAGATTTATGTCTAGAATATCTAGGTATAAAAATAAAATCTTTAGACAGCAAAAATAAACTCAAGGGAACTAAAAAGGTCTATAGGCACATTCCTTATTATGCTATGTCAGTCATATAATTCAGTAAATTTCTATCTTATTCAGAATAAGAAAATACCACAGAAATGGAAATGGGATAAATAATACAAAATTCTGCTACATACAAGAAGATTTCAACATCAATTCATATTTGCTTCTCAACAAAAACATTATTTCAGTACTTCAACTCATCTTATTTTTGTGCATAATTTAAAATTCACATTACTTTTTCCCCTTACTAAACTTTGTGAATCTTTTTCATGTAGCCAGCCTTTTGTTAATATTAAAAAATTTTGAGTGAATTATCTATGAAAAAATCAGTGAACTCCATAAAGATATGTTTGGACTAGATCATTCCTCAAAACTAGTGGATGCTCAAAAACTATGACCATAGTGTTAAAAAGGAACTGGAAAAATTTTTTCATTAACAGACATCATATAATAAATTTAAGCACATTTTAAAAAGGGAAATATCATTCAATATTTTTGTATATGAAAATATGTTTAATTTCTTGATGGAGATATAAAAATAGTGTTTATCTTTAGAAATCTAAGCAAAACTCTTCTACTGATAGGTTACTATGGCAATATAGTATACGAAAGCATTCTGAATACATTTAATTGTGTTCCCATTGCATCCGGTCCCATCACTTCCTGAGAAATAGATAGGGAAACAGTGTCAGACTTTATATTTTTGTGCTCCAAAATCACTGCAGATGGTGACTGCAGCCATGAAATTAAAAGATGCTTACTCCTTGGAAGGATAGTTATGACCGACCTAGATAGCATATTCAAAAGCAGGGACATTACTTTCCCAACAAAGGTCCATCTAGTCAAGGCTATGGTTTTTCCTGTGGTCATGTATGGATGTGAGAGTTGGACTGTGAAGAAGGCTGAGCACTGAAGAACTAATGCTTTTGAACTGTGGTATTGGAGAAGACTCTTGAGAGTCCCTTGGGCTGCGAGGAGATCCACAGTCCATTCTGAAAGAGATCAGCCCTGGGATTTCTTTGGAAGGAATGATGCTAAAGCCGAAACTCCAGTATTTTGGCCACCTCATGCGAAGAGTTGACTCATTGGAAAAGACTCTGATGCTGGGAGGGATTGGGGGCAGGAGGAGAAGGGGATGACAGAGGATGAGATGGCTGGATGGCATCACTGACTCGATGGACGTGAGTCTGAGTGAACTTCGGGAGTGGGTGATGGCCAGGGAAGCCTGGCGTGCTGTGATTCATGGGGTCGCAGAGTCGGACACGACTGAGCCACTGAACTGATGGACACACACTCAAAGGAAATGTATAAAATGAAATTACTTATTAAAATGATAGGATTATGGGAATTTATTCAATTTTTTTTCCAATGCTTTAATAAATAAAACCCATGCTTAATTTATGAAAATCTCATCATGTATTATGCATTCCAATTTTAAATGCAAGTGTTTGCTCCTTCCTGAATCATCGATGGGAATAGAGGCTTTCAATATATTTTCAACTACCTGTTTCTCTGTCTTGTATAAGAAGCTTTTTTAATTTGAGTTAATTGTTGAATTACTCAGGGAAATGAGTTCATGAATTATTAATTAATATATGCTAATTATGAGCATACAATATTTTAAAGATACAGAAACACAAACCAGAATGGAAACTTAAACTAACTTGAGGCCACTACTTACAAAAGGACAATTTAACAACTACTAGCAACTGACCCAGAGAAGCAATAGTAGGTACAGCTATTGGTGAAACAATTACTTGTGCACTGGTAGGCTTTGGAACTTGTAGATACTTCTGTGAGCACAGGTATGCTACATTAATTTCATTTGTTCTAATGATAATATTGAAACCACTAAATTTGGAAAGGCCTTGGGACAGACTGTGATTAGGTTTAGGTTTTTTCATACAACTTAGGTTGTATAAAATATTTTTTGAGTTTCTTGTATGTGAGAATTAGAGAATTTATGTGTCTACTTCCAAATTCAATTTACAAAAACATTACTAGAGGCTATATTTGATAAACCAAAATTATATTTTTTTACTTTTTTAGGAATTGATCTCAGTTATTTTGGTAATTTTTATGCTAAGAATTACAAAAATTTATCATGAAATACTTTAAATTCTAAATAAAAGACAAATAGAAACCAAATAAACATACAATTGTGATTTAAAAGCTATTGGAGCAATTTTTATATAAAATAATTTATGCTGGAGAATATGTTTCACAACATTAGACTATGTGCAATTTCTTAATATTTTAATAATGTGTTACCACTTCTACATAACCTTGTTGAAACCTCCCTATAATAAATGATGGACAAGTCACCATAGAAGAACAATATGTCACAAATCAACAACAACCTCAATCAACAGTAGAACATAGTATGTTAATATTATTAGACATAAGACTAGCATAATCTATTATAAAATAACATCAATTGTCCTTCAAGATGTAGTTGGTTCATTTTTAAATATATCTATCTTAATGGATGGACTTCAAAATAATTATTTTATTCAGATTCATCAGAAATCTATATTGCTCAAATTAGATATGTCAATGCGGATATTTCTTGAATTGCAATGATAACATCTGCATTAGAATATAATACAATTATATTGCACCAAGTGACTCTAACTTTAACCAAGTTGGAACAGACCCAGAAATCTGTAAGTGTTTGTGTGTTTATGTGTATGGTATTCTGACTGTTTCAACAGGTGTCTTTGAAAGTTTTCTATTAGTAAAGAGTCTAGATTAAATTTCCGTATGTCCACAAAAGTATAGTAGCCAAACCATATACTTTTCTGCTCTCTAATATAATGGATTCACCATCAACCAATAACTCAGAACTTTCTGCCATTAAGGTCAGATTTGATATAATCATAATCACAACTGATTGCTGTGCAATTCTTATTTTTTAAAAAAATCTGGCACACAGGTAGTATATCTTATGGAGAATTTCTAAAGACAGTGCTGTTAAATAAATCTGATCTTCATTTTGAGGCAGGAAAATATCAATTACCTATTTACTATGTATTACTTTGACACCCTGCAGACCTGCCAACCATGACAATCAATAGATGCCATAACTTATTATTGAATCTATTAATTACATTTCTTTCAGGCATATTGTTGAGGTCATTTTCTATTATGTTTATGTCTTCTCTATATGAAGTTCCATGTTTAAAATATATTTTAGAATTTAACATTAGAGAAATCTTTCTTTCCATCCCTATAATGCTTTTTACCCACTGGAAGTAAGAGTACTTAACTTTCCATTTTTCCTTTTTTGCTTTGATGGCCAAGAAGCTTACAGACAGATGTTTCACTCTAATTAACAGTCAATTGATTAGCATAAGAAATCTGATAAGGAAAATACCATTTATATCAAGATAAAAGCAATAGGAAGTCTGCATAGAAGATAGCAACTTTGAGCCAAGTCTGAGAATATAGACTATATTTGGACATTAGACAAGCAAAAAGGATTCAATATAGCTCTGTTCTGGCTAGAATAGGATAAGTTGCTATGACAAAAAGACCTAAACATTTCAAAATCAATGAAAGAGAAATCATAACACTATAATGCACGTTCAAATCAACAGAAGAAGGGTTTTCCTCTATGTCACTTGTGGGCACCAAGGATCCTTTCATTTTATGGTGTTGGCATCCTGTAGAGCCATCCCTGCCATCTTCCTTCAGCTAGCAGGAAAAAGTACAAAGTACATGTGAGAGGTGAAATGTGTCAAGCTGGAAAGTGGCTCATATTATTCTACTCAATTTTCATTGGGAAAGACTTATTTGCTCACCACCACCAACTGCAAATGAGACCCGGAAATGTAATGGAACTGAGTGATAGGAAGCAAACCAGAGTAGATGCTAGTGAACTCTGACACAAATATTAACATAGGGAGGAGGGTTCAGGATGGGGAACACAGGTATACCTGTGGCGGATTCATTTCAATATTTGGCAAAACTAATACAATATTGTAAAGTTTAAAAATAAAATAAAATTTAAAAAAATAAAAAAAATAAAACTATATGAAGAAAAAAAATAAATAAAATACAAATATTCTTGGGAATACTAATAAGCATATTTTTCTCTTAGACATGTCTATAATTTCTCTATAAATTTCTTATCCATTATAGCTATTTGTTTTTCCACACATACTAAAACTTTATATATATACTAAAAGGTTTTGAATCTATTGTAAAATCCTATATTTACAGGCCACTATTATATACTTCAGAACATTTATTAGTTGTGATTAAATCCAGATTTCATTCAGAGCACAGAAGAAAGAACAAACATCTGTTTACATAAAAAGTAAAATAATTTGCGTACTTTTACAGTCTATTAGATAATATATACATTTCAAAAGATTTTTAAAGATTTTATTTATCACTGGATTCTCAACTTCCTCAATTTCAATAATTTTAAATGATCATGAAGTTGTTTAAAACTTTAGTTTTATAAATTAAAATTTACTGCATCACTGAAAACCTAAAATATCTATGCTATAACAGAACATAATGCATAGATACTCTGGTTAGAAAAAAATTTGTAGACAGTTTCCCAAAACCTCTGTACTATACACCTTCACTGTACAGATGTGTATAGTCCGGCTGTAAGCTATTAGCAGCATATCAACATACCCTAGTACAATTTTCTAGAATAGAATTCCTGTGTTTAACATAAATACCATTTTCTATAGACATATAATGTGTCTATAGATGTATTTCTATGTTATATAGTATTATGAGGTTTCATCAGATCAGATCAGATCAGTCACTCAGTCGTGTCCGACTCTTTCCGACCCCATGAATTGCAGCACGCCAGACCTCCCTGTCCATCACCAGCTCCCAGAGTTCACTGAGACTCACGTCCATCGAGTCAGTGATGCCATCCAGCCATCTCATCCTCTGTTATCCCCTTCTCCTCTTGCCCCCAATCCCCCCCCACCGCCCCAGCATCAGAGTTTTTTCCAATGAGTCAACTCTTCGCATGAGGTGGCCAAAGGACTGGAGTTTCAGCTTTAGCATCATTCCTTCCAAAGAAATCCCAGGGCTGATCTCCTTCAGAATGGACTGGTTGGATCTCCTTGCAGTCCAAGGGACTCTCAGGAGTCTTCTCCAACACCACAGTTCAAAAGCATCAATTCTTTGGTGCTCAGCCTTCTTCACAGTCCAACTCTCACATCCATACATGACCACTAGAAAAACCATAGCCTTGACTAGACGGACCTTTGTTGGCAAAGTAATGTCTCTGCTTTTGAATATGCTATCTAGGTTGGACATAACTTTCCTTCCAAGGAGTAAGCGTCTTTTAATTTCATGGCTGCAGTCACCATCTGCAGTGATTTTGGAGCCCAGAAAAATAAAGTCTGACACTGTTTCCCCATCTACTTACCATGAAGTGATGGGACCAGATGCCATGATCTTCATTTTCTTAATGTTGAGCTTTAAGCCAATTTTTTCACTCTCCACTTTCACCTTCATCAAGAGGCATTTTAATTCCTCTTCACTTTCTACCATAAGTGTGGTGTCATCTGCATATCTGAGGTTATTGATATTTTTCCCAGCAATCTTGATTCCAGCTTGTGTTTCTTCCAGTCCAGCGTTTCTCATGATGCACTCTGCATAGAAGTTAAATAAACAGGGTGACAATATACAGCCTTGACGTACTCCTTTTCCTATTTAGAACCAGTCTGTTGTTCCATGTCTAGTTCTAACTGTTGCTTCCTGACCTGCATACAAATTTCTTAAGAGGCAGATCAGATGGTCTGGTATTCCCATCTCTTTCAGAATTTTCCAGTTTATTGTGATCCACACAGTCAAAGGCTTTGGCATAGTCAATAAAGTAAAAATAGATGTTTTTTCTGGAACTCTCTTGCTTTTTCCATGATCCAGTGGATGTTGGAATGATCTCTGGATCATTGATCATCTGGACCAGATGATCTCTGGTTCCTCTGCCTTTTCTAAAACCAGCTTGAACATCAGGAAGTTCATGGTTCACATATTGCTGAAATTATGAGGTTATGAGGTTTCATAACTTGATAGAAATACTCATGTATAACAGAGAACAAAATTCTGTAAATATGAGGAATTATTGAAAAATCTACACTCAAATAGACTGCAATTTACCACTGTAATAGAGAAGATACTACATTGTAATGTAATTACCTTGCTGCCTTATATTAAGAAGAGGAAATTTTCTCATTTTCTACCACTCGGTAAGCAGTTGCTCTAAATCAGAAAATAAGAAATTCTAAATCTGTGCCTTTCCCTACTCTCCATAACCCTTATTGTTCAGTCTTACATCAATTCAGTTTAGTCACTCAGTCGTGTCTGACTCTTTGCAACCCCATGGACTGCACCATGCTGGGCTTCCCTGTCTGTCACCAACACCCGAAGCTTGCTCAAACTCATGTCCATTGAGCCGGTGATGCCATCCAACCATCTAATCCTCCATCGCCCCCTTCTCCCCTCACTTTCATTCTTTTTCAGCATCAAGGTCTTTTCCAATGAGTTAGTTCTTTACATCAGATTGTCAAATATAAGAACTTCAGCTTCAATATCAGTCCTTCCAATGAATATTCAGGACTGATTTTCTTTAGGATTAACTGATTTGATCTCCTGGTTATCCAAGGGACTCTCAACGAGTCTTCTCCAACACCACAGTTCAAAAGCACCCATTCTCCAGCTTTCTTTATGGTCCAAATCTCACATCCATCAGGACTACTGGAAAAACCATAGCTTTGACTATAGGGACCTTTTTCAGTAAAGTAGTGTCTCTGCTTTTTAATATGCTGTCTAGGTTGGTCATAGATTTTCTTCCAAGGAGCAAGCATCTTTTAATTTCATAGCTGTAGTCACCACCTACAGTGATTTTGGAGCCCAAGAAAATAAAGTATCTCACTATTTCCATTGTTTCCCCAGCTATTTGCCATGAAGTGATGGGACCAGATACCATGATCTTAGTTTTCTGAATTTTGAGTTTTAAGCCAGCTTTTTCACTCTGCTCTTTCACTTTCATCAATAGGCTCTTTAGTTTCTTTTCACTTTCTACCATAAGAGTGGTGTCATCTGCATATCTGAGGTTATTGATATTTCTCCCGGCAATCTTGATTCCAGCTTGTGCTTCATCCAGTCTGGCATTTCACATGATGTACTCTGCATATAAGTTAGATATGCAGGGTGATAATATACAGCCTTGAGGTACTCATTTCCCAATTTTGTACCAGTCCATTGTTCCATGTCCAGTTTTAACTGTTGCTTTTTGACCTGCAACTTGTTCTCAGGAGCAACAGAGTAAGGAGGTCTGGTATTCCCATCTCTTAAAGAATTTTCCCCAGTTTTTTTGTGATCCACATAGTTAAAGGCTTTGGCATAGTCAATAAAGCAGAACTAGATGCTTTTCTGGAATTCTTTTGTTTTCTGTATGATCCAGTGGATGTTGGCAATTTGATCTCTTGCTCCTCTGTATTTTCTAAACCTGGGTAGCTGCTCCCTTCTCCAGGGGATCTTCCCAACCCAGGGATCAAGCCCAGGTATCCCACCTTGAAGGTGGATCTTTACCAGCTGAGCCACAGGACAGCCCAAGAATACTGGAGTGGGGAGCCTATTCCTTCTCCACAGGATCTTCCTGACCCAGGAATCAACCTGGGGTCTCCTGCATTGCAGGTGTATTCTTTACCAGCTGAAATACCAAATCCAGCTTTATACAGATGTTTAATAAAATCTTTCATGACATTTTATCCATTAATCTATGAAATTAAAATAATTTCATAGAATATAATTGAATTAATTGAATTAATTCTATGAATTAATTCATAGAATTGATCTATGAAATCCATTAATCTATGAAAAAAATATTTCTCTTATTTTGAAGATTTTTTTCCTCTTATTTTGAAGATTAAATTGACATTATCTTAAGCTTCATAGGCTGACACATTAGAAAGATTAGAACTCAGAATTCCTGAAATGCCAGTCCAAATGTGCCCTGTCCAAAAGTCGTCTTTTTAAAATTCATTTTTCCATGTCAGTTCAGTTCTGTTCAGTCCCTCAGTCATGTCCGACTCTTTGCGAGCCCATGAACTACAGCATGCCTGCTTCCCTGTCCAACTCCAAGAGCTTACTCAAACTCACATCCATTGAGTCGGTAATGCCATCCAACCATCTAATCTTCTGTCATCCCCTTCTCCTCCCACCTTCAGTCTTTTTCTCTGTGTCAGATTATGGCAAATCCCATGATAGGTAACTTTCCTATGTGACTATAAATAAAACATATTTGCTTAACAAAAGGAAGAAAGAAAAAAATTAAAGTAAGAAATTATCCTCTTACCTGAGCTACTGTAGCAGTTACTTTTAAAGAACTTGTAGTGATGAGCTTTTTAGAGAATGTGAAATAAATCTCAACTTCATTCTCTACTAAAGCAATATTTCACCTAAGACAAAGTCTTTGACTCAATGACACATTTCTGAATTCCTAAAAAGATATCACTACCAATTAGTTTTTTTTTTTTCCTTGCAAATAAGAATTAGTCATAACAGGAGAGAGAAATACAAATGCCAATGAGAATAAGCCATCTGTCTAAGATCAACAATGAAGAGGGGAAGAAAAATGGAGTGAAACTGACTACGATATTCAAGTGCAGACCTTGTTCTTATGAAAAAAGAATGAATCATTGCTTAACTATGTACTAAAGTAAAAATCAAGTTATGTGCTATGGTTCACCTCAAATACATACCCCATATGAGAACAGAATACATATAATCTTAAAAATCTTAACAGCCATAGTACCTGTGAAACTCATGTACAAAATTCATTGTTATCACACAAGTATATAAAATATATGTGAAACACAAATGAGCTTTTCTAATATTTCACTAGTTTGTAAATGGATCTATGGTATAATTCACAGATGACTTATAACTATATGAGACTCTAGGCAGCAGTACCAATTGTATATTGTATGTACAATAAGCACACTCTCTCTTCCATCTAAGTTGTTGTGATGCTTTTTAACAAACCTCATTGTTTGGGTGAATGAGTGGGCAGTTGGCTATTTGAGACAGGTGAAGATTTCAAAGATTTTGAAACCAATATAAATAGCAAGAGAAAATTATTGCTGAACCATGATAACATATGTAGAAAAGAATAAGGAAACTTTAGTTCACTACTGATGGAATGATTATCTAATACAGGCAAACATGCCTATTAACACACATGATGAAAGGCAAATATTAGCTATCAGAATCATTATCCTTTCAAGAATCTGGAAGATCTCACCGGTTGTGATGTGACAGAGTGCCAATATTTACAAAGATATATGGATAGAATCTTCAGAGATAATATCTTTGTCTCTTTGAGGGAAGGATTCTCAAATAAAATGTTTAGCAATTCTCTTTATAAGAAAATGTGCATACCTTTCACTACAATAAAGGAAACTTGATAGCAGAGATTTACAAAGATCAATCACCTAAAAATAGCATTTATTCTCTTATCAAAGATATGCATATTCAGAGTCTTAAATGAGGTATCCTTTTTTGTTTGTTTTGGGTGGCAGTGATTTTTTTTCATTTACTTAGTTAACTAATATCTCTTGAAAGGAGCTAAAACAGAACTCTGAGTTACTGTTAGTGTGAGCACTGATAACAGGAGAGGGAATGCCTGTCCATCCATTGCTCCATCAGCAGCTGTTTCCTTAGACTTATTAGAGCATTGAAATGGAAAAGATTAGTGCTTGCTCAAACTCCCAGAGCAGAATTCTTGTCGATTTCAATCAGTGGCCTACTTAAGAATTTGGAACCAGAAAAGAGACACAAGATGAGGAATTACACATGAATCAACTTACATCCCAGGTATGTCTGTTGAGCTCCATATTTGAGGCATTGACAGCATTGCAGCCTTTATTCTTAAAACATTGATCTTTCTTTATCTCACAATCTCTCTCTCTCAACCTTTCTCTCTCTCTCTCTTTTTTTTTTTTTTTTTTTTGATATAAAGGCTAATGTTTTGAATCATTTTTAAATTTAAAAGGAAGTCAACTGATTATAGTTTAACTGCATGGTACAGACAAAATTTCTTAAAGTACCTGGTCTTGGTGCTCATTTTTTTTTTTTATTCTAACTTTAGAAAGTGCTATAAAGAGGTCTAGTTTTCACCCAAAGAATATTAATGAGTAATAGAATTCTCCATTTTCCCTATTACTATGTTTGCTAGAGAGAATTGTGATTGATAATAGGAATTATCAAGATGATTAGGTTATTACAATATAGTTTTCCTATGAGCCACTATGTTTTGGCAGATTATGATTCCTGATCTGTTATGAACATACCTCATACCAAACCAGCAGTCCTTTGTGCATGGGCATGTTTTTAAGCTTTGTAAATATTAGAAACAAGTCATTTGGAGAATTCTGGGCAGGTACAGAAACTTGTATAACTATGAACCCCTTTAGAGCTGGAGCTGAGTTATATAGTCCTCAGGAAATGGCATAGTGGCAGCAGGAACAAATAGGCACTCAAGATAGAGTTTATTTCAAATAAACAAGTATAATCATTGTATTCTGAAAACTAAATGAAGAAGCCCTCATCACTCATTGGGCTTTTCTTCTTCAGGGCCTTGAGTAAAGGTATATAAAAATATATACCACAAAGATGTTGTTTCAGTTTTTTCTTTGCAAATGACTCAGATGGACTTCGACTAAATGGGAGAGAAAAATTTGTTGATGGAGAAAAGGAGCCTGACTTGGCATGGATAATATCCCAAGCAATGACTATTGAAACTGTAAATGTGGATGGTTTCCTATTCTAGATTGCATTCTTCACAGCAAATATAACATCTTTCATAATCGCATTGCTCACATAATTGCTAATTAGTCTTTCACTCAGCATATTTCATTCTCAGATCCCTCATAAACAGTACTATTAAAATTTATTTATGTTTTCATTTTTTATTGTGGTAAAATTTATGTATAGTGATATGCATAGATAATAAGTGTACACTTTAATGAGTTTTGATAACTGTATTGATCTATGGGCCCATGATCCTATCATTCCAGAAAATTCTTTAATGATTCCTTCCAATCAATCCTCACATCTATAGACAATTGTTGTTCTCATTTCTTTCACATAGATTTTACTAACTTGTTCTTAAATTTCATGTAAATGAGTCACATGAAATATACTCTTTCTTCTACTGAACATAATGTTTCTGAGATTCATCCATGTTGTTAAATGCATGTCTAACTCATTCTTTTATTTTTGCTGTTGTTGTTATTGTTTTTAATATAAATTTATTTTACATTAGTGAATAGTACTTATACTGTGATTCATCTATTCTGTTGATGGGCATTTGGATTATTTCGAGTTTAGGTGATTATGAATAAATGTACTACTTTTGTACAAGTTTTTCAGTAGTCATGTGATTTCATTTGTCCAAGGGGTAGAATTGTTGGACTGCAGGGGTAAATGTTTTTTAATTTAATAAGGAACAAAGAATTTTCTGAAGTATTATACAAATTTACACTCCTATCAGCGACATATGAAGGTTTCAGTTGCTTTTTACTTAAGCGAAAGTGTTAGTCACTCAGTGATGTTGGACTCTTTGCAACCCCATGAACTGTAGCCCATCAGGCTCCTCTGTCCATGGAATACTCCAGGCAAGAATACTGGAGTAGGTAGCCACTCCTTTCTCCAGGGGATCTTCCTGACCCAGAGACTGAGCCCAGATCTTACACATTGCAAGCAAATTCTTTACCATCTGAGCCACCATAGTGCTGTAGATGTGAAGCTTCAGTTCAGTGTAGTTCAGTCACTCAGTCGTGTCTGACTCTTTCCAACTCCATGGACTGCAGCATGCCAGGCTTTCCTGTCCATCACCAACTCCTGGAGTTTGCTCTAATTCATGTCCATCAAGTCAGTGATGCCATCCAACCATCTGATCCTCTGTTTTCCCCTTCTCCTCCTGCCTTAAATCTTTCCCAGGATCGAGGTCTTTCCCAATGACTCAGTTCTCCACATCAGGTGGCCAAAGTATTGGAGTTTCAGCTTCAGCATCAGTCCTTCCAATGAATATTCAGTACTAATTTCCTTTAGGATGCCTAAATGAAGCTTGCATAGTTATAAATTAATGTTACCTCAATAAAAAATATTTTTTAAAAAGAAAATATTTAGGAGCCTCTCTTATTTACATTAAATTTAATTAATTAATGTACAGCATTATATTGAGTTGATCAGAAAGTTCATTTGGATTTTTCTGTAACATCTCATGGAATAACCCAAATGAACTCTTTGGCCAATCCAATATTTTTACTTCTATGTAAACTACAGCAGGCTTCCCTGGTAGTTCAGCTGGTAGAGTCCACCTACAATGCAGGAGACCCTGGTTTGATGCCTGTAGAAGGGATAGGCTACCCACTCCAGTATTCTTGGGCTTCTCCGGTGGCTAAGACAGTAAAGAATCCATCTGCAATGTGGGATACCTAGGTTCCATCCCTGGGTTGAGAAGATCCCCCTGGGGGAGGGCATGGCATCTACTCCAGTGTTCTTGCCTGGAGAATCCCCATGAACAAAGGAGCCTAGAGAGCTACAGTCCATGGGATCGCAAAGAGTTGGACACAACTGAGCAACTAAGCACAGCACAACACAAACTATGGCATCCTTATTACCAAAAGCTTAGTTATACTAGTCACCATAAAATTGATCTCCTTTACTCAATTCACCTACTCAGTTTCTGCCCTGCCCCTCAGGTAAATATTACTCTGTTCTGTGTCTGTGTTGGTTCTTGTTTGATTTGTTCATTTATTTTTGTTTGTTTATATTCTTATATTTTACATATTAATTAAATCATATTATTTGTCTTTCTGTCTCTGACTTATCAAAATAAAAACACAACCTACTGAATGAAAGAAAATATTTGCAAATCATATATCCAATAAAGGGTTAACAGTCAAAGTATATAAGGAACTCACACAATACAACAAGAGAAAAACAAACAGCCCAATTAAAAAGACAAAGGAGCTGAACAGACATTTTTTCCAAAAAGACATACAGATGGCCTGCTGGTACATGAAAGATAGTCACCATCACTAGTTATTAGGGAAATACAAGTCAAAACCACAATAAGATAATACCTCATGGTTATTACTCAAAAACTGAAGAAATAACAACTGTTGGTGAAGAAGTGGAGAATAAGGAACCCTCATATGCTGTTGGTAGAAACACAAATTGGTATAACCACTATGGAAAACAGTATAATGATTCCTCAAAAAATTAGAAATAGAACTAACAAATAGCTATGCCATTACTGAGTATTTATCCATAGAATATGAAAACACTAATTCAAAAACAAGCATTCATTTTTATGTTCTGCTACTGCTGGTAAGTTGCTTCAGTCATGTCTGACTCTGTGCAACCCCATAGACAGCAGCCCACCAGGCTCCCCCATCCCTGGGGTTCTCCAGGCAACAACACTGGAGTGGGTTGCCATTTCCTTCTCCAATGCGTGAAAGTGAAGTAGCTCAGTCGTGTCCAACTCTTAGAGACCCCATGGACTGCAGCCTACCAGGCTTTTTATGTTCATCACAGGATTATTTACAATAGCAAAGACATGGAAATTACCAGATGGATAAATAAAGATGCAGTCTCGTCACTTACGACAATGTAGATGGACCTTGAGCATTATGTACTTTAATCTTTAACGTGTTGGAAAATATAGTCACCTGCTCTCTGTGAAGAGAATATCTTCTAATTTTCTACACCAAAGGTGCAAAATTGTGTCTATGTGTCAAATTTGATCTCTAGACTACTATTTTCTTTAGCCAACAGTAATTTTAAAATTTTAATTATGACATAATATTTTCCAATTTTGAAATGACTCATAAAATTCCAAATTTCTAGCTTTCCCAGAACATTTTAAGATTCAGCATTCCTAACCCTATATGTCTGTGTAGCAATCATTTGTTAAAGCAGACTAGCAGCAAATTGTTTCAGACAGAGAAACACTTTTCATTTTGCCAGGAGCCTGATGTCACTCTTCATCATCTCAAACTTTTTTTTTTCCCCCATAAAGTAGACTTACCAAAAATGAAATATTTCATGTATCCACGATCATATCTAATGTGAGAAAATAAAACATAAGGCCTAAAAATGTATGAAGTTTTCAAAAAACGTAAAAAAACATATATCTTAGTGAAGATGAAAAATATTTAAACAAAATGTTTTTAATAAGGACAAAGAGGACAATGTGGGTTTGTTAAGTTATGACCAAATTGCTTGACTCACTTTAACTGCTCCACTTCTTGGGCATTTATGTTTTAAAGTAACACAAACTATTAACACATATCTTGGTGCCTGTTCTATCAAGTGTCAACTCACATTTTTGAGAAGTGTACAAAAGTTTGAGTACATAAATCTCCAGTCTGTCATATCACAGAAATACCGCAACATCACAGACTGGGTCTGCAGAAGAACTGGCTGCTCTTTTGGAATATTATTCCAATCCATTTAGAGATATCAGGAATAAAGTATATTTGGGAATTAACTGGATAGGATCTATACAGTGCTCAACAGCCTCCAAGTTTTATCTAAAGTTGTAAATAGAAAGAGTCGCTGGTTCCCAGAAGTCAAGTGGGATTGGGGCAGTCTGACTTGAAGAATTTCCACAGACAGTATCGCGTTGTTTGATTCCTTCTTCTTGAGACTGGAGCCTTGTTCTTGGAATTGGGGCCTGCTTCATATATTTCATCTGGTTGATTATACTGTGATTTGGGCTGCATGTTTAGGGTTTTTAACATCTAGATAATTTCCTTTGCTAATTAAAGAACCCCTTAAGATTCACTGAAAAAAAAAAAAATATATATATATATATGGCAGATGGCTCCCAAAGATAGAACGGTTAAAGAGGGAGAAATTCTAGTTCTTCTGTTAGTGGTTTTGATTTATTTCTGAGCACCACCTAAAACCCAACAAAGTCCCTTTCCTTCTCTTGTTGCATTCTGCCTGAATTTCCATTTCCCTCTCACTTCTCTTCTCCATTTTCACAAACTGGCTAAGGAAATCACCAGATTCAAGGACTCATGTTTAATTTCTATTCTGACTATTAACATCTGGGAGCATGTTTTTTGTTATTTATAAAAATAATTTATGAACTCTATTCCAACATTAAGGAAAATGCTATTACTGGATTTCTTGCACTGATTATACAAATATTTATTGAGGGTGAAAAGCAGTGTAAAAAGTTCAGCAGATAGATTCCTGTAGAAGGTCCAGCTCTAGTGGGTTTTACAACCAAACAGAAAAGAAATTTCATTAAACTTGCAATTGCACAATGATTAATCCTGACCTTTATAATTTTCTACCTTCTTCCTGGAGCATTTTTCCCTCAGCTATTCCCATAGCCGGCTAAATTTTATCCTTCCAATCATTAATATTGGACATGAAAAACTTAAATAGCCCAAGACAAACTACATTAGAGATGTGGGGAAAGCTTTGGTCTTCAGCTCAAAAATAGTTTACTCTTTGCAGAAGACCAGTCATGATCTTCATACATTCAAAATAAAACTTATTTTTTTCTAATTATAAAAGTAATGAATCTTGAGTATAGAAAATTTGATATAGCTGGAAATTATAAAATAATATATAAAAGTTCTATATACTTGCCTCTCAGTGACAACTCTTCTTGATATATTGACACATATTCATTCTTCTATTCTCCTAATCTGAAATCATATTGTATATTCAACTCTGAAACTTCTCAATATTGGGAAATTAAGTAGTTTCCAATTCCCCTGTACTGCTATGCTATTGATATCAGACATCTTTGTGTATTAGTCTGATTCTTTCTCCTGATGGTGGGCAGTGGCAGTGACCTTCAGCTCCCTCTCAGCCACTCAGGAGGATAAACGTATTGTTTATGAACATTTTGTTTTCCACTTTCAGAACACCATTCAATAAATTAGATAAGATATTCCAAAATTCTTGATTTTGCCCAACTGTAGGTAAATGTGAGTGTTCTGAGCAGATGGAAGGTCAAGTAAGTTCAGCTATGATATTCCATAGGTTCAGTTCAGTTCTGTCACTCAGTCGTGTCCAATTCTTTGCAACCCCATGAACCACGGCACTCCAGGCCTCCCTCTCCATCACCAACTCCCAGAGTCCACCCAAACTCATGTCCATTGAGTCAATGATGCCATCTAACCATCTCATCCTCTGTCATACCCTTCCCCTCCTGCCCTCAATCTTTCCCAACATCAGGGCCTTTTCAAATGAGTCAGCTCTTCGCATCAGGTGGCCAAAGTATTGGAGTTTCAGCTTCGGCATTAGTCCTTCCAATGAACACCCAGAACTGGTCTCCTTTAGGATGGGCTGGTTGGATATCCTTGCAGTCCAAGGGACTCTCAAGACTCTTCCCCAACACCACAGTTCAAAAGCATCAATTCTTCTGCACTCAGCTTTCTTTATAGTCCAACTCTTACATCCATACATGACCACTGGAAAAACCATAGCCTTGACTAGATGGACCTTAGTTGACAAAGTAATATCTCTGCTTTTTAATATGCTGTCTAGGTTGGTCATAGGAGAAGGCAATGGCACCCCACTCCAGTACTCTTGCCTGGAAAATCCCATGGATGGATGAGCCTGGTGGGCTGCAGTCCATGGGGTCACGAAGAGTCGGACACGACTGAGCGATTTCACTTTCACTTCTCACATTCATGCATTGGAGAAGGAAATGGCAACCCACTCCAGTGGTCTTGCCTGGAGCATCCCAGGGATGGGGGAGCCTGGTGGGCTACTGTCTATGGGGTCGCACAGAGTTGGACACGACTGAAGCTACTCAGCAGCAGGTTGGTCATAACTTTCCTTTCATGGAGTAAGCGTCTTTTAATTTCATGGCCGCAATCATCATCTGCAGTGATTTTGGAGCCCCCAAAAATAAAGTCAGCCACAGTTTCCCCATCTATTTGCCATTAAGTGATGGGACCAGATGCCATGATCTTAGTTTTCTGAATGTTGAGCCTTAAGCCAACTTTTTCACTCTCCTCTTTCACCTTCATCAAGAGCCTCTTTAGTTCTTCATTTTTTTGCCATAAGGGTGGTGTCATCTGCTTATCTGAGGTTATTGGTATTTCTCCCGGCAATCTTGATTCCAGCTTGTGCTTCATCCAGCCCAGCATTTCTCATCATGTACTCTGCATATAAGTTAAATAAGCAGGGTGACAATATACAGCCTTGACCTACTCCTTTTCCTATTTGGAACCAGTCCATTGTCCCATGTCCAGTTCTAACTGTTGCTTCCTGACCTGCATACAGGTTTCTCAAGAAGCAGGTCAGGTGATCTGGTATTCCCATCTCTTTCAGAATTTTCCACAGTTTATTGTGATCCACACAGTCAAAGGCTTTGGCATAGTCAATAAAACAGAAATAGATGTATTTCTAGAACTCTTTTGCTTTTTCAGTGATCCAGCAGATGTTGGCAATTTGATATCTGGTTCCTCTGCCTTTTCTAAAACCAGCTTGAACATCTGGAAGTTCACAGTTCACATATTCCATAGGTTAGGAGACATTAAATGCATTTTCAGTTCACAGTATTTTCAACTTAGAGTGAGATTATCAGGATATAACCTCACTGTAAGTCAAGGGAGATTGGTATGTATACATTTCTTTAAATTTTATGAATTATTTTTTAAAATATTTGGCTGAATCTGGTCTTAGTTGGGGCACATGAAATCTTTCACCGTTACGTAAACTCTCTAGTTGTGGCATGAGGGCTCAGTAGCTGTTGCTTGTGAGTTTAGTTGTTCTACAGCATGTGTGACCTTAATTCCCCAATCAGGGGCCAAAGCTTTGTCTCCTGCATTGTGAGGTGGATTCTTAACTACTGGACCACCAGGGAAGCCCCAGTTACATGAAATCTTTTTTCTATCAGCAGTAAATACAAGCTCCAGTTTTATTGTGCTTTTACCAATATTGATTATTTTTTTACAAACTTCTCTAACTTCAAAGGTTAAAATGGTATCACTTTTATTTCCTTGCAGTTATATTTCAGTTTACATCTATATGTCATCTGATATATAGTATATCTTATATCTTATATAAAGATGTCATAACTATGATATATATTGCATTAATCACTCAGTCGTGTCTGACACTTTGCAACCCCATAAGCCCATGAGGCTCTTCCATCCAGGGATTTTTCAGGCAAGAATACTGAAGTGGTTGCCATTCTCTTTTCCAGGGGATCTTCTCAATCCAGGGATTGAACCCAGGTCTCCCACATTGTAGGCAGACTCATTACCATTTGAGGCACTAGGGAAGCCATATAATATATATACACAATAATAATGCAGAATAAATATTTAAGTATTTATTTAAGTACTTATTTAAGTATTTATTTAAGTATTTATTTAAATAAATATTTAAAAACTTAACTTCACAACCAAATGTCCATGCTCAAGTTATTTTTATAATGAAATCATATTATAACCAAATGAATATAATCACATGCTTAGAATTTGTCACTCCTGTAAATCACCTTATTTAAAAAAAATTATTTTTTCTTTTAAATGATTTTTCACTTAATTAAATATTAAGATTGTTAGAGATGTAATAGCTCAGAGTTAATGACCCCACAATTCAATTTCAGGAAGAAAACAAATGGATACAGAAATCTGGCAAAGAATAAGGTTGAAGAGATACTTATTTTAAAAAGAAAGAGGGGGATAAAATGCTCCTAATTATATACAAATGTCTCAGCAGTGAGCAATCATGGAAAGGAAATGTTGGAAAAGTACTTGACATTTAAATGTCAATTTAATCAAATTATGCAATTTTTAAACTGCAGTTGAGTGCAATGGGCTCTTTAAACTATTTAAACCATGCCTCTTCCTAAAATGGTCCAGGAGCATTTAGTTGCTTAAGCTGTGTTTTGAAATTATGTAAAGAATGACTGACCAAACTACCTCCTTACACTTTAAAAATAAACATGTAAATTTAAAGTCTGCATTTCTCAAGAATAAAATATATCAACATATTTAATGAATAATGATGATTGGTTAACTTTTATGGTAAATTAATAAGATGATAGAATAGATTAGAGAGTTAAGGTGTGTAAATTCTAAGAAGGAAAATTATTCACACAATGAGGAAGAAAGGATATAAGATTCTTGGTCCCTATTAACTTTATTTACATCGTTTTTGATAGGAATTAACTTTAACCCCAAGTTCCTTATCCTCCCTAATCTATACCATTCACTGGATAGAGAATTAATAATTATTGGCCTCCCACCAGGCTTCCCCATCCCTGGGATTCTCCAGGCAAGAACACTGGAGTGGGTTGCCATTTCCTTCTCCAATGCATGAAAGTGAAAAGTGAAAGTGAAGTCGCTCGGTCGTGTCCGACTCTTAGAGACCCCATGGACTGCAGCCTACCAGGCTCCTCCGTCCATGGGATTTTCCAGGCAAGAGTACTGGAGTGGGGTGCCATTGCCTTCTCCGAATAATTATCTTAGATTTCCCAAAATATCAGTTTTTAGGGAAATTGTGATGAATGGGTAGAAAATGATTAGGAAATATCTCAAGGAAATGTTAACTCAGTTTGGCCCCAAAGTGCAATAAAATTTGAGCTCTGGATTGAACACTAATGATACAAAGGTAGCTTTTTCTCTAGCATGACTGTCAAATGTTAATTCCTGTTGTTGGGGAAAAGTAAAACTCTGTGTTTGATCACACATTATTGTCACAAAAGGCTTCTGGTAGCTCAGATGGTAAAGAATCTGCCTGCAAGGCTAGAGACCCAGGTCGATCTCTGGGTTGGGAATATCCCCTGAAGAAAGGAATGGCAACCCATTCCAGTATTCTTTCCTAGAGAATTCCATGGACTGAGGAGCCTGGCCTTCTACAGTTCATGGTGTCACAAAATGTCAGACATGACTGAGTGACTAACACTTATTGCCACAAAAGTTATAAAGAAGATGTCTGCTAGTACAAGTAAGAGTACCAGATTTAGAAATCAAATGCCAGTTTGACTATAATCTCTACTATTTAATTCTGTGACTTTGGACAAATCTTTTCTCTCTGAGCTTTAGTTTTATAAAATATGGATAATCGCTACTTTATCAGGTTTTTAACAGGATTAAATATTATATATATATATATATATATATATATATATATATATACAGTAATTATAAAATACCTAAACAATGTAAGTCCTTAGTAAATATTAGCTATTTCTAACAGTGTTCTTAATACCAAGCAATGGAAACTAATTCTAGCTCACTTAAGTCAAAAGCTAATTCATTAGAAATTTACTAACTAGAACTAGAACTACTAACTAGAATTTTCAGGCTGACTGGTTAGCTAGATCCAGAAATCCAACATGAACATTGCACAAACTAACCACAAAATGGTCCAGTGAGGACACGTGTGTGCTGTATACAGAATATAGCCTTTTGCACCAGAAACTCCTCAGGACTAAAACCTGACTGCCACCACAGAAAGCACCCTATGATTGCTAATTTTACACATCATTAATACCTACTTGGATTGGCAAAATTCAGATCATGAGCTGTACCAGTTAGAATCTAATCATGACTTAGAAACCATGTAATTATTTGCTAGGAGTAGGGGCTGGGAAAGGGATGTATTATAAAGAATCATTAATATAATCAAATTAAGTACTAAAAGGTATACAACAGTGTCCAGAATTGGCAAGTGCAAAAGAATAGCTACAATCCTAGAGTGAGGAAGAGTGAACAATAGGAATTAAAGACAGAGGAAGGTTCCCTGCCAAGGGAAGAAATTCAGACTTCTGTGAAGAGAGTGTAGCTACCATAGGAAACTGCAGTCTGCAAGTAGCAAAGAAATCTTCCAGAAATTGCAGGCTAATCCTGGTTTCTAGAAATGATCTAGAACAAATCTGTTGAGCGAAGGGTTTGAGTGGGCAGAGTTCATATCTTCAGAAGCATTTGAAACTGCTATTGTGGAGGATGTATGGGTTTGTAGAACAGCTGTGTGTTGCTAGTGTGTTCTAGTGTGCTGGAGAAGCTCAGAAGCCTCTAGTGGGGAGAGTGTGGCCTGGGGTGCTGTTGGAGCTCCTCAGAGGGAGCTTCTGGATGCCTGTTTGGAAAAATAATAATGGAGGGCCAAACCCTAAAGAAAATATCTACCTTCTACTATCACTTTGTGCCCTCTGTGAAAGCCTCACATTGCACCAGCTGGCAAAGGGAATATTCACAGGATCTAGCACCAGTGTTACAAAGCAGGATCAAGAGACAGCATCACATGAAAACATAGATTTGGAGCAGACAGAAATGAGTCACACACATTCATAGGTTAGTTTCCAGGGAGGCTGGGAAAACAATGTCTGGCATTTTCAGGCTTCAAGATTCATGAGGTGCTGAATTTCCTATACACAGGTAAGCATTTCCAATATCAAGCAGTTGAAAATACTGACTAATATCCATTGCACTATCATTAATTGCACAGTTTACACACTGCTTTCACATTTATTATCTCATTTGATGTAGTTAAATGTCCATATTGTAACATAAAACATCCTCTTTATATCTTATGTTTCATATCATCTTTCTTGTGTTCAGATTGTGGCTAGATGTAAATTCAGTGTATAAGCAAACCAATTTTGTTAGATATATCGTGTACCTTTAAGGCATAATAGTTGAAAGAGTTAATACAGCTTAATAAATGTCTATCTCATTGTCATAAAGTTATCAAACTCCAAGAAAATAATTATAACCAGTGATATCTTTAATATCACACTATTGGATGAAATAACACTTCATATAAGATACTGTGTTAATAGTATTAATATACCTATATATGTAGATAGAAGTGATAAGGGTGTATATATGATACACATATGAAATGGACACTTATTT
This sequence comes from Bos grunniens, assembly GCF_055505025.1. Classification (NCBI taxonomy): domain Eukaryota; kingdom Metazoa; phylum Chordata; class Mammalia; order Artiodactyla; family Bovidae; genus Bos; species Bos grunniens. The sequence goes on along the minus strand of NC_141179.1, from coordinate 2,766,941 downwards.
ACAAATAGACATTGATGGACTCCCACATAAATATGGAATGGATGTATTCTTTGCATCTGTAAGTTGTTTTTTTTTTTTCCTCTCATTCCTTGGTTTCTCTTTGGTTTCCAATGACTTCTATTCTTATCCTGCTTTTAACGTCCCCATTCTGCCCAGGCAGCTTTGAGAACTAATGACCCCTTATCTTTTATGAATCACTTTTTTCTATTATTATTCTAGGATTATTCTATGATACCACATTGTACTGACTTTCTTTTCATTCTCATACCTTTTCTACTAGGGCTAGCCTCAGTCTGTAAGTTTTTTCTAAATTTTTCAGCTCCTCTAAATTCAGAGGGAATTTATTTTTAATGTGATCAAATATTCTATCATCAGCTTTAGATGTATGTGCTGAAATGCCTAATTGGCATTTATCTTTGAACTTCTTCTAGGTATCTCAAACTCAGTATGTACAAAACTGGACTCATTAAACCTTCCACATCTTATTCTGTCTCAGTGAATGGTGAATATCCCAGCTATCTTTCAACCAGTTGCTTTCACAGGAAACTGAGACGAATTTGTCTAATATTCACATATCATTAATTACAAAAGTTGATTACTTCTACATTCTAAGTATAGCTTGAGTCCATCTATTTCTCCCCATCTTCACAGCCTCTGAATTCTAAACTATCATCAGCTATTGTCTGGACTACTACAATGGGAGATACCAAGTTTCCTAGGATCTATGATTTGTTGTTCAGTTGCTAAGTTGTTTCTCTCTACAACCCCATGAACTGCAATGCACCATGCTTCCTTGTCCTTCACTATCTCCCTGAGTTTGCTCAAACTCAAGTCCATTGAGTCAGAGATGCTATCCAACCATCTGATCCTCTGTCGCTCCCTTCCCTTCTTGCCCTCAATCTTTCCCAGAATCAGGGTGTTTTCAATGAATTGGCTCTTCACATCAATATTGGCACTTCAGCATCAGTCCTTCCAATGAGTATTCTGGGCTGATCTCCATTAGGATGGACTGGTTTAATCTCCTTGTTGTCCAAGGGACTCTCAAGAGTCTTCTCCAGGACCACAGTTCAAAAGCATCAATTCTTCAGTGTTCAGCTTTCTTTATGGTCCAACTCTCACGTCCATATATGACTACTAGAAAAACCATAGCTTTGACAACTATATGGCTCTTTGTTAGCAAAGATACATGATTAGCCTTGTTTAATTTTTCCACATAGTGGCTAGTATTCTAAAAACACAAATCAGAGTACTTTACTCTTCTACTTCCCAATAAGAGAGTGGTTTCCCATTGCCCTTAAGATAATGTCAAAATCCACATTGTCCTTACACATCTCCTCAAAGACCTGGCTTTGTATTTCTTCTTCAGTTTTAACACTTGCCATTTCCCCTTCCTCTCTAGGCAGCAGATAAAATAGTCTGTCTTTAGTTTCTTTATAGCTTTTTGCAATTTACATTTGTTGTATCTGACAAAACTTTCCTCACTTTGTGACTGACATACTCCTGCTACTGCTGCTGCTAAGTCACTTCAGTCGTGTCCGACTCTGTGCGACCCCAGAGGTGGCAGCCCACAAGGCTCTCCCATCCCTGGGATTCTCCAGGCAAGAATACTGGAGTGGGTTGCCATTTCCTTCTCCAATGCATGAAAGTGAAAAGTGAAAGTGAAGTCGCTCAGTTGTGTCCGACTCTTAGCGACCCCATGGACTGCAGCCTACCAGGCTCCTCCATCCATGGGATTTTCCAGGCAAGAGTGCTGGAGTGGGGTGCCATTGCCTTCTCCAGACATACTCCTAGTTAACACTTAGATTAAATATATGTTCTTTATAAATCTCCCCTTTTATAAACATTTATTTACTTTGTCATCATTTGTTCAGTGTAAAAGTATACACTTGAATCATTTATTGAGGTGTCCCTAACACCTAGAACTTTGCCAGTCTCAAAGTAGATGCTTAGTATTGTTGAATGAATATTCTAATCCTGATGGAATTAAATACTATTAAATAAAATTCCTAGTTTGCATATTTTCAAAAGTTATAGAATGTAGTTTATATATTTTTTTAAATTTTATCAGTCCTTAAGAGAGTACCTGAAACATACTGCAATAATATACAACTAAATCATTATATACTAAAGTACTATATAGCTACCTCAGCCACAAAATACTATTCAGTATAACTTTTATATTTTCTAAATACAAAAAAAATTTCTGAATATAAAAATTTATAACATTTTAATATGAAACTTTCTTAGAAATTTTATCCCATGATGTCTGACAGCATTATCAGAAAAACAATAAAGTTGAAAAAACAAGAATCTGCTTAAAGACTCAATAGAGTATGATTTACATGTCTGTTCACCTACAGACATGAATAAATGTCTGTAGTGAATAAATTAAAAAAAAAACTCATTTTCTTACTCAGCAGAAGAAAAAGGAGAACAGTTTATACAAAATGAAACACTGATTAAATATTTGAGTAATTAATCAACTTCCAATTAAAATAAATAAATTTAAATTTAAAATATTTGAGAAATTAAAATGTGTTCAGATCCAGAATGAAAATCTACAGACATATTTTACAGACTCTCTAAGCTCAATAATTTTATAAAATATACTTTAACACCATGACAAAGGACAGTGTACACTTTCTTTGCTCACAGATCTCCCTGCTCTACCAGTAACAAATAATGCACTCTATAAAATTTAAATATCCATTAATTCATAGTTAGGATCTTTCTATTGAATTATTTCTCTCATTTGAATGCACTTTTGACTTGTACTATTTGTCTATGCTAAGGATGTCTGCTTTATTTTGTCAGTGTCTAGAAGGGAAAGTGACTGTATAGTAGGAATTCACGTTCCTACTCCATGAAGGAGATAGTTCAATCAGGGTAGTCTCTAAAAGTTCTTCCAGTCACAAAATTCTATAACCTAGGAAAAATATTTTCTCTTTGACACTGGAAATATACCCACTTAAATACTTATACATACTTTTTAATATCGACAATAAACAGTTCAAATTTAAGAGCACCAGGTTAACACAAACAATGTGAAGATCATAAAATTTAGTTTGGCAATATATTGTCAAACCTAATTGAAGAGAAATAGATTGTTTCTGTCTAGAAATAGAAAAATACTAGAAAATAGAAATAGCAAATAGAAAAAGACTATTTCTGTCTAGAAATAGTCCCAAAATCTTTTATTTCTAGGAAATATGCTGCCCACAAATAAAAATTGTCCCAACTCACTCTACAATAAATAATGTTTAAATTGTTGGCCAACATTTAAAAATGAGACTACTCACAAATACTCATATTTAAATATTTATTGAAAATTCCAAATTCCCCACCACATTGGTCCATTAATCCCTCTTGTAACAATTACATAAAGATGAGAATGACTAGCCCCCTTAAATGGGAAAGTTCTCTCAATCTCATTGCTGATGTCATCACCCTTCCCCTGCCCTGTTTCATCCATCCACATGTCCCACATAGCAACTGTGGGGATCGAATTTTGTAGTCATAATTTAGTGGACATTAATATTAGGTGAATAATCAGGAAGACTTTGTATATATATGCATGTATATATATATATATATAGAGAGAGAGAGAGAGAGAGAGAGGAGCAAAACTGAAAAAAAATTCATTATTCACTTCTCTTAAAAAATGTTGCTTATGTTAGAAGACTATTATATTTCAAAAGTTTATGATTTTTCAGAAAACTATGGATCTTAGTATTAGTATATCATTTCTGAAATATATTATTTTCTTTCACAGTGTTCCCAATAATCAAGTTATTTAGAAAAATTTTAGAATCTCCCTATGTAATATATTGTATAAAAATTGTGTCTGTCAGTCTTTTCAAAACTTGATATAAATTTACTTATACATGATTAAACATATTGCAAAACTTATTTTCCCTCAGATAAAATGAATAAATGTTTCTTCATTTTATTGGCCAAGAAACATGTGTACATAAATTTTGAATTTTTTCAAAAATCTATGTTCTAATATAAAGTCTGATGTTTTTGTCATAAATAATTTTAATTATTCTAAGAAAAGATATTAGAAAAAATGTTTTAGTATAAAAGCAAGAAGATATAAACTTTAAATTTTAATACTATATGCGAGACAGCAAAAGAGACACAGATGTAAAGAACAGACTTTTGGACTCTGTGGGAGGAGGCAAGGGTGAGATGATTTGAGAGAATAGCATTGAAATGGGTATATTGCCATATGTGAAATAGATCACCACTCCAGGTTCGATGCATGAGACAGGGTGCTCAGGGCCAGAGCACTGGGATGACCCTGAAGGATGGGATGGGGAGGGAGGTGCAAGGGGGTTCAGGATGGGGAACACATATACACCCAGGGCTGATTCATGTGAATGTATGGCAAAAACGACTACAATATTGTAAAGTAATTAGCCTCCAATTAAAAAAAAAAAAAAGATTGTGATCATAGTGATTATTACACTAGGGTATATTCTGATTTCTCAAAACCCAAAAGTATTTTCTGTTTTCATTACATACACACACTCAGACACACACACAGATTCAGTCAAATCAAATAGTATTCTTTGAATAATATGTCATAATTTAATATCATAGGGAATAAAATAGCACTTTCATGAAACACCAGTCTGTTCTGCAATATCCTAATAGTTTCAGTTCAGTTCAATCACTCAGTTGTGTCTGACTCTTTGCGACCCCATGGACTGCAGCATGCCAGGCCTCCCTGTCCATCACCAACTCCTGGAGTTTACCCAAACTCGTGTCCATTGAGTCAGTAATGCCATCTACCCATCTTTTCCTCTGTCATCCCCTTCTCCTCCTGCCTTCAATCTTTACCACCATCAGGGTCTTTTCAAAGGAGTCAGCTCTTCGCATCAGATGGCCAAAGTATTGGGAGTTTCAGCTTCAACATCAGTCCTTTCAATGAACACCCAGGACTGATCTCCTTTAGGATGGGCTGGTTGGATCTCCTTGCAGTCCGAAGGACTCTCAAGAATCTTCTCCAACACCACAGTTCAAAAGCATCCATTCTTCTGTGCTCAGGTTTCTTTATAGTCCAACTTTCATATCCATACATGATGACTGGAAAAACCATAGCCTTGACTAGACAGAGCAAAGCAATTTAGGGCTTTACAGTAAAAATGTCTTTAATTATTAAAACTCTGGAAATGATACTAAGATTTAACAAAAGTTAAAAATATAACTTTGACAAAGTAACTGGAGTGTCTCATTATTTCCATTTTGTGTTTTCTTTCTTAGTGCACAGTTCAGATGTTTGAAAATTGTTCTTAAAGTTTGAGCATAGGCAAAACAATGTACCATGACACACAAGTAAATCAATCATTGTATGACCATTACTAACATCTGACTACTGGTTTTAATATTATATTCTAGAAAGGGGAAAATGTAGATGCTTTTATAGCTGAACTAACTACCCTTCAAATATTTAGTGTCTCCATCTAGTCATGGTTACTTGTAAATTCTCTTTCAGGATTTTGCTCAGGGTGATTTACAAATGCACAATTACAAAGGAAAAAAAAAATGAACAGTGAATACTGCATCTTACTTATCTGAGTAATGTATGTGTTGTTTGTTCTTTTTAAATTGACAGTTAAAACTTGGTTTGCTTTAAGAAGTGGCCTTTTAACACAAAATCAATTTTCTATAATCTCTTAAGACCTACTTCTATTTCCATGAAGTATAAGTATACTTATCATGCATAAAGGTATAATGGCCAACATCCCATCAGTAGAGCAGAATGGAAGAAGTGCTTAACCAGTGATTTTCCTTTCAAGCAGTAGAGTAGAATGAGCATGAACTTTGGAATCTGACGGGTTAAATTTTTCTCTTTTACCACTTAGACGAAGAAACTTATACAAGTTACATAGCTTTACCAAATTTCACTTCTAAAAAAGAAAAAGCAAAAGCATAATGCCTGCCTTGCAGGGTTGTCAGGAAGTTTGAATGCTATAATGAATGCAAAATGACTATTACAGAGCCTGACCCACAGTAGGTATTTAATAATTAAGTTTTTTTCCCTTTTGCTTCTTCAGCTAGCTGTCTAGATGGCTCCCTCATGTTTGGGAATGGCATTAGAACATTTGTATATGTATCCTTAGCCTAAAGCATAGAGTTGACAGTCCCATTAAAAGTATGTAAGCTGTAAGTTCCAAACAAGTTGTATGTAAATTAGCTTTGGTAAAATTGTGTCATCTTAAATACAATACATAAGTATACTTTGTGAAAATATAGTTTTGCATGTTAGATTTGCTTGACATGGCTGCTTGTATCATTCAAAATATTATTTATAGCTAAATATCTTAATAAATCACAAATACTTTTCACACATTATCTCTTCTTTGTCTCCATTGGCTTGGTTATTCATTCAGCAAATATTTACTCACCACCGACTATGTGCCACAAACTATGCTGGATGCTGGAGGAAAAAACTTTTGATCAAAGCAGCCAGAATCCTTGCTATCCAAAAATTATGTCTAGTAGTGCCAACATAAATTAAACAAATGTCACAAATTCTGCATCTAAAATAAGTATTGACACTCCAGTTATTCAAGAGCATAATATTCATGAGAATAGTCATTTCTAAAACCAACTATTGGGTAAAACCTACTCAAATACCTAACAAATACTATTCCATCCCACTTTTAATTGATGTCATCCACTTCTACAACATATTCAGATCTTTTTTTGGAAGACAGCTGTGTCTCCTAAAAGGAAGAAAAGCTTTCAATGTATTATTTAGATCCTCAGAAAAAAAATGTTTATCCAGCACAAAAAGAAGCTACTGAAATTATGCTATTGAGTTATATAGTATAAAATATAGATGATTAATCAAAATTTTCCATTAAAGGGCCACTTAAAGATAAAGATATACTCCAAATCCCTGAATGTTAAACAGTAAATCACTGGCTGCCCTTCCCTCTCTATTTTCTTCATGATTGGAAGCTAGCAACAAACCAAATATATTTGTTATGATTTAGTTGCTTTTTAGAATTGGTTTCTTCTCTCCTTTTACCTTCCTTCCTTCTAAAGGCTCACTTCTTGAGTCCTTCAGTTATATATTAGTAATGTAAAAGAATGACTGATCTTCTTGGCACCCAAACTATTGCCAAGGAAGCAATCTTACACTAACTGGAATCTTGCTTCACATATTGAGTATTATAGATAGCCTTCTGCTTATTCCTTCATAGGCCTTGAAAGAAAAAAAAAAATGTACCATCGGTTTCCATTATGATGGCCTGACTCTAGAAAGAAATGTGCAAACAAGTTTGTATATTTTTGCTAAACTTTCAATTAGTTTAATTTAGAATTTAGATGTTCTTTCTAGCTGAGACATCATATGGTGTTAGTAAGTGTTCTAGCTTCATTTTTTTACAAGTGGTTGACCAGTTTTCCCAGCATCACTTGTTAAAGAGATTGTCTTTTCTCCATTGTGTATTCTTGCCTCCTTTGTCAAAGATAAGGTGTCCATAGGTGTGTGGAATTACCTCTGGGCTTTCTATTTTGTTCCATTGATCTATATTTCTGTCTTTGTGCCGGTACCAAACTGTCTTGATGACTGTAACTTTATAATATAGCTTGAAGTCAGGGACGTTGATTCCTCCGGGTCCTTTCTTCTTTCTTAAGATTGCTTTGGCTATTTGATTTTTTTTTTTTGTATTTCCATACAAATTGTGAAATTATTTGTTCTAGCTCTGTGAAGAATACCGTTGGTAGCTTGATAGGGATTGCACTGAATATTTAGATTGCTTTAGGTATTATACTCATTTTCACTATATTGATTATATTTCTCCATCTATTTGTCCTTTTTAATTTCTTTCATCAGTGTTTTATAGTTTTTTGTATATAGGTCTTTTGTTTCTTAAGGTAGATTTATTCCTAAGTATTTTATTATTTTCATTGCAATGCTGAATGGAATTGTTTCCTTAATTTCTCTTTCAGTTTTCTCATTGTTAGTGTATAGGAATGCAAGGGGTTTCTGTGTGTTAATTTTATATCCTGCAACTTTACTATATTCATTGATTAGCTCTAGTAACTTTCTGGTGGAGTCTTTAGGGTTTTCTATGTAGAGGATCATGTCATCTGCAAATAGTGAGAGTTTTACTTCTTTTCCAATCTGGATTCCTTTTATTTCTTTTTCTTCTCTGATTGCTGTGGCCAAAACTTCCAAAACTATGTTGAATAGCAGTGGTGAGAATGGGCACCCTTGTCTTGTTCCTGACTTTAGAGGAAATGCTTTCAGGATAATGTTTGCTGTGGGTTTGTCATATATAGCTTCTATTATGTTGAGGTATGTTCCTTCTATGCCTGCTTTCTGGAGGGTTTTTATCATAAATGGATGTTGAATTTTGTCAAAGGCTTTCTCTGCAACTACTGAGATAATCATTTGTTTTTTATCTTTCAATATGTTAATGTGGTGTATTACATTAATTGATTTGTGGATATTAAAGAATCCTTGCATACCTGAGATAAAGTCTACTTGGTCATGATGTATGATTTTTTTAGTATGTTGTTGGATTCTGTTTGCTAGAATTTTGTTAAGGATTTTTGCATCTATGTTCATCAGTAATATTGGCCTGTAGTTTTCTTTTAGTATGGCATCTTTGTCTGGTTTTGATATTAGAGTGACGGTGGCCTCATAGAATGATGTTGGAAGGTTACCTTCCTCTGCAATTTTCCAGAAGAGTTTGAGTAGGATAGGTGTTAGCTCTTCTCTAAATTTTTGGTAGAATTCAGCTGTGTAGCCATCTGGTCCTGGGCTTTTGTTTGCTGGAAGATTTCTGATTATAGTTTTGATGTCCATGCTTGTATATTAGAGTGATGGTGGCCTCATAGAATGATTTTGGAAGGTTACCTTCCTCTGCAATTTTCCAGAAGAGTTTGAGTAGGATAGGTGTTAGCCCTTCTCTAAATTTTTGGTAGAATTCAGCTGTGTAGCCATCTAGTCCTGGGCTTTTGTTTGCTGGAAGATTTCTGATTACAGTTTTGATTTCCATGCTTGTAATGTGTCTGTTAAGATTTTCTATTTCTTCCTGGTTCACTTTTGGAAAGTTATATTTTTCTAAGAATTTGTCCATTTCTTCCAAGTTGTCCATTTTATTAACATATAGTTGCTGATAGTAGTCTCTTATGTTCCTTTGTATTTCTGTATTGTCTGTTGTGACTTCTCCATTTTCAGTTCTAATTTTGTTGATTTGATTTTTCTCCCTATATTTCTTGATGAGTCTGGCTAATGGCTTTTCTATTTTATTTATCTTCTCAAAGAACCAGCTTTTGGCTTTGTTGATTTTGTTATGGTGTCTTGTGTTTCTTTTGCATTTATTTCTGCCTTAATTTTTATGATTTCTTTCCTTCTACTAACCCTGGGGTTTTTCATTTCTTCCTTTTCTAGTTGCTTTAGGTGAGAGTTAGGTTATTTATTTGACTTTTTTCTTGTTTATTGAGGTAAGCTTGTATTACTATCAACCTTCCTCTTAGCACTGCTTTTACTGAGTCCCATAGGTTTTGGGTTGTGTTTTCATTTTCATTCGTTTCTATGCATATTTTGATTTCTTTTTTGATTTCTTCTGTGATTTGTTGGCTATTCAGAAGCATGTTGTTTAGCCTCCATATGCTGTAGTTTTTAATTTTTTTTCCCTGTAGTTGACATCTAATCTTACTGCATTATGATCAGAGAAGATGCTTGGAATGATTTCATTTTTTTTTTAATTTACCAAAACTAGATTTATGGCCCAGGATGTGATCTATCCTGGAGAAGGTTCCGTGTGCACTTGAATAAAAGGTGAAATTCACTGTTTTGTGGTGAAATGTCCTATTTATATTTATTAGGTCTAACTGGTCCATTGTATCATTTAAAGTTTATGTTTCCTTGCTAATTTTCTGTTTAGTTGATCTATCCATAGGTGTGAGTGGGGTATTGAAGTCTCCCAGTATTATTGTGTTAATTTCCCCTTTCATACTTGTTAGCATTTACCTTACATATTGTGGTGCTCCTATGTTGGGTGCATATATATTTATACTTGTTATATCTTCTTGGATTGATCCTTTGATCATTATGTAGTGTCCTTCTTTGTCTCTTTTCACAGCCTTTATTTCAAAGTCTCTTTTATCTGATATGAGTATTGCTACTCCTGCTTTCCTTTGGTCTCCATTTGCATGAAATATATTTTTCCAGCCCTTCACTTTCAGTCTGTATGTGTCCCTTGTTTTGAGGTAGGTCTCTTGTAAACAGCATATATGAGGGTATTGTTTTTGCATTCATTCAGCCAGTCTTTGTCTTTTGGTTGGGGCATTCAACCCATTTACATTTAAGGTAATAATTTATAAATATGATCCCGTTGCCAATTACTTTGTTGTTTTGGGTTCAAGTTTATACACCTTTTCTGTGTTTCCTGTCTAGAGAAGATCCTTTAGCATTTGTTGAAGAGCTGGTTTGGAGGTGCTGAATTATCTCAGCTTTTGACTGTCTGTAAAGCTTTTGATTTCTCCTTCATATCTAAATGAGATCCTTGCTGGGTACAGTAATCTGGGTTGTAGTTTTTTCTCTTTCATCACTTTAAATATGTCTTGCCATTCCCTCTGGCCTTAAGAGTTTCTATTGAAAGATTAGCTGTTATCCTTATGGGAATTCCCTTGTGTGTTATTTGTTGTTTTCCCCTTGCTGCTTTTAATATTTGTTCTTTGTGTTTGATCTTTGTTAATTTGATTAATATGTATCTTGGGATGTTTTGCCTTGGATTTATCCTGTTTGGAACTCTCTGGGTTTCTTGGACTTGGGTGGCTAATTCCTTCCCCAATTTAGGGTAGTTTTCAACTATTATCTCCTCAAGTATTTTCTCATGGCCTTTGTTTTTGTCTTCTTCTTCTGGGACTCCTATGATTCAAATGTTGGGGCATATGACATTGTCTCAGAGGTCTCTGAGGTTGTCCTCATTTCTTTGAATTCTTTTTTCCTCTCTGCTTCATTTAAGTCCACCATTCTATCTTCCACTTCACTTATCCTATCTTCTGACTTAGTTATTCTACTGTTGGTTCCCTCCAGAGTGTTTTTTATCTCATTTATTGCATTATTCATTGTTGATTGACTTTTTAAATTTCTTCTAGGTCCTTTTTAAACATTTCTTGCATCTTCTCAATCCTTGTCTCCAGGCTATTTTTCTGTAACCCCATTTTGTTTTCAAGATTTTGTATCACCTTTACTATCATTATTCTGAATTCTTTTTCAGGTAGACTCCCTATCTCCTCTTCTTTTGTTTGGTTTGGTGGGCATTTATCCTGTTCCTTTACCTGCTGAATATTTTTCCGCCTTTTCGTCTTGTTTAGATTGCTGTGTTTGGGGTGGCCTTTCCTCCTTGTAGGTGGGGTCTGACAGGTGACTTGTCAAGGTTTCCTGGTTAGGGATGCTTGTGTTGGTGTTCTGGTGGGCGGAGCTGAATTTTTTCTCTCTGGAGTGCAATGAAGTGTCCAGTAGTGATTTTTGAGATGTTTATGGGTTTTGTGTGGCTTTGGGCAGCCTGTATATTAAAGCTAAGAGCTATGCTCCTATGTTGCTGGAGAATTTGCAGGGCATGTCTTGCTCTGGAACTTGTTGGCTCTTGGGTGGAGCTTGGTTTCAGTGTAGATATGGAGACTTTTGGATGGAGCTCATAGTTTTTAGAAACTAAGATTTAATTAAAAACTAATAGTGAACTGGCACACAGTTGAAAGGGAAGAGAGAACACACATAAACACATCAAGGTTTTATATGGCATTTACCAAGTGCCAGTTATTGTATTTCATGTGTTGTGTTGGATACTGTTGTGAATAAAATAGGCATGGTTCTTTGTCATCACAGAATTCATAAACTGTTTTTTTTTTTTTTCATTTGTTTCCTCTCCTACCCTCTGCAACCACTTGAAACCTGTGCAGTTTTAAATACCAGTCTCAAATCTCACTTACACAATTTTACCTTTTATATCAGTGCAACTAAAGAACTATCAGCCCACATCTTACCTAATCTTTTCATTTGTGGAATCTATGGAATGAGGTACCCTTAACACACCTGCACATTTCATTCAAGGTCAATCTTATATTGACCCCTGACCAAAAAGATTCTGCTTTTCTGGGGCCTTACTTAATTATTGTCCCTTTCCTCTTCTGTATCCTATCTTCCTCTCTTCTGGCTCCATTTCTTCAATCCATAAACATGTTCAAGTTTCTCCTTTCCTCCCTCAAGGATGCCCCAAGGTAATATCAATATTACCACTTGATATTCTGTAAAATCATATTTCTTTGAAGATAGATTCAGCATCATTAAAAAGGCAACAATTTATTGGTATCTAAGCATATTGTTGATGGAATCATGAATCTTAAAAAGTATTATTGGGAACTTTCTAATACTTATATTGCTAATTATCTCCTAGAATTTGTTATGTACAACAACTTTGATCTGGAGTTCCTGGATGAGAAGCCACCTTTCTCTTACAGTGACAAGAACCTCATCAACCCCAAGGACCAAACAGCATACTTTGGCTGTTTCACTCTCCTCTTTTTCACTCTCCTCTTTCACCTTCATCAAGAGGCTCTTTAGTTCTTCTTCATTTTCTGCCATAAGGGTGGTGCCATCTGCAAATCTGAAGTTATTGATATTGCTCTTGGCAATCTTGATTCCAGCTTGTGTTTCATTTAGTCCAGCATTTCTCATAATGTACTCTGCATATTAAGTTAAATAAGCAGTGTGACAACATACAGACTTGAGGTACTTCTTTCCCGATTTGGATCCAGTCTGCTGTTCCATGTCCAGTTCCAACTGTTGCTTCCTGACCTGCACATAGATTTCTCAGGAGACAGGTCAGGTGGTCTGGTATTCCCATCTCTTGGCTCAAATTGTTGGGATCCACACTGCCAAAGGCTTTGACATAGTCAATAAAGCAGAAGTATATGTTTATCTGGAACTCTCTATACTAACCTGCTTATTGATTTCTATGTCTTCAACCTTAACCTTAATAGACAGGTGTCATTCCTCCTGTCTGCCTTCTCTATGTCATCCTGACTCCTCTGTGCTTCCTCACTCCCTGCACCAATTCCTTATTGAACTTACCATCCTGAATATCAATTTATATCTCTATCTTATCGTCTAGAGTGTGACTTCTCAGTGAAGATATCCTATTAACTGTATTTTATTTAAAATGTTTAACACAATGACTAAGCAGTATGTAAGCATTTGTTGATGACATGAGTGATACTTTTAAGTCTACTCTTTTTGCAGTGTGTTCTTTCTGCTACAAATGGAACATTAATGCTTTTTCAATATTTTATACAGTTTGTCCAAACCAAGAAACAGTTATGTTTATGTAGGAAAATGGATAGGTTAGTCATCTAAACTCAAGTATCTACAAGACTGGGCTATTACCATAAATATCTGAAGTATCATAATAATAGTAATAAGAAGTGGCTTATCTTGCAGCTTACTCAAGCGTGCACCCTCCACCATAAAGCATTCATACTCAACTGAAAAAAAAAAAAAAAAAAACTGGGGACAAATAAATTTCATATTCTCTAGATTCATGGATTCAAGCTGGTGATACCTGCTATAGATGTACTACAATAAATAACCCCTGTCATCTTAGCTCAGAAAATGGCAACTCATGGAGAAGGAAATGGCCCACTCCAATATTTTTACCTGGAGAATCCCAGGGATGGGGGAGCCTGGTGGGCTGCCATCTATGGGATTGCAAAGAGTCAGACACGACTGAAGCAACTTAGCATGCATATATGCATATAAATGTATTCTACATATTATTTACAAACTGAATAGTACAAAAGATAATGTAATTTTAATAGTTTTATGTTTTCTGCTCTGCTCTTTTGACAGACCCAGTGTGTCCACATACCATGCATTACAATTTTCAACTTTTTCATAAAGTTTCCAATTTTTATTGATTTCATCATAGTGACATATTTTCTATCTGCAGGTTCCAATCATACTTTTGTTGCTATAAATACAGTAAATTTCAAAAAGAGTAAGTAATTAAGATTTTTATAAGAAAAATTATTAACTATTTTTTCTGTACTTTAATAATATCTGAGCATTGTTGTTTTTGTTGTTCAGTTGATAAGTCATGTCCAACACTTTTGCAACCCCATGGACTGTAGCTGACAAGGCTCCTCTGGCCATGGGATTTCCCAGACAAGAATGTTGGGGGGGGGGGGTTGACATTTCCTTCTCCAGCGGATCTCACCAACCAAGGGATTGACCTGCATCTCTTGCATTTGCAGGTGGATTCTTTACCACTAAGCCACCAGGGAAAATGAAAGAACTGATTCAAAAAGATATGTGCTCCCCAGTGTACATGGCAGCATTATTTACAGTTGTAGGCTATGGAGGCAACCTGGGAGTCCATCAATGGATAGATGGATAAACAGGATACAGTGTATGTATGTGGTCCAATGTCACTCAGCCACAAAGGAGACTGAAGTTTTGCCATTTGCAACAAACATGGATGGACTTGGAACATATATTGATCTGGGTAGGATGATTCAGACAAAAAGGAACAAGTACAATGTGGTGATGTGGAATCTAAAAAATAAATCAAACTAGTGAATATAATAAAACAGACTCATGGATACAGAGTACAGACAGGTGGTTGAAAATGGATCTAGGTAAGGGCAAGGTAGGGATAGAGATTTAAGAGGTACAAGCCACTATATACAAAATAAATAAAAGACAAGGGTATATTATACAAAACAGGGAACATAGCCAATATTTTATAATAAATATAAATTGAATATAACTTTTACAAGTTGTAAATCACTATGTTGTACACCTGAAACTTATGTAATACTCTACATAAACTGTACATCAGTAAAAATAAAAAAATAAAGACTGAGTATAGGAAGAAGTATTTAGCAGTTCCAAAGAGAATAATTTTAACATTAGATAAATTTCTGTGACCTATATTTTCATGTACTAAGGAATAATTAATATTTTCCTTCATATAAAACGTAAATGATAATAGTAACAACAATACAAAGCAATAATAATAAATGAGGTAATGTATGTAAATGTTCTTAGTAAAATGTAAAGACATATCTAAATGAATAAGCTGTTGTCTTTAATTTTTTAATCTTTTGCCTACACATCCTAGTACTTCTGTAGCAGGAAAGGCTGGGAAAATTATTCAAGGCAATAGATTTTCACAAATGCTAACAAAGTCAGCTAATTTACCAAAACCATCAGAGTGGAAAATTTGTTTACTTCTTGGGTATCTACCAATGTCATAATGACCAGCAGGTAGAACAAATGAAATAACACATAAGCAAAAAGTACCTATTATATTTACCCTGACTAATCAATGAGAAGGAAAAATCAACAGATCTAGGCCAATATCTCCAGCATAATAATGCATTTTACCTTACAATCCTTATAAGTTCACCTATATCTGGCTCACAAATTCTTCCCTAGCTCTATCTGCAAAATGTAATGACTACATCATTTGTTGTTCTAACTAACCATTTTTAACATTATTTGCATTGGTAAATATTAGTATAAAGAAGAGATTTATCACCATAGCAGCTAGCAATGAGACTTGCGTAGTTCAATTTATATTGAGACCTGTGTCCAACATGGCAGTATTCCATTCTTAAGCTACCTCACTTCTGTGATCATAGGAATATAAATATCCTTTAGTTTCCTCTTATTTTAGCTTACCTCCTTCTCCTCAATGTTTGCCTTACTGTTCTTCTTCCCTGAACTTACAGAGTCATCACATTCTATTTCTGATAACCAAAATTAATGCATTTCCCTCATCCAATATTAATAGATGCAATTTTTATTAATATTATTCAACAATTATAGTTTAAATATATCTATAAACATTTATGCAATATGTCTACAGCATGCAATATCTAATATAAGAGAGAAACAAATAACTTGATTACAATATAATAATACAAAGTAATAAAGTATCTGAGAGAATGAGAATATATCAAATTATATAAAATGATAAGCTTCCTTAAAATATTGTATTTTTTTTTAATTTATTGGGCTTCCCAGGTGGCACTAGTGGAAAAGAATCTGTCTGTCAATGCAGGAAACACAAAAGATGTGAGTTAAATCCCTGTTGGGAGATCCCCTAGAGTAGAAAATGGCAATCCACTCCAGTAATGCTGCCTGAAATTCCATGGGCAGAGAAGCCTGGCCAGCTACAGTCCATGGGGCCACAAAGAGCTGGACATGACTGAGCACAAATTATATGAGTTACAGATGTGCAACAGAGTGACTTATTTATGTACTTGTTCACTCAACAAAATATGCATTGGGGAATGTAAGATGACTAAGACTCCCAGGAATCTCATGGCTATTGCTAGGGATAAACAATACGAAAAATAATTGTAATGAACAGCTTAAAAAGTTCAGTGTTTCAAAAAATGTATAGAACAAGAAATAACAAAAGAGGAAGGGCCTCTAATTCAGCCTAAGGAAATCAGGGACAGTTTGTAAGAAAATAAAATGTCTTCATTATTAGAATTGATAATTCATCAGTTCAGTTCAGTTCAGTTCAGTTGCTCAGTCGTGTCCAACTCTTTGCAACCCCATGAATTGCAGCACGCCAGGCCTCCCTGTCCATCACCAACTCCCGGAGTTCACTCAAACTCACATCCTTCGAGTCGGTGATGCCATCCATCCAGCCATCTCATCCTCTGTCGTCCCCTTCTCCTCCTGCCTCCAATCCCTCCCAGCATCAGAGTCTTTTCCAATGAGTCAACTCTTCCCATGAGGTGGCCAAAGAACTAGAGTTTCAGCGTAAGCATCATTCCTTCCAAAGAACACCCAGGACTGATTTCCTTTAGAATGGACTGGTTGGATCTCCTTGCTGTCCAAGGGACTCTCAGGAGTCTTCTCCAACACCACAGTTCAAAAGCATCAATTTTTTGGCGCTCAGCTTTCTTCACAGTCCAACTCTCACATCCATACATGGCTACTGGAAAGAAAACATAGCCTTGACTAGATGGACTTTTGTTGGCAAAATAATGTCTCTACTTTTTAATATGCTATCTAGGTTGGTCATAACTTTCCTTCCAAGGAGTAAGCGTCTTTTAATTTCATGGCTGCAATCACCATCTGCAGTGATTTTGGAGCCCCCAAAAATAAAGTCTGACACTGTTTCCACTGTTTCCCCATCTATTTCCCATGAAGTGATGGGTCCAGATGCCATGATCTTCATCTTCTGAATATTGAGCTTTAAGCCAACTTTTTCACTCTCCTCTTTCACTTTCATCAAGAGGCTTTTGAGTTCCTCTTCACTTTCTGCCATAAGGGTGGTGTCATCTGCATATCTGAGGTTATTGATATTTCTCCTGCCAGTCTTGATTCCAGTTTGTGCTTCTTCCAGCCCAGTGTTTCTCATGATGTACTCTGCATATAAGTTAAATAAGCAGGGTGACAATATACAGCCTGACGTACTCCTTTCCCTATTTGGAACCAGTCTGTTGTTCCATGTCCAGTTCTAACTGTTGCTTCCTGACCTGCATATGGGTTTCTCAAGAGGCAGGGCAGGTGGTCTGGTATTCCCATCAGCCCAAAATATATCAGGGGTTATGCCAAACGTAAGTTTGGATGAAATTTCTACTTTATACCACAACATCTTAGTAACATATACAGCAAAGACTTACAGAATTATTACTAATTCTATAATATAAAGCATACATTGTAAAAACAATTATAAAGCAACACTGACATATCTATATACTACCATGTGTAAAATAGATAGCTTGCAGGAAACTGCTGTAACACAAGGAGATCAGACTGGTGCTCTGTGATGACCTAGAGTGGTGGTGGAGAGGGGTGGATGGGAGGAAGGATCAAGAAGGAGCGGATACATTATAGTTGATTCACGCTGTTGTATGGCAGAAACCAACAAACCATTGTAAAGCAGTTCAGCTCAGTTCAGTCAGTCAGTCGTGTCCGACTCTTTGTGACCACATGGAGTGCATTATGCCAGGCCTCCTTGTCCATCACCAACTCCTAGAGTTTACCCCAATTCATCTCCATTGAGTCGGTGATGCCATCCAACCATCTCATCCTCTGTTGTCCCCTTATCCTCCAGCCTTTAATCTTTCCAAGCCTTGAGTCAGCCCTTCACATCAGGTGGCCAAATATTGGAGTTTCAGCTTCAACATCAGTCCTTTCAATGAACACTCAGGACTGATCTCCTTTAGTAGGGACTGGTTGGATCTCCTTGCAGTCCAAGGGACTCTCAAGAGCCTTCTCCAACACCACAGTTCAAAAGCATCGATTCTTTGGCACTCAGCTTTCTTTATACTCCAACACTCACATACATACATGACTACTGGAAAAACCATAGCCTTAACTAGATGCACCTTTGCTGGCAAAGTAATGTCTCTGCTTTTGAATATGCTGTCTAGGTTGGTCATAACTTTCCTTCCAAGGAGTAAGTGTCTTTTAATTTCATGGCTGCAATCACCATCTGCAGTGATTTTGGAGCCCAAAATAATCAAGTCTGTCACTGTTTCTATTGTTTCCCCATCTATTTGCCCTGAAGTAATGGGACCAGATGCCATGATCTTTGTTTTCTGAATGTTGAGCTTTAAGCCAACTTGTTCACTCTCCTCTTACATTTTCATTGAGTGGGCTCTTTAGTTCTTCACTTCCTGCCTAAAGGTGGTGTGATCTGCATATCTAAGATTATTGATATTTCTCCTGGAAATCTTGATTCCAGCTTGTGCTTCTTTCACAGTGTTTCTCATGATATACTCTGCTTATAAGTTAAATAACCAGGTTGACAGTATACAGCCTTGAAATATTCTTTTTCCTATTTGGAACCAATCTGTTGTTCCATGCCCAGTTCTAACAGTTGCTTCCTGACTTGCATACAGATTTCTCAAGAGGCAGGTCAAGTGGTCTGGTATTCCAATCTCTTGAAGAATTTTATGCAGTTTGTTGTGATCCACACAGTTAGAGGCTTTGGCATAGTCAATAAAGCAAAAATAGATGTTTTTCTAGAACTCTATTAAGAAGAGGCAACAAGAATACACAGAGGAACCATACAAAAAAAAAAAAAAAAAAAAAAACTCTTCATGACCCAGATAATAACAATGGTGTGATCACTTACCTAGAGCCAGGCATTCTGGAATGTGAAGTCAAGTGGGCCTTAGGAAGCATCACTAAGAACAAAGCTAGTGGAGGTGATGAAATTCCAGTTGAGCTCTTTCAAATCTTTAAAGATGATGCTGTGAAAGTGCTGCACTCAATATGCCAGCAAATTTGGAAAACTCAGCAGTGGCCATATGGAAATGGTCAGTTTTCTTTCCAGTCCCAAAGAAAGGCAGTGCCAAAGAATGCTCAAATTACCACACAATTGGTCTCATCTCACATGCTAGTTAAGTAATGCTCAAAATCCTCCAAGTCATGCTTCAACAATATGTGAACCATGAACTTCCAGATGATCAAGCTGGATTTAGAAAAGATAGAGGAACCAGAGATCAAATTGTCAATATCTGCTGGATCATCAAAAACACAGGAGAGTAAATGTAAAGAAATTATCCTCCAAGCAAAAATAAATTAATTAAATAAAAAGCAATTATAAGTATTACATATCTAAAATGTATATTGACTTTGCAGGCTTATATCCAAAAGACAGAACTGGGGAACTGGAAGCAATAATAATTTAAAAACAAGAGTGGACTGTGCAGCTTTCCTTGAGAGGATTTTAACTAAATGTATGAATGGGAACATGATTTTAAAGACGTTGCCAACAAGTTGCATGAAGTTGGAACTAAGACTACCATATAGACCAGGCTATAGCTTTAGTGAAAAAGCGTATTTTTAGTGGCTTGCTAAGAGCTCTTTAAACAAAAAAAAAATCATAATGATGGTCTCCCATGAGAATTTTTATACAATTGCCTGCTCTCATGTAAGTTTCCTATACAAAGTTATGCACTCTGCATTTTCTAAGAGCCCATAAACTGAGAAATTCATGGATATTGCACATAACTCATGCACATGCACACACAACGGCACCACTATTGCCACCAAATGTATAAACACACTGACGTGCTTGGCAGAGTAATGGCAAATTCGCTTTGGAGAAATGTTTCTCTGAAGCAGGTTTCTGTAAATTCTCACAGACAGACTTTGCTAAAATGAGCTCAGTATGCAAAACTATGTAACTAGAATGTTGACAACTCACCTTGAGCAAGCATTAGAATCCACACAAAGAAGTGTTAAGTTACCAAGGGTTTCAGAAATATCAGATAGAGGCTATGATATTTTTAAAATTTTTAAACACATGAGGAACTACAATATTGAATAATAAAATATATGACAGGAACACAGCTTCTAGGATCAAACGCTTACATATCTCTCTGTTATTCAGATGTAATATGGATATATTTATTAAATTTAGAATTTTACAACCAAGGTGGCAGTGTAGAAGGCCCAATCTTCTGTATTCCCACAGAGAACAATAATTAGGTAGTTGTCTTCAAATGAAAATAGCTCTTGGAAAGCTCAGGAGTGCACTTACAAAGCTTCAGAAATACCAAAGAGGAAAAATCTTAGTAGCCACACAAAAATGATAGGAAGAAAAATTTCATTTTGTTTTCATCATCCCTGCTCAGTGCCCAAAGGGGGCTCCCAACCTGAGAGGGTTCTCTTGGTCTGGTAAAGCAGAGCAAGGTGAGCGATCAGTTTCCCCAGTCTTTTAGGGAACTGCACCAGGTACCCACTGTGGTTTTACCACATCCAGAGACCAGAGATGCTGAGACATCTAGGAATAATGAAGAAGGGAAGAGGTTACCAATAATAGCCATGTGCAGAAAAGACCTGGGTTTCAGGAGCCTGCTTGTCAGAGGATCACAATAGGCTTCATGACTAAGGATCTCAACAGCCCTTAAAGACTTTGCAGACCAGCACAACTTTTATCCGGACCCCAGCAAGCTCGTCTACAGCAGACCCAAGCAGATTTCTCTGCTGAAGAAACCAATTAGAACAACCATCATAGAGTCCCTGTATATTTCATGGCTGAAATTTTTGTCCTCCATATTTTCACATTCACAGATGCCAGTTGCCTGATTCCCTCGCTGCTGTCTTCCTTCCTCTTTTGCCAGACCCAAGGTCTGTACTAGCATTCAGACCCAGCCTCTAAAATTACATTCATGCAGGATGCCAGCCTGGACCCCTGTAGCCAACTCCCACTGCTGTGTGCACACCGATTATTAGCTCCTATAGCTATATAAGTGCCCACTAAAAGCCAAGGTCCCCACACCTGCTGTGGGCCCAGATCTCACCTTGACCTTTCTCACTGGCCTGCACTGCAGTTAGTTACCTACAGCTTGTCCTAGTAGCCAACCACCTGCGCAATCCCTGCCCTGATTCCCATCACCAGCTGCCACCCCATCATGCATGAACTTGCAGTGAGCCCATGCTGTCACATGACTACATGCAAAAAACCTGGGCTTCCAAAACTGCTAGTGTTCTTGCAGCTAGCCCTGGATCCTGCTTCCAGTCTCAGCTCTCACCACTGTATGTGCTTATGCAGCCACCCAAGGATATGCACACCATTGGTTCTAGCCACCACTGTCACTTTCCCTTGACCCTCGCTACTGGATCTGAAGATGCTGTGAGAACTCCAGCAGCTTTAGTGGCCACTGTGCAATCACACCCACTGCTCTTACTAAGGACCATGCAATTTTCAGTGTCATAGACCCCAGCTGCCTGAGCTGATGAGGGAAACATAACAGCACAAAAGGAACACAGTAAATATCCAGTAACTGACCCCAAGGAAATGATGATCCATGAACTGCCTGACAAAGAATGCAAAATAATTGTCTAAGGGTTCTCAACCACAGGAGAAGACCGATAAACAATTTAAAGAATTCAGGAAAGCAATACCAAGAAATGAGAAGTTAAACAACAACAACAACAAAAATAGAAATAGGAAATATAAAAAGAACTAAATAGGAACCTTGGGGCTCAAAAGTATAATGACTCACTGGAGAACTCAATAGAAAGTTTCAACAACAGGCTCAACCAACAAGAGAAAGAATCAGTGAGCTTGAAGACACACTACTTGTAAATATCTAATTGGAGTAACATTTTTAGAAAAGGAGGAAAGAAAGAAAATGAAGAAAACCTATAAGATTTATGAGATACCATAAGATAAACAATCTATGAATTATGCGATTTCTGGAAGAAGAGAAGAAAATAGAAACTGAAAACTTACTTAAAAAATAATGGTTGAAAATTTCCCAGATCAGGGACAAGATTGGGACATTCAAGATCATTCAAGATCACAGGTCACTAAATTCAACTTGAAGGATTCCTATCCTTTTGATATTTATTGTATTTTCTCCATTCTTTTTTGATATCTTGAAACGTGTGTACTCTCATTGCTCTCAGTTCTTTTTCAGATAGGTTGCCTATTTTCTTTTCACTAATTCTGTCTTAGAAGTTTTTACCTTGCTCCTCCATCTGTAACATACACTTTTGTCCCTTCATTTTTTTGGGGGGGGCGGGGAATGGGTAGGATTTTGTTCCTGTCTTAATAGTTGTTTGGCCTGAGGTTTCTGGCAGTGGGATTTTCAGGCAGTTGGGTAGAGCTGAGTCTGTGTGTTGAGATGTGAACCTCTGGGATACCTCACTCGGATTAACATTCCCTGGGTCCTGACATACCTTGTCACTCCAGCAGTTCAGACTCAGTGCTACCACTTCAGGGGCTCAGGCATGATTTCTGCACTGTAAACTGGGATCCCACAAGTTGTGGAGTGTGGAAAAGCAAAAAAAAAAAAAAAAAAAGAGAGAGAGAGAAAGAGAAAAGAAAGGAGCATCAACATATATACACTATTATGTATAAGATGGATAGCTGTTGAGAAGTTGCTGTGTAGCACAGGGAATCCAATCTGGCACCCTGTGATGACCTGGAGCAATGAGATGGGGGGAGGGAAGGGAGGCTTTGGAAGGAGGGATGTATGTATACTTATAATATATATATATAGGTATACGTATGTATACTTTGTATTGTTGTATGGCAGAAACCAACACAACATTGTAAAAAAAAAATTAGAAAAAAGAAAAATAAAAGACTTGAATAGGCATTTCTCTAAAGACAAATTGATACATGAAAAGATGCTCAACATTAGAGAAATCAATCAATCTGGGAAATGCAAATCGAAACCACAATGTGATATCACTTCATACCTGTTAGAATGGCTATTATCAATAAGACAAGTGATAATTGTGTAAAAAGTAAAACTGTGAAGATGTGGAGAAAAAGGAACCCTCAAACTTTGTGGGGGGCAGGGAGGATACAAATTGGTATAGCCACTATAAATAACAGCATAGAGGCACCTTAAAAAATTAAAATGGTACAACCATATGATTCATCAATGCCACTTTGTGGTATATATCTGAAGGGAATTAAATCACTATCTCAAAGAGATATCTGCACAGCCATGTTAACTGCAGCATTATTGTACATGATTATTATACAGTAACCAATGCAAGGAAACAACCTAAGTGTTCACTATAGGGTGAATAAATAATATAAATATATAATAATTTTATAAAATTTTATGAATTGATGCAACAGTATAATTTTCAGCACCAAACTAAAAGCCAGTATCTTAGATTAGAGTTTCAAATCTCTTCAAGTTTTTTTCTTCTGTAAAGTATAAAATAAATATTAATTGAACCAAATTACCAGATTACTTAGTACATAAAAATTGAGAGTGGACCAATTTGCATGAAAAATCCACTTGATATTACATGAAAATCAAAGGAACAGGAAAGTATGAAATAAGAAACTCACTTAGTAACTCCAAGCTATATGCCAAATTAATAGTACTTACATAAATATATCCAAATCTTGGTGGAACTTTCATGAGGTTAAGGTCCAATCCAGCAATACTTTTATTGAAAGTGAAAGCAAAAGTGAAGGTGCTTTAAATGAAAGAACTTTATTGAGTTCAAACTGAAAATTTCCGTGTTAAATTTGATGTTTCTCATAACTTCCAGGAAAATTATAGCCAGTTATTTTGTCAGAACAAGTTTTCCAGGTTAGTGAATCTACTAAATTAATCAAATTCTAGTTCCTAATGAATATAGAATTAGAACTGAATATTCTTTCTTGGTAGAATTTCTTTATAAACCTTAATGCAAACATTCATGAAAATAATTGGTATTTGTTATACAGAATCTGAATACTTGGTTTTCAATGAACTGTGGCATTTTACTCTCTAACCCTTTTGTGCTCCTATTAAACACTAGAACTACTTAAATTGATACACAAATATAGAAAATTTGTGTTCATAAGATCAGCCACTTACTAATTGCCTCATATATACTCTTAAGATGATAGACTTACATGCATGCTCATTTGCTCAGTGCTGTTCGACTCTTTGAGAACTCTTGCACTGTGGACCACCAGGCTTATCTGTCCATAGCTTGTCCAGGGAAAGAATACTGGAGTGGATTACCATTTTCTACTCCAGGGGATCTTTTTGACACAGGGATCAACCCGTCCACATCTCTTGCGTTTCCTGCATTGGCAGGTGGATTGTTTACCATTGAGCCACCTGGGAAGTCCAGTCTTATGTATATTATCTCATATGATCCTTGACATTTTATATATTCATTGTTGTGGTTGTTCAGTTGCTCAGTCGTGCCTGACTATTTGCAACCCCATGGACTACAACATGCCAGGCTTACCTGTCCTTCACTATCTCCTGGAGCTTGCTCAAA
Source organism: Bos grunniens (assembly GCF_055505025.1). Lineage (NCBI taxonomy): Eukaryota > Metazoa > Chordata > Mammalia > Artiodactyla > Bovidae > Bos > Bos grunniens. Next base: position 2,742,175 of record NC_141179.1, on the reverse strand, counting down.
CTCATATCCATGGAATCAGTGATACCATCCAACCATCTCATCCTCTGTCATCCACTGCTACACCTGTCTTCTATATTTCACAACATTAGGGTCTTTTCTAATGAGTCAACTCTTCACATCACGTGGCCAAAGTACTGGAGCTTCAGTTTCAGCATCAGTACTTCCACTGAGGATTCAGGACTGATTTCCTTTAGGATTGACTGGTTTGATCTCCATGCAGTCCAAGGGACTGTCAAGAGACTTCAACCACAGTTCAAAAGCATGAATTCTAGGTGCTCAGCTTTCTTTATGGTTGAAATCTCACATCCATATATGACTTCTGGGAAAAACATAGCCTTGACTAGATGAACCTTTGCTGCAAAGTAATGTCTTTGCTATTCAATACACTGTCTAGATTTGTCACATCTTTTCTTTTAAGAAGCAAGGGTCCTTTAAATTCATGGCTGCAGTCACCATCTGCAGTGATTTTAGAGCCCAAGAAAATAAAGCCTCTAATTGTTTCCATTGTTTTCCCATCTATTTGTCATGAAGTGATGGGACTGGATGCCATGATCTTAGTTTTTTGAATGTTGAGTTTTAAGCCAGACATTTTAACTCTTGTCTTTCACCTTCATCAAGAGGCTCTTTAGTTCCCCTTTGCTTTCTGCCATAAGAGTGGTGTCATATTCATATCTGAGGTTACTGATATTTCTCCATGCAATCTTGATTCCAGCTTGTGCTTCATCCAGCCCAGAATTTTACATGATATACTCTTCATATAAGTTAAATAACCAGAGTGATAATATACAGCCTTAGCATACTCCTTTCCCAATTTGGAACCAGTCTGTTGTTCCTGTCCAGTTCTAACTGTTGCTTCTTAACCTGCGTACAGGTTTCTCAGGAGGCAGGTAAGGTTGCCTGATAGACCCATTTCTTTAAGATTTTTCCATAGTCTGTTGTGATCTACACAGTCAAAGGTTTTAGTGTAGTCAATGAAACAGAAATAAATGCTTTCCTGGAATTCTCTTGACTTTTCTATGATCCAACTGATGTTGAAAATTTGGACTCTGGTTACTCTCCCTTTCTAAATGCACCTTGAACATATGAAAGTTCTCAGTTCACATACTTTTGAAGGCTAGCTAGAAGAATTTTGAGCATTACTTTGCTAGCATGTGAAATGAAAGCAATTGTGCGGTAGTCTGAACATTTTTTGACATTGCCCTTCTTTGGGACTGGAATGAAAACTGACCTGTTTCTGTCCTGTGGCCAGTGCTGAGTTTTCCAAATTCCCTGGCATACTGAATGCAGCACATCCACAGCATTATCTTTTTAGGATTTTTTTTTTTTTATTTTTTTATTTTTTAACTTTACAATATTGTATCGGTTTTGCCATATATCAACATGAATCTGCCACAGGTATACACGTGTTCCCTATCCTGAGCCCTCTTCCCTCCTCTCTCCCTGTCCCATCCCTCTGGGTCGTCCCAGTGCACCAGCCCTAAGCATCCAGTATCATGCATCCAACCTGGACTGGCGACTCATTTCATATATGATATTATACATGTTTCAATGCTATTCTCCCAGATCATCCCACCCTCTCCCTCTCCCACAGAGTCCAATAGACTGTTCTATACACCAGTGTCTCTTTTGCTGTCTTGTATACAGGGTTATTGTTACCAACTTTCTAAATTCCATATATGTGCATTAGTATACTGTATTGGTGTTTTTCTTTCTGGCTTACTTCACTCTGCATAATAGGCTCCAGTTTCATCCACCTCATTAGAACTGATACAAATGTATTCTTTTTAATGGCTGAGTAATACTCCATTGTGTATATGTACCACAGCTTTCTTATCCATTCATCTGCTGATGGACATCTAGGTTGTTTCCATGTCCTGGCTATTATAAACAGTGCTGTGATGAATAGTGGGGTACATGTGTCTCTTTCAATTCTGGTTTCCTCAGTGTGTATGCCCAGCAGTAAGATTGCTAAGTCATAAGGCAGTTCTATTTCCAGTTTTTTAAGGAATCTCCACACTGTTCTCCACAGTGGCTATACTAGTTTGCATTCCAACCAACAGTGTAAGAGGGTTCCCTTTTCTCTACACCCTCTCCAGTATTAATTGCTTGTAGACTTTTGGATTGCAGCCATTCTGACTGGCGTGAAATGGTACCTCATAGTGGTTTTGATTTGCATTTCTCTGATAATGAGTGATGTTGAGCATCTTTTCATGTGTTTGTTAGCCATCTGTATGTTTTCATTGGAGAAGTGTCTACTTAGTTCTTTGGCCCATTTTTTGGTTGGGTCATTTATTTTTCTGAAATTGAGCTCTAGGAGTTGCTTATATATTTTTGAGATTAGTTGTTTGTCCGTTGCTTCATTTGCTATTATTTTCTCCCATTCTGAAGGCTATCTTTTCACTTTGCTTATAGTTCCCTTTGTTGTGCAGAAGCTTTTAAGCTTAATTAGGTCCCATTTGTTTATTTTTGCTTTTATTTCCAATATTCTGGGAGGTGGGTCATAGAGGATCCTGCTGTGATGTATGTCAGAGAGATATATCAAGCTACCAATGGTATTTTTCACAGAGCTAGAACAAATAATTTCAAAATTTGTATGGAAATACAAAAAACACAAAAATCAAATAGCCAAAGTCATCCTGAGAAAGAAGAATGGAACTGGAGGAGTCAACCTGCCTAACTTCAGGCTCTACTACAAAGCCACAGTCATCAAGACAGTATGGTACTGGCACAAAGACAGAAAAATAGATCAATGGAACAAAATAGAAAGCCCAGAGATAAATCCACGCACCTACGGACACCTTATCTTTGACAAAGGAGGCAAGAATATACAATGGATTAAAGACAATCTCTTTAACAAGTGGTGCTGGGAAAACTGGTCAACCACTTGTAAAAGAATGAAACTAGAACACTTTCTAACACCATACACAGAAATAAACTCAAAATGGATTAAAGATCTAAATGTAAGACCAGAAACTATAAAGCTTTTTAGGATTTAAGTAGCTCAGCTGGAATTCCATCACCACCACCAGCTTTTTTTGTAGTAATCCTTCCTAAGGCCCACTTGACTTCACACCCCAAAATATCTGGCTCTAGGTGAGTGATCACACCATTGTGGTTATCTGGTCTTTATGGTCTTTTCTGCATAGCTCTTCTGTGTATCCTTGCCACCTCTTCTTAATATCTTCTACTTCTGTTAGGTCCATACCGTTTCGGTCCTTTATTGTGCCCATCTTGCTTTAAATGTTCCCTTGGTATCTCTAATTTTCTTGAAGAGCTCTCTAGTCTTTCCTATTCTATTTTTTCCCTTTATTTATTTGCATTTATCATTTAGGAAGACATTCTTATCTCTCCTTCCTATTCTTCGGAACTCTATATTCAGATGGGTATATCTTTCCATTTCTCCTCTGTCTCTTGTCTAGGTCACTTCTCCATTTCCTGGGTCCTTTTGCACAGAACAAATTGTTTGCACCCTCCAAGAGTCACTGGTGGGCCTGTGATTTGATTTTAAACACAATTGTGCACCTCCTACTGTCTTGTCTCAGCTTCTCCTTTGCCCTTGGAGTGGGGTATCTTATTTTGGTGGGATCCAAAAATTTCCAATCAATGGTTGTTCAGCATTAGTTGCAATTCTGGTGTTTTTACAGGAGAAGATGAGCATAACTCCTTCTACTCCACCATCTTATTCGTCCCAACTATATTGATAGTTGAGACGAATAAGAATAAGGAATTTAGCCTAGGTTAGGATTAGTACAAGATGACACCACTCTTATGGCAGAAAGTGAAGAGGAACTAAAGAGTCTCTTGATGAAGAGACACTTGTTTCTTGGAAGAAAATCTATTACAAACCTGGATAGTGCATTAAAAGTCAGAAACATTACTTTGCTCACAAAGTTTTTAATAGTTCAAGCTACAGTTTTCCCAGTAGTTATGTACAGATGTGAAAGTTGAACCATAAAGAAGGCTGAGCACTGAAGAACTGATGACTTAGAACTGTTGGGGAAGACTCTTGAGAGTCCCTTGGACTGCAAGGAGATCAAATCTTAGTCAATTCTAAAGGAAATAAACTCTGAATATTCACTAGAAAGACTGATGCTAATGCTAAAGCTCCAGTACTTTGGCCACCTGATGTGAAGAGCTGACTCCTTAGAAAAAAATCTGATGCTGGGAAAGATTGAAGGCAGGAGTAGAAGGGGACGACAGGGGACCACATGGTTGGATTGCATTACTGACTCAATGGACATGAATTTGAATGAACTCCAGGAGATGTGGAGGACAGGGAAGCCTCGTGTGCTGCAGTCCATGGGGTTGCAATTGGTCAGACATGACTGAGTGACTGAATAATAACAAACTGGTTATAAGTAAAAACACTATGGTTTGAATTTATTTGCAAAGTTTGCAGTCTTTCCCCTATATCAATGTCAGTTCTATCTTAGTCTTACTTAGATGAACATAGACTGTGGTCCCTTAGTTGGGCTTTAATTTTTGTGAAACATGCATGTATCTCTTGGAGAACATCATCTAAAGAAAATCAGTAGCACTTTTATTTTAATTGTTACTCTCCTCTGATTTAATTAAATTTCTTAGTCTCTATCCCCAATTTCAAGACACAAATAGAAAAGAACAAAATAAAAATTTCCAGATTTTATTAACTTATCTTATATAATTATTCTTCATAATTTCCTAAATCCCAGATATAGAACATAGATACAAATGTTATCAGGATTGCTATTTTTTTCAAGAGCCTATTACTGCAAGTTTCTTATGTTTCACAAGGAACTATTCCACTATCCAACATTCTAGGCTTCTTAATGAATTTATCAGTTAAATTTGTAACTAAATCTTTCCATAACTAAAAAAGTTCTTAAACTAGCTATATAAACCCAGAAGAAATAGGTCTTTAGCCATATGAGGTTAACTGTAAGAATTTGGAATTCAAACATTCTTGATTTACTGTATATACAAGAAAGGGTATCCTTTAATGCAGGTCTGTATCCATTAAGTTTTAATTTAAAACTCATCCAAGTTTGAAATCAGTCATGTCAAAAGAGGGATCAGAATATGATTTTGCAAGAATCTTGAGAAAAGTTTTTTTGTTTTTGTTTTTCTCTTTATGAATTGGCCTTCTTGTCCTTGTGACAACTGGGAGCATGGGAAAGAAAGGTCAAGACTAGGCTGTGTACATGTTTACCTGAAGTTCTTTTAAATACTTCAGGGAAACTTGGTTCCATTGGGTTTGAGAATTGCTTCCACCTAGAAGCTACACGGTAGCTCAGTTGGTGAAGAATCTGCCTGCAATGCAGGAGACCCCGGTCCTATTCCTGGGTTGGGAAGATCCCCTGGAGAAGGGACAGGCTACCCACTCCAGTATTCTTGGGCTTCCCTGGTGTCTCAGATGGTTAAAGAATCTGCCTACAGTGTGCGTAGACCTAGGTTCTATCCCTGGGTTAGAAAGATACCCTGGAGGAGGGCATGGCAACCCACTCCAGAATTCCTGCCTGGAGAATCCCCATAGAAAGAGGAGCCCTGGTGGATGGCAGTCCATGAGGTCACACACGACTGAGCGGCTAAGCATGCACATGCTCAGAAGCTACACAACTGGCCACAATTCCACTAACCTTCTAGGATAGCACAGTAGTTATTTCTCATATAGAATAAACTCTTGTTTTCAAATGTAAATCAAGAGAACTCTAAAGTTGTGGTAAAAACTGAAACCTACCTTGCAAAAGAGAAAAAAAAGTAACAATTTAGACTAAGTAGCAAATGCAATCTAATTCAAAATAGAAAAGACAAATAAATGCATATAGTTTAAGAAGGACAGCACTGAGGTAATTTAAATGCTCCTCCAATTAATAATCAGACATTTTCAAGTATAATATCATATTTTTGCATATAATACAAAATACAGAGAAAAATTTGCATTTGTCATACTTAAAAATTTCTAGCATAGGATTTGTCACATTATCATGGAGAACTATATATTATTTTATTTTAGTCAAATTTTCCTTAATTTAATTTGGTTTCTTGAGTAAACCTCTTGTTATCTTGTTCACTGCAGGGCATTGAGTACAGCCTCAAGAGTTCATTAATTATTTCTATGACTGATTGCACAGTTCACTTTTTCTCTTTCCTCATATTATATTCCTGACATATCAATGATTCAGAATTTTTTTTCATAAACTGTAGATGTGGAGTCAACAATTTTAAAGTGTGCTAATAGTTTTTCTTCTTCTTCTTCTTCTATTTTAGTCTGTTCCCAGTATTCCAGAGGAGTATTTGCCATTTTTGGACTCTATGATAAGAGGTCAGTACATACCTTGACCTCATTCTGCAGCGCCTTGCATATCTCCCTCATCACACCAAGTTTTCCTACTGAGGGGGAGAGCCAGTTTGTGCTGCAGCTAAGGCCTTCCTTAAGAGGAGCCCTTTTGAGTCTGCTGGATCACTATGAATGGAACTGTTTTGTATTCCTGTATGACACAGACAGGGGTAAGTTGAAATTCCACATCTACGTAAGTAAAACTCTAATTTTCAGTTTAAATTGCTTTGTATCATTTGTGTGATTTAGCAATATATTTTGATCCCTAATATGGCTTAAATGAGCATATGGTCAATATGAATTCTTACTGTTTTTATCTTGATTCTGGGGAAAATTTTCTAATTAAATGAACTTCAAACTTACAAGGTCACTCAAGCAATGTCTGCTCTGTTACTTAGTTGAAATTGTAATATATATATATATATATATATATATATATATATATATATATTTTTTTTTTTTTTTTTTTAATTTCCATGATGATATTTCAGGTGTAGTCATAAAATAACTGTTTTTTTTTTTTTTACCTCAAATGCATATCCTATAATATTTCAGAAGATTTTAAAACAGTATCAGGTTGAGTTAATTCTGTAATCGAAGGGTCATGACAATGAGAATAAAGATTTGGTGGTAAGGCCTCTGCTTGCTGGCAACCTTTCACTTTATCTTTTCCTATAAGTCTATATAGATTAATAAGTGATAAAATATGATCCTTGTATTGGATAAATAAGATAGATAACATCAAATGGGGAACACCTGTGGCAGATTCATGTTGATGTATGGCAAAACCAATACAATATTGTAAAGTAATTAGCCTCCAATTAGAATAAATAAATTTATATTTTAAAAATTATGGCAATACATACAATTTTGTACAATGTTGAAATATTTTGACTTTATTTGGAGATATATCTTAAAGAATTCCAATTCTTGCTCAGTTTTGCTCTTTATTTGGTGACCAAAATCATAGCAATATATTATGTTTCAAAACAAACGTCAGGGAAGCATGGACAAAACATAGGGTTTTGTCCAGTCCTTTTTCCTTAAAGCATAAGATTTATAAGCAAAGAAGAAGTTATAGCAAAAGTTCAACCAGGCAACATTTTAGGAACATGCTTGAGTAAGTCTATCTGTAAAATGAATTTAAAATAAATGTAAAGATAATAAACAAGCAAAATAAGTCATTTTAATATATAATTATCTTCAAATTCCAAATATTCAGAATATTATATTCCGAGATGAAAATTCATTAAATGAATTTATTTCTCATTAAAATTTGCATATTTAATGATATTTAATTTACACACCAATGATAGCCCTTTGCTTAAATTGGCATTCTTGGTAAACTTACCATTTGGAAACAAGCTCAGAAAATTTAATATCATCAGTGTATTTTCTTCAGAATTGTAGCATACCCTAATTCTCACTTGGAAATTTGGGAGCATATCTATATTTCATGATGTCATTTTCCAATAGCTGGCAATTCAAAGCATCCTAGAGGATGAATTACAGACTAAAAAATTACCACTTTGTTCATTTCTAACTTTTAGAATTATCCTTAAGCAAAAGGACACTGAAAATGGAATCATAATGCAAATGAAAACAATTATGAGATACTACTATATATCTATCAGAATGGCCAAAATTCAGAGCACTGACAACATCAAAAGATGATTAGGACATGGAGAAACAGGAACTCCCCTTCATTGTTGGTGGGAACACAAAGTGGTATAGCTATTTTGGAAGACAATTTGACGATTCCTTACAAAATTAAGTTTATTCCTATTATACGATCCAGCAGCCATGATCCTTAATATTTTCATCCAAATCACAGAAAAATCTTCACACAGATGTTTATAACAGTTTTATTCATATTAGCCACAACTTAGAAGCAACCAAGATGCCCTTCAGTAGGGGAAGAGAAGATTAAACTGTGGTTGCTGTTCAGTCATTAAGTCATGTTGGACTTTGAGACCCCATGGACTGCAGCATGCCAGGCTTCCCTGTCCTCCACTATCTCCCAGAGTGCTCAAATTCATGTGCATTGAGTCAGTGATGCCATCCAACCATCTGATCCTCTGTCACCCCCTCTCCTCCTGCCCTTAATCTTTTCCAGCATCAGAGTCTTTTCCAACGAGTCAGCTCTTTGCATCAGGTGGCCAAAGTACTAGAGCTTCAGCTTCAGTATCAGTTCTTCCAATGAATATTCAAGGTTGATTTCCTTTAGGATTGACTGGTTTGATCTCCTTGCTGTCCAAGGAATTCTCAAGAGTCTTCTCCAGCATCTCAGTTTGAAAGGATCAATTCTTCAGCATTCAGTTGTCTTTACGGTCCAACTTTTCACATCTGTACATGACTACTGGAAAAACCATAGCTTTGACTTATATGGACCTTTGTCCAAAAAGTGATGTATCTAATTTTTAATATGCTGTTTAGGTTTGACATAGCTTTTCCTCCAAAAAGCAAGTGTCTTTTAACTTTTTGGCTACACGTCACCATCCACAGTGATTTTGGAGTCCAAGAAACTAAAATCTGTCACTGTTTCCACCTTTTCCCCATTTATTTGCCATGAAGTGATGGAACTGGATGCCATGATCTTGCTTTTTGAATATTGAGCTTTAAGAAGGTTTTTTCACTCTGCTCTTTCACACTCATCAAGAGGCTCTTTAATTCTTCTTCACTTTCTGCTATTGGAGTGGTGTCATCTGCATACCTCACGTTGCTGATATTTTTCCCAGCATTCTTGATTCCAGCTTGTCATTCATTCAGCCTGGCATTTCACATGATATACTCTGCATATAAGTTAAGTAAGCAGGGTGACCCTATACAGCCTTGTCATACTCCTTTCCCAATTTTGAAACAGCTTGTTGTTCTATGTCTGGTTCTAACTCTTGCTCCTTGACCTGCAAACAGGTTTCTCAGGAGACAGGTAAGGTCGCCTGATATTCCCATCTCTTAAAGAATTGTCCACAGTTTGTTTTGATCCACACAGTCGAAGGCTTCTACATAGTCAATGAAGCAGATGTTTTTCTAGAATTTCCTTGCTTTTTCTAAGATCTGACGGATGTTGGCAATTCGATTTTAGGTGTTTAAAAGCTGAATCATGATGTTAAGAAATATATACTAGAATATGGATGAGATGGCTCTTTCTGTGGTTTGTTATGACACAGCTCAGTTTGCCACTATGGGCAGAGTTGCTCTGTGAAATACCATAAGGAACTGTCTTGCTTCTTTCTTTGCCTTGTGCAAACTAGTCTCTGGCAAGTAGAGAGTTCTAGGCATTCATGCATCAACCTCCCCTCCCAATAAGGATTAAAACGGTACTGAAAGTGAAAGTGTTAGTGATTCAGACCTGTCCAACTCTTTACGACCCCCTGAACTGTAACACACCGGGCTTCTCTGTTGATGGAATTCTCCAAACAAGAATACTGGAGTGGGTAGCCATTCCTTTTTCCAGGGGACCTTCCCCATCCAGGGATGAAACTCACATCTTGTATGTCTGATTTGGGTTGTTCTATTGTGGAAACCAACGTGACTTCTCAGTCACTCAGTCCTGTCTGACTCTTTGTGACCCCATGGACTGTAGTGTACTAGGCTACATGGGATTTTTCCCAGCAGGATTTTTGGAATGGATTGCTATTTCCTTTTACAGGGGATCTTTCCAACCCAGGAATTGAACTTACATCTCCCGTGTCTCCTGCACTGGCCGGTGGATTCTTTACCACTGAGCCATCTGGGAACACAACATTGTAAATCAATTATCCTTCAGTTCAGTTCAGTTCAGTCACTCAGTCATGTCCGACTCTTTGTGATCCCATGAATCGCAGCACACCAGGCCTCCCTGTCTATCACCATCTCCCAGAGTTCACTCAAACTCACATCCATCCAGTCGGTGATGCCATCCAGCCATCTCATCCTCTGTCGTCCCCTTCTCCTCCTGCCCCCAATCCCTCCCAGCATCAGAGTCTTTCCAATGAGTCAACTCTTCACATGAGGTGGCCAAAGTACTGGAGTTTCAGCTTTAGCATCATTCTTTTCAAAGTACACCCAGGGCTGATCTCCTTCAGAATGGACTGGTTGGATCTCCTTGCAGTCCAAGGGACTCTCAAGAGTCTTCTCCAACACCACAGTTCAAAGGCATCAATTCTTCAGCACCCAGCTTTCTTCACAGTCCAACTCTCACATCCATACATGACCGCTGGAAAAACCATAGCCTTGACTAGACGGAACTTGATGGCAAAGTAATGTCTCTGCTTTTGAATATGCTATCTAGGTTAGTCATAACTTTTCTTCCAAGGAGTAAGTGTCTTTTAATTTCATGGCTGCAGTCATCATCTGCAGTGATTTTGGAGCCCAAGAAAATAAAGTCTGACACTGTTTCCACTGTTTCCCCATCTATTTCCCATGAAGTGATGGGACCAGGTGCCATGATCTTAGTTTTCTGAATGTTCAGCTTTTAGCCAACTTTTTCACTCTCTTCTTTCACCTTCATCAAGAGGCTTTTGAGTTCCTCTTCACTTTCTGCCAGAAGGGTGGTGTCATCTGCATATCTGAGTTTATTGATATTTCTCCCAGCAATCTTAGTTCCAGCTTCTTCTTCTTCCAACCCAGCATTTGTCATGATGTACTCTGCATAGAAGTTAAATAAGCAGAGTGACAATATACAGCCTTGACATACTCCTTTTCCTATTTGGAACCAGTCTGTTGTTCCATGTCCAGTTCTAACTGTTGCTTCCTGACCTGCATATAGGTTTCTCAAGAGGCAGGTCAGGTGATCTTGTATTCCCATCTCTTTCAGAATTTTTCACAGTTTATTGTGATCCACACAGTAAAGGCTTTGGCATAGTCAATAAAGCAGAAATAGATGCTTTTTTGGAACTCTCTTGCTTTTTTGATGATGCAGAGAATGTTGGCAATTTGATCTCTGGTTCCTCTGCCTTTTCTAAAACCAGCTTGAACATCTGGAAGTTCACAGTTCACGTCCTTCAATTAATAAATAAATAAATATAAAAAATTTTGCTTTGCTTTTGCACCTGTTTATACTTTTTAGGATACTCACTTCGGAATAACAATTCAGATCCTCCAATCTTAAACCACCTCCCATTTTTTTACCATGAGATCACTCTAATGTAAGCAGATAATACTTGGTTATTTAAAGCTTCTTTTTCCTGGTTAAATATCAGCCTTCAAAGGATTAAATTCATCATGGTACAAGCACTATTTCTTCTAATAAGCGTCTTGAAATCATTTACCTACTTATTAGCTTGCTGAACAAAAGGCCTCCTTTTTTTTGTCATCACCCAGTAATTGAACTGGTTTGCTTCTAACCAACTGATGCAAGTCACTGTCTAAAATCTCTAGTTTCTCTCCGGTAACTTACTTTGGGATGAATAGCTAGTCATTTGAACTGAATTCCATTATAGTAACTGAGTGCTTCCAAGGTGGTTCGAATGGTAAAGAGTCTGCCTGCCAATGCAGAAGCTGCAGGAGACATGGGTTTGATCCCTGGGTCTGGAAGATCCTCTGGAAGAGGAAATAGCTTCACACTCCAGTATTCTTGCTTAGATAACCCCATGAACAGAGGAGCCTGTCAGGGTACAGTTATGGGATACAGAGCTGGACATGACTGAGTGACTGAGCACACACACACACACACACACACATAGTAACTCAACCTAACTTCCAAGTATACACCTTTGTTCTACGTGGTAATTACATGAATAAAAAATAACATGTTTCTTATGTTCAGTTGGTTCACACTGCCATGATATTAACATTTTTATCAATATTCTAAGTCTTACTCAAGCACTTGTAAAGGACAAGAATAATTTTCTCCACTTTGAAATTATTATACTCATTTTATGATTTTAGGATCACAAGCCCAGCTTAACTCCTCTTAGATACAGTGTTGAAAATTATGCCTCATTATCACCAACTGAAGTATGAACCTCAGTTATGAAAGTGTGATTAACTTCTATCATAAACATAGTTGGCTAAGAGTCATCTATATTTTTACATCATTAAGAAAGGAACGTTCACACATCAATATTAGAGACCAGAATTGAAAAAAATAATAATAATGCACAAAACCAAATTAAAGAAATAAGGTAGCATGGTATACTTTAGTACTTTTATCTAATCCTCTACTGTCATTATGAACTACTCATCAAAACATTTCATCTATTAAAAGTAACTGCCTTAATATGATCCTGAATTTTCTCTATGAACTTGAGTGAAATGTAACTTTCTTTATTTCTTTTTAATTTATTTATTTTAATTGGAGGCTAATTTACTTTACAACATTATAGTGGTTTTGCCATACATTGACATGAATCAGCCATGGGTGTACATGTGTTCCTCATGCTGAACCACATTCCCACCTCCCTCCCCATCCCATAACTTTCTGATGCCTCATAAATTCTTATTTTGCAATAATTTATTTCATTGATCCACTGAGTTATTTCTTAAGTTGTCATCACTTATTCTATTCTTTCCTTTGAAATGGTGTGGGAAAGAATTAAGATAATAGATGGTGTAAGTGATCTCTTTACCAGTTGATGACTACTTGCTTCTGTTCATTTGACTGACTCTCAAAGAAGGAAAAAAAAAAAAACTGTTCATTTATTTATGGGTTCAATGTATCTATTTATCCATTTAGCATTCAATAAACCTTTCTTGTTCAGATTTCATCAGGTAATTTGATAAGTATTAACAATGCAACAATGAACAAGACACTGCTGAAAATATACTCTTGCTATGACTTCATTAGGAAATAGTACACAGCATTCTACTTGACAACTAGAAACTTGCCTTAGATTCATAGCTTAGTGTTTTTACAATTTTAAATTGGAACACAATTACTTTCCATAAAAAATCATTGCCTTTTAAGGAAAAAACACTATGAAACATCATTTAAACACAAACTTTGATAAGATTTTTGTGTTAATAAATATGACATTATTAAGTTCTTTAAATTATGGCTTATGTACCTACCTGAGAAACTGAATTTTACATTTTATCTTTAATTGATTAATTTAAATGGTTAATTTGCCTAAAAGCTACCATATTGGAAAAAACAGCATATCTAACCAATGAGCTCATTTATAATAATTTATTTCACTTTGAGTGAAATTTCCAAATCTCTTTTTGATTCATATTTTACTGTGTAAGAAAAGAACTTAGAGAACATCCTGTGCATAATCTTTTTATAGTAATTTTCACACTGCAATGTGTATACATTTACATATCTTTTCTTCCTTTAGAAATGAAAGTTCTCCAGTTGTTGTTAAACCTTTTTATATCTATACCTTTCATGTTTAGCATAGTAATCCCTGTTAGGCATACTATAAATATTGAATACATGAATTAATCAAGTGAAGTCATTGGCAATAAGTATCAAATAATTTTAGAACTCTAAAAACTAATCATGTAACTCATTTTTTATTAAAGGGTTTCCTATGTGGCTCAGCAGTAAAGAATCCACCGTCAAGTCAGGTGACCAAGGTTGAATCCCTGGGTCAGAAAGATCCCCTAGAGAAGGAAGTGGCAACCCACTCCAGTATTGTTGCCTAGAGAATCCCATGGACAAAGGAGTCTAGTGGGCTTCTGTTCATGGGATCAGGTACCATATTTTAATGGACCAGATAGTTCATAGAATAGTCAAAATGAAAAATCCTCTTGTAGGAATGGTACTTGAATTGAATGAAATTTTATTATCATGAAGAAACATCAAGAAGGCTGAAAAATAATGTTCTTAATTTACATATATTAAATATTTTTAAAAATTTTGAATAGCATTTTCAGTAATATAAAATCTTGAATTTTTTTTGAATTTCCTTGAGTGAAAAAGACACATTAATTTAAATATTTACAAAATAAGTAATGGTTAATCTTCAATAAACCTTTTCAAAATAAATATTTTTACCTGTGTCTGTTGCCCAAAATTTTAAGTATTTATGATGTGTTTAAGGCTATTTCTAACACCACTGATAATGAGGTGAATTTATGATCAATGGAAAAAAGAAGAAACATAAACCTCACATTTTTTTTTCAATTCCAATGAACACTGTTCATATTCTTCATAAGCATTCTGATGGCCAGCAACTTTGATCTCATGTCTAACCTAAGCAATGGCTGACACGGACCTTATTTTATTTAATCTTGGTTCACTTTAAAGTTTCATGCTCAGTGTTTTACCTACATCAGTACTTTCCAGGCTATTGGTGTTGTTTCACAGGTTACTAAACATCTTTTATCTGGTATCTTAATAAATATTATAGCTTTAGGTAAATTATGTGTAGGAGAGATATATGTGACAAAGAATGTAGGATAAAACTTTACTTTGTTAGTTTTGGCTTGTTTCCTTTTGTCTTTCATCTCCCCCCACCCCCACCCCCTCCCCCCCGCCCAGGGGTGAGCTTTTCTTTTGTTACAAAAATATTTTCTACACATTGCATAATCTATGTAATGAGAAGCTTAAAAAACAACACTGTGGATGGCATAATATGCACATGCTGATTATCCTATACTGAAGCCAGTGCAAGTGATGAGGGGGTGGGAAAAAAAAAAAAAAATATATATATATATATATATATGTGTGTGTGTGTGTGTGTGTGTGTGTTTACCTAAGGAGGGGAGGCATCTTGCTATTTTATTTCTGCTTTTTGGGTTTCACCACATACATACCATTTACTTTTAAACTGCCTTAAATCCATTTGCAGCAAAGTTGAGGTCTAAGTAATAGAAAAAGGAGTAAATGAAAAAGCATGAGATACCTTTCAGTATCCCTTTTACTCACTCCAAATTAAACCTGCATAAATCACTCCGGAAAACTCTCCTGTCTTTCTTTTGGGTTCAGCTCCAATTTTCTTCTCTATTTTTTTTTCCACATTGTTTCATTTTATTGTTCTTTCCCTCTTTCTCTGCCTTCCCTCAGAACATAGAGAGGATGAATGATTTCATCCACTAGGCAACATGAATGATTTCAATCACACTAAGAACCTTAATCTTTCTCTCATCCATTACCAATTATGGACTCCTACAATCCCCTTAAACTCAAATTTACAATAATGTAGAGGATACTCTTGCCTGGAAAATCCCATGGACGGAGGAGCCTGGTAGGCTCCAGTCCATGGGGTCACTAAGAGTCGGGCACGACTGAGTGACTTCACTTTCACTTTTCACTTTCATGCATTGGAGAAGGAAATGGCAACCCACTCCAGTGTTCTTGCCTGGAGAATCCCAGGGACAGAGGAGCCTAGTGGGCTGCCATCTTTGGGGTCACACAGAGTCGGACACGACTGAAGTGACTTAGCAGCAGCAGCAGCAGAGGGATAACAGAGCAGATAACTCTAAGGAATATAGTCTAATGACTTCAAGTTACACAAAAGTAATATTACTGATATCTACTCCTTCTTTGAAATCTTTTTCAAATAAGAGTGAGATGGGGAAAAATCAAGGGTAATTATGCAGTTGTACAGCCTGTCAATTGGACTTGGAGTGCTTAGTGTCTACAGTACTGATTATAACCACCATTTTTTTTCTTCATCCCTCACCCATCTCCAATTGTTAATTACCACACATACTGATACTCTGCTAACATACATCTACTATTAAGTGTGGCACTTAAAATGCTTCAGGACCATTTTTCTTATTAAAAACAAAATTAAAAATACAATAGCAAGACAGAGTTAATTGACATACAAAGTTAGGAGAAGTAAGAATCTTACAAGTTATAATTGGATATTTTTATGACCCCATAGACTGTAGCCCAACAGGCTCCTCTGTCCATGGGATTATCCAGCAAGAATACTGGAGTGGTTGCCATTTCCTCCACCAGAGGCCTTCCTGATCCAGGGTTCAAACCCACATCTCCATCAGCTCCTGTACTGGTGGGTGGATTCTTTACCACTGAGCCACCTGGGAAGCCCTATTATCCAAGAAAGGATAAATAATTTATCTTTAATTCTTTACAGCATTAAGCCATATTTTCAACTTATTTTCTAGTCCTGGAAAAAAAAAAAAAAATCTTTGTCTAAAGTGCTTACCAGGATGAAAATTAATTCCATTTTGTAAACCTCCCATGACAACTTTCAGGCAACTATCCTTTTATAGTTAATACATTAAGATTTAGACTATATTATATAGCTCATCCAAACTTGCTTACTGACTTTTATTACATTTATGGTCAGACTAACATGCCAAATATTTAGTTGTTTTAAATTGCCAAGTATGAGGAAAACCCATTCTGACAAGAGAGAAACAACACAACTATTTCTTTCAAAAATGTATTCCTGCCCTCCTGCTGGATCCAGGTCAATGGAAGAGCAAAGGAAAATGTGGATGTAACAATGGAGCTTCCTACGGAGATTCTAACTTGTAACTGATGGAGAAATAGCATAGTAGTCCCCTCTTATCCATGGAGAACATGTTTCACCCCTAGTGGATGCTTGAAACCATGGATAGTGCCGAATGTTTCATATGTTGTTTTTCCAGTGATAAACTTTAATTTATAAATTAGGCACAGGAAAGACTAATAACAATAACTAAAAATAGAAAGTTATAAAAATGTACTGTAATAAAACTTATATGAATGCAGTCTCTCACTCTAAAAGTATCTTATTGTAAAAATGTAATGTCTTTTCTATCTTAACTGAACACTTATCACGGAATGTGCCCATACTTTTACAGTTTGTACAACAGAAAAACTAGTACAAATTTCTATTTTCTTCTTCATACTTTCATGGATAGAACATTTGTTCCAACCATGAACCTTAGCAATTTCATCAGACTTTTTTTTTTCTTTTCTTATTAAGAATTTTCACTTTTATACTTAAAGGAAACACTTTATGGCTTCTCTTTTGTATATCCAGATTTGCCATAATCACTGATCTTATGCTTTGAGACCAAACTTAAGTAAAATAACGGTGACTTGAACACAAGTACTGCAATACCTTGACAGCTGATCTGATAACCAAGCCAGCTACTAAATGAATAAGGTGCAGGATAGCTGGACAAAGGGAAGATTCACATCTCAGGCAGAATGAATCAGGAACAGTAGGAGATTTCATCACACTTCTCAGAAGGGCACACAATTTAAAACTTATAAATTGCTTATTTCTACATATTTTCATTTAGTATTTTTGGGCCATGGTTTACTAAATGTTGCTGAAACCATGGAGAGTAAAGCCTAGGATAACATAAACTAGTGTGATCAGAAAGAGGCAAGGCATTCCTTGCTCCCTGCATAGCCTCTCCTTTGGTTGTTACTGCAAAGTGTATTGGGACTTCTCAGGTGGCGCTAGTGGTAAAGAACCTGCCTGCCACTGCAGGAGACTTAAAAGATGAGGGTTTGATCCCTGGGTGAGGAAGATCCCCTGGAGGAGGGCATAGAAACCCACTCCAGTATTCCTGCCTGGAGAATTCCATGGACAGAGAAGCCTAGTGGGCTACAGTCCATGGGGTCACAAAGAATTGGACATGACTGAAGTGACTTAGCATACAAGCATGCAATGTTTATTCCCTGTCCCTGTTAACCCAGAGTCTATAGGCTGTTACCACTGTGGGCTAGAAAGGGAAGAAATGTACTAAGGGGTGCTGCTGCTGCTAAGTTGCTTCAGTCTTGTCCAACTCTGTGCAACCCCATAGACAGAAGCCCACTAGGCTCCTCTGTCCCTGAGATTCTCCAGGCGAAAATACTGGAGTGGGTTGCCATTTCCTTCTCCAGTGCATGAGAGTGAAAAATAAAAGTGAAGTTGCTCAGTCATGCCTGACTCTTAGTGACCCCATGGACTGCAGCCTACCAGGCTACTTCTTCCATGGGATTTTCCAGGCAAGAGTACTGGAGTGTGTTGCCATTGCCTTCTCTGACTAAGGGGTGAGTGGATAGAATTAAGGAATATTGGTGTGTATTTTTATAAAGACGGTTTGTGTCTAATCCCTTTTCACTGTGAGAGAAGTCAAAAGAGCTGCACATCTATCTGTCATGTCCCACTTTCCCTGGCTATAAAATGAAAATTTGAGGACAAATACTGCTGCTGCTGCTGCTGCTGCTGCTAAGTCGCTTCAGTCGTGTCCGACTCTGTGCGACCCCATAGACGGCAGCCCACCAGGCTCCCCCGTCCCTGGGATTCTCCAGGCAAGAATACTGGAGTGGGTTGCCATTTCCTTCTCCAATGCATGAAAGTGAAAAGTGAAAGTGAAGTCGCTCAGTCGTGTCTGACTCTTAGCGACCCCATGGACTGTAGCCCACCAGGCTCCTCCATCCATGGGATTTTCCAGGCAGGAGTACTGGAGTGGGGTGCCGTTGCCTTCTCCGACAGTCCTCATCAAAGTGAAAGTGAAAGTGAAGTCACTCAGTCGTGTCTGACTCTTTGTGACCCATGGACTGTAGCCCACAAAGCTCATCCGTCCATGGGATTCTCTGGGCAAGAACACTGGAGTGGGTTGCCATTTTCTTCTCCAGCAGATCTTCCCAACCCAGGGATTGAACCCAGGTCTCCCACATTGCAGGCAGACGCTTTAACTTCTGCGCCACCAGGGAAGCCCTTAAATACAAGAATACAGTCTCTCAGAAAACCTCCTATAGAGACACAGAACTTCAGATCCAAGTACTAACATCAAAGATTTCAAGGGAGGAAAGGAAACCAGGTTGAAAGAAGAAGGGGGAGGAAGCGGGAGAGGGGGACGAAAGGGGTGGCCTCACAGACGTCTCCTGCCACCTACAGATACCCAGGCGTTAAGGGGCTTTTCCCTGGGCTTCCAGAGAAGGGAGGACTGGAACTCGGCCCTACCGGAAATCAGCAGACCAGATTAGAACCGGAATTTGAGTTCTCTGCCAAGAGGAGGTGATCAGTCTCCAATCCTCAGCTCAGGCTGAGGGCCCTTCAACCAGATTCCTGCATCCAGGATTGGGGGACTAGAAAAACGGGGAAGGATAGGAAGGGTTAAGGAGAGGAAAGAGAGAGGGAAAGGGAGGGAGATCAATAAAGTCTCTTGTTCCTTACCCAGTTGGAGCACTCTGGCCAGTTGTCCACATCAGGAGAAGACCAGGGACAAAAGGGTCCCAGTTGTGGCCGCTGGGTCTGGTCGATTGGCAAGCAAATACTGGGAGTTAAATGTTGAAAGAATGCTGAAAGAGACACATGTACCCCAATGTTCATCACAGCACTGTTTATAATAGCCAGGACATGGAAGCAACCAAGATGTCTATCAGCAGATGAGTGGATAAGAAAGCTGTGGTACATATACACAATGGAGTATTACTCAGCCATTAAAAAGAATACTTTTGAATCAGTTCTAATGAGGTGGATGAAACTGGAGCCTGTTATGCAGAGTGAAGTAAGCCAGAAAGAAAAACACCCGTACAGTATACTAATGCATATATATGGAATTTAGAAAGATGGTAACGATAACCCTGTATGAGAGACAGCAAAAGAGACACAGATGTATAGAACAGTCTTTTGGACTCTGTTGGAGAGGGAGAGGGTGGGATGATTTGGGAGAATGGTATTGAAACATGTATACTATCATATATGAAATGAATTGCCAGTCCAAGTTCGATGCATGATACTGGATGCTTGGGGCTGGTGCACTGGGATGACACAGAGGGATGGTACAGGGAGGGAGGAGGGAGGAGGGCTCAGGATGGGGAACACGTGTATACCTGTGGCAGGTTCATGTTGATATATCGCAAAACCAATACAATATTGTAATATAATTAGCCTACAATTAAAATAAATCCATTTATATTAAAAAAATAAAGAAGAATGCTGAAATCTGACAAAGAGAATGAATCAGAATAGGACTGCCAAACAAGGCAGAGATTAGCAAAGAACTATGATATGAAGCTAAAACAAGGGAAGTCAAAGAAGAAAGCAGAGCTAGGAGCAGCAAAATAAGTAATGGGTTGGCAGAATGAAGGAATTCTAGGGTGAAATATAGATGCCTACCGTTGCTTTTGTGGTGCCAAAAGCCTTTTGAACATTCATTTGAAAGGTTAAAGATACCTGAGTGGAAGGGCAGAGAAAATAAGTATGCACTTTTCATGAATATTTGAGCTGAATTTGAATATTAAATTATTAATAAATTAACAATAATTTAGTTGTCACTTAGTAGGCACTAGACTCACATTGCTGAGTGACTGACAGATCACTTGTCTGGACGTTCTTTCTTTGTCACTTATTCCCACTGTGTGCTCAGTCTCTAAATAAGAAAATAAGAACATAACTGGGTAGGGGAGAGACCATGGGGGCAGAGTTGAAGGACACAGAACTCGTCTCCCTCAAAGGACACATCAAAAATATACCCACCTATGGAACAGTTCTCACTGCAAACTCACTGCCAGTGAGGACCTGCAGAAAGAGTGTACAAACCGATTGTGAGAAAGATCCACACAGAATCAGGTAGGAGTGGAAGAGAAGCAGTCAGGTTGGGACTGTACCCTCAAGAAGGGACACAGAATAGGAGTCTGGCGGGCTGGTTGGAGGGCCAGTGGCAGTGAAGGAAGGCTGTGAGAAGCCTAGACTCCACTCCTGAGGAACACACACACACACTCCTGAAGCAGGGCAGATTGAATCTGTATGGGGTCACTTGCCAGTTTCCCAGGACAACCCTGCACAGACCCTACCCTAAACTGAGTGACTGCCTCAATCCCAGTTGCCTCAGGACACAGCTCCATGCTGGGGTGAAGGCTGCTGCAGCTGGGGGTAGCTCAGCTGTGAGGGACAAAGGCAGCTAGGATCTGAGCTGCGTCTGAGCGGAGCAAGGGCAGCTGTGATGGTGCTTACACAGGCAGTGTATCAGAGCCACCTTGGGGTCCCAGCTATGGTGGGACTGCCACAGCCCATGCCCAGACCCATGTGGGCCTCCCACACCAGCCCTTCTACCCAAGCACTGTTCCCCTCAAGAGTGAGAGAACAAGTGCTAGGGGGTGGCAGAGCACACTCAAAAGGAATGCAGCCAGCTCAGATTTAACCATCAGAACTTATGCTCCAGCAACTTAGGACCCACCTCCAACCCAGATAGGGCAGTGAAGGCCACTGAGCATAGGAGACACCCCAGCTACATCTGACTGTGGTCTAACCACTGCATGTCAAGGCCCACTTCCTTCCAAAGTGATAGCTACCAGCACCTCCTGGGAAAAGGCAAGTCTTTTGTGTTCACATCAGATCCAGCTCTACCAGCAAAGCCATTGGTCACATGCAAACTATACACAGACACTCCCACACAAAGACATCCTCCTTCAAGACTGCAATAGGTAAACACTTCACTTAATTTCACAAAGTAAGAGAAAGTTAAACAGAATCAGAAGACAGGTTTCAACTGAAAGAGGAAAAAAAAGCAATTAAACAAATAATTTGCAAAATAAAGAGCTTAAAGCATTAGAATAAGAATGCTAACTGAATTAAGGAAAAGAGTAGTAATAAAAATGTTAACTGAAATAGGGAAGTTTGGTGAGAATTATAACAAGGAACTAGAAAATATTAAAAAACAAAAACAAAAAAAAACAGTCAGAATTGAATAATGTGATAACTGAAATGAAAAACACATTAGAAGTAATTGTCAGCAGACTAGATGATAGAGAAGAACTCCTCACTGATCTTGAAGACAAACTAATGGTAATCACACAATTAAAACAGCAAAGAGAAAGGCAATTTTTTAAAAATGAGAACAATTTAAGAGGGCTCTAAAACAACATGAATTGTACCAGCATTCACATTACAGGCCCCAGAAGTAGAGAGGGAAGAGAGTCAGAAGTATACAGAAAGCACAGAGGGTTCCAAGCAAGATGAACAAAAAACAGCTCATACCAAGATACAACATAATTAAAATGGCATAATTTAAAGATAGAACTCTAAAAGGCACCTGCTGAGGTCCAGCCCCGGCTGATCCAGGGTATTCGAAGGGGAGACGGTGTCGGCGACCTATTCAAGTGGTAATTAGAGATATAAAGAGTAATAGAATGAGGATAGCTCAGTAGGAAAATTCAGTGGAGAAAAGAGGCTGAGTAGCTTGGTTTACACGGAAAATCAATATAACCCGTGACACCAGGTTAGCTCTGACCACGGAGGCCGAAGGCGCCCTCTCAAATAGCGGAAGGTGCCCCACCTTAGACACCTTCTCGAGTGGGTCTTAGAAGCCCAGGCAAATAAGTGGTCGCAGAGGATATCCACGCTCCAGATGGAGACTTCAGCCAGAATGTGAAAAGTATGACATGGGGAGACCAAGCATTGGTGAGCAAGGCCCATAGCTTTATTTTTAACAGGGGCTTATATACCCTAAGTTACACATAGAGGATAATAGGGGATGCAAAGTCAGCAGACTTTGATCCTTATCAAAAACCAGGGTTTCTTTCCTGCAAATTTATCGTATACAAATGGTTTAGGTGATTTACATCATCTTCTGGCCAGAAGGCCTATTAACATTTTATGACTCTTGACAAGGACTTATCAACAAAGACTTATTTTCTCTAAGAGTAATTATTTTAAGGTTTGGCACCATCTTCCAAAGATAAAATTGCATTCCTATAGGGTGGATGTGTAATGGGTTTACAACAAAGGAAAGAATTTATTACCTTAAGGGTCTAAAGTTACTAACACCAAGGCCACTACTTATTTTTTCTACATACCAACTATATTAATTAATACACATTCAAGGATACAATTCAGGGGATGTGAAAATTGGCAACAAGCATTGGCTCATCAATGAAATCCTTTACTAGTTTATTCTGACAGTTTCTAACTCTCTGAGAGGTTCTAACTATTTGAATATCTTAAGCTTCCCATGCCTCTCGAGGCTGGGAGACTGTAAACAATCGTATGCATAGCTGTAGGAGTCCCGGTAAACTTGTCAGGCGAGTTAGAGAGCCATCTGAGGGGTTTGGATTTAAACACTCCTAATTGCCCAGGAACTTTATTAATTGGAGCTGTAAGTTAACTCTTTGACAGAGAGAGCGAGATGGTGGTGGGGGACAGCCCCCAGTAAAGTCAGAGGTGAGAGCACAAAGCAATAAAGTAAGAAGACTCTGGTTTTTTGGGGGTAGATGCTCGAGAATATCCGGGGGGGACTCCTGAGGCTCGATCCCGCCTTTGTGTATGCCGAGCCTCCTTCCTCATGACCTTTGTCAAGAGTGGAATGTCTCTCGCCGGCTCCCGGCAGGCATCAAGAGGAATAAGCCACATACAAGGCAACTTTCATGGGGCTATTAGCTGATATTTTTGCAGAAAATTTTCAGGCCAGAAGGCAATGTCAGTATATATTCTACATTCTAAGAGGTAAAAACCTGCAACCTAGGATACTTTGGGGCTTCCCTGGTGACTCAGATGGTAAAGAATCCTCCCACAATGCAGGGGACCTGGGTTCCATTCCTTTGTGGGGAAGATCCCCTGGAGAAGGGCATGGCAACTCACTCCAGTATTCTTGCCTGGAGAATCCCCATGGACAAAGGAGCCTGTTGTGCTACCATCCATGGAGTTGCAGAGTCACACACAACTGAGTAACTAACACAGACTGACAGGATACACCATCCAGCAAGACTATCATTTAGAACAGAAAGATTTTCTCTCAAATCAGGAACAAGACAAGAAGGTCCATTCTCACTCCTTCAATTTAACTTAATATTGGAAGTCCTTACCACAATTCTGGTGGCTCTATGGTGGGCTTAATGGAGATCTCTACCAGGATGGCTTATGCCACACCCAGGTCTGGCACCCAGAGCCCCTTCCCCTCCAGCAGGTCAATACTGGCCCGTACCTCCATAGGAGACATTCAAACACTCAAAGGCAGGTCTGGCTCAGTCTCTGTGGGGTCTCCTGGTGCTCAATGTTTTGTGCCAAAACTTATACAGGACTGGGGAAAGAGACTCTTGGAGGGCACACACACACACACACAAAAATCTTGTACACACCAGGAATTAGGAGAAAGGAGCAGTGACCCTACAAGAGACTTACCCAGACTCGCCTGTGAGTGTCCAGAGTCTCCGGAGTAGGTGTGGGTTGGCATGGCCTACTTCAGGGTCAGGGGCACTGAGTGCTTCAGTACCTGCATAGGACCTTTTGAAGGAGGTCCCATTATCTTCATTACCTCCACCAAAGTTTGGTCTCAGGTCAAACAACAGGGAGGGAACACAGACCCACTCATCAAATGAAAATCTGATTTAACATTTTCTGAGCACAGCCCCACCCATCAGAACAAGACCCAGTTTCCCCTAGAGTCAGTCTCTCCCAGCAGGAAGCTTCCATGCACCTCTTATCTTATACTTCAGAGGACAGACAGAATGAAAACCACAATCACAAAAAACTAGTCAAACTGATCACATGGACCACAGCCTTGTCTAACTCAATGAAACTATGAGCCACCCAAGACGGATGGGTCATAGTGGAGAGTTCCGAAAAAATGTGGCCCACTCAAGTGGTAATGGTAAACCACTTCAATATTCTGGCCTTGAGTATCCCATGAGGAATATGAAAAGGCAAAGTGATATGACACTGAAAGATGAATTCCCCAGTTCCGTAGCTGCCCAATATGCTACTAGAGAAGAGTGGAGAAATAACTCCAGAATGAATGAAGAGATGGACCCAAAGGAAAAATAATGCCCAGCTGTGGATGTGACTGGTGATGGAAGTAAAGTCTGATGTTGAAAAGAAGAATTATGCATAGGAACCTGGAATGTCAGGTTGATGAATTAAGGCAAATTAGAAGTGGTCAAACAGGAGATGGCAAGAGTGAGCATCAACATTTTAGGAATCAGTGAACTAAAATGGACTGGAATGGGTGAATTTAATACAAATGACCATTATATCTATTACTGTGGGCAAGAATTCCTTAGAAGAAATGGCGTAGCCATCATAGACAACAAAAGACTCTTAAATGTCGTTGTTGGATGCAATCTCAAAATGACAGAATGATTTCTGTTCATTTCCAAGACAAACAACTCAATATCACAGTAATCCAAGTCTATGCCCCAACCAGTAATGCTGAAGAAGCTGAAGTCAAAAGGTTTTATGAAGACCTACAAGACTTTCTAGAACAAACACCTAAAAAAAGATTTCCTCTTCATTATAGGGGACTGGAATGAAAAACGAGGAAATCAAAAGATATCTGGAGTAACAGGCAAATTTGGCCTCAGAGTACAAAATGAAGAAGGGCAAAAACTAACAGAGTTTTACCAAGAGAGCACACTAGTCATAGCAAACACCCTCTTCCAACAAGAGAGATAACTCTACACATGGACATCACCAGATTGTCAATATCAAAATCATATTGATTATATTCTTTGCAGCCAAAGATGGAGAAGCTCTATAAAGTCAGCAAAAACAAGACCAGACATGGCTATGGCTCAGATCATGAACTCCTTATGGCAAAACTCGGACTTAGATTAAAGAAAGTAGGGAAAATCACTAACCATTCAGGTATGACCTAAATCAAATCCCTTACAATTATACAGTGGATGTGACAAATAGATTCAAAAGATTAGATCTGATAGACAGAGTTACTGAAAAACTATGGATGGAAAAACTATCCATTACTTTGGATAGGGGGCAGTGATCAAGACCATCCCCAAGAAAAGGAAACGCAAAAAGGCAAAATGGTTGTCTGAGGAGGCATTACAAATAGCTGAGAAAAGAAGTGAAAGGCAAAGGAGAAAAGGAAAGATACATCCATTTGAATGCATAGTTCTAAAGAATAGCAAGGAGAGATGAGAAAGTCTTAGTAATAAATGCAAAGAAATAGAGGGAAGCAATAGAATGGGAAAGACTAGAGATTGCTTCAAGAAAGTGACAGATACCAAGGGAGCATCTCAAGAAAAGATGGGCACAATAAAGGACAAAAATGGTATGGACCAAACAGAAGCAGGAGATATTAAGAAGAGGTGACAAGAATACACATGAGAACTATACAAAAAAAAAAAAAGATCTTCATGACCCAGATAACCACGATGATGTATTCACTCACCTAGAGCCAAACATTATGGAGTGTGAAATAAAGTGGGCCTTAAGAATCGTCACTACAAGCAAAGCTAGTGGAGGTGATGGAATTCCAGTTGAGCTATTTCAAATCCTAAAATATGATGCTATGAAGTGCTGCACTCAATATGCCAGCAAATTGGCAAAATTCAGCAGTGACCACAGGACTGCAAAAGGTCAGTTTTCATTCCAATCCCAAAGAAAGGCAATGCCAAAGATGCTAAAACTACGGAACAATTGCACTCTTCGCACACACTAGTAAAGTAATGCTCAAAATTCTCCAAGCCAGGCTTCTACAGTATATGAACTGTGAACTTCCTCAAGCTGGATTTAAAAAAGGCAAAGGAACCAGAAATCAAATTGCCAACATCCACTGGATCATCAAAAAAGCAAGAGAGTTCCAGAAAAACATCTATTTTTGCTTTATTGGCTATCCCAAATTCTTTCACTGTGTGGATCACAAAAAAATGTAGAAAAATCTTAAAGAGATGGGAATACCAGACCACCTTATCTGCTTCCTGGGAAATCTGTATGCAAGTCAAGAAGCAACAGTTAGAATTGGACATGGAAAAACAGACTGGTTCCAAATCAGGTAAGGAGTATGTCAAGGCTGTATATTGTCACTCTGCTTATTTAACGTATATGCAGAGTACATTATGCAAAATGCCTGGCTGGAAAAAGCACGGGCTGGAATCAAGATTGCCAGGAGAAATATCAATAACCTCAGATATGCAGATGAGACTACCCTTATGGGAGAAAATGAAGAAGAGCTAAAGAGCCTCTTAGTGACAGTGAAAGTGAAGAGTGAAAAAGTTGGCTTAGAAGTCAACATTCAGAAAACTAAGATCATGGCATCCAGTCCCATCACTTCATGGCAAATAAATGTGGAGACAATGGAAAGAGTGAGAGACTTCATTTGGGGTGGGGCGGGGGGCTCCAAAATCACTGCAGATGGTGACTGAAACCATGAAATTAAAAGATGCTTGCTCCTTGGAAGAAAAGCTATGACCAACCTAGACAGCATATTAAAAAGAAGAGACATTACTTTGCTGACAAAGTTCTGTCTAGTCAAAGCTATGATTTTTACAGTAGTCATGTATGGATATGAGATTTGGACTTAAAGAAAGCTGAGTGCCAAAGAATTTATGCTTTTGAACTGTGGTGTTGGAGAAGATGCTTGAGAGTCCCTTGGACTGCAAGGAGATCCAAAAAGTCCATCCTAAAGGAAATCAGTCGTAAATATTCATTGGAAGGACTGATGTTGAAGCTAAAACTCCAATACTTTGGCCACCTGATGTGAAGAACTGACTCATTGTTAAAGACCCTGATCCTGGAAAAGACTGAAGGCAGGAGGAGAAGGGGATGTCAGAGGATGACATTGTTGGATGGCATCACCAACTCGATGGACATGAGTTTTTGCAAGCTCTGGGAGTTGGTAATGGACAGGGAAGCCTGGTATGCAGCAGTCCATGGAGTCGCAAAGAGTCGGACATGACAGAGCAGCTGAACTGAACTGAGCTGAACTTACCATAATTCTCAGAAAAGAAAAGGAAATAGGAGTATTCAAACTGGAATATAAGAAGTAAACTGTCACTCTTTGCAGATGACATCATTCTATAAAGAGAAAATCCTATGGTCTGTGTCAAAAAAAAAAAAAAATAGAACTAATAAATCAGTAAATTTACAAGATAATTATATAGTATAATATCCATTCCCTTTCCATACATGAATAATGAGATACCAGAAAGAAAATTTAGGGGGGAAATTCCATTTACTATCAAATAAAAAGTATAAAATGCCTAGGAATGAAGTTAACCAAAGGGATGAAAGACATACTTTGAAAATTGAAAAACATTGATGAAGGAAATTGAAAACGATACAAAGAAATGGAAAGATATAATGTGTTTTAGATTGGAAGAAATAATTTTGTCAAAATGCTCATACTATCCAGAGAAATCTTCATATTAACGCCATCCCTATAAAAATATCCATTATATTTTTCACAAACCTAGAACAAATAACCCTATAATTTATTTGCTGTTGTTCAGTCACTCAGTCGTGTCTGATTTTTTGCCACCCCATGGACTGCAGCATTCCAGGCTTCCCTATCGTTTGTCATCTCCCAGAGTTTGCTCCAGCTCATGTCCATTGAGTTGTTGATCCCATTTAACCATCTCGTGATACCATCTAACCATCTCCTATAATTTATGTGGAACCACAAAAGACCCCAAATTGCCAAAGCAATCGAGGAAAAAGAACAAAGCTGCAGGGATCATGCTCCTTGACTTCAGACTATATTACAAAGTTGATTAATCAAAACAGTATTTTATTGGCACAGTAATAGATGCATAGATCAATGGAACATAGAGAACCCAGAAATAAAAGAACCCAGAAATAAGCTCACACTTATGATGTGATAATAATCTACAAAAAAAAAAGAGGCAAGAATATACAATATGAAGACTGTTTCATCAATAAGTGGAAATCAGACAGCTACATGTTCTTACATCACATACAAAAATAAGCTCAAATTGGTTTAAATGCCAGAATCCATAAAGGTCCTAGAAGAGTACATAGGCAGAACCCTGTACATAAATCATTACTAAATTGTAACTACAATTCATAAATATAGTTATATAAAATATAATCATAAACATAGTTACATAAACTTTACAGTTTTTTTTTTTTTTGGATCTGTCTCCTGAGGCAAAGAAAACAAAATGAAAATTAAAAATGAAACCTATTTAAACTTAAAAGCTTTAAGCTTTTGTGCAGCAAAGGAAATCATCAACAGCACAAAAAGACAACCTACTAAACATGAAAAAATGACAAGCAAATAATATGATTGGTACAGGGTTAATATCCAAAATATAGAAACAGCTCATACAATTCACCATCAAAAAAAGTCTAATTAAAAATTCAATAGGAGACGTAAATAGATATTTTTCCACAGAAGACATACAGAGATCCATACAGGCATACAGATAGACATACAGGCACATTTTTAAAAAATGCTCCACATTGCTAATTATTAGAGAAGTACAAATCAAAACCATAAGAAAGTATCACCTCACACCTTTCAGAATAGCTTTCATCAAAAATTCTACAAATACATGTTGGTGAGGATATGAACAAAAGAGAAGCCTAGTACACTGTTGGTGAGAATGTAAATTGGTGCATCATTATGGAAAATAGTACGAAGGTTTCTCAAAAAACTAAAAATAAAGCTACCATATGATCTAACAATTCTACTGCTGCAAATATGTCTGAAGAAAACAAAAACATTAATCTGAAAAAATACAAG
This sequence comes from Bos grunniens, assembly GCF_055505025.1. NCBI lineage: Eukaryota > Metazoa > Chordata > Mammalia > Artiodactyla > Bovidae > Bos > Bos grunniens. The sequence goes on along the minus strand of NC_141179.1, from coordinate 2,712,591 downwards.
CACCCTGATGTTTATAACAGAATTATTTGCAGTAACAAAAATGTAGAAACAAACTAAGTGTCCATCAATAGATGAATGGATAAAGAAAATATTACTCAGCCACAAAAAAAAGAAAAAGAAAGAAAGCTAATTTGAAATTTGCAACAACATGGATGGAGCTAGAGGATATGCTTAGTGAAATAAGTCAGATAAACACAATACTATATGTTATCATTTATATGTAGAGAATAAAAAGTGAAACAAATCAATGTATATGACAAAACATAGACAGATTCACAGATACAGAGAACACGGTAGTGATCACCAGTGGGGAAAGAGTAAGGGTGAGGGCAAGATCATAGTGTGGTGTTAAGAGGTACAAACTGCTATACACAAAATAAATAAGCAACGATGATTTATAGTACAGCACAAGGAAATATAGCTATTATTGCATAATAACTTTAAATGGAGTATAATCTAAAAAAAATACTGAATCACTATAATGTACCCCTGAAAATAATGTAATATTATAAATCAGATATACATCAATAACGTATACACATAAATAAACTATTAACAGAACAGATCTAGATAAGACATTTGGAGGTCCTAGTCACTGGAAAGGTGACTATGCCTTGCCAAATGGAAATTCAACAAACAAATTACAAAATACATGTATAGGAATCCAAAAGAGTTCTAATTTTCTCTCACGGTGACCACTTTAATGATTTTTGTTTTTAATATATTAAAAGCTTTTTAAAGCCTTTGCTGTGATAGAGCACTGAGCATATGCTAGACTTGTCAACAGAGTTATTCAACCACATCTGAGGGGCAAGGGGAGTTCACATGTTCTGTGAGAGTCCTTAAAGTGATGAAATGTGTGTATAACACTTTAGCAATTGTTTTATCCTAAAAGGTCAAGCTGCCTAAGCTTTCTCATGGTTTCACCTTTTCACTGACCCATAACTTTATAAAGCAGTATGTTGGCAAATGAGTTGCAACTTCCTGATAACTTCTTCATTTAAAAAAATGTTGCTTAATTAAAGATCTGAGAGGAATAGTTAGCGCTCTGATTGAAGACAGGGCCTCAAGATAATTTACACTGTCTCAATTAATTTTCCTTCTATTATAAAAATGAGACAAAATGTGCATGTAATGACAATGCACAATTAAGGTTAAAATCCTTACAATGTAACACTTATGTCAGAGGTGAGATTTACTCAACTGTGTTTTTATGGTTTATTTGCCATGTTATAACACATATGCTATTAGAACTATGGAAAGCAGTAACTTACTATGTGAAGTAATGGAAAAGAGTTCTTAGATATAACTTCCTTAGTTTAATCTATGATAGCCCTGATAATCTTTTACATGCTTAAATAGAAATAATTCCAATATTATTTCAGTTCTATAGCCCAGATTTTGCCTGTGGAGGACAGTCCTAAGACTATAATGTTAAGTGCCTGAGTTCAAAACCAAGCTGTGTTACTTATTAGTTATTCCTTAATACAGTTAGATCTCAATTTCCTAGCCTGAAACATAATATTAATAATCAAGTCTACCAGGTTACTATGAGTTATACATGAAGTGATAATAAAGTTACATATAAAGCTGCATATAACTATATAAGTTATAAGTCAGTTACTCTGTTGTTGCTGTTGTTACTGTTTTATGCTTGGTAGTAATAATATACTAATACCATAATAATTTAGGCTTAAATTCCTATAAATATTTATAGTTTTAATATCATTAGCCATCAATCAAAGGTGTTTAGTTAGTTTTTATATAATATTTTATGAAAAGTTTTATTATAAGATAGTAGCTTATGAGATAAAAACCTTTATAAAGAAAATTCTTAGAGAGATGGGAATATTATACCACCTTACTTGTCTCCCGAGAGACGTCTATGAAGATCATAAAGCAACAGGTAGAATCAGACATGGAACAACGGACTAATTCAAAATTGGGAAATGAGTACGACAAGGCTGTATATTGTCATCCTGCTAATTTAACTTATATGCAGAGTACATCATGTGAAATGCCAGGCTGGATGAATCACAAACTGTAATCAATATTGCCAGGAGAAATATCAACAGTATAAGATACACAAATGATACCACTCTAATGGTAGAAAGTGAAGAGAAACAAAAGAGCCTCTTCATGAGGGTGAAGGAACTGGCTTGAAATGCAACATTCAAAAAATCATGATCATTGCATCTGGTCCCATCACTTCAAGGCAAACAGAAAGGAGAAAAGAGGAAACAGTGATAGATTTTATTTTGAGGGGCTCCAAAATCACTGTGGATGATGACTGTAGCCATGAAATTAAAAGACGCTTGCTCTTTGAAAGCAAAGCTATAATAAACCAACACAGTGTATTAAAAAGCAGAAACATCATTTTGCCAAAGAAAGTCCATGTATCAATGCTATGATTTTTTCCATTAGTCATGTACAAATGTGAGAGTTGGATCATAAGGAAGTCTGAGGGCTAAAGAATTGATGCTTCTGAATTGTGGCTCTGGAGAAGACTCTTGAGAGTCCCTTGAACTAACTGCAAGGGGATCAAACCAGTTGATCCTAAAGGGAATAATCCTGAATACTCTTTGAAAGGACTGATGCTGAAGCTTCAGCTTTAATACTTTGGCCACCTGATGTGAAGAGCCACCTTATTGGAAAAAACTGATGCTGGGAAAAATTGAAGGCAAAAGGAGAAGGGGGAAATTGAGGATGAAATGATTAGACAGTATCATGGACTCAGTGGACATGAATTTGAGCAAACTTTGGGAGATAGTGGAAGACAGAGGAGCCTGGCATGCTGCAATACATGGAATCACCAAGAGTATGACATGCCTTAGCAACTAAACAACAAAAACAGCAATACATAAGACATGTCTGATTATAAATGCTAAATTGATGACTGAATCATAAATTTGTGATTTCTTATTTTTCATTTCCTTCATAGACTTCTTCTAACCTCTCTTAAAATGCTGGTATTCCCCCATGGGGTCTTGCCTCAGCCACTTTGCCTCTGTAAATTTCCATTCATGATTAGAATTTACTTCATGATTTTTAATATTACTTTTTTTAAATAAAGTTCAAATTCCTTAAGTGATACTTTATAATACATCTCTTGATTGTTTCTCACACACCATTATATAGTCCATTTCTCTGAAATACCAAGTCCCGGTGAAAAAGGCCTTTCTAAATATTTTGAGTCCTAGGTTCTCTCACTGGCCTTGACAACTCTGCAAATGCCATTCCCTCAACTTCAGACATTTATCTGTGGATAAATTTATCAGACCATATCTGTGGAATAACTCCTATTCATCATTCGGGTATGAACATAACTATAATAGCCTCAAGAAGTCTTTTTCTACATCTACATCTACCCTCTAGTGAGTTAACCTCTCTTTCGTGTACTCTGATAGTATTTTGCATTATCTCAATTGAGCTCAATTGCTAAGTTATATCTGACTCAGTGCAACCCCATGGACTATAGCCTGCTAAGTTCCTCTGTTCATGGAATTCTCCAGGCAAGAATTCTGGAGTGGGTTGCCATTCCCTTCTCAGAGGATCTTCCCAACGCAGGGATTAAACTCACATTTGCTGCATTGCAGGCAGATTCATTACTATCTGAGCCACCAGGGAATCCCTTTATTATCTCTATCAATCCTGATATTTAACTCCCTGTTTAATTCTATGCCTTTGTCATTGGATTGTTTAAGGTCAATAATAGCAGGAATTCTGTCTTACTCACTGAGTTTCCCTAAGCAAGGACTGAACCAGTTATTTAGTCACATTCAATAAATACAAATCAATGAATCTTATGGTTTCGTCCTCACTTGTGTGACATGTTTACTTGGTAACTATTGAATTTCCCACTTGTATCTAAAAGCTCAGAATTGTAAGAATGAATCTACCACCATCCCCTTCAAACATGTTCCTCTTCATACATTCTCTATCATGGAAGGTGGTTCTCTGCCTTGCATGCTAGATTTGCTCCTCTCTTCTTCAAACCAATCATCAACCTTGCAAAATGTGTTTTATATAAAAAGATGCCAAACTCATCCTTTCTTCTATGTAAGTGCACAGAAGAAAGATTTGAGGAGGATAGTAGTGGAGACTTTGCTCAAGCCTTCTTCATTCCCCTGCATCAATGTCTCTCCTTGGCTCCAACACTGTTCTTCTTAAATCCATCTTCCATTCACTTGGAAGGGTGAATTACTTGCAATACAGACCACACATTGTCACTTTTGTGCTTTAAAATATTCAAAAGTATTTGGAAATTGTACATTGTATTTGCAAATACTTCCTATATTGCCGGGGTCCTGCCCCGGCTGATCCAGGGTATTCGAAGCGGGGACAGCGTCGGCGACCTATTTATTTAAATATTTTATCAAAGATATAAAGAGTAATAGGATGAGGATAGCTCAGTAGGAAAATTCAGTGGAGAAAAGAGGCTGAGTAGCTTGGTTTACGCGGGAGACCAATAAAACTTCAAGACAAGAAGTTTGCACCACTTACGTAGGCCGCAGGCGTCCTTCCATTCTCCCGAAGGAGAGGAGACACTGAGGCCTCCCCGGTCGGATCTTAGAAGCCCAGGCATAATTAGTAAGCATGGTGGGTTCCGCGCTCCAGATGGAGACTCAGCCAGAGTGAGAGAGAGAGAGACATGGGGAGACCAGTATTTCGAGAAACTGATCCCAATTCTTTATTTTCCAGAGTCTGTTTTTATACACTGAGATGTTATACAAAAGTCACGTGGGGACAGCAGTCCTGACTTTTATTAAAGTCAGGTGCTTCACACAAATGTATACAGAGGTCTTAGGGGTGTTACATCATCTTCTGGCCAGGGGGGACTGCTGACAATTTACGACCCTCTCCTTGTGACAGCGGTCAGTCAATCAGGACACTTATTTCTCCAGGGCTGATTATTCTCAAAACAGACGCCACCCAAATAAAGTTACATTCCTACAGGGTGAGGGTGTAGTGGGTTTTAGTTAAGGAAAGAATTTACTTAGCCTAAGGTCTAATGTGATTAATATCAAAAGTTAATACTTATTCCTTCTATATATTCATTAATGTGTGTAAGGGCAGGGGATATGGAGACTTAGCAACAAACGTTGGCTCAACAAATGAAAAACCCTTCACCAACACAATTTCTAATTAGCCCACTATACTTACAGTTTTCTAACTTCTCTAAAGAACCTGTTTTTAGAGGGTTTAAAGCATCTCGTGCCTCTCATGGTTGGGAGGCTGTGAGCAATCACATGTGGCCGGACGAGCCTGTCAGGCAGGCTAGAGAACCTTCAGAGGAGTTTGTAGGTTAAAACACTCTTATCACGCCCAGGAATTATTATTAACTGGAGCTCTAGGTTAACTCCTTCTCCGAAAGGGGTGGTGGGGGACAGCCCCCCGTAAAGCCAGAGGTGTAGGTAAGAGCACAAAGTAGTAAAGTAGGCAGGCTCTGGTTATGGGGGTAGACGCTCGAGGATTTCCAGGGGGACTCCTGAGGCTCGATCCCGCCTTTGCGTATGTCGAGCCTCCTTCCTCATGACCTTTGCCATGGGTGGAGTACCTCACTCTGGCCCCCAACACTATATATTTGGAAAGAATAATTATGAGATACTTGTGTGAAGTGTGATATTTCTAAAGAAAGTGCCACGAAAAATTACTAGAAACTATTTCCTATCTTGGGTAGTATATGAAATAGGAATAGTTTAGGATTCAAATAAAAACAAACACAGAATAATATTATATATCAATACACACATATTATATATATACACACATATATATTATATATATATATACACACACACATCTATGGGTTCACACACTAGAGTCAGACATGACTGAACTGACTTAGATGGCAGCCCACTGGGCTCCTCTGTCCCTGGGATTCTCCAGGCAAGGATACTGGAGTGGGTTGCCATTTCCTTCTCCAATGCATGCATGCATGCTAAGTCACTTCAGCTGTATTCCCCACCACTCCTTCCTGTTGACTGTTAAACGGTTAGGACACCTGACTGGAGCTTAAGTAGCCACCATGGACCTTTAAGTGAAGCCACATGTTGAAGATGTTGTAGTACCAATAAAAGAAGTCTGATTGCTAAAAGATAATGGGACTTCCAAAGCAGTTATGTAATAGCTCCATGCTGCAGTCAACAGGAAGGAGTGGTGGGAAATAAAACCACAGCACCCCCTTACGCAATCCCTGGTTTGGGAAGATCCCCTGGAGAAGGGCATGGCAACTCACTCCAGTATTCTTCCCTGAAGAAACCCATGGATAGAGGAGAGCCTGGTGGGCTACAGTCTATGGGGTTGCAAAGAGTCAGACACGACTGAGCAACTTTCACTCACCCCCTCATTTTACACATGTAGTTACACATGCAATTTTGAAGCAAGGTTATATTGGCCTTCTAGACTATGTTGCAGAAGATTTTTTTTTTCTTTTTTCTTCATGTGTTTGTATGTTAAATCTAATTTTTCCTCAAAAGTTTGATAAAACATGCCTTAAAATATTTAGGCATGAAGTCTGAAAAACCTTTTTAACTATGTTTCAACTTCTTTCATGATTCAATAACCTCATTCCAATGTTTCATTTCTCCTTGTGTCACATTTGTTAAGATACATAAAATGCATTTGTGTGAAGTGCTTAATGAATTCTAGCAGAAAATGTGTTCTCTGTGATACTGATTTTGTAAACTTCTTAGAACTTTCTTCATGTTCCAATACATGTACAACTTTAATAATATTCCATAGAGACTGAGGATACTTTCTATTTTTAGCTGAAAATTTCTATATAATAACTATATATTTTTATTCAAGTTTCTATGTTTTTATTAAATTTTGGCTAACTTGAGACATGTACATAGAAACCTCCAACTGTGGTCATAGATTTCTCAATTTCTTACCGTATTCCTATTGATTTTTGCTTTATATGTGATCTATTTTAATATAAAACACTTTAGAATTTTTAACATCTTCCTAGGAAATTGAACCTTTTTTATACTATGTAATGAAACCCTCTCTCCTCAATGATACTTTTTGTCTTAAGGCCTCTTTTTTTCAATCTTTTAACATAGCTAATATGTTAATTTTCTTTTGGCTCATATTTGTCAAATGTATCTTCTGCCATAATTTTACTTTTTCCCTGTATTCCTAGATTTTTTTTACTTTACATATCTTTTTCACTTTACAACTGTCATTCTGCAGTAAGTTATTTACTATGTATGTTATATGTTTAACTCTCTCCAAACCCAAAAGATAAGTAGAATTATTATTCTTTTTTTCTGAATAATTAAAACTTAGAGAGTTTAAATAATTTTCCCAAAGTCATATAACAGTCAATGAGAGAGCAAAGCCTCGGTAGTCAACAAACTCCTGCCTTTAACTACTTTATTATACTATGTGCCAAGAAAAGTTTACGTTATGTTCATTATTCCTTACTTAATGAGGGAGGGTGATGAATGCCAAGGCTTAGCAAACTTTTACTATTCAGAGCCAGATAGCAGACAGTTTAGTATTTACAATGTGGTTTCTGTCACAAGTAGTCGACTCTGATGTAGCAAAAAGAAGCCACTGATACATAATACATGAATGAATGAGCAATTCTGTGTTCTAATGAAACTGTATTATAGACACTGAAATTTTAATTTTATATAATATACATGTGCCAAAAGTTTTATTTTTATTTTGTTTCACTCTCTCCCCTCTAGACATTTAAAATGTAAAAACCATTAATTCCTTATATGAAGTGAAATGAAGTGAAAGTCGCTCAGTTGTGTCCTACTCTTTGCGACTCCAGGGGGATTTCTTCAAGCCAGGATACTGGAGTGGGTAGCCTTATCCCTTCTCCGGGGGATCTTCTCAACCTAGGGATTGAACCCAGGTCTCCTGCACTGCAGGTGGACTCTTTACTACCTGAGCCACAAGGGAAGTCCAAGAATACTGGAGTGGGTAGCCTATCCCTTCTCCAGCTGATCTTCCCAACCCAAGAGTCAGAATTGAACCAGGGTCTTCTGCATTGCAGGTGTACTTTTTTTTACCAATTGAGCTATCAAGGAAACCCAATTCCTTACAGTTTACACCAAGACAATTGGGGGCCTGGCCCATGAACTGTAGTTTGGAAAATGTATACAGATCGCCATTTTTAAAAACTCTTAACTTTTAAACATTGCATTGTTGTTTAATAAGATTAACTGTGCTAAATTAAAAGTTCACTAACATGTTAGAAATGGTTCTCCAATTATATAGCTAAACAGAGTGTTACAACACATGTATGAGCCTGCAAACCTTCCCAGAACATCTCTTACTCATACTAATCTGGAATGTCTTAATATAAACTCAGTAGGACACAAACAAAATACCCTTTGTTAAATTTTTGCTTAGAGTCCAAGTAATAACTTTCTGACAATTATTTTCTTGATGATTTTGTCTCTAATTGGTTAATTAGAATAAACTGATCTCTAACATTGAAATCCAAATCTCCAAGCTATGAATTATTAGTTTGTTTTTGTAAGTATGTATGTGCCATAAATATTTTTGTTTGCTTGAGGAATTTTTACATCATAGTGCATTGTATACTACATGCTAACAGATTACAGGAAAAAAAAAACTATTTGAGATCAATTTTCAGAAGCAACTGCTAACTCAGATTTAAGGACTATGTTTCAGTGTGTGGTATATGCATGGTCCTATCAAAGTAGAGGAGTGGGTGAAATACAAAATAAAAAGAGGATATGGGTAAATATCATGTTCAAAGTAATAGGAGATTCTAATACCCTTTGCTGACTTACAAGTGAACAGTCATTTCCAACTCTGCAATCCTGTAGCCCTCAAGGATCTGTTCATGGGATTTTTCCAAGCAAGAATACTGCAGTGGGTTGCCATTTCCTTCTCCAGGGGATATTCCCAACCCAGGGGTCAATAAAACACATGTCTCTTGCGTCTGCTGCATTGGCAAGCAGATTCTTTACCACTAGTGCCGCCTCTAGGGGAGGACAAAAGAGTCTCATGATCAAGTGGGCTTTATCCCAGGGATGCAAGGATTCTTCATTATCCACAAATCAATCAATGTAATACACCACAATAACAAATTGAAAGATAAAAACCATATGATTATCTCAATAGATACAGAGAAAGTCTTTGATAAAATTCAACATCCATTTATGATCAAAACCCTCCAGAAAGCAGGAATAGAAGGAACATACCTCAACATAATAAAAGCTATATATGACAAATCCACAGCAAACATTATTCTCAATGGTGAAAAATTGAAAGCATTTCCCCTAAAGTCAGAAACAAGACAAGGGTGCCCACTCTCACCACTACTATTCAACATAGTTTTGGAAGTTTTGGCCACAGCAATCAGAGAAGAAAAAGAAATAAAAGGAATCCAGATTGGAAAAGAAAAAGTAAAACTCTCACTGTTTGCAGATGACATGATCCTCTACATAGAAAACCCTAAAGACTCCACCAGAAAGTTACTAGAGCTAATCAATGAATATAGTAAAGTTGCAGGATATAAAATTAACACACAGAAATCCCTTGTATTCCTATACACTAACAATGAGAAAACAAAGGGAAATTAAGGAAACAATTCCGTTCACCATTGTAATGAAAAGAACAAAATACTTAGGAATATATCTACCTAAAGAAACAAAATATCAATATATAGAAAACTATGAAACACTGGTGAAATAAATCAAAGAGGACACAAATAGAGGGCAAAATATACCGTGTCCATGGATCAGAAGAATCAATATAGTGAAAATGAGTATACTACCCAAAGCAATCTATAGATTCAATGCAATCCCTATCAAGCTACCAATGATATTTTTCAGAAAACTACAACAAATAATTTTACAATTTGTATGGAAAAAAAAAAAAAAAAAACTCAAATAGCCAAAGCAATCTTGAGAAAGAAGAATGGAACTAGAGGAATCAACCTGCCTGACTTCAGTCTCTACTACAAAGTCACAGTCATCAAGACAGTTTGATACCGGCACAAAGACAGAAATATAGATCAATGGAACAAAATAGAAAGCCCAGAGATAAATCCACTCACCTATGGATATCTTATCTTTGACAAAGGAGGCAAGAATATACAATGGAGAAAAGACAATGTCTTTAACAAGCGGTGCTGGGAAAACTGGTCAACCACTTGTAAAAGAATGAAACTAGAGAACTTTCTAGCACCATACACAAAAATAAACTCAAAATGGATTAAAGATCTAAATGTAAGGCCAGAAACTATTAAACTCCTAGAGGAAAACATAGGCAAAACACTCTCCAACATAAACCACAGCAGGATCCTCCATGACCCACCTCCCAGAATATTGGAAATAAAAGCAAAAATTAAAAAATGGGACCTAATTAAAATTAAAAGCTTCTGCACAACAAAGGAAACTATAAGCAAGGTGAAAAGACAGCCTTCAGAATAGGAGAAAATAATAGCAAACAAAGCAATGGACAAAGAATTAATCTCAAAAATATACAAGCAACTCCAAAAAATAAAAGACCCAATAAAAAAGTGGGCCAAAGAACTAAACAGACATTTCTTCAAAGAAGACATACAGACGGCTAACAAACAAATTAAAAAATCCTCAACATCACTCGTTATCAGAGAAATGCAAATCAAATCCACAATGAGGTACCATTTCACGCCAGTCAGAATGGCTGCTATCCAAAAGTCTACAAGCAATAAATGCTGTAGAGGGTGTGAAGAAAAGGTAACCCTCTTACACTGTTGGTGGGAATGCAAACTAGTACAGCCACTATGCAGAACAGTGTGGATATTCCTTAAAAAAAAAAAAAAAAAAACTGAACGTAGAACTGCCCTATGACCCAGCAATCCCACTGCTGGGCATACACACTGAGGAAACCAGAATCGAAAGAGACACGTGTACCCCAATATTCATCACAGCCCTGTTTATAATAGCCAGGACATGGAAGCAACCTAGATGTCCATCAGCAGATGAATGGACAAGAAAGCTGTGGTACATATGCACAATGAAATATTACTCAGCCATTAAAAAGAATACATTTGAATCATTTCTAATAAGGTGGATGAAACTGGAGCCTATTATACAGAGTGAAATAAGCCAGAAAGAAAAACACCAATACAGTATACTAACACATATATATGGAATTTATAAAGAAGGTAACAATAACACTGTATGCGACACAGCAAAAGAGACACAGATGTACTGAACAGTCTTTTGGACTCTGTGGGACAGGGTAAGGGTGGGGTGATATGGAAGAATGGCACTGAAACATGTAAATTATCATATGTGAAATGAATCGCCAGTCCAGGTTCGATGCATAATACAGGGTGCTCAGGACTGGTGCACTGGGATGACCCAGAAGGATGGGATTGGAAGAGAGGTGGGAGGGGGGTTCAGGATGGGAACACATGTACACCCATGGCAGATTAAAGTTAATGTATGGCAAAACCAATACAATATTGTAAAGTAAAATTAATTAATTTTTAAAGAGTCTGAAGAAATAAGATTTTTCTAGAAGAAAAGAGAGTGAAGAAAGAAGGCCCTCTTGGTAGAGTAGGCAGAATAAATCAAAATGTGAAAGTGAAAAAGCTCACGGAGTGTTTTTCAGATGCTAAGAAATCTGGTTTGGTTAAATCTTTGGCATATGAGATTTACAGGGAGGTGCAAGTTGAGGCGAGTGATGTAGTTGTGGTGACTATGCTTCGCTAAGATTATGTGTTGGTCCTGTGACATTGTGTATTTACTAAAGTTTTTAAAACTCGTGAGAGAGTATGGAATGTAATTAGAATCATCAATTCATGGAAGCAGAGATAAGATCTCCTAAACAGATGGAATATACCAGAAGAGTAATCATTGTCATACAAAAGATTACATTCTAACTATTTTTCAAATTTTATTTTCGGGTTTTATTATGTTTTTATAGTTGCCAGATTAAGACCAATAACAAACAAGCATGTTTTGTCTACTAGAGGAAAATAGCATAAATGTTCTCCTTTATAACATCCTGCCACTTCAATTTGGAAAATAGAGAAAATAATTTTCAGGGATATTGCTCTCTGGAACATTTACATTTTTGCCTACTACACCCTGCCAGACATGATTCCGTGTCATAGGATATTTTATGTGAGTGCACATGTTATTTTGGTTCTCTCTTACTTCATTGGGAATTGTTTAGCTCTTTTCATATGAATTTTGGATAATAAGAAAAGATTTGAGGTATAAGTCATTAAAAATTTTTGTTTACTTATATCTTAAAATCCCCCAAGCATAACCTTAAAAGGTCAATTTACGAAAAGATGACAAGTAGACTATAAAATTAAAACTCACATTTTGTCACTGATATATCCTGAAAAGATTATTTTTCTGCAGTTTTATATTAAATTTGATAATTTATGTTAATTTTTATTTACATTTTTACCTGAAATGTATGTCATTTGAAGTATTTCAGTTACTTCATTTAATGAGTTTTATGTTATTTATTTACATTATCTCATGGTAAAGAATCTGCCTACAATGCAAGAGATGCAGGTTTAATCCTTGGGTCAAGAAGATCCCCTGGAGAAGGAAGTGGCAACCCATTCCAGTACTCTTGTCTGGGATATCCAATGGACAGAGGAACCTGTTGGGCTATCATCAATTGGGTCTCAAAGAGTCAGACATGACTTAGCAACTAACACTTCTCTCAGTTACTTAGAAAATAAATGGTATATAGAATCAAAGATTCCACATGCCTATGAAGTCTAAAAAATACCCTTCTAAGTTAATTTAAATGAAAAAGAGTTTCGCTATACCTCCATCCCAGCCCCAACACCATGAAGATCTACATTTTTTTTTACACAGGAGATATACATAGTGTATTAAGGAGTTTAGTTAAGTTCAGTTCAGTCACTCAGCCGTGTCCAACTCTTTGAGACCCAATGGACTGCTGCACGCCAGGCCTCCCTGTCCATCACCAACTCCCTGAGCTTGCTCAAACTCATGTCCATTGAGTCAGTGATGCCATCCAGGCATTTCATCACCTGTCATCCCCGACTCTTTCCACCTTCAATCTTTCCCAGCATCAGGATCTTTTCAAATGAGTCAGTTCTTCCCATAAGTTGGCCAAAGTATTGGAGTTTCCGCTTGAGCATCAGTGCTTCCAATGAATATTCAGGACTGATTTCCTTTAGGATGGACTGGTTGGATATCCTTGCTGTCCAAGGGACCCTCAAGAGTCTTCTCCAACACTGCAGTTCAAAAGCATCAATTCTTTGGCACTCAGTTTTCTTCATAGTCCAACTCTCATATCCATACATGACTACTGGACAAACCATAGCTTTGACTAGATGGACCAGTGTTGGCAAAGCACTGTCTCTGCTTTTTAATATGCTAAGTTGGTAATTACTTTTCTTCAAAGGAGTAAGTATCTTTCAATTTCATGGCTGCAATCACCATCTGCAGTGATTTTGGAGCCCCCAAAAATAAAGCCTGTCACTGTTTCCACTCTTTCCCTATTTATCATGAAGTGATGTCATGATCTTAATTTTCTGAATGTTGATTTTAAGCCAACTTTTTCACTCTCCTCTTTCACTTTCATCAAAAGGCTCTTTAGTTCTTCTTTGCTTTCTGTCATAAGTGTGGTGTCATGTGCATACATGAGACTATTGATATTTCTCCTGGCAATCTTGATTCCAGCTTGTGCTTCATCCAGACCAGTATTTCTCATGATGTACTCTGCATATAAGTTAAAAAAGTAGGGTGACAATGTACAGCCTTGACTTGATCCTTTCCTGATTTGGAACCAGTCTTTTGTTCCATGTCTAGTTCCAACTGTTGATTCTTGACCTGTATGCAGATTTCTCAAGAGGCAGGTCAGGTAGTCTGGTATTCCCATCTTTAAGAATTTTCCACAGTTTTTTTGTGATCCACACAGCCAAAGGCTTTGGCATGGTCAATAAAGCAGAAATAGATGTTTTTTTCTGGAACTTTCTTGCTTTTTCAATGATCCAAGAGATGTTGACAATTGGATCTCTGGTTCCTCTGCCTTTTCTAAATCTAGCTTGACATCTGAAAGTTCTAGTTTCATGTAATGTTGAAGCCTGGCTTGGAGAATTTTGAGCATTACTTTGCTATCATGTGAGATGAATCCAATTGTGCGGTAGTTTGAGCATTCTTTGGCATTGCCTTTCTTTTGGATTGGAATGAAAACACCTTTCCCAGTCCTGTGGCCACTGCAGAGTTTTCCAAATTTGCTGGCATATTGAGTGTAGCACTTTCACAGCATCATCTTTTAGGATTTGAAATAGCTCAACTGGAATTTCTTCACCTCCACTAGCTTTGTTCATAGTGATGCTTCCTAAGGCCCACTTGATTTCACATTCCAGGATGTCTGGCTCTAGGTGAGTGATCACACCATAGTGGTTATCTGGATTATTAAGATTTATTTTTGTATAGTTCTATGTATTCTTGCCACCTCTTCTTACTATCTTCTGCTTCTGCTAGGTCCATACCATTTCTGTCCTTTATTTGCCCATCTTGGCATGAAATTTACCCTCGGTATCTCTAATTTTTTTGAAAAGATCTCTAGTCTTTCACATTCTATCATTTTCCCTATTTCTTTGCACTGATCACTGAAGAAGGCTTTCTTATCTCTCCTTTCTATTCTTTGGAATTATGCATTCAAATGGGTATATCTTTCCTTTTCTGCTTTGCCTTTCATGTCTCTTCTTTTCATAGCTATTTGTAAGGCCTCCTCAAACAACTATTTTACATTACTTTTTCTTGGGTATGGTCTTGATCACTGCCTCCTGTACAATGTTACAAACCTCTATCCATAGTTCTTCAGGCACTCTGTCTAACAGGTATAATCCCTTGAATCTATATGTCACTTCCATTGTATAATTGTAAGACATTTTATTTAGATCATACCTGAATGGCCTAGTGCTTTTTCCTACTTTATTCAGTTTATGTCTGGATTTGGCAATAAGGAGTTCATGATCTGAGCCACAGTCAGTTCCTTGTGTTGTTTCGCTGACTGTATAGAACTTCTCCATCTGTGGCTGCAAAGAATATAATCAATTTAATTTTAGTATTGACCATCAGGTGATGTCCATGTGTAGAGTTTTCTCTTGTGTTTTAGGAAGAGGGTGTTTTCTATGATGAGTGTGTTCTCTTGGCAAAACTCTATTAGCCTTTGCCCTGCTTCATTCTGTACTCCAAGGCCAAATTTACCTGTTACTCTAGGTGTTTCTTAACTTCCTATTAAGGAGTTAGCAGATTTTAAAAGACAATGGCTGTTTGCTGAGAATGATAGGCTTGAGAGTGAGTTGTATTCTTAGATATCAAGTGTATGTTGGTTATGTACTATGGTAGTCAGGGAAAAGCAGGTTGTTTTTTAAAATAACAAGGGGAAAAAAAAAACACACAAAGAAAGGAATTTTTTGTTTTCTTAAGAAATAACCTTCATGGTAGCACCTGAGCTGAAAATTATTTTTTTTTCTCTCATTAAAAACATGGAACAAAAAGATCCTTACTAGATCAAAAGGTCTGTTAAAGTCATAGAGCTCTCAGAATAAAGACAGAGCTACCCACTGGACCAGATGGTAGTAGAGCCAAGCAGTATACAGCCCTGAGAAGTATGTGATCAATAGTGTTTTCAGCCTCATGGCTATACAGAATCTAAGACATACCCTCAGAGAGGGTGGACCATTAAAGTAATATAACATTGAAAAGTAGATTCAAAGAGCATCCCAAGTTAGCTGAACTCAATACAGATTAACACAAAGTGGAACAGATCATAAAATACTTAAGATTTTTCACAGAGAAATAATCCTGTTCAGTGCTGCATTACTGTGCAGAGATGTTTAAATTAAAAAAAAAAAATAGAGTAACATTTTTAAAAGTAGCAATAATAGAATTTCATCAAAAGCAGCAAGAGTTAAGATACTGAAATCGCATGTACATTAGACAAATTAGAATGAATTAAAGAACTGAGAGACTTTACTCACTCACTCACACTCACTACAATGGCAGAGCTGAGTAGTTGCAATAGAAACCTTACAGCCTACAAAGCCTAAAATATATACTACCTGACCCTTTACAGAAGCTTGCTAACCCATGATTTAGAATCTTCACTGAAAATGGATTCAGTTCAGTTCATTTCAGTCACTCTATTGTGTCTGATTCTTTGCGACCCCATGGACTGCAGCACACCAGACTTCCCCATCCATCACCAGTTCCTGAAGCTTGCTCAAATCCATGTCTATCTAGTAAGTAATCCCATCCAACCATCTCATCCTCTGTCATCTCCTTCTCCTCCTGCCTTCAATCTTTCCCAGCATCAGAGTCTTTTCTAATGAGTCAGTTCTTCGCATCAGGTGCCCAAATTATTGGAGTTTCAACTTTAGCATCAGTCCTTCCAATGAATATTCAGGGCTAATTTCCTTTAGGATTGACTGTTTATATCTCCTTGCAGTCCAAAGGACTCTCAAGAGTCTTCTCCAACACCACAGTTCAAAAGCATCAATTCTTTGGCACTCAGCTTTCTTTATAGTCCAAATCTCACATCTATACATGACTACTGGAAAAGTCGTAGCTTCGACTAGACAGACTTTTGTCAACAAAGTAATGTGTCTGCTTTTTCATATGCTGTCTAGGTTGGTCATAGCTTTTCTTCTAAGGGGCAAGTGTCTTTTAATTTCAAGGCTGAAGTCACCAGCTGCAGTGATTTTGGAGACCCCCGGCAAATGAATTATCTCACTGTTTTCATTGTTTCCCCATTTATTTGTCATGATCTTAGTCTCCTTTTTCACTCTCGTCACCAGGCTCTTTAGATATTCTTTGTTTTCTGTGATAAGGATGGTGTCATTTGTGTATCTGAGGTTAATGATATTTCTACAGGCAAACCTTATTCCAGCTTATGGTTCATCCAGCCCGGCATTTCTCATGATGTACTCTGCACATAAGTTAAATAAGCAGGGTGATACAGATTTGACACACTCCTTTTCCAATTTGGAACCAGTGCATTGTTCCATGTCCAATTCTAACTGTTGCTTCTTGAACTGCATACAGATTTCTCAGGAGGCAGCTCAGGTATTCCCATCTCTTTAAGACTTTGCTACAGTTTGTTGTGATCCACACAGTCAAAGGCTTTGGCATAGTCAATAAAGCAGACATAGATGTTTTTCTGGAACCCTCTTGTTTTTCCTATGATCCAATGGATGTTGACAATTTGATCTCTGGTTCCTCTGCCTTTTCTAAATCCAGCTTGACATCTGAAAGTTCTAGGTTCATGTAATGTTGAAGCGTGGCTTGGAGGATTTTGTGCATTACTTTGCTATCATGTGAGATGAATCCAATTGTGTGGTAGTTTGAACATTCTTTGGTATTGACTTTCTTTTGGATTGGGATGAAAACTGACCTTTCCAGGTATGGCCACTGCTGAGTTTTCCAAATTTGCTGGCATATTGCGTGCAGCACTTTCACAGCATCATCTTTTAGGATTTGAAATAGCTCAACTGGAATTCCATCCCTCCACTAGCTTTGTTCATAGTGATGCTTCCTAAGGCCCACTTGACTTCACATTCCAGGATGCCTGGCTCTAGGTGAGTGATCACACCATCGTGGTTATCTGAATTATTAAGATCTTTTTTGTATAGTTCTTCTGTGCATTCTTGTCACCTCTTCTTACTATCTTCTGCTTCTGTTAGATCCATATCATTTCTGTCCTTTATTTGCCCATCTTTGCATGAAATATTTCCTTCATATCTCTAATATTTTTGCAGATATCTCTACTCTTTTCCATTCTATTGTTTTTCTCTATTACTTTGCATTAATCGCTGAGGAAGTCTTTATTTGATTATGATTATAAAATTGATTATGTCAATAGAATCATTTGTGAAAAAGTTTGTTTCTTTTGTTCTGTATACGTTTACATTGCTAAATGAACCAAGTTTGCAGAATACAAAAATACATTTTAAAAATCATTCTTAAAAGTAACTAAGTATTTGACAAGCTGATTTAAGTATAAATGCTATTTTCTTGCTGCAAGGGTAAGTATGAGTAGTATGGAAATAACATTTAAGTATATTTATACCATGAATAGCAGTATTACACCTGATATAGTGCATTTCTGACCTAACAAAGTTTTAGTTTTCATATCTTTCACAGTAATAATGAACTATTCCTACCAATTACTAGTCTTTCTTTTTAAATAAAGATATTTTCTTTGTGTGTGTGTGTGTGTTCATTAATATTTATTATTTATTGATTACTAGATACTGTTGTAAACACTCTTCAGGGTAGACTACAATCACAAGACAAACCTGATCAAAGACTCTGTGATATATCCAACTAGGGATTATTTTTTTGTTTGCTTTTATGTATGAGATGCCTTTGAAAAATATTTCTCAAAGGCATCTAAGCGTGTAGAAGTTTTTATGTATATATGTGTACGTTAATAAAAAACATAAAATAATGTTACTTATCTCAAGTCATATGTAGGTTTTTTTGTTTGTTTTATGCTGCCTTATATAGTTTGTAAAGTAATATATATATATTTGGAAATTAAACTTAAACCAATTGTAACATAGCACCAGTGCTTTTAATGGATTTACACATATTTCCAAACTCTTAATTGGGCATATATATATATATATATATATATATATATATATAAAACTTAGCTTTCTTTTATGACTTAGATACTAATTCAAATAAAAAGTAGATCAAAGGCAGAGGCACCATCATATATGTGCTGTGTTGCTACTGTAGCTTCTTTTGTTGTTATCTGCCTGCCATTTTCTATTTTGGTATTCTTTATTATTATTTGGCATAATAATAACATTATTTGGTATTCTTTATTATTTTTTCTTTGTTTAATTTTTATTTTATACTACAGCATAGTTGATTACCAAAGTTCTGTTGGTTTTAGGTGTACAGCAAAGTGATTCAGTTATACATATATATGTATCTATCCTTTTACAAATTATTTTCCCATTTAGGTTATTACAGAGTATTGAGCAGTGTTCCCTATGCTATAGAGTAGGTCCTGGTTGTAGATCTCTACCATAGCTTCTTAAATGGTTTCTCTGTTTTTGTCCTTATGCTTAACCTTGGTGAATTTAGAACAAAACATATGACTTGAGATAAGTACATTGTTCTAACTTCACCAGGGTTAGGCATAAGCTCAATGTGCTTTGGATGATTCATACATTTTTATAAACAAGAAGCATATGCTACAAAATGACAGTGGGAAAAAAATATGAACACTGAAAAAGGTTAATTATAAATATTAGAGGACTGTTGCTTTCTAGTGGTGTCTGAGGTCTTTCAAAAATTAGAATCTAATAATAATTGCAAACACTCATATAGGGCATACAATATTCAGGCATGATTCTAAAAACTATATGTAAACTCATTTCATAGTCATACCATTCTGAAGTGGCTGATATTATTTCTATTTGTAAAGATCATAAATCTGAGGCCTACAGAGGTTGAATAACTTGTCTAAGATAATACACCAAGTCAGTGGAAGATCCAGGCTTCAAATCTGGGTAGTTGGACTTCAAAATCTGTGCTCAGCATACTACACTATGCTACCAATGAACACCTCCACCTTTAATTTGAATCAGAGATAAGGAATTATCTGAAAGTCCAATGGTTAGGGCTTGGTACTTTCACTGCCAGGGCCCACGTTCCATCCCCAGTCAGGGAACTAAGATCCTGCAAGCCCAGTGGCAGGAAAAAAAAAAAAGAATCGGAAATAGCCAAAGGAGTAAGCAGACTCTGAACAGTTCGTATATATCACTATGTCTCACTGGGAAATCCCAACAATTTCTGAATGGCTCAAAAAAGAACCAGTCACAGATCCAAATATTTCAGCTTTAGAAATTTATTTCAGCATGGACATCTGAGTGCTGCAGCTGCTGTGTATGGTCTTTTGTGTGGTCACAGGTGTTGGCTGTATTACTAGAGCACACAATGGAGAATGACAAGGCAAGCATAGTAGGGACTGCCAGCCCCAAGAGATAATGTGCCAAGTTTAGTACTGAAAGTCAAAGACATTCCTGTGCCAGTTTTCTTCTAAATGCATTTTTATTGAAGAAAAACAAAGCTGTCTTCTAAAAACATCATCTGTGGATGGATAAAGGATGGCACTGCCTTAAAAAGAGTAGCATTAGCAGGCTTTGAAAATTAAAATTTTATTTTAATTAAAATTGAATATAATAGACTAATGAAATCAGTTACATAAAGGAATAACCACTTGAATATCAAGTAAACAATAAGAATCTATATATTTCTATTTTAGGGAGCTGAACTGTTGCTTATGTTTTTCATGGTGAAAAAAATTAAAAAGTGAAAAATAAACCATAACCAGTGCTTAAAAAACAAACAAACAAACAAACAAAAATACCTGGAACTCTCTGTAAATAGAGGCTTCAATGACTCTATTAAGTGATGCTTTGGTCAAAGGGGACTAGAGCTTTCCTTATATGAATTGAGTCATCCAACTGACTTAAACAAATATCTGTGGATGATGGTTATTCATGTGTACTATTGCAAGATGAATATACACATAAACTATAGATCTTAATAGTAAAAAGAAAACAGAACACAAGTCACTGTAATAGAAATACATTAAGAAAGTAACATAATAAAATTACAAAGAAATGTTAGGATTCAAAGGAAGAAGACTCCCTTATCAGATTTGAGACTAAAATGATCCTAAGTAGGAAGTAGAATTTGAGTTAGTGCCTAAGAAGTTAAAGCATGTTTTCAACTAGAGAAAAAGGGAGGCATTCCAGGGAGGAGAGGAATTAAATGAATAAAGAGGAAGAGATTGGAAGATCAAATTTCAACATGAATGGAGATCTGTTCACATTTTCTGGGGCAAAGTTTCAGTAACCTAGAAAAGGTTATGGTCTAGTAAAAGAACTGTGAACCAAAAGACAAGTACTAGGTCTTGTTCAAACTCCTCAGACCAATGGTTGGATATGTAACAGGCATTTGGAATTTAGGTGAAGTTAAATGACTTGTAAGTGAAATGTTAAACGAAACAACTTGTGTAATAATATCTATGCAGATAACCATTATGTAATTAATGTAAGAGTGTGTGTGTGCTCAGTATTGTCAAACAAACTCTTTGAGACCCCATAGACTATAGCTAAGCTCCTCTATCCATGGAATTTTCCAGATAAGAATACTGGAGTGGGCTGCCATTTCCTACTCCAGGAGATCTTTCAGACCTAGGGATCAAACTGGCATCTCCCACATTAGAAAGCAGATTCTTTACCACTGCACCAGTGTAAACCATACAAGGCACATTAAGGCACATACAAGACTGTGCACAGGAACAAAGAACACAGATTAATTTGCCTAGACAGTCAGAGGAGACTTCAAAAAGGATAACATTTAAGCTAAGCAGATTTTAAAGAGTAACTAAGAGGTTTCCAGATGAAGTGAGTAAAGAATGGTATTTTTTAGAGACAACAGGATATACAGCAGCATGATATATTATACAAATGGTAACTTACTTAGTTTGGTTCAATAAAAAAAGAAATAGGAGATGATTGGCAGGGAGAATGGGACGGACTGAGAATGTTTGGGACATATGAAAACAAACAAAGTTGTACTGTATATGCCTGCCTGAGAATATGGACTCTGTGCCCTAGGTAAGGGGGTGACAATAGTTAGAGTCTTGATATGATAAAAGTTTTTGCTTCAAAAATATGACAATCAATATGGAGAATGAAGTGAAAGTGGTAAGTTTCTGCAGACTAGAAAAAGCAACCATGAAAATTAGAACGTGACATATAAATAAGTAAAAACGAGCATAGGAAAACCTATATCCATAAATGCTAAAGCATAAAAGTAAAGTGAAGTCATTCAGTCATGTCCAACTCTTTGCCACCCCATGGACTGTAGCCTGCCAGGCACCTCCACCCATGGGATTTTCCAAGCAAGAATACTGGAGTGGGTTGCCATTTCCTTCTCCAGGGGATCTTCCCAACCCAGGGATCGAACCCAAGTTTCCTGCACTACAGGCAGACTCTTTACTGTCTGAGCCACCAGAGAAGCTCACATAAATGCTAAGAAGGTGTCATATTCATGAATCATCAGAGTAGGCTGGCTTTAGACAAAATTTATCATTTGGGGTTTGGATTCAGATGTTAAATTTTTTTAAGTTCCTACATTTTAACTTTTATGTTAGTTTTAAGTAACAAAAAGCAAAGTAATACTTTAACTCATGGGTTCTGACATGAATTTTATATTTCAACATATACTAAAGATGCTAGTAACATCAATATATACATTTTTCTTCATGTAATAATACATCAGTTATATTACTATTTGATGTATTTATATTACTATTTTGTGTAATAGTAATACACATATAGAATATGATACACATATAGAATATGGATGATAAACTGCTCTAGCTTGCTACAGCCTTATAATGTACATAGAATCCTGATGCAAGGAGAGTTTGACTGTGATGACCCAAATATTTACTATATTAAGTATTTGAGTGCATGACTTAGCAATACCCTCCAACATAACATAATTTTTTAAAATAAACCCAATCATTCAATCTTTCCCTATTTCTAAGCTGCCAATTAGTCCTAAGGAAAGACATAAAATGGTATTGCTTTGTACCATTACAAACTGATCTAGGCTCTCACTTCTGCTAAGTGATTTCTGCTTATCCCTACTTAAAATCTTGTTACTTTACCCAAAGTTCTTATTTAAAGTATTTTTATATTTTTTAAAGATATCAAGCTGGCTTTCTTTTTTCCCCTCCCTTAATTCTCTGGAAATCAAGTTGTTTTTATTGAGGCCATTTAACATGAGGTACCTCAGTATTTATCCACATTAGAATGATCTGAATACTCCTCCTATGTTCTTTCTGCCTTCAAGAAATAGTGTTCAAGGATATTTCTCCAAATGTTCAAGGGTAACTCTCCAAAAATTTTCTCCCATATTACCCTTTGGTCATCTACACAACCTCTTTGACCTTCAGTTTTCCTTCTTTGTCTATGCATATGACCAAAATTTCCCCAACTGTAAGCAAACTTTCAGCACTCTTTATAACCTTAACTCTCCTGAGCCAGTATGCTCAGTCCCTCATCATTACATTAATTGCAACAGAGTCTACAAAATCCTTCCTATATTTTCACACCTTAACACTTTGCAATTTGGGTTCTACTACCACCACTCTACCCTACAGATTTAACCTCTTCAAAAATTAACCTTCAGCTCTCCAAATCCAAAGCTGTTCCTGATATTTCATATGCTTAAATGCTTCTTATTCTGCATCTTCTTAAATTGCTTTTTAGTATCTGATATTATTTTGCACTAGTTTTTAAAACAGTACATTTCCATGATCATCTTCAGTACAGTCAGACCTCCATAGCCATAGCTTCCACATCTGAAAATTCAACAAACTGCAGATCAAAAATATTCAGAAAAAAATTCTATAAACTTCCCCAAATCAAAATTATTTACATAGTATTTATATTGTATTAGGTTTAATAAGTAATATCAAGATTATTTAAATAATATTGGAGGATGTACAGAGTTTCATGCAAATACTACATTTCATATAAGGGACTTGAGCAACTGTGGATTTCTGAATCTGCAGCAGTCCTGAAACTGATACTCTGCAGATACTAAGGGACAACTGTGCTGTTTGTTCTCTGCTTTATGTTCCTCATCCTAAGCATTAATATTCTCCACATTCAGTCCTTACTGCTCAACTCTGGCTCTCTCAACATTCTCTCTGGAGCCAATGCCGCTTGTACCATTGCTTTTAATGGTAAAAGTGTTTTTAAATAATTTTTATCTGAATGATTCCTGAGTCTCTACCTCTATATGAGGTCACACTAAAGCTTCAGTCCCTTTTTTTTTAAAACAAATTCCTCTAAGAAGGTATAATTAACATTCTTAAGTAAATTAGGTATTGATTGATTTACACAGCTAATATTTAAGAAATAAGCACTGAAATGATTAGGATTAAAGGATCATAATACATACATTTTGTGTCAGAAAAAAGTATGTATAACCCATGGAATATATGTATGTGCACGTATATATAGATAGACAGATATACATATTTGTGTGTAAAATTGATAACTCTAAGTAAATTTGTGTATATGGATTTGTCTGTATTATTTTTATACTTAAACTTTTCTGTAAACTGAAATTATTTCCAAATGTAAATTACAAAAATATGTGCAATGTAATTGAAATTGTACTGAGAGGTAATTTCATACTTTTGAAGAAATGTATCATAAAACAAGAAAATTAGATACAAATAAACTAATCTTTCAACTCAAGATGCTTAAAAAACAAAAAGACACACTGTATATATCTAAGTTAAACATGAGGAAAAATTAAATAATGTGGTCAAGGGAAAAAATTAATATATGTGAGTAATATATATGAGAATCCCTGTTTTGGGAAGATTCCCCTGGAGTAGGAAATGGCAACTCACTCCAGTATTCTTGTCTGGAAAATTGCATGGACAAAGGAACCAGACAGGCTACAGTCTGTAAGGTCAGAAAAGAATTGGACAGACTTAGTGACAATCAACTAGAGAAGGCAATGGCACCCCACTCCAGTACTTCTGCCTGGAAAATCCCATGGACGGAGGAGCCTGGTAGGCTGCAATCCATGGAATCGCTGAGGGTCCGACACGACCAAGCGACTTCACTTTCACTTTTCACTTTCATGCATTGGAAAAGGAAATGGCAACCCACTCCAGTGTTCTTGCCTGGAGAATCCCAGGGACGGGAGAGCCTGGTGGGCTGTCGTCTATGGGGTCACACAGAGTCGGACACGACTGAAGTGATTTAGCAGCAGCAGCAGTGACAATCAGCAGCAACAATAAAACTGCAGGAAATGTTCACCTACCAATTTATTGCTAAATAGGTCCTCATTCATTCCCTATGGAGATGAACCATTCTATTTAATATTCATATGTCTTTCCTTGCTGCTGCTACTGCTGCTAAGTCGCTTCAGTTGTGTCCGACTCTGTGCGACCCCATAGATAGCAGCCCACCAGGCTTCCGGTCCCTGGGATTCTCCAGGCAAGAACACTGGAGTGGGTTGCCATTTCCTTCTCCAATGCATGAAAGTGAAAAGTGAAAGTGAAGTCTCTCAGTCGTGTCCGCCTCTAGCGACCCCATGGACTGCAGCCTACCAGGCTCCTCCGTCCATGGGATTTTCTAGGCAAAAGTACTGGAGTGAGGTGCCATTGCCTTCTCCGATGTCTTTCTTTACATCTGTTAAAATAAGTCCTTACTCCTTTTAGTGCATAATCATTGAGGAAAATCTTTACCATTGCTTTAACGGTGACCTAAATAACACGTTAATCAAATATCATCTTTTTTTTTATGATTTCAAATACCATCAGGATGAAGTGTTCATAGTTCATGGAAATATGAAAAAATACCTGGAAAAGTTCACTTTCTAGAATCCAGTTTACATATTAGAATGGCAGCCATGCATCCCAGTAACTTTTATATGAATAATTAAACTATAATAATAGTCTCAAAAAAAAGTTACTTCTTCCAACCGCTCACTTGAAAGTAACAGGAGTGTACTGTAACAGGAATGCAAATAAACAGGAATGTAAATAAAATCTTTAAATAACTAAGTACAAAGGAGGATGTTTAAGACACCAATCAAGGAAAACATTATTAAAAGTTTCGTCAATGTTAGAGTACAGAGATCAGCGCATATATAAGTTATCAAAATGTGACAAATATCCACATTTATATTCAATAGCTCACATTTATGGCCTTCGCTTCATTGGTGGTGTTTCCTGGTCCCAAAGTCAAGAATACAAAGAGGTCTCAGTAAGGTAAAAGGATCAAGAGCTGAAAAATCACCAGGCCAGGCAGGAGGATGCTCTTTTGGTTCGTGTTTTCACTTCATAGTTGTTATGTTTCAAGAATGGGTCAGATACTGAAGAGAGCGGAAGGGGCGGGCTGGTGGAGGCGGGTCAAGATGGCGGCACCTTTGCGGATTCAGAGCCTGGGCCCAGGCTCTCAGGAAGGACAAAGGGGAGGCCTAGCTGAGCTGTCACCCCCCAGGGAAACCAACTTTGTATGGCAGCCTAACTTGTCAAGGAATTGGCCTTGATGGCATCCCAGAGGTTACAGCTTCTGAAGGATTTATTGTGAATGAAATACATAAGAAAAGGATTCATGTTTCATGTCCAAAGGAAAATGTATCTTCAAAGATTCTGGCACCATATACTACTTTTTCCAGAATTCATACAAAGAGTAAAACATGCCTGGACATTTCCAGCAGAGGAGGCCTTGGTGTGTTCTCTAGCACTGATGGGAGCATGAAGATCTGGCAGGCCTCCAATGGAGAGCTCAGAAGAGTATTGGAAGGACATGTGTTTGATGTGAATTGTTGCAGGTTTTTCCCATCAGGCCTTGTGGTTCTGAGTTGGGGAATGGATGCCCTGGTGAAGATATGGTCAACTGAAGATGCTAGGTGTGTGGTGACCTTCAAAGGTCACAAAGGTGAATGAGAGGTTGGAACAGAGTCGAAAATGCTGCTGTTGGCCCAAGAATTTAAGAAACTTCAGTGCTTGGAACTGCAGAGCAGGAAGCTGCTGTTTCTCTTTATTGGCTCAGATGCCTTCAACTGCTGTACTTTTCTTTCTGAATTCTTGCTATTGGCTGGGACACAGGATGGAAACATTTATCAGCTGGATGTAAGGAGTCCAAGGACTGCAGTACAAGTCATCCACAGATCAGGAGCACCAGTTATGTCCCTGCTGAGTTTCAGAAACGGATTCATTGCTAGCCAAGGTGATGGAAACTGTTTCATTGTCCAGCCAGACTTAAACTATGTGACTGAGATCACTGGGGCTGACTGTGACCCTGTGTACAAGGTAGCCACATGGGAGAAGCAGATCTACACATGTTGTTGAGATGGTCTTGTGCAATGCAGTCAGCTCTCAGACCTCTGACCCCTTGGGAAGAGGAATCCCAGTCAATGAAAAATGATTGACTCTGATCAACAGTGAGCAGGAACAGCATCAGGGACCATGGAAGGATCATGAGTGACCTTTGTTGTATTGGGTACCCTTTGGAAACAATAGAAAGTCAGCTGCTTTGGCCCATGTGGAGCTGTCATTCCATGACAAGACCCACTTTGAACTGAGTAACAAGCTCACAACAGTGCTCTGTTGTATTTGTCCCAATTTCTCCCTTAAACTCAGCCTGGCAACATAGGGCAAGTAAATGGATGCTTATAGTGTGATTCCACACCAGTTGTGTTCAGTGTTTACAAGGACTGGAGGACTAAAACCTGTTCTCAAGGAAATAAAGAGAATATGGAGGAGTCTGAATTTGAGAAACTTTGTTAAATATTCTTGCTCTAGCAAAAAGTCAGTCATGGTGATGGGATTCCTTTCTCAGTGACTTCCTATCAGCCTGGCTATAGGGAAGGGCTACTTGACAGTAGCAGTATCCCATGTGCAACCTGGGAAAGATTCTTATACAGGAAGGGTAGTAACCACCATCCCAGTTTTCCTCAGATTAAGGGGTTTTTTGCTCATGGGACTTTCTGTCCTGGGCAAATAAATATGATTGGTCAGCCTTTATACAGGTGATGAAGTTGAATCATATCATTGTAAAAGTGACAGCTGTCAAACTGTGGTTCTTATAATAGCTGTATCAGATCACCCAAGAACTTGTTAGAAATTCTGGGAACTGCCTCCCCTTTTCAGATTTAAATCAGAAATCCTATGAATGAGGCCCACAATCAGTATTTTAATGATTTCCAGGTGATTCTAATTCCTGCTAAAATATGAGAGACAAAAAGAGATGGTGAAGGGCAATTTAGTCATAGATGGAACTCAGTGCTCATGGATGAGGCTGAAGAGGTTGACAGGGTCTAAACAGTGAAGGGGCTTACATTCCAGGTAAGGAGTTTGAGTTTCACTTGGTTGGTATTGGGGAACCGCAGAACACTTTTTTAAGCAAGGGTACTACATGGTCACTTCTTTTTTTTCCCTTAAACATAAAAATGGAATCATAATTATATATATTCCATGGTTTATTTTCACTTAGTGTCTCTGAGTTATCTCCATCTCAATACAGTTGGACTTTCCTCATTCTTTTTAGTAAAAAGTGTAGATTAAAAAAAAAAAAAAAAGAATGGGTCAGATACTGATTCATTCCACAGATATTGATTCATGAGTCTAAGCCAGACTGAACTGGATTGAGTCTTCTTAGTTTTTATTCCAAATTTCTGTTAAAGGGAATTATTGGTGAAGATTTGGTAAGGAGTTCCCCTTGAACTAAGGATAGTGGTCTCCTCATGTTTCCTAAAGTTTCCCTGATGTTTTTAAAAGCCTTTTAGCTTCTATTACTGAATGTTATTTTATTATAAATTCAGGGATTCCATCTTACAGATTATATGTTCAGAAAAGGAGATCATTAATGCCTTGTGGAAATCCCTAAATATAGATTTTTTGCAAAGATGCACACACCTTTTAAAAATTACCTTCTTGTTTTACCAAGTGAATGCAAATAAAATCTTTAAATAACTAAGTAGAAGGGAGGATGTTTTAGACATGAATCAAGGAAAACATTAAAAGTCCCATCAATGTTACAGAGTACAGAGCTCATACTCTATTTCTATGATCATAGTAAGTCATCCAAATAAGACAAATATCCACATTTATATTCAATAGCTAACATTTATGGACTTTGCATTTTAAATGGATAGCAGTTACTTGAAAACAATGGAATCTCTATTTTCAATGGGGCATTGATTGACACAAGGAGTTGCCTAAAAGAATAAATGCATTAGGATAATGGAATTACAGAGCACTGATTAGTTCTCAAAAAGATAAATGTATCAAACCTACCCTACTGTCTGCTTACAGCAGTTTCATCATGTGTAGCCTTCCCTCACACTTTCAAAGCCTTCAGTGTGTTGGATTCCAACAAGGACATGGCTTTGGATCTCCAGTTCTTCTCCTATATTTGATCATCCATACTCCTGTTCTTTTTTTCTTCCACCATTCAGAGACTTTTTTTTAAATCAAAGATACTTCATTTTATATTGGTGATTATCTCATACTTCATGTGAAATAAAACTTAAAGCTTCTATATAAATTAGAACCTACAGAAAAGAAGCACTGTTTACTCATTGGTACTCTCAATTTATTGTTACTCAGTCACTGAGTTGTGCCCAACTCTTTGCAACTCCATGGACTACAGAACTCCAGGCTTCCCAGTCCATCACCATCTCCCAAGGTTTATTCAAACTCATGTCCATCAAGTCGGTGATGCCAGCCTACCATCCCATCCTCTGTTGTCCCCTTCTCCTCCTGCCCCCCAATCCCTCCCAGTATCAGGATCTTTTCCAATGAGTTAGCTCTTCGCATCAGGTGGCCAAAGTATTGGAGCTGCAGCTTCAGCATCAATCTTTCCAATGAATATTCAGGGTTGATTTCCTTTAGGACTGACTGGCTTGATCTCCTTGCAGTCCAAGGGACTCTCAGGAGTCTTCTCCAGCACCACAGTTTGAAAGCATCAATTCTTTGGCACTCAGCTTTTTTTATCATCCAACTCTCACATCCATAAGTGACTACTGGAAAAACCATATCTTTGACTATAAGGACCTTTACAGGAAAAGTAATGTCTCTGCAATAAGTAGTCCATGAACTGAGCCACAGTCAGCTCCTGGTCTTGTTTCTGCTGACTGTATAGAGCTACTCCATCTTCAGCTAAAAAAGAATATAACCAGTCTGATTTTAGTATTGACCACATGGTGATGTCCATGTGTAGAGTTGTCTCTTGTGTTGTTGGAAGAAGGGGATACTATGACCAGTACATTCCCTTAGCAAAAGTCTGGTAGTCTTTCTCCTCATTCATTTTGTACTCCAAGGTCAAACTTGTCTGATACTATAGGTATATGTTGAGTTCCTACTACTGCATTCTGGGTCTCTATAACGAAAATGGCATCTTTTTTTGGTGTTAGTTCTAGAAGATCTTGTAGGTTTTCATAGGACCATTCAACTGTAGCTTCTTCGGCATTAGTGGTTGGGGTATAGACTAGGATTACTGTGATGTTGAATGTTTTGCCTTGGAAACAAACCAGAATTATTCTATAATTTTTGAGACTGCCCACTAGTACTGCACTTTGGACTGTTTGTTGACTATAAGGGCTGCTACACTTATTCTAAGGGATTCCTGCCAACAGTAGTAGATATAATGGTCATCTGAAATTAAATTTTCCCATTCCTGTCTATTTTTGTTCACTGATTCCTGAACTGTTGATGTTCGCTCTTGCCATATCCTGTTTGATCACATCCAATTTAACTTGATTTATGGACCTAACATTCCAGGTTCCTATGTAATACTGTTCGTTACAACAATATGCACTTTTCTTGGAAGAAAAGCAATGACAAACCTTGACAGCATATTAAAAAGCAGAGACATGACCTTGCCTACAAAGATCCAAAGCTATGATTTTTATAGTAGTCATGTACAGATGTGAGAGCTGGACAGTAAAAAAGGCTGAACACTGAAGAACCGATGCCTTTGAACTGTGGTGCTGGAGAAGACTCTTGAGGGTCTCTTGGACAGCAAAGAAATCAAACCAGTCAATCGTAAAGGAAACAACACTGAATATTCACTGGAAGTACTGATGTTGAAGCTGAAGCTCCAATACTCTGACTACCTGTTGTGAAGAGCTGATTCATTGGAAAAGACCTTCATGCTGAGAAAGATTGAAGGCAGGAGGAGAAAGGGAAAACAGAGGATGAGACGGTTGAATGGCATCACTGACTCAGTGGATATGAGTTTGAGCAAGCTCTGGGAGATGGTGAAGGACAGGGAAGCCTGGTGTGCTGCAGCCCATAGGTCTCAAATAGTTGGACATGCCTGACCAACGGAACTACAACAACTACCTTCAAAAATGCTGTCTAGGTTTTTCATAGCTTTCATTTCCAAGGAGCAATTGTCTTTTAATTTCATGGCTTCAGTCATCATCCACAGTGATTTTCAGCCCAAGAAAATAAAGTGTCTATTTCCACTGTTTCCTCATTTATTTGACAAAAGTGATTGTACTGGATGCCATGATCTTAGGTTTTTGAAAGCTAAGTTTTAAGCCAGCCTGTTATCTCTCCTCTTTTACCTTTATCAAGAGGCTCTTTAATTCCTTTTCACTTTCTGCCATCTGGGTTGTGTCATCTGTGAAACGTTGTTGCTGAACCATGAAAGACACTGGGATTCTTGGCCTCCAGAGGAGAAGAATTCAATCCAGGGCCAGAAATGAGGCTTGATCTCTCAGAGCTTTTGTGTAATAGAGTTTTATTAAAGTATAAAAGGGATAGAGAAAGTTTCTGATATAGTTATCAGAAGGGGGCAGAAAGAGTACCCCCTTGCTAGTGTTAGCAATGGAGTTATATATCTTTTAATTAGTTATTACAATGAATCCAAAGAATGCCTGGAAGTTGTAAAAATATTACCAGACCCACTCCCACAATTTACATTCTAAGATACCAGGATTACTCATAAGGTTTTCAGGAAGAAGAAACTGTCCTCAAGCAGGATACATTGTTGTTGTAGAATCCCTAGTACAGAGTTTAGACTGAGTTGTGTAATTGACTAAGACTAAGGAGTCGGACACGACTGAGCAACTGTACTGAACTGAACTGAACTGAACTGAAGGAATGTAGACCAAAAAAAAAAAAAGTTTGTTCTTTCCTCCTTGAGAATTCCTGACCCCTCTCTCCTTGGGGACACCCGGACTTCTTATCAACCTGCCTAGGAACTGACTCTCATCTGCATATCTGAAGTTATTGATATTTCTCCTGGCAATCTTGATCTCAGTTTGAGATTCATCTACCTTGACATTTTGCATAATGTATTATGCATATAAGTTAAATAAGAAGGGTGACAATATACCACCTTGACATACTGCTTTCCTAATTTGGAACCAGTCCATTGTTCCATGTCCAATTCTAATTGTTGCTTCTTAACCTGCATACAGGTTTCTCAGGAGGCAGAAAAGGTGGCCTCATATTCCCATCTTTTAAAAAAGTTTCCACAGTTTGTTGTGATGCACATAGTCAAAGGCTTTCCCATAGTCAATGAAGCAGAAGTAATTTTTTTTTCTCAAATTATCTTGCTTTTTTTATGATCCAGTTGATGTTGGTAACTTGATCTCTGGTTCCTTTGCTCTCTCTAAATCCAGCGTGTACATCTGGAAGTCTTGGTTCAAGTACTGTTGAATCCTAGCTTGGAGAATTTTGAGCATTACCTTGCTAGCATGCGAAAGGAGTGAAATTGTTTGAACATTCTTTAGCATTGCCTTTCTTTAGGATTGGAATGAAAACTGACTTTTTCCAGTCCTGTGGCCACTGCTGAGTTTTCTAAATTTGTTGGCATATTGAGTGCAGCACTTTAATAGAATCATCTTTTAGGATTTGAAATATCTCAACTAGAATTCCATTATCTCCACTAGCTTTGTCCATAGGGTTGCTTCCTAAGGTCCACTTGATTTCACAATACTCCAGGATGTCTAGCTCTAGGTTAGTGACCAACAACATTGTGTTATGCTAGTCTTTAAGATCTTTCTTGTATAGCTCTTCTGTGTATTTTTGCCACTTCTTCTTACTATCTCTGCTTCTGTTCCGTCCCTGCCATTTCTGTCCTTTACTCTGCCAATCCTTTCATGAAATGTTCCCTTGGTATGTTTAATTTACTTAAAGAAATCTCTAGTCTTTCCCATTCTGTTATTTTCCTCTATTCCTTTGCATTGCTCACTTAGGAGGGCTTCCTTATCTTTCCTTGTTAGTCTTTGGAACTCTACATTCAGACGGGTATATCTTTTCTTTTCTCCTTTGCCTTTTTCTTCTCTTCTATTCTCAGCTATTTGTAAGGCCGCCTCAGACAGCCATTTTTCCTTTTTTGCATTTCTTTTTCTTGTGGGTGGTTTTGATCACTGCCTCCTGTACAAACCTCCATCTATGGTTCTTCAGGTATTCTATCAGATCTAATCCCTTGAATATATTTATTACTTCCACTGTATAATTGTGAGGTATTTGATTTAGGTCATACCTGAATGGCCTAGTGGTTTTCCCTACTTTTTTTTCATTTTAAGTCTGAATTTTGCAATAAGGAGATCATCATATTCTGAGCCACAGTCAGCTTACAGTGTTGTTTTTGCTGATTCTCCATCTTTGGCTGCAAAGAATATAATCAGTCTGATTTCAGTTTTGACCATCTGGTGACATCCATGTGTAGAGTCATTTCTTGTGTAGTTAGAAGAGGGTTTTTGCTATGACCAGTGGACTCTTTTGGCAAAACTCTGTTAGTCTTTGCTCTGCTTCATGTTTTACTCTTAGGTTTACTTGCCTATTACTCTAGATATCTCTTGCCTTCCTACTTTTGCATTCCCCTCCCCGTGATGAAAAGTACATCTTTTTTCGTGTGTGTGTGTGTGTGTGTGTGTGTGTGTGTGTGTGTGTGTTAGTTCTAGAAGGACTTGTAGGTCTTCACAGAACCATTCAACTTCAGCTTCTTCGGCATTAGTGGTTGGGACATAGATTTGGATTACTTTGATGTTGAATGGTGTGCCTTGAAAACAAACTGAGATCATGCTGTCATTTTTCAGACTGCACCCAAGGACTGTATTTTGGACTCTTTTGTTGGCTTTGAGGGCAGCTTAATTTCTTCTAAAGGATTCTAGACCAAAGTAGTAGATGAAATATAGTTTCATCTGAATTATATTTGCCCCTTCCCATCCATTTCATTTTACTGATTCCTAAAATGTCGATGTTCACTCTTGCCATCTCCTGCTTGACCACTTCCAATTTACCTTGATTCGTGGACCTACCATTCTAGATTCCTTTGCAGTATTTTTCCTTACAGCATCAGACTCTATTTTCACCACCAGACACACCAACTACTAGGTGTCATTTCAGCTTTCACTTAGCTTCTTCATTTCTTCTGAAGCTATTTCTCTGCTCTTCTCCAGTAGCATATTGGTACCTACTGAACTGTGAGTTTATCTTTCAGTGTCATACCTTTTTGTTTTTTTCATACTGTTTATGTGGTTCTCAAGACAAGTATGCTGAATCCCTTCTCCTGTGAACCATGTTTTGTCAGAATGCTCCATCACGACCAGTCCATCTTGGTTGGTCCTGCACAGCATGGCTCATAGTTTCATTGAGCTATCCATGTGGTCAGTTTGATTAGTTATCTGTGGTTGTGGTTTTCATTCTGTCTGCACTCTGATGCATGAAGATAAGAGACTTGTGAAGTCTTCCTGATATGAAGGACTGGCTGTGGAGAAAACTGGGTCTTGCTCTGGCCGTACTCAGTAAATCTTTAATCCAATTTTATGCTGATGTGTGGGTCTGTATTCCTTCCCTGTAGTTTGCTTTGAGCTCAAACTATTGTAGGGTTAATGACAACCTCCTCCAAAAGGATTTAAGACAGCATATCATGATTCCCATTGTCGCAGGAAGGGGGACCCCTTTCAGGGCCTGAAAGCGGGCTCTTGTCTAACCCTCAGTAATGGATTGTTCGAGGAGACACATGTGCTGACAAAGCAAGAGATTATTGGAAAGGTGGGCAGAGAACAGTAAGGTAAGGGAATCCAGGATAAATGCTCTACCACATGGCTCACTTTTATGGTGATGGGATTAGTTTCTGTGTTGTCTTTGGCCAATCATTCTGACTCAGAGTCTTTCCTGGTGGCACACACATTGCTTATCCACAATGGATGCTAGTGAGAAGGATTCTTGGAAGTGGTTGGACAATTGATGTCTCCTTTTGACCTTTCCTGAACTCTTCCAGTTGGTGGTGGTTTATTAGTTTTGTGTTCCTTACCAGGACCTCTTATCATAAAACAATGCAAAATGTTACAATGGTGCCTGCCTGGCCAGGGCGAGTGGTTTCAGTCAGCATGCTTCCACTAACACCAGAACTGCTATAGTCAGTGTCCCTGGCCCTGCAACAGGCCACTGTTGACCCACACCTCCACCAGGACACTCCAGAACACTCACAGGCAAGTCTAGCTCAGTCTCTGGTGGGGTCACTGCTCCTTTCTCCTGGGCCCTGGTGCACACAAGGTTTTGTTTATGCCCTCCAAGAACTTCCCAGTCCTGTGGAAGTTCTGTAATTAAAACCCACTGGCCTTCAAAGTCAAATTCCTTGGGGCTTCTCAGTCCCTTTGCTGGATCCCCAGGTTGGAGAATTTGTTGTGGGCACTAGAACTTTCACAACAGTATGGAACTTCTTCCTTGCAATTGTTGTCCTGTTTGTGGGTCACCTGCTTGGTGACTCTATAGTGGGGCTAATGGTGACCTCCTCCAAGAGGACTTATGCCACACACTGAGACTCTCAGGACTGTTGCTGCCAGATCCTTGTCCCTGTGGCAGGACACTGCTGACCTTTGCCTCTGCAGGAGACCCTCAAATACTCACAGGCAGGTCTGGCTCAGTCTTTGTGAGGATCACTGTTCCTTTCCTTTGTTCTAGTGCACACAAGATTTTGTTTGTTCCCTCCAAGCATCTCTGGCAGTATAAGATTTGATCTTAAATGTGATTGCACCCCTCCTACCATGTTGTTGTGTCTTTCCCTTTACCCTTAGACAGGGAGTATAATTTCTGGTGGGATCCAACACTCTCCCATTGATGGTTGTTCAGCAGCTAGTTGCAATTTTGGTGCAATCACAGGAGAAGATTAGCAAAAGTCCATCTACTCTGCCATCTTGAGTGTTCACTCTTTCTATTTATAGGTAGGATCAATTCAACTCAGAGTTCTTTTAGAAACCACTGATAATCTCCCATCACCTAGGCAATAATCCTGGAATATTCACCTAGGCAATAATGGAATGCAACTTCCATTCACTTTTTTTAAGGTTGAATACTTTTTATTATATTATATGAATTTCTTTTCTGGGGAACTCTCTTTAACCTTTATTTTTAATACACATGCATTTTAAAGTGTATATTGCTCATTTGTATGACTATGGCATGATCACTCACTGAGAGTCAGACATCCTGCAATGCAAAGTCAAGTGGGCCTTAGGAAGCATCACTATGAACAAAGCTAGTGGAGGTGATGGAATTCCAGTTGAGCTATTTCAAATCCTGAAAGATGATGCTGTGAAAGTGCTGCACTTAATATGCCAGAAAATTTGGAAAATTCAGCAATGGCCACAGGACAGGAAAATGTCAGTTTTCATTCCAATCCCAAAGAAGGGCAATGCCAAAGATTGTTCAAACTACAGCACAATTGCACATATCTCACACACTAGCAAAGTGATGCTTAAAATTCTCCAAGT
This sequence comes from Bos grunniens, assembly GCF_055505025.1. Classification (NCBI taxonomy): domain Eukaryota; kingdom Metazoa; phylum Chordata; class Mammalia; order Artiodactyla; family Bovidae; genus Bos; species Bos grunniens. The sequence goes on along the minus strand of NC_141179.1, from coordinate 2,676,286 downwards.
CAGACTTCGACAGTATGTGAACTGAGAACTTACTGATGTTCAAGATGAATTTCAAAAAGGCAGAGGAACCAAAGATCAGATTGTCAATATCTGGTGGATCATATACAAGGCAAGAGAATTGCAGAAAAACATCTGTCTAACTGATTATGCCAAAATCTTTGATTGTGCAGATTACAACAAACTGTGGTAAATTCTTCAAGATGGGACTATCAGATCACCTCCTCTGTCTCCTGAGAAATATGTATGCAGGTCAAGAATCAACAGAACTGGACATGGAACAAAAGACTGATTCTAAATTGGGAAAGGAACATGTCAAGGTTGTATACTGTCACCCTGCTTATTTAACTTTTATGCAGAGTACATCATGCGAAATTCCAGGCTGAATGTAACACAAACTAGAATCAAGATTGCCAGGAGAAATATCAAGAACTTCAGATATGCAGATGTCCAGAGAAGGCACTTGTGACCCACTCCAGTACCCTTGCCTGGAGAATCTCAGGGACAGAGGAGCCTGGTGGGCTGCCGTCTATGGGGTCGCACAGAGTCAGACACAACTGACGCGACTTAGAAGCTGCAGCAGAATGCAGATGTCACCACCCTTATGGCAGAAAGTGAAGAGGAACTAAAGAGCCTCTTGATGAAAGTGAAAGAGAAAAGTGAAAAAGCTGGCTTAAAACTCAACATTCAAAAAACAAAGATCGTGGCATCTGGTCCCATCACTTCATGGCAAATAGATGGGGAAACAATGAAAACAGTGACAGACTTTATTTTGGGGGGCTCCAAAATCACTGCAGATGGTGACTGCATCCACGAAATGAAAATATGCTTCCTCCTTGGAAGAAAAGCTGACAACCTAGACAGCATATTAGAAAGCCGAGACATTACTTTACAGACAAAGGTCCATCTAGTCAAAGCTATGGTTTTCCCAGTAGTCATGTATGGATATGAGAGTAGGACTATAAAGAAAGCTGAGGGCCAAATAACTGATGCTTTTGAACTCATGTTGGAGAAGACTCTTGAGAGTTCCTTGGATGGCAAGGATAACAAACCAGTCAATCCTAAAGGAAATCAGTCCTGAATATTCATTGGAAGTACTGATGCTGAAGCTGAAACCCCAATACTTTGGCCACTTGATGCAGAGAGCCAACTCACTGGAAAAGACCCTTATTCTGGGAAAGATTGAAGGCAGGAGGAGAAGGGGAAGACAGAGGATGAGATGGTTGAATGGCATCACTGACTCTATGGGCATGAGTTTGAGCAAGCTCCAGGAATTGGTGATGGACAGGGAAGCCTGGTGTGCTGCAGTCCATGAGGTTGTAAAGAGTCAGACACAACTAAACGGCTGCACTGAACTAAGCCAGGAAGAAATAGAAAATATGAACAGACTGATTATAAATATTAACTGAATTTGTAATTTAAAAACTCTCAAAAATCAAAAGTTTAGGACCAGGTGGTTCCACAGGCAAATTCTAACAAACACTTAGAGAAGAGTTAACACATATTCTTTTGAACCTATTCAAAAAAAAAAAAAAAAAATGCAGAGGATGGAACAATTTTGAATTCATTCAATGAAGTCAACATCACCCTGATAACAAAACCAGATCCAGATACTATAAAGGAAGAAAATTACAGCCAATATCCCAGATAAACATAGATTCAAAAACCATTAATAAAATACCAGCAATCTGTGTCCAAAAAGACATTAAAAGATCATATACCATGATCAAGTGAGATTTAATCCCAGGTAGGCAAGGATTTCTCATTATCTGCAAACCAATCAGTGTGATACACCACATTACCAAATTGAAGAATAAAAAACATTTCAATACATGCAGAAAAAACTTTTGATAAAATTCAGAAATAATTTGTGACTCTCCAGAAATAACTTTCTTTCTGAAATAACTCTCCAGAAAGTGGGAACAGAGGGAACATACGACATACCCACAGCTAACATCATACTCAATGGTGAAAAGATGAAAGCATTTCCTCTGAGATCAGGAAAAAGACAAGGATGTCCATTCTCTCCACTTTTATTCAACATAGTTTTGGAAGTCCTAGCCACAGCAATTAGAAAAGTAAAAGAAATAAAAGTAATCAAAACTGGGGAAATAGAAATAAAACTGTCACTATTTGCAAATGACATGATATTATTATACATATGAAAGTGTTAGTCACTCAGTCGTGTACAACTCTGAAACCCCATGGACTGTAGGCAACCAGGCTCTTCTGTCCATGTAATTCTCCAGGAAAGAATACTGGAGTGGGTAGTCATTCCCTTTTCCAGGGGATCTTCTCAACCCTGGGATCAAACCTGGGTCTCCTGCATTGCAGGCAGATTTTTTTTTACCACCTGAGCCACAAGGGAAGCCTGATACTATACATAGAAAATCCTAAAGATGTTTACTTTTGAAGTTTCAGTGAACCCAAGAGTAAATTATACACAATAACCTAGAAAAAAATAGTTGGAAAAAGAATGTCTTCCTACCTCCCAAAAGAGAAGCATTTATTTCTACACTGCAGATTTATTTTGCAATCAGCAAAAGGTATTATGCTTTTTGAGTAATGTTTGCTTAAAGATTCAGAGGAGAGGGTAGACTTTTGTTAATTGTAAAATAAACAAATCTGAAGCAGAAGCAGGAGATGATGCCTAAGAAAAACTCAATATGTTTTCTAAAGCATAAAGATAAGCTTGCAAACTATTCCCCTCACTGAATTTAGCACGACTTATAATCAGGTCACACATAGTGTATCTGGCCTGGGACTAAGTTCTCTATCAGTTGTAGTATCAATAACCCTTGACCTATGCAGTTTAGACCTTTTCCCACCAGGAAACTTATCTGGCTTTTGCCTCATTCCCTCAGGATATTTCTAGATAATTACTAATTAATCTCACAAATTCATCAGCATTAACTTTTTAATGAATGATTCTGAGTAAAAATGCATTCTACCAAGATATGTGTTTGATGTTAACATAGTTTCTTAGAAACAAATTCTCACAACCCAAAGTTTTCATACTAAGATATTTTCAAGTTTTGAGACTCTTTAAGCATATGCTTTTGTTTTAGTGATAATAACCACAGAAGGGTTATTGAATATCCTTTATAACTAAGGGGTGTGTGATTTCAGTTTTTCTATAAATGTGTGAATTTTTACTCTCTATCTTTCCAAACCAGAGATCGAAGCCAGGTCTCCTACATTGCAGGTGCATTCTTTACCATCTGAGCCACCAGGGAAGCCTAAGAATACTGTAGTGGGTAGCCTATCCCTTCTCTGGGGGATCTTGCCCACCCAGGAATCCAACTGGGTCTTCTGCATTGCAGGCCAACTCTTTACCAGTTGAGCTATCAGGGAAGCCCCCATTACATGGAATCAAACAATAAAGCAAAGATACAGGGCTTAGCTTTTAAGGTGATGTTTTTCACATTAGCATTCATAGACCCTGAGAGGTCTGAAGATAGTCTTTCGGGTCTGTGATTTCCCAAGTTTGAGAAACACTACCTTAAATTCAAGACTGAATCAAATGGATAAGTGGCAGGATGAAGATTAGGCACTGTTTTGAGTAGATCTTTGTGTCCGTCTCAGATCACACCAAGGAACTGCCCACTTCTCATCAACAAAAGCCCAACATGACTTCATAAAGGAAGAGAAATATTCGTGTGCTATGGAAAGGTCAAGGGCTTTGGATTCAAACAGAACTGGCTCGGGTTTAGATTCTGGCTTCAGCATTTTCTGGCTGCTTATCAGACTTTCCAATCCTCTGATAGGGCTGAAGATAGAGTGAAATAATAAATGCAAAGTTGTATTGGTACTCAAATTAATACCAGGCCCATAATAGCTGTTTAATAAAGGTTGCTCCCACTTAACTCAATTTAGCATGAAAATGAGATATTCTGACACTAAATTCAGTGGTTTTACCTTTTTAATGCCAAAGTAAAAGTATTACATTGCTCAGTCATGTCCAACTCTTTGTGACTCCATACTCTGTCCATGGAACTCTCCAGGCAAAAACACTGGAGTGGGTTGCCATTCCCTTCTCCACGGGATCTTCCCAACCCAGGGATCAAACCCAGGTTTCCTGCATTGCAAGCAGATTCTTTACTGTCTGAGTCACCAGGGAAGCTCTTATAATGCCAGGTTGTCCTTGAAAAACAAAAGTAAAATAATTCAAGGATAAATGTTTTTTACTATAGTTCTTTATTGTTTCCAGTGAAGAACAGAAAATATATGTATTAATTGTATCATTACCATGGATTAAAGGCATTTTGAGCTAATCTAATCTGAAACAATTTACTGTGTGTAGTTCTCAAACATTTGGGAAAGTTTAAAACCAAAATTAAGAGAACACAAAGCCCCGCAATCTTCTCGTTTCTAGAGTCACTTTCAGTCTTAGCCTCACACAGCTGTTATACTGGGAATTATCCAACTGCACAGAGATAGATCTTTTCCCACTCATTTGCATAATTCTGAATTCCTTTCAGAGGATGCATAATACCAGTGCAGAAATATAAAGACTCAACAACAGTCAATCTAAGGAAGAATTCAATCAACTAGAACAGCTGTTCATCAGAAATGTTGCAAAGCTTCCTTTATCAACCATATGTTTCTTCCTGACAGTTGCAATTCCAAAATTATACTGGTTACCTTTTATTCTGGCATAGTATTAAAATATTTCTCAATTGTGCCATTCAAAACATGAAAAGCTTTGAAATAAGAAAACATAAAATAGCTTCTTGGTTTGTGTATGTGTGTATAAAAGAGAAAAAAAAATCTTATACACCAGTATTTAGCTTCACCTTACTCAGTTTTGTGAAGTTGCATTGTAATACATTAATCATTTACATATGGATTTAGATGTAGCAAAATTATTAGAGCATAATCATCTTCAATGCCAGTCTACCTGGGTTTACATCCTGATTTTTCCTCCTATATTATGTGACTTTAGGTTGCTTATCTCTCTGTTCCTCACCTCAACATGTCAAATGGAGACAATAATACTACCTTCCCTATATAGTTATTTTGAAAGATTGAGTGCATCTATGAAAAAGCTTAGAACAATGTTTGAATCATCATAAATATTACATAAGTTATAGTTTTCATAATTAGTATTATTTAACATTATCCCATAAATTTATCCCTATGTTGGTTTACCAAATTAATTGTAGTATAATTTAGTTACCTTGTAATTGGGCTTCCTTGCTGGCTCAAACGGCAAAGAATCTGCTTGCAAGAAAGAGATCCATGTTCAATCCCTGGGTTGGGCAGATTCCCTGGAGAAGGGAGTGATAACCAACTCCAGTATTCTTGCCTAGAGAACTTCATCGGTGGAGGAGCCTGGCAGGCTACAGTCCATCAGGTCATAAAGAGTCAGATATGACTGAATGACTAATCAGATTTAATTTGTAAGACATTTACTTTGGAAGACAAAAGAAGCATTTTCTGTAGTCTGTTAGACATCACATTTTTACAATTTGCATACAGACTAGACAGATAGCTATTAAAATTTAATTATGTTATTAAAATAATTATTTCAATATTAATTATTGAATATGAGCTTTTCATAGTTTAAATGGCATGAGTACAGGAGTCTGCTCCCACTTGTTCATCTTTGTAACCCTGATTATTAGCACAGTACTGGATATGTATTTGCACTCAATCAGTATGTGCTTAGATATATTTAGTAAATGAGATCTATTTAATAAATAGTGGATATTGGCTTAGACATCTTGAAATTTTGTGATTTTTTGTACAAATCATCTTTTCCATTGTATCACCAAAAAAGTACCAATTTTCCATTTTTAAGTCATGCAAACTTTAAACTTTACAAGTATTTCTTCCAATCAAAGATTTAGCCATACTCCTTTTGCTGGCATAAATCAGATTTGTGTTGTTAAAAAGAAAGTGAAAGTGAAAATCGCTCAGTGGTGTCTGACTGTTTCCAATATCATAGACTAAACAGTCCTTGGAATTCTCCTGGCCAGAATACTGGAGTGGGTAGCGTTTCCCTTCTCCAGGGAATCTTCCCACACCCAGGGATCAAACCCAGGTCTCCTTCACTGCAGGCGGATTCTTTACCAACTGAGGTATCGAAATCCCATTAAAAAGAAAAGAGTTCTTAAAATGTAACTACTTTTGCAAGGAAAAAATTATTTAAAAAACTTAAGCATCACTTAATTGGATAGCCTATAGTTGTGGTTCTCAATAGAGATTCTGATTCAGTGGATATGGGATGTATTTCAGAATCTGTAGAAATTCACCAATACATATTGAAAGTCGTTTGCACATATATGCAAAATGCGCATATGTTAATTATTGCTATTATATTGATCAATTATATCAGTCTGAAAGGCAATAAATGTTGTTTCCAATATAAAATGGAGAATAAGTAAGATATTACAGGGAGGATAGAATGAAAAAAGATATTATAAATAAATAAAACACTAATTAGGGGTGATTTAATTTATTTTTATAAGGTACCACAGAGACATAAATTGTTTCTTGGGAAGTTGCAACTAACCATCACCTTCAGACATTTCTAATAAAGCATGAACTAAGCATGTGCTGATATAGCTTAGACCTTTGATATTTTTTCAAATGATAGTCCTTTCATAGGAAATTTACAATATATATAATCAAATTATGCTCACATCTTTACAGTTATGTCAAAAAGTCATGTGTTCCATACTTAACTAACATCTGGCTAATCTCTCACCTTCTGTATTCTGTCTTTTAATCTAGTACTAAAATCAAATAATTGAAACATGAAAATATTGGAGAACTCTTGCTAATGGTAACAATTGCCTAGGGTAAAGATGTTCAAGCCTAGAATAAAATGTGTGTTATTAATCAGCAGTTTGTTAAAATGCTTTTTTAAAATATTAATGACCTTGTTACAACACTTAAGATCATGTCATTGAGTTGCATCTACTATTACAGTGGTTTATCACAAGTCATGATGAAAGTGAAGCATAATTTTTTCTTCTTTAGGTTCATTCATTATAACAAATTTCAAAATCTAATCATTAAGCAGTGTACATTTTACTTCTCAATATATTATTGATTTATGAAACATTTATCTTTATAATGCTTTACTATCTCCTTATGAGACTTTTTTAGATGAAAGCATACTAAACAGAATTCAAGATTGGATTAATTATACAAATTAATTTACTAATTCATTCATTTAACCAAGAATTTGCAGGTGCTGGTGTTGTATCATGTACTGTGATAGATTCTGGTGATTAAATTATAAATAAGATATAGTATATATTAATCTTTCTCTTGTAATTCAGTGTGGGGAAAAAATCTTGCTCCATAGCCAAGGTCTTTTATTAAATGAAGCTTTTTTGATTTTTTGTAAGGTAAGCTTAAATGTAATGTGACCATTACTCTGCAGGAGCAGCTCTCTTTAAATATTTAAGCTACAGAACAGTGGTTTTAATTGAATCACTAGCAATTTCACCATGAACTAGGCTGTAAACATGCTGTTAAGGTACATCCTGGACTTTCAGAAAAGAAAAATGGACTCCCTCACTCAAAGAGAGAAATCTCCTTCAGAGAATAGATAAAGGAAAGTTACCAAAGCCAGTACTCACCACCATGGAAATGGAGGCATTGTTCTCCAACTCCCCAGATTCTCCTCAGAAAACAGAGGTGAAAAGCATTCCTTTCCTTAGTGTATGTTTTAAACATTACAGTGATTTTCATTCATTCCATTCTGGTGAAAAAACAGAGTCTCTAATCTAGTAGTCCAGACCAAAGACAGTTTCAGAACTGTTCAAAATCCATCTTTTTTCTCTGCATAAAGAGTCAAAAAGCATTTGGCTCTAGTAGACTATAGTCAAAGTAATTCATAAATGATTATATAATACTTTATAATGTAAATTTGAGCAGATATAGTGAATAAGCAATAGTGATTATCTTTCCCCAATAGTACATGAAGTCCCATTGTTTATGTAGAGCTTTATTAGACCCCCTATACCTTGAAGAATACAAAAACTATAATGTTGTCCTATAGTCATGGAGTTTAGAGAAATCTAAGACCAAGGAAACGTTTTGTAAGCAACATAAGACAGGCTGTAAGAGGTGAAGAATTCTGTTCATTAAGCTGTTCTTGAAGTTCAAAAACAAAAACAGAGTGGGAGAATTACGCAAGTAATATTGATATCATGTATCATATAAGTTTGATATTTTAAAATGTTGTTTAAATACAGTTTGTAGTAAAATAAAAAGGTGAATTGACAGTATCCCTAGTTTGGGGTTTTATCCCTAGTTCTGTTTTTGTTTTATTAGCATTAACAATGAAAATATACTGTCTTTGAAACTGAAATTGAAGTTGCTCAGTCGTGTCCAACTCTTTGCTACCCCGTGGACTGTAGCCTCTGTCCTCTGTCCACGGGATTTTCCAGGCAAGAATACTGGAGTGGGTTGCCATTCCCTTCTCCAGGGGATCTTCCCAACCCAGGGATTGAAGCCAGGCCTCCTGCATTGCAGGCAGATGCTCTAACCTCTGAGCAACCATGGAAGACTGGTGGTTATTGTCTTTACAATAGTCTATTTCTATTTATTAAATAGGAGTATATTGACGGTTCATTGTAAATAAGAAATTTCGCCAAAAAATCAAGACATAAAATTGAATGGAACTAGTCCATGCTTGATTACTAACACTAATACTAAAAACCATTGTTGAAAATAAGAAAATGTTCAATATAAAATTGAAATTGAATGACTACATGACAAGTAATATAATTCTAGAAATCAAAATATGCTATATTAAAATGGCATTAGATATTCTAAGCAGCCTATAAAACTCTATGTGATGTTTCTAAAATTAATAGAATTAATATACTCTACAGTATAATTGTTAATTTCAATAAGCAACTGGAAATATCTATGCAAATAAATAGTAGAGAAAAAAAGGCTTTCCAAACACTAGTCTATACATTCATGACTAGCTGGATTGAAAACTGGAAGTCAGGCATGAAATAAGGACAATCTATTAAGGCTTTTGAAAACTATGATAATAAAAATTTTTGATGAATATATTCATATAAAAATAGACAGTGACATGAAGATTACTTTAAAATGCTGAATTATGAAATCTGGAATTTTTGAGTCAAAGGAAATCAGGGCTCATAACTAAAATATATACAGTCAAATGTGGGAGTTAGACATTTCTAGCCACACAGAGGGAGATGGAAGCATTTAATGGATTCTACCCTCGTTCTGAAGGAAAATCAACCCAAAAGGTAAATTAGCACTTTTTGGGAAAAAAAGAACACTACATTTGGTATAATTACAAATACAACTGATAAAAACCAGGAAACATAAAAGTGTACAAGACAAATTAAGATGTTAACCCCATGATGTGAAATACAAATCTATAAAAATAGTATTATGCTTCTAGTCCTGTGAATTGCAACTATAAAAGTCACTTGAAATTAGATTTTAACCAATGGTTCAAGGTTTATATTAGATTTCAAAGTGCTGATCTCAAATTAAGCAGCTCAATTCAGTTCAGTAGCTCAGTCGTGTCCAATTCTTTGCAACCCCATGAATCGCAGCACCCCAGGCCTCTGTGTCCATCACCAACTCCTGGAGTTTACACAAACTTATCAAGTTTGGTCCATCGAGTTGGTCCATCAAGTCAATGATGCCATCCAGCCCGCCCATCCTCTGTTGTCCCCTTCTCCTCCTGCCCCCAATCCCTCCCAGCATAAGGGTCATTTCCAATGTGTCAACTCTTCGCATGAGGTGGCCAAAGTATTGGAGTTTCAGCCTCAGCATCAGTCCTTCCAATGAATATCCAGGACTGATCTCCTTTAGAATGGACTGGTTGGATGTCCTTGCAGTCCAAGGGACTGTCAAGAGTCTTCTCCAACACCACAGTTCAAAAGCATCAATTCTTTGGCGCTTAGCTTTCTTCACAGTCCAACTCTCACATCCATAAGAGTTCCTCTTACAGTATTCTGTCATTTTGCCTTTTCATACTGTTCATTTCCTTTCATATGTTCATTTCCTCTATTTCTTTGCACTGATCGCTGAGGAAGGCTTTCTTATCTCTCCTTGCTATTCTTTGGAACTCTGCATTCAGATGCTTATATCTTTCCTTCTCTCCTTTGCTTTTCACTTCTCTTCTTTTCACAGCTATTTGTAAAGCCTCCTCAGACAGTCATTTTGCTTTTTCGCATTTCTTTTCCATGGGGATGGTCTTGATCCCTGTCTCCTGTACAATGTCATGAACCTCCATCCATAGTTCATCAGGCACTCTGTCTATCAGATCTAGGCCCTTAAATCTATTTCTCATCTCCACGGTACAATCATAATGGATTTGATTTAGGTCATACCTGAATGGTCTAGTGGTTTTCCCTACTTTCTTCAATTTAAGTCTGAATTTGGCAATAAGGAGTTCATGATCTGAGCCACAGTCAGCTCCTGGTCTTGTTTTTGCTGACTGTATAGAGCTTCTCCATCTTTGGTGCAAAGAATATAATCAATCTGATTTCGGTGTTGACCATCTGGTGATGTGCATGTGTAGAGTCTCCTCGTGTTGTTGGAAGAAGGTGTTTGCTATGTCCAGTACGTTCTCCTGGCAAAACTCTATTAGCCTTTGCCTTGCCTCATTCCATACTCCAAGGCCAAATTTGGCTGTTACTCCAGGTGTTTCTTGACTTCCTACTTTTGCATTCCAGTCCCCTATAATGAAAAGGACATCTTTTTTGGGTGTTAGTTCTAAAAGGTCTTGTAGGTCTTAATAGAATCATTCAACTTCACCTTCTTCAGCATTACTGGTTGGGGCATAGGCTTGGATTACCGTAATACGGAATGGTTTGCCTTGGAAATGAACAGAGATCATTCTGTCATTTTGGAGATTGCATCCAAGTATTGCATTTTGGACTTTTTTGCTGACCATGATGGATACTCCATTTCTTCTAAGGGATTCCTGCCCGCAGTAGTAGATATAACGGTCATCTGAATTAAATTCACCCATTCCAGTCCATTTTAGTTTGCTGATTCCTAGAATGTTGACATTCAGTCTTGCCATCTCCTGTTTGACCACTTCCAATTTGCCTTGATTCATGGACCTAACATTTCAGGTTTCTATGCAATATTGTTCTTTACAACATTAGATCTTGCTTCTATCACCAGTAACATCCACAACTGGGTATTGTTTTTGCTTTGGCTCCACCCCTTCATTCTTTCTGGAGTTATTTCTCCACTAATCTCCAGTAGCATATTGGACACTTACTGACCTGGGGAGTTCCTCTTTCAGTATCCTATCATTTTGCCTTTTCATACTGTTCATGGGGTTCTCAAGGCAAGAATACTGAAGTGGTTTGCCAGTCCCTTCTCCAGTGGACCACATTCTGTTAGACCTCTTTCCCATGACCCATTCGTCTTGGGTGGCCCCACACAGCATGGCTTAGTTTCATTAAGTTAGATAAGGCTGTGGCCTGTGTGATCAGATTGGCTAATTTTCTGTGATTATGGTTTCAGTGTGTCTGCCCTTTGATGCCCTCTCGCAACATCTACCATCTTACTTGGGTTTCTCTCACCTTGGATGTGGGGTATCTCTTCACGGCTGCTCCAGCAAAGCACAGTCACTGCTCCTTACCTTGGATGAGGTCACCCTTCCTGACCTTGAACATGGAGTAGCTCCTCTCGGCCCTCCTGCACCCACGGAGCCACTGCTCCTCAGATGTGGGGTAGCTCTTTTCGGCCGCTCCTGCACCATCACAGCCTGGCACTCTCGGTTGCCGCCCTTGACATTGGGCATGGGGTAGGTCCTCTCAGCCATGCTTCTGTGTGGGTCCATCGCAGTTGCTGTGCTTCTGCTCAAACTATCCAAGCCCCTACTAATTTTTATTTCTCTGAACTTATCTAGATTGTAAAGAGACTAACACCAATTGTAGTACATATTTGTGACAATTTCTGCAGCATTCAGAGACATGATGCATGTGTCCTACTGCAGTCTTCTTTGCAACATAATCTGACTCAGTGCTGGACTTGAAGAGGCCTTTGCTTTACTTACGCTGTGACTCTGAGCAGTTTTATCTTTTTAAGCCTTGTTGGTTTTTGTTTTTTGTTGTTGGTTTTTTTTTTGTTTTTTTTGTTTTTTTTTTTTCAGTTGGAAAATCATTAGAGTCAAACATACCCTAAACTGTTACAGCACCAATTCAAATTCTGTTATCTTATTTGTGTTGACACTGCTTCAAAGAAAAACACAGAAGGTGATATTCTGACATGCTGAAGTGAAATTTAAGCTTACATAAGCAGATTTTCTAAATGATGATCTTTCATTTCGTTGTGGCTCAGAATGACTTTGATGACCCAAAGCAGTGCAGGCACACACACACACACACAAATGCTGAGTGAAATCATTGTGATATTCTTAACAGTCCTAAATGTCAGTTTGAAAAATAGTTTACTTCTTCTGAAGGATTCCCCTTTAGAACATAGTGAACTGTAACACTGATGGAGATCAAGGCAGTCTGAGTCATACAAGTGGACTTTCAGTTCAGTTCAGTTTAGTCGCTCAGTCGTGTCCGACTTTGCGACCCCATGAATCGCAGCACACCAGGCCTCCCTGTCCATCACCAACTCCCTGAGTTCACTCAGACTCACGTCCATTGACTCAGTGATGCCATCCAGCCATCTCATCCTCTGTCGTCCCCTTCTCCTCCTGCCCCCAATCCCTCGCAGCATCAGAGTCTTTTCCAATGAGTCAACTCTTCACATGAGATGGCCAAAGTACTGAAGTTTCAGCTTTAGCATTATTCCTTCCAAAGAAATCCCAGGGCTGATCTCCTTTAGAATGGACTGGTTGGATCTCCTTGCAGTCCAAGGGACTCTCAAGAGTCTTCTCCAACACCACAGTTCAAAAGCATCAATTCTTCAGTGCTCAGCCTTCTTCACAGTCCAACTCTCACATCCATACATGACCACTAGAAAAACCATAGCCTTGACTAGACGGACCCTTGTTGGTAAAGTAATGTCTCTGATTTGAATATGCTGCCTAGATAGTAAGCGTCTTTTAATTTCATGGCTGCAGTCACAATCTGCAGTGATTTTGGAGCCCAAGAAAATAAAGTCGATACTCTTTCCACTGCTTCCCCATCTATTTGCCATGAAGTGATGGGACCAGACGCCATGATCTTCGTTTTCTGAATGTTGAGCTTTAAGCCAACTTTTCACTCTCCTCTTTCACTTTCATCAAGAAGCTATTTAGTTCCTCTTCACTTTCTGCCATAAAGGTGGTGTCATCTGCATATCTGAGGTTATTGATATTTCTCCTGGCAATCTTGATTCCAGTTTGTGCTTCTTCCAGCCCGGCATTTTTCATGATGTACTCTGCATATAAGTTAAATAAGCAGGGTGACACAACATAGTGATTGAATATTTCCATGCATTTCAAAATTATCACCACAGTAACTCCAGTTACTGATTGTCACTACAAAAATATATTATATAATTATTGACTACATTCCCAACATTGTAAATTTTATACTCATGACTCATATTTGCAACCATAAGTTTGTAACTCTTAATTTCCCTCACTTATTTCTATTTTCTCCCTAAACCTATCCTTCTGTTTGTTCTTTAAATCTGTGACCCATTTCTATTTTTATATGCTTATTCATTTGCTTTATTTTTTAGATTCCACACGTCAAATCATATACTATTTATACATCTCTGTCTGAACTTATTTCATTTAACATAATATCCTTTTTGTCCTTCCATGTTGTCTCTGAGAACATAATTTCACTCATTTTTATAGCTGAGTAATAAATCATTGTGCATATATATATATAAATATATACAACATTCATCCATTTATTGGCATTTAAGGTTCTTCCATATCTTTATTATAAATAATGTTGAAATGAACATAAGGGTGCATATATCTTTTTGAATGACTGTTTTCATTTTCTTCAGATAAATACTAGAGTGGAGTTATAGTAATTCTGTTTTTAACTTTTTGAGGAATCTCCATAATGTTTTCCATAGTGGCCACACCAATTTACGTTCCCATCAACCATGCACAATAGTTCTTTTTTTGCCACATTATTGCCAATACATTATTTGTTGTCCTTTTGCCATTCTGACAAGTGTGAGGTAACATTTCATCGTGGTTTTAACTTTTACATTTCCCTGTTTATTAGTTATGTTGAATATTTTTTCAAGCCCCTGTTGCCCCTCTCTCTGTCTTCTTTGGACAAATGTCTATGTAGATCCTCTGCCCCTTTCTTCACAAGATTATTTATTCTTTTTATGTTGAATTATATGAGCTCTCTATATGTTTTGCATAGTAACCTCTTATGGCATGTGTCATTTGTAAATACCTTCTCCCATTAGTAGGTGACCATTTCTTTTTTCTTTTCTTTTCTTTCTTTCTTTCTTTCTTTTTCTTTTTTTTTTTTTTTTGATAGCTTCCCTCACTGTGCAAAAGCTTTTTAGTTTAATGTAATCTCATTTGCTTATCTGTGAGGATACATAGCCATAAAATCATTGCTAATACCAATGTCAAAGCGAATACTGCCTATTTTATTCCAGAAGGTTTAGTTTAATGTCTTACATTTAAGCCTTTAATGTATTTTGAGTTTATTTTTGTATATAGTGTGAGAAAGCAGCCTTTTGATTACTTTGCATGTAGCCATACCAAACATTTATTTAAGAGTCTGTTTTTCCTCATTGTATACTCTTGGCTCCTTTGTCATAGATTAATTGAGCATATAACTGTGGACTCATCTGGGCTCAATATTCTGGCCCATATTTATCCACGTGTCTGTTTTTGTGCAAGTACCATACTGTTTTGATTACTATAGGTTTGTTGTATAACTTGAAATCAGATAGCATAATGTCTCCAGATTTTGTTCTTTCTCAAAGATTGTTTTGGCTATTTGGAGTCTTTTATGTTTCCAACAAATTCAGAATTATTTGTTCACTTGTGTGAAAAATGTCATTGATTTTTTTGATAGGGATTGCATTAAATCACAGATTTCTTTAGGTAGTATGATCATTTTTTTCCTTTTTTTTAAATTTTATTTTATTTTTAAACTTTACATAATTGTATTAGTTTTGCCAAATATCAAAATGAATCCACCACAGGTATACATGTGTTCCCCATCCTGAACCCTCCTCCCTCCTCCCTCCCCATACCATCCCTCTGGGTCATCCCAGTGCACTAGCCCCAAGCATCCAGTATCGTGCATCGAACCTGGACTGGCAACTCGTTTCTTACACGATATTTTACATGTTTCAATGTCATTCTCCCAAATCTTCCCACCCTCTCCCTCTCCCACGGAGTCCATAAGACTGTTCTATACATCAGTGTCTCTTTTGCTGTCTCGTACCCAGGGTTATTGTTACCATCTTTCTAAATTCCATATATATGCGTTAGTATACTGTATGGATGTTTTTCCTTCTGGCTTACTTCACTCTGTATAATAGGCTCCAGTTTCATCCATCTCATTAGAACTGATTCAAATGTATTCTTTTTAATGGCTGAGTAATACTCCATTGTGTATATGTACCACTGCTTTCTTATCCATTCATCTGCTGATGGCCATCTAGGTTGCTTCCATGTCCTGGCTATTATAAACAGTGCTGCGATGAATATTGGGGTACACGTGTCTCTTACCCTTCTGGTTTCCTCAGTGTGTATGCCTAGCAGTGGGATTGCTGGATCATAAGGCAGTTGTATTTCCAGTTTTTAAGGAATCTCCACACTGTTCTCCACAGTGGCTGTACTAGTTTGCATTCCCACAAACAGTGTAAGAGGGTTCCCTTTTCTCCACACCCTCTCCAGCATTTATTATTTGTAGACTTTTGGATCGCAGCCATTCTGACTGGTGTGAAATGGTACCTCATAGTGGTTTTGATTTGCTTTTCTCTGATAATGAGTGATGTTGAGCATCTTTTCATGTGTTTATTAGCCATCTGTATGTCTTCTTTGGAGAAATGTCTATTGAGTTCTTTGGCCCATTTTTTGATTGGGTCGTTTATTTTTCTGGAGTTGAGCTGTAGGAGTTGCTTGTATATTTTTGAGATTAGTTGTTTGTCAGTTGCTTCATTTGCTATTATTTTCTCCCATTCTGAAGGCTGTCTTTTCACCTTGCTTATAGTTTCCTTTGAGGTGCAGAAGCTTTTAAGGTTAATTAGGTCCCATTTGTTTATTTTTGCTTTTATTTCCAATATTCTGGGAGGTGGGTCATAGAGGATCCTGCTGTGATGTATGTCAGAGAGTGTTTTGCCTATGTTCTCTTCTAGGAGTTTTATAGTTTCTGGTCTTAAGTTTAGGTCTTTAATCCATTTTGAGTTTATTTTTGTGTATGGTGTTAGAAAGTGGTCTAGTTTCATTCTTTTACAAGTGGTTGATCAGATTTCCCAGCACCACTTGTTAAAGAGATTGTCTTTAATCCATTGTATAGTCTTGTCTCCTTTGTCAAAGATAAGGTGTCCATATGTGCGTGGATTTATCTCTGGGCTTTCTATTTTGTTCCATTGATCTATATTTCTGTCTTTGTGCCAGTACCATACTGTCTTGATAACTGTGGCTTTGTAGTAGAGCCTGAAGTCAGGTAGGTTGATTCCTCCAGTTCCATTCTTCTTTCTCAAGATAGCTTTTGCTATTCAAGGTTTTTTGTATTTCCATACAAATTGTGAAATTATTTGTTCTAGCTCTGTGAAGAATACTGTTGGTAGCTTGATAGGGATTGCATTGAATCTATAAATTGCTTTGGGTAGTATATTCATTTTCATTATATTGATTCTTCCAATCCATGAACATGGTATATTTCTCCATCTATTAGTGTCCTCTTTGATTTCTTTCACCAGTGTTTTATAGTTTTCTATATATAGGTCTTTAGTTTCTTTAGGTAGATATATTCCTAAGTATTTTATTCTTTCTATTGCAATGGTGAATGGAATTGTTTCCTTAATTTCTCTTTCTGTTTTCTCATTATTAGTGTATAGGAATGCAAGGGATTTCTGTGTGTTGATTTCGTATCCTGCAACTTTACTATAGTCATTGATTATTTCTAGTAATTTTCTGGTGGAGTCTTTAGGGTTTTCTATGTAGAGGATCACGTCATCTGCAAATAGTGAGAGTTTTACTTCTTCTTTTCCAATTTGGATTCCTTTTATTTCTTTTTCTGCTCTGATTGCTGTGGCCAAAACTTCCAAAACTTTGTTGAATAGCAATGGTGAAAGTGGGCACCCTTGTCTTGTTCCTGACTTTAGAGGAAATGCTTTCAATTTTTCACCATTGAGGATAATGTTTGCTGTGGGTTTGTCATATATAGCTTTTATTATGTTGAAGTATGTTCCTTCTATTCCTGCTTTCTGGAGAGTTTTTATCATAAATGGATGTTGAATTTTGTCAAAGGCTTTCTCTGCATCTATTGAGATAATCATATGGTTTTTATTTTTCAATTTGTTAATGTGGTGTATTACATTGATTGATTTACGGATATTGAAGAATCCTTGCATCCCTGGGATAAAGCCCACTTGGTCATGGTGTATGATCTTTTTAACAATATAAATTATTTCAATCCATGAACATGTTTTTCAATCTTGCTTCTTTTTTCAAATAACCAGCTCTTGGTTTCATTCATGTTTTCTTTCTTCCTTTCTTTCTTTTTATTTCTTATGTCATTTATTTCTACTATGATATTTATGAATGTTTTTCCTTCTACTGGGTTTGTTCTTTACAGCATTGGACTCTACTTCCATCACCAGTCACACCCAAAACAGTGCATTGTTTTCACACTGGCTCCGTCTCTTCAGTCCGATGCTGTAAAGAACAGTATTGTATAGGAATCTGGAATGCTTGGTCCATAAATCAAGCTAAGTTGGAAGTGGTCAAACAGGAGGTGGCAAGAGTGAGCATCGACATTTTAAGAATCAGTTAACAAAAATGGACTGAAATAGGTGAATTTAATTCAGGTGACCATTTATATGTACTACTGTAGGCAAGAATCACTTAGAAGAAATGGAGTAGCCCTCATAGTCAACAAAAGACTCTAAAAGCAATACTTCAGTGCAATCCTAAAAATGACAAAATGATCTCTATACATTTCCAAGGCAGACCATACAATACCACAGTAATCTAAGTCTATGCCTCAACCACTAATGCTGAAGAAGCTGAAACTGAATGGTTCTATGAAGACCTACAAGATCTTCTAGAACTAACACCAAAAACAGATGTCGTTTTTCATCACAGGGGACTGGAATGCGAAAGTAGGAAGTCAAGAGGTACCTAGAGTAACAGGCAAGTTTGGCCTTGGAACAAAAAATGAAGCAGGGAACGGCTAACAGAATTTGCCAAGAGAACGCACTGGTCATAGCAAACACCCTCTTCCAACAACACAAGAGACGACTATACACATGGACATGACCAGATGGTCAATACAGTAATCAGATTGATTATATTTTTTTGCAGACAAAGATGAGTAAGTGCCGAGGTCCAGCCCTGGCTGATCTAGGGAGTTCAAAGAGGGGACGGTGTCAGCGAGGATCAGGATACAATAGCTTCAATTAGATATTAACTAGAAATATAAAGAGTAATAGAATGAGGATAGCTCAGTGGGAAAATTCAGTGGAGAAAAAAGGCTGAGTAGCTTGGTTTACGTGGGAGACCAATGAAACTTCAAGACAAGAAGTTTGCACCACTTACGTAGGCCGCAGGAGTCCTTCCGTTCTCCCAAAGGAGGAGACACTGAGGCCTCCCAGGTCAGATCTTAGAAGCCCAGGCAAAATTAGTAAGCTTGGTGGGTTCCGTGCTCCAGATGGAGACTCAGCCAGAGTTTGAGAGAGAGAGCTACATGGGGAGACCAGTATTTCGAGAAACTGATCCCAATTCTTTATTTTCCATGGTCTACTTTTATACACTGAGATGTTATGCAAAAGTCACGTGGAGTAGGCAGTCCTGACTTTATCAAAGTCAGGTGCTTCATACAAATGTATACAGAGGTCTTAGGGGTGTTACATCATCTTCTGGCCAGGGGGCCTGCTGACAATTTATGACCCTCTCCTTATGAAAGCTGTCAGTCAACCAGGACACTTATTTCTCCAGGGGTGATTATTCTTAAAAAAGACTCCACCTTCTGAAGGTACCAGATAAAGTTACATTCCTATAGGGTGAGGGTGTAGTGGGTTTTAATTAAGGAAAGAATTTACTTAGCCTAAGGTCTAACGTGATTAATATCAAAGGTTCATACCTATTTCTTCTATTATTCATTAACGTGTGTAAGGGCAGGGGATGTGGAGACTTAGCAACAAACATTGGCTCAACAAATGAAAAACCCTTCACCAATACAATTTCTAATCAGCCCACTATACTTATACTAATGGTTTTCTAACTTTTCTAAGGAACCTGTTTTTAGAAGGTTTAAAGCATCTTGTGCCTCTCACGGTTGGGAGGCTGTGAGCAATCACATGTGGCCGGACAAGCCTGTCAGGCAGGCTAGAGAACCTTCAGAGGAGTTTGTAGGTTAAAACACTCTTGTCACGCCCAGGAGTTTTTATTAACTGGAGATCTAAGTTAACGCCTTCTCCGAAAGAGGTGGTGGGGGACAGCCGCCTGTAAAGTCAGAGGTGTAGGTGAGAGTACAAAATAGTAAAGTAGGCAGGCTCTGGTTATGGGGGTAGATGCTCGAGGATTTCCAGGGGGACTCCTGAGGTTCGATCCCACGTTGCATATGTTGAGCCTCCTTCCCTCATGACCTTTGCCATGGGTGGAGGTCCTCACGCTGGCTCCCCGCAGGTAAGCTCTATACAGTCAGCAAAAACAAGACCAGGAGCTGACTGTGGCTCAGATCATGAACTCCTTATTACAAAACTCAAACTTAATTTGTAGAAAGTAAGGAAAACCATTAGACCATTCAGGTATGACCTAAACTCAAATACTTTACAATTACTCAGTGAAAGTGACAAATACATTCGAGGAATTAGATCTGATAGGCAGAACTATGGGTGAAGTTTCATGACATTGTACAGGAGGCAGTGATTCAGACCATCCCAAGAAAAATAAATGCATAAAGGCAAAAATGTTGTCTGAGGAGGCCTTACAAATAGCTGAGAAAAAAAGAGAAGCTAAAGGCAAAGGTGAAAAGGGAAGATATATCCATCAAATGAAGAGTTCCAAAGAATAGCAAGGAGAGATAAAGAAGCCTTACTCAGTGATCAATGCAAATAAATAGAGGAAAGCAATATAATGGGAAAGACTAGAGATCTCTTCATGAAAATTAGAGATACCAAGGGAAAACTTCATGCAAAGATGGGTAAAATAAAGGACTGAAATTGCATGGACCTAACAGAAGAAGAAGATATTAAGAAGAGGTGGCAAGAATACACAGAATACCTATACAAAAAAGATCTTAATGACCCACATAACCACTGGTTAACCCAAATGGTATGATCACTCACCTAGAGCCAGACATCCTGAAATGTGAAGTCAAGTGGGCATTAGGAAGCATCACTACAAACAAGGCTAGTGGAGGTGATGGAATTTCAGTTGAGCCATTTCAAATACTAGAAGATGTTGTTGTGAAAGTGTTGCATTAAATATGCCAGCAAATTTGGAAATCTCAGCAGAGAGACCACAAGACTAGAAAATGTCAGTTTTCATTCCAATCCCAAAGAAGGGTAATGCCAAAGAATGTTTGAACTACTGCATGCTCACACCCATCTCACATACTTGCAAAGTAATGCTCAAAATTCTCCAATCCAGGCTTCAACAGTACATGAACTGAAAACTTCCAGATGTTCAAGCTAGATTTAGAAAAGACAGAGGAACCAGAGATCAAATTGCCAACACATGTTGGATCATTCAAAAAGTGAGAGAGTACCAAAAAATATCTACTTCTGCGATATTGGCTATGTCAAAGTCTTTGACTGTGTGGATCACAGCAAACTGTGGAAAATTCTTAGAGATTGAAATACCAGACAGCTCTACCTGCCTCCTTAGGAATCGGTGTGCAGGTCAAGAAGCAACAGTTAGAACTGAACATGAAACAATGGACTAGTTAAAAATTGGGAAAGGAGTGCCTCAAGGCTGTATAATGTCACCCTACATATTTAACTTACATGCAGAGTACATCATGCAAAATGCTGTACTGGGTGAACCACTAGCTGGAATCAAGATTGTAGGAGAAATATCAATAACCTCAGATACACAGATGACTCTTTATGCCAGAAAGCAAAGAACTAAAGAGTCTCTTGATGAAAGTGAAAAACGAGAGTGAAAAAGTTGACTTAAAACTAGACATTCAAAAAATTAAGGTTATGGCATCCGGTCCTAGTACTGCATGGAAAATAGATGAGGAAACAATGGAAACAGTGACAGGCTTTGGTCTCTTGGGCTCCAAAATCATTGCAGTTGGTGACTGCAGCCATGAAATTAAAAGATGCTACAGCCATTCCACCCTGAATGCGCCCAATCTCATCTGATCTCCGAAGTTAAGCAGGGTCGGGCCTAGCCAGTATTTGGATGGGAGGCCACCTGGGAATACCAGGTCTGTAGGCTTTTCTTTTGGGGCTTTCCTGGTGGCTCAGACAGTAAAGTGTCTGCCTACAATGCAGGAGGCCAGGGTTCAATCCCTGGGATAGGAAGATCCCCTGGAGAAGGAAATGGCAACCCACCCCAGTACTCTTGCCTGGAAAATGCCATGGACTGAGGAGCTTAGTAGGCTACAGTTCATGGGGTCACAAACAGTTGGACACGACTTAGCGATTTCACTTTCTTTTCTTTCTTTCTTTGCTCCTTGGAAGAAAGGCTATGACTAATCTAGATAGCATGTTAAAAAGCAGAGACTTTAGTTTGCCAACAAAAGTCTGTCTAGTCAAAGCTATGGTTTTTCCAGTAGTCATGTATGGATGTGAGAGTTGGACTATAAATAAGACTGAGCACCAAAGATTTGATGCTTTTGAACTGTGATGTTGGAGAAGACTCTTGAGTGTCCTTTGGACTGCAAGGAGATCCAACCAGTCAATCCTAAAGAAAATAAATTCTGAATATTCATTGGAAGGACTGATGCTGAAGCTGAAACTCCAGTACTGTGGCTACCTGATTCACAGAACTGACTCATTGGAAAAGATTCTGGGAAAGATTGAAGGAAGGAGGAGAAGGGGACAACAGAAAATTAAATGGTTCGATGGCATCACAGACTCGATGGCCATGGGTTTGAACAAGCTCTGGGAGTTGGTGATTAACAGGGAAGCCTGATGTGCTGCACTCCATGGGGTTGCAAAGCTTTGGACATGACTGAGAGACTGAATTGAACTGAACTACTGGGTTTTGTCTGCGTTTTGCTTGTTCTACTTTTTCTACTTTAATGAAGTATGCAATTAGGTCATTTACTTGAAATTTTTCTTGTTTCCTGAGGTAGACTTCTAACACCATAAACTTCTCACTTACAACTAATTTGTTGCAATCCATAGATTTGGGGTCATTGTCTTTTTATTTTTCTCCAGATATTTTTTAGTTTCCTGTTTGATTTCTTCAATGGTCCACTAGTTGTTTTTAGCATGTTGTTCAGCCCCCATATATTTGTGATTTTTGCATTTTTAATGCAAACTATTAATAAAATAGTTGATTTCTAGTCTCATAGTAATGTGATAAGAAAAGATGCTTCCCATGAATTCAATTTTCTTCTATTTATTGATTAATATTTTATGGCTTAGCACCTGATCTTTCCTAGATAATGTTCCATGTGCACTTGAAGAGAATATGTATACTGCTGCTTTGGATGGAATGCTCTGTTATCATTTAAGTCCATTGGCTCTATGTGTCATTTAAGGTCAGTGTTTCCTTATTGATTTGGATGATTTGGCCATTGATGTAAGTGAGGGGATAAAGTCCACTATTATTATTGTGTTACTATAGATATCTCACTTTTTATCTGTTAATGTTAGCTTTATGTATTTAGGTGCTTCTATGTAGGGACAATATATATTTACAATGTTATATCTTATTCTTAGATTGATCCCTTGATCATCCTGTTACAGTCTTTGTTTTAATGTCTGTTTTGTCTTATATACGTATTGATACTCCAGCTTTCTTCACTTTCATGGAATATCTTTTCTCATCTCACATGCAGTTTGTGTGTGTTTATATCTGAAGTAAGTCTCTCGGAGGCAGCTTCTGTATGGGTCTTATTTATGTATACATTCAGCCACTCTGTGTCTTTTCTTTGGACCATTTAGTCTATTCACATTTAAGGTAATTATTAATAGTTTTGTACTCATTGCCATTTTGTTAATTGATTTTGGATTATTGTTGAGTTGGTTTTTGGTCCTTTTTTTCTTTCGATATACTCCCTTGTGATTTGATGACTATCTTTAGAGATATATTCAAATGTCCTTCTTTACTCCGTAGGTATATTTATGACAGAGTTTTGGTTTGTGGTTACCACTGTTGTTATTGTTCTGTAGCTAAGTCATGTCCAGCTCTTCGTAATCCCATGAACTTCAGCACAGCAGGCTTCCCTGCCCTTCACCATCTCCCAGAGTTCCTCAAACTCATGTCAATTGAGCCAGCAATACCACCTAACCATCTCATCCTCTGTCACCTGCTTCTCCTCCTGGCCTCAATCTTTTCCAGCATCAGGATCTTTTCCAGTGAATCAGCTCTTCACATCAGGTGGCCAAAGTATTAGAGTGGTTACCATGAGGTTTATATACACCATCCTATGTATACATGACTATTTTAAGTTGCTGTTCTAAATTCAAATGCATTTTAACAGCCCACTCCCATTATGGTTATGACATCATGTTTTACATTTTCTTGCTTGTGTATCTCTTAATTATGTACTGTGCATATAGATGATATTCCTACTTTGATCTTTTAAGCTTCCTACTAGCTGTATATGTGGTCGATTTATTAACTTTACTCTATATTTGCCTTTACCAACAAATCTTTCTTTTCATCCATTTGATATTTCTAGTTGCGGCTTTTTCTTTTCTACTTAAAGAAGGCCCAACAACATTTCTTGTTAAACCCTTTGCTAGCTTGAGGAACTCCTTCAAATTAGGATGAAATCCTTGCCAGATAGCATGCTTAAATGAAAGCCTTTTTGGTTGTGCACGTTTCCCTTTTGTCACTTGTAAATATATCATGCTATTCCCTTATGGGGTCTTCCCTGGAGCCTCAAACAATAAAGAATCTGCCCACAATGTGGGAGACTCTGGTTTGATCCCTGGGTCAGGAAGATGCACTGGAGAAGGAAATGGCAATCTACTCCAGTATTCTTTCCTGGAGAATTCCATGGACAGAGGAGCCTGGCAGGCTACAGTCCATGGGATTGCAAAGAGTTGGACACAACTGAACAACTAACACATTCCCTTATGACTAACAGCATTTCTGCTAAAAAATGTGCTGGTAGACTTTTGGGAGTCCCTTTATGTTTAACTTGTTGCTTTTCCCTTGCTGATTTTAATAATCTTTCTTAATTTAATTTTTACCATTTTGAATATGATATGTGTTGGTGTGTATCTCCAATTTGATTCCGTTTGAGACTCTCTGTGATTCCTGGACCTGGATGTCTGTTTCTTTCCCAGGCTAAGGAAGTATCCAGCTATTTTGTCTTCTGCCCCTTCTCTATCATTTCTTTCTGGGACCCCCAAAATATCAATGTTAATATGCATGATATTGTTCCACAGTTCTCCTAGATCAGATCAGAACAGATCAGTCGCTCAGTCATTTCCGACTCTTTGAGACCCCATGAATCGCAGCAAACCAGGCCTCCCTGTCCATCACCAACTCCCGGAGTTCACTCAAACTCACATCCATCGAGTCAGTGATGACACCCAGCCATCTAATCCTCTGTCTTCCCCTTCTTCTCTTGCCCCCAATCCCTCCCAGCATCAGAGTCTTTTCCAATGAGTCAACTCTTTGCATGAGGTAGCCAAAGTACTGGAGTTTCAGCTTTAGCATCATTCCCTCCAAAGAAATCCCAGGGCTGATCTCCTTCAGAATGGACTGGTTGGATCTCCCTGCAGTCCAAGGGACTCTCAAGAGTCTTCTCCAACATCACAGTTCAAAAGCATCGATTCTTCAGCACTCAGCCTTCTTCACAGTCCAACTCTCACATCCATACATGACTACAGAAAAAAAACATAGCCTTGACTAGACGAACCTTTGTTGGCAAAGTAATGTCTCTGCTTTTGAATATGCTATCTAGGTTGGTCATAACTTTCTTTCCAAGGAGTAAGCGTCTTTTAATTTCATGGCTGCAGTCACCATCTGCAGTGATTTTGGAGCCCAGAAAAATAAAGTCTGCCACTGTTTCCACTGTTTCCCCATCTATTTCCCATGAAGTGATGGGACCAGATGCCATGATCTTCATTTTCTGAATGTTGAGCTTTAAGCCAACTTTTTCACTCTCCACTTTCACTTTCCCCAAGAGGGTTTTTAGTTCATCTTCACTTTCTGCCATAAGGGTGGTGTCATCTGCATATCTGAGGTTATTGATATTTCTCCTGGCAATCTTGATTCCAGCCTGTGTTTCTTCCAGTCCAGCGTTTCTCATGATTACTCTGCATAGAAGTTAAATAAACAGGGTGACAATATACAGCCTTGACATACTCATTTTCCTATTTG
The DNA here is from genome assembly GCF_055505025.1 of Bos grunniens. Lineage (NCBI taxonomy): Eukaryota > Metazoa > Chordata > Mammalia > Artiodactyla > Bovidae > Bos > Bos grunniens. The sequence continues at coordinate 2,650,689 of NC_141179.1, read as the reverse complement.
GAACCAGTCTGTTGTTCCGTGTCCAGTTCTAACTGTTGCTTCCTGACCTGCATGCAAATTTCTCAAGAGGCAGATCAGGTGGTCTGGTATTTCCATCTCTTTCAGAATTTTCCACAGTTTATTGTGATCCACACAGTCAAGGGCTTTGGCATAGTCAGTAAAGCAGAAATAGATGTTTTTCTGGAACTCTCTTGCTTTTTTGATGATCCAGCGGATGTTGGCAATTTGATCTCTGGTTCCTCTGCCTTTACTAAAACCAGCTTGAACATCAGGAAGTTCACGGTTCGCATATTGCTGAAGCGGTGGCTTGGAATATTTTGAGCATTACTTTACTAGCGTGTGAGATGAGTGCAATTGTGTGGTAGTTTGAGCAGTCTTTGGCATTGCCTTTCTTTGGGATTGGAATGAAAACTGACCTTTTCCAGTCCTGTGGCCACTGCTGAGTTTTCCAAATTTGCTGGCATATTGAGTGCAGCACTTTCACAGCATCATCTTTCAGGATTTGAAATAGCTCTATTTCAAATTCTATCACCTCCACTAGCTTTGTTCGTAGTGATGCTGTCTAAGGCCCACTTGACTTCACATTCCAGGATGTCTGGCTCTAGGTCAGTGATCACACCATCGTGATTATCTGGGTCATGAAGATCTTTTTTGTACAGTTTTTCTGTGTATTCTTGCCATCTCTTCTTAATATCTTCTGCTTCTGTTAGGTCAATACCATTTCTGTCCTTTATCAAGCCCATCTTTGCACGCAATGTTCCTTTGGTATCTCTGATTTTCTTGAAGAGATCTGTAGTCTTTCCCATTCTGTTGTTTTTCTCTATTTCTTTGCATTGATCACTGAGGAAGGCTTTCTTATCTCTTCTTGCTATTCTTTGGAACTCTACATTCAAATGTTTATATCTTTCCTTTTCTCCTTTGCTTTTCGCTTCTCTTCTTTTCACAGCTATTTGGAAGGCCTCCCCAGACAGCCATTTTGCTTTTTTGCATTTCTTTTCCATGGGAATGGTCTTGATTCCTGTCTCCTGTACAATGTCATGAACCTCATTCCATAGTTCATCAGGCACTCTATCTATCAGATCTAGGCCCTTAAATCTATTTCTCACTTCCACTGTATAATCATAAGGGATTTGATTTAGGTCATACCTGAATGGTCTAGTGTTTTCCCCTACTTTCTTCAATTTAAGTCTGAATATGGCAATAAGGAGTTCATGGTCTGAGCCACAGTCAGCTCCTGGTCTTGTTTTTGCTGACTGTATAGAGCTTCTCCATCTTTGGCTGCAAAGAATATAATCAATCTGATTTCGGTGTTGACCATCTGGTGATGTCCATGTATAGAGTCTTCTCTTGTGTTGTTGGAAGAGGGTGTTTGCTATGACCAGTACATTTTCTTGGCAAAACTCTATTAGTCTTTGCCCTGCTTCATTCCGTATTCCAATGCCAAATTGGAATTTGGCATTGGAACACCTGTTACTCCAGGTGTTTCTTGACTTCCTACTTTTGCATTCCAGTCCCCTATAATGAAAAGGACATCTTTTGGGGGTGTTATTTCTAAAAGGTCTTGTAGAACCGTTCAACTTCAGCTTCTTCAGCATTACTGGTTGAGGCATAGACTTGGATTACTGTGATATTGAATGGTTTGCCTTGGAAACGAACAGAGATCACTCTGTCGTTTTTGAGATTGCATCCAAGTACTGCATTACGGACTCTTTTGTTGACCATGATGGCTACTCCATTTCTTCTGAGAGATTCCTGCCTGCAGTAGTAATAATATATATTGGTCATCTGAGTTAAATTCACAGTTCTCCTAACTGTCCTCATAATTTTACTTTTTTTTTTCTTTCTTCTTTTCAGCTTCCACTTTTCTTCCAGTTTACAAATTTGTTTCTTCATATCATCTAATCTACTTTTAATTCCTTCTATTATATATTTTATTTCAGTTATAGTATTCTTCAGCTCTATTTGAATCTTTTTTATATTTTCCAATTCCTTGTTAAAGTTCTCAATGTGTTTGTCCATTCTTATCTCAAGTACTTTGAGCATCTTTATTTATGATCATTACCTTGAACTCTTCATTGGATAGATTGCTTATCTCCACTTAGTTCTTCTAAGGATTTATTTTGTTTCTTCATTTGGAACATATGTTTTGTTCTTCTCATTTTGCCCAGTTTGCTGTTTTAGTTTTTGTATTTGTTATGTTGGTTAAATTTGCTGATCTTAGAGAATTGGCTTTTTCTATGGATGTCTCATGCATGGGAGGAATCCACTCCTCTAGTCACCAGGGCTATATGCTCTAGGGGAGCCCCTTACATGAGCTGCATGGGCCTTTCTATTGTGAAAGGCTAACTACTGTAGGTGGTCTTGTAAGTATGGCTTTCCTGTAGTTCCACTGGTTTCCAGACCCTGACTTGTGCAGCAAAAGTTGGCCAGTGTGGCCAGGTCTTAATATGGCAGGCTGTGTAGCTTCAGGCTATTGCTGGCCGATAAGTGAGAGGAGTTGAGTCCCAGAGTGACTAGTGCTGGCCAGGGGATCCCAGATTTAGTGTTGGCTTGTTGATGGTGGGGTCAGTTTCTATCACAGTTGGCTACAAGTTCCAGAGGGTCCCAAAAGTGGTGCTGCCCTGCTGGTGAGTAGTATCAGATCCTAAGGTGAGTGGATTAGGAGCCAAATGAGTCTTGGACTGGGTGCAACATGCTGGTGAGAAGCATTTGGGCCCAGTGGGGTGCTAAGGCTGGTGTCAGCCTGCTGGTGAGTGGGACAAGGGCCCAGGGTATCACAGAACTAGTACTGTCTCACTGATGGGCGAAGCCATTTCCTGGGGCTATTGTCAACCCACTGGTAAGTGGTATTGGATTCTTGAATCTGTTGCTATAGGGAGCAAATATCTCAGAGCTGATATCAGTCCATAGGTGGGTGGGACAGTAGCCTAGGGAATCCAGAGACTAGTTCCAGCTCACTTGGGTATGGAGCTGGGACCTGCAGTCTCTTATTGCCCTTGCAATAAGAGACTCAGGGGTCCCTGAGCTGGTGCTAGACTTCTGGTGAGAAGGGCTGAGTCCTGGCCCCTCTGATGAGCAGGGCTGGGTCTTAGAGCAGCTGGGGACTCAGGGGTGTCCTGAAGCAGCTTCCCTGGTGGCACATGGAGCTGTGGTCTCACCCAGATAACTGTTTGGCCTGAGGCATCTCGCTACTAGTGCCATGGTTGGGTTTGGGTTGGGTTTGGGATGGTTGGGTTTTCATGCTAATCAGCTTGAGGGAGGATTCTGAATTGGTGCTTGCCAGTACCAGTGTCCTCACTACAGAATGAGCTTCTGAAAATGCCTGCTTCCAGTGTCTGTGTTCCCAGGTTGAACTCCATTTGCCTTCTGCCTCTCTGAGTCTCAGCAAGTACATCTAATCCAGTCTCCTTTCTAACCCTGCTTATTCTGGGTCCTTGAGCATGTGAAATTTTCTGTGTGCCATTTAAGAGTACAGTCTATTTCCTATATGTCTCTGACTCCTCTGAAAGTAAGCCTCATTAGACCTCCAAAATCAAACATTATCAATTCCTTGGTCCATGATCCCCAGTCTGGGGTGCCTGCTGTGGGGCTTGGATCCATTGATCCTTGGGGAGAAACTTTGTAATTGTCCTGTTTGTGGATCATTGACCCATGGGTATGGATCTTGAATATACCTTATTTACACCCCTTCTAACCATATCATTGTAGTCTATTCTTTACATCTTTCGTTATAGAAAACCTTTTTTTTTTTTTTTGCAGGTCCTCAGATCTCTCTAATCAATACTTGTTCTGTTCAGTTCAGTTCAGTTCAATCACTCATTCATGTCAGATTCTTTGCAACTCCATGCACTGCAGCACATCAGGCTTCCCTGTCCATCACCAACTCCCAGAGCTAACTCAAACTCATGTCCATCGAGTCTGCGATGCCATCCAACCATCTTATCCTCTATTGTCCCCTTCATCTCCTGCCTTCAATTTTTCCCAACATCAAGGTATTTTTCAGTGAGTCAGTTCTGTGCATCAGGTGGCCAAAATGTTGGAGTTTCAGCTTCAGCATCAGTCCTTTCAATGAATATTCAGGACTGATTTACTTCAGGATGGACTGGTTTGATCTCCTTGCAGTCCACTTGTAATTTTGTTGTGCTCATGTAATTTTGTTAAGCTCAGGGTCTCCCTACACCACCAACTTCCTAAATTGATATTTAAAGTCACAATCAGGGATATGTTCAACTCTATGCCAGTTTACCAACTGGTTGAGAAACTTATATGCAGATCAGGAAGCAACAGTTAGAACTGGACATGGAACAACAGACTGGTTCCAAATAGGAAAAGGAGTATGTCAAGGCTGTATATTGTCACCCTGCTTATTTAACTTCTATGCAGAATACATCATGAGAAACGCTGGGCTGGAAGAAGCACAACCTGGAATCAAGATTGCCAGGAGAAACATCAATAACCTCAGATATGCAGATGACACCACCCTTCTGGCAGAAAGTGAAGAGGAACCAAAAAGCCTCTTGATGAAAGTGAAAGAGGAGAGTGAAAAAGTTGGCTTAAAGCTCAACATTCAGAAAACGAAGATCATGGCATCCGGTCCCATCACTTCATGGGAAATAGATGGGGAAACAGTGGAAACAGTGGCAGACTTTATTTTGGGGGGCTCCAAAATCACTCCAGATGTGATTGCCGCCATGAAATTAAAAGACGCTTACTCCTTGGAAGGAAAGTTATGACCAACCTAGATAGCATATTCAAAAGCAGAGACATTACTTTGCCAACAAAGGTTCGTCTAGTCAAGGCTATGGTTTTTCCAGTGGTCATGTACGGATGTGAGAGTTGGACTGTGAAGAAAGCTGAGCACTGAGGTACTGATGCTTTTGAACTGTGGTGTTGGAGGAAACTCTTGAGAGTCCCATGGACTGCAAGGAGATCCAACCAGTCCATTCTAAAGAAGATCAGTCCTTTGGAAGGAATGATTCTAAAGCTGAAACTCCAGTACTTTGGCTACCTCATGCAAAGAGTTGACTCATTGGAAAAGACTCTGATGCTGGGAGGGATTGGGGGCAGGAGGAAAAGGCGATGACAGAGGATGAGATGGCTGTATGGCATCACCGACTCGAGGGACGTGAGTTTGAGTGAACTCCGGAAGTTGGTGATGGACAGGGAGGACTTGTGTGCTGCAATTCATGGTGTTGCAAAAAGTCAGACATGATTGAGCGACTGAACTGAACTGAGCTGATCCATAATACACAAATAGGCTACATATTTCTCTACTTATAGATTAAATTATTGAGATTTTTAAATAATGCATTCAAAATCATGTTAGGTTTTCACAGATTCCCTTTATTCTCTTATTTAAGGAATAGTATGCATTACCAACAGGAAAACAATTTCTGTGGCATCAGTCTAAAAACATCATAATTTCATTAAAATCACTTTGGTTCAGTTTAGTAATCATTTATAGCTAGCTATCATACACTAAACACTGTGCCAACTCCTGGAGATACAAATAAAAGTAAGACTGGGCTAGTACTCCATGTGATTTTAGGTTAGAGAAAGTAGATTTAAGTGAGGACCAGCAAGTCTCTTGAAAACATACTTGAAGCCAATGTCATTTCCTATATTTTTAAAGATGTAGACAGTAATAAGGACACTACACATACACGAGTACATAAGGATGTCCCTCTCCTACGTCCTCCTCAGGAATAAATTGAGGATGAGGGATAATGCCAGTCAGGTATTAGGATCACAATATCTTGACACAATCCCTTTGGAGTTTTGGGAACCCCAAAATACATGCATTCTGCTACCTCTCTTAAAATTGATCTTTAAAGATTCTCAGTAGAGCAAGAATGAATGTTCTCAGATTTGAAGGGTTTTCTTTCCCACAGGGAGTTCATAAGCAGTGTTTCAGTAGAGAGAGTGAGGTGTCAGCTTTACTGAGGCCCCATAATTTAGAGGAAGGAAAACAAAGATATGCAATAACAGGGAGATAATTTAATTCCTGTCTGTCAGCTGTTCACAAATATAGATATACCCAAAGTGCTACTTGAACACCAAGGAAGGATTACAAACCAGGCTGGTGAAGCTATGTGGAGAGGAATGTAGAATATGGAAAAACCAATACAATATTGTAAAGTAATTAGCCTTCAATTAAAATAAATAAATTTAAATTAAAAAAAGAAAAAGAAAAGAAATATCTTCCCAGAGGAAGTGATATCTCAGTCTTGAAAAGTTAGTAGTAACCGAAAAGAATGGGATCTCAAGGAAGGGATAATTGGATAAACAAGAGTATGAAGGTGTATAAATTATGGTTCTATATCAAGAAGCCCTAAATAAGCAGACTGTTATGAACATGTATATTTTAAATGGTAATAACAATTTCTTTCCACTTTAAATGATCTCTTTATTATTGGTGAATTAATTTAGAACTTCAATACACTAAAACCTTCTATGGCTGATTCATGTTGAGGTTTAACAGAAAACAACAAAATCCTGTAAAGTAATTATCCTTCAATTAAAAATTTAAAAAAAATTGCTATAGTAGGTATTTCTAGACAAATTGATCTTAGAAGAGGTCAAAGCAAAAGAGAAATACCATATTCCATGAACAATATGAGTGTCTTTGATGTGCTTCCCCCTCCCATGAGAATGAAAATTCCATGAAACATACTGCTTTTGTCTTATTATTCACAGCTCTATCTCCAACACATAAAACAGAAGTTGTTATATATGTAGTTATGTTATAGTGGTATAATTATATAGTCAAAAATTGAGGATTCAATGACAGGCAGGAAAGATCTAGTGCCTCTCCTTACTGAGTTGACATGTTAGTAGACAGACTTAAGCCTAGGATAGCTAGAGGGCATTGTAAACTTGTATGAAAAAAAAAAAAGGCATCTTTAGTTTTCCTTACCTATAACTGAAAATTAGCATTAAATTTAATTATTAATATAGGCCAGAAATCACAGAGGTATTAGTAGTAAATGTGACTCTGTTGCCATTAAAGACCACAGATAATATCTTTCAGTGTTGCAGATATCTGAAAGTATCATTTTTACTCCTCATATTTTTTAATTAATTTATTTTTTATTGAAGGAAAATTGCTTTACAGAATTTTGCTATTTTCTGTCAAACCTCAACATGAATCAGCCATAGGTATACATATATCTCCTTCCTTTTGAAACTCCCTCCCATTTCCCTCCCCACCCCACCCCTCCAGGTTTATCCAGAGCACCTGTTTGAGTTTCCTGAGCCATAGAGCAAATTTCAGTTAGCTATCTATTTTACATATGGTAATGTAAGTTTTCATGTTACTCTTTCCATACATCTCACCCTCTCCTCCTGTCTCCCTATGTCCATAAGTCTATCATCTATGTCTGTTTCTCCATAGTTGCCCTGTAAATAAATTCTTCAGTACCATTTTTCTAGATTCTGTATATATGCATTAGTATACAGTATGTACTTTTCTCTTTCTGACTCACTTCACTCTGTATAATAGGTTCTAAGTTCATCCACCTCATTAGAACTGGCTCAAATGTGTTCCTTTTTATGGCTGAGTAATATTCCATTATGTAAATGTACCACAACATCTTTATCCATTCATCTGTCAATGGACTTCTAGTTTACTTTCATTTTCTAGCTATTATAAATAGTGCTTCAATGAACAAAGGGATAAAAAGACAATCCTCAGAATGGGAGAAAATAATGCAAATAAAACAATTGACAAATGATTTATTTCCAAAATATACAAGTAGCACATACAACTCAATGCCAGAAAAATGCTCCTCATGATTTTTAAGTTGTTTTCTTATGACTTGCCACTAGGTTTTATTACTTAATGTAATAATTAATAATCAGGAATATTAGTATGTCATCAGTTTAGTTATTAATGTCTCAAATATATATTTCAATATAACAGGTTTCTCCTTGTTATCCTAAGTAATCTATCTTGTGCCATTAAAAGCATTGTTCTGAGAAGGGAACTAATAGACCTCACCAGAATACTAAATAGGTTCATGATACCAAAATTTGTTAAGAACTTTAAGTCTAGGGGTATAAAAGAAATTAACTAAAAATTAATTATTGTTCAATGATAAGGCAAGTGTACTGATAGAGGAAGAATAGAATGCTGTCACATATATAGGGTAGATGGGTGTTTTGCAAAAATTTTCATACCCTGCTTCATCTGAAAAATTAGTAGGAGAGTATACGTGTGCAGACACTGAAGGAAGTTTATTGTGAAAGGAAACAGATGTGACTGTGTGAGTAGAGGAGGTGAGTGTTTAGAGGATAAGAGATACACTTAGGCTAAATGAGACAAGACTCAAAAGAGTTTGCACGTTATTCGAATGATAATACGAAGCTATTAATGAGTTTTAAAAATAGAGTAAAAGATCAATCTGGAGTGAATTTATATGGGGAGGGGCAAGCATTAAGCAGGGAGACCAATTAAAATAGTTACACTAATTCAGGATCATTGTCTGAATCCTGCATTGTCATTAGAAAAATACAGATTAAGAAAATTAACATGGTGCTAGAAGATTAATGTTTATTACGTTTTCATATTCAACTTCACTAATGTGGGACACCTGAGTTCAATCACTCCGTTGGGAAGATCCCCTGGAGAAAGGAAATGCTACCCACTCCAGTATTCCAGCCTGAAGAACTCCATGGACTCTCAAAGAGTCGGACACGACTGAACAACATTCCCTTTCACTTTCACTTTCAAGATGATTTTGTTATTAGTAGCATAAACTTTCAAACTACCACATAATTGCACTCATCTCACACGCTAGCAAAGTAATGCTCAAAATTCTCCAAGCTAAGCTTCAGCAGTACTTGAACCAAGAACTTCCAGATGTTCAAGCTGTATTTAGAAAAGGCAAAAGAACCAGAGATCAAATTGCTAACATCCACTGTATCCTAGAAAAAGCAAGAGAACTCCAGAAAAACATCTATTTCTGCTTCATTGACTATGCTAAAGCCTTTGACTGGGTGGATTACAACAAACTGTGGAAAATTCTTAAAGACATTGAAATACCAGACCACCTTACCTGCCTCCTGAGAAATCTGTATGCAGGTCAAGAAGCAACAGTTAGAACAGGACATGGAACAAAGGACTGGTTCCAAATTGAGAAAGGAGTATGTATAGTCTGTGTATCATCACCCTGCTTATTTACCTTATATGAGGAGAAATTAACCTTATATGAAGTGAAATTCTGGATTGGATGCTGGACAAGCTGAAATGAAGATTGCAGGAGAAACATCAATAACTTCATATACACAGATGAGACCACCCTTATATCAGAAAGTGAAGAGGAATTAAATAACCTCTTGATGAAATTGAAAGGAGAGTTAAAAAAAACTTGCTTAAAACTCAACATTCAAAAAATGAAGATCATGGCATCCAATCCCATTACTTCATGACAAATAGATGGAACAACAATGGAAACAGTGAGAAACTTCATTTTCTTGGGCTCCAAAATCACAGCAGATGGTGACTGAAGCCATGAAATTAAAAGACACTTTCTCCTTTGAAGAAAAGCTATGACAAACCTAGACAGTGTATTTAAAAGCAGAGACATTACTTTCCCGACAAATGTCCATATAGTCAAACCTATGGTTTTTCTAGTAGTTATATATGGATGTGAGAATTGGACTATAAAGACAGCTGAACACTGAAAAATTCATGTTTTTGAATTGTGGTGTTGGAGAAGACTCTTGAGAGTCCCTTGGACTGCAAAATCAAACCAGTCATTCTTTAAGGAAATCAGTCATGAATATACATTGAAAGGACTGATGCTGAAGCTGAAACTCCAATACTCTGGTCACCTTATGCGAAGAACTGACTCATTTGAAAAGACCCTGATGCTCGGAAAAATTGAAGATAGGAGGAGAAGGGGATGACAGAGGATGAGATGGTTGGAAGGCATCACCGACTCAATGGATGAGTTTGAGCAAGCTCTGAGAGTTGGTGATGGACAGGTAAGCCTTGAACACTGCAGTCCATGAGGTTGCAGAGTCAGACATGACTGAGAGACTGAACTGATCTAAATTGAGCATAAACTTTATTGCTCTTGCCTAATACAACTATTTCCATTTCATTTGGTGGTTAAAGGAAGTAATGTTCAGCAAATGACAAATGCCAATCCAGCAGTAAGTCCATGCAAGAAAGACTACCAGCTAACTGCCTTCAGTAAAGCCTATTTTAATCATCATCCTAAGCCTTCATTTGGATATAGTGATTTCTTGATGAGCTCTATCATTTTAAAGGACACATATCAGTTGCTTTAATTTTATCTTTAGCCAAATTCTCTCTTTCCTGTGCTGCTTGTTCCCCAGGATAAAATTCAATATTTTCACTGATTCCATCCAACTAATTTATTAATCTAAAATCAAATGCCCTATGTTGTTCAGCAAGATTATTCAAAATTTTGCTCTTTTTAGCATGCATTCACATATTTGGATGTTTTCTGCTGATTAAATGCTAAACCTGTTGTTTTCTTTCTAAATCCACTGAAGCATAATACAACTTTTATTTTGTTTATATACAATCATTTTACATATGATTTTATATAAAATGTATATATGATTTTTTAAGTTACGTATGTTGGAGACAATTAGTGAACTCTCGAAACAATGAACTTGGCTATTAAAGCCTTTAGTTTCTACTCTAATTAGTCTCATGAATATGTGTTCATTGTAGTCAAAAATTTCAAATATTTGATAAATATTGTATCATTACTGTATTTACTTTCAACCAACCTCCTGTGCAAGCTGATTTCCATCAATGTTCTTGTTCTTCCATCATCCTGTGAGGTACAAGAGAAGGCAAATAGGTAGTTATTTAGAATGTAAACACATGGGAAAATAAGAAAGAAAATGCATCTTCTTTATAAAATTAAGAGACTCTGTAAATAAATAAAATAGAATTTATTTTCCTATAAACATTTTTTAGATAGTTGTACCAAACTTACCACTAAGCAATAATTAATACATTGATAAATACTAATGATTTTTCTTATAAAGAGCTCATAGAAGATTTTCTCATTTGTCTTTCTTTTCCATACAATGTAAACTGTAATATCTTATTTTGTTAATGAGAAGAAAGAAGCCCAAATAAATCAGAGACTATCCATAAGGCACTACATTAGAAACAATGACATATTACAAATACTAAAGATTTTGTGTTTAGATGACAAAAGAGACATATATAAAACTCATTGTCAAACGCGGTTATAGAATGAAGGCTTAATGGGTTGTATGCACCTTTTAGAAGATAATTATGGTATACATGTGCACAAAGTTGCTTCGGTCCAATTCTTTGCAACCCTATGGACTGTAGCCCTCCAGGCTCCTCTGTCCATAGGATTCTCCAGGCAAGAATACTGGAGTGGGTTGCCATGCCCTCCTCCAGGGGATCTTCCCAACCCAAGGATCATAGCCATGTCTCATGTCTCCTGCATTGGCAGGTGGGTTCTTTCCCATCAGCACCATCTGTAAAGCCAATCATAGTATATACATAACAAGGAAAATTTAAACTGTTTTGGTTCTAGAAATATGAATAATTAGGAAGCTTGATTATATAGTGAGCTTGGGGGTCTATGATTGCACTCTAACTCTCAATTTAACACTGCCTGCTTATGTATTTTGCTTGGAATACCATCACCAAATTAAAATTCATTCTCTTAAATCATCCTAATTAGTCAGTTCTCCAACATCCTTCCAATCTAACTCATGGTTTATCCTTGTTTTCTAGGTAAATATTATCTATTGCTTAAATCAGCTTAATTATACTTTTGGAAACCATAGTGGATTCCTGTATATTGTATTCATCTCCCCTTCTTGGGATTTGTAATCAGTACCACACCACTTGCAAATAGTTATAGGCCAATTTCTGCTACTTATTGTTTACTTCACTGCTTTCCAACAAGAATGTAAACTCTCTATCAGCACGTCTTCTAGTACACAGCATAGAGCTCAATGTATTTGTTGAGCTGACTACAATTTAAATGGGCTTCCCTTGTGGCTCAGATGGCAAAAATCTGTGTATAATGCAGGAGACCCAGGTTTGATCCTTGGGTCAGGAAGTTCCCCTGTAGAAGGAAATGAAAACTTATTCCAGTATTCTTGCCTGGAGAACTCCATGGACTTAGGAGTCTGCTGGGTTACAGTCCATGAAGTTGCAAAGAGTCGGACACAAGTGAACGACTAACACTTTCACTTTCACAATTTAAATAATAGAAATTACATGAATTTTTAGATGAAATGTCCTATAAATATCAATTAGATCCATGTAGTCAAATGTACGGAGAAGGCAATGGCACCCCACTCCAGTACTCTTGCCTGGAAAATCCCATGGATGGAGGAGCCTGATAGGCTGAAGTCCATGGGGTCGCTAAGAGTGGGACACGACTGAGCGACTTCACGTTCACTTTTCACTTTAATGCATTGGAGAAGGAAATGGCAACCCACTCCAGTATTCTTGCCTGGAGAATCCCAGGGACAGAGGAGCCTAGTGAGCTGCTGTCTATGGGGTCGCACAGAGTCAGACACGACTGAAGTGACTTAGCAGCAGCAGCAGTCCAATGTATCATTCAAAGCTTGTGTTTCCTTACTAATTTTCTGTCTGGATGATGTGTGCATTGGTGTGAATCCGGTGTTAAAATCTCCCCTTGTGTTATTGTCAATTTCCCCTTTTATAGTTGTTGCTGCTTGGGTTTGATCCCTGGGTCAGCAAGATCCCCTGGAGAAGAGAATGGCAATGCACTCCAGTATTCTTGTCTGGAAAATTCCATGGACAGAGGAGCTTGGCAGGCTACAGTCCATGGGGCCACAAAGAGTCAGATGTGACTGAGTGACTAACACTATGTATTGAGGTGCTTCTATGTTGGGTGTATATATATATATATATATATATATATATATGTATATACATACATATATATATATATATATCTTCTTAGATTGATCATTTGATCATTATATGGTGTCCTTCTTTTTCTCTTGTAATGGTCTTTATTTTAAAATCTATTTTATCTGATATGAGTATGGCTACTTATGCTTTCTTTTGATTTACATTTGCATGAAATACCTTTTTCCATCCCCTCACTTTCTGTCTATTCTGTAGACAAAATATATAGGGATCTTGTTTTTGTATCCATTCAGCCAGTCTGTGTCTTTTAGTTGGAACATTTAGTCCATTTACATGTAAGGTAATTATTGATTTATATGATCCCTTTACCATTTGCTTTATTATTTGGCTTTATTATTGTAGGTCTTTTCTGTCTCTTGTGTTTTCTGTCTAGAGAAGTTCCTTTACATTTGTGTAAAGTTGGTTTTGTAGTGCTGAGTTCTCTTAACTTCTGCCTATCTGTAAAGATGTTCATTTCTCTGTCGAATCTGAATGATATTCCTTGCTGGGTAATCTTGGTTGTAGGTTTTTTCATTTCATCACTTTATGTATATCCTGTCACTCCTTTCTTTTGAAAAATCAGCCATTTGCCTTATGGGGATCCCCTTATATGTTATATGCTGCTTTTCTCTTGTTGCTTTTAATATTTTTTCTTTGTGTTTAATCTTATTACTTTGATTAATATGTGTCTTGGTGTGTTTTTCTTTGGGTTTATCCTGTATGGGACTCTCTGGGCTTCCTGTAATTGGGTGGCTATTTCCTTTCCCATAATAGGAAAGTTTTCAGCTATAGTCTCCTCAAAATTTTTATTTTACCCTTTCTTTTCTCTTCTTCTTCTGGGATCCCTGTAATTCAAATATTGGTGTGCTTAAAGACCCAGAGGTCTCTACGGCTGTCCTCATTCTTTTCATTCCATTTTTCTCTATTTGGCTCTGCTTTAGTTATTTCCACTATTCTACCTTCCAGCTCACTTATCCATTCCTCTACCTCAGTTATTCTGCTATTGGTTCTCTGTAATGTGTTTTTTTCTTAGTTATTGTTTTTTTCACTGCTGATTGTCTATTCTTTATTTCTTCTAGATCCTTGTTAAACATTTTTTGTACCTTCTCAATCTGTTCCTTCATTCTATTTATTGGTGCCTTCATTTTATTTCCAGGATTTTGCATCACGTTTACTATCATTTCTCTGAATTCTTCTTAGGTAGATTTAGATTGCCTATTTCCTCTTCATTTTTATGGTTTTTTGGGTTTCTACCATGTTCCTTCATCTACTGCATGTTTCTCTGTCTTTTCATTTCGTTTGATTTACTGTGTTTGTGGTCTCCTTTCTGCAGGTTGCAAGGTTGTAGTTCCTCCTGTTTCTGGAGTCTGCCCTCAATAGGTCAGAATGGACTAGTGCCTTTTGAGGGTTTCCTGGTTGGGGGGACTGGTGCCTGTGTTCTGATGGGTGGAACTGATCATGTCTCTCTGAAGGACAGTGACATGTTCAGTGATGTGTTGGGGTTGTTTTGGAGCTGGAAATGGCTTGGACAGCCTATCTGCTAATGGGGTGTGGTTGTGTTCCTATTTTAGTGATGGTTTGGCATGAGGTTCCTGGCACTGGAGCTTGCTGGCCTTTGGGAGGGTTCTGGTCTTAGTGTTGAGATGGAGGCTTTGGGGAGAGCTCTCTCCAGTTAATGTCCCATGGGGTCCAGAGTTCTCTGGCAGTCTAACATTTTAAACTTGGGACCCCCCACCTCAGAATTTTACCAGGACTCCACAAGCTATATAGCACAGAACAGAAAGAGAAAGAGATAAGGTGGTGGGGGCTGGGGGGAGAAAGTCAAAGAAGCATACAAATAAGAAAAGAATGGACAGACAAGACCCCAAGACAAGTGGTTAAAGCAACACTCAATAGACAAGACCACCCAAAGAGACTCACACTCCCAAACAGAAAAAAGAGAGAAAAAGAAGAATAAAACCAGAGATCAGGAAAGAAGAGATTAATCTAGCCAATAAACAAACCTATATGTAAAAACTATACTAGAAAAATACAAAATAGAAAACATGGGGGGAAATTCAATATAACTAAAGAGAAATGTAAAAATAGGAAAAATAGAATAAAATGAATTTATTTAAAATAAAAAGTGTTTTAAAAAGGAAAAAGTAAGTTAAAAATAAAAATTAAAGGAATAATAAAGAAGGACAACAAAAGAAAAATATAATAAAGAAAAAAAAATATATATATATAGTGACTGCAGCCATGAAATTAAAAGATGCTTGCTCCTTGGAAGAAAAGCTAAGACAAACCTAGACAGCATATTAAAAAGCAGAGACATTACCTTGCCAACAAAGTCCGTATAGTCAAAGCTATGGTTTTTCCAGTAGTCATGCATGGATGTGAGAGTTGGATCATAAAGAAGGCTAATGAGCAACTGAATGACAACTATATACATATATATGTATACATATATATATTGAGAGAGACAGAGAGAGAGTGGCAGTAAGAAGAATGTCCTCCAGAGTCCTCCATAATCCTCACCACACAGTGAGCTAATCTTCCTACTCATGAAGTCATCCAATATCTTTAGAAAGGTCTCTGGACCTGCTGTGGGCACTGTGGGGTCAGTTCAGACTCAGATCTGGCCTTACTCTAGCTTGTACTTTCTTCCAAAGTCCATAATTTCCCCCAAAGTCCACAATGTCAGGATAATTGCAGGGATTTAATCCACTGCACCTGCCATTTCAGGAGCAAATTCCCTTCTTCTTCCTTGGGCACACAGCCCCTGGAGCTCAGCTTTGGTTTTGGCACTACTTCTGTCTGTAGGCTGCCCTCTGGTGTCTATTACCCATTCAGACAAGAGGGGATAAAAGTAGAAGCTTATTAGGGCTCACTTGCTCAGTCAGGCTTGGAGAAGGAAATGGAAACCCACTCCAGTGTTCTTGCCTGGAGAATCCCAGGGACGGGGGAGCCTGATGGGCTGCCATCTATGGGGTTGCACAGAGTCAGACACGACTGAAGTGACTTAGCAGCAGCAGCAGCAGCTCAGTCAGGCTGAGGAGAGGAAGGGGTAGGGCAGCCACAGTCAGGGTGTGTGTGGAGTGCCTGCTGTGGCCAAGGCTTTGGGAAGTTGCTACAGTCTGAGGCGGTTCATGCACTCCCCCAAGGTAGTCAGACTAGGGTTGTGGATCCCTCAGCAGAGCCAACCTGCACAGGCTTTCAGGAGATTGTGGGCAGAGACCAGCACCTGCTCACAGCTTGGTGGTAGCTTCAGCCCCTGGAGTCTGGACCATGGCAGCCTCCTGTTCTCTACCTCTGGCACCCACACTGCCTTGGCAGTGACCAAGTAGCTATCATTTCCCTCTCTGGGATTGCAAACTGCAGTTGCAGGTATCCCTGCCTCTGGCATTGTCACTGGCTTTGGTGTATCTACCTCTGGGGTCACAGTCCATAGCAGTGGCTCATTCTACCTATGACACAAATGAAGACCGGGTCTTCAAGTACACAGTGTTAGTTCCCAGCAGCAATGATCTCTTAACTCTTTTGCAGGCCCAGGATTTTCCTTGGACTTCCTCAGCTATGTGCATACTAGCCTCCTCAGAGTATCTTCATGGCAGTCAACCCCAGTCCTCTCCCTGTGGTCTGAGCCTTAAGCCTGAGCCTCAGCTCCCAGTCCCCACTCACCACAGAGGGCATGCAAACAGTTTCTCGGCTGGGAAGTGTTTGTCATCAATGATCTCTGTAGTGCATTCTTTCCATTTTTGCCTTCCAAGCACTTGTTTCTCCATTCCTCTCTGAGGTTCTGAAGCTCTCTCCTGTCCTTGCTCGTGAGGGGTTTTCCGAGTCTATGGAAACTTTTCCACCTTCACGGATCTCTTCCTGAGGCATCAGTCTCCATCCCAAATCCTTTGTCTCTTTATTTTCCCATATCTTTTGCCCTACCTCATTCAGTGGAGATTAACTTGCTGTTTTGGCAGTCTGAGGTCTTCTGCCAGTGCTCAGAATGTGTTCTGTAGGAGTTGTTCTACATATAGATGTACCTTTGATGTATTTGTGGGGAGAAGGTGATCTCTTCATCTTACTCCTACATCATATTGAAAGTTCCCCTATTAATTTTTAGAATAATATAAGCCTAGTTTGAATTCTTCTTCCTCTATGTATTCATTTATTTAGCAAATATTTATAGAAACCACTGTGTGCCAGGAACTATCCTAGATTTAGCAATATAAGCAAGACAAATGAAATCACAATACACATATACACAAAACCACACGCACACAACAATACATCCTATACCCATGGAGCTTGTGCTCAAATAGAAGAGGCAGACAATAAAAAGATGTTAGATAACAAGTTAACAACAACAAAAATAGAGCTAGGAAGAGGAATATGAAGTGTTAGTAGGAGGTTGGATTCACCTGTCAGGTAACTTTGAGTAAGATCTGAAGGAAGTGAGGATTTAGCCTTGAGAATATCTGTGGGAGAGTTTTCAGGCAGAATAAACAGTTGCAAAAACCTGAGCAAGAAAGCAACTTCCTGATAGTGCTTGAGGAATAGTGATGAAGTGAAGAGGCTGGAAAATAGGATGAGGAGAATAAGAGGAAGTTGGCTTAGAGAAGTGATGGATGTTATCATACATGGGACCCTGCAGGCTCTAGTTTTGAATGAACAGAGAAATGACATATCACTTACATTTTAGCAAGATCTCTATGTTTACTGATTGACAATTGCAATGGGCAGAAACATGGGACCACTTAGGACTTCCCTGGTGGCTTGGAAGGTAAACCGTCTGTCCACAATGCAAGAGACCTGGGTTCGATCCCTTGGTTGGGAAGATTCCCTGGAGAAGGAAATGGCAACCCAATCCAGTACTCTTGCCTTGAAATTCCCATGGACGGAGGAGCTTGGTGCAGGCTACTGTCCATGGGGTCGCAAAAAGTCGGGCATGACTGAGTGACTTCACTTTTCACAATAATCCAAGAAATGCATGGATTGGCACCAGGGTATGGTCACAGATGGTTAAATACAGGATATGTTTTGAAGGTAGAGTCAATAGGACTTGTGCTATGATGGAGTATGAGGAAAATGGAAGGAACAGCAATGACATCAAGCTTTCAGTCTCTAGCAGCCAGAAAATGGGATTATTACTGAGATGAGAACAGGCAGGAAAACATTGGTGGGGAGTGAAGGAGAATTCAGTTTTTAATATGTTAATTATGAGGTGTTTATTGTTAAATCTCCAAGTGGAAGTTTTAAGTAGATATATTGGTCTAGAATTAAGAGAGGATCAAGATTAAGATATAGATTTTGGAGTTATCAGTATTAAGATGATATTGAAAGTCATCACCATCACTAGAGAATGGTAACACCTGGACAGTGAGGATAAAAAAATAAAAGAAGTCCAAGTAGTGAACTATGCCCTGGGTGTACTGTGATTTGATGAGGTAGATGAGATAAAAATGAGTCAACAGAGACTGAGTAATGAATGGCCAGAAGGAAGGGCCTTCCCCGGTGGCTCAGATAGTGAAGAGTCTGCCTGAAATACAGGAGACCTAGGTTTAAACCCTGGGTCAGGAAGATCCTCTGGAGAAAGAGTTGGAACCCACTTCAGTATTCTTGCCTGGAAAAATCCCAAAAAGGAGGAAAATGAGGTAAGTTTGGTAGTTCTAGATGCCAAGTATCAACTGGTTTCAAGGAAGAGTGGTCATCTCAGTAAAATGTTTTTTATTAATATAAACTGAGTATGATTAGGTATGAAAAATTCCCATTGGATTTAACAACTGCTCCTCACAAGAAAAGTCTCACTAAAGGAGGTGAAAACTTAATTTGTGTTCAAGAAATACTAGAAGGCGAGAAATTGAAGACAACAAGAATAAATAATACTTTCAAGGAGTTTTGCTGTAAAGACAAGGACAAAAATGAGGCAGTAGCTGAGGGGAAAATAAGATCAAGATATAGAAGAAATAACAGCATGCCTATAAAGCTGATAAATGATCCAGAGTGGAAAAAGTGGTGATTCTGGAGAGAAAGATGTCCTTGAATAGGTAAAGGAAGATGTAATCTAAAAGGCACACATAGAGGACTTTGTCTTACCTGGGAACACAGGTAATGAACTCACAGTAACAGGAGAAAAATCAAATATTTGCACACAGAGTCAGCTGCATTTGTAGATACAGTGACAGTAGCTTGTGAAAGCTCTTTTTTGAAAACCTAAGGTTATAAATAGTGGGCTTCCCTGATAGCTCAGTTGGTTAAGAATCCACCTGCAATGCAGGAGACTCCTGTTCAATTCCTGGGTCGGGAAGATTCCCTGGAGAAAGGGTAGGCTACCCACTCCAGTATTCTTGGGCTTCCCTTGTGGCTTAGCTGATAAAGAATCTATCTGCAATGTAGGAGACCTGGGTTCAATCCCTGGGTTGGGAAGATCCCCTGGGGAAGGGAAAGGCTACCCACTCCAGTATTCTGGCCTAGAAAATTTCATGGACTGTATAGTCCATGGGGTCGCAAAGAGTCAGATATGACTGAGTGACTTTCACGTTCAAGTTTTTAAATAAAATAGGGGTTAAGGTCATCTGCTTAAACTGAGCATATGAAAAAATTTGAGAAAAGAAAATATTTTAAAATCACCTGAGATATTAGGAAAGAGAATAAATTAGGGAAATAGTGTATGGTTTCCAGGAACAGTTAAAGGGACACTAATTTGTATGACTGAGTTTTTATCCAAGCATATATGCATGTAGGCTCCACATGATGAAGAATTGAATTTAATCTGGGTTAGATTTTTTTCATATAAATACAATAAACTGAATAGAGTTAAAGGATTTGAGAGTGTCTGCCAAGTGTTGCTGT
Organism: Bos grunniens; assembly: GCF_055505025.1. NCBI lineage: Eukaryota > Metazoa > Chordata > Mammalia > Artiodactyla > Bovidae > Bos > Bos grunniens. Next base: position 2,630,945 of record NC_141179.1, on the reverse strand, counting down.
TAAGTCACTTCAGTCGTGTCCAACTCTGTGTGACCCCATAGATGGCAGCCCAAATGGAGGATGCCATGGGAGATGCCATGCTCCCCCGTCCCTGGGATTCTCCAGGCAAGAACACTGGAGTGGGTTGCCATTTCCTTCTCCAATGCATGAAAGTGAAAAGTGAAAGTAAAGTCGCTCAGTTGTGTCCGACCCTCAGCGACCCCATGGACTGCAGCCTACCAGGCTCCTCCGTCCATGGGATTTTCCAGGCAAGAGTACTGGAGTGGGGTGCCATTGCCTTCTCCAGTCTGCAAGTGTAAAATCCATGAATTTTAGGCTAGTTTAAGAGACAAGAAAACACACAAAGACAATGAGGACTAGAGCAAAAACAGTAGGACCAATTGACCAAGGATTCTAATGGGGTCAAAGAATTGTTGGAATATGGGTCTTGGAGGAATTAGTTGGAGGAACAGGAAGTGAAGTTTAGAGGGTAACTGATTATATAGAGATTGCAGGTTTTGTCAATGTCACAGCTGTACTTATGGGTATGAGTGGCTACAGTGTGTTGGGTGAAATTAAGATAGCTTGAAAATAAGAAACAACAAAATCAAAAAAAAAAAAAAAAAAGCCTAGGACAACAATCTACTAACTATAACTTTTGGGAAGTTACTTAACAATTTCTGAACTGTGGATTTTTTCTTCCACTCTTATTCTCCATGGGGAGAAAAATATTTTAATTGAAAACTTTGAGCTATAAATAATAATAAACACTACATTTATTGTCTTCATTGCATAAGCTCAATGCCCTTTTTAAGGCCAACAAGGGATAAAACTACAGAGAGGTTGAATTTGACTCAAAATAAGAAAGAACTTTCTAATAAAAAGTATAATGAAAATGGAATTGAGTTCCTTCTGATCACAGAGATGTGCAAGAAAATATTTTATATCTAGTAGTCTATAATGCTAATGGTGTGATACCTAGGTATTAGTCACAAAGAAAAAATATGAAGCAGGTCAGTATTATAGACAACATTGAAGATAACTGGCATCTGGTATGCCAATTCTAGCAGAATGAGGCAGCAAAAGTAGTGGAAATTGAAGAAAAAGAATAACAAAGACAACCTGCTTAGGTCCAGATAGACAGATGCTTCCACTTCAAGGAGATTTGTCAGTTGATCAATGACCTGAAACAAGCTTACAGACCCAGAACAGCTGAGTTCCATGGACTGGCAGTGGGAAAATAGAGCATAAGAACAGAAAAGCCAAATGGAAGCTGAAGTTCAAGAGCAAAAATCCTTCTGCTAGTGGAACAACAAAAGTAAAGCCAGAATGGCAGTGCTAGACAAGATGTTGAAATAGAGCTTCTATGCATTCCTGTTTAAGAGCTGAGTCAATCACTTTTAGATTTAAAGCAATCTGAGATAAATAGATACTTGCAGTATGAAGATGAGTAGACATACATTAAGAGCAAATAAAATCCAAAGATTTAGTTAACCTCTTCAGTGACTCAGGCTGTCAAAATGTAAGAAGTGTTAGCTAATTGACCTGTAGGCACAAAATGAGGAAAATGGTTTGATATACAAACAAGCCTATCAATAAAGTTAGTTATTAATATTTCTGAGCCTGTTATAATAGGTGAGATATTCTTTCTTCTCAATGATCAGTAAAGCTTTATAAGGTTTTCTAGATATTGCTTATTTAAATCAATCCAAAATTCTTATGAACGCTGCTGCTGCTAAGTCACTTCAGTCGTATCTGACTCTGTGCGACCCCATAGACGGCAGCCCACCAGGCTCCCCCATCCCTGGGATTCTCCAGGCAAGAACACTGGAGTGGGTTGCCATTTCCTTCTCCAATGCATGAAAGTGAAGTCGCTCAGTCGTGTACGACTCTTAGCTACCTCATGGACTGCAACCTACCAGGCTCCTCCGTCCATGGAATTTTCCAGGCAAGAGTACTAGAATGGGGTGCCATTGCCTTATCCGATTCTTATGAATGAATACTGATAATTTTTTTAGTATGAAACGAGATGCCAGTCCAGGTTCGATGCACAATACTGGATGCTAGGGGCTAGTGCATTGGGATGACCAAGAATTGTTTTTCTTTACAAGCATATTGAATATAATTTTTCTTACTAAAATTCATCACATAAGTTAACTTCTAAGTATATGTCCTTGAAATACCAACATTTATTTGTACTTCTTTCAAAGATTATTTATAGCTATATTGTATTAATTTATATTAGGTTGACATATTAAGAATACAAATATTATATGCACTATATACCTGCATAGACACACTGCATATACATATACAAACAGACACACAAGCACACATACTAGAACCTCATAATAATAGTATTCACTATATAGTGATAATTTAATTTTTTGAGAAAGCGTAACAAAAAAGCTGGGCTTTGCATCTCAGATAGAAAAATAGAAATGGATTCTAGCACTATTTATCAGCTGTACAACTTTTGAAAAGTTTCTTACCTTCAGTAAAACTCAGTTTGTTTATCTATTGAATAGATTAATCACTCCTTCTTCATTGGGTTGTTGTCAGGTTTGGTAGTTAATGTATCATGTACCAAACATGTGTCAATAAATTTTAGGCATTTTCACCCCTCTGGAAATCCTTGAAGGCTCAAGATTTGAATATATATCATCTTTCTGGTCTAGAAGCTTTTTTTTTTTTTTTTCTAAATTGTTCTGTTTCTTATCTAAGTATATGCAAACATGTTCAAACGAACTGTCCTCCTCTAGCTCTAGTTATTGCTGTTCTTTCTACCATTTGATCCCCTCCATCCATTTCTCCCACCCATCCTTCCAGCAAAAACCACCAATCTGTTCTCTGTATAAATAAACTTGTTTGTTTGTTTGTTTTTTAGATTCCATATTTGAGAAAGATCATGCCATATGTTCTTCTCTGTGACATCTCACTTAGCATAAAACCCTCTAAATCCATCCGTGTTGTCACAAATGGCAAGATTTCATTCTTTTCAATGTCTGAAAAAATATTCCAGTTTGTGTTTGCATGTGTGTGTATCATAACTTCTATATTCATTTTTCCATTGATGGATGTCCACTGATTGATCAACTCATTCATTGGGTTGCTTTTATATCTTAGCTATTGTGAATAAATGCCACAACACACATTGGAGTGCATGTATTTTTTAAAATTAGTATTTTTGTTTCTTCAGGTAAATACCCAGAGATAAGTTTACTGGATTGTATGGTAGCTCTATTTTTAATATTTTTAGGATGTCTATATTATTTCCCATTCCCATCAACAGTGCAAAATGGTTCCCTTTTCTCCAGATCCTTACCAGCATTATTATGTGTTGTCTTTGAAAATAGCTATTCTGACAGGTGTGAAGTGATATTTCATTGTTGTTTTAATTTACATTTCCCTGATGACTAGCAATGTTGAGCATCTTTCCATTTGCCTATTGATCATGCATAGATCTTCATTAGGGAAAATGTCTATTTAGATTTGCTGCCCATATTATCATCAGGTTGTGTATTTATTTATTTTTGATGTTGAATCCTATGAGTTCTTCATATGTTTTGGATATTAACCCCTTACAGCTTTTATCATTTGTAAACACCTTCTCCCTTCAGTAGGCAGCTTTTATGTTTTGTTGATAGTTTCCCTCATGGTTAAAACTTTCATTTGATGTAATCTCATTTATTTATTTTTCCTTTTGTTTATCTTGTCTGAGGAGACATATCCAAAAGAATATTGTTAAGATTGATGTCAAAGAGTGTACTGAGTATATTTTCTCCTAGGAATTTTAAGGTTTCAAGTATTACATTATTTTTTTAGTTCTGTGAAAAATGCCATTAGTATTTGGATGGGGATTGCATTAAATCTGTAGATTTGCTTTGGGAGTATGGTCATTTTAACAATTACAATTTTTCCAATCAATGAGCATAGTATATACTTTCATTTGCTTTGTTATCTTCAATTTCTTTCATTAATATAGTTAAAGGAGTGCAAGTCTTTCCCCTCCTTGGTTAGATTTTTTCCTAAGTATGTTACACTTTTAGATGAGATTATTTTTAATTTTTATTTCTGATAGCTTGTTTTTAGTGTATAGAAATGCAACAGATTTCTGCATGCTAAATTTTATCTTTCAACTTTATATATTGAATATATGAATTGAATAAAAGTACTTCATATATTGCTTGTAATCATTTTTTTGGTGGCATCTTTAGGATTTTCTATATGTAATAGCATATCACCTGCAAGGAGTGACAGTTTTACTTCTTCCTTTCCAATTTATATTCTTTTTTTATAAATTTATTTATTTTATTTTTTTTATTTTTTTGCCTTTTTTTTTTCGTTTCATACATGACATTTCACATTGAAACATGTGAAATTTATTTATTTTAATTGGAAGCTAATTACAATATTGTAGTGGTTTTCCATACATTGACAGGAACCCGCCATGGGTGTACATGTGTTTCCATCCTGAACCCCCCTCCCACCTCCCTTCCCATCCCATCCTCCTTTTTGTTTCTTTTTTTTATCTGATTGTAGTGACCAGGACTTCCAATACTCTGTTAATGTTTCTTTCTTTCTTTTTTTTTTTTTTGCCATTAATATGTTGAGGTATGTTCGCTTTATACCTACTTCATTGAGAATTTTTATCATAAATGAATGCTAAATTTCCTCAAAAGAGTTTTCTATATCTATTGACCTGATGATATGATTTTTATTTTTCATTGTTTCTGTAGCATATCACACTGATACGTTCACAGACTGAATTATCCTTGCATCCATGGGATGATTCCCACTTGATCATGGTTTTATGATCCTTTTAATGAATGAATTTGGTTTAACATTAGTTCCATAATATAAGGAAGACTGAGGGTTTAATATTTGAAGTTATTGACACTTTGAAGTCTAGATTTTTTTCTAGCTAATAATACATTTAGGTCAATGTGTAAAAAAAATAAACACATCTTTGTATACATAAATAGATGTATACATGAATTCAGATTATAGTATGACAGCTTTATGTATGATATTATGTTTCATAAAGCATAACAAAAGTTATTTATTCATGTTAATGTGAAAGCAAATTTACACTGACAAGTTAATTATTTGTTTTAACTGTTTTAAGGCATAATTGAGGTAATTAAACCCATAGACTTTTCTGAAAAATATTTTTAAAATATTCATTTACAGCTAAATAAATTGAACTGCTATTTTCTCATAATTTTAATTAGTTAAGCAATATACATTGTAAATCTTTCAGTTAAAGAACACTTTATGAGCTCTTAATGAACTTTGTTTTAGGCTTCAAAATTATAGATGTGGTGCTAGTCTCAAAGTATGCTTATAATGTAGTTGGTAAATTGAATAGACAAGTGATGCTAATTGGTGCTATAACAAAAAAATTAAATATCAAGATACTGATAACTTGAAATTTGCAATTAAGAAGAGCTCTCTCTTGTGTGTTTCTTATTTCCTAGATTTGAAAAAGCCAAAGGTAAATTTAAGATAAGAAGAATGAGGTATTTGAACATAGAAAACTATAAAACATGTTTATTTGTTATCTTTAGAAACTTTGTTATAGAATGCATTGTTACTTATTTGTTTTTGATGTTACTTGTATTTAAAGTGTAGATAAGTAATCTAGTGAATCACTCTTATATTACACACTTATGAAATGTTAACTAAGCATCCTAATTAATAAATATGAATGATACTGTTACCAATCCTCAATGAGTCAGTGACCACACAATGGGTCTTTTGCCCACTGCAGTCACAAATACTGATCAAATGAAGCTAGGTTCAATATAAGCAAATCAGGAATTTTATTCATTGATCAAGAAATGAAAAAATAGAGAGCTCATACTCTAAAAACACCTTCTCCTCAAAGAAAAGGCAGTAGGGAATTTTAAGGGGTAAAAGGAAGAAATGTCATCAGGGCTTTAGAGATTTCCAGGGGAAGAAAGGCAGCTGGGCACAGACTTCCACATTATTCTAAACCTAGTAAAGTACAAATAACCTTTGTGCAGAAATGTTAATGAAGCAAAATTAACTTGGACCCCTCATGTCTCATCTGCGTGGGCATGTTCCTGTGATCAAATCAGAACCACTTAAGGGCTGTGACCAACATGTATCTCTTAAAGTGCAGATAGAAAACATCTCTGTCAAGTGCCAGGGGCTTTTGAAATAAACACAGAGATAAATCAAGGCTGGATCATTTAGGTTTTGGGGGCAGGTATGGGTGACAAAATAACCTCTAAAAATAATTTCACTTAGACTTTGAAAAATGTAAATCTGAGCAAGGGATAGATCAGAAGATTGTGATTGACATGTACACACTACTATATATAAAAGAGACAGCTAATAAGGACCTAATGTATAGCACAGGGAATTCTACTAAATATTCTGAAGTGATCTACATGGAAAAAGAATCTTAAAAGAGTGGACATGTATATATGTATAACTGATTCACTTTACAGCAGAAATTAACACAATATTGTAAATCAAGAATGTTCAAAAATTTTAAGAAAATAAACACATAAACCTGAATATTAGTCATATTATGTCATATTAGTCATTATTAGTCATATTTTGATTGAATACAAACTTTAGTTTCTCCTGGGCTTCCCTGAATTTGGTTCCAAATTAGGAAAGGAATACGTCAGGGCTGTATATCGTCACCCTGCTTATTTAACTTATATGTAGAGTACATCATGAGAAACACTGGGTTGGATGAAGCACAAGCTAGAATTAAGATTTCCAGGAGAAATATCAATAACTTCAGATATGCAGATGACACCACCGTTATGACAGAAAGTGAAGAAGAACTAAAGAGCCTCTTGATGAAAGTGAAAAAGGAGAGTGAAAAATTTGGCTTAAAACTCGCCATTTAGAAAACGAAGATTATGGCACCCAGTCCCATCACTTCATGGCAAACACACGGGGAAACAATGGAAACAGTGAGAGACTTTATTTTGAGGGGGGGCGGGCTCCAAAATCACTGCAGAGGGTGACTGCAGCCATGAAATTAAAAGACACTTGCTCTATACATCAGTGTCTTTTTTGCTGTCTCATATGCAGGGTTATTGTTACCATCTTTCTAAATATCATATATGAAATGAGTTGCCAGTCCAGGTTCGATGCACAATACTGGATGCTTGGGACTGGTGCACTGGGATGACCCAGAGGGATGGTACGGGGAGGGAGGAGGGAGGAGGGTTCAGGATGGGGAACACATGTATACCTGTGGTGGACTCATGTTGATATATGGCACAACCAGTACAATACTGTAAAGTTAAAAAATAAATAAATAAATAAACTAAAAATAAAAAATAAAATAAAAGACACTTGCTCATTAGAAGAAAAGTTATGACCAACCTAGACAGCATATTTAAAAGCAGAGACAGTACTTTGCCAATAAATGTCCATCTAGTTAAAGCTATGGTTTTTCCAGTAGTCATGTATGGATGTAAGAGTTGGACTATAAAGAAAGCTGAGAGCTAAAGAATTGATGCTTTTGACTGTGGTGTTGGAGAAGACTCTTGAGACTCCCTTGGACTGCAAGGAGATCCAACCAGACCATCCTAAAGGAAATCAGTTCTGAATATTCATTGGAAGGACTGATGGTGAAGTTGAAACTCTAATATTTTGACCACCTGATGCAAAGAACTGACTCATTTGAAAAGACCCTGATGCTGGGAAAGATTGAAGGCGGGAGGAGAAGGGAATAGAGGATGAGATGGTTGGATGGCATCACCGACTCAATGAGCATGAGTTTGAATAGGCTCCAGAAGTTAGTGATGGACAGAGAAGCCTGGCGTGCTGCAGTCTATGGGCTCACAAAGAGTCAGACAGGACTGAGCAACTCAACTGAACTGAACTGGGCTTCCCTGACATCCCAGATGGTAAAGAATCTGCCTGCAATGTAGGAAACCCAGGTTTGATCCCTGGGTTGGGAGGTCCCCTGGAAAAGGGCATGGCTACACACTCCAGTATTCTGCCTAGGAGATTCCATGGGCAGAGGATCCTGGCAGGCATTAGTTCATGGGGTTGCAAAGAGTTGGACATGACTCAGCAACTAAAACTTTCACTTTTCACTTAGTTTCCCCTCCCCTTCATGGATCACAGCCTTGTCCTGGTGAAGGGGTTTGTATAAATCAATGAAACTATGAGCCATGCCATTCAGGGCCACCCAAGAGGGTCATAGCGAAGAATTCTGACAAAATGAGGTTCACAGGAGAAGGATATGGAAATTCACTCCAATATCATTGCCTGAAGAACCCACAGACAGTAATGAAAAGACAAAAAAACATGAAACCAGATGAGCCTCTCAGGTTGAAAAGTGTCCAATAAGCTATTGGGGAAGAGTAAAGGACAATTAATAATAGATCCAGAAAGAATGAAGGGTTTGGGCCAAGCAGAAATGATGCTTAGTTGTGGATGTGTCTGGTGGTGAAAGTAAAGCCCAATGCTCTAAGAACAGTATTGAACAGGAACCTGGAATGTTACACCCATGAATCAAGGTAAATCAGACATGGTGAAGCAGGAGATGGCAAGATTGAACATCAACATTTTAGGAATCAGTGAACTAAAATGGATGGGAATGAGATAATTTAATTAAAATGGTCATTATATCTGCTATTGTGAGCAAGAATCCCTTAGAAGAAATGGGTAGCCCTTATTGTAAACAAAAGAGTCTGAAATGCATTATCTTCACCTCTAGGATAGAGACAGTTTTTATTTAGCTTTGCTTCACAGCTTTCATCCATTCAGTCTGGAGTTTAGCTTGCAACTTCCATTTTTTTAAGAACATCTCATCTTTTTTGCATTCAAACAATTAATATCTGTATGTTTTATTTTCCACCTGAAATGATAACCATGTATACTGTAGGATGGCGTTAGAGTCCTTTAAAAAAAGCTACATAATAATATGAAGCCCTATATGATTGTCACTAACACATTTCTTTTAAAAAATTCAAAATAATTCAAGAGATACATGTTTGTTTTTTACAAAGGAAAAAAGTCTATTTGTTCCTACACTGTTGGCTAATAAATTAAGTCATATCACAGCAGCCTTGTTCAGTGACAGTTTCAGTCAAGTAACATAGTTTTCTCCTTTGCCTTTAGCTTCTCTTCTTTTCTTACCTATTTACAAGGCAAAGGAGAAAAGTAAAGATATTCACATTTGAATGCAGAGTTCCAAAGAATAACAAGTAGAGATAAGAAAGTCTTCCTCAGTGATCAATGCAAAGAAATAGAGGAAAACAATAGAATGGGAAAGACTAGAGATCTCCTCAAAAGCAACAGTTCCAGAAAAACATCTATGTCTGCTTTATTGACTGCACTAAAGTCTTTGACTGTGTGGATCACAGCAAACTGTGGAAAATTCATAAAGAGTTCAGAATATCAAACCACCTTACCTGCTTCCTGAGAAATCTATATGATGATCAATAAGTAACAGTTTAAACTGGACATGGAACAACAACTGATTCCAAATTGGAAAAGGAGAGTGTCAAGGCTATATGTTGTCACCATGCTTATTTAACTTAAATACAGTGTACATCAACTGAAATGCTGGGCTGGATGAAGCACAAGCTAGAATCAAGATTGCTGGGAGAAATATCAGTAATGTCGTATATGCAGATGACACCACACTTATGGCAGAAAGTGAAGAAGAACTAAAGAGCCACTTGGTGAAAGTAAAAGTGGAGAGTGAAAACATTGGCTTAAAACTCAATATTCAGAAAACAAAGATCACGGCATCTGGTTCCATCACTTCATGGCAAATAGATGGGGAAACAGTGAGAGACCTTATTTTCTTGGGCTCCAAAATCACTGCAGACGGTGACTGTAGCCATGAAATTAAAAGATGCTTGCTCCTTGGAAGAGAAGCTATGACCAACCTAGACAGCATATTAAACAGCAAAAACATTACTTTGCCAACAAAAGAGCATCTAGTCAAAGCTATGGTTTTTCCAGTAGTCATATATGGATGAGACAGTTGGACCATAAAGAAAACTGAGTGCCGAAGAATTGATGCTTTTGAACTGTGGAGTTGGAGAAGACTCTTGAGAGTCCCTTGGACTGCAAGGAAATCAACCCAGTCAATCCTAAGGGAACTCTGTCCTGATTATTCATTGGAAGGACTGATGCTGAGGTTGAAACTCCAATACTTTGGCAACCTGACATGAAGACCTGACTCCTTGGAAAAGACCCCTATGCTGGGAAACATTAAAGGCAGGAGGAGAAGGAGATGACAGAGGATGAGATGGTTGGATGGCATCACCAACTCGATGTACATGAGTTTGAGCAAACTCTGGGAGTTGGTGATGGACAGGGAAGCCTGGCATGCTGCAGTCCATGGGGTTGCAAAGAGTCAGACACAACTGAGCAACTGAACTGAACTGAACTTAGTTTTAGCTCTGGAAGAGAGCTTGCCAATGTTAACCTCTTTCTTTCTTCTTAAAGAAAGGGCAATAGTAGGGGATCTAGACCTCCACTTGACTGAAAGCCAGAGTCTGCAGTACTCACTAGCCACCTGGCTACCTCCTACAGGTGATTTAAAGGACTCCAGGCAATGGCACGTGCCAAGCAATTCAGCTAAGTGAAACTGTCACAGTAAAAGCCCATTTTTAAATAGTTTATTCCATTAGGTCCTAGAGGGATTAGTCTTCAAGGGGGTTAAAAATGGGGACCACCCCTGTAAATCTTAATATAACTAAACAGCATTTCTTGACTATTGGTGGCCAAAGTGAGGAAGAAAATAATTCCCTGAGGAGGTTTTCCAGAATATACCTGTCTTCAACCTTCTCCCTGAGACCTAACTGACTCTCTAAAGAAGAGGTTATAGGTAAATATTAAAGCTTGCTTGGATATTCAGGTAAACTTCCCTTACTATCTCCCTAGTGTCTTTGAGAATTTCACCTGATACCTGAAAATAAGAATAAGCATACTTTTTGCATAAGCTACAATAAGGGAAAAGGCAAATGTTTGCTGATTTCTTTTTTCAGAATTATTTTTATAAGAAATTGCGATATTTGCAACTGTGTTTAAGCATTTTTTTAAATGTTGATTACTGTTTCCTTTTTTTAAAGCCTGCTATTTCTGAAGCTGTCTAGCCTGCACTGCAAAACTGATTGTAATGCTACAACTTTTAGCAGATTATATGCCAGATTAGATTCTGTACACTTGAGAAGAGGTAAGAGAGGGATGATTTATTTAGAAGTGATGAGTTGAATTTTTATTAGAATGCAATCACCCTTCCTCCCAGTTATAAAATTACCCATGCAGGGAGTCTTAAGTGGTAAGAGAAGAAAGGAAGTCACAAGTGTGAACCGTGGTTGAGATAGAGCTGCAAGGACTGCAGAGAGTGCATGCTGAGGGAATTGTACTAAACATGTTGTGACAAGGAAGTCACAAGTGTGAACCGTGGTTGAGAAAGAGCTGCAAGAACTGCAGAGAGTGCATGGTGAGCGAATTGTACTAAACTTGTTGTGACTTTCAGACTTACTTCAAGAGTCTTAGACTGTAAAAGAGAAATGAAAATTCTTACTTTAATCTATCTGGGAACCAGAGGCAGGGAGACCTTTAATCTATCTCTTCAGTTCCTTTTTCTCTCACTCTATCTCCTACATTCCTTTGGTAGGTCAAGTCCCAAATGTCAAGACCCCAAAGGCAGTTTTTGGTGTCAGCAACTTCCAAACCCCAACCTGGCAGTACACAAAGGGTTGGCCAGAATTGCTCAGTCTCAGGAGGAATTTTTTTTTTTTTTTAATGATCACTTACTAATGAAACAGTGATATTGGTATGTCTATTGTTTTTAAAAAATGAAACTCAGAATGGACTGTCAGACAAAACACAGGACAACAAGCTAAATTTGAATTTCAGATAAACAATGAATAAATTTTTTGAAAGGTATATTCCAAACACTGCATGGCATACACTAAAATTATTTGATGCTCATCAGAATTTGAAATTTAACTCAGCACCTTATATTTTACTTACCATATCCGACAATCTTAGATCACATCACAAAGCTAGGCCATGATAAAACATCACTTGATGGTAAATAGAAAGGGGAAAGGTAGAAGCAGTGACAGATTTTATTTTCTTGGGCTCTAAAATTACTGTAGACTGTGACTGCAGCCATGAAATTAAAAGACGGTTGATTCTTGGAAGGAAAGCTATGACAAATATAGATTGCATATTAAAAAGCAGAGACATAACTTTTCCAACAAAGGTTAGTATAGTTAAAACTGATTTGCCAGTAGTCATGGCCAGATGTGAGAGTTGGGCCATAAAGAAAGCTGAACACCAAAGAATTGATGCTTTTGAGTTGTGGTGTTGGAGAAGACTCTTGAGTCTCTAATCCTAAAGGAAATCAATGCTGAATATTCATTGGAGGAACTGATGCTGAAGCTAAAGCTCCAATACTTTGGCTGCCTGATGCAAAGAGCAGATTTATTGGAAAAGACCCTGATGCTGAGAAAGATTGAAGACAAAAGAAGGGAGTGGCAGAGGATGAAATGGTTATATAGCATCACTGGTTCAGTAGACATGAATTTGAACAAACTCCAGGAAACAGTGAATGACAGGGGAGTTTGGCGTGCTGCAGCCCATGGGGTCACAAAGAGTTGGACAAGACTTAGTGATTGAAAAACACCACAACACTGTCCTTAGGAAGTGTTTCTACTGGGTTAGAATTCACAGATTAGTATCCTTGTGGCACTCATCTGTTCCCTTCTATTCCTATCATCCTTTGCTTTACCCTTCCCTCCCTTGCTTTTCAGAAAGGGAACCTATGGACTCTGATTTTAGAGTAAGATGGTTCCATTAGTATACCCAGAATGAACACGTGGACAGGTGGGAGAGTGTTGAGGAGAAAGGAAAATACCTGAAGTAACCATGAATATCTCAATTGTGCTGAGTATTACCTCTGTTATCTTAGAATTGATTCATTCAAATACAATGCTTTTGGGTTTGTACTGTTTTCTGTCCTTTCTCATGTATTGGGTTAGCCAAAAAGTTGATTTGGGCTTATCTGAATGAAATTTTTAGCCAACTCAATAGCATAAAGGGAATCTTTCACATTTATTTGTTAAGTATTTCAGGACAAGTGAGTGAAAGTCTGTCAGTAATGTCCGACTTTTTGCGACAGCATAGATTATAGAGTCCATGGAATGAATTTTAATATTTGATACATACTTACTGTTCAATGAATGTTAGCAATTAATATTTTATTGTTTTTGTGTTGGTGTTCAGTTGCTAAGTCATGTCTGACCCTTTAAAACTTCATGGACTGCAGCACGCCAGGCTTCCCTGTCCAATATCTCCCAGAGTGTGCTCAAATTCATGTCCATTTTTTGATTGGGTCATTTATTTCTCTGGAGTTGAGCTGTAGGAGTTGCTTGTATATTTTTGAGATTAGTTGTTTGTCAGTTGCTTCATTTGCTGTTATTTTCTCCCATTCTGAAGGCTGTCTTTTCACCTTGCTTATAGTTTCCTTTGAGGTGCAGAAGCTTTTAAGGTTAATTAGGTCCCACTTGTTTATTTTTGCTTTTATTTCCAATATTCTGGGAGGTGGACCATAGAGGATCCTGCTGTGATGTATGTCAGAGAGTGTTTTGCCTATGTTCTCCTCTAGGAGTTTTATAGTTTCTGGTCTTATGTTTAGATCTTTAATCTATTTTGAGTTTATTTTTGTGTATGGTGTTAGAAAGTGGTCTAGTTTCATTCTTTTACAAGTGGTTGACCAGATTTCCCAGCACCACTTGTTAAAGAGATTATCTTTAATCCATTGTATATTCTTGCCTCCTTTGTCAAAGATAAGGTGTCCATATGTGCGTGGATTTATCTCTGGGCTTTCTATTTTATTCCATTGATCAATATTTCTGTCTTTGTGCCAGTACCATACTGTCTTGATAACTGTGGCTTTGTAGTAGAGCCTGAAGTCAGGTAGGTTGATTCCTCCAGTTCCATTCTTCTTTCTCAAGATCGCTTTGGCTATTTGAGGTTTTTTGTATTTCCATACAAATTGTGAAATTATTTGTTCTAGCTCTGTGAAGAATACTGTTGGTAGCTTGATAGGGATTGCGTTGAGTCTATAAATTGCTTTGGGTAGTATACTCATTTTCACTATATTGATTCTTCCAATCCATGAACATGGTATATTTCTCCATCTATTAGTGTCCTCTTTGATTTCTTTCACCAGTGTTTTATAGTTTTCTATATATAGGTCTTTAGTTTCTTTAGGTAGATATATTCCTCAGTATTTTATTCTTTTTGTTGCAATGGTGAATGGAATTGTTTCCTTAATTTCTCTTTCTGTTTTCTCATTATTAGTGTATAGGAATGCAAGGGATTTCTGTGTGTTGATTTTATATCCTGAAACTTTACTATAGTCATTGATTATTTCTAGTAATTTTCTGGTGGAATCTTTAGGGTTTTCAGCAGCAGATGAATGGATAAGAAATCTGTGGTACATATACACAATGGAGTATTACTCAGCCATTAAAAAGAATACATTTGAATCAGTTCTAATGAGGTGGATGAAACTGGAGCCTATTATACAGAGTGAAGTAAGCCAGAAGGAAAAACATAAATACAGTATACTAATGCATATATATGGAATTTAGAAAGACCTAACAATAACCCGGTGTACGAGACAGCAAAAGAGACACTGATGTATAGAACAGTCTTATGGACTCTGTGGGAGAGGGAGAGGGTGGGAAGATTTGGGAGAATGGCATTGAAACATGTAAAATATCATGTAAGAAACGAGTTGCCAGTCCAGGTTCGATGCACGATACTGGATGCTTGGGGCTAGTGCACTGGGACGACCCAGAGGGATGGTATGGGGAGGGAGGAGGGAGGAGGGTTCAGGATGGGGAACACATGTATACCTGTGGTGGATTCATTTTGATATTTGGCAAAACTAATACAATTATGTAAAGTTTAAAAATAAAATAAAATTAGAAAAAAAAAATTCATGTCTAATGAGTTCGTGATGCCATCCAACCATCTCATTCTCTGTCGCCCCCTTCTCCTCTTCCCTTCAATCTTTCCCAACATTTTTTCCAATAAGCGAGTTCTTTGCGTCAGGAGGCCAGAGTATGGGAGCTTTAGCTTCAACATTAGTCCTTCTAATGAATATTCAGGGTTGGTTTTCTTTAGGATTGACTGGTTTGATCTCCTTGCAGTCTAAGAGTCTTCTCAAGCACCACATTTCAAAAGCAGCAATTCTTTGGTGCTCAGCTTTCTTTATAGTCCAACTCTCACATTCATACAAGACTACTGGAAAAACCATAGCCTTGAAGAAAGACCTTTGTTGACAAAGTGATGTCTCTGCCTTTTAATATGCTGTCTATGTTTGTCATAGCTCTTCTTCCAAGGAGCATGTGCATCTTTTAATTTTATGGCTGTAGTCACCATCTGCAGTGATTTTGGAAATAAAATAAAATCTGCCACTGTTTCTATTTGCCATTCCCCCCCCCCTCCCCACCGCCTTTTTGACATGAAGTGATGGAACTGGGTGCCATGATCTTAGTTCTTTGGTTGTTGAATTTTAAGCCAGGTTTTCATCAAGAGACTCTTTAGTTCCTCTTCATTTTTTTCCCATTTTGGTGGTATCATCTGCGTATCTGAGGTTGTTGATACTTTTCCTGACAATCTTGATTCCAGCTTGTGACTCATCCACCTGGCATTTTGCATAATGTACTCTGCATATAAATTATAAGCAGGGTTACTTTTTAAATAAAATCTGCTAGTTATTATTGTTGATATTACTCTAACTGTATAAGCAGATTATTAGTGACCTTGTCATGTGCTTGGTAACCATTAAAGAGGTTAAAATGATATGGTCTCTATCATTAGGTTGGATAAGTTATTTTATACATATTTTGGTTTCTGTGTAACCTTGAGCAAATTATCTCACTGAAAATTCAGTGTTTTGGTTTGTAAAATGGTAACAATGGTAAGGTGTTGGGATTAATATGAAAACATAAAATGCCTAGTAGAGAGGCAAATAATAGGAAAATAACAAATGTTACTCATTATTATCATTTTAAGTGTATACACAAAGGGGAAAACAAAATTGGATATATCTTCAGCCTTATATACATGAGAACATATGCAATATATACAGAAATAAATATAGAGAAATTCATGTAAACATCTACTGTCATAATATTCCTGGCAGACCTTCCTCTTATTCCTTCTGCTACAGGGAATTCCAACCAATTCATGAAGAGTCCCTTCCAAGGATGGAGTAGATTCTATTCATCATTAACCTCCTGAATTTGCATATACACTGACACTTCAGTCATGTCTGACTCTGCAACCTTATGGACTGTAGCCACCAAGCTCCTCTGTCTGTGGGGATTCTCCAGGGAAGAATACTGGAGTGGGTTGTCATACCCTTCTCAAGGGGATCTTCCCAACCCAGGGATGGAATCTGCATCTCCTGTGGCTCCTGCATTGCAGGCAGATTCTTTACCTCTGAGCTATAAGGAGAAGCCCCCCCATTAACACATAACAACATAACTCATGATTGACCAAACTATAACATCACCCCCCAATCCAGTGTGATAGATTCAAAATGGACATGTGATCCAAGCTTTGCCAGTCAGGGACTTATTTGTCACAGCAATACAAAAAAAAAAAAAAAAAAACTTTTGTTGGAGTGAATACATAGATAAGTTTTATTTGGGACTATAAGCAAAAAGGCTCAATTTTGCTCATTGAGAAATAGACCCCTAATGACAGTGTACATGTCTCTAAATCAACTAACACACAAAGCCAGCCTTTCCACTTTCATGTAATCTCCAGTTACATGAGTCAATAAACCCCCACTTTTTGAGTAAACCAGTGTCACGAATCAGAACCTTATCTAATAGATCAGGCAATATATTCAACTATTTTGGGTACAAGTCTAATGTTCTCCAAGGCAAATATTTCACTCTGCCTTGAAAAAAAGGGATTTAGAAATATAACCAGCTAAGACAACAAATGTGGCTAAGATTCTTTCACCTCTCAGAAAGTAAGTGGAAATGTCCTTACCTTCCCAGAGTCTTGTTGTTCCTACCACTCTTTATCTGTTCTCTTGCCTGACTTCTGACTTCCCTCATCTACCAGGTCATCCTCAATTCTGAAATCTCTGTGTCCTTTTTGTTCCCTAACCTAATGATGTTGCTCCAGCTGATATTGCTGAAGGCTGAGTAAGAAGCTTTTAGATACACTGACAGGTATTTATTTAAAGAGTTTATATAAATGAAAAAAGAGCTTCCCTGGTGGCTTAGATGGTAAAGAATCCATCTGCAATGTTGGAGACCTGGGCTTGATCCCTGGATTGGGAAGATTCCCTGGAGGAGGGCATGGCAACCCACACCAGTATAATTGCCTGCAAAATCTTCATAGACAGAGGAGCTGGTGGACCACAGTCTATGGGGTTGCAAAAGAGTTGGACATGACTGAGGGACTAAGCACATAAAAATAACAAAACAAAACAAAACTTGTATAAAACAAAACTTGGATTTATTCTTTCTTATTTCCAAAGCATTAGCAAAGTCGTTAGATTTTGGAAATAATTTCTGCTACATCTAAATTTTTTTAGTTAAGTTTTTATTAAAGGATAATTGCTTTACAGAACTTTAATAAAAATTTTAAGAAGTAAGATCGCTTCAGGGAGCATATGATTTTAATAGGAAAAGGTCATAATTTCTTATGAAATTTCTCAGTCACTTTAAGGTTGATTGAATTTATTAATGAGCCAAGGTTCATTCATTTTCCTACATGTTTCCAGGAAATAATTAAGATACACCTCCTTATTGCCCAGTAGCCCACCTGATACCATTCCTACTATTCTGGGTGTATGTGATATAACACGAGATAGCATAGCATAATGAAGAAAGCACAGGCTTTAGATTTCCTATGCCTGGGGTCTCTAGTCACTCATCCTAGGTCTGTAACATTGGGCAAAGCCAGTTCTCTGAGCATTAGATTCCTATTCAGTAAAATAATACCTACAATGTAAGGTAGCTTCCCTGGTGGCTCAGTGGTAAAAAAAAAAAAAAAAAAATTCTGCCTGCTATTCAGGAGATGCAGACAGGTAGGTTTGATCCCTGTGTCAGGAAAATCTCCTGCAGGAGGAAATGGCAACCTACTCTAGTAATATTGCCGGGGAAATTCCTACAGTTCATGAAGTTGCAAAAGAGTCAGACCCAACTTAGCAGCCAAACAACAACAAAATAGGTTATTTTATGTTTAGAAATAGTACATGTATGATTCCTAATAGGGTATTGCATATTGTGATAAACACTTTAAGTATTATGTGACTATTTTATTTTTTACCCAGTTCCAGTTATTTTGCACGAAGAAGGCGATGGCACCCCACTCCAGTACTCTTGCCTAGAAAATCCCATGGATGGTGGAGCTTGGTAGGCTGCAGCCCATGGGGTCACGAAGAGTCAGACACGACTGAGCAACTTCACTTTCACTTTTCACTTCATGCATTGGAGAAGGAAATGACAACCTACTCCAGTGTTCTTGCCTGGAGAATCCCAGGGACCGGGGAGCCTGGTGGGCTGCTGTCTATGGGGTCGCACAGAGTTGGACACAACTGAAGCGACTTAGTAGCAGTTATTTTGCAAACAAACCAAATGCCAGTCAACTAATGAATGGATAAACAAAATATGGTCTGTTTAAATAATGGAGTATTATTCAGCAATAAAAAAGTATTAATACATCATCAATAAACCTAGAAAACATTGTGCTAAGTAAAAGAAGCCAGAGACAAAAGGCTGCAAACTGTATGACTCCATTTACAGTAAATGTTCAGAATTGGTAAATCTGTAAGGACAAAAAGTTGATTCGTTGCCAAGAGTTGTGAAGAAGTTGCCAGGAGATGACCACTGAAGTGTCCAAGGTTTCCTTTTGAAGCTATTAAAATCTTCTGGAATTAGATAGTGGTGATAGTTGTACAATATTGTGAATATACTAAAAAATGTTGTACATTTTAAAAGAGTAAATTTTACGGTATGTGAATTACATTTCTTTTTTTTCTTAAGATAGCATATCTAACAACAACACAACTCCAAAGTTTGGATAACCAAAATCTTGTGGAATATCTATAGAGTTTACTTTAAAAATATTTATTACATTCAAATCATAATCACAAATCATAAATATGGTAAAATAAAGCTAGCTACTTCACCTCTTGGAATTTTCCACAATAAACAAGAAAATTAGAAACAATCCTAAAGGCCATCATTGGTGAAACTAGAAAACAACAGAAATCTAAAAAAAAAAATCATTTATTTATTTATGAAAAATTTGCTTGATACCAAAGCAGTATCAAGTAGGGTTGTGGTGGAAGGCAATATAGAAATGACATTGAGACAGATTTCAGAACTGGAAACTTGCATTTAAATTTCATGTCAGTGACAGTAATAGATCATAGTGGTAGGAGCTTCCCTGGACTGTTTTGTTCCAAGAAGTAGAGGAGCTATAGCTAAGGAAGGACTAACAAAAACAATCTGTACTTGCAAGAAGATAAATCCCAGTATCTGGTAGAGAAGAGAGTGTTTACATTGCCAACAATCTCGCATCTGTCTTTCCCCACTTGATGGGAAGCAATAAAAGTGGAACACACTTATCAGCAAAACCCAAGTTCTGAATAGAAATTTGTTTCCATAGAAAAAAGCTACACCCATCCCTCTTTAATATATATCATTTATTAATAGATACTTCAGGAATAACTTGACCTCCTTCAAAAGTTAATAATAAAAAAGCATGGGCCAGAAGAAGTAAGAAGAATGTAAATGAATGGATAAAACAAGCAACTAAAAAACATATACTAGCAAACTGAACCAGTGAAACTTGTGGTAAACCTCTTTTTGGGAACATTTATTTTAAATTTTATTTTCTTAGTTTTACTGAAATATAACTGACATAAAGCACTCTTGTTTTAGGTATGCAACATCATGATTTGACTTACATACATCATGAAATAATTATAGCAATAAGTTTAGCTTAACAAGTTTAGTTTAGAATATCCATCATCCCATAGGGATACAAAATAAAAGAAAAAATGTGTATAATGAGAGCCCTGAGGAATTTTTATCTTAACTTTCATATATAACATAAAGCAGTGTTAATTATATTTATCATGTTTTGCATTATATCTCTAGTACTTATTTATCTTATAACTTTAAATTTGCAGTACCTTTTGACTGCCTTCGTCCAGTGTCCCTTTTCCACACCCACTGCCTCTGATAACCACAAATTTGGTCTCTTTTTCTATGAGTTAGTTAGTTTGTTTGGCAAGCATTTTAATTTAATGATGCAAGCACTTAAATGAAGAAAGAATACAAGCAGAGATACAAATGCTCAAGAAAATAAACAGATAAAGAAATAAACATAAAATTAGAAGGACAGGAGAGAATTAACATTACTAAAAGTACAGTATGATTAATCAAAAATCATTCAAGTAAAGAGATTAGCTAAAGACTTTGAGGGGCTTCCTTGCTGGCTCAGTGATAAAGAATCTGCCTGCAAAGGAGGAGACCCAGATTCGATCCCTGGGTCAGGGAAGTCCCCTAGAGGAGGCCATGGCAACCCACTCTAGTACTCTTGCCTAGAGAATCCCATAGACAGAGGAGCCTGGTGGGCTGCAGTCCATAGGGTCACAGAGAGTTGGACATGACTGAAGTGACTAAATAGCAGCACCAGCAGTAAAGACTTGAAGATATTATATAGCAAATTACAGTTATGGAAGACAGGTCCAAGAAATCCTCTCAATGCAGAATTATAGTCCCTAGAGTTAGTAGGAAAAGATGATGTTTAGTTTAGTACCTAATGACTTAAAGTGCCATGCCACCCTCACATGGAGATGTCCCATAGAAAGTTAGAAGAATGGGTCTGTTATTCAGGAGAGAGGTGGATGCCACTTCAGAACATTGTTTTCACATTAAGAGTCTGGGTAACCTACTGCACTCCAAAAACTTGGATATATGACTAGTGATACTTCCAACCATTATAACCAGTGATACTTACAAAGAGCTAATCTCCATCCTCCTTTCCTTGTTATGTTATATGCTCCAAATATTCAGTTAATAGTTTACTACACATAATAACAGTGACAGAGATTCTCAAGATGAATGACATTCTTATAATGGCACAAACTTCGTCTGAGTGAAACTTTCATCACCTTAGAGCACAAAATGCACGCTGAGAATAATTTTGTGACAGATGCAACTTTTACAGATTTTTATCTTCCTTTCATGTGCATAGAGGAGAGCGTAATCAGACCCAAATGACTGAAGGGCAAGCAGCAGGATAGAGAATGTATCCACAAAGGGATTCTGTTAATAGCCAAACATAAGTGACATTTACCACATGATGCTGACATAACCCTGAAAATAGTCACAAGTTTGATATGGGATTTTAGAAGTCATATGTTTTAAACCTAAACATTTCCTCTGTTTTTAATCAACTTTTTATGATTGTATAAGAAAATCAAGATATATAATTTGCTAGATTTCAGACCATCCATTTTAGATAAGGAATTTAGGACAATGGAAGAAAAATTTCCCTTCATTTTTCTGAGGCACATGGATTAAGGACCTAAAAAGCGGACTTTCAAGTTTGAGCAGTATCAGTTTTTTTATATATATAAGTTTTCCCTTGAGTCACTGTAAAACATTTTATGGTTTCAGGAAGAACTAGGGCATCCAAGGATAGAAAAGTGGAAATGTATCTTTATTTATCTGCATGCCATTATTGAGAGACATACCAACAGAATTCAAGAACCTGTAGTCTAACCATTATATCTGATTTTGGTTCCTGGCTTCCCCTCTTACTATTTATGTGACCTTCTGCAATGCTGTTAACATCTTGTACCTTGCTTTTCCCATCTGTTAAAATGAGGATGGTAATGAATCTATATGGGTGACAGCTATTTCATATAATTTCACAATACTGATCAGCACATAACATGCAATCAATTAATTTCATATTTTATAACAAGCTTACATTGTTATATCTTATCATATGTAAGCCTCTCAACAATGCAATGAAATATGCAGACATTACAGTGCCTCTAATTGGTTGAATTGTGTCCCCTTAAAAAAAGAGAAAGAACATTGAAATCCCAACATCCAGTAACTCAGAACATGACCTTACTTGCATATAGGATCACTGAAGATGTATTTAGTTAAGATAAAGTCATACTTAAAAGATAAAGTCACACTGGGGCTTCCCAGATGGCTCAGACAGTATAGAATCTGCCTGCAATGCAGGAGACCTGGGTTCAGTCTCTGGGTCAGGAAGATCCCCTGGAGAAGGGCACAGCAAACCACTCCAGTATTCTTGCCTGGAGACTTCTATGGACAGAGGAGCCTGGCAGGCTGCAGTCCATGGGATTGCACAGAGTTGGACATGACATAACACTTTCACTTTCTTTTCAAAGTCATACTGGAGTAGGGTGCTGTTAATCAAATATGACTAGGGAATCCTGATAAGATAACATGTGAAGCCAGAGACACAAAGGGAGAATGCCATGTGACAACTAAAACAGACAATGAAGGTATGCAGGTCCAAGCCAAGCACAGCAGAGATTGTAAGCAAACCATGAGAAGCTAGGAAAATGCAAAGAAAGATTTCCGTACAGATTTCAGAGGGAGTATACTCCTGCCTTGATTTTAGATTTTTAACCTGCAGAAGTGTGAAGATAATGTACTTTAGTTGTTTTAAGTCACCACGTTTATGGCTTTTGTTACAACAGCTCTAGGAAACTAATACAATTCCGATTTCATAAATAAGGAAATTCAGGTCCAGACAGTAAAAGGTCACATAATTATCCAAGATCATATAATTAGTAAGTAAAGAAAGCGATATGTTTTAGATTTAAGACCCAACTCCCTGTCTCTTTCCAGCATTCCTCCATAAAACTTCCACTCCAGGCAGCCATGATTCTCAACTAGTCCTTCCCCACTGCCAGGCATGTATACCGTGCATTTGGTCATAGAAAGAAGAATGTGTTTGTGACTAGTTCCTCCACACCAGACATTACACTGACAGTTTGCATATATAATGTTCTCTCAGCCTGAAATATTTGCCTTCATTTATCCTTCACAAAAATCCTCACCTTCAAATTCTAAGTCAGACACCCCCAAGTCCTTGTTTTTCATCTACCTTGTCAGAATTACTCCTTTTTTCCTGTTTATATCCACGTTCTATCATTATTTATTATCCATTTTTTCATTTAGCTCTCATTTCATTCAGTTGTGTTTGCAGGTGATTAGTAACTTGAATGAAGACATTAGTAACCTCATGAATTTTAAGTTCCTTAGAGTCAGGATCAATAAACTAAGGCATTCACGCCTTTTAAATGCATCACTTGCTACATCTGTTTATGTCATATGTAATCTCTGTCTTAGTCTCCAACCCAGAAATTAATCAACAGCCTGTTAGGGACAGAGGGAAGACTTCCATGATAGTGTATGAATCTTGGGTTTCCAGTAGTTTGTCACTATTGTCATTGTGTATTGACTGGCTCTCCATTTATACCACTATTCATACCTCTTCCTTGGAGAAGGAAATTGCAACCCACTCCAACATTCTTGCCTGGAAAATCCCATGGATGGAGGAGACTGGCAGGCTACAGTCGATGGGGTCGCAAAGAATCGGACACAACTGAGCGACTTCACTAGCACTATACCTCTTCCTCAATTGTATGTCTTCTGTTACAGTTTAAATTTCACTGAATCTTTAGAAGACCCTAAACTAAGAGCTCACTTCATCTCAATATTCAAGAAAATAGTGAGACTGAAAACTTAGAGTCAAAAGTTGCATTTTAGAAATTGTTTTCATAAAATAATGTTTAAAAAGGCAAAAGTCAGAATCTGAATTAATTAAAATTATATTTAAGCAATTTAATTTTGGCAATATCACTCCTTCTGAAGAAATTTTCAAAAGATTTTGCTAGTTTGAATTCTGTAATTTTTATTTCTTGTCCATAATTTCCCACCAAAAATTAAGTTAAAAAAAAACTACACACACATATGCACACACATAGGGACAGTACATTAGACCAAAAGTCAACACAAACTATGACTTATCATATTAAGCAGAGTCAGACTGATTTCACTGCTATTCTGAAGTATCTACATAATGCAGCAGAACTATTACACAGTGCAGATGAGCTAGTCTAAGCTTTGCTAGCTATAAAGGTTCCCAGAAATGGGAAAATCCTTGTACTGTAGAAGAATTTGCATTACAAAGAGATGGTAATACCAAAAACTTAAGTGGAACTGAAAATACTTAGCGTTAAGCCAAGCCATCCCTTTGTATATATGTTATTTCAACTCCTGTAGCACCCTTCATTCTTCAAAGTAATAAGGCACTTGACAAATGATATAAATATCGTTTTTTTCGCTTGTATGTGATAATAACCAAGATAAAGTTTAAATGTCAGCAGAAGACTTTGCTTGGAGTGCTGCCTGAAGCCTATCCCAAAGGAAAGCAACAATGTCTTTGAGAAAAAAAATCTGAGGTTTACTGACCTTTCCATTTGATATTAGTTGATTTTAGAGAATGATTTGTTAAGTTTGGGAATGTTAGATACTTACTTAAGTGTTTATGTTTATGCAGACTGATGTCAGCAAAGTAGATTTTAACCTCTTGGGAAAGAAATATGTTTTAACCATTTTTGCATGTATATAACATTTAGCATAATAGTAGGCAAATAGTAGGGTATTCAAGAAATGCAGTTTTTTTTCTACCAGTTTTCCTTTTACTATATTTGTTCCATTCTTATTCTATTTCCTTGTAAGCTTACTTAAATTTTGTTGTCTTTTGGAAGTAGAATAATTAATTAAAGTGTGATGAACTGATACTTAATTAGCCTTGTGCACTGAAAAAAAAAAAATAGCACAACATAAAAGTTGAGAGCTATGTTTTATTCAGCAAGCTTCTTAGGATCTCAAGCCTAGAAGACAGCATCTCAAATGAATCTGAGAGACTGCTCCCAGAAGGCAAGTAGGGAACCAGGATTGATAGGAATTTTTGCAACAATGGGCAGGTAGTCAGAACATCAAAATGTTATTACAGAAAGCCAGGTATCTCAAGTTAAGAAATTTAGGGCTTTTCTATGTATGGGTCATGTAGTACCTTGATGACTGCAACATCCTTTGTTTACCTACATGGCTGGCAGCATTCTTAGTTTACAGCCTTAATTAAATAGCTTAAGATACTAATACAGTATAATGGCAGGGAAAAGAGCAAAACTATCTGAAAGAAGAAGGTGGAGTCAATATGGCACAAAACTATATAACCAAAATGGATTTTTTAATAGGATTATATAATATTTGGGCATTAGTTTGCCAGGTCTGAATACAATATATATTGTATTTATTGGCCAATTCCTTTCTGCTACCTTTAATACAGTTGATGCTTCTGAACGTACCTAATGTCATAATGTTTTAACTACTCAGTTTTTCTTTTTCAGTATTTTTAGGCTATTCCCAATGTTTTCAGTTCTTTTAAAATGAAAGTGGCATTAAGCAATATGTTAACTCTCTCTCTCAGTCCAATCTCATTTCACACATCCCCATTAATTTTGTTCAGTATTTCTATCAGGATCTTCTCAAATGTATTGTGATAAAGCAGAATTCTTATCACTGCTTACAAAAATTCATTTGGAATCACAATGTTTGTCTGCAGATATCTCCCAAAGGATTTGCCAAGGTTGGTTTGGATTTATTATATTATAGAGTTTGAATTACAGAATTACAGACCATAACGCTGACTTTGTTTTTCCTTCTCTTGCCATAATCATTCAATTTCTCCAAAGAACAGGAAGAACTTTGTGGTTAAGTTCTTGTGGTGGTGAGGGCAAAGGGTACTAAGCTAAAAAAGAGAGAGAGAGAGAGAGAGAGAGAAGAGGTCAAAAATGGAAGAAAGAGAATAAAGAAGAGAAACACACATGAAAAAAATCCTGGGTGAACTCAAGATGGCAGGTGGTAGAAAGGCTGTTTTGTAAGATTAAATGGGACCAATGACAAAACAGTAAGGTGGCATTCCTCCAAGATATTGTGGTTACTTCTATCTTGCTTCAGTTCAGTTCAGTTCAGTTCAGTCTCCCAGTCGTGTCCGACGCTGTAGGACCCCATGAACCGCAGCACGCCAGGCCTCCCTGTCCATCACCAGCTCCTGGAGTCCACCCAGACCCTTATCCATCGAATAGGTGGTGCCATCCAACCATCTCATCCTCTGTCGTCCCCTTCTCCTCCTGCCCTCAGTCTTTCCCAACATTAGGGTCTTTTCAAATGAGTTAGCTCTTCTCATCAGGCTGCCAAAGTATTGGAGTTTCAACTTCAGCATCATTCCCTCCAAAGAAATCCCAGGGCTGATTTCCTTTATAATGGACTGGTTGGATGTCCTTGCTGTCCAAGGGACTCTCAAGAGTCTTCTCCAACACCACAGTTCAAAAGCATCAATTCTTCAGCGCTCAGCCTTCTTCACAGTCCAACTCTCACATCCATCCATACATGACTACTGGAAAAACCATAGCCTTGACTACATGGACCTTTGTTGACAAAGTAATGCCTCTGCTTTTTGATATGCTGCCTAGGTAGTAAGCATCTTTTAATTTCGTGGCTGCAATCACAATCTGCAGTGACTTTGGAGCACCCCCTCCCCAAAAAAAAAGTCGACACTGTTTCCACTGTTTCCCCATCTATTTGCCATGAAGTGATGGGACCAGATGCCATCATCTTCGTTTTCTGAATGTTGAGCTTTAAGCCAACATTTTCACTCTCCTCTTTCACTTTCATCAAGAGGCTCTTTTTCACTTTCTGCCATAAGTGTGGTGTCATCTGCATATCTGAGTTTATTGATATTTATCTTGGCAATCTTGATTCCAGCTTGTGCTTCTTCCAGCCCAGCATTTCTCATGATGTACTCTGCATAGAAGTTAAATAAGCAGGTTGACAATGTATAACCTTGATTTACTCCTTTTCCTATTTGGAACCAGTCTGTTGTTCCATGTCCAGTTCTAACTGTTGCTTCCTGACCTGCATACAGGTTTCTCAAGAGGCAGGTCAGATGGTCTGATATTCCCACCTCTTGAAGAATCTTCCACAGTTTACTGTGATCCACACAGACAAAGGCTTTGGCAAAGGCTTTGGCAAAGTCAATAAAGCAGAAGTAGATGTTTTTCTGGAACTCTCTTGCTTTTTCGATGATCCAGCAGATGTTGGCAATTTGATCTCTGGTTCCTCTGCCTTTTCTAAAACCAGCTTAAACATCTGGAAGTTCACAGTTCACGTATCGCTGAAGCCTGGCTTGGAGAATTTTGAGCATTACTTTACTAGCGTGTGAGATGAATGCAATTGTGTGGTAGTTTAAGCATTCTTTGGCTTTGCCTTTCTTTGGGATTGGAATGAAAATGACCCAAACAAAAAATGGGCCAAAGAACTAAATAGACATTTCTCCAAAGAAGACATACAGATGGCTAACAAACACATGAAAAGATGCTCAACATCACTCATTATCAGAGAAATGCAAATCAAAACCACTATGAGGTACCATTTCACGCCAGTCAGAATGGCTGCAATCCATAAGTCTACAAGCAATAAACGCTGGAGAGAGTGTGGAGAAAAGGGAACTCTCTTACACTGTTGGTGGGAATGCAAACTAGTACAGCCACTATGGAGAACAGTGTGGAGATTCCTTAAAAAACTGGAAATAGAACTGCCTTATGATCCAGCAATTCCACTGCTGGGCATACACACTGAGGAAACCAGAAAGGAAAGAGACACATGTACCCCAATGTTCATTGCAGCACTGTTTATAATAGCCAGGACATGGAAGCAACCTAAATGCCCATCAGCAGATGAATGGATAAGAAAGCTGTGGTACATATACACAATGGAGTATTACTCAGCCATTAAAAAGAATACATTTGAATCAGTTCTAATGAGATGGATGAAACTGGAACCTATTATACAGAGTGAAGTAAGCCAGAAAAAAAACACCAATACAGTATACTAACGCATATATATGGAATTTAGAAAGATGGTAATAATAACCCTGTGTATGAGACAGCAAAAGAGACACCGATGTATAGATCAGTCTTATGGACTCTGTAGGAGAGGGAGAGGGTGGGGAGATTTGGGAGAATAGCATTGAAACATGTATAATATCATGTATGAAACGAGTGGCCAGTCCAGGTTCGATGCACGGTACTGGATGCTTGGGGCTGGTGCACTGGGACGACCCAGAAGGAGGGGAGGGGAGGGAGGAGGGAGGAGGGTTCAGGATGGGGAACTCGGGTATACCTGTGGCGGATTCATTTCAATATTTGGCAAAACTAATACAATATTGTAAAGTTTAAAAATAAAATCAAATTAAAAAAAAAAAAAGAAAATTGACCTTTTCCAGTCCTGTGCCCACTGCTGAGTTTTCCTAATTTGCTGACATATTGAGTGCAGCACTTTCGCAGCATCATCTTTTAGGTCTTGAAATAGCTCAACTGGAATTCCATCACCTCCACTAGCTTTGTTCATAGTGATGCTTCCTAAGGCCCACTTGAGTTCACATTCCAGGATGTCTGCTTGACATCCTGCTTGAAAAATGTAAATAGATCTAAAATTGAATGTTACTTTTCAAGTTCTGTCATATTGTACAAAGCATTAATATAATAATATTGCAGCTAACACAGAAGTTTGAAAATAGAAATAACTATAAAGTCCTATAAGGTTTAAATTTGAAGGATGTATTTAAGATATGATTTTTTATTATTTTCTCCCATTCTGAAAGCTGTCTTTTCACCTTGCTTATAGTTTCTTTTGTTGTGCAGAAGCTTTTAATTTTAATTAGATCCCATTTGTTTATTTTTGCTTTTATTTCCAATATTCTGGGAAGTGGGTCATAGAGGATCCTGCTGTGACTTATGTCAGAGAGTGTTTTGCCTACGTTCTCCTCTAAGAGTTTCATAGTTTCTGGTCTTATGTTTAGATCTTTAATCTATTTTGAGTTTATTTTTGTGTATGGTGTTAGAAAGCATTCCAGTTTCATTCTTTTACAAGTGGTTGACCAGTTTTCCCAGCACCGCTTGTTAAAGAGATTGTCTTTTCTCCATTGTATATTCCTACCTCCTTTGTCAAAGATAAGGTGTCCATAGGTGTGTGAGTTTATCTCTGGGCTTTCTATTTTGTTCCATTGATCTATATTTCTGTCTTTGTGCCAGTACCATACTGTCTTGATGACTGTGTCTTTGTAGTAGAGCCTGAAGTCAGGCAGGTTGACTCCTCCAGTTCCATTCTTCTTTTGCAAGATTGCTTTGGCTATTCGAGATTTTTTGTATTTCCATACAAATTTTGAAATTATTTGTTCTAGCTCTGTGAAAAATGCCATTGGTAGCTTGATAGGGATTGCATTGAATCTATAGATTGCTTTGGGTAGTATACTCATTTTAACTATATTGATTCTTCCAATCCATGAACATGGTATATTTCTTCATCTATTAGTGTCCTCTTTGATTTCTTTCACCAGTGTTTTATAGTTTTCTATATATAAGTCGTTTCAGTCATGTCCGACTCTGTGCAACCCCATAGACTGCAGCCCACCAGGCTTCCCCATCCCTGGGATTCCCCAGGCAAGAACACTGGAGTGGTTTGCCATTTCCATAAATAGGTCTTTAGTTTCTTTAGGTAGATATAGTCCTAAGTATTTTATTCTTTTCGTTGCAATGGTGAATGGGATTGTTTCCTTAATTTCTCTATTTTCTCATTATTAGTGTATAGGAATGCAAGGGATTTCTGTGTGTTGATTTTACATCCTGCAACTTTACTATAATAGCAAATGAAGCTACTGACAAACAACTAACCTCAAAAATATACAAGCAACTCCTGCAGCTTAGTTCCAGAAAAATAAACGACCCAATCAAAAAAATGGGCCAATGAACTAAATAGACATTTCTCCAAAGAAGACATACAGATGACTAACAAACACATGAAAAGATGTGCAACATCACTCATTATCAGAGAAATGCAAATCAAAACCACAATGAGGTACCATTTCATGCCAATCAGAATGGCTGTGATCCAAAAGTCTACAAGCAATAAATGCTGGAGAGGATGTGGAGAAAAGGGAACCCTCTTACACTGTTGGTGGGAATGCAAACTAGTACAGCCACTATGGAGAACAGTGTGGCGATTCCTTAAAAAACTGGAAATAGAACTGCCATATGACCCAGCAATCCCACTGCTGGGCATACACACCAAGGAAACCAGAATTGAAAGAGACATATGTCCCCCAATGTTCATCACAGCACTGTTTATAATAGCCAGGACATGGAAGCAACCTAGATGTCCATCAGCAGATGAATGGATAAGAAAGCTGTGGTACATATACACAATGGAGTATTTACTCAGCCATTAAAAAGAATACATTTGAATCAGTTCTAATGAGGTGGATGAAACTGGAGCTGATTATACAGAGTGAAGTAAGCCAGAAAGAAAACACCAATACAGTATGCTGCTGCGGCTAAGCTACTTCAGTCATGTCCAACTCTGTGTGACCCCATAAACAGCAGCCCATCAGGCTCCATCCCTGGGATTCTCCAGGCAGGAACACTGGAGTAGGTTGCCATTTCCTTCTCCAATGTGTGAAAGTGAAAAGTGAAAGTGAAGTCTCTCAGTCGTGTCCGAGTCTTAGCGATCCCATGAACTGCAGCCTACTAGACTCCTCTGTCCATGGGATTTTCCAGGCAAGAGTACTGGAGTGGGGTGCCATTGCCTTCTCCCCAATACAGTATACTAACACATATATATGGAATTTAGAAAGATGGTAACGATAACCCTGTATGCGAGACAGCAAAAGAGACACAGATGTATAGAACAGTCTTTTGGACTCTGTGTTTGTTTGGGGGGGGGAGGGGATGATTTGGTAGAATGGCATTGAAACATATATAATATCATATAAGAAACAAATCGCCAGTCCAGGTTTGATGCAGGATACAGGATGCTTGGGGCTGGTGCACTGGGATGACCCAAAGGAATGGTATGGGGAGGGAGGTGGGAGGGGGGTTCAGGATTGGGAACACGTGTACATCCGTGGTGGATTCATGTTGATGTATGGCAAAACCAATACAATATTGTAAATTAATTAGCCTCTAATTAAAATAAATAAATTTAAATTTTAAAAAGATATGATTTTTTAAAAATTAATTCATGTGTAAATTATGTGCTGAATTGCATTGTCACCAAATTCACCTGTTGAAGCCCTACCTCCCAGAACCTCAGTGTAACTATATTTGGAGATAGGGCCTTTAAAAAAGTGATTAATTTTAAAGGAGACCTGTATGGTGGGCCTAATCCAATTTGACTAGTGTCCTTATAATAAGAGCAAATTTGGACAGAGAGACACGAGGGATGCACAAGGAAAAGAGTATATTAAAACACAGAGGGAAGGCAGCAGTCTGCCAGCCAAAGAAGGAGGCCTCTATTGACTAAAAATTATTCACAACCTAAAAGTTGAGTTATATTTTATTCTGTGGTGCTTTTTAGGACTTCAAATCCTAGAGACATCGTCTCTGGTAAACCTGAGATAATTGATCCAAGGAGTCAAAGAGGGGCAGTTGGGATATTTAAGAATTTTACATCAAAAGACAGGTTTTATAAATGTAAACTATATATATATATATATTATATATACATATTATATATATATTCTTAATTAAAGAAAACCATATATGTCAGGTTAAAGAATTTAGCCCTTTTCTATGTGTGGGAAGATGCAAGACACTGGGCTCACTGAAATCATTCCTTATCAAGATAAGGAAACTACTATCTTAAGATAGCAAGCATCTCAGCTATCTGGAGCCAGTATCCTGTGCTTTTACCTCCTGAGTTTCCTCAAGACTCACCATTAGGGAGTGGCTATAGTCTGATGGCTGCTAGATGGCAGGTATTCTTTTCCTTCTAGAGTTCTCTCAGGGCTCACCAGCTCCCCACCCAGTGGTGGCTGCCTGTGACATCATTTGTTTACTGATATGGCAGGCAATATTCCACTTCTCTATATGACAAAGGTTCATATAGTCAAAGCTATGGTTTTTCCAGTAGTCATGTACAGATGTTAGAGTTTGACCATAAAGAATGCTGAACCTTTAAGAATTGATGCTTCTGAGTTGTGGTGCTGGCGAAGACTCTTGAGATCCCTTGAACTGCAAGGAAATCAAGTAAGTCAATCCTAAAAGAAATCAACCCTGAATACCATTGGAAGGACTGATGCTGAAGCTGAAGCTCTAATACTTTGGCCACCTGATGTGAAGAGCCAACTCACTGGAAAACAATCTGATGCTGGGAAAGCAGCTAATAAGGTGGCTAGATAGCATCACTGACTCAATGGACATGAATTAGAGCAAACTCTGGGAGACAGTGGAAGACAGAGAAATCTGATGCACTGAAGTCAATGGGCTGGCAAAGAGTCAGACATGACTTATTGACTAAACTACAACAACAATTCAATTTCTCACCTAAAAGAAACTAAACTCATCAGCATCTTGATCTTGGACTTCCAGCCTCTAGAAATACAAGAAATTAATTTCTGTTGCTTAAGCCTGTTGTACAGTATTTTGTTATGGCATCCCTAGCAAACTAATACAACATGCATATGGTTTTACAAGTCAAACAGTTTAGTTAGGCTTAAAAACACCCCATCGTCTCCTGCTCCACAGTCCGCTCATCCCAATTCCTACATCTCAATTTCCACTACAACAAAGACAATTTCTACCAGGTCTTTTAGTTTTT
This sequence comes from Bos grunniens, assembly GCF_055505025.1. Lineage (NCBI taxonomy): Eukaryota > Metazoa > Chordata > Mammalia > Artiodactyla > Bovidae > Bos > Bos grunniens. The sequence continues at coordinate 2,598,159 of NC_141179.1, read as the reverse complement.
CTTTCTGGTGTTATATATTTTACTGTTGTTCAGTCACTCAGTTGTGTCCATCTCTGCTACCCCATGGCCTGCAGCATGTCAGGCTTCCCTGTCTTTTACCATCTTCCAGAGTTTGCTCAAACTCATGCCCACTGAGTTGGTGATGCCATACCACTATCTCGTCCTGTCATCCCCTTCCCCTCCTGCCTTCAATCTTTCCCACCATCAGGGTCTTTTCAAATGAGATGGCTCTTTGCATCAGGTGGTTGAAGTATTAGAGTTTCAGCTTCAGCATCAGTCCTTCCACTGAATATTCAGGACTGATTTCCTTTAGGATTGACTGGCTTGATCTTCTTGCTGTCCAAGTGACTCTTAAGAGTCTTCTCCAACACCATAATTTGAAGCCATCATCAATTCTTTGGAGCTCATTCTTTTTTACTGTCCAGCTTTCACATCCATACATGATTACTGGAAAAACCATAACTTTGACTATTCAGACTTTTGTAGGCAAAGTAATGTCTTTGCTTTTTAATAGGCTGTCTAGGTTTGTCTAGGTGTTATACATTTAACTATTTAAATATCATTTTGTGTTATTTCTTTAAGTTTTTTGTTAAGTGAAAGTGAAGTCGCTCAGTCATGTCCTGCTCTTTGTGACCCCATGGACTGTAGCCTACGAGGTTTCTCCATCCATGGAATTTTCCAGGCAAAAGTACTGGAGTGGGTTGCCATTTCCTTCTGCAGGGGATCTTCCCGACCCAGGGATCGAACCTGGGTCTCCTGCATTGCAAACAGGTGCTTTTACCATCTGAGAAACAATGTTTAATGATTCCCACTAAGAAAGATGGAGATTTTGCTCTTAAGGACCTTATTCCACTAACACAAAACCACATCTTACACACATTTCACGTCTCTCATCTTTACAATATAAATTCATCATTCTATTCGGTGCTTTCATTTCTATGATTACTGAACTATTAATCACAATTAAGCCACATAGACACCATGAGTATAATTGGACAATATTCATTTTCCCTGGAGTTAATAATTTCCTTACAGACTGTACACAAATAACAAGTCAGTTGTCTTTTCAGAAAGATCTCCCAATAAACCAGGGGTCTCCTCATTTTTTAAATTTATTTTTTAATTGAAGAATAATTGCATTATAGAATTTTGTTGTTTTCTGTCAAACCTCAACATGAATCAGCCATATGTATACATATGTCCCTTTCCTCATGAACCTCCCTCCCATCTCCTCCCCCATCCCACCCCCATAGATTGGTACAGAGTTCCTGTTTGAGTTCCCTGAGACAAACAGCAAATTCCTGTTGACTATCTATTTGATATGGCAATGGAAGTTTCCATGTTACTCTTTCCATACATCGCACCCTCCCCTCCCCTCCCCTCCCCATGTCCATAAGTCTGTTCTCTATGTCTGTTCTTCCATTTTTCTAGACTCCATAAATATGCGTTAGTATATGATATTCATCTTTCTCTTTCTGACTTTCTTCACTCTGCATAATAGGATCTAGGTTCACCCACCTCATTAGAACTGACTCAAACGGGTTCCTTTTTACGACTGAGTAATATTCTATTGTGTATATGTAGCACAACATCTTTATCCATTAATCTGTCAATGGATATCTAGGTTGCTTCCATGTTCTAGCTATTGTAAACAGTGTGGCAATGAACATTGGGGTACATGCATCTTTTTCAATTTTGGTCACTGCAGGGTAAATGATAGGAGTGAGATACCTGGGTCATATGGTGATTTCACTCCTAGTTTTTTAAGGAATCTCCATACCATCTTCCATAGTGGCTGTATCAATTTACATTCTCACCAACAGTGCAGAAGTGTTCCCTTTTCTCCAACCCTTTCCAGCATTTATTGTTTGCAAACATTTTGATGATGGCCATTCTGACTGGTATGAGGTGATATCTTATCGTAGTTCTGTTTTGCATTTCTCTAATAATGAGAGATGTTGAGCATCTTTTTACGTGTTTGTTAGCCATCTGTATGTCTTCTTTGGAGAACTGCCTGTTTAGGTATTTTTCCCACTTTTTGATTGGATTCTTTTGGTTTTTTTTTTTTTGGTATTGAGTTGAATGAGCTGCTTGTATATTCTGGAAATGTATCATTTGTCAGTTGTTTCATTTGCTATTATTTTCTCCCATTCTGAGGGTTGTCTTGTTTACAGTTGTTTATGGTTTCCTTAACTGTGCAAAAGCTTTTAAGTTTAATCAGGTCCCACTCATTTACTTTTGTTTTTATTTCCATTCCTCTAGGAGGTGAGTCATAGAGGACCTTGCTTTGATTTATGTCATTGAGTGTTCTGCCTATGTTTTCCTCTAATAATTTTATAGCTTATGGTCTTACATTTAGGTTTTTAATCCATTTTTAGTGTGTCTTTGTGTATGATCTTAGGAAGTGTTCCAATTTAATTATTTCGTATGTAGCTGTCCAGTTTTACCAGTGCCAGTTATTGAAGATGCTATCTTTGCCCCATTGTATATTCTTGCCTCCTTTGTCAAAAATAAGGTACCCATAGGCTCATGGGTTTATTTCTGGGCTTTCTATCTTGTTCCATTGGTCTATATTTCTGTTTTTGTGCCATTACCATACTGTCTTGATTACTGTAGCTTTGTAGTATAATCTGAAGTCAAGAAGGTTGATTCCTCCAGCTCCATTCTTCTTACTCAAGACTGCTTTGGCTATTCAGGGTCTTTTGTGTTTCTAGTTCTGTGAAAATTCCATTGGTAAGTTGATAGGGATCACACTGAATCTGCAGACTGCATTTGCCAGCATGATCTTTTTCACAATACTGACTCTCCTTACCCAGGATCATGGAATATCTCTTCATCTGTTTATGTCATCTTTGATTTCTTTCAACGGTGTCTGATAATTCTCTGTATACAGTTCTTTTGCCCCCTTAGGTATGTTTCTTCCTAGATATTTTATTTGTTGTTGTTGTTGTTGTTGTTGCAATGGTGAATGGGATTGATTCCTTGATTTTTTTTTTCTTTCTGATTTTTCATTGTTGGTATATAGGAAGGAATGCAAGTGATTTCTGTGTATTGATTTTGTATCCTGTGACTTTGCTAAATACACTGATTAACTCTAGTAATTTTCTGATACTGTCTTTAGGGTTTTCTATGTATAGTACCATGTCATCTGCAAACAGTGAGAACTTTGATTCTTCTTTTCTGACCTGGATTACTTTTATTTCTTTTTCTTCTCTGATGGCTGTAGCTAGGACTTCCAAAACTAAGTTGAATAATAGTGGTGAGAGTGGACACTCTTGTCTTGTTCCTCACCTAAGGGGAAATGCTTGCAGTTTTTCACCATTGAGAATAATGTTTGCTGTGGACTTATCATATATGGCCTTTACTATGTTGAGGTAGGTTCCTTCTGTGCCCACTTTTGGAATGCTGCTGCTGCTGCTAAGTCACTTCAGTCGTGTCCGACTCTGTGCAACCCCATGGACTGCAGCCGTTTTATCAAAAATGTGTGCTTAATTTTGTCAAAGGCTTTTTCTTCATCAACTGAGATTATTGAGTGTTTTTTATCTTTTAATTACTTAAAATGGTGTATTACATTGATTACTTTCCATATATTGAAGACTCCTTGCATTACTGGAATAAACCCAACTTGGTCATGGTGTATGAGTTTTGTAATGTGTTGTTGAATTCTGTAAGCTAGAATTTTGTTGAGGATTTTTGTACCTATGTTCATCAGTGATATTGGCCTATAGTTTTCTTTTTCCTGTTGTTTACATCTGGTTTTGGTATCAGGGTGATGGTAGCCTCATAGAATGAGTCTGGAAGCATTTCTTCCTCTGAAACTTTTTGAAAGTGTTTTAGAAGGAGAGGCATAAGCTCTCCTCTAAATATTTGATAGAACTTACCTCTGAAGCCATCTGGTCCTGGGCTTTTGTTTTTCAAAAAATTTTGATCACAGTTTTGATTTTGGTTCATAATTTCTATTTCTTCCTGGTTCAATCTTGGAAGATTGGATATTTCTAACAATCTGTCCATTTCTTCCAGGTTGTCCATTTTATTGTCATATAGTTGTTCAAAATAGCCTCATAATCCTTTGTATTTCTGCACTGTCTGTTGTAACCTCTTCTTTTTCATTTTTAACTTTGTTGATTTCATTTTTCTCTCTTTTTTTCTTGATGAGTCTGGCTAAAGGTTTGTCAATTTTGTTTGTCTTCTCAGAGAACCAGGTTTTAGTTTTATTAACTTTTACTATTATTTCTTTCATTTCATTTTTATTTATTTCTGCTCTGGTCTTATGATTTCTCTCCTTCTGCTACTGTTGGTTTTTTTTTTTTTTTTTTTGCTTTTTTTCTTCTTTTTCCAGTTGTTTTTGGTGTAAAGTTAGGTTGTCTCTTCTATGGTTTTCTTGTTTCTAGAAATAGGATTGTATTGCTATAAATGTCCCTCTTAAAAATCTTTTTGCTGCATCCCATAGATTCTGAGTTGTTGTGTGTTTTTTGTTTTTGTGGGGTTTTTTTTTTCTGTAATTTTTTGTCATTGTCATTTGTTTCTAGGATTTTGTTTTTATTTCCCTTTTGATTTCTTCAGTAACCTGTTCATTATTTAGAAACGTATTGTTTAATCTCCATGTGTTTGAGGTTTTTTGTTTTGTTTTGTTTTGTTTTTTACAGTTTTTTTTCTTGGAATTAATATTTAGTCTCATAACATTGTGGTCAGAAAATAAAATATGCTTGATACAATTTCAGTTTTCTTGAATTTACTGAGATTTGATTTGTGACCCAGGATGTGGTCTCTCCTGGAGAATGTTCCATGTGCACTAGAAAAGAAGCTGTATTCTGCATTTGGATGGAATGTCCTGAAGATATCTATGAGATCCATCTAGTCTAATGTATCATTTAAGACTTCTGTTTCTTTATAAATTGTCTGCTTTTATGATTTGTCCTTTGATGTAAGTGGGGTGTTAAAGTCTCCTACTAATATTTTTACTGTCAATTTTCTCCTTTTATGTCTGTTAGTATTTGTCTTATGCATTGAGGTTCTCCTATGTTCAATGCATAGACATTTACAATTGCTATGTCTTCCACTTGTATTGATCCTTTGATCATTATGCAGGGTCCTTTCTTATATCTTGTAATATTCTGCATTTTAAGGTCTATTTTGTCTGATATGAGGATTGCTACTCCATCTTTTGATTTCCATTTGCATGGAATATATTTTTCGATCCTCTCACTTTTAGTCTATATGTATCTGTAGGCCTGAAATGAGTTTCTTGTAGACAGCATATATATGGGGCTTGTGCTTGTATCCATTCAGCTAGTCTGTGTCTTTTGATTGGAGCATTTAATCCATTTACATTTAAAGTAATTATTGATATATATGTTCCTATTGCCATTTTCTTAATTGTTTCAGGTTTGGTTTTGCAGATCTTTTACTTCTCTTCTACTTCCTGACTATATAAGTCCCTTTAACATTTGTTGTCGAGCTGGTTTGGTGGTACTGAATTCTCTTAATGTTTCAGTTCTGTTCAGTCTGTTCAGTCGCTCAGTTGTGTCTGACTCTTAATGTTTACTTATCTGTAAAGGTTTTGATTTCTCCATCAATTTTGAATGAGATCTTACTGGGTCAAGTAATCTTGGTTGTTGCTTTTTCCCTTGCAGTACTTTAAATATATTCTGCCATTCCCTTTTGGCCTGCACAGTTTCTGCTGAAAGATAAGCTGTTAAGAACATGGGTCTTCCCTTGTATGTTACTTTTTGCTTCTCCCATGCTGCTTTTAGTATTCTTTTTTTGTGTTTGGTCTTTGTTAGTTTGATTAGTATGTCTTGCATGTTTCTCCTTGGGTTTATCCTGTATGGGATTCTTTCTGCCTCTTGGACTTGATTGACTGTTTCCTTTTCCATGTTGGGGAAATTTTCAATTATAATCTCTTCAAAAAATTTCTCACACCCCTTCTTTTTCTCTTCTTCTTCTAAGACCCCTATAATTTGAATGTTAGTGCAGTTAATAGTGTCCCAGAGGTCTCTGAGACTATCCTTAGTTCTTTTCATTCTTTTTACTTTATTCTGCTCTTCAGCAGTTATTTCCAACATTTTATCTTCCAGGTCATTGATCCATTTTTCTGCTTCAGACATTCTGCTATTGATTCTTTCCAAAGTATTTTTAATTTCAGTAATTGTGTTGTTGGTCTCTATATGCTTATTCCTTAACTCTTATAGGTCTTTGTTAATTGATTCTTCTATTTTCTCCATTTTTTTAAGTTTTTGATCACCTTTTCTATCATTATTCTGAATCCTTTTTCAGGTAGTTTGCCTATTTCCTCTTTATTTATTTGGACTTCTGTGTTTCCAGTTTGTTCCTTCACTTGTGTAGTATTTCTTTTTCATTATTTTTTTTAAGCTTGTTATATTTGAAGTCTCCTTTTTCCAGGCTTCAAGGTTGAATTCTTTCCTCCTTTTGGTTTCCGCCCTCCTAATGTTGGTCCATTGGTTTGTGTAAGCTTTGTATAGAGTGAGATTTGTGCTGTTTTTTTTTTGTTTGTTTGTTTGTTTTTTTGTTTTTCCTTCTGATTGGTAAGGCTGAATGAGGTGGTACTCTTGTCTGTTGAAGATTGGGCTTCTATTTTTGTCTTGTTTCTTGTTTGAATGAGGCATCCTGAACAGGGTGCTACTGGCAGTAAAGGTGATGCCAGGTCTTGCATACAAGTGGTTGCCTTTGGGGGAATTTCCACTATTTGATATTCCCAAGGTTAGGAGTTCTCTGGTTGTCTAGGGTCTTGGAGTCAATGCTCCCACTCTAAAGGCTCATAGCTTGATCTCTGGTCAAGAACAGAAACTCCACAGGTGGTTTGTTGTGGCATTTAATGGGATTAACACAAATACTCAAATAGGAGAAACCAAAGATGAACCTCAGACAAATGGCAGTTACAAAATCAAGCAAATCATAATTAAAATAATGGAATATACACACAGACATATAATCCATAAACAAATCAAAACAGTCAAACCAAAATAAAGTACAATAGATTGACCGGCAAACAAAGGAAACTAAAAACCAGTTAAGAACATAACTAACTAAAGCACAAACTGGAATACAAAACTAAAGTGAGGTGCCAACTGGGGAGTAAAGCAATGAAGACAAAACTAATGAATATGGTGAGGAAAAGAAATGAAAGGAAAAAAGAATGAATATAAATGCAAAGTTAAATAGAGGTATATAAAGAAGACATATATATTAAAGATTAACTGCAAGGAGAAAAGAACAGTGGGAAAAGCAAACAAAGCAGTAAATGTAGAATAATAATAATGGGTTTTAAAAGTTAAAGATTAAAATTAAAAAAGAGGAAAAAAAGAAAAAGGAAAACTCCACAGAACTGAAAAAGGCCAACATAGAGGCAGACGTTTATAACAGCAGTAAAAAGTGTGATTAAAAAAAAAAAATCAAAAGCTTAGTTAGATTTCATAGTGCTAATAAAATTGACAACTAAAACAGAGGTAAAGGAAATGGGGGAGAAAAAAAAGAAAAATAAATTGAAAAAAACTGCAGAACAAGTTAAAATAATAATAATAAATGGTTTTCTGGAGTCACTGTTGTTAGTGTCCTTTCCCTTGCAGGGAGTCACAGTCCACCTCGCCTCCCTAAGATGCCCTCCAACACTGCACTGGTCTCTGGACCTTCTTGGGGGGCAGCTCAGACTCTATTCTGGTCCTACTCTTGTGCGTTCTTGCCTCCAATGTCCACACCTATCAGAACTGGTGTGTTTTCTTTCTTGGGAGCTCTCAGTGTCCTTTAATATGTTCTGTAGACATGGAGTCTGCCTAGTTGATCTTGTGGATTTAACCTGCAGTTTGTACAGCTAATGGGAAGGTTTTGGGTCTTCTTCCTTAGCCACACTGCCCCTGGATTTCAATTGTGGTTTTATTTCAACCTCTGGATGTGGGTTGTCCACTGAGGTTTGCGTCTGAGACTTCCCTGGAGGACTTGGGTCTGCCCCAGTGAGGGCTAAGTGTGGAAGTGGTGCAGCTGCTTGGGTTGCATGGCATCTGGCAGCACCAGTTATTCAAGAGAGTTGGTGGATAAGGCAGTTGGAAATATAGTGCTCTAGAACAGTATGGCAACCTACTCCAGTATTCTTGCCTGGAAAACCCCACTGACAGAGAAACCTGGCAGGCCACAATCCACAGGGTTGCAAAGAGTTGGACATTATTGAAGCAACACCCCATGTGGCAGTTCTGCCCCACTGAGAGTTGAGCAGGAAGGTGGCATCACTGCTTGGGTCATAGGGATCCTGACAGTGCCAAGTGTGCAGGGACACAGACTGCCTTAGCCGCAGAAGTTATGCCCCTATCAGAATCTTTTTTTGAGCCTCTGTTAACTGGCAATCAGAAGGCCTCTGGCTAGTCTTTCTCTGTAGCTCTGCCTGTTCAGGCACTTAAAGGGCTCCTTTGCCTGGGATTCTTCTCTGTTGTTCAGCATGTCAGGCACATAGAGGGGCCTCCCTGACTAGGGTCCTACTTTGTTGTTCAGCATATCAGGCACTTTAAAGAGGCACCCTGGGCTGGGTCCTACTCTGTTATTCCCTGAGCTTGATGGGCCAGCTGCTGATGCTGGCATGTGGGGAGATAGAGGCTACAGTGATGGCAAGCACTTCCCACCACAATCTCCTCCCTCACGTCCTCTCAGTCCATCTCTCTGCAGTCAACAGCTGCCTTCATTCTTGGATTGCTCCACAATCCCTATGCTCCAGCTCCCACCTGCTGCACCTTCTAGGGGACCTGGGTCCCTGTCCAGGGTATGTATGGCTGCGGCAAGAACTGTCTGTTCTCATTCCATTTAGGCTGCCACAGATCAGCTGTTTCACTTTTAGCTTTAAATGTTTCTCCTCTGACCCAGACAATTGCCCTAATGTGGGATCAGACCCCTGCTTAAGGTGCCCCACATGCTGAGGCCAGGTCCTGTCCTACTAACATTCCTGTTTTTTCCCCCTAGTTCCTTCATCCTACTGAGTTTTGCATGGGTCTATGTATTCTTTTCCAGTGGTCAGGTACTCCTTTCTGCTCTCAGCTGATGTTGTGCAAGCACTTCTGTGTCTGAAGTATTCCATTAAGGTATACATCATGGTATACTATGAAGGTATACATGATATGGTATACCATATCATAAAGGTATACATCCATTCCTGATGTATCTATGGACAGAGATGTACTCCATGTCCCCCTACTCCTCCACCAACTTGTTCCTCCCATCTCCTCATTTTGAACAGGTTGCCACATCATCTGAAGACAGGCATTTCCTTTAACACTGGGGCTCTTTATTTTAAGCCCAGCTGATGATAATGGCTGTTTTGTCATGACTAGTACAATGATGCATCCAGGGAGCAATGGTGGCAATCTGAATATTATAGTCTCAATCAGCCCTTGATTCCAGTCTTATTCCAGAGAATGGGCCCATTCCCATTGTTAGTCACTGAAAAAAGTAAATGACTCAGTTTAATCAGCAACCACAATTTTTTCTCACAATTTGTGGTCTCAAAGAGAGTATCATTAAGCTGCCAATTTATAAGTCTCCAATTTTCAGGCCAAAAAGCTAAAGCCATTGGCAATCACCTATGAGTCAGTAAAAATATAATGAGGTTCATGAAGGAGAGCATTAGCCAGAGGTATGGAAACAAACTTGAGTTCTGCTCACTAAGCAAAATGACCACATCCATTTTCAATTGTGTGGTTGCTAAAAACTGCAGTATTTCAGCGGACCTCACTAGACTTCAGCCTAGCTGAAACATCAGTGACCATCAGTAAACTAGGTCCAGGCATTCAGAAGAATTGCTGTAAATTAGAGATATCACTGTGCCAGAGACTTTGTGCAATTTCTTTACCTAAAATTGATATGCTGCTGTGTCTATGCCAGTGACATTCTTTGAGTTGAGGCTTGCTGGCCCTTTGACCTTGTTATACATTGAGTCCAAGTTGACTTACCCTAAGATGGGAATGTCAGGTCAGAGTCTAAAAGCTACTATGCTTCAGACACTTGATTTCAGCAAGAACCTAGAAACAAAAACTCCTTTACAAAAGCATGCACCTGGTAGATGTGTCAGGGACACAAAAGATTCATGTCAATGTATGACAAAAACCCAGCACAATATTGTAAAGTAATTATCCTCTAATAAATTAATTAAAAAAAAATAAAGAGTCCCAAACCACAAGGGTATCTCTCAATAGAAATTGCCTTCTTTTGCCAGAAGTTTCAATTGGCAAAATCATCAGTCACAGAGACAATTATCTCAAAGGATTGAGGAGCCCCCAAGATACTATCACTTCTCCAACTATAGCTCTTCCCATTTGGGAACATCCCTCTGTGGTATTTGTGAGCATTCATAGTATAGGTATACAATACCAATGATGTGTTCCACAGTAGAAACCACAATAACAGTGAATTAACAAAAAAGGCCTGACTCACAAGGTCATTTCAGCTTCTCTCCTCACTGAGAACTCTGTTTAAATCTTATCAGTTAAATGTGGGTGTTCCCTCTTCTGAACAGGAAAGAGTAGGATAATGGGCACCTATATACAACAGAGCTGTAAAACTTAATTCCCTTCCCTTCCTGACATACTCAGATATGTGTATATAACCTTCATTTCCCCTTAAGGAGACCCAAACCCACCATTTAACATCTTTATCCTTAAAGCATCTGACACTGGAGTCACTGGGAAGGAGATGTGGAGAAAGGAGAGGACTTGGAGGAAGAAAGCAGTTCTGTAGCAGCTAGGTGCTGCTTTCATTTTCCATCTCAATTTGTGGTCAGTTTCTCATTCTTCAGTGTGTCAACTGCATTAACAGGGCACTGAGAGCCCCCAAACTAGTCAATGCTTCATCTATAGTTTCTGATTAAAGTTTGTCTAATTCAAGGAAACGTACCCAAAAGGGCAAAAGCTCCCATTTAGCCACCAACATCCACTACAAAACAGAAACAAAACTCTGAGATCTGTTATCTTCTGTGAATGGATTAGAGTTTGTCAAGATAGACTGCAAAAGAGGCTAAGCTTGACAATGGCCTTGCTGTTGACATACTTCGTTAAAAACATTATATAACCTGCCTCCATTTTGCAAACATATTCTTAGTGAGAGTGCACAATTCTGAAACTATTATCTGAAATGTAGGAACACCTTCTTACCCCACAAGATGAGCAGTACATGCCTACATAGTAAGCCGCTTCAGTCGTGTCCAGCTCTTTGCAACCCTATGGTCTGTAACCCTATGGACAATCTCCCCTGTCCATGGGATTTTCCAGGCAAGAATACTGAAGTGAAAGTGAATGAGGTGAAGTCACTCAGCCGTGTCCGACTCTTAGCAACCCCATGGACTGCAGCCTACCAGGCTCCTCCGTCCATAGGATTTTCCAGGCAAGAATACTGGAGTAGGGTGTCATTGCCTTCTCCAAGGGGATCTTCCTGACCAAGGAGTCTAACTTACGTCTTCTGTGACTCTGCAATGGCAGGTGGGTTCTTTACCACTGAGCCACCTTGGAAGCCCAGAATGAACAGTAGTAATGCGATACAATAGGGTAGACCTGAGACTGCGCGTATCACACTGGCAAGGAAGTCCCCTGTATGGAATAGAGTTAACAATGACTAGGACAAGACTGGGGCTTCCCTGATGGGTTCAGATGATAAAGAATCTGTCTGCTATGCAGGAGACGTGGGTTCAATCCCTATGAGTTCAATCTCTGGATCAGGAAGATCTCCTGGAAAAGGAAATAGCTACCCACTCCAGTACAACTGAATGACTAACATACACACAGGGCACTGTTTGGGCAACTGTCTTTGAACCCACATCTTGTTACTCAGTCAGCAACCATATCTTCAATTCCTCCTCACTAATAGGCATGGGATAATTTACTGCCTTGCATGATGATATAGTTTAGTCAACAATTTTGCTACTGATTGGATTTCCTTTAAAGCTTGTAAACCAGCCTTTGGTTGAAAGACCCTTCTGCTCTTAGAATACCATTACCTCTCCACATCTCATCCTCACTGTCAAAACTGTCAAGAGTTGTAATCGATCTGAGATTGCACACTGTCTGTAAGCTAACTAGTTATCTTGATATTGTTTTATGAATGCTGGAAGAAGACAAAATTCTCCTGAATCAAAGATGAAAGACAGTTTATTACTCATAGCAATCACAGCAGCTACAGTATCATCATTTTTATGTCCATTTCCCAAGCTCCAATTTACAGAAGATGAAACAAATCTAAGGAAAGGAACCCTGGGCTGAGGCATTCTCAATCTTTTTCATGGGCAGTAGGCATGCCTAACCTTGTGCACCAGAGGAGACACTCTTACTTCCAGAGCTTTAAACAAACCTACTCTTTGCTGCAGAAGTGAATTCTATTTTTTAAGGTGGTTTGCTATACAACAATCTATGAAAAAATAGCCTGGAACAAAGGTAGTTCTCTAAAACATGCACAAATATGAAAGGTCATGAAGAATTGTCTTCTGACGATAGGTGTGAGATAATTTGTTCTTAAACTACTTGTTTAGAGTAAATTGTTTCAAAGTTCTTGCCTTTCATTTCTGAGAAACTTTCTTATTGTATCTTTAGCAATTTCTTCTTCTCTATGTTCTGTGCTTTCCTTTATAAAAGTCTCATTATTTAATCAAAAGATTTTTTAGATTTATCTTCTAATTTTTCTTATGTTTCCTCTCATTTCTATTTGTGTACTTTAAGAGATTTTTCTTAACTTTTTATTCTAACTTGGTTATTAAATTTTTAATTTCTGCTGTCATTTTTTTTTAATTTTCCAAATTTAAATTCTAGGTTTCCTCTTTCAAATTTCTGAATGTTTCTTTTCAAAAGCTTACTCTTTTTTGCTTCATGAGTACAGTACTTTGTCTTACCTCTGAGTCTTCTTCTGTTCCAAGAATTTCTGTGTTCCCTTTAAGTTCTTTTCTGTTTTGATCTCCATCTTCAGTCTTACAGACTTTTTTGAATGTGTGATATTCCTTGTCTATTTGTCCTTATTTAAAGTTGAGATAATAACAACAACAAAAAAAAAAACCTGCCTACAAGCTCTGTAATGGCTGAAGCTTGTCAAGTGATTTGCATCATTACAGAATGAGTAGGAAAGAATCTACTGTTTCAACTCCTTAGGTCTTGGACTAAGGGCTAAATCTTTAAGTTCTTGGAATACTCAATATCCCCGGGAAGAATCATCAGTCTTTTGTCTATTGTATGTAACCATAATGGCCACAATTCTTGGAAATTAGTTTGTAAAGGGGACTGAGATTCTTCACCTTTTAATATATAAACTTTCACCTTATTCCTTCTGTTTAATACAGTGCCCTTACCCTCAGCTCTGCTGTTATCCTCCACAGGCAGTAAATTAACTGTTTCCTGGCAGGATTAAAGAGAAAATCTGGAAAACTAACCCACTCTATTTCTGTTATTTCGTCCTACTTATTGTCCATCCTTCAGAAGTAACTGACACCTCCAAATCCTGAGACATTGATGTTGTGCAGCATTATTTGTCTTGATTCTTGTTTCCTCCATTTCAAACACACAGCTTCCATCTGCCTCTACTTGTCTAAATAAGTCACTATATTTTGTTTCCAATATGTTATTGATATCTCAAGTGTGCTCTCATATCTTATCCAATTTTCTGTACTTCTGTGGGTTTTTCCCTTAGTGCAATGTCATTTTAGTTGAATTTCAGGAGGAAGAAAAAATAATCCTCTGTATTCAGTCTGCCATGTTTAACCAGAACAATGATAGATTTTTAAGGAAGGGAAGATCTATGGAGATCCAAAATAGGAAAAGACTCTCACTTTCTATAGATGAAATGGAGGTTTCTTCATATGTTAATTGAGCAACACTGTTTGCAAAGCTCCAAAGATTCCAAAATGGAAGTGTTTAAGCTCAGCAATTGCTTTCAAATGACCTAACAGAATATCTAGGCTGCACTTGAAAATATTGAATAAAGTGGTTTTCAAGCTTGGGAAATTCTAAAATATCTACTTGAAACCTGAACAGATTCCAAAAATATACATTAAACAAAGAATTCATAAAATATTGCACAAGTGTTTAAGATGGTTAAGGAAGAAAATTTACAAATAAACTTTATCTAACATTTCCTGAAGTGAGCAGTCTTTGTTCCCAACTTCCAGAGAACTGCAAAATGAGGCAGAAGGCAGAAACCTTTTATAGGATGAAGGATAAGAAATAAGAAAGAGAAAAAATAGAAAATGAATAAAGAACACAGAAATAAGTATAAATCCCAGAGTTGGCTTGATGTTTGAAGAATGACTAGATGTTTCAAGAATGTTTTTCAAACTAGATGTTTGAAGAATGACTAGGTTTCTGGTTAAATAGAGCATTTACAGGGACAAAAGAGTGTTGATTGGAAAAAAAAAAAAAGCACAAACTAAACACTGAGGATTATGTTTATGAACTTGCTAAGGACTTAAGCCCTGGATGCAGCCTCTCAAAGAGCTTTGAGGGACTACCCCAAAGAGGTAAGGGATGAGCCAGGATATACAGATATTTTTGCAACAAAAGCCAAGTAGTCAGAACATCAAAAGATTATTGTTAATTAAAGAAAACAAGGCATCTCAAGTTAACGAATGTAGGGCTTTTCAATATGTGAAACGATGCAAGAGTCTGCTGCTGCTGCTGCTAAGTCGCTTCAGTCATGTCCGACTCTGTGCGACCCTGGAGACAGCAGTCCACCAGGCTCCCCCGTCCCTGGGATTCTCCAGGCAAGAACACTGGAGTGGGTTGCCACTTCCTTCTTCAATGCATGAAAGTGAAAAGTGAGAGTGAAGTCACTCAGTCGTGTCTGACTCCTAGCGACCCCATGGACTGCAGCCTACCAGGCTCCTCCGTCCATGGGATTTGCCAGGCAAGAGTACTGGAGTGGGGTGCCATTGCCGAAATCATCTGATAGACACCTTAATTGTCTCAGGGCTTCCCTGGTGGCTCAGAGGTTAAAGCGTCTGCCTGGAATGCGAGAGACCGGGGTTCGGTCCCTGGATCGGGAAGATCCCCAGGAGAAGGAAATGGCAACCCATTCCAGTATTCTTGCCTGAGGAATCCCATGGAGGGAGGAGGCTGATAGGCTACAGTCCATGGGGTCGCAAAGAGCCGGACATGACTGAGCAACTTCACTTTCACTTTCACTTGACTGTCTAGGGCCACTATCCTGTTTTTCTCCATCCTGAATACCTTCAGGGTACACAGCAGGGGTGGCTACAGTGGCTGATGACTTGATGGCCAAAACATCGTTTGTTTACTAATATAACAAGTGACACTTTTTAATCCACAAAAGTTATCTAAGTTTCAGTCTGCTGACATGCCCCCACCCCCACCCCTCAGCAGGAGTGGCTCCATCGTGGGCCTAGTAATTTAATTCAATATAAGATAACAATGTCAGTGACATAGTATTTGCTCAATTGCATTGCTAACTGATTACAATGAAGCAAATCATAAAATATATAGAAGAAAAAACAGCAAACTGGAGAAAAAAGTTAAATTTCTATTTTGGAAAAATTGCTCATGTATATGGCAAAACCAATACAATATTGTAAATTTAAAAATAAAATAAATTTAAAAAAAAGAAATAAAAAGAAATAAATTCAGGTCATTCATCTTTAAAAAAAAGCAACTTATCTTAAAATTAATCCTTTTCATTTCATAGATTTATTAAAATATTGTAATTTTATTTAATAATCAGAGGATGAAAAAAGAATGTCATAGCTATTCTGGTATAACCATCTTTCAAAAAGTAAAAGAAAATGAAAGCTAAAAAATAAAAAGAATATTTTTTTAATTATCTTCTTTCATCAGTGTTACAAAGCTTGAGAGTAAGTAGAGCTATATGATATTGCTGCTGAATATTTTATAATCTTCATCATCAGAAGAACAGAGGGAAAATTAATGGTGATATTCAAAAGCAAAAATATTCACTTATTAAGTCTCCCTTCATTCTAGTATACTGCATAAATATTTTAAAATTAATAATTTATATTTAAATCAATGTTTATTAACTGAATTTGCTTTCTTATATATACAACAATTCAATAATGAGTCCCAGATTCTGTCAAACTACTTAATATGTTTCTGGTATAAAGAATTTTAGTGCACATAATAAAAAAAACATGCAGTAAACACTTCTAATATGTTGTGCCTTTTTAAGATATCATCAGTGAAACAGGTCTGCTTTTTCAGTTAGAATTTTATTGTAACTATTTTTAGCCATTAAAACGGGTCCACAAGATCTTATTTCTACCTGACAATTGACATAACAAATATGAATTAAATAGGATTAGTCATTTTAAAATACAGGTGAAGGGTAACAGCTATGGATATTTCAAATATATTATTGTTACTCCTCCACAAAATTTACTTTATTTTTCAACTGATCAAGTGCTTCTGGGTGTTGTTGAGGGAAAAATAAAATCTCCCAAGCTGTTTTGGTATATTTAAGAGACACAGTATTCATGCTGAGTCCAGACGGACTTTTAAATGTGGACAAATGATGTAGCCAATCTTACATCTTTTATGCATGAGAAACTGTGGTTGGCACAATAGCCACCTCCAACTCTGTATGTGGTATGTACCCAGATGATTCCATATGTTGGAAATGCGGCTAAGCCCTTTTACTAGTGCTTAGCAGCACTGAGGCTGCCAGTACAGGGTAGAGAGGCTACTAAAATAGATGAAAATCATATTTAAGGAAGCTTGTGCCTCCTGATCACAATTCAAAATAAGGAGATATTTAAACATGACATTTTGCCAGTCAACAGATTTTCTAGAAGATGAAAGACTGGTGAGACAAATCTGTGTTTTCAATAAAAGTGTTAGGCTTTCAGATTTTCAATTTTTGTGTGCCCCATGATCTGATTTTTCATACATGGTGTAACAAAACTTAAAAATCTGTAGTACAATTCTTGAGAAATGGTTTATCTGAAAACATTATAGCCTCATGTCTTAAGGGATTACCTCCTGTTCTATGCAGAATCGCAAGATGTGATTTTTGACATGAGATTGCTTATATTCAGCCTCTTAAATGTATAGAGACAATTTTCAAATTTATCTCAGAAAATAGCTTTAATATTACAAACTGAAAATTTCTCCTTAATGGGAAGGAGGACACAGAGTTCCCAGTATTCCCAGACAGACTTACAATAGGGAAAAGAGTCATAGAATCACATAAAAATTATAGTTCTATTTATTGGATACTATGTCAGTGATGTTCACATATACACACTTATACAGACTTATAATCTCTAATTCTCTATGGTATAAAAAGTATAATGGTATAAAGGAGATACCATTATAACTCTTTTACAGATGAGAAGAGTAAAACTCACTTAGGTTTAGTAACTTATGGAAAACCATTCAGTTTGCAAGTAAGAGAGAGATTTTAACTGAGGACATGTCTAAAATTAGGAATTGAAAAATCAAGTCCATTTGAAGTTAATGTCCTGATTTCTGACAATGCAAGAACAATAACTGATTCTTTAGGAGCGACATGGAGTCAAGAAATGTCTCCTAATATGTAATCTTCTTACTCAGTGAATCTGTTAAGAATCGAGAAGACTTCAGAGGATGTATATAGAATGACTTTAATTTACAAACCTCATCTGCCAGTGACAAAAGTAGGTAGCAATGACTGCTGGAATCTGGAAATAAATCCTGCAGTTGTCTTTGTGGAAAACAAAGGGACTGTGCCAGGTAGTTTAAACTGAAACATGATCAACTACCTATATTTAGTCCTTATACCAGCACAGGCACGTGCTCAGACACTCAGTTGTGTCCAACTCTTTGCAACTCTATGGACTGTAACCCTCCAGGCTCCTCTGTCCATGGGATTTTCTTAGCAAGAATACTGGAGTGGGTGCCATTTCTTCCTCCAGGGAATTTTCCCAATTGAGGAATCGAAACTGCATCTATTTGTCTCCTGCATTGGCTGGTGTGCTCTTCACCACTAGCACAACCTGGGAAGACCTTGCTACAGAGACTCTTAAAATGGCCCAGTTATAAGATATATTCCCTATTTCATGTCAACATATATTAACAGAGGTCCTGATATTTGTTTCGGGAAATGTTCAAAGAAAAGGGAAATATTTTCTGATCTACTGTGATTGTTTCCACTTTCTTTCACTTCAGTTCAGTTCAGTCACTCAATCGTGTCCGACCCTTTGCGACCCCATGAACTGCAGCACTCCAGGCCTCCCTGTCTGTTACCAACTCCCAGAGTCCACCCAAACTCATGTCCATTGTGTCGGTGATGCCATCCAACCATCTCAT
The DNA here is from genome assembly GCF_055505025.1 of Bos grunniens. Classification (NCBI taxonomy): domain Eukaryota; kingdom Metazoa; phylum Chordata; class Mammalia; order Artiodactyla; family Bovidae; genus Bos; species Bos grunniens. The sequence continues at coordinate 2,579,881 of NC_141179.1, read as the reverse complement.
CCTCTGTCGTCCCCTTCTCCTCCTGCCCTCAATCTTGCCCAACATAGGGTCTTTTCAAATGAGTCAGCTCTTCATATCAGATGGCCAAAATATTGGAATTTCAGCTTCAACATCAGTCCTTCCAATGAACAGCCAGGAGTGATCTTCTTTAGGATGGACTAGTTGAATCTCCTTGTAGTCCAAGAGACTCTCAAGAGTCTTCTCCAACACCATAGTTCAAAAGCATCGATTCTTCAGTGCTCAGCTTTCTTTATAGTCCAACTCTCATATCCATACATGACTACTGGAAAAACCATAGCTTTGACTAGATGGAACTTTGTTGACAAAGTAATGTCTTTGCTTTTTAATATGCTGCCTACGTTGGTCATAACTTTCCTTCCAAGGAGTAAGCATCTTTTAATTTCATGGCTGCAATCACCATCTGCAGTGATTTTGGAGCCCTCAAAAAATAAAGTCTGACACTGTTTCCCCATCTATTTGCCATGAAGTGATGGGACCGGATGCCATGATCTTAGTTTTCTGAATGTTGATCTTTAAGCCAACTTTTCCCTCTCCTCTTTCACTTCATCAAGAGGCTCTTTTTCACTTTCTGCCATAAGGGTAGTGTCATCTGCATATCTGAGTTTATTGATATTTCTCCCAGCAATCTTGATTCCAGCTTGTGCTTCACCAAGTCCGGTGTTTCTCATGATGTACTCTGCATAGAAGTTAAATAAGCAGGGTGACAATATACAGCCTTGATGTCCTCCTTTTCCTATTTGGAACCAGTCTGTTGTTCCATGTCCAGTTCTAACTGTTGCTTCCTGACCTGCATACAGGCTTCTCAAAAGGCAGGTCAGGTGGTCTGGTATTCCCACCTCTTTCAGAATTTTCCACAGTTTATTGTGATCCACACAGGCAAAAGCTTTGGCAAAGTCAATAAAGCAGAAGTAGATGTTTTTCTGGAACTCTCTTGTTTTTTTGATGATCCAGTGGATGTTGGCAATTTGATCTCTGGTTCCTCTGCCTTTTCTAAAACCAGCTTGAACATTTGGAAGTTCACAGTTCACATATTGTTGAAGCCTGGCCTGGAGAATTTTTAGCATTACTTTACCAGTGTGTGAGATGAGTGCAATTGTGTGGTAGTTTAAGCATTCTTTGACATTGCCTTTCTTTGGGACTGGAATGAAAACTGACCTTTTCCAGTCCTGTGGCCACTACTGAGTTTTCCGAATTTGCTGGCATACTGAGTACAGCACTTTCACAACATCACCTTTCAGGATTTGAAATAGCTCAACTGGAATTCCATCACCTCCACTAGCTTTGTTCATAGTGATGCTTCCTAAGGCCTACCTGACTTCACATTCCAGGATGTTTGGCTCTAAGTGAGTGATCACACCATCGTGATTATCTAGGTCATGAAGATCTTTTTTGTACAGTTCTTCTGTGTATTCTTGCCACCTCTTCTTAATATCTTCTGCTTCTGTTAGGTCCATACCATTTCTGTCTTTTATTGAGCCCATCTTTTCATGAAATGTTCCCTTGGTATCTCTAATTTTCTTGAAGAGATCTCTAGTCTCTCCCATTCTATTGTTTTCCTTTATTTTTTTGCATTGATCACTGAAGAAGGCTTTCTTATCTCTCCTTGCTATTCTTTGGAACTCTGCATTCAAAACGATATATCTTTCCTTTCCTCCTTTGCTTTTTGCTTCTCTTCTTTTCACAGCTATTTGTGAGACCTCCTCAGACAGCCATTTTGCTGTTTTGCATTTCTTTTTTTTCAGGGATGGTCTTGATCCCTGTCTCCTGTAGTGTCATGAACCTCTGTCTGTAGTTTATCAGGCACTCTGTCTGTCAGATCTAGTCCCTTAAACCTATTTGTCACTTTCACTGCATAACTGTAAGGGATTTGATTTAGGTCATACCTGCATGGTCTCATGATTTTCCCTACTTTCTTCACTTAAGTCTGAATTTGGCAATAAGGAGTTCATGATCTGAGCCACAGTCAGTTCCTGGTCTTGTTTTTGCTGACTGTATAGAGCTTCTTCATCTTTGGCTGCAAAGAATATAATCAATCTGATTTCAGTGTTGGCCATATGGTGATGTCCATATGTACAGTCTTCTCTTGTGTTGTTGCAAGAGGGTGATTGCTATGACCAGTACATTCTCTTGGCAAAAGTCTATTAGCCTTTGCCCTGCCTCATTCTGTATTCCAAGGCCAAATTTGTCTGTCTCCAAGTGTTTCTTGATTTCCTACTTTTGCATTCCAGTCCCCTATAATAAAAATGACATCTTTTTTGAGTGCTATTTCTAAAAGGTCTTGTAGGTCCATTTTCTTTAGATGACATAAATTGGGAGTAGAGAAGCAGAAAGCTTTTTTATCTATATATAAATATAAATTTAAAGTTGTAGACTCAAACAGAGGAAAGTAAAGTGGCGGTGGGGGACTGAGTTAGGGAAACATGGGACTATGAAAGTAAACTGGAGCATGAAACATGTGCAGATTAAAGTGAAAATGACATAAAATAGACCCACAAAAAATAGCTGCTATGACCTAAAACTAGGAGCTTTATTAAAATCAAGAGAAAGCAATTGATCTGATACTGGAAGACATTTTCAAAACACCGCTTTAATTATTTTACTCCCTCCTGAAAAATCATTATACTTATTCCATATTAAATAAAACCCAAACTCCTTAGCCTGATATCTAAGATCTCTCATCTCTGTTGCTCTTAACAATTACTCCATTCTGTGTGTTGAGAAATTCAATGGCACATTTTCTAATTGGGCAGTAAAGTGACTGATTTGTGTTTTAAAAGATCACTGACACCAGATGGCGTGTTAGTGGAAGGAAATAGAAGCTTGGTGGTGCTAGTGGTAAAGAATTCACCTGCAAATGCAGGAGACACGGGTTCAATCCTTGTATCAGAGGAATATGGTGGAAATGGCCATCCACTCCAGTATAATTGCTTGGAAAAATTCCATGGACAGAGGAACCTAGCAGGCTACCGTCCATGTATCAAAGAGTTGGACATGGCTGAGCACACACACACAAACACACACACACACACACAAATAGAAACTATAGACAAGGTAACGATTTAGGAAACTAATGTAGGGGTTTAGTCTTAAAGATGAAAAGACTATAAAATAGATTAAGTGGAATGGGAATTGCCCTGGACTTGAATTTCAAAATGCTAAGATTTATCTAAGTTTCCTCAATGTCATCTCAAGGCCATTTACAAAAAATCCAAAAGATACATGAGATAAGAAGTGGGAAGAGAAAAGCACTTCTCCCTGCTGGTTCCTAGTTCCCATGGAGTTGATGATGGTTCCAGACATGTATATGACAAAGTTACATCTCAGCAAGTTTTCAAATCTTATAGACAAGTCAGCAGATTGTAGAGATGCCATTTGTGGAATTTAAAGGTAGGAGAAATGTTGAGAACTTCTCAGTCTTCACTTGCTTCACTTTCATTCACTTACTTGAAGTTTTATCAACTTAATTAGGCATAGATATGACATACAAAGGGCTTGCCAGGTGGCACTAGTGGTATAGAATCTGCCTGAAATGCAGGAAACATAAGAGATGCAGATTCACTCCCTGGGTCAGGAAGATCCCTTGGAGGAGGGCATGGCGACCTAGTCCAGTATTCTTGCCTAGAGCATCCCATGGACAGAGGAACCTGGTGGGCTTCCTGTAGTAAGGAAGACAATAAATTCAATTTTGGTCATTCTGGGTTTGAGGTGACTTGTTGTTCAGTCACTAAGTCGTGTCCTACTCTACAGCCCATGGACTGTAGCATGGCAAGCTCCTCTGTCTTCCACTATATCCCGGACTTTGTTCAAATCCATGTCCATTGAGTCAGTGATGCTATCCAACAATCTTATCCTTTGCCACTCTCTTCTTCTTTTGCCCTCAATCTTTCCCAGCACCAAGGCCTTTTTCAATGAGTCAGCTCTTCACACCAGGTGGCCAAAGTTTTGGAGCTTCAGCTTCCACATCAGTCCTTCCAATGAATATTCAGAGTTGGTTTCCTTTAGGATTGACTGGTTTGATCTCCTTGCAGTCCAAGGGACTTTCAAGAGTCTTCTTCAGCACCTCAATTTGAAAGCATGAATTCTTTGGCACTCATCCTTTTTTATGGTCCAACTCTCACATCTGGACATGACTACTGAAAAAAACCATAGCTTTGACTATATGGAGCCTTGACAGCAAAGACTGTTGGCAAAGTGATGTCTTTGATTTTTACTATGCTGTCGATGTTTGTCATAGCTTTTCTCCCAAGGAGCAAGTGTCTTTTAATTTCATGGCTGCAGTCATCAGCCACATTGATTTTTGAGCCCAAGAAAATTCAAGTATCTACAAGGCTGAACTATTACCATAAATACCTGAAATGGCATAGTAGTAGTAATAAAAAGTGGTTTGGCTTGCAGTTTAATAAGAAGTGCACATTACACAATAAAACATTCATATTCAATTGAAAAAGAATTGGGGACAAATAAAGCTTATATTCTTTGAATTTATGGGTTCAAGTTGGTGATACTTGCTATTGATGTACTGCAACTCATAACCCCTGACACCTTAGCTCAGAAAATGGCAACTCAGATAAGTGTATCCTCATATTATACACAAATTGGATAGTATAAAAGATAATTTAAAGTAGCTTTTGTAGTTGTATCTGGTTTTAACTTGGGATCTGGTGGATTGGTGAGTTCTGCTTCATTATCTGTTCTTTCAGGGAATTTCTCTTGCTCTTCCAATTGAGAGTAGTTTCTCTGTCTTTTCATTTTACTTAACTTTTGCTGTCTCTGTGCATTTTGAAGAAAGAGTTATATACTATGATCTTGAAGGGGTCTTTTTCTGTGGGAGCATCCCTGCTTCAACTGTCTTTGTTAGCAGTCCTGGTTTTAATATGTATGCCAGCCACATCTGTCCTCAGTGTGTGCTGGTTGTTATCCCCTTAAAGGGTGTGTGGTTGGTGTTGGGGAGTTTAAAACTTGTGCAGGATGTGAGGTGAGACTTCCTCCCTGCTCCATAGCTGTTGCTGCACTGTCAGGGAAGGGGTCGAGTGAAACAAGTCAGGCTCATGCAATCACAGAGGACTGCCTATCGAAAGGTCTTTGTTCTACCCAGAACCAGCTCGAAGTCTTGTCTCTTTCTCTGTTGTGTGTATCCCCAGTCTAGTGCATGACTGTAGCGTGGAGTTCATGGGCCATTGTGCCCACCCCATTCAGACTGGGGACCGGGGTGAGCAGGCAGCCACCAGTGCAAGGCACTCTCCGCCTTGATGCTTGGCAAAGTGGCTTGCAGGTGCTCCTCACAAATAGACTCTAGTTCTCTCTAGCTCTTGCCTCCATCCCAGTGGTTCTCCCAGCAGACAACATACTTGCAGGGCCTCAGGACTGTGATGCCCAGATTGTAGCTTGACCTGCTCACTCCTAAGGGCTAAGGTCTGCCCATACAGACAGTTTCTTTGTTACATATCCCTCCCAGGTCCCGATCTGATGCCTTTTTTCCCATCCTACTTGGTTATGTGGAGATATTTCTTGAAGCTTTGATTATACAGAATGTCTTCTGCCAGTTTTTAGTTAGTTCTCTGTGAGAATTGTTCTACATGTAGATTTATTTTTTATGTGTTTTGGGGGAAAATGAGTTCCATTTCCTCCTACTCTACCATCTTGCTTCCCCTGTATGTTTTATTTTTTTTTAAATGCTAATTAGCTTTGTGCTTTATAAGATATGGAATATAGTGCCCTTATATTGTTTCCTACCTATGTTCAACCATCTTTCAGTTGTATTTGTTTGTTATGTTACTATTTTTACATGATCAATATTTATTAAATTTATTTAGTGTTTTTTAAACATAATCCATGGCTATTGTCTCAATTATTTATTTTAAGGAAAGCAACATTTCATCAACAATCACTTTACCATGCTTTTCTATTTCAAAACTATTTTTATTCATATGTTGATTAGTTGTTTCAAAACAGTCAATGTAAAGGATGATTATAATAAACTATTGTTAATTGTCTTGACTTTGGAAAAACAGGAAAATAATTAGTTAGAAAACATTAGCAGAGGGAAAGAAAAGCTGACACAGTTCTAGAGGTTGCTGTCTTTATACTTATACACATACACACACACATACATATTCCTTCTTCCATATCTCAATTCTTCAATATTTTTATAATATCTAGTAACTATTAACATGGTAAATTAATCTGTGCAAATATAATACATCAGTGAGAAAATATTTAAGGACAAATTATGTCTCAGGCCCCAAATTATCCCACATATGCTGCTTATACACTTGGCACTATCCATTACAAAGCTCTGACCATTCTGTGTTAAAATCAGCAGACTTAAATATAGCGTCACTAAACAGAGAATGACATGGTAGCATGCAACTACACTTTGGTCACACTAGTGAAATGTGTTTGGGAAGAGCAATGCTAGTATTGTCTATGGGAAACACAGTAGCATTTTACAGACAAGAAGATATAAAAGATCTTAAGTGAATCAAAGAGCTATGGGAAATATGCCTTTTACCTAGAAATATACAGCAAAACATAAAAATATTGAAAAAAATTTGCAGGTGTAAGTATTATTGTCCTGCTACATAAAGACCTATTTTAGCTTCCACACTGATTGGCCTTAAGGGATAAGTTCAGTTTCCTGTGTATTCAAGCAGATATCCCAGCCTTAAGCATGCCAGCAGCAAGTTGATGTACTAACAAAGAGAAAATGTATCCAGGCTGATTGTTTAAATGTCAGCTTGCTGCAAATAGTCTTCAATAAATTTTAATATCATCCTAATAAACACAACTAATTAGTATAGTGCATTTGATTCCAGGGTTTCTGATCAATATATGTATGAGATTAAGGGATAATTAAGACAATTATTCATTTTTTGTCATAAAATACAAAGTAGTCCTTTCTATTTCTAGAAATGTTAACATTAAATTGAAAATCTAAGAAACTGAAGCATGCTATTCTCTGTTCCATGTATACTAAAATATATTTTAATTTTTTTACTATTTTTAATTTCATTATTAAACATTGTACATAATTTTGTAAGATTTGAGCAAAGCAAATCAAAAAAGGTTGTTTATGTTGACAAATTTTAAATAAAGAATTTTCTTCATCAGTTAAAATATTCTATGACCAGATATAGAAAACTTGATTTACACATGAGGGATGCATCCATTACATGACATGTGTTTTACTAATATACACTAATAAATATTTAACTTGCAAATGTTTACAAATTTGTATATAGTATATGAAAGTGAAAATTAAGTTGCTCAGTTGTGTCTGACTCTTTGCAACCCATGGACTGTAGCCTAGCACACTCCTCTATCCATGGGATTTTCCAGGCAAGAGTTCTGCCTGCTGCTGCTGCTAAGTTGCTTCAGTCGTGTCTGACTCTGTGCGACCCCATAGACAGCAACCCACCAGGATCCCCCGTCCCTGGGATTCTGCAAGCAAGAACACTGGAGTGGGTTACCATTTCCTTCTCCAATGCCAAAAAGTGGAAAGTGAAAGTTAAGTCGCTCAGTCATGTCCGACTCTTAGCAACCCCATAGACTGCAGCCTACCAGGCTCCGCTGTCCATGGGATTTTCCAGGCAAGAGTAGTGGAGTGGGTTGCTATTTCCTTCTCCAGTATATGGTATATAAATAACACAAAAATGTATTATACACTGTATAGTAATGTAAGTCACCTAATCATGTCCTACTCTTTGTGACCCCAGGGACTGTAGCCCACCAGGCTCCTCTGTCCATGGGATTCTCCTGGCAAGAAGACTGGAGTAGGTTGCCATTCCCTTCTCCAGGGGATCTTCTCAACCCAGGGATCAAACACACATCTCTTGCATTGCAAGCAGATATTTTACCATCTGAGCCATCAGGGAAGCCCTCTTACACACTGTGAAGGAAATGTTAGTCGTTCAGTCCTGTCCAACTCTTTGTGAACCCATGTGTAGCCTGCCAGGTTCTTCTGTCCATGGGATTCTCCTTGTAATAAAACTGGACTGAATTGCCATGCCCTCCACCAGGTGATCTTCCCAACCTAGGGATCAAACCCAGGTCTCCCACATTGCAGGCAGTTTCTTTACACTCTGGGCCACCAGGGAAGCCCAATTTAGAGAACTACTGCACTAAAGAAACACTGTCTCTGTCTTGGTGACAGGGTAATGACTAATGACAGACAGAGGCCTGAAATGTGACCATTCCCTGAAATTGACTTTCAGGCACCTACTAGCACAGCTTTCTTCTTTGAGAACTTTTCTAGTTCTTGATACTCAATAGAATTTCATCTACTTCTTCAGTGTCTCCCATGTCCCCATACAAATTTTGAGAGACAAGGCTCTTGTCCTACCCCATCTATATGCAGGCTTCCTCTAGCCTGCCATCTACTGCTGTGGCTTTGTCTCCTTCCTTTCTGATGCTATGGAGACATATCTATGGCAGATTTTACTCACTCTAGTAAAAGAAGCTATTGCTATTGAACTTTCACAGTAGTGTATCTTGAGCTCTTGAGTTATACCTGTTAATTTCAACCTTGTAGGAAAGTTACTTATGTTCATGTCCTCTTTCCTACTGTGGAGGAAGATTCCTGCCTCTCCTGACAGTGTGAGCTGTTCATGGGCATGAACTAGCTTCATTTCTCTTTATTTCTCAAGTCTAAATTACTATATCTAAATATAGAAAGGTGCTCAATAAATATTTATTGAATGAATACCAAGGAAACAAGTTCTCTCCATTTTTGCTTCTATTCTTATAATGGTTTCCTTTCATTAAGCTTTTTTTTTGGGGGGGGGGAGTCATTTAGTCTCTATCTCATTTTATTTGGCTATAAAATAGTAAAGATGTTCTTCCTTGAAAATGTATTATGTTTGTATGGGATGCTGTCTTAAAATCTTATATAAGTGCAATCAATAATATCTAAGAATTAATGGACTAAAGATTCAAAATAAGGATCACAAATTACACATTTAGTCTTATTTCCAGTTTGTTAATAATGGTTGGTACTTAATTCCTATAATCAGCTTCTCTATTTGTGAAATAGAGATAATCATAACACCCTCCATTCTCTGGTGGCTCAGGCGGTAAAAAAATCTGCGTGCAATGCAGACCTGGGTTTAATCCCTGGCTCAAGAAGACACCCTGGAGGAGGGAACAGCTACCCACTCCAATATTTTTGCCTGGAGAATTCCCAGGGACAGAGGACCCTGACAGGCTCCTGCATCTATGAAGTCGCAGAGTCAGATACAACTGAGTGACTAACACTTTCACTTTTCACTTTTATATTGTACAATATATTTATTGTATTGTACAATAAATATAGCCAAATAAAATGAGATAGAGACTAAATGACTCCCCCCCAAAAAAAAAGCTTAATGAAAGGAAACCATTATAAGAATAGAAACAAAAATGGAGAGAATCTTGTTTCCTTGGTGTTCATTCAATAAATATATTGAATAAATATATTGTACAATATAAAATTGTATAAAATTGAATAAATATATCAAATTATAAAATTCAATATATATAGAAATACATAATGGTAAACATTTCTACATAAGACAAAATTATACTATATATAACTAACATAATTTCCATAATGATCTTACAAAGAAATTTACATAAAGTATATTTTAACCATAATCAACTTTAATTTGTTTTTATTTTTTACAAAATTTCATTGATAACTAAAGAAAATGTAAACTTGAGCCTACCTTATCTAAACCTTTATAAGTTTAGATGAATTAATTAAAGCTATAGAAGTATTTTCAGATTGCTTTGTTATTACTGCCAAAACAAATTTTTATGTTTTAAAATAATTTGACTCTTATTTCACAAGTTATTATAGATAGATAATATTACAACATTTCAAAAAATTCTTATTTACTTTGAATAGTAGATTAAAATCCCTGAAAGCTTTTATTCATTTTTTTTTCTTGTTTGATTGAAGTATAGTTGATTTACAATATTGTCTTAGTTTGGGATATACAACAAAGTGATTCAGTCATATAATTTTCAGATTATTTTCCATTATTGATTATTATAAGATGTTGAATATAAATAAGTCTCTATACTCTATAGTAAATCCTATTTTATGTATAGTGATTTTTATCTGTTAATCCCATACTCTTCATTTAGTCCTCTTTCCTTCAGTTTCCATTTTGGTAACTGTAAGTTTATTTTCTGTTTCTATTTTGTATATGGATATATTTACATTACTTTTTACATTCCACATATAAGGGATAACATATAATCTTTGTCTGTCTTACATATGCCATTTAGTATGATATTCTCTAGGTCAATCCATGCTGCTGCAAATAGCAATATTTAATTCTTTGTTGGACTGAGAGATATTTCATTATATCACATCCTCTTAAACTAATCATGTGTTGATGGGCACTTGGCTTGTTTTCATATCTTTCAGTTCAGTTCAGTTCAGTCCAGTCACTCAGTCATGTCCAACTCGTTGCGGTCCCATGAACTGCAGCACGCCAGGCCTCCCTGTCCATCACCAACTCCCGGAGTTCACCCAAACCCACATCCAACGAGTTGGTGATGCCATCTGGCCATCTCATCCTCTGTCGTACCCTTTTCCTCCTGCCCCCAATCCTTCCCAGCATCAGAGTCTTTTCCAATGAGTCAACTCTTTGCATGAGGTGGCCAAAGTACTGGAGTTTCAGCTTTAGCATCATTCCTTCCAAAGAACACCCAGGACTGATCTCCTTTAGAATGGACTGGTTGGATCTCCTTGCAGTCCAAGGGACTCTCAAGAGTCTTCTCCAACGCCACAGTTCAAAAGCATCAATTCTTCAGCGCTCAGCTTTCTTCACAGCCCAACTCTCACATCCATACATGACTACTGAAAAACCATAGCCTTGATATCTTTACTATTGTAAATAATGTTGCTATGAAAATTGGGGCGCATTTATTTTGTTGAATTACACAAGTCAGATGGTTATCATCAAAAAGTCTACAAATAATAAATATTGGAGAGGGTGGAGAAAAACGAGCACCTCCTACACTGTTGGTGGAAATATACAATGGCGCAGTCTGTATAGAAAATAGTATGGAATTTCTTTAAAAACTAAAAATAAAGCTATCATATGATCCAACAATCCCCACTGTTTGGGATATATCCATAAGAGATGAAAACTCTATTCATTTTTAAGTCAATAAATTCTTCTTTTCATAAATTAAAGTTTTCTCCCATTATAAACTGATGAACACAAGCCTTTTCTCATAGATCTTGTCTAAAAATCTTTAATTATCAAATTACTACCCATGTCAAACTGTAACACCCTGTTATTGGCACTAAAACATATGTATTCTTCTACAGTGTATAAACCACTAGTAGGTAGTCCAGAAGTACATTATTCTGTTTCAAATTCCAATACTCTCCCTCAAAATTCACAACATAACTCATAGGGGAGCTTAATAAACATAATGTGATAGGTGAATGTGAAAAGATTTGTCTTGATAGAAATTTCCATACATACCTGCAGCATGTACCCACAGCATTTAGAATGCCTTATTAATACAGCATAATGGATGTTGATGTGCTGTGTTCCCATATATGCAGAAGGTTTGAAAGATGTAGTTTCCTATATTATAACATACCCCAAAGTTGCTTTATGGAAGCTCTCAATTTCAGTCTATTTTGCGTAAGTTTAACTTTTGACATCAAAAAGGAGAAACATCTCATGGATTCAAAATGTGCTGAAAAATGTGCATCAGTTAGAAAGCTAGTCTCATAAAGAAATTGGAATCTAAACTTCTCCTCATTTTATTATGCCTGTGGTTTCATAAATTGCTCGTTATCATATACTATTAACCAAGAGGTTTCACCATTTTTTACCTTTTAGACCTTTTCATAATCAACCATCTTAAAACCTCAAAAAATATACTGTTACCCCCCACCCTCTACCCCAACAAAGCTCTAAAAGCAAGCAAGGGGTCAGCTTCTGTAGAAATGACTTTATTAAGAAGCCCTAAAAATTTTGAATCTTGTTTTGGGCTTCTCAAGCTTCCAGTCTGTTCCATGGCAAAATTCAAATGATTAACACTCCTCCTTGAGGTTTTAATAGTTTCTCTTTAACTCTCATTTCTTAATGATACAATTTATGCTTGGTAAAATCAAATAAGTCAACATTCAGATGCTTGAACTTAAAAAGGAATGTAGGATGGGCATTTAAGTCTTAAAATTGTCACTCTTGTTTCTGTATACAAAATCTTAACCCCCACATTTTTTATTAAACCCTTAGTTTTGTCTTTTGATGATAAAGTGAAGAAACAAGCACCGTTCTGTCTGCTGCCTTGTGGGAGGGAGTTTGCTCTCTCTGCAGATGACTGTGACACAGTCACAGCAGAATTGAAAGTCTAGAGTCCAAAGCTTGTGTTTCTTATGGACCCACCTTCCAGAGTAAACAAAGAGAGAAAATTAAGACAGTGTACAGGGTTTCTGTGAAGCGATTTTTTTTTTTTTAATTTGGAGACATGTTCCTTATTCTAAAACTATATCTTTCCTACTCTTTTAGAATTAAAATGTTTTCTTCTATAAAATTATGCAGATATAGATGGTAATAATCAGATTTTTTTATTTCTTAATCATCCTAACTTTTTAAAATAAAAACAAAGTGAATACTTTCATTTTTGTTGTTGCTGTCATTCCAGAGACTGTAGAGTCTTGAGTCCAAGGCCATATGGAGATTTCACTCCAGTTCTGGATTTGCACCTCTCAGATCTACACATGTTATTTTATGCTACCCAAGACAAAGTAGAAACAAGAAGATATCTATGTCACAGCTAATGGGGCACAAGTCATAGCCCTTCATTCACTGAATTAATATTTACTTAGTCCCTTCTACATACTAACCATGGGAGATACAGGTTTGACTTTGTAAATTTTTTAACTTTAATTTTTAAAAGTGCTCTGGGAAGGCCTCATGGAGAAGGTACTATTTGAGTGAAACTTGAAAGAAATGAGAAATCTTGTCTTTCTGAGGAGAAGCATGGAAGCTGGAGGGAACAGCATGCACAAAGCCTTAAAGAGAGAGTATACCTTGTATAATTAAGGAATATCAATGAGGTCAGTTTACTAGAACAAGGTAAGCAAACAGCTGAGGAAAGGAAAAGAAGTTCAAGAAGTACAAGAGTAGGCTAAAAGTACCATTGTAAAGCTTAATTTTAAGAAATACTTAATTTAAATATGTATTAATGTATGTATGTCTGTATTGCCCTAGTGTGTTAGTCACTCAGTCATGTTCAACTCTTTGGGACCCCATGGACTGTAACCCACCAGGCTCCTCTGTCCATGTAATTCTCCAGGAAAGAATACTGAGATGGATTACCATTCTCTTCTCCAGGGGATCTTCCTGACCCAGGGATTGAAATCAGGTCTCCTGCATTGCAGGCAGACTCTACCATCTGAGCCACCAGTATTGCCCTAAATGATGTGGAAAGCTATCAGACGGTTTTGAGCAAAGATATAGGATGAAAGCAGGTTTCCCAGGTAGCACTAGTGGAAAAAAAAAAAAAACCCACCTGCTAATGCAGGTGATAAGACCTACTCCAGTATTCTTGCCTGGAGAAGCCCCATGAACAGAGGAGCCTGGGGATCTACAATCCATAGGGTCCCACAGAGTTGGACATGCTTGTCAACTTAGCTTAAATGCATTCATGTAGGATCAGAACAGGATCAGTCTGACTACTGTGAGGAGAACAGACTGAAAGAACTCTGGAGCCAAAACAGGATAACTTAGGTGAGAGATTATGGTGATTTAGACCAGAACAATAGTAGTAAAGATGTTGAGAAATGTCCACATTTATTTTGAAGGCAGAACCAAGAAAATTTAAAGAATACAAGATATAACAATAGTAGATCATACTTCCTTGAAATGTATGGGTAAGTGACCTTCAAGAGCATTCTACCAACAAATATACTAACTGTAATTTTGCTTAAGTAGACCATGAAATAATCACATGATAATTTTCAACCCATACTCTCTTGATCTCTTCTGAAGGCAGCCACTCCTTTTAAAGAAGAAATGAAAGGGTGAAAGCACTGAGATACAAAGAAAAGTGGAATTTCAGGTCCACAGAGTCTGGAAGTAACCAATCATTGAATGACTCTTAAATTGTTGATGAAAATCTTTTCCTAGAAAATTATGAAGCTGAGGAGAAAGAAAATCAAACTGGGGATAAATCTTAAGAATATTCTTAATTCTTTATTTCAATAGGAGCTCAAAAGTCACATACTTATTTTTCCTTTTTTATTCTGCCCAAAGCTAATGGAAGTCCAAATCCTTTTGAGAACCGCTGACATTCTTAGCTTTGCCCCATCCAAATTTCCCCAAGGACAAGGACAATATTCTCAGAGACACAAGAACTTATTTTTTTAGATCTTCTCTGCCACCAACCAACTTCCCATACCTAGCCTTTTGCCCTGGGCAAGTCATGTAAGCACTCTGGCTTAGCCTTTGTGTTCACATCAAAAGTTTGATTAAACTGCACTGTAATTCCTCCCAGCTATAAAATGCTTTGATTCAACACAGATTAAAATTGGAAGTGAAATCTGCTTGCCTGATAAGTTCACTTGATCTTCAAATTTACTAGCCTATATTGTTTTGTTTAAAATAAATATCATTATGTTTATTTGTTAACACTTCTAAATTGGTTTGAAAAGTATTGACATAAAATATAATATATAATAAGCAAAAACTTAAGTAAATAAAGTACTAGGCTTATGTTAAAATTCTGTCATATGTCTAAAAGTTAATTTAGCTTTTCAGGAATAGAATCCATTCTGTTAACCCAAATGTATCACCCTTTTAATATTTTTCCAAACTGAGAAACTTGAATTGCTTTACTTTGGAAGTCTTGTCTGGGAAATTTCATGGACAGAAGAGCCTGGCAAGTTATAGTTCATGGGGTTACAAAGAGTATGGCATGGCTAAGCCACTCCAGTATTCTTGCCTGGAGACTCCCATGGACAGAGGAGCCTGGTAGGCTACAGCCCACGGGGTCTCAAAGATTCAGACAAGGACTAAGCGACTTCACTTTTCATTTTCAAGCAACTGAGCACACATACATGCATATGTACTTTCCCTTAAAAAAAAAAAAAAAAAAGAGTGTTGATAGGTTCACATGCAAGTCCTCAGACATGGATTAGTTAACCTTTGGCCAAATAAAAACAAGAGAACTGAAAGGAGATTCAGAGATTACCTAGACAATTAAGACCTCTTCACAGATAATACCTCTGGACTTTGTGTTTTGTTTTGTTTTAACTTTAATTTATTTTAATTGAAGGCTAATTATTTATACATATTGTGTTGGATTTTGCCATACATTGACATGAATCAGCCATGGGTATACATGTGTCCCCACATTCTGAATCCCCCTTCCACCTCCCTCCCCACCCATTCCTTGGGGTTGTCCCAGGCTTTGAGTGCCCTTCTTCAGGAATCAAACTTGCACATATATTATATATATGGTAGTATATATGTTTCAATGCTATTCTCTCAAATCATCCCACACCCACCTTCTCCCACATAGTCCAAAAGTCTGTTCTTTACATCTGTTTCTCTTTACATCTGTTTCTCTTTTACTGTCTTGCACAGAGGATCATCATTATCATCTTTCTAAATTCCATATATATGTGATAATATACTGTATTGGTGTTTCTCTTTTGAACTTACTTCACTCTGTATAATAGGCTCCAGTTTCATCTCTACATAGAAAACCCTAAAGACTCCACCAGAATTTTACTAGAGCTAATCTATGAATATAGAAAAGTTGCAGGATATAAAACCAACACACAGAAATCCCTTGCATTCCTCTACACTAATAATGAGAAAATAGAAAGAGAAATTAAGGAAACAATTCCATTCATATTGCAATGAAAAGAATAAAATACTTAGGAACATATCTACCTAAAGAAACAAAAGACCTATATATAGAAAAATATAAAACACTGGTGAAAGAAGTCAAAGAGGGCACTAATAGAGGGAGAAATATACCGTGTTCATGGATTGGAAGAATCAATATAGTGAAAATGAGTATACTACCCAAAGCAATCTATAGATTCAATGCAATCCTTATCAAGCTACCAACGGTATTTTTCACAGAGCTAGAACAAATAATTTCACTATTTGTATGGACATACAAAAAACCTCGAACAGCCAAAGCGATCTTGAGAAAGAAGAATGGAACTGGAGGAATCAACCTGCCTGACTTCAGGCTCTACTACAAAGCCACAGTCATCAAGACAGTATGGTACTGGAACAAAGACAGAAATATAGATCAACAGAACAAAATTGAAAGCCCAGAGATAAATCCACGCACCTATGGACACCTTATCTTTGACAAAGGAGGCAAAAATATACAATAAAGAAAAGACAATCTCTTTGACAAGTGGTGCTGGGAAAACTGGTCAACCACTTGCAAAAAAATGAAACTAGAACACTTTCTAACACCATAAACAAAAATAAACTCAAAATGGATTAAAGATCTAAACATAAGACCAGAAACTATAAAACTCCTAGAGGAGAACATCAGCAAAACACTCTCTGACATAAATCACAGCAGGATCCTCTATGGTCCACCTCCCAGAATATTGGAAATAAAAGTAAAAGTAAACAAATGGGACCTAATTAAACTTAAAAGCTTATGCACAACAAAGGAAACTATAAGCAAAGTGAAAAGACAGCCTTCAGAATGGGAGAAAATAATAGCAAATGATACAATGGGTAAAGAATTAATCTCAAAAATATACAAGCAACTCCTGCAGCTCAGTTCCAGGGGAAAAAAAAAAAAAAACCCAATCAAAAAATGGGCAAAGGAACTAAATAGACATTTCTCCAAAGAAGACATACAGATGGCTAATAAACACATGTAAAGTTGCTCAACATCACTCATTATTCGAGAAATGCAAATCAAAACCACAATGAGATACCATTTCACGCCAGTCAGAATGGCTGCTATCCAAAAATCTACAAGCAATAAATACTGGAGAGGGTGTGGAGAAAAGGGAACCCTCTGACACTGTTGGTGGGAATGCAAACTAGTACAGCCACTATGGAGAACAGTGTGGAGATTCCTTAAAATACTGGAAATAGAACTGCCATACGACCCAGCAATCCCACTACTGGGCATACACACCAAGGAAACCAGAATTGAGAGAGACACGTGTACCCCAATGTTCATCGTTGTTTATAAAAGCTAGGACATGGAAGCAACCTAGATGTCCATCAGCAGACGAATGGATAAGAAAGCTGTGGTACGTAGACACAATGGAGTATTCAGTTCAGTTCAGTTCAGTCACTCAGTCGTGTCCTACTCTTCGCTACCCCATGAGTTGCAGCATGCCAGGCCTCCCTGTCCATCACAAACTCCCGGAGTTCACTCAGACTCACATCCATCAAGTCAGTGATGCCATCCAGCCATCTCATCCTCTGTCGTCCCCTTCTCTTCCTGCCCCCAATCCCTCCCAGCATCAGAGTCTTTTCCAATGAGTCAACACTTTGCATGAGGTGGCCAAAGTACTGGAGTTTCAGCTTCAGCATCATTCCTTCCAAAGAAATCCCAGGGCTGATCTCCTTCAGAATGGACTGGTTGGATCTCCTTGCAGTCCAAGGGACTGTCAAGAGTCTTCTCCAACACCACAGTTCAAAAGCATCAATTCTTTGGTGCTCAGCCTTCTTCACAGTCCAACTCTCACATCCATACATGACCACAGGAAAAACCTTAGCCTTGACTAGCCTTGTCCATAGCCTTGACTAGACTGACCTTTGGTGGCAAAGTAATGTCTCTGCTTTTGAATATGCTACCTAGGTTGGTCATAACTTTCCTTCCAAGGAGTAAGTGTCTTTTAATTTCATGGCTGAAATCACCATCTGCAGTGATTTTGGAGCCCAAGAAATAAAGTCTGACACTGTTTCCACTGTTTCCCTGTCTATTTCCCATGAAGTGATGGGACTGGATGCCATGATCTTTGTTTTCTGAATGTTGAGCTTTAAGCCAGCTTTTTCACTCTCCACTTTCACTTTCATCAAGAGGCTTTTTAGCTCCTCTTCACTTTCTGCCATAAGGGTAATGTCATCTGCATATTTCAGATTATTGATATTTCTCCCAGCAATCTTGATTCCAGCATGTGTTTCTTCCAGTCCAGTGTTTCTCATGATGTACTCTGCATTTAAGTTAAATAAGCAGGGTGATAATATACAGCCTTGACGTACTCCTTTTCCTATTTGGAACCAGTCTGTTGTTCCACGTCCAGTTCTAACTGTTGCTTCCTGCCCTGCATACAGATTTCTCAAGAGGCAGGTCAGGTGAAGTATTACTCAGCCATTAAAAAGAATACATTTGAATCAGTTCTAACGAGGTGGATGAAATTGGAGCCTATTATACAGAGTGAAGTATGCCAGAAAGAAAAACACCAATACAGAATACTAACACATATATATGGAATTTATAAAGATGGTAATGAATACCCTGTATGCGAGACAGCAAAAGGGATACAGATGCCTAGAATAGTCTTTTGGTCTCTGTGGAGAGGGCAAGGGTGGGATGATTTGGAGAATGGCATTGAAACATGTGTATTATCATATGTGAAACGAATTGTCAGTCCAGGTTCGATGCATGATAAAGGATGCTTGGGGCTGGTGCACTGGGATGACCCAGAGGTATGGTATTGGGAGGGAGGTGGGAGGGTGGTTTAAGATGGGGAACACATGTACACCCGTGGTGGATTTATGTCAATGTATTGTAAAACCACTACAATATTGTAAAGTAATTAGCCTCCAATTAAAATAAATAAATTTATATTAAAAATAAAATAAAATGTGTATTGTAATACCCCCCCCCCAAAAAAAACATAGAAACATAAATACCATAAGATTATCTCAATAGATGAAGAAAAAGCCTTTGGCAAAATTCAACACCCATTTATGATAAAAAAAAAAACTTTCCAGAAAGCAGGCATAGAAGGAACATATGTTAACATAATAATATTCAACATAGTTTGGAAGTCTTAGCCACAGCAATCAGAAAAGATAACAAAAAATAAAAAGATTCCATATTGGAAAAGAAAAAGCAAAATTTTCATTGTTTGTAGATGACATGGCAAAGAAAACCCTAAGTACACCACAGACTATTGCTAGAGCTAATCAATGAATATAATAAAGTTGCAGGGTATAAAATTAATACACAGAAATCTCTTGAATAAAATGGAAAGAGAAATTAAAGAAACAATCCCATTCACCATTGCAACGAAAAGAATAAAATACTTGGGATTAAATTTACCTAAAGAAATAAAAAACGTATATATAGAATACTATTACAACATTGAGGAAAGAAAAAAAATATTACACAAATGGATGGAGAAATATACCATGTTCTTAGATTGG
This sequence comes from Bos grunniens, assembly GCF_055505025.1. Lineage (NCBI taxonomy): Eukaryota > Metazoa > Chordata > Mammalia > Artiodactyla > Bovidae > Bos > Bos grunniens. The sequence goes on along the minus strand of NC_141179.1, from coordinate 2,560,472 downwards.
AAGAATCAATATAGTGGAAATGAGTATGCTACTCAAAGCAATCTATAGATTCAATGCAATCCGTATCAAGCTACCAATAGTATCTTACAGAGAACTAGAACAAATAATTTCACAATTTGTATGGAAATACAAAAAAAACCTCAAATAGCCAAAGCAAACTTGTGAAAAAGAAATGGAATTGGAGGAATCAACCTTCCTGACTTCAGACTATCCTACAAAGCTACAGTCATCAAGACAGTATGGTACTGGCATAAATACAGAAATATAGATAAATGGAACAATATAGGAACCCCAGAGATAAATCTATGTACCTATGTACACCTTATCTTTGACAGAGGAGGCAAAAATATACAATGGAGAAAAGGCAAATTCTTTAACAAGTGGTGCTGGGATAACTTGTCAACCATCTGTAAAAGAATGAAACTAGAACAATTCCTAACACCATACACAAAATAAACTCAAAATGGATTAAATATCTAAATGCAAGACCAGAAACTATAAAATTCTTGGAGGAAAACATAGGCAGAAAACTCTCTAACATAAATCAAATCAAGGTCCTCTATGACCCACCTCCCAGAGTAATGGAAATGAAAACAAAAATAAACAAATTGGACCCAATTAAACTTGAAAGCTTTTGCACAATGAAGGAAAATTAATCTCCAAAATATACAAGCAGCTCATGCATCTCAATACCAGAAAAATAAATGACCCAATCAAAAATTGGGCCAAATAACTAAACAGATATTTCTCCAAAGATATACAGATGGCTAATAAACACATGAAAAGTTGTTCAACATTATTAGAGAAATGCAATCAAAACCACAATGAAGTGCCATTTCATGCCTGTCAGAATGGCTGCCATCAAACATCTACAAATAATAAATGCTGGAGAGGGTGTGGAGAAAAAGAACCCTCTTACACTGTTGGTGGGAATGCAAACTAGTACAGCCAATATGGAGTACAGTGTGGAGATTCCTTTAAAAAAAAAAAAAAAAACTGGAAAGAAAACTGTCATACAACCCAGCAATCCCACACTGGGCACAAACACTGAGGAAACCAAAATTGAAAGAGATACATGTACCCCAATGTTCACTGCAGCGTTGTTTACAAGAGCTAGGACATGGAAGCAACCTGGATGTCCATCAGCAGATGAATGGATAAGGAAGTTGTGGTACATATACACAATGGAATATCACTCAGCTATAATAAAGAATGCATTTGATTCAGTTCTAATGTCATCTGCAAACAGTGAGAGTTTTACTTCTTCTTTTCCAATTTGGATTCCTTTTATTTCTTTTTCTTCTCTGATTGCTGTGGCCAAAACTATGTTGAATAGTAGTGGTGAGAATGGGCACCCTTTTCTAGTTGTGTTTTATGTTTCAACTTGTTAATATGGTGTATCACATTGATTGATTTGCGAATATTGAAGAATCCCTGCATCCCTGGGATAAAGCCCACTTGGTCATGATGTATGATCTTTTTAATATGTTGTTGGATCCTTTTGCTATAATTGGTCATGATGGCTGGATGGCATCCTGACTCAATGGATGGGAGTTTGAGTGAACTCCGGGAGTTGGTGATGGACAGAGAGGCCTGGCGTGCTGCAGTTCATGGGGTCGCAAAGAGTCAGACACGACTGAGTGACTAAACTGAACTGAACTGAACTGGTTCAGTGTTGAAAGGTTATGCTTTTCTAAGAATTTGTGCATTTCTTCCAAGTTGTCCATTTTATTGGCATATAATTGCTCATAGTAGTCTCTTATGATCTTTTGTATTTCTGTATTGTCTCTTGTGATTTCTCCTTTTTCATTCTAATTTTATTGATTTGATTCTTCTCCCTTTTTTTCTTGATGAGTCTGGCTAACAGTTTTTGTATTTTATTTATCTTCTCAAAGAACCAGCGTTTAGTTTTCTTGATTTTTACCATAGTCTCCTTTGTACCTTTTTCATTTGTTTCTGCTCTGATTTTTATGATTTCTTTATTCTACTAATTTTGGGATTCTTCTTTTCTTTTTCTAGTTGCTTTAGGTGTAATGCTAGGATGTTATTTTGATGTTTCTATTGTTTCTTTTTTTTTCTTTTTAAATTTTATTTTATTTTTAAACTTTACATAATTGTATTAGTTTTGCCAAATATCAAAATGAATCCGCCACAGGTATACGTGTTTCTTGAGGTAAGCTTTTATTGCTATGAATCTCCATCCTAGTCCTGCTTTTACTGAGTCCCATAGGTTTTAGGTTGTCATGTTTTCGTTTTCCTTTGTTTATCTGCATATTTTGATTTCCTTTTTGATTTCCTCTGTGATTTGTTAGTTATTCAGAAGCATGTTGTTTAGCCTCCATATGTTTGCATTTTTAATAGTATTTTTTTTCTGTAATTGACATCTAACCTTACTGCATTGTGATTAGAAAAGATGCTTGAAAGGATTTCAATGTTGTTTTTTTTTTTTGCCTTTCTCCTTTATTTTTTTTCTAATTTTATTTTATTTTTAAACTTTACATAATTGTATTAGTTTTGCCAAATATCAAAATGAATCCGCCACAGGTATACATGTGTTCCCCATCCTGAACCCTCCTCCCTCCTCCCTCCCCATACCATCCCTCTGGGTCGTACCAGTGCACTAGCCCCAAGCATCCAGTATCGTGCATCGAACCTGGACTGGCAACTCGTTTCTTACATGATATTTTACATGTTTCAATGCCATTCTCCCAAATCTTCCCACCCTCTCCCTCTCCCACAGAGTCCATAAGACTGTTCTATACATCAGTGTCTCTTTTGCTGTCTCGTACACCGGGTTATTGTTACCATCTTTCTGAATTCCATATATATGCGTTAGTATACTGTATTTATGTTTTTCCTTCTGGCTTACTTCACTCTGTATAATAGGCTCCAGTTTCATCCACCTCATTAGAACTGATTCAAATGTATTCTTTTTAATGGCTGAGTAATATCCATTGTGTATATGTACCACAGCTTTCTTATCCATTCATCTGCTGATGGACATCTAGGTTGCTTCCATGTCCTGGCTATTATAAACAGTGCTGCGATGAACATTGGGGTACACGTGTCTCTTTCCCTTCTGGTTTCCTCAGTGTGTATGCCCAGCAGTGGGATTGCTGGATCATAAGGCAGTTCTATTTCCAGTTTTTTAAGGAATCTCCACACTGTTCTCCAGATTTCAATGTTTTTTAATTTACCAAGGCTAGATTTATGGCCCAGGATATGATCTGGATATGTCCTGGATGGAGAATGTTCCACATGCACTTGAGAAAAAGATGAAATTCATTGTTTTGGAGTGAAATGCCCTATAGATATCAGTTAGCTTTAACTGGTCCATTGCATCATTTAAAGTTTGTGTTTCCTTCCTAATTCCCTTTTTGCTTGATCTATCCATAGGTGTGAGTCAGGTATTAAAGTCCCCCACTATTATTGTATTACTGTTAATTTCCCCTTTCATACTTGTTAGCATTTGCCTTATGTATTGAAGGCCTCCTATGTTAGCTGCATATATAACTGTTATATCTTCTTTTTGGGTTGATCCTTATGTAGTGTCCTTCTTTGTCTCTTATTGCTGTCTTTATTTCAAAGTCTATTTTATCTGATATGAGTATTGCTACTCTTGCTTTCTTTTGGTCTCCATTTGAATGTAATATCTTTTTCCAGCCCTTAACTTTGAGTCTGTATGTGTCCCTAGGTTTTGGCTGGATCTCTGGTAGACAACATATATAGGGGTCTTGTTTTGTATCCATTTGGCCAGTCTTTGTCATTTGTTGAAGCATTTAACCCATTTATATTTAAGGTAATTATTGATAAATATGACCCTGTTACCATTTACTCTGTTGCTTTGGGTTCATTTTTACAAACCTTTTCTGTGTTTCTTGTCTAGAGAAGATCCTTTAGCATTTGTTGAAGACCTGGTTTGGTGGTGCTGAAGTCTCTCAGCTTTTGCTTGCCGTAAAGCTTTTGACTTCTTCTTCACATCTCAATGAGATCCTTGCTGGGTAGAGTAATCTTGGTTGTAGGTTTTTCTCTTTCATCACTTTCAACATGTCATGCCATTCCCTTATGGCCTGAAGAGTTTCTATTTAAAGATCAGCTCTTATCCTTATGTGGATCCCCTTGTGTGTTTTTTGTTGCTTTTCCCTTGCTGCCTTTAATATTTGCTCTTTATGTTTGATCTTCATTAATTTCATTAATATGTGTCTTTGGGTGTTTTGGCCTTGGGTTTATCCTGTTTGGGACTCTTTGGGTTTCATGGACTTGGGTGGCTATTTCCTTCCCCATTTTAGGAAAGTTTTTGACTATTATGTACTCAACTATTTTCTCATGCCCTTTCTTTTTGTATTCTTCTTCTGGGACACCTATGATTTGAATGTTGAGGCATTTAACATTGTTTTTTCTTTTCTCCTCTCTGCTTCATTTATTTCCACCATTCTATCTACCACTTCACTTATCCTCTCTTTTGCCTCAGTTATTCTACAGTTGATTCCCTCCAGAGTGCTTTTAATGTCAGTTATTGCTTTGTTCATTATTTATTGACTTTTCTATATTTCTTTTGGTCCTTGTTAAACAGTTCTTGCATCTTCTCAATCCTCGTCTCTAGTTTATTTATCTGTAACTCCATTTTGTTTTCAAGATTTTGGATCACCTTTATCATCATTAGTCTGAATTATTTTCCAGGTAGACTCCCTATCTCCTCCTCTTCTGTTCAGTTTGGTGAGGTTCTATCATCTTCTTTCACCTGCTGAATATTTCTCTGCCTTTTCCTTTGTTTAGATTGCTGTGTTTGGGGTGCCCTTTCTGAAGGCTTGAATTTCATTCTTCCTCTTAATTGTGGAGTCTTCTCCACGTGGGTGGGGTTAGACCAGTGACTTGTCAAGGTTTGCTGGTTGGGGGAGCTTGTGTCTGGTTTCTGGTGGATGGAGCTGGATCTCCTCTCTGGAGTGCAATGAAATGTCGAGTAGTGAGTTTGGGGGCGTCTATTTGTTTGGCATGTCTTTAGGCAGCCCATCTTTTAATGTTCAGAGTTGGTTCCTGTTTTGCTAGACAATTAGTGTGCTGTGTCTTTCACTGGAAATTTCTGGCTCTTGGGTGGAGCTTGGTTTCAGGGTAGGTATGAGACTTTTGGGTGAGTTCTTATCTATTAATATTCCCTGGATGCAGGAGTTCTCTGATGTTTCAAAGTTTTGAAGTTAATCCTCCTACCTCTGGCTTTTGGTCCTTCTCTTACAGTAGCCTCAGGACTTCTCCATCCATACAGCACAGAAGATAAAACCTTTAAGTTAGTGGTGAAAGAGTTCTCCACAGCCAGGAACACCCAGAGAGATTCATAGAGTTATATAGGTAAGAGAAGAGGGAAAAGGGAGATAGTGGTGACCAGGACGATAAAAGGGGGAGTCAAAAGGGAAGAGAGCAATTTAGCCATTAATCAAATCCCTAAGTGTTCTCCAGAGCCCAGAACACCCAGAGAGATTCACAGAGTTGGGTAGAGAAGAGAAGAGGGAGGACGGAGATAAAGGTCACCTGGAGGTAAAAAGGGAGAGTCAATAGGGGAGAGAGCAGTCAAGCCAGTGATCAAATCCCTAAGTGAAAATGCATACTGAAGACTAGATTCTTAAAGGTACAAAATTGATAACAAATATCAAAAAGCAAAGACTCTGGGGGGGAAAAAAAGCTAGAATAGAGGTTAAACTCTCAAAAATACAATATAAAAAATACAAAACAAAATCAAGCACAGAAGTTTAAAGTATATATATTTATGGAATCTGTTTTTTTTTATGGGGTTTTTTTTTTTTTGAAAGGTAATAGTAGGCTGTAAAAATGTAAGTTAAAGGAGTAATAAAGAACTAGCTTTTTAAAAAAAATTAAAAGTGATAATATTAAAAATATGTCTAGGAATTTCTCTGGAGCTGTTGTGGCCAGGGTGGTGTGAGTTCATTGTTGGATAGTCCATTGTTCCAGCTGGTGCTTTTTCTCAAGGTCTACAGATGCCCATCAAATGCACAGTCTCAGTATTAACTGCAGTTTTAATCTGATAGCACCTGTCACTTCCAGAGTGGTTTCCCCTTCTTTTTTTATCTTGGCTTCCTCTGTTTGCAAGTCTCTTCAGTGTCTAATTTCCACCCTGACACAATAAGGCAAAGGTGGCCACTTATTTAGGCTTACTTGTTCAGTTGTGCTGTGGGGAGGGAGCGACACTGCAAAAAAATACTGCTGGCATGTGTGGGAAGTACTCATAGTGGATGGACCACACTGGGTTTGCCACAGCCCAAGGCAGCATGTACTTCCCAGGTCCACACTACTCAGGCTCCAGGCTACCTGCAAGGGCACTGTCCTGGTGGGCCCTGTGTTTCATGCAGCTCCAAGGTCTAAGCCACTCAGGTTCTCAGGTGCTCCTCAGGGACACAGACCCAGATGTTCTGTTTGTTTTTTGCCCTTCCTAGTCCAAGCAGCTTAGCAATTGGGTCCAAAACCCATACAACTGGTCCTAGGAGAGCACAGTGTCCCAGGTGGGCCATGTGTCTTATTCACCTCTTCAGTCCTGGCCATTTTGTTTTCTGGGTGTGCTGCGAGAGCACAGTCCCAGGAGTGTTGTGTGTCTCCTCTGGGGAACTGATTTCAGGTTGTAACACTCCTGGCAGATGTCAACTGTCCAGGATCCCAGGAAGACATGGTTAGCAACTGGGAGCCTGCTCACAGTTTGAAGGAAGATGCAGTCTCTGGGGCCAAGATTGCAGAAACCCCTTCCTTTCCAGCTCTGGCTGTCGCATGCTTCCCTCTCTGCTTTCAGGGAGGGCGGGCCCTATATGGCAGCTGGCTTGCTCTCCTTTGGTATTCATTCAGCCCTTTCTTTTGTGAGCATGACAGGGATTATTGTGTGATGTAGGAGGCTTTCGTGGGAAAGGTCTTTGTGTGTGTCTCTCTGGTGATCCCATGGTTTGTGTTGCTATCTCACATCTGTTCCCTCAGGTTGTCCTCAGGGCATTCAGGCCCTGTCCTTACCCTAAGGACCAATGATGCAGCCCACATCTCCCTGCCCAGCCCCCACTCACTGGTGGTGAATGAGGATGTCCGTGTCACTTCTCCATCTCCACATGTAATTGTGGTTAAACACGTAGTCTGTATTGTTTTTTTGTTGTTGTTGTTGTTTTTTGTTTTTCTCTCAGTTATGTTGCCCTCTAAAATTTCAAAACTCCCCACAGACACACCTGTGAGAGGGTTTCCTACTGTGTGGAAACTTCTCCTACTTCACTACTCCCTCATCAGGGTGGGTCTCCATCCCAAAATATTTTATCTTTTTTTTTTTTTTGTCTTTTATATTTTGTCCTACCTCATTTTGAAGAAATTGGGTTTCCTTTCTGGCTGCCAGGTGTCCTCCACCAGTGTTCAGAAGTTGTTTTGTGGAAGTTGTTCAACATTCAAAGGATTTTTTGATGAATTTGTGGAGGAGAAAGTGATCTCCCTGTCCTATTCCTCCACCATCTTTTGACTACCTCCTCTACCTTTGGACTTTCACATGACCTCTCCCATTGGTCATTTTTTTCTGCCAATGCTTTTAATCAATTCTCAATTACAGCATGGGAGAAATTTGAAAATTATGAGCTTCCTGTGGGCAATGGCTTCTTTATCTCTGTGTCCCCAGAACCAAGATTGATAGCTAGCTCTTCATTTAAGTTTGCCTGCAAGGTTCTGGTTTATACCTAACACTCCAGTGTAATATATACAGTGCCACCTTTTACTTTTTAAATATCTCAGTTTGCATGATAAATTTAACAGTCATTCTACTTATTAATATAATAAGCAAAGGCTAAGAAATGATCAATCCAGTCTGAATAAATTTGAGATGCAGATCACCTTCATCCTTGCTTCAAAAAAATTTCAGATTATTCAGTGAATGAATAGTTTATTACTGGTAATCAAGAGGACAAATTAAGAAGATCATGAGATTAATCACTTCCGAAGGACAAACGAACTAAAAAGCCTCTTGATGAAAGTGAAAGTGGAGAGTGAAAAAGTTGGCTTAAAGCTCAACATTCAGAAAACGAAAATCATGGCATCTGGTCCCATCACTTCATGGCAAATAGATGGGGAAACAGTGGAAACAGTGTCAGACTTTATTTTTGGGGGTTCCAAAATCACTGCAGATGGTGATTGCAGCCATGAAATTAAAAGACGCTTACCCCTTGGAAGAAAAGTTATGACCAACCTAGATAGCATATTGAAAAGAAGAGACATTATTTTGCCAACAAAGGTCCATCTAGTCAAGGCTATGGTTTTTCCTGTGGTCATGTATGGATGTGAGAGTTGGACTGTGAAGAAGGCTGAGTACCGAAGAATTAATGCTTTTGAACTGTGGTATTGGAGAAGACTTTTGAGAGTCCCTTGGACTGCAAAGAGATCCAACCAGTCCATTCTAAAGGAGATCAGCCCTGGGATTTCTTTGGAAGGAATTATGCTGAAGCTGAAACTCCAGTACTTTGGCCACCTCATGCGAAGAGTTGACTCATTGGAAAAGACTCTGATGCTGGGAGGGATTGGGGGCAGGAGGAGAAGGGGACAACAGAGGATGAGATGGCTGGATGGCATCACTGACTCGATGGACGTGAGTCTGAGTGAACTCCGGGAGTTGGTGATGGACAGGGAGGCCTGGTGTGCTGCGATTCATGGGGTCGCAAAGAGTCGGACACGACTGAGCGACTGAACTGAACTGAACTGAACAGTGAGCCTAAAGAACTATGGGCAGCGTTACATAATACTGTGTAGAAGGCAGTGAACAAAGCTATCCCAAAGATAAAGAAAAGTAAGAAGATTAAAAAAAAAAAAAAAAAAGCAAGAAGGCAAATTGGTTATCTGAGGAGGCTTTACAAACAGCTGAAGAAACAAAAGAAGGGGAAAGCAAGAGAGAAAGAGAAAGGCATATCCAGCTAAACACAGAGTTCCAGAAAATAACATGGAGAGACAGGAAGGCCTTCTAGAAGGGGAAATAGAGATCTCTTCAGGAAAACTGGAAATATCAAGGGAGCATTTTACCCAAAAGTGGGTACAATAAAGGACAGAATCAGTAGAGACCTGGTAGTTGCTGATGAGATCAAAAAGAGACGGAAAGAATACATGGAAGAACTATACAAAAAAATATCCTAATGAACTGGATTACTGCGATGGTGTGGTCAGTCCTCCAAAGCCAGATATTCTGGAGTATGAAGTCAAGTGGGCCTTAGAAAGCATTGCTGTTAATAAAGGTAGTGGATGCAATAGAATTCCAGTTACAGCTATTCAGAATCCTAAAAGATGATGCCATCAAGGTGTTGCATTCAATATATCAGCAAATATGGAAGACCCAACAGTGGCCACAGAACTGGAAAACTCATCCCAATTCTCAAGAAGGGTAATGCTAAAGAATGTATTAACCATTGGACAATTACATTCATCTCCCATGCTAGTAAGGTCACGCTTAAAATCTCGCATACTAGGCCTAAGCATTATGTGAACCAAGAACTTCTATATGGCCAAGCTGGGTTTAGAAAAAGAAGAGGAACAAGAGATCAAATTGCCAACATTTGCTGGATCATATAGAAAGCAAGGGAATTCCAGGGAAAAAAATCTATTTCATCAACTACAACAAAACCTTTGACTGTGTGAATCATAATAAACTGTGGAAAGCTCTTAGAAAGATGGGAATACCAGACCATTTTACCTGTCTCCTGAGAAACCTGCATGTTGTCAAGAAGCAACAGTTAGACCTTGTATGAAACAAATGATAGGTTCAAGATTGAGAAAGGAGTACCACAGTACTGTCTGTTGTTACCTTATTTATTTAACCTAAAAGCTAAGCACGTCATGAGAAATGTCAGGCTGGATAAATTATAAGCTCACAAGAGAAACATCAGTAACTTCAGATACGCAGATGATCCCATTCTAATGGCAGAAAGCAAAGAGGAACTAAAGATCCACTTGATGAGGTTGAAGGAGGAGAGTGAAAGAGCTGTCTTAAAGCTCAATATTAAAAAAAATAATAATAAGATCATGGCATCTGGCCTCACTACTTCATGGCAAATAGGAAGGGAAAAGGGGAAATTAGTGACAGATTTCCTCTTCTTAGCCTCTAAAATCACTGCAGTGGGTGACCGCATTCATGAAATCAGAAGATGATTGCTTCTGGGCAGGAAAGCTACAACAAACCTAGACAGTGTGTTGAAAATCAGAGACATTACTCTGCTAACAAAGGTCCATGTATCTTCCCAGTGGTCATGTACTTTTGTGAGAGCTGGACCATAAAGAAGACAGAATGCCAAAGAACTGATGCCTTCAACTACGGTGCTGGAGAAGACTCCTGAGGGTCCCTTGGACAGCAAGGATATCAAACTAGTCAATCTTAAGGGAAATAAACCCTGAATACTCATTGGAAGGAGTGATGCTGAAGCTAAAGCTCCAGTATTTTGGTCATCTAATTTGAACAGCCAACTCATTGGAAAAGCCCCAGAAGCTGGGAAAGATTGAGGGCAGAAAGAGAAGAGGGCATCAGAGGATAAGATGGTTGGACGGCATCACTGATGCATTAGGCATGAACTTGGGCAAACTCCGGGAGATGGTGAGGGACAGGGAGGCCTGGCTTGCTGCAGTTCATGGGGTCACAAAGAGTCTGTCACGACTGTGCCACTGAACAACAACAACAACACACACATACATATGTGTATCATTTTAAAAGAAATAATAAACAAAGACATGAAAAAGAAGGAAAAAACAACTATGAAAGCTCAGGCAGGGCTAATTCAGTTATAATAGCTGAACATAGCATTTGTCCTGAACTGCTCAGTAATAAGTGGAGGAAAAAAGGAAAATTATTGATGGAATAATTCCTGTTACCATAAAATACCAAGTTTACCAGTTCTCCAAAAAGGGTCATCTTGATGATTAAGTCAAAAAAAAATACACTAACTGTGAGACCTTATTTGGAGAGAACTAGGTTAAAAATGTTTTCTTTAGAGATAGTTTACAATAAATGCAGAAAATGTCTAAATAGTGTTATTCAATAAAAGTTGAATATATAACATTAAAGGATATTTGTGAACCCAATTCTGCAGGTGGGGCTAAGCAGGTGTCATCCAATAATCTATTTTGACATAGTCTGTGGTATAAAATGTGTAAGCAACTAAAGAGTAAAACTAACCAACTTCCTTTTCTCTATCAGCACTTGATGAAAGGATAGCAGATTATTCAAGCTTATATTTAAAGAGGTCCTAAAACAATGATTTTTTTTAAACTACTGGCTGAGTCCATATCCATATGTTTTGAGAATCAGATAAGCAGCTACAGGATAATATATTTTATTTTGAATACTGAAAAATTACAGAAAATATGTTCCTATCTCCATATAGAAAATTATTTGTAGACAAAGCTAGAATATTTTCCACAAAGCATCTTTGTATCTAAGTCAAACATTTGTATACTTGATTGTGACCCCTAAGTTCCAAATCATAAGGAGAAATATTTAAATTTGAAAAACTTTAATAAGAGGTATTAAAACTGATCCGCTTGAGTCACTGAAAGTGCCCTATTAAGGTCCATATCAACTATCTGGTTATGGACACTTACCCATCTGCCAGCCTGCCAGTCTGGGTGAACTGAAAAGCTCACTCTATGTAATTTGATGAAAATATTTGCTGGATGAAGTTCTGTAGATTTAAATGATTTAATTTTGGGTGAAGTGAAGTGAAGTGATCTTGCTCAGTCGTGTCCAACTCTTTGCGACCCTGTGGACTATAGCCGACCAGGCTCCTCTGTTCATGGGATTCTCCAGGCAAGGATACTGGAATGGGTTGCCATTTCCTTCTCCAGGGGATCTTCCCAACCCAGGGATCGAACCCTGGTCTCCCGCATGGCAGGCAGATGCTTTATCCTCTGAGCCACTGGGGAACTCTTGACAGATTAAGCCAATCTCTGTGGTAGCAATTGGATGACAAAATGTTTGTCTTTTCAAACCATAGCTGGTTCACAAAAATGATATATCACTAGCATAATGGAGAACATCTGCTTATTATTTATTATAAAACAGCCATAGTCTAAAATATAAAAGAATATAAGATCATTAAAATACAACCCCCAAGTAAAGAGGGCTGAAATACAACTGAATGCATTGAGTCTTATATTCAGGTTTTTAATCTATTTTTAATTTATTTTTGTGTATGGTTTTAAGGACTGTTTTAATTTTCTTCTTTTACACGTGTCTGTCCAGTTTTCCCACCACCATTTATTGAAGAGACTATCTTCTCCATTGAATATTCTTGCCTCTTTGGTAACCATAGTGCTTGGGTTTACCTCTTGGCTTTCTATCCTGTTCCATTGATCTATATTTCAGTTTTAATGCCAGTATCATACTGTTTTAATGACTGTAGCTTAGCAATATAATCTGAAGTCAGGGAGCCTGATTCCTCCAGCTCCATTTTCCTTTCTCAAGATTGCTTTGGCTAGTCAGGGTCTTTCATATTTCCATACAAATTGTAAAAATTTTTGTTCTAGTTCTGTGACAAATGCCATTGGCAGTTTGATAGGGATTACACTGAATCTGTAAAATCTGTAGATTACTTTGGGTAGTATAGTCATTTTGACAATATTGATTCTTCCAATTCAAGAACATGGTATATCTCTCCTTACGTTTGTTTCATTTTTTATTTCTTTCATCACTATCTTATACTTTTTGAAGTACAGGTCTTTTGCCTCTTTAGGTATTTTATTCTTTTTGATGCAAGAATATATGGGATTGTTTCCTTAATTTCTCTTTCTGATTTTTACTATTAGTATATAGAAGTGCAAGAGATGTCATGAATTGATTTTGTATCCTGCAACTTTGCCAAGTTTATTGATGAGCTCTGTTAGTTTTCTGGTAGCGTCTTTAGGGTTCTACATGTACAATATCATGTCTGTAAACACTGAAAACTTTACTTCTTTTTCTAATTTGGATTCATTTTACTTCTTTCATTGTTTTTGTGGCTAGGACTTCCAAAATATGTTGAATAAAAGTGGTTAGAGTGGAAATCTTTGTCTTGTTCCTGATCTTAGAAGAAATACTTTCATGTTTTAACCATTGAAAATGTAGTTTGCTATGGGTTTGTCATATATGGCTTTTATTATGTTGAGGTAGGTTCCATCTAATAGACATTTTCTAGAGAGTTTTTTTATCATAGATGGGTGTAGAAGTCTGTCAAAAACTTTTTCTTCATCTATTGAGATGATCATATGATTTTTACTCTTCAATGTGTTAACATTGATGGATTTATAAGAATCCTTGTTTTCCTGGGAAAAATCCCATTTGATCACAGTCTATGAATTTTAATGTGTTGTTGGATTCAGTTTGCTAGTATTTTGTTGAGAATCTTTGCATCTATGTTCATCAGTGATATTGGCCTCTAATTTTGTTTTCTTGTATGTTATATCTTTATCTGATTTTGTCATTTTTGGAAGTTTCAGAAAGGTAGCTTTTAACTTTTCCCTGAATATTTGATAGAATTAACTTGTGAAGTCATCTTGTCCTGGACTTTTGTTCATTGGAAGATTTTTACTCAGTTTCAACTTAAGTTGAACTGGGTGTGAGTTTCACCCAGTTGAAACTGGGTGTGAGTAATCCACCCATATAATCTATTTCACCTAAGTTCAATTTTAGAAGGTTGAACCTTTCTAAGAATTTGTCCATTTCTTCTAAGCTGTCCAATTTACAGGTAGATAGTTGCTTGTAGTAGTCTGTTATGATGACTTTTATTTTTATGGTGTCAGTTGTAACTTCTCCTTTTTTACCTCTAATTTTATTGATTTGAATCCTCTCCCTTTTTTTATGGCTCTGGTTAAAGGTTTATCATTATATTTATCATCTCAGAGAACAAGCTTTTAAATTTATTGACCATTGCTATTGTTTTATTTGCCTCTATTTCACTTATTTCTGCTCTTACTTTTATGATTTCTTTCCATCTATTAACTTTGGGTTTTGTTGTTCTTTCTCTAGTTGCTTTAGGTGTAAGATCAGGTAGTTTGAGACTTTTCTTGCTTCTTGAGGTAAGATTGTCTATGTCCTTCTTAGAACTGATTTTGCTTTGTTCTATAGGTTTTGGCTCATCATGCTTTCCTTGTAATTTGTCTCTAGGTTATTATTTTTTTTTAATTTCCCCTTTGATTTCTTCAGTGATTTAGTGATTATTTAATAACATTGTTTAGCTTCCACGTGTTTGCTTTTTACACCTTTTTTTTTTTTCTGTAATTGATTTCTAACCTCATGGCACTGGGTCATGAAAGATGCTTGATATTATTTCAATTTTCTTAAATTTATCAAGGCTTGATATGTGACCCAGAATGTGATCTATCCTGGAGAAATTTCCATGTGTTATTGAGAAGAAAGTGTATTCTGCTGCTTTCAGATGGATTGTCTTAAAAATATCAATTAGTTCTATCTGGTCAAGCCTTAAGTGTTACTTAAGTGTTGTGTTTTCTTATTAATTTTCTGTCTAGATGATCTGTCCATTGGTGTAAATGGGTATTCAAGTCCCCCACTATTACTATATTACTTTTGATTTCCTCTTTTATGGCTTTTAGCATTTGCCTTATAAATTGAGGTGCTCCTATGTTGCATGTTTATTTATTTACAATTGTCATATCTTCTTGTGGGATTGATCCTTTAATCATTATGTAGTGCCCTTCTTAGTCTCTTGTAACAGTCTTTATTTTAAAGTCTATTTTGTCTAATATGAGCACTACTACCTCAGCCTTCTTTTGATTTCAATTTGCATGAAATATCTTTTTCCATCCCCTCATTTTCTGTTTGTATGTATCCCTACGTCTGAATTGGGTCTCTTGTAGATAGTATATATATGGGTCTTGACTTTTTATCCATTCAGCCAGGCTATATGTTTTGGTTGGAGTATTTAATCTTTTTACATTTAAGATAATTATTGGTATGTAGCATTGCCTTTTTCTTAATTGTTTGGGATTTGAGTTTTCTTATAGTTTGATGACAATCGTTATTGTTGCGTTTCAGTAGCTTGTGTGTGTGTTGTATTGTATTTTGGGGGAGGTTGCATTTTGCATAGGTTTTGATAAAGAAGTTTATAAAGCAGTATACAAAGTTGTTGTCAGTTGATAGCCTCAATTTCAAATGCTATTCCCATTTCCTGCATTCACACTGTTTTCTTTCTCATGGTTGCTGCTTTTGATGTCATATTTGTGTATGAATGATTTCTTACTTTTATTGTGTTTACCTTTACCAGTGAGCTTTCCCATTTGTGATTTTCTTATTTCTAGTTGTGTCTTTTTTTTTTCCCCTCCCTAGGGAAGTTCTTTTAGCATTTGTTATAAAGCTGGTCCGGTGGTGCTAAAGTCTCTTAGTTTTTGCTCTTAAAGCTGTTATATTCTTTGCCTAATCTGAATGAGATCTTTGTTGGCTAGAGTAGTCTTTGTTGTAAGGTTTTCCTTTTCATCACTTTAAATATATCCTGCCACTTCCTTTTAGCCTACAGTGTTTTTGACCTTATAGGGATACTCTTGTATGTTATTTGTTGTTTTTCTCTTATTTCTTTTAGTATTTTTTCATTGTATTTAATGTTTGCTAATTCGATTAATATATATCTTGGTATGTTCCTCCTTGGGTTTATCCTGTACTGGACTCTGTGCTTTCTTGACTTGGTTTATAGTTTTCCTTCCCCATGTTAGGGAGCTTTTCAAATATGAAGTGAAGTGAAAGTCACTCAGTAGTGTCCAACTCTCTGTGACCCCATGGACCATACAGTCCATGGAATTCTCCAGGCCAGAATACTAGAGGGGGTAGCCTTTCCCTTCTCCAGGGGATCTTCCCAACCCAGGGATCAAAACCAGATCTTCCACATTGCAGGCAGATTCTTTACCAGCTGAACCACAAGGGAAGCCCATGAATACTGGAGTGAGTAGCCTATCCCTTTTCCAGCAAATCTTCCCGACCCAGGAATCGAACCAGGGTTTCCTGCGTTGTAGGCAGGTTCTTTCCCAACTGAGCTATCAGGGGAGCCCTTTTCAACTATAATCCCTTCAAATATTTTTTTCAGGCTCTTTATCTTCTGGAAAACCTATAATGCTTATGTTGGTATGTTTAATGTTGTCCCAGAGGTTTCTGAAACTGTCCTCATTTCTTTTTATTCTTTTCTCTTTATTCTGCATCATGGCAGTAACTTTCACCACTCTGTCTTCGAGCTTTTTACTTGTTCTTATGCTTAAGTTATTCTGCCATTGATTCTGTCGTGTATTTTTCATTTCAGTATTGTGCTTTCATCTGTTTCTTCTTTAATTCTTCTGGGCCTTTGTTAATCATTTTTTAAAATTTCTTAATTCATGCCTTCATCCTTTTTCTGTAATCTTGGATCGTCTTTACTATCATTATTCTGAGTTGTTTTAATAGTAGATTGACTATCTTCTCTTCATTTACTTATTGGAAGTTTTTAATCTTCCTCCTTCATCAGCAACGTATATCTTTGCTGCCTCATTTTGTCTAACTTACTGTGTTTGTGGTCTCCTTTCTGCAGACTGCAGGTCCACAGTTCCTTTTGCTTCTGGTGTCTTCCTCCTGGTGGGTGGGCTGATCCAGAGGCTCATGCCAGTGTCTCTTAGATAAGGAGTTCAACTGGTATTTTGGGGACAAAAGTCTCCCTTGGCTATTGATGGGGCCTCCCCTTTGATCTGTGGGTTTTAATGCCCTGGGAAGGATGGCATCGGCTCCTTTGCTGTTGAAGTATACAGCCCTCCACCCCCTATCTGTTTCTTAACTGCATTTCTGACCAATGGTGCAAGATAGACAGGATTGGAGCACTCTCACCAGGAGAGAAGTCACTGAGTATTTCCTTCTCTGGATTTGTTCACCTGTGAATATGCCCTGTAGTGTTCCTTTCACCTGTTGTGTGGGGTTACAGAGTATAATTTCTGGCACTACTCTCAGTCCCGCCTTAATTATGGGCATGCTTTCAGTTGACCTAGGTGACTCTCAGGCATTATTTACATCAGATCACCAGCATAAATCCACTGAAGTCAGGTCCCACACAGCACTGGTCATTCACGTGAACCCACTTGGGAAATATGGAGGCAGGTTAGACTATAGCCTGGTCCAACTCCCATATTACATGCCCGCAAAGCCCACAGCTGCTAAAGCCAGAGCAGTATCAACTGCAGGAGCACTTGTTGTCTGTTTGGCTGTTTCAAAGTTGCTGAATTCAGGAAGCTGTCAGTGGAAGTGTAACTCTGAGGTTCATGCAGTTGCAAGGAGATTTGAGCTCTTCTTTGGCAACATGAACCCTGAACTTGGTTGTGGTTTCAGATCTAACTCTTCATGTGTTCTTCCCACTGGAATCTGTTCCACAGGTTGTCAGAGCACAGAAACTTGTCAGGCAGAAAAAAGCCAAGGTGGTGATCAGGATGAGCAGGCCACCCAGGCAGGAGGGTTCTGGGGTAGCAGTTGGAACATGAGAGCCCATCAAGCAGGAGGAAGCCAAGAGGGACATCGGGGTAAACAAGTCATGGGTGAGGGTTCTTTGGGGAGGCGATGGTGGGGACACAGGAGCCAGCTGCAGTTGGAGCCCTTCCTAGTGCCCATGGACGGAGGGGTCAGTGAACGAGGCAGAGAGGCTGCAATGGTGGTTCCTCTTCTTGCCTGTCACTCAACAGTGAAAGTGAAGGCACTTCACTTTCACTTCTATGGCTGTCCCTGTGGTGGATTTCCTCACTCTCATGAGGAAAGCTGTCTCCTCAAAGCCAACAGCAATCCCCTTCCCTGATCTGCACTCCAAACTCCTTGTCCCAGCACGCAGTCCCTGTGCACACTGGTGGACACCTGTGTCAGGCTGGGGTGCATAGGACTGTGGTACAGACCATCTGAACACATCTCACTCTGCCCTGCCTGCCACATAACAGTTGCTGTGCTCTCCCCTGAGCCCCTAACGCTCCCCTCATACCTTAGCTAATATCCCTACCAGTGAGGGAGCTTCCCTCCTCTCCCCACCTTCAGTTTCCCACCTAGGGTGCAGGTCTCACCCCCACTTCCTCCCCTCTTTCTTTTTCCTTCTTCTTTATTTCATCCTACCTGGTTATGTGGGGATATTTCTTATCCATTTAAGAGTTTGAGGTCCTCTGCTAAGGCTCAGCAGTTGCTCTGTGGGTATTGTTCCATTTTTAGATGTATTCTTGTTGCATTTGTGAGAGATGAACTACACATCCTCCCACTCCTCCACAACGTTGAACATCTATATGGTTGACTTTTAAGTTGTTTTCTTTGAATGCATATCTTTCACTATCTTTGTCTCTCTCTCATTAGATAGATAAGTAGGTAGGTAGGTAGGTAGATAGATATAGATTTGGATGAATTACTTTTAGAAATAGGAAAATGTTAAATAGCTCCAGATTTTAAAAATCCATGAAAACTAAAATTTTCTTCAGGTATCAGAACTTTACAAAAATGTGCCTACTTGAGCACAGTTTTTTTGTTTGTTTGTTTTCTAAATTTTGTGCTGATTTGCAATCTGAGACATTTTTGAGTGATAAGACAAATGTTTTAATCACCTGATCAACATTTATAGTCAAGAAAGACCTGAAACAGATATTGTCATGGAAGAGAAGTTAACTCACATCACACTTTACCTGCTCTCAGCTCTGTGTGGTAACTCTATAAGGTTAGTGATTTTTCAGACACAAGAAAAACAAACAGGCAACAAACACATTTATTTATATGGTTACATCTCTAAAGTGGCACATTTGGTTTATCTTTGAATTTAAGATATTCTTTGTTCATTTACATTCCCAGATACTACATTATTTGTGTGTGTGAGTCACTCAGTCATGTCCAACTTCTTGTGATCCCATAGACTGTAGCTCTCCAGGTTCTTCTGTCCATGGGTTTCTCCAGGCAAGAATATTGGGTTGCCATTTCCTTCTCCAATTATTTAGGAGCCTTTAATATTTTTAGACCAATTCTTGAATTTAAAGACCTAAGTAAATGCGTGCATGCATCACAAACACAATAAAGAAAAGAGAAAGCAGTTTGATTTTATATGCAGTTTTTTTGGGAGGTAGTCTCTCCCTGCCCTTCATGAAAGGGCAGGTTTCAAATTACACAAGGGAGCTCTTGAGGACATTGAAAGAAAATGTCTTTACAAAACGGAAGCACAGAGAACACCTAGGAATCCTCTAGCATTCTTTGTTTTTTCCTCTTTTTTTTTTTTTTTTTTAACCTTTTTAAATACATTTTTAAATGAGAGGATAATTGCTTTCCAGTACTGTGATGGTTTTTGCCACACATCAACAAGAATAGGTATTAGGTATACATACATCCCCTCCTTATTGAACCCCTCTCTCAAGGACATAGAAAAATTATATGCAGCTTTAAATGTACATGAAAGGCATGTTGACAAATAGAGAACACTTCAGTGCTATTTGGTTTCTGTTTGTAAACACCAAAAAACTATATTGCAGTTTAATAATTGCACGTAATTTATTGAAAACAAAAATGATTTAAAATATTTTAGCATGTTTTTTATTCTTCATAAAGCTATCAGTGAACTGGATTTGATCTGAATTACATTAAGTGAACGATGGTAAGTGTAAATAATATTAAAAGTAGTAGTAATAGTAGTGTCAGTCACTCAGTCGTGTCTGACTGTTTGCAGCCCCATGGACTGCAGGAGCCCCAGCCTCCTCTGTCCGTAGGATTCTCCAGGCAAGAATTCTGGAGTAGGCTGCCATGCCCTTCTCCAGGGGATTTTCCTGACTAGGGGATCGAACCCAGGTCTCCTGCATTGCAGACAGATTCTTTACCGTTAAAGCTACAGGGAAACTCTTAAACAATATTAAGGGTAGTAAGATAAAATGAGAGATAAAGAAGAGAAGATGGGATAGATGAATGGGAAGAAAAAGAAAAAAAAATAGAGGCAAAGAGAATGAGAGGAAGTAGAGAGAGAAAGAGAGAGAGACTTCTGTATCTTCATTTTATGTGTAATATTTCATAGCTTGAATTCCACAGCTACCACTTGTGTGCTTCTGATTCTATAGAGTTGTCTACTGTTTCTTCAACCAAAGACTCAGTGCCTTATCTATAAAGGGTTAAGATTTTCTGTCTATAAAATTTCATGATTGCTAATATGAATAGCACTCAACCACATTCAATAAACTACTCAGTGATATTCAATAATTTTAAATTATTTTCTTTAGGTCTTCTACATTTACAAACACACCTTCCCGTTCTCTACCCTGTGCCACTTGTGACAATTAACATATTTTGTTGTGCACTCTCTAAGTCATGTCTGACCCTTTTCGATTCCATCGATTATAGTATGCCTGGTTCCTCTATCCTCCACTGTCTCCCAGAGTTTGCTTAAATTCATGTCCGTGGACTCAGTAATACTATCTAAACATCTCATCCTCTAACTTCCCCTTCTCCTTTTGCTTTCAATCTTTCTTAGCTTGACGGTCCTTTCCAATGAGTCACCTCTTCGCATCATGTGGACAAAGTACTGGAGCTTCATCTTCAGCATCAGTCCTTCCAGTGAATATTCAGGGTTGATTCCCTTTAGGACTGACTGGTTTGTTCCCCTTGTTGTCCAAGGAACTCTCAAGAGTCTTCTCCAACACCACAGTTCAAAAGCATCAATTAGTCAGTATTCAACTTTCTTTATGGTCCAACTCACATCTGTACATCACTACTAGAAAAACCATAGCTTTGAGTATATGGACATTCATCAGCAAAGTGATGTCTCGACTTTTTAATATGCTGTCTAGGTTTGTCATAGCTTTCCTTCCAAGGAGTAAGCATCTTTTAATTTCATGGCTGCCGTCACTGTCTGCAGTGATTTTGAAACCCGAGAAAATAAAAATCTGTCACTGCTTCCACTTTTTCTGCTTCTATTTGCCATGAAGTGATGGGACCAGATATCATGATTTTAGTTTTTTGAATGTTGAGTTTTAAACCAGCTTTTTCACTCTCTTTTCACCTTCATCAAGAGGCTGTTTAGTTTCTCCTCACTTTCTGCCATTAGAGTGATATTATCTGCATATCTGAAATTGTTGATATTTCTACAGGCAGTCTTGAATCCAGCTTGTGACTCATCCAACTCAGCATTTCATATGATGTATTTTGCATATATGCTAAATAATCATGGTGACAATCTACAGCATTGTTATACACCTTTCCCAATTTTGAACAAATCAGTTCTTCCATGTCTGGTTCTAACTGTTGTTTCTGAACCGCATACAGGCTTCTCAGGAGACAAGTAAGGTGGTCTATATTCCCATCCCTTTAAGAATTTCCCTGTTTGCTGTGATGCACACAGCTAAAGGTTTTTACATACTCAAAGAACCAGAAATAGATGATTTTCTCAAATTTCCTTGCTTTCTCTGTGATCCAACAAATGTTGGCAATTTGATCTCTGGTTCCTATGCCTTTTCTAAACCCAGCTTGTATATCTGGAAGTTCTCAACTCACAATTGCTGAAGTCTATATTAAAGAATTTTGAACATTACCTTACTAGCATGTGAAATGAGCATAATTGTACATATTTTGAAGATTGCTTGGCACTGCCTTTCTTTGGGACTGTAATGAAAACTGAATTTTTCCAGTCCTGTGCCCACTGTTAAGTGTTCCAAATTTGCTGAAATATTGATCATAGCATTTTAACAGCATCATGTTTTAGGATTTGAAATAGCTCAATTGGATTTCCATCATCTCCACTAGCTTTGCCCATAATAAAGTTTCCTAAGGAAGCATTGAGTTCACACTCCCAGATGTCTGACTCTAGGTAAATGACCACACCATCATGGTTATCTGAGTCATTAAGGCATTTTTGTATAATTCTTTTGTGTATTCTTACCACCTCTTCTTAATCCCTTCTGCTTTTGTTAGGTCTTTATAAAGTCTGTCCTTTTTCAAGCCCAGCCTTGCATAAAATATTCCTTTGATCTCTTTCTTAAAGAGATCTCTAATCTTTCCCATTCTATTGTTTTCCTCTATTTCTTTGCATTGTTCATTGAAAAAGGCCTTCATATCTCTCCTTGCTATTCCCAGAAATTCTGCATTCAATTGGGTATATCTTTCTTTTTCTCCTTTGCCTTTTGTTTCTCCTCTTTCCTCAGCTCTTTTTTTTTTTTTTAATTTTATTTTATTTTTAAACTTTACAATATTATATTAGTTTTGCCAAATATCGAAATGAATCCGCCACAGGTTTATCTGTGTTCCCCATCCTGAACCCTCCTCCCTCCTCCCTCCCCATACCCTCCCTCTGGGTTGTCCCAGTGCACCAGCCCCAAGCATCCAGTATCCTGCATCGAACCTGGACTGGCGACTCATTTCATACATGATATTATACATGTTTCGATGCCATTCTCCCAAATTTCCCCACCCTCTCCCTCTCCCACAGAGTCCATAAGACTGATCTATACATCAGTGTCTCTTTTGCTGTCTCGTTAAGGCCTCCTCAGACAACCATTTTGCCTTCTTGCATTTCTTTTTCTTTAGGATGGTTTTGATCACCACCTCCAGTACAGTGTTAATGAACTTCTGTTCATAGTTCTTCAGGCACTCTACCATATCTAATTCCTTGAATCTATTCATCACCTCCACTCTATAATAAAAAGGGATTGACTTTAGGTAAAGCCTGAATAGCCAGTGGTTTTCCCTACTTTCTTCAATTTAAGCCTGAATTTTACAATAAGGAGCTAATGATCTGAGCCACAATAAGTTCCTGGTCTTGTTTTTGCTGACTGTATTGAGCTTTTCCATATTAAGCTGCAAATATTATTGTCAATTTGATTTTGGTATTGACCATCTGGTGATGTCCATGTATAGAGTCATCTCTTGTGTTGTCGGAAGAGGGTGGTTGCTATGGCCAATATACTCTCTTTACAAAATCCTGTTAGCCTTTGCTCTGCTTCATTTTGTACTCCAAGGCCAAACATGCCTTCCAGGTGTCTTTTGACTTCCTACTTTTGCATTCTAATCCCCTATGATGAAAAGGACATCTTTCTTTCTTTCTTTTTTTTTTTTTTTTTTGGGGGGGGGGGTGGGTATTAGTTTCAGAAAGTCTTGTAGGTCTTCATAGAACCGGACAACTTCAGCATCTTCAGTATTAGCAGTTAGGCCATAGACTTGAGTTACTCTGATGTTGAATAATTTGCCTTGGAAATGAATCAAGATCTTTTTGAGGTTGCACGCAAGTACTACATTTTGGGCTCTCATTGGCTATGAAGGCTACTCCAATCCTTGTAAGGGATTCTTGCCCACAGTAGTAGATATAATGATAATCTGAATTAAATTTGCCTGTTCCCATCCATTTTAGTTCACTGATTCCTAAAATATCTATGTTCACTTTTGCCATCTCCTGCCTCACTACATGGAATTTACCTTGATTAGTGGACCTCACATTCTATGTTCCTATGCAATATTGTTCTTTACAGCATTGGACTTTACTTCCACCAGCAGATACATCCACAGTTGAGCATTGTGCCCACTTCATTCTTCATGAAGCTATTGGTAATTTCCTTCTGCTTTTCCCCAGTAGCCTATTGGACACTTTCTAAGCTAGGGATTCATCTTCTAGTGTCATACATTTTTGCCTATTCATAGTGTTCATGGGGTTCTTATGGCAAGAATACTGGAGTGGTTTGCCATTCCCTCCTCCAGTGGACCACATTTTGTCAGAACTCTTCACTACAACCTGCCCATCTTGGGTGGCCCTGCAAGACATGGCTTATAGCTTCATTTCATTACACAAGCCTGTTCACCACAACAAGGCTATAAACCATGAAGGAGAACTTACATTTGGTAACAAGTAATAGTTGCTTTTCATTTACCACAATAATATATGAAAAATGGGATCATTATACAGTAGAAGAATACTCATCAGAGAAAGATACACCATACTTTTAGCCTTTACTCTTATCTTTCTTGGATCCAAAGCAAAACAGGAGATATAATTGATTAGATTTTTATTCATATTGTTTTGCAAAAGGATCTAGATTAGGAGGATCTAGATTAGAATCATGATTTAGAGAAATAAACTCTTTCCTCCTTTGAATAAAAGGAATTTATCAAGGTTCTTTCTTATACAAGGGCCATTAAGAATGTTTTATAACCTTGCAAAATATCTGATGCTGAGGTCCAAATTAATAAGTGCAATATAAATATTCATATCTGATAATTAAATCTTTGGTAAATAGCATATTCTTTAGATGACTTTCCTCAAGTAGTAATTGCTAAAAATACCTGGAAATTTATAGCAGGAATCTGAGACAGTGATATACAGGTAAGTATACTATTTAAAGTCAGGAGGCCTCTGTTTTAGCCCCTGCCATACCTAGCACTTAGATCTTGGGAAGTCATTTTTTGAGAATAGCATTCATTCTTGCAAGAATTTGTACTACATTATCCCTAAAATCTCTTTGGATTGTAAATAGTCAATGAGATCTAAGATTTGCTAGGGGAGAAGGATTGCATTCCCAATTGCAGAGAGAATATATATACCTTATGTAAAAGATATACAGATGGCAAAGACAACATTCTGTTACAAAATACAGAAATCCAAATTATACTCTCTTCTGGACACAAAACCACCCCACCCTACAAAGAGACGAGTTCCAAGGAAAAAGAAAACTTTTTTTGAACCCTAGAGATTTTGAATTTGATTAAAACCCTACCAACAAAAAGAAATATTTTCTTTCCAGATTGTTCTGAAATGGTGCAATCTAAAAAAATTGCTAGAATTAATGAAAAAAATATCATAAAAAGCAATTGAGGGCCTTCCCTGTTGGTCCAGTGGTTAAGAATCCACCTGCCAATGCAGGTGACATGAGTTCAATCCCTAGCCCTTTAAGATCCCACATGCCACGGAGCAACTAAACCCATGCACCACAGCTACTGAAGCCCACACATCTAAAGCCAATGCTCTTCAACAAGAGAAGTCATCACTATGAGAAGCCCAGGTAACACAACGAGAGTAGATCCCACATGCCTCAACTAGAGAAGACCCAAGCACAGCAAAAAGGAGCTGGGGGAGCCAAAAATAAATACATGAATAAATGAATAAAAATTTTAAGAAAGCAAACCATGTTCAAAGAAGTTAGCATTATTCAAGGAATTATTGCATATAGACTCTCATTTACCTCTAACTATCTGTCTACAAATGGGTATAATTTCACATATTATTGTTGTTCAGGCACTCAGTCCTGTCTGACCCTGGGATTCCATGGATTGCAGCATGCCAAGTTTCCTTGTCCTTCACTGTGTCCAGAGTTTGTTCAGACTCATGTCCGTTGAGTCAATGAGGCCATCCAACCATCTATCTTCTGTTGCCCCCTTCTTCTCATGCCCTAAATCTTTCCCAGGATCAAGGTATCTTCCAATGAGTCAGCTCTTTACATTTGATGGCCAAAGTATTGGAGCTTCAGTTTCACTATCAGTCCTTCAAATGAGTATTCAGGGTTTATTTCCTTTAGGATTGACTGGTTTGATCTCCCTGATGTCCAAGGAAATTTCAAGAGTCTTCTCCAGCACCACAGTTCGAAAACATCAGTTCTTTGGTGCTCAGCCTTCTTTATGGTTCAACTGACATCTGTACATTCAGTTCAGTTCAGTTCAGTCGCTCAGTAGTATATGACTCTTTGCGACCCCGTGGATCGCAGTACGCCAGGCCTCCCTGTCCATGACCAACTCCCAGAGTTCACTCAGACTCACGTCCATTGAGTCAATGGTGCCATCCAGCTATCTCATCCGCTGTCGTCCCCTTCTCCTCCTGCCCCCAATCCCTCCCAGCATCAGAGTCTTTTCCAATGAGTCAACTCTTCGCATGAGGTGGCCAAAGTACTGGAGTTTCAACTTCAGCATCATTCCCTCCAAAGAAATCTTAGGGCTGAACTCCTTCAGAATGGACTGGTTGGATCTCCTTGCAGCCCAAGGGACTCTCAAGAGTCTTCTCCAACACCACAGTTCAAAAACATCAATTCTTCAGCGCTCAGCTTTCTTCACAGTCCAACTCTCACATCCATACATGACCACTGGAAAAAACATAGCCTTGAATAGACGGACCTTTGTTGGCAAAGTAATGCTCTGCTTTTTGCCATAGCTTTGAGTATACAGACTTTTGTTGGTGAAGTGTTGTCTCTGCTTTTTAATATGCTCTCTAGTTTTGTCATAGCTTTTCTTCCAAGGAGAAAACATATTTTAATTTCATGGCTGCAGTCACTTTCTGCAGTGATTTTGGAGCCAAAAAATAAAATCTCTCACTATTCTTTCCCCATCTATTTGCCATGAAGTGATGAGACCAGATGCCATAATTTTAGTTTTTTTGAATGTTGAGTTTTAAACCAGTTTTTTCACTCTCCTCTTTCACCTTCATCAGGAGGCTCTTTAGTTCCTCTTCATTTTCTGCTATTAGGGAAGTGTCATCTCTTTATCTGAGGTTATTGATATTTCTGTGAGCAATCTTGATTCCAGCTTGTGATTCATCCAGTCCAGCATTTCACATGATGTTGTTGTTATTGTTGTTGTTATTGCTGTTGTTCAGTCACTCAGTCATATCCAACTATTTGAGACCCCATGGACTGCACCACACCAGGCTTCTTTTTTCCTTGCTATCTTCCATAATTTCTTCAAACTCATGCCCACTGAGTCAATGATGCCATCCAACCATCTCATCCTCTATCTCATGATGCACTTTGAATATAAGTTAAATAAGCAGAGTGACAATATACAGCTTTGACATAATCAATTCCCAATTTGGAGCCAGTCCATTGTTCCATGTATAGTTCTAACTGTTGTTTCTTGACCTGCATACAGGTTTCTCAGGAGGCAGATAAGGTGTTCTGTTATTCCCATCTCCTGAAGAATGGCAAATTTTCTAGTTTGTTGTGATCCACACAGTCAAAGGTTTTATCATAGTCAATGAAGCAGAAGTAGATGACTTTCTGGAATTCTCTTACTTTTGCTATCACCCCATGGTTGTTGGCAATTTGATCTCTGGTTCCTCTGCTTTTTCTAAATCCAGCTTGTACATCTGGAAGTTTTTGGTTTCACATATAGACTATACTATATTTTCAATAAAAGCACCAAAAGCTTCTTAGAAAAAGACAGTAGTTGATTTCAAGCATTATAAATATCAATATGTTAAAAACATTTGAAATATTTAGTGTTTAACATATAATATAATATATTGCAAACTTTATGTTTTGAAAGCATGTAATGAAGAAATATGTACTATCTTTATGAAGTAATTCATTGGATGCTTTATAATAACTAAATAAAAACAAAATTCACAAATACAATTAATTTGGCAGGGACTTATTGGCTTCTTCAAAATGAACCTTGAAAACCTTGAGTTTCAGTCCAGATGTCAATGGTACATAGACTATCTATAGATTATTGATTTATAAACCAAAGTATTTACATTGATTTACTCACTTATTGTCATATTGCAAATAGTTGATTGAAAAAATGAATAGAATTATCTGATTTTTCATCCTGATTATACAGACTTGGTTCAAATTTGATACAATAATGAAATAGTATACAATTGTTTCCAAATCCACAATAATTTTCAGGCAAACTTAATCTAATTAAAAATGCAAGTACTATTTGGTTTTATTGTCTTAGTATCTATTCCAATAAATCACATACATTAACCCCTTCATTAGTATGTATAACTTATGAAATAGTGCTATAGGCTTTTGTGACTCCTGGAAGGAAAGAATTTGGACAAGCATATAAATAGATATAAATAGAAATTCAAAAACTTTTTCACCAGAGTGACCTAATTTTATAATTTACTGTTTGATGTCCTTACAGAGAGAAAGTAGTTGATAGTATGTCCTGAGCAATGCCAAGAATGACATCATTAATCAAACTTGATCACAGGGCAGCATTCACACGCTATCATCAAAGAAGACACTTTGTTCATTATTGTAATCTTTTCAGTGAAGGGAAGGTACTTCACTTCTCTGTGAACCTGGAATTAAACCAACAAGCATTTCCTAACTTGAATCGAAGGCACAGTGCTCTGTGGATATGTCAATGGTATCTAAGAATGCTTCACAGTCAGGGATACTTCTGTGGCAAAAATTAATTCCTGATAAGGGGATAAAACTAATCCAAACAGAATAGAATTAAATGTTCACTGTACTATAGACAATATCATAGAGGAGAATAGAATGCTCCTTTAATATAGGACAGAAGGAGGCTCTACCAATTAATAGCTAAGTAGTTTTGGCCAAGAACTTAACTTCTCCATTTACAGTTTTATTTATACAAAGTGAAAACAATAAAACTAACACCATTCACACAAAGCAATTAATATTCCAGTTGAGCTATTTCAAATCCTGAAAGATGATGCTGTGAAAGTGCTGCACTCAGTATGCCAGCAAATTCTGAAAACTCAGCAGTGGCCACAGCACTGGAAAAGGTCAGTTTTCATTCCAATCCCAAAGAAAGGCAATGCCAAAGAATGCTCAAACTACTGCACAATTGCACTCATCTCACATGCTAGTAAAGTAATGCTCAAAATTCTCCAAGCCAGACTTCAGCAATATGTAAACCGTGAACTTCCAGATGTTCAAGCTGGTTTTAGAAAAGGCAGAGGAACCAGAGATCAAATTGCCAACATCTGCTGGATCATCGAAAAACCAAGAGAGTTCCAGAAAAACATCTATTTCTGCTTTATTGACTATGCCAAAGCTTTGACTTTGTGGATCACAATAAACTGTGGAAAATTCTAAAAGAGATGGGAATACCAGACCACCTGACCTGCCTCTTGAGAAATTTGTATGCAAGTCAGAAAGCAACAGGTAGAACTGGACATGGAACAACAGACTGGTTCCAAATAGAAAAAGGAGTTCGTCAAGGCTGTCTATTGTCACCCTGCTTATTTAACTTCTATGCAGAGTACATCATGAGAAATGCTGGGCTGGAAGAAGCACAAGCTGGAATCAAGATTGCCAGGAGAAATATCAATAACCTCAGATATGCAGATGACACCACCCTTATGGCAGAAAGGGAAGAGGAACTAAAAAGCCTCTTGATGAAGGTGAAACAGGAGAGTGAAAAAGTTGGCTTAAAACTCAACATTCAGAAAATGAAGATCATGGCATCTGGTCCCATCACTTCATGGGAAATAGATGGGGAAACAGTGGAAACAGTGTTAGACTTTATTTTTTTGTGCTCCAAAATCACTGCAGATGGTGACTGCAGCCATGAAATTAAAAGATGCTTACTCCTTGGAAGGAAAGTTATGACCAACCTAGATAGCATATTCAAAAGCAGAAACATTACTTTGCCAACAAAGGTCTGTCTAGTCAAGGCTATGGTTTTCCCAGTGGTCATGTATGGATGTGAGAGTTGGACTGTAAAGAAAGCTGAGCGCCAAAGAATTGATACTTTTGAAGTGTGGTGTTGGAGAAGACTCTTGAGAGTCCCTTGGACTGCAAGGAGATCCAACCAGTCCATTCTAAAGGAGATCAGCCCTGGGATTTCTTTGGAAGGAATGATGCTAAAGCTGAAACTCCAGTACCTTGGCCACCTCATGCGAAGAGTTGACTCATTGGAAAAGACTCTGATGCTGGGAGGGATTGGGGGCAGGAGGAGAAGGGGATGACAGAGGATGAGATGGCTGGATGGTATCACTGACTCGATGGACTGAGTCTGAGTGAACTCCGGGAGTTGGTGATGGACAAGGAGGTCTGGCGTGCTGCAATTCATGGGGTTGCAAAGAGTCGGACACGACTGAGCGACTGAACTGAACTATAGATTTGGCAGACCATCAATGATTGCCAGTTATTTTATTATTATCTTTCTATTATTGGCCTAATCAAGTAAGGGAGGGGTTATATAAAAAGGTAGAATTTTTACCCTTCCATTCAGTTCAATCTAACTCATACTGATCTTATTCTTTCCTGAGTGTGGGGGAAAAAAAAAAAAACTAGAGAAACAAAAATGAATAGGAACTCATGCTCAAAGAAAACTAGATAGGTAAGCTAGATATTGCAATTATTGTAATTCAACATCCTTGAAATCAATAACTAATTCGCTGCATACTTAGTACTTTCAAAAGTAGCATATAGTGCTTTCTTGATTAAAAAAAATTATTTCAGTGAGACGTGAGGTATAATTATTATACAGAAAAGTTTGGAAAGCAAAAGCACAATTCAATATAATAATGTTAGAGATGTCTTCTCAAATGATCTAAAGCTAAAGCTTAAAGTAGGATTATAAGTTGCAACTGAGAATAAAGAATACAGATTTCTTAGCAGGAGGAACTGCCATTTCAATGCATTAAGACAAGAGAGAACCTGGTTTATTCAGCACACTATCAGTCTGTAGTATGACTTGAGTGGTGCATACCTAAAAAAGAGTTGTTTGGAAAGATAAGCACCCTTCCCACCCTTCTGACTTCATCTTCAGTCACTTCTGTCCTGTTTTGCCTTCATTTCTCCTCATATCACTTACCACTTCTTGTCATTATACTATAAATGTATTTGTGTATCTGTTTATTGTCTGGCTCAGCCACTGGAGGGTAAACTTCGTGAAGGTAGGCACATTTTACTATTTTTATTATTTGTATATCTGGAGTCCCTAGAGCAATTGCTTGACATATAGTAGACACTCAATAAATATTCTTTGAATGGAAAATGAAAGCATAATAGGGGACTTGCTTATGAAAAACCTTAAATATTTTATTTAGAAAGAAATATCAGGATTGACTTGATGTAAGTGTAGAGAACAGTTGACAAGTCTGAGACTATTACCTAAGTTTCTGACTAAAGTGAGTGAGTAAATGGCTAATAACTAGTTCAAGAATAAGAGTTAAGGTTTTGTTTTCTTTCATTTTTGAGATGGACTATGGTGTTGAGTCATATATTATGATTCTCCCAGAGTTGTAGAGAAGAATCCCCTCACCTATCAAAAATTCACAAAGTATTTCCCTCAGATGTACAACAGCATTCTAAATTCACTCTACCATAAGTAATGAAGCTGGCAATAGCACCCCAGTCCAGCGCTCTTGCCTGGAAAATCCCCTGGACAGAGGAGCCTGGTACGCTGCAGTCCATGGGGTTGCTAAGAGTCGGAAATGACTGAGGGACTTCACTTTCACTTTTCACTTTCATGCATTGGAGAAGGAGATGGCAACCCATTCTGGTATTCTTGCCTGGAGAATCCCAGGGATGGGGGAGCCTGGTGGGCTGCCGTCCATGGGGTCGCACAAAGTCGGACACGACTGAAGCAACTTAGCAGGAGTAGCAGCAACATAGAGCAAACTACTATAACTAATAAAATCTTACATTTTGAGCTTCATTGCATAGAAGTCAAAGTGGACAATTAAGAAATTCAAATAACCTGCCACAGAACTGTATATTTGAAATGGGAAACACAATTTTTGCAGTTGAAATTAACTGAGTCTCTCCCTGAACCTGGCATGCTGTGCAAGAAATCACTCTTTATTTAGATGATAAACTCAGCATCATTTCCCTACTAAAGAAATTTAATAGTTAGTAATCAAATGTACTCATTCTCATTGTCACTGACATGAGTTTACAATTACTTCTTGGAGTTGAGCTTGCCTCAGTGGGATATAAAAATTAGAATAATCATGTGGTGAATACTTCATCTTGTGTGTTTCTGCTAAAGACAGAAATTGTCTCACTAACTGTATTCAAATCCTTTCCCCAGAAACATCGCAGAAAAGTATGTATTGCTATTCCTTTTCTAAAGAAATGACAAAAGTAAAATTTTCAAATCAACAAAAATGAATTGTTTTGGCTTTGTGCATAAAATATACATCCAAATCAATATTGTTTACAGTACACAATTTGAAATTTGAGTTATAACAGTTAACTGATATTTAAATGTTGTGAAACACTTCTGTGTGTTTCATTGCTAATGATGTTTTCATGACTAGTTAGTGCGATATATTGACCTCAAACTTCAACTTAGGCTATAATAAATTAATTAATCTTTTAAGAACCAGAATTCTATGTAAAGGATTGGCTATGTTGCATCCTCAACCAAAAAATGACCTTTCAGAGTTAGCTGAGGATTTTCCTTTTTATAAACCAAAAGTATCCCTGTTTCTATCATTTAGTGTATAGTTCTTTCTAAAATGAATTTCACACTTCCTTTAACTCTAAGCTTTTTGAGACTTATTTTAGCTTTTATTAATGATTCAAGAAAGCTGCCATGAAGACTGATCATGAAAACTCGAGCAATTTCCAGGGATAACCTAAGGACTTGCTGAGGTGTGAAGAGCTCATAGTTCAGACAGCTCGTGACCTCCCTCTGCCCCATATTGGGAGCTTTTCATTGTCATATTTTTAGGGTCTCACTATATAAATTAAGTCATTTTCATGTCACTATAATTCCACTGAAAATTATTTACTATAGATTCAGAAATTATCTCTAGATTGAACCATAAGACATTTGCTGAAATTTGGTTACTTTAGACTAACAGTAATGTCAATTTCATATGACACCACCTGATATAATGAAAAATATCCTGGCTCTTACATAGTTAAGTACAAAATGACAGAAAACGTATTGGACTTAGGGGCTTCCCAGGTGGCACTAGTGGTAAAGAACCTGCCTGCCAATGCACGAGATATAAGAGATGTTGATTCAATCCCTTGGATTGGAGAGAGCACACCAAGGCAAAAGACTGAGATAGAGTACCACCCATCAGGTTAGTGCAACTGCAAAGAGGCAAGTTTACTAGTGATATCTGAGAGTGAGGGTAGATGAGGTCAGAGATGTGGCAGGGTACTATATAAAGGGTCAATTGGAAGCTTTAGAACTGTGAGTAATATGATCTGACTTGCTTGCTATGAAGAGTTGGAAGAAGGCAAAGGCAGAGCATGGGAACTTGTAAGGACATAATTGTAATAATCCAAATGAGAGGAGATACTTTTTGGACAGTGGATACAGAAAGAAATGGTCAGATTCTTGACATATTTTAAAGATAGCACTGACAGAATATGTTACATCATGAAATGTGTTTGTGAAAGAGAAGAGTTGATGATGACTTGTTTAAAGGCCTTCACAACACAGCTTCAACCTTCCTTTCTAATTTTATCGCCTGCACTCCTATTCACTAAAAGTGCAGTGGAAAATTCCCTAGATGTGAAAATGGAAGGCTTAAGTTCAAACTGTATCTCTGCCACTTTATTAGTGTAATGATTTGATATAAATCACATAATTATCTTTATTGCTGTTTCTTCACTTACAAGGCAGGGATAATAATACTAACTGGTCAATACCAAAATCAGATTGATTATATTCTTTGTAGCCAAAGATGGGGAAGTTGTATACAGTCAGCAAAAACAAGACCTGGGGCTTCCTTGGGCTCCAACCATCATTACTGCCTCAGCAAAATTCAGGCTTAAACTAAGAAAGCAGGGAAAGTCACTAGGCCCATCAGGTATGACTTAAATCAAATCCCCTGTGAATACAGTGGAGGTGACAAATAGATTCAAGAGATTAGGTCTAGTAAACAAAGTACTTGAAGAACTATGGACAGAGGTACATAATATTGTATAGGAGGCAGTGACCAAAACCATCCCAAAGAAAAAGAAAGGCAAGAAGGCAAAGTGGTTGTTTAAGGAAGCTTTTCAAAAAGCTGAGGAAAGAAAAGAAGTGAAAAGCAAGTACACCCAACTAAATTCAGGAGACAAGAAGGCCTTCTTCAATGAACAGTGCAAAGAAATAGAGGATAACAACAGAAAGAGTAAGACTAGAGATCTCTTCAACAATATTGGAAATATTGAAGGAACATTTCATCCAAAGATGGGCACAGTAAAGGACAGAAACAGTAAAGACCTAATAGAAGCATAAGAAATCAAGAAGAGATTTAAAGAATACACAGAAGGACTGTATGAAAAAGACCTTAATCTCAATGACCTGGATAACCACGGTGGTGTAGTCTCTCACTCAGAGCCAGACATTCTGCAATATGAAGCCAAGTAAGGCTTAGGAAGCACTGCTGCCAATAAAGCTAGTGGAGGTGATGGAATTCCCACAGAGCTATTTAAAATCTTTAAAGATATGCTATTAAAGTGCTGCATTCATTATGTCAGCAAATTTGTAAAACGCTGCAGTGGCCACAGAATTGGAAAAAATTGATCCTCATCCCAATTCCCAAGAAGGACAGTACTAAAAAAATATGCAAACCACTGGACAATTGCACTCATCTCCTATGCTAGTAAGGTTATGCTCAAAATCCTCCAAGCTAGGCTTCAGCATTACATGAATGAAGGACTACTAGATGTTCAAGCTGAGTTTAGAAAAGGAAGAGGAACCAGAGGTCAAATTTCCAACATTCACTAGATCATAGAGAAAACAAGGGAATTCCACAAACACATCTACCTCTCTTCCACTGGGTCTTCCCTGGTGGCTCAGAGGGTAAAGCATCTGCCTGCAATGCCGGAGACCTGGGTTCAACCCCTGGGTTGGGAAGATCCCCTAGAGAAGGAAATGGCAACCCACTCCGGTACTCTTACCTGGAAAAATCCCATGAATGAAGAAGCCTGGTAGGCTACAGACAATGGGGTCGCAAAGCATCCAACAGGACTGAGTGACTTCACTTTCACTTTCTCTTTCATTGACTATGCTGTATGGACCATAACAACGGTGTAAAACTCTTAAAGAGATGGGAATACCAGACCATCTTACCTGTCTCCTGAGAAATCTGTATGCATGTCAAGAAGCAAAAATTAGAACCCTGTATGGAACAACTGATTGGTTGAGGATTGAGAAAGGAGTAAGAAAAGACTGTTTATTATCACCCTGTTTATTTAACTTATACACAGGACACATCATCTGAAATGCCAGGTTAGATGAATTAAAAGCTGGAATCAAGATGGTCAAGAGAAATATAAACAACCTCAGACATGTGGAGGATACCACCCTAATGCTAGAATATGAAGAGGAACTAAAGAGCCTCTTGATGAGGGTTAAGGAGAAAAGTGAAAAAGCTGGCTTAAAACTTAATATTAAAAAAAAAAAAATTAAGATCATGGCATCCAGTTCCATCACTTCATGCTAAATAGAAGGGGGAAAGGTGGAAATAGTAACAGATTTCCTCTTATTGGCTCTAAAATCACTGTGGATGTAGCCATGAATTAGAAGATGATTGCTCCTTGGCAGGAAAGTCTGTATAGTCTAGGCTTTGGTCTTTCCAGTAGTCATGTATGGATGGATATGAGAGCTGGACAATAAAGATGGCAGAGCACCAAAGAATTGATGCTTTTGAACTGTGGTGCTGAAGAAGACTCCTGAGAGTCCTTTGGAAAGCAAGGAGAGCAAACCAGTCAATCCTAGAGGAAATCAACCCTGAATATTCTTTGGAAGGACAGGTGCTGAAGCTGAAACTCCAACACTTTGGCCAACTGATTCTGGAAAAGATTGAAGGCAGAAGAAGAGGGTGACAGAGGATGAGATGATTGGATGGCATCACTGATTCAATGGACATTAACTTGATAAAGCTCCGGGAGATGCGGAGGGACAGAGAAGCCTGGTGTGCTGCAGTCCATGGACTTGTGAAGAGTTAGACATAACTTGGAGACTGAACAACAACAATAATACCTACTTCACAGGGCTTTTATGGGATCCAATTGTATTGTAAAATGATAATAAAACAGAAAACTAGTCTATTGAATATTGATAATTTATGAAACATTCTTTAAGTTTCTTGCCTCTCTGTCTTTGCCTTATGCTGTAGTAGTTCATTTTTCTTCACCATCTCCACCCATTAAATCCTGTCCTCCAAGAATCAAACCATAGTACAGGTCATTCTCTTTGCAGTGAAGTCCTCTCTGAGGGGCTTTATTACTCTTTTCAATTCAACACTCTGCTTTCTGAAAGTGTTAGCGTATAACTTTAACATGCAAGATTAAGTCTTAAGCACTTTAAATGCTTAATATGAGAAAAACATTATTCAGGTAACTTTTAATTCATAAATTTATATTATAATCTCCTTATGAAGACAATCATTGCATTTTATGCAAATTTGAATTGCAAACTTTATATATCATGATATTAAAAATAGGTAAAATCAGAATTTTGAATTTTTATAGTATGCTATAAAAATAGATAAAATCTCAACTTAGAAAATTATGCTAGATATTTATTTTTTAGAAAGTTTATCTGTAGTTAGATTTTTAAATTATGCAATTTGCAAGAATGTTTTTCTAGCATAAAGAGAGATTTCATTATATTATAAAAAGATACTGATAAATATCCCTAGTGCTGAGGAAGTAAAAATGCTAGAGATAAATCTTAAAAACTACCCAATTATTCTTAGAGAATATTCAAAATCTACAGAGATTGTGTCTAGAAAAATTGATGTTAATAGTAAGAGAAAAAAATGAGTTTCTTAAATCTGTGGCTGATTAAGGATGTGACTGTAAACATCATATCATTAGAAGTTATTTGACATCTGAAATCAATTAGAAAAAATACTTGCATCTTCAGAAGATTAAAAAGACCTAGGGGTTTCTTCCAAAAACAAATAAAATTACTACCAGTAGAACAGATTTTCATTATGCTCAAATATCCCTTCTCATTATTTCTTATGTTTCACAATAACCAAGTTGATTTATTCTTCCACTTTAATCTAGAACCTACGCATCTTATTACCTCTTAGCTGAATTACTTCATTTTGGACCCCAGACTGGTTTTCCCATTTTTGTGTTACCTCCATTGTATTCTTCACACCTTAGCTAAATGATCCCTCTAAAATACATTCAATTTTGTTCTTCTCTCTCTTTTTTAGGCACTTATTTATTTATTTATTTATTTATTTTCACTGCACTGGGTCTTTGTTGCTGCATGTGAGCTACATGCTAGTTGCAGTGTGTGGCTTTTCTTTTTTTTTTAATTTTCAAAATTTTAGTATTGGAGTATAATTTCTTTACAATGTTGTGTTTCTGTTAGTTAAAGCTCCTCCCATGTTCTGTTTTATTATTTTCTTCTTTTAATTAATTTATTTTTTATTGAAGGATAATTGCTTTGCAGAATTTTGCTGTTTTCTGTCAAACCTCCACATGAATCAGCCATAGGTATACATATACCCCCTCCCTTTTGAACCTCCCTCCCATCTCCCTCCCCATTCCACCCCTCTAAGTTGACACAGAGCCCCTGCTTGAGTTTCCTGAGCCATAGAGCAAATTCCCATTGGTTATCTATTTTACATATGGTAATACAAGTTTCCATGTTACTCTTTCCAAACATCTCACCCTCTTCTCCCCTCTCCCTATGTCCATAAGTCTATTCTCTATGTCTGTTTCTCCATTGTTGCCCTGTAAATAAATTATTCAGTAAAATTCTTCTAGATTCTGTATATATGTGCTAGAATACAATATTTATTTTTCTCTTTTTGACTCATTTCACTCTGTATAAACGGTTCTAGGTTCATCAACCTCATTAGAACTGACTCAAATGTGTTCCTTTTTAAGGCTGAGTAATATTTTATTGTGTATATACACCACAACTTCTTTATCCATTCATCTGTCAGTGGACATCTAGGTTGCTTCCATGTTCTAGCTACTGTAAATAGTGCTGCGATGAACAATGGGATACATGTGTCTCTTTCGATTTTACTTTCCTCAGGGTATATGCCTAGGAGTGGGAATGCTGGGTCATATGGTGGTTTTATAATTAGTTTTTAAGGAATCTCCATACTGTTTTTCATAGTTACTGTACCAATTTACATTCCCACCAACAGTGAAAGACTGTTCCCTTTTCTCCACACTCTTTCCAGCATTTATTGCTCATAGACATTTTGGTGAGAGCCATTCTGACCAGTGTGAGATGATATCTCATTGTAGCTTTGATTTGCGCTTCTATAATAATGAACAGGGGACAGGAATCAACACCATCCCGAAGAAAGAAATGCAAAAGGGCAAAGTGTCTGAGGAGGCCTTACAAATAACTGTGAAAAGAAGAGAAGTGAAAAGCAAAGAAGAAAAGGAAAGATATACCCATTTGAATTCAGAGTTCCAAAGAATAGCAAGGAGAGATAAGAAAGCCTTCCTCAGTGATCAATGCAAAGATATAGAGGAAAACAATAGAATGAGAAAGACTAGAGATCTCTTCAAGAAAATTAGAGAAACCAAGGGACTATTTCATGCAAAATAGGCTCAATAAAGGACAGAAATGGTATAGTCTTAACAGAAGCAGAAGATATTAAGAAGAGGTGGCAAGAATACACAGAAGAACTATACAAAAAAAAAATCTTCATGACCCAGATAATCATGATGGTGTGATTACTCACAATCACCTAGAGTTAGACATCCTGGAATGTGAAGTCAAGTGGGCCTTAGAAAGCATCACTATGAACAAAGCTAGTGGAGATGATGGAATTCCAGTTGAGCTATTTCAAATCCTAAAAGATGATGCTGTGAAAGGGCTGCACTCAATATATCGGCAAATTTGGAAAATGCAGCAGTGGCCACAGGACTGGAAAAGGTCAGTTTTCATTACAACACCAAAGAAAGGCAATGCCAAAAACTGCTTAAACTACCACACAATTGCACTCATCTCACAAGCTAGCAAAGTAATGCTCAAAATTCTCCAAGCCAGGCTTCAGCAATACATGAGCTGTGAACTTCAAAATGTTTAAGCTGGTTTTAGAAAAGGCAGAGGAACTAGAGATCAAATTGCCAACATCTGCTGGATCATTGAAAAAGCAAGAGAGTTCCAGAAAAACATGTTTCTGCTTTATTGACTATGCCAAAGCCTTTGACTGTGTGGATCACAATAAATTGTGGAAAATTCTGAAAGAGATGGGAATACCAGACCACTTGACCTGCCTCTTGAGAAACCTATATGCAGGTCAGGAAGCAACAGTTAGAACTGGACATGGAACCACGGACTGGTTCCAAATAGGGAAAGGAGTACGTCAAGGCTGTCTATTGTCACCCTGCTCATTTAACTTCTATGCAGAGTACATCATGAGAAACGCTGGGCTGGAAGAAGCACAAGCTGGAATCAAGATTGCCAGGAGAAATATCAATAACCTCAGATATGCAGTGACACCACACTTATGGCTGAAAGTGAAAAATAACCAAAAAGCCTCTTGATGAAGGTGAAAGAGAAG
This sequence comes from Bos grunniens, assembly GCF_055505025.1. Taxonomy (NCBI): domain Eukaryota; kingdom Metazoa; phylum Chordata; class Mammalia; order Artiodactyla; family Bovidae; genus Bos; species Bos grunniens. Next base: position 2,521,365 of record NC_141179.1, on the reverse strand, counting down.
AGTGAAAAAGTTGATTTAAACCTCAACATTCAGAAAACTAAGATCATGGCATCCGGTCCCATCATATCATGGCAAATAAATGGGGAAACAGTGGCTGACTTTATTTTGGGGGGCTCCAAAATCCTTGCAGATCATGATTGCAGCCATGAAATTAAAGGACACTTACTCCTAGGAAGGAACGTTATGACCAACCTAGACAGCATATTAAAAAGCAGAGACATTACTTTGCCAACAAAGGTCCATCTAGTTGAGGCTATGGTTTTTCCAGTGGTCATGTATGGACGTGAGAGTTAGACTATAAAGAAAACTGAGAGCCGAAGAATTGATACTTTTGAACTGTGGTGTTGGAGAAGGCTTGAGAGTCCCTTGGGCTGCAAGGAGATCCAACCAGTCCATCCGAAAGGTGATCAGTCCTGAGTGTTCATTGGAAGGACTGATGTTGGAAGCTGAAACTCCAATACTTTGGCCACTTCATGAGAAGAGCTGACTCATTTAAAAAGATCCTGATGCTGTGAAAGATTGAGGGCAAGAGGAGAAGGGGACGACAGAGGATGAGATGGTTGGATGACATCCCTGACTCAATGCACATGGGTTTGGGTGGACTCCGGGAGTTTGTGATGGACAGGGAGGCCTGGCGTGCTGCGGTTCATGGGGTCATAAAGAGTTGGACACCACTGAGCAACTGAACTGAACTGAAGAATGAGTGATGTTGAGCATCTTTTTATGTGGTTGTTAGCCATCTGTATATCTGCTTTGGCAAAATGTCTATTTAGGTGTTTTTCTCACTTTTTAATTGGCTTTTTTTTTTTTTTTTTTCTGGTATTGAGTTGTATGAGCTGCTTGTATATTTTGGAAATTAATCCTTTATCAGTTGTTTCAGTTGCTATTATTTTCTTCCATTATGTGGGTTTTCTTTTCACCTTGCTTATAGTTTCCTTTTCTGTGCAAAAGCTTTTAAGTTTAATCAGGTCCCACTTGCTTACTTTCATTTTTATTTCCATTACTCTAGGAGTTGGGTCATAGAGGATCTTGCTTTGATTTATGTCATCGAGTGTTCTGCCTATGTTTTCCTCTAAGAGTTTTACAGTTTCTGGTCTTCCAGTTGGGTCTTTAATCCATTTTGAGTTTATCTTTGTGTATGGTGTTAGGAAGTGTTCTAATTTCATTCTTTTACATGTAGCTGTCCAGTTTTCCCCAGAGAAGGCAATGGCAACCCACTCCAGTACTCTTGCCTGGAAAATCCCTTGGACGGAGGAGCCTGGTACCTCATACGCTGCAGTCCATGGGGTTTCTAGGAGGCAGACACAACTTAGCGACTACACTTTCACTTTTCACTTTCATGCACTGGAGAAGGAAATGGCAACCCACTCCAGTGTTCTTGCCTGGAGAATCCCAGGTATGGGTGAGCCTGGTGGGCTGCCATCTATGGGGTCGCACAGAGTCGGACAAGACTGAAGTGACTTAGCAGCAACAGCAGCAGTCCAGTTTCCCAGCACCATTTATTGAAAAGGCTGTTTTCACCCCTTTGTATATTCTTGCCTCCTTTGTCACAAATAAGGTACCCATAGGAGCATGGGTTTATCTCTGGGCTTTCTATCTTGTTCCATTGGTCTATATTTCTGTTTTTGTGCCAGTACCATACTGTCTTGATGAATGTAGCTTTGTAGTATAACCTGAAGTTAGAAAGCTTGATTCCTCCAGCTCCATTCCTCTTTCTCAAGACTGTGTTGGCTATTCAGGGTCTATCATATATGGCCTTTACTATGTTGAGGTAGGTTCCTTCTATGCCCATTTTTCAAAGAGTTTTAATCATAGATAGGTTCTGAATTTTGCCAAAGGCTTTTTCTGCATCTGTTGAAATGATCATATGGTTTTTATCTTTCAATTTGTTAATCTGGTCTACCATATTGTTTGATTTCCATATATTGAAGAATCCTTGCATCTCTAGAATAAATCCAACTTGATCATGGTGTATGAGCTTTTTGATGTGTTGCTCAATTCTGTTTGCTAAAATTTTTTTTAGGATTTTTGCATCTATGTTCAACAGTGATATTAGCATGTAGTTTTCATTTTTTGTGTTGTCTTTCTCTGATTTTTGTATCAGGATGATGGTGGCCTCATAGAATGAATTTGGAAATGTTCCTTCCTCTGCAGTTTTTTGAAAGAGTTTTAGAAGGATAGGCACTAGCTCTTTTCTAAATGTTTGATAGAATTCTCCTGTGAAGGCATCTGGTCCTGGGCTTTTGTTTTTAGGGAGATTTTTTTTTATCACAGCTTCAATTTCAATGCTCATAATTGGGTTGTTTATAGTTTCTATTTCTTCCTGGTTCAGTCTTGAAAGATTGAACTTTTCTAAGAATCTGTCCATATCTTCCAGGTTATCTATTTTATTGCCATATAGTTGTTCATAATAGTCTCTTATAATCCTTTGTATTTCTGCATTGTTTGTTGTAACCTCTCCTTTTTCATTTCTAATTTTGTTTATTTGATTCTTTTCTCTTTTATTCTGGATGAGTCTGGCTAAGGGTTTATCAGTTTTTTTTTATCTTATCAAAGAACCAGCTTTTAGTTTTATTAATCTTTACTACTGTTTCTTTCATTTTTCATTTATTTTTGCTCAGATCTTTATGATTTCTTTTCTTCTACTAATTTTGGTTTTTATTCTTTCTCCTCCTCCTCCTCCTCCTCCTCCTCCTCCTCCTCCTCCTCCTCCTCCTCCTCCTCCTCCTCCTCCTCCTCCTCCTCCTCCTCCTCCTCCTCCTCCTCCTCCTCCTCCTCCTCCTCCTCCTCTTCTTCTTCTTCTTCTTCTTCTTCTTCTTCTTCTTCTTCTTCTTCTTCTTCTTCTTCTTCTTCTTCTTCCAGTTGCTTTAGGTGTAAAGTTAGGTTTTCTAGTCGATGTTTTTCTTGTTTCTTTAGGTAGGATTGTATTGCTATAAACTTCCCTCTTAGAACTGCTTTTGCTGCATCCCATAGGTTTTGAGTTGTTGTGTTCTCAATGTCATTTGTTTCTAGAGATGTTTTATTTCTTCAGTAACCTGTTGGTTATTTAGAAATGTGTGTTTGTCTTTCTTACAGTTTTATTCTTGTAATTGATATCTAGTCTCATAGTGTTGTGGTCAGAGAAGATGCTTGATATTTCAATTTTCTTAAATTTACTGATTTGTAACTCAAGATGTGGTCTATCCTGGAGAATGTTCCGTGTGCACTTGAAAAGATGTATTCTTCTGCATTTGAATGGAATGTCCTGAAGATATCAATGAGATCCAACTCATCCAATGTATCATTTAATACTTGTGTTTCCTTATTAATTTTCTGTTTTGTTGATCTGTGCATTGATGTGAGTGGGGTATTAAAATCTCCTACTATATAAAAAAAAACTCCTACTATTATTGTGTTATTGCCAATTTCTCCTTTTATGTCTTTTAGTGTTTTTCTTATGTATTGCGGTGTTCCTATGTTGGATGCATAGATATTTACAATTTTTATGGCTTCCTCTTGGATTGATCCCCTGATCATTATGTAGTGTCCTTCCTTATCTCTTGTAATCTTCTTTATTTTAAGGTTTATTTTGTCTGATATGAGGATTGCTACTCCAGCTTTCTTTTGCTTTCCATTTGCATGAAATATATTTTTCCATCCTCTCACTTTCAGTCTATATGTATCTTGAAGTCTAAAGTGGGTTTCTTGTAGACAGCATATATATGGGTCTTGTTTTTTGTATCCATTCAGCCAGTCTGTGTCTTTTGGTTGGAGCATTTATTTCATTTACATTTAAAGTAATCATTGATATATATGTTCCTATTGCCATTTTCTAATTGGGGGTGATTTTGTAGATCTTTTATCCTCTGTTGTATTTCTTGACTATAGAAGTCCATTTAACATTTGTTGTAAAGCTGGTTTCATGGTACTGAATTCCTTTTGCTTGTCTGAAAAGCTTTTTATTTCTCCATCAATTTTGAATGAGATCCTTGCCTAGTACAGTAATCTTGGTTGTATATTTTTTCCTTTCAGTTCTTTAAATATATCCTGCCATTCCCATCTGAGTTTCAGATGTTTCAGAGTTTCTGCTGAAAGATCAGCTGTTAAGCATATGGGGTTTTCCTTGTTTGTTACTTTTTGCTTCTCCCTTGTTGCTTTTCATATTCTTTCTTGGTGTTTAGTCTTTGTTAGTTTGATTAGTATGTGTCTTGGAGTGTTTCTCCTTGGGTTTTTCCTGTATGGTACTCTTTATGCCTCTTGGACTTGATTGGCTATTTCTTTTTCTATGTTGGAGAAATTTTCAAATATAATCTCTTCACAAATTTTCTCATACCCTTTCTTTCTTCTGGGACCCCTATAATTCCAAGGTTGGTGCATTTGATATGGTCCTGGAGGTCTCTGAGACTGTCTTCAGCTCTTTTAATTCTTTTTAATTTATTCTGCTCTTCAGTAGTTATTTCCACCATTTTATCTTCCAGTTCATTGAATCGTTTTTCTGCTTCAGATATTCTACTGCTGATTCCTTCTAGAGTATTTTTAATTTCAGTAATTGTGTTATTTGTCTCTGTAATTCTTTAATTCTCTAGGTCTTTGTTGATTTTTGGATTTTTTCCATTTAGTTTTCATGGGTTTTTATCATCTTTGCTATCATTATTATAAATTCTTTCTCAGGTAATATTCCTACTTACTCTTAATTTATTTGGACTTCTGGTGTTTCTAGTTTGTTCCTTCATTTGTGCAGTATTTCCCTGCCTTTACTTTTTTTCTTTTCTTTTCTTTAAAGTTATTGTGCTTGAGGTCTCCTTTTCTCAGGCTTCAAGGAAAGTTGAGTCCTTTCCTTGAAGAAGGTTGAATTCTTTCTTTCTTTTGGTTTCTGCCCTCCTAAGGTTGATCCAGTGGTTTTTGTGAGCTTCATACAGGGTGAGATTTGTGCTGACTTTTTGTTTGTTTGTTTGTTTGTTTTTCCCCTGAAGGGCAATACTGAGTGAGGTGGTACTCCTGTCTGCTGATGATTGGGTTTGTATTTTTGCTTTGTTTGCTGTTTAGATGAGGTATCCTGCGTGGGGTGCTACTGGTGGTTGGGTGGTGCCAGGTCTTGTATTCAAATGGTTTCTTTTTTGTGAGTTCTCGCTATCTGATACTCCCTAGGGTTAGTTCTCTGGTAGTCTAGGGTCTTGGAGTCAGTGCTCCAACTCCAAAGGTTCAGGGTTTGATCTCTGGTCAGGAATGAAGATTCCACAAGTGGTTTGTTATGGCATTAAGGGAGAATAAAACAAATACCTAAAAATGAGAAACCAAAGTTGAACCCCAGACCAATGGAAGTTACAAAATCATGAAAATAATAATTAAAATAGTGGAATATACACATATACATATATACCCATGAGCAAAGTGAGAACAGTCGAACAAAAATAAAGTGCAGTAGACTGATCTGCTGAACAAAGGAAATCAAAAGTTATATTTACCAGTTAAGGATAAAACTAACTTAAGCACAAACTGGAAAACAGAACTAAAGCAAGGTGTCAAGTGGGGAATACAGCAATGAAAACAAAACTAACAAATATGTTGAGAGGAAAGGAAAGAAAGAAAGAATAGATATGCAAAGTTAAATGGAGCTAGATAAAGAAGATTTATAAACATTAAAGATTAATTGCAAGAAGAAAAGAACAGTAAGAAAGGCAACCAAGGAATAAATGTAGAAAAAAATATAATAGGTTTAAAAAAATTAAAAATTAAAATTGTAAAAAAGAGAAAAAAAAACGGAAGAAGAAAGAAAAAAGTGGGGGAGGGGGAGGAAAACTCTACAGAACAGTAAAAGCCCAGTGTAGAGGCAGAGGTTTATAACAGCAATAGAAAATGTGATTAAATATACACATATACATATACACCCATAAGCAAAATCAACACAGTCCAACAAAAATTAAGTAGAATAGATTGACCCAACAAACAAAACTAAAAATTATATTGATCAGAACAAAACTAATTAAAGCACAAACTGGAAAACAAAACTAAATCAAGGTGCCAATTGGGGAAAAAAGCAATGAAAATAACACTAACAAATATTTTTAAAGGAAAGTAGAGAAAGAAAAGAAAGAAAGAATATAAATGCAAAGTTAAATAAAGGTAGATAAAGAAGATTTAAAATCACTGCAGATGGTGACTGCAGCCATGAAATTAAAAGACTCTTACTCCTAGGAAGGAACGTTATGACCAACCTAGACAGCATATAAAAAGCAGAGACATTACTTTGCCAACAAAGATCCATCTAGTTGAGGCTATGGTTTTTCCAGTAGTCATGTATGGATGTGAGAGTTGGACTATAAAGAAAACTGAGCACCAAAGAATTGATGCTTTTGAACTGTGGTGTTGAAGAAGACTCTTGAGAGTCCCTTGGACTGCAAGGAGATCCAACTAGTCCATCCTAAAGGAGATCAGTCCTGAGTGTTCATTGGAAGGACTGATGTTGAAGTTGAAACTCCAATACTTTGGCCACCTGATGTGAAGAGCTGACTCATTTGAAAAGACTCTGATGCTGGGAAAGATTGAGGGCAGGAGGAGAAGAGCATGACAGAGGATGAGATGGTTGGATGGCATCACTGACTCAATGGAGATGAATTTCGGTAAACTCTGGGAGTTGACGATGGGTGAGAGGCCTGGCTTGGTGTGGTCCATGGGGTCCCAAAGAGTTGGACACGACTGAGCGACTGAACTGAACTGATATACATTAAAGGGGAAAAGAACAGTAGGAAAAGGAAACAAAGGAATAAATGTAGAAATAACAACAATAGGTTTAATAAATTAAAATTTAAAAAAGAAAAAAGAGGAAAACTCCACAAAACTGCAAAAGCCCAATATAGAGGCAGAGGTTTATGACAACAATAAAAAATGTAACTGAGGAAACAAGAAAAAAGAATGCTCAAAAGCTTAATTGTATTTCTTAGTGCCAATAAAATTGACAACTATAATAGAGGAGGAAAACAAGAAGAAAAAGAAAATCCAAAGAATCTACAGAAGATTTCAAAAAATAAGAATAATGAATGTTTCTCTTGAGTCACTATTGTGACTCAAGAAAGTGACTCCTAGTCACTTTCCAGCGCTAGGAATCACAGTTCACCTTAGTCCCTAGGATGCCCTCTAATGCTGTGCTGTGGGAGCAGCTCAGACTCTAATCTGTTCCTACTCCTGTGTGTTCTTTCCTCCAATGTCCACAGTTATCAGAGCTAGTGCGTTTTCTTTTGTGGGAGCTCTTGATTGCCTTTTATATATTCCATAGACAGAGTCTGCCTAGTAGATTGTGTCCATTTAATCTACAGCTTGTATCACTGGTCGGAAGGTTTGGGGTATTCTTCCTTAGCCACACCGCCCCTGGGTTTCAATTGTGGTTTTATTTCTACCTCTGCATGTGGGTCATCCACTGGGGTTTAGCTCTTCAGGCTGCCCTGAAGGGCTTGTGTTTGTTCCTGTGAGGGCCAGGTGTGGAGGTGGCGCAGCTGCTTGGGTCACAGGGGTTCTGGCAGCACAGGTATTCAGGGGGATTGGCGGCTAGGGTAGTAGAAAATATAGTGCTCTAGAAGGATATGGCAACCAGTATTGGTCAATACACTCCAGTATTCTTGCCTGGAGAACCGCCCCACCCCCCGACCCCCACCCCGACAGAGAAGCCTGGCAGGCCACAGTCTACAGGATTGCAAAGAGTCAGATACTACTGAAGTAGCCTTGTGTGCATAACACAAGACTTTCCTTTCTTTCTTTCTTTCTTTCTTTTTTTTTTTTTTGGGGGGGGGGGGTCTGTAGCAGCTCTGCTCCAGTAAGAGTACTCAACTCTTACTGGAAGGTGAAGGTGGTGCAGCTGCTTGGCTTGCAGGGACCCTGGTGGCACCAAGTGTGCTGGGACACAGACACAGACTGCCTCCATGGCAGGAGTTATGGCCCTATCAGAGTCTTTTTTCAAGCCTCTTGTAACTGGTGATCAGAAAAGGCAATGGACCCCACTCCAGTACTCTTGCCTGGAAAATCCCATGGACAGAGGAGCCTGGTAGGCTGCAGCCCATGGGGTCGCTAAGAGTCAGACACGACTGAGGAACTTCCTTTCACTTTTCTCTTTCATGAATTGGAGAAGGGAATGGCAACCCACTCCAGTTTTCTTGCATGGAGAATCCTAGAGATGGGGGAGCCTGGTGGGCTGCCATCTATGGGGTCACACAGAATCGGACACGACTGAAGTGACTTAGCAGCAGGAGCAGCAACTGGTGATCAGAAGGCCTCTGAGGCCAGTTGCTAGCCATAGCTCTGCCTGTTCAGGCCTTTCTTTTTTATTTTATTTTTTTAATGGAGGATAATCACTCTACAATGTTGTGTTGGTTTTTACCATATAGCAACCTAAAGGTGTGTGGGCTTCTCTTTGTGGTGGCTTCTGTTGTTGCAGAGCATGGGCTCTAGACACTTGAACATCATTGGTTGCAACACATGGGATTAGCAGTTGCATCACATGGGTCCCAGAATGTGCAAGCTTCAGTAGTTGTGGCACAGGGACCAGCTGCTTTGTGACATGTGAGATCCTCTCATACCAAAAGGTTGTTGTTGAGCCATGAACTACGGCCAGGATTCTTGGCCCCCGGAGGAGAAGAATTCAATCTGGGACCAATGACAAGGCTTGATTGCTCAGAGCTTTTGTGTAATAAAGTTTTATTAAAGTATAAAAGAGATAGAGAAGGCTTCTGACATAGACATCAGAAGGGGACAGAAAGAATGCCCCCCTGCTAGTCTTAAGCAGGAAGTTACATACCTACTAGCAGGCTGCTAATTAGAGAAAGGAAATGTCTCAGAACTCAGACAGTGGCACGAGGCCCCTCACCCACAACATGTATTTTCAGATAACGTTGACACAAGATGAGTCATCCCGGGGCCATAAAACGATTGACATGAATCTTGCAAAAAGGCAGATTTCCAAGCAAATATATAGCCTCATTGATATAGATTAGGAGAACAATTGTATGAGTAAAATGTACTGGTTTGTTGAGCCATTATTTGTTCTGAGTCTTAGGTGGAACCGACTTGAAGAAAGACAGAGTTCAGGGAAAATATATAGTTCATTAACATAGCTTATGAAAAACATTTCCGTATGAAAAATGCATTAGTTAGCTCAAGGTTTGAGAAACGTTAAGTTTAGGTGGAACCAGGTTTCGTCGTGGCAACACAGAATTGCGAAGGGAAAAAATTTGACACTTGTAGTTTGTTTCCTTCTGCCACTTAAGAGAGAGAGAAAAAACGTCTGACATTTGCAGCCTATTTCTTCTGTTTGGGGGCCTCTAATTTTCCTGCCTGTTACCCTTTCAAAACCAGGGACCCAATCTGCATCCCCCACACCTGCAGGCAAACCCTCAACACTGGACCACCAGGGAAGTCCTGTCAAACTCTTCTTAAAGTCCATGAGAAATAAAGGCCAAATTTTACAATATGATAAAGAATGTCCTTGTGTGATATCCCTTGCTTGATTATCTCTCCAGTCTTTGAAGTTCTTCCCACCAATTTTCCACACATCTTCCTTGCTTTCCCAAACACACAAGATAATCTGAAGTATTTGAAGTTCCTAAATGTGACCTGCCATGCTCCTCCTGAACCTTCTGACATCCTGATTCCCTTCTATGAATTTCCCATTAATTTATTTCTGCATTCAGACAACTCTTTGCTGAACATCTACTGAGAACCAGTAGACTATGTACAGAGCAAAGAAATATTACTTTCATGGAGCCTACAAGATGGGCGGGGGGAGAGGGAAGACTAATCAGATTATCATTCAAATATATGTTTAGACTGGTTAAAAAATCTCTGAAAGAAATGTACAGAAAGCTATAAGACGTTATATGAGAGGGAAGTGACCTAGTTAGAACATAAGTGATATCTGAGATGAGATCTGAAAGATGAAGAGAAGACAAAAGTGGAAGGAAGGAAGTCTTTTAAAGGGAGCACTAACTACTATGTGCAAAGGCACTGAAATACATACTACTTTTTATAACATCTGAGGGAGGCAATATTGCTAGAGGGTAGAAAGCAAGGAAAGTAGTGGTACAAAATGAAACTACAAAGAGAGGGAGGAGTCATGTATGACCAGATTTTGGTTTGCTTCATGAAAGAATAGGAAAACATTGAAAGATTCATTCAAAGAAGTACCATAGATTTTCCAGTTAAAAATGAAGTAGACAAACATCAGTCTAAAGTTGCCATGTAAACAAGTGAAATAAAATACTCCAGTGATCTAGTTCTAGAAAAGCCCAAGAGAAATAAGAAAAAATACATGTCTAAGAGGAGTTCAGTGCCTGGACCTGTGACAAATAGTTGAAAATATTTGCTATATACCTATATAAAAAATAGATTTATGTTATAATAGACAGAAAATTTTAAAGATTTGAAGTATCAAATTCTCCTATATCACTAAAGTAAATATGTAAGGATCAAGAAACAATAAACACTACTGTCAGAAAATACAAGAGGACTTAGGGAAAATCTAAGACCCCAAACACCCAAAATAACCATCTTTGAAGAATTTTTTATTTTTACTCTTGATTCTTTGTCAAAAAAGAAAAACTTGAAATATTCCACCTTACTTCCAGGTTTACACGTGTGGCTTCAAACAGTGTAAGTTGAAAGATCTTTGCTTATTCTCACTATGCCTTTCTTGAACTAGGACATAAATAAATGCTATAGTCACAGAAGCAGATAATTTTAACCAAGCTACAATGTCCAACTCTTTCTGTGTTCAGAGATCTTAGAGTCCACACTGTAACTTTTGAACATGTTATTTCAGTACCTAAGCTGTTTTGGAAAGGGTCCAAACTAAATGGTTACTAAATTGGCTCTTTAGTTCTAACATGATGGCATTAAATGCTGTGAAGATTACAGAATCTTATTCCTTTCTATAACTAAGGTTTAAACACATAAAGTAGTCCTTCAGACATACATATCTTTCTCTTGGAATATGCTAGCTTTGGATGCCAGTAATTGTGTAAGATCAGAGAAATCTGGTAGTAGGTGATACCTGCATAGCAATTTATAGGATTAATAAAAGAGTCTCTAATTTGAGTAAGTATTGAATACAAGCTGCTGCTAAATCCCTTTCTCACTTCTTTTAAAGCTCAACAGTGTCCCATGGTACAGACCAGTCCTCTCCTTAGCAAACCAGTTCCCAGGGCCTCACTGTTTATCTCATATTTATCATAATAGCATATCTCTTATTGCATTTAGTTAATTATTCTGATGATATTCCTTCATAATTTCTACATTTTCACTTTTCATTTTCTCTTTAATTCCTTACTTCTCTGCAATGTGACTCCAATATTCAGCATTCCATTGATGCTACTCCTGTTGTGTGTACCAGTGACCTTCTAATTAAAAAGCAGTTTCTGTTCTTATCTCAGGTGAGGTTTTTTTTATAGCATACAAATACTTCTCTCTTTTTTGAAATTATATCTACTCTGACATACACTTATCATGACTCTCCTCCTTCCCTTCTGTGTGCAAATAGTTGAATCAAATAAATCTTGCAAAAGAGAACATCAAACAAATAAGCCCAGCTTGTGTTGCTAGCAGCCGTATATCTGGAATGAACTTCTCATCCAAAATATGTCATTATTCATAGGTTATATAAAAAAGTGTTGATGTGTAAAGATACAGTAGCTCAAAACTGCTTAAATTGTCATGAGTTTTTTAGGATAATTAGCAATATCATTATATAATTTAACATTTTTAAATATTTATATGTATAATTGATTGTGTTCTCTAATAACCATGAAAAAGCCTTTAATTACTCATTATAACCCAACAATGTGATCTTGTCCATCATACATTTTCATTACCATTCTAATAAAATTATTTTGGTGCTTTTGAATTATTTATACAATACTATGCAATTTGCATAATAGTTTACCTAAATATCAGTTTTGCTAGTTAAATCCTTTTCAAGAATCATAACTCTGCCTATACTGGCATATCTTAAAGAATTTGGGACATCTTTATTTTTAATAAATTATATTACATTGTTAGCTTTATTTTTTTTTTTTACATTTTTATTTTATTTTATTTTTTAACCCTACAATATTGTATTGGTTTTGCCATATATCATAATGAATCTGCCACAGGTAAACATGTGTTCCCCATCCTGAACCCTTCTCCCTCCTCCCTCCCTATACCATCCCTCTGGGCCGTCCCAGTGCACCAGCCCCAAGCATCCAGTATCGTGCATCAAACCTGGACTGGTGACTCATTTCATATATGATATTATACTTGTTTCAATGCCATTCTCCCAAATCATCCCACCTTCTCCCTCTCCCACAGAGTCCAAAAGACTGTTCGATACATCAATGTCTCTTTTGCTGTCTCATATACAGGGTTATTGTTACCATCTTTCTAAATTCCATATATATGTGATAAAAGAAAGATTTTTAAAAAATTTGGAGTAGTGAACTCCCCATTAGTCTTGTGATATTTAAGAGTAGCATTCATGTTCTGACCAACAATATTTCACTACAAATTTTCTAATAACTAGGTGATACTAATCATAGCCAGACATAGAATTAAATGACTTGACTTGTGATTTTCTAGTTTCTATAACAGATAAGTTACACAATCATAGATTCAATGGCAGTATTTTCTCTGAGTTACAATATATTCCCAGCAATCTTGGCAAATAAATAAGACAAGCACATCTGAGTTGCCGTGAATAAGAGAGGATATTAAAATCAAACACAGAAAAGAACTCAAATTTTCAACTGAGCTCTGAAACTATAATTGTGTGTCCGCTGCACTGTATAGAAAAGATGCCACTTATTTCTGACTGTGATTAACGATTCTTTTTAGGCAGACAACTTTATTTTCCATTTAACAAAGATTGTGTCCTAGGGTTTTGTTTTATTTCAATTCTATAGTCACTTCTTTTTTTTTTTTTTTTTCCTCTAATTTTATTTTATTTTTAAACTTTACATAATTGTATTAGTTTTGCCAAATATCAAAATGAATCCGCCACAGGTATACATGTGTTCCCCATCCCGAACCTTCCTCCCTCCTCCCTCCCCATACCATCCCTCTGGGCCGTCCCAGTGCACCAGCCCCAAGCATCCAGCATCATGCATCGAACCTGGACTGGCAACTCGTTTCCTACATGATATTTTACATGTTTCATTGCCATTCTCCCAAATCTTCCCACCCTCTCCCTCTCCCACAGAGTCCATAAGACTGTTCTATACATCAGTGTCTCTTTTGCTATCTCGTACACCGGGTTATTGTTACCATCTTTCTAAATTCCATATATATGCGTTAGTATACTGTATTTATGTTTTTCCTTCTGGCTTACTTCACTCTGTATAATAGGCTCCAGTTTCATCCACCTCATTAGAACTGATTCAAATGTATTCTTTTTAATGGCTGAGTAATACTCCATTGTGTATATGTACCACAGCTTTCTTATCCATTCATCTGCTGATGGACATCTAGGTTGCTTCCATGTCTTGGCTATTATAAACAGTGCTGCGATGAACATTGGGGTACACGTGTCTCTTTCCCTTCTGGTTTCCTCAGTGTGTATGCCCAGCAGTGGGGTTGCTGGATCATAAGGCAGTTCTATTTCCAGTTTTTTAAGGAATCTCCACACTGTTCTCCATAGTGGCTGTACTAGTTTGCATTCCCACCAACAGTGTAAAAGGGTTCCCTTTTCTCCACACCCTCTCCAGCATTTATTATTTGTAGACTTTTGGATCGCAGCCATTCTGACTGGTGTGAAATGGTACCTCATAGTGGTTTTGATTTGCATTTCTCTGATAATGAGTGATGTTGAGCATCTTTTCATGTGTTTGTTAGCCATCTGTATGTCTTTTTTGGAGAAATGTCTATTTAGTTCTTTGGCCCATTTTTTGATTGGGTCGTTTATTTTTCTGGAGTTGAGCTGTAGGAGTTGCTTGTATATTTTTGAGATTAGTTGTTTGTCGGTTGCTTCATTTGCTATTATTTTCTCCCATTCTGAAGGCTGTCTTTTCACCTTGCTAATAGTTTCCTTTGATGTGCAGAAGCTTTTAAGGTTAATTAGGTCCCATTTGTTTATTTTTGCTTTTATTTCCAATATTCTGGGAGGTGGGTCATAGAGGATCCTGCTGTGATGTATGTCCGAGAGTGTTTTGCCTATGTTCTCCTCTAGGAGTTTTATAGTTTCTGGTCTTACGTTTAGATCTTTAATCCATTTTGAGTTTATTTTTGTGTATGGTGTTAGAAAGTGGTCCAGTTTCATTCTTTTACAAGTGGTTGACCAGATTTCCCAGCACCACTTGTTAAAGAGATTGTCTTTAATCCATTGTATATTCTTGCCTCCTTTGTCGAAGATAAGGTGTCCATATGTTCGTGGATTTATCTCTGGGCTTTCTATTTTATTCCATTGATCAATATTTCTGTCTTTGTGCCAGTACCATACTGTCTTGATAACTGTGGCTTTGTAGTAGAGCCTGAAGTCAGGTAGGTTGATTCCTCCAGTTCCATTCTTCTTTCTCAAGATCGCTTTGGCTATTCGAGGTTTTTTGTATTTCCATACAAATTGTGAAATTATTTGTTCTAGCTCTGTGAAGAATACTGTTGGTAGCTTGATAGGGATTGCGTTGAATCTATAAATTGCTTTGGGTAGTATACTCATTTTCACTATATTGATTCTTCCAATCCATGAACATGGTATATTTCTCCATCTATTAGTGTCCTCTTTGATTTCTTTCACCAGTGTTTTATAGTTTTCTATATATAGGTCTTTAGTTTCTTTAGGTAGATATATTCCTAAGTATTTTATTCTTTCCGTTGCAATGGTGAATGGAATTTTTTCCTTAATTTCTCTTTCTGTTTTCTCATTATTAGTGTATAGGAATGCAAGGGATTTCTGTGTGTTGATTTTATATCCTGCAACTTTACTGTAGTCATTGATTATTTCTAGTAATTTTCTGGTGGATTCTTTAGGGTTTTCTATGTAGAGGATCATGTCATCTGCAAATAGTGAGAGTTTTACTTCTTCTTTTCCAATTTGGATTCCTTTTATTTCTTTTTCTGCTCTGATTGCTGTGGCCAAAACTTCCAAAACTATGTTGAATAGTAATGGTGAAAGTGGGCACCCTTGTCTTGTTCCTGACTTTAGAGGAAATGCTTTCAATTTTTCACCATTGAGGATAATGTTTGCTGTGGGTTTGTCATATATAGCTTTTATTATGTTGAGGTATGTTCCTTCTATTCCTGCTTTCTGGAGAGTTTTTATCATAAATGGATGTTGAATTTTGTCAAAGGCTTTCTCTGCATCTATTGAGATAATCATATGGTTTTTATTTTTCAATTTGTTAATGTGGTGTATTACATTGATTGATTTGCGGATATTGAAGAATCCTTGCATCCCTGGGATAAAGCCCACTTGATCATGGTGTATGATCTTTTTAATGTGTTGTTGGATTCTGATTGCTAGAATTTTGTTAAGGATTTTTGCATCTATGTTCATCAGTGATATTGGCCTGTAGTTTTCTTTTTTTGTGGGATCTTTGTCAGGTTTTGGTATTAGGGTGATGGTGGCCTCATAGAATGAGTTTGGAAGTTTACCTTCCTCTGCAATTTTCTGGAAGAGTTTGAGCAGGATAGGTGTCAGCTCTTCTCTAAATTTTTGGTAGAATTCAGCTGTGAAGCCGTCTGGACCGGGGCTTTTGTTTGCTGGAAGATTTTTGATTACAGTTTCAATTTCCATGCTTGTGATGGGTCTGTTAAGATTTTCTATTTCTTCCTGGTCCAGTTTTGGAAAGTTGTACTTTTCTAAGAATTTGTCCATTTCTTCCACGTTGTCCATTTTATTGGCATATAATTGTTGATAGTAGTCTCTTATGATCCTTTGTATTTCTGTGTTGTCTGTTGTGATCTCTCCATTTTCGTTTCTAATTTTGTTGATTTGATTTTTCTCCCTTTGTTTCTTGATGAGTCTGGCTAATGGTTTGTCAATTTTATTTATCCTTTCAAAGAACCAGCTTTTGGTTTTGTTGATTTTTGCTATGGTCTCTTTTGTTTCTTTTGCATTTATTTCTGCTCTAGTTTTTAAGATTTCTTTCCTTCTACTAACCCTGGGGTTCTTCATTTCTTCCTTTTCTAGTTTCTTTAGGTGTAGAGTTAGGTTATTTATTTGACTTTTTTCTTGTTTCTTGAGGTGTGCCTGTATTGCTATGAACTTTCCCCTTAGGACTGCTTTTACCGTGTTCCACAGGTTTTGGGTTGTTGTGTTTTCATTTTCATTCGTTTCTATGCAAATTTTGATTTCTTTTTTGATTTCTTCTGTGATTTGTTGGTTATTCAGCAGCGTGTTGTTCAGCCTCCATATGTTGGAATTTTTAATAGTTTTTCTCCTGTAATTGAGATCTAATCTTACTGCATTGTGGTCAGAAAAAATGCTTGGAATGATTTCTATTTTTTTGAATTTACCAAGGCTAGCTTTATGGCCCAGCATGTGATCTATCCTGGAGAAGGTTCCATGTGCGCTTGAGAAAAAGGTGAAATTCATTGTTTTGGGATGAAATGACCTATAGATATCAATTAGGTCTAACTGGTCTATTGTATCGTTTAAAGTTTGTGTTTCCTTGTTAATTTTCTGTTTAGTTGATCTATCCATAGGTGTAAGTGGGGTATTAAAGTCTCCCACTATTATTGTGTTATTGTTAATTTCTCCTTTCATACTTGTTAGCATTTGTCTTACGTACTGTGGTGCTCCCGTGTTGGGTGCATATATATTTATAATTGTTATATCTTCTTCTTGGATTGATCCTTTGATCATTATGTAGTGACCATCTTTGTCTCTTTTCACAGCCTTTGTTTTAAAGTCTATTTTATCTGATATGAGTATTGCTACTCCTGCTTTCTTTTGGTCCCTATTTGCATGGAAAATCTTTTTCCAGCCCTTCACTTTCAGTCTGTATGTGTCCCCTGTTTTGAGGTGGGTCTCTTGTAGACAACATATGTAGGGGTCTTGTTTTTGTATCCATTCAGCCAGTCTTTGTCTTTTGGTTGGGGCATTCAACCCATTTACATTTAAGGTAATTACTGATAAGTATGTTCCCGTTGCCATTTACTTTATTGTTTTGGGTTCGAGTTTATACACCGTTTTTGTGTTTCCTGTCTAGAGAATATCCTTTAGTATTTGTTGGAGAGCTGGTTTGGTGGTGCAGAATTCTCTCAGCTTTTGCTTGTCTGAAAAGCTTTTGATTTCTCCTTCATACTTGAATGAGATCCTTGCTGGGTACAATAATCTGGGCTGTAGGTTATTTTCTTTCATCATTTTAAGTATGTCTTGCCATTCCCTCCTGGCTTGAAGAGTTTCTATTGAAAGATCAGCTGTTATCCTTATGGGAATTCCCTTGTGTGTTATTTGTTGTTTTTCCCTTGCTGCTTTTAATATTTGTTCTTTGTGTTTGATCTTTGTTAATTTGATTAATATGTGTCTTGGGGTGTTTCTCCTTGGGTTTATCCTGTTTGGTACTCTCTGGGTTTCTTGGACTTGGGTGATTATTTCCTTCCCCATTTTAGGGAAGTTTTCCACTATTATCTCCTCAAGTATTTTCTCATGGTCTTTCTTTTTGTCTTCTTCTTCTGGAACCCCTATGATTCGAATGTTGTAGCGTTTAATATTGTCCTGGAGGTCTCTGAGATTGTCCTCATTTCTTTTAATTCGTTTTTCTTTTATCCTCTCTGATTCATTTATTTCTACCATTCTATCTTCTAATTCACTAATCCTGTCTTCTGCCTCTGTTATTCTACTATTTGTTGCCTCCAGAGTGTTTTTAATTTCACTTATTGCATTATTCATTATATATTGACTCTTTTTTATTTCTTCTAGGTCCTTGTTAAACCTTTCTTGCATCTTCTCAATCCTTGTCTCCAGGCTATTTATCTGTGATTCCATTTTAGTTTCAAGATTTTGGATCAATTTCACTATCATTATTCGGAATTCTTTATCAGGTAGATTCCCTATCTCTTCCTCTTTTGTTTGGTTTGGTGGGCATTTATCCTGTTCCTTTATCTGCTGAGTATTCCTCTGTCTCTTCATCTTGTTTAAATTGCTGAGTTTGGGGTGTCCTTTCTGTATTCTGGCAGTTTGTGGAGTTCTCTTTATTGTGGCGTTTCCTCACTGTGTGTGGGTTTGTACAGGTGGCTTGTCAAGGTTTCCTGGTTAGGGAAGCTTGTGTCGGTGTTCTGGTGGGTGGAGCTGTATTTCTTCTCTCTGGAGTGCAATGAAATGTCCAGTAATGAGTTATGAGATGTCTATAGTTTTGGGGTGACTTTGGGCAGCCTGTATCTTGAAGCTCAGGGCTGTGTTCCTTTGTTGCTGGAGAATTTGCTTGGTATGTCTTGCCCTGGAACTTATTGGCCCTTGTGTGGTGCTTGGTTTCAGTGTCGGTATGGAGGCATTTGATGAGCTCCTGTCAATGAATGTTCCTTGGAGTCAGGAGTTCCCTGGAGTCAGGGTTTGGACTTAAGTCTCCTGCTTCCGATTATCGGTCTTATTTTTACAGTAGTTTCAAAACTTCTCCTTCTATACAACACCATTGATAAAACATCTACATTAAAGATGATAAGTTTCTCTACAGTGAGGGTCACTCAGAGAGGTTCACAGCGTTACATGGAGAAGAGAAGAGGGAGGAGGGAGTTAGAGGTGACCCAGATGAGATGAGGTGAATCAATAGTGGAGAGAGTGGGCTAGCCAGTTGTCACTTCCTTATGTGCACTCCACAACTGGACCACTCAGAGATGTTCACGGGGTTATACAGAGAAGAGAAGAAGGAGGAAGGTAACAGAGGTAGCCAGAAGGATAAAAGGGGGGAATGAAAAGGAGGGAGACAGATCCAGCCAGTAATCAGTTCCCTAAGTGTTCTCCACCGTCTGGAACACACAGAAATTCACAGAGTTGGGTAGAGTAGAGAGGGGTTAGGGAGGAGACACAGGCGACCTGGTGGAGAAAAAGGAGGGTCCAAAGGGAGAGAGAGCAGTCAAGCCAGTAATCTCACTCCCTAGTGAAAAATGGGTCCTGAAGATTGGGTCCTTAAAGTTACAAAATTGGTAACAAATACATAAAAGCAAAAATTAAAAATCTAGAGTAGAGTTTGGAATTTCAAAAATACGACGTTAAAGAAAAGAAGAAGGAAAAGAAAGAGAGAAAGAACGAACATACAAAAACAAACAAGGTCGCGAAAATTATAAAGAAAGTACAGGTACAAAATTGATAACTAATACCAGAAAGCGAAAATTAAAAATCTAGAGTAGAGTTTGGAATTTCAAAAATACAATGTTAAAGAAAAGAAGAAGGAAAAGAAAGAGAGAAAAAACGAACAAACAAAAACAAACAAGGTCGCGAAAATTATAAAGAAAGTACAGGTACAAAATTGATAACTAATACCAGAAAGCAAAAATTAAAAATCTAGAGTAGAGTTTGGAATTTCAAAAATACAATGTTAAAAAAAAAAAAAGAAAAGAAGAAAAATAAAGAGAGGAAACAAACAAACAAATACGAACAATGTCACAAAAATTATAAAGAAAATACAGGTACAAAATTGATATCAAATACCAAAAAGCATAAATTAAAAATCTAGAGTAAAGTTTGGAATTTCATATGTACAATGTTATATAAAAGAAGAAGAGAAAGAAACAGAGAAGAAGAAAAAAAAAAAGTCACAGAAATTATATAAAAAAAAACTATAGGTACAAAATTGATAACATATACCAAAAAGCGAAAATTAAAAATCTAGAGTAGAGTTTGGAATTTCAAAAATACAATGTTAAAGAAAAGAAGAAAAAAACAAAAACAACAACAAAAAAAAAACAAGGTCAAAAAATTATAAAATATATATATATGAAATTTGCTGAAGAAGAAAAAAATAGGGTCTTTTTTTTTTTTTCCTTTTTTTTTTTTTTGCAAAGTAATAGGTTATAAAAGTGAAAATTAAAGGAACAATAGAGGACTTAAAATTTTTTTTTAATTAAAAAAAAAAGAAAGAATGATCGTAAAAATAATAAAAATATATCTAGGACTTTTTTTTTTTTTTTTTTTTTTTGTGGGTGTTGTGGGTTCAGTTCATTTTTGGCTAGTTCCTTGGTCAGATTTATATTTCTCAAGATCTATAGGCCCCTTCCTATGTAGTCCATAGTAACCACAGGGTTTTGATCTATTGCCTGTAGCTTTCAAGGCGTTTCCCTCTGTTATATCTTCTTCTGTTTGCTAGTCTCTTCAGTATCTGGTTTCCGCCCTGACTCAAAGGGCACGGTGGAGGACACTTTTTTTTTTTTAGGCTTACTTGTTCAGTCGCGCTGTGGGGAGGGAGGGAGGGATGCTGCAAACAAATAACACTGGCGTGGGCTCGCAGTGGCTCAGCCACCCTGGGTCTGCCCCCGCTCACGGCGCGTGTAGCCTCCCTATCCACACTGCTCGGACTCTAGGTTGTTCCGCCGGGAACAATCCGAGGCTGGCCCTGGGCTGCATGCACCTCCCAGGTCCAAGCCGCTCAGGTTCAGGCACTCGGGTAGTCCTCAGAGGCGCAGACTCAGTTGGGCCTGCGTTTTGTGCTCTTCCCAGGTCCGAGCGCCAATTTGCTCTTCCCAGGTGAGCACCAATGCTGCGACTTATCACCTCCCCGCCACTCGGTTATCTGGATGTAAAACCGGCGCACCTTCTCAGGCAGATGTTGACCATCCAGACCCCCAAGAAGTTTTAGTTAGCAAAGAAGCCTGCTTACAATTTTATAGATAATGTCTCTCTGGGGCTGCGATTGCCCCCTTCCGGCTCTGGCTGCCTGTCACCGGAGGGGGAAGGTCTGCAGCCGGCTATCTCTGTTCAGTCCTTTGTTTCGTGCGCGGGCCTGGCGGTCTTAGGTTAGGGCTGGCTTTTCGCGTGGTAGGTATCCCACAGTCTGGTTTGCTAGCCCAAATTATTTCTCTCAGATAGCGCTCAGGGTATTCAGGCCAAATTCTTACTCTCAGCGATGCAGCCCACGCCGCGCCTCCCTGCCCAGCCCCGGTTTGCTAATGGCGGATGCAGGCGTCTGCGCTGCTTCTCTGCTGGGGGAGTTACTGTAGGGCTCGCAATCTGCGAGTTTTAAATTGTTTATTTATTTTTTCTCCCTGTTATGTTGCCCTCTGTGCTTCCAAAGCTCGGCACAGATTCGGCAGTGAGAAGGTTTCCTGATGTTTGGAAACTTCTCTCTTTTTAAGATTCCCTTCCCGGGACGGAACTCCGTCCCTCCCTCTTTTGTCTCTTTTTTTTTGTTTTTAATATTTTTTCCTACCTCCTTTCGAAGAGTTGGGTTGCTTTTCTGGGTGCCTGATGTCCTCTGCCGGCATTCAGAAGTTGTTTTGTGGAATTTACTCGACGTTTAAATGCTCTTTTGATGAATTTGTGGGGGAGAAAGTGTTCTCCCCGTCCTACTCCTACGCCATCTTGGCTCCTCCCCTCTATAGTCACTTCTAAATCTGAAAAATCAGATAACAAAATTTAATTTGAATTATGTTTTATTAATGTGAATCTTTCAATATCTGTCATGCAACTGGAAGCGTATATAAATTTCATCAGAAAGTATATAGGTCTATATTCTGTAAAATTCCTGTAGGCAGAAAATTAACAGCCTAGCACTGACAAGAAGCAATGATAGCAAACAAAAGTAATGTCTAAAAAACTGTGCCAAGCTATGGTCATAAGAGGATGTGGGTGGAAATTAGTTATTACATTTACAACAAATAAGAAAATCAAACAAAAGTTGCTTTTTTTTTTAATTACTTTGGTAAAACGAGAAAAAGGAAAAGATGTTAACTGACATTTTTTAAAAGAACATGTTGAAGTGAAGTGAAGTCGCTCAGTCGTGTCCGACTCTCTGTGACCCCATGGACTGTAGCCTACCAGGCTCCATCCATGAGATTTCCTAGGCAAGAATACTGGAGTGGGTTGCCATTTCCTTCTCCAGAGGATCTTCCAGGGATCGAACCTGGGTCTCCCACATTGCACGCAGATGCTTTACCTTCTGAGCCATGTCAAAAATGAATGAAAGAATTGAAAGAGACATGTGTACCCCAATGTTCATCGCAGCACTGTTTATAATAGCCAGGACATGGAAGCAACCTAGATGTCCATCAGCAGATGAATGGATAAGAAAGCTGTGGTACATATACACAATGGAGTATTACTCAGCCATTAAAAAGAATACATTTGAATCAGTTTTAATGAGGTGGATGAAACTGGAGCCTATTATACAGAGTGAAGTAAGCCAGAAAGAAAAACACCAATACAGTATTCAGTTCAGTTCAGTCACTCAGTCATGTCCGACTCTTTGCGACCCCGTGAATCGCAGCAGGCCACCCTCCCTGTCCATCACCAACTCCCGGAGTTCAACCAGACTCACGTCCATCGAGTCAGTGATGCCATCCAGCCATCTCATCCTCTGTCGTCCCCTTCTCCTCCTGCCCCCAAGCCCTCGCAGCATCAGAGTCTTTTCCAATGAGTCAACTCTTCACATGAGGTGGCCAAAGTACTGGAGTTTCAGTTTTAGCATCATTCCCTCCAAAGAAATCCCAGGGCTGATCTCCTTCAGAATGGACTGGTTGGATCTCCTTGCAGTCCAAGGGACTCTCAAGAGTCTTCTCCAACATCACAGTTCAAAAGCATCAATTCTTCAGAGCTCAGCCTTCTTCACAGTCCAACTCTCACATCCATACATGACCACAGGTAAAACCATAGCCTTGACTAGACGAACCTTTGTTGGCAAAGTAATGTCTCTGCTTTTGAATATGCTATCTATGTTGGTCATAACTTTCCTTCCAAGGAGTAAGCATCTTTTAATTTCATGGCTGCAGTCACCATCTGCAGTGATTTTGGAGCCCAAAAAAATAAAGTCTGATGCATATATATGGAATTTAGAAAGATGGTAATGATAACCTTGTGTGCGAGACAGCAAAACAGACACAGATGTATAGAACAGTCTTTTGGACTCTGTGGGAGAGGGAGTGGGGGGATGATTTGGGAGAATGACATTAAAACATGTATAATATCATATATGAAACGAGTCGCCAGTCCAGGTTCGAAGGAGGATACAGCAAGCTTTGGGCTGGTGCACTGTGATGACACAGAGGGATGGAATAGGGAGGGAGGTGGGAGGGAGGTTCAGGATTGGGAACACGTGTACACCCGTGGCGGATTCATGTTGATGTATGGCAAACCAATACAACATTAAAGTATAAAAAAATAAATTAAAAAAAAAGAATGAAATAACATTGAATCACTGCTGCTGCTGCTGAGTCATTTCAGTCATGTCCAAATCTTTGCCACCCTATGGACTGTAAGCAGCTAGGCTCTGTCCATGAGGATTCTCCAGGTAAGAATAACAGACTGAGATGCCATGCCCTCCTTGAGGGGATCTTCCTGACCCAGGGATCAAACCTGCATCTGTTACATCTCCTATATTGGCAGGAGTGTTCTTTACCAGTAGTGCCACCTGGGAAGCCCTTCAGTTCAGTTCAGTTCAGTTCAGTAGCTCAATCATGTCCGACTTTTTCCCATCCACAGACTGCAGCCTGCCAGGCTGTCTGTCACCAGCTCCTGGAGTTTACTCAAACTCATGTCCATTAAGTCGGACATAAGTGATACCATCCAATCATCTCATCCTCTGTCATACCCTTTGCCTCCCACCTTCAATCTTTTCGGCATGATGGTCTTTTCAAATGATTTAGTTCTTCATATCATGTAGTCAAAGTATTGGAGTTTCAGCTTCAGCATCAGTCCTTCCAGTGAATATTCAGGACTTATTTCATTTAGGATGGACTGGTTTGATCTTCTTGAAGTCTGAGGGATTCTCAAGAGTCTTCTCCAACACCACAGTTCAAAAACACCAAATCTTTGGTGCCCAGCTTTCTTTATAGTCCAACTCTCACATCCATACATGATTACTGGGTAAACTATAGCTTTGATTAGACAGATATTTGTAGGCAATATAATGTCTCTGCTTTTTAATATGCTTTCTATGGTCATAACTTTTCTTCCAAGGAACAAGAGTCTTTTAATTTCATGGATGCAGTCACCATCTGCAGTGATTTTGGAGCCCAAAAAAGTAACATCTGTCACTGTTTCCACTGTTTCTCTATCTATTTGCCATGAAGTAATGGGACCAGATGCCATGATCTTAGATTACTGAATGTTGATTTTAAGCCAACTTTTTCACTCTCCTCTTTCACTTTCATCAAGAGGCTCTTTAGTTCTTCTTCACTTTCTGCCATAAGGGTGGTATCATCTGCATATCTGAGGTTATTGATATTTCTCCCGGCAATCTTGATTTCAGTTTGTGCTTCATCCAGCCCAGCATTTCTCATGATGTACTCTGCATATAAGTTAAATAAGCAGGGTGACAATAGACAGCCTTGATGTACTCCTTTCCCAATTTGGAACCAGTCTGTTGTTCCATGTCCATCCAGTTCTAACTGTTGCTTCCTGACCTGGATACAGATTTTTCAAGAGGCAGGTCAGCTGATCTGATCATCTCTTTAAGAATTTTCCACAGTTTGTTGTCATCCACACAGTCAAAGGTTTTGACATAGTCAATAAAATAAGTAAATATATTTCTGAAACTCTCTTGCTTTTTTGATGATCCAGTGGATGTTGGCAATTTGATCTCTGGTTCTTCTGCCTTTCTAAATCCAGCTTGAACATCTGGAAGTTCACAGTTCACATATCATTGATGCCTGGCTTGGAGAATTTTGAGCATTACTTTGCTAGCATGTGAGATGAGTGTAACTGTGCAGTAGATTGAACCGTCTTTCTCATTGCCTTTCTTTGGGATTAGAATGAAAACTGACCTTTTCTAGTCCTGTGGCCACTGCTGAGTTTTCCAAATTTGCTGGCATATTGAGTGCAGCACTTTCACAGCATCATCTTTGAGGATTTGAAATATCTCAACTGGAACCCCATCACTTTCATGAGCTTTGTTCATGGCAATGCTTCCTAAGGCCCACTTCCCATTCCAGGATGTCTGGCTGTTGGTGAGTGATCATACCATCATGATTTCCTGGGTCATGAAGATCTTTTTTGTACAGTTCTTCTGTGTATTCTTGCCACCTCTTCTTAATATCTTCTGCTTCTGTTAGGTCCATGCTATTTCTGTCCTTTATTGTATGCATCTTTGCATGAAATATTCCTTTGGTATGTCTAATTTGCTTGAAGAAATCTGTGGTTTTTCCCATTCTGTTGTTTTCCTCTATTTCTTTGCATTGATCACTGAGGAAGGCTTTCTTATCTCTCCCTACTATTCTTTGGAACTCTACATTCAAATGGGTATATCTTTCCTTTTCTCCTTTGCCTTTCACTTCTCTTCTTTTCTCAGCTATTAGTAAGGCCTCCTCAGACAACCATTTTGTCCTTTTACATTTCTTTTTCTTGGGGATGGTCTTGATCCCTGCCTTCTGTACAGTGTCACAGACCTCTGTCCATAGCTCTTCAGGAACTCTATTGTATAGGTCCTTTAATGGACCAGAACCTGGTGGTCTGGAGTTGACGATAAGAAAGTAAAGGAGAGAAAGATGCTGATATTACTTGGTTTACACAGAAAGCCAATAAAGCCCCTGGCACGGGGCTTGCTCTGTTCACGGAGGCCTCAGGCGCCCTCTCGATGGGGTGAAGGCACACAGCACCTTCTCGAGAGGTTCTTAGAAGTCCGGGCAGAAAAGTAAACTCAGAGAGCCTCTGGACTCCAAATAAATAGCCTGAGAGAGAGAAAGAAAGAGAAAGAAAGACATGGGGACCAGAGCTCTGATGGAGCAAAGGTGTTTTAATCAACATGGTGTGGACATATATACTGTCTTCAGTCAGTTCAGTTCAGTCACTCAGTTGTGTCCGACTCTTTGCGACCCCATGAATCGCAGCCCGCCAGGCCTCCCTGTCCATCACCAACTCCCAGAGTTCACTCTGACTCACGTCCATCGAGTCAGTGATGCCATTCAGCCATCTCATCCTCTGTCGTCTCCTTCTTCTCCTGCCGCCAATCCCTCCCAGCATCAGAGTCTTTTCCAATAAGTCAACTCTTTGCATGAGGTGGCCAAAGTACTGGAGTTTCAGTTTTAGCATCATTCCTTCCAAAGAAATCCCAGGGCTGATCTTCAGAATGGACTGGTTGGATCTCCTTGCAGTCCAAGGGACTGTCAAGAGTCTTCTCCAACACCACAGTTCAAAAGCATCAATTCTTCGGCGCTCAGCTTTCTTCACAGTCCAACTCTTACATCCATACATGACCACTGGAAAAACCATAGCCTTGACTAGATGGACCTTTTTTGGCAAAGTAATGTCTCTGCTTTTCAACATGCTATCTAGGTTGGTCATAACTTTTCTTCCAAGGAGTAAGCATCTTTTAATTTCATGGCTGCAGTCACCATCTGCAGTGATTTTGGAGCCCCAAAAAATAAAGTCTGGCACTGTTTCCACTGTTTCCCCATCTGTTTCCCATGAAGTGATGGGACCAGATGCCATGATATTCGTTTTCTGAATGTTGAGTTTTAAGCCAACTTATACTGTCTTACTAGGTAGTTATTCTCAGCAAAGGTAAAGATTAAAATTCCAGACTTACAAAACATAGGCGATCCATATTAGAGAGAGAGAGTTGTAAACAATCACTTTTACCATATGATTCACAAGAATGAAGAGGGTACTTATCACCATATAGAAATACTAATGAAGGAAATGCCTGGATTCCTCAGTCCCAGGAGAGCCTTGCCTCTCCTCTTAATTCCTGAGTATTCAGGAATTAATAAGGAACAGAGAATTCCTTATAGATCCAAAACAGCACACAGGAAGCCACCTGTTAAATTCTTCCTGATACTCTATCAGATCTAATCTCTTGAAATATTTGTCACTTCCACTGTATAATTGTAAGCGATTTAATTTAGGTCCTACCTGAATGATCTAGTGGTTTTCCCTACTTTCTTCAATTTAAGTCTGAATTTTGCAATAAGTATTTCATGATCTGAGCCACAGTAAGTTCAGATTGGTGGGCGCTGGAGTGGTGGCTACCCCACGTCCAGGGTCATAGTAGAAGCCCCAGCAAGACTGTAGGAGGGGCGAAATCACATTTAGAATCAAATGCCATAGGCGCCAGAGATGCTCAGAGAGCTCAAACAAACCTTGTGCACACCAGGACCCAAAGACCCTACAGAGACTGAAATAAAACTGTGTTTGAGTGTCTCCTGTGGAGGTACGGGTCAGAAGTGACCTGCCACAGGGATAGGGGCTTTGGGTTCAACAGACTTGTGTATGGCATAAGCCCTCTTGAAGCAGGTCCCATTAACCCCACAATAGAGCTGTCAGAACTTACACAGGACTGGAGAAATAGACTCTTGGAGGTCACAAACAGAACCTTGTGCACACAAGGACTCACGAGAAAGGAGCAGTGACCCCACAAGAGACGGACCTAGGCTTGCCCATGAGTGTCCAGGAGTCTCCAGCAGAGGCATAGGTCGGTGGCCTGCTGCAGGGTTGGGGGCACTGAGTGTAGCAGTGCATGCACGGGACCTTTTGAAGGAGGTTGCCATTATCTTCATTACCTCCACCATAGTTTGGCCTCAGGTAAATCACAGGGAGGGAACACAGTCCCATCTTTCAACAGAAAATTGGATTAAAGTTTTATTGAGCATGGCCACGCCCATCAGAACAAGACCCAGTTTCCCCTTCAGTCAGTCTCTTCCATAAGAAAGTTTCCATAAGCCTCTTATCTTTCTCCATCAGAGAGCAGACAAACTGAAAGCCACAATCACAGAAAACTAATCAATCTAATCACATGGACCACAGCATTGTCTAACTCAATGAAACTATGAGCCATGCCATGTAGGGCCATCCAAGACAGACAGGTCATGGTGGAGAGTTCTGACAAAATGTGGTCCACTGGAGAAGAGAATGGCAAGCCAATTCAGTATTCTTGCCTTAAGAACCCTATGAACAGCATGAAAAGGAAAAAAGATAGAACACTGAAAGATGAACTCCCCAGGTCCATAGGTGCCCAATATGCTACTGGAGATCAGTGGAGAAATAACTCCAGAAGGAATGAAGAGACAAAGCCAAAGCAAAAACAACACCCAGTTGTGGATGTGAATGGTGATGGAAGTAAAGTCCGATACTGTAAAGAACAATGCTGCATAGAAACCTGGAATATTAGGCCCATGAATCAAGGCAAATTGGAAGTGGTCAAATAGGAGATGGCAAGATGGAACATTGACATTTTAGAAATCAGCGAACTATAATGGACTGAATGGGTGAACTTAGCTCAGATGACCATTATATCTACTACTATGGGCAAGAATCCCTTAGAATAAATGAAGTAGCCATCATAATAAACAAAAGAGTCTGAAATTCAGTACTTGGATGCAAGCTCAAAAACAGCAGAATGATCTCTGTTTGTTTCCAAGGCAAACCATTTAATATCACAGTGATCCAAGTTTATGCCCTGACGAGTAATGCTGAAGAAGCTGAAATTGAGTGGTTCTGTGAAGACCTACAAGACCTTCTAGAACTAACACCCAAAAGAGATGTCTTTTTCACTATAGGGGACTGGAATGCAAAGGTAGGAAGTCAAGAAATACCTGGAGTAACAGGCAATTTTGGCCTTGGAGTACAGAATGAAGCAGGGCAAAGTCTAATAGAGTTTTGCCAAGAAAACACACTGCTCATAGTAAACACCCTCTTCCAATAACACAAGACAAGATTCTACACATGGACATCACCAGACGGTCAATCCCAAAATCAGGTTGATTATATTCTTTGCAGCCAAAGATGGGAAGCCATATCAGAGAGGAAATCCCAGTAACAGAATAAATGAGGAAAGAAGATGTACACTAATGTCTAAACCAAGTTTGCGTGCTAGATGCATACTGAGGCCAAACAAAAAGAAAAATCAGAGCTTTCAGCAGAGAAAAGTTTATTGATCTGGGTCACTGCCCTCCAGAGAAGATAGGAGATGGTTGTTCTCAGATCCATCATGCTGGCTGGCCAGGGCTCAAGGTTTTTAGAAGCAAGAAGGGTAAAGGGGAGGAAAGGGGGCTTTGTAATTTTAGCTTCCCACAGATCTCAATTGCAGACTTACTGCCACTGTCTTGTGACTCAGTGTGATTTTGATGATTGTTCCTGCAGAGCAAATTAGTAAGTCTTCAACTCTTATTCTACAGAGAGCAAAAACAATAGTTGAGACATTTTATTACTTATTTAGAGCATTATGTGTTGGTCAAGAATGTCAGTTCGCAATGGCTCCTGATTTTTTTTTTTTTTTTTCTTTTAAGACCTTTTGAGATTTCTGTTTCCTGCAAAACCATTTGGGTTTGCTTCACTTGTGTTCCCTCACTTTCCTAATTGTAGTAATTGTAAATGAGTCCACTCTTTGGAACTCCGGGAAGGCCTAGAAGACTTAAAACTTTTCTCTAAAAATAAGAAATGGGGGACTCTGAGGGACTTTTGAACCCAGGAAGATCCCTCAAGTCCTGTTTGATTTCATTAAGGCAGGACACAAATCTTCATGTTACATATGCATAAGGTAGGATACAAGGGAAAGAATACTTGATTAGGGGCAAGGAAGGAGGGAATCTAGGTAAGATTTGAAAAGATAATTACAGGCATACATTACAAAAAGAAAGACTAAATGGAGCAATAGATATACTAGAATAATTATATAGTAATCAACATGCCCTCTAACTTTGTCTTTGGGATTTTTTTTTTCATTTAGATAAAAATAAATTCTCACTGCCACAGTATTTCATTTGGCAGGGTATCAGGTAATTCATATTTCAAATATGATCTCATCATCAATTCCATGTGTTGACATTAATTGAACATCTGTAATATTTGAAGCTCTGGCTTGTAGAAAATATACCTAAAAATCAAAATCCTCAAATCTGAGAGACTCACATAAAAATTAGAAAACTGAGAAAAGGTGCTCTTATCAAAAAAATGCTTTGTACTCATTTTAAGTCTTCACTTTTAATCCACCCAGCTCTTCAATCTAACTACAGGGAGCAAGATCAGTTCAGTCACTCAATAGTGTCTGACTCTTTTTGAATTCATGGACTGCAGCACACGAGGCTTCCTTGTCCATCACCAACACACAGAGCCCCCTTCAAGCTCATGTTCATCAAGTCGGTGATGCCATCCAACCATCTCATCCTCTGTTGCCCCTATTCCTGCCTTCAGTCTTTCCCAGCCACAGGGT
Organism: Bos grunniens; assembly: GCF_055505025.1. Lineage (NCBI taxonomy): Eukaryota > Metazoa > Chordata > Mammalia > Artiodactyla > Bovidae > Bos > Bos grunniens. The sequence continues at coordinate 2,491,141 of NC_141179.1, read as the reverse complement.
CTTTCCCAATGAGTCAGGTCTTCTGGGGACCATCTGTTGGCCAAAGTATTGGGCCTTCAGCTTCAGCATCAGTCCTTCCAATGAATATTCAGGACTGATTTCCTTTAAGATTTACTGACTTGATTTCCTTGCAGAAGACTCTCAAGAGTCTTCTCCAACAGCACAGTTTAAAACCATCAATTCTATCTATGATCCATCTCTCACATACATATCACCACTAGAAAACCCATAGCTTTTACTATATGGACTTTACCTCTTCTTTTTCATATGTTATCTAGGTTTGTCGTAGCTTTTCTTCTAGGGAACAAGCATCGTTTAACTTCACAGCTACAGCCACCATCTGCAATGATTTGGGGCCAAAATAAAGTCTGTCACTGTTTCCATTGGTTCCCCATCGATTTGCCATGAAATGATAGGACCAGATGCCACTTTTTTGAATGTTGAGTTTTAAGCCATCTTTATCACTCTTCTCTTTCACTTTGATCAAGAGGCTCTTTAGTTCCTCTTCACATTCTGCCATCAGGGTGGTGTTATTTGCATATCTGAGATTATTGATTTTTCTTCCTGCAATCTTCATTCCAGCTTGTACCTCATCAAGCATGGCATTTCACATAATGTGCTTATGTATAAATGTACTTGCATATAAGTTAAATAAGCAAGGTGACAATATACACCCTTGAAACCAGTCTATTGTCCCACATCCAGTTCGAACTGTTGCTTCTTGACCTACGTACAGGTTTCTTAGGAGGCAGGTAAGGTGGTCTGGTATTCCCATCTCTTTAAGAATGTTCCTTCTTTTGTGTGATCCACACAGTCAAAGACTTTAGCGTAGTCAATGAAGCAGATGTAGATGCTTTTTTGGAATTCTCTTGCTTTTTATATGATCAAATGAATTTTGGTAATTTGATCTCTGGTTCCTCTGCCTTTTCTAAATCCATCTTGAACATCTGGAAGTTCTCGGTTCACATACTGTTGAAGCCTCTCTTGGAGAACTTTGAGCATTACTTTGCTAGTGTGTGAGATGAGTGCAATTGTTTGGTAGTCTGAACATTCTTCGGCATTGCCTTTCTTTGGGATTGAAATGAAAACTGATATTTTCCAATCCTGTGGCCACTGATGAGTTTTCCAAGTTTGCTAACATATTGAGTGCAGCACTTTCACAGCATCGTCTTTTAGGATTTGAAATAGCTCAGCTGGAATTCCATCACCTTCACTAGCTTTTTCATAGTGATGTTTTTTAAGGAGTACGGAAGGAAGAAATTATATGAAACTATATCTGGCATAGAATGAGCTCAAATAAGAATTATACCTTTTTAAAGGCTTAAGCTTACCTTTAAGAAGCATAGGTACCACCTTACCTGCCTCCTGAAAAACCAGTATGCAGGTCAAGAAGCAACAGTTAGAACCAGACATGGAAGAAAGGACTGGTTCCAAATTGGGAAAGGAGTATGTAAAGGCGGTATATTGTCACCTTGCTTATTTAACTTATATGCAGAGGACATCATGTGAAATGTTGGGATTGTAGAAGCACAAGATGGAATCACGTTTGCTGGGAGAAATACCAATAACCTCAGATATTCAGATGACACCACCCTTACGGTAGAAAGTGAAGAGGATCTAAAGAGTTTCTTGATGAAAGTGGAAGAGGAGAGTGGAAAAGATGACTTAAAACTCAACATTCAAAAAGTGAAGAACATGGCATCTGGTTCCATCACTTCATGGCAAATTCATGGAGAAACAATGGAAACAATGGCAGACTTTATTTTGGGGGGCTCAAAAATCATTGCATATGGTGACTGCAGCCATGAAATTAAAAGAGGCTTGCTCCTTAGAAGAAAAGGTATGACACCTAGAGAGCATATTAAAAAGCAGAGACATTACTTTGCCAACAAAGATCTGTATCATCAAAGCTATGGTTTTTCCAGTAGTCCTGAACTGATTTGAGAGTTGCACCATAAAGAAGGCTGAGAATTGAATATTTGATGCTTTTGAACTGTGGTGTTGGAGAAGACTCTTGAGAGTCCCTTGGACTGCAAGGAGATCCAACCAGTCCATTCTAAAGGAAATCAGTCCTGAATATCATTGGAAGGACGGATGCTGAAGCTAAAGCTCCAATACCCTGGCCACCTATGTGAAGACCTGACTCATTGGAAAAGACCCTGATGCTGGGAAAGATTAAGGCCAGAGGAGAATGGAATAACAGAGGATGAGATGGGTAGATGGCATTATTGACTCGATGAACATGAATTTGAGCAAGGTCCTGGAGTTTCTTATGAACAGGGAAGCCTGGTGTGCTGCAGTCCATGTGGTCCCAAAGAGTCAGACAACACTGAGTGACTGAACACCAACAAAAAGGTTTATGCCAAATGCTACAAATAGATTCAAAGTTTCTTTTCCTTTTTTTTTGTTTTGTTTTGTTTTTTTTGTTGTTGTTTTGTTTTTTCCCCCCACATTCCACTTCAAAACTGAGAGCTGGAAAAGGCAAGATTCCAAGGCAACATTAACATGAAGAAATATTCTAAAGCCTGGTTTCATGAGTCTTCCCCTTCTTCCTTTACCAAGATATTAAGATCCATACTTCTCCTCTATATGGAGAGAGATCTGGATCAAGAATAGACTAAAGACCATTCCACCCCCTGGAAGGCTGTCTCCCACTAATAAACACTCTTTCTTTAGCAGTCTTAGAGGTACCTTCTCAACCTTCAAGACCCAATTCAAATTGTTTCTTCTCAGGGCATTTTCCCTTGTCTCATCAAGGCAGATTTAACCAAACTTTCCCTTGGGCCAAAACTTTCCCTTGTGTGCAGCAATCATTACAGTTTTATACTAAGTTGCATTTTTTTAATTGAATTTATTTTCCTCTACTAGATTATGAGCTTGAGAGGTCATTCCTTCACCTGGTTTTCATTCAATTCCCCCTCAGTCCACTTAATTCCCCTGCCAAGACAGGAAGAGTTAAATAATGCTTTCTCCACTTATAATAATGGGTCTTCAATAAATACTGTTGTAATGTTTATTTCATAACTTATCTTCCACAGTTGAACCCCAAAATGTTATTACTTGTTTAAGAGGAGAGTCAATACAGATGTTCAAAATTAATTCTGTTGAGTGAGTAAAATTAGCAAAGATTTTGGAAATTGTTCTTGACTACAGAGGGTACTAGATTTTGTTTTAGGTTTATCTCATCAAAAATGTCTCCAAAGCAATGTCTTTGGTAGAAGAATTTTGAGAACCTTTTCAAGGTATGATTTGATACTTCATTCAAGCAATATTTTTAAGGAATTTATTCAGTAGAGAGATTTTGAGAGTGCTTACTCAAGGTATGATGTTGTTACTTCATTTCAGGCAATATTTTTAAGGCATGATTTTGTCTTGAGTAAAGAAATTAAAGAGGCTTCCTTGGCAGCTCAGAGATAAAAGACTCTGCCTGCAATGCAGGAGCCACAGGAGATGAGGGTTCTGTTCATGGGTCAGGAAGATCCCCTGGAGAAGGGCATGGCAACCCACTCCAGTATTCTTGCCTGGAGAATCCCATGTATAGAAGAGCCTTGTGGGCTACAGTACATAGAGTTGCAAAAAGTTGAATGTGACTGAAGCAACTTAGCATACACACATGCAAAGTAAGGAAAATTGAATGATTCAGAAATAACCATTCATATTTTTAAATTTCTAAGAATTCATTTTTTAATATAAAAATATTGATGTAGAATCCGTGCCTGCATAAGTTATTTAAGGACATGTTTTTAGTAACCACTCTGAATTTTTTCCCCACTAGGATACTCGATACTTCAAGCTATTATGGAAAAAGCAGGACAAAATGGTTGGCACGTCAGCGCTATATGTGTGGAAAATTTTAGTGATGTCAACTACAGGCAACTTTTAGAAGAACTTGATAGAAGACAAGAGAAGAAATTTGTAATAGACTGTGAAATAGAGAGGCTTCAAAACATATTAGAACAGGTAAGTGCTGGATTTTATGTTGTTATTATTAACCTAGATCTTCTACAAATATGGTTGACCTTTATTGATGGATAAATATGTTGTCTCACCCATTTAGTCAAAGTGTGGAGTCTGGGAGTTTTTGCTCCATGATCTATTTATTTTTAATATTAAGTCATGGGGCTTCCCAGGTAGCTCAGTGGTAAAGAACCCACCTGTCAATGCAAGAGACACAAGAGATGAGGAATCAATCCCTGGTGGGTGGGGGCGGAGGTGGGGGGAGAAGATCTCCTGGAGGATTAAATGGCAACCCACTCCAGTATTCTTGCCAAAAGAATTCCACGGACAGAGGAGCCTGGCTGGCTACAGTCCATGGGGTCACAAAGAGTTGGACACAACTTAGCGACTGAGCACACACACAAGCAAGACTAAATCATAATTTTTTAACACCAAAGACCGTTTTTGTTCTCAATGTACTTAGAAGCACTATTTCTCATACATTTTTAAGCTGTACAATAGAAAGGACTTTTTGAGACTCAAGAGCTGTTGACCTCCTATTTTCATAAACACTAACTCTAAAGATTATTAGAATATTACAAAATGTGACTCTGTACTTTTTATAACCTTTAGAGAACTAGCTATGTGAGAAATATCCAAATGAATTAATAAAGCAATGAAATACAACAAAATTAAGTGACATACTGTGATTATTTTCTTCTAAATGTTTTAAGTAAATACATTGCCACTACAGTGAAGATGGTTTTCAGATCTTCTCCCAAGGAAGAATCCTTTAATGAAGACTTTCAGTGCTTGTTGACTTGATTTAAAGCATATAGGAAAAGGTAAAATTGAACTCTGTCATTGCATTAAACGATAGAAAAATATCATCAAATAAGGGATAATACTTGCTCCTAATCCTGCATGTCCTGATAAAACTTTAAAGGCTGTATTTGGCCAAAACTGCAGTGAATGAATGCCATCTAGTGGTTTTATAAATGTTTGCTCATATTTACCTACAATATCTTATGCTTGCTGAACAATATTGTAGCATGTTTCATTTGTTAGTTACATACAGTTCATTTGCATAACCTGATTTGATTTGATTACTATGATTTGATTCATAGTAATAACTTACCAATTTGAAAGTTTATTTATAAGAACAATTTAAGTACTCAACTCTACAAATCAAAACCAAGACATATTTCAGAGATTTCTCCTTAATATCCAGGGACACTAAACTAGATGCCATAAGTTTCTTTATTCAACAGTAATTAGCATTTGTAAAAGTCAAAAGCAAAAAAGCATGTAGAATTTCTTGTAAAGTTCTTTGAAGCCAGACTATACTGTAAGAAAAAAAATGACAGTATTCTCCACCCGTTGCCCTTTTATAGAAGAAAGTTAAAGTGATGTCGCTCAGTCGTGTCCGACTCTTTGTGACCCCACGGACTGTAGCCTACTACGCTCCTCCATCCATGGGATTTTCCAGACAAGAGTACTGGAGTGAGTTGCCATTTCCTTCTCCAGGGAATCTTCCAGACGCAGGGATCGAACCCGGGTCTCCCTCACTGTAGGCATACGCTTTACCGTCTGAGCTACCAGGGAAGTCCTTTATAGAAGAAGGGGTGAAAAAACAACAGTTGATTGATGAATTGCTATTATTCTATTAGAAAATGTTAATTGTAACCTGTATATCACTCAGGTTTATTCCTCAGGGAGTCCAAGAAATCATTAAGGTTGTAATTACATAAAGTATATGAAACTTTTAGTGTGCATTTATGGAATCCAGGAAAGAAGGTTACCTTCTCTTTTGAGCAAGACCTAGTCACTTCAGCTCAAACTCCCATTTCTTCCTTCTCCCACTCCACTCCTGTGCTGAGAGTTTGAGTTGTTTGACATGAATAACTGAAACTTTGTAAATAACTCTTCACAAATCCTACAGGACAGTCAATTGTAAGAACTTCAGGGATTACCAACTTCCTGTCAGTTGGTGAGTAAGGCTCAAATCCTCTGTTTGCTAAAAGACTTGTGCTATGAAAGACCACCTCTGGAGAAGGCAAGTGAGTGCCTAGAACACACTGACCCATTTCAGAGGTTTAGCAGGTTTCTAAGAAGAAAATCAGCACACCCAGGGGTATGGATAATTGTTGAATAAATAAAATTAAATAAACTCTTGCTAAGGAAACCAGGCATCTTATTTTTGTCACAGTTTCAAAGAAATTAATTTTTCCAGGTTTATTGAGATATGATTAACATACAAGAGAAATACATTATACTTAGATATACAAGTATACTGTGAAATGGTTACCACGGTAGGGTTAGCTAGCACCTCCATCGTGTGCTGTAACCTGTCACTCAGTCGTGTCTGACTCTGTGACTCCGTGGACTGCAGCCCACCAGGCTCCTCTGTCCATAGGATTTTCCAGGCAAGAATACTGGAGTGGATTGCCATTTCCTCCTCCAGCACTTCACATAATGACTTTTTCTTCTTGCATACCTTTGATGACTACACAAACTGTACTTTTTTTTTTTTTCTTAAGAGTGGGAACACTTAAGATCTATTTTTTTAAGCAACTTCTGAGTATATGATACAGTGTTGTTAACTATAATCACCAAGCTGTACATCAGACACCCAAAACTTAGAAAAGTTGAGTGTTTACCATTATCAACTCTATTTTAATTATTCCAGAATTCTAAGAGTTTTGTTTACCATGAATGCACAGTAATAATGAGACTTTAACAAATCTTTGTCTCTAAAATATCACTCAAATATAAATCTCATAATTTGTAACAAAGTCCACTCTAGTGTAAGAATACATTATATGTTCTTAATTGTCCTATAAGATTTCTCCTCAAGAAAAGCTTTTCCTACCCTGAACATTTTTTCACTGTCTATATTTTAATTCCTGTAGCTCTAAGCAAAATCACTTTTAATGTTTCTTGATTTCATTTCTGATTCATCTAAAAACAAAAGCTAAACCAAACTTTGTCAGGAATTTGTACATGCACTTCAATAACTCTGTTTCAACATCTTATTTAATAAAATAATAGAAAAAAGTTTCAGAGAATCAAAGCATTTTTTTACAAAGTAAAATGATAAATAATCTTGATCAAAAAAATGTCTCTGAGTTTTTTCTATTAAAATATAAATGATTTTAAAGTATACAACATAAAGTCAATATTTTCATAGATTATATTCCATTTAGAGTTATTATAAAATATCAGCTATATACCCTGCACTGTACAACATATCTTTGAATCTTACTTACTCTATGCATAGTAAATTGTACCATTTAATCCCCTACTCCTATCTTGTCGCTCACCTATTTTCTCTTCCTGTTGGTAACCATTAGTTATTTCTCTATGTTTGTGAGTCTGTTTCTGTTTTGTTATGTCAATTTCTTTAATTTATTTCTTAAATTCAACATATAAGTGATTATAAACAGTATTTGTCTTTCTTTGTCTGATTTATTTCACTAAGTAAAATACCATCCAGTTCTATCCATGGCAATTTTCTGTTTCTTTATGATTGAGTAATATTTCATGATATACCACATCTTCTTTATCCATTATCCATTTTCCATTATCCATATTTATCCATTTATCCACTTAGATTACTTCTTTACCTTGGGTATTGTAAATAATGCAACTATGAACTTTGAGGTGTATATATCTTTTAAATTAGTTTTTTTTTTTTTTTTTTGAATGTATACCCAGGAGTGGGATTCCTAAACAATATAGTAGTTCTATCTTTTTATTTTTTAAAGGAACTTTCATATTTGTTTCCATAGTGGCAGCACCAGTTAACATCCCCTCTAACAATGTAGTAGTGTTCCCTTTTCTTCATATCCTTGCCTACATTTGTTATTTGTGGGCTTTTGACAACAATGGTCATTCTGACAGTTGTGAGGTACTATGTTATTATAGTTTTTGATTTGCATTTCGCTAACATAGTGGTGTTGAGCATCTTTTCATGTGACTGTTGGCCATCTCCATCACAAAAGAAACGATGTTAATTCAGGCCTTCTGCCAATGTTTTAATCAGATTTTTTTTATCTTAAATTCTATGTGCTGTTTAATATTTGGAATATTAATCCTTTATCACTCATATCCTTTGTTAGTAATTGTTCTCATTAAGTTGTCTTTCTATCTTGTCAATGGTTTCCTTTATTATGAAAAAGCTTTTTAAGTTTGATAAGGTACCATTTGTTTACTTTTGTTTGTTTCCTTTGTCTGAAAAGAATGGTCCAAACTATATTGCTATGACTTATGTCAAAGATGGTGTTCTGAACATTTTCTTCTAAGAGGTTTATGGTTTCCAGCCTTTAATACTTTCCAGTCTTTAACACTTTATTTGTGTATAAGGTCTGACAAAATGTTCTAATTTCATTCTTTTACATATAACTGTCCAATTTTCCCAGCACGACTTGGTAAAAAGACTGTCCTTTCTCCATTATATATTCTTGTCTCTTTATTGTAGCTTAATTGACCATAGGTACATGGGTTTGTTTCTGGGGTCTTTAGTCTGTTCCATTGATCTGTTTGTCTTTTTGGTGCCAGTACCATACTGTTTTGATGACTGTAGCTGTTTAGTATAATAATGTCAGGGAGTGTGATTACCTCCTGTTTTATTCTTTTTTCTCAAGATTGTTTCAGCTATTCAGGATCTTTTTTGGTTCCATATACATTTTGGAATTATTTGCTCTAGTTCTGCGAAAAATATCACTGTATTTTGGTAGGAATTGCATTAAATCTGTATTAAAGCTCTAGGATGGTCATAAAAAAAACTAGCCAGAATCCCAGAGAGTTTTCAATCTGCTTCCTTCCCATTTTCCCAAAAACAAGTGGATGTGAGTGCATTCTTCAAAAGTAAAATCTCAGTTTCTTACAGTCCCATCTTCAAACCAGCTAAAGTGATGTGTCTTCTCAATGTGAGACCCCAGGAATGAGGTGTTCAATATGTAGTTCAAACTCTGATTTCTTTGCCTCCTTTCTTATCTATCTTTGTGTGGGTCTTTCTTACAGTCTTGCTTGTGGAAGAGCTGCCTGCCAGTTTCCAATTTCTTTACAGCTAGAGTTGCTCCACATGCAGATATATTTTTGATGTGTTTGTGGGAGTAAGTGAGCTCAAAGTCCTCCTTCTCTGCCATCTTTTTTTCCCTTCAAAAAAAAAAAAAGGCTTTGACAAGTTAGCCCTTTCTTGGATGGAGAAATTAATACAATGAGGATAAGAGAATGTGTTATTAAATGAGGATAAGAGAATGTGTAATTAAATGAGGATAAGAGAATGTGTTTCTAAATTTCTAGAAGGGCACACTTCATATTTTGGTGGCAGCCCTCAATAATTACTTCTGTGACATTTTAATTTGTACCAACTTTCAAAAACATTATGGAAATAGCTCACAATTTATTTTCAAAATACATTAATAAACAACTGTTTTGAGAAGCATTTTATCTTCTGTATATGTTTTCCAAATTATTTTTATGCTATGAAATAATTAGTTCTCATAAATGTCTGATAGTTAAAATAGCACTTAGCCATATATTCATTCAAATATCTCAAAACATGAATTTCAAAACAAGTATTTGAAAATGAGTTTTAAATATATATTGATTTTTCCACTCTTAAATACACAATAGGGGGAAAAATGAATAAGTATCACTTATTGAATAAGTAAAATGAATAAGTATACTGAATAAGTATCACTCACTGGGCTGTAAGAATTATAAAATAGAGAGATTTTATATATTTTATATAGAGAGAAATACATAAAAATATTAAAAATATATTAAAAATTCTATAAAAATAGAAATATATTTTAATAAAAACCACCAAGTTAGGTTTATTGTATTGTTAGTGTCATAGTCCAATAAAAAATTGCATTATTATCTCTCTGAATCCCACAGAAATTTGGTTTACTCATTGGCAAAAAAAAAAAAAAATTATGAAAAGAAGCATAAAGCTAAAAATAGTTTTGGGGTATTTGTTGAATTTGTGATTAATTAATGATAGTTTCAATTTTTACTTAGTATACAATTTTAGACACTAACACTACTCATTATTCATCTTACCTAGTTTCTTTATAAATTGTTTTATGGCATAGCTTAATATGATTATATTATATAGTCATTATATTATATAATATAGGTGCTTACTATAACTCCTTATTGCCAAATTCACACTTAAATTGAAGAAAGTAGGGGAAACTATTAGGCCCTTCTGGTATACAGTGCAAGTGACAAGTAGATTCAAGGGATTAGATCTGATAGAGTGCCTGAAAAACTACGGACAGAGGTAAACAACATTGTACAGGAGGTGGTGATCAAAAACACCCGCAAGAAAAAGAAATGCAAAAAGGCAAAATGGCTGTCTGAGGAAGCCTTACAAATAGCTGCAGAAACAAGAGAAGTGAAAGGCAAAGGAGAAAAGGAAAGACATACCCATCTGAATGCAGATTTCCAAAGACTAACAAGGAAAGATGAAAAAGTCTTCCTAAGAGAATGGTGCAGAGAAATAGAGGAAAACAATAGAATGGAAAAGACTAGAGATCTCTTCAAGAAAATTAGAGATACCAAGGGAAAATTTCATGCAAAGATGGGCACAATACCGGACAGAAATAGTATGGACCTAACAGAAGCAGAAGATATTAGGAAGAGGTGGCAAGAATACACCAAAGAACTATACGAAAAAATGACCTTAATGACCCAGATAACCACGATGATGTGATCACTCATGAAGAGCCAGACATCGTGGAGTGTGAAGTCAGGTGGGCCTTAGGAAACATCACTATGAACAAAGCTAGTGGAGGGGATGGAATTCCAGCTGAGCTATTTCAAATCCTAAAAGATGATGCTGTGAAAGTGCTGCACTCAATATGCCAGCAAATTTGGAAAACTCAGCAGTGACCACAGAACTGGAATAGGTGGTTTTCATTACAGTCCCAAAGAAAGGCAATGCCAAAGAATGTTCAAACTACAGCACAATTGCACTCATTTCACATGCTAGCAAAGAAATGCTCAAAATTATCTGAGTCAGGCTTCAACAGTACATGAACCAAGAAATTCCAAATGTTCAAGCTAGATTTAGAAAAGGCAGAGGAGCCAGAGATCAAATTGCTAACATCTGTTGGATCATAGGAAAAGCAAAAACTTCCAGAAAAACATCTACTCCTGCTTTACTGACTACCCCAAAGCCTTTGACTGTGTGGATCACAACAAACTGTGGGAAATTATTAAAGAGATAGGAATACCAGACCACCTTACCTGCCTCCTGAGAAACCTGTATGTAGGTCAAGCAGCAACAGTTAGAAACAGAAATGGAACAGCAGGTTTATTCCAAATTGGGAAAGGAGTACATCAAGGCTATATATTATCACCCTGTTTATTTAACTTATACGCAGAGTACATCATGTGAAATGCCAGGCTGGATGAAGCACAAGCTGGAATCAAGGTAGCTTAGAGAAATATAAATAACCTCAGATATGCAGATGACACCACCCTTATGGCAGGAAGAGGAATTAAAGATCCTCTTGATCAAAGTGAAATAGGAGAGTGAAAAAGCTAACTTAAAACTCAGCATTCAAAAAATGAAGATCATGGCACCCAGTCCCATTACTTTATGGCAAATAGATGGGGAAACAATGGAAACAGTGACGGACTTTCTTTTCTTGGGCTCCAAAATCACTGCAGATGGTGATGGCAGCCATGAAATTAAAATACACTTGCTCCTTGGAAAAAAAGCTATGACAAACCTAGAGAGTGTATTTAAAAGCAGAGACATTACTTTTACAACAAAGGTCCATATAGTCAAAGCTATGTATTTTTTTCAGTAATCATGTATGTATGTGAGAACTGGACCGTAAAGAATGCTGAACACTGAAGAATTGATGGTTTTGAATTATGGACTTCAAGCATTTCAAACCTAAAGGAGTCAATCCAAAAGGAAATCAGTCCTGAATATTCATTAGAAGGACTGATGCTGAAACTGAAACTCCAATACTTTGGCCATCTGTTCAAAGAGCATGTTTCCAACTCATTAGAAAAGACACTAATGCTGGGAAATATTGAAGGCAGGAGGAGAAGGGGATGACAGAGGACAAAATTGTTGGATGGCATCACCTACTCAACGAGCTTGAGTTTGAGCAAGCTCCAGGAGATGGGGAAGGACAGGGAAGCCTAGAGTGCAGCAGTCCATGGGGTCAACAGAGTCGAACATGACTGAGCGACTGAACAACAGCAATGTAACTTGAAATAAGTGAATTACTTTGATATCAAAAGAAGTGTCCACTATAAATAGGAAACCTTTTCATATATTATTTGATTTCTACACATATCCGTTGATTTTAAATTTTGAACTTAATTACTAGCAAAAATCCCTAATAATTTATCTCATGCCTTATCAATCTTCTTCCTCTCCCTTTGGTCTATTTACTTATATCCATGAAATTATGATATTTACAAAAATGGTGAATGTTTTCACTTTCTGAGACATGGGTAATAAATCCCCAATCATAATTTTTTAAATTAATGTATTTATTTTAATTGGAGGCTAATTACTTTACAACATTGTAGTGTTTTTTGCCATACATTGACATGAATCAGCCATGTGTGTACTTGTGTTCCTCATCCTGAAGCCCCTCCCACCTCCCTGCCCTCCCCATCCCTCAGGATCATCCCAGTGCACCAGCCCTGAGTTCCCTGTCTCATGCATTAAACCTGGACTGGCGATCTATTTCACATATGATAATATACATGTTTCAATGCTAATCTCTCAAATCAGCCCAACTCGCCTTCTGCCACAGAGTTCAAAAGTCTGTTCTTTACATCTGTGTCTCTTTTGCTGTCTCGTGTATAGGGTCATCATTACCATCTTTCTAAATTCCATATATTTGCATTAATATACTGTATTGGTGTTTTTCTTTCTGACTTACTTCACTCTATATAATAGGCTCCAGTTTCATCCACCTCATTAGAACTGATTGAAATGCATTCTTTTTAATAGCTGAGTGATATTCCATTGTGTATATGTACCAGAGTTGTCTTATCCATTCATCTGCTGATGGACATCTAGGTTGCTTCCATGTCCTGGCTATTTTAAACAGTGCTGTGATGAACACTGGGGTACATGTGTCTCTTTCAATTCTGATTTCCTCAGTGCGTATGCCCAGTAGTGGGATTGCTGGGTCATATGTCAGTTTTATTTCCAGGTTTATAAGGAATCTCCTCTCTGTTCTCCATTGGAGAAGGAAATGGCAACCCTAAAGAATCCTGTGGACAGAGGAGCCTGGTGGGCTGCTGTCCATAGGGTCGCATAGAGTCAGACACGACTAATGCAACTTAGCATGCATGCATGAGTTGGAGAAAGAAATGGCAACCCACTCTGTATTCTTGCCTGGAGAATCCCAGAGACGGAGGAGCCTGGTGAGCTGCTGTCTATGGGGTTGCACAAAGTCGGACACGACTGAAGCAACACAGCAGCAGCAGCTCTCTGTTCTCCATGGTGGCTATACTAGTTTCCATTACCACCAACAGTGTAAGAGGGTTCCCTTTTCTCCACACTCTCTCCAGCACTTATTGTGTATAGACTTTTTTTATAGCAGCCATTCTGACCAGCATGAGATGGTATCTCATTGTGATTTTGATCTGCATTTCTCTGATAATGAGTGGTGTTGAGCATCTTTTCATTCATTTGTTTTTGTTAGCAATCTGTATGCCTTCTTTGAAGAAATGTGTGTTTAGTTCTTTGACCCATTTTTTGATTGCGTCATTTATTTTTCTGGTATTGAGCTGCAGGAGCTGCTTGTATACTTTTGAGATTAATTCTTTGTCCGTTGCTTCATTTGCTATTATTTTCTCTCATTCTGAAGGCTGTCTTTTCACCTTGCTTATAGTTTCCTTCTTTGTACAAAACCTTTTAAGTTTAAGTGGGTCCCATTTGTTTATTTTTGCTTTTATTTCCACTACTCTGAAAGGTAGGTCATAGAGGATCTTGCTGTGATTTATGTCAGAGAGTGTTTTGCCTATGTTCTCTTCTAGGAGTTTTATGGTTTCTGAGCTTACATTTAGATTTTTAATCTATTTTGAGTTTATTTTTGTGTATGGTCTAAGAAAGTGTTCTAGTTTCATTCTTTTACAAGTGGTTGACCAGTTTTCCCAGCACCACTTGTTAAAGAGATTGTCTTTTCTCCATTGTATATTATTGCTTCCTTTGTCAAAGATAAGGTGTCCATAGGTGCGTAGATTTATCTCTGGGCTTTCTATTTCATTCCATTGATCTATATTTCTGTCTTTGTGCCAGTACCATATTATCTTGATGACTGTAGCTTTGTAGTATAGTCTGAAGTCAGGCAGGTTGATTCCTCCAGTTCCATTCTTCTTTCAAAAGATTGCTTTGGCTATTCGAGGATTTTGGACTTCCATACAAATTGTGAAATTATTTGTTCTAGTTCTCTAAAAAAAAAAAAATAGCTTTGGTAGCTTGACAGGGATTGCATTGAAACTATAGATTGCTTTGGGCAGTATACTCATTTTCACTATATTGATTCTTCCTATCCATGAACATGGTATATTTCTCAATCTATTAACTGTCATTTTTTATTTTTTTCAATGTTTTACAGTTTTCTATATATAAGTTTTTTTTTGTTTCTTTAGGTAGATATATTCCTAAGTATTTTATTCTTTTTGTTGCAATGATGAATGGAGTTGTTTCTTTAATTTCTCTTTCTATTTTCTCATTGTTAGTGTATAGGAATGCAAAGGATTTCTCTGTGATAATTTTATATCCTTCAGCTTTACTATATTTATTGATTAGCTCTAGTAATTTTCTGGTGGAGTCTTTAGGGTTTTCTATGTAGAGGATCTTGTCATCTGCAAACAGTGAGAGGTTTACTTCTTCTTTTCCAATCTGGATTCCTTTTATTTCTTTGTCTGCTCTGATTGCTGTGGCCAAAACTTGCAAAACTATTTTGAATAATAGTGGTGAGAGTGGGCACCCTTGTCGTGTTCCTGACTTTAGGGGAAATGCTTTCAATTTTTCACCATTGAGGATATGGGTTTATCATACATGGCTTTTATTATGTTGAGGTATGTTCCTTCTATTCCTGCTTTCTGGAGGTTTTTATCATAAATGGATGTTGAATTTGTCAAAGGCTTTCTCTGCTTCTATTGAGATAATCATATGGTTTTTATCTTTCAATTTGTTAATATGGGATATCACATTGATTGATTTGTGGATATTAAAGAATCCTTGCATCCCTGGGATAAAGCCCACTTGGTCATGGTGTATGATCTTTTTAATATGTTGTTGGATTCTGTTTGCTAGGATTTTGTTAAGGATTTTTGCATATGTGTTCATCAGTGATATTGGCCTGTACTTTTCTTTTTTGTGGCATCTTTGTCTGGTTTTGGTATTAGGGTGATGGTGGCCTCATAGAATGAGTTTAGAAGCTTACATTCTTCTGCAAATTTCTGAAAGAGCTTTGGTAGGATAGGTGTTAGCTCCTCTCTAAATTTTTGGTAGAATTCAGCTGTGAAGACGTATGGTCCTGGGCTGTTTCTTGTTGGAAGATTTCTGATTACAATTTTGATTTCCATGCTTGTGATGGGTCTGTTAAGATCTTCTATTTCTTTTTTTTTATTATTATTAATTTTATTTTATTTTTAAACTTTACATAATTGTATTAGTTTTGCCAAATATCAAAATGAGTCCACCACAGGTATACATGTGTTCCCCATCCTGAACCCTCCTCCCTCCTCCCTCCCCATACCATCCCTCTTCTTGGTTCAGCTTTGGAAAGTTATACTTTTCTAAGAATCCATCCATTTCTTCCAAGTTGTCCATTTTATTTGCATATAGTTGCTCAGATCAGATCAGATCAGATCAGTCGCTCAGTCATGTCCGACTCTTTGCGACCCCATGAATTCCAGCATACCAGGCCTCCTTGTCCATCACCAACTCCTGGAGTTCACTCAAACTCATGTCCATCGAGTCAGCAAGGCCATCCAGCCATCTCATCCTCTGTCGTCCCCTTCTCCTCCTGCCTCCAATCCCTCCCAGCATCAGAGTCTTTTCCAATGAGTCAACTCTTTGCATGAGGTAGCCAAAGTACTGGAGTTTCAGCTTTAGCATCATTTCTTCCAAAGAAATCCCAGGGCTGATCTCCTTTAGAATGGACTGGTTGGATCTCCTTGCAGTCCAAGGGACTCTCAAGAGTCTTCTCCAACACCACAGTTCAAAAGCATCAATTCTTTGGCGCTCAGCCTTCTTCACAGTCCAACTCTCACATCCATACATGACCATTGGAAAAACCATAGCCTTGACTAGACGAACCTTTGTTGGCAAAGTAATGTCTCTGCTTTTGAATATGCTATCCAGGTTGGTCATAACTTTCCTTCCAAGTAGTAAGCGTCTTTTAATTTCATGGCTGCAGTCAACATCTGCAGTGATTTTAGAGCCCAGAAAAATAAAGTTTGACACTGTTTCCACTGTTTCCCCATGAAGTGGTGGAACCGGATGCCATGATCTTCGTTTTCTGAATGTTGAGCTTTAAGCCAACTTTTTCACTCTCCACTTTCACTTTCATCAAGAGGCTTTTGAGTTCCTCTTCACTTTCTGCCATAAGAGTGGTGTCATCTGCATATCTGAGGTTATTGAGATTTCTCCCGGCAATCTTGATTCCAGCTTGTGCTTCTTCCAGCCCAGCGTTTCTCATGATGTATTCTGCATGTAAGTTAAATAAGCAGGGTGACAATATACAGCCTTGACGTACTCTTTTTCCTTTTAGGAACCAGTCTGTTGTTCCATGTCCAGTTCTAACTGTTGCTTCCTGACCTCCATATACAGTAAACAAAATAGAAGTAAAAATTTCAGAAAAGAGTGAAACAATATAGTGGTGCAATATATTTAAAATGATGAAAGAGTAAAACATGTGACCAAAAATACTCTACTCGATAAGGCTTTCATTCAGGTTTGAAGTAGATATCAATAGTTTTACATCACAGTTTTGGATCACATGTTAGGGCACAAAATAAGCTTCATAAATTTAAGAAGTCACTGACTCGATGGACATGTCTGAGTGAACTCCGGAAGTTGGTGATGGACAGAGAGGCCTGGCATGCTGCGATTCATGGGGTGCCAAAGAGTCAGACCCGACTGAGCGACTGAACTGAACTGAAAGTATATTAAACATATCTTCTAACACAATGCTATGAGACTAGAATTCAATTACAAGAAAAAACTGCAACACACACACACACACACACACACTAACTTGTGTAAGCTAAAAATATGCTACTAAACAACAAATGCATCGCTGAGTCAACGAAAGAAGAAATAAAACACATCCAGAGACAAAAAAAAAGAAAGAAAAAGAATGAAAACACGATCCAAAACCTAAGGAGCAAAAGTAATGCTAAGAGGGAAACTTATAGTAATGAAAACCTATCACAAAGAAAAATCTCAAATAAACTACCTAATCTTACACCTAAGGGAACTAGAAAAAAAAGAACAACTAAATACAAAGATAGTGAGAAAGAAGAAATCACACATAAAGATCAGAATAGAAATAAAGGAGAAACAAACAAACAAAAAGTACAATAGCAAAGATCAATGAAAATAGAAGGTGGTTCTTTGAAGAGATAAACAAGCTGATAAAACTTTAGTGAGATTCATCAAGGAAAAAGATAGTGGGTCAAAAGTCAATAAAATCACACACGGAGAAGAGGAACTTTTTGAACACCACAGAAATACAAAGGATCATAAGAGATTCCCACAAGCAAATATACATCAATAAAATGCACAACCTAGAAGAAATGCACAAATTCCTAAAAATGTACAATCTCCCAAGACTGAACCAAGGAAAAATAGAAAATATAAGAATACCAATTACCAGTAATTAAATTAAATCAGTAATTTTTCAAAAATTGCCAACCACCAAAAGTCCAGGAGCAGATGACTCCTCCAAACATTTAGAGAAGAGGTAATACTTCTCCTTCTCAAACTTTCTTAAAAAAATTGCAGAGGAAATGCTTCTGAATTCACTCAGCAAAGTCAGCATCACCCTGATACTAACCAGACAAAAATATCACATGAAAAAGGGAATTGCAATATTCCTGATGAATATAGATGCAAAACTTCTCAAAGACAAATGATGCAATGGTACATTAAAAGTATTATACACTATGACGATGTAGGACTTTTCCCAAGGATTCAAAGATGGCTCAACATCCACAATTCAATCAATTTGATACACCTATTAACAAAACAAAGGATAAAAATCATATGTTAAGCTCAATAGATGCAGAAAAAGCTTGTGACATTTATGATAAAAACTCTCAATAAAGTTAGTATAGAGGGAATATACCTCTACTTAATAAGACCATAGCTATCAAGCCATTAGCTAATTTCATACTCAAGGGTGAAAAGCTCAAAGCTCTTCCTCTAAAATCAGAAACGAGTCAAGGATGCACACTCTCACCATTTTTATTTAACATAGCATAAGAAGTTCTACCACAATAGTCAGACAAGAAAAATAAAACAAATCAAAATAAGAAAGGAAGAGTAAAACTGTTACTCTTTGCCAATGGCATGATTATAAATAGAAAATCTAAAATACACCACCAAAAAACTCCTAGAACTCATCAAAGAATTGAGTAAAGTTGCAGGGTATGAAGTTAATATATGGAAATCTGTTACATTTCTATATACTAACAATGAACTATCAGAAAGAGAAATTAAGAAAACAAGTTATAGGACAATGAATAAAATACCTAGAAACAAATCTAATAAGGTGATAAAGACCCATACTCTGACAACTTTAAAACACTGATGAAACAAATTGAAGATGGCACAAATAAACTGAAAATATATGGTGTTCATGGATTGGAAGATTTAATGTTATTAAAATGTTCATACTACTCAAAGCAATCTACGGATTGAAAGTAATCTCTATGGAACTGTTAATATTTAATGGAAGCAACACAAGCAGTGAAATGTGTTCACTAAAACCTGTTTGTAAGGCCTTCCTCATAAACTGCAGAACATCAGAACATGAGCATTTTTTACTCACTGGATTCTGCTGCTTCACACAACTCAAATAGGTCCAACCGCACTCTTTAATAAAAATATGTCAAGGGTGTGCTTGCGGTTCAGAAAATGGGGTGTCTCATTTGCCCACTAGAATGTACAGTTCATGGAATGGGAACCTGCCTGGCGCATCACACAATATTCCCTCAATAAATACGGGAGTAGCCTTTTCCACCAAAAAAAAAGTAATCCCTATAAAAATGTCTAGTATGCACAGAACTAGAACAAACAATGCTAAAAGTTGTATGGAACTACAAAAGATCCTGAATAGCCAAAGCAATCTTAAGAAAAAATAACGCTGAAAGGATCATGCTCCCACACTTCCAACTATTACACAAAGATATGGTTAATCAAACTATATGATAGTGACACATAAAACTAAAAATCTTGTAGAGTGATGGAAGCTATCAATAAAATGAAAAGGCAATTACTGAATGGGAAAACATATTTGCAAAGCACAAATTTATTAAAGGATTAATATGCAAAGAATATAAAGAAATCATACAACTCAATTCATTCAGTTCAGTACCTCAGTTGTGTCTGATTCTCTGCGGCCCTATGGACTCCAGCACCTATGGACTCCACCCTTACCTGTCCATCATCAACTACCAGAGCCTACTCAAACACATGTCCATCGTGTCAGTAATACCATCCAATCATCTCATCCTCTGTCATCCCCTTCTGCTCCCACCTTCAATCTTTCCCAGAATCAGGGTCTTTTCAAATGAGTCACTTCTCATCAGGTGGCCAAATTATTGCAGTTTCAGCTTCAGCATCAGTCCTTCCAATGAACACTCAGGAATGATTTCCTTTAGGATGGACTGGTTGGATCACCGTGCTGTCCAAGGGACTCTCAAAAGTCTTTTCCAACACCACAGTTCAAAAGTATCAATTCTTCAGCACTCAATTTTCTTTATAGTCCTACTCTCATATCCATACATGACTACTGGAAAAACCATAGCTTTGACTAGACAGACCTTGTAGGCAAAGTAATGTCTCTGCTTTTTAATATACTGTCTAGGTTGGTCATAGTTTTTCTCCCAAGGAGCAAGCATCTTTTCATTTCATGGCTGAAGTCACCATCTGCAGTGATTTTGGAGCCCCCCAAAAATAAAGTCTGTCACTGTTTCCACTGTTTCCCCATCTGTTTACCATGAAGTGACAGGACCAGATACCATGATCTTAGTTTTCTGAATGTTGAGCTTTAAGCCAACTTTTTCACTCTCCTCTTTCACTTTCATCAAGAGGCTCTTTAGAACTTCACTTTCTGCACTAAGGGTGGTGTCATCTGCATATCTGAGGTTATATATACTTCTCCCTGAAATCTTGATTTCAGCCTGTGCTTCATTCAGTCCAGCATTTCTCATGATGTACTCTGCATATAAGTTAAATAAGCAGAATGACAATATACAGCTTTGACGTACTCCTTTCACAATTTGGAACCAATCTGTTGTTTGATGTCCAGTTCTACTGTTGCTTCTTGACTTGCATACAGATTTCTCAAGAGGCAGGTCAGGTGGTCTGGTGTCCCCATCTCTTGAAAAATTTTCCATAGTTTGTTGTGATCCACACAGTCAAAGGATTTGGCATAGTCAATAAAGCAGAAGTTGATTTTTTTCTGGAACTCTCTTGCTTATTTGATGATCCAGTTGATGTTGGAAATTTGATCTCTGGTTCCTCTCCCTTTTCTAAATCCAGCATGAACATTTGGAAGTTCATCTAGTGGTTTTCCCTACTTTCTTCAACTTAAGTCTGAATTTTGCAATAAGGAGTTTATGATCTGAGCCACAGTCAGCTCCCAGTCTTGTTTTTAGTGACTATATAAAGCTTCTCCATCTTTGTCTGCAAAGAGTATAGTCAACCTGATTTTGGTATTGACCATCTGGTGATGTCCATGTGTAGAGTCTCCTCTTGTGTTGTTGGAAGAGGGTGTGTGCTATGACCAGTGTGTTTTCTTGGCAAAGCTCTGTTAGCCTTTGACCTGCTTCACTTTGTACTGCAAGGCTAAATTTGCCTGCTACTCCGGGTATCTCTCTTGACTTATTCAGTCCCCTATTGTGAAAAGGACATCTTTTTTGGGTGTTAGTTCTAGAAGGTCTTGTAGGTCTTCATAGAACGATTCAACTTCAGCTTCTTCAGCATTACTGGCCAGGGCATAGACTTGGATTACTGTGATATTGAATGGTTTGCCTTGCAAACGAACAGAGATCATTCTGTCATTTTTGAGATTGTGCCCAAGTCTTAATGCGCCCAAGCATTTCAGACTCGTTTGTTGACTATGATGGCTACTCTATTTCTTCTAAGTGATTCTTGCCACAATAGTAGACATAATGTTCATATGAGTTAAATTCACCTATGCCAATTATTTTAGTTTGCTGATTCCTAAGATGTTGATGTTCACTCTTGCCATCTCCTGTTTGACCACTTCCAATTTGTCTTGATTCATAGACCTAATATTCCAGATTCCTGTGAAATATTGCTCTTTACAGCACCGAATTTTACTTCCATCACTGGTCTAATCCACAACTGGGTGTTGTTTTTGCTTTAGCTCTGTCTCTTCATTCTTCCTGGAGTTATTTCTCCACTGATCTCCAGTAGCATATTGGACACCTACCAACTTGGGGAATTCATCTTTCAGTGTCTTATCTTTTTTCCTTTTCATACTGTTCATGGGGTTCTCAAGCAAGATTACTGAAGTGGTTTACAATTCCCTTCTCCAGTAGACCACGTTTTGTCAGAACTCTCCACCATGACCCATCTGTCTTGGGTGGCCCTACATGCCAGGGCTCCTAGTTTCATTGAATTATACAATGCTGTGGTCCATATGATGAGATTGATTAGTTTTCTGTGATTGTGTGTTTCATTCTGTCTGTGCTCTGATGGAGAAGGATAAGAGGTTTATGGAAACTTCCTGATGGGAGAGACTAACTGAGGGGAAAACTGGATCTTATTCTGATGGGCAGGGCCATGCTTAGTAAATCTTTAATCCAATTTTCTGTTGATTGGTGGAGCTGTGTTCCCTCCCTGTTGTTCAACCTGAGGCCAAGTTATGGTGGAGGTAATGAAGATAATGGCGACCTCCTCAAAAGGTCCCATGCAGGCACTGCTGCACTCAGGGCCCCACCTGCACTCAGGTGGTCCCTGCAGCAGGCCACCGCCAACCCATGCCTCTGCTGCAGACTCCTGGACACTCCAGAGCAAGTCTGGATCAGTCTCTTGTGGGGTCACTGTTCCTTTCTCCTGGATCCTGGTGCACACAATCTTTGTTTGTGTTCTCCAGGAGTCTGTTTTCTCAGTCCTGTGTGAGTTCTGGCAGTTCTATGGTGGGGTTAATGGGGACCTACTCCAAGAGGGCTTATACCATACCCAGGTCAACTTCACCCAGAGCCCAGCCCCTGCAGCAGTCTACTGCTGACCCGTACCTCTGCAGAAGATACTCAAACACAGTTCTGGCTCAGTCTCTGTGTGGTCTCTGGGTCCTGGTGTGCACAAGGTTTGTTTGAGCCCTCTGAGCATCTCTGGTGGGCATGGAGCTTGATTCTAACTGTGATTTCGCCCCACCTACCATCTTGCTGGGTCTCTTTTGCCCTTGAGGTATCTTTTTTGGTGGGATCCAACATTCTTCTGTTGATGATTGTTCATCTGCGAGGTGTAATTTTGGAGTTCTCACAGGAGAAGATAAGCAAACGTCATTCTACTCCACCATGGAGCTGTAGATGTAATTACCAAGTCCACAACATGAAGCAATTTCTGTATGACTGCTTCAACATCATTTGGATAACTTCACATTCAAGGGTTCTACATCTTAAAACAATCTCCAATGGATTCTCTCCCAGGACTGTCCTCAGGGCACAGGGCCAGGATAACCTCCTTCTCTGAAGGGGCTCTGGCTCGGTCACAGCTTTCTGGAGCACAGCCCAGATTCAGACCCACGTCCTCAAAACTCTGCACACAGCTCGGAGATGTGCTGGGACTCTGGACTCCATCCTGTGCCCTGATCTGGCTCACCTCAATACAACTCAATATCAAAAAACAAGCAATGTGACTTTTAAAATGGGCAGAGAACATGTATAAACATTCGTACAAAGAAGATATACAAATGGTCAACATATACACAAAAAGATATTTAGCACCATTAAGTACGAGAGAAATTAAGATTTAAGAAATTAAGTATTGGAGAAGGCAATGGCACCCCACTCCAGTACTCTTGCCTGGAAAATTCCACGGAAGGAGGAGCCTTGTAGGCTGCAGCCCATGGGGTCTCTAGATTTGGACACGACTGAGCAACTTCACTTTGACTTTTCACTTTCATGCATTGGAGAAGGAAACGGCAACACACTCCAGTATTCTTGCCTACAGAATCCCAGGGATGGGGGAGCCTGGTGGGCTGCCGTCTATGGGGTCGCACAGAGTCGGACACGACTGAAGTGACTTTGCAGCAGCAGCTTAGCAGCAAGTATGAGAGAAATGCAAATTGAACCCCAATAAGATATCATCTGACATCCGTCAGAATGGCTATTATCAAAAGTGTTTGTGAGAATTTGGAAAAAGGGGAACACTCATGTACTATTGGTGGTCTGTAAATTGGTACAGCCACAATGGAAATGTGTTTAAAGTAATGCTATTTCTCAGTATTTTTCCAAAGAAAACAAAAACACTAATTCAGATAGACATAAGCCCTCCTATATTCATTAGAGTTTTGTTTACAATAAACAAGATACAGAAGTAATTTATTAATAAATGCCAACCAATAGAAAAATGGAAGAAGAAAATGTGGTACGTGTATATTCTGAATGTTCAGTTCAGTTCAGTCGCTCAGTCGTGTCCGACTCTTTGCGACCCCATGAATCGCAGCACACCAGGCCTCCTTGTCCATCACCATCTCCCAGAGTTCACTCAAACTCACATCCATCGAGTCAGTGATGTCATTCACCCATCTCATCCTCTGTCGTCCCCTTTTCCTCCTGCCCCCAATCCCTCCAAGCATCAGAGTCTTTTCCAATGAGTCAACTCTTAGCAAGAGATGGCCAAAGTACTGGAGTTTCAGCTTTAGCATCATTCCTTCCAAAGAAAACCCAGGGCTGATATCCTTTAGAACAGACTGGTTGGATCTTCTTGCAGTACAAGGGACTCTCAAGAGTCTTCTCCAACACCACAGTTCAAAAGCATCAATTCTTCGGCGCTCAACTTTCTTCACAGTCCAACTCTCACATCCATACATGACCACTGGGAAAACCATAGCCTTGACTAGATGGAACTTTGTTGGCAAAGTAATGTCTCTGCTTTTGAATATGCTATCTAGGTTGGTCATAACTTTTCTTCCAAGGAATAAGCATCTTTTAATTTCACGGCTGCAATCACCATCTGTAGTGATTTTGGAGCCCAGAAAAATAAAGTCTGACACTGTTTCCACTGTTTCCCCATCTATTTCCCATGAAGTGATGGGACCAGATGCCATGATCTTCGTTTTCTGAATATTGAGCTTTAAGCCAACTTTTTCACTCCCCACTTTCACTTTCATCAAGAGGCTTTTGAGTTCCTCTTCACTTTCTGCCATAAGAGTGGTGTCATCTGCATATCTGAGGTTATTGAGATTTCTCCCAGCAATCTTGATTCTAGCTTGTGCTTCTTCCAGTCCAGCGTTTCTCATGATGTACTCTGCATATAAGTTAAATAAGCAGGTGACAGTATACAGCCTTGACGTACTCTTTTTCCTATTTGGAACCAGTCTGTTGTTCCATGTCCAGTTCTAACTGTTGCTTCCTGACCTGCATATAGGTTTCTCAAGAGGCTCGTCAGGTGGTCTGGTATTCCCATCTCTTTCAGAATTTTCCACAGTTTATTGTGATCCACACAGTCAAAGGTTTTGGCATAGTCAAGAGAGCAGAAATATATGTTTTTCTGGAACTCTCTTGCTTTTTCGATGATCCAGTGGATGTTGGCAATTTGATCTCTGGTTCTTCTGCCTTTTCTAAAACCAGCTTGAACATCAGGAAGTTCATGGTTCACATATTGCTGAAGCCTGGGTTGGATAATTTTAAGCATTACTTTACTAGCATGTGAGATGAGTGCAACTGTGCAGTAGTTTGAGCATTCTTTGGCATTGCCTTTCTTTGGGATTGGAATGAAAACTAACCTTTTACAGTCCTGTGGCCACTGCTGAGTTTTCCAAATTTGCTGGCATATTGAGTGCAGCACTTTCACAGCATCATCTTTCAGTATTTGGAATAGCTCAACTGGAATTCCATCACCTCCACTAGATTTGTTTGTAGTGATGCTTTCTAAGGCCCATTTGACTTCACATTCCAGGATGTCTGGCTCTAGGTGAGTTATCATACCATCGTGATTATCTTGATTGTGAAGATCTTTTTTGTACAGTTCTTCTGTGTATTTTTGCCACCTCTTCTTAATATCTTCTGCTTCTGTTAGGTCCATCCAGACATAGAAAAAAGAATGAAAACTCAAATGGTTTTATGAAACTCAAATGGTCCTGTACATTTTATGCTAATTGAAATTAAGTCAGACAAAGAAAGACAAATAATTTATGATTACACATGTAGAATCAAACAACAGCAAACAAACAAAACAATAGAAGCAGACTTTAGATACAAAGAGCAAATAGGTAGTTTCTAGAGGGCTAGGGTTGAGAGATGAAGGATGACTGTGAGATTTAACCATGATGTTCAGTTGCTCAGTCATGTCCAACTCCTTGTAACCCCATGGACTGCAGCATGCCAGGCTTCCCTGGCCTTTACTATCTCCTAGAGTTTGCTCAAACTCATCTCCACTGAGTCAGTGATGCCATCCAACTATCGTATCCTCTGTTGCTCTCTACTCCTCCTG
The DNA here is from genome assembly GCF_055505025.1 of Bos grunniens. Lineage (NCBI taxonomy): Eukaryota > Metazoa > Chordata > Mammalia > Artiodactyla > Bovidae > Bos > Bos grunniens. The sequence continues at coordinate 2,465,280 of NC_141179.1, read as the reverse complement.
CAGTCAATCTTTCCCACCATCAAGGTCTTTTCCAATGAGTTAGCTCTTCACATCATGTGGCCAAAGTATTGGAGCTTAAGCATGAGTCCTTCCAATGAATATTGAGGGTTGATGTCCTTTCGGATTGACTGATTTGATCTCCTTTAAGTCCGAGGGACTCTCAAGAGTCCTCTTCAGCACCACAGTTTGAAAGCATCAATTCTCCAGTTCTCAGACTTCTTTGTGGTCCAACTCTCACATTCATACATGACTACTGAAAAAAACATAGCTTTGACTAGATGGACCTTTGTTGGCAAAGTCATGTCTCTGCTTTCTAATACTCTGTCTACATTTATCATAGCTTTCCTTTCAAGGAAGAAGCATCTTTTAATTTCATAGCTGCAGTCAGTGTCTGCAGTGATTTTGGAGCCTAAGAAAATAAAGTCTGTCACTGTTTCCACTTTTTCCCCATCTATTAGCCATGAAGATATGGGACCAGATGCTATGATCTTCATTTTTTGAATGCTGTTTTAAGCCAGCTTTTCACTCTCCTCTTTCACCTTCATCAAGAGGCTCTTTAGTTCCTCTTCACTTTCTGTCATTAGGGTGGTGTCATCTGCATATCTGAGGTTATTGATATTTCTCCCAGCAATCTTGATTCCAGCTTGAGATTCATCCAGCCTGACATTTCACATGATGTAATCAGCATATAAGTTAAGTAAGCAGGGTGACAATATACAGCCTTGACATACTCCTTTCCCAATTTTGAAGCAGTTCATTGTTCCATGTCTGGTTCATTTTTAATGTATTTTACTGTCAATTCATTAAGTTGTACACCTGTCAGTCAGTTTGGTCTCTCAGTCGTGTCTGATTATTTGCAACCCCATGGACTGCAGCACGCCAGGCCTCCCTATCCATCACAATTCCCAGAGCCTACTCAAACTCATGTCCATTGAGTCGGTGATGCCATCCAACCATCTCATATTCTGTCGTCCCCTTCTTCTCCCACCTTCAATCTTTCCCCGCATCAGGGTCTTTTTCCAGGGAGTTGGTTCTTCACATCAGGTGACCAAAGTATTAGAGTTTCAGCTTCAGCATCAGTCCTTCCAATGAATATTCAGGACTGATTTCCTTTAGGATTGATTGGGTGGATATCCTTGCTGTCCAAGGGACTCTCAAGAGTCTTCTCCAACACCACAATTCAAAAGCATCAGGTCTTCAGCACTCAGCTTTCTTGGACACCTGAAATCAATGTAATACTGTACATACATTATACTTCAATTTCAAAGAAAAAAATTTTAATCTACCCCTTGAAGAAATTCCCATGGAAACAAAACCTAAAGAACCCAAGCAAATACTACAGCAGAATATGGAAAAATATAGTAAAGATGAAAGCAAATTGCTGAAAAATGAGCCATAATCCACTGGGAAGAAAAACTGGGAAATAACATTCAAGGCACAAGAAATATGCCAGAGCAGAGCACCGGGAAGGACCTGCATGTATAGGGAAGCAAATGAGTGTGTTTGGAGCATCAGGGAAATGAGAAGATGATCAAGGCAAATTGGATACAGATTACAAAGGACACATAGGGTTTGCTAAGTAGATTTTTTTTAACTTTTTTCATTTATGTATATATTTTTGATAAAATATTAGGGCTTCCCTGGTGGCTCAGATGGTAAAGAACCTGCCTGCAATGCAGGAGACCCAGGTCCAGTCTCCATGTCAGGAAGATCCCCTGGAGAAGGAAATGGCTACCCAATCCTGCATATACAAAAGTTGGATGATTATTTGATAATACATACACAGGGCAAAGATTACTGAAGTGAAGCTAACTAACATATTATCATCTTACATGGATCCAGTTTTGGGGGTGTGATAGTTACTTTCAGTATATCCCTTCTGTTCAGTACAATGTTGTTAAGTGTAGTCATTATGCCTAGATGTGAAATCCCTACATAGCTTCAATTTTGTGTCTTTTGACTCACATCTCACCATCTTCTCTGTTCCATCTCCTGGTGATCACCATTCCATCCCCTGCTTCTAAGAGTTTGATTTTTTTTTTAGATTATACATATAAATGATACCATGCGGTATGTGTCTTTCTCTGTCTGACTTATTTCACTATGTATAATATCCTCCATATTGATACATAATCTCATAGAAAGCAAGATTGATACATTCATCATGGAATATAGTATGAAATTTCTCAAAAAAAAAATAAAAATAGAACTGCTATATGATCCAGCAATCCCACTGTTTGGAAAGAAAGTCATATTAAGATCTCAGAGAGATATCTTCAATCTCATGCTCATTACAGTATTATTCACAAGAATCAATATATGGAAATAACTATCAATTTATGGGTAAAAAAATGAAGAATATGTTACTTAAATAATCGCTATACTATTCAGCTATGAGAACCTGTGTATGTGTTCAGTCGCTAAGTTATGTCTGACTTCATGACCCCATGGACTACAGCACTCCAGGTTTTTCTGTCCCTCACCATCTCCTGGAGTTTGCCTAAATTCATGTCCATTGTTTTGGTGATGCCATCCAGCCATCTCATCTTCTTTTGCCCTCTGCTCTTTCTGCATTCAATCTTTCCCAGAATCGGGTCTTTTCCAAGGAATCAGCTCTTGTCATCAGGTGGCCACAGTATTGGAGCTTCCTCTTTGGCATCAGTGTTTCCAATGAGTATTCCAATTGCAATGGGTTGATTTCCTGGAAAATTGACTGCTTTGATCTCCTTGCAGTCCAGGGGAATCTCAAGAGTCGTCCCCAGAACTACAGTTTGAAAACATCAATTCTTCAGTACTCTGCCTTCTTTATGGTCCAGCTCTCACAACCATGAGAGCCAACTAGTTTTAAATTCATCATAGCTTTTAGATACCACTGGATCTTTTTAATCTAATGAACTTTGTATTTTAAAATTATCACTGTTATGACAACTTAAAAAATGGACTTGAAAGGTGGATGGACTGGTGACTAAGTAGAATAACAAATGAGTTAGTGCTCCTAATCTTTATTTTTTATGTTTCTTGTTTACCAGCATATGATTTCATTTATCTGACATCTACATAACAAATACTATTTTTATGTTGTCTTGTATGTTCTAAGCTCAGTAAAAGTCCCTGTACCATGAAGCTTATACTTTAGTGGGAAAACAACACAAGAAACAAGTAAATATGCAATGTGATACTGAGAAGTTGTTTATCCAATGTACTTATACTTTGACAAGAAACATGATATGAACTTAAGTTAGGAATTCATAGTCTTCTCTTTTTTTTAAGATTTTGAGAAGTTTAACTGATTGACTGCAGTTTAATTTTCTTTCCTTTTGGAAATTTTCACAGTACTGTCAGCTAATAGAATAACAGTCTTTAAATTTTGACTGTCCTATGTAAAATATGGACAAATACCAATCCAGTGAGCTTGCTATTTCATGTCAATCCCAAAGAGGAGAATCTAACTCCATCAGGAAAGGCATATTTATCCTGTCTTTTCTCTTATTTAAGACACTTCATTTTTTCTGTTCTTAAAAATAATTTTAAAGTTAATCATTTGAACAAACGTAAAGGGTTTACTCAGAAAAAAAATCCTTATTTATAAAGATAGAGTGTCTGCTTAGATCTATGTTATCTCTCTGAATCTACTTGGTAGAAATCTGGTACTCTGATACCAAACTATTTGAAGTATGAAAAAACAAATAAGGTCAAATTCAAGGGAAATACTCTGTTGAAAGAAAGGTAAAGAAAATAATTCTTTATGTAAATCGGTTCAGTTCAATTCAGTCGCTCAGTCGTGTCTTACTCTTTGCAAATCCATGGACTGCAGCACGCCAGGCCTCCCTGTCCATCACCAATTCCTGGAACTTACTCAAACTCCATCGAGTCCATCGAGTCTGTGATGCTATTCCACCATCTCATCCTCTGTTGTCCCCTTTGGCTAAGTAATGTCTCTGCTTTATAATATGCTGTCTAGGTTGGTCACAACTTTTCTTCCAAGAAGCAAGACTCTTTTAATTTCATGGCTGAAGTCACCATCTGCAGCGATTTTGGAGCCCCCCAAAATAAAGTCTGCCACTGTTTTCACCCTTTCCCCATCTGTGTCATGAAATGATGGGACCAGATGCCATGATCATAGTTTTCAGAGTGTTGAGTTTTAAGCCAACTTTTTCACTCTCCTCTTTCACTTTAATCAAGAGGCTCTTTAGTTCTTCTTTGCTTTCCTTAAAGGTGGTGTCATCTGCATATCTGAGGTTATTGACATTTCTCCTGGCAATCTTGATTCTAGCTTGTGTTTCATCCAGCCCAGCATTTCGCATGATGTACTCTGCATGTAAGTTAAATAAACAGGGTGACAATATACAGCCTTGACATACTCCTTTCGCTATTTGGAACCAGTCTGTTGTTGTTATTTATGTAAATAAGTTTACATATTTAGTTAATCACAATTTTAACCTGTAGAATATAATTACTAACATGCAAATTTTAAAATGCATGATCAAAAATACTGCTAGCTGAAGTTATTAGATAGTGAAATGCGATCACAAAAATGATGGCCATAATTCTCTTAAGTAGTTTCAGTTCATTTCGGTTCAGTCACTCAGTCCTGTCTGACTGTTTGTGATCCCATGGACTGCAGCATGCCAGGACTCCCTGTCCATCACCAACTCCTGGAGTTTACTCAAACTCATGTCCATTGAGTCAATGATGCCATCCAACCATCTCATCCTCTGTCATCCCCTTCTCCTCCCACCTTCAACCTTTCCCAGCATAGGGTCTTTTAAAATGAGTTGGTACTTTGCATCAGGTGGCCAAAGTGTTGACGTTTCAGCCTCAGCATCAGTCCTTCTGATGAATATTCAGGACTGATTTCCTTTAGAATGGACTGGTTGGATCTCTGTGCTGTCCAAGGGAATATCAAGAGTATTCTCCAACATCACAGTTCAAAGGCATCAATTCTTTGGCACTGAGCTTTATTTATTTATTAACTCTCACATCCATAACAGAGAAGGCAATGGCAAACCACTCCAGTGTTCTTGCTTGGAGAATCCCAGGGACGGTGGAGCCTGGTGGGCTGCCATCTACGGGGTCGCACAGAGTCGGACACGACTGAAGCAACTTAGCAGCAGCAGCACATCCATACATGACTACTGGAAAAAGCATAGATTTGACTAGAAGGACCTTTGTTGGCAAAGTAATGTCTCTGCCTTTTAATATGCTGTCTAGGTAGGTCATAGCTTTTCTTCCAAGGAGCAAGGATCTTTTAATTTCATGGGTGCAATCACCATCTGCACCAATTTTGGAACCCAAAAATATAGTCTCTCACTGTTTTCATTGTTTCTCCATCTAACTGGCATGAAGTGTTGGGACCAGGTCCGATGATCTTAGTTTTCTGAGTGTTGAGTTTTAGGCCAACTGTTTTACTCTCCTCTTTCACTTTCATCAAGAGGCTCTTTGTTCTTCTTTGCTTTCTGCCCTAAGGGTGGTGTCATCTGCATATCCGAGGTCATTGATATATCTCCTGGCAATCTTGATTCCACCTTCTGCTTCATCCAGCCAAGTGTTTCTCATGATGTGCTCTGCACATAAGTTAAATAAGCAGGGTGACGATATACATCCTTGACTTATGCCTTTCCCAATTTGGGACCAGTCTGTTGTTCCATGTCCAGTTCTAACTGTTGCTTATGGACCTGTATACAGATTTATCAGGAGGCAGGTAAGGGGGTCTGGTATTCCCATCTCTTTAGGAATTTCCCACAGTTTGTTGTGATCTACACAGTCAAAGACTTTGGCATAGTCAATAAAGCAGAAGTAGATGTATTTGGGGAACTCTTTTGCCTTTTTGATGATCCAACAGGTGTTGGTAATTTGAGCTCTGGTTCCTTTGCCTTTCTAAATCCAGTTTGAACATCTGAAAGTTCACGGTTCACATACTGTTGATGCCTGGCTTGGAGAATTTTGACCATCACTTTGCTAGCATGTGAGATTAGTGCAATTGTCTGGTACTTTGAGCATTCTTTGGCATTGCCTTTCTTTATGATTGGAATGAAGACTGACACTTTCCAGTCCTGTGGCCACTGCTGAGTTTTCCAAATTTGCTGGCATATTGAGTGCAGCACTTTTACAGCATCATATTTTAGGATTTGAAACAGCTCAACTGGAATTCCATCACCTCCACTAGCTTTGTTCATAGTGACTTTTCCTAAGGACCACTTGAGTTTGCATTCCAGGATGTCTGGCTCTAGATGAATGATCACACCATTGTGATTATCTGGGTCTTGAAGATCTTTTTTGTATAGTTCTTCTGTGTATTCTTGCCACCTCTTCTTAATATCTTCTGCTTCTGTTAGGTCCATACCATGTCTGTCCTTTATTGTTCCTATCCTTGCATGAAATAGTCCCTTGGTATCTCTAATTTTCTTGAAGAGATCTCTAGTTTTTCCCATTCTATTGTTTTCCTCTATTTCTTTGCATTGATCACTAAGGAAGGCTGTATTTTCTCTCCTTGATATTCTTCAGAACTCGGCATTCAAATAGGTGTATCTTTCTTTTTCTCCTTTGCCTTTCACATCTCTTCTCTTCTCAGCTATTAGTAAGGCCTCCTCATACAACCATTTTGCCTTTTTGCATTTCTTTTTCTTGGGTATGGTCTTCATCCCAGTCTCCTGTAAAATGTTTCAAACCTCTGTCCATAGTTCTTCAGGCACTCTGTTTATCAGATCTAATCCCCTGAATCTATTTCTCACTTCCACTCTATAATCATAAGGGATTTGATTTAGGTCATACCTGAATGGTCTAGTGGTTTTCCCTACTTTCTTCAACTTAAGTCTGAATTTGGTAATAAGGAGTTCATGATCTGAGCCACAGTCAGCTCTCAGTCTTGTTTTTGTTGACTGTATAGAGCTTCTCCATCTTTGTCTGCAAAGAACATAATCAATTTGATTTCTATATTGACCATCTGGTGATGTCCATGTGTAGCATCTTCTCTTGTATTGTTGGAAGAGGGTGTTTGCTATGACCAGTTTTCTTGGCAAAACTCTATTAGCCTTTGACCTGCTTCATTTTGTACTCCAAAACCAAATTTGCCTGTTACTCCAGGTACCCCTTGACTTCACTTTTGCATTCCAGTCCCTCATAATGGAAAGGATGCCATTTTGTGGTGCTAGCTCTAGAAGGCCTTGTAGATCTTCATAGAACCGTTTGGCTTCAGCTTCTTCAGCATTACTGGTCAGGGCATAGACTTGGATTACTGGGATATTGAACGGTTTGCCTTGGAAATGAGCCGAGATCTTTCTGTCATTGTTGAAATTGCATCCAAGTACTGCATTTCGGACTCTTTTGTTGACTATGATCAGATCAGATTAGATCAGTCGCTCAGTAGTGTCTGACTCTTTGCGACCCCATGAATCGCAGCACACCAGGCCTCCCTGTCCATCACCAACTCCCGGAATCCACTCAGACTCATGTCCATCGAGTCAGTGATGCCATCCAGCCATCTCATCCTCTGTTGTCCCCTTCTCCTGTTGTCCCCAATCCCTCCCAGCATCAGAGTCTTTTCCAATGAGTCAACTCTTCGCATGAGGTGGCCAAAGTACTGGAGTTTCAGCTTTACCATCATTCCTTCCAAAGAAATCCCAGGGCTGATCTCCTTTAGAATGGACTGGTTGGTTCTCCTTGCAGTCCAAGGGACTGTCAAGAGTCTTCTCCAACACCACAGTTCAAAACCATCAATTCTTTGGTGCTCAGCCTTCTTCACAGTACAACTCTCACATCCATACATGACCACAGGAAAAACCATAGCCTTGACTAGACGAACCTTTGTTGGCAAAGTAATGTCTCTGCTTTTGAATATGCTATCTAGGTTGGTCATAACTTTCCTTCCAAGGAATAAGTGTCTTTTAATTTCATGGCTGCAGTCACCATCTGTAGTGATTTTGGAGCCCAGAAAAATAAAGTCTGACACTGTTTCCACTGTTTCCCCATCTATTTCCCATGAAGTGACGGGACTGGATGCCATGATCTTCGTTTTCTGAATGTTGAGCTTTAAGCCAACGTTTTCACTCTCCACTTTCACCTCCCTCAAGAGGCTTTTGAGTTCCTCTTCACTTTCTGCCATAAGAGTGGTGTCATATGCATATCTGAGGTTATTGAGATTTCTCCCAGCAATCTTGATTCTAGCTTGTGTTTCTTCCAGTCCAGCGTTTCTCGTGATGTGCTCTGCATATAAGTTAAATAAGCAGGGTGATGATATACAGCCTTGACATACTCCTTTTCATTATTTGGAACCAGTCTATTGTTCCATGTCCAGTTCTAACTGTTGCTTCCTGACCTGCATACAAATTTCTCAAGAGGCAGATCAGGTGGTCTGGTATTCCCATCTCTTTCAGAATTTTCCACAGTTTATTGTGATCCACACAGTCAAAGGACTTGGCATAGTCAATAAAGCAGAAATAGATGTTTTTCTGGAACTCCCTTGCTTTTTCTATGATCCAGTGGATGTTGGCAATTTGATCTCTGGTTCTTCTGCCTTTTCTAAAACCAGCTTGAACATCAGGAAGTTCACAGTTCACATATTGCTGAAGCCTGGCTTGGAGAATTTTAAGCATTACTTTACTAGCATGTGAGATGAGTGCAATTGTGCAGTAGTTTGAGCATTCTTTGGCATTGCCTTTCTTTGGGATTGGAATGAAAACTGACCTTTTACAGTCCTGTGGCCACTGCTGAGTTTTCCAAATTTGCTGGCGTATTGAGTGCAGCACTTTCACAGCATCGTCTTTCAGGATTTGAAATAGCTCAACTGGAATTTCATCACCTCCACTAGCTTTGTTCATAGTGATGCTTTCTAAGGCCCATTTGACTTCACATTCCAGGATGTCTGGCTCTAGGTCAGTGATCACACCATCGTGATTATCTGGGTCGTGAAGATCTTTTTTGTACAGTTCTTCTGTGTATTCTTGCCATCTCTTCTTAATATCTTCTGCTTCTCTTAGGTCCATACCATTTCTGTTCTTTATCGAGACCATCTTTGCATGAAATGTTCCTTTGGTATCTCTTATTTTCTTGAAGAGATCTCTAGTCTTTCCCATTCTGTTGTTTTCCTCTTTCTTTCTTTCTTTTTTTTTTTTTTTTTGTTACTCTTCTAAATTTGTTTATTTTTTTTTCCTCAGACAATATCTTGAATAAGTATAAATCTGTATTTCATTCCTGTATTGCATATACCAAGTAAAAAGCCTATGCTGTATAATATAAAGTATATACAGGAAAAATATGATTGGAAGTCTTCCTTTTATTCTAATTTCAGGGGGATTCCTCTGAAGGTTGATATTGACAATGAAAGTAATTATTCTTTGTCAAAGGCAATGGAAAACTGAGATTTCTTTGCATTGATCGCTGAAGAAGGCTTTCTTATTTCTTCTTGCTCTTCTTTGGAACTCTGCATTCAGATGTTTATATCTTTCCTTTTCTCCTTTACTTTTCACTTCTCTTCTTTTCAAAGCTATTTTTAAGGCCTCCCCAGACAGCCATTTTGTTTTTTTGCATTTCTTTTCCATGGGGATGGTCTTGATTCCTGTCTCCTGTACAATGTCACAAACCTCATTCCATAGCTCATCAGGCACTCTATCTATCAGATATAGTCCCATAAATCTATTTCTCACTTCCACTGTATAATCATAAGGGATTTGATTTAGGTCATACCTGAATGGTCTAGTGGTTTTCCCTACTTTCTTCAATTTAAGTCTGAATTTGGCAATAAGGAGTTCATGGTCTGAGCCACAGTCAGCTTCTGGTCTTGTTTTTGCTGACTGTATATAGCTTCTCCATCTTTGGCTGCAAAGAATATAATCAATCTGATTTCGGTGTTGACCATCTGGTGATGTCCATGTATAGAGTCTTCTCTTGTGTTGTTGGAAGAGGGTGTTTGTTATGACCAGTGCGTTTTCTTGGCAAAACTCTATTAGTCTTTGCCCTGCTTCATTCCGTATTCCAAGGCCAAATTTGCCTGTTACTCCAGGTGTTTTTTGACTTCCTACTTTTGCATTCCAGTCCCCTATAATGAAAAGGATATCTTTTTTGGGTGTTAGTTCTAAAAGGTCTTGGAGGTCTTCATAGAACCGTTCAACTTCAGCTTCTTTAGCATTACTGGTTGTGGCATAGACTTAGATTACTGTGATATTGAATGGTTTGCCTTGGAAACGAACAGAGATCATTCTGTTGTTTTTGAGATTGCATCCAAGTACTGCATTTCGGACTCTTTTGTTGACCATGATGGCTACTCCATTTCTTCTGAGGGATTCCTGCCCACAGTAGTAGATATAGTGGTCATCTGAGTTAAATTCACCCATTCCAGTCCATTTCAGTTCTCTGATTCCTAGAATGTCGACATTCACTCTTGCCATCTCTTGTTTGACCACTTCCAATTTGCCTTCATTCATGGACCTGACATTCCAGGTTCCTATACAATATTGCTCTTTACAGCATCGGACCTTGCTTCTATCACCAGTCACATCCACTATGATAGCTACTCCATTTCTTCTAAGGGATTCTTGCCCACAGTCATCTGCATTAAGTTCACCCATTCCAGTACATTTTAGTTCGCTGATCCCTAAAATGTCGATGTTCATTCTTGCCATCTCCTGTTTTACCATTTCTAATTTGCCTTGATTCATGGACCTAACATTCCAGGTTCCTATGCAATATTGCTCTTTACAGCATTGGACTTTACTTCTATCACCAGTTATCTCCACAACTGGGTGTTGTTTTTGCTTTGGCTCTGTCTCTTCATTCTTTTCGGAGTTATTTCTTCACTGATCTTCAGTAGCATATTGAGCATGTACTGACCTGGGGAGTTCTTGTTTCAGTAGTTTAGTTATTATCATGGATAAAGTGATTAACACTGAAGAGAAATAAGAAAAGTGCCGATGAAACAGCTGAAGTCTCTAATGTATGTAGAAGTTAAAGAGATGAATGAAGAGTGATGTTATAGGAAGGATATCCTTAAACAACTTATAAAACTCTAAAGAACTTCATACTATATTTTGCTCTTGGGATTTCACATGCATGTGTGCTCAGTCACTCAGTCATGTCTGACTCTTTGCAACCCCATGGCCTGTATCCCTCCAGTCTCCTCTGTCCATGGAATTTTGGGGGCAAGAATACAAGAATGAGTTGCCATTTCCTCTTCTGGGTTATCTTCCCGACCCAGGGATGGAACCCACGTCTCCTGTGTTTCTCTCCTTGGAAGGCAGATTCTTTACCACTGGGTCATGTGGGAAACCAATTCAGTGGAGGTTAGCATAAAGTCTCTAAAAATTCCTACAACAAAGAAACCTCTTAAGTCCTATTTAACTTAGTCTTTCCAGCAAAAGTGGCCACGGAATTTTTTTCAAACACTTCTTTACGTTTCACTTCACAAAAAAATAAGGGAAAATAAAATATGTCCTAAAGCATAAGGCAAGTTTTGAATTAAGAAAAATAAAAGAGGAAAAATGTTCAGATGATAATATTTCAAATGAACATGATAAAAGAAATATAGCAGATGGATATGTTACACAAGTATCTCTTGATCAGTGGTTCACAAAATCTCAACACTACAGAGTCACAGAATCAGACCTTCAGGTTGGTTGGATTTAAAGGCCATGCATTCCATGAAAATGATGTTCTCATGTTGCTTCCTACTAAGAAAAATATCTCATTTCTTGAGATCTCCTTAACTAGACATATCACCAATGAATAAATATATAACTTGAGGGAGCAGTGGGGATGGGAATAAAATTTATATTCAAACTCAGATATTTTCACATATGTATTATAGGGGTATATGAAGGACTATGAAGGAACCTATATGCAGATCAAGAAGCAACAGTTAGAACTAGGCACTGAACAACACGAAGGAACATTTGATGAATTGCATATCAAATATGTTCAAGATGAAACCAAGCTGTTCAAACACTGCCTGCATAAGCAACACGGGTTTGATCCCAGGGTTGGGAAGATCCCCTGGAAGAGGGCATGGAAACCCACACCAGTATTCTTGACTGAGAAATCCTGTAGACAGAGGTGCCTGGCAGGCTACAGTCCATAGGATCACAAAGAGTTGGACAGGACTGAAGGCACTTAGCATGAGTTAGATTTGCATTAACTAACATTTACAGTCAGGTCTGGCTCAGTCTCTTGGGAGGCCTCTGGGTCCTGGCACACACAAGGTTTTGTTTGAGCCTTCCAAGCAACTCTGAAAGGTATGGGGGTTTATTCTATACACGATTTCATCCCTTCTACCATCTTGTTGCAGTTTCTCCTTTGCCCTTGGACCTGGGGTATCTTTTTTTTATTGGGATCCAGCATTCTCCTGTTGAAGGTTATTCAATAGTGAGTTGCAATTTTGGAGTTCTCCCAGAAAAAGATGAGTATATGTCTTTTTACTCTGCCATCTTTTAATTGAGCCAGATCTGCCTTTGAGTGTTTGAGTGTCTCCTGTGGAGGCACAGATCAGCAGTGGCCTGCTGCAAGGACAGGGGGTCTAGCTGCAGCAGACCTGGGAGGCTTGGCATGTGGCATAAGTCCTCTCGGAGGAGGTTGTCATTAGCCATACAATAGAGCCACCGAGCAGATGGCACACAAAATGGAGAACAATTATATCAAAGAAGTTCTTGCACTGTTGCAAAAGTTCTAGAGCCTACAACAGATTCCCCAAACTGTGGATCTGACAAAGGGAATGAGAACCCCCAGAGTTCTCTGAAGGCCAGTGGGATTTGATTACAGAACTTCCACAGGATGGGAGAAACAGACTTTTGGAGGAAGAATCAAAACCTTGTGTGACCAGGACCCAGGAGAAAGGAGCAGTGATCCCCCTCAAGAGACTGAGCCAAACTTGCCTGTGAGTGTCCAGGAATCTCTGGCTTGACTTAGGTATACAGTGGCCTGCCACAGGGTCCGGGGCATTGAATACAGCAGTCCTGGGAGCCGTGGGACATGCTGACATAAGTCCTTTTGAAGGAGGTCACCATTATCATAACTACCCCTACCATAGTTTGGCCTCAGCCAAATTGAACTGGGTTCAATTCCTGGGTTGGAAAGATACCCTGGAGGAGAGCGTGGCAACTCACTCTAGGATTCTTGCCTGGAGAAAACCCATGGACAGAGTAGCCAGGTGGGTTACAGTCCATGAGGTCGCAAAGAGTTGGACATGACTGAGCTACTAAGCACAGCACAGTACATAAGCATTTTATTCTTGTAAAGATGGACTTCTTTGAAAGAATATGATTAATATGACTTGTATATGCTTCAGAACACAAACAGACTCAAGCAGTTCATTATTATTTATTTGCTTCCTCTATATCTTTTAAGAAGATGAAAAGAATGGAAATGAAGATCCTCTAACTCACATTTTTCTGTCCCTATGAAAGTCCATAATAAATCATTGCAACCAAGTCCTTACCCTAGGCATTGTTTTCTCTTAACAACTTGGCCAAGCACACTTGTATGAAGGTAGTGCCAGTTTATATTGACATCGTACACCTCAAGCTGTTTATTTTCCCTCATTATAAAAGAATAACATCAGAAATGTAGAGACATGATATTTAGTTTGCATCCAACATCAAATCACTCAGATTTGTTTTTGTTTTAAAAGATAGTCTTCACTTTGGCTGTGATGATGAAATTCATGAAAAAACATACCCATAATATTGTCAGTTTTACAGAAACATTAAAAAAAAAAAATCTTTAGACAAATGACCCTCTATGTGTAGGACACTTTACTATGGAGTATAACTTTGGTTATTTTCCACAAAGATATTTCCCTCTAGTTCTAGAGAACCAAAATCTGACCTCATGCTATGGGTACACAAGCTTAGGGTGGTGAGTGTTCAAAGGCAATGAAGCCTTTGCAACAGTTTATCTAGAACATTGGTTTGTTTGTTTGTTTTCAGCCAGGATCTGGTTCAGCAAAAATAATATTCTCTCTAGCATCATCATCCAAGTAAATAAATCTTAAGATTTCTGCTCCTTGAGCTCTCAGCTTCCAGATTGTTGGGGTGCATCAAGCTCTACAAGGTCTTTTCTGCCAGGATTTATGTCACTTTCAGTTCTTTGTGGTTTTGTTAAGTCCTCACCTCTTAAAATACATATTACAAAAGTTTTATTTATTATAGATCTTTGTTAGGCAATCTAGAACTGACAGTGATTTTTTTCATGAAGACACCTAGTGCAGAATTTCCACTGGCCTCATATCTTTCTAACATTTATAAGTGCTTTTACTTTAAAATAAATTTAATAGAAATTAGAGGTTATTGACTAAAGCCACACAGAGATTGCAAGCTGAGAAACAAGAGGCAGGATGATATGTGGACTTAAAGAGATAATGTAAAATGCTTAAATAGCCACACCAGAGAAAAGTTATAGTGAATTAGCAAGAAATAAATAACAGATTGCTCAGTTCAGTTCAGTTTAGTCGCTCAGTCGTATCCAACTCTTTGCAAACCCATGAATCGCAGCATGCCAGGCCTCCCTGTCCATCATCAACACAAACCATGCTGAGATTAAATAGCAGGAATCTCTAGTAAGAGTCAGTAATAGATTTCCCAAATAGTTTCCCAAATGAGTACCAACCATCCTTGATAATTATCTTTGTACAGGCTGTACCTGAAATTGCCAGAGAATAAGAGCTCTCCAGTCTGCTCAACCCATGCTAAACCACTCAGGTTCACATTACCCAATAACATGAGTAATTAAACTACTTATTTACTGATCTTTTTTATACTCCAGTATATCTGTTTCTTGACCTCATCTTTATGGTGATACTGTCAAGGGAAGTTCAGTTTTAGATAAACTATGGACTACATAAATTTGGTAATATAAAACATACAGGAATGCTAAATAAAATATTATAAATGCATAGCTGAATTTCCAGGAAAGTAAAGAAAATCTTTAGGAACCAAGAATGAAAGATGACTGTGCTGAAGGAAGTTGTCAGATTGGGTAGCTTGACTGAGGATTTAATGCTTACCCAAGAACAGGAACTTTGTGCTCAGTCAAGGTAATAAGTTAGATCTTAAGTCCTTTACAGAGCCAGACTATTGAAGGGTAACACCTTAATAAAGAGAAAGAATAGGAAACAATCTACTATTGAAGTATTTTCTGTCTTGGCCTGGGCTTAATGTAGGGAGGGAAAGATCTTTGTGAGAATTTGTCTTCACAGCTTTCTTTAGGCAGAGTACAGTTTGAATTTATAGGACATACTGTGATCTGGGAATCTGGTAACTGAGATATTATCATAAAAGTGGCCCTAAGCCTACTGATATTAACATTGCAATATCAGTTAGAAACAAAAATAAATTTGAATGGATAGTATATGGGATATTGGCTGAGAATTTCCCAGAATTGTTGAAATACAATCCTCAAAATTAGGAAACACAAAAATGCTGAACAAATTAAACAAAAATTAAAAAGTAAAAATTCAAGCTCATTGTAATGAAACTATAGAATCCTTAACACAACGAAAAAGGTCTTAGATGTAATCAAAAAGAAAAGGGATGAGCAGAGACTCCATTTCACCAATAACCAAGTATGCAAAACTCTGTTTTCCAACACAGTTTATATATTCTGGATTTAAAATAAAAGGGTTGAGGAGTCATAATAGTGGAGAAGTAGGAGGATGTTGTTTTTCTTTCCCCTACAAATGCATCAAGAATACATCTACACATGGAACAATTTTCACAGAGCACCTGATAAACACTAGTAGAGGAGCTCAGACACCAAAAAGGCAAGAAAGCTCCCCATGTAAACATGTAATATGGAAGAAAGAAGAAAGGACAAAGAAGAGGAGAGGAAGTGAGATAGCACCCACACTCTTGAGGGGGTAGAAGGAGAGGAGTGGGTCCCCCATATGAGAAAGCCCCCTCAGCAGAGAAAGATGAGCTAGGATAGAAGGGAAGATTCAAGAGCTTGGAGGTGAGCACAGCACCCAGTCTTTTGTAGGCAGGGTAGAATAAGACCTACACAGAGGGTGCAAACACAGCCCTGCATATCCCAGCCAGAGCCATTTGTACCCAAGGTGGTCAGGGCCTGGGTGCTAAAAAATGGGGTTTAGAGAGCAGACCTAAGGGAAGGACTACTGTTAGCTGGGAGAAGACAGACTTAGGGAATGGGAAAGAGGAGCTCTGCAACTGAGAATGATGGGTGCTGACAAACAAAGCAAAGGGGAAGTTCTGCTCAACATCCAGGGCAGGCTCCGGTCACATCAGTCAAATAACCCTATCAAGTTAATAATGGCCAGCGTATGCTGAGGAGAGGTGGTGGACATCCATACTATAAGCAGCTCTCTCACACACACACAAACACAAAGTTAAACCCAAGCAGACTTCAATGTTCCCACATAAAAATAACCCTTAAAGACTGCCTGCAGGTCTGGAATTACAAAAAGGAACCCCTGAAGCATTTAGCTTTGAAGACCAGCAGGATTTGAGGGCAAGAGACCCATAGGGCTGGGGAAAACAGATACTCAATTCTTGGAGGGCACATAGAACTTATCACAGACACTGGTACTCAGCACAAAAAGAAAATATCTCCAGATGAACTGGTGTTAGGTTAATTTATGTGAATTGGAAAGTCTCCTGGAGAGGCAGAAGTCGGCTGTAGTTCACCAGGGAGATGAGGACATTAGTAGCAGAAGCTCCAGAGAATTACTTAGGATGATATCTCCAGGAGGTTCCCATTTTGATGCCAACACCCGACCCTGCCCAACAGCCTACAGGCTCCAGTGCTGGAATGCCTTACACCAAACAACTAACAAGACAAGAAAATGTTGTGCCTATCATTAGATAGGCTGCCTAAAGTCTTACTAAGCTCACAAGCACACCAAAATGCACCTCTTGACATTTCCCTGCCTATCCATGGGACAAGACTCAACTCCACCTACAAAGGGGAAAGCACCAGCACCCCCTCCCATCAGGAAGCCAACAAAAGCCCCTGGACCGACATCACCTACCAGGGGTCGGTCACCAGAAGCAACAGAAATGGAGAAATGGAGAAAGGAGGACCACAAACAGTTAAGAAAGGAGGCCTGTGGAAAGGAGACCACAAACAGTTAAGGTGATAACAAAATGAAATGACAGAGAAATGCGTTGCTGATGAAGCAGCAAGATAAAAACCTACAAGAAACATGAAATTAAAAGGATATAGGCAATATACCAAGGAAAGAATTCAGAGTAATTACAGTAAAGACGATCCAAGATCTCAACAAAGAATGGAAGTACAGATCAAAAAGATAAAAGAAATGATTTACAAAGAAATAAAAGATTTAAAAGAGAGACAAAAAGAGATGAGTTACACAATAATAGAAATTTTAAAATGCATTATAAGGAATCAATAGTAGAATAACTGAGGCAGAAGAATAAATAAGTGAGTTAGAGGACAGAGTAGTGAAAGTAACTTCCGTGGAATAGAATAAAGAAAAAAGAATGAAAAGAAATGAGAATTATCTCAGAGGCCTCTGGGACAACATTAAATGCAACCTTCATATTATGGGGTGCCCAGAAAAAAAGGATAAAGGGCCACAAAAATATCTGAAGAGACTATAGTCAAAAACTTCCCTAACATGTGAAAGGAAATAGTCACCCAAGTGCAGGAGGTGCAGAGAGTCCTATAAAAGATAAACTCAAGGATGAACATGCCAAGATTCATATTAATCAAACTATCAAAATTAAACGCAGAGAAAAATATTAAAAGTAACAAGAGAAAAGAAACAAATAATATAAAGGGAACGCCTATAAGGTTATTAGTTTATTTTTAAGCAAAAACTCTGCAGGTCATAAGCAAGTGGTACAATATGTTTCAAATGATGAAAGGGAAAAACCTACAACAAAAAATATTCTACCCAGCAAGGCTTTCATTCAGATACCTCAGAGAAATCAACAGCTTTCAATATAACCAAAAGTATCAATAGAATAGCATTAAAACAAATCCTAAAGGAACTTCAGTAGGAAGGGAAAAAAGAAGCCACAATGAGAAACAAGAAAATTACAAATGGGAAAGCTCAGTGCTAAAGGAAAAATTATATAATAAAAGTAGGAAATCACAGATATACAAATATGCTATCAAAACAAGCAATCATAAGTAAAGCAGAGTATAAATGCATGGAATAGGAATTGCACTTGAAATTAAGAAATCAGCAACTTAAAACAACCTTATTTGTATATAGATTGCTAAATCAAAACCACATGGGAAATACAAATCCCCCCTCTGCCCCCCCCCAAAAAAAAAACTACAATAGGTACACATGAAGAAAAACAACCCAAACACAGCACTTAAAATGGTCATCAAACCACAAGAGAAGAGAACAAAACAGAAATGGAAGGAAAAACACCTACATAAAGAAACCAAAAGCAGTTAAGGAAAGTGATAGTAGGAACATTCTTATTGACAATTACCTTAAATGTGAATGGATTAAAGGTTTCATCCAAAAGACTGAATGGATACAAAAACTAGGCTCATATATATGCTGCCTACAAAAGGCCTGGAGACACATACAGACTGAAAGTGGGAGGGTGGGAAAGTATTCCATGCAAATGGAACTTGAAAAAAAGCTGGAGTAGCAATACTCATAGCAGAGAGAATAGACTTACAAACTGTTGCAAGACACAAGAAAGGACACTGTATAATGATCAATGGGCCAATCTAGGAAGAAGATATAACAATTGTAAATATATATGTGCCCAACCAAGGAGCACTTCAATAAAAAGGGCAAAACCTAATATCCATAAAAAGATAAATTGACAGTAATACAATAACAGTGGGGACTTTAGCATCCCATTTACACCAATGGATAGATCGTCCACAGAGAAAATTTAATAAGGAAACACAAGCCTTAAATGATACATTAGACCAGATAGACTTTGATATTTACAGGACATTCCATCAGAAAGCAACACTATACATTTTCTTCTCAAGTGCACATGAGACATTTTCCAGGATAGATCACATCTTGGGTCACAAATCAAGTTTAATGATCCAGCAATTGCACTGCTGGGCATACACACTGAGGAAACCAGAATTGAAAGAGACATGTGTACCCCAATGTTCATCGCAGCAATGTTTATAATAGCCAGGACATGGAAGCAACCAGGATGTCTATCAGCAGATGAGTGGATAAGAAAGCTGTGGTACATATACACAATGGAGTATTACTCAGCCATTAAAAAGAATACATTTGAATCAGTTTTAATGAAGTGGATGAAACTGGAGCCTATTATACAGAGTGAAGTAAGCCAGAAAGAAAAACACCAATACAGTATACTAACGCATATATATGGAATTTAGAAAGATGGTAACAACAACCCTGTATGTGAGATAGCAAAAGAGACACAGATGTATAGAACAGTCTTTTGTACTCTTTGGGAGAGGGAGAGGGTGGGATGATTTGGGAGAATGGCATTGAAACATGTATAATATCATATATGAAATGAGTCACCAGTCCAGGTTCGATGCACGATACTGGATGCTCAGGGCTGGTGCACTGGGACAACCCAGAGGGATAGTACGGGGAGGGAGGAGGGAGGAGGGTTCAGGATGGGGAACACATGTATACCTGTGGTGGATTCATTTTAATATATGGCAAAACCAATACAATATTGTAAAGTTTAAAAATTAAATTAAATTTAGAAAAAGAAAATTGAAATCATATCAAACATTTTTCTGACCACAACACTATAAAAATAGAAAACAATTACAGGAAAAAGGATATATATATATATATATATATATATATATATATATATATATATCATAGAGGCTAAATGATATGTTACTAAACAACCAATGGATCACTGAAGAAATCAACGAGGAAATTTTAAAAAATACCCGCAAATAAATGACAAAACCTATGGGACACAGCAACAGTCGTTCTACCTGGAAGTTTATTGCTATAGAATATTACCTCAGGAAACAAGAAAAATCTCAAATAAACAACCTACCTTATACCTAAAGCAACTAGATAAAAAAGAAGATCAAAAACAACAAAAACCAAAGTTACTATTAAGGTTGATGCAAAATTAATTGTGATTTTCGACCTCGAATTTTAAATCATCAAAACTAGGCTCAAATATATCTTTATTAATCAAAATAGGAACCATTACAATCAACAAATTTTTGCTAATGAGAAATAAGCTTGTTTCTTCCTGGAGCATATAAGTCCATGTTTTAAGAATCAACAAACTCTTGGAAAGAATTTTCTGCATCTGGCTGGTTGTAGAAGCTTTTTCCCTGGAAAAAAAAAAAAGATGTCCAGATGCTTGAAGAAGTGGTAAAAGGTTGACAAAAAGTTAGGTCAATATGTCGGATGAGGCAAAAACTTGTAGCCCAATTTGTTCAACTTTTGAAGCACTGGTTGTGTGATGTGCGGTTGGGCATTGTAATGGAGAATTGCACCCATTCTGTTGATCAATGCCAGCTGTAGGCATTGGAGTTTTCAGTGTATCTCGTCTATTTGCTGAGCATGCTTCTCAGATGTAGTAGTTTCCCTGGGATTCAGAAAGTTGTAGTATATTGGACTAGCAGCAGACCACCTGTGACCATGACCATTTTAGGGGGGCATGGTTAGCTTTGTGAAGTGCTTTGGAGTTTCTTCTTGGTCCAACCACTGAGTTGGTTGTTGTCAATTGTCATAAAATCCATTTTTTGTCATACATCACAATTTGATTGAAAAATGGTTCATTGTTGTTACGAAGAATAAGAGAAGATAACACCTTAAAGCAATTTTTGTTTGTTTCTGGTCAGCTCATGAGGCACCCACTTATTGCACTTCTTCACCTTTCCAATTTGCTTCAAATGCTGAATGACCATTAAATAGTCAGCATTGAGTTCTCCAGAAACTTTTTATGTAGTAGAAAGAGGATCAGCTTTGATGATGAAGACTCTCAGTTGGTCATTGTCAACTTCCAATGGCTGGCTACTATGCTCCTCATCTTCAAGGTTCTTGTCTCCTTTGCAAAACTTCTTGAACCATCACTGCACTGTTAAGCTGGCTAGCAGTTCTTGAGCCAAATGTGTTGTTGATATTGCCACACACAAGAAAAAAAGAAGAGAAATAAAATTAGCAAAATATAAATGAAAAAGAAGAAGTTAGAACTGACACGGCAGAAATAAAAGATAATAAGAGAATACTACAAGAAACCATATGCCAATGAAATGGACCACCTGGAAGAAATGGACGAACTCTTAGAAAAGTACAACCTTCCAAGAGTGAATCAGAAATAAATAGAAAATATGAACAGACAAATCACAAGCACTGGCACTGAAACTATGATTAAAACCTTCCAACAAACAAAAGTCCAGGACCAGATGGCATCACAGGCTAATTCTATCAAGTACTAAGAGAGGAGCTAATGCTTATCCTTCTCAAACTCTTCCAAAAAATTGCAGACAAAGAAACACTCTGAAGCATATTCAAGGAGTCCACCATCATCCTGATACCAAAAGCAGACTAAGATATTACACACAAAAAAGAAAATTATAGGCCACTATCACTTATGAACATAGATACAAAAATCCTCAACAAAATACTAGCTAACCAAATCCAAAAACACATCAAAAGAATCATACATCATGATCAGGTGGGATTTATCCCAAGGATGTGAGGATTCTTCACTACACACAAATCAATCAAAGTGATATGTCATATTAAAAAATTAAAAAATGAAAGTCATATGATTATTTCAATAGATGAGGAAAAAGCTTTCAACACCCATTTATGATAAAAAAAAAAAAAAAACCTCTCCAGAAAGTGGGCATCAAGAAAACATACCTAACATAATAAAGGTTGTATATGATAAAAACCCAGAGAAGGCAATGGCACCCCACTCCAGTACTCTTGCCTGGAGAATCCCATGGATGGAGGAGCCTGGTGGGCTACAGTCCATGGGGTCACTAAGAGTCAGACATGACTGAGCGACTTCACTTTCACTTTTCACTTTCATGACTTGGAGAAGGAAATGGCAACCCACTCCAGTGTTCTTGCCTGGAGAATCCCAGGGACAGGGGAGCAGCTGGTGGGCTGCCGTCTATGGGGTCGCACAGAGTCGGACACGACTGGAGCGACATAGCAGCAGCAGCAGCATGATAAAAACCACAGCAAACATCATTTTCAATAGTGAAAACCTGAAAGCATTCCCTCTAGGATTAGGAACAAGACAAGGATATACACTTGCACTGCTTTTATTCAACATAGTTTTGGAAGTCCTAGACATGGGAATCAGAGAGGAATAAGAAATAAAAGAAGTCTAAGTTGGAAAAGAAGTAAAAATGTCAGTTTTTGCAAATGACATGATACTATACATAGAAAAATCCTAAAGATACTACCAAAAATTACTAAATCTCATCAACGAATTTGGGGAGGTTGTAGGATGCAAAATTAATACACAGAAATGTATTTCATTTCTATACACTAACAATAAAAGATCAAAAGGAGAAATTACAATCCCATTTGTTCTTGTATTAAAAAATAAAATTAGGAACAACCTTACCAAATGAGTCAAAAGAACTATACTCAAAAAAACTGCAATATATTGATGAAATAAATAAAAAATGACACTAATAAATGTAGAGATTACCATGTTCCTGGATTTGAAGAATCAATATTGCTAAAATGACTATAGTACCCAAGGCAATATACAGATTCAATGCAATACCTATTCAATTACCAATGGCAATTTTCATAGACTTGGAGCAAAATATTCTACAATTTTTTACTGAAACACCAAAGACCCTAAATAGCCAAAGTAATTTGAGAAAGAATGACAGCTGGAGGAATTAGTCTCCCTGACTTCAGACTATACTCCATGAAAACAGTATGTACAGAAAGATAGAAATATAGATCAATGGGACAGGACAGAATGTTCAGAGATAAACCCATGCACCTATGGTCACCTAATCTATGAGAAAGGAGGTAAAAATATATAATGGAGAAAAGACAGCCTCTTCTATACATGGTGCTGGAAAAACTGGATAGATAAATGTAAAAGAATGAAATTTAAACACTCCCTAACACCACACACAAAAATAAATTCAAAATGGGTTAAAGATCTAAATGAAACGCCAGACACTATAAAACGCTAAGAGGAAAACATAGGCACAACACTCTCTGACTTAAAAATGCAAGATTTTTTTTTTCGATCCACCTCTTAGAGCAATGGAGCAAATCTAGAGAAGGTGATGGAATTTCAGTTGAGTTATTTGAAATCCTAAAAGATGATGCTGTGAAAGTGCTTCACTCAATATGTCAGCAAATTTGGAAAACTCAGCAGTGGCCACAGGACTGGAAAAGGTCAGTTTTCATTCCAATCCCAAAGAAAGGCAATACCAAAGAATGCTCAAACTACCACACAATCGCACTCATCTCAAACGCTAATAAAATAATGCTCAAAATTCTCCAAGCCAGGCTTCAGCAATACATGAACTGTGAACTTCCATATATTCAAGCTGGTTATAGAAAAGGCAGAGGAACCAGAGATCAAATTGCCAGCATCTGCTGCATCATCGAAAAAGCAAGATAGTTCAAGAAAAACATCTATTTCTGCTTTATTAACTATGCCAAAGCCTTTGACTGTGTGGATCACAATAAACTGTGGAGAATTCTGAAAGAGATGGGAATACCAGACCACCTGATCTGCCTCTTGAGAAACTGTATGCAGGTCAGGAAGCAACAGTTAGAACTGGACATGGAACAACAGACTGGTTCCAAATAGGAAAAGGAGTACATGAAGGCTGTATATTGTCACCCTGCTTATTTAACTTATATGCAGAGTACATCATGAGAAACGCTGGGCTGGAAGAAGCACAAGCTGGAATCAAGATTGCCAGGAGAAATATCAATCACATCAGATATACAGATGACACCACCCTTATGCCAGAAAGTGAAGAAGAACTAAAGAGCCTCTTGATTAAAGTGAAAGAGGACAGTGAAAAAACTAAGAAAACTAAGATCATGGCATCTGGTCCCATCGCTTCATGGCAAATAGATAGGGAAACAGTGGAAACAGGGGCTGACTTTATTTGGGGGGCCTCCAAAATCACTGCAGATGGTGATTGCAACCATGAAATTAAAAGACACTTAACTCCTTGGAAGGAAAGTTATGACCAACCTAGACAACATATTAAAAAGCAGAGACATTACTTTGCCAACAAAGGTCTGTCTAGTCAAGGCTATGATTTTTACAGTAGTCATGTATGGATGTGAGAATTGGACTATAAAGAAAGCTGAGCAACGAAGAATTGATGCTTTTGAACTGTGGTGTTGGAAAAGACTCTTGAGCATCCCTTGGACTGCGAGGAGATCCAACCAGTCCATCCTAAAGGAGATTAGCCCTGGGTGTTCATGGAAGGACTAATATTGAAGCTGAAACTCCAATACTTTGCCCTGATGTGAAAAGCTGACTCATTTGAAAAGACCCTGATGCTGGGAAAGATTGAGGGCAAGAGGAGAAGAGGACGACAAAGGATGAGATGGTTGGATGGCATCACCGACTTGATGGACACGAGTTTGGGTAAACTCCGAGAGTTGGTGATGGACAGGGAGGCCTGTGGTGCTGTGGTTCATGGGGTCGTAAAGAGTCGGACACGACTGAGCAACTTAATTGAACTGAACTTAGAGTAATGGAAATAAAAATAAACAAATGAGACCTAATTAAACTTAAAAGGTTTTCACAGCAAAGGAAGACATAAGCAAAACGAAAAGACAACCCTCAAAGTTGGAGAAAATATTTGAAACATTGGAATAAATGACAAAGGATTAATCCTCAAAATATACAAAGAGCTTGCACAGTTGAATATCAAAAGAGAAACAGCCCAATCAAAATACGGGTGGAAGATTAAATAGAAATCTCTTCAAAGAAGACATACAGGTGGCCAAAACCATATAAAAAATTGCTCAACATCACTAATTATTAGATAAATATAAATCAAAACTACAATGAGGTATCATTTCACAATGGTCTGAATGGCCATCACCAAAAAATCCACAGACAATAAATGCTGCAGAGCATATGGAGAAAACGTAATGCTCCTACACTGTTGAAATGAAAATTGGCACATCCACTGTGGAAAACAGTAAAGAGGCTTCTCAAAAAATTAAAACTAGAGCTACCATATAATCCAACAATCCCACTCCTGGACATATGCTCAGAGATAAACTACAATTCAAAAAGATATGTG
This sequence comes from Bos grunniens, assembly GCF_055505025.1. Lineage (NCBI taxonomy): Eukaryota > Metazoa > Chordata > Mammalia > Artiodactyla > Bovidae > Bos > Bos grunniens. Next base: position 2,440,098 of record NC_141179.1, on the reverse strand, counting down.
TGCTCCAGTTTTAATTGCAGGGTTATTTACAATAGCCAGGACATGGAAACAATCTAAATGTCCATCAACAGAGGAATGAATAAATAAGATGTGGCACATATACAATGGAATACTACTCAGCCAAGAAAAAAAAATAATGCTATTTGCAGTAACATGGATGGACCTAGAGATTGTAATACTGAGTAAAGTAAGTCAGACAGAGGAGGGTAAATATCATATGATATTGCTTATATGTGGAATCTGAAACAAAAAAATAGTACAAATGAACATTTTTACAAAACAGAAATAAAGTGTAGAAAATAAATTTATGGTTACCTAGGCTTCCACCCAAGCAGGGGAGAGACAAATTGGGAGATTGAAATTGACATATACACACTACCATATACAAATAGTAAAGACCTACTGTGTAGCACAGGGAACTCTTCTCAATACTCTGTATTGATTTTTGTGGGAAAAGAATCTAGAGTGGATAAATATATATATATATATATATATATATGTATGTATGTATGTATAACTAATTCCCTTTGCTGTACAGCAAAAGCTAACACAACATTTTAAATCAACTATACTATATATATATATATATTTTTTTTTTAATGTATTAGACTTTGCAGAAAGAGCAGGTGAGAGTTTAAAACAGAGGGGACGTATATGAGGTCAACTTGGCTCTGGTTAAAAGCCAACCAAGGATTGAAGTAGAATGTAAAGTCTCATTTAGTGTATCTTTAGCTTCCAGATGTTTTCTTTCTCAACCCTTAAATATGATAAGTTGTTTCTGGTGCTGGCCAGTTTGCAATGTGTCAATCCTGCACAAATTAAACCCAATCTCTCAGAAATAAGCTTTACACCTGCATGAAAGTGTGGTTTTGTGGAATGAATAAGAATGAAAATGAGAACCATATCATAGCTCCCTAGTTCACAAATACTATATAGAATAAGCTGGTACTTACTAATAGTAATTTTCACAAAGAATGTCTGATTGAGATTTTGCTCCAACATTTCAGGGATTATCTAAACATTTCATAAAATTGAATATTTTTAGTAATTAAACTTGTAAAACTCATATGGAAACTTTTGAAATACTGGATATAACCAATGCTTTATTCTGTAATGCTGTGAAAGCAGAAGTAGCTTTATTCTGCTATCTTGAAAACTATAATAAATAAAATAAAATAGCTTTCCTGTGTTTCATACACATCACTAGTTTATAAAAAATTATTTTAGAAGATATTAAACTACCAAAAAATTCAGTTTTTTTAATGATAAAAGTATATGAAAATATATTTTATTGCTACCTTTGAAGATACCAATGAGTCTACAGAGCAGCTCATTAGTAACTGCCATTAGATTTTTCTCTAAAAAGGAATTTCAGCATTGCAAAATAAGAATTTTAATTTCTTTTTTTAAATATAAATTTATTTATTTTAATTGGAGGTTAATTAATTTACAATACTGTATTGGTTTCTAATATAGAAATAAAGTTATACTTTTTTAAAAAAATTGAATTACTTTTTCCTAAAATTCCTTATTCCTAATTTTCTAAACATTTCTAAAAACATTCATTGAAAAAATAAATATAGCATAAATAAAGATCTTTTGATGTTGTTTTATCTTTATTCTTTTTATTATAGTAAACTATTACTACATCCACAGGTGAGTGTGAATTAACTAAGTATTCACGGTATCTAAAGAGAGATACTGAACTTTAGAAAAATCTTTACTTGCTTTTCAGGACAACAATCCAATCTACTCATAGAAAATTGTTCTCACCAGTTGAAAATATCTAACAGTCTATCATGAATTCCTGTAAATTATCAGTAAAATAAGTACATCTAAATTATTTAAACCAAAATAATCTTTCTTATGTTGAACTATTCTTTTTTAGAAATATATGCAAACTATTGGTTTGTTTCATTGTCATTCTCATTGAGGGAATTACAGCATAGTAGTTTTCTGAATAATATATAATGAAATTTTTTTGCATTTATACAGTATGATTGATTTTTTTTTTACTTAAACCACTTAATTTCTAAAGTGGCTTATGAATTTCTTTGTATTAGAATAAATCACTTTTACAAGAAAAAATTATTAACATATTATTTTCTTATCATGTTTCCATGTGAAATTATGGTGCAATAGTTAAAATTCTTCTTTTTTAAAAATATAATCATTCAGTAGAGTTAAATTTATTGCCTTGTATTTTCTTATATCTTCACAGATTGTGAGTGTTGGAAAGCACGTTAAAGGCTACCATTATATCATTGCAAACTTGGTAAGAACTCTTTATTTTCTATGTTATATAAGAATTGTTCAGACAGTCAAGATCATGTTAACCGCACCTTAAAATAATACTGTAATAAATTGTTAAACTACATTACTTATTAAGGTTTTTTACAACACATAGGATGATACGTTTATGTGTTCACAAAAAAAGGCATTAAGAAATGGAGAGTTTTATTTAAGATTGTCTGAAGGATAATAACCTAGGGGATAGTATTTCAGAAATCTTTGGAGGAATGTTCTTCCCATTAGAGGTCAAAGCAACAAGATTTTCTCCACAACTAAGAGGTAAAATTGTAAGTTTTTGAGTTAAAGAGTTATGCATCCAACTAACATATTGACATGAGCTTCCCTAGTGGCTTAGTTGTTAAGTATCTGCCTGCCAATGCAGGAGATGGGGGTCCAATCACTGAGCTGGGAAGATCCCTTGGAGAAGGAAATGGCAACCCACTCCAGTATTCCTGCCTGGGAAATCCAACGGACAGAGTTGCCTGGTGGGCTACAGTCCATGGGGTGGTAAGGAGTCATACACATTGGCAGTTTGTGTTGTTTTTGTTTGGTTGGTTTTGTTTTGTTTTAATATAAATTTATTTATTTTAATTGGAGGCTAATTACTTTACAATATTGTAGTGGTTTTGCCATTGGAGAAGGCAATGGCACCCCACTCCAGTACTCTTGCCTGGAAAATCCCATGGACGGAGGAGCCTGGTAGGCTGCAGTTCATGGGGTCGCGAAGAGTCGGATAGACTGAGCGACTTCACTTTCACTTTTCACTTTCATGCATTGAAGAAGGAAATGGCAACCCACTCCAGTGTTCTTGCCTGGAGAATCTCAAGGATGGGGGAGCCTGGTGGGCTGCCGTCTATGGGATCACAGGAGTCGGACACGACTGAAGTGACTTAGCAGCAGCAGCAGTGGTTTTCCCATACATTGACACGGATCCACCACAGGTGTACATGTGTTTCCCATCCTGAACCCCCCTCCCACCTCCCTCCCCATACCATCCCTCTGGGTCATCCCACTGCACCAGTCCCGAGCACCCTGTATCATGCATCAAACCTGGACTGGCGATCTTTTTCACATATGATAATATGCATGTTTCAATACCATTCTCCCAAATCATCCCACCCTCGCCCTCTCCCACTGAGTCCAAAAGACTGTTCTATACATCTGTGTCTCTTTTGCTGTCTCACATGTGAGGTTATCGTTACCACCTTTCTAAATTCCATATATATGCGTTACTATACTGTATTGGTGTTTTTCCTTCCAACTTATTTCACTCTGTGTAATAGGCTCCAGTTTCATCCACCTCATTAGAAATGATTCAAATATACTCTTTTTAATGTCTGAGTAATATTCCATTGTGTATATGTACTGCTGCTTTCTTATCCATTCATCTGCCGATGGACATCTAGGTTGCTTCCACGTCCTGACTATTATAAACAGTGCTGCGATAAACACTGGGGGACACATGTCTCTTTCAGTTCTGGTTTCTTCAGTGTGTGTGCCCAGCAGTGGGACTGCTGGGTCATATGGTAGTTCTATTTCCAGTTTTCTATGGAAACTCCGCACTGTTCTCCATAGTGGCTGTACTAGTTTGCATTCCTACCAACAATGTAAGAGAGTTCCCTTTTCTCCACACCCTCTCCAGCATTTATTGCTTGTAGACTTTTGGATCGCAACCATTCTGACTGGCGAAATGGTACCTCATTGTGGTTTTGATTTGCATTTCTCTGATAATGAGTGATGTCGAGCATCTTTTCATGTGTTTGTTAGCCTTCTGTATGACTTCTTTGGAGAAATGTCTGTTTAGTTCTTGGCCCATTTTTTGATTGGGTTGTTTATTTTTCTGGAATTGAGCTGCAGGAGTTGCTTGTATATTTTTGAGATTAATTCTTTGTCCATTGCTTTGTTTGCTATTATTTTCTCTCATTCTAAAGGCTATCTTTTCACCTTGCTTATAGTTTCCTTTGTTGTGCAAAAGCTTTTAAGTTTAATTAGGTAATATTTGTTTATTTTTGCTTTTATTTCCAATATTCTGGGAGGTTGATCATAGAGGATCCTGCTGATTTTTGTCAGAGAGTGTTTTGCCTATGTTTTCCTCTAGAAGTTTTATAGTTTCTAGTCTTATGTTTATATCTTTAATCCATTTTGAGTTTATTTTTGTGTATGGTGTTAGAAAGTGTTCTAGTTTCATTCTTTTACAAATGGTTGACCAGTTTTCCCAGCATCAATTGTTAAAGAGATTGTCTTTTCTCCATTGTATATTCTTGCCTCCTTTGTCAAAGGTAAGGTGTCCATAGGTGCGTGGATTTATCTCTGGGCTTTCTATTTTGTTCCGTTGATCTATATTTCTGTCTTTGTGCTAGTACCATACTGTCTTGATCACTGTAGGTTTGTAGTATAGTCTGAAGTCAGGCAGGTTGATTTCTCCAGTTCCATTCTTTTTTCTCAAGATTGCTTTGGTTAATTGAGGTTTTTTAACTTCCATACAAACTGTGAAATTATTTGTTCTAGTCCTATGAAAAATATCATTGGTAGCTTGATAGGGATTGCACTGAATCTGTAGATTACTTTGGGTAGTATACTCATTTTCACTATATTGATTCATCTGATCCATGAACATGGTATATTTTTCCATCTACTTGTGTTCTCTGATTTCTTTCATCAGTGTTTTATAGTTTTCTCTATATAGGTCTTTTGTTTCTTTAGGTAGATATATTCCTAAGTATTTTATTCTTTTCGTTGCAATGGTGAATGGAGTTGTTTCCTTAATTTCTCTTTCTGTTTTCTCATTGTTGGTGTATAGGAATGCAAGGGATTTCTGTGTGTTAATTTTAAATACTGGAACTTTACTATATGATTAGCTCTAGTAATTTTCTGGTGGAGTCTTTAGGGTTTTCTATAATAGAGGATCATGTTATCTGCAAACAGTGAGAGTTTTACTTCTTCTCTTCCAATCTGAATTTCTTTTATTTCTTTTTCTACTCTGATTGAAGTGGCCAAAACATCCAACACTATGCTGAAGAGTAGTGGTGAGAGTGGGCACCCTTGTCTTGTTCCTGACTTTAGGGGAAATGCTTTCAATTTTTTGCCATTGAGGATAATGTTTGCTGAAGGCTTGTCATATGTAACTTTTATTATGTTGTGGTATGTTCCTTCTATGCTTGATTTCTGGAGGGTTTTTATCATAAATGGATGTTGAATTTTGTCAAAGGCTTTCTTTGCATCTATTGAGATAATCATATAGTTTTTTATCTTTCAATTTGTTAATGTGGTGTATTATGTTGATTGATTTGCAGATATTGAAGAATACTTGCATCAATGGGATAAAGCCCACTTGGTCATGATGTATGATCTTTTATTTTATTTATTTATTTATTTTTTTTTTTTAGGGTGGTGGTGATGGGGAGGGGGGGGAGGACAAGAGGTAGCAGGAGAAGAGGGGATGGGCCGGTAACCTTAAGATACTTCGTCAAAACCATCGGCTGCCCGGGCCTCCCCGGAGCGTCCGACGCTGCGTCCTGCTCGGCCCCCGTGTGGCGCCGTCCCCGGCTGCCTGTATGATGTTTTAATTATGTTGCTTGATTCTCTTTGCTAGAATTTTATTAAGGATTTTTGCACCTATGTTCATCAGTAATTTTGGCCTGTAGTTTTCTTTTTTTTTTTTTTTTTGTGGCATCTTTGGTTTTGGTATTAGGGTGATGGTGGCCTCATAGAATGAGTTTGGAAATTTACCTTCCTCTGAAATTTTCTGGAAGAGTTTGAGCAGGATAGGTGTTAGCTCTTCTCTAAATTTTTGGTAGAATTCAGCTGTGAAGCCGTTTGGTCCTGGGCTTTTGTTTGCTGGAAGATTTCTGATTACAGTTTCTATTTTAGTGCTTGTGATGGGTCTGTTAAGATTTTCTATTTCTTCCTGGTTAAGCTTTGGAAATTTGTACTTTTCTAAGAATTTTTCCATTTCTTCCAAATTGTCCATTTTATTGGCATATAGTTGTTGATAGTAGTCTCTTATGATCCTTTGTATTTCTGTGTTATCTGTTGTGATCTCTCCATTGTCATTTCTAATTTCGTTGATTTGATTCGTCTCCATTTGTTTCTTGATGAGTCTGGCTAATGGTTGTCAATTTTATTTATCTTCTCAAAGAACTAACTTTTAGCTTTGTTGATTTTTGCTATGGTAACTTTTGTTTCTTTAACATTTATTTCTGCCCTAAGTTTTAAGATTTCTTTCCTTCTACTAACACTGGGGTTCTTTTTCCTTCCTTTTCTAATTTCTTTAAGTGTAGAGTTACTTAAGTTATTTATTTGACTTTTTTCTTGTTTCTTAAGGTAAGCCTGTAATGCTGTGAACCTTCCCCTTCAGTTCAGTTCAGTTATGTCACTCAGTAGTGTCCAACTCTTTGCGACTCCATGAACTGCAGCACACCAGGCCTCCCTGGCCATCACCAGCTCCCGGAGCTTACTCAAACTCATGTCCATTAAGTCAGTGACACCATACAACCATCTCATCCTCTGTCATCCCCTTCTCCTCCTGCCCTCAATCTTTTCCCGGATAAGGGTCTTTTCAAATGAGTCAGCTCTTCACATCAGGTGGCCAAAGTATTGGAGTTTCAGCTTCAACATCAGTCCTTCCAATGAATACCCAGGACTGATCTCATTTAGGATGAACTGGTTAGATCTCCTTGCAGTCCAAGGGACTCTCAAGAGTCTTCTCCAACACCACAGTTCAAAAGCATCAATTCTTCGGTCTCAGCTTTCTTTATAGTCCAACTCTCACATCCATACATGACCACTGGAAAAACCATAGCCTTGACTAGACGGACCATTGTTGGCAAAGTAATGTCTCTGCCTTTTATTATGTTGTCTAAGCTGGTCATAACTTTTCTTCCAAGTGAGTGAACTCTCTCAGTTGTTTCTGACTCTTTGCGACCCCATAGACTATAGCCTACCAGGCTCCTCCATCCACGGGATTTTTCAGGCAAGAGTACTGGAGTGGGTTGCCATTTCCTTCTTCCAAGTAGTAATCGTCTTTTAATTTCATGGCTGCAATCGCCATCTGCTGTGACTTTAGAGCCCAGAAAAATAAAGTCAGCCACTGTTTCCACTGTTCCCCCATCTATTTGCCATGAAGTGATGGGGCCAGACGTCATGATCTTAGTTTTCTGAATGCTGAGCTTTGAGCCAACTTTTTCACTCTCCTCTTTCACTTTCATCAAGAGACTCTTTAGTTGTTCTTCACTTTCTGCCATAAGAGTGGTGTCATCTGCATATCTGAGGTTATTGATATTGCACCTGGCAATCTTGATTCCAGCTTGTGCTTCCTCCAGCCCAGCGTTTCTCATGATGTATTCTACATATAAGTTAAATAAGCAGGGTACAATATACAGCCTTGATGTACTTCTTTTCCTATTTGGAACCAGTCTGTTGCTTCATGTCCAGTTCTAACTGTTGCTTCCTGACCTGCATACAGGTTTCTCAAGAGGCAGGTCAGGTGGTCCTGTATGCCCATCTCTTTCAGAATTTTCCACCATTTATTGTCATCTACACAGTCAAAGGCTTTGGCATAGTCAATAAAGCAGAAATAGATGTTTTTCTGGAATTCTCTTGTTTTTTGATGATCCATCGGATGTTGGCAATTTGATCTCTGGTTCCTCTGCCTCTTCTAAAACCAGCTTGAACATCTGGAAGTTCACAGTTTTCATATTGCTGAAGCCTGGCTTGGAGAATTTTAAGCATTACTTTACTAGCATTTGAGATGAGCAAAAAGGTGAAATTTATTGTTTTGGGTTGCAATGTCCTATAGATATCAATTAGGTAAGTGGTCTACTGTATCATTTAAAGTTTGTTTTTCCTTGTTAATTTTCTGTTTAGCTGATCTACCCATAGGTGTGAGTGGGGTATTAAAGTCTCTCACTATTATTGTGCTATTGTTACTTTCCCCTTTCATACTTGTTAGCATTTGCCTTACATATTGTGGTGCTTCTATGTTTCATGCATATATATTTCCAATTCTTATATCTTCTTCTTGGATTGATCCTTTAATCATTATGGAGTGTCTTTCTTTGTCTCTTTTCATGGCCTTTATTTCAGTCTATTTTATCTGATATGACTATTGCTACTCCTGCTTTCTTTTGGTCTTTATTTGCATGGAATATCTTTTTCCAGCCCTTCACTTTTAGTCTATATGTGTCCCTTGTTTTGAGGTGGGTGTCTTGTAGACAACATATGTAGGGGTCTTGTTTCTGTATCCTTTCAGCCAGTCTTTGTCTTTTGGTTGGGGCAGTCAACAGATTTACATTTAAGGTAATTATTGATAAGTATGATCCTGTTACCATTTACTTTGTTGTTTTGGGTTTGAGTTTATACACTCTTTCTGTTTCCTGTCTAGAGAAGATCCTTTAGCACTTGTTGGAGAGCTGGTTTGGTGGTGCTGAATTCTCTCAGCTTTTGCTTGTCTGTAAAGCTTTTGATTTTTCCTTCATATTTGAATGAGATCCTTGCTGGGTACAGTAATCTGGGCTGTAGGTTATTTTCTTTATCACTTTAAGTATGTCCTGCCATTCCCTCCTGGCTTGAAGAGTTTCTATTGAAATATCAGCTGTTATCCTTATGGGAATCCCCTTGTGTATTTGTTGTTTTTCCCTTGCTGCTTTTAATATTTGTTCTTTGTGTTTGATCTTTGTTAATTTGATTAATATGTGTCTTGGCTTTATCCTGTTTGGGACTCTCTGGGTTCCTTGGACTTGGATGACTATTTCCTTCCCCATTTTAGGGAAGTTTTCAACTCTCATCTTCTCAAGTGTTTTCTCATGGCCTTTCTTTTTGTCTTATTCTTCTGCAATTCCTATGGTTTGAATATTCAGGCATTTACCATTGTCCCAGAGGCTTCTGAGGTTGTCCTCATTTCTTTTACTTCTTTTTTCCTCTCTGTCTCATTTATTTCTACCATTCTATCTTCTACCTCATTTGTCCTAACTTCTGCCTCTGTTATTTTACTGTTGGTTACCTCCAGAATGTTTTTATCTCATTTATTGCATTATTCATTATATATCGACTCTTTTTTATTTCTTCTAGGTCCGTGTTAAACATTTCTTGCATCTTCTCAATCCTTGTCTCCAGGCTATTTATCTGTAACTCCATTTTGTTTTCAAGATTTTGGATCATTTTTCATTATCATTATTTGGAATTCTTTATCAGGTAGATTCCTTAGTTTTTCCTCTTTTGTTTGATTTGGTGGGCATTTATCCTGTTCCTTTACCTGTTGAGTATTTCTCTGCCTTTTCATCTTGTTTATATTGCTGTGTTTGGGGTGGCCTTTCTGTATTCTGGCAGTTTGTGGTTCTTCTTTATTGTGGAGGTTCCTCACTGTGGGTGGGGTTGGATGGGTGGCTGGTCAAGGTTTCCTGGTTAGGGAAGCTTGTGTCAGTGTTCTGTTGGGTGGAACTGGATTTCTTCTCTCTGGAGTGCAATGAAGTCTCCAGTAGTGAGTTTTGAGATGTCAATGGGCTTGGTGTGACTTGGGGCATCCTGTATACTGAAGCTCAGGGCTATGTTCCGTGTTGCTGGAGAATTTGTGTGGTACGTCTTGCTCTGGAACTTGTTGACTCTTGGGTGGTGCTTGGTTTCAGTGTAGGTATGGAGGCTTTTGATGAGCTCTTATCGATTAATGTTCCCTGGAGTGAGGAGTTCTCTGGTGTTCTCAGGTTTTGGACTTAAGCCTCCTGCTTCTGGTTTTCAGTCTTATTATTACAGTAGCCTCAAGACTTCTCCATCTATACAGCACTGATGATAAAACAAATAGGTTGAAAAGTTTCTCCACAGTGAGGGACACCCAGAGAGGTTCACAGAGTTACATGGAGAGGAGAAGAGGGAGGAAGGAGATAGGGGTCACCAGGAGTAGAAGAGGGGGAATCAAAAGGGAAGAGAGCAATATAGCCAGTAATCTCTTCCCTATGTGTTCTCCACAGTCTGGACCCCTCAGAGATGTTCATGGAGTTACATAGATAAGAGAAGAGGGAGGAAGGAGACAGAGGTGGCCAAGAGGATAAAAGGGGGAATCAAAAGGAGCGAGACAGATCCAGCCAGTAATCAGTTCCTTACGTGTTCTCCACAGCCCAGAAAGAGATTCCCACAGTTGGGTAGAGAAAAGAGGGGAGGGAGGAGATAGAGAAAAAGGAGAGTCAAAAAGGGGGAGAGAGCAATCAAGCCAGTAATCTCACTCCCAAGTAAAAATGGGTACTGAAGATTGGGTTCTTAAAGGTACAAAATTGATAACATATACCAAAAAGCAAAGATTAAATATCTAGAGTAGAAGTTAGATTCTCAAAAATACAATATTAAAAAAAAAAAAAAACAAAGTCACAAAAATTATATATATATAATAGTTTATATATATATAATAATAGTATATATATAGTATATATAACTATAATAGTTTATATATATTATAGTTTATATATATGATATATATATTATAAATATATATACATATAATAAATAAATACATATAATATATATATGAAGTTTGCTTTAAAAATAGGGTTTTTTTGCAGGGTAATAGTAGGTTATAAAAATGAAAATTAAAGAAGTAGTAGAGGACTTAAATTTAAAAAAAAATTAAAAATGACAATAGTAAAAACATATCTAGGAATTTCTCTGGAGCTGGTGCAGAGAGTGTGAGGTCAGATCATTTTCAGATAGTTCCTTGATCTGTCTTATACTTCTCAAGATTTATAGGCCCCTTCCAATCTAGTCAGTGCTAACTACAGGGTTTTAATCTGTTGCACCTGTCACTTCCAAAGCAGTTCCCTCTCTTTATTTTAGCTTCTTCTGTTGCTGGTCTCTTCAGTGTCTTATTTCTGCTCTGACACAAGGCGGCGGTGGTGGTCACTTTTTTAGGCTCACTTGTTCAGTCATGCTGTGGGGAGGGAGGATCACTGCAAACAAATATCACTGGCGTGTGTGGGGAGTTCTCGCAGTGACTCAGCCACATTGGGTTTCCTCCCGCTCATGGCATGTGTGCTTTCATGGTCTACACTTCTCACACTCTAGGTTGCTCTTCTGGGAACTGTCTGAGGCGGGCCCTGGATTGCGTGCACTTCCCAGGTCTAAGTCGCTCAGGTTCAGGTTCTCAGGCATTCCACAAAGGTGCAGACTTGGTTGGGCCTGCGTTTTGTGCCCTTCCCAGGTCCAAGGAGCTCAGGTGACCAGGTGCTTGGTAAGCGCAGTCACCCCCAGGTGGGGGTGCATCTTATCGCCTCCCCCGTCCCAGCTGCTCGGTTTTCTGGGTGTACAATGGGAGTGCCTTCTCAGGTGTGCCGTGCGTATCTTCTGGGGGCTGATCTCTGGCTATGACCCTCCCGGCGGATGTCAACCATCCAGAATCCCAAGAAGTCTTGGTTAGCAACAAAGCCTGCTTGCAGTTTGATAAAGGATGCCTCTCTGGGGCCACGATTGCCCCTTTCTGGCTCTGGCTGCCCCCACCTGCCTGTCTGCAGCAGGGGATGGACTGGTCTGCAGCCAGCTAGCTCTGCTCAGTCCTTTGTTATGTGAGCTGGCCTGGCAGTGTCTTAAGTTAGGGCTTTTCACCCGATAGTTCTCTCTCTCTCTCTCTATTTTTTTTTTTTTTTTTTCCTCTCTCTCTCTGGCTATCCCACAGTCTGGGTTGCTATCTCAAGTTAGTTCCCTAGATTGCCCTCAGGGCATTCAGGCCCAGTCCTTACTCTAAGCAATGCAGCCAGTGCCTCCCTGTCCAGCCCCCACTTGCTAGTGGTGGATGCGAGCATCTGGGCTGCTTCTCTGCTGGGAGTTGCATGTAATCTGTGGGATTTAATTATTTATTTATTTATTTTTCCTCCCAGGAAAGATGTAAGGCAAGTTCTTTTAGATTTCTTGGCAAAGCGCAAGTATTTCTTGCTAATTTTGGAAGTGTGGGGGAAAACTGACCATGCAGAGGGTCAGTTTCCTTGAATTATTTAGTATCATCTACCCCTAATGGCTTAATCTCAAAAGTGGTTTATCCTAGAGAAGTTAAGAATGTGTTTTCTCTTTTTCCACTGTATATTTCCTTGATGAGGATCTTGTGCTTAAAGCAGGAAAAGAACTGAAGACTACAAAAGGGATACATATGCATCTACTCTTTTCATGTAGCAAGGAGTCCATCACACTTTGAGACAGGAATTTTAAGTCTTTAATGAACTAGGTTTCACTATGGATTTGAGCCATTAAATGAAGCCATAAACTGTAAAGTCTTATTGTATTGTGTTTCTTAAATAAAGTATAATTTTGTTACTTAATATTATCATGAAAATACTGGGGAAATTTGACTTTTTTTCATTGTTTTTAGTAGTCAGGATGCTTTATTTTTTTTTTTTTTTTTAATTCTTTCTCGCGCCCAAGGTGACACCGCGCGCGCAACAGGGGCGAGGGCGCGCGCGCACGCCCCTCCGGCTCTCAGGTCCAGCGCTAGCTGGTAGTTGGCGCAGGCGCAGGCGCGAGCGCAAAGGCGGCCGGGAGTCTGGATGCTTTAATATATTTTATAAAAATGTAAATCTTAAAGCAAATATATCTTAATATTAATCACTATATGAGAAAAAGAGAGACATTTATTTACATGACATATCATGTTACAAAGACAATATACAAGGAGATTCTAGCAAATAGAGGGTTTTAATAACATCTGTTCTTTCCAAACAGTGTAATTCAGAAGGGAAAATAGACGACAATATGCTATAGATTATCATGCCAGAAAGAAATTCCTGACATTGACAAACCAGTGAAAAATTAAAAGAATTAATAGTTCTCCTAATGGGTATAACAGCCTATACTAAACAACCCTAGTAGATGACATCATATTCAAGTTATTATATAATAGCTTCCCTGATAACTCAGTTGTAAAGAATCCACCTGCAATGCAGGAGACACCAGTTCAATTTCCAGGTTGGGAAGATCTCTTAGAGAAGGGATAGACTACCCATTCCAGTATTCTTGGGCTTCCCTGGTGACTCAGACAGTAAAGAATCTGTCTGAAATGCAGGATACATGGGTTCAATTCCTTGGTTGGGAAAATCCCCTGGAGGAGAGCATGACAACCTACACCAGTATTCTTGCCTGGAGAATCCCCACAGACAAAGGATCCTGGCAAGCTACAATCCATGGGGTTGCAAATAGTCTGACACAGCTGAGGGACTAAGCATAGGATACAGCAATAATATAAGAAGTAGAAAAGACCAATTTAGTTGGAGGGATTAAGATGGAGACTCAGGAAATCACTGAACTCCCTTCCTCCTACAGACACACAAACAGAGCTATGCCTCTGAGGGAAATCCACAAACTAGCTGAGTGACTCCTACACATCAGGCAACTGAGAAAATACTGACGTAGATATAAGTTGAAAAGGTCGAGACACACTCTTTTCATAAACACTACCCGCAGTGTAGTCCATAGATAAAATCAGGATGGAATCCCCCACTCTGTTTCTACATGAAGAAAGAAAGATTTGGAGCACATATTTAGCACACCAGATTTTAAGGCTGTGATTCAAGAAATAACCCTCAAAAAAACCTAGGTGCAAAAGACAATGGAGCATGCATCCACATGACCCACGGGTCTATAGAAATCAAAGAAGTCATTCTTAATAGCCACATAAGTACTCACTGCACCTACCACCGCAGGTCTCAGCACAAAGAGAGCAGGCAAACTCCTACCTCCCAGTTTTCCCTGGAAGGAGATTTACTTTACAGCCTGCTGTCTAAGAGTTCTTCCTCAAAGGATCTGGCTGCAAGCATCTGGGGTTTGACTGTGATCATCCACAGAGCTCAGTGGAGTCAATGGGCATTTATGTCACCTATCCCTCCTTGTTCCAAGTGTAAAACCATGTTGTCAACACGTCTGTATAAGGAGGTTGTACAGATGCCTGTTACTCCACCTTTTCCTGCTCCCATCAACAGGACTACTCAATATGACAGCCAACAGACCTGGCATTCACAAGTTCTACAGAACTTCAGCAGTCAATAAAAAAGGTCTTAACACGTGTACATGAGAGTACTCACTGGGCTACCCTTCAGAACTCAACATAGAGGGTATAGGAAAAATATTCATTTCCCAGTCTTTTCCCTGAAATGAATTTGACAGCATACTTATAAGGTACTGCCTAAATGTCAGAATTAAAATTGGACTGCATGTAGGTGCTGACTATGATATTCTTCTTTAAGACACTGGCAAGTATTGTCAAATCCTCAACTACTTGGGACCACTAAGAAAAAAGAAGGTGGTTCATCTCCTACATAAGATGAATTTTTCTAGACTAGGAGAGGTGACTGTTTTATCTAGTGAGCAGAAACCAACAGAGAGGATCAAGAAAAAATAAATAAATAAAAGTAATATTTTCCAAACAAAAGAACAATATAAATCTCTAGAAGAAAATTTTAATGAAATGAAGATAAGTGATTTACTGAATAGAGAGTTCAAAATAACAATTATAAAGATGCTTACTGAGGTCACAGGAATAATTAATGAACAAAATGAGAATTTCAATGAGGAGACAAAAAATACTTAAAAGTACCAAAGAGAAGTCACAGAGATGAGGAAATACAATAAATGAAAAAATTCACTTTAGGAGTTAAACTGCAAATTTGACTAAGTGGAAGAAAATGTCAGTTAACTGGAGTACACAGTAGTGCAATTCATTCAGTTAGAAAAAGCAGAAAGCATGACGATAGCTTAAGGGACTTATGATACATTATCAAATGAAAAAATATTTATATTATCAGTTCAGTTCAGTCGCTCAGTCGTGTACGACTTTTTGTGACCCCTGTGGACTGCATGCAGCACGCCAGGCCATCAGTCACCAGCTGCCGGAGTTCATTCGAACTCATGCTCATTGAGTCGGTGATGCCACCCAACAATCTCGTCCTATGTCGTCCCTTTCTCCTCCTACCTTCAATCTTTCCCAGCATCAGGGTCTTTTCAAACAAGTCAGTTCTTCACATCAGGTGGCCAAAGTATTGGAGTTTCAGCTTCAGCATCAGTCCTTCCAATGAATATTCAGGGCTGGTTTTCTTTAGGATGGACTGGTTGGATCTCCTTGCAGTCCAAGGGACGCTCAAGAGTCTTCTCCAATACCACAGTTCAAAACCATCACTTCTTTGGTGCTCAGCTTTCTTTATAGTCCAACTCTCACATCCATACATGACTACTGGAAAAACCATAGCCTTGACTAGACAGACCTTTGTTGGAAAAATAATGTCTCTGCTTTTTAATATGCTGTTTGGGTTGGTCATAACTTTCCTTCCAAGGAGTAAGCGTCTTTAATTTCATGACTGCAATCACCATCTGCAGTGACTTTGGAGCCCAAAAAAATAAAGTTTCTCACTGTTTCCACTGTTTCCCCATCTATTTGACATGAAGCAGTGGGACCAAATGCCATGATCTTACTTTTCTGAATGTTGAACTTTAAGCCAACTTTTTCTCTCTCCTCTTTCACTTTTTTTTTAATATAAATTTATTTATTTTAGTTGGAGGTTAATTACTTTACAATATTGTATTGGTTTTGCCATACATCAACATGAATCCACCACAGGTATATACGTGTTCCCCATCCTGAACCCTCCTCCCTCCTCCCTCCCCGTACCATCCCTCTGGGTTGTCCCAGTACACCAGCCCCAAGCATCCAGTATCATGCATCAAACCTGGACTGGCGATTCGTTTCATATATGATATTATACATGTTTCAATGTCATTCTCCCAAATCATCCCACCCTCTCCCTCTCCCTCTCCCTCTCCCTCTCCCTCTCCCTCTCCCTCTCCCTCTCCCTCTCCCTCTCCCTCTCCCTCTACCACAGAGTCCAAAAGACTGTTTTATACATCTGTGTCTCTTTTGCCGTCTCACATGTGGGGTTATCGTTACTGCCTTTTTAAATTCCATATATATGCATTAGTATACTGTATTGGTGATTTTCTTTCTCGCTTACTTCACTCTGTATAATAGGCTCCAGTTTCATCCACCTCATTAGAACTGATTCAAATGTATTCTTTTTAATGGCTGAGTAATACTCCATTGTGTATATGTACCACAGCTTTCTTATCCATTCACCTGCTGATGGACATCTAGGTTGCTTCCATGTCATGGCTATTATAAACAGTGCTGCGATGAACACTGGGGGACATGTGTCTCTTTCAATTCTGGTTTCCTCGGTGTGTATGCCCAGCAGTGGGATTGCTGGATCATAAGGCAGTTCTATTTACAGTTTTTTAAGGAATCGCTACACTGTTCTCCATAGTGGCTGTACTAGTTTGCATTCCCACCAACAGTGTGAGAGGGTTCCCTTTTCTCCACACCCTCTCCAGCATTTATTGCTTGTAGATTTTTGGATTGCAGCCATTCTGACTGGGGTGAAATGGTACCTCATTGTGGTTTTGTTTTGCATTTCTCTGATAATGAGTGATGTTGAGCATCTTTTCATGTGTTTGTTAGCCATCTGTATGTCTTCTTTGGAGAAATGTCTATTTAGTTCTTTGGCCCATTTTTTGATTGGGTCGTTTATTTTTCTGGAGTTGAGCTGCAGGAGTTGCTTGTATATTTTTGAGATTAGTTGTTTGTCAGTTGCTTCATTTGCTAATATTTTCTCCCATTCTGAAGGCTATCTTTTCACCTTGCTTATAGTTTCCTTTTTTGTGCAGAAGCTTTTAAGTTTAATTAGGTCCCATTTGTTTATTTTTGTTTTTATTTCCGATATTCTGGGAGGTGGGTCATAGAGGATCCTGCTGTGATTTATTACCCCACATCCGAGGTCAGGGGCAGCGGCCGAGAGTGCCAGGCTGCGATGGTGCAGGAATGGCCGAGAAGAGCTACCCCGCATCTGAGGTCAGGGGTGGTGGCTGAGAGGAGCTACCCAATGCCCAAGGCCAGGGGCAGAGGCCAGGAGGACCAACTCCAAGCCCGAGGCCAGGGGCGGTGGACGGGTGGACCAACCCCATGTCCAAGGAGTGGTGGCTGCACGGGTGCAGGAGGGACTAGAGAAGCTATCCCACGTTGAAGGTCAGGAAGGGTGGCGGTGAGGAGATACCCCTTGTACAAGGTAAGGAGCAGTGGCTGTGCTTTGCTGGAGCAACCGTGAAGAGATACCACGCCCAAGGTAAGAGAAACCCAAGTAAGATGGTAGGTGTTGCAAGAGGGCATCAGAGGGCAAACACACTGAAACCATACTCACAGAAAACTAGTCAACCTAATCACACTAGGACCACAGCCTTGTCTAACTCAATGAAACTAAGCCATGCCCCTGGGGCAACCCAAGACAGGCGGGTCATGGTGGAGAGATCAGACAGAATATGGTCCACTGGAGAAGGGAATGGCAAACCACTTCAGTATTCTTGCCTTGATAACCCCATGAACAGTATGAAAAGGCAAAATGATAGGATACTGAAAGAGGAACTCCCCAGGTCAGTAGGTGCCCAATATGCTACTGGAGATCAGTGGAGAAATAACTCCAGAAAGAATGAAGGGATGAAGCCAAAGCAAAAAGAATACCCAGCTGTGGATGTGACTGGTGATAGAAGCAAGGTCCGATGCTGTAAAGAGCAATATTGCATAGGAACCTTGAATGCCAGGTCCGTTAATCAAGGCAAATTGGAAGTGGTCAAACAAGAAATGGCAAGAGTGAATGTAGACATTCTAGGAATCAGCGAACTCAAATGGACTGGAATGGGTGAATTTAACTCAGATGACCATTATATCTACTACTGCGGGCAGGAATCCCTCAGAAGAAATGGAGTAGCCATCGTGGTCAACAAAATAGTTCGAAATGCAGTACTTGGATGCGATCTCAGAAATGACAGAATGATCTCTGTTCGTTTCCATGGCAAAACATTCAATACCACTGTAATCCAAGTCTATGCCCCAACCAGTAACGCTGAAGAAGCTGAAGTTGAACGGTTCTATGAAGACCTCCAAGACCTTTTAGAACTAACACCCAAAAAAGATGTCCTTTTCATTATAGGGGACTGGAATGCAAAAGTAGGAAGTCAAGAAACACCTGGAGTAACAGGCAAACTTGGCCTTGGAATACAGAATGAAGCAGGGCAAAGACTAATAGAGTTTTACCAAGACAATGCACTGGTCATAGCAAACACCCTCTTCCAACAACACAAGAAAAGACTCTACACATGGACATCACCAGATGGTCAACACTGAAATCAGATTGATTATATTCTTTGCAGCCAAAGATGGAGAAGCTCTATACAGTCCACAAAAACAAGACCAGGAGCTGACTATGGCTCAGATCATGAACTCCTTATTGGCAAATTCAGACTTAAATTGAAGAAAGTAGGGAAAACCACTAGACCATTCAGGTATGACCTAAATCAAATCCCTTATGATTATACAGGGGAAGTGGGAAATAGATTTAAGGGCCTAGATCTGATAGATAGAATGCCTGATGAACGATGGGAGGAGGTTCGTGACACTGTACAGGAGACAGGGATTAAGACCATCTCCATGGAAAAGAAATGCAAAAAAAGCAAAATGGCTGTCTAGGGAGGCCTTACAAATAGCTGTGAAAAGAAGAGAAGACAAAAGCAAAGGAGAAAAGGAAAGATGTAAGAATATGAATGCAGAGTTCCAAAGAATAGCAAGAAGAGATAAGAAAGCCTTCCTCAGCGATCAATTCAAAGAAATAGAGGAAAACAACAGAATAGGAAAGACTAGAGATCTCTTCAAGAAAGTTAAAGATACCAAGGGAACATTTCATGCAAAGATGGGCTCGATAAAGGACAAAAATGATATGGACCTAACAGAAGCAGAAGATATTAAGTGGAGGTGGCAAGAATACACAGAAGAACTGTACAAAAAAGATCTTCACGACCCAGATAATCACAATGGTGTGATCACTCATCTAGAGCCAGACATCCTGGAATGTGAAGTCAAGTGGGCCTTAGAAAGCATCACTATGAATAAAGCTAGTGGAGGTGATGGAATTCCAGTTGAGCTATTTCAAATCCTGAAAGATGATGCTGTGAAAGTGCTGCACTCAATATGCCAGCAAATTTGGAAAACTCAGCAGTGGCCACAGGACTGGAAAAGGTCAGTTTTCATTCCAATCCCAAAGAAAGGCAATGCCAAAGAATGCTCAAACTACTGCACAATTGCACTCATCTCACATGCTAGTAAAGTAATGCTCAAAACTCTCCAAGCCCAGCTTCAACAATACGTGAACCATGAACTTCCTGATGTTCAAGCTGGTTTTAGAAAAGGCAGAGGAACCAGAGATCAAATTGCCAACATACGCTGGATCATGGAAAAAGCAAGAGAGTTCCAAAAAAACATCTATTTCTGCTTTATTGACTATGCCAAAGCCTTTGACTGTGTGGATCACAATAAACTGTGGAAAATTCTGAAAGAGATGGGAATACCAGACCACCTGACCTACCTCTTGAGAAACCTATATGCAGATCAGGAAACAACAATTAGAACTGGACATGTAGCGATAGACTGGTTCCAAATAGGAAAAGGAGTACGTCAAGGGTGTATATTATCACCCTGCTTATTTAACTTCTATGCAGAGTAGATGTACATCATGAGAAACACTGGACTGGAAGAAACACAAGCTGGAATCAAGATTGCCGGGAGAAATATCAATAACCTCAGGTATGCAGATAACATCACCCTTATGGCAGAAAGTGAAGAGGAGCTAAAAGGCCTCTTGATGAAGGTGAAAGTGGAGAGTGAAAAAGCCTGCTATAAGGCTCAAAGTTCAGAAAACGAAGATCATGGTATCCGGTCCTATCACTTCATGGCAAATAGATGGGGAAACAGTGGAAACAGTGTCAGACTTTATTTTGGGGAGCTCCAAAATCACTGAAGATGGTGACTTCAGCCATGAAATTAAAAGACGCTTACTCATTGGAAGGAAACTTATGACCAACCTGGATAGCATATTCAAAAGCAGAGACATTACTTTGCCAACAAAGGTCCATCTAGTCAAGGCTATGCTTTTTCCTGTGGTCATGTATGGATGTGAGTGTTGGACTGTGAAGAAGGCTGAGCACCGAAGAATTGATGCTTTTGAACTGTGGTGTTGGAGAAGACTCTTGAGAGTCCCTTGGACTGCAAGGAGATCCAACCAGTCCATTCTGAAGGAGATAAGCCCTGGGATTTCTTTGGAGGGAATGATGCTAAAGCTGAAACTCTAGTACTTTGGCCACCTCATGCAAAGAGTTGACTCATTGGAAAAGACTCTGATGCTGGGAGGGATTGGGGGCAGGAGGAGAAGGGGATGACAGAGGATGAGATGGCTGGATGGCATCACTGACTCAATGGACGTGAGTTTGAGCAAGCTCCAGGAGTTGGTGATGGATAGGGAAGCCTGTCATGCTGCAGTTCATGGGGTCGCTCATGACTGAGAGACTGAACTGAATTGAGAAGACTCTTGAGGGTCCATTAGACAGTAAGGAGATCAAATCATTCAATCTTAAAGAAAATCAACCCTGAATATTCATTGGAAGGAGTGATACTGAAGCTGAAGCTCCAATATTTTGGCCAGCCAACTCACTCTAAAAGACTATAATTCTGGGAAAGATTAATGGTAATAGAAGGGGGCAGCAGAGGATAAGATGGTTAGTTAACATCACCAACTCAATGGATATGAATTTAGCAAACTCTGGACGATAGAGAAGGTCAGAGTAACCTAGTGTGCTACCTTCCATGAGGTTGCAAAGTGTCAGACATGACTTAGCAACTGAAAAGCAACAATATACAACTCAATATCAAAAAAAGCAATCCAATCAAAAAATGGGCAGAAGACATAAATGTACATCTCTCCATAGAAGGCATACAGATGGCCTACAAACATTTGAAAAAGATGTTCAGCATCTTTAATTATTAGAGAAATGCAAATCAAAATTACAATGAAGTATCACCTCACATCAACCAGAATGGCCATCATCAAAAAATCTCCACCAGGCTCCTCTGTCCATGGGATTCTCCAGACAAGAACATTGGAGTGGGTTGCCATTCCCTTCTCCAGGGTATCTCCTTGACTCGGGGATCAAACCCAGGTCTCCTGCATTGCAGGCAGATTCTTTACCGTCTGAGCCACCAAGGAAACCCTCAAGTAATCTACAAACAATAAACACTGGGGAAAGTGTGCAGAACTCAGGCATTGTTGGTGAGAATCTAAATTGATACAACCACTGAGGAGAACAGAATGAAGTTTCCTTAAAATTTAAACATAAAACTACCACGTGACCTAGCTATCATACTGTTCAGCATATATCCTGAGAAATCCATAATTCAAAAGGACTCATGTATCTAAGTGTTCATTGCAACACTATGTACAATAGTCAAGATATGGAAACAATCTAAATGTCCAATGGCAGATGAATGGATAAAGAAGGTGTTGTACATATACACAATGGAATATTACTCAGCCACTAAAGGAAAAATAGGCCTTTTGTAGAGACATAGATGTACCTAGAGTCTGTCATACAGAGTGAAGTATCAGAAAGAGAAAAACAAGCATTGTATATTAAGGCATATATATGGAATCTAGAAAAATGGTACAGGGTAGGAATAGAGACACAGACATAGAAAACAGACATATGGACACAGGAGGGGAGGAAAGGGTTGGAGGGACAAATTGGGAGGTTGGGATTTACATATATACACTTGTTACTGTTTAGGCACTAAGTCGTGTCCAACTCTTTGCAACTCCCTGGATTGTAGCCCACCAGGTTCGCCTGGCCATGGGATTTCCCAGGAAGAATACTAGAGTGGACTGTCATTTCTTTCTCAAGGAGATCTTTCTGACCCAGAAACCAAACCCACATTTCCTGCATTGTAGGTGGACTGTTTACAACTGAGCCACTGCAGAATCCATATATATATATGCTAACTTCTATAAGATAGATGGCGACTGGGAGGCTGCTATAAGGCACAGAAAGCTGAGCTCAGTGTCTGTGAAAGACTTAGATGGGTGATATGGCTGATTCACTTCATTGTACAGCAGAAACTAACACACATTGTAAAGCAATTATATTCCAATAAAAATGTAAGAAAACTAACACGCAGAGAGGAAAGTGACATACACATTTAGGTATCTGGTTAGCAAGAATAAAAACTAAAATTCTATTTTCAAAACTTTAAGTCTAGCTTGTTGATGCTCAAGTGCAGTGACCCCAGTTAGAGTCCATGAATTTGAAGACATTATTTTTTTTCTTTGTGCTTCCCATATTTTTCAACTTCTTTACATTAAGTACATCTGACTCCACCATCTGTCTATTATTTGATCATCAAAACTTCATACTTTAAGCCAATTTTTAGTTTATGTATTTTAACTGGAGGTTAGTTACTTTACAATATTGTAGTGGTTTTTGCCATACATTCACATAAATCAGCCATGGGTGTACATGTGTCCCCCATCTCGAACCCCACTCCAACCTCCCTCCATATCCCATCCCTCAGGGTTGTCCCAGTGCATCATCCCTGAGAGCCCTGTTTCCTGCATCAAGCTTGGACTGGTGATCTATTTCACATATGGTAATACACATGTTTCAATGCCATTCTCTCAAATAATCTCACCCTCACCTGTGGGTGACCACAGAGTCAAAAAGTTGGTTCTCTGTATCTGTGTCTCTTTTGCTGTCTTGCATATAGGGTCATCGTTACCATCTTTCTAAATTCCATAAATATGCATCAATATACTGTATTGGTGTTTTTCTTTCTGACTTACTTCACTCTGTATGATAGGCTCCAGTTTTCATCCACCTCATTAGAACTGATTCAAATGCATTTTTTAATAGCTAGTAATATTCCATTGTGTGTATGTACCACAATTTTCTTATCAATTCATCTGCCAATGAACATCTAGATTGCTTCCATGTCCTAGCTATTGTAAACAGTACTGCGATGAACACTGGGGTACACATGTCTCTTGCAATTCTGGTTTCTTCAGTGTGTATGCCCAGCAGTGGGATTTCTGGGTTGTATGGAAGCTCTATTTCCAGTTTTTTTGAGGAATCTCCACACTGTTCTCCATAGTGGCTGTACTAGTTTGCATTCCCACCAACAGTGTAAGAGGGTTCCCTTTTCTCCTCACCCTGTCCAGCATTTATTATTTGCAGATGTTTGGTGGCAGCCATTCTGACTAGTGTGAGATGGTACCTCATTGTGGTTTTTATGGCCACTCTTATGGCAGAAAGTGAAGAAGAACTAAAGAACCTCTTGATGAAAGTAGAAGAGGAGAGTGAAAAAGTTGGCTTAAAGCTCAAAGCTCAGAAAACAAAGATCATGGCATCCGGTCCCATCACTTCATGGAAAATAATGGAGAAACAGTGGAAACAGTGGCAGACTTTATTTGGGGGGCTCCAAAATCACTGCAGATGGTGACTGCAGCCATGAAATTAAAAAATGCTTACTCCTTGGGAGAAAAGTTATGACCAAAGTAGAGAGCATATTATAAAACAGAGATGTTACTTTGCCAACAAAGGTCCATCTAATCAAGGTTATGGTTTTTCCAGTAGTCACCTGTGGATGAGAGAGTTGGACTATAAAGAAAGTTGAGCACTTAAAAATTGATGCTTTTGAACTCTGATGTTGGAGAAGACTCTTGAGAGTTCCTTGGACTGCAAGGAGATCCAACCAGTCCATCCTAAAGGAAATCAGTCCTGGATATTCATTGTTAGGACTAATGTTGAAGCTGAAACTTCAATATTTGGCCACCTGATTCAAAGAGCTGACTCATTTGAAAAGACCCTGATGCTTGGAAAGATTGAAGGTGGGAGGAGAAGGGGATGACAGAGGATGAGGTGGTTGGATGGCATCACTGACTCAATAGACATGAGTTTGAGTAAACTCCGGGAGTTGGTGATGAACAGAAAGCCTGGCATGCTGCAGTCCATGGGGTAGCAAAGAGTCGGACATGACTGAGCAACTGAACCGAACTGATAATGTGTGATGTTGAGCATCTTTCCATGTGTTTGTTAATCATCAGTATGTCTTCTTTGGATAAATGTCTGTTTAGTTATTTGGCACATTTTTTTATTTGTTTTCTGATATTGAGCTGCTTGTATATTTTTGAGATTAATTCTTTATCAGTTGTTTCTTTTGCTATTATTTTCTCCAATTCTGAAGGCTGTCTTTTCACCTTGCTTATAGTTTCCTTCGTTGTGCAAAAGCTTTTAAGTTTTTTAAGTTTATTTAGGTCCCAATTGTTTATTTTTGCTTTTATTTCCATTACCCTGAGTTATGTCAAAGTGTGTTTTGCCTATGTTTTCCTCTAGGAGTTTTATAGTTTCTGGTCTTATGTTTAGATCTTTAATCCATTTTATTTTTGTCTATGGTGTTAGAAAGTGTTCTAGTTTCATTCTTTTTTTTTTTTAACTTTACAATATTGTATTAGTTTTGCCAAATATCGAAATGAATCCACCACAGGTATACCTGTGTTCCCCATCCTGAACCCTCCTCCCTCCTCCCTCCCCATGCCCTCCCTCATCCCAGTGCACCAGCCCCAAGCATCCAGTATCGTGCATCGAACCTGGACTGGCGACTCGTTTCATACATGATATTATACATGTTTCAATGCTATTCTCCCAAATCTCCCCACCTTCTCCCTCTCCCACAGAGTCCATAAGACTGATCTATACATCAGTGTCTCTTTTGCTGTCTCGTACACAGGGTTATTGTTACCATCTTTCTAAATTCCATATATATGTGTTAGTATACTGTATTGGTGTTTTTCTTTCTGGCTTACTTCACTCTGTATAATAGGTTCCAGTTTCATCCATCTCATTAGAACTGATTCAAATGGGCCAAAGAACTAAATAGACATTTCTCCAAAGAAGACATACAGATGGCTAACAAACACATGAAAAGATGCTCAACATCACTCATTATCAGAGAAATGCAAATCAAAACCACAATGAGGTACAATTTCACGCCAGTCAGAATGGCTGCGATCCAAAAGACTACAAGCAATAAATGCTGGAGAGGGTGCGGAGAAAAGGGAACTCTCTTACACTGTTGGTGGGAATGCAAACTAGTTTCATTCTTTTATAGGTGGTTGACCAGTTTTCCCAACACCACTTGTTAGAGAGACTGTCTTTTCTCCATTGTATATTTTTGCCTCCTTTGTCAAAGATAAGGTGTGCATAGGTGTGTGGGTTTATCTCTGGGCTTTCTATTTTGTTGCATTGATCTATATTTCTGTCTTTATGCCAGTACCATAGTGTCTTGATGACTTTGTAGTATAGTCTGAAGTCAGGAAGGTTGATTCCTCCAGTTTCATTCTTCTTTCTCAAGTTTGCTTTGGTTATTTGAGATTTTTTTCTATTTCCATATAAATTGTGAAAGTATTTCTTCTAGTTCTCTGAAAGAGACTGTTGGTAGCTTGACAGGGATTGTATTGAATCTGTAGATTGCTTTGGGTATTATATTTATTTTCACTATATTGATTCTTCCGATCCATGAATATGATATATTTCTCCATCTATTTGTGTCCTCTTTGATTTCTTTCATCAGTATTTTACAGTTTTCTATGTATAGGTCTTTTGTTTCTTTAGGTAGATTTATTCCTAAGTATTTTATTCTTTTCATCACAGTGGTGAATGGAATTGTTTCCTTAATTTCTTCATTTCTAAATTTGTTGATTTGATTCTTCTCCCTTTTTTTTCTTAATGAGTCTGGCTAATGGTTTGTCTATTTTATTTATCTTCTCTAAGAACCAGCTTTTAGTTTGTTGATTTTTGATAGAGTCTCCTCTGTTTCTTTTTCATTTATTTCTGCCCTAACTTTCATGATTTCTTTCCTTCTACTAACCCTCAGGTTCTTCATTTCTTCTTTTTCTAGTTGCTTTAGGTGTAAAGTTAGGTTATTTATTTGATTTTGCTCTTGTTTCTTGAGGTAAGCTTGTATTGCTATGAGCCTTCCCTTTAGTACTGCTTTTAATGAAACCCATAGATTTTGGGTAGTCATGTTTTCATTTTCATTTGTGGCATATTTTGATCTCTCTTTTAATTTTTTCTGTGATTTGTTGGTTATTCAGAAGCAGGTTGTTTAGCCTCCATATGTTTATATTTTAATAGTTTTCTTCCTGTAATTGACATCTAATCTTACCACACTATGATCAGAAAAAAATGCTTGCATTACATTTTACATTTAAAGTCGCTCAGTCATGTCCGACTCTTTGCGTTTCCATGGACTATACAGTCCTTGGAATTCTCCAGGACAGAGTACTGGGGTAGGTAGCCTTTCCCTTCTCCAGGGGGTCTTCCCAACCCAGAAATCGAACTGGGGTCTCCCACATTGCAGGAGATGCTTGAAATGATTTCAAGTTTTTTGAATTTACCAAGACCAGATTAATGGAACAGGATGTGATTTATCCTGAAGAATGTTCCATGTGCACTTGAGAAAAAGGTGAAATTCATTGTTTTGGGTTGAAATATTCTATAGATATCAATTAGGGCTAACTGGTCCATTGCATCATTTAAAGTTTGTGTTTCCTTGCTAATTTTCTGTTTGTTTGATCTATCCATAGCTGTGAGTGGGGTATTAAAGTGTCCCACTGTTATTGTGTTGCTCTTAATTTACCCTTTCATACCTGTTAGCATTTGCCTTATGCAATGAGATGCTCCTATGTTGGGTGCATATATGTTATAATTGCTATGTCTTCTTGGATTGATCCTTTGATTATTTTATAGTGTCCTTCTTTGTCTCTTATCACTATCTTTATTTCAAAGAGTATTTTATCTGATATGAGTATTGTTACTTTTGCTTTCTTTTGGTCTCCATTTGCATGAAATATCTTTTCCAGCCCTTCACTTTCAGTCTGTATGTGTCCCTTGATTTAAGGTGGGTCTCTTGTAGACAGCATATATAGAGGTCTTGTTTTTGTGTCTGTTCAGCCAGTCTTTGTTTTTTTGGTTGGGGTATTCAACCCATTTACATTTAAGGTAATTATTGATAAGTATGATCCCATTGCCATTTACTTTGTTGTTTTGGGTTCGAGTTTAAAAACTTTTTCTGTGTTTCCTGTCTCGAGCAGATCCGTTAGCGTTTGTTGAAGAGCTGGTTTGGTGGTGCTGAATTCTCTCAGCTTTTGCTTGTCTGTAAAGCTTTTGCTTTCCTCTTCATACTTGAATGAGATCCTTGCTGGGTACAGTAATCTGGGTTGTAGGTTTTTCTCTTTCATCATTTTAAGTATGTCCTGCCGTTCCTCTCTGGCCTGAAGAGTTTCTATTGAAAGAACAGCTGTTATCCTTATGGGGATCCCATGTGCTTAATTTGTTGCTTTTCCCTTGCTGCTTTTAATATTTGTTCTTGTGTTTGATCTTCATTAATTTGATTAATATGTGTCTTGGGGTGTTTTGCCTTAGGTTTATACTATTTGGGACTCTCTGGGTTTCTTGGACTTAGGTGGCTATTTCCTTCCCCATTTTAGGAAAGTTTTCAACTATTATCTCCTCAAGTATTTTCTCATGCCCTTTCTTTTTTTCTTCTTCTTCTGGGGCTCCTATGATTCAAATGTTGGGGCATTTAACATTGTCCCAGACATCTCTGAAGTTGTCCTCATTTCTTTTATTTCTTTTTTCTTCTTGCTTCATTTATTTCCACCATTCTATCTTCCACCTCACTTATCCTATCTTCTGCCTCAGTTATTCTACTGTTGCTTCCCTCCAGAGTGCTTTTGATCTCAGTTACTGCATTATTCGTTATTGATTGACTCTTTTTTATTTCTTCTAGGTCCTTGTTAAACATTTCTTACATCTTCTCAATCCTTGTCTCTGGTCTATTTATTTCGTTTTCAAGATTTTGGAGCATCTTTACTATCATTATTCTGAATTATTTTTCAGACAGACTCCCTATCTCCTCCTTTTTTGTTTGGTTTGGTGGGTATTTATCATGTTCCTTTACCTGCTGAGTATTTCCTGTCTTTTCTTTTTGTTTAGATTGCTGTTTTAGGGGTGGCCTTTCTGTGTGCTGGAATTTTGTGGTCCCTCTTTATTGTGGAGCCTGCTCCCTGGGGGTGGGGTTGGACTAGTGGCTTGTTTCCTGCTTAGGGGAGTTTGCGTCTGTGTTCTGGTGGGTGGAGCTGGATCTCTTCTCTCTGGAGTGCAATGAACTGTCCAGTAGTGAGTTTTGGGGAGTCTATGGTTTTGGCATGTCTTTGAGCAACCTATATTTTAATGCTCAGGGCTGTTTCCCTGCATTGTTGAAGAATAAGCAGGTAAATCTTGCTCTGGAAGTTGTTGGCTCTTGGGTGGTGCTTGATTTCAGTGTAGATACAGAGGCTTTTATGAGCTTTTGTCTATTAATGTTCCCTGGAATCAGGAGTTCTCTGGTGTTCTCAAGTTTTGGATTTAAGCCTCCTGCTCTGGCTTTCAGTCTTATTCTTACAGTAGCATCAAGTCTTCTCCATCCATACAGCACAGATGATAAAACATATAGGTTAATGGTGAAAAGACTCTCCAGACTCTGGCCCACCCAGAGAAATTCACAGAGTTACATGGAGAAGAGAAGAGGGAGGAGGGAGATAGACGTGACCAGGAGGAGAAGAGGGGGAGTCAAAATGGGAGAGACCAATCTAGGTAATCAGTTCCTTAAGTGTTCTCCACAGCCAGGAATACCCAGAGAGTTTCAAAGAGTTAAGTAGAGACGAGAAGGGGGAGGGAGGAGATAAAGGTGACCTGGGGGATAAAAGGGAGAGTCAAAAGGGGAGAAAGCAATCAAGCCAGTAATCACAACCCTAAGTAAACATGAAAGAGGAGAGTGAAAAATTGGCTTAAAGCTCAGCATTCAGAAAACTAAGATCATGGCATCCGGTGCCATCAGTTCATGGCAAATAGATGGGGAAACAGTGGCTGACTTTATTTTTGGGTGGCTCCAAAATCACTGTAGATGGTGATTGCAGCCATGAAATTAAAAGATGCTTATTCCTTCTAGTCAAGGCTATGGTTTTTCCCGTGGTCATGTATGAATGTGAGAGTTGGACTGTGAAGAAAGCTGAGCACTGAAGAATTGATGCTTTTGAACTGTGGTGCTGGAGAAGACTCTTGCGAGTCCCTTGGACTGCAAGGAGATCCAACCTGTCCATCCTAAAGGAGGTCAGTCCTGGATGTTCTTTGGAAGGACTGATGCTGAGGCTGAAACTCCAATACTTTGGCCACCTCATGTGAAGAGTTGACTCATTGGAAAAGACCCTGATGCTGGGAGGGATTGGGGGCAGGAGGAGAAGGGGATGACAGGATGAGATGGCTGGATGGCATCACTGACTCAATGGACATGAGTCTGAGTGAACCCCGGAAGTTGGTGATGGACAGGGAGGCCTGGCATGCTGTCTTTCATGGGGTCTCAAAGAGTCGGACACGACTAAGCAACTGTACTGAACTGAACTGAACTACTCCTTGGAATGAAAGTTATGTCCAACTTAGACAGCATATTATAAAGCAGAGACATTACTTTGTCAACAAAGGTCTGTCTAATCAAGGTTATGGTTTTTCCAGTAGTCTTGTATGGATGTGAGGTTGGACTATAAAGAAAGCTGAGCACCGAAGAATTGATGCTTTTGAACTGTGGTGTTGGAAAAGACTCTTGGAAGTCCCTTGGACTTCAAGCAGATCCAACCAGTCCATCCTAAAGATCAGTCCTGGGTATTCACTGGAAGGACAGATGTTGAACCTGAAACTCCAATACTTTGGCCACCTGATGCAAAGAGCTGACTCATTTGAGAAGACCCTGATGCTGGGGAAGATTGAGGGCAGGAGAAGGGGGTGACAGGATGAGATGGTTGGATGGCATTACCAATTCAATGGACATGGGTTTGGGTAGACTCCAGCAGTTGGTGATGGATAGGGAGGCCTGGAGTGCTGCAGTTCATGGGGTCACAAAGAGTCAGATACGACTGAGCACCTGAACTGAACTGAAGTAAACATGGATACTGAAGATTAGATTCTTAAAGGTACAAAATTGGTAACAAATACCAAAAAAACAAAGATTAAAAATCTAGAGTAGAAGTTAGACTCTCAAACATACAATGTTAAAAATTCAAAGCAAAATCAATTAGAAAAATTATTTTAAAATATGCATATGAAATTTGCTTTAAAAATAGGGTCTTTTTTGGCAAGGTAATAGTAGGCTATAAAACAAAATTAAAGAACTTAAAATTTAAAAAATTTAGAAAGATGGTAACAATAACCCTGTGTATGAGACAGCAAAAGAGACACTGATGTATAGAACAGTCTTATGGACTCTGTGGGAGAGGGAGAGGGTGGGAAGATTTGGGAGAATGGCATTGAAACATGTAAAATATCATGTATGAAACGAGATGCCAGTCCAGGTTCGATGCACGATACTGGATGCTTGGGGCTAGTGCACTGGGACGACCCAGAGGGAGGGTATGGGGAGGGAGGAGGGAGGAGGGAGGAGGGTTCAGGATGGGGAACACATGTATACCTGTGGTGGATTCATTTTGATATTTGGCAAAACTAATACAATTATGTAAAGTTTAAAAATAAATTTTTTTTAAAAAGTGATAATAGTAAAATATATCTAGGAATTTCTCTGGAGCTTTCAAGGGCAGTGTAGGGTCATTTCAGTTTCAGATAGTTCCTTGTTCCAGCTTGTACTTCTTCTCAAGGTCTGTAGGCCCCCTCCAATGCTTAGTCAATGCTAACTGCAGGGTTTTAATCTGTTGTACCTGTCACTTCCAGAGTGGTTTGCCCTTCTTTGTTTATTTTGGCTTCCTCTATTTGAAAGTCTCTTCCATGTCTAATTTCCACCCTGACACAAGGGGGCAAAAGTGGTCATTTATTTATGCTCACTTGTTCAGTTGTGTTTTGAGGCTGGAGGAACCCTGCAAACAAATATCACTGGTGTGTGTCGGGAGTGCTCACAATGTATGGACCACACTGGGTTTGCCCAATCTCACGGCATGTGCTTTCTGGTTCTACACTGCGTAGGCTGCAGGGTGCTCTGCAGGGCACTCTTCAAAGCAGGCCCTGGGGTTTCATGTACTTCTCGGGTCTAAGCCACTTGGGTTCAGGTTCTCAGGTACTCCACAAGGGCACAAACTCTGTTGGGCATGCGTTTTGTGCCCTTCCCAGGTCTGAGCAGCTCAGGCGATCAGGTGCTTGAAGAGCACACTGTCCCAGTTGGGCCATGCATCTTAATCACCTCTCTGGTCTCGGGTGTGCCATGTGTCTCCTCTGGGAAGCTTATCTCAGGCCATGACACTCCTGGCAGATGTCAACCATCCGGGATCCCAGGAAGACGTGGTTAGCAGCTGGGGGCCTGCTCAAAGTTTGGTGGAGGATGCTGGTCTCTGAGGCCGAGATTGGAGTAGCTCCTTGCCTTCTGGCTCTGGCTGTCGCCTGCCTGCCTCTCTGCCTCTGGCGGGGAAGGGATTGTATGCAACTGGCTAGCTCTCCTTTGGTGATCACTCAATCCTTTGCTCTGTGAGTGGGCCAGGCTGTGCATTAAGGTAGAGCATTTCACAGGAAAGTTCTCTCTCTCTCTCTCTCTCTCTCTCTGGCTATCCCATGGTTTGGGCTGCTGTCTCACGTTAGCTCCCTCAGATTCTCCTCAGGGCATTCAGGCCTTGTCCTTACCCTAAGCATGCAGCCTTTGCTCCCTGTCCAGCCTCCAGTGGCTGATGCAAGCATCTGGGCTACTTCTCTGCTGGGAGTTGTGGTTAGGCACCTATTTTGTGGGGGTTTTTTTTTTCTTTTTCCACCCAGTTATGTTGCTCTTTGAATTCCAAAACTCCCCACAGATCTGCCAGTGCGAGGGTTTCCTGCTGTTTGGAAACTGCTCCTTCATGACTCCCTCCCCAGGATGGGTCTCCATCCCTAACTCTTTTGTCACTCTTTTTGTCTTTTCTATTTGGTCCTACTTCCTTTTGAAGAGAATGGGCTGCCTTTCTGGGCAGACGTTGTTTTGTGGAAGTTGCTCAGCATCCAAGTAACCTTTTGATGAATTTGTGGGGTACAGTGGTCTCCCTGTCCTATTCCTCCACCATATTGGGACCACCCTCCCAAGTCAATTTTTAACCTAACATTTAAAATGTGTTAAAAGGGAATTTCTCCCATTCTATTTGACACTCTTTCTTTTAAGTGTACATGAGCTGTCTCAGTATGATTTAGTCAACCTGTGAACCTGAAATACAAGATGGCAGAAATTCTTTCTTAATTAGAAAAATATAAAATAAGTATTTATTAAACACATATGATATGATGAACCTGTAGATTTACATCAGTAATCATTAGGGTATCTGAAGTTCTCTAATTTATTAATTTCACTTTCCCTCTTCTTCCCAGAGTATGTATCAACTCTAAATGAAAATTAAAAGGACAGCCAAGTTGGAAATTAATATTTTCTTAGGACGCCATTAACTATTGTGAAATGCAGATGTTGTTGAGTAGCCCATTTCAATAAGCAGAAACTCTCTCACTGGTCTCCCCTTTGCCCTCTGGGGCATTATTTACTTAGTTATTTAACCACTGACCACCTCTCCCTTCACTTCTCTAGGACTGTAGAGATGCTTTTATTACAATGTTTTCCACACTTTCAGTTCCACAGTCAGTTCAGTTTGGTTAAGTAGCTCAGTCATGTCCTACTCTTTTTGAACCCATGGACTGTAGCACGCCAGGCTTCCCTGTCCATCACCAATACCCGAAGCTTGCTCAAATTCATGTCCATAGAGTTGGTTATGCCATCAAACCATCTTATCCTCTGTTGTCTCCTTGTCCTCCCGCCTTCAATCTTTTCCAGCATCAGGGTCTTTTCAAATAAGTCAGTTTTTCACATCAGGTGGCCAAAGTATTGGCGATTCAGTATCAGTCCTTCCAAAGAATATTCAAGATTGGTTTCCTTTAGGATTGACTGGTTGGATTTCCTTGCAGTCAAAGGAATTCTCAAGAGTCTTCTTCAACACCACAATTCAAAAGCATCAGTTCTTCAGAGTTCAGCTTTATTTATACTCCAACTCTCACCTCCATACACAACTACTGAAAAACTGTAGCTTTGACTACATGGACCTCTGTTGGCAAAGTAATGTCTCTACTTTTTAACATGCTGTCTAGGTTGGTCATAGCTTTTCTTCCAAGGAGCGAGAATCTTTTCATTTCATCACTGGCTGCAGTCACCATCTGCAGTGATTTTGGAGTCCCCCAAAATAAATTCTCTCAGTTTCCATTGTTTCCCCATCTATTTGCCATGAAGTGATGGATCGGATACCATGATCTTTGTCTTTTGAATATTGAGTTTAAAGCCAGATTTTCACTCTCCTCTTTCACATTCATCAAGAGGCTCTTTAGTTCTTCTTCACTTTCTGCCATAAGGGTGGTGTCATTTGCATATCTGAGGTTATAGATATTTCTCCCAGCAATCTTGATTCCAGCTTGTCCTTCATCCAGTCCAGCATTTCTCATTATGTACTCTGTATATAAGTTAAATAAGCAGGGTGACAATATACAGCCTTGATGTACTCCTTTCCCAATTTTGAACCCGCCTGTTGTTCCATGTCCAGTTCTAACTGTTGCTTCTAGACCTGCATACAGATTTCTCAAGAAGCAGGTAAGGTGGTCTGGTATTCCAATCTATTGAAGAATTTTCCACAGTTTGTGCTGGAAACTGTTTGTTCCACAGTTCCACAATATCATGTCCTTAAAAACTAAAACTTACTTAGTCATCAAAGTAACCTTCCATGAAAACTGCTTTCCAGTCTATAGCCTATCGATCTTCTATATGAAATTAGTTTAAAATATGAAAGAAAAAATATTGCCTATACTCAAATAGACACAGCTAAAGTTAACTGAGTCACCTACTATTCTTTAGATTATATCTAAAAGAAGCTTATAATCAGATGTGGTAATCTTTTTTCCTTTACCTTCAGCATAACAACAGAATGGAATCAGAGAAATGTAAACTATTATTTATCAGTCAGGCTTTACATCACATGATTTTTCTGAAGGCTGCAGCTTCGCCTGTATGTATTGTACCTGTGGGAAAACTCTATCAAAAAAAAAAAAAAAAACTTGGCAGGTACTCTATTTCACCAACCCCTAAAATAAAATAATAATGTTATCAGTTAGCAACTAATGCAATAGTTGAATCACTGTAGCTTTTGGAAAATTGAAATTATTTGCCTATCTCTGGGTCTGCCCTATCTTCTTCTTTATGAACAAATGTTCAACTGACATTTAACTAGCTAGAGATTGATAGTGTTTTTCCAGTTTCAAAATCATATATTTGATTTCTGGTGTCTATTTTTCTTCCCAGTAAAATGAGAATATTACTGATGAACTGTCAAATCAGCTAGCATATAATTGACATGAAATAATATTTATTGACTTAATTAATTAACAATAGCCATTATTTACTAAACTCAAACCACATGTGCTAGCTGTATTAGCATTATCATTCTTATTTTGCATGTGGGAAACCTAAGGCTAGAAAGTTACAGAAATGGGAGTCAGAGCCTGGATTGCTTTCTACAGTATCTCCCTGCCTCTCCTGGGAATATTATGATAAATATCAAAATTGAAAACACATGAAAAGTGAAAGTGAAAGTTACTCAGTCGTGCCCAACTCTTTACAGTCCATGGAATTCTCCAGGCCAGAATACTGGAGTGGGTAGCCATTCCCTTCTCCAGGGGATCTTCACAACCCAGGGATCGAACCCAGGTCTCCCACATTGCAGGCGGATTCTTTACCAGCTGAGCCACAAGGGAAGCCCTATATCTTCAAGGGAAAACACATATTTGTGTAAAAATATGTGTATACCTGTGGCGGATTCATGTTGATATATGGCAAAACCAATACAATATTGTAAAGTTAAAAAAATAAAATAAAGGAAAAAAATTTTTAAAGAACTTTAAAAAATGAAAAAAATACACAAGAACATAATTTTTAAAAGGCAAAGTTGAGAATCTTTTGGTTCTAATATGTATTTGCTGGGAGATCTTGAATAGTTTTGCTTTAACCCACTGACATGTGGCTTCCTTATTTGTAAGATAGGATATATCTCATAAGTTTGTTGTGAGAATTAGATTGATAATCAGTGGAATGTGCTTACCACAATGCCTGATACATAATCAGCCCAGCATTAATATTAACTATGAATACACACTCTGGGTCTTTCATTGTCCCTTAGTTGCCAGTAACCAGACAGTAACATGTATATATTGGCTAGTAAGAAATTCCTCTTTGTTATTAAAATAAAAAAACAGAGAAGTTTCCAAAATCATGGCTGAGACACATGCAACAGGATAAGTAACACTAGGTCTTCCTCTTCTCCTTGATTTCTACTATAACTGTAGGGTCACTGCTGCATAATTTATGTTGACCAAAAAAAGGAAAAAGATAAACTTTTTCTCAAGACTACTGAATCAAATTCACACTTAAAAAAAGATTTCCTAAATACCTAAAGGGGACAAACAGGAAAGCAAGTGCAGATGCTTCAAACTCTGTGGGTGTGTGGTTTACTTTTGCCTGAGTTAATATCTTTGGTTATAATAATTCACTTTTGTAGTATACTTTTTGTATTTTTCCTATAATTGTTTGTTTACAAAATTGGGTGTGTGTTGTGATAAGTTACCTCAAATTTCTAATGGAAAAATAGAGCCAGGTATGGAATACATATATAAAAGATAGAGAGAGAGAGAAATGAGTGATAAACAGATAGATGAGAGAAAGATATAGCTAGAAAATAAATAACTTTTTTCCAGAATTTGTTTAACTTAGTTAACTTCCTCTGAACCAAATGAGGTGACACCTTCCTGTCCACCTTCCTCGCTCCACCTGCTGGGACTTGTATTTTTCCCTACCACACATAAATGGCTTATTGCTCTCTTATCCACTGCCATTTCCCAGAACTATGAGGGCTGTAGTGACTGATATAATCAAAGCTTTCACCCTTTTTGTCTTAAAGTACTATCTCTATCTTCTTTTAAACCACTTTGTAACTAAGCTGGACCTCCGTGAAGTGTTACACATCACAGACTCAGAGTACCATAAAATCTTAATATAAGACACATTTTCACATAAGACACGTATCTGCTTAGGTGTCTTATATTTGATGCATTTCATTCATCTCCTGAATCCTCCTCCATGCTTCATAAAAGGCACTCAGAGGCATTTCAGAAATACTGATACTTGTTAAATTCAGTTGAACTAAACTAGAAACATTTATATCTTTTTCTCATGTGTTATATTTTTTAATTGAAATATACTTGATTTGTAATGAGTTAGTTTCAGATGTAGAGAAAAGTTATTCAGTTATACACATACTCATGTGTGTGTATATATGTATTTATATATATATTCTTTTTCAGATTATTTTCCATTATAGATTATTAAAAAATATTGAATGTAGTTCCCTATTATATATATTCAGTTCAGTTCAGTTGCTCAGTCGTGTCCCACTCTTTGCAACTCCATGAATCTCAGCACACCAGGCCTCCCTGTCCATCACCAACTCCCGGAGTTCACTCAGACTCACTTCCATCAAGTCAATGATGCCATCCAGCCATCTCATCCTCTGTCATCCCCTTCTCCTCCTGCCCCCAATCCTTCTCAGCATCAGAGTCTTTTCCAATGAGTCAACTCTTCACATGAGGTGGCCAAAGTACTGGAGTTTCAGCTTTAGCATCATTCCCTCCAAAGAAATCCCAGGGCTGATCTTCTTCAGAATGGGCTGGTTGTATCTCCTTGCAGTCCAAGGGACTCTCAAGAGTCTTCTCCAACACCACAGTTCGAAAGCATCAATTCTTTGGCGCTGCCGGGAGAAATATCAATAACCTCAGATATGCAGATGACACCACCCTTATGGCAGAAAGTGAAGAGGAACTCAAAAGCCTCTTGATGAAAGTGAAAGTGGAGAGTGAAAAAGTTGGCTTAAAGCTCAACATTCAGAAAATGAAGATCATGGCATCCAGTCCCATCACTTCATGGGAAATAGATGGGGAAACAGTGGAAACAGTGGCAGACTTTATTTTGGGGGGCTCCAAAATCACTGCAGATGGTGACTGCAGCCATGAAATTAAAAGACGCTTACTCCTTGGAAGGAAAGTTATGTCCAACCTAGATAGCATATTGAAAAGCAGAGACATTACTTTGCCAACAAAGGTCCGTCTAGTCAAGGCTATGGTTTCTCCAGTGGTCATGTATGGATGTGAGAGTTGGACTGTGAAGAAGGCTGAGTGCTGAAGAATTGATGCTTTTGAACTGTGTTGTTGGAGAAGACTCTTGAGAGTCTGTTGGACTGCAAGAAGATCCAACCAATCCATTCTGAAGAAGATCAGCCCTGGGATTCCTTTGCATATTGTTTATCTATTTTGTATGTAGTAGTATATATTTGTTAATCCCAAATTCTTAATTTATCCTTCCCACCTCTCCCCCTTTAATAAACAGAAATTTGCTTCCTGTGTCTGTTAAGTCTGTTTTGTAAACGAATTAATTTGTATTATTTTATTCTAATTCCACATACAAGTGATATCATATGATATTTGTCCTTCTCTGTCTGACAATTCATTTAATATGATAATCTCTAGGCCCATCCATGTTGCTGCATGCATTCATTATATTAGGGTTGAGCAATATTTCATAATGTGTATATGCCATATCTTCTTTATTCACTCATTTGTTGATGAACATTTAGGTTGTTTCCATGTCTTGGCTATTGTAAATAGTGCTACCATGAACACTGGTGTGCAGATGTCTTTTCAAATTAGAATTTTCTCCAGATACATGCCCAAGAGTAGAACTGCTGAATCATATGGCAACTCTATTTTTAGTTTTTTAAGGAACTGCCATACTGTTCTCGGTAGTGGTTATACCAATTTACATTCCCATCAAACAGTGTCAGAGGGCTCCCTTTCCTCCACATCCTTACCAGCATTTATTATTTGTAGAGTTTTTGAAGATGTCTATTTTGACTTGTGTGAGGTGATCCCTCATTGTGATTTTGATTTGCATTTCTCTAATGATAAGCAATGTTGAGCATTTTTCATGTGCTTTTTGACCATCTGAATGTCTTCTTTGGAAAAATGTCAATATAATTCTTCTGCCCATTTTTTTTTTTTGATTGGGTTGTTTGTCTTTATGATATTAAGCTGTATGAGCACTTGTATTAAGTCCTTCTCAGTCACATCATTTGCAAATATTTTCTTCCACCCTGTAGGTTGCCTTTTTATTTTGTTCATGATTTCCTTTGCTGCTCAAAAGTTTTTAAATTTGATTAGTTCCAATTTGTTTATCTTTGCTTTTATTTTTTTGGCTTTGGGAAGCTGACCAAGGGAATAGTGCTCAATTTATGTCAGAGATGGTTTTGCCTATGTTTTCTTCTGGGAGTTATATGGCATCAGGTCTTGTATTTAAATCTTTAAGCCATTCTGAGTTTATATTTATGTATGGTGTGAGGACATGTTCTTATATCATTGATTTATATGCAGCTGTCCAGCTTTCCCAAACCACTTGCTGAAGAGATTGACTTCCTTTTCTCCATTATGTAGTCTTGCCTCCCTCATTGAAGATTAACTGACTGTAGGTTGTGTTGGATTTTTTCTGGGTTCTCTATTCTGTTCCATTAACCCATATGTCTGTTTTTGTGCCAAGATCATGCTGTTTTGATTACTGTAGCTTTATATTACTATCTGAAGTATGATTCAGTTAGGCCTCCACCATTGTTCTTTTTCTTCAAGATTGCTTTTTAATTCTGGGTCTTTTATGGCTCCATATAAATTTTAGGATTATTCATTCTAGTTCTGTGAAAAATGTCATAGTTATCTGATAAGGATCTCATTAAATCTGTATATTACTTTAGGTAGTTGGCCATTTTAATAGTATTAACTCTTCCAATCTAAAGGCATGGGTTATTTTTCTATTTCTTTGAATCATCTTCAGTTTCCTTTATCATTGTTTTATAGATCTTAGCATTTAAGTCTTTCACCTCTGTGGTGAAGTTTATGCCTAGGTATTTTAAGTTTTTTTGATGTATCTAATAATTGTTTTACATTCACTTTCTGATATGTATTATTAGTGTTAAAAATTCAGCAGATTTCTGTATGTTAATCTTGTATCCTATTACCATGTTAAATTTTTTATCAGTTCTAGTAGTTTTTCTATGGAATCTTTAGAGTTTTCTATATATAATATCATGTCATCTGCAGATAATAACAACTTTACCTTTTCCCTATCAATTTGAATAAAATTTTGTTTCTTTTTCTTGTCTAATTGCTGTGGCTAGGACTTTCAAAAGTATGTTGAATAGAAGAGGTGACAGTGGGCATCTTTGTTTTATTCCAAATTTTAGCGAGAAGGCTTTCAGCTTTTCACCATTGAATATTATGTTGACTGTGGGTTTGTCACAAATAGCTTTTATTATATTGATATATGTTTCCATTATATCCACTTTGATGGGAATATTTATCATGAGTAGATGGTGAATTTTGTCAAATTTTTTTTTCCTATATCTGTGGAGATGATCACGTGATTTTTGTCTTTTTTGGTGTTGATGTGGTGTCATGCATTAGATTTTGAATGACAGAGTTTAACAGCTAAATTGACATAATTGTTATTATGTCAATATTTACATAATCTTCCAGTTGTTTAAAGCCACCACTTTTAAATAATATTGGTTATCAATTCATGTTAACATTGAGGAGCCAAAATGTTAGCTATTAACTCCAATAATTAACTAAGCTTAATAAACTGTCATACTGATTTTTATAGGGATTCAAGGATATTTCTCTTGAGAGATTTATACACGGTGGAGCCAATGTTACAGGATTCCAGTTGGTAGATTTTAACACACCTATGGTGACCAAATTAATGGATCGCTGGAAGAAATTAGATCAGAGAGAATATCCAGGATCTGAGACACCTCCAAAGGTATTTGTTTGTTTTTATCTTATGTATTTTTAGTACTTTATAAAATTTAAGGTAGAAAGTTCATTATGTAGTTCTTCTAGTAATATTTTGTCAGGCACAGTGTGGCATGGGGCAGAAATATTTTGTCACTATTTGTCACACAAATCAATATTTTCTAAATTTTTATATTTTATGGAGGAGATGTTAGCCATTTGCTCAACTAGTTTATTATTATTATTAATTTGCATATGAATGTCCCTGAATAAATTATATATTTTTAAAATTATTTCAAATGTGAATAACTACTAGTAACTATTCCACTCAGAAAACAACTATATTTGCAAAATGATTTACAATAAGTAAGGAAAGTGGTAAAAAAAAAATGTAAAATATATAGCTTCTGCAAAATTCCTCTTTCAAATTAACAGTAAAATGTCAGATTGTTTAATTTTATCTGATAGACATTGCAGAAGTATGTTATTGATATTTGCAAATTTATGATAAATTTCTGATCATAAGCACATTTTTTTCTCTCCTGAAAAGCTAAATTCCTTCGATATCATGTAGATAATGGCATAATGTTTCTTAAACTCTAACTTAGTGGTTTTGAGCTTCTCCATAATAATATATTGAGTCGGTAATGCCATCTGACTCAATGGGCATGAGTTTGAGTAAACTCCAGGAGTTGGTGATGGACAGGGAGGCCTGGTGTGCTGCAGTCCATGGGACTGTAAAGAGTCGGACATGACTGAGTGACTGAACTGAACTGAACTGACAATAAGACATCATCATTTAAACAACTTTTACTAATCTCTCATTGACAGTGTATTCAGGTAAAAAGTTTCAAACATAATTTGGAAATTCAAGCCTAGAAAACTATAATCTATGGAAGAGAATCTCAGTTCTTCCAGCTTTGTCAATTTCCTCTGTGTAGTATAGCAGTTTAGCTAGTCATACCATTTTCATTACTTTCAAAAGAAAGCATTTAATGAGTATCCACTATGTGTCAAGCACTATAGTCCACCCTCTGATTTTACAGATTTCTAAATGCAAGATATTAAATGGTATGTTAATTGATTGTCCTTGAGTCAAGGACCAGATTTGTGAAATGTTTGCCCAGGAATAAGTTGTGAACTCCTTGAGCCTTAGACAAGTACATTGTCCACTATATTGCACCACTTTGCAAGCTTCAGTTCAGTTCAGTTACTCAGTCGTGTCCGACTCTTTGCGACCCCATGAATCGCAGCACGCCAGGCCTCCCTGTCCATCACCAACTTCCGGGGTTCACTCAGACTCATGTCCATTGAGTCAGTGATGCCATCCAGCCGTCTCATCCTCTGTCGTCCCCTTCTCCTCCTGCCCCCAATCCCTCCCAGCATCAGAGTCTTTTCCAGTGAGTCAACTCTTCGCATGAGGTGGCCAAAGTACTGGAGTTTCAGCTTTAGCATCATTCGTTCCAAAGAAATCCCAGGACTGATCTTCTTCAGAATGGACTGGTTGTATCTCCTTGCAGTCCAAGGGACTCTCAAGAGTCTTCTCCAACACCACAGTTCAAAAGCATCAATTCTTCGGCGCTCAGCTTTCTTCACAGTACAACTCTCACATCCATACATGACCACAGGAAAAACCATAGCATTGACTAGACGGACCTTTGTTGGCAAGTAATGTCTCTGTTTTTGAATATGCTATCTAGGTTGGTCATAACTTTCCTTCCAAGGAGTAAGCGTCTTTTAATTTCATGGCTGCAGTCATCATCTGCAGTGATTTTGGAGCCCCCCAAAAATAAAGTCTGACACTGTTTCCACTGCTTCCCCATCTATTTCCCATGAAGTGATGGAACCGGATGCCATGATCTTCATTTTCTGAATGTTGAGCTTTAAACCAACTTTTTCACTCTCCACTTTCACTTTCATCAAGAGGCTTTTTAGTTCCTCTTCACTTTCTGCCATAAGAGTGGTGTCATCTGCATATCTGAGGTTATTGATATTTCTCCCGGCAATCTTGATTCCAGCTTGTGTTTCTTCCAGTCCAGCATTTCTCATGATGTACTCTGCATAGAAGTTAAATAAGCAGGGTGACAATATACAGCCTTGACGTACTCCTTTTCCTATTTGGAACCAGTCTATGGAAGCATATTAAAAAGCAAAAATACCTTCAAGATAAAAAGAAACTTAAGAAGTCGTTCAGTCTGCTTTTTCTTCAAGCTG
Organism: Bos grunniens; assembly: GCF_055505025.1. Lineage (NCBI taxonomy): Eukaryota > Metazoa > Chordata > Mammalia > Artiodactyla > Bovidae > Bos > Bos grunniens. The sequence continues at coordinate 2,397,753 of NC_141179.1, read as the reverse complement.
GCTTAGAGGAAAATTATCCCAAAGGCTCAATTATTTCAAATACTAACACACAAGGAAAAACAAGCATCAAGCTTCCTTCCAAACTCATCTGAATAATTTCCTTTACAGCATGTTCTTCTCATTCTTCATCAGTGTATGTAGAGACAGTTTTGCCCTTCTCTTTCTTCTCTTTCTTCCTCACATATTTTTCAGCTATTTTTTTAATCTCAGCATTTCTTCTGTAAACCATTTCTTCAAGTCCTTGTTATCCTTAAAGTTTTAGTATCTATAATGGGCTTCAAACTTCTTGGCAGTGTGTTGTAGTTCCTTGTAACTGTTTTTTTGTTTTTTGTTTTTTCCAGTGATAATATGTAATAATATTTGTCCACTGTGGTCCTTCTGTCCAGATATACTGGTGTGGTTATTCCTTCCCTCTCTTGCCTTTAGCCTATCACAAGGTGTACTATTTGATAATCTCCAACCAGACTTATCTATGTCATAGCTTTGGACACTTTGTTTTATCTTTCACAGCTGTCTTAGTATGCTAGGTATCCAGTGACCATTTAATAAACACATGTAGTCAGTTCTTATTATTTATGGTAGTTACATTCTATAGAGCTGCCATGAACACTGAATGAGCGAATATTGAGCCTTTACTTCTAGGGAAAATTACAAAGTTAGGTACAACAGTTTTGTCAACCAATCAACACTTACACTTTGTTATATGTGTGTTTCTGTTTGAACATATGTTATTTAAGATATTGTCGATCAATTAATATTAATTGAATTCACAGTCAGTAGCACCATAACTCAAGCCTGAACAAACCTTATTGAACATATATTTTTTCTATAAAGCACATCACAGCCTTCTTTCACTCAGGAACACTAGACAGGACTTTAACACTACACCTTTGGGACATCTGTGTAGGCTTCCCATGTGGCACTAATGGTAAAGATCCTTCCTGCCCATGCAGGAGACATTAGACACATGAGTTTGATCCCTGGGTCAGAAAGATTCCCAGTAGGAGGAAATGGCCACCCACTCCAGCATTCTCGCCTAGAGAATCCCATGGTCAGAGGAGCCTAGTGGGCTACAGTTTACGGGGTTGCAAAGAGTAGCACAGGACTGAAGTGACTTCACACACATGTAGTTGTCACTGTTCCTAGCCAGTGTCTAGCACACTTTTCAAAGAACTCTCAGATTTAATATGAAATTTTATCCTCACAACTACACAGAAAATAGTAATTATTTTATTTTATTTTGTTCTGTTTTGTGCTTTGTAACCGGAAAACATACTACACATTTCCTTAAAAGTATGAATAGAATTAGAATTCATGTAGTTCTTTCTTCTCAAAACCTAGACCCCTGTTACTGCACTATGATTCCACCAAAGTATACCTTTTTGTATACAATCTTTGATAAACAGAATTCATCCCATCATTCTAATCACTGCCTAAAGCAATAAATAGCTCTAGGTCAACACTTAGTTTCAGTTAGTGTTAGTTGCTCAGTCATGTCCAACTCTTTGCCATCCCATGGACTGTAGCCCACCAGACTCCTCAGCCCATGGAATTCTCCAGGCAAGAATACTGGAGCAGATTGCCATTTCCTTCTCCAGGAGATCTTCCCAACCCAGGGATCGAACCCAGATCTCCCTCATTTTAGGCAGATTCTTTACCATCTGAGCTACCAGAGAAGTGCTGCCTTACCTCCAAAATAAAGAGTATGTTTAATAAGAATTTCTAAATGCCATCTAGAAATTTATGGGCACATGTGCCCATAAATATGATTTATTGGACTTTAGCACAATAGGACACATATAAAATAATGAAATCCTTTTAAAAAGTAAACCAATTTTAACTACTGCTTCTTTCAATTTATCAGCTCTATGAGCTGTCAAAAGGCTTTGCCACTGGCTAAATATCCACTTTGCTCTGCTCCAGTCTGTACGATATCTGTTCTCTTTTGTAGTTCACTTGTTTCATAAAAATGAATGGACTTTTTAAACACAGCAAGTGCTTTTGCTTTTTTGGTGTCATATCTTCTCAGCTTTTTTCTCCCATTTAGAAAAGCAACAATAGCTTTCTTTTTTTCTCTCTTGATCCTAAAATGCTAGCATTGCTTTTTTTTTTTTCTTTATTCATCAATGCTTGTTTTTATTTTCTTGCCATCCAAAAAGATGATTTGATGGCTTTCTCTACACAAAGTATGCTGGTCCAGGCAGGGGAGGAGGTATACCCATTTTTGGTTAAGTTTCTTAATTTTCATCAACCATGCCACTCCAATTATGAGTGTGTATGCTTATCTTTAAGTCCATTTTTTTCATATCCTTGAAGAATATATAGCAAGACTTATAATTTATATGTCACATATAAATCTTTCTGATGAAGCTTTAATTAAATTCTTTACCATTGAAAAGTTCTTTGTTAGAGTTTGTATTCTTTATCTTATCCATATCTCAGTCCTTCCCTGGAAAACTGATTGCTATACTTAATAGTCATATTGCCTAAGTTTACTTTCTACAATTTAAATTTCTAATGATTTTTCTTAATTTATAAACAGCAAATCAAGATCATCTCCCATGTTCCATGTCACAAAACTACCCTTAGTATAAGCTCAGAATGTGTTAATCATATAGAATTGTGCATATATGAAATTCTTGAAAGAGAAAATGTAGTTTTTCATCATGATCAGTGGTTGATGCTCTGCCACACTTCAAGAAAATTGTACGATATTTTTCATATGATTAGGAATTCTGTAAACAGACTTTACAAGTATTCCCTGTTCTCTTAATTTTCAGATTAAACAAACCACATTTTCTTCTCAGTTTTTCTTCATTTTCTCTGTTAACCTTAATAATCTTTTCCTGAGATTATTTCTTTTTTCTCAAAGAGAAGCACAGGAGATCGTCAGGAAACAGATGATCTATATTTCATTTCTCCACTTTGATCCTATGTTACAATAGAAACTTAGAGAAATGATCTAACCTTCCTAAGCACACTCTGCAGGCATGGGCATAACAGTACTCACGTTTATTTAGCAACGTGTATATACATTTGGTAAATAAGTAGATGCTACTTCTGGTACCCTATATTTAAAGTAACAATAAGCATTCCCATTCTTTCTTCTGAAAAACTAGACAGAGATATACACTTTAAGTCAAGAAGCATATATGAAATCTAAAGAAAACCTAATGGACATTGAGAGAAGGAAAGAGTGGGATATCCCAGCCCTCCTGAGGCTCACCCACAGCAAGAGACTGCAAGGTAGATTGTGGAAATACTGCATTTAGCCCTTTTAAAAAAAATACATTAGCTGTTTCTACTTGGACACAATAGAAAGACCTCACCTAGAGGGCTTGCTTCTCCCAACTGATGGAAAACTGTGCAATAGAATTTCTATTTTACAGAGTGTATTTTCTCCTTTTTAAAATCATAGTGGTAAGAACTGATATACAGTCTTTGTAATAAAGCAAAAGCAGAAATTTCTGTAGCTAGAGGAAATTAATTAAAGTTAAAATAAAGTAATTTAATTTAAGGGGAAGTTAAATTAAGGGCAGTAATTTATCTGCTTTTCAGACTGCATGGTACTTTATGTCATAAACCCACATCAGTCAGTCAGTTCAGTCGCTCATTCATGTCTGACTCTTTGTGATCCCATGAATTGCAGCATGCCAGGCCTCCCTGTCCATCATCAACTCCCAGAGTTCACTCAAACTCACGTCCATCAAGTCGGGGATGCCATCCAGCCATCTCATCCTCTGTCGTCCCCTTTTCCTCCTGCCCCCAACCCCTCCCAACCTCAGGGTCTTTTCCAATGAGTCAACTCTTCGCATGAGGTGGCCAAAGTACTGGAGTTTCAGCTTTAGCATCAGTCCTTCCAAAGAACACCCAGGACTAATCTCCTTTAGCAGTCTAAGGGACTCTCAAGAGTCTTCTCCAACACCACAGTTCAAAAGCATCAATTCTTCAGCGCTCAGCTTTCTTCACAGTCCAACTCTCACATCCATACATGACCACTGGAAAAAGCACAGCCTTGACTAGATGGACCTTTGTTGGCAAAGTAATGTCTCTGTTTTTCAGTATGCTATCTAGGTTGGTCATAATTTTCCTGCCAAGGAGTGAGTATCTTTTAATTTCATGGCTGCAGTCACCATCTGCAGTGATTTTGGAACCCAAAAAAATAAAGTCTGCCACTCTTTCCACTGCTTCCCCGTCTATTTCCCATGAAGTGATGGGACCAGATGCCATGATCTTCATTTTCTGAATGTTGAGCTTTAAACCAACTTTTTCCACTCTCCTCTTTCATTTTCATCAAGAGGCTTTTTAGTTCCTCTTCACTTTCTGCCATAAGGGTGGTGTCATCTGCATATCTGAGGTTATTGATATTTCTCCTGGCAATCTTGATTCCAGCTTGTGCTTCTTCCAGCCCAGCATTTCTCATGATGTACTCTGCATAGAAGTTAAATAAGCAGGGTGACAATATACAGCCTTGACGTACTCCTTTTCCTATTTGGAACCAATCTGTTGTTCCATGTCCAGTTCTAACTGTTGCTTCCTGACCTGCATACAGATTTCTCAAGAGGTAGGTCAGGTGGTCTGGTATTCCCATCTTTTTCAGAATTTTCCACAGTTTATTGTGATCCACACAGTCAAAGGCTTTGGCATAGTCAATAAAGCAGAAATAGATGTTTTTTCTGGAACTCTCTTGCTTTTTCTATGATCCAGCGGATGTTGGCAATTTGATCTCTGGTTCCTCTGCCTTTTCTAAAACCAGCTTAAACATCTGGAAATTCATGGTTCACGTATTGCTGAAGCCTGGCTTGGAGAATTTTGAGCATTACTTTACCAGCGTGTGAGATGAGTGCAATTGTGCAGTAGTTTGAGCATTCTTTGGCATCGCCTTTCTTTGGGATTGGAATGAAAACTGACCTTTTCCAGTCCTGTGGCCACTGCTGAGTTTTCCAAATTTGCTGGCATATTGAGTCTTTGCAGCCAAAGATAAACCCACATAGTCCCCAGGCAAATCCTAAGGATTGATAAGAATTTAACATTTTACCATTATATTTACTTTAATTTTGTTAGTATACATCTGCTCTGACTTATGATGGAGTCCTCGTGATGGCTGAAACATTCCGAAGTCTCAGAAGACAGAAAATTGATATTTCCAGGAGAGGAAATGCTGGAGATTGTCTGGCAAATCCAGCTGCTCCATGGGGCCAGGGAATTGACATGGAGAGGACACTCAAACAGGTAACTCACAATTTTATTTATGTTCAGTTTGTTTCACACATGCATGTGTGCTAAGTCACTTCTGTTGTGTCCAACTCTTTGCAGCCCTATGGACTGCAGCCTGCCAGGCTCCAGTGTCCATGGGATTCTCCAGGCAAGAATACTAGAGTGGGTTTCCATGCCCTCCTCCAGGGTATCTTCCCAACTCTGCATTTCTTATGTTTCCTGCATTGGCAGGCAGGTTCTTTACCACTAGAACAACCTGGGAAGCCTTCAATTTATTTCATTGTCCTTTTTAAATGGAGTTTTCAGGAAAACAAAATAATCTATTGGCAAATACCGATATATTACAATTTCCATTTTAATATATTGAGCCATTATCATTTCTGAGACATTTCTACATAGGATACTGGATAGAATGGTGGAGGTAGTGGTTTAGTAGCTAAGTCATGCCCAACTCTTTGTGAACCCATGGACTGTAGTCTGCCAGAATCCTTTGTCCATGGAATTTCCCAGGCAAGAATACTGGAATGGTTTGCCATTTCTCCCTCCAGGGGATCTTCCCAACAAAGGAATCGAACCCCCATCTCCTGTTTGGCAGACAGCTAATTTACCACTGAGCCACCTCAGAAGCCCACTAGATAGAATACTGGTGTTTATATGTTATGTAGATGGTTAGCCAGGATAAGCTAGGTTATGTAACAGTAATAAACAACCCCAAGCTTCAGTGGCTTAAAACAACAAAAGAGGATTTCACACTCACAGACACACATCAGATTAGTAGGGACACTCTGCTTTTTATAATCACTCAGGGACACAAGCTGACATAGCAGCTACCATCTTGAATGTAACAAAAGGAAAAGAGTTGTAGGGAGGTTTCTAGTGTATCCCTGTGGCAGATTCATGTTGATGTATGGCAAAACCAATACAATATTGTAAAGTAAAATAAATAAATAAAATGCTTTAGCACTCATTACATCTGTTAACAACGCTTTTGTCAGAAAGAGTCACAGACACCTAGCTAACCAAAAAGTGTCCAAAAAGAACAAGCCCACCGTGGACCCAGAATGAGGAAGAACCTGAAATATTTGGCATACAGTCTTAGTCTACTAATCTACTGACTGCCTCAATAGACCTTCAAATTGTCTTGTAACCTTGGATTAAGTATTTATTTTAGTCTTTTGTAGTTATACTAACACTGTTTTTCAAATGATTACTGTAATATGTGTGTATTTTTAGTAATACATTTTAAATGTTCTGAAATGCCACAGGTTCAGAACATAAGTTTAAATGAATTAAAAGGATTTGGAATAAAGTACACGAATATTTTCAAAAATATGTTTATTTTTCTGAATATTTTAAGTTTAACATTAGCAAGGAGAAATATGATCTGCTGTGGTTATCAGGGTTATTTATTATGTGGATGTGTAGATAAAACTGAAAAGTAACTAAAAAGGAAACCATGTTTCTATTCTTATAGATAATATTTCAAAATTGAAGAAGTACAGTGGAAATGCCATAATAAAAAAAAATATTTATCTTTCAAGTACATAACAGAATCGCTTATATATTTCTTTGATATTCCTCTATCCAATTATTTTTTTAATTTAAATTTATTTATTTTAATTGGAGGCTAATTACTTTACAATACTGTATTGGTTCTATCCAATTCTATCCCAGTAGCTCAAATACTCCATGACTTTTTTAGTGAGTTGCTTACAGACTATAGTTCCACACCCATGCGTAGTCATAAGCCTAGCAGATGAAGTAAAGATTTCTGTAAGTAAAATGGCAAATGATTACATGTGTAGATTTTATTTTTCATTCATAGGTTCAAATTCAAGGACTAACAGGAAATGTTCAATTTGACCACTATGGACGTAGGGTCAATTACACAATGGATGTGTTTGAACTAAAGAGCACAGGACCTAGAAAGGTGAGCCACACTTGAACTGTTTTCTTAGTTTGCTTTTGACATTTTTAAAATCTTATAAGTGAAATATAGCTGGATAGTCTACATTTTTAAAAAATTGTGAGTATGGCTAACCCTTGAACAAAGTGGGATTTAGGGGATCTGACTCTCCACACAGTCAAAAATCTGTGCCAAAATTATAATGGGCCCTCCATATATGTGGTTCCTCCACTGCTGCAGTTCCACATCTGAGGCTTCAACCAACACAGATTGTGTAGTATTGTGGTATTTCCTGTGAAAAGAATCCGTGTAAAAGTGGACCTGAGCAGTTCAAACCTGTGTTGATAAGGGTCATCTGCACTTACAAGTAATACTTTCTTGGTAATTCATGCTGAAATAAATTCTTGTGTCATATGATTGATGTTTAATGGTATATCAAAGCTGAAATGAACTATTTACCCACTGTTTATATTCCTTATCCAAAATAAAAGCAATTTTTTAAAGGCTTAACAAAAAGAATCCCAGAAAACCCATAATATACTCTTCAGGAAAGCGCACAATGTAAGTAAGAGACTTATTCATTTTCATGTAGTCATTTCTGAAACCATTAGAGAGAGAACAAGAAAACTACTTATAATGGATAGTCATATAATAGAAGGCTAGATGTTCCTGAAATAAACATTCAAAGAAAAGAGCTGATGGAAGATAATATTATTAAGATTACTGTTAGGTTGAGAGAGAGAGAGATACCTAAGGACTTCAACTGAGGGACCAGAGAGGTTGTTCAGAAAGCTGCTGGTGATAGACTTTTGGATTTCAGAAGATAGTTGCTGATCTTTTGATGTGACTAAGCATCATAAGCATCAGCAATATTCTCAACATCCAAAAAGTGCTTTATATATTGACGCGATACAATTCCACCACAGAAATTGACTATAAACTTTTTATACCTAACATATAACTTTTTAACATTCCTTTTCTCTAGCATTAGCTAAGATGCTTAAGAAAGATAAATTCAACTTAACTAAAAATTATCTGTTTCAACACTTGGATGTTAAAAAAAACTTTTCCAAATATACTTTCCTGTGTTAATATAGTAGTGATAGTTACAATTTATCAAATGCCTGCTATGTTCCAAGCACTGGACTTGGTGCAATTTAATCCTCACAATGAGCCTGTAATGGAGTACTATTTTCTCCCTTTTCCTGGTGAGAAAATTACAGTGCTATTGTTGTTGCTGCTGTTCAATCACTCAGTCATGTCTGACTTTTTGCAACCCCATGGACTGCAACATGTAAGCTTCCCTGCCAAGCATCATTCCTTCCAAAGAAATCCCAGGGCTGATCTCCCACAGGTTGTCCTTAAATACAAAATGTCAAGGTCTTGTCAACATCTGAAAACTCTCCATAATGTGTCTCAGAGCTATAGTTTTTATGTTGTGGGAACTCATTCAGTTCAGTTCAGTCGTTCAGTTGTGTCCGACTCTTTGTGACCCCATGAATCGCAGCATGCCAGGCCTCCCTGTCCATCACCAGCTCCCAAAGTTCACTCAGATTCACATCCATCTAGTCAGTGATGCCATCCAGCCATCTCATCCTCTGTTGTCCCCTTCTCCTCCTGCCCCCAATCCCTCCCAGCATCAGAGTCTTTTCCAGTAAGTCAACTCTTCATATGAGGTGGCCAAAGTACTGGAGTTTCAGCTTTACTGTTCATGGGGTTCTCAAGGCAAGAATATTGGTTTGCCATTCCCTTCTCCAGTGGACCACATTCTGTCAGATCTTTCCACCGTGGCCCGCCCATCTTGGGTTGCCCCATGGGCATGGCTTAGTTTCATTGAGTTAGACAAGGCTGTGGTCCTAGTGTGATTAGATTGACTAGTTTCCTGTGAGTATGGTTTCAGTGTGTCTGCCCTCTGATGCCCCCTTGCAACACGTACCATCTTACTTGGGTTTCTCTTACCTTGTGTGTGGGGTATCTCTTCACGGCTGCTCCAGCGAAGTGCAACCACTGCTCCTTACCTTGGACGAGGGGTATCTCCTCACTGCCGCCCTTCCTGACCTTCAACATGGGATAGCTCCTCTAGGCCCTCCTGCACCCACGCAGCCACCACTCCTTGGACGTGGAGTTGGTCCTCCCGGCTGCCACCCCTGGCCTCGAAAGTGGGGTAGCTCCTCTCAGCTGCCGCCCCTGATCTTGACTTGGGTAGCTCTTCTCAGCCGTTCCTGCGCCATCGCAGCCTGGCACTCTCGGCCGCTACCCCTGACCTCAGACATGGGGTAACTCCTCTTGGCCGCCGCCCTTTGGGCATGGGGTCCTCCCAGCTTCTGCCCCTGACCCTGGACAGAGGGTAGCTCCTCTCGGCCGTGCCTAAGTGGCCAGTCACAGCCGCCCACTCCAAGGTGCGCTGGTAGCAGCTGCCCGCGCCTCGTTAACCCATTAACAAAGAAAATTTGCTTTCCCAGAGAATGGGCTGCTGAAATCTGGAAGGTGGCTGCATTTTAATGGAATACTAAACTGTGAAACCTATTTTTATGTTGCCAACTATCATGTGCAAAGGAAAATTAACAGGAAGCAACTGACATGCTTTTTAAATTATTTTTTAAGTGCATGTAGAAGTTGAGGAGAGGATAGTTCTCAAAGGTACATTTATTTTGTTTTAATTAAATTTTTCACTGATATTAAATGTGTTAGCACAAATTCCCTGAGAGCTCAGTCTATAAAGAATCCAACTGCAATGCAGGAGACCCCAGTTCAATTCCTGGGTTGGGAAGATTCATTGAAGAGGGGATGGGGCAACCACTCCAGTATTCTTGGGCTTCCCTTGTGGCTCAGATGGTAAAGAATCTGCCCGCAATGTGGGAGACCTGGGTTTGATGCCTGAGTTGGGAAGATCCTCTGGAAGAGGGAAAGGCTACCCACTCCAGTATTCTAGCCTAGAGAATTCTGGCCTGGGTTGCAAAGGGTCAGACACAACTGAGCGACTTTCACTTTCACTTTCACTTTCAAATTCATATGGGCAATTAAAAATAACTGCTGAATTGATTTATACTCATAATTTTGCTTCAAATTAAGCAATGTAGAAAAACATTAATAAAAATTATTTTTTCTATATTCTGTTAATTATATATGCAATATTTATAAATAATATAGTGTTTCTTTTTTATATGCTAATGCTTATTTTATTTTAATATGTTCACAAATACTAACATGACAGTAAAAATTTGAAGGAAACAAGACTTTTAAAACATATTAGAACAAACAGTGAATAGAGACCAGTGAGCAATTTGTTGTTGCTGTTCAGTTGCTCAATTGTGTCTGACTCTTTGTGACCCCATGGACTGGAGGAAACCAGGCTTCCCTGTGATCAATTGCATACATTTCATTGAAAACATGAGTTTTATCAACTGCATCTGGAAATACAAGAAAAAAGTTTCAGTTCAGTTCAGTCGCTCAGTTGTGTCCGACTCTTTGCGACCCCATAAACTGCAGCACGCCAGGCCTCCCTGTCCATCACCAACTCCTGGAATTCACTCAAACCCATGTCCATCGAGTCGATGATGCCTTCTAACCATCTCATCCTCTGTCGTCCCCTTCTCCTCCTGCCCTCAATCTTTCCCATCATAAGGGTCTTTTCCAATGAGTCGTTCTTCACATCAGGTGGCCAAAGTATTGGAGTTTCATTTTCAATATCAGTCCTTCCAGTAAACACCCAGGACTGATCTCTTTTAGGATGAACTGGTTGGATCTCCCTGCAGTCCAAGGGACTCTCAAGAATCTTCTCCAACACCACAGTTCAAAAGCATCAATTCTTCGGCACTCAGCTTTCTTTATAGTCCAACTCTCACATCCATACATGACCACTGGAAAACACATAGTCTTGACTAGAAGGACCTTTGTTGGCAAAGTAATGTGTCTGCTTTTTAGTACAGGTTGGTGTCTAGGTTGGTCATAACTATCCTTCCAAGAGTAAGCGTCTTTGAATTTCACTGCTGCAATAACCATCTGCAGTGATTTTGGAGCTCCCCAAAATAAAGTCAGCCAATGTTTCCACTGTTTCCTCATCTATTTCCCATGAAGTGATGGGACCGGATGCCATGATCTTCGTTTTCTGAATGCTGAGCTTTAAACCAACTTTTTCACTCTCCTCTTTCACTTTCATCAAGAGGCTCTTTAATTCTTCACTTTCTGCCATAAGAGTGCTGTCATCTCTATATCTGAGGTTATTGATATTTCTCCTGGCAATTTTGATTCCAGCTTGTGCTTCCTCCAGTCCAGCATTTCTCATGATGTACTCTGCATAGAAGTTAAATAAGCAGGGTGACAATATACAGCTTTGATGTACTCCTTTTCCTGTTTGGAACCAGTCTGTTGTTCCATGTCCAGTTCTAACTGTTGCTTCCTGACCTGCATACAGATTTCTCAAGAGGTAGGTCAGGTGGTCTGGTATTCCCATCTTTTTCAGAATTTTCCACAGTTTGTTGTGATCCACACAGTCAAAGGCTTTGGCATAGTCAATAAAGCAGAAATAGATGTTTTTTATGGAACTCTTTTGCTTTTTCGATGATCCAGCGGATGTTGGCAATTTGATCTCTGGTTCCTCTGCCTTTTCTAAAACCATCTGGAAGTTCATGGTTCACGTATTGCTGAAGCCTGGCTTGGAGAATTTTGAGTATTACTTTACTAGCGTGTGAGATGAGTGCAATTGTGCGGTAGTTTGAGCATTCTTTGGCATCGCCTTTCTTTGGGATTGGAATGAAAACTGACCTTTTCCAGTCCTGTGGCCACTGCTGAGTTTTCCAAATTTGCTGGCACATTGAGTGCAGCACTTTCACAGCATTGTCTTTGAAGATTTGAAAGAGCTCAACTGGGATTCCATCACCCCTACTACTTTGTTCGTAGTGATGCTTCCTAAGGCCCACTTGACTTCACATTCCAGGATGTTTGGCTGTAGGTGAATTATCACACCATCTTCCTTATCTGGGCCAAGAAGATCTTTTTTGTACAGTTCTTTGTATTCTTGCCACCTCTTCTTAATATCTTCTGCTTCTGTTAGGTCCCCACCATTTTTGTCCTTTATTGAGCCCATCTTTGCATGAAATGTTCCCTTGGTATCTCTAATTATGTTGAAGAGATCTCTAGTCTTTCCCATTCTATTGTTTTCCTCTATTTCTTTGCATTGATTGCTATTTTTTTGGAACTCTACATTCAAATGGGTATATCTTTCCTTTTCTCCTTTCCATTTTGCTTCCCTTGTTTTCACAGCTATTTGTAAGGCCTCCCCAGACAGCCATTTTGCTTTTTTTGAATTTCTTTTCCTTGGGGATGGTCTTGATTCCTGTCTCCTGTACAATGTCACAAACCTCCATCCATAGTTCATCAGGCACTCTATCAGATCTAGTCCCTTAAATCTATTTCTCACTTCTACTGTATAGTCATAAGGGATTTGATTTAGGTCATACCTGAATGGTCTAGTGGTTTTCTCCACTTTCTTCAATTTCAGTCTGAATTTGGCAATAAGGAGTTCATGATCCGAGCCACAGTCAGCTCCCAGTCTTGTTTCTGCTGACTGTATAGAGCTTCTCCATCTTTGGCTGCAAAGGATATAATCAATCTGAGTTCGGTGTCGACCATCTGGTGATGTCCACGTGTAGAGTCTTCTCTTGTGTTGTTGGAAGAGGGTGTTTGCTATGACTAGTGAGTTCTCTTGATAGAACTCTATTAGCCTTTGCCCTCCTTCATTCCATACTCCAAGGCCAAATTTGTCTGTTACTCCAGGTGTTTCTTGACTTTCTACTTTTGCATCCCACTTCCCTATAATGAAAAGGACATCTTTTTTGGGTGTTAGTTCTAGAAGGTCTTGTAGGTCTTCATAGAACCGTTCAACTTCAGCTTCTTCAGCGTTACTGGTCAGGGCATAGACTTGGATTACCGTGGTATTGAATGGTTTGCCTTGGAAATGAACAGAGATCATTCTGTTGTTTTTGAGATTGCATCCACGTACTGCATTTTGGACTCTCTTGTTGACAATGATGGCTACTCCATTTCTTCTATGGGATTCCTGCCCACAGTAGTAGATATAATGGTCATCTGAGTAAAATTCACCCATTCCAGTCCGTCTTAGTTCTCTGATTCCTAGAATGTCGATGTTCACTCTTGTCATCTCCTGTTTGACCACTACAAATTTGCCTTGATTCATGGGCCTTATATTCCAGGTTCCTATGCAATATTGCTCCTTACAGCATCAAACCTTGCTTATATCACCAGTCCCATTCACAACAGGGTGTTGTTTTTGCTGTGGCTCCATCTCCATTCTTTCTGCAGTTATTTCTCCACTTATCTCCAGTAGCATATTGGGCACCTATCTACCTGGGGAGTTCATCTTTCAGTGTCTTATTTTTTGCCTTTTTATACTGTTCATGGGGTTCTCAAGGCAAGAATACTGAAGTGGTTTTCCATTCCCTTCTCCAGTGAACCACATTCTGTCAGACCTCTCCACCATGATCCGTCTGGTTTGGGTGGCCCCATATGGCATGGCTTAGTTTCATTGAGTTAGACAAGGCTGTGGTCCATGTGATCAGATTGGCTAGTTGTCTGTGATTGTAGTTTCAGTCTGTCTGCCCTCTGATCCCCTCTCTCAGTGCCTACCATCTTACTTGGGTTTCACTTACCTTGAAAGAAGTTTGGCAAGCATTAAATGAACAGTCATTTGGGTGTATGTAGCATAACAGTAAAATATATGTACCATAATAGTAAAGTATATGGACTTGTAATTGCACCTACCTTTATATTTGCTGTGTGTATAAACTTTAAGATGCATTTTTTATTAAAGCATTGATTACAGTGTCTTTCAGGGAGCAAGCAGTAAAGAAGTAGTCTGCATTCTGAAAAGAATCCTAAATTTCCAGTAGAATCCCATTTTAGTTTGTAACATTGTATAGTGCTTAACTAATTACTTAATATATTTTATGGAAAAGAGTTTGCTTCGAGTCTAAACGAGTAATATAAGGATTTGAAATTTTAAAAATACAAATTTAAAATTTTCAAAAGTGAAAATATTAAATAATCATTAACATTTGATATATTTAGCATTTTAGAAATGATAAACTAGCCTCTAGTTTATCTAGAGGCTAGGTTATATGAAACCAAAAAACTATTTCTATATTGCTTTAAAATACACAAATCTATGTTTTTAAAACATCCTGTACATATGAAACCAAAAAACTATTTCTATATTGCTTTAAAATACACAAATCTATGTTTTTAAAACATCCTGTACATATGAAACCAAAAAACTATTTCTATATTGCTTTAAAATACACAAATCTATGTTTTTAAAACATCCTGTACATGTGCCCCATGTAAATCTATTCTCCTTACTATAAAATCTGTAACATTATTGATAAAAATCATGTAAACTAAGTATAGAAGTTTCCAATCAATTTCACTACAAGAGCATCAGAACAAAATGGCATTCCATCTGTATCCGTATTCCTTTTTGAACCCATTCATTCTCAATGTCTTAGCTAGTCCATGAGTGTATTAATAAATTGTAAAGTCGGCAAATGTGTAAGTAAGTAGTATTATTAACATTAGGAAAACTGGCTCATCATCAATTAAGAAAACTTCCAAACACATTTTTTTGTGTGTGCTTCATAAATTTGTTTTGTTTTCTTATTAATAATTCTCATTGTTCCAATAAGAACTAGAGAAAACTCTTCTAAAATGTGCTTTCAAGATTTTTTTCTATTTGGCAGGTTGGATACTGGAATGATATGGATAAATTAGTCTTGATTCAAGATGTACCCACACTTGGCAATGACACAGCAGCTATTGAAAACAGAACAGTTGTTGTAACCACTATTATGGTAAGTTTTGGTCTGTGTTTTATGATGTTTTGTTTTGCCCGTAGGCAATTTTAATTCCCAGCTATGTGAAGGCTGCATCTTAGTGATGGTGGCATTGATGTTCTGATCAACAAAAGTCTATTGAGGCTTTGAATAAGTTTGTCCTGAACTCATTTCGGTACTTTTATTTGTATTATCTTTTGTTATATTATTGTTCTTGGAAAAATGCTCAGATGTTAAAAACTGAAAATCTTTCATTGGAAATGAATCAAATGCTAAGATTTCAAAGGACAAAAGAATGAACATGAAAATGATCAACAACTAATCACATGAAATACCCAGTTTTAAACATCATATATTGTTATTATGTTTTTAAACATCAATGTAATAATAGCTAATAGTGCTTAAAATTATGATTTTCAGGTAATTTATTAATTTAATAATGATTTGCATTGTCTTTATAATAGAGATATGAATGTTAAGATTTTAATGAGCATGTTTTAGACAACTGTATGCTTTAAAAATAAATTTTGTTCTATATTTATATTTACTTCACAAAGGAGTTTTTGTACCGATTATTTTTCTCATTGACCTGTGGGGGGAAAATGCATTAAAATTTATTGAAATTCTCCTAAATTAACAAAAATATGATCTTCATTCGGTCACATTATAAAATTAAAAATACTCTAAATCTTAAGTCTGCTTTTTCAAAGAGATTCTCATGAAATTATCTTTTAAATAGTGTATCTCATATTTTTCTCTTCTAAATTCAAACATACTCTTTATAGTCAATGCTAGTCAAAGGAGATCAACAATCGGTAACTGTTTCTATCTAATTTTAAGTTACATATCCACAGCTCACTGTCTCATTTGGCAGGACACATTTTTTAATTTTTATAAAGCCCTTACTCTAAATGAAGAAAAACTATTTTCTGTAATTTAATTTTTATCTTACGTAATTTTAACTTATGTTTTTAGTAATGTCAAATTATTTCCAACATTTTGACATTGAGGTCAAAGCATGAAAATGCCAGAGAAAAGCTTTCACATGTTGCAATTAATTTTATCAGTGTTGCGCCACTAGCTAGCAACTTAATGTTAATCTGTCAAGCCTTAATTGGAAGTTTATAATTTTAGAATTCAAACCAACCAACAGGAGCTTTTGTGTATGAATGAAAAATAAATATCTTCTAACTTAATTGTGTAATGCATGGGACTTAAATATATGTATATATATGTATATGTACATATACATATATATATTCCTAAAAAAGACGGTAATGGAAAGTCATACTTCAGTACAGTCCTCCTCTTTTCAGCCTCTGATGAAGAATCCTATTTTAAGAAATTGATCAAGAAAGAAATGAGCTCCACGTTGTTCGACTATTCCTAACTAAAGCTCAAGTCTTGTTCTTCTGTGTAGTAATTTTAAGCTAATTGTTCATTTGGGATTCTTCTTGGATGATCAACTCTGGACTACCAGAAAAAAAACCACACTTATTTTTAAGTTCTGTGACTTTCCTGAGATACTAGAACAAAGAAGAATTAATCCTCATCTTTTTCAAGAAACTAAATGTTGAAAAATAATACTTAATTCTGACGTATTTATTCCCATATCTTGAAATGAGGTCATTGTACATAAATGATGAAATTTTAACACTTCTAATGCCAAGAGTAGATTTTCTAAAAGTAAATATCTATGAATTTGTGTCCTTCTTTTCTGGATACACATAGTTGCTTTCCTTAAATTTTTTTTTGAAATTTTGCCTGTTCTACATGAAATAAGGTGTTTTAGTGTTCATTATAGGTATAATGTAGATTCTGTTATTAAAGGGGGTGGAGATACAATTCTTCAGGCCACAATATTGAATTAGTTTTGCAAGCATGGCTATTTTTCAGAAAGCACGCTGTCAAAAAATGATTGAAAAATCCAGTTGTTTCCTATATATCTAAAGACTATTCTGTACAGTTATCTTTTCTTTGACAGTGATGTCACCAATATTTTTGCAATGAAAATAGTGCAGTACTAGTATCTGTCTTTTGTATAAAAATGTAATCTCTATATAAATAATACCTATGATCTTTGCAACTTCAATAATTCAAAAACAAAAATGCTAGCATCCTTTCGCCAAAAGTGTTCCTTGTATTTGCTTTTGTTGATATTATCCCAGGACCTATGACATCTCCATCATCTCTTTCATCTTGAAAGTAATGTGCTTTTTTGTAGATGAATGAGATATTGACACTGGTGTATTATAATCCCTCAGATTAAGTTGAAAACTTTCAACAGGAATGGAATTGGTTAGATATTAAACTATGTGCAAGACAGATATCTAGACATAAAAAGAAGGCTGTTGTGGCACTAGAACTCATTCATTTTGATCAGAATTGTTATGACTTTGCTGTTCTACCATTTGTCTTTCCTTTGTGTATGTTGTTATTTACATGTTGATGCACTGTAATAGTATATGGTATTGTTGAATAAAGTTGATTGAGAAATTTATTTATTCATTCACAAATATTTATTAAGCGTCTGCTATTTGCTAGGCACAGTTATAAGCCTGGGATATGTTAGACAAGAAAACAGACCAAAATCCTGCACTTACAATTGACTTTAATTCTAATGAGAGAAAGTAGACAAAAAATATAATAAGTATAGTAGATACCATTTTTCAATAAAATGTGTCTTTAGCTTTTTGCATTGCTGAAATCTATTTGTTTTATGTCTTCATTTTAATGACTAATTTATTCTTCCTGAATATAGTCATTCTGAATATAACTTAACTAAATCTAAATAAAAGTAAGTTTGACACTATAATCACATGAGAATCATGACTACAAAATTGAAAGATCTAAAGTTTTGGATTCAGATGCTCAACATTTTTTCTCTTTAAGTCTTACTGACTAAAAATTTTATAAAATTTGTGAGACTATGACCATGTTAATTTAACATTTTACATTCAAAAAAACAACCTAAGGAAGCCACATCTGTGCCACGTGGTTTAGCTAAATGTAGCAATTGAGGGAAAAGTGGTTTGCAGTAGACATTGGGGTCGTGGTTTCCTCTGCAATTTCACTACTTTCTTTGGCTGAACTCTCTGGAAAAGGAGAAATGCAATTAAATTTCAGTCAATCTCATTTTTCCCCAAATCTTTCACTGAAAGTAAATGAAACATAACTCATTACTAAACTAAGAATGCATTTCTTACCATCTCATGAACTCAACAATCCTTTTGGAAATTTTTCCACAAAATCCAAATATATTCACTGCAGTATCATAATTACTTTATAAGCCTCAAAACAATTTTATTTATAACAGTCCTTCCATAAATATTTTTTATTCTTTTTATGAGTTGTTTGGTAGTTTATCTTTTTATGTGGAATTTTGTAAATGCACTGCACGTAGATACATATGCATATACAATATACAAGTGCATATTTATACATACATATAAATATCTATACAATTTTTTTATTTTCTTTCTTGAACAAAATATTAATCTTCCCAATACATGCATCTGCTTCCAAAGAGTTTATAACTCAATGCTTTTAAATGTTATTTCTAATAAACTTAAAATTATGCCACTATTAAATTTACTGATTTCTTAATAACATTTTAATGTTCATTTATAAGAATTTTACCCACAGGATAAATTATCTACATTAAAATTCTTTGGATAAAAGCAAATATCCACATAGCAAATAACTTTTGATATTACTGATTTTATTATTTTACCTGTTTTCAACTAGTGGTTTCAATGATTATATTTGTGATGTTTAGAAAATCTTAAAGCTTTTCCAATAAATATATACTTTGACAGTTTTATTTTTGCTAAATATCAAGACAAATATTCCAAACAAAAGTTTCTCCAGTAGGAAAATGATACTTTTTTTATTGAAAATCATCTTAATTCATTTATATAGGCATTTTCATAAGCAAACCCTAATGCCATAGCTTTAAACAGAGATTGATTTCTTTCCTGAAATAGCAGAGCAGATGTAGAACACTATGCATTATGGAAATTGTACTAATAAACTCATAATCACTAAGAAGTAATGCATTTCAAATAACTTCTAAGGAATTGCTGTCCCACAGAACATAGCAATTGATAACAAAGATGGTAGGTTATAGCCTTCCATTTTAATTCACAGTTGAGAACCTGGGGCTCCAGAAGGTTGCTTATCAAAGATGGTTCACAAACACCCCTTAATGATTGACTATAACTCATTTTTTACTATACTGAAAAGACTTGGTATTTTCTTCAGCACAACTTTGTACTGAGTCTCCTCAAGTATGCAGTGTTTGAAGGGCTACTTGTACATAAATTATCAGGTTTGAGACGGGACAAATGAAAAGGTTGAGAGCATGTTGAGGATTTGCTGCTAATTTGGATTTAACATGAAAGAAAAGGGAAATGAGACAGATTCAAAGAAACTGGAAAGAGCTGAGCAGCTATGAGAGATCTTATTCAAGAAACGCCTAGCTGTTCTCTCCTTTCGTTCTTCCATCTTCCTGAGTGTGATCATCTTATTTCTCTTAATTTGCATGCACCACTATTTGAATCTCAACAATTATTCATGCCCCTAAAAGTCAGACGTGACTTAGTGACTGAACAGCAGCAAACTTCTAATCAACATTTTCAATAAACTAAAGGCTTCTCTAGCCTTTGTTGGTTTGTTTGTTAGGAAAACAAAAATCTGATGGGTGCTGCTGTCCAAAAAAGAAAGTGAAAAATATCAAAGACACTAAATAAATTTGTATTTATAGATACACATGCCTGTTTCAAAAGAGATGATCTGTAACTCATTAATATTTACTTTCATTTTGAACCCCTGAACCAGAAGTTCTAATATAAATACCTTGCCATGATATTCTTATTTAGGAAGCATTGATAGACCAGGAAATCTTTATATTTATTGAACACCTTATATTTATTGAGTAGCAGACACTATGAGGAAATATGGAAAGGTATTAATACATTGTTTTTTCAAAAATTTCATTCACTAAAAATACAGAAATTCATATGTTTAATCTTGTCTTCTCTCTTGTTAAATCACATGAAATCTCAAATAGTTGCATGTATTTTGACAGATGCTACAGTAGCTTCAAAAATGTCCAGACATTCAAATTATGGGTTCAATTTCCACTCCTGCTAGTTCTGTGAAATTGAACAATTTGTTGAAATTCTTTAAGCTTAAATTTTCCATCTGCAAATTGGGAAATGCCTACCTCGAAATGGCAGTGTGAAAAATAAATAAAAGGATACCATTAAATAACAGTTAAATAACTTTGTACTTGACTCAGAACAAGCACTAAATAACTGAGGGCTTGTATTATTTTTTCCTATATATTTTATTATATATGGTGGTCTCCCAGCATTCTCACTCCTGTACCTTTATTACAAAGAATTTAGTCATAATCGTAAGAGGATGAGGAACATATATAATTTATTTTTATACCCTCTAGTTCCCAGCAAGCTGCCTTCCACACAGTGGGTATTTATGAAATATTTGAGTAAACATTGAAAATGCAGCTTTTAATGAAACAAATTATTCACTATATAATGTAGAGGGGATTTTGCAAGCTAGATGATAATACTAGCTAAAGAGACTTCTGTACACAAGCTAATACACATTTGAGGGCTAAAATTCATGTGTTCAAGTATTTCAGACTCTAGAATTTATCAATCTTAGTAGCAAGTGTAAACCTTAGCAATACTCCTTTTGAAAACCTCTCATTTGCTTTATTAACAACCATTTTAATTAGAATGTTAAGGATTGTGCAAATATGCAATTTGTGCTTGTTCATACATATTCTTCCATATTTTAATTAACTATCGCAAGAAGAAAAGAAGCAAAATGAAAGTATTGGTTCATTTTAAGTAATATTCCATAACATATTTTAGAAATTAACAATCTTGCAACAACTTACAATTTTTATAACCACATTCATATTTTACAAAATGATTTATATCTGGAGAATGTTTTCTTTAAGCTAACAAATAATTTTCTTCTATCTAAAGAGATAATTAGCTGCCTTTATTTTGTAGGTGGAGAAATTTCTTAACCAAGTCCAGTGTTAGAATATCCATCAAATTCAAGGAAGAAGTGAGAGACTTCTGGTTCTTTTGGCCATGTCTACTTAAGGCAGGATTTAAGAAAATATAAGAGCAAATCCTGAACAATTGCCCACAATAGAGTTATTTAGGGCATCTCTAAGAGAAAATCACATATTATATAATTTACACTTCTATTGCTTTTTAAAATAGTTTCTATAGTTACAAAGTATTTTAAAACAAAATCAGAATTAGTGTAGTCTGCCATGTAATGCAAAGTAAATCATCTTCTAATCCAGAGTTCTAAGAGCAAGTTCAACTTTCCCAACTACAGATTTGCTGGGAGAAAAGAAAAGATATGTATTAAAATTATTAAATGAATATCACAGTGCTATTTTGTAAAATATAAATCATGACTTCAATAACATTGTAGTCAAAAGTGGTCATTCCTTGTCTGCAAATGATTAAGAAATCTGAAGTGTGACCTGGAGTTCTGTATGTACTGCATGTTCACTGAGCCTATCTTTCAGTTGGTGGCATTAGGTTTTATTTATAAAATCAAGTGCTTTAGTTTCACAGACTTTAAATGGTTTGGTTTAGGGATGTGTGTGTGTGTGTGTGTGTGTGTGTATGTATGTACCAAAAACTGTTCAGTTATGAATTAGCAGTAATCTTTTCATTTCACAATAATTCATCCTATTTCGTCTTATTGCTTCAAAAACTAAATGAGAATATTACTAAAAATATTACTTGAAGAGTTATGATTTTCACAATTGGGAAAAATTATTAGCTTTCATTGGGAACATATTTTTATAATAGAATAAAAATTCTTGGATCACAACCTTAATTAAAGCCAAGATACTGGACAATTTTAGGAAAACCAATTTAATACAAATTAGTATTAAAATGTTAAGGACTGTAATTTGTTTCTTCTTTGCACTTGCTAAATACCTGCTCTGACCAAGGCATCTTGCTAAATCCCAGAGAGCAAAGAAAAATAATATGGCTCTTTTCCTGAAGGGAGTCACAGTTGAATGTGGCTAAACAAGATGCAGAATACAGAGACCTATAACTTTGAATAAGTCTTTTATTACACAAAGTTGACTCCTAAGTAATCTTCAGGTCATGAGATACTTTGAAAATGGTAATCCCATTCCCATAGATGATAATTTATGCTTCTCTAGTCAATTATTAACATATATTTTTCCTATCACAGTCACAGTGCTAAGTATGTAATAATCACTCAAAAGAAATTTACTTTATTTTAAAGATTCTATTTTTAGTATAAAAACAGAATCTATAAAGCAACTTAATATACTTCTAAGCATAGTTATATATTCATCTGTTTTATTATCAATTTCTTGCCACACAAAACCAGTGTGTGTATTAGTACTAAATATAATCCATTTGTTAAGTTCTGAAAGTGAAAGTTGCATAGAATTTTTGAATGTTTCATAATTTCTCCTTTACAGTTCTACTTCTCTCATTATAGGAATCCCCATATGTTATGTACAAGAAAAATCATGAAATGTTTGAAGGAAATGACAAGTATGAAGGATACTGTGTAGATTTGGCATCTGAAATTGCAAAACATATTGGTATCAAATATAAAATTGCCATTGTCCCTGATGGAAAATATGGAGCAAGGGATGCAGACACAAAAATCTGGAATGGGATGGTAGGAGAACTTGTTTACGGGGTAAGCAAATCAATCTATTAGAAAATTTACTTACATAAACCCGAAAGTTTTTTTCACTTGGGCACATATCAATTGTTAAATGTCTATTGTTGTTTTTTTTTAAATTTGCAGTTACATTCAAAGAAGCATATATGATGTCAAATATTTCTATATTTCATTAGTAATTTCCTAACAATTACGGAAACTAATACTTGATAACTTTAAAAAGATAAAAATTCAGAATATGATATTCTATTTAAAAAAAACACTAACTTCAGTATCTATGATGATTATTTTCTTAAGCTTGATGCTGCTATATCAGAAACATGTTTTGAGAGCTACAAAACAGCTCCATTACTTATCTGTTACTTGATAATTGTAGGAGCAGATTTCCTTTAACAGCATAAAGTTGAGCCTTATTTTAGCTAATTATTTATATTTCTATTTGCTTGTATTTACAAGTAAATATCTTTTAAATTATTAGTGAAGCAATCAGCAAACTAGTTAGCATATATTAAAGACTCACCAATAACGTGAAATCTTACAACTCTGCTGAACACAATAAATTTAAACTTACATGCAATGACATCATAAAGCAATAATTTATTCCATAGTGGGCCTCACGTGAAAGCATGTCAGGCCCTTCCCTTTGCGTTCACCAGATTTTTAGTGTACATATTCAAAGTGAAAGTGAAGTCACTTAGTCGTGTCCAACTCTTTGTGACCCCATGAACTGTAGCCTACCACACTTTGCGTCCATGGGATTTTCCAGGCAAAAGTACAGGAGTGGGTTGCCATTTCCTTCTCCAGAGGATCTTCCCAACCCAGGGATTGAACCTGGGTCTCCCACACTGTAGGCAGACATTTTACCATCTGAGCCTCCAGGGAAGTCATACATATTAAAAGCCAAGGGCAAATTCAGTGTAGACATTCCTGCCTGAACTAGAACAAGATTGGTCTCTTCAGCTAACATTGCAGTGTTAAAATCAAGCCAGTATTTATCAATTGCCAGTGATGATATATTTCCAAAGTCCCAAAAATCAAACCTAGAGCCCACAGTGAGTTCTATCCATCAAGTAACCAATAAAAGTCATATACACTTGAAATGTATTCTGAAATTCCCTATAAGCCAATTTACATTTCACAAATTTCATGTTCAAAACACATTCTCTCTGATTAATTATCCAAGACTCCCTTTAAAACTTAAGAATTACACAAAAGTAATCCTTCCCCAGGAAAGAATAAAAGTAGAACAAGTTAGAACATTGGGCTTCCCAGGCAGCTCAAGTGATAAAGAATCTGCCCACAATGCGGGAAGCTTGGGTTTGATCCCTGGGTCAGGAAGATCCCCTGGAGAAGGGCAAGGCAACCCACTCCAGTTAGAACATAACTGAAGTATCTAGAGGGGCTTACTTTTGAGCCAGAACTGCAGTTCAATACTTTTGCGTTTCTACATCCTGCTTTCAGACCATGAAAAAAATGAACGTTCTCTGCACAGAACAGCTATAGCAGTAAGAGGAAATTATTTGGCATTAAAAAGCAATTCATTAGCTTTATAGTCATTTGAAAGAACTGCTGACTAGTTAGGTGCCCTAAATGAGGAAAACAAAATTTTCAGTCTTAAAAAATCAAAAAGTATTTTACCACCGGGCTCATCAACGGTTTGATACTGAGCTTTAATTCTCAAAGAAAAAGAGTTCTTAAAGCATGTGTTTGTTGGTAATGTATTAAATTTTAAGATTTTAAATGTGAACACTAACCTAGTGCCTAGAACTACACTAATTCATTTACCTTCAGAAAACACTACTGAGTATCTCATCTCAAAAACGCATTCTTGAATTGTCAGTTAATTTCAGACCAGATAACTAATCAGTTATTTTCTACAATTGTTACATATCTCTCCTCTGGAGTCCTTACCAAGTTGGTAACCCAGGCTCACTCCTTTGCAAGTGTTCTTGATGATGTTTTATTGGGAGAATATTGTTTAAATAGTAAAAACAAGTGATATAAAGGGAGTAGTATAATTACAAACAACAAAATTGTACCACTAGTACATGTGTCACATGGCACAGAAAGTCACAAAGTCAGGCTGTTCTCAGAGAGAGAAGATAACATAATGGTTATTACTCTTTATTGATTCCTCAGCCAGTTTGCAAGGATTTAAATAATCTGATCTTTACCACTTGAGTTGTCCAATTTTTTCCCGAAAAGAATCTTTGTTCATGTCTCATATACTTTCCACAGATTTGATATATTCCATTCTGGTGTCTGCAAAGCCTTTACTTGCCTCTCAACTACTTTATTTTTCCTTTCTTACTGCTAATGCACACATGAATTCTCAGTTTACAAGCCTTAAGTAAAACTCTGTATATATTTTTCTACTCAACAAAGCCAGCAAGATGATTAACTTTGAGTCCGTTTATTTATTTATTTTTTTTTACTTTATCCTTTGCAAACCTTGTTACTGTAATTGTTAGGAATAGATTATCTGCCAGACACTTAGATGTGATCTCAGCACACCACCAAGTGGTTACCCCAAAGCTCAAAACCTCCCTTACACTTTCAGGTTCTTTCTGCCTGTCACTACTGCACACTGCAACAAATTCCTCATAGGATGTTCTGTGGTATACTGCTCCAGGGCCTTTTCCTGTTCCCTACTGTACTTCTGTATGCATATTTTAACCAAAGAGATTTTTCTCAGAGCAAATTCCATGTCCTGCCAACACTAGAATTACTTGTGAAAGTGAAGTCGCTCAGTCGTGTCCAACTCTTTGCGACCCCATGGACTGTAGCCTACTAGGCCCCTCCATCCATGGGATTTTCCAGGCAAGAGAACTGGAGTGGGTTGCCATTTCCTTCTCCAGGGCATCTTCCCAACCCAGGGATCGAACCAGGGTCTCCCACATTGTAGGCAGACGCTTTACCATCTGAGCCACCAGGGAAGTCATACCACAAGAATGCTGGTTCATCAGCCTCACTCCAGAAGTCATTGAGAATCCAAATATTATCAAGCTCTTACAAAGGACATTTTTCTCAATTTTGGGAATCACTGAGAGCTAATGGAACAAGGCAAATGCAACATCTCCAAAGTTAGCAGAGAAAACTCAAATATATCTTCTGTTCCTTGGCCTCTTTCAGAATTTCAAGTGTGTCCTTATTGAGCATTGCCATCAACCACTGTTATCTAATGTTTGCTTTCCATTGCACCTAGTTTTATGTGCTGGAGACTCTTTTATTTCTATTCATGCTCCTCTACCTTTAAAGTGTTTAGTCTCATTAATGGCCACTTGTATATGCAAAAAATTTCAGAAGATACTACACAGAACAGTGTAGTATTCGAAAGGTGGTATTTCACATCAGAGAAAGGAAGCATTATCCATTTATCCCTACTGGTAAAGCAGGACAATTTTGTAATACATTGTTATGTTAATATGCTAGATAAATTATAGGGGGATTATAGGTACTAGAATAAAGTATATATTGAGGTTGATCATACACTATGAGAAGGATTTTTCTAAGCATGAAACCAAAGGCTGAAAATACAAAAGTATAATTTTATATGGCTACAACAAAATTTTAAATCATGTATACTAAAATAAAATATCACAAACCACGTAATGTAAACAAAACAATGACTAGGAAGAATATTTAAAAAATATATATGGAAAATAATATTTTAACATATTTAAAACACATAAATTAATGAGCAAAAAAAGAATAGCTCCTATGGAAGTGGGGAAGACTGTGACAAGTAATATATAAAAGGAGTAAAATTGTCAGTTTTACAAAAATTTAAAAAATTCAAGTCAGTACAATGAGATCAACAAATTGGTGAAGATAAATGAGAATAAATGAAAAAATCCCCTGGAAATACACAGGGAATATCCAGGGTTCAAAGCTGAAGGTGCTTTCACACAGTGCTGATAACAATACAAATTTGCATGATCTTTAGGGAGAAAAATTGGGCAAAATATGTAATAAGCATTAAATAACAAAGATATATGTAAGGATTTGTCTTCAAAGTTGTTTATATCACCATTGTTATAAATTGTGTTAAACCGGGAATAATACAGATATCCCCCCAAAATAAATTGAATGAGTAAATTTTGATACTTTAACATGATAAAATATTTGCAATCATTAAGACTTATTTTTACTATATATGTTGAAATAATGTTGAAATACCTCATCATATTCTCTTGAGAAAAGGGATTATAAAATATCATGTTGTATATTATCCAATTTTAAAATAACAAAAATAATATTCATAAAATAATTTCTGATAGGGCATATTTAAAAAATAAGAGTAATGAAGGAAATGAAGATAACTTTTCTTAATTTTCTGTTTCTGTTTTTATATCCTATATCTACTTCATATATCACTGTATAATGAAAATTAAACAAATAGTAATAATAATGGGGAAGTAATAACCTCTCAAAAATGATTCTGACTTTTGTATGATATATAGGCATTTTTGATGTGAACTAAATTTATTCCCACTTGAAAACATATGCAGTTACTTTTCAGACACTCTGTGGAAAGCATGACAGCAAGAGTACATTTCCCACTCTAACCCTCCAGTTGCCTTTGTACCAAGCTGCTGGCCATCATATCAATCCAGGGGCCTAAAGATATATAGAGTGAATATAAAAGTGGCATAAGAACATATATGTCTGTGTTTCAGATTCCATTTTAGTACCAAATATTTTCCTTCTAAAATAAATAATCAAAAAAACTTTTCTCATTTGTAGATCATGTAACAATTTACAGTTTTTTCACCATACTTCATTTCATTTGATTTTAGTGATGGCATGATTTAACAGAAATACAATCTCAAATTGCAGAGCTGCTATGATGTGTAAAACTAATTTGAGTCTCAGTCTCAACCATCTGTAAAACAATGATAAGCATAACATTGTTTATCTGTTTACGGTGGTTAAGTGAGAAGCCATTCAAAACAGTTAAATCCACATAGACATAAAATCTCTCAGTAACTTTTCAGTTAATGTTTTATTGTTTTATTCAGATTTGTTTAATAATCACAATAATGTAATGAGGTAAACATTAAGAAAATATCTTAATTTTGGAGATATGGAAACTGGTTCAGAAAAGTTACTCAGAATCACAACATAAAAATGGAAGCTGGTATCTTATTAATAAAATTTATAAGAATTGAATGTACCATTTCCAAAATCTGTTTTAGAAATTGAAAGCAGAAGTCAAAGTATGTAAATAGGAAGAAATAAATGCCAATTTCCAGATTTTTGTTTGTATTCTGAGTTGAAAAATGTTGTCAAACAACAGGTTTATTCTATTTTACAAACACAAGCTTCATGCTAGGTTTTCTCGTAACTGGAAAGGAATAAAAAAGAAAAGGCTATTTGAAATTTGCAATTCATAATTTTAAGGAATGGCCAAGTAATGACTTAGTGACAACATTCCAAATAAAATAGAAAAGACTGCAAAATATCAGCAATTCTAGCTAAGAAATTCATAAATTCAGCCATATGGGAAAACTTTCAAGTGTCCTCCTCTGTACTATGTCAGACCCTTAAAGACTAATGCAGTTATTTGAGTTTAAGCTATTTTTGCTATGCCTACTCTTTCTCTTTTTCTCTCCCTCTTATCTAATTACTAGCACAAATAAAAATATATTTGCAATTAAAGTGACATAATATCTTATGAAAAAAAATCTACTGTTCATCTTTGTCACTGGCCTTATTTATTGTAGGTATTCCCCAAATATGTAGAATAAATACTAACAAGTTAAAATTTGAGTGAATCAATCTGGTAGTAAATGGCTCATGGAATCTATTAACCTACATTTTTTTCATGTGTCTTTTCTTTTATAGAAAGCAGAGATTGCTATTGCCCCTCTGACAATCACTTTGGTCCGAGAGGAGGTCATTGACTTCTCTAAGCCCTTCATGAGTTTGGGCATATCTATTATGATCAAAAAGCCTCAGAAATCTAAACCAGGAGTGTTTTCCTTCTTGGATCCTCTGGCCTATGAGATTTGGATGTGCATAGTCTTTGCCTACATCGGTGTCAGCGTGGTCTTGTTCCTGGTTAGTAGGTTTAGTCCATACGAGTGGCACACAGAAGAGCCAGAAGATGGGAAGGAAGGACCCAGCGACCAGCCTCCCAACGAGTTTGGCATCTTTAACAGCCTCTGGTTTTCCCTGGGTGCTTTTATGCAGCAAGGATGTGACATTTCACCCAGGTTAGTTTCAAAGTCCTTAAGTTCTTCACCAACTCCCTAGTAATTCTAAATATTGTGCATAACTTCTCTATATATGTTCTTATTCTAGAGGCAGAGCATTACCTAAAACAGAGAAAGACTTTGTACCCCCCAAATTAATCTAAATATACTCATAACCAATTTTTCCAGATTAGCACAAAGTATGGATGCATCATAAAGGTTAATTTCCCACTGGAAAAGGAACATATGGAACCCATCAGAACCCATCAAAAATCATTTAGTATTAATATATCCTAATGGTGACTTGACAGGTGGAAACTAAACCTAAATTCTTAAGAAAAGAAATTTATTTTCATGTTATTTCCTTTACAAAATCAAATGTTTTGTCATTATTGTTCATTTTTCAGGATTAGTTTTGAATTCAACTTAAATCCTGTGTAGCTTAATGGAAATATCTGCCATGAAATTACCTAAGACCTAAGTGAATATAGTAGTTCCAGATATACTATTTTCTAAACAATCATAAACAAGCTAAGCAGTATACAGAGTCAGAAATGTAAATACTATATATGTTTTATCTGTGGAATCACATCTCATGTCAGTTAAGACATAGTTTAGTTAAGTTTGCCAAAAATGCAGCCAACCTACTGCTACAAGAAAAATATCAAATTTCTCTGAGAAAAGTAGGTGAAGGCAAGAGAAGCTAAGAATTAAATTTAAATAGTGACATATTGGCATCACATATATGTGTATCATTTTAAGAAATCTTTCTTAAAAAGAGACATTTTAGCAACAATGCACTTTGTATTCCTGATGACCCAGTTCAGTTCAGTTCAGTCGCTCAGCCGTGTCCGACTCTTTGCGACCCCATGAATCGCAGCACGCCAGGCCTCCCTGTCCATCACCAACTCATGGAGTTCACTCAGACTCACATCCATCAAGTCGGTGATGCCATCCAGTCATCTCATCCTCTGTCATCCCCTTCTCCTCCTGCCCCCAATCCCTCCCAGCATCAGAGTCTTTTCCAATGAGTCAACTCTTCGCATGAGGTGGCCAAAGTACTGGAGTTTCAGCTTTAGCATCATTCCTTCCAAAGAAATCCCAGGGCTGATCTCCTTCAGAATGGACTGGTTGGATCTTCTTGCAGTCCAAGGGACTCTCAAGAGTCTTCTCCAACACTACAGTTCAAAACCATCAATTCTTCGGCACTCAGCTTTCTTCACAGTCCAACTCTCACATCCATACATGACTACTGGAACACTATAAATGTGCATAAATTCCAGTATAGGAATTTGAATAAATAATTTTCAATTAATGAAAAGAAATCAAAACAAATCAAGTAATAATTTTATGGTTTTAAAAATCAGGATTAAGTAAATGCTAAGTTAAAACCAATAGGTGCCACTTATATAGTAACATTAAGAAGAGAGCATTTTAAGCTAGAAATGCCATGAAAAATACTAAGAAAATATTTTAAAATAGTTGTCACAGGAATTTTAGGTAGTCCGATGGTCTTATTGGGTGAAATTAATTATGACTATGCTCTGAATTTTTTATTCATTTCATTCTCACTTTTCCTCTGCTCACTCACACATCCTTGATAGCCAGAGAAAGGGTGAGAAAAAATATCTCTTGAGCTCTAGCATCAGTTTTCAGTGCTGTCATACTGCACATTGAAAAGTCACATTCTTTGGTCTCATGCAAGCAGTGGCAAAGAGAACACTTTTATACCCGTGTGGAAAGCACTTTAAGACATATCTCATCCTCCACTCAGATAAGAAATAGAATATTCTTATCCAACAAACAAACAAAATGTTCTCAACTATGGTTCCTTGGAGACCAATTCTAGGTATTTTTCTGGTCAAGCCCTACCTTGGCATATGTCCCATCTATCCTTGCATACCTCTGACTGAAGGTAAAAACAAGTTCTCTCACAAAAGCATCTAGCATCTTGTATCAAATCTAAGAGCTTACCCGTTGTTAAGATGTATTGCTATTTTATAATAGTGCTGCCAATCAAACTGTGATACTGTGTTTTATCTCATCAAACATAGGCTGCATCCTAATTTCAGAGACACTGAAGTGTAAGAGGGGAGTCAATGAATTTAAGCAAGTGTTCCTCCTCTGGATCTGAAGGAATGGCATTTGGTTCTACATTTCTGCCAAGTAAACAATTAAAAGGAAAAGTATTTTTAAAATGGTATTTATACATTCAATATAGCATGAAAGATATCAAATGATACAGAAATACTAGAATCATTCTTGAGTAGACTATTCAGAACATAAAATGACACTTGCAATTATTTTTAAACATACACAATGGTATTTCTTTTCTTTATGTTGATTATAGAAAGGAAAATGTACATTATCTTATCCATGTTTAGATCCCTCTCAGGACGAATTGTTGGAGGTGTTTGGTGGTTCTTTACACTCATCATTATATCATCTTATACTGCTAACCTCGCTGCTTTCCTGACGGTTGAGAGAATGGTCTCCCCCATAGAAAGTGCAGAAGATTTGGCCAAACAAACAGAAATTGCCTATGGAACACTGGATTCAGGGTCAACAAAAGAATTCTTCAGAGTAAGTTGAGGGGAAAACAAAAAAGGAAATGTTCATAACTTTGAAATTTAAGCAATTCTGCAAACAATTATACTATGGGCTCTAGCTATTATAGGCTTTGCAAACACAATGGTAACTGCTATATTTAAACATAGCTATGCTGTATATTTCTACTTGGATTTTAGTCACTTTAAGTTGCAAAAGCCTATTGATTTATTCACATTGCAAGAGGGACCCTCACTAAGGAAAAGTAACAGCAAAAAAGTTAAATAAAGAAACTTTATTTAATAATTCATCCCAAAGATTCCAGATAATGCCATGATGATACTTTATCTGATAAGATTTGGATTTGTCTATGCTTTAGGACTTAGAGCATAAAAATGAAAACAGGGCATAAAAAAAATACAATAACCTTACTGCATTTGAGTATCAAAGCCTTAATAGCATGTTATAATACTTATATGAGGTTTATTGTTCCATAATGTATTCTGTAACAATGGATTTCAAAGCAATATATTTGCTTTCTCACTAGATAAAGAGAACAATAATTACTAAGTTCTAGCACCCTTGTAAAACATTGTGTGGTATTTCATTTGAGCTGACTTCTCTGCTTTTGCAGATAAAATTGCTCAAACTGATATAATTGCATTTCACATATGGATATGATTCCTTTGGCTTGCCATCAGGATGGCAAGTATTTTGGAGGTTTTTGGTTTTCAGCCCCTAGTGCCACTCTAAGGATGAATTTTTTGATCAGAGAATCTCTTTTACTCTTGTTTTACTTAAATCCAGAAATATAAATTTCATAATATCTGATCAGAGATAAAGGTTCATTTTGTGACTTCAGAACCAAAAAACTAAAAAGTAGTAAGGGTAACATATTCACAGATACTTAGCTAGGTAATAATTGCATCTTATATTAGTATTAAACATCAATTGCTTAGAGACTAGATATTTAACAATTTAGAGGACAAGATATATTTCACTATTTTCCTAAACTATTATGTAAAATTAATGATAGCCCTTTAAAGCAAATTCACTCATATATAGTACTTGGGAAATTATACTTTCATTTTAAACGTATACATTTATTGTTTTCTCATTCAGGTTGCAAGTTACTCCTTAAGCCAGGCTTAAGTTTCATGCACTTGAATTTTGATAAGATATTTCTCTTTTTTAAAAAAATTCAATTATAGTATTCTTGTATACTTAAATGCTGATGTAACACTAAATCACTGATGTAAAACTAAATCACTGATGTAACACAGCAAATTATTCTAAAACTGTCCAACCCATCCCTGCACATTGTGTTTTTAAAAAAGAAAAAAACAGACAGTGAACATATTTGTCAACAATTTGGAACATTACAAAGAGATATAAAATTTTAAGTTAATTATAAAGTATTTGTAGATTTTTCTAAAACTATAAATAATAGTCATGACAATATATTTTATTAACCATACGCTATGAATAAACTTAATTAGCCAAACTTTTTTAACTTACTAAGTGCATCCCAGTCTCTAAAGCTTAATATAATAGCATACTGCTCTAATACATTTGAGCATAACTTCAAAACCTTGCTAGAAATCTAAAAGATGAAAGTGTTAGTCACTCAGTTGTGTCCAACTCGACAAGCCCAAGGACTACGGCCTTCCAGGCTCCTCTGTCCATGGGGTTTTCCAGGCAAGAATCGTGGAGTGGGTTGTCATTAAAGTTTCACACAAAAGAAAGTAGGTAAAATGTAGTGATTTGCCTAAAAATCAGTATAAATAGTATACACATTTGTTCTATTCATTGCATTTTACTAAAAAATGATGGCTGGTTTTCATGTAAATAAAGCAAATGTTTATAAGTTCATCATTCTGCTTTGAGTGGAAAAGGAGAAAAGAAACATCAGAGTGATTTCCTGAAAATATTTCAAAGCTGACTCTCTGTAAATCTCTTTGTCATCAAGTATATTGAAAATATTATTTCTAATCTTTATAAAATTTTTAAAAACTTCTCAAATTTAAAAAACTAATGAGGTAGATAAGAGAATATATTGATTAAAAATATAGGAATAAAGAAAACTGCTTCCTAGACACAGAGTCTTCCATATAAGTTGTTCAGTCACCATGCCCTATCTCCTTTCTGTCCTACCCAATTCCAATTTTAAAATTGACAGAGTTTCATAAGTATAGGTATTTATGCTGTAGAAAAGTTGAACCCAAATGGGACAAGAAAATCATTTTCCCTGGAAGCACACTTCCAGGAATTCATAAATTTCATTTCTCTGATAAAAACCTCATTCATTTCCTACCCTGTGTTCTTCCTCCTCTCTCATACATGATGACCTGGTTTAAATAAACTATTTGTCTGATAGACTGAAGAAATAGACCATGAAAGGTATTTTCATCCCTATCAAAATGTTTTCTTACAGGAACACAGTAATGGTACATCTGTCAGCTTCACTAAATTGCCTCAGGCAGTTATCTATACTCAGGACTTCAAAAAATGTTGCCGTTGTTCTAGGAAAAGATTTAAGCCAAGGGGAAAATAACATCTGAATTCAACTATTGCCTTGGGTTTGCCCCATTAAGAAACTTGATAAGTCTCTTGTTATGTGCACCTTGTTAAGCATACACATAGAGGCATTTAAGGAGAAGGCAATGGCACCCCACTCCAGTACTCTTGCCTGGAAAACCCCATGAACGGAGGAGCCTGGTAGGCTGCAGTCCATGGGGTCGCGAAGGGTCGGACACGACTGAAAGACTTCACTTTCTCTTTTCACGCTCATGCGTTGGAGAAGGAAATGGCAACCCACTCCAGTGTTCTTGCCTGGAGAATCCCAGGGACGGCGGAGCCTGGCGGGCTGCCGTCTATGGGGTCGCACAGAGTCGAACACGACTGAAGCGACTTAGCAGCAGCAGCAGCAAAGGCATTTAAATAAATTTTGTGTTTGTCACTTAATGACTGGCTTTTGTAAAGGCACTTTTACATTATACCTGATTTGAACACACTGATTTTCATTTCAGTGCAATTTTATCCTGTGCCTGTTTGTCATCAGTGAAATTAGATTAGTATCTCAGTTGTTATAATATGGTCATAGTGCATTGATGAGCTCTTACTGGAACTTTAGTCTTGCTGCATAAGCTACTAAAAGCAGGAAATAATTCACATGATAACAATGTAAATATCAACTACAGTGTATGACATTTTTATATTTATATTAAAAGCAAAAATGGCAAAATACTTAATTTTGAGAAATTAAAAAGAAAGCACATTTTTAAATCTCCAAGAATTATTTTAAATAAAATAGTGTTCTAAATTAAATAGCTTCCCATATATTGTGTTTCATAATAAAGATGAAACTGACATTAATTTTATGATTTTAAAAAATGGTGATATATTACCTTTGCTTATTACCTTGAGCATATTCACTCCCCAAACCTGATCTTTACAATTGAAGATGAAGATATTAAACGTGCTATTATCATTACATTTATGAACTTGCTGGGTCTGCAGAAATTTCCTGAGTTTAGCCTGTCTTATCAAATTTATAACGATTACCTTGCCCTCGTTCCTTAACAACACTCTCTTACAGTGACAGGTAAGGCACAGCAATATTATTTCCAGTGCTTTACTTCTTGAATTCTCCCACTTCACCTTCTCCACCATGTGGATTTGATTTTTTCTAAACCATGCCCCTTTTAAATCAGAATCAGAATTTTTAAACACTAACATTGTGACACACCATATAAATTTTTTATAAAAATTTCTTTCATCATTCCTAATTTATATTATACTGATACATAAGAACTGTTAAGCATAATTACACTAAAGATTCCTCTTTCTTCAGGATTGTAAAGGAGTTAGTTTCTTTTGCATTTACGGTATATGTAATCAATATGATTTAAACAAATACAGCAGTAATCTTCCTCACATTAATATTATGGGAATGGACTACAATAAAATATCAATAACAAAGGTATTTTATTCCTTTACAAAAATCACTTGCTTTAATTTTCTGTTGCATTTATATTGTAAAATTACTTGCATAATTACCAAGCCCTAAAATCTTTCTTTTTTCCATTTTGCTGTGTTAGTTTTGTTTACTTGTTTCTTGTTCCTGTAACGAGATACTGAATAATAAGAAAGTTGGCAAGTAACAAGCATGATTCTTGTATTCTTAAATTTTTTTAAAGAAATTTTGATCAAAATAATACTCAGATTTTATTTCTTCTAGTTTCAATTTAGTATACACAGTGAAGCAAATATATATATATATTACTATATGGCTGATAGATGTTTACCATCAAGTCTCTAAATTAAAATAACCAGAATAGATGTTTAAAGACAAGATTAAGTAATCCAGAGAGTTTATGATTTTCAGAGATTGGAACTCACTATAAAATGGAATAGTTCATTCTCTGGAAGAGAAGTTCATTATTAGAGATGAAACGAATGAGGCCAGGCAATATGGCCTCCCTAGTGGATCTTATTAATTCAGATAATCTTCTGCCCTGGAACCACATAGAATCTTTGCAGTTGAAATATAGTTGGCATAGAATGTTCCTAATATGAGGATTTCTGTAGTGAGAAGAAACCTGTCATTACCTGAACACACATACACAAATATATCAGGATCTCTGTATCATGAGATATTTTTAAGTATATAATGTAAAAACATTTCAGATACCTATTTCCTGAAATAAATAATTTCTATTTCCTGAAAATTTTCAGGATATCTATTTCCCATCTGATATTTATCACTATCTGAATGTATATTAACATAAAATATCTGGAGTTCAATTTTTTACATATGCTAATATCTTGTGTGGTTTATTGTACAGGTTTATTGATTGCTAAATTCCCATCTTATGAAGCAAAAATTTTGAACACCACTTTTAATCAATCATCTGAGTAATTTGCTTTTGCCCAGAACATGTATTCTTAAGTTTGCTATTCAGGTTCCTTATCAGTTATTGAATATCTGCTTCTTGTTGGACTCTATCTTCTGGTAACCAAAGTTGGCTTAAATAAGTATACACGATACTCAGAATTTGGCCTCATGCATAGAGTCAAGTTTGGTGGAAATCTCCATTGCTTTTAGTTTTAATTCAGGTGCAAAATTTCCCCACTTTGCTATTGAACAAAAATAACTAAACCAGATAAAAGTCTGTGTGTATCTTTGTATTAACAAACACCAAACAGGATTCAGGCTTTTCTATTTTATTAAACACATCCTTAGGGACATTTGCATTCACTTGGATATATTTTCAAATTAAAAAAAAAGAATGTGTGGATAAAAAAATTTAATATAAATGCAGATACCCACAAAAGGAATTGAATAAATTAAGTACAAAAAGCAGTGTAGATCGAGCCAATAAATAAAAAAAATAAAGTTTCTTTACTGAAGTCAAGGGATTAGAAAAACTAACTTACCAAAATAGAAAGTGGAAAAACAGGAATCATTTCTCTTTAAGTTTAATGTATGTTCTATTTGGACACTTTGTTAGAAAAGGTCTAAAAATGCTTTGGTGGACCTAAAATTTGATTCTTGTTTTATAGATATTTGGTTTACAAACTAGGGCAGATTTCTCCTCCTCCTTTGGTGCTCAACTACTGACTTGATAGGAACTGCATATTTTGTATGTATCTTTTTAGAATGGTTCTCACTAACACTTGGAGACATGGAAAAATATAAAAATAAAACAATGTAACAATCCTCCTTGTTTGCTATAATTCAGTACAACTCTCTCTATGGATGTATATATTTTATAAAAACAATAAGTTGTTCTTTAAGCAGTTAACTAGGGTAATTATGACATGAGCTACCTTTTTCATCAAATATCACTTTTAAATATCTTTCATTTCATTGATTTTCTTAATGGTAAAAGGCAGTTTTCTAATTATGACAAATTGGAATTAGGGGGTAATGTAAAAGGCTTTATCCTGATTCCAGTTCAGTCAATATTAACATCTTGTTCCCTTCTTTCCTGTATTTAATTTTATTTTAATTTCCTCCAGAGATCAAAAATAGCAGTGTATGAAAAGATGTGGACCTACATGCGATCAGCAGAGCCATCAGTGTTCACTAGGACTACAGCTGAGGGAGTAGCTCGTGTCCGAAAATCCAAGGGCAAATTTGCCTTTCTCCTGGAGTCCACTATGAATGAATACATTGAGCAGCGAAAGCCATGTGACACAATGAAAGTTGGAGGAAATCTGGATTCAAAAGGCTATGGAGTAGCAACGCCCAAGGGCTCTTCATTAAGGTGGGTGGGATAGTATAACAATATGACATGTGTTGTTATAATATTCCACCTTCCCTGATGTCCCTGAGAGAATTATTTTGTTTTCTGTGTGAACATGGTATGTTTGTTTGTTTTTCTTTCTCTCCATTTCATATTTTTTGGTCAACAACCAGGTAATTTTTTTTAATTTTAGAATAATTCATCATAATCGACATATATCTTTTAAGGCCATATAAAAACCAAACTGGTTGAACACTAGCTGCTTCCAGTGGGCCTAAAACATGGGTAGCATATGCTTCTATAGCTCATCAACTTTTTTTGGTCACTGAAATCTACATTCTCATTGTGTCAGTAATAATTCTACATTTGTCATTATTTTTTAAAAGTATGCCTGCCCACTAGTTTCTATGAAGAAATCAACATCTTCTAGAAAAACACTTTTTTTTTCCATTTCAATGTTTCATTTATTATGACATCATTATATTTTTAGAAAATCCTGATGTTGTACTGATGCTAACTTTGCAAATCACATTTATTTAAAAATGCAGGAGGGAAAACTGGGCTCTGATTTTATGGTGCTTACTCAAGTCACACTCTCACCTGTTGCAAAGGGAGTGTGGCGTAAGTAAGATCTGTAAAATTAGACCCAATAACAATGCAAAATTGTTAACACATAGACCCCTAAAATATGACTTATGACTAAAGCATCACACATGTGGTTAATAGCCCACAAGTGTTAAAAGTGGCACTTTAATTCTTAAGGAAATGTTGGTAAAACCTGCCCTTTTTACCCTTTTGGTCCTGGACATAGAAAATCCACATGTTTATGTCCAGGAGGCAGTGTTTCCTATTTTCCTTAAGTAATAAAGGCTGCTTTTTGGTTACTGGGGCTAGAATAAAGCCAGGGTCAAAAGTGACAACTGACAAATTACTCTGGTCTCAGTGCTGTTTAGGAGAGATTCATACAAAGCACAGATTCAAGAGGAAATCAGAATCTTTGCTAAAGGAATTAACCAAGAACCTGATCTTGAGAAATGATGTTTCTGGTAAGCCTTGGAAAATTAAGGTAATAAGACCTGTACTATTGCCTAGTTAAGAGTGAAAACGATATAATAATATATGATTGGTTTCCAAGGGGCAACTGCAGAGTGCTTTGGGTGTCTGTATTGGATGGTGGAGGAGTTGAGACAAATATAAGAAACAAATACTAGTACTGAAAAGTTGTGTTAAACCAATATTTTGTGCTTGTAAACAACACTGTAACAATTAGAGAGTGGTTTCATGTTATGTTCAAAAGGGATGGTTTTTAAAGAGATAGAAAAAAGTTAGCCAGTAAAGACAAATTTGAGTGTAAACTTTGGCAATTCTGAAGTCAGGTTGATTTAAACATACTTCCCATGTGAAACTGGAGAATTGTGCAAGGGGGAAGTCCAACATAAATTATCCATGGGGATCCTCTAACTATAACAGAGGAATCTGTAGTTCTTAAATAATGCTGGGCAAAGTATAGATCAATAAAGAATTGTGAAATATCAAAATAAATAAATCAATTATCCATGATAAAATTCTACCCCAAAACATGTTAGCTATTCAGAATCAGGCATCAGGGTATTTGGTCTTTAAAGGGTTTATTTTGTTTAATGAAATATAAGAAAGATGTAATCTCAGTGAGGCCATGTGGCAAATACATCTCCATCAAAATAGTAACTACAAGAGTACAAAGTATAAATTATTTTTAAAAAACCCAAAAGGAGACAGCTATGGTGGTTGATATGTAGATCACTGTTCAGACTATTGATTGCATTCACTGGATGTAGCATTTGCTCTTAGTTAATTCTCTGTGGATGTGGCTGCCTTGTCCTCTGTCTTGTGTCTACTGATAAAGGCAAGTTCCAGGGACTGAATTTGGCCTGCAGATACTGGTGCGCCGGACTCCCATTGATAGCAACAGTGTTCCCGTCTTAAATGTGCCACTTTGTCAAATCCACACTACAGGGATTGTTTGGGGGGAAGCTGAAGGACTTCATCTGTCTAGAACTGTATAATAATCAGCTCTGGCCTCCCCCTGCTTTTCCTGTCTTTCCCTGGATCTTGTTAATGAGGCAGTTGTTAAACTCAGCTTCCTGGGTGAAGAGTTGTTTATGTGCTTTGCTTTACACATGCCACAATTTCCTGAGCAAGCTGGCCCCTGCAAGACAAAAACAGTCATTTTGTCCTGCCTTTGAGAATACTGGAAGGGCACTGAGGGCTAACCAGCATTCACCTTACCCACACCTCTTCACTCCTTCACACTTAGCCCTGCTGAGTAGGAGGCTCATTAAGCTTAAATTCTTGTTCTTATTCAACCAGTAACCTTCTGCTTCAAAACAGGGAAACTAACGTAGAGAAGAATGTAGAGATGGACTAATAGGCAGCTTCTGTATAAAAAAGAAAATGCAAAAGAATCACAGTCCTTAGAGCAAAATCCAGAGGGTACACCTGCATCAAAGTATCTTTGAAAGCTTTCTTCCTTATTTGTTCAGTTAAGACTAAGTCTATTTTCCTGTAAGATCTTTTTTAACCGGATTTTTGGGTTAATAGTTTTGGATACAGTGAGACTGGTCTATTTCATTGTCATTAATTATGGCTTTCTTTCAAAGGCTGCTGTTTTGATTCATGGGCAACATGAGACTTTAAGAAAAGGAAAAAATCTTCCTTCTATATAAGTATACATAGTAAAGTTGTATACTTTACTATCAAAATAGTACTTTCTTTTGTATACTATCTATATTACACTACTTTCTATACTTTTAACTTTGCCATGCAATAAGTAAACTGCTAAAGATTCCTTAGAGTGAATCATAATTTAGTTAATACAGATTTGTTGGCTATTACATGGTTTTTAAATGAGGAATACCCTTTTTAAAGATATTCATGGTATCTAGAATCTTCAAGTACCTCTAGGGAACCTAGAAGTAGATCATATCTTCAGAATTCTCCTGGCCTTTGTAAGAATGTGTATACTTGACCTTAACACTTGAAGTCAAGTTAAAGAACTAGTCTTCTGGCAATTCCCTGGAGGTCTGGTGGTTAGGACTTGTTGCTTTCATTGCCCTGGACCCGTGTTCAGACCTTGTCCAGGGAACTAAGTACTATCCTGCAAGCCACATAGTGCAACTAAAAATAAAATTTAAAAAGGAAAAAACTAATTTCCTCTACTTTTATTATTCAATACTTATAATCCCCATTCACAGGTTACCTTCTCTAAAGCTATGCAGTATTTGTGGAACTGTTGTTAGTATAAACTAATGATCTGTCCAAAAAAGGGTCTTCCAAGAGAAAGCAGCCCCAAAAGAACTTCAGAACTTCATCAGTGTTTGAAATCTGGAGGGAAAAGAGGTCCAATTGGACTTGGGAGCTGATCCTTTGAAACCAAGCACATCATGCTTAGTTTGAAAGAAGCCAGCTTAGAACCCCCACAGTAATAGCGTGGCAGGAGGGGACGAAGTACTAAGAATGGGAAAAGCAGGGCACATCTTCATTGACTTTTTATTTGAGTGTTTAACACAATCATTGCCCTCATCAGACACTCGGCTCAATTCTAAATCTGTGTCAGAGTAGATAGAGTTCTCTGTATGCCAAATTATGTTTCTTCCACTTTGGAGTATTTTTTAGAGCAGATGTATTCAATTTAACATTTAACTTCATGTGTGAAAAGTATATTATCTGTAAACAACCACTTTCCTATGTAAAATTTGTGGGACATATTTAATCATCAGTTCAGGAGTTCTTAGAAAGTTTAGAAAGGAGGAGTTTCTTCAAATTGTAAGAATAAAATTGTAGTCTATTTTTGGTGTTAGTAACAAGTCAATTTTTAGCACTTAAGGTAGACACTAGTAAAACTTAAAAGTGCAGAAATTTAAAGCTGAGTACTTATTAGTACTCGGCCTCAAGTACTTTTAATTTGTTTTCTGGAAATGAATTACAGAAGATTAGTACACAGTTTTGTGTTTTTTTTTTTTAACTATTATGGGAAAAAAGAGAAATTCTCATTTATAAATATCCTTCATTTCATTTGGTGTCATATTAAAAATGCTACAGATAACATATATTAAAAAATGCTACAGATAACTGACATATTTAAAAATCTTACACAAAAACTTAGTTCTTGTGATCTCTTTACATTTCGGAACTTAGTCTGATAGCCTAGCCTAGGGATTAGAAAAATGCACTCATACAGACATCAATAGCACCTCTCAGCATACAAACACATGCAATTCCCCCTGGCTGTGATATGCTTAAGCACTTACCCTATTTGCTGTTAGAGATGTGGAAACATCAAGTATTTCACATTCACATGGTAAAGGTATCAGTGTTAAATGTGTCCCAGGGGGAAATGCTCCTCTTTAGCATTCATACATTCCATCATTCTCTTGCTTGATATTGAGTACAGTAGGAAACATAAAACTTTCCACTGCCATTTAAAATTTTAGGTTTTTCATTTAACTCTTTCCTACAATTAAAAGATGATTAAAATTACAACTTCCCACGCAAAGGAAAAAAATCTTGCATTTTTCTACATTTCTTTAAAATTCATCAAATATTAACGTTTTTCATTTTTCCCACTTATTAAAAAAAATGCTAATATGATTTGCCTTCATTCATTTGCCAATTTATTCAACAAATGGTTGTTGAGTTCCAACTGAGAATTTACCAAATAGATTTCAAGTTGTTCTCTCTAGGGATGTTTTGTGGCTAGCTAGGTAACACCATTTAACCGCTTCTAAATTCAATATTCAGCTGTGTTTCTAAATCCAATATTCAGCTCTCCATTACATTTAGAAGCTATATTTTAGTAACTTGCCTGAGAAAAGTGAATAATATGTGGCTGTTTTAGTTTATACTACTTCATAGAGGATTAAATTTAACAAGATAAAATTGATAAAAAAGAAGGTAAACCTTCACAAACTGATTTAACAAGAGATCTAAGACTAAATCTCCATTTTGACAGTGCAGTGAAAAGCCAGAATTCCACACTGCTGTTCTTTCATCCCACGCTACTATCTTGTAAACAAATACTCTTAAGTATAAAGAATTCCCCCAAAGAATATCTATATCCTATAAATTCAGGTTAATTCACAACTAATGTGAGTGCAGAATCTATAACCTTGAGTTACACATGGCATATATATTTAGGAAACATAAAGTTGTCTCTAAGACCAAAGTTCATAATCTGATATGTATAAATATGCTGTAGATGTGTTTCCTCTTGGTATATGTCTAATAGCTGAACAAGTTCCATATTATGTCACTCATCTTTATGGAACATCTCACTACAAGAATTGGTTTCTAGAATTGCAGTATTAGTGTTCAGGTTATAAAGGGGACACAGAGAAGCAAGAAAGCAAGTGAACAATGGGTCTGTTCAGCTAAGATAATATCAGCTGAGTTTGTTTGGACTGGTTTGTTATTCATATGTAAGAGAAGGAAGTTAAAATATTTTGACAGTCATTTGAAATGAACTGGAAAATTGTAAAGACTATAGTTTATAATTATATTCTGTTTTAAGTAGAAATAAGAAACTGTAACCTGTTTATTTTATAAATGTTTATTTCTCCCCAAAACTCAGTCCTATAACTTTTGTTTTCAAAATGATATAAGATACATTTGAGATAGCTTTGCTACAAGCATAATATCATATGCACCTGGCAACACCTGACTAGAAAGTCACCATTCAGCTCTCCAAAATACCTCACCTGGCTTCAAACCTTCTCATAAATGACAGTATATTGACTCCAAGAACATTTTATAAATAATAATTATACAAACAGAAGTTAGAAATACTATGAATACATTGTCTATCCTCCATTAATACCACAAACAGCTTTTTCATGATTGCTGCTGCTGCTACTAAGTCACTTCAGTCGTGTTTGACTCTGTGCGACCCCATAGACGGCAGCCCACCAGGCTCCCCCATCCCTGGGATTCTCCAGGCAAGAACACTGGTGTGGGTTGCCATTTCCTTCTCCAGTGCATGAAAGTGAAAAGTGAAAGTATAGTCGCTCAGTCGTGTCCGACTCTTAGCGACCCCATGGACTGCAGCCTACCAGGCTCCTCCATCCATGGGATTTTCCAGGCAAGAGTACTGGAGTGGGTTGCCACTGCCTTCTCCTTTCATGATTAAAAGTAGTTTATTTTAAATGAATAGGTACCATACTTTCTGAAAACCTAAAATATTGTTAGGACTCATTTAAAGAATGAAATACACTTTTAAAAACTTTGTAAAGCCATTTCAACACGTTTCTTTACCGTCACACGACTCAACAATGAAAAAACATTAAAGGCATAAAAATATTCTTAGCATTAAATTGTGCCTTTCAAAGTATACTATGCCAAAATGTGCAAGAAATCTATTGTTTGAAACTCTACTGACCAAAATCATGACATCATATTGAAATAACCATGGTTTTATTTATATTGCTTTTTCTCTAAGATTCTCAATGAAGAAAATGCACAAGTATTTTTTTTACAGAAATGGTAAAAATTCAATGTTTTCTCTAAGCATTAATTCTCTGGGAGTTTGCCAAAATAAAAATCAAACTGGAGTCAATC
Source organism: Bos grunniens (assembly GCF_055505025.1). Classification (NCBI taxonomy): domain Eukaryota; kingdom Metazoa; phylum Chordata; class Mammalia; order Artiodactyla; family Bovidae; genus Bos; species Bos grunniens. Next base: position 2,353,460 of record NC_141179.1, on the reverse strand, counting down.
AAACAAGTGTAACACAAGCAACTCACTTTCAAAAGCGATATGAGTAAATGGATCCCTCTCCATTGTTGCTTTACTATGCAAGTTTATATAAAAACTGTCAAGAACTATCTGCAAGGCCTCTGCTATTATAGAAGCCTAGTCATTTCATATTTGGAGCTGAGAGATATACAACTTCTGAACATCCTTTTTGATAGAGTAACAGGCTAGAATACTATTAGTAAATAAGAGAAGATATCACCAGATCCCCAGTCCCTAGTCTCCTCTCTTTTTAGGCACTTGTAACTAGGACCACAGAAAAAGTATTATCAAAAAGTCATTGCTACTGACTTAGCATGAAAAGCAAATGCTTTTTTAAAACCATGAGAAATAGAAAACTTAAAATTAAACCAGTATCGAGAACCCTAAATCAATACACCAACCTTTGGCTTATGTTTGAGGCTAGGCTAGCCAGAAGTAAATAGGATCCCAAAAAAATGGACCTGATTGTCTTCCAGAGTAAATATGAAGGGCATAGACTAAAAACAAACAAAAGAAAAGAATTACTTTCTATGAAATGATAAAGTAATGATAATATAAGGCAAAGAATCAGATGTTAGTCTATCATTTAATATTTTTAATTTGTTCACTTTTAAGACATAATGTTTGAATTTAGCTTAATGTATAACTCTAAAAATTACTGGGCAGGCTATTTCAGAAATGAAATAATATTAGTAAAAATACAGCATTATAGCTTTCAAACCATATATATATATATATATATATATTTACCTGCTCCTTTTAACCCTCTTATGATGTCATTTTATTATAAAGGAAGACGTAAATTAGAGATGTTAAGTGACTTGCCCACAGTCCCACACAGCTGAGATTGGAAATGAGATCTTCTGACTCTCTCCAGTGCTCTTAAGGGAAAAGAACAACAGTAACAACAACAACAAAAAAACCTCTTTACTATAACTATAGTTTACTTTGAAAGGTTATTGAATAGATTCTATGATTATTATATGTTGTAGTTTCATTAATATTGATAATTTCAAGGTATATTGAAAGTACCCATGTAAGAGCTCAAGAAATTATATTTAATTCATATTATAAACTAAAGAAACTCTGCTAAGTTAACCAAACTAGACAGAGGTAGGTTTCAGGTCAACACAAAGAAAGATTTTACAACAATTAAAATTGGTTCAAATAATGAGGGGGAATGGGCTATGTTTCCCAAATTGTTCAAATAGAAGAGATTCTCACATCTCAGAGAGTACAGAAAGTGACATCTAAATTTCTGTCTCATTTTGAGAGTCTGAGATTCTGGGTCATGTCCTGAACTGTCTTTAGGAAAACAACCAAAAAATTTCTGTTATACCTCTTTGAAGCGGTGGACACTTAATAACACGAGGGCGAAATTCATTCCCAGAATTTCAATAGAAGCTCATTAGGCTTTGGGATTAAGTAATTCACTAATTAAGTAAATAGCTGCTTTTATCATAGTCTGTCTACAATGTGAAATGGAAAAGTATTTAAGGAAACCACTTCTCTGAGAGAACCAGAGAGACACAGTTCTTGTATAATTATAGAGTTTTAAAATTAAATACTGACATCAAATTTGGGGCAATATGCAAATCTGACAAAATCCTTTGAATTATATGAGTGGTAGTAAAACAGCTAAAGTGAAGCACATGTATGTAGAAGGACTTTCTTTGTTTTTTAAGAATGAAACATATTTTTCCATATCTAGATATGATTTAAAAAATTGATCTATATAATATAGTATCCTGTATTGTTTCAGTATGTAATACTTGAGAGTTTTGATTTTTAAGGGCACCATAATATCCCCAAACAGCTTTATTACTATTTAATTTCTTTTCCATTTTTTTTTCCTTCATCATAAATAGCCATCAGTTAATGCCCTGAAGCAGGAAGACTGCACAGCCATTGTGATTGTAACCAAGCCTGGCAGTGTACCTACAGTTTTTCTTTTTCATAGATTCTCAGATTATTTGGAATATAAAGGTATTTCTGTCAAAACTCTGTCATATAAGTGGTCTCCATGGACGAAGTAGGTGTTTCGTAAAATATACTCTTTTTTTTATATTTATAGCATATATTTATGATTTCTGAATGTATCTTTTTCAAAAAAAAGGAAAGTATTTCTGTATATTTTCTTTAGAATTTATAGAATATAATGGATAAAGACAGGTTTGTCAAAAGAGCCATTCATAGAATATTCATTAAAGAGATGACGCTAAAGTTTCTAAGGATGAGAAAAATGTGCATATTTGTAGTTGGAGGAGTTTTATTGTGCCATAGAAATATTATGGAACTTTAAAGTGATTAAAGATCATAGGGTGAATCTCATGCTAAATAAGTGGTAATAGTAATAGATGTATAATACAGAATCTTCCATACAGTGTTTTTTCCCTGCATATATTCATAATAGCCATTTGAGTAACAGCTACAACATCCTTCATTTTGATATTTCTGGAATATATTGTGACAACCTGAGCTTCCAAAAGTACATCCATTTTCTCACTTGATGTCATTTTACTTGATAAAGAATTTTAATAAGTTACCCAAAGTTAAATAACAATAGCACATGATCTTGTATGGGTTCAGGCTCATTCTTGGTCTCCACTTTCCTCCATGTCTCACAGAATTTAATTAACTGTCTGGTATTTGATTTTTTTATGGGAGCCAGTCACTATCCCTGAAATTATGTCAAGGGGTATCCAGGAATTGGCTCTAAGATCAATTAATTAGACAGTGGTCTCTGAAGAGATGAAGTCATTCAAGTAAGAAAAAAATATATCATGTGTAACTGACTTACTTTATTGTACAGCAAAAACTCCAATTTTAAAAAAGACCATATCAGAGACCATATAAATGAAAATTAAAAAAATAATATCTATTACATATCAAGCATACATATATGAACATATTTTTTGGTATCTTCATCTGGACAGATGATGTTGTTGAAATTCAAGTCAAATAACTGAGAAATGACAGAACTGGAATAGAAGCCCATTGTTGTATAATTACCAAATTCATGCTCATTTCACTATGCTATCTTGTTTCTCTCCAAAGAAGCCAAGAGTCCTAGTTAGATAGACATGTTAAGAAAAAAAAAAAATCCCATATTTATCTTACCTCCGATTCCCTGTTTTGAAAAATTAAATCACATAATTTGCAATCATATTCATCTCCCAGACTTTTTCTTAGTCTTCCAATCTAATGACCTATTAAGGGTTTGTTTTTTTTTTTCACTTTTACAATAATTCTAGTTCATATCAGATTTAGTACTGCTCCAAACATGATGTTGCCTCTAGCACTATCATACCCTCAAAAGACATGAACATCAGGGAAATGGGTTGAAACATCACAGCATGCCTCTCCCTACCTGGGGAACTCTAGGTACTCTCATGGTACACCCTACATAATTGACTCCAGCTGATGAAAATTAACAAGTCAATGCTCTTCCATAAATCACTTTGCTCTAAATCAGTATTCAGTTTATTGGAGCTCTAATAAAGTAGACTAAAGAGCAGACAATTTTGTCCCCCTTACAAAGCTAATGTTGGTTTAATCCTTAAATGGATCTTAAGTTCAATTCAGTGAACGCTCCAGTATATCAGACAGTTGGTAGTGTCTTGTGAGACATGAGAAAAGGATCCGCCAGAACTGAACTTGACTTTAATACAAGACCATGTTCTATTATTGTTTAACTTTGGGTATTTCTCCCCTAGGAGGAGGACAGAGGAGAACTAACCAGCTCCAGGACTAAGGTAAGAGGGGAGTTTTCTTTCAAAAGAATGGGTTCCATTTATTTGAAGGAAACCCCTCCCCCACCTATTTTTAATCCTATTTTCTTTATACATTTATATTTTTTTAACTTAACAGGATTAAGAAACCAGCTTGCCACCTGTGCATAATAGTTATTTGAATACCCACATACAAATGTAATAGCAGAATAAAAAACCTTCACACGTCTTATCAGTTATATGCTAAGGTTTTTTTTATCATCATTAAACATCAGTGCCAGTCTTCTATTAAGGATTAGATTCTTATATAGGTCTTAGGAAATTGTCATCAGTTTGGAATTTTATTACATGTAAAATATGGATGGTAACTGACAATCAAACTATAATGGATAATAAGGTTACAAAAATTTTGGTAAAATCCAAAGTGTTTCTATAGAAAATATATCATTATTAAGAAATTTTTTACTTTAAATAAGCAGCTGATGTAATTTAAATGATATGTAATTGTAAATATGGTCAGGTTAGACTTGGTGTGAAGTAATATATATTAGTGAAATTTTAAGGTACCTTTTGAAAGCTGTGGTTAGAAAAATCCAAGAGGAAAGGGAGGTAATATTGTTTCAACCAGTATTTCTCCATGCTTATAGAAGCGCTTACCAGGCCTCTTTCATTGCTATTAATGGTTTCCAGTGTTACTTCTCATGTTTTATGTTGTTATCCATAAACATAACATCAGTATTTCCCGAATTTAATACCCTATTTCAAATTGGTCCCTCCATAGGGGAGAAGTGCAAAGTGAGAAACAAGTGAAATCCAAAGTGAGAATTTATAAAAACATCCAGAATTTGAGATATTTGAAGAAGTCTTATGGATTATGGAGGGATCAGCTCCCAGATTCTATCCAGTAATATTTTTTTGTTATTGTTACTCTCAAGAAGGCTAGATCTTACATGACTCAAACAGATTTTAAGAAAGCTCTAGGATCATATAACTAAGACACTTGTGGATAAAGAAGGCAATTTTAGGAAAAAAAAAAAGACATGTGCAGAAAGAATGAGAATTCAAGCAGTGAGTTGCTAGTAAATAATCATCTTTCAGAAGCAGTTTTTTCTTTGTTACAGATATGTTTAGAATCTTGACATCAGCTTAAAATTGGATTTGGGGGGTTTTAGTGAAAGAAAGTCATTTCAGAAGGATATATTATTATTAGAGATTGTTGCCTTCTGAGCAGGACCATACTAGTCGTGTAACTAGGAATGTACATGAGAGGACACATACAAACTAGAAATTTGATTTTATACCAACATTTATGTAGATTACTGATATTGCCTTGTCGTGCTAAGTCACTTCAGTCATGTATGACTCTCTCAATACCATGGACTGTAGCCCACCAGGCTCCTCTGTCCATGGAATTCTCCAGGCAAGAATATTGGAATGGGTTGCCATGCCCTCCTCCAGGGAGCCTTCCTGACCCAGGAGATCGAACCCAAGTCTCCTGTGGCACACACATTATAGGCAGATTCTTTACCACTGAGCCACTGGGGAAGCCCAATGATGTTGCAATGGTCATCAAATCCAGAAACCTAATTACTGAACTTTTAGCAGATAAAGCATTTTGTCAGATAGAACTTAACTTTGGCTTTCTCACTCACTGACTCTCTTAGTGAAAAGTATAGGCTATATTTAAGGTACATTATTTATTCCTAATGTATTTATTCCTGAATTTTATCATGCCAGATACATGGATTGCTTAAGCAAAAAAAAAAGAAAAAAGACTCAAAATATTTTTAGTGAAGTATTGATGTGTTAGAATTTGACACCCACACAGACATTAGTTATGTCAAGTAGATCTGTTATATACTTTGAATTCTTATAAAATATATCATGATAATCTCATTCTAAGAAAGAATTGGTGGTTCTTCAGTGATTTCTAGTTCTTTTGGATAACCTGAAATTGAGATAAAACATCATATTTTTCTTTTTTTAGTTTCTCAGTAAAATGAAAGTACTGGTCTCATGTTACCTGCATTCAATTTATTAAATATATTAAGACTAGATGGTGAAAGTGCCCAAACTGGTAATTTAAAAAATATCCAACCCCTGAGCTAATAGCTAAAAGACTGTGTGATATTGTTCTAGTATTAACATCAATAGGAGCAAAGGTGAGACTATTTTAATAATTTAAACTTTCTTCCTATTTAAATTTTAATAAAAATAAATGAGAGAATATGTTTCTGTTTTGAAATATGATTGTATGTCCTGTCGCTCTCAAAGATAAGAGGTTTGTATTTCACTTAGGATGGCATAAGCTTATAATATTCACAGACAAATGTATTTAGAAATCCAAGTCTTCAGTTCTTTCCAGAGAATAACGGGAAAGCCACATGTTCTCCTAGTTATGAGCCTTCTTTGAATGGCAAATTCAGATAGCTTCTTTTCAAGACCCTATTTTTACCAAACAATTTCCTTTTTCTGTTTTTGCTATTCTCCCACCTAACCAAAATCTGAGTCAAAACTTAAAGATAGATGAAACAAGATCACTTAAAAGATACTTTAAACTATATATTTTAAGTTATATTTAAAGGCTGTGCATGCATGCTCTGTCACTTCAGTCATGTCAAACTCTTTGCGACCCTATGGACTGTCAATTGCCTGGCTCCTCTGTCCATGGGATTCTCCAGGCAAGAATACTTGAGCAGGTTGCCATGCCTTCCTTCAGGGGATCTTTCTGACCCAGGAATCAAACCAACAACTCATGTCTCCTATATTGGCTGGCCATTCTTTACCACTAGAACCACCTAGGAAGCTAGTCTATTACTAAAAAACAGAAACCTGAAATGAAAGAGAAAAATTAAAACTTTAATATTTTCTTTCAAGAACTTGATAAGAAATTTAAAGTATTTGTATATAAAGATTAAGTAGATGTATTTAGTGAATTAAATACATATTTATATGTACAACAAAATAAATCTTAATCAAGTTAAACCAAATACAGTTGACATTTAAAATCTGTTTATGATAAATTAAATTTTTAATTTCTGAAATATGCTGAATTATATTGTTCTAAGTAGAAAAAATATCTTTAAAGGCAGTATGTTTTATTTGCTACACTAAAATAGATTAGAACTGAACTATAGAAATACTAGTATCTGTGATTTTTATCTTTGACTTTCATTGAAAGTGTCAGATTTCCCTTGATATTCACAAACAAACATATTTGATTTTATCTTTTAGTATTCTTTCTTTGGCTACACAAACTGAACTGGCGATCCCTTTATTTTAACTATCTAGAATATGGAATATTTTCTTAGATTATTTTGTTTATACAGTGGACAAAAGTTCTAGAGTCAGTAATTTCATATGTTCCTCTTGCCAATATTTAACAGACAGTTTTGAAGCCTTTTGCTTTCTTTTATTTTGTTTTAAAACATTCTTCATATCAGGTCTTCTCAAAATTTATCAGGTTCCATGGTTGAAAGATTCTCTTTCATTGTATAACACACTATGCTTTCATTTGAATGGTTGCTTGAAAACTACCACCTTAAGTCAACTCATTGAGATATCATCCTACATTTAGTTATTGCCTGCTTACTCTATTTCTTGCCCTGCACTGGGACTGAAAATGTTATAAAGTATCACAAGACACAGCTGTTGCTTTCCAAGGAGAAAAAAATGTACAGCTAACATTGTAATGAAATGTTAGAGCAAATTTGAGTGTGCTACATAATATATAGATAATTTAAAGAAGCAGGAGGTAATTAGAATATCTGGGAAAGATCTGATAAAATCGGTTCAGATGTACCAGTTGAATGAATAAGTCAGTGAGTGATTACTGGAAAATTATAAGAAATTTAGAAAAGCTAAGAAAGAAAAAGAATTCCTGGTGAACTTTCTATCATGAGACTGGAATTCATTCTGAATAAAATATATTTGAGACTATAAGAAAATAAGACTGGCTAGAGGAAGAGAAGTTCTGTTTGGTGAACTAGTGCTTAAGAGGCTGGGATTCTGTGTTAGAGATACCCAGGTTCCATTTCCATTTGCCATTTACTAGCCATGTGGAAGGCAATGGCACCCCACTCCACTACTCTTGCCTGGAAAATCCCATGGACGGAAGAGCTTGGTAGGCTGCAGTCCATGGGGTCGCTTAGAGTCGGACATGACTGAGCGACTTCACTTTCACTTTTCACTTTCATGCATTGGAGAAGGAAATGGCAACCCACTCCAGTGTTCTTGCCTGGAGAATCCCAGGGACCGGGGAGCCTGGTGGGCTGCCATCTATGGGGTAGCACAGAGTCGGACACGACTGAAGCGACTTAGCAGCAGCAGCAGCAGCAGCCATGTGGATTCAATGAGGATTCAGTGAGAATAAACATAACTTGACACAGAGTCTGGCTTAATAAAATTATATTGTAAAGGCATATGTAAATTGAATTGTTGGAAAGCCATGAATACCAGAAAGATTAGAATAGTATTTTAGAGGCAATCAGGAATCACTGAAAGTTTTTGACAAAGCACTACATATGAGCAGAGAAGCAAAGTTATTTTGACTGTGAGCATCTGAGAAGGGACTGAGTCAGTGGATCTTGTCTCAGGTGATAAGGATTTTTATAAGGTGGTGTCAATGTAATAGAAATGCAAATAGGTGACATTTTCAGAAAAACAGTTCTTAATGGATGATCGACTATGAGAAAGGAGAGGAAACAAAAATTCAAAGATGAAACCGAGTTTTTGTGACCATCTAATTCATTATACTGATGCTTCATTATGATGCTGTTCTTGGAAACTCAAGATTACATATTGTAAAAGATCAGCACTTAAATCATTAAGAACCTTGTATCAAAAAAACCTATCCAATTTTAACCTTAGGAGAAAATAAATGTTACCATCAAATGAAATCAAATCATCATTTAGGTTGTTAGTATTGTTTTTTAAAGAAAGTCATCTACTGTAATTTCTTTTAGGAAGAATCAGGCCAGTTGACAAGATTATTTGCTTTTTAAGATTTATCTCAGCTCAACGAGTGTTTAGAGAGAACAGAAGTTGCCAACTTAATAGGGCAAGGCATATGAGTCAAAGCTTAACCAAAAGGTAACCCCTACCAAGCATAAAAATCTTCTCAGGCAAAAGGAAAGTTTCCTTAGAGAGCCATAGGAAGGATGAGTAAACAGTTTAACTTCACAGGATGACAGAAAACAAAGATACCATAGTTCTGTGGGAAAGAGCACTGGATTAGAAGGCAGAAGACCTGTGTCCCAGCTGGGCTTTGTTGAGCAAGTCACCTAACTTTCATTAGACCCCAGTGACCACATCTATAAAATGAGAAAGTTGTAGACAACCTCTAAACCACAGTTTGACTCAAATATTATAGGATTCTAGTTCTTTAAACAATCAATGAAAGCTTTTAAGAACTGGCAAAGGATGGAAGAAGGAAACATGGTCAGGGTACATGGAATGGAATAGTTTAGAATTCTGAAAGGTGTGTAAAGAGAATAAAGAGAATGGTCTAGGAGATTAAAGTATCTAAAGTTGGGGGTGGGACAGGGTCCACATAGAAAATGACAGTCCAGACAAAGCATCTTTCTGAAAGGCCTAGTATTTTTGAAGTTTTACTTTAGAATGATGATAATCACAACTTTAAAAAGTGAATGATAACCAGAGGTAACTTGAAGCACTTAATCTAGATAGTTATGATCTCATCTTGAAATAAAACCCTCTTTTGTACAATTTGATCGTGGATAATGATAACAATGGGGTGGCTTAGGGCAGGGACTTTATCTCATATAATCTCAAACTGCACACTCAAAAGACCACCAAAAATAAAATAAAATTTACATTATTTAATATGACTACATTTTCTAAATATTATGTAAGGATAAATAAAAATATCTTTTGACAACATTTATTTTAAATTTTTATTGATTTAACATAGAGTCCTTTAAAAAAACCCCACATATGATGTGTTTTCAGAATGATCACAAATGGAGTTAATATCTTGGAAATTCATTTCTGCCAAATCATAGTCTGAAAACCTCTTCTCTATTAAAATTCTGGAGCCAATATGGGTCACAGAAATATTTTTATTTATCTTTAATAAGCATACTTGAAAAGTCATTAATTAATTTTACAATAGGTTTATTAGAATTGTCAGAGAGAGTTAGACACCCTTCCTCTACCCCAGCCAGGCTAAGAATTAAATTGATGTGAGACAGATTACAGGAGAAAATCAAACAAAAATTTAATAACATGTATACAGGGAAAGACCCAGGAAAACTGAGTAACTCACCAAATGGCCCAAACCCTCACCTTAAATCCATCTTCAACTAAAGACAAAAGAGATTGTTGAGGGTAGTGATTTGGTACCTCAAATGGGGATAAACACAATTCACATAGAGAGGAAAAAGCAAATATTTGGGAAACAAATGCTTGAGCCATGGGGAGAGAGTGGGATGCTGAGTAAATTCTGATCTCTAGTTTTCCCAACACACCTAGCCCATATTCTCTGGTGTTAGTTCTATTCCTATAAAAGGCCCTCTACCTAAATTCTTAAGGCAGTTAGTAAGGTCAAAGTTTCTTCCTGAGCCTTTCAAGCCTTGATTGTTTTCAATTTGAAATAATTTGCATGCCAGAAATATTTGGGGGCAACAGATTTTGTTCACCTATAGTCTCGTCTTTGAAGTTTCTTTTAGACATGTCATAGTCCAGAATTTGACTTTATATGTTGCTTTATAGCTCATCAAATCAACCACATAGTCTGACAACTAATCAGTTTATTTCAGGAGGCCATGATGCAGGTGGGCTCTCAAAGTTAGGGGTATATGGTGCAAACAATCAGGTAGGAGGTATTTGTATGGAGGCAAAAAAAAAACACAAAGGTTAATGATTGGAGTAAATTATAAACCCAGTATCTGAGTCCTGAGAGCTGCCAGTCAAGATTTCTAGATATCAGGACTGAAGCATGTTTTGCAGTATGAAATGTCTTCAATGATGTCATTAGGTATTCAGGTAAATTTCCTGAGAATCTTACACAGCAATAGTCAAGAAGTTTGTCTAAATATAGGCAATTATTGTGATCGCTCAAGTTTATATCAAGTTGTTCGGCTTCAGTTTGAAGGGCTTCAGGAAAAGGGCAGCATTTATTCTCAATGATTCCAAGTTAAAATAAGAAGCAGAAGAAAAACTGAAAACACTACGCTTTTTTTTTTTTCTCTAAAAATTACCCTTACTTCTATCAAAGAAAATCAAATTAAGACTAATTTGTTTTCAAAATTAATGCCATTAAATTTGCCCTGGTTATTTACCTAAGTCCAGCAAAAACAGTAATTGATCTGCTTTGCTGGAAATTTTCAAAGGAATCTCCAGATTAAATTTTTAAATGCCTCTCATACCATGAAACCATGCCAAGGATTTGCTACCAGATTTACCTGTAATATATATAAATTTGGATGAATTCTTCTCGTCTTGAAAGAGAAAGTGAAAGTCACTCAGTCGTGTCCAACTCTTTGAGACCCCACAGACTACACAGTGCATGGAATTCTCCAGGCCAGAATGCTGCAGTGGGTAGCCTTTCCCTTCTCCAGGGGATCTTCCCAACCCAGGGATCGAACCCAGGTCTCCCTCATTGTAAGCGAATTCTTTACCAGTTAAGCCACAAGGTCTCCAAAATATCCTGAGTTTCCTGTGCCTTCCAGGAAATAACCTTACTTACTCAACTGGTAAGGCTGCTAGGAACCATATAAGAAAACTACCAGGCTATTTTTCCAAAGGGTTTTATGGCTCCATACAGTCGATCTTAATTCCTTCAAGCTGTCTGGACATTTTTAAACATGACTTTCCAGTCAAAGCCTTGATAATATAACCAGTGTTTCCTATTGTCTTCTAATACAAGGAGTACAAATTCTTAGTGAAAGTATTTAAACAAATATATAGCATGTAAAAAAATATAGTATTTTTATAGTATGTAAAAAAATATAAAAATACTCACTAAGAGTTTCTAAATTCTGATGGGATCAGGTAGGAAGAAAAAGATGTTTCAATTCTTTTTACATTGGTACAATTTGCCAAATTGCTATAAGTCATAGTTAATAGAAGAGGAAATATTTCTTTGTATCTGGAAAGCAATGATGAAAATGCCAGTAATATTTCAGATAAAAAGTTATAAAAATTATAAATCATATTCATCAGTTCATTCAGTTCCATATAATTAATTCTTATTGATCTTGATCTTTTATTAACAGTTTTATGAAGCCATTAAGTTTTTCATTAGAATTCTATAATCTCTTACCAGTTTAGTGTCGTGATCTAAAAGTTATCACAAACTTATATTTGTCCAAAAATCATTTCTATGAACATCTTCATTTTCTAAGAGCATTTTAGTAAAACAAAAACTATCTATGAATGACAAAAACTTAAAATCACATGGTTAAAGATCTAATTGCAATGCAATTGACATGGAAATTTGTCTATTTCTGTGACATGGAACATTTTAAGACAATAACTAAAAATATGACTGATAACATACCAGGACATATCTGAATTTTAGGAATTTCATATAACCTCTAGAACACCTGTATTACCCACACGATACACCTAAGATTTATCATTGCTCGTTTAACAATGGTTTCCATATACTTTAATGTACAATGTTTTTAATTTAGTATCTCTCTTTGAGATGTTTCAGGGGCCCTATGAAACATCTCAAAGTTAAGTAGAGGCTCAAAGGGACTTTATTTAGAATTTTGATTTGGGAGACTTTGTCAAAGTTATCAAAATATTTTAAATCACTTGGACAAATACGATTATAGGTCACTGTAAAGCAATACTTATTCACTTAACCAAAGTGACAATAAAATATTTCAAAGGCAAATACATATATATACAAATATTCCAAGAAAACTTTATCTCTTAATAAGACTCCCTTAAAGCATAATTTTTTTCAGTGTGATCCATGACACATTTTAATAAACCCAAATATCTTTAGTTCTCTGTAATAAGAAGACAAAAAATAGATTTATTTAACAATTAATGTTTCAGCATTTTATCTTCTCTGGAAATGATCTAAACATTCAGAAATTCCCATCATTTAACTTAGCAAAACTCTAAAGCTTCAAGTTACCAAAACAAATTTGAGGAAACTATTTTTAAGTAGCTATGCCATAAAACATAATTATTATTAAAGATTTCACCTAAAAACTTTTGTTTCATTTAAACTTATTTAATTACTTGTGAAAATTTTATCATACAAATTTATCATTTTTTGCTGACAAAGTTTGTAACAGAGATATCTGAATGTATTTAACTTGTGGTAAACCTAGTAGTCAGACTTTATTTTTGGGGGCTTCAACTGCAGATGGTGATTGCAGCCATGAAATTAAAAAATGCTTACTCCTTGGAAAAAAAGTTATGACCAACCTAGATAGTATATTGAAAAGCAGAGACATTACTTTGCTAACAAAGGTCCGTCTAGTCAAGGCTATGGTTTTTCCAGTGGTCATGTATGGATGTGAGAGTTGGACTGTGAAGAAAGCTGAGCGCCAAAGAATTGATGCTTTTGAACCGTGGTGTTGGAGAAGACTCTTGAGAGTCCCTTAGACTGCAAGGAGATCCAACCAGTCCATCCTAAAGGAGATCAGTCCTGGGTGTGCATTGGAAGGACTGATGCTGAAGCTCAAACTCCAATACTTTGGCCACCTCATGCAAAGAGTTGACCCACTGGAAAACACCCTGATGCTGAGAGGGATTGGGGGCAGGAGGAGAAGGGGATGACAGAGGATGAGATGGCTGGATGGCATCAGCGACTTGATGGACATGAGTTTGAGTTAACTCCGGGAGTTGGTGATGGACAGGGAGGCCTGGCGTGCTGTGATTCATGGGGTTGCAAAGAGTCGGACACAACTGAGAGACGGAACTGAACTGAACTGAAACCTAGTAGAATATAAGCTCTACAATTAATGCTGGTAACTCTTGAGATAGGCCTATTTACTTAAACCAACAAGCTTAAACTTGCTTTTACTTATTAAAGATTAATCTTAAATCAGGTACACTGGAAAACATTTGGGTTAGTTTCTACTACATTTAGAAATATTTAATTCTTAAGCACTTAGTTTTAAGGCAATTAAAAAGAGCTCTTTTGCAAATTAATTTTGATAATATCATTTGGAGATAGAAAAATGCCATATCAATAATCCACATACATAAACATAAACACAACCTGAACTCTCATAGATTTCACTGTAAAACTTAAGTCATGAATCAGGTATATCACAAACTCACTAATTTATAAATAAAAATTGGAAAAAAATTATATATGCTCAGATTGTTAAGGCTTTTTACTATTTGTGGAAAAAACTCATATACTTGTCCTTGATAAGTCTTTAAGGAGGATGTGAATTAGATTTCCTGTGAGAGAGCACTTCCACATACCAGTTCACTCTCGGGGCAAAATCCTCCACTATTGCTTCTTTTAGCCCCCAAATATCAGTGCCCAGTTTCTGGGTTTCCATCTCATACTATGTGAGCTCAGCACTATCAGCTTCCTTTATTCAACTAATACTCCCTAAACAATGGGTTTACCTGCCCCATCTTACAAAACCAGGCAAGGGAAGACAACATGCTCATCCCTACAATATCATCAAGGCAAAAGAAATGCAACCATCTTACACAAAGTCCACTCAAATACATAAATTTTAATAAATTTCCATCTCAGTTCTATCAGTTCTGTAACCTTAGCTTCCAATAAAATGCCATCAACAAGTCTCAGTCTTACAAGGAGTCCCAGAAACTTTTTATCCCCCAGCCATTTGCTTCATTCCTATATAAAGGTTCTGATGACCCCAGTAAGGGATAGACCCAAGGGACCAAGGCTTTTTTGTCAATATTTAACTCGATTAATTGGCCTAACTGTTGCCCCGAAACAGTTGCAGTTTTCTCAGTTTCCTCAGTCTTCTTAATCTTTTCCTTCCAGCTTTTAAAATTTATCTAAACTGAAGTAATTAGAGTAGACTTGTTTGGGATCTTTACTGTTGGAGAGAACCAATATGGGGTCCTTTGGACTCACACAATCTTAGGTAGTACTGTATTATAAAACCTTTGTTTTGATCCCACAAATGCTCATTTTATTTATCCCAATTCTTAACAACCATCTAAAGATTTTCATTCTGCTTTGATTAGTCCCATGACTCTTCCCTTTCTGATTCCTCTTTATTCCCACTTTCATTATTTGTTTTATTTACTTTATTATTTAACAACTCTTTTAGAATTTTTTTCTTTTTGGGAAGAGTCTCTTTCCCAAAAAGAGACTCTTTCCCTTCCATTTGTTTATTAATAAATAATGTTTTTATTAGCACCTGTAAGACCCACTTAGAATATGAATTTAATAAGCTTCCTGAAAAGATTTTCTTATATTTTTTTTCTTTTTTGCACTGCCATCAACTTTTATTAAGCACCAGGTTGTGTGCCAGTTGTTTATAGTGTAATATTTTCATTTTTGTCTAAGTCTCAAATTAAGCAAAACATGAGAGCATTTTACTACCATACAACAGATGAAGATAATTCATTGGGTTTGGTTAATTTGTTCAAAGTCATGTCATTAATGATTAGTGGAGAAGGAATCTGAATGAAGGATGCATGGGTTTCCTTGGGTTTCTTCTCATGCTTCTATTTACATTTGATTATATTCAGTATTATCCATAATAAATACTTTTTTTTTATTTTTTATTTTTTTATTTGATAAATTTAACGCCTTTTATTGCCATACCTCATTTTACTGTGCTTTGCTTTAGTGAACTTTATAGATACATGTTTTTGTTTTTTTTTTTTTCCTTGTTAATTTTCTGTTTAGTTGATCTATCCATAAGTGTGAGTGGGGTATTAAAGTCTCCCACTATTATTGTGTTATTGTTAATTTCTCCTTTCATACTTGTTAGGATTTGTCTTACATACTGCGGTGCTCCCATGTTGGGTGGATATATATTTATAATTGTTATATCTTCTTCTTGGATTGATCCTTTGATCATTATGTAGTGACCTTCTTTGTCTCTTTTCACAGCCTTTGTTTTAAAGTCTAATTTATCTGATACGAGTATTGTGACTCCTGCTTTCTTTTGGTCCCAATTTGCATGGAAAATCTTTTTCCAGCCCTTCACTTTCAGTCTGTATGTGACCCCTGTTTTGAGGTGGGTCTCTTGTAGACAACATATGTAGGGGTCTTGTTTTTGTATCCATTCAGCCAGTCTTTGTCTTTTGGTTGGGGCATTCAACCCATTTACGTTTAAGGTAATTACTAATAAGTATGATCCCGTTGCCATTTACTTTATTGTTTTGGGTTCGAGTTTATACACCATTTTTGTGTTTCCTGTCTAGAGAATATCCTTTAGTAAGATTATAAGATTTTCTTATATTTTTAAAACTAAGAGACCTTTTTAAGGTTAGCTGTTATATTTCTTTGCATCCAACTTTTAATTTGGTCTTTCCATAGATACTAGTAATACACCTATCTACGATGAGCGCTTTGCAAATATTGACCAATTTAGAAGCTTTTCCAATTCAAAAGATCCATCATCTGGCCATTGATGTTACTGCCATTTGCTGTTCAGTTGCTAAGTTGTGTCCACCTCTTTGCAATCCCATGGACTATAGCACTCCAGGTTCCTCTATCTCCACTGTCTCCCAGAGTTTGCTCAAATTCATGTGCATTGAGTTGATGCTGCCATCTAACCACCTCATCCTCTGCTGCTACTTTCTCCTTTTGCTTCAACCTTTCCCAATGAGTCGGCTCTTCTCATGAAGTGGCCACAGTATAGGAGCTTTAGCTTCAGCAACAGTCCTTCCAATGAATATTCAGGATAGATCACCTTTATGATTATCTGCTTTGATATCTTTGCAATCCAAGGGGATTTCAAGAGTCTTCTCCAAGCACCACAATTTGAAAGCATCAATTCTTGGTGCTCAGCCTTCTTTATGGTCCAACTCTCACATCTGTACATGACTACTGGAAAAACCATAGTTTTGACTATACGGACCTTTGTCAGCAAAGTGATGTCTCTACTTTTTAATATGCTGTCTAGGTTTATCATATTTTTCCTTCCAAGGAGCAAGCATCTTTTAATTTCATGGCTGCAGTAACTTTCCTCCGTGATTTTGGAGCCCAGGAAAATAATATCTGCCACTGAATCTACTTTTTCTCCTTCTATTGCCATGAAATGATGGGACTGAATGCCATGATCTTAGTTTTTTGAATGTTGAGTCTCAAGCCAGCATTTTCACTTTCCTCTTTCACCCTCATCAAGAGGCTCTTTAGTGCCTCTTCATTTTCTGCCATTAGAATGATATCATCTGCATATCTGAGAATGTTGATATTCTTCTGACAATCGTGATTCCAGCTTGTGATTCATCCAGCCCAGAATTTCACATGATGTAATCCACATATAAGTTAAATATGCAGAGTGACAATATACAACCTTGTCATGCATCTTTCCCAATTTTGAATCAGTCAGTTGTTCCATGTGAGGCTCTAACTATTGCTTCTGAACTGCATACAGATTTTTCAGGAGACAGGTAAGGTGGTCTTGTACTCCGATCTGTTTAAGAGTTTTCCACAGTTTGCTATGATCCACACAAAGGCTTTAGCACAGTCAGTGTAGCAGAAGTAGATGTTTTTTCTGGAACTCCCTTGCTTTCTTCATGATCCAACAAATGTTGGCAATTTGATCCCTGGTCCCTCTGCATTTTCTAAATCCAGCTTGAACACCTGGAATTTCCTAGTTCATATACTGTTGAAGCCTAGTTTGAAGAATTTTGAGCATAACCTTGCTAGCATGTGAAATGAGAACAACTCTATGGCAGTTTGAACATTCTTTGGCATTGCTGTTTTGGGGGGTTGGAATGAAAACTGACCTCTTCCAGTCCTGTGACCACTGCTGAGTTTTCCCAATTCTTGACACATTGAGTGTAGCATTTTGAGTTTTAGGATTTAGGTTTTAGGATTTTAAATAGCTCAGCTGGAATTTCTTCATCTCTACTGTTCATGCCTTGTAAGTCGATTCAGTCATGTCTGACTCTTTCCAACCCCATATACTATAGCCCGCCAGAGTCCTCTGTCCATGGGATTCTCCAGGCAAGAATATTGGAATAGGTTGCCATGCCCTTCTCCAGGGGATCTTCCCAACCCAGGGATCAAACTCCTGTCTCTTATATCTCCTGCAATGACAGGGGGTTTCTTCACCATTAGCACTACCTGGAAAGCCCTTCACCTCTACTAGCTTTGTTCATAGTATTGCTACCTGAGGCCCATTTGACTTCACACTCCAGGATGCCCAATTCTAGGTGAGACTACACGATCGTGGTTATCTGGGTCATTTTGACCTTTTTTGTATACTTCTTCTGTGTATTCTTGCCACATCTTCTTAATCTCTTTTGCTTCTGCTAGGTCCTTACTATTTCTGTCCTTTATTGTGCCCATCCTTAAATGAAATGTTCCCTTGATATTTCTGATTTTCTTGAAGAGATCTCTAGTCTTTCTCATTCTATTGTTTAACTCTGTTTCTTTGCATTTTTTTTTAAGGCCTTCTTGTCTCTCCTTGCTCTTCTCTGGAACTCTGCATTCAGTTGAGTATATCTTTCCCTTTTTCCCTTGCCTTTTGTTTCTATTCTTTTCTCAGCTATTCATTTAGCCTTCTAAACAACCACTTTGCCTTCTTGCATTTCTTTTTCCTAGGGATGGTTTTAGTCATTGCCTCCTATACAGTGTTATGAACCTCCATCCATCATTCTTCAAGCACTGTGTCTACCAAATTTAATCCCTTGAATCTATTTGTCATCTCCACTGTATAATCATACCGGATTTGATTTAAGTCATACCTGAATGACCTAGTGGCTTTCCCTACTTTCTTCAATTTAAGCCTAATTTTGCAATAAGGACCTCATAATCTGACACAAGGTCAACTCCAGGCCTTGTTTTTGCTGACTGTATAGAGCTTCTCCATCTTGAACATAATCAATCTGATTTCTGTATTGACCATCTGGTGATGTCCATGTGTGGAGTCATCTTTTGGATTGTTGGAAAAAGGTGTTTGTTATGACCAGCATGTTCTCTTGACAGAATTCTGTTAGTCTTTGTCCTGCTTCATTATGTAGTCCAAGGCTAAACTTGCCTGTTATTCTGGGTATATCTCTTGACTTCCTACTTTTGCATTCCAATCCCATATGATGAAAAGGACATCTTTTTTTTTTTTTTTTTTTTTTTTGCGTTAGTTCTAGAAGGTGTTGTTCAGTTCAGTTCAGTCACTCAGTCGTGTCTGACTCTTTGCGACCCCATGAATCACAGCATGCCAGGCCTCCCTGTCCATCACCAACTCCCGGAGTTCACCCAAACTCATGGCCATCGAGTCGGTGATGCCATCCAGCCGTCTCATCCTCTGTCATCCCCTTCTCCTCCTGCCCCCAATCCCTCCCAGCATCAGAGTCTTTTCCAAGGAGTTAACTCTTCACATGAGGTGGCCAAAGTACTGGAGTTTCATCTTTAGCATCATTCCTTCCAAAGAAATCCCAGGGCTGACCTCCTTCAGAATGGACTGGCTGGGTCTCCTTGCCATCCAAGGGACTCTCAAGAGTCTTCCCCAACACCACAGTTCAAAAGCATCAATTCTTCGGCGCTCAGCTTTCTTCACAGTCCAACTCTCACATCCATACATGACCACAGGAAAAACCATAGCCTTGACAAGATGGATCTTTGTTGGCAAAGTAATGTCTCTGCTTTTGAATATGCTATCTAGGTTGGTCATAACTTTTCTTCCAAGGAGTAAGCATCTTTTAATTTCATGGCTGCAATCACCATCTGCAGTGATTTTGGAGCCCCAAAAAATAAAGTCTGACACTGTTTCCACTGTTTCCCCATCTATTTCCCATGAAGTGATAGGACCAGATGCCATGATCTTCGTTTTCTGAACACTGAGTTTTAAGCCAACTTTTTCACTCTCCTCTTTCACCTTCATCAAGAGGCTTTTTAGTTCCTCTTCACTTTTTGCCATAAGGGTGGTGTCATCTGCATATCTGAGGTTATTGATATTGTTCCCAGCAATCTTGATTCCAGCTTGTGCTTCTTCCAGCCCAGCATTTCTCATGATATACTCTGCATAGAAGTTAAATAAGCAGGGTGACAGTATACAGCCTTGACGTACTCCTTTTTCCTGTTTGGAACCAGTCTGTTGTTCCATGTCCAGTTCTAACTGTTGCTTCCTGACCTGCATACAGATTTCTCAAGAGGCAGGTCAGGTGGTCTGGTATTCCCATATCTTTCAGGATTTTCTACAGTTTATTGTTGTAGATCACTACAAAAACTGGTCAACTTCAGCTTCTTCAGCATCACTGGTTGGCACCTAAACTTGGATTACTGTGATGTTGAACCATTTGCCTTGGAAACAGAGATCATTCTGTCCTTTTTAAGACTGCACCCAAGTATTGCATTTCTAACTCTTTCATTGACTATGAGGGTACTCCATTTCTTCTAAGGAATTCTTGACCACAGTAGTAGATAATGATCATCTTAATTAAATTAACCCGTCCCCATCTATTTTAGTTCACTGATTCATAAGGTGTCAATGTTCACTCTTGCCATCTTTTACTTGACCATGTCCAATTTACCTTGATTCATGGACCTAACATTCCAGGTTCCTATGCAATATTGTTCTTTACAGCATCGGACTTCACTTTTACCACCAGACACATCCACAACAGAGTGCCATTTCCACTTTGGCCCAGCCACTTCATTCTTTCTGGAGCTATTAATAATTGTTCTCTGTTCTTCCCTAGTAGCCTATCAGACACTTTCCAACTTGAGGGGCTCGTCTTTGGTATCATATCTTTTTGCCTTTTCATACTGTTCATAGGGTTTGTATGGCAAGAATTCTGTAGTAGTTTGCCATTCTCTTCTCTAGGGGACCACACTTTTTCAGAACTCTTCACTATGACCCATCCATTTAGATTACCCTGCGTGACATGGCTCATGGATACATTGAGTTATGCAAGCCCTTTCACCATGAAAAGACTGCGATCTATGAAGGAGGACCACTGATGAGTAGGAATTTAATAGTGATTTAAACCAATAAGCCAATTTATAGAAAGACCCTGAAGTAACTTTCTAGACATGGTATCATGGACACAACAGGTGTCCTGAAGTAAAGCCATAGATGATTTAGTCCCCATGTTTTGTGACTCTCAAAATAGCCAAAAAAGTTTGAGAAGAGAAAGGCCCCTTATAGACTTGACCCCTTGTGACAAAACTCCCTGTGAGAGCTGGCACAGCTGAACAAAGAGACTGCTCAGAATCTCAGCCTATTTAACTAGCTGCTAAATGAACACTGGTATGTGTACCTTTTGGATGCCAGAAACCAGAGAGATTTTTCTCATTAGGATAAAAACCAAACCTTCAAGCCATAGAACAAGACAAAAGGAAAACTTAATCACACCAATGGTTTTCTCCTTAAAATAAATGACACAAAAGACAAAGACAAAGAAAATCAGTGACCATCTCTGGGGAAAAATGATCAACAAACCAAGGGTAGTACTTTATAAAACTTTAAACCAAGAGTCACAAACTACAAGGATCTAGCCTCACAAGTATTTTCTCCTGTTAATCTAATTTTCAAAAAGAGAAAAACTAGTCTCTTTTCCAACAGACCGTGCAGCCAGAGATTTGTGAGACTAGCCCACATGATAACAAATAATACCTTGTGCTGGCTTTTGTCAGGTGCCCCAGGGTCTCTTAACTGCAGCAGCTTTATAGGGAGTAGTGTTCAGCCAATAAAGTTGAATCCTATCTGTTGGGGAGGAATAACTTTTCCTTTACCCTTATAGGCTCTTCTGGCTATTCTAAAAATTAAATTGACATGAGACAGATTAACAGGAGAAAATCAAACAAAAGTTTAATAACATATATATATGGCAGAGACCCAAAAAAACTTAGTAACTAGCCAAAGTGGCCCACATCCTCACATTAAATACCATCTTCAGCAAAAGACAAAAAAGGATGTTGTGGGTAAAGGTTTGGAACTTCAAAAGAGAGGAAGGCAATTCACATAGAGATAGAAAAGCAAATGTTTGGGAACCAAATGTTTGCAGGGCCAGGCAGAGACAATGGGATACAAAATAGACCCTGATCTCTAAGAGTTTCCCCCATGATACCTACCTAGCCAATATTCTTTGCAGATATCCCTGGCGGTAACTCTATTCCTGTAACAGAGGAATACTATCTCAATTCTTAAGGCAGTTAGCAAGAAGATCAAAGTTTCTTCTTGTATCTTTTGTGCCATGATTATTTTCATCTTGAAATAATCCACATGCCGGATATATTTTGCCATGGCAGATTTTGTTTCCATGCAGTTCCCTAAAATTGTGTATCAGTCTGAGTTTTGCATGTTTGTGTATTTTTCCTGAGGAAGTATACATGCTTTCATTGACTTCTAAAAGAAGTCTATGACCAAAGGAGGGCAAAAAATTCTAGTATGCGACCTAAAACTGACAAAAATCAAGAAATCAGGCTGGATAAAATATTTGTAAAGATTACATTTAAAAACTGCAATATTAAAATATAAAATTTTTTGTTGTTTATCACAATCTCTAGCTAGTGTGCTACCTAAACCAGTGGCAGATATCCTCACAAAAAATAATAGTGTTCTTTCTAAGAATCACATTCTTGGGGCCTAGTTCTCAAATAGGAATTAGTCATGCAAATCCCAAAGAACACAATTTAGAGACAATTCTTGGAATCTAGCCCAGTGTTAACTCTATTTGTTCAGTTCTTTTTCATTCAATTGAAATATGAAATACAAACATTTCTATCAGTTCAGTTCAGTTGCTCAGCCATGTCCGACTCTTTGCAACCCCATGAACCGCAGCATGCTAGGCCTCCCTGTCCATCACTTTAACTCCCGGAGTTTACCCAAACTCATGTCCATAGAGTCGGTGATGCCATCCAGCCATCTCATCCTCTGTCGTCCCCTTCCTGCCCCCAATCCCTCCCAGCATCAGTGTCTTTCCCAATGAGTCAACTCTTTGCATGAGGTGGCCAAAGTATTGAAGTTTAATCTTCAACATCAGTCCTTCCAATGAACACCCAGGACTGATCTCCTTTAGGATGGACTGGTTGGACCTCCTTGTAGTCCAAGGGATTCTCAAGGGTCTTCTCCAACACCACAATTCAAAAGCATCAATTCTTTGGTGCTCAGCTTTCTTCACAGTCTAACTCTAACATCCATACATGACCACTAGAAAAACCATAGCCTTGACTAGACGGACCTTTGTTGGCAAAGTAATGTCTCTGCTTTTGAATATGCTGTCTAGGTTGGTCATAACTTTCCTTCCAAGGAGTAAGCGTCTTTTAATTTCATGGCTGCAATCACCATCTGCAGTGATTTTGGAGCCCAAAAAAATAAAGTCTGACACTGTTTCCCCATCTATTTCCCATGAAGTGATGGGACCTGATGCTATGATCTTTGTTTTCTGAATGTTGAGCTTTAAGCCAACTTTTTCACTCTCCTTTTTCACTTTCATCAAGGGGCTTTTTAGTTCCTCTTCACTTTCTGTCATAAGGGTGGTGTCATCTACATATCTGAGGTCAGTGATATTTCTCCTGGGAATCTTGATTCCAGCTCGTGCTTCTTCCAGCCCAGCGTTTCTCATGATGTACATTTCTCTATATATAACTTAATTATATATATGTCATCCAGACTCCAAAATAAAAACAAGAAATCCCTCATTACAAAAATGGTTTTCAAATACTCATTATAAATCCTGCTGGGTCTGAATTGTCTTTTCATGTTAAATAATTTTCCCTCTGAATTTTGGTGTTAAATTATTGATCAATAGTGCCATTTTATGCAAGCCTTAACTGTCATCACATAGGCAAACTGGAGTGAAAACTTAATATTTTTTCTAAAAATGTCTGCATATACATATAGAGCAACTTGGCCCAAATTCTTCCTTTGGAAATGAGCGCACAAACCCAATGAAGCAAAAAAAGGCTTGTGCTTATTTACTGGAAGGAATAATTTGAGGGAAAAGTAATGAGAGCACAGCTACAAGTTAAACTGAAAACAGTGGAACATTGATAAATGTTGAGAATTAGCTCGTCTTCCAGGCCTACATAGCAGATAAAGGGTAGAACTGTGAAAACAAATATTTTTCCATAAATCAGATATATTTAGTTGTTTGATAGCCTATTGATTTTTATTCACTTTCTATATTTCTTTGAGTAATAAAATAGTTCTTTTTCTCAAGTAGTTATTAACTGCCTGTATACAAAGTTCTGGAATTTGTTGTAAATTCTCAGTTTTCCTGCTAATTTCCTCTAGCTACCTTTATGTAAGAGTGGGGAGTGAACAGGAGGACATGATTAAACCACAAAAGTCAAATCCTCTGTGACATTTGCTCCTGTCTACCTATTTCATCTTCCATATGGGATGAACTTTCATGTACATAACACTTGTTAAAATACTGAGAATGCAGCCATTTAAATATCAGAATGACTAATCTATACAGAGTTGGCTATTATTTATATTTTATGAAATTAGTATTTTCCTATTGAGTGGCCCTGGAAAAACTTCAGCATATACTTACCTGCTGCACAACAAAATTTAAATCAGATGAGTTTTTCAACCTGCAATTTTAGCATGATTTCTAAAAGAAGGATAGAAAAAGTATGTTGTATGATGGAAGTTTTTTTTTTTTTTTTAATTGCCTTTTTTAAAACCCCTGAAAAAAAGTTTTTCTTAGAGTTTAATGTTCATTTGTAAAAGAACATAACTTCCAACCATATAATCTTTTTTAAAAACAAAGCTATATATATATAATGGCCCACTTAGCAGGACTCAAGTTTAGTCACAATCACCTTCATTTAATCTGTCCTAAGGGGAAAAATTCACCTTGTCTATGTAGTTTTTGTGAAACAGCAAGGCTTCTCTCTAGGCCACTGAGAGTTCCATTAACCTCCCGCAGATCCTTTCTGGTGGGTAGACTCACACCTCTCTGACAGACCTGCTCCCCTCAAATAAGGTAGAACCTTTGTAGAAGCCAAATGTATCACATGTTCTCCATCCAGCCTCGACTAGAGACACAAAACCAAGTGAGCCAAAGCAAACCATACTGTCAAACAATGAATTCTTTTCTGAGATCCTTAAGAAAAATTTCTAACTTCTAACTTCCTTAATCTTTCTTGATCCAAAATAGAATATATATTTTAATTTGCATGAAACAATTCTAATATGCATATTATAAAATAATTAAGAGAGTAGTTTTGTTTGTTCTTTACTAAAGTGTCACTTTTCATTGAAGAAAATTTTGAATGAGTGGGAAAGCACAAAGAGCAATATGCAAGCCAAATCAATCATAATCCTACTACCTACAGATAGCGACTTTCATTAACATCTATACATACAAATAAATAGCATTTAAATAAATATTTAAATTATATATAAAAATATATATGGCACTTATATATATATATATACACATACATATAAACATTATATATCTTTTCTAAAATTAAGATCACAATGAATATACAATTTGTTTCTTTTATTCACTCAACATTGAGCATTTCCTTTGTCATTAAAATCCTGTAATGATTGTTAAACATTCAGTCATATGGATTATTGGTGCTTATCAGTGCTATCCTTTAGGGAGCTTTCTAAAAACGTATACACGCTGCCACCATGTCAGAAGATTCTGATACAGCAAGTTAGTCCTGAGCATCTGTATTTGTAATAAATGGTTCTAACATTTAAATCAAGATTGAAAACTACTGTTGTACACTAAATCTGCTTAATTGTCCCTTTCTGTTGGGCATGTAAGTTGCTTTCAATGTTTTGTTATATAAACATGCTATAACATTTATCATATTACTTTGTCAACATCATTGATTTATTTCCTAGGATTGATTCCTCAAAGGGGAATTGTTATTAATAATTTGCAAGGGTAAGAACTGGATTTTTTTGTTTTATAAAACCATATTATTTTCTTTCTATTCTATTTTCAGTGTATTCTAATTTCAGGACAACATTAAATCCTTGGCTATATTAAATATTATCCTTATTTTTAGCTTTTCTAATATGAAGAGCAAAAAATTTGCATTTCTTGGATTCACATTAGTTTAATTCTAAGTAAGAGTAAATCATTTTTATATGATTTGTACTTCTTCCTGCATAAACTATCTACCAATGTCTTTTGCAGATTTTAAAGGATTTTCTAAGGTATTTTACACAATTTCTTGTTGAGTCACATAATACTAAAATTTACTAGGACTATGAAAATACTTTGTAGCATCATTCAGGTAAATATTCTGAATATTGTAACACCTGATATTTAAATTTTATAGAGAATTAAGTATGAAGAGAATACTCAAGTTAAAAGAGTACAGGCCTAAAACTAAGGAGACTTTTTCATGTGCATATAATTAATGAATCCCTCTTTATAAGGATAATAATGCATTAGCAAAATTACATAGTTTAGACAAAAAAATCCATTAAGCCCATATATTATTGATATCATAGACAATAATGAAGTATTCATCCTACTAAGTAAAATGTAATTGAATTTGCTTTAACTAGACTAAATATAATATTGCTGACTTTATTTTAGAAATTATATATACTGTAAATTTCTTGTGTACAAACAATAACTGTATCTAAAGCTTATATATCCGTTCTTTATGATAATATTCTCAAATCCAGGAAATCATGAGTACTTTATTAAACAAATCTTTCAAGTTTTCTCTATATGAATGTTAATATCTCACTAACAGAAGAAAATAAACTATAAGAATTATGGTCTAGAAGTAAATACAATGAGTAAGGCATAAAGTAAGCATAAAAAAATATCTAAATCTACAGATTAATAATAAATTACTTATGGGAGGATAGAGAGGAAAATATAAATATCTTAGCCTGAATTAAGCACGCTTTCAACAAGAAAATCTTAATTTGCATTAGATTAATTTATGCAAAATTAATAAATGGAAAAGTTTAAGTCTGTTAGTTCCCATTGTATAGCTTTTGTTTAGTTAACAAAAATGGGTCCCAGAGCCTTGGGCAATGAGAGATGGATTTCATAATCTCAAACTCAATTGAACAACAGTTCAGGAATGAAAACCCTTGAAATTTTTCCAGAGTTCCTGGAATTTGTCTGAGTGAGCATTTTTGTTTCAACCCTGAATTGTGTTCCCCATCATCTCACCACTATGAAAAAGCTATCTGGAGACGGGTTTTTCTTACCTAGGATTCTGCTAAGTCATAAACGGACTAGGCAAATAAGTATGGTACATAGGCCCTGTTGTAGTCTTATAAACGGTCATGGTCAACATACCTGGGCTCCCAAATGTGGTTTATATCGCTAGAAAAACAATGTGATCACTTGTTGTTTCTTCCTCTCCTTCCATTTTTAAATGAAAGCAATTTATTTCATTTGTTTATTCTGTAAAAGCTGCATTTAATAGAATGAAGGGAATAATTAATGTAAAAAATAACCCTCAATATTTTTATTTTTTCTTATCTTCTTGGCAGATC
Organism: Bos grunniens; assembly: GCF_055505025.1. NCBI lineage: Eukaryota > Metazoa > Chordata > Mammalia > Artiodactyla > Bovidae > Bos > Bos grunniens. The sequence goes on along the minus strand of NC_141179.1, from coordinate 2,326,159 downwards.
ACTATTACAACTTCTCTAATGCTTAACCAAGACAAGAATATTCTCATCATCAATTTTAGTTTGTTGACATAGATTTCAAAATCTATGTCTGAAATGTATGAAGGGAATTTCAAAGCAGTAGTAAAATGTGCTGCAGCAAGGATCTGCTTTCTATGTACTTTATTTTCCTGACTCCTTCTGAGTTCCTTAGGCTTGCTTGTAATTATGTCTTCAGTGTTCCTTTCCCTTTTTACCTGGATAAAAAATGGTTTTTAATCTAATCTAGAAAACTGAGTAAAGTAACTTTAGGTGTGTGCATGCTCAGTTGTGTCCAACTCTTTGTGACCCCAGGGACTATAGACCATCATAAGTAACTTTATGTATATTTTAAAAGTCAGTTGATGATTCTTATTAATAATATGTAAACGTGATGCATTCCATAAAGTAGAGCAGATATTCAAATGGTCCTTACAGATGTGGTGTGTGCTGTATTATAAATAGCAGTCTAAGGAAACAGTTAGACCTAAACTGATTACACAAAGAAATTACATCTTTAGTCAGACAATTACAGAAAATAGCAAGCCTTTTTAAAAGGCAAAGAAATCTTGAAATCCTAAAGTGAAAGTGAAAGTGAAGTTGTGTTCAGCTCTTTGCAGCCCCATGGACTGTATCTTACCAGGCTCCTCTGTCCCTGGGATTCTCCAGGCAAGAGTACTGGAGTGGGTTGCTATTTCCTTCTCCAGGGGATCTTCCTGAACCAGGGATCAAACCCAGGTCTCCTGCATTGTAGGCAGACGCTTTACCATCTGAGCCATCAGAGAAGTCCTCAAAATCCTAAAGATTGTCCCTAAATATTAATTACAAAGTGCCTTCATTTATGGAAAGTACATTTTACACGTGATAGTATTAAGTGAATTCTATTGAGGAACCACAAGAAAATGTGGATTAATTGTAAACTGGGCAGTGACTTAACCTACTGGTCAAGAGTGTTATATTGACTAATATAGATATACATACATGCACATATATGGATAGCAGTGTGAAACTGAGCTGTTTTTACATGGCCTATTAGATGTTATTAGAAAGACAATGTCTTAGAATAACTTTGTAGAAAGCTTTATTCCAAACAATTTTCTCAACATAAACCTTGTTTTCCTTATCCATTTTTTAATTTTGCTTTTTTGTTTTCTATTGTGCTGTGAAACTGTTTTTGGATATGGCTAATAACCCTGTTAAATAACCCTCTCATGAAATGATTATAGTTTTATCAAAGGAGTGGTCTAAACCAACATATAAAATAATTGGGATAGCACTTTACTGAAAAAGAATCTGATAGAAATGTTTAAGACTAAAATAAAATGGATTATAAAAACAATTTTCTCCAAAATAGAAAACTTTTGTTAGTTTCAGTTCACTGAAAGACAAATTTAGTTTCTTTGGAAAGTAAAATTAAACAATTCTTTTCTCCTAACAGTATTTTTTAAAAAATAGATGTCTCTAGCCACACTGAGTTTTCATTTATTCCTACATTTCAGCCTGGTCCTTTTGCTGATTAAACTGATAACTTTTCACCTCAGGAAGTATATTACTTATTTTACACTACTAGCGTGGGACTTACTTCGGAGTGTGGGAACAGCTAACTATTTCATTAGCATTTAGTAAATGGCAATCTAACTCTTAGAAAGTGTCCATCCTCTCAAAGTATGTGGTTTATTCATGGGAAATATTTACTCTCCAAGTGGATCAGACCATTACAACACTAGAAAAGGGACATAATTTACCTGAAATATTACAAACACATTTTAAGAGAATAAATATTTTAATAGGCTGATTTGTGGTTAAACAAACAATGCATTTTATTAATCAACTAAATGATATTTAACTTGCAAATCAATGTTCAAATGCTATCCATTAGCATGAGGTTGTTTTTATTTTATTATTAATTATTAAGTATAATAATAAATTGAGTATTAAATATAATTAATTTGTCATTAATCAATCACCAAACTGGGCAATTATCAAATAGAATGGCCCAAACTGAACTCAAAGTCGCTCAGTATATAAGCCACTCACTAGATTTAACAGTCATTTCATTAAATTCTGGGAAAACTTGTTTAAACAGTTGATGGTTCAATTAAAACCCATACCTTGAAAGCAAGAAAGAAACCAAGTACATGGGAAGCAAAATCCATGACACATCTTTTTAATCCTCTTAGAAAATAATTAGAATATGCCACCATTATCCCCTATAGAGATACACATGGAAGAAATCTAATCTAGTGTTTGTTTGCCCATATCACATGCAGCATATTTTCCTGGGGTTTAATTATATAATTTAAACAAACAAGTTGGATGTATGATCCTGTTTTCTAAATAGCAGCTAGTGACTTTAAAAATCAACACAGAATTCAAATATAAATTCCCTGAGAGCTGCTACTACCTTTCTTTTGACCATCCTATGACTTCCAGACCAGAAAACTGAACCAATACAAATAATAAAAGGAATAATAATTAAGCCATACTCTTTGTTAGGAAGTCAGTACACAAAAATTAGTTGCAGATTTGTTGATTTGTTTGTGTAATTATATTTTTCCTTCTGGGAATGTATTTTCATTTTTTTCCTATTGGTCATTGACATTCTAGAAGCAAGGGAATTCAAGACAAAATTCTTTCTCAATTACTAGTAAATTCAAGTTTATTACTGTTTTGCAAACAAGAAAATTCATGTAATTGCTTGATGTTGATGTCAGTTACTTGATAATAAATGAACTGTGAAAGTGAATAGCACCAGATATCATAGGTTTAATATACTTTGAAGGAAATTACAATTGCCTGGTAGAAGGGGCTGCAGGATGACAAAATGAGAGGTTTATTTAGCATCTGGGAGAAGCTTATAAAAGAGCTTAAACCCTCATTCCTTCTAACATCTTAACAGCTGTGCAGTTTCTTACAAGATATGTTTTATCGTTTCAAGAAATGCTGTTAACCTCGCAGTTTTAAAACTGAATGAACAAGGCCTCTTGGACAAATTGAAAAACAAATGGTGGTACGACAAAGGAGAATGTGGCAGCGGGGGAGGTGACTCCAAGGTTAGCCTCAATGTCACCAAGAGCGGGTAACAGTGTGTGAAGTAATAGGTGCATCTGCTAGGAGACGCAATTCAGACCTGTGAATACCATGGGAATCGCCAAATTCCTTCACAAACTTAAGTATGCAATTACTGTCAAAGCAAAAATATTTGCAAACAATATCAATTTGGGGACACACTAACAAACCTAACTAAAACTGTCACTTAAATCTCTGGTTTGGAAGAAGTTACAGATCAGACATAGTCCTAGGAACCTTGGTGTGAGAAAGCAGGCTTTTGAAAGTGATGAGGAGAGAGAACAGAAAGGGTCAGTCTGTCTTGTTTTCTTCACCAGAGCTGCCACAAAATATTTTTGAATAATAGCAATAGTCTAGCCTCACCTAGACCAGGTACCTTCCAGAAAGACATTTCTCCACGTAAAACTGTCAGGCTTCCATTAAATAGCAAATTACATAACAAATCAAAAGAAATTATGAACTATACGCTTCTGCCTTCCATAAATGAATCAAACTAAAGAAAGATCGGATTATAAAAACAAGACCAACTCAGCTTTATCTTTACTGCATCCATGTCATATTTCCAGCTTCATAAAATAATGTTTTATTTTTATTTCTAAGCAGTGTCTTTTAAAAAAAGGTATACAGTTAGCAGAAATTATTAACCAGTGTTTCAGAACTCTTCTTCACTGTAGATAGACTTAAAGCAATCTAGAGATGGGAATATTCTGACTGAATTTCTTTCCTTACATATCTTCAATCGGTATGTAAGAACACTGAAATTTTAAAATATACATTCTTGCCTTTCTTTTAAATTCTAGAGTACTGCCCGAAACAAGAAACCCTGCTCTTCTTCAGGTTCTTCAGTGGGCTACAAATTATCTCACTTGTCTGGCCACCAAGCCCAAAGAATGATGCTCTATTTAAAAGGAGTATCTGTCTATTTTACATATGATAATGTAAAACCATCACAAAATTTTAAAATAATTATCCTCCAATTAAAATAATTATTTTTTAGAAAAGGAGTATCAGTCAAGGAAACTGCTAACCTCACCCTCTTTCAATGCTGATAACTTCCCCCTTGATCCTGATCTGAAAAGTCTTTCAAATTCATCTCCCTTGTGCATCCTGCCAGCCCTGTTGCAGGAAGAGAAAGAATAAACTTTGCCAGATGATTATTTTGGCAATAGAAGGAGGCAGGAAAGAAGACAAAAAAACAAAATGGTGTGGACACAATTCTCATCATTCATCGACTGTCCTAAGGGAGAATATGAGCCCCCTAGAGAGTCATCGGGGTTCTTCTGAGATGATTCCCCTTTAAGCTACCTCCATTCAAGACACCAACTGTTTGTTTTCTTTAGGAGTGCTAACTCTTTTGTATTTTGGTGCCCCAGCTTGCCTAGAACATTCCGGTCATTCTCATAAAATATAAATACATACATATATACACACATAAACAGAAAATTACTCATTTACAATAATAACCTACTCCTCTATGCAAATTAGAAATGTAAGAAAATATACTCTAATAGAACCAGAGAAAACAAAATTGAAGATATTCTATTCAGTTTGAAAAAGAAATTGTTTGCAAATTTATATTTTTGTCACAAATATAAACAAAGTATAATATTGCTTAACAGACAAAGTTTTCCATAAAAGTAAATAATGAATTCCTGTTTTAGTGTACATTAAAAACTCGTTCCACAGAAAAATAAGCAAACAGAAGCAGAAATGTATACATAATGGAAAAAAATCTATGTAACAAAAGTCATTTTAATTTATTTAAATAAGGGATTGGACAGCTCAGTTGAATTTAATCTAGTTGCATCCAAAACATTGTTTGGTACATAATGGACACCAAGTAAATATTTGTCATCTAAAGAAATAAATACAAAGCCAACCTTGTAGTTTTCAAAAATCAAACTGCTTGCCCCTGTTACTTTCACCAAACATAAACTCTAAGATAATATTCTAAAATTTTATTTAGATATAAATTTAAGATATGAAAATATTATTTCATATCCTAATAAGTCATTTTCTGAAATGCTATAAAATTAACATAAAATGCATGTTATTATGTTCTATTTTCCCTCAAGAATTTTGATTTCATACTACAAAAAAAATTTTAGTAGATTGTATACTGATATAATATTTGTCACCAATAGAATGGGTAATAATAATACTACCCTCAGGAGATGGTGAGGGACAGGGAGGCCTGGCATGCTGCAGTCCATGGGGTCACAAAGACTCAAACACAACTGGTAACTGAACAACAATAATTCTGCACCTATTTTAAAAAATGATATTTTAATTGGCCTGACCTAACTTAGAATCAAAGTAGACTACCAGGAGGCAGTTGCTGCTTTTTAATTTTTGTTCTGTACCTTCTTTGGGTGACTGATTTTCTTTTTGAACTTACCTCACCCCTTCCATTTGGCCTGATCTTTATTGAAAAAGGTAAAAGGAGGAAAAATACTGAATTGGAAGATGATGTTGGCTTGTGGGCTTTGATAAGTATAAAGCCAAAGCAGAAGAGAAAATTAAATGCTGCCAGTTTATCTACAATGCACATTGTGTACAGTGCACATTCAGAGATCTCATCACAAGTATACAATTATCTGATGTGATCTGATTTTGAGATATACAGTCTTAGTAGGAAAAACTTAACTTTCCTAACAGTGACTCATCTGGTGAAGGGGAAAAAGCATGGGAAGCTGTACCACACATGAACAGGTTCCAAGGAGGAGCCAATTGATCCACCTGTTATTTACAGGACTGTAACAAGGAAGGGTATCTCCAGACTTTCACACAGTGGCATAATAGTAAAGTTGTGTTTTACCTGGGCCATGCACCAGTATCTGTGGGTAAAAAAAAAAAAAAAATTATGTACTATTCTTTCCATCAAGGAGCTTATGATTTAATATAATCAACAACTAAATTATTTAGAGTCACAGTGACAGCTTCCATTTTCAGCCCATGGCTACAAAATAATCAGCTCAACTGATAGCCGTTCCCAGAACATGACCAAAGTATCCCTCAACCAGAGGTTCCACAAAAGAAATAAGGAAAAAAGTCTGATATGTAAAATGAAATAAAGTGGAAAGGCATGATTTGGGAGAGGATGAATTTGTTTGTTTGAAAAATTACTCATTTGAATGTTATTGTGCTGTGGCCATTTTTATGATCATAAGAAAACCATACTCATTTTTGTGAATAACAGAAATTCCCTAATTGACAATGAACCAAATTATAAGTTTCATTGCAGTGTCTAAAACTCATATCCCCTTTGATTAATCTGATATGATTTAGTCTGAGCACAAACCATACACAGAATTTTATCCCTATTTCTGTGTCAATTGTTTAAACCAGGTTCTAATAGGAAATTTTGGCAATGTTTAGAAACATTAATGACCCATAATGCTAATACTACCTACAAAATTATTGATTTTTTGCTTGTTTTATACTTTATTCTCCTCATATATATATATAAAACATACATATATAAAAAATAGGCATACTCATAGATATAGATATTTATATTAAAGCCATTTTGTAAATGTGATTACCAAATAATGAGTTATTTAGGAGTATAGTAAATCCCATAATATATAGTTTTTAATTTGACACTTTAAAGAATACAGCCTGACTTTAAAATATGTTATACTTGCAAATGGCCTTATCCACAGCCATGGAAACAAATGCAATAAAAAAGAAATTATTATGGAAAACATGCATTCATAAGCAGGAAAAAATGTATTAAACAAAGATCAGTCAGGAAAGCTAACCCTTAGAGAAGGATTTTCCTAGTAATGAATTCCTTGCTCAGTGTCTGACATTCCACCACTTGACCATTAAGTTTGGTTATTGATAAATGTCTTATACTCAAAATTCTAATCTAATTTTATCCTCTAAAACCAGACTACTGGAGTGAATAGCAGAAAGGACAAAGAGGCAAGGGAAAAATGAAGCAGGTAGGAGAAATGATACCTTAGGAAGGGAGAGAGGTAAGTCAAAGGCAGTCTTCATTTAATCCACAGTTTTGCATTTAGCTGTCCCTTCTATAAGAAACTTTAAGGAAACTGCTTTCAGTTTCCTTCTCTTTTCAGCATTAAATCTTCCTCTTCCCATCACAGCCCATTCAAGAAGTGCAATGTGGGCTAATATAATGTACTCTTTGCGTGCTCAGTCGCTTAAGTCATGTCTGACTCCTTGTGCCCCCAAGGACTGTAGCCTGCCAGGCTCCTTTGTCCATGGGATTTTCCAGGCAAGAACACTGGAATGGGTTGCCATTTCCTATTCCAATAATGTACTCTGTACATGTGTTAAAAAGGCTTTAGTGGGCTAGCTTGATGACCAAAAAACCCTTAGTGTCAGTTTTAAAAAGTGCTTGTCCTGGATTCAAAATAATTCAAATGTAATAATTTTACAGAGCACCTAGCCTGAGTCAGATACCCTTGTAAATATTTTACGAAGATGAATGATATATGTCTTCTATTCTCTAAGCTCACAGTTCACCAACCAACACGCAGGTGTGGTTTTATAACAATCACTTAATAAATGGAAGCGGTAGATGTATGTGGAGGTGGGGAGGTTATAGATAGTAAAATCTAGATTAACTGGGGCTAACCAAGGACTCCAGTTATCCATAATCCTCACCTCACCCCACCCCCAAACTCAGTTTTTAGTACAAAGTTTTAAATCATGCTAACGTTAGATTTTAATCCAAAAAATAATATAATATTCTAAAAATGTGGCAATTGCATATTTTTAAATTGGAAAATAAACCTTGTAAGATCTTATAACATTGATACAAAAATTAAATTGAATTCAAAAACCATATAACTGAAAAGAAAAACATACTTTAGAAACTTTTTTCAGAACCAACAATACCTTAAAAAAGTGAATTTTAGTTTAACTGTTAATCAGAAAGCTCAATAAACCATAAATTCCTATTTCTTGAGTCTTCTGTTGTTAATATTTTTAATTACGCAGGCTATGAAAGTAGACCATTACAAACCCTGATTCAGCTCCTTCCTAGATGTGCCTAGATAAGTTAACCTTTCTGTGTTTTGATTTCCTCATTTGTAAAATACAGGTGATAATAGCAACTAAACATGTAAAATACTTTTAGTAGTCCCTTGGTACATAGTAAGTGCTCAGTAAGTGTTAGGAACCATCATCAGCATCATTATTAGTGCATTACCTAGTTTTGTAGATAGGTTTGTGGAATTAATTCCCTTGTAACCAAATAGATACATACTGTGTTTCTCCAAATGGATTCAACATTTCCTAAAAGTGAGGCATTAGGTGATACAGGCAGACAAAATGATTGTGGCAGCCTTAAAAATGTCAAGAGGAATGCAAGCAGTCTCTCTTTGAATGTTTGTAAAAAGCAAAAAGAAATGAAAACCAAACAACCACAAAAAACAGAATAATAATATCTGTTGTTATAATAACAACAGAAGGTCCTACGTGTTACTGCTTGCCATCCATCTCCTTAGCCTTTATTCTACACACAGAGGCTAACATGGGAATGAAAGAAGAATTCTTAGACTCCTTAGAACACTGATACTGACTGACCAGTGAACATTTCCTCTCTGAGACTCCTTGTATAATATTTAGTATTGAAGGACTCAGAGACAATAGAAAAAAGAAAAGGAATTTTATCGTATGAAGAGTCTATTTATAAAATCTTGGTTATTCCTAATCTATCATATATTTGTTGGTAAGAATGTATAGAATATAAAATAGTCACTGCACTTCAGAATATATTCATATGGTAGATTTAAGATAGATGAAAATTATTTCTGGTGATATTTAAGTTAAATACTGCAATTCAGAAGGAAAGTATCAGCATTGGCTTACACTTTAAAATAATGATTTACATATTTGTCTTATAAGGACTTTCCTCTGTATAAGGTGGCTCTGTGTCAGTAACACTTGAATCAGAATCACCCTCATCTTTAAATTAGGTCTTGGATGAGCGTGGCAGAGGTCAGTGGTCTTCTACAGAAAGAAAATTTTAAATATTAAATGTTTCTTATTCAGAAGTTCAATCTTTTATCTGTTTTGCCAATCATTCCACTTTAGCATACTTTTAAAGCATAAAGAAAATTCCACTAGCTGAATAATGATGCCTGCAAGAAACCAGTTCTATCTAGCTTCTATTTTTTTAAGTCTGTCAACTTATAGCCACTTTTGAAGAGAGATTCTAGATTTTGAATGACTCTACATTTATGGTGGGAAAATTGAAAATGCTGAAGAAACTCAATCCAGGCTAATAGTTTTGGATTCACAGTAATTGCATACATTTTATTTAAAAATCCTCCCTAGCAGTATGTGCCTGTTACCTAAAGCGATGGAGCAGGCCCCAGTTTTATGTCTGATTCGAAACCTGGGCCTACAGTACAAGACATAACACCTACTGTGGCCTCTGCTCTGTCACTTTGCCATGCGATTCTAATGTAGTTTTACTTGAATAACATAAAATAACATATATAATGTTATTTATGTTATTTTCCACGTGAAGAACTCCTGTAAACCTTGCCGTTTTGAAACTCAGTGAGGCAGGCGTCTTAGACAAGCTGAAAAACAAATGGTGGTACGATAAAGGTGAATGTGGACCCAAGGACTCTGGAAGCAAGGTCAGTCACTGCAGTTCGGGGCCTCCTCTTGTGTTCACAAATCAGTAAATGGGAGCAATTGTCAAGAGTATATGGAAACAGTAAAAACTAAATGTTTCTCTATACCTATCTAAACTAGAAACTAATGCAATGATTTAAGCCACAGGGATTATCTTTTCAGAAAATTGCAAACTGCTCCCCAATATTAAGGCTTTTAAATAAACTTAAATTTACTTTAAAAATATATAAAAAAATAAAAGTCCTATATTATTCTCAAATATACGTACCACTAATAACAGTAGTGCTTTCAGGTTTGATTTTTGTTTATTTGTTTTGGAGGCAAAGAACATCAAATCTATTATTTCAAGAACTGATGTATTCTCAAAACAGGAAATGGGAAATTGGTCAGTAGTCTTCTACAGAAAGAAAATTTTAAATATTAAATGTTTCTTATTCAGAAGTTCAGTCTTTTGTCTGTTTTGCCAATCATTCCACTTTAGTTTGAAGATGATCTGTTATATTTTCGTTCTGACAGATAAACAGAGTAAAATTTTCCAATTCTGTTCTATCAAAGTTATTTTAATAAATCAATGTTTATGAATAATACCCTCAACTTCTAAGATTTCATTCATGCAGAGATCTTATATCAATTATTTTTAGAACAATACAGGAACTTATAAGTCTGATTCTGTTGAGTACAAATGAAAATAGTGTTACAGTTATGTTTTCATTTAAAGAACAAACTGTGGCAGTTTATCAGTGAATCTAAGTACCTGCATAAATTAATAGGACATAGTGCTTAAAAGCCATGGTTGAGGATTTTTGAAATATTTTTTCTATATCTTCTTTTAGAAAGAAAAAATCTATTAGCTATCCTACGACATTAAATAAGTGAATTACATATATAGGAAAACTTCAATTAATTTAAGAAAGAGATAAAGTAATATTAACTGATCTCTTTTCAAGCATCTCCCTCTGTTTTAATCACTTTTGTCTGCCTTTGAACCAGAGTGGAATGAGACTAGCTTGGCCAAATAATGAAAAAGCTATTTCAAACCCTTATGTAAAGTCAGAAAAGCACAAGTACTTAATTTTTAAAATGAAGTTATCCTAAATTTTTGCTCTAATCAGTTGATATCATAGCTTAGTAGATATAGTGTACATAATACTTAAGTTAAACATTCTCTAATAAAATTAATTAAGTTGCACAAGACACACAACTGAGAAGATGATGGCCTCAGGGCATTCTTCAGGTAATCAACCTAAAATACCTACTCAATTTTATATAATATATATTTACAATTTATGAAAGATATGAATTATTGTTATAATTTTAATATCTTCCAATAATATGCTTGACTATTTCTGAATTTATAAAATAATATGTATATGAAAGCTCTGGAGAATATATGTCTAAAATATTAACTGATTAAGCATATTAAAGTGAAATAGAGTCATATTTTAAAATCAATAAAAATAGTTTTAACTCTGTCCACAAATGACTTATTTTTCAGTTGATCATGGAAAAATTTGTATATTTCTTTAAAGATACCAATGTGCTGCATAAATAGTATATAATATGTTAAAGTGCCATTTTCCAGCAGATTTCCCAAACAAATGTGACTAAAAGAACAAATAACGAGTACCTACACTGTTTGCATATATTCACTGAATTCATGATAAACAAGATGTGAAACTACTAGCTTAAAGTCCCTTACTTCTTTAAGTAGGAAGCATGAAGTTACCTTTATTAAAAAAAAAATCAAACATTAAAAATGTTTTAATGGAAGGAAAGGGAAAACAGTTTCCCTTCTCATGTAATTGGGTTTTAAGCATGTCATTTTCAAACTTAACAATAATAAGCCCACTTCTGCTACCCTATGCTTATATATGGTTAAGTATAGTGCTCTTCTTTATACAGTTAACAGTGATAAAATGTTACAGATTTTATTGAATGTAATTATACACAATTTATTGTTTATCATCATAATTTCATTTCTCTCAAGAACTATAAGCTTTATGTTTAAATTCATAGTGTTACATTAGTGACTTAATACATGTTAAATAATTTCAGGTTAAATTACATTGACTTTAATTAGCTGTTTGGATTTCCTGTGTTCTTTCACCTTCTGGATGTGACTTCCCACAGTTAACTGAGATGTCTTTATCCCCCCAGGACAAGACGAGTGCCTTGAGCCTGAGCAACGTAGCAGGCGTCTTCTACATTCTGGTTGGCGGCTTGGGCTTGGCAATGCTGGTGGCTTTGATAGAGTTCTGTTACAAGTCCAGGGCAGAAGCGAAGAGAATGAAGGTGGCAAAGAGTGCACAGACTTTTAACCCAACTTCCTCGCAGAATACCCAGAATTTAGCAACCTATAGAGAAGGTTACAACGTATATGGAACCGAAAGTATTAAAATTTAGGGGTAGGACGTAGGGCCACTACACTGAGTGGGTGATGCATTCTGTAAATGGAGTGTTGTGACCTGTCTGTCCAGTGATGGTACTGCTTGCTTCTAATTTAGAGCTTTATATTTTTGAAAACTTCAGTGCACAGTGGTTCAGTTTTCTTTGGCTGCAGATGTACTGTTCAAAACTTTATGTTACCAATAGATATCTGCATTGAAAGGGTTTGAAAGACAAAAGTAAACCTCCAGAATTCCTCTCTAAAATGATTTAAATAATTTCGATATTTGGCAAAACCAATACAATATTGTAAAGTTTAAAAATAAAATAAAATTTAAAAAAAATAAAAATAAAGTCAAAAAAATAAATAAAATAAAATGATTTAAATAGTATATTCTATCTGAAAATTGGGAGAAATTTGAAATTAGATCTGAATTTTCTTGTACACAGAACAGGCTTGTCTTCTCTGGAACAATCTAATCCTAACAAAATAAGCATAAAATTTTTTCAAATTATCAAAGCCTAGACAGTTGCCTCTTTTGATAAGGATGTGTTGTTTTCTGAGAAAATACATGTAAAATCTCCAGGGCACATAGTAAACACTCGGTGAGTTTTAGCTCCTCTTCTGGTTTCTTTTATATTAGCCATCTTTCTATATTTTTAGAGGGAAACCCCGATGTTTGTTCATCTGGCAGTAGTCCTTGAACCAGACCTTTAGGCAGGAGTGACCATCAGAATATTGACTACAATTCACATTTATTAGATGAAATTCAACTTTCATTTTCACAACATGACTAAAAGGTGAATAAACATTTTAGGCAATTTTTTCATCAAAAATATCAGCAATATATTTTCTTTAGGAGAGACATAGTAAAAATAAAACTTGCAATGAGTTTTTATTGACTTTTGTTTTCATTTCAACTGCTTTTGAGTGAGCCAGATCAGTCTCTTACATCTTCTCACCACGTGACAATAAAAAAATTATAAGCATTCAGTGAAACACAGGATGAAGTTCATTTTTTAAGACTCTAAATGTCCAGTGCTTTTTCCCTTTGATGATACAAAATGAATTTAAAATAAGATCTGGAAGCATTTGTTGTTGCTTTTCTTAAAATCAGGCCTCTAAAACCCATTTTCTGAAATTGTATATAAGAGCCATTCTGATTACAATGATAAATGAAAATTTGAACCCACAAGAGACATTTAGTGCCTGAGGTATCCTAGAGTCAAACCCAATAGAATTTTTCTAAGAATAAGATGTATACCTGAAGTTATGCCAGATAAATGTGCCCAATTTTTATATTTATTTATTTTAAAAAAGCTATTAAGAGAGTTCCCTGGTAGCCTGGTGCCTAGTAGTTAGGAGTCCAGGCTTTCACAGTGGTGGCCCAGCCAGGTTCGGTCCCTGGTAGGTGAACTGAGATCCCACAGGCCAGGTGGCCCAGCCCAAAAAAGGCTACTGAAATACTTGTTAGCATCTTAAAGCAAAGAACAAAAGCTACTCCTTTAAATCAAGATTTAATTGCTTTTATCCATAATCTAGAAATAGAATAGTGACTGAGTACAATTGCACATAGACAAGCCCAAAGTTTTTCTTTCCAAATTTTGTGGAAAGAATTGATCATGAAATAGTCAATTCACTCATATCAGAATGTTTATAGCATGTCTTTTCTAATAGCAGAAAAGCAAACTGATAAGGTCAAGTTTTCTTAGTCATTACAGTAATGCTTTCATCTTAATATTTACAGAACTGAGGAAAGATTTTTTTTCCAAACAGAAAAATAATATGTGACAAGTTTTTAGAGCCAATTATTTGGACTTCATTCTGTGATGAATTTCATAAGATATATTTTTAAATTTACCTTTAGCATAGCAAATGCATTCTAGAAAAATTCTAGAAGTACTCACATATGACAGTTCAATACAAAGTCCTGGGGAATTGCTAGAAGGAGATATGCATTCTCATAAGAAAGACTTAATAGCATTCGGAGCAAATTAAATGATATGCACTTGTAGAGATTTGAGAGTAAGCGTTTTTAGTTGTACTCCCATATTACATGGCTTTTTCCTTTCAAAAATTCTACTGAGCATAATTATGAAAATGACTGATAATTTAGATAATATTTAGTGTCAGAATTTCAAAAACAAAACCTGAATGTTTACTCTAAAAGTAATTATCCCTCAAGGAAACACATAAATAAAGTTACAGCCATTGCCACAACAATCCAACCAGACTCAGACTATATGGTAAATTTATAAGAAAGTTTTGCAGTTTGAGTAGTCTCAATAAGGTCGCATAAAGATGAACAGAAATGACATTTTATGTAAGAAGCCGGAGATTTAAGTGTAGAATATAAGAATGCTGAGAACTAAGAACACGAAGATTTAAAGAGAGAATAAGTGGTTGGCAGAATTGTCAGCACTCAATTGCATTAATCTATAGAGAAGGAAAGATTATTTGAGAGGATATGGAATCCTTCCCATTTTTGATATTTTCATTTCCTTATACCAGCAATCAAGAAAACAAAAGGAAGAAACAGGTTTTATGACAAATCTTCCTGAAAAGTCACAATGCTTTTAATTAGTATTAATAAATACTAAATGCCCTCTTCAAAAAAACAAAACTAATACATTTTTTACATAATTGTTTTACTTAATATTAAATGTTTAAAAGGAGTCTGAAGAAACGAATTCAGACTGCCATCTTGCTTGGTTTGTTTTAATTTAGTGATGAGTAGTTCCTGTAGAGATTGTCTCCTGACTCCTGATTATAAAGATAAATAGATTTTAATTTTTGAGATTGTTCACTAAAGGCAAACTATAATAATGACCTTGGTGTTTATCATAGATATGTCAGTAGCATTTTGACTTCAAGTTTCTGAAATTATCAGGGTAAATGATCATTAAAACTTTTCATTATAACATTTTTAATCCAATTTTTATTTCATATTTAATATATCATTATTCTAATATTTAAGGTATAGAGTGGAATAAATACAAGGATGGAAATTCCAAAAGAACTGGGTAAACTTAAATTCACAGCAAGGAATTAAGATACAATATAAATTATGAGAAAATTATGATCTAAACTACAACAAACTTAGGGAATATCTCCTTTACCTTATTTTCTCTTGAGTTAACATTAAAATTCAGCAACTAGAAAGAATTTAAAGGCATGAATGAACAGTCAGTAGATTTCAATAATAATGCTTTCTGTTTCTCCTCAGTGTAGTATTATTACCTGCTACCTAATATGACAGAGCAAGAATATAATGAGGATTTCAAAGACCTGACCCCATAACATCAATCTGGGAAGTTTCCCAGTGATGACCATTCATGAAGCATTGAAACATGTCCCCTTTCAGTGCACTTCCCTTTAAGCACTTAAAGCTTCTTAAAATATGAGCCTTAACTTCCATTATAAGCATAGAATGAACTTTATGTGACTGATTTGCCTTTCTATAGCTGTCTATAGCAGCTGTAGGGAATGAGTGAAAGCACCTGTGGATAGATCTGTGTTTTATAAACAGGAAGATCTGTTATAAATAGTCTACATTGAGTTCTCTTAAACAATTCATCATGATTTTAAGAGTACAATCATTTAACTGCTAAGATATTTTCTAGCAGAAAAAAGAAAAGATACAAAGAAAGATTGCTGTCAAACCTAAGGGACCTTCTAAGTTCAACTGGAAATACTAAGGTGTAGAGCACAGCAAGTTAAAAGATGTGTCCTGCCCAGATTTGTCAAACAAAATCTTGCAAGATTTTAGAAAATTAGTTCTTAAACAGGACCAGTAACTCCAGAGTGATTCATTCTTCCAGATCGTTGAGTTTCTTTTTCCTGTGAAAAGTAGTTTTAATATGACCAAAAGAGTACGGGAAAAAATGCAGATGTCTAATTATTGATATTTTGGTGTTTGTTGTGTCATATTTTGCTGAAAAGACAGAAATATTGTAACACTCCACATTCTTTCTGTTTCCTTTCCATGCAACCCAGCTGACCTTTTCTGAAGCCATAAGAAACAAAGCCAGATTATCCATCACTGGGAGTGTGGGTGAAAACGGTCGCGTCTTGACACCCGACTGCCCTAAGGCTGTACACACTGGAACTACAATTAGACAAAGTTCAGGATTGGCTGTCATTGCATCGGACCTTCCATAAAAACCAAAAAAATAATTGAGTGCCTTAATTAAACTGTATTTGTGACTGATGGAAACGCAGCCCTGAGGGACAGGCTAAGCGCAAGTCTTCGCTCAAACAATCCTTTGGCTGAGAGCGGGAAGTTCGTCCTAAGGCGCCAAACATCAGCAACGTGTGCATGAGCTCAGCTCGAAAACCCAAACTCAGATTTTATATCAGGAAAACTCACAATTTAGATTTTTTTCGGGTAGTGGGGGCGGGGGAGGAGCTGGGATGGGTGTATCAACAGCAACAAATTTCACTTGAGTGGACTTAAAAACTAATCAGACATGCGAGTTAGCACATTAAAGTGTGAAGTTCTTGCTCAGAAAGGCCTCCGTCTTCTCTTCAAGGCATAAAATAGTTATAGAAGTCAATGACTATGCTAACCTGTGTCTCCAGAACACCCATATATTCAATGGAAGACTATCCAGCTGAGAAAACAAATCACTATACTCTGACAAGAAATAATAAACAAACATGTAAATCCTGTGGAAAAAAAACTTAAAGGAAGTAATTACACTTACTTTGGAGAAAAAAAATACTGAAACATGCTTGCTTTTTAACTGACATAAATTCAGTAGAAGACAACACAATTCTTTTTTCTAACCATCTTAGGGAACAATACATTGCAATAATTGAAATAAATGCCATCACTGTAATAAACTTTAGAGACTTTTTTAAAATAAAAGTTGTTGGTCATTTTGTTTGCTGTAACCTTCACTCTGTCACATGAGTCAGTGTCCACAGATTGCATTTGTCTCACTACCAGGAACAAAATGAAGACAACATTAACGAAAAATCATCAGTCTACAATGTAGAACCAGAAGATATTATGGGTCACTCATGTTATCAATATTATTTATAATCTTGTTCTGTGTACAAAATTGTGGTTTTTGTACCCACCAAAAAGAATAAACAATATTTACATTCTTACAATATTTACAGAGCTTAAAGTTTTTTCTTATCATTATAAAAATTATTTGAGAAATTATGAGACTATAGGTGGGATAGTAAAAGTAAACTGTGGGCCATATTGGAAAATGTAGTTAGCCCTTATTATTTTTGCATAGTAAGCTAATTTTTTACACAGATCTTTGCCTCATTAGCAGTTAAATTGTCAAAGATGGAACGTTTGAATTGGGGAATTTAATCATTGTCATAATAACAACATACCCCATAATTATGTACTGAAATTTTACTTGGCTATATTTTGCTGCATAAAATAATGTGTCTCTTGAGCTTCTCTCCACATTCCCATTGTTTGTTTAAATCATTTGAAGACACTAATCAGTTTGTGGTAGAAAACATATGAAGAATTAGTCTTTGTTTTCAATTGAAAATTGTGAAGAAAATTATACATGATTATTTACAAAAATCACCTTAGTTATGTAGGGATTAAATTAACTCAGTTCAAAAGAAAGCTTAGATCATTTGAAATAATAAGTGCAACATAGATAAACATCGCAACACTTAGAGATCTTGGCAGAAAGCACAAGATAGGATGATTTTGGAAGTTTGGCCTTGAAGGATAAGCTGAGTTTCATAGGTGTTGAAAGCCTTACAGGTGAGCGATGATCCAATACTTAGATTGTCAATGGACTGTTTAAAGAGTGTATGCAACAGGAAGGGCTTGGAGAGAAATGGGTGTGATATCATGGAAGACAAAATTGGAAAAGGTGAAAGACTGATCACCTTGCTTCAATTCTCAAGATTCCCATCCCCCATTCAATTTCTGTGCTGCAGTAAGAGCAATCCTAAAAAGTGCAAATCTGATGGCGCATGCACACGCACGTGTGCGCACACACATACACACACACACACAGAGTTCCCTCAGGAAAAATTGCAAGCTCTTGAGCAAAGCAAATGAGTCACTTTATAACCTGACCCTTACTTATTTCTTCCATGAACTCTTTCACCTCCTATCCAACCTCTGCTGCCCATGAAAAACCTCAGAAGCAGGGACATTGCATTTACTATTTCCTCAATCTATAACACTTTCCTGTCTTCTCTTTACCTGACTAACTAGTGCTCATCCTTCAGTACTCAAATCATATTTTACCTGTCACGGGAAGATTTCCATGACTGTCTACCAGTCCCTGCCTATGAGACTGAGCTAGGTGCCCTTTTGATGTTTTGTCATCATCACAGCACTTACCATGCTGCATTGTAATTGCCTGTGTACTTGTCTGTTTAACTACTAGACTGTAAGCCCTTTGAGGGCAGGGACTGTGTCTATCTTGTTCACAGTTGTACCCCCAGCACCCAGCACAGTGCCTGGCATATTGTAGGTGCTTAATAAATATTTGTTGAATGAATGAACTGAATTGGATTGAATCAAATTAATTTAGTAGAAACAGAAAAGACATCTTTCCTCATTAACAGTCTTTTTCTCAGTAACAATGTGTATTAAGTATACACAGTGAGTTAAAAAGGAGAGTAAAGTTTGGCTGATTTCATGACATTGTCTACTTCACTGTCTACCACACTAAAAAAGAGATGATCTGATGAATTCTATGACCAGATGGGAAGGTATTCCATGTAATTTTATCTACTTGTGAAATAATTTGTTTAGTTAGAGAAATTGTCATAGATAATTAAGGTTTTAGCCATACTTCTAAAAGTAGCTTTCATTTAAGTCACTGAGTGGATTAGTGGTATACATTTAAGAAGTTATATTTCTTATAGTTTTATTTCTATATTAATAATCCTATTATATAGTTAAATTTCTGTATTTCTTATAGAATAATTTTGCCAAAAACAAAATTTAGAATTTGGCTGTATTAAAAAGTGATATCTGTCTGGACTCCAATCTGAGGAAATGCTATAAAACTAGGAAATGTTGTTTAAAAACACTTAAGTTGAAACTCTTAGTTCTATAAAGCAAAGAACTCAATTACCAAGCAAGCATGATCACCATCTAGGGCAGAACTTCCTGAACATATTAGGAAAAGCCAATTTTGAAACTACATCAGCAAGTACATGATGACCACATTTGAAAGATATAGAGGCCTCAGGAGAACCACTTTATTGCACTCAGTTCAATAGCTACTAATTGAAAATGGCACACTGTTTGCATTTGCTTCAAGCTTGCTGCAGGCTGCTGCCTGGTCGTCCACCCATTGACTGTCAACTTATTCCATTTCCCAAAGGCATAACACACAGTAGGTGTTCAGTACATTTCTCAATGCATAAGCATAACTTTATATAGTCAGTATCAGTGAAAAAATGGTCTGTTTTCCTGGAAAATAGAATATCCCAGTTGGAAAAACCAATAAAGCATCAGTAAGAATAAAGGCTAAATGAAAAGTTATATCCAGGAGAGTTTCTGAAAAGACCAATTGAAATTGCACAGATTCATTTTCCTTATATTTATGAATATAATGCTACATGAAAAATGTGCCTTTTTGTGCACATTCATGAACAAGCTTTAATTTCATATAGTCCAGGAGGCTAGAGTATATAGCATTTCTAAAACCAAATGCAAATTTAATCAGTGGTATGTGTATGTATTTTCTAAACAGCTAGTACCAGAAATCTTTTCAAAAGAGAACTGCTCTTTAAGAAAATATTTTGATAAATTATGAAGAGCAAGAGATGAGATTTGGAAATTATATCTCAAAAAAAAACAAAGAGCTAAATTACTTTCCATGAAATAAGAATAAACCTGTTTATTTATTTATCTTGTTTTGATTTTATTTCCTTTGGGTGAAAAAATGGACTGAGAAATGAAAAATAAAAGATAAGGGGAAAAAGCAACATTAAGAGAGTAGAAATTTAGGTAAAAGGCCAATAGGAATCTCCTGGGTAACCAAAAAACTTATGGGAACAGGAATATATGGCATATGATTTTTCCATGGTAGGTATTTAATTTTTGATGTATTTCTGCTTCTCATGACCTGCAGATTAAAATTTCCTACATGCCCTAGACTGGTATTTGTGGCTGGATTAAAGGAGGGAGTCAAGGAGAAAATTCTAAATCTTGTGTTTGGCTTGATGCTAGGCCAAAAGTAACCCTAATAATATGTCTGTTTCCCACAAAAAAAAAAAATGTGCAGCAACCTAGATTGAGACTTGTCCTTCTACATGGCAAAGAATGAAGATTCATTTTATTTTTTTCTGAATCTGAAGAAAATGGTAGGCCAGAACACATAACTGTTTTTTAGCCACCTGTGCTGGCTTAAAAGTATCATAAACAACAAAATAAAGCATAAAACATAGATCATTATTTAATTATATAATAACATCATTAAGTAAATAATCTGTTAAGTTATAATGTCCAATTCATGGCTTGAGAGAAGAATTTATTTACAAGATTTGTAATCCTATAATCCTAAACACAAAGAGAATCTACTTAAGTAAATTATTATAACTTCCCTCTCAAAGTTTATACATTTGACCAACACTTCTAAAGTTCCTAAACATTTAGTAATGGCTGAAATCTGTGTCACTGGCAATCACCATTTCAATATATGATTGATTGAACTGATTGACTAAATGAATAAAGGAATTAATGAGTGAAGACCAACTAAAGATATCATGATCATTGCCTATACAGAAACTTCTGCCAGCTCCTTAGCTAATTTTCTGCATAAATGTGAATGCTTTCAACATTTTCTAACAAAGAAGGTATTAGAAATAATTTATACCATATCTGTCTCCATCTAGAGATTGACATTAGTCACTGAAAACTGGTGCTGTTTCAAACTTTTAAAATGTGGAGGTTGATTAATTCTATCTGTCTGAGACTTTCTCAATGTCATCCTTCCCAATAATATTCTGTTTCTAACTCTAAATACAATAAAAGTCTATCAGTATCATTAATCTTCTAAGACCACCATCAGAGAAAGTCAAAGATTTCAGATCTTTGGGTCTTAGATGTGTTCAGGAACTTCTAATGCTTTGACTTGAGCTTCAGTTGAAATGTTCAACCCACTAGGCCTACATCCATGCCATTCTTTGTCACAGCTACACTTTGAAGTTATCCCAATATTCCCTCTCTCTCATTCCACATTTTCCTTCCGACATTATCCTGTGCTTCTCATATTTCCATTCATCCTCTCACTGTTTTCCCCCTCTCCCCATCCTTTGCCATCCTTCTTCCTAGTATCCTCATTAGAAAGTCAGGAAACTCCTGACAGCCACAGTCTCTCCCCAGAGCACTGCCCAATATCCTAATAATATCAGTCTACATAGAGCAATGGAACTTAGAAGGAGAAAGAATGGCAATCCTCCCAATTACACATCTTCTCCAATGCATAAAAACCCCTCCTCTTTGAAGTGTATAAAACGTAAACATGCTGTCACAATGGGCTGCCTACTTGGCCATTTTGTCTGCTGATTTCTCTGTCATTGCCTCACCAAGGACTATGGCATTTGGCTTATTCTTCCTTTCCAAGTTCTATTATCATCTTGAACAACGTCAAGGTCAATATATGGAAACCTTGGCTCTGCAGTTCTTTTACTCTGTGTTAAGTCACCCATACCAATAGACATGTAGCAGACCTTATGATCATTTACCTTCCCATCTTCCTCCAGATAATGACTCAATTCTCTCCTTCCTTTCATACCCTAGTCACTGAAAAGAGTGGCCTTTTTTCCCTTATTTAACCTGTCTATATAGTTTTCCCTTAATCCCCTGTTTGTTCTTTCTCATTCTATTTTATGTTCCTCATTACCTCCAATCAAACCTGTTGATATTACCCAGGGTTGGGTTGTAGCCTCTTCCCCTTTTTCTTCTCAGGACATAAATCACCCAGCTGATTTCACCATCATTAAGATGTCCACAAACATCTATATATTAGCTCAGAAATGCTTATCTTTCATTCCAGCCTCACTTATACAATTTTCTAGTGGTTAGCCCTTTTTGACTTAATTATAACTTGTCAAATTGTCACTCTACATTCCTACCTCCTTTTATCTGTCTCAGTGAGTGGCACTAACATTTATCTAGTCTCCCAAATTTAAAAAGTGGGAGTGATTCCAGAATGCTTTTCTTCATCATTCTCACATATCGACATCTTAACTTTCTTGCATACTCTAAATATCTCTTTACTCTGTCCCATGCTCTTCATCCATACAATGACTGACTTAATCAAAGACTTGATCTCTCACTGTTACTACTACAGTTGTATCCTATTAGGTTTCCTTGCTTCCTTTCTCACTTATATCTTCCTTAGTTCATTTTCTATGTGGCTGTCAGAGAATTTTCCAAAACATAAATATGATTCTATAACCTTCCTGATTAAAATAACTCAGTGTCCATTCTGTGAAGCCTATAAATATCTCCAGTATGTTCTCTCATCTGCACTTCATTCCATTAACACCAAATTACCTTAACAGCTCGTTTTCAGAATACTTGATGTTCTTTCCCTTTTAAGTTTTGCCAATTATTACTTCTATCTGAAATGTGTCTGTTTCAGAAAGGATTCCTAATTATAACCAACAGAACCACTTTCATCCAGGTAAGCAAAAAGTGAACTTATTAATAATTACTAGAGAATTCACAAAACTTCTTGGAAACACAGAGTCAGACCTGAAGGAAAAGCAGCCAGGAATAACGCATAAATTATATCTCCGATCTGCCCCTAACCACCAGTGGACACATATATCAGAACAAGGACACTGGACAAGGGACACTGTTGTTAGGACTTCTGTTTCAACTGCCTCTGAAGATGAGGTGCCTCCCAGCATATTCTGTTACTTTCTCAGGAAATAGGCTCCTAGCATGACCTCTTTCCAATTAAAATTTCAGGCATGAAATATCTAACTGGTGGTTTTAGGTGACAACTCGGTTCTCTTCTTCCTTTTGCATCCTAGGGAGACAGGGAAACCAAACACTGGCTTCCACTTTAGGAAAACATATTATGGAAAATAAATGTAGGAAGATATTCAAAAGAAGCTGAGTGGGCACAAAATGTGGCATATACCATCTGTCCCTTTGTGCCTAATTCCTACTCATCCAACAAGGATGATAGTTGGATTGTAGAAATCATATCTTTTGGTATACATTTCTGATTATCTCAGTTTGGAGATCCCTCTTTTTTATTTACCTATGTCCTATGTGTATCTCTATAATAGGATTTATGCCACTGTTGTTGTTCAGTCACCAAGTTGTGTCCGACTCTTCACGATTCCATGGACAGCAGCATGCCAGACTTCCCTATCCCTCACCATCTCCCGGAGTTTTCCCAAGTTCATGTCCATTGAATTGGCAATGCTATATAACCATCTCATCCTCTGTCACCCTCTTTTCTTCCTGCCCTCAGTCTTTCCAAGCATCAGGGTCTTTTCCAATGAGCCAGCTGTTCACATCAGGTCACCACAGTATAAAATAGCCACTGTTACATGGCTATTTTTATAAACTTCTTTACTTTATCTTTCTACACTCTTTGGTTCCAGAGGCAACAAGTATTAAATCAGCCTTAGACTCAGACAGAATTAAGTGTACATCCTTGTTTAGGCATTTACTTCTCTAACCTCTGGGGGAAAAAAGCCTATTGTTTGATATATAAAATGGAAACAAGAATACCTAACATTTGATGCTGCTGTGAAGTTGAGAATGTCAATTACAAATTGGCACATGCCATGGGTGCTTGCCATCTACCTCAACAGGAATTAGATCATGTGCTGCTTCAGTTGCCAACCTTCCACACCCCCTGGAGGAGTTCAAGGTGGAGAGCAGAAATGAGGTGCTCTGTGCTCAGGGGATAACTGGTAGTACAGGATTTCAGATACCTAGATATTCTCAGGAGCTGATTTCATGAGCCCAATTCTTATATCTCCTCATATCTAGAAAAGCACTAAAATCCTTCATGGTGACAACTGTTTCTCATGCCTAGCAGAAGCTTCATAAGATCAGTATAAATCTTTTGGAAAAACATGTGCTTGATTGCATATATTTCTCCCTTTGCCAAAATCACATATATACTGACTTTTCCCCTGCCTCTTTAGAAGTTTCTCAGAACTATCCTAGGTCCTATCTCCTGGGCTGTAGTCCTCATATTTCCCCAAATAAAACAACTCACAGCTCTCATATTTTGCTTTTTTTCAATCAATAAGAATAAATGTTTACAAATTGCTTATTACATACCCAGTAACAAGAGCTTGATAAACAAAACTATATTTACGTCATCTCTAGAGCCTTGGCTTTCTGCTTCTGCCTAGGATATATAAAGCTGCAAAAATATCACTTTCACCCTAATAATAAGAAAAAGCCAAATAATTTTTTTAAAATCATAACTTTTCTTGCTCAAGTCTTCTCATGACATCCAAGTAATCTGAATTTGGAAGGACAAATCCCTTCAGAGAGAAATGGGATACAAAAAGTTTCACACTTGGTACAGTAAAGAGGAGGTGATACTGTTCTTGCCAGCACAAGTCGATAAGAAGAAGAATTCAGCTAAAATGTCCGGAGAAGGCAATGGCACCCCACTCCAGTACTCCTGCCTGGAAAATCCCATGGATGGAGGAGCCTGGAAGGCTGCAGTCCATGGAGTCGTGACTTCACTTTCACTTTTTACTTTCCTGCATTGGAGAAGGAAATGGCAACCCATTCCAGTGTTCTTGCCTGGAGAATCCCAGGGACGGGGGAGCCTGGTGGGCTGCCGTCTATGGGGTCACACAGAGTCGGACACGACTGAAGTGACTTAGCAGCAGCAGCAGCAGCTAAAATGCCAAAAAAATTCTTGAAGGCCAAGTGTTGACTAGTCAGTTTGAAATAGCTAAGACCCTGGATCAAGACCCTGGATCAAGCATACTTACAAGCTCTTTCTCCTGACCCTTCACTAAGTATTCAGAAGAAAGATAGAAAGATTGAGGGCAGGGTGAGAGACTCCTCTGATGGAGCTGGTGTGCATGAGGTGAATAGCATCTACTGGGAGACACTCAAAATGTCCTGCCTGATTTTCCAGACCCTTTTGTTTTACAAATCAAAAGTCTCAAGCTACTAGAGGAGGAGCAACAAATCCTTTTGTTTCCAAGATGCAAAGAATTACAGTTTCTGGAGAAATAATTGAACTAACTGAACTGTTGAAATAATGAAGCCCCTCTGCAAAAGGTATTGGTACCTGTATGGGCCCAAGATTCTATACCAACACTCTGCAGACATCTACTTCTACTGGCAAAAGGCAAGAATTTCTCACCCAGAATAGGCTGCAATCTTGCTTCTAAGACATGGAAGGGCAGGAATACTGAGAAAGTCTCACTTTCAATGCCAAAATAAAAACTGCCTACCTGTGACTGATCATCTATGGTCATGTATAGATGTGAGAGTTGGACTATAAGGAAAGCTGAGCACAGAAGAATTGCTGTTTTCAAACTGTGGTGTTGGAGAAGACTCTTGAGAGTCCCTTGGACTGTGAGGAGATCCAACCAGTCCATCCTAAAGGAGATCAGTCCTGGGTGTTCACTGGAAGGACTGATGCTAAAGCTGTGAAACCCCAATACTTTGGCCACCTGATGTGAAGAGCTGACTCACTGGAAAAGACCCTGGTGCTAGGAAAGATTGAGGGCAGGAGAAGGGGATGACAGAGGATGAGATGGTTGGATGGCACCACCGACACAAAAGACATGGGTTTGGGTGGACTCCGGGAGTTGTTGATGGACAGGGAGGCCTGGTGTGCTGCAGTTCATGGGGTCACAAAGAGTCAGACATGACTGAGCAACTGAATTGAACCTATGACTGATGCTAGACAAGCATAAAAGAAAATCCTAGTTTGCTCCCACAACAAGCCTAGTACTGATTAACTAGCTAATTCTGTCTCCTACTGAAGGGAAGGAAAAGAGTGTGGAAAGAGACTTCCACTTTGGCAAAGGTGAGAAGGAATCACTGAAAGCTTATGTGAGGAACAGGGGTATAGAGAAAAACTGTCTTGCATCTCAGTCTACACATTATGCACAGGGTAACAGTGACCCTGGTGGTTCAGACAGTAAAGAATCCATCTGTAATTCAGGTGACCTGAGTTTGATCCCTGGGTCAGAAAGATCCCCAAGAGAAGGAAATGGCTACCTACTCCAGAATCTTGTCTGGAGAATTCCAAGGACAGAGGAACCTGGTGAGCTACAGTCCATTGGATTGCAAAGAGTCGAACATGACTGAGAAAATATTTTTCACTTTCAGTTTTCTTCAACAACAGCCCACCTCTAGATGACTTTGAAACCTATAGTAAACTGAAAGTTTTGCTAGTAACAGCAAAGCAGCACAACTCTTAACTAGATTTACTCAACACTCTAAAAATAAAGTCCTGACCAAAAAATAGAAGTTCCATTTACAGATGTAAATACTACTCACTTCAGTTTCTACTGTTCTTCTGCCTGTAATGTTCAGCATTTAAGAAAAAAAAAAAAATTACAAGGCACACACAAACACACACACAGAGAAAGAAGGAAAACCCCATAATCAAGAAATAAATTAATAAACAGAACTGTACACAGATGTTGGAACTATAATACAGGGTCTTCAAACAAATTGGAAAAGACCCTAATGCTGACAAAGATGAGAGCTGGAGGAGAAGGAGGCAACAAAGGCTGAGATGGTTGCATGGCATCATTGACTCAATGGACTTGGTTTGAGCAAACTCCAAGAGATAGTGAAGGACAGGAAATCCTGGTATGCTGCAATGCATGGGGTCACAAAGAGTCAGAAACAACTGAGTGACTGAACAACAACAACAAACAGATGCATTAGGCAAAATTCTAAGATGGCCCCTAATGATGCAAGCTCTTACATAATCTCCTCTTCTTAAGTGTGGGCAAGACTGGTAGATTTGAGAGCTTGACACACCCTTACTATGATACATTACATGCAAAAGGGATTTTTTTTTTTTCAGATTTATTAAGGTCTCAAACCAGCTCATTTCATCAAAAGGGAGATTGTTCTCGGTGGGCTTAACCTAATAAAGTGAGTTCTTAGAAGGAAGTCCAGAGGTAAAAAAAGAAATAGGAGAGATGCAGTGCTGCTGGCATGAAAGAATATCATCTTGTGAACAGTCAAGGAACTGAAGGAGTTAAAACACATTAAACTGTTCATGATGATAATGCTACAAAAGAAGGGAGGGGGAAATTGAAGGTATACTATGTGAAGTTTCTTACACTACACATAAAATACTGTATTATTTGACTGTAAATTTGATCAAATACGGTTCAGTTCAGTTCAGTTCAATTGCTCAGTCGTGTCTGACTCTTTGGACCCCATGAACCGCAACACACCAGGCCTCCGTGTCCATCACCAACTCCCAGAGTCCATCTAAACCCATGTCCATTGTGTCGGTGATGCCATCCAACCATCTCATCCTCTGTCGTCCCCTTCTCCTCTTGCCCTCAATCTTTCCCAGAATCAGGGTCTTTTCTAATGAGTCAGCTCTTTGCATCAGGTGGCCAAAGTATTGGAGTTTCAGCTTTAGCATCAGTCCTTCCAATGAACACCCAGGACTGATCTCCTTTAGGATGGACTGGTTGGATGTCCTTGCAGTCCAAGGGACTTTCAAGAGTCTTCTCCAACACCACAGTTCAAAACCTCAATTCTTCGGCGTTCAGCTTTCTTCACAGTCCAACTCTCACACCCATACATGACCACTGGAAACACTATAGCCTTGACTACATGGACCTTTGTTGGCAAAGTAATGTCTCTGACTTGTAATATGCTGTCTAGGTTGCTCATAACTTTCCTTCCAAGGTGTAAGCGTCTTTTAATTTCATGGCTGCAATCACCATCTGCGGTGATTTTGGAACCCCAAAAAATAAAGTCTGACAGTGTTTCCCCATCTATTTGCCATGAAGTAATGGGACCTGATGCCATGATCTTTGTTTTCTGAATGTTGAGCTTTAAGCCAACTTTTTCACTCTCCTCTTTCACCTTCATCAAGAGGCTCTTTAGTTCTTCTTCACTTTCTGCCATAAGGGTGGTGTCATCTGCATATCTGAGGTTATTGATATTTCTCCTGGCAATCTTGATTCCAGCTTGTGCTTCTTCCAGCCCAGCGTTTCTCATGATGTACTCTGCATATAAGTTAAATAAGCAGGGTGACAATATACAGCCTTGACATACTTCTTTTCCTATTTGGAACCAGTCTGTTGTTCCATGTCCAGTTCTAACTGTTGCTTCCTGACCTGCATACAGGTTTCTTAAGAGGCAGGTCAGGTGGTCTGGTATTCCCATCTCTTTCAGAATTTGCCACAGTTTATTGTGAACAACACAGTAAAGGCTTTAGTATAATAAATAAAACAGAAATAGATATTTTTTTGGCAGAGAAGGCAATGGCACCCCACTCTAGTACTCTTGCCTGGAAAATCCCATGGATGGAGGAGCCTGGTAGGCTGCAGTCCATGGGGTCGCTAAGAGTTGTACACTACTGAGCAACTTCACTTTCACTTTTTACTTTCATGCATTGGAGAAGGAAATGGCAATCCATTCACAGTTTATTGTTAACAACACAGTAAAGGCTTTGGTATAATAAATAAAACAGAAATAGATATTTTTTTGGCAGAGAAGTCAATGGCAACCCACTCCAGTGTTCTTGCTTGTAGAATCCCAGGGACGGACAGCCTGGTGGGCTGCCGTCTATGGGGTCGCACAGAGTCGGACACAACTGAAGTGACTTAGCAGCGGCAGATATTTTTTGGAATTCTCTTGCTTTTTCAATGATCCAGCGGATGTTGGATCCCTCTCGGGGGCTATGCTGGTGCACCAGCATAGCAGCTGCGATGATGCACGAGGGAAGCTGAGAGGAGCTACCCCACGTCCAAGGTAAGGAGCAGCGGCTGCACTTTGCTGAACAGCCGTGAAGAGATACCCCACGTCCAAGGTAAGAGAAACTCAAGAAAGATGATAGGTGCTGGGAGAGGGCATCAGAGGGCAGACAGACTGAAACAACAATCACAGACAACTAGCCAATCTGATCACATGGACCACAGCCCTGTCTAACTCAATGAAACTAAGACATGTCGTGTGGGTCCACACAAGACAGATGGGTCATGGTGGAGAGGTCTGACAGAATGTGGTCCACTGGAGAAGCGAATGGCAAACCACTTCAGTGTTCTTGCCTCGAGAACCCCATGAACAGTATGAAAAGGCAAAAACATAGGACACTAAAAGAACTCCCCAGGTCAGTAGGTGCCCAATATGCTACTGGAGAAAGCTGGAGAAATAACTCCAGAAAGAATGAAGGGATGGAGCCAAAGCAAAAACAATGCCCGGTTGTGAATAGGACTGGTGATGGAAGCAAGGTTTGATGCTGTAAATAGCATATTGCTTGGGGCTTGTGCACTGGGACGACCCAGAGCGATGGTATGGGGAGGGAGGAGGGAGGAGGGTTCAGGATGGGGAACACATGTGTACCTGTGGTGGATTCATGTTGATATATGGCAAAACCAATACAATATTGTAAAGTTAAAAAATAAAATTAAAAATAAAATTTTTTAAAAAAGAGCATATTGCATAGGAACCTGGAATGTTAGGTACGTGAATTAAGGCAAATTGGAAGTGGTCAAAGAGGAGATGGCAAGAGTGAACATCAACATTGTAGGAATTAGTGAACTAAGATGGACTGGAATGGGTGAATCTAAATCATATGACCATTATATCTACTACTGTGGGCAGGAATCCCTTAGAAGAAATGGAGTAGCCATCATTGTCAACAAAAGAGTCTGAAATGCAGTACTTGAATGCAATCTCAAAAACGACAGAATGATATGTGTTTTAACAAGTGGAGAAATATATTATTAATGCCATTTTGATTAAACTGAAGCATTACTTTTACTAATGCAGTCTTTCACGTATTGGTCTACATCAAAGCACTAATATTGTATCAAATTATTGTTTTCTCCAGATATATGCCCAGGAATGAGATTATAGGGTCATATGGTAGCTCTATTTTTAGTTTTTAAGGAATCTCATTGCTGTTCTCTATAGTAGCTGTACGAATTTACATTCCCAACAATACTGAAAGAGGGTTCCTTTTTCTACATATCCTCTCCAGCATTTATTGTGTTGACTTAAAAAAAATGCACAATATGAAAGCTTCAAGTTAGGTTTTGTTGATGGGGTTCATTTGCTAAGTCATGTCCAAATCTTTGCAACCCCATGAACTGCAGCATGCCAGACTTCCCTGTAATTCACTATCTCCCAGAGTTTGCTCTCATCCTCTATTGCCCCCTTCTCTTCTTGTGCTCAATCTTTACCATCATCAGGGTCTTTTACAATGAGTTGGACCTTTGCATCAGGTGGCCAAAATATTACTCTCCACCAAAGCAGTGGCTGCTGCTTACCCTAGGAAAGATAAAATCCATGCTTCAAATCCTGGTCTCCCACCAAAACCACTGGGCAACTACAGACTACATGAAGATGCTTCCACACAAGGACACACCTTCAGGACCAGGATAGGTAACTGTTTTGCCTGCTTTCAATAATAAAACCATAGAAAGTCAAACAAAATGAGAGCAGTGGAATATGTTCCAAAGGAAAGAACAAGATAAACCCCCCCCCAGGGGAAAAAATAATGAAATGGAGATAGGTAATTTACCTGATAAAGACTTCAAGAAGTAGTGACAAAAATTCTCACTGAATTTGGGAAAAGAATAGAAGAAAACAGTGAGAATTTCATCAAAGAACTAGAAAACATCAAAAAGAACTGATCATAACAGAAAAATACAATAAACCATCAGAAACCATCCAATTCAGAATGTCATGTAGAAGAAAATTTTACTTAGGATAGTTCAAGAAACCTCCAAGATAGAGTCAAGTTACAAATATTTGCATTATAGGGGACCCAGAAAAAAGAGAGAGAGAATTAAAAAGAATACATATGAATCAGTTCTAATGAGGTGGATGAAACTGGAGCCTATTATACAGAGTGAAGTAAGCGAGAAAGAAAAACACCAATACAGTATACTAACGCATATATATGGAATTTAGAAAGATGGTAAAGATAACCCTGTATGCGAGACAGCAAAAGAGACACTGATGTATAGAACAGTCTTTTGGACTCTGTGGGAGAGGGAGAGGGTGGGACGATTTGGGGGAATGGCACTGAAACATGTATAATATCATATAAGAAATGAATCGCCAGTCCAGGTTCGATACAAGATGCTTGGGGCTGGTGCACTGGAATGACCCAGAGGGATGATACAGGGAGGGAAGTGGGAGGCGGGGTTCAGGATGGGGACCACATGTATGCCTATGGCGGATTCATGTTGATGTGTGGCAGAACCAATACAATATTGTAAAGTAATTAGCCTCCAATTAAAATAAATAAATTTAAATTAAAAAAAAAGAAATCAAAGAGGACACTAATAGATGGAGAAATATACTGTGTTCATGGATCGGAAGAATTGATATAGTGAAAATGAGTATACCACCCAAAGCAATCTCTATCAGTGCAATCTCTATCAAGCTACCAATGGTATTTTTCAGAGAACTAGAACAAATGACTTCACAACTTGTATGGAAATACAAAAAACCTCGAATAGCCAAAGCAACCTTGAGAAAGAAGAATGGAACAGGAGGAATCAACCTGCCTGACTTCAGGCTCTACTACAAAGCCACAGTCATCAAGACAGTATGGTACTGGCACAAAGACAGAACTAAAGATCAATGGAACAAAATAGAAAGCCCAGAGATAAATCCACACACCTATGGACACCTTATCTTTGACAAAGGAGGCAAGAATATACAATGGAGGAAAGACAATCTCTTTAACAAGTGGTGCTGGGAAAATTGATCAACCGCTTGTAAAAGAATGAAACTAGAACACTTTCTAACACCATACACAAAAACAAACTCAAAACGGATTAAAAATCTAAACGTAAGACCAGAAACTATTAAACTCCTAGAGGGTACATAGGCAGAACACTCTCCGAGATAAATTACAGCACGATCCTCTATGACCCACCTCCCAGAATATTGGAAATAAAAGCAAAAATAAACAAAGAGGACCTAATTAAAATTAAAAGCTTCTGCACCACAGAAATGAAACTGTAAACAAGGAAACTATGCAAGGTGAAAAGACAGCCTTCAGAATGGGAGAAAATAATAGCAAACAAAGCAACTGACAAATATTTAATCTCAAAAATATACAAGCAACTCCTGCAGCTCAATTCCAGAAAAATAAACAACCCAATCAAAAAATGGGCCACAGAACTAAATAGACATTTCTCCAAAGAAGACATACAGATGGCTAACAAACACATGAAAAGATGCTCAACATCACTCATTATCAGAGACGTAAAAATCAAAACCACAATGAGGTACCATTTCATACCAGTCAGAATGGCTGCTATCCAAAAGTCTACAATCAATAAATACTGGAGAGGGTGTGGAGAAAAGGGAACCCTCTTACATTGTTGATGGGAATGCGAACTAGTACAGCCACTATGGAGAACAGTGTGGCGATTCCTTAAAAAACTGGAAATAGAACTGCCATACGACCCAGCAATCCCCCTGCTGGGCATACACACCGAGGAAACCAGAATTGAAAGAGACACATGTACCCCAATGTTTATCACAGCACTGTTTATAATAGCCAGGACATGGAAGCAATGTAGATATCCATCAGCTGATGAATGAATAAGAAAGCTGTGATACATATACACAATGGAGTATTACTCAGCCATTAAAAAGAATACGGTTCTAATGAGGCAGATGAAAGTGGAGCCTATTATACAGAGTGAAGTAAACCAGAAAGGAAAATACCAATACAGTATACTAATGCATATATATGGAATTTAGAAAGATGGTAATGATAACCCTGTATGCGAGACAGCAAAAGAGACACAGATGTATAGAACAGTCTTATGGACTCTGTGGGAGAGGGCGAGGGTGGGATGATTTGGGAGAATGGCATTCAATCATGTATAATATC
Organism: Bos grunniens; assembly: GCF_055505025.1. Classification (NCBI taxonomy): domain Eukaryota; kingdom Metazoa; phylum Chordata; class Mammalia; order Artiodactyla; family Bovidae; genus Bos; species Bos grunniens. The sequence continues at coordinate 2,293,033 of NC_141179.1, read as the reverse complement.
ATATGTGAAACGAATTGCCAGTCCAGGTTTGATGCATGATACAGGATGTTCAGGGCTGGTGCACTGGGATGACCCAGAGGGATGGTATGGGGAGGGAGGTGGGAGGGGGGTTCAGGATGGGGAACATGTATACACCCGTGGTGGATTCATGTTGAGGTATGGCAAAACCAACACAATATTGTAAAGTAATTAGCCTCCAATTAAAATAAAATCATTTATATTAAAAATTTTAATTGTCTATCTAACCATAAAAAAAGGAAAGAGAGAAAGGGGCAGAAAATGTATTCAATGAAAATATGGCTGAAAACTTTCCTAACCCAATAGATATTAAGGGCCAGAAATCCCAGAGAGCCAGAGACATCATGAATTCAAAGAGAACCACAAAAAGATACATAATAATTAAAAAGGCAAAAGTTAAAAATAAAGACAATTTTAATGACAACAAACAACAACAAAAAAACAGAGTCGCATACAAAGGAAACCCCATAAGGCTATCAGCAGAAACTTTGCAGGGTAGAATCGCATAGCATGATACATTTCACGTATTAAAAGGAAAAAGCCTACAACCAACTCTACCAGGCAAGGTTATCATTGAGAATTGAAGGAAAAATACAGAGCTTGCCAAAAAGCAAAATAATAATAATAATAACAAAAACAAACTTTATTACTACTAAATCAGCCCTATAAGAAACGTTAAAGGCCTTTAGAGAAAAAGAAAAAGCCTCAAAAAAAAAAAAAAAAGAAGAAGAAGAAATATCTCACTGCTGCTGCTGCTGCTAAGTCACTTCAGTCGTATCCGACTCTTTGCGACACCATAGACGGCAGCCCACCAGGTTCCCCGTCCCTGGGATTCTCCAGGCAAGAACACTGGAGTGGGTTGCCATTTCCTTCTCCAATGCATGAAAGTGAAAAGTGAAAGTGAAGTCACTCAGTCGTGTCCGACTCCTAGCGACCCCATGGACTGCAGCCTACCAGGCCCCTCCATCCATGGGATTTTCCAGGCAAGATTACTGGAGTGGGTTGCCATTGCCTTCTCCGAATATCTCACTGGTAAATGTAAATATATAGGAAATTCAATGGATCAACCACTTAAGTCAGTATAAAGGTTAAAAGACAAAAACTGTAAAATCAATTATAACTACAATCAACAACTAAAGGATATACATAAAGATGTAAAATATTACACCAAAACCTAAAATGTAGAGGGGAAAGTAAAAAATATAGAGCTTTTAGAAAGTGTAAAGAACTGTTTCATGTATATTGACCTATAAATATATCTACTTGTTTGAAATAGTCATTTAAGTTTAAACACTTTCTAAAAGCTCTATATTTTTTTAAGCAAAATGGAAAAAAGCTCACTGTTTGCAGATGATATTACACTATATATAAAACCTGAAACTGTGATGATATTTTTTGTTAATTGGCTATGTTTAGTGTTAGTTGATCAGTCATGTCTGACTCTTTGCAACCCCATGGACTGTAGCCCACCAGGCTCCTCTGTCCATGGAATTCTCCAGGTAAGAATAAATTTTTCAGGATATGAGATTAATATATAGAAATGTATTGTTTTTCTATACACTAACAATTTACTACTAAACACAACCAGAACTCTCATAGATTTCACTGTAAAACTTAAGTCATGAATCAGGTATATCACAAACTCACTAATTTACTACTATTGTAAAGTTAAATAAAATAAACAAAATTGATGGATAAATCAAAAGCTTTACAGACAAGCAAAAGTTAAGAGAATTTAGCACCCCTGAACCAGCCTTACAATTAATACTAAAGGGACTTACATAGCTAATAAACATGAGAGAAAGGAAAAACCTACAAAAACAAATACAAAACAATTAAGAAAATGCCAATAGGGACATATAAATTAATAATTACTTTAAATGTAAACAGATTAAATTCACCAACCAAAAGATACAGACTAACTGAATGGATACAAAAACAAGACACATATACACGCTGCCTACAAGAGACCCACCTCAGACCTAGAGACACAAACAGATTGGAAGTAAAAGGATGGAAAAAGATATTCCATGTGAATGGAAACCAAAAGAAAGCTGCAGAGGCAATCCTTATTTCAGACAAAATAGATTTTAAAATAAAGAATATTTTAAGAGACAAAGAAGGACACTACATAACATTCAAAGGATCAATCCAAGAGGAAGACATAACAATTATAAATATTTATGCCCCCAACATAGAGCACCTCAATACATAAGGCAAACAATAACAGGCATAATAAGGGAAACTGACAGTATCACAATAATAGGAGGGGACTTTAACACCCAAATTACACCAATGGACAGATCATCAAAACAGAGAATCATCAAGGAAACACAAACCTTATATGATTCATTAGACGAAATGGACCTAATTTGTATCTTCAGGACTTTACATCCAAATGCAGAAGAATACACTTTCTTCTCAAGTCCACAAGGAACATTCTTGAGGATTCACTACATCCTGGGCCACAAATTAAGCCTCAGTAAGTTTAAGAAAATTGAAATTGTGTCAAGATTTTTCTCAGACCACAACTCTGAGACTAAGTATCAACTACAGGAGAAAAAACTGCAAAAAATACAAACTCATGGAGATTAAACAATACATTACTAAATAAAGAAGAGATTATTGAGGAAATAAGAAGGGAAATCAAAAGATTCCCAGAAACAAATGACAAAGAAAACACGATGAATCCCAAAACCTATGGAATTCAGCAAAAGTAGTTCTAAGAGGGAAGTTTATAGCAATACAATCCTATCTCAAGAAACAGGAAAAGCATCAAATAGACAACCTAACTCTCCATTTAAAGGAGTTAAAAGAAGAACAGAAAACACTAAAGTCAGCAGAAGGAAAGAACTCATAAAGATCAGAGAAGAAATAAAAGAAAAAAGAAATAAAGAAAATAATAGCAAAAATTAATAAAACTAAAAGCTGGTTCTTTGAGGTGATAAACAAAATTGACAAACCTTTAGCCAGACTCATCAAGAAAAAAGGAATAAAATTTTTAAAAATGAGAAATGAAAAAGGAGAGGTTACAACAGACAACACAGAAATACAAAGGATCATAAGAGAATATTATGAGCAACTATATGCTAATAAAATAGACAACATAGAGGAAATGGATAGATTATTAGAAAAGTTCAACCTCACAAGACTGAACCAGGAAGAAATAGAAATTAGGAACAAACCAATTACAAACACTGAAATTGAAGTTGTGATCAAAAACTCCCCAGAAAACAAAAGCCCAGGGCCAGATGGCTTCACAGGGAAATTCTAGCAACCATTAGAGAAAAGGTAATGCCTACTTTTCTGAAACTCTTCCAAGAAATTATAGAGGAAGGAACACTTCCAAACTCACTGTATGAGGCCACAATCACCCTGATACCAAAACCAGGCAAAGATAATACAAAATACAAAACTACAGGCCAATGTCACTGGTTAACATAGGTGTAAAAATCCTCAACAAAGTTTTAGCAAACAGAATTCAACAACACATTAAAAAGCTCATACATGATCAAGTTGGGTTTATTCCAGGGATGCAAGGATTCTTCAATATACACAAATCAATCAATGTGATACACCATATTAACAAATTTAAAAATGAAAATCATATGATCACCTCAATAGATGAAGAAAAAGCCTTTGACAAAATTCAGTACACATTTACAATAAAAAACACTTCAAAAAATGGGGATAGAATGATACTACCTCAACATAGAAAAGGCCGTATGTGATAAGTTCACAGCAAACACTATTCTCAATAGTGAAAAACTGCAAGCACTCCCTCTAAGGTCAGGAAGTCAAGGGTGTTCACTCTCAGCACTATCATTCAACATAGTTTTGGATGTCCTAGCTAAAGCAATCGGAGAAGAAAAAGAAATAAAAGTAATACAGATTGGAAAAGAAGTAAAACTCTCACTGTTTGACAATGACATGATACTATACATAGAAAACCCACAAGAAACTATCAGAAAATTACTAGAGCCAATCAGTGAATTCAGTAAAGTCACAGGATAAAAGGTCAATATACAGAAATCACTTGCATTCTTATATACTAACAATAACAAATCAGGAAGACAAACTAAGGAATCAATCCCATTCTACACTGCAACAAAAAGAATAAAATATCTAGGAATAAACCTACTTAAGGAGGAAAAAGAACCATAAATGGAAAATTATAAGACACTGATGAAAGAAATCAAAGATGATATAAACAGATGGAGAGATATTCCATGTTCCTGGGTAGGAAGAATCAATATTATGAAAATGACTATACTACCAAACTCAGTCTACAGATTCAATGCAATCCCTATCAAATTACCAATGGCATTGTTCACAGAACTAGAACAAAAAATTTCACAATTCGTATGGAAACACAAAGGACCTCAAATAGCCAAAGCAGTCTTCAGAAAGAAGAGTGGAGCTGGAGGAATCAACCTTCCTGACTTCAGGCTATACTACAAAGCTACATTCATCAAGACAGTACAATACTGGCACAAAAGCAGAAATATAGACCAATGGAACAAGATAGAAAGCCCAGAGATAAACCCATGCACCTATGGGTACCTCATTTTTTACCAAAGAGGCAAGAATATAAAATGGGGCAAAGATAGCCTTTTCAATAAGTGGTTTTTGGAATACTAGACAGCAAAAGAATGAAATTAGAACATTTCCTAACATCATACACAAAGATACACTAAAAATGGATTAAATACCTAAATGGAAGACCGAAACTATAAAACCCTTAGAGGAAAACATAGGCAGAACACTGAATGACATAAATCAAAGCAAGATTCTCTATGACTCACCTCCTAGAGTAATGCAAATAAAAACAAAAATAAACAAGTGGGACCTAATTAAATTTAAAAGCTTTTGCACAGCAAAGGAAATTATAAACAAGGTGAAAAGACAACCCTCAGAATGGGAGAAAATAATAGCAAAGGAAACAACTGACAAAGGATAAATTTCCAAAATATACAAGCAGCTCATACAACTCAATACCAGAAAAACAAACAACCCAATGAAAGAGAGGGGGAAAGACCTAAACAGACATTTTTCCAAAGAAGACATACAGATGGCTAATAAACACGTGAAAAGATGCTCAACATTGCTCACTATTAGAGAAATGCAAATCAAAACTACAGTGAGATACCACCTCACATCAGTCAGAATGGCCATCATCAAAAAGTCTACAAACAATAAATGTTGAAAAGGATGCTGGTACAATGTAAATTGATACAGCCACTAAAGAAGGCTGTATGAAGATTTCTTTTAAAAACTAGAAATAAAACCACCATATGACCCAGAAATCCCACTCCTAGGCATATGCTCAGAGGAAACCAAAGCTGAAAAAGACACGTGTCCCATTGTTCATTGCAGGACTATTTACAATAGCTAGAACATGTAAGCAACCTAGATGTACATTGACAGATGAATGGATAAAGAAGCTGTGGTACATATACACAGTGGAATATTACTCAGCCATAAAAGGGAAAGCATTTAAGTCAGTTCTAATGAGGTGGATGAACCCTGAGTCTATTAAATAGAGTGAAGTAAGTCAGAAAGAGAAAGATACAACACATATATATGGAATTTATAAAGATGATACTGATTATCATTTATTTGCAAGGCAGCAATGGAGAAACAGAGAACAGACTTCAGGGAGAGGGGAGGAGAGGGTGAGATGTATGGAGAGAGTAACATGGAAACTTACACTACCATATGCAAAACAGATAGTCAATGGGAATTTGCTGTATGACTCAAACAGGGGCTCTGTAACAATCTAGAAGAGTGAGATTGGGAGGGAGATGTGAGGGAGTTTTAAGAGGGTGGGGACCTCTGTACACCTATGGCTAATTCATGTTGATGTTTGACAGAAAATAATAAAATCCTGTAAAGCAATTATCCTTCAATTAAAAAATAAATAAATCTTTGAAAAAATCATATAGTCAAGAAAATACCAGCAAAAATCCTTATATTTCAGCAGATTCTTGAAGTAGGAGAGGAAGCGGAATTCAGCAATGTTGGTAATGAGATTGCAAGTGAAAGGAAAAAACAAAGACCCAAACACACTTACTTGTGTTAAAGTAACAAAAATTTTGTGCCTAGAGCACTGTGGTAAAGGTGGACAGTAGCAGGAGAGGATATAAAAAGAGACTATGGAAGACTTAGGGGGAGGCAAGAAAAGCCATAGTTCTAATGGAATATCACTCAACCATAAAAAGGAATAAAACCCTGCTATTTACAACAAACATGGATAGACCTTGAAAGTATTATACTAAGATAAATCAGAGAGAGAAAGAAAAACGCCATTTGATCTCACCCATATGCAGAATCTAAAAGCAAAACAAATGAACAAACAAAAATAAACAAAAAACAAACAGAACACATTAGTGATTGCTGTTATTCAAGTCGCCCAGTCATGTCCAACTCTTTGCAACCCTACGGTCTGCAGCACGCCAGGCCTCCCTGTCCATCACCAACTCCCAGAGCTTGCTCAAACTCATGTCCATTGAGTCACGGATGCCATCCAACCATTTCATTCTGTGTTGTCCCCTTCTCCTCCTGACTTCCGTCTTTCCCAGCATCAGGATCTTTTCCAGTGAGTCAGTTCTTCACAACAGGTGGGCAAAACATTGGAGCTTCAGCTTTGGCTTCAGTCCTTCCAATGAATATTCAGGACTGATTTCCTTTAGGATTGACTAGCTTGATGTCCTTGCAGTCCAAGAGACTCTCAAGAGTCTTCTCCAACGTCACAGTTCAAAAGCATCAATTCTTTGGCACTTAGCTTTCTTTATAGTCTAACTCTCATATCCATACATGACAACTGAAAAAACCATAGCTTTGACTAGACAGACCTTTGTTGGCAAAGTAATGTCTCTGCTTTTCAACACTATGTCTAGGTTTGTCATTGCTTTAGATTAGTAGTTATCAGAGGGGAAATGAAGGACAGTGGGTAAATTGGGTGAAGGGGATGATATATGGCAACTACATTTGTGGTAGTGATCACTCTGTAGTGTACATAGATATCAAATCATAATGCTGTACTCCTGAAACATATTTTTTAAGATAAAATAAAATTTGCAAAACAATAAAAAAGAAATCATAAAATGTTTTGTTCAAGTTCTGAGTAAAAGGCATTGGTAATTTGATAGAGATTGTATTGAATTTGGGGGTAATGTAGTCATATTCACAATATTCATTTTCAAATCCAAGAACATGTTATATCTCTCCGTTTGTGTTATCTTTGATTTCTTTCATCATTGTCTTATCGTTTTCTTCACAGGTATTTTGTCTCCCAGGTAAGTTTATTCCTGGGTATTTATTCTTTTTGCTGCAGTGGTGAATGGGAGTCTCCTTAATTTCTCTTTCTGATTTTTTGCTGTTAGTGTATAGGAGTGCAAGAAATTTCTGTGTATTAATTTTATATCATATGACTTTACTAAATCCACTGATTAACTCTGGCAGTTTTCCGGTGGCATCTTTAGGATTTTCTACAGTATCATGTCATCTGCAAAAAGTGACAGAAGTTACAACTGACACTGCAGAAATGCTAGGATTCCTAAGAGACTACCACAAGCAACTATGCCAATAAAATGGACAACTTGGAAGAAATGGACAAATTCCTGGATGACCTTCCAAGACGGAACCAAGAAGAAATAAAAAAATATGACCAGACTGTTCACAAATACTGAAACTGTGATTAAAATCTTCCAACAAACAAGAGCCCAGGGCCAGATGACTTCACAGGTGAATTCTATGAAACATTTAGAGAATACCTAACACATTCCCTTCTCAAACTCTTCCAAAAAATTGCAAAGGGAGAAACATTCTATGAGGCCACCAGCACCCTGACACCAAAATCAGACAAAGAAACCACACAAAAAAGGAAAATAACAGGCCAATAGCGTTGATGAACATGGATACAAAAATCCTCAACAAAATACTAGCAAACAGAATCCAACAATACATTAAAAGGGTCATACTCTATGGTCAACTGAGATTTATCTTAGGAATGAAGGATTCTTCAATATATGCAAATCAGTCAATGTAATACACCACATTAACAAACTGAAGGATAAAAGCATATGGTATGATATGATACGATAATCTCAATAGATGCAGAAAAAGTTTTAGACAAAATTCAACACCCATTTATGATAAAACTCTCCAGAAACTTTGCATACCTTTACTTAATAAAGGCCATATACAAGCACATAGCAAACATTACTCTCAATGTTGAAAAACTGAAAGCATTTCCTGTAAGATCAGGAATACACCGAGGGTGCCCACTCTCACCACTATTGTTCAACATAGTTTTGGAAGTCCTAGCCATGGCAATCAGAGAAGAAAAAGAAATAAAAGGAATCCAGATTGGAAAAGAAAATGCAAAATACTTTTTATCTTATATTGAAAATGCAACTTTCACATGGAGGCAGGGTTGCTAAAAGAAAGGCATATCTGTAGACTCTAATATGAGTCAAGAAAAAGCAAAATCATTACATGACAATTTAAAGCAAGCAGGTGATGAAACTAAAACTGGAGAATTTAATGCTAGCAAAAGATGGTTTAATAATTTTAAAAAGAGGTTCGGATTTATCACTGGGCTTTCTATTTTGTTCCATTGATCTATATTTCTGTCTTTGTGCCAGTACCATACTGTCTTGATGACTGTGGCTTTGTAGTAGAGCCTGAAGTCAGGCAAGTTGATTCCTCCAGTTCCATTCTTCTTTCTCAAGATTGCTTTGGCTATTTGAGGCTTTTTGTATTTCCATACAAATTGTGACATTATTTGTTCGAGCTCTCTGAAAAATACCATTGGTAGCTTGATAGGAATTGCACTGAATTTATAGATTGCTTTGGGTAGTATACTCATTTTCACTACATTGATTCTTCCGATCCATGACCATGGTATATTTTTCCATCTATTAGTGTCCTCTTTGATTTCTTTCACCAGTGTTTTATAATTTTCTATATATAAGTCTTTAGTTTCTTTAGGTAAACATATTCCTAAGTATTTTATTCTATTCGCTGTGATGGTGAATGGAATTGTTTCCTTAATTACTCTTTCTATTTTCTTATTATTAGTGTATAGGAATGCAAGGGATTTCTGTGTGTTGATTTCATATCCTGCAACTTTACTATATTCATTGGTTAGTTCTAGTAATTTTCTGGTGGGGTCTTCAGGGTTTTCTATGTAGACGATCACGTCATCTGCAAACAGTGAGAGTTTTACTTCTCCTTTTCCACTTTGGTTCCTTTTATTTCTTTTTCTGCTCTGATTGCTGTGGCCAAACCTATGTTGAATACTAGTGGTGAAAGTGGCACCCTTGTCTTGTTCCTGACTTTAGGGGAAATGCTTTCAATTTTTCACCATTGAGGATAATGTTTGCTGTGGGTTTGTCATATATAGCTTTTATTATGTTGAGGTATGTTCCTTCTATTCCTGCTTTCTGGAGGGTTTTTATCATTAATGGATGTTGAATTTTGTCCAAGGCTTTCTCTGCATCTATTGAGATAATCATATGGTTTTTATTTTTCAATGTGTTAATGTGGTGTATTACATTGATTGATTTGCAGACACTGAAGAACCCTGCATCCCTGGGATAAAGCCCACTTGGTCATGGTGTATGATCTTTTTAATGTGTTGTTGGATTCTGATTGCTAGAATTTTGTTAAGGATTTTTGCATCTATGTTCATCAGTGATATTGGCCTGTAGTTTTCTTTTTTTGTGGCATCTTTGTCAGGTTTTGGTATTAGGGTGATGGTGGCCTCATAGAATGAGTTTGGAAGTTTACCTTTCTCTGCAATTTTCTGGAAGAGTTTGAGTAGGATAGGTTTTAGCTCTTCTCTAAATGTTTGGTAGAATTCAGCTGTGAAGCCATCTGGACCTGGGCCTTTGTTTGCTGGAAGATTTCTGATTACAGTTTCAATTTCCATGCTTGTGATGGGTCTGTTAAGATTTTCTATTTCTTCCTGGTTCAGTTTTTGAAAGTTGTACTTTTCCAAGAATTTGTCCATTTCTTCCACGTTGTCCATATTATTGGCATATAATTGCTGATAGTAGTCTCTTATGATCCTTTGTATTTCTGTGTTGTCTGTTGTAATCGCTCCATTTTCATTTCTAATTTTATTGATTTGATTTTTTCTCCCTTGGTTTCTTGATGAGTCTTGCTAATGGTTTGTCAATTTATCCACGCACCTATGGACACCTTATCTTTGACAAAGGAGGCAAGAATATACAATGGAGAAAAGACAATCCTTCTAAGAAGTGGTGCTGGAAAAACTAGTCAACCACTTGTAAAAGAATGAAACTAGAACACTTTCTAACACCATACACAAAAATAAACTCAAAATGGATTAAAGATCTAAATGTAAGACCAGAAACTATAAAACTCCTAGAGGAGAACATAGGCAAAATACTCTCTGACATAAATCACAGCTGGATCCTCTATGACCCACCTCCCAGAATATTGGAAATAAAAGCAAAAATAAACAAAGAGGACCTAATTAAAATTAAAAGCTTCTGCACCACAGGAAGGAAACTATAAGCAAGGAAACTATATGCAAGGTGAAAAGACAACCTTCAGAATGGGAGAAAATAATAGCAAATGAAGCAACTGACAAAGATTTAATCTCAAAAATATACAAGCAACTCCTGCAGCTCAATTCCAGAAAAATAAACAACCCAATCAAAACATGGGCCAAAGAACTAAATAGACATTTCTCCAAAGAAGACATACAGATGGCTAACAAACACATGAAAAGATGTTTAACATCACTCATTATCAGAGAAATGCAAATCAAAACCACAATGAGGTATCATTTCACAGTCAGAATGGCTGTGGTCCAAAAGTCTACAAGCAATAAATGCTGGAGAGGGTGTGGAGAAAAGGGAACCCTCTTACACTGTTGGTGGGAATGCAAACTAGTACAGCCACTATGGAGAACAGTGTGGAGATTCCTTAAAAAACTGGAAATAGAACTGCCATATGACCCAGCAATCTCACTGCTGGGCATACACACCGAGGAAACCAGAATGGAAAGAGACACGTGTACCCCAATGTTCATTGCAGCACTGTTTATAATAGCCAGGACATGGAAGCAACCTAGATGTCCATCAGCAGATGAATGGATAAGAAAGCTGTGGTACATATACACAATGGAGTATTACTCAGCCATTAAAAAGAATACATTTAAATCAGTTCCAATGAGGTGGATGAAACTAGAGCCTATTATACAGAGTGAAGTAAGCGAGAAAGAAAAACACCAATACAGTATACTAACACATATATATGGAATTTAGATAGACAGCAACGATAACCCTGTATGCAAGAGAGCAAAAGAGACACTGATGTATAGAACATTCTTTTGGACTCTGTGGGAGAGGGAGAGGGTGGGATGATTTGGGAGAAAGGCACTGAAACACGTATAATTATAATATCATATAAGAAACGAATTGCCATTCCAGGTTCGACGCAGGATACAGGATGCTTGGGGCTGGTGCACTGGGATGACCCAGAGGGATGGTATGGGGAGGGAGGTGGGAGGGGGTTTCAGGATAGGGAACACGTGTACACCCATGGCGGATTCATGTTGATGTATGTCAAAACCAATACAATATTGTAAAGTAATTAGCCTCCAATTAAAATAAATAAATTTAAATTAAAAAAATAAAATATCTATATGTATATATATTAAATAAGTTTTTTTTTTCTTTAATGTCAAAACAAGTTGCCAGTCCAGGTTCAATGCACGATGCTGGATGCTTGGGGCTGGTGCACTGGGACGACCCAGAGGGATGGTATGGGGAGGGAGGAGGGTTCAGGATGGGGAACACATGTATACCTGTGGTGGATTCATTTTGATATTTGGCAAAACTAATACAATTTGTAAAGTTTAAAAATAAAAAAGTAAAAAAAAAGACCATAGGAGGAAAACCTTATGCTGACCAAGAGGCAGCAGACAACTTCCCAAATGCCATTAAGAATGTCATTGAGGAGAATGGATATCTCCCTGAATAGTTCTTTTCTTTTTTTTTTTTAATACAGACAAAAGTGCCCTATCTGGAAAAAAATTTCATGCAGGACATTTATTACTAAGGAAGAAATATGAGCACTAGGATTTAAGGCAGGGAGGGATAGGCTAACTACTGACATGTGCAAATACAATGGAGTTTACAATCAGCACTACTCTTATTTATAAAACTGCTAACACTTGTGCCTTGAAGGGAACAGATAAACACCAGCTGCTAGTCTTTTAGTTGTATAACAAGAAGGACTGAACTTGAGAACAGTTTTTCTGGACTGGTTCCATTGAAGCTTTGTCCTTGAAGTTAGAAAGTATCTTGCCAGTAAGGAGCTGCCTTTTAGTTATTTAGCTATTGGACAATGCCACTGGCCACCCAGAACCCCGTGAGTTCAATTATTGAGTTCAGTATTGAAGCCATCAAAGTGATCTGCTGCTGCTGCTGCTGCTGCTGCTGCTGCTGCTGCTAAGTCGCTTCAGTCGTGTCCGACTCTGTGTGACCCCATAGACGGCAGCCCACCAGGCTCCACCGTCCCTTGGATTCTCCAGGCAAGAACACTGGACTGTGTTGCCATTTCCTTCTCCAATACATGAAAGTGAAAAGTGAAAGTGAAGTCGCTCAGTCATGCCCGACTTTTAGTGACCCCATGGACTGCAGCCTACCAGGCTCCTCCATCCATGGGATTTTTCAGGCAAGAGTACTGGAGTGGGGTGCCATTGCCTTCTCTGATCAAAGTGGTCTACTTCCCCTCAAACACAACATCTCTAATTCAGCCTCTAGATCAGGGGGTCCTAGGGACCTTTAAGGCTCATTACACATGGTACTTTATGGAAAGAACTATCAACACAATGGAAAAGAACCCTGATAGAACATGATGAAAGTTTGGTAGGACTGCATCACTGAAGACACCATGGTTATTTTTTAAAAAGCCATTAAGCCTGAAACTGTAAATTCCTGTTGCCAAAAATTGTGTTCAGATGTGTTACATGACTCCACAGGATTTATGATAGAGCCAGTCGAGGAAATCATGAGAGAGATCGTGGATATAACCAAAAAAGGTTGCAGTGGGGGAGGGGGGGCGGGGTGTGGAGGAAGGGTTTCAATATAAAGATCTTGGAGAAATTCAGGAGCTGATAGACATCACATTCAGAGGAATTAACAGAAGACAACTTGATGAAGATATGTGCTTTTGAACTAGATGGGAAAGAAGTTGTAGAAGCAACAGTGCTAGAAAACAAATTGACATTAGAGAGTCTGGCAGAAGGGCTCCAATTATGCAAAACTGCATTTGACTTCTTTTACAACATGGACCCTTCTGTAATATGGTCAATGAAACTAAAGCAGATACTGGAAGGATTGGTACCATATTAAAACATTTTTAGCGAAAAGAAAAAGTAAAAAGACACAAATTATAATGTATTTCCATACAGTTACACAGAATGTGCCTGCCTCTCCTAGCTCCCCTTAGAACTCCTCCACCTCTTCTGCCTCTTGCTACTCTGACACAGCAAGATTAACTTTCTTTTTGTCCTCCTCCTCAGACTACTCAAGGTAAATACTATGAGAATGAAGACCTTTATTAAGATCCATTTCACTTAATGAATAGTAAATAATCATCCTACTGTTAATAAACTTACCTGTTGTGTTTATATGTCTTCATGTGAAAATCTAATAACTGTATGGCAAGAACTGTAAGAGATATTTTCGTGTCATGATCATCTCCTAAGTATTCATTATATAGAACACCACATGCAAGATTCGTATTTAAGTGGAAAGCCTATCCTTCTATAGGCATAAAGAGATATTTCATAAGATTCATAATGTGTTAATGTCCTTGCTACTTTATACCTTGTTTTCAAAGTATTATATTACTGTAGAGTATACCTCTCTCTCATAACTGGGGAAACAGTATCAGCCTATCATAAGTGATTTTTTAATGTAATGTTTCCAGTTTGTACCATGAATATGACTGTATACTATATGCCATAAAATTCTTATAATCATTCACTTTTATTTTTATTGAACGATAATTGGTTTACAGAATCTTGTTGTTTTCTGTCAAAACTCAACATGAATCAGCCATAGGTATATATATATCCTCTCCCTTTTGAAACTCCCTCCTCATCCCACCACTCTAGATTGATACAGAACCCTGTTTGAGTTTCCTGAGCCATACAGCAAATTTCCATTGACTATCTATTTTACATATTGCAATATAAGTTTCCATGTTACTCTTTCCATACATCTCACCCTCTAATCCCCTCTCCCCATGTCCACAAGTCTATTCTGCATTGTTTCTCCATTGCTGCCCTGTAAGTAAATTCTTCAGTACCATTTTTCTAGATTCTGCATATGTGTGTAGAATACAAGGGCAAGAATACTGGAGTGGGTTGCCATTTCCTTCTCCAGTGCATGAGAGTGAAAAGTGAAAGTGAAGTTGCTCAGTCGTGTCTGATTCTTCACGACCCCATGGACTTCAGCCTATCAGGCTCCTCCATCCATGGGATTTTCCAGGCGAGAGTACAGGAGTGGGTTGCCATTGCCTTCTCCAGGAGATGCTTGATACTATTTCAATTTTCTTAAATTTACTGAGGTTTGATTTCTGACCAAAGATGTCTATTGTGAAGAATGTTCCATATCCTGGAAAATATCCACAGAAGAAGGTGTATTCTTCTGCAATTTGATGCAATGCCCTGAAGATATCGATGAGATCCATCTCATCTAATATATCATTTAAGACGTGTTTCCTTATTAATTTTCTGTTTTGATGATTGGTCCATTGGTGTGAGTGGGGTATTAAAGTCTCTTACTCTTATTGTGTTACTGTAAATTTCTCATTTTATGTCTGTTAGTGTTTGTCTTATATATTGAGGTGCTCCTATGTTGGGTGCATAGATATTTACAATTTTTATGGCTTCCTCTTGGATTGATCCCTTGATCATTATATTGTGTCCTTCCTTATCTCTTGTAATCTTTATTTTAAGGTCTATTTTGTCTGATATAAGGATTGCTACTCCAGCTTTCTCTTTTCCATTTGCATAGACTATATTTTTCCATCCTCTCACTTTCAGTCTATATGTGTCCTGAGGTCTGAAGTAGGTTTCTTATAGACAGCATATATATGGGCCCTGTTTTTGTATCCATTCAGCCAGTCTGTGTCTTTTGGTTAGAACACTTAATCCATTTACATTTAAAGTAATTATTGATATATATGTTCCTATTGACATTTTCTTAATTGGGGTTGATTTTGCAGATCTTTTTCCTTCTCTTCTGTTTCCTGACTATATAAGTCCCTTTAACATTTGTCATAAACCTGGTTTGGTGGTACTAAATTCTATTAACTTTTGCTTGTCTGAAAAGCTTTTGATTTCTCCATCAATTTTGAATGAGATCCTTGCCAGCTACAGTAATTTTGGTTGTAGATTTTTCCCTTTCAGTACTTTAAATATGTCCTGCCATTCCTTCTGGCCTGCAGAGTTTCTGCTAAAGGACCAGGTGTTAAACATATGGGGTTTCCATTGTATGTTACTTGTTGCTTTTCCCTTGCTGCTTTTAATATTCTTTCTTTGTGCTTAGTCTTTATTAGTTTGATTAGTATGCATCTTGGCGTGTTTATCCTTGGATTTATTCTGTATGGGACTCTGCACTTCTTGATTATTTCCTTTTCCATGTTGGGGAAATTTTTAACTATAATCTCTTCAAGTTTTTTCTCATACCTTTCTTTTTCTCTTCTTCTGGGATCCCTATAATTTGAATGTTGGTGCATTTGATATTGTCCCAGAGGTCTCTGAGACTGTCCTTAGTTCTTTTCATTCTTTTTACTTTATTCTGCTCTTCAGAACTTATTTCCACCATTTTATCTTCCAGCTCTTTGATTCATTCTTCTGCTTCAGATATTCTGCAATTGATTCCTTCCAGAGTATTTTTAATTTCAGTAATTGTACTGTTTGTCACTGTATGTTTATTCTTTAATTCCTCTGGAAGTGAAGTGAAGTCGCTTAGTCGTGCCCGACTCTTTGCGACCCCATGGATAGTAGCCTGCACCAAGCTCCTCTGTCCATGGGATTTTCAAGGCAAGAATTACTGGAGTGGGTTGCCATTTCCTTCTCCATTAATTCCTCTAGTTCTTTGTTAATTGATTCTTGCATTTTTTTCCATTTTGTTTTCAAGGTTTTTTATCATCTTTACTATGATTATTCTGAATTCTTTTTCAAGTAGTTTGACTATTTCCTCTTCATTTATATAGACTTCTATGTTTCTAGTTTGTTCCTTCATTTGTGTAGTATTTCTCTGCCTTTTCATTATCTTTTTTTAACTTATTGTGTTTGATGTCTCCTTTTCCCAGTCTTCAAAATTGTATTCTTTCTTCCTTTTGGTTTCTGCCCTCCTAAGGTTCATCCAGTGGTTTGTGTAAACTTCATATAGAGTGAAATTTGTGCTAAGTTTTTTGTTGGTGTTTTTTGTCTGTTTTTCCTCTGATTGGCAAGGCTGAGTGAGGTGGTAATCCTGTCTGCTGATGACTGGGTTTGTATTTTTGTTTTGTTTGTTTAGATGAGGTGTCCTGCACAGGGTGCTATTGGTGGTTGGGTGATACTGGGTCTTATATTCAAGTGGTTTCCTGTGTGTGAGTTCTCACTGTTTGATACTCCCTAGGGTTAGTTCTCGGTAGTCTAGGGTCTTGGAGTCAGTGCTCCCACTCCAAAGGCTCAGGACTTGATCTATGGTCAGGAATGAAGATTCCACAAGTGGTTTGTTATGACATTAAGTGAGATTAAAACAAATACCCAAAAATGAGAAACCAAAGATGAACCCCAGACAAATGACAGTTACATAATCAGGCAAATAATAATTAAAATAATGGAATATACACATATACACCCATAAGCAAAGTCAAAACATCCTAACAAAATCAAGTAAGTAGATTGACCTGGCAAACAAATGAAATCAAAAGTTATATTTACCAGTTAAGAATGAAACTAACTAAAACAAATGAAAGCAAGATGCTAAGTGGAGAATAAAGGGATGAAAACAAAACTAACACATATGTTGAGAGAAAGGGAAAGAAAGCAATAATAGATATGCAAAGTTAAACAGAGGTAGATGAAGAAGATTTATATACATTAAAGATTAACTGAAAGGGGAAAAGAACAGTAGGAAAGGCAAACAAAGGAGTAAATGTAGAAAAAGTATAATAGTTTTAAAAAATTAAAAGTTAAAGTTATAAAAAAGAGAAAAGAAAAGGAAAGAAAAAGAAGAAAAGGAAAACTCTATAGAACTGCAAAAGCCCAATGTAGAGGCAGAGGTTTATAACAAATATAAAAATTGTGACTGAATATACACATATACATATACACCCATAAGCACAATGAAAACAGTCCAACAAAAGTAAAGTACAATAGATTGACCCAGTGAACAAAGGAAACCAAAAATTATATCTACCAGTTAAGAACAAAACTAACTGAAGCACAAACTGGAAAACAAAACTAAAGCAAGGTGCCAAGTGGGGAACAGAGCAATAAAAATAAAACTAACAAATATGTTGAGATGAAAGGAAAGAAAAAAAAATTGATATGCAAAGTTAGAGGTAGATGAAGATTTATATACATTAAAGTTTAACAGCAAGGGGAAAAGAACAGTAGGAAAAGCAAACAAAGGAATAAAAGTAGAAAAAATAATAGGTTTAAAAAATTAAAATTAAACATAAAAAAAACAAAAAGGAAAACTCCATAGAACTGCAAAAGCCCAACGTAGAGGCAGAGGTTTATAACAACAATAAAAATGTGACTGGGGGGCGGGGGGGGGGGGGGGCGGAAGAGCTCAAAAGCTTAATTAGATTTCATAAGATTTTAAAGTACTAGTAAAATCAACAACTATAACATAGTGGGGGGAGAAAGCAAAAGAATCTACAGAACAAGTCAAAACATAAGAATAATAAATAGTTTTCTGGAGTCACTGCTGTCAGAGTCCTTTATCTCGCTGGAAGTCACAGTCCATCTAACCCTAACCCTAACCCTGGGACACCCTCCAACACTGTGCTGGTCTCTAGACCTGCTGTGGGGACAGCTCAGACTCTAATCTGGTCCTACTCCTGTGTGTTCTTGCCTCCAATGTCCACAGCTATCAGAACTAGTGCATTTTCTTTTGTGAGAGCTTTCAATGTCCTTTTATATATTCCACAGACACAGTCTGCCTAGTTGATCGTGTGGTTTAAATCTGCAGCTTGTACCTCTAGTGGGAAAGTTTTGGGTCTTTTTCCTTAGTCACATTGCCCCTGGGTTTCAATTGTGGTTTTATCTCCACCTCTGCATGTGGGTCATCCACTGGGGTTTGCTCCTGAGGCCGCTCTGGAGGCCTTGGGTTTGTCCCTGTGATGACCAGGTGTGGAGGTGGTGCAGCTGCTTGGGTCGCAGGGGTTCTGGCAGCACTAAGTACTCAGGGGTGTTGGCAGCTAGGGCAGTGGGAAATACAGTGCTCTAGAAGGGTGTGGCAACCAGTATTGGCCAACACGCTCCAGTATTCTTACCTGGAGAAACCCCCTCCCTGAGAAGCCTGGCAGGCCAGTTTACAGGGTGGCAAAGATTCGGACATGACCGAAGCAACCCTGAACGCATAGATGAAAAATTTTCTTTTTTGGTTGTGGCAGTTCTGCCCTAGTGAGAGTTGAGCATGAAGGTGGCACAGCTGCTTGACTTGCGGCAACCCTGGTGGCACAAAGTGTGCAGGGACATGGACTGCCTCCACCCAAGAAGTTATGGCCCTATCAGAGTCTTTTTTCGAGCTTCTTGTAGCTGGCCATCAGAAGGCCTCTTTGGCCAGTCTTTCTCTGTAGCTCTGCCTGTTCAGGCACTTAGAGGGCTCCCTTGCCTGGGGTCCTTCTCTGTTGTTGGGCACATCAGGCACATAGAGGGGGGCCCCCGGCTGGGGTCCTACTCTAGATCAGTGCATCAGGCACTTAAAAAGGCACCCTGGTTGGGGTCCCACTGTGTAGTTCAGGGCATCAGACATTTGGTGGGCCAGCCTCTCTATTGTTCAGCTGCGGATGCTGGCCTGTGGAGGGAGAGAGACTATTGTAATGGCTCCACCCCCTACTCATAACTCAGCAGCATCACCTTGCTTCCATGGCTGCCTGGCTTTCCTCCACAGGCATTTCCCATCATGGTCTCCTCCCTCACACCCCCTGGATTCATCTCTCCAGTCAACAGCAGCCCTCACCCTGGGATTGCTCCACAATCCCTCAACTCCAGCTTCCAGCCTCTGCACCTTCCTGAGGACCTGCATCCCTGTCCAGGGTCTTTTTGGCTGCAGCAAGAACTGTCTGTCCTCATTCCATTTAGGCTGCCACAGATCAGCTGTTTCACTCTCAGTCTTAAATGTTTCTCCTCTGACTCAGACAATTGCCCCGATGTGGGGATCAGACCCCTGCTTCAGTTCCCCCACCCGCTGAGGGCAGGTCCAGTCCTAACACTCCTGTTTTTCCCCCTATTTCCTTCATCTTACCGAGTTTTGCATGGTTCTATATATTCTTTTCCACTGGTCAGGTACTCCTGTCCACTCTCAGCTGGTGTTCTGCATGCACTTCTGTGTCTGAAGGTGTGTTCTTGATGTATCAGTGGAGAGAGATGTACTCCATATCCACCTACTCCTCCATCATCTTGTTCTTTCTAATGATTCATTTTTTTAGTGTATAGGTTAGGCTACCATGAAGTAATTATATTGATTACACTAAGCTAGCATAAAGCAATCACATTGCTCCTTCTTTATTATCAATACATGAATCATTATACCTATAAATTTTCACATAATCTTTACATTTTTGATATCCAGTACTAATACATACAACATCTACAGTGATTTCTATCATATAAGACAACGTTGATGGAGATACTGCCAAGACAGATAATTCATCTTGTATGTAGATGATGTAAAGTTAAGGTATAGATAAATACAATGTGGTACTGCTAAATGTATTTTTTCTCATGATTTTCTTAATAACATTTTCTTTTCTCCAGCTTACTCTATTGTAAGAATACAGAACATAATCAATTCAGTTCAGTTGCTCAGTCCTGTCCGACTTTTTGAGACCCCATGAATTGCAGCACGCCAGGCCTCCCTGTCCATCTCCAACTCCCGGAGTTCACTTGGACTCACGTCCATCGAGTCGGTGATGCCATCCAGCCATCTCATCCTCTGTTGTCCCTTTCTCCTCCTGCCCCCAATCCCTCCCAGCATCAGAGTCTTTTCCAATGAGTCAACTCTTTGCATGAGGTGGCCAGAGTACTGGAGTTTCAGCTTTAGCATCATTCCTTTCAAAGAAATCCCAGGGCTGATCTTCTTCAGAATGGACTTGTTGGGTCTCCTTGCAGTCCAAGGGACTCTCAAGAGTCTTCTCCAACACCACAGTTCAAAAGCACCAATTCTTGGGTCCTCAGCTTTCTTCACGTCCAACTCTCACATCCATACATGACCACAGGAAAAACCATAGCCTTGACTAGACAGACCTTTGTTGGCAAAGTAACGTCTCTGCTTTTCAATACGCTATCTAGGTTGGTCATAACTTTTCTTCCAAGGATTAAGCGTCTTTTAATTTCATGGCTGCAGTCACATTCTGTAGTGATTTTGGAGCTCAAAAAAATAAAGTCTGACACTGTTCCACTGTTTACCCATCTATTTCCCATGAAGTGATGGGACCAGATGCCATGATCTTCGTTTTCTGAATGCTGAGCTTTAAGCCAACTTTTTCACTCTCCTCTTTCATCAAGAGGCTCTTTAGTTCTTCACTTTCTGCCATAAAGGTGGTGTTGTCTGCATATCTGAGATTATTGATATTTCTCCCGGCAATCTTGATTCCAGCCTGTGCTTCCTCCAGCCCAGCGTTTCTCATGATGTACTCTGCATAGAAGTTAAATAAGCAGGGTGACAATATACAGCCTTGACGTACTCCATTTCCTATTTGGAACCAGTCTGTTGTTCCATGTCCAGTTCTAACTGTTGCTTCCTGACCTGCATACAAATTTCTCAAGAGGCAGGTCAGGTGGTCTGGTATTCCCATCTCCTTCAGAATTTTCCACAGTTTATTGTGATCCACACAGTCAAAGGCTTTGGCATAGTCAATAAAGCAGAAATAGATGTTTTTCTGGAACTCTCTTGCTTTTTCCATGATCCAGCAGATGTTGGCAATTTGGTCTCTGGTTCCTCTGCCTTTTCTAAAACCAGCTTGAACATCTGGAAGTTCATGGTTCATATATTGCTGAAGCCTGGCTTGGAGAATTTTGAGCATTACTTTACTAGCGTGTGAGATGAGTGCAATTGTGCGGTAGTTTGAGCATTCTTTGGCATTGCCTTTCTTTGGGATTGGAATGAAAACTGACCTTTTCCAGTCCTGTGGCCACTGCTGAGTTTTCCAAATTTGCTGGCATATTGAGTGCAGCACTTTCACAGTATCATCTTTCAGGATTTGAAATAGCTCAACTGGAATTCCATCACCTCCATTAGCTTTGTTCATAGTGATGCTTTCTAAGGCCCACTTGACTTCACATTCCAGGATGTCTGGCTCTAGGTAAGTGATCACACCATCGTGATTATCTGGGTCGTGAAGATCTTTTTTGTACAGTTCTTCTGTGTATTCTTGCCACCTCTTCTTATACATGTATAAAATATGTTAACCAACTGTTTATGTTATTAGTAAAGCTTCCAGTCAAGAGTAGGTTATTAGTAAAGCTTTCACAGAGTAAAAAGTATATGCAAATTTTCAACTGCATGGCCAGAGGGGTGAGTGCCCCTAACCTCCAATATCATTTAAGGGGTCATCTGTATTTAAAAAATTAATTTATCAGAGGGAAGTATAATGTTAAAGCAAATATAGAGCAAACCAATGAAAATAATTTTTATTTCAAAAAATTATGGATAGGAAAGGTAGCTATCAATTTAAAATAAAATATTATAGAAATGCTATGATCTGCTTTTATTTTCAGGATTTAATGACAAAGCATGAAGAGGTAGAAAAATGAAAATAGAGAGGCAAAGTAATAAAAAAATAAAAGGACAAATTAGGTAGAAAACAAAAGAAGTAAGGAATTCTCTTCAGTTACAGACTAATGTGTTTAATTTATAAGTAAAAGCCTGAGTGCACACTTTGTTTTTCTGCAAATGTATGGCCCCTATCTTCTTTAAAATCAGCATCCTTACAAAAGGTATTCTTCATGATCAGAATGACAATATAATTTAATGCCCATATTAGGGAATTTCTGTCTAGAACAAATGCTAAACCAGATAAACTACCAATACCACTGACATAATCAGGAGCATCCAGATAAACCAGAATGGCCATGTAGTAGATTATGAGAATGAACACAATTCCTCACCCCTCTCTGTATCCATTTCTTTTCAGAAAGACTTTCAGTTCAGTTCAGTTCCTCAGTTGTGTCAGACTCTTTGCAACCCCATGAACTGCAGCACGCCAGGCCTTCCTGTCCATCACCAACTCCCGGAGTTTATCCAAACTCATATCCATTGAGTTGGTGATGCCATCCAACCATCTCATCCTCTG
Organism: Bos grunniens; assembly: GCF_055505025.1. NCBI lineage: Eukaryota > Metazoa > Chordata > Mammalia > Artiodactyla > Bovidae > Bos > Bos grunniens. The sequence goes on along the minus strand of NC_141179.1, from coordinate 2,270,443 downwards.
TCGTCCCCTTCTCCTCCTGCCCTCAATCTTTCCCAGCATCAGGGTCTTTTCAAATGAGTCAGCTCTTCACATCAGGTGGCCAAAGTATTGGAGTTTCAGCTTCAACATCAGTCCTTCCCAATCAACACCCAGGACTGATCTCCTTTAGGATGGACTGGTTGGATCTCCTTGCAGTCCAATTGATTTTCCAGAGTATTCTCCAACACCACGGTTCAAAAGCATCAATTCCTATGCACTCTGCTTTCTTTATAGTCCAACTCTCACATCCGTACACGACCACTGGAAAAAATATAGCCTTGACTAGACGGACCTTTGTTGAAAAAGTAATGTCTCTCCTTTTTAATATCCTGTCTAGGTTGGTCATAACTTTTCTTCCAAGGAGTAAGCATCTTTTAATTTCATGGCTGCAATCATCATCTGCAGTGATTTTGGAGCCCAGAAAAATAAAGTCTGACACTGTTTCCACTATTTCCCCATCTATTTGCCATGAAGTGATGGGACCAGATGCCATGATCTTCGTTTTCTGAATGTTGAGCTTTAAGCCAACTTTTTCACTCTCCTCTTTCATCGAGAGGCTCTTTAGTTCTTCACTTTCTGCCATAAAGGTGGTGTTATCTGCATATCTGAGGTTATTGATATTTCTCCCGGCAATCTTGATTCCAGCCTGTGCTTCCTCCAGCCCAGCGTTTCTCATGATGTACTCTGCATAGAAGTTAAATAAGCAGGGTGACAATATACAGCCTTGACATACTCTTTTTCCTATTTGGAACCAGTCTGTTGTTCCATGTCCAGTTCTAACTGTTGCTTCCTGACCTGCATACAGGTTTGTCAAGAGGCAGGTCAGGTAGTCTGGTATTCCCATCTCTTTCAGAATTTTCCACAGTTTATTGTGATCCACACAGTCAAAGGCTTTGGCATAGTCAATAAAGCAGAAATAGATGTTTTTCTGGAACTCTTCTTGCCTTTTCCATGATCCAGCAGATGTTGGCAATTTGGTCTCTGGTTCCTCAGCTCTGCATATCAAAAGGTGACACTCTCCCCCACCTTTCAACTCTGGTATGACCCAATGATTTGTTTAGGCCAATATCATGCAGCAGAAGTGAAGTGCCAGTCCTGAGCCTTGGCCTCAAAACACCTTGAGCATCACTTCTTTCGTTCTTGAACTCCTGCTATCTGCACTAAAATAAGTCCTGTTAGATGATTAAACACCATCAGGAGAGCTGAAACAAACCTCTCACCCCAAACCAATATCCAGTTAACACCCCAGGAGCTGAACAGCCTAGCCAACCTGCAGCTGACCATGAGAAACCACCCAACATCAGAACTACCCAAATGAGTTCAGCCTAATTGCCTCTAAAATCATAAACAACATGAGTCACTAAGTTTTGGAGTGGTTTATTAGACAGAAACAGCTAACTAAAATGATTTTGAGCTCCAAATCACTGCGAATGGTGACTGCAGCCAAGAAATTAAAAAACACTTGCTTCTTAGAAGATAAGCTATGACAAACCTAGACAGCAAATTAAAAAGCAGAGACATCACTTAGCCAACAAAGGTACATATAGTCAAAGCTATGATTTTTTCAGTAGCCATGTAGATATGAGAGTTGGACAATAAAGAAGACTAAGCACCAAAGAATCTGCTTCTGAACTGTGGTGCTCAAGAAGACTCTTGAGTGTCCCTTGAACAACAAGATCAAACCAATCAATCCTAAAGGAAATCAACCCTGAATATTCATTGAAAGAACTGATGCTGAAGCTGAAGCTCCAATACTTTGGCCACCTGATGCAAAGAGCCAACTCACTGGAAAAGACCCTGATGCTTGGAAAGATTGAAGGCAGGAGGAGAAGGGAGAGACAGAGGATGAGATGGTTGGATGGCATCACTGACTCAACGGACATGAGTTTGAGCACTTTCCTGGAGATAGTGAAGGACTTGGAAGCCTGGTGTGCCACAGTTCATGGAGGTCACAAAAAGTCAGACATGACTTAGTGACTGCACAACAGCAACAACAAATTACACAGAAACAGCTAACTAAAATGACTCACTCCAAGTGTGCCTACCACTTCAGAAATGCAGCAATGAAGTTTCCTACTACAGTGAACCAACTGAATCCATCTATAACTGGGACAGTGTTAAGAAGTTCAAAGCTCTTCAACCAAAGCCCTGGAAGATAGTAAACTGATGCTTCTTTTTTTTTAGGTCTCTTACTTCTAGGAACCAAGAATGCACCATCCATAAATAATACTGGCTATCTTCAATGCTTACTTCTAGGAAGTTAAACTCTATTGATCTTAAATGTTAATACTAATACCAACTTGCCTTTAAAATAGCATTTTACTTTACATATTATTAACAAAAAAAGAACTATGAAGCATATGCAGAGCAGATAGCATTACACTCATTTCACAGATGAGGAAATCAAATCATAGTGTAAGTTAAATGACTTTCACAAGTAGCAAGTAACTAAGCCACAATACTTATAACTACATCTATAAACTTTCAGTACTCTTTCTCCTTAGAGCTTTTATGCTAAAATTTTGGGTCAGTATTGGCATATCGCTTTTTAATGTATTCTTTAATTAAACTGATGAAGTACTGTTTCCTTTCTTATAAAAGTCGGGCTAAAATGACTCAAGGCTTGTTTTAAGAAACAAAATAATGCATGAAAAGCATATAGCATAATCCCTAACACAAATATTAGGCCCCTTGCCCCCACTCACCATGATAAAGCTCTCTTCCAGCCTTGACAACCTCAACCCTCACAGCATTGAGCATCACTTGAAATGATAAATATTCACACAATTAGTATCAGCAAATTCATTTCTATGGTAGAAGCATTTATTTCAATTATACAAAAATAACACTATTCCAAACTCAAGGTAACTAAAATGTATATTTTTGCCTTATATACCCATACTCAAATGCTACATATGGTTTCAAGACATTCTTAAATAAACAAGAATCAATTTAGAATCAAGGTAGTATCTGTCAATAGAAGAGACTTACTAAGGCTACATATACTGGAAATGGGAAAATACAAAATGATCTCATGCAGTGAGTCTCAACTTTAGTGTGCATCAGAATCATCTGGACAGTGGAAAAATTACGTTTAGGAGACTGAAGGCAAATCACCAGATTAAGTAAACCCTGGGTCTCAGAATAAATACCAAAACGACTGACTAAAGATACAAACTCTGTTTCACAGGGAAGAACAAAGACAAAATGCATCATGATATATGAAATCAGTCATTTACGCAAAGTGTGAATTCTCTAAGCCTCAGGTTCAGGAATACTACTACTCTCAAGACTTTTTCTACAGATTAGGTCAGATAGTGTGCAAGAGTGCTTCCCTAATTCATAATACACCACTACTATCATTATTTCATCACCATCATTACTATTGGATACAGAGGACATTCTCCCCCACCCCCATTCCCAGTTCCAAATAGTTATTATCTATTTTAAAAATCAAATGACCACTTACTGAGTTCCAGTTCATTGACTACTGGCACCATTTTTAAACTGGTAACATTCTTACTAGCTTCAACCAAGTATATTACGATTTCAATACATGGTTGAAATGACAATTTTTATCTAAACTACTGGCTTAGTCAATGGAGTCACAGAAGAAAGCATAAAGCTTACAAAAATGTGTGCTGTTTCTAAAGCACCAAAGGCTAAATGAATGAACTGCTTTGCAAAGTAACCCACTTTAGATAACCTCTGATGTTGCCTATATTCTTTTCTGACTCTCACATTATCTACAGATGGAAACAAAGGAATAAAACATCTATAATCATCATACCTACAGTCAATATACTATACAGTACTGTTTCATAAAGTTTTGGGCCATTTAAGTAATTCCCACATAAATATCTGCGGTTTTAACATTCTGAAACTGAAACATAGCTAAAGAGGTGCTCAGCCAGGCTAAGATAGGGTTCTTCAACTTCAGCAATATTGCTACTTTGGGTTTGATCATTCTTTTTAGGGGGGAGGGTGGAAACTGTCCTGTGCATTGCAGGATGTAGGCATCCCTAGCCTCTATCTACTATATGCCAGTAGCAATGTGCCCAACTTTCCAATTCTGACAACCAAAAAATGTTGCCAGACGTGGCTAAATGTCTTTGAGGGGCCAAAGTCACCCCCAGTTGACAACTACTGAGCTAGAATTTTATACAGACATAATTGTAAACTCTGAATCCATAGACTATACAAGACTATGTGTAATTTTACTAATTTAAAGAGTATAGTACAACAATTTCTGCTATATTGTTTATGCTAGGGCACATAGTTTTCATAGAAGACTTAAGCATATAATTATCCACAAATAATCATCTTTTTCTACTGAAAACACTAACATTAAACAGGGAAAAAAACAACAATACAGCTAATCCTGCAATGATTTTTAAACCTAAACCTGTGGTTTACAAACATTTGATAAATGGAGACCTAGATAAATCACTGCAAGTGTCCTTCCTTCTGAATTCGTAGTCTCTCTTTCTCTACTTGTAAGCGTTCCTTTTCAATCTGCAGCTTCTCTGATTCAAATTTCAAAAACTGCAGCCTATCTTTTTCCAGTTGTAAGCGTTCTCTCTCAAGTTTTAACTTCTCAGTTTCTATATCCTGTGGTTGATGTATGGACTTTTCCCCTTGACCAAGTTCACTTTCCAAAGATGGCTTCTCTGAGTTGACTATCTGTAACCTCAGCTTCTCTCTTTCAATCTGCAACCGCTCCTTCTCCAGCTGAAGTCGCTCATGCTCCATGTCTAAATGTCGCAGCCTCTCTTTCTCAATCTGTAGGCGTTCCTTCTCTACCTGCAGTCTTTCAGCCTCAATATCAAGCCTTCGTTTTTCCAATTCTAATTTCTGTTTCTCTATGTTTACAAGCAAATGGGGCTCATCATATGCAGACCTAGATGGTGTTGAGTTCAGAGTAAAAAATTCATCAATGTGGGGGAAATCAGGAAGTTCATTTTCCCTCCTGGAATCTGGTATGACTGATGACAACATTTCTTCTTCCTCTTCAATCTCAAACTAAAAGAGAAAAGTAGTTCTCAGCATTTATTTATATTCATGGTTGTTAATTTGTCTAGGCATTTCTTTAAAGCTTTCTGTATTTAAGAACACAAAACCATTTATTTTGAATTTTGAAAAATATTTACAATTGTGTGACATCATTAATAATGTACAGTTAAAAGAGTACATTGAGATGAGAAGAGATTAATGACAGTAAGATAGTAAAAAATGGAATGACTCTGTTATGTACTATTTTTAAGTTAGCTTGAAAATCTGGGAATTTCTTAACTGTTCTTGGTCTATAACAAACTCTCATATCAGAAATGAAGAAATAAAAAGAGGGTTCACATAGGCTAATACTTACTTCAGGACTCTGGGGATCTCTTTCTTCCTCTTCCACCTTGACCTCAGTTAAGGATCCACCTGCATCCCTGAAATCTGCCACATTTTGCCAATCAAAATTTGTATCACTTCGGAATCCAATCTTTTCATCTATCTCTTCAGTGAGAGAGTCATCTAAATCAGATGTGGGAAGGGGAAACCCTGAACCAACTAGCTTAATGTTTGCCTTCATCTTCTTTCTCTTCATAAGGGCTCGCCAGTCAAGGTACCTTCTTTTCACTTCTGTCCCTGTTCTCTGTTCTCCTTCTCCTACAGCATTCACACACTGTGCAATCTCCTCCCAGGCCATTCGCTTCATCACATTAATTGTTGTATTGAGCTGCTTGGAAAAAATTACTTCTTTCCTTTTCGTAATTTCTTTCAAAAGGGTCTGAGTTTCTTGTACACTGAAATTGCTTTTCCTTTTCCTCTTCAGTTGCTTCATTTTCTAACTTAAATGCAGTTTTTACAGTAAGGAAAGATGTGAAAACAATTTGAGGAAGAATTTTTCTACAAAGTACAAAAATCAAGGACAATTCCTTGTTAGTACTTTGTTTAAATCAGAGTTTTCCATTCATCTAGTAGCACAGGCAGGCTGGATGATGCCTAAAAAGAAAAAAGTAAAAATCAATCAGCCTGCAACTTTTGCAATATACTTCAACCCAATAAGTTATATAATTTAAAAACAAACAAACAAAAGCCCTCTTAATATGGCTCAAAACTGACTGCATTTTCTGTCTCTGCCAGCACTACTGCAATCCAAGCTACCATCTTCTCTCACCTAGGCTGCTGTAAAGGTTCCTAACTAACTGCCAGTATTCAGTTAGTTAGTTAGTTAGTTAGTGCCAGTATTCACTCTTGATCTGCTCCCTACTTTTGCTCTCCCCAAATCATCCTCTATATTCTAACTGCAAAGGCCTTCTTTAAGTCACCCACTGTTGTCAATCTCTTTCTCTGTTCAGGGTTTTTGTACACACTATTCCCTCTGACTAGAAAATAGATTATTCCCTATTTGGCCTACTTAATCCCTCCTTATCTTTCAGCTTGCAGATTAGACATCTGCTCCTCAGTGAATCCTCTCCTGACAATTACTCATTTTCCTCACCTAAATGTTACACTTGTGCTAATACACAACTAAGAGTGTCTCTTTCCCATTTCACTGTTAGTTTCAGAAGACAGCAACATTTCTGCTCACCATAATGTCTCCAGAGTCTAGCAGGGATCCTGGCACATGGCAGGCATACATATTATAAACACTTTTGAATGAATAAATGAGTCAACCTGCCAAAGTGACCACTAGATGTTAAAAAGCAAAAAAATATAAGACTGAAAGAGGGTGTACCTGAAACTTGTTAGAAAGGTAAACTTTTCAGGCCCCACCCCAGACCATTTGAATACAGCACTCTGGGGGCAAGATCTGGCAATATATGTTTCAATATGTCTTCAAAATGATCCTAATATATGCTAAAGTATGAAAACCATGGTGTTGACCCACACCAGTAAACAAATGCTTTAAACACCTGATTCTTTCACACACTTTGATTTCAAGTCTTATACAAATGTATCTCTTTGGTGGAATCTAAAGCACATTCAGATCCTCAATACAATAGCTGGTAAATGTAGTTATTCTGCTATCTAACCTTTGCATTATGGGAAGGCACACAAACAAACTGGAAAAGATGCTGAATGGGTCTTTTCCTTGGTAAAGAGATTTTAAAAGTATGTAAAGAGGAACAAGGGCTTCCCTGGTGGCTCAGCAGTAAAGAATCTGCCTGCCCATGCAGGAGATAGATGTGGGTTTGAATCCTGGGTTGGGAAGATCTCTTGGAGAAGGAAATGGCAACCAATTCCAATATTCTTGTCTGGAGAATCCCATGGACAGAGAAGTCTGGGGGGCTACAGTCCATAGTGTCACAAAGTTGGACATGACTGAAGTGACTTTGCACGCACACATTCACACAAACTACGTTTTGTGACTTCAAATTCACTCACTGATCACTGCTACGGAGCTTCTTTTTTCCCTCCTTTACAAAATGAGAGGGTAGGCTGTTAAGGTGCCTTCCTGCTCTATCATTGTAGGATCATAAACATTTCCTGCCAATAGAAAAAAAAATACCAATCTCCATTAAATTCCATGTCCCATCATTAAGTCTGGATAAAGTTCTATATGTAGCCAGAAAACTCTCCAAAGTTTCAACCAGTTATGTTTCACTCTACCACAGTTTCTTCACTGAAAAACTTTAATATTTGCCAGTTTAAAATTTTTATTAGTAGAGTGAAAAATATTTCTCTGGTAATTGACAATATAAATAGTATTTTCTACTGAAGCACAAGTATAGTAATTAAGGTAACTAAATTTAATCAGTAAATGCACAAATCTTTTCTATCACTGTTAAACCTCTTCTCTCCAGGGCTTAAAAGTGGATGCAAATCCCTTATTTCTAAACCCTAATAAAAAAATATTTTTTATTAAGATTTCACTGCTTGTATGCATTTTTTCAGGTTTCCACTAATACTTATTCAACTGACCTTGTGTGTGTCTAGTAACATCATCAAAAAAATGCTCACCAATGCATCTTTTTGTTCCTAACCATTGATGTACAGTAACCATCTCCTGAACTACTCCTTGATGCTAAAATGAAGACCAGAGAGAACTAAAAACTTAAAAGAGCAGAAAATAAACCCTCAAAAAGTTATTGTCAATTTCATACACTCACAAAAAGGGCAGAGCAGGCAAAAACAGGAAAAAAAAAAAAAAGATTGCAGCAAACTATTCTAAAGCAGACTTCAATTACTTGAGACATTTAATAATAAAATTGAAATCCACTAAATTAGAATGTATAATCAAACAGTGGTAGCACTTTTGATCCTGTCTTAGGCAAATACTGCCATTATAGTCAAATATAAGCCTCTTGTCACTAGAGTATAAGCAAACATATTCATACATTAAAAAAGCATCAAAACAGACTGTGGCTCAGTGGTAAAGAATCTGCTCGCCAATGACCCCCTGGAGGAGGAAATGGCAATCCGCTCCAGTATTTATGCCTGAAGAATCCCATGGACAAAAGAGCCTGGCAAGTTACAGTCCACAGGGTTGCAAAGAGTTGGACACGACTGAGCATGCACACATTTCAAGGCACAGTGTAATGCATATAAGCACAAGTTGTGCAGTCAGATGCCTGGTTGGAATCCCAGCTCCACAACTTCCTAGTTTTGTGCCTTAGTTATTTTAATTTCCCTATGTGCAATTCCATTTGTAAAATAATATTATTACTTCATAGAAATACCATAAGGATTAAAGGATTTAGTAAAATATGAAGAATAGTTCCTGGTATACAGTAAGTTAAGTTCACTATTATTGCATGAAAGGCAAATCTCTAAAGAGAAAGGCCACAATAATATTGGTATTGTTCTAGTTCATAGGTCAAGTGGTAAGTCTGTTGGTCTTTATTACTATGCTTTATAACATTAGGAGTACATTGGAGCCTGCTGATATGAGCTGGTGAAGGTCATTGTACACTTCCCAACTCCATATTCAGTAATGTCATGTTGGGAACTAGAAACTGGCCAAGATGGCAGTATTTACAACACAGAAATGGACAAATGTTACAAACTAGTATGTTTTTCTTTTCAGTGGTCAAGGACCTTGTTTACTGGTATACTTAAAGCTACATAATTTTTCCATATTTCAAATATTACCTAATAAAAAATAAGAAAATGTCATGTTTTAACATCTGATCCTACAACAGTTTAGTGAACATTCTAGAAGCCGTGTAACTTTAGAGGATCTCATTTAATTAACACTGACCTAACATTCTTTATGTAATTCAAGTTCTTAGTTGAGCTGGACTGGTATACTACTTTTCTCTAGAGGCAACTGAAGAATAATCAAGAAATACTATGTTTATGGGGCTTCCCTGATGGCTCAGACCTTAAAGAATCTACCCACAATGCAAGAGACCTGGGTTCAATCCCTGGGTCAGGAAGATCCCGTGGAGAAGGGACTGGCAACCCACTCCAGTATTCTTGCCTGAAGAATTCCAAGGACAGAGGAACGTGGCTACAGTTCATGGGGTTGCAGAGTTGGACACAACTGAAAGACTAATGCTTTCTTTCTTCACTATATTTATAAGCAACATAAAAAAGGAACTGAAGAAAACTGATTTACACATCATTTGCACATCATTAAACCAGCCCCAATATACATCTCTTTAGTACCTATAGGGCCATTGCATCACATTTCAAAGAATTAGTGCAAACTTCATTTCCTCCTTCCTCTACCATTTGCTCCACCCTTATGGGGATCTAGAAGATGGTACCCCACCTGCTCCAAAGGCAGTATCTTCAATACATAACACTGTCCCTAATAGGAGGTAAAAATACAACATAAAATAAAAAAGTGATTGGGGGAGGGGAAAGAGCAGAAAATGAAACAGACAATAACTCAAGTAAGGTAAGCTAGCAAAACACACTGCTATGGGCAAAGTATATATTTAAAAGAAAAAGGCAGCCCAAGTCAATACAGGCAAAAAGCAGTTTATGAAATTAAGTGAAGACCTTAAATTACCTACCCTGTAACTATACTAAAGAACATAACAGTTAACAAGTTATACAAAATTCTGAAAAGAATATTTTAAATAAATAGGCTATGAAGAACTACTTAGGCAGTATGAACCAATGAGGAGCAGATATTAAAAATATATTTTAAAAACAGAATCAGCAGGTCAGATGTCCTTAAAAATAGAAAAGATTGCTAAAGTTACATCAAATTCCATATCAAATTAAGGATGACTTTTTGTTTCCAAAAGATACAGAATGTTTCAGATACTTAAATGGCTTTTTGAACCATTTTAAAAGCACTGTCATATTTAAAAGGTAGAAGTATGGTAAAAATATAAATATTCAATAAGGGATTATATGAATAAACTACAGTACAGCCACATAATGGAATACAATACCCAATTAGAGTATGAATATGGCTTAGCACAACATTATTAGTATGTTAATACAAGCCAACAAAATCAGAAAAGGAATATGTATGTATGTCTATGTTGTATACATATTCACAGAAGCTCAGTTTTCAACCTAAGAACATTTCTAGACAGAACATGCTATGCTCTACAAGTTCACTCACTCTGTCCACCATCATTCACCAGCTCTAGAGATCACATATATGGTCACTTATCTCAGTCATATAGCTGTTTGTTGGCCTAGCCACATGCTTCCACTATCAGGCTGTTATAATCACTTACTTTACATTAGAAGCAATAATGGATCAAAGATGAATATACTATTTCTAACAAATAATCTATAATCTATTAAAACATATATGCATAAAATTTACATGAAAAACTTATAATGGAGACTATAAACAGAAAGTTTTGAATAGAGACTACCAAGGCTTGTATATTAATTCCACTACTTAGAAGCTCTATGATCTGAATACATTACTTAACCTTTTAAACTTATTTCTTAATTTATAAATGGGAAAAATAATAGAATACTACAATATTTTGAGGAGTAAATGAGACAACCCAAACAAAAAGCGTATAATATCTAAGATATAATAAGCCCTTAACAAATATTAGCTATTATCTACTTCCTGGTACAGTCTGGACACAGTAAATGAATACTTCTTTACTCGATGAATAATGTGAATGTAAGACAAGTGCACAAAGAGAAATACTAACAAAATATCCTGGGTGTTCAGAAGGCGTAATCTTTGGTTGGACCAAGGAAAGTTGTCAGAAGGAATTGGCATTTGATTTGGAGGGACAGTAATACATGGCAGAAGTATCAGGAATCAAAGTTAAATAACTAGGTTGGGGACAAACGTCAGGTTGGCTTGAAAGGCCCTACTCTTTGCTAAGAAACTTACTGCAAGAGGCAAATATATCTGAAAATTCATATTTTTTTGAAATTCAAGCAATATGCCTTTTATATGGAAGCACTGTTACACAAACTATAACATACAAAATACAAGTGCATAGTAAACAATGATTGCAGTTGCCCACAGAATCTTAATTTAGATAAAAATCTGTAATCAGATATTGCTGCTCTTAGAATGTGAGATCAATTTTGTAATGATAGAAATAACAATCCTCTTAAAACTATGCCTGAGTCAATACATTCTTAAAATTTGGGCAGCAGTTTCTATTATTCGCATATTCTGTGCACCACCCCCCCAACAATTTGCAACTCCGTATCTCTACCCTACAAAAGTGGTATCCCTTTGTCTTTGACCTATGTCCCTAACCCTTTGTTCTATACCAAAGTGATGGAACTAGTTCACTGATAAAATGCACTTTTTTTTTTTTTTTTTTTTTAATTTCTGGCTGACAGGAATGGCTTGTGGGAATTTCCCAACCAGGGAATTCTGAGCCACAGCAATGAAAGCACAGACCCTATCCACTAGACCACTAAGGAACTCTTGACAAAAGGCATTTGCACTTTAACACACATTTTCTACCTGACTGAAATTGATATCAAAATGTATCTTAGACTTCCGGTCAGTCATGGCTTAATTGTGTGAAAATCTTTGACACCTTCTGATTAATGTAAGATAGTATCCAAATCAAAGCAACCTTGAGTTGATATTTGGTAGCTATGCTTGCATGAATAGAAACTAAGCTATGTTTCCAGGAATTTTTTTCTCTCTTCTCCTTTACATTTTTGTACTCATTTAACGGTTTGGGTTTTCATCATCCATTACTCAATAATTTTACTCAAATATATCAAGCTCCTACTATGTGCCAGGCACATATTCTTGGTGCTGGGGCTAAATACTTCACAAAATATTTTTTAAAGCCATTTTAGATGTCAAATATCATCCCTTTTATATTGGTTGTCTTCCGTATCTTTACAAGAGGGAATTTAGTAGTTGCAACCTCTAAAAATTCATAGTTCTTTCACACCCAATCTCAGAGAACAGCCATTTTCCTGAAATCCCATTTCACAATCATTCTTTATTGGGTGGAAATAGGTGTAAGTAGTTCACTTGCATAATCCTTGTGAAGATGTACCACCAAAGGCGTATTACACCTGGGCAATTTTTTTCCAAGGACTAACACTTGAGAATGAAGTTCCTAAATACTGTATGATAAGACAGAATTAAGAGGTCTAAGGAAAATCGAGCATAAATTCTGGGTCCAAAAATTTTTTTTAGGTAAATTCATTAGATTGTTCAAGAAGAAAAACATCACAAAATCTACAAACTTCCCCCAACCCTCTTTGAAGTGGGCTTCCCACCTCCCACCAACACCGGGCACTACTGTCCCCACTATATTCTTAGAGGACATTCAACTCCCTGCCTGTAACTCGTGGTAGGTAAATGACTAAAGTTTACTTAAGGGTCTCCTGTTATCACATTAATAAAGTACCTTTCACTCCCATCCTCTCCCTTTGGAACAGCCCCTTGGGAGAATCCAGGAAGGCTGAGTTCCCAGGAGGTCATCCAGGAGGAGGGGGCGCGCCGCAGACTCGGCCACAGCCACGGCTGCACCTGACAGGATATAGGGCAACCTGGAAGAGAGTGCTCGCTCCGCAAATCAGAGCCCTGACAGGGGCCTGGAAACTTTCCCAGCCTTGCTCCAGAGGCCTGGGCCCTCCCCACCCTCCTAGGTCAGGCTGCAGCGGCGAATGCTATCTCTCCTGAGCGTTGTGGTCCGCGACGCCGCGAAGCCGGGTCCAAAGCCAGCGGCGGGGTGACCGCGGCCTGACGCCGCCCCGCTGGCACCTACCGTCCGCGGAGAGGCCGCCACCCTCACAGCCTCTTTCGCGGAACCGCCGCTCACCTGCAGGCCGGGAAGCGCCACCCCGCCGTCGCCTCGGGTGTGTGTGGGGCGGGGTGGCAAACAGAGATGCTTTATCAATTCCCCGCCCACGGACTCGGCCCGCCCCTGCCTCTACGCCATTGGCTGCCGTGGCCGCCGCTCGTCTAACGAGGCTCGCCCGTTGGCCCGGAGAACGCTGCCGTTCTGGCTGAGGGCCCGCCCGGGTCCGGCCTCACAATGGAAAGCGCGTCCCAAGCCGTTCCGGGTTAGTGCCCTGACTCCGCCCCCCGTGACTCGGCCTCCCGCCGGAGCTCCTTGGCGACGGGCCCCGTCAATCTAGAGCACTGTGAGGAAGGATTGGCCCCGCGCGGTCGCCGGCTGCGCAGTTCTGCCCGATTGGAGCACAGTCAGCTTCATCTCCAAACCATTCCTGTCCTTGACCCAAACCTGTTAAAAGGGCAAAGAGGAAGTCGGACCCTCGCATTTCCTCAGCAGGTTCCGAACCCAGCATCACCTTCTGCTCAGCCAGTTCATTTCAGTTCAGTTCAGTCACTCAGTCCTGTCCGACTCTTTGCGACCCCATGAATCGCAGCACGCCAGGCCTCCCTGTCCATCACCAACTCCTGGAGTTCACTCAAACTCACGTCCATCGAGTAGGTGATGCCATCCAGCCATCTCATCCTCTGTCGTCCCCTTTTCCTCCTGCCCCCAATCCCTCCCAGCCTCAGAGTCTTTTCCAGTGAGTCAACTCTTCGCATGAGGTGGCCAAAGTACTGGAGTTTCAGCTTTCGCATCATTCTTTCCAAACAACACCCAGGGCTGATCTCCTTTAGAATGGACTGGTTGGATCTTATTGCAGTCCAAGGGACTCTCAAGAGTCTTCTCCAACACGGTGACCTAATTTTGTCTCAGTCATTCCCTCTAAAACTACCCCTCCAAAGGTCACTGGTGATTTCCTTGCGGCTAAATCTAGTCATCACTTCTCAGGTCTTATCTTACCTCCTCATAAATATTTGACTTGTTGACCTTTCTTCATTTGATTTCTATAATGCTTACCCTGGTTTCCTTCCCTCTCAGTTCTTTTCTCTATCCCCTTTGCAATTGCCGAGGCTTTAGCTGCTATCTCAAGTTCTAGTTCTAGTGTTACTAATGGGTCTGTCTTTCCATTGCCTTTGTTCAGGCCTCCATTGAAATCCTCAGTTACATCAGTAGCATCCTTACTGGGCTGTCAATCATACTGCCAAGAGGACTGTAGTCTATTCTTCCTACTGAAGCTAAGACAAGCTGCTTACAGGTCACTAGTGGAACCATACTCACGATAAAGTACAAACTCTTTACAAGAGTTTCTTCTGTTTTTCTCTCAGGCTTCATCTTTCATCAACATTACCCCTCTTTCATTTACCTTCTTCCTTACCCCAATTACCTTGGTTTCTTTCAATTCCTGGACTTGAACCAGTGGCCTTGGTTTTAGTTTGCATTGCATTGTTTCCACTCAGAATGATTTCTCCCTACCTATTCCCTGCTATGCCCAGAATTTGTTTTAAAAGTTATTTTCCAAGTAAGCCTTCCTTTCTCTCCATTCACCCTATCTCCACTTACAAGTTGTCCCTCTAATGTAGGTTTGCCAGATAAAAGACAGGATACTCAACTAAATTTGTAGTTCAGATATGTAACATAATTTTTAGTATAACCGTATCCTATGTAATATTTGACATCCTGTATTTTTATTTGGTAAATCTGCCAACCCTACTTCAGAATGCTCCCACGGTAGTTAGCTCCTTTCCTCTGACAGCTCTTATCACATATTTCAGGTGGGTAGGTCTTCCTTGTCCACTGCTGAAATTTCTTTTCAGTGCCTAAAATATAAGAGGCACTCAAAAGAGTTTTCATAAATAAATAAAGGAATATTCTGGGTGAATTGTGAATACTTGCTCAATATTCCTGAAGGAATTCTCTTCCATAAAATAGAAGTACTTATGAAATAATGCTCTTTGAAATGTAAACAGTTTTGTTTTTGGAAAAATATGACATCTTGTGTTTTATAATTTGGGGTTTTGTTTGTAGTGGACATTTTCTGTGTGAGTGTAGTGAAAAGGCAAAAGAACAATCCATCGTTATTATGACCAGACTCTTTCTGACCTTTTCAGAGTCTGTCTACTATTTAAATCTATTTATTTACCTAAGTAAAAGGGTTAAGGCCTAGTAAGTCAGTAAGTATTAAGAACTTTCTGCCTTTATGTCATGAACTCTTTAAGCTTCCTCCAATTACCTCAATCTCTTTGCTGATTGAGAGGTCTTTTCCAGATACCCTCTCTTTTTTTGGTCTCATCTGTATCTTATCTGAGTAGGCACAGAGCAACAAGGGAGAGATGAAAGGTAATCCAAAATGCTTAACATTAATATTAGTACCCCATTACTAACCTGATAGTCTTCTTGCAAATTTGATTTTTGAGATAATAATTTCAGGCAAGAAAATTGACCTAATACTTATTCTAGAACTGAGTTTGTTCCACTGTAGGAGCCACTTGGTAGATGAGCCCTTGAGATTTGGCTACTACAACCGAGTAACTGAATTTTAATTTAAAAACTAATACTCAATTCAGTTAATGCATAATGTCTAAGTATGTTTGGGAAACCTGAGTGATGTGAATCTACTTTTTCAATTATAAACTTTTTGATATATAAGTACAGATTTAATATTGCTGATAAAGAATATCTGAATTGAGATATGCTCTAAGTTTAAAATATATACATGATTTTGAAGATTTAACATAAAATGTAAAAAATCAGTGTCACACTGATCATTTTATATTTAGTATACGGAAAACTTGGAATTATAATATATTGCATAATTATGTTAAGGAAATATATTATTAAAATTAATTATACTTGTAAATTTTTTTTATTTTTAAAATGAGTCTAATAAGAAATTTAAATGTATATATTTGAATAGTATAATATTTCTCGGAAAATGCTGTACTAGACTGTGCCTGGCCATAGCTTATCAAAAATTTCAGAGTGGAAATATAGTTGTTAACTAAAATCTACCTATTTCACTGTGTATTATTTAACCAAAAAAATCACTTTTCCTGTCTCTGCCAAACATACCGCTGCTGCTGCTGCTGCCAAGTTGCGCCAGTCGTGTCCAACTCTGTGCGACCCCATAGATGGCAGCACACCAGGCTCCGCTGTCCCTGGGATTCTCCAGGCAAGAATACTGGAGCGGATTGCCATTTCCTTCTCCAGTGCGTGAAAGTGAAGTTGTGTCCAACTCTTCGCAACCCCATGGGCTGTAGCCTACCAGACTCCTCCATCCGTGGGATTTTCCAGGCAAGAGTACTGGAGTGGGTTGCCATTGCCTTCTCCCAAACATAATTTAAGATAAAAACCCAGTGAACATATTATATATGTTGTTAACTCTACTTAACTATATCAGTGCTGTTATCAATCTCCCTTTTTGCCTTTGCACATGCTGTTTCCTTTTCCTTAGCACATGTACTGCTTCCTCCTTGTCTTGTCTGTATGACATACTCTTATTACGCTTTAAAATAGACTCTTCCCTGACAGTGTTAGGGATCAACATTTCCTTTTTTCTATGAGTTTTACACTAATACCGTTGCTATTATTGTTGTTCAGTTCCTAAGTCCTGTCTGACTATTTGGACCCCATAGACTGCAGCATGTCAGGCTTCTCTGTCCATCACCATCTCCTGGAGTATGCTCAGTTTCATGTCCATTGGGTCGGTGATGCCATCCAACCATTTCATCCTCTGTCGTCCCCTTCTCCTCCTGCCTTCAATCTTTCCCAGCATCAGGGTCTTTTCCAATAAGGCTCTTCACATCAGGTGGCCAACATATTGGAGCTTCAGCTTCAGCATCCAGTCCTTCTCATGAATATTCAGGCATGATTTCCTTTAGGATTGACTGGTTTGATTTCCTTGCCATCCAAGGGAATCTCAAGAGTCTTCTACAACACCACAGCTCAAAAGCATCAATTCTTCAGCTCTCGGCTTTCTTTGTAGTCCAACTCTCACATCCATACATGACTATTGGAAAAATAATAGCTTTGACTATATGGACTTTGTCAGCAAAGTAATGTCTCTGCATTCTAATATGCTGTTGAGGTTTGTCATAACTTTTCTACCAATAAACAAGCATCTTTTAATTTCATGGTTGCAGTCATTTTGGAGCCCAAGAAAATTAAGTCTGTCAGTTTCCAATGTTTCCCCATCTATTTGCAGTGAAGAGATGGGACCAGATGCCATGAACTTAGTTTTTTGAACATTGAGGTTTAAGCCACCTTTTGCACTCTGCTCTTTCACCTTGATCAAGAGGCTCTCTAGTTCCTCTTTGCTTTCTGCCATAAGTTCGGTGTCATCTGCATATGTGAAGTTACTGATATTTCTCCTTGAAATCTTGATTCCACCCTGTCCTTCATCCAGCTTGTGATTCATCCAGCCCAGCATTTCTCATGATGTACTCTGCACATAAGATAATAAGCAGGGTGACAATATACAGCCTTGACATACTCCTTTTCCAATTTGGAACCAGTCCATGTTACATGTGCAGCTCTAACTGTTGCTTCTTGACCTGCATACAGGTTTCTGAGGAGGCAGGTGAGCTGGTCTGGTATTCCCATCTCTTTAAGAATTTCCCACAGATTGTTGTGATCTCCACAGTCAAAGGCTTTAGCATAGTCAATGAAGCAGAAGTAGATGTTTTTTTTTCTGGAATTCTCTTGCTTTTTTCTATGATCCAACAGATATTGGCAATTTGATCTCTGATTCCTCTGCCTTTTCTAAATTCTTCTTGAACATCTGGAAGTTCATGGTTCATGTATAGTTGAAGCCTAGCTTGTAGAATTTTGAGCATTATTTTGCTAGTGTGTGAGATGAGTGCAATTGTGTGGTACTTTGAGCATCCTTTGGCATTGCATTTCTTTGGGATTGGAATGAAAACTGACCTTTTCCAGTCCTATGGGCCACTGCTGGGTTTTCCAAATTTGCTGGCATATTGAGTGCAGCCTTCCCCAGTACCATCTTGAAGGATTGGAAATAGCTCAGCTGGAATTCCATCACCTCTACTAGCTTTGTTCATAGTGATGCTTCCTAAGGCTCACTTAACTTTGGGTTCCAGGATGTCTGGCTATAGGTGAATGATCACACCATCATGGTTATCTGGGTCATTAAGATCTTTTTTGTATAGTTCTTCTGTGTATTCTTGCCACCTCTTCTTAATATCTTCTGCTTATATTAAGTCCATACAGTTTCTCTCCTTTATTGTGCCCATCTTTGCATGAAATGTTCCCTGGTATCTCAAATTTTCTTGAAGAGCTCTTTAGTCTTTCTCATTTTATTGTTTTCCTCTATTTGCATTGATCACTTAGGAAGGCTTTCTTATCTCTCCTTTCCATTCTTTGGAGCTCTGCATTCAGATGGGTATCTTTCCTTCTGTCTTTTGTCTTTAGCTTCTCTTCTTTCTGCAGCTATTTGTAAGGCCTCCTTAGACAATCATTTTTCCTTTTTGCATTTCATCTTCTTGGGGATGGTTTTGATCACTGCCTCCTGTACAATGTTACAAGCCTCCGTCCTTAGTTCTTCAGTCACTCTATCTGTCAAATCTAGTCCCTTGAATCTATTTATCACTTTCACTGTATACTCGTAAGGGATTTATTTAGGTCATACCTGAATGGTCTAGTGGTTTTCCCTACTTTCTTCAATTTAAGTCTGAATTTTGCAATGCGGAGTTCTTGATCTGAGCCATAGCCAGCTCCTGGTCTTGTTTTTGCTGACTGTATAGATCTTCACCAACCTCTCCTGCAAAGAATATAATTAATCTGATTTCAGCATTGACCATCTGGTGATGTCCATGTGTAGAGTCTTCCCATGACCAGTGCATTCTCATGGCAAAACTCTGTTAATCTTTGCCCTACTTCATTTTGTATTCCAAGGCCAAACTTGCCTGTTATTCCAGGTATCTCTTGGCTTCCTACTTTTGCATTTCAGTCTCCTGTGATGAAAAGGACATCTTTTTTTGGTATTAGTTCTAGAATGCCTTGTACGTCTTCATAAAATCATTCACCTTCAGATTCTTCAGTATTAGTAGTGTGAGCATAGACTTGGGTTACTGTGATATTGAATGGTTTGCCTTGGAAATGAACAGAGATCATTTTGTCATATTTGAGATTGTAACCAAGTACTGAATTTTGGACTCTTGTTGAGTATGAGGACTGCTCATTTCTTCTAAGGGATTCTTGCCCGCAGTAGGAGATATTATGATCATCTGAATTAAATTCACCCATTCTGATCCATCTTAGTTCACTGATTCCTAAAATGTTGATGTTCTTTCTTGCCATCTCCTGTTTGACCACTTCCAGTTGCCTTGATTCATGGACCTAACATTCCAGGTTCCTATGCAATATTGTTCTTTACAACATCGGACTTTATTTCCATCACCCATCACATCCACAACTGTGTGTTGTTTTTACTTTTGCTCAGTTTCTTCATTCTTTCTGGAGCTATTTCTCCACTCTTCTCCAGTAGCATATTGGGTACCTACCAACCTGGGGAGTTCTTCTTTCAGTGTCATATATTTTTGCCTTTTCATACTGTTCATGGGGTTCTCAAGTCAAGAATACTGAAGTGGTTTGCAGTTCCCTTCTCCAGCGGACCACATTTTGTCAGAACTCTCCACCATGACCTCTGTCTTTGGTGGCCCTACACATCATGGCTCATAGTTTAACTGAGTTTTACAAGGCTCTGATCCAAGTGATCAGTTTGGTTAGTTGTCTGTAATTGTGGTTTCCATTTTGTCTACCCTCTGATGGATAAGGATAAGAGGCTTGTGGAAGCTTCCTGATGGGAGGGACTGGCTGTGGGGGAACCTGGGTCTTGATCTGATAGGCAGGGCTATGCTTATTAAATCTTTAATCCAGTTTTCTGTTGCTAGGTGGGGCTAGGAGTAATGGCAGTAATGGCTACCTCCTTCAAAATACTTATTCCAGAACTGTTTTATTCGATGCCCCTGACCCCAGAGCAGGCCACTGTTGACCCATGCCTCCTCTGGTGACTCCTGGACAGTCACAGGCAAGACTCCAGGAAACTCACTGGCTCAGTCTTTTGTGGGGTCACTGCTCCTTTCTCCTGGGTCCTGTTGCACACAAGGTTTTGTTTGTGCCCTCCAAGAGTCTGTTTTCCCCATCCTGTGGAAATTCTATAGTTAAATACCACTGGCCTTAAAAAATCAAATTTCCTGGGGGTTCTTAGTCCTTTTGCCAGATCCCCAGGTTGGAAAATTTGTTGTGGGACCTATAACTTTCACAACAGTGTAGAACTTCTTTGGTATAATTGTTCTTCAGTTTGTAGGTCGTCTGCTCAGTGGCTCTATGGCAGAGCTCACATGCCATACTCAAGACGGTATCTTTTAATATCCATTTTCTAAAAAAGAAAACATGTCCAGAGTGATTTATGACTTATCTAATAAACTAATCAGTGGGTAATCTGAGACTACCTCAGAAGTTGGCAGCTCCTGCTATATTTTCTCTCTATTATATAACTTCAGAGTCATACTGTTCCTCTTCATGTAGCATGTTCTTCTATATGAAATTATTTGATTTTTCAAAAACTTTGCAATTGAGAAACAAAAGACAGACAAACATAAAATAGACCCATGTTATGTCCTTTCTGAATTCCTTCCATTTCTATAGTACCCAGCTAGAAGATGTAATAGCTGCTAAAATTGCTAGATTCTTACTAAATACTATGGACTTCCCTCATGGTTCAGATGGAAAAGAGTCCACCTGTAATGCAGGAGACCTCAGTTCAATCCCTGGGTCAGGAAGATCCCCTGAAGAAGGAAATAGCAACCGACTCCAGTATTCTTGCTTGGAGAATTTCATGGACAGAGGAGCCTGGTGGGCTAAAGTCCATGGGTTCGCAAAGAGCTGGACACGATTGAGCAACTTTCACTCATTTTTAAGTACTATGCTTACATTATCTCTTCAAAGGGGTTTATAGTTAGGGAAAATAAGTCAGGGGGCTTAGTTTATATTGAGCTATGTAGGCCGTTTTGGATATTTTGGAAACTAATCCCTCATTGGTTCATCATTTACAAATAGTTTCTCCCATTCTATACTTCATCTGATTTGTTTTGATTATGTTTTCCTTTGCTGCACAAAAACTTTTAGATTTATTTAGGTACCATTTTTTGGTTTTGTTTTGTTTTTATTTCTGTACATCTAAAAAAATAGATTCAAAAAAGTATTGCTGCAATTGGTATCAGAGTGATCTAAATATGTTTCCCTCTAGAAGTTTTATAGTATCTGGTGTTACACTTAAATTCATAATTCATTTTGAGTTTATTTTTATGTGTGGTATTAGAGAATGTGCCAATATCACTCTTTTACATGTAGCTGGATTCTTGCTCCCATCGTCATAGATAAATTGACCATAGGTTCAAGGGTTTATTTCTGGGATTTCTATACTGTTCCATTGATCTATGTGTCTGTTTTTCTGCCAATACCATTGACTATTATAGCACTGTAGTACAGTCTGAAGTCAGAGAACATGACCCCTCCAGCTTTATTCTTTTCTCAAAAAACTTTTGATTATTTGTGGTGTTTTGTGTTTCAATACAAATTAAAAACTTGTTTTTTCTAGTTATATGTAAAGTACCACTGGTAATTTGATTGGGATGGCATTGAATCTGTACATTGTCTTGGGTAATATAGTCATGTTAACAGTATGGATGCTTCCAATCCAAGAACATGATATATCTTTCTATCTGTGTTGTCTTCAGTTTCTTTCATAAGCATCTTACACTTTTTGGACTACAGGAGTCTCAGCCTCTTTGGGTAGTTTTATCCATCAGTTCAGTTTAGTTCAGTTCAGTCACTCAGTCGTGTCTGACTCTTTGCGACCCCATGAATCGCAGCAAGCCAGGCCTCCCTGTCCATCACTAACTCCCGGAGTTCACTCAGACTCACGTCCATCGAGTCAGTGATGCCATCCAACCATCTCATCCTCTGTCGTCCCCTTCTCCTCCTGCCCCCAATCCCTCCCAGCATCAGAGTCTTTTCCAGTGAGTCAACTCTTCGCATGAGGTGGCCAAAGTACTGGAGTTTCAGCTTTAGCATCATTCCCTCCAAAGAACACCCAGGGCTGATCTCCTTCAGAATGGACTGGTTGGATCTCCTTGCAGTCCAAGGGACTCTCAAGAGTCTTCTCCAACACCACAGTTCAAAAGCATCAATTCTTCGGCGCTCAGCCTTCTTCACAGTCCAACTCTCACATCCATACATGACCACAGGAAAAACCATAGCCTTGACTAGATGAACCTTTGTTGGCAAAGTAATATCTCTGCTTTTGAATATGCTATCTAGGTTGGTCATAACTTTCCTTCCAAGGAGTAAACGTCTTTTAATTTCATGGCTGCAATCACCATCTGCAGTGATTTTGGAGCCCCAAAAAATAAGTCTGACACTGTTTCCACTGTTCCCCCATCTGTTTCCCATGAAGTGATGGGACCAGATGCCATGATCTTCGTTTTCTGAATGTTGAGCTTTAAGCCAACTTTTTCACGCTCCACTTTCACTTTCATCAAGAGGCTTTTTAGTTCCTCTTCACTTTCTGCCATAAGGGTGGTGTCATCTGCATATCTGAGGTTATTGATATTTCTCCTGGCAATCTTGATTCCAGCTTGTGTTTCTTCCAGTCCAGCGTTTCTCATAGGTATTTTATTATTTTTGATGCAGCGGTAAATGGGATTCTTTCCTTAATTTCTCTTCCTGATAGTTTGTTGTTAACATATAGAAATGCATAGATTTCTGCATATTAATTTTCAATTTGCTACATCACTGAATTCATTGATGAGCTCTAGTAGTTTTCTGATGGTGTCTTTATGATTTTTCTGTGCATAGGATCATGTCATCTGCAAATACCAATAATTTTTTTTAATCTATCTTTAAAAATCTTTTTGAAGAAAGAAATACATTTCAATTTCCTCATTTTTTATTGGATTATAAATGATATACAATAGTGTTAGGATTTCAGGAGTACAGCAAAGTGAATCTGTTATACATATACGAATATCTACTTGATTTTAGATTCTTTTACCATAAAGGCCATTGCAGAGTATTGATTAAAGTTTCCTGTGCTATACAGTAGGTCCTTATTAATTATCAATTTATATATAGTAGTGTGTATATGGGGCTTCCCATGTGGCGCAATGGTAAAGAATCTGCCTGCAATGCAGAAGACACAAGGGACATGAGTTCGATCCCTGGGTTGAGAAAATCCCTTGGAGTAGGAAATGGCAACCCACTCCAGTATTCTTGCCTGGAAAACCCCATGGGCAGAGGAGCTTGGAGGGCTACAGTCCAAGGGGTCACAAAGAGTCAGACATGACTGAGTGACTGAGCACACATGCACAGTGTGTATATATCAATCCCAATCTCCCAATTTATCCTTGCTCTTACCTCCCCCTGTCCTGCTAACCATAAGTTTGTTCTCTATGTCTATGACTCTATTTCTGTTTGGTAAATAAGTTCATTTGTACAATATTTTTTAGATTACACTAAGTAAAATATGATATTTCCCCTTCACTGCCTGACTTACTTCATTCAGTATGACAGTGTCTAGGTCCATCCATGTTGCCACAAAGGGCATTATTTCCCTTTTATGATTGAGTAATAGTCCATTGTAGAATGCACTGGTCATTGTAAACACCCTCTTCCAACAACACAAGAGAAGACTCTACACATGGACATCACTAGATGGTCATCACTGAAATCAGACTGATTATATTCTTTGAAGCCAAAGATGGAGAAGCTCTATACAGTCAGCAGAAACAAGACCAGGAGCTGACTGTGGCTCAGATCAAGAACTCCTTATTGCCAAATTCAGACTTAAATTGAAGAAAGTAGGGAAAGCCACTAGACCATACAGGTATGACCTAAATCAAATCCCTTATGACTATACAGTGGAAGTGAGAAATTTAAGGGACTAGATCTGATGGACTAGATCCATGGACACAGCTTCATGACATTGTAGAGGAGACAGGGATCAAGACCATCCCCAAGAAAAATAAATGCAAAAAAGCAAAATGGCTGTCTGAGGAGGCCTTACAAATAGCTATGAAAAGAACAGAAGGGAAAAGCAAAGGAGAAAAGGAAAGATATACCCATTTGAATGCAGAGTTCCAAAGAATAGCAGGGAGAGATAAGAAAGCCTTCTTCAGTGATCAGTGTGAACAAATATAGGAAAACAATAGAATGGGAAAATCTAGAGATCTCTTAAAGAAAATTAGAGATACCTAGGAAACATTTCACGGAAAAATGGGCTTGAAAAAGGACAGAAATTGTATGGACCTAACAGAAGCAGAAGATACTAAAAAGAGGTGGCAAGAATACACAGAAGAACTATGTATAAAAGATCTTCATGACCCAGATAATCACGATGGTGTGATCACTCACCTAGAGCCAGACATCCTGGAATGTGAAGTCAAGTAGGAAGCATCACTATGAACAAAGCTAGTGGAGGTGATGGAATTCCAGTTGAGCTATTTCAAATCCTAAAAGATGATGCTGTTCAATATGCTCAATATGCCAGCAAATTTGGAAAACTCAGCAATAGCCACAGGACTGGAAAATTTTCAGTTTTCCTTCCAATCCCAAAGAAAAGCAGTGCCAAAGAATGCTCAAACTACCGCACAATTACACTCATCTCACATGCTGGTAAAATAATGCACAAAATTCTCCAACCAGTCTTCACCAATTCATGAACCGTGAGCTTCCAGATGTTTAAGCTCATTTTAGAAAGGGCAGAGGAACCAAAGATCAAATTGCCAACATCCGCTGGAACATTGAAAAAGCAAGAGAGTTCCAGAAAAACATCTATTTCTGCTTTATTGACTATGCCAAAGCCTTTGACTGTGTCAATCACAATAAACTGTGGAAAATTCTGAAAATGGAAATACCAGATCACCTGACCTGCCTCTTGAGAAATCTGTATGCAGGTCAGGATGCAACCATTAGACCTGGACATGGAACAACAGACTGGTTCCAAATAGGAAAAGGAGTATGTCAAGGCTGTATATTGTCACCCTGCTTATTTAACTTATATGCAGGGTACATCATAAGAACTGCTGGGCTGGAGGAAGCACAAGCTGGAATCAAGACTGCTGAGAGAAATATCAATAACCTCAGATATGCAGATGACACCACCCTTGTGGCAGAAAGTGAAGAAGAACTAAAGAGCATTGATGAAAGTGAAAGAGGAGAATAAAAAAGTTGGCTTAAAACTCAGCATTCAGAAAACTAAGATCATGGCATCTGGTCCCATCACTTCATGTCAAATAGATGGGGAAACATTGGAAACAGTGGCAGACTTTATTTTGGGGGGGTCCAAGATCACTGCAGATAGTGATTGCAGCCGTGAAATTAAAAGACGCTTACTCCTTGGAAGGAAAGTAATGACCACCCTAGACAGTATGTTAAAAAGCAGAGACATTACTTTGCCAACAAAGGTCTATCTAGTCAAAGCTATAGCTTTTCCAGCAGTCATGTATGTATGTGAGAGTTGGACTATAAAGAAAGCTGAGCACCGAAGAATTGATGCTTTTGAACTGTAATGTCTGAGAAGACTTTTGAGAGTCCCTTGGACTGCAAGGAAATTCAACCAGTCCATCCTAAAGGAAATTAGTCCTGAATACTTGGAAGGAATGATGTTGAAGCTGAAACTCCAATACTTAGGCCACCTGATGCAAAGAGCTAACTCATTTGAAAAGACCCTGATTCTGGGAAAAATAGAAGGATAGAGAAGGGGACGACAGAGGATGAGATGATTGGATGGCATCACTGACTCAATGGACATGAGTTTGAGTAACCTCCGAGAGTTGGTGATGGATAGGGAGGCCTGGTGTGCTGCATTCCATGGGGTTACAAAGAGTTGGACACGACTAAGCAACTGAACTGAACGGAACTGTCTGAAGACACACAACTAGTAAGGTGAGCAGCTCAGAATAGAATCAGGAACTATTTTCTTGAAACCGCACTGCCTCTGTATAAAAGTTTTTATTAACCAGATCACTAAATTGACTAGAACACTCAATTCCAAGATGCTATATTTGGAAATATCACAGTTGTGAAACTTTATTTCATCAACATCTTCTACTGTATTACCAGAAAGAAATTGGCTTTTGTTCAACATTATAAGGTTATTATCCAACTAATTATTGAAATGTGAGCACTTCTATGATTAAAATGGCTCAAAGTTTGAGAATTATTGAATTACATTATTGACCAATTGTGCAGATTGAGTCACTCAGCGGACTATAAATTAGAAATATGCTTGCTCTGTAGAAGAAAAATAGCCAATATAATTTTACTGCTACTTTGATTTCTCCTCTGCTTATCCTTTATTCAGAGAAGCAGAATTGATTTTTGTTCCCTCTTTCAAATTACCTTAGTCAAGAAACAATGAAACATAGAATTCCTTTAAGACTTTGTAACTTGTTTAAAGAATTAGAAAATCATTTTTATAATTTAAAAATGTAGGATACTTTCTAATCATATTGAAACAAAATGTATAAATTTGAATGAGAAACAGTAATATTTCTTAAAAGATTGTTATTAAAATAGCATAGTAGGATAATATCTGCATTTTAAAAAATTTTTTAGTTTATTTTAATTGGATATAATTACTTTACACTATTGTGATGGTTTTGGCTATACATCAACATAAATCAGCCATGGGTATACATGTGTCCCCCCACCATGAACCCCATCCCACCTCCCTTCCCACTCTGTACCTCTGAGTTGTCCCAGAGCACTGGCTTTGGGTGCCCTGCTTCGTGCATCAAACTTGCACTGGTCATCTATTTTACACATGGTAATATATATGTTTCAATGTTATTCTTTCACATCATCCCACCCTTACCTTCTCTCACAGACCCCAAAAGTCTGTCCTTTACATCTGTCTCTTGTTGCTCTGCATGTAGGATCATTGTTGCCATCTTTATAAATTCCATATATATGCATTAATATATAGTATTTGTCTTTCTCTTTCTGACTTACTTCACTCTGTATAATAGGATCCAGTTTCATCCACCTTATTAGAAGTAACTCAGATGTGTTCCTTTTCAATAGCTGAGTAATATTCTACTAGGTATGTGTACCACAGCTTCCTTATCCATTCATCTGCTGATGGACATCTATTGCTTCCATGTCCACTATGAATAGTGCTGCAATTAATATTGGGGTACATATATCTCTTTCAGTTCTGGTTTCCTCTGGGTGTATGCCCAGCAGGGGGATTGCTGGTTCATATGGAAGTTCTATTTCCAGTTTTTTTTTTTTAAGAATTTCCATACTGTTCTCCATAGTGGCTGTACAAGTTTGCTTTCCCACCAATAGTATAAGAGGGTTTCCTTTTCTGTACACCCTCCCCAGCATTTATAGTTCATAGACTTTTTTATAATGGCCATTATGACCACTGTGAGATGATACCTCATTGTGGTTTTGATTTGCATTTCTCTAATGATGAGTAACATTGAGCATCTTTACAGGTGTTTATTAGCCATCTAAATGTCTTCTTTGAAGAAATGACTGTTTAGTTCTTTGGACCACTTTTTGATTGAGTTGTTCATTTTTCTGGTATTGGGTTTCATGAGCTACTTGTATATTTTAGAGGTTAATTCTTTGTCAGTTTTTTCATTTGCTATTATTTTCTTCTATTCTGAAGCTGTCTTTTCTCCTTGCTTATAGTTTCTATCATTGCACAAAAACTTTCAAGTTGAATTAGGTTGCATCTGTTTATTCTTGTTTTTATTTCCATTACTGTAGGAGGTGTGTCATAGAGGATCTTACTGTGGTTTATGTCAGAGAGAGTTCTGCCTATGTTTTCCTCTGAGAGTTTTATAGTTTCTGCTCTTACATTTAGGTCTTTAATCCATTTTGAGTTTATTCTGGTATATGATATTAGAAAGTTCTCTAGTTTCATTCTTTTACACACGATTGACCAGTTTTCAAATTTTATGATGAAAAGGAAAAAACGATGTCCTTTTCATCATAGGGGACTGGAATACAAACATAGAAAGTCAAGAGATGCCTGGAGTAACAGACAAGTTTGGCCTTGTAGTACAAAATGAAGCAAAGCAGAGGCTAACAGTTTTTCCAAGAGAACACACTGGTCATAGCAAACATCCTCTTCCAACAACAAAAGAGAATACTCTACACATGGACATCACCAGGTGGTCAATAGCAAAATCAGACTAATTATATTCTTTGCAGCCAAAGATGGAGAAGCACTATACAATCAGCATAAAAAAGACCAGGAGCTGATTGTGGCTCAGATCATGAACTCCATATTGCAAAATTCAGACTTAAATAGAAGAAAGTAGGGAAAACCACTTAGGTATGATCTAAATCAAATCCCTTACATTATACAATGGAAGTAACAAATAGATTCAAGAGATTAGATCTGACAGAGTGCCTGAAGAACTGTGGGTGAAGGTTTGTAACACTGCACAGGAGGTGATGATCAAGACCATCCCCAGGAAAAAGAAATGCAAAGAGGCAAAATGGTTGTCTGAGGAGACCTTACAAAGTGCTGAGAAAAGAAGAGAAATGAAAGGCAAAAGAGAAAAGGAAATATATACCCACCTGAATTCAGAGTTCCAAAGAATAGCAATGAGAGATAAGAAAGCCTTCCTAAGTGATCAATGCAAAGAAATAGATGAAGAGAACAGAATGGGAACGACTAGAGATCTCTTCAAGAAGATTAGAAATACCAAGGGAACATTTCATGCAAAGATGGGCATACAAAAGGATGGAAATTTTATGGCCATAACAGAAGTGAAAGTGAGAGTCGCTCAGTTGTGTCAGACTCTTTGTGACCCCATGGACTGTAGTCCATGAAATTCTCCGGGCCAGAATACTGGAGTGGGTAGCCTTTCCCTTCTCTAGGGGATCTTCCCAACCTAGGAATTGAACCAATGTCTCTCACATTGAAGGTAGATTCTTTAACAGCTGAGCCACCAGGGAAGCCCAAGAATACTGGAGTGGGTAGCTTATCCCTTCTCCAGGGGATCTTCCCAACCCAAGAATTGAACTGGAGTCTTCTGCATTTCAGGCAGATTATTTACCAACTGAGCTACCAGGGAAACCCTGGACATAACAGAAGCAGAAGATATTAAGAAGAGGCGGCAAGAATACACAGAGGAACTATGCAAAAAAAAAAAAAAAAGTCTTAATGACCTAGATAACCATAATGGTGTGATCACTCCCCCAAGCCAGATATCCTGGAGTGAAATGTCAAGTGAGCCTTAGGAAGCATCACTACAAACAAAGTTAGTAGAGGTAATGGGATTCCAGCTGAGCTATTTCAAATCCTAAAAGATGATGCTATTGAAGTGCTGCACTCAATATGCCAGCAAATTTGGAAAACTCAACAGTGGCCACAGGACTGGAAAGGGTCAGTTTTCATTCCATCCCTAAGAAAGATAATGCCAAAGAATGTTTGAACTACCACACAATTTCACTTATTTCACATGTTAGCAAAGTAATGCTCAAAAATTACTAGTAAGTGAAAGTGAACCGAGAACTTCCAGATGTTCAACCTGGATTTAGAAAAGGCAGAGGAGCCAAATTGCCAACATCCGTTGGATCATAGAAAAAGCAAGAGAATTCCAGAAAAACATCTACTTCTGCTTCATTGACCACACGAAAGCCTTTGACTGTGTATCACAACAAACTGTTGAAAATTCTTCAAGAGATGGTAATACCAGACTACCTTACCTACCTCCTGAGAAATATGTATGCAGGTCAAGAAGGTCAAGACGCAACAGTTACAACCAGATATGGAATGATGGACTGGTTCAAAATTGAGAAAGGAGAACGTCAACTCTGTATATGGGCACAGTGCTTAAATAATTTATATGCAGAGTACTTATTGTGAAATGCCAGGCTGGGCAAAACATAAGCTGGAATCAAGATTGCCAGGAGAAATATCAATAACCTCAGATATGCAGATGACATCACGCTTATGGCAGAAATTGAAGAGGAACTAAAGAGCCTGTTGATGAAAGTGAAAGAGGAAAGTGAAAAAGTTGGCCTAAAGCTCAACATTCAAAAAACAAACATCGTGACATCTGGTCCCATCATTTCACTGCAGATAGATGGGGAAACAATGTAAAAGTTACAGACTTTGTTTTCTTGGTCTCAAAAATCACTGCAGATGGTGATTGAAGCCATGAAATTAAAAGGCACTTGCTTCTTGGAAGAAAAGCTATGACCAACCTAGACAGCATATTAAAAAGCAGAGACATTACTTTTCTGACAAAGATCCATCTAGTCATAGTTATGGTTTTTCCAGTAGTTATGTATGAATGTGAGAGTTGGACCTTAAAGAAGACCAAGCACTGAACAATTGATGCTTTTGAACTATGGTGTTGGAGAAGATTCGAGAGTCCCTTGTTCTGCAAGATCAAACCGGTCAATCCTAAAGGAAATCAATCTTGAATATTCATTGGAAGGACTGATACTGAAATTGAAACTCCAATACTTTGGCTACCTGATGCTAAGAGCCCACTCATTAGAAAAGATCCTGATGCTGGAAAGGTTGAAGGCAGAAGGAGAAGGGGATGACAGAGGATGAGATGGTTGAATGGCATCACCAACTCATGGACATGAATTTGAGAAAGTCCCGGGAGATGGTGAAGGCCAGGGAAGCCTGGCATGCTGCAGTCATGGGATCACAAGGAGTTGGATATGACTGAGCAGTTGAATAAGAGCAACTTGTTGTCTTTTCTCCATTGTATATGTTTGCCTCCTTTGTCAAAGATAAGGTGTCCGTAGTTGTGTAGATTTATCTCTGGACTTTCCATGTTGTTCCATTGATCTATATATCTATCTTTGTGTCAGTAACATACTGTCTTAATGACTGTAGCTTTATAGTATAGTCTGAAGTCAGGACGGCTGATTCCTACAGTTCCATTCTTCTTTCTCAAGATTGCTTTGGATATTCAAGGGTTTTTTTGTGTGTGTTTCCATACTTCCATGGATGAACATGGTGGGCTATAGTCCATGGGGTCATAAAGAGGTGGACATGACTAAGTAACTAACTTTCACTTTCCTACAAATTGTGAGATTATTTGTTCTAGTTCTCAGAAAAATACCGTTGGTATTTTGATAGACATTGTGTTAAATTTGCAGATTGCTTTGGGTGGTATAGTTTTCAAGAATCAATATGGATTCTTCCAATCCACGAACATGGTATATTTTTCCATCTATTTGTGTCATCTTTGTTTTCTTTCACCAGTGCTACATAGTTTTCTATATACAAGTCTTCTGCTTCTTCAGTAAATTTATTCCTAATACTTTATTCTTTTCATTGAAGTTGTGAATGTGATTACTTCCTTAATTTCTCTTTCTGATTTTTCATTGTTAGTGTATAGGAATGCAAGGGAATTCTGTGTATCAATTTTATATCCTGAAACTTTACTATATTCATTGATTAGTTGTAGTAGTTTCTGGTGTCATCTTCAGAGTTTTCTATGCAGAGGATCATGTCATTTACAAATAGTGAGAGTTTTACTTCTCTTTTCCAACCTGGATTCCTTTTATTCTTTTTCTTTTCTGATTGCTGTGGTTAAGACTACCAAAACTATGTAGAACAGTAGCAGTGAGAGTTTGCACCCTTGTCTTGTTCCTGATTTTAAAGGAAATGCTTTCAGTTTTTCATCTTTGAGGATAATGCTCTCTGTGGGTTTGT
Source organism: Bos grunniens (assembly GCF_055505025.1). NCBI lineage: Eukaryota > Metazoa > Chordata > Mammalia > Artiodactyla > Bovidae > Bos > Bos grunniens. Next base: position 2,238,502 of record NC_141179.1, on the reverse strand, counting down.
CATATATGGCTTTTATTATGATGAAGTATGTTCCTTCTGTGCCTACTTTCTGGAGTTTTTTTTTTTTTTTTTTTAATCATGAATGGGTGTTGAATTTTGTCAAAGTCTTTCTCTGCATCTATTGAGATAATCATATGGTTTTTATCTTTCATTCCTAATAGGATGTATAACATTGATTGATTTGTGAATATTGAAGAGTCCTTGCATACCTGGAATGAAGCCCACATAGTCATGGTGTATCATCTTTTGATAGGTTATGGCCATAAGCTGTGAACAAGGCCTGTATTTGTGACCTCTGGAGGAGAAAATTTTGATCTAGGACCAGAGATGAGGCTTGATCACTCAAGAGCTTTTGTGTAGCAGAATTTTATTAAAGTATAAAGCTTTTTATAAAGCTTCTGACATAGATATCAGAAGGGGGCAGAAAGAGTACCCCCTTGCTAGTTTGTAGTAAGGCATTATAAACCTGTTAGCAGAGTTGACTCATTGGAAAAGACTCTGATGCTGGGAGGAATTGGGGGCAGGAGGAGAAGATGACAGAGGATGAGATGGCTGGATGGCATCACTGACTCGATGGACGTGAGTTTGTGTGAACTCCAGGAGTTAGTGATAGACAGGGAGGCCTGGCGTGCTGTAATTCATGGGGTCACAAAGAGTCAGACACGACTGAGTGACTTAACTGAACTGAACTGAGCAAGCTGCTGATGATAAATAAAAGAAACACCTCAAGGCTGAGATTGCACCAGGCTCCTCTCCCAACACATGCATTTTGAGATAGCATCAGCACAAAGGGAGTCATCTGTGGCCGTAAAACAATTGACATGAGTCTTGGAGAAAAGGGGCTTCCCTGGTAGCTCAGTTGGTAAGGAATCTGCCTGCAGCACAGGAGACCCGTTTCGATGTCTGGGTCAGGAAGATTCCCTGGACAAAGAAATGGCAAACTATTCCAGTGTCCTTCCTGGAAAATCTCATAGACAGAGGAGCCTGAGGGGCTGCAGTCCATGGGGTCGCAAAGAGTTGGGAACAACTGAGCTACTAAAAGAAAAAAAAAAAATTTTTTTTTTTGAAGAAAGGCAGATTCCCAGGCAAATACATAGTTTCATTAACATAGCTTAAGAAAAACATTTCCATGAGCAAGATGTATTGATTTGCTGAGCCATTAGCAGTTCAAGATTTGAGAAAAAGTTAGTTTCAGGCAGAACCAAGCATCATTATGGCAACACAGGATTAACAGAGCCACCTTTAATCCTGTGTAGAGAAAAGAATGTAGAAAAAGAAAAGAAGAAGAAAAAAAAAATGTCTGCAGCTTGCAGTTTATTTCTCCTCCCACTTGGGGGACCCTGGCCTCCCAACTGAGGCCTACCTGACCATTAGCTCTTTCACTTTTTGCTAAGTTGTTGGATTCTGTTTGCTAGAATTCTTGAGGATTTTTGCATGTGTATTAATCAGTGATTTTGACCTGTGGTTTTCTTTTTTTGTGACATCTTTGTCTGGTTTTGGTGTCAGGGTGATGGTGGTCTCATAGAATGCGTTTTTAGAGTATTCCTTCCTCTGCAACTTTCTGGAAGAGTTTGAGTAAGATAAGTGCTAGCTGTTCTCTAAATTTTTGGTAGAATTCACCTGTGGCGCCATCTGGTCCTGGGCTTTTGTTTGTTGGAAAAATTTTTATTACAGTTTCAATTTCTGTGCTTATGATTGTTCTGTAAGATTTTCTATTTCTTCCTGGTTCAGTTTTGGAAGGTTATACTTTTCTAAGAATTTGTTCATTTCTTCCGAGTTGTCCAGTTTATTGGCATATAGTTGCTCATAGTAGTCTATTATGATCATCTGTATTTCTGGGTTGTGTGTTGTGACTTCTCCATTTTCATTTCTAATTATATTTATTTGAGTCGTCTCCCTTTTTTTCTTGATGAGTCTGGTTAATATTTGTCTATTTTGTTTATCTTCTCAAAGAACCAGCTTTTAGTTTTGTTGATCTTTGCTATACTCTCCTTCATTTCTTTTTCATTTATTTATGCTCTCATTTTCATGATTTATTTTCTTCTATTAACCTTGGGGGGGGGGGTTTGTTCTTCTTTTTCTAGTTGTTTTAGGTGTAAAGTTAGGTTGCTTAATTGATGTTTCTCTTGTTTTCTGAAGTAGGGTTTGTATTCCTATGAACCTCCCACTTAGCACTGCTTTTATTGAACCTCATAAGTCTTGGGTTGTTGTGTTTTCATTATGATTTTTTTCAGTGCCTATTTTGATTTCCTTTTATATTTCTTCAGTGATCTGTTGGTTATTAAGAAGTCTGTTGTTTAGCCTCCATTTGTTTGTGTCCTTTATAGTTTTCTTTTCCTGTTCAGTTCAGTTCAGTCGCTCAGTCATGTCTGACTCTTTGCGACCCCATGAATTGTAGCACGCCAGGCCTCCCTGTCCATCACCAACTCCCGGAGTTCACTCAAACTCACGTCCATCGAGTCAGTGATGCCATCCAGCCATCTCATCCTCTGTCGTCCCCTTTTCCTCCTGCCCCTAATCCCTCCCAGCATCAGAGTCTTTTCCAATGAGTCAGCTCTTAGCATGAGGTGGCCAAAGTACTGGAGTTTCAGCTTTAGCATCATTCCTTCCAAAGAACATCCAGGGCTGATCTCCTTTAGAATGGACTGGTTGGATCTCCTTGCAGTCCAAGGGACTCTCAAGAGTCTTCTCCAACACCACAGTTCAAAATCATCAATTCTTCAGCACTCAGCTTTCTTCACAGTCCAACTCTCACATCCATACATGACCACTGGAAAAATTACAGCCTTGACTAGATGGACCTTTGTTGGCAAAGTAATTTCTCTGCTTTTGAATATGCTATCTAGGTTTCATAACTTTCCTTCCAAGGAGTCTTTTAATTTCATGGCTGCAATCACCATCTGCACTGATTTTGGAGCCCCAAAAAATAAAGTCTGACACTGTTTCCACTCATTCCCCATCTATTTCCCATGAAGTGATGGGACCAGATGCCATGATCTTCGTTTTCTGAATGTTGAGCTTCAAGCCAACTTTTTCACTCTCCTCTTTCACTTTCATCAAGAGGCTTTTTAGTTCCTCTTCACTTTCTGCCATAAGGGTGGTGTCATCTGCATATCTGAGGTTATTGATATTTCTCCCGGCAATCTTGATTCCAGCTTGTGCTTCTTCCAGCCCAGCGTTTCTCATGATGTACTCTGCATAGAAGTTAAATAAGCAGGGTGACTGTATACAGCCTTGACGTACTCCTTTTCCTATTTGAAACCAGTCTGTTGTTCCATGTCCAGTTCTAACTGTTGCTTCCTGACCTGCATACAGGTTTGTCAAGAGACAGGTCAGGTGGTCTGGTATTCCCATCTCTTTCAGAATTTTCCACAGTTTATTGTGATCCACACAGTCAAAGGCTTTGGCATAGTCTTACTTTATTGTGATCATAAAAGATGCTTGAAATGATTTCAATGTTTTTAATATACCAAGGCTAGATTAGTGGCCCAGGATGTGATCAGTCCTGGAGAAGATTCCATGTGCACTTGAGGAAAAGGTGAAATCCATTGGATTTTGGTGAAATGCCATGTAGATATCAATTAGGTTTAACTGGCCCATTGTATTATTTAAAGCTTGCGTTTCCTTGTTAATTCTCTTTGATTGATCTATCCATTGGTGTGAGTGGGGTATTAAAATCTCTGACTATTATTGTGTTACTGTTGATTTCCCCTTTCATACTTCTTAGCATTTGCCTTATGTACTGAGGTGCTCCTATGTTGGGTGCATATATATTTATAATTATTATATCTTCTTCTTGGATTGATCCCTTGATCATTATGTAGTGTCCTTCTATGTCTCTTATAACAGTCTTTATTTCAAAGTCTATTTTATCAGATATGAGTATTGCTTACTCCCATTTTGTTTTGATCTCTATTTGCATTAAATATCTTTTTCTGGCCCCTCACCTTCAGTCTGTATGAATCCCTAGGTTTGAGGTGGGTCTCTTATAGACAACACGTACGGCAGTTTTTGTTTTTGTTTTTATCATTAGGCCAGTCTTTGTCTTTTGATTCGTGCATTTAAAACATTTATGTTTAAGGTAATTATTGATAAGCAAGATCATATTACAATTTACTTTGTTGTTTAGGGTACTTTTCTGTGTTTCCTGTCTAGAGAGGATCCTTTAGCATTTGTTGAAGAGCTGGTTTGGTGGTGCTGAATTTTCTCAGCTTTTGCTTGTCTGTAAAGCTTTTGGTTTCTCCTTTGAATCTTAATGAGATCCTTGCTGGGTAGAATAATCTTGGTTGTAGGTTTTTCTCTTTCATCACTTTAAGTATATCCTGCCATTCCCTTCTGGCCTATTAAAAGTTTCTATTGAAAGATCAGCTGTTATCCTTATGGGAATCCCCTTGTACATTATTTGTTGCTTTTCTCTTGATGTTTTTAACATTTGCTCTTTGTGTTTAATTTTTGTTAGTTTGATTAGTATGTGTCCTGGCATGTTTTGCCTTGGGTTTATCTTGTTAGGGACTCTCTGGGTTTTTTGGACTTGGGTGGCTATTTTCTTCCCATTTTAGAGAAGTTTTCAGCTATTATCTCCTCAAGTATTTTCTCATGCCCTTTCTTTTTTCTTATTTTTCTTGGACCTCTATTATTCGAATGTTGGTGCATTTAACATTGCCCCAGAGTTCTCTAAAGTTGTCCTCATTTATTATTTGATAAAAGATAAAAGATAAAAGATAAAAAAAAATAATAAATGCTGGAGAGGGTGTGGAGAAAAGGGAACCCTCTTACACTGTTGGTGGGAATGCAAATTAGTGCAGCCACTATGGAGAACAGTGTGGAGATTCCTTAAAAAACTGGAAATAGAACTGCCTTATGATCCAGCAATCCCACTGCTGGGCATACACACTGAGGAAACCAGAAGGAAAGAGACACGTGTACCCCAATGTTCATCGCAGCACTGTTTATAATAGCCAGGACATGGAAGCAACCTAGATGTCCATCAGCAGATGAATGGATAAGAAAGCTGTGGTACATATACACAATGGAGTATTACTCAGCCATTAAAAAGAATACATTTGAATCAGTTCTAATGAGGTGGATGAAACTGGAGACTATTATACAGAGTGAAGTAAGCCAGAAGGAAAAACATAAATACAGTATACTAACGCATGTATATGGAATTTAGAAAGATGGTAACGATAACCCTGTGTACGAGACAGCAAAAGAGACACTGATGTATAGAACAGTCTTATGGACTCTGTGGGAGAGGGTGGGAAGATTTGGGGGAATGTCATTGAAACATGTGAAATGTCATGTATGAAACGAGATGCCAGTCCAGGTTCAGTGCACGATGCTGGATGCTTGGGGCTGGTGCGCTGGGAAGGCCCAGGGGGATGGTATGGGGAGGTTGGGAGGGAGGAGGGTTCAGGATGGGGAGCATGTGATTTTTTTTAAAAATATTTAATAAACTTAATAAAAAAAAAAAAAAAGAGAAATACTCAAGAATAAAAAAAAAAATAAATAAAGTTGTCCTCATTTTTTTAATGCTTTTTTTCCTTTCTGCTTCATTTATTTCCCCCATTCTATCTTCCACCTCACTTATCCTTTCTTCTGCCTCAGTTACTCTACTACTGGTTCCCTCCAGGGTGTTTTTAATCCCAGTTGTTGCACTGTTCATTACTGATTGACTCTTCTTTATATCTTTTAGGTTCTTGTTAAATATTTCTTGCATCTTCTCAATCTGTGTCTCTAGTCTATTTATCTGTAACTCATTTTGTTCTCAAGATTTTGGATCATCTTTACTATCATTATTCTGAATTCTTTTGCAGGTAGATTCCCTATCTTCTCCTCTTTTGTTTGGTTTGTTGTTTTATCATGTTCCTTCACCTGCTGGATATTCTTCTGTCTTTTCACTTTGTTTAGATTGCTGTGTTTTGGGCCCCCTTTCTGTGGGCTGAAGGGTTGTGGTTCCTCTTAATTGTGGAGTCTGCTCCATGTGGGTGGGGTCAAACCAGTGGCTTGTGAAGGTTTCCTGGTTGGAGTAACTTGTGTCTGCATTCTGGTATTGAGCTGTAGGAGTTGCTTGTATATTTTTGAGATTAGTTGTTTGTCAGTTGCTTCATTTGCTATTATTTTCTCCCATTCTGAAGGCTGTCTTTTCACCTTGCTTATAGTTTCCTTTGTTGGGCAGAAGCTTTTAAGTTTAATTAGGTCCTGTTTGTTTATTTTTCCTTTTATGTCCAGTGTTCTGGGAGGTGGACCATAGAGGATCCAGCTGTGATTTATGCCAGAGAGTGTTTTGCCTATGTTCTCCTCTAGGAGTTTTATAATTTCTGGTCTTACATTTAGATATTTAATCCATTTTGAGTTTATTTTTGTGTATGGTGTTAGAAAGTGTTCTAGTTTCACTCTTTTACAAGTAGTTGACCAGTTTTCCCAGCATCGCTTGTTAAAGAGATTGTCTTTAATCCATTGTATATTCTTGCCTTCTTCGTCAAAGATAAGGTGTCCATATGTGCATGGATTTATCTCTGGGCTTTATATTTTGTTCCATTGATCTATATTTCTGTCTTTGTGCCAGTACCATACTGTCTTGATGGCTGTGGCTTTGTAGTAGAGCCTGAAGTCAGGCAGGTTGATTCCTCCTGTTCCATTCTTCTTTCTTAAGATTGCTTTGGCTATTCGAGGTTTTCTGTATTTCCATACAAATTGCGAAATTATTTGTTCCAGCTCTGTGAAGAATACCGTTGGTAGCTTGATAGGGATTGCATTGAATCTATAAATTGCTTTGGGTAGTATACTCATTTTCACTATATTGATTCTTCCAATCTATGAACATGGTATATTTCTCCATCTATTAGTGTCCTCTTTGATTTCTTTCACCAGTGTTTTATAGTTTTCTATATATAGGTCTTAGTTTCTATAGGTAGATATATACCTAAGTGTTTTATTCTTTTCATTGCAATGGTGAATGGAATTGTTTCCTTAATTTCTCTATTTTCTCATTATTAGTGTATAGAAATGCAAGGAATTTCTGTGTATTGATTTCATATCCTGCAACTTTACTATATTCACTGATTAGTTCTAGTAATTTTCTGGTGGAGTCTTTAGGGTTTTCTATGTAGAGGATCATGTCAAACAGTGCATGTAGAGGATGCTACATGCAGTAGAGGATCACTGCAAACAATGAGAGTTTTACTTCTTCTTTTCCAATTTAGATTCCTTTTATTTCTTTTTCTGCTTTGATTGCTGTGGCCAAAACTTCCAAAACTATGTTGAATAGTAGTGGTGAAAATGGGCACACTTGTCTTGTTCCTGATTTTCGGGGAAATGCTTTCAATTTTTCACCATTGAGAATAATGTTTGCTGTGGGTTTGTCATATATAGCTTTTATTATGTTGAGGTATGTTCCTTCTATTCCTGCTTTCTGGAGAGTTTTTATCATTAATGGATGTTGAATTTTGTCAAAGGCTTTCTCTGCATCTATTGAGATAATCATATGGTTTTTATTTTTCAATGTGTTAATGTGGTGTATTACATTGATTTTCGGATATTAAAGAATCCTTGCATCCCTGGGATAAAGCCCACTTGGTCATGGTGTATGATCTTTTTAATGTGTTGTTGGATTCTGATTTCTAGAATTTTGTTAAGGATTTTTGCATCTATGTTCATCAGTGATATTGGCCTGCAGTTTTCTTTTTTTGTGGGATCTTTGTCAGGTTTTGGTATTAGGGTGATGGTGGCCTCATAGAATGAGTTTGGAAGTTTACCTTCCTCTGCAATTTTCTGGAAGAGTTTGAGTAGGATAGGTGTTAGCTCTTCTCTAATTTTTGGAAGAATTCAGCTGTGAAGCCGTCTGGACCTGGGCTTTTGTTTGCTGGAAGATTTCTGATTACAGTTTCAATTTCCGTGCTTGTGATTGGCCTGTTAAGATGTTCTATTTCTTCCTGGTCCAGTTTTGGAAAGTTGTACTTTTCTAAGAATTTGTCCATTTCTTCCACGTTGTCCATTTTATTTCCATATAATTGCTGATAGTAGTCTCTTATGATCCTTTGTACTTCTGTGTTGTCTGTTGTGATCTCTACATTTTCATTTCTAGTTGTATTGATTTGGTTTTTCTCCCTTTGTTTCTTAATGAGTTTGGCTAATGGTTTGTCAATTTTATTTATCCTTTCAAAGAACCAGTTTTGGCTTTATTGATTTTTGCTATGGTCTCTTTTGTTTCTTTTGCATTTTTTCTGCCCTAATTTTTAAGATTTCTTTCCTTCTTCTAACCCGGGGGTTCTTCATTTCTTCCTTTTCTAGTTATTTTAGGTGTAGAATTAGGTTATTTATTTGACTTTTTTCTTATTTCTTGAGGTATGCCTGTATTGCTATGAACTTTCCCCTTAGGACTGCTTTTACAGTGTCCCACAGGCTTTGGGTTGTTGTGTTTTCATTTTCATTCATTTCTATGCAAATTTTGATTTCTTTTTTGATTTCTTCTGTGATTTGTTGGTTATTCAGCAGTGTGTTGTTCAGTCTCCATATGTTGGACTTTTTAATAGTTTTTCTTCTGTAATTGAGATCTAATCTTACTGCATTGTGGTCCAAAAAGATGCTTGGAATGATTTCAATTTTTTTTTGAATTTACCAAGGCTAGATTTATGGCCCAGGATGTGATCTATCCTGGAGAAGGTTCCGTGTGCGTTTGAGAAAAAGGTGAAATTCATTGTTTGGGGTGAAATATCCTATAGATATCAATTAGGTCTAACTGGTCTACTGTATCGTTTAAAGTTTGTGTTTCCTTGTTAGTTTTCTGTTTAGTTGATCTATCCATAGGTGTGAGTGGGGTATTAAAGTCTCCTACTATCATTGTGTTATTGTTAATTTCCCCTTTCATACTTGTTAGCATTTGTCTTACATACTGTGGTGCTCCTATGTTGGGTGCATATATATTTATAATTTTTATATCTTCTTCTTGGATTGATCCTTTGATCATTATGTAGTGACCTTCTTTGTCTCTTTTCACAGCCTTTGTTTTAAAGTCTATTTAATCTGATATGAGTATTGCTGCTCCTGCTTTCTTTTGGTCCCTATTTGCATGGAAAATCTTTTTCCAGCCCTTCATTTTCAGTCTGTATGTGTCCCCTGTTTTGAGGTGGGTCTCTTGTAGACAACATATATAGTGGTCTTGTTTTTGTATCCATACAGCCAGTCTTTGTCTTTTGGTTGGCATTCAACCCATTTACATTTAAGGTAATTATTGATAAGTATAAAAAAGATCTTCATGACCCAGATAATCAATATGGTGTGATCACTGACCTAGAGCCAGACATCCTGGAATGTGAAGTCAAGTGGGCCTTAGAAAGCATCACTATGAACAAAGCTAGTGGAGGTGATAGAATTCCAGTTGAGCTATTCCAAATCCTGAAAGATGATGCTGTGTAAGTGCTGCACTCAATATGCCTGCAGATTTGGAAAACTCAGCAGTGGCCACAGGACTGGAAAAGGTCAGTTTTCATTCGAATCCCAAAGAAAGGCAATGCCAAAGAATGCTCAAACTACCGCACAATTGCACTCATCTCACACGCTAGTAAAGTAATGCTCAAAATTTTCCAAGCCAGGCTTCAGCAATACGTGAATGGTGAACTTCCAGATGTTCAAGCTGGTTTTAGAAAAGGCAGAGGAACCAGAGATCAAGTTGCCAAAATCTACTGGATCATTGAAAAAGCAAGAAAATTCCAGAAAAACATCTATTTCTGCTTTATTGGCTATGCCAAAGCCCTTGACTGTGTGGATCACAATAAACTGTGGAAAATTCTGAAAAGATAGGAATACCAGACCACCTGACCTACCTCTTGAGAAACCTATATGCAGATCAGGAAACAACACTTAGAACTGGACATGTAGCGATAGACTGGTTCCAAATAGGAAAAGGAGTACGTCAAGGCTGTATATTGTCATCCTGCTTATTTAACTTATATGCAGAGTACATCATGAGAAACGCTGGGCTGGAAGAAGCACAAGCTGGAATCAAGATTGCTGGGAGAAATATCAACAACCTCAGATATGCAGATGACACCACCCTTATGGAAGAAAGTGAAGAACTAAAAAGCCTCTTGATGAAAGTGAAAGAGGAGAGTGCAATATCAGACTTTATTTTGGGGGGCTCTAAAATCGCTGCAAATGGTGATTGCAGCCATGAAATTAAAAGACGCTTACTCCTTGGAAGGAAAGTTATGAACACTCTAGATAGCATATTCAAGAGCAGAGACATTACTTTGCCAACAAAGGTCCATCTAATCAAGGTTATGGTTTTTCCAGTGGTCATATATGGATGTGAGAGTTGGACTGTGAAGAAGGCTGAGCGCCGAAGAATTGTTACTTTTGAACTGTGGTGTTGGAGAAGACTCTTGAGAGTCCCTTGGACTGCAAGGAGATCCAACCAGTACATTCTGAAGGAGATCAGCCCTGGGATTTCTTTGGAAGGAATGATGCTAAAGCTGAAACTCCAGTACTTTGGCCACCTCATGCGAAGAGTTGACTCATTGGGAAAGACTCTGATGCTGGGAGGGATTGGGGGCAGGAGGAGAAGGGGATGACAGAGGATGAGATGGCTGGATGGTATCACTGACTCGATGGACAAGAGTTTGGGTGAACTCCGGGAGTTGGTGATGGACAGGGAGGTTGGCGTACTACAATTCATGGGGTCACAAAGAGTCGGACATAACTGAACAACTGAACTGAACTGAACTGAGGGTTATTTTGCTCATACAGCATAGCTTTAGTGGGTTAAGGAATTTTTTTAAGTGGAATTTAAATGAGCCAAGTCAAAAGCAATTCAAAATCAGTGCTCTTTTTTTTTTTTAATTTTATTTTATTTAACTTTACAATATTGTATTGGTTTTGCGATATATCAAAGTGAATCTTCCACAGGTATACATGTGTTCCCCATCCTGAACCCTCCTCCCTCCTCCCTCCCCATACCATCCCTCTGGGTCGTCCCAGTGCACCAGCCCCAAGCATCCAGTATCGCGCATCAAACCTGGACTGGCGACTCGTTTCATATATGATATTATACATATTTCAGTGCCATTCTCCCAAATCATCGCACCCTCTCCCTCTCCCACAGAGTCCAATAGACTGTTCTGTACATCAGTGTCTCTTTTGCTGTCTCGTATACAGGGTTATTGTTACCATCTTTCTAAATTCCATATATATGCGTTAGTATACTGTATTGGTGTTTTTCATTTATTTAGGTGTGGAATTTGCACTAATTTCCTACAGCTGCTTTAATAAAAACATAAGCTTGGTGACAACACAAATTTATTCCCTTATAGTTCTAGAGGTCAGAATTCCAAAATTGAAGTCATGGGTTTAAAATTCAGTTCTTTGCCTTTTCCAGCTTCTAGAGGCTACCCACATTCTTTGACTCATGATTCTTTACTCTGTCTTCAAAGCCAGCAATCTTGTTAAGTCTTATGACACTGCATCACTATGATACTCTCCTCATCCATTTTACTTATCAGGATGCTTGTGATTAAATTTGGCCCACCGAGATAATAATTTCCCTACCTCAAGATTCTTAGTCACATGTGGAAAATCCCTTCTGCCATGTAAGTAACATAGCTTATTTGGGTGGTGGGTTAAAACAACATATATTTATTCCCTCGCAGTTTGAGGGGGCTAGAAGTTTGAAATCAAGATGTTGGCTCCTCTGACATCTCTAGCAGAGAATCCTTCCTGGCTCTTGTAGCTTCTGGCATTTGTCAGCTGTCCTAGCTTGCAGGAGTGCTTTCCAGGGGAAGAATCTGCCTGCAATGTAGAAGGCGTAGATTCAATCCCTGGGTTGGGAAGATCCTCTGGAGGAGGAAATGGCAACCCACTCCAGTATTTCTGCCTGGAAAATCCCACACACAGAGGGGCCTGGAGGGCAACAGTTTATGGGGTTGCAAAGAGTTAAACACGACTGAGCACACAATAGCTTGCAGGGGCACCACCCCAGTCACAGGACCATTTTTTTCATGTGTGTTTTCACATCGTGTAAGATCATATATTTGTATATCCTGAGAGTTAGGATGTGGATAATGTTCATGGGATATTACCCATGCCTACTACAGAAATATAGTTAGCCAACACATTACTGATACCTAGGAATGCTTTTTGTTGCCAGGACTACCATTATTGGCTGCTGGAGACAAGTTCCTGAAATGGAAATGAAAGTTAAATTTGAACAATTGAAACAACTTTATAAAAGGGATTAGAAATTATGAAAGTGAGACTATTATTTGTATAGCTCAGGCACATTTGGTATTATATGTATTTTGGCTGGTCTGCCCAGAAACTTAACTACCATTTCACACACTGCTTCTGTAGAATAAATGCATGTTCATGTCTCAACTTGCAAAAGAGTCAGACATAACTTAGCGACTAAACACACAGACACATACATACCATTTCTTTATCCATTTGTCTGCTGGTAGACATTTAGGTTGCTTCCATATCTTGACAATTGTAAATAATAATGATATGAACACTGTAGTGCATATATCCTTTTGAACTGGTGTTCTTGGTTTTTTTGTGTTTTTTTTGTTTGTTTGTTTGTTTGTTTGTTTGGAGGGGTATATAGCCAATAGTGGACTTGCTGGGTCATATGACAGTTTTATTTTTAGTTTTTGGAGAAACCTCCATATGGTTTCCCACAGTGACTGCACCAGTTTACATTCCCACCAACAGAGTATAAGGTACCATTTCCACACCTATGCCAATATTTGTTATTTGTGTTCTTTATGATGACAGGTCTGAGGTGATATCTTATTGTGGTTTTGATTTGCATTTCCCTAATAATTAGTGATGCTGAGCATCTTTTCATGTGTCTCAAGCCATCTGCATTCCTCTTTGGGAAAATGCTCAGTTATGTCTTCGTAAACAAAAGAAATAAAAGCAAAAATTAAAAAAATTGGATGTGATTAAACTTAGAAGTTTTTACACAGCAAAGGAAACCATTGTCAAAATGAAAAGGCAACCTACAGAATAGGGGAAAATATTTGCAAATGATAAGACCAAACTGGGGGTTAAAATTCAGCATGTATAAGCAGTTTCTACAACTCAACATCAAAAATATAAACAACCCAATTTTTAAAAAATGAACTACATTTTAAAAGGTAAAAGTGAGCACTGTCCTCCCTAGGTTTAGTTTAGAGGAAATAATTTTGGGAAAAGGTAGAGAAAGGTGTAAATCAGGGTCATTAGGAAGTTGTGGGATGGAGAGGGCCTTGATAAGTTACTATAATGAGAATGCTTTCTCAGCAAAGGAAGGAGGCGGCTGAAAGGAAAAGGAAAAGATAATCAAAGGAGCTAAATTAAACCCTTGCTTGCTTTAATAATCCTGTCTCAGGTTCAGCTATCTGGCAGGCATATGCAGTCTTCAATTCTACTGCTTAAAAAGTCCTCCATTTCAATGTGACAGAATTCCCTATTCTCAGAAGTTCAGAAAAAAAATAATTTGAAATAGCATGAAATGACAATACAGACATGCCTTTGACTGCATGCTTCAATTTCTCTGACTGCAAATAGAATAGAATTTAAACAGAATTGATTGAATATTTGAACAGAAATGATTACTTCTATTTACCCTGTAGGATTTTTGTGGACTATGGCTTCCTACTAAATAATGGAGAGTGAAACAAATTGCTTTCATCTCTTAAAGGACTTTTCTCTGTCTTAAATCATTTCAACTTTTTCTCCCTTTTGGAACATTCATATAGAGTAAGCATATTTAAAATGTGGAACCAAAATATAACAATAAACATATTTGGTAAGGCAACTGATTGTCACTAAGGCAACAATGAATCTGCTGATATTTAGTCTGTCCATTACTTTTTGTTGCTGTAGTAATGAAACCTTGGATTTCTGACACCATTTCCAAATTCTACTAAAACAAAGCCTCTTTCATCCCGCAAGAAGGAGAAAAAGCCAGTATTATTAATGCACAACATGTATGAGGCTCTTTTCTAGCACTAGGACATGGACAACATTTTGCTACATGTTGAGTTCAGTCGCTCAGTCGTGTCCAACTCTTTGCAGCCCCATGCAGTGCAGCACACCAGGCCTCCCTGTCCATCACCAGCTCCTGGAGCTTACTCAAACTCATGTCCATCGAGTCAGTGATGCCATCCAACCATCTCATCCTCTGTCGTCCCCTTCTCCTTCTGCCTTCAATCTTCCCCAGAATCAGGGTCTTTTCCAATCAGTCAGCTCTTCGCATCAGGGGGCCAAAGTATTGGAGCTTCAACTTCAGCATCAGTCCTTCCATTTCAGGACTAATTTCCTTTAGGATTGACTGGTTTGATTCCTTGCTGTCCAAGGGACTCTCAAGAGTCTTCTCCAACACCACAGTTCAAAAGCATCAATTCTTTGGCTCTCAGCTTTCTTTATAGTCCAACTCTCACATCCATACATGACTACTGGAAAAACCATAGCTTTGACTAGATGGACCTTTGTCATCTACATGTTAATCAAACTAAAAAACATGCTTTAAAAGTAGAAAAATATCTAGCAAAAAGCTAAGAAAGTAGAACAAAAGTAAAGAATAATTTTGTTATTAAGACTCAGCCTTTTATACTAGACCTGTACAAAACAGCTTTAATTTATGAGATGTTGAACTTAAATCAAATAGTAATGGATAAAGGAGAATATTTTTGTTTCTTTTTAGAGGAAATAAACAGGAAAATAATGGCAATTAAGAGCCAAAGAAATTATTAAGAAAATTTCTTGGGGTTTTGAGGGGCTTTTGTGTTTAAGAAAATATTATATGGAGAGTGGCCAAGATGGCAGAGTGGAAAGACCCTGAGCTCACAGTCTCACACACACACACACACACACAAAATCACAACTAACCACAGAACAACTATTGATGAAAAAATTGAGACCTATTGAAAAAGATCTCCTACAGCAAAAGATATAAAGGAGAAACTTCAGTGAGATGGTTCAGAGGGGCAGATTCACAGTAATCAAATCCCATGCCCTGCCAGTGGATAATCCACCAGATGGAGAATAATTATATCGCAGAGCTTTTCCCACAGGATAGAGAGTTCTGAGCCCCACACCAGGCTCTGCAGCTTGGGAATCTGGACAAGCCCCCAGAGCATTTGATTCTGAAGGCCAGTAAGGATTAATTGCAGGAGCTCCACATGACTGAAGCTAATAGAAAAGTCACTCTTCAAGGGTGCACACAAAACCTCACACACACAAGAATGCAGGGCAAAATCAGTAATTTGAGAGCAGCCTGGACCAGATCTACCAGCTAGTCTTGGAAATTCACCTGGAGAGGCTGGAAGAGAGAAGTGTGGCTTACCCTGGGGATATAGATACTGGTATCAGACATGCTGGGGAATATTCAATTACATTAACACTGCTGCTATAAGCAGCTGACATTTTGGCTTATTAATGTCAAAACCTAGCAACACCCAACAGCCTAGAGGTGACAGTGCTGGGATACTTTGAGTCAAACAACTAGCTGGGAAGGACACAGACCCACCCATCAGCAGACAGATTTACTAACCACTAAAGATCCCACAACCAGCTCTGGACACATCCCTAGACAAAGTTCAGCCCACAGAGTTATAGGACCCATCATGACTCACCAGTGGACAGACACTGGGTCCTCCCACCAGGAGATCAAATAGTTTCTAGACCAGCTTTGCCCACTAGGAGGCAACCAGAAGCAAGGAAACCATGATCCCACAACATAGGGCAGATTCTCCCCTGGGAACGCTGGACCCTGGCCTGCCCACTGGCAGGGCAATACCACATCTAGGACAGTGAAGACACCATACTCAACTGTGTCAGAAATTGACACACGCTACCAAGGATTTGAACTCCAAGAATCCTGCACCAAGACTCTAGTAACTGTGGCTACTAGAGGTCTCTGTAGAGACCTCTACAGAGGTCTAGAGACCTCTGGCTCTGTGTTCCAGAGGTCTGGAAATAATGCAAAAATATTGTTTCACCTGCTAGTGGGTGGGCAACAACTCTAGAGTCTTTGGAACCATGACTCTACCCACCAGTGAGCCAACATATTCCCTGAAGACACAAGGGTGTCTGCATCCAGCTACCTTGCAATTAGGCAGAAAGAAATATCTACATAAGGCAAGATCCATCAATGAACTAGACTAGGGCCCAAAAAAGCCTCTCACACCATCAGCCCACAACAACAGAAGAATCCATGAAGCCCTCTTAGTGGGAACCTCTAGAGGATATAGCTTGAGTGACAAGAGGGAAGTGCACTACTAGGACACATAGGACATCTCCTACAGAGAGCCACTTCTCCAAGGTTGAGAAGTGTAACTAACTCACCACATACATAAAAATACAAACAGCAATTAGACAAAATGAGGTGGCAGAGGATTATATTCCACATGAAAGAGCAAAGCAAAACCTCAGAAGAACCAAGTAAAGTGTCTACCTGAGAAAGATGAATGACCACAAAGATGATCAAATAACACAGGAGGAGAATGGATGTACAGAGCAATAAATTAGAAAAAATTAACAAAGAGTTATAAAATATAAGAAGCAACCAACCAGAGTTGAAGAATACAATAACTGGAATGAAAAATACACTAGAAGGAATCAATAGTAGGCTAAATGATGCAGAAGAGCAGATCATCAGGCAGGCAGAGTAATGGAAATCACTACTGCAGAACAGAAAAAAGAAAAAATGAAGGAAAAGAAATGAGGACAGTTTAAGAGACCATTGGGACAACAGCTAGCACACAAATATTTGCATTATAGGGGTCCCAGAAAGAGACAAAAGAAAGGGCCTGAGAAGATATTTGAAGAGATAATACCTGAAAACACTTCCCTAATGTGGGAAAGGAAACAATCATAAGTCCAAGAAATGAGGGAATCCCATACAGAATTAACCCAAAAAGAGATGTACAAAGGCACCTTATATACAAAATGACAAAAGTTAAAGATAAAGAGAGACTACTAAACACAACAAGGGAAAAGCAGCAAATAACATACAAGGGAACTACCATAAGGCTATCTGCTGGTTTTTCAGCAGGAAATCCACAGGCCAGAACAGAAAGGCATGATATATTTAAAGTAATGAAAGGGAAAAACCTACAACCAAGAATACTCCACCCAGCAAGGCTCTCCTTCAGATTTGATGGAGAAATCAAAGACTGTGGAGAAAAACAAAAGCTAAAAGACTTCAGCACCACTAGACCAGCTTTACAAAAAAAATATAAAAGGAAATTTTCTAGGTAAAAAAAGGCTGCAACTAAAAACAAGAAAATTATGTAATGGAAAAGCTCATCAGTAGGGCAAACATATGGTGAAGATAGGGAATCATCCATGCACAAACTAGTAGGGAGGTTAAGAGACAAATATAGTAAAATTATCCTGATCCACCATAAGCAGTTAAGGGATACACAAAACAGTTAGAAGTAAATATGATATCAAAAACAGCAATCACCAGTGGAGGAGAGTACAAATGTGGAGTATGTAAAAAGCAATTGAAAAAATAAAATACATTTGAAATTAAGAGATTAGTAACTTAATACTATATATATATATATATATATATAGAGAGAGAGAGAGAGAGAGAGAGAGAGAGAAATTGAGCAAGCAGGGAAGAGACAGAGAGAGAGGGAGAAAGACAGAGGGAGGGAGACTGATATACCAAAACCTCATGGTAATTGCAGACCAAATATCTATGGAAGCTATACACACAGAAAAAGAAAATGGAATCCAAACACAACACTAAAAGTAGTCATCAAATCACAAGATAAAAAAAACAAAAATAGAAAGATAAAAGTAGACCTACAAAAGCAAATCTAAAACAAATAAAAAACTGGCAATAACAACATACATATCAATAATTACCTGCAATATAAATGGACTAAATATTTCAACCAAAAGACAGACTGGTTGAATAGATAAAAAAAAAAATCAAGACCTGTACATATGTTGCCTACAAGAGACTCACTTCAGATCTAGAGACACATACAGACTGAAAATGAGGAGTTGGAAAATACTGCTCCAATATAATGGAAATCAGGAAATCATAAGAAGGCTGCACTCAGTTCAGTACAGTTCAGTCGGTCAGTCGTGTCCGACTCTTTGCGACCCCATGAATCACAGCACGCCAGGCCTCCCTGTCCATCACTAACTCCCAGAGTTCACTCAGACTCACGTCCATCGAGTCAGTGATGCCTTCCAGCCATCTCATCCTCTGTCGTCCCCTTCTCCTCCTGCCCCCAATCCCTCCCAGCATCAGAGTCTTTTCCAATGAGTCAACTCTTTCCATGATGTGGCCAAAGTATTGGAGTTTCAGCTTTAGCATCAGTCCTTCCAATGAACACCCAGGACTGATCTCCTTTAGAATGGAGTCGTTGGATCTCCTTGCAGTCCAAGGGACTCTCAAGAGTCTTCTCCAACACCACACTTCAAAAGCATCAATTCTTTGGTGCTCAGCTTTCTTCACAGTCCAATTCTCACATCCATACATGGCCACTGGAAAAACCATAACCTTGACTAGATGGACCTTTATTGGCAGAGTAATGTCTCTGCTTTTAAATATGCCATCTAGGTTGGTCATAAATTTCCTTCATATACACATCAAAAAGAATTTAAAAGAGAGACTATTGTAACAGACAAAAAAAGGACACTACATAATGAGTTAAGGATCAATTCAAGAAGAAGCTATAACAATTGTAAATAGATGTCCATGCAACGTAAGAAACCCCCATATATAAGAGAAATGTTAACAGACTTAAAAGGAGAAATCGAAATTAACACAATAATAGTGGGGGATTTCAGCACTCTGCTTATCATCAATGGACATATCATCTAGATAGAAAAATCAGTAAGGAATCACAGGCTTAAAACAACACTTTAGACCAGATGGAATTAACAGATACTTATAGAGCATTCCTATTTTTGCATTCCAGTCCCCTATGATCAAAAGGACATGTTTTTGAGGTGTTAGTTCTAGAAGGTCTTGTACGTCTTCATAGACCCGTACAACTTCAGCATTACTCTCCAGGGCATAGACTTGGATGACTGTAATATTGAATGGTTTGCCATAGAAACAAACAGAGATCATTCTGTCGTTTTTGAGATTGCATCCAAGTACTGCATTTCAGACTCTTTTGTTGACTCTGATGGTTATTCCACTTCTTCTAAGGGATTCTTGCCCACAGTAGTGGATATAATGATCATCTGAGTTAAATTCATCAATTCCAGTCCATTTTAGCTCACTGATTCCTAAAATGTTGCTGTTTACTCTTGCCATCTCCTGTTTGATAACTTCCAATTACCTTAGAGTAGGAAGTCAAGAAACATCTGGAGTAACAGGCAAATTTGGTCTTGGAGTACAGAATGAAGCAGGGAAAAGAGTTTTGCCAAGAGAACGCACTGGTCAGAGCAAACACCCTCTTCCAACAGCACAAGAGAAGACTCTACACATGGACATCACCAGATGGTCAACACCAAAATCAGACTGATCATATTCTTTGAAGCCAAAGATGGAGAAGCTCTATATAGTCAGCAGAAAAAAGACATGGAGCTGACTGTGGCTCAGATCATTAACTCCTTATTGCCAAATTCAGACTTAAATTGAAGAAAGTAGGGAAAACCACTAGACCATACAAGTGTGACCATAATCAAATCCCTTACGATTATACAGTGGAAGTGGTAAATAGATTTAAGGGACTAGATATGATAGACAGAGTGCCTGATGAACTATGGACAGAGTTAGTGACATTGTAGAGGAGACAGGGATCAAGACCATCCCTACAAAAAAGAAATGCAAAAAAGCAAAATAGCTGTCTGAGGAGGCCTTACAAATAGCTGTGAAAAAAGAGAAGCAAAAAGCAAAAGAGAAAAGGGAAGATATACCCATTTGAATGTAGAGTTCCAAAGAATAGCAAGGAGAGGTAAGAAAGCTTTCCCCAGTGATCAGTGCAAAGAAATAGAGGAAAATAATAGAGTGGGAAATACTAGAGATTTCTTCAAGAAAATTAGAGATACCAAGGGACATTTCATGCAAAGATGGGCTCAATAAAGGATGGAAATGGTATCGACCTAACAGAAGCACAAGATATTAAGAAGAGGTGGCAAAAATATACAGAAGAACTGTAAAAAGAGATCTTCATGATCCAGATAATCATGATGGTGTGATCACTCACCTAGAGCCAGACATCCTGGAATGTGAAGTCAAATGGGCCTTAGAAAGCATCACTATGAATAAAGCTAGTGGAGATGATGGAATTCCAGTTGAGCTATTTCAAATCCTAAAAGATGATGCTGTTAAAGTGCTGCACTCAATATGCCAATGAGAGGGTAACAGACAGGAAGGCTAGGGGTCTCCAAACAGAGGAAATAGGCGCAAATGTCAGACATTTTTTATCTTTCTCTTAAGCAGCAGGAGGAAACAAACTAGTGATTTCCCCCCCCCCTTCTCTATACAAATTTTTGTCTTTTTATTTTATTTTATTTTTTAACTTTACAATATTGTATTGGTTTTGCCCCCAGAATATTGGAAATAAAAGCAAAAATAAACAAATGGGACCTAATTAACCTTAAAAGCTTCTGCACATCAAAGGAAACTATAAGCAAGGTGAAAAGACAGCCTTCAGAATAGGAGAAAATAATAGCAAATGAAGCAACTGACAAACAACTAATCTCAAAAATATACAAGCAACTCCTACAGCTCAGTTTCCGAAAAATAAATGACCCAATCAAAAAATGGGCCAAAGAACTAAATAGACATTTCTCCAAAGAAGACATACAGATGGCTAACAAACATATGAAAAGATGCTCAACATCACTCATTATCAGAGAAATGCAAATCAAAACCACTATGAGGTACCATTTCATGCCAGTCAGAATGGCTGGGATCCCAAAGTCTACAAGCAATAAATGCTGGAAAGGGTGTGGAGAAAAGGGAACCCTCTGACACTGTTGGTGGGAATGCAAACTAGTACAGCCACTATGGAGAATAGTGTGGAGATTCCTTAAAAAATTGGAAATAGAACTGCCTTATGACCCAGCAATCCCACTGCTGGGCATACACACTGAGGAAACCAGAATTGAAAGAGACACATGTACCCCAATGTTCATCTATACAAATTTAAAAAGAGGTTTCTCTTAAAATACTGTGTTGCCATAATGACACCTGTTTCCACCTGAACTTAACTATTTTCAAATCTTGAGCTAACCAATGCATTTTTCTTATGGAAATGTTTGTCTTAAGCTATGTTAATGTACTATTCATTTATCCCAGACTGTATTCAAGTCGGTTCACCTAAAGGCTTAGAACTGACTTGACAAACCAGTATGTTATACTCATACATTGTTCTCTTAATCTATGTTAATGAAACTATAATATTTGTATGGGAATCTGCCTTTCTTCAAGATTCATGTCAATCGTTTTTTGGCCCGGAATGACTCACCTGGTGCCAAGATTATCTCAAAATGCATCTTGTGGGTGAGGGGCCTGGTGTCATTCTCTGAGTTTTGAGACATTTCCTTCCTTTAATTAGCATAATCCTGGCAGCTATATAACATCCACCTAAAGATTATCAGGGGGGTATTCTTTCTGCCCCCTTCTGATGTCTATGTTGGAAGCTTTCTCTATATCCTTTATACCTAAAAAAAAAAAAAAAACTTTATTACACAAAAGCTCTGAGCAATCAAGCCTCGTCTCTGGCCCCGGATTGAATTCTTCTCCTCCGGAGGCCAAGAATTCCGGCGTATTTCCACAGTTCAGCAACAACATTTCACCAGCAAATTTGGAAAATGCAGCAGTGTCCACAGGACTGGAAAAGGTCAGTTTTCATTCTGATCCCTAAGAAAGGCAATGCCAAAGAATGCTGAAACTACCACAAAATTGTGCTCATCTCACATGCTAATAAAGTAATGCTCAAAATTCTCCAAGCCAGGCCTCAACAATATGTGAATGATGAACTTCCAGATATTCAACCTAGTTTTAGAAAAGACAGAGGAACCAGAGATCAAATTGCCAACATCTGCTGCATCATTGGAAAATCAAGAGTTTCAGGAAAACATCTATTTCTGCTTTATTGACTATGCCAAAGCCTTTGACTGTGTGGATCACGATAAACTATGGAAAATTCTGAAAGAGATGGGAATACCAGATCACCTGATCTGTCTCTTGAGAAATCTGTATGCAGGTTATGAAGCAATAGTTAAACCTGGACATGGAACAACAGACTCGTTCCAAATAGGAAAAGGATTAGGTCAAGGCTGTATATTGTCAGCTTGCTTATTTAACTTATATGCAGAGCACATCATGAGAAACACTGGGCTGGAAGAAGCACAAGCTGGAATCAAGACTGCTGGGAGAAATCTCAATAACCTCAGATATGCAGATGACACCACCCTTATGGCAGAAAGTAAAGAAGAACTAAAGAGCCTCTTGATGAAAGTGAAAAAGGAGAGTGAAAAAGTTTGCTTAAAACTCAACATTCAGAAAACTAAGATCATGGCATCTTGTCCCATCACTTCATGGCAAATAGATGGGGAAACATTGGAAAAAGTGGCAGACTTTATTTCTTGGTGCTCCAAAATCACTGCAGATGGTGACTGCAGCCATGAAATTAAAAGACACTAACTGCTTGGAAGGAAAGTTATGACCACCCTAGATAGCATATTAAAAAGCAGAGACATTACTTTGCCAACAAAGGTCTGTCTAGTCAAGACTATAGTTTTTCCAGTAGTAATTTATAGATGTGAGTGTTGGACTATAAAGAAAGCTGAGCACTGAAGAATTAGTGCTTTTGAACTGTAGTGTTGGAGAAGACTCTTGAGAGTCCCTTGGACTCAAGGAGATCCAACCAGTCCACCCTAAAAGAAATCAGTCCTGAATATTCATTGGAAGGACTGATGTTGAAGCTGAAACTCCAACAATTTGGCCACCTGGTGGGAAGAATTGACTCATTTGAAAAGACCCTGAATCTGGGAAATGCTGGGAAAGACTGAAGGCAGGAGGAGAAAGGGACAAGAGAAGATTAGATGGTTGGATGGCATCACTGACTCAATGGCCATGAGTTTGAGTAAACCCTGAGAGTTAGTGATGGACAAGGAGGCCAGAAGTGCTGCATTCCACGGGGTTACAAAGCGTTGGACACAACTGAGCGACTAAACTGATACTGATACTGATGGACCTAACATTCCAGGTTCCTATGCAACACTGCTCTTTATAACATCAGAATTTACTTCCATCACCAGTCACATCCACAACTGGTTGTTCTTTTTGCTTTGGCTCTGTCTCTTCATTCTTTCTGGAGATATTTCTCCATTGATCTCCAGTAGCATATTGGGCACCTACCAACCTGGGCATTTCATCTTTCAGTATCATCTCATTTTGCCTTTTCATACTGTTCATGGGGTTCTCAAAGCAAGAATACTGAAATGGTTTGCTATTTCCTTCTACAGTGGACCACATTTTGTCAGAACTCTCCATCAGGACATGTGCATCTTGGGTGGCCCTACATGGCATGGCTCATAGTTTCATTGGGTTAGACAAGGCTGTAATCCATGTGATCAGTTTGGTTAATTTTCTAAGATAAAAAAGATTTCCTCAGTAATCAGTGCAAAGAAATACAGGAAAACAGTAAAATGGGAAAATTGAAAGATCTCTTCAAGAAAATTACAGATACCAAGGGAACATTTTGTGCAAAGATGGCCACAGTAAAGGATAGAAATGGTATGGACCTAACAGAGTTATAAGATATTATTAGGAAGAGGTGGCAAAAATACACAGAAGAAGTGTACAAAAAAGATCTTCATGACCCAGATAACTACGATGGTGTGATCACTCAACTAGAGCCAGACATCCTGGAATGTGAAGTCAAAAGGGCCTTAGGAAGCATCACTATGAACAAAGCTAGTGGAGGTGATGGAATTTCATTTGAGCTATTTCAAATCCTAAAAGATGATGCTGTGAAAGTGCTGCACTCAATATGTCAGAAAATCTGGAAAACTCAGCAGTAGCCACAGAACTGGAAAAGGTCAGTTTTCATTCCAATCTCAAAGAAAGGCAATGCCAAAGAATGTTCACACTACCTTACAATTGCACTCATCTCACACACTAGCTAAGTTAAGTAATGCTCAAAATTCTTCAAGCCAGGCTTCAACAGTACGTGAACCATGAACTTCCAGATGTTCAAGTTGGATTTAGAAAAAGCAGGAGAAACAGAGATCAAATTGCCAACATCTGTTATATCATGGAAAAAGCAAGAGAGTTCCAGAAAAACACTTCTGCTTTATTGACTACACCAAAGCCTTTGACCACATGGATCACAACAAACTGGAAAATTTTTCAAAGGATGGGAATAACAGACCACCTGACCTGAGAAATCTGTATGCAGGTTAAGAACCAGTAGTTAGATCTGGACATGGAACAACAGACTTATTCCAAATCAAGAAAGAAGTGCATCAAGGCTGTATATTCTCATCCTGCTTATTTAACTTATATGCAGAGTACATCACATGAAATGCCAGGCTGAATGAAGCACAAGCTGGAATCAAGATTGCCAGGAGAAATACCAATAACCTCAGATAGAATGACATCACCCTTATGGCAAAAAGTGAAGAAGACCTAAGAAGCCTCTTGACGAAAGTGAAAGAAGAGAGTGAAAAAGTGGGCTTAAATCTCAACAATCAGAAAACTAATATCATGGCATCTGGTCCCATCACTTTATGGCAAGTAGATGGGGAAACAACAGAAACAGTGAGAGACTTTATCTTGAGGGGCTCCAAAATCACTACAGTAGGTGACTGCAACCGTGAATTTAAAAGATGGCTGCTCCCTGGAAGAAAAGCTATGACCACCCTAGACAGCATATTAAAAAGCAGAGACATTACTTCGCCAACAAAGGTCTGTCTGTCCAAAGCTATGCTTTTTCCAGTAGTCAGGTATGGATGTGAGAGTTGGACTCTAAAGAAATCTGAACACCGAAGAATTGATGATTTTGAACTGTGATGTTGGAGAAAACTCTTAAGAATTCCTTGTACTGCAAGGAGATCCAAACTGCTAATTCTAATGGAAATCACTCCTGAATATTCATTGGAAGGACTGATGCTTAACCTGAAACTCCAATACTTTGACCACCTGATGCAAAGAACTGACTCATTGGAAAAGATCCTGACGCTGGGAAAGATTGAAGGTGGGAGGAGGAGGAGACGACAGAGGATAAGATGGTTGGATGGTATCACTGACTCAATAGGCATGAGTTTGAGTAAGCTCTGGGAGTTGGTGATGGACAGGGAAGCCTGGCATGCTGCAGTCAATGGGGTTGCAAACAGTCAGACATGACTAAGTGACTAAACTGAACTGAATAGACCATTCCATCTGAAAGCATATTATTTTCAAGTGCAAGTGGAACATTCTCTCAGATATATCACATGCTAAGCCACAAAGTAAAGTAAATTTAAGAACACTGACGTCATACCAAGCATCTTTTCTGACCATAACACTCTGAGAAACCAACAACAAACAGAAAAACTGCAAAAACAACCCACAAACACGTGGAGGCTAAACAAACAATGGCTCACAACAGCAAATAGAAAAACTGCAAACACACACACATGAAGGTTAAACAAACAATGGATCATTAAAGAAATCAAATAAAAAGAATAAAAAACAATTAGAGACAAATTAAAATGAAAATAAGACAATCCGAATCCTATAGGATGAAAACAAAAGCAGTTCTGAGAAGGAGTCTCTAGAAATAAAGCTTACTTTAGGGAACAAGAAAAATCTCAAATAAACAAATTAACCTTACACCTAAAGTGACTAGAGAAAGAAGAATAAACAAAATCCAAGGTTAATAGAAGGAAGCAAATCATAAAGATTGGAGAAGAAATAAATGAAAAAGAAACTAAGAACTTAATAGTAAAGAAGGAACTCTTCTGAACTCATGTATTCTAGGAGGCTACTATATCTTTGAAACTGAAACAAGACAAAGATAATACACAAATAGAAAACTACAGGCAAATATAACATAGAAACAAAAATCCCAAGAAAATCCAAGCAAATTGAATCCAACAATACAATAAAATGGGTCATACACTATGATCAAGTGGGATTTATTCCAGGGATGCAAAGATTTTTCAGTATTTCTACATTAATACACTACATTAACAAACTGAAGGGTAAAGACATTTGATCAACTAAATAGATGCAAAAACTTTTGATAAAATCCAACACATTTATGATAAAAACTCCAGAAAATGGGCATAGAAGTAACAACTCAACATAATAAAAGTCATATATGACAAACCCACAAGTAGCATCATTCTTAATGATAAAAATCTGAAATTATTCCATCTAAGATTGTGAACAAGAAAAACACACCCACTCTCACCACTTTTATTCAGCAGAGTTTTGGAAGTCCCAGACATGGAAATCAGAGAAGAACAAATAAAAGGAATCCATATTGGACAAAACTGAGCATGCACATGCACACATGCATGCACATCAGATAAAAACAAGCAAAACTGTCACTATTAGACCAAAATCTTTACAACTTGTATGGAAACAAAAAAAAATTACAAATAGCCTAAAGAATTTTGAGAAAATAAAACAGAGTTGGAGGAATAAGGCTCTCTGACATCAGAGTACACTACAAAGCTGTCCCTGGGATTCTCCAGGCAAGAATACTGGAGTAGGGAACCATTCCCTTCTCCAGGGGATCTTCTGGATCTAGTGATCAAACTCGGGTCTCCCACAACATGGGTAGATTCTTTACTGTTTAAGCCACCTGACAAAACGTGGTCCACTGGAGAAGGAAATTCCAAACCACATCAGTAATCTTGCTTTGAGAACCCCATTAACAGTATGAAAAAGCAAAAAGATATGGCATTGAAAGTTGAGCCCCAGGCTGGAAGTTGTCCAATATGCTACTGGGGAAGAGCAGAGAAATAGCTTTAGAAAGAATGAAGAGGCTGAGTCAAAGCAGAAATGATGCCCAGTTGCAGATGTGTCTGGTGGTAAAAGTAAAGTCAAATGTGATGAAGAACAATATGGCATAGGAACCAGGAATGTTAGGTCCATGAATCAAGGTAAATTGGATGTGGTCAAGCAGGAGACAACAAGAGTAAATATCAACAATTTAGGATTCAATGAATTAAAATGGATGGGAATGGGCAAATCTAATTCTGATGAGCATTATATCAAACACTGTAGGCAAGAATCCCTTAGAAGGAATGGAATAGCCCTCATAGTCAACAAAAGAGTCAAAAATGAAGTACTTACATGGAATCTCAAAAATGAAAGAATGATCTCGGTTCATTTTCAAGGCAAACCATCCAGCATTACAGTAGTCCAAGTCTATGCCCCAAACACTTAAGGCTGAAGAAGCTAAAGTTGAACATTTCTATGAAGATCTACAAGACCTCCTAGAATTCAAACCCAAAACAGATAGCCTTTTCATCAAAGGGGACTGGAATGTAAAAGTAGGAAGTCAAGAGATACCTGGAGTAACGGGCAAGTTTGGCCTTGGGTACAAATAGAAACAGGACAAAGGCTAATAGTTTTGCCAAGAGAATGCACTGGTCATAGTAAATACCCTCTTCCAACAACACGAGATAACTCTACACATGGACATCACCAGATGGTCAATATCAAAATCAGACTGATTATATTCTTTGCAGGCAAAGATGGAGAAGCTTTACACAGTCAGCAAGAACTAACTGGAGCTGACTGTGGCTCAGACCATATGCTCCTTATTGCAAAATTCAGACTTAAATTGAAGAAAATAGGGAAAACCACTAGGCAATTTTGGTGTGACCTAAATAAAATCCTTTATAATTATATATACAGTGGAGGTGACAAATAGATTCAAGATATTTAATCTGGTAGACAGAGTCCTGAAGAACTATGGATGGAGGTTCATAACACTGTACAGGAGGTGGTGACAAAACCATCCCCAAGAAAAAGAAATGCAAAAAGGCAAATTACTTGTCTGGGGAGACCTTACAAATAGCTGAGAAAAGAAGAGAAGCAAAAGGCAAAAAGAAAGGGAAATATATGCCCAACTAAGTTCAGAGTTTCAGAGAATAGCAAGGAGAAATAAGAAAGCCTTCTTAACTGAACCATGCAAAGAAATAGAGGAAAACAATAGAATGGGGAAGACTAGAGATCTCCTCAAGAAAGTTGTATAGGGGCCTCCCTGGAGGCTCAATGGTAATGAATCTGCCTACCAATGCAGAAGACACAGGTTGGAACCCTGGTCTGGGAAAATCCCACAAGCTTCAGACCAACGGAGCCTATGCACCACATCAATTGAGCCTGTGTTCTGGAGCCTGGGAACCACAACTACGGAGCCTATGTGCTGCAACTACTGTAGCCCATGCAATTAGAGCCCATGCTTCACAAGAGAAGTCACCTCAATGAGAAGCCTGTGCACTGCAACAAAGTGTAGTCCCCACTCACCTCAACTGGAGAAAAGCCCACACAGTAATGAAGACCCAGCACAGTCCAAATAAATAAATCAGTTCAGTTGAGTTCAGTTCAGTTGCTCAGTCGTGTCTGACTCTTTGCGACTTCATGAACTGCAGCACACCAGGCCTCTCTGGCCATCACCAACTCCCGGAGTTCACTCAAACTCATGTCCGTCGAGTTGGTGATGCCATCCAGCCATCTCATTCTCTTTCGTCCCCTTCTCCTCCTGCCCCCAATCCCTCCCAGCATCAGAGTCTTTTCCAATGAGTCAACTCTTCGCATAAGATGGCCAAAGTATTGGAGTTTCAGCTTTAGCATCAGTCCTTCCAATGAACACCCAGGACTGATCTCCTTTAGAATGGAGTCGTTGGATCTCCTTGCAGTCCAAGGGACTCTCAAGAGTCTTCTCCAACACCACAGGTCAAAAGCATCAATTCTTTGGTGCTCAGCTTTCTTCATAGTCCAACTCTCACATCCATTCATGGCTACTGGAAAAACCATAGCCTTGACTAGATGGACCTTTGTTGGCAAGGTGATATCTCTGCTTTTCAATATGCTATCTAGGTTGGTCATATCTTTCTTTCCAAGGAGTAAGCGTCTTTTAATTTCATGGCTGCAATCACCATTTGCAGGATTTTGGAGCCCCCAAAAATAAGGTCTGACACTGTTTCCACTGTTTCCCCATCTATTTCCCATATATAAACAAATACTACCAAAAAAGAAAGAAAATTGGAGATACCAAGGGAACATCATGCCCTGATGGGCACAATAAATGACAGAAACAGCAAGAACCTAACAGAAGCAAAAAAAAAAAAAAAAAAACCTAAGACAAGGTAGCAAAAATACAAAGAAGAACTGTATTTAAAAGGTCTTAATCAGGTGGATAACCACAATGGTGTTGTCACTTACCTAGCGCCAGTCATCCTGGAGTGTGAAGTCAAATGGACATTAGGAAGCATTACACCAACTAAAGTAGTGAAGGTGATGGTATTTCAGCTGAGCTATTTCAAATCCTAAAAGATGAAGCTGTTAAAGTGGTGTGGTCAATATGTCAGCAAATTTGGAAAACTCAGCAGTGGCTACAAGACTGGAAAATGTCACTCTTCATTCCAATCCCAAAGAAAGGCAAAGCCAAACAATGTTCAAATCACCATACAATTGCACTCATTTCACATGTTAGCAAGATTATGCTCAAAATCCTTCAAGCTAAGCTTCAGTATTATGTAAACCAAGAACTTCCAGATGTAAAAGCTGGATTTAGAAAAGGCGGAAGAACCAGATCAAACTTGTCAATATCTGCTGGATCATAGTAAAAGCAAGGGAATCCCCCCAAAAATCTACTTCTGCTTCACTGACTACATTAAAGCCTTTGAGCCTATGGGTCAGAACAAAATTTGGAAAATTATTAAAGTGATGGACCTTACCTGCCCCCTAGAAAATTTGTATGCAGGGCAAGAAGCAATAGTTAGAACCAGACATGGAACAACTGACTGGTTCAAAATTGGAAAAGCAGAATGTCACGGTTATATGTTGCCACTCTAGTTATTCAACTTTTTTTTTAAATTAATTAATTTATTTTAATTGGAGGCTAATTACTTTACAATATTGTAGTGGCTTTTGCCATACATTGACATGAATCATTCATGGGTGTACACGTGTTCCCCATTCTGAACCCACCTCTCACTTCCCTCCCCATCCCATCTCTTAAGGTCATCCCAGTGCACCAACCCTGAGTACCCTGGATGCATCAAACCTGGACTGGCAATCTATTTCACATATGATAAAATACATGTTTCAATGCTATTCTCTCAAATCATCCCACCTTTGCCTTCTCCCATAGAGTCCAAAAGACTGTTCTTTATATCTGTGTCTTTTTTGCTGCCTTGCATATAGGGTCATCATTACCATCTTTCTAAATTCCTAAATTTCTAATTTCTAAATGTGTTAGTATACTGTATTTTTCTTTCTGACTTACTTCTTTCTGTATAATAGGTTCCAATTTCATCCACCTCCTTAGAACTGATTCAAAGGCATTGTTTTTAATGGCTGAGTAATATTCCATTGTGTATATGTACCACAGCTTTCTTATCCATTCGTCTGCCGATGGACATCTAGGTTGCTTTCACGTCCTGGCTGTTGTAAACAGTGCTGCGATGAATATTGGGGTACAGGTGTCTCTTTCATTTCTGGATTTCTTGGTGTGTATGCCCAGCAGTGGGATTGCTGGGTCATATGGTAGTTCTATTTCCAGATTTTTAAGGAATCTCCACATTGTTCTCCATAGTGGCTGCACTAGTTTGCATTCCCACCAACAGTGTCAGAGGGTTCCCTTTTCTCCACACCCTCTCCAGTATTTATTGTCTGTAGACTTTTTGATAGCAGCCATTCTGACTGGCGTGAGATGGTACCTCATTGTGGTTTTGATTTGCATTTCTCTGATAATGAGTAATGTTGAGCATCTTTTCATGTGTTTGTTAGCCATCTGCATGTCTTCTTTGGAGAAATGTCTGTTTAGTTCTTTGGCCCATTTTTTGATTGGGTCGTTTATTTTTCTGAAATTGAGGTGCAGGAGTTTCTTGTATATTTTTGAGATTAATTCTTTGTCAGTTGATTCGTTTGCTATTGTTTTCTCCCATTCTTTTCACCTTGCTTATAGTTTCCTTTGTTATATATAGCTTCATGCAGAAGCTTTTAAGTTTAATTAGGTCCCATTTGTTTATTTTTGCTTTTATTTCTATTATTCTGGGAGATGGGTCATAGAGGATCCTGTTGTGGTTTATGTTGGAGAGTGTTTTGCCTATGTTTTCCTCTCGGAGTTTTATAGTTAGTTTTTGGTCTTACGTTTAGATCTTTAATCCATTTTGAGTTTATTTCTGTGTATGGTGTTAGAAAGTGTTCTAATTTCATTCTTTTACAAGTGGTTGACCAGTTTTCCCAGCACCACCTGTTAAAGAGATTGTCTTTTCTCCATTGTATATTCTTTGCCTCCTTTGTCAAAGATAAGATGTCCATAGGTACATGGATTTATCTCTGGGCTTTCTATTTTGTTCCATTGATCTATATTTCTGTCTTTGTGCCAGTATCATACTGTTTTGATGACTGTATCTTTGTAGTATAGTCTGAAGTCAGGAAGGTTGATTCCTCCAGTTCCATTCTTCTTTCTCAAGATTGCTTTGGCTATTCGAGGTTTTTTTGTATTTCCATACAATTTGTGAAATTATTTGTTCTAGTCCTGTGATAAATACCATTGGTAGCTTGATAGGGATTGAGTTGAATCTATAGATTGCTTTGGGTAGTATACTCATTTTCACTATATTGATTCTTCTGATCCATGAACATGGTATATTTTTCCATCTATTTGTGTCCTCTTTGATTTCTTTCATCAGTGTTTTATAGTTTTCTATATATAGATCTTTTGTTTCTTTAGGTAGATTTATTCCTATTTTATTCTTTTCATTGCAATGGTGAATGGAATTGTTTCCTTAATTTCCCTTTCCGTTTTCTCATTCTTAGTGTATAAGAATGCAAGGGATTTCTTTGAGTTAATTTTATATCTTGCAACTTTACTGTATTCATTGATTAGGTCTAGTAATTTTCTGGTGGAATCTTTAGGGTATTCTATGTAGAGGATCATATCATCTGCAAATAGTGAGAGTTTTACTTCTTCTTTTCCAATCTGGATTTCTTTTATTTCTTTTTCTTCTCTGATTTCTGTGGCTAAAACTTCCAAAACTATGTTGAATAGCAGTAGTGAAAGTGGGCACATTTGTCTTGTTCCTGACTTTAGGGGAAATGCTTTGCATTTTTCACCATTGAGGATAATGTTTGCTAGGGTTTATCATATATGGCTTTTATTATGTTGAGGTATGTTCCTTCTTTGCCTGCTTTCTGCAGGGTTTTTATCATAAATGGATGTTGAATTTTTTCAAAGGCTTTCTCTGCTTCTATTGAGATAATCATATGGTTTTTATCTTTCAATTTGTTAATGTGATGTATCAGATTGATTGATTTGAGAATACTGAAAAATCTTTGCATCCCTGGAATAAAGCCCACTTGGTCATGATGTAAGATCTTTTTAATATGTATACGGATTCTGTTTGCTAGAATTCTGTAAGGATTTTTGCATCAATGTTCATCAGTGATATTGGCCTGTAGTTTTCTTTTTTTGTGACTTTTTTTTCTGGTTTTGGTATTAGGATGATGGTGGCCTCATATGATTATTGAATTTCTATGCACAGTACATCAAGGCAAAATGCCAGGATGGATACTCCCAAGCTGGAATCAATATTGACAGGTGAAATATCAACAGCCTCAGACATGCAGATGATACCATTGTAATGGCAAAAAGTGAAGAGGAACTAAAGAGCCTCTTTATGAATGTGAATGAGGACAGTGAAAAAACTGGCTTTAAACTCAACATTCAAAAAACCTCCAGTCCATCACTTCATGGCAAGTAGATGGGGAAAAGCATAAACAGTGATAGATTTCATTTTCTTGGGCTCCAAAATCATTGTGGACAGTAACTGCAGCCACGATATTAAAAGACACTTGCTCCTTGGAAGAAAAGCTATGACAAAGCTAGACTGTGTATAAAAAGACAGAGACATCACTTTGCTGCAAAGGTTCATCTAGTCAAATCTATGGTTTCTCTGGTAGTCACATATGGATGTGAGGGTTGGACCATGAAGAAGGCTGAATGCTGAAGAATTTATACTTTTGAAGTGCTGTGCTGAGAGTCCCTTGGACTGCAGGGAGATCAAGCTAGTCAATCCTTAAGAAAATCAACCCTGAATATTCATTGGAAGGACTGATTCTGAAGCTTCAATACTTTGGCCACCTGATGCAAAGGGCTGACTCATTGGAAAAGACCCTGATGCTGGGAAAGATTTAAGGCAGGAGAAGGGGACAACAGAAGATGAGATGGTTGGATGGCATCACCAACTCAATGGACATGAGTTTGAGCAAACTCAGGGAGATAGCAGAGAACAGGGTAGTCTGATGTGCTACAGTTCATGGGGTTGCAAAGCATCAGATATGACTTACCAAATGAACAACAACATAACACCATACACAAATATAAACTAAAAATGGATTAAAGACAAAAATTTAAGGCCACATACTATAAAACTCTCAGAAGAAAACATAGAATACCCTTGGACACAAATCATAGCAAGACCATTTTTGATCCACCTCCTAGAGTTATGTAAATAAAAACAGAAATAAACAAAGGGGACATAATTAAACCTCAAAATTTTTGCACAGCAAAGGAAACCACAAACAAAAAACAACAACCTACAGAGTGGGAAAAATGTTTGCAAATGACAATGGATTAACCTCCAAAATCTACAGTCAACTCATGTATCTCAATATCAAAAGAAAAAAAGACCCAAAGAAAACAAAAATGGTTAATAGATCTAAATAAACATTTCTCCAAAAAAAATCCAGATGGATAAAATCACATGAAAAGATACTCAATATTGTTAATTATTAGAGGAATGCAAGTCAAAACTACAATGCATATTACTCACACTGGACAGAACAGCCATTATCAAAAAGTCTACCAACAGTAAAACCTGGAGAGGGTGTACAGAAAAGGAAACTCTCCTATACTTTTGGTGGGAATGTAAGCCACTAAAAAGAAGAGTAATGAGGTTCCTCAATAAACTAAAAATAGAGCTTACATAAGAAGCCACAATCCCATTCCTGGACATATATCTAGAGAAAAACATAATTTGAAAAGATACATGCACCCAAGTGTTCACTACAGCACCATTCCCAATAGCCAGGGCATGGAAGAAACCTACAAGTCCATCGATGGAGGAATGGATAAAGAAGATGTGGTGCATATATACAATGGACTATTACTCAGCGATAAGAGAGAATCAAATAATGCCATTTGTAGCAACATAGATGGATACAGAGATTTTCATACTGAGTGAGGTTAAATCAGACAGTGAATGCCCACATATGTATAATCTGAAAATGGTACAAATGAACTTATTTATAAAAGAAAAATAGGGTGACAGATATAGAGAACAAACTTTTCATTAGCAGTGTATGTGGAGGGGAAGACGAGGAAGGATAAATTGAGAGATTTGGATTGATATATATGGACTGTGCTATGTTGTGCTATGTTGCTCAGTCACTTCTGACTTCTTGCAATCCCTTGCACTGTAGCCCACCAGGCTCCTTTGTCCATGGGGATTCTCCAGGCAAGAATACTGGAGCGGATTGTCATGCCCTCCTCCAGGGGATCTTCCCAATCCAGGGATCAAACCCATGTTTCTTGCACTGCAGCTGGATTCTTCACCATCTGGGCCACCAGGGAAGCCCATACATGGACTACTATGTATAACATATACAACATAACTAGTAGGACCCTACAGTATAGCATAGGAAACTTTATTCAATACTCTTTAATGGTCTCTATGGGGAAATAATCTAATTTTGAATGGATATATTTATATGTATATCAGATTCACTTTGTTGTACACTTGAAATTAATACAACATTGTAAATGATTTATATTCTAATAAAAAAATTTTTTTAAATAAAAGGACAGAGGGGAGACAGGTAAGTAACTAGGTAAGTGGGTGGATAATCCTTACCTTCCCATTCCCCCATCTTTATTTCTATTTCATTTAACGTCTCCTTCCATGCTTTATGGGGGCTTCCCTGCTGGCTCATATGATAAAGAATCGGCCAGCAATACGGGAGACCTGGGTTCTATTCCTGGGTCAGGAAGATCCCCTGGAGAAAAGAATGACCACTCCAGTATTCTTGCCTGGAGAATTCCATGAACAGAAGAGCATGGCAGGCTACAGTTCATGGGGTGGCAAAGAGATGGACATGACCGAGCAACTAACACTTTCAGTATACTCTGAAGTCATTGTGAATGTGAGGAAATTTAGGATTCAGGGGTGGGGGAATTGGTTGAGAAGTGATACTGTAAATAGAAATGTGAAGAAATTTAAAATGTATTCTTCTTTTAAAAAATCTTTAAAGATGGGAAAAAATAAAACTCACTGTTTGCAGATAATATAATACTATACATATCCTAAAAAATACTATAAAATCCTAAAGATAACACCAGAAAACTAAGAGCTCATCAATGAATTTGGTGAAGTTGCAAGATAGAAAGTTAATATACAGAAATCTGTGCATTTATACATGTAACAACAAACTATCAGAAAAAAAAATTAGGAAAGAATCCCATTTACCATTTATTTCTTCAAAAATACTAAAACACCTAGGACTAAATCTGCCTAAGGAGGCAGACAATCTTGTACTCTGAAAGTATAAGATGCTTATGAAAGAAATTGAAGATGACAAAAACATATAGAAAGATATACCATATTCTTGGATTGGAAGTATCAATATTGCTAAAATGACTATGTTACCCAAGACAATGTACAGATTCAGTGCAATCCTTATCAAATTATCAATGGTGTTTTTCACAGAACTAGAACAAAATAACTTAAAATTTGCATGGAAACAAGTGCATGCGGGTATGCTAAGTTGCTTCAGTCATGTCCAACTCTTTGCAACCCTATGGATTATAGCCTCCCAGGCTCCCCTGTCCATGGGATTCTTCAGGCAAGATTTCTGGAGTGCGTTGCCATAGTCCTCCTCCAGGGGCTCTTCTTGATCCAGGGATTGAGCCCACGTCTCCTGTGGCTCCTGCATTGCAAGCGGATTCTTCACTGATGAGCCACTGTAGAAGCCAGTGAAAACACAAAGGACGCTAACAGCAGTTTTTTGTTTTTTGTTTTTTAGAAAGAAGAATGGAGCTGGAGGAATCATGTTCCCTGACTTCAGACTATACTACAATGCTATGGTAATCAAGAAAGTATAGTCTGACAATAAAACAGACACATAGACCAATATAATAGTATAGAAAGCCTGGGCTTCCCAGGTGGCACTAGTGGTAAAGAACCCACCTACCAATGCAGGAGATATAAGAGTTGTTGGTTTGATTCCTGGGTCAGAAAGATTCTCTAGCACCCCACTCCAGTATTCATGCCTAGGAAATCCCATGGACAGAGATCCATAGTCTTGCAAATAGTTGTACATGACTGAAGCAACTTAGCACGCATGCACATAGAAAACCCAGAAATAAACCCACACTCCCATGGTCAAATAATTTACAACAAAGGAGAATACACACTGGAGAAAAGGCTATGTCTTCAATAAGTGGTGCTGGGACAACTTGACAGTTACATGTAAAAGAGTGAAATTGGAACTTTATTTAATACCATATATAAAGGTAACCTTAAAATGGATTAAAAATCTAAGTGTAAAACCATATACTATAAAACTCCTAGAGGAAAACATAAGCAGAACACTATTTGATCCGAATCACAGCAATACTTCCTTTGAGCCATCTTCTTGAGTAACAGAACTAAAAACAAAAATAAACAAATGGGATCTAAACAAATGTAAAAGCTTTTGCACAGCAAAGGAAACCATAAACACAAGGAAAAACAGCCAGCAGCATGGGAGAAAATATTTGCAAATGATGTGCCCAACAAGGGACTAATTTCCAAAATATACAAACAGCTCACACAGCTTAATACAAAAGAATATACAACCCAATCAAAAACTGGGCAGAAGTCCTAAATAGACATTTGTCCAAAGAATACAAAGACATGGCCAACAGGTACATCAAAAGATGCTTAATATTGCTAATTATTAGAGAAATGCAAGTCAGTACTATAACGAGGTATCACACTTGTCAGAATGGCCATCATCAAAAAGTCTGCAAACAATAAATGCTGGAGAGGGTGTGGAGAAAAAAGGAACCCTCCTTTTTCTCCCTACACTGTTGGTGGCAGTGTAAATTCTTATAGCCAGTATGGACAAAAGTTTGGAGGGACCTTCAAAACTAATAATATGATTACCATATGCTCCATCAATACTACTCCTGGCATATATCCAGAGAAAACTCTTATTCAAAAAGATACACACACCTTAATATTCATTGTAGTGCTATTTACAAAAGCCAAGGCATGGAGAAACCTAATTGTGTCCACTGACTGATGAATGGATTAAGAAGGTGTGATATGCATATTTATGTGTGTCTCTGGAATATTATCCAGTCTTAATTAAGAAAAGAATGAAATAATGCTATTTGCAGCAACAAGAATGTACCTAGAGATTATCATACTATGGGATGTAAATTAGACACAGAAAGACAAATATCATATGACAACACTCATACTTGGAATCTAAAAATAATAATACAAATGAATTTATTTACAAAACAGAAATAGACTCACAAACATAAAACAGTGGTGGGGAGCAAAGAGGAAAGGGACAAGGGATAAATAAGGTATTTAGAATGAACACACTATTATATATAAAATAGATAAAAACAAGGACCTGTTGTATGGCAGAGGGAATTATACTCAATATTTTGAAGTAATTTGATCTAAAGCATATGTATATTATATACATACATGTGTTATATTATATATTATACATATACATATGTGTGTATGTATATACACATATACATATACCTCACCTTCTGAGATAGCTCACACTTTGTGGAATGTGTTTCTCTCTAAATAACTTCACTTCTTACCTACATTTGTCTTTTTCTTAATTCTTTTTGTAGTCCATGGGGTTGCAAAGAGTTAGACACAACTGAGCAACTGAACTGAACTGAATGATTTCTGCAATGAGACATAAAGAACCTAAGCGTTGTTAAATCCTGAGACTAGGTGTCTGATCTCAATTTAAAGGCAACGGGTTCTGGCTGGCTTTGAGTCCCTGTACATGGGTTTAAGTTCAATCTGAGGTGAATGATTTCAGCTGGTGAGACACAAAGGGACAATATAAGGCAAAAAAGTGCTGAAAGTTAGGTGTTGGTCCTAGAATGGCTCATGGGATGCCATGAGCAAGGTACCAAGAAGGATGCTCCACTGATGTCTGCCCATGTTTGTCAGGCTTGTTGGCCCCAAATGTTTTGGGGCTCTGATTGCAAACCTAGGTCCATACCAGAAGAATGATGGCAATTGGCATGGTTTGCTATAGAAAGATGATCTGGAATGGCTATGCTTATGCACATCCAACAGCAAAACTGTCGTTGCAAGATTTGAGAATCGGTACTCTTCTCCTGGACTCTGAAGTCTTTCTCCGGTATGCTGTATTCACTCCTGTTCCATTTCTTTCTTTCTTTTCTAAACTGCAGGAGACCTGTGTGACTGCCAAGATATACTTGTTATTGATAAATCCTGACCTTTTATTTCCAACTTATAGCTAGACCAATTCTCATTCATTGTCAACACTGATGGGGACACTTTCTGTACTATTCATTTGCATCACTGGGGCACTATCGCCTGGTTAGGAAACTACCTCAGAAGTAGTAAATCCTAAGTGTCAATCTTGACCAAATTGCACGGTGAGTTTTGACTTAAAAGTGGAGTTTTGGATAGCATGGAAATTAGAGCTATCACCTCAGGCTTGGGTCTGAAATGAATGAGACTATATCAATTCTGACCAATACCCACTGGAGCATATATTCCAGGATTGGGGAAAAAATTGACAAAACACGTTAAAAAGGGAAAAGCTTATTAAGTTATATAATCAGATTTATCCACATTATGAGTCAGGAAATTTAAATGGAGTGAGGTACCATATGTTCAAATTTTCATGACCTTGCATTTAGGCAATGAAACCCCCTCATAATTAACACATGTGTAGCTTGGAGGGATGACTCTAAGAAAGACAGAAAGGACATTTCAATAGACTCCCCATGTGAGGCCATGCAGTACACTCTGTGGGGAACAACACTGCTCCAAGGTGGACACACAATGGAATTACCAGGCAAATTTTATTGATAGGAATAGACAGGACCATATGATTACCTGTTTAGTAGAGATTACAAAAACAGTAAAACCTGTCAATTCTGAAAAAGTGAAAGAGGTATAACACGGACAGGACAAAAACATTGCTGTCTTCCAAGAGAGACTGCTGCTACTGCTACTGCTAAGTCACTTCAGTCGTGTCCGACTCTGTGTGACCCCATAGATGGCAGCCCACCAGGCTCCCCCATCCCTGGGATTCTCCAGGCAAGAACACTGGAGTGGGTTGCCATTTCCTTCTCTAATGCATGAAAGTGAAAAGTGAAAGTAAAGTCGCTCAGTCGTGTCCGACCCTCAGCGACCACATGGACCGCAGCCTTCCAGGCTCCTCCATCCAAGGGATTCTCCAGGCAGGAGTACCACAGTAGGGTGCCATTGCCTTCTCCTCCAAGGGAGACTAGCAGAGGCTTTTAGGAAATATATGAACATGGATCCCTCTTCCCTCAAGGAATAAGCTCTTTTAGCTATTCATTTCAGTCTATCCCAGACATCAGGCACAAAATTCAGAAAGCAACTGCTAGTCCTCAGATTCTGGTAAATGATTGGCTTATTTTGGTTTTCAATATCAAGGATATGGCCAAAAAGGCTGACTGCACCCAGAGAAATATGCAAAAGGCCCAAAAGATTGCTGTGGCTTTGTCTGCTCAGAGACCACCAAAGGGGAGGCTGGCTTTTCTAATGGAGGTGTCAGGAAAGAAGCAGTGGCACACTTTCCTGGAACCCATTTTGTGCAACATTAATGGCCTGTTGCTTTTACATTCCCTTCTGTTTGTGCCTGATTGTCCCATCCATTTAATGGGAAGAGACTTATTAACTAAGCTAGGGGCCACTCTATTTCTTGAGGGGCAAGAGAACCACCTTCATTATCAAATGATTTTTACAGAAAGTGGAAAGGAGCAGAATGAATCTGGAGCTGAAATAGAAGCCTTAGTAGATCCTGGAGTGTGGAATATCAAGGTTCTGGTCTTGGCCAAAGATTATCTAGTTGGTGGTTATTAAGTTTAAAAGGGTTATAGAGTTTCTAAACATAAGGCACAAATTTCTTAAACCAGGAGGATCCTTAAAAGGGTTTGTAAGTTGATTACCAAAATGGGAGGCCACTGGTCCAGCTAAACTAACCACAGCTGATATATAGAACCTGATAGGAATTTTCGAGAAGGCCTTCTCT
Organism: Bos grunniens; assembly: GCF_055505025.1. Taxonomy (NCBI): domain Eukaryota; kingdom Metazoa; phylum Chordata; class Mammalia; order Artiodactyla; family Bovidae; genus Bos; species Bos grunniens. The sequence continues at coordinate 2,198,019 of NC_141179.1, read as the reverse complement.
CCTAAGCTGAATGAGAGAAAGTAAAACCTTACAACATAGGTGAATGGGTAGGTCAATCATTTGATATCATTGAGGTGGCCATCCAATTCTTTGAGAAAAAAAGACGAGAATATTTTTTCTGGCCTTAAGGAAAAAAAGTGACCCTAGGAGAAGTTTTCCCATGCCATGGACTTTCCTTGTGGCTCAGCTGAAGAGTTTGCCTGCAGTGTGGGAGACCTGGTTTCAATCCCTGGGTTGGGAAGATCCCCTGGAGAAAAGAAAGGCTACCCACTTCAGTAGAGGGGTCACAAAGAGTCAGACATGACTGAGCGAATTTCACGCACTTGAGATGCAAAATTTCTTTTCCAGAAACCTTTATCTCCACCATCTTTTTTAAATGCAAATTTTGAAGAAAGGGGGAAGGTAATTTAGAACTTGACTTGTCAAGGGTAAATATAAATCTTAAGTGTTTTTTCTATAGACATTAGTAAAATGTATTTAGCCATCTAGACAGGTAATCTTGATTTCTTCTGTCTGTGAGAAACCTAATTTGAATTGAACCCCTTGTGACTGATGGGTTTTATATTGTTGTACCTGAAATTTTGAAATGGTAACTATGAGATCTCTGTGTTTGTGTATCTATATGTGTTGTAGATGTATGGTGTTGCAAAAATTAATTAATAAAAGTGCTATTTAATTGGCCTAATTAAATAGATTGGCCTAAGGGAACTTAAGTTCTTATATAAACAGAATTCTTCATATTTATGAAGAAAATCAGCCAAAATGAATTTCAGGTTCACAGGATCTAGGAAATATTCAATATTAAATTAATATCTGATATTAAGGCTGGCTTAACCTTATTGGTTTAATTAATATAGACATATCTTTAAAGTTATCAATGTTAAGTATAATAGTCTGTAGTACCTAGGTTTACTGAAAATCAAGTTTATGTTATTCTTGTTACACAGTTAGTCAGCAGGAAGAGAAACACTAAATTAACTAGGATTATTTGGTATGTTAAATGTAGTCATTTGTGATCCTTGTTATTATAACTGAGTTTATCCATGTCAACTACAAATTGGCACTTACCAAGAGCATTGCCAATGACTAAACAACAAAGGCATTTGCCATCTGCCTCTATAGCTGTTGACCTTCAACAATCCCTGAGGGAGTTCAGAGTGGAGTGAGGCACTCTGTGCTTCGGGGAATCTGGTTGGACAGGTCTTTAGAGAGTTGGATGTTTTTAGGAATAGGTTTTATGATCTCAATACTTGCATCTCCTCATATCTAGAGAAGCACTAAGTCCCTTCATGGTGACATCAGACCCTCATGACTCACAAAAAAACTTTTGTAAAATGAGTGCTTCATGGTATTGAACTCCCCCTTCACCAAAACCTTATATATTGATCTTCCTCCACTGCCACTTTGGAGCAGTCTCTCAGTGCTATCTGAGATGCTGTCTCCAAGGCTGCAGTCCTCATTTTGCCCCAAATAAAACTTAACTCACAACTCTCAAGTTATACATCATTTTTAGTCAACATCCATTACACTGTAATCAGATATTTAACCATGCTTTTTAAGTCTTTTGTCATTTATAGATAGTTATCTTTCACTATGATGCAGTTACAAAAGTGCTTAATCATCAAGAAGATTCATAGGAAGGCTAAAGAAACAGTAATAACAGTTGCACATCAAGATTATGGCTATGGAAGGATTCCAGTCCATACCAACTTAAAACTGTCAACTACAAATTGGCACTTGCCTATGAACTATGAACTGGTGCTTGCCAAGAGAATTAGCTAGAGACTGAACAGCAAAAACAAGGGCATTTGCCATCTGCCTGTGCTGCTACAGCTAATGACATTTGATATTCCCCAAAGGGAATTCAGGATGGAGAGTGAGGCACTCTGTGTTCCAGAGAAACTGGTGGAACAGGTCTTTAGATAGCTAGATATTTTCAGGAACTGATTTCATGATCCAAATCCTTTCATCTCCTCATATCTAGAAAAGCACTAAATTCTTTCATGGTGACATCAGCTCCTCCTGACTAGCAGAAAGGTTTTTCAGTAAAGTAAGCTTGATTACATTGAACTTTGCCTTTACCGAGATCTTATATATTGACCTTCCCCCACTGTCTCTTTGAAGCAGTCTCTAGAGCTATCTGAGGTGCTGTATCCTGGGCTGCAGTCCTCATTTTACACCAAATAAATGTTAACTCACAACTCTCACACTATCCATCTATTTCAGTCGACAAATAAAAACAGCTGTCCTGCCTTGGAGGCCCTAGGTCAGGCATCCAGAGATTTTTACTCCCTGATAGGCAGGGTCAACATCCCTACTCAGCTGTTGCAAAAGACAGATCTTTGCCCCTCTGCTTTATAAGAATATGGGGACAAAACCCCTGAGGAGGAGTGAAACAGGAGGGAAGGAGGCAGGGCATAATCTTTAAGAGTGACATAACCATTGTTGTTCAGTTGCTAAATCATGTCCAACTCTGTGACCCCATGGACTGCAGCATACCAGGCTTCCCTGTCCTTCACTATCTCCCAGAGTTTGCTCAGATTCATGTCCGTTAAGTCAGTGATTCTATCTAAATATCTTATCCTCTGCTGCCCCCTTCTCCTTTTGTCTTCAATATTTCCCAGTGTGATTCTTTTCCAATGAGCTGGAATTTCACATCAATTAGCCAAAATACTGGAGCTTTAGCATCAATCCTCCCAGTGAATATTCAAGATTGATTTATTTTAAGAATGGTTGATTTTTATCTCATTGCAATCCAAGGTACTCTCAAGGGTCTTCTACAGCAGCACTATTCAAAAGCATAAATTCTTCAGCACTCAGTCTTTATGGTTCAGCATTCACGTCTATACATGATTACTGGAAAAACGATAGCTTTGACTAGACACATTTTTGTCAACAAAGTGATGTCTCTGCTTTTTAACAAGGGGTCTAGGTTTTTCATCACTTTCCTTCCAAGGAACAACCGTCTTTTAATTTCCTGACTGCAGTCACTATCCGGGGTGATTTTTGAGCCCCCAAAAATAAAATCTGTCACTGTTTTCACTTTTTCCCTTTCTATTTGCGATAAAGTGATGCGACAAGATGCCATGAGCTTAGTTTGTAAGGGTGAGTTTTAAGCAGCTTTTTCACTCTTTTCTCTCACCCTCATCAAGAGGCTCTTTAGTTCCTCTTCAATTTCTGCCATTAGAGTAGTGTAATCTGCATATTAGAGGTTGTTGACATTCTCCTGGCAATCTTGATTCCAGCTTGTAATTCATCCAACACAAAATTTCGCACGTTGTACTCTGCATAGAAGTTAAATAAGGAGGGTGACAATTTACAACCTTGTTGTACTCCTTTCCAAATATTTTTGTTGTTCCATTTCCATCATTCCCTGTTCAGTTCTAATTGTTGCTTCTTTATCTGCATTACAGGTTTCTCAGGAGACAGGCAAGGTGGTCTGGTATTCCTATCTCTTTAAGAATTTTCCACAGATTGCTGTGATCCACACAGTCAAAAGATTTAGTGTAGTCAATGAAGCAGACATAGATGTTTTTCTGAAATTCCCTGCTTTGTCTGTGATCCAACATATGTTAGCAATTTGATCTCTGGTTCCTCTGCCTTTCCTAAACCGAGTTTATACATCTGGAAATTCTCAGTTCCTGTACTGCTAAAGCCTAGCTTGAAGGATTTTTAGCATAACCTTGCTAGCATGAAAGCTGGCATGAAAAGAGCACAAATGTATGGTAGTTTTAATATTATTTGGCATTGCTTTTTGGGAGGATTGAATGAAAACTGATCTCTTCCAGTCCTATGGCCACTGGTGAGTTTTCCAGGTTTGCTGACATATTGAGTATGGCACTTTAATGGCATCATCTTTTAGGATTTAAAATAGCTCAGCTGGAATTCCATCATTTCCGCTAGCTTTGTTCATAGTATTGCTTCGTAAGACTCACTTGACTTCGGAATCCAGGGTGTCTGGCTCCAAGTGAGTGACCACACCATCATGGTTATCTGAGTCATCAAGACTTTTTTGGTATAGTTCTTCTGTATGTTCTTGCAACTTAATCTTAATATCTTCTGCATCTGTTAGGTCCTTACAATTTCTGTCCTTTATTGTGCTCATCTTTGCATGAAATGTTCCCTTCATATCTCCAATTTTCTTGAAGAGATCTCTAGTTTTTCCCATTCTATTGTTTTCCTCTTTTTATCTTCATTTTTCATTTAAGAAAGTCTTCTTATCTCTCCTTGCTATTCTTTGGAACTCTGCATTTAGTGGGTATATCTTTCCCTTTCTTCTTCACCTTTCACTTCTCTTCTTTTCTCAGCTATTTGTAAAGCCTCCTCAAACAATCACTTTGCCTTCTTGCATTTCTTTTTCTTTGGGAAGGTTTTGGTCACTGCCTCCTGTAAAATGTTACAAACCTTCATCCATAATTCTTCAGGCAGTCTATCAGATCTAATCTCCCGAATCTATTCGTCACCTCTACTGTATGTATAATCATAAGGGATTTGATTCAGATCACACCTAAATGGCCTACTGATTTTCCCTACTTTCTTAAAGTCTGAATTTTTCAGTAAGGAACACATGAACTGAGCCACAGTCAGCTCCTGGTCTTGTTTCTGTTGACTGTATGGAGCTTCTCCATCTTTGGCTGCAAAGAATATAATCAATCTGATTTTGGTATTGGCCATCTGGTGATGTCCATGTGAAGAGTCATCTTCTGTGTTGTTAGAAAATGGTGTTTGCTATGATCACTGTGTTCTCTTGACAAAACTCTGTTAGCCTTTGTCCTGCTTCGTTTTGTACTCCATGGCCAAACTTACCTATTATTCCAGGTATCTCTTGATTTTCTACTTTTTCATCCCAATCCTATATGATGAAAAGGACATCTTCCTTTGATGTTAGTTCTAGAAAGTCTTGTAGGTCTTCATAGAACTGGTCAACTTTAGCTCTTCAGCATTAGTGGTTGGGGCATAGACTTAGATTACTGTGATGTTGAATGGCTTGCCTTGGAAATGAACAAAGATTATTCTGTCATTTTTGAGATTGTACCCAAGTACTGAATTTTGGACTCTTCTGTTGACTATGGGGGCTACTCCATTTCTGCTGAGAGATTCTTGCCCACAGTAGTATATATAATAGTCATCTGAATTAAATTTGCCCCTTTCCATCCATTTTAGTTCACTGATATCTAAAATTTCAATGTTCACTCTTACCATCTCCCGCTTAATCTTATCCAATTTACCTTGATTCATAAACCTAACATTCCAGTTCCTACGCAATGTTGTTTACAGCATCGGACTTTACTTTCACCGCCAGACATATCCACTACTGGGCATCATTTCCACTTTGGCCCAGATGCTTCATTCTTTCTGGAGATATTAGTAATTGCCCTCCTCTGTTCCCAGTAGCCTGTTGGACACCTTCTAACCTGGGGACTCATCTTCCAATGTCATATCTTTTTGCCTTTTCATACTGTTCATACTTTTCATACTGTCCAGCAAGAATACTGGAGTGGTTTGCCATTCCCTCCTCCAGTGGACCACGTTTTGTCAGAACTCTCCACTATGACCCTTCCATCTTGGATGGCCCTGCATGGCATGGCTCATAGCTTCTTTGAGTTATGCAAGCCCCTTCACCATGACAAGTCTGTGATCTATGACAGGGGACAGCCACAGGACATGAGAAAAACCGGTTAGAACCAACTAGGTCCAAGATGGTGGAAGATGTGACTTCCAGTAGACCTTTGGCCTCATTATATGCTCATTGTAATACATTAACATGTTAAATGACATACCCACAGACACCATGACAGTTCAGAAGCTAACCATAAAAGACCAAAAAATGGGCGATAGCCCAATTCCTAGAAATCTTCACCTCTTCCCCCAAATAATTGGAATAATCCTTCCACTCATTACTTCAGTTCAGTTCAGTCGCTCAGTCATGTCCAACTCTTTGCAACCCCATGGACTGCAGCACGCCAGGCCTCCCTGTCCATCACCAACTCTCAGAGTTCACTCAAACTCACATCCATCGAGTCAGTGATGCCATCCAGCCACCTCATCCTCTGTCATCCCCTTCTCCTCCTGCCCCCAATCCCTCCAAGCATCAGAGTTTTTTCCAATGAGTCAACTCTTCACATGAGGTGGCCAAAGTACTGCAGATTCAGCTTTAGCATCATTCCTTCCAAAGAACACCCAGGAATGATCTCCTTCAGAATGGAGTGGTTGGATCTCCTTGCAGTCCAAGGGACTCTCAAGAGTCTTCTCCAACACCACAGTTTAAAAGCATCAATTCTTTGGCACTCAGCCTTCTTCACAGTCCAACTCTCACAGCCATACATGACTACTGGGAAAACCGTAGCCTTGACTAGTTATTGTAAATAGTGCTGCAGTGAACAATGGGATACATGTGTTTTTTTCAGTTTTGGTTTCCTCAGGGTATATGCCTAGGAGTGGGATTGCTGGGTCATATGGTGGTCTTATTCCTAGGTTTTTAAGTAATTCTATACCGTCTTCCTTAGCGGCTGTATCAATTTACATTCTTGCAACAAAAGTGCAAGAGCATTCAATTTTCTCCACACTCTCGCCAGCATTTATTTTTTGTAGACTTTCTGATGATGGCCATTCTGACTGGTGTGAGATAATATCTCACTGTAGTTTTGATTTGCATTCCTCTAATAATGAGCAATGTTAAGCATGTTTTCATGTGTTTGTTAGCCATCTATGTCTTCTTTGGAGGAATGTCTATTTAGGTCATTTTCCCACTTTTTGATTGGGTTGTATGTTTTTCTGGCAGTGAGTTGTATGAGCTGCTTGTATATTTTGGAAATTAATCCTTTGTCAGTTGTTTCATTTGCTATTATTTTCACCCATTCTAAGGGTTGTCTTTTCACCTTGCTTATAGTTTCCTTTGCTGTGCAAAAGCTTTTAAGTTTAATCAGGTCACACTTGTTTACTTTGGTTTTTATCTCCATTACTCTAGGAGATGGGTCATAGAGAATATTGTTTTGATTTATGTCATGGAGTGCTCTGCCTATGTTTTCCTCTAAGAGTTTTATAGTTTCTGATCTTACATTTAGGTCTTTAATCCATTTTGAGTTAATCTTTGCATATGGTGTTAGGAAGTGTTCTAATTTCATTCTTTTACATGTAGCTGTCCAGTTGTCCCAGCACCATTTACTGAAGAGGCTGTCTTCTTTGCCCCCATTGTATATTCTTGTCTCCTTTGTCAAAAATAAGGCAACCATAGGTGCATGGGTTTATTTCTGGGCTTTCTATCTTGTTCCATTGGTCTATATTTCTGTTTTTGTGTCAGTAGCATACTGTCTTGATGACTGTACCTTTGTAGTATAATCTGAAGTCAGGAAGGTCGATTCCCGTCCATTCTTCTTTCTCAGGTCTGCTTTGGCTATTTAGGGTCTTTTGTGTTTCCATATGAATTGTGAAATTTTTTCTTCTAGTTCTGTGAAAAATGCCATTGGTAATTTGATAGGGATCACATTGAATCTGTAGACTGCATTTGGTAGTATAGTCATTTTCACAATATTGATTCTTCCTACCTTTGAACATGGAATATCTCTCCATCTATTTACATTGTCTTTGATTTCTTTCATTAGCATGTTATAATTTTCTGTGTATAGTTCTTTTGTCTCCTTAGGTAAGTTTATTCCTAGATGTTTAATTCTTTTTGCTGCAATGGTGAATGGGATTGATTTCTTAATTTCTCTTTCTGATTTTTCATTGTTAGTATATAGAAAAGTAAGTGATTTCCGTGTATTGATCTTGTATCCTACAACTTTGCTAAATTCACTGACTAGCTCTAGTAATTTTCTGATACTATCTTTAGAGTTTTCTATGTATAGTATCATGTCACCTGCAAACAGTGAGAGCTTTACTTCTTCTTTTCCAATCTGGATTCCTTTTTTTTTTTTTCCTTCTCTGATTGCTTTGGCTAGGGCTTCCAGAACTATGTTGAATAATATTGGTGAAAGTGGACACCCTTGTCTTTTTCCTTATCTTAGGGGGAATGCTTTCAGTTTTTCACCATTGAGAATAATATTTGCTGTAGGCTTATCATATATGGCCTTTACTATGCTGAGGTAGGTTCCTTCTATGTCCTTTTTTTGAAGAATTTCAATCATAAATGGGTGCTGAATTTTGTCAAAGGTTTTTTCTGCATCTTATGAGATAATCATATGATTTTTATCTTTCAATTTGTTAATATGGTGTATCACATTGATTGATTTGCATATATTGAAAAATCATTGTATTGCTGGAATAAGCCCAATTTGATGATGGTGTATGAGCTTTTTGATGTGTTCCTGAATTCTGTTCACTAAAATATGGTTGAGGATTTTTGCATCTTTGTTCATCAGTGATATCAGCCTGTAGTTTTCTTTATTAGTGTTATTTTTCTCTGGTTTTGGTATCAGGGATATGGTAGCCTTAATGAGTTTTGAAGTATTCCTTCCTCTGAAATTTTTTGAAAGAGTTTTAGAAGGATAGGCATTAGCTCTTTTCTAAATGTTTGATAGAATTCTCCTGTGAAGCCATTTGGTCCTGGGCTTTTGATTTTGGGGGATTTTTTTTTTTTTTTTAATCACAGCTTCAATTTCAGTGCTTGTAATAGGGTTCTTCATAATTTCTATTTCTTCCTGGTTCAGTCTTTGAAGATTGAACTTTTCTAAGAATCTGTCCCTTTCTTCCAAGTTATCCATTTTATTGCCATATAGTTTTCATAATAGTCTCTTAAAATCCTTTGTATTTCTGTATTGTCCATTGTAACGTCTCCTTTTTCATTTCTAATTTTTATTTTTCATTTCTAAACTTGATTTGATTATTCTCTCTTTTTTTCCTGATGAGTCTGGCAAAGAATGCTCAAACTACTGCACAATTGCATTCATCTCACACGCTAGTAAAGTAATGCTTAAAATTCTCCAATTTTAAGCTTCAGGCTTCAGCATACATGAACTGTGAACTTCCAGATGTTCAAGCTGGTTTTAGAAAAGGCAGAGGAACCAGAGATCAAATTGCCAACATCTGCTGGATTATGGAAAAAGCAAGAGAGTTCCAGAAAAGCATCTATTTCTGCTTTACTTACTATGCCAAAGCCTTTGACTGTGTGGATCACAATAAGCTGTGGAAATTTCTTCAAGAGATGGGAATACCAGACCACCTGACCTGACTCTAGAGAAACCTGTATGCAGGTTCAGGAAGCAACAGTTAGACCTGGACGTGGAACAACAAACTGGTTCTAAATAGGAAAAGGAGTATGTCGAGGCTGTATATTGTCACCCTGCTTATTTAACTTATATGAAGAGTACTTCATGGGAAATGCTGGGCTGGAGGAAGCACAAGCTGGAATCAAGATTGCCAGGAGAAATATCAATTAACTCAGATATGCAGATGACATCACCTTTATGGCAGAAAGTGAAGAACTAAATAGCCTCTTGATGAAAGTGAAAGAGGAGAGTGAAAAAGTTGGCCTAAAGTTCAACATTCAGAAAACTAAGATCATGGCATCTGGTCCCATCACTTCATGGCAAATAGATGAGGAACATTGGAAACAGTGGCAGATTTTATTTTGGTGGGGGCTCCAAAATAACTGCAGATGGTGTTTGCAGCCATGAAATTAAAAGACGCTTATTCCTTGGTAGGAAAGTTATGACCAACCTGGACAGCATATTTAAAAAGCAGAGACATTACTTTGTCAACAAAGTCCATCTAGTCAAGGCTATGGTTTTTACAGTAGTCATGTATGGATGTGAGAGTTGGACTATAAAGAAAGCTGAGTGCCAAAAATTTGATGTTTTTGAACTGTGGTGTTGGAAAAGACTCTTGAGAGTCCCTTGGACTGCAAGGAGAGCCAACCAGTCCATGCTAAAAGATATCAGTCCTGGGTGTTCATTGGAAGGACTAATGTTGAAGTTGAGACTCCAGTCCTTTGGCCACCTGATGCGAAGAGCTGACTCATTTGAAAAGACCCTGATGCTGGGAAGGATTGAAGGCAGGAGGAGAAGGGGTCGACAGAGGATGAGATGGTTGGATGGCATCACCAATTCAATGGACATGGGTTTAGGTGTACTCCGGGAGTTGGTGATGGACAGGGAGGCCTGGCGTGCTGCAGTTCATGGGGTCGCAAAGAGTCGGACACGACTGAGCGACTGAACTGAACTGGCTAAAGGCTTGTCAATTTCGTTTGTCTTCTCAAAGAATCATTTTTAGTTTTTTTAATCTTTACTATTGTTTCTTTCATTTATTTTTCATTTATTTCTGCTCAGGTCTTTCAATTTCTTTCCTTCTATTAATTTTGACGTTTTTTTGTTCTCCTTTTTCCAGTTGTCTTAGGTGTAAAGTTAGGTTGTCTATTCGATGTTTTTCTTGTTTCTTGAAGTAAGATTGTCTTGCTATAAACTTCCCTCTTAGAACTGCTTTGGTGCCTCCCATAGGTTTTGAGTTGTTGTACTTTCATTGTCATTTGTTTATAGAAAACTTTTTATTTCCCTTTTGATTTCTTCAGTAACCTGTTGGTTATTTAGAAACGTGTTTAATCTCCTTGTGTTCTTGTTTCTTACAATTTCTTTCTTGTAATTGATATCTAGTCTCACAGCGTTCTGGTCAGAGAAGATGCTTGATATGATTTCAGTTTTCTTAAATATACTGAGGCTTGATCTGTGACCCAAGATGTGGTCTATCCTGGAGAATGTTTCATGTGCACTTGAGAAGAAGGTGTATTCTTCTGCATTTGGATGGAATGTCCTGAAGATATCAGTGAGATCCATCTCATCTAATGTATCATTTAAGACTTGTGCTTCCTTATTAATTTTCTGTTTTGATGAACCGTTCATTGATGTGAGTGGGGTGTTAAAGTCTCCTACTCTTATTGTGTTACTGTCAATTTCTCCTTTTATGTCTGTTAGTGTTTGTCTTATGTATTGAGGTGCTCCTATGTTGGGTGCATAGATATTTACAATTGTTATGTCTTTCTCTTGGATTGATCCCTTGGTCATTATTTTAAGGTCTGTTTTGTCTGATATGAGGATTGTTACTCCAGCTTTCTTTTGCCTTCCAATTGTTTCCCAATTGCTTTCTTTTGCTTCCCAATTTGCTTCCCAATTTTTCCATCCTCTCACTTTCAGTCTATATGTGTCTTCAGGTCTGAGGTAGGTTTCTTGTAGACAGCGTATATATGGGTTTTTTGGTTGTTGTTGTTGTTGTTGTTTTTCTTTTATCCTTTCAGCCAGTCTGTATCTTTTGTTTGGAGCACTTAATCCATTTACATTTAAAGTAATTATTGATATATATGGGTCTGCCCTGGTGGCTCATAGGTTAAAGTGTCTGCTTGCAATGTAGGAGACCTGGGTTTGATCCCTGGGCCAGGAAGATCCCCTGGAGAAGGAAATGGCCACCCACTCCAGTATTCCTGCCTGGAGAATCCCATGGACAGAGGAGCCTGGTGGGCTACAGTCCACAGGGTCGCAAAGATATATATGATATATATGTCCTATTGCCATTTTCTTAATTGTTTGGGGTTGATTTCATAGATCTTTTTTCTTCTCTTGTATTTCTTGACTATATAGGTTCCTTTAACATTTGTTGTAAATCTGTTTTGGTGGTACTGAGTTCTCTTAACTTTTGCTTGTCTGAAATTCTTTTTATTTCTCCATCAATTTTGAATGAGATCCTTGCCAGCTACGTAATCTTAGTTGTAGATTTTTTCCTTTCAGTATTTTAAATACATTCTGCCATTCCCTTCAGGCCTGAAGAGTTTCTGCTGAAAGATAAGTTTTTAAGCACATGGGGTTTCCCTTGTATGTTACTTGTTGCTTCTCCCTTGCTGTTTTTAATATTCTTTCTTTGTGTTTAGTCTTTGTTAGTTTGATTAGTATGTGTCTTGGCATGTTTCTCCCTGGGTTTATCCTGTATGGGACTCTTTGTGCCTCTTGGACATGATTGATCATTTCCTTTACATTTTTGGGGAAATTTTCAACTATCATCTCTTCAAAATTTTTCTCATACCTTTTCTTTTTCTCTTCTTCTTCTGTGACCCCTATAATTTGAAGGTTGGTGCATTTTATATTGTCCCAGAAGTCCCTGAGACTGTCCTGTTCTTTTCATTATTTTTACTTTATTCTGCTCTTCAGAACTCATTTCCACCATTTTATCTTCCAGCTCACTGTATCGTCCTTCTACTTCAGATATTCTGCTACTGATTCCTTCTAGAGTATATTTAATTTCAGTAATTGTGTTGTTTGTCTCTGTATGTTTATTCTTTAATTCTTCCAGGTTTTTGTTAATTGAATCTTGCCTTTTCTCCATTTTGTTTTCAAGGTGTTTTTTTTTATCATGTTCCCTATCAGTATTCTAAATACTTTTTCAGGTAGTTTGACTATTTACTCTTCATTTATTTGGGCTTTTGTGTTTCTAGATTGTTCCTTCATTTGTGTAGCATTTCTCTGTCTTTTCATTATTTTTTTAACTTATTGGGTTTGAGGTCTCCTTTTCCAGGCTTCAAGGTTGAATTATTTCTTCCTTTTGGTTTCTGCCCTTCTAAGGTTTGTCCAGTGGTTTGTGTAAGCTTCATATAGAGTGAGATTTCACCTGAGTTTTTGTTTGTTTGCTTGTTTTTCCTTTGATATGCAAGGCTGAGTGAGGTGATAATGCTGTCTGCTGATGATTGGGTGCCGGGGTCCAGCCCCGGCTGATCCAGGGTATTCGAAGGAGAGACGGCATAGGCGAGGATCAGGATACAATAGCTTCAATTAGATATTAATTAAAGATATAAAGAGTAATAGAATAAGGATAGCTCAGTAGGAAAATTCAGTGGAGAAAAGAGGCTGAGTAGCTTGGTTTACGCGGGGGACCAATAAAACTTCAAGACAAGAAGCTTGCACCACTTACGTAGGCCGCAGGCGTCCTTCCGTTCTCCCGAAGGAGAGGAGACACTGAGGCCTCCCCGGTCGGATCCTAGAAGCCCAGGCATAATTAGTAAGCATGGTGGGTTCCGCGCTCCAGATGGAGACTCAGCCAGAGTGGGAGAGAGAGCGACATGGGGAGACCAGTATTTCAAGAAACTGATCCCAATTCTTTATTTTCCAGAGTCTGTTTTTATACACTAAGATGTTATACAAAAGTCACGTGGGGACAGCAGTCCTGACTTTTATTAAAGTCAGGTGCTTCACACAAATGTATACAGAGGTCTTAGGGGTGTTACATCATCTTCTGGCCAGGGGGGCCTGCTGACAATTTACGACCCTCTCCTTGTGACAGCGGTCAGTCAATCAGGACACTTATTTCTCCAGGGCTGATTATTCTCAAAACAGACGCCACCCAAATAAAGTTACATTCCTACAGGGTGAGGGTGTAATGGGTTTTAGTTAAGGAAAGAATTTACTTAGCCTAAGGTCTAACGTGATTAATATCAAAGGTTAATACTTATTTCTTCTATATATTCATTAATGTGTGTAAGGGCAGGGGATGTGGAGACTTAGCAACAAACATTGGCTCAACAAATGAAAAACCCTTCACCAATACAATTTCTAATTAGCCCATTATACTTATAGTTTTCTAACTTCTCTAAAGAACCTGTTTTTAGAGGGTTTAAAGCATCTCGTGCCTCTCACGGTTGGGAGGCTGTGAGCAATCACATGTGGCCCGACGAGCCTGTCGGGCAGGCTAGAGAACCTTCAGAGGAGTTTGTAGGTTAAAACACTCTTGTCACACCCAAGAGTTTTTATTGACTGGAGCTCTAGGTTAACTCCTTCTCCGAAAGAGGTGGTGGGGGACAGCCCCCCGTAAAGTCAGAGATGTAGGTGAGAGCACAAAGTAGTAAAGTAGGCAGGCTCTGGTTATGGGGGTAGACGCTCGAGGATTTCCAGGGGGACTCCTGAGGCTCGATCCCGCCTTTGTGTATGTCGAGCCTCCTTCCTCATGACCTTTGTCACGGGCGGAGTACCTCACTCTGGCCCCCAACAATTGGGTTTGTGTTTGTTTGTTTCTTTTTTAGATGAGAAGTCCTGCACAGGGTGTTACTGGTGGTTGGCTGTTGCTGAATCTTGTATTCAAGTGGTTTCCTTCGCGTGATTTCTCACTATTTGATACTCCATAGGGTTAGTTCTCTGGTAGTCTGGGGTCTTGGAGTCAGTGCTCCCACTCCAAAGGCTCAGGGTTTGATCTCTGGTCAGGAATGAAGATTCCACAAGTGGTTTGTTATGGCATTAAGGGAGAGTAAAACAAATACCCAAAAATGAGAAACCAAAGGTGAACCCCAGACCACCTAACTCAGGAAGCATTAATAGACAACACCTCACACAAAAGTCTTCATAAGTACACTCAAACCAAGATTCACACAAGAGCCAACAAGCTCCAGTGCAAGGCATACCATGCAAATTCTCTAGCAAACAGGAACACAATCCTGAAAATTGAAAGATGGCTGCCAAAAGCCATACCAAACCCATAGACTCACTACTGGACACTTCATTGCACTCCAGAGAGAAGAGATCCATCTCCACCCACCAGAACAAAGACACAAGCTCCCCCAACCAGGAAACCTTGAGAAGCCATTGGTCCAACCCCAACCACAGGGAGCAGGCTCCTCTATTAAGAGGAGTCACAAACTTCCAGCCTGTAGAAAGGGCACCCCAAACACAGCAGTCTAAACAAAATGAAAAGGCAGAGAAATATACAGCATATGAAGGAACATGATAAAAGCCCAACAAACCAAACAAAAGAGGAGGAGATAGGGAGTCTACCTTTAGAAGAATTCATAATAATGATAGTAAAGATGACCCACAATCTCTAAAACAAAATAAAGTTACAGATAGACTAGAGACAAGGATTGAGAAGGTGCAAGAACATAGAATAAATAAAGAATAGTCAATCAATAATGAACAATGCAATAAGTGAGATTAAAATCACTCTGGAACAAGCGAGGCTAAAATAAAATGTGACCACCACCGTGCCCCTTGTGTCAGGGTGTAAATTAGACACTGAAGAGACCAGCAAACAGAAGAAGCTAAAATAAGCAGAGGGAACCGCTTGGGAAGTGACAGGTGCAATAGTTTAAAACCCTGTAGTTAGCACCGACTACATAGGAAGGGACCTATAGACCGTGAGAAATACGAGCTGGACCAAGGAACTATCTGAAAATGAAGTGACTACACACTGTCCACAACAGCTCCAGAGAGTCTTAGATATGTTTTTACTATTATCATTTTTTAAATTAAAAAAAATTTTTTACTTTATTTTATTTTTTTGTTATTTTTAAGTCCCCATTACTCCTTTAATTTTCATTTTTTATAACCTACAATTACCTTACAAAAAAAGAAAGACCTTATTTTTAAAACAAACTTCATATATATATTTTATAATTTCTGTGGTTTTGTTTTCTTTTTTTTTTTCTTTTGTTGTTTTTTTTTTTTCTTCTGTTTTGTTTTGTTTTTAAATATTGTATTTTTGAGAATCTAACCTCTACTCAAGATTTTTAATCTTTGCTTTTTGGTATTTGTTTTTAAAGTCCCCATTACTCCTTTAATTTTCATTTTTATAACCTACAATTACCTTACAAAAAAAGAAAGACCATATTTTTAAAGCAAACTTTATATACATATATATATATAAAATAATTTCTGTGACTTTGTGTTTTCTTTTTGTTTTGTTTTTAAATATTGTATTTTTTAGAATCTAACCTCTACTCAAGATTTTTAATCTTTGCTTTTTGGTATTTGTTATCAACTTTGTACATTTAAAAACCCAATCTTCAGTACCCATTTTTACCTGGGAGCGAGATCACTGGCCTGATGGCTGTCTCCCTCTTTTGACTCTCCTTTTTCTCCACCAGGTCGCCTCTATCCCTCTCCCTCCCTTTTCTTCTCTACCCAAATAGGTGAAGCTCTTCATGTGTTCCGGGCTGTGAAGAACACTTAGGGAACTGATTACTGGCTGGATCTGTCTCTCTCCTTTTGATTCCCCCTTTTATCCTCCTGGCTACCTCTGTTTCTTTCCTCCCTCTTCTCTTCTCTGTGTAACTCCATGAACATCTCTGAGGGATCCAGACTGTGGAGAGTACATAGGGAAGTGATTACTGGCTAGCTTGCTCTCTGCCCTTTTGATTCCCCCTCTTCTCCTCCTG
The DNA here is from genome assembly GCF_055505025.1 of Bos grunniens. Taxonomy (NCBI): domain Eukaryota; kingdom Metazoa; phylum Chordata; class Mammalia; order Artiodactyla; family Bovidae; genus Bos; species Bos grunniens. Next base: position 2,181,905 of record NC_141179.1, on the reverse strand, counting down.
GTCACCTCTATCTCCCTCCTCCCTCTTCTCTTCTCCATGTAACTCTGTGTACCTCTCTGGGTGTCCCTCACTGTGGAGAAACTTTTCATCCTTAACCTAAATGTTTTATCATCGGTGTTGTAAAGATGGAGAAGTCTTGAGGCTGCTGTAAGAAGAAGACTGAACACCAGAGGCAGGAGGCTTAAGTCCAAATCCTGAGAACACCAGAGAACTCCTGAATCCAGGGAACATTAATCGGTAGGAGCTCATCAAACGCCTCCATACCTACACTGAAACCAAGCACCACCCAAGAGCCAACAAGCTCCAGAGCAAGGAATACCACGCAAATTCTCCAGCAACACAGGAACAAAACCTTCAGCTTCTATACACAGGCTGACCAAAGTCACACAAAACCAATTGACATCTCAAAACTTATTACTGGACACTTCATTGCACTCCAGAAAGAAGAAATCCAGTTCCACCCACCAGAATACCAACACAAGCTTCCCTAACCAGAAAACCTTGACAAGCCATCCATCCAACCCCTACCCACAGTGAGGAACTCCACAATAAAGAGGAACCACCAACTGCCAGAATACAGAAAGGCCACACCAAACACAGCAATATAAACAAGATGACAAGGCAGAGAAATATCCAGCAGGTAAAGGAATAGGATAAATGCCCACCAAACCAAACAAAAGGGGAAGAGATAGGGACTCTACTTGATAAAGAATTACGAATAATAATAGTGAAAATGATCCAAAATCTTGAAAACAAATTGGACTTACAGATAAATAGCCTGGAGACAAGGGTCAAGAAGATGCAAGAAAGGTGTAACAAGGACCCAGAATAAATAAAAAAGAGTCAATATATAATGAATAATGCAATAAATGAGATCAAAAACACTGTGGAGGGAACCTACAGTAGAAAAACGGAGGCAGAAGATAGAATAAGGGAGGTAGACGATAGAATGGTAGAAATAAATGAAACAGAGAGGAAAAAAGAAAAAAGAATTAAAAGAAATGAGGACAACATCAGAGACCTCTGGAAAAATGTTAAACTCTGCTACATTCAAATCATAGGAGTCCCAGAAGAAGAAGACAAAAAGAAAGACCATGAGAAAATACTTGAGGAGATAATAGTTGAAAACTTCCCTAAAATGAGGAAGGAAATAATTACCCAAATCCAAGAAACCCAGAGAGTCCCAAACAGGATAAACCCAAGGCAAAACACCCCAAGACACATATTAATCAAATTAACAAAGATCAAACACAAAGAACAAATATTAAAAGCAGCAAGGGAAAAACAACAAATAACACACAAGGGGATTCCCATAAGGATAACAGCTGATCTTTCAACAGAAACTCGTCAGGCCAGAAGGGAATGGCATGACATAATTAAACTGATGAAAGAAAATAACCTACAGCCCAGATTGCTGTACCCAGCAAGGATCTCATTCAAATATGAAGGCGAAATCAAAAGCTTTACAGACAAGCAAAAGCTGAGAGAATTCAGCACCACCAAACCAGCTCTCCAACAAATGCTAAAGCATCTTCTCTAGACAGGAAACACAGAAAGGGTGTATAAACTCGAACTCAAAACACTAAAGTAAATGGCAACAGCATCATGCTTATCAATAATTACCTTAAATGTAAATGGGTTGAATGACCCAACAAAAAGACAAAGACTGGCTGAAAGGATACAAAAACAAGATCCCTATATATGTTGTCTACAAGAGACCCACCTCAAAACAAGAGACACATACAGACTGAAAGTGAAGGGCTGGAAAGAGATATTCCATGCAAATAAAGACCAAAAGAAGGCAGGAGTACCAATACTCATATCAGATAAAATAGACTTTAAAACAAAGGTGATTAAAAGAGACAAAGATGGACACTACATAATGATCAAAGGATCAATCTAAGAAGAAGATATAACAATCATAAATATATATGCACCCAACATAGGGGCACCACAATATGTAAGACAAATGCTAACAAGTATGAAAGGGGAAACTAACAATAACACAATAATAGTGGGAGACTTTAATACCCCACTCACACCTATGGATAGATCAACTAAACAGAAAATTAACAAGGAAACACAAACTTTAAATGATACAATAGACCAGTTAGTCCTAATTGATATCTATAGGACACTTCAACCCAAAACAATGAATTTCACCTTTTTCTCAAGTGCACATGGAACCTTCTCCAAGATAGATCACATCCTGGGCCATAAATCTAGCCTTGGTAAATTAAAAAAAAAAAAAATGAAATCATTCCAAGCATCTTTTATGACCACAATGCAGTAAGATTAGATGTCAATTACAAGAGAAAAACTACTAAAAATCCCAACATATGGAGGCTGAACAACAGGCGGCTGAAAACCCAACAAATCACAGAAGAAATCGAAAAAGAAATCAAACAATGCATAGAAATGAATGAAAATGAAAACACAACAACCCACAACCTATGGGACACTGTAAAAGCAGTACTGTATTGGTGTTTTTCCTTCTGGCTTACTTCACTCTGTATAATAGGCTCCAGTTTCATCCACCTCATTAGAACTGATTCAAATGTATTCTTTTTAATGGCTGAGTAATACTCCATTGTGTACATGTACCACAGCTTTCTTATCCATTCATCTGCTGATGGACATCTAGGTTGCTTCCATGTCCTGGCTATTATAAACAGTGCTGCGATGAACAGTGGGGTACACGTGTCTCTTTCCCTTCTGGTTTCCTCAGTGTGAATGCCCAGCAGTGGGATTGCTGGATCATAAGGCAGTTCTATTTCCAGTTTTTTAAGGAATCTCCACACTGTTCTCCATAGTGGCTGTACTAGTTTGCATGCCCACCAACAGTGTAAGAGGGTTCCCTTTTCTCCACACCCTCTCCAGCATTTATTATTTGTAGACTTTTGGATCGCAGCCATTCTGACTGGTGTGAAATGGTACCTCATAGTGGTTTTGATTTGCATTTCTCTGAAAACTAATACAATTATGTAAAGTTTAAAAATAAAAAAAATTAAAAAAAAAAAAAGCAGTACTAAGGGGAAGGTTCATAGTAATACAGGCTTACCTCAAGAAACAAGAAAAAAGTCAAATAAATAACCTAACTCTACACCTAAAGCAACTTGAAAATGAAGAAATTATGAACCCCAGTGTTAGTAGAAGGAAAGAAATCTTAAGAATTAAGGCAGAAATAAATGTAAAAGAAACAAAAGAGACTATAGCAAAAATCAATGAAACCAAAAGCTGGTTCTTTGAGAAGACAAATAAAATTGACAAACTATTAGCCAGACTCATCAAGAAACAACGGAACAAAAATCAAATCAACAAAATTAGAAGTGAAAATGGAGAGATCACAACAGACAACAAAGAAATACAAAGAATCATAAGAGACTATTATCAGCAACTATATGCAAATAAAATGAACAACTTGGAAGAAATGGACAAATTCTTAGAAAAGTACAACTTTCCTGAATTGAACCAGGAAGAAATAGAAAACCTTAACAGACCCATCACAAGCATGGAAATTGAAACTGTAATCAGAAATCTTCCATCAAACAAAAGCCCAGGTCCAGATGGCTTCACAGCTGAATTCTACCAAAAATTTAGAAAAGAACTAACACCTATCCTACTCAAACGCTTCCAGAACATTGCAGAGGAAGGTAAACATCCAAACACATTGTATGAGGCCACCATCACCCTAATACCAAAACCTGACAAAGATGCTACAAAAAAAGAAAACTACAGGCCAATATCACTGATGAACAAAGATGCAAAAATCCTTAACAAAATTCTAGCAAACAGAATCCAACAACGTATTAAAAAGATCATACATCATGACCAAGTGTGCTTTATCCCAGGGATGCAAGGATTCTTCAATATCTGCAAATCAACTAATGTAATACACCACATTAACAAATTGAAAAATAAAAACCATATGATTATCTTAATAGAGACAGAGAAAACCTTTGACAAAAGCCAACATCCATTTATGATAAAAACCCTCCAGAAAGCAGGAATAGAAGGAACATACCTTAACAAAATAAAAGCTATATATGACAAATGCTCAGCAAACATGATCTTCAATGGTGAAAAATTGAAAGCATTTCCCCTAAAGTCAGAAACAAGACAAGGGTGCCCACTCTCATCACTACTATTCAACATAGTTTTGGAAGTTTTGGCCACAGAAATCAGAGCAGAAAAATAAATAAAAGGAATCCAGATAGGAAAAGAAGAAGTAAAACTCTCACTGTTGGCAGATGACATGACCCTCTACATAGAAAACCCTAAAGACACAACCAGAAAATTATTAGAGCTAATCAATGAATATAGTAAAGTTGCAGGATATAAAATTAACACACAGAAATCCCTTGCATTCCTATACACTAACAATGAGAAAACAGAAAGAGAAATTAAGGAAACAATTCCATTCACCATTGCAATGAAAAGAATAAAATACTTACATCTACCTAAAGAAACAAAAGACGCATATATAGAAAACTATAAACCACTGGTGAAAGAAATCAAAGAGGACACAAATAGATGGAGAAATATACCGTGTTCATGGATCAGAAGAATCAATATAGTGAAAATGAATATACTACCAAAAGCAATGTATAGATTCACTGCAAACCATATCACACTACCAATGGTATTCTTCAGAGAACTAGAACAAATAATTTCACAATTTGTATGGAAATACAAAAAACCTCGAATAGCCAAAGCAATCTTGAGAAAGAAGAATGAAACTGGAGGAATCAACCTGCCTGACTTCAGGCTCTACTACAAAGCCACAGTCATCAAGACAGTATGGTACTGGCACAAAGACAGAAATATAGATCAATGGAACAAAATAGAAAGCCCAGAGATAAATTCACGCACATATGGACACCTTATCTTTGACAAGGGAAGCAAGAACATACAATGGAGACAAGACAATCTCTTTAACAAGTGGTGCTGGGAAAATTGGTCAACTGCTTGTAAAAGAATGAAACTAGAACACTTGCTAACACCATACACAAAAATAAATTCAAAATGGATTAAAGATCTAAACGTAAAACCAGAAACTATTAAACTCCTAGAGGGAAACATAGGCAAAACAGTCTCCGACATAAACCACAACAGGATCCTCTATGACCCACCTCCTAGAATATTAGAAATAAAAGCAAAAATAAACAAATGGGACCTAATTAAACTTAAAAGCTTCTGCACAACAAAGGAAACTATAAGAAAGGTGAAAAGACAGCCTTCAGAATGGGAGAAAATAATAGCAAACGAAGCAATGGACAAAGAATTAATCTCAAAAATATACAAGCAACTCCTGCAGCTAAATTCCAGAAAAATAAAGATCCAATCAAAAAATGGGCCAAAGAACTAAACAGACATTTCTCCAAAGAAGACATACAGATGGCTAACAAACAACATGAAAAAATGCTCAACATCACTCATTATCAGAGAAATGCAAATCAAAACCACAATGAGGTACCATTTCACTCCAGTCAGAAAGGCTGCTATCAAAAAGTCTACAAGCAATAAATGCTGGAGAGGGTGTGGAGAAAAGGGAACCCTCTGACACTGTTGGTGGGAATGCAAACTAGTACAGCCACTATGGAGAACAGTGTGGAGTTTCCATAGAAAACTGGAAATAGAACTACCATATGACCCAGCAATCCCACTGCTGGGCATACACACTGAAGAAACCATAATTGAAAGAGACTCATGTACCTCAATGTTCATTGCAGCACTGTTTATAATAGCCAGGACATGGAAGCAACCTAGATGTCCATCAGCACATGAATGGATAAGAAAGCTGTGGTACATATATACAATGGAATATTACTCAGCCATTAAAAATAATACATTTGAATCAGTTCTAATGAGGTGTATGCAGCTGGAGTCTATTATACAGAGTGAAGTAAGCCAGAAAGAAAAACACCAATACAGTTTACTAACACATATATATGGAATTTAGGAAGAAGGTAATGATAACCCTGTATGCGAGACAGCATAAGAGATACAGTTGTATTGAACAGTCTTTTGGACTCTATGGGAGAGGGCGAGGGTGGGATAATATGGGACAATGACATTGAAACATGTATATTATCATATGTGAAATGAATCGCCAGTCCAGGTTTGATGCATGATACAGGGTGCTCGGGGCTGGTGCACTGGGATGACCCAGCAAGATGGGGTGGGGTGGGAGGTGGGAGAGGGGTTCAGGATGGGGAACACATGTACACTCATGGTGGATTCATGTCAATGTATGGCAAAACCAATACAATATTGTAAAGTAAAATAAATAAATAATTTTTTAAAATAATAAATAAAATAAAATCACTCTGGAGGGAACCAACAATAGAATAACAGAGGCAGAAGAGTAGATAAGCGAGGTGCAAGATAGAATGGTGGAAATAAATGAAGCAGAGAGGAAAGAAGAGAAAAGGAATTAAAAGAAATGAGGACAACCTCAGAGACCTCTGGGTCAATGTTAATTGCCCCAACATTTGAATCTTAGATGTCCCAGAAGAAGACAAAAATAAAAGGCATGAGAAAATACTTGAGAAGATAACAGTCAAAATGTCCCTAAAATTGGGAAGGAAATAGACACCCAAGTCCAAAAGACCCAGAGACAGGATAACCCCAAGGCAAAACACTCCAAGACACATATTAGTCAAATTAACAAATATCAAACACAAAGAGAAAATATTAAAAGCAACAAGGGAAAAGCAGCAAATAATACACAAGGGGATCTCCATAAACATAACAGCTGATCTTTCAATAGAAACTTTTCAGGCCAACAGGGAATGGCAGGACACACTTAAAGTGATGAAAGAGAAGAACTGAAAACCAAGATTACTCTACCCAGCAAGGATCTCATTCAGATTCAAAGGAGAAATCAAAAGCATTATAGACAAGCAAAAGCTGAGAGAATTCAGCACCACCAAACCAGCTCCTCAACAAATGCTGAAGGATCTTCTCTAGACAGGAAACACAGAAAAGGTTTATAAAAACGAACCCAAAACAACCAAGTAAATGGTAATGGGATCATACTTATCAATAATTACCTACTTAGGGACACATACAGACTGAAAGTGAGGGGCTTGAAATGATATTTCATGCGAATGGAGACCAAAAAAAAGCAGGAGTAGCAATACTAATATCAGATAAAATAGATTTTGAAATAAAGGCCGTGATAAGAGACAAAGAAGCACACTACCTAATGATCAAAAGATCAATCCAAGAAGTAAATGTAACAATTATAAATATATATGCACCCAACAAAGGAGCACCTCAATACATAAGGCAAATGCTAACAAGTATAAAAGGGGAAATTAACAGTAACACAATAATAGTGGGGGACTATTATATCCCACTATTATTGTGTCAAGATTGCCGGGAGAAATATCAATAACCTCAGATATGCAGATGACACCACCCTTATGGCAGAAAGTGAAGAGGAACTAAAGAGTCTCTTGATGAAAGTGAAAGTGGAGAGTGAAAAACTTGGCTTAAAGCTCAACATTCAGAAAACGAAGATCATGGCATCCGGTCCCACCACTTTATGGGAAATAGATGGGGAAACAGTGGAAACAGTGTCAGACTTTATTTTTCTGGGCTCCAAAATCACTGCAGATGGTGACTGCAGCCATGAAATTAAAAGATGCTTACTCCTTGGAAGGAAAGTTATGACCAACCTAGATAGCATATTCAAAAGCAGAGCCATTACCTTGCCAACAAAGGTTCGTCTAGTCAAGGCTGTGGTTTTTCCTGTGGTCAGGTATGGATGTGAGAGTTGGACTGTGAAGAAGGCTGAGCGCCGAAGAATTGATGTTTTTGAACTGTGGTGTTGGAGAAGACTCTTGAGAGTCCCTTGGACTGCAAGGAGATCCAACCAGTCCATTCTGAAGGAGATCAGCCCTGGGATTTCTTTGAAAGGAATGATGCTAAAGCTGAAACTCCAGTACTTTGGCCACCTCATGAGAAGAGTTGACTCATTGGAAAAGACTCTGATGCTGGGAGGGATTGGGGGCAGGAGAAGAAGGGGACGACACAGGATGAGATGGCTGGATGGCATCACTGATTCGATGGACGTGAGTCTGAGTGAACTCCGGGAGTTGGTGATGGACAGGGAGGCCTGGCGTGCTGCGATTCATGGGGTCGCAAAGAGTCGGACACAACTGAGCGACTGATCTGAATCTGATCTGAATTATACCCCATTCGCACCTATGGATAGATCAACCCAACAGAAATTTAGCAAGGAAACACAAGCTTTAAATGATACAATGGACCAGTTAGACCTAATTGATATCTACATGGCATTTCACCAAAATCCAATGAATTTCACCTTTATCTTAAGAGCACATGGAACATTCTCCAGGAAAGATCACATCCTGGGCCATAAATCGAGCCTTGGTAAATTTTTAAAAATTAAAATAAATTCAACCATCTTTTAAGCATCTTTTCTGATCACAAAGCTTTAAGGTTTGATGTCAACTACAGGAAAAAAAAAAAAACTATTAAAAATACAAACATACAGAGGCTAAACAACACACTTCCGAATAACCAAGAGATCATGGAACAAATCAAAAAGGAAACCAAAATATGCATCAGATCAGATCAGATCAGACCAGTCGCTCAGTCGTGTCTGACTTTTTGCGACCCCATGAATCGCAGCATGCCAAGGCCTCCCTGTCCATCACCAACTCCCGGAGTTCACTGAGACTCACGTCCATCGAAAATGAAAACATGACAACATAAAACCTATGTGATTCAGTAAAAGCAGGGCTAGGAGGGAGAGTCATAGCAATACAAGCTTACTTCAAGAAACAAGAAAAATACCAAATAAACAACCTAACTTTACACCTAAAGCAGCTAGAAAAATAACAGAAAAACACCAAAGTTAGTAGAAGTAAAAATCAGAGCAGATATAAACGAAGCAGACAATAGGAAAAATCAACAAAACTAAAAGATGGTTCTATAAGAAGATAAATAAAATAGACAAACCATTAGCCGACTCACGAAGAATAAAAGTGAGAAGAATCAAATCAATAAAATTAGAAAAGAAAATGGAGAAATCACAGCAGATAACAGAAATACAAAAAAAAAATCATAAGAGACTACTATGAGCAACTATATGCCAATAAACTAGACAACTTGGAGAAATGGACAAATTCTTAGAAAAGTATAACCTTCCAAAACTGAACCAGGAAGAAATAGAGAATCTTAACAGACCCATCATAAGAATGGATATCGAAACTGTAATCAAATATCTTCCAACAAACAAAAGTCCAGGACCAGATGGCTTCACAGGTGAATTCTACCAAAAATTTAGAGAAGAGCTAACACCTATCCTACTCAACACAACAAATGAAACCCAGGGGCAGTGTAGCTAAGGAAGAAAACCCAAAACCTTCCCACCAGCTGTACAAGCTGCAGATTAAACCCACACAATCAACTAGGCAGATTCTGTGTCTATGGAATATATAAAAGGTCATTGAGAGCTTACACAAAAGAAAATGCACTAGTACTGATATATGTAGACATTGGAGGCAAGAACACATAGGAGAACCAGATTAGAATTTGCGCTGCCCCCACAGCAGGCCCAGAGATCAGCACAGTGTTGGGGGCATCCTCGGGAGGTGAGATGGACTGTGACTCCCAGCGTGGGAAAGGACTCTGACAGCAGTGACTCAAGAAAAACATTTATTATTCTTATGTTTTGACTTGCTCTGTAGATTATTTGTAGACCAGAGATAAAATTGCCAATACCCATTGGATCATCAAAAAAGCAATCAGTTCAGTTCAGTTGCTCAGTCGTGTCCAACTCTTTGTGACCCCATGAATAACAGCACACCAGGCCTCCCTGTCCATCATCAACTACCAGAGTTCACTCAAACTCATGTCCATCGAGTCAGTGATGCCATCCAGCCATCTCATCCTCTGTCGTCCCCTTCTCCTCCTGCCCCCAATCCCTCCCACCTCAGAGTCTTTTCCAATGAGTCAACTCTTCGCATGAGGTGGCCAAAGTATTGGAGTTTCAGCTTCAACATCAGTCCTTCCAATGAACACACAGGCCTGATCTCCTTTAGGATGGACTGGTTGGATCTCCTTGCAGTCCAAGGGACTCTCAAGAGTCTTCTCCAACACCACAGTTCAAAAGTATCAATTCTTTGGCACTCAGCTTTCTTCACAGTCCAACTCTTACATCCATACATGATTACTGGAAAAACCATAGCCTTGACTAGACGGACCTTTGTTGGCAAAGTAATATCTCTTTTTATAAATATGCTATCTAGGTTGGTCATAACTTTCCTTCCAAGGCGTAAGTGTCTTTTAATTTCATGGCTGCTATCACCATCTGCAGCGATTTTGGAGCCCCCCAAAATAAAGTCTGACACTGTTTCCACTGTTTCCCCATCTATTTCCCATGAAGTGATGGGACCAGATGCCATGGTCTTCGTTTTCTGAATGTTGAGTGTTAAGCCAACTTTTTCACTCTCCTCTTTCACTTTCAAGAGGCTTTTTAGTTCCTCTTCACTTTCTGCCATAAGGGTGGTGTCATCTGCATATCTGAGGTTATTGATATTTCTCCCAGCAATCTTGATTCCAGCTTGTGCTTCTTCCAGCCCAGCGTTTCTCATGATATACCCTACATATAAGTTAAATAAGCAGGGTGACAATATACAGCTTTGACGTACTCCTTTTCCTATTTGGAACCAGTCTGTTGTTCTGCCGGGGTCCAGCCCCAGCAGGATGCAGGGGTACCCTCAAGATGACGGCCTAGACAATAAGGATAGCAAAGCAGAGAGATCAGAGGCTTGATCTTCCTTGATTAACACAGAAAGCCAATAAAGCTCCTGTGTTCCAAGGAGTCATCCTGAAAGAAGAACAGAGAGAGAAAAGGAGGAAAAGGAAAAAAAGAATGACACGGGCAGACCAAGCTTTGGTGAGCGAGGCCCAAAACTTTACTTTCAAAAGGAACTTTTATACCTTGAGTTGTACATAGAGGGAAATGAAAGATGCAAAGTCATACAGAGTCAGCCCAAACATTACATCTGTTTTGTCTTTATTGAAACCAGGATTTTTTCTGCATACCTTTCCCATAAACAATGCTGTGCACAATATCTTCTCGCCTTGGAGGCCTGTGGACATTTTATGACCCTTTTTTGATAAAGGCTGCTCAACCAGAAAACTTAGTTCCCTTGAAGTGTTTTTTCTTTATTTTTCCCAGCCTCAGAAAGTACTAAACAGAGTTACATTCTCACAGAGCAAAGGTACAGTGGGTCACAACAAAGAAAGAACCAATTAGCTCAAAGGTCTGATGTGGTTAATTCCAAGGCTGCTACTTGTTTTTCTTACATTCCAACTATGTTAACTAATGCACTCCCAGGTGTACAATGGATAAGGGATATGGGAACTTGGCAGCAAGCATTGGCCCAATAATGAAGCCCTTCACCAGTACCATGTATTCTAATAATTTTTCATCCCTTAAAGGACTCTATGCTCGTTAGGACTTTTAGAATGTTTTGGCTTCCCGTGCCTTTCAAGGTTGGGGAATTTTGAACAATCATGTATGTTAATTGCAAGAATATGGATAAACCTGTCAGGCAAGCTAGAAAGCCATCAGAGGGGTTTGAATTGAAACACTCCTATCATGCCCATTAACTAAAGCCCTAAGTTGACTTTTTCCAGAGAAAGATGGTCGGGGATAACCCCCTGTTAATGTCAGAAAAGTTGGTGAAAGGCACAAAATAGCAAGACAGACAGATTCTGGTTTGGGGGTAGATGCTCGAGCAGATTCAGGGGGGTCCCTTGAAGCCTGATCCGCCTTTGCCTGTCAGGTCTCTTCCGCATGACCTTTGTCATGGGTTGGATCTCCCGTGGTGGCTCCTGGCAATGTTCCATGTCCAGTTCTAACTGTTGCTTCCTGACCTGCATATAGGTTTCTCAAGAAGGAGGTCAGGTGGTCTGGTATTCCCATGTCTTGAAGAATTTTCCAGTTTATTGTGATCCACACAGTCAAAGGCTTTGGCATAGTCAATAAAGCAGAAATAGATGTTTTTCTGGAACTCTCTTGCTTTTTTGATGATCCAGCAGATGTTGGCAATCTGATCTCTAGTTCCTCTGCCTTTTCTAAAACCAGCTTGAACATCTGGAAGCAATAGAGTTCCAGAAAAATATCTATTTCTGCTTTATTGACTATGCCAGAGCCTTTGACTCTGTGGACCACAACAAATTGGAAAATTCTGAAAGAGATGGGAATACCAGACCACCTGACCTGCCTCTTGAGAAATCTGTATGCAGATCAGGAAGCAACAGTTAGACCTGGACATGGAACAACAGACTGGTTTCACATCAGGTAAGGATTACATCAAGGTTGTATAGTGTCACCCTGCTTATTTAACTTATATGCAGAGTACATAATGAGAAATGCTGGATTGGATGAAGCACAAGCTGGAATCAAGATTGCTGGGAGAAATAACTATAACCTCAGATATGCAAATGACACCACCCTTATGGCAGAAAGTGAAGAGGAACTAAAAAGCTTGATGAAAGTGAAAGAGGAGAGTGAAAAAGTTGGCTTAACACTCAATATTAAGAAAACGAAGATCACGGCATCTGGTCCCATCACTTCATGGCAGACAGATGGGAAACAGTGGAAACAGTGGCAGATTTTATTTTTGGGGGCTCCAAAATCACTGTAGATGGTGACTGCAGCCATGAAATTAAAAGATGCTTGTTCTTTGGAAGAAAAGCTGTGACAAACCTACACAGCTTATGAGAGGGTTATCCTACTCCTTCACGACTCCCTCCCCAGAGCAAGTCTCCATCTCTAAATCTTTTGTCTCTGTTTTCATCTTTTATATTTTGTCCTACCTCCTTTAGAAGAGATTGGGCTGCCTTTCTCAGTGCCTGGTGTCCTCTGCCAGCGTTCTAAAGTTGTTTTGTGGGAGTTGCTCAACATTCAACTGATCTTTAGATGAATTTGTAGGGGAGAAAGTGATCTCCCCATCCTATTCTTAAGTCATCTCGGGACCACCCCCTCAACATGACATATTATATAGGGTTGAATACAGATAGCAGGATGGGAAATTAATGAGAAAAAAGTTTTTTAATTGTGTTCAAAATTTTGAATCGTGTATACATTCTACATTGCAGTTTGTGAAAATAAAACATGCAATAGATTTTAAATTTCTTGTAGATTTCTAAGAGCTCTTACCCATTTTAGGGTTCTGTAACCTGGTTGTCTGACCCTCTGCTCAGGTATATACAGGAGATTTGAACTTAATTCTCTATCTGGCATCAGCCAAAGTTAAACTTGAGAAAAAGGTGAGAGATGTGGGTCAAAGAGAAAAAGGGAATTCTCATCTGGACAGAGCAGATGCGGAAGCCAAAGAACTTTCTAAGGTTCAAAGCTCTGAAAGAGGGATTGGAAAACAAAAATGGGGCCAAATCGAAAGTGTTTGTTATCAATAGAGACTAGGCAAAAATCAAGCCTGGAGAGACTTGAAGAAGTGACAGAACACTAAGTGAGTTCAAGGAAAACAGGGAACACATCTGACTTTCTTGCTATTGTACCTTCAAGCCTACTACACTGATAACACACATTAGGAACTCAGTTAAATTAATAAATGAGATACTCATGGTTGAGCCTAAGAAGGAATGTTTAGGGCCAAGTCAAAGCTAAACTGTATATTAGGCAAAGTTTTACTTTGTCCCATCAATTCCCTCTGTCAAGGAAGATTTGTATACTTTTCAGATTTAAAATTTTAGCTGTAATTGTAGAATGTAAGGCTGTAGTAGCATGTCAGAGAATTAGGAAAAGATGTTTTCTGCTGAAAGCAAACAAGACAAAAGAGAGGAGACAAAGGACATTTACTGAACATTTCCCACTGTCAAGTATGTCACGTGTGTTATTTAATTCTTACAACAACATGTTGTAGGAGGTATAACTATTAACTGTTTTGTCAATAAAATACCTGGGGCACAGAATGTTTAAGTAATTTACTCAAGCTTATACAGCTTCTAAACCACTCTATGGTGGAACAAAGATACAAACCCAAACCTGCTTGACTTAGAGTTGGGTTCTCAGTCTCTACCTTAGTATATTTCCAGGCCTGCTTACTGATAAGAATTATTTGCAGTGCTTGTAAAAGCTATGAGTTCCTAGGATCCAAATCTAGAACTTACTAAATGAAAATCTCTAAGAATAAGGTCCTGGATTGGGTATTTTCCCCCCTATGGAAGCATTTATTTCAATTATAGAAAAATAACACTATTTCAAATGCAAGATAACTAAGATGTATATTTTTGCCTTATATACACATACTCAAATGTCACATGTGGTTTTTAAGATATTCTTTTTTATTATTTTTATATTTTTATTTATTTTACTTGGAGGCTAATTACAATATTGTGGTGGTTTTTGCCATACATTGACATGAATCAGCCACAGGTGTACATGTGTCCCCTATCCTGAACCCCCCTCCCACCTCCCTCCCCATCCCATCCCTTTAGGTTGTCCCAGTGCACCGGCTTTGAGTGCCCTTTTCATGTGTCGAACTTGGACTGTTCATCTATTTCAAATATCGTAATATACATGTTTCAATGCTATTCTCTCAAATCATCCCACCCTCCCCTTTTCCCACAGAGTTCAAAAGTCGTTTCTTTATATCTGTCTCTTTTGCTGTCTCGTGTATAGGGTTGTCGTTACCATCTTTCTAAATTCCATGTATATGTGTCGATATACTATATTGGTGTTTTTCTTTCTGACTTACTTCACTCTGTATAATGGGCTCCAGTTTTCATCCACCTCATTAGAACTGATTCAAATGTATTCTTCTTAATGGCGAAGTAATATTCCATTGGGTATAAGTACCACAGTTTTCTTATCCATTCGTCTACCGATAGACATCTAAGTTGCTTTTCTGTCCTAGCTATTGTAAACAGTGCTGCAATGAACATTGGTGTACAAGAGTCTCTTTCGATTCTGGTTTCCTCGGTGTGGATGCCCAGCAGTGGGATTGCTGGGTCATATGGCAGTTCTATTTCCAGATTTTTATGGAATCTCCACACTGTTCTCCATAGTGGCTGTACTAGTTTGCATTCCCACCAACAGAGTTAGAGGGTTCCCTTTTCTCCACACCCTCTCCAGTATTTATTGTCTGTAGACTTTTTGATAGCAGCCATTCTGACTGGCGTGAGATGATACTTTATTGTGGTTTTGATTTGCATTTCTCTAATAATAAGTGATATTGAGCATCTTTTCGTGTGTTTGTTAGCCATCTGTATGTCTTCTTTGGAGAAATGTCTGTTTAGTTCTTTGGCCCACTTTTTGATTGGGTTATTTATTTTTCTAGTACTGAGCAGCTTGAGCTGCTTGCATATTTTAGGGATTAATTCTTTGTCAGTTGTTTCATTTGCTATTATTTTCTCCCATTCTGAAGACTGCCTTTTTACCTTGCTTATAATTTCTTCGTTGTCCAAAAGCTTTTAAGTTTAATTAGGTCCCATTTGTTTATTTTTGCTTTTATTTCCATTACTCTGGGAGATGGGTCATAGAGGATCTTGCTGTGATTTATGTTAGAGAGTGTTTTGCCTGTGTCTTCTTCTAGGAGTTTTATAGTTCTGATCCTACATTTAGATTTTTAATCCACTTTGAGTTTATTTCTGTGTATGGTGTTCGGAGAAGGCAATGGCACCCCACTCCAGTACTTTTGCCTGGAAAATCCCATGGACGGAGGAGCCTGGTAGGCTGCAGTCCATGGGGTCGCTGAGTCGGACACGACTGAGCAACTTTACTTTCACTTTTCAGTTTCATGCATTGGAGAAGGAAATGGCAACCCACTCCAGTGTTCTTGCCTGGAGAATCCCAGGGATGGGGGAGCCTGGTGGGCTGCCGTCTATGGGGTTGCACAGAGTCGGACACAACTGAAGCGACTTAGCAGCAGCAGCATGGTGTTAGAAAGTGTTCTAGTTTCATTCTTTTACAGGTGACTGACCAGTTTTCCCAGCACCTCTTATTAAAAACATTGTCTTTTCTCCATTGTGTATTTTTGCCTCCTTTGTCAAAGATAAGGTGTTCATAGGTGCGTGGATTTATCTCTGTGCTTTCTATTTTGATCCGTTGCTCTATATTTCTATCTTTGTGCCAGCACCATACTGTATTGATGACTGTAACTTTGTGGTATAGTCTGAAGTCAGGAAGGTTGATTCCTCCAGTTCCATTCTTCTTTCTCAAGATTGCTTTGGCCATTCGAGGTTTTTTTGTATTTCCATACAATTTGTGAAATTATTTGTTCTAGTTTTTTGAAAAATACCATTGGTAGCTTGATGAGGATTGAGTTGAATCTATAGATTTCTTTGGGTAGTATACTCATTTTTCACTATATTGATTCTTCTGATCCATGAACATGGTATATTTTTCCATCCATTTGTGTCATTTTTGATTTCGTTCATCAGTGTTTTATAGCTTCCTATACATAGATTTTTGTTTCTTTAGGTAGATTTATTCCTAAGTATTTTATTCTTTTTGTTGCAATGGTGAATGGAATTGTTTCCTTAATTTCTCTTTCTGTTTTCTCACTGTTAGTGTATAGGAATGCAAAGGATTTCTGTGTATTAATTTAATATCCTGCAACTTTGCTATATTCGTTGATTAGCTCTAGTAATTTTCAAGTGGTGTCTTTAGTGTTTTCTATGTAGAGGATCATGTCATCTGCAGTTTTACTTCTTCTTTTTCAATCTGGAGTCCTTTTATTTCTTTTTCTTCTCTGATTGCTGTGGCTAAAGCATTCAAAGCTGTGTTGAATAGTAGTGGTGAGAGTGGGCACCTTTGTCTTGTTCCTGACTTTAGGGGAAATGCTTTCCATGTTTCACCATTGAGGATAATATTGGCTATGTGTTTATCACATATGGCTCTTATTATGTTGAGGTATGTTCCTTCTATGTCTGTTTTCTGGAGAGTTTTTAATCATAAATGGTGTTGAATTTTGTCAAAGTCTTTCTCTGCATATATTGAGATAATCATATGGTTTTTATATTTCAATTTATTAATGTGCTGTATAACATTGATTGATTTGCTAATATTGAAGAATCCTTGCATCCCTGGGATAAAGCCCACTTGGTCATGATATATGATCTTTTTAATATGTTGTTGGATTCTGTTTGCTAGAATTTTGTTGAGGATTTTTGCATCTATATTCATCAGTGATACTGGCTTGTAGTTTTCTTTTTTTGTGGCATCTTTGTCTGCTCTTGGTATTAGGGTGATGGTGGCTTCATAAAATGAGTTTGGGAGTTTACCTTCCACTACAATTTTCTGGGAGAGTTTGAGTAGGATAGGTGTTAGCTCTTCTCTAAATTTGGTTTCAAGATATTCTCAAATTAACAATAATCAATTTAGAATCAAGGTAGTATCTGTGAATAGAAGAGATGTATTAAGGCTATATATAGGGAAATGGGAAAATACAAGGTGATCTCATGCAGTGATTCTCAAATTTAGTGTGCATTACAATCATCTGGACAGTGGAAAAAGTACCTTTAAGGGACTGAAGGCAAATCACCAGATTAAGTAAACCCTTGGTCTCAGAATAAATATCTGACTGACTAAAGATACAAACTTTGTTTCACAGGAAAGAACAAAGACAAGATACATCATGATATATGAAATCAGTCATTTAAGAGAAGTGTGACTTCTCTAAGTCTCAGATTCAGGAATAATGATACTACTCTCAATACTTTTTCTACAGATTAGGTCAGATAGTGTGCAGTAAGTGCTTCCCTAATTCATAATACACCACTACTATCATTATTTCATCACCATCATCATTACTATTGGATACAGAGGACATTCTCCCCTACCCCCACTCCCAGTTCCAAATACCTATTATCTATTTTAAAAATCAAATGACCACTTGCTGAGTTTCAGTTCATTGACTACTGGCACCATTTTTAAACTGGTAGCATTCTTACTAGCTTCAACCAAGTATATTAAGATTTCAGTACATGGTTGAAATGATAGTTTTTGTCTAAACTACTGGCTTAGTCAATGGAGTCACAGAAGAAAGCATAAAGCTTACAAAAATGTGTGCCGTTTCTAAAGCACCGATAGCTAGATGAGTGAACTGCTTTGGAAAGTAACCCACTTTAGACAACCTCTGATGTTGCTTACATTGTTTTCTGACTCTCACATTATCTATAGATGGAAACAAAGGAATAAAACATCTATAATCTTCATCACTTCCTATAGTCAATATACTATACAGTACTGTTTCATAGTTAAAGTTTTGGGCCATTTAAGTAATTCCCACATAAATATCTGTGGTTTTAACATTCTGAAACTGAAACAAAGCTAAAGAGGTGCTCAGCCAGGCTAAGACAGGGTTCCTCAACTTCAGCAACATTGCTATTTAGGGTTTGATCATTCTTTTTTTTTGGGGGGGGGGGGGAGAGTGGGAACTGTCCTGTGCATTGCAGGATGTTGGGCATCCCTAGCTACTACATGCCACGAGGAATGTGGCCAACTTTCCAATTCTGACAACCAAAAAATGTTGCCAGACATTGCCAAATGTCTTTTGGGGGCCAAAGTCACCCCCAGTTGACAACTACTGAGCTAGAATTTTACACAGACATAATTGTAAACTCTGAGTGCATAGATTATACAAGATTGTGTGTAATTTTACTAAATTAAAGTGTATAGTACAACAATTTCTGCTATATTGTTTATGCTAGGGCACATAGTTTTCATAGAAGACTTAAGCATATATTACCCACAAAGAATTATCTTTTTCGTATTGAAAACACTAACAGGGACAAAACAATACAGTTAATCCCGCAACCATTTTTAAACCTAAACTTATGCTTTACAACCATTTGATAAATGGAGACCTAGATAAATCACTGCAAGTGTCTTTCCTTCTGAATTTGTAGTCTCTTGCTATTTGAAAGTGTTTCTTTTCAATCTGCAGCTTCTTCGATTCAGATTCCAAAAAATGCAGCCTTTTTCCAGTTGTAAGCATTCTCTCTCAGGTTTTAACTTCTCGGTTTCTATATCCTGTGGCTGACGTAGTTCACTTCCCAAAGATGGCTTCTCTGAGTTTACTGTCTGTAACCTCAGCTTCTCTCTTTCAATCTGCAACCGCTCCTTCTCCAGCTGAAGTTGCTCGTGCTCCATGTCTAAATGTCACAGTCTCTCTTTCTCAATCTGTAGGCATTCCTTTTCTACCTGCAGTCTTTCAGCCTCAATATCAAGACTTCGTTTTTCCAATTCTAGTTTCTGGAATGTTTACAAGCAAATGGGGCTCATCATATGCAGACCTAGATGGTGTTGAGTTCAGAGTAAAAAATTCATCAATGTGGGGGAAATCAGGAAGTTCATTTTCCCTCCTGGAATCTGGTATGACTGATGACATTTCTTCTTCCTTCAATCTCAAATTCAGGACTCTGGGGATCTCTTTCTTCTTCTTCTTCCTTGACCTCAGGATCCACCTGCATCCCTGAAATCTGCCACATTTTGCCAATCAAAATTTGTATCACTTCAGAATCCAATCTTTTCATCTATCTCTTCAGTGAGTCATCTAAATCAGATGTGGGAAGGGGAAACCCTGAACCAACTTGCTTAATGTTCGCCTTCATCTTCTTTCTCTTCAAAGGGCTCGCCAGTCAAGGTAACTTCTTTTCACTTCTGTCCCTGTTCTCTGTTCTCCTTCTCCTACATTCACACACTGTGCAATCTCCTCCCAAGCCATTTGCTTCATCACATTAATTGTTGTATTAAGCTGCTTAGAAAAAATTACTTCCTTCCTTTCTGTAATTTCTTTCAAAAGGGTCTGAGTTTCTTGTACACTGAAATTGCTTTTCCTTTTCAATTGTTTCATTTTCTAACTTAAATGCAGTTTTTACAGTAAGGGAAGATGTGAAAATAATTTGAGGAATGCTACAAAGTACAAAAATCAAGGACAATTCCTTGTTAGTACCTTGTTTAAATCAGTTTTCTATTCATCTAGTAGCACAGGGGGTTGGAGGTTTCCTGCTAGCCTGGCGGCACCTCCCCCTGGATTCAGTATTTTTAATGGAATTACCAGATGACCTTTTTCTTTTTGGAGGAAACTTTAAGGAACACTGCCTGACACATATACTCCTGGGTAGACATCCCATAACAAAAATTATTGGTTAGAGCTTAATATTTCATTTATCAAGGAAAGAAACTTAGATGCTTTAAACTACTAGAATAATTCTCTTTGTGAAAATTCCTAGAAACAAGTGTTCATTAATTTGTGCTTATAAGTGAAATGTGAATTGTATTTAAATGGAAGAATATTGTGGTATATTTCACTCCTTCAGGAATTATCACAAGGTGAACACTATTTGTAAAGGAAACAAACAAACAAAAAAATTACTCATTTGTTGAAAGTTGTTTTTAAAAGTTTTTAAAAACATTCGAAAAGTTTTTTTTGAATTTCAACTAATGTTTCATAACATAAAAGGTGGTTAATCTCTAAAAGGAAAAAATTAGGCTAGTTGAATTTTTAAATGAAAAGGCTAGACAAAGGCTTGATTGAAAATGTTAAACTAACTTTGCACCATGTATTTTACTCAAAGTTAGGTAAGGGTAATTAATTTCCAATGGAAAGACTCACTAATTACTACCAGAACAGAATCAGGTTGAACAAGCCCTGAATTTGGAAGAAATGCAAAAATATTTATCCAGTGCAGTGAAATCTAACTCTATAAATACTATGATGATATGTTAAATATTTTAAGAGGTTCCCACATATTTCTTAAGTTTTTCATGAATATTAAGTTTGCTATTTCAGGTTTAGTTTCATTAGGCTTCATAGAAGTCTTCAAAATCACAAAATTTATTAAGTCCAAGGAAACTTAACCTTGGAAACGGGTTTTATAAAAGTAATTAAAATAAATTGCAGTTTTAATTAATGTTTACTAGATAGATTGGTTTAGTGCCACAGTGTCTAAAAATTCAACATTTTCGTTTCAAAAACTTCAAACCACTTTATAAATATTACTTTGAAACTCCATATTCATAGTGAAGAGTAATTACATTTTAGGATTATTTTTTTTCTCTGAAAAATGTACATATACATATTGGCCGAATAGCTAGTTTTTGACAAAACATATTTGCAACTTACACTGTAACTGAATAAGAGCCTGTAAAACAATATTAAGTAATCCTTAATTACTTAAGTTTAAATGTGTTTTGCAATTTATTTTCTGAGTACAGAGATTAAATTTTGTCTTTGAGGGGGTTTTGTTTTGCAGTGAGGAGTAGGATAAATTCAGGCAGTTCAGAATTTAGGGAAAGAACTTCAAATGCCAATGCATCAGTCTGAGATTATGAACCATTCTATTTAATGACTTAAGAGGAAAACTTGCAAGTACTAAAATGCTGACCAAGAGAGACCTCTAGTTTCAGGGTAGCATCCCCAATAACCTGGTAACAGGCAAATTCCCGCCAACATCCTTACATTTTAAATTAACTACGGTGATTAAAGAGAAGGAGGTGAGTCATCATTTGCTGGCAAAGTAAACTACAGAAGATGGAAGCACATGGAGAATTGGAGGTAATAAGGGAAGAAATCTGGAGCAGTAAGGTTGGACCAAGGATTTGATAAGAGAGCCTAAGAAATGAAGAGAAATCAACTAGCATTATGCAAGCATGTGGGATACAACAGTTGATTTTTGAAGGGTTAGGTTTCCATAGATCAACTGTTTCAACCTGAGCAGTATTCTAGAAGAGGGTTTGGAAGTCAAAGTTGTTTAGTAAATCACAACTGATCACATAGGAAAACCAGAAATGAGACGGCAAATGAGCCTGTCCAGAAAGAGGAAAAATTGAACTGGAATTAAGACAGCATCTGTCCAATGTAAACATCTTAAAATAATGTTATGGTATGATTTAGTCTCTCAGACGCTGGACCTCTTCACTAGTTCACCTGTACATATTAGGTAGGAAGGAGGCTTATACCCTGGCATCTAGCTGATTCTTGTGTTGCTGATATCCGTTGAAGTAGGGTTGGACAGTGCCTGACCTTGGACATTCAGCTAGCTTCTACTGATTTCATTTGTGGCTCATGGACATTTGGTCTGTTCTTTCTTAGCTCATGCACAGCCTCAAGGTCTCTCCTCATCTATGATTCATTTCAAATCTAGCTGCATTTTATTCACTCAGCCCAATATGTCCACCTTGAAGTCTATGCTGCTCTGTCCACAGTTACAGAGCCAGTTCTAACAGTAACCCCACCTCCACCACCACTCTCTCAGGAATTCTGAGATTCATCAGAGCCACTCAGGGCATCTGGGGAAGGGGGTGGCAAGAAAATGAGAGCCTTAGAATTCACCTTTTTCTACCTTTTTTATTTCTAGTAACAATAAATACAAACAATATATATTCTTTTCTGAGATACATTTTAATACATTAATAATTATTTATATAATTGAAATGTTTACTACATATTAATATGGTTAACATGGACCTGAAAAAAATGATTTTATTTCTCATACCATATGGTAAATGCCCATATTCTACTAATAGAAAATGAAATAAATCACTTATGTATGCAAAGTTAAGTAGCTTTGCGCACAGTCTCCCCTGTGGGAAGAAGGTCACTGAAGCTATTATGTTCTTGTAGGGGAAATGGGGGTTGTATGTCTACTAACGATACTTTCAGTCATTGTCTTATCTATTACTGTATTTGAAAAGAAACACAGAATTAAATATTATAATTAAAATTCAAGGAGAACAAATAATCCTTAAGCACTAAAAAAATTCAATGAATTACTTTGAAAGTATAATTTCTCTTTCAAGTACCAAATATACATATACAACACAACTATACAACCAACTATACATGTTCTCCAAATGTGGGCAATGTACTATGTAATGCAATTTCATTCTCAAATAAAAAGTATACTTCATTATTAATTTTTCCATATACTAACAAAGATATACAACATATACTAACAAAAAGTTGTATAAATTAGCTTGCCCAGACTTTTTAATATAAGGATATCAAATATTACAAAAAGAATTAACACATACATTGATAACTAAAGTACAATGGGTAGCATTCTTAAATGTAAAATCCTAATGTAAATCAATTTTTTGTACATGGAAATTGCAAAATATGCAGTTAAGTCTAACCCATTCAGAAACAATAAATTTTGCTTCATATATTGGCTTCATAGAATGTTAGATTGTTAGACGCCTTATTAATATGCAAGCACTGTACTAATTGCTAGGTCCAGAAATGATAATACCCCTACTCCTAAGAGTTTCCAATTAAATAAGACAGACATGTAAAGAAGTATTTACACTACAATGTGATACTCAAGAGAATTGTACTCTTAAGTAATTCCGGCAACCTTGTTACCCTTGGAACCAATAGCATAATTTGTTGAACTAGTTAGTGACTGCTTTGGTTTCTATTTTTTGTATATGCTTTAGTCTCTTTTAGAAGTATTATTAAAATTCTCAAAACCATATCTAATGACAAATGATCAAGACATTAAAATCTGGCTTCAGAATTCCTCCCAGAAACTATGTTTGTGATTATGCTGATAGTTGATAGAAGGAGAGATAGCAAAGCTCTAGCTCACACTGGATTTATAAGAGCTGATTAAGGGAATGAAGTGCTTGCTTTATTAGACTATGCAATGCTCATCATGCTCAACACACCAAAAAAGCAATAGAGCTAGGATAGATTTTTCTGAGGCAAATGTACATGTAGAAGGTATGTAACCTTGGCCACTGTGGCAAGTTTTAAAGTGTTAAGCATTTAAACAAGAAGGAAAGTGAAGACTTGATTTTAGAGGAATGGAAGACATGCTATTTCCAATACTTATGGAGACAGCAACCTAAGATCAAGGACTGAAAGTTATTACAGGGAGGCAGAGTTGCTTTCAACCTTAGGAAGAACTTTCTAATAGAACTGTTTAAAAATGGAGGTAGTGAGCTCTTTACCCTGAAAGAACTGAATTAGAATTTGAAAAGAAAATCATCTGTCAAGGGTATTTTAGAATTTAGAGGGGTTTTCTATACAAGGCTGGAAGCTGTATTAGATTTTATCTTCAAGTTTGAATATGAATCTATATTTTAGAAAAGTTATCTCTTGATCAGTGTGTAATACCATGCTGTGATTAAAATCCCTATTGTAATACTATGCTGATTAAAACCCCTATTTATAAATTAAATTTGATTAAGCATCTTAGTGTAGTCAAATATAATTTATAAACAGATTTTTAAAATTAAAGATATCTTTCAAAGCACATAATCTTTAACTAAATTCACTACATATAGCTATATAGCCACATTTGCAGTGAAATAATTCAGGACAAAATTTTAGGTAATGGTCTTTCAGTTTCTACTCAATGTAAAACAAATGTGCACTTATGGTAAACAGAAGGAGAAATCCCTATTAGCAGCTCACTATAAATGTCAGCACCCTTTACAGAGTTTTTCCGAAGTGATTTTAAAAAAAGAACAAATTTCCTTCAACAAGAATGCTCCTAAAATGATGTAATTTTATGACTCACATCTTATTGAAATCTTGAGTATGCAGACAATAAAATCAAGTTACTCAGAATGCCTAAATGCTAAACAAACTGGAGGAAGCAATTAGTCAAAAGACAGAAAAATATTAAGATCAAAATGTGCAAATAAAATATAGAAATCTTCGGTGTACTCCTGTGTAGGAATTTATTTATTTGGGCTCATTTTCTGCCACATGCCGCAGTTTTTGATATTTAGTCTTATTCCAAATATGGCTTTATAAAGTGGAGTTAATTCTGTTATGCTGAACAGAAATTGGCTTCCTTTTAAACTTTAGCCTTCGTTTTTAGATTGCCCTCAAGAGCTGTCCATTGGAAGGCATTTTTCATTCTTACACCTTCAATTCTAAATATACGGGTTTCCACACATTGGATCCAATTAAACTGAGAATGATGATCCAAAATATATTCAACAATATATTTAACCATTTATTGCTTCCAAATCTCAAAAGGTAAACAGATGTCTCCCTCTATATTTGACTCTGATTTTCAAGTCAGATGCCTTCATTTAGGTACCCTGAACACATACTCAATTGCTCTTCTTGGTATCTGGGGAAAATGGAATCATGTTGCAGGATGTGGTTGCTCTCAAATAATATTCTAGCTTTCAAGAGTAATATATAATGAATACTGTTGTGATAAAGACTGTTTCCCCTCCCCAACCAAAATTGAGTATTATATGAATGCAGTTAATTTGATTATGCAAATATTCTTCATGCTGCTTTTATTTCACAGGCAATAGATGAACAGGTGCTCTACATTATAAATCAAGTTTGAAGATAGTTCTAAAAATGTTCATTAACTTTGATATAAGTGTTGAATTTAATCTTTTTTATGTTTAATAGTGACACGTAACTACTTTCAATTTTAGCAGACACTAGGATACTACAATACTGCAATTTTTTTATGCATGCACAATCCATTTACCAGGACAAATGACAATTTGGAAATGTTATTTAGAATTTTGCTACAAGAATGAAAGCAATCTGGATAATGAGCTTAATTATTTTGTCTCTTACAATGCAGCACTGACTGAAGGATGATAATGAAAGGAAAGGAAACTTTAAGGAAAAAAAAAAAAGACGGAAGAAGTCATAAAGGGATATTGTTTTCTAATCTTACAGACAGGAAAAACGGCTCCTCCTGGGTAGCAGAATAGACTTGAGAGATCACTGAGACTTGCAAGAGATCAAGAATAGAGGGCCAAGGCAGAAATAATATATGTGGTTCTTGGTGAAGCCAAAGTTATTGCCAAGATCAGAATAATGTGCCTGGGTTCCTTGAGGATTTTGAACACCCAGAACCATTTTTCAATAACCATTTAGTAGATCAAATGCAAGTGTTCCCTTTACCAGATGATGCAAAATTGGAGACTACAAGATTAATTGCTAAGAGAGCCAAGCCCAGCACAGATTGCTATAATGTCAAGGAAAAAGAAGAGTAAGAGTTTGAGGTTTTATGACTAGACAGACTACTTTTTTTAGTTATAACTGATGAAGAACACTCAGGTACAGATGTAAAGGGATGACAGTAAGTGAAAAACAATCAAGTTTCCTGCAGCAATTGTGGAAACTAAGGCAGAAAGCCTTGTGCATTGAAAAGTGTTTAAAATCAAATGCAGAGGGAGTTACTTATGGCTTGGTAACAAGGATACTTCTAGTAACATCAGGAATCAATGGCCGCAGTTGCTCTGTGACAACCCAGAGGGTTGGGGTATGGAAGGAGGTGGGAGGAAGGTTCTAGAGGAAGGGGAAGTATATATGCCTATAGCTGACTCATGTTGATGTGTGGCAGAAACCATCACCACATCGTAATTATCCTCCAAGTAAAAATAAAATTTAAAAAAATCAATGGCCAGTGAGAAGAATGGTAGAAATCAAGATATAATAATGAAACAAGATCAGGAAGGGATTCTATTTTGCTTTAGTTTCTCCTTTCTGGAAATATTTGTTTATACATGTTTAACAATTTAATCACCCACTGTGTTATGGTCTTTCTTAAGTAACTTGTTTTCAAAGTGCCACATAAAACACAGAGAAAGCCTCCACTGAATTTTATTTCTTACGCACACGACACACATACACACACCCACAGAGAGAGAGAGAGAGAACAGGGCAGAGCCAATAAAGGTAGGTAGGGAGGAAGCCACCAATTCTACACAAGAATTTTTAGGCAACTATCGTCTGATTACGGACAATCCCTGATTTTCAAATCGCATAATTTAGTCTAGCATTCTGTTCTGTTTTGAAAAATATATTTGAAACTTATGATTACATAAATTTTATATGGTAAAATAAAAGGACCTTCATTTAGGTATATTTCTACTTCTAAAGAATATTTACAACAGATTAACATTTACTACAGTGTGTGGGAAACTTCATTTGATTCCAGAGAAATACAATCTACAGATTACCTGAGATATAAATCAGGTCCTAAAACCTAAAATACCTGTATCGTAAAAACTAATTAAAGAAACATATCCTCTTACAAGGCAGAATCATCTTAGCTGAGAACAAGGATGATTCTCTTTCATTGTTTGGGTCAGAGATGATTAAACACCAAATAAGTTGCAAGCTTCACATATCTACTATCAATACCAAAAGCCCAGTCACATTTTTAAATTTAGTAAATAATTCACAATGAATAATGTGCTAAAGAAGAAAACATACACAGCAGTTAACAGCTGGTATACATCATCACAAAAAACTGACACGGTACTAACTGAGATGTTGAAATTTCTTACTGCAACTCAAATTTGGACATGCAAAAGTTTAAGAAATGCCAACAATAGTGGTCCACTTAGCTAGAGGTCAGATTTTCTATATCCTCACTTTACAGTGGAATCTGGCAATGATATGGAAAAGTATTTTAGGACTACCATCCCAGAATCCAAGAATGTCACTAAAAGGATTACATGTCAAGATAAAATCAAGTCAGGTATAACTTAAACTGATTAAATAAATCAAGAAAGTTAATTTACTGAGCTTGAGCCAGAAAATAAAATACCTCTAAAAACTGAGACCAACTAACACTGAAAACTAATAAGCAAATTTTAAGACATTTCAGTAACTGCCAACAGCATTACAGTACACTATGCTCTTAATGAAGAGTTGAATCAAAAAATTAAAACATGTTTAGTGTACAGTTTTAGAAGGCTGGGGAAATACACTTCATTTCAGAAAATTTTCTGACTGAAAAATAGTGAAAGAAAAGAAAGGGCTTAAAAATAGCTAACCAATGATCAGAAAAAATAGGAATTCAACTACTCTTATACCTGTAGTAACAAGATAGGATTCTCACCTCTAATATATTTTATACTTCATATAATATAGTATAAATAAGTCATTTTTACTACCTAAAGAGACTTCTCCCATTTACATTGTACAGTTATGTGAAGTATGATTTGTTTTTCTGTCAGGATAAAGTACTTTAAGAATCAAAACATCAAAGCCTGAGTTTTACTTACATATGAAAATACTAATATCCTATTCTCCAAGATTAAATTAAATACACTTTTTGGTAGAATGTATTGTGTATTTTAAGTTTCTGGGAACTGCTAATTCATATATAGTATACATTCATAGTATTTTTCTAATATGGTATACATTCATAGTAATTCTCTTATAGAAGGTCTATTTTATCTCACTAAGCTGTAAAGACCTTTTTACCAATAATTAAAGTTAATAAATTTACTGCAGGCTTCTAGAACTGCAATTGCTTTAGAATGTCTAATCATACACTACATTTAGAAATGATTAGAAAACCATGGGTCTCTGTATTTATTAAACTGAATCACCTGGCAGTAAAATTCAGTTAAGGCTCTTGGCATTGGTGAAACTTCTTCCCACTCAGACCTGCTGCTGTGGTAGACTTGAACTTCATCTGTGATTTCATCTGGTGCATAATCACCACCTAATATATAAATTTTATCTTCAATTCCAACCGCACCTGCGTTGAAGCCTGCACATTCAAAAGATCCTTCACCCTTCCAAACACAAGTATCTGGACAAAAACTATAAACTTTATAAGTGGAAAGGTCACATATATAGAGTGTGCAGTTTACTGGGACAGCTTTAATTAGTGTTGCATGAAAAAACTGCCCGAATTCTGCCACTAGTTCAGACCACTGATCAGTTGTAGCATTGTAGTTGAAAAAGCAATCAAGTGATGGGTTAAAAGCATCTGTAATTTCTACCTCTGATCCAAGAACATAAATTACATTTTGGCACGCACTTGCTTCAGGATAGTATATGCCCCTGGGTAATGGGCTAACAGACACCCATTCTTTGGAAAGAGGATTGTAAGATTCAACATCTAAGAGACTTTTAATGTCCTGAGATCCTCTAGTTTTTCCACCTATGACAAATAATTTATTGAGAGCCATAACTGATGTATGCATGGTTCTTGGTGTTTTCATAGTTGATACCAGGAAAAAATCATTTTTGACTGGACAGTAGCACCAGGTTTGATCAGTGGCATCATGATATGATTCTGCAATATGAAGCCGAACTGTTCTACAACATGGCCCTTTGCAACCACCTGTCAAGAATATTTTCTCCCCATAACTAGACAGACTAGATCCTGGCAAATCAATCAGGTGTGACTGTGGCAGTATCTTCCATGAATCACTTTTAATATTATAGCAAAACGTATACTGAGCTTCTCCATTTTCCTCAGTTTTGTGAACAAATATGTATTTTTCAGTTGTGGATGGTCGAGCATCAGGGAAAAGTCCACCAGAACCTTGCACACACTTAATTGCATCCATGATTATGTCAAAACAGTTTGTGCTTTTGAGTAAACACTCTTCATTGAGTAGACAATCTTGAAGTGTCTCCTCAGATAACTGACATAATCTTACTTTTTTAATTAAATAAGGCAGATGTTTTTGCCTTGATTCTAAGTTATGTTTAGTCCAACTAAGGACAACTTTCAGTACAGTTTCTTCTTCAGGAACATTTAATTCATCTGATTCCAAACACTTTTGCAGTACTCCAAAATTCATCTCTAAGAAATCACTGGATTTAAATAATAAAGAAAAGTGATGTTGTACAAAGTATAAAGCATGGTCAAACAAACGGGCAGAGCCATAGCTATCTGATATAGATAATAATTGTAAACAATTGACAAGATTAATACTTTTTATTAAAAAGTCACTGCAAGCTTTGGATAGGAAGGAAACTTGAAGAAATGATGACAACTGGAAGAACATTTCCACATTATCATCTGTTATCTTTGTTTTTCCAGTATAGGCATAATCAAGAAATGCTTTTACTGCTTTGGAGGACAAATTAGTAATGGTAACACTTCCACCATCTCTTTCTTTCATGTTTACTTCAAACATAGCCCTGCAAAAATGAACACAGAAGAACAAATAAACAGGAATATTTTTTTCCAAGATAATTTTCAATATGACCTTAAAGAGGTTTCCTTCACTCTTAGGTTGATATAAAATATATTTACAAAATACATTTTTAAAGCATCCTAATAAATTAATATCTATAATAGAGACCATATTATTTATCTGTAAAATACACATATTACACAATACCACATTGAAAAATATATAGATTACAGCTAAGCCATAGCAATGAATCCAAAGGCTTTAAAAAGATTCAAATTTTGTGTCTGATTTGATGTTCTTATACATTATTCATAAAATTGGGGTAAAATCTAATGGCTGAATTTATTTACCTATGGATTAATTTAGTATCAACTCTGCAGGTTATAACTAAAATTACTTAAAATACAGGATAAACTTACATATACATTATCCCCATCTGGTAATGTTGATACCACTCTAAGAAACTGGGAACATTTTTGGCTCATTTTAAGCAAAAGTATAAATTATTTGGAAATGTTTAGGCAGGAGACTAAGAATATTTCATGACTGGCTTTGGTAAGAACAATATTGCCATCCATCCTTAATTAACTTTATATCCAGACTTACTAATTTTTACACTTTAAACAAACCCATTAAGATGGTTTTCAGTAGAACTGCAAATAAAAATTAAGGTTAAAGAGGAAAGGACTACAACAAACAACTAAAGATTGCCAGTTGAACATTCATTAAGACTAAAGATCATCTGACTTTGGGCCTGGTTTAACATTGGTTTGTTTTTGTACCAGTATTGTCCAGGATACCTTTGTGAGCAGTGCCCAAGTACTCTGCAGGCATGCTTAGTTGGTTAGCGTGTTAAGACTCTTTTCAACTGCATGGACTGTAGCCCGCCAGGCTCCTCTGTCCATGGGATTTCCCAGGTAAGAATACTGGGGTGGGTTGCCATTTCTTCTTCAGGGTATCTTCCCAACCCAGGTTTCAAACCCACATCTCCAGCACTGTAGGTGGATTCTTTACCATCTGAGCTATGAGGGAAGCCCCCAAGTAGTACTGGGGGAAAACTAAATTTCATTATTGAAGTCTATTCTAGAGAGTAACTAAAGCTACTAAAGAAACACTAGTGTCCACCTGAAAAATATGAGGAGGCTTCCAAATACAGAACACTCCTTAGGAAAAGGATGATAAAGCCCCTTCCTAATAGGGATATTCAATACTTCTTAATATAATAACAAATAAACATGGTTACAAAAATTTATACATGTTCCACATTGTGCAGGATATTTCAATGTGATCAACTTAGAAACATTAACCTGTGGTGATAATCGTATTAGATTATTAAGACATCTATAGTCAGTTTAAGGTAATAATAAGAGTGTGGCCTCTAGAACAGGGCTGCCTTATTAACTGTGTGACCTTGGGGAGCTAACAACTTAATCGTGCTTCAAATTCTTCTGAAAATGCGGATACTAGTAGTACCTATGCCACAGAGTTATGAGAGGAACAACTAAGTTAACTGATGCAAAATATTAGCCGTTATTGGAGTAGGAAATGGCAACCCAGTCTAGTATTCTTGCCTGAAAAACTCCATGAACAGAGAAGCCTGGTGAGCTACAGCCCATGGGGTTGCATTGCAACTGAGCACATTAGCTGTTACTATCATTTTAAGGAAAAAAAGTTTTCTAAAATCATATGCATTTCTAATTTACCATCAGCTTCCACACTGTCCATGAGAAGACATGTAATATCATATTTATATACTTCATCCTATTCATCTTTAAAGTATTCAGTTAACTTCCATCTCAAATTTACTGTGTTATCATAAACTGGTTATACAATAGTGTGCTTCTTTTTGAATCTTGTCTCCAGGGACTTTACATTTCAATCATAATTTTCGTTTTTCAAAAACATTATAAAGGGCATTTACCATGCACTGTGTACTTTTCTGCTATTTTTAATTTTACATACCCCAGTATTCCTGTAAGTTTATAGCCCAATACTCCAGTGAGTTTTATCATAACACAAAATTATGAATCAGTGGCC
Organism: Bos grunniens; assembly: GCF_055505025.1. Classification (NCBI taxonomy): domain Eukaryota; kingdom Metazoa; phylum Chordata; class Mammalia; order Artiodactyla; family Bovidae; genus Bos; species Bos grunniens. The sequence continues at coordinate 2,149,966 of NC_141179.1, read as the reverse complement.
TTATCTACAAGAGTGTAAATTATATAGACCTTCTAACTACATTTGTACACATTTTTATGTGAACTATATACTCATTTAGTAAAATATATCATAAAAGATTCAGGTCATTATAAAATTGTCTTTTGTTTTACTTCAGAACAGGTACAAATTTTAAAAAACACTGTTTTTAACAGTAATTTTTAAAAATTGAAAACAGATCCCTAAAAAGCTAAGCTGTAGGCATAACTCCAACATAAACAGTAGAGAGGACTGCTAATTCAAATGTCACATGAACTTCTTATTTTGTTAACATGCAAACTTTATAAGGAAATAAAACTGCATGTTCATACCAAATTATTTCCATTTTTTGGCTAGATTTGGAAATAATTTCAGCTAAAAAAAAAGTCAGCTAATAATATTAATAATACTAAATTCAGCTTAATAACAATTTAATTCAACAATAATAACTGAAAGTAGTGGACACTAATCAATTGTTATTTAGTTTCTAGTGTCTGACTCACTGCAACCCCATGGACCATAACCCACAAGGCTCCTCTATCCATGGGATTTCCCAGGCAGGAATACTAGAGTGGGTTGCCATTTCCTTTTCCACGGGATCTTCCTGACCGAGAGATTGAACCTGCCTCTCCTGTATTGGCAGGTGGATTCTTTACCACCAAGACACCAGGGAAGACTGACCTAATCATTGCATATATGTTATTTCATTCAACTCTCACTAATGACTTTATGAGCTAGGTCCTATTTGTCTTATCCTAATTTTTTACAAATAAAGAAACTGAAGCATAAACAGGCTAAGTTACCTAAGTTCAGTCTAATAAGTGGTGGAGCTGGAATTTAGATTTAGGGCATGTGTATAAAGAGGCCAAATACTTACCTATTATACTGTACTGCTTCCTCTAATGAAGAGGTGATATGAAGGATAAGGGAACAAAAAAAGAGTTCCTTGGAAGAAAAACTGAATTCAAAGGGAAGTGGAAAGAAACTAGTGGAATCTGAAAATGGGAGAGCATAAGGCCAGTTAGGGCCCCAGTGGAGGCTGAAGAATAACTTAGGTTACCTGAGAGAAGAAATGAGAAGAATACCTGAAGACATATAGTCTAGTTAGGCAAAAAGCTAGTAAAAGGTGTAGTTCCCCTTGTCCTCAGTAAACTGTGATGTAGCACTGAGCCACTGCTCTCAAATTCAAAGCAGGAAACCCTAGAGAAACTGGTGTTTAGTGACTTCCACTGGTGGTCGAGTGGATAAGACTCTACGCTTCCAATGCAGGGGGGCACGGTCTGATCCCTCATCAGGAAATGAAGATCCCACATGCCACATAGAAGAGTCAAAAAAAAAAAAAAGGTGTTTAGTGAGTAGTAGATATCAATAAACTTGCTGAATGAAGTACAACCTATAAGATTTAATCTTGAGCAATAAGGGTATGGTTTAATTATATGTTGGTAGTAAAACGAGTTAAATTAAGGATTAAAACCAGTATACGTTAACTTGTATCTAGATGTTTTTGTATCTTATATCTTGCTCTTTTTTTATCAAGTTTGTTAGAGATTTAAACTCTGCTTACTTAGAATTGCTTCTAAAACTGAACTTAACGCAAAATATTGCACTTAAGATTTAAGTTTATTAAAGTATGACTAGGAGGCCTGAAGGTCAGGATGTCAGCAAGAGAGGTTTGCCTGCCTGACAAATAGGTCTCAGAGGTACTATCTTCATACGGTTACCACAATACTAAGGTCATGTGTCTGACCCTTAACTACGAAGAATCAGAAACCCACTGTCATCATAGTGGATTCTAACAGTGTTATGACTAGTGCATTCCTTGTAGGATGATTTACTTGGGGAACAGAATTATACTCAGAATCAAAACAAGTTGAGTGCTCTCCAGAAATGGCTCTGGAAGTACTTCTCCCCACTTTAGGACAATCCAGGCTAAAGAGAAGAGAAACTCTCCGCATTAGAGTACCTCTTCCCTGGACAATCCATGGGATACAACACATGTCCAAAATGTATTTTTTTCTCAGATGCCTCATTTTCTTTGAGCTTGGCTTCCATTTCTGCTCAGTCTATCCTTTTCTCTTTTGCCAAATTATACAGTGCAGGGGACCTCCCAAACAAAACTGACCCCACATCAAAACAATTTTTTTTTTCCAGAACAGTAAGGACTAATGTTTAACTTTGGGAAATCCTAGCCTGGGAAGACTTGAGCTTTAAAAAAAGGTATTCTTATATTTTCATATTTAAAAAATCATTAGTTAATCTACGTTCTAAGTATCTCTTTTTAAGTATTAAAGATTACTATTCCATACTCCGTAGGGGAAAAACTCAGTTACAGTCATAAAAACAACTTAATTAGTGGTATCATAAAATCTGAGGGATAGACAGACAAGGTAAAAGTACCTGAAAAAGTCACTGCATGCTGCTAACACACAACGATGACATGGGATTGTTTCATCTTTCATGATTATTTTGAAATCATAAAAGATATTTTGTTCTCGAAAATTCTGTAGTATACTTAAGATTTTCTGTCCATGATCTTCTGACACAAGGAAGTTGTTTTTCTTCTCAGATGGAATTCCATTACATGAGCCTTTTTGATTGAAATTATATGAATTATCCATAGCCACTTCTATCTGTTCTTAGAACTAGAAGGAAAAAAAAAACAAATCACTGATGTAGCAGAGTCTTAATGAATTTTCAGATCTAAAATTCGCCCTCTAAGTGTAAATCACAAAAAAATGCTCACTAAAAACAATTATAATGGTAAATCTTGTCCCACACATTTGTTTTCATGACATTTAACAGTAAATTCCTTTTAAATTTTTATAAATATTGAGCTCACTGAAATAAAAAGTATGTTATTTAGTAATAAAGTTCGAGGCTATATAATTGCATTAAATAGTACAATTACAAGTTGTATTAAAACCTGACATAGAATCTGACTACATGTCTAGTCTTGTTACATGTAAGTGGTATAGCTTTTATAAGCAGGTATCATTTGAGTATCTATCTAACACACCCCTCTCCACTCCCATCCTTTTCCTTCTGGTAGCAAACCAGATGTTAAAATGTTGATATTGAAGCAAAGGTACATGTCTTCTGGGTTACACTTACAACTGGTTGAAAAAGAAAAGGATGTTAAATTAACTGGTTATGGCCTTTAGTAAGGAAGGAAAAGTCAACATTGGTTCAAGCTGTCCTAAAAATTTGAAAGTAGGAAAGCCTTTTAAGTGAGGTCAGAAATCCAAGATAGCTGAAGGCCAGATTAACTGACTTTCCCAAACCACAAATTTAGTTTTGAGCATAAAAGTTTATACCACAAAAAGCAAGAAAGTAGGAAACAGAAAGACAGTAAGATTGGGATCTAGGTGAGTCAGAGAAATAGGAAATCTTGATTCCTTAGCATACTTCTGTTCTGGTTATTTACTGCTTTGCAAATCACCCCAAAACTTAGTGGTTTAAGACAACTTAGTCTCTCACGGTTCTGCAGGGTTAGATGGAGCTTCTTATTTGCAGGCTTTCACATGGTCAGTCAGGTGGCAGCTCTGGCTGAAGGCCTGATCGGGTCAGAGTCAGGTGGCAGCTCACCTGAAGGCCTGATTAACCTGGGTGAGAGGTCCAGTATGATTTCCTCACTCACATCTCCTTCATATGGGATGGACAGCTAGAACAGACAGGGCTCTCTCCCCCTCTTGATCCACTCTCTCCATCAGTTCAGTTCAGTTCAGTCACTCAGTCGTGTCTGACTCTTTGCGACCCCATGGATCACAGCACGCCAGGCCTCCCTGTCCATCACCAACTCCTGGAGTTCACTCAAACTCATGTCCATCGAGTAGGTGATGCCATCCAGCCATCTCATCCTCTGTCGTCCCCTTCTCCTCCTGCCCCCAATCCCTCCCAGCATCAGAGTCTTTTTCAATGAGTCAACTCTTCGCAGGAGGTGGCCAAAGCAATACTTCCTCAGAGCATGGCAGTCTCAGGGTAGCTAGACTTCTTACATGGTAGCTGTGTTCTAGAGGAGGAGTTTCAAGCCCAGGTGAAAGCTAGACGCTGGAGAAGTAGTCTGAATTGTCCTACAACATCAATCAAAGCTTCATTCTAAGACTGAGACAATCATCTCTGTGTTATCCAAAATAGTAAGCATGAGCCATGTATACCAATTTACATTTAAACTATTTAAATTTAAATAAAAGTTTAGTTCCTTGGTATAGCCATATTTTAAGTAGTCAGTAGCTATATGTAATATGGTGGTTACTTTTATGTGTCAACTTGATTGGGCCATGGGGGTACCCAGATATTTGGCTAAACATTTTATCTGGGTATGTCTGTGAAGGTGTTTTTGGATGAGACTAACATCTGAATCAGCAGACTGAGGAAAGCAGGTTGCTTTACTTAATGTGAGTGGAACTCACTGAATCCATTAAAGGCCTGCAAAGAACAAAGGGTCCAGTAAGAAAGAATTTTTTCTGTCTGCAAGACTGTCTTTGAGTTGGAGTATCAGACTTCTCCTTCCTTTGGACTAAAACTTGGATTACAACTTTCCTGCTAATTTTACTACTAGGACCAGTTTTCTGATGTTAGGACTGCTTAGTTTCCATAAGCATATAAGCTAACTCTACAGAGTAAATCAATCTATCTTCCCTCCAATTGGCTCTGTTTCTCTGGAGACCACTAATACATGTGGCTAATGATTACTGCAGTGTACTGTATACAGTGTACTGTATACAGGAAATAAGGAATATTTCCATCATCATAGAAAGTTAGTGACTAGCTGATGTACTATAAAATAATGTGCCTGTGTTAAGAGTGTATGTGCACACATGTGCAGGAGGCAGTAATATGATGTAATTTGCAGTAGTATTAGAAAAATAAGTTACCTGCAGTCATTTTGTGAGCAGTGTTCTGAGTAACTATAAGGAGGGAGATATATTAAGAATGAAGGTGGGAGTGAACTTTGTGGAAATGAAAGAATATGTAAATCAAATAGAGATGAAAAAAGGGAAACTTTCAAAAACAGTATCTTTAAGGGTATAAAAAATGGATGCCCCATTCTGCAGATTTAGGTAGAGGATCATGACGTATCATAAATTGAGGACGCCTGTAGTAAACTTCCATTTTCATTTCTGTGCCTGCTACACATGCTTTAATATATTGCCAGTATGCAAAGAGTTTCAAATTGGATGATTACAGGTCTTGGGAAGTAGAATTGCTTCTGATTCTGACAGCATGCCTCACTTTCTGCGTGCCTCACAGATTCGATGTTATTACCAAATGTTGTAAATCTGAATTTAAGAAAATTCCAAAGCAGTTGCTTAGAAGCTGAAAGGCACAGTAGTGATGAGAAATAGCTCTAGAAAAAAACATATTCAAGGAATGGCTCTAAATGTGAGTGCCAATAGTTATGGTTTTCCTCTAGCCAGGTCAAAGCTTTGTTTCTAGGTTGCTCCTGTTTTCTCTCTGACCCCCATATCTTAGAACCTTGCTGTTGTCATCTAGGAAATAAAGTCTCAAAGGACATCACTGGTTTCAAATTTCAAATATCAAACAAAGCAGATGCAAGACATACAATACGAAGGAACAAATGGTAAATTTGTTCTGCCACTCTCCTTTAGAGAGATGCTACAGGCATCTGATGGAACTTCAGTTGCTGACAAATCAAGAAAAAAAATCACAAGAAGGGAGAGAAAGAAAGTCAAGTATCACTCAAATTCATCAACAGCAACCATGTCTATTCTGTGAGACAGTATCTTAAACTGTTTCTCTAATGTAGCATATGGACCACCAAAGGTCCCTGAAACCCTCTCAGGAGTCTGTGAAATTAAAACAATTTTCATACAAACATTAAGTAGTTGCTTTTCTCACTATTCTGACACTTGCACTGATGGTACAAAAGAAATGTGAATGAAATTGCTACCATCAAGGAATACACCTATTTATTCTATTCTTCACCCCAAGCACTCAGAAGAGGGAAAAAGTCAACTTCACTTAAAACTGTCCTTAGTGAAGCGCTAAAAATTCTGGATTTTATAAAAGCTTGCTCCTTAAGGATACATCTTTTTAATTCCATGTGACAAAATGGGAAGCCCACATAGAGCACTTCTGCTACGTGCCCAAGAACTACGCAGTCTTGAGGAAAAGCACAGATGCAGCTACCATTTATACGGAATGTCAAATGACAGACACATTATGGCTATTCTATCTTGCGTATTTGGCAGATATGCTCAAAAGTGAAGGAAGTGAACCTGCCATTTTGAGGAAAAGAACTGAGAATATTTGTTGTCAATAAAATTGAGCTCACAGACAAATAAACACAAAGAATGAAGTGTCATAAAAGGAGAAAGATAATAAAAGGCTTGGGCTCCAAAGAAACGTAAGGCAGAAAACAGTTGTATTAGAGTTCTTCAGAGAAAAAAAAACCAATAGGCTATATATTTGGCTATAAAGCTATTTGTTATATATATAACTACTGATATACATGTGATATCTATGTGGGTTCTGTGTGTATATGTATATTCGTGTGTGTAAATATAGTATATATGTATATCAGTTGAGTTGCTCATTCGTGTCTGACTCTTTGCAACCCCATGAATCACAGCACGCCAGGCCTCTCTGCCGATCACCAACTCTCGGAGTTTACCCAAAATCATGTCCATCGAGTCGGTGATGCCATCTAGCCAACTCGTCCTCTGTCATCCCCCTCTCCTCCTGCCTCCAATCCCTCCCAGCATCAGAGTCTTTTCCAATGAGTCAACTCTTCGCATGAGGTGGCCAAAGTATTGGAATTCCAGCTTCAGCATCAGTCCTCCTAATGAACACCCAGGACTGATCTCCTTTAGGATGGACTGGTTGGATTTCCTTGCAGTCCAAGGGACTCTCAAGAGTCTTCACCAACACCACAGTTCAAAAGCATCAATTCTTTTTTTTTTTTTAATTTTATTTTTAAACTTTACATAATTGTATTAGTTTTGCCAAATATCAAAATGACCGCCACAGGTATACATGCGTTCCCCATCCTGAACCCTCCTCCCTCCTCCCTCCCCATACCATCCCTCTGGGTCGTCCCAGTGCACTAGCCCCAAGCATCCAGTATCGTGCATCGAACCTGGACTGGCAACTCGTTTCATACATGATATTTTACATGTTTCAGTGCTATTCTCCCAAATCTCCCCACCCTCTCCCTCTCCCACAGAGTCCATAAGACTGATCTATACATCAGTGTCTCTTTTGCTGTCTCGTACACTGGGTTATTGTTACCATCTTTCTAAATTCCATATATATGCGTTAGTATACTGTATTGGTGTTTTTCCTTCTGGCTTACTTCACTCTGTATCATAGGCTCCAGTTTCATCCACCTCATTAGAACTGATTCAAATGTATTCTTTTTAATGGCTGAGTAATACTCCATTGTGTATATGTACCACAGCTTTCTTATACATTCATCTGCTGATGGACATCTAGGCTGCTTCCATGTCCTGGCTATTATAAACAGTGCTGCGATGAACACTGGGGTACACGTGTCTCTTTCCCTTCTGGTTTCCTCAGTGTGTATGCCCAGCAGTGGGATTGCTGGGTCATAAGGCAGTTCTATTTCCAGTTTTTTAAGGAGTCTCCACACTGTTCTCCATAGAGGCTGTACTAGTTTGCATTCCCACCAACAGTGTCAGAGGGTTCCCTTTTTTCCACACCCTCTCCAGCATTTATTATTTGTAGACTTTTGTATCGCAGCCATTCTGACTGGTGTGAAATGGTACCTCATTGTGGTTTTGATTTGCATTTCTCTGATAATGAGTGATGTTGAGCATCTTTTCATGTGTTTGTTAGCCATCTGTATGTCTTCTTTGGAGAAATGTCTATTTAGATCTTTGGCCCATTTTTGGATTGGGTCATTTATTTTTCTGAAGTTGAGCTGTAGGAGTTGCTTGTATATTTTTGAGATTAGTTGTTTGTCAGTTCTTCATTTGCTATTATTTTCTCCCATTCTGAAGGCTGTCTTTTCACCTTGCTAATAGTTTCCTTTGATGTGCAGAAGCTTTTAAGGTTAATTAGGTCCCATCTGTTTATTTTTGCTTTTATTTCCAATATTCTGGGAGGTGGGTCATAGAGGATCCTGCTGTGATGAATGTCAGAAAGTGTTTTGCCTATGTTCTCCTGTAGGAGTTTTATACTTCATTTGTAAAATAAAGATAAACTTTATTTATCTAGTTGTGTTGCTGAGATTAAAAAGTAATACATAATTTAGCATTTACTGTGTGCTAAATGAAAGTTAGTGTGTGCATGTGTGCTTACTCACTCAGTTGTGTTCAAGTCTTTGTGACCCAGGGACTGTAACTCACGAGGCTCCTCTGTCCATGGGCTTTTCCAGGCAAAAATACTAGAGAAGGTTGCCATTTCCTCCCCCAGGGGATCTTCTTGACCCAGGGATCACACCTGGGTCTCCTGCATTGCAGGTGGATTCTTTACCATATGAGCCACCAGGGAAGCCAGTTTTCTATTAGAAGTCCACTTAAAAGTCAAAAAAATCATTTAAACTATATTAATCAAAATGTTTATAAGGTGATGGGGGGAGGAGAGTAGAAGCAGTTAATAGTTCCTGCTGCTGCTGCTGCTAAGTCACTTCAGTCATGTCCGACTCTGTGAGACCCCGGAGACAGCAGCCTACCAGGGTCCTCTGTCCTTGGGATTCTCCAGGCAAGAACACTGGAGTGGGTTGCCATTTCCTTCTCCAATGCAACAGAGTGAAAAGTGAAAGTGAAGTCACTCAGTCATGTCCGATCTTCACAATCCCATGGACTGTGGCCCACCAGGCTCCTCCATTCATGGGATTTTCCAGGCAAGAGTATTGGAGTGGGGTGCCACTCACTGCATTCTCTAATAATTCCTAGAGCTTAGGGAAAAAAAAGATGTCCTTTTCATTATAGGGGACTGGAATGCAAAAGTAAGAAGTCAAGAAACACCTGTAGTAACAAGCAAATTTGGCCTTGGAATATGGAATGAAGCAGGGCAAAGGCTAATAGAGTTTTGCCAAGAGAACGCACTGGTCAGAGCAAACGCCTTCTTCCAACAACACAAGAGAAGACTCTACACAGGGACATCACGAGGTGGTCAACACCGAAATTAGATTGATTATATTCTTTGCAGCCAAAGATGGAGAAGCTCTATAAAGTCAGCAAAAACAAGACCGGGAGCTGACTGTGACTTAGATCATGAACTCCTTATTGCCAAATTCAGACTTAAATTGAAAAAAGCAGGGAAAACCACTAGACCATTCAGGTATGACCTAAATCAAATCCCTTACGACTATAAAGTGGAGGTGAGAAATAGATTTAAGGGACTATATCTGATAGATAAGAGTGCCTGATGAACTATGGACAGAGGTTCGAGACACCGTACAGGAGACAGGGATCAAGACCATCTCCATGGAAAAGAAACGCAAACAAGCAAAATGGCTGTCTGGGGAGGCCTTACAAATAGCTGTGAAAAGAAGAGAAGCGAAAAGCAAAGGAGAAAAGGAAAGATATAAGCATCAGAGTTCCAAAGAATAGCAAGGAAAGATAAGAAAGCCTTCCTCAGTGATCAATGCAAAGAAATAGAGGAAAACAACAGAATGGGAACAACTAGAGATCTCTTCAAGAAAATTAGAGATACCACAGGAACACTTCATGCAAAGATGGGCTCAATAAAGGACAGAAATAGTATAGACCTAACAGAAGCAGAAGATATTAAGAAGAGGTGGCAAGAATACACAGAACTGTACAAAAAGGATCTTCATGACCCAGATAATCACGATGGTGTGATCACTCACCTAGAGCCAGACTTCCTGGAATGTGAAGTCAAGTGGGCCTTATAAAGCATCACTACGAACAAAGCTAGTGGAGGTGATGGAATTCCAGTTGAGCTATTTCAAATCCTGAAAGATGATGCTGTGAAAGTGCTGCACTCAATATGCCAGCAAATTTGGAAAACTCAGCAGTGGCCACAGAACTGGAAAAGGTCAGTTTTCATTCCAATCCCAAAGAAAAGCAATGCCAAAAAATGCTCAAATTACAGCACAATTGCACTCATCTCACACGCTAGTAAAGTAATGCTCAAAATTCTCCAAGCCAGGCTTCGGCAATACATGAACCGGGAACTTCCAGATGTTCAAGCTGGTTTTAGAAAAGGCAGAGGAACCAGAGATCAAATTGATAACATCCGCTGGATCATTGAAAAAGCAAGAGAGTTCCAGAAAAACATCTATTTCTGCTTTATTGACTATGCCAAAGCCTTTGACTGTGTGGATCACAATAAACTGTGGGAAATTTGAAAGAGATGGGAATACCAGAGCACCTGACCTGCTTCTTGAGAAACCTATATGCAGGTCAGGAAGCAACAGTTAGAACTGGACATGGAACAACAGATTGGTTCCAAACAGGAAAAGGAGTATGTCAAGACTGTCTATTGTCACCCTGCTTATTTAACTTCTATGCAGAGTACATCATGAGAAACGCTGGGCTGGAAGAAGAACAAACTGGAATCAAGATTGCCAGGAGAAATATCAATAACCTCAGATATGCAGATGACACCACCCTTATGGCAGAAGGTGAAGAGGAACTAAAAAGCGTCTTGATGAAAGTGGAGAGTGAAAAAGTTGGCTTAAAACTCAACATTCGAAGGGGGAGGAGCTAAGATGGCAGAGGAATAGGACGGGGAGAACACTTTCTCCCCCACAAATTCATCAAAAGAACATTTAAACCCCGAGTAAATTCCACAAAACAACTTCTGAAAGCCGGCAGAGGACATCAGGCACCCAGAAAAGGAACCCAAGTCTTCGAAAGGAGGTAGGGAAAAATATTAAAGACAAAAAAAGGGACAAAAGAGGGAGGGACGGAGTTCCGACCCGGGAAGGGAGTCTTAAAAAGAGAGGTTTCCAAACACCAGGAAACCTTCTCATTGCGGAATCTGTGCCGAGCCTTGGAAGCACAGAGGGCAACATAACAGGGAGGAAATATAAATAATTAAAACCCGCACATTGCGAGCCCTACGGTAACTCCTCCAGCGGAGAAGCAGCGCAGACGCCTGCATAGGCCATTAGCAAGCGGGGGTTGGGCAGGGAGGCGCGGCGCGGGCTGCATCGCAAGAATCTGGCCTGAATACCCCGAGCACTATCTGAGTGAAATAATTTGGGCTAGCAAACCAGACTGTGGGATATCTACCACGCGAAAAGCCAGCCCTAACCTATGACACCGCCAGGCCCGCACACGGAATAAAGGACTGAACAGAGACAGCCCGCGGCAGACCATCCCCCTTCGGTGATAGGCAGCCAGAGCCGGAAGGAGACAATCGCAGCCCCAGAGAGACATTATCTATAAAACTGTAAGCAGGCTTCTTTGCTAACTAAAACTTCTTGGGGGTCTGGGCGGTCAACATCTGCCTGAGAAGGTGTGCCGGTGCACAACTAGATAACCGAGCGGCAGAGGGGCGATAAGTCTCAGCAATCGCGTGCGCAAAACACCTCATCACCTGAGCTGCTCGGATCTGGGAAGGGCACAAAACGCAGGCCCAACTGAGAGTCTGCGCCTCTGAGGACTGCCCGAGTGCCTGAACCTGAGCGGCTTGGACCCGGGAAGTACAGGCAGCCCAGGGTGGGCCAAGGATGGTTTGCGGCGGAGCAACCTAGAGCCTGAGCAGCGTGGGCAGAGAGGCTACACGCGCCGTGAACTAGGGGCAGACCCAGTGTGGCTGAGGCACTGCAAGCACACGCCAGTGTTATTTGTTTGCAGCATCCCTCCCTAACTCCCCTCAGTGCGACTGAACAAGTGAGCCTATTAAAAAAAAAAAAAATTTAAGTCCTCTATTATTCCTTTAATTTCCACTTTTATAACCGATTACTTTGCAAAAAAAAAAAAAAAAGACCCTATTTTTTTAAGCAAACTTCATATATATATTTTTTTAATAATTTTTTTGACTTTTTTTTTCTTTTCCCTTCTTTTCTTTAACATTGTATTTTTGAAATTCCAAACTCTACTCTAGATTTTTAATTTTAGCTTTTTAGTATTTGTTATCAATTTTGTACCTATAGTTTTTTTTTCTTTTTGTTTTTATATAATTTCTGTGACCCTTTTTAATTTTATCTTTTTCTCTGTTGCTTTCTCTTCTTCTTTTAAATAGCATTGTATATCTGAAATTCCAAACTCTATTCTAGATTTTTAATTTATGCTTTTTGGTATTTGTTATCAATTTTGTACCTGTATTTTTTTTTAATAATTTATGCGACCTTGTTTGTTCTTGTTTGTTTGTTTTTTTCTCTCTTTCTTTTTCTCGTTCTTTTTTTAACATTGTATTTTTGAAATTCCAAACTCTACTCTAGATTTTTAACTTTTGCTTTTTGGTATTAGTTATCAATTCTGTACCTATACTTTCTGTATAATTTTTGCAACCTTGTTTGTTTTTGTTTCTTCGTTTTTTCTCTTTCTTTTCCTTCTTCTTTTCTTTAACATCGTGTTTTTGAAATTCCAAACTCTACTCTAGATTTAAAATTTTTGCTTTTACGTATTTGTTACCAATTTTGTACCTTTAAGAACCCAATCTTCAGTACCCATTTTTAACTAGGGAGCGAGATTACTGGCTTGACTGCTCTCTCTCCCTTTGGACTCTCCTTTTTCTCCACTAGGTCGCCTGTGTCTCCTCCCTAACCCCTCTCTACTCTACCCAACTCTGTGAATTTCTGTGTGTTCCAGACGGTGGAGAACACTTAGGGAACTGATTACTGGCTGGATCTGTCTCCCTCCTTTTCATTCCCCTCATTTATCCTCCTGGCCACCTCTGCCACCTTCTTCCTCCTTCTCTTCTCTGTATAACTCTGTGAACAACTCTGAGCGGTCCAGTTGTGGAGTGCACATAAGGAAGAGATTACTGAATAGCCCACTCTCTCCTCTATTGACTCCCACCTCATCTCATTCGGGTCACCTCTAACTCCCTCCTCACTCTTCTCTTCTCCATATAACGCTGTAAACCTCTCTGGGCGAAACAAGTTTCAGGGCAAGACATACCAAGCAAATTCTCCAGCAGCGAGGAACACAGCCCTGAGCTCCAAGATACAGGCAGCCCAAAGTCACCCCAAAACCATAGACACCCCATAACTCATTACTGGACATTTCATTGCACTCCAGAGAGAAGAAATACAGCTCCACCCACCAGAACACCGACACAAGCTTCCCTAACCAAGAAACCTTGACAAGCCACCTGTACAAACCCACACAGAACGAGGAAACGCCACAATAAAGAGAACTCCACAAACTGCCAGAATACAGAAAGGACACCCCAAGCTCAGCAATTTAAACAAGATGAAGAGACAGAGGAATACCCAGCAGACAAAGGAACAGGATAAAAGCCCACCAAACCAAACAAAAGAGGAAGAGATAGGGAATCTACCTGATAAAGAATTCCGAATAATGATAGTGAAATTGATCCAAAATCTTGAAATCAAAATGGAATCACAGATAAATAGATTGGAGACAAAGATTGAGAAGATGGAAGAAAGGTTTAACAAGGACCTAGAAGAAATAAAAGACAGTCAATATAAAATGAATAATGCAATAAATGAAATTAAAAACACTCTGGAGGCAACAAATAGAATAACAGAGGCAGAAGACAGGATTAGTGAATTAGAAGATAGAATGGTAGAAATAAATGAAACAGAGAGGATAAAAGAAAAACGAATTAAAAGAAATGAGGACAATCTCAGAGACCTCCAGGACAATATTAAACACTACAACATTCAGATCATAGGGGTCCCAGAAGAAGAAGACAAAAAGAAAGACCATGAGAAAATACTTGAGGAGATAATAGTTGAAAACTTCCCTAAAACGGGGAAGGAAATATTCACCCAAGTCCAAGAAACCCAGAGAGTCCCAAACAGGATAAACCCAAGGCGAAACACCCCAAGACACATATTAATCAAATTAACAAAGATCAAACACAAAGAACAAATATTAAAAGCAGCAAGGGAAAAACAACAAATAACACACAAGGGAATTCCCATTAGGATAACAGCTGATCTTTCAATAGAAACTCTTCAAGCCAGGAGGGAATGGCAAGACATACTTAAAGTGATGAAAGAAAATAACCTACAGCCCAGATTATTGTACCCAGCAAGGATCTCATTCAAATATGAAAGAGAAATCAAAAGCTTCTCAGACAAGCAAAAGCTGAGAGAATTCAGCACCACCAAACCAGCTCTCCAACAAATACTAAAGGATATTCTCTAGACAGGAAACACAAAAACAGTGTATAAACTCGAACCCAAAACAATAAAGTAAATGGCAACGGGATCATACTTATTAGTAATTAACTTAAATGTAAATGGGTTGAATGCCCCAACCAAAAGACAAAGACTGGCTGAATGGATACAAAAACAAGACCCCTACATATGTTGTCTACAACAGACCCACATCAAAACAGGGGACACATACAGAATGAAAGTGAAGGGCTGGAAAAAGATTTTCCATGCAAATAGGGACCAAAAGAAAGCAGGAGTAGCAATACTTATATCAGATAAAACAGACTTTAAAACAAAGGCTGTGAAAAGAGACAAAGATGGTCACTACCTAATGATCAAAGGATCAATCCAAGAAGAAGATATAACAATTATAAATATATATGCACCCAACATGGGAGCGCGCAATATGTAAGACAAATGCTAACAAGTATGAAAGGAGAAATTAACAATAACACAATAATAGTGGGAGACTTTAATACCCCACTCACACCTATGGATAGATCAACTAAACAGAAAATTAACAAGGAAACACAAACGTTAAACGATACAATAGACCAGTTAGACCTAATTGATATCTATAGTACATTTCATCCCAAAACAATGAATTTCACCTTTTTCTCAAGTGCACATGGAACCTTCTCCAGGACAGATCACATCCTGGGCCATAAATCTAGCCTTGGTAAATTCAAAAAAAAATAGAAATCATTCCAAGCATCTTTTCTGACCACAATACAGTAAGATTAGATCTCAATTACAGGAGAAAAACTATTAAAAATTCCAACATATGGAGGCTGAACAACACGCTGCTGAATAACCAACAAATCACAGAAGAAATAAAAAAAGAAATAAAAATTTGCATAGAAACTAATGAAAATGAAAACACAACAACTCAAAACCTGTGGGACACTTTAAAAGCAGTCCTAAGGGGAAAGTTCATAGCAATACCGGCATACCTAAAGAAACAAGAAAAAAGTCAAATAAATAACCTAACCCTACACCTAAAGCAACTAGAAAAGGAAGAAATGAAGAACCCCAGGGTTAGTAGAAGGAAAGAAATCTTAAAAATTAGGGCAGAAATAAATGCAAAAGAAACAAAAGAGACCATAGCAAAAATCAACAAAGCCAAAAGCTGGTTGTTTGAAAGGATAAATAAAATTGACAAACCATTAGCCAGACTCATCAAGAAACAAAGGGAGAAAAATCAAATCAATAAAATTAGAAATGAAAATGGAGAGATCACAACAGACAACACAGAAATACAAAGGATCATAAGAGACTACTATCAACAATTATATGCCAATAAAATGGACAACGTGGAAGAAATGGACGAATTTTTAGAAAAGTACAACTTTCCAAAACTGGACCAGGAAGAAATAGAAAATCTTAACAGGCCAATCACCAGCATGGAAATTGAAACTGGAATCAAAAATCTTCCAGCAAACAAAAGCCCAGGTCCAGACGGCTTCAGAGCTGAATTCTACCAAAAATTTAGAGAAGAGCTAACACCTATCCTGCTCAAACTCTTCCAGAAAATTGCAGAGGAAGGTAAACTTCCAAACTCATTCTATGAGGCCACCATCACCCTAATACCAAAACCTGACAAAGATGCCACAAAAAAAGAAAACTACAGGCCAATATCACTGATGAACACAGATGCAGAAATCCTTAACAAAATTCTAGAAATCAGAATCCAACAACACATTAAAAAGATCATACACCATGACCAAGTGGGCTTTATCCCAGGGATGCAAGGATTCTTCAATATCTGAAAATCAATCAATGTAATACACCACATTAACACATTGAAAAATAAAAACCATATGATTATCTCAATAGATGCAGAGAAAGCCTTTGACAAAATTCAACATCCATTTATGATAAGAACTCTCCAGAAAGCAGGAATAGAAGGAACATACCTCAACATAATAAAAGCTATATATGACAAACCCACAGCAAACATTATCCTCAATGGTGAAAAATTGAAAGCATTTCCTCTAAAGTCAGGAACAAGACAAGGGTGCCCACTTTCACCATTACTATTCAACATAGTTTTGGAAGTTTTGGCCACAGCAATCAGAGCAGAAAAAGAAATAAAAGGAATCCAAATTGGAAAAGAAGAAGTAAAACTCTCATTGTTTGCAGATGACATGATCCTTTACATAGAAAACCCTAAAGACTCCACCAGAAAATTACTACAACTAATCAATGATTATAGTTGCAGGATATAAAATCAACACACAGAAATCCCTTGCATTCCTATACACTAATAATGAGAAAACAGAAAGAGAAATTAAGGAAACAATTCCATTCACCATTGCAATGGAAAGAATAAAATACTTAGGAATATATCTACCTAAAGAAACTAAAGACCTATATATAGAAAACTATAAAACACTGGTGAACGACATCAAAGAGGACACTAATAGATGGACAAATATACCATGTTCATGGATTGGAAGAATCAATATAGTGAAAATGAGTATACTACCCAAAGCAATTTATAGATTCAATGCAATCCCTATCAAGCTACCAACGGTATTCTTCACAGAGCTAGAACAAATAATTTCACAATTTGTATGGAAATACAAAAAACCACGAATAGCCAAAGCTATCTTGAGAAAGAAGAATGGAACTGGAGGAATCAACCTACCTGACTTCAGACTCTCTTACAAAGCCACAGTTATCAAGACAGTATGGTACTGGCACAAAGACAGAAATACTGATCAAAAGGAACAAAACAGAAAGCCCAGAGATAAATCCACGCACATATGGACACCTTATCTTTGACAAAGGAGGCAAGAATATACAATGGATTAAAGAATCTCTTTAACAAGTGGTGCTGGGAAAACTGGTCAACCACTTGTAAAAGAATGAAACTAGAACACTTTCTAACACCATACACAAAAATAAACTCAAAATGGATTAAAGATCTCAAAATAAGACCAGAAACTATAAAACTCCTAGAGGAGAACATAGGCAAAACACTCTCTGACATACATCACAGCAGGATCCTCTATGACCCACCTCCCAGAATATTGGAAATAAAAGCAAAAATAAACAAATGGGACCTAATTAACCTTAAAAGCTTCTGCACATCAAAGGAAACTATTAGCAAGGTGAAAAGGCAGCCTTCAGAATGGAAGAAAATAATAGCAAATGAAGCAACAGACAAACAACTAATCTCAGAAATATACAAGCAACTCCTACAGCTCAACTCCAGAAAAATAAATGACCCAATCAAAAAATGGGCCAAAGATCTAAATAGACATTTCTCCAAAGAAGACATACAGATGGCTAACAAACACATGAAAAGATGCTCAACATCACTCATTATCAGAGAAATGCAAATCAAAACCACTATGAGGTACCTTTTCACGCCAGTCAGAATGGCTGCAATCCAAAAGTCTACAAGCAATAAATGCAGGAGAGGGTGTGGAGAAAAGGGAACTCTCTTACACTGTTGGTGGGAATGCAAACTCGTACAGCCTCTATGGAGAACAGTGTGGAGATTCCTTAAAAAACTGGAAATAGAACTGCCTTATGATCCAGCAATCCCACTGCTTGGCATACACACTGAGGAAACCAGAAGGGAAAGAGACACGTGTACCCCAATGTTAATCGCAGCACTGTTTATAATAGCCAGGACATGGAAGCAACCTAGATGCCCATCAGCAGATGAATGGATAAGAAAGCTGTAGTACATATACACAATGGAGTATTACTCAGCCATTAAAAAGAATACATGTGAATCAGTTCTAATGAGATGGATGAAACTGGAGCCTATTATACAGAGTGAAGTAAGCCAGAAAGAAAAACACCAATACAGTATACTAACATATACATATGGAATTTAGAAAGATGGTAACAATAACCCTGTGTACGAGACAGCAAAAGAGACATCGATGTATAGATCAGTCTTATGGACTCTGTGGGAGAGGGAGAGGGTGGGGAGATTTGGGAGAATAGCATTGAAACATGTATAATATCATGTATGAAATGAGTCGCCAGTCCAGGTTCGATGCACAGTACTGGATGCTTGGGGCTGGTGCACTGGGACGACCCAGAGGGAGGGTAGGGGAGGGAGGAGGGAGGAGGGTTCAGAATGGGGAATGCGGGTGTACTTGTGGCGGATTCATTTCGATATTTGGCAAAAATAATACAATATTGTAAAGTTTAAAAAAAAAAAAAACTCAACATTCAAAAAACTAAGATCATGGCATCTGGTCCCATCACTTCATGGCAAATAGATGGGGAAACAGTGGAAACAGTGTCAGACTTTATTTTTCGGGGCTTCAAAATCTGCAGATGGTGTTTGCAGCCATGAAATTAAGACACTTACTCCTTGGAAGGAAAGTTATGACCAACCTAGGTAGCCTATTAAAAAGCAGAGACATTGCTTTGCCAACAAAGGTCCGTCTAGTCAAGGCTATGGTTTTTCCAGTGGTCATGTATGGATGTGAGAGTTGAACTGTGAAGAAAGCTGAGCGCCGAAGAATTGATGCTTTTGAACTGTGGTGTTGGAGAAGACTCTTGAGAGTCCCTTGGACTGTAAGGGAAATCCAACCACTCCATTCTAAACGACATCAGTCCTGGGTGTTCTTTGGAAGGACTGATGCTAAAGCTGAAACTCCAATACTTTGGCCACCTCACACAAAGAGTTGACTCACTGGAAAAGACTCTGATGCTGGGAGGGATTGGGGGCAGGAGGAGAAGGGGACGACAGAGGATGAGGTGGCTGGATAGCATCACTGAGTCAATGGATGTGAGTTTGAGTGAACTCCAGGAGTTGGTGATGGATAAGGAGGCCTGGCGTGCTGCAGTTCATGGAGTCACAAAGAGTCAGACATGACTGAGCAACTGAACTGAACTGAACTGAGAGCTTAAGAGAAAGTTGAGCATAAGAGCTATCACTGCAGAATAGTTTTATATGGAGTATCAATGAAAGAGGAGAGAGACAGCTGGTGGAGACATGAACCAGCCTTCTCTTTCTGACTCCATGATGATGGAAAGGAATACTCATAAGGATGAGCCAGGGAGTATTTATACACACAAAAGGGGAGCATAACAGAGCAAATCACCAGCATGATTGGCACTAGGCAGACAGACAGACATGGGTTAATGTCGTGCAAAGGATTAAAGTATTTTCTCAACAACACAATGAGGTCAAGGTGTTATCCTTGGCTTGTTTCTCAAGTTCAGCCATGGGCTGAAGCATCCATACTCTATAACAGCAATGTAGGGTTTCTCCCCCCATGACTCTATTATTTTTCTAATTCTCATCTAGATGAATAGCTTCTATACTCTCCAAGTCAGACAACTGCAAATCATATTTCACCAATGATACACATTCATTTTAAAACCACTTCTTTCCTTCCCTATTTGTCATTCTTTTAGTGAGGGTCTCATTACTCTCACTTGGGGTTGGACTGGGATTGAATTGCCCCCAACAGCCTCCACACTAATACTCCTTATTCTATAAACTTTTATTTGAATCTTCTGGTTTTCAAACCTGCACAGACATTGGGAATATAAAATAAATGAGGTACAGGATTCCTGCTCTTACGGTTTATAGGCTAGTGTGGTGAGAAGTAAGTAAACTGTGAAAGTTAGTCACTCAGTTGTGTCCAACTTTTTGCAACCCCGTGAACTGTATACTGTAGCCTGCCAGGCTCCTCTGTCTATGGGATCAGACAAGAATATTGGAGTGGGTAGCCATTCTCCTCTAGGGGATCTTCCCGACACAGGTCTTAAACCCTGGTCTCCTGCATTGCAGGCAGATTCTTTACCATCTGAGCCACCAGTGAAGCCCCAAGTAAACTGTACAAGGGTCACAAAAGCAATATGAGCAAGTACTATGGATGCACAGAGGAAGAACAACATTCAGACTTGCTTCAAGAGTGGAGAGGATAGAGTAGAGAGGGGAGGACTGAGGAAACCATTCTGATGAGTATGGTACTTGACCTGTTAAGAAAAATGGTTATCAAAGAAGGTGAGACCAACATTTCCAAGAGAAAAAAATTAAGTTGTAAGTGCAAAGGCATGGATAAAAGAGTTATTATGGCCCTATGGAGAAAAACAACGTTGAGGACAGGGGACAGGATAAAAGAAAGCTTAAGTGGTAAACAGGACGTTTACCTCATGAAAGGGGGTGTGGGTTTCACTCTATATGTAATACAGAACATATAGTAAATTTAAGAAGGATTGGCATTATACCACTGGATTTACATTTAGAAATTCTGCTAAGAATACAGCAGTAAGTAACAAAGATGAGGCTCTTACTCTCACGGAGTTTACTATCTAATGAGACAGATATGCATGTGCAGTGGCACTGGTAATGAGTATCAATTTTTTTAAATCCACTTTAATGAAAAACGACTTTAATTTTGTTAAGTCACTGAGATGCACCTACTATAACAAATAGGATCATTTTTTAAAATTTTATTTATTTCTGGCTGTACCAGGTCTTCACTACTGCACACAGGCTATCTTTCGCTGCAGTGACTAGGGGCTCAGTAGTTGCAGTACACAGGTTCTAGAGTACAGGCTCAGCAGCTGTTGAACACAGGCTTAGCTGCTCCTTGGTATGCAGAATTTTACAGGACTAGGGATTGAACCTATATCCCCTGCATTGGCAGGCAGCTTCTCAACTACTGAGCCCCTAGGTAAAACCCAAATAGGACTATCTTAACTGATGAGTATTAATTTTAATCTCAGCAACTCATTAAACATATTTATTAATCTAAATATTTATCTGTTGATTCTTTACTGTTTGGTTTAATGCGTAAAACAATATATCATTTGTAAATATTGAGACTGCATTTTTTGTATTATTTTTTACCAATTTCCTTTTTTTGCACTACAGTAGTAGCTAAGACCTCCTGAACACTGATGAATAAAAGCAATATGGGTTGCAATACTTTTAAAAATATCTCTATATAAGTGTGTATATCTAATTTGTACCTAATTATTTATGCTAAGTTATTATATAAATATATAATCTGGAACTTGTATTCGAGTAAGTCTAAATTACTGAAGCTAATAGTTCATAGATAAGAAGTGAACACAATGATATATACATAGTAATTTTTATTTCTATGACTAATAATACAAGCAAAATGGCTTTATTGGAAATTTTCAAGTATTGAACTAATAATACATTAGTATGACACAAGCGTATTCACTTTTGCAATGTGTCTAAAAGTTAAAACTCTCCATGTTTACTCTATGTACAGTGGTTAAGCAGAGAAGTTGAAATGTCCTATTTGGTCAATTTGGCTTGAATAAATTTATGTAGACTTTACTTAATCAATAATTGCAAGCACTATCATAGACAAAGGGCACTGGAAAATACACGAAAGGGAAAGAGGGAACTAATCCACAAGATAACTAAGTCCACTGAAATTAATAAAAATCAATCAAAGAAGACAAGTAGAATTTCTAGAGAAGAGTGTTAAGGATAGAACACCAAGGATAATTAACCTTAAGGGATAGACAATCTAAGCTGAAGAATTATTTATGCAGCATTTGCTACATACCAGGTGACAACCTAGATGGAAAGAAAATATGAGAAATATAATCTGTAGAAGACACCGGTGAAAAAGTTCTAGAGCTGAGAAAAAAACATAAAAAGAACAGGGACAGAAATGGAGGAAAATTAATTTGGAGAGATGGTGGAAGCCATAGGAGGAGAATTTCAAAAATGACGTAGCTCCCATATCATCAAAGGCTGAAAAAGTTTAAGTAACGTAAGGACTGAAAAGAAGTCACTGATGATTTGAGGGTGGGATAGGGAGAAGCCAGATTATAGTGGTTTTAAGAGAGGATAATGAACATATTGTATGTAATTTTTTTTTAAGTTCAGTGAGGTTGGAACTAGAGGATCGTGTAGATTCTACAGAATTTTATTTTGCTAAGATGGGAGAAATTTAAGCATGCAAATACACTGAGAAGAAAGGGGGGAAAAGTGGAGGAAAATTTTTGATAATGACTACAACAATCTAAATTAAGCACTTTTTATTGTTATTCTTCAGTCAAAAGTTCAATCTGATACTTTGCAACCACATGGAATACAGAACTTCAGACTTCCCTGTCCTTCACTATCTCCCGGACTTTGCTCAAATTCATATGCAGTCAGTCGGTGATGACATCTAACCAACTCATCCTCTGCTGCCCTCTTCTGCTTCTGCTGTCAATCTTTCCCAGCATCAGTGTTTTGTCCAATAAGTCAGCTTTCCCATCAGGTGGTCAAAGTATTGAAGCTTCAGCTTCAACATCAGTCCTAATGAATATTCAGGATTGATTTCCTTTAGGATTGACTGGTTTGATCTCCTCGCTGTCCAAGGGACTCTCAGGAGTCTTCTCCAGCACAATTTAAAAGCATCAATTTTTCGGTGATCAGCCTTCTTTATGGTCCAAGTCTCACATCCAGACATAACTACTGAAAAAACCATAGCTTTGACTAGACATCCTTTGCTGGCAAAGTGATCTCTCTGTTTCTTTAACATGCTGACATGGTTTATGACAGCTTTTCTTACAAGGAGCAAGCATCCTTTCATTTCATAGCTGCAGTCTAAAGTCCACAGAGACTTTGGAGCCCAAGAAAATAAAACCTGTCACTGACTCTACTTTTTTCCCTTCTATTTGCCATGAAGTGATGGGACCAGAAGCCATGTTCTTAGGTTTTTTGAATGTTGAGTTCAAGCCAGCTTTTTCACTCTCCCCTTTCACCTTCACCAAAAGGCTCTTTAGTTCCTCTTCACTGTCTGCCATTAAGAGTGGTGTCATTTGCATATCTGAAGTTGTTGTTTCTCTAGGGAATCTTGATTCCAGTTTGTAAGTCATCCAGCCCACCATTTCCTATGATGTAGTCTGCAGAGAAGTTAAATAACCAGAGAGAGATACAGATTTGTCCTGTTCCTTTCCCAAATTTAAATCAGTTAGTTGCTCCCTGTCTGGTTCTAACTATTGCTTCTTGATCTGCATACAGGTTTCGCAGGAGACAGGTTAAGGTGGTCTGATATTCCCATATCTGTTAAGAATTTTCAACAGTTTGTTGTGATCTACACAGTCAAAGGCTTTAACATAGTCAAAGAAGTATGTGTTTATTGTTTTTTTTTTTTTTCTGGAATTCCCTTGCCTTCTCCATGATCCAATGCATGCTGGCGATTTGATCTCTGGTTCCTCTGCCTTTTCTAAATGCAGCTTGTACATCTGGAAGTTCTTGGTTCATGTACTGATGAAGTCTACCTTGAAGGATTTTGAGCAGAACCTTATTAGCATGTGAAATAAGTGCATCTGTACAGTAGTCTGAACCTTCTTTGGCTTGCCCTTCTTTGGGATTGCAATGAAAACTGACCTTTTCCAGTCCTGGGGCCACTGCCAAGTTTTTCAAATTTGCTGATATGTTGAGTGCAGCACTTTAACAGCATCAACTTTTAGGATTTGAAATAGCTCAGCTGGAATTCCATCACCTCCACTAGATTTGTTCACAGTGATGCTTCCTAAGGCCCACTTGACTTCACACTCCAGGATGTCTGGCTCTAGGTGAGTGACCACACTATTGTGGTTATCTGGGTCACTAAGAATCTTTTTTGTACAGTTCTGCGTATTCTTGCCACCTCTTCTTAATATCTTCTGTTTCTGTTATGCCCTTACCGTTTTTGTCCCTTATTGTGCCCATCCTTGTATGAAATGCCCCCCTTGATATCTCCAATTTCCTTGATGAGATCTTTTTTCCATTTGATTATTTTCCTCAATTTCTTTGCACTGTTTATTTAGGAAGGTCTTCTTAACCCTCCTTGCTATTTTTAAGAATTCTGCATTCAGTTAGGTATATCTTTCCCCTTCTCCTTTGCCTTTCGCTTCTCTTTTTGTATAGCTTCCTCAGACAATCACTTTACCTTCTTACATTTCTTTTTCTCTGGGATGGTTTTAGTCTCTGCCTGCTGTACAGTGCTACGAACTCCTGTCCATAGTTCTTCAGGTACTCTACCTACCAGACCTTACCTCTTGAATCTATTTGTCACCTCCACCATATGATTTAGGTCATACCTCACTGGGCTAGTAGCTTTTCCTACTTTCTTCTATTTAAACCTGCATTTTGCAATAAGGAAATCATGATCTAGCCACAGTTAGCTCCATGTCTTGTTTTTGCTGTATGTATAGAGCTTCTCCACCTTTGGCTGCAAAGAATATAATCAATCTGCCTTAGTTACTGACCGTTTGGTGATGTCCATGTGTAGAGTCATCTCTTGTGTTACTGGAAGAGGGTGTTTGCTATGAGCATGTCTTAACAAAACTGTCAGCCTTTGCCCTGCTTCATTTTGCACTCCAAGGCCAAACTTGCCTGTTACTTCAGGTATCTCTTGACTTCCTACTTTTGCATTCCAATCTCCAGTGACAAGACTGACATCTTTTTTTTGGTGTGAGTTCTAGAAAGTCTTGTAGGTCTTCACAGAACTGGTCAACTTCAGCTTTTCAGCATTAGTGGCTGAGGCACAGATTTGGATTGCTGTAATATTGGTCTGCCTTGGAAACAAACCGAGAACATCCCGTTGTTTTTGAGATTGCACCCAAGTACTGCATTTCAGACTCTCTTGTTCACTTGATCATGTCCAATTTACCTTGACTGATGGCCCTAACATTCCATGTTCCTAAGCAATATACTGTTCATCGGACTTATTGTCACCACCAGAGCGGTCTACAACTGACTGTCATTTCCTCTTGGACCCAGCCACTTCATTCTTTCTGGAGCTATTAGTAATTACCCTGTGCTCTTTCCCAGTAGCCTACTGGACACCTTCTGACCTGGGGGACTCATCTTTCAGTCGTATCTTTTTGCCTTTTCATACTGTTGATGGGGTTCTCACATCAAGAATACTGAAGTGGTGTGCCATTCCCTCCTCCACTGGACTACGTTTTATCAGAACTATTCACTATGAACTGTCCACCTTAGGTGACCCTGCATGGCCTGGCTCATATCTTCATTGAGTTACACTAGCCCCTTCACCACAAGGCTGTGATCCATGAAGGGGGATTAAGAATTTACATCCCTATCAATGTAGATCTTTTTGGACCTTTAAAGCAATAAACTAGAGAAAAATACTATCTGGTAAAACTCCCCTTTCTGTTAACATGTAAACATTAATAAATAAATGAATGATTAGAGACTCAAATTTCATAGTTTGTGATATAACAGACCTGACAGTATTAGAATTTATAGTTAGCAATTTATAGAGCTATTTTATTCAATATTCATAATCCTTTAAGATTAACAATTAGTTTTCCAAAATGGGAAATTGAAGCCAAGTTAAACAATAAGATTTAGACACAAAACTAACAGAACTATGCTTGCTTCACTGAAAGTCCATGGTATTTTCAATACTATTTTGACCCTGGATTTTAATATTAAATGAAAACTCACAAAGTATTTTACTGCTCAAAATATCCAAATATAAATGTACTGGTCAAAAGTTACCATGACAATTTAAGGTCATTTTGAATAAGAAAGACATATATGATGATAATAAGAGCTAACATTTAGTCAGTACCATGTGTCAAAGTCATGGTTTTTCCAGTAGTCGTGGATGGATGTGAGAGTTGGACCATAAAGAAGGCTGAGCACTGAAGAATTGATGCTTTTGAACTGTGGTATTGGAGAAAATTCTTGAGAGTCCCTTGGACTGCAAGGAGATCAAACCAGTTAATCC
Organism: Bos grunniens; assembly: GCF_055505025.1. Classification (NCBI taxonomy): domain Eukaryota; kingdom Metazoa; phylum Chordata; class Mammalia; order Artiodactyla; family Bovidae; genus Bos; species Bos grunniens. The sequence continues at coordinate 2,124,007 of NC_141179.1, read as the reverse complement.
TAAATGATATCAATCCTGAGTATTCACTGGAAGGACTGATGCTGAAGCTGAAGCTTCAGTACTTTGGCCACCTGACATGGAGAACTGACTCACTGGAAAAGACCCTGATGCTGGGAAAGACTAAAGGCAGGAGGAGAAGGGGATGACAGAGGATGAGATGGTTGGATGGCATCACTGACTCAATGGACATGAGTTTGAGCAAGCTGCAGGAGTTGGGGATGGACAAGATGCCTTGTGTACTGCAGTCTACGGTGTCGCAAAGAGTTGGACAGGACTGAGCGACTGAAATGATCTTGGAAAAGCTTCAGTGAACAATTACAAAGTATATATTACATTGTTGTTGTTTAGATCCTAAGTTCTTTCTGACACTTCTGCAACCCCATGACTGTATCCTGCCAGGCTCCTCTGTCCATGGGATTTCCCAGGCAAGAATACTGGGGTGGGTTGCCATTTCCTTCTCCAGAGGAACATCACAAACCAGGGATTGAACCTGTGTCTCCTACATGGCAGGCAGATTCTTGACTACTGAGCCACCAGAGAAGCATGCACACATTATATACATTGGTCCCTTGGTAACCAAAGGGGGTTGCTTCCAAGGCACTCCACCTCATCTAATACCAAACTCCACAGATGCATCATATTCCATGTTGCTGGGTAACAAGAATCAGTATTGTGAAAATGTCTATACTACCAAAGGCAATCTACAGATTCAATGTGATCCCTATCATATTACCAATGACATTTATCACAGAACTAGGACAAAAAATTACAATTCATATGGAAACACAAAAGACCCCAAATAGCCAAAGCAGTCTTGAGAAAGAAGAATGGAGCTGCAGGAATCAACCTTCCTGACTTCAGATTATACTAAAAAGGTACAGTCATCAAGACAGTACGGCACTGCCACAAAAACAGAAATATAGACCAATGGAAAAAGAAAGCCCAGAAATAAACCCATGCACCTATAGGTACCTTATTTTTGACAAAGGAGCCAAGAACATAAAATGGGGAAAGACAGCCTCTTCAATAAATGGTGCTGGGAAAACTGGACAGTTACATGTTAAAGAATGAAATCAGAACACTTTCTAACACCATACACAAAGATACACTCAAAATGGAATAAAGACCTAATGGAAGACCAGAAGCTATAAACTCTTAGAGGGAAACACAGGCAGAACACTCGATGATATAAATCAAAGCAAGATCCTCTATGATCCACCTCCTAGAGTAATAGAAATAAAAACCAAAGTAAACAAGTGTGACCTGATTAAACTTAAAAGTTTTTGTACAGCAAAGGAAACTATAAGCAAGGTGAAAAGACAACCCTCAGAATGGAGAAAATAAGAGCAAATGAAACAACTGACCAAGGATAAATTTGCAAAATATACAAGTAAGCTCATACAACTCAAAACCAGAAAAACAAACCATCCAATTAAAAAGTGGGAAAAAGACCTAAGACTTTTCTCCAAAGAAGACATACAGATGGCTAACAAACACATGAAAAGATGCTCCACATGCTCATTACTAGAGAAATGTAAACCAAAACTACAGTGAGATATCACCTCACACTGGTGAGAATGGCCATCATCAAAAGGTCTGCAAACAATAAATGCTAGACAGGGTGTGGAGAAAAGGGAATACTCTTGCACTGTTGGTGGGAATGCAAACTGATACAACCACTATGGAAGGCCCACTTGACTTCACACTCCAGGATGTCTGGCTCTAGGTGAGACATCACTTAGAAAGCATCACTACGAACAAAGCTAGTGGAGGTGATGGAATTCCAGTTGAGCTATTTCAAATCCTGAAAGATGATGCTGTGAAAGTGCTGCACTCAATATGCCAGCAAATTTGGAAAACTCAGCAGTGGCCACTGGAAAAGGTCAGTTTTCATTCCAATCCCAAAGAAAGGCAATGCCAAAGAACGCTCAAACTACCGCACAATTGTACTCATCTCACATGCTAGTAAAGTAATGCTCAAAATTCTCCAAGCCAGGCTTCAGCAATACATGAACTGTGAACTTCCAAATGTTCAAGCTCATTTTAGAAAAGGCAGAGGAACCAAAGATCAAATTGCCAACATCCTCTGGATCAGGGAAAAAGCAAGAGAGTTCCAGAAAAACATCTATTTCTGCTTTATTGACTATGCCAAAGCCTTTGACTGTGTGGATCACAATAAACTGTGGGAAATTCTGAAAGAGATGGGAATACCATAGCACCTGACCTGCCTCTTGAGAAACCTGTATGCAGGTCAGGAAGCAACAGTTAGAACCGGACATGGAACAACAGACTGGTTCCAAGCAGGAAAAGGAGTACGTCAAGGCTGTATACTGTCACTCTGCTTATTTAACTTATATGCAGAGTACATCATGAGAAACGCTGGACTGGAAGAAACACAAGCTGGAATCAAGATTGCTGGGAACAATATCAATAACCTCAGATATGCAGATGACACCACCCTTATGGCAGAAAGTGAAGAGGAACTAAAAAGCCTCTTGATGAAAGTGAAAGTGGAGAGTGAAAAACTTGACTTAAAGCTCAACATTCAGAAAACGAAGATCATGGCATCCGGTCCCATCACTTCATGGCAAATAGATGGGGAAACAGTGGAAACAGTGTCAGACTTTATTTTTTTGGGCTCCAAAATCACTGCAGATGGCGACTGCAGCCATGAAAATAAAAGACGCTTACTCCTTGGAAGGAAAGTTATGACCAACCTAGACAGCATATTCAAAAGCAGAGACATTACTTTGCCAACAAAGGTCCGGCTAGTCAAGGCTATGGTTTTTCCTGTGGTCATGTATGGATGTGAGAGTTGGACTGTGAAGAAAGCTGAGCACTGAAGAATTGATGATTTTGAACTGTGGTGTTGGAGAAGACTCTTGAGAGTCCCTTGGACTGCAAGGACATCCAACCAGTCCATTCTGAAGGAGATCAGCCCTGGGTGTTCTTTGGAAGGAATGATGCTAAAGCTGAAACTCCAGTACTTTGGCCACCTCATGTGAAGAGTTGACTCATTGGAAAAGACTCTGATTCTGGGAGGGATTGGGGGCAGGAAGAGAAGGGGATGACAGAGAATGAGATGGCTGGATGGCATCACTGATTCGATGGACGTGAGTCTGAGTGAACTCCGGGAGTTGGTGATGGACAGGGAGGCCTGGCGTGCTGGGATTCATGGGGTCGCAAAGAGTCGGACATGACTGAGCAAATGAACTGAGCTGAACCGATCACCCAACAATACCACTCCTAGGGATATACCCTGAGGAAACCAAAATTGAAAAAGAAACATGTATCCCATTATTCACTGCAGCACTACTTACAATAGATAAAACATGGAAGCAACCTATATGTCCACTGACAGATGAATAGATAAGGAAGTTGTGGTACATATACACAATGGAATAAAACTCAGCCATAAAAAGGAACACATCTGATTCAGTCCTAATGATGAACCTAGAACCTATTATACAGAGTGATGTAAGTCAGAAAGAGAAAGATAAATATCATATTCTAACGCACATATATGGAATCTAGGAAATTGGTACTGAATAATTTATTTACAGGGCAGCAATGGAGAGACAAACATAGATAACAGACTTACAGACATGGAGAAAGGGGAGGAGAGGGTGAGATGTATAGAAAGAGTAAAATGGAAACTTGCATTACCATATGTAAAAAAAGACAGCCAACAGGAATTTGCTGTATGACTCAGGAAACTCAAACCGGGGCTCTGTGTCAACCTAGAGGGGTGGGATGCGGAGGGTGATGGGAGGGAGGTTCTGAGGGGAAGGGATATATGTATACCCTTGTTGCTGATTCTTGTTGAGGTTTGACAGAAAACAAAATTCTTTAAAGCAAGCATTCTTCAATTAAAAAAAATTTGTTTTAAAAATGGCTGGCAAAGTATGGTCAGTCCTCTCAATCTGTGGATGCAGAACCTGTAGATATGGAGGACTGAACGCATGTACAAAATACGTAAGTGATGTAATACTTAAAACAACCACTACAGAGTCTATACAAAGAGATACACCCAGCGTCAAGAAAATGCAAGATGGAATCCTAAAAACGGTTCAAGTAACACAAAGGAAGACAGGAAAAAAAGAAATTAAAAACAGAATAAACAGAAAACAACCAAAAAGCAGACTTAAGTACTAAAATATCAACAACTGTACTAAATGTAAACAGTACATATGCACACATACACCCCCACATATATATATCAATTTAAGGCAGAGAACAGCAGAGATTTTCTTTTTAAGTTACCCCAATTTTATCCTTCTTACAAGTAACTCACTTCAAACAGAATGATACAAGTAGCCTAGAAGTCAAAGAATAAAGAAAGATATACTATACAAGCATGAATTAAGAGAAAACAGGTGGGGCTATATGAATATCACATAGAGTAGACTTCAGCAAGAAAAAGTATCAGGGACAGAGAAAAATATCACATAAGGTCAATCCACCAAGAAGACAGGGTAAATCGAAGTGAGGATATCAAACAAAAGAGCTGAAATAGTGTGAAGCAAAAAAAGGATAGGTCTGAAAAAACAGACAAAAGTATTTATTATAGTTATAATGCTGGAGACCTGAATATCTTTCTCTCTAAAATTAACAGAACAAGAAAACAGTAAATCAGCAATGATACATAAGAACTTGGTAACCAACAGAATCTAATCAACAGAATAAATGAGTTTTAAGTGCCTATAAAACATATAAGGGTGACCATATTCTGACTCACAAAAAGAAACTTCCAATGATTTAAAAGAATTGAAATCACACACACACTATGTTATGTGGCCACAATGAAACAAGACTAGAAATTAAGAAAATAGTTAACACTTATAAGGCAAAGAAAAAGTCTCAAGGGAAATATTTTTTTAAATACATTTAATTGGAACAAAAATATACCATATCTAAAATGTGTGGGATGTAGCTAAAAACAATGCTGAGAGAAAATTTAAACTCAATAAACGCCTATGTTATGAAATAAAGGCCTCAAACCAATAATCGAAGCTCACACCTTAGAAAACTAGAAAAAGAAGAGCAAAATAAACTCAATGTATGCAAGACAGACGAAATGATAACGGGCAAATATCTATGAAATCGAAAATTTTAAAATGCAGAGAAAAAAATCAATGAGACAAAGAGCTTTTTCTTTGAAAAGTTCAATAAAGTAGACCAACCTACAGCAAGACCGACAAAGAAAGAAGAAAAAAAGCACAAATTAATAATATCAGGAATGAAGCAAGGGAATTACTATAGGTCTTGTAAACATCAAAAGGATAAGGGAGTACTATTAATATAAATAACTGTTCACATAACAGTTTGATAGTACAGATGAAATAGACTAATTCCTCAAAAAGCACACATTAGAACTCAAGCAAAATGAAATATAAAATTTGAACAGCCATGTTACTATTAAACAAATTAAGTTTTCCAGAAGTTTAAAGAATGGATACTAAATCTATACAATTTCTTCCACAATATAAAAGAGAGAATACTTCTTAATTAATTTTATAAAGTCAGTTTTACTGTAGCATCCCAAAGAAACTACAAAAAAGAAGCCCGAACTATAAATACCTTCACAAATATGATGTAAAAATTACTTTTAAAATTATTTTTAAAAGTTCAGCAATAAACAAAAGAAATTTTATATTACAACCATGTAGGTTAATCCAGGGATGTAAGAATACTTCAATATTCAAGTATCAATAGATGTAATCCACCTTTGAAGGATTCTATGAAAGAAAATCAACACAGTAAAAGCATTAAAAATCCAGTATCTATTAATGAGAAAAACTCTGCAGCCAGTAAGAAATAGAGAACTTCCTCAAATTGATAAAGAACATCTACAATAAAATTTATCGATAACATTATACACTAAAGGGTAAGAGAGCTGGACAGGAGGTCAAACCAGTCAATCCTAAATGAAATCAACGCTGAACAACCCTGGAACAATGGATGCTGAAGCTCCAATACTTTGGCCACTTGAGGTGAAGAGCAGACTCACTGGAAAGGACTCTGATTCCAGGAAAGATTGAGGGCAGGAAGAGAAGGGAGTGACAGAGGATGAGACAGCTGGGTGGCACCATTGACTCAATGGACATGAGTTTGAGCAAAGTCTGGGAGATAGTGAAGGACAGGGAAGCCTGGCATACTACAGTCCATGAGGTCACAAAGACTCAGACATGACTTAGCAACTGAACAACAACAAGGAACTGTATGTTCTAAGATGAGAAAAAACGACAAGGATAACCACTCTTACCACTGCCTTTCATTATAATATTGGAAGTTCTAGCCAGCACACCAAAGGAAGAAAATACCATACAAACGATACATATTTGAAAGGAAGAAATAAACTATTTATAGACCTTAAACTTGTCTGTGAAAAAGTATTTGATAAAATATATGTATATATATATATGTAAATACAAATACATATTTGTATATGTAAATACACACATATGTATTTATATAGGCTTCCCAGGTGGCACTAGTGGTAAAGAACCTGCCTGCCAATGCAGGAGACATAAGAGACATGGGTTCAATCCCTAAGTTGAGAAGATCCCCTGGAGTAGGAAATGGCAACCCACAGCAGTATTCTTGCCTGGGAAATCCTATGGAGAGAGGAGCCTGGTGAGCTATAGTTCATGGGGCTGCAAAGAGGCAAACATGACTGAGCACATGCACATAAACACACACACACACACACACAAATAAATTCAACAATGCCACAGGATATAATAATACATGAAAACAGTTATTCTATAAAATAACCATGAATACATGGAAACCAAAACAATTTACAATATCAAAGAAGGGAGAAAGGGAAAGAGAAATTTACAGGAATAAAACAAAATATGTACAAGGATTCATACACTGAAAACTACAACATGCTAATCAAAGAAATCAACGAAACCTAAATACATGTTAAGATATGCCACATTCATGAGTTAGAAAAATCACCATAGTAAGTATGTCAGTTCTCCCCATACTGACTATACTGGTTTAATACAATTCCTATCAAAATCCCAGAAAAGTTTTTCTAAAATATAGATAATAAATTTATTTCAAAACATATATGGGATGATAAGGAAAGCTGAATAGCTAACACAAATTGAAAAATAACGTGAGAAGTATCAGTCTACCTGATTTTAAGACTTATATACCTACAGTAATCCAGACTGCACATGGAACAACAGACTGGTTCCAAATAGGAAAAGGAGTACGTCAAGGCTGTATATTGTCACCCTGCTTATTTAACTTATATGCAGAGTACATCATGAGAAACGCTGGACTGGAAGAAGCACAAGCTGGAATCAAGATTGCCGGGAGAAATATCAATAACCTCAGATATGCAGATGACACCACCCTTATGGCAGAAAGTGAAGAGGAACTAAAAAGCCTCTTGATGAAAGTGAAAGTGGAGAGTGAAAAACCTGGCTTAAAGCTCAACATTCAGAAAACGAAGATCATGGCATCCGGTCCCATCACTTCATGGCAAATAGATGGGGAAACAGTGGAAACAGTGTCAGACTTTATTTTTGGGGGCTCCAAAATCACTGCAGATGGTGACTGCAGCCATGAAATTAAAAGACGCTTACTCCTTGGAAGGAAAGTTATGACCAACCTAGACAGCATATTCAAAAGCAGAGACATTACTTTGCCAACAAAGGTCCGGCTAGTCAAGGCTATGGTTTTTCCTGTGGTCATGTATGGATGTGAGAGTTGGGACTGTGAAGAAGGCTCAGCACTGAAGAATTGATGCTTTTGAACTGTGGTGTTGGAGAAGACTCTTAAAGAGTCCCTCGGACTGCAAGGAGATCCAACCAGTCCATTCTGAAGGAGATCAGCCCTGGGTGTTCTTTGGAAGGAATGATGCTAAAGCTGAAACTCCAGTACTTTGGCCACCTCATGTGAAGAGTTGACTCATTGGAAAAGACTGATTCTGGGAGGAATTGGGGGCAGGAGGAGAAGGGGATGACAGAGAATGAGATGGCTAGATGGCATCACTGACTCGATGGACGTGAGTCTGGGTGAACTCTGGGAGTTGGTGATGGACAGAGAGGCCTGGCATGCTGCGATTCATGGGGTCGCAAAGAGTCGGACATGACTGAGGGACTGAACTGACTGAACTGAACAGAATCCAGACTGTATGATTCTGCCGCTGCTGCTGCTAAGTCACTTCAGTCGTGTCTGACTCTGTGCGACCCCATAAACGGCAGCCCACCAGGCTCCCCGTCCCTGGGATTCTCCAGGCAAGAACACTGGAGTGGGTTGCCATTTCCTTCTCCAATGCATGAAAGTGAAAAGTGAAAGTGAAGTCACTCAGTCGTGTCCGACTCTTAGCGACTCCATGGACTGCACCCTACCAGGCTCCTCCATCCATGTGATTTTCCAGGCAAGAGTACTGGAGTGGGCTGCCATTGCCTTCTCCAACCTGTATGATACTGGTGAAGACTAAATACACAGATCAGTGGAACAGAATATATAACTAACAAACAGTCCCACTCAAGTAAAGTCAACTGATTTTTGACCAAAGTTCAAAAGTAATTCAAAGAATAGTACTGAAGCAAATGATATTAAAACAAATGGATATCCACAAGCAAAAAAAAAAGTGAACCTTGATCTAACCATCACCGTTTATACAAAAATTAACTCAAAATGCATCATAAATTTAAAGGAAAAAATTTAAACTATAAAACTTTTAGAAGAAAGAAATTATAGGAGAAAATCTTTGTGACTAGGGGTTAGTCAATATGAGTTCTCAGATACGACAGAAAAAGTATAATCCATAGAATAGAGGAAAAAATTGATAGGTTGAATTTTACCAAATCTAAAATCTTTTCCTTTGTAAAAGACCATGTAAACAAGCTATGGCCTGTAAGAAAATACTTGCAAATGAAATCTGATAAAAGATTCACATAAAGAACTCTCGAAATTCAATGGGTTGAAAAAAACCCAAACAATCCAACTATAAAATAGCCAAAGGGCATGAAAAAATATTTGGCCAATGAAAACATACAGATGGAAAATAAGCACATTAAGTGGTGTTCATATCATTAGTCATTAAAGGCGTAATTCATTCTATTAAACTTCACAGATATTGCAGTTTTGATAATTTGTGGCAACCTTGTGCTGTCAGATGATGGTTAGCATTTTTTAGAACTGATACTTTAAATTAAGGTATGTACAGTGTTTTTAAACATAGTGGTATTGATATTAATACTTAAACATAACTTTTATAAGCATTGGGAAAAACAACAACTACATATAACTTGCTTTATTGCAATATTTGCTTTATTGCAGAGGTCTGGAAACAACCTGTCTATACCTCCAAGATATTCCACTATGAAAAAATGTAAAGTTAAGACCACAGTGGAAATATTATTACCTATTAGAATTGCTAATATATTATTAAAAACAGTGGTAACACCAAAAGCTTGAGAGGATTCAGAGACACTAGACCATTCATACATTGCTAATGGAAATTATTTGCTAGTTTCTTAAAAAGTGGTTTAGCTTGTATTTTCAAGACTATGATGCAAGATCCCCAACAATGCCTCGCTGGCTTTGACGCCTGCTTTGCTGCTGTTGCTGGCCCAGGTAGGGAAGCTAATTCCTAGCTTTATTGGTGAATGCAACCCCAGCCCCACTTCCCTGGAACCTGCCCAGAGCATCCAGGAAACAGAGCAGCTCAGCAACACTTGAAGAGCACCAAGCCAGTGATTCTGTCTGACCAAGGAACTTAGTGAGCAGTTCTGACTGATTAAGATCCTTAGTCAGCAAGTCATACCAGCTGCGAATGCTGTTACATGGCCCCCAGGTTGGAAAGCAAATTCAAAGCCTGGTCTGAATATAGCCTCCATGCCTGCCCAATCAGAAAAACTAAACAGAAAACTCAGGAAGCTGTGCAGCCCCATCTACCACCCTGCTTACAACAGCAGTGGAGCAGAAAGCTGAGCCAACATGGCACCATCAAAGGAAAGTAATAAAGTTCCAAGCTGACTCAAAAGAAACAGAGATTTCTGAACTGTGTACAAAGATTTCAGAATAATCCCCTCAAAGAAGTTTAGTGAGCTTCTTTACAGACATTAAACAAAATTAGGAAAACAGCGCATGAGCAAAGCAAGAAGTTAAACCAAGAAATAAGCCATTAAAAAAAAATTCTAGAGTTGAAGAACACGATGACTGATCTGAAGAATTCAATGGACAGCTTTAACATCAGACTTGGTCAAGCAGAAAAAAAGAATCAATGAATAGAACACAGGGCATTTAAAATCATTCAGTTGGAGGAGCAAAAAAGTGCAAAAGAGTAAAATTGTCTATGAGAACCACAGGATATCATCAAATGAATAACAACTGCATTATGAGAATCCCAGAAGAAAAAAGAACAGAAAATATTTTTAAAGCAATAATGGCTGTACAAACCTGGGGAGAGATATGGATATCAAAAGCCATGAGGCCCAAAGGACGCCAAATAGACTACTCCAAAACAGCTATAGAGACACACTGTAATTAAACTGTCAAAAGTCAGACAAGGAAGAATTTTAAAAGGAGCAGAGGAGCAATACATCATATACAAGGGACCACTCCCAATAGACTGTGGTCAGATTTCTCAACAGAAACTTTGTAGTCCTGGAGAGAATGGGGTGATATATTCAAAATACTGAAAGAAAACAAAACACTGTCTCAGGAATACTACACCCAACAAAATCATCTTTCAGAAATTAATGAAAGATAAAGACTTTTCTGAAAACACAAAAACTGAGTGAGTTCATTTCCACTAGATTTGCCTTAAAAGAAATAATAAAGGGAATTCTTTAAAAGATGATAAAAACACATAAATGTAAGTATAAAGCTAACTGGGTAAATATACAAAGTCAGATTCTCTAATATTATAATGGTGATACATAATTCAAAACTTTAAAATAAATATTAATAGATAACCATAACTAAAATAATGTATTAGATGCACAATATAAAATACATATAAACTAAAACATCAATAATTTAAAATGGAAAAGGAGAAGTAAAAATATAAAATTTATATATGCAATTGAAACTGTGTCAGATTAAAACAATAAGTTAAAAACATAAATTTTATGTAAGTCTCATGGTAACCAAAAACAAAAAACCTATAGTAGTTACACTAATGATTATGATAAGAGTCAAAGACTGTGAAGTGAAAGTTGCTCAATCGTGTCCAACTCTTTGCAACCCCATGGACTATACAGTCCATGGAATTCTCCAGGCCAGAATACTGGAGTGTATAGCCATTTCCTTCTCCAGGGGATCTTCCCAACCCCGGGATTAAACCCAGGTCTCCTGCATTGCAGGCAGAATCATTACCAACTGAGCTATCTCGGAAGCCAGTCAAAGAATATTACTACAAAAAGTCAAGTCACAAAGAAGAGAGATAAAAAAGAAACTCAACACTATTAACAAAATGGCAACAGAAGTCTTTACATACGTAGAAAATTCCATAGACTCCACCAAGAAATGTAAGCATTAATAAATTAAGCAAAATTACTGGATATAATATCAACATACAAAAATTGTTGTTGTGTCTGACTCTTTGCACCTCATGGACTGCAGCATGCCAGGCTTCCCTGTCCTTCACTACTTCTTTGCTCAAACTCAAAGACCACTGATTCATTGATGCCATCCAATCATCTCTTTCTCTGTCACCCCATTCTCATCCTGCCCTCAATCTCTGTCAGCATCAAGGTCTTTTCCAATGAGTCAGTTTTTCCCATCTGGTGGCCAAAGTATTGGAACTTCAGTTTCAGCATCAGTCGTTCCAGTGAATATTCAGGGTTGATTTCCTTTAGGATTAACTGGTTTGACTCCTTGCTGTCCAAGGGATTCTTGAGAGTCTTCTCCAACACCACAGTTTGAAACCATCAATTCTTCAGCAATTAGCCTTCTTTGTGGTCTAAATCTCACAGCCGTACACAACTACTGGAAGGAAAAACCATAGCCTTGACAATATGAACCTTTGTTGGCAAAGTGATGTCTCTGCTTTTTAATACACTGACAAGGTTTATGATAGCTTTTCTTCCAAGGAGCAAGTGTCTTTTCATTTCATGGCTGCAGTTAACATCTGCAGTGATTCTGGAGCCCAAGAAAATAAAATCTGCACTGTTTCTACTTTTTACCAATCTACTTGCTATGAAGTGATGGGACCAGATGCCAGCACTAGTTTTTTGCTTTTTCACTTTCTTTCACTTTCATCAAGAGCCTCTTTAGTTCCTCTTCATTTTCTGCCAATAGGCTGGTATCATCTGCATATCTGAGGTTGTTGATATTTCTCCTGGCAATCTTGATTCCAGCTTGTAATTCATCCAGCCCAGCATTTCACATGATGCACTCTGCATATAATTAAATAAGCAAGGTGGTCTGGTTTCCCCATCTCTTTAGGAATTTCCCACAGTTTGTTGTGATATACACATTCAAAGGCTTTAGCGTAGTCAAAGAAGCAGAATCCCCTTGTTTTTTGTGATCCATATCGATGTTAGCAATTTGGTCTCTGGTTCCTCTGCCTTTTCTAAATCCAGCTTGTTCATCTGGAAGTTCTCAGTTCACATACTGTTGAAGCCAAGCTTGAAGGACTTTGAGCGTTACTTTGCTAGCATGTGAAATGAGCCCAACTGTACGGTAGTTAGAACACTCTTAGGTACGGCCCTTCTTTAGGATTGGAATGAAAACTGACCCTTTCCAGTCCTGTGGGCAGTGTTGAGTTCTAAATTTGCTGACATATCAAGTGCAGCACTTTCACAGCATCAACTTTTAGGGTTTGAAATAGCTCAGCTGGAATTCCAATACCTTCCCCAGATTTTTTCATAGTAATGCCTCCTAAAGCCCACTTGACTTCACATTTGAGAATGTCTGGTTCTAGGTGAATGACCACACCATTGGGGTTATCCAGCTCATTAAGATCTTTTTTGTACAGTTTTGGTCACTGTCTCCTGTACAATGTTATGAACCTCCACCCATAGTTCTTCAGGTACTCTATCAGATCTAATCCCTCGAATCTATTTATCACTTCCACTGTAAAATCTTAAGCGTTTGATTTAGGTCATTCCTGAATGGGCTAATGGTTTTCCCTACTTTCTTCAATTTAAGTCTGAATTTTGGAATAAGGAATTCATGATATGAGCAACAGTCAGCTCCAGGTCTTATATATGCTAAGAATGAAATTAACTATGAAGTAAATAAAACATCCTCACTTATGGCAGCATCAACAAAAATATAATACTTCAGTTCAGTTCAGTTCAGTCGCTCAGTCGTGTCCAACTCTTTGCGACCCCGTGAATTGCAACAAGCCAGGCCTCCCTGTCCATCACCAACTCCCAGAGTTCACTCAAGCTCATGTCCATCAGGTTGGTGATGCCATCCAGCCATCTCATTCTCTGTCGTCCCCTTCTCCTGCCCCCAATCCCTCCCAGCATCAGAGTCTTTTCCAAGAGTCAACTCTTCACATGAGGTGGTCTAAGTATTGGAGTTTCAGCTTTAGTATCATTTCAGCTTTAGTATCATTCTTTCCAAAGAACACCCAGGGCTGATCTCCTGGGTATTCTTTAGAATGGACTGGTTGGATCTCCTTGCAGTCCAAGGGACTCTCAAGAGTCTTCTCCAACACCACAGTTCAAAATCATCAATTCTTCAGCGCTTAGCTTTCTTCACAGTCCAACTCTCACATCCATACATGACCACAGGAAAAACCATAGCCTTGACTAGATGAACCTTTGTTGGCAAAGTAATATCTCTGCTTTTTAATATGCTATCTAGGTTGGTTCTAACTTTCCTTCCAAGGAGTAAGCGTCTTTTATTTTCATGGCTGCAGTCACCATCTGCAGTGATTTTGGAGCCCAAAAAAATAAAGTCTGACATTGTTTCCACTGTTTCCCCATCTATTTCCCATGAAGTGATGGGACCAGATACCATGATCTTCATTTTCTGAATGTTGAGCTTTAAGCCAACTTTTTCACTCTCCTCTTTCACTTTCATCAAGAGGCTTTTTAGGAGTACATTAACCATGTAGGTGAAAAACTTAACGCACCAAAAAGTACAGGATACTAATGAAAAAAAATGAAGACATAAATAAATGTAAAGATATTAAATGTTCTTGGATTTGAAGAATTAACATTATTAAAATGTCCGTACAACACAAAGCCATCTATAGAGTCAACACAATCCCTATCATGATTTCCTAGGCATTTCTCTCTTTCTCACACACACACACACAAATAACAGAAAAAAAAAAAAATCTTGCAATTTATATGGAACTATCATAGACACTAAATAGGCAAAACAACCCTGAGAAAGAACAAAGCTAGACACATCATGTCTTGATTTTAAACTATATTACAAAGCTACAGTAATCAAAACAGTATGCACTAGGACAAAACCAGATACATAGACTAATGGGAAACACATATAAGTTCAACTAATGTTTGACAAGAAGGCCACAAACTCAGTGGTAAAAAGACAAATTTCTTCAAAAATTGAGCTGAGGAAAATGGATATTCACATGCCAAAGAATGAAACTACATCCCTATTTCACAATATCCACAAAAATTAACTCAAAATTAAAGAGTTAAATGTAAAATCTGTTACCATAAAACTCCCAGGAGAAAAATGAAGAATAAGCTCCTTGACCGCAGTAATAGCAATGATGTGGGGGTGGGGGGGGTATGACAACTAAAGCGCAGACACAAAAAAATAAACAAGTGGGACTATAGCAAGCCACGAGGTTTCTGTACAGTAAATGAAACAATCTACAAAACGAAAAGGCAATCTATAAAATGTGACAAAATATTCTCAAACCACACATCTGATAAAACGTCAACATCCAAACTGTATAACAAACTCAAAACAACTCAATAGCAAAAAAATCCAAATAACACAATTAAAAATGGGCAAAGAACTCAAATAGCCTTCTCTTTCCAAAAAAGATATTCAAATGGCCAACAGGAACATGAAAAGGTACTCAACAACACTAATCAAAACCCTAATAGATCACCTCACACTTGTTGGCATGGCTACTGTCAAAAACAGAAGCAATAACAAGTGGTGTTGTGGATGTGGATAAAAGGAAAGAAATCTTTGTATACATCTGTTGTGAATGTAAACAGGTATAGTCAAATAGAAAATAGTCTGCACATTTCTTGAAAAAGATAGAAGTATCACTTCATGCTTCAGTGGTGTCTAAGTCTTTGTGACCCATGGACTGTAGTCCACTAGGCTTCTCCGTCCATGGGATTTTCCAGGCAAAGATACTGGAGTGGGTTGCCATTTCCTCCTCCAGGGAGAAGTACCACATGATTCAGCAATTCAACTTCTGGGTATATACTCAAAATACATCAAATCACCATCCTGAATAGCTGTCTGTACCCCCACTTCACTGTAGCATTGTTCACAATAGCCAAGACATGGATACACTGTAAAGGCTCATGGGTACATGAAAGGATAAAGAAAAAATGATATATATATATATACATACACACAGAGACACACACATACAGAGGAAAAATATTCAGCCATAAAAAAGAAGGAATATTGCTAGTTGTGACAACATGGATTGACCTTAAGGTCATTATGCTAGATCAAATGGAGAAAGACAAATGTTGTATGATGTCACTTACATGTGGGATCTAAAAACCTAAAGTCATAGAAAAAGAACAAATTAATCTTAGCCAAAGGTGGGTGGGTGTGTGTGTGCAGGGGAGAACTGGGTAAAGGTAGTAAGAACATACAAATTTTCAGTTATAAGATAAATAAGTTCTGGAAATGTAACATTCAGCATGATGACAATAGTTAACAATACTATGTGGAATATCTGAAAGTTACCAGAAGAGTTAGAGCTTACAAGTTCACATCAGAAGAAAAAACTAACTTCAAAAGATAGATGCTAACTTATTGTGGTAATTATTTAGCAATACAGGTATGCGTGTGTTCATCTGCTCAGTTGTGTCCAACACTCTGTGACCCTTTGGACTTAGCCTGCCAGATTCCTCTGTCCATGGTATTTCTCAGGCAAGAATACTGGGGAGGGTTGCCATTTCCTCTTCCAGGGGATCTTCCCAACCCAGGGATCAAACCCATGTTTCCTGCATCTCTTGCATTGCAGGAATCATGATGTACACCAAAATTCAATGTTATATATAATTATACCTCAATAAAACTAAGGGGCAGGAAACTAAACACATATTATACAACCCAATAATCACAGACCTGAGCATTTATCCTAGGAGAAATAAAAATTTATGTGGGCATAAAATCCTGTATATAACTTTTCATAGCAGCTTTATTTATATAATCAAAAACTGGAAACAACCAAAATGTTGCTAAACAAACAGATGAGTATACAAACTGGTACATCCACACCACGAAGTATAACTCACCTTTAAAAAGGAACAAATTACTATACACACAATTTAGATGAATTACAAGAGCATTATCATGAATGAAAATTCAGTCTCTAAAGGTCACATATTTTATAATTCCACTACTAAAATATCCTTTAAATGATAAAATTATAGGCATGAGAAACAGACTAGAGGTTTCCAGGGATTGAAGGCTCTGTTGTGGGGGGTTGGAGGAAGTGGATATACACAAAGGAGACTTGATTGTGACAGTAGCCACAGGAATCTAACACAGGTGATAAAATGACATGAAATTATACACACACTGTATCAATGTCAAATTCCTGGTTTTGAATTTGAACAATAATTATGTAAGATATAAAACTGGAGAAACTGCGTGAAGGATACATGTGATCTCTCTGTACTAGTTTTGTAACTTCCTGTGTATCCGTAGGTACTCTTTTAAAAATGAAGAGAAAAAGACAATGACATATAAATTCAAATCAGAAACTATTTTGACCTTACAGTTTTGTTCTTGTTCAAAACACTCAGAATATTCAAAGAAAATTTCCTTTTATTTTTGGTGTAACTGGTTCCTCAGTTTTTAAAAATAAGTTGAATGTAAAACAACAAGAAGATATCCAAATCTGAGACTTTCAAAAGGATAAAATCTCTATTTCTTCATTGTGGCAAAGACCTTGAGAACATCAATTTTAAAACTCAACGATAAATTTTTTTTTATATTAAGTTCATTGATGTTAAAAATATGAATGTAATTTGGATTGTTAGATTAAATCAATTACTGAGTCTCATTTTTTCTTGAAGAATTAAACCCAATGATATAAGTATAAAGAAGTTCTTTGGGGGACTTTCAAAATGGCAGAGGAGTAAGACTATACCATAAAGTAAGACTATACCATAAAGGAAGGTGGGGAGATCACCATCCCCCACAAATACATCATAAATGCATCTGCATGTGGAACAACTCATTCAGAACACCTTCTGGATGCTGGCAGAAGATGCCAGACTTCCAAAAAGGCAAGCTAATCTCCACAGAATGAAGTAGGGCAAAAGATACAAGAACAATGAAAGACAAAGGACTTGGGATGGGGATCTGAACTTTAGGGAGGGAGCTGTGAAGGAGAAAAAGTCTGCACACTCAGAAACCCCCTAATGGGTGATGACAGGAGCATCTTCAGAACCTCAAAGGGGAACGCAGCAACATTAGGAAAGCAAAATGAAAAGAATTCACCACAGAGATAACTGCTGACCAGCACTTCCCAGTTGAGACACTGTTTGCATGCCCACTACAGTGATTTGGGGCTGGGTGCTGAGGCTCAGGCTTCAGGCACTGGAGCCCAGGGAGAAAACTGGGGTTGACAGAAATGATGCTAATCTGAGGGAACTAGTACAATACAGCTGAGAGAGTCCAAGGTAAAGCATGGGTCTTCCAGAGAGTCAAGGGATCACTGCTGCAGGGAAACTCTAATTCCACACATGCACAGACTACACAGGACTCTGCCTTTGTGAAAGCCATAGATGGGAGAAGCCACAGATGTGGACTGCCACCCCAGAGGCAGGTACACTGGCCACCACTGCCAAAGCTGGCAAAAGTGCCAGATGTGGCACTAGCCATGACTGAAGTTTATGATCCCAGAGTGGGGAATGCAGGCTGATTGGCCATCTCTAAAGCCAAGGTGAGGGCCAGAGGTTGTTGACAAAATGCCACTGTGGTCCCAACACCAGAGGCAGCAGCTTTCACCAAGCAGTGAGCAGGCACAGGTCACTGCCCACACCTTCTGGGGAAACTTTGCAGCTTGGCTCTGCTGAGGGACACATGAACCAAGGCCAACTCCCCTAAGGGAGCACATGATGGCCTGACTATAGCAACTTCCTGCAGGCCTCCATCTCAGTGGGCACTTCCACATGTCCCAGTTGTGTCTCCCATATCACTCCCTCTCCCAAGTCAAACTGAGCAAGCAAGCCCTGATCAGCTGCTACTCTCGTTCACTCTTGTCTGGGTGGGGAACAGACATTGGAGGGTGGCCTACAAGCAGAAGCAGGGCCAAAACCAAAGCTGAGCACCAGGGGTTGTAGGATGGAAGAAGAAGGGAATGTGCTCCTCTAGCCACAGGTGCAGCAGATTAAATCCCCAGAAAGAGCCTAAGGCTGTGGACTTTGGGGGCAATTGTGGACTTTGGGTGCAAGAACAAGCTGGAGTAAGACCAGATCTGAGTCTGAGCTGACCATACAGCACCCACAACAGGTCCAGAGACCTTCCCAGAAATGTTGGAGGACTTCCTGAGTAAACAGAATGCCTAGTACGCACTGTAAGCAAGGACAACGGAGGATTCAGGAGGACATTCTTCTCTCTATATATGTACATATATATTTTTTCTTTTTCATACTGTTGTAATGGTGTTCTTTATTATTCCTTTAATTTTTATTTTTTAACTTACTTTTCCTTTTCAAAAACCTTTTACTTTTGAATAAATTTATTATTTTTCTATTTTTACAGTACTCTAGTTATATTCCGTTTTTTCCACGTTTTTGATCTTGTATTTCTGCTACTCTAGTTTTTAGTATTTGTTTTCACTTAGCATTTGTTTATTGGCTTGAATGTACTCTTCCTTTTTTGGTTCCTATTTTTATTCTTTTTTCTTCTTTTTTTTTTTTCCTATTCTCTTTGTGAGTATGAAAGCTCCTTTGTTTATTCTTGTCTGTTGATTGTTGCTTGTGTTGCTTTCACCATTTGTCATGGGTTTTGTCTGTCCTTTTTTTTTTTTCTTTCTACATTTGACGTCTTCTTTTTCCTTTTGCTTTTCATTTCTTTTTTTTTTAACTCTTTCCCCTCTTTTCTTTTGTTTTTTCCCTCTTCTCTCACTCCTTTTTTGTTCCCTTTAATGACTTTTTCTTTCCCTTGTATGCTGTGTGGCTTGTGGAGTCTTGGGGCTACAGAAGGAGTCAGGCCTGAATCTCCAAGGTAGGAGACCTGAGTCCAGGGTGTTGCACCATGAGAGAACTCCCAATCCCATGGAACATTAAAAAGCAAGAGCTCTCCCAAAGGCCGCCATCTCAACACTAAGACCATGCAACACAAAAGGCCAGAAAGCTCCAATGCCAGACGTCTGATGCCAAACCATCAGCAAAACATGAACACAACACTGCTCAGTAGCAGAGGTGTGTCCCAATGCCATACCTTGTTTACAGACACCCCAACACAAACCACTGGATGTAGTACTGCCCTTCAGAGAGACAAGATCCAACTCCAACCACCAGAACACAGGCACCAATCCCCACCACCATGTAAAGCTTCGCAAGGCACTGGTCCAAACCCACCAGCTGGGGACCAAGTCCACAACATGAACTACGACCTTGCAGCTACGGAAAGGAGACCCCAAGCACAGTAAATTAAACGAAAGGAAAAGACAGAGAAATATACAGTAGATGAAGGAACACGGTAAAACCCACAAAACCAAACAAATGAAGAAGAAATAGGCAGTCTACTTGAAAAAGTATTCAGAGTAATGAAAGTAAAGATCATCCAAAAATGTGGAAAATGGAAGCACAGATAAACAGAATTGAGGCACAGACTTAGAACATACAAGAAATGTTTAATAAGTACCTAGTAGAAATAAAGAACATATAATCATCAATGAAAAACAAAATAACTGAGATGACAAATACACTAGAGGAAACCAAGAGCAGAATTATTGAGGCAGAAGAATGGATAAGTGAGCAGGAAGATAAATGATGGAAATAACTGAAACAGAGCAGAATAAAGAAAAAAGAATGAAAAGAAACGAAGACAGTCTCAGAGACGACTGTAACATAATTAAGCACACCAACATTTGAATTATTGAGGTCTCAGAAGAAGAAAACAAATAGAAAGGGTATGAGAAAATATTTGAGGAGATTATAGTCAAAAACTTCCCTAATATGGGAAAGGAAATACCATACAAGCCCAGGAAGCCCAGAGAGTCCCACACAGGATAAAACCAAAGAGAAACAGACCAAGACACATATTAATCAAACTAACAAAAATTAGACACAAAGAAAACCTATTCAAAGAGCAAGGGCAAAACACCAAATAATGTACAAGGGGATTCCCATAAAGCTAATAACTGATCTTTCAGCAGAAAGTCTGCAGTCTAGAAGGGAGTAGCAGGATATACTTAAAACGATGAAAAGAAAAAACCTAAAACCAAGACTACTCTTTAGAGTAAGGATCTCATTCAGATTTGACAGAGAAATCAAAAGCTTTACATAGAAGCAAAAGTTAAGAGAATTCAGCACCATCAAACCAGCTTTATGACAAATACTAAAGGAATGTCTCTAAAGAGGAAACACAAGAGTAAGAGAAGACCCACAAAAACAAACCCCAAACAATAAAATAAGTGGTAATAGGACCATGCATATCACTAATTACCTTAAATGTAAACAGATTAAATGCTCCAAGCAAAAGACACAGACAGGATGAACGGATACAGAAACAAGACCCCTATGTATGCCATCTACAAGAAACCCACTTCAAACATAGGGACACATAGAGATTGAAAGTATGGAGCTTAACTTAAAAAATATATTCCATGCAAGTGAAAATCAAAAGGAAGTTTAGGAGTAGCCTAACCAGATAAAATAGACATTGTAAATGTCTATTTTACATTTACAATGTAAATGTAAAATATTGGAGACAAGGAAGGACTTTACATAAAGATCAAGGGACTAATCCAGGAAGAAGATATAACAATCAAAAATATATATGCACCAAACATAGGAGAACCTCAATATATAAGGAAATGCTAACAATTATAAAAGGAGAAATCAACAGTAACATAATAATAGAGGGGGACTTTAAAACCTCACTCACACCAATGGACAGGTCATCCATACACAAAAATTACTAAGGAAACACAAGTTTTAAATGATACATTGGGCCAGATGGAATTAATTGATTTCTATACGACATTTCATCCAAAAACAGTAGATTTCACTTTTTTCTCTAGTGCGTAAGAAACACAATCCAGGAAAGATAACATCTTGGGGTCACAAATTAGCCTTGGTAAGTTTAAAAAAAGTAAAACTAAAAATATATCAAGCATTTTGGTTTTTTTTACCACAATGCTATAAGATTAGATATGAACTACAGGAATAAACTGTAAAAGAAAATCACAAACACAGGGAGGCTAAACAATATGCTTCTAAATAACCAAGAGTTCACTGAAGATCTCAAAGAGGGAAAAGCAAAAAAGGAAAACACAACAACTCAAAACCTATAGGATTCAGTAAAACCAGTGCTATGAGGGAAATTTATAGCAATATAAACCTAGCTCAAGAAACAAGAAAAACGTCAAATAAACAATCTAACTTTACATTTAAGCAACTAGAAAAAGAAGAACAACAAAAAAAAAACCAAAGTTGTTAGAAGGAAAGAAATTATAAAGATCAGATCAGAAATAAATGAAAAAGAAATGAAGGAGGCAATAGGAAAAAATCAGTGAAACTAAAAGCTGGTTTTTTGAGAAGATAAGCAAAACTGACAGACTGTTAGCCAGACTCATCAAGAAAAAAAAGGAGAAAACTCAAATCAATAAAATTAGAATAGACAAAGGAGAAGTTACAACAGACAATAAAGAAATATAAAGGATTATAAAACACCACTATGAGCCAATAAAATGCCAATAAAATATATGCCAATAAAATGGAAAAGCTGGAAGAAACGGATGAATTCTATGAAAAGGACAACCTTTCAAAAGTAAGGCAGGAAGAAATAGAAAAAATGAACACACCAATCACAAACACTGAAATCAAAACTCTACTCAAAAAATCTTCCAACAAAAGCCCAGCGCCAGATAGTTTCAAAGGCAAGCTTTATCGCAAGTTTAGAGAAGAGCTAACCCATATGCTGCTCAAACTCTTCCAGAAAACTGCAGAGGAAGGAAAACTCCCAAACTCCTTTTATAAGCCACCATCACCCTGATACCAAAACGTGACAAACATACACAAAAAAAGAAAATTACAGGCCAATATCACTGATGACATGTACCACATGCATGCTCTCAGGTCCGACTCTTTGCAATCCCATGAACTGTAGCCCACCAGGCTCCTCTGTCCATGGAATTTTCCAGGCTAGAATACTAGAGTGGTTTCCTATTTCCTGCTCCAGGGGTTCTGCCTGTCCTGGAGGTTGAACCTGTGATTCTGAGTCTCCTGTAATGGCAAGTAGATTCCTTTACCACTGTACCACCTGGGAAGTCAATAACTAATAAACATTGATACAAAAATCCTCAACAAAATACTAGCAAACAGAATACAACAACATATTAAAAGCATCAGATATCCCCTTATCAAGTGGGGTTTATCTCAGGAACGCAAGGATTCTTCAATACACATAAATCAATCAATGTGGTACACCATATTAACAAATTGAAAAATAAAACCATATGATAACCTCAATAAAGGCAGGAAAAGCTTTTGCAAAATTCAGCACCCATGTATGTTAAAATAAACTCTTCCAAAAAATGGGCACAGAAGGAATCTACCGTTAACAAAGGCCGTTTACAGAAAACCAACGCAAACATGATTCTCAATGGTGAGAAACTGAAAGCATTCACTCTAAGATCAGAAACAAGACAAGGGTGCCCACTTGTGAGATAGGGTGCCCTATTATTCAACATAGTTTTGGATGTCCTAGCTACAGAAATCAGAAAAGAAAAACAAATAAAAGGAATCCAGACTGGAAAGGAAGAAATAAAACTCTATTTGCAGATAACATGATACTGTACATAAAAAACCCTAAAGATACTATCAAAAAATTACTAGAGCTAATCAGTGAATATGGTAAAGTTGCAGGATACAAAATCGATACACAGAAAACACATGCATTCCTATATACTAACAATGAAAAATCAGAAAGAGAAATTAAGGAATCAATCCCATTTACCATTGCAACAAAAAGAATAAAATACCTAGGAATAAATCTACCTAAAGAGACAAAAGAACTGTATTCAGCAAACTATAAGACACTGATGAAAGAAATCAAGGATGATATAAATAGACAGAGGAATATTTCATGATCCTGGCTTGGAAGAATCAATATTGTGAAAATGACTGAACTACCAAATGCAATCAACAGATTCAAGGCAATCCCTATCAAATTACCAATGGCATTTTTCACAGAACTAGAACAAAAAATCTGTTTGTACGGAAACACAAAAGACCCCAAATAGCCAAAGCAATCTTGAGAAAGAAGAATGGAGTTGAAGGAATCAACTTACCTGATTTCAGACTATACTACAAAGCTACAGTCATCAAGACAGTATGGTAGTGGCACAAAAAGAAAAGTATAGACCAACTGAACAAGATAGAAAGCCCAGAGACAAACCCATGCACCTAGGGGCACCTTATCTTTGACAAAGGAGTTAAGAATATGCAGTGGGGAAAAAGATAGCTTCTTCAATAAGTGGTGCTGGGAGAACTGGACAACAACATGTAGAAGAATGAAATTAGTATACTTCCTAACACCATACACAAAGATAAACAAATGGATTAAAGACCTAAATGTACACTATAAAACTATAGTTTGATAGAAATTATAGAAACTATAAAACTCTTGGAAGAAAACATAGGCAGAACATTGTATGACATAAATCATAGCAAGATCCTCTACGAACCACCTCCTAGAACAATGGAAATAAAAACAAAAATAAACAAGTGGGACCAAATTAAACTTAAAAGCTTTTGCACAGCAAAGGAAACTGTAAACAAGGTGAAAAGATAACCCTCAGAATGGGAGAAAATAATAGCAAATGAAATAACTGACAAAGGATTAATCTCCAAAATATACAAACAATTCGTACAACTCAATGCCAGAGAAACAATCCAATCAAAAAGTGGGCAAAAGACCTAAACAGACATTTCTCTAAAAATATATGGATGGCTAATAAACACATGAAGAGATGCTCAACATCACTCATTATTAGAGAAATGTAAACAAAAACTACAATGAGCTATTACCTCATACCAGTCAGAATTGCCATCATCAAAAAAGTGCTGGAGAGGGTGTGGAGAAAAGGAAACCCTCGTGCACTGCTACTGGGAATACTGAATTGAAAGAGCCATGATGGAAGACAGTATGGAGATTCCTTAGAAAATCAGGAATAAAACTACCATATAACCCAGCAATACCACTTTTAGGCATATACCCTGAGGAATCCAAAACTGAAAAAGAAACATGTACCCCAATGTTCACTGTAGCACCATTTACTATAGCTACAGAGAGTGAAAAAGTTGGCTTAAAGCTCAACATTCAGAAAACGAAGATCATGGCATCCGGTCCCATCACTTCATGGGAAATAGATGGGGAAACAGTGGAAACAGTGTCAGACTTTACGTTTCTGGGCTCCAAAATCACTGCAGATGGTGACTGCAGCCATGAAATTAAAAGACACTTACTCCTTGGAAGGAAAGTTATGACCAACATAGATAGCATATTCAAAAGCAGAGACATTACTTTGCCACCAAAGGTTCGTCTAGTCAAGGCTATGGTTTTTCCTGTAGTCATGTATGCACGTGAGAGTTGGACTGTGAAGAAGGCTGAGCACCGAAGAATTGATGCTTTTGAACTGTGGTGTTGGAGAAGACTATTGAGAGTCCCTTGGACTGCAAGGAGATCCAACCAGTCCATTCTGAAGGAGATCAGCCCTGGGATTTCTTTGGAAGGAATGATGCTAAAGCTGAAACTCCAGTACTTTGGCCACCTCATGAGAAGAGTTGACTCACTGGAAAAGACTCTGATGCTGGGAGGGATTGGGGGCAGGAGGAGAAGGGGACGACAGAGGATGAGATGGCTGGATGGCATCACTGACTCGATGGACGTGAGTCTGAGTGAACTCCGGGAGTTGGTGATGGACAGGGAGGCCTGGCGTGCTGCAATTCATGGGGTCGCAAAGAGTCAGACACAACTGAGAGACTGAACTGAACTGAGGACATGGAAGCAACCTAGATGTCCACTGACAGATGAATGGATCAAGAAGCTGTGGTACCTATATACAACGGAATACTACTCAGCCATAAAAAGGAACACATCTGAGTCAGTTCTAATGAGGTAGATGAACCTAAAGCTTATTACAGAGACTGAAGTAAGTAAGAAAAACAAATATCATATATTAATGCATATATATGAAATCTAGAAAGATGGTACTGATGAACCTACTTGCAGGGCAGCAATGGAGAAAACACAGAGAACAGATTTATGGACAAGGGCAGGAGAGAAGAAGGAGACCGCAAGATGAAGGGAGACAGCAGCATGGAGGCACATACACTAACATATGTAAAACAGACAGCCAAAGGGAATTTGCTGTATGACTCAGGGAACTCACACTGGAGCTCTGTAGTAACCTAGAGGGGTGGGAAAGGTTGGAAGGTGGGAGGAAGGTTCAAGAGGGAGGAGACATATGTACACCTATGGTTAATTCATGTTGATGTATGAGAGAAATTAAACCAATATTGTAAAGCAATCAATTTAAAATAAATATAATTATTAAAAAATTCAACAGAATGTGGGTAGAAAAGGAACATACCTCAACACAATAAAGGTCATGTACAAGTAACCCACAGATAAACATTATTCTCAATGGTGAAAAACTAAAAACATTTTAATATCAGAAACATGATTAAGGGTGTTCATTCTTAACACTCTTATTCAATACAGTTTTCGAAGTCCTAGCCATAGTAGTCAGAGAAGAACAAGAAATAAAAGGAGTATGGATTGAAAAAGAAAAATTCTCACTGTTCGTAGATGACATAATACTATATATAGAACACTAAAGATGCCACCAGAAAATTATTAGAGCTAATCAATGAATACGGTAAAGTCAGAGGATATAAAATTAATATACAGAAATCCCTTACATTCCTATACACTAACAATGAAAAATCAAAAAGAGAAATTAAGGAAACAATCCCATTCACCATTGCAACAAAAAGAATTAAATAGCTGGGAACAAACCAACCTAAAGAGACGAAATACCTGTATGCAGAAAACTACAAGATACAGATAAAAGAAACCAAAGACAACACAAACAGATGGAGTGATATACCATGTTCTTGAATTGGAAAAATATTGTGAAAATGACTATACTAGCCAAAGCAATCTCCAGACTCAATGTTATCCCTATCAAACTACCAATGTAATTTTTCACAGTACTGGAACAAAAAAATTCATTATTTGGAAAAACAAAAGACCCCCAAATAGCCAAAGCAATCTTAAGAAAACCAGAGCTGGAGAAATCAACCTTGCTGACTTCAGACTATACTACAAAGCTATAGTCAGCAATATGTGAACCGTGAACTTCCTGATTTTCAAGCTGGTTTTAGAAAAGGCAGAGGAACCAGAGACCAAATTGCCAACATCTGCTGGATCGTGGCAAAAGCAAGAGAGTTCCAGAAAAACATCTATTTCTGCTTTATTGACTATGCCAAAGCCTTTGACTGTGTGGATCACAATAAACTGTGGAAAATTCTGAAAGAGATGGGAATACCAGACTACCTGATCTGCCTCTTGAGAAATTTGTATGCAGGTCAGGAAGCAACAGTTACAACTGGACATGGAACAACAGACTGGTTCCAAATAGGAAAAGGAATACGTCAAGGCTGTATATTGTCACCCTGCTTATTTAACTTCTATGCAGAGTACATCATGAGAAACGCTGGACTGGAAGAAACACAAGCTGGAATCAAGATTGCCCGGAGAAATACCAATAACCTCAGACATGCAGATGACACCACCCTTATGGCAGAAAGTGAAGAGGAACTAAAAAGCCTCTTGATGAAAGTGAAAGTGGAGAGTGAAAAAGTTGGCTTAAAGCTCAACATTCAGAAAATTAAGATCATGGCATCTGGTCCCATCACTGCATGGCAAATAGATGGGGCAACAGTGGAAACAGTGTCAGACTTTATGTTTCTGGGCTCCAAAATCACTGCAGATGGTGACTGCAGCCATGAAATTAAAAGACGCTTACTCCTTGGAAGGAAAGTTATGACCAACATAGATAGCATATTCAAAAGCAGAGACATTACTTTGCCAACAAAGGTTCGTCTAGTCAAGGCTATGGTTTTTCCTGTAGTCATGGACGTGAGAGTTGGACTGTGAAGAAGGCTGAGCACCGAAGAATTGATGCTTTTGAACTGTGGTGTTGGAGAAGACTATTGAGAGTCCCTTGGACTGCAAGGAGATCCAACCAGTCCATTCTGAAGGAGATTAGCCCTGGGATTTCTTTGGAAGGAATGATGCTAAAGCTGAAACTCCAGTACTTTGGCCACCTCATGCGAAGAGTTGACTCAATGGAAAAGACTCTGATGCTGGGAGGAATTGGGGGCAGGAGGAGAAGGGGACGACAGAGGATGAGATGGCTGGATGGCATCACTGACTCGATGGACGTGTCTGAGTGAACTCCGGGAGTTGGTGATGGACAAGGAGGCCTGGCGTGCTGCAATTCATGGGGTCGCAAAGAGTCAGACACAACTGAGCGACTGATCTGATCTGATCTGATAGTCATCAAGAGTATGGTACCAGCACAACAACAGAAATACAAACCAATAGGACAAGAAAGAAAGCGCAGAGACAAACCCACATACCTATGGGCACCTTATTTTTGACAAAGGAGACTATACAATGGAGAAAAGACAACCTCTTCAATAAGCAGTGCTGGGAAAAGTGGACAGCCACATGTAAAAGAATGAAAAGAACACTTTCTACCACCATACACAAAAATAAACTTGAAATGGATTAAAGACTCAAATGTTAGGCTAGCAACTTATAAAGCTCTTAGAGGAAAACATAGGTAGAACAGTCTTTGACATAAGATCCTCCTTGACCCACCTCTTAAAGTAAGGGAAACAAAAACAAAAATAAATAGGACCGCATGAATGCTCGGTGGCATCAGTGTGGCTGATTCTTTGCGACCCTATGGGCTGTAGCCCACTAGAATATTCTGTCCATGGGATTCTCCCGGCAAGAATGCTGGAGTGGGTTGCCATTTCTTCCTCAAATTGATCTTCCTGACCCAGAGATCGAACTCATGACTCTTGCCACCTCCTGCAGAGTCTTTTTTTTTTTAATATAAATGTATTCATTTTAACTGGAGGCTAATTACTTTACAGTATTGTAGTGGTTTTGCCGTGTATCGACATGAATCAGCCATGGGTGTACATGTGTTCCTGATCCTGAACCCCCCTCCCACCTCCCTCCCCATCCTATCCCTGCTGGTCATCCTAACACTGAGCCACCAGAGAAGCCCCAAATGGGACCTAATTAAACTATAAAGCTTTTGCAAGGCAAGGAAACAATATACAAGAGTAAAAGACAACACTCAGAATGGGAGAAAATATTTGCAAATGTAGCAACTGACAAAGGATTATTCTCCAAAATGTATAAGCAGTTCATAAATCTCAATATCAGAAAAACAAATAGCCCAATCAAAAAATGAGCAGAAGACCTAAACAGACATTTCTCCAAAGACATACAGATGGCCAATAAACACATGAAAAGATGTTCAACAATGCTTATTATCAGAGAAACGCAAATCAAAACTACAATGAGGTATCACCTTACACAGGTGACAATGGCCATCATCAAAAAACCTACAAACGATAAATGCTGGAGTGGAAGCTGAGAAAGGGAACCCTCCTGCACTGTTGATGGGATGTAAAGTGGTATAGCCACTATGGAGAGCAGTATGGAAATTTCTTCAAAAACTAGCAATACAAATACCATATGACCCAGCAATCTCAATACTGAGCATATACCCTTATGGCTTTTAAAAAACCACAATTCAAAAAGACACACGCACCCTAATGTTCACTACAGCACTTGTTTACAATGGCCAAGACACGGAAATCAATCTAGATGTCCATCAACAAATGAATGGATAAACTGTAGTACATATATACTATGGAATGAGTGAGTGAGTGAAAGTTGCTCAGTCGGGTCCGACTCTTTGTGACCCCATGGACTATACAGTCCATGGAATTCTCCAGGCCAGAACACTGGAGTGGGTAGCCGTTCCCTTCTCCAGGGGATTTTCCCAACCCAGGGATCGAACCCAGGTCTCCTGCATTGCAGGCTGAATCATTACCAGCTGAGCCACCAGGGAAGCCCAAACTCAGCCATAAAAAGAAAGGAATTTGAGTTAGTAGTAAGTAGTGAGGTGGATAAAGGCATGTTACACAGAGTGATGTAAGTCATCGAAAAACAAAAATTGTACATTAAAATATACATATGAAAAAAAAATACATATGGAATCTAGGAAATAGTACTGATGAACCTATTTACGGAGAATAAATGCCAACCCCGACATTGAGAATGGTCTGTGGACACAGTGGGGGAAGGAAAATGTAGGACAAATTGAGAAAGTAGCATTGACATATATACACTATCATGAGTGAAAAAGGTAATTAGCAGGAAACTGCTGTAAAACACAGGGAGCCCAGCCTGGTGCTCTGTGACAACCAGAGGGGTGGAATATGGGGGTGTAGGGGGTGTGAAGGAGGCTTATGAGGGAGGGGATATATATCTAATTATGATGTATCATGTTGATGTATGGCAGAGACCACCACAACATTGTAAAGCAATTATCCTCCAATTATAAAACAGCATTCTTATTTCTACTGATACAAAGATAGTCACTAAATGCAAACTTTACTATAAATTTTCAAGTATTCTCAAATATATTAGGATCATACACAGCTAGTCACTTTTATCAAAGATAAAAGCCCACCATCCATGTACTCTACACAGGATAAATCCAAGAAGCTGAAACTTTCTATTCTTAAGTTTGGTTTGTGTAAGTCTCTAATAATACAAGGCTCCCCTGGTAGCTCAGGGGGTAAAAGAAAGTAAAAGCTGCTCAGTCGTATCTGACTCTGCAACCTCATGGACTATACAGTCCATGGAATTCTCCAGGCCAGCATACTGGAGTGGGTTGCCATGCCCTCCTCCAGGGCATCTTCCCAACCCAGGTCTCCCACAATGCAGGCGGATTCTTTAACCAACTGAGCCACCAGGGAAGCCTGAATCCACCTGCAATGCGGGAGACCTGGGTTCAGTCCCTGGGTTGGGAGGATCCCCTGGAGAAGGGAACAGTTACCCCTCGAGTATTCTGGCCTGGAGAATTCCATGGACAGAGGAGAATGGTGGGCTACAGTCCATGGGATCACAAAGAGTCGGACACGACTGAGTGACTTTTACTTTCACTCCTAATATTAAGTGTATTTTGCAAATGGCAAACAACCTGGGATTGAGAGGTGAAGGAATAGGGTCCCAGATGATCCATCACTGACTAGTGACCCCTACTGACGCTCTTTAAGGCTCTGGCTTCCTTAACTGCAAAGTGGACACATTAAATTACATTGTACTGCAGTGCTGCTTAAATGACATTAATATTAATGTTGTCAAGTGGTATATAAATATTAATGGTCAAAATCAATAATAATGTATACTTAGCAATAAACATTATTAAATGTTAAACAATTCTTAAATCTGGATAAAAGATTTGTAGGCAATTCTTTTTTTCCAAAATATTCTATAAGTTCAATATCATATTTCACTAATTTTAAGACACAATTTTTCATACTTAACGCATCTGAAATTGATAGAAATGTATCTAATAACCACTTTAAACAGCAGTCATAAGATACGTGTTATTACATGTGTTATGTGCATCAAAATGTGAAAGATGTGTATCAGTCTTGGAAGAAAACCCTGAAGATAAAAATGGACACTGACTTTGTTTAAAAAATCATACATCACTAATGCTCCTGATAACAGAGAACAATGTATATAGAAAAACATGGACATTGCAACTTTAAGTTGAAGGTGAACAGAAGAGTTAGGCTCTGAATGTGAGTATCTCAGCAAATTAATTTTGCTTACTTTTTAAAATGTGTGTACAAGGTTGATACGATTATTTTTAAAAGGGCTTGCCATGAGAATGAAAATTTCCAAGTCATAAAAAGCTGTGTCACAGTTAAATGGCATTTTTCTCTTCACCTTCCTGCTGAAAACACTGAATCAATTTTCAAAATTTCACTTGTTTTTTTTTCCTTTAATGTCTTCCATTATAATTTGATTTAAAAAAATTTAGTCACTAAAAGTACAGGCACCAAGCCTAATAACCAAGCTTTTGATATTAAGTAACAACAAAGGAACATATGCAAATTGATAGAAGAATATTAAACTAAAGCTGTGTTATGACTGATGCAGGCTCTGATTTCTTTAAGTCTCCCATTGATAGAAGTTTAGTCACTGACATTTCTAGCTATTCTATTTCAATATTTATTACAGAGTGCTAACTATATGCCAGGTAGTGAATTACACACTACAGATAGCAAGGAGAATAAAGGCAGACATGATCACTGCTTTCCTGATGTTTAGTATATAGAAAAGAAGACTGACAAATTATAAATTATAATACATTCTGTGAAGAAACAACTGGAAAAAGAAAATAAAAATGAACAGTGGATGGTATTCAATTGCAGATAATGCAATGGTAACAGCGAAAACTTACAAAACTTACATAACCTTACTCTGTGCCAGACTCTGTAACTACATCTTTACCTACTCTTTAATCTCCAAAACAACTACCATAAAATAGATACTACTATTATCTCTATTTTATAGACCCAGGGAATATGAGACTTAATATACCTGAAATTGATATATATCTTATAATCACTTCTGGGCAGAAGTCATGATATATTTGTCATTACCTATGTATGTGAAATAAAATGTGAAAAATGGTTTAACAGTGTCTTGAAACAAAATCTTGAAAATAATAATGGATAGCAAGTAAGCAGTGAGATAGGCTATAAACCCAGAAAGTTTGGCTCCAGAGAACATGCTTTCAATCCACTATAATTTCAGGGAGAGCCTTCCTGAACTGGTTTCATAAGTTAACACCTGAAAGATGAGAAGGTAAGGGGTGGTGAGAGAAATTATGTATTAAGCCCTAAAGTGGGAAAGGGTCATTCAGTTTTAGAATATGACCTAAGGCCAGCATTGTTGGAGTGTAGTTAATGACAGCAAGAATGTTGGAGAGACAGGCCTACAGAAGGCTGGTGCTACCTCATGCAGGATCTTGTAAGACGCAAGGAACTGGAATTTTATTCTAAGCGCAGCTGGATTTCAGTTATGTCACTCAGTTGTGTCTGACTCATTCCAACTGCATGGACTGCAGCACGCCAGACCTCCCTGTCCATCACCAACTCCCGGACCTTACTCAAACCCATGTCCATTGAGTTGGTGATGCCATCCAACCATCTCATCCTCTGTTGTCCCCTTATTCTCCTGCCTTCAATATTTCCCAGCATCAGGTTCTTTTCAAATGAGTCAGCTCTTCGCATCAGAAGGCCAAAGTACGGGAGTTTCAGCTTCAAAATCAGTCCTTCCAATGAACACTCAGGACTGATCTCCTTTAGGATAGACTGGTTGGACTCCTTGAAGTCCAAGGGACTCTCAAGAGTCTTCTACAAACCACAGTTCAAAAGCATCAGTTCTTCAGCCCTCAGCTTTCTTTATAGTTCAACTCTCACATCCATACATCACTACTGGAAAAACCATAGCCTTGACTAGACAGACCTTTGATGGCAAAGTAATGTCTCTGCTTTTGAATATGCTGTCTAGGCTGGTCAGAGCTTTTCTTCCAAGGAGCAAGCATCTTTTCATTTCATGGCTGCAGTCACCATCTGCAGTGATTTTTGGAGCCCAAAAAAATAAAGTCTGCCACTGTTTCCCCATCTATTTTCCATGAACTGTTGGGACGTGATGCCATGATCTTAGTTTTCTGAATGTTGAGCTTTAAGCCAACTTTTTCACTCTCCTCTTTCACTTTCATCAAGAGGCTCTTTAGCTCTTCTTTGCTTTCTGCCATAAGGGTGGTGTCATTTGTAAACCTGAGATTATTGAGGTTATTGAGATTTCTCTCGGCAATCTTGATTCCAGCTTGTGCTTCATCCAGCCTAGCGTTTCTCATGATGTACTCTGCATCAAGTTAAATAAGCAGGATGACAATATACAGCCTTGATGTACTCCTTTCCCTATTTGGAATCAGTTTGTTGTTCTATGTCCAGTTCTAACTGTTGCTTCCTGACCTGCATATAGGTTTCTCAAGAGGCAGGTCAGGTGCTCTGATATTCCCATCTCTTGAAGAATTTTTCAGTTTGTTGTGATCCACAGTGAACAGCTTTGGCATAGTCAATAAAGCAGAAATAGATGCTTTTCTGGAACTCTCTTGCTTTTTCAATGATCCAGCAGATGTTGGCAATTTGATTTCTGGTTCCTCTGTCTTTTCTAAATCCAGCTTGAACATCTGGAAGTTCACGGTTTACGTATTGTTGAAGCCTGGCTTGGAGAATTTTGAGCATTACTTTACTAGCATGTGAGATGAGTGCAATTGTGTGGTAGTCTGAGCATTCTTTGGCATTGCCTTTCTTTGGGATTGGAACGAAAACTGACCTTTTCCAGTCCTGTGGCCACTGCTCAGTTTTCCAAATTTGCTGGCATATTGAGTGCAGCACTTTCACAGCATCATCTTTCAGGATTTGAAATAGCTCAAATGGAATTCCATCACCTCCACTAGCTTTGTTCATAGTGATGCTTCCTAAGGCCCACTTGACTTCACATTCCAGGATGTCTGGCTCTAGGTGAGTGATCACACCATTGTGATTATCTGGGTTGTGAAGATCATTTTTGTATAGTTCTTCTGTGTATTCTTGCCACCTCTTCTTAATATCTTCTGCTTCTGTTAGGTCCATACCATTACTGTCCTTTATTGAGCCCATCTTTGCATGAAATGTTCCTTTGGTATTTCTAATTTTCTTGAAGAGATCTCTAGTCTTTCCCCTTCTATTGTTTTCCTCTATTTCTTTGCACTGATCACCGAGGAAGGCTTTCTTATCTCTCCTTGCTATTCTTTGGAACTCTGTATTCAAATGGGTATATCTTTCCTTTTCTCCTCTGCTTTTCGCTTCCCTTCTTTCCACAGCTATTTGTAAGACCTCCTCAGACAGCCATTTTGCTTTTTTGCATTTATTTTTCTTAGGGATGGTCTTGATCCCTCTCTCCTGTACAGTGTCATGAACGTCCATCCATAGTTCATCAGGTACTCTGTCTGTCATATCTAGTCCCTTAAATATACTTATCACTGCCACTGTATAGTCGTAAGGGATTTAATTTAGGTCATACCTGAATGGTCCAGTGGTTTTCCCTACTTTCTTCAATTTAAGTCTGAATTTGGCAATAAGGTGTTCATGATCTGAGCCACAGTCAGCTCCCGGTCTTGTTTTTGCTGACTGTATAGAGCTTCTCCATCTTTGGCTGCAAAGAATATAATTAATCTGATTTTGGTGTTGGCCATCTGCTGATGTCCATGTTAGGGTCTTCTCTTGTGCTGTTGGAAGAAGGTGTTTGCTATGACCAGTGCATTCTCTTGTCAAAACTCTATTAGCCTTGGTCCTGCTTCATTCCATATTCCAAGGCCAAATTTGCCTGTTACTTCGGGTGTTTCTTGACTTCCTACTGGATTTATGGAAAACTGAACTAGATAGGGACATAATCCGATTTATTTTTTTAAAATAATCCATCTGGCTGATGTGTAAAGAATGAATTGAAAGAAGTTAAGATAAATAGAGTCTAAATTTTCATTTATTCAACAAATATTAGAATATTTATGAAGTAACTATTATTGTAGTAAGCACTATTCCAGAGATTGGACACAGAGTCAAAAACATTAGAGACAAGGTCCTCCACTGTGGAGTACACTTCTGAGTGGTGAACACACATACAAACTCATACATTCACAATTTCTCCCACTCTACTGAACATTTTCTATCAGTATACAAGTTTTACTATCTCCCATCTTTAAACAAACATCAAACAAAAATCTATCATTTGACCTTGCACTCTCTGCTAGCTATCATCCTATTCTTTTATTCCCAGAAAAAATTCTTTAAAGAATTGTCTGCAGTAACTTTGCAACCAGTTATTATCTCAATCCACTACAATCAGGTTCTTCTCTTTCACTCTATTAACATTGTTCCTGTCACTGAACCAAAAATTTTTTTAAATTTGTATGGAAAACAAAAGACCCAAAAGAGCCAAAACAATCTTAAGAAAGAAGAATGGAGCTGGAGGAATCATGCTCCCTGACTTCAGCCTATACAAAGCTAGAATAATCAAAACAGTATTGTACTGGTACAAACACACACACAGATCAATGCAAAAGGTCAGAAAGCCCAGAAATAAACCCACACACTTATAGTCAATCAATTACAACACAACAGAGAAGATGGTCTCTTCAATAAGAGCTGCTGAGAATAGTGGACAGCTACAGGTAAAAGAATAAAATTAGAATATTCTTTAACACATATACAGATAAAAAAAAAAAAAAAAAAACTCAAAATGGATTAAAGATCTAAATGCAAAACCCAATATTATAAAACTCCTAGAGGAAAACAAACTCTTTGACATAAATCCCAGCAACATTTTTGTATCTCTCCCCTAGAATTGGAAACAAAAGCAAATATAAACAAATAGGATCTAATTAAACTTAAAATCTATTGCACAGAAAAAGAAATAATAAACAAAACAAAAAGACAACCTTCAGAATGGGAGAAAATATTTGCAAACAGTACAATCAACAAAGTCTTAATTTCTAAAATATACAAACAGCTTATACAACACAATATCAAAATCAACAACCTAATCATAAAATAGACAGAAGACCTAAACAGACATTTCTCCAAAGAAGACACACAGATGGCCAACAGGCACATAATAAGATGCTCAACATCATTTATTATAAGGAAAATGCAAATTAAAACTACAATGAGGTACCACCTTACATGAGTCAGGATGACCATCATCAAAAAAACCTACAAATAAATGCTACAGAGCATGTGGAGAAAAGGGAACTCTCCTACACTACTGGTAGCAATATAAACTGGTTCAGCCACTATGGAGAACAGTATGAAGGCTTCTTAAAAACAAAACGAAATTACCACATGATCAAGCAATCCCACATATATTCAAGAAAGAAAAAAAGTCTAATTAGAAAAGATACATGCACCCTATGTTCACAGCAGCACTATTAACAATAGCCAAGACAAGGAAGCAACCTAAATGTCCATCAGCATATGAACGGATAAAGAACATGTGACAGATATATAAATGCAATAGTACTCAGCCATTTAAAAGAATGAAATAATACCATTTGCAGCAACATGGATGGACCTAGAGATTATCACACTAAGTGAAATAAATCAGACACAGAAAGATAAATATATGATATCACTTATTATGTGGAATCTAAAAAATGATACAATTAAACTGACTTTAAAAACAGAAATAAGCTCACAGACATAGAAAAATAATTGATGGTTACCAAAAGGGAAATAGGGGAAGAGATAAACTGAGACCTGGGAATTAAAGGATACACATTACATATATAAAATAAACAAGGACCTACTGTATAGCATAGGGCACTATATTCAAAGTCTCATTTATATACATATACATATATATATATATAATGTAATCATTTGGCTGTATACTCAAAACATTGTAAGCCACCTATACTTCAATAAAATAAATAAATAATACAAATAAAAATGAATATAAACTGTTCATGTCAATGTCACCACACTCTGAACTTGCAGTCAAATGCTAACTTCTCTCCCCTCATCTTATAATCTCTCAGAGGTGTTCACACTGTTAACTAGTTCCCCCTTCTTTTCTGTGCCGCAACACTTTTCAGGTTTCCTCTCTCCTTAGCTTAAATAAAGAGGCCTACAGCACTGTGCTTAAGAGCACAGCCTTATAAACTTAGCTCTGAAGACTGGTTCAGGAGTGCTTGTCATGGAGGACAGACACAGGAAGAGAATGTTTCCCTTTCCTGAACAAGATAGAAAACTAATCAGTATTTCAGGTTAGAAATGACGATGGTTTAGACTAGAGACTATATAGAAATATATTTTAGCTCTATTTTAGAAATAGAACCAATAGAACTTTGGGACAGATCAGATACAGGAATTAAAGGAATAGGGGAAATCAAGATTTTGCAACAGAATAAAAAACTAATGAACACTACCTAAAAAAAAAAAAAAAAAAAAAATCACCAAATTTTAGAGATATATTTCACTTGATACTTTTCTACTAAAACTGATACTTGGGAGAGGTTATGTTATTTACCCAAAGTCACAAAGATAACTGGTGATAGAACTGAAAATAGAACACAAGTCTCTCATAATCCTAAGAAGCCACAGATCAGGATCTGGCAAGACGAATGCTCTCAGAAGCTTTAGTCCTTTTTTTTTCCCTAACCAATGCAGTAAAAAATACTGCAATACATTTTTGGGTTTATTGCATATAATTAGGCAAGCTATTAACTTCACACTTTATATGTCTTTAAGAAAAAAGTAAAAAAAGTAAAGGTAGAATATAAATATCAGTATTGGCTTATGAAGAGTAAAATCTATTAAAAGTTCATCAAAAACATTTGCTGAAGTAAACTATTTGTAAAGGACAAGATACACAGGAAATCCCCCTTGAGCAGTTCACATTCTAATTTGCAAGATAACACACATATAAATAATTCAGGCCAACAGAAGAGATGTCATAAAATAGTACTAGAATAATTGTCAAACGAATTGTATAGACTATATGTGTGTGTGTGTGTGTGTATATATATATATATATATATATATATATATATATATTTTTTTTTTTTTTTTTTTTTTTTTAGTACGCTGTGGTAGTCCTTTAGATTTGAGCTAAGCCTTCAAGGACAAGTAAGAATTTTAAAAGTAGATGGGGTGCCTAGGAAGTGACACTCTCAACTCCGTACCCTGTCCAAATAAATGTTCAATGAATCCTCAAAAAAAAATAAAAAAATAAAAAATAAAAGTAGATGGGGAAGGGGATTACATTAAACAAACCTATAAAGAGTGTCGACTAAGGTAAGGCTCAGGGCTGGGGGTTAGGGAATGGTAAGAGTGAGCTTTCTATACATGTTCCATGGAGACATTCTCTTTGGTATGACATTTGAGACCTGAATGACAAAGAAAAACAAGGAATGTGATGATGGAAGTTGCGGAGAATATTCTGAGAGAACAAGTACAAATAATCACTACATTACCTGCCTACATTAGGCTCTATAGAGTGAATACACAAAGCTTAGTTGAATAGTAAAAGGGTAGACCATAAATTTCTAAATCTGAGTTTAAGTAATCCCATAAATTCTCTTTCTCATCTCAGTTTCTGCATCAGTAAAAATTACTGCATAGAACACGTGAGATAATGAACATATAAGTGGTTTAGAAACATAAATATACCAAAATTGTAAAAGTTCAAATAAACAAGAATGGAAAAGTTTTAATATGATGCTTAGCTACACAACATTAAAAATAGAGAAATTAGTAACAATCATTGCTGGTATGGGTATCAGCACTTCATACTTTACATATCTTTACATTTTCTCTTTCTGTAGTTTTTTGTACATGGTTCATCTTCTTTGCCAGACTGTAAGCAGATAAAGCACCTGACACGTTTTTAGTATTAGCCACACTGATATGTGAAGCGAGTTATTAATTTTAAAGCCCTTTGAGGATTTGTGTTTGCTTGTGTTCAAGATCCCATTTAGTTGAAATGACTGGAGGGGGGCTGATATCACGAAAAGTTAACAGAAATAAATATAAATGAAAATAGAATAGAACCCATTTTAAAAAAGACGGAAGTAAGCCGCAGGTAACTGTTAAGTACTACTGCTGGCCTTTAGTTAATATTCTCTGGCAGCCAAAGGAAGAAGGGAATTGGCTGAATCACACAGCGTGGCATTTAATCTATCTCAAAGATGGGCATTTATATTCATCTACAGATCTCAACTGTTCCCTGGCCCCAAAGCCGCAAGATCTTTGATCACAAACATCTGAGCAAAGGCGCAGAGCAACTATGAAGGGCTCCTGAAACTATTTAACTTGGTTCCGTTGCTTTCAGAGCCAGGACCCGTAATAAGAACGGAACCACCGGCGCCTCAACAACAGAATCCTCACTTTTCTCCCCAGGGCTCCGGCCCGGGCTTGGCAAACGAAGAAACAGCCCCTGGATCCCTTGACGGCCTCTGCACGGCTCCGTGGCTCGCCCGAAGTCTCTCTCGGCTTAAGGCGGGGGCCGTGCCGCTCCAGAAGGAGTGAGGCGGGGTTGGGGGCCGGGGCGGGCATAGGGCCGGAAGGGCCTCGGGGCGCTCAGGCCTCCGGGGTCGGGTGTTGGGGGAGGCAACCCGGGGCCCTGGAAACAACTCCCGAAGCGCCCCGCGGCGCCCTGTGTCACGGAAGCCCCCTCGCCCCGGCTCAAGACGAGCGGCATGGGCGACCGAGGCCAGAGAGCCCTCAGCTTTGCGGACGATGAGGCCGGCCCTGGCCCGGGAACGAGGCGGGCCCCCGACGCTCCCCCGGTGCCCCGCGATCACCCACCTGCACCGCGGTCTCCGAAGTCTCCAGCCCGGCCTCTCCGCTCCCGAGGCCTGGCTGCGATTGGCTCCCGCCACTGTCGCGCTGCCTCTTCTTCAAGTCTGAGCGCCCGCCGGTACGCGCCGCGCCTCCGTCCCGCCCCTCGCGCCCCCGAGGCCCCGCCCCGCGCGCGGTCACGCGCTGCCGCAGAACGCAGAGGACGCAGAGCGCAGAGCAGGGTCCCGGCTTCCGAGGAGGCGGCGGCCGCGCGTGTGACGCGCAGCGAGGGCCGCAGGTGAGCCACCTCCCGCGGACGCGCCGGGCGCCCCGCCCACGCACGCGACGCCCCGCCCCCGCGCGGGAGGACGCCCGCGGCGCCCCGCCTACGCACGCGGCGCCCCGCCCCCCGTGACCCAGGTCCTGCGGACGCACACGGCGCCCCGCCCCCCGCGCGGCGCCGGGGCAGCTGGGAGGGGCTCCGCCCGCGTCCGCGCCATCGATCCCGGGGCGGCGGCGAGGCCTTCGGTTGATGGTTCTCCTCGCCTGGCGACTCTGCGTGCTGCCGGCGATGGAGGGCGTGCGCTGGGCCTTTCCCTGTGGCACGTGGCTGCCGAGCCGCGCCGAATGGCTGCTAGCTGTGCGATCGATCCAGCCCGAGGAGAAGGAACGCATTGGCCAGTTCGTCTTCGCCCGGGACGCTAAGGCCGCCCTGGTACCGCGGGTCTTTTGCGCTTCGGGTCGGGGAGCAGCCGTTGGGGTGGTGGGCCGCGCAGTAGAGACCCCGCACGCGAGCCTCGGCGTCCGCGTGCGGCCGCCCCGGGCGACTCCGGGGTGTGCCCGGCCTAGTCTCCGTCGCCTTTGTCATCGCCTCGTCCGTAGAAAAAATCAGCCCCTCCCCCGTTGCATTTGAAAAGAGAGGTCCTGCTAAACCCTAAAATAGCTGTTCCGGAGGTCTGTCAATAGGATTTTCCTTATTTTTAAGTGTTAATCAAATTTTTTTAATTTCCTTGCTTGGGCCCATAGCAGTCTGAGCCTGTTAAATATCCCACCAGTCTCCCTGTGCACCGTGCACGTGGTAGGCCCTAAAAAATATTGACAGTATCACTTAGTTTAACCTTGCACACCATAGAACTGCAAGAGTCTAGCCTCCTTTTACCGATGAAACCGAAGCAAAGGAAGAATGCGGTCTTAGGCATACCTTGTTAACTTTTAGCTCAGAAAACACTATTTTGAATATAATCGTTTATTTTACGTGTATATTTTTAGCAACAAATGGAAAGTTGGGTTTCAAAATGATGTCTATATAGCGCAGTATGGCACAGCTTCTGAGTGCCATCTCGTCAAAGACTGTCATTATCCTGAAAATGTCTCTCTGTCAAAGGACGTTTTCGTTTGAAATGTAGACTAATTGATTTTTGAAGGCACACTAGTGAATATTTTCGTGAAATTCAAAGTGTTGCAGTATTTAAAGTCAGTGTTAGAACTGAAGGAAAAAAAAAACTTGAAAGATTTTGCAAAATGTTATCTACCTTGTTTTCTTATGTCCTCGGGTATTCTCTGTGATTTTAGACCTTAATCGGAGAGAGAGTGGACTGGGTATATGTGAAAAAAGATAGGTTATGTCGTGCAGTTGTGGAGGCAAGTGATAAGTACATGTGATCTAGAAACACTTGCACATGTGCACAAAGATGTAAGTACAACAGGATTGCCCACTGGGAGTTTTTTTTTTTATATAATAGCAAACCAGAGCCAGCCTAAAATATCCAGTAATAGAGGGATAGTCAAGTTGTGGTACCTTGATACTATCAAATATGCTACATTTAAAAATGCAGAGGCCAGTGGTTATGTGCAGACATAAAATAATCCCCAACACTTAGAAATGAAAAAGTTCATAGATAGTAGAATAGTACATATAGTGGGATTTCAAATAAATGGATGGATAGCAAATGCAAATGAGCATATATTTGGATACTTAGAGAAAAGATGAAGGATGAATACTTGTCAACATTGGATACTTGTTGATGGGATGGAGGGAATTGCTAAAGAGGGACTTCGACTTTTCTGTCTTCATAAGCATTTCTTAAATCTTAATGCAGGATATTTAATACTTACGTAGTTTTAAAACTTTAAGGAGTATTTTAGAAACCACAAAAATAGACTTTGTATGTTATAGGCAGTTTTACTTGAATCTTTAGTATAGACTGCAATACTTACCAAGTGTTTTATTAACAGGCTGGTCGTCTGATGATAAGGAAATTAGTTGCAGAGAAATTGAATATACCTTGGAATAATATTCGTTTGCAAAGAACTGCAAAAGGAAAACCAGTTCTTGCAAAAGACTCATTGAATCCTTACCCCAATTTCAACTTTAACATCTCTCATCAAGGAGACTATGCTGTACTTGCTGCAGAATCTGAGCTACAAGTTGGAATTGATATAATGAAGACTAGTTTTCCAGGTAATGTTGCATTTTTGT
The DNA here is from genome assembly GCF_055505025.1 of Bos grunniens. Lineage (NCBI taxonomy): Eukaryota > Metazoa > Chordata > Mammalia > Artiodactyla > Bovidae > Bos > Bos grunniens. The sequence continues at coordinate 2,081,662 of NC_141179.1, read as the reverse complement.
AATACATGAGTTGTTAAATATCTTGTCTTAGTTCTTGTGCTGTGCTTAGTTGCTCAGTTGTGTCTGACTGTTTGCAACCCCAGGGACTGTAGCCCTCAAGGCTCCTTTGTCCGTGGAATTCTCCAGGGAAGAAGACTGGAGTGGGTTCCCATGCCCTTCTCCAGGGGATCTTCCCAACCCAGGACTGAACCCAAGTCTCCTGCATTGCAGGCAGATTTTTTACCTTCTGAGCCACCAGGAGAGACCCAGGTTCTATCCCTTTATCAGGAAGATCAAACTGGTGGCCTTCCCTGGTGACTCAGATGGTAAAGAATCTGCCTGCAATGCAGGAGACTCCGGTTCAATATCCCTGGGTCAAGAAGATCCCCTGGAGAAATGGTTACCCACCTAAGTGTTCTTGCCTGGAAAATTCTGTGGACAGAGGAGCATGGTGGGCTACAGCCCATGGGGTCGCAAAGAGTCAAACATGACTGAGTGACTAACACTAATTAACTTGTTTAAAAAATAATAATCTCAATAGTGAGCTGTATTATGATCACTAAGCAGAGATAACATGTATTTGTATTATATCTAAATATATTTCTTTGTAGCACATTTATATACAATGAAAACAAAGAGCAAGTAGTTACTAAAATATTTATATTTTGCCTTAGAAATTTGCAGTTGATGACTGTCAGAACTGCTGACATTTATTGTGTGGTTGACTAAAGTAATTTTAATAGATCATAGGCTCTCTCAACTCCTCTGTAATTTTCATCATCAGTAACATTAGTGAGCAGTTACTGTGTGCCAAGACATTTTACTCAGTGCTTTATGTATATTATATGTTGAGTGGAACTTTTCAGAAGATAAGTAACAGGATAAGAAGAAAGCTGTTAAAATAAGAGAACCAACATCTTCCTGATTTCATTGTGCAATTTCTTAATCTCCACACTGCATCCACCACAGGTTCTTTGCTTGTGTTTCCCTTGGACTGGAATATTTGTGATAACGTCGTGCTCACCTGCATTTCTGCACAGATAACTTATTTATTGATTAGCTTCCACTTCAGCTTCCACTGAAGGCTTTGTGGACCTTCAAAGTAAACCAGGTTGCTTTGTTCTAGGGTCCCATAAAATATATTTCCTTCATTCCAATAATATATTTCATTTTATAGTTATTTATCAGGATGATTGTCTTTCCACTGTACTATAACATCTAGCACCTTACCTCGTTCGAAGTAATGCATAATAAATATTTGTTAAATGAATGAATAAGCATTCTGTGCTACAATAGTAAGGCTTCAGAATATGGCTATGACTCTTATCTCTCCCTTATGTTGAATTTTCCCACCAGCTGGTTTTTCTCTAACCTGTTCATAAATCTATTAAAACTCTATTCTTTGTTCAGAAGGGAGCTGTACTAATTACAACAGGGGTTCTTGACCCCAAATAAGCATCATTTTTTTAACCTCCTGAAATTGTTCTCTACATTTTGTATGCACAGGTATGCTTTTCTCAAAGAAAGGATCTGGTTTTCTGCAGGGTCATAGAAGGTGTATTGTGAAAAAACCACTGCTCTAGAGGATTCAGAGTGAGCATACAAATGAGCCTATAAACTTCACAGTTTTCTGTGTTTCTTATATGAATTTTCTCTGAAAATCAGAAATTACTGGAGAGGCCATTGCTTATTAGAATGCAGTCAGCACAATTACATAGTAATGGTTGGCTCATCAAGTTGGTATCTGCTTGGAAATTATGCCTATGGGACACAGATTTAATTACAGTTGGTTTAGTGGGCAATGTTGGGTTATGGTCAATACTGGATAAACAGGTAATTACGAAAGCAAAAAATGAAGATTCTGTTTTCTGTTAATTATATTTTATTAGCCTTTTTTATCCACCATCTTTTTTCTTTGCCCTAATTTGTCTAATCACAGTATCCAGGCCTTTTACTGTTTAGCTGTTTCATTGCCAAAAAGCTGTTGACATACCCAGTAATGCACTGAGGAAGAGGTATTTTCCAGTTTTAATTAGCATTGTTATTCTGTCACTAATGTTGGAAAGATTAATGGATGCAGCATTATTTCTCAGCAAGTAGACACTGGTTTACTTCACTGGCAATGCATTGAATTACTCTGCTTATCAGAGTGAGGAAACTGAGCAGGAGACATTCCTAAGATTTGCTAAATGATGAAGGGTAAAACTTAGTATAGCAGCAAGGGAAGTATTGTACTTTGTTCTGAATGTTGTTATTAAGATTATCTAACTTCATTTCAAGATGAAGCTAAACTTTGGGGGCATCATCAGTATATTGAAAGACTTAGTTCCATTACTCCCATTTTGTCTGCAGAGCATGGTAACCCACTCCAGTATTGCCTGAAGAATCCCACGGACAGAGGAGCCTGGTGGGTTACAGTCCATAGGGTTGCAAAGAGTTTGGACACAATTGAAGTGACTTAACATGCAAACATCACGTAGGAACTTGTGGAGTCTTTCCTTGTCACATTAGACATTCCTACTAGGTGCAGATCATTTCCCACCTTCTCCCAGTTCTCTTTGTTGCTGTGACAGGGTAGGAGAGAATATATCATGGATTAAGAAGTTTCTGGGCTTCTTCCTTCTAGCCAGATGCCTGCACCTACCACTGTTTTCTCTGCCTAATGGAGAGAGGAACCTTATACAAACGTAACTGGTGTATACTTGGCACTCAGTAATTATTTGTTTAATGAATATCCAGAGAAGGAGTTATTAATATAAGATATTGGGGCTCTAGTATAGATAAATTGCCAGTGCAATATAATCCTAACCCTGGGGGTGGGTGTTTTATAGGTCATCATTATAATCTGTTGCACCCAGTTGGGAAATATTGGTGGTTTTTCCTTCCTTTTCTAATAATTTTTGTCTGCCTCTAAAGGCTTTTGCAGTTAGAAGTATAAGGATAGTTTTGTGAATTGTTTAGTTTTGTACCCATACTTACAAGATACAGCAAGTTAAGATGAAAGTGAAAAACCACCACAATATTGTAATCAGCTTCCAATTGAAATAAATTAATTAATTTTAAAAAAAGATGAAAGTTGCTGAGTTGTGTCCGACTCTTTTCAACCTGGTAGTCCATGGAATTCTCAGGCCAGAATACTGGAGTGGGTAGCCTTTCCCTTCTTTAGGGGATCTTCCCAACCCAGGGATCAAACCCAGGTCTCCCGCATTGCATGCAGATTCTTAGCAGCTGAGCTACAAGGGAAGCCCAAGAATACTGGAGTGGGTAGCATATCCCTTCTGCAGTGGATCTTCCCAACCCAGGAATCGAATTGGGGTCTCCTGTATTGCAGGCAGATTCTTTACCAACTGAGCTATGAGGGAAGGCCAAGATAAGATAGATACAGTGTAAATATTATTAGAATTTGGAGAAAGACCCAAAATATTTTTCCCCATGAGTTTATACTTTGTAGTTCATGTTTTTGTTATGAACTTTTCTGGATATTAATTGGCAGGACAAAATGACTCAGTATTTTGAAATTTAATGCTAATTTAATAGCTTTGAAATTAGTGCATCATAGAACTGCTTCTCTTGAACAGTTGCTACTGTTCAAGAGAACAGTAAGTATTAAGAACAGTAAGTATTAAGTAAGAACAGTAAGTATAAAGTAAGTGATGGTATTATATGATAGCTTTGATAGTCTATTTGTTGTCTCCTTCCACCATACTAATTGGTAGCACTATTTTAGTAGCTTCTTAATTGGTTCCCCCTCTTTACTTCTGTTCTCACTCAATACATTGTCTGTACAGAGTTAGAGTGGTCTTTAAAAATTTCTTTAAAGCAGTTGTCTTAAACTTTTAGGTTGGTTCTTAATAAAATTCATTCCTTTTAACATGACTGTGTCGTCTTGTTGTCGCTTCTCCTTTATCTCTCCTTTTGTATTTTTATCTGTTGTCTGCTCACTGTTCTCCACACTCATCTTTTATTACCTTGAATGTAGCAAATTTTTTCCAGTTCAGGGTCATTTAAAAAATGCTGATCCCTCTGCCTGTTGTTCTTCTCACTCTTCTTGAGTACCGGAGATCTGAAGGCTGAGAAGTAACCAGTTCCAGTACCTCCTCAGAAAGGGCTTTCCTGACAACCTGCTCTTGTTTTCTGTCATGGCCTTTCTCATTTCTAATTATAACTTAGTTATTTGATTATTATCCTTCATTTCTGTTCCGCTTCATTAAATAAGTTCAGGAGCCATGCAGACCTAGTACTTAGTGTGTCTAGCACGTCGAAGGTGCTTAGTAAATATTCATTGAATAAACAAATAATAGAAATTCTCAATTTCACTTAAAATATTCCTTAAATTTGTTGAAAAGTTGGTTTGCAGCTACAGTAAACAGTGATGTTCATATCAGATTCTAGTTGGAGTATAAACTGCTCTCTTTAGTGAGCTGTGGTTACAAACAGTTCTTCCTTCAAGTCTTCTTCCTCACCCTCCAATAATCTCCCTAGCTGCTTCTCTCCTGCATTTGCATCCCCAGCAGATTCAGTTTCCAGCTTTGTTACTGTTGCAATCTACAGTCTCCGACTTAAAATTTTTCAACTTTATGATGGTTTAAAAGCAATTCAGTAGAAACCATACTTTTAATTTTGACATTTTCTCAGACTAGCCATATGTCGTAATTCTAGGCAGCAGCAGTGAGCCATAGGTCCCAGTCAGCTACACAGTCGCAAGGGTAAACACCCAGTACAGCCATTGTTTTCTTCACTTTCAGTGAGGTATTCAATGCATTTTATGAAGTATTCTACACTCTATTATAAAATAGGCTTTTTGTTAGATGATTTTGCCCATTTGTAGGCTAATGTAAGTGTTCTGAAAACATTTAAAGTAGGTGAAGCTAAGCTGTGACGATCATAGCTTAGGGGTATTAAATGCATTTTCAATCCTAAAATATTTTCAGCTTAACAGTGGATTTATCAGGATATAACTTCATCATAAATCAAAGAACTGCATTCCACTGTCATTTCTGATCTACATTTTTAAGCTGATCTACATTCTTCTGGATCTGCATTTTGAAAGATATGCTTAGTTAAAGCATTGTTTTTGGTGGGGGGTTAGTTTTTTTTAAACTGGGAGATTTACAGCTGTCAAGCAGCTTAAATAAGTCACACTTCTTTTTGTGTTCTGAACTGCTACTGGAAAAGTAGGTGTTTACTGGCAGGTAGTTTTTCCCTTTTCCCAAGTTACAGAATAGGTTTTTCCCACTGTGCAGAGGAATTCAGTGGGATCACAACATAGAACTTGTGTTTATTGAGCAACTTCTATGTGTTAAATGCTAAGAATTTGCAGGTACAAAATACTGAAAAATTCTGTGGAACTGGGTTAAATGAATTTAAAGTTTTGAGGAAAGAACTGATGTCTAAGAAGAGTATACAAAAGTGAGCTGGAACTTGCTTTACTATTGTTTAAACTTATACTAGGCTTGCTGCTTGGAAGAAAAGCTATGACCAACCTAGATAGCACATTAAAAAGCAGAGACATTACTTTGTCAACAAAGGTCCATCTAGTCAAGGCTGTGGTTTTTCCTGTAGTCATGTATGGATGTGAGAGTTGGACTGTAAAGAAAGCTGAGCACCGAAGAATCGATGCTTTTGAACTGTGGTGTTGAAGAAGAGTTTTGAGAGTCCCTTCGCCTGCAAGGAGATCCAGCCTGACCATCCTAAAGGAGATCAGTCCTGAGTGTTCATTGGAAGGACTGATGTCATTGAAGCTGAAACTCCAATGCTTTGGCTACTTGATGCAAAGAACTGACTGACTGGAAAAGACCCTGATGCTGGGAAAGATTGAAGGTGGGAGGAAAAGGGGACAACAGGATGAGATGATTGGATGGCATCACTGACTCAAGGGACATGAGTTTGAGTAAACTCTGGGAGTTGGTGATGGACAGGGAGGCATGGTGTACTGCAGTCCATGGGGTCCCAAAGAGTCGGACACGACTGAGTGACTGAACTGAACTAAACTGAGGCGTCCTAAACAAAAAAGCAGGATGTTAGTGAAAGAATAGACAACTAGTACTGATTAGTACTTATATGTAATATTTCAATTCAGTGGTTAAAGATTATTTATGAAGTGGTACATTAATCACTAGGGTAATAGCTTGTTGGCTACTTGAATTTTCTCTTCCATAAACGTATTACTATTTTCTAATCCATATATAAAAGCTCTTTATGTACTTTGGATAGTGACACTTCTTTAATATCTGTTACAACTATTTTTTTTTTAATTGTATTTATTTATATATTTATTTTCAGCTATGCTGGGTGTTTGATCCTGTGCGGGCTTTTCTTTAGTTGCAGAGAGCAGAGGCTACTGTAGCCATGGTATGCATGCTTCTCATTGCAGTGGCTTTTCTTGTTACAGAGTGCAGGCTTCAGTAATTGCGTCACACGGGCTCAGTAGTTGTGGTGCATGGACTTAGTTGCTCCTCAGCACGTGGGCTCTTTCTAGATCAGGGATTTAACTCGTGTCTCTTGCATTGGCAGACAGATTCTTTACCACTGAGTCACAAGTGAAGCCCCTACAAATATTTTTCCACTAGATTATTTGTTTATCTTGAATTTGTTTTTTTTGTTTTTGTTTTTTTTTATGTATGAATTTTATATATCTTTTTTTTAATTAATATATCTAACATTTCCTTGATAAATACTGAACTCTGTCTCATTTGAAAAAAATTAATCGGTAAAAGATTTACTCCAACAATAGGTTATAGGGTCTCTTAGTTTTTGTTTTAAAATTGTACCTTCTTTTTTACCTTTAAATCTTTAATTCCTCTAGAATTTGTGTGTATATATTTTACATCGTATGGCGCAAAAGTTTTAGCACCATCAGCGTGGGATAGATTAGTAATAAACATCTAAAGTGCCTGGAATTATTAAGTACTTTATAAGTAAATGTTAGCCTAAGGTGATTGTGATAGTTGTTACATGTGTTGAATGGTGTTTCTGAAATAGTGATCAGGATGTTACAATCAGCCAGGATGCCTGTGCATGTTCCTTGAAACCATCTCAGACCTCTCAAACTAGAATTTAGATGCAGCCAGTGATTCTATACTCAAAACAGTTTCTCAGGTGATTGTTAGACATACTAGTGTTTGGGAAACACTATTAGATGTAAATTTATGGAACCAACAAAAAGATTGTAACTTGTCAACTTTTTCTGATGAGTAAGATTATCTGAAAGCCATTAGATCCTTGTTTCACGATGTACAACAAAGTTAATTAGAATTGGGTTTTAACAAAGGTTACTAGAACACAACAGAATTGTATATTTGGCCAGACTTCTGAAAGAAGGATACCTTTTAAACTTAGAAAGGTAAGAAGAACCCACAAAGTTGGCAGATGTCATTGATTTCATGTTAAGTCTCTTCTCTGTCACAAACAGGGGCAAATAAGACACAAAGAGGTAAATATGGTTAATATTTAAAGTACTTTGTAAGTATTGCTAGAAAAGCCCCTTAAAACTTAACCTAACAATGGACTAAGGGCTTGATAAGACATTTCACAAAAGAGGAGTGATATGTATATATAACAATTACTGCAGCAGCCTTAAAGTTAATATTTATTAAGTACTTACTAGCTCCAGGCCAGAGAAGGCAATGGCACCCCACTCCAGTACTCTTGCCTGGAGAATCCCATGGATGGAGGAGCCTGGTAGGCCGCAGTCCATGGAGTTGCTAAGAGTCGGACACGAATGAGCAACTTCACTTTCACTTTTCACTTTCATGCATTGGAGAAGGAAATGGCAACCTACTCCAGTGTTCTTGCCTGGAGAATCCCAGGGATGGGGGAGCCTGGTGGGCTGCCGTCTATGGGGTCTCACAGAGTCGGACACGACTGACGCGACTTAGCAGCAGCAGCAGCAGCTCCAGGCCCAGACCATTTATATGTTTCTTTCTTGAACTACCCAACTCTTTTCTCCCTATCTTATAGCTTAAGAAACAGCCATAGAAAAGTTAAATAACAGTAAAGAAGTGATACCAAGCAGAATGGCTATCATCAAAAATAAATGCTGAGGACTTCCCTGGTGGCCCAGAGGTTAAGACTCTGAAGTAAAAATTTAATAAATAAATACTGGGGAAGGGAGCCCTCCTACACTATTGGTGGGACCTAGAGAATGTCAATACTGAGAGAAGTCAGTCAGGTAAAGAAGGAGAAATATTGTATGATATCCCTCACTTGGAATCTAAAATGATACAAAGGAACTTAACTTACAAAATAGAAAGAGACTCATAGACTTAGAGAATGAATTCATGGCTGCCAGGGGAAAGAGGGAAAGGGGTAGTTAGGGAGTTGAGAATGGACATGTACACACTGCTGTATTTAAAATTGATAACTAGCAAAGACCTACTGTATAGCACATGGAACACTGCTCAATATGTGGTAGACTGGATGGGAGGAGTTTAGGGGAGATGGCTATGTGTATGGCTGAGTCCCTTCGCTCTTCACCTGAAACTATCACAACATTGTTAATTACCTATACCCCAATACAAAATAAAAAGTTAAGTGATAGAGCCAAGATTTGAACATTTGACTCCAGTGGCGTAACATTAAAGCTGAGTATGTGAATGTGTCTGTATATATAAATTGTTTGCATTTATGTATTAGTTTCCTAGGGCTCCTTTTCCCCTGTATTCTCACTTGTGTGTCTATATATAGTTTCTCCTTAAAGAACACCAGTCCTCCAAGATGACGTCATCTTAACTTGATTACATCTGCAAAGACTGTTTCCAATAAGGTCACATTTTTAGTCTGGGCATGAGTTTTAGGACAACTAGACCCTCACAGTTCAAACCCGCCTTATTCATGGCTCAACTATATAAATTATTTTTTTAGTTGTGACCTTGATTAATTGATCATTGCAGAACACTTAGTTAATATCTAGTGCTGCTTTCCCTAGAGATTAAGCTGTAAGTTGGGGGAATCCTGTTTTTCTCAACCTGGTTAGTTGAGAAAATTCATTCTTTAGATGTTTTTCAGTTATTTTACCTTTATGTATATACTTTATGTACTTAAGTTCTTACCTATTAAATCGAAGGTTGTAATAGACATGAATTGTGTTGGTATTACTTAGAGGCTTTGCCAAGTTATGTAACTAATGATTGTGTCATTTTCAGCTAGTTTGAGGGTGTTGTATTCTGATATTTCCTACTGATATTTTAAATTCCAATATCGAAGATAAACTGAGTCCTTAACAGAGTACTCATCCATTGCGTGTGTATTTTCACCTTAAGTCACAATGTGGCACTGTGGTTCTTTGGCTGAACATTTACAAAGCTGTTTTCTGTTGCTGTCAGTCTATTTTTTTGTGGCATATGATGCTGTCAAAAGTATATGAAAATAGTCATAGCAGATTTTTTTTTTTAGTGTGCATGATCAGTTACTACTTTTTTCAGTGATTGTGCTAGATTGCTTTTTTATGTTAAATGAGTGTTTTTACTAGCATGACTAAATTTTTTCCTTAATTGCCCCATCATATTTAGGTAAAAATCATAGGACTTCTTGAAGGTTATGAAATTACAGCCTAAAGAAACCAACGAACATAATGACACTATAGATGAGAATAGGCATATCTGTTAAAATTTTAGTTTTTGTTGGATAGTATTCTGTTAAAGCTGCAGTTCCATTCAAAATGGGGTTCCCTTGTGGCTCAGCTGGTAAAGAATCCGCCTGCAGTGCAGGAGACATGGGTTCGATCCCTGGGTTGGGAAGATCCCTTGGAGAAGGGAACAGCTACCCACTCCAGTATTATGGCCTAGAGAATTTCATGAACTGTATAGTCCATGAGGTCACAAGGAATCTGACACCACTGAATGACTTTCCCTTCCACTCAAAATATAAAATAGTGTCTTCCAAATTCAAGGTAGCTGTTCATTCCATTGTTATTATTTATCCTATTTGTAACAGAATCTATTCAAAAGAAAACAGTTTATGATTTGTGTGTGTTTAGTGCTCCTAGTGTTTAAAATCTCCAGATTTTCTTCTGTCACTTTTGAAAAAACAAGCTTACCGTCTTTACTTTCTTTAGTGTTTTACCTGTCAAGCCAGGATATACTAGTGATGCTTGCATTAACAAGACAGTCTTTATTAAGGGGCTTAAGAAATAAACACCAGACTATCAAAGAGTGTTCATAGCCCCAAAAGGGTTAGAATCCTCCCAGGACTCCTAAGATCCCAGTTTAATATTTCAGTGCTTTTGCATGAAATGACTTTACAGCTTTGCAGAACTATTTTAGGAAGTAATAGGTCTGTGTGTGTGTGTGTGTGTGTGTGGAATATACCTTTTTAAAATTTTTATGGTCTTTACGGAATTTGTTACAATACTGCTTCTGTTTTGACTTTCTGGCCGCAAGGCATGTGGAATCTTAGCTCCCTGACCAGGAATGGAACTTGCACCCCTTGCATTGAAAGGCAAAGTCCTAATCACTGGACCACCAGGAAAGTCCTAGAAATGATAGCCTTATAACATTAATATGAATACAAACAATAAACATTAGTTGATTCATAAAAATGGATTGTAAAGTTCTCATTCTTGAGAACAGTAGAGGACTAAGGAGAAGATAGATAAATCAAATGAGTCTGATGAACTTGAAAATAATTGAGGATCTTTGCCTTGAACTAAAGGACCACATACCATTGGAGAGTCATTAGAAATATTTCCTCTGTAAACGAGAGGAGGCTGCTGCTACTGCTGCTGCTAAGTCGCTTCAGTCGTGTCCGACTCTGTGCGACCCCATCCCTGGGATTCTCCAGGCAAGAACACTGGAGTGGGTTGCCATTTCCTTCTCCAATGCATGAAAGTGAAAAGTGAAAGTGAAGTCGCTCAGTCATGTCCAACTCTAGCGACCCCATGGACTGCAGCCTACCAGGCTCCTCCGTCCATGGGATTTTCTAGGCAAAAGTACTGGAGTGGGGGATGGTGGGGGAATTATGGGCAATTCTGTGGAAGAGCTGGTTTTTAATATTTCCTCCCCTTGAGATAACCATGGAAAAGATACTTTTGGAGTGGATGATATAGTTTGCATTCTAACTGTTGAATTCTCATGGGGTTAGTTAGTGATTAAATGCCAGTAAAGCATGAAGTAGGGGGATTTGACATCTTTTTTCTTCCCAGATGTGCTATAGTTCCAGCCAGTTGGGAATGTCAGATTTTGAAGTTAAGTATTTTAGAAATGGAAGTTCAGGAGTAGACAAATTATGTTAATAGAACCTGCAGAAGGACTATTTCAAGAGGCTTGCTGGAAGTAATGGAATCATGAAATAAGGATATAGGGCAGTAGAGCATTTAATTTACCAGGTAATAGTTAACATACATTTATTCATATAGTAAACATTTATGATTTACCTACCTTGTTGCTGGGCTTCCCTGGTGGCTCAGATGGAAACAAATCTGCCTGCAATGCAGGAGACCTGGGTTTTGATCCCTGGGGGATCAAAATGGGAAAATGCCCTAGAAGAGGGCATGGCAACCCACTCCAGTATTCTTGCCTGGAGAATCACGTGGACAGAAGAGCCTGGCGAGCTACAGTCCATGGGATCACAAAGAGTCAGACACGACTAAAGTGACTTAGCACGCATGCACCTTGTTGCCAGATTTTTCTGATAGACTACTTAGGCTGTAATTGTGTGAGAGCAAGAACCATGACCAATTTGTTTTTAACTATTAGTTCAGTTCATAATGGTATAATATTTGTACACATTCTGCATAATTGTAGAATAAATGGATGATGATAGAAGGTTCCTGTTTAGTAGTAAAGATAAACACATAATATTTTGAAAAATGTAATATGAAAAGCATACTGTATAATTTGTAATATATAAATTACAAATTTAGCTCTTAATTGTGGGAATCAGATTCTTCGAGTTCTATTGATTTTTTGGATGCTGTGTAATATTTTATTGTCTGTATAACAGTATTTTTTTTTTTAATGAGCCAATAGAACAGAAGTCAAAATCTATTTTTATTCGGAAAAATCATATTAGAATACATGTTTAAAAACAGTTATTGTGAAGGAAATAAGTGTATATTAACTTTCCAGTTATGTTATTCACTTAAAAGAACATTTCTTAGCTTTCTACCAATTCCCCCAAAATTATAAAGAAATTGTTTCTGATTTTCCTGTTAAATAGCAAAGTAAAATTCTAAACCTATGTAACCCTTCTATTTCTGGACTAACCCACACTTATCTTGCATGTTATCCTTTTAATTCTCAACTAGCTTTGATTTGCTGATACTTTGTTTAGCAAAATTGTGACTGTATTCGAAAGTAATGTTGGACTATTGTTTCCTTTTGTGTGCTATCTTTAACAGTTTGGTAATTCTCTATTTCCTCAATTGACAGGTCGTGGTTCAATTCCAGAATTTTTTCATATTATGAAAAGAAAGTTTACTGACAAAGAATGGGAAACAATCAGAAGCTTTAAGGATGAATGGACTCAGCTGGATATGTTTTATAGGAATTGGGTATAATTTCTTTCTAGTTTTGAGAGTAAGCCCCTGTGTTGCTAAAAGCAGGAGCAAAAGTCCATTGGTAACCCTGTATTTTGTACAGCGTTCAAAGTACATAAGTCACTACTTGGGAACTTCATGATTTTTATGTATACGTTATTATAATGACATTTAAGAAAATTTAACATATGTTTAATACTCAATTAGAAGATCCTTACTCTTAAAGCTAAAATAAGACATTTTATTTATCATTATTAGTAAAGTTTAATGGTTTCTGTCTTAAAGAATCTCATACATATTAGAACTTAATTAAAAAACATTTACATAATATTTATTATGTACCAGAAGACATTACTGTAAGCCTTTCTTAAGTTAGTTAGTTGTTATAACCCCATGACAAAGGTACTATTATTGCATGTTACACATGGGGTAATGGAGGCATGGGGAGCCCAAATGGTATGTCTTCAACTTTCACAGCTGGCTGGCCTCTGTGTTAGTATAAAGGTGAAAATAAGTAGCTTATACTTGTAATGTAGTAGAGAATTAAAAATCCATATGTTTTGAGGGTTGAAGATTTTATGAACAATTATATCTCCTAAAGCTCTAAGAGAAAATGTCTGTCTGTATCTTAGGCGCTGAAAGAAAGCTTCATAAAAGCAATAGGTGTTGGATTAGGATTTGAATTGCAACGGCTTGAATTCGATATATCCCCGTTAAACCTGGATATAGGCCAAGTTTATAAAGAAACACGTTTATTTTTGGATGGAGAAGAAGAAAAAGAATGGGCATTTGAGGTAAGAAATTTATCAGAATTGCTATAAGAATTTTCTTATTTTGTGCATGTGAGTATAAACTCAGCTTGGGGAGGCTAGTCATTGAAACTTGACACATTCGGAATCCAGTCTGGATGCTCTGAAGGTGAAGTCAGAGATACTGGGAACACGTGTAATGTTTAAGCTGATGCGTGAAAGATAAGTCATAGTACATAAAGTAAAAGAGAAGGGACAAGGAGCTCCTGTAATAGAACCACTAAAGGCCACCATTCTGTCACTGTGCTGAGGTGAGGGGGGTGGAGAGAGATGCTGATTCAGGCTAATAAGATCATGTTAGGGCATTATGAGTCGGTTAACATTTTGGTTTCTTACTTGCTTTCTGTCACTAGCAGTTCCTGGTTGCTAATGAGAGAAATCTTAACAAACTCATTTTAGCCAGAAAGACATTATGATAGGTTATTAGGGTGATTCATATAACCAAATTGCAGAATTGGCTATAATTAGAGACTGGAAAACTCAGAACTCTTTTTATCTTTTCTCTTTTGCCTTCCTGGCTTCAGTTTTCTCCCACCCACATTTCTCATTCTATACACCAGCTTTCTTAACCTTATCTAGGTAAGGTTCCTTATGTGGCAGGAAGCATGACTTTCTACAACTCGTACATGTAACAATTTACAGTTTAAAAACCCGCAGAGATCGGTGAACTCATTGGTTCAATTCGTAAAAGCTCTGGAAAAAACATTCCATGGCTTAGGTTGGATGTTAGTTGACTTTCTCTTGACCAGACGTAGCCAAGGAAGTGTGTTACAACTGGTATCAAGTGTTCGTAGCCCAGCCAAATGGTCTGTACTATAATGTGGTAGTTCTTGCAGTCATCCCCTGAATTGTGTGCAGAGAATGTCAGTATCCAGAATAAAGAATTCATGATGAGTAGGTAAAATAGGAGATGTTCGTTCATTTTCTCAAGGGAATTTAACAAGTTGTAAATAGAGAGTTGTAAGATCAGAATCATATTTTAAGACCACATTCTCTGTATGATGGTATCTGGAGGTTAAGGAAGTGAGGTGTCAAAGAAGTTATCAATTCTGTGACTTAGAGGACTGTCTGTTGAGATACTGAATATTAGAAAACAAGTGGGATTTAAGTGTGAGATACCATAGAAACATCTAAGTGAAGGTTTTGAGTGGGCGAATAGAGTGAAAGACTGGGCTAAAGGAAAGAAGGTAATCATTAACATGTGAGTGGTAGCTGAAATCATGGGATTTACAGTTGCAGCAGTGAGAGTACCTAAATTAGAATTTAGAAGGACCTAGTACAGTCCTGAGAATGCTGTTTAAAGGTGGGATGGAGAGGAGACTGAGGAAGAATAACCAAAATATAAATTAAGTAGAGGCTTCCCTGGTGATCCAGTGGTTGAGAATTCACCTTGCAGTGCAGGGGACACAGGTTCAATCTCTGGCCAGAGATCTAAGATCCCACGAGCTGTGGAGCAGCTAAGCCTGAGTGCCACAACCGCTGAGCCCCCTTGAGCTCTGGAGCTGGAGCCTCGACAGAAGAACCCGCACAACTCAAGGAAGATCTCATATGCTGCAGTGAAGATCCCATGCAGCCAAAAATATATATATAAATATTTTTAATGACAGAAAGTAGTCTTAGGTGATCCAAAGGCAGAAAGTTAGCAAAATTGCTAACATACCAAGATAGGGATTCTGTCAGTTAAAGAGTAAAGTATATTTAGCATACTATGTTTTTTAATACAATTAAAATTTTTTTTCTCATTTTGAAAGGGGCAGATGTCAGCCATTTCATTCATGGAGAGTCCTTTATTCTTAATGGTGCCAGATGAAATAGACCTAGTAGCAGGGTAAAGAGGAAAGAATCAGTGATTGGGCCAGCTGTGCTTCAACTTTGTAGGTGACAAAGATGTCTGAGTTCCTGTGGGCGTGTGAGATGCTGTGGAAAAAGGGCCGAAGTATCTTGAAAAGATACCTAAGAGGATTTCCAAAAGAAAGAGGCAGTGGGCATTCTACTGTTTATTAATTGCTAAGGGTAGGATATACAAGAAGTCAGCTCTTAAATGCACCGTTAGGCGCAGGCAGTGGTATAGGGCAGAGGAACAGGTAGTGTTTCTCTGAAAATCCCTCAGATGCCCACTAAGCTAGCCTTTGGATACTTGATGTGACCCAGGGTTCTAAAAAGTAGATTGCAACAGTGTTGATCATTACTTTGCCTGTTTTCCATCACTTTCCTCTCTGCCACCTGCCTGAAGGAAACCAGAGGAAGAGGAAGGTGAGGCCAGGAAGAATGTGTCTTAAGAATTAAAATAGGATTTTTTTTTTTAAGCTGAAAGTGACTGAGGAGCTACCAGGTTTGCCTCAGAGGTTGTCCAGGAACTGGGAATGAAGATCCACCAAGGCGCATTTGAAAACATCTATGGAAGGAAAATTCTTTATTGAATTGAATGTACTTGAGCATTTTGTCTATTCAGGGTACCAGTTAGGAAAATACACAAATAATATGTTAGATACATATATTTAAGTGTGGACTATTTATTATACTGTGAACAGGCCTGGGAAGAGAGAGTGACCTTAACAGAATGAATCTGGTGGTATGGACAGCCAGAAGCCAGGGTTTGAGGGGAGAATGATGAGCCTGGAGTCAGGGGAGGCATGCCTAGAGTCAAGGAACACAGATGGGAATTCCTGTTGGCATTTCTGAGTCCCCCCACGAGATAAAGAATGAGCGTTTAGGCGTGCAACGGAGGGATGGCTGTGATCACAGTGGACACCTGTGGTGTAAGTGGTCTTCACTGGCCTTTCCTCCCCATCTGCACTCTTTTTATCCACTGAATTCACCCACACTGGATACTTGATATGACCTAGGGTTCTAAAAGCTGCATTACAACAGTGTTAACATTACTTTGCCTGGTGAGGCATAGTGAATGAGGGAGCACCTGGAGTCAGGAAGAGAGATGTATCTCATGGAGTTTCCCAGGGTGCGCTAGCTGTCAGGAACCCGCCTGCCAATGCAGGTAGACTGAAGAGACATGGATTTGATCCCTTCAGTCAGAAGGATCCCCTGGAGGAGGGCATGGCAACCCACTGCAGTATTCTTGCCTGGAGAATCCTATGGACACAGGAGCCTGGCAGGCTGCAGTCTGTAGGGTTGCACAGAGTCAGATACGACCCAGGCAACTTAGTAGGCACACATGTATCTAACACCTGGAAAAATAATACTCTAGAAGTATGAATTCTTATGCCAAGAGGAATCTTGTGTTTTCATAGGCTCTCAGTTTTCATAACCAGTTCCTATTTGGAAAGTTAAATTTACCATCATTGTTTAAAATGATGAGATTAGATGAAACAAATTCTTTGCTTTACTTTTGAAAGGAGGCGTTTTAAACAGTAGAAAGAATAACATGTTATGACAGATTTTACTCAGCACTTTACCATTGGGAAAGCATTGTAAAACTTGAATGTTCTAAGTTAAACTTTGTATTTTATCTTATAAACAAACTAAAATTATACTAAGAAAATGACATACAATTTAACTGAAGCAGATTAATCTTTGTAGTCTAATCCAAAACTACCTCTTGAAAAAATAAAATATTGTTTCTTTGGGTTTGTTGGTGATTTTAAGGAAATTTTTGCTAGTAAGCTTAGAAAAAATTTTAAAATTTAGGAAGTCTTAAAGTTAAGTCTTAAGTTCAGTAGTATTGAATGTATGGCCTTAACTTTAGCTAGCTACCTTGCCAGTTTCCTTTTTCAACTAATATTATAGACATACTAGGCAGAAGGGATTTAGGGTAAAGTTAATTGCATAGAACTTTTATTCTGGTGAGACATTGAATATTAATGTTCGATAACTGGAATCACTGTCAAATAACTTCTTTAGTTTTGCGGTGTTAAATTTCATATTTATGTGATGTTGATGAGGGGTGAATAGATATGGTGAATCTTTATTTTGAAGTCAGTCTCATTGAATTTTGGCTCATTATGAAGTAAATAGACAAATTGAGCAGGGTACCTTGGCATTTTAGAGGACAGACTGAATGAAAAGAGTCTGCTGCCCATGGTTAACACTGATATTCCACCTTAGATACAGATACCACAAAACTGCTGATCTAAGGAGTTTTCCGAAAGTAGCTATAGCCAAAACACCTCTGTGTTACAGTGTTTGTATTATCAATATATTCAGTGTAAAGAATGGGAGGACCATGTTCAAAAAGAGTAGTTCTGTTTATAATGTTAATAACAAACTTTAGCCTATTAAATCTTTCTCATAGTTATTTTTTCCTCTTGAAATATTTTTCTAAATTTCTCTCTTTTGAATTTCTTTTGTTTTTTTACAAATTTGGATATCTTAAGGTACAAAGATACACAGAGGAGGATAAAGGATGAAAAGTCTCTAACATTATTTCTGATTGTAGTTCCTATTTCAACTGATTTCTTATGGAGTGCTGCCTTAGTAAAGTGGCTTCTCAGTGAAATTTTGTTTAGTTGTTCATACTTTTCTCTAGTAACTGCCTCAGTGTCTATTTTAAAGCCCCCTCTCCATTTGTCTCACACATAGGGGAAAACAGGAAATTGAGTTTTACCGATGAGTTTCCACATGATTTTCCTTAAGCTGTAATATGTAGTTAACTAAATGCTTATAAACCAATGTTGCAGACTGGTTTTTTTTTTAATCAGTTTAAGCATGTACAAAATAAACATCACCAATGAGGGCAGATGGCTCTCTAGACATGCCTCTGGGTATGATGCTTTATCTATATGGTATTCCTATTAAGAGTCTGTAATCTAAATAATCATTAAGAGCCATCAGACAAAAAATAAGCAGTATTTATTAATAAAAAAGTGGGTGGAGCTTGTATCTTAAAATATTAGTGTCATAAAAGACAAAACATTTAGCAAGACATGGCAACTGAATGCAATACTTGACCACAAACTGGTTCCTATACTGAAGGTGGGGAAATGGTATAAAGGACATTATTGTATTCTTCACAGAATCTGGAATACAGAGAGTAGATTTAAGTATTATTTCAATGTTAAATTTATTGAAGTTATTAACTACTGTGGGTATGTGAGAGTGTCCCTATTAGAAAATGCATTGCAATATTTCAGTGTAAAGGGCCAAAATGTATGTGACTTTACCTTAAACTATTCAGGGGAAGTTTGTGTGTGTGTGTGTGTATGGTGGTGGGTTGTGAGATTTTTTTTAGATGAAAATAGAACTGTATCTAAATTTCTATACTTAGTATTCTCTGTTTGCTGCTGCTGCTAAGTCGCTTCAGTCGTGTCCAACTCTGTGCGACCCCATAGAAGGAAGCCCACCAGGCTCTCCTGTCCCTGGGATTCTCCAGTCAAGAACACTGGAGTGGGTTGCCATTTCCTTCTCCAATGCATAAAAGTGAAAAAAGGGAAGTCCCTCAGTTGTGTCTGACTCTTAGCGACCCCATGGACTGCAGCCTACCAGGCTCCTCCATCCATGGGATTTTCCAGGCAAGAGTACTGGAGTGGGTTGCCATTGCCTTCTCTGATTCTCTGTTTACTTATGTTTTATTTTTCAGGAAAGCAAAATAGATGAGCACCATTTTGTTGCAGTAGCTCTTAGGAAACCCAATGGATCTAGACATCAGAATGTAAGATTTCTCTGTTTGCTTTTTTTTTCCCCTAAAAAACATGTATTAAAGTTGAATTTGTTATTGATGGAAATAATTGTTTTATATCAGGTAGAGGTTTTAGCTTTTTGTTTTTTTTAATGATAGACTTTAGAAGTGTTCATTATCTAATCCTTAAGATCATTTGGGTTTTCACAGAAATGTTTTTAAAATATGTTACCTGCTACTTCGCATTCAAATACACTTAAATATTACAAAGAAAAAATTTTGGTAGTACTCTTCCAATATTCATATTTTCAATAGAAATTCAAGATAATTACTATCTTGGTCATCTTAACAATGGTTTATTTCCTGGTGAAGTGGGGCTGTCGTGAATATAAGAAAAGTTATGACCAGCCTAGACAGCATATTAAAAAGCAGAGACGTTACTTTGCCAACAAAGGTCCGTCTAGTCAAAGCTATGGTTTTTCCAGTAGTCATGTATGGATGTGGGAGTTGGACCATAAAGAAAGCCAAGTGCCAAATAATTGATGTTTTTGAACTGTGGTGTTGGAGAAGAGTTTTGAGAGTCCCCTGGACTGCAAGGAGATCCAACCAGTCCATCCTAAAGGAAATCAGTCCTGAATATTCATTGGAAGGACTGATGCTGAAGTTGAAACTCCAATACTTTGGCCATCTGATGCGAAGAACGGACTCATTGGAAAAGACCCTGATGCTGGGGGAGATTGAAGGTGGGAGGAGAATGGGACAACAGAGGATGAGATGGTTGGATGGCATCACCAACTCAGTGGACATGAGTTTGAGTAAACTCTGGGAGTTGATGATGGACAGGGAGGCATGGTGTACTGCCGTCCATGGGGTCACAAAGAGTCGGACAGGACTGAGCGACTGAACTGAACTGAATATAATGGTACTAAATTGAGGGGTAATGAATAATGGGATTATCTGTCAAATTGATCTCCTTCCGCTTTTTATAGTGCTCTCCTAAATTATTCCCAAAGTGTCAAACGTGTGAGAGACCTTATGGTATATTCTAGCATAACATCAATTCTTCCAATTAAAATCTGTTTTTACTTTCTTTTCCTATTAATTGGTAAGTTGGGAAATTTTTTAAAAAAGAAACCTTAGGGTCTTGACTCTCAGTCTACATACAGTTGTGATTCTATAGAAGTATTTATTTAAGGAATACTGATAATGTTACAATAATTGAAATTAAATGCATATGATTATTTTAGGGAATCTGCATAAGGGAATGTAGTGTGATCAGTATATTTTCATCATTACTTCTAGGATAAAAGCTCAGTACAGATCATGCCTTGGATAGATTAAAAAAGAGTAAAATTCTTCATAGATTATTTTATTTTAAAAGGGACGACATGTTAAAATTGACTCCTTTAATCTGAAGATGTTCTGAAACAGGTTAGCTGTCCTTGTATGCTGAAGTCTCAGCATTACCCTTTCTGCAAATACCTTATGATTCCATAGAGCTTTATATTTTTTGTAACATTTGCACATAGCAGTACCGTATTTCCATGAAGAGAGTCTATTTGGGCAGCAGTATCATAGTGAGAAAAGGGCAAGGGTTCCAGGTCCAGGTCTACCATTTAAGCTATGTTGTACACTTGTATACATTGAATGATCTTACTGAGCCTCAGTTTCCCCATCTATAGAAATGAGGTAACATAACCATATCAACATAGTAATGAGAATTAAATCATATGAAACATATTGACCCTGTAAAAGCACTGCAGAAGACCCAAGTACTGTCTTTACTAGAATGTATAGAATGTTAAAGACAGTCCACACTGGGCTGAGTTTATGAACAAGGGGTGTATCACAGAGTGTAAGATATAATTTCTATTTAGTGTTGAATGAATCACTTACTAATGAAGTGCTATATCTCTAAGTAGTTACAGCAATTTTATTAGATGCACCCTCTAGAGTATTTTTCAGAAGTTTACCTGGTGGTCTCTCCCTGTCAGAATAACCCACTTGTTTGTTAAAGTTATCTATTTGGGGATCCTTTTCTACTGAATCAGAATTGTTGGACGTATGGCTCAGTAAATCTACATTTTAAACAAATAACCACAGGCAGTTGTTACCTACAAAAAGTTTAAGAATCAGATTATTTCATATTATTCTTGTTTATATTGACAGCACTAATATAAGAAATAGAAACAATTATCTAAATCCCACTGTGTTACTTAATGTTATTGAAGTGTAACTTAATATTACTGAAATGTGATTACTGATTTCTTATTTTCCTAATTATAAAATTGACCATAAGATTAATACACATTATAATTTTGAGGTAATCTAAGGGTTTTTTTTCCCCCTTTTAGGTTACATCTCAAGATGATTCTAAAGCAACCCAGAGGCAGTTTACTATTCTCACCTTTAATGATTTAATATCATCTGCAGTTCCTATGACCCCTGAAGATCCTTCATTTTGGGACTGTTTTTGCTTTACAGAAGAGATTTCAATAAGAAATGGTACAAAGTCATGATATGATTTTCTGAGTAACAAAGGGAAGTGAAAACTGTAGTCTTCTGTATTCACTAAAAAATAAATGCCTGAGAGTATCAAATTTTGTTTCACAAAACATTTTTAAAAAGAAGAAACAACTTTTCCTATTAAAAAAGCAGACTCCCAGATCAAGATTCGTGACTAGAATACATGTTTGCCTCTTCTTCCTCCCCAAAATCACATTGGATTTGATAAAAAATAAAAATAGAAATTGATGGTAGAGTCTTAAAGTGATAAAACGGAATACACAAAATAGAGAATGTTCAAATTCCTATTTTTCAGAGATAACTATTTTAGAGGTACCTATCCTTAAAACATGGAGTATCTTCCCAGATCTTTTTCTTGGTGAATGATGCCCTGTTAATATACTTACTCTTTTTTTTTTTTAATAGAACATAAATATATTTAAGTTTTCTCTTGACTCTACATCTGAGGTCCATAACTACACTGGTGTAGCATAACTTTTAGTGCTGCTTAAGTATTCTGTTTTCCAGCTACTATCAAGATGCAATTGACCATACGTATTACGGTTCAATTTGGCTTAGTAACCAAGGACATTTATTGTGTCACAAAACAAACAATTTAAAGTTGCCATTAAGGGCCTTTTTTTTGCCTCCATCTTAGCTTATTTTGCTCTAGGCTGGTCTCCCTCATGCATCTGAAAGGCAGAAAAGCCTATTTTGCCTCTCACATCTCAGTTTTGTTAGTGAGCCCCCAGAAAATTTCCACAAAGTTTCTGGTGACCCCGATCAGGTCACTGAGAAAGCTGAACTTGACACTCTTGGCTTCTGTGAAAGGGAACTCTTGGTAAGGAAGAAGCCTAAGGCAGAGTCTGGGGGAGTGATACCTAGGGGAGGCCCACTGCCTGCTGTGAGGAAGGTATGCCATAGCTGACTCATTCTGTCCTCTCTGCTAGGCATTTTGAATGTCTGCAGTTTTTACTGTAAGCAGTGGTTTATTGAATATCCTCGTAGCCACATTTTGAAGTACATGTTTAATTATGTCCAAAGGAATTAAATATATTTAGAGCCTCAATAAGTATTGCCAAATTTTTCTCCAAAAAGGCTGCATAATTTATATTTCCAGTTAGTGTTATATGTTTGATCATTCTCTCACCACCCCCACCCCCCATCAACCTACAGACTTGGTCATCTGTAGATAGGATCGTTTTTTAAAAAAAAAATTTAATCATTGCCAATATAGGTTAAAAGTAGTACCTTATATTTTAAAAGTGTGTTTCTTTCATTACAAATGAGGTTGCTATGGCAGTGTTGTTATTGGCTGTTTGTATTATTTTTGTATGAACTGCCTGTTCATTATCTTAACCTGTTTTTATTTTGGTAAATAAGACTTAAAGTACAAACATAATACGTAAGATGCAAGACCATCATATTGATGACAGAATCTATACTATGGTTGTAGTGCATGTCTTGGGAAGTTTGAAGTCTTTATATTAATAATTGTTAAATGTCAGAAGTGAAATAGTTTCATTGTTTCTATTACTAAAGTGAAAAGTTGTGTTTAAATTGTATAAAATTAGGTATTTTGCTTAAGTACAAGAAAAATTTTGAACATTTTATTTTTTACTTCGTTAAAGCATGCAGATATTCCAAGCATAGTAAATAACTTGTTTTAAAAGGATCAAGTAGCATTTGTAGCAGAGGAAGCATTGTTATCTGTAGCATGAGTGTAATGGTGATATGAAAACGCCGCCCTCTGTCTTGTTGTTATAACGTTTCTGAACTTTTATGGATCAGGCACCATGCTGCGTTTCTGGGGGTGGGGCGGGGGCGGGGTGGGGGCGGGCAGTGGGTGGAGATCTGTTGTCTTAAGGTTTCACATAGTCAGAATCAAATAAATACACATAGTTTAGATTCAAGTAGGTCTATAAAAATCTTTCTTTCTAATAAAAATTACCATTCCCTTGACCACCTCCTATTTCCTGTCCCCAGAGTGAGCTGTTTCACTGATTTTTTTGTTGTTGTTATTTATTATCGTATCTCTAAATAGCATTGCTTTATCTGTTTCTAGTTTGAGGCATTTCTTTAATTTCTAATATAAAACTTTGTTCTGCTGCTTCCCAGCCATTACACTTTCCCTTCCTGCTCCCCTTTCCCAGTGTATGTAATTCAGTGTTTTCATTGACTGTGATTAAGAATGTATGCACGACTGAGATTATGTAACACTGTACAGCTAAGTGATGTGTTACTCTTACCCTCTTCTGCCTTTTTATTTCCTTGACTTAATAATTAATTTTGTTTGCATAGGTTTCTGTGTACTTACTGCTAATTAAACCCAAAACTCTACATCCAGACATACCAGTTGTTTATCAGTTTCATCCATCTTGAAAAAATTGCTCCTGAAGTAATAATCTGTTTTGTCCATTCTGAACGTTTTGCCTTCTGTGGCTAGTACACAGCTGTCATCCTGGGATCTCTTTTCACCATCGTCCTAGAAATTACTTCTGTCTCCCTTATGTTGACGGCTCACCAGGTAGCTCAGTGGTAAAGAATCCACCTGCCAGTGCAGGAGATGCAGGTTCAGTCTCTGAGTCAGGAAGATGCCCTGGAGGAGGAAATGGCAACCTACTACAGTATCATTGTCAGGATAATCCTGTGGACAGAGGGGCCTAGAGGCCACAGTCCGAGAGTCGGGCAAAACTAGCACACACCCCTATGTTGGGTTCCCTGATGGCCCATTTTCTATGTCTCATATCCTTTTTAAGATTTACTGCTTCATTTGTGTGGATTGTTATCAAGTAACTTCTTGAGAACAAAGGGAGTATAGGGATACATTTTTTTGCAGAATGGTATAGGAGATCTAATTTCTTCTTACAGATTACGCCATTCAGTTCCCCCACCAAAGCACCTGTATTTGGTGTCGCCAATTTTTGAGTCCTGAGCTGGGCTGGACGACAGCACTGTTTCATATCCATATTTTGCTGAGTCCAGAAGCATTGTTTGCTTTGTACTATACTGCCAAGTATTTATAGCTTCATTGGTTTCTGTAAATATTTTCCTACCTAGGAACTCTGATGGATTGACTTTTTAAAATGAATGTGTGTGTGTATGTGTGTACATAAACATATTCACGCATCCTGTGGTCTTCAAACTCAGGAATTGAATATATTTGAATATATTTTCAATTAAAATATTTGCCATCCTTACTACTAAGTATCTGAAACTCAGAAACTAATTAGATTTGGGTAACTAAATAGCCCCTCGCTGACTGAAGTACTGCCATCTGAACTTAAACAGCTCAAGAGATTTATATGTGTGTTCCTGTATATGTTTTTATGTATTTATATACATAAATATATGTATACTTAAATATATTCATCTTTGATCAAAAATATGCATAAGGATAATTCCATCTAGTACTTGCACTTCCCAGGTAGCACTAGTGGTAACGAACCTGCCTGCCCGTTGGAGGAGACATGAGATGCAGGTTCAGTCCCTGGGTTGGGAAGATCCCCTGGAGAGGGGCATGGCAACCCACTGCAGTATTCTTGCCTGGAGAGTCCCATGGGCAGTGGAACCTGGCAGGTTATGGTCCATTCGGTTGCAAAGAGTTGGACATGACAGAAGCAACTTACCAGTAGCAGCACTTCTTGATCAAATTATGGGGAAAATATGCCACCAGAGTTTGTGAATTTGAGGTTGGCAAACGTCTTTGCACATATTTTTTGTCTGTCTTAGAGCATCTATGTTAGAATACCTAGCTTCCATTTTGCTTCACATGTATCAA
This sequence comes from Bos grunniens, assembly GCF_055505025.1. NCBI lineage: Eukaryota > Metazoa > Chordata > Mammalia > Artiodactyla > Bovidae > Bos > Bos grunniens. The sequence goes on along the minus strand of NC_141179.1, from coordinate 2,056,541 downwards.
GCAATCCTCATAACTTTGCAGGGTAAGTCCTAGTATCCCCTTTTTACTGATGGGTGAAATAAGGTACTGAGATGTTAAGCAGTTTACTAATAAAGTAGATGGAATTATATAGTGGACTCCACATTTGAACCAGGTAGCCTAGATGCAGAGTCTGAATTGAACTGTACTGAAATTCAGTGGTACACTGTAAAGAATGAAAGCAATCCTGGGGCAAGGATGATAGAGCCTGGGAGCCTGAACTTGTAGCTTTTGCTGATATCATTAAATAATGTCAGGTCACCAACACCTAGGTTTATCACTGTCTTACCATATTTGCCTCAAATTTTTTATCCCAAAGATAAAAAATTTTATCCCACCCCTGAAACCAAGCAGGACTATGTGGGGCTCCTGGGCATGGAAGCCTTTCCATGTTTCCCATTTCTTGTTTGTACAGTATAGACTTCAGCCTCTGTGACCTCTGAGTTCCAAAGGACAGGTTCAAACAGTTGCTAATCGAGGAATGGAGGAAATGCAGAGACAGGAGGAACAAGTAAACAGGAGTGTGCAGGGTCATGATTCTGCCTCAAGGGATACACATGACAGTATCAGCTCTTCCACAGAACTAAAACCCCCAACAAGTGGGAGATGTTTACTACTTTCACATTCTTTATTCCAGAGAAGGTCACAGTTTGAGAACCACAGAAGCTCATCAGAAGACCACCTGAAGCCAGATTAAAGCCATGCAGGCCATAAACATAACTCTGATCCTCATCAGCAATCATACCCTTGAACCATTGCTATAAAACTCTTCACCAAATTCTCCCTGACTTGGGGCACACAGTTTTGAGGGCATTAGCCCACTGTGTTCCCTTTACCCAGCAAGGCAATAAAGCTCTTTTCTACTTCACCCAAAACCTTGTCTTTGAGATTCAATTTGGCACTGATGCACAGAGGCTGAGTTTCGGCATCACCCCCAGTCCTATTCCTTTTTCTCTCTCCAGAGATAACTTGTATCACTTGCAGTTTTATGGACTTAAGTACTTGTGTATGCATCCATAATCTATGGGTAATGTTATATACTTACAGCCTATCTTTTCCTATTAAAATTGAAACATCAGGATTGGATGTCTTCAAAGTGGCAACAGTATGAGAGTAATCAGCTCACTCAATTGAATTAGACACCCTTGGGCATCCCAGATGGTGCTAGTGGTAAAGAACCTGCTAATACAGGAAACAAGAGATGAGGATTCAATTCCTGGGTCAGGAAGACCCCCTGGAGGAGGGCATGGCAACCCACTCCAATATTCTTGCATGGAGAATTCCATGGACAGAAGAGCCTGGGGGCTACAGTTCATAGAGTCACAGAGTCAGACACGACTAAAGTGACTTAGGATGCATGTGCATCCATACATACCCTTAAAGGTAGGTGGTCACCATTAGGAGTTACAATAGGACACCTGGAGGCATTCAATTTTTATCTAAATTTTGGGAAAGAATCTTTATGATGGCAGCAATACAGATAATAAATAGAATGTAAACTTGCCTGACTTTTAAAAAGGACGGCAGAGGAGCTTCCTTGCCTAGGATATGCAGTCACAGTTCCTTCAGGATCATTTTTCAATGTAAAAATTAAATAGGAGCCAACATTAGGAGGACAAAAAGTGAAATTTGTTGAATACTTAATCAGAAGTAGAGCCTGATGCTTGGCATAATGCCTACCTTTGCAAATCACCTTCAAGAAAGCACCTATGTGCTAGATATAAAGCCAGTCTTCTACTGGCCTGGAGCTCAAGTAGTAGGTTAGTGGAAGCCCAGAGTTTTGGTGGTCCCATCACTTCATGGCAAATAGATGGAGAAACAATGGAAAAAGTGTCAGACTTTATTTTCTTGGGCTCCATAATCACTGCAGATGGTGACTTCAGCCATGAAATTAAAAGACGTTTGCTCCTTGGAAGAAAACCTCTGACCAACCTAGACAGCGTATTGAAGAGCAGAGACATTACTTTGCCAACAAAGGTCCATCTAGTCAAAGTTATGGTTTCTCCAGTAGTCGTGTATGGATGTGAGAGTTGGACCATAAAGAAAGCTCAGTGCCAAAGAATCAATGCTTTTGAACTGCGGTATTGGAGAAGACTCTTGAGAGTCCCTTGGACAGCAAGGAGATCCAACCATTCCATTCTAAAGGAAATCAGTCCTGAATATTCATTGGAAGGACTGATGCTGAAGCTGAAACTCCAGTACTTTGGTCATCTGATGTGAAGAACTGACTGATTTGAAAAGACCCTGATGCTGGGAAAGATTGAAAGCAGGAGGAGAAGAGGGTAACAGAACATGAGATGTTTGGATGGATATGAATTTGAGTAAGCTCCGGGAGTGGAGTTGGTGTTGGACAGGGAAGCCTGGCGTGCTGCAGTATATGGGGTCACAGAGTCAGACATGACTGAGCAACTGAACTGAACTGAACAGTACGCTGTCATATCTGTTTGTACTTAGCACCCTTTCTGTGTTCTTCCCAGTGCCTTAATAAGGAAGCCTGATAACCTGGCCATCTAGATTTACTCCACCCTTCACCCTGCTCAGTACCCGAGAAATTGACTTCTTTGCAGTATATTAACCAGAATTCCTTTTCCTTGGTAGAGTGTTGCAAATGGGCGAAGCCATTAGGAGAAGACTGGGTGGGAAGGGAAAGAAGTCAAGGAGTTTATGCTTTTGCCTCTTCTCACGCAGTGATTTGGAAATGGCTGTATTTCTCCACATTACAGCTCCTAATGTAGCCCAGAAGTTGATCTCACAGGTTCAGCAACTGGTTTTCCTTACATTTTCTTATGAGTAGAAACATGGTGCTTTTGCTTAACCCAGGCTGCTTCACCAACTCTTGTAGTGGCCTTTATCCTTTCCTGCACTCTTTGCTCACTCCATTCCCATTTCCTGGTGCAGTCCTGTATAGTATAGTCAGTTGTACCACAAGTAGCTCTAGGAAGCAGAGCCTGAGTGTAGGGGAAATGATGTTTGTGGCAAGAGGTGATTTCACCTTTGTTCACATTGTCCCTAATAGTGTTGCGGGGTGTTGGAGAACAATGGGTTAAGATTGAGTGGCTGTGGCGTCCAGTCCTTGTGGTCATGGTGGGGATTACAGAGGGTTGTGAGAGCTAGTCGATTGGGATTTTTATTTTTTGGCTACGCCACATGGCCTGTGAAATATGTGACCAGGGATCAAACCTGTACCCTCTGCAGTGGAAGCACAGAGTCTAAACCACTGGAGCGCCAGGGAAGTCCTGGGCTAGTCTTTTTAAATGTCCAGGAGATAGGCACAGGATAAAGGATAAATTGAAAGCAAGTGTGAAACTTCAGAAAACTTAACTGTGGCAGCTTTAGAGGAATGTCTTGTCCTTCGTAGTTGACAGAAGGAATCCTTCCTCTTTGGGGGAAACAGTCTTACTCCCAAGAAAATAAAGTTTTCAGTGACTTCACCTAAGAAAATTCTGTCAGAGGATATCAGGGTCTACACCTGCCATCCACCTTTACACTCTGGAAAATGATAAAATGCCAGCATATCCCAAATGAGTACAAGGTTGAACCCAAGAGAAGGCACCTGTACAACATATTACCACCTTGCATCAGTATGAGTCTGGGAAACAAGTATGGAAGTGGATTCTAAGGAGTCACACCAAAAGTGTGACATAGGATAGGCCAGGATTATTGATACTGGTGTACTCACATGGGAAATGTGATTTAATGTATTGGCTTGGAAACCTGGGAATGATAGCAGTATTGACACAATAGCTGCCTACAGTCAGCTCGGTGGAAATTTCAGTACATTTGGAAGGGTCCAGAGTCTTAGGGAGATGGGAATGTGGGCTTGCTCATTACCAAAAACTTGGTTGCTTAACAAGAAGACAAATGTATTCTCTCACACTTCTGGAGGCCAGAAGTCTAAAATCTGGTCTGAGATTAAGGTGTCAGCAGGACTATACTCCCTCCGGAGGCTCTAGGGCTCCAGGGGAGATCAGTTCCTTGCCTCTTAGCTTCTGGGGGCTGCCAACATTGCTCAGCTGGTGTTTACATCACTCAAGTCTTTGTCTTCAAGGACACATTGCCTCTTCTTTAGCGCATGTCAAATCTCCCTCTGCCTGTCTCTTACAAGGATGGTTGTGACTGAATTTGTGGCCCACTCAAATAATCTAGGATTCAAATTTCTTAAACTAAGTCATATTTATGGGGGGGGGTTGGTTTGCCATATAAATTACATTCACAAGTTCCAAGGATTACAGATTGCTCTCTTTGGGGACAGTTATTCAATCTACTATTATATAGTGAATGGTTTAATTATCATACATCTATACCATGGGATACTAACTCAGCAATAAAAAGGAATGAACTATCGATACCCATTACAATCTGGGTAAATGGCCAGAAAAATTGCACTGAGTGAAAAAAAGTTATGAAAGTATACATAGTGTATATATTTACATATATATATATATATATATATATATACACACACACACACACACACAAGCTGGAATCAAGATTTCTGGGAGAAATATCAATAACCTCAGATATGCAGATGACACCACCCTTATGGCAGAAAGTGAAGAGGAACTAAAAAGCCTCTTGATGAAAGAGGAGAGTGAAAAAGTTGGCTTAAAGTTCAACATGCAGAAAACGAAGATCATGGCATCTGGTCCCATCACTTCATGGCAAATAGATGGGGAAACAGTGTCAGACTTTATTTTTGGGGGGCTCCAAAATCACTGCAGATGGTGATTGCAGCCATGAAATTAAAAGATGCTTACTCCTTGGAAGGAACATTATGACTAACCTAGATAGCATATTCAAAAGCAGAGACATTACCTTGCCAACAAAGGTCCGTCTAGTCAAGGCTATGGTTTTTCCGGTAGTCGTGTATGGATGTGAAAGTTGGACTGTGAAGAAAGCTGAGCACCGAAGAATTGATGCCTTCGAACTGTGGTGTTGGAGAAGACTCTTGAGAGTCCCTTGGACTGCAAGGAGATCCAACCAGTCCATTCTGAAGGAGATTAGCCCTGGGATTTCTTTGGAAGGACTGATGCTAAAGCTGAAACTCCAGTACTTTGGCCACCTCATGTGAAGAGTTGACACATTGGAAAAGACTGATGCTGGGAGGGATTGAGGTCAGAAGGAGAAGGGGATGACAGAGGATGAGATGGCTGGATGGCATCACTAACTCGGTGGACATGAGTCTGAATGAACTACGGGATTTGGTGATGGACAGGGAGGCCTGGTGTGCTGCAATTCATGGGAACGCAAAGAGTCGGACACAACTGAGTGACTGAACTGAACTGAACTGATATACACATATATATGAAGAATTTATATAACATCCTTTAAATGATGAAATTATAGAAATAGCAGATTAGAGACTACCAGGGTATAAAGAGGTGGTGGGGACAGGAAGGAGGAAAGTATGGCTGCAGTAAGACACAAGGGATCCTTGTTGAGACGTTAATGTTATGTATCTTGATTGTATCAATATCAAAATTCTGATTGTAATATTGTTCTATAGTTTTGCATGCATAGTAAACAGGCTACCTCTAGTATTTTACAGCTATATATGAATTTCCAATTATGTCAAAATAAAGTGCGTAACTTAAAAATATCCTACTCAACAACTAAAAAACAACCCAATCAAAAACTGGGAAGAAAACCTAAACAGACATTTCTCCAAAGAAGACATCTAGATGGTCAATAGGCCATAAAAAGATGCTCATTATTAGAGAAATGCAAATCAAAAGTACAATATATCACTTCACACCAGTCGGAATGGCCATCATTAAAAAGTTTACAAATAACAGGAGAAACAAAATGGCAGAGGAGTAGGTGACATGGAGTACATCTCTCCACTGATGCATCAAGAATACACCTTCAGACACAGAAGCTTTTGCAGGACACCAGCTGAGAGCAGGCAGGAATCCTTGACCACTGGAAAGGAATATATAGACCCATGCAAAATTTGGCAGAGCAAATGAAGGAAGAGAAAAGCCAGAGAGTGAGCAGGACTGGTGCTACACCTGGTAGGCAGGGGAATGAAACTGCAATTGTTTGGGACAGAGGAGAAGCATTTGAGACTGTTTGAGAGTGCAGCAGTGATCTGCGACAGGCTGAATGGAATGAGAACAATACAAACAATCCTTGCCACATCTGTACATACACTGGACAGGGATGCAACTCCCCTGGAATGTGCGGTGGCTAGGAGCTGAAGCCTAGGAATTGGAGAGCAACCCCAGGACAAAGTCTGCTCTTGATGGTAGGGAGACTGCCCAAGGGGATATTAGCGAGGATATCGCCATGAAAAATGCCTTTGGCAATACTGCTGAGTTACACACAGAGGGTGAGGCCATCACCATCATCTCTCTGCCCACATGCCAGCACCAGCAGCTGGCCAACACAGGAAGACCTCAGACAGGGTGGTCCCCTGACACACCAAGAAATGGAGAAGAAACTAAGCTGAGGGGGAAGAAGGGTTAAGTGCCTGATGAAGGACCCGAGCCAGGGGGGCCACTTAAGTGCCTGACATGCCAAGCAATAGAGAGAGACCACAGCCAGGGGGACCACTTAAGTGCCTGACATGCCAAGCAATAGAGAAGGACCACAGCCAGGGGGGCCGTCTAGGTGCCTGAATGCCTCAAGCAACAGAGAAGGACCAGCCAGGGAGGTCCTTTGAATGCCAGCTGTCAGTTCAGTTCAGTCCCTCAGTCGTGTCCTACTCTGTGACCCCATGAACTACAGCACGCCAGGCTTCCCTGTTCATCACCAATTCTCAGAGTCAACCCAAACCCATGTCCATCGAGTTGGTGATGCCATCCAACCATCTCATTCTCTGTGGTCCCCTTCTCCTCCTGTCCTCAATCTTTCCCAGCATCAGGGTCTTTTCCAATGAGTCAGCTCTCCACATTAGGTGGCCAAAGGACTGGAGTTTCAGCTTCAACATCAGTCCTCTCAATGAACACCCAGGACTGATCTCCTTTTAGGATGGACTGGTTGGATCTCCTTGCAATCCAACGGACTCTCAAGAGTCTTCTCCACACCACAGTTCAAAAACATCAATTCTCCGGTGCTCAGTTTTCTTTATAATCCAACTCTCACATCCATACATGACCACTGGAAAAACCATTCCTTGACTAGATGGACCTTTGTTGACAAAGTAATGTCTCTGCTTTTTAATATGCTGTCTAGGTTGGTCAGAGCTTTTCTCCCAAGAAGCAAGTGTCTTAATTTCATGGCTGCAAGCACCATCTGCAGTGATTTTGGAGCCCAGAAAAATAAAGTCAGCCACTGTTTCCACTGTTTCCCCATCTATTTCCCATGAAGTGATGGGACCGGATGCCATGATCTTTGTTTTCTGAATGTTGACCTTTAAGCCAATTTCACTCTCCTCTTTCATTTTCATCGAGAGGCCCTTTAGTTCTTCTTCACTTTCTGCCATAAGGGTGGTGTCATCTGCATATCTGAGGTTATTGATATTTCTCCCGACAATCTTGATTCCAGTTTGTGCTTCCTCCAACCCAGTGTTTCTCATGATGTACTCTGCATATAAGTTAAATGAGCAAGGTGACAATATATAGCCTTGACGTACTTCTTTTCCTATTAGGAATTAGTCTGTTTTTCCATATCCAGATCTAACTGTTGCTTCCTGACCTGCATACAGGTCTCTCATGAGGCAGGTCAGGTGGTCTGGTATTCCCATTTCTTTCAGAATTTTCCACAATTTATTGTGATCCACACAGTCAAAAGCTTTGTGATAGTCAATAAAGCAGAAATAGATGTTTTTCTGGAACTCTCTTGCTTTTTCAATGATTCAGTGGATGTTGGCAATTTGTTCTCTGGTTCCTCTGCCTTTTCTAAATCCAGCTTGAACATATGGGAGTTCACAGTTCACTTACTGCTGAAGCCTGGCTTGGAGAATTTTAAGTATTATTTCACTAGTGTGTGAGATGAGTGCAATTGTGTGGTAGTTTGAGCATTCTTTGGCATTGCCTTTCTTTGGGATTGGAATGCAAACTGACTTTTCCAGTCCTATGGCCACTGCCGAGTTTTCCAAATTTGCTGGCATATTGAGTGCAGCATTTTCACAGCATCATCTTTTAGGATTTGAAATAGCTCAACTGGAATTCCATCACCTCCATTAGCTTTGTTTGTATTGATGCTTTCTCAGGCCCACTTGACTTCACATTCCAGGATGTCTGACTCTAGGTGAGTGATTGCACTGTTGTGATTATCTGGGTCATGAAGATCTTTTTTGTACAGTTTTCTGTGTATTTTTGCCACCTCTTCTTAATATCTTCTGCTTCTGTTAGGTCCCTACCATTTCTGTCCTTTATTGAGCCCATCTTTGCATGAAATGTTCCCTTGGTATCTCTAATTTTCCTGAAGAGATCTCTAGTCTTCCCACTCTATTATTTTCCTCTATTTCTTTTCATTGATTGCTGAGGAAGGCTTTCTTATCTCTCCTTGCTATTCTTTGGAACTCTGCATTCAAATAGATATATCTTTCCTTTTCTCCTTTGCTTTTCACTTCTCTTCTTTTCACAGCTGGTTGTAAGGCGTCCTCAGATAGCCATTTTGCTTTTTTGCATTTCTATTTCTTGGGGACGATATTGTTCCCTGTCTCCTGTGCAATGTCATGAATCTCCGTCCATAGTTTCTCATGCACTCTGTCAGATCTAGGCCCTTAAATCTGTTTCTCACTTCCACTGTATAGTCATAAGGGATTTGCCGTAGGTCATACCTGAATGGTCTAGTGGTTTTCTCCACTTTCTTCAATTTAAGTCTGAATTTGGCAATAAGGAGTTCATGATCTGAGCCACAGTCAGCTCCCAGTCTTGATTTTGCTGACTGTATAGAGCTTCTCCATCTTTGGCGGCAAAGAATATAATCAATGTGATTTCGGTGTTGACCATCTGGTGATGTCCATGTGTAGAGTCTTCTCTTGTGTTGATAGAAGAGGGTATTTGCTATGACCAGTGCTTTCTCTTGGCAGAACTCTATTAGCCTTTGCCCTGCTTCATTCTGTACTCCAAGGCCAAATTTGCCTGTTACTCCAGGAGTTTCTTGACTTCGTACTTTTGCATTCAAGTCCCTTATAATGAAAAGGACATCTTTTTTGGGTGTTAGTTCTTGGGTGATGGTCTTGTAGGTCTTCATAGAACTGTTCAACTTCAGCTTCTTCAGTGTTTCTGGTCGGGGCATAGACGAGGATTACCATGATATTGAATGGTTTGCCTTGGAAACCAACAGAGATCATTCTGTCGTTTTTGAGATTGCATCCAAGTACTGCATTTCAGACTCTTTTGTTGACAGTGATGGCTACTCCATTTCTTCTAAGGGATTCCTGCCCACAGTAGTAGATATAATGGTCATATGAGTTAGATTCATTCATTCCAGTACACCTTAGTTCGCTGATTCCTAGAATGTTTATGTCCACTTTTTTCATCTCCTGTTTGACCACTTCCAATTTGCCTTGATTCATGAACCTAACATTCCAGGTTCCTATGAATATTGCTCTTTACAGCATCGAACCTTGCTTCTATCCCCAGTCCCATCCACAACTGAGTGCTGTTGAAGCATGGTGGCTGCAATGGCTCAGAAGCACAGCTGAGAGGAGCTACCCCACATCCAAGGTCAGGGGGCGGCGGCCAAGAGGATCTACCCTACGTCCAAGGAAAGGAGCAGCAGCTGCACTTTACTGGAGCAGCCGTGAAGAAATACCCCATGTCCAAGGCAAGAGAAACCCAAGTTAAGACGGTAGGCACTGAGAGAAGGCTTCAGAGGGCAGACAGACTGAAAACACAATCATAGACAACTAGCCAATCTGATCACATGGACCACAGCCTTGTCTAACTCAATGGAACTAACCCATGCCGTGTAGGGCCACCCAAGACGGATGGGTCATGGTGGAGAGGTGTGACAGAATGTGGTCCACTGGAGAAGGGAATGGCAAACCACTTTAGTATTCTTGCCTTGAGAACCCCATGAACAGTATGAATAGTATGCCACTTGTCAGAGGCTAGAAAAAGACTCTTAATAGTACCATAGCTGAGGCAGCTGAGGCAGCTGGCATCCAGCACACTTGGTACCGCCAGGGTCCCTGCAATCCAAACAGCTGCACCACCTCCACACCCGGTCCTCACTGGGCAAGTCCTCCAGGGCAGCCTCAGGAGCAAACTCCTGTGGATTATCCACATGCAGAATAGAGATTGAGAGGGTATCAGGCAGGAACCAAGGGGTCTCCAAACGGGGGAAATAGGCAGCAACTGTCAGAGATTTTTTTATCTCTCTCTTAAGTGGCAGGATTTGTTATAGCCAAACACTCCAGGAAACAAACTCACTCAGAAGGACAGTGTGGATACTGGAGTGCAGTTTATTACACAGGCGGGTCCAAGGCAGAGTTTCCTGTTTAGCCAGGGACCCTGACGAACTTTTGTGAACACCTTATATGCATTAAGTGTACTGCTCAAGTCCACATCCCCAAATTCCCTAAGCCTATCCTGGAAAATGTTAAAGGGAGATACAATCAGGTACAGCCATGATTCATAATCAGAAAGGTCAGTTATACATTGTAACCTACACCAATAGGTGCCATAAAGATTACGAAGGTGATTGACTACACAGGGGATTATTACATTCTTTCTGGCGAAGGGAAATCTTGGTGTGGGATCTGGTGTCTATCAGGCTGGGAGGTCTGTTCTGTCATAGGTATGTGATCTCCATGGCCTCCAGGAACATAGTCCAAAGTTCACTGGGAATGTAAGATGGATTTTCCTTCCTTTTCAAGATGGAGTCAACTCAGCCTGTTCCTTTCCTCTAACTACAAGTGTTAGATATTTTCCCCTTCTCTATAGAAACTTAAAAAGAGGTTTCTTTTAAAATTTTGTGTTGCCATGACAACACCCAGTTCCACCTGAACTTAACTTTTCTCAAACCTTAAGCTAATCAATGTATTTTTCTTATGGAAATGTTTGTCTTAAGCTATGTTAATGAACTATGTATTTATCCTAGACTCTGTCTTCAAGTTGGTTCTGCCTAAGACTCACAACCGTAAATATAATATGCCTAGCTGCTGTTAACAGAGAAGGCAATGGCACCCCACTCCAGTACTCTTGCCTGGAAAATCCCATGAATGGAGGGCCTGGTGGGCTGTAGTCAATGGGGTCGCTAAAAGTTGCACACGACTGAGTGACTTCACTTTCACTTCACTTTAAGACTCAGAACCAACTTGACAAACCAGTATATTTTACTCATACAAATGTTCTCTTAAGCTATGTTAATAAGACAGTATTTACTTGGAAACTTGCCTTTCTTCAAGATTCATGTCAATCATTTTATGGCCTGGGACCACTCACCTTGTGCGAATGTTATCTCAGAATGCATATTGTGGGTGAGGGGCCTGGTGCCATTCTCTGAGTTTTGAGACATTTCTTTTCTCCAATTAGCAACATGCGAGTAGCTATATAACATCTAGCTAGCAGGGAAGCACTCTTTCTGCCCGCTTCTGATGTCTATGTCAGAAGCTTTCTCTATCCTTTTTATACTTTATAAAACTTTATTACACAAAAGCTCTGTGCGATCAAGCCTCATCACTAGTCCCAGATAGAATTCTTCTACTCTGGAGGCCAAGAATCCCAGCATCTTTCACAGCTCAGCAACAACCTTTCAAGATAAAAACACAATTGAAATGGAGGGGCAATGGGGCTAAGGAGGAGGAGCAAATACCTTCCCACCAATAATACAAGCTGCAGATTAAATCCACACACTCGACTAGGCAGACTCTCTGTCTTTGGAGCATATGAAAGAACAATGAGAGTTCCCACAAAAGGAAATGCACTAACTCTTTCAACTGTGGACACTGGGGGCAAGAACACCAAACAGTAGGACAAGATTTGAGTCTGAGCTATTCCCACAGTAGGTCCAGAGACCACACCAGTATTGGAGGGAACCCTAAGGAGACACAGATGATCTGTGACAGTGAAGGAAAGGACACTGATAGCTGAGATCTGAGGTAAATATTTATCATTCTTTTATTTTGATTTGTTCTATTATTGGTTCTGGATTCTTTTTCTTTTCCCCCTGTTGCTGTGGTTGTTGATATTATTATTCCTGTTAATTCTACTTAGTCTTTTGAGAACTTCTTTTTAATCACACTTTATATTTCTTTCATATGCTTGTGAGAGAGCTAATTCTTAAGTAAGTTGATAAGGAGTCCCGGGCCCTCAAGGAGAAAGGGGTCCAGGGCTCTCAAGGAGGAGAAAAAACAAACATTTTTTTCTATGTTACTTTGTCTTAGTCGAATAAGATGTTTATTCTTAAACTCTGAGTTGTTATGACAACAATTTTCAAGACTAACTTTCCTTAAGCTCAGAGCTAATGATTACACAACAAAACAACTCATCTTGCTCAAGGATATGTTTTTCCTTAAGCTCTGTGCTAATGATTTTATAAGAACAATGTATCTTGAGGATATGTTTCTCCGTCTTAACAAGAACCTTCTGACTAATCTTAGATGATCTTGTTATCTTAAGATGTATGTTGTACCAGTGGGTCTGGTAAGACATTTCTATTGCTAGTTCTAATATTGTTAATTTAAAATGTATGTTGTGGGAGTTCAGTTCAATTCAGTACAGTCAATCAGTTGTGTCTGACTCTTGAAACACCATGAACTACACCATGCCAGGTTTCCCTGTCCATCACCAACTCCTGGAAGTTGTTCAAACTCATGTCCATTGAGTCAGTGATGCCATCCAACCATCTCATCCTCTGTCATCCCCTTCTTCTCCTGCCTTCAATCTTTCCCAGCATCAAGGTCTTTTTCAGTGAATCAGTTCTTCACATCAGGTGGCCAAAGTATTCAAGTTTCAGCTTCAGCATCAGTCCTTCCAGTGAATATTCAGGACTGATTTCCTTTAGAATGGACTGGTTGGATCTTCTTGCAGTCCAAGGGACTGTCAAGAGTCTTCTCCAACAACACAGTTCCAAAGCATCAATTCTTTGGTACTCAGCTTTCTTTATCATCCAAGTCTCACATCCATACATAACTGCTGGAAAAACCATAGCTTTGACTAGACAGACTTTTGTTGGCAAAGTAATGCCTCTGCTTTTCAATATACTGTCTAGGTTCAGCACAGCTTTTCTTCCAAGGAGCAAACGTCTTTTAATTTCATGGCTGCAGTCACCATCTGCAGTGATTTTGGAGTGCAAAAAAATAAAGTCTCTCCCTGTTTCCATTGTTTCCCCATCTATTTTCCATGAAGTGATGGGACCAGATGCCATGATCTTAGTTTTCTGTATGTTGAGTTTTAAGCCAACTTTTTCACTCTCTGCTTTCGCTTTCATCAAGAGGCTCTTTAATTCCTCTTCACTTTCTGCCATAAGGGTGGTATCATCTGTGTACTGACATCATTGCTATTTCTCCTGGAAATCTTGATTCCTGCTTGTACTTCATCCAGCCCGGCATTTCACATGATATACTTTACATAGAAGTTAAATAAGCAGGGTGACAATATACAGCCTTGACGTACTACTTTCCTGATTTAGAACCAGTCTGTGGTTCCATGCCTCATGTGGGTGTCGTCCCCTGGCCTCCACTGGCCGGTGGCATCCCTGGATGGAGCAATGCCCTCAGTCCCTGAGAGGGGGAAGCTGGGTGCAGCAGGTTGTGTGTGTGAGGGCCATGGAGGCCACCAGTATGCAGTGGGAGAGCGTTCTCCCAGGCCGGTTGTGGCTCTGGGTGTAGGCAGAGGTGGGTGTGACCAGTTCTAACTGTTGCTTCTTGACCTCTGTACAGGTTTCTCAGAAGGCAGGTAAGGTGGTTTGGTATTCCCATCTCTTGAAGAATTTTCCACAGTTTGTTATGATCCACATAGTCAAAGGCTTTGGTGTAGTCAATAAAGGAGAAATAGATATTTTTCTGGAACTCTCTAGCTTTTTCTATGATCCAGTAGATGTTGGCAATTTGACCTCTGGTTCCTCCGCCTTTTCTAAATCCAGCTTGAACATCTCGAAGTTCACAGTTCACATACTGTTGAAGCCTGACTTGGAAAATAGTGAGCTTTACTTTTCTAGTTTGTGAGATGAATGCAATTATGCATAGTTTGAACAGTCTTTGGCACTGCCTTTCTTAAGGATTAGAACGAAAACTGACCTTTTCCAGTCCTGTGGCCACTGCTGAGATTTCCAAATTTACTGGCATATTGAGTGAAGCGCTTTCACAGCATCATCTTTTAGGATTTGAAATAGCTCAACTGGAATTTCATGACATCCACTAGCTTTATTCATAGTGATGCTTCCTGAGGCCCACTTGACTTTGCATTCCAGGATGTTTGGCTCTAGGTGAGTGATCACACCATCATGGTTATCTGGGTCATGAAGATCTTTTTTGTACTGTTCTGTGTATTCTTGCCACCTTTTTTTTTTTTTTTTTAACATCCTCTGCTTCTGTTAGGTCCTTTATTGTGAACATCTTTGCATGAAATGTTCCCTTTGTATCTCTAATTTTCCTGAAGAGATCTCTAATCTTTCCCATTCTGTTGTTTTCCTCTATTTCTTTGCATTGATCACTGAGGAAGGCTTTTTTATCTCTCCTTGCTATTCTTTGAAACTCTACATTCAAATGAGTAAATCTTTCCTTTTCTCCTTTGCCTTTCACTTCTCTTCTTTTCTTAGCTGTTTGTAAGGCCTCCTCAGACAGCCATTTTGCCTTTTTGCATTTTTTTTCTTGGGGATGATCTTGATCACTGCCTCCTGTACAATGGCACGAGCCTCCGTCCATAATTCATCAGGCACTCTGTCTGTCAGATCTAATCCCTTGAATCTATTTGTCACTTCCACTGTTGGAGTCGGTATGTTAAAAATATATAAGGCCTTGACCATACTAGCGTGTGGGACACTCTCCATCTGCATTCTGATGTCTGTGTCAGAAGCTTTCTCTGTCCTTTTTCACTGTGATAAAACTTCTGCATTTTATTACACAAAAGCTCTGAGTGATTAAGCCTGGTGCCCAATCCCAAAACTGAATCTTCTTGTTCAGACATCACAAATCCAACATCATTCACTGTAAGATGTCACTTCTACCTCTACACTGGCCTTTTGTGGTTCTGTGGGGTTTTTTTTTTTTTCAAATTAAAAAAATATACATTTTTTTGGTTTGTTATTTTCATTACTGTTCTTTTCCTGCTGTAGTTATTTCTTAATATATATAAATCTTTTAAATATAATTCTATTTAACTTAGCTTTTCTACTTTTCCTTTCTTTCATTCTCTTTCTTCCTTTTTTCACCATGTTTGTTAGTTTTGTGGGTTTTTTTGTTTTTGTGTTTTTTGCTTTATTCTCCAGTTGGCACTCTGCTTTGGTTTTGTTTTCCAGTTTGTGTTTTAGTTAGTTTTTTTTTTTTTTCCCCTCAATATCATTTTTAGTATTCTTTGCTTGCCAGATCACTCTCTTGTACTTTTTCTTTGTACTATTTTGGTTTTGTTTGTGTGTATGTACATGAGTATATGTGAATTCCATTATTTTTTTGTTATTTTTCTGATTTTGTATTTACCATTTGCCTGGGGTTCATCTTTTGTTTCTTGTTGTTGTGTGTTTATTTTAACCCCCTTTAATGACATAACAAATGACTTGTAGAATCACAGTTCCCCAGCCAGAGATCAGCCCTGAGTCTTTGGATTGGGTCCTGGACCCAAGACCCTAGACTGCCAGAGAATTCCTAACCCTAGGGAATATTAATCAGTGAGAACTCCTGTGAAGGCCTCCACAAGTATACAAGACCCAGCATCACCCAACTGCTGGGAGCAGACAGTGTAAGATGCCTCACATAAAAGAGAAGCAAGACAAAAACACAAGCCTAGTCATCGGTCTACAGGGTTCCCACGGATAGCTCAAAACATACTACCTCACACATCCCTGCTTATCAGAGGGGGAAAAAACAATTCACCTTTTCCTACCAGAACACAGGCACAAATCCCTCCCAATACAAACCCTACACAAACCACTAAACCAACCTAACCCACCAAGGTCAGAAACCAAGATGAAGAAGGAATATGACCCTAAAGCCTAGGAAAAGGAGACCTCAAGAACTGTAAGTTAGAAAAAAAAAAAAAAATGAAAGGACAGAAAAATATTATGCAAATTAAGGTACAAATTATAAACTCACAAGGCCAAATAAACAAAGAGGAAATAGGCAAACTACCCAAAAAACAGAGTAATGTTAGAAAAGATGATCCAAAACTTTGAAAATAGAATGGAGAAAATGAAAGAATAAATTAACACATTTACCAAGGACCTAGAAGAAATAAAGAATAAACAAACAGAAATGAATGACACAATTACTGAAATTAAAAATACTTTAGAAGGAATTGATAGCAGAATAACTGAGGCAGAAGACGGATTTAGTGAGCTGGAAGATACAATGGTGGAAAGAACTACTGAAGAGCAGAATAAAGGGAAAAAAATGAAAAGAATTGAGGATAGCCTCAGAGACCTGTGAGACAATATTAAATGCACTAACATTCAAATTATAGGGGTACCAGAAGAAGAAGAGAAAAAGAAAAGGTCTGAGAATATTTCTGAAGAGATATAGTCAAAAAATTCTCCAGCATGGGATAGGAAATAGTCAATCGAGTCCAAGAAGCACAGACAGCCCCATACAGGGCAAACCCAAGAAGAAACATGCTGAGACACATAATAATTAAACTGACAAAGACTAAACACAAAAAAAGAATACTAAAAGCAGCAAGGGAAAAGCAATAAATAACATACTAAGGAAACCCCAAAAGATTAACAGCTAATCTTTCAGCAGAAATTCTTCAGGCCAGAAGGGAATGGCAGGATATATTTAAATTACTGAAAGGGAAAAATCTACAACCAGTATTATTCTACCTGGCAAGGATCTCATTCAAAATTGATAGAGAAATCAAAAGGTATACAGACAAGCAAAAGTTAAGAGAATTTAGTACCACCAAACTCAAAAGTTATGACCAACCTAGATAGCATATTGAAAAGCAGAGACATTATTTTGCCAAAAAAGGTCCATCTAGTCAAGGTTATGGTTTTCCCAGTGGTCATGTATGGATGTGAGAGTTGGACTGTGAAGAAAGCTGAGCGCTGAAGAATTGATGCTTTTGAACTGTGGTGTTGGAGAAGACTCTTGAGAGTCCCTTGGACTGCAAGGAGATCCAACCAGTCCATTCTGAAGGAGATCAGCACTGGGATTTCTTTGGAAGGACTGATGCTAAAGTTGAAACTCCAGTACTTTGGCCACCTCATGCGAAGAGTTGACTCATTGGAAAAGACTCTGATACTGGGAGGGATTGGGGGCAGGAGGAGAAGGGGACGACAGAGGATGAGATGGCTGGATGGCATCACTGACTCGATGGACATGAGTCTGAGTGAACTCCAGGAGTTGGTGATGGACAGGGAGGCCTGGTGTGCTGCGATTCATGGGGTCGCAAAGAGTCGGACACGACTGAGCGACTGAATTGAACTGAATTGAACTGAATTGAACTGAAACTAGCTTTTAAACAAATGTTAAAGTGACTTCTATAGGCAGGAAACACAAGAGAAGAAAAAGACTGACAAAAACCCAAAGCAATTAAGAAAATGCCATGGACTGTGCCCTCACAGGGCACCTGGGAGCCCAAGTGACTTAGACTCTCCTGTGGTATAGCAACTGTGAGATCTCCCCACACACACCAGTAGCATTTGTTTGCAGTGTCCCTCCCTCTCCACAGCACGACTGAGCAAGTGAGCCCAAATAAGTGACCACTTTCACCCCGTCATGTCAAGGTGGAAATCAGACACTGAAGAGAGACTTGCAAGCAGAGGAGGCCAACCTAAGCAAAAAAAGAAAAAGAAGAAGGGGGAATCGCCCCAGAGGTGGCAGGTGCAACAGATTAAAATCCTGCAGTTAAGCTGAGACTGTGCATTTGAGGGGCACCTGTAGACTTTGAGAACAAGTACAAGCCAGAACAATGGATTATCTAACACTGGACTGACTATACACTAACAAGAGCTCCAGAGACATTCCTAGATATGTTGGAGGAATTTCTGAGTAGGCAACTTGACTGGAGAAGGAAAACAGAGGAATCACATGAACATCCACCTCACTACCATATATATCCCCATGCCTCATTAAAAAATTTTTTTAAATTATTTTTAATTTTAAAAAATGTTATTATTTCTTTAATTTCTTTTTTTATTGTATTTTTTCCTCCATTTCTTCTCCTTTCCTCCCCTTGTCTTTTTCTTTTTTCTTTCAAACTGTTCTAATATGGTTCTTTATTACTCCTTTAACTTTTTTTTATACCCTACTTTTACCTTTCTAAAAAAAAAAAAAGAAAGAAACTTATTTTTTGAGTAAGTTCCATATTTTTAAATTTTTGTACTTTATTTTGTCTTTTTAACATTGTAATTTTGAGAGTATAATTTTTTCTAGGTATTTAATTTTTGTTTTTTGATTTATTGTTATTAACTTTGTATCTTTAAGAGGTTAATTTTTAGTACCCGTTTTTACTTAGGGATTTGACTACTGGCTTGATTGCTCTCTTCATTTTTGACTCTCTCTTCTCTCCTCTTGGTCACCTCTTTCTCCTTCTTCCCTCTTCTATTCTCTATATAACTTTGTGAATCTCTTTGGGTATTCCTGGCTGTGAAGAGTTGTTTCATCATTGACCTAGGGGTTTTACATACTGTGCTGTGTGGATGGAGATGTCTTGATGCTATTGTAAGAGGTTGTGACTAAAACCCAGAGCCAGGGGACTCAACTTCAGAATTTTGGATCATCATAGAGCTCCTGACCACAGGGAACATTAATAGACGACAGCCGACTCAAGTCTCCATACCTACACTGAATCCAAGCTCCACCCAAGAGCCAGCAATTTCCAGCGTCTTTGTTGCTGCTGCTAAGTCGCTTGAGTCATGTCCGACTCTGTGCAACCCCATAGACGGCAGCCCACCAGGCTCCCCCCATCCCTGGGATTCTCTAGGCAAGAATACTGGAGTGGATTGCCATTTCCTTCACTTTGTTAGCAGACCCCAATTTGCAGGTTGACACCCACCATATATCCTGCAGTGTCCCAGAACTGAAAATACACATTTGGAACAAAACTTTCCATGAAAGAAGTGGTGTGAACTGGTTGTTCTCTGTGTGGTGAGTGGCCTTATGAGCCTAGGTGTTGTAGGAGATGAGCTCTTAGTATTGAACTCCAAGCACAGTGTCTCCTTAAGAAAACTACCTGCTTGTGCAAAGAATTGACTGTCGTGAAGAGAAAATCAGCACCCAAAGCATCTTCATAGGTGGGTTTGCAAATGAAACATTATAGTTTTCACAGGGTGAGCACACTGTTTTTGTAAGCAGTCCCCATTTGGCAAGTTGACAACCAGCATATTTCTCTGCAGTGTCCCAAAAATGAAAATACACACTTGGAACAAACTGAACTTTCTACAAGAAAGTGGTATGACTGGCTTGTTCTCTGTCTGTTGACTGGCATACCCATACAATACATTATGAACATAGGTGTTCTAGGAGATGAGCTCCTAGTAAGGAGATCCCAGCACAGTGTTGCCTTCAGAAGTGTCATTTGCTTGTGCTAACAATTAACTGGTGAGGAGAGAACCAGTACCCAAAGTGTTTTTCTAGGTGGGTTTGAGAGTGAAACATTCTAGCTATCAGAGGGTGAGAACACTGTTTTTGTAAGCAGACCAAATTGGCAGGTTCGCACACAGGATATTTCCCTGCAGTGTCTCAGAAATGAAAATATACATTTGAGACAAACTGAACATTTCCATGAAGGAAGTGGTGGGAACTAGTTGTTCTCTGTGTTGAGTGGCATATCCATGCAACGTAATGTGAACCTGGCTGTTCAAGGAGATGAGCTCCTATTATTGAGATCCATGCACAGTGTTTCCTTTAGAAAAGCCACTTGCTTGTGTCAAAAATGGAGTGTAATGAAGAGAGAATCAGCACCGAAAATGTTTTCCAGGGTGGGTTTGAGAGTGAAACTTCCTACCATTCAAAGGGGAAAAAACTGTTTTAGCGCTCTGGCCAAAAATAGCCAGTTCAAAACTGCTGCTGCTGCTGCTAAGTCGCTTCAGTCGTGTCCAACTCTGTGCGACCCCAGAGTCGGCAGCCCACCAGGCTCCCCCATCCCTGGGATTCTCCAGGCAAGAACACTGGAGTGGGTTGCCATTTCCTTTTCCAATGCATGAAAGTAAAAAGTGTAAGTGAAGTCTGTTTTCCTAAATGAGTCCTAGGTGAATGTGAGAATGAAATATGCTACCTTTAAAGGGTGAGCATACTCTTTTTGCCATAAGTCCCCAATTAGCAGGATCACAACCGGCATATTTCCTTGCAGTGTCCAGCCCTGAAACTACACACTTGGGACAAACTGAACCTTTCCATGAAGGACAGAAGCTTAGAACAGAAACTTTCCATGAAGAACAGAAGCTTAGAACAGAAGCTTTCCATGAAGGAAGTGGTGCAAACTGGTTGTTCTCTGTGTGGTTCTGCCATAACCATACAATGCATTTTGAACCTTGGTTTCTCTAGGTCATGAGATAACAGTAAGGAGATCCAAGCACAGTGTTTCTTCAGAAAGTCATGAGCTGCTGCCAAAATTGATGGCAGTGAAGAGAGAATCAGCACCCAAAATGTTTTCCAAACACCCAAAGTGCTTTCCTAGGTAGGTTTGAGAAAGACACATTCTTGCTTTCATAGGATGAGAACAGGGTTTGCTAGCAGACCCCAAATCCCAGGTTCATACACAGCATGTTTCCTTGCAGTGTCTCAGTACTGAAATTATACACTTGAGTCAATAACCTTTTGACACAGCAAGTGTGGTGAACTGTTTGTTGTCTGTTGAGCTGCATAACCATACAAGGCATCATGAGACTCAGTGTTCTATGAGAGGAGCTCTTAGGAAGGAGATCCAAGCACAGTGATTCTTCAGAAAAGCCACTTGCTGGTGACAAAAATTGACTGTAGTGAAGATAGAATCAGCACCCAAAGTGTTTTCCTGTATGGATTGGAGAGTGGAACAGTCTAGCTTTCACAGGGTGAGAGCAGTGTTCTTGCCAGCAGAACTCAGATGGCAGGTTCATACTTCCCTGCAGTGTCCCAACCTTGAAAATAAAGACTTGGGACAAAATGGACATTTCCACAAGGAAACAGTTGAACTGACTGTTCTCTGTGTGTGCATGACATAAAAATAAACACATTATAAAAGTTGGTGTTCTATGCAATCCCTATCAAGCTACCAACAGTATTCTTCACAGAGCTAGAACAAATAATTTCACAATTTGTATGGAAATACAAAAAACCGCGAATAGCCAAAGCGATCTTGAGAAAGAAGAATGGAACTGGAGGAATCAACCTACCTGACTTCAGGCTCTACTACAAAGCCACAGTTATCAAGACAGTATGGTACTGGCACAAAGACAGAAATATAGATCAATGGAACAAAATAGAAAGCCCAGAGATAAATCCACACACATATGGACACCTTATCTTTGACAAAGGAGGCAAGAATATACAATGGATTAAAGACAATCTCTTTAACAAGTGGTGCTGGGAAATCTGGTCAACCACTTGTAAAAGAATGAAACTAGAACACTTTCTAACACCATACACAAAAATAAACTCAAAATGGATTAAAGATCTAAACGTAAGACCAGAAACTATAAAACTCCTAGAGGAGAACATAGGCAAAACACTCTCTGACATACATCACAGCAGGATCCTCTATGACCTACCTCCCAGAATATTGGAAATAAAAGCAAAAATAAACAAATGGGACCTAATTAACCTTAAAAGCTTCTGCACATCAAAGGAAACTATTAGCAAGGTGAAAAGACAGCCTTCAGAATGGGAGAAAATAATAGCAAATGAAGCAACTGACAAACAACTAATCTCAAAAATATACAAGCAACTCCTACAGCTCAACTCCAGAAAAATAAATGACCCAATCAAAAAATGGGCCACAGAACTAAATAGACATTTCTCCAAAGAAGACATACAGATGGCTAACAAACACATGAAAAGATGCTCAACATCACTTATTATCAGAGAAATGCAAATCAAAACCACTATGAGGTACCATTTCACACCAGTCAGAATGGCTGCGATCCAAAAGTCTACAAATAATAAATGCTGGAGAGGGTGTGGAGAAAAGGGAACCCTCTTACACTGTTGGTGGGAATGCAAACTAGTACAGCCACTATGGAGAACAGTGTGGAGATTCCTTAAAAAACTGGAAATAGAACTGCCTTATGATCCAGCAATCCTACCGCTGGGCATACACACTGAGGAAACCAGCAGGGAAAGAGACACGTGTACCCCAGTGTTCATCGCAGCACTGTTTATAATAGCCAGGACATGGAAGCAGCCTAGATGCCCATCAGCAGATGAATGGATAAGAAAGCTGTGGTACATATACACAATGGATATTACTCAGCCGTTAAAAAGAATACATTTGAATCAGTTCTAATGAGGTGGATGAAACTGGAGCCTATTATACAGAGTGAAGTAAGCCAGAAGGAAAAATACCAATACAGAATACTAACGCATATATATGGAATTTAGAAAGATGGTAACAATAACCCGGTGTACGAGACAGCAAAAGAGACACTGATGTATAGAACAGTCTTATGGACTCTGTGGGAGAGGGAGAGGGTGGGAAGATTTGGGAGAATGGCATTGAAACATGTAAAATATCATGTATGAAACGAGTTGCCAGTCCAGGTTCGATGCACGATACTGGATGCTTGGTGCTAGTGCACTGGGACGACCCAGAGGGATGGTACGGGGAGGGAGGAGGGAGGAGGGTTCAGGATGGGGAACACATGTATACCTGTGGCGGATTCATTTTGATATTTGGCAAAACTAATACAATTATGTAAAGTTTAAAAATAAAATAAAATTAAAAAAAATAAAATAAAAGGGAAAAGAGAAAAAAAAAGTTGGTGTTCTATGAGATGAGCTCCTAGGATGGAGATCCAAGCACATTGTGTTCTTTAATAGTGTCACTTCCTTGCACCAATTGACTGTAGTGAAGAGAAAGTCAGCACCCAAGCTGTTTTCCTAGGTGGCTTTGAGAATGAAACATCCTAGCTTTCAAAAGGTGAGAAAAGTGTTTTTGTCCGCTGAATGTAAATGGTCGATTCACAACCAGCATATATCTCTGCTGTGTCTCAGCACTAGAAATGCACAGTTGGGACAAATCAAAACTTTGCATTTAAAAAATTGTGTGGTCTGCCGCCGGCTATCTCTGGAGTATTACTCAGCCATTAAAAAGAATACATTTGAATCAGTTCTAATGAGATGGATAAAACTGGAGCCTATTATACAGAGTGAAGTAAGCCAGAAAGAAAAACACCAATACAGTATACTAGCACATATATATGGAATTTAGAAAGATGGTAACAATAACCCTGTGTATGAGACAGCAAAAGAGACACTGATGTATAGATCAGTCTTATGGACTCTGTGGGAGAGGGAGAGGGTGGGGAGATTTGGGAGAATAGCACTGAAACATGTATAATATGTATGAAATGAGTCACCAGTCCAGGTTTGATGCACGATACTGGATGCTTGGGGCTGGTGCACTGGGACGACCCAGAGGGAGGGTAGGGGAGGGAGGAGGGAGGTGGGTTCAGGATGGGGAATGCGGGTATACCTGTGGCGGATTCATTTCGATATTTGGCAAAACTAATACAATATTGTAAAGTTTAAAAATAAAATTAAATTAAAAAAAATTGTGTGAACTGTTCTGTATGTGGAAAGTGGCAAACCCATATGACACACTATGAACCTAGGTGTTGTGTAAGCAGAGCTCTTAGTAAGGTGAGTTAGGCAGATTTTCCTTCAGAAAAGTAACTTGCTTGCGCTAAAAACTGACACTAGTGAAATGAGAATCAAACTGCTTTTGTAAGTGGCTTCAAAGTAAAACATTCTGGGTTTTACAAGGTGAGCACAGGAGTCCACAACTGGCAAGTTCACACCCAGCATATTTCCTTGCAGTGTACCAAAATTGAAAGAACTCACTCTGAATAAACTGAACGTTTCCACGAAGGAAGTGGTGTCAACTGGTTGATCTCTGTGTCGTGAGTGGCCTAGCCCTAGAACACATTCTGAACCTATGGGCAGAGCTCCTAGTAAGGAGATCCAAGCACAGTGTTTCTTTAGAAAAGTCTCAAGCTGGTGACAAAAATTGACAATAGTGAAGAGAGAATCAGCATCCAAAGTGTTTTCCCAAACACCCAAATTGTTTTTCCAGGTGGGTTTGAGAATGACACATTCTTACTTTCACAGGATGAGAGCTGAGTTTGTGCTAGCAGACCCCAATTGCCAGGTTCACACCTAGCATGTTTCGTTAGGGTGTCTCAACACTGAAAATACACACTTGAGTTAAACAACTTTTTGACAATAGAACTGGAGTGAAGTGGTTTTTCTAAGCATGCTGAGTTGCATAACCAAACGAGGCATTATGAACCGAGGTGTTCTATGAGATGAGTTCCCAGTAAGGTGATCCAAGCATGGTGTTTCTTCAGAATAGTTACTTGATAGTGACAAAAATAGACTGGAGTGATGGGAGAATCAGCACCCAACGTGTTTTCCTCGGTGGTTTCAAGAATGTCAGATTCAAGCTTTCACAGTATTTGAGAAGTGATTTTGATAGCAGACCCCAATTCTTAGGTTCACATTGAGAGTAATCCCCTGCAATATCCCAGAACTGAAAATACACACTTGGGTCAAACCAAAACATTCCATGAAGGAAGTGGTGTGAACTGGTTGTTTTGCTGTGTGTGGAGTGGCATAACCATACAAGGCATTATGAGCCTAGGTGTTCTAGGAGATAAGCTCTTAGGAAGGAGATCCAAGGACAGTGTTTCATTCAGAAAACTCACTTGCTTGATCCAAGAACTGACTGTAGTGAACAGAGAATAGGCACCAAAGACTCTTCCCAGCTTGGTTTGAAAGTGAAACATTTTTGCTTTCATGGGTTGAACACACTGTTTTGGTATCTGTCCCCAACTGGCAAGTTCACCCTCAGCACATTTCCTTGCAGGGTCCCAGAATTGAGATTATGCACTTGGAACCAACAGAACCTTTCCATGAAGGAAGTGGTGTGATCTGCTTGTTTTCTGTGTGGTGACTCCCATAACCATACAATGTATCTTGATTCCAGGTTGTTCTAGGAGATGAGACCCCAGTCAGGGTATCCAAGCACAGTGTTTCTTCAGAAAAGCCACTACCTGGCAATAAAAAAAATGACTGGAGTGAGGACAGAATCAGCACCCAAAGTGTTTTCCTATTTTCCTAGGTGGGTTTGACAGTGACACACTCTAACTTTCACAGGGTTAGAGCAGTGTTTTTGCCAGCAGAACTCAAATGTCAGGTTCACACCTGTCCTATTTCCCTGCAGTGTCCCAGCCTTGAAAATACACACTTGGGACAAACTGAACCTTTCCATGAAGAAGTGTGTGAACTGGCTGTTCTCTGTGTGCTGTGTGGCAGAAAAATCAATGAATTATGAATGTTGGTGTTCTATGAGATGAGCACTAAGATGGAGATCCAAGCACATTGTTTCCTTTAGTAGTGTCACTTCCTTGCATTAACTGACTGTAGTGAAGAGAAAGTCAGCACCCAAGGTGTTTTCCTAGCTGGCTTTGAGAGTGAAACATTCTAGCTTTCAAAGGGTGAGAAAAATGTTTTTGCCCACTGAACGTAAACAGCTGATACACACCCAGCATGTTTCTCTGCTGTTTCCTAGCACTAGAAATGCACAGCTAGGACAAACCAAACCTTTGCATGTAGAATGATGTGTACATTGTTCTCTGGGGGTGAGTGGCAAACCCATAAGACACAGAGTGAACCTAGGTGTTCTATAAGCAGAACTCTTAGGAAGGAGACTCAGGCACAGGTTTTCCTTCAGAAAAGTAACTTGCTTGCCTTAAAAATGGATGGTAGTGAAGTGAAAATAAGAACCAAAAGTATTTTTTTAGGTGGCTCCAGAGTGAAACATCCTAGGTGAGCAAACTGTTTGGCTAGCAGTCCACAACTGGCAAGTTCATACCCAGCATATTACCTGACACTGTACCAGAGCTGGAAGTACTTACTCAGAACTAAAACATTTCCACGAAGGAAGTGGTGTGAACTGGTTGATCTCTTGTTGTGAGTGGCCTACACCTAGAAGGCATTATGAACCTAGGTGTTCTATGGGTAGAGCTCCAGATAAGGAGATCCAAGCACGGTGTTATTTCAGAAAAGTCATAAGTAAGCTACCAACATTGACGGTAGCAAAGAGAGAATCAACACCCAAACTAGTATTTTCCTAGGTGGGTTTGAGAATGACACATTCTTGCTTTCAGAGGACGAGAGCAGAGTTTTTGCTAGCAGAGCCCAATTGCCATTTTCACACTCAGTGTATTTCCTTGCAGTGTCTCTGTACTGAAAATACTCACTTGAGTCAAACAACCTCTTGACAATGGAAGTGGAGTGACCTGGTTGCTCTCTGTGGGTTGAGCTGCATAACCATACAAGGAATTATGAACCTAGTCATTCTAGAAGATGAGCTCTTAGGAAGGAGATCCGAGCACCGTGTTTCAGTCAGAAAATTCACTTGCTTGCATCAGGAATTGACAGTAGTGAAGAAAGAATTAGAACCCTAAATGCTTTCCCAGGTGGGTTTGAGAGTGAAACAGTCTAGACTTCACAGGGTGAGAGAAATGCTTTTGTCAGCAGAACTCAAATGGCAGGTTCACACCCATCATACCTCCCTGCTGTGTCCCAGCCCTGAAAATACACACTTAGCACTAACTGAAGCTTTCCATAATGGATGTGGTTGAACTGATTTCTGTGTGGTGCGTGATATAAACTTAAACACATTAAGAACATTGGTGTTGTATGATTGAGCTCCTAGTATGGATATCCAAGAACATTGTTT
The DNA here is from genome assembly GCF_055505025.1 of Bos grunniens. NCBI lineage: Eukaryota > Metazoa > Chordata > Mammalia > Artiodactyla > Bovidae > Bos > Bos grunniens. The sequence goes on along the minus strand of NC_141179.1, from coordinate 2,029,590 downwards.
CTTTTAGTAGTGTCATTTCCTTGAACTTATGGACTGTAGCGAAGTCAATTACCCAAGGAAAACAAGCACTCAAGCTGTTTTCCTAGGAGGATTTGAGAGTGAAACACTATGGCTTTCAAAGGGTGAGAAAACAGTTATTGCACACTGATGGTCAATGGCCGAGTCAGACCCCACATGTTCCTCTGCAGTCTTGCAGCACTAGAAATATACATTTGGTACAGACAGGACCTTTGCATTTAGAAAGCCATGTGAAATGTTCTCTATGTAGTGAGTGGCAAACCCATACGACAGAGTAGGAACCCTACGTGTTCTATAAGAAGAGCTGGTAGTAAGGAGAGTCAGGTAGATTTTCCTTTCAAAAAGTTACTAACAATTGACGGTAATGAAATGAGAAGCAAAGTATTTTTGTAAGTTGCTTCATAGCAAAACATTCTAGGATTTACAGGGTAAGCACACTGTTTATGCTTAGGTGTCTACAACTGGCAAGTTCACACTCAGCATATTTCCTTGCAGTGTCCCAAACCTGAAACTACTCACCCGGAACAAAATGAACCTTTCCACGAAGGAAGTGGTGTGAACTGGTTGGTCTCTGTGTCATGAGTGACATAGCCCTAGAATATTCTATAAACCTTGGTGTTCCATGGGAAGAGGTCCTAGTAAGGAGATCCATATAGAATGTTTCTTCAGAAAAGTCAAGAGCTAGCAACAAAAATTGATGGTAGTGAAAGTGTTTTTTCAAACCCTGAAAGCTTTTCTCAGGTGGATTTAAGAATGACACATTCTTGCTTTCACAGGATGAGAGCAGTTTTGGCTAGTAGATCCCAAATGTCATGTTCATACCCATCATGTTTCCTTACAGTCTCTCAGCACTGAAAATACACACTTGAGTCAAACAACCTTTCGGTGAGGGAAATGGGGTGAACTCATTGTTCTCTGTGTGTGAAGTTGCGTAACCAAACAAGCCATTATGAACCTAGGTGTTCTATAAGACGAGCTCCTAGTAAGGCGTTTCTTCAGAATAGTCTCTTGATAGTGACAAAAAAATCGACAAGAGTGAAGGGAGAATCAGCACGCAAAGTGTTTTCCTTTGTGTTCCTTTGGGTTTTTAAAATGTTACATTCAAGTTTTCACTGTATTCAAGCAGTTTTTGCTGCTGCTGCTGCTGCTGCTAAGTCGCTTCAGTCGTGTCTGACTCTGTGCGACCCCATAGACGGCAGCCCACTAGGCTCCACCGTCCCTGGGATTCTCCAGGCAAGAACACTGGAGTGGGTTGCCATTTCCTTCTCCAATGCAGGAAAGTGAAAAGTGTAAGTGAAATGGCTAAGTCGTGTCTGACTCTTCGTGACCCCATGGACTGCAGCCCACCAGACTCCTCTGTCCATGGGATTTTCCAGGCAAGAGTGCTGGAGTGCTAGCAGACTCCAATTGGTAGGTTCACACCAAGAATAAATCCAAGCAATGTCCCAGCACTGAAAACAGACACTTGGGTCAAACCCAACCATTCCATGAAGGAAGTGGTGTGAACTGGTTCTTCACTGGGTATTTAGTGGCATAACCATACAAGGTGTTCTATAAGCAGAGCTTGTAGTAAGGAGACACAGGCAGTTTTTCCTTCAGCAAGTTAACTTGCTTGCACTAAAAATTGACAGTGGTGAAGTGAAAATCAGCACCCAAAGTGTTTTTATAAGTGGCTTCAGGGTGAAACCTTCTAGGATTTATAGGGTGAACACACTATTTTGCCAGCAGTCCACAACTGGTAAGTACACACCAGGCCTATTTCCTGAAAGTGTCCCAGAGTTGGAAGTACTCACTCTGAACAAACTGAACCTTTCCAAGAGGGAAGTGGTGTGAAGTGGTTGATCTCCGTGTCGTGAGTGGCATATGCCTACAACACATTATGAACCTAGGTGTTCTACATGCAGACCTCCTAGTAAGGAGATCCAAGTACAGTGTTTCTTCAGAAAAGGCATGCATTGGCCAGAAAAGTTGACAGTTGTGAAGAGAGAATCAGCACCCAAAATGTTTTTCTCAAACACCCAAATTGTTTTCCTCAGTGGGTTTGAGAATGACACATCTTGCTTTCACAGGATGAAAGCAGAGTTTTTGCTAGCAAACCCCAATTGCCAGGTTCACATCCAGCATGTTTCCTTGCAGTGGCTCAGCACTGAGAATATACACTTGAGTCAAACAACCTTTTGATATGGAAGTGGGGTGTATTGGCTGATCTCTGTGTGATGAGCTTCTTAACCATACTAGGCATTATGAACCTGGGTCTTCTATGAGAAGACCTCATATTAAAGCAATCCAAGCATGGCATTTCTTCATAGGAGTCACTTGATAGTGACGAAAAACTGACTTGAATGCAGGGAGAATCAGTACCCAAAGTGTTTTCATCAATGGGTTTTGAGAATGCCACACAAACTTTCACAGTATTCGATCAGTGTTTTTGCTAGCAGACCCCATTTGGCAGGTTCACACTGAGAATAAATCCCTGCAATGTCCTATCACAGAAAATATACACTTGGGTCAAACCAAAACTTCCCACAAATGAACTGGTGTGAAATGGTTTTTCACTGGATGTTTAGTGGCATAACCATACAAGGTGTTCTATAAGCAGAGCTTATAGTAAGGAGATGCAGGCAGTTTTTCCTTCACCAAAGTAACTTGCAAGCATTAAAAATTGATGATAGTGAAGTGAAAATCAGCACCCAAAGTGTTTTTGTAAGTGGACTCAGGGCGAAACCTTCTATTATTTATAGGGTGAGCACACTGTTTTGCCAGCAGTCCACTACTGGCAAGTTTATACCCAGCATATTTCCTGAAAGTGTCCCAGAGTTGAAAGGACTCACTTGGAACAAATTGAACATTTCCATGAAGGAAGTGGTATCAACTGATTGTTCTCTGTGCAGTGACAGCCTTAACCATATAATGCACTTTGAATCTAGCTTGTTCTCAGTGATGAGAATTCAATAAGGAGATCCAAGCAGTGTTTCTTCAGAAAAGCAACTTGCAGGTGATAAAAATTGACTGTAGTGGAGATGAAATCAGCACCCAAAGTGTTTTCCTAGGTGGTTTTGACAAACAGTCCAGCATTCACAGGGTGAGAGCAGTGTTTTGGCCAGCAGAACTCAAATGGCAGATTCACACCCATCATACTGCCCAACAATGTCTCAGCCTTGAAAATACAAACCTCGGACAAACTGAACCTTTCTACGAAAGGAGCAGTTGAACTGATGTTCTGTGTGTCGGGCATGGCAAAAAAATAAATGCATTACGAAGACGAGTTCTATGAGATGAATTCCTACTATGGAGATCAAAGCACATTGTGTCCTTTAGTAGTGTCACCTCCTTACATTAACTGTCTGTAGTGAAGAGAAAGTCAGCACTCAAGCTCCTTCCCCAAGGGGGTTTGAGATTGAAACACTATTAGCTTGCAAAGGGTGAGAAAACGGCGTTTGCCTGCTGAACCTAAATGGCTGAGGCACACCCCACATACTCCTCTGCTGTCTTGCAGCACTAGAAATGAACAGTTAGTACAAACTGAACCTTTGCAATTAGAAAATTATGTGAACTCTTCTCTATGTGGTAAGTGGCCAACTCATACAAGACAGTAGGAGCCTAGGTGTTCAATAAGCAGAGCTGGTAGTAAGGCCAGTCAGGCAAATTTTACTTTAGAAATACTACTTGCTTGCACTAAACATTGATGGTTGTGAACTGAGAATCAAAGTGTTTTTGTAAGAGGCTTCAGAGTGAAACGTTCTTGCATTTACAGGGTGAACACACTGTTTATGCCAGCAGTCCACAAATGGCAGGTTCACAAAACCAGCGTATTTCCTGGCACTGTTCCAAACTTGAATCTACTCACTTGGAACACACTGAACCTTTCCACAAAGACAGTGGTGTGCACTGGTTCATCTTTGTGTCATGAGTGGCATAACCCTACAATGTGTTATGAATCTAGGTGTTCTGCAGGTAGAGCTCCTAGTAAGGAGATGAAAACACAGCGCTTCTTCAGAAAAGTCACTGCTAGGTGACCAATATTGATGGTAGTGAGGGATCATCACTACCACCCAAAGTGTTTTCTCAAACACCCAAAGTGTTTCCCTAGGTGGGTTTAAGAATGACACATTCTTGCTTTCATAGGATGAGAGCAGACTTCTTGCTAGCAGAGCCCAGTTGCCAGTTTGACACCCAGCATGACGTCTAGTCAAGGCTATGGTTTTTCCTGTGGTCATGTATGGATGTGAGAGTTGGACTGTGAAGAAAGCTGAGTGCCGAAGAATTGATGCTTTTGAACTGTGGTGTTGGAGAAGATTCTTGAGAGTCCCTTGGACTGCAAGGAGATCCGACCAGTCCATTCTAAAGGAGATCAGTCCTGGGTGTTCTTTGGAAGGAATGATGCTAAAACTGAAACTCCAGTACTTTGGCCACCTCATGAAAAGCGTTGACTCATTGGAAAACTCTGATGCTGGGAGGAATTGGGGGCAGGAGGAGAAGGGGACGACAGAGGATGAGATGGCTGGATGGCATCACCGACTCGATGGACGTGAGTTTGACTGAACTCCGGGAGTTGGTGATGGACAGGGAGGCCTGCTGCTGCTGCAATTCATGGGGTTGCAAAGAGTCGGACACGACTGAGCGACTGAACTGAATTGATGTTTCCTTGCAGTGTCTCAGCACTGAAGATATACACTTGAGTCAAACAACGTTGGATGATGGAAGTAGAGTGACCTGGTTGTTCTCTGTGTGTTGAGTTGAAATAATCACACAAGGAATTATGAACCTAGGTGTTCTAGCAGATGGAGCTCTTGGGAAGGAGATCTGAGCACTGTGCTTCAGCCAGAAAATTCACGTGTTGTGTCAGGAGCTGATAGTACTGAAGAGTGTTTCATAGTGGGAATTTTTCAGCACCCAGAATGTTCTCCCAGGTGGGGTTGAGAGTGAAACAGTCTAGCCTGCGAGGCTCCTCTGTCCATGGGATTCTCCAGGCAAGAATAATGGAGTGGGTAGACACTCCCTTCTCCAGGTGATCTTCCCGACCTAGGGAATTAAACCAGGGTCTCCTGCATTGTAGGTAGATGCTTTACCAGCTGAGCTACCACGGAAGCCCTTTCTCCTAAGAATAGTAATTTTTTATATACTCAAACACTACTGTAAACTGACTACATAAAAATATCTTAAAGAAAATGGAAAAGAAAGAAAACTGAATTTTTGTTATGGTTATTTGATAAACTAACTGGTGATACTGAGATAGTAACACTCATGTGAAAAGCGGTAATGTTTGAACAAACTTTTCTGTAAACAGTTCAAAGAAAATAAACTCAATGTGCACCAAAGGATATCTTCTTTAATCAGCTTTACAAAGATCAAAGGTGGTAGAATCACAAAGACATGCTTGAAACTTATCTCCATCTCTCACTAACTGCATGACAATTTACTTAACCTCCATAAGCCCACTTTCCTGTATATACAATGGCATCCTATCTCTGAGAGTTACTGTGAGGCTCACATGAAGCAATGTATGTGAGTCCTACAGCACAGCCTGCACACAGTTAAAGTCATTATTATCACAGCGACTCAGTGTAGCACGACTGGATATACAGAAACTTTCATAAAGACGACCATTTGAGGTTATTCTACTTGTGCATTACATTGAAAACGATTAGGTAAGGCTGATAATACACAGAAGAACTGTACAAAAAAGATCTTCACGACCCAGATAATCATGATGGTGTGATCACTCACCTAGAGCCAGACTTCCAGGAATGTGAAGTCAAGTGGGCCTCAGAAAGCATCACTATGAACAAAGCTAGTGGAGGTGATGGAATTCCAGTTGAGCTATTTCAAATCCTGAAAGATGATGCTGTGAAAGTGCTGCACTCACTATGCCAGCAAATTTGGGAAACTCAGCAGTGGCCACAGGACTAGAAAAGGTCAGTTTTCATTCCAATCCCAAAGAAAGGCAATGCCAAAGAATGCTCAAACTATGGCACAATTGCACTCATCTCACACGCTAGTAAAGTCATGCTCAAAATTCTCCAAGCCAGGCTTCAGCAATACGTGAACCATGAACTTCCAGATGTTCCAGCTGGTTTTAGAAAAGGCAGAGGAACCAGAGACCAAATTGCCAACATCTGCTGGATCATCGAAAAAGGAAGAGAGTTCCAGAAAAAACATCTATTTCTGCTTTTTTGACTATGCCAAAGCCTTTGACTGTGTGGATCACAATAAACTGTGGAAAACTCTGAAAGTGATGGGAATACCAGACCACCTGATCTTCCTCTTGAGAAATTTGTATGCAGGTCAGGAAGCAACAGTTAGAACTGGACATGGAACAACAGACTGGTGTAAATAGGAAAAGGAGTACGTCAAGGCTGTATATTGTCACCCTGCTTATTTAACTTATATGCAGAGTACATCATGAGAAACGCTGGGCTGGAAGAAGCACAAGCTGGAATCAAGATTGCCCGGAGAAATACCAATAACCTCAGATATGCAGATGACACCACCCTTATGGCAGAAAGTGAAGAGGAACTAAAAAGCCTCTTGATGAAAGTGAAAGAGGAGAGTGAAAAAGTTGGCTTAAAACTCAACATTCAGAAAACGAAGATCGTGGCATCTGGTCCCATCACTTCATGGGAAATAGATGGGGAAACAGTGGAAACAGTGTCAGACTTTATTTTTTTGGGTTCCAAAATCACTGCAGATGGTGACTGCAGCCATGAAATTAAAAGACGCTTACTCCTTGGAAGGAAAGTTATGACCAACCTAGATAGCATATTCAAAAGCAGAGACATTACTTTGCCAACAAAGGTTCGTCTAGTCAAGGCTATGGTTTTTCCTGTGGTCGTGTATGGATGTGAGAGTTGGACTGTGAAGAAAGCTGAGCGCCGAATTGATGCCTTTGAACTGTGGTGTTGGAGAAGACTCTTGAGAGTCCCTTGGACTGCAAGGAGATCCAACCAGTCCATTCTGAAGGAGATCAGCCCTGGGATTTCTTTGGAAGGACTGATGCTAAAGCTGAAACTCCAGTACTCTGGCCACCTCATGCGAAGAGTTGACTCATTGGAAAAGACTCTGATGCTGGGACGGATTGGGGGCAGCAGGAGAAGGGGATGACAGAGGATGAGATGGCTGTATGGCATCACTGACTCGATGGACTTGAGTCTGAGTGAACTCCGGGAGTTGGCAATGGACAGGGAGGCCTGGCGTGCTGCGATTCGTGGGGTCACAAAGAGTCAGACACGACTGAGCGACTGAACTGAACTGAACTGAGAGACACCTGATTTTTTAATAAAGGCAGACTCACATTTTCATTTGGTTTTTATTGCTAAAAATTGCCTTAAGACAGCTGTGTCTGAAAAAGGAATTCCAATGACCACTCGAGTAAGTGCTTATGAACCAACATTTATTCTTCAGTGTTGTTCTCCTAACTTCCAAGCACTGTCTAGCAGAGACAAAATGCTGAACATGTTATAATAGAAAGGGAAACAAGAAAACAAATTAGGTAGTAGTTTGCTTTTAGATTTCATAAGCCATTTCTTTCATTAAACACAGTTTCGGGCCTACAAATTTCTGCTTTTCTGAGATCCACTGGCAGATGGGGCTATGTCATTCAATTCATGGTGAGGACTATTAGATGTTCCTGAGGCTTGATTGAATAATTAAAGTGATAAACCAAATATGAGTGCTTTTATTGCATTTGCTCAGCATTAATAAGACCCATCATGAAAAGGGAAAATGGTATCAATTTAGAACCACTCATTTGGTAAGTACCAGAAAGTTCCACATATGGAATGAGCAGTAAAGTATTCTGAGTTTCAAGGCTCTGGGTCCACAGTGCAAACAGATTTTCTCTTAGAATCTCATTTCCTTCAAGTCCTTATAATTAGCTATAATTAGCTAGGTAATATGGAGTTGACCTTTAAACACAAGAACTGGGGTGCTGACCCTCTGTATAACTGAAAATTGAATTAGCTGCTGAAATTCTTTGCCTTTTCTTATTCCTTGAAGTTTTTTCTTCTGTTGGAGGCCTTGACATCTGGCAAGGGCCTTTGAAGACAGGAAGGCATTTTGCTTGGATTCTTGAAAGAAACTGTTTGTTGCATATCCTACTAAAGTCATGAGAAAGAACTATAGGAATATCAAGGAAGAACTTTGGGATCTTCAAGGATCCAAATACCTAAAATAGAAAGGGCATTCCTGCTTGAAATGTTCGGGAAAGGAAATACCTTTTCTATATTACATCTCATTTATTCCTCACAAAACTGTAACAAGATAGATACTATCTGCATATTACATGTGAGAAAACAGGTCATTTGCCAAAAGGCAATCATGATTTGGACACAGATTTATCTGGCTCAAAATTTCCTGCTCTTCCTCTTAGCCTTCTGCTTTGCCTCCAGGGAAAGTTTCAGGCATCTTGACCTGTGCTGAACAAAGTAGCCACTAGTCAAATGGGGTCATCTGAATTAAGATGTGCCATAAAATACACTAGAAGCAATGGCAGATATTTTCTTGGGCAGAGGATGAGATGATTAGATAGCCTCACTGACTCAGTGGACACAAATTTAGGCAAACTCAGGGAGATAGTGGAGGACAGAGGAGCCTGGAATGCTGCAGTCCATGGGGTCACAAAAAGTCAGACATGACTTACTGACTGAGTAAAAACATAAAATACACATTGCATTTTGAAGATATAATATAAAAAAAGTAAAATATCTCAATAATTTAAAAACATGTGTATCATACTGGAATGAGTGCTTTGGATGTATCAGGTTAGATGATGTAAATTATTAAAATTAATTTCACCCATTTTTTAATGCAGCCACTAGAAAAAAAATTATCTATGTGGCTCACATTATGTTTTATGTAGTAGCAATGATTTTAATAATTTCCACTTAGGTTCCCAGACTGAAATTGTAGGATTTCCAAGGGAAACTTTTAGGAATTTAAAATATCAATATGCTACCTACACTCAATCCTTCTTAGTTTACTGTCTTATGAACTTAATAAACATGGATCTTTAATTCCCTCTAGAGAAAGCACTCTGTCTTACACAAGTTGAATGGTCATTCTATGAACTTACAGAAGGACCGGAGCATCCCATGGTAACTAATGAAGTAAGCCATTATCAATGATTTTGTGATCATGTTTGGTACCTCCCTGAGTCAAAGCAGTGCTGTAAATTCCTATGGTAGGGTGAAGATGGCACCTGTTTTTATCAGGAATGGAGAACTGATGCAATTTCATTTTGGTATGGGACATAGGTCTTAGACCAAGTTTTATTTCTCTGACATTTTTTTTTTTTGCCCCCCTCTGGGCCTCTTTTGATCATGATCTTCTAGCATAGTGGTAAATGCAATAATAGATGCCAATGAAGAGAAACAAAAGGATGCTTTCACATCCATAGTATAAAAATGCTAAATCTTTTCACTGTTGTAAGCTATGAGCCAGAACAAATGTTTGGGACCTGGAGAAGCACATTTAAGATTTATAAAAGCAAAGTCAACTAATTTCATTGTGGGTCACTGTCCCTTGAACAATGACAAAGTTCCTCAAGCACATAGTTACAGTTAAGCCTTGTTATGCAAAACAGATTTTATTTTTTTAAAAGTTCTTGAGATAAACTATGTGAGACTAGTGAAAATTTTGTTTGGAAATGATTTAGTCTTCTTCAACTGGTAAACACAGCTAATACAGAGTTGACCCTTAAACACAAGGATTGGGGTGCTGACCCTCTGCATAACCAAAAATCGAACTTTCTCATTGGAACTGTGGTTCTGCATCTACAGATTTAACCAACTGCATAGGTTGTGTGCACATAGGCATGTGTGCTCAACTGTGCCCAACTCTTTGCCACCCCATGCACTGTAGTCTACCAGGCTCCTCTGTCTGTGGGATTTTCCAGATAAGAACACTGGAGTGGGTTGGCATTTCCTTCTTCAGCATGGGTTGTGTAGTACTGCTTATGAATGGACCTGCACGATACAAATGTGTATTCAAGGGTCCACTGAGTAGTGAAAAGCATGATTAGAGCACATCTTCTGTGGACTGAGGAGTCAGAAAACACTAAGGAGAGTATCAAATCACTTTGTTGGGACTTCCTGGTGGTCCACTGGTTAAGACTGTGCACTTCCAATGTGAGGGGTGTGGGCTAGATCCCTGATTGGGGAACCAAGGCCCGCAGGCCATGAAGCATGGCCAAAAAGAAAAAAAAAAAAAAAAATCACTTTTGTTATATACCTGAAATACATATTTTATGTCAAGTATACTTCAATTAAAAAAGAAAAAATAATAATAAATAAAATTTAAAAACCACCATGGAAGGTATAAAGGAAGCAAATAATACAAGTTCCACCCTCAGGGATGCAAGGGATTTCTCTAATATGTAGAAATTTGCTCCCTAGGACTGGTTGAGTGATTGAAGACTGAAAAAAAGGGAGAAGTCATATCTCATTTTCTTAGAAATAAAGCAGCTCCTTTGGAGTCATACTCATAGGGAAAGCTTATATATATATATAAAATCACGAATGCAACTCATTTGCAAGTAAGAAAGGAGCCATAGGCTCTGTGACTTTCAGGTAATCAGGTAGCCTTGTTGAGCAGTCTAATGGGGTTCAGTTAAGTTCAGTCGCTCAGTTGTGTCCAACTCTTTGTGACCCCATGAATCGCAGCACGCCAGGCCTCCCTGTCCATCACTAACTCCCAGAGTTCACTCAGACTAACGTCCATCGAGTCAGTGATGCCATCCAGCCATCTCATCCTCTGTCGTCCCCTTCTCCTCCTGCCCCCAATCCCTCCCAGCATCAGAGTCTTTTCCAATGAGTCAACTCTTCGCATGAGGTGGCCAAAGAACTGGAGTTTCAGCTTTAGTATAATTCCTTCCAAAGAAATCCTAGGGCTGATGTCCTTCAGAATGGACTGGTTGGATCTCCTTGCAGTCCAAGGGACTCTCAAGAGTCTTCTCCAACACCACAGTTCAAAAGCATCAATTCTTCGGCGCTCAGCCTTCTTCAAAGTCCAACTCTCACATGCATACATGACCACTGGAAAAACCATAGCCTTGACTAGACGGACCTTTGTTGGCAAAGTAATGTCTCTGCTTTTGAATATGCTATCTAGGTTGGTCATAACTTTCCTTCCAAGGAGTAAGCGTTTTTTAATTTCATGGCTGCAGTCACCATCTGCAGTGATTTTGGAGCCCCAAAAAATAAAGTCTGACACTGTTTCCACTGTTTCCCCATCTATTTCCCATGAAGTGATGGGAACAGATACCACGATCTTCGTTTTCTGAATGTTGAGTTTTAAGCCAACTTTTTCACTCTCCTCTTTCACTTCATCAAGAGGCTTTTTAGTTCCTCTTCACTTTCTGCCACAAGGGTGGTGTCATCTGCATATCTGAGGTTATTGATATTTCTCCCAGCAATCTTGATTCCAGCTTGTGCTTCTTCCAGCCCAACGTTTCTCATGATGTACTCTTCATATAAGTTAAATAAGCAGGGTGACAATATAAAGCTTTGACGTACTCCTTTTCCTATTCGGAACCAGTCTGTTGTTCCATGTCCAGTTCTAACTGTTGCTTCCTAACCTGCATACAGGTTTCTCAAGAGGCAGGTTAGGTGCTCTGGTATTCCCATCTCTTTCAGAATTTTCCACAGTTTATTGTGATCCACACAAAGGATTTGGCATAGTCAATAAAGCAGAAATAGATGTTTTTCTTGAACTCTTGCTTTTTCCATGATCCAGCGGATGTTGGCAATTTGGTCTCTGGTTCCTCTGCCTTTTCTAAAACCAGCTGGAACATCAGGAAGTTCACAGTTCACATATTGCTGAAGCCTGGCTTGGAGAATTTTGAGCATTACTTTACTAGTGTGTGAAATGAGTGCAATTGTGCGGTAGTTTGAGCACTCTTTGGCATTGCCTTTCTTTGGGATTGGAATGAAAACTGACCTTTTCTAGTCCTGTGGCCACTGCTGAGTTTCCCAAATTTGCTGGCATATTGAGTGCAGCACTTTCACAGCATCATCTTTCAGGATTTGGAATAGCTCAACTGGAATTCCATCACCTCCACTAGCTTTGTTTGTAGTGATGCTTTCTAAGGCCCACTTGACTTCACACTCCAGGATGTCTGGCTCTAGGTGAGTGATCACACCATCGTGATTATCTGGGTCGTGAGATCTTTTTTGTACAGTTCTTCTGTGTATTCTTGCCATCTCTTCTTAATATCTTCTGCTTCTGTTAGGTCCATACCATTACTGTCCTTTATCGAGCCCATCTTTGCATGAAATTTTCCCTTGGTATCTCTGATTTTCTTGAAGAGATCTGTAGTCTTTCCCATTCTGTTGTTTTCCTCTATTTTTTTTTTTTTTTTTTTGCATTGATTGCTGAAGAAGGCTTTCTTATCTCTTTTTGCTATTCTTTGGAACTCTGCATTCAGATGCTTATATCTTTCCTTTTCTCCTTTGATTTTTGCTTCTTTTCACAGCTATTTGTAAGGCCTCCTCAGACAGCCATTTTACTTTTATGCATTTCTTTTCCATGGGGATGGTCTTGATCCCTCTCTCCTGTAGAATGTCATGAACCTCATTCCATAGTTCATCAGGCACTCTATCCATCAGATCTAGGCCCTTAAATCTATTTCTCACTTCCACTGTATAATCATAATGGATTTGATTTAGGTCATACCTGAATTTTCTAGTGGTTTTCCCTACTTTCTTCAATTTAAGTCTGAATTTGGCAATAAGGAGTTCATGATCTGAGCCACAGTCAGCTCATGGTCTTGTTTTTGCTGACTGTATAGAGCTTCTCCATCTTTGGCTGCAAATATAATCAATCTGATTTTGGTGTTGATCATCTGGTGATGTCCATGTATAGAGTCTTCTCTTGTGTTGTTGGAAGAGGGTGTTTGTTATGACCAGTGCATTTTCTCGGCAAAACTCTATTAGTCTTTGTCCTGCTTCATTCCGTCTAATGGGGGTAGTTGGGGTCTTATTCTACTGTCATTTCTATCAGCTATACCTTGTCATTTGGCATCACTACATTAGGTCAGATTAAACAGAAATAAACCTCTCACTTATCGCCAAAACCCTTATATCAAAGGTATTGATACCCTGAAATAGAGTTATGTCCTAGCCAGAGATCACAAAATAACCAAAGCTCTCCTAAGTGTTAAAATCACTGTCACAATGATTCAGTTCATATGTCATCTTTAAATTTTCTGAGATGATCCAATCTTCTTTTAACCTAAAAACTGCCACATATATTTGATTAAATTACGTTGTTACTTAGTTTAAGGTAATTGGGTCACATGGACTGGGTCAAAAGAGACAAATACTTTGGTGGACATTAAAAAAAATATAACCATAGAGGGAATTCCCTGGTGGTCTAGTGGTTAGGATTCTGAGCTTTCACTGCCAAGGATGCAGGATCAATCCCTGCTTGGGGAACTAAGATCCTGCAAGCCTCGCAGAACAGCCAAAAAGAAAAAAAGAAAATAAAAAACTATATATACATATATATATGTTTATATACACACATACACACATATAACCAAAGAAAAGGCCCATTAGTTCAGCTCCCTTTCCCCAGTGTGTCAGTTCTGGTGCTGAGAAGTTGAGAGATAACTCTTGTTTTAGTCACAGAAGGGTAAAGGAACAGGAAGCTGCTGCTGGAGAGATGGACAGAGTCAAAGCTAAACAAATGTATGCCGGATAGATAAGATACACACAGGTATAAGAATTATTTACGCTTTTTCTTGGTTGTTTAAAACCTTTATTTATTTTTTTTAGAATATTTATACTTACGCTTTTGTTGTTATCTACAACGTGGCTTTTATAAAACGCCTGAGCCACTTTGCAGTTCTTGCCCCAGTATAATCATCTTAGAATTCCTTTTCCCTTGTCACTTTGACTTTGTGTGGCTTCTATAAAATGAGGATCCTGGAAAAGAACCCTTCCTGTGACCCTGGAAGATGAGGTGAGCAGGGCCTGGCTCAGCAGGACCAGACAGGTAAAACTAGCTGGATGGCAAATAGGCTATGATCACCTGGACCAAGGTATAGTTGTGCGCATGTCTTAAGGGTTGTGATGACTCACCAGGAGAATAAGGATTATGTAGGTTGACCAGGGTGGGTGAGGTAGGAGGGTCCACAGGATTGTGTGGATTGTGGAAGGAGAGGCAGTATATAACATTCGTAGATTAAACATCTATGGTTCTATTAATAAAAAACAAAGATCTAGGTTTCTCAATTTTTTTTAAACTTATGAAGATTCAAGTCACTAATATGTTCATTCTTACGGTTTACAGTGAAAGCAAATGGCTATGGTGATGCAGAGAAGACAGCTGAACTGCACCAGTATATTTAAGATTTTTAAATAAAATTCTGAGTTACTTGACCTTATAAAAATACATGTTGATATACTAAATACTCCACAAAGCTCTAGGATGGGGGATATTGTAAATGTAAAAATACATTTCTCTTGGATCAGCACCAAAAATATCATTAGTTTTCTGTACAACCTCTGACAAGTTTTTCAATATAGACAAGTTAAAATGATTTGGTAAAAATCACAAACGTCATGGAAATCATTAAATATAAATCCAAACAACTTTCAAATACATTTTGACATCAAGGTCAGGCAATTCACTTGGAGGGATAGTATCGTGAGTACCACTGAATTACTGTCCTAAGACTTTTGATGTCAACTTTGTACAATGGGGATATTTCACATCTCACACAAAGCAGGCACTCAGACTTAGAAACTTAAGAAAATTATTAGAACCGTTATTAAGACTGAGGTGAACAATTTGTGCAGCCTTCCACAATTTCAAAGAGGTAGTGATAGATACCGGTCCTCCTGGCGATGTCAAATGCTGTTTCCTCCAGGCTGTTCTTCAGACCTGGCTTGATGTAGCGGTTCATCAGCAGGAGCTCTAGGGTGTCTTTGCTGTCTCTGTTCCCAGCAGCAAGGTGTAGGGGGGTCAGGAGGCCTTTCGTTTGGGCGTTGACATCTGCATCATGCTGCAGTAAGAAAGAAGCCACTCTGGCATTATTCCACTTACAGGCACTGTGCAGGGGTGTCCAGCCATCCACGGTCACCGCATGGACATCCGCCCCGTGTGCAATCAGCTCCCGGACCACGTCTAAGTGTCCACTGTAGGCTGCTCGGTGGAGCGGTGTGTACTTGTCTTCATCTTGAGTGTTCACGTGGGTAGCCCTTTCTGAAAGCAGTCTCTGCACTGTGGTCAGCTGAGAATAAAACAGGAGATCTTTCACAAACCCAACATGAAACAAAACAGTAAACAACATGAAACAGTCTAGTGGTGTTAGATTTAATTAAGTTAAATGAAAACTTCCTTGTTAGTAGATGACTGTAAAATAAACTTAAGATTTCTTGTGGGGAGGAGGACAACCGATTTAACAATGAACAAGTCAGTGTTAATTATAAATTCTTTTGGCTTTTTTTTCCCTCATAAACTTAATTTTATGAACGTGATTCTCTGAAAACCAATCCATACATTTACTCCTAGTCCAATTAAGGCTTACTGCACTAAAGCTACAGTTAGATGAAAAATACAGGCTAGAATCATGTTTGATATGTTATGTTTCATTTGCGAAGAAAACATAATAAGGGGACATTATGTTCTGATCTTTCAGTAGTAGGATTATCACACCAATATGCATGATGTATAAAACTTTTCTTGTGTGTGTGTGTATAAAACTTTAAAACATAAACTTTTATCAGTAGAAAACAATGCTAAAAAGGAAATCTAGAGATTAAGAAGCTCAATTCCTTCTAACTAAAATAACCTCAGACACCTGCTTTCATGAAGTGATTTTTTTTCAGTTTGGTCTGAGGAAAAAGTAAGCTTCAGGGACAGGTCCTCTGGCTTCCAATCTAGTAGTTTTTCGACTAAACTAAGGTTTCTTTTCTAACCATTCTTTTCTTTTTTTTTTTTACCCGATTTTTTTCAGCAGCCCAAAGAAGCAATTTGCTTGGATCTTTTTCCATTTTTTTTTCTTGCAGTTGATACCACTCTTCAGTTTTTTCATCTTGCTCTTCATCGTCATCAGAATTCCCTATCCAGAGACTTTGGGTACCAGTGGGAATAAGGTGTCCATGTGTTTCCAACAGTTCAAGTTGGTTGAAGTGTTCAGAAAAGTCCAAGGAGTTCTCTGGGTCTGGTTTTTCATCATTTACTTTTTCTTTTTCCATTTTTACTACTATTTTAAATATAAATCATTTAAAACACCAGGCTATAAATAATCTCTCCAGAGATGATTATGTCTGCTTTATTTTATTCATCAAGATCTGAAAACACAAACACAAAAATTAGGAACAAACCAGTAATTGAGGCTTTATTAATAGCATAAATAAGTCTTGCAAACATACACAAATATACTCTGTCTAAACTTTTTGGTGTTTATTAATACTCTTTACATTCATCAAATATTGGAGCTGACAGATTTCAGTTATCTTTATTTGTAATGGCCTAATACTCATTTTTTTATTGTTTTCCTCTAAGTCAGTAGTTATGACTCTGACTTATTTTGAATCTACTGGTTTAGATACTATGTTATATTACACTAACAGTTGATTAATGCTTGAAGTTTTTAAATTATAACTAATACAATAAAATGAGAACATTCACCATTTTTATAAACTAGACACATAGATGCTATAGAAAAGAAGCAAAAATTTGTATTTCCTAAAAACTACTTCCAAGAATCAGAGATTCTTAGAGATGGAATAGTCCCCAGAGAACACATGTCCCAATCTCTCATCAATGCAGGTATCTTTACCATGACATCTATAATAATCCTCCTCTTTCTACTTAAACAATTTCTGGCTGAGGAAAATTCATGGCTTTAAAAAGTAGTCCTATTCACTGACAGACAACTATTGTTCTTAGTTGGGTTCTTGTTGTGAAACAGGATTTTGGCTGTCATTCACTCCTTCATTCAACAAAGATGAAAAAAAACCTGGCATGTGCTAGTCTCTTGGTGTTATGTGCTTGTGCTTAGTGGCTCAATCATGCCCAACTCTTTGCGACCCCCTGAACTGTAGCCTTGGAAGGAAAGTTATGACCAACCTAGATAGCATATTAAAGAGCAGAGACACTACTTTGCCAACAAAGGTCCGTCTAGTCAAGGCTATGGTTTTTCCAGTAGTCATGTATGGATGTGAGAGTTGGACTGTGAAGAAAGCTGAGCACCAAAGAATTGATGCTTTTGAACTGTGGTGTTGGAGAAGACTCTTGAGAGTCCCATGGACTGCAAGGAGATCCAACCAATCCATTCTAAAGGAGATCAGTCCTGGGTGTTCTTTGAAAGGAATGATGCTAAAGCTGAAACTCCAGTACTTTGGCCACCTCACACAAAGAGTTGACTCATTGGAAAAGACTCTGATGCTGGGAGGGATTGGGGGCAGGAGGAGAAGGGGACGACAGAGGATGAGATGGCTGGATGGCATCACTGACTCAATGGACGTGGGTTTGGGTGAACTCTGGGATTTGGTGATGGACAGGGAGGCCTGGCGTGCTGCAATTCATAGGGTTGCAAAGAGTTGGACACGACTGAGCGACTGAACTGAACTGAACTGAACTGAACTATAGCCTGGCAGGCTCCTCTGTTTAAGGGATTTCCCAGGCTAGAAATCCCTGGAGTGGGTTGCCATTTTCTTCTCCAGGGGATCTTTCTGATGCAGTGATCAAACCTGCTTCTCTTTTGTCTCCTACATTGGCAGGCAGGTTTTTTCTTTTTTTTTTTACCACTGCACCACTTCAGAAGCCCGCCAGTCTCTAGGTACTGGGATTCAATAATGAACAAGATCCATGTCTTAACCTCATGAAGTTTATCATCTAGTCAGGAAGAGTGGCAAAAACAGCATTAAGTACTATGATAAGACTGTAACCAGATACAATGAATATACAGGAAGACCGTAATTAACCCAGTCTTACGGGATTACTGAGGGCCTCCCTGATAGCTCAGTGGTAAAGAATTTGTCTGCCAACACAGGAGACATAGGTTCAACCTCTGGGTTGGGAAGATGCCCTGGAGAAGAAAATGGCAACACATTCCAGTATTCTTGCCTGGAGCATCCCATGGACAGAGAAGCCTGGTGGGCCACAGTCCATGGGTTTGCAGAGTTGGACACAACTTAGTGACTAAAATACCACCACCAAGGGATTACAGAAGGCTTCCTGAAGGAAATGATATTTATTCTGCTAGGTTGCCATAATAATTTATAAACAATATAAGCTTAAAGAGTTATGCAGGAGGGCAGTCCCAAGATGGAGGAGGAATAGGATAGGAAGAGCACCTTCTCCCCCACAAATTTATCAAAAGATCATTTGAATGCTGAACAACCTCCACAAAACAATTTCTCAATGCTGGCGGAGGACACCAGGCACCCAGAAAGGCAACCCATTCTCTTCAAAAGGAGGTAGGAAAAAATATAAAAGACAAAAAGAGAGACAAAAGAGTTAGGGACGGAGACCCATCCTAGGGAGGGAGTCATGAAGGAGAAGTTTTCAAACACCAGGAAACCCCCCCCAACAGCGGGTCTATGGGGAGTTTTAGAATCTCAGAGGGCAAGATAACCAGGAAGAAAAAAAAAAAAAAAAACCAAAAACCCACAGAATAGGTGCCTAACCACACATCCCAGCAGAGAAGTAGCCCAGATTCTCGACCGCAGGCTGGAAAGGGAGGCGCGGGCTGCATGCTTAAGGTAAGGACCAGGCCTGAATGCTCTGAGGACAATCTGAGGGAGCTAATGTGAGACAGTAGCCCAAACTGTGGGATAGCCAGAGAGAGAGAGAGAAAAAAAAAACACTTTCCTGTGAAATGTTCCAACTTAATGTGCAGCCTGGCCCACTCACAGAGCAAAGGATTGAGTAATCACCAAAGGAGAGCTAGCCAGCTGCATACAGTTCCCTTCCCGCCAGAGGCAGAGAGGCAGGCAGGCAATGGCCAGAGCCAGAAGGCAAGGGGCTGCTCTAATCTCGGCCTCAGAGACCAGCATCCTGCACCGAACTGAGCAGGCCCCCAATTGCTAACCATGTCTCCTGGGATCCTGAATGGTTGACATCTGCCAGGAGGGTCATAGCCTGAGATCAGCTTCCCAGAGGAGACACATGGCACACCCAAGACCAGAGAGGTGATTCAGATGCATGGCCCACCGGGGACAGTGTGCTCGCCAAGCACCTGGTCGCCTGACCTGCTCAGACCTGGGAAGGGCACAAAACACATGCCCAACAGAGTCTGTGCCCTTGTGGAGTACCCGAGAACCTGAACCCGAGGGGCTTAGACCTGGAAAGTGCATGAAACCCAGGGCCCGCTTTGGACAGTGCCCTGCAGAGCACCCTGCAGCCTGAGCAGTGTAGAACCAGAAAGAACATGCTGTGAGCTTGGGCAAACCCAGTGTGGTCCATACATTGTGAGCACTCCCCACACATGCCAGTGATATTTGTTTGCAGGGTTCCTCCCTCCCCAAAACACAACTGAACAAGTGAGCATAAATAAGTGACCACATTTGCCCCCTTGTGTCAGGGCAGAAATTAAACACTGAAGAGACTTTCAAACAGAGGAAGCCAAAATAAAGAAGAGGGACCCGCTCCGGAAGTGACACATGCAACAGATTAAAACCCTGTAGTTAACACTGACTAAACATTAGATAGCATATTGAAAAGCAGAGACATTACTTTGCTAACAAAGGTCCATCTAGTCAAGGCTATGGTTTTTCCAGTGGTCATGTATGGATGTGAGAGTTGGACTGTGAAGAAAGCTGAGTGCCGAAGAATTGATGCTTTTGAAGTGTGGTGTTGGAGAAGACTCTTGAGAGTCCCTTGGACTGCAAGGAGATCCAAGAAGTCCATTCTAAAGGAGATCAGCCCTGGGTGTTCTTTGGAAGGAACGATGCTACAGCTGTAACTCCAGTACTCTGGCCACCTCATGCGAAGAGTTGACTCATTGGAAAAGACTCTGATGCTGGGAGGGATTGGGGGCAGGAGGAAAAGGGGATGACAGAGGATGAGATGGTTGGATGGCATCACGGACTCGATGGACGTGAGTTTGAGTGAACTCCGGGAGTTGGTGATGGACAGGGAGGCCTGGTGTGCTGCAATTCATCGGGTCGCAAAGAGTCGGACACGACTGAGCAACTGAACTGAACTGAAGCATTAGAGGGGGCCTATAGACCTTGAGAACAAGTACAAGCTGGAACAAGGAACTATCTGAAACTGAACTCACACCACACTGCCCACAACAGCTCCAGAGAAATTCCTAAATATATTTTATATGATCACTTTTTAATTTTTTTTAAGTTCTTTACTACTTTAATTTTCACTTTTATAACCTACTATTACCTTGCAAAAAAAAGATCCTATTGTAAAAGCAAATTTCATATATATATTTTTTATAATTTTTGTGATTCCTTTTTTTTATTTTTAATATTATATTTTTTAGAGTCTAACCTCTAGTCTATATTTTTAATCTTTGCTTCTTGGTATTTTTTTTTTTAATTAATTTTGTACCTTTAAGAATCTAATCTTCAGTATCCATGTTCACTTAGGGTTGTGATTACTGGCTTGAATGCTCTCTCCCGTTTTGACTCCCCCTCTTCTCGTCCTGGTCAGTTCTATCTCCTTCCTCCTTTTCTCTTCTCTTCTCTATGGAACTCCGTAAACTTCTCTGAGTGTTCCAGACTGTGTAGAGCACTTAGGGAATTGATTGCTGGCTAGACTGCTCTCTCCCCTTTTGACTCCCCTCTTCTCCTCCTGGTCACCTCTATCTCCCTCCTCCCTCTTCTCTTCTCTATGTAACTCTGTGTACCTCTCTGGGTGTCCCTTACTGTGGAGAATCTTTTCACCATTAACCTTAATGTTTTATCATCAGTGCTGTATGGATGGAGAAGTCTTGAGGCTACTGTAAGAATAAGACTGAAAGCCAGAGGCAGGAGGCTTAACTCCAAAACACGAGAACATCAGAAAACCTCTGATTCCAGGGACCATTAACAGACAAGAGCTCATCAAAAGCCTCCATACCTACACTGAAACCAAAAACCACCCAAGAGTCAACAAGTTCCAGAGCAAGACATATCATGCTAATTCTCCAGCAACGCAGGAACACAGCCCTGGACATTAAAAGACAGACCACCCAAAGTCACACCAAACCCACAGACACCCCAAAACTCACTACTGTACATTTCATTGCACTCCAGATAGAAGACATTCAGCTTCACCCACCAGAACAGACATAAGCTCCCCTAACCAGAAAACCTTGACAAGCCACTAGTACAACCCCACCCACAGGGAGCAGGGTCCACAATAAAGAGGACCCACAAACTTCCAGCCTACAGAAGACACTCCAAATACAGCAATCTAAACAAAATGAAAAGGCAGATAAATATTTAGCAGGTAAAGGAACATAATAAGCATCCACTAAACCAAAAAAAAAAAAAAAAGGAGAAGATAGGGAGTCTACCTGAAAAAGAATTCAGAATAATGTTAGTCAAGATGCTCCAAAATCTTGAAAACAAACTTTTGAAACTAAAATAAATAGACTAGAGACCAGGATTGAGAAGATGCAAGAAATGTTTAACAAGGACCTAGAAGAAATAAAGAAGAGTCAATCAATAATGAATAATGCAATAACTGAGACCAAAAGCATTCTGGAGGGAACCAACAGTAGAATAACTGAGGCAGAAGACAGGATAAGTGAGGTGGAAGATAGAATGGTTGAAATAAATGAAGCAGAGAAGAAAACAGAAAACAGAATTAAAGAAATAAGGACAACCTCAGAGGCCTCTGGAACAATGTTAAACACCCCAACATTCGAATCATAGGAATTCTGGAAGAAGACGACAAAAAGAAAGGGCATGAGACAATACTTGAGGAGATAACAGTTGAAAAATCCCTAAGATGGGGAAGGAAACATTCACTCAAGTCCAAGAAACCCAGAGAGTTCCAAACAGGATAAACCCAAGGCGAAACACCGCAAGACACATTTAATCAAACTAACAAAGATCAAACACAAAGAACAAATATTAAAAGCAGCAAGGGAAAAGCAACAAATAACACACAATGGGATCCCAATAAAGATAACAGCTGATCTTTCAACAGAAACTCTTCAGGCCAGAAGGGAATGGCAGGACATACTTCAAGTGATGAAAGAGAAAAACCTACAGCCCAGATATCTATACCCAGCAAGGATCTCATTCAAACATGAAGGCGAAATCAAAAGCTTTACAGACAGGCAACAGCTGAGAGAATTCAGCACCACCAAACCTGCTCTTCAATAGATGTAAAGGATCTTCTCTAGACAGGAAACACAGAAAAGGTGTATAAACTCTACCCAAAACAACAAAGTAAATGGCAACAGGATCATACTTATCAATAATTATTTTAAACATAAATGGGTTGAATGCCCCAACCAATAGACGAAGACTGGCTGAATGGATACAAAAATAAGACCCCTATATATGCTGTCTACAAGAGACCCACTTCAAAACAGGGGACACATACAGAATGAAAGTGAGAGGCTGGAAAAAGATATTTCATGCAAATGGAAACCAAAATAAAGCAGGAGCAGCAATCTCATATCAGATGAAACAGTCTTTGAAATAAAAGCCATGAAAAGAGACAAAGAAGGACACTACATAATGATCAAAGGATCAATCCAAGAAGAAGATATAAAAATTATAAATATATAGGCACCAAACATAGGAGAACCTCAATAAAAAGGCAAATGCTAACAGGTATAGAAGGGTAAATTAACAGTAACACAACAATAGTGGAAGGCTTTAATACCCCACTAACACCTATGGATAGATCAACCAAAAGAAAATTAGCAAGGAAACATAAACTTTAAATAATACAATGGAGCAGTTAGCCCCAATTAATATAGGGCATTTCACCCCAAAACAATGAATTTCACCTTTTTCTCAAGTGCATACAGAACATTGTCTGGGATAGATCATATCCTGGGCCATAAATCTAGCCTTAGTAAATTCAAAAAAACTGAAATCATTTCAAGCATCTTTTCTGATCACAATGCGGTAAGATTAGATGTCAACTCCAGGAAAAAAACTATAAAAATACAAACATATGGATGCTAAATAACATGCTGCTGAATAACCAACAAATCATGGAAGAAATGAAAAAGGAAATCAAAATCTTCACAGAAACAAATGAAAATGAAAACATGACAACCCAAAACCTATGGGATTCAGTAAAAGCAGTGTTCATTGGAAGGACTGATGTTGAAGTTGAAACTCCAATCCTTTGGTCACCTGATGCAAAGAGCTGACTCATCTGAAAAGACCCTGATGCTGGGAAAGGTTGAAGGTGAGAGGGGACGGGGACGACAGAGGATGAGATGGTTGGATGGCATCACCGACTCAACGGACGAGTTTGAGCAAGCTTCCAAAGTTGGGATGGACAGGGAGGCCTGGCGTGCTGCAGTCCACGCGGTCACAAAGAGTCAGACATGACTGAGTGACTAAACTGAAATGAACTGAACTGAAAAGCAGTGTAAAGGGGAAGGTTCATAGCACTGAAAACATAGTCAAGAAACAAGAGAAAAGTCAAATAAATAACTTTACACCTAAAGCAACTAGAAAAAGAAGAAATGAAGAACCCCAGGGTTAGTAGAAGGAAAGAAATCACAAAAATTAGGGCAGAAATAAATGAAAAAGAAAAAAAGGAGACTATAACAAAAATCCCACTCTGGTACTCTTGCCTGGAAAATTCCATGGATGGAGGAGCCTGGTAGGCTGCAGTCCATGGGGTTGCTAGGAGTCAGACACAACTGAGCGACTTCACTTTCATGCACTGGAGAAGGAACTGGCAACCCACTCCAGTGTTCTTGCCTAGAGAATCTCAGGGACGGGGGAGCCTGGTGGGCTGCCGTCTATAGGGTCGCAGAGTTGGACATGACTGAAGTGACTTAGCAGCAGCAGCATAGCAAAAATCAACAAAACTAAAAGCTGGTTCTTTGAGAAGATAAGTAAAATAGACAAACCATTAGCCAGACTAAGCAAGTAAAAAAGGGAGAAGAATCAAATCAACAAAATTAGAACTGAAAATGGAGAAATCACAACAGACAACACAGATATACAAAGGATCATAAGAGACTACTATCATGGCAACCCACTCCAGTACTCTTGCCTGGAAAATCCCATGGACGGAGAAGCTTGGTAGGCTGCAGTCCATGGGGTCTCAAAGAATCGGACATGACTGAGCGACTTCACTTTCACTTTTCACTTTCATGCATTGGAGAAGGAAATGGCAACCCACTCCAGTGTTCTTGCCTGGAGAATCCTAGGGACGGCGGAGCCTGGTGGGCTGCTGTCTATGGGGTTGCACAGAGTCGGACACGACTGAAGGGACTTAGCAACAGCATCAGTAACTATATGACAATGAATAGGACAACTTGAAAGAAATGGACGAATTTTTAGAAAAGTATTACCTTCCAAAACTGAACCAGAAAGAAATAGAAAATCTTAACAGACCCATCACAAGCACAGAAATGGAAACTATAATAAAAAATCTTCCAAAAAACAAAAGCACAGGTGAATACTACTAAAAATTTAGAGAAAAGCTAACACCTATCCTATTCAAACTCTTCCAGAAAATTGCAGAGGAAGGTAATCTCCCAAACACATTCTATGAGCCCACCATCACCCTAATACCAAAACCAGAAAAAGATGACACAAAAAAAGAAAACTATAGGCCAATATCACTGATAAACATAGATGCAAAAATCCTCAACAAATTTCTAGCAAACAGAATCCAACAACATATTTAAAAGATCATACATCATGACCAAGTGGGCTTTATCCCAGGGATACAAGGATTCTTCAATATTTGCAAATCACTCAATGTGATATACCACATTAACAAATTGAAGGATAAAAATAATATGATTATCTCAATAGATGCAGAGAAAGCCTTTGACAAAATTCAACAACCATTTATGATAAAGACTCTCCAGAAAACAGGCATAGAAGGAACATACCTCAACATAATAAAAGCCATATATGATCAACGCATAGCAAACATTATCCTCAATGGTGAAATATTGAAAGCATTTTCCCTAAAGTCAGGAACCAGATAAGGGTGCCCACTCTCACCACTACTATTCAACATAGTTTTGGAAGTTTTAGCCACAGCAATCAGAGAAAAAAAGAAATAAAAGAATACAGTTTGGAAAAGAAGTAAAACTCTCACTGTTTGCAAATGACATGATCCTCTACATAGAAAACTCTAAGACACCACCAGAAAATTACTAGAGCTAATCAATGAATATTGTAAAGTTGCAGGATATAAAATTAATACATGAAATCCCTTGCATATACACTAATAATGATAAAATAGAGAAATTAAGGAAACAATTCCATTCACCATTGCAACGAAAAGAATAAAATACACAGGACTATATCTACCTAAAGAAACAAAAGACCTATATATAGAAAACTATAAAACACATGTGAAAGAAATCAAAGAGGACACTAACAGATGGAGAAATATACCATGTTCATGGATCGGAAAAATCAATATACTGAAAATGAGTATACTACCCAAAGCAATCTATAGATTCAATGCAATCCCTATGAAGCTACCAATGGTATTTTTCACAGAGCTAGAACAAATAATTTCACAAATTGTATCGAAATACAAAAAACCTCTAATAGCCAAAAGAATCTTGAGAAAGAAGGAAGAATAGAACTGGAGGACTCAACCTGCCTGTCTTCAGACTATACTACAAAGCTACAGTCATTAAGACAGTATGGTACTGGCACAAAGACAGAAATATAGATCAATGGAACAAAATGGAAAGCTCAGAGATAAATCCATGCACCTATGGACACCTTATCTTTGGAAAAGGAGGAAAAAATATTAATGGAGAAAAGACAATCTCTTTAGTGGTGCTGGAAAAACTGGTCAACCACCTGTAAAAGAATGAAACTAGAACACTCTTAACACCATACACAAAAATAAACTCAAAATGGATTAAAGATCTAAATGTAAGGCCAGAAACTATAAAACTCCTAGTGGAAAACATAGGCAAAACACTCTCTAACATAAATAACAGCAAGATTCTCTATGACCCACCTCCCATAAACTTAAAAGCTTTTGAACAGCGAAGGAAACTATAAGCAAAGTGAAAAGACAGGCTTCAGAATGGGAGAAAATAATAGCAAATGAATCAACTGACAAAGAATTAATCTCAAAAATACAGAAACAGCTCATGAAGCTCAATACCAGAAAAATAAATGACCCAATCAAAAACTGGGCCAAAGAACTAAACAGACACTTCTCCAAAGAAGACATACAGGTGGCTAAGAAACACATGAAAAAATGCCCAAAACCATTCATTATCAGAGAAACACAGATCAAAACCACAATGAGGTACCATCTCACCCTGGTCCGAATGGCTGGTATCAAAAAGTCCACAAATAATAAATGCTGGAAAGGGTGTGGAGAAAAGGGAATCCTTTTACACTGTTGGTGGGAATGAAAACTAGTACAGCCACTATGCAGAACAGTGTGGAGATTCCTTCAAAAACAGAAAATAGAATTGCCATACAACCCAGCAATCCCACTGCTGGGCATACATACCGAGGAAACCAGAAGTGAGAGAGACATGTGTATCCTAATGTTCATCGCAGCACTGTTTACAATAGCCAGGTCAGGGAAGCAACCTAGATGTCCATTGGCAGACGAATGGATAAGAAAGTTGTGGCACATATACATAATAGGATATTACTCAGCCATTAAAAAGAATGCATTTGAATCAGTTCTAATGAGGTGGACGAAACTGGAGCCTATTATACAGAGTGAAGTAAGCCAGAAAGAAAAACACCAATACAGTATATTAACACATATATACATCGAATTTAGAAAGATGGTAACAATGACCCCATATGCGAGATAGCAAAAGAGACACAGAGGTAAAGAACAGACTAATGGACTCTGTGGGAGAAGGCGAGGGTGGGATGATTTGAGAGAATAACATTAAAACATGTATATTACCATATGTGAAATAGAAGACCAGTCCAAGTTCGAGGCATGAAACAGGGCACTCAAAGCTGGTGCACTGGGACAACCCAAAGGGATGGGATGGGGAGAGAGGTGGGACAGGGGTTTGGGATTGGGGAACACATGTACACCTGTGGCTGATTCATGTCAATGTATGGCAAAAACTACCACAATATTGTAATTAGCCTCCAATTAAAATGAATTCATTAATTATAAAAAAGTTGTACAGCATATCAAAGTTTAACACCACTTAAAGAAAATGAGTATAATAGATATTTTAAAAATATCTCTCAGCTTCCTAATTATATTTGTTGAAACCTTTTTAGTCATTTAAGACTCTTCCCAGAAGTTGCCTCTCTCTTAAGTCTTTGTTGAGGCTGCATATTAGATCTCTCTCTCTAGTTTCTCCTGTTTCTTGGTGATACATACTGTCTTATCACTAACTTTATTCTTGTTTTAGCCTCTAAAGAGATTGTTAGCTTAATAATAGGGACTATATTTAACTTACATTTATGTCCGACTTAGATACACAGGCATTAAAACATTTGCATAATTAACATGATTAAAGTGCTATCACTTGATTTTGCTTGGAATGGATTCTGAGAAATCTTAGAGTTACTCATACTCCTAAGATACAGACTTCTTTCTACCTAATTTTCACGAGTTTTAATTGAATGCATCAATGCAAATGAATGCATCAATGCAAAGAAATACAGGAAAATAATAGAATGGGAAAGACGAGAGATTTCTTCAAGAAAATTAGAGATACCAAGGGAACATTTCATGCAAGTTTAGTTCAGTCGTTCAGTCATGTCCGACTCTTTGCAACCCCATGAACTGCAGCACGCCAGGCCTCCCTGTCCATCACCAACTCCCAGAGTCCAACCAAATCCATGTCCATCGAGTTGGTGATGCCATCCAGCCATCTCATCCTCTGTCGTCCCCGTCTCCTCCTGCCCTCAATCTTTCTCAGCATCAGGGTCTTTTTAAATGAGTCAGTTCTTCGCATCAGGTGGCCAAAGGACTGGAGTCTCAGTTTCAACATCAGTCCTTCCAATGAACACTCAGGATGGATCTCCTTTAGGATGGACTGGTTGGATCTCCTTGCAGTCCACGGGACTCTCAAGAATCTTGTCCAACACCACAGTTCAAAAGCATCAACTCTTCCATGTTGAGCTTTCTTTGTAGTCCAATACATGACCAGTGGAAAAAGATGCAAAGATGGGCTCAGTAAAGGATAGAAATGGTAAGGACCTAACAGAAGCAGAAGATATTAAGAAGAGGTGGCAAGAATACACAGAACTGTACAAAAATGATCTTCACGACCCAGATAATCATGATGGTGTGATCACTCACCTAGAGCCAGACATCCTGGAATGTGAAGTCCAGTGGGCCTTAGAAAGCATCACTATGAACAAAGCTAGTGAAGGTGATGGAATTCTAATTGAGCCATTTCAAATCCTAAAAGATGATGCTGTGAAAGTGCTACACTCAATGTCAGCAAATTTGGAAAACTCAGCAGCGACCACAGGACTGGAAAAGGTCAGTTTTCATTGCAATCCCAAAGAAAGGCAATGCCAAAGAATGCTCAAACTAC
Source organism: Bos grunniens (assembly GCF_055505025.1). Classification (NCBI taxonomy): domain Eukaryota; kingdom Metazoa; phylum Chordata; class Mammalia; order Artiodactyla; family Bovidae; genus Bos; species Bos grunniens. The sequence goes on along the minus strand of NC_141179.1, from coordinate 2,000,951 downwards.
CATTCAATTGCACTCATCTCACAGGCTAGTAAAGTAATGCTCAAAATTCTCCAAGCCAGGCTTCAGCAATATGTGAACCGTGAACTCCCAGATGTTCCAGCTGGTTTTAGAAAAGGCAGAGGAACCAGAGAACAAATTGCCAACATCTGCTGGATCATGGAAAAAAGCAAGAGAGTTCCAGAAAAATATCTATTTCTGCTTTATTGACTATGCCAAAGCCTTTGACTGTGTGGATCACAATAAACTGTGGAAAATTCTGAAAGAGATGGGAATACCAGACCACCTGATCTGCCTCTTGAGAAACCTGTATGCAGGTTCAGGAAGCAAGTTAGAACTGGACATGGAACGACAGACTGGTTCCAAATAGGAAAAGGAGTACGTCAAGGCTGTATATTGTCACCCTGCTTATTTAACTTATATGCAGAGTACATCCCGAGAAACACTGGGCTGGATGAAGCACAAGCTGGGATCAAGATTGCCGGGAGAAATATGAATAACCTCAAGATATGCAGATGACACCGCCCTTATGGCAGAAAGTGAAGAACTAAAGAGCCTCTTGATGAATGTGAAAGAGGAGACTGAAGAAGCTTGCTTTAAGCTCAACATTTAGAAAACTAAGATCATGGCATCTGGTCCCATCACTTCATGGGAAATAGATAGGGAAACAGTGGAAACCGTGGCTGACTTTATTTTGGGGGGCTCCAAAATCATTGCAGATGGTGATTGCAGCCATGAAATTAAAAGACGCTTACTCCTTGGGAGAAAAGCTATGACCAATCTAGATAGCATATTAAGAAGCAGAGACATTACTTTGCCAATAAAGATCCGTCTGGTCAAGGTTATGGTTTTTCCAGTGGTCATGTACAGATGTGAGAGTTGGACTATAAGGAATGCTGAGCACAGAAGCATTGATGCTTTTGAACTGTGGTGTTGGACAAGACTCTTGAGAGTCCCTTGGATTGCAAGGAGATCCAACCAGTCCATCCTAAAGGAGATCAGTCCTGGATGTTCATTGGAAGGACTGATATTGAAGCTGAAACTCCAATCCTTTGGCCACCTGATGCGAAGAGCTGACTCATTGGAAAAGACCCTGATGCTAAGAAAGATGGAGGGTGGCAGGAGACGGGGACGACAGAGGATGAGATGGTTAGATGGCATCACTGACTCAATGGACATGAGTTTTGGTAAACTCCGGGAGTTGGTGATGGACAGGGAGGCCTGGCATGCTGCGGTTCATAGGGTCGCAAAGAGATGGACACGACTGAGCAACTGAACTGAACAGAACTGAGTGCATCACTATATTTTAATACTACTGCTAAGAGCATTAAAGTCAAGTTTAAATCTATCACTCATGACCAATACCTTCTCTGGACCTGTTACTTTGTAGCACAATGCAGTGTTCGCTGCTGAGTCATGGCCAACTCTTTGTGACCCCATTGACTGTAGCCCACAAGACACCTCTGTCCGTGGAATTCTCCAGGCAAGAACACTGGAATGGGTTGCCTTTCCCTTCTCCTGGGGATCTTTCCCATGCGAGGATAGTACCTGGGTCTCCTGCATGGCTGGCAGATTCTTTACCATGAGTCAAGAAGGAAGACCCTATGCACAAAAAAGGACTGCACTAAAGAATTTTCAAAGATAGTTCAGTTTTTCAGATCAATCAGGAGACCCTATCAGAAAGGTTTTTATATTCTAATATTTTCACTTTTTTCTCAAGCTATTCTCTGAAGCTTACAATGCAATATACATCTATTCATTAAACAATAAATACCAGTAAATAATGTAAAGTTCACATATTAATTACAGCATCCATAGTAACATTATTGGGGCATCCCCTGGTGGCTCAGCAGTAAAGAATCCATCTGAAATGCAGGAGACTCAGGAGAGGTGGGCTCGATCCCTGGGTCAGATCTCCTGGAGGAGGGCATGGCAAATCCACTCCAGTATTCTTGCCTAAAGAATATCATAGATTGAGGAGCTTGGCAAGCCATAGTCACAAGAGTCGAACAGGACTTAAGCTAGAGTGTAAGTACAGCACAGCAACATTATAGCACAGATCTTGTGCCCCTCCTCTCCTTTTTATAAAAACTCTTTTAAAATTTTGAATTTACTGTTCCAGGTAAAATAAATTACATACAAAAATTTCTTAATTTAATTTAAAAAGTCAAACTCTGGTGCATCTCCCTGATTCAAGATTTAAACAGTCGATCAAGATTTCTACTTGATGATATTGCAACAGGAGGAACTAGGTTATGTTTTTTAAAGATCACATTCCACAAAGTATGTCAACTCTTACTAAACAGCTCAGTGACAGGTGGAGCGATAAGCCCCATTAGACAGGCGAAGGCGCTCAAATTTATAAAGATTAAAACAACTTTCAATGGAACTAAAGGCCCAGATTTTCTAATTCAAAAGTTTCACATTATTATTATTTTTTTAATGCATTGTCAGCACAAAGCAATACAGATGTGCTGAACCTGGGGTCCACGGAGACAATAAGGAGACGCAGGGAAAGGCTTGTAAACTAGAAGTCGAATGTTCACTCTGAGGAGGGCAGTGAGAGAAGGCCACCAGTCGCGACCCCGGCACTGGCCGGTCACTTCACAGGCCCCGGAGGCGCGTCTGCGGCCTTCCAAACCGCTAAGCCCGAAGAAACTGCTCCAGCCCTACCGAAGACCAAACTTCGCGGCCGGGTTTGCAGAGCTCACCAGGGGTCCACAGGGGCCCGCCCCTTTCGGTTCAGGCGCTCAAAGGTGGCGCCAAGCGAGCAGGAAGTGTGACCCCAGACGAGAAAGAGCTACCCACCTCATAGTCGGAAAAGCGCCGCCAGGAACCTGGCTTCCGGGTTCCATCTCGGCTACTCAGGATTGGCTCCTGTACGAGGGCGGGGCCTCGTTGCAACTTTTATTACGACCTCGCGGCACTCGACAGCCAATGAGAAGAGTTGATGTGCTTGCGTCATCAATGAGGTATCGCGAGAGAAGGAGAAGCTGTTACTCTCCCGCCTAATTCGGGTTTTCCAACAAGCTGGTTCTGAGACGCCATCCCCGGCGGTGCTGTTGCTTTTTGTGTCGTGATTGTCCCTCCTTCTTCCCGGGTAAAAGCCAGCCTCGGGTCCGCAGGGTGGGGCTGTGGAGAGTCCAGGTGTGGGGTAATTTGCGAGTTGCTTCCTCTGTCTGTGGCGTCGCGGGCGGAAGCCCAGAGAGTACTGACTTTGTGCGAAGAATGGGCCGAGTAGGCTAGGGAGGAGCTTGGAGGTTCCGCGAGTTTTGTGGTGCGGGCGCGCTGAGGTTTGGGATCCTCACCGAACCGGCGATTTGGGCGTGGGAGGGGTCGTTCCACGGTGGCAGACTCTCATCCTCGAAAGTGAAAGTAAAGTCGCTCTGTAGTGTCCGACTCTTTGCGACCCCGTGGACTGTAGCCTACTAGGCTCCTCCGGCTGCTGCTGCTAAGTCGTTTCAGTCGTGTCCGACTGCGTGCGACCCTATAGACAGCAGCCCACCAGGCTCCCCCGTCCCTGGGATTCTCCAGGCAAGAACACTGGAGTGGGTTGCCATTTCCTTCTCCCAGGCTCCTCCGGGTATTTTCCTTCAACGACGTATTTTTGTTTATTCAAACGTGGACCCCATGTCCTTTCAAAACAAGCCCGTGTCTTTAAAATAATTCTGTGTTTAAGCAGGAAATACAGGATCCCCTTAGGCTCCAGAGTAGCCCTTGCATGCAACTTTAACATTTCTGTTCAGAGTTATTCGTGTGCTAAACCGGAAGTATTGTGTGACTCTTTTGCCCATTCATTTAACAAATATTAGCTTCCCACAGGGCACGCAAAAGGAGCTAGGGGAGTTTAATTATAGTGGTAAAACTGGAGTGGCACTGGAGACACGTTATTTTTTTTGTTAACATTAAAAATATAGTAGGTGCTTAAGTGAAAATGAGACTCAGAATTGCCAGTCTGCATTTAAAAAATATGTTTTAAATAAAATTTTGTTTTAGAATTTATAATCGAGTGAGTTTTGAGCACCGGACCCAAGGGTACTTGGAGAAGGAACTGGTCTCGGAGGAGGTGGACTGACCATAGAAATGAGTCCTGCGGATGCCCTGTAAGCACCTTTCTTCCGAAATATTTGTTGGTTTGCGTTTCTACCAAATAGCCTGTCGACTATGTTCACCATAAAAGAAAACTTATTTAGTAAATAAAGAGCTTGCATGAACACAAGTGTTAGTCGTCAAAAAAAGTATTTGGAATGGTTAACAATTCATACTGTATGTTTATTAATTAAAGATAATATGCAGCAGTAGATTGGGGTTTTGCAGTAGATTGGCATATTGCTGTATAAGTTTATGTTCTTAGGTTTTTGTCTTAAACTTGAAGCTATAAATATTCTTGAACTAAGTCTTACTAGCTAATGCAAGTCTTTTAGAGCACATTTTTAGAGGGATAAATTGCCCTGGTACTGAATAAATTGCAAATGAATCTGACTAAAATGAAAATAAATAAAAGAACTAGGAAAAGTAATGTGGGAAAAGCTTTTAACTTGGAGTCTTTCATCCTGGTTTTAATTTCTTGATTAGTATTGTTTGACCCTGAGCAAGTTAGCAAGCCTTTAAACTTCACCTCAATTTCTTCATTTGTATCAAGTTAAAATGATAAATTTTCGTATTTAAATGAAAAAACTCAAGTGAAAATATTTTAGAAATTGCTGTGGAAGTCTGGATAGTAATGTGATTTGAAAGTATTCTGACTAAATCTGTATGTATATAGCAGTCAGAACTGCGTATCATTTTCTGGAAATTTCTCTTGTGTATAAAGATTTGAATTTTAGAGATAAATAAAAGTTTGTTTTTAAGTTCGTATGTTTTAGTGGAAACAGCCTGAATTTTAATCCCGGCTTTTAGTACCATTTCTACCATTCTGTTTCATGATTCAGAAACAATAATACCTAACCTCTTTACATGTGAGAGTTGAGATGAGATCAGAGATACCAAATTATTTTAAAGACAGTTAAAAAGTCACATTAAGTTTAAGAGAATGTTAATAATTATCATATTGCTGCTTCACATGAAAGTATTGAATCTTTGGAGTACTACCAAATTTAAATGGCATTGTAAACTTGGCCAGATTTGTTAATGGGAAGCTAACTTTGTATGGAGAGTAGTCAAGCAGGGACCTGGATGTAAGTTACTAGCTTATTAGAATAGAAGTCTACTTATAAAATAAGAGGAGTGCTTTTTAAATTAACTAGTTAATTCTGATTTTCCTGGAAAAGTGCAAAGTAGATAAATAGCAAGTTTAGATACTGGGATCAAATTCTGTTAGATTTTTGCTGTGAAACAGAGTAGGAAAATAAACTTTCAAATCCAGGTTACATATGAGTGTATAAAACTGCTTGTAACACGGTTATATATTTTTGAAGCAGTTACAGAGCCTTTTAAAAAGTGTGTATATATTCTACATTGTATTAGTGGTAGGAAGATTGTGATGTTAATTAAATGCTTCAAATTTTCAGATCTTGTTTAGAGCTGGAAAAATAATTTTATTTCATAATTGCTATTTTATAGATTTAATTTAGATTTTTTTTTAGATTTTAGGTTAGATGTTCAGTTTGCTTGAACATTCTTTCAATGAATTATATTGAAGTGTTTCTTCTTTTTAAATACAGCGATGATGAAAACACATTTAAAATCTTGGTTGCAACGGATATTCATCTGGGATTTATGGAAAAAGATGCTGTGAGAGGAAATGATACATTTGTAACACTTGATGAAATTTTAAGACTTGCCCAGGAAAATGATGTGAGTTTGGTTTGCATTTTTGCAGTTTCTACCAAGTTCCTATACTTACTGTTTTTCCTTTTAGAGTTTTGTTTCATATGTTCTTGTGCTCAGAGTGCCTGCTTAAATATAAGTATGCTAAAAGTCCAAATCAGATTTCGTGTGCCTTATTCTTTGAATTCAAATAGGAGTGACTTTCGTAAATAGTCTGTAAAAATTTATGACAATTGATGAAGTGATTACTAAGTGCAGCATGTTTCTTTTTGAACTGTAAAGATGACTGTTATAGTTTCTGCTTTCAAAGAACATACAACAGGCAAATCAGTATGTGAGATATGATAAATGTCTAAAATGCTCAGATGCAAGGTCATGTGTGATAAGAGCCATAAGAAAATTATAAACAGCATTTCCTGAGAGATTAGAGGTAGAAGAGATCACATTTAGAATAGGACAGTAAGATGAGATAAATTAAGTGGCATTTAACTTGGGCTTGGAAGGGATGTAGCAGCTGTGTTGGCTCACTGGTGGGTCTTGTTTGGGAAAGAGGGCTGAAAAACTAGAAATGTGGTTTGAGCTTCAGTGAGAGCTTCAAATGCCAGATTGAAGACTTTGTACCCAACTAATAGAAAGTCTTCTGACAAGAGTCTAGCATGAAGTCAAGGTAAGTTTGAGGCTTTTTTAAAGTCGTGGCTTTCAATGGAAAAAAGGAAGTGAATACAAGAACTATGACAAAAATAGGGTTTGTATACTTTGATTAGGAGATGCGGATGAGGGAGAAGGGATGACAGTATCTCTGAAGTGTGTTAAGTTTGGGTGAATGGTGGTACCCGTAATAGAAGTAGGTTTTAAATAAGGAAGATTTCTTTCTTATTTTCACACTTCCTTATTACATACTTCATTATGTGGGAAGGTGATGAATTTTGATTTAGGCCATTAGCCTCCTATTGGAGGTTCCAATAGGGTATTCAAGGAAACCTTCCGGCAGACAGATAAAATGTCTATCTAGAGCCCAGAAGACAACTGGGAAATAAACATAAATTCGGGTGACTTGCAAACTGTTATCTTCAACTTTGACTTTTCCTTAGAGTTCTGTTCAGTTTTTCTGCAAGTCCTTTAGTTCATATTTCTAAATATTTATGAGTGGAACCTCCCCACTATTTTCTGCCTTTGTGTCTATAAGCTTAATTCAAAACTTTTATCTTATTTTGCTGAACTACAATAGCTCCCCTTAGTTTTTTTTTTCTCTTCTTTTTTACAGCGTAGCAGACAGAGTGAACTTATAAAATCATAACTCAGATCATGGCACTCTGCTGCTTCAAAATCTAAGTGGCCTTCCATTGAATCTAGAGTAAAAATTAAACTACAGAGTTCAGTATGATCTGACCCTACTAGAAGACTTCATCTCCTTTGACTCTGGGTGCTTGGCTTGTGCTCCATCTACACTGGAGTGTGTATTCTACTCTGGGACCTCTGTGTGTCTAGTTCTCTTCCCGCTCCGAGCATCTTGATTTTGTCAGGGTTTACCTCTCAGTTCAAGTTTTATCTTTTTGGAGAAGTCTTCCCTGATAACTCCAGTCTTATCACATTACTCATTTATTTTTTTATAGCACCATCTGAAATAATTTGTTGGATTATCTACTTGTGTATTTTCTTCTCCTCTGGAAGATAAATTAGATGAAAATGAAGATTCTTTTCTGTTTGCTCATGTGTATCTTAGTACCACGAAAGGATCTGCCAAGTGGGAGGCACTCTCATAAATGTGTTCATGAATGAGGGAATGTCTAGTATCGTCTCCTTTTACCCTGAAGGGAGAGAAATTAACAGTCAAAGGAGGTTTGTTTCCTGCTAGAGAATCCTGTGTCCTTTTCTATGCTTAGGTGCTGAAGAGCTATGTCTTTCCCTGAGCGCAAGCTTTTTTTTTTCCTTTGCTGTGTCATTTCCTTTCCTTCTGCTTCCTCTCCCTGTACTCTTTAATACTAACTGTCCTCTTCAGCCCACAGCCCCAAGCTGGTACCTCCAAATGCATGTTATATTTACTTTCCCCCATCTTTTGTGTCTATTTCTTCTTACTGAAGTCTAAATTCTTCCTGATTTTTAAGTCCTTTATATTGTGGGCAGTGGTACCCCCCTCCATACCCTTGCCTGGAAAATCCCATGGATGGAGGAGCCTGGTAGGCTGCAGTCCATGGGGTCACTAAGAGTTGGACACCACTGAGCGACTTCACTTTCACTTTTCACTTTCATGCGTTGGAGAAGGAAGTGGGAACCCACTCCAGTGTTCTTGCCTGGAGAATCCCAGGAATGGGGGAGCCTGGTGGGCTGCCGTCTATGGGGTCGCACAGAGTCGGACACGACTGAAGCGACGTAGCAGCAGCCTTCTAACCAGCCTTATCTCTACTCTTTAGTTCTGTCAGGCTAATCTGTACTCTCTAGTTCTTCAGAGTCTTTTTTTTTAACTTTTAATTTTGGAACAATATCAGTCTTACAGAAACATTGTAAGAATAGTACAAATAATTTCTTACCCTTCACTGAGATTTTCCTACACTGTGTGTGTGTGTGTGTGTGTGTGTGTGAGAATTTGTATCTGTGTCTTAATCGCTCAGTTGGATCCAACTATTTTGACCCTATGGACTGTAGTCCCAGGCTCCTCTGTCCATGGGATTCTCCAGCCAAGAAAACTGGAGTGGGCTGCCATTCCCTTCTCCAGGGCATCTTCCTGACCTAGGATCAAACCAGGGTCTCCTGCATTGCAGGAAGAATCTGTATTATATGAGCCACCAGGGATGCCCTTCCTACACTTTTACATTTAATTTATCCTCTCTCTCTCCATACATACACACACAGACAGACACACTTTTTCTGAACCACTTGAGAGTAAACTGCATGTGTAATCAGAGTGCACTTGTCAGAACCCGGGAAACTGATGTTTCTCCAGTACTATCACGTAATTCTAAGATGCTGCCAGTTTTCCCCACAACAAATGTCATAGTAGTTTGGGGGCAGGTCAGTGCTGTTAGATCCCAACCCAGGATTACATTTTACATTTAGTTGTCATGTCTCTTTAGTCTCTTATAATCTGGGACATTTCCTCAGTCTGCCTTGTCTTTAATGACTCTGGCTTTTTTTTTTTTTTTAAACAAAGTTGTGATAGTTTCAGGTGAATAGTGAAGGGACTCAATGGATATACATGTATTCACTCTGCCCCAGAGTCCTCTGGTGGCTTAGATGGTAAAGAATTTGCCTGCAGTGTAGGAGACCTGGGTTCTATCCCTGAGTCAGAAAGATCCCCTGGAGAAGGAAATGGCAACCCACTCCAATATTCTTGCCTGAGAAATCCCAGAGGAGCCTGGCAGGCTGCAGTCCATGGGGTCACAAAGAGTTGGACACTGAGCACGCACACACACTCACCAGACTCCCCTCCTGTCTAGGCTGCCATATAACTTTGAGCAGAGTTCCCTATTCTATGTGGTAGGTCCTTGTTGGTTATCCATTTTAAATATAACAGTGTGTCCATGCCATCCCAAACTCTCTAACTATCCTTTCCCCTCTATCCTTAACCCCTGGCAACCATAAGTTTGTTCTCTCAGCATGACCTTGACATTTTTGAAGAGTCACAGGTAATTATTTTTGTAGAATATTCCTCGATTGGATGTGTCTGACATTTACTCATGAGTAGATTCATGTAGGGCTGGAATACCTCAGAAGCAAGTTGTGTTCTCAGTGATCACTAGAGTCACAAACCAGTTTTTAAAGATATTAAAAATTTTTTTTTTGCTCTTGATAATATAAAACATACCACCCTAACCATGTTTAAGGATTCAGTTGAGTAGTATTAAGCCCATTGGTATGTTTGAGTAACTAACCTCCAAAACTCTTTTAAACAACTCTTTCCCTTCCTCTCCCTTATAAAAATGTTTACTTAAGTTGTGTTTTCTATGGCTTTGATTGTGATCATTTTTTTCCTTTGCTCAAATCATGTTTAGTTTTGAAGACCTAGCTTAAATTTTAATTGCAGTCTCTCTGACTAGTGTAGGGGCCAGAAATCTTTTCCTTCTTCCCTTCTAGGTTCTCTGACTGGTCTGATAATTAAGTTGACATAAGACAGATAAGGGCTTCCCAGGTGGCACTAGTGATAAAGAACTCACCTGCCAATGCAGGAGACATGAGATGTGGGAAGCTCCCCTGGAGAAGGGCACAGCAACCCATTCCAGTGTTCTTCCCAGGAGAATCCCACGGACAGAGGAGCCTGGTAGGCTATAATCCATAGGATAGCAAAGAGTCGAACAAGACTGAAGCAATTTAGCATGCACGCAAGACAGATTAATGGACTAAAATATCGCTTATGTGCACTGTTGTTGTTTAGTCACTCAGGTCATGTCCAATTCTTTGTGACCCCACAGACTATATCCCGTCAGGCTCATCTGTCCATGGTATTTCCCATGCAGGAGCCCCACAAAAATATGAGACTCCCAGCAGTGAGGTAATGGAGGCTTATCTGCCATCCTGATCTAAGGAGAAGGGGAAGGGAGTCTGGGGCTTTAAAGAGGAGAAAGACAGTGCATAGGAAGATGGGAAGAGCAGATGTTTGTTAAACAAGTGTATGCTGTGCCATGCCCTGTGATGAGACTTTCTGATACCAGAAATTATCTCTGGTAATAGCTCTTCTGGTATATATCCCCTGTCTAAATTCAGAGTCTGATTTATGTTTAGATGCATAGCAGTTTTTCTCTCCCACTGGATTTTGAATAGAATAGGGGTCATATTTTATTCATCATACTCAGTATGACGTATGGTACATTGTATTCAGTGAGGGCAGGGACATGATCTGTTTTGTAGATTGCTATTTCCTGAGCTTTCACTGCCTATAGGAAGTCTAAATAATTGTTGAATGAATCTAGTGAATAATTTGGATTGAATCAGCTCTTCCTTGCATGTTGTCGTTTAGTTATTAAGTTGTCTTTGACTCTTTGTGACCCCATAGACTGTAGCGCGCCAGGCTCCTCTGTCCATGGGATTTCCCAGGCAAGAATACTGGAGTGGGTTGCCAGTTCCTTCTCCAGCAGATCTTCCTGACCCAGGTATCAAAGCTGGGTCTCCTGCTTGGCAGACAGATTCTTTACCACTGAACCATTCCTTCAATAGGTTTTATTAAAGTGCAGAGTTTATGTTTGATTTGGATAACTTTAAAAAAAGAAATCACTTCTGGTAGCATGAGTTAGAGACTTGGTATAGTAATTTAAAGATGGCTTTTTGAAGGTCGCCTGGGAACCTAAGTGGGAATCAGATTAGTAACCAGATTGGAAGGGCCTTTAAATGAACAAAATATGAAACTTTAAATCTCCACACATAGTGGTATCTTCTATAAAATTTTTTTCTCTCTTTGGTCTATAGTTTTAAAAATTTTACCTATAAAACACACTAATTTTCACACTATTTTCTTTTGATTAGGTGGATTTTATTTTGTTAGGTGGTGATCTTTTTCATGAAAATAAACCCTCAAGAAAAACATTACATACCTGCCTCGAGTTATTAAGAAAATATTGTATGGGGGATCGTCCTGTACAGTTTGAAATTCTCAGCGACCAGTCAGTTAACTTTGGTTTTAGTAAGTAAGTATATTTAAATGCTTCAATGAATGTTTCCTTGTGTCTATGATATATAACATTTCCTATGTAAGATGTGTGAACACATAAACAATTAGTCATCTTCTCTTCATTATAAGCTATTTCCTTGGCAGTTGTAGTTCTTTAAATTTTCTGTACATTATTGTATTAATTTGTATTTCCCTAATTAATAGATTGAGTAACTTCTTAGATTTTTATTGTACTTTTGGAATCTCTGTTCATATCCTTTGTCTATTAAAAAATTTGGATTTTTTTTTTTTTTTTGCTTTTCATGTTGAATTTGCAGGAGCTATTTATATATTCTAGATATCAAGCCTTTGTTATGCATATATATTTTTTTCCCAATCAGTGGATTGTCTTTGGACTGTTCACAGGACCTTTTGTTGACAGAAATACTTAATTTTGATGTTCATAGTCAAATATGTAACAAGTCTGAGCGACTTCACTTTCACTTTTCACTTTCATGCATTGGAGAAGGAAATGGCAACCCACTCCAGTATTCTTGCCTGGAGAATCCTAAGGATGGCGGAGCCTGGTGGGCTGCTGTCTATTTGGTCACACAGAGTCGGACATGACTGAAGCGACACAGCAGCAGAATTAGATTTTGAAAGATTCTTACAATTTTTAACGTATGTCCTTGTTTTAAACATTCTAATCACTTGTAAAGAGATTGTCTTTTCTACATTGTATATTCTTATCTCCTTTGTCAAAGATAAGGTGTCCATAGGTGTGTGGATTTATCTCTGGGCTTTCTATTTTGTTCCAGTGATCTATATTTCTGTCTTTGTGCCAGTACCATACTGTCTTGATGATTGCAGCTTTGTAGTAGAGCCTGAAGTCAGGCAGGTTGATTCCTCCAGTTCCATTCTTCTTTCTCAAGATTGCTTTGGCTATTTGAGGTTTTTTTGTATTTCCGTACAAATTATGAAATTATTTGTTCTAGTTCTGTGAAAAATACCATTGGTATCTTGATAGGGATTGCACTGAATCTATAGAGTGCTTTGGATAGTATACTCATTTTCACTATATTGATTCTTGCAATCCATGAACATGGTATATTTTTCCATCTATTTGTGTCCTCTTTGATTTCTTTCATCCCACTCCAGTATTCTTACCTGAGAAATCCCATGACAAAGAAGCCTGGTGGGCTACATTACATGAGGTTGCAAGAGAGTTGGACATGACTTATCAGCTAAACAACAGTAGCAAATGTTTTCAAACCTTCTTTCCTGTTCTCTTTCTGAAAATTATATCTTACCCACTTTTTAATATCCCCTATAACTTTATTTCTTTGTACTACATTTTGGATAATTTTCTGTTCCAGTTTACTAGTTCATGTAGAAAAATAGAACAACAAAAAAATAGGGAAACTCTGAAAAAGAGGACTACTAAGTAGTGTTTAGCTCAGTTCAATCCCTATCAAAATTCCAATGGTAGCTTTCATGGAAATAGAACAAACAACAGGTACAGGAAAAGGTGCTCAGCATCACTAATCATTGGGGAAAAGCGTATGAAAACCACAATGAGATATCACCTCACACTTGTTAGGATGTCTGTCATCAAAAAGACAAGGGAGAACAAGTATTGGGGAGAATGTGGAGAGAAGAAAACCCTTGCGCACTATTCGGAATGTCAGTTTGTGCAGCCCATGGAAAACACTGGCGGTTCCCCCTCAAAGACGGAACCACCGTGTGATCCAGTAGTTCTCCCTCTGGGTATATATCCAGAAGGAATGAAAACGGTATCTTAAAGAGATAGTCTGCACTCCCACGTTCACTGCAGCATTATTCACAGTAGCCAAGATAAGGCAGTGGTGGCAACAGTGTACATGTCCATCAGTGAAAGAATGGATAAACATGTAATATATATGTGTGTGTGTATGTGTAATACATACATGTTACTCAACTGTGAGAAGAGACATCCTTTCATCTGAGACAACATGTGTGGACCTTGAAGGCTTTATGCTAAGTAAACTAAGTCAGACAAAGAGACAAATAATGTGTAATATCACTTACGCAGTATAGGAAATCTGAACTCATGGAGACTGGAATGGTGGTTACCAGGGCCGGGTGTTGGGGGGAAAGTGGAGATGCTGGTCAAAAAGTATAATTTTGATTAAAAAATGATTACATTCCTAGGATCTAATGTACAGCATAGTATGAGTTAGTAAAGTTTCTAAGACAGTAGATCTTAAACGTTCTCACTAGAAAAAGGAGATGGTAACTGTGTGACATGCTGGCAGCTGTTGAAGGGAGTGTGTGTTAAGCTTACAGTGGTAGGTAAGTTACAGTGGTTATCATTTTGCAGTATATGAATATATCAAACCAACATATTTGTATACCTTAAAGTAACACAATGTTGCATGTCAGTTATATCACAGTATAGCTGGAAAAAAGTATATTATAATGCTGCTGCTACTGCTCAGTCACTTCAGTCGTGTCCAACTCTGTGTGACCCCATAGATGGCAGCCCACCAGGCTCCCCTGTCCCTGGGATTCTCCAGGCAAGAACACTGGAGTGGGATGCCATTTCCTTCTCCAATGCATGAAAGTGAAAAGTGAGAGTGAAGTTGCTCAGTCATGTCCAAGCTTCAGCGACCCCATGGACTGCAGCCTTCCAGGCTCCTCTGTCCAAGGGATTTTCCAGGCAAGAGTACTGGAGTGGGGTGCCATTGCCTTCTCTACAATAATAAAAAATGTGGTATAACTCATGAATTGATAGGCAGATAATTGAAAGTATAGAAGTTCCAGAAATAGCCTCAGTAAATGTGGGAATTTAGTATTTGATAAAGGTGGTATCACATATCTCCAGGAAAATATAGCTTATTCAATAAAAGAACTAGAGGAAACTGTTAAGCATTTTAAAAAACCTGGATGTGGAAAGACTTTTCTAAGTATTGCACAAATCCAGAATCCATAAAAGATTGATGTTTTTGTCTTTGTAAATTTCTGCATGGCAAGAGCTGCCCATGGAAGTTGGAAGTCCAGGTTCAACCAGGAAGAACATTTTTAATTCAAGGCAAATTAATGTCTAATTTTCCCAATAGATAAATAATTTTTTCAAGTTAGTTAAAAGAAATTCATGAGTTAATAAAAAAAAAGTTAGGTAAAGAATATGGACATCATTCACTGAAAAGGAAATAAAGTGACATTTAAACATACTAAAAGAATATGAAAGATATGAGATGAAGTATACTGAGATATTTTTCTCCTATAGGATTTATATACATCAGTAATTCTCAGTCCTGGGTGTGTATTATCTTTACCTCAGAATCTTAAAAAGTACTGATGCCCAGTCTCTAGCTCAGTTAATCTCCCTGATTGTGTCTCAGACATTGGCGGATCTTCAAAGATCCCTAGAGAATTTTGCTGTGCAGCTAGGATTTAGAACTACTGGCATAAGATTGAAGAAGTTTGATCATATACTGTACTAGTGGAGTAAGGGGAAATGGTCTCATGCTGTGCCATTGTATTATATGTAAGTTAAACCACCTCAATGGGGGGAAGTTGGCAGTAATCAAATTTACAAATGTAGGTGTGCTTTTTGACCTGACAGTGTCCTCCTAGATAATTTCCTCACAAGGGCATCTTTGTACAGGATTACTCACTGTAACCATTTGTGAAACAAAAGACTGGAAATGGCCTAAATGTCTATTTGTAGGTATCTACTTAAACACATTGTAATAATCCATACAGTGTCTGGCTAAAAAAAGCCACAAGGAAGCTCTTTATATACTGATATGAAATGATTTACAAAGTATGCTAAGTGATAAAGGCAGGGTCCAAAGGTCTGTATTGTGCTGCCATTTGTGGAAGAAGGAAGATGTATTTATTTGCTTTACAGATATAAGATATTTTTTCACAGATAAAGTAGAAATTACTAGTGTCATTTCCTCTGAGAAGAGGAGCTTGGTGACTAGGGACAGTAGTGTGAAAATTTGTCATACAAGTAGTGAGTGATAGAGCTGGAATTTTTAATCAAGGTCTTGTATTCCAGAGTAGGTGTATTTTTCCCCTCCCGCTTCTACAATACAAATACAGACCTTACACAGAGACTTTCAAAATTTTGAAAGCCTGTTAGCTTACTATTCAGATAATCAAATCGTTCATACAATTCACAAGCATCATATACTGTAAGGTTTTCAAGTGCAGTACTTTGTGATCTTTTCAAACTTGAATTATTGCCTATGATTGAATTTTTTTTTAAAACTCCAAAGTCATCTGCCGAGTTAGATCATCCAATTTGCCTGTAACAGTATTAAGTTTTTGGAGGAGGAGAATGGAGGAAAGAGCTTTTGTCTCTTACAGAAACTTTTTCTTTCTTTTTTAAGGTTTCCATGGGTGAACTACCAAGATGGCAATCTCAACATTTCAATTCCGGTGTTTAGTATTCACGGCAATCATGATGATCCCACAGGGGTAATTATTGTGTTCTTAAAGTTTGTTGAAATTTTAGAAATTTTCTGTTTAATTTGTCTATGGGAAGCATTCTTCCACTTCTTCCCAGCAACTTTTAGTCAGATTGACTCAGAGATTCAAATTGACTCTTTATCATTCATATAGGCTTTTATACTGCTTTTTAGATACTTTAAAAAATCTGAGATAATAATTGATGTATGAGATATGTTTTTATTTCTTGAGTGCCAAAGTTAGCAATAAATAACCAGTAGAAGGAATAACATTTAGGAATAAATAAATGTTGGGAATAGCCTAACATTTGTATAATACTTTACAGATTACCTGGTGCTTTTATCTCAAAAATCTCACTATAGGAAATAATTGTTTCATGAACAGTTTTAAATCTAAATTAGATCATCTTATTTTGTTTGATAAGGAAGTACAGACCATCTTCAGCTTGTGATGGTTCGACCTAAGATTTTTAAACTTTACAATGGTGTGAAACTGACGTGCGTTCAGTTGAACCTGAATTATGAGTTTTGATCTATTTTTGGGCTAATGATTTGTGGGAAGATACTCTCTTGTGATGCTGAGTAAAGACAGCAAGGCCCAGCTCCCAATCAGCCACCCCAGCCCAAGGGTAAACAGTTGCCACACTTAAAACCATTCTGTATGGGTATGTACCATACAGTCATTCTGTTCTTCATGTACAGTAGATTGATTATACAAGATACTCAGTACTTTATTGTAAAATATTTATACTTTTTCCCAACTGTAGGCTCATGTAAGTGTTCTGAGCATGTTCAAAGTAGGCTAGGTTAAGCTATGATTTTCAGTAGATGAGGTACTTTAACTGCATTTTTGACTTACAGTATTTTCAATTTACTATGGATTTATTGGTACCTAAATCCACTGTAAATTGAGGAAGATTTCAAATAATAGGGATCCTAAAGTAATCTAAAAATATCATTTTATTTTTTCTGGTCATTAATGTATTATAAATCACTATTTAGCTAGTCTTTTTTTTCCTCACCTCTTGAGAGGTCTGCTTAATATGACAAATAACTGATTCCATAGCTGGTTTTATTTTTCAGTGAACAAGACATGATAAATTTTGATGAAACATTAACTTTGTATTTAACATGTATTAACATGTGATTCTACTCACAGTGATAGAGAAAAGGATAGCACATACTTTACTATTGTAATCTTGTTTTGACAAGGCACTATCTTCGTCTAGGTTTTTATAACTGCTATACAGAATATACTTTTAATAAGTAATAACATATGCAGATTATTAGTTTTTAGATATACATTAATATTCTTTGAAAATATTTTGCATAGGCAGATGCACTCTGTGCCCTGGATATTTTAAGTTGTGCTGGATTTGTCAATCACTTTGGACGTTCAATGTCTGTGGAGAAGATAGACATTAGTCCAGTTTTGCTTCAGAAAGGAAGCACAAAAATTGCTCTATATGGTTTAGGTAAGATGGGTTTATATTACTATTTATGTTGATAAATGTTTACTTGTTTAAGCAACTAGGAAATCAAATTCTGGAGTTCACTTTGTTGCTGTTTGGAAGGAATTGAGGCAAATCTAATTATTCCTTATGGGTGACTTTAAAAAATATTACAACGTTTTGGTGGACATTTTTCATTATTTTATAAGCACCAGTATGGTAAAGAATGTGCCTGCAGTGCAGGAGACCCAGGTTCGATCTTCCAGGGTCAGGAAGATCCCCTGGAAAAGGGAATGGCTACCCACTCCAGTATTCTTGCCTGGAGAATTCCACGGACAGAGGAGCCAGGCAGGCTATGGTCCATCAGATTTTAAAGAGTCAGACATGAAGGACCGACTGACATTTCATTTCATTTCATTTCAATAGTTCTTGAGATTTGTTTTTAATAGCAGTTTTGATGAAAAAATATTTTCCCCTTAGTATCTATTGTTTGTTATTTCTTTCTTTTTTTTCTTTTAGGCTCAGACAAGAATCCTGAACATAGAACTGTAGAGTAATTTAGAACAACTGCATTTTGATATTTTGGAAGTCTTTGAAAGGTTTAAAGTTTCACTGTCCAATACAGTAATCATGTGGATATCAGGCACTAGAAAAGTGGCTAATCTAAATTGAGTCATGCTATAAGTATAAAATACATATTAGATTTCAAAGACTTAGAAAAAAATGTAAAATATCTTACTCAGATATTGGGTTAAATGAAATATATTAAAATTAATTTTACCAATTTCTTTTACTTATTTTAATGTGGCTACTAGAAAATTAGAATTTACGTATTTGGCCCGTTTTGGTGGCTCACATGATATTTTTATTAGTGCTAGTTTAGAACTGTCGTCTACAATGCTCAGAAAATTTGCTTTATCAACTTCTGTAATTTATTTAGTTTCCAGTAGGTAAAAGCTTGTTTGCTAGGCTTTATTACATGTGAATGGAAGACTGTTTTTGTTTGTTGCTCTTCAGTGGCTAAGTCGTGTCTGACTCTTGAGACCCCATTGAGTTTGTCCTTCACTGTCTCCTGGAGTTTGCTCAGATTCACGTCCATTGAGTAGGTGATGTTATCTAGCCATCTCATCCTCTGCTGCTCCTTTCTTTTGCCTTCAGTGTTTCCCAGCATCAGGGTCTTTTCCAATGAGTTGGCCCTTTGATTCAGTTGGCCAAAGTATTGGAGTTTCAGCTTCAGCATCAGTCCTTCCAGTTGATATTCAGGGTTGATTTCCTTTAGAATGTACTGGTTAGATCTCCTTGCAGTCCAAAGGACTTTTTAAGAGTCTTATCCAGGACCACAGTTTGAAAGCATCAATTCTTTTATGCTCAGCCTTCTTCATGGTCCAGCTGTTACATCCATACATGACTACTGGTAAAACCATTTTCAGCATGCATTCAGTGTATTTTTTGTGTCTTCATTTGGTTAAGTTCAGTTTGATATTTGTTATATGAATACAATAGTTTTGTTGTTTTTGATGTATATCATTTATTCGCTAAATTGTGCCCAACTCTTTGCCACTCCATGAACTATAGCCCACCAGGCTCTTGCATCCGTGGAATTCTCCAGGCAAGAACACTGGAGTGGGTTGCCATTTCCTAAGTATTATAAAAATTATACTTCATGTTAAACCAGTTTTAAAGTACCCCAAGGGAAATTAAGAAAAAACTCATGCTGTAACTAACCTCAACATAGTTTTCATTATTTTTTGAGTGATTTTAGTATAATAGAAGCCTTAGTACTCATTTCTCTTTGTATATGTTTTTAAAGAATAATTAAGATGGATGTTTTATTTAAATACTTTCTGTAGGAAGTGTAGAGTCTTTGCCCAAGTTACATAATTTTGCCAACAAATAGAAAAGCATCATGGCAATCTCTATTTTAGAGATACAGAAGATGAGACCAAAATATTATGTCTGATTTTTGCAAGTGATAGAGCAAGAAGTAAAATACATTAAAAAAAAAAAAAAAACTACCAATATTTTAATCACTGTAACGTTGGGGATCATATCTGAAGAAAATGATTGATCCTCACACTTTAAAACCAAGGACAAACCCCATTATGCCTTAGTCACTGCCAGAGGCAAACTGCTTCCGTCATCCCTTTTATCCCCAGTCTCTCATCTCATCCTGTTCTATTTTCCTTAACTGGACTCAGTCTCTACCCTCCAGCATCTGCTCTCACCCCAGCTCGGTATATGCTGCTGTAGCTAAGTCACTTTAGTCGTGTCTGACTCTGTGTGACCCCATAGACAGCAGCGCACCAGGCTCCTCTGTCCACAGGACCCTCCAGGTAAGAATACTGGAGTGGGGTGCCATATGCTAGAGCCCTTTTTAGTTAGCAGACTCATATCATCAGTCCCTGAATGCTCCCTGTGCTGTGCCACTCTCAGTGACAGTGGCCCACGAGTCTCCTGTGTCTTGTGCAGTTTTCTCCTGGCCTCTCACAGGCTCTAGGGCGGAAGGGCTGGAGGCCAAGTCCCTGCTGTCCTTGCTTTCCACTGCCACCACCTGTCCTTCCTTTTCAGGTATCCTTGAAGCTAACTGCCAACCAGTAAACTGCCCTTTCCATTACCTCAGTTTTCTTACCTGCTTGCCTTCCAATTTTGTCAGTGTTCTTAGTGTTTCTGCAGCTAAGTAGATCAACCTTCTAATGCCCTGGATTTTCATGTCTTGCCTTTTTTATCCCAGTCATACATTCCACCATCATTTCATTGGCAGCACTAGGAGTTCTCTCTAGAAGCTAGACCTCTTCTAGCTCTTATACTTCTGCAGCATTGGGTTTTCTTCCTTAATCACTCCATGAAGTAGTAACCTTGTCCTCCCACTGATAATTGCCTTCTTAGCATCCTGACTTTTTTTCCTTTTATAGTATTTAAAATTACAATTTGCATGTTTATTTTCATTGACCTATACTATCCTTTGGGGAATTAGGAAGAGTTATTGAAAAGTCATTAAATTATTTAAAAGCACACTGTTTTTATTTAAAAGCATAATATACATAAAACTATTATTTTTAAGTACATTTTAAAATCTCACCCCTTCTACTGTCATTTCCTGTGTATTTTACAATGTATATGTTAGATCAAGAGTACACATAGAAAAAATAGAGTAGAAAACAATATTATTAAAAATTTTAATAAGACTATGAGCATAGAAAACAGATTTTTATTCTATATTTTCTAGATTTTGAAGGTACGTATGCTTGACGTCAGAGAAGGCAATGGCACCCCACTCCAGTACTCTTGCCTGGAAAATCCCATGGACGGAGGAGCCTGGTGGGCTGCAGTCCGTGGGGTCGCTAAGAGTCAGACATGACTGAGCGACTTCACTTTCACTTTTCACTTTCATGCATTGGAGGAGGGAATGGCAACCCACTCCAGGGTTCTTGCCTGGAGAATCCCAAGGATGGTGGAGCCTGATGGGCTGCCGTCTGTGGGGTCACACAGAGTCGGACACGACTGAAGCGACTTAGTAGTAGTAGTAGTAGTAGTAGTAGTATGCTTGACATGAAAAACATTCTTTGAATGCAACTGCTCAGCAGGTTTCCCCGGTGGCTCAGCAGTGAAGATTCCCCCTGCCAATCCTGGACACTTGTAGGAGACTCAGGTTCAATCCCTGGGTCGGGAAGACCCCCTGGAGAAGGAAATGGCAACCCACTCCAGTACTTGCCTGGGAAATCTCACAAATAGATGGAGCCTGACGGGCTATAGTCCATGGGGTCACAAAGAGTCTGACACGACTGAGCAACTAAACAACAACTGCTCAGCAGCTGTCAGGCATGAACTTGGAACGTTTTCATTTGTGAATAATGATATCAGATTTCAAATATCTCTGATAGGAAAACGAGATACTCAGAGAAGCACATAATTTAGAAGCAAAACTTTTAAAATAATGTAATGTCTATTTCAGGATCTATTCCAGATGAAAGGCTCTATCGAATGTTTGTCAACAAAAAAGTAACAATGTTGAGACCCAAAGAAGATGAGAACTCTTGGTTTAACTTATTTGTGATTCATCAGAACAGGTAAAAGTTTTGTCTCTGAAAATTCTTGAGTCAAATGTTGAGGTTCCCCAAATCTCTGTTTCTAAGCTTACCTATATTTTAGTAAAGTGAAGTATGAAGTGAAGTCGCTCAGTCATGTCTGACTCTTTGTGACCCCATGGACTGTAGCCTACCAGGCTCCTCAGTCCATGGGATTTTCCAGGCAAGAGTACTGCAGCGGGTTGCCATTTTCTTCTCCAGGGGATCTTCCCGACCCAGGGATCGAACCTGGGTCTCTCGCGTTGTAGGCAGACGCTTTACCGTCTGAGCTACCAGGGAAGCCCATATTTTAGTAAAGGGCTCCTTATTCTTTGAAAGCTGTCAATGCAGGATCAGGCAAACTTAGATAGGCTTTGTGTGACTGCATCTTGAAATCATTTTCAATATATATTCATACTTATTAATACAAATGAGTATTTCTAGCATATGGATAAGGTATACCAAAAACCGTAAAATGAATGCTCCTAAATTCAGAAGGAAGTAGAACATGAGCAGTACATTACCTCATGCCTTTTTCTGACCCTATCTTTTCCCACATACTTTATAGGGGAAGCACTATCTTCACTTTTTATTTAATCTGTCCATAGCTTTCTTTATTGTTCAATTACACACTTATTCATGAGTCATCTTTATTTGGTTTTGGTATAACTGGAACCATGCTTTATTTGCAGTTGGCTTATTTTTGTTCAACAGTGTGTTACTTCAAAGTGAAAGTATCAGTCATTAGTCGTTTCTGACTCTTGCGACCACATGGACTGTAGCCTGCCAGGCTCCTCTGTCCATGGGATTCTCCAGGCAAGAATACTGGAACGGGTAGCCATTCCTTTCACCAGGGAATCTTCCCAACCCAGGGATCAAACCCAGATCTCCTGCATTGCAGGTGGATTCTTTACCACTGAGCCACCAAGGAAGCCCTATGTTACTATAATTCATTTTGCTGCTTAACAGCATAACTCATTTTCACTGATGTATATACATTTCAACTTTTTCGCCTGTTGATGAGTGTTTTGTTATTTCCAGATTTTTTTTTTTTTAATCTCTTTGTTAGGAACATTCATTTTTTTTTTTTTTTTTAAGTATATGTGCTGCTGAAGTGAGCACAGGAATATTCTTATACATTACTCCTGGTACATATATACAGGTGTTTTTCCAGAATATCAAATATAGGTAGATAAGCTTCTTTTTGTTGGTAGTTTTAAGAAATTTAATCTAGTGGCAGGGTGTAAGGTTGATTGAAAGGAAATAGAGATTTGAAGAAACATGATTTATTATGTGATAATTATAGTAAAAAAATGTGAGATGGTAACAGTGGTGGCAGTGAAATGATATATAAGGAACAAAGTTGAAAAGTTATTGAAATAGAATCTGAAGGGATATGGGGCCTGATTATATAATTTCTTCTTCTTATTATTAAATAGTATTATTTATTGAAGAGATGCTTATTGACTGTAGAATAGTCTGGTACTTGTCCATCACCACAACTCAGTGAAAGAAAGGTTTTAGGCTGCAGTGTTATTTTGCCTTATGTATATTCTTGAATAAACATGGTAAGTTTCAAAGGAGGAACAGGACAGGGTTTTGATATGTTGGTTTCCATGTAACAGACAGGGAGTTTGTTCCTTCTTTTGCTGAGGGCTTCCCAGTTCTGCTATACTTTCTGCTTTCCCCAAGTAGGAATAAGTCAGAAGGAATGGTCATAAGCCATTCCATACCAGAATGAGAGGTGGAGTGGCAGCATTGGTAAGGGGAATGGGTAATATAATGTTGGTATGGCTGGTTGCTGTTAAAGGTGATGTTAATAATCTTGATCATTTGATTAAGGTGGTGTAGAGCAGGTTTCTCCACTGGAAAGGTCACATCTTCTACTTTATAATAATAAATATTTTGGGAAAAATACATTGAGACTATGTGAATATCCTGTTTCTCCTTAGAATTTGGCCCACAGGCTTTAGCATCCACTGGGGCATCTTGATGGGGAAACAGTGGCTGACTTTATTTTTCTGGGCTCCAAAATCACTGCAGATGATGATTGCAGCCATGAAATTAAAAGACACTCCTTGGAAGGAAAGTTATGACCAACCTAGATAGCATATTCAAAAGCAGAGACATTACTTTGCCAACCAAGGTCTGTCTAGTCAAGGCTATGGTTTTTCCAGTGGTCATGTATGATGTGAGAGTTGGACTGTGAAGAAAGCTGAGTGCCAAAGAATTGATGCTTTTGAACTGTGGTGTTGGAGAAGACTCTTGAGAGTCCCTTGGACTGCAAGGAGATCCAAACAGTCCATCCTAAAGGAGATCAGTCCTGGGTGTTCATTGGAAGGACCGATGTGGAAGCTGAAACTCCAGTACTTTGGCTACCTGATGTGAAGAGCTGACTCATTGGAAAAGACCCTGACCCTGGGAAAGATTGAGGGCAGGAGGAGAAGGGGACGACAGAGGATGAGATGGCTGGATGGCATCACCGACTCAATGGACATGGATTTGGGTGGACTCCAGGAGTTGGTGATGGACAGGGAGGCCTGGTGTGCTGTGGTTCATGGCGTTGAAAAGAGTTGGACACAACTGAGTGACTGAACTGAACTGAAGGTGCAACTTGTTTCCAGTAATTAATGCTGTGGTGTCGTTTGTAACTTTTTAAATTTCCCTTATTCTTTCTATAGTTATTGACTGAAAGTCTTCTGTTAGGAAAATTTGTCATTCTCATTTATTTACTTATTCATTCCATTCATTTATTTATCTTATTATAGACTCAAGATATTTATTCTTTGAGGTACAATCCAGTATTATCAGTTTTTGTTGTTGCTTACTTTGTTTCAACTCTGACCGTTGAGAGCTTTTTTACATCGGCTTCTGTGCTTTTTCAGCAAGCCCTCTTCCTTTTTGTTTTTTGAGCTATGTCATTAACCTTCCAGTCCTACAAGATGCTCCAGGCTTCTCTTGTATTTTTCTCTCAAGCCCAGGAATCAACTACTTCGCCAAGGAGCCCTAATTGCTTTCATCAGAGAGTGGTATTTAGAAACCCAGATATGGCCACTAAGTGTGCTTAGTGCTACTGCAGGTCTCCATAGCCCTCATGACTAGAGTTAAAGGAATATATGTATATTTACTAACTCATGCATACATGTCTGTATGTATATATGTGTTTGAGCAAGCTCCTGGATATGGTGAAGGACAGGGAAGCCTAGCGTGCTGCAGTCCATGGGGTCGCAAAGAGTCAGACACGACTGAGCGACTGAACAACAAATATATGTGTTTAAAAAAAAAAAAAACCCTAGCGCAAGTTCATACTGATTCGAATCCATCCCTACAGGGTTCATTTTTGTCTTCTCCCTTATTTGAGACTTCTTTCTGTAATAGAAACCTGGATTGTATCATCTTTATGTTTACTTATTTTTTAATCTTAATTCACATATAATTTTAAAATTGAGAAAATTTACCAGCCAGGATTCAGTGTTTATATATTATTTTAGTCCATAGCCTTACTATATCTAGTAAAAAACACCACTTTCTAAAGTTCCTTAGGTCAGTTCCTTTTCTCCTACCCTTCATTGTGGTTATAATAGGTTTTTATTATAATGCTGTTAGGATCATTTTTCACCTTCAGCATTGTTACATACTTATTGTTTTCAGGGTAAGTATGTTTTCAGGGCCTTGTAAAAGAAAAACTGATTTTCTCATGTTGAGCAAGAATTTTTGAGCCTTTTATATTTTACTTTATTTCCTATTTGTTTCTATATGTTGATCAGTTTTCTTTTTCTTGCAGCAAAAGAAGGTAAACCCTAAACAGATTTTGTCATGCAAAATATTTCCACAAGGATGTTCTAATCAGCTTCTATGTCATAAGTCAGAATCAACCCACCAGCGTAATTCTCCCTTTTCCAGTGCTCCAGGAAGGCACACATACCTCATGTTTATTTGAGTTATTCTGCTCTCTTCAGTCATTGTGATAGCATTATACATTTTTTACATAAAAGTTTGTTTTTACATAAACATTCCTAGATACATGAGCTTCTTTCACTTCCTGCTCTTCCGTGCATCGTTCTGTTCAGCTACACTGGTCCCCTTGCTGCTCTTGAACTCACTGGACACATTCCCATGTCAGCGCCTTTGCCATCAGTTTCCTCCCTCTGCCTAGGTCTCGGGCATTCCTGGTCCCTCATCTTAATGCTCTGCTACTTGTCTCCTGTTAGAGAGGCCTTTCTGGACCACCCTGTGCATAGTAGCCTCCCTTTTACATGTAACTTTCCCCTTTATTTTTTCTTTATTTTTCTATAGCACCTATCACTATCTGACAAAACTTTATATAAAAAACAAAGATTTATATATGTATATGTGTGTGTGTATGCATATGCATGAGCATGTTGTGTTATTGCTAGTTCCCCCATTTGAGCAAGGACTTTGTTCATATCTGTCTTCAGGATCTAGAAGAGACCTGGGAAACCTGACACATAGACACTCAGTAAATGTTTGTTGAGTGAATGAATGTCGGCTTGCCTCAAGTGAATGCTGGTTGAAGTAGTTGAACACTTGTACTTAAATTCTCAGTGATATAAATCAGTATTGTAGAAAATTTTTTTCTTATCTTCCTCTCTTTGGGTTTTCAAATATCTTTTAATAATAGCAGCTAATCTAGGTTTAAAATAAGGGTTTGGAAATCACATTCATACAATATTTAATATTGAAAACTCTCCTCTCTTATATAAAACTGACATTCTCATTATTTTAATCAGTAAAAGAAACATGTTAAAAGTGATGGGACATATTCAGAGATTTGACTTTATTTTTTAAAGCTTAGGTTAAATTCACTGTCATCTTCTGTTTTCTGTTTGGTATACACTCAGACCAGTTTATAGGTTTTTTACTCTTTCTGGAGCTCATGCTTTTCTGGCTTTCCCACAGGGAGAGTTATTCCTCTCTACCTTTTGTGACCTGCCTTTGTGTAGAATTGACTGCTTTCTCTTTTGAGGCTTTTACTTGTCTGTGTCCTGCAAGCTTGTAAACCCTTTAAGATTAGGAATTAGATACTATCTTTGTATCCCCAACCCCTTGAATACTTTCTGGCTTACAGAAGGGATAATAAATCTTTAGTGACTGGAGAAAGACTTATTATGAAGTTTTTTTTATATCTATGGACATTTATAATACTTGTTTTTAAAAATCTTGGCATAGGAGTAAACACGGAAGTACCAACTTCATTCCAGAGCAGTTTTTGGATGACTTCATCGATCTTGTTATCTGGGGCCATGAACATGAGTGTAAAATAGCTCCAACCAAAAATGAACAACAGCTCTTCTACGTGTCACAGCCTGGAAGTTCAGTGGTCACTTCTCTTTCCCCAGGAGAAGCTGTAAAGAAGTGAGTAATGATTATATTTTCCAAATCAGTTCTTAAAAATATTTGCTATAATAATCTGGTCATCTCATAGGCCAAAAGTACTGATGGTGCTGTTACTTATATGATAAATTTATTTATAAAGACTGATCATTCCATATACTGTTACTATTTTCCCAGATTTTAAGCTGTTTTCAGCAGGAGAAGACCCCAGTGGTATTAATGATTTTGCTGTTCATTAGGCCAATTCAAGGCTAACATTTTTTATTAATTAAATTTTAAGTAGAATGCTATAGGAAAGTTGATGAATGAGTAGATTTTATTCTGGGGAAGAAGAATGTTTACATTTTTTCCTGTGATATAACATTAAGATCAAATTACTAAAAGTCTTGGTGGTCCAGTGGTTAAAAATCTGCCTTGTAATATGCAAGATACAGGTTCGATCCGTGATCAGGGAACTAAGATCCCACATGCCACAAAGCAACTAAGCCCAGGCACCACAACTACTAAGCGTTGTATGCCACAACTAGAAAGTCCACAGCCAAAAAAAAAAAAAAAAAAAACAGATCAAATTACTAAACATTTTTTAAGGAGGGGAGGTTGTAAGGATTTTGTAGACATTAACAAATATGATCGTTTTGATGTGCACATCTTCCTGAGGAAATTTACAATGTGACTAGGCTTTCATTTCCCTCCTCATTTCAGACACATTGGTTTGCTGCGTATTAAAGGAAGGAAGATGAATATGCAGAAAATTCCTCTCCGCACAGTGAGGCAGTTTTTCATGGAAGATGTTGTTCTGGCTGATCATCCAGACATTTTTAACCCAGATAATCCTAAAGTAACACAAGTCATACAGAACTTCTGCTTGGAGAAGGTAATTCTTCTAGATAAAGGTCAATGAAATCTATTTTAGTTGAGAGGTTATTTACATTGAATTAAATACTTCAGTAGACTAGAGGGAAGACATTACATTTGCTATATTCTCATGAAACCTTTAAGGAACCACTGTTCAGTAAATGAGTTTAGGCGTAAGGTTTTTTTTTTAAGTCTTTGAGATGGAAGAATGTTACATATAGAGGAAACTTTAAGCCCCACTCCCAGATCCTTTCCTCCTTCTCAGAGACGTATGTATAATCACTTTTCTCTTTTTATCCTGATTTGATAATTTGTTCATTTTATTAATGAAAGCAGTAACTTTGGGGAATCACAGGATACTATGGTAGATGAGGAGAACCTTAGCCTAGTAATCTCCCTCACACATCCTTTCACCCTGAAATCTACCTCCAGATAAAATCTTGAAAT
The DNA here is from genome assembly GCF_055505025.1 of Bos grunniens. Classification (NCBI taxonomy): domain Eukaryota; kingdom Metazoa; phylum Chordata; class Mammalia; order Artiodactyla; family Bovidae; genus Bos; species Bos grunniens. The sequence continues at coordinate 1,972,975 of NC_141179.1, read as the reverse complement.
ATGTCTGCTAGGGCTTCCCTGGTTGCTCAGCTGGTAAAGAATCCTCCTGCAATGCAGGAGATCCTCGTTCAATCCTGGGTCCGGAAGATCCCCTGGAGAAGGGATAGGCTACCCACTCCAGTATTGTTGGGTTTCCCTGGTGGCTTAGATGGTAAATAGTCTGCTTACAATGCAGCAGACCTCGGTTCAATCCCTGGGTTGGGAAAATCCCCTGGGGGAGGGCATGGCAACCCACTCCAGTATTCTTGCCTGGAGAATGCCATGGACTGAGGCGTCTGGTGGGCTACAGTCCCTGGGGTCGCAGTGAGTCAAACATGATTGAGCGATTAAGCACAGCACAGGGAACATGTCACTTCAGTGTAAGTCCCATACCTCCTCCCATACAGATCACCATCCCTAAACCTCTGTAGAATTTCTTGAGCCACTTTGAAATTGGATGAATGCATTTGATAATATGGAACTTGACATCTTAATACAGTAAGTCCCCTACACGTGAATCTTTAAGTTGCAAACTTTGAAAGATGCGGACATGCGTTTGCATGTCCCATCACTTAAATTAGTTCACATGTCTGGTGTACATTGTCACATGCATGCATCCTCTGCAAATGGCTGTACTCTGGTGTACTGTACTGCACTGCACTGTACAGAGGGCTTCCCTGATGGCTCAGCAATAAAGTGTCTGCTTGCAGTGCAGGAGACATGGGTTTGATCACTGGGTTGGGAAGGTCCCCTGGAGAAGGAAATGGCAAGCCACTCCAGTATTCTTGCCTGGAGACTCCCAGGCAAGAGGAGCATGGTGGGCTATGGTCCATGGGGTCGTAAGAGTCCAACATGACTTAGTGACTAAACCACCACAACCACTGTATAGAGTATAGTAATACAGTATCTTTATTTCAAGCTGAAGAATGTCTGGAAGGAAGCGTAAAAGCAGCAGTGATGTAGCTGGTACTGTTGTACTTTTCAAAGTACTACATTTAAGATTAAAAATATTTTCTTTATTTTTTGTGTTTGTTTTTATGTATTATTTGTATGAAAAGTATTATAAACCTATTTGTGCATGTGTGCCAAATTGCTTCAGTTGTGTCTGACTCTTTGCAACCCTTTGGACTGTAACCCACCAGGCTCCTCTGTCCATGGGATTCTCCAGGCAAGATTACTGGAGTGGGTTGCCATGCCCTCCTCCAGGGAATCTTCCTGACCCAGGGATCAAACTTGCATCTCTGTGTCTCCTGCATTGGCAGATGTGATCTTTACCACTAGCACCCCCTGGGAAACCTATTACAGAATAGGATTATGTAGCCGATTGTGTTAGTTGAGTACCTAGGATAACTGTTAGACTTACAAACAAATTAGACTTACAGATTTGCTGTTGGAACAGAAGTCATTCATATGTAACATTAATTGCTAACACTTACTCAGTTCTTAACTCTGTGTATGCTCTTCTGCTTTGCATTTTATTCTCACAAAAAGCATGATAATAATGCTTTCATTGCTTGTATATTCCTGACACTGTTGACAGCATTTTGCATTTAATCCACTTAGCAATGCTATAGAACAGTAGAGTCTACCATCCACACTTTATAGAAGGAGGAGCTGAACCTTAAAGTGAGACAAACATGATAACCAGTAAACTGTGGAAACGCCCACTGGAGCTGAACCTTAAAGTAACTCACCCAATGTGTCAACTTTACTAGCAGCATGTAACTCAAATAACTGAAAGGTTTAGGTTTGCTGGTTTCAAGATGACCAGATTCAGAAACTTAGATTAAGATAGCAGGTCCTTCTGTCTCTGTTTCCATGTTTAGTCCTGTGCCACCCAGTCCTGTGGTTTTTATCTCAAGCTTCACTGTATGTAAGGAAGTCTGTCATGCAGTGGCCCACAGACTTACATTGCCTTTACAGCTAAAAGAATCATTTTTTTCCCAGTGGTTCCAGATAAACCCCTTAAACATTGAGTTTCCCTGGACTGAGGTCATGTACTCGTCCCTGAACCCGATCTCTCAGGCGAGGGAGATGGAGCATGAGTGAGTGGATTGTCCCAGCCTAGTCAGGGAGCTCAGGGTCTCTCAGCCTTGGCACAGCTGACAGTTTAGACTGGGAAATGCTTTGTTGTGGGAGCTTGTTCTGTGCACAGTGGGATTTTTACAAGTCCTCTCTGACCTCTACCACTAGATGCCAGCCAGAAATACCTCTTCCCCCTAGTCATGACAATATCTTTATTTTGAGGTTGAAGAAATGCTTGAAAATGCAGAACGGGAACGTCTGGGAAATTCTCAACAGCCAGAGAAGCCTCTTATACGACTGCGAGTAAGTCCTATTTAGATGAATTCAGCTTTATTGATTTTCAAAGGAGAGTTTTGTACAGTTTACATGAATTTTTTTTTTTTTTTTTTGGTAAAATAGCAAAGAGAGTACGTATAGTAAAAAGAGCTATCATCATTGGTGAAGAAAATAATAAAGCAGCCAGTATTTGATTTAATCATAGTTTCATTCCTTTCTATAAACTTTTTATTTTATATTGGGTTATGCTGCTGCTAAGTCGCTTCAGTCGTGTCCGACTCTTAGCGACCCCAAGGACTGCAGCCTACCAGGCTCCTCTGTCCATGGGATTTTCCAGGCAAGGGTACTGGAGTGGGTTGCCGTTGCCTTCTATATTGGGGTATAGCTGATTAAAAATGTTGTGACACTTTCAAGTGAACAGTGAAAGGACTCAGCCATACATATATATGTTCTCCCCCAAATCCCCCTCCCATCCAGGCTGCCACATAACACTGGTAAAGTTCCATGTGCTATATATATAGCAGGTCCTTGTTGGCTATCCATTTTAGTTTATTCTGATAGGTTTGATGGTTTTGTTTTCTTGCTTCCCTCATTTCTAAATAGTGTTGTGTTGACTAGGTTGGCCGAGCTCTCGGACTTCATCGCTTGCGGTCCCCGCTCTCCCCTCCTTCCAGGCACTCGGACTTCTTGCAGTGCCTCGGACATATCAGACCCGCTCACTTCCTCCAGGTCTGCTCACGTCACCCAAGTAGTCACCTCAGTGGACCCCAGCCTGATTAAGACTGTAACCCCCAGGTCCTCTCTCCAGCACTACTGATTTCACTTACCCTTCTCTACGTCTTCTTTTTTTCCCCACAACACATCCACCTGAACTACAACATCCAATTTATTTGTTTATTTATTTTGGTTATTATTTGTCCTCAGCTACCAAACTATCTGCTCTACGGAAGCATGGAACTTTGTGAATCTTGTTAACTAATGTAGCCAGAGATCCCAGAACAGTCCCTGGCAATTGCAAGTGCTTGATAAATACGTGGCAAGAACTGACATTTCAGAGTTAGAAAATTCTAAGAAATTGAAGTGTTTCCTGTGCCTCTAAACCTGCTTATCTTTTGCATCATGATATTCACAAATAACAAGACTTCTTTTTTTTGGCCACCCCTGTGCCTTTCTCTTCTAGCTCCTACCTTTTCTGATTTTCTTCCCCCCAAAATAATACATTGTCTGTATTGCTCATATAACAGTCTCTTCCGCAGTCCACTATAATCAAGGCTGTGACACCACCATCTCAGGTGAAAAATGCAACCTTCAACTGTCAAATCCAGTAGATTTTTTTCATCTTAGTGAGTCACTCTTTGGCATTCTCTTCTACAAGTTTTCTTTGTCCCTTCCTATATTTTAGTTAGTCCTGTGTCCAGTCTAGGCATATGATCACCTATAGAATGATGGCTCCCAAATTTTGACCTACCCCTGAGACATCCTTGTTGGAGTCCAAGAGTCCTTCTAAAGCCTTGTGCCCAAGGGATATGACCCTCAAACTGCAGCAGCACTGGCATCACCTGGGAAAATCTTAAAAATACAGAATCTCAGGCTCCATATTAAACCCACTGAATTGCATTTTAACAGGATCCCCCCAAAATTTATATGCACATGAAAATTTGAGAAGCCCTGGGCCATACAGGATGAAGGTAAAGAAGACAGTCTAGAGTCAGACTGTCTGGTTTGATTCCAGCTCTGTCACTAGCTATGTGACCTTGAGCCACTGGGTCTCTTGTCCCTGGGTATGTGCTTTCTAGATCTGAGTGAATTCTCTCCATCTCATTGTCATTGCTGTAGCTGAGCCCGGATGCTCTCTTAGCAGTCTCTTCCTTTGTGTCCTTAATCTCCTCTGTACATACTTCTTACAGCACTGTTCAGGTTCTGCTTGCAGCTGCTTCTTTACATGGTTTGTCTTCCTAGCCAGCTTCTTAGTTTCTTTCCAACCAGGATGCTGTTTTATTTATGTTATATCTGGCCCTTGGCAGAGTACTTAGACATTGTGGACACTTCAGTAAAGTTTGCTTAGTGAATAATTTTGTAACATTTAGAAGCAGAAAATTACAAATAAAACTAGACTGGAGTTCAGTTGTTAAAAATGTGTTTTGGGGAGACCCCCTAGCTTGAGCATTTGGCGTTTTCTGGTTTAGAACGTGGCAGCTGTAGAGATGGTTTGTCTGGGTAATAGAAACTTAGCTGCTTTAAGAGAACCACACAGATCTCTTTATCAGGGCAGAAGCACCATGTTTCTCATCTATGTCTGCCTGATACTGTTAAAACTAATCAGACTTAAATTGGAAATAGGCGTTCCTTTTCCCAAACACATTACTAATTCATTAATGATAAAAAGAAGAAATATCTTCCTGTAGGTAGTATTCCAAAATATTGGCTAGATGACCCTCATTGATTCACTAATTCAATGAACAGATGTTTACTGAGTTACTGAGTGCCTTCTTTTCTGCATGTGAGAGTGTGGGGTGGGCAGTGAAGATAAAATAGACAAGGCTTACAGGAGGTGGAGGTGTGAGAAGAGACAAAATAAACAAATAGCAAATATGTGAACAGAATCTTAGCTAGTGCTAAGTGTGACAGAGAGTGTAAGTGGGGTGGAGGTTAGGTGTAGTCTGGAGAGGCTGGTGATGTAGTACAAAGCTTGTTCCCAGAGCATCCTTTGAGAACAGCTGGTTTAGGAAAATGATTATATCTGTTTTTCTTTGTAAGGGGCTTGGTGCCATAAGAGATGTCTTTAGAAAAAGCCTGCCTTGAGAATCATTGTTAGTTCTAAATAGAAATCGTGAGCCCTCTTGTACCTGCAGTTTCGTATCTGCAGATATGGAGGGCTGATTGAACTCTGCCACTTTATACAAGGGACTTCAGCATCTGCAGACTTTGGTGTTCCCAGCCAGGGGTCCTGGAATCAATCCCCCTGAAATACCAAGAGGTGACTGTCACGTGTTTTGAAGGTGATCATTTCTCAAAGCTCACAGACTTGCTTCTTTTCCTCCATGAATTTTCCCAGTGTTTATTATTGTCTGATGTGAAAGCTTATCCTTACGTGATAAACCAATTAATAAATACATCTAGTGCCAGCCAGCATTCTATTTGGATATCTGTTTTAAAAGTTTAAGAAAACTTGTTTAGAAATATCCCATCCTTTTTCAGATGATATTCCTGGTTCCTAGAGTGTTTTTACCATGGGGAGATACAGTGATTCTGACATTGTGGGAATTCTTGCTGTACCTTGATTCCATCAAACAATGTTTTGCAGAAGCATAAACCTTTGAAGCTTTATTTTTTCATAGAATAAATTGTGTAACATCATCATGATCTTTAAAATGAATTGTAGAATATTAACATACAGTACTAACTTAAAAGTCTTACCCATAAATACTGAAATTGTTGCTCTCTTGTTTGCTAGCCTTTGTAACTTGTTCTGTATTTCCAGGTGGACTATAGTGGAGGCTTTGAACCATTCAGTGTTCTTCGCTTTAGCCAGAAATTTGTGGATCGGGTAGCTAATCCAAAAGATGTTATCCACTTTTTCAGGCACAGAGAACAAAAGGAAAACACGGGTAAGCTGGTTGTCTGTTTTTTTAAAGATATTTTTAGCATCTTTCTTTTTAAGGTATTTTTTTGGCTATGCAAGGTCTTTGTTTCTTTGCAGTTTTTCCTCTAGTTTTGGCAAGCAGGGACAACTCTGTAGTTGGGGTATGGGAACTTCTCATTGCTGTGCCTTCTCTGTTGTGGAGCTCGGGGCCCTAGGGCACTTGCATTTCAGTAGTTTTGGCAAGTGGGCTCAGTAGTTGCAGTCCCGGGCTCTAGAACACAGGCTCAATAGTTGTGGTGCACAAACTTAGTTACTCTAAGGCATGTGGGATCTTCGCGGATCAGAGATCAAACCCACGTCTTCTGCATTGGCAGGCAGAGTCTTTACCACTGAGCCACCTGTGGTAAATTTGATCCCAGGTTCAGGAAGATTCCCTGGAGAAGGAAATGGTAACCCACTACAGTATTCTTGCCTGGAAAATCCCATGGACAGAGGAGCCTGGCAGAGGAGTCAGTGGACTCACAAAGAGTCAGACACGACTTAGTGACTAAACACTCACGCATGCAGGCAAAAATTAGATAGCAATCGCTTATAAACCTGCGGGTATCAGTGAAGAAATGATAGCTTTCATAGTTTTTTTTTAAACATGCTGCTGATTAACAACACATACTTTATATATTTAGTGTTTACATATCTATTATTACTATATATTCTTAATGTTTAGAGAATATACTCTTAAATTTTACAGCTAAATATTTCAACTTCACGGCATATATGATTTAAGATTCCGGACTTAAGAGATGTCCCAGAATATTAAAAAGATATATACTTAAGGGCTAATTAAGTTTTGTGAAAACTAATTGCCTTTATTTTAGCATTTATCAAAAACAGGTAACCTGACTGAAATAGTGCTTCTTCATAAGAAATATTGACCTTTTTTAAATACAATGGCTCTTCTCCTTAGAACTATTGAGTCAGAATTAATATGTCCCTTGTTTACATATATACCACATTGGTTTTTATTAACCCTGATTTAATGAGCTTCTATTTTCATAGTTAAGTTGTGATCAAAATAGTGTGTACTGTTAATTCAGCCTGAAATAGTCATTTGGATATTTAAATAGAGCTCATAGAATACTGTTTTAGGGGAAAACAATCCATATCAGAGAAAGGTTTTTATGCTATTAATTTTACCTAGTTATTGATGATGATTTACTTTAATCATTCATCCTTATCAATTCCTTGGAGTTTTATTGGTATAGCATTTGTGAGAATATGGAATTTAGAACTGGTTCCTTATTTTATTTGTTTCATCCATAGTGAGTCTTGTTCTGATGATCCCTTTTTTGCTTAAACATTAATTGCTTAATGGAAACAATGACCCTTTCATGTATCATTTTGAAAGCATGAAATTGTTTGTTGTTTTGGCCAGCTCTGCTACTTCAACCACTTGTGTGAAATCATGCAAATCGCTTAATCTCTCTGATCTTTAGTTTTCTTGTCATCAAAATTAGGATAATAACTGTACCTGCCTCAGAGTACTGTTGTGAGGATTAGAAGATATAATGTATGTAAATGGTCTTAACATAGTGTCTGGCGTAGTGAAATGTAGTAATCATATTTATGAAATAATATTAATTCTCCCCGGAGAAGGCGATGGCACCCCACTCCAGTACTCTTGCCTGGAAAATCCCATGGACGGAGGAGCCTGGTAGGCTGCAGTCCATGGGGTCGCACTTTCACTTTTCACTTTCATGCATTGGAGAAGGAAATGGCAACCCACTCCAGTGTTCTTGCCTAGAGAATCCCAGGGATGGGCAAGCCTGGTGGGCTGCCGTCTATGGGGTCGCACAGAGTCGGACACGACTGAAGCGACTTAGCAGCAGCAGCATTAATTCTCCCATCTTGAAATTCAAAAAGGATTTCTATTTACTTGTCCTCACTGCTTTGCAAGAGGCATGCTGAACTTTGTGCCTCTTTATCCTGTAAGCCATGGCATAAGCTTTTCCCTCTGCCTAAGATATTTTGTCTTTCTCTTTTTTTGCTTAGTGAGTCTTACTCATTCTGCAAGTCTTGAGTCAAGTGATAGTAGTGTTTGCTATCTGCACATTATTTTGAGTCTTCTTGGGGAAGAAATAGTTCATTTCTTCTTGGTGTGTCATATTTTTATTCTCAGCTCTGTTGTAGCACTTACCACCTTTTATTGTAATCATTAGCTATTATGGGCTGTCTCCTATCATTTTATTATTGTATTTTCCACACCATGTTGCACACCTGCTGGACAGTTAATATTCATTTTCCCTGACAAAAGTTATGAACAGAGCATATTACCAGACATGCTTTTTGACTTCTTACCCAGTACTCTTTTTATTCTGTACCTACTTTTTTTTGAGACAACCATCCTGCGTAAGAATGCAGTAAATCTGCTTTACTACACACGCTTCCTATTTGTCTCTCAGAATATTAAACATATATGTACTATGGGCTCAGATTTAATTAATAATTTTTGCTGTTTCATCAAGGATATTCTTTAGTGAAACTGGCTGTTTGCTTTGTCTTGTTTTGAACTGTGAATACAAGGTGATGACTATTAGTAGAGCTCAGAACCACTGCCTTCACTCATCCCAAGGCACTGGCAGTTTTACCCAGTGCTGCTTTTGTATCATCAGTGTAAGTGGCAATACCGTGGAAAAGGTTAATAATGTCTTAGTATTACTATTGAGCCCCCTGAAGCAGTATGGGGAACTCCCAGAGATCTGTGGACCACCCTTGAAGATGGAGCCAAGAGACATGTCACTTGGAGATCAGGAAAAGAAGTAGAGACTTGGGGGGAAAGACTCTTGAAACTAGCAAAAATGCCATATTTTTGTCTCAAAATTTATTACGTTGAGCAAGCTGACAGTTGATAAAGTTTGGGCATACCTCCTCCACTGACAGGAATGTGCAGTGAATTTGGGTACTTTAATATTAAGGTGTCTGTGTGCGGTTAGTCGTGTCTATGGACTGTAGTCCGCCACAGATTACAGTCTGTCCGTGGGATTTTCCAGGCAAAAATAGGGAGTGGGTTGCCATTTCCTTCTCCAGGGGATCTTCCTGACCCAGAGATTGGACCAACGTCTCCTGCAGTGGCAGGTGGATTCCTTACCACTGAGCCACCAGGAAGGCCCCAACATTGAAATAGAAACTGTTATTTTTTCTCTTCATGGATGTCTTTTTTCTAGGAGAAGAGATCAACTTTGGCAAGTTCATCTCAAAACCCTCAGAAGGAACAACACTAAGGGTTGAAGACCTTGTAAAACAGTATTTTCAAACTGCGGAGAAGGTAATTTCTTAATTACAGTTCTCCATTTGAATTAGTGGTGATCTTATAATAACAGATTTCAATTTAGGATATGTATAATTGACAATTTAAACAAAATGAATCCTCAGAATGTTTTCATGAAGTAAGTAGGGTGATAATCAGTTACACTCATTTATAGTTATTATATATCAAGAAAAATAACTGCTTAATTAATGTTAGTTATTAACACCACAATTATTGTGTATTATTGTTGTTATCCTTTCTTTTTACCTCTGCTACATAAGTTTGAATCTGGGATTTAATTTTCTTGCATCAGGATGTAATTTCAGAATTGCTTTATTATATAGCCACAGGATGGTGATGCTACTCTTACCATCATGAGTATATGCCATTTTGAGATCCTCTGGTTATTTTATCTTCCTGTTGCTGCCGAAATAAATTTAGTGGTTTAAAACAATGTAAACCTAGTGGTTTAGAACAATGCAAATTTATTATTTTAACAATCTTTTAGGTCAGAAATTCACTCTTCTCCCTGGACTAAAATTGAGGTATTAGCAGGGCTGTGTTCCCTTTTAGAAGCTGTAGAGTAGAATTCATTTTCTCAACTTCTCCAGCTTCTGGCTGTTCCTACCTTACTTGGCTCAAGGCCCCTTCTTCCATCTTCAAAGCAAGCAACATTGTATCTGCCTTGCTGTCTTTCCCCAGATACATCTCTCTGACTCCCTTCTGTGCCTCACTTCTGCTATGAAGGATGCTTGTTATTATACTGAGCCCACCCGGATAGTCCCTGCTCATCTCCATTTTGTATCCAGCTGATTGCTGCTAAGTTGCTTCAGTTGTGTCCAACTTGTGTCCGACTCTGCGACCCCATAGATGGCAGCCCACTAGGCTCCCCCGTCCCTGGGATTCTCCAGGCAAGAACACTGGAGTGGGTTGCCATTTCCTTCTCCAATGCATGAGAGTGAAAAGTGAAAGTGAAGTTGCTCAGTCGTGTCCAACTCTTCACGACCCCATGGACTGCAGCCTACCAGGCTCCTCCGTCCATGGGATTTTCCAGGCAAGAGTACTGGAGTGGGGTGCCATTGCCTTCTCCGATCCAGCTGATTAGCAATCTTAATTCCAGTTGTAACCTTAATTCTCCTTTGCCATGTAACATATTCATGGGTCACAGAGGTTAGGATGTGGACATCTTTAAGGGGGCCACTATTCTGCCCTGGAGAGGGAAATGGCAGCCCTCGCCAGTATTCTTTCCTGGGAAATCCCATGGACAGGGGAGTCTGATGGGCTACAGTCCATGGGGTCACAAAGAGTCAGACACAACTGAATGACTAAACAGCAAACAATTCTGCCTTCCACGCTGGTCAACCTAATCTGATCATCAGCTCCCATTTCTGCACTCTGTGTCCCAGACACTCAGGCCTCTCTGTTTTCATAGGTCCTGGACTCTACTCCTGTTACTTTACACTTTGCTGTTGTTGGCCTGTAATATTTCTAGGCTTAATTACTGTCCTTTGTTTTCTTTTGCTTTGCTTCATTTTTCCTCCAGTAACTAGATAACTTTTTTGTCTTTTTCCTTGATTCTGTAATTTTCCTTACTTGTATAGAATTGTTTTGTAGGGAAAATACTGTTTTCTGCATCAGAAAATACTGTTTTCTGTCTCTTACAGAATGTACAGCTCTCACTTCTAACAGAAAGGGGAATGGGTGAAGCAGTACAAGAATTTGTGGACAAGGAAGAAAAAGATGCCATAGAGGAATTAGTGAAATATCAGTTGGAAAAAACACAGCGATTTCTTAAAGAACGTCATATTGATGCCCTAGAAGATAAAATCGATGAAGAGGTGAATAATTTGGGGTGAAAAATCTATTTAGATAGTCTCTCCTTAAGAGTAGCTCTGCATTCCTTTCTGGTAAATCACTACTTCTCTGATTTGTTCAGTTTCCTCATCTTTAAAATTGAGATCACAAAATGAGGATTAAATTATAAAATGTCTAATAAGTGTCTAGAATATGGTCTCAAAAATGATTGATACCTAGTGAATGTTAAGTGCTTTAAAATGAACCTCATAGGGTGAAAATGTCTACTTCAATTTTTTAGTAAGTTTTGATTAAGATTTTGAATTTCACTTAGAAAATGCAGTTCCTGTAAGCATAAAAGCAGAGTAAAAACTCTTTAGATTTGACTACATAAAATTTTTGAATGTTTGCATGTCAGATTGTCAAAAAAACACATGGTACTGACATGGAAAACATACTTGTATGTGGGCAGAATAACAGGTTAATATTCTTAATATAATGTTAAAGGGCTCTTATGAATCTTAAGATTACTAAATATTTCAATAACATAATGAACAGAGGACCTGAATAGGTGGTTCACAAAAGAAATACAAATGGCTAATAAGCATATGAAAATGGTATTTAACCTATGATAATCAAAGAAACTCAAATTAATTTTTTATTTGTCAAAGTAGCAATGATTTGTTAAAGATATTTAGTACCCTGCTGGTAGAGTATTGAGTTTGAACAGCTGCACTATAAAGCATTTTGGCAGTGTATGTCAAGAGGCTTAAGATTTTCCCTTTAATTCAGCCCTAGGAAATTTTCTTAAGACAATAATGAGATAGAGATTTGAATGGGATGTAATTTATCTCAGTGTTACCTGTAGGGGAGATGTCAGAAATGTTTTGGTAAAATGTTGGCACATAGATACTATAGAATACTATGTGTTTGTGCTAAGTTACTTCAGTCGTGTCCGACTCTTTGCAACCCTGTGGACTAGGACCCTCCAGGCTCCTCTGTCCATGGGATTCTCCAGGCAAGAATACTGGAGTGGGTTACCGTGCCCACTTCCAGGGGATCTTCCCTATCCAGGAATTGAGCCCATGTCTCTTGAGTCTCCTGCATTGGCAGGTGGGTTCTTTACCATTGGTGCCACCTGGGAAGCCCATAGAATACTATGCAGCTATTAAAAATTATATTTTAAGAACATGGAAAAGTATTTTCAGTGTTAAGTGGGAAAAGAATTCCAAAGAAGTAAAACTATACACGTGATCACAATTATTTGTATTTTCTATGTGAGTATGTCTATGTGTGTATGCGAAAAAGTGGAAGAAAATATTCCAGATGTTATCAGTGGTTATTTCAGGTAGTAGGATTATAAGGGATCATTTCCTGTGTTTTCCAAATTCCCTCTAGGCAGAAGAACAAAGTATTATTTTTAAAACTCATTCCACTTGACTTTTATTTTTGTGCTTTTAATTATTTAACATCATTCTTTTAAAGCCTAATGATGTCAGCTAGTATACAACCAGTAATATTAAATGCCAGGTACTTTTACAGGGAAGGCAGATAATTTACACTTTAAAACCCCTTACTCTGTGATTCTGGATGTGTTAGGTTCATAAATTTTTAGCATGGGTAGATTTCTCAGTTAAGTGTCATAAATATAATATGACCATCCCCCGCTAAATGTAAAATGCAAAACTACAAAACTCCCAGGAGATAACGTAGGAGAACCTAGATGACCTTGTGTATGGTAATGACTTAGATTCAGCAACAAAACCATGATTTATTAAAGGAGTAATTGATAATCCAGACTGCATTAAAATTTAAAACTTTTCTTTTACAAAAGACTAAAAAAATGAGAAGACAAGCCACAGACTGGGAGAAAATAGTTGCAAAAGAAACAACATCTGATGAGGGATTATTATCTAAAATATGAAAAAATTTCTTAAAATTCAACAATAAGAAAATTTTTAAAATCCAATTAAAAAATGGACCAGGGACCTTAACAGAACAAGATAGACTATTGCCAAGTGAGCATATGAAAAGATGCTCCACATCTCATGTCATTAGGGAAACGAGGCTACTACACACTTATCGGAATGAACACCAACAGCACCAAATGCTGGTGAGGATGTAGTGCAATAGGAACTCTTATATTGCTAGTGGGAATGCAGAATGATATAGTCACTTTGGAAGACAGTCGGGCAGTTTCTTAGAAAAGTAAACACACTCTTCCCATGCTCTTCAGCAGTCATACTCCTTGGTATTTACCCAACAGAGGTGAAAACTTAAGTCCAAACAAAACCCTGCATATGGTATTTATAGCAGTTTTATTCAGAACTGCCAAAATTTGGAAGCAACCAAAATGTACTTCAGTAGGGAAATGAATAAGTGAACTGTGAAACTATCTAGATAAGGAAATGTTATTCTGTACTAAAATGAAATGACCTATCAAGCATTTAAAAGACATGGAGAAACCTTAAATGCATATTACCAAGTGAATGAAGCCAATCTGAAAAAGTAACTTGATGTACTGCACATGATTCCTCACTGTGTAACATTCTGGAAAAGGTAAAACTATGGACTTGGTAAAAAGATGTGGTTGTGGGGGTGGGGTGAAAGGATGAATAGATAGATTCACAGAGGTTTTTTAGAACAGAGAAACCACACTGTATCAAACTAAAGTGGTGGATTATACATGTATACATTATACATTTGTCCAGCCTCATAGAATGCACAGCACCAAGAGTGAGCATTGGCAAGTGAGCATATGTGAACTTTAAGGTAAATTCTGGTAAATTTAAGGTACAAGTGGTAAATACCAATTGGTATTTACCAACTTTAAGGTAAATTTACCCTAAAGTGAACTTTAAGGTAAATTCTGGAGTTTGGGTGATACAGAGTATGGAGTGTGGAGTGTCAGCTGAACAGTTTTGGTGGGGGATGTTGATATTAATAGGGGAGGCTGTGCATATGTGGGACAGGGTATATGGGAAATCTAGGTAACTTCATTTTAATTTTGTTGTGAACCCAAGCTACTCTAAAAAAAATAAATAAAATAAGCTCCCCTCCTCATACTCTACCCTCCAGAAGGACCATCTACACCTGGAGTGACATCATGACTTTTGACAGAGAGAGAGAGAGAGAAAGAGAGAGAATGTGTGTGTGTGTGTGTGTGTGTGTGTGTAGCATGGGGGCTAAGCGTATGGACTGCAGACTGGACGACCTTACTTGCTGTGGAACTGTCAGTGGGCTGTTTTAATATCTCTGCTTCATCTATGAAATAGGGATAATAGAACTACCATCAAAACTGTGAGGATTAAAAGAACACATGTAAGTCCTAGGTACACTGGCACATAATGCCTGCTCCGTATTTTTTCCCTGATTCTCATTTCTCGTCTGTGAATGACCCAGTGCTTTTGGTATATCATATGCTACCTGGAGTACTATTACATGCTATGCTATCTTTTAAAAAACAATGATTTTTCCTATATTTCCCCCCTTTTACTGAATCATAACATACACGCTGCTATTTCTTTTAACAAAACTCTGGAGCTTAGATCTTATTTCCTTTTAGCTCTTTCTCTGCTTCTTTGTTCATTTTTCACAGCAGAATTTTTTTCTATATTTGCTGCTCGGAATCTTTGCCTTCATTTTTCTCTTAAACCTGTTCCTTCTGGGGTTTTGACCCCATATTTCTAGTGAATTTACTCTGGTCAAAGTACCAGTGAACTCCGGTGCTAAATTCACTGTCCATTCTCCATCTTAAATCTCACTTGACCACTTTCTTAAATTCTTTTTTCCATTGGCTTTTAGGGCTCCACACTCTTCTGGTTGTCTTCCCACCTCATTATCTGTGCCTCTCAGTCTCTATTGATTCCTCTTACCTCTCTAACCCTCTTATGTTGGAGTCTCCAGAACTCAGTCCTTTGACCCCTTCTTTATCTACACATTCCTTTTGTATTCTCATCCAACTTCCTGGCTTTAAATACCAACATCAGTTTGATGATAACTTTTCAAAAGTCTAGCTCAGAACTCTTCTGTCAGCTCAAGTCTTCTGTAGCCAAGAGCCTGCTGGATGTTTCCACTCAGGTGTTCAGGAGACCTCCTCAGCTTCCAGCATTCCTCATCTGAGCCACTAATCCTTAGCCCCTAGTGGAAGCACCATTCTTTAATTTGCTCAGGCGATCAACCTTGAAATCATCCTTGATTCCTCTCTTCCTGTCACCTGTATCCTGCCTGGAAATCCTTTAACTCTACCTTCAGAATCTGTACAGATGTGACTGTTTCTCACCACCTCCATCACTATCAGTGGTCTAAGGCATGGCTGTTTCTCACCTTAGTTACTCCTGTTGCCTCCAAACTGGTCTCGCTGTTCTGCCTGTGTTTCTTGTCCTCCACCCTCTTTTCTGTCCTCAGTTCCACTGTTGGTGGTCCTAAAGTAATTCAGATGAAGTCACTCCTGCCAGAGAAGAAAAAGCCCTTACAGTTGTTCCCAAGGCCTTACTGGATCTGGTTTTTGTAACTTCTTCAGCCACTTGTCTGCTCAAGCCCAGCATCCCCCTTGCTGTTTTAAACATATAGTGTTTCTGCCCCGGTGCCTTTGCATGTATTCTTTCTTTTGATTGGAATGATTTCCCCCAGGTACTTGTGAAGTGCATTCCCTACCTTTTAAAATCCTTGCCACTTTATCACTTTATTACCTTTTCAGTCAGGTCTTTGATGATCTCCTGTAGCCTCTCCTTGGCACTCTCTCTGCCTCTTCCTGCATTATTTCTCTGGGAGCATGTAAAACCTTTTGCAAAAATTTCACAGGTTCACGTACTTGAAAGGACTCTGAAGACTCCACTGAGCATACTCCAGGTTTTTACTTAAAGGCAGCTGGTATAGAGTATAGGCAGGCATTAGAGATCTGGGAAATGCCAGGCACCCACTCCTCCTCTCCTTGTATGCACATTGCAAACCCAGGACTGGACACATAGCAAGATATGTGCAGAAGTTGACAGGGTTTTTTTTTTTTTAATGCCACTCTAGTCACATAAGCCATGCTAACTGCTCATCCAGGTAGGAAACCATAGTAAATTGGCGCTGGGAATGCCAGAGGCTCCTCAGAGGTAAGTAAGAACAGTTTTCCCAGTCTAGCTGATCCCAACTAGACTTGATCCCATACACCTTCTAAAATACAATATAGCTTATTTGTTTCTGATTTTCAAACACAGACAACATGCACACAGTGATTATAAGCTCCTTAAGGGCAGACTTTCTGACTCTTGTTGATTGTTGTATTCTCCACCCCTACAGTAGTACCTGGTACTTAGTGGCTTGGCTCAGTAAATATGTGCTGAGTAAATTATTAAATAAATGGAGCGTATCTCCAGCAACATAACTAAATTGTAAGAGCTTTGTGAGCAGCAACTGGTAACAAAGGAAGCTCTGTATCCGTGGCACCAGGACCAGGGTTTGCAATCATTAAACTTTCAGTGGTTGACTGTTAACAAAACGGATCTTCAAGGGCCCACCCATTTGGGACACTATTTTAGAGGAGCCTAAGGATAATTTGTGTAGTGTAATAACTCAAACCTGTTTTCGAGAGGTTTTTGTTCTTAGCTATTTTATTGAAGTATAACACCCATAGGACATTGCAGGTTCTTCCTCTGTAGTCTGACTGGCTGTTTGGCAGCAGGTAATATAATTTTGCTTATGGCCAATTTTTCTTAGAGTACATTTCTGAATTTTTAATGTAAGTCACTGGAGGAGGCAATGGCAGCCTACTCCAGTACTCTTGCCTGGAAAATCCCATGGACAGAGGAGCCTTGTAGGCTGCAGCCCATGGGGTCGCTAGGAGTCGGACACGACTGAGCAACTTCACTTTGATGTACTGGAGAAGGAAATGGCAACCCACTCCAGTGTTCTTGCCTGGAGAATCCCAGGGATGGGGGAGCCTGGTGGACTGCCATCTATAGGGTCACACAGAGTCGGATACAACTGAAGCAACTTAGCAGCAGCACTGGGAAAATACGACTTCTTTAATCTTTTGTGAAACAAAACTATACTTGAATTTCCAAGTTTTATGTTGAAATGAAAAGCGTCTGTTAAGCAGTTTTGTATTTACATAACAGACGTGTTTGTAACATATTTATGAATTTTTCTGTTACAATCCAGGTACGTCGTTTCAGAGAAAGCAGACAAAAGAATACGAATGAAGAAGATGATGAAGTTCGAGAGGTAATTTTCCTGTTAATTCCTTTGCATATTTGTCAGCTTGTTAAATCAGAATAACTAGTAGGTTTACTTAGTCTACAGGATCTTGGTTTGGTGGGTGGGACTGAGCAGGGGTTGGCTGATGACAGCTGCCTTTGACTTATTCCAGTTCAACCTATGAATATTGTGGTTGCTGATATTCTCTTTTTAACCTTCTGCTATTGTTTAAAACTTAACTAATTGTTGATACGTGTATGGAGTGGGAGGGCAGGGGGCAGGAATAATAGTTTGAAGACTTGTTATTAGTCAAAATAATTCCCAACTGCTATTAGAACATCTTATCAATATAAGATAAAACCTTACCCCACTGAGCTGATATTGTTTGCAGCAAAAAAAGAAGAGATTTAGTGTTTTGGTTAGCAGTGTCATTAAACGTAAATGCACAGTGTCCACTGGTCTTTCTAAACTGTTGAAATTTTCTTGATTGCCCTCATCACTGTCTTTTCCATCTCTTTTTAGATTAGGAATTTGGGGTTAGCAACTCTTAACTTAAACTTTGGGCCTCTGTCTGGTACTTGGTGAATTCATGATTGAAATTCAAATTGAACTATATTTTCCTATTTTCTAATTGCTGTAAGTGTTGGATGATTGCTGTCTAGTACTTAAAAATTATTTTATCAATTATTTATTTTGGACTTCTGATTGCTTTCCTTCAGCATTTTCTATAGTATCTGTTATGGGTAGCCGTTGTGTTTTTTATTAGGAATATAAACATGAAAAAGATGGTCTGGTTCCCCCAGAGAGTCTCAGTTTAGTACGTGAGACAGAGATATGCAGAAAGAAAAATTTAAACTATATGACCAGAAGTTTCATCCTCACTGAATTCATACAACTGTCCCATTAGTCCATTTTTGTTGCCTAAATATTTCAGAACTGTAGCTGACAGGTGTACTCTTGGCTGGAGAATCCCAGGGACAGGGGAGCCAGGTAGGCTGCCATCTGTGGGGTCATACGGAGTCGGACACAACTGAAGCGACTTAGCAGCAGCAGCAGCTGACAGGTGGTGAACTGGAAAGAGCTGGAACTGCTCACAAGGACCACAGCCTTTTCTAACTCAAAGAAACTATGAGCCACTCTATGTAGGGCCACTCAAAATAGATGGGTTATGGTGGAGAGTTCTGACAAAACATGGTCTACTGGAGAAAGGCATGGCAAACCACTTCAGCATTCTTGCCTTGAGAATCCCGTGAAAAGTATGAAAGGCACAAAGATCTGACACTAAAAGATGTACTCCCCAGGTCCATAGGTGCCCAATATGTTATTGGAAAAGGGTGGAGAAGTAACTCCAAAAAGAATGAAGAGATGGAGCCAAAGCAAAAACAACACCCAGTTGTGGATGTGACTGGTGATGGAAGTAAAGTCTGATGCTGTAAAGAAGAATATTGCATGGGAACCTGGAATGTTAGGTCCATGAATCAAGGTAAACTAGAAGTGGTCAAACGAGATGGCAAGAGTGAACATCGACATTTTAGGAATCAGTGCACTAAAATGGACTGGAATGGGTGAATTTAATTCAGGTGATCATTATATCTACTACTGTGAGCAAGAATCTCTTAGAAGAAATGGAGTATCCCTCATAGTCCATAAAAGTCTGAAATGCAGTACTTGGGTGCAATGTCAAAAATGACAGAATGATATCTGTTCGTTTCCAAGCCAAGCCATTAAAGAACACAGTAATTCAAGTCTATGCTCTGATCAGTAATGCTGAAGAAGCTGAATTTGACTGGTCCTATGAAAACATACAAGACCTTCTATATCTAACACCCCAAAAAGATGTCCTTTTCATTTTAAGGGACTGGAATGCAAAAGTAGGAAGTCAGGAGATACCTGGAGAAACAGGCAAGTTTAGCCTTGGAGTACAGAATGAAGCAGGTCAAAGGCTAACAGAGTTTGGCCATGAGAACGCACTTGTCATAGCACTTCCAACAACATAGGAGATGACTCTACACGTGGACATCACCAGATGGTCAATACTGAAATCAGATTGATTATATTCTTTGCAGCCAAAGATGGAGAAGCTCTATACAGTCAGCAAAAACAAGACCAGGATCTGATTGTGGCTCAGATCCTGAACTCCTTATTGCCAAATTCAGACTTAAATTGAAGAAAGTAGGGAAAAACCACTAGACCATTAAGGTATGACCTAAATTAAATCCCTAAGGATTATACAGTGGAAGTGACAAAGATTCAAGGGATTAGATCTGATAGACAGAGTGCCTGAAGAACTATGGATGGTTTGTGACATTGTACAGGAGGCAGTGATCAAGACCATCCCCAAGAAAAATGCAGAAAGGCAAAATGGGTGTCTGAGGAGGCCTTACAAATAGCTGAGAAAAGAAGAGAAGCCAAAAGCCAAGGAGAAAAGGAAAGATATACCCATATGAATGCAGAGTTCCAAAGAATAGCAAGGAGAGATGAGGAAGCCTTCCTCAGTGATCACTGTAAAGAAATAGAGGAAAACAATAGAATGGGAGACTAGAGATCGCTTCAGGAAAATAGAGATACCAAGGGAACATTTTGTGCAAAGATGGGCACAATTAAGGACAGAAATGGTATGGATCTAACAGAAGCAGAAGATATTAAGAAGAGGTGGCAAGAATACACAGAAGCACTGTATAAAAAATATCTTTATGACCGAGACAACCATGATGGTGTGATCACTCACCAAGAGCCATACATCCTGGAATATGAAGTCAAATGGGCCTTAGGAAGCATCACTATGAACACAGCTAGTGGAGGTGATGGAATTCCAGCTGAGCTAATTTAAATCCTAAAAGTTGATGCTGTGAAAGTGCTGCACTCAATATGCCAGCAAATTTGGACAACTCAGCAGTGGCCATAGGACTGGAAAAGGTCAGTTTTCATTCCAATCCCAGAGAAAGGAAATGCCAAAGAATGTTATAACTACTGCACAATTGCACTCACCTGACATATTTCAAAGTAATGCTCAAAATTCTCCAAGCCGGACTTCAACAGTATGTGAACTGTGAACTTAGAGATGTTTAAATTGCATTTAGAAAAGGCAGAGGGACCAAAGATCAAATTGCCAACATCTGTTGGATCATCAAAAAAGCAAGAGAGTTCCAGGAAAACATCTACTTTTGCTTTATTGATGATGTCAAAGCCTTTGACTGTGTGGATCACAACAAACTGTGGAAAATTCTTAAAGAGATGGGAATACCAGACCACTTTACCTGCCTTCTGAGAAATCTGTAGGCAGGTCAAGGAGCAACAGTTAGAACTGGACATGAAACAACAGATTGGTTCCAAATCGGGAAAGGAGTACATCAAGGCTGTATATTGTCACTCTGCTTATTTAACTTATATGCAGAGTACATCATGAGAAATGCTGGACTGGATGAAACACAAGCTGGAATCAAGATTGCCAGGAGAAATATCACTAACCTCAGATATGCAGATGATACCACCCTTATGGCAGAAAGCGAAGAAGAACTAAAGAGCCTCCTGATGAAAGTGAAAGAGGAGAGTAAAAAAGTTGGCCTAAAACTCAACGTCCAGAAAACTAAGATCATGGCATCCGGTTCCATCACTTCATGGCAAATAGTTGGAGAAACAATGGAAACAGTGACAGACTATTTTTTGAGGCTCCAAAATCACTGCAGATGGTGTTTGCAACCATGAAATTAAAAGATGCTTGCTCCTTGGAAGAAAAGCTATGACCAACCTAGACAGCATATTAAAAAGCAGACATTACTTTGCCAACAAAGATCTGTCTCGTCAAAGCTATGGTTTTTCCAGTAGTCATGTATGGACGTGAGAGTTGGACTATAAAGAAAACTGAGCACCGAAGAATTGATGCTTTTGAACTGTGGTGTTAGAGAGTCTCTTGAGAGAGAGTCCCTTGGACTGCAAGAAGATTCAACCAGTCTATCCAAAGGAAATCAGTCCTGAATATTGATTGGAAGGACTGATGCTGAAGGTGAAACTCCAGTATTTGGCCACCTGATGTGAAGAACTGATTCATTTGAAAAGACCTTGATGCTGGGAAAAATTGAAGGCTGGAGGAGAAGGGGACTACAGAGAATGAGATGGTTGGATGGCATCATGGCAACACATGGACATGAGTTTGAGTAAACTCTGGGAGTTGGTAATGGACAGTAAAGTCTGGTGTGCTGTAATCCATGGGGTCACAAAGAGTTGGACACCACTGAGTGACACCAAACTGAACTGAACTGATACTATTTAGAACTTGACTAATAAAGTTCGAGGCTTTCCCAAGGTGTAATTCACAGCTTTGTAGAATTATTTAGCTCAGAACATGAATCCCAGTATCATACTTAGGTTACTTAAACAGACAAACAAAAGCATTAGTTTTTCCTTTAGAGATAAAAAACATGCTTTAATGTCTTGTTCACATAGAAAAACTCTCAAGTATTTTCTTTAACTGTAGGTTCCTATTTAAATAAAAAGCCAAATATCAGTAGTAAATATTTTAGGCTTTGCTGGCCATCTGTGGTATATGTCACTTTTTTTTAAACAGCCCTTTAAAAATGTAGAAACTGTTCTTAGTCTGATCCAAAGTTCATAGTTGGACTGGCCTCTGATTTCTTTCTTATGTTCTATCTGAATTTGATTCAGGGTCAATATCTTTTTTTAAGCTGTAATACCAAGTGCTATTAATGGAGTGAAGAGGCAGCCAGTAGGATGAGAGAAAATATTTGCAAATCATATATCTGATAAAGGATTAATAACCAGAATATATAAAGGGCTCTAAAATTCAACAAAACAACCCATTTTAAAAATGGACAGAGGGCTTGCCTAGATATTTCTTTAAAGAAGAGATACAGTTAACCACTAAGCACAGAAAAGATTCTCAATATCATGAAATACTAGGGAATTCTGATCAAAACCATTAGATACACTTTGTATTCCTTTGAATGGCTGTTCTCCAAGAAATTAGAAGGTAACAAATAATGGCAAGAAAATGGAGAAATGGCAACCCTTGTGCTTTGCTGCTGCTGCTAAGTCGCTTCAGTCGTGTCTGACTTTGTGCGACCCCATAGATGGCAGCCCACCAGGCTCCCCCGTCCCTGGGATTCTCCAGGCAAGAACACTGGAGTGGGTTGCTGTTTCCTTCTCCAATGCATGAAAATGAAAAGTAAAAGAAGTCGCTCAGTTGTGTCTGATTCTTAGCAACCCCATGGACTGCGGCCTACCATGGTGGCTCCTCCGTCCATGGAATTTTCCAAGCAAGAGTACTGGAGTGGATTGCCAGTGCATTGCTAGTGGGAAGATAAAAGCTACTGTCGAAAACAGTATGATGATTCCTCAGAAGGTTAAACATGGAATTGCTATATGATCTTTACAAATCTAAGTGGTGAAAAATTATTTCTTACTGTTGTTTTTAATTCATACTTTTTTTATTACTAGTAAGTCTGAACAGTTTTTATAAGTTACATTATATGAAACACTTTGTCATGTTCTTTACATAGAGTATTATTTTTTTTGCCTAGGTCATTGGCCTTTCTCTAATTGATTTATAAGAGCACTCAGGTGAAAGTGTGTGCACACTCATACTGAGTGTTTGGGTAGCAGAGTTAGGGGTTTTTTTCATGTAAAAGAGGTCTCCTTTTGTTCCTGAAGGTTTTTTGTTTGTTTAAATCTGGAATAGGTAATGAATCAAAAGCTTTTTTGGCATCTGTGAAGATAACGCCTGTGGGGTTCTTCCTCCTGTTTTCTGTTAATATGGTGAATTATATTATTTTCTATTCTATTATTGACACATCCTTAGTATCACTTTATGAACCCCCTGGTAATGGGTGTACTGGTCTTTCAGTGTGCCCTGGATTCCTTTTGTTTGCTTTGATATTCATGAGTAAAATACTGTAATTTTTCTTCTGTGCATGCAGTCCTTTGTCAGTTTTCGGTACTATGTTATGCTGGCTTTATAAAAAGAAATTTGCAGCTTTCTTTCTTAATGCTATCGAAATAGCCATGGAATCATCTATTCTTTGAAGATTTGGTAGAATTTACTTGTGAAACTCTCTGGTTGTGGTCATTTTCTGGAGTGTAGATCTTTTAATAATTTTCTCAAAATGTTGTTTGTTAATTAGTCTGTTGAGACTGTCTTGGTTTAGTTGAGGTCATTTATTTTCCAAATTACTTAGAATTGAACAGAGTGCTTTGTCATAATTCTTTCAATTTTCCTTAGATTTTTTTTCTCCGTCCATTCTCATTTCTTTGCTTTAATTTAACAATTCATTTTAAAATACTTTCATCTGTTCTGATATTCAGTATTTTTATTATAATTTTCTAGATATTCTGTACTTTTTGTTTTATTTTGCAATTTGAAGTCAGGGTATTTTCATTTTTAATATTATTGCACTGTGATGAGAAAGTATGCTATTCTTTTTTGCTATTTAGAATTGATCTTTTTCTTAGCATCCCATTATATATCAGTTAAACCATTTCATGGGGTCTTGAAAAGAAGTATATTATTTATTTTCAGAGTACAGAGTTCAACATGTATCAATTACATCTACCTTAGTATGTAATTTACAGTGCTTCCCTGGTGGCTCAGGCAGTAAAGCGTCTGTCTACAATGTGGGAGACCTGGGTTCGATCCCTGGGTCGGGAAGATCCCCTGGAGAAGGAAATGGCAATCCACTCCAGTACTATTGCCTGGAAAATCCCATGGACGGAGGAGCCTGGTAGGCTACAGTCCATGGGGTCGCAAAGAGTCGGACACGACTGAGCACACTTTGACTTAGTGTGTAATTTAGGTCTTTAGTACATTTTTTAATGTACTGTTATTTATGGTAGTTGTATTCTATAAAGTCACTACAAACACTGAGTGAGTATTTAACTTACTGCTTCAAGAAGAAATACAATAGGCTCTTGCCAGCCACTGGTTACAAAATCTTTGCTAACTGATTAATGCAGTACCTTTTCTGTGTGTGTTTTTGTTTGAGGACACCTTATTCAGTATATGTCATTGATTGATTAACATTGAACTTGTGGCCAATAGCCCTATAACTCATGTCTGAATGACGCTTATCTGACAAGTGTATTTCCTCCACAAGGCACGTCTTAGCTTCCTGCACTTAGGAACAGTAAACAACACTTTAGCAGTACACCAGGGGCCATTTTAAAAGTAAAATCACCATCCAAAAGCACAGAATTGTGAACAACATGGCACTACAAGTATTCTGAAAAGGACACTCATTTACAAATACGAGAGCTGAAACCAGAAGGCTAAGTGTCACATTGTTTGACATCATCTGGGAATGTGTGTGTCAGGCAATTAAAAATTTTCACTGCATATGCCCATAAATGACCACAAAAACATCAGGAGTATTGTTTTGGGGTTACAAAAACATTTTGGCAAGTAGGTGAGTTTGCATATATGGGATGTGAAAATTATGAGGATTGGCCATACTTTATCTGGGACAAGAAAGATTAATTGAAATCTTTACAGTTTTTTTATATTTTTTGTTGTATTCCCTGAAGTTTTTTCTTTTTGAGTTGTAATGCCATGTTGAACGCTTGTAGTGAGTTAGCTGTTCTACTCCAACAGATGCCTCATCGTGAAGCTTGGTTCCCTCCCACCACCACTTCACTCCTGCTTCTGCCCTGCCTGCTTTGTTCTCATCTCCTTAGTTAGCCCTGTCTGTCCATAGTTCATGGATCACAGAGAGCTTGGAAACACTCTAGGTGCCTGTTCTTAGACCAAGAACTTGTCATTCTAAGCAAGAGAGACTGTTGTCATGGTCTTTTGGGAGGGATAGATCAATTTTGGAGCTCTCTACACTGTCTGAAACTCTTCAGCATTCTTCTTTAGCCAAGCCAGTTATTCATTCTCCTACCCATTAACTCTTTCTCCTAGGCTTTGTGTTTTGTGGGTAGAGCATTTTTCTAATTTCATTGAAAACATTAAAAAACATTTTTGTTCTTCTTGTTACATTTTGATAGATTTAAAGGAAGAGATCAGAGCATTGCTCTTTTTGTTTTTAATCAGGAAATCTATTGTCACTTCAGGGTTATTCAGGATATTTCGTTAAGTGTCAAACTGGTCTTCTTTAGACAGTTTATTTATTAAATTAAAATCTTGATCCTAAGGTTTTAATCCTTTTCCAGGCTTTCACTTGTTTTGTTCTACTTAACTCTTTTTATATATATTTGTAAGAAATTATTGCTTATGTTTTTCTGATTATAAAAGTCATATTTTAGAAAATGTACATTGTAGCAAATTTGTAATATTCAATAATAATGAAGAAAAGAAAAGCACCCTAAAATGTCATCACTCAGAGATAGAAGCTATTTTTCGTGAGGTTTTTTCCTTGTTATTTATCAATAGCGCATTGTATAGAGAAGTTCAAATGATGACAGTCTCTTACAAATTGTGGTGTTGAATTAGGCATGCGTGCATGTGTACTAAGTCAGTTCCATCATGTCCAACTCTTTGCAACTCTATGGACTGTAACCCACCAGGTGCCTCTGTCCATGGGATTTTCTCCTCTTGTTTTCCTGACAAGAGAGGTTGTCAGGCCCTCCTCCAGGGGATCGTCCCAACCCAGGGATAGAACTCGTCTCTTATGTCTCCTGCATTGGCAGGCAGGTTCTTTACCACTGGCACCACTTGCAAAGCCTGTTGAATTAGGGTTGATTGCTAACTCCTGCCAGAATTGCCATTCCTCCCAGTTCTGAAACTTCTGATTTTGTGAAATTTTATTCTCCTTAGTATACCTTTCAAAAGGTCTCCTTTTATAGGTAGTATTGCAAATCGGTCTGGCAAATCACAGGCACTGAATTTGATTGCTGGTGGAGAAGGCTTCTCTTGTATTGCATTTTTTAGTGTGACTATGAGGAGAAGGGGGCGGCAGAGGATGAGATGGTTGGATGGCATCACTGATTCAGTCAACCTGAGTTTGAGTGAACTCCGGGAGATAGTGAAGGACAGGGGAGCCTGGCATGTTGCATCCCATGGGATTGTAGAGTTGGACACAACTGAGCAACTGAACAACAACAATAACAGCATAATTAGTGAAAAATAATAGTTTAGACAGTTTCTCAATATGAGAAGTTCACCAGAGTGACCAGATTAATGAGTTGGGAGGATGCTGCATTGTCTACTAACGTGCTTTCCTCTTATCATCCCTGTCAGGCCATGAGTAGGGCCAGAGCCCTCAGATCTCAGTCAGAGGACGCCGCTTCCGCCTTGACTGCTGAAGACCTTATGAGCATAGATTTGGCAGAACAGATGGCTGATGACTCTGATGATAGCATCAAAGCAGCAGCCAACAAAGGAAGAGGCCGAGGAAGAGGCCAAAGAGGAGGAAGAGGGCAGAATTCAATGTCAAGAAGGGGGTCACAGAGAGGAAGAGGTTAGCCCCAAGTACTGTCTTCCCTACACATTCACACTTGGCAGTTGTGCAGGAAATTCAGAATTGTATCCCCATTGGCAGAATTGAGTTACACAGTCCTTCAAAAATTTATCTTTATAATGTGCTGAGATAGGCTTTAATGTAGTTCTGACATATACATTTCACTTAAATATTGAATAGCCACATGCACATAAAGTTTTTAATATATATTTTTTTACATAATAAAAGAGTTTAATACCTACTCTCCTGTTTTTTAAAAGAATTTCATTGTGTTTGGGGATTTTCCTAAAGATCCCGTGGTTAGGACTTGAACTTTCACTGCTAAGGGTGTGGGTTCAGTCCTTAGTCAGGGAATTAAGATCCCTCTAGTCTCACTGCACAGCCAAAAAAAAAAAGTTTCAGTTTTTCTTATACATTTGATATATTTAATTGATACATTTACTCTCACATATACAAAGTAATAGTGAATGAAACACTTAAGGAAAATGATTAACTAAGGCCCACTGACAGTAAGAATAAAACTCCAGATCATAAAAATTATTTTTGTTAGTGTCATAAGATACAAATGCCCACATTATCATGAAATGGCTTTATAAAATTTGTTTACAAAGAAAAACTGCCCTCAAACAATTTGATTTATTAATGTTAGTTAAGATTAATTACCATCATTGTGTTTAATGTGACACTGTTGTCATTGAATAGTCCAAATAATAAAAGCTTTCACCCAGTGACTTCCTAATGAAGTATAAAAATCCCTAGGAATATTTAAAAATTATTTTTATTAAATATTTATCTATAGGAATTTTAAACTGGTTAAAATGGGGACTAATTTATTTAAAAATCTCCAAGGAGAAAAGTCTCCATATTCTATTGATGATTATTTTATTATCCTTGCATTTATAAATATTTTCCTTAAATTTTAAATGGAGCAATATGAACCAGATGTGGCCTAAGTATAGTCTTTGAAAATTGACTGATCAGACTCTAGATGTTTCTTCATATATATATATATATATATATTTGGCATTTTACACATAAACTGTTTTGAGATAAGTTTTTTAAGATTTCATTTTGATTTTATTTTTTTAAAGAAAACTTTAGCTACTGATGGACTGTATATTAACTGCTCAATATTCTAACAGCAGGCACTAGTCTGGAGATTTCTACTCAAGGCAGAGGTTCAAAGGCCACTACATCAACGTCTAGAAATATGTCTATTATAGATGGTGAGTATAGACTGCAAGTGATCATCTTTCAGTTATTTATAAATTCCAATGCAAAAAGACCCAGGAAACCCCATGAATAAGTCTTACTGGTTTGTGTTGTCATCACTGGGGAGTCAAAAGAGTTATTGAAATCACAGGATAAATTATATTAATTTAAAAGACCTTTGCCATTCAGGGGGGCTATTGAAGAAGGTGAGCTCTAAAATGTATTTTTTATAATATCTGATATTAGATCTGATGATTTCCCTTTAATAGAGGGATCACTGAGACATAGAAAAGGCAGTTGGTCAGTGTATCAACAGTGATTAAGAGACAAGGAACTGCTTCTTAACATACTGTTAACTTGCTTTTCTAATGCTGCTTTTGTCCATCTCTACTGTTAATATAGTCATGTGAGCTGCATTCAAGGGAAATTACAGACAGAATTCTATGCATTGATTTTGTATATGTGTTGTGTCTGAAAGCTAGCCTCAAACTAAGGGAACCTATTTTTTTATAAACTATTTAGATAATTATTATAGAAATTTAATAAACTATTTTTAATATTATAGTTTATGAGATCAGCAGAAATTATAAATCAGATTTGTGAAAATATATGTTAAAATAGGTGATTTTTTTTCTCCTTTGAATTGAGAGTATATCCATATGTATTGTATTTATATTATCTTATTAGAGATTAATTTTTGACAGATTAAAGAGTTGGATTAAATCTTACAAGATGAAATTTGTGAAGGGTAAATACATGCTGTATATATGTCTAAGAGGATGGCTGCACAGAGAGAGTTCTGAGAAGTATGTGATATTAGCAGGAAACCAAGTAAGAAAGACTTAGGTCACTAAGGTTGTGCAAAGGTTGATCTAACTGTCTCAATCTGATGGTGCCTAAAAGGCTGTTGCTGAGCCATAAGGGACACCAGGATTCTTGCTCTTTGGAGGAGAGGAATTCAATCTGGGGCCAGTGACGAGGCTCAATCACTCAGAGATTTTGTGTGATAAAGTTTTATTAAAGTATAAAAGAGATAGAGAAGGCTTATGGACATAGACATCAGAAGTGGAAGGAAAGAGTGCCTCCCTGCTAGCTTTTGGCTGGATGTTATATAGCTACTAGCAGGCTGCTAATTGGAGAAAGGAAATATCTCAAAACTCAGAGACCAGCACCAGGCCCCTCATCCACAACATGCATTTTGACATAACATTGGCACAAGGTGAGTCATCCTGGGCCATAAAGCCATTGACATGAATCTTGAAGAAAGGCAGGTTTCCAAGCAAATATATAGTTTCATTAACATAGATTAGGAGAACAATTGTATGAGTAAAACATACTGGTTCCTTGAGCCCTTATCAGTTCTGAGTCTCTTAAGGGAACTGACTTGAAGAAAGACATAGTTCATTAACATAGCTTAAGAAAAGCATTTCCGTAAGAAAAACACATTGGTTAGCTCAAGGTTTGAGAAAAGTTAAGTTCAGGTGGAACCAGGTGTCATCATGGCAACATAGAATTTTAAAAGAAACCTTTTAATTTTGTATAGAGAAGGAAAAAATTCTGATACTTGTAGTTTGTTTCCTCCTGCCGCTTAAGAGAGAGAAAATCGTCTGACACTTGCAGCCTGTTTCCTCCGTTTGGAGACCCCTAGGCTTCCTGCCTGTTACCCTCTCAGTGCCTAAAGCAGTATTTATAGAAGTAGTGCTTCTCTACAGCAAGGACGTTCTCTCTCTGTGCTGATTGGATGTATCATGTCAAGAATACTGTGCTCATCTTTGGAACCATGTTTCAAGAAGGATATCAGCTTTATATGATCATTCAGAAGAGAAACCATATAATATAAAAAAATCTCTTAGAAGGAACTTAGGATAGCTAACCTGGGAAAAATTGAAATCTTTACATTAACAAAGTTCAATCATGTCAAAGATCGAATAGATATGATTTGCACAGTCCTAAAGACAGTGGTTTTAAATCTGTTTTAAGTTATAAATTCTGCAAGCTACATATCCTGTCTTTAAATAAATACTTATGCAATTATATTCAATTTCAAAGGGTTCAGGGATCCCCTAGAAGCCCATCCATGGGCTCTAGGTTAAGAACTGCTCCCCAGTGAGGACAGATGGGAAAACCTAATCACACACAGATTTAAGTTTATTATATGATAAAAGAGACCTGGAAGACTTAAGAACAATTTCACGTACTCCCTCTTTTATAGACGAGGGAATTGAGCTAAATATTTTGCCATAGGTTGATAAAACCACTGATAGTACTAATTTATGAGACAATTGCTAATTGTCTGCAACTATAATTACTAATATTTATGAGACAATTACTGGATGCCTGTCAACAGCTCAATGGAAAGTGAAAGTGTTAGTCGCTCAGTCATGTCTGACTCTTTGCTACCCCATGGCCTGTAGCTCACCAGATTCTTCTGTCCATGGGATTTCCCAGGCAAGAATACTGGAGTGGGTAGCCATTTCTCCAGGGGATCTTCCAGACCTAGTGATCAAACTTGGGTCTCCTGCTTTGCAGGCAGACTCTTTAGCATCTGCTCAGTAGGGTCGGTACTTACATTTTCTCTGTTTTACAGAAAAGAGAACCAAGGCTTTGAAAAGATAGGCAGTTTATCTAAGGTCTCACAGCTGGTAAATTCTGAAGCTTGAATTGATCCCCCACATTCTCTGGCCTTCAGGACAAGTAGTTAAGCACTATACTAGTTTCCAGAGTGAGATAAAATTAGAGATTGAGCTAATTGGTTGATTGAGCTAATTGGTTCTCAGTAGTCTTTGCATTATACAGAAGAGCCTGTCAATCAGCCCAAACATGGAGTAAGCCACCTCAGAAGGAAATGACCTGTGACTCCATCAGAGGAAGTTTTTCAGTATTTTTTGGATGACAGATGCCTTTGGAGAACAGATAAAGACATCAGATCTATTAAATGATTCTCAAAGAATCTTCTTATCAGAAGTTCTGCTGCTATGTTTTTATTCAAGAATTATTCAATATTTGCATAGAGCCAACTGAAATCCATTTGACTTCATAAGTATGTTGTCTCTGTTGCCATTTAGAAAATGGCATCTAGAAGGATACTGAGACATTCTTAACAGGTCTAAAATAAAAGCAGAGAAGGGGAAAGGAAGTGAAAAAAAAAAGCACTGTAAAGAATCTGGGCTGAGTTCAACATATGAAAAGTTCTGTGACTTTAGATGAGTCACTCACTCTCCTAGTCTGTTCACGTGTAAATTGGGACTAATCTTGCCAAATTCGATTATTCTGAAGATTAAAAGCAAAAAACCTGGGAATTAACTGGTGGTCCACTGATTAGGACTCTCCTGAGGGCCCAGGTTCAATCCATGGTTGGGGAAGTAAGATCCTGCAAGCCAGATGATAGGGTGCCCCCCCACCCCCCAAAGGCTGGCACATAGTAGGCTTTTGTGAAATGTTAATGTTAAAAAAGAGATAGAGCTATTATTGGAAAAAAAGAGGGAGTTAGGAAAGGAACAAGAATAAAATATGAACACGTTGTTAAGCCACTACAATTTGGTTAATGTGCAACACAGAGGCATGGACATTGTAAATTACCTGCCTTTACCTGAGCCCAAACTGAGTTTTTTCATCATGGCTTTGTTCAGTTTTTTGTTTGTT
This sequence comes from Bos grunniens, assembly GCF_055505025.1. Classification (NCBI taxonomy): domain Eukaryota; kingdom Metazoa; phylum Chordata; class Mammalia; order Artiodactyla; family Bovidae; genus Bos; species Bos grunniens. The sequence goes on along the minus strand of NC_141179.1, from coordinate 1,941,567 downwards.
TGCTTGTTTTTTTTTAATTAATTTTTTACTTTTGGCTGCACTGGGGCTTCATTGCCATGCACCGGCTTTTTCAGTTGCAGTGAGCAGACTTCTTGAGGTGGCTTTTCTTGTTGCAGAGCACAGGCTCTAGGGCCTGTAGGCTCAGTAGTTGTGGTGCATGGGTTGCTCCATGGCATGTGGGATCTTACCGGACCAGGGATGAAACCTGCATCCCCTGCATTGGCAGGCGGATTCTTAACTACTGTACCATCAGAAAAGTCCAGGCTTTATTGTTTTCTGTGAAGCTTTCCCTAACACCATGGGACAGAATTAATCACTCAAACTGAGTCTTCAAGTTTCCACTGTTCTTGTTAAGAAATCAGCTGTTAGTTTAGCTTGTTGCTTTTTTTTTTTTTAAGTAGTCCATTTTTTCTCCATCTAGCTGTCTTTGGTGTTCCCCACTTTCACTATGATGAATCTAGATTTCAATTCTTTTTTTGTCCTGCTTAGAACTTATTCAGCTTCATGAAACTGTGAATTGGTGTGTTTTATCACTTCTAGTAATCCTTTGTTGTTATCCCTTCAGATACTACCTCTATTCTGTTCTTATTCTTCTAAGATTTCAATTAAATAAATATAACCTGTTCACTCTGTCCTCCTACTGGGGAGTAGTACTAACTTCCCAGAGTAATTAAAAGTGTTAAGTGAACTATGCATATCCATTACTGAGCTTAGCACTTGATAAGAATCCAATCAGTGATTGCTGTTGTTATTAATAGTATTAGTGGCAGTGTTTACAATAAACTTATGAAAATGGATTGTCCATAAATTAGTCTAAATTTGTCTTTTATACAGTTGATTTGGCTCAGTGGTTTTACATTTAACTGGTTACATCCAACATTGGGCCTTTTTTTGAAAAATAAAACTGACTTTTTAATACAGTCTGTGACAGAATAACCATGGAGTACTAGCTATAGTTGTTGTAACTTTGGGACAAAAGCAGCTTTAAAACTATAGCTTCTGTGTTTGTATTCTAAATGGAGGAATGAAGAGATAAATAAAGGTTCAATTCTATTATAACAAACTACATGGAGTGTAGAGGTTTGTTACTGCATTGGAGTTTTATTGGGAAATGTATTATTAGATACTACATTTATAGCCAGCAGCAACATTTTTCCATAGAAGTTTGTCTGCAAAGGATAGTGACTAAGTAAATAAAAGAGCCTCTGTCTTTGCATTTAATTTACCATGGCTACCATTGGTGCTACTCCGTCTACAATGATGATAGTAGTAGTCTCTGTTACTAGCGACATCATTTGAATACCTACTCCTATAGTCACTTGCCAAAACAATTTACATTACATTAACTACTTCTTTTTATCCTTTCAACAATTTTCAGCATGAAGTATTATTAATGCTGTTTTATAGGTAGGGAAACTGAGATTTGAAGAAGCCAAGGAACTTGGTCACAGTCACCCAGCTAGAGAGTCCACCTAGGTCTAACTCTTAAAACCAGAGCTTTTAGCCCCCAGTACAGTATGCATTGCCTTCCTAATAGAACCCAGTGCTTAATTTTCTGATAATGTTAATTTATCACACAAACATTTATTGGGGATAGAAAGAAAGGAAGGCTCTTGTTTCTTCTTCAAGGAGCTGAGAGTTTGAGGAGTCCATTAGTGAATAATAATTGAGCAGAAATATTTTTTTGGAAGAGTCACAGTCACTGGCTCTTTCATTCAGTTGCCCTGTCCAGCCTTTGAGTAGAGTAGGATGTGAAGCCAGTAATAGAGTACGTGGGTAAGAACTCTGCTTCTGTCTTTCCTCTCCCCTCTTAGCTAGACATGCCAAGATTGGGGGTGGAAAAAGGGAGTAAATGGTATCTTAGGTCTAAGGTGGGTAGATTCCTGAGTTTTCTTACTAGGAGAATTTTGGACTTTGTGGGATTGTTTGAGCATTTGACTTCTTTAAATCCTCTGTCTTTTTATCTCCTCTTGCCCTGTTGTTTGGCTTTGGGGTTATCTTGGGGGAGACCTTTTTTTTTATGTTAGGAAACTGGTAAGGCTTAGGAGAAACTTAAACCTCTGAAGGGCTGTTTACATTTTATTCTAGGTTTTTAATATTCTGCTCTTAATTCCAGTGTGTGTGGGGTTGGGGGGTGGTTCCCCATACCACCATGCAGTTCTCAGACACCTGCTGGGTGTCCTACAAGTCAACTCAGTTCTGACACTGACTACCCAGAGACAGCATCAGATTCCACAGGGGAGAAACCCAGCTCCACAAGACCGCCTCCTTCTCTTCAGATGCCAGTCACATGCTGGAATATGGTTATTCCCATACTTCTGACCACTTGGCCATAAATCAGAGGTTCCCATGACTCCTTCCTTGATTCAATTTACTTGCTAGAGTGACTCACAGAACACAGGAAACTAGTTTACTTACTGGATTACTGGCTTATTACCAAAGATATTAAAGATATGAATCAATAGCCAGTTGAAGAGATACTTAGGGCAAGAGCCAGAACAAAGGAGCTTCTGTCTGTATCAAGTTTGGGGTCTAGGCATGGTGGCATGTGGAAATATCCTGATTCATTCCCTGGAAGCTCTCTGAACCCTCTCCTTTTGGGTTTTTATCTAGGCCCCATTACATAGGCATGATTGATGAGATTATTGGCTGTTGGTGATTGATTCAACCTCCAGCTTCTCTACCCTCCCCAGAAATCAGGTTGGGGACTGAAAGTTCCAACCTTCTCTTCCTAGTTGGTTCCCTGGTACCCAGCCTCCCTCAGTTGTGGTCCCAAAGTTGCCTTGTTAACATAGTAAAAAGCACCTTGATGGCTCTCATCATTTCAGGAAATCAGCATTTTAGGGGCTCCCTGGGCTTCTTGGTTGCTCAGATAGTAAAGAATCCACCTGCAATGCAGGAGACCTGGGTTCGATTCCTGGGTTGGGAAAATCCCCTGGAGAAGGGAATGGCAACCCACTCCAGTATTCTTGCCTGGAGAATTCCATGGACAGAGGAACCTGGCAGGCTACAGTCCATGAGGTTGCAAAGAGTCAGACACAACTGAGTGACTAACACTGACTGGCTAGGGGCTCTCTGCCAGAAATGTGGATGAAGACCAAATTATGTTTCTTACTGTAAAATCATAATATGATAGTCTTGGGAAGAATAAACTTCATGATTCTAACCAGGTTTACAAAGGTGAAAATGTAAGGATTTCTAGGAAAGTTATTGTGAAACAACGTAGTTTTTCTAGAATTCCCTCTGGACAATTACTTAGATACTGAATATTTTTAACACAGTAGAGGAGAGTAAGGAAGCTCTTACTGGAACAAGTGGCTCCTAACACAGTAGAGCCACGAGGAAAGAGCTTGCCAACTATAAGAGAAGACCTGAGAAGGTTACTTTCACTTATTTGGAATTCAGTCTATTTGGTGATCAGGTTTTATCCATGTATTTTGCTGTAAAATACTTTTTACTATAGATGTCTTTATGAACACTGCTTATTACTTTATTTGAGTAAATCAGAAAAATCATTTGAGACTGACAATTACACATATAATTCCATGTCCCTTCAGATTTTAAGAAATGTAAGTGGTTTTATAATTAGTCATCATGAGCTTTTACAGATAAAACTTAGGAAATAATCAGCTAAAGAAGCATGCAGATTTTTCTAAACTATTTTAAGAAAAACATAATGGATGTATCATCTTTTTCATTGTAGCCTTTAAATCTACAAGACAGCAGCCCTCCCGAAATGTTGCTACTAAAAATTATACCGAGGTAAGGAACAAAAGTTTTATAATTGTGGGCTACTTTATATTTTGTACATTATGATTGTCAATTCTTTGCTTTACAGAGTAAATAAAAGAAAAAAATGTAAAATGTTAAAACTGTTGAGAACTTTACTGATTATAAAGGCTGAGGGCTTCTAGGAGTTTTTATTTTGTTTTCTCTCTTAAAAAAAGAGTGAATCACCTTAATTTACATCCATAAATATGTGTCCCCAGTAATAGTTTTAAGAATAATAATGTTGAACCAGAAGGGTCCGTGCGTGGAAAACTGTTACAGAAGATGGGCATTCAGTGCACAGAGTGGTCTTGTTTCTTGTTGGTGTCCTTTTGTTACTTACATACTCTGGCTGTGTCTTAATGGCTGAAACTAGACTCAAGACAGATTACAAGGTCTGAGTTTATGGACCTCTGTGTGACTCTAGATTTAACATGAAACTTCTGCTGTTCCTTTGGATTCCAAGGAGAGTCCAAAATTGGCTTGAGTCTCCTCTTCCCTTGTTTTCAAAACCCATGTGTCTCACTTTTCAAGCATCATTCCTGGCTTCTGCCTCTGAGTGGCTGTGGGTCCGCCCCCCCCACCCCCCACCCCCCCCCCCCACCCTGAGATATAATAATCAAAAATGCCTCCAGACATGCCAGACGTTTCTGCAATGGGAGTAGGGGTTAAAAATCACACCTATCTGAGAATCACTGCTCTGTATCATACCACCCTAGCAATGTTAAATTCATCCCTTCCTGGTCTCTGCGAGCTTGTGATGTGGCTGACCTCCTCTTCCAGAAAGCTTCTCTGTCCTGCTCCTACTATTGCTCTTTTATTTCTCTTAATTTCATCTTTTTTTTTTTTTTTTTTCCACCTCTTCTGGTCCTTTTATCCTGACCTCCATTTCATTATTCCGTCAGCTGTTGCCCTCTATCGCTTCATATATGAAAACAAACAGAACTTTCATCATGTCCACAAGGAAGCTTCCCTTCTAGATTTTTCTTTTATAATGTAAGAATATGAGTTCAAAAAGAGTTAAGTCATGGCAAACTAACTTTTTCTTTCATTTTTTTAATTGGGCTTACATAGTGGAGAAGGCAATGGCACCCCACTCCAGTACTGTTGCCTGAAAAATCCCATGGACGGAGGAGCCTGGTAGGCTGCAGTCCAATGGCGTAGCTAGGAGTCAGACACGACTGAGTGACTTCACTTGCACTTTTCACTTTCATGCATTGGAGAAGGAAATGGCAACCCACTCCAGTATTCTTGCCTGGAGAATCCTAGGGATGGGAGCCTGGTGGGCTGCCGTCTATGGGGTCGCACAGAGTCAGACACGACTGAATCAACTTAGCAGCAGCAGCAGCAGTGGTGGTTTAGAGGAATGCTGAAGGTGTTAGATTACTTCAAGGTACATAAGACAATCTAATGACAGTTTCATGGACAAAAATATTGTCTGGATTCATAGCTGATAGCTTCATTTAATGGTTTTTGACTAATAGTTCAATGTTAACCTGTTGAGGGAGTGGATCTCAAGTGCTGTTTTTTTCACTGTTTTGTCTTTGACTTTATCAGTTAGATGAAGACACAGCAAATGTGTGTATTAAGTGTCAAGATAACAGAAATATAGAATAGGTGGTATTTTGGATTATAGAATCAAGAATCATAAATATCTTTAGTGAGGCTTAAAGGCAACAAGTGGTATTTAACAGGGATAAATGTAACAGAAAAACAGATATTCAGTACTTCGAAGCCACACAGTCTTATATACCTCATTTTTAATTAGAGATGAAACAACGACGGTCTTTCATTTCAAACCCAAGAGAATCAGTCACAGGGCACTATCTGCATGTGACCCTATGTGAGTCATTCACCAGTCTAGGTACATGTTCCTGTACGTACCCAGGCTGCCATGGTACAGGGTGCTGTTAACATGGTTTCTGCCTCCTTCTTTGTAAATTTTTATAAAAAATGTATTCTTAGACTCTTTAATGCATTTTTATTCAAATTTTCCATCCCCACAAAGACTATTTGCTGTTTCTCCCTCTTAGGTGATTGAGGTGGATGAGTCAGATACCGAAGAAGACGTTTTTCTGACTACTTTCAAAACTGATCAAAGGTAGGTGTAGTCACTTCCTACAAGAAGAAACATCTGAAAAAATTAAAAATTATCCAGAATTCTCCTTATACATTTTTCTAAGTCATGGAAATCTAACAGATTCATTTTCAACTAGTCATGTATTTGTTGTTGCTGTTTAGTCACTAAGTCATGTCTGACTCTTTGTAACCCCATGGACTAAGCTCTGTCGATGGAACTCTCCAGACAAGAATACTGGAGTGGGGTTGCCATGCCCTCCTCCAGGGGATCTTCCCGACCCAGGGATCAAACCATCATCTCCTGCATTGCAGGCAGATTCTTCACCACTGAGCCACCTGGGAAGCAGTCATGTATATACAGAAGTGAAAAATAGACCAGGGGCTAGTTCATAGAGTCAGTGCATCATTATTACAAGTATTTTCAGTGACAGTTTGAATAACTTGTCATTCATTTCCTTTTGCCTTTATTAACCAGTGATTTTCTTGTTAGAGTACTGTGTTCTCTTCAATTAACAGAAAACAGCTTTGTATTTTGTTTATATTCAGTTTTAGCTTTTAGCACTTCCTGTATGTCAGGCACCATTCTAAGCCTTTGCATATGAATTAGATTGTTTGCTGCTGACAGTCACTCCAGGAGGTAAATGTATTTATAACTCTGTTTTCCTCCCTTTTGTCTTTGAAGAAAGTGAAGCCTGGTAGTTTAAATAACTTACCTGAGGTCACCAGCCAGTCACGGACCAGGCATTCTGCTCCAGGACTCACCTCTGCCATTGCTTCTTTTATTTAATTTTATTGAAGTATTAGTTGATTTATAGAGTTGTGTTATTTTCTGCTGTACAGCAGAGTAGTTATACATATATATACATTCTTTTTCACATTCTTTCCCATTATGGTTTATCCCAGGATATTGAATATTGTTGCCTGTGCTATACAGTAAGACCATGTTGTTTGTCCATTCTATATATAATAGTTTGCATCTGTTAATTCCAGATTCCCAGTCTATCCCATTTGCACCCTTCTCCCCCTTGACTAGCACAAGTCTGTTCTCTGTGTCTGTAACTCTATTTTTATTTTGTAAATAAGTTCATTTGTGTTGTATTTTAAATTCCACATATAAGTGATATCATATGGTATTTGTCTTCCTCATTCAGACTTACTTTGCTTGTTATGATAATCTCTAGGTTCATCCTCTGCTATTGCTTCTTAACATAATAGATTAAACTCTCAGACCTCTATGCATGAATAAGAGTCATTTAAATGACGAGACGATTTAGAAACTAACATTTTGGCAAGAAATCTGAAATCAGCCTTGGCAGATTTGTGTTCCTAATGACAGCAACTGGGTAACACGATTTAGGTTGTTTGGTAGAAATTATTTAGTAATAACATGGTTGGTATATTTATTTTAGTCATAATTGGAAGCATTAAGCTCTCCTACTTACTGAGTATGGGCCTTGTACAAGTTTCTTCTGTGCCTCAGTGTCCTCATTTGTAAAATGAAGACAAGAATATTCATCTCCAAGGGTTATTATGAGGCTTAGAAGTAAGTTAATGTTAGTGAAGTGCTAAGTACAGCACTGATAGCTTATGGTGAACGGTGCCGGATTTGTGGTCTCCAAAGGAGAAGATTTAACTCTGGGACCAAAGACACAGTCTCAGTCACTCAGAGCTTTGTGTAGCAGAGATTTTATTAAAGTGAAAGTGATAGAAAAGTGTTCTAGCAAAAGGCACAGGAAGGGGGTAGAAAAGTATCTGCCTCGCTAGTTTAAGCAGAGCATTAAATATATTTAAGCATTAAATATATTTATATAAAAGCATTATATACTTTTCAACTGGCTGTTGAGAATAGATAAAAAGAATGCGTCAAAGCTGTGAAAGTTTTGTCAGACCTCTTTTCCCACAGCATACATCTTGAGCTTAAAAAATACATGTCCTTGAGCAAGAGATAGGGCTTACAAGGCCTACGTGGCTAAGGCAAAAGAATGTGAAAAAGAAAGAATGTTCACCTCCTTAAAGGGGCCTTGGACTCCCTATCAACCTGCCTAAGTTAACTCTGTCAGTACTTGGCACAAAGTAACACCTCTATAAAGAGGAACAGGCTAGGGAAATCGAATGAGAATAATATGAAGAATGGTAGGCAGTGAAAGCACTAATATTCTGGTGGTTAACTTGAAAAAGGAAAGAACTTTCAGCTGTAAAACTCCCTTCTGCTGGATAGGCAATGGTGGTCCACCCACTTTTCTTTGGAAAAATTGCAGCAAACTCTACCTTGCTGTGGGCTTCCATGGTGGTTCAGACAGTAAAGAATCTGCCTGCAATGTGGGGGACCTGGGTTCGAATCCTATGTCTGGAAGATCACTTGGAGAAGGAAATGGGAACCCACTCCAGTATTCTTGCCCAGAGAAGTCCATGGACAAAGGAGCTTGGCAGGCTACAGTCCATGGGGTCACAAAGAATTGGACACAACTGAGTGACTAACTCTACCTTGTTGTACTGGGAATAAGAGGACCCTTCCAGATTTGATAGAGCTGGTGGTACCCACCCTCATCTTAAAGCCACGAGCAAGAGAAGACCCGGTCCCATCAGGCCAGGGGGAAGAGGAGAGATGGAAGGGATCCTGTTAAACCTCACAGTGAGGGGAACTGACATTTCGGGGGCACCTTTTATGTGCCAAGGCCAATTTAACATGTTATCTTATGCTTGTGACAGTGCTACAACTGACATAATTGGGCGAACATCTCTAGACAGGAATTCTGACCTGTGGCTCCAAATTATATCTGTGCAAAAATGAAGAAGACTTAGAGCTCCTGCACACAATTTAATACACCCTCTCTGCCTTAAAGCTCATCAAATTAAACCTTTTTTTTTTTGGTCATTAAGGACAAAAGCCATTTATTTATTTGGCCTAGCAGTCAAAGCAATATAGCCATTTTTTGCTTCCAGCACTGATTTATAAGGATAGGGGACCTCTTATAGACTGGATCTGTCAGTCTGTGGGGTCCTCTGGTATAGAATTAGGGGCCCCTGCTGTGATCACATGAGTCAGCGTCTGGTGTAGATGTCTGGGCACTATTGGTTATTTGTCTGGGGAGACAGCAGCAGGCAGAGTCAGGTCTCAGTGCGTGCTTCTTTCTTAACTTTCCACTTTCCCCAGCCCCCGTATCCACAATGCCTTGCCTGCCGTGGTGGGCTTCGGCTTTATGCTCTTGATGCTCTGTCTTCCTGTCACAGATGGAAACCAGTCAATGACCAGTTCCAGCTTAGGTCAAATACAGAGAGGTAGGAGAGTCCCAGTTGGATCGGTTGATAAGTTCCTTGATCTGCTGTCTCTGAAGCTGTGTTGCTCTTCGAGTTTGCTCGTCATATCCTCCTTTACCTTTGTGCCTGAGAACCTGTGGGTTTTTCTGTTTCCTTCTGACATAAGACCTCTTGTTTCAAACAGTTTGTCCAGACAAGACCTTCAGTTCTTTTGCTGTAATAACATTCCAAAGTGTGGTAATAAATCGTTGGCTAGGAATTCACAAACGCTGCTTTCATTTGTGACAGGAGCCAGCCACCTTTTTCTTAAAGGGTTAGGTAGTAAATATTTTAGGCTTTGTGGGCCAGGAGACAATATTGGGGATATTATGTAGGTACTTAACGATTTAAATGTACCCATTTCAAAAGGTGAAGACCATTCTTAGCTCACATCTGTGGGCAACAGGTAGGCTGGATTTGGCTTGCTAACCAAGATTGCTGGCCCCTGTTCTAAGATAACTTAAAATTTTTGTTAGTAAAAAGACAGGAATATGAATTCCATTACTACAAGTTAAGCTTCATAAAAGCAGATTCCTGATTAACTTGGTTACCGATATTTCCCAGGGCCTATCATTTAGTACTTGGCAAGGATCAAGTACTAAATAAATATTTGCTATTCAATTTGGACAGAACATGAATAATATTAACTGAAGCAACCCTAGAAAGCAGTGAGGCTTTTCCAAGATCCTTTTATCCTTTTATGGAAACATAGCTGATAGTTGAATTAAAATATTTCAATGTTGCCATAATTTTGAGGAGTAGAGGATAGTAGTAGATATGTGTTAATACATGCTAAGAACTATGATAATACAAGCAAACATCTGTGAAATGCTTCATACATGTCAGGCACTGATCGAAGTGTTTAGGTATATTAACACATTTAATCTTTTTTAAGTGGCTATTGATTTTTATTTTTGAAATTATTTTTTATTGGAGTATAATTACAATGCTGTGCTAGGTTCTGCTGCTAAGTCACTTCAGTCGTGTCCGACTCTGTGTGACCTCATAAACGGCAGCCCACTAGGCTCCCCTGTCCCTGGGATTCTCCATGCAAGAACACTGGAGTGGGTTGCCATTTCCTTTTCCAATGCATGAAAGTGAAAGTGAAGTCGCTCAGTCGTGTCCGACTCTTAGTGACCCCATGGACTGCGGCCTACCAGGCTCCTCCATCCATGGGAGTTTCCAGGCAAGAGTACTGGAGTGGGGTGCCATAGCCTTGTCCGGTGCTAGGTTCTACTGTAGAGCAAAATGAATCAGCCATACATATACATACATATATTCCCTCACTTTGGGGTTTTCTTCCCATTCAGGTCACTGCAGTGCAGTAAGTAGAGTTCCCTGGGCTACATAGTATGTTCTCATTAGTTATCTATTTTACAGAGAGTGTCAATAGTATATGGGCTTCCCTGGTGGCTCAATGGGAAAGAATCCACCTGCCAATGGAGGAGACGCAGGTTTGATCTCTGGGTTGGGAAGATCCCCTGTAGAAGGAAATGGTAACCCACTCCAGTATTCTTGCCTGGAAAATCCCATGGACAGAGGAGCCTGGCAGGCTTCATTCCATAGGGTCACAAAGAGTCAAACACAACTTGGTGACTAACCAGCAACAACAACATAAAGAGTACATACACGTAAATGCAATCTCTCAGTTCCTCCCACTCCTCCCCTTCCCCCCTTGGTGTTTGTATGTTTGTTCTGTGCATCAGTCTCCATTCCTGGTTTGCAAATAGGTTCATCTCTCCCATTTTTCTAGATTCCACATGTGTGCATTAATGCAAGATAATTGTTTTTCTCTCTCTGACTTAATTCATCCTGTATGACAGTTCTCTAGGTCCATCTACATCTTTACAAATGACCCAGTTTCATTCCTTTTTATGGCTAACACATTTAATCTCTTAAAAAAGTATTATTATCCTCGTTTCATATCTGAGGAGATTGTGGCACAGAGGCTGAATACCTTGCTAGAAGCCATGTAACAGAAGGGGCAGAACTGGAATTCACACCTTGACCTCAGAGTGCTTTTCCTCACACATCTCTGAGCTTTTACTGCCTCTAATGCAGCTCGAAGAGAATGTACTAGCTGTTTTTATTTATCGCTGCTACTAAAATGAAAAATTTGGCAAGAAAGGCTCCCGTGATGAATTTTTGGTTCATCTTCTCTGTTTTTCTCCTATTTTGCCTCAGAGGTTCAAGCACTTCATCATCAAGCAAACCCATGTCCCAGAGCCAGATCACCAAAGGGGTCGACTTTGAATCAGATGAGGTAATAATGAAGTACTAAGTTAAATCTTAAATAATATAAGTGTTTATAAAATCTGAATAGGAACTGCTAAGCTAGTTGCTAAAAATTATTTCTGAATATAGTTTCATTGATCACCTTCCTTGGAACCATAGTTACTGTGGAATCGATGAGTGGCCTCTGTTGAGTGCCTGTCAGTGGAAATGTCTCAGATGTGAAAGGCCTGAAATTAACGTCTAATATTCACTCAGCTCTTATTTAACCTGCCCAGTTAACAGTAGGATCAGAATAGTTTTTTTAAGCTTTTGTTGTTTATGTTTGGAGAAATAGCGGTGATAATATCACAGAAGTTACTTTTTAATAGAATGTTTATTAAATCCTCATTATATGCTCTACACATTTCCTATATAAGGATGCATGGTGGTAATTTTCAACTGTGGTAGAAACATGAACATAAAACTTAAATCTCAACCAGTTTTAAGTGTACAATTATCAATAGTTCACTAGTGTTAAGTGTATTCACATTGTTGTGCAACAGCCTCCAGAACCTGTGCATCTTCCAGAACCAAAAATCTATACCCATTGAACCACATCTTTCCATTTCCCCTCTCCTCAGCCCCTAGAAACCACTCTAGTGTCCTTATGATTTTGACTGCTCTGATACTTCAGATCAGTGGGATTATATAGAATTTGTCTTTTTCCGCCTGGCTTATTTCACTGAGCACAGTGTTCTCCAGGGTTATCCCCATTGTAGCATGTGAATCACACCTATGATTTTGAGCTTCACCTGCTGCTGTCATGTTCCCTGTGTCTCAGATGTGGTTTTGAAACAGCTCGAAGAAAGACTCCCTAGAACTCGGGCTACAGAGAAAAATGGCAATATGAACTCATACAGTCTGTCTATTAAATACTAACATGTTGCCTCCAGGAGAGAAGTGAGCAATTGTTGATGCATTTGTTAATTCCAGAGCATCTAGATGTACATATGGTTATATGTTACTTAAAAAATTTGTATACTTCAAGTTAACTGCAAAGGAGAACTATTTGCAAATTCTCTACTATACCTTAGTTTGGATTTAACTCTCATTTATAAATCAGTTCTGCCTTTTATGGTAGCAGAAAATGAATCAATAAGTGAGAGCGAATTTGTATTTCTCAAGACATCCATATATCACTAGAGATGGCTAACTTGGTGAACATTTGAATGTGTTAACATCGCCAACAGAGCCTAACACCAAATAGTTATTCCTTTTTAGTAATTTCTTAAAAGAAACATAAACCAAAACTTTACAGTTTTGCTTTCTCTTTTGAATATTTAGTTATAAAATATATAATCATTGATTTATGTTATCTGCATTAGATCATGTGTTTGGGGCTTATTTTAGGTTTGTTACTTTTCATTCTCTCTAAATTCTTAGCAAACATCTGATATTCTTGCCTATTTATACTGTACATGTAATAAACAACCCAGGAACACAGGAACTCATTGAAACTGAAATAGCCCGTCTACTTCTTTTTCTAAAAAAATATTTGAAAGATTGCTTTGCTAGATTGTTTCTTGCATCATTCTGAGAGTATTGGATCTATTTCTGGCATTATATGGGTAGTGGGAATAAAAATTGCAGTTATTTCTAAACTGGATCATGTGGCTTCATTAATTTTTTGGCTTTCAGTTTCTGGAACGTGATATATACCAGTTATAAACTGTAAATTGAAAAAAAAAAACCTGTTTAAAAACCTAATAGAAATAACTTGAATAGTATTTATTTTTTGGCTTTCCCGTACCTTATTTGCTTTTTGTAGGATGAATAACTGAGAGACATATATTGACATATATTATGGGTGTATATATACACACTCATATAAAGCAGGATAAATTTTTATTTTTAATGCTTGCTAAAAATTCAGTTGAGCTTATTTATTTTAACAGTGAAATGGCTACTAAGGAAGGGAGAAAGAGAAAAAAAAACTGACAATTTATATTTATGAAGGAAATAGAAACACGAAAGCATACCCGATGTGAAAAGAGAAGATGGCTCTTACTGGCATTGTTTGCCCGTAAGCACTTCTGTTTTATCTCAGTGAAGCATGGAACAGTCACTAATTTTACATTTGGATGTCGTTTTAGGACGATGACGATCCTTTTATGAACCTTAGTTGTTTAAGAAGAAACAGAAGATAATATATTTGATGGCAGTTTGAAGTTTTTAAGATTCGGGAAAAACTGAAACATTGCAGACTAAGAGTTTACCAGTTGAAGATTTTTTGAGTATTGCAGTTAACTGAAGAATTTGAATCATTCTTGCTTACACAGAGATGGAGAAACTAATGTATAAAAATTTATGTTTTTTAGTATCATTTCCTGACCATGACTCCACTGTCTGAGAAACTTCCCAGTTCAAGGACACATAGAGTAGCCTTGGTTCTCCTTATTTTTCAATCTGGTGTTAATGTTACCTGTATTATAAATGCTCTATAAAACTTAGAAGGTTATATGACATACAATAGTTTTATTTATACTGAGTGAGAGCTTTCTGTAAATATCATTCTTGAATAAGGACTAAAATAAATCTACCATTGTACATTTCTGCTTTATAATCAAACACTGTGTCAGTATTTTAAGGTGATGACATTTAGCCAGAGTTGAGGAAAAGAGCTTTACCCCTTTTTTTATAATTTTAGTAATTTCTAGACATCCTGGATTTCCTGCACGTAAAACAGTTTATATGAACAGTGCCTAAGCTCACTGTTTGTTACTCAATATGTGTTCTTTTTCAATATATGTTCTTTTTCTAATGCTTGTGAAGGTATCAGCCAGAGACTTTGAATGATTACATATATCCTGTACTTTGAACAACTCGATAAAAGTTGGTATCAAACAATAAAGTCTGTCATAATTATCATTTCTTATTCCAGTTGTAGCAAAGATTCTAAAAGATTGTGCTTCCATTGACTGGTAGTAATTTCCTGCATTATTTTCCATTATTAAAGTTTCTGTCTCTTCCTTATCTATTTCTAAGAGGAAAGGGTTAAAATAGTTTAACCATATTTTCTTAGAAATATTGAATCTTTTTTTTTTTTTTTAGATAGACTGGCCAATTGAGCCTTATGGTTATATTAGATTAACAATGAAGTATCACTTCTATGGAATATCAGTGCCAAGATTCCTCACTATTAATATTTTATCTTAACATTGAGCATGGGCAATTCCAAAATCTTAGAGAAGCAGCTTCTGTTACTTTTTCTTACTTGTAAGTAAGAAAGGAGAAAATGGCTCTTACTACTTCTTAGGACCAAAGAATTTGACCTCTTCAGATTTAAGTTCAGTAATCCCATTTTCCTTTTTAAGACTGTTAAAAGACCCCGTTGGAGTGTTGTTTTCATCTTACAATGCAGCTATTTAGTCAAACTCCTAAAGGAAGTTACAGATCTTGGTGGTGCAAGACATTATGACATTTCTTCATAGGTAGAAACAAACACTAGATGGAGCAATAGCCCTGATCTTTGGTATATTCAAACCTAGAATGTATCAAACTCCAAAAGACAACATTAGCTTAGTGGCTGGCCTGTATATCATAGCCCTTTGCAAGGACCCAAGTCAAGAATTGCAATGTAGCCCTGGTTTCTTTAAAAATATTTTCTGTACTTCATTTGAGTATAGGATTATTTTAGTAGGTAGCACCAAAGCCTCAGCAGAAGGCCTTGGCCTGTGAAATACTCTCCAGCACATCTACTCCCATCTTTAATATTCCCAGTATTTGAATGAAGCAAAGATGAGATGCTTTCCACGGTGGGATGGAAGCTGGTTTGGGAGACAGTCTCTAGGAAGACTCAGCCAATGACTCTTCTCACCTGCCAATCAGATGTGTTCAGGTGAGAGTCATAGTAAGGGACATGGTCATTAATTAAACCTGACAGGTTCCTGAGAAAAAGAGTAACGACTTCCTCTCTGCAAACTGCTCTATGGTATGAAAGAGGTACTAAATGGGATGCATTTAGCTCCTGTGAAAAGTAACTCAGGCAGGGAGAGAAGGTGAATTCTCCCCAGCTAATTCAGGTCATTTTGTGAATAGCATGTCACTTCCTGTATATTGGTTGGCCCCAAAGTGTTGGGGTTTTCCATGAAATGTTACAAAAAACCCAAATGAACTTTGGGGCCAACCCTGTAGTAAGTATGGAGAAGGAAATGGCACCCCACTCCAGTATTCTTGCCTGGAGAATCCTGTGGATAGAGGAGCCTGGTGGGCTGCTGTCCATGGGGTCACACAGAGTCAGACACGACTGAAGCGACTTAGCTGCAGCAGCAGCAGCAGCTATAGTAAGTAAAGTAGGAAAGAAAGACATTTTTGATGAATTTTGCTCTATAGTTAAGTATGCCACATATCCTTTTTATTGTATATTGATGCAGTAAAATCTAGGGCTTTTTGGATGATTTTTCGAGTTGGGATAGATGTGTAGAGGTGATAACTGCAGAACCCCTGCAGTTTCCTCAGAGGCTGAGAGAAAGCATCAGTGAAAACATTCTGAGGGGAAAACTTCTTTCATCATTTACCAAAGAATATCTTTTTTCTGGCATTTTATATCAAAAATATAATAGTACATTTATAATTCTAGGAAATAAAAGTTGGTACTTAGGAAATTCAGGCATTCAGACTTCCAATTTGGGTACATATTGGATATGGTTTTCATAAATGTTTAAAATTATGAAATACAGTAACAGAAAAGTCATGTAGTTAAACAAATAATGATAAAGTGAGCCTCATGGCATTCTGTACAGGTCAGAAAATAGAATTTCACCAGTGCCTCAGGAGCACTGGTGTCCTCTCTAGGAAACCCCATCTTGACCCCTGCCATTGAGAAGTTCGTTCTTTCGCCACAAGGTGATGCTTCCAAATTTAAAATTTACTCAGTGTAGTTTTGCAGTAAGTTTGGAACCTATGCAATAATACTGAACCTATGCAGTTAAAACCAAAATTAGCTTTCTAATTTTATATGTAAATTGCTTGGCATATTTCACCTGGCTCAGCCTGTGTTACTAAGGAAATTGTCAGTTCAATAAATTTTACATGTAAAGGTTCAAGAAGAAAATGTTTTATATTTTAATAAAGAGAGAAAAGTCTTTATTAGAAAAATGGAATTAAAAAGTTTCCCATTGTAAAATTTTTCTGTTGAAGTGTACTGTATTTAAAAATAACTTTCCCCCAGTGTAATCTGTTGTCCTTTTTTGTATTCCTTATACATTTGTCACACTGTTTTATGGCTTTTTAAAGCTAATTATTATTTTTTTTTTAAGCTCATTTGTTATAGAATAAAGATTTGGTTTTTTTGAGTCAAAAGAGCTTCCATATTTTTGAATGAAAAATGTCTACATTTCATCATTTGCTTATCTTATTCCCTTTTAATATTTCTGAACTTAATGTTTAATAACTAGGTCTCAAAATACTAGCAGTTTAGATAGGTCTCTATGAAGTCAGTTCATATAGCTTTCTCTTGCCAAGCACATTTGTATATCTGTTCTGTGACTGATAGCTAAATCTGATTTTAGCTATTTAAATCATACAGGCAATGCATATTCTTCAAAATTCAGACATTGAAATCTTTATCAAAACATGTATTTCCCCATAATCTTCTCCCCAAACAACCTCTCAACAGTTTAGGTACATATTTCTCTAATTGCTTTTGACATGACTACTAACAAAAATGGTTGAACAGTCTCTGTGTCAAGGTATATGTTCACCTTAGTATTTACTTTGATATCCTGAGTTTTATGTATCTTGTTTCTCAAGCTGTTTTAATTTAAGCCACCATTGTCTGTTTTTTTTTAAGAGATAATTGCAGTGCTTTCCAATGTGTAATTTAAGTGTTATCACTCTAATAATTTGGGTCAAATAAAAGAATATTTAATCTGTGTGCCTTGATGTCATAAGTGGTAAAGCAGGATTCAAAGGGCTCTTGACCAGTGATTGCACATAATAGTTAATTAGCCAAAAGAAGCACGATGGATATTAGGCTGTTTGGCCCAGGCTGCTCTGTTCTGCCTGTTAGAGCTACAGCAGTGCTTATGAATCATGTACAGCCACCCAACACTAGCACTTGAGTGCCCTTGATCACAGTACCTCATTTCAAGTGTTTCATTTTTGTTATGTTTAAAAATCAGTATTTTCTCATCTGTAAGCTTATAAAACTAACTTCGGTCTACCTATAATTGCATTTGAACTGATTATGGGATGTATCTGGACTTTGAGCAAGTGTTGCTAGAGGTGAAAAGGCATTGCCTAGTAGAATGAGAGGCACAATTGCGTATCTGATGGTCTTTTGTTTTGTTTTGCCTGTAGG
The DNA here is from genome assembly GCF_055505025.1 of Bos grunniens. Classification (NCBI taxonomy): domain Eukaryota; kingdom Metazoa; phylum Chordata; class Mammalia; order Artiodactyla; family Bovidae; genus Bos; species Bos grunniens. The sequence goes on along the minus strand of NC_141179.1, from coordinate 1,923,848 downwards.
TCTTGATAGTCTAGAAATAGGACTTGTGAAATGACATCTAACCATCTGTCATAGACATACCTGAAAGCACCCAGCAGCTCATCATTCTAGTCTTGATTTCTGAGCTTTTCAGTAGTGCTTTGAAACCAGGTTACATTTTTTAAACTTTTAATTTTGAAATAATATCAAATTTATGGAAAATGTGCAGGGATAATAGAGAACTTTTTACCTTTTACTCAGATTCACCAATTTTTAACTTTTCATCATTAAAAAAAGTATTCTCTATGTGTGTATGTTCCATGCCATTTCCTTCTCCAGAGGATCTTCCTGACCCAGGGATTGAACCCAGGTCTCCCACATTGCAGGCAGAGGTTTTAACCTCTGAGCCACCGGGGATCCATACATATATTCATATACAAACATGAACATGTACACTTATGTGTAATTTTTTTTGCAGTCTTTGGAGAGTAGATTGCAAGGGGAAATGCTTCTTTGCCCCTTAATACTTCAGTGTATTTTAGTGTGCCCTCAAATGTTGTTCTCTTCCCTCCCACATCCCTTTCTCTGCTCTATTGTAAGTAAACAATTTCATTGTTTATCTTTTCTGTATTTATTTTGGCTAAAAATGAATTTGTGTATTTTAATTTCTCCATTTTTCTTATGCAAAAAGTTGTATGCTATATATTCTCTCCCTGCCCCCCACCAAACAATATATCCTGAAAATTACACCAAACAATTTATATAGATTTTTCTGTTTTTCATAGCTGCATAGTACTCCCTTGAGTTTAAATACAGTGGTTTATTCTATCATTTTCCTGTATTTGGGTATTTAAGTAGCTCCAGTATTTGCAATTATATAAACATTTCTGCAATGTTAACATTGTTAGTATTTTCTTATTTATGGATGTGTATCTTCAGAGTAAATTCCTGGAAGGTGGAATTGCTGGGTAAAACAGTAAATGTTTGTGTAGTTTTGCTAAATACCACCAAATTCCCTCCATAGAGGTTACTCTGTTTTGTATTTCTGCCAAAGATATGTGAGACAGCCTATTTCTCCATAGCCTCACCATTAGAATTTATTGTCAAGCTTTTGATTTTTTTGCCAATCTAGTGGATGAGCATCTCCATATAATTTTAGTTTGCATTTCTGTTATGAACCTGTAAATATATATTTCAGGGCCATCTTTGGTATATTGCTTGTTCATGTATTTAACCCCTTTTCCTGAGATCTTTAGTTCTTCCACCCCCACCAATTAGTAAAAATACTTTTATGTTAAGGATATTAGCCCTTTGTCTATAATGCATTACTTTCTTTTTGTGCTCTTAGTTTCATTTGTCCACATTTAGATCTCTGATCCACTTAGAGTTTGCTCTTGTGTAAAGTTGTAAAGAATAGATTTAATTTTCTCTTTTACAAATGACTCTCCAGTTGTCTGTCCATCATTTATTAAAGCTGCCTCTTTGCCCCAGTGATGGGCTAGGTTCCCATATGTTGTATGGTCTATTTCTCAAGTTTGTTCCCTTCCATTGGTGCTCTTCATGCACCAATAGCACAAAGTTTAAATATGAAGGCTGTATAGTATGTTTTAATGTGTAGTATTAAAGACTAGAGATCTCTTCAAGAAAATTAGAGATACCAAAGGAACATTTCATAGAAAGATGGCCACAATAAATTGGACAGAATCATATGGACTAATAGCAGAATATATTAAGAAGAGGTGGCAAGAATAGAACTGTACAAAAAAGATCATGACCTAGGTAACCATGATGGTGTGATCACTCAACCTGGAGCCAGACATCCTGAAGTGAGGAGTTAAGTGGGCCTTAGGAAGCATCACTATGAACAAAGCTAGTGGAGGTGATGAAATTCCAGCTGAGCTATTTCAAATCCTAAAAGATGATGCTGTGAAAGTGCTGCACTCAATATGCCAGCAAATTTGAAAAACTGGCAGTGGCCACAGGACTGGAAAAGGTCAGTTTTCATTCCAGTCCCAAAGAAAGGCAATGCCAAAGACTATTCAAACTACTGCACAATTGCATTCATCTCACATGCTAGCAAAGTAATGCTCAAAATTCTCCAAGCCAGGCTTTAACAGTACATGAACTGTGAACTTCCTGATATTCAAGCTGGATTTAGAAAAGGCATAGGAATCAGAGATCAAATTGCCAACATCTGTTGGATCATTGAAAAAGCAAGAGAATTCCAGGAAAACATCTACTTTTGCTTTATTGATTATGCCAAAGCCTTTGACTGTGTAGATCACAACAAAGCGTGGAAAATTCTTCAAGAGATGGGAATACGAGACCACCACCTTACCTGCCTCCTGAGAAATCTGTATGCAGGTCAAGAAGCAAGAATTAGAACCAAACATGGAACAACAGAGTTGTTCCAAATAGGGAAGGGAGTACATCAAGGTTGTATATTGTCACCCTGCTTATTTAACTTATATGCGGAGTACATCACACGAAATGCTGGACTGGATGAAGAACAAGCTAGAATCAAGATTGCTGGGAGAAATATCAATAACCTCAAATATGCAGATGACACCACACTTATGGCAGAAAGTGAAGAGGAACTAAAGAGTCTCTTGATGAAGGTGAAAGAGGAGAGTGAAAACCTGGCTTAGAACTCAGTATTCAAAAAACTAAGATCATGGCATCTGTCCCATCACTTCATGGCAATAGATTGGGAAACAATGGAAACAGTGACAGACTTATTTTCTTGGGCTCCAAAATGACTGCAGACATGAAATTAAAAGATGCTTGTTTCTTGGAAGAAAAGCTATGACCTACCCAGACAGCATATTAAAAAATAGAGACATTACTTTTCCCACAAAGGTCCATATAGTCAAAGCTATGGTTTTTCCAGTAGTCGTGTATGGATGTGAGAGTTGGACTGTGAAGAAAGCGGAGTGCTGAAGAATTGATGCTTTTGAACTGTGGTGTTGGAGAAGACTCTTGAGAGTCCCTTGGACTGCAAGGAGATCCAACCAGTCCATCCTAAAGGAGATCAGTCCTGGGTGTTCATTGGAAAGACTGATGTTGAAGCTGAAACTCCATTTCTTTGGCCACCTCATGCGAAGAGCTGACTCATTAGAAAAGACCCTGATGCTGGGAAAGATTGAGGGCAGGAGGAGGAGGAAACGACAGAGGATGAGATGGTGGGATGGCATCACTGACTCAATGGACATGAGTTTGAGCAGGCTCCTGGAGTTGCTGATAGACAGGGAGGGCTGGCGTGCTGCAGTCCGTGGGATTGCAGAGAGTCAGACACGACTGACTGAACTGAGCTGAACTGAGCTGAATGTAATAGGGCTCATTACCCCTCATAGCTTTTCATTTTCAATGTTTTCCTAGGTATTTTGTGTTTGTTTTTCCAAAGTAATTTAAGTATCACTTTTGTAGCTTCAACAGCAACAAAAACTGTTTTGGTATATTTTTTTAGAATTTTATTAAATTTACAAATTAGGAAGAACTGATATCTTTTAAGGATGTCCTATCTAAGAACAAAGACTAACATTTATTCAAGTTTATTTTATGTGTCTTAAAAATGTTTAAAATGTTCTTCATAGAGGTTTTGAACACTAAAAATCTAATCATCAGTATTATTTCATCTTGTCATGCTGGTACTGTGATTATGGTTTTTCTCCTCCATTATATCTTATAACTTGGTATTATTTTTATATATGAAATCTATTTGTTTTTGTATAATAATTTTATATCCTGCTAATTTGATGAATCCTGTCACTTAAATTTGTTTTATCTTTGATACATTTGGCTTTTTCAGGTGTAATTTTATGTGATCTGCCAATGAAGATATTTTTAGGTCTTGTTTCAGTTTTTATGCCTTTAATGTTTTTTGTCTTATCTAAGTGCACTGGCCTCCAGTGTAAATATATCAAAAAACTGCAAAGTACAGACAAGGAACATAAAATTTTAGCTTCTTCTCCAAATTTTATAAATTTAGCAAATGATAACTTCATTCAAATGGGCTCATACAGTGTGTACCTTTTTTTGTGTATAACTTCTTTTTCACAATGTGATATATGAGCTACAGCCATGTTGCAGCATTTCCCTACTTTTTCATTGCTTATAGCAGTTCCCACTCCCACCAGCCACATAGCATGGTCCATGTCCTTATAAAATACTTGATATTTTCACCCTTTCTCATTTTAGTCATTCTGATGGATATGTAGTACTGTCTTCTGTTTTTATTTTCATTTTTCTGATAACTAATGATGTTAAGAAACATACATGCATATTTTTTTCACAATTTTGATGTCTTTTGTAATACATGTATTCAAATATTTTGCCCATTTTTGAGTGAGTATTCTGCTTTTTTTTTAAACTGATTTCTGAGATGTATGTTTTATATGATTTCTTTATTGTGTATATGTATTGAAAATTCTCTCCAATGGCTTACCCTTTCATTCTGTAAGTGATGTTTTGTTGAAAAGAAGTTCTTCATTTCAACAAAGTTCAGTTTATCAGTGATTAACGTTTTTGTGTCTTATTTCTCTATCCTAAGATCTTAGGATCTGGAGGTTCATCTATGTTATCTCCCAAAAGTTTATCTGATTTGTCTTTGACATGTAACTCTACAGTCCAGCTGGGCATTTATTTTTATGTGTGGTCTGAGATATGAATCATTTCATTCTACTCCACATGGAGACGCCCTTGCCCCAACACCATTTGTTGATATCACTTGTCATTTTCCCCTGCAGTGCAGAGCTCTCTTAGTCATTAATTAACAGACCACATATACATATGTGGATTTATTTCTGACCTTTTTATTCGGTTCCATTACTCTGTTTCAAATTCATTACTATACTTTTATAATGAGCTTTTCATCTACTAGAACATGCCTTCCCTCTTTGTTTTTTATTTCCCCAAAAATATCTTGGTAATTCTTGGCTCCATAAATTTTCAAGTAAATTTTATAATCATATATACTGCTTGTGAGTTAATATAAGTTTTTAGCAAAAATACTTCTGTAGTTTCAGTTTGGTTATAATTTTTTAATTGAAATATAGTTGATTTACAATGTTATGTTAACTTCTCCTGTACAGTAAAGTGATTCATATACACACACACACACACATTCTTTTTTCTTTATTCTTTTCCATTATGGTTTATCTCAGGACATTGAATATAGTTCCCTGTTCTATATGGTTGGTTATAATTCTTAACTGTTATCGATTGTAGTTGATTTAATTCAAACTTTGATCTTATTCCCAGACTTGACATTTCCTTTGATAGTCAAAGAAACCAATTTGGGTTGCTAAGAGCTAGCTAATGTTTGTGACATTAAGAAAATATCCTATTCTTGCTGTTATTTTTCTGTTTCTTACCTGAAATGTTACCAACCTTGTTTACCTGGCCTAATGTTCCTTTGCCTGTTGGTGACCTAGCCTGTCAGGAGAGAGTAGTAATGATTCCCATGCCCCAACCTCACCCACCTTCCTTTCTTCCAAGCTGTGTAAGCCAGGTGGATTACCCTCCTCTCCCGAGACCCTTTGTTCATTTACAAAATAGCCAGTCCAGGCTTTCTGCCAGTTCTGACCCTCACTATCCAACCCCCTCTGTCTCTCCAGCTGTTGGTTTCCTTCCGTCTTCATGTCCACTCTACATGACATCCCTTTGTATTCTGCAGGGGTCCCTTCTCCCCAGGGGTCACACCAGGGAATGAGGAGAGGTGGACGATGAAGGAGAGTGATGTTCATTGAGTTGCCCTTCCCTGTCAGGCCCAACTGTGTATGAAAGTGTTACTCGCTCAGTTGTGTCCAATTCTTTTTAACCCCATGGATTGTAACCTGCCAGGCTTCTCTGTCCATGGAATTCTCCAAGCAAGAATACTGGAGTAGGTAGCCATTCCTTTCTCCAGGGGATCTTCCCAACCCAGGGATCAAAGCCCGGTCTCCTGAACTGCAGGCAAACTGTATCATCTGAGCCACCAGGCTTCCAGGTGTGTATATGTGCGCTCATTATTCTCATAACACTAAAAAGTAGGCATTATTACCCTTTTTAAAGAGCATAAGATCACAACAAATGGGAACATCCTTAAAGAGATGAAAATACCAAACCACCTTACCTGCCTACAGGGAAACCTGCATCCAGGTCAAGAAGCAACAGTTAGAACTGGACATGGAACAACAGACTGGCTTAAAATCGGGAAAGGAATACATCAAGGCTGTATATTGTCACACTGCTTATTTAACTTATATGCAGAGTACATCATGTGAAATGCTGGGATGGATGAATCAAACAAGCTAGAATCAAGATTACCAGGAGAAACATAAACAGTCTCAGATATGCAGATGATACCACCCTAAAGCCAAAAACCCAAGAAGAACTAAAGAGTTCTGATAAAGTTGAAAGAGAGTGAAAAAGCTGACAAAATTCAGCATTCAAAAACGAAGATAATGACACCCAGTCCCATCATTTCAATGGCAAATAGATGGGGAAACAATGGAAACACTGACAGTGATTTTATTTTCTTGAGCTCCAAAATTACTGCAGACATTGACTGCAGCCATGAAATTAAAAGATACTTAACTCCTTGGAAGAAAAGCTATGAAAAACCTAAACAGCATATTAAAAAGCAGAGGTATCACTTTTCTGATAAAGGTCTGAATAGTCAAAACTATGGTTTTTCCGGTAGTCATGTTTGGATGTGAGAGTTAGAGTATAAGGAAACTGAGCAATGAAGAATTGAAATTTTTGAACTGTAGTGTTGGAGAAGACTCTTGAGAGTCCCTTGGACAGCAAGGAGATCAAACCTGTCAATACTAAAGGAAATCAGTCCTGAATATTCCTTGGAAGGACTGATGCTGAAGCTGAAGCTCCAATACTTTGGCCACCTGATGTGAAAATCTGACTCATTGGAAAAGATCCTGATGCTGGGAAAGATTGAAGGCAGGAGGAGAAGGGGACAAGAGGAAGACATCATCAAGTCAATGCACATGAGTTTGAGCAAACTCTGGAAGATGGTGGACAGGGAAGACTGGAGTGCTGCAATCCATGGGGTCACACATGGAGTGAGGCGTGATTTAGCAACTGAACAAGATCACACAGCTAGTAAATGTAGAGCTGAGATTTAAATCTGAATCCATATCTTGTTCTTTCTGCATGACCACACTGCCTCCCATGAAACTGAGGCATGTCCTGACTTAACAACCTAAAACAGTAGTCTCAAATCCTGGTGCATCTTTGAAGAGAGATTATATAAAAAAGAAGGGCAAAGTACAAAGGAAACTGTGAGCTGGATCTCATGTTGGTGACTGGCCCAGACAGAGTAAACACCCAGAGGAGAGCTTTCCCGTGGAGAGAGACTTTTCAAATGGTTACAAGGATTCATATTAAACAATAAGCAGTAAATATGGGTGACTCATTGACCAAGTTCTTGTGAAAATTGAAAAGTAAATGGTATCCAGTTGGTTCAGATAAAATCTATAATAGATAATAGATTATAGAATGGGTGACCACTGGGATTGTCAGGATTAATTCAGTTAGGTTTAATGTGTCCAGCAACTAAAATTATTTAATAATTTCCTATGGAAATTTTTCTATTTTTTGGTTTTCTCCCCAAATCACATTGATTATTTTTTTCTGATTATAAAAAAATTGGAAATAAATAATTAATATAATAAATATATATGTATTTGTGAATATACTTTGTTTCTTTAAGATAAATTCTTAGACATGAACTTTTTGAATATAAAGTGTGGTTACATTTTAAAGACTTGGTAAAGGCTAACAAATTCCCTTGTTGAATGGCCTGAGGACATGCATTTTAAAGTGATAGATAGGAAATGCAAATAGCTAATAAGCCCAGGACGTTATTAGTAATTAAATTAACCTTAAGGGACATGTCATTTTTAACTGTCAAAATAGAATTTGTTTTATTCATTTGATACACACACACATATATATGTGTATGCATATATATATATATATTTATATTTGGCTTCAGGACATGTTTAATTACTCCAGTTACAGATAGATAGCACTGAGGCTACTGCCCTAGCCTTGAGGATTCAGTGGAACACAGACTTTTTCAAATATATTTTTGAATTTTTACAATGTTGTGTTGGTTTCTGCCATACACATATCAGCCATAATTATGCAATACATCCCCTCCCTCCTTAGCCTCCCTCCCCTCCCCACATCTCATCACTCCAGATCATCACAGAGCATCAGGCTGGCTCCCTGTGCTACACAGCAACTTCTCACCAGCAGTCCCTCTTACACCTGATAGTGTATATATGTCAGTGCTGCTTTCTCCATTCGTCTCACTCTCTCCCTCCCTGACTGTGTCCACAAGTCCATTCTCTTCATTTTCATCTCCATTTCTTCCCTGCAAATAGGTTCATCAGTATCACTTTTCTAGATTTCATGTATATGTGTTAGTATACTATATTTGTTTTTCTCTTTCTGCCTTTCTTCTCTATATAACAGGCTCTAGATTCATCTACCTCATCAGAACTGACTCAAGTTCATTCTTTTTTATGGTTGAGTAATATTCCATTGTATATAGGTACCACATCTTCTTCATCCATACATCTGTTGATGGACATCTAGGCTGCTTCCATTTTTTGGCTATTGTAAACCATGCTGCTATGAATACTGAAGGTACATGTGTCTTTTTCTGTCATGGCTTTTTCAGGATATATCCCAGTAGTGGGATTGCTGGGTCGTAATGGTAGATTTATGCCTATTTTTAAAGGATTTTCCATACTGTTTTCCATAATGGCTATATCAATTTACATTCCTACCAACAGTGTAGGAGGGCTACCTTTTTTCCATATCCTCTCCAGCATTTATTGTTTGTATATTTTTTGATGATGACCATTCTGACTGGTGTGAGACAATACCTCATTCTAGTGTTGATTTGCATGTCTCTAATAATGAGTGATGTTGAGCATCTTTTCATGCATTTATTTGCCATCTGTATGTATTCTTTGGAGAAATGTCTATTTAGGGTCTTCTGCCCATTTTTTGATAAGGCTGTTTTTTTTTTTTCCTGATACTGAGCTGTATGAACTGCTTATATATTCTGGAGATTAGTCCTTTGTCAGTTGTTTCATTTGCAATTATTTTCTCTCTTCTGAGCATTGTGTTTTAATCTTACAGTTTCCTCTGCTGTGCAAAAGCATTGAAGTTTAATTATATCCCATTTGTTTATTTTTGTTTTTATTTCCATTACTCTAGGAGGTGGGTCACAGAGAATCTTGCTGTGATGTATGTCAAAGGATGTACTGCCTATGTTTTCCTCTAAGAGCTTTATAGTTTCTGACCTTACATTTAAGTCTTTAATCCATTTTGAGCTTATTTTTATGTATGATGTTAGGAAGGGGATATTGACTTTTCATTAAGAAAATAGACCATGTATTACTAATACAAAGTCACTGCATTTTTCAGGCAAGTCAATTAGACAAGCTCCTCCTTGAAAAAAGATAAGTAGTTCTCAGGAAAAAAAAGGAGCCATCATTTCTCTGAACCACCCATGAGCATTCCAAAGACGAGGTAGAGAGAGAGTTAAATTCTAGAATGGAAGGTAGGCAGGAGCTAGGCCTTCACATAGGTGGTGATGTTCAGCAGAAATGCCACAGGAGCCCCAGGAATCCCTGGTCCTAGCAGAATGCTCTGGACCAGAGGTCTGTGAGAAAGGCCAAGCCACACCTCCAGTCCTCACAGACTGACTGGCCTGCATCCGGCCGGCCCTGTGCCCTGTTCCAGCTATACAGAGGATGCCTCCCTCTGGGACTCAGTACACAGGGGCACAGAGCAACTGGGGCTTCTCTTCTCACACCAGCCTGTTCACCAGCATCAGGGAAGAAGCTGCACTCTCCCTACTAGCTGAAGCCACAGCATCCAAGTCAGGGGTTGTATTACAGGTATTGGTGAGGTCCAAACTCCCATGAAGTGAATCTGGGGCCAGGCAGCATGCTTGAAACACTCTGGTGGGTCCCTGCACTGTCCCCCAGAGCTGGGTGGTGTCCTTGAGGGCAAGGACATAGGCCACTGGCCATAAACTTCCCCAGCCTCTGACAGAGAAAACACCCTTCATGTTCTTGGTAAAACTTCTGGCAATATCCCTTTCTCTACAGAGCTTCTCTCATTCATACAGTGAGGACCTTGCTGCTCTGTATCTGCAGATGAACAGCCTCCAGGATCAGTGACGAGCAGCTGCAGGCTTGGTCAGGGCCAGAGTGAGCTGGAGGGCCTGAGGCTCCGCAATACAAGGGTCACCTCCCTCCTGCTGTCAGAGAGACTGACTGGAGACCCATCAGGGCTGTACTCCTCACCCTTCCTCATCTGAGCCCTCAGGCATGGGTTATTGAGTGCTAGCTCCTCACTGGACACTAAGTGAAGGCAAAACAACAGCAATAACAACAAACAACCACCCACAATAGACATGACCTCATGGGATTTTTAGTCTAAAATAGGCATTTTTTTTAACTATTTGCCAGGACCATGCTAAGCACTTTATAAATATTATTACATCTAATCATCACAAAACTCTATGTGGTATGTATTTTTATCTACTGAATGAGGAAGCAGATGTTCAGAGACTGACTCACATATCATGGGGCTACACAGGCTAAGGATTGAATCTCAGCCTTGACTGACTCCAAAGACCTCACCGTTAACTTCTGGGTGAAGAGGATTCTTTCAGAATGCATTTCAAACTATCAGTTCAATGACTGGGTGTTGGTTAGGGTGAAGGAAAATGGGGCTCTCCTGTTGCTCATGGGAGTGAAGATGGATGAATGTTTTCAGCAAAGCAATCTGGCGAGATATCATAATCCATCAAGAGCTTTCATCTTTACCCAGAATTCCATTTTTTAACATTCTATCCCAAGGAGAGAATCAGAAATGTGATCAAAGATTTATGTACAGACATGTGAGCATGTGTGCTAAGCCACTTCAGTAGTGTTTGACTCTTTGCAACTCCATGGACTGTAGCCTACCAGGCTCCTCTGTCCATGAGGATTCTCCAGGTGAGAATCCTGGAGTGGGTTACCATGTCCTCTTCCAGGGGATCTTTGTAACCCAGGGGTCAAACCCCTGTTTTTTGACTCCTGTATTGGCAGGTGGGTTCTTTACCACTAGCACCACCTGGGAATCAACAGACATACCTCAGAAATATTGTGGATTCAGTTCCAGACCACTGCAATAAAACGAATACCATAATAAAGTGAGTCAGATGAATTTTTTGGTTTCCAAGTGTATGTAAAAGTTATGTTTACACTATATACTGTAGTCTATTAAGTGCGCAACTGAATTATGTCTTTAAAAAGTACATTCCTTAATTTAAAAATACTTCATTGTTAAAAAATGCTAACTGTCATCTGAGCCTTTAACAAGTTGTCAGTCTTTTTTTTTTGGCGGAGGGTCTTGCCTTGATGTTGATAGCTGCTGACTGATCAGTGTTGTAGTTCCTCAAAGTCGGGGTAGTTGCTGTGGCAATTTCTTAAAATAAGACTAGTGAAGTTTGCTCCATTGATCGACTCTTCCTTTCAGGAGCAATTTCTTTGTAGCATGCAGTGCTGTTTGACAGCATTTAACCCACATAGAACTTCTTTCAAAATTAGAGTCAGTCCTCTCAAATCCTGATGCTGCTTTCTCAACTTAGCTGATTTAATATTCTAAATCCTTTGTTGTCATTTCAACAACCTTCACAACATCTTCACCAGAAGTAGATTCTAGCTCAAGAAACCACTTTCTTTGCTCACCCATAGGAAGCAACGTTTCATCCATTAAATCTGTATCACGATATCACAGCAATTCAGACATATCTCCAGGCTCCACTTTCAGTTGTCTTGCTATTTCCGTCACATCTGCGGGTACAGCCGCCACCGAAGCCTTGGACCCCTCAAAGTCATCCATGAAGGCTGGAGTGAACTTCCAAACTCCTGTTCATGTTGATATTTTGGCCTCTTCCCATGAATCCTGAATGTTCTTAATGACGTCTAGGATAGTGAGTTCATTCCAGAAGGTTTTCAATAGATTTTGCCCAGATCCATCAGAGGAATCACTATGACAGCTATAGTCTTATAAAGTGATGTTTCTTAAGTAATAAGACTTGATAATCAAAACTGGAACCCCTGATGACTCAGACGGTAAAGAATCTACCACCAGTGTGGAAGACTGGAATTCTATCCCTGGGTCAGGAAGGTCCTTTGGAAAATGAAATGGCAACACACTCCAGTATTCTTGCCTGGAGAATCCCATGGACAGAGGAGCCTGGTGGCCTACAGTCCATGGGGTCACAAGGAGTCGCTTCACTTTCAGTCAAAACTACTCCTTGATCCATGGGCTGCAGAATGGACCTTGTGTTAGCAGGCATGAAAGTAACACTAATCTTATTGTATATCCTCATCAGAGCTCTTGGGTGACCAGGTGCCTTGTCAATGAGCTGTCATATTCTGAAAGGAATCTGTTTTTTTTTTTTTGAGCAGCAGAATCTCAGCAGTGGACTTAAGACATTCAGTAAAGCATGTTGTAAATAAATGTGCTATCATCCTGAACTTGTTCCATTTGTAGAGAGCAGGCAAAGTAGATTTGGCATAATTATTAAGGGCCCTAGGAATGGTAAATGGGCATTCACTTCAAGTTACCAGCTGCATTATCCCCTGTCCTTTGAAGCTTTGAAGTCAGGCATTGACTTCTCCTCTCTAGCTATGAAATTCCTAGATGGCATCTTCTTCCAATATTAGGCTGTTTCATCTACATTGAAAATCTGTTATTTAATGGTGCCACCTTCAGTAACTATCGTAGCTAGATCTTCTGGATAACTTCCTGCAGCTTCTACACTAGCACTTGTACTTTTATGTTATGGAGATAGTTTCTTGCCTTAAACCTTATGAATCAGCCTCTGCTATGAGACTTTTCTTCTGCAGCTTCCTTACCTCTCTCAGCCTTCAGAGCATTGAAGAGAGTTAAACTTTGCTCTGGATTAGGCTTTGGCTTAAGAGAATGTGGCAGCTGGTTTGATCTTCTGTCCAGACCACTAAAAACTCTCCATATCAGCAATAAGACTGTTTCTCTTAACCATCTCTGTGTGTTCACTGGAGTAGCACTTTTAATTTCCTTCAAGAACTTTTCCTTTGCATTCACAATGTGGCTAACTCTTTGGTGCAAGAGGCCTAGCTTTCAGCCTCCCTCACTAAGCTTAATTATTTCTAGCTTTTAAAGAAGAAATGTGTGACTTTTCCTGTCACTTGCACACTTAGAGGCTTATAATTGGCCTAATTTCAATATTGCTATGTCTCAGGAAATAGGGAGGCCCAAGGAGAGAGAGAGTGATGGGGAAGGGCTGATTGGTGAAGCAGTCAGAACCCATGTTTATCAATAAGTTTTGCCATCTGTGTGCATGGTTTATAGCACCCCAAAACAATGACAATAGTAACATCAAAGATCACTGATGCCAGATCACCATAACAAATATAATAATGATGAAAAAGTTTGAAATGTGAGAGTTAGCAAAATATAACAGAGACACAAAAGAAGCATATGCTGTTGGAAGGACAGCATTGATAGACTTGCCTGATACAGCATTGGCACAGAACTTCAATTTGTAAAAAAAAACACAGTATATGCAAAGTACAATAAATGAAGTGCCATAAAATTTGGTATGCTTGAACAACTGATTGGATATTTGATTTTAAAATTGAGTATATATTATACTCTAACAATATGTATTATTATAAAAACATAATATATGTAAATACATAGAATATATGGAATAATTTATTTCATAAATAAAAGTAAATTACATCATAATAGAATGTCTAGAATTTGCCTTAAAACAATTTGGACCAGAGGAAGGGAAATGGATTGGACCTGGCTAATGGATACATGTAAGTGCATTATATCATATTTCTATATAAAAAGGCTTAAAATATTTATGTAAAAGATGATTCCATCAAGCATTATTTATTGCAGTGAAAAATACACTGTAGTATGGTATTCCTTAAGGCAAAATATATGCAGCTATTAAAAGGGATGTTTTTGAGAAAAATATAGTAACATGGAAAATGCTCTCAGAATGATGTAGTCCAGACACAAAACTGATAAAATTAAACTTCAATTATTTTAAAAATGTAAAGGAAACACCAAAAAGTTAATAGAAAGATTGTGGTGATTTTTTTACCTTATTTATATGTTTTTATATTATTTTATAAATACCATTTATACTCAGAAAAAAAGAGAGTGATGTATAGAACAATGCAGGCAATCTTTACATCTAACAGGTCCCTTACTATTGTCACTGTCAGAGATGGGTTATTGGTCTCATCAGCCAACTGAACCAATGTGACCTGGGTGACAGGTTTTGGTTACATGTAAGGAGGCCGTTGGAAAGGAAATAAAACTACTGGCTTTATAAGTTACACCCTGTACTTCTGCAGGACACAGCCAGTTGTGTTTGTGAGAGACAGTTCCATTTTCAAGGAGTGATGATGAACAGCTCTGCTTTAGTTGTATGAATGTTTGGAGTTTTTTGTCTTTAAAAACACTCTATTGATGTTTTCATATATAGATTCATTAAGTATTTAGTAAGAGCCTGCTCTATGCTAGGTACCATGCTAGGCATGGTTTAAAAGATGAAGAGATACACCCTGAAGAAACCAAAATTGAAAAAGACACATGTGCCCCAATGTTCATTGCAGCACTATTTACAGTAGCTAGAACATGGAAGCAACCTAGATGTCCATCGACAGATGAATGGACAAAGAAGCTGTAGTACATAAACACAATGGACTATTACTCAGCCATAAAAGGAACCCATTTGATTCAGTTCTAATGATGTCAACAAACCTCTATAGAGCCTATTATACAGAGTGAAGTAAGTCAGAAAGAGAAATGTGAGTATTGTATACTGATGCATATATATGAAATCTAGAAATACGGTACTGATGAATTTATTTTCAGGGCAGCAGTTGAGAAACAGACATAGAGAACAGACCTATGGACACAGGGGGATGGGAGGAGGGTGAGGGTGTGATTTATGGAGAGAGTAACATGGAAACTTACAATATCATATGTAAAATATACAGCCAATGGGAATTTGCTGTATGACTCAGGGAACTCAAACAGGGGCTCTGTGACAACCTAGAAGGGTGAGATGGGGAGGGAGGTGGGAAGGAGTTTCGGGAGGGAGGGGACATGAGTGTATGGCTGATTCTTGTTGATATATAACAGAAAACCACGAAATTCTATAAAGCAATTATCCTTCAATTAAAAAAAATAAAGTGAAAAAAAAAAAAGATGAAAAGAGCAAAGTGCCCGTATCTAAGAAAGTTCAGTCTAATAGGAGAGGCTGAGGTAAATAGTTGTTACGCTGGATAGAAAGGTTGAGGTAGGGCTTCCTAGAGGTGGTCTGGGGGTTGAGAACCCACCGGCCAGTGCGGGGGCCACGGGTTCAGTCCTTGGTCGGGGCAGATCTTACAAGGAAGCACCTAAGTCCATGCACTACAACGACTGAGCCCATGAGCCACAACTACTGAGTCCACGTGCCTGGAGCCTGTGCTCCACAACGAGAGAAGCCACTGAAATGAGAAGCCCATGCACCACATGAAGGGTAGCCCCCGCTCCCTGCAACTAAAGAAAGCCTGTGTGCGGCAGCGAAGACCCAGCACAGCCAAAAATAAATAAGGAAAAGCTGAGGCAGAAGTAAGCTCAGGATGAACCATCAAACCCACGCTGAGGATCCACACGCTCTTCCGAACTCACTTGCTGCTAAGATCTTTCACTTAGCAATTAAACTTTCAGGTATAGAATAAATGGTAGGGTCTTTCTCATCTCACAATTTAGATTACATATTACTCTTCTGCCCTTAATGTCAGGCTTTTATGGTATCCTTAATGTGATTTTTAAAAATAATCTGACTGATTGCCCAGGATCTGACCTTTACATTATGATCTAACATGTTTATTCCATTGCAAATAGTTTCTTCTTCAAAGATGTATGATCATCATATTTCAAACACCACAAACCTTCCTTGGTTCCCTCGACTGCAAGCTGAATTTTCAATTGTAATTACTAGAATTTGTCTTTATCATGGCATGAACTTTATAAAATAAAAGTCGATGTAAAATTAATATGAGAAAAGAATTTTTTTCTGGTGCTCAAAACCAATGGCTTCATTGGTAATTCAAAAAAAAAAAAAGGTCTTATTAAAGCATTTTTCAAAGTGTATCAATGATAGCTATTACTTATATCCTGTGAAAATAAGTTGCAGATCTAGTAATGCTTTCTAGAAATAACTTTACAAAATTTTTATTTGGTATTGCTATAAGAAAAAAAACTAGTCATCATTCCTCCCTCTATAAAATGTAAATTAATAAAAAGGCTTAAATATCAGGCTTAATTATCCTCTTTCACTTTGTGAGGATCTGGTTTGAAACAAAGCGCACAGCAGAAGTAAAAGAGAAAGAGGAAAAAATAGCTCAAGAGCAATTAAGAGCATAGAATTAGAGCTGGTGCTAAGAACATGACTCAACCTGTAGGATTACAGAAAATCTCCTTGTAACATCCATTCCATGGCTCTACCAATAGAGGAACTGTATCTTTTTCTCTTTGCCTCCTCAGAGATTTACTGAAGAAATCCTCATTTAAGTGGTTAACCATCAGTAGAACCAGAAAATATAGTTATTTTCATAGAAAGTAGACTTTATATTGAGTTCAGAAGATACAGTTTGTATAATTTTAAATGATTAAAATGTAGCTATGTCTCTGAACCCTACTAGATAGAAAAAGGAGTATTCAGAAAAATTAAGGCTTGCATCCTGGGTTGTCTGATTCCAAGTTCAAAATCTCTGCTATACTTCTGCTCATTTCCCCTATCTGGGTCCTGGGCTAGGGTCTAGGAGGTAATAACAATGAGATACACAGAAGAGCTGACAATCAGAAAGACAGATAAATTACAAATTGACAACCACAAGGTAAAGGAGACGTCAGAGAACAGACAACATGGTATGGGAGCAGTTTTAAATGAGATCTGAGGGCACAGACTCTGCTTGTTCTGAGATGGTGGCAGTCGAAGGGGTCGGTGAATCTGACGAGAGAGCCCTTGAGCTGGATCTTAGAGAAAGAAGAGATCTTTTCCTGGCTCAGGGGTGGGAGAGGATGATTCCAGACAGGGAAATAGTATCTTCAAATACATAGCATCATGAAATTGGTGGGCTGCGATAAGACCCCAAAATTCTATCCATAGTGAGCCGTGAAGAAGAAAAGGGGCAAGTTTAAGAAAATGAGGGAAGAGTAGGATATGTTTAGTTTAAAGCTGGTTGAACTCTAAAGGCATGTGGATATTCCAGGTGGAAATGTCCAACCAACAGTTGAATATATAGCATTGATCTGGAGCTTTCAACAAAAGTGTAAGAGGAGGTATAATTCGGAAAGAATAGTGAGTGATGGTTCAACCAGTAGAGATGGTTGAGATCACTCTCGGATGTTTAATTCAAAAGGAGCAGATAACAGAGGATGGCACCCTGGATCACCAACACTAACTAGCAGCCCTGTGGTGGTTACAACAAATGCCACCATTTATCCACATCATGGTTTAAATAGGCTGATATGAGTTGGTTCAGTACCAACACCATTTATTTATTTGGGGGGGTACAGTTTATTTTTTATTTTTTGTGTATGTTTTATTTTTTAATTTTTAATTTATTTTAACTGGAGGCTAATTACAATATTGTGGTGGTTTTGCCATACATTGACATGAATCAGCCACAGGTGTACATGTGTTCCCCATCCTGAACCCCCTTCCCACCTCCCTCCCCATCCCATCCCTCTGGGTCATCGCAGTGCACCAGCCCTGAGCTCTCTGTCTCATGCATCGAACCTAGATTGGCGATCTATTTCACATATGATAAAATACATGTTTCAATGCTATTCTATCAAATCATCCCACCCTCGCCTTCTCCCACAGAGTCCAAAAGACTGTTCTATACATCTGTGTCTCATTTGCTGTCTCGCATATAGGGTTATCATTACCATTTTTCTAAATTCCGTATATATGCATTAGTATACTGTATTGGTGTTTTTCTTTCTGGCTTACGTCATTCTGTATAATAGGCTCCAGTTTCATCCACCTCATTAGAACTGATTCAAATGTATTCTTTTTATGGCTGAGTAATATTCCATTGTGCTTTCTTATCCATTCGTCTGCCAGTGGTCATCTAGGTTTCTTCCATGTCCTGGCTATTATAAACAGTGCTGTGATGAACATCGGGGTACATGTGTCTCTTTCAATTCTGGTTTCCTCAATGTGTATGCCCAGCAGTGGGATTGCTGGGTCATATGGCAGTTCTATTTCCAGTGTTTTAAGGAATCTCCACACTGTTCTCCATAGTGGCTGTACTAGTTTGCATTCCCACCAACAGTGTAAGAGGGTTCCCTTTTCTCTACACCCTCTCCAGCATTTATTGTTTGTAAACTTTTGGATAGCAGTCATTCTGACCATTGTGAGACGGTACCTCACTGTGGTTTTGATTTGCCTTTCCCTGATAATGAGTGATGTTGAGCATCTTTTCATGTGTTTGTTAGCCATCTGTATGTCTTCTTTGGAGAAATGTCTGTTCAGTTCTTTGGCCCACTTTTTGATTGGGTCATTTATTTTTCTGGAATTGAGCTGCAGGAGTTGCTTGTATATTTTTGAGATTAATTCTTTGTCAGCTGATTCATTTGCTATTATTTTCTCCCATTCTGAAGGCTGTCTTTTCACCTTGCTTATATTTTCCTTCATTGTGCAAAAGGTTTTAAGTTTAATTAGGTCCCATTTGTTTATTTTTGCTTTTATTTCCATTACTCTGGGAGGTGGGTCATAGAGGATCCTACTGTGATTTATGTTGGAGAGTGTTTTGCCTATGTTTTCCTCTAAGAGTTTTATGGTTTCTGGTCTTACGTTTAGATCTTTAACCCATTTTGAGTTTATTTTTGTGTATGATGTTAGAAAGTGTTCTAGTTTCATTCTATTACAAGTGGTTAACCAGTTTTCCCAGCACTGCTTGTTAAAGAGATTGTCTCTTCTCCATTGTGTAGTCTTGCCTCCTCTGTCAACGATAAGGTGTCCATAGGTGCATGGATTTATCTCTGGGCTTTCTATTTTGTTCCATTGATCTATATTTCTGTCTTTGTGCCAGTACCATACTGTCTTGATGACTGTAGCTTTGTAGTATAGCCTGAAATCAGGCAGGTTTATTCCTCCAGTTCCATTCTTCTTTCTCAAGATTGCTTTGGCTGTTTGAGGTTTTTTGTGTTTCCATACAAACTGTGAAATTATTTGTTCTAGCTCTGTGAAAAATACCATTGGTAGCTTGATAGGGATTGCATTGAATCTATAAATTGCAATAATTGTAGTATACTCATTTTCACTATATTGATTCTTCCAATCCATGAACATGGTATATTTCTCCATCTATTTGTGTCCTGTTTGATTTCTTTCATCAGTGTTTTATAGTTTTCTATATATAGGTCTTTTGTTTCTTGAGGTAGATATATTCCTAAGTATTTTATTCTTTTCATTGTAATGGTGAATGGAATTGTTTCCTTAATTTCTCTTTCTGTTTTCTCTTTGTTAGTGTATAGGAATGCAAGGGATTTCTCTGTGTTAATTCTATATCCTGCAACTTTACTATATTCATTGACTAGCTCTAGGAATTTTCTGGTGGAGTCTTTAGGTTTTTCTATGTAGAGGATCATGTCATCTGCAAACAGTGAGAGTTTTACTTCTTCTTTTCCAATCTGGATTCCTTTTATTTCTTTTTCTGCTCTGATTGCTGTGGCCACAGCTTCTAAAACTATGTTGAATAGTAGTGCCAGACCACCATTTTAAAAGCTCCTATGTAAACATGTAGAGTGAAATCAAACAATTTACAAAAAAGAAAAACAGAAAAAGAAAAACCTGGAGCCACAAACTGTAGGTTGCTTGTGTGTACTTCCTTTTGCTTATCCTAAATATACCATTTTACCCTATGGCTCCAGTGTATTAGAACTTGGAAGCCAATTCCTTGCATAACATTTCCACTTTTATTGCTTTTGAGATGATCTTCAGCCATGGTTTATATTTCAGCCCTACTTGGTTTATTTGTAGTTTAAGTAACATGACATTCAACTTTTGCCGTGAAAACAGACAGATTCTGTGTGACTATCATGTACTGGAAGTGATGCTAAGTGCTCTTTCTTTCCCTCTGCCACTGTGATTGTCACCAGAGAAGGAATGTGGGGGTGATGACTTTTTTAATCAAGTAGGGATTTTCAGGAAACAATATTGGTGTTAAGTGAGCAATTGCTTGTGGTACCAGGAATCTTGGTGTGGTGCAGCTGTCAGAAACAACTTTCTAAGGATCTGTGTGATATTGTTATTCTTTATCTAGTTTTTATTAAAAATATTTGTGAAATGATTTGTTATTTTTCTTTTTGGTTTCAAGTCCATTTGAAATAGTTAAACACTAAACTCTGCTCTCTGGTTTGTTCAACATGTATGACTATTATTAGAGATGAAAATATAATTACTATTTGACATTGAAAGATTTCAGAATGAATGTCCCTAAAATATGCCACTTACACTTATTGATTAGTTTGAACTGAAGTCAATTAAGGTACAAAAGACTCGGGAAGAGTTGTTGCTGCTATTGTTGTTTTACCTCCCCCTTAACTGCCTGAAAGAATTCAGAGGGAGAGTCTGGTCCAGGAAGATAGCTTTTGCCAGAGGTAACTAAGAGCCGTGGCCTGTTTGGAAAGCTGGGGGAAACCCAGCAGAGCCTCTCTGTTCAAAGTCCTTTCTGTCCCACTGTCTCTGTGAGGCACAGCAAGCACTGATTGACCAGCATTGGCTCTTGCTGTCTTGCTGTGAATTGTCTTCCTCCCCTTTTAAACTCCAGACACCTATTGCCTTCTTCTTATTTCAGAATATGGCCTCTCAGCCTCAACTGCCCGACTTTCAGGGAGCCTCTCACTATCTTTCTTTGGGCTCCCATATGTATGTAATTAAATGTGATTTTCTCATGTTAATTTGTTTTCATTTGTTTGTTGGTTCATGAGTGCTCAGTCATGTCTGATTCTTTGCAACCCCATGGATTGTAGACTGCCAGGCTGTGCTGTCCATGGGATTCTCCGAGCCGGATTACAGGAGTGGGTTGCCATTTCCTCCTCCAGGGGATCTTCCCAACCCATGGATCGAACCCGGGTATAGTGCATTGCAGGCAGATTCTTTACCATCTGAACCACCAGGGAGGCCCGTTAATCTATTTTATGTCAATTTAATTAATAGACCAGCCCAAAGAACCTAAATGGGTAGAAGAAACTTTTTTGTCCCCAACAGCATGTACTGACTGTACACAGCATCCTTGGTTCTATTCAGAAGGCACACAAGAAGGAGCTGCTTCATTCTGGAAGCTCCGTGTCTTCTGAAGTCTCCTTTAGCTCAGTTCAGTTCAGTCGCTCAGTCGTGTCTGACTCTTTGCAACCCCATGAACCACAGCACGCCAGGCCTCCCTGTCCATCACCAACTCCCAGAGCTCGATCAAACTCATGTCCATTGAGTCGGTGATGCCATCCAACCATCTCATCCTCTGTTGTCCCCTTCTCCTCCTGCCCTCAATCTTTCCCAGCATCAGGGTCTTTTCAAATGAGTCAGTTCTTTCCATCAGGTGGCCAAAGTACTGGAGTTTCAGCTTCAGCATCAGTCCTTCCAATGAACACCCAGGACTGATCTCCTTTAGGATAGACTGGTTGGATCTCCTTGCAGTCCAAGGGACTCTCAAGAGTCTTCTCCAGCACCATAGTTCAAAAGCACAAATTCTTCGGCGCTCAGCTTTCTTTATAGTCCAACTCTCACATCCATACATGACCACTGGAAAAAACATACCCTTGACTAGACAGACCTTTGTTGACAAAGTAATGTCTCTGCTTTTAAATATGCTGTCTAGGTTGGTCATAACTTTCCTTCCAAGAGGTAAGAGTCTTTTAATTTCATGGCTGCAATCACCATCTGCAGTGATTTTGGAGCCCCCCAAAATAAAGAAACTGTTTCCACTGTTTCCCTATCTATTTGCCATGAAGTGATGGGACCAGATGCCATGATCTTCGTTTTCTTAATGTTGAGCTTTAAGCCAACTTTTTCACTCTCCTCTTTCACTTTCATCAAGGCTTTTTAGTTTTTCTTCACTTTCTGCCATAAAGGTCATCTGCATATCTGAGGTTATTGATATTTCTCCTAGCAGTCTTGATTCCAGCTTGTGCTTCATACAGCCCAGCATTTCTCATGATGTACTCAGCATATAAATTAAATAAGCAGGGTGATAATATACAGCCTTGACCACTGGAAAAACCATAGCCTTGACCTTTGTTGACTAACTAATGTCTCTGCTTTTAAATATGCTATCTAGGTTAGTCATAACTTTCCTTTCAAGGAGTAAGCATCTTTTAATTTCATGGTTGCAATCACCATCTGCAGTGATTTTGGAGCCCCCCAAAATAAAGGCAGTCCTTTTCCTATTTGGAAGTCTCCTTAGTTATAGACATAATAATGCTGCAGAGCCAACAAAGTGTCTGAGGAAGGCTTAATAGTTTAGTCTTAACATGGAACGAGTGGGAGATGTTCTTTCACTAAGCACTGGACTGCTCCATCAGTTCAGGGGAAGTCAACGACAGTGCTGCTGGACTGGGAACTCGGGAGGCCCAATCCTGGCCAAGTGGAGAGCTGGAAGCCTGGAAAAGAGGAAGTGTTCTAGAATTTATACCTCCCCTTGGATATAGGTCTTCCCAGGTGGCTCAGCTGGTAAAGAATCTGCCTGCAATGTAGGAGATCTGGGTTCGATCCCTGGCTTGGGAAGATCTCCTGGAGAAGGGAACAGCTACCCACTCTAGTATTCTGGTCTGGAGAATTCCATGGACAGTATGGTCCATGGGGTCGCAAAGAGTCGGACATGACTGAGCGACTTTTACTTCACTTGGATATTGGGGGCTTCCCTAGTGGCTCAGATGGTAAAGAATCTGCCTGCAATGCAGGAAATTTGATCCCTGGGTCAGGAAGATCCTCTGGAGAAGAAAATAGCAACCCACTCCAGTATTCTTGCCTGGGAAATCCCATGGACAGAGGAGCCTGGCGGGCTACAGTCCATGGGGCTGCAAAGGATCGGGCATGACTGAGCGACTAATATTTTGGGTATTGTGAATACTCCTGACCCCTTCAGAGCACACCGGTCCAAATTCCAACTGCAGCCTGAGGGCCTTCTCTGGCTTCTGAGGCTCACTTCAGCCACCCACTTGGCAGGCAGGAAGTAGAGGAAAATTATCACACCCCTGGGAGAAGCCTTCAACCCGTAGTTAAAGGAGGTGGTGTGTAGATACTCCGGCTCTCTCGCAGAGCTTGCACAGCTGCTGTGCGTGCTTTGTATCAGCTTCCCCAGCAGGACTACGCCCAGTCGCCCACAATGGTAACTGGTCTAACAATACGCTCTTTATCGGCCACCTTCCTTTCCTTGTCTCGTTTTTCCACCTTTCCCTACTCCTGTTTGCTTCCACTTCCCCAGTAAACTTGCATTAAAAACTTTGTCTCAGGATTTACTCCTGTGGAAAGGTAAGGACTGAAATATGTCACCTCATCTTTCAGAAAAAGAGTTTCAGGCCTCCGGCACAAATGCTGTCACGCCCACAAGGTGGGCATGGCAAGCAGGAAATCACCATGAAGGCATGAGTGCTCCAGACTAGTGTGCGGTCCAGAGCACCAAGCAAAGTACTTAGATAACAGAGCTCAGAAGGCAATGCCTATCTTGGGTTTCTTTCTCTGTACTTGATGCTGACTAGCCTTCTTCTGCCCATACCTCTTCCTCAATGCTGAGATTAATTCAATTAACCAGGGTTCCGTTTTCTAAGCCACCATCACATTTGAGCCTTGCCTCCCTGTAATACTGGCAAGTCATCTTGAGATACTGGCAAGCATCCAATCTACCTGGGCTCTTAAGTTGCATGTTCACAGGCAGTCTCTTAGTTTTTTTCCTGATATTTAGATTCCTAAGTATCTATTATCTCATCAATCTGGTACCCCTGTCGCTTCTTCTAGGATCAGTCACATACTCCCCTATTCCAACCACATGACTCCATGAGACCCACCAGGTCCATCAGCAGAATCAGAGGACATCTGCATATCAGCTTCTGCTCCCAGACATAGTTGTTTACCAAGGGAATGTAAAGTGATGAAATAAGAGCGGACCTCTTTGAACTTCTTGTAAAATAATGGAGAAAGGTAGGCTAAAAGCTCTGGGAGGGAGCTAAGGTCCAAGGAGGATCTTTTGTGTTTCTTGTATTTGACCAAGAATGTGGCAATCATCCTTGCTTCCCCGCTCCAGTCTCTGTCAACCCTGAGCCCCACCTTGCTGGCACCAGGATCCAGGTCTCCAGTCTGCTCCTGAATCACTTGAACAGCCTTCCCTCTCTATTTTCCCATTGCCAGAGTGTTCTTTCTAAAATGCAAATCTGATCTTATCAGTCTCTACTTGTAGCCATTCTGTGAATTCCTGTTGCTCTCTGGAAATCATTCAGATCTTTATGAGGATTTCAAAACTGATGGGACCCTTTTTGTCTGGCCCCCTGCCTACCTCTCCAGTCCTCTCTCTCCACTCAACTCTTCAGGAAAAAAATAAAAATGTTGCCTGCCATTTCAGCAAACAAAGACTTGTCTGCCATCAAGCCATAGCCACTAAGGAGCATTCAGAATGAAGAAGAGGATACTGGCCCTAGATAGTTAAGATGTATGTCAAAGGAATGATTTCAATGAGCCCAGACTCTTGCATCTTCCCATACATAGAAGAGCACGAAACTCATTAACTTGAGATGTCTGTTTTCTTGATTAGCAATCATCTTTTGATATTTGACAACTTGCTTATTTGTTTTTATTTAAACAAAAACTCCTATGTATCCTGGGCTTCCCAGGTGGCTCAGTGGTAAACAGTCCACCTGCAATGCAGGAGATTCAGGAGATGCAGTTTCAATCCCTAGGTTGGGAATATCCCCTGGAGGAGGACATGGCAACTCACTCCAGTAATCTTGCCTGGAGAATCCCATGGACAGGGGTCTGGAGGGCTACAGTCCGTGGGGTCGCAAGAGCCAGACACGACTGAGCAATCACCACTACCACCACCTATATATCCTGCCCTCTCTTTCCTCTTTGGAGAAGCTTCTCAGAGCCATCTGAGAGTCTGTATCCCAGGCTATAGTCTTCAATAAGGTCCCTGAATAAAGCATAACTGGCATTTTCTAAGTTGTACGTTTTCCTTCAGTCCACATCTCTTTGCATAACACTCAAGCGCTTCCTGCTCCTGCAGTTGAATGAGTCAGACTCACAGTCATCTCCGTGCCTCCGCATGTGCCACAGAGACTCTCTCCTTATGGAATTCTCCATCTTCTTCCCTCTGCCTCCTCCGTGACCTAATGACTCTTGCTGGTCCCTTGGGACTGAGTTGAAGTGTCACTTTCTCTGAGAAGACTTCCCTGATTTCCTCTCATGTAGATCAGGGCACCTTGTACTTTACTCTGGTGACACTTAATCAAACTATTTTCTATTTGCTTATTGACCTGTGTCCCTGGAGCTCAAGGGGGTACAGAAGCTCATGTCCAAATTTCCTAGAAAATTTCCAAAATGAGAGGTGGCTAGGCTTTCCCTCAGTGAGAAAAGAGGACTTGGGTGGGAGGGGTCTGTTCTCCAGGGATTGGGTAAGACAAAGGATTTCTCCTGAAGGAAAGGGACATCTCAGAAGGGACCTGGGCTTGAGTCATTTGGTGGAGACCTAAGGGCATTTCTCAGCAGGGCGCCATTACAAAAAAACGTCTGCTTGGGCTTTGCCAATAAAACAAGCGAGGGGGCAGTTACAAGTAGTCAACCAATTACTACATACAGAGCCCAGAGCAATGTGGTGGGGTAGCCCTGTGGGACTGAAAACTCCACATACAGGAAAAGGAAAGCTTTCCACTAAGGCCAGAAAAGTGAAACAACTTGCTTAAGATTTCAGAGCTAGGTTGCTGCTGCTGCTGCTGCTAAGTCGCTTCAGTCGTGTCCGACTCTGTGCGACCCCATAGACGGAAGCCCACCAGGCTCCTCCATCCCTGGGATTCTCAAGGCAGGAACACTGGAGTGGGTTGCCATTTCCTTCTCAGAGCTAGGTAGGACATGACAACACTAGGATTTGACTCTGATTCAACAGGATTGTATGGAATGGATGGCAGGGCAGGAGTGACTTGGGTGGGTGTTTGCGTGTGTATGTGTGTGTGAAAGACCAGGTGAGTAAAATACCAAGATTTCGTGGAGAAGTAGGTGGGAACAGAAAACAACATGCATAACATCCCTTATAGATACAGCTTCAGAAACGCCCATGGCAGAAAACTCAGTTACCCAAGAAGTGGGCACAGAGCTATTTACCTCCTTTGATTCCTGGATCACACCAGGAGAACTGCTTTGAAGTGTTTCCTGGAAAAACAAGCCCACACCCCCCATTAAATCTTAGTGAAGGGAAGGAAGCGAAGTCTAAATCTTAGTGAAGGGAAGGAAGCGAAGTCTGGCCAGCCTCCCAGGACATCTTAAGTCTGGTCACCGAAGACGCTAGGAGAAAGTCTACATCGATTTCATTGTTCACATTGTGCCAGAATCCCCAGGGCCCAGGGACACATCTCAACCTGCAACCTGCCAAGACTGACACTCAGACAAGATCAGAGCAGCCCCAGCGCGGAACCAGGTGCTGCCTGGAGCAGGCACACCCAGTCGCTGCCGCGCGCCCTCCGAAACCCCAACTGCCCCGGGGCGCATTCCTCCCGCTTCCTTTCAGACGGCTAGGCTTAAGCAGAAGGCAGGCGGATACGAGTCTTTAGCGAAACAGCCCTGAAGCCCAACTGGAGTTTTATTTCTAGAGCGAGAGCGGGCTGGGGCAGGGGGTGGAGAGGAGCTCGCCGAGCCAGAGCGCGTCACCGTCGCCCGGAGAGACGCCGCGCCGCGCGATCTGCAGAGGCGCTCGTTCTCCCGCAGCCGGAGGGCGTAGCGGAGACACGAAAGTGGCGCGGGCGGCCCGGAGCGCGCGATCGCGGGCGGGAGGCAGGCGGGGAGGGGCCGCCCACCGAGCGCGGCGAGGTCCGGGGTCCCGGGACGCACGGCCCACGCGCTCCTCTCCCTGTGCCCGAGCGCACGTGCGCGGCCCGCGGGGCGTCCGGCCCGGCCGGCCCCGGGCGCGGGGCTCCGGCAAAGATGACCCCTGGCTGGGTGCTGCTCTGCCTGCTGCCCGCGGTGCGGGCCGCGGACGAGCGGAGCCCTGGGGCGGCCCTAGCGGGCCCCAATGCCTCGCACTTCTTCTGGAGCAACTACACCTTCTCAGACTGGCAGAACTTCGTGGGCCGGAGGCGCTATGGGGCCGAGTCCCAGAACCCCACGGTGAAAGCCCTGCTTATCGTGGCTTACTCTTTCATCATCATCTTCTCGCTCTTTGGCAACGTTCTGGTCTGTCATGTCATCTTCAAAAACCAGCGGATGCACTCGGCCACCAGCCTCTTCATCGTCAACTTGGCCGTCGCCGACATTATGATCACGCTCCTCAACACCCCCTTCACTTTGGTGAGGCCGAGGGCTGGGCTCTGTCTCCCTGGGTCCCCTCCCTCTCGCCGCCCGATTTCTCCCTTTTCCTGTCTGTTCCCTTCTCTGCCTGTCTTCCTGCTTCATGTTTCTTAGTCTCTCTCTCATCGACTCATCTTTCATCGCTCTGCCCTGCTGTTTGTCTCTTAGTGTGTCTGTTTCTGGCGCTGTCATTCCGTGTTTGCCTTTCTGCCTGCCTGTCTCTCCAGCATCGTCTCTTTCCTCTGTCTCCGGTTCTCTGTGTCTTCATCTATTTTTTTCCTGTCTGTGACTCTCTCTGCCTCTGTTTGTCTGTCCCTATCTCTCTCCTCATGCTTATCCTTAACACTTCTTGTCTGTCTCTCTAGCCTTGTCTTTCTGTGCTCTCTCTCTCATCACTTAAGCCAGAGCTTCTGCAGCTCTTGGCACTGGGGTCAATGATTCGAGTGTCTGCAGCCAGCTGTGAGTCAATGACCATTTCCTGTGTAATGTCACTGACCAAGAGTCTGCATGATGATGGAGCAGTAAATCAAAGCCCTTTGAAATGCCAGCATAAGATTGTTAGGTCACCTCACTCCCATTAAATATAGCCCATTAAATGTCCCCCCACCATGGGATGCTGCTTGAAGCCATCTGAAATATGAAACAGTTGCTAGTTGTTAATGGAACCTTGGGTGCATTTTCCTAGACCACTTAGTTAAATTGCATTTCCCTTCTGTGGTTTGCCAGTGAGGTGGTGTATGAAGTCTGTGTGGTTGAGGACATGCGGGTGAGGTGGGCTTGGGACCCAGGGCAGGGGCGGCCTGGGGGCACTTGCACATGGGTAGAGGGAGAGCCCCTCCCGCCCCGCCTCTCTTCCCCAACTTCCACTGAGCCCCGACTGCTGAGTGCTAGTGGTGTCACTTCTCTTCCGTGTCTTGGGACTGTGGTGCCCATGGATGATTGAAACTGGAAGAACTGTGACCAAGCAATCATCATGACAGGAACACCTTCTATTTCTGCAGCATGAGTTAGGCTTTTTTCCAAGTTATGAACAACCTTACTGATACTTGAGTTATTACCAAACTCTATCTGTTCATATGTCTTTCTCTTTCTTACACACACCACTCACACTCAACCAGAAATAACAGACAAGCAAAAAGAAGGTGAATTCCCACAAGCCTATACACGTTTGTGAACATCCTTTCAAATCTTACATTTAAAAACTGTGTCCTCTGTCTTGTCTTTGCTTATGAGAGCATCACTCCCATTTGGCAGATGAGAAAACTGTGGTACAGAGGTTCAGTCCCTTGTCCAGGTCGCTTGGCTGGTAACTGGCAGAGCCAGCATGAGAATTTGGTCCTCTGACTCAGGTATGGCCAGAGGTCTGTCCATAAAGCCACTTAACTGGGGGTAGGGGGTGGGACCTCTTGGACCACTGCTCTCAACCACGGACTTTTCCTGCTCTCCTTTCTGCCTACATTTACTGGATTCCTCAGGATGCCATGGGCAGTAGCCAGGGGCAAATAGACTTCCAGATACCTCCCCCCTACAACATACACACACACATCCACTCCCCACCGACTGCCTTAAAGCACAAGAAGTGCATATCTGGCTCCTCTTGGCTCCCCCTTAGCTTCTGACTTGACCATCTGCAGTCCTGGGGGGTGGGCTGGGCCGCCCAGAATAGGAGCCCCAGGGCACAGCCCTCTGCTGCTTCCCAGAGCAGGGTGCGTGGCTGGATCTGCACACAGGGCAGGTGTGGGGAGGGGGAAGCCAGACTGCAGATCGGAGCTGAGAGGATCTCCTGCAAAAGAGGGGGTGTCAAGGCTTTGAGGACCCAGCCCCTGCTCCAGGTTGATCCAAACCAGCTTGGCCTTCAACCTGACCTGTGCAGCCACTCCAGTCCAATTTCCTATCAGAGCTTCCAAGGAGCTGGCAACCAGGGTGAATGAAAGGGTTGAGGGGAGGGTCTTCTACACCTCAGCTGGGCTCCTCAATGGGTAAGAAATCCTGTCCTTGGGCTAGTTGATGTCAATATCCCTCCTCCCTGGTCTCCCTTCCTGTCCACTTTACATACTATGGTCAGCATGAAAACCAGTGCTGGTCAATGAGAGAAAAGCAAACAATTATTCACAATTACTGTGGCAGAGGTGGGCACAGAGTGTGGTGGAGCCAGGAGTCAGTCCTTTATTTTGATCTGCCAGAGTCCCATGGGCGGGTCAAAGGAGACTTTTCAAAGAACTCGACATTTCAAAGGGGCTAGGATGAATAGGAATTTCTCAGGGTGAGATGAATGTTCAGTACAGGCAGAGACTGGAGAAGACAAAGGCAGGGATGTCCAGGTTCGTGGTGTGTTGAGTGCTCACTGCAGCTGCAGCGTCATGGCAGGAAGCACCATGGAGGAGCTGCGGGGCAGGAAGAAGCAGAGGCGGCCAGGGGAAGGCGAGCCGGCTGTGAGCAGCATGGATGCTTGGAGGGTATCTGGCTCCATCTTGAAGGCGGTTGATGATTCTAAGCAGAAAGGTGACAGTAACCTGACTTTTGGTTAAGAAACTGCTGTCAGCGGTGTGAAGGTTGAATTACAGGGGGGCAGACTGGAGGACTAGAAAGCTGACTGGAGGCTGTGATAATCCAGGTGAGAGATGAGGGGGCTCCAGGAAGGCCGTGGCCTGGGGGCTGAAGAAGAGGGAGTGGATTGGGAAACCCTTCAAGCAGCACTGCTTGGCTTTGGTTTTGCATTGACCATGGGAGGTGAGAAGCGGGGTTACCTAAGCATTTCCTGCTGGGTAGTGTCACTGGGCTGCTCACATCCCCATGGAGCTCCTACCTGCCTATTCCGTAGAGAATAGTGTCCATGGTTTGTGTACCAGGTTCATGATCAGGTTAGACTTGTCCCCCGTGTTTCTCATGCACATACTCTAGTCAAATCATTCCAACCCTTATTCCCCAAACAGCTCCTGAGATTCCTGACTTTGTGCCACGCTCTTTGTTCTTACCTGCACACGGGCAAATCCTACCTATTCTGTAAAGTGTTAGTCGACTCTTTGGGAGCCCATGAGCTATAGCCCTCCAGGCTCCTCTGTCCATGGAATTCTCCAGGCAAGAATACTGGAGTGGATCGCCATTCCCTTCTCCAGGGGATCAAACCTGGGTCTCCTGCACTGCAGGTAGATTCCTTACCATCTGAGCCACCAGGGAAGCCCATTCTGTAAAGCTCATCTCAAATGTCTCGTATCTTATAATAATGGCAGTTAGTAGTTAAGTACTTGCTATGTACCAGGCAGTGTTTTATCTGGTTTACTTATGTTATCTGTTTTACAGGTACTTGATTTTTATAGTAATCATGTGAATAAGGGTTAGCCCAGGAAAGTGAGGCTCACTGGGCCTAAGTGCCTTGCCCAAGGTAACAGCTATCAGTAGCAAATACGCTGCTGTAAATCACTGCTCGACATTCTTCCTGTCGAGCTGACTTGCTCCATTTTTTTGTGTCACCTCTCTCTCTCTCAGCCTCAGCCCACTCCCACCCGCCCTGGTGGCCCTTTGGGCCTTCTGTGGGGCAGGGGTCCCAACCCCTAGGCCACGGACCAGTACCTAATGGGACCCGGGCCCCACAGTAGGTGATGAGCAGTGGGCAAGTGAGTGAAGCTCTGTCTGTGTTTACCTGTACCCTTCACGTGTTACCTCCTAAGCACCTCCTCCTGTCCATCAAGGCAGCATTAATTCCCCTTGGAGCATGCATCCTACTGCACTTGAATCATCCTGAAAGCCTTACCCCCCATGAATTATCTTCCATGAAACTGGCCCCTGGTGCCAAAACAATTGGGGATCCCTGCCATAGGGCATTGAATATTTTCTATCTTGCATCTGAGATACCTGAGACCTCCTCTTCCCAAGTTGGGAGCTCCTTGATCAGAATCAATGCCTGATCCTTTTTGGGTGTGGAACATCACTCAGGAGCTCAGGCACTGAGTGAGCAAAGAGCTGTGGAAGATGTGGGTTGAGGCCTCTGCCTGCTCCCTGAGCCCCACACACCCTGAGAGCTGGTCTCCTCTCTCCGCCCAGACCCCGGCCCCTGCTCCCACCTCTGCAGATCCCTGGATCTCCTTCCCAGATGACGTGTCTCAAGGCCTGCTTAGTCAACATTCCAGGGCACAGCCCACACGCTATGTTGTGACTCTGTAGACATGTCTCCTCTGTGAGTTTGAACTCATAGGAACCAAAAATGAATTTGGTTATTATCATAAAAATAGCTCCTATTTATTTCGAATCATATCTTTCTAGCAATCTGCCAGATATTATATTCCATGCATTGTAGTCTTTCTCTGAAAATAAAAAAAAAAAAAAGCTAATCCTTACAATAAGATACATTAGAAATAAGACTCATTAGAAAAGACCCTGATGCTGGGAAAGATTGAGGGCAGGAAGAGAAGGGGACGACACAGGATGAGGTTGGATGGCATCACAACTCTATGGACATGAGTTTGATCAGGCTTCAGGAGACAGTGAAGGACAGAGAAGCCTGGCTTGCTGCAGTTCATGGGGTCACAAAGAGTTGGACATGACTGAGCAACAGAACAACAAAAGAGATTTTTGAGCCTTTTTTTTTTGCAAATGAGGAAACTGAGGTTCAGACAGATTACCTACCTTGCCCAAGGTCACACAGTTCAAAAACATTAGAGGCAGGAAATCTGACTCCAGAACCCATGTCCTTCCCACTCTGTCCTGGCACCTAGCAGGGCCCGGCCCCAGTAGCAGGATCAGAGTCTGCTGAATTGGGTGATGGAGACTGAGTTATGCTGGAGAAAAGCATGTGAGACCCACAGTCCAGCAGTGCAGAGTGGAGCGAGACAGGGAGAGGCCTCCTGTGGGACGCTGCCCAGAGACACAGGGTGGGGGAATCATGGGCCAGAACCGTCTGCCTCCTGACTCCTGAGGGTTCATCTGCAGGTCCGCTTTGTGAACAGCACGTGGGTGTTCGGGAAAGGCATGTGCCACGTCAGCCGCTTCGCTCAGTACTGCTCCCTGCACGTCTCTGCCCTGACGCTGACGGCCATCGCCGTGGACCGCCACCAGGTGAGGGCCACCCCCGACCCGCTGCGCGCCCTGCCCTACCGCCCCGGCGTTGCTTACCAGGGCACTCAGGACAGTGCTTCAGCCCATTTATTTTTAAAGACTGTTTCTGATATGGACCATCTTTAAAGTCTTTATTGAATCTGTTACAATATCTCTTCTGTTTTATGTTTTGGCTTTTTGCCCGTGAGGCATGTGGGACCTTAGCTTTGTGACCAGGGATTGAACCCGCACCCCCTGCATTGGAAAGCAAAGTCTTAACCACTGGACCACCAGTAAAGTTCCCTAGACCATTTTTCAAAGATCCTATTTGTCTTCTTACTGACCAATATGAGCACTAAATTAGGCATATTAGGTCCTTTGTGCTAGGGGCTGCAAAACATTACTCCCCATTTGTTATTCCAGTGAAGACTCCCTGCTGGCATTCTGTGCATCAGAAATGACTGAGCTTGTTTTCGGGGGTAGGAAGGCAAATCTGGAAAATGACAGATGAAAAGAGAGTGGCAGATAATTGCAGGTCAGAGGCAAGGCTGCTGGCTGGGAGATGAGGTGGATATTCCTGGGCCTGGTTGTAGAAGAGGTACACCTGGGGTTGCAGACAGGGAGGTGTGCAGGCGCAGGAGTCCCGCAGGGTGTTGAGGCACTGCTCACTGTCCTGCCCCTTCAGGCGCACATGGGCAGGTATGGTGAAGGGAGCCGAAAGGACCTGATAGCGCCTGTCATGGAGAAGGGTGGTTCCACACAGATGCCTGGCTTATGCTGATTCAGTGAACCTTGGTTATAACACTTGGGTCTGTGCAGAGTCACTGATCGCAGATTCAGGGAAGGGCATCATCGCCTGCACAGCACCATATGCCTGGTGACTGATGAAGGGAGGAACAGCCTTGAGGCATGAGGCTGGCTGCCTCAAGGCTGGCTGCAGGCTCATGCTCAGATTTCTAGAAGATCATTAGTCTGCTCTGAGAAGACACAGGGGCACCTTCAGGCCAGTATCATAAGGACAATCAAGACAAAAGAGGGAAATTTAATTCTAAAGAGCTCCAAGAATTACAACAACAGCCAAGGGATAGGAAGCTTCTAAGGTACAGACTCTTCAGGGAGAATCCTCAGTGGCTCAGCAGGTAAAGAATCTGTGTGCAATACAGGAGACCCAGGAGATTTGGGTTCCATCCCTGATTTGGGAAGATTCCCTGGAGGAAGGCATGGCAACTCACTCCAGTATTCTTGTCTAAAATCCCATGGACAGAGGAGCCTGGTGGGCTACAGTCCATAGTCACAAAGAGTTGGACATGACTAAAGCA
Organism: Bos grunniens; assembly: GCF_055505025.1. Taxonomy (NCBI): domain Eukaryota; kingdom Metazoa; phylum Chordata; class Mammalia; order Artiodactyla; family Bovidae; genus Bos; species Bos grunniens. The sequence goes on along the minus strand of NC_141179.1, from coordinate 1,889,912 downwards.
GCTTAGCACCCATGCACACTGTCCCTTTGGCATTTATGTTAAGATGTTTTGGTGCAAAATATCAAAAGGTTGCATACAAATATTTCCTGCCTTTTCTTGACCTTCTCCCCTAATTCAACAAGAAGGACTCTGGATCACCTTTACTTGGGCTATACCTACTTCACTTAACACAGCTAACTGAGGGTCCACCCTTGGACCAAAGGTGGGTCTGAGGAACAAGGGGGAGGTCTTGCACACACTGGCCACACTACTGTGATATAAACCCACACATGGGATCCTGTCCCAGAGGCTACAGGTTCTTAGAGCATCCAAGGTCTCTGACCCAGGCTTCCACTCCCTTTATTGACCTGAGCCATGAAGGAGTGTGAGAAGCAAGGATGGCTGAGTCCAGAATGGAGATGTGCTGGGCAGCTTCTGAAGCCTAGTCTATTCCTCCGATAAACCTTAAGAGACCGGGAGAAGACTGTGGAAGAACACGGTAGAAGGTCCAGTGTGTCCTGGGATGGCATCCTGAGGTGGTGGCAGCTCTTTATGACCTCTCCTCCTGACCCAAACACCCCAAACATCTTTTTCAGGAAATAATGATTCTAATCTAGCCACCTGGGTGTCCATCACCAGACAGATGGATAAAGAAGATGTGGTGTGTATATATATATATGGAATACTACTCAGCCATAAAAAAGAATGAAATTTTGCCATTTGCAGCAAGATGGATGGATTTGGAGGGTATTATGCTAAGTGAAGTATGCCAGATGGAGAAAAACAAATACTGCATGATATTACTTATATTAGAATCTAAAGTAATACAGCAAACTAGTGAATATAACAAAAAAGAAGCAGACCCCCAGACATAGAGAACAAACTAGTGGTTACCAGTGGGAAAAGGGAAGGAGGAAGAGGCAATGTCTGGGTAGAGGATTAAGAGGTACACACTACAGGTATAAAATAAGTTACAAGCATATATTGTACAACACAGGGAATATGACCCATATTTTACAATAACTATAAGTGGAGTATAACCTTTAAAATTATGAATCACTATATTGTATACTTATAATTTATATATTATACATCATTTATATTTCAATTTAATAAAAAGAAATAATGATTCTAACCTTAAAATGAGGCTGCTGTGAAATTCCCAAGTCTTCATTTAAACCTTTTAGGAGAATTGATTGGCATATAGTAGCAATTGGTTCTAAGATGCTTTTCAGCCCAAAGCTTCTAGCACTGGTTTTATTTGGGGCTTGGGAAAGCTGGGCCCCACTGCAGTTTTATTGGATTGGCCAGATAGTTCATTCAGTTAGTGAGTATGTTGTTCAACACAGTTCTTGGTGAAAATGAAAAATATGTCTTTTATTAGTACTTAAAGCCAAATGAATTTTTTGGCCAGCTCAGTAGAAACAACTTTCAGAAACAGCAGTGACCCCCCAGATAAAGGTCGATGCAGCTTCCCACAGTAAGTGGTGAGGACCTCACCCCGTGTGTGTCACCTTCCGACCCCTCAGAGCCCTTCGTAACCTAAAGGATCTGGGCAGACGGAATGAGGCCCTGAGGTGGAGGCTGACCGTGGCTGCCCCTCTGCCCACTCTGCTGTGAGTGTCATGGGGACAGACCTCTCCCTTCACTGCTCCCTGACTTTCTCACTGTACCCTGCTTCGGCCAGGCATGACCTACCTGCATGAGCCATTTGAACTGCCTGGAGTCTCTGAGTCCAGATGGCATCCTCTTTCTACCCCCAGAGCTGGGCGGTAGGGTGGTGTAACCCAGGGGCTCTACAATGAATTAAGGGGTACTTGATTTTGTAAGTAGGACCTACCTGCCTCGTTGTGACAAGTGAGCCACATCATCTGGATTTCTCATTTGCTTCAAGCTGCATTCTGCCAATGATGCCCAGTTTTGTGTGTTTTCCAGGTCATCATGCATCCGTTAAAACCCCGGATCTCAATCACAAAAGGTGTCATCTACATCGCAGTCATCTGGACCATGGCAACGTTCTTTTCACTCCCACACGCTATCTGCCAGAAATTATTTACCTTCAAGTACAGGTGAGATGGACTAGTAGAGAGCAGCCTGGGGGCCTGGAGGACTTTGACAGATGGAAACTTGAGCCTCCTCTGAATCTCAGAGTTACTAGCACCAAGTTACTGTGCCAAGCTGGTCTCTCTGCTTCCTTCCCATCCTGTTGCTTCCAGGCCTGTGCCTATCCTCTGAACTTTCTTTGTTTTGCTTTTTTCCCTCATCCTTTCTTCTAAACACTTTACAGCTCTTCCTTGTTATTCTCTGTCCCTTTGTTTGCAAGGTCAAGGCAAGAGCAATCAGCTTCTGCCACTGGTGACATATACTCACCCAGACTGAAATTCAGAATCACCTAGTCCCTTTTTAAAATGATGAGGTTTAAGTTCTCTTGCACCACCTACAAACAAACCTGTATATGTCTAAATTTCTCAGGCAGGATGCTGTCCCCACACACACCTCTCATTTATCGTATGCTTTGTCTTGTGCTCTTCTAGAAAGGAAAGCACTCAGTGTCGAAATTTAAGTACTTGTGCATGCTGCTAGCTCGTTAAAGGTGACCTCCCCTGTTAGACTGTGAGGTTGGGGGGAACTGGCTCCATTTCTGATTTTGTCATCTTGCTGTCCCTAGCATCTAAATGACTGTCTCCACATCACAAGCTCTCAGTACATATTTGCTGAATGAATGAATGAACGTAGAGTGATCTTTATCAGTTCATAGTTGTTTTAGCTGAAGTTCTATAGAAATACATCCTGAGATAAAGGAAGATGCATGTGCCCACGGGTTTTAAGAAAGTGCTCCCAGGGGACTTCCCTGGTGGTCCGGTGGTTAAGAATTCTCCTTCCAATGCAGGGGACATGGATTCAATCCCTGGTTGGGGAACAAGATCCCATGTGCTGAGGAGCAACTAAGCCCATACTGCAGCTACTGAGCCTGCTCTCCACAACTAGACAGCCTGCATGCTTCAGCTAAGACGTGACACAGCTGAATAAATAAATGAAGTGCTGGACTTCCCTGGTGGTACAGTGGATAAGAATCCACCCACCAGTGCAGGGGTCACAAGTTCGACCCCAGGTCTGGGAAGATTCCACATGTCGTAGAGCAACTAAGCCTGTGTGCCACAACTGCTAAAGCCTGTGTGCCCAGAGCCCAGGCTTGGCAACAAGAGAGGCCCCCACCATGAGAAACCTGCACATTGTAGTAAGAGCAGTCCCTGCTCGCTGCATCTAGAGAAAGCCCATGCACAGCAACAAAGACCCAGTGCAGCAACAACAAAATAATTAATTTTAAAAATACCAATAGATTTCTACATACTTAAAAAAAAAAATCACCCTTAGAAAAATAAATAAGTGAAGTGCTCCCAGGGGTGGTAGATACTAGGTGGAGAAGCAGGACAGCAAATGGGGAGAGACCAAGGGAGGGCCTGGCCTGCGGGGGGCGCTCCGGGACAGACTGTAGCTGCGTCTGCCAGCTTGGAGGCGCTGGAGCTGCGCTCTCATATCCTAGGAAACTCCTGGTCACTTCTAGCTCTTAGTGAATCTGGAGAAAGTGTCTGTAGCGGCCTTCGGGTGGTCCTAGGCTCCTGGAAGTCTTGGGTACCAGCTGTGTCTTGTGGGGTGGGCAGGAGCTGGGGCCCAGTGCTTCAGACCAGCGAGGGGTGCCCTGCTGATGGGTCTTCCCGTGTGCTGCCTCACCTGAAACATACATTTACACACACTTCTGTGATGTAGGAGGGCACCAAAGAACACGCTCTGAAGGCCAACTTGAACTAATTTTTGAAGGATCCGTGCCTGAATTCTAGGATACCAAGTGAATCATGTACCCACCCTTCCTGAGCATTCAGCTTCCCCATCTGTCTTCACATGTGGAGGGCTATTTCTTTTTTCTGATAACAAAAGCAAAGAGAGTTTTCTTTGTTTCACTAGTGACAGCCACCTGTATGTACTGATATTACAAGATCAACAAGCTACATGGTATGATGAGAAAGTAGCAATTTCGAGTTGCTGCTTAGAGATTTTATAGGATGAAACCCCTGCTGGCATCAAAAGTCTGGATATTTAAATAAAGACCCGAGCTTAGGTTTCCTGCCACAAGTTCCTGCTTTGCTTTTTCCAGAGCATCTTTTAAAATGTTCATTCAGAATTGAGCCTGTGAAAAATTAGTGACCTCCACCCCAACCAGCTTGTAAGTAACAGGTGCTTGCTGCCTGCTCTCTCTCCTGCCCATTGGAGACCTGGAAGTAAGGATGGCACTTCTCCCAGCTCACAGCACCCCCAGCTGGGATGTAAGTAATAGTCTTGTGACTTCCTTTGTGTGAGTAGGTTAAAACTGCACCTTCAGTCAAAATGGCCCTGGGGTTTTCGCTTCTCCAAAATTGAAAGGAAGTCCTGAGGGAGCTCCCTGCTGCCTCGTTCAGCAGATCATAATCTGCATGTTCTTCATCCACCAGCTCCAGGTTTTCCAATACACATAGGTGTCCTTAAAGAATTTGAAGAGGACTGGGTACATTCCATAGAAAATAAGTATTTTTGTCTGAGTGGTTGAAGGTGTATGAGTTCCAGCATTGCCACTCACATTCTTAAAACTCATCATTTTTCCCCCCATTCCTTGGATCCCCTCTGGAATGAGAGTAGGTTGTGAAACAGAAATTCCAAGATTTCCTGAATCCATTGTGCTTCCAGGATGAGTTAATTCTAAGACTAGAAACACCAGTGCATTTATTCATTGAATAAATATTTATTGGGCCTCTATTCTGGGCTAGGAACAATACAAAGTAAACACACAGAGTAATCTAGGTGTATTTTTCTTTCTTAAAAATTGAAGCATAGTTGATTTGCAGTGTTAGTTTCAAGTGTATAGCAGACTTTTTTCTCTTATAGGTTATTACAAAATGTTGAGTATAGTTCTCTGTGCTATACAGTAGGTCCTTGTTATTTATTTTATATATTATAGTTTTTATATGTTAATCACATCAGTCAAATATTAACAATTTATAAGTTCATATTCATCAGTCCTAAATATTCATTGGAAGGACTGATGCTGAAGCTGAAACTCCAATACTTTGGCTACCTGATGCAAAGAACTGACTTATTTGAAAAGACCGTGATGCTGGGAAAGATAGAAGGTGGGAGGAGAAGAGGATGACAGAGGATGAGATGGTTGGATGGCATCACTGACTCAATGGACATGAGTTTGAGTAGACTTTAGGAGTTGATGATGGACAGGGAGGCCTGGTGTGCTGCAGTCCATGGGGTCACAAAGAGTCAGACACAACTGAGCAACTGAACTGAACTGAATGTTAACCTCAAACTCAAAAATTACCCTTGCCCCCTGACCTTTCCCCTTTGGTAACCATGTTTGTCTTCTATGTCTATGGGTCTGTTTCTGTTTTGTATATAAGTTCATCCGTGTCATTTTTAAAAAATTTTTGTATCATTTTTTTAGATTCCACGTATAAGCAATATCATACAATATTTGTCTATCTCTGTCTGGCTTACTTCATTTAGCATGATAACCTCTAGGTCCATTTGTGCTGCAAATGACATTATTCATTCATAATTATTACATTATTTCATTCTTTATGTCTGAGTAGTATTCTACTGTATATGTGTACCGTATCTTCTTTATCCACTCATTTGTCATTGGACATTTAGGTGTTATTCTTACCTTTATAGAACTCCCAGACTAGTGGGAATGCTGGAAATGTAGTCAGATAATCAGGCTGCTCATCATCTATGCTTTAACGGATGGATGTACCAGGAACCCAGGGGGGAGAGAGGCCAGTGTTCCTGGGATGGGGCTTTTCCACAGTAACCGCACATTCTCCTTCTCCCTCCCCTGTCCCCAGTGAGGACGTTGTCCGCTCCCTGTGCCTGCCAGACTTCCCTGAACCAGCCGACCTCTTCTGGAAGTACCTGGACTTGGCCACTTTCATCCTGCTTTACATTCTGCCCCTCCTCATCATCTCCGTGGCCTACGCCCGTGTGGCCAAGAAGCTGTGGCTGTGCAACACCATTGGCGACGTGACCACGAAGCAGTACCTGGCCCTGCGGCGCAAGAAGAAGAAGACCATCAAGATGCTGATGCTGGTGGTGGTTCTCTTTGCCCTCTGCTGGTTCCCCCTCAACTGCTATGTCCTCCTGCTGTCCAGCAAGGTCATTCGCACCAACAACGCCCTCTACTTTGCCTTCCACTGGTTCGCCATGAGCAGTACCTGCTACAACCCCTTCATCTACTGCTGGCTCAATGAGAACTTCAGGGTCGAGCTGAAGGCACTGCTGCACATGTGCCAGAGGTCGCCCAAGCCTCAGGAGGGGCAGCCGCCCTCCCCTGTGCCCTCCCTCAGGGTGGCCTGGGCAGAGAAGAGCAGCGGCCGCAGGGCTTCTCCAGCCAACAGCCTCCTGCCGTCCTCCCAGGTGCAGTCTGGGAGGACAGACCTGGCGTCTGTGGAGCCCATTGTGACCATGACTTAGAGGAGGAGGCAGGGAAGGGGTAGGGGTAAGGGGCTCTGTCTGCCGAGGAGGATGGCAGAGCGCCTGAGAACACAGCCTGGAAAAGAGTCTGTCCTCACACATGATGAACTTCACATGCCAGAAACAAGTTCCTGCAGAAGCCCGAGGGCACTTGAGTTCCCACACGACTCTGTCCAGCCTCTTGGCTCCATTAGAGAAAACAAAAAGGCAACTTCCAGCTCAACACATACCGGTGAATTTCTTGTCTGAGACATGCTGGTTCCCTGAGCCAGAGGACCCGGGACAGCTTCTGCTCACATGGGGATTGAGTTAGGCAACTGCTTCCAGCAGTCAGGTAGCTGCTTTACAACACTCCCTACCACTGATCACTTGTGACGGACCCTGGAATCAGACTTGGGGTGTGCACAACCCAGGGGCACAGCACTGCTTGAGACAGGACCGTTGGCCAGTGAGAGGTTCGCCAGCCAGAGCCGGTGTGGAGCTTTGAATGCCTTGCTTTCTGAAGTCGCTGGAGCAAGATGAATCCCAGTTCTACGGAGGCCCAACACGTGACAAGAAAGGGCTGACTGGGTTCTTTACTTTAGTAAACAGGAATTACCGAGTTTCCTTAAAACAAAGAAAAACTCTCACTGAAAGTTTGAAACATTCAGAAAAGCACAAAGAGGAAAATAAAAACTACCCCCTTCTCCCACTAACTTGTGATAAGTTCTGTCAAAATGCTCTGGATTTCTTGGCAACTTTTTTCTGTATGTGTGTGTCAGTGATTTTCGTTTCGTGTTGAATTACAGTTTTCCATTTAGAAATAAGAAATACAAGCGTAGCCAAGAACTCCTGAACCCCTCTCCCAGGAGTAATATCTACTGGAAGAGTGAGATGAGATGGGAGAAGAGCCCAAGGAGAAAACTGGCCCAGAGCAGACAGACTGTCTTCATTCTGCAACCAGTGGTAGGAAGGGCCTGGTTAAAGGACCTCTCTTGGGATGGTGGCCATTGTGATAAACCAGAAACAAAACTCATCCAAAGGATACTTTCCTCCTCTCCTGCAATCTCACAGAACAAGATGCGATGAAATATTGCTCTGCTTTTGCAGGAGATAAGAGAGCAGGCTTTCCAACATGCTCCCAAGCTAGACTGTCCAAGCTAGACAGGCTGTTTCTCCTCTGTGTTGTCTGAATAGTAAGACTTTTTCACACCAATTTCCACAAGACAGCTCACTTTCAACCTTACTCTGGTGGCTCACGTGTTACTTATCAAAACCTATGGCATCATGATGGTCCTTAATAACTCAGCTTTCCAGAGAAACCTCATTCCAGAGACGATGAGTGTTTTCATCATCTTCCGTCTGGTCCTGAGTGAGTCACAATGTCACCCAGGAGAGAGATGCCCCAGGCAGAGGAGAGCTTCATTCACCAGCCCTACGCAAGTGCTGCTCTCATGCTCGTTTGAGGTTTCTTTCTAGCAACCAGAGAGATTCTGAAAGCAAACAATAGCCATGGAGCTGAGTGGAAAACTGAGGCTCAGGGAGAAGGGGTTTGTCTGAGGTTCACTTAGATCTCTTGGTTGTTAACTGGACTTTGTCATATCATCTGCATCCCTAAAATGAATCCTGGGGGTTCATTATTACTATTCTGTTTTGGGGATGTTTGAAAATTTCAAGCTGTAAAGTTTAAAAAATCATCTTCTGAACAGTGGGTAAAAAAGTGACTTTCATGGGACATGCATGCTATGTTGCTTCAGTTGTGTCTGATTCTTTGTGACCCTGTGGACTGTAGCCTGCCAGGCTCCTCTGTCCATGGGATTTTCCAGGCAAGAATACTGGAGTGGGTTGCCATTCCCTTCTCCAAGGGATCTTCCTGACCCAGGGATCAAACCTGGGTCTCCTGCACTACAAATAAGTTCTTTACCATCTGAGCCACCAGGGAAGCCCATAGGTTCCACCTTCATGGGAGAGAGGGAGGCTTTTAGGCCCATAGGGATACCAGGCAGGTTTTTTCCAGCCCAAATGGCTCCCAGGCCTGAGCCTATTGTCTTTTAATGCTGTCATGGTATCCTTTGAATCAGAAAGAGAGCAAGTGGCAGAGCTATGAAAAGTTTGTCCTGCTCTGAAATCAGACGAAAAGTTTGCCTTCGCTTCCTCCTCTCTGAGGGCCTGTAGAAATGCTGCCAAGTCACAGGGAAGGTCTTTCTCTGGTGGAAGTCCCGCCCCACTAAGGTCTGGGTCTGCTGTCAACTCTCCGTCTCCCATCTCCCTCCACTTCATCGACCTTCCCTATGTGTCTCAGCAAAAAGTGCTTTGTGTTTATGAAAGTGACATGTGTCACCCTGGAACCTCTGCACTGTGCTGTCGTGAAGACTTGGCTGTAACTTGTTCCAGTGTCAATAAAATACATAGTGGCTGTGTGGCCTGTGCTTCCCGGACTGGTGATTCCAGTTGGTGACCTTCAAATAGGGATTCATGTGGATTAGATGAAGAGTGTGTGGAGAGCTTCAGCCTCACCTCTGCATCTTACAGCTGAGCAAACACAAACTGAGCAGGTCAAGAACCAGTTGAAAGCCTCTGGGTAGCACTTCTTCCATCACACTGGCTGCAAGTACCTGCTTTTGTGATTGTGAGTCTGTGTTGAATGAGTTAACATGGGGCTCCATCTGCTCCTTGGTGATCCCAGAAATGAAGCTGCCACTCCCACACGCAGGGTGCAGTGGGTACTGCATTGCTAGTCACAGGATTTCTGCCCACCCTGGACCGAGGCTCCCCTTGTCCGACCAAGTAAGCTGGGTAGGAGCCTCTATAAGCAGCTCTGCAGGAAGCCCCTCTCAGCAGGCAGCCCCTTTTCCTGTCACTTTAGCATAAAGCTGTATTGTAACTAACTTTTAGACCAGGTACCCCCATGCCCAAGCACAACTTTCAAAATTTTAATGACACAATACCTTGCCTCGCTTGTCGGTTCTTTCTGTAAATCAAAGGAGTAGAAATGAAGAAGTAATTTACAGATGACCAGATCTCTTCCCTGGCTTCCCCTCCAGTAATCTTGTGAACAAGACTTAACACCTAGAGGAAGATCACGAGGAGCCGACAAGCCTGCACACAGTGGGGCGTGGTGACCACTCTGACCCCCCATCTCAGGGATTAACTGAGACGACTTCCCTCTTTCCCTTCAAAACTTCCCTGGCTGAGCAACGTCTTCAGAGCCGGTTTTTGGGATACACTGAGTCCACCATCTCCCCAGATTCCTGCCACTTTAATTAAAGTCACCTTTCCTTTCTACCAGCATTTGTCTCTCTCCCTTTCTCTCTCTCTCATGTTGATTTTTGAGCGGTAAGCAGACAGACCTGATTTGGTAGCACTTCCACTGCATACATAATTACCCTGATGCCATCCAGAGCCCAGGAAATCAGTGTTAAATAATGACCCAGAAGGGAATTTACTGTACCTGGGGAACATTTGAAAGAAAATGAAAGGCAACGGAGAAGAGAGGAGAATTAGGACCTGCTGACAGCTCCTGTGTGAGACACCTTGCTGAATGTTTCTAAGTCCATAGACTCATTTTCCCTCAGTATTTCTCCAAGGTGGGCATTATTATTTCTACACTGAAGGTGAGGAAACTAAAGCTCAGTAAAGATCCTACAGCCTAATCTTGAGGTTAGGTTCTGAGAAGCCATGTAGGAAAAGAACCTGACTTTGTTTTTAATTTAATGTTCTATGAATTTCCTTGCTTATAGGGCTCTTTGGGGAGTAAAACTTGTTTATCCCAAAACCAGTGCTTGAGTTACACGCTTTAGGAAATGATTGACTACCATTTGGTGGGTCCCAGGGCCCCTTGTAGCCCCGTGGTCAGTGAACTCATGCTCGCAGAGCAGGGCAAGTGTCACGCTGCCTTGTGGGCCCCGCCGCCCCCAGTTAGAAGCATCTTCCCAACCAGCTGTGAGCCACGGCTGAGTGACCTGGCCCTGCTTACGGACTGTGGCGGGTGGACGGGGGTAGCAGCTGTCTCACAGCCGGCCTGGGTCTCAGGGTCCGCAGGCAGCAAAGGCAGAGCCCGGCTGGACCCTTGCTGCTCCAGGCGGGCTGGGAGGTTCCCCTGGGTCCCTAGGATAATGGGAGCCATGCCAGAGTGTCTGGGCCGGAGCCATCCGGGAAGAGGGGCTCTTGCGACATCCACTGGGTAAAGATGTTTGTCCTAGAGTGTTGCCCACAGGTAGAAGATGCTCCTAGTGCTGTGGGGTCAGGACATCAGCACCTTCTTTTGGCCTCTGTGTATCCTCCCCACCCCCTCACCCTGCCACCTCACCCCTGCCCTCCTCTCTCATGTCAAGGTGTATACACTTAGTAAAGGAACAAATACAGTACATGCAATGCTGGAGGCTTTGAGGGGAACGAATAACCAGTGGTATTTAGTGTGAGAAAGCCCTGGGGTTCAGGTTTTAGAGCCTCTCTTGCCGAGACTAAACCATTTGCTGCTTCACACGGACAAAGTACTTGACGTTAACAGCTCCTCCTCGTCTCCTGTTTTCAGCCTAGCAGGGACTCTGTACTCAGACTGGTCATGAATTTAAGTTGCTCAGCTTCCATATGAGGCAAAGGAATCATGAACACAGGGTTCAGGATATGGTTATCAGGATATGGAGGAGGGGTAGGCATTGGCAGGTAGGGTGATGGGAACCATGTGGCTGTAAATAATCGTCAAGATTCTAACTTCAGTCTGGGGCAGTGGATTCGTGGGTGCTTATTACTTGCTTAAAAATCACCAAATAACTAACCTAGTAGCTAATAGCAGGTCACAGCTGGACCAGCATTAAGAGCGTGCCATAAACCCAGAGCTATGATTCATTCAATTCTGTGTCTCTGCAGTCTATACACAAACAATAAGCCAGTAGAAATGGAACCCGGAGGTCCACGCCTTCACCTTTCTTCCCTGCATCCCACCAATCAAATTGCATCTGTATTTGTAACATTAGAACATGCAAATTGAGTTCACTGCTGAGACAAGTAGAACAGGACAACTACATTTATTTTTTTAAAGCAATCTTGTATTTTCAGATTTAAAACTTGCCTCCTCGTTTCTTTGCTTTTGTTTTCTAATCCGTCACTCTTGCTAATTCTGTCCCAATTGTTCAAAACAGTTAAAGCGCCATTGTGAGGTGGCCACTCAGTGCCCCTCACCTCACCTGCTGTGCTGCTTCTCCCGGGCTAGCTGATTGTATGTTTACCTAACTCTAGTCAGCAAAGCGGGGCTTCCCTGGTGGCTCAGTGATAAAGAATCCTCTTGCCAATGCAGGAGACAAGGGTTTGATCCCTGAGTAGAGAAGATCCCCTGGAGAATAGAATAGCAACCCACTCCAGTGTTCTTACCCAGAAAATCCCATGGACAGAGGAGCCTGACAGGCTACAGTCCATGGGGTTGCAAAAGAGTTGAACACAACTTAGTGACTAAACAACAACAATTCAAGCCAGCAGAGAACCTGCTTTCCTAGGACTCACCTTCTCCTCTCCTTAGTGGGTAGATATTCCAACTTCCTAGATCTGTTTATTCCTCATTTTCCATTTACTCCTTTACTTTGGAAGCTACATATTACAGCTCATGTTCAAGAAAAGAAAAATTTGTTTGGAGACCTTGTATGTCCTGTGAGTCTGTGCTCAGTCACTTCAGTCCTGTCCAAATCTTTGTGACCACATGGCCTGTAGCCGGGCAGTCTCCTCTGTCCATGGGATTCACCAGGTGAGAATACTGGAGCTGGTCACCAGTTCTTCCTCTAGAGGATCTTCCCAACCCAGGAACTGAACCTCCATTTGCAAGTGGATTCTTTACTAACTGAGCCACCAAGGAAGCCCTGTATGTCCTGAGATATGTTTAATTCACACATAATTCAAATTGTGGCTGACTGAAAATAGCGTCATAGATTGAAAATCACTGTCTCTCAGAATTTCAAAGGTATTTTTTTAGTTTTCTGTTGCTGCCATACAAATTATGATTGCCTTAGTGGGTTAAGGGCTTTGCCGATGGCTCAGTTGGTAAAGAATCTGCCTACAATTCAGGAGGCCTGGGTTTGATCCCTGGGTTGGGAAGATCCCCTGGAGAAGGGAAAGGCTACCCACTCCAGTATTCTGGCCTGGAGAATTCCATGGACTGTGCAGTCTATGGGGTCACAAAGAGTCGGACAGGACTGAGCGACTTTCACTTTCACTTTAGTGGGTTAAACAAAACAAATGTATGCTTTTACACTTCCGTGGGCAGGTCAGAAGTCAGACACAGGTCTCAGGAGGACAAAAGTAAAGCTCAGGCAGGGCTCCATTTTCTTGTGTGGGCTCTGGGTCTGATCATTTCCTTGCCTCTTCCAGCTCCTGAGGCCTCTCACACTCTGTGGCTCATGGCGCCTTTCTGCCAGCTTCAAGGGTGGCTGCGTGGCACCTCTCTGATCTTCTCTAGTCTTATTTCCCCATCTCTCCTGCTCCTCTCCTACACTTTCAGGACCTTTGTGATTACACTGGGCCCACCTGAGTAGCACAGGGTACTCTCCCCTCTTAGTCAGCTGACAGCAGTCTTGATTCCAGCGGCAGCCTTCATTCTGCTTTGCCTGATGCTTTCACAGGTACTGGGGATGAGGACATGGACATCCTTGGGAGGCCGTTATTCCACCGACCAGCACTGCTCGTCTGCGTTCTAGCACTTCTGCTGAGAAACTGGAGGCTTTTCTGACTCCCAGTCCTATGCATGCAGCCCAAGATTACCTACCTTAGGTAGAGGCCAAACAAGGGGTCAAAGACTGTAATAAGAATCACTGCTTCTGCTCCGTCAAGTATTTAATATAGGCACCAACCTGTGTGATCCCCCCAGGCAGGTGATACTGCTTTGAGATTTTCACCAGGAGGATGAGCTTCAGGGGCTTCCACCAACACTGCTGTACCTATCGTGTGTTGGTTCTGCCGGTTGCTGAGTGTTCTGACTGTATACTTAGGTACTCAGGACTTAACCACAGAATAACCTCATGAATCCAGTATGAGTGGGACTTAAGCGACAATGCTATTCATAGATGAGAGGGGGACTTGTGACTTCCACAAGTCCTCCTCTTAACTATGAATCGCAATGTCTTTTTTCATGTCTAAGAATTGGTGGCCCAAAAGCCAGAGTCCAGTTATCTCCAAATGTGGACAATGGCCATTGCACAAGCCCCTTTGGAGAAAGGCCAGACCATTGACTAATGAGCTGACCCTGCTGACTGTAACAGTAACCGTGCTTTCTGTGCCACTAGGAGTGAGTTACTATGTGGCTTCTGCCACCCCAGAATCCAATCCCATGAACCTCATGGAATCAGGAAACCTATTTCTAGGTAGCATCCTCACATTCATTTTTAATGCTCGGAAGAAATCCACTTTGGTGGTTTTACATATCCCTGCGTTTCCATCACTGGTGTGTTTCTTTATTTCAAGGAGAGGTCTGGGCCCTCTCAGAGGATGTATTTAGGGTTGAATGCATGGGTCACACCTCCTAAATTCACTTTAGTATTACCATCTCTCAAAGTCTTTGCATTACTCTTTCTAACTTTTACTATATAATATCTCAAGTTCTTTTTGGCATAGACCACTATTGAGACCATGGACTTCCCTGGTGGCTCAGTGGTAAAGAATCCACATGCCAAGCAGGAGATGCAGGTTCCATCTCTGGGGCAGGAAGATCCTTTGGAAAAGGAAATGGCAACCCATTCCAGTATTTTTGCCAGGGAAATCCCATGGGTAGTGGAGCCTGGTGGGCTACAGTCTGTAGGGTTGCAAAAGAGTCAGACATGACTTAGCAACTAAGCCACCATCACTACTGAGCCCAGAGATAATAGAAACTCAGAAAACAATTAAAACTATTCTCAGGGCTACAAACAGCTAAAAATTATCTTAAAAAGTAAGAACAATTTTGGAGCTCTTATACTTCCTGATTTTAAAACTTATTACAAAGTTATAGAAAAAAAAAAAAAACTGTGATACTGGCATAAAGATAGTCATACAGATCAATGGAATAGAATAAACCCTCACATATATGATCAAGAAATTTTCAACCAGGCTGCCAAGACCAAAGAGGAAAAGGAGTCTTTTCAGCAAAAGGTGTTAGGAAAACTGGATATCCATATGCAGGAGAAAGAATTTGAACCCATGCAAGATGGATCAATTACCTAAAGAGCTAAAGCTATAAAACTCTTAGAAGAAAACATAGGGGGGAAAAAAGTCTTCATAACTTTGTATTTGGCAATGATTTCTTGGACTTGGCACCAAAAGCACAGGTGACAAAAGTTAAGAAGTTAAAAATTAAAAGTTTTAATCAAAATTAAAAGTTTCTATTCATCAGATGAAATAGCAGAGTAAAAAGACAACCTTTAGAATGGAAATATACTTGGAAATCATATATTTGAGAAGACATTAATATCCAGAATATACAAAGAACTTCTACAACTCAACAACAATAACAACAAAATTCAATTTTAAAACAGTCAAAGGGCTTGAATAGACATTATTCCAAAGAAGATACACAAATGGCCAAAAAACACATGAAAGAAATTTCAAGATCACTTATTAGGGAAATACAAATCAAAATCACAGTGAGATAACATTGCACACCCAGTTAGGATGGCTACTATTAAACAAAAAATGGAAAAAAGAACACCAGTTGTTGGTGAGAATGTGTGGAAACAGTAACTGTTTGACACAGCTGGTAGGAATGTAAAATGGAATAGCTGCTGTGGGAAACAGTATAGCAATAACTCAAAAAATTAAAAATAGAATGCCATATGATCCAGAAATTTCACTTCTGGTTATATACCTAGAGGAACTGAAAGCAGAGTTTCAAAGAGACATTTGTACATCCATGTTCATAACAGCATTTTCCACAAGAGGCAAAAGGTAGAAGCAACCCGAGTTGATGAATGGCAGAAAAATGTGGTATGCACACACAAAGAAACGTTATTCAGCCTTTAAAAAAGAAGGAAATTCTGACACATGCTACAGCGTGGATGAAACTTGAGGGCTTTATGCTTTGTGAATAAGCCAGTAACAAAAAGACAAATCATGTATGACTTCATTTCCATATGGGTACACAGATTAGTCAAATTCAGAAGAGAGTTGTTTAATGGGTGTAGAGTTCAGTTTTGCCAGATGAAAAAAGGTTCTGGAGGTTAGTTGTACAATATAAATGTATTTAACAAGACTTAACTATACACTTAAAAATATGGTAAATACTGTTATATGAATTTTAACCACAAGTGTAAAAAAAGCATATAAGTTGCACGTGAAAAACAAAAAGTCATTCTTGGTAACCTAAACTTAATCCACTGACTCCAGAATCTCTGGTGTATATTCCCATGTTGATAAACTCAACCTCATCTACATTTTTATTTCTCCCTCCCTCTTCTAACACTCTGATAATCTATGCTCAGATATGTTACCTATGTATTTGTAGATTTCAATTATTTAAATCACGCAATTTGTTTGGTATGAAATATCTCTCCTTTGAATTTGGTGATGTCAGTGGCCCCTGCAGCCCCTGGGATCTACAGGCAAATAGGAGTTAATAGGGGTGGGACTTGAAGAGGCTTGACATTTCATTTCAAGGAGTCCTCTTGATGAGGTTAGTACGTAAGCAGAGTGGACCAACCTCAGCAGGTGGAGAGAGGAAATTGCTTCTTCATGCAAGAAAGGCTCAATGAAGTTTGGAATTATTGAAGTGGTCTGAATTGCCCACAGATACACCTGCTTCAGTTTCAGGGTGCTGCCTTTCCCCTGTAAATGCCTTTACTTTTACATTAGAGACCAAGTGAGGCTGTCAATTCAACCGATGTACTTCAGCCGGCCACTATGTTTGATTAACCACTGTATTAGCTACATGAACTCTGCACTTTTGAGAAACAAAAAATTCTTTTAGGGCAATCGTGGAATATCCCTCATCCTCTGATATAAAGTTTTCAGTCTGTCATTCTCTGTAGAAACTGTTATAGCTGAGTTAAAAGCAACTGTCCCATCTCACAACTTGTCTACTTCTTATGTCCATTATAATGGTCAATCTCCATAGCCACTGAAGCTCTGCCTTCCATAGGCAAGCCGTTCCAAATGACTGTGGTAGGCCATTTAAGTGACCGCTCAGCCAAAGCATCCTCTGGAACCCCTGAGCCTCTTCCTGTGATGCTAACCCATCTTCACTGACTGTAAACCTAGGAAACTAGATAATGAATTCTGGATTCCCATTCCTTTGAAAGTCTATAGACCTGTCAATATTTCTGGAACAAAAATTGTTTTTTGATTCAAGCATTAAATTTTTTTTTAGTTGAAGTATGGTTGATTTACAATGTTGTGTTCATTTCTGCTGTATAGTAAAGTGACTAAGTCATGACATACTTTTTCATTTTCTTTTTCATTATGATTTATCACAGGATACTGAATATAGTTCCCTGTGCTATACAGTGGGACCTAGTTGCTTACAAATTCATTACTAATCTTTGTTACAGAAAATGAAGCCACTCTAGCTAGTTTAAATCACTGGGAGGGGTCTTTGACCTTCACACAGCTTCTACATCATATAGTTCACTTCTCCTTCCATGTCCGACTGACTGTGTCTACTTGCCAGAACCTAGGTCACATGAAGATTGCTAATTGCAAATGTTGTAGTGTAGGTAATTCTTAAAAAGCATTCCAGGCTTTGTAGTATAAGAAAGTTGGAATGGATGTCATATGAACCAGCATGATGTAGCTCATGTAGCAAAGATCCATAGGAAGTAATCTCTCTGTCTTTGAAAGTCTGAAAATTAGTTCATTATCTCTCTGAAATGATAGTTTAGCTGTGTAAAGAATAAAATAGCAGGTTGACTGATGTTTTCCCAAAACATTTTGAGGATGTTATTGTTTCTGGATTCTATTGTTATTGATAAGAAGAGTGTTCTGTTTGTATTTTCTTTGTGGGTAGCTTTAAAGATTTTAATTTTTGAACGTTTACTACCATATCTGGATGTATATTTGTTTTTATTTATTCTGTTTAGAACTGCCTAATCTCTCATCAAAAGATTCATATCTTTTTTCAGTTCTGAAAAATTACCTGGCAATATCATATTAAATATATATCCCCATTTTCTGTTTTTCTTACCGTGTAACTCTTTATTTGCCATTCATTAAAGCTTCTTGTTTGATGCTCTTTTCATACTTTTCATCTTCTTATCTCTGTTTTCTAGATTACATGCTTTCCAGAGATCTTTTAATTCACTACTTCTCTTTAGCTGAATCTAGTCATGTATTAATTGATTTTTAAAATTTGAATGACTAATTTCTTTCATTGCCAATGTGACCATGTGCTCCTTTTTGAGATAGGCCTGCACTTTTCTCTTAATGTCTTCTCTTTGTATTATGTACCATTCTTCCCTTTATCTATGTGAACAGTTTATTGATTCTTATGGTGAAGTCCCTCAGGGATGAAGCTAATGTCTGTATTTCCTTGGCTGGAAATCTTCCTGTTTGTTTTACCTGCTAACTCTCCTTTATGAAGGTGGATTTCCTTATGTGTTGTGTAATTTTTGCTTATGAGCTCATATTTGGTAGGTGGTGTTTTCTGGAGAAGTACTGTGGAAATGCCAGGCATATGCATTATTCTGAGGAAGGGGATAGTATTTGCCTCTATTGATGGCCCCTGAATTTTGGATGAATTGTTTCATTGTGGTTTAATCAAACTTTATTTTTTGACTCTATCATAATTTTAAAATGCATTTATTGATATGATAATCCCCTATCTTTAGATGAAAGTTTGGAAAGTCTCTATGTCTTTTAAAAGTAAGCTTTTATCTTTTAAAAATCAATTCAGTTCAGTTGCTCACTTGTGTTCGACTCTTTGAGACCCCATGGACTGCAGCATGCCAGGCTTCCCTGTCCATCACCAACTTCTGGAGCTTGCTCAAACTCATGTCCATCGAGTCGGTGATGCCATCCAACCATCTCATCCTCTGTTGTCCCCTTCTCCTTCTGCCCTCAATCTTTGCCAGCATCAGGGTCTTTTCCAAAGAGTCAGTTCTTCACATGAAATGGCCAAAGTTTCGGAGCTTCAACTTCAGCATCAGTCCTTCCAACGAATGTTTGGCACTGATTGGCTTTACTATTGACTGGTTTGATCTTCTTGGAGTCTGAGGGACCCTCGAGAGTCTTTTCCAACACCACAGTTCAAAAGTATAAATTCTTCAGTGCTCAGCCTTCTTTTTTTTAAAAAAAAATTAATTAATTAATTTTACTTTACAATATTGTATTGGTTTTGCCATACATTGACTTGAATCCACCATAAGTGTACATGTGTTCCCCATCCTGAATCCCCCTCCCACTTCCCTCCCCATCCCATCCCTCTGGGTCATCCCAGTGCACCAGCCCTGATCACCCCATATCATGCATCAAACCTGGACTGGTGATTCATTTTACATATGATATTTTACATGTTTCAGTGTCATTCTCCCATATCATCCTGCCCTCGCCCTCTCCCACAGAGTCCAAAAGGCTGTTCTATGCATCTGTGTCTCTTTTGCTGTCTGGCATACAGGGTTATTGTTACCTTTTTCTCAGTTCCATATATATGCGTTAGTATACTGTATTGGTGTTTGTCTTTCTGGCTTACTTCATTCTGTATAATAGGCTCCAGTTTCATACACCTCATTAGAACTGATTCAAATGTATTCTTTTTAATGACTGAGAAATATTCCATTGTGTATATGTACCACAGCTTTCTTATCCATTCATCTGCTGATGGACATCTAATCAGCCTTCTTTATAGTCCAACTCTCACATCCATACATGACTGCTGGAAAAACCGTAGCTCTGACTAGACGGACCTTTGTAGGCAAAGTAATATCTCTTCTTATTAATATGCTGTCTAGGTTTGTCATAACTTTTTAAGGGTCTTTTAATTTCACAGCTGTAGTCACTGCAGTGATTTTGGAGCGCCCCCCCCCCAGCCAAATAAAGTTTGTCAGTGTTTCCATAGGTTTCGATTTACAGAAAAATTAGGAGAGTACTCAGAGTCCTCTTCTACTCCACACCTAATTTCCCCTATTAGAAACATCCTGTATTTGTATGGTATATGTGTTACAATTAATGAACTAATACTGATACACTGTTGTTAACTAAAGACCATGCTTATGCTCAGCCACTCATTCATGTCAAACACTTTGTGATCCCTATGGACCATAGCCCACCAGGCTCCTCTGTCCATGGCATTCTCCAGGCAAGAATACTGGAGTGGGTTGCCATGCCCTCCTCCAGGGGATCTTATAGACCCTGAACTAAAGTCCATACTTTATTCAAATTTCCTTAGTTTATACCTCATCCCACCCAGGATAGCACATTATAGTCACCCTGTCTTGTCTCCTCTAGAATTTAACAGTTTCATAAACTTTCCTTGTTTTTGATGATCTTTACAGTTTTGAGGAAGACTTTTCCCCTCAACTGAGATTTATGTGATGTTTCCCTTATGATTAAACTAGGGTTTGGGAAAGGAGGAAGGTGATATTTTTATCATTATCATATCAAAGATGCATATTATGAGCATGGAAGTCAGCAGGTACAGACCTTGAAGATAAAGTAGCTGCATGAATTATTTAGAATTCTGTTTTGTAGGAGATCTGTCTCTCCTCTTCCATTTATTCACTTATTCAACCATTTTTTAACATCATGGACTCATGGATATTAATTGTACACTTTGGGTTACCATTTATTTATTTATATTGTTTCCCAAATTATTCCAGTTTTGGCCATTGGAAACTCTTCCAATTGACTCCTGTATCCATTTGATATACCCCCATCAATGTGGGATTTTTTAAAGTATTTCCTTACTTTCTGTCACTGTAAGATATGCTAGGATCAGCTTGTTTAATTCTTGCCCCAGGTTTAGAATCTGCTTTTCTTCAAAGTATTTTGGTTCCTTTCCTTTGGGCTCCAAAATCACTGCAGTGACTACAGCCATGAAATTAAAAGACACTTGCTCCTTGGAAGAAAAGTTGTGACCAACCTAGACAACATATTAAAAAGCAAAGACATTACTTTGCTGACAGAAGTCCATCTAGTCAAAGCTATGGCTTTTCCAGTAGTCATGTAGGGATGTGAGAGTTGGACTATAAAGAAGACTGAGCACTGAAGAATTGATGCTTTTTGAACTGTAGTGTTGGATGTTTTTGAACTGTGGTATTCTGGTTCCTTTTTTTTGGAGAATGGTATTAGAAACCAAGTATTGGGTGCTAGAGGTACCCATTGTTACTGGATTGTCTTTAGAAACTTCCAGAAGACTGAAGAAATATATACATGTTTATTAACCTTGTGCATGCACACATATCTGTAAATATTTCTGTATGTAACTATCTATTCCTTTATTAAGGTAGACATGAGTCCATACTGATATCTCTAACTTTAATCCATTGTCAAATAGATCATTTTAACCTCCTCTCCTTGCATATATCCCTTGCATTGTGAATTTCCACTCCAACAGTGAGAAACCTATCTGAAACCATTTGCTATCCTTTGACTTAACTGTTCAATCTCATTGTATATGTAGAGTAGTAGGAGAGATAAGAGTCCTACTTGATGGGGTGACTTCATCCTCTCTGGTATGGGCAGGTGGTTAAAGCCAACTTTTTCTTCTAGGTGCTCTCAAGGGATCTGCAGGGACTTTTCAAGGCCCCAACAACCATCAGTCACAATCCTCAAAACAAAAGAGATGCATTTGATTCTCTGAAACTCTCTGCCCTCAACCTTGAGTTCACATTCTGTACTTCAAGCTCTTCCGCATAGCTCCAGCCACATGCTCTTTCTCCCACGTGATCTATGCTTTGTTCACAGAAAACACTGGTACATCTTTTTCTATGTGCTGTGCTGTGCTTAGTCACTCAGTCATGTCCACCTCTTTGAGATCCCATGGACTGTAGCCTGCCAGGCTCCTTTCTCCATGGGGATTATCCAGGCATGGGTTGTCTACTGGAGTGGGTTGTCAAGCCCTTCTCCAGGGAGTCTTCCCAACCCAGGGACTGAACCGAGGTCTCTGGCATTGCAGGCAGATTCAGTGTTTACTGTCTGAGCCACCAGAGAAGCCCAAGGATAGTGGAGTGGGTAGCTTATCCCTTCTCCAGGGAATCTTCCTGACCCAGGGACTGAACTGGTGTCTCTGGCATTGCAGGCAGATTCTTTGCCAGCTGAGCCACAAGGGAAGCCTGTCTTTCTCTGTACATTAGAGCCATGCAGGCTCTTGTGGCCTGGTGGTCTTCTGTTGGCTACACCACCTAGCAATGTCAGTCCTTATCCTTCCTTCCGTGATGGCCTGAAATCAGACACCTGTCCACAGTACCCCCAGGCTCCAGAGGACTCATATCAGGCTCTCAAGGAAGCTCCTTCATTAGGCTTGAGATAAGAGAATAAAACCTCACTTCCTATCTGAAGCTGCAGTCGGGGGTGAAGGGGAACTAAAAGGTAACATCTCTCTTCAAATAAATGTTTTCCATAAATTTCTCTCCCTCTTCAAATCCAAGTCCTCCCTACATCCTTGATTTAGGAAGAGAAAGTATGGTTTGAGCTTTGTTTCACATTCACTTTAGTGTCCATCTGCTAGCCATGGAATTGGTCTCTCAGTGAAACTAAAACCAGAAGGGTCCAACTTTATATATAAAATAAGAATCAGAGTTTCTGGTAATCAGAGCCTTCTACCCTTGACAGGGCACCAGTACTCGATCCAGACATAGTCACTTCAAAGAAAGCACTATCTCTGAACCAAAAAATGCTACAGGTATGTTTAGATCTTAAATAGTCAAAGTAATCTTACCAATCAGAGATTTGGTTTTCTTTCTAGGTGAGCTAAATCTCTTCTCTCCTTTATTTTACAAAGTTTTGCTGATGCACTTTTTCTCACCTAAATTTTTGCTTTATTAAAGTTTATTTTTTACCTCTGTCAGACCCCAAGTATTTGTTAAGTCTTTGGAACTTGTTCCTTCTTATACATCTAAGCTATAGAAAACAGAAAATAAATCTTTTTAAATTGCACTCTCATCCTACAACCATTCTAATCACTAATTCATTATATATATATATATATGTAATAGATTACATTATATATAAAACATATGAAAGATTATATTATATATATTACATATATACAATAGATGCTTTAGGATTGTCTATGTATATGATCATGTCATGTGCAAATAAAGACAGTTCTATTTCTTTCTAATATATATGACTTTTACATCTTTTACTTGTCCTATTGTACTAACTAGATTTTCCTGTACAATCGTGAATAGAAGTGGTGAGTATGTATTTCAGACATTGTATTTTTCAGTTTTAAAATTTTCACTTAGTTCCAGATTTTTGACCATTCATGTGAGTGTGTAGTGGTAACTCATTGTTGTTTGAACTTGCATTTCCCTGATAACCAATGATTTCAGCATCTCTTCATATGCTTATTTTCTGCATGCGTATCTTCTTTGGTGAGGTATCTACTGAGTTCTTTGGCCCATTTTTAAATCACATTGTTTTCTTATTGTTGAGTTTTAAGAATTTTAACAGTCCTTCATCAGATATTCTTTCCAAATAGTTTCTTCCAGTCTATGGCTTGTCTTCTTAGTCTCCTGACATTCTCTTTCACAGAGGAGAAGTTGTTTTTTTTATTTTTAAAAAATATTTATTTTAGTTCCATTTTAATAATTTTTATCTTCAACAGCAATTACCAGAGCTTTTTATGCCACCAGTATAGAAATGCCATTCTTATTTTATTATTTTTTATAATTTCTATTCATTTGCTGAGATTATCAATCTGTTTTTCATTCTGCATATGTTTTCTTATAAAATATTTGAATAGTTATAATAACAGTGGTTTTCAAGTTCCTTGTCTGCTAATTGCAGCATCTAGGTCATTTCAGCAGAGAAGACAATAGCACTCCTCCAGTACTCTTGCCTGGAAAATCCCATGGTCATTTCAGAACTGGTTTCTATTGTATGATTTTTCTCTAGCATATGGTTTACATTTTTCTGTTTCTTTTCATTCCTACTGATTTTAGATTGATTACACACTGGATACATAATGCTGTGTTGAAAAGACGCTGCATTTTATGCTTCTCTGAAGGATTTTATCTTTCTTATTTTGGGCTGCTGCTGCTAAGTCGCTTCAGTCGTGTCCGACTCTGTGCGACCCCATAGACGGCAGCCTACCAGGTGCCCCCGTCCCTGGGATTCTCCAGGCAAGAACACTGGAGTGGGTTGCCATTTCCTTCTCCAATGCATGAAAGTGAAAAGTGAAAGTGAAGTCCCTCAGTCCTGTCTGACTCTTAGTGATCCCATGGACTGCAGTCTACCAGGCTCCCCCGTCCATGGGATTTTCCAGGCAAGAGTAGTGAAGTGGGGTGCCATTGCCTTCTCTGCTTATTTTGGCCTAGCAGGTGGTTAACCTTGATATCCCATGAGGTGTGCAGCAGCTGAAATGTTTTCTCTGTCCCTCCGACTTCTACCCACCACCTATCACCTGGGGCCTCCCTGAAACATCTATAGTTTAGTGGGCTGCCAACAAGTTTGGCTCAGTTTATGTTGTGGTTTTTTGGTTCACCTCTTCTGTAACTTCTCTACAATTTCTCCCCCTAACTTTCTAGCTACTCCACAAGCCCTGCCCTTCATCTTGTGCCATCTTACAGAGTAAGGCGCTGGCTTTCTACTACCCCAAGTTTCCTCCACACTGGGGAATGTCAGTAGACAAAGAGCCTCACAAATCACACTATTTGTAATTGTTGAATTTTAAGAGTGTACTCTTGTACATTCGGTGGCAGCAATGGCACAGAAGTGGGGCGGCAGCGATGGCACATGAACGCGGCCGAGAGGAGCTACCCCAGGCCAGTGGTCAGGGGCTGCCACCTAGAGGAGCTACCCCCTGTCCGAGGTAAGGAGCAGCGGCTGCGCTTTGCTGGAACAGCCATGAAGAGAGACCCCACGTCCAAGGTAAGTGAAACCCAAATAAGACGGTAGGCAATGAGAGAGGGCATCAGAGGGCAGACAGACTGAAAACACAATCACAGACAACTAGCCAATCTGATCACGTGGACCACAGCCTTGTCTAACTCAATGAGACGAAGCCATGGCATATGGGGCCACCCAAGACGGATGGGTCATGGTGGAGAGGTCTCACAGAATGTGGTCCACTGGAGAAGGGAATGGCAAACCACTTCAGTATTCTTGCTTTGAGAACCCCATGAACAGTATGAAAAGGCAAAAAGATAGGACACTGAAAGATGAACTCCCCAGGTTGGTAGGTGCCCAATATGCTACTGGAGATGAGTGGAGAAATAACTCCAGAAAGAATGAAAGTTTGGAGCCAAAGTAAAAACAACACCCAGTTGTGAATAGGACTGGTGATAGAAGCAAGGTTCGATGCTGTAAAGAGCAATATTGCATAGAAACCTGGAATGTTAGGTCCATGAATCAAGGCATATTGGAAGTGATCAAACAGGAGATGGCAAGAGTGAACATCGACATTCTAGGAATCAGTGAACTAAGATGGACTGGAATGGGTGAATTGAACTCAAATGACCATTATATCTACTACTGTGGGCAGGAATCCCTTATAAGAAATGGAGTAGCCATCATAGTCAACAAAAGAGTCTGAAATGCAGTACTTAGATGCAATCTCAAAAATGACAGAATGATCTTTGTTGGTTTCCAAGGCAAACCATTCAATATCATGGTAATCTAAGTCTACGCCCTGGCCAGTAATGCTGAAGAAGCTGAAGTTGAACTGTTCTATGAAGACCTACAAGAACTTCTAGAACTCACACCCAAAAAAAGATGTCCTTTTCATTATAGGGGACTGGAATGCAAAAGTAGGAAGGCAAGAAATACCTGGAGTAACAGGCAAATTTGGCCTTGGGGTACAGAATGAAGCAGGGCAAAGGCTAATAGAGTTCTGCCAAGAGAATGCACTGGTCAAGCAGACAGCCTCTTCCAGCAACATAAGAGAAGACTCTACACATGGACATCAGCAGATGGTCAACACCAAAATCAGATTGATTATATTCTTTGCAGCCAAAGATGGAGAAACTCTATACAGTCAGCAAAAAGAAGACCAGGAGCTGACTGTGGCTCAAATCAAGTACTCCTTATTGTCAAATTCATACTTAAATTGAAGAAAGTGGAGAAAACCACTAGACCATTCAGGTATGACCTAAATCAAATCCCTTACGACTATACAATGGAAGTGAGAAATAGATTTAAAGGGACTAAATCTGATAGACAGAGTGCCTGATGAACCATGTATGGAGGTTCCTGACACTGTACAGGAGACAGGAATCAAGACCATCCCCAAGAAAAAGGAATGCAAAAAAGCAAAATGGCTGCCTGAGGAGGCCTTACAAATAGCTGTGAAAAGAACAGAAGGGAAAAGCAAAGGAGAAAAGGAAGGAAATATATAAGCATCTGAATGCAGAGTTCCAAAGAAGAGCAAGGAGAGATGAGAAAGCCTTCCTCAGTGATCAGTGCAAAGAAATAGAGGAAAACAACAGAATGGGAAAGACTAGAGATCTCTTCAAGAAAATTAGAGATACCAAGGGAACATTTCATGCAAAGATGGCTCCATAAAGGACAGAAGTGTTAGGGACCTAACAGAAGCAGAAGATATTATGAAGAGGTGGCAAGAATACACAGAAGAACTGTACAAAAAAGATCTTCATGACCAAGATAATCACGATGATGTGATCACTCACCTAGAGCCAGACATCCTGGAATGTGAAGTCAAGTGAGCCTTAAGAAGCATCACTACGAACAAAGCTAGTGGAGGTGATGGAATTCCAGTTGAGCTATTTCAAATGCTGAAAGATGATGCTGTGAAAGTGCTGCACTCAATATGCCAGCAAATTTGGAAAACTCAGCAGTGGCCACAGGACTGGAAAAGATCAGTTTTCATTCCAATTCCAAAGAAAGGCAATGCCAAAGAAAGCTCAAACTACTGCACGATTGCACTCATCTCACATGCGAGTAAAGTAATGCTTAAAATTCTCCAGCCAGGCTTCAGCAATACATGAGCTGTGAACTTCCAGATGTTCAGGCCAGTTTTAGAAAAGGCAGAGGAACCAGAGATAAAATTGCCAATATCCGCTGAATCATGGAAAAAGGAAGAGAGTTCCAGAAAAACATCTATTTCTGCTTTACTGACTATGCCAAAGCCTTTGACTGTGTGGATCACAATAAACTGTGGAAAACTCTGAAAGAGATGGACATATCAGACCATCTGACCTGCCTCTTGAGAAGCCTGTATGCAGGTCAGGAAGCAACAGTTAGAACTGGACATGGAACAACAGACTGGTTCCATATAGGAAAAGGAGTACATCAAGCCTGTATATTGTCACCCTGCTTATTTAACTTCTATGCAGAGTATGTCATGAGAAACGCTGAGCTGGAGGAAGCATAAGCTGGAATTAAGATTGCGGGGAGAAATATCAATAACCTCAGATACGCAGATGACACCACCCTTATGGCAGAAAGTGAAGAAGAACTAAAGAGCCTCTTGATGAACATGAAAGAGGAGAGTGAAAAAGTTGGCTTAAAGCTCAACATTCAGAAAATGAAGATCATGGCATCCGGTCCCATCACTTCATGGGAAATAGATGGGGAAACAGTGGAAAAAGTGCTGACTTTATTTTTCTGGGCTCCAAAATCACTGCAGATGGTGATTGCAGCTATGAAATTAAAAGATGCTTATTCCTTGGAAGGAGAGTTATGACCAACCTAGACAAAGCATATTCAAAAACAGAGACATTACTTTGTCAACAAAAGTCCATCTAGTCAAGGCTATGGTTTTCCAGTGATCATGTATGGATGTGAGAGTTGGACTATAAGGAAAGCTGAGATCTGGAGAATTGATGCTTTTGAACTGTGGTGATGGAGAAGACTCCTGAGAGTCCCTTGGACTGCAAGGAGATCCAACCAGTCCATCCTTAAGTCCTGGGTATTCATTGGAAGGACTGATGTTGAAGCTGAAACTCCAATACTTTGGCCACCTGATGCGAAGAGCTGACTCATTTGAAAAGACCCTGATGCTGGGAAAGATTCAGGGCAGAAGGAGAAGGGGACGATAGAGGATGAGATGGCTGATGGCATCACTGAGGCGATGGACATGGGTTTGGGTGGACTCCGGGAGTTGGTGATTGACAGGTAGGCCTGGCGTGCTGGGATTCATGGGGTTGCAAAGAGTTGGACAAAACTGAGCAACTGAACTGAACTGAACTGAACTTGTCTAGTTTCTATATACTTT
Source organism: Bos grunniens (assembly GCF_055505025.1). Classification (NCBI taxonomy): domain Eukaryota; kingdom Metazoa; phylum Chordata; class Mammalia; order Artiodactyla; family Bovidae; genus Bos; species Bos grunniens. The sequence continues at coordinate 1,862,161 of NC_141179.1, read as the reverse complement.
TTTGTCACTTTCCAATGTTTTCTTACAAATGTTTTAAAATGTTTTCCCAGATTTTTATTTGTTACTAAGAAAGATGAATCTAACTGATATATAATGCTATTATGATTCTTAATGAGTTTTTAATGTTGTTTCTCAGCCTGGGCTTTCCATACCCCAAGAGCAGTATGAATTTGGCCCCACATTCAAGTGTAGAACTGGCTTGGATCTCTGATTTCTTGTGAGTAACACTATTTCCCACCAATGGTCCAGGGTAAATGGAAAGCTTCTATACCACTTCCCCTGACCAATCAATATTCTAGTTCCATTTCTGCCATTCAACCTGATAGAAGCCACTTTTAGGCTTGCAACTTTAGGTAGAAAGTTCCAGCTCTGACCCATCCTCTCTCCCTGCTCTATGAATGTGGCCTCCATACTCACAAAGGCAATACAGCTCCAGCATCTAAAATGTATATTCAATCCTGAATTCCCAATGAGTAGTTCTAATATCAAGACTTGATAGTAGAAGTTTAGCTGTTCGTTTACTCCTTGTTTGTGGAATTTGGGTTTTTTTCATTTCTTAGTTTTAAACAACATTGCTTTGTGCTTGTAAAAGACATGAAGCATCCTGCATCAGCTTGGTCACACATTTTCAACAGAAGCCCAATAATTCATTTTGCTTAAGGATTTCTTAAAGTATTTTTTTTAAAAATTCAGTTTCTATTATGTGTTAACTACTTGAGAGATGGTGTGCAACTTCAAGTTAAAAGCCTACATAAGAGTCACCAAAAATGACTCTTGATGTGAAAATGATGTGCACATTGCAAATGAGAATTCTGAGGGAAATTGCAATTTTATAGACAAATAAAATCATTCGGAAATTATTCAACAAGTATTGATCTAGGCATTTTAAGTGCTAGAAATGTAGTGAATTTTCACTGCTAACACTGAATGGTGAAGTGTTACTGCCCTCTTTTATAACTGAGAAAATTGAGACTCAGAAAGTGAGGCTGAAGCGATTTGTCCAAGTTCACACAACTGGTGAGAAGTTCTAACAGGATGTTAGACCCAAGTCTTTCTAACTCCAGTGGTTATGCTCTTGACCACTACTCTGTGCAGCTGTGGGTCTTGCCAAGAATGATCTAGTAGCCATCTTTAAAACCTGGAGTAGATAGTCCAGTGAGGAGGCTGATTTTAAACAATGGTTTAAACACTTTGGGGATGCTAAATGAATGTAGAGCTACTGAAGTAGCCCCACATCAGGTAGATTTTTGGCAGTCAATGACTTAAATTTGTGGCTTCAACAGTTCACTAAGGACCCTGGAGGTCCATGATGATATGTCAATCAGTCAGTTCAGTCACTCAGTCGTGTCCGACTCTTTGCGACCCCATGAATCACAGCACACCAGGTCTCCCTGTCCATCACCAACTCCCAGAGTTCACTCAAACTCATGTTCATTGAGTTGGTGATGCCATCCAGCCATCTCATCCTCTGTCGTCCCCCTTTCCCCCTGCCCCCAATCCCTCCCAGCATCAGAGTCTTTTCCAATGAGTCAACTCTTCGCATGAAGTGGCCAAAGTACTGGAGTTTCAGCTTTAGCATAATTCCTTCCAAAGAACACCCAGGGCTGATCTCCTTTAGAACGGACTGGTTGGATCTCCTTGCCGTCCAAGGGACTCTCAAGAGTCTTCTCCAACACCACAGTTCAAAAGCATCAATTCTTCAGTGCTCAGCTCTCTTCACAGTCCAACTCTCACATCCATACATGGCCACTGGAAAAACCATAGCCTTGACTAAACGGACCTTTGTTGGCAAAGAAATGTCTCTGCTTTTCAATATGCTATCTACGTTGGTCATAACTTTTCTTCCAAGGAATAAGCGTCTTTTAATTTCATGGCTACAGTCACAATCTGCAGCGATTTTGGAGCCCAAAAAGATAAAGTCTGACACTGTTTCCACTGTTTCCCCATCTATTTTCCATCAAGTGATGGGACCCGATGCCATGATCTTCATTTTCTGAATGTTGAGCTTTAAGCCAACTTTTTCACTCTCCTCTTTCACTTTCATCAAGAGGCTTTTTAGTTCCTCTTCACTTTCTGCCATAAGGGTGGTGTCATCTGCCTATCTGAGGTTATTGATATTTCTCCCAGCAATCTTGATTCCAGCTTGTGCTTCTTCCAGCTCAGCGTTTCTCATGATGTACTCTGCATAGAAGTTAAATAAGCAGGGTGACAATATACAGGCTTGATGTACTCCTTTTCCTATATGGAACTAGTCTGTTGTTCCATGTCCAGTTCTAACTGTTGCTTCCTGACCTGCATACAGGCTTCTCAAAAGGCAGGTTAGGTGATCTGATATGCCCATCTCTTTCAGAATTTTCCACAGTTTATTGTGATCCACACAGTCAAAGGCTTTGGCATAGTCAGTAAAGCAGAAATAGATGTTTTTCTGGAACCCTCTTCCTTTTTCCAGGATCCAGCAGATGTGGCAATTTTATCTCTGGTTCCTCTGCCTTTTCTAAAACTGGCTTGAACATCTAGAGGTTCACAGTTCATGTATTGCTGAAGCCTGGCTGGAGCAATTTTAAGCATTACTTTACTAGCATGTGAGATGAATGCAATTGTGTGGTAGTTTGGGCATTCTTTTTCATTGCCTTTCTTTGGAATTGGAATGAAAACTGATCTTTTCCAGTCCTGTGGACACTGCTGAGTTTTCCAAATTTGCTGGCATATTGAGTGCAGCACTTTCACAGCATCATCTTTCAGCATTTGAAATAGCTCAACTGGAATTCCATCACTTCCACTAGCTTTGTTCGCAGTGATGCTTCCTAAGGCTCACTTGACTTCACATTCCAGGATGTCTGGCTCTAGGTGAGTGATCACATCATCGTGATTATCTTGGTCATGAAGATCTTTTTTGTACAGTTCTTCTGTGTATTCTTGCCACCTCTTCATAATATCTTCTGCTTCTGTTAGGTCCCTAACACTTCTGTCCTTTATGGAGCCATCTTTGCATGAAATGTTCCCTTGGTATCTCTAATTTTCTTGAAGAGATCTCTAGTCTTTCCCATTCTGTTGTTTTCCTCTATTTCTTTGCATTGATCACTGAGGAAGGCGTTCTTATCTCTTCTTGCTATTCTTTGGAACTCTGCATTCAGATGCTTATATCTTTCCTTTTCTCCTTTGCTTTTCCCTTCTGTTCTTTTCACAGCTATTTGTAAGGCCTCCCCAGGCAGCCATTTTGCTTTTTTGCATTTCTTTTCCATGGGGATGGTCTTGATCCCTGTCTCCTGTACAATGTCACAAACCTCAGTCCATAGTTCATCAGGCACTCTATCTATCAGATCTAGGCCTTTAAATCTATTTCTCACTTCCACTGTATAATCATAAGGGATTTGATTTAGGTCATACCTGAATGGTCTAGTGGTTTTCCCTACTTTCTTCAATTTAAGTCTCAATTTGGCAATAAGGAGCTCATGATCTGAGCCACAGTCAGCTCCCGGTCTTGTTTTTGCTGACTGTATAGAGCTTCTCCATCTTTGGCTGCAAAGAATATAATCAATCTGATTTCGCTGTTGACCATCTGGTGATGTCCATGTGTAGAGCCTTCTCTTGTGTTGTTGGAAGAGGGTGTTTGCCAAGACCAGTGCGTTCTCTGGGCAAAATTCTATTAGCCTTTGCCCTGCTTCATTCTGTATTCCAAGGCCAAGTTTGCCTGTTACTCCAGGTATTTCTTGCCTTCCTACTTTTGCATTCCAGTCCCCTATAATGAAAAGGACATCTTTTTGGGTGTTAGTTCTAAAACGTCTTGTAGGTCTTCATAGAACCGTTCAACTTCAGCTGCTTCAGCTATGGTTGGGGCATAGACTTGGATTACTGTGATATTGAATGGTTTGCCTTGGAAACGAACAGAGATCATTCTGTCGTTTTTGAGATTGCATGCAAGTACTGCATTTTGGACTCTTTTGTTGACCATGATGGCTACTCCATTTCTTCTAAGGGATTCCTGCCCACAGTAGTAGATATAATGGTCATCTGAGTTCAATTCACCCATTCCAGTCCATTTTAGTTCGCTGATTCCTAGAATGTCGATGTTCACTCTTGCCATCTCCTGTTTGACCACTTCCAATTTGCCCTGATTCATGGACCTAACATTCTAGGTTCCTATGCAATATTGCTCTTTACAGCATCGAACCTTGCTTCTATCACCAGTCACATCCACAACTGGGTATAGTTTTTGCTTTGGCTCCATCCCTTCATTCTTTCTGGAGTTATTTCTCCACTGATCTCCAGTAGCATATTGGGCACCTACTGACCCAGGGAGTTCCTCTTTCAGTATCCTATCATTTTGCCTTTTCATGCTGTTCATGGGGTTCTCAAGGCAAGAATACTGAAGTGGTTTGCCATTCCCTTCTCCAGTGGACCACATTCTGTCAGTGTCTTCTCCAGTGTCACATTCTCAATGATATGTAGTAACCTATAAATATGAGGCATTAATTTTTTTCATCCTTCAAAGGTTTTCAATATTATATAAAAATAAAAACAAAAGTCTCTGGACCAACTACCTTTATCCATTGCCTCACACCTTAGAAGCAGGTATGTGTAACCATTTTAGTAAGAGGAATGTCTTGGTTTACATACATGCTCAGTCGTGTCCGACTCTTTGCGACCTTATGGACTGTAGCTGTCCAGGCTTCTCTGTCCATGGGATTATCCTGGCAAGAACACTGGAGTGGGGTTGCTACTTCCTTCTCCAGGGGATCTTCCCGAACCAGGTATTGAACCCAGGTCTCCTGCATTGCAGGCAGATTCTTTGCCACTGAGCCACCTGGCAGGCCCAACAAACAGAAAGATAGATTGAAACAGAATACACATTCTAATCCCCTTCTTCCTTGTACCTGAGAATGACCATGTTAAAACATTTATGGCTAAAAATAAAGGCTAGTCTGCTGGTGCTATCCCTCTCCCCCACTTTTTATTCTTGCCTAGATTGAGGACTTAATGGCTGGAACTACAGCATCCAATTCGTGAACATTAAGAGAAGGCTGAGAGATTTGCAGTGATGTTGGCCCTGACAGGGGGTACTTCTGAGCTATTGCCAGTAGATGTTCACCCCTGCACTTCTTTTTATGGGTGATGGGTCGGGGGAGGGAAATAACTCTGTTTCTTATAACTACAACACTTAGATTGTCTATTAACTTAAGCTAAAGCACTCCTAAATGGTGCACAATTTTAACTTTGAATACTGTATTTTAATTTTCCCTTTCTTAAATTAGCAATTCTCTCCAATATCTGTTGATTCCCTGATATAAAACATGAGTAATTAGTTCATGTGCAATTTACTATTTTTTCATTTCCTTGGACTCTTTCCCAGGTCCTTACTAATTCCAAGTTTGGTTGGTTAAATAATAATTTTAAGTCTATCTAGTGGTATTGAATTGGTCTGCTAGGGCTGCCACAAAAAGTAAATCCAATAAAATACCAAAGACTGGGTGGCTTAAACATCAGAAGTCTATTTTCTGACAGTTGTGGAGGTTACCAAGTCCAAGATCAAGGTGCCATCAGGGTTGGTTTCTGGTGAGGCCTCTTTTCCTGGCTTGCAAATTACCTTCCCACTGTGTCTTCACATGGCCCTTCTCTACAGACTTGGTGGGTGGAGGTCAGAGAGCCAGAGAGACTTTTGATATCTCATCCTCTTCTTATAGAAAACAATGTTAATCACTCAGTCATGTTGGACTCTTTGTGACTCCATGGACTGTGGCCAGCTAAGCTCCACTGCCCTTTCAATTCTCCAGGCACAAATACTGGAGTGGGTTGCCATTCCCTTCTCTGGGGATCTTCCCAACCCAGAGATTGAACCCAGGTCTCCTGCACTGCAGGCAGATTCTTTACTTCCTGAACCACCAGGGAAGCCCCCGCTCCCAACCCTCTTCCTATAAGGACTCTTGCATTAGGGCTCTGCCCTCATGACCACATTTAACCTTATGTGGATCACAATAAACTGTGGAAAATTCTGAAAGAGATGGGAATACCAGACCACTTGATCTGCCTCTTGAGAAATTTGTATGCAGGTCAGGAAGCAACAGTTAGAACTGGACATGGAACAACAGACTGGTTCGTTGTTGACGAACAGGAGTTCGTTAAGGCTGTATATTGTCACCCTGCTTATTTAATTTCTATGCAGAGTACATCATGAGAAACGCTGGACTGGAAGAAACACAAGCTGGAATCAAGATTGCTGGGAGAAATATCAATAACCTCAGATACGCAGATGACACCACCCTTATGGCAGAAAGTGAAGAGGAACTCAAAAGCCTCTTGATGAAAGTGAAAGAGGAGAGTGAAAAAGTTGGCTTAAAGCTCAACATTCAGAAAACGAAGATCATGGCATCCGGTCCCATCACTTCATGGGAAATAGATGGGGAAACAGTGGAAACAGTGTCAGACTTTATTTTGTGGGGCTCCCAAATCACTACAGATGGTGACTGCAGCCATGAAATTAAAAGACGCTTACTCCTTGGAAGGAAAGTTGTGACCAACCTAGATAGCATATTCAAGAGCAGAGACATTACTTTGCCAACAAAGGTTCGTCTAGTCAAGGCTATGGTTTTTCCTGTGGTCATGTATGGATGTGCGAGTTGGACTGTGAAGAAGGCTGAGCGCCGAAGAATTGATGCTTTTGAACTGTGGTGTTGGAGAAGACTCTTGAGAGTCCCTTGGACTGCAAGGAGATCCAACCAGTTCATTCTGAAGGAGATCAGCCCTGGGATTTCTTTGGAAGGAATGATGTTAAAGCTGAAACTCCAGTACTTTGGCCACCTCATGCGAAGAGTTGACTCATTGGAAAAGACTCTGATGCTGGGAAGGACTGGGGGCAGGAGAAGGGGACGACAGAGGATGAGATGGCTGGATGGCATCACTGACTCGATGGACGTGAGTCTCAGTGAACTCCGAGAGTTGGTGATGGACAGGGAGGCCTGGCATGCTGCGATTCATGAGGTCGCAAAGAGTCAGACCCGACTGAGCGACTGATCTGATCTGATCTGAAGGGCTTCCCTTTGGAGAAGGCAATGGCACCCCACTCCAGTACTCTTGCCTGGAAAATCCCATGGACGGAGGAGCCTGGTGGTCTTCAGTCCATGGGATTGCTGAGGGTCAGACACGACTGAGCGACTTCACTTTCACTTTTCCCTTTCATGCATTGGAGAGGGAAATGGCAACCCACTCCAGTGTTCTTGCCTGGAGAATCCCAGGGATGGGGGAGCCTGGTGGGCTGCCGTCTATGGGGTCACACAGAGTTGGACACAACTAAAGTGACTTAGCAGCAGCAGCAGCAGCAGCAGCAGCAAGGGCTTCCCTTGTGTCTCAGCTGGTAAAGAATCCACCTCTATTGTCCATGGGGTTGCAAAGAGTCACACACAACTGAGCAACTTTCACTTCACTTCACATCCCTGAAGGCCCTGTCTTCAACTATAGTCATACTGGGGCCTAGGGCTTCAACATATGAATTTAGGGGGACACAATCCAGTCACTAGCAAATATCATTATAAATAATCTGCTGAAACTTCCTTGTTCTCTTACCTTTATGCCTTTAAAATGACTGAAGTGGCTTCCTATGCTTACATCTAAGAAGATATAATTGTAATAATCCAGAGTTTAGATTTCAGATTACTTTAAAGAGGGACACGTTAAGAAGGACTCAAGTCTTTTTTTTTTTTTTTTTTGTAATTGGAGTTGATTTATAATGTTGTGTTAGTTTCAGGTGTACAGCTAAGTGAATTAGTTATATATATATTTACACACATACATCCACTCTTTTAAAAATTCTTTTCCCATATATGTTATTACTGAGTACTGAGCAGAGTTCCCTATGCTATATAGTAAGTCCTTATTATATTCTATTTTATATACAGTAGGCTGTCTGTGTCAATCCTAAATTCCTAATTTATCAGTCCCTTTTTAGGACTTAAGTGTTTTTTGTTTTTTTTTTGGCTCCATGGTGCAGCTTGTGGGATTTTAGTTCCCCAAACAGAGATCGAACTCAGGCCCCCTGCACTGGAGGAGTAGACCACTGGACTGCCAGGGAATTCCCAGGACTCACATCTTTAATGTGAATAAGACAGATCCATCCAGGTAAAAAAGAGAGAAGGAGACTTTATGGCACTTTCAGTAAGTATCTGATGAATCCTAATTTAAGTAGAAGTTAAAACTTGAGTACAGAACGAAAACTTAATTAACTTAGACTGTGAGGTTGTATCTAGGAAACAAATGACTTTTGACTAAACTGTAATTTGGAGAGCAGTTAGGTGCCCATAAACATTTTCACAAAAGTCATTGTGAGGATTTTGTCAAAGTCTTGGGAATAAGCCTTGAATCCATCAAGGATCTACTGTTTTATGTCAGTGAGACCTAAACAGCTTGTTTTTTCTTATTTTGAAGAAAATGATCAAATTTCAGTATATGTTGTCTTATGAACGTTTGTCATTGGAACCATATATTGCCAGAAATAGACATATCTGTGGATGTATAAGATGCACATCAAATTTGCTCTCAAACTTCAGTATGAGGAAAAGAAAAGGTACAGTGGTTAGAAAAATAAAATATACAAAGAGAGGAAACCAATAGCTTGGAGAGCATGCTGGATTTTTCTTTCCTGCCACCACCATCCATGAATTCTATTCAAGGAAAGATAGTTTTAAGCCTCCATCTCTTACCATTGAATAATTATTCTGCTACTCTCTCCCCAGTTTTATTTGTATGAGCTGGAGCATGATCTTGAAGATAACTAATGAATCATTTCTGCTAAGGAGTCCAAAGAAAGGCAGAGCTGTTTTTGGTGGAAGATGGCAATGATCAGGCAGATACCCTGGTGTAGGAAATGGCAACCTGCTCCAGTCTTCTTGCCTGGGAAGCCCCAGGGACAGAGGAGCCTGGTGGGCTGCAGTCCATGGGGTCACACAAAATCGAACACAACTGAGGGACTGAGCACGCATGCACCCACAATGACGTAATTTGAAATAACACTTTAATTTCATTTTCTTCTAAATCTTTCTGAAGAAAGTAAATAAGAAGCCGAGTTGAAATTACAGCAAGAAGCAATTAGGTTTTGCTGGAAGGAAGTTCTTGGGGGCAGTCCCAGAGTGAGGCTTTAGGACATGGAATTGTTTCCTGAAGAAGGCTGAGACAGCTCTCTCCTCAGAGGTATTTGTCTGGGAAGTAGGGCTCAGTGAAGAGTTCTCTGCTGGGGGTTTGTCTCACCTTGTGGCTCTGAAGCCAGGAAGGGCATGAGGGTGTGCTGGTTAATGTCATGGCTCTGCTGGGATTTGACAAACTGGGGCTTGAATCCATCTCGGCTGTGTGTACTCTTGGGCAACTAAATTTACTTCTCTGAGCCTCAACTGTATGATCTACAAAGTGGGCCAGATGAAAGCATGAAATAATGCAGGTAAAGTGCTTGCCATGTTTTAATAGTTTAATAAATGGCAGCTCTTATTAGTATCTGTAAGATACAGAGCTCAGAAAGGAAAAAAAGTGTTAGTCACTCAGTCATGTCTGACGCTTTGCGACACCATGGGCTGTAGCCCACCAGGCTCTTCTGTCCATGGAATTTCCAGGCAATAACACTGGAGTGGGTACTTCTCCAGGGGATCTTCCCTGACCCAGGTATGGAACCTGGGTGTCCTTGCATTGAGGACAGATTCTTTACCATCTGAGCCAGCAAGGAAGAGTGGAATAAGTTGACACTGACAGAGCAAAGACAGTGACTGGTACCATACACTTCCAGGAGCTCCTACTCACTCTCTCACTTAATTTTCAACTGCTTTGTGAGGCTTTATTCTTCCTATTCCTCATTCCAGTGTGTTCCCAGCCTTGAAGCTTTGGTTTTGGCTTGTGATTGGTTTGTTTAGGGGACATCAGACTAAACCAATGTGAAGGCCATCGCCTGGATCACCCCGTGGGCACCAAAGGGCTTAGGCTGTTTTGAGGCTGCCTTGCACATGGATGGACGCCACGCTCCTCAGAGTGACTTTGGCTCTTAAAAGTAAACTACTCTCATACTGAGGAGCCACCGTCTCTTTTCTCCCACATCAGAAGAAAGATTTTATGACCTTCTCCCGAGAGCCTCCTCCTAAGCAGTGAAACTCCGACTTGGTAGACTCAGGAGAAAGGACTCAGCTCTTTTTATCACTTTCCTGGCATGCTTATATGAGCTGTTGTGAATGGGGTCTCCTTTTTAGTAAATACTCCTCCAGCTCTAGGGTTCCTTTTATAAAAACAAATATCTCAGGGATTACCTAAACCATCAGTTATCAATGCATGAGCTCCTATTCACAGTCAGAGCTTGGACTAGGGTGAGAGGAGTGAGGTGTCGAGGTCACCGAGTTTAAAGAGGCCCTTGCACAGCCCTGAGAGTGAGTGTTTTCTTAAGTTTTGCACCCTTGGCATCTTGTTTGCCTCACCCTGAGTAACCAGGTGGTCTCTAAACTGGTATACATATGCTGGTCTTGACCAATATATGGGTTAAAATGACTCAGCTGAGCCTGTCATCTCCTGATTGAACCTCTTTAAAGTCTCCAGTTCACTTCAGTTCAGTTGCTTAGTTGTGTCCGACTCTTTGCGACCCCATTGGCTGCAGCATGCCAGGCCTCCCCGTCCATCACCAACTCCCGGAGCTTGTTCAAACTCATGTCCATTGAGTCAGTGATGCCATCTAACCACCTCATCCTCTGTCATCCCCTTTTCCTCCTGCCTTAATCTTTCCCAGCGTTACGGTCTTTTCTAGAGACTCAGTTCTTTGCATTAGATGACCAAAGTATTGGAGTTTCAGCTTCATCAACAGTCCTTCCAATGAATATTCAGTACTGATTTCCTCTACAACTGACTGGTTTGAAGGCCCATATTGCCTGTACATGGTATGGACCTAACAGAAGCAGAAGATATTAAGAAGAGGTGGCAAGAATACACAGAACTGTACAAAAAAGATCTTCAAGACCCAGATAATCATGATGGTGTGATCACTCACTCACCTAGAGCCAGACATCCTGGATTGTGAAGTCAAGTGGGCCTTAGAAAGCATCACTATAAACAAAGCTAGTGGAGATGAAGGAATTCCAGTTGAGCTATTTCAAATCTTGAAAGATGATGTTGTGAAAGTGCTACACTCAATAGGCCAGCAAATTTGGAAAACTCAGCAGTGGCTGCAAGACTGGAAAATGTCAGTGTTCATTCCAATCCCAAAGAAAGGCAATGCCAAAGAAAGCTCAAACTACCACACAACTGCACTCATCTCACACGCTAGTAAAGTAATGCTCAAAATTCTCCAAGCCAGACTTCAGCAATACATGAACCATGAACTTCCAGATGTTCAAGCTGGTTTTAGAAAACGCAGAGGAACCAGAGATCAAATTGGCAACATCTGCTGGATCATGGAAAAAGGAAGAGAGTTCCAGAAAAACATCTATTTCTGCTTTATTGACTATCACAAAGCCTTTGACTGTGTGGATCACAATGAGCTGCGGAAAATTCTAAAAGAGATAGGAATAGCAGACCACCTGACCTGCCTCTTGAGAAACCTGTATGCAGGTCAGGAAGCAACAGTTAGAACTGGACATGGAACAACAGACTAGATCCAAATAGGAAAAGGAATACGTCAAGCCTGTATATTGTCACCCTGCTTATTTAACTTCTATGCAGAGTATGTCATGAGAAACGCTGGACTGGAAGAAGCACAAGCTGGAATCAAGATTGCCAGGAGAAATATCAATAACCTCAGATATGCAGATGACACCACCCTTATGGCAGAAAGTGAAGAGGAACTAAAAAGCCTCTTGATGAAAGTGAAAGAGGAGAGTGAAAAAGTTGGCTTAAAGCTCAACATTTAGAAAACTAAGATCATGGCATCGGGTTCTATCACTTCATAGGAAATAGATGGGGAAACAGTGGAAACAGTGGCAGACTTTATTTTTTGGGGCTCCAGAATTACTGCAGATGGTGATTGCAACCATGAAATTAAAAGACGCTTACTCCTTGGAAGGAGAGTTATGACCAACTTAGATAGCATATTAAAAAGCAGAGACATTACTTTGCCAACAAAAGTCCATCTAGTCAAGGCTATGGTTTTTCCAGTGGTCATGTATGGACTTGAGAGTTGGACTATGAAGAAAGCTGAGTGCCGAAGAATTGATGCTTTTGAACTGTGGTGTTGGAGAAGACTTTTGAGAGTCCCTTGGACTGCAAAGAGATCCAACCAGTCCATTCTAAAGGAAACAAGTCCTGGGTGTTCTTTGGAAGGACTGATGCTAAAGCTGAAACTCCAATACTTTGGCCACCTCATGTGAAGAGTTGACTCATTGGAAAAGACTCTGATGCTGGGAATGATTGGGGGCAGGAGGAGAAGGGGACGACAGAGGATGAGATGGCTGGGTGTCATCACCGACTCAATGGACATGAGTTTGAGTGAACTCTGAGAGTTGGTGATGGACAGGGAGGCCTGGCATGCTGTGATTCATGGGGTCGCAAAGAGTCGGACATGACTGAGTGACTGAACTGAACTGATGGACCTAACATTCTAGGTCCTATGCAATATTGCTCTCTACAGCAGTGGACCTTGCTTCCATCACCAGTCACATACACAACTGGGTGTTTTGTTTTGTTTTGTTTTTTGCTTTGGCTCCATCTCTTCATTCTTTTTGGAGTTATTTCTCCACTGATCTCCAGTAGCATACTGGGTGGAGAAGGCAATGGCACCCGACTCCAGTACTCTTGCCTGGGAAATCTCATGGATGAAGGAGCCTCATAGGCTACAGTCCATGGGGTTGCTAAGAGTCAGACACGACTGAGAGACTTCACTTTCACTTTTCACTTTTATGCATTGGAGAGGGAAATGGCAACCCACTCCAGTGTTCTTGCCTGGAGAATCCCAGGGACAGAGGAGCCTGGTGGGTTTCCATCCATGGGGTCACACAGAGTCAGACACGACTGACATAACTTAGCAGCAGCAGCAGCCGCATACTGGGCACCAACTGACCTGGAGAGTTCATCTTTCAGTGTCCTATTTTTTGCCTTTCCATACTGTTAATGGGGTTCTCAAGCAAGAATACTGAAGTGGTTTGCCATCCCTTCTCCAGTGGACCACATTTTGTCAGAACTCTCCACCAGGACCTGTCCATCTTGGGTGGCCCTACAGAGCATGACTCATAGTTTCATTGAATTAGATAAGGCTGTGGTCTATGTGATTAGATTGGTTGGTTTTTTTTGTGATTGTGGTTTTTAGTCTGTCTTCTCTCTGATAGAGAAGGATAAGAGACTTATGAAAGCTTCCTGATGGGATAGACTGACTGAGGGGGATACTGGGTCTTGTTCTGATGGGTGGAGCCATGCTCAGTGAAAGCCTTTGACTGTGTGGATCACAATAAACTCTGGAAAATTCTAAGAGAAATGGGAATACCAGACCACCTGACCTGCCTCTTGAGAAATATGTATGCAGGTTAGGAAGCAACAGTTAGAACTGGACATGGAACAACAGACTGGTTCCAAACAGGAAAAGGAGTACGTCACCTGTATATTGTCACCATGCTTATTTAACTTATATGCAGAGTGAATCATGAGAAACACTGGGCTGGAAGAAGCACAAGCTGGAATCAAGATTGCCAGGAGAAATATCAATAACCTCAGATATGCAGATGACACCACCCTTATGGCAGAAAGTGAAGGGGAACTAAAAAGCCTCTTGATGAAAGTGGAAGAGGAGAGTGAAAATGTTGGCTTAAAGCTCAACATTCAGAAAACGAAGATCATGGCATCCGGTCCCATCACTTCATGGGAAATAGATGGAAAAACAGTGGAAACAGTGTCAGGCTTTATTTTTTGGGCTCCAAAATCACTGCAGATTGTGACTGCAGCCGTGAAATTAAAAGACGTTTGCTCTTTGGAAGAAAAGCTATGACCAACTTTGACAGCATATTAATAAGCAGAGACATTACTTTGCCAACAAAGGTTCACGTAGTCAAAGCTATGGTTTTTCCAATAATCATGTATGGATGTGAGAGTTGGACCATAAAGAAGACTGAGCTCCAAAGAATTGATGTTTTTGAACTGTGGTGTTGGAGTAGACTCTTGAGAACTAAGCAGTCCATCCTAAAGGAAATCAGTCTTGAATTTTCATTGGAAGGACTGATACTGAAGATGAAACTCCAATACTTTGGCCACCTGATGCGAAGAGCTGGCTCATTTGAAAAGACTCTGATGCTGGAAAAGATTGAAGTTGAGAGGAGGAGAGGATGACAGAGGATGAAGTGATTGGGTGGCATCACCGACTAATGGATATAAGTTTGAGTAAACTCCGGGAGTTGATGATGGACAGGGAGGTCTGGCGTGCTGCAGTCCATGGGGTCACAAAGAGTCAGACACGACTGAGCGACTGAACTGTATTGCCTATAAAAGCCTACCTACCCGTGAAGCCTCATGTCTCCTGTCTTCCCACCTCAGTTTCTGCTAAGGTGAACTACTGACTTGTTGTTTCTTAATATTCTAGACATTTGCATGGGCGTATCCTCCTGCCGGGTTGGGGGATGGTCCCTCAACCCCTAAACCAAAGGATTCTTCTTTAACTCCTGTCTGTCTCTCCAGTGTCAGCTCAGGACCACATCCCCACCTCCTAACTTCCTAGTCTAGGTTAGGAGCCCCTCTTCTGTGTAAGCACAGAGCCCTGGTCTTCCTCCAGCCCTCTGTAGCAAAATAGCTTCCGTGTTTATCTGCCCCTCCCATTAACTTGGTTGCTGCCTGTGGAAGGGAGTTAGACTTCTCTTGAGTGCCTAGCACAGGATTATTGAGAATAAATGTTGATCAGATGCTTGTAATATTTTATGCATACTTCTGTGTTTATCCTAGGCTTCCCTAGTAGCTCAGACGGTAAAGCTTCTGCCTGCAATGCAGGAGACCTGAGTTTGATCCCTGGGTTGGGAAGATCCCCTGGAGAAGGAAATGGCAACCCACTCCAGTATTCTTGCCTGGAGAATCCCATGGACAGAGGAGCCTGACGGGCTACAGTCCATGGAGTCACAATGAGTTGGACATGACTGAGCAACTAACACTGTGTTAATTCATATCATGCATTATTTTTCTGTGATTATCCTCTTAGAGGTCTTGCCCCCGACCCCCAACAACCCTGAAAAGATTAGCCTATGAGACATAGTGCCTCAGAGAAAAGGGTTGTAAATGTCACCTAGAAGAAGTTCACTAAGCAAGGAGGAAGGGAAATATGACATAAAAGGGAGGTCCTTCCACACAGGAAAAGGAAGGAGAAAGCCTCTGTGGTGCTGGGAAAAGGGAAGGAAGAGAGAGTGAGAGGAGAGGAAGAAGGAGAAGAAGATGGATGAGGAGGAGGAGAAATTGTCCTCTCAAACCATCCTCCTCTCCTCAAACCTTGGAAGGGTTGAAAGCAGAAACATCCAGACAAGTCTTGGAAGGGATTGAGGAATACCTAGACTGGTGTCCTGCCTTCTCAGACATGGAGGAGGGGACCTCAGGCTTCACAGGGACTCATGTGCCTTGACAAATATGGCAAAGGAGCAGTGGAGCAGCAAGGAGGAGGTGAGGAGTTCTCTGTGTGAAGAAATACATATTCAATTATTTCTTATTATGCCACATGTGTTTCAGTGGTGGCATTTGCTTCTTATGGTATCTGATCTCATTATAAACAGTGCTTTTCCATTTTCTGTGGGGGAAAAAAAAAACCAGGAAAAAACTGAGCCGGGAACAGTACCTGAGAAATGCTTACAACCTGTGAACTCATCAGCTATTCATCTCTCATGTCCTAACAGTCATTTCTCATTAGGAGACAGAGCTGAAAGACAATGATTAAACTTCTGGGCAGCAGGCAGCTTGTGTTATTCAGCAGAAAACAAAGAGAAGTGACAGTAGCCTGGAGCTCACGTGGAGCAATTGCCTTGGTCTGTGCAGTGAAGAGTGAAGCAGAAGGAAGGCGTCAGGCAGAAACCAAGGGCCAAGAGTTGGGCGCACTGAACAGCAGGATCACACACATCCATTTATCCTTGAGCTCATTAAATATGGACTGAGCAACTATATTTGTCAAGCACTGTGGAAACACAATCAAAATTGGTAAGGTTGAATCTTTTTCTTCTAGGAGCTAATAATGTAGTTCAGTTCAGTTCAGTCTCTCAGTTGTGTCCTACTCTTTGCGACCCCATGAATCACAGCACGCCAGGCCTCCCTGTCCATCACGAACTCCCGGAGTTCACTCAAACTCATGTCCATCGAGTCAGTGATGCCATCCAGCCATCTCATCCTGTCGTCCCCTTCTCCTCCTGCCCCCAATCCCTCCCAGCATCAGAGTCTTTTCCAATGAGTCAACTCTTCCCATGAGGTGGCCAAAGTACTGGAGTTTCAGCTTTAACATCATTCCTTCCAAAGAACACCCAAGGCTGATCTCCTTTAGAATGGACTGGTTAGATCTCCTTGCAGTCCAAGGGACTCTCAAAAGTGTTCTCCAACTCCACAGTTCAAAAGCATCAATTCTTCGACGTTCAGCTTTCTTCACAGTCCAACTCTCACATCCATACATGACACTGGAAAAACCATAGCCTTGACTAGATGGACCTTTGTTGGCAAAGTAATGTCTCTGCTTTTGAATATGCTATCTAGGCTGGTCATAACTTTTCTTCCAAGGAGTAAGCGTCTTTTAATTTCATGGCTGCAGTCACCATCTGCAGTGATTTTGGAGCCCAAGAAAATAAAGTCTGCCACTGTTTCCATTGTTTCCCCATCTGTTTTCCATGAAGTGATGGGACCAGATGCCATGATCTTCGTTTTCTGAATGTTGAGCATTAAGCCAACTTTTTCACTCTCCTCTTTCACTTTCATCAGGAGGCTTTTTAGTTCCCCTTCACTTTCTGCCATAAGGGTGGTGTCATCTGCATATCTGAGGTTATCGATATTTCTCCCGGCAATCTTGATTCCAGCTTGTGCTTCTTCCAGCCCAGCGTTTCTCATGATGTGCTCTGCATGTAAGTTAGATAAGCAGGGTACTAATGTAGTTAGAGGAGATTTAAAAGTACATAAATACATCACTATGCAGTATATTTTGAGATAGCACAGAAATGGGAGGATTTATTCTCTCCAGAAAGGGAAAGACATCTAAGAAGGGATAAGTTTGAGCTGATATTTCATTTCTGCTCCTACTTATCTTCCTTCATAGCTCACTCAGTGATGAATCTGCCTGCAATGCAGGAGACCCAGGTTCGAATCCTGGGTCAGGAAGATCCCTTGGATAAGGAAATTCTTGCCTGGAGAATCCTATGGACAGAGGAGCCTGGTGGGCTACAGTCCATGGGGTTGCAGGAGTTGGACATGACTTAGTGACTAAACCATGCCTACTTGTCTAATACCACCTGCAATTCAGTTCTGGCACTACCTACCCAGACATAACCCAGACCCCACAGGTTCAGGACAGACTCTTCCACAAAGTTATTCTCACTTCAGATGTCAACTGTAAGTTCCAGGGGCCCCCAGCTCACCCGCACCTCTGACTGGCTGGCTATGAATTCATGGGTTTCCACAACTCCCTCAGGTGGGATTATTTACTCAGAAGACTCATAGAATTTAGCAAGGCACTTTACCTAAGATTACTGTTTTATTATAATGGGTACACATAGGGAGAGGTATGAGAGGGGTGTAGGGCTTCTGTGCCCAGTCCCCATGAGGTTCATCCTACTGGCATGTGGATGTGTTCACCAACCATGAAGTTCCAGTGGGCTTCATTGTTCAGAGTTTTTATTGAGATTTCATTCCATTATATAGGTATGACTGATTACATCATTGTTCATGTGATTGAGTGTAATCTCCAGCCCCTCTCCCATCCTTGGAGATTAGTCTGGCCTAAAGCTCCAACCTTCTAATCATGGGGCTTGACTCTTGTGATTAGCCCATTCTGAAGCTATCTAGGTTCCACTGGTGAATTGCCTTATTAGCATAACAAAGGCATTCCTACCATTCAGGAAATCCCAGACTCTAGGAGTTCCATGTCAGGTATTCTTGGACAAAGACAAATTCTTCATCAGAGCACAGTTGGGTTTAGAAGGTTGACCAGAAGTTCAGTAGATGGATATCCCAAGTGAGTCACCAACTTTTTATATGACTGAGGTGGCACTGCTCACCCTGGCCTCCAAACCATCTCTCCTCCTTCTGCATGATGCAGGACTGTAGTCTTTACAGTTACTACCGCTACTTGGGAGTATGCCATTGAAAGCTCAGTCTATCAACCTGGAGAGAAGGCGGATGACCAAAGATCAACTCAAAATCCATTACCGGATTAGTTTCGGTAGAGAGCAGGGTCCCAGGAGGATCAAGTCTTAGGAACAAAGAAGACCATGGTGTAGGGAGTTTGGGTTTAAACCTTGGCTTGGTCACTTAGCTGTGAAATCTTGGACAGGTTACATAACCTCTCTGGGCTTCAACATCTCTTATCTATAAAGTGAAGCCTGTGGCCAACACTCCATGTAGGCTAACCCCACATGCGTTCAAAAAGGCCAAGAGAACCTCAGATATGCTGGTCTGAACTGCTGAACCTAAGCCAGTCACCTACCTTCTTGAGAGCAAAACATTGTTGTGAGCAAAACAAGCTCGATTTATCTGAGCCTCTATTTATCTAATCTCAAAAACAAGCCCCGATTATTTATTTATTCAAATTAGTTGAATTTTCTGTTCTATGCATTTAAACACATTGCTAGCTGATACCGGGTTCTTATAGATCTGGAATTCTAAATACTTATTGAATGCTGTTAGAATGTAAAGCACTGTGTGAGGTGCATAAAATAAGCATTATTTAGAGGCCTGCTTTAGGAATGCACAGCCTCAGGGGAAGAAGGGCTTGGGAGTACACGTGCAATTTGCATCCTCTTTGAGTTCTGTTTGGTTTGAGTTCTTGCTTTATCACGTCTGGGGTCTGCAAACTTGAGTGAGCTCCCAGGCTTGTAACATCTTTCACAATATGGGGACAATAATGCTTTTATTATTGTGTACTACTGTCTGGAGGCTGAGAGTTTATCTTTACAGAAACCTATTTCCCAACACAAAAGGTTTTTACTACCCTAAAAAAAAAAAAAAAAATTTAAAATATGCTTACTCTCTACTGGTACTCTGTTTTCTAAGGAGTGATTTTGAAAATCTGGTGAGTCACATTTTCCCCAAGGCCAAACAGTTCTTAACTACATTGTTTATGTAATTACCTTACCTTTTTATACTCCATATTTCCTCTTAATTTGCAGTGTTTTATAGGAAATTGTTTCTTTTGTTGAATAAGTTGAATTTTAAACGCAGATACCACCTGCTTTTCAAAAGTCCACTAAGAGCTGTTTTGCTTAAGACCTTCACTACAACCTGTTTTCACTAACTGAAAGGAATCCAATAGAGATGTGGATGAAAAATGTTGCCTGCCAGATGCATAAACAGAAGATGTTGTAGCCATCAAGCCAGCAGCCACTGTACCAGCCCTCAACTGAATGAGGGCATTTAGGATGGAGGAAAGCTGGAGATAGTTAAGGTGCACATCAAAGGATTGATTTTATAGAAAGGCACTAAATTCCTTAACTTGAGATATTTGTTTTCATCAATTAAAAGTAATCTGATGTTCCGACTGCCTGAGTTTTGTTGCAGAAATTCCTATATATCCTGGCTCCTCCTTTATCTCTTTGGAGCAGTCCCTCAGAATGATCTGAGAGGCAGTCTTTCAGGCTCAAGTTGTTGCAGGATGTGGGACCCCTTTCAGGGCCCGAAACTGGGCTCTTGTCTAACACTTGGAAATGAATTGTCTGAAGATACACATGTGCTGACAAAGCAAGAGATTTTATTGGGAAGGGGCACCCAGACAGAGAGCAGCAGGTAAGGGAACCCAGGAGAACTGCCCTCGTGGTTCCCACTGCTTTGTGGCTTAGCAGTGTTGAGTTTTAAGGTGATGGAATTAGTTTCCGGGTTGTCTTTAGCCAGTCATCTGACTCAGAGTCCTTCCTGGTGGTGCACATCTTGTTCAGCCAAGATGGATGCCAGAGAGAAGGATTCTGGAAAGTGGTCGGATATGGGGTGTCTCCCTTTGATCTTTGCTGAACTTTTCCAGTTGGTGGTGGCTTATTACTTCTGTGTTCCTTACCAGGACCCCCTGTAGTAAAACAACTCATGCAAATGGTTACTATGGTGCCTGGCCAGGGTGGGAGGTTTCAGTCAGTGTGCTTCCCCTAACAACTCCCCCCTGAGAGACTTTATACTCAAGATACTTCTTGGGAATTGGGGCGGAGGTCTCTTTCTTCTGTAATTTCTTCCTGCTGTGCATGGTTGTAGGCCTGCCTAGCAGAGCAGAAGTCTCTCTCTACCTTATCTAAGTCAAGGTATTTTTTCTCCTGAAACCAGCTTTCACCCTTGTAATAACAGCAATATAGTTTGAAACTGTTGGTTCCTTTCAGAGATGAAATAGACAGGGGACAAACAGGAGACCTAACAGGAAGGTCATCACTGGTCCCCAGAAACAGAAGGCAACATTTGGGGTGAGGGTTTCAGGCGGTGTGACTTTGATTGGTTGGTGGTGAGGCAACAGAGCTGTGCTCCAGGAATCTTGTGTTTAGTCTGAAGTTACCATCCTCCACCTGGTTTGGGGCTCCAGTTCTGGAGAAGAACTCAAAGACATTGTTATGCATATTATTTTTGAGTAGGAACCAGGACCCTGTTTCAAGGCTGTACCATCATTTGATTGTTTCTCGTCTGTTTCTGTATCCCCAGATCAGATCAGATCAGTCTCTCAGTCGTGTCCAACTCTTTGCGACCCCATGAATCGCAGCACACCAGGCCTCCTTGTCCATCACCAACTCCCAGAGTTCACTCAGACTGTATCCCCACCCTTTCCTAATTAGCAATTGTTTGAATCCACACTTTGGAACTCAGGAAAGGTCAAGGAGGTTGAATGAAGCCTATATCCTACAGACAAGAAATGGAGAACACAGAACAGATCTGTACTCCAGAGCCCCACAGAGTCCTGCTCAGTTTTAATTTACAGAACTAGGCAACTATGCCTGTGATAACTTTGTGTCAAAATGGGGCGTAGGACTGCCTCAGCTTGGAGAATAGACACTGCATTGGACGTATTCCTGAGTTCCAAGTCCTAGATCTGAGTCTTGTATGATTAAAATCTCAATCCCTTGGTCTGCCATTTTGGTGTAACAGACCCAGTTAGAAGTAGTTGGAGGAGTGATAACTGGAATTTTAATAGACAAAATAAATCTCATTTCTTTTTGGAAGAATAGGCATGAAACCTAGTCTGGATCTGGCACTTTGGGAAGACTTGTAGCCAGGTAGCCAGTTGTCTGGTTTTATAAAAAAGTAAGGTTGCAGTTACTCACTTCCAGGAGACATTGTTTTGAGAATGGTGGCATCCAAACCTGACACAACTCAGAAAACTGAAGTGTTTAGCAATACAAAGTCTAATCTGAAATTATACCCACAGTATCACCTAGTTATTTCCCAGGATGTCTGAACCGTAGCTATGACTTTAAGTTGTAAAATTTTCTTTAATCGCCAAAGCAGATGTCACCATTAATGATGTCAGTGTTTCTCTAGGTATGAGAAGATGCAAGAATTTGGACTTATAAAATTTTTTCCTGAAAAAATCTAACTATCTGAATGCTTGTTTTGCCGGTTTTTCCCAGAGCTTAGAGTGCCTCATTCCTGATTTTCACCCTGAACTCCTTTCAGGGGAGTTGAAGGTCAGTAGTTGCAGTGGCCATGATTTAATCTTTATAGATGTAGATGGCAAGTGTCAGTTTTCAGATGGCAGAGCCCCTTTTTGCTCATAAACATGACCATGATTTAGAGGGGGGCATTTCATGACCATCTTATCTCATAGTGCTAAGAATGTCCATTCTCAGGTTTGGCAAAGATTTTTTTGACAGGCCACTTAATGTGCTGTAACTGGACTAGGCCATAAAACAGTATCCAAAATTCTCTGGACTACCTGTCTTGCTAGTCTCTTGGCCCAGGAAAAACATTCCCTCTTATTGCTTCTTCCCATATCTAGAGTTACACTCTAGATCTCTAGATCTTATATGGAACTATATATTATTTTATCAGAGGCCTCAGTCACACCTTTGGCAGTGTAAGAAATAGCAACTTTGTAAAACAAGTGAAATACAAATAATATAGCCAGCGGTGTTAGTAAAGTCACAAGTAAGACTTAAGACCTTCTGTTAGATGTAGCCCAGTATATCCCAGGTCATCTGACTTAGTCTACTCTGTAGAATCTTTACCTTCCAGGGAAATTGTATATTGGCATTGTCTATAAGTCACATAGCCCAGTTTTCTAGTGTTACTAGACTGATTATCCTTAGTATGATTTAATTGTTTCCAACATAGAGGAGACTTTAAACCTAAATTACCATAGCTTGGCATTATCTATATAAATCCATCCCATAATTGTGGGGGATTTTTTCCTTTTTTGAAACTTTGCTTGTTGCTCTGATTGAGTTTGAGTAATAGAAGAAAACTCAAATTATGGCCAGAGTCAGAGCAGGCACTATTAATTTTCCCGGTGAGGGAATCCCATCTAGTAATATCAGTAGTGACCTGAATATGGCTATGATTTATTTTTTAAGTAGATTTTCTCAGGGCCAATCAGTTAGAACCTTGTAGTAGAGAAATTTACCAAGGTAACCCAGAACTAGACACAGGCAATTGGCCACAAACCCAACAATTTGATTGATTTCTAAAACTAGTATAGGATCAGGCCCAGGATAGAAAAGCATTTGATTTATATGCGAAGGTCTAAGAAGTCAAGAAAACATTATAAATGATCATACGAATCAGGTCCAGCATCTTGGGCAAGCTGTCTACCTCTGATGTCATTGTCTTCTCATCCTGGTGTTGTTTGAGGATCATTTTAAGGTGAGATCAGGTCAGCTGTCTTCTCTATAGACCAGTCCAGTGTAGGGGCCTTTGGAAGTGGGAATTAATCTAAGAGTCAATTTTCCTTCAGTTTCATTGTGCATGAGCTAGTTAAGAGTACCTGATAAAAAAGTTCTTCCATCTAGGTTGGAGACAGTCCCTTAAATCATGTCGTTTTTCAGTCCTGGTTGCAGGTTATGAGGCATCTGTTCTTCATCCAAAGATGGATTACTGAGATAAACTTCAGAAACAAACTTAGGGTGTTCTTTAAGAATTCAATTAAATTTTACATTAATATCACATAATAGCAAAGAACTATCTAAGAGATGAGTCTTACTAGATGCAGACCTCCATTAACAAACTGGTATTTGACATTTATTGAAACAACTTTTTCTCCCTAAAATTACCCTTATTTTTATCAGATATAACCAAATTAAGGCTGGTTTGTTTGCAAAAATAGGTCTGCTCTCACTAATTTTTCCCTGATGATTTATATAACCATAATTGATCATAGACTTTTTTGCTGAAACATTTATAGAGTCTCAGATTGAAGTTTTAAAATAAAACAGGGCTGGGAAACTCACACCAAAGCTTATCACAGATTTTGCCTAACAAATCTAGGTGACTTCCTCCCTTTTCAAGGTCTCAAAAATTCCTTGAGATTTTTGTACCTGTTAGTGAGATAACCTTCTTAACTCATTTGATAAACTTACTGGAAACCTAAGCGTTTCCAATTTCTGGAGGAGTCAGATAGAGAGAAAATATAATTGTTTTGTTTATAACATATAATTTTACCAAATTATTGTCATAATTAGTTTGAGAGGAAGATTTTCCCTACTCCTGGAAAGCATAAGATTCAAACTCGTGATTTTTCAGATAGAAACCATAAAAGTTACAAACATATTCGCTGGTTCATTCAGTCCATTTGTTAAGTTTTGTGAAGTCATCAGGTTTTCCATTAGAATACCAGGACATACCAAAATGTTAAGAATTCCATATGATTTCTAGGATATCTATATTAGTAATATTTACCATACATTATAACATGAGAGGATTTATTACTCATTTGATAGTATTTTTCATGTAATTTAACCAACCAAATAAACACAGTTTAATATCTCTCTTTGGGATGTTTCAGGGGCCCTATGAAGCACCCTAAAGTTAGCTGGAGATCAAAGGAACTTCAGAAGAATTAGATTTAGGAATTTTTGTCAAAAAGATCAATTAAAAGGGTTTAGAACTGTTAGGTAGGTAGAATAGGGAAAAGGAGTCCAAAATGGCAGTGGCTATAAGACAAGGAAGGCCAAAGGAAGGTTCGAGGACCAGAGTGAAGAGTTCAGGCAGAACAAACAGTACTCCCGGCTAAGCCCAATTTGCATAGGGCAGGCCCAGGTGGAGGAAAAAACATATAAAAGGAGGAGCCAAAGCGCTTTCTCACGGACTCTCTCTCTCTCCCGCGTGTGCGCGTGCGCTCTCTCTCTCTCTCTCTCTTTTTCTCTCTCTCTCCCTCCCTCCCCTGGGAGGGGAGAGAGCTTCTCCACTCTCTTCTCTTCGAGTCTTGGATTCTCCTGCTATCTTCTAAATAAAATAGAGCTGTAACACTGATTTGCCTAAGAGCTGTAGCACGGTTTGTCCAAGAGCTGTGACGTGCAGAGGGTTTTAATGTCCGTCGCTCCAAATCTTTGTTGTGACAAGACAAAGAACCAAGGAACATACACTCGTGTGACAGACATTTAGTCAGATTTAGTCAGTGTTGATGGGTGTATCATTTAGCTTGTTGATATGTCACAATGTGGGTATATACTGAGGCTCAAGTTCTAGTGAAAGTCAACTCTGCCATCTTGGACCTAGTTGGCTCTAACCAGTTTTCCTATTGCTGTATCATTCCTAACAAAATCCATTTATCTAACTAATTGCAATCCAATTTTAGAAAATCCTGATCATGCATCAGAGAAGGCAATGGCACCCCACTCCAGTACTCTTGCCTGGAAAATCCCATGGACGGAGGAGCCTGGTAGGCTGCAGTCCATGTTGTTGCTAAGAGTCGGACACGACTGAGTGACTTCACTTTCACTTTTCACTTTCATGCATTGGAGAAGGAAATGGCAACCCACTCCAGTACTCTTGCCTGGAGAATCCCATGGACGGAGGAGCCTGGTAGGCTGCAGTCCATGGGGTAACATAGAGTTGGGCATGACTGAGCGGCTGAACTGACTGACTGACTGATCATGCATAACTCTTTTTAGTACTCTTTTTTTTTCCCTGAAAACACACTTCCTACTTTCCTTTTAGCAAAAGAACTTTTATATTAGCATTTTATAGATTGGTGAGCATGAATACCAGTGATAATTTCTAAAACCTTTGCTTTCTTAGAACATTTTGAAAGTGAAAGCGAAAGTGAAGTCACTCAGTCGTGTCTGACTGTTTGCGACCGCATGGACTGTAGCCTATCAGGCTCCTCTGTCCATGGGATTTTCCAGGCAATAGTACTGGAGTGGATTGCCATTTCCTTCTCCAGGGGATCTTCCCAACCCAGGGACTGAACCCAGGTCTCCCGCATTGTAGACAGACGCTTTATTTTGGGATGGCACCAATATTATTCATTTATAGTCCCTAATCTCTTTAGTTTTTCTATAAAAGGAAATTAGTGTTTAGTAGTAAATGTTTCAAAATCTTATTTTATTTGGAAGTGACCTAACTATTCAATAGACTTCCAACACTTAGTTTAGCACAACCCTTAGAAATTCAGGTTACCCCAATCTGGAGAGAATATTTTAGACAGGCATTTCTAAAGCATAATTATTCTTAATAGAATTTATCTTAAAAGCTCATATCTCATTTACATTATTTTTAGAAGTTTCTTCACTCAAGGTAATTTCCTTGTTGACAAACATGTAACAGATATGATAATATTTAACTTATATTAAACCTAGGTACAATGAAAATATTCTACTTAATATTAATTACTTTAAGACATGTCTATACTAGATAGGTCAACAAACAAACATAATATCAAGTATTTAATACTGAATATTTCCCAGTTCTTCACATGAACCTGGAATTTATTGTTTAATTTAGAATTATTTGATTTGTAACCACTCGCTTTTCTTTAAGCCAATTAAATAGAGCTCTTAACAAATTAACCTCAAAAATATTATCCAGAGGCAAAGACATACAAAGACATATTTAGACAGAACCAATGAAAGATCTAGCTTCATTTTCTAAGCTTAGTCATGAATTAGATATTACAATATAACATTTCAGTTCAGTACAGTTCAGTTCAGTCGCTCAGTCGTGTCCGACTCTTTGAGACCCCATGAATTGCAGCACGCCAGGCCTCCCTGTCCATACCCAACTCCTGGAGTTCACTCAGACTCACGTCCATCAAGTCAGTGATGCCATCCAGCCATCTCATCCTCTGTCGTCCCCTTCTCCTCCTGCCCCCAATCCCTCCCAGCATCAGAGTCTTTTCCAATGAGTCAACTCTTCGCATGAGGTGGCCAAAGTACTGGAGTTTCAGCTTTAGCATCATTCCTTCCAAAGAAATCCCAGGGCTGATCTCCTTCAGAATGGACTGGTTGGATCTCCTTGCCGTCCAAGGGACTCTCAAGAGTCTTCTCCAACACCACACTTCAAAAGCATCAATTCTTCGGCACTCAGCTTTCTACACAGTCCAACTCTTACATCCATACATGACCACAGGAGAAACCATAGCCTTAACTAGACGGACCTTTGTTGGCAAAGTAATGTCTCTGCTTTTCAATATGCTATCTAGGTTGGTCATTGGAGTAGGCAATGGCACCCCACTCCAGTACTCTTGCCTGGAAAAGCCCATGGACAGAGGAGCCTGGTAGGCTGCAGACCATGGGGTCGTGAAGAGTCGGACACGACTGAGTGACTTCACTTTCAATTTTCCCTTTCATGCATTGGAGAAGGAAATGGCAACCCACTCCAGTGTTCTTGCCTGGAGAATCCCAGGGACAGGGGAGCCTGGTGGGCTGCCGTCTATGGGGTCGCACAGAGTCGGACATGACTGAAGCGACTTAGCAGCAGTAGCAGCAGGTTGGTCATAATTTTCCTTCCAAGGAGTAAGCGTCTTTTAATTTCATGGCTGCAGTCACCATCTGTAGTGATTTTGGAGCCCAAAAAATAAAGTCTGACACTGTTTCCACTGTTTCCCCATCTATTTCCCATGAAGTGATGGCACCGGATGCCATGATCTTCGTTTTCTGAATGATGAGCTTTAAGTCAACTTTTTCACTCTCCTCTTTCACTTTCATCAAGAGGCTTTTTAGTTCCTCTTCACTTTCTGCCATAAGGATGGTGTCATCTGCATATCTGAGGTTATTGATATTTCTCCCAGCAATCTTGATTCCAGCTTGTGCTTCTTCCAGCCCAGCATTTCTCATGATATACTCTGCATAGAAGTTAAATAAGCAGGGTGACAATATACAGCCTTGACGTACTCTTTTTCCTGTTTGGAACCAGTCTGTTGTTCCATGTCCAGTTCTAACTGTTGCTTCCTGACCTGCATACAGGTTTCTCAAGAGGCAGGTTAGGTGGTCTGGTATTCCCATCTCTTTCAGAATTTTCCACAGTTTATTGTGATCCACACAGTCAAAGGCTTTGTGATAGTCAATAAAGCAGAAAGAGATGTTTTTCTGGAACTCTCTTCCTTTTTCCATGATCCAGCAGATGTTGCCAATTTGATCTCTGGTTCCTCTGCGTTTTCTAAAACCAACTTGAACATCTGGAAGTTCACAGTTCACATATTGCTGAAGCCTGGCTTGGAGAATTTTTGAGCATTACTTTACTAGCATGTGAGATGAGTGCAATTGTGTGGTAGTTTGAGCTTTCTTTGACATTGCCTTTCTTTGGGATTGGAATGAAAACTAACCTTTTCTAGTCCCGTGGCTACTGCTGAGTTTTCCAAATTTCCTGGCCTATTGAGTATAGCACTTTCACAGCATCATCTTTCAAGATTTGAAATAGCTTAACTGGAATTCCATCACCTCCACTAGCTTTGTTTGTAGTGATGCTTTCTAAGGCCCACTTGATTTCACAATCCAGGATGTCTGGCTCTAGGTGAATGATCACACCATTGTGATTATCTTGGTCGTGAAGATCTTTTTTGTACTGTTCTTCTGTGTATTCTTGCCACCTAAAAAATTTACTAGTTTATACAAAAGAGTTGGAATAAATAAAAAAAAAATTTAAAGGCTTTCCCCCATTTTTTCTCAGTCTCAGGAGTCAATGAGGTCTAGTTAAGTGTTCCTGAGAACAGAACCAGAGCCCTGGTCTCAAGGCACAGGGAAAGAAAATCAAGTTCTAACAAAATGGCGGCAGGTCTAAACCAAATGGTGGCCAGACAAAGCAAAATGGCCATCAAAAATCACAACACAGAACGCAGAGTTAAGATACACATATAGACCTGGCAGACCTCATCATACAGTCCCTTAAATATAAGAATACAGTCTCTCAGAAAACCTCCTATAGAGACACAGAGACACAGATCCAAGTACTAGCAGAGTAAATGAAAATATCTCTGGTCTTCAAAGGTTTCAAAGGGAGGAAAGGAAGCCAGGTTGAAAGAAGAAGTGGGAGGAGGAGGCAGGTGGAGCACAAAGGGTGGCCTTACAGACGTCTCCTGACACCTGCAGATACCCAGGCATTACAGGACTTTATCCTGGGCCTCCAGAGAAGGGAGGACTGGAACTCGGCCCTACCAGAAACTAGACCAGAACAGAACCAGAAATCAAATTCTCTGCCAAGTGGAGGTGATCAGTCTCCAATCCTCAGCTCAGGCTGAGGCCCTTCGACCAGATTCCTGCATCCAGGACCAGGGGACTAGACAAAAGGGGAAGGATAGGAAGGGTTAAGGAGAAGAAAGATAGAGGGAAGGGGAGAGAGGTCAATAAACTCTCTTGTTCCTTACTGGGTGGGGCACTCTGGCCAGTTGTCTGCATCAGGAGGAGACCAGGGACGAAAGGGTCCCAGTTGTGGCTACTGGGTCTGGTCCATTGGTGGGCAAGTTGGCCCCTGAGTACCCCGAGTGGTCAGGATGTCAGTCACAGCAAAGAAGAGTCCCTGCTAGAATCGCCATTTGTTGCAGGAAGGGGAACCCCTTCCAGGGCCCGAAACTGGGCTCTTGTCTAACACTCAGAAATGAATTGTCCAAGGAGACACATGTGCTGACAAAGCAAGAGATTTTATTGGGAAGGGGCGCCCGGGTGGAGAGCAGCAGGTAAGGGAATCCAGAAGAACTGCCACGTGGCTCCCACTGCTATATGGCTAACATTCTCGGGTTTTATGGTGATGGAATTATTTTCCGGGTTGTCTTTAGCCAATCATCTGACTCAGAGTCCTTCCTGGTGGTGCATGCCTTGTTCAGCCAAGATGGATGCCAGAGAGAAGGATTCTGGGAGGTGATCGGATATATGGTGTCTCCTTTTGACCTTTCTTGAAGTCTTCCGGTTGGTGGTGGCTTATTAGTTCCGTGTTCCTTACCAGGACCTCATGCAAATGGTTACTATGTGCCTGGCCAGGGTGGGCAGTTTCAGTCATTGTGCTTCCCCTAAAAAAGTCCTCAGAAAATCTGCCAAATAAAAGATAATTCTCAACTTTTGAGTCCCTCTTTTTTTTTTTTTTTTTTTGCTTTTACCAAAAAAATAAGGTAAAAATTAAAAATAGTATTCAATTCTGTTTGCAGGGAGCATTAATAACAGGGCTTCCCGGGTGGCTCATACAGTAAAGAATCTGCCTGCAGTGCAGAAGGCCTGGGTTCAGTCCCTGGGTTGGGAAGATCCCCTGGAAAAGGGAATGGCTGCCCACTCCAGTATTCTTGCCTGGAGAATTCCTTGGGCAGAGGAGTCTGGCAGGCCTCAGTCCATGGGGTTGCACAGAGTCAGACACGACTGAGTGGCTAACGCTTTAATAGAGGCGGCACACATGCCCCGAGTAAAAACAGCGCCACCAAGATCCTTTCCCAGGAATCACATTCAGCATCTCAGCATCAAGCTACCATAACTTTGAACTGTGTCTGTGAACATCTGTGCTTTATCTCCATTTATTCTGTGCATCTGATAGCAAGATGTATCCCAAGGTAATTATTTCTTTGTTTTACACAATTTCAACTTACAAAAGTTTTCATCGGAATGCTCTCCTTACAGGTGGCAGAGAAAAACTGTACTATCATGAGTGCCATAAAGCTGGGAATGGTTTGAGAACCAAATACGTTATTTGACTATAGAGTTTCTAGAAAGCTGTGGAAAGGAGCTAAGAAACTCCTCAAGCAGCCACATATCAGAAATCTTCCTGCTGGTCTCTTGGGTTTGCTATGGGATGGGAGGAAGTTGTATTTGATAGGAAATGATAGCATATTGAAAAACAGAGATATTACTTTGCCAACAAAGGTCCGTCTAGTCAAGGCTATGGTTTTTCCAGTGGTCATGTATGGATGTGAGAGTTGGACTGTGAAGAAAGCTGAGCACCGAAGAATTGATGCCTTTGAAGTGTGGTGTTGGAGAAGACTCCTGAGAGTCCCTTGGACTGCAAGGAGATCCAACCAGTCCATTCTAAAGGAGATCAGTCCTGGGTGTTCTTTGGAAGGACTGATGCTGAATCTGAAACTCCAGTACTTTGGCCACCTCATGAGAAGAGTTGACTCATTGGAAGACTCTGATGCTGGGAGGGATTGGGGGCAGGAGGAGAAGGGGACGATAGAGGATGAGATGGCTGAATGGCATCACAGACTCTATGGACATGAGCTTGAGTGAACTCTGGAAGTTGGTGATGGACAGGGAGGCCTGGCGTGCTGTGATTCATGGGGTTGCAAAGAGTCGGACACGACTGAGCGATTGAACTGAACTGAACTGAACTGAACTGAATAGTCTTGATAGAAAGTTGCCAAAGATTCTATCATCACAAAGGACCGATAAGTACAATTTTTGTGAAATTGCCCTTCTCTGAGATTGACTTGTGATTTTGTGTTAGTCCAAGTTTGTGTACCCAATGCACAGTGAAGCCAAACAAACTGACAGGTAAGACCTTGGAGCAGAGAAAGGTTTTTTGCAGGACCATGCAAGGAGAAGGGTGGCTCATGCTGTAAAAGCCTGAACTCTTGAAGAGTTTCAGCAAAGCACTCTTAAAAGTCAGATGAGGGAGGGGTGTCACAGGTATGCGATCAGTTTGTACACAATTCTCTCTGCTTGGCTAATGGTGAGGTTAACAGGATGATGTAACAGAGATTAACACTATCAGTCCTTAGGTTTCAGGGGGCCTGGGGCTATGTGCTCATGGTCATCAGATAGTTAACACCTTCCAATTGGTGGGGAGGTTTCACTTGTGCAAAAGAACTCATGAAATATGTATCAAATACCATTACTTAGGTACTTCAGAGAGGAACTAAAGCAGAGGATGTGGTGGAAGGCCTATCCCAGGAAGGCCCCATAGGACTCTGCTCAGTTTCAGAGTCTGTTCCTGACCACTTGGGAA
Organism: Bos grunniens; assembly: GCF_055505025.1. Taxonomy (NCBI): domain Eukaryota; kingdom Metazoa; phylum Chordata; class Mammalia; order Artiodactyla; family Bovidae; genus Bos; species Bos grunniens. Next base: position 1,830,754 of record NC_141179.1, on the reverse strand, counting down.
CACTTTATGGTTTATGGCCACTTGAGAAAAAGAAAATCGGAGATTCTGTAAACCCAACTCAGTGTTCACTTCTCCAGTCTCAGTTTTTAAAAATAAAAAACTGAAAGGCACGGGAACTGGCAAAAAATGTGTAGGTCACTCAGCCTGCAGTCTAGAGATTATTTATAAATAATAGCAACACAGGGAAACAAGTGAACAAGTAGATCCCAAGTCAGGAGGGGCAGCTTGAATTCATGACCCAGAGGTGGAAGTGGGATGGGGGATGGGGTTGTTCAGAGCCAGAGCAGACTAGAGAGGATAACATGGAGATAACATGTGTGATAACATGGAGAAAGCGTTTAGGATGCTCCTGACACCTGCAAGTGCTCAATAAACATTTTCTCTTCTCATCTTTCTTTTCTTTTCTCCTCCTCCTCCTCCTCATCTTGCTTGAGTGGAGAACTGGGTTCGGAGGCAAAACAAGTGGGACTGGCCTCCCGGCAGCAGCTCCATGTTGGAAAGAAGAGGGGTGGGAGTGGGCATGGTGATGTTGAATTTGACCTGAGCCCTGTGATCCTGAAAGCAGAGAAGGTTAATAAATCTCCTCACCATTTGCATTGTTCTAGGAAAAGGTTTGCCTCTAAGACCCAGCCTTCCCTATATGACTTAGATGAGGTTCATGGGAACACTCTTTGTTATCCTATGACAAGGGTAGAACCATCAGTTCAGTTCACTCAGTTGTGTCTGATTCTTTGTGACCCCCATGGACTGCAGCACGCCAGGCTTTTCTGTCCATTACCAACTCCCAGAGCTTCCTCAAACTCATGTCCATTGAGTCAGTGATCCCATCCAAACATCTCATCCTCTGTCATCCCCTTCTCCTCCTGCCTTCAATCTTCCGAGCATTGGTCTTTTCCAATGAGTCAGTTCTTCGCATCAGGCAGCCAAGATATTGGAGTTTCAGCTTCAGCATCAGTCCAACCAATGAATATTCAGGAATTATTTCCTTCAGGATTGACTGGTTTGATCTCTTTGCAGTTCAAGGGACTCTTGAGGGTCTTCTCCAGCACTACAGTTCAAAAGCATCAGTTCTTCGATGCTCAGCCTTCTTTATGGTCCAACTCTCACATCCATACACTACTATTGGAAAAACCATAGCTTTGACTACATGGAACTTTGTCAGCAAAGTAATGTCTCTGCTTATTAATATGCTGTCAAGGTTGGTCATAGCTTTTCTTCCAAAGAGCAAATGTCTTTTAATTTCATGGCTGCAGTCAGCATCTGCAGTGATTTTGGAGCTCAAGAAAATAAAATCTCTCACTGTTCCCACTGTTTCGCCCTCTATTTGCCATGGAATGATGGGACCAGATTCCATGATCTTTGTTTCTTGAATGTGGAGTTTTAAGTCCGCTTTTTCATTCTTCTCCTTCACTTTCATTAAGAAGCTCTTTAGTTTTTCTTCACTTTCTACCATAAGAGTGGTCTCATCTGCATATCTAAGGTTATTGATATTTCTCCTGGCAACCTTGATTCCATCTTGTGCTTCATTCAGCCTGGCGTTTCGCATGATGTAATCTGCATATAAGTTAAATAAGCAGGGTGACAATATACAACCTTGATGTACTCCTTTCCCAATATGGAACCAGTTTGGTGTTCCATGTCCAGTTCTAACTGTTGCTTCTTGACTTGCATACAGATTTCTCAGGAGGCACATATGGTGGTCTGGTATTCCCCTCTCTTGAAGATTTTCCACACTTTGTTGTGATCTACACAGTCAAAGTCTTTGGGGGTAATCAATAAAGCAGAAGTAGATTTTTTTCGGAATTCTCTTGCTTTTCCTATGATCCAACGGATGGAAATTTGATCTCTGGTTTCTCTGCCTTTTCTAAATCCAGCTTGAACATCTGGGAGTTCTCAGTTCACATGCTGTTGAAGCCTTGCTTTGAGAATTTTGAGCATTACTTTGCTAGCGTGTGAGATGAGTGCAATTGTGCAGTAGTTTGAACATTCTTTGGCATTGCTTTTGTTTGGGGTTGGAATGAAAACTGACCTTTTCCAGTCCTGTAGTCACTGCTGAGTTTTCCAAATTTGCTGGCATATTGAATGCAGCACCCTGATGGCATCATCTTTTAGAATTTGAAATAATTCAACTGGAATTCCATCACCTCCACTAGCTTTGTTTGTAGTGATGCTTCCTAAGGCCCATTTGATTTCTCATTCCAAGATGTCTGGCTCTAGGTGAGTGATCACAACATTGTGGTTATCTGGGTCATGAAGATCTTCTTTTGTGTAGTTCTTCCATGTATTCTTGCCACATTTTCTTAATATCATCTGCTTCTGTTAGATCCATATCATTTCTGTTCTTTATTGTGCCCATCTTGCATGAAATGTTCCCTTGATATCTCTAAGTTTCTTGAAGAGATCTCTAGTCTTTCCCATTCTATTGTTTTCCTCTATTTGTTTGCACTGATTACTTATCTTTCTTATGTCTCCTTGCTATTCTTTGGAACTCTGCATTCAGATGGATATAGCTTTCCTTTTCTCCTTTGCCTTTAGCTTCTTTTCTTTTCTCAGGCTACTTGTAAGGCCTCCTCAGTCAACCATTTTGCCATTTTGCATTTCATTTTCTTGGGGATGGTCTTGATCACTGCCTCCTGTACAATGTCATGAACATCCGTCCATAGTTATTCAGGCACTCTGTCTATCAGATCTAATCTCTTGAATCTATTTGTCACTTACACAGTATAATCAGGGATTTTATTTAGGTCATATGCGAATGGTCTAGTGGTTTTCCCTACTTTCTTCAGTCTGAATTTTGCAATGAGTTCATGATGTGAACCACAGTTGGCTCCCAGTCTTGTTTTTGTTGACTCTATAGCTCTTTTCCATCTTTGGCTGCAAAGAATATAATCAATGTGATTTCAGTATTGATCATCTGGTGATGTCCATGTGTAGAGTTGTGTAGAGTCTCTTGTGTTGTTGGAAGAGGGTGTTTGCTATGACAAATGCATTCTCTTGGCAAAACTCTGTTAGCCCTTGCCCTGCTTCATTTTGTACTCCAAGGTCAAATTTGCCTGTTCCTCCAGGTATCTCTTGTGTTCCTACTTTTGCATTCCAGTCCCCTAGGATGACAAGGCTAGACATAGACACTCCAAATTCCCATTTTTGGCTTCAAAAGTCACTAAATGAATTGTTTTGGTCCCATTGATCAATAAAGACAAAATACTGTTAAGCAAACTTTGGTTAAACTTCTCTCGTTTGTTCAGGCCCCTGAACTTTGCCCACCTCCTCAATCTGAGGCAGCATATAGCCCCTCATTATGGTTTCTTTAGTAAAAGAGACTTAGACTCAGGGTAAAACATTCTCTAAACTACTGCATGAGATGCTTTCATCCCACTTCACCACATGGATCTTTCCTAGCCTTGTTTACTCTGCTCTACAAAAGAAAACTCTTTACCCAACTCTCATGAGATGCTTGCTGGCCTTTTGGACAGTGTTCTCCTTATTGCAATAGTCCCTCTCCCCACCTTGCAGTAATCCCATCTTATAAAATGTTACCACTTTTATTTGACAGAATATTGTGGAAGACATCTTTCCATGATGGCCCCTATGATCTCCACTCCTGGGATTCAATTCCTTGTTTAATCCTCTCCCTTTGTCTGTGGACTGGACCTAATCAATCATTCAGTTCAGTCCCTCAATTATGTCAGCCTCTTTGCAACTCCATGGACTGCAGACACCAGGCTTCCCTGTCCATCACCAACTCTCAGAGCTTGCTCAAACTCATATCCATTGAGTCAGTGATGCCATCCTCTTTCATCTTCTTCTCCTCCTGCCTTCAGTCCTTTCCAGGTTCAGGGTCTTTTCCAAAGGGTTAGTTCTTCACATCAGGTGGCCAAGGTATTGGAATTTCAGCTTCAGCATCAGTCCTTCCAATGAATATTCAGGACTGATTTCTTTAAGATTGACTGGTTTGATCTCCTTGCAGTCCAAAGGACTTCTTTGCATTCCAAAGAGTCTTCTCCAACACACTTCAAAAGCATCACTTCTTCGGTGCTCAGCTTTCTTTATGGTCCAACTCTCACATCCATCCATGATTAGTGGAAAAACCATAACTTTGATTAGATGGGCCTTTGTTTGCAAAGTAATGTCTCTGCTTTTTAATATGCTTTTCTTTCAAGAAGCAAGCATCTTTTCATGGCTGCAGTCACCATCTGCCGTGATTTTGGAGCCCAGCAAAATAAAGTCTCTCACTGTTTCCACTGTTTCCCCCTCTATTTGCCATGGCGTGATGGGACCAGATGCCATGATCTTCATTTTTTGAATGTTGAGTTTTAAGTCAGCTTTTTCACTTTCTTCTTTCACTTTCATCTAGAGGCTCTTTAGTTCCTCTTTGCTTTCTGCCAGAAGGGCGGTTTCATCTGCATATCGGAGGTTATTGTTATTTCTCCCAGCAGTCTTGATTCCAGCTTGTACTTCATACAGCCTGGCACTTTGCATGATGTACTCTGCAAATAAATTAAATAAGCAGGGCGACAATATACAGCCTCGATGTACTCTTTTTCCAATATGGAACCAGTCTGTTCCATGCTCGTTCTAACTGTTGCTTCTTGACCTGAATACAGATTTCTCAGGAGACAGGGAAAATGGTCTGGTATTCCCACCTCTTGAAGAATTTTCCAGTTTGTTGTGATCCACGCAAAGGCTTTGGTGTAGTCAATAAAGCAGAAGTAGATGTTTTTCTGGAAAGTGAAGTCACTCAATTGTGTCTTACTCTTTGCGACCCCGTGGACTGTAGCCTTCCAGGCTCCTCTATCCCTGGGATTTTCCAGGCAAGAATGCTGGAGTGAGTTGTCATTTCCTTCTCCAGGGGTTTTCCTGGAATTCCCTTGCTTTTTCTATCATCCACAGATATTGCCAATTTGGTCTCTGGTTCCTCTGCCTTTCCAATTCCAGCTTCAGCATCTGGAATTCTTTGTTCTGCTGAAGCCTTGCTTGGGAATCTCACTTGGCTCCAAGCTGTTGAAGCCTCGCTTGGAAAATTTTGAGCATAGCTTTGCTAGTGTGAGATGAGTGCAATTGTGCAGTAGCTTGAATGTTCTTTGGCATTGCCTTTCTTTGGGATTGGAGTGAAAATGACTTTTTCCAGGCCTATGACTACTGCTGAGTTTTCCAAATTTGCTGGCATACTGAGTGCAGCACTTTCCCAGCATTATCTTTTAGGGTTTTAAATAGCTCAACTGGAATTCCATCACCTCCACTAGCTTTGTTCATAGTGATGCTTCCTAAGGCCCACTTGACTTTTCATTCCAAGATCACTCTAGGTGAGTGATCACAACATCGTGGTTATCTGGGTCATTAAGATCTCTAGTGAATAGGATACATGGCAAGTTACTGGATGTCCCTTCTGAGATTAGATTGTGAAAGACTGACTTCTGTCCAGTTTGCACTCTTTAGCTCTTCTTGGTTTGCAGGTTCTGATGAAATAAGCTGCCTTGTTGGGAGCTTTGGAGACCTGTGGAAATACACAAAGAACAGGAAGCTGTAAGTGGCCACTGGCTAAAAGCCAGGGAGGTACTGAGGCCCTAGTCCAATAGGCCTTAAAACACTGAAACCTTCCAACAACCTGGTGAAGAGGATAGCTGTGAGTAAACTTGGAAGTTGATACTTCTCCAGTTGAGCCTTAAGATGGTTACAGAACTGGGTTGCTATGGCCTGAATATTTGTATCCCCCTCAAAATTTATATGTTGAAATTCATCCACTACAAGGTGATGGTATTAGGAAGTAGGGACTTTGAGAGATAATTAAGATTAGTACTCTTATAAAAGAGACTCCAAAGATATTTTTCACTTTCTATGTGTCAACTAAAAGAGATGCACAACTTGAGAGTTGTGAGTTGAGTTTTATTAGGGGCAAAATTAGGACTGCAGCCTGGGAGAGAGCACCTCAGATAGCTCTGAAAGACTTCTCTGAAGAAGCAGTGGGGAAGGTAAATATATATGATTTTGGTGAAGGGGGAGTTCAGTGTAATCAATTGCTTAGTTTACAAACGGTTTTCTGCTAGTCAGGAGGAGCTGATGTTACCATGAAGGGATTTAGTGATTTTCTAGATATGAAGAGATGCAAGGATTGGGATTATGAAATCAGTTCCTGAAAACATCTAACTATTTAAAGACCTGTCCAACAGCCTTTTCTAACTCAATGAAACCATGAGCCATGCTGTGTAGGTCCACCCAAAATGAACAGGTCATGGTGGAGAGTTCTGACAAAACGTGCTCCACTGGAGAAGGGATGGCAAACCACTTCAGTATTCTTGCTTTGAGAATCCCATGAAAAGTATGAAAAGGCAAAAAGATATGACACTGAAAGATGAACTCCCCAAGTTGGTTGGTACCCAAATTGCTACCGGAGAAGAGTGGAGAAATAACTCCAGAAATAATAAAAACACAGAGCCAAAATAAAAACAATGCCCAGTTGTGGATGTGACTGGTGATGGAAGTAAAGTCTGATGCTGTAAAGAGCAACACTGCATAGGAACCTGGAATATTAGGTTCATAAATCAAGGTAAATTAGAAGTGGTCAAACAGGAGATGGCAAGAGTGAACTAAAATGGGCTGGAATGGGAGAATTTAATTCAGATGACCATTATCTCTACTACTGTGGGTGAGAATCTCATAGAAGAAATGCAGTAGCCCTCATAGTCATCAAAATAGTCCGAAACGCAGTACTTAAGTGTAATCTCAGAAATGACAGAATGATCTCTGTCCATTTCCAAGGCAAATCATCCAGTATCACAGTAGTCCAAGTCTATGCCCCAACGAGTAATGCCAAAGAAGCTGAAGTTGACGGTTCTATGAAGACCTACAAGGCCTTCTAGAACTAACACCCCAAAAAGATGTCCTTTTCATCATAGGGGAATGCAAAAGTAGAAGTCAAGAGCTACCTGGAGTTAACAGGCAAATTTGGCCTTGGAGTACAAAATTAGGCAGGGCAAAGGCTAACAGAGTTTTGTCAAGTGGACTCACTGGTCATAGCAAACACCCTCTTCCAACAACACAAGAGATGACTCTACACATGAACATCACCATCATAATCATGGTTAATACTGAAATCAGATTGATTACATTATTTGCAGTGAAAGAAGGAGAAGAGCTATAGAGTCAGCAAAAACAAGACCGGGAGCCAACTGTGGCTCACATCATGAATTATTTATTGCAAAATTCAGACTTAAATTGAAGAAAGTAGGGACAACCACTAGACCATTCAGGTATGACCTAAATCAAATCCCTTATGATTATACAGTGTAATCATAATACAGTGTAATACAGTGTAAGTGACAAATAGATTCAAGGGATTAGATCTGATAGAGTGCCTGAAAAACTGTGGATGGAGGTTCATGACATTGTACAGGAGGCAGTGATCAAGAGCATCCCCAAGAAAAAGAAATGCAAAAAGGCAAAATGATTGCCTGACGAGGCCTTACAAATAGCCTGAGAAAAGAAGAGAAGCTAAAGGCAAAGGAGGAAAGGAAAGCTATATCCATCTGAATGCAGAGTTTCAAAGAATAGCAAGGAGAGATAAGAAAGCCTTCCTCAGTGATCAGTGCAAACAAATAGAGGAAAACAATAGAATGGGAAAGACTAGAGATCTCTTCAAGAAAATTAGAGATACCAAGGGAATATTTCATGCAAAGATGGGTGCAATAAAAGAAACTCTATGAACCTAATAGAAGCAGACAATATTAAGAAGAGGTGGCAAGAATACACAGATCAGATCAGATCAGTCGCTCAGTCGTGTCCGACTCTTTGCGACCCCATGAATCGCAGCACGCCAGGCCTCCCTGTCCATCACCAACTCCCGGAGTTCACTCAGACTCACGTCCATCGAGTCAGTGATGCCATTCAGCCATCTCATCCTCTGTCGTCCCCTTCTCCTCCTGCCCCCAATCCCTCCCAGCATCAGAGTCTTTTCCAATGAGTCAACTCTTCACATGAGGTGGCCAAAGTACTGGAGTTTCAGCTTTAGCATCATTCCTTCCAAAGAAATCGCAGGGCTGATCTTCAGAATGGACTGGTTGGATCTCCTTGCCGTCCAAGGGACTCTCAAGAGTCTTCTCTAACACCACAGTTCAAAAGCATCAATTCTTCAGCGCTCAGCCTTCTTCACAGTCCAACTCTCACATCCATATATGACCACAGGAAAAACCATAGCCTTGACTACATGGACCTTTGTTGGCAAAGTAATGTCTCTGCTTTTGAATATGCTATCTAGGTTGGTCATAACTTTCCTTCCAAGGAGCAAGCGTCTTTTAATTTCATGGCTGCAGTCACCATCTGCAGTGATTTTGGAGCCCAGAAAAATAAAGTCTGACACTGTTTCCACTGTTTCCCCATCTATTTCCCATGAAGTGGTGGGACTGGATGCCATGATCTTCGTTTTCTGAATGTTGAACTTTAAGCCAACTTTTTCACTCTCCACAGAAGCACTATACAAAAAAGATCTTCATGACCCAGATAATCATGATGATGTGATCACTCACCTAGAGCCAGACATCCTGGAATATGAAGTCAAGTGGGCCTTAGGAAACATCACTACAAACAATGCTAGTGGAGGTGAAGGAGTTCCAGTTGAATTATTTCAAATCCTGAAAGATGATGCTGTTAAAGTGCTGCATTCAATATGCCAGAAAATTTGGAAAATTCAGCAGTGACCACAGGACTGGAAAAGATCAGTTTTCATTCCAATTCCAAAGAAAGGCAATGCCAAAGAATGCTCAAACACTGCAAATTGCATTCATCTCACTTGCTAGCAAAGTAATGCTTAAAATTCTCCAAGCAAGCCCTCAATAGTTCATGAACCAAGAACTTCTAGATGTTCAAGTTGTATTTAGTAAAGGCAGAGAAACCAGAGATCAAATTTTCAACATCTGTTGCGTCATAGGAAAAGCAAGAGAATTCTGAAAAACATCTACTTCTGCTTTATTGATTACCCCAAAAACTTTGACTGTGTAGATCACCACAAAGTGTGGAAAATCTCCAAGAAAGGGGAATACCAGACCACCATACATGCCTCCTGAGAAATCTGTATGCAAGGCAAGAAGCAACAGTTAGAACTGGACATGGAACACCAAACTGGTTCCATATTGGGAAAGGAGTACATCAAGGTTGTATATTGTCACCCTGCTTATTTAACTTAATGCAGAGTACATCATATGAAATGCCAGGCTGAATGAAGCACAAGATGGAATCAAGGTTGCCGGAGAAATATCAATAACCTTAGATATGCAGATGAGACCACTCTTATGGTAGAAAGTGAAGAAGAACTAAAGAGCTTCTCAATGAAAGTGAAAGAGGAGAGTGAAAAAGTGGACTTAAAACTCCACATTCAAGAAACAAAGATCATGGAATCCGATCCCATCAAATGACAAATAGAGGGGGAAATAGTGGAAACAGTGAGAGATTTTATTTTCTTGGGCTCCAAAATCACTGCAGATGCTGACTGCAGCCATGAAATTAAAAGACATTTGCTCTTTGGAAGAAAAGCTATGACCAACCTTGACAGCATATTAATAAGCAGAGACATTACTTTGCTGACAAAGTTCCATGTAGTCAAAGCTATGGTTTTTCCAATAGTAGTGTATGGATGTGAGAGTTGGACCATAAAGAAGGCTGAGCACCGAAGAATTGATGCTTTTGAACTGTGGTTAGGGTTAGAGAAGACTCTTGAGAGTCCTTTGGACTTCAATGAGATCAAACCAGTGAATCCTAAAGGAAATAATTCCTGAATATTCATTGGAAGGACTGACGTGAAGCTGAAACTCCAATACTTTGGCCACTTGATGTGAAGAATCGACTCTAGAAGAGACTCTGATGCTGGAAAAGATTGAAGGCAAATGGAGAAGGGGACGACGACAGAGGATGAAATGGGTGGATGGCATCACCAACTTGATGGACAGGAGTTTGAGCACACTCCAGGAGTTGGTGGTGGACAGGGAAGCCTGTTGTTCTGCAGTCCATGGGGTCGCAAGGAGTCAGACGCGACTGAGTGACTTAAAACAAATGAACAAGGAGTGGGTTCTTATCCGACACCAAACGTGCTTGCCGCTTGATCTTGGAGTTTCCAGCCTCTGGAGTTGAAAAATAAATTTCTGTTGTTTATAAGCTACCCAGTCTGTGTTATATTGTTATAGCTGCCTGGATGTTCTAAGACGTGAGTGGTACCTTTGTCAGGGAGCAAAACTGCTGTTGCTGCAAGTCGCTTCAGTCGTGTCCAACTCTGTGCGACCCCATAGACGGCAGCCCACCAGGCTCCTCTGTCTCTGGGATTCTCCAGGCAAGAACACTGGAGTGGGTTGCCATTTCCTTCTCCAATGCATGAAAGTGAAAAGTGAAAGTGAAGTCACTTAGTCGTGTGTGGCTGCCCCTAAAATGTCTCTTTGGCATGCAGATTACTTAGATCTGAAACCAGTCAAGCTTTAAAAGACTCAGGAAGAACTTTTGACCTTTCCTCTAACTGCCTATAGCAGTTTATATAGAGGGCCTGTTACTGAATAGAGCTATCACCAGACAGATCTGCAAAGCGTATTGGCCAGCTGTGGTGGGGGTAGCTCTGCAGGGCCTGGAGATCAGAGTTCACTCTGATGGAGTCCATTGACTCTGCCTGGCCCAGCAAACATTTGTTTACCAGACATTTGCTTTTCCATCTCCACGTGAATTGCCTTTTCTCCATTTTGAAGTCCCAAACCAGTACCCTCAACATCCTTTTTTGTCTTTAGCTGACGATGGCATTCCTCTTTTGTCTTTAGCTGACGATGGTTTAAGATGGAGGTTTCAGCCATTGTGGCAAGTTACTCAGTTTTCCTGGGTCTCTCCCATGAATACATACTATTAAACTTTCATTTGACTTTCTCCTGTTAATCTGCCTCCTGTCAACTTAATTCTTAGACCAGCCAGAAGAATCTAGAAGGGCAGGGGAAAATTTCTTCCTCCCCCACACCTGATTGCATTCTTGTGAGAGAACCACAGAGGACCAGCTAAGTCACATTTGGATTCCTGACCCACAGAAACTGTGTGATAATAAGTGTATAAATCACTAAATACTGGGGGTCATTTCTTAATGGCAATAGGTAACTAATGTAAGATTGATCATGGGAACCCTCCACAGAAGTCTAGGATCTGAAGACAAAAAGTCAGCCTTTTATGGGTGGCACCTGAGAAGCTGCAAGAAGGCAGACCGAGCATGGTGGTTACGTGATAAGAGATTGAATACACAGGCAGACAGCAGTCAGATCATATCTTACAACAGAACTCTGCAGCTTCCATCCCAGGAAGCTCAGTCACAGCCTTGGCAGAATCGTCCCGGAGTGGTGAGGCCTTGGCCAATGATGCCCAACTTTCTTATTTTTCACTCATAAATATTTTCAACTCTGGAACAAGCATAGGAAGCCACATAATTCCCCAAGTCAATCACACAGATGTTTTCCTTCTGTAACTCCCACTTCCCCAAGCAAAATTGCCAATCAAAACATCCAATCTTGAAGCTATCCCTACAATTTTTTTTTTTTTTTAATTGTTGAGCTTTCCCACTCCCTGATTGCCTTTGACTCTCTGCCAAATGGCAAGTGATGGTGCTGACTCCCTTGCTACGGGAAGCTTGGGATACACAGCCTCTGTTTGTTCTCCTTTGGGTGGTCTTTACTTCCAGGGCATCTTCTTCCTCCACTCACATGTGTTCTGCTGCCTCCTACTGGGCACCTGGTCTGGACAATGGGGCAGAAAGCAGCAGTAGCCAGGGTGGCTGATAACCAGCTGTCTTCCCCCTGTTCTCTCCATACACATGCCAACATTCACTGTGGGTTTTCTTGTGATTGATTGGAGCCCTTAATTTATCCAGATTAGATGGGGAGGGTGTTGATACAGTCAATTAAATCTTCCCCGTCTTCCTCACTCCAGAGCTCAGAAGAGAAACATAGGTTCAGAATGAAGCTATGGCGTCCTTATGGCCAGACAGTGAGAGAAGTCTCTGGCTTGTTACCAGGGTGAGCAGGGATGGGTGTGTATCCATAGCCTGGATTATTGTTTTCTAAGAAATAAGCCACAAGAAGAAATTTAAACTTCTCTAATTTCCCATTTTGGGAATAGGAAAGTCTAAAGAAAGAATTGACTCTGGGTGTTGGTAAAATATGTTTCATTTCAGATATCTTTGGTGGGAAAAATATCTGCAGCTTAGAGTGAAAAACTCACCCTGCTCCCACTGTTCTATCTTCCCAGCATTTAACTGCCCCAAAGCTCCCTTGCCCTCCTCCTCTCTTTCCTATAGAGCCAGAAGATAAGACCAGAGTTCACCCCACAATTCTGTTAAGCCAGGTCAAGCCACTGACAGTCATCAAATGCCTGAGACTATGGAATTCTGATGTCCAACAAGGGTAGTAGGGATTGATGATTCTGAGGGGAGGATCAGGTTGGGTATTTGAGATGTGAAAGAGAGAGGACTATGAGAAAGAAAGGGAAGAAAGAGGAAAGGGCATATATTTTGAATCTCAGACAAGACAGTAGTTTTTTAAGAATGCCCATGGCGGATGCATGTTGATGTATGGCAAAACCAATACAATATTGTAAAGTAACAAATAAATAAAAAATAAATTTAAAAAAACATGTTTTTTTTTTCTCCCTTTGGTTTTTGATTTCTTTCTTTTTTTTAAATTGAAGTATAACTGATTTACAATGTTTCAGGTGTAAAATCTGAAATTTTTAAAAATCTGATGCAGATTACTTTCAGATTACTTTGCAAGATATTCAGTATCCTTCCCTGTGCTATACAGTAGGTCCTTCTACAGTTTATGTATTTTATATATAAAAGACTATATATAGTATTACAGACTATATATAGTCTGTATCTGTTGGGCTTCCCAAGTGGCCCTAGTGGTAAAAGAATCCACCTTCCAATGCAGGAGATGCTAGAGGCATGGGTTTGATCCCTGGGTCAAGAAGATCCCCTAAAGTAGGAAATGGCAACCTACTCCAGTATTCTTGCCTGGGAAATTCCATGGAGAGAGGAGCTTGAAGGGCCCCAGTCAGTGGGGTCACAAAGAGTCAGACATGACTGCAAGACTGAAACTGAGAGTGAGTCTGATGGGTTAACCCCCAATTCTCAGATTATCCCTCCCTCCTTTTCCCTTTGATAACCATAAGTTTGTTTTCTATGTCTGTGAGTCTGTTTCTGTTCTGTAAATAAGTTCATTTTTTCATATTTTAGAATCCACATATAAGTGATGTAATATTTGCCTTTCTCCAGGTACAGTGTTATTAATTGAATAGCATTGTGGGACAAGGAGCTAATGTTGGAGAATTGTTTGGTGGTATGGAAAAAACTACACACACGCACATTGAAGCTGGGTCCAGAATCAGTAGGTCATATTATGCCATTTTACTGTGGTATAAGAACCTTAAATTAAAATACTCCGATTTCTCCCCTTCAACTTCTTCTCCTAGTATATAACCTTTATACTACTGTTGTCAAATATTTTACTTTTGTATATATTATTAACCCCACATTATGTTTATTATTCTGTTTAAACAACTGATACTCTTTTAAAGAAATGTGAATAATTTTAAAGTTCTTGCCTATCTACTCATGTAGTTAATCTTTCCAAAGTTCCACATTCCTTTGTACAGATCTACATTTTGACTTATTTTTTTCCTTCTGCTTGCTTAATATTTTGTATTGTTTGGATCTGCTAGTGATGAATGCTTTCAGACATTTTATATCTAAGAAGTCTAATTTGTCTTCATTTTAAAAGGATGTTACATTAGTTTTCTAGGGCTGCCATAACAAAATAACCGGACTGGTGTCTCAAACAGCAGAAATTTATTTTCCCTCAATTCTAGAGGGCAGAAGTCCAAGATGAAGGTGTTAGGTTTCTCCCGAGGCCTGTCTTGGCCTTTTCACTGTTGCAACATAGCGGCTTTCATACTGCACCTGTGTCCTGATCTCTCTTTCTTTCAGGACAGCAATTATATTGGATTAGGGTCTATTCCCTAATAGGCAAAGCATTGGTGGTTCAGTGGTAGAATTCTTGCTTTCCACGCAGGAGACCTGGGTTTGATTCTCCACCAATGTATAATGCCTAACTACTTTGGGGCTTCCCTAGTAGCTCAACTGGTAATGTGGGAGACCTGGGTTCGATCGCTGGGTTGGGAAGATCCCCTGGAGGAGGGCACAGCAACCCACTCCATATTCTTGCCTAGAGAATCCCATGAATAGAGGAGCCTGGTGAGCTACAGAGCATGGGGTCACAAAGAGCAACTAAGCACACAGGGTCTAAAGACACACAACACAGGGACTATTCAGATGACCTCAGTTTGTTTTAATCATATCTGGTCTCTACCTACAATGACATTCTGAGCTACTGGAGGTTATAACTTCAACTTATGAATGTGGAGGTGGGGGGTGGTGCACGTGGATGCTCATTCGCTTCAGTCGTGTCCAACTCTATGCAACACTATGGACTGTAGCCTGCCAGGCTCCTCTGTCCATGGGATTCTCCAGGCAAGAATACTGGAGTAGGTTGCTGTGCCCTCCTCCAGGGGAATCTTCTGGATCCAAAGATCAAACCCACGTCTCCTGAATTGCAGGTGGATTCTTTACTGCTGAGCCACCGGAAAGTCTAAAGGGCGAGTATAAGTCAACCCAAACCAGATTTTTTTTGTAAGTGTAGAATTGTGTTATTGTTTAGCTGCTAAGTCATGTCTGATTCTTTTGCGATCCCATGTACTATAGCCTGCCAGGCTCTCCTGTCCATGGGATTTCCCAGGCAAGAATACTGGAGTGGGTTGCCATTCCCTTCTCCAGGGGATCTTCCCAACCAGGGACTGAACCCAAGTTTCCTGCATTGCAGGTGGATTCCTTACGACTGAGCCACCTGGGAAGCCCTATAGAATTGTAGGTTGACAGTTTTCTTTCAGTACTTTAAAGATGTTGCTCCACTATCATCTCTCTGCATTGTTTCCAGTGAAAAATATGCTGTCATCCTTAATTTTGTTCTTCTGAAGATATTGAATCTCTTTTCCTCTGGCTGTTAAAATTTTCTCTTTATACAAGATTTTGAGCAATTTTATTATGATTTGCTTTGGTGTTATCTTCATGTTTCTTGTGTTGGGGATTCATTGAGCTTCTTGAGTTTATTACCTTAGTAATAAATTGAGTTTATTACCTAGGTCTGAAGCAGAAATAATCTTCTTTCAGGACTCTTCATAGAAATAGAATTGTGGCTCAAAGACTTTAAAATTTGACGCTTTTAACCAATTTATCACCCATAAAGTATCAACCAATTTATATTCCCACCAGCAAACAGTATCATATTTTTTAAAATTTTATTTAATTGGAGGCTAATTGCTTTACAAAGTTGTGTTGGTTTCTGCTGTACAACAATGTGAATCAGTTATATATATATATATATATATATATATATATATATATATATATATATATGTATATCCTCCCTGTTGAGCCTCCCTCCCCCTCCTATCCAAACCCTCTTCATATTCTTTTTAATTATCAATCCAATTGGTTAAAAAGATCTCATTGTTTTAATCCTCCTCCTATCCAAACCCTCTTCGTATTCTTTTTAATTTTCAACCCAATTGGTTCTCATTGTTTCAATTTACATTTCTTTGATTACCCATCGAATCAAAACTTTGTTCATATTTATTGACCATTTTTCTTCATTCTTTCAGTCATTTGAGCTTCTACTATACACCAGGAAATGTTTTATGTGCTGGGGATACTGCAATAGAGTCAGGTGGCTGTTCCCTTATGAAGTCTGCCTTCTAATGAGAGTTGGGGGAGATAGAGCACACACTCACACACACACACACTCACACACACACAATTGCAGATTGACACAACCTATAAAAAATAAGACAAGACGATGTGACAAAGAAGGACTTGGTATGGGGACTTTCCTAATGTAGGTAATTGCTGAAGGTTTTTCTGAAGATGTGATACTTGAGCTATAACCCAAATTATGAGAAGGAAGTAGGCATGCAAAGATATGGGACAAAAACTTAACAGAAATAGGAAACAGCAAGTGTAAATAGTCTAAGGTAGGGATGAGTTTAGCTCATTTGAGGACTAGAAGAAACCTCATGTGGCTAGACAGTGGTTAGCAGGAGAGAAAATTTTAGGATCTGAACTCAGAGAGCTAGGCAATGAAGATTCATAGAACCTATAAAGCCATAGTAAGGAGTTTATATTTTATTTTAAATGTGAATTATCTATAAAAATCCTTTGCCCATATTTCAATTGGAGTGGCCATATTTTTAAACTGATTTTTAAAGATTCTTGTTATATTAGAAATGGTAACATCTATGGGTATTTGTTGTAGATACTTACCTCTATTTTTCATGTCTTAATTTTGTGTACAGTATTTTTAAAATCCCTTTTTTATTTTGCTTTTAAAAATATTAGTAAATCTATAAGTCCTACTTTACAGCTACTGGTTTCAGAAAGTTCCACCAAAACTATTATAATGCTCATTCAAACTTTCATCTTACTCATTTCTTTCACACATCAATTTTTCAGTTATTTTTAAAACTCTCATATCCAAGACAAATATTTCTGCCTCACCTCTGAGCCTCCCAGGAGGAACAAGGCTGAGAAATGGGTTGGAACTGGGTGAGGTACTACCTCTTACTTAATAATGAATACATAGCAAACATGTATTATTTAATGCCTTGCTGTGGCTATTGATGTTCTCGAAGGGGAAAAAACTCACATTTTACTTAAGTCCACAGATGATAACTGTGGTGTTGGAGAAGACTCTTGAGAGTTCCTTGGACTGCAAGGAGATCCAACCAGTCCATTCTAAAGGAGACCAGTCCTAGGTGTTCTTTGGAAGGAATGATGCTAAAGCTGAAACTCCAGTACTTTGGCCACCTCATGCGAAGAGTTGACTCATTGGAAAAGACTCTGATGCTGGGACGGATTGGGGGCAGCAGAAGGGGAGAAGGGGACGACAGAGGATGAGATGGCTGAATGGCATCACCGACTCAATGGACTTGAGTTTGAGTGAACTCTGGGAGTTGGTGACGGACAGGGAGGCCTGGCATGCTGCAGTTCATGGGATCGCAGAGTCGGACATGACTGAGTGACTGAACTGAACTGAACAGATGATAAACTCCAAACTTAGCCATTGATGAGAAATGGGTCCTTTCTCTCTGGGTCTCTTTGTCCCCATCTATGATGTGGCTTCCTGGAGCTCTCTGTTGAGGCACCAGGATCCACCTCAGGGAAAATTGCTCCTTCCTTCCAAAGTTCACCCTTGGATCAAATAAATCAGAGCCTGGGACTTCCCTGATAGTCCAATGGTAAAGAATCCACCTGCCAAAGAAGGGGCCAGGGGTTCGACCCCTGGTCCAGGAAGATTCCTCATGCTGCAAGGTGACTAAGCGCCACAACTACTAAGCCTGCACTCTGGAGCCCATGAACCGCAACTAGTGAAGCCCGTGCACCCTGGAGCCCATGCTCCAAAACAAGAGAAGCTATGGCAATCAGAGTTGCATGTACCACAACATAGAGAGTATCCCCCATTGCTGCAACTAGAGAAAGCCCGTACACAGCAACAAAGACCCAGTGCAGCCATAAATAAATACATAAAATTAAAACAACAACAACAACAAAAACAAAACAAAAACAACGGAAAAGAAATCAGAGCCTGGTAAGTTCTGCAAAGTAGGAGTCAGAGTACCTGAGCCCAGCAGTTTCACAGCCAGTGGCTGTCCTAGGATTGGGAACCGCATCTCTGTCTCTGTGGACAGATGCAGAGCTCAGAAAGGGCCAGGTGCCAACTGCTGGTGGGTCATGGTGGTGCCAACTCTTAGGCTGTCTATTCATGAAATGTCCTGACCCTGAAAACAATTCTATCTCAGTTTTTTGAGTCTCACGCTCTGGAAAGTTTCCACTGACCATATATGGCTAAGCATACACAAGCCGCCTGGGCTGGAATTTGGAGAGCAGGATACGCAAAGCAGCTTCCCCGGCTTCATGCTTCTGCCAGAATGCTCCCACTGGCCCGGGGTGTGAGCTTCTAAACTCCCAGCAGGTGGCGAGACCCTAATATTACTTGATTCAATGGTTTATATTTGAAGCATTTTAATTTTGAAATCGTTTTCTCACATTTTCTCTCTTCTCCTTCTGTTTCAATAGCAGAAGCATCCCACTTCTTTCCAAGGTCAGTCTTTTTGCTTATACCCTAGTTCACCCATCCTCCTTGAACTCATCCCTTGGGTTCTTCTGTCCTCTTTTAAGTTTACCTCCACTAGCACTTTTCATCTTACAAACATGCTCTCCAGTCTTTGGAATAGCCTCTCAAGCTGCCTATTCCTTTAAAGTATCACCTAAATTAACCACTTCCCCCCAATCCTCTCTGAGTCCATTCTATGTTTCCTTTCTAACAATTGTCTGATTTGTAGTTATTTAAATTTGTATTGTTTACTCATAGTTTTATTGTGTTCCCTCATTACTATATAAGTTCTCTAAGTATCAGAAATAGGTCTGCCTTGCTCATAATTGTATCTATGGAAATAAATGAAAACCAGCCATATGAAAACAGCCAAAAGCCATTTATTAAGAGCTTGTAAGGGAGTTAGCCACCATCACTTGAATTTTGTCAGAGCCTCAAAGGCAAGCAGAGGACTGGAAAAAATAGAAGGCTTCAGGTATGCCCTGATTGGAGGCTCTCAGCCTGAGGCTGTGGTAGGCAAGCTAACTAGAAGTGAGGCACTGTATGTGACTGGTTAGAAAAGACTCTGGCTTTCACTGGTGGGTCCTAAGTGGGCAATAGGAGCCAAAAGTAGAGAAACTATCAGTAATTAATCAAGTCTTGGTCATTTAGGGGTGATTGTTAAGAGGAATTATTATTTGGCTTCCTAGACTATTGAAAGTAGTTTGACTTTTTGAACTGGTTATTGCAGAAGTAGGTTGGCTTCCTGGGCTGGTTGTTGCACTGCCTGTAACACTGCCCCATAGCCTGTAACAACCAGCCCAGGAGGCCAACCTACTATCTGCAATTCAGTTCAGTTCCGTTCAGTCACTCAGTCATGTCCAACTCTTTGCAACTCCATTGGAGTTGCAAAGGACTGCAGCATGCCAGGCCTCCCTGTCCTACCGGGGTCCAGCCCCGGTTGGATCCAGGGATTCCCTCGGGAGGACGGCGTTGGCAAAAAGAATAGATAAAAGGAAAAAGAGACAGAGGTGAACTAACTGGTTTATGTGGGAAACTAATAAAACCTGTGACACCAGGTTTGCTCTGACCGCGGAGGCCACAGGCGCCCTCTCGAATAGCGGAAGGTACCCCACCTTAGGCACCTTCTTGAGTGGGTCTTAGAAGCCCAGGCAAGTAAGTGGTCTCAGAGAGCCCCCACGCTCCAAGTCAGTCACCCTGAAGGAAGAACAGAGAAGAAAAGGAGAGAAAAGGAAGCAAGAAAGAACAACACGGGGAGACCAAGCTTTGAGCAAGGCCCATAGCTTTATTTTCAAAGGGAGCTTATATACCTTAAGTTGTGCATAGAGGATAATGCTGCTGCTACTGCTGCTGCTAAGTCACTTCAGTCGTGTCCGACTCTGTGCAACCCCATAGACGGCAGCGCACCAGGCTCCCCCGTCCCTGGGATTCTCCAGGCAAGAACACTGGAGTGGGTTGCCATTTCCTTCTCCAATGCATGAAAGTGAAAAGTGAAAGTGAAGTCGCTCAGTCGTGCCCGACTCTTAGCGACCCCATGGACTGCAGCCTACCAGGCTCTTCCATCCATGGGATTTTCCAGGCAAGAGTACTGGAGTAGGTTGCCATTGCCTTCTCCGTAGAGGATAATAGGGGGTGTAAAATCATGCAAAGTCAGTAGTCTTAGATCCTTATTGAGACCAGGCTTTCTTTTCTGCAAACTTATCGTATACAAATGGTTTAGGTGATTCTAGCCAGATCACCTTCTGGCCAGAAGGCCTGTTAACATTTTATGACTCTGATAAAGGTTTGTCAACCATAAGACTTATTTTCTCTAAGGGTAATTATTTTAAGGTTTGGCACCATCCTCCGAAGGTGTTAGATAAAGTTGCATTCCTATAGGGCAAAGGTGCAGTGGGCTTACAACAAAGGAAAGAATTTATTACCTTAAGGGTCTAAAGTTGTTAAAACCAAGGCCACTACTTATTTTTTCTATATACCAACTGTATTAATTAATACACTTGCAAGGATACAATACAGGGGATGTGGAAACTTGGCAGCAAGCATTGGCTCAACAATGAAATCTTCTATTAGTTCTATTCTAACAATTTCTAACTCTCCGAGAGGCTCTATACTATTTGAATATCTTAAGCTTCCCATGCCTCTTGCGGTTGGGAGGCTGTAAACAATCGTATGCGTAGCTGTAGGAGTCCAGGTAAACCTGTCAGGCAAGTTAGAGAGCCATCTGAGGGGTTTGGATTGAAACACTCCTATTATGCCCAGGAGGCTAATTAACTAGAGCTCTAAGTTGATTCCCTTCAGAGAAAGGTGGTCGGGGATAGCACCCCGTTAATGTCAGAGGAGTTGATGAAAGTCGTAAAATAGTAAAACAGATTCTGGTTTTGGGGTAGACGCTCAGGCAGATCCGGGGGGACCCTCGAGCCCTGACTCACCTTGCAAGTCAGGGCTCTCCCGCATGACCTTGTCATGGGTGGGAACTCCCGTGCTGGCTCCCGGCACTGTCCATCACCAACTCCTGGAGTATACTCAAACTCATGTCCATTGAGTTGATGATGCCATCCAACCATCTCATTCTCTGTCGTCCCCTTCTCCTGCTTTCAATCTTTCCCTTGCATCAGGATCTTTTCAAATGAGTCAGCTCTTTGCATCAGGTGGCCAAAGTACTGGAGTTTGAGCTTCAACATCAGTCCTTCCAAGGAATATTCAGGACTGATTTCCTTTAGGATGGACTGGTTGGATCTTCTTGCAGTCCAAGGGACTCTCAAGGGTCTTCTCCAACACCACAGTTTGAAAGCATCAATTCTTTGGTGCTCAGTTTTGTTTATAGTCCAACTTTCACATCCACACATGACTACTGGAAAAACTATCTTCAATAACCAGTTCAAAAAGTCAAACCACTTTGGCTCAACTGGTAAAGAATCTGCCTGCAATACAGAAGACCTGAGTTCGATCCCTGGGTTGGGAAGATCCCCTGGAGAAGGGAAAGAATACCTACTCCAGTATTCTGGCCTAGAGAATTCCATGGACTGTATAGTCCATGGGGTTGCAAAAAATTGGACACAACTGAGTGACTTTCAGTTTCACACTAGTCATATTCATTGAAGGGACTGATGCTGAAGCTGAAACTCCAATACTTTGGCCACCTGATGTGAAGAACTGACTCTTTAGAAAAGACCCCGATGCTGAGAAAGATTAAAGGCAGGAGGAGAAGGGGATGACAGGATGAGATGGTTGGATGGCATCACCGACTCAATGGATATGAGTTTAAGCAAGCTCCGGGAGTTGGTGAAGGGCAGGGAAGCCTGGCATGCTGCAGTCCATGGGGTCTCAAAGAGTTGGACACAACTGAGCGACTGAACTGAACTGAGTCATTGTTCATTTGTGTATTCAGTCGTTCAGTTCCCAGGACCAGCATAGTGTCTAGCTCAGACAATAGTTACTTATGAAATAGTTAATATATGGATGGCAACTCAGAACTTGACATTGCCTTTCTGAGAAATAGTTCTTTGCATTTCTCTCCTACACCTAGCTTCTGCTGATTGTCCCTTCACTAACCCCTATTTGTAAGCAGCTTTTTGCAGGAAACCACCCTCAACAAAAAAATTCCTTTTCTTGTTATTTCAGCAAAGCTACATTGTAACGAACTTAAAAAAATAATTAGAGGAGGAGCTAAGATGGCAGAGGAGTAGGATGGGGAGAACACTTTCTCCCCCACAAATTCATCAAAAGAACATTTAAACTCCGAGTAAATTCCACAAAACAACTTCTGAATGCCGGCAGAGGACATCAGGCACCCAGAAAAGCAACCCAAGTCTTCGAAAGGAGGTAGGAAAAAATATAAAAGACAAAAAAAGGGACAAAAGAGGGAGGGACGGAGTTCCGTCCTGGGAAGGGAGTCTTAAAAAGAGAGAAGTTTCCAAACACCAGGAAACCTTCTCACTGCCGAATCTGTGCTGAGCCTTGGAAGCACAGAGAGCAACTTAACAGGGAGGAAAAATAAATAATTAAAACCCGCACATTGCTAGCCCCATGGTAACTCCCCCAGCGGAGAAGCAGCGCAGACGCCTGCATCCGCCATTAGCAAGCGGGGGCTGGGCAGGGAGGCGCAGCGCGGGCTGCATCGCAAGAATCTGGCCTGAATACCCCGAGCACTATCTGAGTGAAATAATTTGGGCTAGCAAACCAGACTGTGGGATATCTACCACGCGAAAAGCCAGCCCTAACCTATGACACCACCAGGCCCGCGCACGGAACAAAGGACTGAACAGAGCGAGCTGGTGGCAGACCATCCCCCTCCGGTGATAGGCAGCCAGAGCCGGAAGGGGACAATCGCAGCCCCAGAGAGACATTGTCTATAAAACTGTAAGCAGGCTTCTTTGCTAACTAAAACTTCTTGGGGGTCTGGATGGTCAACATCTGCCTGAGAAGGTGTGCCGGTGCACAGCTAGATAACCGAGCGGCAGGGAGGCGATAAGTCGCAGCAATCACGTACGCAAAACACCTCATCTCCTGAGCTGCTCGGATCTGGGAAGGGCACAAAACGCAGGCCCAACCGAGAGTATGTGCCTCTGAGGACTACCCGAGTGCCTGAACCTGAGCGGCTTGGATCTGGGAAGTACAGGCAGCCCAGGGCCGGCTGCTGATGGTTCCCGGCGGAGCAACCTAGAGCCTGAGCAGCGTGGGCAGAGAGGCTACATGTGCCGTGAACAGGCACATGAACAGGGGGCAGACCCAGTGTGGCTGAGGCACTGTGAGCACACGCCAGTGTTATTTGTTTGCAGCATCCCTCCCTACCTCCCCTCAGCGCGACTGAACAAGTGAGCCTAAAAAAAAAAAAAAAAAAAAGTGTCCCCCACTGTCCCCTTTGTGTCAGGGCGGAAACCAGACACTGAAGAGACCAGCAAACAGGAGAAGCTATAACAGAGGGAACCGCCTTGGAAGCTACAGGCAATAGATCGAAACCCTGTGGTTACTACCATCTACATAGGAAGGGGCCTATAGATCTTGAGAAATATAAGTTGGACCAAGGAACTAGCCAAAAATGAACTGAACCCACAATACTCACAACAAAACTGGAAAAAGTCCTAGATATATTTTTACTATTTGTACGATCATTCTTTCTTTCTTTTTTAATTAAAAAAAATTTTAAGTCCTCTATTATTCCTTTAATTTCCACTTTATAACCGATTACTTTGCAAAAAAAAAAAAAAAAGAAGACCCTATTTTTTTTAAAGCAAACTTCATATATTTATATTTTTAAATAATTTTTTGACCTTTTTTTCTTTTCTTTAACATTGTATTTTTGAAATTCCAAACTCTACTCTAGATTTTTAATTTTAGCTTTTTAGTATTTGTTATCAATTTTGTACCTATAGTTTGCTTTTGTTTTTGTTTTTATATAATTTCTGTGACCCTTTTTTATTTTTTCTTTTTATTTTTCTCTGTTTCTTTCTCTTCTTCTTTTAAATAACATTGTATATCTGAAATTCCAAACTCTACTCTAGATTTTCAATTTATGCTTTTTGGTATTTGTTATCAATTTTGTACCTATAGTTTTTGTTTTTGTTTTTATATAATTTCTGTGACCCTTTTTTCTTTTTTCTTTTTCTCTGTTTCTTTCTCTTCGTCTTTTAAATAACATTGTATATCTGAAATTCCAAACTCTACTCTAGATTTTTAATTTATGCTTTTTGGTATTTGTTATCCATTTTGTACCTGTACTTTTTTTATAATTTATGCGACCTTGTTTGTTCTTGTTTGTTTTTTTTCTCTTTCTTTTTCTTCTTCTTTTTTTAACATTGTATTTTTGAAATTCCAAACTCTACTCTAGATTTTTAACTTTTGCTTTTTGGTATTAGTTATCAATTCTGTACCTATATTTTCTGTATAATTTTTGTGACCTTGTTTGTTTTTGTTTGTTCATTTTTTCTCTTTCTTTTCCTTCTTAACATTGTATTTTTGAAATTCCAAACTCTACTCTAGATTTTTAATTTTTGCTTTTATGTATTTGTTACCAATTTTGTATCTTTAAGAACCCAATCTTCAGTACCCATTTTTCACTAGGGAGCGAGATTACTGGCTTAACTGCTCTCTCTCTCTTTGGACTCTCCTTTTTCTCCACTAGGTCGCCTGTGTCTCCTCCCTAACCCCTCTCTACTCTACCCAACTCTGTGAATTTCTGTGTGTTCCAGACAGTGGAGAACACTTAGGGAACTGATTACTGGCTGGATCTGTCTCCCTCCTTTTCATTCCCCCCATTTATCCTCCTGGCCACCTCTGCCACCTTCCTCCTTCTTCTCTTCTCTGTATAACTCTGTGAACAACTCTGAGCAGTCCAGTTGTGGAGTGCACATAAGGAAGAGATTACTGAATACCCCACTCTCTCCTCTATTGACTCCCACCTCATCTCATTCGGGTCACCTCTAACTCCCTCCTCACTCTTCTCTTCTCCATATAATGCTGTAAACCTCTCTGGGTGAAACAAGTTTCAGGGCAAGACATACCAAGCAAATTATCCAGCAGCAAGGAACACAGCCCTGAGCTCCAAGATACAGGCAGCCCAAAGTCACCCCAAAACCATAGACATCCCATAACTCATTACTGGACATTTCATTGCACTCCAGAGAGAAGAAATACAGCTCCACCCACCAGAACACCGACACAAGCTTCCCTAACCAAGAAACCTTGACAAGCCACCTGTACAAACCCACACAGAGAGAGGAAATGCCACAATAAAGAGAACTCCACAAACTGCCAGAATACAGAAAAGACACCCCAAACTCAGCAATTTAAACAAGATGAAGAGACAGAGGAATAGCCAGCAGATAAAGGAACAGGATAAATGCCCACCAAACCAAACCAAAGAGGAAGAGATAGGGAATCTACCTGATAAAGAATTTCAAATAATGATAGTGAAATTGATCCAAAATCTTGAAATCAAAATGGAATCATAGATAAATAGCTTGGAGACAAAGATTGAGAAGATGCAAGAAAGGTTTAACAAGGACCAAGAAAAAATAAAAGAGAGTCAATATAAAATGAATAATGCAATAAATGAAATTAAAAACACTCTGGAGGCAACAAATAGTAGAATAACAGAGGCAGAAGATAGGATTAGTGAATTAGAAGATAGAATGGTAGAAATAAATGAATCAGAGAGGATAAAAGAAAAACGAATTAAAAGCAATGAGGACAATCTCAGAGACCTCCAGGACAATATTAAATGCCACAACATTCGAATCATAGGGGTCCCAGAAGAAGAAGACAAAAAGAAAGACCATGAGAAAATACTTGAGGAGATAGTAGTTGAAAACTTCCCTAAAACGGGGAAGGAAATAATCACTGAAGTCCAAGAAACCCAGAGAGCCCCAAACAGGATAAACCCAAGGCAAAACACCCCAAGACACATATTAATCAAATTAACAAAGATCAAACACAAAGAACAAATATTAAAAGCAGCAAGGGAAAAACAACAAATAACACACAAGGGAATTCCCATTAGGATAACAGCTGATCTTTCAATAGAAACTCTTCAAGCCAGGAGGGAATGGCAAGACATACTTAAAGTGATGAAAGAAAATAACCTACAGCCAAGATTATTGTACCCAGCAAGGATCTCATTCAAGTATGAAGGAGAAATCAAAAGCTTCTCAGACAAGCAAAAGCTGAGAGAATTCAGCACCACCAAACCAGCTCTCCAACAAATACTAAAGGATATTCTCTAGACAGGAAACACAAAAACGGTACAATAAAGTAAATGGCAACAGGATCATACTTATCAATAATTACCTTAAATGTAAATGGGTTGAATGCCCCAACCAAAAGACAAAGACTGGCTGAATGGATACAAAAACAAGACCCCTACATATGCTGTCTACAAGAGACCCACTTCAAAACAGGGGACACATACAGACTGAAAGTGAAGGGCTGGAAAAAGATTTTCCATGCAAATAGGGACCAAAAGAAAGTAGGAGGAGCAATACTTATATCAGATAAAATAGACGTTAAAACAAAGGCTGTGAAAAGAGACAAAGATGGTCACTACATAATGATCAAAGGATCAATCCAAGAAGAAGATATAACAATTATAAATATATATGCACCCAACATGGGAGCGCTACAATATGTAAGACAAATGCTAACAAGTATGAAAGGAGAAATTAACAATAACACAATAATAGTGGGAGACTTTAATACCCCACTCACACCTATGGATAGATCAACTAAACAGAAAATTAACAAGGAAACACAAACGTTAAATGATACAATAGACCAGTTAGACCTAATTGATATCTATAGGACATTTCATCCCAAAACAATGAATTTCACCTTTTTCTCAAGCGCATATGGAACCTTCTCCAGGATAGATCACATCCTGGGCCATAAATCTAGCCTTGGTAAATTCAAAAAAATAGAAATCATTCCAAGCATCTTTTCTGACCACAATGCAGTAAGATTAGATCTCAATTACAGGAGAAAAACTATTAAAAATTCCAACATATGGAGGATGAACAACACGCTGTTGAATAATCAACAAATCACAGAAGAAATAAAAAAAGAAATAAAAATTTGCATAGAAACTAATGAAAATGAAAACACAACAACCCAAAACCTGTGGGACACTGTAAAAGCAGTCCTAAGGGGAAGGTTCATAGCAATACAGGCATACCTCAAGAAACAAGAAAAAAGTCAAATAAGTAACCTAACCCTACACCTAAAGCAACTAGAAAAGGAAGAAATGAAGAACCCCAGGGTTAGTAGAAGGAAAGAAATTGTAAAAATTAGGGCAGAAATAAATGCAAAAGAAACAAAAGAGACCATAGCAAAAATCAACAAAGCCAAAAGCTGGTTCTTTGAAAGGATAAATAAAATTGACAAACCATTAGCCAGACTCATCAAGAAACAAAGGGAGAAAAATCAAATCAATAAAATTAGAAATGAAAATGGAGAGTTCACAACAGACAGCACAGAAATACAAAGGATCATAAGAGACTACTATCAACAATTACATGCTAATAAAATGGACAACGTGGAAGAAATGGATGAATTCTTAGAAAAGTAAAACTTTCCAAAACTGGACCAGGAAGAAATAGAAAATCTTAACAGACCCATCACAAGCACGGAAATTGAAACTGTAATCAAAAATCTTCCAGCAAACAAAAGCCCAGGTCCAGACGGCTTCACAGCTGAATTCTACCAAAAATTTAGAGAAGAGCTAACACCTATCCTGCTCAAACTCTTCCAGAAAATTGCAGAGGAAGGTAAACTTCCAAACTCATTCTATGAGGCCACCATCACCCTAATACCAAAACCTGACCAAGATTCCACAAACAAAGAAAACCACAGGCCAATATCACTGATGAACATAGATGCAAAAATCCTTAACAAAATTCTAGCAATCAGAATCCAACAACACATTAAAAAGATCATACACCATGACCAAGTGGGCTTTATCCCAGGGATGCAAGGATTCTTCAATATCCACAAATCAATGTTATACACCACATTAACAAATTGAAAAACAAAAACCATATGATTATCTCAATAGATGCAGAGAAAGCCTTTGACAAAATTCAACATCCATTTATGATAAAAACTCTCCAGAAAGCAGGAATAGAAGGAACATACCTCAACATAATAAAAGCTATATATGACAAACCCACAGCAAACATTATCCTCAATGGTGAAAAATTGAAAGCATTTCCTCTAAAGTCAGGAACAAGACAAGGGTGCCCACTTTCACCATTACTATTCAACATAGTTTTGGAAGTTTTGGCCACAGCAATCAGAGCAGAAAAAGAAATAAAAGGAATCCAAATTGGAAAAGAAGAAGTAAAACTCTCACTGTTTGCAGATGACATGATCCTCTACATAGAAAACTCTAATGACTCCACCAGAAAATTACTAGAACTAATCAATGATTATAGTAAAGTTGCAGGATATAAAATCAACACACAGAAATCCCTTGCATTCCTATACACTAATAATGAGAAAACAGAAAGAGAAATTAAGGAAACAATTCCATTCACCATTGCAACGGAAAGAATAAAATACTTAGGAATGTATCTACCTAAAGAAACTAAAGACCTATATATAGAAAACTATAAAACACTGGTGAAAGAAATCAAAGAGGACACTAATAGATGGAGAAATATACCATGTTCATGGATTGGAAGAATTAACATAGTGAAAATGAGTATACTACCCAAAGCAATTTATAGATTCAATGCCATCCCTATCAAGCTACCAACGGTATTCTTCACAAAGCTAGAACAAATAATTCCACAGTTTGTATGGAAATACAAAAAACCTCAGATAGCCAAAGCTATCTTGAGAAAGAAGAATGGAACTGGAGGAATCAACCTACCTGACTTCAGGCTGTATTACAAAGCCACAGTTATCAAGACAGTATGGTACTGGCACAAAGACAGAAATATTGATCAATGGAACAAAATAGAAAGCCCAGAGATAAATCCACGCACATATGGACACCTTATCTTTGACAAAGGAGGCAAGAATATACAATGGATTAAAGACAATCTCTTTAACAAGCAGTGCTGGGAAAACTGGTCAACCACTTGTAAAAGAATGAAACTAGAACACTTTCTAACACCATACACAAAAATAAACTCAAAATGGATTAAAGATCTCAACGTAAGACCAGAAACTATAAAACTCCTAGAGGAGAACATAGGCAAAACACTCTCCGACATACATCACAGCAGGATCCTCTATGACCCACCTCCCAGAATATTGGGAATAAAAGCAAAAATAAACAAATGGGACCTAATTAAACTTAAAAGCTTCTGCACAACAAAGGAAACTATTAGCAAGGTGAAAAGGCAGCCTTCAGAATGGGAGAAAATAATATCAAATGAAGCAACTGACAAACAACTAATCTCAAAAATATACAAGCAACTCCTACAGCTCAACTCCAGAAAAATAAATGACCCAATGAATAAATGGGCCAAAGAACTAAATAGACATTTCTCCAAAGAAGACATACAGATGGCTAACAAACACATGAAAAGATGCTCAACATCACTCATTATCAGAGAAATGCAAATCAAAACCACTAGGAGGTACCATTTCACACCAGTAAGAATGGCTGCAATCCATAAGTCTACAAGCAATAAATGCTGGAGAGGGTGTGGAGAAAAGGGAACTCTCTTACACTGTTGGTGGGAATGCAAACTAGTACAGCCACTATGGAGAACAGTGTGGAGATTCCTTAAAAAACTGGAAATAGAACTGCCTTATGACCCAGCAATCCCACTGCTGGGCATACACACTGAGGAAACCAGAAGGGAAAGAGACACGTGTACCCCAATGTTCATCACAGCACTGTTTATTATAGCCAGGACATGGAAGCAACCTAGATGCCCATCAGCAGATGAATGGATAAGAAAGCTGTGGCACATATACGCAATGGAGTATTACTCAGACTAAAAAGAATACATTTGAATTAGTTCTAATGAGATGGATGAAACTGGAACCTATTATACAGAGTGAAGTAAGCCAGAAAGAAAAATACCAATACAGTATACTAATGCATATATATGGAATTTAGAAAGATGGTAACAATAACCCTGTGTACGAGACAGCAAAAGAGACACTGATGTATAGATCAGTCTTATGGACTCTGTGGGAGAGGGAGAGGGTGGGGAGATTTGGGAGAATAGCATTGAAACATGTATAATATCATGTATGAAATGAGTCACCAGTCCAGGTTCGATGCATGATGCTGGATGCTTGGGGCTGGTGCACTGGGACGGCCCAGAGGGATGGTATGGGGAGGGAGGAGGGAGGAGGGTTCGGGATGGGGAACACATGTATACCTGTGGCGGATTCATTTTGATATTTGGCAAAACTAATACAATTATGTAAAGTTTAAAAATAAAATAAAATTAGAGAAAAAAAAAAACGAAAAAAAAATTAAATAAAAAAATAAAAAATTAAAAAAAATAAATAAAATAAAATTAATTAATTAAAAAATTAATTGGAGGCTAATTACTTTACAATATTGTGGTGGTTTTTACCATACATCAGTATGAATCAGCCATTAGTGTACATATGTCCCCCATCCTGAACCCGCCCCCCACCTCCCTCCCTATCCCATCCCTCTAGGTTGTCCCAGGGCACCGGCTTTAAGTGCCCTGCTTCATGCATCGAACTTGCACTGGTCATCTATATGGTAATATACATGTCTCAGTGCTATTCTCTCAAATCATTCCACCCTCTCCTTCTCTCACATAGTCCAAAATTCTGTTCTTTACATCTGTGTCTCTTTTCAGTTCAGTTCAGTCGCTCAGTCATGTCCAACTCTTTGAGACTCCTTGGACTGCAGCATGCCAGGCTTCCCTGTTCATCACCAACTCCTAGAGTTTACTCAAACTTATGTCCACTGAATCAGTGATGCCATCCAACCATCTCCTCCTCTGTCATCCCCTTCTCCTCCCGCCTTCAATCTTTCTAGCATTGGGGTCTTTTATGATGAGTCAGTTCTTCGCACCAGGTGGCCAAAGTATTGGAGTTGCAGCTTGAGCATCAGTCCTTCCAATGAATATTCAGGACTGATTTCCTTTAGGATGGACTGGTTGGACGTCTTTGCAGTATAAGGGACTCTCAAGAATCTTCTCCAACACCACAGTTCAAAAGCATCAGTTCTTCGGCACTCAGCTTTCTTCACAGTCCAACTCTCACATCCATACATGACTATTGGAAAAACCATAGCTTTGACTACATGGACCTTTGTCAGCAAAGTAATGTCTCTGCTTTTTAATATGCTCTCTAGATTGGTCATAACTTTTCTTCCAAGGAGTAAGTGTCTTTTAATTCCATGGCTGCAGTCACCATCTGCAGTGAATTTGGGGCCCAAGAAATAAAGTCTGTCACTGTTTCCACTGTTTCCCCTTCTATTTGCCATGAAGTGTGATTGCAGCCATGCAAGAAGATCCAACCAGTCCATCCTAAAGGAGATCAGTCCTGGGTGTTCATTGGAAGGACTGATGTTGAAGCTGAAACTCCGATACTTTGGCCACCTCATGAGAAGAGCTGACTCATTGGAAAAGACCCTGATGCTGGAAAGGATTGAGGGCAGGAGAGGAAGGGGACGACAGAGGATGAGATGGCTGGATGGCATTGCCAACTTGATGGGCATGGATTTGGGTAGACTCTGGGAGTTGGTGATGGACAGGGAGGCCTGGCGTGCTGCAATTCATGGGGTTGAAAAGAGCTGGACACGACTGAGCGACTGAATTGAACTGAACTGATGGGACCAGATGCCATGATCTTAGTTTTCTGAATGTTGAGCTTTGAGCCAACTTTTTCACTCTCCTCTTTCACTTTCATCAGGAGGCTCTTTAGTTCTTCTTTGCTTTCTGCCATAAGGGTGGTGTCATTTGCATATCTGAGGTTATTGATATTTCTCCTGAAAATCTTGATACCAGCTTCTGCTTTTTCCAGCCCAGCATTTCTCACAATGTACTCTCTCTATAAGTTAAATAAGCAGTGTGACAGTATACAGACTTGACGGACTCCTTTCCGGATTTGGAACCAATCTTTTGTTCCATGTCCAGTTCTAACTGTTGCTTCCTGACCTGCATACAGGTTTCTCAAGAGGCAGGTCAGGTGGTCCTGGTATTCCCATCTCATGAAGAAATTTATACAGTTTGTGGTGACCCACAGTCAAAGGTTTTGGCATAGTCTGTAAAGCAGAGATAGATGCTTTTCTGGAACGCTCTTGCTTTTTCGATGATCCAACGGATGTTGGCAATTCGATCTCTGGTTCCTCTGCCTTTTCTAAATCCAGCTTGAACATCTGGAAGTTCATGGTTCATGTACTGTTGAAGCCTGGCTTGGAGAATTTTGAACATTACTTTACTAGCGTGCGAGATGAGTGCAATTGTGCATTCTTTGGCATTGCCTTTCTTTTGGATTGGAATGAAAACTGACCTTTTCCAGTCCTGTGGCCACTGCTGAGTTTTCCAAACTTGCTGGCATATTGACTGTGTCTCTTTTTCTGTTTTCCATATAGGGTCATCGTGTAACTAACTTTTAAATCAGGCACTTCTCCTATACTGTTGGTGGAAATGCAAATTGGCATAGCCACTATGGCAAACAGTATGGAGGTTCCTTAAAAAGTAAAACAAACAAACAAACAAACAAAAAAAACAGAACAACCGTATGATCCAGCAAACCTATCCCTAATCATACCTTTCCAGAGAAAATCATACCTTTACCTCAGTGTCCACTGCAGCCAAGTACCTCAGTGTCCACTCAGTGTCATACCTGTACCTCAGTGTCCACTGTAGCCAAGACATGGAAACAACCACTGATGAATGAATGAATAAAGAAGATGTGATACATATATCCAATGGAACAGTACTCAACCACAGAGTGAAATAACGTCACTGGCAGCAACATGGATAGACCTAGAAATTATCATGCTAAGTGAAGTAAGCCAGACAAAGCAAGACAAATACCATGTGATAGGACTTAGATGTGGAATCTAAAAAAAAAGATACAAATGAATGTTTCTACAAAACAGAAATAAACCTATAGACATAGAAAACACTTATGGTTACTAAAGGAGAAAGTTGTGGGGGGGGGTTGTCGGATAAATTAGGAGTTTGGGATTAACATATACCCCCTACTATAAATAAAATAGATAACTAACAAGGACCTACTGTATAACATAGGGAACTGTATTCAATATTTTGTAATAACCTATGAGGGAAAAGAATCTGAAAGAAAAAAAAATATACATATAGATGTATGACTGAATCACTTTGCTATACTCCTGAAACAATTACAACATTATAAATCAACTGCACTTCAATGTAATCAATCACATCCCCCCAAGCTTTACTCATCTCTGGTCCAAGTACACCTTTCAAATCTTTTTTTTTTTCTTTTTTTCTTTCAAATCTTTTGATCACATGATACCTTGCTAAATTGTCAGTTCTCTCCATAGCTCAAAAAAGTAGAAATAAGGAATAAGTAATTAACAGATAACTAGATCTCTTTCTTAGCTGCCCCTTCAGTAATCTCATGAAAAAACTGTGTGAACAAGATTATATCTAGAGGAAGAACACAGTAAGTTGACAAGCCTGCACGCAGTGGGGGATAAGGATGAGTCTCATTCCCTGTCTCAATGATTAACTGAGATTATTTCTCCTTGCCCTTTAAAAATTTTCATGAATAAGTAGAATCTTTGGAGTTGGTTTAAGTGGCACACAAATCCAATTTTCCTCAGATCTTTAGCTTTCTGATTAAAAGCAACTTTCTTTTCCACCAAAACTTGTGTCTCTCTTGGGTTGATTTTCGAATGGTGAGCAACCTGATCTGAGCTTGGTAACAATTTCACCTGTCACCTTCCAACTGTAGTGGAAGTTAGTGATCCTCCACAAGTGTTTTGTTTTGCTCTCTACATTTTTCTTAGAACTCATCTACTTCCACAGCCCTAAGTCGCACTTCCAGGAAATTCTCATCTCCAGCCTGCACCTTTCTCATTTGTCCCAAGTCAGTTATTTGATGGACATTTCCATGATGAAATCCTAACAGGATCTCCAAGCCTATTAGCAGCCTCTACCCCCTGGGAAGTCCTCTCTGTTCCTCTAGATTTTTCTTTGTAATTCATCTGTGGCAAAAACACTGCCAAAAGTGATTTCTGATTCTGTGGGAAGGTAAATCTGAGGATGAATTTAAGCAGAACAGAGGAAAGGATGGAAAATGAAAAATGGGTGATTGCTTCTGTTGGCAGGAACATTGCCCCCTTGGGACGCAAGAAGAGATGGGACACTTAAATTATCTCAAGGGCTGGAGTTGGGAAATATGATCCAGTTGGAAAGACACCAGCCTGGGACACCAGAAAAATCTCCAAATCTTAGTCCCCCCAACAGCAAAAGCAATGGGACATTGGGGGTACCTAGGCAAGGAGTCAGGTTTGTGAAGCAGGTCAGTGGGGCTGGGGTTGTGAGAGGTCTGGGCAGGGACATGGTGGAAGGGGACTGGGGAAGGTGGTCACTGTTTTCAGGCAGCAGAGGAGTGGGCTGGGAACACGAGCCCAGGGATGCATGTCAGGCTTCAGTGTCTTCTGCATTCAAGGAAGTGGTTTTACTGAGGAGATTTACTAAGAAAGGAATCTTAAAGCAAGGGATGAATACCAAGGAGAATAATTTTGTTTTTTTTTTCTTTGCCTGCTACCTACAACTCCCCAGAATTCTCCGAGGAAGGACTAGGGTAGAGTTTGCTGTCCCTGTAGTGGGAAAGTGACTGGGTTTCATCCAGTAGGAGGAATGCCCTCTGCTGTCTTCCCTACTACCCGAGAGCTACCACAGCCTGGGCTCGGGAAAGCAGTGCTCAGAAATGGCAGCGTCAGAGTCAGTTTATCTAATGCTGTTGGTTCTTTGGAGATAGTTCTCTCTCCCCCATATTTTATCTTATACCTCCTTTGTGACACTGTATACACAAGCATGGCCCAAATTTCTCTATGTGCTATCTTCCCAGTAGTTCCTGAATCTATGCTTCTCTGATCCACTGTCTCTCCTGTAGACTGAAGTAGCACCTCCTGGAGTGTTACCCACAATGAGGCTCCTATCATCTATATTTTTTATTTGATTCCCCACCTGCAAATTCCTCCTACACATTGTCCTCCACCTCCTTGTCTTTGGTTTGACCCCCCTTTTAATCTACTTATTACATAACAATGAGATTTTTTAAAAATCTGCAACTGTTGGTTCTTGAAGGTGGAATGACTTAAGTATCTTACTAAAATGATTGTTTATTTCTAAGTGTTCCCTTCCTAAGAGAATGTGAAGAAGACCAGTGAGCAACAGATTTCAGCAAATACTTAAAAGATGGAAAAGCACAGGAAAATCTGTCAGGGGGAACAGGGGTTGCCAGAAGAGGAGGAGGAGGCAGAAGGAGCTGATCCACCAGGAAGAACCTCTGGGAGGTTCTCAGTTGGCAGGCATGGGGGGCAGAGAGAGAAAGACTACATGCTCCCTCCCATGGCGACTTCTGCCCAAACCTAGAGCTCAGGAAACCCAACTTTAACCCCTGGTGTTTCGGATCCTGCAAGAGGTTCTCTCTAAAATTTAAGTTAAATTCTGGATAGTGCTGAAGTTTATATACGATGAAGTATCTGATGCTGGGACCCCAGAGAGAACCATCCTTAATCCAGCATTTGAAGGGTCTGTACTCCAATAGGGCTCCTGCCAACTCAGTCTTGAGAAACTACAAATGGACAATGGCCAGATGTATATAAAAATAGAATCCTAACTCATTATCTGCAGTAATGGGTTGAAGGCCAGAAAGCCAGCCTACTATCTATAAATCAGACTTACAGGAAGTTAGACAACTATCTTTGCAACCAACCCAAGAAGCCGAACAATAACTCTTCTAACAACCAGCTTCACATAGCCAGGACTTGACAACTAACAGCATCTCTAGTTTGTCGCTCTGCTCTCAACTGAGGACCTGTCAGTTCAATTCGATTGCTCAGTCCTGTCTGACTCTTTGCTACCCCATGGACTGCAGCAGACCAGGCTTCCCTGTCCATCAGGGACAGTCAGAGAAACAGACGACCAGTCAGAGAAAGCCAAATATACACCTCAACCAATCACGGGAGGCCCTGCTTCATTAGCCCGCCTCCAGCTTCTCCATGCCAACAGCCTCTAATCAGGGCACACCTGAAACCTCTCAAACTTTCTCCTTTGAGTCTCAGCCAAAATGCGAATAATGGTGGCTGACTCCCTTCCTATAGCAAGCTCTGACGAAAGAAACTTTGCTCATTCTCACTTGGTGAGTCTTCAGTTACTTCTAGTCAATGGCCCTCCCCATGGACCCAGAACTCCCCAGCAGCTTTGCCAGTCAGGAAAAAAGACCCACACATACAACCACGGAAGACACCTATACCAGTTGCCTAAAAAAATCAACCCAGTGCCTCATTCTTAAATACAACACACAGCCAAGGTCACTGGAC
The DNA here is from genome assembly GCF_055505025.1 of Bos grunniens. Taxonomy (NCBI): domain Eukaryota; kingdom Metazoa; phylum Chordata; class Mammalia; order Artiodactyla; family Bovidae; genus Bos; species Bos grunniens. The sequence continues at coordinate 1,794,550 of NC_141179.1, read as the reverse complement.
ACGAAGAAAGCCAGCAGTACATAGGAGATTAAGATAAACAGATTGACCTTGAAGAAAATGGATCTTTCGAGACCAGAAACATGCTTTAAAAAAATTCTAATTAGATCTTCAGTGAGATTTGAGAAGATATTGTGTCCATAAAACCAAAACCAGCAGGCTTTGAAGAACAAGGGAATTAAAAAAATGTCTCCTGGAAATTAAAAATACATTTCCAAAATTAAAAAGATTGGAAGATTAAGTTGAAAAACCAACAGAATAGAGAGCAAAAGTAGTCTGGATGTGTGCCAGAAAGATAAGCCACCTCTTGCAACTTTTCTGGAACTAAATCCAGCAATAGCTAGAAGCGGATACATTTAGAGTGCACCTAAATCCAGCAGGAGCCCTGGGGTCCAGGGGCTGGCTGGGGCTGCCTGTGTTAGAGATCCTTTGACCTTTGGGTTTAGCCAAGTACATGGATGCTCTTGATTAAAAACAAGCAACTTAACTGCAAATCTGACAGCTCCACTTCACTTCACTCCTTGAAACCCAGCACCCCTCCCAATCACATATGGTGAGACAGATCAGTCTCTTTCCAGACAGGGACCTGCCAGGACCCAGCTCCCCCACCCACCCCTCCATCCCCCATCCCTGCCCCAGCCCCAGTCCACAACATACCTGGGTGTTCAGTGAGCTGGAACTTTATGGCCAGATTTGAAAGTGTGATTGAAAGTGTTAGTCCATCAGTTGTGTCCGACTCTTTGCACCTCCATGGGCTGTAGCCCTCCAGGCTCCTTTGTCCATGGAATTCTCCAGGCAAGAATACTAGACTGGGTTGCCATTCCCTTTACCTGGTTTCAAAGCCACATGCTTTTGTCCTAATTTGAAAAGCGAGGGCATGAGAGTACCTCTTAAAGCTTTTGTGAGAATCAAAGGAGCTAATACCTGTGAGAAGCTTAGCAGAGCCCCAGGCACAGAGTAATCAGTAAATAGTAACCAGAACTAGTTTTCCTTTGTCTGTCTCAATTTTAACCCTACTTTGACAAATTTTTATATTTACATCTAAAATTACTAAAAAAAATAGTCATTAAACTCTCAGCTTTATTACCAAAGATACACTCTCAGACACCTCATTCAGTCCTCAATTCTTGAGAGATTTTACCTATTATACGTATTTTTGAAGCCACAATGGATTGACTGAAGAGCAATTAAAGGTCCTGCTTCATGCAGTTCATGCCTTGGGGATCTGGCTGGGTTTGGGCTCACATGTCCTTCGTGTTCTCAGTAAAGTGACCCTTTTTCACCAGGGCTCAAGCCTCACCTTTTTCGTGAGGTCGTCCTGGGACCCCCCGCCACGGCCCGGGGGTTCTGCCCACTGAAGTGCTTTGTCGCCACTGGGGCCGTCTGCCTCCTCCTCCAGATTCTGAGCACCTCACTTACAGAGCTCTCTCCATAGGTGTTAAAACTCGAGGGCCGTGCCTGTGATAGGTTTGGGCTTAAGTACCAGGAAAGCATGAGAGAGATGCAGGGTGGCATTGCCTGGTTTTCCCAACTCAACAGCAGCCTTACTAGACACTGCGCTGTATCAAGGAGAAGGTGGGGAGGCACCATCTCCACTGGGAAGGTCTGAGGGTCTGAAAGGTTCTGAGTGGGTATGTGGGCTGCCAGTCTGCTTGAAGAAGGGACGTGAAAGCCGCCTTCTCTGATCCCATTCCGCCTCTTCTCTCTTGGTCTTTGCGACACGCACAGCATGAGAAGCACAGAGTCCACCCTGATAGACAGGGGACTGCGTTTTCCCCTTAAGTTAAAATCATCTGGTCCACTTTCTCATTCCGAGTCTTCAGTGAAGGTCAAAAGACTTGTCCAAAGTCATACGGAAAGTGGTAAAGACGTTAGAACTCAGGCTTCCAGCATCTCAGACCAGTGTGCTGTGATTCTGAGGTTAAAATGAAGGGGAAAGCCGAAAGCATTTGAGGCTGCCACTTTGATCCTGGCCCCCAGAATCGAGCACATGGTCTGGGTGGCCCCATGGTTCCCTTGGCTTTGGGTCTTTTGTATGGTATGTTGCTAATATTGAAGAAAGGGGAGCATTGAAAGCTTTCTCACCAGAGGTGTTGTAAGGATATAGCAGGAGGGCCTGGCATGTATTAAGAAGTTTATTATCCTTAGGAAAGTGACAACCAACTTGGAGAGGTCACTACAGCTGGGGTCACACTGAAGGAAAGGTGGGTGCTGTTTTGTTGGAGACATCATGGTGGGAGGGGAGGCCAGGGCGGTCCCCCTCAGCTTTGCTGGGAGAGGGGGGGCGTGCACTGGGTAAGAAGGGCCTGGGACCCCGCATCCAAGTCCCCCGCCTTAAGACAGGAGGGGCTGGTCTCTGGTTCCTTCCTGGCCCCCAGCTGACTTCCAGGCCAGAGAGGCCCAGCAAAGCAAACTTGAAGGGACTGAAAGGAGGTCCCAAGGAAGGAGGTTGCTGCGGCCGGGCGGGCTGGGGCGGCGCAGGAGAGGGTGTGGGAGGAAGGGGGCTCTCAGGAGAGGAGAGGCAGGAGCAGAGGGAAGGCCAGGAGCCCGGGGCAGCGCGCCCAGGAGCGCGCGGGGCTGGCGAAGCGGCGGGCCACTTCCGCGTTGGGGTTGCCCCGGGCGGGTTCGAACCACTTCTGCAGACACTGCCCACTGCCCCTGCGCTCAGGGCTCGCCCTGAAGGAGCCGCTCCAGATCCTCTCACACAGGTCGGCGGGCGTAGGGAAGTGGTGCGGGAAGGGGCGGCAGGGCTCCCACTCGGGGCAGCGGGGCTTCCCTGCGGGGGCCAGGCGCAGGCCACTCAGCTATTCCCGTCCGCGCGGCCCCGGGACTTGCCCTGGGGGAGACCCAAGCTTGCATCTGCCTGGGGGAGGGGGGCCCTCCCGGGCACTGCCTAGCCTCACTTACCCCGACTCCAGGCCCAGCCGCCAAGCCAGTTGGACTTGCAGGTGTGGGAGGTGCGGCAGTCTGCCCACCAGCGCTCACAGTCCTCCAGGCACAGGGGCGCGTCCAGAACCCGCTCCGCCTGCCAGCGTGGGTCCACCTGAGTGCAGTGCAGCAAGAGGCAGAACTGTCAGAGCATCAGTTTGAAGACTGTCTACAGCTACAGTGATAGTTGGGTCAGATACCACCGGGACATATTCTCTTAACATCGCTAAATATTTTACAAATGAGAAAAACGAGGCTAGAGAGTTTGCACACGACTCTGTTCCTACAGACAGGAGAGGAGACCCAGTGCCTCCATCCTTCTGTTCTCCCTTGACCGCTCTCCCCGCAGGCAGTTCTCTAGGGTCAGAGGGAACTTCTCCGTCCTTCTCTCCAGCAGCAGCCTCTTGACTCTGCTCTTGTCCATAGCTGTCTGTTAGCGTCTTGGAGCTGAGCCTCTTAGGCACTCTGATGGATGTCAGGTGGGCCCTGATGGACGTGCGCCTCCCTCCCCGCTCCCCGTTCCCCCACCCCCAGCCCATCTCTTCCCACCTGCTGGATCCAAGGCCCCAGGTTGGGGGAGCACTGGTAGAAGCAGATGGCCTGGAGGAAGTGCCTCTGGCAGTCAGGCATCATTAGTCCGCAGTGAACCAGGCTGAAGTTGTAGAGCAGAGACACATCCAGGTGTGCTTCCCAGCTCGTGCTGGCTGTGCAGCAGGCGTTGTCCTTCCAGGGGATGCACTGAGCACAGACCAAGACACAAAAGCCATGGGGAGAAGGGGCAAGGGGGCAATGAGCAAGTGGGTCAGAAAGGTAAAGCCATCTGCTCGAAGAGGACCTTGCAAGTGGGATAGGCCAGTGTCCAAGGGGTGGAAGGAATGCTGATCATTTGTCAGTGTCCTCAGTCATGTCTGAGTCTTTGTGACCCCATGCACTGTAGCCTGCCAGGCTCCTCTGCCCATGGAATTTTCCAGGCAAGAATCCTGGAGTGGGTTGCCATTTTCTACTCCAGTTTGTCAGTATTCACACCCAAAGGATGCCTGGGCACTGGCCTCCCTGCCACAGACTGCATGTCCTCTAGGGACAGGGCTTTCAAGGTCTCAGACCCTGGTGGGGGGGCAGCGGGGAACCTAAGACCCTTGGAAATGTGGGATTGCACTAGAGGAGGGCGCCTGTAGCCGAGAAGGGCTCACAGGAGCATGCCAGCCCTAGTCCTCAGCCCTCATCCCTGTCAGTCGCCTTTAGGAACTTGGGGAGGAGTCCCTTAGGTCTTATTTTTTCCCCAGGGCCTGCTGGTGGGGGGGCAGAGGAGGCGAGCCTTGCTTGTTGGAATCTAGGCTGACCACTGATGAGTCTCTGGGATCACCATCTGCCCCGACTCCCTGAGTGGCCAGGCAGCTCAGGGATGGAAACGTTGAATCAGTCGGCATTTATGGTCTCAAAGGTCATAACCCCCCTCCAGTGGGGCCTTTGCCCACATCTCTGTCTCTTGAACCAAACGATTCAAGATGGACAGGGGTTCAGAAACCCTCTTGGCTTTTGTGTCTCTTCCCTGATCTGCCAAAGCAGTGCCCATCCCTCCCCGACCCCCACACCAGGGCTGGCCTCCATACCTCCTCATAGAGCTCAGCCTCCGGGCCGGGCTCTGGCTTATGGGGCTTGGCATTCATGCAGACATTGAGCAGCTCATGCCCAGTGCACGTGGGGGGCACTGCCCACAGCCCCAACAGGAGCCGCCACCACCACCCCATGGCCTGCCACAGAGAAGAGCCCCGCTGTGATGGGCAGAACCCCTCACTCCACACCCTGTCACCCCCAGAGCCAGCATGGGCTTCAAGCTTCCCTCAGACTCCATGACACTTGGGCTGCTTCTAGGACCTTTATCTGAGGCAGCATCATGAATGTCTCATCCCAACAAAGTTCCCAACAATGTCCAGACACTGAAGCAGGCCAGGGAGGGAAGAGACCAGCCCCAAGGTGAGGGAGTGTTGGGGTGGACTGGCTCCAGCTTTCCTGGGGACCTTCCCCAGCCCTTCTCCACATGGAGGCAGCCTTTCTAACTAGATAACATACGGGCTGGGAATTCAGAGCTCCGACCTTGGGTGAGTAACTAAACACACACTCAGTAGGCAGACTCTTCATGGGGCCAAGGATGCAGTAGGACTGGCTAGTATGGCGAATGCAGTCCTAACCCAACTCTAGCCCCTCTGGGAGGTCCCCTCCAGGCCCATAGCTTCTAGAGTTCCCTCTGGGCAGAGTCCTTTCCTCTCGAGCAGTGAGGGATCAGCCTCTACCATCCCCAAGTCATCACAAACCCGGCTTGAGTATGGGGTTGGGGAGCCAGGCACCCGGCAGCACTGCTGGCATCTCGGAGCAGGGAGCATGCCCAGGTGTGAGCCACTGGGCGTCTTCTACATGCAAAGCCACATCCTGTCACTGGGACGAGGAGGCTGGCTTTTCCCTTGATGCTTGTTGTGCCCTGTTTCCAGCTCTGTCCTGGGTAGTTCTCAGAATGGGAGAGAAACAAGCAAACAAAAAGGGCAGAGGCACACTCTGCCCCAGGCACTCAGTCCTGTAGGAGACACCCCTCAGCCTTCACTCACCCGAGAGCACAGGCCCCACGCTTCTCAGGAACCCACTGTGGATCCACCATGATAGAGCTGAAAATCTGCGGCCCAGCTCAGGCTGAGAGCCTCAAACATCAGGGGTGGAGACCCCAGTCCCACCCTTGGAGCCCATTTGTCGTTTGGTCACTAAGTCATGTCTGACTGTTTTGCAACCCTGTGGACTGCAGCTTGCCAGGCTTCTCTGTCCAAGAGATTTTCCAGGCAGGAATACTGGAGTGGTTTCCCATTTCCTTTTCCAGTTAGAGCCCATCCACAAGTCTGAACCCAAGGCTGTTCACTTTCCTCAGCACCAGTTTCAATGACAGAAATGGCCATGGGGTATTTCAAAGAAGCAGGGCATCAGATGGACAGAGGAAAGAGGCTGCCCCTTCTAGCATTTTCTTCATACTCACTTTCAAAGCAGGAGCCACACTCTCCCACCTCCAGAGATTGTAAGGATGAGGAGAGAGCGATGATCCTGCCTATTTATTTCTCCAAGGTCAGGTGCAGGAGCTGAGCTCCAGGTGGCTCCAGTTAGCAGCACCATCTTACCCATGTGTCGGGGCCTCCTATGGGCAGAGTCTCCCAGAGAAACAGACCTGGGAGGGTAAGATCCTGGGCTCTTTAGTTAGATCTTGTGTTCTCCTCTCAGCTCTGCTGCTTATTAGCTGGCTGATCATGAGAAAATTACATAAACTCTCTGAGTGTCACTTTCCCTGTCTCTAGAAAAGGCTGTTATGATGGGATTTTGGGGAAAAAGAAAGAAATTTCCTGAAAAGGACTTGGCATTGAGCCCGGCAAAGAGTAAGTCTAAATGGTTTTTATTCTTTTTTTTTTGCCTTCTACATGCCTCCCATGTTGTTATGCATGGGAACCCTGGCATGCTGCAGTTCATGGGGTCACAAAGTCAGACACAACTTAGCAACAGAACAACAGTTATGCATTTATTTTTACATTATAAAATTAATACATGTATTAAAAATAGAGGAAACAAAGAAAAGTGGGAAAGAAAATATCTATCATGCTACCTCCAAAATGTTCCCTTGTGGCTCAGCTGGTAAAGAATCCACCTGCAATGCAGGAGACCTGGGTTTGATCCCTGGGTTGGGAGGATCCCCTGGAGAAGGGAAAGGCTACCCACTCCAGTAGTCTGGCCTGGAAAATTCCATGGACTGTATAGTCCATTGGGTCACAAAGAGTCGGACACAACTGAGCAACTTTCACAAGGTTTTGGGAAACATACAATTTTGAGCTCAAAAGTGCAATTTGAATACTCTAAATGGTTTTTATTCTTATCCTTTCATCCTACAAAGCCTTTCTTGCTTGGCCTTGTTCCAAAGCTCTCCCTGCCCTGTCACCTGCTTAGTCCCCTGCGATAGGTTACCTGGGTTGTAATGGTGACGATGTCCTTTCTCAGCCCACAGGAGCCAGGCTTCCTGCCAGAGTGAGGTCTTGGCAGCCCAGTGATGCAGAGATGAAATGGGGCCTTGGGGACCCAAGGGTTTAGATATGTGCCCAAAGCCAAAGCACACAAAACCAAAAAAGTCCCTCCAAGCCCAGGAAACAGCCTCCCTTGGCATGCAGGGACCACTGAACTGTGAGAGAGTCTGCAAGTGGCCTCCACAGTTCACAGCAAGGTCATCCTCAGCTGCGGAGAGGCTGGAGACTTGGCCAGGACTCTTGGGAGAGTCCTGAAGATGATAAAAGTGCTGGAAAGAGAGCCCATTTCTTTCCCTGCTTCTTCTTATTTTTTTTTTTTTTAAAGAAACTTTATATATTCGGCTGCCATGGATCTTAGTTGCAGTATGCGCAAGCTTTAGTAGCCATGTGTGGGTCTAGTTCCCTGACCAGAAATCAAACCCAGGCCCCCTGAATTGGGAGCTCAGAGTCTTTGCCACCGAACAACCAGGGAAGAAGTCTCTTTGCCTGTTTTTTTTTTTTTTTTTGTAACAAGTTCCTTTTCCCTCTCTGAAGTAGTCAGTCACTGGCGTTTTCTCAACACACGGGAAATTGAAACACAAAAAGAAAAGTATTTTATAAATGAAGAAAGCACACTCTGTTCAACTACAAGCTGATGTGGAGACATGAATTAATCATCGTGCTGGAAAATTCCATTCTCCACACCTGGTTTTCCCAGCCACTGAGTTCTGAGAACCAAGAAGGACCCAGGCACCAGGCTAGGGCCTTCTGTATGTGGCCTGGCTTACTCCTTACAATTGCCCACCCCCTGAATGAATACTCTCCCCCGTTTTACCTGTGGGGAAGCTGAGGCTCAGCCAGGGAGTGGCAGAGCTAATATCTGAACTCAGGCAGGAACAACTCCATACCTTGCCTAAGGAGTGAGGGGGAGACCACCAGGACTGACAGGGTAGATGCTGTCTGGGTCTCAAAATGGTCTGTTAAAAAAACAAACCAAAAAAGTCATATGCCATAATGTTGGGAGACACATGTGGGTTTTATCTGAGAACAGTGATGATTATAGCCCAGCTGCCCACATTTCTGCCTCAGACAGAATCAGGAGTCTTCTTTTTTGGGTCTGGTATGTGGGTTTTCCTGGAGAAGGCAATGGCACCCCACTCCAGTTCTCTTGCCTGGAAAATCCCATGGACGGAGGAGCCTGGTAGGCTGCAGTCCATGGGGTCGCTAAGAGTTGGACACGACTGAGCAACTTCACTTTGACTTTTCACTTTCATGCATTGGAGGAGGAAATGGCAACCCACTCCAGTGTTCTTGCCTCTGCCATTGATGAATAAAAGGAGGGAGACTGTGCTCTACCTCCTGAGGAAGGAGAGGGCTTACAGGACGCTGTGGCCGGGCGCCCTGGAGAGCCCCCTCCCCCTCTACACAAACCTTTAAAAATTTATCCAACAATTTCTGATTTAAGGCGACTACTCCACCTCCGCTTGCACCTCCCAGGGCCTAAAAATTCCCCAGTTTACATCCAAAGTCTCCCAGAGCATTGCATAAGGCTGAAAAAGATAAAAAAGATTTCTTTTAAACAAAGGAGCTTTTTTAAAAAAAAATACACAATATACAGAGCCTGCTCCTTGCAGAAAACCCCCTCAGGGGGGCCTCACCCAAGCAAAAAAAAAAAGAAAAACAAAAAAGTGAAAAAGAAAAAAGGAAAGAAAATAGAGAAAGATCTAAAGATAGAGAAAGAGCTAAAGAGTGAAAAGGAGAGGAATGGAGAAGGAAGGAATCAGGGAACGCAGCAAGATAGAGAAAGGAAGTTGAAAAAGGAGATAACAGAGAAAAAGATAGGGAGAAAGAAAAAAAAAGATTAGGGAAGAGAAGAGGGTAAAGGGAAAGAAACGAAGGAAAGAGAAGGGTAGCGAAAAAGGAAGGGGGAGAGAAAAGTGAGAAAAGCAGGAAGAGAGGAAGAGAGAGAGAGACTGTAAGAGACGCTGTGACCAGGTGCCCTGGCGAGCTCCCTACCCCTCTGCGCAAACCTTTTAAAAAAAATAAAACAAAAACAAAAAACCTTATCCACCACTTTCTGATTTAAGGCCATTGCTGCCGCCTCCGTTTGCACCTTCCAGGGCCCAAGAGTTCCCCACTTTGACCCCAAAGCCTCTCAAAGTGTTGCCTAAGCCTGAGGAAGATAAAAAGTTTTTTGAACAGTGGAGATTTTAAAACAGACTGTGTGCACAATATGCAGTGCTCCTTCACCCAGGCTAAGAAAAAAGTGGACAGTAAAGGGATTTAGCAACAATATTAACCCCTGATATGCTGGTTGCTCCGATTCCAATGGGAGTGGCTGGCCCCCTGCCTGAGGGCATTGTAGGACTTGTGCTAGGGTGTAGCTCGCTTTCTTTTCAAGAAATTTCGGTGGTATATGGTGTGGTAGATTCTGATTATATTGGAGAAATTATAGTTTTGATCTCGCCGCTTACCAAAACTGTGCAAATTAATAAAGGTCAAAGAATAACACAGTTTTTGCTTTTACCTTATCAGGCAGGAAAAAACTTGACTTCTCAAGCTAAGAGCCACAGAGTGTTTAGATCTAGTGATCTAGCCTTTTGGGTGCAGGAAATTACAGCTCCAAGGCCTTTAAAAGATCTTTTAATTCAAGAAGATAAAATGTCAGGGCTATTAGACACAGGAACAGACGTCTCTTAACATTGCTGGGAAAGACTGACCCAGCTCCTGGCCAACACATACTACTGAAAATGAGTTGAGATTAGAGAAAGTGGTATGTGGGTGGGAATGCTGTAGAGAAAAAGGTGAGGGAAAGTTTAAAACCTTGAAGAATAGTGAGTTCCCCGTTGCTGGAAGTATTCAAGCAAAGATTAGATGGTTGCTTGTCATCTAAAAGGCTATAGACCAGATTTTACAAAATCGTTTACAAAACGATAACTGGAGAAGCTTATAAACATGTTGTGCAACACCTCTTTACTTGCTTCTCATATTTAGGTCTGCCAAAAGTTTTAAAAACTGATGATGCCCCTTTGAAGCTGCGGAGAGATTGTTTACTAACTTTAAATGATTTCCAAAAATTATTAGACATTAATTGGATACGCCCTCATTTAAAACTGACTACTGCAGATTTAAAGCCTTTATTTGATTGCTTAAAAATTGATCCTAATTCCAGTTCTAAGAGAAAGTTAACTAATGAGACAGAGTTAGCTCTTGTTGAAGTGTATGAGACTTTAAATGATCAGTTAATTAGGATTAATACTACCAAAAGATGAGATTAAATTATTCTTGCCATAAAACATACACCTACAGGGTGATTGTGACAAAAAGGCCCATTGGTTCCATCTACCAGTGACCCCAAGAAAAATAGTTTTATCTTATCCCAACTTGGTGGCACAATTAATTATAAAAAGAGGAAAAAAGAAGTGTAGAACTTTTTAGAAAAGAAGTAGCAAATATAATAATTTCACTCAATAAGGATCAACTGCAAGTCTTTTACAAAGTAGTGATGATTGGCAAGTTGCCCTGATAGATTTCAGGGGTCAGATTTTGTTTCACTTGCCCTCAAGCCCCCACAGTAGTTAAAAGTTCAAAAATGTTAGATTGGCAGTTTGAGGATACCTGTGGAACTTTCCAACCCTATGTAGTTCCTACGCTGCCCTTTACCCTATGGGGGAGAGACGTGCTGTCTCAAATAGGAGATACTCAGAGAAGGGTTTTCTCAATTTCTTAGTTATCAACAGGAGGTACAATTAACAATACTTTATATATTGTTATAAATACGTAATATAAATATATTTGCCTAATTACAGTTTGCCTAATTAGATATGGGTATAAATAAAATATAATAAAGGTATACCTAATTCTATTTATAGATCTATACTTAATTTGTATATAAATTAGTATGTATACTATATATGCATATTGCAGTAATATAATGTGTGTGGCTGATATTAATTGGTATGGATTGATGTGCTGTGATGATATATGTTCTATATACTGTATAATTATATATGTGTGACATGTATTGTTTCAGTACATTGGTTTGTGTTGGTTGGTATTAGCTGTCTACGTGTTGTATTGCTGTAATATATATTAATTAACATTAATTATAAAGATTAATTCAAGTATATTATGTCAATAAGTCTATACTTGTTGCCATATATAAATACATTTTGCATTTAGGTATATCTGTATATCAAAATGAGATAAGGAGGTTATACATTTATTATTTAAATTTATAGAGACCTAAACTAAACATTAGACCTAAATTAACATATCTCTAAATTTATATTGTTAAAATGTAAATTTTAAAAATTAAATTGACAACTGCTTGATAATTCCTTTGCCATAAAACCCCCATAGGTGTAACTGGGGTAACCAGACAAAAAATTGGCAAAACGGCCCCCCTTGAGTGGGTCCATCTTCCCGCTCAAACTAAAAAAGTAGTGGCTTCTTATCCAGGATTGATAGCTACTTTGATATTAAAGGAAAAAAGCGGAACATTGGATTATTTGGTAAAGAGCCATCAGAAATTGTAATTCCATATAATAAGGAACAACTTGTTGCTCTTCTAATGTTTGATAAAAATTGGCAGATTGCTATAGGAAACTATTTTGGTCAAAATTTTGCATCATTTACCCTCACATGTTTTGCTGAATTTTATATCCAGACATCCAGTTATTTTTCCTGTCAGATGTAAACAATCTCCTATTCCAAATGCTCAGATAGCCTTTACTGACGGGTCAGCAAATGGTAAAGCCTCCATAGTTACTAAAAATCACCAAAAGGTTTTAGAAACACAGGAAACTTCAGCTCAAAGAGCTGAAATAACAGCAGTCATAGAGGCTTTTGCTATGTTTGCAGATGAGGAATTTAACCTTTATTCTGATTCTCAGTATATTGTCAGGTTGTTTCCACACATTGAAACTGCGGTTTTGCCTGAAAATAAAACTACCATATTTAATTTGTTAACTAAATTTGGAAAACAAATAAAATATTTTTCATTGGACACATTTGGGCTCATTCCAGATTGCCCGGCCCTTAAAATGCCTTTAATGATTTGGCTAACTTGTTAACCAGAAATACAGTGGCTACTGTGATTGAGGAGGCCAGAGCCTCTCACTTACTTCATCATCAATACGCTACTGCTTTAAGATATCAATTCCAAATTCCCAGAGAGACTGCTCGAGAAATTGTGCGTTCTTGCTTATATTGCCCCACTGTTTATAATAGTCTACCTATGGGAGTTAATACTCGCGGTCTCAAACCTAACGTACTCTGGCAAATGGATGTAACTCATGTCTCTTCATTTGGAAAACTCCTTTGTTCTTTAACTGTAGACACCTTTTCTCATATTATTATTGCAACTGCTCATACAGGGGAAGCAATTAAAGATGTGATACAACATCTCTTTACTTGTTTTTCATATTTGGGCCTACCAAAAGCTTTGAAAACTGACAATGCTCCTGCTTATACTTCTAAGTCTTTTCAGGAATTTTGTATAAAGTTTCAAATTAAACATAATACAGGCATCCCTTATAATCCCCAGGGACAGGCCATTGTGGAAAGAGCACATCAAACATTAAAAATCCAAATTCAAAAACTAAAAGAAGGGGAGTTTAAGTATAGCTGCCCCCATCAAATCTTGCAACATGCTCTTTTCGTAATAAATATTTGCTCTTTTCGTAATAAATATTCTAAATACTGATCTGGCTGGAACTACTGCAATGCTTCGTCATTGGTGCCTGGAGCAATTAAATGCAAAACCGTTAGTCAAATGGAAGGACCTTCTCTCAGGACAATGGAAGGGTCCTGACCCCTTATTAACTAGCGGTCGAGGATGTGCTTGTAGTTTTCCACAGGATGCAGATTCTCCAATTTAGATCCAAGACAGGTTGATTCGCCATGTTGCAGACCCCCAGACATCCAGTTCCCCCATTGCTTCGATCACAAAAGAGGAGCCCGCCGGAAGGGGAGGCAAGATAAACATCGAGATCCCGGCAAGACTGACGGGGCTGCTGCAGTGCGAACTCCAACCAGAAAATAATTCTACTTATTCTGCTTTGGCTTGTCTACCCTCTCCTTATGTTTTTCTCTTTACCAATGATTCTGGAAAACTTAATGTACATGTGACTTTCACTGGTGGACCCAATGTAGTGACTTGTGAACAATGCATGCTCTCATCTTGTTTAAACCCTCAATATAATGTTTGCTCCTTTGTAGTGTTACAACGTCCACCTTATCTTATGATGTAACCACTTATTGATATGTTAACTATAGTCTTGCTGTGTTACAACAACTACAAGATTTAATGTGATCACGACGATCTGTGGGCTTACTTATTTTAGGAATATCAGCTTTAATAGCAGCAATTGCTTCTGTTACTGTGGCAGCAATATCATTGACTCAACAAGTGCATACTGCCCAATATGTTGATACCATGTCTAAAAATGTTTCTTTAACTCTAGCAACACAGAAAGTTATAGATAGAAAATTGGAGATGAGAGTAGAGGCCTTAAAAGAGGCAATAATGCATATTGGGACTGAGTTACAGGCTTTAAAAGTGAAAATGGCTCTGTCTTGCCACGCTGATTACTGGTGGATATGCGTGACATCTTTAAAGGTAAACGAGACAGATTATAAATGAAAAAAATTACAAATCATATTTCAGGTGTTTGGAACAGCTCTGACATTGGCTTAGGGAAACTTCAAAATCAAATACAGGCCCTGGAACACTGTCGACTGGATTTTACCACCGCTGGAGCAGCTAATGACTTACTTCACACCTTCTCTAACTTTACTTCTGGAAAAAACATTCTAATATCTTTAGTTCTAATTTTGCTTCTCATAATCATTCTTCCTTGTATTGTCAGGATTCTTTGGCAGAGCATTCAAAAGCTCGAGACTGAGCTGCCTCTGGCTGTTTTAAGAAATAAAAAAGGGGGAGATGCGGGGAGCGAGCGCCTCTGGCAAAGGTCATGAGGAAGGAGGCTTGGCATACGCAAAGGCGGGATCAAGCCTCAGGAGTCTCCCTGGAAATTCTCGAGCAATCTACCCCCAAAGCCAGAGTCTGCCTACTTTCTGCTTTGTGCTTTCACCTACACCTCTGACTTTACGGGGGGCTGTCCCCCACGACCTCTCTGAAAAAAGAGTTAGCTTACAGCTCCAGTTAATAATTCCTGGGTGTGACAGTGTTTAACCTACAAACTCCTTTGGAAATCCTCTAGCCTCCCTGAATAGGTTTTTCCGGCCACATGTGATTGTTCAGAGCCTCCCAACTGTGAGAGGCAGGAGATGTTCTAAACTGTCTAAACACAGATTCTTTTGAGTAGTTAAAAGATTGATTAGAAATTGTATTGGTGAAGGGATTTTCACTTGTTGGGCCAATGTTTGCTGCTAAGTTTCCATATCCCTTACCTGCTGTGTCCCTGGCAGTGTATTGATTAATATAGTTGGTGTAAGTAGTAGCTTTAATGTTTGTAACCTGGGACCCTTGAGTTAATTCTTTTTCTTGTTATAGCCCACCACACCTTTGCTCTGTAGGAATGCAACTTTATCTAATGCTTTTTGGAGGCTGGCGCCTGACTTTAGAATAATCACCTTTAGAGAAAAAGGCCTCTGGGCCAGAAGATGATGCAAATCACCTAAACTTTTGCATATGATAAGTTTGCAGGAAGAAAGCCTGGCTTACTACATGACTCTACCCCTTCCCCCATTATCCTCTATGCATAACTTAAGGTATAAAAACTACTTTGGAAAATAAAGTGCGGGCCTTGTTCACCGAAACTTGGTCTCACCATGTCGTTCTTTCTCTTACCTTCAGGCTGAATTATTCAGCCTCTTTTCTCCACTGAATTTCTTCACTGAGCTATCCTCATTCTATTACTCTTTATATCCTTAATTAACGTTTAATTAAGCAGTTGTTTCCTGATCCTCGCCGACGCCGTCCCCGCTTCGAATACCCTGGATCAGCCGGGGCTGGTCCCCGGCAGAGCCTGGTGGGCTGCCGTCTATGGGGTCGCACAGAGTCGGACACGACTAAAGTGACTTAGTAGCAGCAGCAGCAGCAGCAGCAGCAGCATGTGCGTTTCCCAGGTGGTGCAGTGGTAAAGAATCCACCTGCCAATGCAGGAGATAAAGGAGATGTGGGTTCAGTCCCTCGGTTGGCAAGATCCCCTGGAATAGGAAAGGCAACCCACACCAGTGGATAATCCCATGGACAGAGGAGCCTGGTGGGCTACAGTCCATGGGGTCGCAAAGAGTTGGACACGACTGAGTGACTAAGCACCGAGCAGCCAGGGTCTTTCCCCTCGGCAGAGGAAGAGCAGGTGTGTGTATCATGCAAGTTATCACACGTGCTTGGGAGGTGCTACGGCTTGAAGAGGGAGTTTGGGTTTAATGTTAATTGTCAGATGACAGGACAGGGACAGGAACCCAGCCATGAAGTTTAGAAGTAATTACTGAGGTGAAGAAACAGGCCCTCTGTAAGTGTCCTTCAGACAGAGGACTAAGAGGGCCGTGCTGGCAGCCCCGGGACCGGGGGAGATGAGCTGGGATAACAGCAGCGTGGGTGGGGGCAGGGGTCACAGCGGCCTCTTGGAAGCCTGCTGTCCCACACCTGTGCCCCCAGAAAGGCCGTCTTATGGCCCTTGAGATAAGCTCAGTTTTGCCTTATTGTTTTCAAGTCTTCCAGAGAGATCTGCTTTCTGACGAATTACTGATAAACCAAAGCTGGCTGCACGTGAAGCCATTTGAAACTGCTGGTCACAATCAATTTTGTTCTTCAGCAGAACAGTTTCACTGCCAAGAGCAGAGCTCGAGCGGCATCCGCCAGGTTCTGACAAAGGGCGGGTGGCAGAGCCGCCCGGCTGGTTGGGACCACAGCACAGGGTAAGCGTGACAGCTCTCTGCTCCCTGCATGCTGCCTCGCCCAAGGTGCTGCAGCCCCCAGACTTCCAGAACAGACTCAGAAAGCAAAGGGCTAGAGCCAAGAATATCCTGGTGAGAACCTGAGGTCAGAGGCCAGCCAGAGAGGACACTGGTGATTGGGATTCTTAATAGAACTTTTGACTCTTTCCTCTCACCCTGAAGACCCCAGGAGCATCCTTGTCTCAGTGTGTAATTGGTCTGTAGCTAAGGCAGATCAATCAGGGCTACCACTTATCTCAACCTCTTCCCTCCCTCTAGATCCATCATCTGATTACCAAGGCTGTTGATTTAACCTTTGAGACATCTCTTGAATCCCAAGGCTTTCATCCCCGTTTCTGTCCCTACTGTCTGGGCCATGACCATCTCTTGCCTCAATTGCAGCCAACAACCCTCTAACTGACTCCCTTGCTCCTTTCCAAAGCTGTATCTGAGCAGCAACCATAGGATCTAATATGCAAGAATTCTATTATAAAAAATTTAAACATAAGGAAAGTTGAGAGAATTTTTCAGCAACCCCCCACGTAGCCACTACTTGATTTTGCCATCACTATTTTACTGTTTTCTTTGTCACGCATCTAGCCAACCACCTAGCCCTCTTGTCATCCACAATCTTATTTTTTACGTATCTGAAAGTACACCACAGACATCTGCAGACTTCCTCCTAAATAATTCAAGCATGTATATCATTAACCAAAGTTCAACGTTTGTCTGCAGGTGTTTTTTCTTTCTTTCAGAATGAACTTTTTAAAAGGTAAAGATGGTTATGATACTGTGACATTTAAGACCTGTCAAGACTTAAGTCCCAAATCCCTAACATGGCACACAAACCCTGGATAATCTGGTCCCTACTTGCTTTTCCATCCCAGTGTGTTGTCCTTTCTCTTCCTTTCTTTTGCCTGTGTGGCAGGCATTCACTTCCCCTGCATGTGCTTAGTCACTCAGTTGTGTCTGACTCTTTGCAACTCCACGGACTGTACCCCACCAGCCTCCTCTGTCCATGGCGTTCTCCAAGTAAGAACACTGGAGCAGGTTTTCTGCTTTTCTCCAGGGGATCTTCCCAACCCAGGGATGGAACCCACATCTCCTGTGTCTCCTGCATGGCAGGAAGGTTCTTTACCAGCTGAGCCACAGGGGAGGTCCAGGGGGGTGCTCTGTAATTGCCCTGTTCTCTTACTCGACTCCCCTGCCAGGCTGCTCTTTCATGGCTCACCCTCTGTGGCTGCTTACCCCTTGGCTCCCAGAATGGATGCCTTCCCCTCAGGGGAGCTTGTGTGGTCCCCCAGGGCTTGGTGACCCATTCCTTGGGGGTCTTGCACTTGTGACTACCATGGCGCTTATTGCCTGTCCTTGTGAACACTGGCCGTGCCTCTTGGCTGGGAGCAGCTTGGGACAGGCTCTGCCCTATGCTCCCAGGACCAACCTGTGCTAAGCACAGGATGAGGAGCCCTTGAACAGGAGAAACACTGCACCTCTTAGAAGCATTTTCCACTCAGCCCCTTCCCTGGTCTACCCTGACCTCGCTCCGCTCCTTGCCCTGTCCTGCCCTTCTCTCCGCCTCCCTCTCCATTGTCCTCACCTGAGCTTTCTCACTTCTGCTTTGCAGTGACTTCTTTTTCCCCTCCCTCTCTCTGTCCTCCTCCCCTGCTCTCCCCCTCTCCCTCCCTTCCCTTCTCTTCATTCTCTCCTTTCCACCCTTCTCCCCTGTAGCTTAAAGGGACCTCTCCATTTTCCCTTGCTTCCCACCCTCCTGACCCATCTCCTCTCTTGCTCTCTCTCCTCCACTTTCCTTCTCCCTTCTGATTTTTCTCCCTCATCCTCAGACTTTCAATTTGGACCATCTTCAGTTTCTGATGATTTCGGTGAGATTTCAGAGTATTATGGCTTGGCCCTTTCATCAACACTTGAAGAAGGCTATTTTAGGTCTCATCACAACAAAGGAAATGAGTGTGAAACCCATTAGGTGTTGAAGACAGTCCAGGTAAAAGGAGACAGACAGATATATCAAAGTCCTATGGGAAGGAGACTAGCGATGGGAGAAATACCACCAAGAACAAATACCTTTATTTGCCTACTTGTTTTTCAACTTGGCTTGCTAGCTCCTTCTCTCTTCAGTGTCAAGTTTCCTGGGTGCCAATGTCCCATTGTTACATTCAGCCCAGGCTGCTGGCGGGTCCACCAGGCAGGGTTAATACTAAGTAACTAAGGTTTACATGCAGTTTTATGATGTGCAAGTGAGCTCCATACAAATTTTCTTTCAATCCTCCAACGTCCCTCTTTCCAACTGTCCCTAGACCTGAAATTCAAGCCTCCAACCTATCTCTTGTGTTTCTCTCTTCCCAGACATGCTTCCCGTAACACTTCTGCATGTTCACTGTGGCTCCTTTGTGTCACTTTGCATTCATCAACCATTGCTGTTCAGCTTCTATTCACCATCACATAGAATCTACTCTCACCAAATTTACCAGCAACCTCCAACCTGTTCTATCAAATGAGAAGGGTCAGTTCATAAACCCCTTGACCACTCAGTTGCCTTTGACCAGCGTTCTCCCTACCTTGTCCTACTCTTCCTCCTACATCTCTGCGTGTTCCTTCTTGGTCTTCTGGGAGGGTTCTGTTTCATTTATCTGTGTTTGAGTGTTTTCTTGAGCTCTGTCCTTGGACCTCTTTCCTTCTCATCATATGGACACTGCAACCTCATCCTCAACATGGCTTCCATGATCACCTATATTTGGGTAGTTTCTAATCTCTCTCTTCAGTCCTGACCTGCGTATGTGTGAATGTGTATGTATATTTATGTGTATATATGATCTCCCTTTCTCTCTCCCTCTCCCCTTTCCTCCTCTCCTTAGTTATAACAGTTAAAATCCAAGAGTATTTTACTTGGATTTCCCACAGACACCTTACATTCAATATGGCCCAACCATTCTTAGCTCCTCCATTCAATCTGCTTTTGCATGCTGTTTGGTGAGACTGTGACATTAGTCACTCAAGCCACAGGACTGAAGTCCAGAAGTTGTCCTGGACTCCTCGACCACTTCCTGCAAACATTTTACCATGAAATGTGAGGCCCTTCACAGCCACTGGCTGCTCTCAAATCCTCTCCCTCCCAGTCCCAGCCTCACCAGCACGCCTCCTGTGCTGGGCTGCTTGCTGTTTTCTGAACATGCCACTGCTCTGGGCCTGCAGTCCTACAGCCCCATCTGCCAGGAATGACCTGTCCCCACTTCTTCACTCAGCTCCATATCCTTTAGGGCTCCAGTCAGGTGTTATCATCTCAAGAAAGCCTGCCCTTGCCCCTCCCTGGGATAGAATCCAAGTGCTTTGTGCACTTCTTTTTAGTACTGCATTCATTGCAAGGGAGTATAAGCTTCTGCAGATTTGCTTGCCTCCCCATTTCGATTCTACATCCCTGAGGATGAGGACTTTACCCTGTCTTTCTGTTACTGGCCCCTAGCCCAGTTTATGATGCACAGAAGTGCCTCTAACTGAGTGAGTGAGTGAGTGCTTGAGAGCTGTATACAAGATCTGATGGTTCACAGAGGCCTGAAACTACCTGTAGCATCTGGGTTTTCTGAGTCCATGGACAGTGCTTCCCTCATAGTTTACTTCTCAGTACCCTTCCTTGGAAATGTCCCATCCTGCCAGTATAGTGTGTTTAAAACTGAAAGTATGTCTGAACAGGCAAAGCCTCTCAGTAGCTCCTCTCAAAGGGAACCTTGAAACACTCTGCATATGTTCTTTTGGACTGGGACAGTTTTGCGTGGTTATAATACACATGATCCAGTGTGTTATAATACATACGGTCCATGCCTGTCCATGGCCACTTAGAACATGACTCAGCCTAACTGCATCCCCGCTGCATTTCCTGTATCCCACCATCTACAAGACGTGAGCTGATATTGGTGTCAACCACTGAACTATAACCAAAATCCTAGCCTCTCTGGTGAGAGAAAGAGACAAGGTCCCAAAGTCCAGCTAAAAGGAATTGTCTTTAATACTTTCAACATTCTGTGATCACTTTTGCTCTAGGCCTGTGCACATGCTTTCCTCTTTCACCTGAGACCTCTCCCGGATCCTCCACACTCTTAGGACCTTCCCTTAGCTGATGCCTTCCTTTTCAGGTCTCGGTTTGGAGAGGTCTGCACTCAAGGAGGTCCATGTCTGGATCAGGTGTCCTTCCTGATGCTCTCACAGCCCCTGGGCTGCCTCTGTCAGGATGCCACACTCTCCTGGAATTGCCTGCTGGACTCCATGTTTCCAATTAGACTAAAGCCCCTGGACCAATAGAGAATGTGTCTGTCAGTTTCACAGATGTAACTGCAGTGCCTAGTGCATAGTAGACACTCAGTAAGTAATTATAAAATGAACAAGTGATTTTCTGTGGTAAGAAAGTTTCTCTCATATGATTCATTTTTACAAAGAAACATACCCAGAAACATTCTGGGAAACCTCAGCGTTGTTGTGGATGGTCACAGTTGTGTTTTATATATATGTGATGTTTAAACATTAAAAAAAAATGTGTTTTCCATGCTCATTCACCTCTCACTTATGACTAGGTAACTCGTGCCCAAAACTCTCATCTTGCTCATCGTTTTTATTCCCTGCAGCTCTGTTAACCATGTGGCTTGGCAGATGTGGTTGGTAAACTGTTTTTCTTTTAGGCGCAATCTCTCTTAGCACACAATTTCATATGTAAACAATGAAATTGGATCAATTTATATTTCATAGATTAAAGAAAATATACATCTTTCTAGATTTGTTTTAGTCTTTATATCTTTGTCCTACATTAAAAATATCTGAGAAAATGCACATAAGAGTTGGAAGGTCCACTTGTGTTTTGTGGTTTATAGAAAGAAAGCAGTGGAAAGTAAGTAGTTTTATGGTGACAGAAATTTGACTCTTTACGCCCTTGTGTCTATAAATGAAATGCTAGAGAGGGAAAATCAATTTTCCAAACGACTATGGGTATACTGCCTTCTGGTAATGCAACGATCAAGCAGTTGCCATTTCTAGAAAAGTAAATTTTGTGATTCTCCAGTGACCTCTGTTATAAGTCAGTATGGTATCATGCTATGTGAAGCTGTTGAATGTTTACTTAAGACTAAGTTTTCTGGATAATTTTAATGGTTGCAAATATTACAAAACTAGATTTTAACTTGCTAAGTGTCTCCTCATACTTGACTTGATGATTCTGTTTTGATAGAAACTTGTGGAATGTCTGGTTGCCATGGATACTGGGGCTTAAGAGGAGCCTCTGAGTCCTCTTACTGCATTGTCTTTAAAAGACTGCACCCATCTGCAGAAATGTAGAAACTCTCTTAGCTTCTCCAAATTCCCTGGGATGGTGGTTTGTTTTGAATCTGGATGAAGTTTCCTGGGGTTGTTTGTACTGCAGGTTGGATGGTCCCTTTGGGTGGAGTGAAAGGACACAGGCTACTACTGTGGTTTTTCTGAGAGCTGTGCCTTCTCCATTCCAGGAAGATGGGGAAAGTCAATTAAAGTTTCTCAAGCATCACTCTGTTCCAGGTCCTGTAACTAAACTCTTGCTAGACCTCATCTCATTGCCTTGTCTACTAGTCAAGAGCAAAGACTGAGTCTAGTTTAATACTGTATACTACACAGTTTATATTGATTGATACAAATGATTTTTGAATGAATGAGTAACTAACCCTGCAGAAGTATTAAAAAATGGTATGGACCTAACAGAAGCAGAAGATATTAAGAAGAGGTGGTAAGAATACATGGAAGAACTATACAAAAAAGATCTTCATGACCCAGATAATCATGACAGTGTGATCATTCACTTAGAGCTAGACATCCTGGAATGAGAAGTCAAGTGGGCCTTAGGAAGCATCACTATGCACAAAGCTAGTGGAGGTGATGGAATTCTAGTTGAGCCATTTCAAATCCTAAAAGATGATGCTGTGAAAGTGCTGCACTCAATATGCCAGCAAATTTGGAAAATTCAGCAGTGGCCACAGGCCTAGAAAAGGTCAGCTTTCATTCCAATCCCAAAGAAAGACAATGCCAAAGAATGCTCTAACTACTGCACGGTTGCATTCATCTCACATGCTAGAAAAGTAATGCTCAAAATTCTCCAAGCCAGGCTTCAACAATATGTGAACCATGAACTTCCAGATGTTCAAGCTGGATTTAGAAAAGGCACAGAAACCAGAGATCAAATTGCCAACATCTGTTGGATCATTGAAAAAGCAAGAGAGTTCCAGAAAAATATCTATTTATGCTTTACTGACTATGCCAAAGCTCTTGACTGCATGGATCACAACAAACTGTGGAAAATTCTTTAAGAGATGGGAATACCAGAACACTTGACCTGCCTCCTGAGACTTCTGTATGCAGGTCAAGAAGCAACAGTTAGAACTGCACATGGAACAACAGATTGGTTCCAAATCTGGAAAGGAGTATGTCAAGGCTGTATATCGTCACCCTGCTTATTTAACTTCTATGCAGAGTACATCATGAGAAATGCTGGGCTGGATGAAGCACAAGCTGGAATCAAGATTGCTGGGAGAAATATCAATAATCTCAGATATGCAGATGACACCACCCGTATGGCAGAAAGTGAAGAGGAACTAAAGAGCCTCTTGATGAAAGTGAAAGAGGAGAGTGAAAAAGTTGGCTTAAAGCTCAACATTCAGAAAATGAAGATCACGGCATCTGGTCCCATCACTTCATGGGAAATAGATGGGGAAACAGTGGAAACAGTGTCAGACTTTATTTTTTGGGCTCCAAAATCACTGCAGATGGTGACTGCAGCCATAAAATTAAAAGATGCTTGCTTCTTGGAAGGAAAGTTATGACCAACCTAGACAGTATATTAAAAAGCAGAGATATTAGTTTGTTGACAAAGATCCATCTAGTCAAGGCTATGGTTTTTCCAGTAGTCATGTATGAATGTGATAGTTGTACTATAAAGAAAGCTGAGCACCAAAGAATTGATGCTTTTGAACCGTGGTGTTGGAGAAGATTCTTGAGAGTCCCTTGGACTGCAAGGACATCCAACCAGTCCATCATAAAGGAAATCAGTCCTGAATATTCATTGTAAGGACTGATACTGAAGCTGAAACTCCAAACTTTGGCTACCTGATGAGAAGAACCGACTCAGGGAAAAGACCCTGATGCTGGAAAAGATTGAAGGCCAGAGAAGGGGACGACAGAGGATGAGATGATTGGATGGCATCACCGACTCAATGGACATGAGTTTGAGTAAACTCCAGGAGTTGGTGATGGACAGGGAGGCCTGGTGTGGTGCAGTCCATGGGTGGCAAAAAGTCAGACACAACTGAACTGAAGTGATTGAACTGAAGTATTACAAACCCATTTTATAGATGATTTCAGAGAAGTTAAATGAACTGCTCAAAGTCTTATCTCCTTATCATCTAACATAAGATGTACTGAGTGAATGAGTGAAGTCGCTCAGTCGTGTCTGACTCTTTGCGACCCCATGGACTGTAGCCTAACCAGGTTCCTCCATCCGTGGGATTTTCCAGGCGAGAATACTGGAGTTGGTTGCCATTTCCTTCTCCATAAGATGTATTACTTAAGTTTATATCACAGGATGTCAAGGATGATGAGTGAACATCAGTCAAGGATCTGCAGCCGTTTCGGGAAATGGATTAGCATATTTTTGTCCATACACAGGATAGCTGTATCATGTGAAAGTATGTCTTTGTCTTTACTTGGAAACTAAGTGTGATTTAAGATATGTATAGGTATGTACAAGTTTACAAGAGTAGACTGTGGTGGTCAATTTTCTATGTCAACTTGTCCAGGTTATTGGTCTCTTTGATTCAATCAAACAGTAATCTAGGTGTTGTTATAAAGGTAGTTTGTAGAATTTATTAACATTCATAATTCCTGGTGAGCAATGAACTCATATTTGAATTTTGGTCCATCTGACTTCTAAGTTCGTGCCACCCTGTTTTACATTAAGCAGATAAAAAGTCTACTGAATTATTCTTTGACACTATATCCAACTATTCTTTGACATTATAGTAAAATCTACAAAGTACTGAGTGCCTGCCGTGTGGTAGGACTTAGCTAAGTATGTCACTCAGGTTATCACACAGTGATCCTAAATGCTGTCACCCCAACTATGGTCATGAAGAAAGTGAGGTATAGAAAAATCTCTGTATCATGCTTAACTCCTTCCATCACCATTCCCTAAAGGATCTTCCCTGAAATTCCAGTCTCCAAAACAAGATATTCTTTTCATGACCAAAGAGTTTGGGAAATATTCAAGTTATCATCACCTTGTGAGGGCTCAGTGTACTTGCAATGTGCTACAGGTTCTGAGGAGTCCTGCAGTAAGGATATTTCTTGAACTCTATTTAACTCAGCATTTCCAAACATATTTGACCACAGCAGCCCTTGTGGGTAGTAAAGCCATTAACAGCATGGTATGAGTGTTCTGTCAGTCACTCTTAGAAAAATGCTAGCCTGCCATATGGCACTAGACATAAGTTTTATAACAGAAACAATGGAAAATGTGCTCTGACCATATCAAGCTCCTGGGTCACACATATTATTTAGATAATGCTTCACATTTATTTAAATTATATTTTTTCTAAAAGTCTTATGTGGGCTGAATTTTTGTTCTGAGAAGCTTCATCTTGCCAATGGGCTATATGTCAAATTCCTATGTAAGTCAATTCTTGTACCTTTTGGCAGAATTAGCTAGTGAACCTCTAAATTCTTTTTTTTTTTTTAATTTTTTTTTGTGTGTGTGCTGTTTTGATTTTTCTCATTTCTTTTTTTATATTCTTGTTATTTTCTTAGTGGTTACCCTAGGTATTCCAATTAACATCCTAATTTCCTGAAAGGTCAGAAAGAGAAATTAAGGAAACAGTACTATTAATCATTGCATCAAAAAGAATAAAATACCTAGCAATAAACCTACCTGAGGAAACAATATACCTCTACTCTGAAAAACTGTAAGATGCTGATATGAAAGAAGTCAGAGATGACACAAACAGATAGAAGGATACACCATGTTCTTTGACTGGGAAAATCAATGTTGTCAAAATGACTATCCTACCCAAGGCAATCTACAGATTCCGTGCAATCACTATTCAATTACCTATGGCATTTTTCACAGAACTAGAACAAAATTTTTTAATATTTATATGGAAATATAAAAGACCCTGAATAGCCAAAGCAATCTTAAGAAAGAAAAAATTGAGCTAGAGGAATCAGACTTCCTGACTTCAAACTAATTACAAAACTACAGTGTGGTACTAGCACAAAAATAGAAATATAGATCAGTGACACAGGACAGAAAGCCCAGAGATATCCCATGCACCTATGTTCACATAATCTATGACAAAAGAGACAAGAATGTACAATGGACAAAAGACAGCCTCTTCAATAAGTAGTGCTGGGAAAACTGGACAGCTGCATGTAAAACAATGAAATTAGAACACTTTGTTGTTGTTCAGTTCAGTTCAGTTGCTCAGGTATGTCTGACTCTTTGCGACCCAATGGACTGCAGCATGTCAGGCTTCCCTGTCCATCACCAACTCCCAGAGCTCCCCCAAACTCATGTCCATTGACTCAGTGATGCCATCCAACCATCTCATCCTCTGTCGTCTTCTTCTCCTGCCTTCAATCTTGTCCAGTATCAGGGACTTTTCTAATGAGTCAGTTCTTTGCATCAGGTGGCCAAAGTATTGGAGCTTAAGTTTCAGCATCAGTCCTTCCAATGAATATTCAGGACTGATTTCCTTTACAACTGACTGGTTTGACCTCCTTGCAGTCCAAGTGACTCTCAAGAACCTTCTCCAACACCACAGTTCAACAGGATCAATTCTTCAGCACTCAGTCTTCTTTATGGTCTAACTCTCACATCCATACAAGACTACTGGAAAAACCATAGCTTTGACTAGATGGACCTTTGTTGGAAGAGTAATGTCTCTGCTTTTTAATATGCTGTCAAGGTTGGTCATAAGTTTCTTTCCAAGGAGCAAACATCTTTTAATTTCATGGCTGAAGTCACCATCTGCAGTGATTTTGGACCCCCCCAAAATAAAGTCTGTCTGTCTGTTTCCATTGTTTTCCCATCTACTTGCTGGGATTTCTTTGCTGGGATCTATTTGCTGGGATTTCTTTGAAAGGAATCATGCTAAAGCTGAAATTCCAGTACTTTGGCCACCTCATGCAAAGAGTTGACTCATTGGAAAAGACTCTGATGCTGGGAGGGACTGGGGGCAGGAGGAGAAGGGGACGAGAGAGGATAAGATGGCTGGATGGCATCACTTGACTCGATGGATGTGAGTCTGAGTGAACTCCAGGAGTTGGTGATGGACAGGGAGGCCTGGTGTGCTGTGATTCATGGAGTCGCAAAGAGTCGGACATGACTGAGCAACTGAATGAACTGAATGGGACCAGATGCCATGACCTCAGCTTTTTGAATGTTCAGTTTTAAGCCAGCTTTTTCACCTTTCTTTAACCTTCATTAGAACACTCGCTAACATCAAACACAAAAATAAACTCAAAATGGATTAAAGACCTAAATGTAAGGCTGGACGCTATAAAACTCTTAGAGGAAAAAATAGGTAGAATGCTCTATGCATAAATCACAGCAGGCTCTTTTTTGACCCATCTCCTAAGTAATGAAAATAAAAGCAAATAAATAAATAGGGCTTAATTGAACTTACAGCCTTTTACATAGCAAAGGAAACCATAAGCAAGATGAAAAAACAAATCTCAGAATGAAAGAAAATAATTACAAATGAAGCAGTTGACAAAAGATTAATCTCCAAAATAAACAAACAGCTCATGCAGCTCAATATCAAAGAAAGCAAACAATCCAATCAAAAAATAAGTGGAAGACCTAAATAGACATTTCTCCAAAGAAGAGACGCAAATACATGAAAAGATGCTCAGCATCGCTAATTATTAGAGAAATGCAAATCAAAACTATAAGGAGGTATGACCTCATGCTGGTAAGAATGGCCACCATCAAAAAATCTACAGGTAATAAATCCTGGAGAGGGTGTGGTGAAAAAGGAATCCTCTTACACTGTTGGTAAGAATGTAAATTGATACAGCCACTATGGAGAACAGTATGGAGGTTCCTTAAAAAAAGAAAATAGGACAACCATGTGACCCAGCAATCCCATTCCTGGGCATATAATTGGATAAAACCATAATTCAAAAAAGATACATGCACCCTAATCAAGTAAACTGTCTTTGGGGCTTATCTTGTTTGAAGACGGATTTCTGCCATTTCCATACGAAGTATTCCTAATGTACAGACTTCCTGTGTGTGTTTTTTTTTTTTTTTCCTCTCCATGGTAGTGCGATTGCCTCCTTTCGTAAGACTTGGAATATAAGCTACCACTGGTGAGAAAAGGACAAGAAATTGCTCTAAGTGTCAGGATAAGAGACCCAGCTTGAGGGTCACTTAACACCTCAGAGGGGCACAAATGCTGTTGGTTGAGACTTTTTCTCTAGAGCTAAGGCATCAGGAAGCTTGAGATGAAGAGGAGAAAGAAATGTATATCATCTCTGCTCAAAAACAATATAATTTCTAGTTAGAGAAAGATTTCCTTTAACAGCTATTTATTGCGGATAGTGTCACATCTTTTGTCTTGGACTGAATCCAGATCCTCCTCCTCCCTCTTCAGCATTCTTGTATCTTAACTGCCTCCCCTTGACTTGGTGTCACATCTAAGAAAACAGAAGTCTGTGATCTCAAAATTTATTGACTATGCCAAAGCCTTTGACTGTGTGGATCACAATAAACTGGAAAATACCAGACCACCTGACCTGCCTCTTGAGATACCTATATGCAGATCAGGAAGCAACAGTTAGAACTGGACATGGAACAACAGACTGGTTCCAAATAGGAAAAGGAGTACATCAAGGCTGTATATTGTCACCCTGTTTATTTAACTTATCTGGAGAGGACATCATGAGAAATGCTGGGCTGGAAGAAGCACAAGCTGGAATCAAGATTGCCGGGAGAAATATCAATAACCTCATATATGCAGATGACACCATCCTTATGGCAGAAAGTGAAGAGGAACTAAAGAGCCTCTTGATGAAAGTGAAAGAGGAGAATGAAAAAGTTGGCTTAAAGCTCAACATTCAGAAAACTAAGATCATGGCATCTGATCCCATCACTTCATGGGAAATAGATGGGGAAACAGTGGAAACAGTGTCAGACTTTATTTTTTTGAGCTCCAAAATCACTGCAGATGGTGATTGCAGCCATGAAATTAAAAGATGCTTACTCCTTGGAAGGAAAGTTATGACCAACCTAGATAGCGTATTCAAAAGCAGAGACATTAATTTGCCACTATGGATTTTCCCATTGGTCATGTATGGATGTGAGAGTTGGACTGTGAAGAAAGCTGAGTGCCGAAGAATTGATGCTCTTGAAGTGTGGTGTTGGAGAAGACTTTTGAGAGTCCCTTGGACTGCAAGAAGATCCAACCAGTCCATTCTGAAGGAGATCAGCCCTGGGATTTCTTTGGAAGGAATGATGCTAAAGCTGAAACTATGATACTTTGGCCACCTCATGCAAAAAGTTGACTCATTGGAAAAGACTCTGATGCTGGGAGGGATTGGGGGCAGGAGGAGAAGGGGACGACAGAGGATGTGATGGCTGGATGGCATCACCAACTCAATGGACGTGAGTTTGAGTGAACTCCGGTAGTTGAGATGGACAGGGAGGCCTGGTGTGCTGCAGTTCATGGGGTCGCAAAGAGTCGGACACGACTGAGTGACTGAACTGAACTGAAGTGTAGGCTTTACTGGACTTCCCTAGTGGCACAGTGGATAAGAATCTGCCTGCCAATGCAGGGGACACGGGTTCAGTCTCTGGTCCAGGAAGACTCCACGTGCCATGGGGCCACAGAGCCCGTAAGCCTAGACCCTGTGCTCCGTGGTAGGAGAGGCCTGGGCTGTAAGAGCCCCTCTGTGCCCGGCAGCAAAGAGCAGCCCGGCTCCCAGCAGTTGGAGGAAAAAGCCTGCAAGCTGCAAGGAAAGCCCAGTATAGCCAAAAATAAAAATAAATAAATAAAAGTTTTTTAAAAAAGAGGGTAAGCTTTACTCACTGTCTTAATGAAATAAAGTGTTCAAGAAAAAAAAGAAAACAACTTTTCTCTCCCTTCCTCCTTCCCTCTCACTCAGTATCCCTCCAGTGTGACAGATTCTCTCAAACTCTCCCATCTCTTTTATTATGAAGTTTCCCAAACTCATCAACCCACATATCCTTCTTTTTCCCTTTTCCTTTTTACTGCTTCTTCCATCTCCTCCTTTCCCTGTAACTCTCTGCGGGTGCAGAGGTTAAGATCTAAGTCCCATCTACTTCTCTTATTATCCATCATTCTGATGTGAATAATGAGGTCCCAGGAGCCAACCAGCAAAACAAAACTTCCCTGGTGGGTGGACATGTGGGCGAGGTGGTGAGCGTTCAGTCACAGGTGACTGGTCTGTATTGCTTGCTTTATGAACGAATTCAGACCCAGGCCTCCATTTGCATTCAGGTTTGTTGAGAATAGCTTTTCCTGTCATCTAGGTAAACCCTGGACACAGCTTTTAAAACAAAACCAACAAACAAAACCCTTCTTCAAGCAGCATTATAAACTGAACTCCCCAATACTGAGCCAGGAAAATTGTTTGAAAAGAGTCACTTATCACAGCCCCACAGCCCTTGGGATCTGTTCCCTGCCCAGCAAGGTCTTTTTGGAATATAAATAATGCGAGGTTGTTTCTCTCTGGCCTGAAGAATTACCTGCTACATAACAAGCTTTTTGCTTGCTCCCTACTGAACCTGAGCAGGGTCCTGCAGGGCCATCCCAGGTGGGATGAATCTTTCTGCACTGTTCCCCGCCCCCCTCTCCATTTCTTGTTTGTAGGAAAAAGACCTTCCCTGAGTCCCAAGTTGCATTTCAGAACCTACTATGTACAAAGTCCCATTCTGGGCACATTTAGAGACAAAGAGTTGAGTGAGACTAAGCCCCATATCTCCAGTTACTATCCTAAGAATTGCTTGGGTTAACAAAAATCATGGGATAACATTGTAAGCCAGTATATGGTCAGGAATCCTGACTAAGAGGAAGGCATAAATGTAGCCCCTAGGTCAGGGGAGAGGAGGTGGCATGTATCTTACTTGTCTTTTTTGAGGAATATAATATGTCCCATTCTCAGAAACAGCATAGAGCCACAGACATCTGTGGGATCAGAAATATCAATTTTGAAATAGTTATGGCTCCACTTGTTTATGAAATTGCAAACATATCTCTGTAGAAAATAAAAGCACTTTGATTGGGTTCCATCGATGTTGACATCTCTGCCTTGTGGTGTACATGGCGGGAAGTGCCTCTCCCCTAGCTTCTTATGTTCATCTTGGAGGGGGCTGGTGGCAGCATCATGCCCCCCCCCCATTCAGATTCCCCCAGCGAGTGGGGCACATGTGGTCAGTAACACCTGCTTCCTTCTGGAGGTTAATCCAGCATTCTGGTTTGCCCCTTTATGCTGCAATTTTTCAGGGGCAAGCCCCACTCGGGAGGCCTTGTTCACCACTGCTTGTGGCTGGGCAGGGAAGTCCTGCTTGAGTTTAATATTAGGAAGTCACATTTTCCAGTATTGACTTCATGGGTAGCAAAGACAGCATTGACTGCCTATTTGCCTTCTCTGTTGCTCAGTGGCTCCAAATTCACATGGAAAATTAATGATATTTACTTGGTCTACCTCAAACCCTTACAGAATTTTATCTCATTTGCCAGCAAGACCTTGATTGTCCACACTGGACTCAAGTCTTCCTAGTTTTGTATGAACACTTACATTTCACTTAAATTTCTTAACATTCTCATTTTACTACTTTAACTGTAGTTGAACTGTATGGCTTATTTCTTGAAAAGTGCAGTTGTTTGAAAATGATTTCCATAGAGGATGTTTTCTCTCTCACTGAGGACATCTCAGTGTCTAAGTTTAGTAGTAACAGCTATGCCTTAGAGTGGCTTTTCTCTGAAAAAATGATGGTGTTTTTCACACTGTTCATCAAGACCTATTAGCAATAATATCAATTTAATGAGTCATGACAACATTTTAAAATAAGATAGAAGCTATCAGACTGTATTGCACACAGAGCATTATTTGATGAGAATCTTGTTTTATATTTGTTTTAAATTTGTACATATGTATATGTGTTTGTATGCATGTGTGTATGAACTGCATAACAACAGAAAAATACTTTTTGGCAAAAACTATCTGGTTGTTTTCCAATGAGTACACAAATGGGCGACACCTCACTGCTACTTTTGTCCTCAGGAATGGATTTGTGGCTGTGTTTTTTTTTTTTTTTTTTTTTTTTGTGGCTGCGTTTTAGTTGATGGCATGCCATTGGAAGTGTTAAGCATTCCTTCAAGGTCTGGTTCATAAAACCCACCATGCAGTCCTCTATTCTCTCACTTCCTGTATACCACCTGGAGGCTAAATGCTGATCCCAGGCCATGATGGAAACTCTGTGTTGAAGATGGTGTTCTTCATCAATGCAGATCCTTGGATGACTGTGTAGAATAGACCCCCTTACCACATCTCACCCCTACCCCTAGGCACCAATGGGACTCTACAAGGATGAGAAATAAACTTCTAATATGTTATGCTACTGGGACTTGGGGCTTACCTGTTTCAGCAGATAATGTCACTTTAACTGATGGATATTACTTACTATTAATATGTGATCAAAAGCCACTGTGAGACATGGAGGACATTATGTTAAGTGAAATAAGCCAGACATAGAAAGACAAATAACACATGATCTCACTTACATCTGGGATTCTAAAAAGAGTCAGATGCACAACAACAGAGAATAGCTACCCACTCCAGTATTCTTGCCTGGAGGATTCCATGGACAGAAGAGCCTGGTGGGCTAAATTCCATGGGGTTACAAAGAGTCAGAAATGACTGAGCGACTAACACTTTCACTACTTTACCCGAGTCTGGGAGATGGGGGAAAGGGGAGATATTGACCAAACAGTATAAACTTTTAGTTATAGAATGGGTAAGTTCTGGAGACCTAATGTGTATAGCATCATGACTATAGTTAATAAGAATATACTGTATGCTTGAAATTTGCTAAAAGAATAAATCTCTAGTGTTCTCAACATATAT
Organism: Bos grunniens; assembly: GCF_055505025.1. Classification (NCBI taxonomy): domain Eukaryota; kingdom Metazoa; phylum Chordata; class Mammalia; order Artiodactyla; family Bovidae; genus Bos; species Bos grunniens. Next base: position 1,762,532 of record NC_141179.1, on the reverse strand, counting down.
AAAAAAGGTAACCATGAGAAGTGTTAGTTAATTTAATTGTGGTAATTATTTCACAATTTATACATATGCCAAAACATCATGTTATATACTTTAAATATATACAATTTTTATTTATTCCTGCTTCCTCCCAAAAAAGCCACTTTGAGACTATAGTGGACCCCAGACAGCTGGACCCCAGACAGCAGCACACACCTATTTGCAAGAAGCAGGAGCTGTCAAGGAAAGCCTGCAAATTCTCCTAACATAAGTCAGGCCAGACTGTTGTGTCTTTTATTATGTTACCCTGGTGACCGCAGGAAAATCAAAGGAGTATTAGTACCTTTGGTTGACTGGAATTTGTGCAAATGAAATGTGGGAAGGCCACTCCAAGTTGGGAACCTGTATCAGCAAGAATGAGTAGTTAAGGCAACTAAGTGCATTTGTTTACAGTGAGCACATTCACAGATATAACATAAAACGTGTCTACCCTACAGGATAGCTCAGTTGGTAAGAGTCCGCTTGGAATGCAGGAGACCTTGGTTCGATTCCTGGGTTGGGAAGATCTTCTGTAGAACGGATAGTATACCCACTCTGGTATTCTTGGGCTTTCCTGTGGCTCAGCTGGTAAAGAATCCACCTGCAATGTGGGAGACCTGGGTTTGATCCCTGGGTTGGGAAGATCCTCTGGAGAAGGGAAAGGCTACCCACTCCAGTATTCTGGCCTGGAGAATTCCATGGACCAATCCATGGGGTCGCAAAGAGTTGGACATGACTAAGCGATTTTCACTTTCACCGTACAAGATAGCTACTATATTTTACAGATGAAACTAAAGCACAGAGAGGTCAAATCACTTACCCCAAATCCCATAAATAGGTTATGGCAGAACTAGGGTTGAACCTTGGCAGCTGGAGTTGTGGTGTGAACTGCCGGCCATAATGACCTGGAGGGTGTTTCATCCATTGTTAACTGCCTCTTCAGTATGCTGGATATTATAGACAGCTGGCCTCATAAGACTTACCAGGAAAGGAGGCTGTTACTGGGATTCAGAAATAAGTTTAAGTTTCCACTCTATGTTAATATACATCTTTATTAAACTGAACTAATTCATAGATTTTATATATGCTTAGGAGGCAGCATGATACAGGGCAGGAGTTATGAAGCATTTTGTAGAATAAGACCCTTTTCTTAAAATAAAATTATATATAAAACTCAATACCTAGCACATGTGGAAGCAGAGACGCTCTTGTCAAAGCAGGAATAGCAGACCAGGTGGGCCACTCTCCAGGCAGCTCCTCCACTCTATTCCTCCTCACTTTAGCCCAGGGCTCTGTGGCTAACAATTTAAAACCACCAGTACAGGAGACAAAACATGAACTTTGGGGCTGGATGGGCCTGCCTGCTTGCTTGCTTTATCATTTTACCATACACTTATTTATTCATGGCTCAATAAATAGTCATTAAGACTGTGCTAGACACTGGTTTATCAGCTGGGTGACTCTGGGTTTCAGTGCCTCCCTTGTGTTTATACCTAAGTGAGAACTGCCTCGTAAGACTCCAGGTCATGAGAGAGGCTGTAGATGCAGCATCCAGTGCATGTCCTGTCCTTAGTGAGGATGCTCAGAAGATGGTCCTCCTTTACTTTCTATGCAGATCTTTAAAGTGTGATGTCATTCAGAGTAAAACCATGTGAAAGCATATTTAATACACAGAAGCACTTTAGAAACAAACCTTCGTGTTCTCACCCATTGCCCCCCTCCCTTGCAAACCTGTCCAGCTTTGAAGGCTTTCTTTTTGTTCCTTCTCACCTTCAGCCTAAGACCATGTCCCCATCCTGCTCTTGATCACAGCCCCCAGTCACCTGTTTACTGGTCTTCTCATTTTCTCCAAGCCTACACGTCCCCAGCGCACTCTTTTATCTCCTCCACAGTAGCTGATCCCAGGTCCCCACCCTTGGCTGAGCCCTTGTTCCTCATAGTCTCTTTTCTGCCCAGAGTATCCAGCATCCCCTGGTTAGAGGATTCTGCCTTCACCTCTTCTGTTGCTTCCCTGCTGCTGGAGAACTAAACACAGCCTTGTTTCAAGAGTGGCTATTAATGACTGAGGTTAGTACTGAACAGGCTTTCAAGAGTTTCCACTAGCAACAACTCTAAGATGTATAAAATTATATCATTCAAGTCAACAAAGAAAACTATATATTTAAATTTTTATCTAAGGTCAAATAGTTCATCCATTATACAGATAGTGCAATGGCTAAGAATGGGGGCTTTGTAGCTACACTGCCTGCTTTCAAAACTAAGCTCCTCTTTATATTAGTAGTATGACCATTGCACAATGCCTTGGCTTTCTTATGAGAAAATGAGCATATTAATAGCACCTATCTCATCACACTATTATGATATGTAAATAAGAAAATGCTCAGAATATTGTCTGACATACAAAAAGCACTCAATCAATGTTATCTCTTATCTGGATAGTGGATGAGTAAAGCTCAGACAAATTATAAGAAAGCAGACAATTGCCAGGGTGTTTAGAACACAGAAAATGCAGGAAAAGCATCTAGAAGGTAAACTCTTTAGCTCTTACCACAAAGCATTGGGATTATATCCATCTTCTTGGGTTTTCCCTATCTTCTTCCTAGGTATTGACATGGTAGGTAGTCAGTCATGGTTGTAGAATAAGTGATTAAATGAATAGATGAGAAATGAATGAGTGAGGGAATCATTGGTAATGGAACAAACCAAATAGTCAGGTCCCAGTTTATCATGTGCCATGCCCTGCTAAGTCGCTTCAGTCATGTCTGACTCTTTGCGACCCCAGGGGTTGTAGCACACCAGGCTCCTCTGTCCATGGGATTCTCCAGGCAAGAATACTGGAGTGGGTTGCTGTACCCTCCTCCAGGGGATCTTCCTGACCCAGGGATTGAACTCTTGTCTCCTGAAGATCCTGTATTGTAGGTGGATTCTTTACCACTGAGCCACTGGGGAAACCCCCAGTTTATCACACTTGACCCCAAACACAGGTCTTTGAGAAAGTGTTACAGTCTTTCTCAAATTAAGAATACTGTTGGTCACTGTCCAGCACCCACCAGCTCCCTCCCACACACACACACACCAAAAAGAGGATTCTCAGCTTTTGGCTCTACTTTCTTGGCTTTGTGATTCTGCCCAAAGTCCTCTGTGATTCTGCCCAAAGTCCTCTGTGATTTTGCTCCCCTTCTCCAGGAAGGACAGCAGAAATCCACCTGTCCATCATAGAGAAAGCTGATGTTATTAGTAGGTCCTGGCATTATCTTGGCAAGAAACAAGTAGTGCCATGTGTCTCTGTTTTCCGGAAAGACTGGAGGATGGTCAGAAGTAGACTGGCTTAGTTAGGAGGAACAGGACTGAGTTTTCTTGCAGGAACTCTTAGACTTGGGTTTTATGATGGAGAGAATTTCCATGTGAGTGATAGCATACCTGCCAATTATTTCTGTTCCATATTGACTAAAGTAAGTTCTGCTTTTCTGACATGGTGCTGACATATAGTACAGTGGGATGAGATAGCAAGCAGGTATAATTTCAGAAATCTTTCAGGAGTGACCTGGCACAGAGGCTTTCCTTCAATTTTCTTAGTGCACTGGAAGTGGAAGGCAACCATGCTTGTAATTTGGTCAGACCAAACTGTAGGTTTCAGCCATTCAGTCTAGCACAGAACACAGTGAATCTGGTTTAGAGCAATTGCAACAATCTTGCTACATGCAAGTACATTTTCTTATTTCTTTCAGCCACAAGGGAGGAAGGGACAGCCTGATATAAGGGGTGAAAGAGGAGGGAGTTGTCAACAACCATATGTCCAGGCATCATGTCAGCTGTCAGGTGCCTCCCTGACATCTGAGTTTAATGGCACTTGTTTCCCATTGACTCTCTGTGTGACCTTGGGCAAGTTACCCTCTCTGACCTCAGATAGCTCATCTGTAAATTAGAGGTAATGTTAGCTACCTGGCAGGGCACGAGCATTAAATGAGAGAATGTGTATAAACTGCCTGATGCAAGGCCTGGCACAGTGAACAGCCCCCTTCATGGATCCTAACATGTTTATTAATACATTGAGGAGAATGGGGCCTCCTTGAGACCTCGGCTGAGAAGAGGACATGCTTTGAAACAGATCTGATACATGTAAAGTGTTCCTGGAGTTCACAGAATGGTCAGCTTGCATACAGCTCACATTCGGCAAACGTTTGATGCCAGTAATGATGGCAGAATCTTGGGGAGCTTGTGGTTTGGGACCCCTGAGAGGAGCGAGCCTTGTGAAGAGTTTGAGGAGCCCTGTGAAACTGACTGTGTCTGCTACATTCACTTTTCTTAAAAAATAATTTTATTAATTTTTTTTTGGCTGTGCTAGGTCTTTGTTGCTTTGTGTGAGCATTCTTTAGTTGCAGCGAACCATGGTCATTCTTCATTGCAGTGTGCAGGCTTCTTATTGCAGTGGCTTCTCTTGTTGCAGAGCACAGGTTCTAGGCACGTGGACTTCTATAGTTGTGGTGTGCAGGTTCTAGCTCATGGGCTCGGTAGTTGTGGTGCATGGGCTGAGTTGCTCTCTGGCATGTGGCATTGTCTCAAACCAGGAATAGAACCCATGTCCCCTGCATTGGCAGGCAGATTCTTATCCACTGGACTACTGGGGAAGTCCTGCTTCATTCCCTTTCATGTTCAGGTGATCTCAGAATATCTATGCCATTAGAGAATGAAAGAGAACAAGTTCAGAGCTGGTAAGGATAGGAGACACTCTAAGAAATCAGCAGAGCTGTGTTCTGGTATCAATTTTATAATTTTATAAGCACTATAGTCAACTACATGTGGGCATGGCCAACCAACTTTGGCAATTTGTAAGTTTCATTAATAATTATGACTATAATTGATTGAACAGTACTTAAGAGCCAGGCACTATATTAAGCACTTTCAGTCGCTCAGTCGTGTCTGACTCTTTGAGACCCCATGGACTGCAGCACACGCCAGGCTTCCCTGTCCATCACCAATTCCCAGAGCTTGCTCAAACTCATATCCGTTGAGTTGGTGATGCCATCCAACCATCTCATCTTTTGTTGCCCCTTCTCCTCCTGCCCTCATTATTTCCCAACATTAGGGCCTTTTCCAAAGAGTCAGCTCTTTGCATCAGGTGGCCAAAGTATTTGAGCTTCAGCTTAAGCATCAATCCTTCCAATGAATATTCAGGGTTGATTTCCTTTGGGATTCATTAAGTGCTTTACAAATATTATTAAATTCAATACTTACTACAACACCATGTCAAACCTTACTACAACACCATGTCAAACCAACCCCCTCTGGTTACCTTTGCTTTAGACATACCTACCTCTTACTTGGTAACTAAACTGTAACTTTTTTTGGTCTAGGCATTGGGGAACAAAGATGAACACGTGTCTGTACAATGTGCCAGGCTTGAAATCAGGCCCTTTATGAACATCATTTCATTTCTCAGTACAACCCAATGAAATAGTTGTTAATATTCTCAAATTGTTGTTGTTGTTGTTTTTTTTTTTAAACTGAAGCTTAGAGAGATTAAGAAATGTTTCCAGGCTTCACAGTAGAAAATGATTAAGCTGGAATTTCACTTGATGTCAATTTGCCTCCAAGGCTGCATCCTACACCATGGGGTCCCAAAGCATTCAGCTGGAGGAAGTCTTGGCAACCCACTCCAGTATTCTTGTCTGGAGAATGCCATGGGCAGAGGAGCCTGGCAGGCTACAGTCCTTAGGGTCACAAAGATTTGGACAGCACTGAAGCAACATAGCACGCATACACATAAGGTGCTCAGAGTAGAAGGAAATATATGGCGGAAAGAAGGCCATGAATGGTTCTTGGTTCCTCGTGTTTACTAGTGGTATCAACTCTCCAGGAGAGAGGATTGATGGCAGTCCTAGAATAAACAGCCTTTGGCATCCTTAGGGTCAGCATCCAAGTTGGCAGGGGCCAGAGATGGAGTTCTCAAAACTGCGACAGGGAAGGCGGCTCCTTCTGAAATCACTATGAGACTTCTCTGGTGGCTCAGTGGTAAAAGAATCTGACTGCATTGCAGGAGACTCAGGAAACCTGGGTTTGGTCCCTGGATTGGGAAGATCCCCTGGAGAAGGAAGTGGTAGCCCACTCCAGTATTCTTACCTGGAGAATTCCATGGACAGAGGAGCCTGGTAGACTACAGTCAATGGAGTCCCACAGAGACAGCACGACTGAAGCGGCTAAGCAGGCATAGTTCTGATTCAGACGGTCGAGAAAAGACACATTTCCCCCTCTGGGTTTCTTCAGTATCTAGGAGCTGTGACCCAGGACCTGTGACCCAGGACCTGTGTCTAAGGACAGACTGGAGATGGAAGCGGAAAGGCCACTTGAGCGCATAAACTCTACAGATGACAGCAGAGGTGGCCAGAAGCAGATTAGACGTGAAAACACGGTCAGGCGTGGTCCTCCAGTGGTTACTCTGCTGCGTTACTGATTCATCACAATTCTGAGTTCATTAAATAGAAACGCCACTCCATACCGCTGAGTCTCTAGGTGGGCGTGGCCCCTGGACTCCCGGCCGAAGCCCCTCGCAAGGGGACAGGTCCCCGGTCGCGCCCCCTTTCCTGCACACGCGTGTTGCAATCACGGCCAGGCAAATGTACCACAAAGCTTCGGCTGCTTTGTCCTTTTTCCCTCATGAGACCCCTGCCTTGCAGTTCCTCCTGCCCTTCGCTTTGGAGCCGCTAAGCTCACTGCCCTCAACTCCTGGCCAGCTCTCACTGCAGCAGCCTCCTCCCCTCCTGCTTTTGGAGCAGACACCCTCTGCTCTGCCCGGCCCTCAGCACTCACCTCCGACTCCCCTGTACTGCCCTGGGAGTCCCTTCCCAACCCAGAGTCAGTCTGTCCTGGGGTCCCAGTTCTCTCTGGGCTCCACTGGATCCTGAAGCTGACCACTGTTCAGGCTTCCAGGCTCTCTGTGACCACTCGCAACCCCAGAGTCTTGGAGTGTTGGAGGCGCTTGGCAGTGAATGGATGGTTGGGGAGAGAAAGATGCAAGACAGAAAGGGAGCAGGCAAAACGGAACACTGTATACAGCTCTGCAAGTATCATTGTTACACATTATGGGTGGCTTCAGAAGGGTTAAATTACTTGAAAATCTGTTTTTCATAGATAGATAAGTATATACTTAAACAGTTTTTCACGGTGCTTTTAAAAAAGCAACACTTTAAAAATTAAAAGTCAGCTAATTTATAGCAATAAATGTGGCAGAAAGAGAAGCTCAGTGTATTTATAGAAGCATGTTTCATATCAGGTTCGGCTATTAAAATATCCAGATGTACAATTATGGAATGAAAATCTACTCAGTGTATGTTAAGCAGATGGTTCCCAGCTGCAGCATTTCTTTGCACTGAATTTTGAGTCATAAAGCCCTGACATCAGGTCTTCCATGCAACATTAGGTAGAGTGTAAGTCAGCCTGATCCTGCTGGTTAAAAACTGCAATATTGGATTTTGTGTTTTTTAATATTATTAACAGAGCTCTTATACTTGGAGAAGTTCAAACAGTACAAATAGAGGTAAGTGGAAAACTAGTCTCTTAAATTCTGTTGCCCTATCCCACCCTCCAGTCTAACTTCCCCAAAGTAAACACTTTTAACCATTTCTAATTTTACTTCATGTTCCATTGATTCAATATCTTCTCAAATATCTGAGCTGCCAGAAGAACACTCTCTGTTCTGTGAAATCCCATGGACCAAGGAGCCTGTCAGACTACAGTCCATGGGGTAGCAAAGAGTCGGACACAACTTAGTGACTAAACAACAACAGTAACCAGTATTGGCCTCCTGTCAATGATGGTGAATTTTGTCCATTTGTACTCTTCTCCACATTATCTTGTGAGCTCCATAAGGGCAGGAAATGTGCCTGTTAGCCCTACAGACATGCTCAGGACTGTATCTCAGGACCCAGAGCGATGCTAGCATGTGGAGGGTGTTTAATAAGTAATTTTAGAATGAACTATACAATCAGCTCAAGTATGTACTGAGTATGCCTGGAGAATTCCATGGACAGAGGAACCTGGTGGGTTACAGTCCATGGAGTCACAAAGAGTCTGGACATGATTGAGGCACTAACACACACACACAAGAGCTTAACAGTTTCCTTGCCTTATTATCCAGCCCTACTATTAAACTTTTAGAGCAGAAATCACATTATTTTCTAAATGTTCTACTTTTCAGCAGCCTATTCATGTTCCATTGATGTAATATCTTCTCAAATACCTGAGCTGCCAGCAGAACACTCTCCAGGGAGGGCTGCAGCACACGGGGAAGTTCTGCTCCCAAGTAGAGATTCAGAGTAGGTCCAAGCTCTGAATTAGCAGGTACGAAGAGTAGAAGCTGACTTCCCTGGTGGCTCAGATGGTAAAGCGTCTGTCGACAATGTGGGAGACCTGTGTTCAATCCCTGGGTCAGGGACATCTCCTGGAGAAGGAAATGGCAACCCACTCCAGTATTCTTGCCTGGAGAATCCCATGGACTGAGAAGCCTGGTGGGCTACAGTCCAACGGGTCGCAAAGAGTCAGACACGACTAAGCAACTTCACTTTCACTTTCAAGAGTAGAAGAGGGGCTTCCCTGGTGGCTCAGCTGGTAAACAATATGTCTGCAATGCAGGAGACCTTGATTCAATCCCTGGGTTGGGAAGATCCCCTGGAGAAGGAAACAGCTACCCACTCCAGTATTCTTGCCTACAGAATTCCCATGGACAGAGGAACCTGGCAGGCTACAGTCCATAGGGTTTCAAAGAGTTGGACATGGCTAAAGTGACTAAGCAGCAGTAGCAAGAGTAGAAGAGAGATGTGGGGTAGTAATCAGGACAATTAATCTACTGAGGTGGTGAGTCTGTTACTCAAACACCTTTCTCTCTTTCTACCACTGGTCCCCCAGCACACAGAGCAATTAGCAATAGCAGTATATGCCCCAAACAGGAAACCTGAGACCTGATCTTGGGGGGAGAATCTGCTCAGAGAGGCTGGGGCTTAGATGCGGGAATGTGCTGGGCACCTTAGAGTAAGTCTGTCTTTATTTTTGCCACGAGGATGGAGGCAGGGGTGAGCCTGCCTGTCTGCTCCCCACAAACATACACGTATGGTTATCCCTTTCTATGCACAAGTGCACAGAGCTCACTGCCAGACCTTTTCATTTAGGAACTCCGCTATCAGAGAAATGGTAGAGGAAACCTGTGTGAGCATCTCTATTAACTGACTTAGTTTTTCTTTTATAAACCTAAAAGGAAATCCAGGATGACAAGCTTTTTGAGGAAGATCAGCAAGTTAAAGGAGAAAGACCAAGGGCGGGAAACAAAACAAGAAAATAGTTCAAAAGAAAGTTTAAAAAAGAAAAGAAAATCTGACCTTGGTGGAAACAGACTATTTAGGAAAAAAGGGAAAAGTTTAAATGATTTTTATTAATATCCTCAGATATTTGAGAAGATATCGCAACAACAGAGCATCAATAGGCTGTTAAAAAAATTGAAGATTCAGAAAATAATTGATTGAAAATTTAAAATGTGAAACAATTTCATTCATGTGAATTAGTGTTTTTGGTGGCCCCCAGTGAACCGTAGTTCCCAGTATTCATGGTTCTCTCGCTTTGTATCTGGCCTACCCTTGTGACGGGTGCTTTGAGTAACGGGATACTGTGAAGGTGATGCTGGGCCAGGTCTAGGGCAGAAACTCAAGAAGGGTCAGCAGCTCTTCTTTGGTGCTCAGGATGTAAGGGAAGTCAGCTGTTATTGAGGGAATCTGAACATGCCCTGAGAACCCAATCTAGCCACATGGAAAGGCCACCTGAAGGAGAGCCGAGGCTCTCGGCCAGCAGCCAGAGCTGGGCTCCCGGTCAACAGACAGCAGATGCTGTGTGAGAGGCCATCGTGGAATTTTCTTCTCTAGCACCCAGTGATCCACACCAGCTGGTGCCATGTAGAAGAGCGATAAGTGCACCTCGCCAAGCTCTGTCCAAATTTCAGAATCATGAGCAGATGAACAGAAGAGTGGTGTTTTAAGCAGTTGGAATTTGGAGAAGTTCATTATGCAGCAATAAATACCCCAAACCAGTGTGTCCCTTGACTGATGTGTATATGAACTGGTCTATCTCCATACCTGTCTGTATCTCCGAAGCTATTTATTGTTGTTTTGAGACTCTTCAAGAAACAATTTGAATTACAAGACATTTAGAGAGTCAGGACGATGAAGCCTCCTAATGTCCATGATCAGTCTTATATTTTTAAATATATTTGGTATTTATAGGTTATGGTTCAGCATCCTGATGTTCCCTTTTAAAATGTTATGTCTAAAATATGTGTCATCTGGGAAGTGGAATAACATGTGCTGGTTCTATTAATGTACATGTCCTTCAGGTCCCAGGGAAATTATAAAGAATCTTTAAAAGAAAGAAAGAAATGAAAATAAAACAAAACAAAAGAATTTCAGAAGCAGGAAGGAACTTAACCTGCATTCATTTACAAGATCGTTCAGTAACACTCAGTTCTGTATGCGTGACTCACCTTTTGTTGAATTTGACTAACATCTAGCCTTCAGTTTCTATGATCATTTCTGTTCACCTGGCAACTTGAAATATTATGTCTCTCATCATATTACTCGTTTTAATTACACTGCAGTGTAATTGCAGTGTGGCCTCAATGAGAAAAAATACACATGATAGAGCTTGATTTGTAATTCTGGCTGTGACACACCATATTGCTGTTAGAAAAGGAAAAAAATAAATTGTCCTGAGATGTGCTATCTAAAACTGTAGACACTGTCCATATGCGGCTATTGAGAACTGGCAATGTGACCAACCTGAATTGAGATGGCCCTTAAATATAAAATACACACTTGATTTCAAAGATTCAGTAGGAAAATATTTATACTGATTACACAAGTTAATGTAAGTTAGACGTATTGGATTAAATAAGACATATTAATATTATCTGTCTTTCACATTTTAATGTGCCTTCTAGAAAACTTAAAATTACTTATGTAATTCACATTTGTGCCTTGCATTATATTTATTAACATATTGGACAACCTTGATCTAGAGTACTGTCCAATATATAAAGAGAGAGGCATAATTGTATATGCAGGCTGATAAATGGCAACCCACTCCAGTACTCTTGCCTGTAAAATCCCATGGACAGAGGAGCCTGGTAGGTTACAGTTCATGGGATTGCAAAGAGTCAGACATGACTGACTGACTTCACACATCACAACAATATCATTTCACAATATGAGTCCCTATATTGAGGCCTGACAATCTTAAGTAACTTCAATGGCTATAACAGAGTCATTTATTCTAATTAAACTATCCATAACTTTGCTGGCCCCACTACCTTCAGCAAAGCACCTCTAACCCTTCCTTGGGGAAATTAGAAGCCATCAAAGAGATATTTTCTTAATGTCTTATCACAACACCTACAAACTTACTTTTAAAAATATTGTTAAAAGTTGATCAAGCAAGAAAAATTCTATCTGCCCGTCATCTATCTATAATGTATGGTGAAATAATGTATATGACAACAATAGCATAAGGTCTGGGAGGAGGAAAATGGGAGTGTTCTACCATAGGTTTCTTTGACCACAGTAATATTGCTTTAGGACAGACAGTGACAAAGACTACAGTATACTAAAGAATCTACAATTACCTCAAAATGGAAATATAATTAATAAAAATACATACTGTAAACTCAACCAATTATGGGAAAAACACACTGAGATATAGCTAATAAGTAAATAAATAACATTATTAAAAATACATAAAAGAAGGTAAGAAAGAGAAGTGAGAGTATAAAAATAGATGCATATTTTTGAGATTAGTTGTTTGTCGGTTGCTTCATTTGCTATTATTTTCTCCCATTCTGAAGGCTGTCTTTTCACCTTGCTAATAGTTTCCTTTGATGTGCAGAAGCTTTTAAGGTTAATTAGGTCCCATTTGTTTATTTTTGCTTTTATTTCCAATATTCTGGGAGGTGGGTCATAGAGGATCCTGCTGTGATGTATGTCGGAGAGTGTTTTGCCTATGTTCTCCTCTAGGAGTTTTATAGTTTCTGGTCTTACGTTTAGATCTTTAATCCATTTTGAGTTTATTTTTGTGTATGGTGTTAGAAAGTGGTCCAGTTTCATTCTTTTACAAGTGGTTGACCAGATTTCCCAGCACCACTTGTTAAAGAGATTGTCTTTAATCCATTGTATATTCTTGCCTCCTTTGTCAAAGATAAGGTGTCCATATGTGCGTGGATTTATCTCTGGGCTTTCTATTTTATTCCATTGATCAATATTTCTGTCTTTGTGCCAGTACCATACTGTCTTGATAACTGTGGCTTTGTAGTAGAGCCTGAAGTCAGGTAGGTTGATTCCTCCAGTTCCATTCTTCTTTCTCAAGATCGCTTTGGCTATTCGAGGTTTTTTGTATTTCCATACAAATTGTGGAATTATTTGTTCTAGCTCTGTGAAGAATACTGTTGGTAGCTTGATAGGGATTGCATCGAATCTATAAATTGCTTTGGGTAGTATACTCATTTTCACTATGTTAATTCTTCCAATCCATGAACATGGTATATTTCTCCATCTATTAGTGTCCTCTTTGATTTCTTTCACCAGTGTTTTATAGTTTTCTATATATAGGTCTTTAGTTTCTTTAGGTAGATATATTCCTAAGTATTTTATTCTTTCCGTTGCAATGGTGAATGGAATTGTTTCCTTAATTTCTCTTTCTGTTTTCTCATTATTAGTGTATAGGAATGCAAGGGATTTCTGTGTGTTGATTTTATATCCTGCAACTTTACTATAGTCATTGATTATTTCTAATAATTTTCTGGTGGAATCTTTAGGGTTTTCTATGTAGAGGATCATGTCATCTGCAAATAGTGAGAGTTTTACTTCTTCTTTTCCAATTTGGATTTAATCTCAAAAATATACAAGCAACTCCTACAGCTCAACTCCAGAAAAATAAACGACCCAATCAAAAAATGGGCCAAAGAACTAAATAGACATTTCTCCAAAGAAGACATACAGATGGCTAACAAACACATGAAAAGATGCTCAACATCACTCATTATCAGAGAAATGCAAATCAAAACCACTATGAGGTACCATTTCACACCAGTCAGAATGGCTGCGATCCAAAAGTCTACAAATAATAAATGCTGGAGAGGGTGTGGAGAAAAGGGAACTCTCTTACACTGTTGGTGGGAATGCAACCTAGTACAGCCACTATGGAGAACAGTGTGGAGATTCCTTAAAAAACTGGAAATAGAACTGCCTTATGATCCAGCAATCCCACTGCTGGGCATACACACTGAGGAAACCAGAAGGGAAAGAGCCATGTGTACCCCAATGTTCATCACAGCACTGTTTATAATAGCCAGGACATGGAAGCAACCTAGATGCCCATCAGCAGATGAATGGATAAGAAAGCTGTGGTACATATACACAATGGAGTATTACTCAGCCATTAAAAAGAATACATTTGAATCAGTTCTAATGAGGTGGATGAAACTGGAGCCTATTATACAGAGTGAAGTAAGCCAGAAGGAAAAACATAAATACAGTATACTAACGCATATATATGGAATTTAGAAAGATGGTAACAATAACTCTGTATACGAGACAGCAAAAGAGACACTGATGTATAGAACAGTCTTATGGACTCTGTGGGAGAGGGAGAGGGTGGGAAGATTTGGGAGAATGGCATTGAAACATGTAAAATATCATGTAGGAAACGAGTTGCCAGTCCAGGTTCAATGCACGATGCTGGATGCTTGGGGCTGGTGCACTGGATGGCCCAGAGGGATGGTATGGGGAGGGAGGAGGGAGGAGGGTTCAGGATGGGGAACACATGTATACCTGTGGCGGATTCATTTTGATATTTGGCAAAACTAATACAATTATGTAAAGTTTAAAAATAAAATAAAATTAGAAAAAAAAAATAGATGCAGTAAGACACATATGACATGATCATTTCTGTAGAGAAATTCTAAGGAACCTAAAAAATGAAGATAAAAAAATGAAACTATAAGAACTAAAAATTAGAGTACCAAGGTTGCAGAATCCAAGTTCAATGTATAAAAGACCATTGTACTTCTATATACTAGATATAGCATGTAAATTTTTTTAAATGCCATTTATAATAACATCCAAGAAATACTTAAGGTAAGTTTAATAAAATATGTGCAATATCTGTTTACCAAAAAGTATAAGATATTGCTGAGAGAATATAAGACCTAAAAAATGGAAGCATATACCATATTTATGGATTGCCCTCAAATTGTTGGAACAACTGGATATACACATGGAAAAAAGTAAATTCTGAACATTATCTCACAACATACACAAAAATTACCTGGAAATGAATCATAGACCTAAATGTAAAAGTTCATGTTATAAAACTTCCAGAAGAAAATATTCACAACCTTGTGGTGACCAAAATTTCTTTTTTTAAAAAATACTTTTTTTTTTTCCTTCTCTTATACAAATTTTTTTTTTAAATTTTTTTATTAGTATACATGTGTTCCCCATCCTGACCCCTCCTCCCTCCTCCCTCCCCACACCATCCCTCTGGGTCGTCCCAGTGCACCAGCCCCAAGCATCCAGCTTCGTGCATTGAACCTGGACTGGCATCTCGTTTCATACATGACGTTTCACATGTTTCAATGCCATTCTCCCAAATCTTCCCACCCTCTCCCTCTCCCACAGAGTCCATAAGACTGTTCTATACATCAGTGTCTCTTTTGCTGTCTCGTATACAGGGTTATTGTTACCATCTTTCTAAATTCCATATATATGTGTTAGTATACTGTATTGGTGTTTTTCCTTCTGGCTTACTTCACTCTGTATAATAGGCTCCAGTCCTTTTAATTGAAGGATAATTGTATTGGTTTCCGTCATACATCAATATGAATCACCCATAGGTCTACATATGTCTCTTCCCTCTTGAATCTCCCTCCCACCTCCCACCCCATACCAATGCAAAATTTTCTTAATAAGCAAATCGTAGAAGAAAAAGTGGATAAATTGGACTTTATCAAAATAAGAACTTCTGATCTTTGAAAGATACCATTAAGAAAATTTTTAAAAAACCAAGCCTTCTGCAGATTGAGAAAAAATAAACCAATACATATATCCCACAATAGATTTGAATCCTTAAAAGAACATGTGAAAGACTATC
Source organism: Bos grunniens (assembly GCF_055505025.1). Taxonomy (NCBI): domain Eukaryota; kingdom Metazoa; phylum Chordata; class Mammalia; order Artiodactyla; family Bovidae; genus Bos; species Bos grunniens. The sequence continues at coordinate 1,747,340 of NC_141179.1, read as the reverse complement.
TTCATCATCTGAGTTTGGATAGAGTTTTGAACAGACACAGAAGGTACCTACACAGAAGAAAGGATTGCTCTAACTACCTCACAGTTGAAACTTTTGAATGCGAAGAGTGTTATAAACAAAAGAGAAAAAGAATGACTTACAAATTTTTCTCAATAGATTTACTGACCAACTCTTTAAAAATTAATAAAAATATGAAATAATTCAATAGAAAAAAAATGGGTGATTCACAAAGGAAAGCCTATTGGCCTTATAAATGCATGAAAAGATATCAACCATTACTAATAATTAGATATATAAAAGTTAAAACAACTATATCATATAATTTCCACCCTCTAACTGGCAAACACTTTCAATTTGATGATCACAGGACACTCTGCTCTGATTAAAGGGGACTGGTTCTCATTCTTATTTCAGTTTAGAGGACCTGAACCCTACAAAGGCTTCCCAATCCTCTCCTGGCTCCATGTACTTCCTAGAACTGATTTTTTGCTTTATTTCTCACTCTTGTGTCTCAGATGGTAAAGAATCTGCCTGCAGTGCAGAAGACCCGAGTTCAATCTCTGGGTCCAAAAGATCCCCTGGAGAAGGGAATGGCAACTCACTCCAGTATTCTTGCCTGGAAAATCACATGGCCAGAGGAGCCTGGCAAGCTATAGTCCATGGGGTCGCAAACAGTCGGACATGACTGAACAACTAACACTTTCCCTTAATGCTATAGCTTTTCTCTCTGCTGCACGATTAATGGCTTGTGTGTCCGTGTCCTTGACTGAACCATGCGCACGTGGAAAGCACACTGAACACTACCTCTCTTTTCTGTGCCCCCACTCCTGCACTCTTCGTGGCTGGTAGTGGGCTTGTGATCAATGTTTGCCACAGTGAATACAATCCTTCTGTTTTCTTCAAGAAAAGCACAGAGGTCAGTTGCTGACAAGTTAATCTGAATTTTTGTAAGTTTGGCTTATAGTTTATAAATTATGGATGAGTCTACTTCAGAAAGCTGCATGTCAAAGGGTACCAGGGAAGAAGTTGATTCTTAGAAATTAATGCACAGAATGCTTCTATTGCTTATCTCTCTGGATTCTCTAACACATTCTTTGTACATGCTCCAAAGGATGGTGGGAGAGACTATGGACAAAAGTGATATGAGGCTATTCAGGTATCAGAAACATTTCCATTAGCCATTAATAATTTGCATCTTATTTGGTAATGTCTACCACTGTAGGCTGTGAGTCCTGAGTTGATATCAATTAAAAAAAAATAAGATACCAACCAGAACTAGAATTGTTTTGAATTAAGATAAGGTCTTCTGTAGCAGCAGAAATTAAAATCATGACTTTGCTCATCTGTCTCCCTTATGGAATTGTTTTGCAGATCTGATCGTTTTTTAAAATATATTTACTTTTAAATTGAAAGATAATTGCAATATTGTGTTGGTTTCCACCACACATCAACAAGGGTCAGTTGCAGGTCTACATATGTCCCTTCCCTCTTGAGCCATCTCCCACTCCATCCCACCCCTCAAGTTGTCACAGAGCCCTGGTTTGAGCTTCCTGAGTCGTGCAGCAAATTCCCACTGGCTCCCTATTTCCCATGTGTTAGTGTGTATGCTTCTATACTACTCTCTCCATTTGTCCCACCTTTTCCTTCCTACCCTGACTCTCCATGTCCATAAGTGTATTCTCTATGTCTTGTTTTTCAGATCTAATTCTGTATTTAAGGCAGGAATTTTAGGAGGTCTTTGTGGAGGTGGAGAAATAAGGAGAGAGGAAAGCAGGATATACTAATTTGGTTAATTATACTCTGCAGAGGAGAAGGCAGCAGGTATGGCTTTGTGTGTGTGTGTGTGTGTGTGTGTATATGTATGTGTGTGTGGCGAGAGGCAGAGAGGTAAAGTGATAAGGCAGTGCTAAGATGAATGATTCATTATTACTTGGCTGTGTATCTGTCTCTTGATTAAACCATAAACATAAAAAAGGCAGTTACTATCAGTTGAAAACTTCAGCACTTAGGGCTGAAGGTACAGATTTAGGCATTACCTGCAGAGATGTAATCGCTGAAATTAAGGAGATAGATGAGACCACGGAAGAAAAGAGTCAGAGAGAAGTAAACAAGGACAGGGCTTCGGAAAGACATTCAAAAGATCTTTACTGAACATGTTATTGTAGACTTAAGAACAGAGAGTCCGGAAGAGACAGCCCAGCTCTGCCACTTCTTAGTGTGGCCTTGAGCAAACATCTTGAATTCTCTGTACCTCAGTGTCCTCATCTAATTTTAAAAGTTGATAGATGCAAAGAATTTAACATTGACCTGGTGCACTCTAAATGCAGTGTTAGTTGTTGTTAATACATGGTATAAGGGTTAGCTGTTCCTGTTGTGGTGGTTGTTGTTATAATGGCTGGGCACTGGGTTAGATTCTCTTAATACAATAATGAAATATATATATATATGTGTGTGTGTATATATATATAAAACTGAGTTACTTTGCTATATACCTGAAACACTAAATCATCTATATTTCAATAAGTTTAAAAAAACAAAACTAAAAAAAATTAATTAGACACACCCTTACTCTTAAAGAATAATCTAGTGGTAGAAACAAGAAAACAGTTTATTACAACAATGTGGTCTATGTCACTGTGGAGACAAGTCCAGGGCACCTTTGGGACTGCAGAGGAGGGTGCCATTCCAGTGATGGAGTGTCAGGAACTGCTGCCTCTTTTCTTTTCTCCTGTCTGTGTTTTTGCCCTGTCCCACCCACACCAGCCACACATCCTTAGCAGCCCTGAGACCTAAAGAAATTGGACACCTGGACTTCCCACCTGCCCCCAGGCTGTGAGATGCTTCAGCCAGTGCTGGGTGACACAAGGTTTTGGCTCCTGAGCTCGGAGGCTGCTTGGAATTCAGTCTTGCTGACAGTGTAGACAATGCCTTCCTTGCCCTAGCTCATTTTTATTTCCCCAAATTGCCTCTTGTGGTTTCCATAGAAATGAGAGCTTCTAGCTGGGCCTATCCCTGTGGAAGCTTCGAGGAGATTAACAGGCCCCATTGGCATATTCTGTTTATTTCTCATTTTCTGGTTTTATTAAAAACTCAAAATTCATCTCTTTCTCTCCTTGATGCAAGGGAGAGGAGATTCAGCACTTTGTTAGTAGGTTACATGTAACATGGGCTTCCTTGTTGGTGGCTCAGTAGTAAAGAACATTGAAAGTCAACACTATAAGTTGAAAAAGAACACGGAAAGTGGTAAAGAACCCACCTGACAATGCAGGAGATATGAGTTTGATCCCTGGCTCAGGAAGATCCCCAGGAGAAGAAAATGGCAACCCATTCCAAGATTCTTGCCTGGTAAATCCCATGGACAGAAGAGACTGGTAGGCTCTACCCGACTGGTGGGCTACAGTCTACAGGGTTGGAGGAGTCAGATAGGACTTAGCGACTAAACAGCAACTGCAAATACATATAATATACATTTGATTTGCAGCCACTGTTTTGTGGTTGATCAACATCATATCTACTGGCTTGGAGTGAAAACCATATGTGAATTTCCCTAGTTGTTGATGCTAGACAAAAATGGCTGACTTTCAATGTTTGCTTGTCAGCTGATGGGATGCCATCTTTGTCTCAGTTGGTGTAGACACTTACATTGGTTCTGAGTAGCTAGGTCACATACAGTCACCCTGAATCTGTATACCCAAAGTGACAGATCCCCCAAGGCAGGGAAGAGTCCACAGGGAGGCTGAGGATGGAAGTGTTTAAAAAAGGAAGGCTTGTCTATATGGCACCTTGTCTATAACCTCAGAAAGCTCAGAGGTGCAGGCCAAGCCTGTGCCGGTATCTTGGAGGGCTAGACTGAGAAAGCTATTGTGTTTGTGCCTTTCTTTTTCCCATTATTTTCCAAAGCAGGTTTGTTGAGGTAAAACCTACACACAGTAAAGTTCACTGTTTTAGTGCGCATTTCTATGAGTTTCAACAGAGTTTTGCAGCCGTCATTATAATTGAAACAGAAAAATGCCCCCTTCAGTTCTCTTGTGTCCCTTTACCCCTCCTCTCCCTCTTGCCTCTGACATCTGATCTGTTTTCTGTCCATCATTTTGCCTTTTCCAGAATGCCATATGCAGATGTAGCCTTCTGATGATTTACAATAGCCAAGACACAGAAGCAACCTAAATGTACATTGACAGAGTGAAGCAGCCAAAAATAAAAATAAATATATAAATAAGTAGCTATTATTTTAAAAGCTATACTTCAATTATATATACATACATATATGTATATATATCCTTTTAATCTGGCTTCTGTCCCTGAAAGAAGAGATTCATTCATGTTGGTGAATGACTCTGACTCTTAGAGTAATTGCTTGTGGTAGGAGTTATCCTAATTTCATTGGTTAGGTTCCAAAGGCTCAAAAAGGAGTCATGATGCTGGGGGAGGAAAGACTTTCCTTACCCTCTTAATCTGGGTCTATGAAATAAACTCTTAATAGGCAGATTAGCTGGAGCAAAGTACACAAATATGAATATAAAATATCCATTTTTAATATTATGTGCACAGGGGCATCACATACAAGAAAGTAAATACCCTGTCCCCCAGAGCAGACAGATTTGAGAGCTTATGTGGGAAACCCAGGTTTGATCCCTGGGTGGAGAAGATCCCCTGGAGAAGGAAATGGCAACCCACTCCAGAATTCTTGCCTGGAGAATCCCACAGACAGTACAGCCCATGGGGTCACAAACAGTTGAACACAACTGAGCAACTAACACTTTCACTTTCTTCTTTCATGTCCTCTTAATAGGAGGAGAGTCGAATATAGGCAACATAGGGTCAAGTAAATGACTCTTAAGAAAGGTAAATGGGCTCTGAGAAGAACAGACGGGATATATGACAGTTTGTGACAAAGTTTGTCTGGGTGTGGTATTGATTTTTAGTCTTCTATTCTGTGATGAGTCGGTCTTCCCCGGTGGATGAAAAAGCCTGGGGGAGGGAACTTATGACAACTGATTTCCTTTAGGAGGATGTATCTTTAGGCAGATAAGCGGAGTTCAGAGAGTCTGCAACTCAAAATAACCAATGTAGCAAAGGTGCATATTTTAGGATGATATGTCCTGAACTGTTTCAGTACTCTAAAACCCACCCAGCTCATAAAAATGGACCTGGGTCTGGGTCCATATGGTTCCCAAGTCCAAACTCTTTCCACTATCCCTCTGCCAAAGGTGATTCTGGCCAAGGAGACTGCATTTTTCCCTGTTCTTAACAGCTGAGAGAGGAGATGGTGAAGAAGGGACCCCATGGTAAAGACCATCCATCTGCAAGAAGACAGCCCCCACTCCCACCTGCCTCCCTCTGTGAGTCTTTTGGGTGTCATGATGTTTGGATTCATGTGCACCTCATAGCTTGGCGTGCTCCCATACCAGGATGTAGAGTATCTCTTTCTCTGTTTGGAGAAGGTCTTCTGTAAGTATGTCTGTATGTCCTGCTTATTTTTATATTGCAAAGCTGGTATTTCAGAAGAAGGCTTTCCAGGGAAAGAGTTTGGGTGGGCAACTGAGTGAATGATGGCAGGCAGAGCAGAGCCTCTGACCTGGGGAAAGAACAGAAGCATGTACTACCAGGTACTGTGCTTTACTTTCTTTTTAATAAGCTTCTTTTTTAAAATTGATACAGAACATAGTCCATCTGTGTATTCATTATCTATTGCTGCATAATAAATTACCCCAAAACTTTGCAGCTCAAAACAATCAATATTTATTATCTCACAGTCTCTATGGGTCAGGAATCCAGGCACTTAGGTAGTCAGAACTACCCAGGAATCTTAGCTGGGTAGTTTGGACTTAGGGTGTTTTACAAAACTGCAAGCAAAATACCAGCAGGGACTGTGGTCTCATATCAAGGCTTTGCTGGGGAAGGGTCTGCTTTCAGGTGCATTGGCTGTTGCCAGGCCTTGGGTCCTTCCTGGGTGTGGATCAGAAGCGTCAGTTCCTTGCCATGTAGATCTCTCATAGGACTGTGGGCTAAGTGCACAACATGGCAGCTGGTCTGTCCCAGAGCAAGCAAGAAAGAACAAAAAAACAAACACAAGACAGTATCCCCAAAGCCACTCTTTTTGTAACATCATTACACAGTGACAACCCATCACTTTCCCTTTATGTACTTGTTAGCAGTGAGCCACTAGGTCCAGCCCACTCTCCAAGGGAGGGCATTGTAGAAGGGTGTGAATACTTGGAATTGAGGATCGTCTTAGGGGCTGCCTGCCACAAAGTATAATTTTATTACAATAAAATGCACAGACCTTAAGGATTTAAGTAAATGAGTTTTGACAACTGGACGGACCATGTAACCATCACTCAAAATAAGATTTAGAACATTTCCATCCCTCTAGAAAGTACCTGATGACCCTCTCCAGCCAATTTACCGCACCCCTGCCACGACCACACATCCACACATGCCACCAAACACTTTCTCATTTCTGTCACCATAGGCTCATTTTGACTGTTTGTAGACTTCATATGAATGGAATCATTCAATTTGATTTTTAATTCCTGTTCTTTCCACCATACTTGGTTGTATGGAAATAATCAAAGACCACTTGCATGAGAACAAATAAAGACCATTTATTTGGAACTTGCTCTAACAAATGAGTCAGCCACCATCATTTGTCTCTTGGCAGAGACTCAAAAGGAGGCAGCAGGGTGGGAAAGCTTTCCAGTGGATAATAAGCGAGGCCCCAGATGTATCCCAGTTGGAGGCTACCAGCATGGGGAAGCTGTAGATGGGATAACTAGAAGTTGAGCATCCTGTGGTTAAGGGACCATTGGTTAAGGGACCATTTTTTACTTTCTCTGGTTAACTTCAAATTGGAAGTTAGAATAAAAGTTAGGGAAGCTGTCAGTAATGGTCAAATCCTGACCACGGGGGGCCTATAGCTATAGAGGTTGTGGTTTGGCTTCCCAGGCTGGTTGCTCCGGCTTGTGGGTCAGAGCTTTGTAACATGGTTCTAATGTCTGGCCTGGCCATGATTATTTGACTCTCCTGGTTCTCAGTTGCCTTAAAAGAGCTGAGGAGAGAGATCCTTGTGACTCTGTCCTACATGTCAACCGGTGGGATGAGAAGAAGAGCAGGAAGGCCCGAGGGGTTCATTTACAGGGAAAACCAGTGTTAGCAACTAGCAGATATGCTGCAGGGAAACCAGACAGGACCATGAGAACATGGCCCAAACTGAGGGACAGCCTCTCAGGCCTGCCAAGGGGGGTGACCACTGGCAATTTGGGCATACCTAGAGACTAAAGGGGGCTTCCCTGGTAGTTCAGCTGGTAAAGAATCTGCCTGCAACACAGGAGACCCTGGTTTGATTCTTGGGTCAGGAAGATTCCCTGGAGAAGGGATAGGCTACCCACTCCAGTATTCTTGGGCTTTGCTGGTGACTCAGACAGTAAACAATCTGCCTGCAATGCAGGAGACCTGGGTTCAATCCCAGGGTTGGGAAGATCCCCTGGAGAAGGGAAAGGCTATCCACCCCAGTATTCTTGCCTGGAGAATCCCATGGACAGAGGAGCCTGGTGGGCTACAGTGCATGGGGCTGCAAAGAGTCAGACATGACTGAGCGACTAAGCACAGCACAGAGACTAAAGGATGAAAATTTAGGCCAGGTGGAAACCTGCCTCTCTTCTTTAGTGGCAACAGCCAGGGTGGGCTGGGGAGGAGGCTGGCCCCGGTCTGGAGAAATCAGGAAGGGGGCTCTCCGAGGCCCGAGAATCCACCTGAAGTAGCAGCCTTAGTGCCAACGTGGATTTCCCAGATCTCACAGACTAAACAGTTCTTGCCATTGAGGACACATGGGGATAGTTGGAAAAAGAAGGCGGGAACTATGGCCCCAGATCCCTTATTTTTCAGGGAAATCAAAGAAATAGAGACCTGGGGAGAAGAGGCTGCCCTGGGGCCCTGAAGTGGAGACAGCAGTTCCACAGAAGAGCCCTCCATGACGTCTCTTCAAGACTTCAAGCCAGGTAAGGAGGGGTCAGGAGAGGACCCCAGGCCCTACTCCTCATTTTTCTGTGTGAATATAAATAACCCAGAAACTGGACGATCCCGACAGGACATCCAGGAAGACAGCCTGGTTCTGTGGGATTATGTTGGGGCAGCCCAAAGGAAGTCATTATCCTCTCCATCTTTCTAGGCTGTTCCATGCTCTGCATCCTGGTACTCAGTCTGCCAGCACTTCACTCAGACTGGCCTTTAGTGTTTTTCTCTCTTCCAAAATCTGCTTGGAAATTCAATTATATTTTCACTCTCTTAGACGGGTCCTCTAAGGAAGAACTTGGCTCGTAAACTTGCTATGCGAAACACAGAAATGTTACTGTTTTCTCCAGCAACAGATTGCTTTAAATGTTTAAAGCAGTTTCTTTTTTACTTTTACATAAATGATCCACTGCCGCTGATATTTGTGTCATGATCTAAAATACAGAAATGGTAGATTTTGTGTGTGTATATGTGCTTTGTCTTTGTTTTGCAGAGCTACACTTCAAATTTTGTAGCTACTATCTTCTGAAACTCAGTCTCTGGGTTTGGATGGAGTCCAGTAGGGCTTTTTAAACTTTGCTCTGTGCTGAGAAAATGAAGGCCAAGATATCAAATGTGCGTTCTTACCTCTCGGCACCATCAGGCTTATCTCCATCTTCTTTGTTCCTCCCTCTTTCCTTTCCTTCCTTCCTATATCCTTTTCTCCTTTCCTCTACCTATCTGTGTTTCACCTCCCTTTCCTTTCTTTCCATCCCCCCTTCCTTTTCCTTATAACTGTTTCTTTCTCATGGTTTTGGCCGTGCTGTGTGGCAGGTGGAGTCTCAGTTCCCTGAGCAGGGATGGAACCCCTTGCCCCCTGTGTTGGGAGCATGAAGCCTTAACCACTGGACTGCAAGGGAAGGCCCCTTGAAACTATTTTTGAGCATTTAAAGTACAACAGGCAACATGATGGCATTGAGTGTAGACACACAAGAAGGGAAGAAGACCAACATCTGAGAAAAGAAATAATATTATCTTAACAGTGCTTGAGTGCTCAGTCGTTCAGTCATATCTGATTCTTTGTGACCCCATGGACTGTAGCCCTCCAGGCTCCTCTGTCCATGGGATTCTCGAGCCTAGAATATTGCAGTGGGTTGCTATGCCCTCCTCCAGGGGATCTTTCCAACCCTGGGACTGAACCCACAGTTGCTGCATTGGCAGGCAGATTCTTTACCACTGAGCTACCTGGGAAACCTTATCTTAATAAGTAGAAATGTATAAAATACCTTCAAAGTCCATATACGAGTATGCCTGATGCTGCCTGGAGGGATCAAGTAAGGCTTCACATAGGAGGTGACCTATAGGCTGAGAACTGGAGCATGAGCAAGGGTTTGCTGTTGTATATGTTGGACAGGGAAAAAATGGTGTTCAAAGTGGAAGTAATGGCATGTGCAAAGGCACAGGGGCCTGAGGATGCTTGGTGTTTGGGGAACCCACAGTGGTTCCATGATGCTCAAATGTTAAATACTAAAAATGATGGGAAGAGGTAGAATGTAGGGATCAAGCCTGTCTGTCATCAAAGTTCCTGGAAACAATCCCAAAGAAAGGCAATGCCAAATAATGCTCAAACTACTGCACAATTGCACTCATCTCACACACTAGTAAGGTAATGCTCAAAATTCTCCAAGCCAGGCTTCAGCAATACGTGAACCGTGAACATCCAGATGTTCAAGCTGGTTTTAGAAAAGGCAGAGGAACCAGAGATCAAATTGCCAACATCTGCTAGATCATCGAAAAAGCAAGAGAGTTCCAGAAAAACATCTATTTCTGCTTGATTGACTATGCCAAAGCCTTTGACTGTGTGGATCACAGTAAACTGTGGAAAATCCTGAAAGAGATGGGAATACCAGACCACCGGACATGCCTCCTGAGAAACCTATATGCAAGTCAGGAAGCAACAGTTAGAACTGGACATGGAACAACAGACTGGTTCCAAATAGGAAAAGGAGTACATCAAGCTGTATATTGTCACCCTACTTATTTAACTTCTATGCAGAGTATATCATGAGAAACGCTGGGCTGGAGGAAGCACAAGCTGGAATCAAGATTGCCGGGAGAAATATCAATAACCTCATATATGCAGATGACACCACTCTTATGGCAGAAAGTGAAGAGGAGCTAAAGAGCCTCTCGATGAAAGTGAAAGAGGAGAGTGAAAAAGTTGGCTTAAAGCTCAACATTCAGAAAATGAAGGTCATGGCATCTGATCCCATTACTTCATGGGAAGTAGATGGGGAAACAGTGGAAGCAGTGTCAGACTTTATTTTTTAGGGCTCCAAAATCACTGCAGATGGTGACTGCAGCCATGAAATTAAAAGATGCTTACCCCTTGGAAGGAAAGTTATGACCAACCTAGATAGCATATTCAAAAGTAGAGACATTACTTTGCCAACAAAGGTCCATCTAGTCAAGATTATGGTTTTTCCCGTGGTCATGTATGGATGTGAGAGTTGGACTGTGAAGAAAGCTGAGTGCTGAAGAATTGATGCTTTTGAACTGTGGTGTTGGAGAAGACTCTTGAGAGTCCCTTGGACTGCAAGGAGATCCAACCAGTCCATTCTAAAGGAGATCAGTCCTGGGTGTTCATCGGAAGGACTGATGCTAAAGGTGAAACTCCAATACTTTGGCCACCTCATGTGAAGAGTTGACTCATTGGAAAAAACCCTGATGCTGGGAGGGATCGGGGGCAGAAGGAGAAGGGGATGACAGAGGATGAGATGGCTGGATGGCATCACCAACTCGATGGACATGAGTTTGAGTGAACTCCAGGAGTTGGTGATGGACAGGGAGGCCTGGCATGCTGTGATTCATGGGGTCGCAAAGAGTCAGACAGGACTGAGTGACTGAACTGAGCTGAGCTGAATAATTAGTGATGTTGAGTATCCTTTCATATGCTTTTTTCTCTATGTCTTTTTTTGAGAAACATATGTTTAGCTCTTCAGCCCATTTTTTGATTTGGTTGTTTTGCATTTTTGATACTGTGCTGCATAAGCGGTTTGTAAATTTTAGAGATTAATCTCTTGTTGGTCACATCATTCACTATTATTTTCTCCCAATCTGTGGGTTGTCATTTCATTTTGTTTATGGTTCCTTTTGCTGTACAAAATCTTTTGAGTTTAATTAGGTCCCACTTCTTAATTTTTTATTTTATTTTGATTATTATAGGTGATATATTGAAGAAAACTGCTGTGATTTATGTTGAAGAGTGTTCTGCTTATATTTTTCTCTAAGAGTTTTATAGTATACCTGTGGAGAACAGTATAATATGCACTATGGAGGACAGTATAGAGGTTCCTTACAAACCTGAAAATAGAACTAACATATGACCAGTAATTCCAATCCTGGGCAAATATCCAGAAAAAAACATGGTTTGAAAGATGCATGGACCCCAGTGTTCACTGAAGCACTATTTACAATAGCCAGGACATGGAAGCAACCTAAATGTCCATTGACAAATGAATGAATAGAGAGGAAGAAGTACACATATACAATGAAATATTGCTCGTCCATTTAAAATAATGAAATAATGCCATTTGCAGCGATATAGATGGACCTGGAGATTATCATCCTAAGTGAAGTAAGTCAGACAGAAAAGGACCAATAGCATATGATACCGCTTATATGCAGTATCTTAAAAAATGATACAATAAACTTCTTTACAAAACAGAAACATCCACAGACTTAGAGAAGGAATTTATGGTGGGGAGGGATGGGGAAGAAGGGATAGTTGGGAGTTTGGGACTGACATGTGTGCACTGCTGTGTTTAAAATGGATAATGAGTAAGGACCCACTGCAGCTTCCCAGGTGGTGCTAGTGGTAAAGGATCCACCTTTCAGTACAGTACACACAGGAGATGAGGGTTCAATGCCTGGGTCAGGAAGATCTGCCTGGAGGAGGAAATGGCAACCCACTCCAGTACTCTTGCCTGGAAAATCCCATGGACAGAAGAGCCTGGAAGACTATAGTCTATAGGGTCACAAAGAATTGGACATGACTGAACCATTGAGCACACACACACACACACACACACACAATGACCTACTGTATATAGCACAGGGAACTCTGCTCAATATTCTGTAATCGCCTAAATAGGAAAATAATTTGAAAAAGAATAGATACCTGTACTGAGAACAGACTTGTGGACACGGCTGGCAGTGGCAGTGGGGTGGGGAAGAAGGAGAGGGTGGGAGGTATGGAGAGGGCAACATGGAAACCTACGTTACCATGTGTAAGATAGATAGCCAATGGGAATTTGCTATAGGACTCAGGGAACTCAAACCAGGACTCAGTAACAACCTGGAGGGGTGGGGTAGGGAGGCATGTTCAAGTGGGAGGGGACATGGGTAAACCTATGGCTGTTTCATGCTGATGTTTGGAAGAAATCAATGCATTATTGTAAAGCAATTATCCTTCTGTTAAAAATAAATTAATTTAAAAAGAGAGAGAGAATAAATACCTGCACTGTATAACTGAATTATTTTGCTGTACACCTGAAACTAACACAACATTTTTAATTAACTATACTCCAATATAAAACAAAAAAAAATTTTTTTAAAGAAGGAAGATTGGAAACAGCAAGGTCACATTAGCCAGAGGCTATAGAAATCTAGGAAATGTAAAGACAACAAGAGAGCTCAGAACTCATCCAAGTCACTTCAAATCCTCCCCCAGTAGATTATTTCCTATTGTGCTGAGAAAGGTTGCAGATGAAATTTTGGAACCATTGGTGCCTCAGGGAAAATGGGTGGAGGAGTTCAAGAGGCCTTGTGTTATCCTATCAATTTAATTATATTTTTAGTTTTTTGAAGGATGTACAATATCATATAAGATACAGGTGTACAATATAGTGATTCATAAATTTTAAAGAAAATACTTCATTTAAAGTTATAAAATATTGGCTGTATTCCCCATATTGTACAATATATCCTTGTAGCTTATTTTATACCTGACAGTTTGCAACTCTTAGCATCCAACCCCTGCATTGGGCCTCCCCCTCCCTCTCCCCACTGGTTTGTTCTCTATATCTGTGAGTCTGCTACTTTTTGTTACATGCACTAGTTTGTTGTATTTTTTAGATTTCACATATTACGTGATATCATACAGTATTTGTTTTTGACTTATTTCACTTAGCATAATTACCTCCAATCCAACAATGTTGCTACAAATGGCAAAATTTGACTCTTTTTATGGTTGAGTAGTATTCCACTGTGTGTGTGTGTATACCACATCATCTTTATCCATTCATCTGTCAATGCACACTTAGGTTGCTTCCATGTCTTGGCTATTGTTAACAATGTTCCTATGAATGTTGGGGTGCATTAGCCCATCTATATTAGTTACTGCTGCTGCTACTGCTAAGTCGCTTCAGTTGTGTCCGACTCTGTGTGACCCCATAGAAGGCAGCCCACCAGGCTCCTCTGTTCCTGGGATTCTCCAGGCAAGAACATTGGAGCGGGTTGCCACCTCCTTCTCCAATGCATGAAAGCAAAGAGTGAAAGTGAATTCACTCAGTCGTGCTTGACTCCTAGCGACCCCATGGACTGCAGCCTACCAGGCTCCTCCATCCATGGGATTTTCCAGGCAAGAGTACTGGAGTGGGTTGCCATTGCCTTCTCCATGTTAGTTACTATAATATAGCTAATATGCATATTAGCTATACTAGCTGCTGTCTCACCGAATCCCTCTAGTCTTGGTGGCTTAAAATGATACCGGGTTGTCTCTCCCTCTAACACAGTCTGCTGTGGGTAGCATGGCCTAGCAGTTTTCCACATCAACTTTCAGAAACCCAGCCCATTTCCATCTTGAGGCTCTACTCTCCTCATGAGCATCAGAGCTTGTCCCATCCAACTGGAAGATGCGAATAGAGATGATCGGAAAGGTACTCCGGCTTTTTAACCACCTCTGCTGAGAAATGACACGTTCACTTCTGGCCATGTTGATTGTCCAGACCTCAGTCACAGGGTCACACCCAACTGCAGGAGAGCTGAGCGGTGTGGTCTAGCCGTGTGCCCAGGGGAAAGGGGAATGCACTTGACGAGATGAAGCAGAAAGCCAGAAGTTAACTGAAACAAAGACGCCAGACTGCAGTGACAGACCAAGCCTCACTCTTCCTGGCTTTATTTTCTTTCAAAGACAGTCTGAACCTTCTTGCTTCTTTTCCTATCTTTACTTTGGTTACTATAAGGCTCAGCTGAAGAACTTTACAGTGTGTGCTCCTATTGTAATCTTTTTCTTCTGATTGAATATTTCAGTTCTCTATTTATTTCCTCCTTTCTCAGACTTCTTGGTCCATCTGGGGAAGACAGGTTTGCATAAACATAGATACTTTTGGGCCCCTGCTTTTAAGATGAGCCTAAAACTTGGTTCAGAGTCTGGTTGTTTGCCAAGAATCTTATAGGGGTTTGTTCTGGGCTCTTCTGGAGTCTAGTTTCATGAATTAACAGGAAGGGGATTTGCTTTACTTTGTGTTTGGGAGGATAGAGGGGAAATAAAGGAGGAGGGAGATGTGTGCCCTGGTGCTTAGGGAGACAGTGAGTAATGATGCTCATGGAGTGAGTAGGGAGGTCTGGCCCCAGCCCAGATACGAGCTTCCATGAGAATACTTAGGGCCCCAGGCTGCAGGGATTGGTTCAGGACAAACTTTATAAAATATAGCAGTAAGGTGACAAAAATGGACTTCCCAGGTGGTGCTAGTAGTAAAGAACCTGCCTGCCAAAGCAGGAGACAGAAAAAACACTGGTTCCATCCCAGGGAAGATCCCCTGCAGGAAGGCATGGCAATCGTCTCCAGTATTCCTGCCTGGAGAAGCCCATGGCCAGAGGAGCCCGGTGGGCTACAGTCTATAGGGATGCAAAGAGTTGGACATGACAGAGTGACACAGCCTGCAAGTGACAAAGTAACAACCAGAGGGAAAGAAAGGGCATAAGTCCCTTCCACAGCCACAAACAGTGCAGCAATGGAAATGCAGCGAGCCTACAAGTGGAGAATATGCTCAGGGTGTCACCACCTCCAGAGGTAGTGAGATATGGCTCAGTGTGGAACAGGGGCATAAGAGAGCAAGGTGTGGGGGGGTCCTCCTTCATGGTGGGAGAATCTCTCAGAAAGAGTTCTTGGGTTTGTTGCTGTTTGGTTTTGTTTTGGAGGGGTGCTAAGATTCCCCATAAACAAGTAGAGAGAGATTGCCATTGTAATTAAAAGATTAATGATGGTATGACTATGACTCTTTCATGCAATAAGCTTGTGACAGGCTTGGGACATCCCAGTTTCATTCACTGTGTGTGTGTGTGTGTGTGTGTGTGTGTGTATGTGTGCACGTGCTCAGCCCTGTTCGACTCTCTGTGACCCCATGGACTGTAGCCCAACAGGCTCCTCTGTCCAAGGGGTTTCTCAGGCAAGAACACCGGAGTGGGTTGCCATTTCCTTCTCCATGGGATCTTCCCAACACAGAGATTGAACCCACATATCCTGCATTGGCAGGTGGGTTCTTTACCACTGAGCCACCTAGGAAGCTTTCATTCATGTTGTAAATCATTTCAAACCTTTTGAAAATGAGATGGGGCTGGTTATGAGTTGAATTGTGTCTCCCCAAAAGATATGTTGAAGTCCTAACCCTCAGTACCTGTGAACATGACCTTATTTGGAAACAAGGTCTTTGAAGATGTAATCATGTTCAGATGAAGTCTTTAGAGTAAGCTCTAATTCATTATGGCTGGTGTCCTTATGAGAAGAGGAGAAGAGACACAGAGACACATGCAGGGAAGAAGGCCATGTGAGGATGGAGGCAGAGATTGGAGTGATGCACTCAGAAGCCCAGGAACACCAAGGATTGCCAGCAGCCACCGTAAGCTAGGAAGAGAAAGGAAAGGACCCTTCCCATGAGCCTTTAGGGAGAGCATGGCCTTTGGACACTGACCTTTAGAACCATGAGAAGAGGCCTTCACTGGTGGTATGGTGGATAGGAGCCCACCTGCCAATGCAAGGGACACGGGTTCGATCACTGGTCCGGGAAGATTCCACATACCGTGGAGCAACTAAAGCTCATGCACTACAACTGCTGAACCCATGAGTGTAGAACCCGTGCTCCACAAGAGAAGCCACTGAAGTGAGAAGCTTGAGCACCGCAACAGAGTAGCCCCAGCTCACCGCAACTAGAGAAGGACCGTGCACAGCCACAAAACAAAAAACAAACAAAAAAAAAGAATCTTAAAAAAAAATAACTGTGAGAGGGTACATTATTGTTTTAAGATATCCAGTTTTTGGTCATTTGCTCTGGTGGCTAGGAAACCAATGCAGGGCTGTTAATAATTATTAAAATGTGAAAGTAGAAACGCAACAGGTATAAATACTTGGCATTTCTATTTTACAAATACTTTTATATCTATGCTTTCTCTTGTGCTGGTAAATAATAGCTGATACGACCAAAGAAACCTTTTGGTCCTTCAGAATTAAAGGCATTCTCTTCCCCCAGCAGACACAGGCATACCAATTACTCATTCAACCACTTTAGCCGGTTTCCCCACGCTGTAATTACATGATTAAAAAAATAAAAACTGCCAGGGCAAGCTCCTTTCTAAATTGGAAGCAAATGCTTGTATTTTGCTCCTTTGAAGTCTGGCATGAAATCTCTGCCCTCAACTTGTCTGCTGCATTTCAGATATCAGAGTCCAGATGCTTTTATAAATCCAGCAGCTAAGAATGAGGGCATCTATTATTCCTTCCTGTACCCCCAACACTGCGGGGCCTGGCATGGTGCAACTACTCTATAATCATGGGGCTCACTTATCTGTACCTGTTTTTCGCTTACTAGAGTGTGAGTTCCTTGAAAGAAAATTTTATTTGTAGTCAGCTCTGGCTGCTGGTGTTTTTCTCTCTCCAGCTTGCTTTCCTTTCTCCTTTCTCCTGGTGAGGGGGTTCCCTTTCCTTTGGGGACCTCTTCCTCACCCCATGTGATCCTGGTGGGCTTTCATTGATGATAATTTTCTCCATTCAGTGGGATGGGCATGTGATCCAGGCAGGGCTAACTATAATTCAGTGTTCCTTGAAAGCCACGATAGCTCAGTTGGTAAAGAATCTGCCTGCAATGCAGGAGACCCTGGTTAGATTCCTGGGTTGGGAAGATCCGCTGGAGAAGGGATAGGCTACCAACTCCAGTATTCTTGGGCTTCCCTGGTGGCTCAACTGGTAAAGGATCTGCCTGCAATGAGTGGGAGACCTGGGTTCAATCCCTCAATGAGGAAGACCTGGGTTCAATCCCTGGGTTAGGAAGATCCCCTGGAGAAGGGAAAGGCTATCCACTCCAGTATTCTGGCCTGTGTAGTCCACAGGGTCACAAAGAGTCGGACATGACTGTGTGACTTGCACTCACAAGCACATGATTCAGGGTCAAAAATTTCTTTGAATTAGAAGGAGTAGGGTAAACCATTTTTCTTGGATTCTGAGATGGAAAGAATTGCTTTGGGGCTTCAGTAGCCCTCTTTCCTGATACCAAGTGGACCTGACTGCAGGAAGAAGAGTGAGGCCAAGACACAGGGTGACTCAGAGACAGGCAGTGATGTACAGAGTGAGGAGCTTGAGTCCCTTACTCCAGTTTCTGGGTAAAGTCTTAACTCTTAAATTTCCTCCTTTGATTCTGTTATCTCCCAAGTAGCCCTGCAAGCTTGTAATCCAATGAGTCCTACTTTTTTGTTAAGCAAGCTTGAGCTCAATTTCTGTTGCTTACTACCAAAAGAATCCTAAAGTACACATGGTTATACACTCAACACCCACTGAAAATAGTAATAATGGAAAACATATGCTTGCTATGTACCAGGCATTGTGGAAGTGCTTTATGTATATTATATTGAAGTACTTAATGTATATATTTTTTGTATATTAATTTGTTCAGAACTAATGCCATCTGGTAGGTATGGATATTTTCACCGCCCTTTTAGACATTAGAAAATCAAGGAACAGAAAGGCCAGAGAACTAATAAGTAGCAAAGTTAGTATATAAAAACTAGGAAGCTTGGCTCCAGAATATGCTCTTTTTAAAAAAATTATAATTTTTTAAAAATTAATTTATTTTTTAATTGAAGGATAATTAATTGCTTTACAGAATTTTGTTGTTTTCTGTCAGACATCAACAGATTATGTATTCTTAAGACCTGTGCTATTTTACTTCTTATAAATCAAATACTTGGCAATATTTTGTAGAAGGAATGAGGGCAGAAAAGGAAATGTAGGAAGACCACATTGCTTTGATGGCTGTAAGGAGGAACAGATGCTATGTTCCACACGTGAAAGGAGAGGAACAGTTCTGCACTTAAAGAATAGAGAAGACCAAATGTCCATCAATAGAAACTACACACTCTACTGTTCAGATAGCAGTCTCTAAATACTATTTCTCTGTACTGGGAACCAAGGCACCTTGTAAAAATGGCAGTTTCCAAATCTGAGCAGAAAAATGAACAAATGGAGTTTAGAATATCATATCATACTAGAAATAGGGCATTTATTGAAAACCACTATTCTCTTTTAAAAAGAAAATCAAGAAGTAACTTGGAGAGGTTCCCATTAACTAATGATCAGAGAATCTGAGCAACAATAAGGATAATTAAGTACAATGGATTGAAACATATCGAATAGATTTAAATCCATGATTTTAGTATATATAATGTATATTACATGTGATATTATATTATATTTTACATATGTATAGCAGCAAAAACACCATTTGATCGTCTTTGAGAGATAATTAAAAATCAACTTAATAAGTTGATTTGAAAACTGGCAAATAAAACAACATTTTTTTTTTCCCTGTCTTTCCTCTGAGTAACAAATAGTCAATGAGGGGAAGCTTATGTATCAATAAAGAAGGAAAGAGAGAGAATCTAGAGAACAAGAAGAGAGAATCAGAAAACTAAAGAATCACTGTTTGCAACCATTAATTAATGGATATAGGCCATGATCAGCAACACCTGTTGACATCACAAAAAGAGAAACAGCCAGACTTGATACGACTCCTGAAGGAAGTATCCCACACCACCCATAAGGGTGTCTTGCCAAAATAGTCAAGTATGAATATGATTAAGTCTTTAGCACTAGCTACCAATTTATAGTAAATACAGGGGACAAGGAAACATATTAAGTGACACCATGAGCATGCAAGCAGCAAAATCAAACTGTGGGAAACTCTAGAGGGCAAACATCTTGTTATCTTCAACAAATAACTACAAGGGGGAAGAAAAAATGAAGGATGTATCAAAAGAGAATTGTGAGATATGAAAATAAATAGTAATGAATGTATCATAGTTGGAACCTGATTCAAACAAACTATATTAACAAAAGTATTGTTGACAATACTTATTAGGAATTATTATTTAGTCTTGATAAATGTTTTTTAAGAGTCCTTATCTTTTAGAGAAACACACTGAAATGTTTATGAATAAACTTATGTGTTGTCTGTAATTTCTCCAAAATAATCCGTTGAGCAAAAGAAGTATCTGGGAGTATAAGTGAATTGAAAATTGCTGAAGCTGAGAAATGGATACGTGCGTCCATTATGCTTGCATGCTCAGTAGCTCAGTCACGTCTGATTCTTTGCGACCTTATGGACTATAGCCCACCACACTCCTCTGTCCATGGAGTTTTCCAGGCAAGAATACTGGAGTGGGATGCCATTTCCTCCTCCAGGGGACCTTCACAACCCAGGGATTGCACTTGTGAATCTTGTATCTTCTGCATTGCAGGGACGCTCTTTATTGCTGAGCTGACTTCCCTGGTGGCTCACGGTAAAAGCATCTGCCTACAATGCGGGAGACCCGGGTTCGATCCCTGGGTTGGGAAGATCCCCCGGAGAAGGAAATGGCAGCCCACTCCAGTATTCTTGCCTGGAAAATCCCGACAGAGGCGCCTGGCAGGCTACAGTTAATGGGGTCGCAAAGAATCGGACACGACTGAGCGACTTCATTTTCACTAGAGAAGCCCGTGGGTCCATCTTACTATTATATTTCTGTGTCTGTTTGAGGTTTTTGGAATTTTCTATAATAAACAACTTTAAAAATCAGTGTAAAACACATCAGTCAAGACGAGCTTGCAAAATGGGTCCCAACAGATGTCTTAAGAAAGAGTGGACGTCAGTAGGGCCAATCATGAGGGCTGGTGGACCTGGGGAAAGTGCTAGAACAAGTGGAAACTGGGGATTAGCATGGAAACCTGCATCCTGAGGGCTTGCCTCATCTTTTCCTCTTGTGCTCATATATTTCTTCTCATGCACCTACATAACAGTCTGCCTCTTCTCCCAGGTGCTTACCTTCTCAAGCCATGTGTTCTGGGAAAGACTGAAGGCAAAAGGAGAAGAAAGCAGCAGAGTATGAGATGTTTGGATAGTATCACAGATTTAATGGACAGGAATCTGAACAAACTCTGGGAGATAGTGGAGGACAGAGCAGCCTGGTTTGCTATAGTCCACGGAGTCACAAAGAGTCAGACACAACTTAGTGACTGAACAACAATAACAACCCCCACCCACAAACTTTCCATTTACTACTGACTTTGTTTTTTCCTCTTTCTCTATGCTTGAACATAAAGATGAAGTGGTAGATAGGCCCATATCAGTTCAATGATTGAACAGGATAAAAAGTGAGTTTGAATGGCATTGAGTTCCTAGAACTCAGTAAACCCCCTACTGGCAATGAGGGACTTTTTCTTCCATATTCTCTCACAATTCCTAATCCAGTCCTGCAAATTAAGTTAGTGTCTCATCTACAATGATTTTAATCTGACTTAAAGACTGACAATTTAAGGGCCCAATATTTTCTAATTTGGTTTTATAAAATTTCCAGTCAAATCACTTTTTCCATTGAGTGAGGAGTAGCTCCTGCTCCTCTATGTTTCATGTGGACTATCTCCATAAATCCTTATACAGAAGGTACTAGAAGTCCAAGGTAAATTGATGTTCAGAGGGTTGTATCTGCAAATCAACCTCGAGACTAGCATAGATGAAGTAAATTGTCTTCTATCCTGTGATCTGGTGCCTTGAAGTATCTTCTATCATAAACTGGCTAAACTGTTTTTTTTTTTTTCCTGAAACTTTTCAATGGTACAGACCAATGGGATAGGGGGAAAATCCCACAAAATGGCAGAGTAACTTTTTTTAACCAATTGCCTTATTCAGATCTCTACCTCTTACTCTCAGTTCTTTCCTCATGGCTATAAAGCCTCATTAGAAAGGATGCAGAGAATCACTTTGCCTTCAGATAGCTTATCATTTAGAAATATTACAGAGACAAAGGAAAAGTCAGAATTAACTCTTTAAGGATCTTCGGTGTGCTAGGTATGACTTTGTTTATGATTATGTACATGCATTATGTCATTTAATAATACAAGGGTCTGGGACTCTAGGACGTCTCTGTTGGTCTAGTGGCTAAGAATCCATCTATCATTGTGGTCCAGGAAGAGTCCACATGATATACTCCAACTACTGAGCTTGCACGCCTAGAGCCTGTGCTTTGCAACAAGGGAAGCCACCGAATAAGAAGCTCGGACACTTCAGCCCCCGGTCACCACAGCTAGAGAAAACCTGTGCACAGCAACAAAGAGCCAGCACAACCAAAAATAAATAAATATATATTTTAAATAATAATAATATAAGGGCTTGTAGAGGATTAAATGGGGGTAATACATGTCAAGTACTTAGTTTGGGCTTCCTGGGTGGCTCAAACAGTAAAATATCTGCCTGCAATGAGGGAGACCTGGGTTCGATCCCTGGGTTGGGAAGATCCCCCGGAGGAGAGCATGGCAACCTACTCCAATATTCTTGCCTGGAGAATCCCATGGAAGAGGAGCCTGGCAGGCTACAGTCCGTGGAGTCGCAAAGGGTTGGACACAACTGAGTGACTAATGTTTCACTTTCTTTCAATATGTGTAAAGTACTTAGTATAGAAGCTGGTAAATAGAAAACACCAAAAATAGTAGTGTTCCAAAACAAATAATAACCTAAGAATAATTTTGACTAATAATTATGAGGCAGTTATTACTTTCATTTTACAGATCCAAGACCAGAGATTCAGAGCCGTTTGCTAGTTTTTCTAAGATCACACAGATAATGAATCACAGGGCTGGGCTTTTGACTGGGATTTCTATGCTTATGCCAGAGTTCAGCCAGAGCAACAGAACCAGTAGGAGATATAGAGTAAGAGAGTTATTGCAAGGAATTGACTTACACAATTGTGAAGACTGCCCAGGCAAGTCAAAAGTCTTTAAGGCTGTCGGGACAGGCAGGCTAAAATTCTAGGCATGAATTGATACCGGAGTCCACAGGCAAAATTTCTCCTCCTTCAGGGAAACCTTGGCTATACTTAAGTCCTTTCAACTGATTGAAGCAGGCCAAGCCATATTATTTAGGAAAATAAACTGATTATGGACATTAGTTACATCTACAAAATATGTTTGCAACAAAACCTAGATTAGTTTTGGAATGAGTAGGGATTATGGGCTAGCCAAGTTGAAACTTTTAAAGATACTCACAATGTTCTATTTGCCCTTTGAATTAGTCATTTAGAGCAAGAAGTTACCTAGGCACTTACCAGTTTCAACTTCCACATTTTATTTATTTACTTTTACATTATCCTGTGCTTCTTGTTCTCTTTTGTTGTTGTTTTTGTGTTTCTTTTAAATTGGAAGATAATCGCTTTACAATGTTGTGTTAGTTTCTGCCATACATCAATATGATTCAGCCTAGATATATACATGTCTCCTCTGTCTTGAACCTCCCTTCCACCTCCCACCCCATCCCTCCCCTCTAAGTTGTCACCGAGTTTCAACTCCCTGTGTCATACAGCAAACTCCTACTGGCTATCTATTTGACATATGATAATGTATGTTTCAGTGTTACTCTTTCAATTCTTCCTTCCCCTATTGTGTCCACAAATCTGTTCTCTATGGGGAGAGGAAATTGAGGCTCAGAGCTGTTCAGTGATTTAGCCAAGTTCACACACTTACCAAAGCCTAGGCCTTCTGGTCCCCCTGCAGGGCCCTTTTCAGAGCATCAGATGACTGAGCTCATTGAGCAAGTGTTTGCTGTGTCCATCCTGCATCTCTGAAGGATGAGATATAACACAGAGCATCAGAGATGATGCAATAGATGTGTCAATGGTGCACAGTGGAGACCCCAAGTGAGAAAATAAATCCCACCTTGTAGAGGAGTGTGGTGAGGAAGGGCCTCACAAAGAGGGAAAGCTAAGATTTGGAAAAAGTGCTGGTGTTGGCCAGGCAGTCAGCAAGGGAGACAGCATCACTGATGGAGGAAGCAGTGAGAACAAAGGCCTGAAAGCAGCATTTACAGAAGGTGAGAAGAGAAAGAAGACATTGAAATTCTGCCTTCAAGGGAAGCACAGGCCTTTCTACATTTACAGTGTGATACAGTCAGCTGGGAGCGCCTAAGGGGGCTCCTCTGGGTCCCAGTGACGTCATTTCGAGAACTACTGGCTCACAACAACCCATAGAAAAAGAGGTAAGCAGGTACTCCTGGTTTTAAACATAGAGAAAGATGAGCAACCCTGGCAAGAATATAGCCAGAGTCATCAAGTCTGAAGCAAAAATCCCTCCATTCTCCAGTTTCACAGTAAAAGTAAAGTGTTAATCACTCAGTTGTGGATTGAGCCCACCAGGGTTTGTGACCACATGGACTGTAGCCCACCAGGCTCCTCCGTCCATGGGATTTCCCAGGCAAGAATACTGGAGTGGTTTGTCATTCCCTTCTCCAGGGGAACTTCCCGACCCAGGGATGGAACACAGGGCCTCCTGTGTTGCAGGCAGATTCTTTACCGCCTGAGCCACCTTCACAATAAGGAAGAGCCAAATCTCCACAGTCCAACAGCACAGGGGCAGGTCTCTGGGGATTTCACTCTGCCTTGGGCAGTGTCTGCGCCTCTGGAAGGGGGATCTGAGGATTGGAAGGTCACGGTTCTGTTCCTCGGGACACTTCCACCTGGAAGAAAGGAAGTTCTCGATGATGTGGTGGAGGGCATTTGCCACTTGCTGGCAAAGAGGGGCTGTGAAGACAATCTCATTGCCACCCAAATGTGCAGTCAGCACTCTTTTGAATCAAGTAGATTTCTTGAAGAAATTGCAGCTGTTTCAGACACTGCTTCTACACAGGAGGCTTCAGGGTGGGAGGACCTAACTCTCAGAATTTGGAGAGGGTTGTTGTCCCAGTGGCGGGAAAAAGGGTAAGTGAGGCTCCCATAGGCTTGGTGTGGCACGGGAGAGTCTGGCATATAAGTCTCTTCCACACAAGCTGTGGGACCTCTCTGAGCTTCAAGGAAGCTAAGACCATACAAAACCCTGTATCTCGGGGTTACTGTGAAGGCTGTGGGAGGAAATGTAAGGGAACACATCTAGCAGGGAAAATGTTTACGGGATTTAAAATCATGGGACATCTATATTACATACCACCCCATAATTCCCCACAGATAATATAGTTAGATACATATTAGGAGAAAATTCAATAGGGAATTAATTATCAAAATCCTCCCTGAACTCACCCACTCATTGCCTTTCCAAATAAGTTAGTTTCCCCAAGCTGGGCAATCTCATAGCATTCTTGTATATCTCCTGTCATAATGCTGAACAGACTTATAATTTTAGGTTGGTTGCTTGACTTCCCTGATAGCCTGTCAGCCCTGGGAATGCAGGGACCATATCCATCTTGTTCCCCACTGTATTGCTGGAGGCTAATATAAGCCTGGCACATGGTGGTGGTCGTGGTGGTGGTGGTATTCAGTCACTAAGTTGTGTCTGACTCTTTATGACCCCATGGACTGCAGCACGCCAGGCTTCCCTGTCCTTCACTGTCTCCCAGAGTTTGCTCAAATTCATGTCCATTGAGTCAGTGATGCCATCCAACCATCTCCTCCTCTGCCACCCTCTTCTCCTTTTGCCCTCAATCTTTCCTAACATCAGGGCCTTTTCCAATGAGTCAGATCTTCGCATCAAGTAGCCAAAGTATTGGAGCTTCAGCTTTAGCATCAGGTAGGTGCTCTGTATTTGCCAAGGGAATAAAAGAGTGTGTGAGGCAGTGGGCAGATTCCAGTGCTTTGCCTTGGTCTTCTGGACCCCTGGATTTGCTACCAGCATCATAATATTTGGAAAGAACAACCAAAGCAGCTAGAATCGAGTGATGAAAGGCCCATATCCACCTTGGGTCTGGGTCACCTAGAAGACCTAGCCAAGCTCCTGACAAGGAGAAGATAAGGAAGGCATCACTGGATCAGAGCTTCCCATAAAGATTACAAGTGTGTTGGGATGATGATCCCCTGAGCCCGTCTGGCAGGGCCTAGGACAGCTGAGACTCACAGGTTTGTTACCTCTAGTCAGGAACAGCCTAAAGCATTTATGCCAGGTAAAGTGTCTCAGGCATGACATAAAATGGAGAAGAAGAAATTTGGAAGTATTGTTTAAGGTGAATAGAAATATGTCCCCTGGCCTTGGGCACAAGGAGACCTTTCCTGGGAGGCACTGGGTGTTTGAAGACCTGCAAGGACACTTCAAGGGCAGGGCTAACTGGAGAAGATTGAGTTGTCTAGGAAAAATAATGGGTAGAAAAATAGGCTCATGGTTTCTGTCTGTGGTGCTGAACCAACTCCCTGCCAGGTTGAGCCCATCTCTTCTCTTATTTGACTTTGATCTCTGCTACTTTAATCTTTTCTTTTCTCACAGATCTTTTTTAAAATTAAATATTTTAATGTTATTGCACTTTTAGTACATATTCAAGTAAAATTAGTGCTATTTTAATAATGCAAACTTTACATTAATATCATGTAATACATTGACTGAGGATTCCATGTATTTTGTTGGTTTGATTTTTTGAATTGCTTCATGAGTAAGTGAAGTTTCTTTTGACTTGATTATTTGTTTGTGTTTCACCAGTGGCTAAGTGGCAAAGAATCCGCCTGCTAAACAAGAGATACAGTAGACATGTGTTCGATCATTGGGTTGGAAAGAGCCCCTGAAGGAGGGCATGACAATCTACTCCAGATTCTTGCCTGGATGGCCAGAGGAGCCTGGCGGGCTACAATCTGTAGGGTTGCAAAAAGTCGTACAAGACTGAAGCAACTGAGTATGCACGCACACTTGTTTGCTTAAGCTGCAGTTTGGAATTGAAGATTCAGTATGTGTTTTAAGTTTTTGGATGCTTTTTGTATTACCAATGTTGCTCTTGTAGTTTAGTCGCTAAGTCATGTTCAACTCTTTGCAACACCATGGACTGTAGCCCACCAGGCTCCTCTGTCCTTGGGATTTTTCAGCAAGCATACTGGAGTGGGTTGTCATTTCCTTCTCCAGGGTCTCACAGATCTTGAAACAATGATCCTGACTTCATTTCATTAAGCCAGTCCAACCAGTTATGGGGAATTCATATGCGACTCATCTCAGAACACTTAGCACTCCTGCAGACATCTCCGCCCTCAGCCATACAGGAATCTCAACTCTCCTCTTCACTGCATCTCCTGCTATATCTATGGTTTAAAATGTGCTAACTGAAGGCTCATGGGACAAAAAGTCAAGGGAATTTCTGAACTGAGGGAAGGAAGTGCAGTTGAGCATATACACCTGTGAGCCTCAGTTTGAGCTCTAAGAAACAGAAGCCCAAGGGACTTCCTGATGATGCAGTGGCTAAGACTCTGTGCCTCCAAGGCAAGGGGACCAGGTTCAAGCCCTGTGTGGGGAACTAGATCCCACATGCCATGACTAAAGATCCCACATCCTGCAACTAAGACCTGGCACAGCCAAATAAATAAATAAATGTTTTTTAAAAAAGAAAGAGAACCCCAGTCCTGTATGGATTCTGCCAGCTTTAGTCAGGATAAGCTAAGCTATGCTGCAGTAAACCACCCCCCCACCAAAATCTACTTGTCTGACCACAGTAAAAGTCAAATTCCTGCTCTAAGTCTTCAGAAGGCTTACAGAGCTGATGCTTTACATGCATTCACTCATCATTCCAGGTTGCTCTGCTCTTATGGTAACTTCATACCAAAATGCACTTTCATATACTGGAAGTTGTAACAAGGGCAAAAGGGGAGCTGGTGAGTTGGCTGCTAAGAATTAGATGCTTTTGTCCAAAAATGACCGAATCTCTCTCTTTTTTTTTTATTGGCTATGTCTGGCCAATATAGACAGCCATGTCCAGCTTCAAGGCAGCAGGGAAACACATCCTGTTTACCTAGAACTGTTGCTGATCATTGGTATTGTTTACCACACTACCTGGCATGGAGCCTTGGTGTCATGAATTTCAAGTCAGACACACACTGTTTGAGTCCCTGCTCTGCCACTGATATGGACAAGTCACTTTATCTCCCTGAGTCATTTTTCTTCTCTTTGTGTAAAGTGTAGATGACATCCATTCTTCCTGTTGAGACTCAATTGATGTAATTGCAAGTGTTTTGATAACTATGAGCATTAATTATTTATCTTTAAAATTAATAGAAGCCCTTGTAAAATTTAATCAAAGAGGAAGCTGAGGTTTCTAAATAAAGAAACAACCAAGCACAAAAATATACTTAGGGGAGCCATTTCTAGCAGCTGGCATTAGAAAAGGGATTCAGTTTTCATTGGGTACTTAGTCCTCACTGCTTTGTGCAGCTAATTTTAAAATTCTTATTGGAGTACAGTTGTTTTACAATGTTGTGTTAGTAGTGTGGCTATTTTAAATATTTCTTATATTCACAAATTGTTGATTGACTCTTCTTTGACATACTTAAGGTTTGTGTGTGCGTGCTCAGTCACTAAGTTGTGTCCAACTCTTTGTGACCCTGTGGACTGTAACCCACCAGGCTCCTCTGTCTGCAGAAATGTCCAGGCAAGAATACTGGAGTGAGTTACCTTTTCCTCATCTAGGGAATCTACCTGACTCAGGGATCGAACCCCCATCTCCTACACTGGTAGGCAGATTCTTTATCACTGAACCACCTGGGAAAAGCTGTTTAGGGCTTATGGGAAAATAAATAGCACCCTTCTCTACCTGATTTTGGATCAGCTGAAAAATCAAAGTCAGGCACAGGCAGAATAAAATATTGTTTTATTAGTAATAGGGCTGATACTCTTCTGTATATGAAACAATGGATTTCTTTATATTGAATCCTGGAGTTAGACAGACATATTCCTAAAAGGAGAGGGAAATGGCAACCCTCTCCAGTATTCTTGCCTAGAGAATCCCGTGGACAGAGGAGCCTGGTGGGTTGCTGTCCATAGGGTCGCAATGAGTTGGACACGACTGAAGTGACTTAGCAGCAGCAGCAGCAACTCCTAAAAATCATTTCAATATAATCTAAATGTGCTGAAAGAAATATATGCAGGGAGCGATGGAAGCAGGGGAAAGGAAAATCACTTCTCAGCTATGTGACAACTGTCAAATGAAGAGAATGAATAGCACAGAATGCAGGGTCATCTACAGTTTCACAGGTTGCACACTATACAACTCCAGGGGTATTATTGTTTATGTGACTCCTCCCCAATCCAGAGTGTGCAAGGCACTGCCTGAATGGTTGTGTGCAGTGCCTCTTGTAGAAAGAATGGATAATACTTTGGGGATCTAAACTGCTTTGAGAATCTGATAGAGTACAGGGATATGACTATCCCTGGAAAGACATACACGTTTATGGTAGAGTTCTGCAAGTAATTTTTGAAGTGACACAAACTGCCTGAAGCCATCTCTGAAGAGCTCATCAAGACTTTCTTTGAAGGTGATTGCCAAAGTCTTTTATAGCTCGGATCTTCTATAATTCTAGAACAACCTTCTGACTGGATTGCAGGGTTTGCCTGGTAACAACCTGGGGAAAATGCATGAACAAGAAGACTAAGAGAAAACAACCATGTACCCAAGGCATGCATTAGCACAGAATGTAAATGACCCAAGACTGAAAAGCTCAAGCAAAAACCTACAATAGCCACTAGGTTAGTTGTTGAAGGATGAATTTGTTTCTCTTTTGACATTTAAAAATTGTGGTTATTTTAGTATTTAGAGGGGAAAAGGGGGAGAGATAAACAACCCCTGTGGTCTCTGTGCTGTTGGCACAAATTTGAGAACAGGATTTGTTGCTGCAGGAGTGAGACCTGCCTCACTTACTGGCTTGCCTTTGCTCTTGACTCTCTGGTGGTGGCTGTCAGTCAGACTCACCCTAGAGCCCTGCCCCTGATTCAGTGTTGCTTCTAAACTCATGTGGAGAAGAAAGATAAGCCAGGCTATGTAAGGGGCTGACCTTGCTTGAGCTTTGAGGTTTCCTCCCAGAATGTGGTGGACACCCCCCCCACACACACACACACTGCCCCCACAAAGACATAGAATGGTGTATATTAAGCTTTCAGTTGCTTTATCTCTACAAACAAAATTGCCTCACTCCCCGCTACCCCTGCCGACCCTGCTCAGTTATCATGAAATGATAATGAAATGTCTTGAAGCAGATTTTTAAAAGAAATAGTGTGAAGCACAGCCTCAACCTTTTGTGGAAAGAGACTGATTTTTATTTCCTAGAAGGTGGGGGGACACCTGAGAGGGCAGATCCAGAGGGTACAGGATTGCTGATGTTCCCAAGGACCCTGGAAAATGGGAGGAGTGAGAATGTGGACAAGAGACTGGTACTCTCTTCTCTGAAGGACTTTGCTCTTCAATGAGCCTCTGAAAATCAAGAAGGCAGGATGAAAGCAGTAGTCACCTGCTGTGAGAGCTCCCAAGGAAATTAACAGTCCCTAATCCTTTTCCGTCTAGTGAAAGCTATGGTTTTTCCAGCCTTGTATGTATGGATGTGAGAATTGGACTTTATAGTCCAACTGGAAATAGAACTGCCTTATGACCCAGCAATCCCACTGCTGGGCATACACACTGAGGAAACCAGAAGGGAAAGAGACACGTGTACCCCAATGTTCATCACAGCACTGTTTATAATAGCCAGGACATGGAAGCAATCTAGATGCCCATCAGCAGATGAATGGATAAGAAAGCTGTGGTACATATACACAATGGAGTATTACTCAGCCATTAAAAAGAATACATTTGAATCAGTTCTAATGAGATGGATGAAACTGGAACCTATTATACAGAGTGAAGTAAGCCAGAAAGAAAACCACCAATACAGTATACTAACGCATATATATGGAATTTAGAAAGATGTTAATAATAACCCTGTGTACGAGACAGCAAAAGAGACACTGATGTATAGATCAGTCTTATGGACTCTGTGGGAGAGGGAGAGGGTGGGGAGATTTGGGAGAATAGCATTGAAACATGTATAATATCATGTATGAAACAAGTCGCCAGTCCAGGTTCGATGCACGATACTGGATGCTTGGGGCTGGTGCACTGGGACGACCCAGAGGGAGGGTATGTGGAGGGAGGAGGGAGGAGGGTTCAGGATGTGGAACACATGTATACCTGTGGCAGATTCATTTCGATATTTGGCAAAACTAATACAATATTGTAAAGTTTAAAAATAAAATAAAATTAAAAAAAACAAAAAAGAAAAAACAAGAGAGAGAAAGAGAGATAAAAACAAAAACAAACAAACAAAAAAAGTTGAGCACAGAAGAATTGATGCTTTTGAACTGTGGTGCTGGAGAACACTCTTGAAAGTCCCTTGGACTCCAAGGGGATCCAACCAGTCTATCCTAAAGGAAATCAGTCCTGGGTGTTCATTGGAAGGACTGATGTTGAAGCTGAAACTCCAATATTTTGGCTACCTGATGCGAAGAGCTGACTCATTTGAAAAGACCCTGATGCTGGGAAAGATTGAAGGCAGGAGGAGAAGTGGATGACAGAGGATGAGATGGTTGGATGGCATCACCAACTTAATCGACATGAGTTTGGGTAAACTCGGGGAGTTGGTGATGGACAGGGAGGCCTGGCATGCTGCGGTTCATGGAGTCACAAAGGGTCAGACACGACTGAGCGACTGAACTGAACTGAACTGAACTAATCCTTATCAGCTTAGATTGGGCTAAACAGATATTTTATATAGATGCTTAATTTAGCATCCAAAGTGATTCCTTCCATCCTATGCAATGCTTTGAATCATTTGTTCTCAAGCTTCAGGATCACCTGGATGATCGTTAAAATAGTTTGTTTAGATAGTTGGCCCTATTCCTGTTGCAGAAACCAGTAATCAAGAAACCAAGCACCACACTCGGAGAGTTGGAGAACTCAGGTTTATTATGCTGATGGGCCCAGAGGAGTTAACACTCTAAGCTCTGAGCCCTGAACAAAGGGGTTACAGAGTTTTTATAGACAGACTATAGGGGGAAACACTGGCTGTTAATAAGCTGGTTTAAAATAGGGGGTTTTGCACCTTCACAACAGCAGTCAAGATGGGGAGGGGGATGCCTGACCTTTACACTGACAGGCATGATTAAGCAGGTTTGCAGGGGCTGGGCAATTGCAAAGAGTAGGACAAGGATGAGTGAGATAAACTCCAGTTCCTAGCATTTTAAGTCCCCACTTTCTGAGACTTTGTGATCCAGACTTTGCAAGGAGCAAGCTGAGTTACAGAGGCACAATGAGCAGGAGGTTATGTAAAATTTTAACTTTTCCCCTTCACTCCCAGAGTTTTCAAACCAGTGGGTAAGGGGAAGGGATTAAGGATTTGCAATTCTAATAAACTCTCAGATGATGCTTCTTCTGTTGCTGGTCCAGAGATTATACTTTGACAACTGCTGGTTCAATTGTTCATTCTCTCATTATTTTCTCTCCAGGTGGACAAGAGACTAAAGAGGATACACAGAGAATCAGGACAACTGATGCCCACTGGGGAATGGGACGGAAAGGCTGGGATGGAAGAGGTGGTTGAAGGAGCAGTAGCACATAATGAGGATCCCACCTCTGGGCTCCAGGAACAAGCTATTGATTGCATGCAGCATGCAGCACCAGCTAACCTTCAAATTCATGTCTTTGGCTCTATCTCTACTACACTCAGTTATCACATCAATCAAAGCAAGTAAAAATATAAGTAAAAACAGGTAGCTCACTACACGGATCATGGATATTGTATAAATTATACCACAATTCTTATCTTAAAGATATTTCCTAGGCAGAAAAGGAGAAGTTACAAGAAGAATGGAAGATGAGGGTGTCACAATTTGGGGAGTGGGAGACAGGGTTGTGACGTTTCAAAAAGAAAGGCATTTAGTAGCAATGTAAATTTGCTGATGAGTGAATGGGTGCATGGGTGGATGTAATTTCACATGTAATGGATGTAGGTGCATAGACATGTCATTTCACAATGTCAAGTTCAATATCATTGACAGGATTTAAGGTGCTTTTAAAATATGTTTTCTGTGTGATTTTTAAGTAATGCAAGCAGATAGTACAAAATTTAAGTAGTACAAATAATAAAAATAAATGTCTCACAAAACAAAACAAAACAAAAAAAACCCAGAAAACAAAACTTGAGAGGATTGAGAATGTGGTCAACGCAGTGCTATTAAAGGCTCCAAGCTCCTGGCTTTTAGATCTTGAGAACTAATAACCCTTCTGGACCTCTGCTCTTTAATCTACAAGTAGAAGACTGCGCTGAGCTATAGCAGGACATTTTAAGAGGCAACTACATGTTTTGTGAACTGCAAGAAAGACGGCAGCACTGGAAATTTTCCTAAGCAAGAAGTTGCTTATGTCATAGTGTTTCAGATGATTGCTTCTGACCACCACTGGACAGCATGGGTCCACCTGATCATCCTTCACTGGTCTCATCTGGATCCTCAACTTTCCCTCAACCTTCAAAGTATGAGCACACTTGGACACAGACTGTACCCAGGTACACATGATATCCCCCTCCACCACTGGTCTCCACCTGCCCTTCCCTCTCTTTCTCTTTTTAAAACTTCGTGTTTTATATTGGAGTATTGGCAAAGAATCCTCCTGCCAATGCAGCAGACACAAGAGACACAGGTTTGATCCCTGAGTCAGGAAGATTCCCCAGAGGAGGGTGAAAGGTTCTTGCTGAATGAAAAGATGGCCAGGATTCTTGGCCTCTGGAGGAGAAGGATTCAATCCGGGGCCAGAGACAAGGCTTGATTGCTCAGAGCTTTGTGTAATAAAGTTTTATTAAAGTATAAAGGAAATAGAGAAAGCTTCTGACATAGGCATCAGAAGGGGGCAGAAAGAGTACCCCCCTGCTAGTCTTCAGCTGGATGTTATATAGTCACTAGCAGTCTGTTAATGAAAGAAAGGAATGTCTTAAAACTCAGAATGGCACCAGGCCCTCACCCATAAGATGCATTTTGGGATAATCTTGGCACCAGATGGTTCATCCTGGGCTATAAAATGATTAACTTGAATCTTGTAGAAGGACAGATTACCATACAAATAGTTTTATTTACATAGATTAGGGGAACAACATCTGAGTATAACATACTGGTTTGTCAAGTAGGTTCTGAGCCATTAGGTGGGAACCGACTTGAAGACAAGAGTTTGGGGTAAATGCATAGTACATTAGCATAGCTTAAGACAAATATTTCCATAAGAAAAATGCATTGGTTATCTCAAGGTTTGAGAGTAGTTAACTTCAGGTGAAACCAGGTGTCATTACGGCAACACAGTATTTTAAGAGAAACCTCCTTTTAAATTTGTATAGAGAAGGAAAAAAATACTGCTAGTTTGTTTCCTCCTGCCGCTTAAGAGATAAAAATGTCTGACACTTGCAGGCTATTTCCTCTGTTTGGAGACCCCTGGCCTTCCTGACTGTTACCCTCTCAAGCGCATGGCCACCCACTCCAGTATTCTTGCCTGGAGAATCCCATGGACAGAGGATCCTGATGGGCTACAGTCCATGGGGTCACACAGTGTTGGACACGACTGAGGACATACACACATAGCCGATTAACAATGTTGTGTTAGTTTCAGGTGGACTGCAAAGGGACTCAGTCATACATATATATCTGTTCTCCCCTGAACTCCCTCCCATCCAGACTACCACATAACACCGAACAGAGTTCCTTGTTCTTCCTGCCCTTCTCTTGGTAAGGAGACTGGGACCTGACCTAGGGCAACTCAATGATTCTGAGAACAAAAGAGACTGAAAATATCTTCACTTGTCAAACAACTTAAATTCTTTCCCCTGAAAATCCTTCCTAACTCCTGGGAAAAAAATGTTTCTGGATGTTATATTCAGTTTATGGTTGCATACATCCTAAAAGTTGAAACCTTTTATGGGACCCAGTCTCCTCTGGCTCTGGTTCAGAACAGCCTGAATGTTCTTTTCATTACATCCCTTTGGTGGGTTACATATGGGTCACAAACAGTGATTTCAATGGGCAGTTAGGGCTTCAGAGCTTCCTAAAACCCTGGGTGAAGCACAGCAGACCTTTTGGATTTGATTTTAGTATTTCAGTGTTCAGTGGGCTTGGTTAACTGTGCACATGGGGTGTCCAGCTGCAATCTATGTCTCTTTTCCTGAAGCAAAGCAGTGCATCTGAATGAAATCTGCTGGGATCTGGAATGAGCTTTAAGACAAACATTGTAGCTTCAATACAATGCAAGGGAAAAACTGAACATGAAGCTATCCACAGGGATAAAAACCAGTTCCGTGTTTGGCTATTGACTTGGACATACTCAAATTTTTTTTTTTTTTTAAAGAATCAATTTTCTTTCTTGGTTGTACCATGTGGCCCTTGGGATCTTAGTTCCCCTCCCAAGGATGGAACCTGCAGTGGAAGCGTGGACTGTAATCACCAGACAGCCTGGAAATTCCCCAAATTTGATTTCTTAAAAAACATCATGTTCTGCCTTGACCAAACAAAGTGTGCACTGCAGGACTCCATCTGCAGTAAGTGTGGTGGTTTCAGCTTTGCTGGAGACATGATGGTGATGCTAAAGTCATTACTGTTCACTGAAACAATTCCTCTGTGCCCAATGAGGTTTACTGGGGCTAAAAGGGTCACCAAGGTGGCTCATTCACAAAGGACTGTACATTTAAACTATTGTTATGTCCAAAAATGATATATAAATATAATCACAGAGAGTGCCTGAGAAAAGATTATTCATCATGCATGCTTGTGCCTAGTTTCTGGACACAGAGTCCTCAGACTCCTTGATTTAATATTTTCTAGAATTCCCATAATTATCTTATCTTGTATTTTTATATTAAATGTGAAAATCACTAAGTGTATATGTCATAATTCGTCCCCAATTTATGTAATATTGTTTCACTATCCATTTTATATCCAAAAACCTCAAAAAATGGGATGACTCAAGCCCCTCTAGTCCTGGATGAGGCCCCTATGGGTCCAAGACACACGTCATTGGCATTGTTTACATCTTTTTTTTTTCTTTTGGCTGTACAGTACCACCTGTGGGATCTTATTGCCCTGATCAAAGATGGAACCGGAGCCTGGCAATCAGTGCTGAGTCCTCACCACTGGACTGTCAGCATATTCCTGCATTTCATTCATTTTTCAAAGCAACCCAAAGACATTGGCATATCACAAGTGAAGAAATGGAGATTTCCCTAAACTTAAGCCTTTGCTAAGTGGAGGAACTGCAACTGGAGCTTGGGTCTAACTTGAACCTAAAATCCTGATGCCCATAATCACTGTACCTGCTGCTTCAGACAGAATTGTCCACATCTCAAGGCTGCTTGGCCCTTCCTCATTGCTTTCTTCCACCAATGATTACCACCATCCCATTTTTCTCTTGGATCTTGAGTGTGTGATTGCTCCTCCTTACCCAGGTAGGGTGGCTTATGGAGAAGAAAGCCCAGAGTGTCAGCATTTCCTCACACATTAAGTTGGGAAGGAGGCCCACAGCTGCACTAGAACCTGGTGATTCCCACAGCAACAGAGCCAGTCATCAATCAACAAGGAGTTCTCGAGTGTCAGCTTAAACTCAGCCTGTCAGCTGTTCCTAACTGAGAAGTGAGAAGAAGGAAGTAGACAAGGAGACACATGACAGCAAGGAGACACATGACAGCTGTGCTGTGGGGGTTCCAGGGAACCTCTGTGTTCTGAGAGGCTGGAAGCAGGCTGATTCAGAGGCTGGCAGGCACTGCTCTGAGCTACCACTCACCACTCTGGACCCCACAGCCACTGCTGTTTCATTGTGTTCAAGGAATGTGACAGGAGCCTGAGCAGCTCCTGAATGTTTATAGAAGAGGTATTAGAGTAGCCATATAGTTGGTGTGGGCATGGGTTAAACTTTTGTCCTAAAACTGCCTTTAAATTGGTATTTAACAGCAAATTGCTGTTGTTTTTTAGCTGAAAAGTCATTTCCAACTCTTTAATAACCCCATGGACTGTAGCTCATCAGGCTTCTCTGTCCATGGGATTTCTCAGGAAAGAATACTGGAGTGGGTTGCATTTCCTTCTCTAGGAGATCTTCCTGACCCAGGGATCAAACCTGCATCTCTTGTGGCTCCTGCATTGGCAGGTGAATTCTGTACCCCTGGGCCACTGGAAAAGCCCCTACTAACTGCGAGAAAATGAAAAGCGTTAGTCACTCAGTTATGTCTGACTCTTTTCGACCCCATGCACTATAGCCCACCAGGCTCCTCTGTGCATGGAATTCTCCAGGCAAGAATACTGGAGTGGATAGCCATTCCCTGCTCCAGATGATCTTCCTGACCCAGGGATTGAACTCATGGCTCCTGTATTTCAGGTGGATTCTTTATTGCAGAGCCACAAGGGAAGCATATTAACTTTGACTTATATATACATTTAGGGTAGCTGGGAGATGGATCTAATTAAGATTATGGGGATTTAAGCCAACCACCCCCCCTACACACACACACATACAAGTATGCATGTACATGCTAAGTTGCTTCAGTCCTGTCTGACTTTTTGCAACCCTGTGGACTGTAGCCTGCCAGGCTCCTCTGTTTGTGGGATTCTCCAGGAAAGAATACTGGACTGGGTTGCCATGCCCTCCTCCAGGAGATCTTCCCCACCCTGGAACTGAACCTGTATCTCTCATATCTCCTGCAGTGGCAGGCAGATTCTTTAACACTAGTGCCACCTGGGAAGCCCCATGTCACCTATATTTTTTAAGATGTTTCAAGCTCACATCACTCACTGTGCCTTCACTGGGGATTTCTGGGTAGGACAAAGATAAAAAAGACTTGCACATACTCTAAGAAATGGTGAATCTAAAACATTTATAACAAATATAATTTAAAAATTATATATACTAAGATAATTGGAGAAGGAAATGGCAACCCACTCTAGTATTCTTGCCTGGAAAATTCCATGGACAGAAGAGCCTGGTGGGCTGCAGTCCATGGGGTCACGCAGCCAGACACAGCTAAGCATGTACGTGCACCAAGATAATTCCACTGAAGCTCTGATGTCATCTTCGATTCCTCTGACCGGGTGATAGGTATAATTCTCAGCAGGAAAGGCTGTGCCCTGCTCTTCGGTTGCACTCACTGACTTGACCCACAGCAATTCTTGGTGGCTCACTCACGTCCTTCTGACACAGACGTCACACCAGCCACAGGGGCACCTTTCTCCCTGTAGGCGACACAGCACTCACAAACTGTGTTCCCAGAGTGCTGATTATTTCTGCCTCCAGCTGCCAGACAGATGCCTGTGTTTAACTGGAACTGAGGTAGCAGGAGGACTGGATCTCAAGGCTTTCTGAGCAGAGGAGGCTTCTGGGGAGGGCAGCTTCTTGAACCAAACCACTAAAATTCTACTAGGAAGTTGGAAGTGAGGCTGGGAATCTGTTCTTTCCAAACACCCCCAAAGATGCTGAAGCCTGTGGGACCACCCCTGGGAAACACGTCTGTGCTCCTACCCCTCAAGTCTCATCCTCTCAATGTTAAATGTGAGAAGAGGGACTTCCCTGGTGGGGCACTTCCACTGCAGGTGGCAAGGACTCAATCCCTGGTCTGAGAACTAAGATCCCATATGATGCACGGCCAAAAATAAACAGGTGAAGAGCACCTTCCCTGGGTTGGTATGTTGACCCCCGGAGGCCCTGCAGGCAGTCAGTGTCAGAGCAGCACTCACATTTGCTGGCCCGAAAGCCTTGCCCCATCTGGATGGTAGAGCAGCTCTTGGGCTGTGGGAACCACCCCCCACCCCCCCACCAGGTCTCTAGCCAACACAGTCCAAGTGTGGAGCTGTGAACTCCGGATATTAAAAATGACATATGGGCAGTGCTTGGTGCAGAGAAGGCATTCAGGAAATATCCGCTGAAAGGATGATCAAATAGTGACTGTCGTGGTATCCTTTTGAGGGTTCTTTCCCTGGCCAGACCCTCCACTAGTGTTTTTGAGTCCTGCCCTGCAGGCAGGCCCTCATCTTGATCTCCTCAGTGGCCACTCGTGGGACAGATGCCAGCTCTCCTCTGCCAGTCTCAGGACCCACCAGGGCCCATGACACCCTCACTCACCATTCTGTTTCCCCGTTCCACTTCTCAGCCCTCATCATTCTCATCTGTTGCTGTGTGTGCTCAGTCACGACCGACTCTTTGTGACCACATGGACCGTAGCCCGCCAGGCTCCTCTGTCCATGGAATTTTCCAGGCAAGAATACTGCAGTGGGTTGCCATGTCCTACTCCAAGGTCTCTTCCCAACCCAGGGATCAAAGTTGCATCTCTTATGTCTCCTGCATTGGCAGGCAAATTCTTTACCATGTGTCTTCTGGGAAGCCAACAGGGATAGTCAGCTCTCTCTCAGGTGCTGTTGAAGGACACAACGAGATGACACCAGTGATGTGTCATGAGATCCCCCAGAGGATACTGCTAGCTCCTTCAGTCCCTTCCCTGTTAAGGGTGGCTGTCACACCAGCGGCCATTAGCCCCAAGCTGACAATGGGCAACACTGGAGTAGGGGGTGTGATACCCAGGGATGTTCAGACTTTAGAGCAGGGTGGGTCCACTGCGCCCACGCTGGTGCTGTCTTCTGGGTGCTGTGGAAGGAAGTGCCCCTGAAGAGTACCAGGGATGTGTCCTCTCTTGGGCCTGGTGAAGAAAGCTGGAGGTGTGAGCGTGAGAAGAATGTGGGGCACAGGCCACAGCAGACAAAAGGTCCTCAGACACGTGTGCTGTTGCTGCAGCTTCTGAAAGCACCTCAGTGTGGGTCTCAGCAGTATCTGATCTCTCTGCCAGAACAGCCTCCCTGCTCCCCTCCCCGGCCCAGCATAGTGGGCAGTACAGCAGAGGGCGTGGATTCTCCATTGTTGGCTCATTTCAGAATTGCCAGGAAGGAGGTAAACGCACATTCCCAGTTCCTACCTCAGAGGTTCTCATTCAGTGGGCATGTGGAGAAGCCCAGGAATCTGTCTTTGTTTTCCCCCTTTTCTTTTTCATATTGTATTTGTTCCAGTTTATTGAAATATAATTGACATAAAACATTGTATTAGTCCAAGGTACACAGCATAATGATTCAATGTACATATACACTGTGAAACGATTACCACAGGTTTAATTAACATGAATCACTCACATGGTTACAAATGATTTTTCTTGTGACAAAAACGTTTAAGATCTACTCTCTAAGAGATTTTCAAATATACAGTATAGGGTTGTTGACTGTGGTTACCACGCTGTACACTTACATCCCTAGAGTTATCCATCTTATAACTGGAAGTTTTTACATTTTGTCTACCTTACGGTTTCTCTTGCCACCCACTCACAGCCCATCCCCTGCCTCTGGCAACTACCAATCTGTTCTCTGTTCCTATGAGTTTGGTCTTAATAGGTAGAACATATAAGTGAGAGCATACAGTATTTGTCTTTCTCTGTCTGAGATTTCACTTAGCATAATGCCCTCAAGGTCCATGCGTAGTGTCACAAATGGCAAGATTTCATTCTTTTTATGGCTGAATAAAGCGACTGAACAACAACAACAATATTCCATTTGACTGTCAATGAACACTTAGTTTGTTTACATATCTTGTAAATAAGACTGAAATGAACAATCAATAAACAAGATATGATTTATCCATATAATGGAATATTATTCAGCCATGAAAAGGAAGAGAATTGTGATATTAACACACACTATGATATGGATAAATCTTGAAAGCAGTATGATAATTGAAATAAGTCTGACAAAAAAGCACAAATACCTATATGAAATACCTAGAATAGGCAAATTCATAGATTAGAGTTTATCAGGAGCTAGGAGGAGAGGACATGGCATGGGGAGCTATTGCTTAATGGGTACACATTTATGTTCGGGGTGATAAAAAAGGCTTTGAAAATAGATAATGGTTATGATTGCCCAGCATTGTGAAAGTAATTAATGGTTTTTAATTGTATACCTAACAATGGTTAAATTGCATATTTATATGTGTTTTACTGCAGTTGAAATAATTTAAAAGTGAATTTTCCTGTTTCTTTCCTTCATGAATTAAAATCCAGCATTAGAAGAATCCCAAATCAAATCATAAAGACCTATTGATTGCATGATACAACACACAAGAAACAATACTGCAATGAAATGGAAGTACAGATAGATAGCTTTTCAAGAGAGTGCTTTTGTTTCCTTTGAATATGTACCCAGAAGCTGCATCATATAATAGTTCTATTTTTAATTTTTTTAAAAAAGTCCATACTCTTTTCTATAGTGGCAGTACCAATTTATATCACAGGGACAGTGTACAAATGTTCCATGTTTTCCACATCCTTGCCAACACTTACCTTGTCTTTTTTGATGATAGCCATTCTGACAGATGTGAGATGATATTCCATTGTGGTTTTGATTTGCATTTCCCTGATAATTAGTGATATTGGGCATCTTTTCATATGTCTGTTGGCCATCTGTGGTGTCTTCTTTGGAAAATGTCTTTTCAGGTCCTGTGCCCATTTTTTTAAGGGACATGTTTGATTTTTTTGGTAATTAGCTGTATGAGTAAGGAATCTGCCTTTTCAGTAGGGCCTCCCAGGTGTTCTGATGCAGGTGTTCCTCAGACTACAGTGAACGCTAACTGACCTGGGCTTTAGAATCTGGCAGACCTGGGATTAGATTTTGGCAGTGTGACTCTGCTTTAACGTCTCCATTTCCCCATCTGTGAAAGGTACAAACCTGCTTGCTGATGTATGATAAGGGACAAATTAGTAAGTTTAGATTCAGTCCTCTAGATCGGTGCCTACCAAGGCAGGTGCTTAGCAGAGGCTCTCTTTCCTGGGCAGGACTTCCCTCACCAGCCTTGAGCCTGCATCCCACCACCCCATCCCTCCCCGTAACTCAATGGGGGGCTGTGTGTCTGTTGCCCAGCTGCTGGCTCACCCTGGTGGTTGCAGGAAGACAGAGGGGGCCTGGGAAGGAGGTGAGCTAAGGAGAGATGGACCGGGCCAACTCCTTTTCACCGTGCACTGTGGCTATACACTTTCCCCTTCCACACCTTTCCTCTGCTCACGCAGGTCCTTGACTGAAATGCCACAGACATTCTGCCTTCTGTATCTGGTAAATGAGACACTGGCCTAGACTCAGCCTCTCCTGTGAACTTTCCTTCTCTGTTGTTCCTGTACAATATGCCAGGGGCATATTACAGCCCACCCCACCTCCCGACCCTTGAGAGCTTTTTTCAGGATGTGCGGGACTTGACCTCACACTCTGCCTGTCTACTTCTAGTTCGTGTTCCCTAAAGAGCAGGGACTGGGTCTGACTGACCCTGGTATCTGCTACAGTGGAGTGTGTAACATGACTGTTCAGTAAAGAAGGGAAAGAAAGTTGCCAGGCTGATTCTACTCCAAGAACCTCAGGCCTCACCTTTCAAAGCAGAGGACTGGCTTGGACGTCTCTGGTGATCCGGGGGTTAAGAGTGCGCTTCTGGTACTTCTTGGGGCCCAGTACTAATCCATCTGCTAATGCAGGGGACATGGTTCAATCCCTGCTCTGGAAACATTCCACATGCTGCAGAACTACTAAACCTGTGTGCCCCAGCCACTTAAACCTGCACATTCTAGAGTTGGTGCTCCGCAACAAGAGAAGCCACCGCAAGGAGAAGCCCATATGCTGCAGGTGGAGAGTAGCTCCCACTCTCCACAACTAGAGGAAGACCATGTGCGGCAAGGAAGACCCAGCACGGCCAAATAATAAATATAGCAAGTGTGTCCATGTCAAAAAAAACTTAATGAAGCCTTGTTGAATTAAAAAACAACAACCGTGCTTCCAATGCCGGGGGTGTGGGTCTGATATCTGGTCAGGGAAATAAGGTCCCACATGCTGTGTAGTGCGGTCAAAAAAAAAAAAAAAAAGATCAGCCTGGCATAATGTTAAGAGCACAGCCTTTGAAACCTAGATTCCACTTCTCCCTTGAAAGCTGTTTGATTTGGGGTGAATGGATCTCTTTATGCTTCCTTTCCCACATCTACATAACTGGGATGAACAGTATGTCTCTCAAGTGCTGATGGGCATCGTGTCGGGAGGACCAGCTGGCTCTCCTCTCAAATGACTCCTCTTCTTTCACACTGAACACTTTACTTCTGACTCCTGTGGTCACCACATGCATGTGTTTGTTTCCCACACCAACAAGCAAGTCTCTGCAACACCAAATGGGTGTCCTACAATTAACTCAACTCACACTATTTACCTGGAAGTATCAGATCCCACAGGTTAAGGGTTCAATCCCCTGTGACTGTCCCCTCCATACTTCAGGTGCCAATCACAAATAAAAGGTCCCCAGGCTATCCACAACTTCTGTTCACCTTGGCTATAAATCAGAGATTTTCATGAACCTCCTTTTGCCTGGATTTGGTTATTTGCTGGGGTGGCTCAGAGAACTCAGAGTATTTACTTATGTTTACAAGTTTATTAAAGGATATTATAAAGGGTACAGATATATACCCTTTATAATATAAAGGGTATAATATAATATATGTAATATAATATATGTATAATATAATACAAAATACAAAATAAAAATCAACTGTAATGTGTATGGCTTGACCAGGTAATTTGACAAGAGTGACAGATGTTGGTATTTATTGGGGATTCTTCATACACTATGCCAGTTACTGGAATGGGGTTTGGGAATGTACCCAGTGTAGGGGCTTCTGTTCCTACGGAGTTGGGGCAAATCACCCTTACAGTTCATGGACTTGTTCACCCACCTGGAAGTTCTCAAAACCTTGTATTATTGAGATTTTTTACTGAGGCTTCCTCATGTAGGCATGATCTATTACTAACTCCATTTCTACCCCCATTATCCTCTCTGGAGGATGGAGAGGGGCTGAAAATTCTAAGCTTCTAATCATGGCTTGATTTTTCCAATGATCAGCTCTCATCCAGGAGCCATCAAGGATCCAACCCAGAGTCATCTCATTAGAACGAAAGACAATTCTATCACCCAGGAAGCTACAAGTGTTTCAGGAGTGCAGTGTCAGAAACTGGGGGGAGACCTATATATATGTCATACATACATACATAATATATGTCACATATATGGCATATATACATTTCCTGTATATACATATATATGCCATATAAAATAAAGGATACAGACAAACAGTCAAAACAACTAGATGAAGAGATACATAGGGTGAGGTCTGGGAGGGTCTCCAGTGTAGGAAATATATAATATATCCTGTTAATGTCCCAGGCATCAAATGAGTCCATCCCCGTAAAGTAACTGGCGTAGTGTATGAAGAATCCCCAATAAATACCAACATCTGTCACTCTTGTCAAATGACCTGGTCAAGCCATACACATTACAGTTGATTTTTATTTTGTATTTTGTGTGTACTCTCCAAATTCCCCCCATGAACATATATTACTATCCTAGTGGGGAAACATGCATGCGCCTCCTGGTAAGCCCCACCCACCAGATCCTACTCCTTTGGGCTTCATCAGGTGCTTAAATTCACCAGGCTCATTTCGATACTCTAAGTTGGTTGGATTCACATTGTGAGGTGATCACTAAAGACCTGAAAATGCTACAAAAGATTGTGTGAGATGGGAGAATTTCCTGTTAGTCCAGTGGTTAGGATTCCTCGCTTTCAATGCTGGGGGCCCAAGTTCAATCCTGGGTCAGGGAACTAACATTCTGTGAGCCATACCAGGGAGCTGGAAAAGAAAGGGAGTACTACCTTAGAGTTAAATGTTCCGGCAAATACAATGAATTCTAATCAAAAAAGGGGTCCTAACATTAGGCTTCCCCTGAGCCAGCGGGGTAGCTCTCCCACACGGTCCCTCATTTCATCCTCACAAGTCTTCGGAGGAAGATGCTACCATCTCCATGTTCCAAATGCACTTTAAGTTGTAAGGAGGTTGAAGAGCTTGCTCAAGTCATGGGGCAAAACCCCAACCCGGAGCCAGGCTGCCCGCCTTCAGTACCCACCTCTTCACACCCTTTAAATCCACTTAAGAAAGAAGTCCTCTAGACCCAGAGTCAGATAACGCTTGACTAAAATAGTTTGTTGGTTGAAAAATGTATGTGTTCCGAAATGGTGACACTCTTCCCTCTCCTGGACGATTCAGTCCTAACCTCATTAAGCGGATAGAGCAGAGCAAGTGCTCGTGGGGAGATGCAGCTGGCTGAGGGACCTCGCACCCACAAAGCGGGTGGAGGCGGAAGGACAGACACCCTGGCTTGGAACAGCAAGGGGAGACGTGCAGGCAGGACTCTCACTCCATACATTTCTATCTTGTCTGATTTTCTTTTTGAAACACATATGTAATCATGGATAGCCTGCCTCATCTTTACTTTTTTTTGTAATTAAAAATAAAGAAACAGTGAGAAAAGGGCAGTAGAAACTGAGAGTGGCCAGAAGAGATGAGCAAAGGGTCACACTTGGGGCTGGGGGCACTAAGGCCAGAGCTGGGACATGAGGCCTCGGTCTCCCCAGCGCCCACTCAGCAAAGCTTGGGGCGGCGCTGGGTTCCCCGCATGGCTTCTCCAGCCTCCACTCCAAGTGCTCTGGAGTTCACACCCACAGGGCCCATC
This sequence comes from Bos grunniens, assembly GCF_055505025.1. Taxonomy (NCBI): domain Eukaryota; kingdom Metazoa; phylum Chordata; class Mammalia; order Artiodactyla; family Bovidae; genus Bos; species Bos grunniens. Next base: position 1,702,440 of record NC_141179.1, on the reverse strand, counting down.
TGGCTGCTCTTCAGGGGCTGTCTGACTCAGGGATATTCCTGAGTAGTTTTGAAACTACCCACGTCACTCTCAGAATCTCCCCTGTCTTTGCTGCCACTCGCATGGGGCCCAGCCACAAAACCCAGGGGCTAAGGGCAGGGTGTAGGACTGCTTTTGAAAAAAGTGGAGCTTTTCCGGTGTTTAGTGTCATCTTTCCAGAGTGCTTTCCCAGTCAAATGTCCCACCACCAGCTGTCATGAAGAAACTGGGAGTGATCCTTTGTGCTGAGCTGTTGTGAGTGGTTTTTTCTTTGAGGGAAGAGAAACAGCTACTATTTGTCTAGCTCCTCTGGAGTTTCAGGTGCATTGTCTCATTGAATCCTCACAGCAGCTCTGAAAAGTAGACACTGGTACAGAGAAAAATATTTTAAATCACTTTCCCACCATGTCCTCTTGGATCAGAGGTCAAGTGCCAAACCAGATTTTCTGATCTAAACCTAAAATTGAACTGTTCCAGTATGCAATGGGTAATTGCATGAGGATTTCTGTTATGTTCCAATAGTTCAGAATTTTCTAGTTTTCAAACAAGATTCACTTTGCAAACAAAGAAAATGCTGTTAGACTTCATCCTCATAGGAAATTTGTATCTAGGGAAAAACCCATCTTTTTTGGCTCCCATTTTTGGCTCCACGCCCCAACCAATTGGTGCTCAAGAATGACTCACATGTTGGCAAGGAGCCTAGTTCCCCCACTGAAGTACTGAAGAAAGATTGCTCCAGGGCCAAGAAGGGGATTGGCCAGCTGACATAGCCTGAGGTCTGGAAGCAGGCACAGAACAATGCTAAGAGCTCTAGGCTGAGCATCCCGGACCCAGGGTCTTATAATCTCAGCCTCCTCCCCTCTCTAGGCCTTACTCTCCTTGGCTCTAAAAGGAAGGAGTGGACTAGGATGCACTCTGACCATATGGTTTTATCCAGAAGAAAGGTAAACCAAGGTGGAGTGGAATTCCTACGCCCTGGGGATTGCTGGTGTCCATTTTCAGCAAGGTCTCAGAATCAGCCCCGGAAAGAAGACCTAACATTTACTGAATCCTCTGCTAGTGACTTGTTGGTTTGTGCTCTTCTTACACTATTCTGTGGGATCTTCAAACAAGTTTGTGCAGAATTGTTGTTGTTCAGTCACTAAGTCATGTTCGACTCTGTGTGATTCCATGGACTGCAGCATGCCAGGCTTCCCTGTCCTTCACCATCCCCTGGAGTTTGCTCAAACTCATGTCCATTGAATCAGTGATGCCATCCAAATATCTCATCCTCTGTCACCCACTTTTCCTCCTGCCCTCAATCTTTCCCAGCAACAGTATGTTTTCAAAGGGGTCAACTCTGCATCAGGTAGCCAAAGTATTGGAGCTTCAGCTTCAGCATCCTTCCAATGAATATTCAAAGTTGATTTCCTGTAGAATTCACTGGTTTGATCTCCTTGCTGTCCAAGGGACTTTCAAGAGCCTTCTCTAGCTCTACAATTCAAAAGCATCAATTCTTCGTCATTCAGCCTTCTTTATGGTCCAACTCTCATATCTGTACATGACTACTGGAAAAACTGTAGCTTTGACTAGGTGGACCTTTATCGGCAAAGTGTTGTCTCTGCTTTTAAATACGCTGTCTAGGTTGGTCATAACTTTTCTTTGTGAGGAATACTCTTCAGCAATAAAAAGGAACAAGCTATTGATACATGCAACAACTTGGATGATCTTGTGCTGAGTGGGAGAAAAAAAAAGTTCATTTCAAAAGATTGTATGTTGTGTGAACAAAGAATGCCAGCAGCCACTTCAGTAAACAAAGGATGTCCTGGCCATAAAGACTGAAGCTGCTCCTGGGTGTGCCCTGAGGAGAATTCAGGATGGAGAAAAACAGGATACTGTTCCTAGATAGCTAAGGAGAATAGCAAAGGAATAATTGTTATCAGCCTGGAAACCCACTCCACTCTTCATGCCTGGAGAATCTCATGGACAGAGGAGCCTGGCAGGCTACAGTCTATAGGGTTGCAAAGAGGTGGACACGACTGAAGCGATTTAGCACACATGCTAACTCTTACATCTTCCCATACATAGAGAAGTACTAAAATCATCAACTTGAGATGTATATGCTTTGTGATTAGTAATAATCTCCGATGTTTTACTACATGTTTTTTTTGTTTGTTTTGTTTTGTTTGATTTTTTTGTTTCCCAGCAAAAAAAAAAAAAAAAAAAAACTTATATATCCTGGCTCCCTCCTTATTTCTTCGAAACTGTTCTTCCAGAGTTATCCGAGATGCTGTCTTCCAGGCTATAGTAATATCCTCAAATAAAACATAATTCTCAACATTTAGGTTGTGCATTTTTTTCTTTTTTTTTTTTTTTGTGGACAGCTGTGTTGTTCCATTTATATAGCATTCTGGGAATGACAAAATTATAGAGAACTGATTAGTGATTGCCAGAGATTGAGGATGGATCATTGGCCATAATGAGTTCTCTTGTAGTCATGGAACTACTTGACTTGTATCTTGCCTGTGGTGGGGGTCATACATACTTATATATGCAATGAAATTGCATAGAACTATGTGTGCCCACACACACAGGAGTACATGTAAAACTAGTTAAAGTTTATAGCCAATGTATCAATGTCAATTTCCTGGCTTTGTTGTTATATTGTAATTATGTAAGATGTTACCATTAGGGAAAGCTAGGTGAAGAAGAGGGGATCTCTTTGTACTTTTTTTTTTGTTGCAATTTTCGGTGGTTCTATAATTATGTCCAAATTAAAAGTCTAAAAGAAAGCCTGTGAGGCATTCCTATCCCATTTTATAGATGAAAAACCTGAGGCTCCCTGAGGTCGTATAACGCTGAGCAGGAAAGTAAAGATTAGATTCCATTTCTCTTCTGACCCCAGAGTTGCAAGCTTCTTCTCCACCACAGGGCTTTGAGTGTGCAAGGATAGCTGTTCAGAAGTTGTTCTCCAGTTCCAAGATACTCACCACTTCAGAGGTTCCTCTGTGGATGTTCCTCTGTGGAGGACACTCAGAGGTTCCAGTGTCTGATATTGCCAAGGGAGCAGATGAAGTATTCATTTCTCCCACCTGGGCAGTGAAAGCCTGTGATTTAGTCAGCTCATTTGTGGGAGAATGGGGTTGCAAAGGGTCAGACATGACTGAGCAACTTCTCTCTCTCTCTCTATTTTGGAGGGGCTCTACCATGTGCTCTTATTATACTTCCTTCCCTCCATCATCAAGGCATTTGTTGAAGGAAGAATGACTCTGAGCCCCTGCAGTTTCATTGGGCTCAGAAGAGTAAAACGCATATGATGTCTTCACCCACACATGTCCTTTCTCTCCCTCCCATCTCACTTCACCAGGCTCTGAACTCAGGCTCGGCTGCCCAAAGCTGATTAACCAACATTCTGTTGCAGGAAAGAGTGGATAACGAGAGGATGGTCACATCCCAGGTCAGGTCTGAGGTCCTGGGATGGCTGCCAAGTGTGGGCTCTTTGTGTAGGACAGATTTAAAGAGCTAGCCATAGTGAAGTGAAGGAAGGTTTATTCAGGGAGAAACACATTCCACAGAGTTGGGTCATCTCAGAAGACAAGAGAGGCACCAGGGTATGGGCTGTCCGTTTTTACAGGGGTGGATGCTTTCCTAGGCTAATGAGTAGGAGGAGGATTCCAGCTCTTTGGGACAGGGGTGTGGACTTCCAGGAACTGGGCGACTATCCACTTTTTGACCTTTATGGTCAGCCTTGGAACCATCTTGGCAGTGTGAGTGTGTCATTTAGTTTGCTAATGTGTTACAATGAGCCTATACTGAGGCTCAAGGTTTAATGGAAGTCGGCTTGGACCTCTTTGGTTCTAACCAGCCTATGTTGTGTCCTTGGCCTATGTCATTCTTTTAAAGGTTGTTTCAACTTGAGACAAATGCTGGTAAGAAAGGAAAAGTTGCTTTATTTAGGAGGTTGGCAACCTGAGGAGAAGGTGAGCTCATGTCCAAAAACCAATTCCATGAAAGGTTTTCAAGGGAGGATCACTTGGGGAGGGGGTCAGAGTCTTCATTATCTTCCATCCTCTACCTGCATGGGGGCCTTAGTTCCTACAGAACTCAAAGGTATTTTGTCATGGTATATTCCCTGAGGCAGAACCAGGGCTCTGCCCAATGGCTGCACTACTGACTGTCCTCCTTTGTTTCTGCATTTCCTCTCTTCCCTGGTTAACAACTGTTTGAATCTGTCCTTTAGACTCAGAGAAAGTCAAGGAGGCTGAATGAAGCCTATTTCCTACAAACAAGAAGTGAGAGACACAGAAGGGCTTTTCCTGGGAGGAACCCATAGGGTCCTGCTCTGTTTCACTATGAAGACGCTAAAACAAGATGCATGAATTTAGCAGAGACTTCACCTTGTTTAAGGAGAACAAATACAAGTAGTAAACAATAAACAGAACAACAATTAAGGCAAGAGTGCATTCAGGTTGGGGGAGCAGTCACCACTCTTACTCCAGATTAAAGTTGCTGCATATATCCTCTTTTTAAAGATTCTATTTCCAAATAGTATATATGTATATGTATAACTGATTCACCAGAGATCAAATTGCCAGCATCCTCTGGATCATTGAAAGAGCAAGAGAGTTCCAGAAAAAAATATATTTCTGCTTTATTGACTATGCCAAAGCTTTTGAGTGTGTGGATCACAACAAACTGTGGAAAATTCTGAAAGAGATGGGAATACCAGACCACCTGACCTACCTCTTGAGAAACCTATATGCAGGTCAGAAAGCAACAGTTAGAACTGGACATGGAACAACAGACTGGTTCCAAATAGGAAAAGGAGTACGTCAAGGCTGTATATTGTCACCCTGCTTATTTAACTTCTATGCAGAGTACATCATGAGAAACGCTGGGCTGGAAGAAGCACAAGCTGGAATCAAGATTGCTAGGAGAAATATCCAAAACCTCAGATATGCGGATGACACCACCTTATGGCAGAAAGTGAAGAGGAACTAAAAAGCCTCTTGATGAAAGTGAAAGAGGAGAGTGAAAAAGTTGGCTTAAAGCTCAACATTCAGAAAATGAAGATCATGGCATTTGGTCCCATCACTTCAGGGGAAATAGATGGGGAAACAGTGGAAATAGTGTCAGAGTTTATTTATTTGGGCTCCAAAATTACTGCAGATGGTGATTGAGCCATGAAATTAAAAGATGCTTACCCCTTGGAAGGAAAGTTATGACCAACCTAGATAGCATATTGAAAAGCAGAGACATTACTTTGCCAACAAAGGTCCGTCTAGTCAAGGCTGTGGTTTTTCCTGTGGTCATGTATGGATGTGAGAGTTGGACTGTGAAGAAAGCTGAGCGCTGAAGAATTGATGCTTTTGAAGTGTGGTGTTGGAGAAGACTCTTGAGAATCCCTTGGACTGCAAGGAGATCCAACCCATCCATCCTAAAGGAGATCAGTCCTGGGTGTTCTTTGGAAGGAATGATGCTAAAGCTGAAACTCCAGTACTTTGGCCACCTCATGCGAAGAGTTGACTCATTGGAAAAGACCCTGATGCTGGGAGGGATTGAGGGCAGGAGGAGAAGGGGACAACAGAGGATGAGATGGCTGGATAGCATCACGGACTTGATGGATGTGAGTGTGAGTGAACTCTGGGAGTTGGTGTTGGACAGGAGGCCTGGCATGCTGCAATTCATGGGGTCTCAAAGAGTCGGACAAGACTGAGCGACTGAACTGAACTGAACTGATTCACTTTGCTGTATAGATGAAACTTACAGAATCTTGTAAATCAACTATACCCCAATAAAAATTAACTAAATAAAAAGATAAAGTAAAGAGCAATTTAACATTAAAAAGGCAAGCTGCTGCAAATGTAGGAGGTATTTAATGTGCATCTCCTGGTGTGCAAATGGTATGTACTCATAGACCTGTTGTGTTTCAGAGAACAGAGAATGTGCACCCAGTTCTTTCTGATGAACCAGATAGATAATATTTCAGAAAGGAGTTGGACTTTAAGATCCTGAGGCAAAAAGAAAGACATTGGCAATGACATAAGACATTAAAGTTCATGTCCTCAAGTGTGAGTGGACATGTTAGAAGAAACATTGACTGAAACCACCTGCCCTGGCCAGGCACCATAGTAATCATTTGCATGAGTTTTTTATGGCAGGAGGTCCTGGTAAAGAATGGGAACTAATAAGCCACCACAAACCAGAAGAGTTCAGGAAAGGTCAAAATGAGATGCCACCTCCCAGAATCCTCACTGGCATCCATCTTGGCTGAACAAGGTGTGCACCACCAGGAAGGACCCTGAGTCAGAATGATTGGCCAAAGACAACCCTGCAACTAATCCCATCACCATAAACCCGAGACTGCAAGCCACGTGGCAGAGCAGTCCTCCTGGGTTCCCTTACCCTGCTGCTCTCCGCCTGGGTGCCCTTTCCCAATAAAGTCTCCTGCTTTGTCAGCAAGTGTGTCTCCTTGGATAATTCTTTTCTGAATGTTAGACAAGAGCCTAGTCTCAGACCCTGGAAAGGGTCCCCCTTCTTGCAACAGATGTGGGGGAATGTTGTTTTGACCTGCTCTGACCAATATGGTAACCACTGATGTGACTTCTGAGCACCTTGAGTGATGCCAGTCTGAAATGAAATGGGCTGGAGTCCAGAAAATATGCAATATCTCTGTATTTCTTTTATTGATTACATATGGAAATAATGAGAATTTGAATATGTTGGGTTAGCTAAAATAATTTTTAACATTGATTTCTCCTGTTTCATTTTACTATTTTTATGCAGCTACTAGAAAGTTGTAAATTTATGTGGCTGCCATCATATTCTGTTGGGCAGCTCTCTAGACCACCCTTATTCTGTCTAATGCTTACTCTTTTTTCGGTTCCCATTTGCAGCAGCCATAGTTTGGGGCAATTTCTTTTATTTTTTCTTAAAAAATGTAGCCTCCCTGATCTCAAGGGTGATAATTTATTAAGTACTTTGAAAGATGGGAAAGAGCCTCAAGGGCCTCTGTGCTTAACAATACTTCCTTTGCAACAGACAAATTTGATATTCAAAATGAACCAATGCATGAATGTTAAAATCTCTGAGTCTCTTTACTTCTGAAATTACCATGAGAGCATTTCCTTTCATGTCTCTGAATTTTCCATACAGGTTCAGGCTCTATCTGATTCTTTACTTCCTGACGTAGTGAGAATTGTATCTCTGGGGATTTGGAAGTGATTTTTGATAGCATTTTGGTTTCTCTGGTTTTTCTTTTCTTTTGTCTGAGAAAAGACACACTGAAGCACTGAAACAGGCCTTTTGGGAAATGGATCTTGGTTTTCCTTCATTTACAGGATTTGACTTGCTTATGCTTTCCCTGAGGAGTCTACAGTCTTTAGAGAACCACAAAGGAGCACTTATTTGTTCCTTTTCTTTTTTCATCTCATTAAAAAATATATATATATATACACTTATTTATTTGGCTCCATTGGGTCTTAGTTGTGGGACTTGGGATTTTTTATTGCAGCACATGGACTCTCCAATTGTGGTACCACAGGCTCCAGAGCTGTTGGGCTTCAGAAGATCCCCCACACAGCTTCAGTTGCTCCGTGGCATATGGGGTCTTAGTTCTCCAAACAGGGATCGAATCTGAGTCCCCTGCACTGCCTAGTGGATTCTTAACCACTGTACCACCAGGGAAGTCCCTCATCTCACTTTCAAGAAGGGAATCGGAACACTGATATTATCTGACAGGGAAAGAGGTAGGATTCGAATCAATGAATTCTCCATTCTGTCTAGTTACAGCAATTTGATTTTATCAGGTGAAACACAGAATTGCTGGCCTGAGTCAGCTGCATCCAGTATCTATCCTTATGCGCTGCTCTCTACTTGGGTGGTGGTGGTAGTGGCATAGGGGAAGAAGCGTAGACTCAGCCTCTTTCCTGGCTGGGCACAACTCAGAAATAGAAGGTGTTACAGTCTTACTCCTCAGCATCAGTGTTTAAATAGGTGATGTAGGTTAGACCCCTACATATGGTCAGGCCACTCAAGATGGCTGTTCTCTTACTGTCTGAATATATCCTGTTTGACCATTCCCTGCCTCACCCACAGGCTACTTACCTGACTGACCTTCGCTCTTAATCAGAGAGCCTCACCAGTGCTGGTTCTAATCTTCAGAGCAGAATTATTTTCTCAGGTAACCTGATGTCAGTTCCCTCTATAACTGGTAACTTCCCTCTTCTCTCACTAGCAAAGCCTGCTGCCGTGTCCTGCCGGTCATCTGGCGCACAAGGTTGGGTGTCACTCCAGGGCCCTGCTTCAGACATATAAGCTCTCCCTGTTGCAGGGAGGGTGATCCCTTCCACAGCCAGAGAGGGGGCTCTTGTCCAACATTCATGTCTCTCAGAAATAAATTATCTGAGAGACACTGTTGTAGCCATGCGTTCTGGGAAACAAACTCACTCAGAAGGACATTGCAAATAGTGGAGTGCGGTTTATTATACCAGCAGGCCCAAGACAGAGTCTCCTCTTAGCCAAGGACCCCAACCAGTTTATGTGAAAACTTATATACCCTAAGTGTATGTGCTCAAACTCACCTCCCAAAATTCTCTGAAACTAGTCTGAACAAAGGAAAAAGATACAAAGTTAAAAAAGGAAAAGAAGGAATAAAAGTTAACCCATGATTCATATGCCTTAAGCTTAGGTAGTTAACAGTGGACAGTTATTAATAGGCCTGTGGTCATACCCTAATAAGCATAATAGAATTTATGATTCTATTTGGTTACACAGATAATTAGGTATTCTTTCAGGTGATGGAGAGTCTAGGTTTGAGCCCTGGGGCTCTTCCATGGTGGGGGGTGGGGGTGTGCGTCTGGTTTTCCAGTTGGTATGTTGTTTCCACAGATACTGGGCATATAGCTCAAAGCCCACAGTCCAGCCCAAGATGGAGTCCTGCTTTCAAGATGGAGCCTATTCTGTCTGTTCCCTCCTTCAACACATGCACTGACAAAGTCAAGAGATTTTATTGGGAAGGGGCACCTGGGCAGAGACCAGCAGGGGGAGGAAACCCAGGAGGACTGCTCTGTCATGCAGCTGGCAGTCTCAGGTTTTATGGTGATGGGGTTAGTTTCTGGGTTGTTATGGGAGCCTGGACTAATATATATCCAGAACTGGAATTGCTGGATCATATGGGAATGATATGCTTTTTTTTTTTTGAAAACCTACCATACTGGTTTCCATAGTGGCTGTACCATTCTGCATTCCCACCAACCTGGAGCTGACTTTGATAAAAGTTAAGAGAGACTGGAGACAGAGAAAAGCACCTGAGAAAGCAGAGAGGACTTGAAGGAATGATACATGTGGCCATGTTGTGGGATCCAGAGTCACAAAACACACCTCAGAGGCCACTCAATTCAGTGGAGTACTGTTTCTTATGCCAGTGGGTTCAAGGGGAATGTTCCCAACAAAGACCCTGATGTTTCTGAGACTTTTATACCCTCCACTACATGACTGGTTAGATGTTAGCAACCTCTTTGCTGTATGTGACTGAGTTTTACAAGAAATAGGTGCTAGGAGAACAAACAATTAAGGTTAAGGTTGGGGGACAATCATTATACATTAAGGAGAGATGTCTCCGTGCTTAATCTAACAGGGGCAGCCTTCAACTACAGTCTCCATTTGTCATCTGTAGGGAGGGAAGTCTCCAGGAGACCCAGTTTTCATTAGCAAGTTTCCTCACTCTTGGGCAAGGTTCATGCCCAGTTCATGTCTTGTCTTTAAGATGGATGACAGGCTTCAAGATGGAGTCTCTCTCGCTTTTCTCACACTGGCCCCAAAAGCCACATCAAAAAGAAGAGGGATGTTGGGGATGAACCTGAAGCAGTGGGCAGGAGGTAGGCCTCTAAAGTTTGCTCCTTATACTGAAATCCAAGGAGAGATGGAGGATTTAAAAGTGGTGATGGAGGTGTGTGGGGAGGGATGGCATAAGAGATTGGTTTTCCAAGAAATCCACTGACAGGGGTGTGGAAGATGTGTTAGACATAGCAAGTCCATGAGAGCACTTCCGGGAAGCAGAGACAAGAGCCTGAAGAACTGTGCTCAGCCTGGATGGAGGACTCAGAAGCGTGTGGAGGAGGCTACACCACAGGGTCGGAGTCAGAGATGCTGTGATTCAGGATAACTTCCCATGGGCAGGCCCTAAGGTAGCCCCGTGATTTCCCAGATGTTCATGCCCTGTGTAATCTCCCCGAGTGAGGCAGTACCTGTGACTCACTTCTAGACAACAAGGCAAAAGCAAATGGATTTTACAGATAAAATTCAGCTGTAAAGCAGTTTATTATGAGTCCATCAAGAGGGAGAGTATCCTGAGAGGCCTGATTTCAAAACCCTTAAAAGAGGGACTGGGCCCTTTCCAGTTGAGAGACAGTGCTGTTGGTGCAGGGAGAAGTTGATTCTGACTCCATGTTGAAACTGTTTCTTTGACTTGTTTTCCATTGCTTTTGTTATTATAATCATACATAATGGCCTGCTTCAGAGGACCTTGACCCTCTGCTTGACTGTTAAAGTGCCTTTGTTCAGAACCCTGCCCACCTGCAGAAGGCAGGAAGGAAGAAACTAACACATCCCCGTGCCTGAGGCTTGCCATTCTAGGAGATATTTGCAAGATTAGCGTCCTTTTTTTTACTTTGTTTCCTCACCTCCCCCTCATCTCTGACCCATAAAAGAAACTGGCATCCAGACCCCGACTAGATGATTATTTTGAAATGCTAGTCTGCCATCTTCTTGGTCAGCTGGCTTTCTGAATACAGTCGTATTCCGTGCCTCAAACCCTCGTCTCTCAGATTCATTGACCTATCCTGTAGCAAGCAGAGCGAGCATGGGCGAGTAACACTATGGGCTTGACGATGTAAGCAGTCATGCTAGAGAAACCCACACACCAGGACCTGTGAGCAGCCTCCAGCCAATGAAAAGGCAGTCGTACAATCCCAAGAAAACGAAATCTGTCAACAACTCAGGGTGGGGTGGGGTGGGGGGTGGCGGTGCTTGGAAGCGGTCCCTTCTGCAGCAGAGCCTCCAGATTACAGCACAGGTGCAACCCACACCTTGATTGCAGCCTTGTCAGACCCTGGGCAGCGGACCCAGCTCAGTGATGTTCAGACTCCTAACCCAGAAAACTGCCAGATAATAATATGTGTTGCTTTAAGCTGCAATGGTTGTAGTAAAATGGAACAATAGACTAACACAACCTTCGAGTTCCCTGGGGGTGCCTTCCTCGGGAACAGTGGGGCTGCGGGAGGAGCTGATGACAGTTACAGCTAGCACTTACAGGCCTCACTATGGGGCAGGCACTGTATTAAGATTTCAGGCAGCTGATTTATTACCCACAATAGTCAATTGTGCTAGTTGACCGCTGTACAACAGAGTCCCCTTCTTGAGAGAGGGAGGCAGGCAAACCTGTGTTTAGGAGCACACGATCCTTCCTCTCCACGCCCAGGCAAACAATTCCCAATCAGAAAGCATGTGATCTCTGCTTTAGAAATTCCAGAATCTGTGGACCCTTAATCAAGGACTTTTTTCCGTTAGTTAGTGCCAGCTGGATTTTCGTGTGTGCCATGAAGCCTACTGAATCTCAGGTATCCAGCAGAGGAACAGGCCTCAAGACATTTTGGGATTCATCTTCTGCCACGTCTTCCCTGAAGAGAAGACAAGACACATTTTTCATTAGAAAAGAAGTTTTATTTAGGTAGACACAACAGTGCAGAACAAAAACATGGTTTCACTTTTATGTATAGAAAGAAGCAGCCATGGTGTTCAGCCTTTCAACTCTCCTTAATATCAGCATGGTCAGAAGGTAGGGCATGGACAGGTAACTTATGTGGAAATATGAAATAGAATGGTGATAACCACCCAAATGCAGAGTTTTCAAGGCTCTTGGTTTTTAACAGTCATTTTCTAAGACTGTAATTTGTTCCCATCCTTCAATTTCTGTGGAATATAACCAAATCATTCTTACTAAATGACATGGAAAGAAAAAAGAAAAAAAAACATGTTTTTCTTTAAAAGATTTGAAGAAATGTAGTCATTAAAAAGAATGTAAATTATGCCTAGAGCACCACTTTATAGAATACCATTAAATTGTCATTATGCTGCTTTTAAAAAAAGCCAACTTGTTAAAGAGGAGCTGATGGCTTCAGTTTTTATAGAAAACCCTTGGGACATTGCAGAATTCTTTTTTCCTCTTCTGGTGAGGCACAGAGAAAACACTCAAGGCATGAGAAACTTCTACAACTTTCAGGAACAATGACTGATCAAACCACAGGCTTTAAGTGACAAGTATTTTTACAGCAAAAAGAGAACCCCCAAACACAATACATTTCATCTAAAGCAGGCAGGACAAACCAATCATGGATGAATGTCTATTACATTCCATAAATGACACAATGTCATCTTTGCCAACCTTTTTAAAAGGTTTTACTTTACTTGTGAAAACAGGACAAAAAGGCCAATGACTGCCCAGGAGGAGCTATTTCATCCCAGTACCCTCAGATGAAACCTCAGTTACTCAGGATTGCACATTTCAGCCAACATCCCTTTTCAAGAAGTTATTATGGGAAATTACAGAGACCAGAGCCTTTATAACTTCAATTGCCCTAGTCACTGGGAGGCAACACTGAAACTTGTATTGAACGTGGAAAGGATCACAATTTACTTCAAAATAAAAAACTAAGAACTGTCACTACTTACATGCAGAAATCTATCCATTTGCAGAACTGGTCCTCTCTACACCAAGAGGTTAAATAAGCCTCCACTCTCCTGACCTGCAGAGGACCATTTGTCTTTTAAAATCAAATTACAGTTGTTCACAAACTAGGATTTATTATAATGGTGTGTTCTTTTGTTCAAATATTTACAGAATGCCTATTCCATGCCAATCATTGTTCTCCTGGAGCTTGTGATATAGTGATGGGTTTAAAACTCCCACTCTCCTAGATCTTTGATTTATCTTGGAAATAAGCAAAAGAAACCAACATGCATGCATTTTAAAAGCTGTGCAATAATCCACCTCTAAGAGTTCAACAGTTCTCAGGGTCAACAGTTCAACAGGGTTAGTGCCTGTAGTGCCCTGTCTCCGTCCCAGGTTAGCTTATCCTTGGAAAGGAGAACAAGAAGCTCAGAACAAGAAGCCTCCACAAAAGAAACACGAACACCCAACAGGACCTGCCATACAATGTGGGACATTTCTTCAAAGCATTGTACAGGTCAGGGGTATGCCCACCCTCCCCGCTGCCCAGCAAGGCTGGCTGCAGTGGACGATGCCAAGGTCTGGAGGCTGAGCGGACCCCTGATCAGGCCAGGCTACTGCCCACCCCCTGCTGTCTTAACGGACTCTTTCAGTCTGACTTGAGGAGATTATATCAGTTACTCATTCTAAGTGTGCAAACACTAAGCAGATGAACAGCTGAGACTTACTGTTGGGAGTGGCGGCTTTCCACAAGGGCTACGGGAATCTCCCTGCCACGTGGCTTGGTCCCCAGCCATTAGAGCCCAGCTTCTTAACCTGGGGTGTATGGACCACGAAGACCCCTGAAAGGTATTTAGAGTTGTGTGTGTGTCTGAGGAGAGGGTCCCTAGCTTTAGAACATATATTTACAAGAGGGCTTGTAACCTCCCCAAAATTTAAGAGCCTCTGTCTTAGAGTGTCTGTCTGTCATTTGGTGAAATTAAAGGAGCCGCCGGACACTGCTGTGAGAATGGTGGGTCAGGCCGCAGACCCAACACTGCTGCTACAAGCCTGGGTTAGAGGACATGTGGTGGTTTATTAGGAAGACACTGGCTGGAAACAAAGTTAGCTGCTCCCAGCAGTGGTAATTTAGGATCTGTTTGCCCCCTTTTGTAAAACAATGATCGATTCCGCATCCTTGGGAATCTGCTCAAAGGTAGTCCTCCACCTAAGCCAGCAGTGGATCGAGGAGCTAACTTTCCTAATAACACTTTTTCTCAAGTCAAAATGTATGGCCAGACATCCCCATTAGCCTCTTATCACCATGATTGCTCATGGACAGCATCATGTACCCCGAGGCTTGTGTTCCCCAGGTCCTGCAAGGTAATATACAAAGAGCAATTGTAGCTCTTTCTGTTCAAAATCACTGTCTGTGTTATTCTTTTGTTCAAGCTTCAGCCTGGGGGATACATGGCTAAAGAACTTCTGGGAAAAGTGGTAACCAGACTCTCAAAACTATCAGCTACAGAAATGATGGGAAAGAGAAAAACAGTATTGTGCCCCCCAAGAACACAGCGTTTGCTAGGAATTTTCTGGAAGGTCCTTCACTGTGGTTATTGCTCTTCCTCTTGGTACCTGCCTCTGTCTGCACTGCCTTTTACTCATCTCTGAATTCCTCAAAGGTGGGCGCCTGCCTTATTCACATCCATGCAGCCAGTCACTAGCTGACCTCTGGGACATCACAGATACTATTGGAACTCAGAGAGTAGGGATGGGGGGATGCACAGACATTAAGGGGTCTACTTAAAGAATTACATGCGACAGGGCTGAGAGAGTTCCAGATCTCCTAAAATAACATATCCACTTCAAACTATAAATTAGGGGCAGTCTTTAAAGAATCTGAGGCTTTAGGGGGAAAAAAATCATGTCATAGAAAACTATATTTCAGAAAATTTTCAAATTATACAAAGAAACAGGTGGAGAGAACTACAATAAAACACCTCAGATACAGTGATATATAAAAGCAGCAAAATCGATGATTTAGATTACTGGCATTTCTAAGTCACACTATTATTCAAGGGTAATAGATATTATGCAATAAAAATAATTTAAAACACTGATTGCATCCTGGATATTTATGATTAGATTTCCATCTCAGAAACCATTGTAGAAGCACAAATAAAATCTACTTCTGTGAATATTTTGAAAGGTAAAGAGCAGCTTATGTAATTAGATAAGGTAAACAGCTGTCCCTAAGAGCCACACATAAACTTTGAGGCTCCTGAGTATTATTCAGTAGCAATGTATTAATTTTAACTTTCCAATAGGAAAAACAGGGAGGTCAATGGATGTAATTTTTGAGAATTTTGTATAAAATGTAAACATAGTTGGGATCTATTTACATGACTAGAAGTGGGTAAAGGTTTTTGATATTCTCAGTCAGGCTTGAATGTTTATGTAATAATGCTTGTTTGATACAATATATACCCATCTGCAACATTTATTCTGTAATTCCCCATCAATACTAGAATGTTCATCCCAAATGGCTTCAATTCTGATATCATACAATTCTAAAATTAGATGATTTTTCAAAGACGTTCTTAAATATAAATAAGTTGCAAAGTTGCACATCCATATGGCAAATGTCATTTATACGTTCTGATCCTAATAGACGAAAAAGGTCCCTCACTTGAAGCCTTCTCTGTTCTGTGAATTTGCCTCAGTAAACTTCCTGTCTGAAATGCTTTTGATAACAGAGGAATGCCCTGCAGACATCCTTTTCCAAAGTGACTGGATTAACTTGTTCTGTATGTGCCGCTTTCCCCACCGGGTTCATTTAGTAGCATTCCTTCCTGTATAGGAGTCACAATTAAACATCCTTTCGACTCTACCTTATTAACAACGTTCTCAGCCAGAGCAGCACTTGGGTCCACTGCCCTTTGCAGTGCAGGGCATCACATTGTGGTTAGAGGGTCTCAGTTGGCCACGAGTGATAGGCAGCAGGGCCCAGAGCCTGGTTATGAGAATGGAAGTGCCAGCGATTCTCCCAGAGTAGGGCACCACCAGGAAGAGGCCCCCATGGGTCCAGAGTCAGTCAGTGAATATTTTTCTCATCCAACAGTCATTGGGACATAGACGAGATTCATATTAAATTAAACCCTGATATTATTATCCCATAAAACAAAACAAAAAAACTCCCCAAGTCCTTGCTCTCTGTAGTTCAGAGGTTCTTTGCACCATCTGCACAGAAAGGCATTTTGTTTGCAGCACTAAAGCGCTACTCCTCTTCCTGGGATTAGGCTTACCACTTTCCATCTGATGAGGACATTCACGTCGACATATGCTGTGGCTTACTTGTCTCCATGTTGTCTGGTAGGAAGTTCATGAACCACCCTCCGCAATGCTTGCTGACCATCATTTCCACCAGGGACTCTGATAAGACTCGCTCAGTACCTCTACCAAGAACCATTTAGTGCCAATCAGCTGGGTGCCTGCCAGAGATGCTGCAGCCAAAATGAATCCCAGGTCAAAGTCACCGACCTGAAGTTCACAGGACAAAAATCACCAGCAAGAAGTGTCCTGAAGTCTCTATCAGGCATTCTTCTCTTTATTATTTATTTTCGTTTCCTGAGTACATTCAAATCTCACAACTCCTGGCATCCTCAGTTCAGTTCAGTTTAGTTCAGTCGCTCAGTCGTGTCTGACTCTTTGAGACCCCATGAATCGCAGCACGCCAGGCCTCCCTGTCCATCACCAACTCCTGGAGTTCACTCAAACTCATGTCCATCAAGTCGGTGATGCCATCCAGCCATCTCATCCTCTGTCGTCCCCTTCTCCTCCTGTTCCCAATCCCTCCCAGCATCAGGGTCTTTTCCAATGAGTCAACTCTTCGCATGAGGTGGCCAAAGTACTGGAGTTTCAGCTTTAGCATCATTCCTTCCAAAGAACACCCAGGACTGATCTCCTTTAGAATGGATATTTGGCAAAACTAATACAATTATGTAAAGTTTAAAAATAAAATAAAATTAGGAAAAAAAAAAAAAAAAGAATGGACTGGTTGGATCTCCTTTCAGTCCAAGGGACTCTCAAGAGTCTTCTCCAACACCACAGTTCAAAAGCATCAATTCTTTGGTGCTCAGCTTTCTTCACAGTCCAACTCTCACATCCATACATGACCACAGGAAAAACCATAGCCTTGACTAGACGGACCTTTGTTGGCAAAGTAATGTCTCTGCTTTTCAATATGCTATCTAGGTTGGTCATAACTTTCCTTCCAAGGAGTAAGTGTCTTTTAATTTCATGGCTGCAATCACCATCTGCAGTAATTTTGGAGCCCCCAAAAATGAAGTCTGACACTGTTTCCATGGTTTCCCCATCTATTTCCCATGAAGTGATGGGACCAGATGCCATGATCTTCATTTTCTGAATGTTGAGCTTTAAGCCAACTTTTTCACTCTCCTCTTTCACTTTCATCAAGAGGCTTTTTAGTTCCTCTTCACTTTCTGCCATAAGGTGGTGTCATCCGCATATCTGAGGTTTTGGATATTTCTCCTAGCAATCTTGATTCCAGCTTGTGCTTCTTCCAGCCCAGCGTTTCTCATGATGTACTCTGCATAGAAGTTAAATAAGCAGGGTGACAATATACAGCCTTGACGTACTCCTTTTCCTATTTGGAACCAGTCTGTTCCATGTCCAATTCTAACTCTTGCTTCCTGACCTGCATATAGGTTTCTCAAGAGGTAGGTCAGGTGGTCTGGTATTCCCATCTCTGAGGATCTCCCACAGTTTATTGTGATCCACACATTCTGGCATCCTAGTGAATGGTAAATGTTTGTTACATAAATTTGATCGTACTTATTCAACTGCTGTTTTTTTAAACTATAATTTTCCATTCAAGTGTGTAGGATAAAGACAATTTTTCTAGCCTAACTAGAACACATCTGCCTTCTATAGGCCAGCAGTGGGAGGCAGACAGCTGAGATGGTGTGGGTTTAGCCTGTGGGCTAAACCTGGTCCTGGTTTCAGGTCTCCCACTTAAAGCTACAGGACAGTGTTTTCAACTGGCTGGGCGTGGGTGGGGGGAGGGGGGAGGGCGGCAGTGAGGGGGATAAACAAATGCAGTTATCTGTAATGATGTTTTGACTATTAAGTGAGGTAATGTACTTTGGAAAACTCAACAGTGTCTGAGCCATAATAAGTACTTTTTAAAATAAGAGCCCTGTGCTCAGTTGTGTCTGACTCTTCACAGTCCCATGGACTGTAATCTGCCAGAATCCTCTGCCCATGGAATTCTCCAGGCAGGAATACTGGAGTGGGGTGCCATTTCCTACTCCAGGGGATCTTTCCAACCCAGGGATGGAACCCACATCTCTTGGATCTCCTGTATTGACAGGCAGATTCTTTACCACTAGTGTCACCTGGGAAGACCAAAATGAGACCTACTAATATTATTATTGCTATTGTCAATAACAAAAACCAAAGGAAGAAGGTCAAAAAAGCAAGGTGCTTTCTACTTGTTCCTTAGTTCTGTCACATCCATTCTCTGTGTCCAGGAGCCTTATAATCTTCCTTGCTTCTCCATGAAGGGGGAGGTCAAAGCAACTCACCCTGCACTTGAGAACATGAGAGAGTAATGCTTCACTCCACAAGGGAAGGTCTTGAGGTGAGGACTGCTGCTGAGGCAGACAGGCAGGGTGAGATCTGGGGCGAGGTGGATGGCAGTCCCCCACGTACTGGTAGTGAGAACCCGAAGCCCAGATGGACAGGAGAAGGGCAGCAAACTCATACTCCCAAATCCCGATGGGCTGGAGGCTGAGTTACCTTTGCCCCATGTTCTCATTAACTTCTGGCGCTGGGCAGGCACCATCTCTCAAGTCAAGGTCATGCATGCTCTTTGCGGCTTTAATTGCGCGGTTGTAAATTTTGTCAAGTTCTTCCACGATAAACTTCAAATCAGAGCAAACATGAGGAGCAGCTGTGAAACGCCAGAACAGGGAGGGCAGGCACAGCAGGGTGGCCACCAGCAGCAGGATGTAGGGGAAAAACTGAAAAACAGGGGAGCAGATCATGCAATCACCAGACCCCCTCCCCCCCCAGCCCCCACTGAAGTAACCCTGCCAAGCACTGTTAGTGGTTTTCTCATTTTGCCACTAAAGTGCATCCCACAACGCTTGTGAAAATCAGGCTCCTTACCTAGTAGCTACATCTTATGGCTAAATTCCCCTGTCCAGGTAATACTTGACACTAGTAACTCCCTTCCCCTTCTCTCCTGACTTTGCTAGACTTCAATTTGAAATAATTGGCAAGTACATTATGACACATGATGTCTCCACTCTAATCAAAGAAAGGAACAAAAAATAAAATTATTCCCTGGTCTTTTAAAATAATCCCTCAGCAAAATCACAATTAAGGAAGATGTTAATGTCACAGTGGCCTCTGGGTTCTTTTTTTCTTTTTTTAATCACTATGGTTTTAGGAGGTCATGAAGGCTTTTGGAACTCTGTTTTTCTCCTTCTCTGGAATCTGGGAGAATGACACAGAAACGCACAAATTTTGCTCAAAACAAATTAGAAAAATGTTGGTTTCAGTGACCCAGTAAACACCCCATGAAACAGTGGAAATAAGCAGGTAAAATCCACGAAGTGCAGAATTGGACCTTCTGTAGAGGGACAGACGGTGAGGACCACACAACATCCTCATTTTACAGCCAGGTAATCTCAAGTCTGGAGAAGCAAACTATAATGGACAACAGTCATGGGGGAGCATCCCAACCTGGATGCTGTGCAAAACCAACAAGAGAGGACTCAGAAGTCAGAGGGAAGAGCATCCTGTAACCAAGTCCCCTGGGGAAGGGAGGAAAGGCTTAGCCTCAAAGAAGACAGAGGAAGCTGCAGCCAACACAGATGTGAAGTCAAACTCAGGTAGTGTCCTTGGCAGCAAGGTTGCTGAGCTTCTGACCTCAGTTTCCCTATCTATGAAATGGTCACGTAACACAGGTGTTATGAAGATTAAATTAGATACCTTATGAAAAATGCTTCTCATGGTGCCTGGCATGTCACAGGCACGAAAACATACCAGCTAGAATCAACTGAGTGGCCGCGTTAACCTCAGTTCTCACAATGACCCCGGAAAAGCCATTACTTAGGGCTTCATCTTGCAAAGAGGAAGAGGATGCCCAGAGCAATTTCTGGCCAGGGAGCACAAAGCTGATGACAGAGACAGAATACAAAGCCAGACTTTTCTGATCCCAGAATCATGCCTCTTCCACCATAATACGCTGCAGATTATTTTACTTCTCTGGAAAACTTCTCCTTCCCTTTGGACTGGTTTCTCTCCACAGCCTTGAGTTGACACAAAACCCCCACCCTGACATCTCTGGAAGCTGGCAGCAGACCAAGTGAGAGTGTGACTCTCACTATAGATTATGTGTGTGTGCTTAGTCGCTCAGCTGTGTCCAGCTCTTTCTGGTACTATGGACTGTAGCCCGCCAGGCACCTCTGTCCATGGAATTTTCCCAAGAAGAAAACTGGAATGGGTTGGCATGCCCTCCTCCAGGGTATCTTCCCAACCCATGGATCAAACACAAGTCTCTATGTCTCCTACATTGGCAGGCAGTTTCTTTACCACTAGTGCCACTGGGGAAGCGTGGGAAGTCACTATAGGTTATTAATAGATGTACAGAAAAGTTGCAAAGATGGTCCAGAGTGTTCTTGAATGACCCTCATTCAGTTTGCCCCACTGCTGACACTGGACATCTCCATGGTAGCCTTGATAAGAGGAAGAAACCGTTGTTGATATATCACCATTAACTACATTTCAGGCTTTGATTTGGATTTCTCCAGTGTTCCCATTAATGCCTTCTTTTTGTTTCAAGATCTAGGGTATCCATTGCATTTTGCTGTCATGTCTCTCTAGAAACTTTGGTTCTGTGGCAGTTTCTCAGTTTGCCTGTTTTTCATGAAGAATAGTGTTTTAAAATGCTTAAAATAACACAAATCCACAAATGAAATGGATGACATGGATATACAGCTATCATAACATTAAAAGACAAATTTGTATATGCTTCTTTATTAGCACATTTGGTGGGATCTAACAGATGGCCCAACAACACAGTAACTTGGATGATGAAGAGGAAGAAGTACTTCAAGACAGATGAGATTTCCATGGGTGACAGTCACAGGTGGTACTAATATCACTTTAGATTCTTTACTACTTACGGACGTGGTTTACAATGTTAAGTTTTAGTTGGAAGTAGATAGAAAATAAAGCTGCCCTATGTTTTCTTATCCCAGTTCATGGACTTCCTGACACTCTCATGGAGCCCACATTAGGAAGCCCTGCCCCAGGGGCAAGAGAAAAAGCAGAAATGGCTCAGAAACTCCACAAAGTCTTGGGAGTTCTGGCATGGGATGGCGTTCTCAAAATTACTAACCCAATTTACAAAGAGCTGCTACATAATGACACATGCAGCAGGCTGTGATTAGCTGCATTTTGGCCACATGATTTATTGTTGGCTACAGTCAGATGCAGTTCCTTCACTCCTAGTCACCCTGAAGGGTACCCATTAATATAAAAATGAGTTTGTGTTGCTTCCATAACCAGAAGAAACAGGGATTTCCTTTGAGAACCATGGAGGGAACATGTTTCTAACTTGGGGCTATGAAATATGTGTTTAAGTCACTTTTGTTTCAAAGCTATTTGACTAATAACATTTTACCTCCAAGCATTCTTTTGAGTTGAAAAGTAACTGTTTACAGTCTGTGATAACTTTTCTAACATGCCAACACCATGTGATAATTAGCACCAATGAATAGTTCAACACCACTCACTGCAATTAGAAAAATGAATGTTTAAAGGTATTATATATCAAGTGCTTGCTTTCTTCGAAAATATCCTTGTACTTTGATCACCTCTAGCAGAATGTAGAGGAATGTCCCATTTCTTAGTTTTTCTCCATAGTTAAACCTGTCTTTTTCTTTTCCATCAGAAAGAAAAAGGTGATTTTCAATGAAACTGTAGCAAGGTGGTTTTAAAATTAATTCCACTGAAATAGGAATAAAAAAAGGCCATGAAATTATATTCTTTAAAATCCTTTTGTCCAAATAAGGAGCATGGAAAAACTACCAGGCTTTCAAGTGCATCTGTGGGAGGGGAACAGCTTTGTTCCTAAGCTCTTTTTACTCCTAGTTAGTTCTGAGGTCTCAGCATCTTTCAAAGTCATGATTGCATGATTCTGTATGATATTCATGTTATTCAGTGCTGACTCTTCCAAAGTTGGTGAAGCTTCTCAAAGCAAGGTGAAACCAAGATAAGATGCTGGTACACTTTTCAGTCTATTTGCTTTAAAATTTTGTTTTGTTACTGGGAAGAATTGTAGTTAGAACAGCAGATCCTCCAGAGAGAAGGAACCTTGGAGGAGATCTGACCCAGCCTCCCTCCATGTTCAAGTGCCCTCTATCTCATCTAAGGCAAAAAAGGATTGGATTAAGACTGAATGACTCCTCCTGCAAAATGTATGTGATCATGTCTTATAGCACTAAATGCAGATGGATAAATTCATTCAAGAACATCTCCCAGGCACCTCACAAGTGCCAGGCAGTGGGCTGGGAGCACAGCCCACAGAGGATGTGCACAGGATCACATAGGCCTGGTGGGAATACCAGAAAATAGTTAAATGATCCGAACATAAAAGTGATGATCACAAAATATGTAGGTACCATGTACTGAGGGGATAGAAATGTCCTTGGGGAGGTCAGGAAAGGCTTTGTAAAAGAGATAACATCTGAGCTATGTTTTAAAGTACAGTGAGGCAAAACAACAATAACAACAATAAAAAACCGCATAAAGCATTACTATGTTAAGATTCAGCTCTCTGTGGCCCTTCTGACATTCTATCTACTCTGCCTAGAATTCTTTCTCCTTGTCTTCCTGGTGAATTTTCACCCACCCAGGGCACCAAAGTAAATGAGCAAGCCCACAGCTGAGGAAGTAGTAAGAACTGAGGTCAGAAGGATGTGAACCAGGTTGAAAAACTCATGTCCACCCAGAACCTCAGAATGCAACACTATTTGGATACAGAGTTTTTGCAGATGTAAGTAGTGAAGATGAGGTCATATTAACTTAGCACTGCATGCTCAGTTGTGTCTGACTCTTTGTGACCCCATGGACTGCAGCCTACCAGACTCCTCTGTCCATGGAATTTACCAGGCAAGAATACTGGAGTGGGTTGCCATTTCCTCCTTCATGGGATCTTTCCAACCCAGAAATCAAACCGGCGTCTCCTGCATCTCTCACATTGGTGAGCAGATTCTTTACCACTGAGCCAAGCCCGTTATACTAGCTTAGTTGTTGTTGTTGTTCAGTCACGCCTGACTCTTTGTGACGCCATGGACTGCATCATGCCAGGCTCCCCTGTCCTTTACCATCTCCCAGAGTTCACTCAAACTCATGTCCATTGAGTCAGTGATGCCATCCAAGCATCTCATCCTCTGTCGTCCCCTTCTCCTCCCACCTTCAATCTTTCCCAGCATTAGGGTCTTTTCCAGTGAGTCGGGTCTTCGCATCAGGTGGCCAAATTATTGGAGCTTCAGCTTCAGCATCAGTCCTTCCAACGAATATTCAGGGTTGATTTCCTTTAGGATTGACTGGTTTTTCTCCTTGCTGTCCAAGGGACTGTTAAGAGTCTTTTCCAACACCACAGTTCTAAAGCATCAATTTTTGGGCACTCAGTCTTTTTTATGGTCCAACTTTCACATTCACACATGACTACTGGAAAAACCATAGCTTTGACTAGACGGACCTTTGTCGGCAAAGTAATGTCTCTACTCTTTTAATATGTTGTCTAGGTTTGTCATAGCTTTTCTTCCAAGGAGCAAGCTAACTAACTTAAAGTGTGCTCTAATCCAGTGACTGGTATTCCTCTAAGCAGGCCATAAGAAGACACAGAGACACCTAGGGTAGAAACTATGTGAAGATGGAGGTAGAGACTAGAGTGTTGCACCTACAAGACAGGGAACCGCCAGCCATGACCAGAGAGACACCAACAGATCCTCCCACTGAGGCCCAAAGAAGGGACTGACTCTGCTGACATCCTGATTTCCAAATCTAGGAGAGAGGAAATTTTGATTGTTTTAATTTACTGAGTGTGTGGTCACTTGTCATAGCAGTCCCAGGAAATTCCCACAAAGGGGAAGCATGAACTGAATTATGAAGCTCCCACAGTATGTGAAGGCACTGGTGGAAATTTATTTTAGAAAGATTATTACAGCCGTGATGAAAGGACAACACTGGAGAGGAGACAGCATTCAAGAGGTTACTGCAGCAGAGAGGGGCAGTGACAAGCACTAACAAGGTAGCAGCAGCGGGGACAAGAAGACGCATTTAAGAGCTATTGGGTCGGCCAAAAATTTGTTTGGGTTTTTCTGTAACATCTTATGGCAAAATCTGAATGAACCTTTTGGCTAACTCAATACAAAGAGGGAAAAGCATATCTTCCAGTGCCCAGCTGGAAGCGATGGATGGAAAAGGGGAAGAACTAGGGCTAATAATCTCAGGTTTCCAGCTTAGGTGAGGGCATGGGTGGTAGTGCCATCAGTTGAAATAAAGAAACAAGGAACAGACTCAGAGCAGAGAGGAGTGGGGTGGGAGACAGCTGAGAAGAAAGTCTGAACATGAGACACCACAGTCAAGAGTAGTCTGGTGGAAACGTGTAGCAGATAACTAAAAATAGAAAATCTGACCGTCTTTCCAATTTCAGATTTTGTAGCATAGTCAAAGAAGCCAAGAGCATGGTAAGGATCCAAGCAGAATGTGTAGGAAAAGACAAGAGAACCATGGAGGATGTGACATCCTAATACTTCAGGATCAGTTAGCAGGAATCAGGTTAATCAAGAACAAATTCCATAGGGGACGAGACATATAAGGTTCACAAATTATGTTTGTTCCCGGATGCCTGTTGCTTGGACAGTAACACTTAAAGATAACTTCAATTACACAAAGCCCAATGAGTGAAGAGCTCCCCAGAAAGACTAATGCATTATATCAGCAGTTTACAGAGGAGACAGGAGAAAGGTGGTATGTTATTCTATTCTGCAGTCAAAGGAAGACACCCAAGGCAGCAGGCTTCATGCTGGGTGACATTCTGGGAGGGACCTAACAGAAAGAGAGACTTGGAAAAGAGAAGATGGCAAATGGAACATTTGTGTGTGAAAGAAGAAAAAACTCCTGTTAACAGAATTAGAACCAAGTCACAAGGAAGCAAGGAAAAACTTTCCTAAAGATCTGTACAAACATGGAATGGACAGTTTATGAGGTGGGGAGTTCTGTTTCACTGGATCATCTGGGAGGGCTTAAGAGCTCTGGATCTGGGGTGGGAAACTTTTTCCTGCAAAAGGCCAGACAGGAAATGTTTGTGAGCCACCTCTGTCACAACTAGGTGATTCTGTCATAGAAAAGCAGACACAGGTAAAGTGTACAGGAATGGGCATGGCTGTGTTCCAATGAAACTATTTGCAGAAATGGGTGATGGGCTGGATCTGGCTGGAACATGTATGTCAGTCTGCCAGACCCTGTCTGGGATCTTTGCTTTGCAACCAGTGATCCACAGACAAGCACCGTCAGTATCACCTGGGAGCTTGTTAGAAATGCAGAATGCATGCCCCCATTAGGCCTACTGAATCTCAGTCTATATTGCAGCAGCTCTGGATTCTAGATTCTGATCCCTCCCTCATCCAAAATTGTTTTGTTATTTGCTTTTTTGTTTAGTAACCTATATGGCTGGGCTACAATATATTCTCAGTGATGTCCAGTTTTCAACAAGAAAACAACTACCATTACAAAATGAGACGTGGGAAAAAACATGAAAGTCTGAATCTAAATTTCAAAAAAATCTCCAGGTGATCTGCGTGCACACAGAGTTTGGGAAATACTGGTTTAGATGACTGGTGTCTACAGTGGAACCCAATCTGGCCCAGCAGAAGCAGACTCTCACGAAAAGTGGATAAAAATCACATTCTGGGCCTTAACCCCACAGTTTTCAAACCCACAGGTGTCAACTTAATAGTCTGACTGGGGCCCAGGGTCCTGTTTTTTCACATGAATAATGCTAAGGTTTGAAAACCTCTGGTCTGGTAGTCTCAGAGAACCCCTCCAACTAAGTTTCTTTGAATCCACTTAAAGGAAGCATAGCAAGATCGGACAACTCTGTTAATTTTATTTTCTTGTTCTTGTTTTTTGTCTGTTTGCTTTTCAGTCAAAAACTGGCTTTTCTGTTTCAGAAAGAAATTGTGCCTAACGGTTGCCTACTTTATGAACTTGAACAAAGAGAACAACACTCAAAAAAAAAAAAAAAAAAAAAGACCAGTTATCAAACAGTCCTAGAGTGCCACCTGCTGGTACTTTGAGTGCACCCACATTTCCACCAGAGACAACTCAGGTACTGGAGTCACCAGAAATAAATGGAGTGGGAGAGAAAGAGAGGAGGAAAAGGGCAGGAGACATGAAAAAAGTAGGTGCGGAGGAATGACAGCATGAATTACACCATTGCCATAAATTACGCCCATGCACACTTCAGTGATCCACTGAGTAACTTCTTGAGGTGGAATTTGGGTCTTCTTGTTTTGGCTGCATCAGGTCTTAGTTGCATCATGTGGGATCTTTTGTGGTGGTGCACGGGCTTAGTTGCCCTGTGGCATGTGGGATTTTAGTTCCCCCACCATGGATTGAACCTGCGTCCCCTGCATTGCAAGGTAGATTCTCAAACACTGGACCACCAGGGAAGTCCCTGGGTCTTCTGGCTTTAACTCTGGCATCAGAACTGAGTTGAGAACTGTTCACATAAACCCTGTGTCTCTAACCCCTCAACATAAGCACTAGTCAGAACGCGCCTGGACAACCATGTCTTGTTCTGATCAGGACTTGCAACCACTTCATTCCTCACCACCTCATTCCTCCCATCCACATGGGTGTTCTGAGCACCCACATTGGACAGTGCATAGTCCTTGGACACAGGGGTGAACAAGACACGTCATGGTCTCTGCCTGCATGGAACTTAGAATCTTGGAAGTAAAGAATTAGTTGAGAAGAATTAAGGCGAGTAATTAAGGCAAGCACCAGGTGGCGCTAGTGGTAAAGAACCCATCTGCCCACACAAGAGACATACGGGTTCGATCCCCGGGTGGGGAAGATACCCTGGAGGAGGGCATAGCAACCCACTCCAGTATTCTTGCCTGGAGAATCCCATGGGCAGAGGAGCTGGAGGGATACAGTCCATGGGGTCGCAAAGAGTCGGACATGACTGAAGCGACTTAGCACGCAAGGCAAGACTATATCCCAGGGTGATTCCAGGAAAAGGCAGGCTGCTCTGGGAACACACAAGCAAGCAACGCAGACCAGGGTGGGGTACAGATGACATTTTGCTTGGCTGCTGCCCCATTTCTAGGTCTGAATGTCTGAGGCAGGGCGTGTGTTCTACTATCAGCCAGCCCACAGTCTTATTCCTGGAAGCTTCACATTCACACACCTGGCCCTTGAAGCAGTTTGAACTGGCAACAACCCTCAGTCTAGATGTTCAGGGGAAGCTTCTAGGTGGAAATGACATTTAAACTGAGACTAGAAAACCAAATTAGGAGTTCCCCGGATTCAGGGGTGGAGGTAACAGGGAAGGCTCTTCAAAGTAGAATGTGAGTGAAATAACCAAGAAGCATGAGCCCTGCAGAAAGTCAGGGCCCCAGGGTGTAGGCGGCAGGGGTGAGGCTCGGTCTGGAGGTGAGGCTGGGGGGAAGGTTCACAGGGCCAGAGGGAGGAGAGTGAACTTGTTAGGCAACATAGTTTTCCTTTTAAAGAAACAGAGACATTTCATAAGGACACTGGAGGTGTTTGTGTAGGGAAATGACTGGAGCCTGTAGCCTTTCCCTTCTCCAGGGCATCTTCCCAACCCCGGGATCGAACCGGGGTCTCCTGCATCAGGTTCTTTACCAACTGAGCTATCGGGGAAGCCAGGGAAATGACAATCAGGCCAAAGAGAGCCCCTGTGATCATGTGGAAGGAGAGTGGGGTGAGAGCAGCACCATGGGCGAGGTGACAGGCGGTGGTCCTGGGGGTTGGACTGAGGGGCGAAGGGCTCAGAGCTGCTTAAGGAAACAGACCTGATGGGGCTTGATGATGGCCAGGATGTGGGGAAGGAGACAGAGTCTCAGTGGCCTTCAGATCTGTGGCTGATCTAACAGGGTGGCTGGTGTCATGAACCAAGCTAGAGGTCACAGTGTGGACAGACAGGGGATGGAAGGTCAGCTCTGAAAAGCTGTGCTGGTGGTGCGAGCCAGACCTTCAAAGGTCCAAGCTCAGGGTTCAGCGGCTTGTGCGGATCTGGAGCTCAGGAGAGAAGGCTGGGCTGGGGGTGAAAACATGGGTGTCAACGGCCCACAGAAGGAAAGAGGAAATGGGGCCTGGGACAGTCCCGGGAGGGGTGCCGAGGAGGTGCCCTGGGAGAGAACCCCAGCTTCTCAGGGATGGGCGAAGGATGGCTCTGTCCCGAGAGACAAGACAGCACCGGCAGGAGGGCACGGCCCACAGGGCTGGATGCCAGAGAAGCCAAGCAGCATAAGCCCCATAAGGGAAAAGTAACTGAGCAACAAGGAGGGCATAGGTGACCTTGGCAAGACCACGCATTGCAGAGATGGACTTGCTAAAACGTCAATGGGAAGAGAGCCCTTGGGAAGGGAAGGGTTGAGGATGCAGAAGAGAAAGAGGGGGAGAGGTGTCCCTATAACCTGGGAGGGGGATCCAGAACACAGGTGGGTCACACGGGGGTCTGGCTTTGGCCAGGAGAAGGGGCTCCTCCATTCACCAAAAGGAGGGGGTTGGTGCTGCTTGGGGACACTGGGCAGGCACAACAGCAAGGGGCTGACAGTGTTCTCATGGTCAGAGGGTCTGTTTCCAGTTCTGGGATTTCTCCTGTACTCTGGCTATTTTTGACTGAGTGCTGAACACCACATGTGAAAAACTGGAGCGAGGATCTGAGGCTTTTCCTCCAGTGAAGACTGGCTTATTTTTGCTTCTGACTGGCAGGTAGACAAGAGACACTGACAATACCAAATCCCCTTCATTTAATTGGTGCTAAAATGCTTCGAACCAGGACTCTAGACCCTATGATGGATGGTTGAACACTGGATTACCCCCTCACTCCTCAGCAATGGCCTTTCAAGCCTAGGGTGTTGACCAAGGTCCTTCCAACTTGGCATGTTCAATTTTTGTCTCCAGTCTGTGAATCTGGAAAGACCTCTGCTCAGAGTTTCAGCCAAACTTCTACCCAAACAAGCCAGACTACCATCACCAGAAAAAGAGCTCCTCCATCTTTCACTGACATAGAAAACTTATGGCTTGGCTACCTGCACCTCTCTACAAGACTTCTCCAACCCTGCAGAAGCAAAAGGAGCCTAGAGACATGATTTTAACCTTACAGCCAGCAACTAGTTCTGTGACTTCTGGGCGTGACCTCCCAAGGTGCCCTTATCCTCACATATAAAATGCATCTTGATCAGAATCTTTGAATGTCTTCCTACTCAAGAAGTTTTGCAGTCTCTAACACCCCTGCCTGGAGAAGGCAATGGCACCCCACTCCAGTACTCTTGCCTGGAAAATCCCATGGATGGCGGAGCCTGGTAGGCTGCAGTCCATGGGGTCTATAAGAGTCAGACATGGCTGAGCGACTTCACTTTCACTTTTCACTTTGATGCATTGGAGAAGGAAATGGCAACCCACTCCAGTGTTCTTGCCTTGAGAATCCAAGGGATCAGGGAGCCTGGTTGGCTTCTGTCTATGGGGTTGCACAGAGTCAGACATGACTGAAGTAACTTAGCAGCAGCAGCAGCAACATCCCTGCCAACTCTTACACTGGACAATCCCAGAATATACATTCTTCTGTGGATCTGTCAGCGCCCAGCCCAGCCACTGATCATAATTTTCCATTCTCAGAAGACCATTGAAACAAATGGACTTAAACTACTACAGCAGAGCTTTGCAGGTGATATGGGTTTGATCCCTGGGTCAGGAAGATGTCCTGGAGAAAGAAATGGCAATCACTCCAGTATTCTTGCCTGGGAAATCCCATGGATAGAAGAGGATGGTGGGCTACAGTTCATGGGGTCGCAAGAGTCAGACACAACATGGTGACTAAACCACCACCAAGCTACAACAGCATGCATTTAGATGTGCAAGCAAAGACGTTCAGTTTCTAAAACTGTGCCCATTCATGTGGAAGATCCTCATTATCTGCTGCCCTGGCTACTAAGTCATGAAAAATGGATGAGGACCCAATCAACACCAAGGCATAAAGTCAGAGAGAAAAGCCGAGCCCTAAAGAAGAAGGGAGTCAGTGGAGAGCATCATTGTGCTAAATGGCACATGATACCCAGACATGAGGGGACAAGTTTAAGTTGCAGTAAATGATTTACATTGTTCTTTTTTAAAAAAGAAGGATGCTGTGTGCTCAAGGCAGGAGAACCTCAAATGTCAGCCTCTGGCTTTTTAGAAGCTAAAATACCATGCTTTCCTTGGTGGATGAGAAGTCCCAAGGTACACAAACATTCTACTTGTTTTCATGGTGGACAAAAAGACCAGTGGTTGAAAATAATGACAAGTTGAAACAAAGTCCTACTTTCATGAGCCCAGAGAAGACCCAATGGAGCCATTTCATTATGCAGAGAACATTATCCTGCACAAACCTGGTGGCTTTGGCCCAAACCCCACACTGTGAAGCCGCTGTGTGCCCTGCCCCCACACTCCCCTGGCCACGGAGCTCCTGGCCTGCTCCTCTTCTCTGCAGGACACTGCTATCTCCCAGGTAGCAATCTCCCCTTCCTTGCAGCATGTGGACCCATCAGAAAACAAAGGAGTGTATTCCAAAAGCTGTGTTGCAACCAACACCCCCAGATGAATTCTATCCTGGGCTTCTTGATGGTGGAGTAACACACAGGCTGGAAGCTTCTGACCTCTAGGTTGGTCCTTACTTTTTCCAAGAGGACCCGTGTGTGGTGGAATAGTAGCTGGTGGAAGCTCTGAGTCCCAGCTCTGCTGTTCTCTAACAGAGCTCCCTGAGGCATAAAAAATGGCATGAAATCTATGGTTCAGACATCACTGGGAATCAAGGGTAGAAAGGTGACTGAGACACATGAGGTGCCAGCCACTGCAGAGCTAAAATCAAAGAGGGCCTCAGTTTCCTATCTGCTAAAGGAAGGTGCTGGATCAAGTAATCTTTGAGGGTCCTTCTAATTTTAATGTGCTATGGCTTTACAATCTGAGTTACAGCCCTGGTTGGGCACATGCAGCTGTGGACTGCTGCATCTTCTCTGGACTTCACTTTCCATGTCTGCAAAGCAAAGAGGAGAGATCTGCAATATCCCTTGTTACCTTATGCAGGCACGATGGGAAGTTTCCAGAGTCACCCGGCAAGGAGTCCTTCTGCTGGATGGCTGCCAAGAAATAGGAGTCCACGAAGGAAGCCTGACTCCACGAGAAAGAACTGGGGGAGAAGCAGCTTATCTGGGTACCTAAGAAGCAAGAACAGGGTGTTTCAAGTCAGTGTGAGTACAGGTGTGTGGACCCTTCCCGCCCCACCCACCCCTCCCCACCAGCCTCAGGCTTGCAAGTGTTTGCTAAGTCACCAAGCACCACAACAAGAGTGAGGCCAGCACCAAAAACAAACTGAAGTTTGTGGTAAAGCTGACTACTTGTGAGCTTTCTGGCCAACTCTGGACGTAACGGCAGCTTGGGCTCAGTTGGGGAAGAACCCTTGAAAGAAGTGTCATCATCAAAAAAATAAAAATTGAGGACTTCCCTTGTGGTCCAGTGGATAATGATGCAGTGTGTTTTCCCGGCTGGTTTGAGGCTGCAACTATCCAGCTTTCACAAGGGGGAGATACTGATTTTGCCATATTGCCTGGATTTCCAGCTTGAAGATAACATGTTTCCCTGCATATTTAGAGCTGTGTGAAGACACTCCTAGTGGACAGTCACTGTACCATTGGCTAAGAAAAGATATTAGTGGAGAGTGCCCTATGAATGTGGATGTCCAAGCCTGTTGTTATCCTGATAAGGTGAAACGTACTGTTAGATGACTTTGCAGTAAGAAGTGGCAAGCAGTCTCTTTCATGAGAAGTGAAATTGCTCAGTTATGTGTAACTCTTTGCGATTCAAAAGACTGAGGCCTATAAAGCTCCTCTGTCCGTGGAATTGGACAGCAAGAGTACTGGAGTGGGTTGCCATTTCCTTCTCCAGGGAATCTTCCTGACCCGGGGATTGAACCCAGGTCTCCTGCAGTGCAGGCAGATGCTTTACCCACTGATCCACCAGGGAAGCCCACCTGATTCATTGAAAATTCAACTTCTGAACCAAAGCTCTTCAAGGATTGAAGAGTAGAATGAGCCTGTGTGTTTTTCTGGGCAGGGTGGATGCTGCATCTATACAGGTTTCACAGTGGAAATGACGTCATACACCAATTCCAGGTTCACAAAAGCACGTCTCCCTGCAGTTTCAAAGCTGTGTAAATTCATTCCTAGGACACAGTGTACAATCCGTGAATGTTGACTTCCATATCTTTTTACGCTGATCAGCTAAGTGTTCTGTCAGAAGGCTTTCCAGCAAGAAATGGCAAGCAGTGTGCTGCTCTCAGAAAACACACATATTTGATGAAACTTGCTATCATATAAAGAAGGGAAAAATGCATCAGTGTATTTTTCCCTCATGTTTGAGACTGCAAGCATTCTGGTTTTATTAGGTGAAAATGCTGCTTTCTCCTCAAGCCCCTGAGTTCTAGGTGTAGAAAAAACGTTTTGTCACAAGTTCAGAACAGTGCAATGACACTCCTAGAACACACCGTACCATTCCCTTAGAAAAGAGTTCAGGGAAGAGTGTTCTGTGAGTGCTTCTGGCATACCTGTTACCCTGAGTAGGTGAAATTACACTGTCAGATGATTTGGTAGCATTAATAATCAAATGCCTGTGCTTTAAGAAAACGCAGATACTTAAGCAAAGCTGTGTCTGTAAGGAAGAGAAAAATGAACCCATGTGATTTTTTCTTTCAGGCTTAAGACAGCAAGCACCCTGCAGTCATATGAAGAAATGCTGCTTCTGCCATAGACTCCAAATTCCATGTGTACAAAAACAAATGTCCCTACAGGGACATTAGAAAGCTGTCTAAGAGAGTCCAAGGACAGATTGCACCATTCTATGAGTAAAGACTTCAGTGGGGAGTGTTATGAGTTCAGTGGGGAGCGTTCTGTGAGTGTTCATTGCCATATCTGTTGTCAGCCTGATTTGGTGAAACTGGACTGGTGATGCCTTCTCGGTAAGAAGTGGCAAGCAGCCTGTTCCTTTTGAAAACTCAAATAATGGACTAAAGCTGTTGTCATAATGCACAGAAAAATGACCCAGTGTGCTTACCTGGCTGGATTGAGGCTGCAACTCTTCTGCTTTCACAGGGGGAATATACTGATTTTGCCATATGGCCTGGAATTCCAGCTTTGAGATAACATGTTTCTCGGCACATTTAGAGCTGTGTAAAGACACTCCTAGTGCACAGACACTATTTCATTTGAGAAGCCAAGATATCTGTGGAGAATGCTGTGTGAATGTGGATGGCCAAGCCTGGTTTTACTCTGATTAATTGAAATGTACTGTCAGATGACCTCGCAGAAAGAAGTGCCAAGCAGCCTGATTCAGAAGTGAAGATGCTCAGTTCACTCTTTGCAATTCCTTTGATGGTAGCCAACCAGGCTCCTCTGTCCATGGCATTTTTCAGGCAAGAGTACTGGAATGGATTGCCATTTCCTTCTCCAGGGGAACTTCCTAACATGGGGATCAAACATAGGTCTCCTGAATTGCAGACAGATGCTTTATCCTCTAAGCTACAAGGGAGGCCCACCTGATTCCTTGAAAAGTCAGCTACTTAAAGAAGCAGTTCTAGGGTTGAAGAGTAGAATGAGCCTATGTGTGTTTCCAACAGGTTACATGCTACAACTCTACAGATTTCATAGGGCAAATGACTGATTTTTGACATCATACCTCAATTTCAGGTTCACAAAACATGTCTCCCTCTAGTTTCGAAGCTCTGTAAATTCATTCCTAGGACTAAAGCTACGATCCGTGTATATTAACTTCGGGCTCTGTTTTTACCTTGTTCAGCTAAAAATGTACTGACAGAGGACTTCACAGCAAGAAATAGAGAGCACAATTTTTCTCTCAGAAAACAGAAATACTTGAAACTTATCATAAAGAAGGGAAAAATGCACCAATCCTGTCAGGTTGGAGACTGCAAGTATTCTGGATTCGTTAGGCGAAAATGCTGCTTTCTCTTCATGCACCAAGTTCTATGTTCAGAAAAATGTTTTCTCACAGGTCCTGAGCTGTGCAAAGGCACGCCTAGATCACACTGCACTATTCCATTAAAAAGGTATTCAGAGAAGAATGTTCTGTG
Source organism: Bos grunniens (assembly GCF_055505025.1). Taxonomy (NCBI): domain Eukaryota; kingdom Metazoa; phylum Chordata; class Mammalia; order Artiodactyla; family Bovidae; genus Bos; species Bos grunniens. The sequence continues at coordinate 1,668,268 of NC_141179.1, read as the reverse complement.
AGGGCTTCTCCTGTACCTGTTGTTACCCCGAGTGGATGAAATTACACTGTCAGATGACTTTGTAGCATTAATAAGCAAGGACCTGTGCTTTTAGAAAACACAGATACTTAAGCAAAGCTGTGGGCTTAAGAGAGAGAGAAATGAACTTATGTGCATTTATTTCAGGTGTCAGAGTGCAACCACCAGTAGTCACATGAAGAAATGCTGCTTCTGCCTTTAGCCTCCAAATCCCATGCTAATAAAAACATATGTCCCTGTAGTCAGAAAGCTGTCTAAGGAAACCCAAAGGCAGATTGCACCATTCCATGAGTGGAGTTCAGTGGGGAGTGCTCTGAGAATTCAGTGGAGAGTGTTCTGTGAGTGTTGGCTGCCATACCTGTTGTTAGCCTAATTCGGTGAAACTGGACTGGGTCTTGCTTCCCCAGTAAGAAGTGGCCAGCAGCAGGTTCCTTTCAGAAAAAAAGAATGGACCAAAGCTGTTGTCATAATGCACAGAAAATGACCCAGTGTATTTTCTTGGCTGGTTTGAGTATGCAAGTCTACTGATTTCACAGGAGGAATATACTGATTTTGACATATTGCCTGGAATTCCAGCTTCAAGATAACACATTTCCCTGCACATTTAGAACTGCATAGAGACACTCCTAGTGCACAGACATGGTCTCATTTGAGAAGCCAAGATATCTGTGGAGAGTGCTCTGTGAATCTGGATGGGCAAGCCTGATTAGGTGAAATGTACTGTCCTGACCTCGCAGAAAGAAGTGCCAAGGAGCCTGATTCAGAAGTGAAATTGCTCAGTCGTGTACAACTCTTTGTGATTCCTCTCACTGTAGCCATCCAGGCTCCTTTGTCCATGGCATTTTGCAGGCAAGAGTACTGGAATGGGCTGCCCTTTCCTTCTCCAGGAGAACTTCCCAACATGGGAATCAAACCCAGATCTCCTGCATGACAGGCAGACACTTTACTCTCTGAGCCACCAGGGAGGTCCACCTGATTTTTTGAAAAATCAACTACTTAAAGAAGTTGTTCTAAGGCAGTGAGGTTTCAAAGGGTAAATGACTGATTTTGGATATCATACCTCAATTCCAGGTTCACAAAACACGTCTCCCTGTAGTTTCAAAGCTCTGTAAATTCATTCCTAGGACTAAAGCTACTATCTGTGTATGTTGACTTGGAGCTCTGTTTTTAGCCTGTTCAGCTAAAAGTGTACTGTCAGAGGACTTTCCAGCAAAAAATGGCAAGCAGCTTGTTTCTCTCAGAAAACACAAATACTTGATGAAACTTGTTGTCACAAAGAAGGGGAAAATGCACCAGTGTGTTTCCCATCAGGTTGGAGACTGCAAGTATTCCAGATTCGTTACACGAAAATAATACTTTCTCTTCAGATACCGAGTTCTAGGTTCAGAAAAATGTTTCCCATGGGTTCTGAGCTGTGCAAAGTTTCTCCTAGATCACATTACACCATTCCCTTAGAAGAGAATTCAGGAAAGAATGTTCCATGAGGGCTTCTGCTGAACCTATTTTTACCCTAAGTGGGCGAAATTACACTGTCAGATGACTTTGTAGCATTAATAAGCAAGGGCGTGTGCTTTAGAAAATGCACATGCTTAAGTGAAGTTGTGGGCATAAGGAAAAGAGAAATGAGCTCATGTGCATTTATTTCAGGCGTCAGAGTGCAAACCCCTGGCAGTCACAGGAAGAAATGCCTTTAGCACTCTCTTTTCTTGCCTTTCATTCATTGAAGGAATGTATGTTTCCCAGCATTCTGTTTGCTGAGAGCAACCCAATATTTGTAAATTTTTGCCTGGAGGTCATTTTTAAGTAAAAATTTCCCCTCATGGTTGTCACAGTAGGGAAGAATAGTGTAATTACAGGGAAAACAAACAAAAAAACCCGTTTCATCAATGTTTCTCTGTAGGAAGGATTGAGTGATCCTAGGTCTGTCTGGAAAATTCTTGGATACTACAGGGAAACATACTGAGTGTGAAACTGGATATTGGACATTGTTGGCAAAATTAGCATTTTCTCTCTGTTGACCCTAAAAAGGTGTGAGCTGGCAGCTGCCTGATAATCCATCCAGTTGATGTTTTCCTACTATAACATCAATAGGTTTGGTCAAACCTTTCCGATTTCTGATGTGAGTAGACAGCTTGAAACTCCTTGGGGCAGGATCATTTTCATTAGAATGTCAACTAATCTAGGTAACAACAGTATGGCACTCCGTACTCTTAGACAATTTCCCAAGCCTGTTTCCTTATGGGCAGACCCAATATGAGCTAGGAATGTGTTCACAAGGCTCAGAAAGTGCAGGGAAACATACTGGCTATGACTCTGGAAATTAGGGCCTCTGTACAAACTTAGAGTTCTCATATCTTAGAATCTAGACTTCCTGATAAATAGATGCCTGAAAAACACTCTTTTTTTTATGCCTTTCGTTCATCAAAGGAGCATAACTTTCCCAGCATTCTGTGTGCTGAGAGTAACACACTGCTTGAAAATGCTTGCTTGGAGGTCATTTTTCAGTAACAATTTCCCCTGACTGTGTCACCACAGGGAAGGCACCCACACTCACAGGGAAAAGCAAACAAACATCCAAACGTCTGTTCCATCAAGTTTTCTCTGTAGGAGAGATCCAGTGATCCTAGGTCTGTCTGGAAAATTCTTGGATACTTCAGGGACACAAACTGAGTGTGAACCTGGATCCTAGACCTTGTTGGCAAAATTAGCATTTTCTCTCGGTTGATCCTAAAGTGATGTGGCCTAGCAACTTCCTGAAAATCTATCCAATTGCTCTTTTCTTACTTGTGACAATATCTTTGGTCAAACCTTTGGGATTTCTGAAGCAAGCAGGTGGCTTGCAATTCCTTGCTGCTAGATCATTTCCAGTGGCATGTCAACTCATTTGGTAACAACACTAGATGGCACTCAGCACTCTCAGTATGACCTAGGAGTGGGTTCATAATGCTCGGAAAATGCAAGGAAACATCCTGGCTGTGACTCTGGAAATTAGAGCCTCTGTGGAAACATGGCATTCTCACATCTTAAAATCTAGACAGTTGCTGAAAGATATACAGCTGAAAAACACTCTATTTATTGCCATTCATTCAACAAAGGAACATAGGTTTTTCAGCACTGTGTTTGCTGAGACTAACCCACTACTTGAAAATTTTCATCCACAGTGAGGATGAGAGTCAGGCCAAAGTGAGAACAAAAGTCAAGCCTTAGTGAGGATCACAGTCAGCATGTAGTGAGGACCAGAATCAGTGCCCAGTGATGTCCAGAGTCAGCCTCTAGTGAGGATGAGTGTCAGGATGCAGAGTGCTTTGCCTCACACTTTGTGCAGGACTCTGCTTTTCACAGGGCCCTGTGTTGGTTCTTCACTGGGACCTGTGTCTGGATCCTCACTGGGACCTGCCTCATTCTGATCCTCAATATGGCCTGACTCTGGTCCTCACTGCATGTTGACACTGTTCTTTACTGGGCCCTGATATGGTCTTAACTATGATCTGACTCTGGTTCACGCTATGGATGCTTCTCTTCCTCAATAAGGCCTGACCTTCGTGCTCACTTAGGCCCTAGTGAGGATGAGACTGAGACCCTAGTGACGACCATATTCAGGCTAAGTGATGTCCAGCGTCAGGGCCAATGGAGGACCACTGTCCTCCCAGTGAGGCAGAATCGGGCTGTAGTGAGCCAAAGTGTCAGGCCATAGAAAGGACCAGAGTCAGGGCCTACAGAGGACCAGGTTGAGGATGCAGAAAGGACCAGAGTCAAGCTGTAGAGGAGACCAGGAGCAGAGCCCAGTGAGAAAAGAATCAGTGTTTAGTGAGAACCAGACACAGAGCATACTGTGAAATAGAGGAAAACAACAGAATGGGAAAGACTAGAAACTCATGACCCAGTGAGGCAAAGAGTCAGGAGATAGTGACCCAAAGTGTCAGGCCATAGATTACAGATGGGGGACTGGAATGCAAAAGTAGGAAGTAAAGAAACACCTGCAGTAACAGGCAAATTTGGCCTTGGAGTAAGGAATGAAGCAGGGAAAAGGCTAGTAGAGTTTTGCCAAGGGAACGCACTGGTGATAGCAAACACCCTCTTCCAAAAACACAAGAGAAGACTCTACACATAGACATCACCAGATGGTCAACACTGAAATCAGATTGATTATATTCTTTGCAGCCAAAGATGGAGAAGCTCTATGCAGTCAACAAAAATAAGACCAGGAGCTGACTGTGGCTCAGATCATGAACTTCTTATTGCCAAATTAAGACTTAAATTGAAGAAAGTGGGGAAAACCATTAGACCATTCAGGTATGACCTAAATAAAATCCCTTATGATTATACAGTGGAAGTGAGAAATATATTTAAGGGCCTAGATCTGATAGAGTGCCTGATGAACTATGGACGGACGTTCGTGACATTGTACAGTAGACAGGGATCAAGACCATCCCCATGGAAAAGAAATACAAAAAAGCAAAATGGCTGTCTGGGGAGGCCTTACAAATAGCTATGAAGAGAAGAGAAGTGAAAAGCAAAGGAGAAAAGGAAAGATATAAGCATCTGAGCTCAGAGTTCCAAAGAATAACAAGAAGAGATAAGAAAGCCTTCCTCAGCAATCAATGCAAAGAAATAGAGGAAAACAACAGAATGGGAAAGACTAGAGATTTCTTCAAGAAAATTAGAGATACCAAGGGAACATTTCATGCAAATATGGGCTCGATAAAGGACAGAAATGATATGGATCTGACATAAGCAGAAGATATTAAGAAGAGGTGGCAAGAATCCAAAGAGTTGAGTTCAATTCAGTTCAGTCGCTCAGTCGTGTCCGACTGTTTGTGACCCCATGAATCGCAGCACGCCAGGCCTCCTTGTCCATCACCAACTCCCGGAGTTCACTCAGACTCATGTCCATCGAGTCAGTGATGCCGTCCAGCCATCTCATCCTCTGTCATCCTCTTCTCCTCCTGCCCCCAATCCCTCCCAGCATCTGCCCCCAATCACTCCCAGCATCAGTCTTTTCCAGAGTCAACTCTTCGCATGAGGTGGCCAAAGTACTGGAGTTTCAGCTTTAGCATCAATCCTTCCAAAGAAATCCCAGGGCTGATCTGCTTCACAATGGACTGGTTGGATCTCCTTGCAGTCCAAGGGACTCTCAAGAGTCTTCTCCAACACCACAGTTCAAAAGCACCAATTCTTCAGCGCTCAGCCTTCTTCTCAGTCCAACTCTCACATCCATACATGACCACAGGAAAAACCATAGCCTTGACTAGATGGACCTTTGTTGGCAAAGTGATGTCTCTGCTTTTGAATATGCTATCTAGGTTGCTCATAACTTTCCTTCCAAGGAGTAAGTGTCTTTTAATTTCATGGCTGCAGTCACCATCTGCAGTGATTTTGGAGCCCCAAAAAATAAAGTCTGACACTGTTTCCACTGTTTCCCCATCTATTTCCCATGAAGTGGTGGGACTGGATGCCATGATTTTCGTTTTCTGAATGTTGAGCTTTAAGCCAACTTTTTCACTCTCCACTTTCACTTTCATCAAGAGCCTTTTGAGTTCCTCTTCACTTTCTGCCATAAGGGTGGTGTCATCTGCATATCTGAGGTTATTGATATTTCTCCTAGCAATCTTGATTCCAGTTTGTGTTTCTTCCAGCCCAGCATTTCTCATGATGCACTCTGCATAGAAGTTAAATAACCAGGGTGACAATATACAGCCTTGACGTACTCCTTTTCCTATTTGGAACCAGTCTGTTGTTCCATGTCCAGTTCTAACTGTTGCTTCCTGACCTGCATACAAATTTCTCAAGAGGCAGGTCAGGTGGTCTGGTATTGCCATCGCTTTCAGAATTTTCCAGTTTATTGTGATCCACACAGTCAAAGGCTTTGGCATAGTCAATAAAGCAGAGATAGATGTTTTTCTGGAAGTCTCCTGCTTTTTCGATAATCCAGTGGGTGTTGGCAATTTGGTCTCTGATTCTTCTGCCTTTTCTAAAACCAGCTTGCACATCAGCAAGTTCACGGTTCACGTATTGCTGAAGCCTGGCTTGGAGAATTTTGAGCATTACTTTACTAGCATGTGAGATGAGTGCAATTGTGTGGTAGTTTGAGCATTCTTTGGCATCGCCTTTCTTTGGGATTGGAATGAAAACTGACCCTTTCCAGTCCTGTGGCCACTGCTGAGTTTTCCAAATTTGCTGGCATAGTGAGTGCAGCACTTTCACAGCATCATCTTTCAGCATTTGAAATAGCTCCACTGGAATTCCATCACCTCCACTAGCTTTGTTTGTGTGATGCTTTCTAAGGCCCTAGATGTCTGGCTCTAGATGAGTGATCACAGATCGTGATTATTAGGGTCGTGAAGATCTTTTTTGTATAGTTCTTCTGTGTATTCTTGCCACCTCTTCTTAATATCTTCTGCTTCTGTTAGGTCCATACCATTTCTGTCCTTTATTGAGCCCATTTTGCATGAAATGTTCCCTTGGTATCTCTAATTTTCTTGAAGAGATCTCTCGTCTTTCCCATTCTGTTGTTTTCCTCTATTTTTTTTTTTTTTTTGCATTGATCGCTGAGGAAGGCTTTCTTATCTCTCCTTGCTATTCTTTGGAACTCTGAGTTCAGATGCTTATATCTTTCCTTTTCTCCTTTGCTTTTCACTTCTCTTCTTTTCATAGCTATTTGTAAGGCCTCCCCAGACAGCCATTTTGCTTTTTTGTATTTCTTTTCCATGGGGATGGTCTTGATCCCTGTCTGCTGTACAATGTCACAAACGTCCGTCCATAGTTCATCAGGCACTCTATCTATCAGATCTAGGCCCTTAAATATATTTCTCACTTCCACTGTATAATCATAAGGGATTTGATTTAGGTCATACCTGAATGGTCTAGTGGTTTTCCCTACTTTCTTCAATTTAAGTCTGAATTTGGTAATAAGGAGTTCATGATCTGAGCCACAGTCAGCTCCTGGTCTTGTTTTTGTGGACTGTATAGAGCTTCTAAATCTTTAGCTGCAAAGAATATAATCAATCTGATTTTGGTGTTGACCATCTGGTGATGTCCATGTGTAGAGTTTTCTCTTGTGTTGTTGGAAGAGGGTGTTTGCTATGACCAGTGCATTTTTTTTTTTTTTTTTTTGGCAAAACTCTATTAGTCTTTGCCCTGCTTCATTCCATATTCCAAGGCCAAATTTGCCTGTTACTGCAGGTGTTTCTTGACCTCCTACTTTTGCATTACAGTCCCCTATAATGAAAAGAACATCTTTTTTGGGTGTTAGTTCTAAAAGGTCTTGTAGGTCTTTATAGAACCATTCAACTTCAGCTTCTTCAGCATTACTGGTTGGGGCATAGACTTGGATTACTGTGATATTGAATGGTTTGCCTTGGAAACAAACAGAGATCATTCTGTCGTTTTTGAGATTGCATCCAAGTACTGCATTTTGGACTCTTTTGTTGACCATGATGGCTACTCCATTTCTTCTGAGGGATTCCTGCCCACAGTAGTAGATACAATGGTCATCTGAGTAAAATTCCCCCATTCCAGTCCGTCTTAGTTCACTGATTCGTAGAATGTCGACATTAACTCTTAACATCTCTTGTATGATCACTTCCAATTTGCCTTGATTCATGGACCTGACATTCCAGGTTCCTATGCAATATTGGTCTTTACAGCATCGGACCTTGCTTCTATCACCAGTCACATCCACAACTGGGTATTGTTTTTGCTTTGGCTCCATCCCTTCATTCTTTCTGGAGTTATTTTTCCACTCATCTCCAGTAGCATATTGGGCACCTACTGACCTGGGGAGTTCCTCTTTCAGTATCCTATCATTTTGCCTTTTCATATTGTTCATGGGATTCTCAAGGCAAGAATATTGAAGTGGTTTGCCATTCCCTTCTCCAGTGGACCACATTCTGTCAGATCTCTCCACCATGACCCGCCCATCCTGGGATGCCCCACTGGCATGGCTTAGTTTCATTGAGTTAGACAAAGCTGTGGAAGAACTGTATAAAAAAGAGCTTCACGACCCAGATAATCATGATGGTGTGGTCACTCACCTAGAGCCAGACATCCTGGATTGTGAAGTCAAGTGGGCCTTAGAAAGCATCACTACGAATAAAGCTAGTGGAGGTGATGGAATTTCAGTGAAGCTATTTCAAATCCTGAAAGATGATGCTGTGTAAGTGCTGCTCTCAATATGCCAGCAAACTTAGAAAACTCACTGTGGCCATAGGACTGGAAAAGGTCAGTTTTCATTCCAATCCCAAAGAAAGGCAATGCCAAAGAATGCTCAAACTACCACACAATTGCACTCATCTCACGTGGTAGTAAAGTAATGCTCAAAATTCTCCAAGCCAGGCTTCAGCAATATGTGAACTGCAAACTTCCAGATGTTCAAGCTGGTTTTAGAAAAGGCAGCAGAACCAGAGATCAAATTATTATACAGAGTGAAGTAAACCAGAAAGAAAAACACCAATACAGTATACTAACGCATATATATGGAATTTAGAAAGATGGTAACAATAACCCTGTATACGAGATAGCAAAAGAGACACTGATGTATAGAACAGTCTTTTGGACTCTGTGAGAGAGGGAGAGGGTGGGATGATTTGGGAGAATGGCATTGAAATACGTATAATATCATATATGGAACGAGTTACCAGTCCAGGTTCGATGCACGATACTGGATGTTTGGGGCTGGTGCTCTGGGACAACCCAGAGGGATGGGGATGGAGGAGGGAGGAGGATTCAGGATGGGGAACACATGTATACCTGTGGCAGATTCATTTTGATGTTTGGCAAAACCAGTACAATATTGTAAAGTTTAAAAATAAAATAAAATTCAAATTGCCAACATCCACTGGATCATGGAAAAAGCAAGAGACTTCCAGAAAAACATCTATTTCTGCTTTATTGACTATGCCAAAGTCTTTGACTGTGTGGATCACTATCAACTGTGGAAAATTCTGAAAGAGATGGGAATACCAGACCACCTGACCTGCCTCTTGAGAAACCTATTTGCAGGGCCAGAAGCAACAGTTAGAACTGGACATGGAACAACAGAGTGGTTCCAAATAAGAAAAGGAGGATGTCAAGGCTGTATATTGTCACCCTGCTTATTTAACTTATATGCAGAGTACATCATGAGAAATGCTGGGCTAGAAGAAGCACAAACTGGAATCAAGATTGCCGGGAGAAATATCAATAACCTCAGATATGCAGATGACACCACTCTTATGGCAGAAAGTGAAGAGGAACTGAAAAGGCTCTTGATGAAAGTGAAAGAGGAGAGTGAAAAAGTTGGCTTAAAGCTCAACATTCAGAAAACGAAGATCATGGCATCTGGTGCCATCAGTTCATGGGAAATAGATGGGGAAACATTGGAAACAGTGTCAGACTTTATTTTTTGGGGCTCCAAAATCACTGCAGATGGTGATTGCAGCCATGAAATTAAAAGATGCTGGCTGGCGGATTCATTTTGATATTTGGCAAAACTAATACAATTATGTAAAATTAAAAAATAAAATAAAATTAGAAAAAAAAAAAGATGCTTACTCCTTGGAAGGAAAGTTATGACCAACCTAGATAGCATATTCAAAGGCAGAGATATTACTTTGCTAACAAAAGTCTGTCTAGTCAAGGCTATGGTTTTTCCAGTGGTCATGTATGGATGTGAGAGTTGGACTGTGAAGGAAGCTGAGCACCGAAGAATTGATGCTTTTGAACTGTGGTGTTGGAGAAGACTCTTGAGAGTCCCTTGGACTGTAAGGAGATCCAACCCATCCATCCTAAAGGAGATCAGTCCTGGGTGTTCATTGGAAGGACTGATGCTAAAGCTGAAACTCCAATACTTTGGCCACCTCATGTGAAGAGTTGACTCTTTGGAAAAGACCCTGCTGCTAGGAGGAATTGGGGGCAGGAGAAGAAGAGGACAACAGAGGATGAGATGGCTGGATAGCATCACTGCCTTGATGGACTTGAGTCTTAGTGAACTCCAGGAGTTGGTGATGGACAGGGAGGCCTGGCGTGCTGTGATTCATGGGGTCATAAAGAGTCAGACATGACTGAGTGACTAAACTGAACTGAAGGATGAGTCAGGCAGAAGTGAGGATGAGGGTCTATCACTACTGAAGATGAGAGTCAGGCCAATGTGAGGATGAGAGTCAGGCCCTATTAGAAATGATGTTCAAGCCCTAGTGATGATGAGGATCATGCTGCAGTGAGGACAGAATCAGTCAGTGTGAGGACCAGAATCAGAGCCTAATGAGGACCACAGTCAAAGTGAGGTAATGTCCCAGGCCTTAGAGATGATCAAGTCAGGCCATAGAGAAGACCAGAGTGAGTGGCCACTTAGCACCAGGGTCAGGTAGTGAGGACCAGATTCAGCGCTGAGTGAGCAGCAGTGTCAGTGTCCTATGAGGACAAGATTTATGAGAGTGAGGCAGAGTCAGGTTGTGGTGACCCAAAGTCTCTGCCTTAGAGGAGAGAGTCAAGCTGTGGTAAAAATGAGAGTCAGGCCAAACTGACGATTAGAGTCAGTCCCTAGTGAGGATCAGAGTCAAGATGTAGTGAGGATCAGAATCAGGGTCCAGTGAGGATGAGACTCCAGGCACATTGAGGTCCAGTGTCAGATATAGTTAGGACGAGTGGCAGAATGTAGGCAAGACAACAGTCAGGCCCTAGTGGGATGAGACTCAAACTGTAATGAGGACCTGAATCAGGACATCAGTTCAGTTCAGTTCAGTCACTCAGTCATGTCCAACTCTTTGCGACCCCATGAATCACAGCACGCCAGGCCTCTGTCCATCACCAACTCCCAGAGTTCACTCAAATTCATGTCCATCGAGTTGGTGATGCCAATACAGCCATCTCATCCTCTGTCGTCCCCTTCTCCTCCTGCCCCCAATCCCTCCCAGCATCAGAGTCTTTTCCAATGAGTCAACTCTTTGCATGAGGTGGCCAAAGTATTGGAGTTTCAGCTTTAGCATCAGTCCTTCCAATGAACACCCAGGCTTGATCTCCTTTAGGATGGACTGGTTGGATCTCCTTGCAGTGCAAGGGACTCTCAAGAGTCTTCTCCAACACCACAGTTCAAAACTGAGGGCCATATTAAGGCTGCAGTGATGTCCAGCATCAGGGCCCACTGAGGACCAGTGTCAGTTCCCAGTGAAGCAAAGAGTCAGGGTGGTGTGAGGACCAAAGTCAGACCCAGTGAAGCAAAATGCCAGGCAACGGTGAGGCAAAGAGTTGGGCTGTCAGAAGACCAGAGTCAGACTGAGGACCAGATTCAGGATGTAGAAAGGACCAGATTCAAGCCATAGAGTGGGCCAGGATCAGAACCAGTGAGGAACAGAATCAGTGCCTAGAGAGGAAGAGAGTTAGGGTGTAGAGGATGAGAATCAGGTCCTTGTGAGCATGACAATCAGGGCCTATTGAAACAAGTCTTGAAATGGTCAGGACTAGAGTTACGCTGTAGTAAGGACCCAAATCAGAGACCAGTGAGGAGCACTGTCTGTCTCCAGGGAGGACGAGTTTAATGGTCCAGTGAAGCAATGAGTCAGGAAGTAGTGTCACAAAGTGTCAGGCAGAGGACAGAGACAGACCCTGTTGAGGACGAGAGTTGGGGCAAAGTGAGGAAGAGTGTCAAGCCCTAGTGAGGACCATAATCAGGGCTCAGTTAGGACCAGACTCAGGGCTCAGTGAAAATCTGAGTCAGAGACTAATGAGGACAAAATTCAGGAGGTGGAGAGGACAAGAGTCAGAAAAAAAATGAGGATGAGAGTCAGACCCTAGTGAGGACTAAGGTCAGGCAATAGTGAGGGCCAGAGCCAGGCTGTAGTGAAGACTAGCATAAGAGCCCAGTGAGGACCAGAATCAGGGCCCAGTGAGGACAGGGTTCAGGCTATAGACAGGACTAGATTGAGACTGTAATGAGGACGAGAATCAGGCCACAGTGAGGACCAAAGTCAGGTAGTAATAAAGAAGAGAATGAGGCCATAGAGAGGACCAATGGGAGGGCTTAGTGAGGACCAGAGGGATGCCAGAGAGAACCCGAGTGAGGCCAGAGTGAGGACTAGTGTGAGGACATAGTGAGGACATGTGTGAGGCCATAGTGAAGATGAAATCAGTCCCTTGTGAGGAAATCAGTCCCTAGTCAGTCCCTAGTAGACATGACCTTTGGCCCTAGTGATGATGGGAATGGTGCTGTATATGAGGCAGGGTTGGTCTGTAGTGAGAACCAGAATCAGGGCCTAATGAGGACCAGAGTGAGGCCCAGTGAGGCAATGGGTCAGGCCGCAGACAGGTAGAGGCTCAGGCCATAGAGACCACCAGAGTCAGGGCCCAGTGAGGATCAGAGTCAGGGCCCAGGGAAGAACCATGTCAATCTCCAGTGACAACAAGATTCATGAACCAGTGAGTCAGAGTCAGGTCATAGTGACACAAAGGTTCAGGCCATAAGGACAGAGTCAGGCCATGGTGAGGACAAGAGTTGGCCCTACTGAAGATGAGAGTCAGGCACAAGTGAGGATGAGAGTCAGGCCCTAGTGGATCAGAGGACGTAGTGAGGACCAGAGTGAGGCCAGAGTGAGGACATGTCTGAGGCCATGGTGAAGACGAAAGTCAGGCCCTTGTAGATATGAATTTCAGGCCTTAGTGAAAATGAGGATTATGCTTTAGTGAGGACAGAGTCAGTGTATAGTGAGGACAAGATCAGGGCCTAGTGAGGACCAGAGTCAGGACCTGTGAGTCTATGTCCTTAGAGAACCTGTCCATTAGAGGACCAGAGTCAGTCTGTAAAGAGGGCTAGAGTCAGGTCAAAGTGAGGAGTAAAGTTAGGTCATAGCGAAGACCCAAGTCAGGGCCCATTCAGGACCACACTCATGGCCTAGGAGGACCAGTGTCAGGCTGTAGGGAGGACCAGAGTCAGGTCCCAGTGAGGACCAAACTCATGGCCTATTGATGATCAGAGTTACGCACTATTAAGACAAGAATCAGCGTGTAGTGAAGAAAAGTGTCAGGCACATCAGAAAGGACAGAGTTAAGCCATAAAGAGGATAAGAGTCAGTCTGTAGTGAGAACACAACAGCTGTAGAGAGGACTTTATCAGGGCCCAGTGAAGACAAGATTCAGGGTTCAGTGAGAACCTGATTCATGGCCAAGTGAGGACAGAGTCAGGCCCAGCTAGGACAGGGTCAGGGCCACCTAGGACAGAGTCAGGCCCTAGTGAGGATGAGAGTTAGGCCCCAGTGAGGACAGAGTCAGGCCATAATGAGGACAAGAGTCAGGCACAGTGAGGACGAGAGTCAGGCACCCATGAAGACAGAGTCAGTGGCTGGTGAGCCCAGAGTCAGGCTCCAGTGATGACAGATTCAGCCCCTAGTGAGGACAGAGTCAGGCCCTAGTGAGGACAGAGTCAGGCCCTATTGAGAACAGAATCAGGCCTTAGTGAGGTTAAAGTCAGGCCCCAGTGAGGACAGAGTCAGGCCCTAGTGAGGACAGAGTCAGGCCCTAGTGAGGACAGAATCAGGCCTTAGTGAGGTTAAAGTCAGGCCCCAGTGAGGACAGAGTCAGGCCCTAGTGAGGAGAAGAGTCAGCCTGTGATGAGGACCAGAATCAGATCCCAGTTGACGACTGGAATCAGTATCAGTGAGGCAAAGTGCAGTCCATATTTAGGCAAAGACCAGGTCATAGAGTGGACCAAAGTAATGGAGTAGAGAGGATGAGAGTCAGTACACAGTAGGGTGAGTATCAGGGCTATGTGAGGACCAGAGTCAGGCCCAGTGAGTCAAGTTGTGAGGCAAGTCAAACAAGAAGAGGGAAGTTGGAAGGGGGTTCAGGATGTGGAACCCATGTACACCCATGGCTGATTGATGTCAATGTATGGCAAAACCACTACAATATTGTAAAGTAATTAGCCTCCAATCAAAATAAATAAATTAAAAAAAAAAGAAAAGAAAAAAAAATGAGGAAAGGAGTCAGTCTATAGCGAGAACCAGAGTCAAGATATGTAGACGACCAGTGTCAGTGCCCAGCGAGGAACTGATTCAGGGCCGAGTGGCAACCATTCAGGACACAGTGAGGACAAGAGTCAGGTCTTAGTGAGGAGGAGAATCATGACATAGTGAGGATAAAAGTCTTAGTGAGGAATGTTCTCCATCTCCAGTGAGGGCAAGAGTCAGGTCCTAGTGAGGCAAAGAGTGAGGTCATAGTGAGGCAAAATGTCAGGACATAGAGGAAAGAGTCAGACCTTTGTGAGGACGAGAGTCTGGTGGTGGTGAGGATGAGAGTCAGGCTAAAGTCAGCAAGAGAGACAAGCCCTAGTGAGCATGAGAGCCAGGCCAAAGACAGACAATAGTCAGACCCAGGTGAGGAACAGAGTCAAGCAGTAGTCAGGATAAGAATCAGGATGCAGTGAGGGCCACAGACAGTGCCCGGTGAGGACTAGAGTCAGGACGTAGAGAGGAGGAGAGTTTCAGGCACTAGTGAGGATGAGGGTCAGGCCGGAGAGGACAAGAGTCAGGCCCTGGTAGGAGGAGAGTTAAGTGGTAGTCAGGACCAGAATCAGGGTGCAGTGAGGACCACAGAGAGTGTATAATGAGGATGAGTGTCAGGACGTAGAAAGGACCAGAGTCAGGTCACAGTGAGGCAAAGAATAACCGTTGTGAGGCTAAGAGTCAGGCTGTAGAGAGGACCAGATTCAGGCTATAGTGAGAACTGGGGTCAGCCCGTAGTGAGGACAAGAGTCAGCATATTGTGAAAAACAGTGTCAGGGCACAGAGAGAATCAGACTGAGGTACTTGAGAGGAAAAGAGTGAGGATGAGTGAGGACCAGAGACATGCCATAGCGAAGACCAGCGTCGTGCCATAGTGTGAAACTTAGTCTGGCCCTGAGAGGAATGAGTAAAGTTGTAGAGAGGACTGCAGTCAGGCCATACTGAGGACCAGAGCCAGGCTCTAGAAAGGACCAGAGTAAGGGCCCAGTGAGGACCCAACTCAGGGCCCACTGAGGCAAAGCATCAGACTGGAGTGAGTCAAAGGTTCAGGCTGTAGATAGGAACAGAGTCAGGCCGTAATGAGGGCTAGAGTTCTGCCATAGTGAGGACTGATTCAGGCTCTAGACAGGACCAGATTCAGTCCATAGAGAGGTTCAGAGTCAATCCATAGAGAGGACCACATTCAGAGCAGAGAGAATCAGGGTCAGTGCATTTGAGGAGAAGAGTCAGTGCTGAATGAGAAGCATGTCAGGTAATAGGAAAGAGTGAGGAAGAAGAGGGACCATAGCTAGTTCTTAGTGAGGACCAGAATGAGGACATATTGAGGACAGAGTGAGGACCAGTGTGAGGATATTGTGAAGACCACAGTGAGGCCTTACAGAGAAGAGAGTAAGATCCTAGTGAGCACGTGACTCAAGCCATAGTTAGGATGGGTCAGGCTGTGGTGAGGACTAGAGTCAGGGTCAGTGAAGCAAAGCATCAGGCCGTAGTGAGGCAAAGAACCAGGTCGTAGAGAGGACTGGAGTCAGACCAGAGAGGACCAGGATCAGAGCCCAGTGAGAACAGAATCAGTGATTGTCAGAGTCTGGGTGAACCAAGGCGAGAGTCAGGCCCTAGTGAGCTCGAGAGTCAGGCCACAGTAAGGCAATGTCAGGTCATAGTCTACAGAGTTAGGCCCCGGTAAGGATAAGAGTCAGGCTGTGGTGGGGAAGAGAGTCAGGTCAAAATGAAATGGAGAGTCAGCCCCTAGTACAACCAGAGTCAAGCCATCAGATCAGATCAGTCGCTCAGTTGTGTCTGACTCTTTGCAACCCCATGAATCGCAGCACGCCAGGCCTCCCTGTCCATCACCAACTCCCAGAGTTCACTCAGACTCACGTCCATCGAGTCAGTGATGCCATCCAGCCATCTCATCCTCTGTCATCCCCTTCTCCTCCTGCCCCCAATCCCTCCCAGCATCAGAGTCTTTTCCAATGAGTCAACTCTTTGCATGAGGTGGCCAAAGTACTGGAGTTTCAGCTTCAGCATTATTCCTTCCAAAGAAATTCCAGGGCTGATCTCCTTCAGAATGGACTGGTTGGATCTCTTTGCTGTCCAAGGGACTCTCAAGAGTCTTCTCCAATACCACAGTTCAAAAGCATCAATTCTTCGGCACTCAGCCTTCTTCACAGTCCAACTCTCACATCCATACATGACCACTGGAAAAACCATAGCCTTGACTAGACGAACCTTTGTTGGCAAAGTAATGTCTCTGCTTTTGAATATGCTATCTCGGTTGGTCATAACTTTCCTCCCAAGGAGTAAGTGTCTTTTAATTTCATGGCTGCAGTCACCATCTGCAGTGATTTTGGAGCCTAGAAAAATAAAGTCTGACACTGTTTCCACTGTTTCCCCATCTATTTCCCATGAAGTGGTGGGACTGGATGCCATGATCTTTGTTTTCTGAATGTTGAGCTTTAAGCCAACTTTTTCGCTCTCCACTTTCACTTTCATCAAGAGGCTTTTGAGTTCCTCTTCACTTTCTGCCATAAGGGTGGTGTCATCTGCATATCTGAGGTTATTGATATTTCTCCTGGCAATCTTGATTCCAGTTTGTGTTTCTTCCAGCCCAGCATTTCTCATGATGTACTCTGCATAGAAGTTAAATAACCAGGGTGACAATATACAGCCTTGACGAACTCCTTTTCCTATTTGGAACCAGTCTGTTGTTCCATGTCCAGTTCTAACTGTTGCTTCCTGACCTGCATACAAATTTCTCAAGAGTCAGATCAGGTGGTCTGGTATTCCCATTTCTTTCAGAATTTTCCACAGTTTATTGTGATCCACACAGTCAAAGGCTTTGGTGTAGTCAATAAAGCATAAATACATGTTTTTCTGGAACTCTCTTGCTTTTTCCATGATCCAGTGGATGTTGGCAATTTGATAACTCAATGAAACTAAGCCATGCCCGTGGGGCAACCCAAGACAGGTGGGTCATGGTGGAGAGATTTGACACAATGTGGTCCACTGGAGAAGGTAATGGCAAACCACTTCAGCATTCTTGCCTTGAGAACCCCATGAACAGTCAAGCCATAGTGAGGAACAAAGTCAGAGTCCAATGAAAATCAGACTCATGGTGCAGTGAACACAAGAGTCAGCATCTAATGAGGACAAGTATCAGGACAGGACATAGACAGTATGAGATTCAGGCACAAGTGAGGATGAGAATCAGGCCCTAGTGAGGACCAGTGTCAGGCACAAGTGAGAACCAGAGTCGGTCTGTAGTGTGGACTCACGTCCAAGCCCCATGAGGAACAGATCCAGGGCCCAGTGAGGAATAGAGTCAGGTCATAGGGAAATAAAAAGTGAGGCTGTTATGAGGCAGAGAGTCTGGCTGTAGAGAGGATGAGAATCAGGCCACATTGAAGACCTGAGTCAGGATGTACAGAGGAGCAGATTCAGTGCCCAGTGAGGACCAGACAGGACCCAAGTTACGGCCAGTGATCAAATCTTCAAGACAGAGTGAGACAAATAGTCAACTGTTAGAGAGGACCAGAGTCAGGCTGTAGTAAGCAACAGAGTCTGGCTGTAGTGAAGAACAGGGTCAGGCCATAGTGGGACCGGAGTCAAACTGTCGAGAGAACGAGACTCAGGGCCCAGTGAGGACCCAAAGCAGGGCCCAGTGAGGAAAACGTCAGGTCAAGTGAGGGAAAGAAACAGGCTGTAGAGAGGAGCAGAATCAGGCCACAGGCCACACTGAGGATGAGATTCAGGCCATAGAGAGGCACGCCATGGAGAGGACCAGAGTCAAGCCACAGAGGGAACCATATTCAGGGCCCAGTGAGGACCAGGGTCAATCAGTAGTGAGGACAGGTGTCAGGGTCCAGTGATGATAAGAGTAAGGCTGTAGTGAGGCAAAGAATCAGGAAGCTCTTAGGCAAAATTCAGGCCATAGAAAAGACCAGAATAGGCTATAGTGAGGATGAGAGTCAGGCCCTAGTGAAGACCAGAGTCAGGCCAGAGTGAGGTCCGTTGTCAGTGCCCATTCAGGAGCAGATACAGGGACCAGTAGTACTGGATTTAGACTGTAGAGAAGACCAGAGTTGGGGAACAGTGAGAACCACAGTCAGGGCCTTTTGAGGACCAGAGTCAGGCCCCAGCAAGTCAAAGAATCAGGCAGGAGAGAGGACCAGAGTCAGGTTGTAGTGAGGACCAGACTCATGTCCCAGTGAGAAACAGTGTCAGGCTCCAGTGGGGCCAAGAATCAAGCCCAAGCCAGGTAAAGAGGCAGGCCATAGTGAGGCAAAGAGGTCACCCTACATCCCAGACGATGTACCTGGTGTCACATGTCCAGGTGACAGAGTGACGCCCCTGTCCCAGATCCTGTTGCTGCTGCTGCTAAGTCACTTCAGTTGTGTCTGACTCTGTGCAACCCCATAGACCAGGCTCCTCCATCCACGGGATTCTCCAGGAAAGAACGCTGGAGTGGGTTGCCATTTCCTTCTCCAATGCATGAAAGTGAAAAGTGAAAGTGAAGTCGCTCAGTCGAGTCCGACTCTGAGCGACCCCATGGGCTGCAGCCCACCAGGCTCCTCCATCCATGGGAGTTTCCAGGCAAGAGTACTGGAGTGGGTTGCCATTGCCTTCTCCGTCCCAGGTCCTTTACCTGTGGTCAAATGTCGTCAGTCTCCAGGATGACCACCTCCCACACCCTGTACCTGAGTCACACATCCACAGTCTCCAGGGTGAACTGACCCTCCAGACCCTGTACTTGTGTTCACACATCCACAGTCTCTACAGTGATGCCCCTCCCCAGAACCATTACCTGGGGTCACAATCCATAGTCTCCAGAGTGATTCCAACACCAGACACTGTACCTTGGAGCATGCATCCAGAGTTTCCAGGGTGATCCCCCCTCCCCAGACCCTGTACCTGGGTCCACATATCCACAATTTCCAGGGTGAAACCACTTTCATGACCCTGTACCTGGGGTCAAAGGTCCACAGTCTTCAGGGTGACCCCAACTCCAGAACCTGCATCTGGGGTCACATTTCCACAGTTGTCAGTGTGATCCCACCTCACAAACCATTTACCTGTGGTCACATGTCCACAGTCTCTAGGGTATACCCCTCCCAGACACTTTTCTTGGGGTCACAAGTCCACAGTTTCCATGGTGATCACCTTCTTAAAGACCCTGTTCCTAGGTTCAAATGTCTGCAGTTTCCAGGGTGACCACCTCCGAGACCCTGTACCTGGGTTCAGATGTCTTGTCTTTAGGGTGACCACCTCCCAGACCCTGTTCCTGGGTCACACATCCACAGTCTCCAGGGTAAATCCACCCTCCAGAACCTGTACTTGGTATCACACATACACAGTCTCCAGGGTGACACCCCTCACAGACCCTGAAACTAGGGTCACATATCCATGGTCTTCAAGGTGATCCCACCTCCCAGACCCTTCAGCTGGGGTCACATGTCTGCTGGCTCCAGAGTGACACATACTCCAAGATCCTGAATCTGGGGTCACATCCACAATCTCAAGGGTGACACCACCCAAGACCCTGTATCTGGGGTCACACATCCACTGTCTCCAGGGTGACACCCTCCCAAGATGTACCTGAGGTCACATGTTTCCCAGGCGCAGTACCTGCTGTCACAAAGTCCACCATCTCCAGGGTGACCCCACTCCCAGACCCTACACCTGAGGTTTCACCTTCAAAGTCTCCAGGGTGACAAATGTCCCAGAGGCTGCCATGGGGTCACACGTTCACGGTCTCCAGTATGGCCCCATCTCACTAGAACTTGTACCTGGGCACACATGTCCACAGTATCTAACATAACCCCATCTGTCAGATCTTTTACCTGTGGTCAAACATCCAGTCTCCAGGATGACCACAGCTGCCAGGCCGTGTCCCTGTGGTAACACATCCAGAGTATCCACGGTGACCCCCTCCCCTTTTGCAGCACCTGAGAACACATGTCCACAGTCTCTTAGTCACCCCCCTCCCAGACCCTGTACCTGGGGAAAAAGTCTGTAGTCTCCAGGGTGACCACTCCCAGGCACTGTTCCTGTCATCCCATGTCCAGTCTCTAGGGTGATCTCCTTCCCAAATTCTGCATCTATAGTCACATGTCCACTGTCTCCAGGATGACCCCACCTCCCAGACCTTGCATCTGGGATCACACGTCTACAGTCTCTAGGGTGACCATCTCCCTGACCCATCTTGGAGTCAAATGTCTACATTCTCCAGAGTGACACCCTCCTAGAACCTGTACCTGGGGTCAAACATCCACATACTCCAAGGTGACCCCTTCTCCCAGACACTGAATTTGGTGTCACACATCCAGACTCCAGGGTGACACCGCCTCCTAGAACCTGTACTGGGGGACACACATACACAGTCTCCAGGGTGACCCTACGCAGTTGCTGCCCCTGTGGTCACATGTCCAGAGTCTCCATGGTGAAGCCCTCCCAAACCTGCACCTGAGGTCACATGTTCAGTCTCCATGGTGATCCTGCCTCCCAGACCCTACACCTGGCATCTCAGGTCCACAAGCTCCAGCATGAACCCCCCCAGAGCTTGCACCTGGGTTCACATGTCCACAGTCTCCAGGGAGACACCTCTCCCAAGATCCCATACCTGGGGTTACACATCCAAAGTCTACAGGGTGATATCCCCCCAGACACTGTAAATGGGGTCACACATCCAAGTCTTCAGGGATCCCCCTTCACCAGAAACTGAAACTGGCATCACACGTCCACAGTATCCATGGTGAGCCCTCACAGAACCTGCTCCTTGGGTCACACAACCATAGTCAAGGGTGACAACCTTCCTAGACACTGCACCTGGTTTCTCAGGTCCACAGTGTCCAGGGTGACCCCATTTCACAAGAACTTGTACCTGGAGTCACATATCCACAATCTCTAGGTTACCCCATTTCACCAGACCTCTTGACTGTGGTCACACATCCAAGTCTCCAGGGTGCCCACAACTTCTAAGCACTGAACCTGGGGTCATAGGTCCACAGTTTTCAGGGTGATACAACTCATACCCTATAAATGGGGTAACAAGTCTACAGTCTGCATGGTGACATGCTCCCAGACCCTGTACCTGGAGTCACATGTTTACAGTTCCCAGGGTGACACCTCCCAGACACTGTACCTGGGGTCACACATACAAAGTATCCAGGGTGATGCCCAATCCCCAGACCCTATACCTAGGGTCACAGGTCTATAGTCTCCAGGGTACTCCTCTCCCAGACCCTGCACCTGGCGTCACATGTCCACAGCTCCAGGGTGACCCCTTCAAAGTAACTGCACCTGGGGTCACATGTCAGGATTCTCCTTGGTGACATCATCCCAGACCATGAACCTGGGTTCAGACATTGACAGTCTCCAGGGTGATCCCAACTCATCAAAACTTCTACCTGGGTTCACATTTCCAGTTTCCTATGTGACCCCCCAACCAGCCCCAGTACCTGGGTTCACAGTCCACATTCTCCAGGGAAACACCCTCCCAGACCCTGTGCCTGGGGTAACACCTCCACAGTTTCAAGGGTGACCATACCTCCCAGAACCTGTACATGGGACACACTTCAACAGTATCCAGACAGACCCCACTTCCCAGACCCTGCACCTGCGTTGGCACATTTGTAAGCTCCAAGGTATCCCCTTCCCTGACCTTGGACCTGTGGTCACATGTCCACAGTCCCCAGGCTGACCCCACCTCCCAGATCCTGCACCTGGGATTACATGTCCTATGTCTCCAGGTTGATCCCTCCTGACCCTGGACCTGGGATGATATTTCCACATTCTCTAGGGTGACACTTCTCCCCAGACCCTTTACCTGGGGTCACACGTCCACAGCATCCAGGCTTACTCCACAGCCCCCTCCCAGACCTTGCACCTGTGGTCACAGGTCCACAGTATCTAGGGTGACAATACCCCCCAGATTGTGTACATGGGGTCACGTCCACATTCTCCAGGGTGACACAACCTCCCTGACTCTGTATGGGGTATCCACAACCACAGTCTTCAGGATGACCATCCTCCCACACCCTGCACCTGGATTCTCATGTCCACGGTCTCCAGGGTAAACCCTTCCCAGACCCTTCACCTGGCGTCACTCGTCCATGGGCCCCAGGTTGAACCTTCACAAGTACCTGCACCTGGGGTCACATGTCCACAGTATCCTTGATGACATCCCTCCCAGACCCTGTACCTGGGATCACATTTCCAGTTTCCAGGGTAACCTCCCCTCCCAGAACCTACATGTTGGGTCACACATACACAGTCTCCAGGGTGACCCCACCTCACCAGAATTTTTATTTTGGGTCACATGTCCACAGTGTCCAGGGTGAAACACCACCACCCCCCCACCCCGCCACCCTCAGACCCTGTACCTGTGGCCACATGTCCACGGACTTCAGGGTGACTCACCACACCTGTTTGAGCACCTGGGATCATTTGTCCACAGTCTTCAGGGTAATCTCCCCTCACAAACCCTACACCTGATGTCACATGTCCACAGTTTCCATGGTGACAACTTCTCAGACCCTGTAGCTGAGGTAACATGTCTTCAGTCCCCAAGGTGACCCCTTCCAAGCACTGTCTTTGGGTTCACAGGTCCACAGTCTCTTCTGTGACCTTCCTCTCATATGCTGTACCCGGGGTCAAACATCCACAGTCTCCAGGGTGACAACCATCCCAGATCCTGTACCTGTTGTCATATTTCCACAATATCCAGGGTGATTCCCTGCCCAGATACTGCACCTGGTGTCATATGTCCACAGTCTCCAGCATGACCTACCTCAGACCCCGCCCCTAGGGTAACACGTACACCATCTCCAGGTGACCTCACCTCCCAGATGATGTACCTTGGGTCAGATGTCAGACTCCAGGGTGAGTAACCTCTCAAGTCCCTGCACCTGGGGTTACACTTCCACATTCCTCAGAGTGACCCCACCTCCCAGACCCTACACCTGGGTTCAAATGTCCAGTCTCCAGGTTGACCCCACTTCCAAGACCCTGACCCTGGTGTCACTCGTCCACAGTCTCCAGGGTGAACCCACCTCCCAGACAATGTACCTGACATTACATTTCCAGTTTCCAGAGTAAACCCACCTCCCATACCTTACACCTGGGGTCACATGTCCACAGTCTCCACGATGAAACCCTCCCAACACCGCACCTGGATCGTACGTCCACAAGCTCCAGGGTGACATCCTCCCAGACCCTGAACTGGGGTCACAGGTCTACAGTCTGAAGGGTGACCCCACCTTCCAGACCCTGCACCTGGCTCACACTCCAGCAGTCTCCAGACCTGCACCTGGGGTCACATTTCTACAGTCCCCTGGATGACACCTTTCCCAGGTCCTGTACCTGGGGTCCCATGTGCATAGTCTCCATGGCGAGTCCCCTCTCCCAGACCCTGTCCCTGGGGTCAGATATCTGCAGTATCCAGTGTAACTCCCCCCAGACCATAAACATGGGGTCACAACTCCACAGTTTCCAGGATGAGCCCACCTCCAGACCCTCTACCAGGAGTCATGTGTTCACAGTCTGCAGGGTAACCCCAACTCCTAGGCCCTATACCTGGAGTCACAAGTCCACAGTCTCCATGGTGACTCCCTCCAAGACCATGCATCTTGAATCACACATCAGAGTCTCCAGGGAGAGCCCCCTCACCAAATTTTGCACTTTTAGTCACATGTCCACAATGACCCCAACCCAGACTCTGTTCCTGGGGCCACATGTCCATAGGTACTACTGTGTGACCCCACATCCAATATCCAATACCTAGGGTCACACGTCCACTCTCAAGTCCCTGCACATGTCCACATTCCACAGAGTGACTCAACCTCCCAGACTCTACACCTGGGGTCACATGTCCACAGTCTCTGTGGTGAACCCCTCCAAGAACCTACCCTGGGGTACATCCACAGTCTCCTGGGTGACTCCCCTTCCCAGACCCTGTACCTGGGATCAAACTTCCAGTCTCCAAAGTGACCCCCCCTACACACCCTGCACCTGGGGTCACATGTCCAATATCTCCAGGGTGACCCACCTCCCAGATCCTGCACCTGCAGTCACATGTCCATGGTCTCCATGGTGAAACCCTCCTGACCCTGCACCTGGACCTCATGTCCACAAGCTCTAGGGTGACACTCTCCCAGACTCTGGACCAGGGTCACATGTCTAGAGGCTGAAGGGTGACCCCATCTCTCAACCCTGTACCTGCAGTGACACTTAAACAGTCTCTAGGGTGACTGCTCCTGATCCTGCAGTTGGGGTCACATTTCTACAGTCCCCGGGGTGATACTTCTCCCAGGTCATGTACCTGGGGTCACATGTGCATAGACTCCATGGTGATCCTCCTTGCAGACCTGTCCCTGGGGTCAAATATCTGCAGTATTCAGGGTAACCCCCCCAGACCATAAACATAGGGTCACACCTCCAGTTTCCAGGATGAGCCCACCTCCAGACCCTGTACCGGAGTCACATGTCCACAGTCCAGGGTAACCCTACCTCCCAGGCCATATACTTGGAGTCATGCACAGTCTCCATGGTGACCTCCTCCCAGGCCATGTACCTGGGATCACATGTCCACAGTCCTAAGGTGACCCCACCTCTGAGTCCCTACACCTGGAGTCACATGTCCACAGTCCCCAGTGTTTACCCCTCTCAGACCCTGTACCTGGGGTTACACGTCCACAGTCTCCATGGTGACCCCCTCACAGACCCTTCACATTGGTAATATGTCCAGAGTTTACAGGGTGACAAACCACCCCAAACACTTTACCTGGGGTCACACATCAACAGTCGCCTGGATATGCTTACCTCCAGACCCTGTACCTGGGGTCACATGACCACAGTTTGCAGGGTGACAGCACCTCCCTGACCCTGCACCTAGGATCGCATATCCATGGTCTACAAGGTGACTCTTTCCCACACCATGCACCTGGGGTAACATGTCAGCAATCCCAAGAGTGATCCCACTTCCCAAACCCTGCACCTGGGCTCACACAACCACAGTCTCCAGGGTGAACCCTCCCAGACCCTATACCTGTGGTTATATGTCCACAGTCTCCATGGTGACACCCCCTCCCAGACCCTGAATCTGGGGTCACACATCCACAGTCTTCAGGGAGAGGACTCCCAAACAGTGCATAGGGTTCACATATCCAAAGTCTCCTATGTGAACCCCCTTCACACCATGCACCAGGATTCACAAGTCCACAGTCTCCAGGGTGATATCCCTCCCAGACTTTGTACCTGTGGTCATATGTCCACAGTCTCCATTGTGACACCCCCTGCCACAACCTGCATCTGGGGTCACATGTTCACAGTCCACCATGGACAGTCCTCCCCAGATTTGTACATAAGGCCACAAATCCATATTCTCCAGGTGACCCAACCTCCCTGACCCTGTACTGTGGTATCATGACCACAGTGACCAAACCTCAGACCTGGCACCTGCATTTTCAGGTCCGTGTTCTCCATGATAAACCACTCCCAGACCCTGCACCTGAGGTAACATGTTCACAGTCTCCAGGGTGACCCCACCTCCCAGACCAGGTCCATGGGGACATATGTCCACAGTCTCTCGGATGAGCCCCCTCCCTAGACTCTGCACATGGGGTCACACGTTTACAGTCCCTGAGAGACCTCACCTCCCAGACCCTGTACTGGGATCATATGTCCAGTTTCCAGGGTGACCCCACTTCCTGAGACTCTGTACCTGGGGTCACACTTTCACAGTCTCCAGGGTGATCCCCTCCCGAACCTGCACCTGGGTCATACTTGCACTGTCTCTATGGTGGCATCACTGCCCAGACACTGTACCTGTGGTCACACATCCACTGTCTTCAGAGTGAGGACTCCCAGTCACTGCACCTGGGTTCACATATCCCAAAGTCTCCTATGTGACCCCTATCCCATCCCTGTACATGAAGTCACATGTCCACAGTCTACAAGGTGACCCTGACTTCCAGACCCTTTACCTGGGATCACATGTCCACAGGCTCCAGGGTGAACCCATCTCATCAGAACTTTTAGCTGTGGTCACAGATCCACAGTCTCCAGGGTGACACCCCCCCACCCCAGACCCTGTACCTGTGGTCACACGTCCACAGACTTCAGGGTGACCGCACCACACCAGTCCGAGCACCTGGGATCACATGTCTACAATCTCCAGGGTAACAACCCCTAACAGACCTACACCTGGGGGTCACATGTCCAGTTTCCAGGTTGATACCCTCCCAGACCCTTTTCCTGAGACCACATGTCTTCAAGTCCCAGGGTGTCCCCTCCCAGGTGCTGTGCTTGAGGTCATATATCCAAGTTTATACTGTGACTATCCTCCCAGACACTGTAGTTAGGTTCACACGTCCACAGTCTCCAGGCTGACACCCTTTCCCATATTCTGCACCTGGGGTCACACTTCCATGATATCCATGGTGACACCCCTGCCCAATCCTGCAACTGGTATCACATGTCCACTGTCTCCAGCATTACCTCCCTCCCAGACCCTGCACCTGGGATCACACTTCCACAGTCTCTAGTGTGACCCCCCACCCAGACTCTGTACCTGGGGTCAAATATCTGCAGTCTCTGGTGTGGCACCCCTTACAGACCCTGCACCTGCTGTCACACGTTGACAATCTCCAAGGTGACCCACCTTCAAACACCCTGCACCTGGGGTCAAACATACACAGTTTCCAGGGTGACATCCATCCCAGATCCTGAACCTGGGGTCACACATCCACAGTCCAGGGCGAGGACTCCAAAACACAGCACCTGGGTTCCCACATCCAAAATCTCCTATGTGACCCCCCACCAAATCCTACATTTGGGTTCACATGTCCACAGTTTCCCGGGACACACTCTCAGACCCTCTACCTGAAGTTACATGCCTTCAGTCCCCAGGGTGACCCTTCCCAGGCATTGTATTTGGAGTCACATGTCCACAGTCTCTACATTGACTATCCTTCCAGACCCTGTACTTGGGGTCACATGTCCACAGTCCCCAAGTGACCCTACCTCCCAGATGCTGTGCCTGGAGTCACACATCCACTGTTTCCAGGGAGACAACACCTCGCAGACCATGCACCTGGGGTCACATGTTCACAGTCTCCAGGGTGACCCCTTCCTGAACCTGCACCTGGGGTCACATTTCCACTGTCTATAGGGTGACACATGTACCCAGAGGGTGTACCTGGAATAAGATGTCCAGAATCTCCAGGGTGACCCCCTTCCAGAACCTACACCTGGGGTAACATGTCCAGAATCTTCAGGCTGACACCCTACCTTAGCCCTGGGGTCACATGTTCACAGTCACCATGGTGAACCCCGTCACAGACCCTGTACCTGAGGTCACATCTCTACCATTTCCAGGGTGACCCATTTCCCATATCATGTACATGGGGTCTCATGTCCAGTCTCCAGCCTGACTCCACCTCCCAGACTCTGTACCAGGGTTCAAAACTCCACAGTCTCCAGTATGACCCCACCTCCCAGACACTATACCTGGGGTCACACATCTGCAGTTTCCAGGGTTACCCCCTCTCTGGCCCTGCACCTAGGGTCACAGGTCCACAGTCAGCAAACCCTGCACCTGGGGTCACATGTCCAGTCTCCAGGGTGAACCCACCTCTCAGACCCTTCACCTAGGGTCACAGGTCCACAGGTTCCAGTGTGACCCCTTTGAAATACCTGCACCTGGGTTACATGTCCAGAGTCTCCTTGGTGACACCCCACCATGGCCTGGGGTCACATTTCTAGTTTTCAGAGTAACCTCCCCTCCCAGACCCTGCACCTGAGGTCACACCTCCACGGTCTCTGTAGTGACAAACCTCCCAGACCCTGCACCTGGGGTCATGTCACCACAGCCTCCAGGGTAAGTGCACCTCACCAGTACTTGTACCTTGGGTCACATGTCCACAGTCTCTAGGGTGACCCCACCTTATCAGAACTTTTACCTGTGGTCACACTTTCACAGCCTCCAGAGTGACCACCACTCCCAGACAGTGAACATTTGGTCACACGTCCATAGTCTCCAGGGTGACACAGTCCAGGACACTGAACCTGTGGTCACATATCCACAGACTTCAGGGTGACCCCACAAATACAGTCCAAGCACCTGGGATCACACATCTACAGTCTCCAGGCTAACCTTCCCTCACAGACACTACACCTGGGGTTACATTTCCAATCTCTACTGTGACTATCCTCCCAGACTCTGTACCTGGGGTCACACGTCCAGTCTCCAGGGTAACATTGCCCAGGACACTGAACCTGTGGTCACATGTCCACAGACTTCAATGTGACCCCACAACTACGGTTTGAGCACCTGGGATCACATATCCACAGTCTCCAGGGTAACCTTCCCTCACAGACACTACACTTGGGATCAAATTTCCAGTCTCTACTGTGACCGTGCTCCCAGACCCTGTACGTGGGGTTACATGTCCAGTCTCCAGGGTGCCAATCCTCCCCACATCCTGTCTGTGGAGTGACACATCCACATTCTGCAGGCTGACCCAATCTCCCTGACCCTGTACTGGGGTATCACAAGCACTGTCTCTACTGTGACCAAAACTCCCAGACTCTGCACCTGTATTCTAACATCCACGGTCACCAGGGTAAATCCCTCCCAGACCCTGCACCTGAGGTAACATGTCCACATTCTCCAGGGTGACCCTGTCTCTAAGACCCTTTACCTGGAGTCACATGTCCACTGTCTCCAGGGAGACCACATCTTGCAGACCTTGCACCTGGGATCACACGTTCACAGTCTTCAGGGTGACCCCCTCCCAAACCTGCACCTTGGGTAACATTTCCACTGTCTATAGGGTGACACACATCCCTGGAAACTGTTCCTGGCATCTCATGTCCAGAATCTCTAGGTTGACTCCATTCCAGATCCTGCACCTTGGGTAATATGTCCAGAGTCTCCAAGGTGACACCCCAGCCCAGACCCTGTACTGAGGTCACATGTCCCCCATATCCAGGGTGACCTCCTTCCAAAACCATGAACATAGGGTCACATGCCCCATCTCCAGCGTGAACCCACCTCACAAAACCTGTACTAGGTTTCAAAACTCCACAGTCTCCACGGTGATCCCACACACCAAACCCTGCACCTGGGGTCACATGTCAACAGTCTCCAGGGTGACCCCTCTCCCCAGATCCTGTAACTGGTGTCATATGTCCACAGTCTCCAGGGCTAGCCCTCTCCTAAGACCCTGCATCTGGGGTCATATGTTCACAGTCTCTGGTGTCCCCATCTCCCAGACCCTTCACCTGGTGTCACATGCCCACAGTCCCCAGGGTGACCCCACCTTCCACTATGTATGTGGTCACATATATAGTCTCCAGGGTTACTCCACCTCCAAGACCCAGTACTGGGTTCACACATCCTCAGTCTCCAGGGTGATCCCCTCTCAGACCCTGCATCTGATGTCACATGTCCACAGTCTTCAGGGTGACCCCCTTCCAAATGCTGCATTTGGGGTCACACATCCACAGTCCCCAGGATGACAACCCTGTGCAGACCCTGTACTTGCGTCACATGACCACAGTCTTCATTGTGATCCCTCTCCCAGATCCTACACCTGATGTCAAATGTCTGCAGTATCCATGATGACCCCCTCCCAGACCATTTACATGGGTCACATGTCCACAGTCTCCAGAGTCAGCCTCTTCCCCAGACACTGCACTTTGGGTCACATGTCCCCAGTCCCCAGGGTGACCCCACCACTGAGACCCTGTATCTGAGGTCCCACGTCCACAGTCTCCAGGGTTACCCAAGCTTTCAGACCCAGCACCTGGGTTTTCACATCCACAGTCTCAAGGTGACCCCCCATCCAGACACTACACCTGTGGTCACATGTACGTAGTCTCCAGGGTTACCCACTCCCAGGCCATATGCATGTTGTCACAAGTCCACAGTCTCCAGGGTCAGCCTCTTCCTCAGACACTGTACTTTAGGTCACACATTCACAGAATAAACCCATCTCCCAGAACCTGTACTGGGGGACACGTGTACACAGTCTCCTGGGAGACCCCACCTCACAAACCCTATATCTGGAGTCGCACATCCAAAGTCTCTAGGGTACCCCACCTCCTAGACCCTGGGGTCACATGTCCACAGTATCCAGGGTGACCCCTTCTTGACCCTGGACCTTGGGTCACATTTCTACAGTGTCTATTGGTGAAACCCCTCTGCAGACATTGTACCTCTGGTCACACATCCACAGTGTCTGGCCTGATCCCACCCCCCAGACTGAGCAACTAGGATCACAGTCGAGGGTAACCCCACTTCCCAAACCCTATACCTGGAGCCGCACATCCATAGTTTTCATGGTGACTCCCTTCTAGACCATGCACCTGGGTTCACATGACCACTATTTCCAGTGTGATCCCCTCCCGACCCTGCACCTAGGGTCAAATTTCCAGTTTCTAGGGTGACACTTCTCCCCAGACCCTGTACCTGGGATCACACCTGCACAGTCTCTGGGTGACCCCAGACCCTGCACCTGGGGTCACATGATCCATTTGAGTCACTGCAGAAGAATCAGGTCTTATCTTGAGATGAGGGGGAACTCAGTTTTGTTTCCATTTGTGGTGGGAAATTTGGGGTTTCTCTTGAATTACGAGGGGGATCTCAGGATTCCTCTCAAGTTGCAGCAGAAACTTGGGGTTCCTCTCTAGTTGTTGCTGGAAACTAGGGGTTTCCTCTAGCATCGCCACAGGGGACTCAGAGCTCCTCTCAAAGTGCAGCAGGAAATCAGTGTTCCTCTGGATTTGCAGCATGGGATGCAGGATTCCCCTGGAGTAGTGGCAGGGAACTCAGGGTTCTTCTTGAGTTTGGTTGGTACTCAGGGTTCCTCTTGACTTGCGGTGGGGCCTCCTGTCAAATTCCCTTGGGGTGACTCATCTCTAGTAGGGATGTGCAGGGTGGCTCCTGTTTTGTTGCAATGATGGGTGGCTGCTCAGTAGTTTTGGCAAGGGGCTACTCTCTCCTTGTGGTTGGGGTCCATTCTGTAGTTGTGGGGGTTTCAAGTCTCTCTAGTGGTGGTGTGCAAGCTCCTCTCTCCTTGTGGTGTGAGGTCCGGCTGCATTAGCAGAAGAGGTGCTCCTCTCTGTGTGTGATGTCTAGTGGGCTCCTCTCAAGTTGTGGTGGAGGGCTCCTCTCGAGGGGCGAGGCTGTGTCCTCTCTGGTTGGGGTGTGTGTGTCTCCACAGGGGAGGTCCTCTCTGTTTTTGGCACAGTGGGTCCCTCACTTCTCTTTGTGGGATTGCTGCTGTCTAGTTGTGAGGGCCTCCACTAGACTTCCTTCAGGGAGCTTGTCTCCATTGGAGGCAGAAGATCTTCTCTCTAGGTATGATATCCTGGGGGATACCACTCTAGTTATGCCTGGGGCATTCGCTTCAGTTTTGGCCAGGGAGCCAGTCCATCATTTGGCGCAGTGGCCCCTTTTCTTGTTACAGACAAGGGATCCTGTGAAATTGCAGCAGGGAACTCAGGGTGTCTCTTGGGATGCAGCATGTGACTCGGACCTCTTTTAAAGTTGTGGTGGAGACTCCTCTGGAGCTGTAGTGGGGCAGATCCTCTCTAGTAGTGATATGGAAGCTGGTCCCTGTCTAAGTGCAATGTATGGGAGGCTAATCTGTAGATGCGGCATGGGCTCCACTCTCATTACAGTGGGTGTTTGCTCTTTAGTTGCTGTGGGTCGGCTTATCTCTAGTTCTTGTTTGCAGCCACCTCTCTAGTTGTGGCAGGGGGGCTTCTTTTAGTTGTGGTAGTGTGATGGTGTGGCTCCTCTCTAATAGGAATGTTCATTTGGCTTCTGTTTAGTTGCGATTTGTGGGTGGCTAAACAACCCGTGGCAAGGTGCTTCTCTCAAGTTGGTGTGGGGGGTCAACTCTTACTTGTGTTGGATGAGCTCCTCTATAGTTGTGCAGTATCCTCTTGAGTTTTTTTAGGGGGCTCTTCTTTAGTTATGGTGTGTGACTGGCACCTCTAGAGTTGCAGTGGAGTGTTCTCCTCGAATTGTGGAGGGGTTTCCTCTCTGGTAGCAATGTGCACAGGCACTCCTTCCAGGTTCGATATTTGCGAGCCTGCTCTCTAATTTTGGCATGGCCCCTTCTCTTTATTTGTGGCATGGGGGCCTCTCTAGTTGAGGAAGGAGGCTTCTGTGTAATGGCGTTGTGTGGGAATGCTCCTCTCAAGTGGTGATGTTCAAGGGGCTGCTTTCTAGTTGTGCTGATGTTACTCTTCTCTGATGGTGGTAGGGGGATCTATTTGACTGGTGCAGGGGGTGTGTCTTTATTTGGGGAAGAGTGAACCCTCTCGAGGTGCAATGTCCATGGTCTCCTCTCCAGTTGTGGTGGGGAGACACTCTCCAGTATTGTCGGGTGGGCTCCTCTCTCGTTGTGGCCATGGGCTTCTCTTGAGTTGTGGCATAAGCCTCAAGTTCAGGAAGGGACTTGTGGCTCCTTTCTAGTTGCCGTGGTGCCTCCTCTGGGGGTTCTCTGTGGGGAGGATGTTCTCTCTACTTGTGGCATTTGGGTCTCCTCACTAGTTTTCATGGCTCCGCTCTAGTTCTGAGAGTCTCATCTCGTGTTACTTCAGGGGTCTCTTCTGTATTTGTGGCAGTCTCTTCTCTCTAGGCGCAATGTGCCAGAGGGCACCTCTCTAGTTTTGGTAGGGAATCCTCTCCAGTTCTGTCGGGCAGCTCCTCTGCTTTTCACCGGGGCTCTTTCCTTGTGACAGTATATGGCACCTGTCAAGTTGTGGTTGGGGACTCCGGGTTCCTCTTGAGTTGGGAAAGGTGATTTAGTGTTCCTTTAAAGTTTTGGTGGGGATTCCTCTTGAGCTGCATGGGGCAGCTCCTTTCTAGTAGAGATTAGCAGGATGGCTCCTGTCTGGTTGTGACGTGTGGTAGGCTACTGAATAGTTATGGCTTGGGACTCCACTCTTGTTGCAGTTGGGCCAACTGACATTTCTGTTTCAGCTCCTCTCTAATTTTGGATTGCAGACTCCTGTCTAGTTGTACAGGGGTTGGTGGGGGGCTCCTCTTTAGTTGTGGTATGGGCCTCCCTCTCTTGTTGCAGTCGAGTTCTCCTTTTGAATTGTGGTGGGGTAGGCTCATCCTGGGAATCCTCTGGAGTTGCATCAGGGTACTTTGGTTCATCTTGAGTTGTGATGGGGAACTTGGGATTCCACTGAAGTTGCTGCAGGAAATTGGGCTTCTTCTTCAGTTGAAGCAGGTAACCTGGGGTTTCTAACCCAGTTGCAGCAGAGGAGTCAGGGCTCCTCTGGAGTTGAGGTGGGGAACTCGTGTTTCCTCTCAAGTTGCAGCAGGGGGGTCAGGCCTCGTCTCGAGTTGCGAGGGGGAACTTGGGGTTCCTCTTGAGTTATGGTGGGAAACTCAGGGTTCCTCTCGAGTTGCAGCAGTGGACTCAGAGCTCCTTTTGAGTTTTTGAAGCAGGAACTCAGTGTTCCTCTTGCGTTACAGCACAGGACTCAGTGTTCCACTTGAGCCGTGGCTGGGAACTCAGGATTCCTCCCATGTTTGAGTGGTACTCAGGGTTCTTCTTGACTTGCGGTGGGGCCTCCTCTTGAGTTGTATTGGGGTGACTCATCTCTAGCAGGGATGTTCAGGGTGGCTCCTGTGTTGTTGCAATGTGTGGGTGGCTACTCACTAGTTTTGGCAAGGGACTACTCTCTCCTTGTGGTTGGGGTCAACTGAATAGGTGTCGTGGGTTCAATTCTCTCTAGTTGTGGTGTGCAAGCTCCTCTCTAGTTGTGGTGTGAGGTTCGTCTCTATTAGCAGCAGATGGGTCCCTCTTATATGTGATGTCCAGCTGGCTCCTCTCGAGTTGTGGTTGAGGGCTCCTCTCAAATTGCGTGGCTGTGTCCTCTCTGGTTGGGGTGTGGGTGGCTCCATGGGAGATGTCCTCTCTACTTTTGGCTCTAGAGGTTCCTCACTAATATTAGTGGGACTGCTTTTGTTGAGTTGTGAGGGACTCCACTTGACTTACTTTAGGGAGCTTGTCTTTATTTGCAACAGATGGGTGTCTCTCTAGGTGTGGTATCCTAGGGGACTCCTATCTAGTTGTGCTGGGGGAATCCACTTCAGTTTCGGCTGGGGAGCCCCTCCATTATTTTGGCCTGTCACCCCTTTTCTTGTTGCAGCCTAGGACTCCTGTCAAATTGCAGCGGGGAACCTGGAGTGCCTCCTGAGTTGCAGCAGGTGACTCGGAGTTCCTTTAGAGTTGTGGTGGAGCCTCCTCTCGAGCTGCAGTGGGGCAGATCCTCTCTAGTAGTGCTGTGCAGACTAGTCCCTGTCTACCTCCATTGAGTGGGAGGCGACTCTCTAGTTGCAGCATGGGCTCCACTCTAGTTACTGTGGGGGTCCACTCTTTATTTGTGGTGCGTCAGCTTCTCTCTACTTGTCATTTGCAGACTCCTCTCTAGTTGTGCCGGGGGGCTCCTCTTTAGTTGTGGTAGTTGGGCTTCTCTCTAGTTGTGGTAGAGTGCTGTCCTCAAACTGTGGTGGGGGTGGCTACTGTCTGGTTGTGATGTGAAGGGGCACTTTTTCTAGCTTTAATGTGAAGGAGGCTACTCTCTAGTTGTGGCAATGGGAGGCCTCTTTAGTTCTAACATGGTGTGCTCCACTCTACTTATGGAAGGAGGCTTCTGTCTAATCGTGATGTGTGGGTATGCTCCTCTCTAATGGTGGTGTTAAGGGCGGGTTATCTCTAATTGTGGCAGGGGTATCCTCTCTAGCTGCAGTGTTGGCCTCCTCGTTCGTTTTGATCCATGTGGGAGTTCCACTCTAGTTGTGATGTGCATGGGCATTTTTCTCTAATTGTGATGTATGGGGAGGGCTTGTATCTACCTGTGGCAGATGTGTTCACTCTAGTTGTGGTGGTGGTACTACACTCTAGCTTTGATGTACGGTGGGGAGGGGGTAGCACCTTTCTGTTTTGGTGGTGTGCTCCTCACTAGTTGTGCCTGAGGGTCAACTATCTAGTTGTAGCGTGTATTCAGCTCTCTAGTTTTGGCGGTTGGGCTTCTTTCTAGTTGTGAAGTGCCGGGGTAGTCCACCCTAGTGCTGTGCCTGGGGGAGTCCAGTCTAGTTGTGGAGCGGGAATTCCCATCTTGTTACATTATGCTGTGCAGCTCTTCTCCAGGTTCATTTGTTGGGTCATTTCTATTTTCAGTTTGAGGGGCTACTCTCTAGCAGTGGTGTAGAGCCTCCTCTCTAGATGTGGTGTGCAAGATTGCTCCTCTCTAGTTACAGGGTGCCTGGCCTCCTTCCTACATGTGGTGGGCTCCACTCTTGTTTCCATGTGTGGGCTCCTCTCTAATTGTGGTGGGAGACTCCTCTTGATGTGTGTCAGGGGACTCTGTGTTCCTCTTGAGTTGTGGTGGAGCGTCTACTCTCTAGCTGTGACAAGGATGTGCCTCTCTGATGGTGGTAGGGGAATCTACTCAACTTGCATAAAGGATTCGTCTCTATTTTCGGTGGAGAGGACCCTTTCTAGGTGCTATGTCTGAGATAATCGCTTTAGTTGTCGGGGGGCATTCTCAAGTTTTTCCAGGTGGGCTCCTCTATCGATGTGGCCATGGGCTTCTCTTGAGTTGTGCCATAGGCCTCCTCTTAATTTCTGGAGGGGACTCGGGACATTTCTCTAGTTGCAGTGGTGCCACCTCTGGGTGTTCTCTGTGGGGAGGGTGTTCTCTCTACTTGTGGCGTTGGGGGATTTTCATTAGTTTTCATGGGTTTGCTCCACTGTAGTTGTGAAGAGCTCCTCTTGAGTTACTTTAGGGGTCTTGTCTCTTTTTGCAACAGAGGAGCTCCTCTCTATGTGCATTGTGCTGGAGGGCTGTACTCAAGTTTTGGCAGGGGAACCCTCTCCAATTTTGGTGGATCCTCCTCTGTCTTTATCACCTGGGGCTCCTTCCTTGTGATGGCGTAGGGTTCCTGTTGAATTGTGGTGGGGGACTCAGGGTTCCTCTCAAGTTGTGACAGGTAACTTGGGGTTCCTTGTGGAGGAAACTCCTCAAGCTGTGTGGAGCAGCTGTTCTTTAATAGCAATTATCAGGCTCACTCCTGTCTACTTGTGACGTGCAGTAGGCTACTGTACAGATTTCCCTGGTGGCTCAGACAGTAAAGTGTCTGCCTACAATGCGGGAGACCTGGGTGCAATCCCTGGGTTGAGATCTCCTGGAGAAAGAAATGGCAACCCACTCCAGTACTCTTGCCTGGAAAATCCGATGGACAGAGGAGCCTGGTAGGCTACAGTCCATGGGGTTGCAAAGAGTCAGACACAGCTGAGCAACTTCATTTGCACTGTATAGTTATGGCATGTGGCTCCACTTTAGTTGCCATGGGGGTCAATGACATTTGTTTCAGTTTGTCAGTAGTTTTGGTTTGCAGACTCCTCTCTAGTTGTGGTGGTGGTGGTGATGGGGGGTGCTCCTCTTTAGTTGTGGTATGAGGGTTCCTATCCAGTAGTGGTAGAGTGTTCCTCTCGAATTGAGGTGGGGGTAGCTCCTCTCTGCTTGTAATGTGAAGGGGCACTTTTTCCAGTTGTGATGTGAAGCAGCATACTCTCTACTTAAGACAGAGGGCACCCTCTTTAGTTGTGACATGTTGAGTGCCTGTATACTCAAGGCAGAGGACTTACATTTAATTGTGATGCGTAAGTGTACCCCTCTCTAGTGGCAAAGTTCAGTGGGGCTAATGTCTCCTTATGGTGGGGTTCTGCCATCTAGTCGTGGTGGGACTCCTCTCTTATTACCATGTAAGTGGGAACTCCTCTCTACTTGTGGGGACCTTATCTCTAGTTGTGATGTGCAGGCTCCTCTCTAGTTTTGGAGGGGTTCTTTCTAGCTGTGGCAGGGGGCTCTAAGCTAGTTTCAGGGTACAGCCAGCTCTCAATTTGTGGCTGGGACTCCTCTCTAGTTGCAGTAGGAGGCACCTATTGATTTTCTGTAGGTGGCTCCTCTCGAGTTTTTGTGGCAGACTCATCTGTAATTGTGGTGCGGGACTCCTCTTTAGCTGTGGTGTAGTGCCTCCTTTCTACTAGTGGTGTGCTGGTGAGCTCCTCTTAAGTCAGTGGGCAGCTCCTCTCTAAGTTTGGTGGCAGACTTCTCTATAGATGTAAAATGGTGGCCTGTTTCTAGTTGAAGTGCACATGCTCCACTCTAGTTGAGGTGAGGTGCTCTTCTTTAGTTGAGATGTCTGAGGGGACTCCTCTCATTGTGATGTGCAGGGGGTCTCCTCTTTAGTTGTGGTGTGGGCTTTGTCTGTATTTGCAGTGGATTGGTTCCTCTCTAGATGTGATGTCCAGAGGATTCCTCTCTCGTTGTAGACAGTGGTTTCTCTTGACTTGTGTTGTAGGGCTCTTCTAGAGATTCTGCAGGGTACTCTTGTCTCCTCTTGAGTTGTGGTTGGGCCTCCTCTCATGTATGTCATGTGGGGGGCTCCAGGGTGAGGGGCCTTTATTTTTAGTGCTAGGATTTTCTCACTAATTTTGGTGGAGTTGACCCTCTTTAGTTGTGATGGGAGGTCAACTCTCTAGTTGTGGAGAGGAAGATCCTCTCTAGTTGCGTTGGATGGGTCTTTTCCTCAATAATTGCAGTATGTATATGGCTCTTCTCCATATGAGGAATGCAGGCTTCTCTGGAGTTGTGGTGGGAGGCTTGTGTATTGTTGAGCCAGCAGGTTCCTCTCTAAGTCAATTTCTAAGGCCTCTTGTCTAGTTGTGTGGGCCTTTCTCTATTTGGGATGTTCAGGCTCCTTTCTAGTTGTGGCAAGGTGCAACTTTCTTATTGTGGCAGGGGACAGCAAGCTAGTTGTGGTGTTCAAGGGGCTCTCAAGTTGTGGTGGGGGCATCTCTGTACTTCTGGTGGTGGGCTCCTCTATGTTTGTCTCAGGAGGCACATACCAATTTGCTGTGGGAGTGCGGGGCTCCTCTAAAACAAGGGAGCAGATTGTATGGAGAGGAAGCATGGGCCTCCTCTTGAGTTTTGGCAATGAGGGACTCCTCTCTAGTTGTGTTTCATGAATCCTCTCTTTTTGTGACATGGAGGTTTCTTTCTAGGTTGTAGTGTGCTGGTGAGCGCTCATCTCACGTATCAGTGAGGGCTCCTCTCTAGTTGTGGTGGGGGATTATCTCTAGCTGTGGTGTGGCTGCTCATTTCTAGTTGTGATGTGCTGGTGGGCTACTCTCTAGTTACAGTGTGTGGGCTCCTTTCTAGTTATGGTGAGGGGCTCTTTTGTTGCAATATGTGAGAGGAGTTCACTCTCATTGCAGTATGCAGGGGCCTCCTTTCTTGTGGTGGGAGAGATTAGCTATATTTGCCGCAGAGTGACTCTTCTCTAGGTATGATGTTTGGGGGCATCCTCTCGCATTGTGGCTGGTGGCTTCTCTTGAGTAGGGGTGGAGTCCTCCCTTGAGTTATAACTTTGACTTGGAGCTTCTCCTGCATTGCAGTGGCCCCTCCTCTTAGGTTGTGATGAGGGTCTCTGCAATGGGGGTCCTCACTTCTTTTGGCCCTAGGTGTTCCTCACAAATTTTAACGTGGTTGCTCCTCTCTACTTGTGAGGGCCTCATCTAGAGTTACTTCAGTGGGTCATCTCTATCTGCTTCAAAGGGACTCCTCTATGTGTGATGTCTTGGTGGACTCCTCTCTACTTGTTGCGGGGGAAACCTCTCCAGTTCTGGTGGGGGGCTCCTCTGTCATTGTGGCCACTGGCTCCTCTCCTGTTGCAACAAAAGACTTGGTAGTTCCTGTCTAGTTGCCTTGGGCAGTGGTGTTCCTAAATCTTTGTGGTATGTTTCAGATTCATCTCCAGATGTGATGTGCAGCCTCCCCTCTGGTTGTGGCCTGGGTTCAACACACTATTTGTGGCCAGGGGCTCTCTTTAGTTGAACTTTACTAGGGGTTTCTCTCTAGTTGTGGTGTGGTGGCTCCTTTGAGTTGTTGCAATCATTACTCTAGTTGCTGTTGGCAAGGTGCTCCTTTCTAGTTGTGGTGGGTTTTCCAATCTAGTTTTATCCAGAATGCTCCTCTCTAGTTTCACTGGGGCCAACTCTCTAGTTGAGGTGGGTGTTCAAGTCTCTAGTTGTGGTGTGGGTCTCCTCTCTAGTTGTATTGGGTAGGGATTTTCCTCAACAGTAGCCCTGTGGGGTGGGGCACTTTCCCAGGTGTAGTATGTAGGCTCCTCTCTAGTTGTCTTGAGCTGCACTTTTACCTCTCTTGTAGTGATGGGTACCTTGGCTCCTCTCTTGTGGTGGCATGGTGCTCCTTTCTAGCTGTGCTGAGGTCTTATCTCGATTTGCCATGAGAACTCTTGAGTTGAGGCAGGGGACTCAGAGTTCCTCTCAAGTTCTGGTGGTGCCTTCTCTCAAGTGGCAGTAGGGGGCTCTGGGTCTTTTCAAGTTGTGACAGTGAACTCGGGGTCCCTCTTGAGTTGCCTCAGGGGCTCAGGTTCCTTTAGAGTTGTGACAGTGAACTCTGGGTTCCTCTCAAGTTGCAGCAGTGGACTTGGGGATCCTCTTGAGTTGTGGCGCTTACTGATATTCCTCTCGAGTACAGCACACAACTCGGAGTTCCTTTCTTTCTTTCTTTTTTTTTTTAATTAATTTTATTTTATTTTTAAACTTTACATAATTGTATTAGTTTTGCCAAATATCAAAATGAATCCACCACAGGTATACATGTGTTCCCCATCCCGAACCCTCCTCCCTCCTCCCTCCCCATACCATCCCTCTGGGTCGTCCCAGTGCACCAGCCTCAAGCATCCAGTATCGTGCATTGAACCTGGACTGGCATCTCATTTCATACATGATATTTTACATGTTTCAATGCCATTCTCCCAAATCTTCCCACCCTCTCCCTCTCCCACAGAGTCCATAAGACTGTTCTATACGTCAGTGTCTCTTTTGCTGTCTCGTATACAGGGTTATCGTTACCATCTTTCTAAATTCCATATATATGCGTTAGTATACTGTATTGGTGTTTTTCCTTCTGGCTTACTTCACTCTGTATAATAGGCTCCAGTTTCATCCACCTCATTAGAACTGATTCAAATGTATTCTTTTTAATGGCTGAGTAATACTCCATTGTGTATATGTACCATAGCTTTCTTATCCATTCATCTGCTGATGGACATCTAGGTTGCTTCCATGTCCTGGCTATTATAAACAGTGCTGCGATGAACGTTGGGGTACACGTGTCTCTTTCCCTTCTGGTTTCCTCAGTGTGTATGCCCAGCAGTGGGATTGCTGGATCATAAGGCAGTTCTATTTCCAGTTTTTAAAGGAATCTCCACACTGTTCTCCATAGTGGCTGTACTAGTTTGCATTCCCACCAACAGTGTAAGAGGGTTCCCTTTTCTCCACACCCTCTCCAGCATTTATTCTTTGTAGACTTTTGGATTGCAGCCATTCTGACTGGTGTGAAATGGTACCTCATAGTGGTTTGGATTTGCATTTCTCTGTCGGAGTTCCTTTCAAATTGCCATGAAAGGCTCATCTTGAGTTGAGGCAGGGGACTCAGAGCTCCTCTTGAGTTGTGGTGATGCCTCCTCTTGAGTTGTGGTGGGTGTCTTTATGGGGTGGGCAGTCCTCTCTACTTTTGGTACAGGGGTCTTCTCAGTAGTTTTTGGTGGGATTGCTACTCTCTAATTCTGAGGGGTTCTTTTCAAGTTATTTCAGTTTACTCAGTACTATTTGTGGCAGTGG
Organism: Bos grunniens; assembly: GCF_055505025.1. NCBI lineage: Eukaryota > Metazoa > Chordata > Mammalia > Artiodactyla > Bovidae > Bos > Bos grunniens. The sequence goes on along the minus strand of NC_141179.1, from coordinate 1,627,533 downwards.
GACTCCTTTTTAGGTTCAATGTCCTGGGGTCACCTCTCTAGTTGCAGTGATTGGAACCTCTCCAGCTCTGGTCGGGGAGTGCCTCTGTTTTTGTTGCTGGGGTCCCCCTTCTTGATTTGGAATAGGGCTCCTCTTGAATTGAGGCAGATTCTCACTCTTGATTTGGAGTGGGTGTCTTGGGACCCTCACGAATTGCATCAGGGGGATTGGGGCTTGTCTTGAATTGCAACAGGGAACTTGGGGTTCCTCTTGAGTGGCAGCAGCAGAGTTGGACCTCCTCTCGAGTTGAGGCGGGGAACTTGGTGTTCCTGTTGAGATGTGGTGGGAAACTCGGAGTTGAGGTCAGGGACTCAGAGCTCCTCTGGAGTTTTGGCGGGAACTCAGGATTTATCTCGGAGAAGGCAATGGCACCCCACTCCAGTACCTTGCCTGGAAAATCCCATGGATGGAGGAGCCTGGTAGGCTTCAGTCCATGGAGTCGCTAAGAGTCGGGCACGACTGAGCAACTTCACTTTGACTTCTCACTTTCATGCATTGGAGAAGGAAATGGCAAACCACTCCAGTGTTCTTGCCTGGAGAATCCCAGGGACGGGGGAGCCTGATGGGTTGCTGTCTATGGGGTCGCACAGAGTCGAACATGACTGAAGCAACTTAGCAGCAGGATTCATCTTGTGTTACAGGGTGGGACCCAGGGTTACACTAGAGCTATGGTGGGGGATGCCGTGTGCCTCTCCAGTTGTGGTGGGGCTTTCTCTAGAGCTGTCTAGGTGGCAACTTGTCTCTAGCAGGGATGTGCAGGATGGCTCCTGTCTTGTAGCAATGTGTGGGTGGCTACTCACTAGTTCTGGCATGGATTTTTTCTCTAGTTGTGGTCGGGGTCAACTCTGTATTTGTGGTGGGTTTGATTTTCTCTAGTTGTGCTGTACAAGATTCTCTATAGTTGTGGTGTGAGGTTTGTCTCTATTACCAGCAGAGGGGCTCCTGTCTATGTGTGATGTCCACTGGGCTCCTCTCAGTTGTGGTGGAGGGCTCCACAACTGTGGAGCTGTGTCTGCTCTGCTTGGGGCGTGGGTGGTTCCATGGGGGAGGTCCTCTCTACTTTTGGTGCTAGGGGTTCCTCACTAATATTTAGTGGGGTCACTTCTCTCTAGTTGTGAGGGATTCCACTCAACTTACTGCAGGGAGCTCATCTCTATTTGTGACAGAGGGGCTTTTCTTTAGGTGTTATGTCCTGGGTGACTCCACTATTTGTGCCAGGGGAATCCACTTCAGTTTTGGCAGAGGGGATCCTCTGTCACTGTGGCCAGGGGCTCCTTTCCTGTTATAGCATAGGTCTTTTGTAGAATTGTAATGGGGAACTCGGGGTTCCCCTTGAGTTGAAGCAGGTTATTCAGGGTTTCTTTAGAGTTTTTGCGGAGCCTCCTCTCATACTGCAGTGGGGCAGATCCTATCTAGAAAAGCAATGCAGGCTGGCTCCTGCCTAGTTGCTAGATGGGAATCCACTCTAGTTTCAGTGCGGGGTCCATTCTTTATCTGTGGTGGGGCAGCTCCTCTCTAAATCTTGATTGCAGACTCCTCGGTAGTTGTGGCAGGGGGTAATTCTCTTTAGTTGTGGTAGTTGGGCTCCTCTCTAATTGTAGTAGAGTGCTCTTCTCAAAATTGTGCTGGGGGTGGCTCTCTGGTTGTGAAGTGAAGGGATACTTTTTCTAGTTACGATAGCAGGTGGCTACTGTCTAGTTGTGGCAGTGGGAGTCCTCTTTAGTTGTGGCATGGTGGGCTCCACTCTACTCATTGCAGGGGGCTTCTGTTTAATTGTGATGTATGGGTGTGCTACTCTCTAATGATGATGTTCAGGGGGGCTTATCGCTAGTTGTGGAAGAGGTCTCCTTTCTAGTTCCAGTGTTGCCCTTCTCTATTGTAATGATCCGTGTGGGAGTTCCACTCTAGTTGTGATGTGCATGGGCACTTTTCTCTAATTGTGATGTGTGGGGAGGGCTTGTATCTACCTGTGGCAGGGGTGTCCATTTAGGTGTGGCAGTGGTGCTCCACTCTAGTTGCGATATATGGGGGAAGATGGAACCTCTCTAGTTTTTGGCGGTGTGCTCCTCACTAGTTGTGTCTGAGGGTCAACTATCTAGTTGTAGCATGTATTCAACTCTCTAGTTTTGGCGGTTGGGCTTCTCTCTAGTTGTGATATGCCAGGGTGGTCCTCCCTAGGTGTGCTGTGTCTGGGGAAGTCCTCTTTGGTTATGGAGTGGGAACTCCTGTCTTGTTGCATTGTGCTGTGCAGCTCTTCTCCAGGTTCAGTTTGCTGGCTCATTTCTTTTTTTTTTTTTTTTTTTAATTTTTTAATTTATTTTTTTGTGAATTAAAATGATGTACAACATAAACACATTTATTTAAGAATGCATTCCAATATCAAACAGCAAATTTCAACAATGCAAAACTGCAATTACTTTTGTTCCTCCTCTCTAGATGTGGTGTGCGAGATTGCTCCTCTCTAGTTACAGGGTGTGGGGCCTCCTTTCTACATGCAGTGTCTGGGTGGGCTCCTCTCTAGCTTTGGTGGGAGACTCCTCTCAATGTGCATCAGGGGAATTCGTGTTTCTCTCGAGTTGTGGTGGAGCCTTCATTCGAGCTGTGGTGGGGTGGCTCCTCTCTAGTAGCATTGTGCAGGGTTGCTTCTATTTAGTTTCGGTGTGTGGGTGGCTACAAAACCTGTGGCATGGGGCTGCTCTCTAGTTGGTGTGGGGGATCAGCTGTTGTGTCAGGTGGGCTCCTCTCCAGTTATTGTGTGCAGGCTCCTCTCGAGTTTTGTTAGGGGGGCTCTTCTCTAGTTGTGGTGTGTGGTGGGCACCTCTAGAGTTGCAGTGGATTTTTCCTTTCTGATTGTGGTGGAGGTTTCCTTTCTGGTAGTGATGTGCACAGGTACTCTTTTGCGATATGCCTGAGCCTACTCTCTAATTTTGGCATGGCCCCTCCTCTTTAGTTGTGGCTTGGGGGCCTCCTCTCTAGTTGTGGAAGGAGGCTTCCATCTAATTGCGATGTGTGAGAATGCGCCTCTCAAGTGTCAATGTTCAGGGGGCTATTCTCTAGTTGCAGCATGGGGTCTACTCTCTAGCTGTGACAAAGATGTGTCTCTCTGATGGTGGTAGGGGAATATACTCAACTTGCAGGAGGGGTTCATCTCTATTTGTGGTGGAGGGGACCCTCTCTAGGTGTAATGTCCAGAATCATCTCTCTAATTGTGGCTTGGGGACAGTCTCCAGTTTTGCTGGATAGGCTCCTCTGTTGTTGTGGCCATGGGCTTCTCTTGAGTTGTTGCATAGGCCTCCTCTCAAGTTCAGGAGGAACATCTCTCTAGTTGTGGTGGTGCCACCTCTGGGGGTTATCTTTGGGGAGGGTGTCCTCTCTACTTGTGGCATTGGGGGCTCCTCACTAGTGTTCAGGTTATTGCTCCACTGTAGTTGTGAGGGGCTCATCTTGATTTACTTCTGGGGCCTCGTCTCTATTTGCAGCAGAGGGGCTCAGCTCTAGGTGCAATGTGCCAGAGGGCTCCTCTCTAGTTCTGACCAGGGATTCCTCTCCAATTTTGATGGGAACTCCTCTGTCTTTGTCGTGGAGGGCCCCTTCCTTGTGACAGCATTGGGCTCCTGTCAAGATGCATTGGGTGACCTGGGCGTCCACTCGAGTTTCCACAGGTGACTTGGTGTTCCTTTATAGTTGTTGTGAGGCCTCCTCTCGAGCTGCGTGGTGCAGCTCCTCTCTAGGAGTGATTAGCAGGCTGGCTCCTGTGTAGTTGTGATGTGCAGTGGGCTATTGTATTGTTAAGGCATGATCCACTCTAATTGCAGTGGGGTTAGACTAATGGCTTTTTTCCCTCCCCTGCTCCTTTGTTGTGGTTTGCAGACTCCTCTCTAGTTGTGGTGGGGGCACTCTTTTTTAGTTGTGGTATGGGGGTTCCTCTCTAGTTGCGGTAGAATGCTCCTCTCAAACTGCGGCTGGGGTGGTTTCTCTCTGCTTGTCATGTGAAGGGGTGCATTTTCCAGTTGTGAAGTGAAGGAGAACACTCTCTAGCTGTGGCAGGGGGCATCCTTGTTAGTTGTGGCGTATTGGGCTCCTCTCTACTCATCGCAAGGGGTTTATATTTAATTGTGATATGTGGGTGTGCTCAGCTCTAGTGGTGATGTTCAGTGAGGTCAATGTCTATTTGTGGTGGAGTTCTCCCCTCAAGTTGCGATGTTTGGCTCTGCTCTTATTCCAATCTGATTGGAAGCTCCTCTTTATTTTGGGGGGCCTTTTCCCTAGTTGTGGTTTGCAGGTTCATCTTTAGTTGTAAATGGATGCTCCTTTCCAGTTGTGGCAGGGGGCTCTAAGCTTGTTACAGGGCACACAGTGCTCTTAATCTGTGGCTGGGGCTCCTCTCTGGTTGTAGTAGGAGGCCCTTCTTGAGTTGCTGCATGGGGCATCTCTTGAGTTTCATTGCAGGGCTCCTCTAGTGTTGTTGCAGATACTCGGGCCTCCTCTTGAGTTGCTGTTGTGCCTGCTATTGCGTTTGTCATGTGGAGGCTCCATGGTGATGAGTCTTCTCTACTTGTAGCACTAGGGTTTCCTCACTAATTTTGGGATTGAACTTCTCTCTTTGCAATGGGTGGTCATCTCTCTAGCTGTGGTGAGGAAGTTCCTCTCTAGTTGTGTGGGTGGGGCTTTTCCTCAATAGTTTCTGTTTGTATGGGGCTCTCCTCCACTTGAGGAATGCAGGCTCCTCTGGAGTTGTGGCAGCAGGCTTGTGTATTGTTGTGCCGGTGGATTCCTCTCTAAGCTGAATTCCAGGGGCTCCTGTCTAGTTGTGGGGGACTTCTCTCTAGTTGTGATGTGCAAGCTCCACTCTAGTTGTGGCAGGGTGCAAGTTTCTTGTTGTGACTAGGACTCCATGCTAGTCATGGTCTTCCTCTCAAACGGGAATCTCCAGTTGTGTTGTGGGTATCTCTGTACTTGAGGTGGTGGCCTCCTCTCTATTTATCTCAGGAGGCCCATATTAATTTGCTGTGGGGGTTCAGGCTCCTCTAAAAAGAGGCAATAGATCTTGTTGAGATGAAATAGGGGGCTTCTCCTGAATTTCAGTGTGGGTCTCTAGTTGTGGTTGAGGACTCCTCTCTACATGTGGCATGGGTGTTTCTTTCTAGTTGCAGTGTGCTGGTGAGCTCCTCTCCAGTGGGGGCTGCTCTCTAGCTGTCATGGGCAATTATCTCTGGCTGTGGAGTGCCTGCTTCTTTCCACTTGTGGTTTGCTGGTGGGTTACTCTAAGGGACTCTTTAGTTGGAATATCTGTGGGGAGTTCTCTCTCTTTGCAACATGCAGGGGCCTGCTTTTTTGTTGTGATGGTGGGGCTCATCTTTATTTGCCACAGAGTGACTTCTCTCTATGTATAATGTCTGGGGGCCTCCTCTCACATTGTGGCTGGTCACTTCTCTCAAGAAGTGGTGGTGTCCTACTCTTGACTTGTGGCACTGGCCTCGGGGCTCCTCTCGAGTTGCCATGGACCCTCCTCTAAGGTTGTGATGAGGGGATCTGAAGGAGGTCCTCTCTTCTTTTGGCACTAAATGTTCCTACAGATTTTAGCATGGTTGTTCCTCTCTATTTGTGAGGGCCTCCTTTAGATTTACTTCAGGGGCCATGTCTCCATGTGTGGCAGACGTGCTCCTTTCTATGTGTGATATCTTGTGGACTCCTCTCTGCTTGTGATGGGGGAAACCTCTCCAGTTTTGGTGGGGGGCTCCTCAGTCATTCTGGCCATTGGCTCCTCTCGTGTTGCAGCAGAGGACTTGGTGGTTCCTCTCTAGTTGCATTGGGCAATGGTGTTCCTCAATCATTGTGGTTTGTGGGGAACTCTTTTCCAGATGCAGCTTGCAACCTCCTCTCATTCTTTAGCATGTGGTCAACACACTAGTTGTGGTCAGGGGCTCTCACTAGTTGCACTGTACTAGGGGTTTCTCTCTAGTTGTGGTGTGGTAGTTCCTTCGAGTTGTTGCAGTTGTTACCCTATTTGCTGAGAGCAAGGGCCTACTCTGTAGTTATGGTGGGGTTTGCCATCTTGTTTTATCCAGAAGGCTCCTCTCTCTTTGCAGTGGGGGTCAACACTCTTGTTGTGGTGGGTGGTCAAGTCTCTAGTGATGGTGGTGGTCTCCTCTCTAGTTCCATTGTGCAGGGGATTTCCTCAATAGTTGCAATGTGCGGTGGGGCTCTTCTCCAGGTGTGTTGTGTGGGCTCCTCTCTAGTTGTGGCGAGGTGAACTTCTCTAATTGTGCTGTGGGTGCTCCTCTCTTGTAGTGATGTGTGCCTGGGCTCCTCTCTTGCTGTGGTATGGTGCTACTCTTTAGTTGTTCTGAGGCCTTATTCTCGATTTACTGTGAGAGAGCCTCTTGAGTTGAGGAAGGGCACTCAGAGTTCCACTCGAGTTCTGGTGGTGCCACCTTTCGAGTTGCAACAGGATGCATGGGTATCTTTTGAGTTGCAGCAGGGAACTCGGGCTTTTTGTCAAGTTCCAGCAGTGGACTCGGGGGTCATCTCAATTTGCAGTGGGTACTCAGTGTTCCTTTTATGTACAGTGCGGAACTAGGAGTTCCTCTTGAATTGACATGGAAGGCTCCTCTTCAGGTGAGACAGGGGACACAAAGCTCCTCTCGACTTGTAGTGATACTGCCTCTTGTGTTTTGGTGGGTGGTCTCTGTGGGGTGGGGCATTATCTCTAATTTTGGCACTGGGCAACCCCCACTAGTTTTTCTTGGGATTGCTCTTCTATAATTTTGAAGGTATTCTCTCAAGCTACTTCAGTGGGCTCATCTCTATTTGTGGCAGAGTGACTCCTTTTAAGGTGCGATGTCCTGGGGGCACCTCTCTGGTTGTGGTGAGGACATCTTCTCTAGCTCTAGCAGGGGAGTGCCTCTGTCTTTGTTGCCGGGGGTTCTCAGTGTGATGCAGAATAGGGCTCCTCTTGAATTTAGGCAGGTTCTTATGGTTCCTATCGAGTTGCAGCAGGAGACTCAGATCTTCTCTTGAGTCACAGCGTGAACTCCGTGTTCTTCTTGTGTTGCACTGCAAGACTCAGGGTTCCACACAAGCCATTATGGGGCACTTGGTGTTCCTCTTGAGTTGGGGGCATACTAAGGGTTTCTCTCGACTTGAGGTGGGGCCTCCTTTCGAGTTATCTTGGGCTGACTCGTCTCTAGCAGGGATGTGCAGGGTGGCTCATTACTTGTTGCAATGTCGGTTGGCTACTCACTAGTTTTGGCCTGGGACTTATCTGTCATTGTGGTTGGGGTCAATTCTGTAGTTGTGGTGGTTTCGATTTCCTCTAGTTGTGGTGTGCAAGCTCCTCTCTCTTTGTAGTGTGAGGTTCATCTCTGTTAGCAGCAGAGGGTCTCATCTCTCTCTGTGATGTCCAGCAGACTCCTACTGAGTTGTGGGGCTATGTCCTCTCTGGATGGGGTGTGGGTGCCTCCATGGGGGAGGTCATCTCTACTTTTGGTGCTAGGGGTTCCTCACTAACATTAGTTGGGTTGCTGCTCTCTAGTTATGAGGGACTCCACTCGACTTACTTCATGGAGCTCATCTCTATTTGGGGCAGAAAGGTCTTCTTTCTAAGTCCTGTGGGACTCCACTCTAGTTTTTCAGGGGGAATCCACTTCAGCTTTGGCTGGGGAGCCCTCTGTCATTTTGGCCAGTGGCTCCTTTTCTTGTTATAGCTGAGTGCTTCTGTCAAATTGCAACAGGGAACTCCTAGTGCCTCTTGAGTTACCACAGGTGACTCGGGCTTCCTTGAGAGTTGTGGTGGATCCTCCAGTCGAGCTTCAGTGGGCCAGATCCTCTAGTAGCGATGTGCAGGCTGGTCCCTACCTAGTTGCAATGTGCAGGAGGATACTGTCTAGTTGCAGCATGGGGCTTTACTCTAGTTGCTGTGGGGGTCCACACTTTATTTATGGTGGGTCAGCTCCTCTCTAGTTGTCGTTTGCAGACTCCTCTCTAGTTGTGGCAGCGGAGGCTCCTCTTTAGTTGTGGTAGCTGGGCTCTTCTTTAGTTGCAGTAGAGTGTTCTTCTCAAATTATGATGGGGGCGGCTCCTCTCTGATTGTGATGTGAAGAGGCCGTTTTTCTTGTTGTGATTTACTGGAGGCCACTCTATAGTTGTGGCAGAAGGAGTCCTTTTTAGTTGCAGCATGGTGGGCTCCTCTCTACCCATGGCAGGGGGCTTCTGTCTAATTGTGATGTGTGGATATGCTCCTCTCTAACGGCAATGTTCATGGGGGCTTATCTCTAATTACGGCATGGGTCTACTCTCTAATTGCAGTGCTGGCCTCCTCTTTTGTTATGATCCATATGGGAATTTCACTCTAGTTTTGATGTGCATGGACACTTTTCTCTAATTGTGATGTGAGGGGCCCGCTCCTATCTACCTGTGGCAGGGGTTCTACACTCTAGATGCAATATATGGGATGGGGGCTCTTCTCTAGTTGCAGCAGTGTGCTGTTCACTAATTGTGCCTGGGGATCAACTATCTAGCTGCAGCATGTATTCAGCTCCCTGGTTTTGGTGGTTGGGCTCAAAGTTGTGATGTGTCGGGGTGCACCTCTGTAGATGTGCTGTGCCTGGGGAAGTCCTCTCTAGTTGTGGAGTGGAAACTCCTGTCTTGTTGCATCATGTTGTGTGGCTCTTCTCTAGCTGCAGTTTGCTTGCTCATATCTATTTGTGGCTTGAGGGGCAACTCTTTAGTAGTGGTGTGAAGCCACCTCTCTAGACGTATATGAGATTGCTCCTCTCTAGGGGCAGGGTGAGGGACCTCCTTTCTTCATGCGGTGTCCAGGTGGTCTCCTCTCTAGTTGCAGTGTGTGGGCTCCTCTCAAGTTGTGGTGAGGGACTCCTTTTGAGTTGCATCATGGGACTTGGTGTTCCCCTCAAGTTGAGGTGGTGCCTCCACTCGAGTTGTGGTGGGGTGGCTCCTCTCTAGTAGCAATGTGCAGGGTGGCTTCTGTTTAGTTGTAATGTGTTGGTGGCTAAACTATCTGCAGCATGGGGTTCCTCTCTAGTTGGCATGGGGGGGTCAACTCTTAGTTGTGTCAGTGGGCTCCTCTCTAGTTGTGTCGGGAAGTCTCCTCTCGAGTTGTGTTAGTGGGGCTCTTCTCTAGTTATGGTGTGCAGAGGTCACTTCTAGAGTTGGGGTTGAATGTTCCTTTCAAAATATGGAGAAGATTTACTCTCTGGTAGTGATGTGCACAGGCACTCTTTCCAGGTGTGATATCTGTGAGCCTATTCTCTAATTATCACATGGCCCCTCCTCTTTAGTTTTGGCATGGGAGCCTCCTCTCTAGTTTTGAAAGGAGGCTTCCGTCTAATTGCAATGTGCAGGGATGCTCTTCTCAATTGCCAGTGTTCAGGGGGCTCCTCTCTAGTTGTGTGTGACATCTACTCTCTAGTTGTGTCAAAGTTATTCCTTTCTGTCGGTGGTAGGGGATTCTATTAGACTTGCAGCAGAGACTCGTCTTTATTTGTGGTGGAGGGGGCCCTCTCTAGGTGTGATGTCCTGGGTCTTCTCTCCAGTTGTTGTGGTGGGACAATCTCCAGTTTTGGCGGGTGGGTTCCTCTCTCATGGCCATAGGTTTCTCTTGAGTTTTGGCATAGGTCTTCCCTCAAGTTCAGGTGGGGACTCAGGGCTCCTCTCTAATTGTGGTGGTGCAACCTCTGGGGGTTCTCTGTGGGGACAGTGTTCTCTCTACTTGTGGCATTGGGAGCTCCTTTCTAGTTTTCACGGGGTTGCTCCACTCTAATGGTGAGAGGCTCATCTAGAGTTATGTCAGGGTCTGCATCTCTATTTATTGTCAGAGGGCCACCCCTTTAAGTGCAATGTGCCAGAGGGCTCCTTTCTAATTTTGGCAGGGGAATCATTTCCAGTTTTGGCAGGGGGCTCCTCTGTTTGTTGCCAGGGGCTCCTTCTTTGTGATGATATAGGGCTCCTGTAGAGTTATGGTGGAGGACTCAGAGTTCCTCTCGAGTTGGGACAGGTGACTTGGGGTTCCTTTATAGTTGTGATTGGGCCTGCTCTCAAGCTACATTGGGGAACTCCTCACTAGTAGCAATTAGCAGCTGGCTCCTGTCTCATTGTTATGTGTGGTGTGCTACTGTATATTTACACATTGGGCTCCACTCTAGTTGCAGTGGGGTCAACTGACGTTTTTGTTTCAACTCCTCTCTAGTTATGGTTTGTAGACTCCTCTCTAATTGTGGCAGGGGTGGGGGTCTACTCTTTAGAAGTGGTATGGGGCTTCCTCTCCTGTTGTGGTAGAGTGCTCCTCTTAAATTGTGGTGGGTTTGGCTCCTCTTGGAAAGCCTCTCGAGTTGCATCAGGGGGCTTGGGGCTTTTCTTGAGTTGCTCTGGGTAACTTGGGATTCTCTCGATTTAAAAGCAGAGGAGAAGGGGCTCCTCTCGAATTGTAGTGGGGATCTCGGGGTTTATCTTGAGTTGTGGAGGGAAACTTGGGGTTCCTCTTCAGTTGCAGCAGGGGACTCAGAGCTCCTCTCAAGATGCAGTGGGAACTCAGTGTTCCTCTAGAGTTGCAGCATGGGTCTCAGGGTTCCACTCGAGCTGTGGTGGGAAACCTGGGGTTTCTCTTGAGTTTAGGAGGGGTACTCAGGGTCCCTCTCAATTTGCAGTGGGGCCTCCTCTCAACTTGTCTTGAGTGGGTGACTCATCTCTAGCAGGGATGTGCAGGGTGGCTCCTGTCTTGCTGCAATGTCAGGTGGCTACTCACTAGTTTTGGCATGGGACTTCTCTATCATTGTGGTCGGGGTCAACTCTGTAGTTGTGGTGGGTTTGATTCTCTTTAGTGTGCAAGCTTCTCTCTACTTGTGGTGTTAGGTTCATCTTTATTAGCAGCAGAGTGACTCCTCGCTATGTGTAATGTCCAGCAGGCTCCTCTTGAGTTGTGGTGAGGCCTCCTGTTGAGTTGTGGGGATGTGTCCTTTCTGGTTGGGGTGTGGATGGCTCCACAGGGGAGGTCCTCTCCACCTTTGGCACTAGGGGTTCCTCAGTAATTTTGTTGGGGTTGACCCACTCTCATTGTGATGGGTAGTCAACTCTGTAGTTGTTGAAGGTGCTTCTCTCTTGGTGCCTTGGAAGGGGCTTTCCCTCAATAGGTGGAATGTCTATGTGGCTCTTCTCCACATGAGGAATGTAGGCTCATCTGGAGTTGTGGCAGGGTGCTTGCCTATTGTTGTGCTGGCAGGCTCCTCTCTAAGTTGATTTCCAGGGGCTCCTTGATAGTTGTGGGTAGCTTCTCTCTAGTTGTGATATGCATAATCCTCTCTAATTGTGGCAGGGTGCAACTTATTGTTGCACCCAATTTGTTGTGGCAGGGGACTCCAAGCTAATTGTGGTGTTCATGGGGCTCTTGCGTTGTGGTGAGGGCACCTCTGTACTTGAGGTTGTGGGTTCCTCTTTATTTATCTCAGGAAGCACATATCAATATGCTGCGGGAGCTCAGGACTCCTCTAAAAGGGGGCTTCGGATCCTGTCAAGATGAATCGGGGGCTCCTCTCGAGTTTTGGTGAAGTGCTTCTCTCTAGTTGTGGTGGGTTTTCCAATCTAGTTTTATCCAAAAGACTCCTCTGTATTTGCAGTGGGGTTCAACTGTCTAGTTGTGATGGGTGGTCAAGTCTCTAGTTGTGGTGGGGGTCTCCTCTCTATTGGCGATGGGCAGGGGTTTTCCTCAATATTTGCAATGTGCAGTGGGGTTCTTCTCCAGATGTGGTGTGTGGGCTCCTCACTAGATGTGGCGAGCTGCACTTCTCTAATTGTGCTGTGGGTGCTCCTCTCTTGTAGTGATATGAGCTGAGCCCCTCTCTTGTGATGGCATGGTGCTCCTCTCTAGTTGTGCTAAGGTCTTATCTTGATTTGCCAGAAGTGCTCCTCTTGAGTTGAGGAAGGGGACTCAGAGCTCCTCTTGAGTTCTGGTGCTGCCTCCTCTCGAGGTGCAGCAGCCAGCTCCGGGTCTTTTTGAACTGTGGCAGGGAACTCAGGGTTCTTCATGAGTTGCAGCAGTGGACTCACAGCTCCACTTGAGTTGTGGAGGGTACTCAGTGTTCTGCTCGAGTACAGAGGAACTAGGAGATCCTCTCCAGTTGCCATGGAAAGCCCATTTTTAGTTGAGTCACGGGACTCAGAGCTCCTCTCTAGTTGCAGTGACACCTTCTCCTGAGTTGTGGGTGGGTTGTCTCCATGGGGTGGGGCGTCCTCTCTACTTCTGGCACTGAGTCTCCTCACTAGTTTTTCACGGGATTGCTCCTCTCTCATTCTGTGGAACTCCTCTAGAGATACTTCAGTGGGTTCATCTCTATTTGTGGCCAAGTGACTCCTTTTAGGTGCAATGTCCTGGGGACCCCACTCTTGTTGTGGTGAGGGGATCCTCTTCTTCTGCTGGGGGAGTTCCTCTGTCTTTTTTTCGGGGGCTGTCCTCGTGATGGGAAATAGGGCTCCTCTTCTGTTGAGCTGGATTCTCATGGTTGCTCTTGAGTTGCAGTGGTGGTCTTGGGAATCTTTCCAAGGTGCCTTAGGGGGCTTGGTGTTCATCTTGAATTCCAACGGGGAACACGGGTTCCTCTTGAGTAGCAGCCGGGGAGTCGGGCCTCCTCTTGAGTTGAGGCGGGGAACTTGGGGTTCCTCTCGAGTTTCACTGAAGAACTTGGGGTTCATTTTGAGGTGCAGCATGGGACTCAGGGTGCCCCTTGCAGTGTGGCAAGGAACTTGTATTTCCTCTTGAGTTAGAGGTTGCTCATCTACATTTACTGCATAGTGACTCCTCTCTAGGTATGATGTCTGTGTGCATACTCTCACATTGTTGCCGGTGGCTTCTCTTAAGTGGCGGAGTCCTCCTCCTGAGTTGTGGCTGTGGACTGGGGGCTTCTCTCAGTTTTCAGTGGTCCCTCCTCTTAGGTTGTGATGGGGGGCTCTGCAGAGAGCTCCTGTCTTCTTTTGGCACGAGGTATTCCTCACAATTTTTATCATGGTTGCTCCTCTCAACTTATTCGGGCCCCCTCTAGAGTTAATTCGAGGGTGCTCCTCTCTATTTGCTACTCCTCTCTATTTGCTACAGAGAGGATTCTATGTGTGATGTCTTGGTGGACACCTCTCTATTTGTGGTGAGGGAAACCTCGTTAGTTTTGGTGGGCGTCTCCTCTGTCATTGTGGCCAGTGGTTCCTCTGGTGTTGCAACAAAGAACTCGGTTGTTCCTCTATAGTTGTGTTGGGGAGTGGTGTCCTTCAGTCTTTGTGGTATGCAGGGGACCCTTGTCCAGATTTGGGGTGCCAGCTCCTCTCTCCTTGTGGAGCATGTTCAACACACTAGTTGTGGCCCTGGGGCCTCTCTAGTTGCATTGTTCTAGGATTTCTCTTGGAGAAGGCAGTGGTACCCCACTCCAGTACTCTTGCCTGGAAAATCCCATGGATGGAGGAGCCTGGTGGGCTACAGTCCGTGGGGTCTCTAAGAGTCGGACAGGAATGAACGACTTCACTTTCACTTTTCACTTTCATGCAGTGGAGAAGGAAATGGCAACCCACTCCAGTGTTCTGCCTTGAGAATCCCAGGGATGGGGGAGCCTGGTGGGCTGCCGTCTATGGGGTCGCACAGAGTCGGACATGACTGAAGTGACTTAGCAGCAGGGGTTTCTCTCTGTTTGTGGTGTAGTGACTCCTTTGAGTTGTTGCAGTTGTTACTCTGCTGTGGGCAAGGGGATACTCTCTAGTTGTGGTGTGGTTTCCAATATAGTTATATCCAGAAGCTTCCTCTCTATTTGAAGTGGCGGTCCACTGTCTGGTTGTGGTGGTGAGTCTCCTTTCTAGTTGCATTGGGCAGCGGTTTTCCTCAATAGTTGCAATGTGAGGTGGGGCTGTTGTCCAAGTGTAGTATGTGGGCTCCTCTCAAGTTGTGGTGAGCTGCCCTTCTCTAATTGTGCTGTGGTTGCTCCTCTCTTATAGTAATGTGTACCTGAGTCCCTCTCTTGCAGTGGCATGGTGCTCCTCTAGTTTTGCTGATGTTTTGTCTCAGTTTGCCATGAGAGCTCCTCTTGAGTTGAGGCAAGGGACTCAGAGCTCTTCTCATGTTGTGGTGGTGCCTCCTGTCGAAATGCAGCAGGGTGCTTGGGGTCCTTTTGAATTATGGCAGGCTAAATTGGGGTTCCTCTCCAGTTGCACCTGGGGAGTTGGGCCTCCTCTGGAGTTGAGGCAGGCAACTTGGGGTTCCTCTCAATTTGCAGTTGGGAACTGGGGGTTCCTTTCATGTGGCAACAGAGTACCTGGGGCTCCAGTTGAGTTGCAGCTGAGAACACGGGTTTCTTCTAGAGTTGCAGAGAGAAACTTGGGGTCCTTCTCCAGTTGCAGCAGTGTACTCACAACTTCTCTTGAGTTGCGGTGGAAACTCAGGGTTCCTCTCCAATTGCAGTATGGGTCTCAGGGTTCCACTTGAGCCATGGAGGGGAACTCAAGGTTCCTCTCTAGTTGGAGGTTACTCAGGGTTCCTCTTGAGTTGCAGGGGAGCCTCCTTATGAGTTATCTTGAGTCGACTCTTCTCTAGCAGGGATGTGCAGTATGGCTCCTCTCTTGTTGCAATTTCCCAGTGGCTACTCACTTGTTTTGGCATGGGTCTTTAGTTGTGGTTGGGGTCAACTCTGTAGTTGTAGTGGGTTTGATTTTCTCTAATTGTGACATGCAAGCTCCTCTCTAGTTGTGGTTAGGGATTATCTTTAGCTGTGGTGTGGCTGCTCTTTTCTAGTTGTGGTGTGCTAGGGTCCTACTCTCTAGTTGTGGTGTGCAGGCTCCTTTCTAGTTATGGTGAGGGGCTCTTCAGCTGCGATTTCTGAGGGTAGTCCACTCATTGCAATGTGCAGGGCCTCCTTATTGTGGTTGGGGGACTCATCTATATTTCAAGTGTGACTCCTCTCTAGGTATGGTGTCTGGGGGCATGGTCTCACCTTTTGGCCAGTGGATTCTCTCAAATAGCAGTGGAGCCCTTCTCTTAAGTTGTAGTTGTGGACTCAGGGCTCCTCTAGAATTGCAGTGGTCCCTCCTCTTAGGTGGTGATGGGTGGCTGTGAAGGAGGTTCCTCTCTTCTTTTGGCACTCAGTGTTCCTCACAATTTTTTGCATGGATGCTCCTCTCTGCTTGTGAGGGCCTCCTCTCAAGTTACTTCATGGGGCTCATCTCTTTGTGCAGCAGAGGGGCTCCACTCTATGTGTGATTCTTGCTGGCCACCTCTCTACATGTGGCAAGGGAAACCTCTCCAGTTTTGGTGGGGGTTCCTCTGTCACTGGGGCCAGTGGCTCCTCTCGGGTTGCAGCAAAGGAGTCAGTGGTTCCTCTCTAGTTGCATTGTAGTTTGCACGGTCCTCTCTCATTGTGATGCATGGTCAACACACAAGTTATGGTCAGGGGCTCTCTGTAGTAGCACTGTACTGGGGGTTTCTCTTTAGTTGTGATGTGGTGGCTCCTTCAAGTTGTTGCAGTCATTACTCTTGTTGCTGTGTGTAAGGGGCTGATTTCTAGTTGTGGTGGAGTTTCCAATTTAGTTTTATCCAAAAGGCTCCTCTTTAGTTGCAGTGGGGTTCAACTCTCGAGTTGTGGTAGTTGGTCAAATTTCTAGTTGCAGTGGGGGTCTCCTCTCTAGGTACATTGGGCAGGGCTTTTCCTCAATAGCTGAAATGTGAGGTGGAGCTCTTCTCCAGATGTAGTGTGTGGGCTCCTCTCTAGTTGTGGTGAGCTGAACTGATGTGTGCCTGGGCTCCTCTCTTATGGTGGCACGGTGCTTCTCTCTAGTTGTCCTGAGGTCTTATCTTGATTTGCCAAGCAAGATCCTCTTGAGTTGAGGCAGGGGACTCAGATGTGTGCCTAGGCTCCTCTCTTATGGTGGCACGGTGCTTCTCTCTAATTGTCCTGAGGTCTTATCTTGATTTGCCAAGCAAGATCCTCTTGAGTTGAGGCAGGGGACTCAGAGCTCCTCTTGAGTTCTGGTGGTGCCTCCTCTCAAGTTGCAGCAGATGTCTTGGGATCCTTTCAAGTTGTGGCAGGGAACTCGGGGTCCCTCTTGAGTTGCAACAGAGGATTTGGGGATCCTCTCAATTTGCAGCAGGTGCTCAGTGTTCCTCTCAAGTACAGTGCACAACTCTGAGTTCCTCTCAAGTTGCTGTGGAAGGCTCCTTTTGAGTTGAGGCAGGGGACTCAGAGCTCCTCTAGAATTGCAGTGATGCCTCCTTTTCAATACTGGTGGGTAGTGTCAGTGAGGTGGGGCATCCTCTTTACTTTTGGCACTGGGATCTCCTCATTGGTTTTTTGTGGGATTGCTCTGCTCTAATTTTGAGGGCCTCCACTCAAGTTCACCTCATCTCGAGTTGAGATGGGAAACTTGGGGTTCCTCTCAAGTTGCGACAGGGATCTCAAGGAATGCTTAGGTTGCCTCAGAGGAGTCAGGCCTCCTTTTGAGTTGCAAGGGGGCACCTTGGGATTCCTCCCAAGTTGCTGCATGGGAATAGGGGATCATCTTGAGTTGAGGTGGGAAACTTGGGGTTTCTCTCCAGTTGCAACAGGGATCTCAGGGTTCCTCTAGAGTTGCAAGAGGGGAGTCAGGCCTTGTCTCATGTTGAGGCATGGACTTCCACTTTCCTCTCAAGTGGTAATAGGGATGTCAGTCCTCCTGTCGAGTTGAGATGGGGAATTCGGGATTTTCTAGAGTTGCAACAGGGGAGTTGGACCTCCCATCGTGTTGTGAGGGGAAACTCGGGATTCCATTCTAGTCGCTGCAGGGGAATCAGCCCTTATCTTAGGTCAAGGTGGGGAACTCAGTGTCCTTTCCACTTGTGGCGGGAAACACAGGATTCCTTTCGAGTTGCAATGGGGATCTGGGATTACTTCTCAAATAGCAACAGGAGAGTCAAGACTTCTCTCGAGTTGAGGTGGGGAAGTCGTGTTTCCTCAAGTTGCAGCAGGGGAGTCGGGCCTTCTCTCGAGTTGCAGCAGAAACTCGGGGTTCTTCTCTAGTGGTTGCTGGAAACTCAGGGTTGGCTGGGGAGTGCCACAACGCCTGAGAGCTCCTTTCGAAGTGCAGCAAAAAATCAGTGTTCCTATGGATTTGCAGCATGGGATGCAGGATTCCACTGGAGTGCTGTCACAGAAGCTGGGGTTATACTTAAGCTTGGTTGGTATTCAGTGTTCCTGGAGACTTGCAGTAGGGCATCCTGTCGAGTTTTCTTGAGGTGACTCATCGTAGCAGGCATGTGCAGGGTGGCTTGTGTCTTGTTGCAATGACTGGTGGCTGCTCATTCGTTTTGAAAAGGGACTACTCTATCATTGTTGTCAGGGTCAACTCTGTAGTTGCTGGAGCTACGATTCTCTCTAGTGGTGGTGTGCCATCTCCTCTCTCCTTGTTGTGTGAGCTTCATCTGTCTTAGCAGAAGAGGGGCTCCTCTCTGTGTGTGATGTCCAGCAGGCTTCTCTCAAGTTGTGCAGGAGGGCTCCTCTTGAGGGTTGAGGCTGCGTCCTCTGGGGTTGGGTGGGTGTGTCTCCATGGGGGAAGGTCCTCTCTGCTTTTGGCACTATGGGTTCCTCACTTCTATTCATGAGATTCCTGCTCTCTAGTTGTCAGGGCCTCCACTTGACTTCCTTCAGGAAGGTCGTCTTCATTGGAGGCAGAAGGTCTTCTCTCTAGGTGTGTTATCCTTGGGGACATGGCACTAGTTGTGCCTGGGGAATCCACTTCAGTTTTGGCCAGGGAGCCACTCCGTCATTTGGTTTAGTGGCCCCTTTTCTTGTTCCAGCCTAGGGATCCTGTGAAATTGCAGCAGGGATCTCGGGGTTCCTCTTGAGTTGCAGTATATGACTCGAGGTTCCTTAAGAGTTGTGGTGGAGACTCCTCTTGAATTAGATTAATGAATCTGGGGGCAGATCCTCTGTATTAGCCATGTGCAAGTTGGTCCCCATCTAAGTGGAATGTGTGGGAGGCTACTGTCTAGATACAGCATGGGCTCCGTTTTAATTTCAGTGGGGGTGCGCTCTTTATTTGCTGTGGGTCTGCTCATCTCTAGTTTCTTCTGCAGCTACCTCTCTAGTTGTGGAAGGGGAACTCCTCTTTAATTGTGGTAGTTTGGCTCCTCTCTAGATGTGGTAGAGTGCTTTTCTCAAATTGGGAGGTGGGTGACTCTTCTACGGTTGTGATGAGAAGGGGCGCTTTTTCTAGTTATGAAGTGCAGGAAGCTACTGGCTTTTTGTGGTAGGGCAGGCTTGTCAGGGAACATTTAACAGGAGGATTCCTGCATGCTGTTTTCTATTTCTCAAGGATTCTCTGTTCCTTATCAGTTCCTATCCATAGAACGAGTAGAGCTGTATGCAGTTCTCAGGACTGAGGTCATAGGATGAGACATGCAGTGACTCTTTTCAGTGTCAGCACCCTTGTATGCATTCAGTTCAGTTCAGTTCAGTCACTCAGTCATGTCTGACTCTTTGTGACTCCATGAATTGCAGTACGCCAGGCCTCCCTGTCCATCACCAACTCCCAGAGTTCACTAAGACTCACATCCATCGAGTCAGTGATGCCATCCAGCCATCTCATCCTCTGTCGTCCCCTTCTCCTTCTGTCCCCAATCCCTCCCAGCATCAGTCTTTCCAATGAATCAACTCTTCTCATGAGGTGGCCAAAGTACTGGAGTTTCACCTTTGGCATCATTCCTTCCAAAGAACACCCAGGGCTGACCTCCTTTAGAATGGACTGGTTGGATCTCCTTGTAGTCCAAGGGACTCTCAAGAGTCTTCTTCAATACCACACTTCAAAAGCATCAATTCTTCAGCACTCAGCTTTCTTCACAGTCCAACTCTCACATCCATACATGACCACACGAAGAACCATAGCCTTGACTAGATGGACCTTTGTTGGCAAAGTAATATCTCTGCTTTTCAATTTGCTATCTAGGTTGGTCATAACTTTTCCTCCAAGGAGTAAGCATCTTTTAATTTCATGGCTGCAGTCACCATCTGCAGTGATTTTGGAGCCCCCCAAAATAAAGTCTGACACTGTTTCCACTGTTTCCCCATCTATTTCCCATGAAGTGATGGGACCAGATGCCATGACCTTCATTTTCTGAATGTTGAGCTTTAAGCATTAGATTATCCATATTGTGGCTATTGATAAAATTTCATCCTGTGTAATAGCTGAGTAATCATCTTACTAAAGATATATAAGCCTACATTTCTGCTAATAAAGCACCCTTGGTCCATCAGGGCTTGGGTCCCTCTGTCTTCCTTCTTTCCTTCCTTTCCTCCTTCCTTCCTTCCCTCCCTCCTTCCTTCCTTCCCTCTCTCTCTCCCCCTCCAGCTCTCTCTTTCACTTTCTTACTGTCGACTCTGGACCACCAGGTTCTGGTTCATTAAAGGACTGCAACAGGGGCCTCCTGCTTAGGTGTGGTATGAGGCTTCTTCTCTGTTTGTGGTAGAATGTTCTTCTCCAATTGTTATGGGGTAATCTCTTGGGCATTCTCTGCAGTTGTATGAGGGTCTTGGGGCTCATGTCGAGTTGGGACGGGGAACTTGGGGTTCCTCTCCAGTCACTTCAGGGGAATTGGGACACATTTCAACTTGAGGTGGGGAACCCGGGGTTCTTCTTGAGTTGTGGCAGGAAACTCGGGGTTTCTTATGAGTTGTGACATGGAATTCGGGGATCATATGAAGTTGTAATAGGTGAGACAGGCCTCCTCTTGAGGTGCAAGGGGAAGCCGGGACTCCTCTTGACTTGAAGCAGGGGCACTGGCCCTCATCTCAAGATGAGGTGGGCAACACGAGTTTTATCTCGAGTTGCAGCAGTAAACTCGGGATTCCTCTCGAGTTGCGACAGGTATCTCGGGGAACCTCTCGAGGTGCAAAAAGGGAGTCAAGCCTCCGTTCCAGTTGCAGGAGGAAACTCAGGATTGCCTTTAGTCACTGCAGGGTAAATGGGCCTTATCTCGTATTGAGGGATGAATGTGGTGGTTTTTCTTGTGTTGCAGCGGAAAATCGGGGATCCTCTCGAGTTACGACAGGGACTTCAGGGAACCTCTCATGTGTCCTCAAGGGAGTCAGGCATCCTTTAGAGTTGTGAGGGAAAACTCGGGATTCCTTTCAAGTCAGTGCAGAGGAATCCAGCCTCACCTCATCTCGAGTTGAGGCGGGGAACTCGGGGTTCCCCTTGAGTTGCGACGGATATCTCAGGGAAACTCTCATGTTGCCTCAAGGGAGTGAGGTCTCCTTTTGAGATACGGGGGCGAACTTGGGATTGCTCTTGAGTCACTGCAGAGGAATTAGGTGTCATCTCGCTTTGAAGGGGGGATATTGTGGTTTTTCTCTAGTTGCTACGGGAAGTTTGGCATTCCTCTCAAGTTGTGACAGGGACCTCAGGGAACCTCTCGTGTTGCCTCAGGGGAGTCAGGCCTCCTTTCAAATTGCGAGGGGAGCCTCGAGATTCCTTTCAGGTCGCTGCAGGGGAATCAGGCTTCATCTCGAGTTGCAGCAGTAAACTCGGCGTTCCTTGCGAGTTGTGATGGGGATCTGGGGGAACGTCTCAAGCTACAAAAAGGTGTGAAGCCTCCTTTCAAGTTGTGAGGGGGAACTCGGGATTTCTCTCCAGTTGCTGCCGTGTAATGGGGCCTCATCTCGCTTTGAGGGGGGATCTTGTTAAAGCATGGAAATTGGGCCTCATTGTGAGATGTGGTGGGGAACATGGGGTTCTTCTCAAGTTGTGGCAGGAAAC
This sequence comes from Bos grunniens, assembly GCF_055505025.1. Lineage (NCBI taxonomy): Eukaryota > Metazoa > Chordata > Mammalia > Artiodactyla > Bovidae > Bos > Bos grunniens. The sequence goes on along the minus strand of NC_141179.1, from coordinate 1,606,728 downwards.
TTGGGGTTCCACCCAAGTTGTGATGGGGATCTCAGGGAACTGCTCAATTTGCCTCAGGAGAGTCAGACCTCCTTTCGATTTGTGAGGGGGAACTTGCAATTCTTCTTGAGACCCTGCAGGGTAATCAGGCCTCATCTCTAGTTGAGACATGAAACTTGGGGTTCCTCTCAAGTTGTGGCGGGGATCTCAGGGAACATCCCAAGTTGCAAAAAAGAAGTTAAGCCCACTTTATAGTTGAGAGGGTGAACTCCAGATTACTCTGGAGTCCCTGCAGGGGAATCAGGACAAATTTCGGGTTGAGAGGGGATCTCTTGGTTGTTCTCACATTGTGGTGGGAACATTGGGGTTCCTGTCGAGTTGCAAAGGGGATCTGGGGAAACCTCGCGAGTTGCAAAAAGGGAATCAAGACTTCTTCTAGTTGTTATGGGGAACTCATGATTGCTCTCGATCCCTGCCTTGGAATCTGGCCTTATCTGGGGTTGATGGAGGATACTGTGGTTTTTGTTGAGTAGCGGTGGTAAATTCGGGGTTCCTCTTAAGTTGCGATGGGGATCTGGGGGAACCTCTCGAGTTGTAAAAGGGGATTCAAGCCTCCTTTCCAGTTGACTGGGTGAACTCAGAATTGCTCTGAAGGGTATGCAGAGGAATTGGGCCTCATGAGATGGTATCTCATGTTTTTTCTCAAGTTGTGGTGGGAAGCTTGAGGTTGCTCTCGAGTTATGACGGGGATCTCAGGGAACCTCTAGCGTTGCAAAAAGTCAGTCAAGCCTTCTTTTGAGTTGCAAGGGGGAACTTGGGATTGCTCTCGAGTCACTGCAGTGGAATCCCGCCTCATCTCAAGTAGAGGGGAGATATTGTGGTTTCCCGAGTTGGGGCAGGAAGCTCAGGGTTCCCCTCAAGTTGTGACGAGGATCTGGGGGAACCTCTTGAGTTGCAACAGTAGAGTCAAAGCTCCTTTCGAGTTGCAATTGGCAACTTGGGATTGCTCTCGAGTCGCTGCTGTGGAATCGGGTCAGATTGAGGGTGGATGTTGTGGGTTTTCTTGCATTGCGATGAAAAGCTCTGGGTTCCCCTCGAGTTGTGATGGGGATCTAGGGGAACCTGTCGTGTTGCAAAAAGGGAGTCAAAGCTCCTTTCCAGTTGCCTGGGGGGAACTCAGGATTGCTCTCTAGTCTCAGCAGGTAGGGTTGAGAGGGGGAATCTCATGGTTTTTCTCGAGTTTTGGCAGAAAGCTCTGTATTCTTCAGGAGTTGCGAAGGCAATATGGGGAAACCTCTTGAGTTGTGAAAAGGGAGTCAAGCCTTCTTTTGAGTTGCGAGTGGGACCTTGGGACTACTTTCGTGTCAATGCAGAGGAATTGGGCCTCATCTCGGGTTGAGGGGAGATCTCGTTGTTTTTCTCGAGTTGCTGCAGGAAGCTCAGGGTTCTTCCCGAGTTGCAACGTGGATCTGGGGGTACCTCTCGAGTTGCAAAAATGGAGTCAAGCCTCCTATTGATTTGCAAGGGGGAACTCGGGATTGCTCTCAAGTTGCTGCAAGGGAATTGGGCCGCATCTTGGTTAAGGGGGGGATCTCATGGTTTTTCTCGAGGTGTGGCTGGAAGCTTGGGGATCCTGTCAAGTTGCATTGGGGATCTCAGTGATCCTCTCAAGTTGCCTCAGGGGAGTCAAGCCTCCTTCCCAGTTGTGAGGGGGAGCTCAGCATTCCTCTTGAGGTGCTGCAGAAGAATCAAGCCTCATGTCAAGTTGAAGCAGGAAACTAGGGGTTTCTCTCGAGTTTTGACAGGGATCTTGGGGTTCCTTTTGAGTTGCAACGGGGATCTCAGTGAACTTCTCTATTTGCCTCAGAGGAGTCAGGCCACCTTTTGTGTTGTGTGTGGGAACTTGGGATTCCTCTTGAGTCAAAGCAGGGGTTTCAGGCATCATCGAGAGATGTGGTTTGGAACATGGTGTACTTTTTGAGTTGTGACGGGGAACTGGGGGAACCTCTTGAGTTGCAAAAAAGGTGACAAGCTTCCTTTCGAGTTGCGAGGGGGAACTCGGGATTGGTCTCAAATCGCTGCAGTGGAATTGAGCCTCATCTCGGGTTAAGGGTGTCTTATGGTTTTTCTCGAGTTGCAACGGGGATCTGGGGGAACCTCTTGGGTTGCAAAAAGGGAGTCAGAAAACCCCCTTCTAATTACCTGGGGGAACTCAGGATTGCTCTCGAGTGGCTACAGAGGAATCAGGCATCATATCGGGTTGAACAGGGATCTCGTGGTTTTTCTCAGAGTTGTGGGAAGCTTGGAGTTCCTCTGGAGTTGTGACAGTGAACTGGGGGAACCGCTTGAGTTGTAAAAAGGGAGTGAACCCTCCTATCGAGTTATAAGGGGGAACTTGGAATTGCTCTCAAGTCAGTGCAGTGGTATTGGCCTCATCTCGGGTTGAGGGAGTTCTTGTGGTTTTTCTTGAGTTGTGGCTGGAAGCTCGGGGTTCCTCTTGAGTTGCAATGGGAATTTGGGGCACCCTCTCTTGTTACTAAAAGGAAGTGAAGCCTCCTTTAAAATTTCGAGGGGGAACTAGGGATTATTTTCGAGTCTCTGAAGGGGAATTGGGCCTCATCTCAGGTTGAGGGGGGATCTCGTGGTTTTTCTCAAGGTGCATTTCAAAGCTCGGGAGTCCTGCCAAGTTGTGGAGGGGATCTCATGATCCTCTTGAGTTGCCTCAGAGGAGTCGGGCCTACTTTCCAGGTGTGAGGGGAAACTCAGGATTCCTCTTGAGGCACTGCAGAGAAATCAGGCCTCATGTCCTGTTGAGGCAGGAAACTCGGGATTCATCTCAAGGTTGACAGGGATCTTGGGGTTCCTCTCAAGTTGCGACGGGGATCACAGGGGACTTCTTTATTTGCCTCAGGGGAGTCAGGCCTCCTCTCTAGTTGTGAGGGGGAACTTGGGATTCCTCTCTAGGTGCTCCAGTGGAATCAGGCCTCATCTAGAGGTGAGGCAGGAAACTCGGGGTTCCTCTCGAGTTGTGACGGGAATCTTGGTGTTCCTCTCAAGTTGTGATGGGGATCTCAGTGAACATCCCGAGTTTCTATAGGGGGTCAGGCCTCCTTTCCGGTTCCTAGGGGTAACTCAAGATTACTCTCGAGTAGAAGCAGGGAAATCGTGCCTCATCTTGAGATGTGGTGGGGAACTTGGTGTTCTTCTCGAGTTTCTGTGGGAAACTCGGGGTTCCTCTGGAGGTGCAACGGGGATCTAGGGGAACCTCTCGAGTTGCAAAAAAGAAGTCAAGCCTCTCGAGCCGTGAGAGGGAGCTCGGGATATCTCTCGAGTTACTGAATGGAAATCAGGCCTTACCTGGGGTTGAGGTGGTCTCTCGTGGCTTATCTCGTGTTGCATCGGGGTTCCTCTTGAATTATAACGGGGATATGGGGAACCTGTTGAGTTGCAAAATTGGAGTCAAGCCTCCTTTCATATTGCGAGGGGGAACTCGGGATTGCTCTGGAGTCGCTGCAGTGAAATCTCACCTAATTTCGGGTTGAGGGGCGTTCTTGTCATTTTTCTCTAGTTGTGGCAGGAAGCTCAAGCTTCCTCATGAGTTGTGATGGGGATCAGGAGGAACTTCTCAAGTTGCAAAAATTGAGTCAAGCCTCCTTTCCAGTTGCGTGGGAGAACTTGGGATTGCTCTCGAGTTGCTACAGGGGAATCCGGCCTCATCTCTGGTTCAGGGGGCATCTTGTAGTATTTTTCATGTTGCAGTGGGAACCTTTGGGTTCCTCTCTAGTTGCAAAAGGAATCTGGGGGAACCTCTGTTCTGCCAAAAGTGAGCCAAGTCTCCTTCCAAGTTATGAAGGGGAACTCAGGATTGCTGTCCTGTCACTGCAGTGAAATCCCACCTCATTTCAGGTTGAGGGTGGATCTTGCGGTTTTTCTCGAGCTGTGGTGGGAAGCTCGAATTTCCTCTCAAGTTGCCACTGGAATTTCGGGGTTCCTCTAGAGTTGTGACGGGGATCTCAGGGAACCACTCGAGTTGCCCTAGGGGGTACAGGCCTCCTTTCCTATTGTGAGGGGGAACTTGGGATTCCTCTCGAGGTTCTGCAGGGGATTCAGGCCTCATCTCGAGTTGTAGTGGGGAGCTTGTGATTCCTCCCGAGTTGCAACAGGCATCTGGGGGAACCTCTCAAGTTGCAAAAAGGGAATCAAGCCTCCTTTCCAGTTTCCTTGGAGAACTATGGATTGCTCTCGAGTCGCTGCAGGGGAATCAGGCCTTCTCTCGAAATGCAGCAGAAACTTAGGATTCCTCTATAGTCGTTGCTGGAAACTCGGGGTTTCCTCGAGTGTTGCCACAAGGGACTCTGGGAACCTCTCGAAGTGCAGGGGGAAATCAACATTCCTCTAGATTTGCAGCAGTGGATGCAGGATTCCAGGGTAGTCTTGGTGGGGAACTCGTAGTTCTTCTCACTGTTCTTGATGACCTCAAAGAGGTGATATCATTATGGCACCTAGCCCTCTCAGACACACTCCGGTAACCTATTTCCTCATGGGCAGTACTGCTATGACCTAGAAATGTATTTGCTGGCTTGGAAAGGGCACGGAGACACACAACCCTGACTCTGGAATTTAGGCTCTCGGGACAGGCCTGGATATATGACCTCTGAGAAGTGAAAGAATTGCTGCAAGATAGAGGCCTGAAAAACACTCTCTGGATGCCTTACCTTCCTTGAAGAAAGATAGCTTTCCCAGCCTCTTGTATGCAGAGAGTCACACACTGCTTGAAAGTGCTTGTTTGGAGGTCATTTTTTAGTGGCAATGGCCCCTGAGGCCCTGTGCCCAGGGAAGGCTCCCACACTCCCAGGGAATGTCAAGGCAAACTCCACATGGCTGTTCTGTCACGTTTTCTCTGTAGGAGAGAGCTAGTGAGTGTAGGTCTGTCTGGAACATTCTTGAATGTTGTGGTGACACACCCTGTGTTTCAACCTGGATAGCAGGCCTAGGGGGCAAAATTCACATTCTTCTCTCTGGGAGTCCTAACGTGGTGCAGCCTAGCAACTGCTTGAACATCCATCAAATTACTGTTTTCTTCCTTCTGACAGAGCTCGCTTTGTTCCCCACTTTGGGATTTCTGAAGCAAGGGGGCGACCCACAACTCCTCGCTTGAGACCCATTTGAGGTGCAACGTCACCTCAAGGAGGTGACCACAGTATGGCACCTGGCCTTCTAAGACACACTCCAGCAGCCTGCTTCCTCATGGGCAGTACTGAGACTGTCAATTCCTAGGCAGATTGATAGGAAGTCCAGGGTCCCCAAGAAGAAGAAAAGGGTCTGGGGCTCTCGAAGTGCAGACAGGGGTCTGGAATTCTCAAGGAGGAGGAAAAGACAAACTTTTTTGGTCTACATTCCCTGCTGCTGCTGCTACTGCTGCTAAGTCGCTTCAGTCGTGTCCAACTCTGTGCGGCCCCATAGATGGCAGCCCACCAGGCTCCCGCATCCCTGGGATTCTCCAGGCAAGAACACTGGAGTGGGTTGGCATTTCCTTCTCCAATGCATGAAAGTGAAAAGTGAAAGTGAAGTCGCTCAGTCGTGTCCGACTCTTGGCGACCCCATGGACTGCGGCCCACCAGGCTCCTCCATCCATGGGATTTTCTAGGCAAGAGTGCTGGAGTGGGGTGCCATCCCTAGGCTTAGTCAATTACACAACTCAGTTTAAACTCTGTACTAGGGGTTATACATCAACAGTATATCCTGCTTGATGACAGTTTCTCCTTCCTGAAAACCTTCTGACTAATCCTGATATTGTAGAATGTGTGTTATTGGAGTGGGTCTTGTAGGATCTTTCTTTTGTTAAACTCTAAACTTGTTATCCTAAAAGGTAAATTGTGGGAGTGGGTCTAGTAGAATTTTCACAAACTTGAGACATTCTTTTGATTCATTGTAAAAACTAATTAAAAGGTATATAACTCATTGCTAACACTAGTAAGGGGGTACTCTTTCTGCCCTCTTCTGATGTCTACATCAGAAGCTTTTTCTATCCCTTTTATACTTTAATAAAACTGTATTACGCAAAAGCTCTGAGCGATCAATCCTTGTCTCTGGTTCTGGATTGAATTCTCCTCCAGAGGCCAGGAATCCCATCATCTTTCGTAGTTCAGCAACAACCTTAATGCTTGGAGCTCTAGTTCTTTGTTCTCCTAGTAAATACGTTTTCTGCTGTACTTTACTATCTCTACGGTGTGCTTGTGTGAATGAATGACACACGCCCTGTATGAAGCAAGTATGGAGCCCTGCTCTGCAGTTCATGGTGACCTCATACGGCTTATGGCAGAAACCTGTCAGGGGTTTATACTGACCTGCCAATGCCAAGAGGCACCCAACGTCTCCTTTGAGGACTGATCAGAAATGGGCAAAATGTGTGGACCAAACTCTCCTTTCTCAGTCAAACTTTCTGGTCTCTTTGACCATTTCATAACTTCTTGGGAATCAGAGGTACTAACCTAATCTATTGGATCATAGACTTTCAAGGGACTTGTGATCTATACTGTTACTGTGTACTTAGGTGTACTGTGTTACTTAGGTCCCAAACTTGGATTGGTAGTCAGGAAACACCTAACCTCGCTAGGAATCAAAAAATCGGAAGCTAGATAGAGCTCTGGCTGCAAGAGCATCTCTGAGGTTAAAGGTTACTCGGGTTGGAATTACAATGAGTTTCTTCCTTTGGTAATGCTAGCTCTTAGTGGACCAGAGGAGGCTTTCCAGTGGCTTTTGTTGCAACCCCTTAGATATTCTTTCTGCAGAATCTGTCAGAATGAACGGGAAGGACTGGCTCTATCAATTTTTCCTCACTGGCCAGTCCCTCACCATCTCTTTTTCTATCGCTTATACTGGTGTGGCAATGCTTGTCAGTTTTGTGTTTGTACAGGTCTTATTGTAGTCAGGATTATACTCAGGGTCATGCACAGGCACTCAGGTGACAAATGTTTCCCCTAGAAGTCTTAGCTTGGGAGGCATTCTGGAAGGTTACTCTGATTGCACCCCGGGTGGCATCAGAGGCAAGCAAGGTTTTAATGGTGAGGAACTGGACATCAATCTGGGATGCCATCAGGTCTACCCCTGCGCACCTCCACCCCACCTCTGTGGTAGAACTAGGAGGGACAAGTACGGCACCTGCATCAGTAAGGGACAGACTAAGTCCAACCAGGGAAGAAAAGCTTTGGTGTAAAGTTTGTCTACACCCCCATCTAGAGCAGGGAGGGATGCCTTGGGTAGAAAGATGGCACTGGTTTCTTCTTTCTTACAGATGGGAGCTAACAATTCCAGGCTCACTCCTTTGAACTGTATCCAGAAAAAAATACTGGGATAGATTTGATCCCTAGAGCTTAAAGAAGACACACCTGGTCTTCCTATGTGATACTGCATGGCCACAGTATCCATGGGAGGATGGCGAACAGTGGCCAGTTGGAGGGTCTCTTAATTATAATACTGTTTTACAATTAGACCAGTTCTTTAGAAAACAAGGAAAATGTGTAGAAGTAGCATATATGTTGCCCCTTTTCTCTCTTTGAGATATGCCAGACTTATGTCCTAAGGATATAGATCTGGGTGTGAAACTTTCAGCTCCCTCCTGACCTCCTACTTTGCCCCTGTATCAGGGGTCCCCACTGAACAGGCTGAGAATCAGCGCACCCTTCCAGTACGGGTTGCCTCAGTCTCAGTAGAAATTCAAACAGTATCAGTTGTGGTTGAGACTATTTAGAGGACCCCAAAAATATATTAGAGCTTTCCACAAACATAAAGGTTTTACTCTGCTTTATGACCTTACTTGAAAGAATGTGATGTATATCTTGGGACAGACGCTGATTCCCAACTCAAAAACTCAAGTTTTGGGGGAAGTGGTTGCTTATGGAGATGAATGCCTTGGTAATGAGTCAGTAGGGAAGAGGGAGGACGAGATAGCCACCTTCCCCACTGGGAATCAGGCGGTCCCAACTATAGAACCAGACTAGGACTATAAAACGGCTAAAGGAAGATGGGATCAGAGTCATTTTGTCAGATGTATTCTTGAAGGACTCAGGCAAGTACATACTAAAACTTTATGCTAAATTGGCAATCATAGAACAGGAGGAGAAGGGGGCTCCTGGTAAATTCCTAGATAGACTGAGAGAAGCGCTTTGCAGATTCACTGAGATTGATTTCAAAAGTGAAGAGGGGAGAGGGATCTTGAAAGATAGATTTCTCACTCAATTGGCTCTAGATATCCACTGTAAGCTATTATAACAGGCATATGGAATAAATCTGTGTTTAGATAATCTATTGCAACTCAATCAGTCTACTATGTTAGGGAACATGAGGAAAAGAAAGAAATGCAGAAAAAGACAAAGGCACAGAAGGAAGCCCTCATAATGGCTGTATGAACCGTTATTAAACAGCCTGAGAAAAATGCCCAGAGGGACCCAAGTGAAATGGGATGGGCTTGCTAATACTGTGGAAAGGAGGGGCACCTCAAGCGAGATTGCCCTCAGGCATCTAGGCCGCCCCCAGCTCCATGTTTGGTCTGCAAGGGACCACACTGGAAGAGAAACTGCCCCCAGAGGTGTAAGTTTCAGGGGTCGGACTTTCAAGACAATCAGGACTGAAGGTGCCGGGGGGCCCCCACACAAACTCACGTCCTAATTGCTCCTGAGGAACCCCAGGTATTATTAACTGCGGGGGGCGGGGGGAATCCATCGATATCCTTTTAGATACTGGGGCAACTTTCTCTGTGCTTACTGAAGCCCCTGGCCCACTTTCTTCCTGATCCGCTTCCATAGTGGGACTGTCTGGACGAGCCAAAAGGTATTATTTTAGTTGCTCTTTAAGCTGTAACTGGAACTCTGTGCTATTTTCACATGAGTTTCCTATCGTGCCAGTCTCCTTCATCCCTTTGGGGGAGGGATATGCTGAGCAAGGTCCATGATTCTGTTTTCAGGAATATGAAGCCCTCCCTTTCTCTCCCTTTAATTGAAAAAAAAAATGTAAATCCTAGAGTGTGGGATGATGGAAAATCTGTGGGTCGAGCACAAAATGCTATTCCTGTAGTTGTCAAGATCAAAGATAAGGATTTTAATCCATAAAATTATCCCCAGGTTTGGGCTGCCACAGAGCCTTCAGAGTGACATTGGCTCTGCCTTTAAAGCTGGCATAACTCAGGGGGTGTCTAAATCTCTAGAAATAGAATATCACTTACACCGTTTCTGGAGACCCCAATCCTCAGGAAAGGTTGAAAAAGCTAATGACATTATCAAAAGACATCTGCACAAATTAACTCAAGAGACGAAGGACAACTGGATTAAAGTTCTACCCATAGCCTTAATGAAGGCTTGGACTACCTCCAAAAGGAGGGACTGTCCCTCTTTGAATATATTTATGGAAGGCCTTTCTTATGCACAGACATTGTTATAGACCCCGAAGCCTTAGAATTAACTAATTATGTAACCTAGCTCTCAGCTTTTCTTTCTTTTTTTATTATTATTATTATTATTTTTTAATTTTATTTTTTGACTTTACAATACTGTATTGGTTTTGCCATATATCGACATGAATCCGCCATGGGTGTACATGTGTTCCCCATCCTGAACCCTCCCCGTACCATCCCTCTGAGTCATCCCAGTGAACCAGCCCCAAGCATCCAGTATTGTGCATCGAACCTGGACTGGCGACTCGTTTCACATATGATATTATTCATGTTTCAATGCCATTCTCCCAAATCATCCCACCCTCTCCCTCTCCCACAGAATCCACAAGACTGTTCTGTATATCAGTGTCTCTTTTGCTGTCTCGTATACAGGGTTATGGTTACCATCTTTCTAAATTCCATATATATGCATTAGTATACTGTATTGGTGTTTTTCTTTCTGGCTTACTTCACTGTGTATAATAGGCTCCAGTTTCATCCACCTCATTAGCACTGATTCAAATGTATTCTTTTTAATGGCTGAGTAATACTCCATTGTGTATATGTACCACAGCTTTCTTATCCATTCATCTGCTGATGGACATCTAGGTTGCTTCCATGTCCTGGCTATTATAAACAGTGCTGTGATGAACATTGGGGTACACGTGTCTCTTTCAAGTCTGGTTTCCTCAGTGTGTATGCCCAGCAGTGGGATTGCTGGGTCATAAGGCAGTTCTATTTCCAGTTTTTTAAGGAATCTCCACACTGTTCTCCATAGTGGCTGTACTAGTTTGCATTCCCACCAACAGTGTCAGAGGGTTCCCTTTTCTCCACACCCTCTCCAGCATTTATTGCTTGTAGACTTTTGGATCGCAGCCATTCTGACTGGCATGAAATGGTACCTCATAGTGGTTTTGATTTGCATTTCTCTGATAATGAGTGATGTTGAGCATCTTTTCATGTGTTTGTTAGCCATCTGTATGTCTTCTTTGGAGAAATGTCTATTTGGTTCTTTGGCCCATTTTTGGATTGGGTCGTTTATTTTTCTGGAGTTGAGCTGTAGGAGTTGCTTGTATATTTTTGAGATTAGTTGTTTGTCAGTTGCTTCATTTGCTATTATTTTCTCCCATCCTGAAGGTTGTCTTTTCACCTTGCTTATAGTTTCCTTTGTTGTGCAGAAGCTTTTAAGTTTAATTAGGTCCCATTTGTTTATTTTTGCTTTTATTTCCAATATTCTGGGAGGTGGGTCATAGAGGATCCTGCTGTGATGTATGTCGGAGAGTGTTTTGCCTATGTTCTCCTCTAGGAGTTTTATAGTTTCTGGTCTTACGTTTAGATCTTTAATCCATTTTGAGTTTATTTTTGTGTATAATGTTAGAAAATGTTCTAGTTTCATTCTTTTACAAGTGGTTGACCAGTTTTCCCAGCACCACTTGTTAAAGAGATTGTCTTTAATCCATTGTATATTCTTGCCTCCTTTGTCAAAGATAAGGTGTCCATAGGTGTGTGGATTTATCTCTGGGCTTTCTATTTTGTTCCATTGATCTATATATTTCTGTCTTTGTGCCAGTACCATACTGTCTTGATGACTGTGGCTTTGTAGTAGAGCCTGAAGTCAGGCAGGTTGATTCCTCCAGTTCCATTCTTCTTTCTCAAGATAGCTTTGGCTATTCAAGGTTTTTTGTACCTCCATACAAATTATGAAATTATTTCTTCTAGCTCTGTGAAGAATACCGTTGGTAGCTTGATAGGGATTGCATTGAATCTATAAATTGCTTTGGGTAGTATACTCATTTTCACTATATTGATTCTTCCAATCCATGAACATGGTATATTTCTCCATCTATTAGTGTCCTGTTTGATTTCTTTCATCAGTGTTTTATAGTTTTCTATATACAGGTCTTTAGTTTCTTCAGGCAGATATATTCCTAAGTATTTTATTCTTTTCGTTGCAATGGTGAATGACATTGTTTCCTTAATTTCTCTTCCTGTTTTCTCATTATTAGTGTATAGGAATGCAAGGGATTTCTGTTTGTTGATTTTATATCCTGCAACTTTACTATATTCATTGATTAGTTCTAATAATTTTCTGGTGGAGTCTTTCGGATTTTCTATGTAAAGGGTCATGTCATCTGCAAACGGTGAGAGTTTTACTTCTTCTTTTCCAATCTGGATTCCTTTATTTCTTTTTCTGCTCTGATTGCTGTGGCCAAAACTTCCAAAACTATGTTGAATAGTAGTGGTGAGAGTGGGCATCCTTGTCTTGTTCCTGACTTTAGGGGAAATGCTTTCAATTTTTCACCATTGAGGATAATGTTTGCTGTGGGTTTGTCATATATAGCTTTTATTATGTTGAGGTATGTTCCTTCTATTCCTGCTTTCTGGAGAGTTTTTATCACAAACGGATGTTGAATTTTGTCAAAGGCTTTCTCTGCATCTATTGAGATAATCACATGGTTTTTATTTTTCAATTTGTTAATGTGGTGTATTACATTGATTGATTTGCGGATATTGAAGAATCCTTGCATCCCTGGGATAAAGCCCACTTGGTCATGGTATATGATCTTTTTAATGTGTTGTTGGATTCTGATTGCTAGAATTTTGTTAAGGATTTTTGTATCTACGTTCATCAGTGATATTGGCCTGTACTTTTCTTTTTTTGTGTGGCATCTTTGTCAGGTTTTGGTATTAGGGTGATGGTGGCCTCATAGAATGAGTTTGGAAGTTTACCTTCCTCTGCAATTTTCTGGAAGAGTTTGAGTATGATAAGTGTTAGCTCTTCTCTAAATTTTTTGGTAGAATTCAGCTGTGAAGCCATCTGGACCTGGGCTTTTGTTTGCTGGAAGATTTCTGATTACAGTTTCAATTTCTGTGCTTGTGATGGATCTGTTAAGATTTTCTATTTCTTCCTGGTCCAGTTTTGGAAAGTTGTACTTTTCTAAGAATTTGTCCATTTCTTCCACTTTGTCCATTTTATTTCCATATAATTGCTGATAGTAGTCTCTTATGATCCTTTGTATTTCTATATTGTCTCTTGTGATCTCTCCATTTTCATTTCTAATTTTATTGATTTGGTTTTTCTCCCTTTGTTTCTTGATGAGTCTGGCTAATGGTTTGTCAATTTTATTTATCCTTTCAAAGAACCAGCTTTTGGCTTTGTTGATTTTTGCTATGGTCTCTTTTGTTTCTTTTGCATTTATTTCTGCCCTAATTTTTAAGATTTCTTTCCTTCTACTAACCCTGGGGTTCTTCATTTCTTCCTTTTCTAGTTGCTTTAGGTGTAGAGTTAGGTTATTTATTTGACTTTTTTCTTGTTTCTTGAGGTATGCCTGTAATGCTATGAACTTTCCCCTTAGGACTGCTTTTACAGTGTCCCACAGGTTTTGGGTTGTTGTGTTTTCATTTTCATTCATTTCTATGCATATTTTGATTTCTTTTTTGATTTCTTCTGTGATTTGTTGATTATTCAACAGTGTGTTGTTTAGCCTCCATATGTTGGAATTTTTAATATTTTTTCTCCTGTAATTGAGATCTAATCTTACTGCATTGTGGTCAGAAAAGATGCTTGGAATGATTTCAATTTTTTTGAATTTACCAAGGCTAGATGTATGGCCCAGGATGTGATCTATCTTGGGGAAGGTTGTGTGTGTGCTTGAGAAAAAAGTGAAATTCATTGTTTTGGGGTGAAATGTCCTATAGATATCAATTAGGTCTAACTGGTCTATTGTATCATTTAAAGTTTGTGTTTCCTTGTTAATTTTCTGTTTAGTTGATCTATCCATAGGTGTGAGTGGGGTATTAAAGTCTCCCACTACTATTGTGTTATTGTTAATTTCCCCTTTCATACTTGTTAGCATTTATCTTACATATTGCAGTGCTCCTATATTGGGTGCATATATATTTAAAATTGTTATATCTTTTTCTTGGATTGATCCTTTGATCATTATGTAGTGACCTTCTTTGTCTCTTTTCACAGCCTTTGTTTTAAAGTCTATTTTATCTGATATGAGTATTGCTACTCCTGCTTTCTTTTGGTCCCTATTTGCATCGAAAATCTTTTTCCAGCCCTTCACTTTCAGTCGGTATGTGTCCTCTGTTTTGAGGTGGGTCTCTTGTAGACAACATATATAGGGGTCTTGTTTTTGTATCCATTCAGCCAGTCTTTGTCTTTTGGTTGGGGCATTCAACCCATTTACGTTTAAGGTAATTATTGATAAGTATGATCCCATTGCCATTTACTTTATTGTTTTGGGTTCGAGTTTATACACCCTTTTTGTGTTTCCTGTCTAGAGAATATCCTTTAGTGTTTGCTGGAGAGCTGGTTTGCTGGTGCTGAATTCTCTCAGCTTTTGCTTGTCTGAAAAGCTTTTGATTTCTCCTTCATATTTGAATGAGATCCTTGCTGGGTACAGTAATCTGGGCTGTAGGTTATTTTCTTTCATCACTTTAAGTATGTCTTGCGATTCCCTCCTGGCCTGAAGAGTTTCTATTGAAAGATCAGCTGTTATCCTTAAGGGAATTCCCTTGTGTGATATTTGTTGTTTTTCCCTTGCTGCTTTTAATATTTGTTCTTTGTGTTTGATCTTTGTTAATTTGATTAATATGTGTCTTGGGGTGTTTAGTCTTGGGTTTATCCTGTTTGGGACTCTCTGGGTTTCTTGGACTTGGGTGATTATTTCCTTCCCCATTTTAGGGAAGTTTTCAACTATTATCTCCTCAAGTATTTTCTCATGGTCTTTCTTTTTGTCTTCTTCTTCTGGGACTCCTATGATTCCAGTGTTGGGGTGTTTAACACTGTCCTGGAGGTCTCTGAGATTGTCCTCATTTCTTTTAATTAGTTTTTCTTTTTTCCTCTCTGATTCATTTATTTCTACCATTCTATCTTCTAATTCACTAATCCTATCTTCTGCCTCTGTTATTCTACTATTTGTTGCCTCTAGAGTGTTTTTGATCTCATTTATTACATTATTCATTATATATTGACTCTTTTTTATTTCTTCTAGGTCCTTGTTAAACCTTTCTTGCATCTTCTCAATCCTTGTCTCCAGGCTATTTATCTGTGATTCCATTTTGCTTTCAAGATTTTGGATCATTTTCACTATCATTTTTCGGAATTCTTTATCAGGTAGATTCCCTATCTCTTCCTCTTTTGTTTGGTTTGGTGGGCATTTATCCTGTTTCTTTACCTGCTGGGTATTCCTCTGTCTCTTCATCTTGTTTATATTGCTGAGTTCGGGGTGTCCTTTCTGTATTCTGACAGTTTGAGGAGTTTTCTTTATTGTGGAGTTTCCTTGCTGTGTGTGGGTTTGTACAGGTGGCTTGTCAAGGTTTCTTGGTTAGGGAAGCTTGTGTCGGTGTTTTGGTGGGTGGAGCTGGATTTCTTCTCTCTGGGGTGCAATGAAGTGTCCAGTAATGAGTTATGAGATGTCAATTGTTTTGTAGTAACTTTGGGCAGCCTGTATATTGGAGCTCAGGTCTGTGTTCCTGTGTTGCTGGAGAATTTGCATGGTATGTCTTGCTCTGGAACTTGTTGACCCTTGTGTGGTGTTTGGTTTCAGTGTAGGTATGGAGGCGTTTGATGAGCTCCTGTCAATTAATGTTCCCTGGAGTCAGGAGTTCCCTGGAGTCAGGGTTTGGACTTAAGCCTCCTGCTTCTGGTTTTCAGTCTTATTTTTACAGTAGTCTCAAAACTTCTCCTTCTATACAACACCACTGATAAAATATCTATGTTAAAGATGAAAAGTTTCTCCACAGTGAGGGACACCCAGAGAGGTTCACAGCATTACATGGAGAAGAGAAGAGGGAGGAGGGAGTTAGAGGGGACCCGAATGAGATGAGGTGGAATCAATAGAGGAGAGAGCAGGCTAGCCAGTAATCACTTCTTTATGTGTACTCCACAACTGGACCGCTCAGAGATGTTCATGGAGTTATACAGAGAAGAGAAGAGGGAAGAAGGAGACAGAGGTGGCCAGGAGGATAAAAGGGGGGAATGAAAAGGAGAGAGACAGATCCAGCCAGTAATCAGTTCCCTAAGTGTTCTCCACCGTCTGGAACACACAGAAATTCACGGAGTTGGGTAGAGCAGAAAGGGGTTAGGGAGGAGACACAGGTGACCTGGTGGAGAAAAAGGAGAGTCCAAAGGGGGAGAGAGCAGTCAAGCCAGTAATCTCGCTCCCAAGTAAAAATGGGTACTGAAGATTGGGTTCTTAAAGGTACAAAATTGATAACAAATACCAAAAAGCAAAAATTAAAAATCTAGAGTGGAGTTTGGAATTTCAAGAATACAATGTTAAAGAAAAGAAGAAGAGAAAGAAAGAGAAAGAAAAAGCAAAGTCACAAAAATTATAAAAAAAAATATGGTACAAAATTGATAACAAATACCAAAAAGCAAAAATTAAAAATCTAGAGTAGTTTGGAATTTCAGAAATACAATGTTAAAGAAAAGAAGGAAAAAAAAAAAAAAAGAAAGAGGAAAAAAAAAACAGTCACAAAAACTATAAAAAATATATATATGAACTTTGCTTTTAAAAATATAGGGTCTTTTTTTTTTTTTTTGCAAAGTAATAGTAGGTTATAAAAGTGAAAATTAAAGGAGTAATAGAGGACTTAAAATTTTTTTTGAAAATTAAAAAAGAAAGAAAGAGAGAAAGAATGATCATAAAAATAGTAAAAATATAACTAGGACTTTCTCTGGTGTTGTTGTGGTATTATGGGGTCAGTTCATTTCTGGCTAGTTCCTTGGTCCGGCTTATAATTCTCAAGATATATAGGTCCCTTCCTATGTAGTTGGTACTAATGACAGGGTTTTAATCTATTGCACCTGTCGCTATTGCACCTGTCGCTTCCAAGTTGGTTCCCTCTGTTTTAGCTTCTTCTGTTTGCTGGTCTCTTCAGTGTCTGATTTCCGCCCTGATATAAAGGGGGCAGTGGTGGACACTTTTTTTTTTTTTTTTTTTTAGGCTCACTTGTTCAGTCGCGCTGTGGGGAGGGAGGGACACTGCAAATTAATAACACTGGCTTGTGCTCGCAGTGCCTTAGCCACACTGGGCCTGCCCCTGCTCACGGCACATGTACCCTCCCTGCCCACAATGCTCAGGCTCTGGGTTGCTCCGCCGGGAACCATCGAGGCCGGCCCTGGGCTGCATGCACCTCCCAGGTCTAAGCTGCTCAGGTTCAGGCACTCGGGTTGTCTTCAGAGGCACAGACTCGGTTGGGCCAGCATTTTGTGCCCTTCCTAAGTTCGAGCAGCTCAGGTGATGAGGTGTTTGGTGAGCGCGGTCGCTGCAACTTATTGCCTCCCCGCCGCTCGGTTTTCTGGGTGTACAACCGGCCCACCTTCTCAGGCAGATGTTGACCATCCAGAACCCCAAGAAGTCTTAGTTAGCAAAGAAGCCTGCTTACAGTTTTGTAGATAATGTCTCTCTGGGGCTGCGATTGCCCCCTTCCAGCTCTGGCTGCCTGTCACCAGAGGGGGATGGTCCGCAACCTGCTATCTCTGTTTAGTCCTTTGTTCTGTGCAGAGGCCTGGTGGTGTCTTAGGTTAGGGCTGGCTTTTTGCGTGGTAGTTATCCCACAGTCTGGCTTGCTAGCCCAAGTTATTTCGCTCAGATAGCGCTCGGGTCATTCAGGCCAGTTCCTTACTCTAAGTGGTATAGACCGCGCCTCCCTGCCCAGATCCCACTTGCTAGTGGCGGGTGCGGGCATCTGCACTGCTTCTCTGCTGGGGGAGTTACTGTTGGGCTTGTAATCTGTGGGTTTTAATTGTTTATTTGTTTTTCCTCCCTGTTATGTTGCCCTCTGTCCTTCCAAGGCTCGGCACAGACTCGGCAGTGAGACTGTTTCCTGGTGTTTGGAAACTTTTCTCTTTTTAAGACTCCCTTCCTGGGACGGAGCTCCATCCCTACCTCTTTTGTCTCCTTTTTTGTCTTTTATATTTTTTCCTACCTCCTTTCGAAGACAATGGGCTGCTTTTCTGGGTGCCTGATGTCCTCTGCCGGCATTCAGAAGTTGTTTTGTGGAATTTACTCAGTGTTTAAATGTTCTTTTGATGAATTTGTGGGGGAGAAAGTGCTCTCCCCATCCTATTCCTCTGCCATCTTAGCTCCTCCCCCAGCTCTCAGCTTTTCAACAGGCATTAACCGAACTCCAGGACATGACTTCTGACCCAGCCTCTGAGTCAAGCAAGCCTCTATTTGAGCCAGGAACCAAGGTCCTGATAAAAACATTGGGATCTGGGGGAAAGTCCCTTGAGCCCCTCTGGGAAGGCTCTAACCAGGTTATTCTTTCTTCTCCCACAGCTGTGAAAGTGCCAGGAATTGGTTTGTGGGTACATCACACTCGAGTTAAGAGGTGGCACCCTGACCAGAACTAAATGACATCATTTTATATCTTTACTTTCTATGCTCTGACTTTGTACTTTTCAAGTGGGCATGATAATCTATATGAGCCTACTTCTGCTGACTCCAAAAATCCTGAGTCTGCCGTTTGATCCTCAAGACAATGCCTTCCTGTCCTGGGCTCACTCCTATGATGCACTCCATAATCAGTCTAACTGCTGGGTCTGCGGAGTGCTCCCCTTTTTATCAGTGTAAGGCTTCCTGTGGTAGACATCTCCACCTCAAGGAAAAGACTTTCTCCAAGTCTGCAAATACCTTCAACAACAATCATATGTGATGCCTTTTCTTAAACTGATGACATCTAATAACCCTAAGATGTACTGGTGCAACACTTTGTACTTTAACTATGGACATAATGCAATTTTTACTTTTGATTATACATTGTCTCAGTTTAATGACTTTTTCACTACACATAAGGCAAATGGGTCTAGATCTAATGGTTTTTTACCTGACATTTATCAAATATGGGATGAGGTTATATGACTAACTCCTGAAAAAGGACGTCTAATATCTACTGCCCCTATATGCTGGGAACAAATAGAGCCATCCCCAGAAGTTAGCCAACAACTTAATTATAATGATTGGAAACAATTGGGATTTTTGCCTCAGGAAATATGCAAGGTAATCATTCCCATGTTTTCCAACCCCAGTTCAAGTCCTTCTTTTGCCAGGCCAGGCACTAGATTTGAACTGGATATCTCAGTCAGCTGGTTTGCTCCAAACGGGACCTATTGGATATATGGCTCTTACCTATAGGCATGGGTTCCCCCTGGTTGGATAGGGAGGTGAACCCTAGGCCTAGTTTTACTCATGGCTTTATACTTTCAGAGCTTCCAAAAAATCCTGCTAATTTACCACACTTTAAAACTCAGTGGGCAATGTTTGTATTTCACTGGTATGATTATTTGGCTGCAGTGTTTGTTCCCTCTCTGGGAACTCCAGATGTTATGCTATGAGTGAATGCTTTGACTAATTTTACTCAACAGGCATTACAAGATTCTCAAAAAGCTATTTTAATGCTAAACAAGCACAAATTAGAAAGGTGGTCTTACAAAACAGATTGGCCTTAGATATTCTGACAGCTGTACAAGGAGGAACTTGTGCCATTATTCATACCCAGTGCTATACATATATATCCAATAGGAGCACTAATGTTACTCATTTTACTAAATGTATGAACAAGATGATTGAGGCTATGGATACTCCTAAAGCCTCAATTGCCTCACTTTGGGAGATGTTAACTAGTTCTCTGTGGTGGAAAACTATCTTAATTACAATAATTCTGATTGTTCTGTTTTTGTTCTTTGCTCTCTGCATCTGTAAATGTAAATAAATGACAAACTTTATTTGTCTACATTCCCTAGTCTTAGTCAATTACACAACTCAGTTTAAACTCTGTACTAGGGATTATACAAAAACAATGTATCCCGCTTGAGGACAGTTTCTCCTTCCTGAAAACCTTCTGACTAATCCACCTGATGAGAAGAACTGACTCATTTGAAAAGACCCTGATGCTGGGAAAGATTGACGGCAGGAGGAGAAGGGCAGGACAGAGGATGAGATGGTTAGACGGCATAACCGACTCAATGGACATGAGTTTGGATAAACTCCGGAAGTTGGTGATGGACAGGGAGGCCTGGAGTCCTGCAGTTCAGGGGGCCACAGAGAGACTGACACGACTGAGCAACTGAACTGAACTGAACTGAACTGAACTGAATCCTAATATCTTAGAATGTATATTATGGGAGTGGGTCTGGTAGGATCTTTCTATTGTTAAATTTTAATCTTGTTATCCTAAAAGGTAAATTGTGGGAGTGGGCCTGGTAGAATTTTCACAAACTTGAGACATTCTTTTGATTCATTGTAATAACTAATTAAAAGTTATATAACTCCATTGCTAACACTAGCAAGGGGGTACTCTTTCTTCCCCCTTATGATGTTGATGTCAGAAGCTTTTTCTATCCCTTTTATACTTTAATAAAACGCTATTACACAAGAGCTAAGAGTGATCAATCCTCGACTCTGGCCCTGGATTGAATTCTTCTCCAGAGGCCAAGAATCCTGGCACTTTCTGTCGGGAGCCACGTTAAGCATTATTGACAAAATGGAGGCATGGCCCCAACCCCCTCTCTTTGTCCTGCAGGCACGGACACAGGATGAAAGAGTTAGGTTTTGTGATTCTGACTTGTTTTTTTCCTTTCCTCGGCTGAGTTGACTGAAAAGGAATATTAAGGTGCTTATTGTTCTTGAGAGGAGCACTGAAACACACAAAGCCTTCTGCAGCTGTGCTCAGAAAATAATTCATAAAGTTAGTCATTGACATTTGTTGAAAGACTTTTACAAAAGAGTGTTCCAAGATGAACACATAGGCCGCAGCTTGAGGCCATGGGAGGGATTTCTATCTGAAGCCTATTTGTGAGGAAAATGTTTATGGCAAAGGAGTTTACTGAATTTAGGACTTAGAAATAATTAAAATAGTCAGAAGTTGAAGATTTAAGGGATGTTGTAATGTTAGCATATTTTACTATAGCTTATAGAGGTTAGGAACTTTAGAGATACTATAGCTAGAAGCCTTTTTAAGATATAGTGAGCTCAGGATGTTAGGGACAAACAGGATTTAGAAAAATAAGAAATAAACTGAGGAATGTAGCATGAGTTACAATGTAATCACAAGTTAACTATAGGACACATAAGAGGAAGTAGATAATAGATGGTAAAGCTGATTCCGAGAGAATTGCTGAAGCAGAAACTCTGTTTGAAGAGCAACAATGATTTATGGAGATAATAAATCTGGGTGAGGGGGAACTGAAAATGTCATACCTCTGACCTAATGCTTTTGTAGAAGTATAAAAGAAAATCTTAAACTTGAAATAAATATGCAGTCCAAGGAAACTGAGAGGCTGTCTCGTTTCTCACTGACACCGCTTACCCCTTCAGGTTGAATCCCTGGCTGCTGGAGCTGGATTCCGGCAACTTTCCATGGTTCAGCAACAAATTTTCAGTAGTGTAATGATCTAGGATGTGTTTTCAAGGCTCAGAAAGGACAGGGAGACGCATGGCCCTGACTCTAGAATTTAGGCCCTCAGAGCAGGCCTGGAGGTCTGACGTCTGAGAAGCTAAACAGTTGCTTAAAAACACACTCTCTGTGGATGCTTTTCATTCCTCAAAGTAAGCTTGCTTTCCCAAACTCCTGAGTGCTGAGATTCACAACTTCTTTAAGGACATTTTTGGGTGGCCCCTGAGGCCCTGCACCTAGGGAAGGATCACACATTCACAGGGAAAGTCAAATAACATACAAACGTTTGCTGCACCACGGTTCCTCTGCAGAAGAGATGTAGTGAGCCTAGGTCTGTTTGGAAAATTCTTGGATCCTGTGGGTACACACACTGTGTGTAAACCTGGATAAGAGCTTCAAGGGTAAAATTCACATTTTTCTCTTGGGGAGACCTACCAGGGTGTGGCCTAGAAACTGCTTGAAAATCCATTCGAAGACTATTTTCCTCCTTCTGACAGAGCTAGCTTAGCTTCCCTTTTTGGGAATTCAGGAGCAAGGAGGCGGCCCGCAATTCCTTGCCTGGGGCACACTTGAGGTACAAGGTGACTTTGACCCGGAGACCACAGTATGGCAAGCAGCCCCCTCAGAAAATCTCCTGAAGCCTGCTTCTTCATGGGCAGTAAATCTATGAACTAGGAATGTTTTTGCAAGGCTTTGAAAGTGCAGGGAGACACACGGCCCTGACTTCGGAATTGAGGCCCTTGGAGCAGACCTGGAGGTCTGACGTCAAAGAAGTCAAATACTTGATGTAAGATTGAGGCCTGAAAACACACTCTCTGGGGATGCCTTTCCTTCCTCCAAGGAAGATAGCTTTCCCAGCCTCCTGTGTGCTGAGTCACACATGACTGGAAAGCACTGGCTTGGAGGTCATTTGTCAGTGGCAATGGCCCCTGAGGACTTGCACCCAGGGAGGGCTTCCACACTCCCAGGGAAAGTCAAAGCAGTCTTCAAATGGCTGTTGCATCATGTTTCCTCTGCAGGAGAGAGCTAGTGATCATAGGTCTGTCTGGAACGCTCTTGGATCCTGCAGGGGGAACACCCTGTGCGACCACCTGGATAATGGGTCTAGGGGCCAAAATTAGCATTTTTCTCCCAGGGAGCCCTAACACGCACCTCTTGAAAATGCATCCACTTGCTGTTTTCTTCATTCTGCCGGAGCTAGCTTTGCTCCCCGCTTTGGATTTCTGAAGCGAGGGGGCAGAACACAACTCCTCGCCTGGGGCCCATTGGAGGTACAAGGTGCCCTTGACCAGGTGACCCAAACATGGCACCTGGCCCCCTCAGACACATTCCTGCAGCCTGCTTCCCCATGGACAGAACTGCACTGACCTAGGAATGTGTTTGCAAGGCTCAGAAAGTGCATGGAGACACACAGCCCTGATTCAGGAATTGAAGTCCTTGGAGAAGGCCTGGAGGTATGATGTCTGAGAAGCCAAACACTTGCTACAAGATAGAGGCCTTAAAACACACTCTGGGGCTGCCTTTCCTTCCTCCAAGGAAGATAGTTGTCCCAGCCGCATGTAGGCTGAGAGTCACACACGTCTGGGTAGTGCTAGCTTGGAGGTTAATTTTTCAGTGGCAATGGCCCTTGAGGCCCTGAGCCCAGGGAGGTCTCCCACACTCCCAGGGAAAGTCAAGGCAACCTCCACACTGCTCTTCCATCCCGTATCCTCTGCAGGAGAGAGCCCATGAGCCTAGGTCTGTCTGCGATGTTCTCAGATCCTGAGGGGAGCACACCTTGTGCACCCACTTGGACATCTGGCCGAGGGGCCAAAACGAATTTTTCTCCAGGGGAGCCCTAATGTGGGGTGGTCCAGCATTTGCTTGAAAATGCATCCCTTTGCTGTTTTCTTCCTTCTGACAGAGCTAGCTTTGCTCCCCGCTTTGGCATTTCTGAAGCCAGGCGGCAGCCCACCACTCCTCACCTGGGGCACATTGGAGGTGCAAGATTCCCTGGACCAAGTGACCCCAGCATGGCACTCTTCCCCCTTAGATACACTCTTGCAGCCTCCTTCCCCAAGGACAAGACTGTGCTGAACTAGGAATGTGTTTGCAAGGCTGGAAAATACAGGGAGACACACGGCCTTGATTTGGGAATTGAGGCCCTCGGAGAAGGGCTGGAGGTCTAACGTCTGAAAAGCCAAATATTGCTGCAAGATAGAGTCATAAAAACACACTCTCTGGGGCTTCCTATCCTTCCTCCAAGGAAGATAGCTTTCCCAGCCACATGTGGGCTGTAAAGTGATGGCTTTGTGGTCATTTTTCAGTGGCAAGGGCCTCAGAGGCGCTGCACCCAGGGAGAGCTCCCACACTCCCAGGGAATGTCAAAGCAACTTCCACACAGCTGTTCCATCACGTTTCCTCTGTATGAGAGTCCTAGTGAGCCTAGGTCTGTCTGCAACATGCTCAGATCTTGCGGGGAAAACACCCTTGGATAACACTTGGATAACCGCCTAGGGGACAAAATTCGCATTTTTCTTCCAGGGGGACCTAACGTGGGGTCACGCAGTAACTGCTTGAAAATGCATGCCAATGCTGTTTTCTTCCTTCTGACAGAGCTCGCTTTGCTCTCTGCTTCAGCATTTCGAAAGCCAGAGCGCGGCCCGCCACACCTCGCCTGGGGCCCATTGGTGGTGCAAGGTGCCCTAGATCAGGTGACCTGAGTATGGAACCCAGTCCCTTCAGACCCACTCCCGCAGCCTCCTTCCTCATTGGCAGGACCACGCTGACTGTGCCCCTAACGTGGGGGAGCCCAACAGCTGTGTGAAAATGCATTCCCTTGCTGTTTCCTTCCTTCTAACAGAGCTAGCTCTTCTTCCTGATTTGGAATTTCTGACACCAGGAGGTGGCTTGCCACTCCTCACCTGGGGACAATTGGAGGTGCAACGTGGCCTCGACCCGGTGACCTAAGCATGACACAGGGCCCCTCAGACATACTCCTGCGGCCTCCTTCCCATAGGGCAAGACTTTGTTTACTAGGAAAGTATTTGCAAGGCTTGGAAAGTGCAGGAAGACACACGGCCCTGACTCAGGAATTGAGGCCATCAGACCAGACCTTGAGGTGTGACGTTTGAGTTGCCACCCACTTGCTACAGGATAGAGGCCAGAAAACCCACTCTCTGGGGCTGCCTTTCCTTCCTACAAGGAGGATCGCTTTCAGAGCTGACTGCAGGCTGAGAGTCACACAGGGCTAGAAAGACTGCCTTGCAGGCCATTTTTCAATGGCAATGGCCCCTGAGGCCCTGCACCCAGGGAGGGCTCCAACACTCCCAGGGAACATCAAGGCAATCTCCACACAGTTGTTCTGGCTTGGTTGCTCTACAGGAGAGCTCATGTGCCTAGTTCTATCTGCACCATGGTCAGATACTGTGGGGAGAATACCCTGTGCGCCCAACTGGATCCCGGGCCTAGGTGCCAAAATTCGCATTTTTTTCCCCAGGTAGCCTAAACGCGGAGCAGCCCTTCAACTGCTTGCAAATGCATCTTGCTCATTTTTCTTCCTTGTGCCAGAGCTAGCTTTACTCCATGCTTGGGTATTTTGCAAGCCAGGGGCCGGCGTGCTCGCTAGGCACCCATGAGAGGTGCCAGGTGCCCTTGAATAGGTGTCCTCTGAGCGGCAACTGGCCCCCTCCAACACAATCCCTCTGCCTCCTTCCCTATGGGCAGGATTGCACTGACCTAGGAATTTGTTTGCAACACTTGGAAAGTGTAGGGAGACACACGGCCCTGACTTGGGTATTGGGGGTCTTGAAGCTGGCCAGGTGATCTTACTTCTGAGGAGCCAAAGACCTCCTGTGAATTAGAATCCTGGAAACCCACTCTCTGGGGCTGCCTTTCCTGCCTCCAAGGAAGATAGCATTCCCAGCCGCCTGCGCGCTAAGAGTCATACCAGGCTGTGAAGCACTGTCTGGGAGGTCATTTTTCAGTGACAATGGCCCCTGAGGCTCTGCGTCCCGGGAGGGCTCCCACACTCCCAGGGAAGGTCAGGGCAACCTCCAAACGGCTGTTCTGTCATGTTTGCTCTGCAGGAGAAACTTGTGAGACAGGTCTGTCTGCAGCGTGCGTGGATCTAGTGGGGAGAACATGCTAGGCGCCCACCTGGATGCTGAGCCTAGGGGCTAAAATTCGCATTTTTCTCCCAGGGAGCCCTAATGCAGAGGGGCCCACAACTGCTTGCAAAATCATCCCATTGCTGTTTTCTTACTACTGACAGAGCTATCTGTTCCCTGCTTTGGCGTTTCATAAGCCAGGGGACAGCCCACCACTTCTTGCCAGGGGCCCATGGGAGGTTCCAGGACCCCTGGAACAGGTGACCCCAGCATGGCACCCGGCACCCTCAGACATACACCCCCAGCCTCCTTCCCCATGGGCAGGACTGCGCTGACCTAAGAATGTGCTTGCAAGACTTGGAAAGTGCAGGCAAACACATGGCACTGACTGAGGAATTGAGGCCCTCGGAGCAGGTCCTGGTGGCCTGGAGTCTGAGAAGCCACACATTTGCTGCATGATAGAGGCCTGAAAACCTACTACTCTCTAGGCCTGCCTATCATGCCTCCAAAGCACTGCAGCGGCTGCCACCGGTGCACTAAGCGCGGTCTAGAGGAGCTACCCCACGTCCGAGGTCAGGGGCAGAAGCCGGGAGGACCCCATGCCCAAAGGGCGGCGGCCAAGTGGAGTTACCCCACGTCTGAGGTCAGGGGCAGCGGCCGAGAGTGCCAGCCTGCCACAGCGCAGGAACGGCTGAGAAGAGCTACCCACGTCTGAGGTCAGGGGCCGCGGCTGAGAGGAGATACCCCGCGTCCGATGTCAGGGGTGGTGGCTGAGAGGAGATAACCCACAAACCAGGTCTGGAGCGGCGGCCGGGAGGAGCTACCCCACGCTCCCATGCCCAAGGCCAGAGGCAGAGGCTGGTAGAAGCTACTCTACACCAGAAGCCAGGGGTGGTGGCCGGGAGGACCAACTCCATGTCCAAGGAGCGGTGGCTGCATGGGCGCAGGAGGGCCTAGAGGAGCTATCCCACATTGAATGTCAGGAAGGGTGGTGGTGAGGAGATACCCCTCGTCCAAGGTAAGGAGCAGTGGCTGTGCTTTGCTGGAGCAGCTGTGAGGAGATACTCCACGCCCAAGGTAAGAGAAACCAAAGAAAGACAGTAGGTGTTGCAGGAGGGCATCAGAGGGCAGACACACTGAAATCATACTCACAGAAAACTAGTCAATCTAATCACACTAGGACCACAGCCTTGTCTAACTCAATGAAACAAAGCCATGCCAGTGGGGCAACCCAAGATGGGTGGGTCAGTGTGGAGAGATCTGACAGAATGTGGTCCACTGGAGAAGGGACTAGCAAACCACTTCAGTATTCTTGCCTTGAGAACCCCATGAACAGTATGAAAAGGTAAAATGATAGGATACTGAAAGAGGAACTCCTCAGGTCAGTAGGTGCCCAATACGCTACTGGAGATCAGTGGAGAAATAACTCCAGAAAGAATGAAGGGATGGAGCCAAAGCAAAAACAATACCCAGTTGTGGATGTGACTGGTGATAGAAGCAAGGTCCAATGCTGTAAAGAGCAATATTGCATAGGAATCTGTAATGTCAGGTCCATGAATCAAGGCAAATTGGAAGTGGTCAAACAAGAGATGTCAAGAGTGAATGTCGACATTCTAGGAATCAGCAAACTGAAATGGACTGGAATGGGTGAATTTAACTCAGATGACCATTATATCTACTACTGCAGGCAGGAATCCCTCAGAAGAATGGAGTAGCCATCATGGTCAACAAAAGAGTCTGAAATGCAGTACTTGGATGCAATCTCAAAAATGACAGAATGATTTCTGTTCATTTCCAAGGCAAACCATTCACTTTCACAGTAATCCAAGTCTATGCCCCAACCAGTAATGCTGAAGAAGCTCAAGTTGAACGGTTCTATGCAAGACCTACAAGACCTTTTAGAACTAACAGCCAAAACAGATGTCCTTTTCATTATAGGGGACTGGAATGCAAAAGTAGGAAGTCAAGAAACACCTGGGGTAACAGGCAAATTTGGCCTTGGAATATGGAATGAAGCAGGGCAAAGACTAATAGAGTTTTGCCAAGAAAATGCACTGGTCATAGCAAATACCCTCTTCCAACAATACAAGAGAAGACTCTATACATGGACATCACCAGATGGTCAACACTGAAATCAGATTGATTATATTCTTTGCAGCCAAAGATGGAGAAGCTCTATACAGTCCACAAAAACAAGACCAGGAGCTGACTGTGGCTCAGATCATGAACTCCTTATTACCAAATTCTACTTAAATTGAAGAAAGTAGGGAAAACCACTAGACCACAAAGGTATGACCTAAATCAAATCCCTTATGATTATACAGTGGAAGTGAGAAATAGATTTAAGGGCCTAGATCTGATAGATAGAGTGCCTGATGAACCATGGAATGAGGTTCGTGACATTGTATAGGAGACAGGGATCAAGACCATCCCCAAGGAAAAGAAATGCAAAAAAGGAAAATGGCTGTCTGGGGAGGCCTTACAAATAGCTGTGAAAAGAAGAGAAACGAAAAGCAAAGGAGAAAAGGAAAGGTATAGGTATCTGAATGCAGAGTTCTGAAGAATAGAAAAAAGAGATAAGAAAGCCTTCCTCAGTGATCAGTGCAAAGAAATAGAGGAAAACAACAGAGTGGGAAAGACTAGAGATCTCTTCAAGAAAATTAGAGATATCAATGGGATATTTCATGCAAAGATGGGCTTGATAAAGGACAGAAATGGTATGGATCTAACAGAAGCAGAAGATATTAAGAAGAGGTGGCAAGAACACACCGAAGAACTGTACAAAAAAGGTCTTCATGACCCAGATAATCACAATCGTGTGATCACTGACCTAGAGCCAGACATCCTGGAATGTGAAGTCAAGTGGACCTTAGAAAGCATCACTATGAAGGAAGCTAGTGGAGGTGATGGAATTCCACTTGAGCTATTTCAAATCCTGGAAAATGATGCTGTGACAGTGCTGCACTCAATATGCCAGCAAATTTGGAAAACTCAGCAGTGGCCACAGGACTGGAAAAGGTCAATTTTCATTCTAATCCCAAAGAAAGGCAATGCCAAAGAGTGCTCAAACTACCGCACAATTGCACTCATCTCACATGCTGGTAAAGAAATGTTCAAAATTCTCCAAGCCAGGCTTTAGCAATATGTGAACCGTGAACTTTCTGATGTTCAAGGTGGTTTTAGAAAAGGCAGAGGAACTAGAGATCAAATTGCCAATATCCGCTGGATCATGGAAAAAACAAAAGAGTTCCAGAAAAACATCTATTTCTGCTTTATTGGCTATGCCAAAGCCTTTGACTGTGTGGATCACAATAAACTGTGGAAAATTCTGAAAGAGATAGGAATACCAGACCACCTAATCTTCCTCTTGATAAATCTGCATGCAGGTCAGGAAGCAACAGTTAGAACTGGACATGGAACAACAGACTGGTTCCAAATAGGAAAAGGAGTTCGTCAAGGCTGTATATTGTCACCTTGCTAATTTAACTTACATGCAGAGTACATCATGAGAAAGGCTGGACTGGAAGAAACACAAGCTGGAATCAAGATTGCTGGGAGAAATATCAATAACCTCAGATATGCAGATGACACCACCCTTATGACAGAAAGTGAAGAGGAACTAAAAAGCCTCCTGATGAAAGTGAAGAAGGAGAGTGAAAAAGTTGGCTTAAAGCTCAACATTCAGAAAACAAAGATCATGGCATCCATTCCCATCATTTCATGGGAAATAGAGGGGGAAACAGTGGAAACAGTGTCAGACTTTATTTTTTTGAGCTCCAAAATCACTGCAGATGGTGACTGCAGCCATGAAATTAAAAGACGATTACTCCTTGGAAGGAAAGTTATGACCAACCTAGATAGCATATTGAAAAGCAGAGACATTACTTTGCCAACAAAGGTCTGTCTAGTCAAGGCTATAGTTTTTCCTGTGGTCATGTATGGATGTGAGAGTTGGACTGTGAAGTAGGCTGAGTGCCGAAGAATTGATGCTTTTGAACTGTGGTGTTGGAGAAGACTCTTGTGAGTCCCTTGGACTGCAAGGAGGTCCAACTAGTCTCTTCTGAAGGAGATCAGCCCTGGGATTTCTCTGGAAGGAATGATGCTAAAGCTGAAACTCCAGTACTTTGGCCTCCTCGTGCGAAGAGTTGACTCATTGGAAAAGACTTTGATGCTGGGAGAGATTCACGGCAGGAGGAGAAGGGGACGGCAGAGGAGGAGATGGCTGGATGGCATCACTGACTTAATGGATGTGAGTCTGGGTGAACTCCGGGAGTTTGTGATGGACAGGGAGACCTGGCATGTTGCGCTTCATGGGGCCGCAAAGAGTTGGAAATGACTGAGTGACAGAACTGAGCTGAACTGAACATATTATATATTATAATATATAATATAATGTGTAATATATTACATATATTATATATTAATACATATAATAATATATTTTATATATTATAAAATATATTTTATATTATATATAATATATGTATATTAAATATAATACCTATATATAATATATAATAATATAATAATACCTATATATTATAATTATATATCTATATATAAATATATATAAATATATAATATATATAATATATAGAAATATATATAATATATATAAATAAACATGTATACATATATTAAAAATATATAAATATATATATAGAAATATCTATATCTATATATATAGAAATATATATAGAGAAATATATATTATATAGATAATACATAGTGCAATTATATTATAGTATTATATAATTATAATATATAGGTATTATATTGTTATAAATAATATTACTATTATATATTTTTATAAATTTATAAAATTATATATATTAAAAAGTATAAAAATTATAAAAGTATTATAATCTAATAATTTTATTATATTAAAATTTATATTATAAAATAATATAACAATACTATAAGTATATATTATATAATATATATAATTATATATATTATATAATGTAATATATTAATATTAATATATAATATTAATATATAATTATTATAATGCATTATTTTTGCATTATTTCTTCTAGGTCCTTGTTAAACCTTTCTTGCATCTTCTCAGTCCTTTTCTCCAGGGTATTTATCTGTGATTCCATTTTGATTTCAAAATGTTGGATCATTTGCACTCTCATTTTTTGGAATTCTTTATCAGGTAGATTCCCTATGTTTTCCTCTTTTGTTTGGTTTGTTGGGCATTTGTCCTGTTCCTTTACCTGATGGGTATTCCTCTGTCTCTTCATCCTGTTTATATTGCTGTGTTTGGAGTGGCCTTTCTGTATGCTGGCAGTCTGTGGAGTTCTCTTTATTGTGGAGTTTTCTCACTGTGGGTGGGGTTGTATTGGTGGTTAGTCCAGGTTTCCTGATTAGGGAGGCTTGTATCGGTGTTCTGGTAGGTGGAGCTGGATTTCTTCTCTCTGGAGTGCAATGAAGTGTTCAGTAATGAGTTATGAGATGTCTATGTTTTTGTAGTAACTTTGGGCAGCCTGTATATTGGAGCTCAGGGCTGTGTTCCTGAATTGCTGGAGAATTTATGTGGTATTTCTTGCTCTGGAACTTGCTGGCCCTTGTGTGGTGCTTGGTTTCAGTGTAGGTATGGAGGCATTTGATGAGCTCCTGTTAATTAATGTTCCCTGGAGTCAGGAGTTCTCTGGTGTTCTCAGGATTTGGACTTAAGCCTCCTGCTTCGGGTTTTCAGTCTTATTTTCACAGTAGCTTCAAGACTTCTCCATCTATACAGCACCATTGATAAAACATCTAGGTTAAAAATGAAAAGTTTCTCCACAGTGAGGGACACCCAGAGAGGTTCACAGAGTTACATGGAGAAAAAAAAAGGGAGGAGGGAGTTAGAGGTGACTCAGATGAGATGAGGTGGAATCAAAAGAGAAGAGAGCAAGCTAGCCAGTAATCACTTCCTTATGTGCACTCCACAGTCTGGACCGCTCAGAGATGTTCATGGAGTTATACAGAGAAGAGAAGAGGGAGGAAGGAGACAGAGGTGGCCAGGAGGATAAAGGGGAGAATCAAAAGGAGAGAGACAGATCCAGCCAGTAATCATTTCCCTAAGTGTTCTCTACCGTCTGGAACACACAAAGAGATTCACAGAGTTGAGTAGAGAAGAGAAGGGGGAGGGAGGAGATAGAGGCGACCTGGTGGAGAAAAAGGAGAGTCCAAAGGGGAAGAGAGCAGTCAAACCAGTAATCTCACTCCCAAGTAAAAATGGGTACTGAAGACTGGATTCTTAAAGGTATAAAATTGATAACAAATACCAAAAAGCAAAGATTAAAAATCTAGAGTAGAGGTTGGATTTTAAAAAATACAATATTAAAGAAAAGGAAAAAAAAAGTCACAAAAATTATTATATATATATACATATATATGTATATATATATATGAAGTTTGCTTTAAAAAATAGGGCCTTTTTTTTTCAAAGTAATAGTAGGTTATAAAAATGAAAATTAAAGGAGTAATAGAGGACTTAAAAATTAAAAAAAAACAGTAAAAATAGTAAAAATATATCTAGGACTTTCTCTGGTGTTGTTGTGGGCAGTGTGGGGTCATTTCATTTTTGAATAGTTCCTTGGTCCAGCTTATATTTTTCAAGATCTATAGGCCCCTTCCTATGTAGTTGGTACTAACTACAGGGTTTTAATTTATTGCACCTGTCACTTCCAAAGCGGTTCCCTCTGTTTTAGCTTCTTCTGTTTGGTGGTCTCCTCAGAGTCTGATTTCCGCCCTGATAGAAGGGGGCGATGATGGACATTTTTTAGGATCACTTGTTTAGTCGTCCTGTGGGGAGGGAGGGATGCTGCAAACAAATAACACTGGCGTGTGCTTGCAGTGTCTCAGCCACACTGGGCCTGCCTCCGCTCATGGCACGTGTGCCCTCCCTGCCCACACTGCTCAGCCTCTAGGTTGCTCTTCCAGGAACCGTTCAAGGCCAGCCCTGGGCTGCATGCACCTCCCAGGTCTAAGCTGCTCAGGTTCAGGCACTCAGGTAGCCCTAAGAGGCACAGACTCTGTTGGGCCTGCATTTTGTGCCTTTCTCAGGTCCGAGCAGCTCAGGTGGTGAGGTGTTTGGCGAGTGCAGTAGCTGCGACTTATCGCCTCCCCCGTCCCTGCCGCTTGGTTTTCTGAGTGTACAACCGGCACACCTTCTCAGGCGGATGTTGACTGTCCAGAACCCCAAGAAGTCTTAGCAAAGAAGACTGCTCACAGTTTTGTAGATAATGCCTCTCTGGGGCTGCGATTGTCCCCTTCTGGCTCTGGCTGCCTGTCACCAGAGGGGGATGGTCTTCAGCCCACTAGCTCTGTTCTTTGAGTGCTTGGTAGTGTCTTAGGTTAGGGCTTTTTGTGTGGTAGCTATCCCATAGTCTGGTTTGCTAGCCCAAGTTAGTTCCCTCAGATTGCCCTTGGGGCAGTCAGGCCTGGTCCTTACTCTAAGCAATGCAGCCTGCACCTCCCTGCCCAGTCCCCACTAGCTAGTGGCAGATGCAGGCATCTGCGCTGCTTCTCCGCTGGGGGAGTTGCCATTGGGCATGTAATCTGTAGGTTTTAATTATTTATTTATTTTTCCTCTCAGTTATGTTGCCCTCTGTGCTTCCAAGGCTCGCCACAGACTCGGCAGTGAGAGTGTTTCCTGGTGTTTGGAAACTTCTTTCTTTTTAAGACTCCCTTCCCTGGATGGAGCTCCATCCCTACCTCTTTTGTCTCTCTTTTTGTCTTTTATATTTTTTCCTACCTCCTTTTGAAGACAATGGGCTACTTTTCTGGGTGCCTGATGTCCTCTGCCGGCATTCACAAGTTGTTTTGTGGAATTTATTCAGCATTTAAATGTTCTTTTGATGAATTTGTGGGGGAGAAAGTGGTCTCCCCATCCTATTCCTTTGCCATCTTAAGACCACCTCCCTGCCTTTCCTTTTCTATTAGTCACCTTTGACAAAGACCTTATTTGTTATTTTTTCTTTCTGTTTTGATAAATTATTGATTCTAGTTATTTATATGTTAAATTTATATACATATATAAATAATACATATTAAATTTTTGTGTGTGTGTATATATGTTAAAACACAGACGTTTATTTCTAAGGAACTCTGTCTATAAGGGTGGTGTCTGCATTGGTCCTGAGGGTTAAGCAAATGGCTGTTCAGGGTTGAAGTACCCTGCCTCTGGAGTCATTTCAAGAAAGCATTAGTTTTTATATCTACAATGATATAATAATTTCTATCCAAAATTATGCTGATGTATATAATTACATGTCTATTCCTCTTTCAAGGATAGTGAGTCACGGAAGGAAGACTTAGGGACAGAAACAATCCTTTTAAAGTCTTTCATTAGAGACAGTCGGTTGATGTCTAGTGAAAGCTACGGTTTTTCCAGTAGTCATATATGGATGTGAGAGTCAGACTATAAAGAAAACAACACTGAAGAATTGATGCTTTTGAACTGTGGTGTTGGAGAAGACTCTTGAGAGTCCCTTGGACTGCAAGGAGATCCAACCAGTCCATCCTAAAGGAAATCAGTTCTGAATATTCATTGGAAGGACTGATGCTGAAGCTGAAATTCCAATACTTTGGCCACCTGATGCAAAGAACTGACTCATTTGAAAAGACCCTGATGCTGGGAAAGATTGAAGGCGGGAGGAGAAGGGGATGACAGAGGATGAGATGGTTGGATGGCATCACCAACTCAACAGACATGAGCTTGAGTAAACCTCAGGAGTTGGTGATGGACAGGGAGGCCTGGTGTACTGCAGTCCTTGGGGTCGCAAAGAGTCAGACATGACTGAGCGACTGAACTGAACTGAAAAACTATAAGAGAAGAATACACATTCCTAATAGCATATGGAATAGCTCATGCCTGTGCTTGCGCATGAGTCTTCTAAGAAACAGGACACTGTTGCTCCTTAAAAATGATGACCCAGAGGCTCTCCCTAAATACCTTGCTAGTAATTCCTGTTATCCAAGATTTTATTGAATAAATCATTAAGCTCCATGAGAAATTCAGACACAAGAGACACATAACAACTTAGAATTGGCTTCCTGGGTTCATATCCAGGCTTTGTTAATTACTGACTGTATACCCTTGAGCAAATTAATCATTTGGCTTTATCTCAGTCATACAATGTGTCTCATTAGAGTTAGATGTGAGGACTAAGTGAGAAAACATACATTAAGTAATAGCAAAATATCTGATATATAGAATATACTAAATAATTTATTATTAGTTTGATTAGGATATGTGTATAGATGGTGGCTCAGTGGTAAAGAATCTGCCTGTAATGCAGGAGCCACAGGAAACACAGCTTCTATCCCTGCATCGGGAAGATCTCCTGGAGGAGGGCATGGCAACCCACTCCAGTATTCTTGCCTGGAGCATCCCATGGACAGAGGAGCTGGCTGGCTACAGTCCATAGACTCACAAAGAGTTGGACATGACTGAAGTGACTTAGCACATATAGATCATCTCTCTCTATATATATATTATATCATATCACTTTAATTTGGGCTTCCCTGGTGGCTCAAGGGTAGAGTCTGCTTGACAATGCAGGAGACATGGTTTCAATCCCTGGGTTGGGAAGATCCCTTGCAGGAGGAAATGACAACCCACTACAGTATTCTTGCCTGGCAAATTCCATGGATAGAGGAACATGGTGGGCTACAGTCCTTGGGGTCGCAAAAGAGTTGAACACAACTGAATGAAAGAGTTCACAGGCACGCAGCACAGCTTTAATTCTGGAGACTAACATTTGTTGTTTATATCACCAATGAGATTCTAAGAATGAATGATTAAGCAAATTCAAATTAAAATGAGGTGATTTTCTACATCATTATTTTTAATATATTCAAGGTTCCTAATATTTAGTGATGGCAAAGCTGTGGGAAAAATTAGTTTTTAATACACTATTTTGGGGTATAAACGATACTTCAGGATTTTGAGAACAATGCTACTGAATCTGTCAAATGTAAACATATGTGTATTTTTTGTTTTGATGATGACATAGATTTCTCCAACAGAAATAAGTGAAGATGTCTGTAAGTGGTGTTCATTGTGTATCTGTGTATAAGGTAAAATATTAAAACTAAAATAAATTTCAAGCAAAAATGGACTAAAGGAATTATGTTGTAACAATGACATGGAATAATATGTAACAATTAAAATCAAGGAAAATTCATCAATATTGACAGATAATGTTCCACAAGCTATAATTAGAATTTCAAGTGAATTATTATATTTTGCATATGTTCATATAGAGTAAAACACATCAATGATGATATATATATATACCAAAAACAAATGCATATCTTAGGAGCATTTACTAAACTGTTAATAGAGGATCAAATGAGTGAGTGCTTATGGTTGGGAGAAGGTTTTTGACTTTAACCTTTCTATATATCTATCTATTTAAGCTATTCCTCGTGGGGCATGTCTTGTTTTTACAATTTATGAAAATAAATTATTTAATTATAAACATTCTACTTTTGGCTAGAAGAGCATTTTAGGAAACAAGTTGCTTTTGAAGGTTTCTTTTAAAGTCAGTTCAGAAACTTATATATTGCTAACTGTTCAGGAATAATTAAGCTGATACCCTTTTAGTCAATTTAGTATTTAATAGACCCAGGTGATGTTAGTTGTAAAGAATCAGCCTGCCAATGAAGGAGACCTAAGAGATGCAACTTCGATCCCTGGGTTGGGAAGATCTCCTGAAGCAGGGAATGGCTACCCAACCCAGTATCCTGGCCTATATAATTCCATGGACTGTATAGTATATTTTCCTTTATTATAAATAGATTGATTTGGAAAATTTGATATTTCTTTAAACTTTATCTTTTTAAAAATCTGATTAACTGGTTAAATGTTTCTTAAGAAAGACCTCCAATTTTTTGCTGCATCATTTTAAAAATTTATTTCATAAGCATTAATCTTTTTTAAAAAATTTAGCTAACTAAGGAGATAAATGAATTACTTCTGATATGCAAGCTATACAGATACAAGTAACAAATATCCAGAATAACAGGTGAAGGAGATTTGGAAGATGATGTGAGGCAGAGAGATGAGTGTAATGGATTAGTTTAACAAATGACGTGAACATGGGAAGTGGAGGCCAGGAGCTTATAGGAATGGAAGAAAATCATAATGAATATTTGGATAGTGCTCTCCAAACATTCTCATGCCTCTTACTTCCTTTGATTTTCATGACAGTTAGTGAGACAATGTGTAAAATTTGTGGAGGGGCTGTGGTCAGTGAGCTGAGGTATCAACTTAATTACATAGGTATCAAGTGGCTTTGGGCAAGTTATATACACTAATTCCAATTGAGCTATTTCAAATCCTAAAAGATGATGCTGTGAAAGTGCTGCACGCAATATGCCAGGAAATTTGGAAATCTCAGCAGTGGCCACAGGACTGGAAAAGTTCAGTTTTCATTCCATTCCCAAAGAAAGGCAATGCCAAAGAATGCTCAAACTACTTCACAATTGCTCTCATCTCAATGCTAATAAAGTATTGCTCAAAATTCTCCAAGCAAGGCTTCAATAATACAAGAACTGTGAACTTCCAGATGTTCAAGCTGGTTTTAGAAAAGGCAGAGGAACCAGAGATCAAATTGCCAACATCTGTTGGATCATCAAAAAAGCAAGAGAGTTCAAGAAATACATCTACTTATGCTTTTGGCTACACCAAAGACCTTTACAGTGTGGATCAAAACAAACTGTGGAAAATTCCTCAAGAAATGGAAATACCAGACCACCTAACCTGACACCTGAGAAATCTGTATGTAGGTCAGGAAGCAACAGTTAGAACTGGACATGGAACAACAGACTGGTTCCAAATAGGGAAAAGAGTACCTCAAGGCTGTATATGGTCACCCTGCTTATTTAACTTATATGCAAAGTATGTCATGAGAAATGCTGGACTGGATGAAGCACAATCTGGAATCAAGATTTCTAGGAGAAATATCAATAACCTCAGACATGCCAATGACACCACTCTTATGGCAGAAAGTGAAGAAGAACTACAGAGCTTCTCAATGAAAGTGAAAGAGGAGAGTGAAAAAGTTGGCTTCAAGCTCAACATTCCAGAAACTAAAATCATGACATCTGGTCCCATCACTTCATGGCAAATAGATGGGGAAACAGTAGAAACTGACAGACTTAATTTTGGGGGGCTCCAAAATCACTGCAAATAGTGATTGCAGCCATGAAATTAAAGGACACTTGTTCCTTGGAAGAAAAGTTATGACCAACCTAGACAGCTTATTAAAAAGCAGAGACATTACTCCAGGGATGGAGGAGCCTGGTGGGCTACAGTCCATGAGGTCACAAAGAGTCAGACATGACTGAGCGACTTCACGACTTACTTCGTCAACAAAGGTCCTTCTAGTCAAGGCTATGGTTTTTCCAGTAGTCATGTATGGATGTGAGAGTTTGACTGTAAAGAAAACTGAGCACCGAAGAATTGATGCTTTTGAACTGTGGTGTTGTAGAAGACTGTTTAGAGTCACTTGAACAGCAAGGAGATCCAACCAGTTCATCCTGAATGAAATCAGTCCTGCATATTCAGTGGAAGGACTGATGTTGAAGCTGAAACTTCAATACTTTGGCCACCTGATGGGAAGAACTGACTCATTTGAAAAGACCCTGATACTGGGAAAGATTGAGGATGGGAGGAGAAGGGGATAACAGAGGATGAGATTGTTGAATGGCATCACTGACTCAATGGCCATGAGTTTGGGTAAACTCTGGGAGTTGGTGGTGGACAGGGAAGTGTGAGATGCTGTAGTCACGGTGTCACAGAGTCGGACATGACTGAGCAACTGAATTGAACTGAACTGAACTGAGACCTTATTCACTGCATTAGAAAATCAGGATAATGCTAGGTCTTATTTCATATGGTTTTGTGGGAACTAAAAAGATAACCATAAATATTTTAGCACAGTATTCTCAAATAATAACTCCTTAAGACTTAGTGGCTTGAACTGCTGTTGCACTGTTTTATTTTTACGGGATTTATAGGTTGTGTAGTCAGTAAGTGACCTGACTACAGTGGAGAATTATGTTGTTCATTCTTGACCCTATGGATTTTCCCACTGTACAAAACACAATCAAATGTGTTCTGACAGTTAAACATGGGCTTTATGGCAGTGAGAGAGAATTGTAGAAAAAGGTGAAGTTTACTACTTTGGTTGGGGGTTTTGAATTTCAAAATAGGAAGCTTAGATGTGAACTAGTAGTCAATATATATTAAAATAGAAGGACATTGTTATCTTAGTATAGTGTATTTTGTTTTAAAATATATGAAGCCATGAGATAGTTCATAGGAAACATTACTTGGAAGTGTAAACATTTAATGTAGGTAAGAGCTGAGCTGCTGTGTTTGAAAGGAACAGAGTCTCTATGCTGGCTCTTTCAAATCTGAGTTCACTAATAATGTGCCATAGCTACCTCATTATCTAGATGAGAAAACTGAGGCCCAGAATAGTGAACAATTTAACAACATAACCTAGGAGTGAGAGGGACAACCTGGAATAAAACCCAGCTTTCCTGATTTCCAAGAACAGGTCCTTTCTACTTCATTTGTGCTATTAAAATTTTTGAAACTTTTAGACTGGAGATGAGAGTGGTTGAAGCTAATCTACATTGTATATTTGCATAGAGTGTCCTGAAAGTTGTATAATTTTGTTTAGTAAGAGGGATAATCCTAAGAGTGGGTCTTAGGTGTTTACAGGCATCTCAGAGACTGTGTAGTTTGCATCCCCATTTAAAGCAATCATCTCTAACAGAGGTCCCCCAAGACAGCCTCTGCTTAAGTATTCCTTGCAAAGAGACCTTGGCTAATGAAGCACTTGTCTTACCATCTCATCATCCAACTGTGGTAATAATTGCATTTAGTCAATGGAGGCCACTATTCACTTCTTTAGTGGTATAAGGCAAAAACTAAGAATTTGTGTTTTAAAACGAGATGACATGGATTTGTAACTTCCGCTCTTTTTAACTGGGATGCTCATTGTGTCTAAACCTCTGTTTCCTCATCCTCAAGATGAGATCTGTGACAGTACCCTGTCCCAAGTGATATGAAAATAAATGTAATAATGCAAATAGCAGACAAAACACCTTGCTGTCACACAGTGAGTGCAAAATAGATTAGTTGCTTTGTTAATATTTTTATTGTACTTTAGAATCTTTGGCTTTATCTGGATGCACCCCTTCACATATCAAAATGGAAGAAAGGATTTATGTTGACTCAGGCTCGTCTGCTGGGATGAGGCTGGCCAAGTTGAATCTGGGTCTTCCTAGAGCAAAGAAAGAGATTTAAGCTTTTGTTTTCTTTAATCAACATTTTTGGAAAATAATTAGAATCTTGGGAGGTTAGTTAAAGGTTATAAATCGTGGTTTCAGGATTATATTTATAATAAAACATATTCTTCATTGTAGTCTCATCATTGAATTAATCATTGAATTTTATTGCAGAATTACTGGGTAAGATAAGCACAGGAAGCATAAATTTGCCTCTCTGTATTGTCATGATACAGAAATTATTGAATTCTCAGTATCTCTTTCATATTGAGTACTCAACATTATACTAAAAGGAGCAATGTAGGTTGTTGTTGATATTGATTTTGACGCAGGAAAACCTGGACTTGAACTTGCCTTCAATGTTTATTATCTTTGGGAACTTGCTGTAATTTTTTTCACCCATTTTTGCCTCGGTATCTTATCTCTACAATATTGTAAAGTTTAAAAATAAAATAAAATTAAAAACAAACGAACAAACAAATAAAATGAAGAAAATGCTTCATGGGATAGTCTAGTGCCTGATACACAAGAGAGATTTATTGAATAGTCACAGTGCAATAATAATCCACTTTGATAGGAAGAAATGCAGATGAAAAGAGTATAGTTCTTAATAAGTGAAGAGGCCTTGGGATATGACCTACCTGCTTTACAGACTCTTCAACTAGAACATTCTAGTGATCAATAAGAATATGAAGGAAATGAGCTAAAATAAAATATTCTGAGGTTACTACGTATGTCCAGTGATACATTAAGGTCAGCTTCCTAGTTTGAGCTTTGTAAAAGGCAGCAGCTGAGAGGGCTTGTGTGTCATTAGCTCATTTTGGAAAAGAAAATGAAGGCAATGAATGGGGGAGAGTGAAACAGGGGAGGAACAAATCTGAATCTTAGATTGTGCTAGGCTGGTTACCATTTATCCACTGGCTCCTATCGACTGGTGATCTAGGATTTCCTAAAGGTATGTTAATTCTCCATATCACCACATGGTTGATGTCCCAGGGTGATGAAGCAGGGTCTTCTAAGTGTCTCAAGCAGCAAGTGTCAGAAAAGCAAGAGATACACTCGTGAAAGGTGTTGTATGGGGAATGATAAGGATCAAGGTGTTATCAGGATACGATTGTTTGCAGCAAGTTGCTGTTCTGATGGCTGAAGGAAAAGGTAAGTCAAGAGGGTGTGAGAGAGAGTCCAAAAAATAAAAAATCCCAAATTAGTAATAATTGCTAATTTAGAATCATATTCTTTTGTAGATTTTCCAGCTCAGAGACAGAAGCTTAGATCAGCCCATAGTAAATGGGTAATCTCAACAATGTGACAGAATTCATTCTTTTGGGCATTGCAAAGAATCCAGAGCTGCAGAAAATACTCTCTGCTGTGTCTCTAATCATGTCTATGTCCACCATTTTGGGAAACATCCTCATTGTGGTAACTGTGATCACAAGTCAGAGTCTGAGATCACCCATGTATTTTTTCCTTATATCCTTCTCCCTCAAGGATGTCACCTATTCTTCCATCATTGCCCCCAAGATGATTGTGGACTCCCTCTCTGAGAGCACTGCCATCTCCCTCAAAGGCTGCATGGCCCAGCTCTTCATTGACCACTTCTTCGGTGGGGTGGACATAATCCTTCTCACCGTGATGGCCTATGACCACTACGTGGTCATCTGTAAGCCCCTTCACTACATGACCATCATGAGGCCGTGGATGTGCTGCCTATTACTGAAAGGGTCATGGATGGGGCTTTTTACCCATGCAACAGTACAGCTTCTCCTCATGTATCAAATTCCCTTCTGTGGCCCTAACGTCATTGATCATTTTATGTGTGATTTGTTTCCATTGCTGAAACTGGCCTGCATGGACACCCGCATCCTGGGCCTGTTAGTCATCCTCAACAGTGGGGTGATGTGTGTGGCCATCTTCCTCATCCTCACCACTTCCTTTGTGGTCATTCTCTGCTCCCTGAAGTCCTGCAGCTCTGAAGGGCAGCGTAGAACCCTATCCACCTGTGGCTCCCACCTCATGATGGTTTTCATCTTCTTTGTGCCTTGTATTTTCCTGTACGTGATGCCTGTGGTCACTTACCCCATAGACAAAGTGATGGTTCTGTCCTTTACCATCATTGCACCCATGTTAAATCCCCTGATCTACATCTTGAGGAACATGGGGGTGAAAATGCCATGAGGAAACTGTGAATGAAACAAGGGGCGTTGTGTGGTCATTAGCTTACATACTAAAAGCAATTCTTTCTTACAAGGACAGTGTGCTTTTACCCTCCCATTCATTCCAATCTATTGAGGATACAGTAGTCACTGGCATCATTTAATCAAGCAAATCAGGCTAAGATTCTGTAATCCTGTTACTTTTCTCTCCCCAGTGCAGTGTGTGCTCCATTCCTTTTCTCACAAGGCTCTGCCCACTTTCTCTTTCTCTCTCTACATTTTTCTCCTGCATTTTGAATAATTCAAGCCTTTTCTAGTTTGTGGCTTTTGCTTTTCTTACTCTACCCACTCCTGAAATTCTCTTTCCCAGAGTTCTTCTTCTCTGGCTTTATCTTTTTTTTTTTCCTTCTTTCAGATGAACTGTCATCTCCTTAGACGTTTTCCCTGATGACTTTCTTCTAGGTAACTCTTTAACTCTTCATCTGATTA
This sequence comes from Bos grunniens, assembly GCF_055505025.1. NCBI lineage: Eukaryota > Metazoa > Chordata > Mammalia > Artiodactyla > Bovidae > Bos > Bos grunniens. The sequence goes on along the minus strand of NC_141179.1, from coordinate 1,564,879 downwards.
CATCCTTTGTATCAATGTCAGAAACTAAACTTTAGCAATTATTTCTTGGCTTTTATTTTCTCTTTTCCTTTCAACAAATTTGTAATCCCTGTAAGGTCAGAGATTGTGTTTATTGCTTCATGCTGTGCTTAATAAATATTGTTGAATGAATATAAGTCTAAAAGTAAATTGTTTTTTTCTTAATATAAATTAATGCCAAAAAGTAGGGGTGTATATATAAATGTGTGTGTGTGTGTGTGTGTGTGTGTGTGTGTGTATACATACACGAAATATAGGAGTTAGAATTATCTGATTTCATATTTCCAAGTGTCTTTTCTGGAAACATTTGAAAGCAACTACAATCTCAGATTAGTACTTTACTTAGTAGTTTACTATTTAATAAGGACTACAGCACTGCCAAAATTCTCTGCTGCTGTTATTTCTCCTTTAAAGAGGCAGAATAAGAATCACTCACACTGGGAGTCAACATACTTTAGATTCTAGTGTCTGTAGCTATGCCCTTTATGAGAAAAAAGTAACTCTATAGAGACCTAAATTTTTCTTAAAGTGTGGGAAATTTTTTCTTGCTGTTACATCATAGAGTTCAATTTGAGAATCCAAATGGCATTTCTTTTCCTCCAGATTTTGCTTTGCCTGTCACTAGAGAGACACTGACCCCTTTTAAACTGCCTGCAGTTTAAAAATCTAATGTCTTAGACTAAATTAGCATTCTGTTATAGTTTTCTTAATTTTAAAAATACACAGTATAAACGATATAAATAATTACAATATCAGTCATACTATTTCAAGCAAGGACAATATTTAAGCCAGTATTTATTTATATACACAAAAACATGTGTATACAGTAGATATTTCATGTTAATTATCCTCAGTTATTTTTGAAAACTATGAGTTCCATTTATTTACTGAAGAATATTTGCTTACTTTGTATGAAGTGTCAGATACTCTTTAAGATCAGGGTACACAGTCATGAATAGGTTTACATTCTAGTGCAGGGGACAATACGTAGAAATGAAAATAAAGTCATGAAGTGTTAACTGATTGTCAGAGACTGTAGTGGAATGGTGCCTATGTGACCAGACAACTTTAGTTAGGTGGACAAGGAAGTTTTTCTGAGAGGTTACTTTTAAACTGAGACCTAAATGATGAGATAGAATCATCCTTAAACACATCAGTGAGAAGAGCATTTCAAGGGACTACTGAAAAGCTAGTGAAAAACTTATAAGTTAGAAGCCACCTTGAATAGAAGAAGGTCAAGATAATCAGAAATGATTATCTGATAATTTCTGACCAAGAAAAATGCAAAAAAGCAAAATAGCTGTCTGAAGAGGTCTTACAAATAGCTGTGAAAAGAAGAGAAGTGAAAAGCAAAGGAGAAAAGGAAAGATATGCACATTTAAAGGCAGAGCTCCAAAGAATAGCAAGGAGAGATAAGAAAGACTTCTTCAGTGATCAATGCAAAGAAATATAGGAAGATAATAGAATGGGAAAGACTAGAGATCTATTCAAGAAAATTAGATAAGGGAACATTTCATTCGAAGATGGGCTCAATAAAGGACAGAAATTGTATGGACCTAACAGACGCAGAAGATATTAATAAAAGGTGGCAAGAATACACAGGAGAACTGTACAAAAAATATCTGCATGACCCAGATAATCATGATGGTGTGATCACTCACCTAGAGCCAGACATGCTGGAATGTGAAGCCAAGTGGGCCTTAGGAAGCACCACAAACAAAGCTAGTGGAGGTGAGGGATTTCCAGTTCAGCTATTTCAAATTCTAAAAGATGATGCTGTGAAAGTGCTGCACTCAATATGCCAGCAAATTTGGAAAACTCAGCTGTGGCCATGGGACTGGAAAAGGTCAGTTATCATTCCAATCCTAAAGAAAGGCAATGCCAAAGAATGGTCAAACTACCACAGAATTGCACTCATCTCACACACTACCAAAGTAATTCTCAAAATTCTCCAAACCAGGCTTCAACAATACGTGAAGTGTGAAATTCCAGATGCTCAAGCTGGTTTTAGAAAAGGAAGAGGAACCGGAGATCAAACTGCTGACATCCACTGGATCATCAAAAAATCAAAAGATTTCCAGAAAAACAACAACAACAACAACAACAACAACAACAACTATGTCTGCTTTATTGACTATGCCAAAGCCTTTGACTGTGTGGATCACAATAAACTGTGGAAAATTCTGAAGAGATGGAAATACCAAACCATCTGACCTGAGTCTTGAGAAACCTGTATGCAGGTCAGGAAGCAACAGTTAGAACTAGACATGGAACAACAGACTGGTTCCAAATAGGAAAAGGAGTATGTATATAAAAGGAGCTGTATATTGTCAGCCTGCTTATTTAACTTATATGCAGAGTACGTCATGAGAAACGCGGGGCTGGTGGAAGCACAAGCTGGAATCAAGATTTCTGGGAGAAATATTGATAACCTCAGATATGCAGATGACACCACCCTTACGGTAGAAAGTGAAGAAGAACTAAAGGGCCTCTTGTTGCAAGTGAAAGAGGAGAGTGAAAAATTTGGCTTAAAGCTCAACATTCAGAAAACAAAGATCATGGCAGCCAGTCCCATCACTTCATGGCAAATAGATGGGGAAACAGTGGCTGACTTTATTTTTGGGCTCCAAAATCACTGCTGATGGTGATTGCAGCCATGAAATTAAAAGATGCTTACTCCTTGGAAAAAAAGTTATGGCCAACTTAGACAGCATATTAAAAAGTAGAGACATTACTTTGCCACCAAAGTCCATCTAGTCAAAGCTATGGCTTTTCCAGTAGTTATGTATGGATGTGAGAGTTGGACTATAAAGAAAGCTGAACACCAAAGAATTGATGCTTTTGAACTGTGGTGTTGGAGAAGACTCTTGAGAGTCCCTTGGACTGCAAGAACATCCAACCAGTCCATTCTGAAGGAGATCAGTCCTGGGTGTTCATTGGAAGGACAGATTTTGAAGCTAACTCCGATACTTTGGCCATCTCATGCAAAGAGCTGACTCATTTGAAAAGACGCTGATGCCGGGAAAGATTGAGGGCAGGAGGAAAAGGGGATGACAGAGGATGAGATGGTTGGATGATATCACCAACTCATTGGACATGAGTTTGGTTGAACTCCAGGAGTTGGTGATGGACAGGGAGGCCTGGCGTGCTGCTATTCATGGGATTGCAGAGTCGGACAGGACTCAGTGACTGAACTGAACTGAAGATTATCAGTGGACAGGAGGGAATGTGGTGCAAGGCGAGAAGTGAAAATTTAACAGACTTCTTCTGATCAAGAAATCTGTTATTATTTGACTTTTAAATTCAAGATGAATTATCAGCATCAGAATAATTTTGATTAGAAGAATAATTGAAAATCAAATCCCTCATTTGTTTATGAATAACTCAGCAATTTAGCATCAAACATCTTTGCAAATGGGCTTCCCAGATGGTGCTAGTGGTAAAGAACACTCCTGCCAATCCAGAAGTCATAAGAGACGCTAGTTTGATCCTTGGGTCAGGAAGATCCCCTGATGGAAGGTGTGGCAACCTACTCCAGTATTCTTGCCTGGAGAATCCCATGAATAGAGGCGCCTGGTGGGCTCCATAGGGTCATAAATAGTAGGACATGACTGAAGCACCTTGGTACGCATGTATGCATCTTTGCACAGAGCGTCCATTTGATTTTTGCTACATCATAACAGAGCACAATGTTTACTGGCTCCCTACAATATCTTAAAATTTAACATCTGGATTCACCTAATAATTATTTTTCTTGCCTCATGTCAAAGAAGAAGAAAAAGCTGCTGACAGTTTGTAAATGTTGATCTCTGTAAGAACTTTCTCATGATCATTTTTACTATTTTAATTATGAGAATTGAAAGGTTCGTAATAGATCCCTAAAGCTAAATAATATTTTTGGTAATTCTCCAGCATCAGCATAGGTCCAGAATTTACATTTTATATTACAAAAGTAAGGCCATTCTGACCATTCATGCTAAAGTTATTACCTGCAATTATATTCTACAAATCTCTTCTCTCTTCTGTAAGTCTCCCTAATTTCTTCACATGAAATAGCTTTATTCATTAAACATATTACTTTTCAGCTCACTGATCATCTTTTTTGTTTGGTTCTTTAATGCTCTTATTTTGAAACAAATCTTGGTCTTGCTGCCTTTTTTTTTTTTTTTAAAGAAATTCACTATGGATAATTGATTGTAAATAATCTAATCTGTGTATCAGAATAGAAAATTTCAATACTATTTATGATACAAAGACATTCCAAAGTAGGAATAAAATAGCATTTTAATTTGAAGGAGAGTATTGGTATTAAAAAAAAAAAACTACTGCAAACATCCAACTTATTTGGAGACATTAAATAAGCTTACTTCCTATTTCACTCTGAAAATGTAAGCTATCTGAAGGGAATTTCCTTAGACTATTACAAATATATCTACCAATTTCCAGCACCCATTCAGATATTTGCTACCTTCTTACCTACTCTTAAAAATGCATTCATTATCTATGCTCCTATGCAAAGCAATCAACCTTTTTATTGTACACTAGATCTTATTTCCTTGTTTGTATGAGGGCATTGGTCTAAAAATAGCTTCTATATCTATTTTATCTACATTTCAATTTTTATTTGATAATTTTACATCAGCAAAGAAACAAATCTGTTATGTCTTTCATCTTTCAAGTAAATCTTCCATTGATTCCTTTTCCTTCATCAGTTACTCTTTCATTTCATTCTCTCCTCTTTCTTACAAAACACAAGAGATTCTCTAACACTTGTCTCCTATTTCTCTTATTCTGTTCTGTTTAAACACTTTCAGCCACACTTCAGTTAAATTTCTCTTTTCTGGGTCATGACTGAAGTGACTTGGCAGCAGCAGCAGCAGCAGTGACCTCTATGTTATTCAACATAACTGTCATCACTCACTTATCTTACAGAATCCACCAGCAGTATTTCATCCCATCTTTCTTGGCATACTTTCTTTGAACAATGATTCTTTGAGTTTGAGATCTTGAAATCCAAATTCCTCCATTGTATTTCCACCTGAATGACTAATAGCTTTCTTACACTGGTCCCAATGACAAAGCATATTTTCCTGGAAATTGATATAACAATTCTAAAATTATATGGATGTGTGCCTGTCTTTAAATACGTTTGGTGACAAAAGAAAAGAAGAATAGGAAGTTGATAGGAAACTAGATTTACTAACTGTAAGAACATATCACAAAGCTTTGTAAACTTTTTGCTATATTCCCATGAATAGAGAATCCTAAAGAACAGGAGAAATGGTACAGACTTGAGTCCTCTATATTTGTAGATTTAAAATAAATGCTATAATATAATTAATTAATGATCAGGATGGAATTTTAATCCCTCAGGAAGCAGGGACTACTGAATAAATTCTGAAAGAGCCATATGGTCAGCCCTCCACATTATCCTCTCATTTCACCCACTCTTTGTGCTTTTTGCTCCTTGTGTCCTTCTCCCTTTTCTGATTTGTAGGTTTCTCTGAATTTACCCTGTTTCTATAACATATCTGTTACATTATCTGCCCCACCCCATCATCACAATATTAGTTCTTACCCCACTCACTTCCTCTATCTGAAGCAAATAATAAAGGATTAAATAAATCAGGACTTGGAATAAAGTAGAAGATGGTGCATGCGTTTTGAAGTAGGAACCAGAGTTCCAGGATTAATTGCTGGAGTCCTGCTGTTGAGTCATAATTTTAAAATATCCCCTCTAAGAGAGTGGTCCATGTCAGATGGCTATCCCATGTCAGGAAAAGCATCTAAAATTTTATTGAAAATATAATAACACTTGTCCCTTAATACCATGTGCAAATGAAGTCTAGGCAATTATTAATATTTACCTTTCTGATTAATCACTTCAATACTGCTTCTTTCTGGGGAGTGTGACTAAGCATTAAAAATAGGTAGAATACAAGAGTCCATAGAGGGGCACACTCATTGATATAGACTTTCTTCAGGGACCTCATGAGCTAAGCCCCAGTTTTCCCTCCAGCTTCAATTGCAATGCTACATTCCATCAGAGTAAACAAACTGTCAATCTTTCTCTAAAAAAAAAAAAAAAGAGAAAAATTTCTTTAAGGTCTGGAAATTGTACTTTTAATTTTAAAATTATGGCATATCAAGATCAAATACTGAGAGAAGAAAAGCAGATTCTGGATTAATGTATAGATTTTTGCATGAAAAAAATTCACACATAAAAGTTGTTACTCTTTAGTAAGCATGACTGTTGCACTAGTCCCCACACAGTACATGCCTTTATGGATTGATGCTGTGTCTTATCCCAGAACTCATCTTTTGCATTTGGTAAATAAATAGACGTTTCACCGCAGTCTGCAAAGGTACTATATTTGGTACTAATTTATACAGTTTCTCTTTCTGAATATGAAGGGAATTGAAAGCACCTACAAATAGATGCCCAGGAGAAGCCAAAAAAAAAAAAAAAAACCTAACTGGGGTCATAAAATTTTTACAAACACTTGAGCAAGTCAAACCATAAATAACTGTGTCTTAGAAAATTGTAATGATGGGAAATGTCCATACCCTGAGGGAAACTGAGATTCAATTCTAAGGTTCATGACCTCTCAGGGAAACCTCTTTAAATTCCACTTAAAGGTCAAGGAAGAAACTTTTGCTCCTTTATGTTTTCATTGAGACCATGGTGAAGACAGTGTTTGAGAATCAGTAGGGAAACTTCTTTACCACATCTACCAGAATTGCAACATCTCTCTTAGATATAGAAGTAAGACTTAGAAATTTTATATTTCACATTTTGACCAGCTGTTGAATGGGTTTTTCTCCATAGACAGAAGGATGTTAGCATTACCAGAATTTTCAAGAGACTGACACATGGTGAGATTTATAATTCACATTTTTGCATATTCACAGGTGATTTAAAATTGTGATGTAGTATGTAAAATTATAGGTGTTATGATGCAGGCTACCAAGTTTAAAGCAAGCTGTGGTCTATCACTTGGTTGTGTACATTTGGGCCAGTTCTATAAACCTTTTTGCCCTCAGAATGTTTATTTTTAATGGAGATTATATGTTCACAAGGCCAAAGGATTTGGAAACAAATAAAATAATACATGTGAAATTAATTAGATAGGACTTGAAATAATTTAAGTATTGAATGTATAGCAGCTGTTTGAATACAAATATTTTTGGAGGGCTATGTGTTCCTATTCAAGTCTAATGAAATTATAGCTAGCATCAGTTTTTTATCTTAAAGTTAAATCCAAATAACTATAAAATGCAACATCTGAGTATTTTTGTTGGAGCTAGTAGGTAGCATTTTATTTACTGTTTCTTGATATGTTATCATTTATTATTATTTTTTCTTAATTTGTTATCATTTAATTATTGTTTCTTTATATGTTATATTTATCATTCATTTAGCCCTCATCCTAGTGTTTTAGATTAAAAAAAGTGGACTACATAATGCCTATGTAGAATGAAGGTGATTTATTTAGAGAACCATTGATATCTAATACAACAGTTCAGTTCAGTCACTGGATAAAAATGCAGTGGATTCAAGGAATTTAACTTGGAAGGTAATTAGAATGGGTTTTTAATCTATTAATTTAATATTAAAATATAATTAGAAAACACTGCATATAGTGACATCCTTATTACTAATTTCTCATATAATTTTGAATATTATATTTATTTTATAATGCTATTATATAAACTATTATATAATAGTTACATCAGCTTTAAATTAGACACAGAAATTTCTATATTATTTTCAGAATGATCAATGCTAGAATAATGTTGGTGCCAAAATGAATGGGAAGAACCAGTAATGAATAATGGTAAGAGCCAGGAGGCAAAATTTCCAGGGTCCCAGGTCCAAAAGATGGTTCAGAGCCCTCAGTTCATGTGTGAAGGGCCCTCAGCAATCTTCTGTGCATCTCCAGCATCTGAAGAATAGGGAAGGGAAGTCCGTGAGATATTTTCTCAGAAATATGAACAGAACAAGCTATTTCCAAAAAAAACATATGAAGGGAAAACTGATAGGGAGGGTTAGGCCTATGATTTGGCTATCTGTGGATTCTTTACAGCAGGAAATACTTACAGTGTGAGATTCTATGTTATGTTAGCATGTTGGTTCCACCAGTACAAATTAATTACACTGGATAAGTAATAAAATTATCTTCAAACATCATCTCTTCCTGAACAAATAATTAGATGATAAATAATACAATGTTGTGGGTTTTAAAATTGATTTTTTAATGTTAATTTTTCTTATTATTATTTCAAAATGCATGTTGAAAATAAAAAATCTCTACTATCTTCATACATTATTAATGAATAGGGTTGCTACAATTTTTCATTTAACATGCTGTAAAAATTCTTCACAAAGTATGTCCTTATGTTATTAATTAGTGTTTTATTCATAGCATATCTTGTTAATTTATAGTAGATTGAGTTGCATAAACATCTTATTCAACATTTTAGATATTTCTGATTTTTTAATAAATGTAATATCATCTTCCATAAAACTTACATCACTTTATTTCACTCTTAGAATAATTTTTAGGGTTGGGGTTACTTGTATAAAAAACATAGTCATTTTTATGACTATAAAAATATTTGCTAAAACATTTCCCTATTAGATAATATGAATGAAGCTGTTTCATTGCAATTTAGAAGACATCATTTTTTAAAAACCCGACTTAGAAACAAATCTATTTTATTCTTATGATAGATTCTTTAGTGCACTTTATATGTGAAAACACTATTTAAGAAAATAAAGCTTATATCAATATTCCACATCTTCCTGTTGAATTATATATTACAAAGCAGTTTATAGTAACTGTCTTATTTGACTCTCACAGGTCAACAGCTTGAACAAATGGTACTGTATTTTATCGGAGAGGACTTAGAAGTTTTGTGGTTTCTTCAGTGACACATGACTATAAATCTGTAGCGTCTAGATTTTTTATATTGGAAACTGAACAATTATTATATTATTTTAATTAACTTTTCATTTTGGAATAAGTTTAGATTAATAGAAAAGCTGACAAGATAATACAGAGTTTCTGTCTACTCCTCAATTATTTCCCCCTAATAATTATCATCTAACGTTACTAGTAGTATATTTGTCAAAACTGTGGAATGAACATTGATTAAAGAAGCACAAGATTTTAATCATGTTTCACTAACTTTTCCATGTCTATCACTTTTCTTTTCTAGGGGTCAATCCAGGACAGCACAGCATGTTTAATTACCTTTCAAATAATTTCTAATCATAGACATTGTGATCATAAACTCTGAGGACACTGTATTCTCTATTGCCTAAGTATTAACAATAATTTTGGAAATTCCTTTAATATATAAAAAAAAAAGAGCAGTTTGATTTGTTCATATTTAATGGGCATTTGATTCTAAAATAGTATTTCTTAGAAACTTCCCAGACTAGGGAAGTACAGAGCCTAAGAATTACTTGTTAGATTAATACAGAGCCTTGCTCTTTCTCTCCACTGTTTGTATTATTCGATTTTCTTTGTACAATGACACTACCTGAAAAAGATTTGGACTCCTGGGGATCTGGGCTTCCTAGCTGATGCTAATGGTAAAAAACCTAACTGCCAATCCAGGAGAAAGAAGAGATGTAGGTTTGATCCCTGGGTCGGGAAGATCCCCTGGAGAAGGGCACAGCAATCCATCCCAATATTCTTGCCTGGAGACTTCCATGAACAGAGCGGCCTGGCAGGCTACAGTCCATAAGGCCACAAAGAATTGGACACAACTGAAGCAATTTAGCACCCACACATGCACACATGAGGGTCTGAAGACTATAAAATTGTATTCAGATCAGATCAGATCAGATCAGTCGCTCAATCGTGTCCAGCTCTTTGCGACCCCATGAATCGCAGCACGCCAGGCCTCCCTGTCTATCACCAACTCCCGGAGTTCACTCAGACTCACGTCCATTGAGTCAGTGATGCCATCCAGCCATCTCATCCTCTGTCATCCCCTTCTCCTCCTGCCTCCAATCCCTCCCAGCATCAGAGTCTTTTCCAATGAGTCAACTCTTCGCATGAGGTAGCCAAAGTACTGGAGTTTCAGCTTTAGCATCATTCCTTCCAAAGAAATCCCAGGGCTGATCTCCTTCAGAATGGACTGGTTGGACTTCCTTGCAGTCCAAGGGACTCTCAAGAGTCTTCTCCAACTCCACAGTTCAAAAGCATCAATTCTTTGGCACTCAGCTTTCTTCACAGTCCAACTCTCGCATCCATACATGACCACTGGAAAAACCATAGCCTTGACTAGATGGACCTCTGCTTTTCAGTATGCTATCTAGGTTGGTCATAACTTTCCTTCCAAGGAATAAGTGTCTTTTAATTTCATGGCTGCAATCACCACCTGCAGTGATTTTGGAGCCCAGAGAAATAAAGTCTGACACTGTTTCCACTGTTTCCCCATCTATTTCCCAAGAAGTGATGGGACCAGATGCCATGATCTTAGTTTTCTGAAAGTTGAGCTGTAAGCCAACTTTTTCACTCTCCTCTTTCACTTTTATCAAGAGGCTTTTTAGTTCCTCTTCACTTTCTGCCATAAGGGTGGTGTCATCTGCATATCTGAGGTTATTGATATTTCTCCCAGCAATCTTGATTCCAACTTGTGCTTCTTCCAGCCCAGAATTTCTCATGATCATGGTAAAGCATGAATTAGGAGTAAAAGGATGGTCATTTCTGCTCTGTGTCAAAGGCTCTGGGAGCATGTTCACACTTACGGCACTTTTCTCCAGTGCATCTAAATGCATTAATGGTTTTATCAATATCAATATTGCCTTATCTGATTCTTCCAAGAACCCATTGTTATTATACACAATTATAGAATAGAATCTGAGCTCTTGAAAATTTTAAGTAACTTTTCTCATCACATAATATAACAGTACAAGAGCTTTGATTTGAACCTAGGTCTCTATGAATCTGGACCTGATGTCTTCATTTCATTGTCTCTACATATATTGATAGTTTTTACTCTTTAATATATAGTCATTAACTTATCCAATGATATTATAAGGTTTGTTTCATGTTCTTGTTTGCTTGATGACATAGCTGAATACGGCGTTCAGAGTCCAGGCACTGTTTAGAAATCTCTTATGCCCTGGAAACAATTTGTTTTAAAGTAAGTAAAAAAATGTGCTGTATATACATCTGTATATTTGCTAGTTTTATTCATATTTTCAATAATTTTTGTTAGCAGTCAATGTCATTCATAAAATTCAATTCATTTTTAATTCTTTCAGAAAGCCCAAATATTCTTTTACTTCCCTATTTAACAAGCATAGATAGTATATATATGTACACACACACACACACACACACACACTCACTTGCCACTTGACTGATGAATTTCTCATGTGTACAAGGAAGGATACAATCATATTTCTCTCATTGTTTAGCAGTAAAGAATCCACCTGCCAATGAGTTTCAATCCCTGCATCAGGAAGATCCCCTGGAGAAGGAAATGACAACCCACTCCTGGGTTCTTATGAACAGAGGAGAAATCCTATGAACAGAGGAGCCTGACAGGCTACAGTTCATGGGGTCACAAAGAGTCAGACATGACTGAGTGACTAAACAACAACAAAGGACAGTCATTCTCAAAGCTGTGTCTTGCTATAAGAAATGAAGTAAAAAATTGGAGTAATATCTGGATGGTTAATGGAAAAGCTTTCTGTGGGTAAGCTGTTTGGCTTCTTAAGTGAGAGAAGAGTCACTAAAATCAGTATGGGCATTTTATCATAAGCAGCAATTTCACATTTTCCAATTTGACCCTCATTATAATTGTATGAAATGGGTAGGGATATTATATGTGAATCTCCCTACATTACAGTAAGTCATATACATTTGAAGCAGACACACACTCATGAGTACTGCTTGATCTGATTGGGTCACTTTGAAAACATACTTCAGTTCAGTTCAGTTCGGTCGCTCAGTTGTGTCCGACTCTTTGTGACCCCATGAATCGCAGCACACCAGGCCTCCCTGTCTATCACCAACACTCAGAGTTCACCCAAACTCACGTCCATCGAGTCAGTGATGCCATCCAGCCATCTCATCCTCTGTCGTCCCCTTCTCCTCCTGCCCCCAATCCCTCCCAGCATCAGAGTCTTTACCAATGAGTCAACTCCTCGCATGAGGTGGCCAAAGTACTGGAGTTTCAGCTTTAGCATCATTCCTTCCAAAGAAATCCCAGGGCTGATCTCCTTCAGAATGGACTGGTTGGATCTCCTTGCAGTCCAAGGGACTCTCAAGAGTCTTCTCCAACTCCACAGTTCAAAAGCATTAATTCTTCGGTGCTCAGCCTTCTTCACAGTCCAACTCTCACATCCATACATGACCACAGGAAAAACCATAGCCTTGACTAGACGAACCTTTGCTGGCAAAGTAATGTCTCTGCTTTTGAATATGCTATCTAGGTTGGTCATAACTTTCCTTCCAAGGAGTAAGCGTCTTTTAATTTCATGGCTGCAGTCACCATCTGCAGTGATTTTGGAGCCCCCAAAAATAAGCTCTGACACTGTTTCCAGTTTCCCCATCTATTTGCCATGAAGTGATGGGACCAGATGCCATGATCTTCGTTTTCTGAATGTTGAGCTTTAAGCCAACTTTTTCACTCTCCACTTTCACTTTCATCAAGAGGCTTTTGAGTTCCTCTTCAATTTCTGCCATAAGGGTGGTGCCATCTGCATATCTGAGGTTATTGATACTTCTCCCAGCAATCTTGATTCCAGCTTGTGCTTCCTCCAGTCCAGTGTTCCTCATGATGTACTCTGCATATAAATTAAATGAGCAGGGTGACAATATACAGCCTTGACGAACTCCTTTTCCTATTTGGAACCAGTCTGTTGTTCCATGTCCAGTTCTAACTGTTGCTTCCTGACCTGCATACAAATTTCTCAAGAGGAAGATCAGGTGGTCTGGTATTCCCATCTCTTTCAGAATTTTCCACAGTTTATTGTGATCCACACAGTCAAAGGCTTTGGCATAGTCAATAAAGCAGAAATAGATGTTTTTCTGGAACTCTCTTGCATTTGCCATGATGCAGTGGATGTTGGCAATTTGATCTCTGGTTCCTCTGCCTTTTCTAAAACCAGCTTGCACATCAGGAAGTTCATGGTTCACATATTGCTGAAGCCTGGCTTGGAGAATTTTGAACATTACTTCACTAGCATGTGAGATGAGTGCAATTGTGTGGTAGTTTGAGCATTCTTTGGCATTGCCTTTCTTTGAGATTGGAATGAAAACTGACCTTTTCCAGTCCTGTGGCCACTGCTGAGTTTTCCAAATTTGCTGGCATATTGAGTGCAGCACTTTCACAGCATCATCTTTCAGGATTTGGAATATCTCAACGGGAATTCCATCACCTCCACTAGCTTTGTTCATAGTGATGCTTTCTAAGGCCCACTTGACTTCACATTCCAGGATGTCTGGCTCTAGGTCAGTGATCACACCATCATGATTATCTGGGTCGTGAAGATCTTTTTTGTACAGTTTTTCTGTGTATTCTTGCCATCTCTTCTTAATATCTTCTGCTTCTGTTAGGTCCATAACATTTCTGTCCTTTATTGAGCCCATCTTTGCGTGAAATGTTCCCTTGGTATCTCTGATTTTCTTGAAGAAATCCCTAGTCTTTCCCATTCTGTTGTTCCCCTTTATTTCTTTGCATTGATCGCTGAGGAAGGCTTTCTTACCTCTTCTTGCTATTCTTTGGAACTCTGCATTCAGATGCTTATATCTTTCCTTTTCTCCTTTGCTTTTCGCTTCTCTTCTTTTCACAGCTATTTTTAAGGCCTCCCCAGACAGCCATTTTGCTTTTGCATTTCTTAATAAATACTTAGCAATGAATAAAGCCTCAGGCTCTGTCTATAGTCAACATTCTGTTTCTATTCCTTACCCATGTGGTTACTGTCACTTTGTATCTTTAAATAATTCGGCCATTACCTTCTGATTCTACATCATTGGCTCTGTGTCCTTCATCAAGAAGCATCAGTCAAATATGAAGACAGAAATCAGATTATAACCTCCACAGTGAATGGAAACTCTAGAGAAGCCCCTTCTGCTCTGAAGCTCTTGCTAGAAAAATTTTTTCTTCTTTCCCTGTAGAGTCAGTCACTTCCATGCTGGAGTCAGAGGTTCTGGGTTAAAACTCCAGAGCCAGCGTCTGTTATTTCTTTAATTTTATCTCTTTAAGCATGGACTTCCTACCAGTAAAACTGGGTAATAAGATCTAATGTGGACTGTTTCATAGCCACTTAACTCTGAACAACTGCTTCCTTGCATTATTTAACTTAGTCATCATAACAGTACATATTAGTAGGTATTACTTATTTTTGTCAGCTTTTCTTCTTGTTTTTAAATAATGAGTGAAAAGAAAGCCAACTTAATACATGGATATTTATTATGTATTAGTCTACAGCAAGGTGTGTTCCCAATGACCTTTATTTTGAAGAATGAATTAGTTGATTTTAAAGTTTCAGGTTTTTTTTTTTTTTAGATTTTAAAGAAATAACTAGGAGCATAGCCATGATCCAAGCACTTCTTCAGTTTTGTCTTATTTCTCCTTCTATCTGTATGTAGATAAGGAAGTCACCTGATCATGGATGGCATGCAACATCTCCCCCCCCTCCTCCCACTCATGCACATGGCAGGCATGATCAATAAACTTCTCTTTTCCCTTCCTCAGAACATGGCTGTGGCTTCAGAATTCTTCTCACGATTCACTCCAGGAAACCACTACTATTAACATATGACCAGAGTTGGCAGTTGAGATAACAACTATATCTTATCCCCACCCCAGGTGGATCCCTACCTTTTCTTACATTGAAGCTCTATCTTAAAACATTTAACAATTTATATAAACTTCATTCTTCCTGGTATCCCCCTACCACCTTCAACAAATTTCTAGCTTTGTGTTCAATGAAAAAGCAAGTGCAAGAACATAATTCAATTTTTCACATGCAGGCACCAATTTGTTGATGACTATGATGACTCTCAAAACTGGTCTGAGGCACATTTGTCTTTCTTCTAACTGTAGATTCTACATGCTTACTGTGGTACCATTCACCTTTTCCTTGGAAATTATGTAAAACCAAAGCTTTGTAACTGAGTTTGTCCTCCTGGGGCTTTCACAGAATCCAACCATGAAGAAAATAATATTTGTTTTATTTTTGTTCATTTACATTGCAACTGTTGGAGGCAACTTGCTAATTGTGGTGACCATCAGTAGCAGCCCAGCACTCTGGGGCTCACCCATGTACTTCTTGCTGACTTTTCTGTCCTTCCTGGATGCATGCTTCTCCTCCGTCATTGTCCCAGAGATGATTGTGGACTCTCTCCTTTGGAAGAAAACCATTTCCTTCAAAGGTTGCATGACCCAGCTCTTTGCTGAACACTTCTTTGCTGAGGTGGAGGTGATTTTCCTCAGTGCCATGGCCTTTGACCGCTATGTGGCCATCTGCAAGCCTTTGAACTATTCTTCTATCATGAACCACAGACTCTGTGTCCTGCTGATGGCGGTAGCCTGGACAGGGAGCTTCATTCATTCCATGATACAGATTCTCTTCACTTTCCAGCTGCCCTTCTGTGGCCCCAATGTCATTGATCACTTCATATGTGACTTGTACCCACTGCTGGAGCTTGCCTGCACTGACACTCACATCTTTGGGCTTTTGGTAGTCACCAACAGTGGGTTTTGGAGAAGGCAATGGCACCCCACTCCAGTACTCTTGCCTAGAAAATCCCATGGACAGAGGAGCCTGGTAGGTTGCAGTCCATGGGGTTGCGAAGAGTCGGACACGACTGAGCAACTTCACTTTCACTTTTCACTTTCATGCATTGGAGAAGGAAATGGCAACCCACTCCAGTGTTCTTGCCTAGAGAATCCCAGGGACGGGGGAGCCTGGTGGGCTGCTGTCTATGGGGTCGCACAGAGTTGGACACGACTGAAGTGACTTAGCAGCAGCAACAGTGGATTTATCTGCATCCTAATCTTCTTCTTGTTGCTTGTCTCCTATGGGGTCATCTTGCTGTCTCTGTGAACCCATAGCTCTGAAGGTCAGCAGAAAGCCCTCTCCA
This sequence comes from Bos grunniens, assembly GCF_055505025.1. Lineage (NCBI taxonomy): Eukaryota > Metazoa > Chordata > Mammalia > Artiodactyla > Bovidae > Bos > Bos grunniens. The sequence continues at coordinate 1,548,743 of NC_141179.1, read as the reverse complement.
CCTGCAGATCTCACATTGCTGTTGTGATTTTGTTCTTTATCCCATGCATATTTATCTATGTATGGCCTCCATATTCTTTCTCCTTTGACAAAATGGTAGCCATACTTTACACCATCCTAACTCCCATGTTCAATCCTTTGATTTAAGCTTTCAGGAACAAAGAAGTGAAAAGTTCCATGAGGAAAGTGTGGAATAAGATAATGGTTTCTAATGAAAAATAAAACATTTAAAGTTGAATAAAAAATTAAAATTTTCTAATCAGACAAAAATTTTATATGGATGAGCATTGTTTGACAGGGGTTGACTGTGTGGATCACAATAAATTGTGGAACATTCTGAAAAGATGGGAATACCAGACCACCTGACCTGTCTCTTGAGAAACTTGTGTGCAGATCAGGAAGCAACAGTTACAACTGGACATGGAACAACAGACCGATGCCAAATAGGAAAAGGAGTACGTCAAGGCTGTATACTGTCACCCAGCTTATTTAACTTATATGCAGAGTACATCATAAGAAACACTGGGCTGGAAGAAGCACAAGCTGGAATCAAGATTGCTGGGAGAAGTATCAATAACCCCAGACATGCATATGACACCACCCTTAGGGCAGAACGTGAAGAAGAACTAAAGGGCCTCTTGATGAAAGTTGAGAAGAGCGTGAAAAAGTTGGCTTAAAGCTCAACATTCAGAAAACGAAGATCATGGCATCTGGTCCCATCACTTCATGGCAAATAGATGGGGAAACAGTGGAAACAGTGTCAGACTTTATTTTTTGGGGCTCCAAAATCACTACAGATAGTGATTGCATCCATGAAATTAAAAGATGCTTACTCCTTGGAAGGAAAGTTATGACCAACCTAGATAGCATATTAAAAAGCAGAGACATCACTTTGTCAACAAAGGTCCATCTAGTCAAGGCTATGGTTTTTCCAGTGGTCATGTATGGATGTGAGAGTTGGACTGTGAAGAAAGCTGAGTGCCAAAGGATTGATGCTTTTGAACTGTGGAGTTGGAGAAGACTCTTGAGAGTCCCTTGGACTGCAAGGAGGTCAAACCAGTCCATTCTAAAGGAGATCAGTCCTGGGTGTTCATTGGTAGGACTGATGTTGAAGCTGAAACTCCAATATTTTGGCCACCTGATGCGAAGAGCTCACTCATTTGAAAAGACCCCAATGCTGGGAAAGATTGAGAGCAGGAGTAGAAGGGGATGACAGAGGATGAGATAGCTAGATGGCATCACTGACTTGATGGACATGGGTTTGGGTGGACTCCAGGAGTTGGTGATGGACAGGGAGGCCTGGCATGCTGCAGTTCATGGGGTCACAAAGAGTCGGACATGACTGAGTGACTGAACTGACCTAAACTGTAAGTAATGTAATAATATTATAAAAAATAGCATAAGTTCTAGGAAATAATTTAGTTTTCATTTTAGGTCACTTATGAACTCTGATTTGGCAATTCAGTATCCTCAAATGAACTAAGAAGACTTAGAATCTATAAGTAAAAAAAGAATGAAAAAAATTACTGTCACTTCTTGCCACTCATTTGATATTTTGGGAAATATTTCTGGAGGGAAGACAAAATTGTCTTAGGGATTAGGTTTTGCATATATAAATATAAATACATATATATATCAAGGAACTTTTTGCCCAACCTAATGTATCTGCTGTACAACTGAAAATAACAAAACTTTGTAAATCAACACTATTTTAAAAATAAATAAATAAACAATAGAAAGAAAAACATTAACATATTAATTTTCAGATTTGCCAAAGAACTCTAATTATTGCTGACATTAGCCCTTTGATATTGATGATAACTATAATTCACACTTTCAAAGTGAAAGTGATGTTGCTCAGTCATGTTCAACTCTTTTGTGACCCCATGGACTGTTGCCTACCAGGCTCCTCTGTCCATAGGCTTTTCCAGGCAAGGGTACTGGTGTGGCTTGCCATTTCTTTCTCCAGGGGATCTTCCCAACACAGGGATTGAACCCTGCTCTCCCGCATTGCAAGCAGATGCTTTACCATCTGAGCCACCAGGGAAACCAGTTCACAAGTTGATATAACACAAACAAGAGTAGTTAACCACACATATTTCATCTACGGGCTTTCAGCTGTCTTCAAAGACTTCCAGGCCTCTAGAAGAGATGGGCTTAGGAAAGTTTATGTGGAAGAGAACAGAATTACCTCAAATCAAGTCATATGAGTTGAAGTTTGACTAATTGTCCCCAAGGCTTGATTTTGCCCTTGGACTGTTTGAGCTAGATAGCTCATTGCATATCACTTGGGACTGGTTTGGAAGAAATAGTTTCCTTGGAGCTCCTGAGGCTTAAAGCCTACCTTAAGCATTTGCAAACTCTTGTGTGAATTTCTATAAATATCCAGTACAGTAAAAAGAAAACACTTAGCCTCATGATTTTTCACACATACACAAAAAGAAAACAGCAAGAGAGAGAGAGATACAGTGGGAAGAAAGCTGGCCGCAGACGCATTTATGTCTCAGAGTTCAGGAATAGTTTACTCCAATTAAATTTCCAAGAATGGAATTAAGAAATTCACTCCATTTTCAGAGCATTCTCTCTGCTCCAATACAGACCTTGCTGTTCTGTCTGACCCAGTGTTACCAGGAAGGAGCTGTGTGGATTATGGCTACATGAAGAGTTCCCTTTCTCCATAAACTCTTTACATCCCATCATCACTTGTGATAGAAGGCAATGATAAATCTCAATGAAGTATAGTTTGTGTGTTGTATTCAAGCTACACATAATTCACCTTATAAGTAAATGAAAGTTGAATATATGAAAAATATACTCTACTGGAAGTCATCTGTTTTGTTGTAAGGAAAGAGGTAAGTTTCTCAATCTGTCAGAAATTTTTTCTTCTGTGCTGTGCTTAGTCTCAGTTATGTCTGACTCTTTGTGACCCCATGGACTGTAGCCTGCCAGGGTCCTATGTCAATGAGATTTTCCAGGTGACAATACTGGATGGTGTTGCACTCTTCCAAGGGATCTTCCCAACCCAGGGATTGAGCCCAGGTCTCCTGTATTGCAGACGGGTTCTTTACCATCTGAGCCCTAAACACTGATCTCTTGGAATCTATACTCAGTGTGTCTTCTAACAAATGACAGAGCTCCTGGAGAGTGTTTCTACCAATGAAGAGTTATGGTGGTTCAGGCTTCCTAGGCCTTCCTTGGGCTCAGCACATGGCTGAACTACTTCTCAAAGGCACCTCTGCTCACAGAGGACACAACACACGGAATGAAGGCCAGCTTGGCAGAAGTTTCTCCCTTGGGGAGCTCCTGGTTCAAAGTCTATGGTCAGAGCTGATGATTCTGGGACAGAGTATGAAATTGGGCTCCACTTTCTACACACCTGGATTTTCAGGATCCTTGACAATCCTTGGGACGACACACAACAACAGTCTCTCTTTAATTGGGGTGAACGATGGCATGGTTGTTCAGGAAGAAAGAAGCTGAACTGTGGGATGAAATCTCAGATAAAATGACTTTCTCTAAGATGTTTGTTTTCCTTCCCACTCTATATCTTTCTATATCCCATCCCCAACTCTTCTTTCCCTGGAACCTGCTCACTCCTCTCTCCTGTTCTGACTGCTTTAGTCTGCTTCTTTCCTCCTCCTCACTATTATCCAGTTGGATCTTTATTCATTTATTTATTTTGCTTTAATATTAACCTCAGCATGCAGTTTAATGCACTTGGTTTTGGAGTCAGGACAGAAATTTAAGATATCAGTTGCTATCCTTCTCTCATGACTCATGATTTCTTTTTTCTAAGATGCAATCTATGTGATGATTAGAATTTGATATTTTATATGAGATGTAGGGTGAATGCTGAGAGAGAGGCTATGTAGTAACATCCCTTTCTAGTTCTAGCCTAAGTGTTTTAATTAAAACACTCTGTATCACAGATCATGCTTTGTAACTAAAAATGGATGAATCACATGGCCAGTCCAGTTACCTTGCAAAAAACGTGTATGTCAAATGAAATAGGACAAGCAAAAACTTGTTTGAATGATAAGATTAGGGAAAAAGAATAATATTTAATCCTGAATTGCCTTATTCAATCATACACACACACGCACACACACACACACACACACACACACATTTGGAACATAGGAGATAGAGGCAGATGGTTATTTAACTTAGGAAGAATGGAAAAAATTTGGCACCAAATATATTTGAATCAGTTAACAGTTCAGTAGGTAAAAGTAAAATGTAAGGATCAAGGAAGGAAAAAGACCTTCTACTACCATGATGCCCTCCCAAATCAAAGAGGCAGGGTGGTCCAGAAAAGTTTGGAGATAATGGTTGAATGCAATAATAAAATTCTCAAGTAGTATTGATTTAAACTAATGCATACATTCTTCAATGATGCTTTCCCGGTTTTATTTCCCAAACCTTCTCTTTTCTTACTTAAAATAAAATAGAATTAGTTGAACTGGATGTCATGTTTGTCTGTTATCTACCCAAAATTTGTCTCTTAAAACGTTTGGATTTAATGAGAGTGCAGTTTTTAATGATGGGAGCATCTATTTTTCCTAAGCAATGCATGTTCCCTTTCTAAAAATATTTAATCACTCTTCTATCCTAACTCCTCTTCTCACAGCAAAGAGCTCCCTTTCTTTTGTTTTTATCCCCTACTGGAAACCTAATGTATTAAAATTAAATAATCATTGATTTATTTTCTTTTTTAAATAATCAACAGAGAAAATTGCAACTTCTAATCAGAGTTTATAATTATTGTGACATTTCCAATTTCTCATAGTGAACTAATAGTATTTTAGCTCAACTGCAAGGGAAACCTAATTGTATTTAGATGTATAACTTTAATAGAGTTAAATAGTTTGATTTACTGACACTGATATATTTACCTTACTTAGGGAAACCCTTTATAAACTTTTTGAATATTTAATTTTCAGACAACTTTGTTGGAAATTGCAGTTTAACTAAACTAAAGACATAATTTCACTTATTTTCCATGTTTAAATCTTTAACAACCAATCAACTTATTTTATAGGATCTTTCTGATATAGAGTGATATTTGGCAAAACTAATACAATATTGTAAAATTTAAAAATAAAATAAAATTAAAAATAAATAAATAAATAAACCTAATAAAGTAAAATAAAATAAAATTCACTTGGTGTTATTGCAGAGTTATGTGTAGTTTTTTAATGATTAAAATTCTTACGTAGAGAAAAGGTATCCCTCCAACGTCATTATGAGGAGGTTGAGAACGTCTTTTCATGCTCTATAAGTTGACTCCAGATATGAGTAGGTTCTCAGTACACATTTGATGACTGAGTTGATGGAGTTATTGAATCACTAAAGAATTGATGATTAATCAGAGAGAGGAAGTGTACATCAAAATTCACGTTAAAATGTGTTTCATTTGACATTAAAATTTAAAGGCATGATTGACTAAAACGGAAACAGGAGTTTAAAATTGATAGAGTTTATTGCATAATGTTGGGGGAAAAAAGCTCAAAACTTAAAGATATCAAAAATTAAATAGACATCACATACGAAATTCAAAACAAATGAAATAGAAGAAATTAAAATATACAAAAGTGTTATTCTCTATTGCTAATCAAAATATATAATGCTGTAAAAGTGCTGCACTCAATATGCCAGCAAATTTGGAAAACTCAGCCATGGCTACAGGACTGGAAAAGGTCAGTTTTCATTCCAATCCCAAAGACAGGCAATGCCAAAGAATGCTCAAAGTACCGCACTATTGCACTCATCTCACACGCTAGTAAAGTAATGCTCAAATTGTCCAAGCCAGGCTTCAGCAATAGGTGAACCGTGAACTTCCTGATGTGCAAGTTGGTTTTAGAAAAGGCAGAGGAACCAGAGATCAAATTGCCAACATCTGCTGGATCATGGAAAAAGCAAGAGAGTTCCAGAAAAACATCTATTTCTGCTTTATTGACTATGCCAAAGCCTTTGACTGTGTGGATCACAATAAACTGTGGAAAATTCTGAAAGAGATGGGAATACCAGACCACCTGATCTTCCTCTTGAGAAATTTGTATGCAGGTCAGGAAGCAACAGTTAGAACTGGACATGGAACAACTGACTGGTTCCAAATAGGAAAAGGAGTACATCAAGGCTGTATAGTGTCACCCTGTTTATTTAACTTATATGCAGAGACATTACTTTGCCAACAAAGGTCACCCTGCTTACTTAACTTTTATGCAGAGTACATCATGAGAAACGCTGGTCTGGAAGAAGCACAAGCTGGAATCAATATTGCTGGGAGAAATATCAATAACCTCAGATATGCAAATGGCACCACCCTTATGGCAGAAAGTGAAGAGGAACTAAAAAGCCTCTTAATGAAAGTGAAAGAGGAGAGTGAAAAAGTTGGCTTAAAGCTCAACATTCAGAAAACGAAGATCATGGCATCTGGTCCCATCAGTTCATGGAAAATAGATGGGAACAGTGGAAACAGTGCCAGGCTTCATTTTTCTCGACTCCAAAATCACTGCAGATGGTGATAGCAGCTATGAAAGTAAAAGATATTTACTCCTTGGAAGGAAAGTTATGACCAACCTAGATAGCATATTCAAAAGCAGAGATACCACTTTGTCAACAAAGGTCCGTCTAGTCAAGGCTATGGTTTTTCCAGTGGTCATATATGGATGTGAGAGTTGGACTGTGAAGAAAGCTGAGTGCCAAAGAATTGATGCTTTTGAACTGTGGTGTTGGAGAAGACTCTTGAGAGTCCCTTGGACTGCAAGGAGGTCCAGCCAGTCCATTCTAAAGGAGATCAGTCCTGGATGTTCATTGGGAGGACTGATGCTAAAGCTGAAACTCCAATACTTTGGCCACCTCATGCAAAGAGTTGACTCATTGGAAAAGATTCTGATGCTGGGAGGGATTGGGGGCAGGAGAAGAAGGCGATGACAGAGGATGAGATGGCTGGATGCTATCACTGACTCGGTGGACTTGAGTTTGAGTGAACTCCGGGAGTTGGTGATGGACAGGGAGGCCTGGCATAGTGAGATTCATGGGGTTGCAGAGTCGGACACAACTGAGTGACTGAACTGAACTCAACTGAGGGTACATGAGTGGAGCTCTTGGTAACTGAAATGGAAGCTGTCCCATTAGGACAGAATAGGAAGTGAGGAGAGCTCTGTGGGCAGAATATTCCATTTGACAATCTTGTCTGGGATTAATTAGCATCATGGTTTGATGTGATTCTGGATTAAGTGAACTAAATGGCTTATTTAGCAAATCCTTCAGGGTTGGGTGGGAAGGGTGAGACATTTTTCCTTCAAAGCCTTGGCAAAGAACTTTTCATGAGTAATAAATATTTGTTGGAGGAAGAAGAAATGTTTAATTCATGTGATCTGCCAGGGAATGATTTGGGGTAATGGATATAGCTATTTAGAGATAGTTTTATCACAGAATAGTGAGAATATTTCCTATTTATTCTAGAAATTTCTAAGAGCAGAGTAAGAAAATTTCTGCTAGTATTACAGACCCTTTTGAGGAGTCTAACTCAAAAGAGTCTAACCTTTCTAGGAAGGGTTGGTATCTATGGTGTATCTTCTCTCCCATAGGTCCTGAGACAGAAAGCAGAGTGGATCTATTTGGAGTACAATTTACATGTTGCAAATACTGAGCATGATTTGTCTTCAAAGTAAATAAGAATTGAAGGAGCAAGAGCTCATAGGTTTTTTTTTTTTTTTTCTCTCCACAAAGAAAAAAGATAAGTTTTCAAGCCCAACTGAACAATTTCCTTTTTCTTGCCTCCCAGTCAAGATTGGGTTTTAGGTCAGTTGCCTCTACCCAATTCTGTCTCCTGAGAAACCTCAAGTTCAAGAAACACATTTCCCTTGGAGATGAGAGGATTCTAATATTTGGGGGAGCCTCTTCTTTCATTGGTCTCTGCTTAATGCAACACTGGTCCAGGCCCAATTCTTTTCCAAAAAGGGGTATTGAAGGGAGCAGAGGCACAGTATTCTATACTTACACATTTCTTATTTACAAGGCATAGGGATAGGAAAAGGACACAGACACAGATTAATGATATGCAGTGGATATGCACTGATACTGGTGATGTTGTGATACTTATTGTCCTAATTATTATACTAACATTTTCTGTCCAGGACACACCATTGCCCCTACTTACAGCCCCAAATTGCATTCTGTTTCTGGGATTGGAGTAAGAGATAATATGAGGGCTGGAGAAGAGAAAGATAACTCTCTAATGAAACCCTGGGATAAACTACTCTTTATCCCTAACATGGATCTTCGCTCTTGTGTCTCATCCCTGTCTCATCCCCTGGTTCTTCTTCCTTTTCTGGCTGTTTCCCACAATCAGATTTTCCCCTTTTGCTCTGATTCCTGCCACCATTCTCTAATCTCTCTATCCCTTACTCCTCGCTATTATTTTTCAGATATACATCTAAAATGTTGATTTCTTTGACCCATCCTGAAGTTTCACCCATTGACTAGTCAGAGCATGCACTGAACATGTCAGAGGTTTACTCCTTTATCTGCTTGTGATTTTCAGGCTTTATGCTAGCTCCTTCTGGATGGCTGGAGACTGATATTTTATGCAACAGTGTGGAGCAGAGTCAGCAAGAATTGCCATAGAACACAAATGCTTCAGTTCCAGTCCTGGTTCCTCTCTGACTATTTTCTGCTAAATCCTGCCTCCCAGCTTAACTTGAAGTAAACAAAATAGAACAATAACTTGTATGACAGTTTCTAGGTCCATCCACATCTCTGCAAATGGCACAATTTTGATCCTTTTATGGCTGAGTAATATTCCATTGTGTATGTGCCACATCTTTATGCATTCCTCTGCTGATGGAGGCTGCTTCCATGTCCTGACTGCAGTAAAAAGTGCCGCAATACACATTGGGGTGCATGTATCTTTTGCAATTATGGTTTTCATGTATAGGAGGAAATAATACATTGTAAAACAACTCTGCTCCAATAAAAATTAAAAAAATAAAACACACACACGACTGAACATACCTTATGAGATGGAAAAATCAAATGAACAAAAAATATTAAAACAAACCTTAAAGGATTGCACAATTCATAAATACGCACACACACAACACACACACACACACACGGAAACATGCCCTTTAAAATGGATAGCCATTAGCAAGCACATTATTTGACAGTGCCAGGCTTGGCTGCTGCATGCAGAAGCACTGGCACTGAGTTAGAGGACTCTGAGAGCCACAGTGAGTATTTCAGCCATTGTTCTTGAAAACTATAGTAATCATTTTATTGCATTTATGATGTGTCATATCTTTAAAATGTTCACTTTCCCTTTTCTTTCTTTCTTACTTTGGCCTTGTCTAATGGCATGCAGGATCTTAGTTCCCTGATCAGGGAATGAACCTGTGCTTCATGCACTAGGAGTATGGAGTCTTAACCACTAGACCACCATTGGTAATACTGATGTTTATGAAATATCTGCCTGACTTTATAGTATGTAGGAGCTAATAATTCTTACAATCAAAACACACAGAAAGATCTCACTCAAACTGTTACTTTCCATCCCCTAAATTTTTGTGCAAGATAGTTTATTTAGAATTTAATGAAAATGAAGTACTCTGTGAAAAGACTTACTGTGTTCTATGTTTTAGAAATATAAAAATGATCATGTTTTAGGGCAGTGAACATATTCTCTATAATATTATAGTAATACATACATATCATTGCACATTTATTCAAATCCATAGAATGTACACCACCAAGAGTGAGCCCTGTGCTAAACCATGGACTTCAGGTGATTGCAATGTGTCAGTGTAAATTCATCAGTAAAATGCACCACTCCGGTGGGATAGTTGATAATGGGGTGGAGGTTATATATGCGTTAGGGCAGGGACTGTATGGGAAATCTCTGAACCTTTCTCTTAATTTTATTGTGAACCTAAAGCTGCTATAAAAAATAAAGCCTTAAAAATAATAACAATGACAGCACATGATCTTATTAAATATAACAAGATATATTTAATTTTGCTATTTTGCATGACACTAATCAAAAATGAGCATTTAAGATCCTTCTGTAAGAAGTGAAAGTCACTCAGTCATGTCCGACTCTTTGCAACCCATGGACTATACAGACCATGGAAATTTGCAGGCCAGAATACTGGAGTGGGTAGCTATTTCCTTCTCCAGGGAAGGAAATAAGAAATCCAAAGTCACCAATGAATCATATCTGGGGTCACTGAAGGTCCAGACTTTATTTAGTTGGGACCACGTTGGATCAACTTGTATGCTTCCCACTTAGTTTCTTAGTATAGGGGATAGAAAGACATATCTCCCCTGGAAGCTGAATATCTTCAAGAAGATAGACTTTTCATTGCATATGAGCTTAAAGTTCAATTGAAATTTTTTTCTAATGACAATTTTGTTAAACAACTTAGTTATTTCTGTTCTTCAGTTCAGTTCAGTTGCTGAGTTGTGTCCGACTCTTTGTGACCCCATGAATCCCAGCAAGCCAGGCCTCCCTGTCCATCACCAACTCCCAGAGTCCACTCAAACACATGTCCATCGAGTCGGTAATGTCATCAAGCCATCTCATCCTATGTCGTCCCCTTCTCCTCCTGCCCCCATCCCTCCCAGCATCAGAGTCTTTTCCAATGAGTCAACTCTTCTCATGAGGTGGCCAAAGTATTGGAGTTTCAGGTTTAGCATCAGTCCTTCCAATGAACACCCAGGACTGATCTCCTTTAGAATGGATTGGTTGATCTCCTTGCAGTCCAAGGGACTCTCAAGAGTCTTCTCCAACACCACAGTTCAAAAGCATCAATTCTTTAGCACTCAGCTTTCTTCACAGTCCAGCTCTCACATCCACACATGACCACAGGAAAAACCATAGCCTTGACTAGACTGACCTTTGCTGGCAAAGCAATGTCTCTGCTTTTTAATATGCTAAGTTGGTCATAACTTTACTTCCAAGGAGTAAGCATCTTTTAATTTCATGGCTGCAGTCACCATCTATAGTGATTTTGGAGCCCAGAAAAATAAAGTCTGCAACTGTTTCCACTGTTTCCCCATCTACTTCCCATGAAGTGATGGGACCAGATGCCAGGATCTTCATTTTCTGAATGCTGAGCTTTAAGCCAGCTTTTTCACTCTCCTCTTTCACTTTCATCAAGAGGCTTTTTAGTTCCTCTTCACTTTCTGCCATAAGGGTGGTGTCATCTGCATATCTAAGGTTATTGATATTTCTCCTGGCAATCTTGATTCCAGCTTGTGCTTCTTCCAGCCCATCGGAATGAAGCAGGGAAAAGGCTAATAGAGTTTTGCCAAGAGAATGCACTGGTCATAGAAAACAGACTCTTCGAACTACACAAGAGAAGACTCTACACATGGATATCACCAGATGGTCAACACTGAAATCAGATTGATTATATTCTTTACAGCCAAAGATGGAGAAGCTCTATACAGTCAACAAAAAGAAGACCAGGAGCTGGCTGTGGCCCGGATCATGAACTCCTTATTGCCAAATTCAGACTTAAATTGAAGAAAGTAGGGAAAACCACTAGACCATTCAGGTATGACCTAAATCAAATCCCTTATGATTATACAGTGGAAGTGAGAAATGGATCTAAGGGACTAGATCTGATAGACAGAGTGCCTGATGAACTATGGACGGACGTTCGTGACATTGTACAGGAGACAGGGATCAAGACCATTCCCATGGAAAAGAAATGCAAAAAAGCAAAATGGCTGTCTGGGGAGACCTTACAAATAGCTGTGAAAAGAAGAGAAGCAAAAAGCAAAGGAGAAAAGGAAAGACATAAGCATCTGAATGTAGAGTTCCAAAGAATAGCAAGGAGAGATAAGAAAGCCTTCCTCAGTGATCAATGCAAAGAAATAGAGGGGAACAACAGAATGGGAAAGACCAGAGATCTCTTCAAGAAAATTAGAGATACCAAGGGAACATTTCATGCAGAGATGGGCTCGATAAAGGACAGAAATGGTATGGACCTACCAGAAGCAGAAGATATTAAGAAGAGGTGACAAGAATACACAGAAGAACTGTACAAAAAAGGTCATCAAGACCCAGATAATCACGATGGTGTGATCACTCACCTAGAGCCAGACATCCTGGAATGTGAAGTCAAGTGGGCCTTAGAAAGCATCACTATGAACAAAGCTAGTGGAGGTGATGGAATTCCAGTTGAGCTATTTCAAATTCTGAAAGATGATTCTGTGCAAATCTTGCACTCAAAAATTCTGTTCTTAGGTAACAAATAAATCATAATAAAAGCTGTCTACATCATTTTAGGCCTCTACATTTTATATATCCCTACAAAAACATAATCAAACAATATACTCTTGCTTTCATGGCCTCTGGCTAGGTAGAAAACCTAGTTTTCAAAGTTTTTCTACTATGCCTTTGTTATTGTTCAGTCACTATGTCATGTCTGACTCTTTACCACTCCATGGACTGCAGCATATCAGGCTTCTCTTCCCTCCATGATCTCCTGGAGTTTGTTCAAATTCATGTCCATTAAGTTGGTGATGCTATCTAACCATCTTGTCCTCTGCCAACCCCTTCTCCTTTTGCTTTCAATATTTCCCAGCATCAGAATAATCCAACTAAGCTAGAAGTTTCAGTTTGATTTTCTTTTTATTCGCTTGATAAAGCATTTGCCTTATCATGTCCATTTGGAGAAGGAAACAGCAACCCACTCCAGTACTCTTGCCTGGAAAATCCCATGGATGGAGGAGCCTGGTAGGCTACAGTCCGTGGAGTCATGAAGAGTTGGACATGACTGAGCGACTTCAGTTTCAGTTTCATTTTCAGTTTCACTTTCATGCATTGGAGAAGGAAATGGCAACCCACTCCAGTGTTATTGCCTGGAGAATCCCAGGGACGAGGGAGCCTGGTGGACTGCCATCTATGGGGTCGCACAGAGTCGGACACAATTGAACGACTGAGGTGACTTAGTAGCAGCAGTATCATATCCATTAAAATATTGCTTTCCTCTCTCCTTCCAAAGCCCTCCCTCCTCTGAGTTTTATCTCTGGATTCTAGACTTTTTCACATCCAAGGGCCTATGTTCCTTCTACTTTCTTCTTATCATGGGCCCATATTACTGTAGGTGTTATGTGCTTTTATTTATTTATATTTAAATACACATTAAAATTTCTGAAAGCATCATTCCTAATTTCTGGTTACCATGAGAAAACTGGTGTGATACACAGTGCTGATATGATTTCAGCTACTCAGAAAAGGAACTTAATGTTTAAAACAGTTGTGCAGTTGTTTTATAGGTAAATAAAAATTTGGAATTGATGTTTTTGGAAAATGAAAAATCCCTCTTGGAAAGCTAACACTCATAATCATAATGGAAGTAACCACTACAATTGAAGGTACTGCATACCTGCATCTTCCATATGTTTTGCACATACTGAATTATCCAACCTTCATAGCAACCCTGAAAAGTAGATTGCTTTATCATATATTTTCACAGCTGGAGAAAATGAAATGCATAGAATCAAGGAATTTGTTAAATATACACCCTCATAGGCAGCAGATGGAGTGTGAATCTAGGCAGTGTGGCCTCAGATTCTATGCTAACTCTCAGACCTGATTTAAAACCTGACTTTCTTCAGTTAAAGTTCATCTCTTTAAAAAATTCTGAATTTTTCACTGATCGATTTACTCTTAGGAATTTGTACTTTTCTCCCTGCAGATGGTTTCTACTCTTATAACACCAATCATATGATGACTTACATAATTAGTGATCTTATATCCAAGTACCTTAAAACTCATATTAAACTTTTAGGAACAGTGAGGATGTTTTCCACATTCCTCACAATAACTCCAGATAATTTCAATTAAGTATTTAAAATGAAAGATAATTATGGAATTAATTGAAGGTGAGTGGATACTGTATTACTATTTTAAAGTTTTTTCAAAATATAGACTACATTAAAATGGGAAAATTGACAGCTTGTATTTTATAAAAAGGAACAAAGTCGCAGAAGAAGAAAAGAAGCAAAGTCATAAAAGTGAAAATAGTAGAGACAGACTTACATAGTTCTTACTTACTATGAGCCACATCCTTCTTCATTTTATCTGCATAGTAAACATGATTATGTCTGAAGTGATTTTCCCAAGATCTTGCAACTAGTAAATAGTGAATCGGGGATTTGAACCCAGACAAACTGACTCCAGCAACTGTATTCTTTACCAAGAAATATCATTTTGCTAGATTAATATTAATTGTAAATAAAATACCAAGATTACAAAATATAAGAGGACAAAAAATAAAGGATACTCAGGACAATATATTTTCATGAAAATGTGGTAAAAAATAAAATGTGGCTTGTAATATAATTTGATATACACATAATAAAAATACATTTTTGCTAACCAAGTGAGATAATACAATAAGCTCTTTTTGCTTTGCTTGTATGTGCATTAATTTTTCTGCAATATTCTAAAACTTTATATATAATTATATCATTAAGTCAATAATTAAACTATGGAAATTATAGTAATATGTGAAAATTATTATAATAATTCTAAGTGAAAGTCAGAAACTACAATGATTATTTCAATCAAACTATATGTGATATTAATAAATATCTAAAATAGAAAAATTATATTACTGTATATTGAAACTGCAGGATTTTTTTCAAACAATATTTTTAAGAAAGTTTTCTGGAAAATTTAGAGTAAAGAGAGACAGTAAGATCATATATTAGATTATACACATATAGGAAATTTTACAAGTCAAATCCATAGGCAGAAAGGCTCAGTACTTTAATGGGGTAAGTTTAGGAGTATAGTCAAGAGGGTAAATAGTAGTTTCCCAAATTACATAAACCTTAGTGTATTATCCACACATTTGTTATATTATGACTATCAGTGAAGCTGACATCTTGAACACAAGAGGCATTGGTAAAAATTGTCAAAGCATATTTCAACCAAGATTCCAATGGAGTCAGGTATAATAGACACAAAAATGAACCAAAGTAAGAATGGTTTCTTCAGCAGGGACTCTAATAATATTAGCAGTTAATATTGAAATAGTGCTATTTAGATTTTAGAGAACATAGAAAAGATATATAATGCCTGGAATATACATGTGTATATTGATGTCTATGTGGATACAAAATCGTCTTTAAATTTTTAGGAAAACTCAGAATAAAATATGGCAAGTATTTGTACTCCATTTCTTGTCTGAAGGCTGAATTTGGAAATGTTAAAGTCATTTGCTAACAGAAAGTACTAGTTCTGGAGTTCACAATCTTGGTTGGAATAAAAATTTTAAAGGCCATTCATTCTGTATTCTCAAAATGCAAAAACTTTGATCCAAGGTAGCTAACTTCTGAATCAATAGATAGATCTGGGAGAGATTAGGACATGTACAGATTTCCAGAGATTCATATCAGTTTAAAGACATTTGGAACAAACAGAGCGTGAAACAAAAACTAGGACTTCAGAATTCAGTCCACTTATCTTCCCGAGATGTCTATTCTTTTCTTCTTTCTGCAGACTAAACCTTTGTCAACTACATCTTATCTACAGTCATTATCACGTCAGTGAATAAGAGTGTGACTGAATTCATTCTCTGTGGCTTGACACAGGATGCAGGAAAGCAGAAAGTGATATTTGGAGTCTTCTTCTTCTTTTTTTTTTGAACTGAATATACAGGCTATATTTTCTTTTTTTTAAATTTAAATTTATTTATTTTAATTGGAGGCTAATTACTTTACAATATTGTATTGGTTTTGCCATACATCAACATGAATCCGCCACAGGTGTACACGTGTTCCCCATCCTGAACCCCCCTCCCACCTCCCTCCCTGTACCATCCATCTGGGTCATCCCAGTGCACCAGCCCCAAGCATCCTGTATCCTGCATCGAACCTGGACTGGCGATTCATTTCTTATATGATATTATACATGTTTCAATGCCACTCTCCAAAATCATCCCACCCTCTCTCTCTCCCACAGAGTCCAAAATGGAGTCTTCTTGATCCTATGCCTTGCAACACTGTTGGGGAACTTATTGTAGTGCCTGTTAAGACAAGCAGGACATTTTGGGAGTCCCATATATTTCTTCCTATTCTATCTGTCCTTTGCTGATGCATTCTTCTCTACAATCACAGCCCCCAGGATGCCCTTTCTCAGGAGAAAACCATTTCCTACAATGAGTGCATGACCCAGGTCTTTGCAGCCCATTTCTTTGGATGCATGGAGATCTTTGTGCTCATCCTCATGGCCTTTGATCACTGCATAGCCATTTGTAAACCCTTGCGATATACAACCCTCATGAACCAGCACCTTTTTGGTGTGTTGGTGATTTTAGCCTGGGCGGGGTCTTGTATTCACTCTTCAGCACAGATTTTCCTGGCTTTGAGGTTGCCCTTCTGTGGCCCCAAAGTGATTGACCATCATTTCTGTGCCTTGCAGCCCTTGTTGAAACTTGCCCGCATGGACACTTTTGTGATAAATTTGTTTGTTGTTTCTAATAGTGGGGCCATATGCATGGCGGGGGTCATAATCCTATTTATCTCTTATGTTGTCATCTTGTACTCACTGAGAAACCACAGTGCAGAAGCAAGGTGAAAGCCCTCTCTACATGCACCTTCCACTTCATGTGGTTGTCTTATTTTTTGGCCCATGTATATTCATATACACATGCCCACCAACCACATTTCCAATAGACAAGATGGTGGCTGTATTTTATACAATTGGGACACCCTTGCTTAACCCACTGATCTATACACTATGGAATGAAGAAGTGAAAAATGCCATGAAAATGTTATGGTATAGTAAAGCATGACTTCAGTTGATAAGTGTATATACAGGAATCCTTGTGTATATTTCCTTAATGATTTAGTTCTGCTTTATGGACAGAAGAAATAGCATATATTTGTTCAGAAGCAAGAATAAAGAAATACATGGATATAAGGACAGAGATACACAGTATCCTTATTCTGAGAGGCTTGCTTTAGAAAACAAAATCCATAACAATTTTGAACAACCTCTGATGACTCTTACTTTTTTTCTATCAACATCAGACAATATTCATATGAAAATTTAGTTTCCTGTACAAATATTTCTTCAGAGAGAAATGGACTGACAGAATATGTGTGTGTGTGTGTGTGTGTGTGTGTATGTGTGTGCGTGTGCACACATGCATACGTGCACATTGGTTCTTTTTCTAGATTTTGTTTTAGTTCTTATGAAGGTGGTCATAAGAGCTTATCCATAAGGACTGGAACTTTACAGAATCATGGTTTCTGTCTTGAAAACCTAACAATTAGACAAGATTCTCTGAGAAAATGTTACTCTGGAAATCAGTGCTGAATCCACCTCACTAGTGTATCTACACTGATGACCCTCAAACTCCTATAAAAGCTGGAACTTTGAGAACCCCATGAACAGTATGAAAAGGCAAAATGATAGGATACTGAAAGAGAAACTCCCCAGGTCAGTAGGTGCCCAATATGCTACTGGAGATCAGTGGAGAAATAACTCCAGAAAGAATAAAGGGATGGAGCCAAAGCAAAAAGAATACCCAGCTGTGGATGTGACTGGTGATAGAAGCAAGGTCTGATGATATAAAGAACAATATTGCATAGGAACCTGGAATGTCAGGTCCATGAATCAAGGCAAACTGGAAGTGGTCAAACAAGAGATGGCAAGAGTGACTGTCGACATTCTAGGAATCAGCAAACTGAAATGGACTGGAATGGGTGAATTTAACTCAGATGACCATTATATCTACTATTGCGGGAAGGAATCCCTCAGAAGAAATGGAGTAGCCATCATGGTCAACAAAAGAGTCCAAAATGCAGTACTTGGATGCAATCTCAAAAACGACAGAATGATCTCTGTTCGTTTCCAAGGCAAACCATTCACTTTCACAGTAATCCAAGTCTATGCCCCAACCAGTAACGCTGAAGAAGCTGAAGTTGAATGGTTCTATGAAGACCTACAAGACCTTTTAGAACTAGCACCCAAAAAAGATGTCCTTTTCATTATAGGGGACTGGAATGCAAAAGTAGGAAGTCAAGAAACA
Organism: Bos grunniens; assembly: GCF_055505025.1. Lineage (NCBI taxonomy): Eukaryota > Metazoa > Chordata > Mammalia > Artiodactyla > Bovidae > Bos > Bos grunniens. Next base: position 1,530,682 of record NC_141179.1, on the reverse strand, counting down.
AATTTGGCCTTGGAATAAGGAATGAAGCAGGGCAAAGACTAATAGAGTTTTGCCAAGAAAATGCCCTGGTCATAACAAACACCCTCTTCCAACAACACAAGAGAAGACTCTATACATGGACATCACCAGATGGTCAACACCGAAATCAGATTGATTATATTCTTTGCAGCCAAAGATGGAGAGACTCTATACAGTCCACAAAAACAAGACCAGGAGCTGACTGTGGCTCAGACCATGAACTCCTTATTGCCAAATTCAGACTTAAACTGAAGAACGTAGGGAAAACCACGAGACCATTCAGGTATGACCTAAATCATATCCCTTATGATTATACAGTGGAAGTGAGAAATAGACTTAAGGGCCTAGATCTGATAGATAGAGTGCCTGATGAACTATGGAATGAGGTTTGTGACATTGTATAGGAGACCAGGATCAAGACCATCCCCATGGAAAAGAAATGCAAAAAAGCAAAATGGCTGTCCGGGGAGGGCTTATAAATAGCTGTGAAAAGAAGAGAAGTGAAAAGCAAAGGAGAAAAGGAAAGATATAAACATCTGAATGCAGAGTTCCAAAGAATAGCAAGAAGAGATAAGAAAGCCTTCTTCAGCGATCAACGCAAAGAAATAGAGGAAAACAACAGAATGGGAAAGACTAGAGATCTCTTTTGATATCTGGCAAAACTAATACAATTATGTAAAGTTTAAAAATAAAATAAAATTAAAAAAAAAAGAAAAGAAAAGCCCATGCAGCGACAAAGACCCAACACAGCCAAAAATAAATAAACTTTTTTCTTTAAAAAAGAAAAGAAAAGAAAATCAGAGATACCAAAGGAACATTTCATGCAAAGATGGGCTCGATAAAGGACAGAAATGGTATGGACCTAACAGAAGCAGAAGATATTAAGAAGAGATGGCAAGAATACACAGAAGAACTGTACAAAAAAGACCTTCATGACCCAAATAATCACGATGGTGTGATCACTCACCTAGAGCCAGACATCCTGGAATGTGAAGTCAAGTGGGCCTTAGAAAGCATCACTATGAACAAAGCTAGTGGAGGTGATGGAATTCCAGTTGAGCTATTCCAAATCCTGAAAGATGATGCTGTGAAAGTGCTGCACTCAATATGCCAGCAAGTTTGGAAAACTCAGCAATGGCCACAGGACTGGAAAAGGTCAGTTTTCATTCCAATCCCAAAGACAAGCAATGCCAAAGAGTGCTCAAACTACCGCCCAATTGCACTCATCTCACACACTAGTAAAGTAATGCTCAAAATTCTCCAAGTCAGGCTTCAGCAATATGTGAACCGTGAACCTCCTCATGTGCAAGCTGGTTTTAGAAAAGGCAGAGGAACCAGAGATCAAATTGCCAACATCCACTGCATCATGGAGAAAGAAAGAGAGTTCCAGAAAAACATCTATTTCTGCTTTATTGACTATGCCAAAGCCTTTGACTGTGTGGATCACAATAAACTGTGGAAAATTCTGAAAGAGATGGGAATACCAGACCACCTGATCTTCCTCTTGAGAAATTTGTATGGAGGTCAGGAAGCAACAGTTAGAACTGGACATGGAACAACAGACTGGTTCCAAATAGGAAATGGAGTACATCAAGGCTGTATATTGTCATCCTGCTTATTTAACTTATATGCAGAGTACATCATGAGAAACGCTGGACTGGAAGAAGCACAAGCTGGAATCAAGATTGCTGGGAGAAATATCAATAGCCTCAGATATGCAGACGACACCACCTTTACAGCAGAAAGTGAAGAGGAACTCAAAAGCCTCTTGATGAAAGTGAAAGTGGAGAGTGAAAAAGTTGGCTTAAAGCTCAACATTCAGAAAACGAAGATCATGGCATCTGGTTCCATCACTTCATGGGAAATAGATGGGGAAACAGTGGAAACAGTGTCAGACTTTATTTTTCTGGGCTCCAAAATCACTGCAGATGGTGACTGCAGCCATGAAATTAAAAGATGCTTACTCCGTGGAAGGAAAGTTATCACCAACCTAGATAGCATATTCAAAAGCAGAGACATTATTTTGCCAACAAAGGTTCGTCTAGTCAAGGCTATGGTTTTTCCTGTGGTCATGTATGGATGTGAGAGTTGGACTGTGAAGAAGGCTGAGCGCTGAAGAATTGATGTTTTTGAACTGTGGTGTTGGAGTCGACTCTTGAGAGTCCCTTGGACTGCAAGGAGATCCAACTAGTCCATTCTGAAGGAGATCAGCCCTGGGATTTCTTTGGAAGGAATGATGCTAAAGCTGAAACTCCAGTACTTCGGCCACCTCATGTGAAGAGTTGACTCACTGGAAAAGACTCTGATGCTGGGAGGGATTGGGGGCAAGAGGAGAAGGGGATGACAGAGGATGAGATGGCTGGATGGCATCACTGACTCGATGGACGTGAGTCTGAGTGAACTCCGGGAGTTGGTGATGGACAGGGAGGCCTGGTGTGCTGCAATTCATGGGGTCGCAAAGAGTTGGACATGACTGAACGACTGATCTGATCTGATCAGTGAAAACCTAGACTATCACTGAAAAACATCTTAAAATATCGTGAATAGTTAAGAAGATGAAGGGTCTTATATTTGGCTTAATAAGAAATAACAGCCAGTCAGTCAGTTGCACTTCAGAGTCTTTCACATTGCTCTTCACAAAGGAGAGGGAAGAGGAAATAAGAGTTTGGCAGCACGAATGTGCAGAAGGGAGGGCAAAGGGAAGGAGAGAGGACAGCAAAGCATGCTTTATAAAGACAGGAAAAGTGAAAGGAAGTGGTTGTTTTATCCAAGTAGGAGAGAAGAAGTTACATCTTCCTTATACTTTGAGAATCACTTTTGGGAATATGAACATTTGTAGGAAATAATGAAGTTTCAGGGTATTCCCATATCATTAAGTTTTCTCTGTTATATTTATTTGTGTATAGAAAAGAAGCATTTTTGTTCTTTTGCTTCCCCATAACATCTGAAAACACAAGTTTCAGAATTCTGGGAAGAACCTGAAATTGAAAACTTAGCACTTCTCAAAACTGGATCTTTTATTTTATATGAGGTTATTCAAAAAATGTGTATTTGAAGATAGCTTAATGTATAAATAATGTTCACTCACCACTCCCACTACCACAACCACTGCATAATCTCAAGATAAAGTACTGTCATGCTATTTTAGAACCTCAGCTTATAATTCCAATTCAAACTGGCACCAAGAGTATTATTTTGTGATATTTAAGTATCATTTAATACTCAAGTACTTAAGTATTGCTTTAAGGGAAGCATTTCTGTCAAGTGGAGACAAAATGTTATTATGTTGCACCTAAGATCCCCAATAGCTCTAATATAAAAAGTAGTGACAGGAAAAGAAAAATATTTAAGACCAAAAATGACACCTGTTAGAGCTTTTAGTATCATATTCACAAGTTGTAAACTTGTTATACACTCTCTCCAAATAAACACTCTCCATTTTTCTAATTTTATGTCTGAAGTTCTGTTTTTAAAGCATTTCCATTTGATCCTATGCTGTGTTGTGCTTAGTTGTTCAGTCATGTCTGACTCTTTGTGACCCCATGGACTCCAGGCTCCTGTGTCCATGGGTATTTTTTAATCAAGAATACTGCTGGAACCTATTATACAGAGTGAAGTAAGCCAGAAAGAAAAACACCAATACAGTATACTAACACATATATATGGAATTTAGAAAGATGGTAACAATAACCCTGTATACGAGACAGCAAAAGAGACACCGATGTGTAGATCAGTCTTTTGGACTCTGTGGGAGAGGGAGAGGGTGGGGAGATTTGGGAGAATAGCATTGAAACATGTATAATATCATGTATGAAATGAGTCGCCAGTCCAGGTTCGATGCTCAGTACTGGATGCTTGGGGCTGGTGCACTGGGATGACCCAGAGGGAGGGTAGGGGAGGGAGGAGGGTGGAGGGTTCAGGATGGGGAACGCGGGTATACCTGTGGCGGATTCATTTCGATATTTGGCAAAACTAATACAATATTGTAAAGTTTAAAAATAAAATAAAATTTAAAAAAAATCTAAAAAAAAAAAAAGAATACTGGAGTGGGTTGCCATGGCCTCCTCCAGGGGACCTCTCCAACCTAAGCATTTAAGCCAGGTCTCCTGCACTGCAGGCTAATTCTTTACCACTAGGGAAGCCCAAGAATATTGGAGTGGTAGCTTATACCTTCTCCAGGGGATTGTCCCAACCCAGGAATTGAACTGGGGGTCTCCTGCATTGCAGACAGATTCCTTACCAGCTGAGCCACCAGCGAAGCCCAAGAAAATACTGGAGTGGGTAGCCTATTCCTTCTCCAGGACTTCCCAACCCAGTAATTGAACTGGGGTCTCCTGCATTGCAGGCAAATTCCTTACCAGCTGAGCTACCAGGGACGTCCCTGGTTTTATAAGGATTACATTAAGTGTTGCTGCTGCTGCTGCTGCTAAGTCGCTTCAGTCGTGTCCGATTCCGTGCGACCCCATAGATGGCAGCCCACCAGGCTCCTCCATCCCTGGGATTCTCCAGGCAAGAACACTGGAGTGGGTTGCCATTTCCTTCTCCAATACATGAAAGTGAAAAGTGAAAGTGAAGTCGCTCAGTCGTGTCCGACTCTTAGCGACCGCATGGCCTACCAGGCTCCTCCATCCATGGGATTTTCCAGGCAAGAGTACTAGAGTGGGGTGCCATTGCCTTCTCCGACATTAAGTGTTACTGGTTCTTAAGTTGTTATTGTTCAGTCACTCAGTCCTGTTCGACTCTTTGTAACCCATGTCAGGCTTCCTTGTCCTTTACTATCTCCCAGAGTTCACTCTAACTCATGTCCATTGAGTTGATGATGCCATTCAACCATCTCATCCTGTTACCCGCTTCTCCTCCTGCCCTCAATTTTTCCCGGCATCAGGGTCTTTTCCAATGAGTCAGCTTCTTGCATTAGGAGGTCAAAATATTGGAGCTTCAGCTTCAGCATCAATTCTTCTAATGAATATTCAGGACTTATTTCCTTTAGGATTGATTGGTTTGATCTCTTTGCTGTCCCAGAAACACTCAAGAGTTTTCTCCAACACCAAAGTTCAAAAGCATCAAGTTTCTGGCACTCAATCTTTATGGTCCAACTCTCACATCCATACATGACTATAAGATAAACCATAGCTTTGACTACACATACCTTTGTCGCCAAAGTGACATCTCTGATTTTTAATATGCTCTCTAGATTTGTAATAACTTTCCTTCCAAGGAACAAGCATCTTTTAATTTCATGGCTGCAGTCACCATCTGCAGTGATTTTGGAGCCCAAGAAAACAAAGTCTGTCACTGTTTCCATTTTCTCTCCATACATTTTCCATTAAGTGATGGGACCAGATGCCAAGATCTTCTTTTTTTCAATGTTGAGTTCTAAGAGAGCTTTTTTCACTCTCCTCTTTCACTGTCAACAAGAGGCTCTTTAGTTCCTCTTTACTTCTTCCATTAGGGTGGTGTCGTCTTAAGTAAACCAGACATAATCCAAAGATAACTTTCATTATTTTTTCTTGTTGTTTACTCAAATTTAATATACTGGGGAAATTATTTACCCATGCTTGAATAAAACCTCAAAGGTGTCAGCACTGTATGCATGATCTGAGTTCCTCATACTTTTTGATCTTACTTCTGGCCTCTTTCTGCCTGGATCCCTATGTTACATTCACTTTGTTATTTTACATTTCCTCAAAAACACCATGATATTTCTTGAATTAGAGTTTTCTTTCTCTAGAATCTTCATCTCACTAATCCTCACATGACTGTTTCCTTCTGACCATTTTTGCAACTACTCAGCTCATTGGTATTAAAATATTAATATAGCTCATAACTTTTTTCTAAGGTAATATCAACAGAATTCTAATCAGTTTAAAAGACACACACTAATAGAATCCTTTTCTGACTGCCCAATATGAAGTATCTCCCATGAAATAATCACAGCCTTCCATTTCCATTAACTTTATTATAATGTTCACTTTTTGCCTTTTTGTTTCAGTTACTTTTAATTTTAGAGTTTGTTTCTTTTTATGCCTCAAACATCTGAATTGGGCTATTTGAAAAATATAGGCTCTTGTGTTTTATATCCATCCATTAGATATTTATTGAAAAATGAATCCATGGGAAGGACAAATAAAAATCCCTTCTGGGCTTCCTTAGTATCTCAGTGGTAAAGAATCCACCTACCAATGCAGGAGACATGTGTTCCTGATCTGCGAAAGTCACACATGCCACAGAGCAACCAAGCCCGGGTACCACAACTATTTAGTCTGTGCTCTAGAGCCTGTGAACTGAATCTATTGAGGCCCACAAGCTCTAGGATCCATGCTCTACGACAAAAGAAGTCACCACAATGGGAAGCCTACACAAAGGCACTAGAGAGTAGCCCCTGCTTGCCACTACTAGAGAAATACTCATGAGGCAATGAAGACCCAGCACAGTCAAAAATAAATAAAAAATTAAAAAAAAAATCCCTTCCTGGAGACTTGTCCAGTCTAGACCGGCATGGAAAGTAATAAAAGCCAGAGGATAATTATATGAAATATACTTGCTTTTGGTCATTGTTACTAAGAAAATGAAAACATTGACATAGAGAAAAATGGTGAGAATACAAGGACCATTGAATAGAGTCACAGAGGAAGGCTCTCTAAAATAATGACACTTCATCTAGTACCAGAAGTTGGAGAGAAGTAGTCACCTAAGTAGGATGAAGGCTTGTTTTGATAGAGAGAAAAGCAAAATCTTTCATAAATCTAAGAAGTGAAGTGAAGTCACTCAGTGGTGTCAGATTCTTTGCGACCCCATGGACTGCAGACTACCATGCTCCTCTGTCCATGGGATTTTCCAGGCAAGAGTACTGGAGTGGGGTGCCATTTTTTTTCTCTAGAGGATCTTCCTGACTCACGGATTGAACCCAGGTCTCCCGCATTGTAGGCAGACACTTTACCATTTGAGCCTCCAGGGAAGTCCTGATGCACACCAAGGGGTCAGGTGAGGCACTCAAGATGTGATTGGAGATTTACAGGAAGTAGAAAGATTAACCAGAAAATTCTAGTAAAAGGCAAGGATATTCTAAATAATCAGTAAACAATAAATAAAATGGTTCATTAAGATTTAAAAACTGTGTACACTGCACTTTCAAAAGTCAGGGGGTCACTTAAGAATGAGTCCTAGAAAAACATCTAAACTTGATACTAAACTTTGGTTATAAAAAGTTCACTTTTTCACAAAAAATAATTCATCAGAAAACATTCCTATATGGAAGTAGTTCTGCTGAGAGATGGTTATATTTTCTCATTACTGATAATGAAGTTTGTTCTAATATTGATGTACTGATAATGATAGTTTGTTATCCAGCTTTGTGACAGAACTATCAAAATCCATTTGGAATTATGTTAATGGAAATGAATTAAAAATAAAAATAATAATAGGAATAATAGCAAGAAATTTGACAATTTTGTTGGAATGAACTTTTCCATCAATTCTCCTTTCTCATCTTATTTCTTTTAAAATAATTGCATTTATTTGCATTTTTATTTAAGCTATTGAGGTATTTTCTGATACATCATGTAATTATAATTAAAAAATAAATAGGAAAAGTGAAAAAATAGGAAGGCAATGGGAAGCTAAAGAATAGAAAGCAATAAGAGTATCATAATCCTTAAATTGCAAACACTATAAATAAAAAATCAGATTTATATTTTAAAGAAATTTCTCCGGTTGTTAGTGGAGCATGGATAGTTTATTACCCCCATATTTCTGAAAGAACAGAGTTCTCTTTAACAGAAACACATGACATTCTGAGCTTGACAGTCACTTGCCAATGAAACTCCCCTGTCTCATCCACAGTTTTCTCATGGCATCTTTCACCTCCGTATTCCTCAGGGTGTAGATCAAGGGATTTAACATGGGTGTGATGATGGAATCAGACATGGCCATCACCTTGTCTATGGGGTAATACAAAAACATACAAGGCACAAAAAACATGATGACCACAGTGAGTTGGGAGCCACAGGTGGAGAGGGCTTTATGCTGCCCTTCAGAGCTTCAGGACTTCCCTGATGGCTCAGAGGGTAAAGTGTCTGTCTGCAATACAGGGGACCCGGGTTTGATCCCTGGGTTGGGAAGATCCCCTAGAGAAGGAAATGGCAACCCACTCCAGTACCATTGCCTGGAAAATCCCATGGACAGAGGAGCCTGGTAGGCTGGGGGTCCATGGGGTCACAAAGAGTCGAACATGACTGAATGACTTCACTTTCACTTTCAGAGATGCAGGACTTCAGGGAGCAGAGAATGACCAAATAGGAAGTGATGAGGATGAGGAAGATGGCCACACACATCACCCAACTGTTGAGGATGACTAAGAGGCCCAGGATGTGGATGTCAGTGCAGGCCAGTTTCAACAGTGGGAACAAATCACACATAAAGTGGTCTATTGTATTGGGAACCACAGAAGGGTACTTGATACATGAAGTTGTACTATGGCATGGAAAAATCCCCCCGACCCAGGCCCCTCCCAATAAAAGGCAGCACATCTGAGGCCTCATGATGGTCATGTAGTGAAGAGTCTTACAGATGGCCACAGAGAGGTCATAGACCATCATGGTGAGAAGGATGATGCACACTCCACCAAAGAACTGCTCAGCGAAGAGCTGGACCATGGTAGTACCATTTCCAGGGAGATGGTAGTGCTCTCAGAAAGGGAGTCCACAATCAATTTGGGGGCAATGATGGAAGAGATAGTAACATCCAAAAGGGACAAGGAGGTAAGGAAAAAATACATAGGCGATCTCAGACTCTGACTCATAGCCATGGTTACCACAGTGAGGAGGTTTCCCAAAATGATGGGACACATACATGATTAGAAACATGACAGAGAGTATTCTCTGCAGCTCTGGAGACCATGTAATGCTCCAAAGCATGAATTCCATCTCACTGTTTTGATGTCCCGTGTGTCAGGTGCTGATAGGAGCACCAGCTAAGAGTTAGAAGACCTGAAAAAGGAGCGCATCATTTACGACCAGTGATTACTTGACTTCAAGTATTTCCAGGATCTCAGGGAACTGATGGGTTTTTTTGTCTGTTTTGTTTTTTGTGTCTTTTTTTTTTTTTCCCATTTATTCATTATCCAGCGTTTGCCTGTTAATAACCTGCTAAATAAAGAGCTTAAAAGAGAGCTGCTTCTTTAGTGCTAGGTTCTCCCCAGGCTTTTCCCTTCTCTTTTTAAATGGTGTTTCCATGTGAAATGCATTTCTCCCTTTTACTGTTATTGTTGATTATCAGCACCTACCCACTCCAGGCAGTAGAATAACACCATAAGTGACTCTATGTTACAGATGAGGGAACTGATTCTCACAGACTTGAGGCAACATAGCCAAGGTGGTACAGCAAGTGACTGGTGAAGCCAGAATATGGACCATATTTTCTGACTCCAGAATCAGTGCCCTCAAATACCAATATTTCTCCTCTGGTCATTACATTGTGATTTTATCATTTACCAATCACTGTGCTAAGTATATTACAATATACTATATAATCCTGCTTTATCTCCAAATAAATATGAAGTAGCTTATTCTTTCTTTGCTTTTTTCAAATGTTATGATGATTCTTTAGTAATTAAGTGCTTTACTTATAAATATTAAGTTAGTGAAATACATCTAAAACTATAATCTCTGAATAATATGTTGCTTGTTAATGAAGATCACAAAGCATGACAATACAGCAAAGATCCAGGCCACAATATAATCTACTCAAACTTGAATCAGTCCTAGTCATTCCTTTCAGTTTTCTCTGTTCCCTAAATAGAGTTAAGAATTCTAGAATGCAATAGGGACAATTCAATAATTAGTTTTTAGGTTCACTAACTATGCTGCTAGGCAAGGTTCCAAGATACACATTGCCTCATTTAAGCCTCATATGATACCATATGAACTATGTACCATTATTACTCCCATTTTAAAGAAGATAAATTGAAATGTTGGAATGTTAACTCTCTTGCATAAGATTATATAACCTGCTTGCTATGAAGCTGGCATTTTGATCACACAGCTCAAATTCTTAACCACTGTTTCCACTGCGTGAAATGAGAACAGATTTATGTGGTGTTTCAGGAGAGTTGTTGCAACCTAGGGGAAAAAGTTACAATGAAAATATGCTTCCTATTATTGGGATTCTTCAGGGAAGCTGGCTGCCTTATTTTAGGAATTTTGCAAGCAGCATAACTCCAAATTGACATTTGGACTATAATTCTTGGCAAATGATGAAAGATTACTCTGGCTGTACAACAGCAGCTCCACCACTACCCATTACAGAAAATGCAAAGCGTCCACAGGAGACTATGGAAGTGCCATTTTATACATTCATTAATCTCATCCTCTCCCTCCCAGCCCAAGAGCTGAAATATTTCTTGCAAGTACCCTTGTGAATTATAAGAAACACTGGCCCGGGAGTCAGGAAATGAAGTGTGTTTTGTTCCAGGTTGTATCACTAATCTAGCCTATCACTTGAGCATGGTACTGGCACCTCTGAGCCTCAGTCTCCTCCTTTTTAGTGTAAGGATGGTCCACTCATGAGAGGCAATGGGAGGGAAACTGTCCTCTTCATATACAAACAGTTACCCTTAATTGTGTTCATTGACTGTGCCTCTCGGCAAGATTTCCTTAGAGAGGTGATTTGTTTCATGTTAAAAAAAAAAAAAAAAGGAAAAAAAAAAAAAAAAGCCCCTGCTCTAAATAATATCTAGTACCCCTTTTGTCCTATTACCAGAGCGACTCCTACCTGACATTCAACTCCTGTCATCAGCACCCCTCCCTTCTTTATTCAGTGTTCCTGTTTCCTCACGTTATTGCTCAATAACTCTTAAGTCACTGCCGTCTGTTTACTGCTTCGAACACAACCTCAGCTTCCTCGAGACTCAATTTCTGCACCAGTGCAATTAGTAAACAAGAAACTATAGATGCTGTATGCTGCTGCTGCTGCTGCTGCATTGCTTCAGTCATGTCCGACTCTGTGCGACTCCGTAGACGGCAGCCATATGGGTGTATAGGGGTGTATTGCTTATTACTTGAGGGAAATGTGCAAAGCTTCTGTTTTGGTGTTTCTCAGTCATCACAAACAACCAAATGATGTAAGCATTTTAACTGTGTGGATTTTCTGAAGTAGCAACTGAGCCTTAGAGAACCCGTGTTAACGTCCTTGCAGTTTCTTGACAGGCATATGAGTAATCCAAAGTCCTATTATTGAATCCTATAATTCCCAGCCCCCGTACTCACTTCCTGCATTATAGAGATGTTGTGAAGGTCCAAGGAGGTAATACGCACAGAAAAACTTTTTTCCTGATCACATCCTTATGTTTGTAAGTTCTAGGGTTGCTTACTGCCTTTGTCCGTTCCCTTTTTACCAACCGTTATCAGGTGTCCTACCTGCTACATTTCCCCAAAGTTGCCCTCACCTTCACCAGCCTGAATACTTATTTCACTTACTCATAAAACATTTTTAACATATTTATTTCATAGGGCTTCCCTTGTAGCTTAGCTAGTAAAGAATTCACCTGCAATGCAGGAGACCCCAGTTTGATTCCTGGGTCCAGAAGTTCCCCTGGAGAAGGGATAGGCTATACTCTCCAGTATTCTTGGACTTCCCTGGTGGTTCAGACAGTAAAGAATCTGCCTGAAATGAGGGAGATCTGAATTTGATTCCTGGGTTGGGAAGGTCCCTTAGAGGAGGGCATGACAATCCACTCCAATGTTCTTGCCTGGAGAATCCCCATGAACAGAGGAGTCTAGCAGGCTATAAGTCCATGGGGTTGCAAAGATCTGGACATGACTGAGCAACTAAGCACATTTTACTTTATATTATTCCTTCATGCTTATTTTGTATTTTTTCTTATGTCCTTAGGGACATGTTTAAGGACTGTTACTTCTTTCACTTTCTGCAAGTTCTTAAAAAATTAGAAAGATTGTGTTTGTATAAACATAATCCAAGGCATTTTATCAGCTGGAAGGAAGCTGCACTGAGCCATGGGGTGCAGGGCATGCTGGTGCCAGCTCATCTCTGGGTTTGAGAACAAATCTGCCATCAGAGTCTGGTGATATTTCTCTGTAAACCAGGCACAATGATGCTTTGTCCTGTCTACATTTGTATTCATAGACATGCTTCAGCCCAAACCAAGAATTAGAGAGTACCTTGACATTCCTGGGGTTGCATCACACAACCCATTACCTTCCTGATATTTCCTTTCACAGTGGGTCAATAAGGAGGTAAAATGAAGACAGAGACAGTTTAAATTAATGCTCTTCTTTTTCTTTGCCTGTCTACTTCCCTCACTTTTCCCTAATTATTTAAGTTGACAGCAAATATTTTGTAAGTTGATCAGATGTGATTCATTTCTTTACATAAAGGCAGGGTTGATAAATTTTAAAAATCATTAAAATAAGAATCATTGTGAAAGTAATACATGAAAGAAAATAAAATATCAAAGAAATTGTAAGCCTCAAAGCTAGACCATGGCTAAGAGACAGGATGGATAGGTCTGTTTCCAGAAGAGGGAACAATGTGGACCAAGGCCCAAAGGTAGAGTGAGGAGACATGTAAATAAAAGATAGATCAAGGGTCTTGGCTCACACACACCAGTTCAAGAGTTTATTTCTGCAACACTTTTTAGCTATGTAACTATTTCTTTTGTTGTTTAGTCTCTAAGTCGTGTCCAGCCCTTTTTCAATCCCATGGACTGTAGCCCCCAAGGCTCTTCTGTCCATGGAATTTCCCAGGCAAGAACACTGGAGTGGGTTGCCATTGCCTTGTCCAGGGTATATTCCTGACCCAAAGATTGAACCTGTGTCTCTTGCTTGGCAGGCAGATTGTTTACCATTAAGCCACCAGGGAAGCCCATATAACTATTTTAGCCATGTAATTTACTCTTTACCATGTACATTTATATTTAGAAATGTTGAATTTGCATATTTATACATGCATTTGAACAATATAATTATACAATAGGTACACATACACACTGTAGTTTACATTTTAATGAGAAAAATTATCATTGATACCAAGCCATGTCACTGTAGGAAGATTTACCTTATTTCGATTTTCTGCTATTTTAACAAAAGTGCAGTTAAATCTTGTGATTATATGTAATGTATATGCTGTTTCTTCAAGAAAGAAACATGTTTACAATGGAATTGAAGAATCAAAGGGTATAAACATTTTAAACTGAATAGATATTCATATATTCTTCTTTCAAAATATTTATTCTCAACAATATTATATCAGGGAGGTTTTTTATTTCTGTAACTTATATCCTATGAGAATACATTGTATGTTAGGAAATAATTCAGAAAAACTTTCAACAAACATTTAAACCAGTTTCATAGGTAAATGATAGTGAGAATTACTTTGTGAATTCATAAATATACCTGTTTCTAATAACTGTAATAATAATAATTAGCATTTATTATTTATAGAGCTTGTCATTTCCTTGAGGTCTCAGACTTAGTGAGTAGTATGGCTTAAATTTAAATTCTAGGAAACCTGACACTGTGGCTTAGCTTTTTTTTCTCAATTCTATTTGGTATATGAATATATACATTCTCCAGGGAACACTGGAGTACCTAGACGGTTCTGGTGCTTGCACTTGTTTTTTCAATTTTATATGTATTCAGTGAATTCATAGCTTATAGAACTCTGTGAGTATTCAATTTAATTAGATTTATCACTTAAGGAACTCAAAACAGTCTCTTCATACAAATATCTTCCTAGGTACTTTCTCTTTTCGTAAAACTAAGGACTAGCTAGTAGAGTGCAACTAACTTCAGTAGAAATTTTCAGAATGAAAGTGACAATAATGCTGTTATTTAAAAAAATTAAAGTCTACAATAGCTTATTTGTGTTTATGCAGGGTTCCCCTTAATTGCCTCCATTAATGTCACTAAACCACCAGCATCGCCATCACTACAGTCATTCCTATATGTAGATCTAATTACAACTAAATGCAGTACTTATGTTTTGACATATAGAGAAATATTAAAATTAGTTTCATCCTTAAAACCATGAATTCAACATATTATGGACTAAATATAATATATTTTAAGAAAAAAAGGTAGTACTTTTTTTTCCCTGAACAGAGATTAGAAGCCAAGAATAAGAGAGAAAAGTCTTGGACTGTGGGAAAAAGAAAGAAAGAAAGAAAGAAAGAAAGAAAAAAAAGAAATGGAGAGAGTGAGAGATACAGATGCAAAGTCACATGGAGAGAGAGGTGAGAAATAGAAAGGGGGCAGAGGAGGGAGGGAGAAGCAGAGAAAGTGAAATTGGAGTAAAGGACATGGAATAAATCCCTAGTAACTATTTCTCAGTACATTACCCACTTCCTTTCTTGCTACCTGAGTGCTGTTTTTTGAAATACACGTTTTAGTTTGTTTAGCAATTTTCATTTCTAAGAGAGATATTCATTTAATTTTTAAGTTTGCTCCTGCCTGCCTGCTAAGTCGCTTCAGTCGTGTCCGACTCTGTGTGACCCCATAGACGGCAGACCACCAGGCTCCCCTGTCACTGGGATTCTCCAGCCAAGAACACTGGAGTGGGTTGCTATTTCCTTCTCCAATGCATGAAAGTGAAAAGTGAAAGTGAAGTCGCTCAGTCATATCCGACTGTTAGCAACCCCATGGACTACACCCTACCAGTTTGCTCAAAAGGATACAAAAGTAGATCAAGCAAAAAAATGAAACTAGAACACTTCCTAACACCATACACAAAAATAAACTCAAAATGGATTAAAGATCTCAACGTAGACCAGAAACTATAAAACTCCCAGAGGAGAACATAGGCAAAACACTCTCCGACATACATCACAGCAGGATCCTCTATGACCCACCTCCCAGAATATTGGAAATAAAAGCAAAAATAAACAAATGGGACCTAATTAACCTTAAAAGCTTCTGCACAACAAAGGAAACTATTAGCAAGGTGAAAAGGCAGCCTTCAGAATGGGAGAAAATAATAGCAAATGAAGCAACAGACAAACAACTAATCTCTAAAATATACAAACAACACCTACAGCTCAACTCCAGAAAAATAAATGACCCAATCAAAAAATGGGCCAAAGAACTAAATAGACATTTCTCCAAAGAAGACATGCAGAGGGCTAACAAACACATGAAAAGATGCTCAACATCACTCATTATCAGAGAAATGCAAATCAAAACCACTATAAGGTACCATTTCACACCAGTCAGAATGGCTGCGATCCAAAAGTCTACAAGCAATAAATGCTGGAGAGGGTGTGGAGAAAAGGGAACCCTCTTACACTGTTGGTGGGAATGAAAACTAGTACAGCCACTATGGAGAACAGTGTGGAGATTCCTTAAAAAACTGGAAATAGAACTGCCTTATGATCCAGCAATCCCACTGCTGGGCATACATACTGAGGAAACCAGAAGGGAAAGAGACATGTGTACCCCAATGTTCATCGCAGCACTGTTTATAATAGCCAGGACATGGAAGCAACCTAGATGCCCATCAGCAGATGAATGGATAAGAAAGCTGTGGTACATATACACAATGGAGTATTACACAGCCATTAAAAAGAATACATTTGAATCAGTTCTAATGAGATGGATGAAAGTGGAACCTATTATATAGAGTGAAGTAAGCCAGAAGGAAAAACACCAATACAGTATACTAACACATATATATGGAATTTAGAACGATGGTAACAATAACCCTGTGTACGAGACAGCAAAAGAGACACTGATGTATAGATCAGTCTTATGGACTCTGTGGGAGAGGGAGAGGGTGGGGAGATTTGGGAGAATAGCATTGAAACATGTATAATATCATGTATGAAATGAGTCGCCAGTCCAGGTTCGATGCACGATACTGGATGCTTGAGGCTGGTGCACTGGGACGACCCCGAGGGAGGGTATGCGGAGGGAGGAGGGAGGAGGGTTCAGGATGGGGAACACAGGTATACCTGTGGTGGACTCATTTCGATATTTGGCAAAACTAATACAATATTGTAAAGTTTAAAAATAAAATAAAATTAAAAAAAAATAACTTATTCTAACTCAAGTTAACACAGAAGTTCCTAAGCTGAAGAATAAATATTGATTAAAGATAAAGAAAAGAGATATTGAGTGTGAATGATTTATGTACTCTACTTGTTCACTCTAATTCATTTAATTAATGATTGTCATATGTTGGAAGTAATTTCTATGCTATATTTCTGTGAAATAACTAAAACTCTACATATGGCATACTTAAGTAATAAAGGTATTTCTTGCTGCTGCTGCAGCTGCTAAGTCGCTTCAGTTGTATCCGACTCTGTGCGACCCCAGAGATGGCAGCCCACCAGGCTCCCCCGTCCCTGGGATTCTCCAGGCAAGAACACTGGAGTGGGTTGCCATTTCCTTCTCCAATGCATGAAAGTGAAATGTGAAAGTGAAGTCGCTCAGTCGTGTCCGACTCTTTGCGACCCCATGGACTGCAGCCTATCAGGCTCCTCCATCCATGGGATTTTCCAGGCAAGAGTACTGGAGTGGGATGCCATTGCCTTCTCCGAAAGATACTTTCTTAGAGCTTAGTTATAAGAGTTGGTCAAAAAAGGAAAATTCAATAAATAAAAATTATAAGGTCATCTGAGATCTAACCTAAGATCTTACGAACTCAAGGTTCATTCACAAGAGGTAACTTTAGGGAGTCCAAGAACCAAGAGAAATTATTCCAAGTTGATTTTTTTTTTCTTTTCTTTTTTCACAGTGAACAAAAGCTGTCTGGGATATAAACGAAGTAAACGTCATCCATTTATTACTTCTTGGTCAAATTTGCAAAATTAGAATTTTTATTGCTTTCAAAGAGAGATTTAAAAGAGAAGTCAAAATATTTATGTTCATAATGAAGAAACAAACTTTTTTGATTTTCCTGGCAAGGATACTGGAGCGGGTTGTCATTTCCTTCTCCACTTCTGGTTTAACCAAAGGATTTACATTCTCTTTAATTAGGGATGATTGCTACAAGTCAACCAAGTACAGTGCTTACCAAATCATTTAGACCCTTGTTTGCATCCCAGTTGAGTGTAGTCTGAGGTCAAAGTAGAAACATTTTTCTTTCAGCTACTTAGAAATTATATTATGAATGTACTGTTCACCTTGGGGAGATGAACCTGGACTATGAGTTCAGTGCCTGTTTGAGCAGCTGTGACATCTAGCTGACCCCTTGAGGCTGATTCTCCTCTGATGGTGGTGTTAATCCCTAATCCAGTGAATTTCCACCCACCTACTTTAATAACAGGTATTCCCTGGGGCAAGGACATCACGAGGCCCGATCAGCAAGCAGCTGTGCAGGCAGAAATATAGATCACAGCATTAAATGTTCAATCATTTGTTCCTGTACTGTCATCTCAATTACAGAATGGACACCCATGATATCATCTAGCAGAGTGATATGCAACTTAGCATGCATTCCCCCTCCTTCTGGAACAGGTTTGTCTTTTATTTGATGGTATTAAATAGATATCCTTGAGCAGTTTCACAACAAAAGTAGAAAGCAAGACTTGGTTCTTTAAATTAATTCTTAAGTATCAAGATTCTCTACTCTGAGATATTCAAACTGACTACACGACCTCCTAGATTTCCAATCAGTTCAGTCGCTCAGTCGTGTCAGAATCTTTGTGACCCCATGAATTGCAGCACACCAGGCCTCCCTGTCATAAGTTCATTCAAACTCATGTCCATTGAGTCGGTGATGTCATCCAGCCTTCTCATCCTCTGTCGTCCCCTTCTCCTCCTGCCCCCGATCACTCCCAGCATCAGGGTCTTTTCCAATGAGTCAACTCTGCACATGAGGTGGCCAAAACCACAGTTCAAAAGCATCAATTCTTCGGTGCTCAGCTTTCTTCACAATCCAACTCTCACATCCATACATGACCACTGGAAAAACCATAGCCTTGACTAGATGGACCTTTGTTGGCAAAGTAATGTCTCTGCTTTGAATATATTATCTAGGTTGGTCATAACTTTTCTTCCAAGGAGTAAGCGTCTTTTAATTTCATGGCTGCAATCACCATCCGCAGTGATTTTGGAGCCCCCCAAAATAAAGTCTGACACTGTTTCCACTGTTTCCCCATCTATTTCCCATGAAGTGATGGTGCCAGATGCCAGGATCTTCGTTTTCTGAATGTTGAGCTTTAAGCCAACTCACTCTCCTCTTTCACTTTCATCAAGAGGCTTTTGAGTTCCTCTTCACTTTCTGCCATAAGGGTGGTGTCATCTGCATATCTGAGGTTATTGATATTTCTCCCAGAATCTTGATTCTAGCTTGTGCTTCTTCCAGCCCAGCGTTTCTCATGATGTACTCAGTTCAGTTCAGTTCAGTCGCTCAGTCGTGTCCGACTCTTTGCGACCCCATGAATCGCAGCATGCCAGGCCTCCCTGTCCATCACCAACTCCTGGAGTTCACTCAGACTCATGTCCATCGAGTCAGTGATGCCATCCAGCCATCTCATCCTCTGTTGTCCCCTTCTCCTCCTGCCCCCAATCACTCCCAGCATCAGAGTCTTTTCCAATGAGTCAACTCTTCGCATGAGGTGGCCAAAGTACTGGAGTTTCAGCTTCAGCATCATTCCCTCCAAAGAAATCCCAGGGCTGATCTCCTTCAGAATGGACTGGTTGGACCTCCTTGCTGTCCAAGGGACTCTAAAGAGTCTTCTCCAACACCACAGTTCAAAAGCATCAATTCTTCGGCGCTCAGCCTTCTTCACAGTCCAACTCTCACATCCGTACATGACCACAGGAAAAACCATAGCCTTGACTAGTCGGACCTTTGTTGGCAAAGTAATGTCTCTGCATATAAGTTAAATAAACAGGGTGACACTATACAGCCTTGATGTACTCCTTTTCCTATTTGGAACCA
The DNA here is from genome assembly GCF_055505025.1 of Bos grunniens. Classification (NCBI taxonomy): domain Eukaryota; kingdom Metazoa; phylum Chordata; class Mammalia; order Artiodactyla; family Bovidae; genus Bos; species Bos grunniens. Next base: position 1,511,767 of record NC_141179.1, on the reverse strand, counting down.
GTCAGTTGTTCCATGTCCAGTTCTAACTGTTGCTTCCTGACCTGCATATAGGTTACTCAAGAAGCAGATCAGGTGATCTGCTATTCCCATCTCTTCAGAATTTTCCACAGTTTATTATGATCCACACAGTCAAAGGCTTTGGCATAGTCAATAAAGCAGAAATGGATGTTTTTCTGCAACTCTCTTGCCTTTTCCATGATCCAGCGGATGTTGGCAATTTGATCTCTGGTTCCTCTGCCTTTTCTAAAACCAGCTTGCACATCAGGAAGTTCACGGTTCACATATTGCTGAAGCCTGACTTGGAGAATTTTGAGCATTACTTTACTAGCGTGTGAGATGAGTGCAATTGTGCGGTAGTTTGAGCATTCGTTGGCATTGCCTTTCTTTGGGATTGGAATGAAAACTGACCTTTTCCAGTCCTGTTGCCATTGCTGAGTTTTCCAAATTTGCTGGCATATTGAGTGCACTTTCACAACATCATCTTTCAGGATTTGGAATAGCTCAACTGGAATTCCATCACCCCCACTAGCTTTGTTCATAGCGATGCTTTCTAAGGCCCGCTTGACTTCACATTCCAGGATGTCTGGCTCTAGGTGAGTGATCACACCATCGTGATTATCTGGGTCATGAAGACCTTTTTTGTACAGTTCTTCTGTGCATTCTTGCCATCTCTTCTTAATATCTTCTGCTTCTGTTAGGTCCATATCATTTCTGTCCTTCATCAAGCCCATCTTTGCATGAAGTGTTCCCTTGGTATCTCTAATTTTCTTGAAGAGATCTCTTGTCTTTCCCATTCTTTTGTTTTCTTCTATTTCTTTGCATTGATTGCTGAAGAAGGCTTTCTTATCTCTCCTTGCTATTCTTTGGAACTCTGCATTCAGATGCTTATATCTTTCCCTTTCTCCTTTGCTTTTTGCTTCTCTTCTTTTGACAGCTATTTTTAAGGCCTCCCCAGATAGCCATTTTGATTTTTTGGATTTCTTTTCCATGGGGATGGTCTTGATCCCTGTCTCCTGTACATTTTTATGAACCTCTGTCCATAGTTCATGAGGCACTCTGTCTATCAGATCCAGTCCCTTAAATCTATTTCTCACTTCCACTGTATAATCATAAGGGATTTGATTTAGATCGTACCTGAATGGTCTAGTCGTTTTCTCTATTTTCTTCAATCTAAGTCTGAATTTGGTAATAAGGAATTCATGATCTGAGCCACAGTCAGCCCCCATTGTTGTTTTTGCTGACTGTGTAGAGTTTCTCTCTCTTTGGCTGCAACGAATATAATCAATCTGATTTTGGTGTTGACCATCTGGTGATGTCCATGTGTAGAGCCTTCTCTTGTGTTGTTGGAAGAGGGTGTTTGCTATGACCAGTGCGTTCTCTTGGCAAAACTCTATTAGCCATTGCCCTGCTTCATTCTGTACTCCAAGGCCAAATTTGCCTGTTACTTTCTTGACTTCCTACTTTTGCATTCTGGTCCCCTATAATGAAAGGGACATCTTTTTTGGCTGTTAGTTCTAAAAGGTCTTGTAGGTCTTCATAGAATCGATCAACTTCAGCTTCTTCAGCATTCCTGGTTCGGGCATAGGCTGGATTACCATGATATTGAATGGTTTGCCTTGGAAATGAACAGAGATCATTCTGTCATTTTTGAGATTGCATCCAAGTACTGCACTTTGGACTCTTTTGTTGACCATGATGGCTACTCCATTTCTTCTAAGGGATTCCTGCCCATGGTAGTATATATATTGGTCATCTCAGTTAAATTCCCCCATTCCAGTCCATTTTAATTCACTGGTTCTTAGAATGTCGATGTTCATTCTTGCCATCTCCTGTTTGACCACTTCCAATTTGCCTTGATTCCTGGACCTAACATTCCAGATTCCTATGCAATATTGCTCTTTACAGCATCGGTCCTTGCTTCTATCACCAGTCACGTCTACAACTGGGTATTTTTTTTTTGGTTTGGCTCCATCCCTTCATTCTTTCTGGAGTTATTTCTCCACTGATCTCCAGTAACATATTGGGCCCTTACCGACCTGGAGAGTTCCTCTTTCAGTATCCTATCATTTTGCCTTTTCTTACTGTTCATGGGGTTCTCAAGGCAAGAACACTTCTTAGTTTGCAGTTGCCATTTTTTTTCCTGTTTATTTCTCAATCATAATTATTTTAGCAACTCCTTCACTGAGCTACAGATTTCTTGCAGACTCCCATTCATTAGCTTGATACTATCAGGGGAGTTTGTAATTTCCTCAGTTCTGTCTTGCCACAGCAAAGATTTGAAGTGATGGATGGAACAGTGTTATAGCTCTGTGTTACAGTTCAGTTTTATTTGGCAAGCAAAGGAAAATACGTCCTTGAGGAGTGGGGACGGGGCAATTCAAAAGATGTGAAGAGAAGAGACAAGAAGCCAGGGGCTCAAATTTGGCTCCTCTTTTTATGTTTTTGCTCTTTCGCCTGAGCCTGCCCTATGTAAACTGGGCTAGCCAGGAGGGCTGTTTGCTTCACCTCAGGTTCTCACTCTGGTCTTCGGACCTTCCTTTGTTCTATTTTCATAGGCCTTTTCCTTTCTTTGTCTTTTAGCCATGGCTAGTTTGGACTCCGTTTTCCTATTGTAACTACCTAACAATACCATTTAAATGTTTTCTTATGCCCTGCTGTGTGTGTAGTTGCTCAGTCATGTCTGATTCTTTGAGTCCTATGGACTGTAGGCTGCCAGTTTCCTCTGTTCATGGAATTCCCCAGGCAAGAACACTGGAGTGGGTTGCCATTTCCTTCTCCAGGGAATCTTCCTGACCCAGGGATCAAACCTCGGTCTCCTGCACTGGCATGCAGAAACAGGCAGATTCTTTACTATCTGAACCACCAGGGAAGCAGCAAAAGCCAAGTAAACATGGACTGTAGCCTATCAGCCTCCTCTGTTTATGGAATTATCCAGGCCATGATACTGGAGTGGGTAGCCGTGCCCTTCTCCAGAGGATCTTCCCAACCCAGGAATCAAACAGATATCTTGCATTGCAGGTGGATTCTTTACTAACTGAGCCATGATTTGCTTTTATAATCCCCTAATTTGCTTTATTCAGTTCAGTTCAGTTGCTCAGTTGTGTCTGACTCTTTGAGACTCTAGACTGTAGCACGCCAGGCCTCCCTGTCCATCAGCAACTCCTAGAGTTTACCCAAACTCATGTCCATTGATTCAGTGATGCCATCCAACCATCTCATCCTCTGTCGTCCCCTTCTCCTCCCACCTTCAATCTTTCCCAGAATCAGGGTCTTTTCAAATGAGTCAGCTCTTCACATCAGGTGGCCAAAATATTGGAAGTTCAGCTTCAACATCAGTCCTTCCAATGAACACCCAGGACTGGTTTCCTTTAGATGGACTGGTTGGATCTCCTTGCAGTCCAAGGAACTCTCAAGAGTCTTCTCCAACACCAAACTTCAAATGCATCAATTCTTCTGCACACAGCTTTCCTTATAATCCAACTCTCACATCCATACATGACTACCAGAAAAACTATAGCCTTGACTAGACAGACCTTTGTTGGCAAAGTAATGTCTCTGCTTTTTAACATGCTGTCTAGGCTGGTCATAATTTTCCTTCCAAGGAGTAAGCATCTTTAATTTTTTTAATTTTTAATTTTTCTTTTTAACTTTACAATATTGTATTGGTTTTGCCATACACCAAAATGAATCCGCCACAGGTATACATGTGTTCCCCATCCTGAACCCTCCTCCCTCCTCCCTCCCCATACCATTCCCCCGGGTCGTCCCAGTGCACCAGCCCCAAGCATCCAGTATAGTGCATCGAACCTGGACTGGCGACTTGTTTCATATATGATATTATACATGTTTCAATGCCATTCTCCCAAATCATCCCACCCTCTCCCTCTCCCACAGAGTCCAAAAGACTGTTCTATACATCAGTGTCTCTTTTGCTGTCTCGTATACAGGGTTATTGTTACCATCTTTCTAAATTCCATATATATGCGTTAGTATACTGTATTGGTGTTTTAATTTCATGGCTGCAGTCACCATCTGTAGTGATTTTGGAGCCCAAGAAAAGAAATATGCCACTGTTTCCTCTGTTTCTCCATCTATTTGCCACGAAGTGATGGGACCAGATGCCATGATCTTTGTTTTCTGAATGTTGAACTTTAAGCCAACTTTTTCATTCTCTTCTTTCATTTTCATCAAGAAATGTGCTTTATCAGCTGGTGTAAATTTGCTTTATGCCCTGGTGTAAATGATATTTCTTCAATACTTCTCCAGTGCTGATCCTGACTTGCCCATGGTTATATCCCAGGCTCCCAGGTAGGAAATGACTATCAGATGATTTGCCAGAAGTTTTACATTTTCATAGAACGTGATTGCCAAAATATATGAATGATTAAGTGCTTTGGTAACTTTGTGATGCTTTTCTAACTAGTTAGTCAAATTATTTGTAATGGCTGTAGGTGTAATTGAAGTCAGATAATCAAATATTATCTACAGAAACTTATACACTGAAAAAGCTATATTTTAGCACCCAGGGCATTGAATTGAAATTTAAAGATATGAACTGAAATACTTTAATACTGCTCCTGACCAGCTGTGGAACTTTGGGCCTAAAGCAGATTGCTTATCTCTTGTTAGTCTTTTTTGTGCATAAATTGCCAAGAGTTGAATGTAGATGGACTCTGCAGTATCACCTTCCAAATTCCTCAACAGTGCACATAAAGGGAAGAATCCAGTTTACAGAGATCAAGATTTAGGGAGTGGGAGGAACAGGAATTTTAGCATTCCAACGACTTCCAAAGTGAAGGTAGATGGAATAGAGGTCTAGAGAACCAATGTAGAGTGGTAAGTAGAAGTTTAAATACAGACTAGAATTATTCACAAGAATAAATTTTTCATACAAGGAGTTACTTAAAGGCTTTTTTAAAAGTAGTAAAGGGGGAAAAAAAAAAAGGCAGAATAGAAATTCCTTGGTAACTGGAATTGTTTACATCCTTAGTGTCTAGCATTGAATTCTAAGACATTCGGCTAAAACTACAGTAACAAAGTGATCATTTTATCTAACACTCAATATTTCAAATTTATTATGTAACCAATATTTTACAAATGCATATGGTTTACAGCTATTTACAATGGGCTGTTTTGAAAATATTTTGAAAAGTTTTGCAAATATTTTCGTGACTCTTTGAAGTCTAGTAGATTCGTTTTGGTGTTTTCCCACTATGTATGACTAAAGATCTGAGTCTACCAAATTTTTTAATAGTTTGGTTCTATATATTTTAGAAAAAATTTAATTCTTTCCACGAATATTTATTGATTAGCTACTGTGTGCCAGACATATTTTAGGTGCTTGAGCTAAAACAGTGAACAGAACAAGTAAAGATTTCTTCCCCTTTGTGAATTTAGATCCTAGAGAAGGAGAGAGAAATTGCTAATTACAATTACAAACATGCAAGTAGATATTGGCCAATCCCCTGTAGAAGGAAATGGCAACCCACTCCTGTATTCTTGCCTGAACAATCCCATGGACAGTCCATAGGGTCACAAAGAGTCAGACACAACTGAGTGACTAACCACACACACAAACAAGTGGATATCATGTGTCATTATGCTTATATGTATTACATAAAAATTAAAAGTAGCATATTGTAAGGAAGATATTTAGTGCTAGGAGGTAGTCTGCAATTTTAAATGCATGATCAAGATAGTCTTCATGAAGGACATATTAATTGAATAAGTATTACAAAAAGATAAGAGAGTCAGCCATGAGGACAGCCACATGAAGTCATGCATCCAGTGTGTTCAGGAAACAGTAAGCTGCCCAATGAGGTGGGAGCTCAGGAAGCAGCAAGAGATACTGTCCCTTCACATGGTGCCTGACAGGTTGCATTAATGACTCGTTGCTGATGAAAGTGAACCTGAGACCATTAGAGAGCTCTCATCAGAGAAAAGAGCAGGACTTGATTTATCTGTGACAGGGTCACTCTGACTGCTCAAAAGGGGTTGACTGGGGTGAAGTTGGGGCAGCAATTATAGAATTAGGGAGACGGGTTAGGGAGTGAATTCCAGTGATCTAGGTGAGAACTAAATGTGACTCACTCTGATTGGTGTTGATAAAGATAGCATGAAATGTTGAGTTCTGGATATATTGTGAAAGTAGAACTAGCATAATTTTGTGTCACACTGTTTGTGCGCAGGAAGAGAAAACTGAGGAGTTACTTAAAGTTTTTGGCCTAAGATATTAAATTCATAAGAAGGGGCTTCCCTGGTGGCTCAAATGATGAAGAATCTGCCTGCAATGGGAGAGACTCAGGTTTGATTCCTGGGTCTGGAAAATCCCCTGGAGAAGGGAATGGCTACCTATTCCAATATTCTTGCCTGGAGAATTCCATGGACAGAGGTGCCTGGTGGGCTACAGTTCATGGGGTTACAAAGAGTCAGACATGACTAAGAGACTAGTACTTTCATTTTCACTTTGATAGGATGGAGTTACCATCAACTGAGAAGAGGAATCTTTCTCTAAGAGAATAGCATGGTGGTAAGGATGGGATGATGGTGAGTGGAACTGGTATCAGGAGTTCATTTTTTTACATTTAAAATTTGAGATGATTATTAAACAACAAAGTGGAGATTTGGACAGACAGGTACATATATGAGACTCAAATTAGGGACCATGATTTGGGATGCTGTTATACATTTGTGGACATTCAGCAGTCAGATAACATTTAAAGCTATAGGACTGGATGTATTTATTGAGGTAGTATACATTGACAGAGAGAAAAAGGGGACTTGGATTAAGCCCTAGGTACTGCAAACTTACATAGAGAAGAAAGACAGAATCAACAAAGGAGAATGAAGAGTGACCTGTCAAGTAGAAGGAACATCAAGAAAGCCAAGTCAATTGAAAACCAATGAAATAAGTGTATCAAGAAAATAGCAATTAATTTAGCAATGGATTTAGCAAGGTAAAAGTCATTTGCAATATTGCCAAAGAAAGTTTGTTAAGGTAGAGTGTTGGGGAAGCTTGCCTCATTTTGGCTTGAGATGGAATGAGAGAAAATGAATAATATAGGAAGTATAAAAACTCTCCTGACACATTTTGCTAGGAAGGGAAAGAAATTAATGGAAAAAAGTATTTGGAAAGAGAGTGGAGTTTTTAAAAATGATATTTTGAGATTAAAAAAAAAAAGGCAAGATGTTTCATGTCTATGGAAATGATCCTGCAAAGAACAAATGTTGCTAAGGTGGAGTGTTAGTCACTCAGTCATGTCTGATTCTCTGCAGCCCCATGGACTGTAGCCTACCAGACTCCTCTGTCCATTGACTTCTCCAGGAAAGAATATTGGAGTGGTTGCGAGAGGAGAATTATCAGACTATTGCTCTTACATGGCAGGAGGAAATGAGATCTGGTACACAAGTGGAGGTATTGGCTTGAGATAGTAGAACTGAGAGTTCACAGGGAGTGGAGTTTTATAACAGGCAGGGAGGCTGATTATGTGGGTGCAGATACAGGAGGTGAGTAGACAGAGTGAAGTGAACCCGCAGAAATTATTTCTAATTGCATCAAGCTTTCCCTTAACTAAAAGGTAAAGTCATTGATTGGGACTCAAGAAAGAGAAGAAGGTTTTGGGATTCTAAAGACAGAGGAAAAGATGGGACTATTGCTCTAGCGTGTATAGCCCTTTATCACTGACGGTCCTAATAGTCCTGTAAGCACTTCAGAACAGTGAGAGAGTAGATGGAGAGTGAAACTGCAGTGTGATGGTTTAGCAGCTTCGACTCACTTGACATCCAGGTCAAGAATTTAAAGAGAGATTGGTCAGTGTGGTCTGAAGTACTACTCACAGGATGAACTGCAATTTACTGAAAAATTCACACAGTCTATTAGCATTTATCTGAAGACAGGCAAATCTATAAAATTTCTAGGTGAAATCTGAAGTTGGATTTAGCTCACTATTTGAGTTGAGCACCACCTTGTGGGAAGATAGCATAAGTGTCAAATTAACCAAAGAGTTGTAGAAACTGCAGAAATCATCAATAAACAGATTATCCTAATCTGTGCAGAGTTGGGTTGTGTGATTTGTCTCCCTGTTTAGGAAATAATCCTCGGAACTAATATTTATCTGAGCATTTATCATAGTATTGTCTTAACTTATTTGTCCTCAGATGTGACAAAGTCTCCACTTTAAAAAAAAAAAAAAAATGTACAGAACTCTGTAGTAATGAGCTTTTCCTTTTCCCTCCAGGCTAAAAGTCTTTCTGTCTGTCTGTCTGTCTGTCTGTCTGTCTCTCTCTCTCTCTCTCTATATATATATATATATTTTTTTTTTTTTTTTTTCCCTAAAGAGTCTGAACAGAAGTGTTGTGCTTCACTTAAGAATTCTATGAAGACTGTATCTGGCAAATTTTCCAGATTTCAAAACAAATTAAATTTGGCAGAGATCTCTGTTCATTTCCAAGGCAAACCATTCAATATAATGGTAATCCAAGCCTATGCCTCAACCAGTAATGCTGAAGAAGCTGAAGTTGAACGGTTCTATGAAGACCTACAAGACCTTTTAGAACTAACACCCCAAAAAGATGTCCTTTTTATTGTAGGGGACTGGAATGCAAAAGTAGGAAGTCAAGAAGCACCAGGAGTAGCAAGAGAATTTGGCCTTGGAGTATGAAATGAAGCCAGGCAAAGGCTAATGGAGTTTTGCCAAGAGAACGCACTGGTCATAGCAAACACCCTCTTCCAACAACACAAGAGAAGACTCTACACATGGACATCACCAGATGGTCAACACCAAAATCAGATTGATTATGTTCTTTGCAGCCAAAGAGGGAGAACTCTATACAGTCAGCAAAAAACAGACCAGGAGCTGACTGTGGCTCAGATCATGAACTCCTTATTGCCAAATTCAGACTTAAATTGAAGAAAGTAGGGAAAACCACTAGACCATTCAGGTATGACCTAAATCAAATCCCTTATGATTACACAGTGGAAGTGACAAATAGATTTAAAGGACTAGATCTGATAGACAGAGTGCCTGGTGAACTATGGGCAGAAGTTCATGACATTGTACAGGAGACAGGGAGCAAGATAATCCCCAATAAAAAAAATGCAAAAAAGCAAAATGGCTGTCTGAGGAGGCCTTACAAAAAGCTGTGAAAAGAAGAGAAGTGAAAAGCAAAGGAGAAAAGGAGAGATATAAGCATCTGAATGCAGAGTTCCAAAGAATAGCAAGGAGAGATAATAAAGCCTTCTTCAGTGATCAATGCAAAGAAATAGAGGAAAACAACAGAATGGGAAAGACAAGAGATCTCTTCAAGAAAATTAGAGATACCAAGTGAAAATTTCATGCAAAGATGGGTTCAATAAAGGACAGAAATGGTACAGATCTAACAGAAGCAGAAGATATTAAGAAGAGGTGGCAAGAATACACAGAAGAACTCTCCAAAAAGATCTTCATAACCCAGATAATCACGATGGTGTGATCACTCACCTAGACCAGACATGCTGGAATGTGAAGTCAAGTGGGCCTTAGAAAGCATCACTACGAACAAAGCTAGTGGAGGTGATGGAATTCCAGTTGAGCTATTCCAAATCCTGAAAGATGATGCTGGGAAAGTGCTGCACTCAATATGCCAGCAAATTTGGAAAACTCAGCAGTGGTCACAGAAGTGGAAAAGATCAGTTTTCATTCCAAAACCAAAGAAAGGCAATGCAAAGAATGCTCAAACTACCACCCAATTGCACTCATCTCACACACTAGTAAAGTAATGCTCAAAATTCTCCATGCCAGGCTTCAGCAATACGTGAAGTGTGAACTTCCAGATGTTCAAGCTGGTTTTGGAAAGGGCAGAGGAACCAGAGACCAAATTGCCAACAAACACTGGATCATGGAAAAAGCAAGAGAGTTGCAGAAAAACATCTATTTCTGCTTTATTGACTATGCCAAAGCCTTTGACTGTGTGGATCACAATAAACTGTGGAAAATTCTGAAAGAGATGGGAATACCAGACCACCTGACCTGCCTCTTGAGAAGCCTATAGGCAGGTCAGGAAGCAACAGTTAGACCTGGAAGAACAGATTGGTTCCATGTAGGGAAAGGAGTACGTCAAGGCTGTATATTGTCACCCTGCTTATTTAACTTATATGCAGAGTACATCATGGGAAATGCTGGGCTGGAACAAGCACAAGCTAGAATCAAGATTGCTGGGAGAAATATCAATAACCTCATATATGCAGATGACACCACCCTTATGGCAGAAAGTGAAGAGGAAGTAAAGAGCCTCTTGATGAAAATGAAAGAGGAGAGTGAAAAAGTTGGCTTAAAGCTCAAGATTCAGAAAACCAAGATCAAGGCATCTGGTCCCATCACTTCATGGGAAATAGATGGGGAAACAGTGTCAGACTTTATTTTTTTGGGCTCCAAAATCACTGCAGATGGTGATTGCAGCCATGAAATTAAAAGATGCTTACTCCTTGGAAGAAAAGTTATGACCAATCTAGATAGCATATTCAAAGCAGAGACATTACTTTGCCAACAAAGGTCCGTCTAGTTTTATTTTATTTTTAAACTTTACAATATTGTATTAGTTTTGCCACATATCAAAATGAATCCACCAACGGTATACATGTGTTCCCCATCCTGAATCCTCCTCCCTCCTCCCTCCCCATACCATCCCTCTGGGTTGTCCCAGTGCACCAGCCCCAAGCATCCAGTATCGTGCATCGAACCTGGGCTGGCAACTCGTTTCATACATGATATTATACATGTTTCAATGCCATTCTCCCAAATCTTCCCACCCTCTCCCTTTCCAACAGAGTCCATAAGACTGTTCTATACATCAGTGTCTCTTTTGCTGTCTTGTACACAGGGTTATTGTTACCATCTTTCTAAATTCCATATATATGCGTTAGTATACTGTATTGGTGTTTTTCTTTCTGGCTTACTTCACTGTGTATAACAGGCTCCAGTTTCATCCACCTCATTAGAACTGATTCAAATGTATTCTTTGTAATCGTTTTTCCAGTAGTTGTGTATGGATGTGAGAGATGGACTGTGAAGAAAGCTGAGTGCCGAAGAATTGATACTTTTGAACTGTGGTGTTGGAGAAGACTCTTGAGAGTCCCTTGGACTGCAAGGAGATCCAACCAGTCCATTCTAAAGGAGATCAGTCCTGGGTGTTCTTTGGAAGGAATGATGCTAAAGCTGAAACTCCAGTACTTTGGCCACCTCATGCAAAGAGTTGACTCATTGGAAAAGACCCTGATGCTGGGAAGGATTGGGGGCAGGAGGTGAAGGGGACTACAGTGTATAAGATGGCTGGATGGCATCACTGACTCGATGGACGTGAGTTTGAGTGAACTCCTGGTGTTGGTGATGTACAGGGAGGCCTGGCGTGCTGCGATTCATGAGGTCGCAAAGAGTTGGACACAACTGAGAACTGAACTGAACTGAAGAGCAGTCTCCAGAACACTATTTATTCCTGATGTTATCCCACATATTTGTTGCATATTCTGATAATGATGTTGGTGGGTGGGGGGCTTCCTTTGTGGATCAGATGGTAAAGAGTCTGCCTGCAATGCAGGAAATCAAGGTTCGATCCCTGGGTCGGGAAGATCCCCTGGAGAAGGGAAAGGCTACCCATTCCAGTATTCTGGCCTGGAGAATTCCATGGACTGTATAACCCAGGGGTGCAAAGAGTCAGACATGACTGAAGAACTTTCACTTTCACTTCATTTTAATACCTCACTTACATCAATGGACAGATCATCCAGAATTTATGATTAGATTATGCTGAACTTTTCCTCATTACAGAAACAATGCATTTCTGAATACTGTACTCTGCCCAGTGACTTAGGCAGTTTTCTATTCTGATGGGTAGGTAACTAGAACTATTACAGGCCCTATGTGAGTTCCAAGGATTACTTCCTCTAGGAACTAATTTTGTGTAATATCCTAAAGATACTCAACATCCTTAGGACATCAGCTCTCCACAGTGTTACTTACACATTAAAGAGTTGTTCTCCAGTAAAATCATTAATAATACATTTTAGTCAAACAAGTTTATTCATGTTGAAAAATAAATATTCAAAATATGGGCTGGTAACTCTGGACAAAAAAATAGAGGAAAAGCTACCAGATACCAAAAATATAGCAGACAGCTACAATGACTATAAATATGTGACATTAACAATAGAATAGGCATATCATTTAAACTGAAAACAAACCCCTGAAATTGAATATAATGGGTAAAGGACTAACCTGATGGCTCTGAGGTTAAGACTTCACTTTCCCATGCAGGAGGTGTGAGTTCAATCTCTGACTGGAGAGCTGAGATCCCACATACCTTACAGCCAAAAAACCCAAACATAAAACAGAAGAAATAGAACAAAGTTCAATAAAGACTTTAGAAAATGGTCTGCATCAAAAGAAAAAAAAAGAAAGAAAGCTTAAAAAAAAAAAGGGCACAGTGGATAAGAGATTTTGGAATAAGGTTAAAGTGGTATCTCAAATTACTGGAAAAATACAAACTATTCAAAAAAGTTGTTAGGACAATGTGTAGCTATCTGAAACACATTCTTTTTACCATGGTAAAAACAAAACAAAACAAAAACAACAACAACAACAAAAACTTTAAACAGAAAGTTCCTGTCTAAGTAACAGAGAAAACTATGGCAAAATTATTTTATGACTGTGCAGTATAGAAAATTTTCCTAATAATGATGAAAAGGAATGTGAAATTGGAAGGGTTATTTATCAAGATTGATACTTTTGAACTGTGGTGTTGGAGAAGACTCTTGAGAGTCCCTTGGACTGCAAGGAGATCCAACCAGTCAATCCTCAAGGAAATCAGTCCTGAATATTCATTGGAAGGACTAACACTAAAGCTGAAACTCCAGTACTTTGGCCTCCTGATGAGAAGAACCTCACCTGATGCTGGGAGAGATTGGGGGCAGGAGGAGAAGGGGACGGCAGAGGATGAGATGGTTGCATGGCATCACCGACTTGATGGACATGAGTTTGGGCAAACTCTGGGTGTTGGTGATTGACAGGGAAGCCTGGTGTGCTGCAGTCCATGGGGTCGTAGATTCGGACTTTGCTGAGCGACTGAACTGAGCCTATCAAGATAAGCAATTTTAACAACCTATCCCATGAAAACGGACTTGAACCACATTTGCAATTATAAGTCCTACCAGTAGAATCTAGCTATTATAGGAATCAAAGTGAAAGAGTTAGTTGCTCAGTCATATCTGACTCTTTGCAACCTCATGGATTGTAGCCCACCAGGCTCCTCTGTCTATGGAATTTTCCAGGCAAGAATACTGGAGTGAGTTGCCATTCTCTTCTCCAGAGGATCTTCCTGACCCAGGTATCAAGCCCTGTTCTCCTGCATTGCAGGCAGATTCTTTACCATCTAATCCACCAAGGAAAGCCCTCATTATAAAAATAGTTAGCAACAAATATTTGGCATAAAATCAATAATAAATAATGGTCAATTTCTTTGTTTTGTTTTGTTTTTTAATATAAATATATTTATTTTAATTGGAGGTTAATTACTTTACAATATTGTATTGGTTTTGCCATACATCAACATGAATCCATCACAGGTATACATGTGTTCTCCATCTTGAACCCCCCTCCCTCCCCCCTCCCCATACCATCCCTCTGGGTCGTCCCGGTGCACCAGAATAATTTAAAAAATAGGAAATAGGTTGATAATTTATATGAATATTTAGAGTTCATTGACTATATATGAGGAATTCTGTTATTGCCTTTTTGAGCTAAGAAATGTCCTCAAAAATTTAAATCATTTTAAAATTGGTAAAAAATATTAATGGTTAGAGTATGCCAGAATTCTAATCATGTGAGAATTTGATTTCTAGTATGTATAACAGCAACACAAGTAACTTCTAAGAACTTTAATTCATTTAAGTCAGGGATCCTTCAAGAAAAAACAAAACAAAAAGCACTCTGGAAATTCTTCACTTGGATAGTGGTAAATTAAACAAACAAACAAAAAAAAAAACAGAAACAGAATATCTTCTGGGCTAGCTCAAAGTATCAGGAGGAGGAAATTTCCCAAAATGTACAATAGCACGTATGGTAAATCATAGTTTTAAAGATGAAGACACAGTAAATAATAAAGAGAGTATAAAAGAAAAAGTGTTAAAGAAAATAATGTAGCTAAGGTCATTGATCCAGTTTACATCCAGCCAGCCTTAGACAACTGAGATGGGAACAGAAATGCCAAAATATATCGAACTTGTAGGCCTTGAGGTTAGAGTTCGCCAGAGCTAGTATCAAAATGACCAAAAACCAACTACTGAAGACTTTGAATCTAATCTAAAGCCACTCTAATCTGAGGGCACCTATTACTGTGGATTTTTTATGATCCAATTGGAGGAAGGAGCTCTGGTCACATGTTCCCAGAAGGCTGGGGCACCACAAAATGTTGCTCAGATTCGGTTCAGATGATCACCCATGATGAGTTAGCTTTACTACACACCACTGATACCACAGTGGTCTCCCTACATAGTCAGATGGGCTAGGATCCTTCTCTGACACCACGCAGCAAGAACGGAAATCTTGGTAGTTGTCAGTTCTTCAGTCATAATTCAGTAGCTGGGAACACCTGGCCAATTATGTTACAGAATGCCCTTGTGAGAACCAATGCAGAAAGATCATTCTCAAAACATTTGTGGGTACAGAAGTGGTACCCAGAGCATCTGCCATTCTCAGTTAGTTCCATGAAGAACTTACCTTCCCTCCCTCAAAAGCCTATGCATTTTTAATCTGACCCATCCTGTATCCTAAGTTTTCTTTCTCCTCTTCCTGTCCAGTTGTGATAACTCTTTGCCAGGACCTTCACATTCACAGAGAACCCTGCCAATAATCATCATCACATAAAAATCTTCAAACCAAACAAAAAGTTAATTTTTAGAGATAAATGTCATATATTTTAAAGGATTTTCTGTGTGTGTGTGTATGTGTGCATGCACACAGTTCAGTTGCTCAGCTGTGTCTGACTCTTTGAGATCCCATGGGCTGCAGCATGCCAGGCCTCCCTGTCCATCACCAGCTCGCAGAGTATACTCAAACTCATGGCCATTGAGTCAGTGGTGCCATCCAACCATCTCAATGTTTCCCAGTAAAAGGGTCTTTTCCACTAAGTCAGTTCTTTGCATGAGGTGGCCAAAATATTGGAGTTTCAGCTTCAACATCAGTCCTTACAATGAGCATTCAGGACTGATTTCCTTTTGGATGGACTGACTGGATCTCCTTGCAGTCCAAGGGACTCTCAAGAGCCTTCTCCAACACCAAACTTCAAAAGCATCAATTCTTCGGCACTCAGCTTTCTTTATAATCCAACTCTCACATCCATACATGACTACTGGAAAAACCATAGCCTTGATGAGACAGACCTTTGTTTGCAATGTCTCTGCTTCTTAACATGCTGTCTAGGTTGGTCATAACTTTTCTTCCAAGGAATAAGAGTCTTTTCATTTCATGGCTGCAATCACCATCTGCAGTGATTTTGGAGCCCCCCAAAATAAAGTCTGACACTGTTTAAACTGTTTCTCCATCTATTTGCCATGAAGTGATGGGCCCAGATGCCGTGATTTTCGTTTCCTGAATGTTGAGCTTTAAGCCAACTTTTTCACTCCTCTTTCACTTTCATCAAGAGGCTCTTTAGTTCTTCACTTTCTGCCATAAAGGTGGTGTCATCTGCATATCTGAGGTTAATGATATTTCTCCCAGCAACGTTGATTCCTATTTGTTCTTCTTCCAGCCCCGCGTTTCTCATGATGTACACTTCATATAAGTTAAATATGCAGGGTGACAATCTATAGCCTTGATATACTCCTTTTCCTATTTGGAACCAGTCTGTTGTTCCATGTCCAGTTCTAACTGTTGCTTCCTGACCTGCATACAGAGTTCATAAGAGGCAGGTCAGGTGGTCTGGTATTCCCATCTCTTTCAAAATTTTCCACAGTTTATTGTGATCCACACAGTCAAAGGATTTGGTGTTGTCAATAAAGCAGAAATAGATGTTTTTCTGGAACTCTCTTGCTTTTTTGATAATCTAATGGATGTTGGCAATTTCATTTCTGGTTCCTCTGCCTTTTCTAAATCCAGCTTAAACATCTGGAAGTTCATGGTTCACGTATTGTTGAAGCCTGGCTTGGAGAATTTTGAGCAGTAGTTTGCTATGTGTGAGATGAGTGCAATTGTGTGGTAATTTGAGCATTCTTTGGCATTGCCTTTCTTTGGGATTGGAATGAAAATTGACCTTTTCCAGTCCTGTGGCCACGGCTGAGTTTTCCAAATTTGCTGGCATATTGAGCGCAGCACTTTCACAGCATCATCTTCCAGGATTTGAAATAGCTCAACTGGAATTCCATCACCTCCACTAGCTTTGTTCATAGCGATGCTTCCTAAAGCTCACTTGACTTCACATTCCAGGATGTCTGGCTCTAGGTCAGTGATCACACCATCGTGATTATCTGGGTCATGATGATCTTTTTTGTAGAGTTCTTCTGTGTATTCTTGCCACCTCTTCTTAATATCGTCTGCTTCTGTTAGGTCCATACCATTTCTGTCCTTTGTTGAGCCCATCTTTGCATGAAGTGTTCCCTTGGTATCTCTAATTTTCTTGAAGAGATCTCTAGTCTTTCCCATTCTGTTGTTTTCTTCTATTTCTTTGCATTGATTGCTGAGGAAGGCTTTCTTATCTCTCCTTGCTATTCTTTGGAACTCTGCATTCAGGTGCTTATATCTTTCCTTTTCTCCTTTGCTTTTCACTTCTTTTCTTCTCACAGCTATTTGTAAGGCCTCCTCTGACAGCCCTTTTGCTTTTTTGCATTTTTTTCCCTTGGGGATGATCTTGCTCCCTGTCTCCTGTACAATGTCATGAACTTCTGCCCATAGTTCATCAGGCACTCTGTCTATCAGATCTAGTCCCTTAAATCTATTTCTTACTTCCACTGTATAATCATTAAGGATTGGATTTAAGTCATATCTGAATGATCTAGTGGATTTCCATACTTTCTTCAATTTAAGTTTGAATTTGGCAATAAGGAGTTCATGGTCTGAGCCACAGTCGGCTGTTGGTCTTGTTTTTGCTGACTGTATAGTGCTTCTCCTTCTTTGGCTGTAAAGAGTATAATCAATCTTATTTCGGTGATATCCATGTGTAGAGTCTTCTCCTGTGTTGTTGGAAAAGGGTGTTTGCTATGACCAGTGCATTCTTTTGGCAGAACTCTATTAACCTTCAGCCTGCTTCATTCTGTACTCCAAGGTCAAATTTGCCTGTTACTCCAGGTGTTTTTTCTTACTTTTGCAATTCAGTCCCCTATGATGAAATGGACATCTATTTTTGATGTTAGTTCTAAAAGATCTTGTAGGTCTTCATAGAACCATTCAGCTTCTTCTACTCACACACACACCCAATTGAATATCACAGAATTGTGAAAGTCCTGTTGGGTCATTTTGCTAATTAATTTGCAGCAAGAAACTGAAGTGAAAAAAGATGAATAAGGAGATATTGTGTCCTAGTCACACCTAAAATGCTCACCAATATTTGAGAGTAAATATGTTACCTTAGGGCTTCCTGGGAGCACAGTAATAAAGAATCTGCCTGCTTATGAAGGAGACAAAAGAGACATGGTTTTGATCCCTGGGTCAGAAAAATCCCTGAGGTAGGACATGGCTACCCACTGTAGTATTTTTGCCTGGAGAATTCCATGGACAGAGGATTCTGGGGGACTAGAGTCCATGGAGCCATAAAGAGTCAGAGACAACTGAGAGACTGAGCACACATACATGTGTGTATTAACAATGAGTCTGAATCTTGTGACTGAGTTGTGATAGCATCATTATGGAGACTGTACATGACAGTAAATTATACAGTCATATTCCAGAGGGCAGACAGGTCACAAATGACACTAATGTTGGCGTTTAGCTCTTCCACCTTTCAAATGCTGAATTCTGAGTTGATAAAAATATTTGGCTGAAGACCAGGCATGAAACTGAACTTCAGAACTTACCTATTTAACAGTCTTTTGAAAAAAATACTCAAATATGAGAAATAATTGGCTACACATTGAAAAGTACCCTTAGGTGCCATGTATACAAACAAAGAAAATCTGTGGGAGAGGGAGAGGGTAGGGAGATTTGGGAGAATAGCATGGAAACATGTATAATATCATGTATGAAACGAGTCGCCAGTCCAGGTTCGATGCATGGTACTGGATGCTTGGGGCTGGTGCACTGGGACAACCCAGAGGGAAGGGAGGGGAGGGAGGAGGGAGGAGGGTTCAGGATGGGGAACACATGTATACCGTTGGTGGATTCATTTTGATATGTGGCAAAACTAATACAATATTGTAAAGTTTAAAAATAAAATAAAATTAAAAAAAAAAAGAAAATTTCCCAAAGGGACACACAGTCTTGAATGTGAAGATGGCCCATGCTTTGAGTGAGAGGAAGTGGGAGAAGCGTGATCTTAGAAGATGCTCTGGGTAAAAGCAGAGAGTTGGCATGAACTTACAGATGGGGAGAAAGGAAACGGACCTTGGTCCCCATCCCTGACTGAGCAGGGCACTAGAGACAGAAGCACCATTCAAGATGGCTGATGTAATATCTTCAGAGAAACTTTTATTACGTTGGGGGAATTGTGGCCTGCTAATAGGAGCCGTTTTCAGTAGCTTGATAGTAGGATTAAATCCAAAACTTCTTGTCAGGAAGCCACTGGTTGCTAAAAGAAGTTGTCACCTGGGAGCTGATAGACCAAAGTGCCTATTAGAGTGGGTAACGCTTTGGCACCAAGTGTTCTGACTAATTAAAGCATCACATCATCCATGGATACCAGAGACTGCACTGGAAGGAGGCAGTGACCACGGTTTGCCGCATACCTCAGAGAATGCACTTTTTCCTGCTCTGCTTCATGAGCCAAAGGCCGGGACTGGAGTCCCAAGGCATCTTTAAGTAAGGATGATCTAAAGAATATATCATAGTTCTTGCCTCAGTGTAGCTCATGGCTCCAAGAAATTACACTCTAGAGAAACACTTGGCATTTTCATGTAGAAGCCTGTACATCAGGGAGTAAATACATTGTATTAAATTTTAATAAAGGCTTTTTTTTTTTAAAGAACAGTTTTAAGTTAACAATTTAGTTGAAAGGAATGTACAGGTTTCTCATATATCCCTACTCCTATATGTAGTATCTCCCATTATGAGCTTCTCCTAGAGTTGATTTGTTCCAAATTTGTTACAAATGATGAACTTACATTGACACATAATAACCCAAAGTCCATAGTCTACCTTAGGGTTCTCTCTTGTATATTTCATTAATTTGGAGAAAAGTATAATGATATGTGTCCATCATTATATAAATAGTATCATACAGAGTGTTTTCACTGCTCTGAAAATTCTTTGCATTCCATCTATTCACCTATTCATTTCATCTATTCCCGCCAATTCATATTGAATTTCTAAATTATGAGAAAGAATAAAGGTAATATATTTTTTTGAGTCCATCACTCAATGTAAGGAATCTGTCATAGTTTCAAGTACTTGCAGACAGTACTTGCCATTATATGGTATTAGGTACTAGATTTACTTAGGACTCAAGGTCCTGAAAGTTAGTCTATTTATAGAGCTCTTTAACAAATCAATGGGAAAGTAAATATGATACATCTCTTCATCATTTAAACACCAGAACATATTATTCTACTTGGCTAGGGTTTTGAATCCAGGCCATCTTCAGTTGAACAAAGACCTCTGATATTATGCAATACTCTAATTAAGATCCTTCATTATAATGCCTCTTCTCCTAAATTCTAATGTAATGTATGTAAGCATTACATAATTACATACATTATATAATGTATGTAAGCACTGATGTAAGCATGCAGCAATATGGAAATGCTTTTACAAATATGTTCTTTAGTGATAGAAATATAATGATAAACCTCTAATCTAATTGTATAGATCAGATATTTTCATAATGTTTAATAAACAAGAATAAGTCTTTCTGCCTCAAAGAAATTATTTTTTCTTCACAGGACTTTGGATCACATTAGCATTGAAAAAATTATCTTACAAATGACAAGGAAAAAGAGGTTAAAATTTGACATTTTTAAACTGACATTGAAAACTATGAACTCAGGTTTTTTTGGGGATTTTAATTTTATCCATGTTCTTAATTAAAACAACAACAACAGAAGAGAACACACTTCTATTTGATTCTCTGTGAATTGTGTGAAAGTTTTTAGCTCTGTTCACAAATATTCTATTTGTCTTCTTTTTTGGCACATAACTAGATTGCATCTCCTTCCTCCCTACTGAAATTTACATTAGTTTGTAAATCTGAATATTGGCATATTCTGAAACCTATTAATTACACTCCTAGGAAACATATTTTTATGTTCATAATTACTGTTCATAATAGTTAGTCAAATATCTGAATATTGAATAAATACATTTTTAAATAATCCCACAATGGAGTGTGATATACCAGTGGAAATGAATTTACAACTAAATTCAACAACCAAAATAAAACATAGTATTTTTAGATGAAAAAAATAAAAGCAATTCCAAGAAGTCTGCATAAAGGATGTAAAGTTCTGTAAAATTCAAAGCCAGGGAAAATATATATTGATAAAATTATTTTATTTTTAGGAAAAAATTAAAATACTTCTTAATTTTAAGAAGAGGTGGGCAGCAGATAGGAAAGTGTTTAAAATGTTTAATTATGGGTAATATTTTAGTTATTGAGATGGTAGTAAGTTTACTAGGATTCATTTTATTATTTACATAAATGCAAAAAAGCAGTATGGAGTAGGAAATGGCAGCCCACTCCAGTATTCCTGCTGGAAAATTCCATGGATGGAAGAGCATGGCAGGCTAGAGTCTACAGGAGTTGCAAAGAATCGGACATGTCTGAGTGGACACACCTGAGCTGGTGTACATGCACAAGAAAGCAATAACATAAAAAGAATAAATGAAAGATGGTAAAATTGTTTGGAAATGAATGAATTCTACAGTTGAAATATAAATATGGGTTTCTTCTATTGGTTGTTTCTGCTTCATTTTTAGTTAACTTCATTTTTAATCAGACTGTCTCCATTATGGTAAAATTAGGCAGGAGTTCCCAGTCTAAATTTTTGGCAATTCTATTAGGAAAAAAAGATAGTGACTTTTCTCAATAGTGAATAAAAATTATTTTAATAAGATATTTTCCTTAATAAGTGTCTCTTTATTAGTTAGCAAAACAAATGGAAATGAATTTAAAAAAAAAAAAAGAGACTTCTACTCAGTGCTCAAGTACATTTCCATCCTCAGACCACTTGCTACTAACCTGTGGTTTCCAGGTGAAGGGAGGCTCTAGCCCACAGAATGCAACCATGGTCCTTCCTTAGATTGCAATTAAACACAGTTTACAAGAGATAGAGAATAAGAACAAAGGGGCACCCTAGAATATTGGAGAAGGAAATGGCAACCTACTCCAGGGTTCTTGCCTGGAGAATCTCAGGGATGGGGGAGCCTGGTGGGCTGCCGTCTATGGGGTCGCACAGAGTCGGACACAACTGAAGCGACTTAGCAGCAGCAGAAGCAGCAGCAAAATACTGGGTGGAGCAGAGTAACTTCTTGGTGATCCACTTTTTTTTTTTAACAAAGTAGTTTTTTTTTTTTTTTTTCTTCCTCTCCTCTGTCACCCTCCCTGCTATCCATTTGAATTTTCCTCTTTTCCACGCACACACAACCCTGTCAGGTAGAAGGATCAACATGACACCTTGTGTTTCACTCTCTTTTTCCATCACCTTTTCTGTGTGATTTTCTTTCAGCTCATCTCTTTTAGCTCCCAGCTCAACAAACTCTCTATTACTGTTTTGAGAAATTTAACCATTCTAAAATTGGCTAAACTTGTTTGAAAATTTAAAGTAAGTGCAGTAGTTAGTAGAAGGTAATGCTGTTTTATAAGTGCAGTTTTGTCTCTAGATTATTACAACTCAATTTTGTGTCAGATATCTTTGAGAATCTGACTTCTGGGAAAAGTCGACATATGGTCATACAAAGAGACAAACATATAGACGTATAGTACCCATTGATGTTAGAAGGATAGGAAGAACATCAAGGTTGTCCTTGCATTCTTGAAGGGCCATGGATTCATGTAAAAAGTGTAGAAAAATCACGATCATCTTAGGCATGCCAAAGTCCTAAAATCTTACATGGCCAAGTGGTGCTATTCTGAGTACAACATGTTCTACTCCAAGTTGTGGAGCTGATTAAATTATTTAAAATTTATCTCATTTTGTTTTTTCAAACATATAAATTGGGAGCACATTTACTTGTTCACCATACCATACATACTATACAGATGGCCACAGTAAATTAATAATGTGAATGTGTCTTTAATCAGAATAGTACTAAAACAATCAGATGATTATTACAAGAAGTAACTTATAAGGTTCAGCTTAAAAATACTTATTAAACACGTACATTGTACAAGGCATTGGGTTTGAATCTGGGCAGAGCAAAATCCTGAAGACTTCAAAAATTCTCCTTCTGTGAAAGAAGCTAAAGGAAGCATGCACAGTTTTGATTTTAAGCATAGTATGTGATAGCATAAGAAAAATCTATAAAAGAAGCTTTAAAGAACTGGAGAATTTCCTTCAAAGCAATCACTGATGGCTTTCATAAGAGATTGCTTTTTTAAAAATTAGTGCTTTTTTTAATTGAAGGATAATTGCTTTACAGAACTGCGCTGTTTCCTGTCAGACCTCGACCTGGACCACTGTAGGTGCTCTCAGCAGTGGGTCCTGAGTCTCAAGACAGAGTAACTAGAGATAAAATCACAGGTAAGGAGGAAGGAAACTGCTGAATGTACTGTGGATTGAATATTTGATAAAAAGTCATCATTATTGGCAAGTTAATGATTGATCATGTGTATTTATGGGCTTCCCTGGTGGCTCAGATGGTAAAGAATCTCCCTGAAAGGCAGGGGACCTGGGTTTGATTGTTAGGTTGGAAAGATCCTCCAGAGAAGGGTTTGGCAACTCACTCCAGTATTCTTGACTGGAAACTTCCATGGACAGAGGCATCAGTCCATGGACTTGCACAGAGTCAGACATGACTGAGTGACTAACACACACACATGTACTTATAAGGTTAAAAAGCACATGTATTTATGATTCTTAATTTGTCTTGCAAGTGTATGTCCTAATGTATAAATAAGGTTGTTCTAGAAATGGACAATTTAAAGAGACTGATAACATACAAAACAAAAGCCATATACTCAAAAGAGTGGCCACAATCACAGACCATATTTTCAAGTACAACTACTTTATGATGGATCACTCAGTCAAATGCATATGGAAAGGATGAGTTTATTGCACTGACTGAAATACCAAAACTTAGTTCCCTGACCATTTAAGATCTTTGCCAATGATTACATGGTCTAAAGAGATTATTTTCTAAAAGTCAGAAATATTACTTAACTTTGACACTTTCCCAGCAGGAGTTTTTGATTTGCAGGAAGATAATACATGATTCAACTACTTCGAAGGGGAGAAAATTTATTGAGGGGGAGAAAAATAGCAAATAAGGATCATTGTCTATTTAGTTTATCAGTTTGTGCTTTGGTGGCTCACAGCTTTCAAGATGGTGCACTGAAGATATGTGTGGGACTGAGGATGGATAAGAAAGCCTTCTTCAGCAATCAATGCAAAGAAATAGAGGAAAACAACAGAATGGGAAAGACTAGGGATTTCTCAAAAAAATCAGAGATACCAAAGGAATATTTCATGCAAAGATGGGCTCAATAAAGGACAGAAATGGTATGGACCTAACAGAAGCAGAAGATATTAAGAAGAGGGGGAAAGAATACACAGAAGAACTGTCCAAAAAAGATCTTCACGACCCAGATAATCACGATGGTATGATCACTGACCTAGAGCCAGACATCCTGGAATGTGAAGTCAAGTGGGCCTTAGAAAGCATCACTACGAACAAAGCTAGTGGAGGTGATGGAATTCCAGTTGAGCTATTCCAAATCCTGAAAGATGATGCTGTGAAAGTGCTGCACTCAATATGCCAGCAAATTTGGAAAACTCAGCAGTGGCAACAGGACTGGAAAAGGTCAATTTTCATTCCAATCCCAAAGAAAAGCAATGCCAAAGAATGCTTAAACTACCGCACAATTGCACTCATCTCACATGCTAGTAAAGTAATGCTCAAAATTCTCCAAGCCAGGCTTCAGCAATATGTGAACTGTGAACTTCCAGATGTTCAAGCTGGTTTTAGAAAAGGGAGGGGAGCCAAAGATCAAATTGCCAACATCCGCTGGATCATGAAAAAAGCAAGAGAGTTGCAGAAAAACATCTATGTCTGCTTTATTGTCTATGCCAAAGCCTTTGACTGTGTGGATCACAATAAACTGTGGAAAATTCTGAAAGAGATGGGAATACCAGGCCACCTAATCTTCCTCTTGAGAAATTTGTATGCAGGTCAGGAAGCAACAGTTAGAACTGGACATGGAACAACAGACTGGTTCCAAATAGGAAAAGGTGTTCGTCAAGGCTGTATATTGTCACCTTATTTATTTAACTTATATGCAGAGTACATCATGAGAAACGCTGGGCTGGAAGAAACACAAGCTGGAATCAAGATTGCCAGGAGAAATATCAATAACCTCAGATATGCAGATGACACCACCCTTATGGCAGAAAGTGAAGTGGAACTCAAAAGCCTCTTGATGAAAGGGAAAGTGGAGAGTGAAAAAGTTGACTTAAAGCTCAACATTCAGAAAATGAAGATCATGACATCTGGTCCCATTACTTCATGGGAAATAGATGGGGAAACAGTGGAAATAGCATCAGGTTTTCTTTTTCTGGGCTCCAAAATCACTACAGAAGATGACTGCAGCCATGAAATTAAAAGACACTTACTCCTTGGAAGGAAAGTTATGACCAACCTAGATAGCATATTCAAAAGCAGAGACATTACTTTGCCAACAAAGGTTTGTCTAGTCAAGGCTATGGTTTTTCCTGTGGTCATGTATGGATGTGAGAGTTGGGCTGTGAAGAAGGCTGAGTGCCGAAGAACTGATGCTTTTGAACTGTGATGTTGGATAAGACTCTTGAGAGTTCCTTGGACTGCAAGGAGATCCAACCAGTCCATCCTGAAAGAGATCATCCATGGGTGTTCTTTGGAAGGAATGATGCTAAAGCTGAAACTCCAGTACTTTGGCCACCTCATGTGAAGAGTTGACTCATTGGAAAAGACTCTGATGCTGGGAGGGATTGGGGGCAAGAGGAGAAGGGGACGACAGAGGATGAGATGGCTGGATGGCATCACTGACTCAATGGACGTGAGTCTGTGTGAACTCCGGGAGTGTTGATGGACAGGGAGGCCTGGTGTGCTGTGATTCATGAGTTCACAAAGAGTTGGACACGACTGAGCGACTGATCTGATCTGAGGATGGGTACCGTGGTGTAAGTTTTCCAAATTATATTTAAATTTGTCACATTCAGTTTATATTTTTACTTGCAAATGGTGTTCTTTTCAACATCATATTGACAATAAAAACCTAGAGGAAAGATTTTGTTCTATGAAGTGAAGTCAGTGATAATATTTCTTTCCACACATGAAAAAATACTAACTCTTCATTGAAGGGAATAATGTTTCAAAGTTGAATAATGATTGATTGTGCAAAGACAGAAAACAATTTGAATATATGCATTTACTGACTATCCACTGTTCCTTTTGACTAAAATTATATGTTCCTCTCTCTTCTGAATATTTGTTCTATTACAGTGATGTGGAGATTTTGGGT
The DNA here is from genome assembly GCF_055505025.1 of Bos grunniens. Taxonomy (NCBI): domain Eukaryota; kingdom Metazoa; phylum Chordata; class Mammalia; order Artiodactyla; family Bovidae; genus Bos; species Bos grunniens. The sequence goes on along the minus strand of NC_141179.1, from coordinate 1,485,943 downwards.
AATCAGATAAAACAAATTCTACTGGGGATTACAACCATGATGAGGCCTGAAAAGAACTATCTGGTGACATCTCTTCAAAGGACCTCAGTTCTAAAATGCTTAAGCAAATTATTTGAAGTTTAAACATATAAACTATTAAGTGAATACCCCTAGTAATTTATATATAAACTCTGGAACTTTGCATTTTTTGAAGGGTGTTTTCAGAAATGGGATAAAGGAAAACTAGAAATGGAAATATTTGCCATATTATTGACCACTGAAGAACATTCACTTCTATCCACTGAAGTTCACTTCTCTCCATTAGTGTATGTCAAGTAGTAAATATAAAATTGTTTCAAAGTAAGGACATTATATTTAAAGATTATAAGTGCTTTAAATTCCTCTTTTTAAGCTGTCACATATGAAATGGAATGCACAATGGAGTGGATCATATTATAGACTAATAAAAATAAACATTTATATAAGCAAATATAACAAATTATATATATATATATATATATAAAATTGATATATGGAGACATTTTTAGGAGATGAGACTGAGCTGTTATTTTTACATTTATATTATAAACTTCCAAAGGCAGTAAAATATATACAAAATGCCAACTGATACACTATCCAAACATGCTCCCTTCCCCTGATTAAATGAACATGAAAAGTAATTAAGTTAATATAATGGAGCAGTATTTCTTAATATTCTTTTTTTTTTCCCAGACTTTTTTATTTATTTATTTATTTATTCTTTTTTCTTTTATTATTCCTCCCTCCTCCCTCCCCACACCATCACTCTGGGTCGTCCCAGTGCACCAGCCCCAAGCATCCAGCATCGTGCATTGAACCTAGACTGGCATCTCGTTTCATACATGACGTTTCACATGTTTCAATGCCATTCTCCCAAATCTTCCCACCCTCTCCCTCTCCCACAGAGTCCATAAGACTGTTCTATACATCAGTGTCTCTTTTGCTGTCTCGTATACAGGGTTATTGTTTCCATCTTTCTAAATTCCATATATATGCGTTAGTATACTGTATTGGTGTTTTTCCTTCTGGCTTACTTCACTCTGTATAATAGGCTCCAGTTTCATCCACCTTATTAGAACTGATTCAAATGTATTCTTTTTAATGGCTGTGTAATACTCCATTGTGTATATGTACCACAGCTTTCTTATCCATTCATCTGCTGATGGGCATCTAGGTTGCTTCCATGTCCTGGCTATTATAAACGGTGCTGTGATGAACATTGGGGTACACGTGTCTCTTTCCCTTCTGGTTTCCTCAGTGTGTATGCCCAGCAGTGCGATTGCTGGATCATAAGGCAGTTCTATTTCCAGTTTTTTAAGGAATCTCCACACTGTTCTCCAGAGTGGCTGTACTAGTTTTCATTCCCACCAACAGTGTAAGAGGGTTCCCTTTTCTCCACACCCTCTCCAGCATTTATTATTTGTAGACTTTTGGATTGCAGCCATTCTGACTGGTGTGAAATGGTACCTCATAGTGGTTTTGATTTGCATTTCTCTGATAATGAGTGATGTTGAGCATCTTTTCATGTGTTTGTTAGCCATCTGTATGTCTTCTTTGGAGAAATGTCTATTTAGATCTTTGGCCCATTTTTTGATTGGGTCATTTATTTTTCTGGAGTTGAGCTGTAGGAGTTGCTTGTATATTTTTGAGATTAGTTGTTTGTCGGTTGCTTCATTTGCTATTATTTTCTCCCATTCTGAAGGCTGTCTTTTCACCTTGCTAATAGTTTCCTTTGATGTGCAGAAGCTTTTAAGTTTAATTAGGTCCCATTTGTTTATTTTTGCTTTTATTTCCAATATTCTGGGAGGTGGATCATAGAGGATCCTGCTGTGATGTATGTCAGAGAGTGTTTTGCCTATGTTCTCCTCTAGGAGTTTTATAGTTTCTGGTCTTACGTTGAGATCTTTAATCCATTTTGAGTTTATTTTTGTATATGGTGTTAGAAAGTGTTCTAGTTTCATTCTTTTACAAGTGGTTGACCAGATTTCCCAGCACCACTTGTTAAAGAGATTGTCTTTAATCCATTGTATATTCTTGCCTCCTTTGTCAAAGATAAGGTGTCCATATGTGCGTGGATTTATCTCTGGGCTTTCTATTTTGTTCCATTGATCTATATTTCTGTCTTTGTGCCAGTACCATACTGTCTTGATAACTGTGGCTTTGTAGTAGAGCCTGAAGTCAGGTAGGTTGATTCCTCCAGTTCCATTTTTCTTTCTCAAGATCACTTTGGCTATTGGAGTTTTTTTGTATTTCCATACAAATTGTGAAATTATTTGTTCTAGCTCTGTGAAGAATACTGTTGGTAGCTTGATAGGGATTGCGTTGAATCTATATTCTTTAGGCAAAATTAATGAGAATCATGTAAATTACACAAATGGTTGTATTTGAAGAGTGCTATAGAAAAGTTTACTTTTTACAATCTTACAAGGGACTCATAATGACCCCATGAAGTTGTCATTACAAATTAAGTGTTGAGGTGCCTTAGAAACCACAACTAAAATGTCCATGGTGAAGAATATTTATCTCATTTAAAATATTCCAAAAAATCACACCTCACACCATGAATTAATTCTTTTCTATATTTTGCAGATAAAGCATTTAACACCCATCCCTTCTCTGCATTGATAAGATCATGCAGCTGAATAATAATGTGACTGAGTTTATTCTGCTTGGGTTGACACAAGATCCTGTTAGGAAGAAAATAGTGTTTACCACTTTCTTGATTTTCTATTTGGGGACCTTGTTGGGGAACTTTCTGATTATTACTACCATCAAGACCAGCAGGGCACTTGGGAGTCCAATGTATTTCTTCCTTTTCCATTTATCTTTGTCTGATACCTGCTTCTCTACATGCATAGCCCCTAGGATGATTGCAGATGCCCTTTTGAAGAATGCCACTATCTCTTTCAATGAGTGCATAGTCCAAGTTTTTTCATTTCATTTCTTTGGCTGCCTGGAGATCTTCATCCTTGTCCTCATGGCTGTTGACCGCTATGTGGCCATCTGTAAGCCCCTGCACTACACGACCATGATGAGTCATCGAGTCTGTGGTGTGTTGGTGGCTGTGGCCTGGGTGGGGTCCTGTGTGCATTCTTCAGCTCAGATTTTTCTGGCCCTGAGTTTACCTTTCTGTGGTCCCAATGTGACTGATCATTATCTATGTGACTTGCAGCCTTTGTTACAACTTGCCTGTACAGACACCTATGTGACCAACCTACTCTTGGTGTCTAACAGCGGGGCCATCTCTACAGTGAGTTTTGTTATGCTGATGTTCTCCTATGCTATCATCTTACATTCTCTGAGAAACCACAGTGCTGAGGGGAAGAAAAAAGGCCCTCTCCACCTGCATTTCCCACATCATTGTGGTCATCTTGTTCTTTGGTCCTTGCATATTTATATACACTCGCCCTGCAACCAGCTTCCCCATGGATAAGATGATAGCTGTGTTTTACACACCTGGAACACCTTTGATCAACCCTCTGATTTATACACTGAGGAATGCAGAAGTGAAAAATGCCATGAGGATGTTATGGAGCAAGAAGTTGGTCTCAGATGACAAAAAATGAATGGAAGTTTCAAAGTGTTCTTCATAGTTTGGATTGATCTAAAAGAAGCTCATAGACAATAATATCCTCTTATTGTGGAGTTAATATAATCCTAACTCGTAGTGTGAATATTACTTCCTTTAGTAAAATGGGCAATGTGCCCACACATGCTAGTTAGTATTGAGTCAAATATTTGTAGAACTGACAGCATCAGGTAAACACAGTCATGTAAGACCATGGTCTTAGTTATTCACTGCTGTCTCTGCCTCTCTTGTCTGTCTAATATCGCTGTGGTTTTGATCTACTGTTTTCCTCCCTTTCATTGACTTCTGGATTTCTCTGCTTAACATTACACTATATGATTTTATCTATAGCCTGACATATTTTTGTCTCAAAGAGTTTATTTCTTAGATACTGTGATCAAATGTCTGATCATGGACCTTCAACCTGGTTGTTCTTACTGACTTCAGCATAAATCAACAGGTTCAAATGATAATAGTATATACATATTATAAAAACAAAATATTTAATCTAAGAAACCTCTCTTCTTTTTCTTGGGTTATAGTTCAAATTTTTTTTTTTTTTTTGTATATTTGCCTAGTTGTTCTAGAAAAGTGACAGAACATTATGAGAAAATTCACCCTTTTGTAATATTTTTTCCTTAGGGGTTGACCTCATATTAACATTCTTTCTGTAAAAAAAAAAAAAAGAAAGAAAGAAAGAAAAACAACTTTTTGCTATTAAAATGATTCCTTCTATTTTGAGGGATCTATTAAGTTTTATCTTGAGCCATACCAATTATAATAGTATGTTTAAATATTACTTTATTATGATTATAGCATAGAAGCTGTAAATTAAAGAAGATATATTTACATTAGCTTTAAAGAAATGTGTACATGTCGTCAATGGTAGGGAATTTATAAATAAAAGTTAATTGAATAAAAACATTATAACCCAGAGGAGAGTATTTAGGCTTTGAAACATAGTTATACCACATATATGAATTGTTTTAGTGAGTTTTAAGACAATATAGAAAGTAGAGTAACTTAAGAAAGACTGAGATATTTGGATGAAAATTAAATGTATCCAGTGGAGATGGATATCATCTTTCACCATTCATTATCACTGAAATCTCTAATTGCATGGTCATTAAGAAATTTTCTGATTTGTCTGATTTCTTATTTGTATTTTCATCCATATAGAAAATTCAATAAGCGTATTTTTGTTTATTTGGAACTTCTATTCCTATTTATAAGCTAATAATTTTATTATGAGTACTAAATTTGCTTTTCTTTCATTGTACCCATAATTTTATATTTTTTATCTTGAGAAAAGGACCAGTGTGGAAATGGAAACTTGTGAATTCTGCAATGAACTCTAGCACCTTTCTATACACATTTTTTTTTTTTTCCAGTTCAGTTCAGTCACTCAGGTGTGTCCGATTCTTTGCGACCCCATGAATCGCAGCACGCCAGGCCTCCCTGTCCATCACCAACTCCCGAAGTTCACTCAGACTCACGCCATCAAGTCAGTGATGCCATCCAGCCATCTCATCCTCTGTCGTACACTTTTCCTCCTACCCCCAATCCCTCCCAACATCAGAGTCTTTTCCATTGAGTCAACTCTTTGCATAAGGTGGCCAGAGTACTGGAGTTTCAGCTTTAGCATCATTCCTTCCAAAGAAATCCCAGGGCTGATCTCTTTCAGAATGGACTGGTTGAATCTCTTTGCAGTCCAAGGGACTCTCAAGAGTCTTCTCCAACACCACACTTCAAAAGCATCAATTCTTCAGCACTCAGCCTTCTTCACATTCCAACTCTCACATCCATACATGACCACTGGAAAAACCATAGCCTTGACTAGATGGACCTTTGTTGGCAAAGCAATGTCTCTGCTTTTCAATATGCTATCTAGGTTGGTCATAACTTTTCTTCCAAGGAGTAAGCGTCTTTTAATGTCATGGCTGCACTCACCATCTGCAATGATTTTGGAGCCCCCCAAAATAAAGTCTGGCACTGTTTCCACCGTTTCCCCATCTATTTCCCATGAAGTGATGGGACCAGATGCCATGATCTTTGTTTTCTGAATGTTGAGCTTTAAGCCAACCTTTTCACTCTGCACTTTCACTTTCATCAAGAGGCTTTTTAGTTCCTCTTCACCTTCTGCCATAAGGGTGGTGTCATCTGCATATCTGAGGTTATTGATATTTCTCCCGGCAATCTTGATTCCAGCTTGTGCTTCTTCCAGCCCAGCGTTTCTCATGATGTACTCTGCATAGAAGTTAAATAAACATGATGACAATATACAGCCTTGACCTACTCCTTTTCCTATTTGGAACCAGTCTGTTGTTCCATGTCCAGTTCTAAGTGTTGCTTCCTGACCTGCATATAGGTTTCTCGAGAGGAAGGTCAGGTGGTCTGGTATTCCATCTCTTTCAGAATTTTCCAGTTTATTGTGATCCACACAGTCAAGGCTAATCCTTCACAGTTTTTATTAATCACATCTGCTACAGTAAATAAGTCATCTGTGCTATGACATTCTATTCCCTTTGGATTTCTTGATATGTCATTATATGAAACAAAACTAATAAATATATATTTAAAAAATAGAAAATTCTGTTAAACGTGCTGCTGCTGCTGCTAAGTCACTTCAGTCATGTCTGACTCTGTGTGACCCCACAGACAGCAGCCCACCAAGCTCCCCCATCCCTGGGATTCTCCAGGCAAGAACACGGGAGTGGGTTGCCATTTCCTTCTCCAATGCATGAAAGTGAAAAGTGAAAGTGATGTCGATCAGTTGTGTCTGGCTCTTAGCGGCCCCATGGACTGCAGCCCACCAGGCTCCTCCGTCCATGGGATTTTCCAGGCAACAGTACTGGAGTGGGGTGCCATTGCTTTCTCCGAAGAATGTGCTGAGCTACCCTTAAAAATATATTCCCTTTCCTTATAAATTCCCATTAAAATAAGGAAAAAATCATAAAATTAGGTGTCAAAGCACATGACAGAAAGAACCAGACAGGAAATACCAGTTGGTAAAAGATTTTCACGTGTGTTTTGAAACATAAATATGAGTGGTAAGTAACTAAGTAACTTGGCAAAGTAGAAGTTACAACCATCTGAGAAAAGAGGTAAGTAAGACCATCAAGTTCCACAAAAAGTAGGCATGAAACATACATTGAATTACATAAAGATTATTTCCCCAGGTTACTTTCTGCTAGTCAGGTGACACTTCCTCTATTCCATCCCACCAAAGATTGGAGGTCTATTATTTTTTAAAAATGAACAAAAGTGTTCCTGATATCACTGTGGAGGGCAGTGATAAAATGCACAACATAATGTACAGAGAGATTAAGTGAAAATCTACATAGGGAAATGTGAGATCCTTTCTTCTCAGGGCTCCCAGGATGTCAGCAGTCAGTATACATCATAAGCTCACCATTTCTGGGACTAGGCACAAAGCCCAAGTAAAAGAATGGAACTGTTTGTTTGTTTTGTTTGGGGTTTTTTGGTGAGGGAATAAAATATAAGATCTGTATTATATACTCTAATTACCTTAAAATAATTATACCTTCAAATATGTACTCATTGCCTATAACATGTGTAGATTCCAAATGAGGTTTTTGTTGTTGTTGTTAACTTCCTCTGCCTTAAACATAAATAGTTTCTGCTTTCAGGTAAGATGGCAAGACTGGTGAATGGGAAGATAGAGTGATAGAGACCTGCCTTCAGATGAAAGGAAGAGGGGATGGTCACACATTGGGCCTAGCAACTTCTCTATTTTCCTCGATAATTTAGCTCTGATCCTACATCTATAACACTCATGCTCTGTAGCTGACTAGACCATTTTCTTACAACTTTCTAAGGTTAGTGGTCATCTATTAATATCTAGTTATTGACCTAAAACTATATAAAGGTCCTCATCTTTTTTTTCTGCCAAGGAAACAAACATTATATTTTTGCCTATCATTTATGCTATTCAAAACAGATTTTCCAGTGAATGTTCATTTCCCATGTGCTGTTTAACATGAAAGAATGCTAAGCAGAATTTAGTTGTTTTACTTCTTGCATATTAAAATTGCATTTATCACTTTAGAGAAAATGAATCAGGCACTGGGGTTCAATCAGGCTCACTTATTTATAGAAAATAAAGAATGTATTGCCGGGGTCCAGCCCCGGCTGATCCAGGGTATTCCAAGGAGAGACGGCATCAGCGAGGATCAGGAAACAACTGCTTAATTAAACGTTAATTAAAGATATAAAAAGTAATAGAATGAGGATAGCTCAGTGAGGAAATTCAGTGGAGAAAAGAGGCTGAGTAGCTTGGTTTACGCGGGAGACCAATAAAACTTCAAGACAAGAAGTTTGCACCACTTACGTAGGCTGCAGGCGTCCTTCCGTTCTCCCAAAGGAGAGGAGACACTGAGGCCTCCCTGGTCGGATCTTAGAAGCCCAGGCATAATTAGCAAGCATGGCGGGTTCCGCTCTCCAGATGGAGACTCAGCCAGAATTTGAGAGAAAGAACGACATGGGGAGACCAAGTTTCGGTGAACAAGGCCCGCACTTTATTTTCCAAAGTAGTTTTTATACCTAAAGTTGTGCATAGAGGATAATGGGGGAACAGGTGGAGTCATGCAGGGACAGCAGTTCCTGGTCCTAATCGAAGCCAGGCTTTCAAACTTATCATATGCAAAAGTTCAGGTGAATTACATCATCTTCTGGCCAGGAGGCCTGTTAACATTTTAAGAAACTTATCTTTCTCTAAAGGTGATTATTGCAAAGTCAGGCACCAGCCTTCAAAAAAGCACTGGACAAAGCTGCATTCCTATAGGGCAAAGGTGAGGTGGGCTCAATCAAGAAAAGAATTAACTCAAGGGTCCAAGGTTACAAACATTGAGGCTACTACTTACATTTCTATACACCCATTATATCAATCAATACACTGCCAAGGACACAGTAGGTAAGGGATATGGAGACTTAGCAACAAACATTGGCCCAAAAAGTGAAAAACCCTTTACCAATACAATTTCTAATCAATCTTTTAACTGCTCAAAGGACTCTGTATTAGACAGTTTAGAACATCTCCTGCCTCTCACAGTTGGGAGGCTCTGAACAATCACATGTGGCCGGAAAAACCTATTCAGGCAGGCTAGAGGACTTCCAAAGGAGTTTGTAGGTTGAAACACTGTCACACCCAGGAATTATTAACTGGAGCTGTAAGCTAACTCTTTTTTCAGAGAGAGGTAGTGGGGGACAGCCCCCCGTAAAGTCAGAGGTGTAGGTGAAAGCACAAAGCAGAAAGTAGGCAGACTCTGGTTTTGGGGGTAGATGCTTGAGAATTTCCAGGGGCACTCCTGAGGCTCGATCCCGCCTTTGCGTATGCCAAGCCTCCTTCCTCATGACCTTTGTCATGGGTGGAGCTCCTCACGCTGGCTCCCGGCAGTGATAGAATTCTAGTTGAGCTATTCCAGATCCTGAAAGATGATGCTGTGGAAAGTGCTGCATTCAATATGCAATATGCACTCAATATGCAATATGCCGGCTCCCGGCAATGTATCTTTTTGTTGTTTTTATAAAATCAAGTTAATAATAAGGATCCTTGTGCCTTAGGATAAACTAGAAAGTTATTAACAGTTCAGGGTTCTGGGAGTCCAGACTCCTGCCATTCTCTGAGCTTGTCTGTGATTTTTTTTTTTTAATCTATTAATTTACATTTTTTAAAATTCTCTATTGCCTTCATGTTGTCTGTTTACTCAAAATGTCTGCTTTTCCATGACTCAGGGTTGTCAAGGTAGCGATTCTTTCTCCATGTATCTTACAATATTCTCCCCTTTTTCTCGGGTGTATGGGGCTTCCCTGGTGACTCATGGTAAAGCGTCTGTCTGCAATGCAGGACACCCAGGTTCGATCCCTGGGTTCAGAAGATCCCCTGGAGAAGGAAATGGCAGCCCCCTCTAGTATCCTTGCCTGGAAGATCCCATGGACAGAGGAGCCTGGTAGGCTACCGTCCATGGGGTCGCAAAGAGTGGGACACGACTAAGTGACTTCACTTCACTTCACTCGAGTGTATCCAATTCCCTATTCAGAATTCCAGACAGGAAATCTGAGTAAACTCGCATTTGAATAGACTAAACTCAAGTCATTGGTCAAACCATGTAGTAACTCCCCAAGAAGGTGTTATCTCTGGTACAAGCTGCTATGATATAGAAGAGTTGGTGCAGAGGATAATGGGGTAAAAAAAAAAATATATCTAAGGCAATTTATCAAGTTTATTTAGTATGGACCATTACCCATCATGCTGGGAAAAATGAGGAAAACATTATAGTAACTAATCAAAAATTTACCTGGACATTTTAAGGAAATGTGACTTTTTTTTTTTCTAGCTTTATTGAGAGACCATTGACATATGACATATGTAAGTTTTGTGATGATTCAATAACAAGTATATATTGGAAAACGAGGTCACAATAAATTTACTTAATGCATTCACTCCAAATACTATTATGGGTGTGTATATGTGTGTGCTCATATGTGGTGATAATATATAAGATCTACTCTTCTGATAACATTCTAACATATAATCAGTTCAGTTTAGTCACTTCGTCATGTCCAAGTCTTTGTGACTGCATTGACTGCAGCACACCAGGCTTCTCTGTCTATCACCAAATTCATGTCCATCTAGTCAGTGATGCCATCCAACATATAATACATTATTGTTGATTACAGTCACCATTCTACACATTAGATCACCCACTTATTTTTAGGTGAGAATTTCTTTTCTTTGATTAATATTGCCCTATTTCTCCTACTTCCTGGCCCCTGGAAACCACCATTCTAGTATTTCTATAAGTTTAGCTGTTACAGATTCTGCATGTGAGAACACACAGTTTGTCTTTTTCTGTCTGACTTATTTTACTTAGCATAATGCCCTCAGGTTCCAGCCACATTGCTGCAGAAGGTAGGGTTTCCTTCTTTTATATTGTTTAAGAGTATTCCATTGCATATGCACACCACATTTTATTTTTCTAGGAATCTTTTGATGTACACTTAGATTGTATCCATATTTGGTTATTGAGGATAACACTGCATTAAACATGGGGTAAAATATCTTTTTAAGACTTTTTTTTCCCCTTGCATATATATACAGATGTAGAATTGCTAAATCACATGGTAGTTGTCTTTTTAAGTCTTTGAGGAAACTTCATACTTTTTCCATAGTGGCTATATTGATTTACACCACCAACAGTGCACAAGTGTTCCCTTTTCTCCACATCCTCAAACAAATCCTTGTTTTTTTATAACCCCTCCTCTAGGAAGACTTGCAGAGTTTTAGGACCTTTAAATTTGAGTAAGTGTGATGGATTAATGGAGAATGACTAGTCTGCACAAAGAGGGAGCCCCAGCACTTCAGGTTTCTTCTGCACCATTCTTTAATCCTAGGGTCTCAGAATCTCCTTACAAGCTCACACATCAAGTGATCTTCTCTATCCCATTGTTGCAATCATGTTCCTTATTCCTCTTCCGTAACGCTCTCTGTCTCCTTTTCCTGTAGATCCAGTCTCATTTAGGCTGGAGGAAGGGAAATATGGCATCCACTAATCACCAGTGTCAGGGAATCGGAATCATACTCTGGTGTGTAGGTTAGTTTCTTTATTCATTTTTTATTTTTGCATGAGCTGGAAGAAGGTGTGAAAACATTCAAGTCAACAGTGACAAAAAAGAGAGGAAAGGAAATACATATAAAAAAACAAATTTTCTATGTAACCTTCCCACCTCAGTTTATAAACAGAACCATTTTGGCAATCAAGAGTTCTAGTAGTCTCTGATTCACTCTTTCTATTCCATCAAATCTATCATTAATTTGCCATTCTGACAATGCCTTATCAAATAATGTTTTAACTTATTGACAAATATGACTGATTTCCTTATATTGTTAAATGATTAACTCAATGTTTTGTATTTATATTTTATTACCATCTAACTGTGTCTTTTACAAATATATGTTGCTTATTTAATGTCCATGCTGACCTTATCATATTTTTGTTGTTGTTCAGTCACTAACTCCTGTCCAACTTTTTGTGACCCCATGGACTGCAGCATGCCAGGCTTCCCTGCCTTTCACTATCTCCCCGAGTTTGCCCATACTCATGTTCAGTGAGTCAGTGATGCCATCCAACCATCTCATCCACTGTCACCCCCTTTCTGTCCTGCCCTCAATCTTTCCCAGCATCAGGGTCTTTTCCAATGAGTTGGCTTTTTGCATTAGTTGCAAAGTATTTAAGCTTCAGCATCAGTCCTTCCAATGAATATTCAGGGTTTATTTCCTTTAGGATGGACTGGTTTGATCTCCTTGCAGTCCAACCAGCACAACACACTGATACAATTGGGTTATGTGTGTGTGTGTGTGTGTGTGTAGATTATATAGGAATTTCTTTTTATTTTTTTTCTAAAAGACTTCAACAGTTTTAAAGAAAACTGCAATGAGAATTCTATCACCTTTAACTTAGTATTCTTTGCTGCATTTCAGGTATATTGATAACAAATCTAGGTGCTAAATTTAAACTAATCTAAATTTAGCTAATAAATTAAGCTCAATTTCTAGATAATGAATCTAGTAACAGAGTAATTATTTTGATTATTTTATGTGTCTATTACTGTGTAACAGATTACCACAAAGTAATATCCTAAAATAGCACTCATTTACTATCTCACAGTGTTTTTTGACAGGAGTTTGAATAAGTTTCTGTCATCAGTTCAGTTCAGTTGCTCAGTAGTGTCCGACTCTTTGCAACTCTGTGAATAGCAGCACACCAGGCCTCCCTGTACATCACCAACTCCTGGAGTTCACTCAAACTCCTGTCCATCGAGTTGGTGATATCATCCAGCCATCTCATCCACCGTCGTCCCCTTCTCCTCCTGCCCCCAAACCCTTCCAACATCAGAGTCTTTTCCAATGAGTCAACTCTTCTCATGAGGTGGCCAAAGTTTCTGTCATCAGTGAGATCAAAATCAAAGATCTACTGGGCTGGGCTTTAATCTGCAGGTTCCATGGAAGAATTGCTTTCTGGTTCATTCATATTGTTGTCAAAATTCAGTTTCTGTATTTATAGGACTGAGGCCCTGATTTCCTCGCTGGCTTTCAGCTAGAGGTCATTCTCAGCAGGTTGAAGTCCCTGAATGTAACCCTCTGTCTTCAAATGTAGCAATCGTGCATGTAATTCTTCCTGATTGCACTTTAAATTTCTATAAATCCTCTTCTATTATCAGCCAGGGAAAATTCTCTGTTTTTAAAGAACTTATGGGTTTAAATTAGAGTTCAAATATGACTCAAAGTTAACTGATTAGTAACCATAATAAATTTTTTAAAAATCCGTTATGACATGTAATTTAACACAGATGTGATATATTACCATACTTAAAGTCCCAAGGGTTCGGGCAGGAAATCTTGAGGGGCATTTTGGCATTATGCTTACTGCAGAAATATAGGAGTCATTTTTTAAAAATCATAGCTTTAGCAAGAGAATCAGAGAATGTATCATTCCATATTTCAAAAGGATAGCTCTATTATTTCTATTAAGTATGTCATCTTTCTATTCCCTATCAAAATTTTATCCATGAGAAAAGATAACATTCCCTTCGACATGGGAAGGAGCCTTGGAAGATATATGTGACATTTTAATGTCAATTTAAATGAGCATTTAGGTGGCGCTTCCCTCGGTGCCTTAGGTGGAGCTTCCCTTGGTGGCTTAGACGGTAAAGAATTCGCCTTCAATGAAGGGGACCTGAATTCAATCCCTGGGTCAGGAAGATCCCCTGGAGAAGGTAATGGTTACCCACTCTAGGATTCTTGCCTGGAGAATTCTTTGGACAGAGGAACCTGGTGGGCTACAGCCCATGAGAGTTGGACATGACTGAGCAACTGACACTTTCACTTCACTTTCACTCTTATACTTCAGTGGTAAAGAACCTGTCTGCCAATGAGACTTAAAAGATGCAGGTTCAATCCCTGGATTGGGAGCATCCCCTGGGGGAGGACATGGCAACCCACCCCAGTATTTTTACCTGGAGACTCCCATGCACAGAGGAGCCTGGCAAGCTATAGTCCATAGGGTTGCAAAGAGTCAGACTCAATAGCAATAATACTATCACTAATAATAGAGAATACATATTAATTATGTATAATGAAATATATATTCTCACTGTATTTGTAATAAAGAATCTGAATCCAAATTAATTAAAAATCTTTCCCAAAGTCACATAGCTGCTTAAAAGTACATTTGGTAGTCATACAGACTTTCTAGCTTTAAGCATCTTAGGTGGTATACACCTAAGATAAGTTATCCTGGACATTTGGTCTCTTACATAAAATTGCTACTTCTTCTCTTGAGTACTTAGATGCATATCTAATTAGTTTTGACACTGTTGCTCTGTCCCCTCATTGGCCATCTTCCTGTTATTATCACATTCACACACACCATGCACATACACACATGAAAATAATCATTCCTCCTTGCCATGTTTTTGACATTAAAAGCACAAAAATTAAATTGTAGGCAGTGGAATACAATTATAAGTTTAGTTCAAGTAAAATGCAAAAGTAACTTATCTGAATTGTATGTTACTTTGATATCATTAAATAATCAAAACTATGGTGGTGGTGGTTTAGTTGTTAAGTTGTGTCTGACTCTTGCAACACCATGGACTATAGCTTGCTAGCTCTTCTGTCCATAGAATTTCCCAGGCAAGAATACTGGAGTGGGTTGCCATTTCTTTCTCCAGGGGATCTTCCCAACAGAGTGACTAAACCCACATCTCCTGCTATGTGGGCAGATTCTTTACTGACTGAGCCACCAGTGAAGCCCAATCAGAATTATAAAGATTGTCTTATTCATTTACTTTATCCCTGCTATTGAAATTCTATTAGAACAGACTGTATAACTTGAATACCAGTGCATAGCTGGAGTCTTAACTATACAGTTAAAATTTTAAACATGGTTTTGAAATATTCAGCTCATTATTTTATTATTTTACTCTAAATTAAATATCCAGAAATGTTGATTAAATACTTACTATGTGTCAAGTGTGGCAGTACTTTTTACAATTGTTGTAGCATTAGAGAAGTATTTTGGCCAGAGTCAGATTCTAATGAGCTAGTTACTAGTTGCCTATTATCAAATTACCTCTTTCGTGCCTCTGTGGAAACAGTACTAGGACTCTTACTGCAGTTAGCTCTTTGTCATGATGGTTTTTGATTACCCCTATCATGCTTGCCATCATTAAAATTTGAATTATTAAATACAAAATGAGAAACAGTTGACCCTGATGTCACTGAGTTCATAATCTATTGTAAAGAAAAGAGACTACCAATATTTAGCACACACATACAAAGCCCAAATCAAAACAAACAAGCAAAACCTCAGACTGTCTATGAAAGGTAAATCAAATGATCTGGTGAAATTACATACTGGGATTGGGATGTGTTGGTTTGGGGTATGGATTTATTGCTGAAAAAATAATGTAATCAGGATAAACTTTGTGGAAATGTAGATGTTTAACTTTGGTTTAATTACATTTAAAAATTTGAATATAGTTCTTTAACATCCTATTGAAAAACCCAAATGAACTTTTTGGCCAACACAGAATTATAATGAATACCTTAGGTTTTATTCCCTGTGTAGAAAGTAAAAAACGAATTTTAAAACTTTTTGGTCACTGATTATAAAACTTACATTTGATATTTGAAGCAATCTAAAAGAACATATTTTATAAAGCACACTTGAAAAGCTAGAGTGGAAGCAGATTAAAATCACCAGGGTTTATTTTTATCTACCTTGTCAAAGAATTACTATAGGGACTGCCATTGGGATTGCACCTGGGTTCCTCTGGTGCCTTTAAATAGCCCTCCTGACTTCTTCACTGCAGATTTACCAGGAGCTCCCAAAGCCCGTGCATGTAGGGAGCTGGACTTGCTGATCGAAAGGAAAAAGACAAGAAAGAAAGGTCTATATGTGTTTGATGTATTTTCCTGCAATTTTGTGACATAATTCTCATTCTTATTTTGAGTATACCTAAAATAGATGTTAAAATATTTATTTTAAATATAATTTGTACAAAGCATGAGATTTTTCATTGCTTTTATCCCTTAAGAGATTTATTATTATTTAGATTTAGGAGACAAGTGTGCATGTGTGTGTGTGTGTGTGTGTGTGTGTGTGTGTGTGTTTATAGGTTGTCTTGAGTTTAAGAAGTCAAGGATATTCCTTCATGTTGATTGGAATTGGTGATACTAAATATGTGAGTTCTCTTTTGCTTCCTTTTTATATCTTTTCTTTCTTCCTTATTTCTTTATACTTGCATGCATAACTTTATGTAGTCATCTCTTTAAATTGCTATAGCATCACCTATCCTTATCTACTTTTTAGTTCAAGGAAATTATTTTTCCAGAAATGTGTATTTTTTAAAATATATCTGCTTGGTAACTATGTCTTTTATAGCTTTAACAGCCGTTTAAGCTTGTAAGTTGTATTATGTGACAATCTGTGATTTTAATAGGTCACATAAGAACTTGAATTCTGTTTTAACAGAAATGGACAATGGAAATGCTATCTCGAAATTCTGATGTCAAACTTGGGACAGTTAGATGCTAGGACGGGAGGCTAAGAAAATTCTGGAATGTTTTACAATATACTTTTGATAGAAAAACAATGAGAAAAAAAGTTGAAAGAATGTTAAATCATTAAACAAGACAAGAAATAAGCAAAATAAAGATGATAAAAATGATGAAAATTAATTTATAAATGATTTAGTAATTCACTTGATTTTTGAAAGGAATAATTTTTGCACCTGAAAAAAAACAGCTTGAGAACTACAGTTCTTCATTTTCTTAAGAGGAAAGAGATACTCATCAAGTGTGAGGATTTTTTTCCTAAGTCATGTGATAGGGGAGTGGCAGATCAGGAGCAGAGCCTGCGTTCTCTGCCTTCCTGTGTCATATGTCTGCAGTACTTTGCAATAATGCCTGGTATTTAGAATGAATAGTGACAGCATAGGAAGAAATCTCAGTGACCACAGCCAGAGAAATTCACATTATGTAACCAATAGCTATTTCTTAAAAAATGTAGATTAGGCATATATAAATATTTATATATTTTAATTTTTGCATATATTTTCAAATTGAAAAAACAACTGCTGAAAACTAGAAAACAACAAGTAAAATATGTGGATGAAATAGTTATTCTCTTGAAGGGTTCATTTCAATTATCTCTAATTGTAAAGGAGATCATCTCTTATAAGGTACTGGAGGTATCCTTAAATAAAGTTTTAAACTTTATTTCTGTTCTTCCACTAGTAAAGTGGGTAATCTGATTACTTACTTTATATCCTGGTAGTTAATTTGGAATTTTCAGTAGTGATTAGTTTTCAAAACACTTTATGACTTTTATAGAAATCTGTACTCAGTGGCATGTTAAAGTCATTGAAAAAAAAGTATTCCTTCAGCTCCCCTTGTCTTATAAATGGTGAAACATTTGTAGAATATTAGTACTTTTTGAATTAATAATGAAAGAGTTACTATTTAGCTAATTATTGCAATGCATTAGATGCCCATGCTGCTGTTAAGTCACTTCAGTTGTGTCCGACTCTGTGCGACCCCATAGACGGCAGCCCACCAGGCTCCCCCGTCCCTGGGATTCTCCAGGCAAGAACACTGGAGTGGGTTGCCATTTCCTTCTCCAATGCATGAAAGTGAAAAGTGAAAGTGAAATCGCTCAGTCGTGTCCGACTCTTAGCGACCCCATGGACTGCAGCCTACCAGGCTCCTCCATCCATGGGATTTTCCAGGCAAGAGTACTGGAGTGGGGTGCCATCGCCTTCTCTGTCTGTACCTAAGTGCTTTATATGGATCTTTTAAATGGATTCTCACAAGAATCCTATGTAATAGGTACTATTATCATCACTGTTTTCAGATGGAAAAAATGCAAGGCTCAGAGAATATGTAACTCACCTAAGATTATTTAACAGTTAAGTAGCAGGCCACATCAGTTCATTTCAGTCGTTCAGTCGTGTCCGACTCTTTGCGACCCCATGAATCACAGCACACCAGGCCTCCCTGTCCATCACCAACTCCCGGAGTTCATTCAAACTCATGTCCATCTAATCGGTGATGCCATCCAGCCATAGCAGGCCACATACTGAAATCCATTTAGTTTAACTCAAGCACTCTCCTTAACCATTGATAAGCTGTTTTTTGGGGGATATTATTGCCAATTTTAGTTTAGGAATTGAAGATTACTCAGTTCTCTTTTCTAAGAAACACTTTCTTTGAGACTGAAGAAACCAAGATGATCCTGAATAACAGGGGTTTAGTTTTTTTTTTTTTTTTTTCATTTTTATTCCTCTTTTGAAGATTGTGGTAAGGCAGAATGAGCCTTGCTTTCTTAACCATCTCTGTCAAGATGTTCTCCATGTAGAATTTTTAAATGAATATGTAACAGAGCTGGTGTTTTCAGTTAATTAGAAGGAGTTTATACGATGACCTTTCTAGTGAGTCCTTTGCATATCAAATACCAATGGCACCCCACTCCAGTACTCTTGCCTGGAAAGTCCCATGGATGGAGAAGCCTGGGGGGCTGCAGTCCATGGGGTCGCTAAGAGTCAGACACGACTCAGCGACTTCCCTTTCACTTTTCACTTTCATGCACTGGAGAAGGAAATGGCAACCCACTCCAGTGTTCTTGCCTGGAGAATCCCAGGGACAGTGGAGCCTAGTGGGCTGCCGTCAATGGGGTCGCACAGAGTTGGACACGACTGAAGCGACTTAGCAGCAGCAGCAGCAGCAGCACCACCTAATTATTTAGCATCCTCTGTTGCAAATTCACTATTTCCTGCTATTAAAGCTGTAATAAGAGTCAGTGTTGGTTCAGCAAAACAAGGAGGAATGAAAAAAGAGCAAATTTAAAATTTGATCCTTCAATAATAACAGCTATTAGATGTAACAAATGATCTTGGAATTTAATTAAATCCTATCAGAACTACAAATGTATAACTAGACTTTTTAATATTGCTACAAAACCCATGCCATGTAAAAGAAGAAGCAGATATTAGTATCAATGTAGATGTATATACTGGAGAAGGCAATGGCAACACACTCCAGTACTCTTGCCTTGAAAATCCCATGGACGGAGGAGCCTGGTGGGCCGAAGTCCATGGGGTCGCTAAGAGTCGGACACGACTGAGCGATTTCACTTTCACTTTTCACTTTCATGCATTGGAGAAGGAAATGGCAACCCACTCCAGTGTTCTTGCCTGGAGAATCCCAGGGACAGGGAAGCCTGGTGGGCTGCCGTCTATGGGGTCGCAGAGTCGGACACGACTGAAGCGACTTAGCACCAGCAGCAGCAGATGTATATATTGGAGAAGGAAATGGCAACCCACTCCAGTGTTCTTGCCTGGAGAATCCCAGGGACGGGGGAGCCTGGTGGGCTGCCGTCTATGGGTTCGCACAGAGTTGGATACGACTGAAGTGACTTAGCAGCAGCAGCAGCAGCAGGTGTATATATAGATGTGTTTCCCATTATGGTATCTCAGATACCTCTTTGTGGAGAAGAGTTGGGGGCGGGGGGGTGAAATGCATCAGTTTGTTATGTTTGCATATTTAATTACAGCTGATGGCATCAATGTCTACATTGGTTGCATTCGTTAAGAAAATGATGTAACCGATGAGAAATAAGTTATATGTGTTTAGTGAATTCTTGTAAAGAATTGGGTTTATATTTTACTTTAATCTTATTCATTATGTTTTGTATACTTCTTAAGTCATATTACAAAATAGGAGATTTTAAATGAATTTTAATTATGGAAGAAATACTGATATTACAGCTTCTTTAATAAAGAAATCAAAATCCTGTTTACCACCGAAATCCCCTCTGGCCATCTCTCTCTTTGTTGCTGACAAGTAAATCTTTCCTCCACACTTTTCCATGTTAATTTATAAGTACAGAGATTCTGATAACAACTGCACAATATTCAGTGGATGTGATTTTTGTTTTTTTAACATACAGGTATTATACTTTGATTATCCCTGTGTACTTTTTTATGTTTTTATTCAAAATATATCTTAGTGATTTATATCACGGTAGATGTGGCACATGGATTCAACATCAAAATTTCTTCCTAATTTTCCTAATAAAAACATAAGACATCTTATTTCTATTCTGTTTTCAAATATTTAGGTCATTTCTTTTTTTTTTTGAATGGAGACAAGTCTGCAATGAATGTCTTTGTGTAGTTTGAGGGAAAGTTGCTCTGGGTTTCACATAAAAATTTTATATGCACAAACTTTTTATTTTTATGAAGTTGATGAGTGGAGATAGCATCTCATTGTTTATTCTGCATTACTCTGATTTTAAGGAGATTGCATATTTTCATACACATCTGATTGGCTACTAGTAGCTTCCTTTCTATGCATTGTCCAGTGAAATGCATTGTTCTTTTAGAAAACTGGGCTATATATCTTTTTTTGTGTGTGTGTGTAATAAAGTTTTATTAAAGTATAAAGGAGATAGAGAAAGCTTCTGACATAGGCATCAGAAGGGGGCAGAAAGAGTACCCGCTTGCTAGTGTTAATAATGAGGTTATATAATCCAAAGAATGTCTGGAGGTTGTAAAGACCTCCTCCGACCTACTCCCATAATTTACATTTTAAGATAACACTGTCCTCAGGCAAGATACATCCTTGTAAAGACCAGGTATACTCCCATAATTAACATTTTAAAATAACAGAAGGTTGAATCCAAAGACTGTCCTTAGGCAGGATACATTATTGGTATATAATCCTAAGGAATGTGGAGAAAGAAAAAAAGTTTGTCCTTTCTTCCTCCTTGAGAATTCCAGACCCCTCTCTCCTTGGGGACCCCTAGACTCCCTATCAACCTGCCTAGGAAATGACTCTCTCATTCCCCCCTTATATATCTTGAATTTATTGATTTATAGGATTTATATTTATCGAATTTTGTCATTTTTTTGCTTCTAATTTATTTGTCTTTAATTGGAAAATATTTTCTTTACAATATTGCATTGGTTTTTGCCATACATCACCATGAATCAGCCATAGAGACAGTGGTCATTTTGCCATTTTTTAAAATATTTTGTCCATGTGGGATTTTATCATGCAGAAAATTTAAATGTACTATATGATTTTTTATGAATTTGCTTTAGCACTTTGCTTTAAAAATTTTCCTATACTATGATAGAAATTCTTTCTAATTATTTTTCAAACACTTTTTCTAATTTTGCTTGATACATTTATATCTTTCAATTATCTGGAATATAATCTTTTTATGTGCCCTATGAGGTGCTTTTTTTCCTCCAGAAAGTAATTCAAAGTCCTCACATCCAGTTACTGAAAAGTTCATTATTTTACATCAACTTGAAATTTCAATAAAGCATAGACTAAATTTCAACATATTTATATGTTTACTTATTGACTATGTTCAAGTGAAGCAATTTGTCTTTAACTGTCTTTAACAGTTACTCTTTAACTGCCACAGTTTTATAATATGCTTCGATTCTGAAAGGTATGTCTTTCCTTTGTGTACTTTCTTTTAAAAAGTTAGGTTAACTATGTTGGTTATTAACTGTTTCTGAAGTTTGAAATCAAATTCTCAAATTCAGGAAAATTGTCAGAACTTTTGTTTTAATTGCTGAATATATTGATTAATTTAGAAAAAAACCAACATTCTTTTAAGGTCAGATGGAGTAAAATGCAGTATTCAATTGCTCTTATAACATTTCAGAAACACATGTATCAATGCATAAGCTTTATCTTTTTATGAAATGGAACCTTGAGTGTAACAGTTTTGTGAAATATTTTATAGCAGGTTGAATATAGGAAGAGATGTAGTGTTATATTTTGCACCAAAGAGAAATTTCATTTTAATTAAAATATTCTGTGACTTGGTCCTGTGAGCATGTAATGAGCCACTTTTTTTTTTTTTTAAGTTTCAATTCAGAGAAGCACAAGGAGATGGAAGACACTGAGTGTAAATGAATCTTTGAATTCAGTCCACCCCTCCCTTCATGATGCTGTCATAAAAGGAAATGCTAGAAAGTGGGACTAAAGGAAAAAAAAAACCGATGAAATTTCCTATGTTAGGCTGGAGTGTAACTGGGTTGATTACTGGAAGGCAAAATGTACTGCTCAGCTGCTCAGTCGTGTTTGACTCTTTGGAACCCCATTGAGTGTAGCCCCCGAAGCTCCTCTCTGTGTGAAATTTTCTAGGCAAGAAAACTGGAGCAAGTTGCCATTTCCTACTCCAGGAGATCTTCCTGACCCAGGGATCAAACCTGCATCTCTTGCACCTCCTGCATTGGCAGGATTCTTTATCACTGTGCCACTGAGGAAACCAAATGTACCAGAAGCCCATACAATGGAGCAAACTTTCTCCAGAGATGTGTTCTTTGCTCTTTCTTGGCCTCCATTTTGAAACTGTTCATGAGAAAGTTTCTTAAGACACTTTCTGAAATTGTCACCCAGATGTTCCAAATTTAAAATTATGGCCTCATTGAAATCTAATGATGTTATTAAACTGTCAGAATGTAGCATACATTTAGTTACTGGGGAGGACTAAGAATTATAGCGAGCCTCCTGCCCTTGAAGAACAAATAGCCTCCATGCTATTTCATATGTACCAGAGACTGAAAAATCACTCTTAAGGCAGAATACTGAAATTTCATCTAAAACTTCACCCCCTCCCCCACCACTGCAATGTTTCATCTTATATTTGTTCTGCCCTTCATAGTAGATGTGAGACTGAGGAATTTCCCATAATTGCATGTTAATTTTTCTTGGAATATAATTGCTTTACAATGTTGTGTTAGTTTCTGCTGCACAATGAAGTGAACCAGCTATATATATACATATATTTCCTCTCTCTTGAGTCTCCCTTCCACCTACCCATCCCACGCATTTAGGTCATCACAGAGCATCAAGCTGAGTTTCCAGTCTTTTATAGTGTGTTCCCACTAGCTAGCTAGCTATTTTACACATGGTGGTGCATATATGTCAATCCTAATCCCCCAATTTGTTTCACCTTCATTTTCCTCCACTGTGTCCACATGTCCATTCTCTATGTCTATGTCTCTATTTCTGCCTTGGAAATATGTTCATCTGTACCATTTTTCTAGATTTCTCATATATAATTATTAATATGCAATATTTCGTTTTCTCTTTTCTGACACTTCATTCTGTTTGACAGACCCTAGGTCTATCCACATCTCTACAAATGACCCTATTTTGTCATTTTTATGGCTGAGTAATATTCCATTGTGTATTTGTACCACATCTTCTTTATCCACTCACCTGTCATTGGGCATTTAGGCTGTTTCCATGCCCTGGCTATTGTAAATAATGCTGCAATAAATACTGGGGTACATGTGTCTTTTTGAATTCTGGTTCTCTCAGGGTATATGCCCAGGAGTGGGCTTGTTTGTTCATATTGTAGTTCTATGGTTAGTTTCTTTAAGGAATATTCATACTGTTCTCTACAGTGACTGTATCAACTTACATTCCCTCTAACCATGAAACAAGGTATTCTTTTCTCCACACTCCCCCCAGCATTTATTGTTTGTACATTTTTTTGATAATGGCCATTCTGACTGTTGTGAGGTGAAACCTCATTGTAGTTTTGATTTTTGTTTCTCTGATAATTAGTGATATTGAACATCTTTTCATGTGTCTCTTGACCTTCTGTATGTTTTCTTTAGAGAGATGTCTCTTTAGGTTTTCTGCCCATTTTTTGATGGTTATTTGCATTTTGATATTGAACTCCATGAGCTGTTGGTGTATTTTGGAGATTAATCCTTTGTCTGTTGCTCCATTTACAAATGTTTTCTCCCATTCTGAATGTTATCTTCTCAACTTGCTTATGGTTTCCTTTGCTGTACACATGCTTTTGAGTTTAATTAGGACCTATTTGCCTTTTTTTTTTTTTCACTCAGCTAGGAAGTGGGTCAAAAATCTTGCTTACGTCAGAGTATTTCTCCTATGTGTTCTTCTAACAATTGTATAGTGTCCAGTTTTACAAATAGGTGTTTAGTCCATTTTGATTTTATTTTTGGGTATGATATAGTAGGCCAGTTTTCCCAACACCATTAATGAAAAGACTGTCTTTTCTCATTGTATATTCATGCCTCGTTTGTCATACATTAGGTGCTTATAGGTATGTAGGCTTATTTCTGCGCTTCTATCCTGTATCATTTGTCTATGTTTGTTTATATTTTTATTTTTGTGCCAGTAAAATTCTGTCTTGATTACTTTAGCTTTGCAGTATAGTTTGAAGTCACAGATTTTGATACCTCAGCTCTGTATTTCTTTCACAAGATTACTTTGAATATTTGGGGTCTTTTTTGCTTCCATCAGGTGGTTCAGTTCAGTCACTCAGTCATGTCTGACTCTTTGAGATCCCATAGATTGTGTTTCCATACAAATTGTAAAAAATTTTGTTCTAATTCTATGAAGAATGCTACTGGTAATTTTATAGGGATTTCATTGAATCTATAGATTGATTTGAATAGTATATTCATTTTCACAATATTTATTCTTCCAATCCAAGAACATAGTATATTTCTCCATCTGTTTGTATCGTCTTCGGTTTCTTTCATTTCAGTGTTTTATAGTTTTCTGAGTATAGGTCTTTTGCTTCATTAGATAAGTTTATTCCTAGGCATTTTATTCTTTATGTTGCAGTGGTAAATGGGGTTTTCTCCTTATTTTTTCTTTCTGCTCTTTCATTGTTAGTGTATAGGAATGCAGGGGATTTCTGTGCATTAGTTTTCTATCTTTCAACTTTACCACATTTGTTGATTAACTCCAGTAGTTTTCTGGTGACATCTTTAGTATTTTCTATGTGTAATATTATGTCATCTGCAAACACATATTTTTACTTCTTCTTCTCCAACTTATATTATTTTCTTTATCTTCTCAGATTGCCATGGCCAGGACTTCACAAACTATGTTGAATAATAGTGGTGAGAGTGGACAGCGTTTTCTTGTTCATGATTTTAGGGGAATGCTTTCACCACTGAGAATGGTATTTGCTCTATATTTGTCATAGATGGCCTTTATTATCTTGAGGTAGGTTCCTTCTATGCCCACTTTCTGAAGAGTTTTTACCATAAGTAGGTGTTGAATTTTGTCAAAATTTTTTCTACTTCTATTGAGACGATTCAGTCAGTTCAGTCACTCAGTTGTGTCCAGCTCTTTGTGATCCCATGGAGTGCAGCACACCAGGCTTCCCTGTCCATCACCAACTCCAGGAGCTTACTCTAACTCATGTCCACTGAGTCGGTGATACCATCCAACCATCTCATCCTTTGTCATCCCTTTCTTCTCTTGCCTTTAATCTTTCCTAGGATAAGGGTCTTTTCTAATGAGTCAGTCCTTCACATCAAGTGGCCAAAGTATTGGAGTTTCAGCTTTAGCATCAGTCCTTCCAATGAATATTCAGGACTGATTTCCTTTAGGATTGACTGGTTGGATCTCCTTGCAGTCCAAGGGAGTCTCGAGTCTTCTTCAACACCACAGTTCAAAAGCATGAATTCTGCAGTGCTCAGCTTTCTTTATGGTCCAACTATCACATCTATACAGGATTACTGGAAAAACCATAACTTTGACTAGATGGACCTTTGTCAGCAGGGTAATGTCTCTGCTTTCAAATATGCTGAGTTTTTATTCTTTAATTTGTTAATATGGGGTATCACCTGAATAGAGAAGTTCCTTTAGCATTTGTTGTAAACCTAGTTTGGTGTTGCAGAATTCTCTTAGCTTTTGCTTGTTAGTAAAGCTTTTGATTTCTCTGTCAAATCTAAGATCCTTGCTGGGCAAAGTAATGTTGGTTGTAGAATTATCTCTTTCATCACTTTAAATAGATCCTATCACTCCCTTCTGGGCTGCAGAATTTCTGCTGAAAAATCAGCTGATAGCCTTCTGGGGATTTCTTGTACATTGTTTTTTGCTTTTCCCTTTCAGTTTTAATATTTTTCCTTTGCATTTATTTTTTGTTACTTCAATTAATATTGTTTTGGTGTGTTTCTCCTACAGTTTATCCAGGGTGGGAGGAACTGTCAGAGCTTCCTAGACTTGAGTGGCCATTTCCTTTCCCACATTAAAGAAGTTTTCAAGTATAATCTTTTCAAATATCTTGTCAGGCTCTTTCTTTTTTCCTTCTTCTTCCTGAGACCCCTAAAATTTGAACGTTAGTGTGTTTAGTGTTGTCTCAGATTTCTCTGAGATTGTCTTCAATTGTTTTCATTTTGTGTTTATTCTGCTCCTCAGTAGTCATTTCCACCATTCTATCTTCCAGCTTAGTTACTCATTTTTTAAGCCTCAGTTATTGTGCTATTGATTCCTTCTAAAGTACTTTTCATCTCAGTTATTGTGCCATTCATCTCCACATCTTTTCCTTAGTCCTGATATGTTTTTATTGAACATTTCTTATATTTTCTCAATCTTTGTTTGCACTCTATTTTTTTGTGATTTTGGATAATCTTTACTGTCATTACTCTAAATTTTTTTCTCATGTAGTTTAAAAAATATAAGAATATATTTTCTCTTTATATATTTGGTTTTGTAGATTTTTACCTTGCTCCTTTGTCTGTAACATATTTTTTTCTTGCCTTTTTTTTTTTGGATGGGACTGTGTTCCTGTCTTACTAATTATTTGGCCCAAGGTTTCCAGCACTGGGGTTTGCAGAGAGTTGGGTAGAGCCAGGTCTTGGTGTTGAAATGTGGACCTCTGGGAGATCTCACCAGAGTTAATATTCTCCAGTCACTCAGAGGTTCCTCCCATCTTCTTGGGCGTTGACATCCCCACCACTGTCAGCTAGGTTCCCTAAGGTGGGGAGATGCAGACTCTGCATTCTCCTTGGCTCCACCTCAATAAGTCGATTATTTTTTGCTATTATTATCACTGTATGTCTTGTCTAATAAACTTTATGTGTGGATGAGATGTGTGTATTTTGTATACTTCTGTACCCTTATCAGCAGTTATAATGTTTGTATCATTTGGAAACACCAATATATATTTATTGACTAGATGAATGACTTTTGAAATACATAAATAATTTGAAAAAGTTGTGTGTTTCAGGTATACTAACTTACCCTTCTAAACAATCAAACCCACAGAAGCAATGGGACATGAAAATGTCACAGAATTTACCCTACCGGGGCTTTTTACTGATGAGCATATGAAAGTTGCCTGCTTTGTGCTGTTTTTACTTTGCTATATTGAGATTCTCTCAGGGAACATGCTCATTCTTCTCACCATCAGGGGAAGCTGCCTCAGTGAACAGTCCATGTACTTTTTCCTCAGCTATCTGCCCTTGATGGATGTCTGCTTCACCTCCACGGTGGCACCCAAATTGATCACTGACTTGCTGGCCCAACAGAAGACCATCTCCTACAACAGCTGCATGGCCCAGATGTTTTCTGCCCACTTCTTTGGAGCCACTGAGATGTACATATGATGTTCATATGCCCACTTCTTTGGAACCACTGAGATGTTCATATGACTGCTATGCTGCCATCTGCAGACCTCTTCACTACATGGTCATCATGAACAGACAGGTGTGCTATGTCCTTGTAATGGCTTCTGCTATGGGAGCCTTTAGCCATTCAATCATTCAAGTATTAATTATTATTGGACTTCCTTTCTGTGCCCCCAGTCAAATAGACCACTATTTCTGTGATGTATTCCCTTTGCTGAAGCTGACCTCCATGGACACTAGACTGTGGGTGATTGCAATCATTATCACCGCAGGGGTGTTGTCCATTTTGACCTTTGTTGCCTTGGTGATTTCTTACATCATCATCCTGTCCACCCTAAGGACTCACTCATCCAAGGTCCGCCGCAAAGCCCTCTCCACCTGTGGTTCACACATCACTGTGGTCTTCAGGTTCTTCTTGCCCCTCATCTTCACCTATGTTCCCATGGCTGATTCTGTCAGGAACGACAAGGTCTTTGCCATGTTTTACACCATGATTGCCCCCATGTTCAACCCTCTCATCTACACCCTGAGAAACACAGACATGAAAAATGCCACGAGGAAAGTGTGGGGCTGAGATAAACTCTCTGCAGGAAAATGAAGCCTCTGGCTGTCCTGCCCTTTGTCGGATCTAGTTTTACCCACACAATCATTAATGTTGACAAGCACAACAGATACAGAAGGATCGTGTGCTGTCATTCAAAGCTGCAACCCTGAAGAGTGAAGCCCTCCTCAGCCACTGTCCATCTGTCACTTGACTGAGACTCCCTACAAGGGGAGTGGATCAGACGCCCTTCGGGTACTTTGCAGCTCTGACATTCTGGAACATTCTGTCCTTTGTATTCCCTGACATGGCGAGTGCATTTCAGCACCTTTTTTCAGGGAAAGTTGTGAGAACTGCATGGTTGGGTTTTCTGACCTCTTTCAGGAAACAGATAATCTTGAGTGAGACATCTCTCACAGAGGTTTCTTAAAACACTTCTTTTTTTTTTTTTTTTTTGAGGTTTCCACTGCAATACTTTAATTTTTTTTTACATTAACGAATCCTGCATCTAAAACAATGTATTGCATATAATTATTCTACTTATGCTATACTTACAGAAATTCTAATTAAAACTTAGTACCTTGTTGTAGATAATTAAAAGTCTTGAAAAATGAGCAATTCATTTTTTTAAATTTTATTTTATTTAACTTTACAATATTGTATTGGTTTTGCCAATGAGCAATTCTTTTCGTTTTTATAAATGCAATTCTATGACCATATTTATCACTTTATTTAAACAATCTTCATGAGTATATAAAACTTATGTTCTTTGTAAATGTGCAACATGGATTATCTCCCATTCTGTGAAATGTCATGAGCTTAAGAAGGCATATAGCTGAAGAAATGGATGCTCCTGGGATGCATTTTGTTAATCCTCGCTCTCATCATGCTAATAATGTATTTTGATGGTGTCTTCCATTAGTCAAACTAGGTAAATCTGTCTCATTTTCCCTCATTTTCATTCTACGAAGAAATAAAGGTGATTAGACTAAGAAACAGGCATAGCCAGCTGACAACTGGGGCATAAACTAAAATATTTTTTGGCACATTAAGGTGTTTCCTTAATTTAGAAAAGAATCTTCAATCTTCATGAATTTTAAAGAGAATTCTGAGGTCAGGATTCTGATCTCAGACATCTCTTAGGTGTCTAGGGTCATCTAAGACTCGGAGGGTGTGTTCACCAAGTTCTCAACTATGAGAGATACAGACTTTTATCTTCTGGTGCTCCACCTTCTTCGCCATTGATCTCACTAAGAAATTGTACTGTGTACTCTTAAAGAATTACTGTCCCTTGTTCAACAGGAATATGCACTCTAAAATGAAGTACACACATGCAGAAATTAGGTATATGTTGAAGATTTCAGCAATAGTGTTTCTCTTCCAAGAAGTCCCTGACATGTGTTCTGCTTGAAAATTTAGAAATCTTAGAACATAAAGAGAGGCAGAAAAATAATGTAATATCTAGCAAAGGAGAAAAAAAGACAGTAGCAGAGCAAGTCAGGGTTTCTTTTTGATGTAGGTCTGGTGGTGACTACTTTCTGGTGTATTATCGGATTCAGGAAGGTAAAGGAGAACAGAAATGTCTATAGCTGCAGGGGCAGCTAATTCAAGTGTCTATTTTTCATAAGCTTGCCTTTGATGCTTAGTTAGGCCACTTTCTCCAGTAATGAATTACACTTTCTTATTGTGAAAATTCACTATTGTTTTTTTTTTTTTTTTTGCAGAAGACGACAAAGCTTTAAGAATCTGTTCGAATATAGCTTGGATTTACCTGTTGTTAACTCTCTTCTGCAATTAATCAACAAAGGAGGGGTGAAAATGAAGCTACCCAAGTGTGATTATCACTATATCCTTCTCTTCCCACATATTGTTCATGGAAAAATAGAGAGAGGGAGACTTGCTGCAGACTTAGGTATTTAGAATTTGTCCTGTGTTTATATAACCAATCTCCTTCCCATTCTCTTTAGCTAGCCTTTTATACTACTCCTTTCAGTTAGCTAACTCTAAATATAATTTTTAAAAAATTAATTCAGTAATATGCCTCAGAACCCCTACTCCCACAGTTTGATCACACCATTCTTGGATAAGTCAGATTAAAAAGCCATTCCAAACTCAAGGATTATACAATAAGCATTAAGAATCCTTGTTCATGTGTCTTTGGGTCAGCTGGGGTTCAGTTGATCTAGGTCAATCTTGACCAGGCTTCATTCCAAACCTCAGGGTGGGTTCACATATATCTTATGTTGTTTTATTTTTTCTAATGAAGAAAATGGAAGTTCTATCTTAGTCTTCTGAGACTGAATTTTTTTTTTAATTTTTTTAAAATTAATTTTATTTTATTTTTAAACTTTACATAATTGTATTAGTTTTGCCAAATATCAAAATGAATACACCACAGGTATACATGTGTTCCCCATCCTGAACCCTCCTCCCTTCTCCCTCCCCATACCATCCCTCTGGGTCGTCCCAGTGCACTAGCCCCAAGCATCCAGTATCGTGCATCAAACCTGGACTGGTGACTCTTTTCATATATGATATTAAACATGTTTCAATGCCATTCTCACAAATCAGCCCACCCTTTCCCTCTCCCACAGAGTCCAAAAGACTGTTCTATACTGAGACTGAATTTTACATTCTATATGTGTTATATCTGAGTGTACCACTGACTATTATGAAACTACAGCAATGCACATCACCCTCTATACTGTGGTGCACTTACCTTGTGGATCTTTATATATATATAATATATATATATATCATAATATATAATATATACCATATATATGATATATATAATATATATATCATAATATATAATATATACCATATATATGA
Organism: Bos grunniens; assembly: GCF_055505025.1. Classification (NCBI taxonomy): domain Eukaryota; kingdom Metazoa; phylum Chordata; class Mammalia; order Artiodactyla; family Bovidae; genus Bos; species Bos grunniens. The sequence goes on along the minus strand of NC_141179.1, from coordinate 1,455,467 downwards.
TATATATCATTATATATATCAAAATGTATATTATATATATATATAATATATTATATAATAGTATAATATAATATATATATAATGTATAATATATAACATATATAATTATAATTAATATAATATATAAAACAATATATAGTAATATAATATATATTATATATATTATATCACATGCATAATATATATACAATATATATTATATACATTTATATATAGTATATATATATATATATATATAAAAAGATACACAAGGTAAGTGCACCACAGTATAGAGAGTTATGTGCATTGATGTACTTTCATAACAGTCAGTGGTACACTCAGATATCACACATATAGAATGTAAAACTCAGTCTCAGTATAGAACTGTCTTTTGGACTCTGTGGGAAAGGGAGAGGGTGGGATGATTTGGCAGAATGGCATTGAAACATGTTTAATATCAAATATGAAAAGAGTCACCAGTCCAGGTTCGATGCATGGGAGAAATATCAATAACCTCAGGTATGTAGATGACACCACCCTTATGGCAGAAAGTGAAGAGGAACTAAAAAGCCTCTTGATGAAAGTGAGGGTGGAGAGTGAAAATGTTGGCTTAAAGCTCAACATTCAGAAAACAAAGATCATGGCATCCGGTCCCATCACTTCATGGGAAATAGATGGGGAAACAGGGGAAACAGTGTCAGACTTTATTTTTTTGGGCTCCAAAATCACTGCAGATGGTGACTGCAGCCATGAAATTAAAAGACGCTTACTCCTTGGAAGGAAAGTTATGTCCAACCTGGATAGCATATTCAAAAGCAGAGACATTACTTTGCCAACAAAGGTCCGTCTAGTCAAGGCTATGGTTTTTCCTGTGGTCATGTATGGATGTGAGAGTTGGACTGTGAAGAAGACTGAGCGCTGAAGAATTGATGTTTTTGAACTGTGGTGTTGGAGAAGACTCTTGAGAGTCCCTTGGACTGCAAGGAGATCCAACCAGTCCATTCTGAAGGAGATCAGCCCTGGGATTTCTTTGGAAGGAGTGATGCTAAAGCTGAAACTCCAGTACTTTGGCCACCTCATGCGAAGAGTTGACTCATTGGTAAAGACTCTGATGCTGGGAGGGATTGGGGGCAGGAGGAGAAGGGAACGACAGAGGATGAGATGGCTGGATGGCATCACTGACTCGATGGACGTGAGTCTGAGTGAACTCCAGGAGTTGGTGATGGACAGGGAGGCCTGGTATGCTGCGATTCATGGGGTCGCAAAGAGTCGGATATGACTGAGTGACTGAACTGAACTGATTATATATATATATATATATGTATATGTGTGTATATATATATACACACACATATATATATATACTGTATATATATATGCTAAACTTGTAGAAAAAGGAATACTTGTAAGATTTTAATTAAGTGATGAAGTTGTGTTGTACTTCAAACACAAAACAAGCCAGGTTATCATGTAAGAACTGAACACATCAGACCACTGTCAAAATATGGCACTCCCATGAGCAGTCTCCCTGAGCTCCTGTGATTGAGATTGACTCTGACAAACTTCTGTGAAGTTTATAAAATCAGTGCTGCAAACCTGAATACCCTTTCATATTGATCTTGAGAAGGCAGCTGTGAGCAGTAGAATCATGAGTGATCTTAATTCCCTGCCCAAGATTTGAACCTGGGTAGCCTGGCTGGGGTGGCTCAGATGGTAAGGAATCCACTTGCAATGCAGGATACCGGTGTTTGATCCCTGGGTTAGGAAGATCCCCTGAAGAAGGGCATAGCAACCCACTACAGTATTCTTGCAAGCAGAATCCATGGACAGAGGACTACAGTCCATGGGCTTGCCAAGAGTTGGGCATGACTAAGTGACTAAGACACGCACAACCTGAATGGAAACCAGGAATCTTAGCCACCAAATGAGCTAGGGCTAAGAGGCTAGAAGCTGTTTTTCCCTGAATCTCTGTCCCCAGTGAAAAATTCCTTTGCCATGTAGGCAAAAACTGTAAATGAAGATACAAAGTTTATTATTAGAGATGTAGCACAGCAAGAAGTGGGAGAGTACATAGAGAAACTGCTTGTTAAGACAGAAGCAAGGCCTGAGACACACACTCAGAGATAAAGAGTGTGGGTGTCCCTCCGAGTGAGGGGTAGTGCGGTAAGGAGGTATTTAAGTCATTTATATAGGTCAGTTCTTTCAGGTTTTATCTACCTTTAGCCAATTATCTGCTTTCTTTTTCCACACTTGACCTAACCTGGGGCACTCCCCTGGATGAGCAAACACCCCCCTCACCCCTGCCACCCCACCAAGAAGGATCTTGGAAGATCCTTCTGGGAAGAATAAGACTCATTATAGCCTGCCATTACCACTTGGCTTTTGACCCAGATGAAGCCTTCCTGCACATGCGTAATTTCTCCCTTGTCTCACAAAGAAGAGGAGGAAGGTCCCTTAATCCTTCACTCAAACAAGGTTTTGCCACTCTTTGTCCTTGCCTTGACTATTCCTTTGGCTATTGCCATGACTATTTTCTTAAGATGCTTACAAGAGACAAACACTGGCTATTTACCCTGTTTATGTTGTTACTTTCATTTCCCAGAGCAAACAGGAAGCTGTAAATGCCTTAACTGGAGCCCACCTATCCATTGTCTCAGAAAATGCCAACAGTTTTAAGTATTCAGCCTGAAGCTCACTTTTCACCCCATGAAATGTAAACAGGAGAGCAGCTGTAAACATCTACATTGGAGCCCATCTGTCTCCTACATCAATATGTTTTGTTTCTAGGTCTTTGAGAGTATTGAATTTGTCAGCTTGTACATTCTTCAGAACTTCAGATCATCAATATAAATAACTCTCAGTAGTCAAGTCTTTGATGCAGAAACATAAAGGAAAAAATATTGTGGAAAAATTTATACATGAACTACATTAATTTATTCCACAATTTTCTAAATTCAGTTCAAATTTAGTTTCCTTTTAAATAGTAGAACAGATGGGAATATATAACCCTTTGGAATTGATTGATTCAAAGACCCTTTTGTGCTCTAAGATCAAGTATCATCTAGTCCCAGTGTTTCTAAATTTTTGATATGTCACTACTTGTGTAAAAATTACCGGAGGAGCTTGTTTAAAATACAGGTTTTTTTTTTTTTTTTTTTATACCCTTTAACATTGGTGGAGATGGTTGGCTGGTATCACTGACTTTATGGATATGAGTCTGAGCAAGTTCTGGGAGTTGGTGATGGACAGGGAAGCCTAGCGTGTGGCAGTCTTTGGGGTCATAAAGAGACTGTGTGACTGAACTGAACTGAACCGAACATTGGTCTACTGAATCATAGATTCGTAGAATAGATACTGTCGTCTTTTCAAAAACACCTCAAGAGGATTAAAATGATCAGAAGAGTTTGGAGAGTACCGCCTAGTTACCATCTTAAAGCTGAGATATGAGTGCTCCAATAGCTGAGATCATTGTGTAAGGCATTGACAGTGTACAGTGCTTAATGTATCAATAATATGTGTACACCACACACACACACACACTCCAAAATCACAATCACATGTCCACATATTGACAGTAATTTAAATAATCAGACTTGTGAAAAAACAATGAAAATAAATGACAGAGAGATAATCAGTGATGGGTTTATTGCTGTGGAAAAATAAAGCTTAGGTAGGGCAAAGAGAAGAGGAATGCGTTATTAGGGCAAGTACCAGTTTACATAAGAAAGGTACATTTGTTTGTCCAGAATGACTCTCTCTAGAATCCACAGCTAGAAATCAGGTTTTGCCAGTCAAAGGAGCAGTGATAAATGGCTCACTGTTTTCAGTAAAGCTGTTTGGTTCAAACACTGGAGAAAATATGGTTTCCCAACCATGCATTTCAGTAAATTACATTTACCCTCTTGATTAACACACAATCTTGTATTCATCACAGATGTCTTTGGTATTGTTCAGTTTTTTTTAAGTGTTTCCTGTTAATCACTTTACATTAATAGTGATGGCTGACTACAGACTACAAGAGTCAGTTATCAGAAGCATATAAATAGGATGCTAAAGTTAAAATCCAGATATTAGGGGTAATATATATATTTTTTCCAATAGACTGTTTGAGTAAGGAAAATGAGTCCTAGAGAAAGAAAGCTTTTCCCCCAAACCAGAGGGTAACAGGTCTTTTGCTTTCTAAGTCTGTGTTTTATCTCTGACATTCTGCCCACAAACCCTCCCATCCAAACCTTACAAGGTTTAGTTTTGCTGTTTTGGAGGATTTGTACCAGAATTCCTTAACTCAGATTTTGGTCATTTTTCCTGAATCCTTTCATTCAAACAACATACACATATCAAATATTCATTATGTAAGAATCATAAATCCAAACACTAGAAAATAGTCTTAAGTATTAATACAACCATGGTGAACTCATTCTTTAAAGAAAATTGAAAAAAAGGAAAAAAAAAAAATGAAAAGGGCAAAGTCTGACCATGCTAAATTTCTGAGTTTGATAGAATTTCTTTGTTCTAGATATTTCAGAAAATTATGATTATGAAATATTAGAACAAATATAATCATAATGATAAATAACAACTTGCTTCTGTAGAATGTGTTATTCTCTTATTTGTTCCCCTCAAGACATCCTGTGAGATCATTATTATTGTCTTCACTGTGCAGATGAGAAACTTTGAGATCATCCACCTTGGATTGTCACTTTTTACTATTTCCCATTAGCCTCCCAGAAAACTCTCCTGCCCCACAGTTTCTTCGTTGCATTTTTTACTTCTGCATTTCTCAGTGTATAAATCAGGGGGTTTAACATGGGGGTGATGATGGTATAAAACACAGCCACCACCTTAATCTCTGAAAAGGTAGTATCAGGACGGATATACATGAAAGTACAAGGACCAAAAAAGATGATGACCACGGTGATGTGGGAGCCACAGGTGGAGAGAGCTTTGCACCTGCCTTCTGCTGACTGCTTTCAGGGACACTGGGATGATGGTATAGGAGATTAGCAAAATGACAAAGCTCCCCAGAGCAATGGTACCACTGTTGGCTGTCACGACAACACCAACAACATATGTGACTGTGCAGGTGAGTTTTAGCACAGGGTGAACATCGCAAAAGTAGTGAACAATCTCATTGGGTCCACAAGACGGTAGTTGGACTACCAGAGACACTTGGATGATGGAGTGTAAGAACATATCTATCCAAGTTCCCAGCAGGATTTTATTGCATCTGCTTCCATCCATGATGGTCATATAGTGTAGGGGTTTACAAATAGTCAAGTAACGATCATAGGCCATTACAGTAAGGATGAAGATATCAGTACAACCAAAGAAATGTACCCCAAAGAACTGCAACATGCACCCCATGTAGGAGATCATTTTCCTCTTGGCTAATATGTCCACAATCATCTTAGAAGCTGTGACCAAAGAGTAACAAATATCCACAAAAGACAGGTAGTTGAGAAAGAAATACACAGGAGACTTGAAAAGGTTGCCACACAAACTGTCAGTATGATGAGGAGGTTTCCCAGAAGAATGACTGTGTAGAAGAAAGAAAACACCACAAAACACATTTCTTCAACCTCTATGTTCTGAGAAGACCCCAGAAAACAAATTCAGTTGCATTGCTTATTTTTTCCATGGAATTAGTTTAGCAGGCCAGTTCTCAAGAGACAATTACATTATCTGAAAGAAAAAGAAAAAATGTAACAAAGACCAGCATTTATTTCTAACTCAAAACAAATGAATAACCAGAATCTATAAAAATGAAAAAATGGGTACTTACCACTGTTTAGCATGTATACCTAAAGAAATGGAAGTGCACATATTCTACATAGTTTAATCATCTTATGTCAAGATGATAGTCCTTTCATTAATTCAAATTTAGACACAAAGTCCAAAGAGATAAAGTAAATCCTCTAAGTCACACATCTATCCAACCCTCTCACTTCCCTCATGTTTCACAAAGATTCTTTCATCTGTTTCTAACAATTTGCTTCTTTCCTAACCTGTCTAATACACTCAACTGAAATTTGAAACAACTTTTGAGTTTTGGAATATGACAACATCTATATCCTGAAAATGTTCATCTTACTTTTGACACAAACACACACACCCATATTTTCCTGCCTGAATACTGCTATGAGTGTTCAAATAGCTGAGACTGGATGACATTGCAGGTTCTTCTGAAGAAACTGTGATATTTGTATACATGCGTTTTTGTTCCCATATTTGATATAAAATTCTTATAGTAAAGAGTGATGTGATATAGTAGAAAGGAAAGCAAAATTATGCAAATCTGATTCTGAGATCTTGGAGCTGTACCTCTAGATAAATTGTTAAGCTTCATGGGGCTTCAGTTATCCCACTTGCAAAATGAGAAAGTTTTAATTTCACTATCATCTATAACATAAAGAGTTATTTCTAGTATGAAATAATTTAAAAAAAAACCACAACTCTTTCAGCTTGGAATAGCCATAAAAACCTGAAAAGGAGGCAGAAACTAAAGAAAACAATGAAAGAAACTGATGGAGTAGAGTTGCTTTACAGTGTTGTGTTCATTTCTGCTGTACAGCAAAGTGAATCAGACACACATATACACATATCCCCTCTTTTGTGTATTCTCTTCCCATTTAGGCCAGCACAGAACACTGACTAGATATCCTCGTGCTATACACTAGGATTATCATTAGTTATCAGTTTTATTCATAGCAATATACATATGCCAAGTCCAATCTCCCAATTCAACCAACTCTACATCCCCCGTCGATATTCATAATTTGTTCTCTACATCCGTCACTCTATTTCTACCTTGCAAATAAGTTCATCTATACCATTAAAAGAGTAGGATGGGTAGATACATTGTGATAAAGTCACATAATGTAATACTATTTTACAGTCATAATGAGTGAACTAGAGCTACTCAACATAAAAATTTTTCACAAAAACTTATTGTAGAGTAAAAGAAGCCACCTCCACAAAAAGTTGCTCTGTATGACTCTGTTATATCAAATTTAAAGGGATCAAATTTAAAAGGAACTGTTGGAGGCACATCAAGATTTGTTTGATTTAAATAGAGGGGAGAGAAATCTTACCTTCAAACTCAGTGTTGGAGGATTCCCCAGGAATTGCATTGCTTTGATATTTTATATATTTATCTGTTAACATCAGTAAATAAATAGATATGACTCATTCCTTAATCTCACTAGTCCTTCATATTTACTTATAATGGATGACTCTCCAGTGGTGTAATGTCAGACACTCTAGTGAGGTCACTGCAGCATATGTACAAATAAGGGGCCTGGGGAATACCTTTGATTAAAGCCCCTCTCAAGCTGTTTTTCAAGCCAAGCTACAGATGTATTAATAAATGATTCTGTAAGTTCTGGTTTAGGATAGGATTACACAGTGTCTTAGGTAATTATCAGGAATTTTATCGAACTGAGGATACATCTCCCAAAGATCTGTTAATTCCAACTGAAGTCTGTGATCTAAGTTATGTTTTGTAGAAATGTTGTTCCTGACCTGAATTTTAGATTTTATAACATAGTCATTCCAGGTGTGTCTTCTCTTTTACAGTAGAAATAATGATAAAAACTGTAATATAATGACAACCCAATTCAGACTTGAACATATCCCTTAAAACTTTCTTATTTTGCAGGAGGGATAGCAGAAGCCCCATGAAACTTAGCAATTTATCTAGAGGGACAGCACTACTATCTTAAAATCAGATTTGCATAATTTTGGTTTTCTTTCTCCTACACTGCATCTCTCGGTATGAGAGTTTGATATCAAATAGGGGGTCCAAAAATTCATGTACATTCTCACTCTCCTTTTGTTTGTCCTCCTGAATTAAACAAAACATTTTATTCTCCACTCAGAGAGTCCTTCAATTTAAGAGATCTCAAATCATAGCAGTTTTTGACAACTGTGAATAAAGCGACTTGGTTATCATCTCAAAGAAACCGGTCATTTAAAATCAAGCCTGAGGATCTGGGGATTGTGTCTCCATTGTCCATCCTGTAAGGTCCAGGAGGAAGGCGTCTTTCTCCCAGAATCAAGATTCACCTCAAAGAATTTCTTCCTCCACGTTTGGAACATTTCAAACACACTAACACCCATTTTCTTTTGAAAGTCAAGCATTTTCCTACTCATATGTCATTAGTATCCATCTCATAGTCTGGTTTGCATGCACTTCATCATTTTATTATCATCTTAAAATTTTTATTCTCCCCCTATTTCTAAGAACATCACCTTGCAATTATATTACGAGTATTCAAAATATAGAAATTTGATAAAATTCTCGCTTTTTCAGAAACCTTTAATGTTAGTTTTAGAATTGAAAAATCTCACCAGTATTGTCCAGACCTTGGATTTTGCTTTGTTTTTCTATCACTCCTGAGATAATTTGGATGCAACTATTCAAAACGAAGTTAAGAGTGATGCCTTAAGAATTATTTTGTGAATAATTGGTTTCAAAGAATCCCTGAGTCCAGAAACTCAAAAACTGGTAGAATTTTGTTGTTCCTGGTCTGTCTCTCACCAAGTGAAATCTGCCATTTTGCAGTACTGTTGGCAACAAATGCTGTTATCTCTACTTCTTATAAGGTCATTCTAAAGGGAATGATACAAAATGTGAATGATCCTGGGGAAAACCTTTCTCCCAAAGTACCCTCTATAATCAGAACCACTTCAGAGAACAGTGAGCTTTAATTTCCAGATGTCTTTTCAGTTTGCTAAAAAAAAAAAGAAAAGAAAAGAAATGTTAAAAAGCTTTTAATTTATTAAAGTTAAACCAGAGCAACATTGTAAAGCAACCATACTCCAATTAAAAAAAATTAAAAAACAATTAATTTGTGCATTTAGAACAATAACACTATTCCAAACACTTCAGTAAACATAGATATAAGATTATTTTATGGAGGTTTACCTTGTTCAGTGGAATAATGTGTATGTATGCATATATACATATATGTAATATAATTTACTTGATAGTTTATATATATTTATTTAAAAGATATCTTTTTGGAGGTATTTCTCTGTTGAATTTTAATTGTCCTGCTTTTAAAAGTTCCATTTGATTGGAAAATAGTATATTCAATAGTATTAGTACCATTTTTTTTTCTTTTTTAATATAGTTTCTGGTGATTTCTGGAGAAACTGGTGGGAACAAATTCACTTCCAACCTATACTTGGAATAATCATAGTGCGGGCTTTCATTCTTTTATATTTTGATTGCAAACTGTTATGGTTGACTCTTGACCACTGATATTCTTTCTTATTCCTCTTGTACTTCTACTCTTTCCTTTCCCCTCATTCTTTCTATACCTTCTTTCTCCTTCTTACTTTCATCTCACCTCCTTCTTCATTTATAATAAAATGTCATAAAGCAACTAGTTCATACTTTTAGGGAGAACTTATGAGTTGCCCATTGAAGCTGATTTTTTTGTCTCACTGAAGCTTTTAATAGACAATATGGATTCATTTTCCAAGCAATTTGCTAACAGGACAGGGAAAGATGTACATATTCATCAAGTTTTCTTTCCCATGAGCCAAAGTTCACCACACAGTGGCCATTTTCTCTGCAGTCTCTGGCCATGTACTCTTCCTGTAGTTGTGGGAGAAAACAGAGTCCTGAAAATACTAGGGACATTCATAGTAGCAGGAAGGAGTTTGATGGAAAACTTCTGAGCGTATTTAGGATCCACTCATGTCATGCAGTATATACCTGCTCATCAGCAACAAGGAATCTCTAGGGAAATTCCAGGAAATTTTCAGTGTTTTTCTTTCACTTTCTGCCTTGTATGCATGTAAGCTATCTATTGATATACTTTGGCAAACAGAGCTAAGTCAAAAATCAGTGGCTTACCAACACACAATTTAATCCCCAAATTAGTAGTTTAAAAATCGTAACACCACAACTTAAAGGCTTAAAATAAAAACATTGTGTTTGGTTATAATTCTGCAGTTTTCCTTGGATTCACCTGGGTGGTTCTTCCACTGAGGCTTCCTGGCAGCACTCTGATAGCCTGAATGGAGTAGATGCTCCAAGATGGCCTCTCTCATGTGCCTTTCAGTCAGTTCTCTCTCATTCTCCAGTAGCATCTACAGGGCTCTCTCACACCATGGCTGTCTCAGGGCAGTAGTTGTTTCACAAAAGCTAAATCTTCAAGGTCTCTCAACCTAAGCTTCAGGAATCATACAATATCACTTTTCCCCACATTTTGCTCATGTATTAAAAAATTTACATGCAATATTGTTCCTGAGGGATTCCCAGATGGCTCAGTAGTAAAAGAATTCATCTGCCAATGTTGCAGACAGAGATGTAGGTCTGATCCTGGGTCTGGAAGATCCTCTGGAGGAGGAAATGGCAACCCACTCCATTGTTCTTGCCTGTTAAATCCCATGGACAGAGGAGCCTGGTGGGCTAGTCTAGGAGTCACAAAGAGTTGGACATCACTAAGCTTGCATCCATTTTTACTGACCCTTTGA